>NC_045618.1:24323836-34323836 GCF_009829155.1 Mustela erminea
TGTAAATACTGGTACAAAGAACCTGAGAGTGCAGACATCTTTTTGAGATACTGAATTTACTTTATTGAATATAGTGAGATAGCTGGCTCATATGGAAGCCTATTTTTATTTTTTGAGGAACAGCCATACTGTTTTCCATGGTGGTGATATCTCCTTGTGTTTATTCATGTGTAATTTAAAGTATAATTAATATACAATGTTATCTTAGTTTCAGTTGTACACATATCAATTCAACAGTTACATACATTGTGATTTTGATTTGCATTTTTTTTATAATTAGTGATACAGAGAACTTTCTCATGTACCTTTTGGCCATTCTTTATCTACTTTGGAAAAGGTAGGTCATTTGACCGTTTTTAATTGGATGATGATGATGATGATGATGATGATGATGATGATGATTGCTATTGAGTTATATGAGTTCCTTATGCATTTTTGGATATTAATCAATAATCAGACATATGGTTGGCAACTACTTTCTCTCATTCTGTACGTTTTTGGAGAGAGTGAGTGAGTTGGGGGTGATGGTTAGGGAGGGACAGAGGAAGAGGGGAAGAGAGAATCTTAAGCACATTTCACACCCAACACAGAGCCCAATGCAGGGCTCAATCCCATGACTCTGAGATTATGACCTCAGCCAAAATCAAGTCGGACACTTAACATACTGAGCAAGCTAGGTACCCCTGTAGGTGACCTTTTCAATTTACTGTTTCCTTTTCTCTAAAGAAACAGATTTTTAAAAATTTTTGTTTAAATTTTAGTTAACACAAAATGCAACACTGGTTCAGGTATAGAATTCAGTGACTCATCACTTACATACAACACCCAGTGCTCATCGCAAGTGCTCTCTTAAATATCCATCACCCATTTAGCCCATCTTTCACCCACCTCCCTCCATCAACCTCTATCAGTTTGTTCTCTATCATTAAGAGTCTCTTGTGGTTTGTTTCCCTCTCTCCTTACCCCCACCTTCCCATGTGTTCATCTGTTTTGACCCGTAAATTCCATATATGGGTGAAATCATATGGTATTTATCTTTCACTTATGGAGTTATTTCACTTAGTGAAATAACTAGCTCCATCCACGTCATTTAAAAAGTCAAGATTTTGGGGCGCCTGGGTGGCACAGTGGGTTAAGCTGCTGCCTTCGGCTCAGGTCATGATCTCAGGGTCCTGGGATCGAGTCCCGCATCGGCTCTCTGCTCAGCAGGGAGCCTGCTTCCTTCTCTCTCTCTCTGCCTGCCTCTCAGTGTACTTGTAATTTCTCTCTGTCAAATAAATAAGTAAAATCTTTTTAAAAAAAAGTCAAGATTTCATTCTTTTTGATGGCTGAGTAATATTCCACTGTAGATATTGTATATACAATATCCAATCTTTTTATAATGGATAAAGATGCCACATCTTTATTCTTTCATTAGTTGATGAACATTTTGGCTCTTTCCGTAATTTGGCTACTTGGATACTGCTGCTATAAACATTGGGGTGTGTCTATGGATGTGTGTGTGTGTGTGTGTGTGTGTGTGTGTGTGTACCCCTTCAAATCTGTATTTTTTATCCTTTGTGTAAAAACCTACTAGTGAAATTGCTGCGTCATAGGGTAGCTCTATTTTTACTTTTCTGAGGAACCTCTAAATTGTTATCCAGAGTGGCTGGACAAGTTTTATCCCCACCAGCAGTGCAAGAAGGCTGTCAGTTTCTCACATTTTTACTAACACCTGTGGTTTGCTGTATTGTAAATTTTAGCCATTCTGACAGGTGTGAGGTGGTAGCTCATATTTTTGATTTGTATTTTCCTGATAATGAGTGATGTTCAGCACTTTTCATGTGTCTCTTAACCATCTGCATGCCTTCTTTGGAAAAGTGTCTATTCATGCCTTCTACCCTGTTTCTTAACTGGGTTATTTGTTTTTTGGATGTTGAGCTTGATAAGTTCATTATAGATTTGGGTACTAACTCTATATCACATATGTCATTTTCAAATATTTTCTCCCATTCAATAGGCTGCCTTTTAGTTATGTTGATTGTTTTCCTCATTGTGAAGAAGCTTTTTTATCCTGTTCAAGTCCCAACAGTTCGTTTTTTTGCTTTTGTTTCCTTGCCTCAGGAGGATATATCTAATAAGAAGTTGCTTTATGGGGGTATGTATTGCATGGAGCATTGGGTGTGGTGCATAAACAATGAATTCCAGAACACTGAAAAAAAATTATTTATTTATTTTTAATTTTTTCAAGTTATTTATTTTCAGAAAAACAGTATTCATTGTTTTTGCACCACATCTAGTGCTCCATGCAATTCATGCCCTCTCTAATACCCAACACCTGGTTCCCCCAACCTCCCACACCTCGCCCCTTCAAAACCCTCAGATTGTTTTCAGAGTCCATAGTCTTTCATGGTTCAGCTCCCATTCCAATTTCCCTCAACTCCCTTCTCCTCTCCATCTCCCCTTGTCCTCCATGATATTTGTTATGCTCCACAAATAAGTGAAACCATATGATAATTGGCTCTCTCTGCTTGACTTATTTCACTCAGCATAATCTCTTCCAGTCCCATCCATGTTGCTACAAAAGTTGGGTATTCATCCTTTCTGATGGAGGGCATAATACTCCATAGTGTATATGGACCACATCTTCTTATCCATTCGTCTGTTGAAGGGCATCTTGGTTCCTTCCACAGTTTGGCGACAGTGGCCATTGCTGTTATAAACATTGGGGTACAGATGGCCCTTCTTTTCACTATATCTGTATATTTGGGGTAAATACCCAGTAGTGCAATGGCAGGATTCATAGGGAAGCTCTATTTTTAATTTCATGAGGAATCTCCACACTGTTTTCCAAAGTGGCTGCACCAACTTGCATTCCCACCAACAGTGTAAGAGGGTTCCCCTTTCTCCACATCCTCTCCAACACATGTTGTTTCCTGTCTTGCTAATTTTGGCCATTCTAAGTGGTGTAAGGTGGTATCTCAATGTGGTTTTCATTTGAATCTCCCTGATGGCTAGTGATGATGAACATTTTTTCATGTGTCTGTAAGCCATTTGTATGTCTTCATTGGAGAAGTGTCTGTTCATATCTTCTGCCCATTTTTTGATATGATTGTCTGTTTTGTGTGTGTTGAGTTTGAGGAGTTCTTTATAGATCTTGGATATCAAACTTTTGTCTGTACTGTCATTTGCAAATATCTTCTCCCATTCCGTGGGTTGCCTCTTTGTTTTCTTGACTGTTTCCTTTGCTGTGCAGAAGCTTTTGATCTTGATAAAGTCCCAAAAGTTCATCTTCACTTTTGTTTCCTTTGCCTTTGGAGACATATCTTGAAAGAACTTGCCGATGTTGAAGAGATTACAGCCTATGTTCTCCTCTAGGATTCTGATAGATTCCTGTCTCACACTGAGGTCTTTTATCCATTTTGATTTTATCTTTGTGTACGGTGTAAGAGAATGGTCGAGTTTCATTCTTCTACATAGAGCTGTCCAGTTTTCCCAGCACCATTTATTGAAGACTGTCTTTTTTCCACTGTATATTTTTTCCTGTTTTGTCGAAGATTATTTGACCATAGAGTTGAGGGTCCATATCTGGGCTCTCTACTCTGTTCCACTGGTCTATGTGTCTGTTTTTATGCCAGTACCATGCTGTCTTGGTGAAGATCAATAAACCATTGGCCACACTAATCCAAAAGAAAAGAGAGAAAGCCTAAATTAATAAAATTATGAATGAAAAGGGAGAGACCACAACTAACACCAAGGAAGTAGAAACAATCATCAGAAGTTATTATCAACATTTATATGCCAATAAGCTAAGCAACCTAGATGAAATGGATGCATTCCTGGAAAACTATAAACTCCCAAAATTGAACCAGAAAGAAATTGACAACCTGAATAGACTGAAATATAGTAACGAGATTGAAGCAGTGATCAAAAACCTCCCAAAAAACAAGAGCACAGGACCTGATGGATTCCCTGGGGAATTCTACCAAACTTTAGCTTACTTTTTGAAATCTTTTTTTTTTTTTGCTTTTTAAATTTATTTTCAGTGTACCAGAATGCACTGTTTATGCACCACACCCAGTGCTCCATGCAATGCGTGCCCTCCATAATACCCACCACCAGGCTCACACAACCTCCCACCCCCTGCCCCTTCAAAACCCTCAGAGTGTTCCATGATTCATTGTCTACATATAACACCCAGTGCTCCATGCAATACATGCTCTCCTTAATACCCACCACTGGGTTAACCCATCCCCCCACACCCCTCTACTCTAGTTTGACAAAGAATGAGCTTTTAGTTCATTGATCTGTTCTACTGGTTTTTGTTTGTTTGTTTTTCTCTATAATGTTTATTTCTTTTTAAAAATTAACATATAATGTATTATTTGCTTCAGGGGTACAGGTCTGTGAACCATCAGTCTTACACAATTCACAATACTCACCATAGTATATACCCTCCCCAATGTTCATAACCCAACTTCTTCTCCCGCAGCAATCCTCAATTCTTTTCCTAAAATTAAGAATCTGTTATGATTTGTCTCCCTCCTGATCTGCTCTAATCTATTATTTCCCTTCTTCTGCTGGATTTAGGCTTTAGTTGCTGTTCCTTTTCTAGTTCCTTTAGGTGTAAGTTTAGGTTGTATATTTCAGACTTCTTTCTTCTTCAGATAGGCCTGTATTGCAGTATACTTCCCTCTTAATACTGCCTTTGCTGTATTCCAAAGGTTTTAGACTGTTGTGTTTCTATCTCCATTTGCTTCCATATATTTATTTCTTCTCTAATTTCCTGGTTAATCCATTCATTCCTTAGTAGGATGTTCTTTAATCTCCATGTATTTGAGGTCTTTTCTAATTTTTTCTTGTGGTTTACTTCAAGTTTCATAGCATTGTGGTCTGAAAATATGCACGATATGATCTTGATATTTTGTATTTGTTGAGAGTTAACTCGTGACCCAGTATGTGAATATATTCTGGAGAATTTTCCATGTGCACTCAAAAAGAATGTATATTTTGCTACTTTAGGATGAAATGTTCTTGAATATATCTGTTAGTCCACCTGGTCCAGTGTTTCATTAAAAGTCACTGTTTCCTTGTTGATTTTCTGCTTAGATGATCTATTCATTGCTGCAAGTGAGGTGTTAAAGTCCCCAACTATTGTTGGATTATTATCAATGAGTTTCTTTGTGTTTTTCATTAATTGATTCATATATTCGGCTGCTCCCAAGTTGGCAGCATACATATTTACAATTGTTAGATATTCTTGACGGGTAGAGCCCTCAATTATGATATAACGCCCTTCTTCATCTCCTGTTACAGCCTTTGGTTTAAAATCTTGTCTGATACAAGTATGGTTACTCCAGGTTTCTTTTAATGTCCATTAGCATCATTGTTCTCCATTCTTTCACTTTCAATCTTCAGGTATCTTTAGGTCTAAAATAAGCCCCTTGCAGGCAGCATATAAATGGATCATTTTTTTATCCATTGTGATACCCTATGTCTCTTAATTGGAGGATTTAGTCCATTTACATTCAGAGTGAGTGTTGATAGATATGAATTAAGTTCCATTGTATTACCTGTAAAGTAGGTGTTTCTGGTGATGTTCTCTGTTCTTTTCTAGTCTGTCACTTTACTCGTGTTTTGTTTTTTTTTTTCCTCCACTCACTTAAAATTACTTTCAGGGCTGGTTAATGGTCACAAACTCCTTTAGTTTTTATTTGTCTGGGAATCTCTTTCTTTCTATTCTTAATGACAGCCTTTCCAGATAAAGAATTTTTGACTGCATATTTTTCCATTCAACATGTTGAACATATTCTGCTACTGTTTTGACCGGATCATTTCTGTGGACAGATCTGCTGCAAACGTGATCTGTCTTTTCTTGTAAGCTAAGGAATTTTAATCCCTTGCTACTTTCAGGAATCTTTTCTTGTCTGTGTTTTGTTAATTTGACTATGATACATGGTTGTCAGGTTTTGTTGAATTTAATGGGAGCTCTTTTCTTGGGTTTTGATGTCTATGTCCTTCCCCATATTAGAGACATTTTCAGGCATTATTACTTCATATAAAACTTTTGCCCCCTTTTATCTCTTCTTTTAGGATTCCCATAATATGACTTTTAAGTTTTATGGAATCAGTGAGTTTCCTAAGTCTATTCTTGTGTTGGATAATTTTTTTTCTCTTTTCTTCAGCTTTATTGTTTTTCATTAATTTGTCTTTACAGCACTATCTGTTTGTCTGCTTTTCCCAGCATGCTGAACAGGTCTTCATCAAGAGTATTTCTAATTTTACTTATTGCATTTTTCATCTTTGGTTCTGTTTTAACTCTTTTATTTCTGTTATAATGGTCTCCTGTTATCTTCTATTCTTTTCTCAAGTCCAGTAAATATCCTTATGAATATTGTTTTAAATTCTCCATCAGGCGTATTACTCATAGATCTTTTGCTTAGATCTCTGGCCATGACCTTATCTTGTACTTACATTTGGGATAACTTCTTCCACCTCCACATTTTGTCTAAATCTATGCCTTCTTCTCTATGTTAAAAAAGCCAGTTATGACTACTGCTCCTGAAAGTAATGGCCTTATGAAGAAGAGTCATGTAGTGCCCAGAGCCCGGAACTTCAGGGATGTTTCTGGTGTGTGTTGTATGTGCTCTGCTATTGCATTTTGGCTGTCAGGCCAGTCACCTTCAGAAGCTTTCCTTGTCTGCTATGGCCAGTGATTGGTCCTTGACCCAAATGCAGCAAGTTAACCAGGTGTGCCCTGGTCTACTTATGAAATGAGACCTGTCACCACCTCCACAAGATTGAGGCCCTACAGAACTTTTTGATGATGTGGTGTGGACAGGGGTTGGCACAGGTCTTTTGCAGGATGGGCCCACTACACTGGGTGTGGTGCATGTGGGACGAGAAGGGCAGTCCCACCAGAGTACAGGCTGGTGGAATATAATGCACTCAAGTTACATAGCCAGTGTCAGTGCCACACTGATTCCCACAGATGCTCTGTGTTTATGCTGAGGGGCTGATGAGGGAAATGTCTCTGGCCAGTTCCTTTGTTTCCAGAGAGGTATCTCTATGAATAACTCTGCTCAGACATGTGCTCCAAGAAGAGCAAATAATCTCCATACACTTTGCCCCAGATTTTCTTCATATTTCTGTTTCCATACTGTCTGTCCTTGCATTTTTGCCTGCCTTCTCTTCAGGAGCAGCATAGTGTCCTTGGGGCCCTAGCCCGGCCAAGTCCACTGACTTTTTAAACTCTAATATTAAAGCTCCACTTGTTTTAAGAACTCACAAAATTCAATCCTTATTTTTCAACCCAATGGCTTTGGGGAAATGTTCTCTTGGTGCTTTCCCCTGTGTATTCCAATCTCTCTTGCTATTCTCTTTGACAATGACTTCTTCCACTCTGCAGCATCTGCAATCCATTTCTCCCCTAAATCATGTCTCCATATTTCCTACTTTCTTCAATGGTTCTCTTCTCTCCCTTTAGTTGTCTGTGTCACCCTTCAGGTCTATATCTGGGGTATTTAAGAGATTGATATCTAGTTGCATTCATGGGACAAGATGAGACTAGTGTTCTCCTACACTACCACCATCTTCCTTTACCCAACAGTTTTGAATTTTTTGTCAGGCAGTTCATAAACCTACATTTCTTTGGGGTTAATTTACTGAAGTTTAATTAGTTTCCCTTGGTGGTTTGATGTTTCACTGATTCTTGATTCATGATTTATGTAGACTAGCACTGATGTCTGCAGATTCAAAGGAAAAAAATACCCCTTCCTTCCTTTGTATACAGTTTTTAGTAAGTAAAGAGTCTTCTTCTAACTCCACAGGCTAACAGGACTATTTCTGGGATCCCGGTTGAACAGGGCTTGAATTTGGTCATGTGGCCACTGCCATATCTACAGTGGGGTTCATGACTAGCAGGCCTATTACTGAGGGGTCAAGCAAGCAAGGTTCCTGTGGGATCAACAGGTCAGTGGGACTGCCTCTAGGATCATAGTCAAAAAGGGGCTGGGGCCAAGTCACAGAGTTTTTTCTGGGTCCACAATCAATTTATTGTGTAATATAATTTATTTATATTGTGTAATATAATTTATTAATTATATTACCTATTATCAGGGCCTTGGACAGTATGTTTACTGTTGATTCCCTGTGTGGGTAGAACTGCCCCAAGACATTATAAAATAGGGCTGGAACTAAGTCTCAGGGCCACTTCAGTGTCCATAGATAAGATATCTATGGATCTAAGTGTATTACTAGGAATCCTGAAATGCATCACAGGGCTCCTGGGCAGGCAAGGGATGCAGTGGTGATTCTAGGCTATAGTACAGCAGAACAGGAGCCAGGTCTTAGGGCTATGTCAAGATCTACAATTGAGACTAAAGTCAGTGGCCTGGTTACCAGGTTGGTTTCCTTTCATGTCCATGAGTGGGCAAGAGTTACTCCAGATTGTGGCAGAGCAGGTCTAGAGGGCCAAGCCATAGGGCCACTTTAGTATTCACAAAGATTGGAATATTACTACCAGGGACACCAATGGGCATAACTCTTCTAGGATCCCTTGGTGAATGAGGCTGCTTTCAAGACCACAACCAAGCTGGGTTGGAGGTGAGTCCATGGCAGGATTTTTCAGTCTGCAGCGAGGACCATGTTTAAAGAGCCTATCATTAGAGCATGGACCTGCCTTCTCAAAGCAGCTTTCTTTAGTCTTGGGCCTCACTGGAGTTTCACAGTCTCCTACATGGAGCCCAAAGCTCCCACAAAGGCACTTTTATCCATGGATGGCTGCCAGATCACTATTTTTCTTGGAGCACATGAGGGATTTCCTACTTTGTCATTTTGCTCCATCTATTTTTTTAATAAATATACTTAGTTTTAATTTCTAGAATTCCTATTTTGTTCATGCTTATAAGCCTTTCCATTTTGCTTATGAAATATGTCATCATCTTCTATGCATTCTTCAGAATAGAGTTAAATTTTTTCTGTGTTCCTCCTAACATATGGTCCTCTGCCAGTCAGTTTTAAGGTTGATGGGTTACATTTTTTCCTTCATCTTGCCTCATGTACAAAAGGGAATTTTGTACATTGTACATTTTGAGTAGAATAAGGGTGGAAATTTATTTGCACTGTCCATTTGTTTTGTTTTGTTTTAGAGAGTATGTAGTAGCTTGAGAGAAAGAATTATCACTCAAATTTCACCATAAGTCCAGTTTACTTCAAACTGAGAAATAGCTTTTTAAAATTTTTTTAACATCTTAATTTAATTTTATTTTTTTCAGTGTTCCAGGATTCATTGTTTATACACCACACTTAGTGCCATGCAATATGTGCCCTCTTTAATAGCCACCACCAGGCTTATCCACCCACAAGCCCCTTCCTTCCAAAACCCTTAGTTTGTTTCTCAGAGTCCATAGTCTCTCATGCTTTATCTCTCTGATTTCTCCCAATCCACTTTTCCTTGGCTTATCCTAATATCCTCCATGTTATTCCTATGCTCCACAAGTAAGTGAAACCATATGATAATTGACTCTCTCTGCTTGACTTATTTCACTTAGCATAATCTCTTCCGTCCCATCCATGTTGATAAAAAAAAGTTGGGTATTCATCCTTTCTGATGGGGGCATAATACTCATAGTATATATGGACCATATCTTCTTTATCCATTCTTCTGTTGAAGGGCATCTTGGTTCTTTCCTCAGTTTGGCGACTGTGGCCACTGCTGCTATGAACATTGGGGTACAGATGGCCCTTCTTTTCACCATATCTGTACTTTGGGGGTGAATAGACAGTAGTGCAGTTGCAGGGTCATAGGGTAGCTCTATTTTTAATTTCTTAGGGAATCTCCACACTGCTTTCCAAAGTGGATGCACCAATTTGCATTCCCACCAACAGTCTAAAACGTTCCCCTTTCTCCACATCCTCTCCAACACATGCTGTTTACTGTCTTGTTAATTTTGGCTATTCTAACCGGTGTAAGGTGGTATCTCAATGTGGTTTTGATTTGAATCTCCTGGATGGCTAATGGTGATGAACATTCTTTCATGTGTCTGCTAGCCATTTGTATGTCTTCTTTGGAGACATGTTTGTTCATGTCTTCTGCCCATTTTTTGATTATCTGTTTTGTGTATGCTGAGTTTGTGGAGTTCTTTATAGATCTTTATAGATCTCCTCTCATTCTGTGCATTGCCTCTTAGTTTTGTTGACTCTTTCCTTTGTTATATAGAAGGTTCCTTTATCTTGATGAAGTCTCAAAAGTTCATTTTCTATGTCCCCAACATGGAAGCAGCCAACTACATAAGTCAACTGATAAACAAAAAGTAGTGTCATATTGATATGAATACATTAATTGTAGGGGATCTGAGAAATAGCTTTTATAGTATATCATCTGCCTATCCTTATAAGTCCCTCTATATTTTTCTTTGTGTGCATGCTATATTCATAAATCTTAAATATTATCTTGACTCCAGATATTTTGCTATCTTGAGGAATTTTATTTGAATATTAGCACCTTGTTAGTGTATTTTAAGTAGCTAAACAATAATAATTGTTGCTAATTTATTCTTTTGATGGATGTAGTGGTTAATATTTCACATGTATTAATCAGATGTATTTATTATATCCATCTCTCATTTTCAATTATTTGCTATTAATATCTGTTGCTCTTGCAAATAATAGTGCATTAAACTGAATTCAGATGTTGGGAAGTCAGCCAGATAAGGAAAATGACAAAAGTATTCTTTTTGTAGGGTATTTTTTGTGACTTCAAAGGAAATCTATTTTGGACAATAGTAATGAGGAATAGGGTTTGTGGTTTTTTAAAAAAGATTTTTTTAATTTATTTGACAGAGAGAGTCATGACAAGAGAAAAAACACAGCAGAAGGAGTGGGAGAGGGAGAAGCAGGCCCCCCTCAGAGCAGGGAGTCTGATCTGGGGCTTGATCCCAGGACCCTGGGATCATGACCTGAGCCAAAGTCAGATGTTTAATGACTGAGCCACCCAGGTGTCCCAGAATGGGTGGTGTTTTTGTTGTTGTTTTTTTAATCTATCCATTTGGCAGCATTTATTGATTAATGAAGGCAAGTCATAGAATAGATTTGGTTTGTATATGTGTATATTGAAATGAAGTTGCTCCTAATAAAATAAAATAGAGAATGATATAGGGTAATGATTCCATACTTTAAATATGGACATATATCTTCTCTCCAGAGACTACAGATTAATCAAGTAAAAGTAATATCGCATGGTCAGATAGATCTTAGAATAATTTAATAATTTTAAGTGACATAATCCAACTTCACATTTAACTCTTGATTTTTTCCCTATGTTATTGAATAAATATATCAGAATTAAAAACTCCCTCACTGCAATATCACTTTTTGTATTACTCTAAAGAGAAAGATTCTGGGAAGCTTCTGGAATTACCATTATAACCAGATTTACTAAAGTCAAGTTAAAGGTCTAACTGTGCTGTTTTTCACTGTAAGCGAAATGCAAGTAGTAAATTGCTGAGAGCATTAGTGTGGTGTGTGGAATGTTTATTGGTTGTGCTCGTTCTGTTTGGTTCAAGAATAAGAATAAGCATCTGGGGTTGCTGATGTCCAGCTGAGTGGTCTTTCATAATACAAATAAGAATAATGTAAGGTGGTATTTCATTTCAAACTAATGATGTACTATACCTTGGCTAATTGAATTTAAATTCAAAAGTATACAATAAAAATAAAATAAAATAAACTTTGGCAATGCTGCACAATATGGCATTTACTAGAAACTATTGAATTGTATACTTTAAATGGTGAATTACATGTGCATAATGTAAAAAAAAAAGATAAAGAAAAGAAAAGAAAAAATAAAAAGAAAGAAAGGCAGGGCACCTGGGTGGCTCAGTTGGTTAAGCAACTGCCTTTGGCTCAGGTCATGATCCTAGAGTCCTGGGATTGAGTCCCACATCAGTCTCTCTGCTCAGCAGAGAGTTTACTTCTCCCATAGACCTCTCTCCTCTCATGTTCTCTCTCTCTCTCAATCTCTCTCTCTCTTAAATAAATAAATGAATAAAATATTTTTTAAAAAAAGACAAAAAGACTCACTTTTAGTACTTTTCAATTGAGGTCATCAATAATCCTCATAATACCTCTCATAATATCCCTTCATAATACTCCTCAGTCTCACAATACCCTTACTATGTTCTTTTCATTTTTTACATCACAGGGCATTTTTAACATCACGAGGTATTTTCATTCTTTACTGGGTGTAATACAGCTTTAGAATTTCAAATTTTAAAGATAACTGCTATATACTTATTTGAATAGCTCAACAGAGAGAATTATTGGCCATTTGCAAAGTAAAGCACTCAGAGAAGAAAAAAATGAATAAATGACATAACATAAATGACAAAGGATCAAGCAAACGTGATGTTTGTGGCAAAAGATGTCTGTATGATTAATTAAAATAGAGCTAATGTTATGCATTATTTTTTATTACTCTAATGCATTATCTTACCAGATCCATTTTTTTTTTGTAATGTTCTGCAGGTCAAAAGCTCGAACAGGTTACTGGTTTTGGGGTTTTTTTCAAGTTAATAAGTTACTTTCAGGGAAGAAAGGTGAGTGGCTATCGTGGCGTTTTTGAAATTATGACATTTTATTACTAGTGATGTCAGTGTTTCAGAGTCATGAGCTCATTTTTTCAGAGGATTAAGAAAGAATATTTTATGATAGATATTTTTCCCAGTGAGTGTCCCTATATGGAACAAAGAATCCTCCTTATTTCTTCCTTTTTAAAAATATCTTTTTAGGGGTACCTGGGTGGTTCAGTTGGTTAAGCGGCTGCCTTTGGCTCAGGTCATGATCCCAGGGTCCTGGAATTGAGCCCAGCATCAGGCTTCATTCTCAACAGGAAGCCTGCTTTCCTTCTCCCATTCCCTCTGCTTGTGTTCCTGCTTTCACTGTCTTTCTCACTCTCTGTCAAATAAATGAATAAAATATTTTTAAAAATTTAAATATCTTTTTAAAATAATGAATAACAATCTGAGGGGTTTGAAGTGGTGGGTGGGTGGGAGGTTGGGTACCAGGTGGTGGGTATTATAGAGGGCACGGATTGCATGGAGCACTGGGTGTGGTGAAAAAATAATGAATACTGTTATGCTGAAAATAAATAAAAAATAAATTTTTAAAAAATAAAGAAGAAAAAAATAATGAATAACTTTGGGGAATTATTTCCATATTTCTTTTTTTTCACAATTTTATATTGAATGAAAATAATCTTGTTAGCAAAATTCAACTGTGCTAAATACTGATTTTTTAAATCTTTATCTGAAATATTCACAACATATATGCTTCCACTCATGCTATAATCACAATTTTTATTATTGTTGGTACCTCCTTGGCTCTTTATAATTTTTGTTGATTAAAGGATTTTTTAAAATATTCCCAATAAACCTTACCTAATTTTATTAGAATAATCAAAAGTAGCATTTTTAATACTATATATACGGGTCCCATTAGTCAGGTACTAAATAAAATAGTTACTACATATTTGCTGTTCTTTATTCAAACCTGCACAACATAAGTCTGGCTATGGAAATGCTTATTTGTTGGGAGGGCACTTGTCTGGATCAATGATGAGCACAATTGTCTGAGGATGCTGAGGGACTCATTCCAGATGTCAATCTGAGGTCCAGATGAGTTGCCATCTACTAGGACAAATAAGACTCTCAGGGCCTGGCTGTCTTTAATGACCCCTCAGTAACAACATAATAGCACTGTTAGTATGCTTTCTCTTTTTTCCAGAACAGGGCATTTATGTCTTATTTTATAAGTCACTATGCACCTTTATATATGATCAGTGATCCGAGATTGCTTCATTTGCTTACTTTTGACAAAAGTTGTAGAAAGATAATTATATAAAGAAAATATGTTCTTGAGTAAAAATTGAGAAAATAATGATTGAATTAAGGAAAGAAGAAACTGTAATGGGTACTGAAATTCTCATTTGGGCTAAAAGAAGAAAAGATTTTATGTCTATATCAAATAATGACAATGGAATTAATTTAAGCTTTTTGTTAACTTTACTGTTGAAAATTTTCTGATACTCTTTGTTTTTTTCTTTCTGTCATGTTTTGCTGAGATAGAAGGACTAGGATCAGGGGTTTGACTTCAGAGAATAGAGGTGAGTAACTAAACAAAGAACCTTTGAAGCTCATATGTGTATGTTATAGTCTGTGTCACCAGGTCTTGAGGTCTCTATGTTCATCTTTTCAGAAACTTATTCAAGAATATTTTTATAATGTGTCTTTTTCCTCATTGAGACCTTCATCAAGGTTACCTACATTATTGTATCCTTATAATTAGTTCTTTCATTTTAATTATTTTATGCTTTGATAGAAAGATGCTATTAAGAAAATTTTTTAGCAATTTCATTTTGAATCAAAATTATCATAGTGAAATCCAAATATGTCAAGATGTTATGATTTCTTCATCTGCTTAATTATTTAAATTTAAGAATAGAAACTCTATAATTCATAAGGTTTTTGTGGCCACATTGTTTTATATTTCTGCTTCTACTTTAATATTTGGGGATTGACATGAATTGTTTCTCATTTTTGCAACATGGAAAGTTGTATGTAAAATTTTGTTAGATCTCTTTAAGACCATCAAGTTTTTATATGATTAAAATTGCTATAACTCTTTAGAAACACAAAAAAGTTCAATTTTCAATACTGCTCTAGGCCTTTATAAAGGATATTATGTTAGAGCTATTAAATATCATATCATTATTATTGCTTACTAAAACTTGAAATACACATCCCTAAGAAAAATGGTTTATATATTTCCTAGCAAGCTTTGTTGAAAATTTTGTTACCTGGGACCTAGTGGTCGCTGACTTAAGCATAGACAAAATTTTTCTTGACAAAGTTCTATTACAAATTTTATGAGGTAGAGATTATTTTTGTCATCATTTATTATAATTTTAAAATTTATAGTGATTATCTAGAACCACAGAAGGTAATTCTAAAGAACTGAGTAACTACATATTGCATAGAGCACTGGGTGTGGTGCATAAACAATGAATCTTGGAACACTGAAAAAATTAAATTAAATTTAAAAATAAATAAATGAAAGAAATGATCCCAGATCAAAGAGGAAATCAGCTCTGCCAGATATTAAAATGAACTCTAGAACCTCAATCATTAACAACCTTTGAACAGGCATATAGATAGCAGGAACAATAGGGTCTGTTTTTATTTAAAAACCCTATTCTTACAAGACTCTACTTGTATATTTGTTACCATTAGTAGATTCACAGATTTATGGAGTTGGTGATACTGTCTCAATCCAAACAGCATAACAGCACATTGATGCATAATATCTATGCAGTAAATTCTCCATATTATGATGCTATATTATAGGACTCAGACATAGAGGGAAAATATAACTAACACAAAAGAATCTTCTTTTATGATTAGTTCTTTGCCCCAAGGCAACTATTCTGAAAATGTATTTCACATTTTCCCTCATTTTTTCTTTATAAAAATGTAATTATATAGTTTTGCTTTCTTTGTGACTGCATCATTTACTCAAGATTCTTACTAGTCAGAAGAACATTTTATTTGAAACATCATATTAATTACTGCAAGTTCTTTAGTAATGTCTTTTTTGTGTCTTTTATCTGTTAATATTTTGTGTTATCTCTCACTCTTGATTAATCTTGATAGGAGGGTTTCAATCATATTATTTCAAATTTTTTTTGGTGTTGCTTTTTCCTTTTGTAAGTCTGCTCTCTATTTTGCTGTTTTCTGCTCTTAACCTCTTTAATTTTTCCTTATATCTTTCTGGATTTGTACTTGTCTATCTTCATCTAGCTTCTTGCAAAATATAATTTATTGATTCTTTTTAGCCTTCCTCAACTCTAATATATTGCTTTTCACTCTAAATTTCTCTGTAAGCACTTTTTAGCTGCATGAGCACAAGTTTAGTATTTATATCTTCTCTATTACTAATATAAATATATTTTCTTAGTTCTATATTGATTTATTTTTAAATTATGGAGTATTTAGAAGTAGGGCTTTTCCTCCTTGATCCTTAATGATTTATAAACTAATTCTACATGATGAAAAAACATACTTTGAATTGATTTTATTACTTTTGAATTGTTTTGTATCTCTGCAATGGTACAGGGTATGCCATAATTCAATAACTATTCCATTTTTACTTATAATTACATTAATATAAGATTATCATTGCAGATTTAGTGTTCTATATATGCCAGTTAGTTAGTTCTATTTTGAAATTGCCTTACCTATATCTCTTGTATATTTACTAGTCTATGATCTGAAAATAAGTTACTCAGGAAAAGTCATGGGGGAGATAGGCATGGAAATAAGACACCTTGGTGGTTTCTGGAATGCTTGTAATTTTATATATTGATCTGTGTCTTGATGAGTTGTTTTGTTTGGATGGTGCAAATTTATTTAGCTGTACACTTTTCATGCATGGACTTTTGTACATATATAACATTTTAGTATAAAGTTTAAAATATCCCATCAAATTAAACCAAATATTAGCTAATAC
The DNA here is from genome assembly GCF_009829155.1 of Mustela erminea. Lineage (NCBI taxonomy): Eukaryota > Metazoa > Chordata > Mammalia > Carnivora > Mustelidae > Mustela > Mustela erminea. Next base: position 24,340,379 of record NC_045618.1, read on the forward strand.
ATTTCCTAGAAATATTGTCTAATATTGGTAATGTGTTACTTGGGACATAGAGATTGATATCTTCAGGATAAGTCGAGCATTATCTTCTAAATGCAGACATTATTAGTGAATCATAACATTACACTGACAATCATACCAAGATAGACTTTTATTAACAATCACTTAAATACTATTATTAATTACAAAACAAAATTTGTATACTAAGATTCAGATTTTCTGAAAACCCATTGTCTGGATAAATCATAGTTTTATAAAATTTTATTATAGTAATTTATACTCTGATAACACATGAAAGGATGACAGTAAGAGAACAAAATTTATTGCATTGGTAAAAATTATTCCCATAAAGAATTAGAATAATCTTCCATAGTGGGAATTTTTAAGGTTCAAGCATTATCTGTGTTTTTCTCAGGTAAGTTTGAGATTCATATTTGGTATATGGGTTTTTTCTTCATTTATTTATCTTTAGTACAGGTAATGCATACTTAAGAGTGAGAAAATAAGAAAATAAATATAAAGGTATAAGTTATGATACCTGAATGAGGTAGTAAATTAATCACACAGGATACAGAGTCTTTTAATCTAGCATAATGTTTACTTAGCTTTATAAAAGTGTGTAGAATGGAATATACAGAATGAACATTGTCATCTCACTGAAATATCTAATAGTTACCGAGACGCAGGTTTGTTTCACACTGACCACACTATGAACATTTTATGAGTTTCTCATATAGGAGCCTAAGGGTGGGTGTATGTGTGTATTTTTTATCAGAACTTGATACAGAAAAACAAGAAAATCTGGTTGTCAATATATATAATATATATTATTCAGGGTCATGTTGAGTGAGTCATGGTTACATATCAACCATGCTTTACTCAACTCTGGAGTGAGCCTACAGGTCATGCATTCCAAGTAGAGATAGCAAGTTAAAGTCTCTCTGCACACAATATTTAACAATTATTTTCTGTCAGTATTTTCCAAATATACTGTGTGAAAATAAATCCAAGGTCATTTCTCTAGGCCAGCCTAAGTATGTGGTGAGCTCATTACTTACTTTCTTACTTATAAAAAAATGATAATTACATTGAGTTATCATAACAAAATTGGCATGATAGAATGGATATTGAAGTGTAAGTAATGATCCTCTTGGTTTGGCTTAAGATGATCCAAAAGAAAATTGGAAAAGCACATATGGCAGGAAAGCATTGATATGATTTCTTTATCTAGAGAATTTAGTCATTTCTCTGTGTATGTATGTAATAGAAATAATACCATTAAATAGAAAAATTTGTTTTTTATATTAATGGAAATAAAAAATTAAAGGAGAAGAACCATAAGTGAAGATATAAAGTAAAAATATAAAGCTACATAGGAATTCAATCAGCAGATGAGCACCTGGTGGTAATATTGTTCCAATGTGGGAAAATATTGCTTAGGATAAAGAAGAGAGACAAAGCTGCTGAAAGTGAGTTTATATGAAGTGTTTTGGTGTGGATCATTTTTTGCTTCAATAATCTAAGTGGTAAATTTTGAAAATCAATTTCTGCCACATTATTTAATCTGTTATAATTTTTGTGTGTCAACATTGCCATATCCTTAACTGTGTCATCACCATATGGTCTGAAGAGGCTTATGAGATTATTGTGTTGTCAGTTTCAATAAACTAAAGGTGAAGTGCTCACTGTTTTCTTAATATAAATAACAACACTGTAAGAAAACATCTCAGTTATGAAGGAGGCATGTGAAGATGGCAGAGTGGGAGACCCCTAAGATCACCTTATTCCATGTTTACAATTTGATATCACTCACATCTGAGTAAATAAACTGGCAAAAGAAACTCCACAATTAAATGTGGAGAATCCACATCAGTGAAGTTAAAAAAGGCAAAAATGGTGGTCTAGAGCTTCCCACAGGAGGGAGAGACCTAAAATCAGAGACAGGGTAAGTCATCAGGGAGTGCACATGGGGAAAACAAGTCCTCATAATGTCTGGCCTTGAAAACCAGAGGGCTAATTTTGTAAGTTTGTATAACAAGCAAGACTTGAAGCCTAGAATGTACATACATATGTATGTATGTAGGTATGTATTTGTCACAATACAGTACTTCATTAGTTTTTAATATAGTGTTCCATGATTCATTGTTTGCATATAACACCTATTGCGCTTTGCAATACATGTCCTCCTTAATACCCATCACCAGACTAACCTAAAACACCCAACCCTCTGAAATCTTCAGTTTGTTTCCTGGAGTTCATAGCCTTTCACAGTTCGTCCCCCTCTCTGCTTCTCCCCTTCCTTTTTTCTTTCTTTTTCCTAATGCCCTCCATGCTATTCCTTCTTCTTTCTGTTCTACACATAAGTGAAACCATTTGATAATTGTCTTTCTCTGCTTGACTTATGTCACTTAGCATAATCTTCTCCAGTCCCATGCATGTGGATGCAAATGGTGGGTAGCCATCTTTTCTGATGGTTGAGTAATATACCATTGTATATATAAACCACATCTTCTTTATCCATTCCTCTGTTAAAGGGCATCCAGCTCTTTCTAAAGTTTGGCTATTGGTGACATTGCTGCTATGAACATTGGCATACATATGGCCCTTCTTTTCACTACATCTGTATCTTCGGGGTAAATACCCAGTAGTGCAACTGAAGGGTCATAGAGTAGCTCTATTTTTAATTTTTTGAGGAACCTTCACACTGTTTTCCAAAGTGGTTGCACCAACTTACATTCCCACCAACAGTGTAAGAGTGTTCCCCTTTCTCCACATCCTCTCCAACATTTGTTGTTTCCTGTCTTGTTAACCTTTGATATTCTAACTGGTGTAAGCATCTCAATGTGTTTTTCATTTGTATTTCCCTGATGGTTAATGATGTTGAATATTTTTCATGTGTCTGTTAGCCATTTGTATGTCTTCTTTGGAGAAGTGTCTTTTATTTGTCTGCTGCCCATTTTTTTGACTAGATTATTTGTTTTTTGAGAATTGAGTTTGAGAAGTTCTTTATAGATTTTGGATACCAGCCCTTTTTATATAATGTCATTTGCAGATATCTTCTCACATTCCATGCTTTGCTTCTTAGCTTTGTTGTATGTTTCCTTTGATGTGCAAAAGCTTTTTATCTTGATGAGTCTCAAAAGTTCATTTTTGCTTTTCTTTCCCTTACCTTTGGAGATGTGACCTGAAAGAAGTTGCTGTGGCCAGTGCCAAAGAGGTTACTGCCTATGTTCTCCTCTAGGCTTTTGATGAATTCGTCTCACATTTAGGTCTTTCATCCCTTTTGAGTTTATCATTGTGAATGGTGTAAGAGAATGTATGCATAGCTGTCCAATTTTCCCAGCACCGTTTATTGAAGAGACTGTCTTTTTTCCATTGGATATTTTTCCCTGCTTTGTTGAAGATCACTTGACCATAGGGTTGAGGGTCCATATCTGAACCTCTGTTCTGTTCCATTGACCCATGCTTCTGTTTTTTTTTTGCAAGTACCATGCTGTCTTGTGATCACAGCTTTGTAATATAGCTTGAAATCAGTCACTGTGATGCCCCCAGCTTTGTTTTGTTTTTTCAATATTTCCTGGGTGATTTGGTATCCTTTCTGCTTCCATACAAATTTTAGGATTGTTTGTTCCAGCTCTGTGAAGAATGTAGATGGTATTTTGATCAGGATGGCAATGAAAATATAGATTGCTCTGGGTAGCATAGACATTTTAACAATGCTTATTCTTCCAATCCATGAGCATGGGATATTTTTCCATTTTTTTTTTCTTTCTTCTTTCAAACCATTGGTTCATACACATACACCTACAGCTCCTGGATCCTGTCAGGGTGCTACACTGAAGGCCTTTCCCCACTGATACTTGTCTGCAAGTCTATGTGCTGTCTTCAGCATGGGACGGTTTTGTGCTCCAGTGCTGTTTCCCCTTCCTGGTTTATGTTGGCTAGCTCTCTTCTTCTTATCTTGTGATATCTGTATGCAGAATCACAACTACCCACTTCATACCTCAAGACTGTCAAAGATTTTATGCTTGTAGAGATTCAGATATAAAGTTTTACATCTTAGGCTGATTTCATGGGTGATCAGAATGTTTTGGTAGATATCCAGCTTAATTCAAGGGACCAGTTGAAATAGGGTCCCCTACTCGTCCACCATCTTTTTTTTCTGAAGTCTAGAAATTTAAAAGTCAACTGACTCAGCACTGAGAAACCTGGAAGAACCAGTGATAGCTGGGTTTTTGCCCTTAAAAAGACAAGGAGAAGCAACATAGAAGCAACAGCTTGCAGAAAGGGAGGGAGATTAGTTTACACTGATTTCAGAGTGTGTTAGGAGACTTCTCTGGAAGCTGGGATACTTTCTCCCCCACTCCCAACATAAACACAAAGACACCTCCGGGGTTGTGGGGAATAGCACTGCACAAACAATTGCTACCTAACCTGCTAGCAGCACACCCCATCCACAAGTTCTACAAGGACCCACCCACCCCAAGTCTACTGGCCTCAGCCTTTACTTAGCTCATTAAAAATTTTGTGAAGGACTTACAGCCTGTCTAGCCACTGATTCTGTGTCATGCCCAAGGAACTAATATGATCCAGGGGATCTGGTCAAAGACTAGAGGCTCAATGCAAATTTTGCTAACACTGCCACCTGGCAACAAAGCCCTTTTGCTGCAGTACTCTCTAGGAGCTTGCCTGTCTGGGTCTCACTAACATCACAGAGAGCAAACACAGTGCACAACAAGCAAGGAGTCAGTACAGATGTTCGAACTGAAAGGAAAAGTGACTCAGACACAAAAGCAGGGCACAAGCAACACAAAGAAGAATCTGAACTGAAGTTTTGGTTCTGATGATTAGGAGAAACTGTGCTATAAGGGACTTCAGGACCTCTTTTTCACAAAGCCACTACTTTTAAGAGTAGAAGACATAGCAGAATTTCCTAACACAGGAAACAAACACAGATATGTACACAAAATAAGGAGACAGAGGAATATGTGCTAAATGAAAGAATAGGACAAAATCCCAGCAAGAGATAGAAGTGAAAGAGAAATAAGTAATATGTCTGATACATAATTTAAAGTAATGATCATAAAGATACTCACTGGACTTCAGAAAAGGATGACAGACATCAATGAGGTGTTTGACAAAAAGATATAAATAAAATATCAGAGATGAAACACTCAATAAGTGAAATTAAAAGTACAATGGCTGGAATAAATAGTAAACTACAGGAGGCGGAGGAAAGTATCAGTGACCTGGAAGAGAGAGTAATGGAAAACAAGCTGAACAGGTAAGATACAAATATTGCATAATGAGAATAGACTTAGAGATCTCAGTGACCTCGTCAAGTGTAATAACATTCACATTACAGGTACTCCAGAAGGAGAAGAAGAGAAAGAAGTGCACAAAATATGTTTGAAGAAATAATAGCTGAAAATTCCCTTAATCTGGGGAGGGAAACAGAGTTCCAGATTCAGAAGACATAGAGATTCTCCAAAAAATTCAACCCAAGGAGGTCCACACCAAGACACATAGTAATTTAAATGGTGAATAATAGTGATACAAAAGGAATATTAAAGGTTGCAAGAGAAAAGAAAGCAGTTACATATCAACTGATTTCTCAGCAGAAACTTTGCAGGCCAGAGGAAATTTGCATTATGTAAAGGTACTAAAAGGGAAAAATCTGCAGCTAAGAATACTTCATCCAGCAAGGATATTGTTCAGTGTTTTGTTTTGTTTTGTTTTTCTTTATTTTCTTTATTTGTTTTATTATGTTATGTTACTCACCATACAGTACATCATTAATTTTTTAAAGATTTTATTTATTTATTTGACAGAGAGAGAGAAATCACAAGTAGGCAGAGAGCCAGGCAGAGAGAAGGGGGAAGCAGGCTCCCCATTGAGTAGAGAGCCCGATGTGGGGCTCGATCCGAGGACCCCGAGATCATGACCTGAGCTGAAGGCAGAGGCTCTAACCCACGAAGCCACCCAGGCACCCCGTGCATCATTAGTTTTTGAGATAGTATTCCAAGATTCATTGTTTGTGTATAACACCCAGTGCCCCATACAATGCATGCCCTTCTCAATATCCATTTCCAGCCTATCTCATTCCCCTACCCCTTTCCACTCTAAAACCCTCAGTTTGTTTCCCTTGCTATCAGTCAGAATAGAGGGAAAGATAAAGCATTTCTTGGAAAACAAAAGCTGGAAAAATTTATGACCATTAAACCAGGCCTACAAAAAAGAAAAAAAAAAAGGTTAAGGGACACTGTGAGTGGAAAACAAAAACCATAAGTAACGGTAAGAAAAATAGAAAGTACAAAAGCAAAAAAAAAAAAATTATATATATACATAAAGTATACCAGTAAGAATCACTTAAGAAAAGCAAAAAATAGGGGGGAGGAGTCAAAATGGCAGAGAAGTAGCAGGCTGAAACTACTTCAGGTAGCAGGAGATCAGCTAGATAGCTTATCTAAATATTGCAAACACCTACAAATCCAACAGCAGATCGAAGAGAAGAAGAACAGCAATTCTAGAAACAGAAAATCAACCACTTTCTGAAAGGTAGGACTGGCAGAGAAGTGAATCCAAGGCGATGGGAAGATAGACCCCCAGGGGAGGGGCCGGCTCCCGGCAAGCGGCAGAGAAATGGAGCACAAAATCAAGACTTTTAAAAGTCTGTCCCGCTGAGGGACATCACTCCAGAGGCTAAACTGGGGTGAAGCCCATGCGGGGTCAGCATGGCCTCAGGTCCCGCAGGGTCACAGAAGTATCGGGGGTGTCTGAGTGTCACAGAGCTTACAGATATTAGAACGGGGAAGCTGGCTACAGAGACAGAGCCAAGGAGTGAGCTCCCAGCTCGGGGTTACCTTGAACCGGTCGCAGGCTTGGTGAGCTCAGAGTGCAGCCGGAGGCCATGGAGATGGAAGTAATTGGGCGCTGTTCTCTGAGGGCGCACTGAGGAGTGGGGCCCTGGGCCCTCGGCTCCTCCAGGCTGCAGACCAGGAGGCCACCATTTTCATTCCCATCCTCTGGAACTCTACGGAAAGCGTTCAGGGAACAGAAGCTCCCGAAAGCAAACCTGAGCGGATTACTCAGCCTGGCCTCTGGTAAGGGCAGTGAAATTCCGCCTGGGGCAAAGACACTTGAGAATCATTACAACAGGTCCCTCCCCCAGAAGATCAACAAGAAATCCAGCCAGGACCAAGTTGACCTACCAAGGTGTGCAGTTTCAATACCAAGGAGAGCAGCGGAATTCCAGAGGAAAAGAAAGCAAAGCATGGAACTCATGGCTTTCTCCCCATGATTCTTTAGTCTTAGAGTTAATTTAATTTTTTTTCTTTTTCAATTTTTTTTCTATTCTTCTGCTAAATTTTTTTAACTTTTACCCTTTTCTTTTTTAACGTTTTTAACTAGTTTATCTAATATATATATATATTCTTTTTTATACTTTTCTTTATTTGTTTTCTTTTTTTAGTTGCTTCTTTTCTTTCATTTCTTTTCTTTCTGAACCTCTTTTTATCCCCTTTCTCCCCGCTCATGATTTGGGATCGCTTCTGATTTGGTTAAAGCATATTTTCCTGGGGTTGTTGCCACCCTTTTAGTATTTTACTTGCTCCTTCATATACTCTTATCTGGACAAAATGACAAGGAAGAAAAATTAACCACAAAAAAAAAGAACAAGAGGTAGTACCGAAGGCTAGGGACCTAATCAATACAGACATTGGCAATATGTCAGATATAGAGTTCAGAATGACGATTCTCAAGGTTCTAGCCGGGCTCGAAAAAGGCATGGAAGATATTAGAGAAACCCTCTCGGGAGATTAAAAAAAAAAAAAAAAAAAAAAAGCCCTTTCTGGATAAAAGAACTAAAATCTAACCAAGTTGAAATAAAAAAAGCTATTAATGAGGTGCAATCAAAAATGGAGGCTCTCACTGCTAGGATAAATGAGGCAGAAGAAAGAATTAGCAATATAGAAGACCAAATGACAGAGAATAAAGAAGATGAGCAAAAGAGGGACAAACAGCTACTAGACCATGAGGGGAGAATTTGAGAGATAAGTGACACCGTAAGATGAAACAACATTAGAATAATTGGGATTCCAGAAGAAGAAGAAAGAGAGAGGGGAGCAGAAGGTATACCGGAGAGTATTATTGGAGAGAATTTCCCCCAATATGGCAAAGGGAACAAGCATTAAAATCCAGGAGGTGCAGAGAACCCCTCTCAAAATCAATAAGAATAGGTCCACACCCCGTCACCTAATAGTAAAATGTACAAGTCTAAGTGACAAAGAGAAAATCCTGAAAGCAGCCCGGGAAAAGAAGTCTGTAACATACAATGGTAAAAATGTTGGATTGGCAGCAGACTTATCCACAGAGACCTGGAAGGCCAGAAAGAGCTGGCATGATATATTCAGAGCACTAAATGAGAAAAACATGCAGCCAAGAATACTATATCCAGCTAGGCTATCATTGAAAATAGAAGGAGAGATTAAAAGGTTCCAGGACAACCAAAAACTGAAAGAATTTGCAAACACCAAACCAGCACTACAGAAAATATTGAAAAGGGTCCTCTAAGCAAAGAGAGAGGTAGTAGTAGATCAGAAAGGAACAGAGACAATATACAGGAACAGTCACCTTACAGGCAATACAATGGCACTAAATTCATATCTCTCAATAGTTACCCTGAATGTTAATGGGCTAAATGCCCCAATCAAAAGACACAGGGTATTAGATGGATAGAAAAACAAAACCAATCTATATGTTCCCTACAAGAAACTCATTTTAAACCCAAAGACACCTCCATATTTAAAAGGGGGGTGGAAAAGAATTTACCATGCTAATGAACATCAGAAGAAAGCAGGAGTGGCAATCCTTATATCAGATCAATTAGATTTTAAGCCAAAGACTATAATAAGAGATGAGGAAGGACACTATATCATACTCAAAGGATCTGTCCAACAAGAAGATCTAACAATTTTAAATATCTATGTCCTCAATGTGGGAGCAGCCAACTATATAAACAAATTAATAACAAAATCAAAGAAAGACATCCTCAATAATACAATAATAGTAGGGGACTTTAACACTCCCCTCACTGAAATGGACAGATCATCCAAGCAAAAGATCAACAAGGAAATAAAGACCTTAAATGACACACTGGGCCAGAGGGACATCACATATATATTCAGAACATTTCATCCCAAAGCAACAGAATACACATTCTTCTCTAGTGCACATGGAACATTCTCCAGAATAGATCACATCCTTGGTCCTAAATCAGATCTCAACTGGTATCAAAAGATTGGGATCATTCCCTGTGCATTTTCAGACCACAATGCTCAGAAGCTAGAACTCAATCACAAGAGGAAATTTGGAAAGAACCCAAGTACATGGAGACTAAACAGCATCCTTCTAAAGAATGAATGGGTTAACCAGGAAATTAAAGAAGAATTGAAAAAATTCATGGAAACAAATGATAATGAAAATACAACAGTTCAAAATCTGTAGGACACAACAAAGGCAGTCCTGAGACAAAAATATATAGCAGTTCAAGCCTTTCTCAAGAAACAAGAAAGGTCTCAGGTACACAACCTAACCCTACACCTAAAGGAGCTGGAGAAAGAACAAGAAAGAAACCCTAAACCCAGCAGGAGAAGAGAAATCATAAAGATCAGAGCAGAAATCAATGAAGTAGAAACAAACAAAAAAAATAATAGAACAAATCAATGAAACTAGGAGCTGGTTCTTTGAAAGAATTAATAAGATTGATAAACCCCTGGCCCGACTTATCAAAAAGAAAAGAGAAAGGACCCAAATAAATAAAATCATGAATGAAAGAGGAGAGATCACAACTAACAACAAAGAAATACAAACTATTATAAGAACATACTATGAGCAACTCTACGCCAACAAATTTGACAATCTGGAAGAAATGGATGCATTCCTAGAAACATATAAACTACCACAACTGAACCAGGAAGAAATAGAAAGCCTGAAAAGACCTATAACCAGTAAGGAGATTGAAGCAGTATTCAAAAATCTCCAAAAAAACAAAAGTCCAGGGCCAGACGGCTTCCCGGGGGAATTCTACCAAACTTTTAAAGAAGAACTAATTCCTATTCTCCTGAAACTGTTCCAAAAAATAGAAATGGAAGGAAAACTTCCAAACTCATTTTATGAGGCCAGCATCACCTTGATCCCAAAACCAGACAAGGATTCCATCAAAAAAGAGAACTACAGACCAATATCCTTGATGAACACAGATGCGAAAATTCTCACCAAAATACTAGCCAATAGGATTCAACAGTACATTAAAAGGATCATTCACCACGACCAAGTGGGATTTATTCCAGGGCTGCAAGGTTGGTTCAACATCTGCAAATCAATCAATGTGATACAACACATTAATAAAAGAAAGAACAAGAACCATATGATACTCTCAATAGATGCTGAAAAGGCATTTGACAAAGTACAGCATCCTTTCCTGATCAAAACTCTTCAAAGTGTAGGGATAGAGGGCACATACCTGAATATTATCAAAGCCATCTATGAAAAACCCACTGCAAATATCATTCTCAATGGAGAAAAACTGAAAGCTTTTCTGCTAAGGTCAGGAACATGGCAGGGATGTCCATTGTCACCACTGCTATTCAACATAGTACTAGAAGTTGTAGCCTCAGCAATGAGACAACAAAAGGAAATTAAAGGCATCCAAACCGGCAAAGAAGTCAAACTATCACTCTTTGCAGATGATATGATACTATATGTGGAAAACCCAAAAGACTCCACTCCAAAACTGCTAGTACAGGAATTCAGTAAAATGTCAGGATATAAAATCAATGCACAGAAAGCAGTTGCATTTCTCTACACTAACAGCAAGACAGAAAAAAGAGAAATTAAGGAGTCAATCCCATTTACAATTGCACCCAAAACCATAAGATATCTAGGAATAAGCCTAACCAATGAGGCAAAGAATATATACTCAGAAAACTATAAAGCACTCATGAAAGAAATTGAGGGAGACACAAAGAAATGGAAAAATGTTCTATGCTCCTGGATTGGAAGAATAAATATAGTCTATGCTGAAAATGTCTATGCTACCTAAAGCAATCTACACATTTAATGCAGTTCCTATCAAAGTACCATCCATCTTTTTCAAAGAAATGGAACAAATAATCCTAAAACTTATATGGAACCAGAAAAGACCTCGAATAGCCAAAGGAATATTGAAAAAGAAAGCCAAAGTTGGTGGCATCACAATTCCGGACTTCGAGCTCTATTACAAAGCTGTCATCATCAAGACAGCATGGTACTGGCAAAAAAAAAAAGACACATAGATCAATGGAACAGAATAGAGAGCCCAGAAACAGACCCTCAACTCTATGGTCAACTAATCTTCGGACAAAGCATGAAAGAATGTCCAATGGAAAAAAGACAGCCTCTTCAATAAATGGTGTTGGGAAAATTGGGCAGCCACATGCAGAAAAATGAAATTGGACCATTTCCTTACACCACACATGAAAATAGACTCAAAATGGATGAAGGACCTCAATGTGTGAAAGGAATCCATCCAAATCCTTGAGGTGAACACAGGCAGCAACCTCTTCAACCTCAGCTGCAGCAACATCTTTCTAGGAACATCGCCAAAGGCAAGGGAAGCAAGGGCAAAAATGAACTATTGGGATTTTATCAAGATCAAAATCTTTTGCACAGTAAAGGAAATGGTTAATAAAACCAAAAGACAACTGATAGAATGGGAGAAGATATTTGCAAATGACATATCAGATAAAGGGCTAGTGTCCAAATCCATAAAGAACTTAGCAAACTAACACCCAAAGAACAAATAATCCAATCAAGAAATGGGCAGAGGACATGAACAGACATTTCTGCAAAGAAGACATCCAGATGGCCAACAGACACATGGAAAAGTGCTCCATATGACTCAGCATCAGGGAAATACAAATCAAAACCACAATGAGATATTACCTCACAACAGTCAGAATGGCTAAAATTAACAAGTCAGGAAATGACAGATGCTGGCAAGGATGCAGAGAAAGGGGAACACTCCTACACTGTTGGTGGGGACTGCAAGCTGGTGACAACCACTCTGGAAAACAGCATGGAGGTTCCTCAAAATGTTGAAAATAGAACTGCCCTATGACCCAGCAATTGCACTACTGGGTATTTACCCTAAGGATACAAACATAGTGATCCGAAGGGGCACGTGCACCCGAATGTTTATAGCAGCAATGTCCACAATAGCCAAACTATGGAAAGAACCTAGATGTCCATCAACAGATGAATGGATCAAGAAGATGTGGTATATATACACAATGGAATACTATGCAGCCATCAAAAGAAATGAAATCTTGCCATTTGCGATGACGTGGATGGAACTAGAGTGTATCATGCTTAGCGAAATAAGTCAAGCGGAGAAAGACAACTATTATATGATCTCCCTGATATGAGGAAGTTGTGATGCAACATGGGGGCTTAAGGGGATAGGAGAAGAATCAATGAAACAAGATGGGATTGGGAGGGAGACAAACCATAAGTGACTCTTAATCTCACAAAACAAACTGAGGGTTGCTGGGGGGAGGGGGCTTGGGAGAAGGGGGGTGGGGTTATGGACATTGGGGAGGGTATGTGCTTTGGTGAGTGCTGTGAAATGTGTAAACCTGGCGATTCACAGACCTGTACCCCTGGGGATAAAAATATATTATATGTTTATAAAAAAAAAAAGAAGAAGAGGAATCAATGAACACTACATCTGAAACTAATGACATGCTATATGTTGGCTAATTGAATTTAAAAGAAAAAAGGTAGTCTATTATATTTTTGCTCTGATGCTTAGCTATCCCAATGTCCTCCTTTTCTTTCTTAAGCTCCAAGATACCTTTATTCCTTCCTTTATGTTTAAAAAACTTTCTTTAGGGCACTTATGTGGCTCAGTTGTTTCAAAGTCTGCCTTTGGCTTGGGTAATGATCCCAGGGTCCTGGGATTGAGTCCTGCATCTGGTTCCCTGCTCAGTGGGGACTCTGCTTCTCCCTCTACCCCTCACCCTGCTTGTGTTCACTCTCTCTCTCTCTCTCTCTCTCTCTCTCTCTCAGTCTCTCTTTCTCAAATAAATAAATAAAATCTTTAGAAAAGAAAAAAATACTTTCTTTAGCCTTTCCTTAATGGTATGTTTGTTAGATATAGATTCTCTTTGTTTTCCCTTCTCTAAGAATGTCATTATTTCCTTTTCTTCTGAAGAACAGTTTTTCTGGGTATAACATTTATATTTGATGATTCTTTTCTTTTATTTCCTGGAAAATATTGTTTTACTTCTTCTTTACCTTCATGTTGTCAGATGAGGAATCCATTGTCATTTGATATTTTTTTTCTAAAAGTATGGTGTCATTTCTTTCTAGCTTTTACCAATATATTTTTTTAATTTTTCAGAGTTTTATTAGCACAGATTTCTTTTGTTTTATACTTTTTTTATATGTCCAGGTTCTTAAACCTACATATCAATGTGTTTCTCCCATTTGGGGGAGTTGTAATACATTATTTTTTTCCAAGTATTTTGTTATTTGTGAAGTTTATTCTCTCCTCTGATACTCTGATGTTTTGAATGTTAATTCTTTTGTTATTGTGCACAGATCCCTAAGACAGGGATTATTTTCTTCAGACTTCTTTTAATCTGTTGTTCAGATTGAGTAGATTCTTTTCTTCAGTCCTCAAATTCATTAATTCTTTTCTTTGCCATCCTCACTTTACCTATTGTGCTCATCTATCAGGCTTTTATTTTGCTATTGTATTATTAATTTCTATAACTTGGTTTTGGTTATTTTTAATAATTTCTTCTGCTTTGCTGAGATTTTCTATTGTTTGGTTCCTTTAAAAGAATCTGCAATTACTTTGTGTGGTATTTTTATAAAAACTTCTTAAAATTTTTGTCAGATGAATTTAATATCTTGTTCACATATAGAATGTTTTTTCACTCAAGTTGTGATTTTTTGTCAGATGAATTTAATATCTTGTTCACATATAGAATGTGTTTTTTCACTCAAGTTGTGATTTTCCTAGTTGTTGGTATGATTAGTGATTTTCATTGTATCCTAGACATTTTAGATATTATATAATTCTCATTATTGTTCAATCTCTCTCTCTCTTTTTTCAAACAGCAAGTTCTCCTAATTAGGTGTAGTTTAGTCTTGGTGAGTGTGTATGCTCATCTTCTTATTGTCTCACATCACACACACACACACACACACACACACACACACACACACACACACACACACATTTCCAGCAAAGTGTAATGCTAAAACACTTGTTTGTTGTGTGTGAAGGGTAAAGGGGCATCTTCCCTCTTAGGCCCATTGACATATTCTCAGCAAAAGTAAGGCACCAGCTCACACCACTTTGTTGCCTCCAATTGGGGGTATGAGGTCAGTTTCCTACTGGACCTTGGTGAAACTTGAGGAAGAAGTAGCCCCGTCACACACTTTCTTATTTATTGTCATTGATATGCAGTGAGAGTGGATGTTCGTTTGGGCTTATTGATACCAGGGGGTGCTTTACATGGTGGTAGAGCGTAGAGAAATCGTGGCTTACCTTCTCTCACATTGTCTTATTAAGTCTTATTGCTGTATGATGCGGGTAGGTGTTCAGCTTCCTGCTAAATTTCACGGACACTTGCTGAGGTGTATAGCACCATTGCATCACCTGATTCCCCCTGGTAAGTAATGGATATTCAGCTCCCTGCTCAGTCCTCCCCACACATACAAAGTAATTGATATGCCCTGTATAATTCCACCAGATGGAGAATGGAAGACCAGCATGGTAATACAACCCTTCCAGTGAATCAAAATATCACCACCTGTTCTGTGGGGCAGGAAACCCTGATGAAGCAGAAAAGGGTGAGAGGGGTCCACAGTCTTTTTTCATTAGTATTTGGCTGGAGTAGGGTGGGTATTGACAACAATATTGTTAGTAGATCCTTTGATTTTGAGAGCAAAATTCATGGAAGCTTTTTTTTTAATTTATTTTTTATTTATTTTCAGCATAACAGTATTAATTGTTTTTGTACCACACCCAGTGCTCCATGAAATCCATGCCTTCTATAATACCCAACACCTGGTTCCCCAACCTCCCACCCCCCACCACCTCAAATGCCTCAGATTGTTTTTCAGAGTCCATAGTATCTCATGGTTTACCTCCCCTTCCAATTTCCCCCAACTCCCTTCTCCTAACTCCCCATGTCCTCCACGCTATTTGTTATGCTCCACAAATAAGTGAAACATATGATAATTGACTCTCTCTGCTTGACTTATGTCACTCAGCGTAAGCTCTTCCAGTCCCGTCCATGCTGCTACAAATCTTGGGTATTCATCTTTTCTGATGAAGGCATAATACTCCATAGAGTATATGGACCACATCTTCCTTATCCATTCGTCCATTGAAGGGCATCTTGGTTCTTTCCACAGTTTAGCAACCGTGACCTTTGGTGCTATAAACATTGGGGTACAGATGGCCCTTCTTTTCACGACATCTGTATCCTTGGGGTAAATACCCAGTAGTGCAATGGCAGGGTCATAGTGAAGCTCTATTTTTAATTTCTTGAGGAATCGCCACACTGTTCTCCAAAGAGGCTGTACCAACTTGCATTCCCACCAAAAGTGGAAGAGAGTCCCCCTTTCTCCACATCCCCTCCAACACATGTTGTTTCCTGTCTTGCTAATTTTGGCCATTCTAACTGGTGTAAGGTGATATCTCAATGTGGTTTTAATTTGAATCTCCCTGAGGCTAGTGATGATGAACAATTTTTCATGTGTCTGATAGTCATTCGTATGTCTTCATTGGAGAAGTGTCTGTCCATATCTTCTGCCCATTTTTTGATATGATTATCTGTTTTGTGTGTGCTGAGTTTGTGGAGTTCTTTATAGGTCCTGGATATCAACCTTTTGTCTGTACTGTCACTTGCAACTATCTTCTCCCATTCCATGGGTTGCCTCTTTGTTTTCTTGACCGTTTCCTTTGCTGTGCAGAAGCTTTTGATTTTTTTAATTTATTTTTTATTTATTTTCAGCATAACAGTATTCATTATTTTGTTTAATTTTTTCAACTTTATTTATTTTCAGAAAAACAGTATTCATTATTTTTTCACCACACCCAATGCCCCATGCAATCAGTGCCCTCTATAATACCCACTACCTCGTACCCCAACCTCCCACCCCCCAGCCACTGCAAACCCCTCAGATTGTTTTTCAGAGTCCATAGTCTGTCGTGATTCACCTCCCCTTCCAATTTACCCCAACTACCTTCTCCTCTCTAACACCCCTTGTCCTCCATGATATTTGTTTTGCTCCACAAATAAGTGAAACCATATGATAATTGACTCTCTCTGCTTGACTAATTTCACTCAGCATAATCTCTTCCAGTCCCGTCCATGTTGCTACAAAAGTTGGGTATTCATCATTTCTGATGAAGGCATAATACCTCATAGTGTATATGGACCACATCTTCTTTATCCATTCGTCCATTGAAGGGCATCTTGGTTCTTTCCATAGTTTGGCGACCGTGGCCATTGTTGCTATAAACATTGGGGTACAGATGGCCCTTCTTTTCACGACATCTGTATCCTTGGGGTAAATACCCAGGAGTGCAATGGCAGGGTCATAGGGAAGCTCTATATTTAATTTATTGAGGAATCTCCACACTGTTCCCCAAAGAGGCTGCACCAACTTGCATTCCCACCAACAGTGTAAGAGGGTTCCCCTGTCTCCACATCTTCTCCAACACATGTTGTTTCCTGTTTTGTTAATTTTGGCTATTCTAACTGGTGTAAGGTGATATCTCAATGTGGTTTTAATTTGAATCTCCCTGAGGGCTAATGATGATGAACATTTTTTCATGTGTCTGATAGCCATTTGTATGTCTTCATTGGAGAAGTGTCTGTTCATATCTTCTGCCCATTTTTTGATATTTTGCCTGTTTAGTGTGTGTTGAGTTTGAGTTCCTAATAGATCCTGGATATCAACCTTTTGTCTGTACTGTCATTTGCAAATATCTTCTCCCATTCCGTGGGTTGCCTCTTTGTTTTCTTGACTATTTCCTTTGCTGTGCAGAAGCTTCTGATTTTGATGAAGTCCCAAAAGTTTATTTTCGCTTTTGTTTCCTTTGCCTTTGGAGACATATCTTGAAAGAAGTTGCTGTGGCTGATATCGAAGAGATTACTGCCTATGTTCTCCTCTAGGATTCTGATGGATTCCTGTCTCACATTGAGGTCCTTTATCCATTTTGAGTTTATCTTTGTGTACGGTGTAAGAGAATGGTCGAGTTTCATTCTTCTACATAGAGCTGTCCCAGTTTACATATCACCATTTATTGAAGAGACTGACTTTTTTCCACTGTATATTTTTTCCTGTTTTGTCAAAGATTATTTGCCCATAGAGTTGAGGGTCCATATCTGGGCTCTCTACTCTGTTCCACTGGTCTATGTGTCTGTTTTTATGCCAGTACCATGCTGTCTTGGTGATGACAGCTTTGTAATAAAGCTTGAAATCAGGTAACGTGATGCCCCCAGTTTTATTTTTGTTTTTCAACATTTCCTTAGTGATTTAGAGTCTCTTCTGATTCCATACAAATTTTAGGATTATTTGCTCCAGCTCTTTGAAGAATACCAGTGGAATTTTGATCAGAATGGCATTAAAAGTATATATTGCTCTAGGCAGTATAGACATTTTAACAATGTTCATTCTTCCGATCCAAGAGCATGGAATGGTCTTCCATCTATTTGTGTCTTCTTCAATTACTTTCATGAGTGTCCTGTAGTTCCTCAAGTACAGATCCTTTACCTCTTTGGTTAGGTTTATTCCCAGGTATCTTATGGTTCTTGGTGCTATAGTAAATGGAATCGATTCTCTAATTTCCCTTTCTGTATTTTCATTGTTAGTTTATAAGAAAGCCACTGATTTCTGCACATTGACTTTGTATCCTGCCACGTTGCTGAATTGCTGTATGAGTTCTAGTAGTTTGGAGGTGGAGTGTTTTGGGTTTTCCATATAAGGAATCATGTCATCTGCGAAGAGAGAGAGTTTGACTTCTTTATTGACAATTTGGATACCTTTTATTTCTCTTTGTTGTCTGATTGCTGTTGCTAGGACTTCTAATACTATGTTGAATAAGAGTGGTGAAAGTGGGCATCCTTGTCTTGTTCCTGATCTCAACGGGAAGGCTGCAAGCTTTTTCCCATTGAGGATGATATTTGCTGTGGGTCTTTCATAGATAGATTTGATGAGGTTCAGGAATGTTCCCTCTCTCTCTATACTTTGAAGCGTTTTAATCAGGAATGGATGCTGGATTTTGTCAAATGCTTTTTCTGCCTCAATTGAGAGGACCATGTGGTTCTTCTCTCTTCTCATATTAATTTGTTGTATCACATTGATTGATTTGCAAATGTTGAACCATCCTTGTAGCCCAGGGATGAATCCCACCTGATCATGGTGGATAATCTTTTTAATGTGTTGTTGGATCCTGTTGGCTAGGATTTTGTTGAGAATCTTAGCATCCATATTCATCAGTGATATTGGTCTAAAATTCTCCTTTTTGGTAGGGTCTTTGCCTGGTTTGGGGATCAGGGTAATGCTGGCTTCATAGAAAGAGTCTGGAAGTTTTCCTTCTGCTTCAATTTTTTGAAACAGCTTCAGGAGAATAGGTTTTATTTCTTCTTTGAAGGTTTGGTAGAATTCCCCAGGGAATCCATCAGGTCCTGGGCTCTTGCTTTTTGGGAGGTTTTTGATCGCTGCTTCAATCTCGTTATTAGATATCAGTCTATTCAGGTTGTCTATTTCTTCCTGGTTCAATTTTGGTAGTTTATATTTTTCCAGGAATGCATCCATTTCATCTAGGTTGCTAAGCTTATTGGCATATAACGGTTGATAATAACTTCTGATGATTGTTTCTACTTCCTTGGTGTTAGTTGTGATCTCTCCCTTTTCATTCACTATCTTATAAATTGGGGCTTTCTCTCTTTTCTTTTGGATTAGTGTGGCCAATGGTTTATCGATCTTATTGATTCTTTCAAAAAACCAGCTTCTAGTTTCATTGATACGTTCTACTGTATCTCTGGTTTCTACCTCATTGATCTCAGCTCTAATCTTGATGATTTCCCTTCTTATGTGTGGAGTTGGTTTGATTTGTTGTTGATTATCCAGTTCTTTAAGGTGTAGAGACAGCTGGTGTGTTCTGGATTTTTCAAGTTTTTTGAGGGAGGCTTGGATGGCTATGTATTTTCCCCTTAGGATCGCCTTTGCTGTATCCCATGGGTTTTGGACCGAAGTGTCTTCATTCTCATTGGTTTCCATGAATTGTTTCAGTTCTTCTTTGATCTCCTGGTTGATCCAAGCATTCTTAAGCAAGGTGGTCTTTAGCTTCCAGGTGTTTGAGTTCCTTCTGAACTTTTCCTTGGGATTGAGCTCCAGTTTCAAAGCATTGTGATCTGAGAATATGCAGGGAATAATCTCAGTCTTTTGGTATCGGTTGAATCCTGATTTGTGACCCAGTATGTGGTCTATTCTGGAGAAGGTTCCGTGTGCACTTGAGAAAAATGAGTATTCTGTTGTTTTAGGGTGGAATGTTCTGTATATATCTATGAGGTCCATCTGGTCCAATGTGTCATTCAATGCTCTTGTTTATTTCTTGATTTTCTGCTTCGATGATCTGTCTAATTCTGAGAGAGGTGTGTTAAGATCTCCTACGATTAGTGTATTCATATCAATATGACTCTTTATCTTGATTAACAGTTTTCTTAAGTAATTGGCTGCTTCCATATTGGGAGCATAGATATTTACAATTGTTAGATCATCTTGGTGGATAGTCCCTTTAAGGATTATGTAGTGTCCTTCTGTATCTCTGACTACAGTCTTTAGTTTGAAGTCCAATTTATCTGATTATGAGAATCGCTTACCTAGCCTTCTGTTGAGGCCCATTGGCATGAAAGATGCTTCTCCATCCCTTCACTTTCAGTCTGGGTGTATCTTTAGGTTCAAAATGGGTCTCTTGTAGACAGCATATGGATGGGTCCTGTCGTTTTATCCAATCTGCAACCCTGTGCCATTTTATGGGTGCATTAGGCCATTCACATTGAGAGTGATTATTGATAGATACGTTTTTATTGACATCGTGTTTCCTTTGAAGTCTTTCTTTCTGTAGATTGTCTCTATATTTCTGTTCAATGCTATTCTTAGGATTTTTTCTCTTTTATAGAATCCCCCCCCTTAATATTTCCTGCAGTATCGGCTTGGTGGTTGCATTGTCTTTCAAGCCTTGCCAGTCTTGAAATTCTTTATCTCTCCATCCATTTTGAATGTTAGTCTTGCTGGATAAAGTATTCTTGGCTTCAAGTTATTTCTCATTTAGTGCCCTGAATATATCTTGCCAGCCTCTTCTGGCTTGCCAGGTCTCTGTGGACAGGTCTGACGTTATTCTGATGGGCTTCCCTCTGTAAGTAAGGACCCTCTTTGCCCTGGCGGCTTTCAAGAGATTATACCTACAATTATAATTCCTCAAGTTGACTATCAGGTGTCGTGATGCTTTTTTGGAATGTATAATCTTGGGTGGAGATTGTTTAGCCTCTAGTACATGAACGCTGGTTCCATTCGCGAGATTGGGAAAATTTTCATGAAGGACTTGTTCCACTATATCTTCTAGACTTCTTTCTTTCTCCTCCCCTTCAGGGATTCCAATAATTCTGACGTTGGAACTCTTCATGGCATCATTTATTTCCCTGATTCTGTTTTCGTGGTTTCTAAGCTGTTTGTTCCAGGCTTCCTCCTGATCCTTTCTCTCTATCTGTTTGTCTTCCAGATAACTAATTCTATATTCTGTCTCAGTTACCCTAGCTTTGAGAGAGTTTAGATTAGATTGGAACTCATTGAGAGCATTGTGAACCTCCTCCCTGGTAGCTTTAAGCTCCGCCCTAACATTGTGAACATCCTGTCTGGTCGCTTTCGTTTCGGCCCTAATCAATTCTGTTTGGTCATCCATGGCTTTCTCCAACCTAGCTATTGCCTGGATAATTGTTAGCCTGAATTCTCTTTCTGACATATTGTCTATGTTGATAGCCGTTAGCTCTGTTGCAGAAGGTCCATCCTCTGTATTTTTATTCTGTTGGGCATTCCTCTTCCTAGTCATTTTGGTGGGAGATGACTGAACGGATGTAGCGGGATGTATCAACTGTGGTGCAGTCAAGGTGCACCCTGGAACACTTCTGAGCAATCAGCATTCCCCACCCAAACGAGAGACAAAAGAAAAGAAAAAGAAAAAGAAAAAAAGAAAAGAAGAAAAAAAGAGAGAGAGAGAGACAGGAAAGAAAGGGAAGATGAAAAAGAAGGTTCAGCCCAGATGGGCACCAAGGTATGATTTATGAAGTAGACAAACAAAAAGAGATAAAAAGAATGATACAAGTATATGACAAGAGAAAATATATATATATATATATATATATATATATGCAAATATATATATGCAAATAAAGAAATGTACCAAGAGCTCATCAAAAAGAACCACAAGTGTAAAATTTATATGCTATCAGGACAAACACAAAAAACACAGAAACACTGGTGGAAGAAGATGGGAGAGTTCTTATAAATTCTCAGTGTGTGCGAGGAAGGTTGTTTTGATTCTTCCTGGATGTATCTTGATATCTTTGTTAAAGGACTCAACTTTCCTAAGATAAAGGGGATTAAAAATACTACCCTATAGGGGTAGTATTGATTGGAGAAAGGGGATTACTTTGAAGTTTAACTCTATATGAATATTAGAGGATAAAAATAAAAAGGAATAAACTAGACTAAACTAAACTAAAATTTTAAAAAAGGAATTCAAAAAATAAAAATGCAAAAGAAAAACAGGTGTATGTATCAAAAAGTTCAGGTTAGAAAGGTATTATGGAATTTGATGTACTGTACAGCTTGCTGTGATGGTAAATAGGTTAAAAAAATTACCTATGTGTAAAAAAAAAAAGTGAACTGAAATAGTGGGAACGAATGAACAATACAAGTTTTCCTATGAAGTAGTGGTTGTTCTCTTGTAGTCCTTTTTTTTCTCTCTCTCTTTTTTTTCTTTCTTTCTTGGTTTGTTTTCTGGGGGAGGGACCTGCCACGTGGGTTGTCAGTCAATGATGTTTCCTGAGTTAAGTCCTCCCGCCCCCCTCAAGGGGGTGGGCTCTGAGGAAACTGGGTTTTTTCAGGCTTTTGTTCTCTGGCGGTTTTTATGCTTGTTCACTTTTTTTTTTCTCTCACCTTGACCTTCTCTGATGATTTTTGTAGTTTTAGAGGAAAACAAACCGCACCCTGATCTCTCTCTCAGAGAGAAGCCTCAGTATGGGTGCAGAGCCTAAATAAGTTCCCCCTTGGCTGCTGGCAGAGCAGTTTCCAAGTTGCAGACCCTGGGGGCGCAGGATCTTTTGCTTGTACCCAAAGCCAAGGCAGTGGCAGCTGTCTGGGAGCTCCCGACTGCCAGAGAGGTTCCAAGCAGCAATGGCACACTGAGATTTTGCCGCTGGCCCGGGCTGGGAGTGCCTGGCTTGCGCGCACCTCTTTCAGAGGTGGCTATGGGTCAGGCACGCGTCTCGGGCACTGAGAACGGGGCGCTGGTCTGTAAGCACCAGGCTGGGCTTTTGCGCACCTCTGTCAGGAAAGAGTTTGGGGCTCACGGCTTAGGCTTTGAAACAATGGCGCTGGCCAAAGAGCGCCGGCCGGGCCTTTGTAACTCAGGGGAGCATGAGGGATGTGCGCGCGTATCTCAAGCTTTGTGGTAGGGCTCCCGTGTTCTGCCGACCAGCGTGGCTCCCATCCCCTCACAGGAACTAGAACCCACACATTCTCAGGCGCACTGGCGGCTAGGGACCAAGAGCTGGTTTCTCCGCCGCACTCTCTCTGCCTCAGCACTGGGGAGGCTGTCCTGGGACCGGGGACTTAAGCCCCTGTCCCTAGCCACCCTGCTTCCCACAATTTCCCCCCGCGATCCTTTGCTCTTTTGGAGTACTTTCAACCAGTCTCCAAGTTAATGCTGGTCCCCAGAAGCAGGGCACTCTCGCTCCTATTGGGGTATTACTTTCCCACCGGTCACCTCTGGTGGCTCCCTCCCCCTTTTGTTTATCTTCCGGTATCAGTCCGCCTTTCCCACGCCGCTTTACCAGCCCACTGGCATCTTCTGCTCCTGTAGAGATCCAGCCGTGTATAATTCTGATCTCAGGCTGATTTCAAGGGTGATCAGAGTTCTTTGGTAGGTAATCAGCTCACTTTGGGGTACTGGCTGAAAAGGCGCCTCCTCCTACTCTCCCGCCATCTTGCCCCCCCCCAACAGTATTCATTATTTTTGCATCACACCCAGTGCTCCATGCAATCTGCGCCCTTTATAATACCCACCACCTGGTACCCCGAATCCCCAACCCCCACCCTTTTAAAACCCACAGATTGTTTTTAAGAGTCCATAGTCTCTCGTAGTTCACCTCCCCTTCCAATTTCCCCCAACTTCCTTCTCCTCTCTAACTCCCCATGTCTTCCATGCTATTTGTTATGCTCCACAAAAGAAGCTTTTGATTTTGATGAATTTCGGACCAATATCACTGATGAATATGGATGCTAAGATTCTCAAAATGATCCTAGCAAACAGGATCCAACAGCATATTTAAAAGATTATCCACCATGACCAGGTGGGATTCATTCCAGGGCTACAAGGATAGTTCAACATTCGCAAATCATTCAATGTGATAGAACAAATTAATAAGAAAAGAGACAAGAACCACATAGTCCTCTCAATTGATGCAGAAAAAGCATTTGACAAAATCCAGCATCCATTCCTGATTAAAATGCTTCAAAGTATAAGGATGGAGGGAACATTTCTGAACTTCATCAAATCTATCTATGAAAGACCCACAGAAAAAGCTTGCAGCCTTCCCTTTGAGATTAGGAACACGACATGATGCCCACTCTCACCACTCTTGTTCAACATAGGATTAGAAGTCCTAGCAACAGCAATCAGACAACAAAGAGAAATAAAAGGTATCCAAATTGTCAATGAAGAAGTCAAACTCTCTCTCTTCGCAGATGACATGATTCTTTATATGAAAAACCCAAAAGACTCCACCCCCAAACTACTAGAACTCATACAGCAATTCAGCAATGTAGCAGGACACAAAGTCAATGTACAGAAATCAGTGGCTTTCTTATACACTAACAGTGAAAATACAGAAAGGGAAATTAGAGAATCAATTCCATTTACTATAGCACCAAGAACCATAAGATACCTGGGAATAAACCTAACCAAAGAGGTAAAGGATCTGTACTTGAGGAACTACAGAACATTCATGAAAGAAATTGAAGACACAAAAAGATGGAAGACCATTCCATGATCTTCGATTGGAAGAATAAACATTGTTAAAATGTCTATACTGCCTAGAGAAATCTATACTTTTAATGCCATTCTGATCAAAATTCCACTGGTATTCTTCAAAGAGCTGGAGCAAATAATCCAAAAATTTGTATGGAATCAGAAGAAACCCTAAATCACTAAGGAAATGTTGAAAAACAAAAATAAAACTGAGGGCATCACGTTACCTGATTTCAAGCTTTACTACGAAGCTGTGATCACCAAGACAGCATGGTACTGGCATAAAAACAGACACATAGACCAGTGGAACAGAGTAGAGAGCCCAGATATGGACCCTCAACTCTATGGGCAAATAATCTTTGACAAAACAGGAAAAAATATACAGTGGAAAAAAGACAGTCTCTTCAATAAATGGTGCTGGGAAATCTGGGCAGCTCTATGTAAAAGAATGAAACTCGACCATTCTCTTACACCATACACAAAGATAAACTCAAAATGGATAAAAGACCTCAATGTGAGATAGAAATCCATTAGAATCCTAGAAGAGAACATAGGCAGTAATCTCTTCGATATCAGCCACAGCAACTTCTTTCAAGATATGTCTCCAAAGGCAAAGGAAACAAAAGCCAAAATAAACTTCTGTGACTTCGTCAAAATGGAAGATTTTTTTTAAAGATTTTATTTATTCATTTGACAGAGAGAGACACAGTGAGAGAGGAAACACAAGCAGGGAGAGTGGGAAAAGGAGAAGCAAGATCCCTGATAGATAGATATTGATATCTATATCTCTCTCTATACATACATACATATGTATGTGTATATATATATATATATACCATGAATGCATGCCCATTCATTAGTCGATGGACCTTTGGGCTCTTTCTATTTTTGGCTATTGATAATTCTGCTATAAATATCGTGGTGCTGGTTAAATCCATTTTGGGTAATTTATTACTATGAACTAAGCACTATAGGTTTAACATTTGTCTTTAAAAAAATGCACAGAAAAAGTCATTTAAAATTGTTAATAGACAGGTTCACTGGGTAAAATAAAGAATGGGGAGAGAAAATGTTATTATACTGTGAGGCTTGTCTCTTCAATTTTCACGTTCTCTGAAATAAAATTAAGACACAATTTGATAAGTTTGACAACTGTCCAAACTTGAACAGTACACACATTTCATACATATTTTCTTTCAGTATCATACCTACTATATAAAGATTATTCTGATTCTTATTTTGTTGATCAAATTTTTTTTTAATTTAATTTCAATTAGCCCACATACAGTACATCATAAGCCAAGTGGGAGGTAATTGTTTTGCAAAAACATGTCATCTCTTTCTATAAAAATAGATTGGTCAGACTTTTGTCTTCTTTTAACTGAAAAACGAAAACTTTGTAATGATCAAACTGTAAACTGTGTATTAAAAAAATATAATGCATGTACCCATTTAAAAATGTATTTTTTTGTTGTTTGGATAAATAGTAGGGTAAGTCCTGGATCATAGGGTAGTTCTATTTTTAACTTTTTGAAGAACCTCCATCCTGTTTTCAACAGTGGTTTCACCAGTTTGCATTCCCACCAAGAGTGTAAGAGAGTTCTCCTATCTCCACATCCTTGTCAACATCTGTTATTTCCTGCATTTTTATTATTTTATTTTTTCAGAATTCCAAGATTCATTATTTATGCACCACACCCAGTGTCCCATGCAATACGTGCCCTCCTTAATATCAACCACAAAGCTTACCCATATCCTAACCCCCTCTCTTCCAAAATGCTCAGTTTGTTTCTTAGAGTCCATAGTGTCTTATGCTTCATCTACCCCTCCGATTTACCCCAAATCACTTTTCCTTTGTTTATCCTAATATCCTCCATGTTATTCCTTATGCTCCACAAGTAAGTGAAACCATATGATAATTGACTTTCTCTGCTTTACTTATTTCACTCAGCATAATCTCCTCCAGTCCCATCCATGCTGATACAAAAGTTGGGTATTCATCTTTTCTGATGGAGGCATAATATTCCATTGTATATATGGGACATATCTTCTTCACCCATTTGTCTGTTGAAGGGCATCTTGGCTCTTTTCACATTTTGGCTATCATGGACATTACTGCTATGAACATATGACCCTTCTTTTCACTAAATCTCTATCTTTGAGGTAAATACCCAGTAGTGAAAATGCAGGGTCATAGGGTAGCTCCACTTTAAATTTCTTGAGGACTCTCCACACTGTTTTCCAAAGTGGCTGCAGCAACTTGCATTTCCACCAACAGTGTAAGAGGGTTCTCTTTTCTCCACATTCTCTCTAACACTTGTTTCTTGTCTTGTTTATTTTGGCCATTCTAACTGGTATAAGGTGCTATCTCAGTGTGGTTTTGTTTTGTTTTTGTTTTTTAAATTTTTTAAAAATTTATTTTCATAAGTCAAGCAGAGAAAGACAACTATCATATGATCTCCCTGATATGAGGAAGTGGTGATGCAACATGGGGGCTTACGTGGGTAGGAGAAGAATAAATGAAACAAGATGGGATTGGGAGGGAGACAAACCATAAGTGACTCTTGATCTCACAAAACAAACTGAGGGTTGCTGGGGGGAGGGGGTTTGGGAGAAGGAGGTGGGATTATGGACATTGGGGAGGGTATGTGCTTTGGTGAGTGCTGTGAAGTGTGTAAACCTGGTGATTCACAGACCTGTACCCCTGGGGATAAAAATATATGTTTATAAAAAATAAAAAATTATTAAAAAAAATTTATTTTCAGCATAACAGTATTCATTATTTTTGCACCACACCAAGTGCTCCATGCAATCCATGCCCTCTATAATACCCACGACCTTGTACCCCGATGTCCCACCCCCGCCCCTTCAAAACCCTTAGATTGTTTTTCAGAGTCCATAGTCTCTCATGGTTCAGCTCCCCTTCCAATTTTCCCCAACTCCCTTCTCCTAACTCCCCATGTCCTCCATGCTATTTGTTATGCTCCACAAATAAGTGAAACCATATGATAACTGACTCTCTCTGCTTGACTTATTTCACTCAGCATAATCTCTTCCAGTCCCGTCCATGTTGCTACAAAAGTTGGGTATTCATCCTTCTGATGGAGGCATAATACTCCATAGTGTATATGGACCACATCTTCCTTATCCATTCGTCCGTTGAAGGGCATCATGGTTCCTTCCACAGTTTGGCGACCGTGCCATTGCTGCTATAAACATTGGGGTACAGATGGCCCTTCTTTTCACTCCATCTGTATCTTTGGGGTAAATACCCAGTAGTGCAATGGCAGGGTCATACGGAAGTTCTATTTTTAATTTCTTGAGGAATCTCCACACTGTTCTCCAAAGAGGCTGTACCAACTTGCATTCCCACCAACAGTGTAAGAGGGTCCCCCTTTCTCCACATCCCCTCCAACACATGTTGTTTCCTGTCTTGCTAATTTTGGCCATTCTCAATGTGGTTTTAATTTGAATCTCCCTGATATATCTATATATATATATAGATATATATATATATATCTATATATATATATCTATATATATATATATAATGAAAATTTTTTCATGTGTCTGATAGCCATTTGTATGTCTTCATTGGAGAAGTGTCTGTCCATATCTTCTGTCCATTTTTTGATATGATTGTCTGTTTTGTGTGTGTTGAGTTTGAGGAGTTCTTTATAGATCCTGGATATCAACCTTTTGTCTGTACTGTCATTTGCAAATATCTTCTCCCATTCCATGGGTTGCCTCTTTGTTTTCTTGACTATTTCCTTTGCTGTGCAGAAGCTTTTGATTCTTCATCAGTGTGGTTTTAATTTGAATATCCTTGATAGCTAATGATGATGAACATTTTTTCATGTGTCTGTTAGCCATTTGTATGTCTTCTTTGGAGAAGTGTCTGTTCATGTCTTCTGCCCATTTTTTGACGTGATTATCTGTTTTTTGGATCAAAATCCCACTGGCATTTTTCAAAGTGCTGGAACAAACAATCATAAAATTTGTATGGAATGAGAAAAATCCCTCAGATCGCTAAGGAAATGTTGAAAAGGAAAGGCAAAGCTGGGGACATCACATTGCCTGATTTGAACATTTACTACAAAGCTGTGATCACCAAGACAGCATGGTACTGGCCCCAACACACACACATAGACAATAGAACAGAGTAGAAAGCCCAGATATGGACCCTAAGCTCTATGGTCAAATAATCTTCAAAAAAGCAGGGAAAAAAATATCCAGTGGAAAAAAATATCCGGTGGAAAAAATATCCAGTCTCTTCAATAAATAATGCTGGGAAAACTGGACAGCTATGTATACAAGAATGGAATTCGACCATTCTCTTACATCATTTACAAAGATAAACTCAAAATGGATGAAAGACCTCAACGTGAGGCAGGAATCTGTCAGAATCATAGAGGAGAACATAGCCAGTAACTTCTTTGATATCGGCCACAACAACTTCTTTCAAGACATGTCTCCAAAATCAAAGGAAACAAAAGTGAAAATGAACTTTTTGGACTTCTTCAAGATAAAAAAATTTCTTCACAGAAAAAAGAAATAGTTAACAAAACAAAGAGGCAACCCATGGAATGGAAGAAGATATTCTCAATTGACACTAGAGACAAAGGGCAGATATCCAATCTCAGCACCCAAAAAACAGATAGTCATGTCAAAAAATGGGCAGAAGACATGAACAAACACTTCTCTTTTCTGTATTGTCAATTGTAGCCATCCTGACAAGTGTCAGGTATCTCATTATGTTTGTTTGTTTGTTTGTTTGTTTGTTTTTTAATTTTCCTAATGATGAATGATGTTGAGCATCTTTTCATGTGTCTGTTAGCCATCTAAATGTCTTCTTTGGAAAAATTTGTGTTCTTCCCATTTCTTAACTGGATTATTTGTTTCTGGAATATTGTGTTTAAGAAGTTCTTTATAGTTATTGGACACTAGCCCTTTATCTGTAATGTCATTTGCAACCATTGTCACCCATAATATAGGCTGTCTTTTAGTTTTGTTGATTGGTTTCTTCGCTGTGCAGAAATTTTTTTATCTTGGTGATGTCCCAATAGTTCATTTTTGCTTTTGTTTTCCTTACCTCTTGAGATGTGTCTAGTAAGAAGTTGCTATGGCCAACGTCAAATATGTTTCTGCCTGTGTTCTGCTCTAAGACTTTGATGGTTTCCTGTCCTACATTCAGGTCTTTCAACCATTTTGAATTTATTTTTGTGCATGGTGTAAGAGTATGGTCCAGTTTTGTTTTTCTTCATGTGGCTGTCCAGTGTTCCCAATACCACTTATTAAAGAGACTTTTTTTTCCATGGGATATTCTTTCCTGCTTTGCTGAAGATTGGCTGACCATAGAGTTAAGGGTCCATTTCTGGATATTCTTTTTTTTTTTTTAGATTTTATTTATCTGTTTGACAGAGATCACAAGTAGGCAGAGAGGCAGGCAGAGAGAGAGAGAGAGGAAGAAGCAGGCTCCCCACTGAGCAAAGAGTCTGATGCAGGGCTCAATCCTGGGACCCTGAGATCATGACCTGAGCCTAAGGCAAAGGCTTTAACCCACTGAGCCACCCAGGTGCCCCTGGATATTCTATTCTATTCTATTCTATTCTTTCTATTCTACTGATCTATATATCTGCTTTTGTGCTAATACCATACAATCTTGATGACTACAACTTTGCAATATAACTTCAAATCCAGAATTGTGATATCTCCTGCTTTGGTTTTCTTCTTCAACATTACTTTGACTATTCAGGGTCTTTTGTTGCTCCATACAAATTTTGTATTTATTCTGGCTGTGTGAAAAACGGTGGTGTATTTTGATAGGAATTACATTAAATGTGTATATTGTTTTTGTAGTATGGATATTTTAACAACATTTGTTCTTCCAATCCATGAGCATAGAATTTTTTCCTATTTCTTTGTTTCCTCTTCAATTACTTTCATAAGTGTTCTGTAGTTTTTAGAGTACAGATCTTTTTCCTATTTCATCAGTCTTATTCCTAGGTAGGTGGTGGTTTTTCATGCAACTGTAAATGGGATTGATTCTTTGATTTCTCTTTCTGTTGCTTTATAATTGATGTACAGGATTGCAACTTATTTCTGTTTATTGATTTTACAAGCTACAACTTTGTTGAATTTGTGTATCAGTTTCAGTAATTTTTGGTGCTCTTTTGGGTTTTCTACACAGGATATGATGTCATCTGCAAGTAGTGAAAGTTTGACTTCTTCCTTGCCAGTTTGGATGCCTTTTATTTCTATTTGTTCTCCGCTGAGGCAACAGTTAACTGTAGAGGAAAAAAATCTCAGTTTTTCTCCATTGATGATGATTTTGCGGTGGATCTTTCATATGTGGACTTTATGATGTTGTATGTTGCAGGTGCCATACATGCTTTGTCAAGGGTTTGATCAAAAATGGATACTGTATTTTTTCAAATGCTTTTTCCTGCATCTATTGACAGGATCATATAATTCTTATCCTTTCTAAGTTTTTTAAAAGATTTTATTTATTTGTTTGATGGAGAGAGAGAGAGCATAAGTAGGGGGGGGCAGCAGAGGGAGAGGGAAAGAAAGGGAGGGAGAGGGAGAGAAAGAGAAAGAAGCAGGCTCTCAGCTGATCAGGGAGCAGGGCTCAATACCAGAATCCTGAAATCATGCTCTGAGCCAAGGTGGATACTTAACAGACTGAGCCACCCAGGCACCACAATTTTTTCTTTTATTAATGTGGTATATCATACCAATTGATTTGTGAATATTGAACTAACCTTACAGCCCATGCATAAATCTGAATTGATAGTGGTGAATAGTTTTTTTATGTACTGTTGGATTTGATTTGTTAATATCCTGTTGAGAATATTTGCAACCATGTTCATCAAATATGTTGGCCTAATTCTCCTGTTTAGTGTGGTCTTTGTCTGGTTTTGGAATCAAAGTAATGCTGGCCTCATAGAGGAAGTTTGGAAGTTTTACTTCCATTTCTATTTTTTGTAACAATTTGAGAAGAATAGTTATTAACTCTTCTTTAAACGTCTGATAGAGGGGCGCCTGGTGGCTCAGTCAGTTAGGTGTCTGTCTTTGGCTCAGTTCATGATCCCTGGGTCCTGGAATTGAGCCCGGCATTGGGCTCCCTGCTCAACAGGGAACCTACTTCTCCTTCTCCCACTCCCCCTGCTTGTGCTAACTCTCCCTTTCTTTGTTAAATACATACATACATACACACATAAACACACACATACATACATATATATACATCTGGTAAAATTCCCCTGGGAAACCATCTGGCCCTGGACTTTTATTTTCTGGGAAATTTTTGATTATCGATTCAATTTATTTGCTGGTTATTGGTCTGTTCAAATTCTCTATTTCTTCCTGTTTCAATTTTGGTAGTTTTTTAGGTTTCTAGGAATTACTCCATTTCTTCCAGATTTCCTATTTTGTTGGCATATAATTTTTCATAATAGTCTCATAATTGTTTGCATTTCAGTGGCATTGGTTGTGTTCTCTCCTCTTTCATTCATGATTTTATTTGTTTGGGTCCTTTCTATTTTCTTTTTGGTAAGTATGGTTGAGGGGAGGTGTGGGTCAACATTTTTTTTTAATCTTTCAAAGATCCAGCTCTTAATTTTGTTGATCTGTTCTACTGTTTTTTTGTTTGTTTCTTTCTATATCATTTATAACTGCTCTAATATTTATTATTTCCCTTCCTCTGCTGGCATTAGGCTTTATTTGCTGTCCCTTTTCTAGCTCCTTTAAGTATAAGGTTAAGTAGTGTATTTGAGACTTTCTTGCTTCTTGAGGTAGGCCTGTATTTCTACATATTTCCCTCTTTTTTAATTTATTATTATTTTTTAATTAAATTTATTTCTTTTCAGCTAACAGTATTCATTATTTTTTCACCACACCCAGTGCTCTATGCATATTTCCCTCTTAGGATCACCTTTCTGGACCCCAAAGTGTTTGGGCAGTTGTGTTTTCATTTATTTTCATTTCCTTCCATGAATTTTGTTATTTCTTCTTTTATTTTCTGGTTAACCAATTCATTCTGTAGTTGGATGTTCTTTAAGCTACATGCATTTGAGGTCTTCCCAAATTTTCCCTTGTGGTTGCCTTCAAGTTTCATAGCCATGTGGTCTGATAATATGATGGTATGATCTCAGTCTTTTTGTACTTGTTAAGGGTTGATTTATGACCCAGTATGTGATCTGTTCTGTAGAACATTCCATGTGCCCTTGAAAAGAATGTGCCATCTTCTGCTTTAAGTGAAAAGTTCTGAGTATATCTGTTAAGTTCACCTGGTACAGTGTGTCATTTAAAGCTTTTTTTAAAATTAAATTAATTTATTTATTTTCAGAAAAACAGTATTATTTTTTCACCACACCCAGTGCTCCATGCAATCCATGTCCTCTATAATACCCACCACCTGGTACCCCAACCTCCCACCCCTCCTGCCACTTCAAATCCCTCAGATTGTTTTTCAGAGTCCATAGTCTATTATTCACCTCCCCTTCCAATTTTCATTTAAAGCTTTTATTTCCTTGTTGATTTTCTGTATAGGTGATCTGTCCATTGTTGTGAGGGGGGTACTAAATCCCCTCCTATTATTGTATCATTATCAATGTGTGTCTTTGTGTTTGTTATTATTTGATTTATGTATTTGGGTGCTCCCAAATTGGAGTCATAAATATTTATGATTTTTCAATCTTCTTGTTGGACATAGTCCTTTATTATGATACAGTGACCTTCTTGAACACTTGTTTCAGCCTTTGGTTTAAAATATAGTTTGGCATCTAGGGATGCCTGGGTGGCTCAGTTGGTTAAACGGCTGCCTTCAGCTCAGATCATGATCCCTGTGTCCTCGGATCGAGTCCCACATTGGGCTCCTTGCTCAGCAGGAAGCCTGCTTCTCCCTCTGCCTCTGCCTGCCATTCTGTCTGCCTGTGTTCACTCTCGCTGAAAAAAAAAAAAAGTTAAAATCTACTTTGTCAGGGCACCTGGGTGGCTCAGTGGGTTGAGCCTCTGCCTTCAGCTCAGTCATGATCTCAGAGTCCTGGGATCAAGCCCCACATTGGGCTCTCTGCTCAGTGGGGAGGCTGCTTCCCCTTCTCTCTCCTCCTGCTGCGCTGCCTACTTCTGATCTCTGTCAAATAAATAAGATCTTAAGAAAATTTTTAAAAAATTAAAAAAATAAAATCTAGTTTGTCTGATATGGCTTTCTTTTAATGTCTATTAGAATGATAGATGGGAAAAAAATAGGATGATAGATGGTCCTCCATCCCCTCACTTTCAATCTGCAGGTGCCCGTAGGTATAAAATAAGTCTTTTGTAAGCAGCATATAGATGGTTCTCTTTTTTAAAATCCAATCTGATACTCTGTATCTTTTGATTGGAGCACATAATCCATTTGCATTCGGAGTGTGAATTTATTACTTGCGACACCATTGTTTCTGGATATTTTCTCCACTCCTTTCTAGTCTTTATTGCTTTTGGTCTTTCTTTCTCACTCACTCACTCAAGAGGTACCCTTTAATATTTCTTGCATGGCTGTATTAGTGATCATGAACTACTTTAGATTTTGTGTCTGGGAAGTTCTTTATCCCTCCTATTTGAATGACAGCCTGCTGAATAAAGTACATTGGGCTGCATATTTTTCCCCTTCAGCTCTTTGACAAAATTCAGCATCTGTTCCTGATTTAAACGCCTCAAAGTATAGGGATAGAGGAAACATTCCTGAACTTCATAAAATCTATTTATGAAAGACCCACAGCAAATATTATCCTCAATGGGAAAAAGCTTGCAGCCTTCCCACTGAGATCAGGAACACAAGGATGCCCACTCTCATCACTCTTGTTCAACATAATATTAGAAGTCCTAGCAACAGCAATCAGACAACAAAGAGAAATAAAAGGTATCTAAATTGGCAAGGAAGAAGCCAAACTCTCTCTCTTCGCAGATGACATGATTCTTTATATGGAAAACTCAAAAGACTCCACCCCCAAAATAGTAGAACTCATACAGCAATTCAGCAATGTAGCAGGATACAAAGTCAATGTACAGAAATCAGTGGATTTCTTATACACTAACAATGAAAATACAGAAAGGGAAATTAGAGAATCGATTCCATTTACTATAGCACCAAGAAACATAAGATACCTGGGAATAGGATCTTACTCGAGGAACTACAGAACACTCATGAAAGAAATTGAAGAAGACACAAAAAGATGGAAGACCATTCCATGATCTTCGATTGGAAGAATAAACATTGTTAAAATGTCTATACTGCCTAGAGCAATCTATACTTTTAATGCCATTCTGATCAAAATTCCACCGGTATTCCTCAAAGAGCTGGAGCAAATAATCCAAAAATTTGTATGGAATCAAAAGAGACCCTGAATCGCTAAGGAAATGTTGAAAAACAAAAATAAAACTGGGGGCATCACGTTACCTGATTTCAAGCTTTACTGCAAAGCTGTGATCACCGAGACAGCACGGTACTGGCATAAAAACAGACACATAGACCAGTGAAACAGAGTAGAGAGCGCAGATATGGACCCTCAACTCTATGGGCAAATAATCTTTGACAAAACAGGAAAAAATATACAGTGGAAAAAAGACAGTCTCTTCAATAAATGGTGCTGGGAAATCTGGGCAGCTCTATGTAGAAGAATGAAACTCGACCATTCTCTTACACCATACACAAAGATAAACTCAAAATGGATAAAAGACCTCAATGTGAGACAGGAATCCATCAGAATCCTAGAGGAGAACATAGGCAGTAATCTCTTCGATATCAGCCACAGCAACTTCTTTCAAGATATGTCTCCAAAGGCAAAGGAAACAAAAGTGAAAATGAACTTTTGGACTTCATCAAAATCAAAAGCTTCTGCACAGCAAAGGAAACAGTCAACAAAACAAAGAGGCAACCCTTCATCTCTTTGAATATCTTGTGTCACTTTCTTCTAGCCTAACAGGATTCTGTGGAGAAATCTCTTGTGAACCTGATTTATCTTCCATTGTGGGTTAGGGATTTCTTTCCCCTTGCTGCTTTCAGGAGTCTTTCATATCCCTATATTTAAGATTTTTTACTATAATATATATTGTTGTTGGCTGGATTTGGTTGAATTTTGTGGGAGCTCTCTATGCCTCCTGAATTTGGATCTCTGTTTCCTTCCTCAGTTGAGGGGACTTTTTCAGCTATAACT
The DNA here is from genome assembly GCF_009829155.1 of Mustela erminea. Lineage (NCBI taxonomy): Eukaryota > Metazoa > Chordata > Mammalia > Carnivora > Mustelidae > Mustela > Mustela erminea. The sequence continues at coordinate 24,375,953 of NC_045618.1, forward strand.
TGCTCAAATAAAACTTCTGCCCCCCTTCTTCTCTCCTCTTCTTCTGGGACTCTTATGATATAAATGTTATTATAATTTATGGGGTCACTGAGCTCCTCAAGTCTACATTCATGATCCAATACTTTTCTTTCCCTCTTCTTTCGGCTTCATTATTTCCATAATATTAACTTCTATAATACTGATTTATTCCTCTACTTCATCATTACCCCAGTTAATTTTGCATCTCTGTTATATAATTTTGTTTTTATTCCAGCCTCACCAATTTTTAGTTCTTGTATCTCTGTACTAAGTGATTTTCTAGGGCCTTCTGTGTTTTTCTCAAGCCCAGCTTGTATCCTTATGATTGCTCCTTTGAATTCTGGTTCAGACATATTACTTCCATCTGTCTTTTTTTTGTTGTTGTTGTTGTTAAAGGTCATTAGTGGATCATGTACTTTATTTTTTTTCTGCTTTTTAATTTATTTTTATTTATTTATTATTTTCAAAACATATATTTTATTTTATTTATTTTTTAAAGATTTTTAAAATTTATTTTCAGTGTAACAAAATTCATTGTTTGTGCACCACAGCTAGTGCTCCATGCAATACGTGCCCTCCATAATACCCATCACCTGGCTCCCCCAACCTTCTACCCCCTGCCCCTTCAAAACCCTCAGATTGTTTTTCAGAGTCCATAGTCTCTCATGGTTCATCTCTCCTTCCAACTTCCCTCAACTCCCTTTTCCTCTCTATCTCCCTATGTCCTCCATGTTATTTGTTATGTTCCACAAATAAGTGAAACAATTTGATTATTTATTTATTTAATTTCTTTTCAGTGTTCAAGAATTCGCTGTTTATGCACCATACCCAGTGTTCCATGCAATATGTGCCTTCCATACTACCCACCACCAGACCCACCAAACCTCCATTACCCTCCCCTCCAAAACCCTCAGTTTGCTTCTCAGAGTCTGAGAAGATTCCATCTGTTTTTATTAGATTCCTGGCCATTACCTTTGATGTTCTTTCTTTTGGGGTAAATTCCTCTGTCTTGATACTTTGTCTTGATTAGTGTTTTGTGTCTGTGTGTGTTAGGAAAGCCTGTTGTATTTTCTGTTCCTAAGAGTAAGGGCTATATTACAATGATGTCCTATACTGTCCAGGGGCTGGTGTTTTAGGCAGCCTTTCAAAGTGTGCACTCTGCTGTTGTATTTTGGCTACTCTTTCCCACAGGTCAATTGTCTGCAGAGTTTCTTCTTCCCTTCAGTGGAGAATGCTTGGATCTTGTCCAATGTGTGGTGCTTTAACTTGGTGTTAAACTTTGGTCTGCTTGTTCAAATAAATCTGATCATATTTTCACTGTAGTTGAAGATTTGTAGCACTCTGTGATCAGCAGCCTTTGTGCATGCCACTGGTTGGGAGTGATTGTGCTGGTCTTCTGGGGAAGGGGCCTGTTGTTATGGTTCCCAGGTCGACTTGTTCTAATAGAGATGCACTACAGGGCACAGTGGAGTGGGGCCTCTATTGCAACTCCAGCCTCGATTGGGTGGAAAGCACTGTGTTGCTCACTGAAATCTGTCCTTGTTGACAAAATGGCATAGCCATGCTCTCCTCCTAAGAGAGGAGAGTTCCCTCCCATGGCTGTTCAGGAAACCCTAACAGAAGATTGAACAATATGCCCTTGTGTCCCTGGCTTCCATCTAATCCTTACCTTCACCCTGGGTATGTCTGAGCCTCTGTCTGCCTGGAGGCACAGTACTCCTGTGTTTTATCTCAGGCATGTGGTTGGGTTTCAAAAACACCAAATTTTAGGTATCTGGTGCAGTGCAGACCCATGCTGATCCTTTGAAGAAGGGTCTTTCTTCACTATAGCTAATGCCAGTTTGTCGCAGAAAAGCAGTAACATGACTGGCAAATACTCAGAATTTACAGTAAAGCACAGTCAAAAGCTGACTTCCAGGTTAGCTGCCTTGAAAAGGTACCTCTGCTTCTATGCTAATTAATGTGGCCAGTCATTGTTGAGAAGCAGCATTACCTCTCCCAAATGCATTCCAAGAAGGGGAGCTGTTTCTTCTGGTGCAACCCAGGAGATACTCAGACCATGCTGTCCACTCCCAGGCCTCTGCCCTTCTTCCCCACAGGAGCACTGTTAAGTCCATCAGGCATTACCTCAAGAATGGCATGGACTTCTTAAAATTCAGAATTTGAGCTCCACTGCTTTTAAAAACTTGGGATAATCATCTCTTCTCCTTTTCCCAGTCAATGGTTTCGGGGAAGAGTTTTTCTTGTGCAAACCTCTCTGTGCTGCTCTATCTCTTTCTCTCTCTTCTTTCTCTGTAATCGGAGTTCCCTCTCCTCCACTGCACCTGTCATTCTTTTCTCCTCCAAATCAACTCACCACAGCTCCTACCTTCTCCACTGTGTCCATCTTGCTCCCTCTAAATGTTCAGTGTGTTCTCCCAGTCCACAGATCTGTTTCTTGGGTGTTCAGAGTAATTTGACATTTATCTAGCTGTGTCAAGGGTTGAGGCAAGCATAGAGTCCCCCTACTACTCTGCCATGTTAATTCCCAATTCTATATTAGTTTATTCAAGAACTTCCAAGCTACTTTCCACAGGGGCTGCATTATTTTACATTCTCACCCATAATGGATGAAGGTTCAAATTTCTCCACATCTTCACCAACAATGTTTGCTATTTTCCATTTGTCCATTATACCCATCTCATGGGTGTATGATCTTGTGGTTTTGATTTACATTTCCCTAATGAATAATGATGGTGAACATCTATTCATGTGATTGTCAGTCATTTGTATATCTTACTTGGAGAAATCTCTATTTAAGTACTCTGTTATTCAATTGAGTTGTCTTGATTTTAGAATTGTTTTTCTTAAAGATTTTATTTAGTTTGTCAGAGAAAGAGAGCATGAGCAGGGAGAGCAATAGGCAGAGGGAGAAGCAGGCTTTCTGTTGAGCAGGGAACCTGATGCAGGACTCAAACCTAGGATGGCAGGATCAGACCTGAGCCAAAGGCAGATGCTTAACTGACTGAGCCACCTAGGCATCCCTTCACTGTAGAATTCTTAAGAGTTACTTAAATAGGGGCGTCTGGATGGCTCAGTCAGTTAAATGTCTGCCTTCAGCGCAAGTCATGATCCCGGGGTCCTGGGATCAAGTTCCATCTGCATCAGCCTCCCCGCTCATGAGGAGCCTGTTTCTCCCTCTCCTTCTGCCTGCTGCTCCCCCTACTCATGCTCTTTCCCTCTCTCTGTGAAATAAATAAATAAAATCTTTTTTTTTTTAAGAGTGACTTAAATATTCTGGATAGATATTTTTATATTTATTCATGTATTTACCCTTACCAGAGATTTTTTTTTACTTTCATACAGCTTTGAATTATTGTTTTGTGTCCTATTTCAACCCAACAGACTCCTTTTAGCAATTCTTGTAGGACAAGTTTAGTGATAATGAAATCCCTCAGTTTTTGTTTATTTGGGAATGTCTTAATTTCTTCATTTTTGAGGGAGAGTTTTACTGGTTATAGAATTATTAGTTGACAGATTTCTTTTCCTTCAGCCTTTTAACTATATTGTCCTAGTGCTATCTAGCTACGAAGATTTTTGGTTTAAGAATTTGGCTTATAATGTTATTGAAGTTTCTTTGTAGATGATGAGTTTCTTCTCTCTTGCTGCCTTCAAAATTCTGTCTTTGGCTTTTGACAGATTATAATGTGCCTTGATGTGGGTCTCTTTCTCAGAATGTATTTTACTTGGAGTTTGTTGGGATTCTGGGATTTTGTAGATTCATGTCTTTCAACAAGTTTCGGTAGTTTTGAGACATTTCTTATTAATATTTCCCTTCTCCATCTGGGAATCCCATAATGAATATATTGATTTAAATGCTGATGACTTACAAGTCCTTTAAGCTCTGTACACTTGTCCCTTGATCTTTTTCTCTTAGCTCCTTGACTTGATCATTTAATTTGTCTTATATTCAGGCTTTTTTTTTTTTTTTGTCTGCCTGTTCAAATCTACTGTTGAAACCCTTAGTAAAATTTTCAATTCAGTTAATGTATTTTTTTGGATTCAGAATTTCTGTTTGGCCCCTCTGTGATTTCTCTCTCTGTTGATATTCTCATTTTGCTCATATTTAATTTTCCTGATTTCTTTCATTTCTTCATTTTTTATCTATGTCTTCTTTGCGCTATGTGAACATATTTAAGTGAATTCTCTCAAAATCTTTATCTAGTAAGTCCAATGTCTGTTCTTCTTTGGTGATAGTTTCTGCCAAATTTACTTTTTCCTTTCTAATTGTCCATGTTTTTATTATTTCTCTGTATATATGCCTTGTGATTTTGTTGTTGTTGAAAATTGGCAATTGTGAAAATAGCCACATTTCCCATTCTTTGTAGATTGCTTCTGTGTCAAAATAGTACTCTGATTAGCTAGAGATGCTCTGAGTTTAGGAATCACCTGAGGTAATGTTTACGGTCTTTCCAAAGCATGTCTCTTGACTCTGGCTGTGTGTGACTTTCTCAAGTCCCCTGTACAGAGTTCCTTTTGAATGTCTTAATTTCCCAAAAAGTCTCACTTCACTTCAGCTTCTCCTCAAGGGTTTGCATGGCCTAGTGTATGTCTCCATGTATATAATCTCTTGCCCCCATTGTCTGCACGTCTCTAGTACCATTGCAGCTTTCACTACCAGTGGCTGCTGCATTTTCTTACCTGAGATCTGAGTTAGGTAAGACAGAGATTAGTCTTCTGGGGAGTCCCCAGACAAGTTATGAATGTTGCATATAAGGTCTGTTCTGAAACCTCTGACTCAAGGAAGGGCATTAGGAACTGAGTTTCACCTTCTCCAGACCAAGACCATACTGTGCCAAGAAGGTAGTGGGGCAAGTAGAAATTAAAAAAAACAAACAAACCAAAAAAAAAAAAAAAACAACTATGAAACTGCCTACCATTTAGAGCATGATTGGGTTTTTTTGTTTGCTTTTTTTTTTTTTGACCTTTTTTTTTTTTTAAGGTTTTTTATTTATTTATTTGACAGACAGAGATCACAAGTAGGCAGAGAGGCAGAGAGAGAGAGGAGGAAGCAGGCTCCCTGCTGAGCAGAGAGCCCAATGCAGGACTCAATCCTGGGACCCCAAGATCATGACCTGAGCCGAAGGCAGCAGCTTAACCCACTGAGCCACCCAGGCGCCCCTTGTTTGCTTTTCTTGATTGGGCATTTGATTGGTTGCTATAGACTTTTATCTGTTTTCTAGAACTCCTACAAGGTTGTTTTAGACAATTTCTTGTTCTTTTCTGTTGTCTTCATGAGAAAACCACAGTTTAGTGCTTCCTAGTCCACCATTTTGCTGTCATGATTATGTATTTATATTTGATATATTTATACTTATTTTACAGCCCAAAATATAATTTATCTTGACAAACATTCCCTGTGCACTTGAAAATTTTGTGTATTCTGCTGTTGTTGTACAAGTATTCTGGAAATGTCACTTAAATCAAAGTGATTGATAGTATTATTTATGTCTTTTATAACATTGTTGATTTTATGCCCATTTATCCTATCAATAATTGAAAGAGATTTATTAAAATTTCTGATTTTAATTTTGGATTTTTCTTTTCCTTGCATTTCTATTAATATTCACTTCAAGATTTCAAAGGTCAACTAGGTGAACAAATACTTCAGATCATTATGGCTGTGTCAAATCGGTTCCTTTATAATTCTGGAGTAAACTTTATTATCACTACTAATATTCTTTGCTCTGAAACATGCTCTGTGGGTATTAATGTAGTCATCCCAGATTTCTTTGATTAGTGTTAGCACAGTATATCTGTTTCCATCTTTTTACTGTTAACCTATTTTTTATTATATTAAATTAGCCAATAAATAGTATAATTAGTACATCATTAGTTTCCAAAGTAGTGTTCAATGATTCATTAGTTGCATATAACACCCAGTGCTCATCACACAACATGTATTCTCCTTATTGCCCACTACCCAGTTACCCCATGACCCCAAACCCTCCTTTCTGTAACTCTGTTTGTTTCCCTGAATCCAGAGTCTCTCATGTTTGTCTCCCTTTCTGATTTCTTCCCATTCAGTTTTCCCTCCCTTCCCCTATGGTCTTCCCACCTATTCCTTATGTTCCAGATGTGAGTGAAACCATATGATAATTGTCTTTCTCTGCTTGACTTATCTCACTTAACACAATTCCCTTCAGTTCCATCCATATCAATGCAAATATGGATATTCATCCTTTCTTATGGCCAAAGAATATTCCATTATATATATGAACCATATCGTCTTTATCCATTCATCTGTTGAAGGACATCTTGGCTCCCTCCACAGTTTGGTTATTGTGAACATTGCTGCTATGAATCTTTAACCTATTCATGTCTTTAGATTTAAAGTGCATTTCCTGCATAATGCATAGGGTTAAGTTTATTTATTTGACAGACAGAGATCACAAGTAGGCAGAAAAGCAGGGAGAGAGAGAGGAGGAAGCAGACTCCCTGCTGAGCAGGGAGCCCAATGTGGGGCCTGATCTCAGGACCCCGAGACCATGACCTGAACCAAAGGCAGAGGCTTTAACCCACTGAGCCACCCAGGCACTCCTATGGTTAAGTTTTTTAAAAAATTTTTTAATCTAATCTGATATTCTCTGTCTTTCATTAAAGTTTTATATGATTTACATTTAGTAAGATTATTGTTATGTCTAATATTAAGACTAGTATCCTATCATTTTGTTTCTAATTTTCTCAGGTTATTTTCCCCTTTTCTGCCTTTTTTTTTTTTTCTTGAGTTTTGTATTAGTTTCCTACAGCTACTGTAATGAAGTGCTACAAACAGAATAGCTCAAGACAACAGAAATTCATTGTCTCAGTTTTGGAGGCTAGTCATCTGAAATAAAAATGTCAGCAAAGTCATATTCTCTCTGAAATCTGTAGGAGAGAATCCTTCCTTGTCTCTTCTAGTTTGTGATGTTTTTCAGGAATCTATGGCATTCTTTGTATTTTAGATGCATTTCTCCAATCTTTGCCTTCATCATCACATGGCCATCTTCTCCTACATGTCTCTATTTGCTTCTAATAAGGACACCAGCCATATTGAACTCAGCCCCAATTTAATGATTTCACCTTAATTTGATTACATCTCCAAAGATCTTATTTCCAAAAAAGGCCATATTCACAGTTGTCAGGGATTAGGACTTCAACAATTCCTTTAGGGGACACAATTCAACTCATAATAAATGACCTATATAACTTTATTTTATGTCTGTTTTTGGTTTATTAGTTACAACTCTGCTTTGTTAATTTAGTGGTTGCTTTAGGATTTATAGTATGCATCTTTACCACAGTCTAACTTCAAGTAATATTATACCTATATAATATCTGTGGAGTTTAAGAACCTGTATAGTTTAAGAATCTTATAATACTATATTCCATTTCTTCTCTCTTGCCTTTAGTCTATAATTTACACAATTTGATTTACGCCTATTTTATAAATCCCACAATATGTCATTTGTGTTTGAAAAGTCAGTTATCTTTTAGAGATATTTAAATAAGAAAAAAATCTTACTTACTCAAATAGTTACCAGTTTTGATACTCTTCATTTCTTTGTGTATCCATATTCCCACTTGGTATCTACTCCTTCTGCCTGGAAGCTATGTATACTTTTTTCTTCTTTATCACTGTTTTTGAGCCATTTCATTATTATGTGTTTTGGTATTGTTTTCTTCTTGTACTTGGAATTAAGTGGTATTTTTGATTCTGTGAACTTAGGGGTTTTTTAAGTCAAACCTGGAAATCTTTGGCTATTATATCTTTAAATACATTTATTTTTAATTTTCCCTTTGCCTTTCCTGTCCTTATGGAACTCTAATTTACATCCACCCATATTAGGCTAGTTGAAGTTATTTCAGGGGTTTTTTTTTCTGTTTCATTTTGGATAGTTTCTACTGTTACAACTTCAAGTTTATTAATATTTTATTTTGTGATCTCTGATATGCTGTTTACCACATTCAGTGGATTTTTCATTTCAAACTTTATTGTCTTAATCTGTAGAATTTCATTTGAGTCCTTTAGAAATATGTTATATCTTTACTTTTGAACATGTGAAATACTGTTACAATAAGTGTTTTTATTGTCCTTGTGTGCTAATTCTAACATCATTTTTTATACAAATGAAAAATGAGTACTTAAAAAAAGATGCTTGATACTATTAGGCATCAAAGAAATTTAAATTGAAGCCATGAGATACCACTTGAGTCTGCTATTGTCAAAAAGGCAGATAATAACATATTGATGAGGACATGGAGAAATCAGACATTCATATATCTCTGGTGGGTATCTGAAATGGTGCAACACTTTGGAAAATGACTGGTAGTTCTATTAAAGGCTAAACAGTTATCTTATGATATACAATTCACTCCTAGGTATATATTCCAGGGAAATTAAAGCATATGCCAACCCAAAACATGAACTCTAAAGTTCATAGCAACATTATTCATAGCAGCAAATTAGTAGAAAACACCTAAATGTCCATCTATTGATGAATGAATAAGCAAGTTGTGGTATATCCATATAATAGACTACTATTCAGTAATAAAAATAAGTAAAGAGCTGACACATGCTACCAGAATAAACCTTGAAAACATTATGCTAAATGAAAGAAGCGAAACAGGAAAGGCCATATATTATAATTCCATCTATATGAAATGTCCAGAATAAGCATATCCATAGAGATAAAAAATAGGTTGTTGGTTGCCTAGGGCTGAGACAGTTAAAAGCTAATGGGGAGTGACAACTAATGAGTACAGAGTTTCTTTTTGAGGTGATAAAAATGTTCTGAAATTGATGTGATGGTGAATATAAAACTCTGCACATACTAAAACCCACTGTATATTTTAAATGGGTGAGTTGTATGGTATACTAATTATATCTTAAGAAAGCTATTATAAAAATACTACAGCATAAAAAGCTTAAAATTATCTCTGTTTCTGTTGGTCTTTCACCCTGGGTGCTGCTAGGATTCACCCAGAAATTTATCCCCAAGTAGTCACCTGACTGTATGTTCAAAGGCAATGCTCTATAAGCAGCAACTAACTATACATACTTCAGTGATTTCATATCCAGTGTACACCAGAAGCTTTGCCAGGGCCATAATAAATGTTAGTAATGGCTTTTTATTGGTTAAAAAATGGTGTTTTGCTAATTAGCATGATAAAAAAATTGGCTTGCATTGGTAAAATTGTGGATATTCAAGATATGTATCCTGGCTAAAATACTTTAGAGACCCTCTCCATGGATCAGAAATTATCTGCCTTGACATGTGGCAAAGCCTGTCTCTGAATCACTTACAAATGATTCACACAGACTTTTATGTAAAGTTTGCAAATCTTGAGAGCATGGGATCTTACAGTAACTCTTGTATGGACACTCCTGTGTATGCTTGGGAAGAAGTGTGTTTTAATTAATGTCTATGGCAAAATTTGTTCTGATACTGGCTCTTTTTATAAACTGCTAACAAAGTAAAGGGACATAGCTAATAACTCTTACACACTTTCCTTGCCAAATAGGAACCTACAGTTACCTACCAAAAGTTCCTAATAGTTGTATGTAATCAGTATGCCTGTTAGGTCAAAACACACCAAAAGCAGTTTGGTGTGAGAAAATCAATAATTTTACAAAGTGTCGCTCTCATCAGAACAAGTTTTTCACAACTTGATAGGGTTGTGAAGGGTTACTTAAGTTTAATATATGGGTGGTGATTCCCTGCTTGTGTGACAGGACTATTTTATTCTCAAAGTTGTTTTTCAGTAGGTTACCTGGAATTTGAAACATTGGTAGTTACACTTAACATGGGTTCAGAGAAAAATATCTGCTGCTAGGAAGAGCTGCCCAGGTGCATTGAGGAGAATAGATGTACATATCCTAACTCAGGTCAGAAGTCTAAGGGGGTCTCGGTGTACCTTGTGAGAAGAGAGCCCCATAAGCAATGACACTTTCGTCTTGGCCTGTGCACTGCTGCAGGTCCCATTTGGAGCCTCAGACATAGGGCTTGCCTGTGTCTTTGAAATGGTTTTAAAATGATCTTTGATTTGGCTTATGCTGTAAAAGTGGCTTGAAAGCAAGGGCTTTCTGCTTCACTTGCCCATCAAGAGATGGGTTAGCAGGGGAGAAGCCCATTCCCCTCTAAAGAAAGCAGCACCTGTGCAGATGGTGAAAGGAGAGAATAACATGCCCATTCAGTTTGAATGAAGGGGACATGGGCGCTCTGCCTTTTTGTCCACAAAGAGCACTCCATAGCCTTTCGTTTTGTTAGCTATCTCCTCAACCAGGTTAGAAACAGAGGCAACCAATTATAGTAGAGAGTCCTGGGTACAGAGTACTGGGTTCAACCCTTAGATATAGCTCTATGTGAAAACTTGGCAAGTCCCATATCCTTTTTGGCCTTCAGACCCTTCATCATTTGAGCTTTATGACCCCTGGAAGCCTTTCCTACTTTTACATTCTGTAATCTCGGAGGCTGAATAAAGTGAGGATTAACCCATAAGGAAGTTCTCAGTTTCTAGGGGATTGGAACTCATGTTAAACACACCCCAGACAGAAGAAGCTACAGTATAAAGAGTGAGTCAGAATATCCTAGTAGTTGATGTCATCAGGTACTATTAATGCAAGATACCAGTTCCTTATAGGCATATACTCCCTTCATTGATGGGCTATGTCCTTCATAGCTAGGAGCTTGTCCTCTTGGCCATTGACTCCTCCAGGGCTAGCCTTTTTCAGTCTTTCTGTAGAGATTTCTGTGGCTGATCAATCCTTTTCATTGATACAGGTCTTCACAAGAAATGTCATAGTATTGTGTCATGTTATACATTTTGGAATCCTGCCTTGTTAAAGTAATCTTATTTCCATATTTCCAAATTCTACAGGGAGGTGAAATATCAAGGGTGAATACACTGAGGCACTTAGATCCTAGGTTCCAGAAATAGGATAAAAGATTGAAGGGTCACAAAGGCTCCTTAATCTATGTGATGATAACTGAAGTGGTAGCCAAAGAGCAGAGATGATATTAAGGACATTTCTCAGATTATATATATATCAGATTATTATATATATATATATATATATATATATATATATATATATATATATATATGACTAGAGGAATAACTAGATAGGCAGGGTCAGAAACAAAGAGCTGGAGATGTCTTTGAGTTTCCCAACATAGCTAACATGTTATTTAAGAAAGCATAAACAAGAGATTAAGCTATAGTCTATAGTCACTGAACTAAACTGTAATTTCTTAATGTTTATTTAATGGACCTTTAAGGGTATGGTGACCTGATTATCTGAGATAATAGTCCTATGACTGTAGAAGAAAATCACATAGATTGGTGCCATGTCAATGGTAAGTGTAAATGTCACCACTATAATCAGTGGGACAGTGCTATTGGTTATTCATATAGAATTTGGTGTTGTTCCACATTTTGGTGGTGCTCACCTCCACCAAGGGCTTTTTGGTCCCTTCCTCTCTTTTCCAATATCAGCAAATCATTGCACAGCTAATCCTCAAATAATAATATGTTATACCAATTGATTTCTAAGATCACTTACAGTGGTAAAATTGTTCTATTATATGGACACATTAATAGTTATGGACATATCTATAATTAAAGGCAGTGTTTCAGGGGCTTATGGATTTTCTGCTTCAATGGTTGTTTACATCTAGCATCTATTCCATTTGGTTAATACTGCATTGTCAAATTTTTAGAGATTGTCCTTGGATGTTTTAAAGTGCTGGGCTGGGCTCTGTAGAGATTTCTGTGGCTGATCAATCCTTTTCTGTTGACTGTAGAACAAACTAGTATTTCTGACTTGACCTATAGAGGCTCAGACTAGGGGAAACTACTGTGAGGAGGCAAGGAAAGACAGTCAACAAAAGTGTAACTGAGTAAATTGAGCCCCCCACCAGTTGTAATAAGACAACCCAACCGCCAAGTCATTATGATGGTTATGCTGCTATTTAAGGTTGATGAGGTCAAAGAGGGATCCTCATGCTGATCATTGCACTGATCAACATAATTTTTACAAAGCCACTTATTTAGCCTTCACAGTAATTTTGGTACTTTGCTAAGAAGTAAAATTTTCTGAAGTCAGTAACAGGAGTTTATCAGTGAAGATACTGTTTATCAGTGAAGATACTGTTACCTGAACACTTCTAGGATGACTGGATGATATGTCTCAACCACATGATTTAAAATCTGTGTTCTGTCCCTCCAACAGCTATCCATGGGTTAGCATTATCTGAAGCCTAGGTGCCCTTGATTGTAGGAAGACAGATAATAAAAACTGGAGCCAAGAGCAACTAGAGAAATGTTTCCTTGTTTAGGTAGAGTTTCTTCCCAAAACTCATATAAGAGCAAGCATACTTAGGAGTGCCTGTGTGGTTCAGTCAGTTAAGTGTCCAACTCTTGATTTTTGTCTCAGGCTATGATCTCAGAATTGTGAGATGGACCCCCTCTTTGGACTCTGCACTCAGCTGAGCATCTGTTTAAAATTCTCTCTTGCTCTCTCTCTACTCCCACCCTCACCTCTCCTTCTCTCTCAAATAAATAAATCTTAAGGGGAAAAAAAAAAGAGCAAGCATACTTTCCCCCAAGCCATAGTAAACATCCTGTCATGTCTTACAGGTTCACAGTGGTTTTGGCCAGCTGAGACTCAAACCAATCAACCATGACATGGCAGGTTTTGCATTACCCTGATAGGCTTAGAAAAATCTTCTTATCCCTGGAGCTGGCACAGGGGTCAGCCCTCCAAACTACACACAGCCATTCAGAGAGGGAAGGGTGGCTTGGATGTTTGGGGACAATCTAGATTTATTAAAACTCACTTGGATTTATATAATATTTTCTAATTGAAAAGCCACTTTTATACATTTCATTTTACTGATATACCTCTTTTACTCTAAATGTAAGCAAAGGATAAGGTCCAGGTTTGTGGATAGAGCTATCAAAGTTTTGTGTTTTTACCCAGTAGGGTTTGGCAAAACAGTAACTATTAAGGAAGGAGAACCAACAGGAAAATCTAAGATTGCAAGAAGGTTTAGTGGGCTAAAGGCTGACTCAGTGCTATTTTAGGAATTCAATATTTAGAAAAAAGTTGGAGTCTGTTTTCTTGAGGAGAATTGAGAATGGACTAGAAAACAGAAGCAAGAAAGGCAAAGAAAAAAAAAGATGGGAACAGGTGATTTACCTACTATATGGGCAACACTCAATGGACCCTAAGGAAAGGAAGATTATAATTGTTAAAAGCTTAGTTGTTTAAAAAAAAAATGAAGAGGAAGAAAGGAAAGGAGGAAGGGAGGAAGGGAAGAGAGGAAGAAAAACTTTACAACTAACAGTCTTGAGTTACAAAGTGGCTGGGTCACAAATACACTAAATTCCTGGTAGAACAAATGTAGCAGCTTACTTAAGGTGCTTATGTAAGTGGGGCTACAGTTTGAAGGTAAGAACCATGGTTAAAAATTTAGGGCTTCTTCAGGCTAGCACCAGCACTATCCGGGGGCTTCTGTGGCACTCGCTGGTGTTACCCTGTCTGAGGCTGTCTAGAGAAGATCTGACATCCAGTTAGAGCCACATCCTTTGAGCTCAGCATCCAGAGACATATTGTTAGAAGTTGATGTGCCTTCAACAAGAAGATCCTCATTTATCTCTTCTCTTCTTCCTCCTTCTCCACCTCTCCCATAACCCTCTTTTCTTTTTTTCTTGGCTTTTGGAAGGTCTCATCTTTGGATAAATTTCTTACATGTCACAATTAATGAAGGGGTCCAATTTCAAGCAACTGACCAATTTCATCCTTGAGAGGTTCACATAATAAAACTATATAAAGTAACTTTTTCAATCACCTACATAAACATTCTCCTATTAGATTATACTTCTAAATCTCATTATCTTTTTAATAATCTTATTAAAAACTTCCCTATCTTGTAACACTACATCCAAAACTAATGACATACTGTATGGTGATTAACACAATAAAACATAATTAAAAACAATAATAAATAAATAAATTTCCCTATTATCACCTGCCAGGGAGATAGAAGGAACTAAATTTAAGAAATCTCTAACACCTATAAGTTACTAAAAAGTAAATACATGGACCTTTCAGCCCTGCCCCTGCAAATTCATTCTAGTCACATAGAGACAGGGTAGATGACCTTCAAACCCCCTTCCCCTTGGCAAAGGGACAGTTCTTAGGTGGAAGCTGAGTTTGCAGTAAACAGGCCAGTGAATATGTTTCCCAGGACCTCTGTTCTTGGGAGAAGTAATTGTGCCCTGATGACCCATAGAGTTCTTAACAACAAACACTGAAGCCCGGAATAGAACCTTTTGATCATAGCACCCACATGTCACTAAGCACCCTCACGGGTCTGCTGACAGAATATTGGCTGCCGTGTCCCAGGTAGGAAGAGAAATGTCTGATCCCCAGGTTCAACTGGGCATCTTGTGGAGAAACCACCAGAAGAGAAGCTGTCAGAACTTGTTGGATAGCATCAGTAATCAGGGAAACAGACACTATTCCACATTTGGAGAGAATGTAAAGCTTATGGAAACAGAGAAGTCCTACTCAATTCTGTCCTTCAACTGGAAAGAAGAAAATTTGTTGAAAAAGAAACTCAGTTTTCTGGAGTCCATGAAGAAATATGAAGCTAATGCCTGGCTAATGGAGCAGAAAGCCTTTTATAAACAATGCCACTTGAAGCTCCGAAGGTCAGAGCTGGCACATGCCCGGTTGCTAGGCAACAAGGACCTGGTCAAACACCTCACTTCCAAGAGCTTGTTGTCCAGCTACACCTCCACCATGGTGGATGAGAGTGAGGCAGCAGTGAAGGCAATAGTCCAGAATAGGAGAGGGTGGGAGAAGAACAAGATGATTTTCAGGCTCAGCATGGATAAGAATAGGCTCTACCCATCCCTCAGTAGTAGTCTGCTGAAGAAGGTGGAGGCCCAACCAGCTTCCAGGGCAACTTTAAGGGCAAACTCTAAGACAGAGAATGCAAAGACCACTGTAAAAATCAAAAGGTCTCCTTCCAGAGAGAAGGGCAAGCCAGCTTTGGTTTTATCTTTGGAGTCTCTGAAGAGCCCACAGCAGGAAGAAAAACAGAAAAAGCTTCCTGTACATAGCAAGTCACTGCTGGACAGAGAAGGAATCACAGGAGACTTCTCCAGCAGGCCAAGAAGCATTGTGCAGAGCCATCTCCAAGATTCAAGCACTGACAGGAAATTGAAAGGCAAACTTCTTAAATACATAGTATATGGAGACAGAAGTGTGGAACACCCCAAAAAGAAAATGCCAAGACCCAGGAAAAAACCCCATGGCTCAGAAAGTGTGCAAATGGACCCAGCACTGCTGACCCAGATTCAAGCCTTCCAAAGGCAAAAGTTTCTCATAAATGAAAGAACTACATATCTGGAGGACAGAATCCAAGGTCTTCCACAGCCCACACATTTTCTCTTCCAAGATGACTCTCCCAACAGTCCCTTGGAGAAAGGAAGTGAGGGAGCACTGCATGCTCCAGTAATCAGAATGCATGCGGTAGGAAGAGAGCAGAAAATCATTCTTGAAGAGATCAGAAAACAAATCTGAAGCAATTCCATCACCAAGAACACTTTTTTTTCCCCTAAGGCACTCTTCCCCTCTCTACCCATTTATCATTCAGCAACAATTTCTTAATATTTAACAAAGAAAAATATTACCCCTGACCTCAAACTGCTGCTGAACTCAGGGACAAAGGCTTTTTTCAAACTCTTCTATAAAAACATGACAATCAAGGCAGTATTTAACAGTAAGAAAGTGGACAAAGGTCGTGACTGGCTCTTCACACCTTGGATATGAAGACACAGAGATAAGCAGAGAGCACAGACTGTGCTGGGACCAGGACATCTTGAACTTTCCACAGCAGGCTTTATCTCCACACCAAACACTTCTTGAGGAGTAATATCTAAGAGGAAAGTGATCCTGGGAAACCCTTTGTTAATACTGCTTTACTGTAAAAAGAGAGTGAAAGACAATAATTTGGGAAATGTTCGCAAATATGCATTTTCAGTGGCATGAAGAGGGAGTGGGAATGGAAATTGACTCTAATTTCTCACCTTTTTGTAATGGAAACAAATGAAAACTAGTTGACTTGAAAACTAGGAGAAATCTCTTCCTCTCTTTTCCTCCACCAATCCTCCATCCCAGGTGAGACCCTTATGGGGAGCCTTCTTATATTTCATTAAGCAAAGACACTGCTGACTGAAGCAGGCTGAAGTTTACTGGCATGATAATGTGGAAAGATCACGAAGTGGGAGGCAGAGGTTCTGGTTTCTACCTTTATTTATATAAATTTATATATATAAATGCAATGGCCAGAGTAATCTTGGGCAAAGTGCTTCACAATTTGATACATGTTTCCTCATCTATAATATGAGGGTTAGACAATATGATCTTTTAGGTCACTTTTGCCACTATACTTCCTCAGTACCATTACTTTGACTTGTGTCACAAAAACAGGTATCGGATGGCTGCCCTTGAGGAAAATAAAACATCTACAGTCTTTTGTCCCTCCAGTGGACTTTCCAGTGATAAGTTAATATTTCAGACTTTTTTCTGAAGTAACATAAGGCAGTAAAAATCTTTCTATTCTCAATTAGATGATAATGAAATAAATATATATTATGGTAATTTTATACTTAAATAAACAATGGTTTTTCTTTAAATATTATTTCTGTATATTTCCTAAATATTTAAGTCCCACAATGACAGCAAAGGTAACCTAAGAATGTGGAATTCATGAAAGCACATGGCTCTTTCATCACAGCTTTAGTGTCACCTGTGAAAATCAGATGGCCAATATGAGTCCCATTTGCAGGTAGAAGATACTCCTGTCACATATTGCAGTGGTCTATGCTGTCCCAAATAACTGTTTCCACTTCATGTGGGTTCAATGTAAATTTCATTAATTTCCTCTGTGGGTTACTTGAGTAGAAACATTGGAAACACACACATGGTTATCAGAAACAAAAAGCCACCTTTAAATAAATTATGTGATTACAAGAGTAATTTTGAAGTGGGAGGCTAGGTGGATAACTGGGGTAGGAAGGAATAAAGCAGCTCTCTTTAAAGTCACTTAGGAAAATATGATTGATTTACTCACCACATTTTTAGGAATATATGGAAAACAAACTGGTTTTCCTCTTACTGCTTTCCCAAACCAGCTATATTCATAAGGGTTGTGCTGTCCCTGAACAGTGGAAAAAAACTGTGAGAGGCACCAGAATGGTAGAAAAGTTCCAATGTCCTTCTTCACATTTGGGAACAATTCTTACATTACCTTTTACTGGTAGTTTCTATAGAGATCTGGAAGTCCAGATGACAAATCAGGCCCTTCAGCTTTGCAAGTATAATTTCATTCATTCATATACTTCAACAGCTATGTACTGGAAATTAAGGTAAAGAAAATAGAGATGTTCCTACTCTCCTGGAGTTTACAATTTAGGAAGGAAGTTAGACAGTAATTAAGCAAATGAAAAAATTCATTGTGATAGGCACTATAGAATTATGATGAACATTTTGGAGAACCCAATTTAAATTTGAAAAAGATGTCAGCCCCATTAATAATATATATTGAAGTCAAATGGCATTTTCACTGGATTGGATTGCATTCACAGAATGCAAGCATAATGGAGGCAATTTTGAATTGCATTTTTAGGTAAAATACTTTCATTTGACAGGCTCAAGTTTGCACTGTCTAGTTGTGGTGAGCTGGGATAGTCTCAGTTTCAGTTTGAAGCACATGAAGGTTATGTTCTTCTCCTTGGTGTTATCTCTGGAACAAGTCTACCTTCTTATTTGACTCAAGTAACAATTTTATATCATCACTGTCTCCTTTAGGGTGCATTGAGAAGTAGATCAAACCTAGCAGTGTCAAGTGGTGATAGGTCCTGAAAGGTGGATAATTGATGTAATTGACTTCAGAGTTTATAGATCACATTTCAAAGTTTTGAAATATTTTCACTTAGCTGATTTATCTTCATGTGATGCACATATATACCCTTTAAAAGCTCCAAGAGGAGTTGCAGTCAATGGGAGGGTGTCAGTCAGTGGTGTGCTACGTTACAGCAGTGAAGATGAAAAGGCATTTCTGAGACACCCAGATTGCTGTGTAGCTGGTACTTGGGGCACAGCCGTGAATAAGACAAAATCACAGACTTTATTTGGGCTTGGTTTCTAGTGGAGCACAAGTAAAAATGAGCAAACTAACAAAAACAAAATCAACATCAACAATTTTCCTTTATTGAAAGTACCATGTGTAACTCAAATGCTACCATTTTACCAGGATACTGACCATATTCTTCTTCCTTCCCTTTATTCCTTTTCCCTGGTTCCTACCTATGGGTTTACCTATGGCCTATATGACCCATATGCTGAAGAGGCAACATTTTTATCTTCTGTGCATGCTTTTCTTTAGAAACATATTTATCTCTCTCTCTCTGGGAAGCTTCACTTGCATCTTTCAGATACCGCAACTAAAACAACTAACCCCAACTGTACTAGATTTTTCTCCAAAATCTGCTCAGCTTCTGTTTAGACCCAATAGCCCCAGTATCTACCCAGTTACCCAAACCAGAAATGTGGTAGTTCTTATGACTTCTCTCTGTCCCATGCAAGAATATCTAATCAGTCACCTGGCTCCAGTCTCTAACATGTCTTAGATTGTTCCTTCCCTTCTATTCTTAGCTCTTATATGCATTTCTAGCATTATGTCAACAGTCTCCTAACTACAAAGACCACATGGCACTTATGCTCCTCCAGTTTATATTATTAAATAGATATAGAATGCAAAACTGATTATCTTTGCTTCTTAGTGTCTGCAAAAAAAAGTCCCAAGTGTTTGGTATTGTGTTGTCTACAAGACCCTCCATGATCTCACCTATCATTATCCTTTCCACCCCAACTTGATCCTTTTATGTCTCCCAGTGAGGCATATTGAACACCCCCCACTTATCTGCCTAGTATATACCTACCTATCCAGTAAGATTGAGTTAAAACTTTTTCTTTTTTTTAATTAACATATAATGTATTATTAGTCCCAGGGGTACAAGTCTGCAAATCATCAGGTTTGCACATTTCACAGCACTCACCATAGTGCATACCCTCCCCAATGTTCATAACCTGACCACCCTCTCCCTTCCCCCTCCCCCCAACAACCCTTAGTTTGTTTTGTGAGATTGAGTCTCTTATGGTTTGTCTCCCTGTTGATCCCATCTTGTTTCATTTTTTCCTTTCCTACCCACCAAACTCCCCACATTGCCTCTCAAATTCCTCCTATAATATGATAATTGTCTCATATGATAATTGGTATTATCATATGAGCTCATATGATATTTGAGCTCATATGATAATTGTCTTTCTCTGAGTGACTTATTTCACTCAGCATAATACCCTCTAATTCCATCCACGTCATTGCAAATGGCAAGATTTCATTTCTTTTGATGGCTTCATAGTATTCCATTGTATATATATTTATACACACCACATCTTCTATATCCATTCCTCTGTTGATGGGCATCCAGGTTCTTTCCATAGTTTGGCTATTGTGGACATTGCTGCTATAAACACTCAGTTGCACGTGCCACTTCAGATCACTACATTTGTATCTTTATGGTAAATACCCAGTAGTGTGATTTCTAGGTCATAGGGTAGCTCTATTTTCAACTTTTTGAGGAACCTCCATGCTGTTTTCCAGAGTGGTTGCACCAGCTTGCAGTCCCACCAACAGTGTAGGAGGGTTCCCCTTTCTCCGCATCCTCGCCAGCATCTGTCATTTCCTGGCTTGTTATTTTAGCCATTCTGACTGGTGTGAGGTGATATCTCATTGTAGTTTTGTTTTGTTTTGTTTTTTAAAGATTTTATTTATTTGACAGACAGAAATCACAAGTAGGCAGAGAGGCAGGCAGAAAGAGAGAGAGGAGGAAGCAGGTCCCCTGCTGAGCAGAGAACCAATACGGGGCTTGATCCCAGGACCCTGGAATCATGACCTGAGCTGAAGGCAGAGGCCTTAACCTACTAAGTCACCCAGCCACCCCTCATTGTAGTTTTGATTTGTATTTCCCTGATGCTGAGTGATGTGGAACACTTTTTCATGTGTCTGTTAGCCACCTGGATGTCTTCTTTGCAGAAATGTCTGTTCATGTCCTCTGCCCATTTCTTGATTGTATTATTTGTTCTTTGGGTGTTGAGTTTGCTAAGTTCTTTATAGATTTTGGATACTAGCCTTTTACCTGATATGTCGTTTGCAAATATCTTCTCCCATTCTGTCAGTTTCCTTTTGGTTTTGTTGACTGTTTCCTTTGTTGTGCAAAAACTTTTGATCTTGATGAAATCCTGATAGTTCATTTTTGCCCTTGCTTCCCTTGCCATTGGTGATGTTTCTAGGAAGAAGTTTCTGTGGCTGAGGTTGAAGAGGTTGCTGCCTGTGTTCACCTCAAGGATTTTGATGGATTCCTTTCTCACACTGAGGTGCTTCATCCATTTTGAGTCTATTTGTGTGTGTGGTATAAGGAAATGGTCCAGTTTCATTTTTCTGCATGTGGCTGTCTAATTTTCCTGACACCGTTTGTTGAAGAGACTGTCTTTTTTCCATTGGACATTCTTTCCTGCTTTGTCAAAGATTAGTTGACCATAGAGTTGAGGGTCTATTTCTGGGCTCTCTATTCTCTTCCATTGATCTATGTGTCTGTTTTTGTGCCAGTACCATGCTGTCTTGATGATGACAGCTTTGTAATAGAGCTTGAAGTCTGCAATTGTGATGCCACCAACTTTGGCTTTCTTTTTCAACATTCCTCTGGCTATTCAAGGTCTTTTCTGTTTCCATATAAATTTTAGGATTATTTGTTCCATTTCTTTGAAAAAAATTGATGGGTTTTTAAAAAATAATTTATTTATTTATTTGACAGAGAGATCACAGATAGGCAGAGGCAGGCAGAGAGAGAAAGGAAGCAGGCTCCCTGCTGAGCAGAGAGTCTTATGTGGGGCTCAATCCCAGGACCCTAGGATCACGACCTTACCTGAAGGCAGGCTTTAACCCACTGAGCTACCCAGGTGCTCCAATGGTGTTTTGATAGGGATTGCATTAAATGTGTAGATTGCTTTAGGTGGCATAGACATTTTCACAATTATTTGTTCTTCCAATCCATGAGCAGGGAACATTTTTCCATTTGTTTGTGCCTTCCTCAATTTCTTTCATGTGTACTTTAAACTTTTCTGAGTACAGATTCTTTGCCTCTTTGGTTAGGTTTATTCCTAGGTATCTTATGGTTTTGGGTGTTATTGTAAATGGGATTGGCTCCTTACTTTCTCTTTCTTCTGTCTTGTTGGTGGGTGTATAGAAATGCAACTGATTTCTGTGCATTGATTTTATATCCTGACACTTCACTGAATTCCTGTACAAGTTCTAGAAGATTTGGAGTGGAGTCTTTGGGGTTTTCCACATAAAGTATCATATCATCTGCAAAGAGTGAGAATTAGACTTCTTCTTTGCTGATTTGGATGTCTTTAATTTCTTTTTGTTGTCTGATTGCTGAGGCTAGGACTTCTAGTACCTTGTTGAATAGCTGTGGTGATAATGGACATCGGTGCTGTGTTCCTGACCTTAGCAGAAAAGCTCTCAGTTTTTCTCCATTGAGAATGATATTCGCTGTGGGTTTTTCCTAGATGGTTTTGATGATATTGAGGTATGTACCTTCTGCCCTACACTTTGAAGAGTTTTGATCAAGAAAGTATGTTGTACTTTGTCAAATGCGTTTTCAGCATCTATTGAGAGTATCATATGGCTCCTGTTCTTCTTTTATTAATGTATGTATCACATTGATTTGTCATGTTGAACCAACCTTGCAGCCCTCGAATAAATCTCACATGGTCAGGGTGAATAATCCTTTTAATGTACTGTTGGATCCTATTGGCTAGTATTTTGGTGAGAATTTCCACAACTGTGTTCATCAAGAATATTAGTCTGTAATTCTCTTTTTTGATGGGGTCTTCGTCTGGTTTTGGGATCAAGGTGATGCTGGCCTCATAAAATGAGTTTGGAAGTTTTCCTGCTATTTCTATTTTTTGGAACAGTTTCAGGAGAATAGGAATTAATTCTTCTCTAAGTGCTTGGTAGACTTTCCCTGGGAAGCCATCTGGCCCTGGGCTCTTGTTTGTTGGGAGATTTTTGTTGACTGCTTCAATCTCCTTACTGGTTATGGGTCTGTTCAGGTTTTCTATTTCTTCCTGGATCAGTTGTGGTAGTTTATAAGTCTCTATGAATGCATCCATTTCTTCCAGATTGTCAAATTTGCTGGCATATAGTTGCTCATATGTTCTTGTAATTGCTTGGTTTTCTTTGGTGTTTCTTTTAAACCTTTTCTCATAGTTGAAAATTTTTTGGATCTGAATTCTCTGCCCAAATTGTACGTTTACATACTTCTATTAACCTTTGTGGTTTGTTCATGTCTGGCCTATTAGATTGTCTCTCCATAATAGACAAAGCATTTTTGAATCAATACAAAACTAGTTGCAGCAATCCTACAATGTAGCAAGCATTCAATTGTTATTTGTTAGTAAATGTTAATGAAAGGGAACAACTTGACACTTCAGTTGGAATAGGGTAAGACACGGGTTTTGGTATCTCCTGTAGAAATCTTTTATTGTATCATCATCATATATGCCTCAGGTTCTTTGTGGGCACTAAATACATATTTAATATTTATTTATTTAATATTATTTATTTAATAAATAAATATTTATTTAATACATATTTATTTAAGAAATAAATATTAAATGTTAATTTATATATGTATATATCATATATTTATAAATATATATAATTTATATATTTTTATTAAATATTAAGTAATATTTAATAAAATAAATAAAAATAAATCAGATTTTTTAGTGGAGACTGTAGGAGGATAGTGTGGAGCAGCAGAAGACAACTTTCTTTTTGTAAACCTACTCTCTGGCTCTGAATTGTTTTCTCAGTGATGAAATCTCAGGTCATGTAACATTTCTGGTATTATGTCCACACTAGTGAAACTCCTTAACTCAAAACATAACTCTCAGGTCTTCTTCTGGTTGGGAAGTCTAAAGATAGGTATATGAGCAACCAGTTTCTTTTCTCTTCTTCCCTTTCCCTTTCTTCTTACTAAAAATCTGCTTCTGGCCCTTCTGGAAGGGAGGGATTTAGAGAAAAGGAATCTGCCATATCCAGTTGGTGCATCTATAATAGGGTATTGAAACTTCAGGGAGAGGTGAGAGTTAATTTCTTTTCTTTCTTTTATTTTCTAATAAAATATGTCCTACTGGGAGTCTAGATACTCAAACTAGAGATTGAGAATCTCTAGTTTGGCTGGCAGCTTCCCATTTCTCTTCCTTCTTACAGCATTTGATGGTACTCAGATATTGGGTGGTTGGCCACTCTCAATAAGCCAACACGTGTAGGGTAATTTGCAAGATGGCTCATCTCACAACTACATGTGGCATATAGGAAACATACACCTCTGCTCCATTATTGGTGAGTGTGCCCTTTATTCAGTTGTCACAGACCCCTTCAGCCACATCTTATCCAAGTACTCTTTCCAGGAAGAGTCAAGTACCATCCTTGTGTTCCCCCAAATCTAAAGATCACAGGGTCAAGGTCTCCAATTATTTCATTTGAAACATAGCTCACTGAGTTTAAGATGAAGGAAAGCCTCCAGCTCTTTCTATGAAACCAGTATTACCCTGATATCAAAACCAGACAAAGATGTAACAAGAAAACTACAGACAGTATTTATCAACACGGATACAAATATTCCAAAAAAAACACTAGCAAACCAAATCCAGCAGCATATAAAGATGTTTGTGTACCATGGACAAGTAGGATTATCTCATGAATGCAAGGTTGGTTCAATCCATCAATGTAATAATATACCCTATTAGATGCAGAAGCATTTAATAAAAATCCAATATCCTTTTTTGATTAAAAAAAAAACAACAACACTTAATGGACTAGGAAAGGAAGAAATTTTCCTCAACCTGAAGCATCTATGACAAACTTACAGCTAAAATCACACTCAACAGAGAAAGATTGAATGCTTTTCTCCTAAAATCAAGGATAAGACAAAGATGTCTGTCCTTGCCACTTCTATTCAATATTATACCATAAATATTAGCTAGGCACTTAGGCAAAGAGCACAAGCAAAAAGAATCCAGAGTGGAAAGGAAGAAATCAAACTGTTTCTATTCACAGACTCATGATGTTGTATGTACAAACTAGGAAGGAAGGAAGGAGGGGAGAAAGGAAGGAAGGGAGTAAGGAAGGGAGGGAGGGCAATGCAAGATCAATATACAAGAAGCATTTATATTTTATATACTAGCAATTAGCAATCCAAAAATGAAATTCAGAAAACAAATCTGTTTATAGTAGCATCAGAAATATCAACTTAGGAAAATATCTAACCAAAGAATTTAAGACTTGTACACTGAAATCTACAGAACATCAATGAAAAAAATTAAGGACCCCTGGGGCGCCTGGGTGGCTCAGTGGGTTAAAGCCTCTGCCTTCGGCTCGGGTCGTGATCCCAGGGTCCTGGGATCGAGCCCCACATCGGGCTCTCTGCTCAGCGGGGAGCCTGCTTCCTCCTCTCTGCCTGCCTCTCTGCCTACTTGGGATCTCTGTCTGTCAAATAAATAAATAAAATCTTTTAAAAAAAAATTAAGAACCTGAATGAATGGAGAGATCCCAAGTGCATGGATTGGAAACCTTTATATTGTTAAAAATAGCAATAGTCCCTATAAACACAACACAATCCGTATCAAAATTCCAGATGTGTGTTTTGTTGATTATAAAATTCATATGGCACTGCAAGGGACCTCAAGCAGACAAAATGATCTTGGAAAGGAATAAAGATGGGGGACTCCCACATCCCAAATTCAACATCTAGCTATATTAATTAAGCTATGATAATCAAGACAGTGTGGTACTGGCATAAGGATAGACATATTGATCAACAGAATAAAATTGCAATTCTGAAAATAAAGTCTAATATTTACAGGCAATTACTTCTCAATAATAGTGCCAGGACCATTCATAGGGGAACAAGTCTTTTCAACAACTGCACCTGGACAACTGGACATCCATCTGCCAAAGAATGAAGCTGGACTTCTACAATGCACAATATGCAAAAATGGATCAAAGACCTAAAACTGTAAGGCACTTAAAAGAAAACAGGTATGATTGCAGTAGGTTTTTTTCTTTCTTTTCAAATATGACACCAAAAGCACAAATCTCTCTCTCACACACACACACACACACACACACACAGAGAATTTGGACATCCCCCAAATTGAAAACTTTGGTGCTTCAAAGAGCATTATCCAAAAAGTGAAAATACTATCCAGAGAATGAGAGAAAATAATTGCAAGTAATTTATCTGGTAAGGAACTTACATCCAGAATAAAGAATTCAGTAATAAAAAGAACCCAATTAAGAAATGGGCAAAAGATATGAATAGACATTTCTCTAAAGATGAACAAATGGCAAAAATTTAAGGAAAAGATGCTCAACCTTATTAGTCATTAGGGAAATGCAAATCAAAACCATGAAATACTTCACTCCCAAAAGGATGGCTAGAATAAAAATGTCAGTAATAAATGCTGGCCAGGATGCAGAGAAATTGGAACTCTCACAATGTTGATGGAAATGTCAAATAGTACAGCCACTTTGGGAAAGTTTGATAGTTCCTTGAACGGAGTAGGCATATGACCCAGCAATTTCACTCCTATGCACAAAACCAAGAGAAATAAAAACTTATAGCCACATAGAAACCTGTACACAAATGTTCACAGCAATAGTATTTATAATAGCCAACAAACAGAAGTAATGCAAACATCCATCAAACGAGTGAACAAAAATATGGTATATCAATACAATGAAATATTATTCAGCTGTAAAAAGAACTGAAGTACTGATACATGCTACAACATAGATGCACCTTGAAAACACTGTTCTAGGTGAAAAGTCAGATACAAAAGGCCACATATTGCACGATTCCATTGATATGAAATGTCCCAAATAAGGGACTCTATAGACAGAAAAGATTAGTGATTACCAAGGACTTTGGTGTGTACTGTAGGGGAGCTTTGGGGATATTGTTGAGGGGAGAATAAACAGTCATTCCTAATAGGTACAGGATTTTTTTTTTTTTTTACAGTGATAAAAATGCTCTGTATTTAATGGTGATGATTGCACAATTTTGTAAATATTCTAAAAGCCATTCATTGTACACTGCAAAAAAGAGTGAATTTTGTTACATGGATTTTATCTTACACAAA
Source organism: Mustela erminea (assembly GCF_009829155.1). Lineage (NCBI taxonomy): Eukaryota > Metazoa > Chordata > Mammalia > Carnivora > Mustelidae > Mustela > Mustela erminea. The sequence goes on from NC_045618.1 coordinate 24,402,342, forward strand.
AACGAGACATACCCCTCCCCACTTTGAGGTAGATGAGGGAGGGTCAACTCCTGCAAAAGCAATCCTACCTCCAACTTCTCAATGGACTCCTTTTAATTGGCAAATATTGAGAGAACCTATTGCAGTTTCTGTCTTGCACCAGGTTTTCTAGCATCTATATCTCAAATTCATTGAATCCTAATAATCAGCAATGAGGTGGGCTTGGATATGATAATCCAAGCTGAGGCAAGGGCAGGGCCCGGACTGAGACCTAGTCATCTGACACTGAAGGTGGCACCCTCAACACCTGTGTACCATTTACCAGACACATGCTTATTGTATTTTCTATGGTTTTCTAAAGACCAGAAGACAGCTAGGATAATTACTCCAGGTTCTGTTCAAATGAACCTAAGAATCCTGATTTGAGGATTGATTCGTAGTAAGGCTTATGATGCATTCATTCATTGTGGTGCTTCATTTAGTACAAAAAGCAGTGTTTGGCAGAGGATTGTTCTTTGATAGATATGAAGGTATGGAACAGTGGGGTTGTATAAGATGCCTGCCCCTGTGGGAGAGGAGTGTGGTCACAGACATGTCTGCACAGAGGCTCCTGGTTGTGAGAGCACATCCAAAGGGTAGGGCTGGGGAAGTCACACAATCTTGCTCTCAAAGACATTTGTCCTTTTCATTCTTTCCCTCTGTCTTTCCATGGGTTGGAACAGTCATTGTTCCAGGGGAGCCACTTCCTCACAAAGCAAGTCCTTTAGCCACAAATATTTAAATATTAAAAAAAAAAAAAAAAAAACTTTTTGCGGGGGACAAGTGTGGGGAGACAAGAAGAGGTCATCTTTAGTGATTAAAAACAGGAAGCTTCATTGAACACCCTATTGCATGCTGGGCCGTTTTCAATCATTCAAGTGGTGACAAGCTGGTAGAAAGATTAAAAAAACACTATCTCTGCCATGAATCTGCTCACATCCTGGGTCATGGTTATGGGGCTGGGAGGAGAAAATCTCACGTACTCCTCGTTGTTTAAATAAGGAATGTGCCCCAACGAGCTGAACTACCATGTTAAGTATGGGTTGCTGTGAGGTCCCACAAGCACTTGGAAGTCCGTTTTGATGACCCATGAAGTTTTTATGGGTAAAGTGTTTTTAAATTTTCCTTTTGAAGGGAACTTGAGAAATATGAATTAAGCACAAATGAAGATGTTGTGCTTCAGGGAAAGTGCCTGTAACAGATGGCAAAATTGGAAAAGCACGTGGGACCCAGTTTATGGAGGGCCTTGTATGCCAAGCTTGAAGAATATTCAAACAGGAGCAAATTTTGAAGCAAAGGATATTTAAATTAGCAAAATTGTTTTAGCAAAATGAAAAAGATTGGAAAAGGTTACAGTCAGGGTGGTTATTTGGGAAGCTACTGAAAGCAACCAGGTGATTCAATGGACCAGAACCTGAAAGGAAGTATGATGAACTGGGGAGACTGGAGGGGAAAGGAATTGATAAAAGCTGTGAGAGCTGAGGGATGAGGGGTTTCAATGACTGGGTTGAAAGTGATCCTTTTAATTAATAGTAGGTAGAGATGCAAGATGAAGCAGTTCTGGTATTAGCTTTGAGGTACCAGAAAAATTATCCTGGGGATAGAGTCTGAGAAAAAAAAAATATAAATTTAAGAATCTTCAGGAGTGGTTGAGGTTGACTAGAAGAGAACTAGACAAGAACTTTAAGTAGAATTATACTATTCATCCAAGATCTGGATGATAAACATTCAACTGAAAAGGACCAGAGTAGCAGCAAAATCAATTCCAAGGTGTTGGCATGGTTAAACAGTTCATACAGGCAGTTGAAAAGGTTGTTTTGTTCAGGAAAGCATTTTCAGCGGCACAGAAATGGATTAGCAGCATTTCTCTAAATGTCTGCTAATGTCTCAGTGAGACATTTTCATCAAAATCTTGCAGTGTTTAACAAATGCCAACCTACTGGATTTGAACAGGGAAGGGGTTAAAGCCTTGGGACTTTCAAGTTGTTAACAGTCTTCCCCAGGAAATTCTTGATAGACTAGTAACAGAGAACACAAGAGGGAGCAAACAGAAGTTTGTTCTTTAATTCTTTGGTTAAAAAATTTTTTAAAAAAATTATATGTATACATATGAGAGAGAGAGAAGGTAAGGGGATCAAGACTACAAATAAAGTAGCCTTAGGAAAACAATTCTTCTTCAGAGACCGTTATGAAATTCTAGAGGGAAAAAAAAAAAAAAAAAGCCAAAAAACCAAAATGGGGCCTGAAATCCCAGCCATTGTGTTCTTAGGGGAACAGGGAGTGGTGTTACTAAGTCACAATGAATGAGTATCAGCAAGTTCAGTTTGAAGCCTCATTTTTAAGGTTTTGTTTGGTTTTTTGGATATTTCTCCCCCTACACAGGTATGCATCCCAAAATAAAGCTAGGAAAGTAGTTGTATTTTATCACACAATTAACCACAACTTGGAATAGTAGTATAGGGTGAGGAAATCCAACTCATTTACTGAAGCTGCCAGGCTCCAGAAAAGTTTGATAGCAGGTTCTATTTTTATGTTGCATGTTTGAAATTTTCTAAAATAATAAAACTGTAAGATAAAGTTTCTACTTCATTTGGAAAGCTAATTATTTTAGTTTATGGTTCATGTTATCCCCACAGTTTCCTGCAGACTGTTGGCTGATTCACAGATAAAATATGTAAGTGTTCAAGCAAAAAAGTACTTTCATAAGAAATTTGGGTAGACAAATTAATTATAGTCAGAAGTTCTGTTTTCCTCTTCCTTGAGATACTGTTCAATGGCATTCTACTAAACAGTAGTGAACAGGAGGCAATGGTAAGAGAAGTGGTAACATGCCCAGGATAATTACTAAGCAAGTAAGAGCGGTTAGTATGGACAACCAATGACTTTTTCTCTTAAATTATTTTCAAGGGTAGGTTTATTTTGAACTGTTTGTTAAAAGTCTATTTGATGTGAATTCTATATCTGATAACCTATACTCAATTACCATTCACAAACTTCATACAGAAAGGTTAATACAATTATAGAACTTCAATACTGTGATAATAGAACTTGAGAACTGAAGAACACACATTTCTTCACGAATTTATTATATAAAATGCCCCCAGAGTATTTGATTTCTCTCCTTCTTTCATTATACACAAGCACATGGATGAGACGCTCTTTAAGATGACTATAGTATCATGAGAGTCCCTTGCATCAAGGTAGTGTACATACCTTAACAGTGTTCTAAAGGCTGGCCCAGAAAACAACAACAAAAAAAGTTACCTTATCACAAGATGAAAGCACTGTTTTCGTTTTCCTCTAAATTATGATGAAAAATGTCACTGTTTTATTCAGCATTATGGTACACAACAGATCTGTCTCAATTACTAAAATAATTAAAATAATCCTGGAAGATATCCTTTCTCCCCTCCCGTGATTTGAAAAGCTGTATTTTTCCTGCCAATTTCAAACAAATCATCAGGTTGATCTAATCTGTCTGTTAAAACAAACATCAAAGAACAAGCTCAGCACATTAGCTGTATAGAGCTTGTAGTAAAAGGATATATCCATATCTCTTAGTTAAAAATACATAATCCTTTTATTTATATTGTAATAAAAGAAATTAACATCACAGACACAGAAGACTAGAAAGGGGAAACTACTTACTTCTGAACGTCCAGTAATTTAAACCTATTTGTACTTTTCCACATGGAAGTAATATTTAACACTTACTTTCTGAAGTATAACTTAATCTTTGGGGATATACAATGTAAATAGGACTTAAAGTAATAGTTCCATTCATTCCAGGTCTGCTTAACGTATGATTAAGTGAAACAAGGCACAATAGCCATCCTTTCCATTATGTTGCAACACTGATCATGTGCCTTGATAAAATGGCTGTAGACAAGATGATGGCAACATGAAGGGAAGACTTTGGATTGTCTATTTAAAATGCAGGTAACAAGTAATTAATAAAAAATTTAAGTGCACTTTCACATGCTTTGCGTTTATAATAAACAACAAACTTCCTAGCTTTCTTGCAACAGGCTTGACTACCATTTCTTTTGGCCAAATGCACTTTTCCCCAGTAAACTTAAAACAACAACAACAATAACAACAACAACAACAACAACAACAACAACAACAAGATAATCCCTGTCCTTTCATATACTAAGAAAGAGGATTGGCTACTGAAACAGTTCATTGCAAGACACATGAAGACGACATACTGTGGCATGAGTTGTTTTTAATTTGTTGTGCTGTTACTAAAGTAAAGTTCTGAGGGCTGCAGTTAAAACATTCCAAGTTCTCCCTTCCATCTTTATTGATTTCAAGATTTTGCACAGAAAACTCTTTGGGGACTAGAACAGCAGCAATTGCATCACACTGTTTTCAAAACTTCAAGTTTCAAAGCAAATTGTTTAAAAAAAGAAAAAAAAAAAACACAGTTCCTGATTTGAGTTAGATACAGGGACGAAAATAGCACATAGTTGAAGGTTACACAGTCTACAAATGGTGGCAATATTTTCCTTGGGAGAGTAGTTTTGTTGGTATATATTTTTTAAATACTCAAAAAGGCTCAACCTCAAGCAGTAATAAACACAAGCAAAAGTGATTTAACCCTTAAAATAAATATTCAGAAAAACCTCTCTGTACATACAAGTGAAAGAATAAGTAACACTTTCACGCAAAAAAAAAAAATAAAATAAAATAAAATAATACTAATAATAAAGGATTTGTTCATATAAGTAGCTGAAATCTGCTGTTCCAGCCCACATATCCCCAATAAAGAAGGGAGGCACAGACATAAGGTGACTACTGTGGTTCACTATCTTACAGCCTTTTTGTACTGGGACATTATCACCACCAAATTCATCCCTCTTGTTATAATTATTAAAATTTAAAATTTTTCTTTTTCTTTTTTTCCATTCTTCTTCTTCTTCTTCTTCTTTTTTTTTTTTTTTACAGCATGCCAAATCCTTTGGCGTAAGTGATGGCCTTCAGCAATCTTTCTTTAAGTTTTTCTTTGCTTGAATATTCCGGCAGTAAAAGGACATTAAAGCAAGTATGAGATGTAGGTAACCTAAACAGAGAGAATAGAAAAATAGGAAAATAAATCATGGAGAATATGCTCAGCACTAAAAAAACCCCTACTTTTAGAGAGTATGTATAGTTGAGAAGGTTTGCAATGCAGGGTACCCATTAATGTAACTCATAAACTTTTTGTTTTTCCTACACAACTACCAAACATCAGTTTGTTTTTATCGTATTATTCAATCCTAATGATATGATGATGATGACTAATGATAATATATTGTATCCACTGAGTCATTATGACATAACACATATTGTTTAACTGTTAGATCTCATTTATCTTCTCAAAATGAAACTATCATTAACCCCACTAAGAGCTGACATCACTGAGAAGTTAATTTACTCTAGGATGAAGATAATACACAAACCTGGCTTTTAAGATTTCAAAGTCTATGTTCTTTAATGCCAATTAGAAATATTCTTGGCAACTATGAGCATGTAAGTGACTTAATAACAAATATACGTAAAGTTACATTAAAGCCATTATGCATCAATAATGTGGAATACTAATAGAAATGCTTCTATATATTTAAACCCTTAAATATGCTACTGTTCATGTAAGATCCTTACTCACAAAAACATTAACTTATACAATGAAGAAAGAACAAGATTATGAAACTTGATTCTAATGTTAAGATTATGAAATCTAGTGCTGAACAATTTTGAGACTCAATTTAACCATTCTTAAACAGATTACATAATACCGCTTTCAATTTTAAAAATTCTGAAAAACTGAATGAATCATATCACTTTGCAAAATTCAAAATCAAGTGAGCCCTTTAATGGCTTTGAACTAGGCCAGTGTTTTAAAAATTACTTCAAACAAAAGCAGCAAAATATTCTCTGAATTACCAGTTCATGTGATTTGGAGAGTTCCACATAAAACTTTTAAAAGTGCTCAGAAGCTCCCGGACAGTTCCCATGTCTGTGACATGGAATTTAAGGTTCTAGGTATACAGTCACAATTTAATAATTACCTTTCTGTGTCTGGGCCGTTTTTGGCTATTATCATCTTTAATTTTCCTAGTCCACCCACAGGTGCTCTGTCTGTACCTGTTGTAAACTGCAAGAAAAGTCTTTTCTGCTCATCTGTAAATGAATGAACGATTTCCCAGAACTCCCTAATGAGAAAAGGTAGAATACTGATTTTAGTTTGGTCTTCATTTATAATTAGTACTAATGTAAGTTTATGACTTATTAAAACTGTATTATGGAGATAACCTGGAAGTTAGTATCAGAAACCCTAAACATTCATTCCTGGTGATCAAGGATCTACAAATTACTGATGCAAATTTATCTTACGGAAACATTTAAAGGCATCGTTCATGGCTACATTATCTAGAACAGTAATAACTGGTAAACTGAAGTGTCCTATAACAGGAAATAATTATGTAAACTATGGTATACTCATAAAATATTATCAGGAATAAGAGACAAAACCCAAAACTCAAATCCTGTAAATCGAAAATACGAGATTGGGGGGAGGGAGGTGATACCAATTAAGGATAAAATAAAAACACATACACATACACACAGACACACATGTAGTAGTAGTAATACAAAGGCACAATTTTTTATTTAAACCAGAACACTTTTGATTTTGTGGGCTGTGGAAGTAGGGATGGGGATAATTCTGGTATTTCTGCTATATGCAATGATTTAGTCCCTGACATTCCTAAAATCTATGTGATAGAAGTCATGTTATTATAATGATGCTTGTTATAGTCACTCTAAAGATAAAATGAAGTTCATTAAGAGCAATCTTGGCATACGTGTATGAATAATGAGGTATCCATAAATTTAACAATATGCACTAATTCTCAGCTCAAAAAATTTCAGGAAAAAAATACATTTTAACATTTATTTGAAAAGCTCTTTCCAGAATCTTGGCAGAGAATGTCACACTTCCTACATGTGTAATTTTAATTCTAGTTTTTTATATCCTTGTATTTCAGTATACAATTTCTATTACTAAAATGTGGGCATTTTTATTGGTATAATGCCAATACTTCTGACAGGGTTAGCAGCTTAATAGACTTCTTGGTTCTCCTTCAATGTCCTCCCACTTCTCTACCCTGATAGTCTAACACCCTCCTCAGTTCCTGCAAACCTCCCATTCACCTGGAGAACACAATAAAGAACTACATCATAACAACAGGAAATTAGACATTGGAACTTGCAGGTGCATTTTCAGGAAGAATTAGAATCATTCCACAGTCTAGATCATTCCTATTGGGTGGCTGACAAGAAGAAAGTCTCCTATGGCCCAGAGCTCTCTGTCAGGGCAGAACAGCTCCCCTGCAAATGGGTAGTCATCGAGTCTTCTTATCAGAGCACTGTAGGAGTGCTCTGAAGCCTAACTGAACCACCCACACCTGAAAAGGCAGATAGAAGGGTACCCTGACCAATCTGTCTATATTATTTATTTATTTATTTGGTTCTCTCTAGAATTTAAAATTAGAATTTAAAATACTGGGGTTACTACCAGTTTAGACAATGAAAACACTTACTGAATGAAATTCTTCTCTTCCTAAAGTGCTATGTTCTGTATTAAAATTCTGAATTAGGAATGCAACTATTTAGAAAACTGAAAATGAAGGAAAAAACTTCTATATTTCTCCCTAAGTGATAGGTTCATGGATCACATCCCATTCACATCTCCTAAAACCTATGCAGATCAAAAAAGGAAATCTGATAAAAAAACACCCATAACCTAAGTTTAGATTAAAACTAAGAAAACAGAAGAGCAAACTCCCAAGTGACATGTAAGCTGGAAGTATGAACACCTGAGCCTAAACTATCACAGTCCTACAAGAGCAATACAGAAGACAGGGGTGTGCAGAATAGTATGGGTTAGACTTCACCCTGGGCAAACCGTCACCTCAAGAGTGAACTGCTAAAGAAAGGTAAGAGCAATGGGGTGGCTAAAAGGGCGGGCCCTGGAAAAGTACCAGGGTAGAAAGGACAGGTAGAATCAAAACCACAGTGAGATACCACCTCACACCAGTCAGAATGGCTAAAATTAACAAGTCAGGAAACGACAGATGTTGGCAAGGAAGCGGAGAAAGGGGAACCCTCCTATACTGCTGGTGGGAATGCAAGCTGGTGCAGCCAATATGGAGAACACTATGGAGGTTCCTCCTTATTGAGGTTCCTCAGTAAGTTGAAAATAGAGCTACCCTACAACTCCGCAATCGCATGATTGGGTATTTACCCTGAAGATACAAATGCACTGATCTGAAGGGGCACGTGCACCCGAATGTTTATAGCAGCAATGTCCATTGCCAAACTATGGAAAGAAACTAGATGTCCATCAACAGAAGAATGGATAAAAAAGAAGTGGTGTGTATAAATATATATACAATGGAATACTATAGGTGTTTTTAAAAAAAAAACACCTGAAACCCTGCCATTTGCAACAACTGGATGGAATTAGAGGGTATTATGCTAAACGAAATAAGTCAATCAGAGAAAAGACAATTATCATATGATATCTCTGATATGAGTAATCTGAGAGACAGGGTGGGGGGGTTGTGGTGGGTAGGGAGGGGAAAAAATGAAACAAGATGGGACCAGGGAGGGAGATAAACCATAACAGACTCTTAATCTCAGGAAATAAACTGAGGGTTGCTAGGGGTGAGGGGGTGAGGGACAGGGTGGCTGGGTTATGGACATTGGGGAGGGTATGAGCTATGCTGAGTGCTGTGAACTGTGTTAAGACTGATGATGATTCACAGACCTGTACCCCTGAAGCAAATAATACATTATATGTTAATTTTTAAAAAAATGACAGATCAGCATGATGCCTGGAAGTGATGGGGAGTACCCTGGGAGGCAGAGGTGTCCCCTGAAAGTAGCTTCTGGCTATAATGGAATGGAAACAGCTAATGAAAGATTCAGGCCTTAAACAAGATGGAGCTGAAGAATCAGAAGGTGCTAGGCCGCATAGCCATATATTAAAGGAACTGTTGTTACCATAGTAACAAAAGAGGGACCCATTCAATCAAGAGACCACTTATGCCACCCAAATTTCTCCCCACTGTACCATGAGATCTACTAATAGCAGGTCCAGGAAAACCTCAACCAATAGAAACAAAATGGGAGAAACAGAATTCCAAAATCCAAATAATTATGAAACAAGTTCAGCAAATAAGCTAAATTGTCAAGCGGAAAAAAGTATACTTGAAAAATTGAGTCATGAAAAATGGAAAATCCCATATTACAACATGAAGAGAAAATGCAATAGCAGATCAAAAAAAACACCATTAATCAGAAATACAAAACTCAGAAATGAACAAATCTGAAAAAGAATGACAATACTCGAATATACTCAAGAAATATGCAAAATAAATTTGGAAACAGAAGGTTAACTTCTATGGTGACCAAAGGAATGACCAAAATTTCTAGTAGGGACATAGAGAACACAAAAACAAGAAAAAATGTATATATCTGGAACACATATCTATGGAATAATCCAGGTATGATTCGCTGTGACATTACTTCTCATAGCAAAATGCTGGAAATAAACACTATGTCCAGGAATATTAATAATCTATACTGCTTTCACACAGTAACAGTAGTCAGCCATACGAAAGAACACAGACGATATCTCTACCTTGACATGGAGCAATTTCCAGGATACACTGAAAATTCCTCCTCTGTCCCCTAGAAAAAGTCTTCATGCACTGACGCTTAATAACAAAGGTAACACGTTGTGCCCTAAACTGACTTTTAAAGACCCTATTCCCCAAGATTTTCTTCTAAAAATGGCTTATTTCAGGCCTAGAGTTAACTCCTAGAGTTAGCTCCAGGTGAGCTAAAAATTTCAAAATGTAAAATGAAGTGATGTTAGAAGCATACCAAGACTAAGCAGTATGAACATCCCTAAGAATAATTACTTTCAAACACGTTCAATATATAAAAATCTAAGAGTTCAAAACAGTATCCAGAAAGAGGCAAAAAACAAAACAAAAAACAAAACCAACTAAACTCCAAACCCAACTGTTACTACTCAAATTATTACAGTAACTCCTTACTCTTAAATATTTAATTACCTTTTATTGTGCCTTTTCAGTAAAACTGTTTTACACAGTAATCAAGTAACAACTACCGATGAGGAAAAAGAACACCAGGTATATATGTAGAATTAACAGAAGCAATTTTTTTTTTCCAAATTACCATTTTGCAAGCCCCAGGGAAACAATGGATTCAGATAAGGATACTAATAGATATGAAAATCAGAAGAAATACAGATTAAGAGGTTTGGGAAAGATGATGGTAGCAGTGACAGTTATTTTGTTCTTGCTTTTCTTTTCAATCTTCCTACTCTCTCCCGTAAAACCAGAGCTAATTGGATGGGAAAATAGAAGACCTATAGATAACACCTTCAAAACTAGGTGACAAGATATCCCCCCACGAATCCTTCCATGTAAATGAATAGAACACACACTGACAGCTGGAATACCTGGTTGGTATCCATGTCAGTGGGTGAGGATGCAAAAGGAAGGCAACTGGGTTTCTTACAGCCCTGGGAGCAAGAGAACCTCAAAACCACCAATCCACTGGAAAGCGAAGGACAATTTGAGAGGACAGCTAAAAGAGAGTTACACAATTAATTTGTAGGCATATGCAGGAGATCATGATACAGTACACAGCAGAAGCTCTGAGCCCTTAAAGCCCTTGAACACCATAATTTCTTTCTGAAACTGAGGAGAAACTGCTGAAAATAAGGTCCAAATTCACCAAATCAAGAATAAAAAGGACAAGAAAAACTCAAATAAATGTACTTTTCTTTTTTCTTAAATCATTTTGCAAAAATACAATGCACAGAGCTGAAGCATGAAAAATCTGCCCTGGCCTATCTCTCCCTCTTCCAAATATGAGAAAACTCATCTCACTTAAAAAGCACACCAGAAAAGATCACAAACACTAAGAGTTACTAGAGAGGAATGATAGGTGTATGTACACATAGGAATGATATCTCTATAGAGAATAAGAGTACACTGACATCTGCCAATAAAAACATGAAAATTGTAAACAAATTTCAAATGAAGCTAAAAATTTTTAAATAACAGTAGTAGAGGACAACAGTTAGTTGTCCTATGAAAGGACAACTAACTTAGAAAAAAATTTCCAACAAAATTTCAGAAAAATTTCAGAATTAATGAAAAAAGATTCTGGAAGGTATGACAGAACTAGGGAATAGCTGGAAATAAAAATAAGTCATGTCAAATTGAGGAAGCAAAAATTAATCTAGAGGAACCACAAGATAAATAAGCACAATGATAATATAACAGAAACAGAAGATAAAAAACTTAAATTGAATCAAGAAAAGAAGCCATGCCTGAGAGTCTTCTTCTCAACCCAGAGACACAGTTGGCAGGGGATTTCTGCCACAAGAGGTGCTGGCCCGGGAAGTGGTCCCCTTCTTGTGGAGCCTCAGAGTCACTCCTAGTCCACAGACACTGAATGGCCGCAAGCACCAGCAAGGGGGATCCTGCTATAATACACATGGAGCCCAGGAAGAGCTTTCCAGCCCTATGGGCTTAATACATGTGCAACTCAGCCTGGGGAAGCTGTTAATTTCACCTCCCTAAAGCAACACCATCATGGACCACAGGGAGCCCTCATGGAATGAGATAAATAAAGCAGAGCAGAACAATGGCACAAAAGCTCTGAAAACTAAATTTGTCACTGGAATTACAACCCGCAAAAAAGTATGCTAGCACCTGCATGCTACACTTGAATAGTATGAACAGGATGACTGCCTGCTAAAGTAAGAAAGTGTAAACAGGACCCAGACACAATGCCCAGGACACAATCCAAAACTACAATACGAAGGAAAGAAAATCAAGTGGTGTCAACACTGGGATGAGTAAAATGTTGGAACTGGGGTGCCTGGGTGGCTCAGCCGGTTAAGCATCTGCCTTCGGCTCAGTTCATGATCTCAGAGTCCTGGGATTAAGACCCCACATGGGGCTCTCTGCTCAGGCAGAGTCGGCTTCTCCCTCTTCCTCTGTGCTCTCTCTCTCAAATAAACAAATAAAATCTGAAAAAAAAATAAGATGCTAGAATTATCTGACAAAGATTCTAATGCAGTCATCACAAAAATGATTCTACAAGTTCTATTGTTTTCACAAATGAAATAGGAAATCCCAAGAAAGAAAGAGAAGTTATAATTAAAAAAAAAAAAAAAGAGCCAAACATAAATTATGGACTTAAAAAACACAGGGTAAGAGAACAATACTGGATGGGATCAGTAATAGAGGATAGAAATATAGAGGATAAAAAACTGAACAAGAGAGAAAACTGGAAAACAAAACAAAACAAAAAAAACAAAAACAAACTAGAATCTCAGGTACCTGCGGAACAATGACAAATGACTAGACACTGGTACCAGAACCACAGAAAGAAAGAAAAGAAAGAGAGTGGACTGAAAAAGTATTTGAAGAAATAATGGCCAAAAACTTTCATGTTGGGCAAAAAACACACCCACAAATTCAAGAAGCTGAACAAACCCCAAATGGCATAAACAAAACTACTCTTCAGCAATACAGGGAAAATAAAGATATCACCAGATAAAGGAAAACTAAAAGAATTTGTCATTACCAGACCTATCTTTTTTAAGAATGACTAAAAGGAGTAATAAAAGATGGGACTCTTAAAGCAAATGGAAAAAAGAATGGAAATAGCAGAAACAGGTATATACGACAGACTACCATTCTCATCAATTTTGTAAATCCTATGTGATGACTGATACAAAAATCACAAAAGCATTAATATTCAAGACAATATTTAAAAGTGGGGAAAGAAATCAAAATGGGGGGGTGCCTGGGCAGCTCAGTTGGTTAAGCAACTGCCTTTGGCTCAGGTCATGTTCCAGAGTCCCGGGATCGAGTCCTGCATCAGGCTACCCGCTCAGTGGGGAGTCTGTGCTCCCTCTGACCCTCTCCCCTCTCATGTTTGCTCACTCTCAAATAAATAAATAAAATCTGGGGCGCCTGGATGCTCAGTGGGCTAAAGCCTCTGCCTTCAGCTGAGGTCATAATCCCAGGGTCCTGGGATAGAGCCCCGCCATCGGGCTCTCTGCTCAGCGAGGAGCCTGCTTCCCCCCCTCTCTCTGCCTACTTATGATCTCTGTCAAATAAATACATAAAATCTTAAAACATAAATAAAACCCTTAAAACACAAAAAAGAGAAAAAAAAAGAAATCTAAATGGAAGCAAGGTTTCCATACTTCACTGGAAGAGGTGTTGATCCACTCTCACATACGTACAGAACAACCAGGAAGAATACTATACTGAACAATACAACCCAAAAAACACTAAAAATAAATCAAAGTGTGTCCAAAAAAAAAAAAATGTATGAGTAATTAAATAACCCATGGAAGGCAAAAAGACAGAAACAAGCAATCATAAAGAGAGAAACAGAAAATATAAAGTGGTAGACATAAACCCTAACCTATCAATAATTACCTTAAATATGAACTGTCTAAATATATTAATCATAAGGCAAAATGACAAAGTGGATGATTAAAAAAAAAAAAAAAGAACCATAAACTGTTTCTAAATTCATTTCAAATTCAGCAACAGTTTGGTTGAAAGTAAAACAGAAAAAGATACCAGGCAAACATTAAAACAAAACAGAACAAGAATGGTGTATTCATATTAGATTCAGAGCAAAGAAAATTACAAATCCTAAGGAGGGACCTTACATAATAATAAAAAGACATAATGACTCCAAATGGGTACGTACAAAAAAGAAAAAAAGACAAAGAAAAAAAAGGTAATACTAAAGGACAGAGCCTCAAAATACATGAAGCAAAACCTGACAGAGATAAAAGGAGGAGGAGATAAATATCAGGAGAGACCTACAGAAATATGCTCAGCTGATTTTTTACATATATGAAAAAGTAATTTATTAGAGGAAAGATAAAAGTAGTGTATCTAGACTATGCAAAGAACTCTCAAATTCAACAGTAAAAAACAATCAAGTGCACTCTTGCCATTTATCAGAGAAATGAAAACTTGTGTTTACCTAAAAAACCGCACGATTATTCATAGCAATTTTATTCATAATAGCTCCAAACTAGAACAACCATGAAGTCTTTAATAGGCAAATAATTAAAAAGACTGATGAATCCATATCAAGGAATAAATACTACTCATCAATAAACAGAAACAAACTATTGATTTGTGGAAAAAAAATGTGGGTAACTGTCAAGGCTGATTCAAAAAAGCCAATCCCAAAAGGTGACATATTATTATATGTGATTCACTTTATACAACATCCTTGAAATTACAAAATTAAAGAAATACAGGAAAGATGGATGGTTATCAGGGATAAGGGAATAGAGTGGGGTTAGGGATAGGGTAAAGGTATAGATATATAGGTGTGACTGCCTATAAAAGAGCAACAAGAGGAAGAATTCTTATAGTGATTGAATTCTTATAGTGATTGAATATAGTGATTGACTGCATCCTACTTGATACTGTACTAATATTTTATAAAAATTTGCCACTGAGAGAAAAATGGTTACAACTGTATGCCAATCTATAATTATTTCCACAATAAAAAGTTTAATTTAAAGAAAGTGTTAATTAACTCATCTGTTAATTAACAGATGAGTAGATTTTGGAGGAAAAAGATCAGCAGAGACAGAGAGGCACATCACATAATTATAAAGGATCAACTCACCAAAAAGACATACTGAGGCTCAAAGTGTATGTACCAATCAAAACATTTTCAAAATAAAGTAGGGCGCCTGGGTGGCTCAGTGGGTTAAGCCGCTGCCTTCGGCTCAGGTCATGATCTCAGGGTCCTGGGATCGAGTCCCGCATCGGGCTCTCTGCTCAGCAGGGAGCCTGCTTCCTCCTCTCTCTCTCTGCCTCTCTGCCTACTTGTGATCTCTCTCTGTCAAATAAATAAATAAAATCTTTAAAAAAAAAAATAAAAAAAAATAAAGTAAAAACTGATAGAGCTGAAAGGAGGAATGGACACATCCACCTTATGGAGGACTCAACACCCCTCTCTCTGAGCAACTCATAGAAATACAAATCAGTCATCTGCAAAGTCATCAACAACCAGAACCTAAATCAACATTTATAGAACATTCCACCCACCAACACAGAATACACAAATTCAAAAGTATTAGAGGAGTCAGGAAGAGTTAAGTTCTCTGATTATAAAGAGTCAAACCAGAAATCGGGAACAGAGAGGAGGAAGACAGCCAAAAACCCTCGAAATTCAACAATATTTTTGTTTAAATTACAAAGAGAAAGTCTCAAAATAAATCTTAAAAAATACATACATGAAAAAAATGAAAATGAAACATATAAAAATATGGGATATAGCTAAAGCAAGGATGAGAATAATATTTAAAGCACTAAATAAACGGTTACATTAGGAAAAAGGAAAGGTCTCAAATCAATCAATTTCTATCCTCAGTAACCTAGACTAAGAAGAGCAAATAAACCAATGTAAGGAAGTAACCAATAAAGAGCAGAAATCAATGAAATTAAAAACAGGAAAAGAACAGAGAAATAAAAAGCTGGCTTTTCAATATAATCAGTAATTTCAACAAACCTCTCAAACAAGACTAACAAGTTTAAAAAAGGGAAAAAAACTCCACAAATTACCACTATGAGGAATAAAGAAGGGTATGATAGTTCAGATCTGCAGACATCAAACAGATAAAAATGGAATATTATGAACTCTGCACACATAAATTTGACTACCTTAATAAAGTGGATCAACTCCTTGAACAACACAAATTGCTACCGCCCACCAAAGATAATTTTAATAATCTTATAAACACTGAAAAGGTTGAATTTGAAACTAATATCCTCCACAAAAAGTAAATTCTAGGCCCAGATGATTTCCTGGGAGAACTCCACGAAACAATTAAGAAATAATTTGTACCGGAGTGCCTGGGCAGCTCAGTGGTTTTAGCCTCTGCCTTCAACTCAGGTCATAATCTCAGGGTCCTAGGATCGAGCCCCACATCAGGCTCTCTGCTCAGCAGGGAGCCTGCTTCCCCCTCTCTCTCTCTGCCTGCCTTCTCTGCCTACTTGTGATCTGTCAAATAAATAAATAAAATCTTAAAAAAGCTCTCCTGGAAAACAGAACACTTCCTAATTCTTTATGAGGCCAGAATTAACCTTGATGTTAAAACCAGACCAAGACAACATTAAAAAAAGACAAACTACAGACCAGTATCTTTTCATCAACTCACAAAAATCATTAACCAATTACCAAGTCAAATTTGACAATGAACTAAATGGAAATGACTCAGATATGTAACACCGGTTCAATAATGGAAAATCCATTAATGCAATGTGCCATATCAAACAGAGGATAAAGAAAAATCATGCGGGGCGCCTGGGTGGCTCAGCGGGTTAAGCCCCTGCCTTCAGCTCAGGTCATGAACTCAGAGTCCTGGAATCCAGCCCCGCATCGGGCTCTCTGCTCAGCAGGGAGCCTGCTTCCTCCTCTCTCTCTGCCTGCCTCTCTGCCTGCTTGTGATCTCTCTCAAATAAATAAGTAAAATCTTTAAAAAAAAAAAAAAGAAAAAGAAAAATCATGCTTGTGTCAATAGATGCAGAAAAAGCATCTGACAAAAACTAAAAAGCCTATTCACAATAAAACTTAACAAACAAGGTATATAGGGGAACCTCCTTGAATCTGTAGAGAGAGCACTAACTACACTAATGTCAAGCTTAATAAAGATAAATGCTTTCTCCTAAATTCGGAAACAAGTCAAGGCTTTTGCTTTTACTACTCTTATTTAGCACAGTGGTAAAAGTTCTAGCCAGCATAAGAAGGCAGGAAAAAAGAAATAAATAAAAGGCATACAAATTTAAAAAGAAGCATAACTATCCTTATTTACAGAATACATGACTGTCTATACAGAAAACTCCAAGATGTCTCAAAAAACAAAACAAAACAAAAAACCTTTTAAAGGGGAGTTCAGCAAGGCCAAAAGATAAATGGTCAACATATTATAAAACAAAACAAAACACACATTTCTATATACTAACAACACGTGGAAACCAACATTAAAAATACAAGCCATTAAAATAAAATAAAAATACAATACCATTTACAATCACCACAAAGGATATCACATACTTAGGTATAAATCAAACAAAACATCTACAGAATCTATGTGCTGAAAATTACAATGCTGAAGAAAGGAATTTTAAAAAGACCTAAATAAATGGGGAGCTATACTATATTCACAGATTGGAAGAATCAACATAATAAAAATGTTAATTCTCCCCAATTTGATCTTAGTGTAATTCCTATCAAAATTCTATCAAGATTTTCTGTAGGCATAGACAAAGTGAATACGAAATTTATATGTTAAAGCAAAGAGTAGCTAAAATATGGAAAAGGCAAGAAATCTTTCATTTAAAACAGGAATAAGCATTCTATCTGATGTTAATGCTTACCATTTACCTGTACTGACAGTGCAGTACTGGCAGAGGGATGAATAGGCACACACATGAGGGGAAGACCACAGGGATTTCAGAAAAAGATTCACACAAACATTATAAACTGATTTTTGACAAAGATGCAAAAATAATTCAGTAAAGGAAGGACAGCCTTTTCAACAAATTATATGGCAACAAGTGGACATTCATAGGCAAAAAAGTGAATCTTGACTTGAATTTTATATATTATATAAAAATCAACTCAAAATAGACCAAGACTTCAATATAAAATGTAAAACTATAAAATTTTTAGGAAAAGAGAGAGAAGGGGGGGGAGAGAGAGAAAGAGAGAGAGAGAATATGTATCTTCAGGACCTGAGGCTGGCTCAGAGTTTTATATCTGACTTTACCAAAAACATGATCCACAAAAAGAAAAATCAAAGCTCAACAAAATTAAAAATTTCTGCCATGCAAAAGATTCTGTTAAGATGGAAAGATTAGCCACGAGAGTAGGAGAATGTATTTGCAAACCACCCACCTCAAAAAGGACTAGAATATATGGAATATATGAAGAACTCAAAGTTCAACAATTAAATAAAAAACAGTTCACCAAAAACAATATACCGATGGCAAGTAAGTACACAAAAAGATACTCCTCATCGCTGACATCAAGCATAATTCAAATTACCACACAATAAGACATTACAACATACCTAGCAGAATGGATAAAGCTAACAATTTTGACACAACCAAATGCTAGCAATGATATGGAGAAATTGAATCACTCGTATATTCCCCAGGGAAATGTAAAATGGTGCAGCAACTCTGGAAAACAGTTCAGCAGTTTCTTAAAAAACTAAACATGTACTTATCATATGACCTAGGATTGCACTCCTGAGCGTGTTTGTACCAGAGAAATGAAAACAGTTTCTCACAAAAATCTCTGCTTAAATGTTTAGTAGCTTTATTTCTAACAGCCAAATACTGACAACATCCAATTCACCTTTAACAGCTGAAAGGTTAAACTGAATATGGTCCATCTATGTCACAAAATACTATGCAGCAAAAAAAGGAATGAGCTGTTGATACATGTAACAAAGTTGATGGATCTCAAGACAATCATGCTGGAGGAATATGAGCTCACCTAAAAAAAAGGATAGCAAAAGGAACCCTTCTGGTGATGAAAGAGTTGTACACAATCATTATAATACCAGTTATGCAAATCTATGTAATATGATGGAAATACACAGAAACACAAATACATAGAAATAAGTTCGTGAAAAACTGATGAAATCTGACTATGGTCTATAGAGTGAACCAGTACCAATTTTCTGAATTTGATACTGTGCTACAGTAAAGCAAAAATGTTACCATTGTGGGAAAGTGGATGGAGGGTACAGGGTACCAACCCGTACTTTATTGTACTTTATTGTTTTTTTCTAAGATTTTATTTATTTGACAGAGAGAGAGAGGTGGTCAGGCACAGAGGGAGAGGGGGAAGCAGGCTCCCTGCCAAGCAGAGAGCCCAATGTGGGGCTTGATCCCAGGACTCTGGGATCATGACCTGAGCCGAAGGCAAACACTTAACCGACTGAGCCACCTAGGTGCCCCTCCAACCTGTATTATAAAAGAAAAATGCAACAAATCTATAGCTTTTTCAAAATAAAATTCTTAAAAAAACCCAAAAAACAAAATATCTTCCAACAAAGAAATGTCCAGGCCCAGATAGTGTCATTGGTGAATTTGAGCAAATATTTAAGAAAAAAAATACCAATCTTATACAAGTATTTCTGAGAATGAGGAACAGTACTCCTTTCAACTCATTACGTAAGGGTAGCAAAAACCTGATGTGTATTTTAAAAAAAAAAAAAAAAGGAAATTATAGGTCAATATTCCTCATGAATACAGACCAAAAAACCTTAACAAAATCTTAGTAAAATAAACAGAGCAACATATTTGTAAACTAAAAGGCCAAAGCTATGTTAGGCTTATCTAGAAATAAAAGGCTGATGCAGTACTGAAAAATAAAATGAAATTAAATCGCATTAACTGTGAAGTGACGATAATCAAATGTGAATTTGACCAAGCCTTTTAAACAGAAACTATCAACTAAAAAGAAACGTAGTCCCTGCCTCTCACCCAAAAACACTAATCCAAAAACACTAAGGAAGACCACTGAAAAAGATACTTCTAAGTCTCTCAGTAGTCAAATGAAATCAGGGAGAGCTTTATCAGCAACTGGAAAACATATACACAAAAACTTGCTTGAGAGTCAACATTTTCACACTTTTATTAATGCTAGACTTTTAAATGTTCACATTTTACATATAGTTACTTTTTTTTTTTTTTAAGATTTTATTTATTTATTATTTGTCAGAGAGAGAGCGAGCGAGAGTGAGCACAGGCAGACAGAGTGGAAGGCAGAGTCAGAGGGTGAAGCAGGCTCCCTGCGGAGCAAGGATCCCGATGTGGGACTCGATCCCAGGACGCTGGGACCATGACCCGAGCCGAAGGCAGCTGCTTAACCAAGTGAGCCACCCAGGCGTCCCATATAGTTACTTTTTGAATAATTCATTTTCATTAACCTTATTTGTGGTAAGTTGTACTAGAATTTTATTTTTAATATTAAAAACTAAAATATTTCTATTGGTATTTTATATTACACCAATGTTATACTACTAATTTTTAGTTGAAATGTATTAAATAGTTTCAAAGTTTTTTTTATTCATTTCACTTCAATGAATCCTGAATAATTTAAATGAAATAAATACCAACCAAGATACCGATATTGCCAATTTTTTCCTCGTATTATAATAACTATTCCAAGTCTTCAACTTCCTACTAGTTGTAGATCCTATTTAATGAATTAATATTTTCATATATATGTTGACAAAATAAGTTTGAATTTTGTTTAAAAAGATTTTTAGAATACCATTAAATGGTGAATGATCTGGAAGCCACTAAAACTCTTTTCACTTGCTTTTCAAATCACACTTAACATGTGATTTTAAGAAACGTTATCAAGTAAGAATTACATTATTATAAGCTAGAAATAAAATTACCTTCATTCAAATATCTAACTTCAAATAAAATTACCTTCTAGAAATAAAAAAACCTTCAGAGACAACCTCCAGGAACTGAACGTTTGCATTTCTTCCACCTTATCCCACTAGGGGGCATCAAAAAAGCATCTTTGTCCCCTTTTACCAATCTCTACAAGGCAGGAAGAAACCTATGTCTTTTAAGACTGAATTGTGTAGTACAGAAAAGGAGATAGTACAGTAGGAAGGGCATTTGAAAGCAGAAAAGATAGGGAATCTCAGGGCGCCTGGGTGGCTCAGTGGGTTAAGCCGCTGCTTTTGGCTCAGGTCATGATCTCAGGGTCCTGGGATCGAGTCCCGCATCGGGCTCTCTGCTTGGCGGGGAGCCTGCTTCCTCCTCTCTCTCTCTCTGCCTGCCTCTCTGCATACTTGTGATCTCTCAATAAATAAATAAAATCTTTAAAAAAAAAAAAAAAGATAGGGAATCTCTCCCTCTTGCTGAGAAAATCTGAGGCTCAGTTTCTTCAGGGGTAAAATACATATTAACATGTATGTTGGCACGTGATTATAACGATTAAGTACAGTAACATTTCACACAAAAAATGTTTCATATAGGGTGGAGAATAACAGCTCACAAACACAGAATTCAAAAGAAAGGAGAAATATTCAGAGATGGTAGCTCTATTTTCTCATTTTCTAACCAGCAGTAAGCACATGTTAATCAGAATCACTAGGAATATTAGATAATCTCTATCCCAAATGCAGAAGAAAACATATGACTTACATAAAACACTTCATTCGATAAATAAACCATACACTGGTGATTGTATTACAAATACATTCCTAATATTACAGATTGAGAATTCGTGAGTTTGCTTACTTGGTAAGTAATACCTAGAGAGATGAAATTCTAATGCATTAACTACACACCCCATTGACAAGTTAAATCTTTCTTTTAAGAATTAAGCACCTCACCTAATCAGAACAGAGTCCCTAGTATAGCCACCGTCATATTCCGTAGTTTCTTCTAGTGCTTGGAAATCTAGATTCTGAAAATTCAAGAAAATATGTCTTAATATATATACCATACCATTATAAACAATAAATCAATTGGATATTTTTGCAGACACTTTGCTTTCTTACCCGGCTTCCACATATAAGCAATTCAATTTCCTCTGGTCTGAATAAATACTTTAAGGGAGACTCATTGGTCACCATATGAAAACCTCTCCGAAAGGCTTTGAATTGTTTTTCTACTGATTTATTGAGAATGTAGTCAGAATAGAGATTGACAAATTCCTGCAGAAAACATTAACCACAAGAACTTCTTATAATATGCTATACAAATAAAACACAACAAGAACTGGGCTGCATATCCTTTTGTTTTTATTTTCCCGAAGAACAATAATCAAGAATATTTTTAAAGATTCAAACCTTACACATAACAAAGGAAAACACAGGTATAACTAAGAGATATTGTGGATCTGATTTCGGTCCACTGCAATGAAGTGAGTATTGCAATAAAGTAAGTCAAATGAATTTTTTGGCTTCCCAGTGCATATAAAAGTTATGATTATGTTATACTGTAGTTTATTAAGTTTATAATACAGAATATCTTAAAAAATGTACATTCCTTAATTTTAAAAATACATTGCAAAAAATGCTAAGCATCATTTGAGGTTTGAGTCATAATCACTGAGCACAGATCATAACAAATATAACAATGATGAAAAAGTTTGAAAAGTCTGAATTACCCAAGTGTGACACAGAGACTCAGAGTGAGCAAATGCTGTTTGAAAATGGTGCTGACAGACTTGCTCAAGACAGGGTTGCCATAAACCTTCTAATTTATGGGGAAAAAAAAAAGCAACATCTGCAAAGTGCAATAAAGTACAATAAAACAAGGTATGCCTGCAACTTTAACAATTTCACAGCTCTCTGCAATAGCCAATACTGAACTATAAAAAGGCCATGTACATAAACTAAATATACATATAAGTTTCAATTTTGATATTATATTAAGCAAGACTGAATATAAAAGCTGGACCTCAATACAATTTTGAAATCCCTCAACCAGGTGTGCAAACACAGAGACATTTAAATCATATACATCTATTTATAAAAGCTAACAATGCAATGTACCTGATTTGAGCAAACCAGGAAGCCTCATGCTGTCTATGCTACAATATTTGAGAAGGGGCCTACTGTATCCAGTTCAGCAAAAATGCTGGTGTTTTACTTGCTACATAAGCTACTGTATCAAATCATAAAAAGTAAATGCACTTTGTATCCTAACTTGGAGAATATTTTATCAAAAAATTATGTTGTTATAAACAATTTTTTAAAGGCTTACTATTTATTATCTTAATTTTCCTGTCATGTCCTGGATTATTCCCAATTTCCGAATGGATACAAAAAACCTATCTGATTCAACACTTTTCACTAGCATATTTAAGTCACATATATATGTGTATAAACTGAAGATAATCATCACTTGTTGGGAGAGAAGGATCTTAATCATGATGTCCCTGTTCCCTCTCCCATGTGAAGTCTAGTATCAGAAATACACTATTTCTTGCTTTTTTTTATAGCCATACTATTTCATTCACTATCTCCTACTCCTGTCCTCTCTCTTAGAAAGGGCTTTAGTGCCCAACTACAGGCTCTCATACCAGCTTATATTCCAGATTTAGGAAATGAGCTATTTCATTTACAGGAATTTGATTACTTGATTTCTGGAGTTTTTGTATGAAGTATTTGCTACTTCTTTAGAAATTACTGTTTAAAACTCTGTTAATAAAGAGACAAAGACAATGATGGTATTAAAACACTTATTACCTTCCTGTTTTCATTCGTAATTGGAATTTTATCACCATTTTCCTTTAGATCATACATCATGGGATTACCAAAGAGGTCTGTCTGAGATATCTGGAAAGTGATCATCATGTCATCTTCCACATTTCCTTCATATTCCAATAAATCTTTTAAACTCTGATATAGGACCTAACAACCAGAAATGAAAAATTAGGGTTACCACAGTACTATAAAATAATTTGTATCCTTCTTCTAGGGAAGAAAAAAATAAATAAATAAAAACAAAAAACCTGACAGTTAGAACTAAAGCATAGAAAGCATTTTCTCTGTCGCCAAATGTTTACGATACAGAAAGACTGACAGACACTGATCTAATTCTCTGCTGAGAAAACCTGAGCATCAATTTAGCAATGGATTTTACACTGTACTCTATGAGAGAACCTCAGAGGTTTCTCACAGTGAGGGAGGGGGTAGGGACAGAAACAGATGTACTAACTGTAGCCACCAAACCCCCTCTCCAGAGCAGCTCTGATTTCACCTGGAAATCTCATGTGGCTTCATTAAAAAACAAAAAACAAAAAACAAAAAAGACCTAAAACCCCAAATCCTAAATGACATGTTAGAAAAAAACTCGTTCCTACAGAATCAATCCTACAAAACTTGCCTGCTGACAGTTATATTTCCCCTTTGAGTTTTTAAGTGTTCATGGTACTTCAACAGATTAAAATGACTTTATCTCACTAGGTATAAATATTAATAAAAATGATTTCAAATGAAAACTAATTTTTTTACATAAATTAAACTTCAGTTTTGCTTTTAATAAAATCTGAACATAAAATAAAAAATTACAGACTTACAGGGTGAGAATCTCCTAGGTCACGAAAAGTTCCTTTTTTCCCCATTAGCTTCCTGTAGACAACCATGGGAAAATGTACATCCAGTATACAGTTATTGTAAATAGCCAGACCCAGCACTATGCCAATCAGAGTGAACTGACCCTCAGTTTCAAAAGAGGATGGATTAAACCAAAATAATTTTGTAGATTCATCATATGTGAACATACCTATAAAAAATTATTTTAAAAAATACATTACTTTTATATTTTATTAAGGACCGATGAATACAAATATAAATATAAAATAATTACACAAACTTATATGTAGTAAGTGTACAAAGTTTTTTTCTCTATTACATTAACACTTGAGAGACCAAAGCTCATACATGATTGTTATAAATTGTGGCAAATGGTAGTATGTCATTTTAAGAAGCCATGGAAACAAAACAGTAAGAAATTCTGGCTGCATTTTCCAAGAAGGTAGGGAAAATGTTCCTTAAAGTTCTCTAATTGTTTACTAATAGACTACTAATTGTCTACTAATACAAACAATAACTTAATTTGTATTGATATTTTATCCACTGAATAGTTGAAAATAAATGTAAAACCAAAAGAAAAAAAAAAGCTTTATTAAAACATATTTAATCTACATGTGCTGATTTCAAAATATAGTTTTGAATTTCATCCAAGAAAAGTTTTTGTTTTTTGAAAAGTGCAATGATCCCATGAGGTTTTTTTTAGCACCTTTCAAACAAAGTCAGATGAAGCCACGACATAAGCTTAACTAAGTTTGATGATCTTAGATTATATCCAAAACCCAAAGCTATTTAATACACATTGTGAGCCAATAAATAAAACAAAAGTAGTTTGTATTCATAGTCTTATTTCAATTTTACATGGTCTTCATGATTCAAAACCCAAGCTTAGAAATCTTTTTGTATCATTCATTTTAAAAACTAGGAATGTTTGGTTTTACCTATGTGAATACCATTACTAAAGCAGAATTATCTTCTTCCCTTTAGACAAAGAGTATCTAAGGAAAAGGTTACATGGTATTTTATGAATTTATGACTTTTCTCACTTTGCTAAAATGTTTTTCAATTGCTACTGTGCAACTGAATGAAAATATCTTAAGAATTAGGTCTGAGGGGCGCCTACATGGCTCAGTCCATTAAGAGACTGCCTTAGGCTCAGGTCATGATCCCAGAGTCCTGGGATCAAGCCCCACACTGGGTTCTCTGCTCGGCAGGGAGCTTGCTTCCCCCTCTCACACTCCCCTTGCTTGTACTTCCTTGCTCTCCGTTTCTCTGTCAAATAAAATCTTAAGAAATTAAAAAAAAAAAACAAAAAAACAAAAAAACAAAAACTTAGTTCTGAAAAAAGGGGCAACGTCCAAAAGCACAAACTTGAGAAATCAGTATGACATATAAATACATTCATTTATGAGATTTTTAAAAGCTTTAAAAGTGTTTTTTTATTTTTATATTTAGTTTAAGTTCAATACAAAAGGAACTGTAAAATGTTCCCTGGATCATCAAAGTATAAAGTAAGCTAGGACATATTTTTAATGACATTAATATTCACGAAATAAAAGTGAAAATTATCCAATTCTCACCTGAATTTCAGTTTAGATCCAAACTTTATCAAGAACAGTAAAAAATAATTACAATTAATAAATAAATTTGATGAAATATCACAAACGTATGTCCTTGGTCTCAAGAGCAATAAACTACAAATGAATCAGAATATAAATTACAGAGGCCATTACTCTCATCTGTGTTATGAAAGATTATAATTTTAAGGTTCAAAGTGATTCCATCTTGGGCACATTTTTGCCAGTCCCTGGAAGAAATGCACCATAAAAAGTGGCTCTTCTAAAATATTCATTTCTTATAGTTTTAACTACTATCATTTCAATTACCTTACTATCAAGTGGAACTATTAAATATTATGTTTTTCTCTTGAAAGTATTTCTGCATATAATGTTAGTATGCTTTACAGCTGATGTTTAACAAGTCGAGACACAAAGGAACCCAGAGCTAAGGTTTACCAAACCTAAGAAGATCACAAATTAATTTTCTTTCACAAAAAAGGCATGGTTTTAGGTGTCTTGATTTACTTTGAGCAAATTACATTGAAATTACATAGGCTTCTGATTAATAAACGTTAGCTAAAGTAGTCTTAACTGTATATAAGTCATGAACTCAAATGTCTACTTCCACTTACATGTATGTATATATATTACCAACTAAGAACAGAAAAGTCAATTCAATTTACATACTGAGAATCAACAAGCTCAATTTTCAAAGCTTAATGGAAATGATATATGCATTATTCTGTGTCACATTCTTCACAACTCTGACAGTACATTTAATGGAATTCTTTTCCTGTAACTGTCATGCATTGTTTTAAAAATAAGCAAACCTAGTAACCAAGTTAGTGGTTATATTACAGAACTACACAGTCCTATACTATACAGTTCAGAACTACACAGTTAAGAATACAATCCAAGATGCCGCAGTCTTTTACCAGCTCTACTTTACCCATTTTTATCAGTAAAACTCAAATCCTTCACTTTCAGACTGACATATACAGATCAATTTTTCCCAAACTGTTCAATAAAAAATATTTCTGGGAGGCAAATGTGGGGTGGGAAAGAGTTCTGGAGTTTAAAGAGTTGGGAAAACAATGTAATATTTCGCCCCATGAAATCCTGTAGCAAATAAAACCTAATTAATTTGATACCAGTCAGGGTTTCCAAACTTTGAGCATGATACACTTGTGAGACATTCTCAATATCCTTCAGACCACTGTTTGAAATTCTTATTTCAGAAATGCTGTGAGTTTGACAAATGTTTAGAATTAAAAGAGCAAGAAACCTTTCAGTTGTTCGAAAGTACCATTCTAAAGTGTTTTCAGTTTATTTAACTACGAGGTAATGTCCTGTAGTAAAGTATTTGGCTAAGTAATCTAAATAAGAACTTGAGTAAATGAGTGATACAAATCAGTACCCCAAACCCGCAAGTTCCGTCATTAACCGTGACTCTAGGAAATCCACATCAAAACCTATTACTGTTCTTTGTAACTGAGAATATTTATAAACCCTCGTAAATAAACCTTTAATTCAAAAGATACGACATCATGATCACATCACTGAAATATTTACCAATATCTGGATTGAAGATTTCCTCCACAACCAGCTGAAAAAATTCTTTGGAAACACCTCCCTCATCAACTCCTTGTTCTCCTTCAAATTCCACATACAACTGTTTCTTCAAGTCTGCAGGATTTTCCATAGCGATCATCTCTAGCTAATGAGT
Source organism: Mustela erminea (assembly GCF_009829155.1). Classification (NCBI taxonomy): domain Eukaryota; kingdom Metazoa; phylum Chordata; class Mammalia; order Carnivora; family Mustelidae; genus Mustela; species Mustela erminea. Next base: position 24,429,880 of record NC_045618.1, read on the forward strand.
GAAAAGATAAAGTAAAAGAATATGACTGCCAGTTTAAGAATGAAAGCAAAATAAAAATAAGGAGAAGCAAAAAATAAAAACCAGGAGTAGGGCTATGGAGCAAATAAAAAATACTGACTTTTGGTCCGTTTTAAATGGAAACAGGAAGCAAACTGGTAAAAAGCCAGTAAAGGCAAAGATTCAGTCTCACAGATATTAGAAAAAAATAGGACAGTAAAGAAACCAGCACAGATTTATAAAAGGTTACTTTCTAACTACGGATTTGTTACGAAATTAACATATACTAGAAAATTAGAAGTTTTTTTGTTGTTGTTGTTACTTCTGTATAACAAACCTGAGTTGTAAGGTTAGGAAGTGAAAAGAAGTCTTGACAGCCAAATACATATGAGACTACTCAAACTAAATCATTTCAACAAAAACAATGGAGTATAAAAGTTTGGCTTCAAATCTGTTGACTAGTAGTTCTTTATGTTTAATAGAACAGAAACTAAGAAAACAATTTCAATTAAGAGAAAAAACACCCTGAATAAATAGGGAAACAATTTATGGTCTCTTACAGTACTTAGTATAAATTGCCACTTCTTAGTTGATCACAGCACATCTCATATACACTTTTTTTTGGAAGCAGATGAGACATACGCTTGCTCATATCCTTACTCCTCATTTCTTACTAACAAGATATCAAACCCTAGTATCTAGCATTTTTTAACTATAAATCCTTACCAGATACTTCTTTGCATTTACAGAATAATATACATAGTAACTGATCTCAGTCATTAAGAAATTATGTGAAAATCCATACTAGATTCTAATGTGAAATTATACTGCATTTTTTTTTTAATGTATCTGAGATTTACTGAGATTTACTAACAGCTTGCCCCATCTTATTTGCTACACTGACTTTAAATGCCGTTTGGCTGTTAAAAAATTTTTAAATTTGCCAAAACAGAATATTTAATAAGGGTGTTCAAGTAACTGCAACTATTCCAACTAGAATTTTAAAAATGGTTTTGAGCAATTCAAACATCAACAAAGTAACTTTACTACAGTCCTAAAGTAATGACTTTAGGTAACAGCACTAGTTTGAACATTCTAGCATGTCTATAAAAAATAAATAAAATTTCCTAGTCCTCAATCAAGCCAGTTGTCCTCAATCAATGTTTTTCAAACAGCCAATTGAGACGCCCTAGTGAGTAGCCTAGTCCGTTCATTTAGCAGTATAAAACCAACAATTGGAGGAAAAACTCAGAACATATTCCACATAGTAATGGCATCTACTGTTCTCTGAAACTTCTATTTCAATTATATGTAGAGACAGATATGCACGTGTACACCTAATGCTATGCAAAATATCTTACTGGGGACTCAGTCAAAAATATTTTAAGAACAAAGGCTGAAATGATCTCTTAGATACCTTCAACTTTTGGATTCTGTCATTCTGTGAATTTTGGATCTTTAGCTTTAAGTAATGTGCTGCACAACAGAGATCTTTAATATTTACAAAATCATTTTTATGCAAAGTTATATTAGGATAACTTATTTTTGAGACAGAGTGTAGTGGAGACTGAGAGAGAATACTCTGTACTAGTTCCAACTATCGCTTAACTTTTAAAAATTTAAATTTTAGCAAGCGACTCAGGTAAGCCTCAGTTTCCTCATCTGCAAAGAAAAAAAAGGAATAGTACTCTTCATACTGAAAGATGTGAAGGCTTAATAAAAATATATAGCAAAGAGTTCTAGAATGGGCAATATTAAGGAAACATATGTTGCAACCTTTTAAAACAACTTTGATTTTTGAACAAAAAATTCACAAAATTTGGTGCTATAGCCTTGTCCCAAGTTTTGAAAATAACCTTGGGGAAAAATAGTTCCAGTTGGAAACCTGTTTCAAGCCACAGAAAATAAAGAATGCTGAGAACTAAATTAGAATTATCAGCTCCAATGTGGTTTACCCATCACGCCAAAATCCCATATTGCCATGGAACGCATTCCTAGTTTCCTTCTTCCAGTTCCCACCTGCCTAGGTGTTAAAGGAATATAAGTCAATGTTTATATATGCCCTTATAACACAAAGACAAATCTGCTTACATCAAAAGTATAATGCATTCCAAGGTGAAAAAAATTATCTGGTATTTAAATTATGCTTCCTATAGTTCTTCCTCAATAACATTCATAAATGAGAGCAGACTCCATTATCAATGTGACTGTATCTTTTAAAGGATTTGATGTTGTTTCTACAATTCTGAGATCATGTGCTGCAGTCTTAGCTCCACCAGAGACACTTAATATGACACTGAAACAAATTTATCTTCATTCTTAATATTAAATATTACTATCTATCTCCACTGAGTGCCAAAATAATTCAACGTCATGTTCTATAATTGTAATTGTAAACATACAGCTTTATCTTTTTTGGTTTCGTCTTTGAAATGAGAACACTATTTTAAGAAGAAATAAATACATGTGAAACAGATGAATTCCCTGTACAACAATGCCTTATAGCACTAGTTTTTGTTGCTATTGTTACTTTAACTTGTATGGAAAATTTTTTCAGGCTTGCCTGAAAACCGAACAAACCAGACATGACAGAAAAAATATTCCAGTAAAAATAACACAATATATAGCACTTACATACCAGGGGACTATTCTAAGCACTTCACATACACCAATTCACTTCACTTTCACAACCTTATGTGGCCAGTAATTTCAAGCTCATTTTACAGATGAAGACCCCAAAGTAATAAGAGATTCAATAACTTGCTTCCAGTATTAGTAAATGGTAGGACAGAGCTTGAATTCAGGCAGCAAGTTCCTAAATACTATGCCTTCCTGTTCTCTGCAATGACTACCAAGTAACTTATTTTCTTCCTTGTGCTTTTCTATATTTTTAAGCATTTTTTAAAAAATAAACATCTATTTTAGATTCAGGATGTTAAATGCAAATATGTAAAAATAATGTTTTGAAAAACAGGTGGCAAATGAACTCTGCAGGCAAAAATTTCCCATTATTATCTATATTAGATTATCATTATCAGGTATATATTAAGGGGTTCTGGAATACTTTTAATCATTTATGTATACATGGGTAGCCTACCTTTAAATAACAATTTTTACTTTTAATTGTAACATAAAATTTACCAGTTATCATTTTGACAAAGGCCATTATGAAGTAACACACTGCATATATTTTATTTTTCTTAAAACAACTACTTCTGACCCATTGAATTGAACAGTAAAGGTGTTATCACCTTCTGTAATATATACATACCATTTAAAACAGAATTTTGACAATCAAAAGCTGTCCTGAATGCAGCAGGATATGTGGAAACTTAAAAGACTATGTCAGTGAACATTTATTCTGACAAGGAGAATTTGTATGCATCTCTGAACGGAAATCACTTAGTATACAGACCTGTGTTTTTATATATAGAATTTCTTAAAGAAGGGTATATTAATTTAATATGAAGACTGGCAAAAGACAGATTTTGGGGGAAAAATAAACAAAAATAGACTGGACACAATGACATCTACCTCTTCCTTATAGGACTTCCTCTTCTTACTAAGACTCTTGATTTCATCAATTGTTGGACAAAACGATTTTCAAATTCTGAACTTTTAATTGGCCATGATGATGAAATCCTGGAGATCATTTTTTAAAAATTGATCTGGTATCAAAGCATTCCCAGAATACCTAGGTAGGATGACATCTTAATAATAAAAATATCATATTTGCCAGATTTACAAGAGTCAAAAGGAAAACCCCATCCTTTAAAATCTTACAGTATTCTGGGCTATTACTCATGATAAAGTCATCTTTATCCATAATTGAAAAAAATACCTTAATGGTAAAGATATTTAAGTAGTAGTAGTAGTAGTCACATAAAATAGACCTCTCTAATACTTAAGAAAACCCAGGATCTCTAAGAATGGCTGGCTTAAGCAACTTCATTCAACTTACTAGATTCTATGGTTAAACACTTTGTTTACCTTTAAGATACTGGCTACAATAACATCTTTAGATTATCCAAATATATTTAATTTTTTTCAATTCTCTAAAACAGATGAAGGAAAGTTTTTTATATCTTACGTATAAAGTTTAGATGTTTGGTAACAGTCATACCAAATAATCACATCTGCTTTTGAGACCAGGAACCCTGACTTCTACTTCCAATTCTACCATTAATTTCTGTAGGCCAGAATTTCTTTTTTCTCACATATAAAGCTAAGGAGTTTGACAAGTTTCATTGTTTTAGATTATTACAGAATCCCGAGAATCTAAGTAGATCTACTTAATTCTCTTAATCTCCTTTGAGAACATTAAATTACGCATGAAGTTCTTCATTTCATTTATAATAAGTTATAAGAAACAATAATGATCACTGCATTGAGCACAATACAGTGAATGTATAAGATACAATTAATCATACTCAGAGCAGCACAGGATAATCTTATTCTTAAAGCACTATCGGTCAATTATTAAATAAAAAAATCGAGTTTTATTTCAATAATAACCAAGAGTTTTTGATGAGGAAAATGGTGGGGACTAGGACAGATAGGACTGATAGAGCCCAGAAAAAAAATGATTTTTTTAGAAGGGATTGAGCAGAACCAATTGGTAGTAGAGTTATTTATTTGTCTATCACTTTGATCTGTTTTAGTCCCTATTTCGGACTCTCCTATAGAGTTCTCCATTTCAGCCATTCCTTTCAGTCTTTAGATCCCTACACAGAATTCTAGGATTCCCTGACTAATCTGAACCAAATCACACACCAATGTCAATCCTTACTCTAAACCTGCTATTTTCATCATCCTCTCGAAGACTGCCAGTCTCCTAAATGTATAATTGTATATAAATATGGCCTCAATAAATACATATCTATAAACTATACAAAGAGCCATCTTTCCCAAATACTGGTTTGCAGTATGGCTTTATCAGAGTATCTGGGGGCACTACCAGAAATATAATTCCTAGGCTCTACAATGAACTCCCAGTCTGAATCTCTAGATGGTAGAACCTTGGATTTTTTTTTTTTTTTAAACATATTTCCTGTTCAGATGTGAAGACAGTTTGGGGTATGTCACAGATGGCAATATTGTCTTCCATGATACTCCATCCTCTACTAACATAATCTCTTAAAATAAAAAATAATGAAAATAAATGTTCAGACCCTTTTCCTTTGGAAATGCTTTGTCTAAGAAAAATGACAAATTATCTACTTTTAAAGAATACACAAATAGATAAATGTTATTAGTAAAATATAGTAAAAGCCTTGTCATGGTTTGGATTGTTAATTCAAGTGAGCTCCTAAGTATCACTGTATTATCTTCTAAGAAACAACAACATATAGTGAAAATAAGTCCAGGGAGAAATATTCCAATAATTTCAAGTGTGGGATAGTCCTTAAATGATTCGGAGACACCTACTTGTGAAAAGGCAACTTATATTTTACCATACTTCACGGATCCTAAAATTCATTTTTTTCCACATTTTAACATCTCTGAAATCAGGATATACCATAAAACTGGTAGCATCTCAAGACAACTGGCAGCATATTTTCCTACTACTGAAAGTGGTAAGAAAATAACCGTGTGTCCTACAATCAACAGTATCTAAGTTTCAATACACTAATTCTTCAGCTGTCATCAAAGACAACTCCTCTAGGGGCACCTGGGTGCAGCTGTCATCAAAAATAGTTCCTCAAGGGGCTCTTGGGTACAGCTGTCATCAAAGACAGTTCCCCTAGGGGCGCCTGGGTGGCAGAGCTGGTTGTGGATCCAACTCTTAGTCTGGACTCAAGTCATGATCTCAAGCCCTGCATTGGGCTCTGCATGGATTCCACTTGAGATTCTCTTTCCCTTTACCTCTGCCTGTCCCACTCATGCTCTCTCTCTCATAAATAAGTAAATCTTTAAAACAAACAAAAACCCAGTTCCTCTGAAAATTCCAGCTAGGAAATAATTGGCTAGTGTGGTTTAAATTACATAGTACATGAAAGTGAGAAACACAGTTTTCTTTAAAAAAAAAAAAAAAAAAACTGTAATTATTAACGGAAGGTACTACTCCTCCCTTTCCACCATGCCAGCCACTCTTACGATTAGTAACTAAAAAATAAGACCTAACAGAAAACATACTCAAGTGTGTCATATATGTAGTCATTATTTTCTGGGCCTCATTTGTAGACGAATGAGTAGATGGAACTCCAAGGCTCCTTTTAGCTCTTAAAAGTCTACGATTCTGTAACCTTAATTATTCAAATATTAATACTGAGCTCAGCAAATTTCTCATTTCCTCTTCTCTTCCCAACCCCACTCTGTAGTCCAAATTAGCTGGTCATAAAAAGTAGTCAATAAGTTTTTTTGCTTTTGTTTTTGGTGGGTTTTTTTTGTCAAATTGTTACAGAAGAGTAAGAATAATAAAAAAGCAAAGTAGATCCTTGAGGAATAAGATGTTAAACATCCATCAGTACTTTTGAGAGTTCAGCTGAGAGGATGACCTAAAACTACTTTTTGTCATTAAAATACTATGACTTTATCATAATCACACCACTATGAATATTTTTTTAAAAATAGGAGTCTCAGGGCGCCTGGGTGGCTCAGTGGGTTAAAGTCTCTGCCTTCAGCTCAGGCCATGATCTCAGGGTCTTGGGATCCAGCCCCGCATCAGGCTCTCTGCTCAGCAGGGAGCCTGCTTTCCCCTCTCTGCCTGCCTCTCTGTCTACTTGTGATTTCTGTCAAATATTAAAAAAAAAAAGTCTTAATTTTACTAACTCACAAGGCCTACTGTGATTTTTTTTTCCCTAACATTTTCACATTGTTACTTAAAAAAAAAAAAAGAAAAAAGAAGAGTAAAATTTGTTTAGTATGAGCATTTAGCACTAAGAAGATTCTCAGTGGTCATAATTCATCTTTACATCTCTAATGATAAGCAAAGTGCCTCACACACAAGATTTCTGAAGCAAACTGCTTTTGTGGACTTGCAATATTCATGTACAGATATTATCTAGTGAATGTTGATTTAAAATTGGTCAAATTGTAATATTCAGGTTTGACAGAATTAAGAATTCACTTAAAAAAAAACAGTATAATTAAGAAGTTCAGAGTTCCACTCTTAAAACCCTCTTTTAAAAAAGACCTTATAAACCAAAGTGACTGTTTCCTCAAAATTCTAGATGATAAAAGAAGTATACAACAAGTACTTAAACGTTTCTAAGTTCTTGGCCTTGCTTTACTAAGAGGGGGTGGTGGTGGGAAACGAGGCAGGGGAAGGAAAATAAGGTTGGGTAGATTTCTTAGCTGACGGAGGGTAAGGAAGGTAGACAATTCTTTTTATTTCTAACTCTGTGTTAATCTTATAAAGAGTAGTTTCATTGTTTTTTTAAATTAGGCAAGGCATAGCTTTTACTGGAAATAGATGGAAGGATCCCAACCCAAGAAGCCAAACATAAAATGCATGGTCTTAGGATTTACAGTTCTGCTCTAACAATCGAAATTCAAAGACAGACTTCAATGTACTTTCCACAAAACATCACTCAACGTCCTTATATGATACCCCATCATTCTGCCGACCTACATAAAAGTTGCTGGCTGCCTTATGATTATATTAGTTATTTATGTAGCTCAAAACTACAAGAGTAAAATAGAAAGAACACCAGAAAGCAAGTAATGATAATTTCTCCAAACAACTAATGCCTTTCTGCCTCTGTTGAAAAACTGCTTGAGTTGCCTAAGGCAGAATCTCTCAACACCAGAAATATATTTGTTTTTAAAAACCAGTTAACAAACAGAAGAGGCACACAATCTCTGCAACTTTCAAATTTCTGAGATATCAAACAACTTTTTCCATTGGTTTACAGTTTTATGAATACTCAGATTTAGACAAATCCATCCTAAAACTAAAATATACTTTAAAATAAGTATCACTATTTCCTAGTTGTGTCTTGCATTCTTATCTTTTATTAGTATGGAAGGTTAACTGTACCTTAATTTTACCTGACATCAAATTTTACTTTAAGTTGTTTAAAAACAAAACAAAACTAGTAATGATGGGTGTATGTAATATCATAAATAAAACTCTGTGGTAAAGGGGGTGGCCCCTGGCTGGTACAGCATGAGACTCTTCATCTTGGGGTTTTGACTTCTAACCCTATGTTGGGTGTAGAGTTTACTTAAAAGTAAAACTTTTAAAACACACACACACAGCCACACACACACACACAAATAACCTGTGATAAAGCACCCTAGGACAAATGAAAATTTTGGTACTTGATTGGCAATTGGTTTCTGTCTTCAGCCCAGGCCTGCATTCTTAAATGGGGGCACTAAAATTCTTACTTTTTGTGGAGGCAAGAAATTAACAAAAGGCAATCTGGAGAAACAGGAAGTTGGAAGGTTTGGAAGGTGGGTATTTGAGTTCCTAATATTCTCCCAGCTCAATCTCCCTGGATTGGGTTGATGATAAAAAGCACCATTAATTTCAAGATTCCTGGAGTTTCAACCAACTGAAAGATACGTAAGTGGTAAGAAAATATCACAATAAGGCAGTGCTATACGAGGCATTCTAAGTGATCCAGCAGGAACTCTTACTAGCAGCATGCACCAAACTGCCCAGATCACTTCACCTTCACGATAACTCTAAATTTTACATCATGGAATTTCTGGATACCACTTATTATTTTATGGTATGATTTTATTGTTTCACTCTTCCCAGTTAAGATTTGACATTCATACGTATTACTGAGTATCTCCACATTCCCCTTGTTCCTGTGCTTTGGTCCTTTCCCAACATCCACTTGTCTTCTGAACAGAGAAGAAATTTTTGGAGTTATCTGTCAATATTTGGAAAATCTATTCATTTTCAAATAGAGAGTGATCATTATTCAAGACAACCAATACTTTGCGGGACACATTTATAAATTTGGACAGGAACAACAAAAGAATATTTACAACTTGTAATACAACAACATCCATATATTCCTATACCATATAATGCCATATTTTTTTCCAAACAGTCACTATCAAGTGAATGCACTGAACTTTATTACAATCTCCCCAATATTAGGTATTTATTCTAGTACTAATTTTTAAGCATAAGCCCAACTTACCCGGACAAGTGCATCATCTATGATATGGTCACGTCTGACTTTGAGTCTCAAATACGGATTCAACTGCTGTCCTTGAACTAAGCTGTAGAGAACAGTGATTCTTCGTTCACTGTACATGCGAATTCTATTGTCATAATATAATCCCAAATTCTTTGTGACAGCATTCAATATAAAGGGACATGTCATGAAAGAGAATTTGTTCTCTGTTTCTACTTTGAAAAAAGTATAATCTTTATCCATTTCTAGAACATCATTCAGTGGTTCATTAATAAACTCTTCAAAAGGGATAAGTGGTTTTCGACAATCCAGAGTTTTAACACCAAGTTCAGTTTCCAGGGGGTCCACTCGAGGACCTTTCTTGTTTCTTCTTTCCTCTCCCAAAAGCTCCTGAAGTGTCAATTCACTGGACTCAGGGATGGGCTCTTCATCATCTTCTTCATTGTGATTTGTGTCCACTTCCCCACCCACTACATTTGCATAGTAAACCATTTTCAAGCACTTTGAAGCAGCAACAATAGCATCATCATCATTCACTAGATTTCGACTGTTAAATTCATTGCTTATGACTTTGTAAGTAATAAGTTGCTGAAATGTTTCCATCATTCTACGAATCTGGTCTGCACTGTATTTAGACCACAGTCTAACCAATTTTCCTTGGGCTGCGAGGGGGAGCTTACTCATTGCTTTGCAAAATAAAGGCAAAGCCATTTCCAGATATTCAGGACTGTGGAGATTTCTATTCTCCATTACAATAATGAATAAATTCAGATAATTAGGATCTCGAGAGTATACATTGTGATACGTCAAGTCACATTCCACATTAGGTGACAAATATACAAGTGCATTGAGAAAAGCAGTTTCTATTTTTTCATTAGAGAGTAATCTGGTGTAGACCCTTCTAATGGCCTCAATATCCACAGACACATCATCAGGGCCTAATTTTTGTAAGTTGTTATCGCCTTGTGAACTATCAGTTATCCTTGAAGAAGATGCTTCTGAATCTTCTTCCATAGCAGCAGCAGAACATGCAGCTTTTTCCTTTTCATCTTCATCCTTGTCTTCATCCTTTCCTTGAAGAGATTTCAGTTCTTCCTTGGTGTGTTGTTTGACTTTCCGAAAGCTCTGTACCAATGCCTCAGCACTAGAAAAAACTCTTCCAATAACACGGATTAAAGGGGAATAATCCTCTCTCTCTCTACATAATTCAAGAATTTCATATACCGTCTCTTCTGTTAGGTAAGTCACATCTAAAAAATTAGAGAAAAAAAGGAGAACATTTATTTTTATAAGTATGTTTAGTTTGTCTTAAGTTCTAGTGCAAAGTAAAACAGCCATTTTGTACTCAATACTATTTATGACTTACAATTCTTTTAAAACATTTCTAATACTTAGATTCAACAAAAGATTTACTTATTTTTGTCAGTGAACTATACAATAGCCAACAACCTCACCCATTCTTTATACATTCTTTCAATAATATGTAGCTTTTAATGAGCTCAAACTCTTTCACAATCACAGTGGAAATTAACATGCAGCTTTAACATGTAAATATGAACCAAGACAATCATGTGTTGATTTGATTCATCACAATATACCTCTTACAACCTTATTTTAGAGCAGAAACACATTCTTCTGAGAGGTTTCTTTCTTATTTCACTCTTCCCAAAAGACTGAGGAAAAGTCAAGAAAGGTTCTTTGAGCATCCTCTTTGGGAAACAGCCCTTGTCTTACTTTTATGTATCTTAAAATCAAACTGGTTCCTTCTTAGTCTTTTCAGTTTTTCCCAGGGTGGTCATTCCAAGGGTGATTGAGAAAAATTACTACACCATTTCTCATAAGATCTCAAGCTGACAAACAATGCCATCTGTAGCCAGGAATCAGGTTGGAAGAAACAGGAAATAGTGACAAGAGTAATAAAAAATTGAGTGGTAGAAGGCAACTTAGAAGACAAGTGAAAACAGATTACTATGTAGTCACCAAAATCTTTTTCCTCTCCTTTCTGGGCAGATTTGGATCATATCTCCCAGCTTTCCCAGGTTTTTGAGGTTAAGTGCTACTTTCAGGCCAAGGCTTTTCCTTCTGGCTAAATGAGATGATGTTCCCAGGATGCTTGGGAAGCCATGTGCTGAAGATTTACAATGACACTACAGCAGCATTTTTGAATGATTATGTGATGTGGAACTCTGCCAACCTAGAATATCATGGCTATTAGAGGACCTAGAAATAAATTTCCACTTTGTTTAATAAGCTAGTGTTCTGGTATATACTTAATATTGCAGTCTAGTTGATCCTTACTAATACAGAAAGAAGCTTTTCACCTTTCCCCACCTTGCCGGTCTTTAAAATACCAGCAGACTGTCTAAATTATGCTTAATCCTTCTTGGTACTTTTCTGGTGCTAAAAATTTTATAGGTAAGATGAGCTGATTGGTTTTTTCACAGACTGCATTACCATCATTACCATTATATTTGCAGTCTGTATTACTCAAATCCAAGGGAATTTTATTATGTTTTTCTATCACATCCATGAAAACCACATGATCAAGAAACAACCCTTTGTAAGAGGCAAAAATGACAGGAGGCAATGAAAGGCTAGACCAAATATCAATTTATTACACATTTTCAGAGTTATACTAATGTTAACAAGTTGAAATTCCAATGAAATCACAGAAGAAACAAGAATGAAAAGAACATTTCAAGGATTTTTGAGATAAAAATCTCAGGAAGGTGAGACTACTACTACAGGGATGAAAGAGTCTGTAGCAGTTTGCTGGTATGCATTTTACTTCCCTCTCACATCTGTCTCTAAATAGTAGCTTAGACCTCCATTATCACTTTTTAAAGTACTTTTATATTTGCTCTTTTTATATTTACCAGGGAATACCCTTTTAAACAAAAACCAGATAAACATATGGCTCCAATTCTCCTCACCAACAAAATATAAATCTATACATACATCCTCTTGAAAGGAATTAAGAGTTAAGTTTGGAAATTATGGAATGCATAAGCATTCCACTCCCAAAACGGAATGCCACTGAATGAAACACATTAGAACAAAAAAGGAAAACTCCATGTGTGTTCCCTCTTATGCTTTGCTTACTTACACACACAAAAAAGAATTTTAACATGCTGTTTTCTAAAACTCCAAGTTGTCATCTTTTACTCAAATGTTAATTTAATTTCATCAGTTTCATATGAACTTTCATAATATTTAACTCTTTCATAGAAAGCACTGAATACAGTGATTGAAGAGGAAAACCATATAAAACATTCCAACTCCAAGAGTAATAGAGCTCAATGCTTGGAGACATCATACAATTGACAACTCACAGATTCAATACCTCAAATGATAAACTCCCTGGTACTTACCATGAGATTCAATTTAAAAAAAGAAGGAAAAAACCCAACATTTTAAAAGTTGAAATTAGCTTAGCTCTGATGTACTCACTCCCATGATCTATTCTCAAAAGAAAAACTAAAAAAACCCCACCTTTCATTTTCTCACTTATAATCTGAGATAAGCTAAATAATCACAAAATCTCACCTTACCAAAGCTAAGAAATATACCTCAACAACACTATTTTTCTCTTATGACTTGCATGAATATCAGGCAACTGGGGATAAAATAAACTTTTTTAATACTCAAATAAGAACATAAATGATTACATTTCACATGAAAATATAGAAATAAAAACATTCTGACCCTATAGTCAAACAACCTCATTAATAAAATAGTAAAAATATCCTTTAAACATCAGATAATTGAATTTCATTTTACAAATCAACTGTAAAACCTATTCTAAAAGCTAAAGGAAGAATGAATGCGCTGAGCAAAGATAATTAACACCACTTTAAAGTTCCATGTTACTTATATGTACATGTGTGCTTTTTGTGATCCCTAAGGACTATCACACATATCTGCTATTGCTCAAAGTATTCAAATGTTGGTCGACAGCTAAGACTAACCAATTACTAAAAGGATATAAAACCATTAATGATCGACCAAAGGACATAATTTTCAACTGATATAAAGATGTCTACATTCAATGCTGGATAGTACCCCAAGAGTTCTGTGTCCTGCGTTATCCTAGTTTAGTTCACATGAATATAGCAACTTATATTTTATACTGAGATTATTTATAGCTCCAAATTAGAATTATTAATCATTCAGTATCTAAAAGGTGATCTTATGAAACTCTGGTCTTCCTCTAACTCTCTAATGTACCTGGACAGACACTGTAGGCTGGCAAACTCCAAATCTACTCACCCCTCTTCTCTGACATGCCATCATGTAACAGAAACTATAAAAACTAAACACTAGTATTGTAATCCTCATTTGCACCTGGGGGATGACATGTGGCAAAGGTCTGCCAATTACCTAAGTGGAAGTCCATTGATGCACTTTTGAAGGTTTCTTTTCCTGTTAAACGGGGTCAAACACGATTAACTCATATTCTGAGCGCAACAGAATCTCCTAATTTTTTATTAATATATCAAATAAGCTAATAACATCTTCAAATTATTTAAGCATAAGCTATACATGTCTCTACAAATTATAAAATACTGTCCTTCAAATTAAAAAGTAAAAAGCAATGTTTACTAATATTTCCAAGACCATTTTCCATAAGGCAAGTACTATACAAATCAATAAAAAACACCCATCAAATTGTGGAAGAAATAAAAATGGAGCACGCCAAATAGTCTCTGCATTTTGAATAAACTATTCAGATACATTATTTTACAGGAAAGAGAAAAAATGATATATTTTGTCTATTAATTTTATGGAGATTACATTTGTAAAATGTAGTACACTATAATAAAAGCCTAAATATACCAAGGAAGTGGCAGGCCTGTCAACAAATACTTAAATGAAGCACAGGATAATTTTAGAGGCACAGAGGTAATTCAATCTTCATTGTGACAAACGGACTCATATACATGTACTGTACAACATATAAAATTTCTCAATAAAATTTCTACCTCTTTTAATATTTGTTTCACAAAGACAAGATACATGCAAATGATCATTAAATGAACAACTATAAAAGTTCAACCACAAAAATAACAGTTTACCACACCATGAATCTGATCTTCGGCCCCTCCTACCAGACTGTCAACACCTGTAGTTTCTTTTATGGGCTTTAACTCTTTAAGAGTTAATCTTTAGATCTGTTCTATTACGATATGTAGATACACCTGCTTTTCAAAAAATCCAACTAGGCAACTTCACTTATAGTAAGAAAGTTAAAAAGCAAAAACACGTTTAGTGTTTGTTTTACTGGAAGCCATTATAGAGGCAAAACATACTCTGAGGAGCAAGAGCAGCACTAACAATGCCCTTCCCCAGGAATTACACTCAGCATCTCATCCTCAAGTCACCATAGCTTTGAACTGTGTCTGTGGGCGTCTGTGTCTATCTCAATTCATTTTGTACATCCATTAGCAAGATGTGTCCTAAGGTATCAGAAAAACCTGAGAGAGGCTATTTTTTGGATAAGGGAACCTCAAAATATTTTCTGTATAAATTAATGATAATTGCTTCTTCGCTGTGTATGCCATTTTGGCTCATGAAAGTTTCATAGGACTGCTCTACTTTCAGAGGACATCTTCTGCTAAACATCAGTAATCTCTTTCCAAAAAGTGTAAAACTGCTAACTGGGAGCTTATTTCCCATTATTTTAACTGGAAAAAAATTGTAACACCTTCTTACAAGAAAATGAAAAACCCCCCATTTCCTAAAATGTAACCAAAGTAGAGTAAGTAACTATTATAAAGTAACTGTCTTGTTGGACATAAAACACTGTTTCCTAAATCACCAAATCATAAACTTAATAACAAAAAGTTATTTTTCATGAATCACATGCTGTATCTTAAGGGACAGCAACACTCTAGACCCAGACACCCTTTGTTGACATGTTGTTCAGAATACCTTAAAGTGATTCTGACATTCTACTAATTCCATATAAAATTTAACAATACTTTCCCTAGATAGTGTTTTGTTTAAAATATTAAACTGAATTTTTCAGACATAAATTAGTTTAAAAAACATTAGATACAAATATTCACAATGTTTATCAATAAAAAGAGATGTTCTACTGAGAAAATATTTAATGAAGAAACATTCCTATATGGGATATCTGTGTATTTTGTAATATATGTATGTTCCTGAAAATAATCTACAAAGTTTTACACTTAAAATTTTTATGCAAAAACAGAATTTGGGGCACACTAAACAATACATATGGAATTTTGTAAAGAGACCAACAAATATAATTAACAATAAAAATGAAAGTACTAGTGTAGTTAATGCATTTTTAGTTCCTAGTAGAAAAAAACTACAGTAAATAGGAAGTTAACAGAAAAAAGGGAGTAGGAGGATAGAATAGCATACTGGAATAAAGTATAAGGAACTGCTAAATTACACAGACTTGAGAAAAATAGGAAACAAAGACTCGGAATAACCACTCAATAAGCACCTATGATTAAGTACATAGCAAAAAGATGTGTCCATCCACCCTGTACTATAATCCCCTACTGCAGACTGCATTTAACTGCACCAGCGCATTCTACATTTAGTAACTGTTACTCTGTAATGCACGCTTGCTGGAGAAATGTGTATAATGGACTCGCTGCAACTTCCCTGTTACACATACTGACAACATTAACCTACTTATCTATAGTGTATGAGCTAAATCATGTAACAAGCACACCTTTTGAAGCTGTGTAAAGTTACCAAGTTATGAAAACACCTTTTACTGTAAGGTTAAAGTAAAAAATACAAGAAAATTCCATGTCACCAATTAAATTAATCCTGCATTTAAATCATGCTACTGAAAACTTCGGAGCTGTTCTTCAACTTATACACGTCTTCAACAAAAACCTTCCTCTTTTAAAATATAATTACCTCTGGTAGGGCTGAGCCCTATCAAATTATTCAGAAATTCAATTACCTTGTTACTAACACTGATTAGTAACTGAGGAAAATAAAGCTTGGATTTAAAGATTTAAAAAAATTTTTTTAAAAATTTTTAAAAAATGATCCTGAAATGCAGGATCATTTAGAAAATAAGGGCTTGGGTGAAGACTGCCACTGGTAGGTGGTGACAATTCTTGGCAGTATGAGTGTGCCAAATGCTTAGAAGAATCTGAGCAGGATATGGGAAGAATATTAGAAAGAAAAACTGAATTATTTCTCAACGGCTATAAAATTTTGCTTTGCCCTCAGAAATGGAAAAGAATGCCAACACTTCTTTCTGTTTCTTTCACCTCACAGTTCTAGGTTTCCACAACTCATTCCACATATTCAGTACAGCTATTCGATAATTAGTTAGATTTTGTGGTCTAGTTTAGGAGATTACCACTTAATATATTTTTCCTAGTGGAAAATGTTCAAAAACTTCCATTAACAAAGGAATCCATTAACAAAGGAACTTTTGGAATATAATCTGCTTTTAATTAGGGACCATTAACACTAAAATGTTCTTAAACCGTTACTTCAATTATTATTTCTGTCCTTTAACGCAATAAGTAACAGAGTGGTAAATAAATACCACTGTACTATCATGTCCTAACGTCCACACAATTAGACAAAACAAAAATGTCACACATTTTATTTAAATCTCCAATCCAGGTTTCAGTCAAAAACTCTCAATTAAAAATAGAGCATCTTACCTCTAAAATCATCTCTTGCTCCTTGTCCTTCCTTCTTGTTCATTTTTATGTCAGAGCAGGAATTGTTAGGGGCACCTTTCGAGTTTTCAAGGTAAGCTGAGCTGGCTCCTTTCTTGGAGGGATGAGGATCACAGAGTTTTGCATTAATCTTATAAAGCTCGAGGGCTTTAATAGCTGCTGCATTGTTATCCATACGAAGAAAAGTTGGACAGGAAGCACAAAACTCATTCGTGCAGGCCTCATTTCCACAGCCCTCAGTTAACTGGTGGTAGTAGCGTTCTATTAGATGCTTTGCAGCTGCTCGCTTCCTGTAGCAAACATTCAAACAATAAGCACAGTGATTAAGATTAGTATAGCTCCCATGTAAAAAGCTCAAGGGACCTTAAAGCAAGGCAAGTTAGTCAAGCAATAAAGTAATAAATCTGCATATTAAGATGAGGTGAAGAACATGGAGATTCACAGTTTATATACAACTTTTAAGTAGTGAAATGTCTGATAAAATACTGCCTAAGATAACTTTTTTTTTTTTGCAGAAATTCTATAAACATTTTATTTATTCTTTTTAAGAAAGTAGCTTCAGAAAAAGAAAATAATCTAGGTCATCTATTCATATACATACATATATGAATAGATGACCTAGATTATTTTCTTTTACATATATATATACACACACACACACACATACTTTTTAATAAAAACTTTTACAAAATCTTCACGCATAAAGACCCAGAGGTGGCCATGTTGTCTGTAACAGCTCTAATTCCAGCTGTCGAAGGCTTTTACCTGGGACTCCCCATAGCTGACAGCAGTGCAGCAAAGGCCCTCCTCTTGCCCATAAAGCCCAGCTCCCTGCCTGCCTCAAAAATGGTTTTATGTTCTGGGACTGTAGAAAATAGGTAGGAAATGCTTTGGGCTAGAATAGGAAGGACAGGGAGGACTACCTAACCTGCCATGTTTTATCCAAACTCTTCAGGCAAATCCAGACAGGAAGCCTAGCAAGATGAATGAAAACCAGGGACCAAACTGAGTTCTGGAGCTTCCCAGAGACATGGAATCTGTGACCATGAGTTCCTGCACATGGTAGTAGGAAAAGTTTGGTGTTTGTGGAACACTCAAGGCAGGAACAAACAAGCCCTTAAAGATCCATCCCTCCATGGCAGGCACGCACTTCTACGCTAAGAGTCAGAATGACTCTCTGTTCTGCTTCCTAACTCAGTCCAACCCTCTTTTGACTCTAAAACAGTGTTAACTCGTCAGCCTACTTAAGACACAAATTTTCCTTCCTTCTGTGGAAGGAAGTCCTTGTTCAACATCTGTCCTATTATAAAAGGGCTGGGGTAGGAGTAGGGTAGCAGGTTGGCATGGAGGGCCACATGACTCGGAAGAGCTGAGAGTGGAAAGGATTCCCTGGTTCTCTGGGGGGAATTCTGCAAAAGGTATTTTATTGACCATTTTTCAAAAGGGGGGGAAAAAAAGGAATGGTCTTAACGATGGTAAAAAAGAGACCTGGCTTCTTTTTTGGGTTCTGAAAGCCCAATGTTTTGTTCAGTATTAACAAAAGCCCTGAACAAACAGAGGATGCTGCTCGGGGCAGCAGTAAAAGAGGATGGATTTCATGGCCAACCAAGAGAATGGCAAACAGTGCCAATCAACTCAATTTGGGGGGATCTCTGTGTGGTGAGTATGAATGAGCAGGTGAGTGTGGTGGGAGGAACCTGGGGTTCGCTGGCTCCCAACAATCAATTCTAGCAGGTTCATCAAAGTCATTGCTGAAATCAAATGTGCTTTTCTTTGGTTAAAAAAAAGGGAGAAATAAACTTGTTTGATGATGTATGTGCTTCAGTTATTCAGCAGAACAAATGAAAGTCACAAGGTTTATGGTCAAGACTTTTAGTAATTAATCATTTTAAAAAACTAACATTAAGAAAATGAGAATCTAGTTAAAAGTATCAATCCAACTTCCCTTTATGTAATTACTATTTTGTTTTAATAGTTTGCAAATACTTGATTTATAGTTAACATAGAACTTCTAACTGGAAACTTTTTTTTCCCCTCCAATTATCTACCATGAGAGATATAAAAATAAACTTATAAATGAAATATCCAAAGCTGTGTTATACTACAAGAAAATGATTCTGAGCATATAAAGCTGAACCTAAAACATGTCACTGAACTTGCTCATTAATCCCACGTCATAGGAACATGGAATATTTTAAGTTCCCTTAGGGCAAAGTCTTGTTTCACTACTACACTGTGAACCTAAAATATGTAGATTCACGTTCTTAACTGGCTGTTCTAGCAGAGCTTGCAAAGATACTGAAGAGCTTATTTCATCAAGCAAGAAGCCAAGCTACAATATCTATCTCTATGGTTTATTCAACTCTTAAGATCTATGCTCAGTGGGTTAAGCCTCTGCCTTCGGCTCGGGTCATGATCTCAGGGTTCTGGGATCGAGTCCCACATTGGGCTCTCTGCTCAGCAGGGAGCCTGCTTCCCTTCCTCTCTCTGCCTGCCTCTCTGCCTACTTGTGATCTCTCTGTCAAATAAATAAAAATTAAAAAAAAAAAAAAAGATCTATGCTTCTACTGTCTGATAATGTGAGATTACCATAACTTAAAAAAAGTAATCTACTGGATCCAAAGAAACATAATTCATAGCTATTCCTTTGGGTCTGAAATTCACATGCACGAGAATAAAAACTACAAAAAATTGAAACTACTAAAAAAAAATTTACATGACTCTCTAAATGTTCCACAATTATCTTACTAACATGTAAGACTAAATGGCAAATGGCAATAGAGTTCACATCTTGTTAATTGTGAGCTGTATCCTGTTAATCATGAGAAACTGAACAAGGCGGCAAATAAGCAGTAGATAAGACTTTTGTCTCAAAAGTAGAACTCTGTCTCTAAACTATCAAGGTAAGTGACAAAGACTAGCACAATTAACCCTTGAACAATGTTGGCATCCAGAGGTGCAACCCTCTTGCACAGTTGAAATCTGCATATAACCTTAGATTTCCCCTATAACTTAACTTCAAATACCCTACCACTGACCAGAAGCCTTACCAATAACATAAAAAGGCAATTAACACTTTCATATGTTATATGTAATATATACTATATTCTTACATTAAAGTGAGCTAGAGAAAAGAAAATATTTATAAAATCTTAAGGAAGACAAAATACATTTATAGTACTGTCCGGATTTATCAACATGTAAAGTGTGTGTGTGTGTGTGTGTGTGTGTGTGTGTGTGTGTATGAAATACATAATTGCGCGGGTATATATACATACACACACAATTCAAACCTAGGTTGTTCAAGGGTCAACTGTAATTCAAAAACACTCAATTCATTCTGATGCTTCTATTTTTCAAATGTTCCATGCAAACCCATGCATGCAAAGAGAGAGAGAGAGAAAAAAACCCTACAAAACACACTTAAAAACTGCATGGGCATCACCTATTTTATTACACGTACCTACAAACAATCCAATTTCTGAAAATTAAGGATTATTCCAGATATATCACCATGCAAAAGAGTAAAGTAACACCATGTAAAGAAAGAGAAATACAGAACCTAGAAGATTTATATGTACCATATGTTGCTTATCATTTACTAAAGAATGGGAGATTAATAATACCATCTTCTCCAGAAATACAGTAGCTTTCCCTAAGAAAATGTAAATGGAATATATTTCTACTTTGTAGGAAAATTATGAACATATATCAAAATCTTAAAATTGTAATGTCTTAAAAAGTCTAAAAAAATATGGAAAAATGTATTAACATTTTGATTTGAATAGCCTCAAGACTTACTAAATTGTCCATATGACTTTAATGATTGATTATCAAAATTCAAAATACCAAATACTAGTTTGATATATATACAAATACATGATTTGAATAGCCTCAAAGCTTACTAAACTGTCTGTATGAGTTTTTAAATGATTAATTATTAAAATTCAAAATACCAAATACTAGTTATTTTCTTAATAAGAATATCAGGTTTTGTCCTAAGAAAAACCTCCCCAAAACCCAGTAATATTACCTACTGCTTCTGCGTGTAATCCATAAAGGAGTGTGAACAGCAAAAATAGGACAAGATTGAGAAATTAGCAGATCTGAGTTACATGACAGCTCCTTCTGCCTCTAAAAACCTGTAAGATCGTAAACAAGTAATTCTCTGAGCCTCGGTTTTCCTTCCTTTCAGTTCTAAAGTTCAGGTTATTCTACATAAGAGATAGGCAAACACAGTACTAGTGATTGATGAGTGTCTGGTAACATACTATGCACTCTGGCACAGGTTATCTCATTTGAATCCCATGATGAGGATTACCTTCAGTTCACAGCCAAAGGAGACAGAACTGAAATAAAATCATGTACTCAAGATCACATGAAGGAAAATGCAGAATCAGGACAAGAACAGGAGTCAGGGGTCTTTCGGCTCTGGAGTCTAAGTCATTTCCACTACATTGTCTCACAGAAAGTGACTGATTTCAAAATAATCCTTAAAAATAGCAATACTAAAAACTCCTATAGAAAAAAAAAAAATCCCCATAAATAATATGTACTTGAAAAAAAAAGCAAAACCCTGAAAAATCAAAAATTTGAATCTCATATTTATGCATATCCGCTACCTCGTAAGTATACCAAATTTTTTAAGGAAAAAATGCCACAATATTCTGTAAAGGTAATGTATCTGTAATTTCTTGAGAACCAATGTGCCATAGATGTTCCCACTCTGGAAAGGCTGTAAGCGCTAGCAGTTAAGAGCTTGCACTCTGAAGTCAGGCTCCCCAACTTCACATGTTGGCTCTGCCACTTATAACTATGTAACTGTAAATGAGTTACTTAACTTTTCTGTGTCTCAGATTCCTCATCATTAAAGTGATGGTATATATTAAGAATTATCATGGGTGTGAGAGAATTAAATGAGTTAATGTATATAAAACAGTAAGAACACTGCCTGGCATCTAGTAAGCCCCACAATGAGTTCGCTGCTACTACTGTTATGATTATTACTAAGATCTAAGTTTATGAATTAGCTATATAAACCATCACTGTGCTGATGCTCAGAGCAGTTATGTAACAAGTTATAAATCTAGTAAGAGACTTGAGCCCAGGCTTAACTCAAACCTGGGTTTTAATACCACTAAGGGGAGATTTAATACCAGACAGAAGAAAGCAGGCCCCTCTATTCAGTCCACTTCTCTGCCCAAGACCTAGAAACAGAAGCTACACAGGTGAGACAGGACTGAAAAGAGGCCATGCCAGAACTTCGTTATCAGCAGAATCAATCATATTAAACATTTTTTCTTCTTTACTCAACCAATGATACCCTGAATTATCTCTGTACAATTCTGTATCCCCATCTAATTTAGAGCACATAGAAGGCCTCTATGTTGGTAATGTGTACATAAATGACATTTTTATAGATAACTAAGTTGTACAGGGTTAATCCCTATAGAGTAGGAGTCACCAAATCTTAGCTTATGGGCCAAATCTAGCCTGCAGCTGGTTTTTACAGCCCCCAAGATAAAAATGGTTTTCATAATTTTAAATGGTTGACAAAATCAGAAAAAAATATTTTGTGATATGGAGAAATTACATGAAGATCAAATTTCAGTGAACAAAATTCTTATTAAAACATAACCAAGGGGCGCCTGGGTGGCTCAGTGGGTTAAGCCGCTGCCTTCGGCTCGGGTCATGATCCCGGGGTCCTGGGATTGAGTCCCACATCGGGCTCTCTGCCTGCTTCTTCCTCTCTCTCTTTCAGCCTGCCTCTCTGCCTACTTATGATCTCTGTCTGTCAAATAAATAAATAAAAATCTTAAAAAAATAAAATAAAATAAAATAACCAAGATCATTAATTTAATTATTGTCTATGGCTGTTTCGCATTACAACAGCAGAGTTGAGTAGTTTGAAGAGACTGTATGGCTTGTAAATCCTAAAATAAATCCCACCTGGCCCTTTACAGAAAAAATTTCCCATCTCTTAATTTAGAGTCTGTGTTCCTTACTTTCTGTGACATTTCCATCTAAGCACATGGCCTGCTCACTTTCTCCTCTGCAAACCAATATAGCAAAATGTGTACTTTTCCCTACCTATGATTAAAGCAGAGAAAAAGAAAGAAAAAGGAGGACAAGAGAAAAAAAGAAAAAGAACAAAACAATACAGAAAAAAGGAAAGAAATGAAGAGACTCCTTCCCTAACCAGATCCCTTTAGGGACATCTTACTGCCACTCAATCAAAATTACAAGAGAAGAGGAGCTATGGCTTACTTTCATTTTTAGAAAGTTTGTATTTAAATTCCAGTTAGTTAACAGACAATATATATTAGTTTCAGATGTACAATACAGTAATTCAACACTTCCACACAACACTCAGTGCTTGTGACAAGTACAGTCCTTAATTCCCATCACCTAATTAACTGATCTCCCCACTCATCTCCTCTCAATTTGTTCTCTGTAGTTGTGCTATAGTTTGTTCTCTATAGTCTGTTTCTTGGTTTTTCACTCTTTTCCCCCTGTTTGTTGGTTTTGTTTCTTCAATTCCACCTATGAGTGAAACTATAGGGTATTTGTCTTTCTCTGACTTATTTCCCTTAGCATAACACTCTCGAGCTCCATTCATGGTGCTGCGAACGGCAAGATTTTATTCTGTTTTTATGGCTGAGTAACATTCTATTGTGTATATATACCACATCTTTATCCATCTATCAGTTATTGGACACTTGGGCTGTTCTCATAATATGGCTATTATAGATAATGCTACTATAAACACTGAAGTGCATGTATCCCTCTGAATTAGTGTTTTTTGTATTCTTTGGGTAAATACCTAGCAGTGCAACTTAAACTACAAAAATCCTAGAGAAGAACATACACAGTAACCTCTCTGACATTGGCTACAGCAACTTCTTTCTAGATATGTCTCCTGAGGCAAAGGAAACAAAAGCAAAAATGAACTACTGGACTTCATCAAGATAAAAAACAACTGCACAGAAAAGGAAATAACCAACAAAACTAAAAGGCAACCCACAGAATGGGAGAAGATATTTGCAAGTGACAGATGTGATAAAGGGTTAGTATGCAAAATATATAAAGAACTTAACACCCCCCCCCAAAAAACAATTATCCAATTTGAAAATGGGCAGAAGACA
This sequence comes from Mustela erminea, assembly GCF_009829155.1. Classification (NCBI taxonomy): domain Eukaryota; kingdom Metazoa; phylum Chordata; class Mammalia; order Carnivora; family Mustelidae; genus Mustela; species Mustela erminea. Next base: position 24,453,814 of record NC_045618.1, read on the forward strand.
TGAACAGATATTTTCCAAAGACATCCATATGTCTTTTAGTCAGAATGACTAAAATCAACACAAAGAACAAGTTGTTAGCAAGAATGTGGAGAAAGGGGAACCCCTCTTGCACTGCTGGTGGGAATGCAAACTGGCACAGCCACTGTGGAAAACAATATGGAGGTTCCTCAAAAAGTTAAAAATATGGCTTACTTTCTATAATTTCCTCATGTTTCATACTTTTCTTACTGAGTCAATAATGATGGGAGGGCAAGTTAGATCGTCCAGTGAGAAAGCTCTCAAAGTTAAAGTAGACAAGTGAAAATATACACTTAAAATAGACAACTTTCTATTTACTTATTTTATTTGTAAGGCTCAATTTGTTAGACAGTTCTACAAATAAAATTACATGCGGTAGGCCAAAGTTACTCTAGAAAAGTTGACAGAAATCTTTAAAAAATAGTTTCACCTGAGAGGGAAGGACACTGAGGTCAGCAATTTGAAATGCATTGGGGGGGGTGGGGGGGGAGATGGAATGATACACTGATAGACAAAAGGATATGTGATAATACATTATTAGTAAAATCTAGATAAGCTTATTGTGTCAATTGCAAAAATCTTTTAACTTTGCTGCATGTTTGTTCATTTTTCAAAATAAAATACAAGGAGAAAATACTGTCACCATACTATAACTTTTCAGAGCAATCAAGAGCCAGAAGAAATCGTTTCAGCCACTGGTGGATGAAAAAGGAAAATCAACATGTTATCAATGGCACTAATACTGTGTTTTCTGACTTTAAATCTAATTTCTGAATCAATCCAGTATTCAACAAACAAAACAAAACAGAAAAATGCCTACAATACTAATACAAATAAAAGTAATAAGCTGGCAGTAACTATGCAGAGCAACTTAATTTACCTTCATGGGAACAAATACTAGGAAAGTATGTTAAATATTCCTATACCAATGGCAAGCCATTGGGGTTAGAACCACTGAAATGGCTGCCAACAATGTAAAAGATGAAAGTTGCAAATAGATCTTAAACTTAACAGGTAGTCAGAAAATACGTAATGAATATAAGAATGAAGATGAAGCCACAAAAACTGCTATTGCCCTAAAGTGAAGATGTGTTAGTGAACAATGAGCAAACAAGATTGAAATTAGAGTTAAAGACAAAAATGATAGAACATTAAAGAAATAGTAACTGTGACATGCATCATAAAAACTAATGCGGGGTGCCTGGGTGGCTCAGTGGGTTAAGCCTCTGCCTTCGGCTCAGGTCATGATCCCAGGGTTCCTGGATTGGGCTCTCTGCTCAGCAGGGAGCCTGCTTCCCCCCCCCCCTCTGCTTGCCTCTCTGCCTACTTGTGATTTCTGTCAAATAAATAAATAAAATCTTTAAAAAAAAAAAAAAGATAAGGTACAGAATAATTAAAAAGGCAAAGATTAAATAAAAAAAAGTCAGAGTGACTTTAATTGAATATGAAGTTAAATAAAGATGTGAGGAGATAAGAAGCCAAAGGTAAAAGGCTTATATAATGTCTACAAAGCTAACAACCACTTACCAAGTGGTTTCTCAAAGTAAGTTTATCTCTTTGCTCCTTCTGGGATGTTGCCTTTGTAAACATTCGTTTAACATAAAAATTTTGGAAGAGTGAACAATGGTATTCTAAATATACTACACCTCTTAGAAATGGATGACATAAGACATTTGTGACACAGTTATGGTAGGTTTCAAGTTGGGTCTGTTAAAATGGAATTGCACAAAATATTAGATTATTTCAAGACTGAATCTATGATTGTGAAGTCATTATTACCACATCCAACCAATAAACCATTTACTAGAGAACAAAATATAATTTTCAGGGAAAAATTTTAATTATAAATCAGTATTTTTACTATAATAAACACTTTTAACATAAGAATAATTCCTAAACATTACTAGACAAGGAAGGAAATTACCTCAACATAATAAATGCCATATATGATGAAAAGCTAAGATTACACCTAATGGTTTAAAACTGAAAGCTTTCCTTCTAAAATCAGAACTATAGGCAGGGATGCCAGCTCTCATCAATTCTTTTTAAAACACTACTGGAAATCCTAGCCAGAGCAATCAGGCAAGAAAAATAAATAAAGGCATCCACGCTGGAAAGGAAGAAACAAAATTATCTCTGCTCGTGGATGACATGATCTTACATGTAGAAAATCCTAAAGACCCCACAAAAAAAAAAAAAAACTATTAGAACTAATAAGCCAAATTTAGTAAAACTGTAAGATACAAAAGTCAACCGATGCAAAAACCAGCTGTGCTTCTCTAAATAATGAACAAAAGGAAATTTTAAAAATATTTTCATTTACAACAGCATCAAAGAAAATAAAATACTTTACTAATAAATTTAACCCAAGAGGTGGAAGATTTGTACTACAGTCCTCCTTATCCATTGGGGGATACATTCCAAGGCCCCTGATGAATGCCTGAAACCACAAGAGTGCCAAACCCTATGTAAGTTTCTTTTCCTGTACATACTTACTTATGATAAAATTTAATTTATAAATTAGCCATGGTTAAGAGACTAACAGTAATAATAATGAAATAGAACAATTACAACAATATAATAAAAGTTACATGAATGTGGTCTCTCTCTCTCTCTCTCTACAAATATCTTATTATATTCACCCTTCTTCCTGTAATGATGTGAAAATGGTAAAATAACCTACACGACGAAATGAAGTGAGATGAATGACATAAGCATTGTGATATAGTGTTAGGCTACTATTCTGATAATATTTTAAGAAGAATCATCTGCTTCCGGACCGCAGCTGACTATGGGTAACTGAAACCACAAATAAGGGGAGACTACTGTACGATGAGAACTACAAAATACTGCTGAAAGAAACTAAAGACACAAATGTAAAGGATCCTATGTTCATGGACTGTAAAACTTGATACTATTAAAATGTCCATACTATCCAAAGCAATCTACATATTCAATTTAATTCCTTTGAAATCTCAACAGCATTTTTTAATAATAAAAAAATCTGAAATTCCTGGATATGGAATCTCAATGGAACCCAAAGAGCAAAAAAATCTTAAGGTTAAAAAAAAAAAAAAGTCAATTTCATACTTCTTGATTTCAAAACATCTTACAAAGCTACAGAAATCAATACAGTATGGTACTGGCATAAAGATAAGACACACAGACCAATGGAACACATCAGAGAAGCAAGAAATAAACCCTTACATAATATATAGTTAAATGAGCTTTATCACAGGTGCCAAGGCTATACAATGGGAAAAGGAGAGTCTCCCACAAATGGATATCCATACGCAAAAGAATAAAGTTGGACCCTTACATCTCATACTACATGAAAAAAAAAAAAGTTAACTCAAAATGGATTAAAGACCTAAACATAAAACCTGACATTATAAAACTCCCAAAATAAACGCAGAGAAACAGCTTCATGATACTGGATTTGGCAATACATTCTTCAATATAACACCAAAAGCATACACAATAAAAGCAAAAAATAGACAAATAGGACTACAATGAACTTAACTTCTGTACAGCAAAGGAAATAACCAACAGAGTGAAAAGGGAACATACAGAATATGATCTATTCAATCTCCTGGGTCTGAACATTCTATGCCAGGAAGCAGAAGAACCAGAAGGCTAAAACTCAAAGATAAGGAAAAACAGACGGGATGAGAGAAAGTAAGAAAGAAAGCATAAAAAGACAACAACCTGAAATGGGCGTTTTAATTAACATTTAACAATAAACATTAGCATGCCCAAGGGAATAGGAAGGTGCAGCAAAGCAGAGGTCAAGATTTTTGAAGACAAAATGGTTGGGGAATTAAGATGCTAGAGAGTTCCAAGTTAAGCATATAAACAAAGACTTCAGCGATCTGGGGTTAGAGTATGAGTTCCTCAAAGGCTGTGAAGTGACTAGGAGGTCACCAAACAATAAAGACAGAGGAGATATACACATTGTAGCTTTAAAGGAGCAGGAATTTTCATGCTGAGACAATAACAATAGTCCAGAAGCATCAGTGGAGAACAAGATAACAGTGTGTGGGAAACAAACAGGTCAAGGCTTGCTGCATCTATAACCTAGCCTCTCTTATCTAGTGAAGCAGAAACCATTCTTGCTGAGTCATCACCTTTTTTTTTTTTTTAGATTTTATTTATATATTTGACAGAGAGAGAGATCACAAGTAGGCAGAGAGTCAGGCAGAGAGGGGGAAGCAGGCTCCCCGCCGAGCAGAGAGCCTGATGTGGGGCTTGATCCCAGGACCCCGAGATCATGACCTGAGCCAAAGGCAGTGGCTCAATCCACTGAGCCACCCAAGCGCCCCGAGTCATCACTTTTCACTCCTTATTTTGTTTAACCTTGCTGAGAAATGGAGACCTTCTGGAAACTTACTGTGTGCTTTCCGGACACCATTTCCTGATTTCCTCCTTTCTCTCTGGTTGTTCTTCAGATTTCCCTTTCTAATCTGGAAATGTTTATACTCTCCAGGGACCAGCCATGAGAGACTTTCTCTTTTAAATTCTCTCTGGGCTGTTTCATCTTCTTTCAAGGTAATACCTGGTGGCTTCCAAATGTCTCCTTCACCATAGTTCAAACTCTGATTGAGAATCTAGTACTATTCCAGGTCCTCTGACTACCTTCATATGGGCGCTTTCTTCAGGAAACTTACTGTTTAAGGAGGTAAAAGCCAGATGACTTTAATAGCATAGGAAATATAGAGGTATGGCAATTTAAAGAAAGGCAACTTAGCCAAGATAAGGATGACTAGCAGCTGATGACACACAAAAAAACAGAATGTTTCTGGTAAGAAAGAAATGAGGGAGTAAAGGCACAAGGGCCTGAGAACAGCTTATGATAACTTAGGTTCAACAGTATAAAAGTTCAAAAAAAGGACTCAAAAATATGAAATGGCAGGGAGGAGCCAGATTATGAGACTCTGTAAGAAATAAGGAATTCTGATTTTAGTCAGCAGGAGTAATCAATAAAGACGACTTTCTCCCCATAAAATGCACATGTACTCCATCTTGCAAAAAGTTTAGAAGATTCATATACCATTCATAAACCATTGAATACGAACACCTGCAATACAAGTCACAAAAGGATTTAAGCAAGTAAGTGACTAAGTCAAATCTGCTTTTATGATTAACTACATTTCGTAAACTGGGACCAAAGCTGGCAAGAGTGGAAGCAGGCAATCTAGTTAGGTGATGACTACTGTAAAACACCAGAGAAAGAAGTAGTAGCAGCAGGAATGGACAGAAGAAAACTACTGCAAGATAATATTTAAAAGATGTAGTTTGTAGGGCCAAAAAGTGTGGAAAGAGCTAAATGCCTAGGTTTCTGTTGTCGGTAACTGGGTAGAAGGTAGTACTACAACTGAAATAACTGAAATAACAAAAACCATGAACATTCATTAGCCTACGGTGAATGGTTTTTGTTATGTATATCCTTTAATACTTATGATTATCCTAAGAGACTGGAGAAGCCAAAAAAGGACCCAGTAAATCAGAAAGTCCTGCTTTTAAAGAACTTAGGGGTAATGGCATCCTTTTTCTTTTCAATGACCACTTTTAGCTTTGAATCCCATTTATAGCTAGTAAGTTCTATATAATAAAAGTACACCATTTCCATTAATGTTTCCTAAAACCTTTTTAGGGACACATTAAGATATAATAAATAAAATGCATACTTCACATTGATTCTAAAAACCCTTTTATTAGAGTATTTCAACAAAAATGGCCAGGTCTTGCTCATTCTATTTTCTGAGAAGACTCAGCCAGATGCAGTCCATCTACTCATCCATCTCTACCAGGAACAAGAAGCTTGATACCCTCTATTTAAAAAAGAACGTATAAGGTTGCCCGGGTAACTCAGTTGGTTAAGCGTCTGACTATCTCAGCTCAGGTCATGATCTCAGGGTTGTGAGATCCAGCCTGTAAGCTCCACACTGGGTGTGAAGCCTGCTTAAGATTCTCTCCCTCTCCCCATCGCCCATCCTCAAAAAAAAAAAAAGGTAAAAGAGAATGTATATAAGCTTATATGATGCTTCATTTGGTAGAAAAGTAAACAGACTAGGACTCAGGTGACTTCTATGCCTGACATTTTCACTACCTCCTAAATCTATCAGAAAACCCAGGACTTTTCAGTAGTGTCAAGGCCTTTCACTATCTGATCAAGGCTTTCTCTTCCAGCTACATTTTTTGGCACCCTTCCCCCATCTCCTAAATCTACATTCCAGTGATACTGAACTTCTACAGTTCAAAGGATGTGTTTCTGCTGTCCTCATTGGCTCCAGGTCTCAAAAGTTTTCTTCTTGCCTAGAATACTATGATCTCTGTTTATACCAAGTTATTCTCAAAGACTCAGCTTAGATATGGTTTCCAAGATGATTACATATCCCTTCTCTGCTCCCACAGCAACCTGTACCTACTCTCAGCACACCTCATTATAACTGCCTATTATTTAAATGGTAAGCTCTCTGAGACACGACCAAATAACTTCTTTATATTTTCAGAACCTAGCAAATCATGAAACTTTAATAAAAATCCTTCAATTTCTCTTCTGATATTATCTCGATAACAGTGTCAATTAGCCCTACCTTTTTATAGTATTTAACCATAACACCTCCCAGTTTCAGAATAAGGAACCCTTGTGCACTGTTGGTTGGAATGCAAACTGTGCAACCACTCATGGAAAACAGTATGGAGTTTCCTCAGAAAATTTAAAATAGGATTACCATATGATACAGTAATTCCACTACTGGGTATTTATCTATGAAAACATTAATTCAAAAAGATATTTGCACCCTACGTTTACTACAGCATTATTTACAATAGCCAGGATATGGAAGCAATCAACTGTCTATCAACAGATGAATGGATAAAGATGTGGAGTGTGTGTATCTATACATCTAGTATCTACACACACACACACACAATGGAGTATCAGCCATAAAAAAGAATGAAATCTTGCCATTTGCAACAACATGGATGGATCTAAAGGGTATAATGCTAAGTGCCATAAGTCAGTCAGAGAGAAACAAACATTGTACGATTTCACTCATATGCACAATTTAAGAAAACGAAACAAAGAAAGACATAAACCAAGAAACAGACTCTTAACTACAGAGATCCAAACTGATGGTTACCAGAAGGGATGGTAACCAAGAAGGGGGGAGAGAAGAAACAGGTAAAGGGGATTATAAGCATATATTTACTGTGATGAGCACTAAATAATGCAAAGAACTACTGAATCACTATACTGCATCTGAAACTGACCTAACACTGTATGTTAGTTATACTAGAATTTAAAACAAAGTGGAACAAAAGTATGTATTTTTTTAAAAAACCTCCCAGTTTCATAAGTATATCAGAAGTATAAAAAAAATATGCAAAGAACATGACATTAGAGTCTATGAAAGGATCATGAAAAAAGATCTCTATTCGATTCAAGAAATTTGTATCTTTTACTTCAGAATGTACTTCAAGATGTTATTTAATCCATAAACACTATTATACACACTAAGTATACCTCAAGTGGAAGTCATACAGAAATATTTTCCTCCCACTTCATACAGAAAATAAAAGCATCCAAGCTATATCTCAATTTCTGACTTCTCAGTTATACACAGAACAGCTAGGAAGCTGCTACTCTAATCTAATAACAGGTAAAAAGCTGAACAGACTAAAAAATGAGTAACTCTTCTTCTATTGAGAGAGACAAGAATACAGAACAGACTGCTGCTCCAAAGACTAGAGAGAAAGGCAAATACAGGGAGTCATGGCTTACTGAAGCAGAGAGCAGGAAATTGCCAGAGGAACCTGTGATGGGACAGGAAAACCTAAACTTCATGCACAAATTTCTGTAGGTTCAGCACAGAAAAGTCTTAATTGTTAAAAACTCTAGGGGGCCTAGCCCCAGCAAATCCCCCCAAATTTTGTGCTATTTACATCAAGAAGTTCGACCACATTCTCAGAGCAAATGTTGGAGGAAAATCCCCTCATGCTTCTAGCAGGGGAGTGAAAAAGGAACGTTAAGAGATAGATACACCAGAGCGCTTAAGGCTTGGCCTCAGAATAAACTAGTTAACCCAAGCCTAATCTATCAGGTATTCTCAGACCCTAGCTGACCTGTGTAAGAGAAACATCCAATTCTAGCCCACTCTAGTCATCCTGCCCCACTTAAGAGAGGAGGAAAAAAAAAAAAAATGAGAAATATTTGTGAAGTTCACAATCCTGAGACACAGGCAGGCTCACCAGAAGACTGAGACTGAAACAGGACTATAGAATGCTTCCTTTCCCCTATACCTTACCACCATATTGGCTTACTTATAGCAATTCTTTTTACCTGGGAAGTCATACCAGCTATCAAGAAAAACTATGAGGCGTAATTTTGCCTTCAGGCAAAAAAAAAAAAACAAAAACAAACAAACAAAAAAAAACCACTCTGTAAAGATAGCAAGCACGAGAACTAAATATAGCAGAGATGTTGGAATTATCACACCAAAAACTTAAAACACCTGTGACTGATATGAAAGGGATCTAATAGATAAAGTAAACAGCATGAAAAAACAGCTGAACAATGTAAGCAAAGAAAAACCAAAGACCCAAACCAAAAAAGCCTGAGTTCTGTAACAACTGTAACAGCAATCTTTGATGAGCTTAATAACAAACTAGAAGCTAAAGAAAGAAACTCTGAACTTGAAGATATATCAAAAGAAACTTCCACAACTGAAAATCAGGTGCTACTACACAAGTTCTATGGGTTGTTTACATATTTATTACTTATTTACACATAACCTGAGGTCAGAACATTCTTCCTACATTTCTATAAGGGAATTAAAAAGGAAGAAATAAACATTTTGCATTAATTTAGTAATTTCACTTTCATATATTAAGTATTTATTACCTATTGTAGACCAGGCACTCTCAATAGACTTCTACCCTAGAATTAAATGAACCAGAAAACAAAGAAATCAATATGCAACAAGTCAAGTGACATTAAATCCCATGATGATAAATCTAACAGGGTAAGGCTAATAGAGAACACAGAACATGACCATTCTTCAATAAAGTTGGTCAACAAAGGCCTCTCTGATACGGCATCATTTAAGCAGAGCGCTCTGAGGCAACGAAAAGGAAGCCATGTGGATATCAGAGAAGGGTCACAAACAAATGGCACAAGTCTTAAGAACATGAAAGCATAAGGACAAGATATAAAGCCAGTGCAAAGATGAGCAAGAGAAATGGAAAGGCCACACAAAAGCAAGGAAGCTCATACAGGGCCTTGCAGATCCTCAGATTTTACTCTAAGATGGGAAGCCCTTGCAAGGTTTTGAGCATATATAACATGGTCTAACTTTAGTTTTAAAAAGTTCATTGTGGGGACACCTGGGTGGCTCAGTTGGTTAAGAGGCTGCCTTCAGCTCAGGTCAGGATCCCAGCGTCCTGGGATCGAGTCCCACATCAGGCTTCTTGCTCAGCAGGGAGCCTGCTTTTCCCTCTGCCTCTGCCTGCCACTCTGTCTGCCTGTGCTCACTCACTCTCGCTCTCTCTGACAAATAAATAAATAAAATCTTTAAAAAAAAAAGAAAAAGTTCATTGTGGGGAGGACTACGTGGTGCAGTCACTTAAGCAACCAACTCTTGGTTTCTGCTCAGGTCATGATCACAGGGTTGTGGGATAGAGCCCTGTGTAAGGCTCCCATGCTCAGCATGGAGTCTGCTTCAGATTCTCTCTCCCTCTGCCTCTCCCACTCATGTCCTCTCTCTTTCTCTAGAATAAATAAATACATCTTTTAAAAAAATCACTCTGGCAGCTACATAGAAAATACAGTGAAAGGAGCAAGGATGGAAGCAGCAAGACTACTGCGAAACAACTGCATTCTTTTGACAAGAGCTGATGGCTTTAATAAGAGTGACAGAGGTGGAAATAGTATAAAAAGACAAGGGGTTGAATTATGGTATTTTCAAGGTGGAGTCAACATGATCTGCTGATAATTTGAGTGAGACGAATAGAAATCAAGACGCTTCTAAGTTTTGGATAAACTGGAAGAAAAAAAAGAGTTGCTACCAACTAGGATGGCAAAATAACAAGACAAGTAGATTTGAGAGGATAAAAATGAAGAGCTATTTTGGACTTGATAAGTTTGAAAATCAGACATTCAATTATTGGATATATGAGTCTACAATTTAGAGGGTAAGTCGGAGTTGGAGGTAAAAATATGAGAGCTGATAATGCTCTTACCCAGAGTCTGGGTTTTAGGTCATACCAACATTTATAGAAAACTAAGTATTTATTTAAACAGCCCTGACATATACTGAACCCTAAGTCAATTGATACTTCTACCCTTGTTCAATTTACTGTCTTCGTTATACACTGGAAAACAACCTAAGCATTAAATACAGGTGTGGAGAGTAAATACCAAAGGATAAGAAATCTGAAGTTATTAGAAACTCCTTTGAAATCATTAAAAAAAATTAAAGAATCTAAATTAATATGTGCAAAAAGATGTCACTAATATAGAAGTTTAAACCAACTACAGAGAGAATATACACACAATAAAAAGATCTGGATTGGGGTGCCTGGGTGGCTCAGTGGGTTAAAGCCTCTGCTTTTGGCTCAGGTCATGATCCCAGAGTCCTGGGATCAGGCCCCACATCTGGCTCTCTGCCCAGCAGGGAGTCAGCTTCCCTTCCTCTCTCTCTGCCTGCCTCTCTGTCTTCTTGTGATCTCTGTCAAATACATAAAATCTTAAAAAAAAAAAAAAAAAAAAGGATCTGGATTATTGTGTTAGTTCTATTTCTAGGTTAGACTATAGAATGGCACGCAAATGTTGAAAATTTTTACTGTTTTTCTGCACCCTAGAGACACTAAGAATTTCTAAAAACAAATACATATAGTCTTTAATTTTATATAATTACCCTTTAAAATTCACCCAAGATGCTCCCTAGTTAAAACATGCCAAATGCAAACGTGTCTCCAAGTGCCCAAAACATCGTACTTCAATAAATATAAGATGTTGCCATTAATCAAAGATCATAACTAATTCATAGGTAAAACCAAGAATCCTTCATTATCTATTCTGTAAATCAAGACTCACAAAATTATGGTAGAATAAACATTGACCTATTCACCTAGAAACTACTGCCTGGTATGGTTTCCACAGGTATAGGAATTTGAGAAATGGGGGCAGACATGAAGACTTAGAGCTATAATACAGAGATTATGTCTGGAACGTTACACACCATTATCAAGACACTGTGGTAAGTCTAATTTCCTGCTATTCTACCTTAACATGGTCAAGTTTTTTGCTGAACTCAACCAGAACTTAATACCAGAGCTTCATCTGGAATCTTGTGACAATATCCTATCATGCCTCAGATTCTTGTCATCCTTGATTTTTACAAGTACCAAGCTTCACTACCCTTTCCTATTCTTTACTACTGATTTGTCCCACCAATTTAACTCTACTAAGATCCTTAGAAAAACACTTATAATACAGGTTGTCCCTAATCTTCAACTGTTTTATATAATCCCCAACCTCTTAGCTTTCACTAAAGTCTGGATTACTCCAAAAGACACTGCTTATCTTGTTTCCCTTTTCTGTGAACTTTTTCATAGACAACTAAAACTAAGTCCACCATTCCTCTTCTAATTCCTTGCATTTGAAACAATGTCCATCTAAACAAAATAAAAATAACACAAACACAACTTACATTTTGAAAGTCATGTTATCTACCTAATACCTTTACCCTCTCTTCTGGTAAATTATACCCATTACACTAAAGGCTCCATTTTGCCCCCAGTTACATGACGGTCATGCTGCAATGTCTATGTTCATGATCTATCCCAACACTTGAGCTCCCCTCACGCCCAAAATACCTGACTTTCTTCAAAAAGTTTCACCTCCTCTCTATGTCAGCCAATCACTACCAAAGGAATATTGAACACCCAACCCTTGATCATCATCATCTACGTCGTTCTAAAAAATTCATTTACACTAAACTATTTATTTGACTTATCTGGCTTTTTATAACTTAACCAATTATGGCCATCACCAATGACATAAATTCAACTACTTCAGTGTTAACAACCTACGCACATGCCATTAGTTGTTCTATCCTATCTGTTTTGCTAGCACCCAACCTTGAAATACCATGCCTCTTTTCTGGCTATTAAAGAAAAGTCTTGAAATTCCAAGTATGATTAAGTTTCCTAACTTCAAATGGCCACTCAGTAGCATATGTGAGTCAATATTACGTGGTCTTCTACTTCACTCATTTCCCCTAGACTCTTCCAAGTTTTCACAGGTTCCTCAAGTTCCCTAATCAAACTCTGTGCTCCACAAATACTATTAAAACTTATTTCTTAGGAAGTTACATGGCCACAAAGTTACAATTAAAAAATAACTTCATTAGGATGGCAACTATCAAAAACAGATAATTAAAAGTACTGACAAGAATGTGGAAAAATAACCCTTGGTTGGAACATAAAATGGTGCAGTCACTATAGAAAACAGTATAGAAGTTCCTCAAAAAATTAAAAAAAGAATTACCACATGATCCAGCAATCCCACTTGTGGGTATATACCCAAAGAAATCAAAGCAGGGTCTCAAAGGGTACAAAAACATGAAAGTAACCCAAGTGTCCATCAATGGGTGAAAGGATAAACACAATGCCGTACACACACACACACACACACACACACACACAGTATTATTTAGCAATAAAAAGGAAGAAAATTCTGACATGCAACAATGTGGGTGAACTTGAGGAAATTAGGCTAAGTGAAATAAGCCATCACAAAAAGACAGATAAAAATGATTCCAGGTACATGAGATAGAATGGTCAAAATCACAGGCCTAGGAAGTAGAATGATGGTTACCAGAGGATGGGGAGAAGGGCGTACTGGGAGTTATTGTTTAAAGGATATAGTGTCAGTATTACACAATGAAGAGTTGTTAGAGATGATGGTGGCAGTGGTTGCACAACAGTATGACCGTAAGAGAATTACACAGTTAAAAATAAAAAAATAAAGTTAAAAATAAACTTTGTTACATGTATTTTACCGAAAAAAAAAGTTTGGGGGAAAAAAAGGTTACACAGACACACAAATTTGAGAAATACTTCTTATAATCGCTTCCTGGAGATTCACAATGTGTAACAGCACTTTAAAGTATATTTCCATTATTTTCAGTAAAGAACCTGCTTAACTAGTTTCTAAACTTACTCAACAATTGAACCTCCTTTATAAGAAGTATCTAGTATCATCTCAGAGGAGACAGAAACAGTGGTGTAGCAGACCTAAACAAATTTACTGAGAAAATACTTCAGGTAAAAATGACCCTGTCTTCCCATTCTCACCTACAAACACAGTTAACATCACATATCCAACTTTACCTCCTTCTAGTTTAACAAGATGGGGTCTTTGCCCTTATTCAAGAGCAATCCCTATACCTATATTCTTCATTCTAACCCTTTCTACCTCAAAAACTTTACTTCAATAATTACCACCTTCCCATTACTTTAAACTTCTTAAATTCTTATAACCAACTCTGAAGTCTTATCTATTTCACTTTCTAAATATTTGTCTTACAGCCAGAGAGAATGTTATCTTTAATTTCTATTAGGTCAAGTGTCTTTTTAAGGCTTTCACTGACTGAACTGCTAAAGCCCTGGTTACCCTACCACCACACACTTCTCTTCAATACTGTTTCTCTGCTGCCAAAACTATTAAAATTTTATGTCTAACAAGTTTACTACCTTTTCCTTAGCAAATTCTTTATTGACTCCCGAATAACTATGAAACAGGCCTAGGTCTTCTACACAGCAGGCAAAGCTCTAGCCCTTCCATCAAGTCTTACCTTCCTCATTTTTGGGCCTTTCAGTTTATGATGCAAAAATCTTCAACTGCCTACTGTTCCCTATGCTCATTATGCTGCTATATAACTTCACCTACACTTCTGCTTAGAATAACCCTGCCAATGGTTTTTGCTACCTAATTCCCAGTTACACTTCAAGATTTAATTTGGCCTACCCTGGTACCTACTCCACTACCACATGGATTAGGTTCCTACTGTGTACCTAGGTAACCAGTACTCCTTTATGTTCCTGTTGCATAATGGTATCCTTCTACCACAAGGACTAAAGATTTGCTTCTTTCAAACTGAGTAGACTATAAAATTCTGCGTGTTAGGAACTAATTATTACACATCTTTGTATCCACAACATATCACCAGCTGAATAAGGAGTGTTTAATAAATGATCGTTAACCCGAACTCCTTCCCCTATTTCCCCACAACTGCTAGGTAACCAAAAACACATTACAATCCAGGAGTCTACAACTATCTATCTAAAAGTAGAAATCTGGTGACACAGTACCAAAGTTGAGAGGTATTTATTTGGTAGGAAAAATAGTAACCTGAACTCCTTCCCCTCTCTATTTCCCTACAACTGCCAGGTAACCAAAAACACATTATAATCCAGGAGTCTACATCTATCTAATGCAGAAATTTAGTGACATGGTACCAAAGTTTAGAGGTATTTATTTGGTAGGAAAAATAGGTACACTCTTCTCTCCCAATTTATTTTTTAATGTATTACTCTTTTATAACTAGAAATTATTTTCAAATAATTTAATACCTTTAAAGCAATCTAGGGTAACTCAGAAGACACCACAGCCACAACCAAGTTACACTTACATTCGGCTAGCTTCGATGTCGTCAGACTGAGGTTCTCCTGGTGATCTGTAAAATGCAATTGAGGAAAATTAAGCAAAATATTCCGTATTCCAAAAAGGGGCAGACATGTTATATTAGTAGACAATTTTGAAAACAAGATTTAATCGTTAACAGTTTCAAAAGTAACTAAAGATTTCAACAGAAGAAAAAAGTGATCAAATTAGATTGCCATTCAACACGTTTATTATAAAAGCTGGACTAATAAAAAAGTCAGTGCATTTTTTTAAGGAAAGGAAACTGTGAACACTACATTTAGATACCAACATACAAAGGAGTAAAATGTATAATAAATCATAATTATTCACAAAGTCAAATATTTATAATAAAAACATACAACTATGAAACTTTCTGCAGCCAACTACTAGTTATCCAAAATATTAAAAGTATTCACTGGTATTCATAGTCCTAAACTATACATAGGTCAGGGGTCAGCAAACGATTTCCTGGGACAACACACTAAGGCCTGGGTCAGGCATCTATTTTTGTAGTATTATTAGAACAGAGTCACAACTCATTCATTTACATATATTATCATCTATGGCTGCTTTGATACTACAAGAGCAGAGTTGGGAAACTCCAACAGAGCTGTATGTCCCACAAAGTCTAAAGTATTTATTTATTATCTGGCCCATTGAGAAAAAGTTTGCTAACTTCTGCTCTAAATAATTTAATCTAATAGGCCTAGTGAATTCTGAGACACTTTAAGTCAGATTTACCATTCTAATCATGATTATGTTAGTTCAACAATGAAATTAACCTTCCCTGAAAATATACTGGCAAGATGCACTACCTATCAAAAGTATACCAAGCTGGGGTATTAAAATTTTACTATGGATAACTGTAAACTGATTTCAATTATAAAAAGTTGCCAGTTGTTTTCTATTCTTTTTCAATATACTGTTACTAACTTGCATAGAAATATTCAAAATTCTAAGACATTAAAAAGTCTTATTTTCATTTGGGGGTATGAATGAATTTTGCCTATTCCTACCATGCAGTAAAAAATAAATTCCTCTTACCCTATTCAGTTTTATAAACAGCATCAGTCAATATATACTAAGTTAAATCAACATAGTATTGACTGGTAACTCAAATTCTCAGAAAATTTTTTTAGAGATCAAAAACTAAAATTTTCCAAATGACATCACAACCTAAATTTATCACTGACTTGAGATTTCAAATTGTGAACAACTTTAACAAGACTCTTAGAATCAGAGCCACCAGCAAAAAAAAAAAAAAAAAAAAGGGGGGGGGGGGAATAAAAGAAAAAGAAAAGGAAACAAACTGTTTTCCACATTTCTTAGCTTTTAAAAATCTTACTTATTAGACTTTCAAAATTACCCCTCACTGCAGTTCACTCAGAGTCCAAGGACAAGAATGCAAAAAAAAGAAAAAGAAAAGAAAGAAAGGGGAAAAAAAAAAAAGGCAAGACTCCAGCAGCTCAAATATTTTGGTATTTTAGATCCTCTTTGAAGTATCTTTACATTTTCAATTTTGCACAATTATATTAGAACTAAAAATTGGGGCATGCTGGAGGTGGCAGTGACTTGGCACTGACACAAATGCAAAAATTTCAGTCCACCCTCTCCCCCAGGGAGCAAGCAAATCACCTTTGTGACACACCTGGTCTCCACCAGCCTTGTGGGTAAGTACCCCAAGATTGCTTCCAAACTTGTTTGTATGTCTCAGACAGAAGAGCTAAAAACTGATGATAACCCCATGTACCAGCTGACTCATTTTTGAAAGTGCGACCCTCCAGCATCAGATGTCATACTGTAAGGAGGCAGAGCAGGCTTGCAAAACAAAAAATAAACCTGCTGGCACTAAGGGAAGAGAGGCAGATTAGAAGCTTTCAAACACGCAGGCGGCAAAACTTTAAAAATTAACAGGGAAAGAGAGAGAGAGAGGGAAAAAAATGAGGACACAATGACAGGAAAATTAAAATACTACTGCAAAAAGGTAAGACACAAGCAGAAGGAAAACAAATCGGAGTCTTAGAAGCACAATATATAACTGCTACAAAGTTTTGAGAAATGGGACAGAAGTTAAATACATCATCAAATGGTAACTACACTGTTTTCCAATTTCTGTTCCCTAAACGAGAAAATATGTAAACATTAGCATCAAACTGTCACCAAATTATAAAATAGTGGATTATCACTTAATATTAACATATACTCAAGAGAGCTACAAAAACCATTCATTTGTCAAACCAAGTGATTTAAACCAATTCAGTCTAACAGGAGAACAGAAGAGTAAGAATGGGATGAAAGAGTACTACCCTAAAACAGGTCTATCCTGGGTCTCATAAACATGGTTATTAGCCCAAGTTGTTTTCTACTCAAACGCAAACTGTTTTTAATTAAAAGAAAAGTGAATATACAAAGAATTAACAGAAACACTTTTCTTGCAATAATAACAGTACATGTCTGAATAAATTTCTAGTCATTCTGCTTATATTTCTAGAATACTATAAATAACTTACCAAAATATATCCTAAAGTTAGCATTCATTTCCAAAACTATGAAATCACCTAACATCTAGCATTTGTTTCCAAGCTTTACCCTGGCCACTAAAAAGTCTCATTACTGTCCAGTTTTGGGAAGTAAGGATCTAGTACATGCTCTAACTTTACCAAATTCAGAACATAATCGGGGGGGGGGGGGGGAACCAGAAAGTTACTGACTTAGGTTAGCCTAAAGTTTGTCAGACTAACAA
Source organism: Mustela erminea (assembly GCF_009829155.1). Classification (NCBI taxonomy): domain Eukaryota; kingdom Metazoa; phylum Chordata; class Mammalia; order Carnivora; family Mustelidae; genus Mustela; species Mustela erminea. The sequence goes on from NC_045618.1 coordinate 24,471,288, forward strand.
ACGAGAAAAGAAATTTCAAAACAAATAATAAGTAACATTAGAAAATAAAAAATAAATCTTGGAAGTCTTGATTTAGATCACAGAAAAGTGATCACAAAATGCCTCCAAATCTAAATACTGCATGATGAGCCTGAACAGTCATATGGAGGCTCATTTCCAATAACTGGTGCAGCCTGTCTAGCCTATAAGCCACTCCTTAACCTCCACTGTTAACTCTTTAGGAAAGTAAATTATACCAGTTTTACTAAAGTTTCAAAATTCCTACAGAAGCATTTTAGTTAAAACTCACACCACATAAAATGCCCATTGAGAATTTTTTCATAGTGTTTATAATGTTCATAGTAACATGCTTACTAAAAAACTTGAAATCTTTAAGAAATACTTTCCTGTTTACTTGTGCACATAGATTGGGGGCCGGGGAGAGGGGGAGCATAAATTATTTTAGGAAAGATATTTAATGGAGAAGCACATTAAAACTTAGGTATTCACATCATTCCTGCCAACTATACATTCTCTTCATTTTTTATAGCATGTATTTTACTTTACAGTAACAGCCTTTTAAAGGCTGTAAAATAACATTCAAAATTACCTTTTACAAGCTGTGGCCATTCGGTGACATCAGGGTGATCACAGCTTTGAGTCACTGATTAAAAACAGGTTGTCACACCAGTCTAGCTGCTAACTTGATCTGAGCGTAGGTTTAATAACTCTAATAAATTAAACAAATCTTTAGTTAGAACACTTTGATATATAAATCCAATCCACTGTTCAAAAAATAATCTCCAAAGCTTCAAATTAAGTGTCAATGCAACATTCATCAGAAGAGTAATTATTATAGAAATGTTTTTAAGGACTATTTTCCAGCATTATTTTTTTCCCCTTAAAGGATTTCTTCTCTTGAGAAAATGTGGTGATAATCTCTTGTACTTTTATGGAGTGTTAACAGTTTACAAAGCACTTTGGTCAACAGTATCTTGCTTGAGTCTCCTGACAACTTTGGCTCTACCTAACTAGGGCAGATATTACAGTAAGAATTTAGGAAAACAAACAAAAAACAAATTAAGCAGACTTAGAGTGATTAATTGACTTGCCCAAGACTTTAGAATTAGTGCTGAAGTTAAGATTAAAACTCAGATCTACTGACTGCCTATCAACGGTTAGAATTTCTTGGTCTTACAATATAAGAGTTTCCATATGTTATATACATGTAATTGAGCAAAGAATCATAATGTGGACTGAGATCCCACTATTACGGCAATTGTTTAAATGAGACAGGGTTTTCCAGGTAGCCAAATGCTTAACAGATAATTACACACACAGAGAGAGAGAGAGAGAGAGAGACTCTAGTCCTACTTATTCTATATTTAAGTAAGGTAATCTAACATTAGCTCAAACCTCTTGGGTATTTCATGAAAATCTGTTCTATTCTTTCTCAGCCACAAATCCACTAGTACTTAATTTCATGAAAAAGATTGGCAAAATATAAAAATATGTCCTCCTCCCTCAATCTAGGATCTTTTGATTCCCTTACCTGGCCTTAGCTGAACTTTCTTGAGTGTCATGGTTCATCAGGCATCCTAATGTTATATATAGTTCTGGCAAAGATACACATGTGAAATATTCCAGTATGGAGAACTCGTTTTGTGCAGCTAGTTTTCCCCCTTAATTATTTCCCTACCAACTGTATATCCAGGCCAAATCTGTAAAGTGAACTAAGGAAAATGAGAAAATTAAGAGGGATAAACAAATATCCTTGACAGTTAACACCTTCAAAGTGACAAGAGACAACTATAGAAGGTAGTTACCAGCATGGACCCAGAACTCAATATAAAATAGTAAGGTACCTAAGAATACCAAGAGAAGAGCTGAAATATCAGTGCTCAGGCCCAGACCTCTGCAGCAGCCTATACACTTGGGCTTCGAATTCAAATAAGGGTGAAGGCTGGCCTTAGTATATATGATTAACTTTAGGTGACTTCAATAAATGGGACTCCTAATCCTTGGAAGAAATAATACAATTTCCCTATCATAGCTACATGTCTCCCAATAAGAGCCTAGGACATTACTGAGGCGACATGAGGAAGAGGAAATGGCATTCCTGAAATGAACACCATTCCCTCTTGGGTTCTCTCTCATACGACTAAATGTGTATGTAGATTTAGAGGACTCAAAGAAGTCTAACTTTCTTATCTGTCATATAAAAATAATAAAGTTAAAATATCTCTTAACTAATCAACTGAAGTAAATTAATTCGTTGAAAAGCGACATGTTTTTTGAAAATTACTGAGTCAAGTTATCTCTACAAGTCTCCTTATTTATGAGGTCTGGTGTTCAACAGAGGACAAACAAGCTTCAGAGCCAATCTGGATTCAAGTTCCTATTTGGTCACTTACTAGATGGCAACTCTTGGGCAAGTTTCTTAACCATTCTGAGCCTCATTTCATTTACAGGGAGAACTAAGACTGTAATAGTGTCTTTTTCAGAGGGCTGTCCTGAGGATGAACAAACGAACATATAAACCACTCACAACAGTGCCTGGCACATAGAGCTCAACAAATGGAAACTATTATTAATTCATATAGCCAAACCTGCCCCATCCAATCTCCTCATGTGTAAGATTTCACTTCTCACGACACACTAACCTTTTCTGATTTCTTTCAGAATCCCACTTATATCCCTTGTGGTCTACCTGGTAGCACAGTGATTTAGTACCTAGCATAATGCTTTAAAAATGGCAACTGCCCAAATATGCTGAAAATGTTTGCCATTATTCTAACTATGACATTAAGATATACATGCAATTTTGAATTCCAAAAAATAAAAACAGAAACGTACCATATTTCGCCAAACTTCTGAAGAGCTGGTGAATTCTAATATCAGGTTCTTACAGATTTTTAACCTAAAATATAAAACACCTCACTCAATTCTTTTCACATAAACAACTGAGTAAACTCAAAAGAAAAATTTCCCCAAAATTCATTAAAAGGAAATTCATTTTGTTAGTATTTACGAATATCCAAAAACACAGGAACAGACAAGTGTCCCTAATGTTGTTGCTGGGATACAAGAAAGGGTGGTTAGACAGGCCCTGTTGCCTCAATGCTCTCAGCTGACAGAGCTATGTTTCCCATATTCAACCACAGAGCTTAGAGCTTGCCATTTCTTTACTCTTCCCTCCCTCCAAAAGGGCTAAAAATGTATGAAAACTGTTTGTATGCCTCTAATTCTTTCAGATACCTAAAACAATTTAGCTTTTAATTAAATTCTCTATGCTGAGCATCTGCTATGTTAGGTGCATTTTACAGGCACCTGTCCACTACCTCCTGGATTAGCAGCCTTGGGGCAGGTCCTTAACTTTCTGAGTCTCAGGTGTCAGGTCCTTGTGAGTTTTAGACAAAATGTTTTCAAAGTATGTAAGACAATGCTTCCCCACACATAACAGGAGCTCAATACATGGTAGCAATGACTATTTCTTAAATCAAAACTTAATGCACCAAAAACCAAATTCTGAGCTTGAAGCATGAACCCAAATAATCACTGTAAATTCTTAACTCATTTGTTTATGATCACAGCATTTCTCAGTGGACAAGAACTGCAATATTTTAATGCATTTCCTTTTATCATATATGAAAAAACCAACTCTCAAAGATTAAGAAATCCACCCAGTGCCCTACAGGTTGATGGCAGAAAATGCTCAGTATATATATATATACTTACTATAACTTGGTTAATCAGGGGGAAAAAGTGTGTGTGTGTGTATATATATATATATATATATATATATATATACACACACACACACTTTTTCCCCCTGATTAACCAAGTTTTAAGATCTTAGAGGACCAAGTTTCAATCTATTCAATAATAGAATCAGCTGGGAAAATCTGTAAAAATGTGGATACTTGATCTCTACTTTCAAAGACTGTGATTCAATGCATAAACTGGGGGTACACGAATCTGCATTTTTAACATACACTGCAGGCAATACACAGATCTCAATTTGAGAAACCTTGCCTTAGAAGAATAGGAACACATAATCATAGGGAAATATACCAAATTTAGAAGGATACCGGATAAGTAAGACAAGCTGTAAGAACCAGAAATCTTGGGTAGTCTCTTTGAAAATTTACCATGAGCACCCTAATACCAGACCTAGTGCCATTATTTTATTTGTATCTGAGTCCCTCTCCAATAGAGGGCTCAGTCTAACAATAATCAAAGAATAAGAAATAAAATCTAATAAGAAATGCCTTTATTGGTCTACATTCATCTGCCCCTCTAACATTTTCATTATTCTTAAAATGATCCATTTTCCAACTCTCACTCGCCATATATATATATATATATATATATATATATATATATATAGACACACATATACACACACACACACACACACACGCCCCCCCCCACACACACACTTCTCTGTATTATTATTACTACATCTGGTAAGTGCTTCATCTCCTCTCCAATAGCTTATTTCCTTCACCTCCTTCTAAACCTAGGTCAAAACTTAATTTCACAGTCTATCTTCTCTATCACTTTTTTGTTGTGTTCCCTCAGTAGTTCCCTTCTCCTTTGCGCTGTGGTTATGTCTTAAATTTATAGGTAAAGCTAACCTGTTGAAACTCTTAAGTTTTCCACATTTATAAATTTCACAAATGACCAAAGGCTCTTCTCATCTATTCTGGAGTTAGGCTAAATGTTTAATACTGCTTTCATATAGTATTCCCCACATAAACCCCTCAACTCTATTAACCCTTCTGAGTACCAGGTCCTTATTTTCTTTCCCTTAACTGCTAAAAGACCTGAAAAGGATTAGCTCAACCTCTGATATACAAAACCTTCCATCTACTGACATTTTTCTTATAGAAGTTAATCACTCCTCAGTATTCTAAACCCCGTGGCCCCTAATCCTACTTTATTTCTGTAGCTTTTCACACCACTAATAGTTCCTCACCTCCTCTCACTTCCATAATACACTCTTTTACCTGTGACAGCAACTAGGTCTGTTGGTTCATCTTCCTAGCTCTAAGTCTTGGTCACTCAAGTTTCTTGCACTAAGTCCCTTTTCATCTGTGCAATTCCATCCACTTCTGTAGCACCTCTATACTTAGGATCCCTAACTCTGTATCTTTAAGCCTTTATCTCTTAAGTTATAAGCTTACTACTCTCAATTACCACATACACCTGATGTATCATTACCATCTAAAATCAAACTCAGTTATCTTCCAAAAGTCATACCACCTTAAATGTGCCTCATCTTGCTGTTCTTCTGGTTAGAGGCTGAAAAAAAATGGTTGCCACCATTCTTTATTTTCTCCCTCTCATTTTTGTTTAGCCTAACCACTATGCAGGTTGCTACCTGTTAACCTTCAAATTCTTATTCACTCATTCAAAAAATGTCTAGTAGCTGAAACTAATACAATTTCCTACATCAATTATATCACAATTAAAAAAATTATAATAGATTTTGAGTGCCAGTGAAGTGGATAAAAACACAGTTAAGACATCAAACATAGTCTCTTGTCCTCATATAATAAGCAAAATGGGCACAAATAAAAGCCACAGTAAATTACGCAATTGCAATGCATAATTTAGTGTTGTGAGGGAGAAACGGTAAGGATATGGTAAGTGTATATAGAGTTCTGACATAATCCAGGAAAAGAGGAAAGGCATTCTTCATGAAGTGACATATAAACTAAGCTCTGAGGCATGATCAAGATTTATCACACATATTAAGAAAAACCTGTGAGGTAATAATGGCTCTACCAGTCCATTTGCCCAAATTGGAAAATTTTGAGTCATGTTCTAAACAGAAGGCCCCTCTTTCTCAGTAAAACAAATTGCGCTCCCAGTGCTGCCAATTCTATCTCAGAAATCCCCCCATATTCCAACACTACCCCTAATTCTTCCTTTGTTGCCTTTTGGTTGCTCTCAGAATAAAACCCGATTTCCCAAACATTTCAGATCAAACTATACACAATTTGGCCAAAACTTGCCAGTCCAGACTCTGCATCATTCATTTTTATACTTTTAATGCTTGAAGATGCTCACAGAGAGGAGAGTTTTCTCTTAGGTGACTTGCTTTATTTACATTTAGGTCATTTAACTAGTAAATAAAGGTTATGATTCAAACACAAGTTGTATGATTCTAAAGATCATGCTCATTCCATTGTACCATTTTAATTTATAATCAAATTCTGTAAATTTTACCTTTGAAATATCTCCTGCTTCCTTTTATTTTCCTCCATGCATACCAAAAAAGTACAGACCCTCATTACTTCATCTGGTTTCCCATTTGCCTTTATCACTTACTTCGTCTACTAGAATTATCTTCCTGACTTTGTTCCTATACTGTCAAGCTCAAAATAGTCTATGCTTCCTCAATGCCTAGAGGATAAATTCCAAACTCCACATATCATATGAGGTCCTTGTCACTGATCTCTACCCACTCATACAAGTCTTACTGCCCAATACATAACATTATTACAACGTACTTGATGATCTGGTCTCATCCCTGAATTACTGGTTATTACATGCTGTCCTCTGGAATTTTTGACTTCAGTTGTTTTGTTTCTTAGGTCACTTCACTCAGAAATACTTCCCTATCCCTTGCTAACTAAATTCCATCCCCCAACAATCTACCATACCCTATTAAAAACTCCATTCATTCTAAAGGCTGTATCTCAAGAGTTCTCAAAGCTCTTCTGTAAATAATCACAGTCTTTTGGATCTTATTATATGTTACTAATACAATACACATAAATTTCAATCCTATCATTTGTTATTTTCTACCTTGTATTATAGCTATCTGTATACATTTATCAGTGCTTCTAGTTATAACCTGGTTCATGGTATGGCTCATCTTACCCATATTTTTACTCTCCTAGTAATGGAGAGACTGTTCTCTTGACACCACAACTTCCCTCTACAAAATCAACAATAACAAAAAAGAATCAGGATCCTGACAAAAGATTTTGGGCTAGTTCCAAATGGAATTCATGTATAAACAAACAAGAGTATGATTTTCCCCCCAATTAACACTAATTTAATCCAATGCCAATTTAATCAAAAGTCTGAAGACCAAGCATACCACAATCACCAAGAAAGTTTCACTTTCTAATGGAAGAATAATGTCTCTTTTCCCCAAGAAACTTGTTCTGCCCGGGATTAAACCATGAAATATTAAATAATTAAAATCAGTACAACTCTCAAAAACCTGAGAGTATTTACTAAAACTAAATGCATGCATACTCTAAAACTGAAAACTTCCACTTCTAAGTATATATCAAACAGAAATGACTACATATTTAGTGGAATGTTTAGAACAGCAATATTCTAAGTAGTCCTAAATCAAAAGTAACTAAGTATCTGCCCATCAACAGCAAAACGAATAAATTGTGGTATAATCCTAAAACAGAATACTATTCAGCAACTATCATAAACTCAATGACTACAACCAACAATGTGGACGAATGTCATAAATATGTTAAGTGAGAGAAGCCAGACACAATTTAAAATGATGGATTCTAGTTATATAAAGCATAAAAACAGGAAAATCTAATCTATGCTATTCGAAGTCAGGATAGAGGTTCCTCTGGGAGAACAGAGGTAATAACAAAGAGTATAAGGGGCTTCAGAGTTGCTGCTGCTGTTATTTCTTGATCTGACTGCTGGATAAACATGTGCTCAGTGTGTGAAAGTTTGACAAGCTCTGTGTACGTTTTATGTGCATTCTTATGTATATTATACTTCAAACAAAGGTTTATTTTTAAAGGTAAGTTATGAGTATTAGATAAACAGGTTAAGTGGAACAGAAGGTAAGCCCAGAGAAAGATCGAGAAGTGTGTTAACAGTTGCTTTTTGTCAAAAAAAAAAAAAAAAAAAAAAAAAAAAAAAAAGGACAACATATGAAACAGCTGTTTTCAGATCTGGTAACAGGAAATGCAGGACTGTGATCCATTAGTGAACGAACAGAAATAAAGTGGGCCCCCCAGTTTAGATTTCTGTCTGGAGGCACTTTCTAATCTGTAGCCAATGAAGGGAAAATCTAATCCAAGAACAACAGTATCACTAAAATGAAAACCAAGAACTCAAGAGTTCCAGAGGCTGAATAGTAGAATCTGTAGAACAGAATGAGAGGAGGGCAGCTATGCAGAGAAAAGGCTCCAGAAATCTGCCACTTGGCAGTCCTTTGATTCTGCTCCTAAGGTGTAAGGTAAAAGATTCCTTGAAGCTAGAAAAAGAGGAACAGTGAGTTCAATTCCCAGTGCTCATACAGGAGAATGCCTAAAATCCCCCTAACCAGAATGAAGACTGACACTGGGGATATTTTGTGGAGAAGGGCCGTGACTTTATAGTAGCTACTTAAATAAAGACACCCTAATATAGCTTTGAGGGATCAAAGTGACCAGCAAGTTACTTAGTTGGTTGCCAAAACAAAGTTTAATACTCTAAAAAAACAACAAAATCTAGTCACTCAATAACAGACCATTATGTGCAGCATCCAGTAAGAAATTACTAAATATGCAACAAGGAAATATGACGCAGAACCAAGAGAAAAACCAATCAATGGACCCTGAAATCAATGAACTGATGGTACCAGCACATGAGGGCTTTCAAATACTATTAAAAATATCCTCAAAAATTCAAAGACTATGTAAGAAATGGAAAATACAAATATAAATCAAATGGGAGTTTCAGAAATACAATGTATAATGACACTACAGGAAGAAAAAAAGGAACAATGAAACAGAAAACAAAGCAATCTCAAGCACAGAGAGACAAAAAGACCAGAAAAAAATACGTTAATGACCTAAGGACAAGATCAAATGATTTAACACACCCATAACTGGACCATGTAAGAGGAAGGTAAATGATTTAAAAAATACATAGAAGAAATAATGGTTGACACTTATTCCAAATTTGATGAAACCATAAAACCTAAGTAGGATAATCACAAAGGAAACCAGTGATAAACAGAAAATCTCAAAAGGGGGCAGAGAGAAAAGACTTTAAGTACAGCAGAAGGAAGAGAAGTATGACCACAGACTTCTCATCAGAAACAAAGGCTAAAATGGGGCACCTGGATGCCTCAGTTAGTTAAGCATCAGACTCTTGGTTGACTCAAGTCACGATCTTGGGGTCAAGCGATCAAGCCCTGCACTGGGTTCTGTGCTTGGCGCAGAGTCTGCTTGAGATTCATTCCCAGAACCTCCCTCTTCCTCGTCTTCTGTTCCTTCCCCTGCTTACGCTCATGCACACACTCTCTAAAATAAGTAAGATCTTTTAAAAATACATAAATAGAATCTTAAAAAAAAAAAAAAAAGAAATGGCTGAAAGAAAAACAGATCAATCTAGAATTGTATATCAAGTGAAAATACCCTCCAAAATATGAAGAGAAACACCTATACATCTACCAGAATGGCTACATCAAAATAACTAAGAGCCCTAAATGTTAGATAAGGACGTTAGGCAACTGGAAATCTCATATATTGTTGGCAGGAGTGTAAAAACAAAACAAACCAATCTGGAGAAAAGATCTGGTCTACCCTATAACCCAAAAATCACATTCCTAGGCATTTATCCAAGAGAAAAGATACCATATATATCCACAAAGACTTTCAAATAATTGTTTACTTTAGCTTTATCCGTTAACAGCTAGGAACTGAAAACAGTAAAAGAATGACATTACAAACAACTTACACATGCAATAACATGGATGAATCTCAAAAATATTACGCTGAATCAAAGAAACCTCATACAAATTCTAGTCCAAGGTAAACTAATCTAGGATGAAAGTGATGAGAACAATGGTTGATTTGGAGAAGTGATGTGGGGACAGGAACTGACCAGGAATGGGTACAGGTTCTATAACTTAGGTTCTATAGGACTTAAGTGCTACAAAGGTGTACACATTTGTCAAAGCTCATAGAATGGTATATGTGGCAGATTTTACTTTCCAAAGATTGCTACCACAATATAATCACACATGCCTTTCTTACAAGATCAACACTGGCATTCTCCATCAGGTGGTGAGGTCTATGTCCTTTTACCTTTATATGAGGGGCCTCTAGGATTCTTTCAGTCAAGAGAGTATGGTGCTCTATGACTTAATGCTAGGTCATAAAAATGCCATTCAATGCCATATTGAGTAAGTCAGCCACTTGGCAAGTAAGCCAAGCAACCACATACATATAAAGGCAGTATTTAAGTGTTCTAGACCTCAACTCTAGCTGAAGTCCTAATAGCCAGCATCAATCTCCAGACTTGTAAGCCATACTTCAGATAATTCCAGCCTCCAACTATCAAGTTACATCAATTATCAAGCCACTCTGACGTGCTTGAAGCCAAGACAAACTACGCTTTCTAGTCTCTGCACAAAGCACAGGTTCATAAGCAAACTAAATTCTGATATTTAAGGGTGATTTGTTACACAGAAATAAATAACTAGAACAATATACTAAAGTCAGTTAAATTCAATAAACTAAACTTAGTTAATAATAAGTTACTAAGTTTCAGTTGACAATATACATGCTGAAGTTAAGGATGAGGAATACTAATAACTGCAAGTTACTTTGAAAAGCATCAAAAAATAAAACAAATAGATGGACAGATATGACACAAAGCAAAATGTTAACTGAGGAATTACATTCTATAATTATTTCACACCTGTGTGAATTTGAGTATTTTTCCTAATAAAACAATAAAAGAGAAATGGAGGCATTTTCATGCAATTAAAACCTTAAAGTTTTTTGGCCAAAAGATCTGCACTTCAAAAATTTCTAGGGGCGCCTGGGTGGCTCAGTCATTAAGCATTTGCCTTCTGCTCAGAGGATGATCCCAGGGTCCTGGGATCGAGCCCCTCATCCCCCACATCCCCTGCATCCCCCCCCTCCCCACATTGGGCTCCCTGCTCTGAGGGAAGCCTGCTTCTCCCTCTCTCACTGCCCCTGCTTATGTTCCCTCTCTCACTGTGTCTCTGTGGAATAAATGAGTAAATAATCTCCAATAAAAAAATACATAAAGAAATCTATACAAATCTACACAAAGGAAAACGAAAATGGTAAATACGAGCATAAATATAAAAAATGTTGATGAATTTGGCTTAAAAACTTCGTTTAATAACTTGGTTTGATAATTTCTTGGTTTTTAAATGTCTTTACAAAACAATTAGCCATTTAAAAGAAATAATTACAAATAAGACTGTGGAGTTTATACCTTATGTAGAAGTAAAATATAAGACTACAAATTTATACTGTATGAGAATTCTCACAATATACTCTTAGAGGTTTATTTCTGAAAGTAGACTGATATAAACCAAGGGATATTTTAAGTACTAGTACAACCACTGGGGACAGAGGAAGAATAAGGTATAAGCTAATAGCAAAGATCAAACAAAGTTCTATAAAAATGCTCAATCCAAAAGAAAACAGGAAAGGGGAGAAAGAAGATAGATGGAACAAATAGAAAATGTATAGTAACTTGGTAATCTGAAACCCAACCATATAGTCAATTATAACAAATGCAAATTGACTGAACACTCAGAAAGCAAGAAATTATAAAAATCTACCCAAAAGATGCAACTATACATTGTCTAAAAGAAAAACATTATATACATAATGACAGATAAGTTTGAAAAGATGTAATATTCCAACATGAAGCGTAATAAAGGAGTGGCGGTTATACTAATACCAGACAAAGTAGACTTTAGGACCAGGAACATTACCAGAGAACCACAGAGATATACCAATACAGAATCAATCCATCAGAGAGATCTAAGAGACCTAAACGTGACTGAACCTAGTATCTACAGCTTTAAAATATATGAGGCGAAAATGGACAAAACCTGAAAGAAAAGATAGCAAGCTCACAATTACAGTTGAAGATTTCAATACTCCTCTCTTGGTAATTAATAAAATAATTAACCAAAAAAATCAGTAATGACATAGAAGAAATACATACATCTAATAAAAAGTTTGTATCCTGAAAAGAATGAGCAAAATATATGGATACTCAAAAAAGATATATACATGGCTAGTAACACATGAAAACTTCTCAGTATCACTCTTCATCAGGGAAATGTAACCATGATTCTTCACAACCTTTAGTATGAAAATTATTTTTAAAAATAACAAAATAACAAGTGTTAGCAAAGATGTGGAACAACTGGAACCTTGTGATTGCTGGTAGGAATGTAAAATGGGTACAGCCATGCTACAGTTGTACCATGGGTACAACATGGTTATGTTGATTCACCCCTCCAAAATTACCAAATGACCCAGCAATACTATTTCTAGGTATATTTCCAAGAATTAAACATGCAAGAACTGAAAGCAAGGACTTGAAGAGATTATCTGTACACCCATGTTCACAGCAGCCTATTCATAATAGCTAAAAAGCAGCAGCAACCCAAGTGTTCAGTGAATGAATGGTTAAACAAATGTGGTATTTTTACATACAATGAAATACTACTCAGCCTTAAAAAGGAGGGGCACCTGGACAACTCAGTCACTTGAGGATTAGACTCTTCATTTCCCTCAGGTCATGATCTCAGGGTTGTGAGATGGAGATCAAGCCCAGCTTTGGAGTCTGCTTCTCTCCTCTTCCTCTACCTTTCCCCCCTGCTCATCTGTGGGTGTGAGTGCTCTCTCCTCACATAAATTAATGAAGGAAGGAAGGAAAAAAGAAAATTCAGATATATGCTGTAACATGAGTGAACCTTGAGGCTATCAGGTTAAGTGAAACAAACCAGAAGCAAAGGACAAATGTATGATTACACTTACATAAGTACCTGGCAGAGTCAAATTTTTAGAGACAGAAAGTAGAACAGTAGTCACTAGAGGCTGGAGGGAGGAGGAAGAGAACAGGGGCGGGAGAGTGTTACTATTTAAAAGGTACAAAATTTGAGTTTAGGACTATGAAAAAGTTCCAGAGATAAGTAAGAATGATGGCCATACAACATGAATGTACTTTATGCCACTGAACTGTACACTTAAAAAAAGTTAAAATGATGGGTTTTATATGTATTTTACTATAGTTAAAGAAAAAGAAATTGCAATGGGATACCACCATACACCCATCAAAATGTCTACAATGTCTATCAAATGCTGACAAGGATTTGAAAGATCTGGAACTTCCACACATTGCTGGTGGGAATGCAAAATTGTTTAACTATTTGGAAAAGAATGCCTTGTATACTTGAACATAAACCTTTCATGTGATCCAGTAATTACATCTCAAGGTGTTTACCCTGGAAAGATGAAAATATGTTCAAAGACACGTGCAAAGAGTACCTTTATTCACAATAGCCTAATCCCAGAAAAAAATCTAAATGTTCACCAAAATATGAAAAGCAAACTATGGTACAGCCATACTGTATTTTAAAAAAAGTAATAAACACAAAATGGAAGAAATCTCAAATTCAAGCTAAAGGAACAAAGCTAAAAGAAGAGTATATAACTTTTTATATCAATCATAAGAGTATGTAACTTATGATACCAATTCTAAAAGAGGCAAAACTAATAAGCAGATCATTGGTTGCCCAGGCCCAAAAGGGAGGAATGATTACAAAGGAACATTTTTTCAGAATAATTCAAATGTTCTACATCTTAATTGTGGTAGTTGTTACAGTATATGCATCAAAACACATCAAACTGTACACTTAAAAAGGGGTATACTTTAGAGGATATAGGTTATACTTCAAAAACTTTATTAGTTTATGAAAACTTAATATATAAAAAGGTGGCACTTTCGGGCACCTGTGTGACTCAGTTGGTTAAGCGTCCAACTCTTGGTTTCAGTTTAGGTCATGATTTCAGGGTCATGGGACTGAGCCCTAAGTTGGGCCGTGCATTCATCAGAGTCTGCTTGAGATTCTCTCTCCCTCTCTGACCCTCCCCTGCTCATGCACACATGTACTCCCTCTCTCTATAATAAATAATATTTGAATAAAATTAAAAGGTGGCATTTTAAAACAGGAAAGTATCCCTCAAGTGGTCTAGAGAATTGTCTCTCTCCCTCTCTGACCCTCCCCTGCTCATGCACACATGTACTCCCTCTCTCTGTAATAAATAATATTTGAATAAAATTAAAAGGTGGCATTTTAAAACAGGAAAGTATCCCTCAAGTGGTCTAGAGAATTGGCTATCCAGGTGGGAAAAAATAAAAGGTAGCTATTTGTATGCTGTATCTAAAAACATGCCAAATGCAATCTGGATCTAAACCTAAATCACACTATATGCAAAAATTAACTCAAAAACAGATGACAGACCTCAAAGTAGAATTAAAACTATAAAATTATTAGAAGAAAACGGGCATAAACCTTCATGACCTTAGATTATGTAATGGTTTCTTAAACACCACCACCAAAGGCAACAAAAGAAAAATACATAAATTGGACTTCACCAAAAATTAAAACCTGGCTGCTTCAAGGAAACAATCATGAAAGTGAAAAGACAACCCTATAGAATGGGGAGAACTATGTGGAAATCATCTCTCTGAGAAGACTTATAACCAGAATGTATAAAGAATACATAAAACCGAATAAGAAAAAGACGACCCAATTAAAATACAGCAAAGGATTTGAGTAGACCTTCTCCAAGACGGCCAATCAGCACATAAGATGTAATCATCATTAACCATTAAGCAAATGCAAATCAAAACCACAAAGAGATATCTTAACACCCATATAAATTACTAAAATAAAGAGATAATCAACTTTGGCACAGAAGTAAAGCTATCAAAAACACATACATTGCTGAAAACTATAAAAGAGTGCAGCCACTTTGGAGGATCCTGGCAGTTCCTCAAAATGTTAAACACAGATAACTTACGATCCAGCAGTTTTACTCCCAGATATACCTGAGAGATGACTATATATGTCCATACAAAAGCTTGTATGTGAATGTTCACAGAAACATAATTCAAAATAAAAAAATGGAAAAATCCAAATAGTTATCAACTGATGACTGAATAAACAGTGCACATATTAATAGTGTAATATCATTCAGCCATAAAAAAATGCTGTTACGTGCTACAAGTAAACCCTGAAATACAATACCATATAAAAGAAGTCATACACAAAAGAGCACATATTTTATGATTCCATGTATATGAAATATCTAGCAAATCCATATAGAAAGCAAGCAGATTAGTGGCTGTCAAAGGCTGGAGGACAAAAAAATAGAGAATGACTACTAACAGGTACAGAGTTTCTCTATGGGATGAAAATGTTCTAAAATTAGCGGCAGTGAGTACAAAAAACCAAATATACCAAATACAAATATACTAAAAATGAATCGCATGCTTTAAAAGGGTGAATTTTATGGTATGTGTATTACATCTCAATAAAGTGGGAACTACAAAAACTATATGCTTGTTTTGTTTTGTATTTTTTTAACTTCGCAAAAAAGGAAAAAAGCTGCATGTATCTGTAGTTACACAGATATACTTACTTTGTATTTGCCAGGCAATTTTCTGTTTTTCTACACCTACATTTAACAACTGTTATGTTTTAGAATTAATTAAGAAAAAGCAAACTTTCATTTATTTTTGTACTTAAAAATACACAACTATATGTTTATTTCCTCACTCAAAAATAATTCTACATACCAATCAATATTTAAGAGGGGGACCAACCAGGAAATATAAGAGATTCTCTGGAAATATGAAAATATTAGAATTCTTGGTTTTATGATTTATGGGAATACTCTAGTAGTTAAAACTGAGACTGTGCTACAAATCTGGGTTATACACAATCAGTTACATATAGGAAAGTAACTCTAGGATCATTATCACTGAAAAGAAATGAACTCTCTGAAATGACAGTTGGCCTGCCCCTCCCTCTGGGTTCTGTGAACAGTTCAGAAATTAAATAAATTATGTTTATTTACCTACCTGAATAACTACGGAAAGTACACTCATGACTGGCCAATATTAAAATGCTATTTTCTCCCAATAAGGCAGCTTTACTTAAGTGTTTTATTACATGGCTTAGTGGCACTGAGAGTATCTTACCTAAGTGCAGATCAAGTATCATCTACAGAGATCCTTTAGAGATTCTAAATTACCAGATTTATTTCAATTTCCTGGCTTTAATGATAAACCACTCATTCTGGTCAACAACTCTATGATCTGAAAACAGAAGCAAATGTGCCACATAGTCCCAAGGACTGACTATTGTGAAATTTTCCCCTGGGTTCTTTTTGCACTATAGTTCAACTGAGTTCTATCTTATACAGTGCTTAACCTAAAATTAAACCCAGAATTATGCTAGCTTTCAGCCTGTGTTATACACACACAAAAGATGTATAGTAGAAGACACTAAAATAACTAAAGGTAGGTGGGTTTTCCTTGAAATAATCATAAACACATATTTTCAGGTTTACTATATTTCATCTGTGTATCAAATGTAGTATATAAACTCATAAAATTTGATTTAAGGATAACAAAAGACTGGCTTCTAATTTAACTTCAAAATCCTTTTAAGAAAATTTAGCACATATAATTTTAAGTCAACTAGACTGCCTCTTGTTAAAAGAAAACTGTTGCTCTGAACACTAGCCATATTTGAAGGACTTAAATAATAAAAATTGAGGGCATTTAATTTTCTATGAATGTCTAGTAAAATACTTAATATAGCCTAATGATATTCTTTTGACCAGTTACCAACTGGAATAGTATTTCTGAATCAATCAGTACATGAACATTCATTCATTTACCTAGCACTCACAAATGCTTGAAATTGCACATTAAAAAAGAGAGAGGGTGCCTAGGTGGCTCAGTAAGGTGGAACATGAGACTCTTGATTTTGAGGCTGTGTGAGCCTCAACTGTTGGTTGCACAGATTACTTTTAAAAAATCTTTAATAAAAGAGACAGAGACAAATATTTACTTTTCATAAGAAAAGATTCGTAAAATACCTTTTACATATACTTCACTCAGGAAGTGAAGAAATTATTTAATTGCAGTTGAAATTCCTTACTTACTCAGGAAAAGCAAGATTCATTAACACCATAATACAAAGAAGCACTAAAATCAATGAGTACAAAGAGATTCTCAGGGAGGCTTCCGTAAGTAATATTTCAGCTTATTTAGCAATATTCCCTGAGGCCCGTGAATGGGTGAAATTTGTTGTCTAACTGTGCTCCAAGCAAACTGAAACACACTGGCAAAGGGTCTGGCACAAAAGGTTAGACATCTCAAAAAACTGAAAAGGCCAGTACTGTTAGATGGTTCTGTTTAGCGAGGAGTATGGAGAAAGGTAAGGCTGAGGAAGTACAGAATCTAGATCATGTCAGACTTTGTAAACTAATAAAGGCTTCTGACTTTTACTCTGAAAGCAGTGGAAAGCCAGAGAAGAATTTTAAATAGAAAATTACAAGGTCATAATTCTATTTTTATTTTTTTTTAAAGATTTTATTTATTTGAGAAAGAGAGATCACAAATAGGCAGAGAGGCAGGCACAGAGAGAGGAGGAAGCAGGCTCCCTGCTGAGTAGAGAAAGCCTGATGTGGGGCTCAATCCCAAGACCCTGATATCATGACCTGAGCTGAAGGCCAAGGCTTAACCCACTGAGCCACCCAGGTGCCCCAGAATTCTATTTTTAAAAGATCACTTGAAAAGACAGAACTGTTATTTGTTCACAGTAATCCAAAAGAATTATAAACTATTAGAAATGATGGAGTTCACCCAAATTGATGGATACAAAATCAATACCAGCAATAATCAAATGGAATAAAAAAGATGCTATTTACAATGCAAAAATTAACCAAATAACTAATAAATTCAGTAACATATGCGTAAAAGACATTTATGAAGAAAACCACAAATTACTGAAGATTCAAATAAATAACAAGGTAATTCTCAATTTATATATTCAATGCAATTCCAAATAATATCCCCAAAGGAATGTGATAAACTGGTTTTAAATTATTATGAAAGAATAAAAGTCTAAGAACAAGATAGTTCTGAACATTAATAAAGGGGAGGCCTGTATTCCCAGATTTCAAAACTTAACTATTTAAAATAAAACAATGTAGTACTGGTGTTTAAAAAAAAAAAAAAAGACAAAAAATTAAAAAAATAAGAAAGAGAGAAAAGAAAGAAATTAAAATCAAACCCAAGCACATAGCAGATGATACAGAGGACATGCAAAAAATAAAATAAAATAATGGGGGAAGAATTCAATACTTAATGTTGGGACAACTTGCTTATCATTAAAAAAAAAAAAAATCTGATTCCCAACTCCCTCCCACATGGACCTAAATGCAAAAAACAAAAAAAAAAAAACATAAACCTATTAGCAGACAATATAAAAGAGAATTTCTTGAACAAAAAATACAAATCATAAAGGAAAAGGTTCATGATTTCAACAACTGAAACTTGAGATTCTATATCCCAAAAGAGAATACCATAATAGGCAACCAGCAGTATTTTTTTCTTATTCTGATAACTTTCATGGCTGCACTATAAAATAAAAAGGTTGGAGGAGATGATGGTCTAGGTCCTTTACAACATAAATACTATATACTAATGTCTCATTCTTTATAAACAATAATTTACGAAACATTTAAAAGACGCCAGAAATAATAAAATTCATGTCCATTTACCCACCATTTACACCATTTAATGTAAATTAAAATGAGGTATATAAAAAAAGGTATCATTTCACATCCATTTCAACTTTGCAAAAATTTTAAAACAGGACAATTCCAAATGAGGGCGAGGATACTGGAAAGCAAAGTGCAAATATGAAGTATATATTGGCATGATGATTTTAAAGTTTTTTTTTTCCCCCAATTTATTTATTCGTCAGAGAGAGACAGCACAGGCAGGCAGAGTGGTAGGCAAAGGGAGAGAAAGAAGCAGACTCCCCACTGAGCAAGGAGCCAGATGTGGGACTCAATCCCAAAACCCTGGGATCATGACCTGAGCCCATGGCACTGGGTTAACCGACTGAGCCACCCAGGCATCCTGGCATAATGACTTTAAAGAAGAATTCAGAAATATTTACTAAGGTCAAAGTTATTCACAGCCTATTCTCAGGCAATTCATTTTCATGAATCTTCTTAAACACCAATACCAAAAAATGTGTAAAAGCAATCATTTCAGCATTATTTATGACAACAAAAAAGAAATAACTAAAAATATCCATCAACAGTGAAATATATACATTTTATAAATGGAGTACCATATAGCAAATTGAATGAATACACTTATTTCAAAAAAATGCTTTTTTTTAAAAGGACTCTGAAGATTATATACAATACAGTACCATTTTGTAAAAATTTGAAACACAAAACACTTGTCACTTATGGATACTTCTACAAGCATACAGTAAAATTATAAACAAGAATATGACGTATAC
The DNA here is from genome assembly GCF_009829155.1 of Mustela erminea. NCBI lineage: Eukaryota > Metazoa > Chordata > Mammalia > Carnivora > Mustelidae > Mustela > Mustela erminea. The sequence goes on from NC_045618.1 coordinate 24,490,660, forward strand.
TCAAGAACCTCAGGATAGTTATTGCCTTACAGAGGGTTAACAGCATTTACTTCCCAAAGAATCAAAAGTGGCAGAATTTATAGTTCTGGATATTTGCTGTATTATTTATGGTATGTTTTAACTATCTTATAATTAAGATACATACATATATTCAAAAAGAAAAAAAATGAATATATAATACCTAAACTGAAAATTACCTTGGAGATCATCTAATCCAATCCATGTACTTTTTTTTTTTTTTAAAGATTTTATTTATTTGCCAGAGACAGAGGGAGAGAGCGCGAGCGAGCACAGGCTGACAAAGAGGCAGGCAGAGGGAGAAGCAGGCTCCCTGCGGAGCAAGAAGCCCGATGTGGGACTCGATCCCAGGACCCTGGGATCATGACCAGAGCCGAAGGCAGCTGCTTAACCAACTGAGCCACCGAGGCGTCCCTAATCCACGTACTTTTTAAAGAAAAGATATCAGAGTAAGAATATAAAATAAGTATTACTGTAGTCTTGACAGTTTTAAACATATGCTACTTGTCTAAAACAGCACCTACGGGAATTAAATCTTGATCACTTAAGAGAAACTTGTAGACCACAGTGATCAGCCTCAATTTCTCAAAATCTGATGTCAGCTAGAAATACGGAGAACACGAACACACCCTTCCTAGAAAAGCCTCATCAAATTCAGCACACAGAGAGGCAATGAAGTGGGGCTGTAGTACAGATGTCTTTAGCCTACTGTCCAGGCTGCCTAGTCCTGTATCTACTTAAAATCAGTTAAAAGTTCTGAAGCTTAGAGGATTTTGTTCCTGGTGATTCTTACTCATCAGCTCACAACAGACAGTCCTGAATGGAAAGCAGTTACATTCATCAAGCACTTACAAATACATAAAACTGCATGTGAAAAAAAAAAAAAAAAGAGACACACAGCAAATGTTCTCACAGAATCTTCAATTCAGGAGGAAAGAAAGGATTTAATTTCAGTTGAGGTAACTTACCTATTTTCCAGTTGAGATCCAACTATTTTTAAGTTCATCCCTCTTTGCCTTTCATTTAGCCCAAAAGATAAGAGAGGAATTTTAGAGGGAATAAACTAACTCCCTAATGAGTTACTGACACCAAAAAACTTTACTTTTTCATTTTGAAAATAATTAGAAATAAAGTTCGCTGGGCAATAATTAATGAAATATACAATAATATGAAATGCAGGAATCTAGTTTTATGTGTTTAAAAGTCTAAAGTTAGCTTGGTTTTTCTAATACATTCTCCTAAAGTGTTCTCATTTCAACACTATATATAGACAACTTTTAAGCACTTCTATTCTGTCAAGCACAGTGTATCACTACCTTTGCTACCAAACTTTATCCATTTAATTTTCTATTTTGCCTCTCTATTCTTAAAACATTTTAATGTGTCCTAGTCCATATCTGGCTGCTAAAAGAAAATACCACAGACTGGGCGGCTTATAAACAGAAACTTATTTTTCAAATTCTTGGAATCTAGGAAGCCCAGTATTAAGGTGCTGGCAGATTCAGTGTCTGGCAAGAACCAGCCTCCTAGTTCACAGATAGCTGTCTTCTGGCTAAGTCCTCATATAGCAGAATAGTCAAGGGAACTCTGCAATCTTTAATAAGGCACTAATTTCATTCATGAGGACTCTCTCCTCATGATCTAATCACCTCAGGAAGGCCACAATTCCTAATACCATTACAATGGGTGTTACAATTCAATCATATGAATTCTGAAAGGACATAATCATTCCATATATAGCAGTATGTCACAGACATAGCAAAATGTGTAAGAAATTGAGTATGAATGAAATAGCTGAAGTAATTAGAGAAACTTTTCATTCCATAGAAGCTCTAAATATAGAATATCTTAAACAGCATAGTTTTTATCACTAACATGCAATACGATACATTGTCAGCCCACTTCAGAAAACTAGAAAAGAAAAATTTTACCCAATTACTTTTTGTGTGAAATGGGATTTATCGATCAGTATACGTGTCATATACAATAGATGCTCAAAAGACATGTATTTTTCCCCCAAACAAAAACTTTATATTTAACAAAGGTAAATACTTAACATTCTTATGTATGGTACACTATGAGGTTATCAGTATTGGCACATACACACACACAGCAGCACAATAAATAGAATTCTTAAGAAAAAATACTAAACTAATTAATAAGCTGGAAATACCTGTATTTCTCCCCATGACCCATAAGCTTTATACAGAAAACATTGCTGGCATTTCATCTTTTCCCTTCCCAAGAGGATTATGCTTTACATCTGATAAGAGAAAGGAAGTATTTGTTGGCAGTATGAAGAAATTCCCACAGTGGTAGCTGCAGTACTAGAAATGATCATCTCAGAAGAAAATAACACTAGTTTTAAAGATGGAGCTAAAGACTGTAAGGAAGTGACAAAATGTGACATTTATCTATACTGAATTCTAGATACATGATTCTTACATTATTTTCTATGCTGAGTATATAATTTAGAGAGAAAATTCAGAATTTATTCTGCATTATGAAGAATATGAAAGTAAACAGATTAGGATAGTGGTTACAGCCACAAAAAGCAATTCTAAGACTACCTTCTCACATCCAAGAATAGAAATCTATTATAATAGAAGCTTGAAATGGATAAGGTATCACTTTTGATACAAAGAGAAAAATGTCATCACATTAAGAACAAAGAATTAAAAGCCTGCACACCACAAAGAGACAGGTTAAAAAAATTTTTCACGTTTTATTTCTGTAATATAAAAGGATCTATGCTTGACTAACCTCAACTAACCCCGAAGGGTACAGAAGGTCAACTTCTATAACACACTTAACTGTTAAAGAGTCACCACATTAAGCTCTATATTGGCCAGCCAAGAGTTTCATTTAAGGAATATTTTATCCTACTTAATCAAGTGTTCAGGGCTCAAATGCAATTTCCATGCTTTTTATTTGTGGCACAGATGTTGACTTTAATAAAGTCTTACATAGGATTCTTTTCTATGATCCACATGGGCTATCTTAATAGATTCCAGAAGACTTCCTAGGATGGAACTTTTGGAATAATCTTATCCAATAAGAATCTATGTCTCTAAAACCTCTTTTACTTTCAGGTCAACCTTATGATTCACCTTAATTCAAATTAACAGGAGAGGTCAAAAGTAAAGCAAATTAGGGTGTCTAGGTGGCTCAGCAGGTTCAATGTCTGCCTTCACCTTAGGCCATGATCCTGGAGTCCTGGAATTGAGTCCTGTGCCAGGATCTCTCCTCAGTAAGGAGTCTGCTTCTCCCTCTGAATGACTCTCCCCTCTCTACTGCTTTCTCTCTCGCACTCTCAAATAAATAAAATCTTTAAAAAAAAAATAAAAAAAAGTAAAGCAAATTACAGAAGGCATTTTTTTGACTTAGGATTAGTAATACTGAATAGTGCATCAGTAATTATTAAGATCTTACTATTTATTTCAAAGGTAGTTAACAAATTTAAAATAAACTCACATACTAAGTATTTCCCAAAATAATACTTCTGAAAGTATGAAAGGGTTAAAAATGTTTATAGAGAAAAGCATGAAAATATACCAATGTTCCAATCACCAGCTTATTACTAACCAACTTGTTTTCTTGGGCAAGTCACTAAGTCACATATAAGATCACTTTATACAGTATTATTCTACTTTTCTGAGAATCATCACATCTGAAAAAACAATCCTTTGAAAGAGACAAAGCAAGTATCACCTTCATTTAACAGACGTTAACAGAACAAAGGCTTTGAAAGGTTAATGACCTGCTCATGACCAGATAGGAAGCTAGATTGGAAGGATGAACCCATGCATCTTCTGACACCAAAGTTAGTGCTTCTTCCTCCACATCAGTGGTTCTTGGTGGCTTTTGTTCACTGAACCTGTTGAGACTCTGAAACTTAAAATTTATATATAATTTTAGGGAGTTCACAGTCACGAAGCTTAGCATCAAACAGAAACAACTGTCAACCAAATCTTATTTGCAAACAGCAATATTCAAAAAAAAGGTATTAGCTTTATTTCATTCTCAGACTGGCCTTAAACTTACAAAGTTCATTTTGACTCATTATCCATAATGGTGTTACTTATTAATGATAACTTAAATCAAAGCACACTACAGGTAACATTTCTAAGGGTAAATAAAAATTAAAGTTGGCAAAGAAATTTATCATCTATTTATTAATTAGTTATTTCATTTAATAAATTATATAGCATCTTTAAGTATTTTAAACATCTGTTCTGGACATAGGATATGTTTGTAGATTAATACCATTACTACTTACTGTAATTTTACATGACTTCCTTTATTAGAAGAAAAAGCCCCACTTCCTGCACTGTTATGCTCAGAAAAGGCCCAATGATGGCATCTTGTGAAGTCTGCCTTCTAATAATAATGTAGAAAAGATTCAAATAGAAGCAAATTACTCATCTCAACAGGTAGGACAGAACATGCACCACTGAATGCAGAGAGTCCTGAACTCTAGTCCAGAGACTCAGACTGCAGTTCTAGCTCTATCACCAGGTGACTTTCAGAAAATCATTTTAAAACTTTGCACTTCAATTTCTTCATGTATAAAATAAATGGAGTGACTGGCCTCAAGAATAGTCCTACTGAGGCTTGAAACTTCTATAAACCTAGAACCAGAAGAAAGAATGATAAACACCAAAGAAAAATACCAAAGTACTTACAGGCAACTGACAAAGTAAATCAATTTCTTTTTCTTTCTTTTTTTTTTTTAAATACATAGCCATTCACACACAGACACACACACACACACAATGTGCCAGGTTTTGGATTACAGAGTAGAACCAAGGTAGAGATATAAACTATCTCACAAGGGGCGCCTGGGTGGCTCAGGTCATGATCCCAGGGTCCCGGGATTGAGCCCCACATCGGGCTCTCTGCTCAGGGGGGAGCCTGCTTCCCCCCTCTCTCTCTGCCTGCCTCTCTGTGTGCTTGTGATCTGTCAAATAAATAAATAAAAATCTTAACAGAAAAAGAAAAACTATCTCACATATGCCAAACAGTTGTATAAAGGGGTAAAAACAATATTCTTTAGACTAGAAGCTGCGGCTGGAAGTGTTGAGTCCAGAGAACTGCCCTAAGACTAGAAGAGCTCAGAAGAATGAGGCTCCATTATGTGATAGGATTTCACAAAAAATGGTGCTACATGGAGAAAGTCACTAGACTGTAAGCTTCCAAAAGATAGACATGATTCCTGACTTTGTAGCTCCTACATATAACCCAGCTCACAGTCACAGTAGGTACCCAATAAATGTTAGTTGACTACTGATAACTAATTCATCCATAGGCTGGCAACACACTTTCTGGTAAACACTAGGAGACCCTCCCCTTAAAGAGTGAGTTCCCAGCTAGTGAGAATGAAACAATGTAAAGGATAACATGCTAGAGTCCACCCTATGTAAGATGCTTTGAGAACAACAACAAAAATAACAGAGAAGGAAGACTTCAAAGGATTAACTTATTAAGAGCCTATGTGTTTGACATTTTATAAACTATTCCTCAAAACAACTCTACTTAGTTTCACCATTCCCTTTTTACATATGACAAAACTGCAGCTCACCAAGACTAAGCAACTTGCCAAGATCAGACAACTAAGGTGAGCCCAGAATTAAAAGTACAGTGAACTGCACATACTGCAAGGTTTTTGAATTTCTCTTTACATCTACAGTGAGAGGAGAGTCAAAATCGGCCAAAACTCTGTTATCCTGAATTATCCTGAAAAGAGAAAACTTGTCTTCACTCGTAAAAATCAAAAAACTAACTTTTTAGCAGCTCTATGTGCATTTAATGAAATGTCTCTATGTTTTGACCAATATAAGTTTGGGTCTAAGCAAAAATGTGCAACGTGGTAAGAACATAACCAATAACCATTTAAGAAAATAAACATTTATATATATTTCAAGTGCTTGGGTTGAAAAATTAACATATGATCCACAGTTTTGGATTATCCCACTGACTGCTTATTTGAAACAGCAAATTATTTCTGATGGGGGGGTGCTTTTGTTTTTCTTTTGTTTTTGGCAGGGATAGCAAAAGGATCATTTATAAAATGATCTGAAGTTTAAGAAATACAAATGATTAAAGGTTAAATACTCAAGACACTGTTAAGTACCCAATAAATCTTATTAAATGAACTTAACAAGTGGAATGAGAATGTGTCTGCCTCACACTTCTAACAAATATACTTAAGAAGGTATTTTTTAAGCCAAGAAAAAAAAAATGTACAGTTTAAGAGGTAAAATAAAAACAGCTTACAAAACCTCTAAAGAGAAATCAGAACACCGTTATTGTATCTCTGTGTAAAGTTAAACTCCTCAGGAACTAGGCAATGTCCAGACAATAGTGTACATAATAGCATACTAACGCTAGTTAATAAATATTGATATAAGACTTAGTTTCCAGTTCTAATTTTGTATAAAGAGAGGATCATTATTTCTTGAATCTGTTTCTTTTGTTGTCATTATTATCAGTTTCTTTAAAGAGCTTCTGGGTCATTCTTTGGGCTTATCAGGACCATCACTAATACATTATATTACATTTTATTTTATTCATTTTATTACAAATGTGATAACTCAGATTTATAAGATCTAATTCTAAAATTATTTCAACTATACATACCACGACAAAAATTTTATTTTTATCTTCCTAAATTCTAAACTTTTGTACCTGGTTTACCCAGTAATCTAAGTAAGAATACTCATTAGTTAGAGATTATGAAATAAACACCTCTCATCCCTCTTGTCTAATTCACTCAAGATTTATTGTGTATCTACTGTGACTTTGACAGGTGACTTTTTAACAGTTATACTTCCAAACTTTAGGTCATTTCCATTTCAAGGCCCCTACCCTCCCCCGAAGAATATTCTGGAATAATTTCCTGCTTCTTTCAATATTACAGGCAGTGGAATTCTTCAAAATTATGGGTCATATCTATACCACCTCATGATTTATGGAGGATAAATCTAGACTGTAAATCCCATACTGCTATTCGTTTACATTTTCCAAAGTACCCTAGCACTTAATAAATATAATCCGAGACAGATTTAGTAACGCTTCTATTTTAGTATGCCAATTGGCCGTTTTTGAAAATTCAGAGACTAAATTATCTTTGAAGAATTCTAAGCTCAGTGTCTATGTTAAAATTATTCCTAACAATTTTATGGACTAAAGCATTTGCCACATTCAATTCTGACTTTACCAACAAAACCTCCACGCCATGACGAAGAAAGAGTCCTTTTCATTTTCTCAACTGAAAAGGGAAAAAAAAAAAAAAAAAGCCAACTGTTTGCAGGTTTGCATTTAACAGAATCTCTGGCAAACCCGATACCTCACATTTAATGTGAAAATCCCGATAATCGATAATCTGTGAACATAACCCTTGGGCTTGATTTCCCACTTCATCCGCCCTCCCTCACCACCAGTCCACCTCCAAAGCACACATCTAAACATTTTTCACCAAAAGGGCCCAAACCTCGAAAAAAGAGCTCCCCTTGGAAAGAAAAGGGCAGCCCTACGCTGCCTGGGCCCCAGGCCTGCTCCGTGAGCTTCGCTCCAAGGAGGGCCAACTCTCGACGCCCTACACGCCCCGCCCCGGGCCCGCTGGCGTCCCCTTAGGCACAAAACCCTCCCTCCGGCCCTCAGCCAGGGCTGACAGTTACGGTAGCAGCAGCCGCTGCTTCCAGAGGCCTACTTCTGGCACCGACCCCTCCAAACCACGCGCCCCAAACACTCGCGGTGGCGCGTTTGGGAGCGTCCCTAGCTTAGCCCGAACCAGCCCCGAAGGGTGGTTTGGTCAACAGAGAGAACGAAGGGAAATGCCGCCCACCCTCCCCGGCCCAGGCCCGGTCCTCCGCCACACTGACCTGTTGTCGCCCCCGCGCCTGGGCTGCGGCCCTCGCAGCAGCGGCTGCCTCACTGGTCGCGGTCGCCCTCGCTCGCCGCCTCCGCCCGCCACCGCCTCGTTCCCTTTCGCTGCCTCCACCGCCGGGGCTCATGCGGGACCCGCGCTTCCTTCTCCGGAGATTAAGGCCGGGAAAGGGGGCGCCGGGGCCGCAGAAAACCCCGCGCTCGTCGCCAGCCGCCGCTCCGCCGCCGCTTCTCCCCACTGGGAAGCTGCGGGGCCCTCTGAGCCGGAGCTACGCTGCGAGCTGCTCCGAGAGCGACCCCAAGGAGGAGCCGAGAGAGGCGCAGCTGCCCGCGGCCGTAATCGTTGGGTTCGTAGAGATGAAGCGCAAGCCGGAGTCGGCAGCGGAAAGCGAGCGCCCAGGCCGGTAGATGGCTAAGTGGCAGCGGGGTGCGAGAGCGGGAGGAAGGTGGTGTGTCGAGGTTCTGGCAAAGGGGATTCAAGCTCTGTCGTCTCCTGCAGTCACCCCGAACCGAGCGCCACCATCTTGGGAAAAAACGCGGATCTCGCGGCCGCAGCGATAGCTGGGAGGACTGGCTGGGCGGGCCGAGTATCCCAGCAGGCAGCGCGCGCCGCCCGGTCTGGCGAGAGCTCTGGGCAGGACGCAGGGACGTGGGGCGGGGCCGGAGTGCGCGCAGGGGGCGCAGCGTTATCCACGCCCTCTCTTGCCGGCTCCTCCCCCTTCCTGCTTGCCGTCGTCGGCAGCGCAGGGGCTGTTGGGAAGGGGAAGTGGCTCGCGGCTCCCTGGAGTCCAACCAGGGTTGGCCGCCATCTTGGGATCGAGAAGAGGGTCAGTGTTTCTCTTGAGCCACCGCTGTCTGTGGCCCCCTCTCCGAAAGAAGAGGGTACACACCGGAAGACCCCTGGGGCCTCCGGGAGTGTTGGAGAGCCCCGTGGTATAAGCAAGTCGACGAATGTGTTGGGACTTAAACGCGTCCGATTCTAGGGGGACGAATCAGCTCTGAAAATCCGCCGGGGGGCGGCGGTGGCTTTGATAGCTCCCTGCCCCGCTGCGAGGCTGCAGCCTCCGGATACCAGGCCTCTGACCCCAACCCCTCTCCGCCCAGAGCTTCCTTTGTAAATACTGCAGAGGTACCCCGAAAGTGTGAGCCATCTTTCAGGGGACCAAGGTCATTTGCTCAGGCCTCTCCAATACGGTGTCATTAGTTTACTAGGAGATGAAAGTCCGTCTCGCAGTTTTGACATTCGGTAGGTGATTGTTAAAGATAAGGGTTACCATCAGCTGGATGGATGCTAATTTTGACCCGTATGACAACTGAACCCATTTGAAATCATGCATCTTCATGTTTAGTATCAAGGTCATCATTTTATTTAAAAAGTTTGATTTTTTTTTTATGGCTCTGCGACACTTAACTGGCAAATATAGTGGAATCACTAACAATTCATAGTCTTAAGGGCTTGCAACTTTGCTAAGCCCTAAAATACTATATGAGATCCCGTTCATCTAGTATTCAAAGAATTTTTTTTTGAATCAACAGTCTTACAAAGCGTTGTATTTAGCTGCCATTCTTAGAACATTATAAGTCAGGGATATATTTATGTATACTGCTTCCCAGTTATAAGCAACTGTAAAAAACTTAAAACTATAAAAAATAAGCGGAATTTAAATTATCCCAGGACAATTAATGATAAATTACAGTATTAAATCGTGTCTGATTTTAACTTACTTCCTCTTTCTTTTTTTCATTTTCCCCCATTATAGATCCTCATTTGGAAATAATTTGTAGTTACATTTTATAGAAGAGGCTAGTTAAAATCGTAATCTTTTAAGAATTTTCTGTGCATATTATCAAAATAGGCAAATGAGAATGAAAATCTTCAAAGATTTTTATTAAAATGATCAAAGCAATATGTTACTTCAGTGTCTAGCCTGTAAAGATACCTTTAACTATTCTCCTTAAGTAGAAATTGCTTGAATAAATGAAATTTTCTGTAACCTGGTACATCAAAATTCCCGAGTACCAAAAAAAAAAAAAAAAAAGACTGAAGAGAAATAAGTCTGCTTTTTTTTTTTTTTTAAAGATTTTATTTATTCATTTGACAGACAGGGATCACAAGTAGCAGAGAGGCAGGCAGAGAGAGAGAGAGAGAGAAGCAGGCCCCCTGCTGAGCAGAGAGCCAGATGTGGGGCTTGATGTGAGGCTCGATGTGGGGCTCCATCCTGGGAGGCTGAGAGCATGACCTGGGCTGAAGGCAGAGGCTACCCACTGAGCCACCCAGATGCCCCAATAAATCTGCTCTTAAATGTCAGAATGACTATTCTGGTCTTTACTAAAATCAAGAAGGATTGCAGTTTCTCCTCTGAATATGGAGAAATTACGCATAGGCTTTTTTAGTTCATTAATAGGTATTTTGTCTGACATTAGTGTCATGCCTGGTTCAAGACCGCACTATGCTCTTTGTCTTACCCATTTTCAAATTTTGTGATGTTTGCTCATAAAAATTACTAGCACATTGACTGGCATAAGATAAGTGCTCAGTAAATGTTAGGGCTTAGTAATAGTTATATTAGTATTATCAATACCATTGTTTAGCACTGCACACTTCATGAACTCCTCTACACCTCCACCATTAATTCCTACAAAGCTACCTAAATTTGTATTCACCCTGATCTCCTGTCTTACAGTATGAGCCATCCTTCTTCCTACAGCTTTTTTTTGGGGGGAGGCGGGTGTAGGGGTACTGGCAGGTGAGGGGCAGAGACTCAGTCCCTTGGTCGTTCCCACTCTTGTTCATAAATTCTTGCTATGCTAACTCTGTCCCTTCTATTTAGAAGAGCTATCTGTACTTGGATTGTCATTTCTTTCTAAGTCCCTCTTCAACTACTGAAATTTAACATTTGTTCCCATTTTATTATATAGCTGTCTGTAATCACATAAAGGCCAAATCTAAAAGTTGCTTCTCAATTTGCATTGTACCTGACCCTTTTGCAGGTTTCCACATTGGTAACTACTGCCTCCTGGAAATTGCTCCCTTGGTTCCATCATCTGCATTCTCTAGCCTCTTTCCCTATGTCTTGGGCCCTCTTCTTCAAGTCTTCTTTGCAGAATGTTCTTCCTCTCAATCCTCAGTTCTTTTTACCTACTGTATTATACAGTCTGTCCCAGTACTATATATATATATATATTCTACATGAATATATATATATTCTTCCTTTATCGTTTATTTCAGTCAGGGATCAAGTCTGAATCTTGGACACTGCTCTCGCTCAGGACCAGACATATCTTCAAACTCTTTTTGGAAATTTGTACTGGATGTTCTACAGCACCTTAAAACTCAGCATGTTTAATATTGAACTCATCGGGGCACCTGGGTGGCCCAGTGGGTTAAAGCCTCTGCCTTCGGCTCAGGTCATGATCCCAGGGTCCTGGGATCGAGCCCCGCATTGGGCCCTCTGCTCAGCAGGGAGCCTGCTTCCTCCTCTCTCTGCCTGCCTCTCTGCCTACTTGTGATCTCTCTCTCTCTCTGTCAAATAAATAAAAATCTTTAAAAAATTTAATATTGAACTCATTTGTTCCATTTTCCACCATTAACTGAGATGGGAATTATTTGGAGAACTGCAAGTTTTGGAAGAATGAGCAGTAATTGGGTTTTGCAAATGTTGAATTAGAGGTGCCTATATCTCTGGAGTGGATATCTGTAGTAAAGATTGACTGCTAGTTGACCCCTAATATGCATTCTCCTCTTCATCCATGAGAATGGAGTTATCTAGCTGGACATATGGTTGCCTATAGTAAAGTAAGTATGGCCATGTCAGTAAGGTTCTGGCCAGTGGGACATTAGCAAAAATGATGTAAGCAACTTCCAGATGATACTCTAAAATAAATGGGATGCCTCTTTTCCTTTGTTTCTTTCTGATGATCCGAATGTAGAAAGGGTTGTGATCTATTTTGGAGGTACAACAAGGTGGATTCTTGAAGACTTCATGAGTTGGAGCCTGTGTATCAGCTTGAGCTTTGGTGTGAGATGGCTAACTACTATAATCTGTGTGGTTATTCTAGACACCTTTTACCGAAGCTGACTATGTATCCTAATATCCAAAGGAAGAAACCAAAGAAGCACTAATTCAAAGGAATACATGCACCCCTATGTTTATTGCAGCATTATTTACAATAGCCAAATTATGGAAGCAGCAGCAATGTCCACGGATAAATGAATAGATAAAGAAGAGGTGATTATATATCTATAGGAATATTATTCAGTCATAAAATGAAATCATGCCACTTGCAATGACATGGATGAAGCTAGAAAGTATAATGCTAAGCAAAATAAGTCAGAGAAAGACAAATACCGTACGATTTCATGCATATGTGGAATTTAAAAAAACAAATGGGGGAAAGGGGACAAACCAAGAAACAGACTCAACTATAGAAAACAAACTGATGGTTACCAGATGGTAGGTTGGTGGGAAGTTGGGTGAAATAGATGATGGGTAGTAAGGAGGGAACATATGATGAGCACAGTGTGATTTATGGAATTGTTGAATCACTATATTGTACAACCAAAACTAATATATAACACTGTATGTTAACTTCACTGGAATTTAAAAAAACATTCGAGCAAAAAACCTGGAAGGGCTATCATGCTTTGACTTTGGTCATTTTGGTCTCTTTGTGCCTACGGTAAGCCCAGCAGGAGAGTAGGTGGAAAAGAGTTTCATTGACTACCAGCAGCTGCTGCTGCTAATCTGAACTGTTCTGAATAAAATAGTTTGAATGAAATCAATGAAGCCATCCTTAAAAATTTTGTCTCTGACAGGTACATCTTTTATTCTTTGAAATCATTCACATTGTACTTACATGTCTAATACTATTTTTAATATTTATTCTAACAGGAATTCTAACAAAATACTTTTTTAAGTCTAAGGAAGTGCATTAGTTAAATAAAATCAATTATTAAAAATGGTGCAGAAATACCTGGATGGTTCAGCCAGTTAAACATCTGCCTTTGGCCCAGGTCATGATTTCAGGGTCCTGGAACGAGTCCCACACAGGGCTCCTCACTGGGCTGGGAGCCTGCTTCTTCCTGGGAAGCCTGCTGTGTCTGCTGCTCTCCCTTCTTATGCTCTCTCTCTCTGACATAAATAAAATCTTTAAAAACAATTTATTAAAAATTAATTAAAAACAAAAATTGAAATAATAAATAGATTGAAAATTAATACTTTTTTTTTCAGAATATCTTGACAAAAGAAAACATCTGGCTAGGGAAGAATCATGAGTGTAGTTTTCAATTGATAATATTTCTTTTTTTTTTATTCTTGCTTGACAGTAACAATACAAAATAATCAAATAGATAAAATTTACTGTTGGTCTCTTTGAAATTGCTTCAAGCAATTCTTAATCTAACACTTACCTTTTTTGTTTGTTTTTAGTTTTGTTTTGTGACAGTAAATCATCATAATGATACAGAAAAGGGAAGGTTTTTAAAGATAACGTAGATATTATTCATGACATAAAATGTTTTGTTTTTAGTTTGGTTAAGTATTATACCAATTGCATCTGTATTTTAGTACCTAACACAGACTTTCTGGAATGACAGATTATTTCCCCACAGATAACATTTGTGCACCCATTAAATGCTAGTTGTCTGAATAAATCTCATTAATTCTTACAATTTTGGGTATTGTGCATTTTACCAACTAGGAAATTAAGCCTAGAATAAGTAACTTGTCTATGTCCTACAGCTGAGTAGAGGTAGGATTTAATCCAGGGGTATGTGTGTGTGTGTGTGTGTGTGTGTGTGTGTGTGTGTCTTGTTGCTGCTTTCCCAGAAAATAAAGATATATTTTTATTTGAAATTCAAATATGTTTCATTGAAGTGCTTTTTAAATCAGCCATTCCTGACAGTATTACAGGTTTCCCCTGCTTTTCAAAAATAAAATGTTCCTATGAAATCTTTTATAAATTGGAACGACAAAAAGCAAAAAGCAAATACCATTAATTTACATGGAAATTTTTTTTAACATTCCCAGATCCAAAAAAATAACCTCTCTTAGGTTTTTCTGATATCCTAGGACACATCTTGCTAATTGACACATACAATGAATGGAGATAAAACACATATTCATAGAGTTCAAAGCACTGGCAGCTTTGATGCTGCGATGCTGAGTGTAGTTCCTAAAGAAGAAGCTGGATGGTGACACTGTCACTGCTTTGGGTGTGTGCTGCTTCTATTATGGCTAGCTGCAAAACAAACACTGAACACAATTTTCACTTCTCACCTTTTTTTGTGAAAGCAAAAATCTTCAGATTTCTTTCAGTCAGTAAAAATAGGTATGTGCCAATGTGCGTCTTTCATAAAAGCCAAGTAGTGTAATATGAGCTTTCAAAAGTGGGAGATACCGGTATACCAGAAAAAAATTCTCAACTTGTTACCCCACCAGAAACCTCCTTTTCCATACTGTTCAATTAAAAGCTCAGGTTCTGAGAACCTCAGCCAACCTGATCTGCCACCATTCCATTCCAGCATTCAATCTTATTTTGTGATGTTGGACCAGCTGCTCACCTTCTTTAAGCATCAGTTTCTTCATTTGTAAAGAGGATGATAATGAATAATGATTAAAGAGACCATACATTGCTAAGGACTTGACTGCGTGCCTGGAAGATGATGAATGCTCAGTAAATGTTAATGAATGAATGGGTGAGTAGATGAAATTGTCTTAATTTGGGATTCCCCAGAAGCAGATTTGAGATAGTTGAGCACAGGTATTTTCTTTGGGAGGTAATCCCCAAAACTTTGATAGGGAAGGAAGGAAGTTAGGGAAGGAGGACAACCAATAAAGTGTGCAGTATCACTCTCAAGTATCCACTGTGGGCAACTAGTGCTTACTTCTGCTGATGAATTCTGTGAGAAATTGTAGAATATTCACTTCAGTTATCCTGTCAGTAGAGAGAGGTAGCTGTTATTGAACACTGACCATCCCAGTGACTACTCACACTGCTGGCTTGCTGTGGTAGGGACATGGCAGTTCCAGTTGGTCAGGGAGTGCCCAAAGGAGGGGGGGAAGCAAATGTTGGCAATTGGAACTAGAACTGGCATGTACTACATTGATAAGACCCAGGTTGCCAATAGCATCTGCTACATGAATAAATGCACAAATAAACAAAGGGACAAATGAGTCAAATTTGATGAATTTGCCACATTGAGATGGCCCTCATTGTTGCAGGTTTAGAAGTCTATTAGAGTAGTCCACCAACCAAATTAACATTGTTGAAGCTGAAGACATGGAATTTTAAAATCAGAATGTCAGTTTATTGATTTAAATTGAGAAATAAGGAGGAGGGGCAAGATGGTGGAAAAGTAGGAGGCCCTGTTTCAATTGGTCCCCTAAAGTGAACTAAATATCTACCAGAACATTCTGAAACCCCATGAAATCAGACTGAGATGTAAGACTATCCACTTCTGGATCTCTACAGCGGTAGAAGACACCCGTGGAGAGGTAAAGCAGAGTGAGAATGCTCAGACAGATATCAGAAGATAAACAGAAGGGGAAGGGAGCCACTAGAAGCGACCCATTGGAAAGTAATACCCCATATGAAAGTGCCCTGTGATTGTGATGAGGGAGCAGGAGGCTGGCTGAGGACAAAGCAAAGGCTGGCACCTAGCACCCCCTCTCCACCCGCTCCCCTCCCCTTGGTAATGTGTGTGGCATTCCTCAGGCACCCCTGACTGCCATAAATGATAAATAGTTAACTTGCAGAGATCACAATACTGCAAGACAGGAGTCTCCCTTGGCTTACAAATGTCCTAAATCTCACTAGTAAAGACAATTGATAGTAGGATTATGACATCCCACCAAAAAGTCTCCCAACTATCTTGATGTTAATGGCTGGCCTAAAGACCACATTGATCAAGCCCCAAGGGCAAGGCCTCCAGTAGGCCTCCGACATCCTGGCACCTTGTAGGCCCTCTTTAGCATATGAAAACTCCGTTGAAACCTCCCTTTCCCTCACCTTCCCCCAACCGAAGGGTACATAACCTGCCATCCCTCACAACCCAGGGCAGCAGCTCTTCCTGCCCACAGGTCCTGTTCCTGGACCTCAGCCCACCGAACCTCACCTAGGTTCTAGAACTTCATCAATTGGGGACCAGTATTAATTTGGAGACTGGTTAAAAGCACTCAAAAAGAGCAAAAGATTTTAAGGGGCAGCAGGTGGAATCAGGTGGTCACAGGCACGGGCCTAAGCCCATGGTCCCAGAACAGTCACTGCCGGCAACAACCCATGACAGAGAGAGCCGGGCAGAACCTCCAGTGCATGGTCCCTGAGCCCATGGCTTTCCATTGCTTGCATCACTGCTTGGGTTGGGCACACTCCTGCCCGTGCCTGAGAGAGCCCAGTGTGGGCACAGTCACTGGGCCCCCAGCCTTCTGCAACCTGAGCGACCACGGGGTCTGAGAGCACCCAGCCCATGCCTGAGAGAACACAGAAAGCCCTGACTCAGGTCAAGGTCCCAGGGTCCACAGCCTTCCACGACCTTTGCCTCCACCAGGTGTGAGCACACCCAGCATGGTCATGGACCCCAAACAGCAGTCCCGGCCATGGCAGTCACCCCAGTTTGAGCTCACTGGGACCAAAACTGCTTGCAGTTTTAGTGGCATGTGGGTGCAGACACAAGCGGGAGCCTTGGGTGACTGCTGAGACAGTGGCTGGGAGTACACACTGCCTGTGGAGGTTGTGGTGTTCAGCAGAGTTTGCAGAGGGAGAGTCTGTATATTCTGGACCACCCAGAGGGGAGCAGACTGAGGCTTATCTCTGAAGCAGAGGTCTGTCTAGGTGCAGACAGTTGGCTTTCCAATAAACCTCCAAAAAGCTGTAAAAAGCTGCCAGAGAACAAAAACCACCAGAGAACAAAAGCCTGGAAAACCAGTTTCGACAGAGTCAAGCCCCTACATAGGGAGCAGGGTGACTCAGCCCAAGAAGGACAGACTGAAATACAATGAGGCAGGCCCCTTCCCCAGAAGACAAGACAAAAGAACAAGAAGACAACCACCATAGGGTCCCCATAAAACTATAAAACCCCAACAGTAGAGGAAAACAATATATTAAGTTCCCAATATTGCCCCCAAACTTGTATATTTCATAGACACAACTTTTTTTAATTACTTTGCACTATCCTTGTTTTTTT
The DNA here is from genome assembly GCF_009829155.1 of Mustela erminea. Classification (NCBI taxonomy): domain Eukaryota; kingdom Metazoa; phylum Chordata; class Mammalia; order Carnivora; family Mustelidae; genus Mustela; species Mustela erminea. The sequence continues at coordinate 24,507,749 of NC_045618.1, forward strand.
TTTCTTTTTAACCTACTTACCAATACAACAAGAGGTTTAATACAACATATTGCATAATAACTTTTTAACTTGAACTTTTTTCATACATATACCTCTGTTTTTTTCTTTCTTTTCTTTCTTCCTTTCTTTCTTTCTTTTTTTTAAAGATTTTATTTATTTATTTGACACACAGAGATCACAAGTAGGCAGAGAGGCAGGCAGAGAGAGAGGAGGAAGCAGGCTCCCTGCTGAGCAGAAAGCCCAATATGGGGCTCGATCCCGGGACCCTGGGATCATGACCTGAGCCAAAAGCAGAGGCTTTAACCCACTGAGCCACCCAGGCACCCCCCCCCCCTTTTTTTTTTAATACGTATAGACATAAGCTTCAAGGTAATACTTTTTTCCCTGTTCGGTACTATCCCGATATATAAACCAGTTTTAATTTCCCTGTATCTCTGGAAAGTTGAGTCCTTTAACAAAGATAACAGGATTCACCCATGAAAAACCTAAATAACCTTCCTTGCCCACATTGAGGGTTTATAGCCACCTTGCCATGATATTCATCTGTTGGTGTATTTTTGTATTTATTTTTATATTTGTACTATATAAACCTTATATGTGGGGTTCATTTTGGCTGTTTTTCTTTTATTTTTCTCTTTTACCTTTGTCAGTCTTTTTGTTTGTTCATTTTTGTTTATATACCTTATAAATCTTAATTTTGGGACTCACTTTGGCTGGGTTTAATCTTTTTTTCCCCTCTTTCTTTCTTTTTGGTGGTGACTTCCAATAACTCCAAAACATTCCAGGGTGAACGTTGCCTGGATCATGGTTGATATAGTCACCTATACATCCCCTCAACCACCTCTTCACCAAAATGATGAGAAAGAGGAACACCCAACAGAGGAAAAATTCAGAGACTGTGCCTTTTGCCATAGAACTATTGGGTATGACATAAACAATATGCCAGAAAGGGAATTCAAGCTAACAATTATCCAGGCAATGGCTAGGCTGGAGAAGACCATTAGTGACAACATAGAAACTCTAAGGTGGAAGTGAGAGCTGATCTGACAGTACTAAAAAATGCTATCAGTGAGATCCAATCTAATCTAAATACTCTAACAGCTAGGGTAAGTGAGGCAGAAGATCGAATTAGTGATCTAGAAGACAATCTGATAGAGAAGAAGGATTGGGAGGAGGACTGGAACAAACAGCTTAGAAGCCATGAAAACAGAATTAGGGAAATAAATGATATCATGAAACATTCCAATGTCAGAATTATTGGGATCCCTGAGGGGTGGAGAAAGAAAGAAGACTAGAAGATAGAGTTGAAAAATCCTGGATGAAAATCTCTCCAGTTTGGGGAATAGAACAAGTGTTCATGTCCTAGTGGCAGAGGGGATACCCCCAAGATCAACAAGGCTAGAAAGACATCTAGACACTTAATTGTGAAATTCACAAATCATAATTTTAGACAAGAGGTCTTAAGGGCAGTTAGGAGGAAGAGATTCCTCATGTACACAGGGAGGACCATCAGAATAATGTCATACCTGTCCACAGAAACCCGGCAAGCCAGAAAGGGCTGGCAAGACATATTCAAGGCACTAAATGAGAAAAACATGCAGCCAAGAATACTTTATCCAGCAAGGCTGACATTCAGAATGGATGGAGAGATAAAGAGCTTCCAAGACCGGCGAGGTTTAAAAGAGTGTGTGACCACCAAGCCAGCACTACAAAAAATATTAAGGGGGGTTCTACAAAAGAAGAAAGAACCCAAGAGTGACAGAGCAGAAATCTACAGAGACAATCTATAGAAACAAGGACTTCACAGGCAACATGGTGTCAATAAAAACTTCTCTTTCAATAATCACTCTCAATGTGAATGGCCTAAATGCTCCCATAAAAAGGTACAGGGTTGCAGACTGGATAAATCAGGACTCCTCGAGTGGTCCTAAGAGGGAGATATATAGCAATACAGGCCTATCTCGAGAAAAAAGAAAAATCTCAAATAACCTAAACTTTCACGTAAAGGAGCTGGAGACAGAACAACAAATGAAGCCTGAAGTCAGCAGAAGGGCAATAATAAAGATTGGTTCAGAAATAAATGATATAGAACCTAAATCTAACAATATAACAGACCAATGAAACCAGGAACTGGTTCTTTGAAAGAATTAACAAAATTGATAAGCTTCTGGTCAGAAGTCTGAAAAAGAAAAGAGAAAGGACACAAATAAATAAAATCACAAATGAGAGGGGAGAAATAATAATCAATACCCCAAAACACAAACAATTTTAAGAGAATATTATGAAAACCTATATGCTAACAAATTGGAGAGCCTGGAAGAAATCGATACATTCCTAAAAAAATATAAACTACCAAAACTGAAACAGGAAGAAATAGAAAATTTGAACAGACTGATCACCATAAAAGAAATTAAATCAGTCATAAAAATCAAGAATCTACCACAATCTTCCTTGGTGTTAGTTGTGATCGCTCCCCTTTCATTCATAGTTTTCTTAAATTTGGTCCTTTCTCTTCTCTTTTGGATTGGTTTGGCCAGTGGTTTATCAATCTTACTGATTCTTTCAAAAAACCAACTTCTAGTTCTGTTGATGTGTTCTACTCTATCTGTAGTTTCTAATTCATTGATCTCTAATTTTAATTATTTCCCTTCCTGTGCGTGGGGTTGGCTTAGTTTCTTGTTGATTTTCCAGTTCCTTAAGGTGTAAAGAGAGTTGGTGTATTCTGAATTTTTCAATTTTTTTGAGGGAGGCTTGGATGGCTTTGCTGTATCCCATAGGTTTTGGACCAATGTGTCTTCATTCTCATTGGTTTCCATGAATTGTTTAAGTTCTTCCTTGATTTCCTGGATGACACAAACATTCTTCTTTTTTTTTTTTTTTGCTTTTATTTTTTTATTTTTATTTTTTTTAATTTATATTTTATTTTCAGCATAACAGTATTCATTATTTTTGCACCACACCCAGTGCTCCATGCAATCTATGCCCTCTATAATACTCACCACCTGGCACCCCAACCTCCCACTTCCCACCCCTCCAAAATCCTCAGATTGTTTTTCAGAGTCCCTAGTCTCTCATGTTTCACCTCCCCTTCCAATTTCCCAAAACTCCCTTCTCCTCTCTAACTCCCCATGTCCTCCATGCTGTTTGTTATGTTCCACAAATAAGTGAAACCATATGATAATTGACTCTCTCAGCTTGACTTATTTCAATCAGCATAATCTCTTCCAGTCCCGTCCATGTTGCTACAAAAGATGGGTGTTCGTCCTTTTTGATGGAGGCATAATACTCCATAGTGTATATGGACCACAACTTCCTTTTCCATTCATCCGTTGAAGGGGATCTTAGTTCTTTCCACAGTTTGGAAACCATGGCCATTGCTGCTATAAACATTGGAGTACAGATGGCCCTTCTTTTCACTACATCTGTATCCTTGGGGTAAATACCCAGGAGTGCAATTGCAGGGTCATAGGGAAGTTCTATTTTTAATTTCTTGAGGAATCTCCACACTGTTCTCCAAAGAGGCTGTACCAACTTGCATTCCCACCAACAGTGTAAGAGGATTCCCCTTTCTCCACATCCTCTCCAACACATGTTGTTTCCTGCCTTGCTAATTTTGGCCATTCTAACTGGTGTAAGGTGATATCTCAATGTGGTTTTCGTTTGAATCTCCCTGATGGCTAGTGATGATGAACATATTTTCATGTGTCTGATAGCCATTTGTATGTCTTCATTGGAGAAGTGTCTGTTCATATCTTCTGCCCATTTTTTGATATGATTGTCTGTTTTGTGTGGGTTGAGTTTGAGGAGTTCTTTATAGATCCTGGATATCAACCTTTTGTCTGTACTGTCATTTGCAAATATCTTCTCCCATTCCGTGCGTTGCCTCTTTGTTTTCTTGACTATTTCCTTTGCTGTGCAGAAGCTTTTGATTTTGATGAAGTCCCAAAAGTTTATTTTCACTTTTGTTTCCTTTGCCTTTGGAGACATATCTTGAAAGAAGTTGCTGTGGCTGATATCGAAGAGATTACTGCCTATGTTCTCCTCTAGAATTCTGATGGATTCCTGTCTCACGTTGAGGTCTTTTATTCATTTTGAGTTTATCTTTGTGTATGGTGTAAGAGAATGGTCGAGTTTCGTTCTTCTATATATAGCTGTCCAGTTTTCCCAGCACCATTTATTGAAGAGACTATCTTTTTTCCACTGTGTATTTTTTCCTGTTTTGTCGAAGATTATTTGACCATAGAGTTGAGGGTCCATATCTGGGCTCTCTACTCTGTTACACTGGTCTATGTGTCTGTTTTTATGCCAGTACCATGCTGTCTTGGTGATCACAGCTTCGTAGTAAAGCTTGAAATCAGGTAGCGTGATACCCCCAGTTTTATTTTTGTTTTTCAACATTTCCTTAGCAATTCGGGGTCTCTTCTGATTCCATACAAATTTTTGGATTATTTGCTCCAGCTCTTTGAAGAATACTGGTGGAATTTTGATCAGAATGGCATTAAAAGTATAGATTGCTCTTGGCAGTATAGACATTTTAACAATGTTTATTCTACTGATCCAAGAGCATGGAATGGTCTTCCATCTTTTTGTGTCTTCTTCAATTTCTTTCATGAGTGTTCTGTTGTTCCTCGAATACAGATCCTTTACCTCTTTGGTTAGGTTTATTCCCAGGAATCTTATGGTTCTTAGTGCTAAATTAAATGGAATCGATTCTCTAATTTCCCTTTCTGTCTTTTCATTGTTAGTGTATAAGAAATCCACTGATTTCTGCACATTGACTTTGTATCCTGCCACGTTGCTGAATTGCTGTATGAGTTCTAGTAGTTTGGGGGTGGAGTCTTTTGGGTTTTCCATATAAAGAATCATGTCATCTGCGAAGAGAGAGAGTTTGACTTCTTCATTGCCAATTTGGATACCTTTTATTTCTCTTTGTTGTCTGATTGCTGTTGCTAGGACTTCTAATACTATGTTGAACAAAAGTGGTGACAGTGGACATCCTTGTCATGTCCCTGATATCATCAGGAAGGCTGCAAGCTTTTTCCCATTGAGGATGATATTTGCTGTGGGTCTTTCATAGATAGATTTGATGAAGTTCAAGAATGTTCCCTCTATCCCTATACTTTGAAGCATTTGAATCAGGAACGTATGCTGGATTTTGTCAAATGCTTTTTCTGCATTGATTGAGAGGACCATGTGGTTCTTCTCTCTTCTCATATTAATTTGTTCTATCACATTGATTGATTTGCGAATGTTGAACCATCCTTGTAGCCCAGGGATGAATCCCACCTGGTCATGGTGGATAATCTTTTTAATGTGCTCTTGGATCCTGTATGCTAAGATCTTGTTGAGAATCTTATAATCCATATTCATCAGTGATGTTGGTTTGAAATTCTTTTTGGTAGGGTCTTTGCCTGGTTTGGGGATCAGGGTAGTGCTGGCTTCATAGAAAGAGTCTGGAAGTTTTCCTTCTGCTTCAATTTTTTGAAACAGCTTCAGGAGAATAGGTGTTATTTCTTCTTTGAAAGGTTGGTAGAATTCCCCAGGGAATCCGTCAGGTCCTGGCTCTTGTTTTTTGGGAGGTTTTTGATCAGTGCTTCAATCTTGTTACTAGATATCGGTCTATTCAGGTTGTCAATTTCTTCCTGGTTCAATTTTGGGAGTTTATAGTTTTCCAGGAATGCATCCATTTCATCTAGGTTGCTTAGCTTATTGGCATATAACTGTTGATAATAACTTCTGATGATTGTTTCTACTTCCTTGGTGTTAGTTGTGATCTCTCCCTTTTCATTCACTATCTTATAAATTGGGGCTTTCTCTCTTTTCTTTTGGATTAGTGTGGCCAATGGTTTATCGATCTTATTGATTCTTTCAAAAAACCAGCTTCTAGTTTCATTTATACGTTCTACTGTATCTCTGGTTTCTACCTCATTGATCTCAGCTCTAATCTTGATGATTTCCCTTCTTATGTGTGGAGTTGGTTTGATTTGTTGTTGATTCTCCAGTTCTTTAAGGTGTAGAGACAGCTGGTGTGTTTTGGATTTTTCAATTTTTTTTGAGAGAGGCTTGGATGGCTATGTATTACCCCCTTAGGATTGCCTTTGCTGAATCCCATAGGTTTTGGACTGAAGTGTCTTCATTCTCATTGGTTTCCATGAATTGTTTCAGTTCTTCTTTGATCTCCTGGTTGATCCAAGCATTCTTAAGCAACATGGTCTTTAGCTTCTAGGTGTTTGAGTTCCTTCTGAACTTTTCCTTGGGATTGGGCTCTAGTTTCAAAGCATTGTGATCTGAGAATATGCAGGGAATAATCTCAGTCTTTTGGTATCGGTTGAGTCCTGATTTGTGACCCAGTATGTGGTCTATTCTTGAGAAGGTTCCATGTGCACTTGAGAAGAATGAGTATTCTTTTGTTTTAGGGTGGAATGTTCTGTATATATCTATGAGGTCCATCTGGTCCAATGTGTCATTCAATGTTCTTGTTTCTTTATTCATTTTCTGCTTCGATGATCTATTTCTGAGAGAGGTGTGTTAAGATCTCCTACTGTTAATGTATTCATATCAATATGACTCTTTATCTTGATTAACAGTTTTCTTATGTAATTGGCTGCTCCCATATTGGGGGCATAGATATTTATAATTGTTAGATCATCTTAGTGGATACTTCCTTTAAGAATTATGTAGTGTCGGGGCGTCTGGGTGGTCAGTGGATTGAAGCCTCTGCCTTCAGCTCAGGTCATGATTCTGGGGTCCTGGGATAGAGCCCCACATCGGGCTTTCTGCTCCTTGGGGAGCCTGCTTCCTCCTCTCTTTCTCTGCCTGCCTCTGCCTACTTGTGATCTCTCTCTGTCAAATAAATAAATAAAATCTTTTTTTTAAAAAATTATGTAGTGTCCTTCTATATCTCTGACTACAGTCTTTACTTTAAAATCTAATTTATCTGATATGAGAACCGCTACCCCAGCCTTCTTTTGAGGCTCATTGGCATGATAGATGCTTCTCCATCCCTTCACTTTCAATCTGTGTGTATCTTTGGGTTCAAAATGGGTCTCTTGTAGACAACATATGGATGGGTCCTGTTGTTTTATCCAATCTGCAACCCTGTGCCATTTTATGGGCACATTTAGGCCATTCACATTGAGAGTGATTATTGATAGATACGTTTTTATTGACATCGTGTTACCTTTGAAGTCTTTCTGTAGATTGTCTCTTTATTTCTGTTCAATGCTATTCTTGGGATTTTTCCTCTTTTATAGAGCCCCCCTTAATATTTCCTGCAGTGTCGTTTTGGTGGTTGCATAGTCTTTTAAGCCTTGCCAGTCTTGGAAACTCTTTATCTCTCCATCCATTTCGAATGTCAGTCTTGCTGGATCAAGTATTCTTGGCTGCATGGTCTTCTCATTTAATGCCCTGAATATATCTTGCCAGCCTTTTCTGGCTTGCCAGGTCTCTGTGGACAGGTCTGATGTTATTCTGATGGGCTTTCCTCTGTAAGTAAGGAGCTTCTTTGTCCTAGAGACTTTCAAGAGATTATACCTACAATTATGATTCCTCAATTTGACTATCAGGTGTCTTGATGTTTTTCTGGAATCTATAATCTTGGGTGGAGAGCGTTTAGCCTCTAATACATGAACTCTGGTTCCATTCGCAAGATTGGGAAAATTCTCATGAAGAACTTGTTCCATTATATATTCTAGACTTCTTTCTTTCTCCTTCCCTTCAGGGATTCCAATACTTCTGACGTTGGAATGTTTCATGGCATCATTTATTTCCCTGATTCTGTTTTTGTGGTTTCTATGCTGTTTGTTCCAGGCTTCCTCCTGATCCTTTCTCTCTATCTGTTTGTCCTCCAGATCACTAATTCTATCTTCTGTCTCAGTTACCCTAGCTTTGAGAGAATTTAGATTGGATTGGAACTCATTGAGAGCATTGTGAACCTCAGCCCTGGTAGCTTTTAGCTCTGCCCTAACATTGTGAACATCCTGTCAGGTCGCTTTCAGCTTGGCCCTAATCAATTCTGTTTGGTCATCCATGGCTTTCTCCAACCTAGCTATTGCCTGGATAACTGTTAGCCTGAATTCTCTTTCCGACATATTGTCTATGTTGATAGCTGTTAACTCTGTTGCAGAAGGTCCATCCTCTGTATTTTTCTTCTGTTGGGCATTCCTCCTCCTAGTCATTTTGATGAGAGATAGATGAATGGGTGTAGTTGGATGTATCAACCATGGTGCAGTCAAGGTGCACTCTGGAACACTTCTGAGCAATCAAGATTCTCCATCCATATGAGAGATAAAAGAAAAGAAAGGGAAAAAAAGAAAAAAAAGGATATATAGAGAGAGACAGGAAAGAAAGGGAAGATGAAAGAGAAGGTTCAGCCCAAATGGGCCCCAAGGTAAGATTTATGAAGTATACAAACAAAAACAGACAAAGACAAAGACTGATCAAAGTATATGACAAGAGAAAAAAAAATATATATGCAATAAAGGAAGAGCCTCATCAAAAAGATCCCCAAGTGTAAGATTTATATGCTACCAGGATAGTATTTATATACTATCAGGACACAAAAACACAGAAACAGTGGTGGAAGAAAAAGATGGGAGAGTGGTTATAAATTCTCAGTGTGGGCGAGGAAGGTTGTTTTGATTCTTCCTGGATGTATCTTGATATCTTTGTTAAAGGACTCATCTTTCCTAAGATAAAGGGGGATTAAAAATTGGTTTACCTATAGGGGTAGTATTGATTGGGGAAAGGGGATTACTTTGAAGTTTAACTCTATATGAATATTAGAAAATAAAAATAAAAAGGAATAAACTAGAGTAAACTAAATTAAAATTAAGAAAAAATTCAAAAAATAGAAATTCAAAAGAAAAACATGGGTGTATGTATCAAAAAGTTCAGGTTAGAAGGTTATTATCGAATTTGATGTACTGGACAGCTCACTGTGATGGTAAATAGGTTAAAAAATTATCTATATATAAAAAAAAAATGAACCAGAATAGTGGGAACGAGTTAAAAATAAAAGTTGTCCTATGAAGTAGTGATGGTTGTTCTCCTGTAGTCTTTTTTTTTTTTTTTTCTTGGTTGGTTTTCTGGGGGAGGGGCCTGCCACGTGGGTTTTCAGTCAATGATGTTCCCTGAGTTAAGTCCTCCTGCCCCCCTCAAGGGGGTGGGCTCTGAGGAAACTGTTTTTTTTTCAGGCTTTTGTTCTCTGGTGGTTTTTTTATGCTTGTTCACTTTTTTTTTTTCTCTCACCTTGACCGCTTTTGATGGTTTTTGTAGGTTTAGAGGAAAGCAAACTGCACCCTGACCTCCCTCTCAGAGAGAAGCCTCAGTCTGGCTGCAGAGCCCAAATAAGTTCCTCCTTGGCAGAGCAGGTTCCAAGTCGCAGTCCCTGGGGATGCAGGATCTTTTGCTTGTATTCAAACCCACGGCGGCGGCTGTCTGGGCAGCTCCAGACTGCCAGAGAGGTTCCAAGCAGCCATCGCACACTGAGATTTTCCTGATGGCCCCAGGCTGGGAGTGCCTGGTCTTTCTGGGTCTAAGAGCGCCCGGCTTGCGCACACCTTTCGGGGAGGCTGTGGGTCCTGCACGTGTTTCAGGCTCTGAGAAAGGGGCGCATGGCTGAAAGCACCAGGCTGGGTTCACGCACTTCTTTCAGGGGAGAGTTTGGGGCGTGCATCTTAGGCTCTGAAACAATGGCGCTGGTCAAAGAGCGCAGGCTGGGCCTTGGTGTACCTCTCTCAGGGGAGTATGAGGGGCGTGTGCATCTCAGGCTGTATAGCAGGGCTTGCACGTTCTGTCCTTTGGTGAGTCTCCCAGCCTGTCACAGGAGCTGGACCCCACGTGTTCTCGGGTGCGCTGGCAGCTTAGGGACCAAGACCTGTCTTTTCCGCCGCACTCTCTCTGGCTCAGCGCCAGGGGAGGCTGTCCTGGGACCGGGGACTTAAGCCCCTGTCCCTAGCCACCCCGATTCCCACAATTCCCCCCCCCCCCCCCACGATGCTTTGCTCTTTTGGAGTGCTTTCAACCAGTCTCCAAGTTAATGCTGGTCCCCAGATGCAAGGCACTCTCGCTCGTATTGGGGGTATTACTTTCCAACCGGTCGCCTCTGGTGGATCCCTCCCCCTTTTGTTTCTCTTCCGATATCAGTTCCCCGTTCCCACTCTGCCTTACCTGCCCACTGGCATCTTCTGCCCCTGTAGAGATCCAGATGTGTATAATTCTGATCTCAGGCTGATTTCATGGGTAATCGGAGTTCTTTGGTAGGTAATCAGCTCACTTTAGGGTAAAGGTTGAAAAGGCGCCTCCTCCTACTTCCCTGCCATCTTGCCCCCCCCCATTTTTTTATTTTTAAAATTTCTTTTCAGTGTACCAGAATTCATTGTTTAGGTACCACACCCAGTGTTCCATGCAATACGTGCCCTCAATAATCCCCACCACCAGGGTCACCCAACCTCTCACCCCCCCCCGCCCATTCAAAACCCTCAGATTGTTTTTCAGAGTCCATAGTCTCTCATGGTTCATCTCCCCCACGAATTTCCCCCAACTTCCTTCTTCTCTCCATCTCCCCATATCCTCCGTGTTATTTCTTATGCTCCACAAATAACTGAAACCATATGATAATTGACTCTCTATGCTTGACTTATTTCACTCAGCATAATCTCTTCCAGTCCTGTCCATGTTGATACAAAAGTTGGGTATTCATCATTTCTGATGGAGACATAAAACTCAATAGTGTGTATGGACCACATCTTCCTTATCCATTCGTCCGTTGAAGGGCATCTTGGTTCTTTCCACAGTTTGGCGACTGTGGCCATTGCTGCTATGAACATTGGAGTATAGAGGGTCCTTCTTTTCACTACATCTGTATCTTTGGTGTAAATACACAGTAGTGCAATTGCAGGATGATAGTGAAGTTCTATTTTTAATTTATTAAGGAATGTCCATAATGTTTTCCAAAGTGGGTGGACCAACTTGCATTCCCACCAACACTGTTAGAGGGTTACCCTTTCTCCATATCATATCCAACACATGTTGTTTTCTGTCTTGTTAATTTTAGCCATTCTAACTGGTATAATGTGGTTTTAATTTGAAACTCCCTGATGGCTAGTGATGATGAACATTTTTTCATGTGTCTGCTAGCCATTTGTATGTCTTCATTGGAGTAGTGTCTGTTCATGTCTTCTTTCCATTTTTTGACATGATTATCTGTTTTTTGTGTGTGTGGAGTTTGAGAAGTTCTTTATAGATCCTGGATATCAGCCTTTTGTCTGTCCTGTCATTTGCAAATATCTTCTCCATTCCGTGGGTTGCCTCTCTGTTTTGTTGACTTTTTCCTTTTCTGTGCAGAAGCTTTTGATTTTGATGAAGTCCCAAAGTTCATTTTTGCTTTTGGAGACATATCTTGAAAGAAGTTGCTGTGGTCGATATCGAAGAGGTTACTGCCTATGCTCTCCTCTAGGATTTTGGTGGATTTCTGCCTCACGTTGAGGTCTTTTATCCATTTCAAGTTTTTCTTTGTGTATGGTGTAAGAGAAAGGTTGAGTTTCATTCTTCTACATAGAACTGTCCAATTTTCCCAGGACCATTCATTGAAGAGACTGTCTTTTTTCTACTGTATATTTTTTCCTGCTTTGTCGAAAATTATTTGACCATAGAGTTGAGGGTCCATATCTGGGCTCTCTACTCTGTTCCACTGGTCTATGTATCTGTTTTTATGCCAGTACCATGCTGTATTGGTGATCACAGCTTCGTAGTAGAGTTTGAAATCAGGGGCGCCTGGGTGGCTCAGTTGTTAAGCGTCTGCCTTCAGCTTGGGTCGTGATTCCAGGGTCCTGGGATTGAGCCCCATGTCCGGCTCCCTGCTGAGTGGGAAGCCTGCTTCTCCCTCTCCCACTCCCCGTCCTTGTGTTTCCTCTCTCACTGTGTCTTTCTGTCAAATAAATTAAAAAAAAAAAAAGCTTGAAATCAGACAACGTGATGCCCCCAGTTTTTTTTTTTTTTTCCAACATTTCCTTAGCAATTGATGGTTTCTTCTGATTATATATGTATTTTTGGATTGTTTGCTCCAGCTCTCTGAAAAATGTCGGTGAAATTTTGATCGGAATGGCACTGAAAGTATAGACTGCTCTAGTGAGTTTAGACATTATAACAATGTTTATTTTTCTGATCCATAAGCATGGAATGGTCTTCCATCTTTTTGTTTCTTGTTCAGTTTCTTTCATGAATGTTCTGTTGCTCCTTGAGTACAGATCCTTTACCTCTTTGGTTAGTTTTATTCCCAGGTATCTTATGGTTTTTGGTGTTATAGTAAATGGAATCGATTCTCTAATTTCCCTCTCTGTATTTTCATTGTTAGTGTATAAGAAAGCATCTGATTTTTGTACATTGACTGGTATCCTGCCACATTACTGAATTGCTGTATGAGTTTTAGCAGTTTGTGGGTGGATTCTTTTGGGTTTTCCGTATGAAGTATCATGTCATCTGCGAGGAGAGAGAGATTGACTTCTTTACTGCTGATTTGAATACCTTTTATTTCTTTTTGTTGTTTGATTGCTGTTTCTAGGACTTCTAATGCTATGTTGAACAAGAGTGGTGAGAGTGGGCATCCTTGTCGTGTTCCTGATCTCAACGGGAAGGCGGTCAGCTTTTTCCCATTGAGGATGATATTTGCTGTGGGTCTTTCACAGATAGATTTTTATGAAGTTGAGGAATATTCCCTCTATCCCTATACTTTGAAGTGACCTAAACATTCTTGAACAGGATAGTCTTTAGTTTCACAGTGTTTGAATTCCTTCCAAACCTTTTCTTGTGGTTGAGTTCCACTTTCAAAGCATTATGGTCTGAGAATATGTGAGGAATAATCTTAATCTTTTATCAGTTGTGCCCTGAGTTGTGACCCAGTATGTGGTCTGTTCTGGTAAGAGTTCCATGTGCACTTGAGGAGAAAGAGTATTCTGTTGTTTTAGGGTGGAATGTTCTGTATATATTTATGAGGTCCATCTGGTTCAATGTGTCGTTCAAAGCTCTTGTTTCTTTGTTGATTTTCTCCTTTAATCATCTGTCTAATACTGAAAGTGGCATGTTAAGATTCCCTACAACTAATGTATTCACATCAATATGACTCTTTATTTTGATTAACAGTTGGCTTGTGTACTTGGCTGCTCCCATGTTGGGGGCACAAATATTTACAATTGTTAGAACTTCTTGGTGGATAAACCCTTTAAGAATGATGTAGTATCTGTCCTTCTGTATCTCTGACTACAGTATTTAGCCTAAAATCTAATTTATCATATGTGAGAATTACTACTCCAGCTTTCTTTTGAGGTCCATTGGCATGAAAGACCGTTCTCCATCCCTTTGTCCTCAGTCTGGATGTATCTCAGGTTCCAAATGGGTCTCTTGTAGACAGCATATGGACAGGTCCTGTCATTTTATCCAGTCTGCAACCCTGTGCCTTTTTATGGGAGCATTTAGGCCATTCACATTGAGAGTGATTATTGAAAGAGAAGTTTTTATTGACACCATGTTGCCTGTGAAGTCCTTGTTTCTATAGATTGTCTCTGTAGATTTCTGCTCTGTCACTCTTGGGTTCTTTCTTCTTTTGTAGAACCCCCCTTAATATTTTTTGTAGTGCTGGCTTGGTGGTCACACACTCTTTTAAACCTCGCCGGTCTTGGAAGCTCTTTATCTCTCCATCCATTCTGAATGTCAGCCTTGCTGGATAAAGTATTCTTGGCTGCATGTTTTTCTCATTTAGTGCCTTGAATATGTCTTGCCAGCCCTTTCTGGCTTGCCGGGTTTCTGTGGACAGGTATGACATTATTCTGATGGTCCTCCCTGTGTACATGAGGAATCTCTTCCTCCTAACTGCCCTTAAGACCTCTTGTCTAAAATTATGATTTGTGAATTTCACAATTAAGTGTCTAGATGTCTTTCTAGCCTTGTTGATCTTGGGGGTATCCCCTCTGCCACTAGGACATGAACACTTGTTCTATTCCCCAAACTGGAGAGATTTTCATCCAGGATTTTTCAACTCTATCTTCTAGTCTTCTTTCTTTCTCCACCCCTCAGGGATCCCAATAATTCTGACATTGGAATGTTTCATGATATCATTTATTTCCCTAATTCTGTTTTCATGGCTTCTAAGCTGTTTGTTCCAGTCCTCCTCCCAATCCTTCTTCTCTATCAGATTGTCTTCTAGATCACTAATTCGATCTTCTGCCTCACTTACCCTAGCTGTTAGAGTATTTAGATTAGATTGGATCTCACTGATAGCATTTTTTAGTACTGTCAGATCAGCTCTCACTTCCACCCTTAGAGTTTCTATGTTGTCACTAATGGTCTTCTCCAGCCTAGCCATTGCCTGGATAATTGTTAGCTTGAATTCCCTTTCTGGCATATTGTTTATGTCCATACCCAATAGTTCTATGGCAAAAGGCACAGTCTCTGAATTTTTCCTCTGTTGGGTGTTCCTCTTCCTCATCATTTTGGTGAGAGGTGGTTGAGGTTGATATAGGTGACTATATCAACCATGATCCAGGCAAGGTACGTTTCATTTTATCTTTGTTTTTTCAGTAGTGGCTTTGGACCATCCTGGATTTTACTAGGGTTCATTTTGCTTGGGTCGTGGTTGATATTTTGGCCTCTGCTCATTCACTCAACCATCCCTCGACAGAATGACTGGGAAGAAGAACTCTGAACAAAGAGTCCTCTGCCACAGAATTAATGGAAATGAATATAAGCAAGATGTCAGAGAAAGAATTCAGGATAGCAATCGTAAAGTCAATAGCTCGGCTTGAAAAAAGCTTTAGTGACAATATAGAATCTCTAAGGGCAGAAATGAGATCTATTCTGGCTGAACTTAAAAATGCCATGAATGAGGGGCACCTTGGTGGCTCAGTTGGTTGGGTGACTGCCTTCAGCTCAGGTCATGATCCTGGAGTGCTGGGATCAAGTCCTGCATTGGGATCCCAGCTCCATGGGGAGTCTGCTTCTCCCTCTGATCTTCTCCCCTCTCATACTCTCTCTCACTCTCTCTCTCTAATATAAATAAAGAAAATCTTTACAGAAAAATGCCATGAATGAGATGCGGTCTAAACTGGATACTGAAATATTAGTTTCAGGTGTAGAATTTATTAATCTATCACTTACATACAACACTGGGTGCTCATCACAGCAAGTGCCCTCCTTAATATCCAACACCAATTTAATCCATCCCCCACCACTTATGTCCCCTCCAGTAACCATCAATTTGTTCTCTGTAGTTAAGAGTCTGTTTCTTGGTTTTCCTCTTCACCCTCCCCAACCACCCCTTCTGTGTTCTTCTGTTTTGTTTCTTAAATTCCACTTGTGAAGGGACTCATATGTTTTTTGTCTTTCTCTGACTTATTTTGCTTAGCATAATATTCTCTAGCTCCAACCATGTCTACCAAACATTTACAGAAGAGTTAATACTTATTCTTATCAAAATTCTAAAAAATAGAAAAGGAAGGAAAACTTTCAAATTCATTCTTTGAGGTCCATATCACCCTAATACCTGTCGCCCTCAGCCCGCAAGGACGACAATGAGCCTGGTATGGTGTTAATGCTTTATTTCCGTTTATTTAATCAACTTCCTTAGCTTATATAGAGCAGGGTGACCAATAAGGGGTCAAGCAATGGGGAGAGCCAATGAGAGTCCTGTTACTATGCTGATTAAATTTGATACAGCCAATAACTATGTCCTCCTTTAGGCGGGCTTCACCAGAAAGTTCATTGTATACTTGCAGCGTACTTTGCTAGCAGTGAGCCAAGCACCTTCTTGTAATGGCGGGGACTTCCCCGGCCGGAGGCAGTCCCCGACATCTCCCCCTTTTTTGTTTTATGGCAGAGATCGTGCCTGTCTTAGGTCGTCAGTAGCAGAAAACATCCTTACCCGTCATCAGACACAAGATATCGATGATCTCTGTCCTGTCTTAGGTTGGTATGTTTCTCTACTGATCTTACCCATCTTTGACTACCGATCTAGCATGCTTAGCCATATCTGGGGAGATGTCCCAGCCTCTATTGACATAGGGGCTTGTGCTATAGCTCGGCTCTGCTCTCGCTGCTGTGTTCTCCATTGGTGAACGTTTCTGAATAGAAGCAGAATGCCAATAAGGAGGAGGACAAGATGACCAATTGTATCAGCCCATCTTTGGTGAACTGGAACATATTGCTGAATGTTGGAAATAGCTCTGGAAGGGAAGCTGGTTGCACACGCATACTATTTACTCAAGTTATCTCAGCCAGAAGGATTCATGTGAAATTTTGAAAATCGTCAGACCAAGTACCCTGCAAAAACTAAGAGAGCTGTTGGGAGGAATTGCTGGCCTTATTAAATTGAGAGAATTTTACAGGGGTAACACAAAGCGCAGAAAAAGGAACAATAGAACCAACACTCAGTATATCAGCTAGTGAAGAATGGGGGGAAGATAAAGGAAGAATTAGTTAAAGGTAAAGGATAGGGCCAAGCCTTCAGAATAGCCCATAATTCACGTGTCGCCGTCGGGGGAATTAGGAATATCAGAGTCCCCCACGACAGTAGGAGGATCACGGCTTCCTCTGTCCTCATCCTCGTTCTCAGGGGCCTTCCGGACCAATCTCTCTGGAATCCAAATCGGCACTTCTTTGTCCTGTGGGAAAACACAAACGGAGCCTCTGCTCCAGATTAATACAGGATCCGGGCCTTTCCATTGTCCTGTAAGGATATCCTTCCAAAGAACTAAAGGCTTGGGGGAAGAATCCATATGGGCTGAATGTCTTTCAGCTGCTGCTTGACCATTTTTATCAAGCGTCAAAAAATTTAAAATAAATAGAATTGTATTTAGTTTGTCTTTAGGGGACCGGAACGTGTCCCCTACTCCCCCTTTTTGTATTAAAAGAGTTTGTTTGATGGTTAAGTGGGCACGTTCCACGATGGCCTGTCCTTGAGGATTGTAGGGAATACCATGATTTAGGGTAATGTTTAGTTGAGTAAGGAAACTGTGAAATACTTGTGAGGTGTATGCAGGTCCATTGTCTGTTTTTATTTGTCGAGGTTTACCCCAAGCGGCGAAGGCTTGAAGGCAGTGGGAAATAACATCTTTGGATTTTTCCCTAGCATGGATAGAGGCAAATATGACACCAGAACATGTGTCCACGGAAACATGCACATATTTTAGTTTACCAAATTCAGGGATGTGAGTAACATCCATTTGCCATATATGGTTGGGTAACAGGCCTCGTGGGTTAACTCCTAAGGAGGGGGATGGCAAGAGGGTAACACAGTTTTTACAAGAGACTACAATGTCCCTGGCTTGAGCTTTTGTTATGTTGAATTTAAGTCTGAGAGTAAGAGCATTAACATGAAATAGCTTGTGAAATTGTTTTGCTTGTTGAATATTTTCCATTAAAGTGAAGATAAATTGCTCTTTGGTTAACATATCTGCAGTGCGATTGCCTTCCGTCAAGGGGCCGGGGAGAGCTGTATGTGCCCTGATATGCCCTATGTAAAAGGGTACCTTTCTGTCCCATATAATGTGTTGGAGATTCTTTAAAGTTTCTGTAATGGTGGATTTGGTGCTGATGTGACCTACGTTTTCCAGGATGGAGACAGCTTGGACAACATATTTGCTGTCTGATAACAAGTTAAAAGGTGTATCATGAAACAACTGAAAGGCTTTAATGACTGCAAATAGCTCTGTAATTTGAGGGGATGAGCTTTGAAATAAAAAGGTCCAAGTGTTATCTTGGGTAACCACAGCACCCACCCCATTTTTAGAACCATCAGTAAAAACGAGTTTTGCATTATCCAAAGGTGATTGACGTGTAACCCTTGGATATATTAATGGGTGAGTAAGACTAAATTGCAGCCATGGGTTTGCCGGATAATGATTGTCAAATTTTGCAGTTGAGATAGTCATAGTAATGGCCCAATCATCGTCACATGCTGCTAAGCAAGTTAACTGCTCTTGTGTATAGGGAGTTAGGATGACGTCAGGTTGTTTGCCAAATGCAGCGATGCTAAGTTTTAGTCCTTTCAATATAATTTTAGCTATGGCATTGGGATACCATGGCAGAACTTTTCCTGGAGAGTAAGCTAAATTGACCCAGGAGATGGGACCTTCCTGCCAAAAAACAGCAGTGGGCGTGTGCTCTACTGCAAGAACACAATAATATAGGGTTTCAGAGTAATTAATTCTATCAACTTGGGCAGTCTCAAGTCTATTTTGAATCAATTTAACAGCTTCTCGAGCTTGTTCAGATAAAATACGGGGGGAGTTCAAGTCAGAGTCTCCTTTCAATGTCTCGAACAGGGGCTGTAGTTCCTGATTAGTGAGTTTTAGGTATGGCCTGATCCAGTTAATATCTCCCAGGAGTTTTTGAAAATCATTTAATGTTTTTAATTTATCTGTTCGTAGGGTTACCTTTAAAGGTTTAACTTTAGTATCATCAAGTCTAGTGCCCAGATAGTCCTTGATAGATGTTTTTTGGATTTTTTCTGGGGCTATATTCAAGTCAAACTGTTTGAAACATTCGAAAAGGGAAACAAGGGCCTTTTCAAGCTGTTCTTCCTGTTTATGGCAAAGTAGTACATCATCCATATAGTGGTATACCAAAACGGAAGGATAGAGCTCCTTGACCTTTTGCAAGGCCTGATCAACATAAAGTTGACACATTGTGGGGCTGTTAGCCATACCCTGAGGAAGAACTGTCCATTCAAATCGCTGATCAGGACCAGAATGATTAATAGTGGGTATGGTAAATGCAAATCGGGGGGTATCACTGGAGTGTAATGGTATAGAAAAAAGCAATCTTTGATATCTACAACAATTGAAGGCCAACTCGAGGGGAGGGCAGATACCAAGGGTAACCCTAATTGGACTGGTCCCATGATAACCATTTGGGCATTGATTGCTCTCAAATCATGCAATAACCGCCATTTACCTGATTTTTTCTTAATGACAAAGATAGGAGTATTCCATGGTGAAGTGGAAGGCTTTATATGTCCTGCAACAAGTTGTTCATACACTAGTGTGTGGGCTGCTTCGTATTTTTCTTTGGGCAGGGGCCACTGAGAAACCCACACAGGCTTGTCATTGTGCCATTGAATTTTCAAAGGCTCAGTGGCCCCTATGAAAAACCCAACCCCGGTCCACCAATCCCAGGGGTATAATTACTTAGGGGTACTGAATTTGTAATACCCTGATTTTTCCTCCCTAATCCTCCAACACCTGAATATCCAGCTTTAGTCATGAGGTTTCGAGTTTTCTCACTGTAAAAGGGTTCAGTAGTCAATTTTAGGTCCATTTGAGTAAGAATGTCTCTTCCCCAGAGAGATATAGGGATCTTAAGTACATATGGCTGAACCAGGCCGCTATGACCTTCATCATCCTTCCATGGTAATGTAGCAGCACTACACATAGGACTTTGGGCAACCCCTAGACCTCTAAGGGTTTGATCAGCCCTTTGTAGGGGCCAATCTTTTGGCCAATCAACTTCATTAATGATACTACGATCAGCCCCGGTATCCAGAAGGCCCATAAATTTTTTATTTCTGATCCACAGGGAATAAAGAGGTCTAGCCTCCATTCCAAGTGTTAGACATGCGAGGGGTGGGCCAGTGGAGCCAAAACCCCTCTGTCCACGGGATTTTTCTGTATTGGGGAATAGTTTATTACAGCTTGGTAACACTATAATTTGTGCTATTTTATCACCTGGACTGATAACTGTAATGCCACGAGGGGAAGACACTAATATTTTGACTATTCCTGTATAATCAGCATCAATTACTCCGGGGTGTACTATTAATCCAGCAAGGGCTGTGGAGCTACGCCCTAATAATAGGCCTACAGTATTCACAGGCAGTGGGCCCTTAAAATCCGATTCCACCACCTGGGTTCCCATCTCGGGGGTTAGTACAAGTCTGGTGGTGGCGCGGATGTCCAATCCGGCGCTTCCTTTTGTAGCCCGCCTTGGCTCGTCGGCGGGTAATGCGTGCGGGCTACCTGTTGAAGCACCCCATACATTTGAGGGCCCTGGGGTTATGGGCCCCATTTCCCGTTTTTTGAATTCCTTGGGGGTAGTGGATTACCTTGAATATCTTTTACTGAGCGACATTCATTCGCCCAGTGTGTACCCTTGCCACACCTAGGACATATGCCAGGTTGCTTTACTGTTGGGGGACCCTTGCTGTCAGGACATTCTTGCTTAAAGTGCCCCTGAGCTCCACATTTGTAGCATTCCCCAGAATTTCCTTTAGCGCCCTTACGTTGGGATAGCTGAATGCCCTGAAGGCCTTGAGTAATGGCTGAAGCAAGTACTTGTCCTTGAATAACACTGTCATTAATATCCCTGCATACCTTAATGTAGGTGCTTAAATCTTTAGCCTTCCATGGCCTAAGGGCCTCTTTACACCATTTATTGGCTTGCTCCTAGGCCAGTTGTTTAATTAGAGGCATGGCTGTGTCAACATCCCCAAATACTCTCCCAGCTGTTTGCATCAATCTTGCAACAAAATCAGCATATGCTTCATTTGGTCCTTGTATCACCTTAGATAATTGACCCTGCAAGTCCCCACTGCCCTGGAGGGTTTTCCATGCTTTGGTAGCGGAAGCCGCAATCTGCATGTATACAGCAGGGTTGTATTGCAGTTGGTCATGTTTACCAGTGTATGGCCCCATGCCCATAAGCATATCCAGATTCCATTGTGGATTGCCTGCTGCGGCATTACACCGTGCAACATCCTGGGAATGCTCTTGCCATGCTGTCTTCCAGACCAAATATTGCCCTCCAGAGAGGGCTGCCCTTGCTAAATTCCCCCAGTCTTCGGGGATTAAATTCATGCCTGCTATGGACTCCACTAGAGAAATAGTAAATGCTGCCTGAGGGCCATACTGCATGACCGCTTCCTTTAATTGTTTAACTAATTTAAATTCCAAGGGCTGGTGATACCGTTGATGATTTTGATCCTCTAGAACTGGGAAAATCGAGCTGCTATTGGCCCCCCTCCATGCGGTCTTCCAGTCCTCATTAGCAGAGGGATGACATTTACATGTTATCTCCCCCGCCAGGGGATTGTAAGGAGGCGGAGCACTAGGGGTCACTGCTGAACAGGGAGGGTCTGGTTTTAATTTGAACTTCCACTCTAGCTCCTCCCCCGACATTTCTTCTTCCCCTTCGCTAGAACTACTCCTTTCCGAAGCACGAGATGAGCATTCTTCTTTAAGTTCCTCGAGTGCCTCAGCGCCCTCCTGAATAACTGAATCACATTTCGGCTTATATCCTCCCAGGCACCCTCTGACTAGAGTCCATATAACTAACGTTCCCAGCAGCAATGGTTTATTTTTATCCCTCTTCTTAAAATCCTCACCTAACTGGTCCCATTGGGGGATATTTAGCAAGCCCTCGTCCAGAAACCAAGGCGCCACTGTCTCAACTGTATTCAAGAATGTCCTAGCAGTTTTCGTTTTTAATGGCGTGCCATTGGCCTTTAGAAGGTCCTTTAGGGAACCCTCTAACCTCGACTTTGACAGTCCAGAACCCATAATTAGAATCCCAACCTAATGTCTGTTCCGTGTATACTCGCTGCTTAATCCCGGCTCTAAGGCCGCCCCGCTTCTTATTGCGGACTTATTAAATCCCGGCTCTAAGGCCGCCCCGCTTCTTATTGCGGTCTTGTACAAGATTCCCACCACTTTGATCGTGGTCCCTTCCCCGCTTACCTGCGGACTTCTCCCTTGCAAGGTTTTTCTATTTTTCTTAATATTTCCCGGGTCTCAGCACCATTTGTCGCCCTCGGCCCGCAAGGACGACAATGAGCCTGGTATGGTGTTAATGCTTCACTTCCGTTTATTTAATCAACTTCCTTAGCTTATATACAGCAGGGTGACCAATAAGGGGTCAAGCAATGGGGAGAGCCAATGAGAGTCCTGTTACTATGCTGATTAAATTTGATACAGCCAATAACTATGTCCTCCTTTAGGCGGGCTTCACCAGAAAGTTCATTGTATACTTGCAGCATACTTTGCTAGCAGTGAGCCAAGCACCTTCTTGTAATGGCGGGGACTTCCCCGGCCGGAGGCAGTCCCCGACAAATACCAAAACCAGATAAAGACATCACAATAAAAGAATCACAGGCCAAAGTCTCTGATGCAAATATCCTCAACGGAATGCTATAAGCAAATCCAATAATACATCAAAAAATAATACATGATTAAATGGGATTTATTCCTATGATGCAAGTGTGGTATAATCACAAATCCACCAACATGATATAATAGAAATGGTAGAAAACATATGATAATTTCAATAAATGTAGAAGAAACATTTGATAAAGTAAAATATCCATTTATGATAAAACTCTCAACAAGGTAGGTCTAGAGGAAATTTTTAATATAACAAATGCATTACATAAAAACCTCACAGTGGGGGTGCCTGGGTGGTTGAGTCATTAAGCGTCTGCCTTTGGCTCTGGTCATGATCCCATGGTCCTGGGATTGAGCCCTGTATCAGACTCCCTGCTCATTGGGCAGCCTGCTTTTCCCTCTCCTACTCCCTCTGCTTGTATTCCCTTTCTCGCTGTGTCTCTATCAAATAAATAAACAAAGTCTTTAAAAAAAAAATCCTCACAGTGAACATCTTACTCAATGGGGAAAACTAAGAGTTGTCTTCCTAAAGTCAGGAACAAGATTAGAATGCCAGCTCACTCCACTTTTATTCAACATAGTTCAGGTGTGAGGTGATACTTCATTGTTGTTTATATTTGTATTTCTCTAATGGTGAGTGATGTTGACCAGCTTTTCATATGATGGATGGCCACCTGTATGTATTCTTTGTAACAATATCTATTCATGTTTCCCGCCCATTTTTAAATTGGATTATTGGTTTTTTGGTTGTTGAGTTTGGTAAGTTCTTTATACATTTTGGACACTAACCCTTTATCAGATATGTCATTTGCAAATATATTCTACTGTTCTGTAGGCTGTCTTGAAGTCTTGTTGTTTCCTTTGTTGTGCAAGAGCTTCTTTTTTTTTTTTTTAGAGATTTTTATTTATTTGACAGACAGATCACAAGTAGGCAGAGAGGCAGGCAGAGAGAGAGGAGGAGGCAGGCTCCCTGCTGAGCAGAGAGCCCGATGTGAGGCTCGATCCCAGGACCCTGGGATCATGACCTGAGCCGAAGGCAGAGGCTTTAACCACTGAGCCACTCAGGCGCTCCGTGCAAGAGCTTCTTATTTTGATAAAGTCCAAATGGTTTATTTTTGGTTTTGTTTCCCTTGCCTCAGGAGACATATCTAGTAAGAAATTGCTACAACAAATGTCAAAGAGGTTACTGCCTAAGTTCTCATTTAAGATTTTAATGGTTTTCCATCTCACATTTAGGTCCTTTATCCATTTTTAACTTATTTTTGTGTATGGTGTAAGAAAGTGGTCCAGTTCCACTCTTTTGAACATTGCTGTCCAATTATCCCAACATAATTTGTTGCAAAAACTCATTTTCCCATTGGATATTCTTTTCTGCTTTGTCAAAGATTAGTTTTACAGTTGCTTGTTTGTTGCTGGAATTTCTGTTCTGTTCCACTGATCTATGTGTCTGTTTCTGTGCCCATAACATACTGTCTCAATCACTACAGCTTTGTAATATAAATTTGAGGTTTAGAATTGTGATACTTACAGCTTTGCTTTTCTTTTTCAAGATTCCTTTGGCAATTTGGGGTCTTTTATGGTTCCACAGAAGTTTTAGCGTTTTTTATTCTAGCTCTGTGAAAAAATGATATTGGTATTTTGATAAGGATTGCATTAAATGTTGTAGCTTGCTTTGAGTAGTATAGATATTTTAACAATATTTGTTTTTTCAGCCCATGAGCATAGAATATTTCTCCATTTCTTTGTGTCATCTTCAATTTCTTTCATCAGGGTTTTATAGTTTCTGAGTACAGATCATTTACATTTTTGGTTAGGTTTATTCCTAGGGATCTTACGGTTTATAAATGGAATTGAATCCTTGAATTCTCTTTCTGTCTCTTCATCATTGGCGTATAGAAATGCAACAGGTTTCTGTACTTCATGTATCCTGCGACTTTACTGAATTGATGCATCAGTAATAACAATTTTTTTTCTTTTCATGAAGTCTTTTCTGTTTTCTATATAGAGTATCATGTCATCTGAAAATAGTGAAAATATTACTTCTTCTTTGTTGATTTGGATGCCTTTTTTCCCTTTTTATTGCCTTATTGCTAAGACTGGGACTTCCAATACTATGCTAAATAAGAGTGGTGAGACTGGACATCTTTGTCTTGTTCCTGACGAAAGAGGAAATGCTCTCAATTTTTCCCGAATGAGGATGATATTAGAGGTGTATTTTTCATATATGGTCTTTATTATGTTGAGATATGTTCCCTCTAAACCTACTTTGTTGATGGTTTTTATCCTGAATGGATGTTGTACTTTGTCAAATGCTTTTTCTCATCTATTGAAAAGATAATGAGGTTCTTATCTTTTCTTTTATTAATGTGGTGTATTACCTTGGTTGATTTGTGAATATTAAATCACCCCTGCATCCCAAGGGGAATAAAAAATCCACTTGGTTGTGGTGAACGATTCTTATAATGAGCTGTTGGATTTGATTTGTTAGTATTTTGTTGAGAATTTTTGCATTCATGTTCCTCAGGGGTATTGGTCTGTAGTTCTCTTTTTAAATGGAATCTTTGGTTTTAGAATCAGGGTGATGCTGGCTTTATGGAATGAGCTTGGAAGCTTTCCTTCTATTTCTATTTTTTGGAATAATTTGAGTAGAATAGGTATTAACTCTTCTTTAAATGTTGGGTAGGACTCCCCTGGGAAGCTATCTGGCTGTGGACCTTGTTTTGGCATCGTTTCCTTTTTTTTTTTTTTAATTACTGGCTTTTTCCATGGTCTGTAAGTATGCTCAAATTATCGCCCCTAGAAAGGGAATTCTCACTCAATCTCTTTACTCTGTATTCTTTTATAGCTAAGGTCTCCTGAAGAAATAAGCTCAAATTGGGTGACTATTTCTTCATTTTCATTCATTTTTCATTTTTCTTCAATCCAGTGTTTGTCCCCACCATCCCACATACACTCTTATTACCCTTAAAACAAGCAAGATCCAGCAACTAACCCAAACCCTAACCCTCTATTACAGCCTATATAAGCCTGTATTACAGCCTATATAAGCCTTTTTTATTCCACCACCTCTCCTTACAGTCTCATTTGCTGTCCTGCACTCCTGGGCTTTCTTATAGTTTCTTGATATGCAGAACTCTTTGCTTCCTCAGGACCCCTGCACTGTTCCCATCTGGAACCTAATGCTCTCCCCTTGCTTCACCCCCATAGCTTGTCATGTGGATATCAGAGAGAGCCCTTCCCTCCCTACCTGATTTAAGGTAAAGCTCCTATTATTCTCTGTCTTATAATTCCCGTTCTTTTTCTTGAGTGTACATTGAAAAAACTATATCTATCTATCTATATCTTTCTATCCATCTATTATATATCTATCATCTATCTATTTATCTATCATCTATATCTATCTATCTGTCCATATATCTATCTATCATCTATCTATCTTGTCCCTCTCTATGAACTTTGAAGGATAGGAGCTGCATTAGTGTAGGTTATCACTATACCAAGACCAGTTCCTGGTATGTAGAAAACGTAAATGAATGAAGGTGTTTTGTCAGAGGTAACTAATAACCCCTTTTCTTCCAGGTTCTTCCAGGTTCTGTGCCTGGATGCATAAGTGAGCTAGCAGAAAATCTTTGACTCAGCATTCTGCACCTTCCCCACCCCCAGATGTTCTGAGTTGTGTCAGGAAAAAAGTCATACACCTGGCAATTTTTGTTGCTGTGTCTGATCCCCATGCTAGAAAGGTCTTGGGGAGTTTTGTTTTTAACAATTTCACTCAGAAGAAAAACCTATGTCCAACTTCTTCCTCTGTACAGAAAGATGGTACTGCTGATTACTCTGTGATTATAAGATAATCTTTAAAAATGAACTTTTTGTTTTGTCTGTTTTTGAAGAATAAATAAACTCAAGGGAAAATTACAGTACCTACCAGATGCCATCTTCCTGTGTAGTGCTATGATTTCCAGGTTTCCTTTATAAATGAAGGTTTTAAGAGTTTGAAAGTTTTGCCCTTCAGTACTCTCTGCATGCCACCTTGTCTCCTGAGTGCAGTGTCTAATAGAGCTTTCTTTTTTCTTTCTTTTCTTTTCTTTCTTTCTTTTTTTTTTTCTGCATTTCACTTTCCTTCGGGGGGCTATAAATATGCTAACAATAAAATATTCAAGTGAGTAATAATGTATGCAATGTACATTGTTAGCTTTCCTAATAACTATTAGATGGTGGTAGGACTTAACTATTTTGAATGGAGAACTTAAAAAACCATTAAAAAAAAGCTGGTGTCTGCCTAAATACCTTAAATGCTCACACACACACACATATACACACATTGAAAACTTCAACAAATCATTATATGTGCCTTTCAAGGTGCTTTCTTAGAAGATGAGACATTCTTGACATTCTGATTGTGAATCTGGGCACTTCATTGTTTATTTTATTATTTAAGAATGTTTTGAAATGCAATGCAAAAGAAATAAAGGTAAAAAATATAATTATTCAAAAGAGGAAAGTGGTCACCATTGTTAAATAATAAGACTAGAGGGCGCCTGGGTGGCTCGGTTGTTAAGCATCTGCTTCAGCTCAGGTCATGGCCAGGACCCTGGGATCAAGTCCCACACTGGACTCCCCACACAGCGGGAAGCCTGCTTCCCCCTCTCCTACTTCCCCTTCTTGTATTCCCTCTCTCACTGTGTCTCTCTCTGTCAAATAAATAAAATTTTTAGAAAAAAAATAACAAAAGTAGGAAACCCATGAGAATCACTTGCTTAGAATTAGTTAAGGAGAATGGCCAGGTATGAAATAAACTAATGAATCACTGAATACTGCATCAAAAACTAATGATGTACTATGCAGTAGCTAAGTGAATATAATTAGAAAGAAAGAAAGAAAAAGAAAGAAAGAAAGAAAGTAGGTGTGACATCATGGCAAGAATATGTGCTTGCTTTGCAAATTGATATTAGTTTTCATTTCAATTTGCTACTTTTCTGCTGTGGGACAATTTACACAATCTATTCCAATGTCAATTTTTTTGTTTACTTATGAGGAATAAAAATACATATTCTACTGGGTTACTAGTGAGATTAAAATGAAATACCCATCCCATAAAAAGACAAATTAAATATTAAAAATAAATATTGCTTGCTATATGCTTACTTGTATGTGCTTTACGCACAAAATGCTGAACAGATGGAGGAGGTTACACAAGTCAATTGTTAGTATCTCTTTCCTACTCCTTGCAATTTCCAGTGTCACTGTCAACTCAATCCAGGTCCTTTATATAGTTTATCTGAATTATTGGGGATATATTGATCCCAATTCTAAGACTCAATAGATGATAAGATGAGGACAAAGTGTCATTCATAAATACAGTGAGCATCTTTTATTCTGTGTTAGGCCTTGTGCCAGGTGCCTGAGCCAGTGTAATGAAGACCCAGTGCTACCTCAAGGACATGCAGAAAATGTTGTTCCAAAACTAAATTTAGTGATGGGAACAGAAAAAGATTCACAGAGAAAAGTGAGCTGGGGGGAAAGGTGGTGAGTTCTGACTTGGACGCTAAGGGCTTGCATTTCCAAAGTGCTGTTTAGACAGTGACATCCAATTAACAAGCAGGAACAAGAGACTGGAACAAAGGTAGAGTCCGGAGTTTGAGATGGACTCCAGAGGCAGGCCTGAAGTAGGACTGAAGTTCTACTAGGTAATGTATCTGCCAAGAAAATTCACACAGAAAAGGGGAAGTTCCTGAGAACATAAGTTTAAAGAGGGCTCATGAATTTGGGGTGTGCAGTAAGAAATAAAATAATAGAGGAGTAACACATTGAGGCCAAAAAACAGCTTTGATGTAACAAGAGATGCTAGGGTCAGTTGTTCCCCAGAGCAAAGAAGATGAAAATTATCAGCAAGGGCTATGGAATCAAGGGATGTGAGGGATGGAGGCTGCAAGGGAGCCTGAACTGGGGGATGTGGGTGGTCACTGAAAAGGGAAAATGTAGAAGAAGGAGAGAGACTGATAATGCTGGATATCAACAGATGGTTTTCCAAATGAAGTTGACTGCAAAGGAAAGCAACAAGAGAAGAGGAAAGCTAAGAAGACATGAAATGAGATGGAAAGAAAAGAAAGTAGGGAAAGTTTTACAAAACTGGGAGGAGGGGGTGCCTGCGTGGCTCAGTGGATTAAGCCTCTGCCTTCAGCTCAGGTCATGATCTCGGGGTCCTGGGATTGAGCCCCACATCAGGCTTTCTGCTCAGAGAGACTGCTCCCCCCACCCTCTGCCTACTTGTGATAACTCTCTCTCTGTCAAATAAATAAATAAAATAAAATATATATATATATATATTTAAAAAAAACCTGGGAGGAGAGGTAATTTTATAAAAATGTAGTGGGGGGCACAGATGTCACTGGGGGCTTGAAGAAGGTGACACATACTTGGAGCTATCATTTCAGATAATGCATAATAAGGTGAAGAAGAGATTAACTGAAAAAGGCTGCTTACTGTGCAGCCCCTCTGAGGCCAAATTATAGTTAGCATATGATTTGAGAATCAAAACAGCATAGTTTTTGTTTTCCTCCAGAAATTCTTGGACAAAAAAAGGGTGATAGGTTGGAAAAGCAGAAATTCTAAGGTTCCAAAAAAAATCAATGATTTCAAATGACTAACCATGGAGTCCAGCCTGGGTAGATGTGAAAGTGATGGCCAAAGGGGGAAGAAAAGTCAGAACACAGAAGGTTTTAAAGACATGACACTCTTCATTGAGATGAACACTTCCATAACCTTGGCAGGAAAAAGTCCATTTCAAGAGCCAGTAATGTTCCCCCTTTCCCCTTCCTTGCTTTTGCCTTCCTCACAGGTGATGATTGATGTAGGAAGCAAAGGCAGAAGAAAAATTGTTAAATTCACTTACTCCCTAGAGCCCACTGACAAGTTTGAAACAGGCAGAGTGACATTCCTCTAGGGACTCAACTGCCTCCATCTTGACACTTTGCTAAGGGCAAAGGCCAATCCTAGCCGACCACACCCCCCCACCTCTGACCCTGTAAGTCTACTTTAACATATACAACTTCCTTTAGAAATTTCCTTTATCTTTCCCCCTCAAATACATGTTGACAATCATCCCCCAAGCCTGGCCCACTGATATACACCTGAAGGGTCTCATGACTAAGATTTTATTAGATGATAATAAGTGACATTTCCAAATAATAGCTAGCCCCCTCAAGGTCCCAGAAACCTTGCTTCCTAATTCCTTAGAGACTTACATTATCCCTAACCACCCCCTCCCAACTTGGAAGTATATAATGGGCCTCTCCTCATGACCCCAGTACAGCTCTTTCTGCTCACAGCCTTGTCCCTGTGTTTTAATAAAATCTCCTTTTTGTGCCAAAGATGTCTGAAGAATTCTTTATTAACTATCACCTTCAAACCCTAACATTCTTTGCTACATCAATGAAGAGTTTTAACCAGAGCTACCTGAGAAAAGCTCGTATTTCTAGTAGTAGCTTCCCTGGGATGCCCAGGTCTTCCTTACCTTATGCAAATATCTGCACTGCAGGAGAAGATGTTGCACTAATTAAGGCCTTGGGATTGAATAACCCATATCCATAATGTCTCTTAATGTTAACAAACTACACAAATCATAAAGGTGATTAATAATACCAATACTCTGTTATGCCCCAATAATGGGTCCATGATTAAAGGAGCAAGACTGATACAAAGCAAAGGTCAAGCAAAGCTTTATTTCGTG
This sequence comes from Mustela erminea, assembly GCF_009829155.1. NCBI lineage: Eukaryota > Metazoa > Chordata > Mammalia > Carnivora > Mustelidae > Mustela > Mustela erminea. Next base: position 24,537,623 of record NC_045618.1, read on the forward strand.
CCAAGCATCAAGAATCTAACCGAACGTTTGGGGACGCACCTCTTACAAGAGAGGGCGACCCTTCTCTGTTTCACAGACTAGCTTTTAAGGGCAAAGGCCATGCCGTCGGGCCTGGCCGCACACAGGTGGCCAATGAGATTGTAACACACACAGGAAACTCCACTGTAATGCTAGGTGAGCAATTGAGTTACAATTTACCCTAGTAGACATTTGAACCAGCCTATTACACCTTGATTGGGATTGGTACCCAAAAGGCTCCCAAAGGGCGGCGGGGGGGGGGGGGGCGGTTTCCCTACTCCTTGGTAGCTAGGGAGACAGTATGCAACCCCCTACTGATCGGACATCTCCACCTGGCCTGACCCACCCTTGTGTCTGGGCTTTTGTTACCTGAAGCTGGTTTCTGGGACTTTTTTTTTTTTCTGGGACTTGTTTTTAAGTGAATCCCCTGGGGGTAGGGAAGCAGGGACAGTTTAACTTCAATGAAAGCCTCTCTAAATAGGTCTTTACACTCTCCTGCAAGTAATACAATCTCACACTGTAGTTACATATACCAAGTCACTGGTTTAATCTTTTAGAGTCCTGGACGATTTAAGTAGCCCAAGATGAAAGTTGTGCCTTTTTCATGTCCTGAAAGGCATATATATGCTTTATTGCCTACCTTTCGATATAGAAGGTTATAATTAATCACAGAAATGTGACTGGATGCACTGCCATTCCTTCTGTTGTTTCTTGCTGCCAGGAAAGAAAACAACAGCCCCTGAAAGACCTGTAAAAGTATCTCTGTTGCCATGTGAAGCATTGACTTTAAATCCCTGTTACTCAATCCTGCCTCCCTGCTGTCGTGGCTTTCCTTTTTCTGTTCTTTCTTTTTCTCTTGGCTTTCCAAATTTGGGCTTAGTCAGTGCTGTGGTGTTAACACTGAGGCTCATAATGAGCCAACTCATGCTGACTCAGAACCAAAGAGCCTTATCAGCACTCTACCTACAATCAAGGCCAAAAGCAGGGGCCAAGATGCTTGAGCCAGAAATGTTTCCTGGAGTGCTTCTCTTTGTTCAAAATCTTGTAGATGCCTGAGGGGAGAAGACAGGGACAATGTAAGAGGAGATGAGCTTCTAAGAGGAAAATACTATTTCACTAGTAAGGAAAGATTGCAAGTTTTAATATGTGTGTGTGTGTACCTGTACTTTTTTTTCCAGGATTTTATTTATTTATTTGGGAGACAAAGAATAGGAGGAAGAGGGTCAGAGGGAGAAGTAGACTCCTTGCTGAGCAGGGAGCCCAATGTAAGACTATCCTGGGACTTCAGGATCATAACCCAAGCTGAAGGCAATCGCTTAACCAACTGAGTCATGAGGAGTCCTCATGCATTTATGTTTCAAAACAATTCTGAATATGTAAGTTATTTTTAATTGAAAAATTTACTGATATAATTATAGATTCACATGTAACTATAAGAAATAATACAGAGAGATCCTGTATTTACTTTCCCAGTTTTTCCCAGTGGTAATATTTTGTGAACTTATAGTATAACAATGAGGATACTGACATTGATACAATGCATATTTTCCATTTCTCAGTTTTACTTATACTTATTTGTGTATGGACATGCATGTGTGTGTATTTAGTTATATACAATATGACCTTATTTTAGATTTGTGTGTTATCCACCACAGTCAGAATACTGAAAGTTTTATCATCCATTGAACCAGTGCACCCCTCCCCCCAATTTTGCTCTTTTATAACCATATCCACTGATGAAGTCCCAGAACCTAAGTCAGGTTCGGTGGGGTGAGGAGGTTCGGAGCCGACGACTAAAGAAAGAATTCTTAAGACGTCGTTGGTGCAAAAGGTGATTTATTAGAGCACGGGGACAGGGCCCGTGGGCAGGCAGAGATGCGGCTGCCCCCGGTTGTGAAGGTGGGCATGTTATATACCCCACGGTTGGGTAGGTGAGGACAAAGGGGTGTTCAGAAGGGCTATTGGGGCAAAGAATACTATCAGGATATTGAAGGCTTAGTTGTTATTGAGTAAAGACAATTGGAAGTCTGGTGGAATGTTCCATTCCTGCTATCAAGCATCCTTGTTAATAAGATTTAGGTTTAGAAGAAATTTAACTTTATTTACTTTTCCTTCTACCTCCGCCTCCTTCCGTTTCTCATGGAGGGGAGGGTAACATTAGGGCTATTGATAAGGTAACTTCTTTGTTGTAAATCTCAAGGATATTTGCAAACCAAGGGAGACTCCTACCTTGCAGGACTGTGATCTCTGCAAGTTAACTATTTATCGTTTTATGGCGGTCAGGGGTGCCTGAGGAATGCTACACATATGGAGGGGAGCGGATGAAAGGGGGGGGGTGCAAGGCGCCAGCTTTTGCTTTGTCTTCAGCCAGCCTCTTGCTCCCTCATCATTCCCCCCTGAACAATTTTGACCCTTAAATCTTTAAGGTGGTTGAAGGTGGAAGGTCTCATCTTCTGTAACTTCTTCGTGCTGAATAGGGGCGTAGAGCTGTCCCTACCTGCTCGGGTCAATATTGATCAGGGTAGGAACGTATATGGGAGTTACGAAAGGTGGAGGCAGCTGAATCCAGCGCTGACAGTGAAGAGGCGTCCTCGCGCGCAACAAGGATCGTCTGTCGTGGTGAAGTCATTGTAGCAATGGAGTCTCGGCACCAAGTAGAGAAACATGGAACAAAGCAACATATTAAGGTTAATAAGACGATAAGAATGAGAAGCCCGAAAAGGAGATTTGGCCATAGTCCTCCTTCAAACCAGGAACTTAACCATTCACTGAGAGAGAGAGAAGGATCTTGTAGGGCCTTAATTTGAGTATTCATATCTTTTATTAGTCCTGTGACATTTTTGTGATAGTCTGGGATATACACACAACATTCTGTTTTGATAATTGCGCATGTGCCACCCTGGGCTGCTGTCAGGACATCTAAGGCCATCCTAATTTGTAGGACTGCCCTGCGTATCTGTGACACTTCAGTATTAAGTAGGGAGATGCCATTTAGTGAATCATTGAGTGCCTTTGTAGTATATTTATTAAGGGCTTCTACATGCCACATGACATCCTCTAGTCCCGCAGATGGAACAAAAATGGATGCTAAGTGATCATACCTTTTAAAAACAGATCGTGTCCATCTTTGTTTCAAGTTGGGGAGATTAGCTGGGGTTGCAATGGTTTTAGTAATGCGCCCATGAATCCAGGCAAATCCTAAAGTACAGCGACCTATCCACCCTGGAGGAAGCTAGGGTCACAGGTTGGTTCCACATATCCAGTGGGTTCCATTTGGAGCTGGCCATCTGATGCCAGGTCGCCTTGCCCAGTCAGTAGCAAACCAGTCAGTAGCCTGGAGTACTATTACTTGGGAACACATTTCTAGTGATAGCCATCCCAGATATCGTGTGTTCTTTGCCCAAGTATCACTCGTATGATTTCTTTGTTCCTAGCATAAAACTGCATTTTGAGTGAGCTGTCCAATGGGTGTGGGTATGAAACACAAATATGCATCCTAGATTTGATATACACCATCCTTAGTATAGCGATAAGGAGGGTTTCGTAACTTAGGCCCATATTTGATTGGGGAGTTATGGCTTGATAGCAATCCCCTTTCCTTCCAAATAGCTCCATGGGCATGTAGTACCAGGAAAGCATATTTGGAGTCAGTATAAATGTTAATTCTTAGGCTTTGGCAATTGCAAAGTGCTAGTGAGCACTATGGCACACCTAGCTTATCTTATTTTTTTCTATGAAAACTATTGTCATCAGAAAACCAACTGTCAGTCGTATTTTTAACAGGGGCATCTTAGATCTGGACAAATAGAGTAAGCAAGATCAATAACCTCTTTTGCTCTATAGAGAAAGAAGTACAGGTCAGGTTCAGGCATACAGGTAACTAGGTTTAAAGTTTGACAAGTTTTAAGTATTATTTCTGGCATATCTGTTAGTGTAGCCCAGTATTTAATAAGTTGGCCTCCATCATCCATTTGTGGCCTTTGGCTTCTAAGACAAATCTGGACCTGATGTGACATCATTACAGTCAAGGACTGTCCCATAGTGAGCTTTGAGGCTCTTTTATAGGAGGGCTGTTCCATAGTAAGCTTTGAGGCTCCTTTTATGAGGGCTGTTCTATGCTTAGCTAAAGCATCTATTTGCAATTGCACCTCAACAGAGGTGGCCTCTAGGATAAATATGACTAAGGGATGAAACCAATAAGAAGACCTTTGAGTGGTCCAACCTTAACAATATCCTGATTACAGAGGATCATTGTCAAGTGGGAGAAAACTTGTCAAGAGATAAGGGGAGTCCCCCATGAATCATCCAGTCGACTCATAAAGGAAGTGGGGTCATCCATTATCTCCACAAGTCCATCGTTAATCCTATGGAGTGAGACAGGTTGGCTTTTAGGCAATTTCATTATTCCAGTTGTTTAATCATGTGCCGTGGGGTCTGCTAATATCCCCACAAAACAGTAAGATCGACTAAAGAAGCTATTGTGTAATTTCTCTGAAGTTTACCTCAAATTGTTTAGCTTAGGTAAACATTTAAAGACAATCAAATCTAGAATTTAACATCCATGAAGGTGTGTTACTAAAACAATTTTTCTCTCTAAAATAACCCTCATTTACAGAGATAGCCAAATCAGGACTAATGCACTTGTGAAACAAGTCCAGTTTTAACAAACTTGGCCCATTATTTACATAAGCTCAGCAAGAACAGTGAGTGTGATCAATAGATCTTTTAGAATCTGCTTTGCTGGAACTTCTTATGAGCAGTCTCTAGGTTGAACTTTTAGTAGCTTCTCCGGGCCAGAAGCCAAGCCCTGTACTTGCCATCAGTCATGCCTGCAATACCTTTGGGCGAATTCCTCTTCCCGAGACTGCACCTACCAAGGAGTGACATTCTTTACTCACCTGGTGAGGCTGCTGGGAACTCTGTAAGCAAGGTATCAGGCCAGCAGTCCCAAGGGGCTTTATGGCTCCAGGTTTCATAAAGTCAACCTTAGTTCCTTTAAACTGTCTGCTCATATCTGAATCTTTTTAAATATGACATCCCAGTCAAAGCCTTGGTAAAATAACCAGTTTTTCCAATTACAAGGAAAACAGATTCTTATTGAACTTATGCAAATGACTGATTGCCATGGAAGAAAGAATACTTACTAAGACCTTTTGGTTTCAGAGGGTTCAGATAGAGAGAAAAGCTTGAATGCTTTGAGCACTTTCACATCTCTGTAAGTTACAGATAACTTAAGAAAAAGTATCCCTAGTCTGGAAGAGCAAACATTAGAGAGAACCAGCAATGTTTAAAGTAAGACAAAACATTAAGAGACACAACACTATATAATCTTTTAGGTCATTTAGTCCCATGTTACTAATTCTGGTGAATGCGGCTTTAGTCAGTTTTGGAAATTCTTACCCATTTCAGTTTTAGGATTTTCAAGTATATCAAATATCTGTATTTGTGCTGAAAGTCCTTTATAGGAATATCCTTGAAGATAAAACTCATTTTACAAGAGAATTAAAACAATTATAAATGACAAAAACTCAGAATGGATATGGTTAGAGCTAAAGAGACACAGGAGTTTACAATTTAGCTGCAAGGAAATCAGGTTATTTCTGTGATACATAACATTTCCATAATTACAGTATCAAGCGATGATCTCTCAAAACGTTAAAACTTTAGGAAGTGCGTAGAATCTCTAGAATAGTTATAGTATTTTCCCAAATGTAACCCAAGGTTTATCACTAGTTCAGTAGTACTTCATGAGCAACTTCACATACCAAGGAAAAGCCTGAGTTAAAGAGATTTATGATTTAAATCTTGTCAACATTTGCTAAAATCTTAGAAAGTTTTAAAGCACATGCCTAAATATAATTAGGGATGTTAAACACCTGGTAAAACTGATCATAGAAACTGGTTTTTCTGGGCAGGCAAAGAGAAAACCATTTACATTTTCTTAACAGCAGATCAATTGATCTAAGAAAACATTGTCCTTTTGAACAGAGACAATTTCAGTCTTGTACCAATGTACCTTTAAAACCCATTCATTTCAATCTTAGTTCATTCTTGACCATAGCTAAAATTCCTTTTCTGAAGATTTCCCTTCACAGACCTTCTACAACTTTCCTTTGCATTCAGGTTTTGTCCCAAGCCATTTCCTTCCAAACAACCATCTCATTTAGGACAAAATTACCTTCCTTTACCTTCAACAAAATGTATTCCCATTCCTTCAATCTTTCTTACATATCTCCTACTTTCCTACATACAGAGTTTCCCTTTATTTCCATCAGTCTTAGTTACACTAAGCAGAACTTTGTATTCTTAGAAACACCTTAATCTCTAATGAAGACTAATTATTAACCAATTGTGAACTGTTACAACAGAATTCTTCAGGTGGCAATTTATGAATCAGTTAAGTGGAAAACAAGTTTACCAACAGATTTAGATTCTCTTAGTTTCTTTGCAGTAAGAAGTCAAAAGCACAAACCTACATCCAGTAATTAACGACCTAGCATTTTATCCTGCTTGGTTAAGACCTAGATGTCCACAATTCAATTCCATTTGTCATCCAAGCAAAACTTTAAAACTATCAGGTTACCAAAGACTTTGAAAGCTACTTCAGCAATTACCCATTAAAACTTTGAGACAGACAATTAACCATCAGTTTAGTTATTTCTTTGCTAACAAATTTTAACAAGTAACACAAGCTTATCTGACCTTCAGTAAACTTCGAAGTTTCACATTTACTGCTGATAACTTTAAAGACAGGTCTTATCTTAATTAAACCAACAAACTTAACTTAGTTCCAACTCTGATTTATGTTCCACCTGGACCCACTCCGCTTTGAATGTTTACCTGAGACATGCGTGGGAAGATCTGGAGTGGGGAGTGTTAGGTCCAGGGGCTGCTCTTCTTGCTCCTTGACAGTGGAAAGAGAAGGAGCTGTGGTGCATGATCTAGAGGCTAGTCATGCAGGCTGCACGCACCTTGGTGCAGAAACAGAAGGGGAAAACAGGAAACAAAGTGCTGCCAGGAGGCAGAGAAAAGATTCCCGGTTTTAGAGCTCATAAGCCCCAACAGAGGAGCAGACACCATGCTTTCCCACCAGCAAGGGGGGAGGGGTTAGGCAGTCCAAGTCAGGCCAGAGAACACAGGGAAACTTCCCCGAAACGAAGAGAGTTTCGGCAGCTGCTTGGGAATATTCCTTATAGTCTCTGTCTCGAGTTAGACCCACCCCAGTTGGCTCCAGTTATAGCCATTAACACGGATGTGAGTGAGGGAGAAGCTCCCACATCTATTAGGAGAAACAGAGAGAAATAAAGCCAGAGTCCCCTTTGCTAGGGATGGCCCAGCAACCTGGGTTTACTAGAAGAAGGCTTATTTACGTAATTTCCATCCAATATGTCAGGAGAAAGTTTACAACTGACTCATTTGGGCAAACACATTCCATAAAAGCCCCTTAGTCTGGGGTCCTGGTGCAGAGCAATGAAGGCCTAGGTATGAGCAATGCAGGCACCCTAGGTCCACTTGCCCTGTTTCCTGCAGAGATCTAACTGATAGATCCCACTGAGGCCATACAGTGTTACAGGAGCTCAGTTCTTTCCTAAGTTTTGCAATCCAAATCATTTCCAGTGGGTTAAAAGGGACCCCAAGGTAGAGTCCTTGGGAACTGAAGCAGCCTACTGAGGCTATGCTTCCAGAAAAGTAAAGAAGGTCCATTACCAAATCCCCCGACTCCTGGGTGGCGTCCCACACAGGGTATGTCAGAGGTTTTAGGTGTCAAAAGCGACCTGAGGCGTCCCTCAAGATACGCTATTGATCACCATCCTGCCTTCCCCAGAAGGCATTCCTGCCGTAAGAGGCTCTGGAGGGGTGCCGGCGTCCCTCCACTTCCCCATCGCATCCTAGGCTACAGATGGGTGCCTGGTGAATGGACTAGGAAATTGTGCCATGCCAAGCCATTGTCTATCCTGAAGACTGCATACTGTTTTGCCATATTAACCCACAAAAACGCTAGAAAAGTTTTGGCAAGGGAAATTACTCAATTTCATAGCTTTAGGCGGTTTGCAGAAGACACTGACGAGAAACAGTAAAGACTGAAATCCATCATGGTCTATGCGACATTCCAACACATGTGGCCCTTACAGCCAGCTTCCCTAGGAAACGGTCCCCGGTTGCGTTTTAATTCAATCGGGTACTGGTTTCGGCCGGCTCCCAGTGGAGGTCTCGCGGCCAGAAGTGGCTAGACCAGGGATGTGGAGGGGATCACATTAGATCAATCAGGAGGAAACCTCACACGGGAGTCTTAAGATTGGCAGCCGTCCTGGTGACTTAGGTGGCTGTCCCGTGCCCAAGAGAGACAACTTTCTATAAGAACAGGAATAAAGAAAGGGTATCAAGTTTCTGGGTCCTATTGCCATTCCGGCCAGGGTACTAGCTTACAGCCAAAAGGCAGATGCTCTCCTCCCCATAGAGTAGCCATGGGCCAGAGGATTACAGCCTGAGCAATTGACATGCAAGTGTTCCAATAAGACCATACTCCTTGAAAAAGCCCTGGAATGAGAGTACAGGAAAAGGAGAGAAAGTACTCACCAATTTTGCACCGAAGCTCAGAGTCCAAATGTAAAGACTCACAAGACTCCTGGCTGGCTCGCCAAAAATGATGAAGTCCCAGAACCTAAGTCAGGTTCGGTGGGGTGAGGAGGTTCGGAGCCGACGACTAAAGAAAGAATTCTTAAGACGTCGTTGGTGCAAAAGGTGATTTATTAGAGCACGGGGACAGGGCCCGTGGGCAGGCAGAGATGCGGCTGCCCCCGGTTGTGAAGGTGGGCATGTTATATACCCCACGGTTGGGTAGGTGAGGACAAAGGGGTGTTCAGAAGGGCTATTGGGGCAAAGAATACTATCAGGATATTGAAGGCTTAGTTGTTATTGAGTAAAGACAATTGGAAGTCTGGTGGAATGTTCCATTCCTGCTATCAAGCATCCTTGTTAATAAGATTTAGGTTTAGAAGAAATTTAACTTTATTTACTTTTCCTTCTACCTCCGCCTCCTTCCGTTTCTCATGGAGGGGAGGGTAACATTAGGGCTATTGATAAGGTAACTTCTTTGTTGTAAATCTCAAGGATATTTGCAAACCAAGGGAGACTCCTACCTTGCAGGACTGTGATCTCTGCAAGTTAACTATTTATCGTTTTATGGCGGTCAGGGGTGCCTGAGGAATGCTACACATATGGAGGGGAGCGGATGAAAGGGGGGGGGTGCAAGGCGCCAGCTTTTGCTTTGTCTTCAGCCAGCCTCTTGCTCCCTCATCATCCACCTTCCCCCACTCCTATTTATATCCTTGCCCTTAAGCACTGACAATCTTGTTTACCATTTCTAAACTGTTGTCATTTCAAAACTGTTATATAAAAGAAATCATACAGCACATAACATATATGATTTTTTTTTCACTTAGCATAACTCTTCTGAGATCCGTTGAAGTAATTGTGTATATCCATGAATTGTTCCTTTTAATTGTTGAGTAGTATTTCATGATATGCATGAAACATTTGAACAATTTACACATTTAACTTACCTATATTGATATAACTGAAGTGAGTCTTTTGTAGACAACATTAAAAGTGTTATGTTTTTTCATCTAATGCACCAATATGTCTTTTTATTGCTATATTTAAACCATTTATATTGAAGGTAAATTATATGTTGACACTTAAGTCTGCCTTTTTATTAGTTTTCTGTTTATTTCCTCTGGTTCTTGTTCTTTTGTTTCTTTTTTTTTTTTAAAGATTTTATTTATTTATTTCACAGACAGAGATCACAAGCAGGCAGAGAGGCAGGCAGAGAGAGGAAGAAGAAGCAGGCTCCCCGCCAAGCAGAGAGCCCGATGTGGGGCTTGATTCCAGGACCCTGGGATCATGACCTGAGTCGAAGGCAGGGGCTTTAACCCACTGAGCCACCCAGGCACCCCCTTTTGTTTCTATTTTTTTGCCTTCCTTGGGTTATTTGAACTACTTTTCGGATTCCACTTGAATTTATTTATAGCATTCTTGAGTAAATTTCTTTGCATAGTTATCTATCTATCTATCTATTTATTTCATGGTCTTTCTTGGTATTACAATATAAATATGTGACATTACAGTCTACCAATATTGACACTTTACTACTTTGTGTTAAGTGTAGAATTTCACTTCTACCTAGATCTCTTTACTTTCTCCTCTTTTAAATTTCATTGGCTTGAATACCAGATGGTATTAACAATTTTGTTCTAATCATCAAACATTTATGAAACCCATGAAAAGGATAGTCCATTGTATATACCCACATTCCTGTTATTTCTATTGTCCCTTCTTTTCTGATGCTCCAAGATATCGTCTCTTATCAATTGTTTTTCACTTGACAAATTACTTTTGGCAGTCCTTAACAGCACATTCGTTGACAAAAAATTCTTTAATTGTTTTTCATCTGAAAATGTCTTTCTTTTTTTTCTTTTTTATTCCTTAAGAACAGTGTTCCCAATCATAATATTCATGGTTGATTTATTTTCCTTTCAATTCTTGAAAATGGTGTGTCAGTTTCTTCTGGTTCCCATGGTTTTAGATGAGAAATCTATTGACATTTGAACTGTTGGAGGCAGGCCCCTGGCCAGGGCGGCCTCCGCCATTAAAAGATGGCGCCTGGCGAGTTGCCAAGAAAAGTTGCCTCATGAGACTAAGCGGAATGCCCAAAGAGGAGGTAAACAGCATTGGTTGCTAGCAAAAGTTGTTCGTTTAGGTGCACAGCCTGATTCGCTCCCTCCTGTACCCTGCTCGCTGATTGGTCATGTAAGCGTATATAAGTGTGTAGACTTGGCGGGAATAGAGAGAAGATGCATCTGAACTGGGGCTTCTTGTCGTCCTTGTGCGTCGAGGGCGATATTGAACATTTTCCTCCTACAGATAATGTATCATTTTTCTCTAGCTCCTTTCAGGAATTTTTAAATTTGTCTTTGGCACAGATTTCTTTTGGTTTGTGTGTGTCATCAAATTTGGGAAGTTTTTAGTTATTTCCTCTTCAAGTACTCATTGAACCCCATTCTCTTCTCTTTCTAGGGCTCCAAGGACAGAAATGTTGGATTTTTTTCAGTCTTTTAGGTCTCTTAGTCCCTGTTTATTTTTTAAAGTCATTTCTCTCTGTTGTTTAGATCACCTGTCCAAACTGTGCAAATTATATCCTCAAATTTAGTGATTCTGTCCTCTGTCATTCTGTCATCACCATTATATTATTGAGCCCATCCAGTGAGGTGTGTTTTTTTTTAATTGCTATTGTATTTTTCAGTTCTTTAATTTCTAATTGAGTTTTTTTGTAATTTATATTTCTTTGATGAGATTTTGTCATTGTAATTGTAATTTCTTTGATGAGATTTTGTAATTTGACTTTTTTTCTATTGTGTTAGGAGATTCCAAGTCTTATTTAAACTTTAATTTTAACAGGCAGTTACCCTGTTTAGGTTTAATAGATAGGTCCTGGCTTACTTTTTCCAGGCTGTGGTTTCAAATCGGTTTTATTTCAGAGCCTTGATTTAGGTCTTCTTGACTTATCCACTGGTGTTGGGGTTTCCACTCCCTTTTAGTTCTTCCTCAGGGAGTGGAACAGGTTTCCCCAGATTGAACTACTTAGTGTCTTAGGCAAGGAATATAGTCTTAGGCCCATGGTGACAAAGAAGCTTCCTGGACTGGGCCACCTGTCATGGTGGCATTTTCCTGTGGTTCTGCCCACCCAAGTATGTCAGGGAATCTCAATATAGTGGGGTCTTTTGTTTGTATTTTTCCTACACTGTAAACCTATGTAGGGAAAACCAAGACTAGCAGGCAGTAGTTGTGCAGCTGTCCTGTGAGAGGCACAGGATAAACTGTGTAAGAAGCCCTGTGTGGTGGGCTGGCTCTACTATTATTCTCCAACACCCAGAGCCTGTTTGAAATTCAGCTTACCCATGTGACTCACCTGGCTAACAAAACACAAGCAGAAATGAGTGTCACCTACATGTGGAAGTATTGAGAGCCAGGAGGATTTTTGCTTCTTACTCCTTCCTCTGTTACAGTTACTGATGATGTTTCAGATGGTGGCTGTTTGATCAGCCCACATTCCAGGGTGGGAATCATGACAGCTCAGAGCAGAGTCCCTGCAGATCTAGGAAAGCACATTGTTGTGAGTGATATAAATGAGCAGGATCCTTTGTGTGAATCATGAAGATTTGGGGTATTGTTTGTCACCATGGCATCACTTAGCCTACTCTGCAGTGAATTTTGCTTAAAGGAAAAATTGAGTGAAGGAAGAGGCAAATCCTGATAAACCTGGAGGGTACTAGAAATGCACAAAACCATATATATTTTTAAAATTACATAAATTAAGGACTTCGCTAATTCAGCTTGTGTTATTTAGTTAAATATAACAAATGGGGTTTTACTCTACATAAATGAAAATCAGTAAGTTTGGTTTGGCAGTATTTGTCTATATTAGACTACCTAAGTAGCCTATAAAAATATTTGCGATGTGCTTTCCAGTAGGAGAACAGGGAACTGTTTCAGAGAAATCTTTATTTCTGTCTCCACTTGGTGTGATCTGAAGATGCCCCCTACCCCACCATATTTATTTGTTGAGCTCTAAAGCCCAATGTAATGGTATTAAGAAGGGGGGCTCTTTGGAAGATGATTAGGTTACAAGGACTCTGCATATTATTTATGAGATTAATGTCCTTAAAAAAGAAGCCCCAAAGAGATCATTTACCTTCTACCATGTGAGAACATAGCAAGATGGCATCTGCAACCCCAAAGAGAACTCTCACCAGAAGCTGACTATGCTAGTACCCTAATTTTGGCCTTCCAACCTCCAAAACTGAGAAATTAATGTCTGGGGCTTATAAGACACCAGTCTCTGATATTTTATTATAGCAGCCTAAATAGACTAAGCCACCATCCCAGAAAAGACACCAGCCTTAAGGATTATTGAGTTCATGGCTTTATGCTTATCCCTCAATTTTTGCTATCTGTAGCATTTACATTTCTTTTTCAGTTTTCTGCACATTTCTGTCTCCGTTTAATAGCCTTCTGTTAAGACCTCCACAGGTCGGTAATAGAATGAGTTCATACTGTACCAGATCAAGTACAGCCTCTAGGTATGAACAAGATCATAGTTGGGGGAACTGGTTTCCATTTTGAAAGAAATCAGTTTTTTTCTGGGAAATCTTAAGAGACTCAAAGAACTTATATTATTGTCAGATGATGTTTATTAAATTAAAATGGCTTTGACACATTTTTCCAATGCTCCTAATGTAATTTGTACAGAGGAAAATTTTCCTGGTCTTTTTGAGATGATGAAATAGTTCAGTCAAATTGTTAGAAAGATATCTGTACCTTTTTACAATATTGAATTGTGAAAGTGAAATCAATTTAAAATGATACATGTGCTTCTGAATTAGGAAACAACAAAACCCCTTTTCCCCTTTTGCCCCTGGGCCAAACTCTGGTGTTATCCCTAAGCACCATTTTCTACTGAAGACACCTGGGACATCCAGCTCATTATTTTCCCCTCTTTCTATCTTTACAGCTGCTAACACCTACTATTTATTCTTGAGGTTTCTGTTTCCCCTAAGTCTAGTAATGGAATACGTTTCTTTTTCTGCATCTACAGGTCTTTTTCTGCTGCTCTGATCAGGCATATTGCAGACTTTTTTATTTTAAGAATTTTGTTTACCAGAGGTATAAATAAAGAGGAATAAAACAAAAATACAAAAACTTGGCAAGTAGCAACATATATAATCTCACAATATTCCTATAGCTATTCTCTGGCTGGGAAAAAATGTAGATGGAAATGGCTGTGTCAGCCCCTTCACTTAAATCCCTGATTAGACTCCCTTCTTTAATCCTTAAGGAAAGTCTTAATTTCTTTCTCAGTTCACTTATTACTATCCAGGTGTTAATTTCCTTTGTGAGTGTTGAGGTTTTGAGAGTAAGTCCTATTTCTTTCCCATATTTAGATCTCTATGACCTAGCCCAGTGCCCAGGAAATATGAGCTGCTGAACAAATGCTTATTAAGTATAATGCATTCTTTCTGTGGGTCCATTCTCTCATTAATTAACTGTAATTAAAAGCTTACAATTGGAATGGTAGAGTGAAGAGCTCCATAAATCCGCCTCTCCATACAAGCGATGAACACACTGGCAGAAACAATAAAAATCAACTTTAAAAGAACTCTTGGAGAGCAGTTAAGATGGCAGAGGAGTAGGGGAACCCTAAGTTTGTCTTACCCTCAAATATAACTAGGTAGTTATCAAACCATTCTGAACACCTGAGAAATCAATTGTGGACATCTGAGAAAACAAATACTTCAAGTATACAAGTAGAATAGTGATCACTGTTTGGAAGGTAGGAGGTACAGAGATTTGATTCCAGTATTATATAGCTGAGGATATTGTTGCCAGGAAGGAGCCTGCTTAAGGGCATCACCACAGAGCATTATAGGCAGAAGAACACAAATTTAGAACTTTATTTATTTTATTTACATATAATGTATTAATTGTTTCAGGGATACAGGTCTGTGATTCATCGCTCTTACACAGTTCACAGCTCTCACCATAGGACATACCCTTCCCAAAGTCCATCACCCAGCCACTCCATCCCTTCCACCCCCTCACCCTCCAACAACCCTTAATTTTTTTTTTCCGGAGATTAAGAGTATCCTATGGTTTGTCTCCCTCTCTGGCTTCATCTTGTCCCATTTTTTCCTCCCTTCCCCCATGATCCTCTCCGCTGTTTCTCAGTTCCACATATCAGTGAGATTGTATGATAATTGTCTTTCTCTGATTGACTTATTTCACTTAGCATAATACCCTCTAGTTCAGCCATGTCATTCATTGCAAATGACAAGATTTCATTTTTGATGGCTGCATAATATTCCATTATATGTACATACCACTACTTCTTTAAACATTCATCTGTCCATGGGCATCTAGATTCTTTCCATAGGTTGGCTATTGTGGACATTGCTGCTATAAACATTGGGGTGCAGGTGCTCCTTTGGATCACTATATTTTTTTAATTTTTTTTGTAAATACCCAGTACTGCAATTGCTGAGTCATAAGGTAGGTTTATTTTCAACTTTTTGAGGAACCTCCACTTTTTTCCAGAATGGCTGAACCAGCTTGCATTCCCACCAACAGTGTAAGAGGGATCCCTTTCTCCACATCCTTGCCAACACCTGTCATTTCCTGACTTGTTAATTTTAGCCATTCTTACTGGTGTAAAGTGGTATCTTGTTGTGGTTTTGATTTGTATTTCTCTGATGCCAAGTGATATTAAGCACTTTTTCATGTGTCTGTTGGCCATTTGGATGTCTTCTTTGCAGAAATGTAATGTCTTCTGCCCATTCCTTGATTGGATTATTTGTTCTTTGGGTGTTGGGTTTGATAAATTCTTTATAAATTTTGGATATCAGATCAGATAATGATCTGATATGTCATTTGTGAATATCTTCTCCCATTCTGTCAGTTGTCTTTTGATTTTGTTGACTGTTTCCTTTGCTGTGCAAAAGCTTTTGATCTTGTTGAAGTCCCAATAGTTCGTTTTTGCCCTTGCTTCCCCTGCCTTTGGGTGTGTCTAGGAAGAAGTTGCTGTGGCTGAGGTTGAAGAATTGCTGCCTGTGCTCTCCATAAGGATTTTGAAAGATTCCTGTCTCACACTGAGGTCTTTCAACCATTTTGAGTCTATTTTTTTGTTTGGTGTAAAGAAATGGTCCAGTTTCATTCTTCTGCATGGGGATGTCCAAATTTTCCCAACTCCATTTTTCAAAGAGACTGTCTTTTTTCCTTTGGACATTTTTTCCTGCTTTGTCAAAGATTAGTTGATCATAGAGTTGAGTGTCTATTTCTGGGCTTTCTATTCTCTTCCATTGATCTATGTGTCTGTTTTTGTGCCAGTACCATAATATTTTGATGATCACAGCATTGTAGTAGCTTGGAGTCTGGAGTTGCGATGCCACCAGCTTTGGTTTTCTTTTTCAACATTCCTCTGACTTTTTGGGGTGTTTTCTGTTTCCGTACAAATTTTAGGATTATTTCTTCCATTTATGTGAAAAATAAGTTGATGGTATTTTGATAGGGATTACATTAAGTATGTAGATTGCTCTAAGTAGCATAGACATTTTCACGATATTTGTTCTTATAATCCATGAACATGGATCTATTTTCTCTATTTCTTTGTGTCTTCCTCTATTTCTTTCATGAGTATTCTATAGCTTTCTGAGCACAGATTCTTTGCCTCTTTGGTTAGATTTATTCCTAGGTATCTTATGGTTTTGGGTGCAATTGTAAATGAGATTGACTCCTTAATTTCTTTTTCTTCTGTTTTGCTGTTGGTGTATAGAAATGCAACTGATTTCTCTGAATTGATTTTATATCCTGACATTTTACTGAATTCCTATATGAGTTCTAGCAGTTTTGGAGTGGAGTCTTTTGGGTTTTCCACAGAAAGTATCATATCTGCAAAGAGTGAGAGTTTGACTTCTTCATTTTTGATTTGGATGCCTTTTATTTCTTCTTCTTGTCTGTTTGCTGAGGCTAGGACTTCTAGAACTATGTTGAATAGCAGTGGTGATAGTGGACAGCCCTGCTATGTTCTTGATCTTAGGGGAAAAGCTCTCAGGTATTCCTCATTGACAGGGATACTCCCTGTGGTTTTTTCATACATGGATATTGAGATATGTATCCTCTATCCATACACTGTGAAGAGTTTTGGTCAAGAAAGTATGCTATACTTTGTCAAATGCTTTTTCAGCATTTATTGAGAGTATTATATGGTTCTTGTTCTTTCTTAATTTTATGAATGTATTGTATCACATTGACTTGCAGATGTTGAGCCAACCTTGCCTCCCAGGAATAAATCCCACTTGGTTGTGGTGAATCATCCTTTGAATACACTGTTGGATCCTACTGGACACTATTTTGGTGAGAATTTTTGTATCCATGTTCATCAAGGTTATTGTTCTGCAATTCTCCTTTTTGGTGGGGTCTTTGTCTGGTTTTGGGATCAAGGTAGTAGCCTCATGGAACTAGTTTGGAAATTTTCCTTCCATTTATATTTTTTGGAACAGTTCAGAAAAATATAGGTATTAATTCTTCAAATGCTTGGTAGAATTCCCCTGGGAAGCCGTCTGGCCTCGGCTCTTGTTTGTTGGGAGATTTTTGATTACTGCTTCAATTTCCTTGCTGGCTATGGGTCTGTTCAGATTTTCTATTTCTTCCTGGGTCAGTTTTAATAGTTTATCTGTCTCTATGAATGCATCCATTTCTTCAGATTGTCAAATTTGCTGGAGTAGAGTTGCTCGTAATATGTTCTTACAATTATTTGTATTTCTTTGGTGTTAGTTGCGGTTTCTCCTCTTTCATTCATGATTTTATTAATTTGGACCCTTTCTCTCTCTCTCTTTTTTTTTTTTGATAAGTCTGGCAAAGGCTTTATCAATCTTATTAATTCTTCCAAAGAACCAGCTCCTTGTTTTGTTGATTATTTCTACTGTTCTTTTTGTTTCTATTTCATTGATTTCTGCTCTGATCTTTATTATTTCTCTTCTTCTGGGTTTAGGCTTTATTTGATGTTCTTTCTCCATCTCCTTTGGGTGAAAGCTTAAGTTGTGTGTTTGAGACTTTTCTTGTTTCTTGAGAAATGTTTGTATTGCTATATACTTCCCTCTTAGGACCACCTTTGCTGCATCCCAAAGATTTGGAACAGTTGTGTTTTCATTTTCATTTGTTTCTATGAATTTTAAAAATTATTCTTTAATTTCCTGGTTGACCCATTCATTTATTAGTAGGATGTTCTTTAGCCTCCATGTATTTGACTTCTGTCCAACTTTCCACTTCTGATTGGTTTTGAGTTTCAAAGCATTGTGGTCTGAAAATATGAAGGAATGATCCCAACCTTTTGGTACCAGTTGAGACCTGATTTGTGACCCAGGATATGATCTATTCTGGAGAATGTTCTATGTGTACTAGAGACTAACATGTATTCTATTGCTTTGGGATGGGTGTTCTAAATATATTCGTGAGGTCCATCTGGTTGAGTGTGTCATTTAAAACTCTTATTTCCTTTCTCTTTTCTTAGATGATCTGTCCATTTCAGTAAGGGAAATGTTAAAGTCTCCTGCTATTACTGTATTTTTGTTGATGTGTTTCTTTGATTTTGATAATAATTGGCTTATATAATTGTCTGCCTCCATGTTAGGGATATAAATATTTATAATTGTTAGATCTTCTTTTTGGATAGACACTTTAAGTATGACATAGTGTCCTTCCTCATCTCTTATTACAGCCTTTGACTTGAAATCTAATTTGTCTGATATAAGGATTGCCACCCCAACTGTCTTTTGATGTCCAATAGCATGGTAAATGTTTTCCACCCCCTTACTTTAAATCTGGATGTGTCTTTGGGTCTAAAATAAGTCTCTTGCAGACAGCATATAGATGGGTCTTGTTTTTTATGCAATCTGATACACTGTGTCTTTTGATTGGGGCATTTAGCCCATTTACATCCAGGGTAGCTATTGAAAGATATGAATTTAATGCCATGGTATTCCATGTAAGGTGATAGTTATATTGTCTCTGTTCCTTTCTGGTCTATGTTACTTTTAGGCTCTCTCTTAGCTTAGAGGATCCCTTTCAATATTTCTTGTAGGGCTGGTTTGGTGATCACAAATTCTTTTAGTTTTTGTTTGTCCTGGAAGCTTTTTATCTCTCCTTCTGTTTTCAGTGACAACCTAGCTGAATATAGAATTCTCAGCTGCATAGTTTTCTCATTTAGTGCTCTGATTATATCATGCCAGTCCCTTCTGGTCTGCCAGGTCTCTGTGTATAGGTGTGCTGCCAATCTAATATTTCTACCATTGTATATTATAGACCTCTTGTCCCAAGTTGTCAGGATTTTCTCTTTGTCTCTGAGATTTGCAAGTTTTACTCTTAGAGTAAAAAATGGGTTGTTGACCCATTTTTATTGATTTTATTGATTTTGAGGGAGTGTTCTCTGTAACTCCTGGATTTGGTTATCTCTTTCCATCCCCAAATTAGGGAAGTTCTCTGCTATAATTTGCTCCAATATACCTTCTGTCCCCTCTCTCTTTCTTCTTCTTCTGGGATCCCAATTATTCTAATACTGTTTTGCTTTATGGTGTAACTTATTCCTCCAATTCTCCCCTCATGATCCAGTAGTTGTTTGTCTCTCTTTTTCTCAGCTTCTTTATTCTCCATCATTTGGTCTTCTATATCACTAACTCTCTCTTCTGCTTCATTTATCCCAGCAGTTAGAGCTTTCATTTTTTTTTTTTATTGCACCTCATTAATAGCCTTTTTTATTTTGACTTGGTTAGATTTTATTTCTCCAGAAAAGGATTCTTTAGTACCTTCTATGCTTTTTTTCAAGCCCAGTTAGTATCTTTATAATCATCATTCTGAACATTAGTTCTGACATTTCACTAATGTCCATGTTGATTAAGTTCCTGGCAGTTGGTAGTGCCTCTTGTTCATTCATTCTTTCTTTCTTTCTTTCTTTTTTTGTGGTGAGTTTTTCTGTTTTGTCATTTTGTCCAGAGGAGAACAGGTGAGTGAAAGAACAAATGCTAAAAATGTAACAACATCCCCAGTAAATTATACACTGAACAAATCAGAAGAGACCCAAAACTGGGGGATTTGGTAAGAATATGATAAGGCTGGTGACTAGAACAGAGCCACACACCAGACTTTGGGTGTATTTTGGTCTGTTAGAAGAAAGTAAAGAAATAAAGATATAAATACATTAAAATGAGGGTAAATACAATGAAGGGATTGAGTATGACTTAAAAATGAAAATTAAAAAAAATTTTAAAAAGTATTGATAAAATAAGTTGGTTAAAGAACAAAGAAGAAAAATTTTTTAAAAAAGAAAAAAGAAAGGAGAGAATGTGATCAGGCAGGTGAATGGAACAAAGCCATACATGAGAGTTAGAGTATATTTTGGTCTATTAGGAGAAACTGCATCCCAAAATTTTAAGGAAACAAAAACATATATATATATATGTGTGTGTGTATATACATACATACATACATACACAAACACACACACACAAATAAGGTTAAGTACAGTAAAGGGATAAAATATGATGGCAAAAATGAAAATTAAAAAGACTTCTAAAAAGGAATTGATAAGATAAGAAGTTGGTTGAAAAAGGAAAGAAGAAAATTAAAAAAAAAAAAGAAATAGGCAAAGAAAAAAATAAAAGAAAAATTAAAAAATCAACTTCAAAAGACTAAAGAACCATGAGGGGAAAAGCCATGAATTCTATGTGTTGTATTGACCTAGCACTGAACTTTTGCATTTATCATTGATTGGTAAACTTGGTCTTGGCTGGATGTTCTTGCTGATCTTCTGGAGGCTGGGCTTGTTGCAGTGATTCTCAAATGTCTTTTCCCCAGGCAGAATTGCACCACCTTCCATCAGGGGCCAGGTTAAGTAATATCTCCTGTTTCCTCTCAGTAGCTTTTGTTACCTGGAGGCTTTCCATATAACTTTAGAGGATGAGAATGAAAATGGCAATCTCCCAATCTCTGGCCCTCGAAGAGCCCGAGAGCTCAGTGCCCCACACCTTAGTGAGCTCTCCCAGAGAAAAGCATTCAATCACTACTGTCTCCCTGGTCTCTGCCCGCACTCTGCTCACCTGGCTTGTGACTGAGTATTTCTGTCTCTGGCACATGACCCCGCTTGGAGTCTCCAAATGCAGCAGATTCCTGAAGCATGCTTCCATGCCACTCCTCCCAGAGGAAGAAGGGTAATCTTCCTGGGTCTGCTGCTTTTTTGATCCCCTCTCAAAAATCAGTGGTCCCACTGTGCCATGGATCACGGTTATGACAATCCCAAGCTGAGAGCCCATTCCTTGGTTCACTCCTTGCAGCCAACTTCCCTACTCTGCTACCTGGGAGCTCTGTCACACTCCAGCACTCTGTCTTTTGGTGACCCTGAGAGTCCTGAGACCACACCATCCTAATGAGGGTTTCACCCCATGCTTAGCCACTGGAGCAACATCCCTCACTGGAGCAGAATTCTAAATATTCCAATTTTGTGCTCTGCTGCTCTATCACTTGCTGGTAGCCAGCTGACGGAGGCTCCCTCCCCCTGTGGTCTATCTTCCCATATATCACCTCAGATTCACTTCTCCACACATTCTACTTTACAGAAAGAGGTCAGCTTTTTGTTCATAGAGTTGCTGTTATTCTTTTATTCGATCTCCTGTTGAGTTCATAGGTATTCAGAATGGTTTGATAACTATCTAGCTGAATTCCTGGAACCAGATGAAACAGGTTTCCTACTCCTCTGACACCTTGCTAGCCCTCTCCCACAATTAGAACTTTTAGAATTCTGGTACAGTGGGAGACATGCCTGGCTTAAAGGTGGGGCATAATGGGACATGCCTGGCAAAGTGGGGCACAATCTTTGGTGTGACACCATGATCTGAGAGTCCCATGGGTTATAAGAAGAATGGGTGGCTCCTAACTGCAGCAGGGTTCCCACACATGGAAGTGTGAAACTTGGCTGAGAACAAAGAGTCTACGTGCTGGCTTTCTGCTCTGTTTTGACACAAATTGTCAACTGCTGTGCAGTCATATGACTGCTTTCCTGAGACAGATTCAACTAAAGGTGGAAGTATAGTGAAACCCTCCCCAAGAGGAAGAGCAAGGGTCTTTGCCATGGGAATCCCTAAAATTTGGAGTTTTGAAACTTAGCTGTGTGCCTGGTCTAAAAAGGCACAGAAACAGGCAGGATGAACATAGAGTTCTGACATAAACTGGAGAGACAAGAGTGTTTGATTGCTTTTCTGTGAGGTCTCACTGAAGAGTGGGGGGCAAGAATTCTCAGCTCTGGGGCTAGAGAGAGGGCACTTCCCTATTCATCTCACCCATCAGTGATGAAATCCTTCAGGGAGCAAAACAACATCCTTAATGGAGTCCAGAGCCTCTTAGACCAAGCCCTGCCTCCCTGCATACTAGAGGCTTTCCATTAGGGGAGGTCTTCCTAAGAATGAATGCAACAAGCTCCTCCCCCAGAAGACCAGCACAAACAAATTGCTCACACCAAGTTTACTGATCATAGAGAACTGCACAGTTTCATCTCTAGGGGAAAATAATATCTAACATCCTTTATACTTTTATATTCCATGTTTTTATTATTGTCTTTCAGTAATTTTCTTCTTTTTGAAGTTCTTTAAAAATTTTTGCCTTTATATATAGTTTTTGTATATTTTATTTGTTTCTTTCCTTTGTGCGTATGTGTGTGTGTATATATATATGTTTGTGTGTGTGTGTGTGTGTGTGTGTGTGTGTGTATGTATTCTTGCTTTCTTATTTTGTGATCTACTTTCTTTTAACAGGCAGACCAAAACACACCCAGGATCTAGTTTTTGTTTGTTTTTGCAGTTGGTGTTATAGTTGCTTTATTGTTTCCTTCTTTTTTCTCTCTTCCTTTCCTTTCTGGACAAGATGGCAAGAAGGAGAAATTCACCCCAACATAAATAACAAGAGTTAGTACTTGTAGTCAGGGATTTAATCAATACTGATATAAGTAAGATATCTCAAATAGAATTTAAAACAATTATAAGGATACTAGCTGGGCTTGAAAAAAGCATAGAAGACACTAAAGAATCCCTTACTATAGAGATAAAAGAACTAAAAGTTAGTCAGGTTGAAATTAAACATGCTGCAACCGGGAGCACCGGGGTGGCTCAGTGGGTTAAAGCTTCTGCCTTTGGCTCAGGTCATGATCCCAGGGTCCTGGGATCGAGCCCCACATCAGGCTCTCTTCTCGGCATGGAGCCTTCTTCCCTTCCTTCCTCTCTGCTTGCCTTTCTGCCTACCTGTGATCTCTGTCTGTCAAATAAATAAAATCTTTTTAAAAATGCTGCAACCAAGATGAGGCCCAAGTGGAGGCTATAAAAAGGGATGAGCAAAGCATAGGAATGAATCAGTGATGTAGAAGATAAAATTATGGAAAATAAGGAAGTTGAAAAGAAAGAGAAAGATAACTAGAAAAGTAGACTTAGGGAACTTAGCAATTCCCTGAAGTGGAATACCCCCATTATAGGAGTCCCAGAAGAAGAATGTGGAAAGGGACAAAAGGATTACTTTGAATAAATTACAGCTGAGAACTTACCTAATCTGGGGAAGGAAATAGGCATTCAACACAAGGGACACAGAAAGCACCCATCAAAATCAACACAAATAGGTCAACTCTACAACATATTATAGTGAAATTTGAAAATTACAATAATAAAGAGAAAATTCTGAAAACAGTTTAGGATAAGAAGTCCTTAATGTACAAAAATATACATATAAGGCTGGCATCATATCTCTCCACACAGACCTGGCAGGCCAGAAAGGATATATGCAACATGCTAGATGGGAAAAATATGCATCCAAGAGTACTTTATCCAGCAAAGCTGTAATTCAGAATAGAAGGAGAGAAAGAAGTTCTAAGACAAACAAAAACTAAAGGAATTTATAAACACTAAAGCACACTGCAAGAAATATTCAAGGGGATCAATTGAGCAGAGACAACAAAGTAAGAGCAAGAGGGCACAGAGACAATCTACAGGAAGTGTAACTTTACATTTAATACAATGGCACTAAATTTGTATCTTTCAATAATTACTCCAAATGTAAATAGGCTAAAGGTTCCAATCAAAAGACATAGGGTATCAGAATGAGTAAAAAACAAGATCTGTCAATATGCTCCTTACAAGAGATTTATTTTAGATCCAAAGTCACCTCCAGATTGAAGGTACAAGAAAGGAGAATCATCTACCATACTGATGGATATCAAAACAAAGCTGGAGTACCCATCCTTACATCAGACAAATTAGATTTTAAACCAAAGACTGCAATAAGAGAGGAAGAAAGACACTATATTATAATACAGGGATGGATCCAACAGGAAGATTTAGTAATTGTCAATATTTGTGCCTGTACCTTGGGAACACACAAATATATAAATCAATTAACAACAAGCTTAAAGAAACCCATTGATAATAATACAATAATAATAGGGGACCTTAACACCCTATTCAGCAACAGACAAATAATCTAGCAGAAGATCAACAAGGGAAAAGAAGCTTTGTATGCCAGCCTTGACCAGATGGATTTAACAGATATATCAAGAGTATTTCATCCTAAAGCAGTGGAATACATAATTTTTTTCTTTTTTTTTAAATTAAATTCAATTAGCCAATATATAACACATCATTAGTTTCAGATGTAGTGTTCAATAATTCATCAGTTGCCTGTAACACCCACTGCTCATCACATCATGTGCCCTCCTTAATCCCCATTAACCAATTACTCCATTCCCTACTCTCAATTTCCCTACAGCAACTCTCAGTTTGTTTCCTGTAGTTTAGAGTATCTCATGGTTTTTCTCCTTCTCTGATGACTTCCCTTTCAGTTATACCTCCTTTCCCTATGATCCTCTGAACTATTTCTTATATTCCATATACAAAACCATATGATAATTGTGTTTCTCTGATTGACTTATTTCCTTCAAGTTCAAGCCATGTCAATGTAAATGGTAAGATTTCATCCTTTCTCATGGCTAAGTAATATTCCTGTGTGTATGTATGGCACATCTTCTTTATTGATTCATCAATTGATGGACATCTCAGCTCTTTACACAGTTTGGTTATTGTGGACATTGCTGGTATGAATATCGTGATCACCACAATCTGTATCACTACAAATTGACCCTTCAGGTCACTACATTTGTATCTTGGTGGTCAATATTTGTAGTGCATTGTTGGATCATAAGATAGTTCTATTTTTAACTTCCAGAGAAACTACCGTAGTCTTTTCCAGAGTGGCTGTATCAGCTTGCATTCCCACCAACAGTGTGAGCAGGTTCCCCTATCTCCACATCCTCACCAACATTTATTGTTTCCTGTCCTGTTATATTTAGCCATTCTGACTAGTGTAAGGTGGTGTCTCATTGTGGTTTTGATTTGTATTTATCCGATGACAAGTAATATGGAGTACTTTTTCATGTGTCCATTGGCCATTTGTATGTCTTCTTTAGAGAAATGTCTGTCCATGTCTTCTGACCATTTCTTGATTGGATTATTTGTTTTTTGGGTGTTGAGTTTGAGAAGTTCTTTATAGACATTGGACACTAGCCCTTTATCTGCAATGTCATTTGTAAATATCTTCTCCCATTCTATGGGTTGCCTTTTAGTTTTGTTGACTGTTTCCTTTGTTGTTTAGAAACTTTTAAGTCTTTTTTTAACTTTCATTTTTACATTTACATTTTATAGCTATATTCTTCATTACTGGCTTCCATTCACTGTATTCAATTTTCTTTTGTGTATATGTAAGTTTTACTTTCTTTACAATTTTAAGATTTAGTGTTTCTAACAAGTAGAGCAAAATACAAACAGGACCAAGTGGATCAACCATTATTTGTCCACCTGGTGGATTATATTCTTTCCTTACCCCACCTTTTTTTTTTCTTTTTCTTTTCTCTTTCAATTTCTGACCTCTTCAGATTTCCCTACTATGTATTTCACTTGGGTTGTGGCTGATAATTGTGATTTTGTTCTCCCATTCATCCATTCTTTTCTGGGGAAAATGACAGGAGGGAGGCATTCACAACAAAGGAAAAAACCAGAGGTAATACTGTCAGCCAAAGATCTAACTGATATGGATATAAATAAAATGTCAGAGCTGGAATTCATGATAATGATTATAAAGTTACGGGCTGGGCTTGAAAGAAAAAACATAAAAAATGTTAGAGAATCTCTTAATACAGAAATAAAATCTAATCAGGCCAAAATTTAAAATATTTTAACTGATATTAAGTCTAAACTGGTTTCTGTAATAGCTAGGGTAAATGAGGCAGAAAAGAGAATCAGTGATGTAGAAGACAAGATGATGGAAAGAAAGGGACCTGAGGAAAAGAGAGGAAAAACTACAAATGAACAAGAAGGGAGGCTTTGGGAAATCAGCAATACCATAAAGTAAAACCATATTAGAATTATTGCAGTTCCAAAGGAAGAAAAGGGGGACAGAAGGTGTATTTGAGCAAATCATATTTGAGAACGTTCCTAATCTGGGGAAGTAAATGAGCATTCAAGTCCAAGACAGAGAAGGAATGGTCCCCAAAATCAATAAAAATAGCCAACCCTAATGTATAATAGTGAAGCATGCAAATTCAGAGGTAAAGAGAAAATCCTGAAAGCAGCCCAAGGCAAGAACTTCTTAACCTACAATGGTAGATAATAGACTGGCATCAGAGCTATCCACAGAGACCTGGCAGGTCAGAAAGGCCTGGCATGATACATATTAAGCAGGATAAATGAGAAAAAAAAACATGCAGCCAAGAATACTTTGTTCAGCAAGGCTATCATTCAGAATGGAAGGAGAGATAAAAAGCTTCCTGGACAAACAGGAAACTAACAGAATTTGTGATCACTAAACCAACCCTGTAAAAAATACTAAAGAGGAAAGAAAGACAATCTACAGAAAGAAGGACTTTACAGGTACTACAATGGCACTAAATCCAATCTGTCAATAGTCATTCTGAAGGGAAATAGGCTAAGTGCTCCAATCAAAAGACACAGGGTTTCAGATTAGATTAAAAAAAAAAAAAAAAAGCAAGACCCATCCATAAGCTGTTTATAAGAGACACATTCTGAACATAAAGACACCTCCAGTTTGAAAATGAAGGGATGGAGGACCATTTATCCTGCCAGTGGATGAAAACTGAAGTATCAATCCTCACGTCAGACAAATTGGATTTTAAACCAAAGACTGTCTTTGTACGAATGGGTCAACCAGGAAATTAAAGAAGAACTAAAAAAATTCATGGAAACAAATGAAAATGAAAACACAACTGTTCTAAACCTTTGGGATACAGCAAAGTTAGTCCTAAGAGGGAAGTTCATAGCACTATAAGCCTTACTCAAAATTAGAAAAGTCTCCAACATGCATGCTAATCTACACTTAAAGGAGAAAAAGCAGCTGGAGAAAAAACAGCTAATAAAGCCTAAAGCAAACAGAAGAAGAGAAATAATAAAGATTAAAGCAGAAATCAATGATGTAGAAATCAGAACAGTAGAACAGATGAAACAGAAGCTGGATCTTTGAAAGAATTAATAAGATCAATAAACCCTTAGCCAGACTTACCAAAAAGAAAAGAGAAAGGATCCAAATTAATAAAATCGTGAATGAAAGAGGAGAAATCATGACCAACATTGAAGAAATGTAAACAATCTTAAAAACTTATTATGACCAACAATATGCTAACATATTAGGCAACCTGGAAGAAATAGATAAATTCCTAGAAACATACGAAGTACCAAAACTGAAACAGGAAAAATAGAAAATCTGAATAGACCAATAACCAGTAACAAAATTGAAGCAGTAATAAAACATCTCCCAACAAATAAGAGCCAGGGCAGGATTGCTTCCCAGGGGAAATCTAACAAACATGTAAAGAAGAATTAATATCTTTTTTTCTTAAATTGTTCCAAAAAATGGAAATGGAAGGAAAACTTCCAAACTCATTCTATGAAGCCATCATCACCTTGATCCCAAAACTAAACAAAGACCCCACTAAAAGGGAGAATTACAGACCAATACCCTGATGACCATGTGTGCAAAATTTCTCACCAAAATACTAGCTAATAGTATCCTACAGTACATTAAAAGGATGATTCACCACAACCAAGTGATATTTATTCCTAGGCTGTAAGTATGGTTCAATATCTGCAAATCAATCAGTGTGGTATTCCACATTAATAAAAGAAAGGATGAGAACAGATGATCATCTCAATAGATGCAGAAAAAAAATCTTTGATAAAATACAACATCCTTTCTTGATAAAAACCCTCCATATGTAGGGATGGAGGGAGTATACCTCAACATCATAAAGGTTACATATGAAAGATCCATAACTAATATCATCATCAAGGGGAAAAACAGAGATTTTCCTCTAAGGTCAGGAAAGACCAGGTATATCCGTCTCACCTATTATTCAACATAGTACTGGAAGTCCTAACTTCAACAATCAGACAGCAGAAAGAAATAAAAGACACACAAATGGGTAAAGAAGTAGTCAAATTTTCACAATTCTCAGATACCATGATACTTTATTTAAAAAACCTAAAAGACTCTATCAAAAATTTGCTGAAACTGACACAGGAATTCAGCAAATTCACAAGATACCAACACACAAGTCTTTTGCATTTCTAAACACTAACAAAGAAGCAGCAGAAAGAGAAATCAAAGAATCAGTCCCACTTACAATTGCACCAAAAACCATAAGATACTTAGAAATAAACCTAACAAAAGAGTTAAAAGATCTGTATTATGAAAACTACAGAACACGTATGAAAGAAATTAAGGAAGACAAGAAATAGAGAAACATTCCATACTCATAGATTGAAAAAACAAATATTGTTAAAATGCTCATGTACTCAAAGCAATCCACACATTCAACACAATTCATATCAACATGCATCAACATTTTTCACAGAGCAGGAGCA
Source organism: Mustela erminea (assembly GCF_009829155.1). NCBI lineage: Eukaryota > Metazoa > Chordata > Mammalia > Carnivora > Mustelidae > Mustela > Mustela erminea. The sequence continues at coordinate 24,566,206 of NC_045618.1, forward strand.
AACAATTATAAAATATGTAAGGAACTAGAAAGACCCCAAATAGCCAGGGGAATATTGAAAAAGAAAACCAAAGCTGGAGGTATCACAATTCTGATTTCAAGCTGTATTACCAAGAGTTAATTGTCCAGACAGTATGGTACTGGCATAAACAGACACATAGATCAAAACAGAACAGAAAACCCAGAAATGGACCCTCAAATCTGTAGTCGACTAATCTTCAACAGAGCAGAAAAGAATATCCAATGAAAAAAGACTGTTCAACAAATGATTTGGGAAAATTTGACAGCCACATGAAGAAGAATTAAGCCTGATACCTTTCTTTTCTTTCCTTTTTTTAAAATGATTTTTATTTATTTAATTTATTTATTTCAGAAAGAGCATACACAAGCTGGGGGTATGGGCAGAGGGAGAAGCTGACTCCCTGTTGAGTAGGGAGCCTGATATGGGGTTTGATCCCAGGACCCTGGGAACATGACCTGAGCCAAAGGCAGATGCTTAACTGACTGGGCCACCCAGACACCTGAAATTGGAACACTTTCTTACACCATACACAAAACTAAACTCAAAATGGGTGGAAGACCTAAATATGGGACAGGAATCCATCAAAATCCTACAGGAGTGCGTAGGCAGCAATCTCTCTGACCTCACTCACAGCGATTTCTTGCTAGACACATCTCCAAAGGCAAGAGAAACAAAAGCAAAAATGAATCATTGGGGGCTTAATCAAGAAAAAATTCTTCTGCAAAGCAAAGGAAACAATCAACAAAACAAAAAGCAACCTATCAAGTGGGAAAAGATATTCATAAATGACATATCAGATAAAGGGCTAGTATCCAAAATCTATAAAGATCTTATCAAATCAACAACTGAAAACAAACAAACAAAAAAATTCAGTCAGGAAATGGGCAGAGGATGTGAGCAGATATTTCTCCAAAGAAGGCATACACATGGCTAACAGACACATGAAAAATGCTCAACATCCCTTGTCATCATAGAAATACAAATCAAAACCACAATGAGCTCTCCATTCTGTTCCATCGATCTATGTGTCTGTTTTTGTGCCAGTACCATGCTGTCTTGATGATGACAGCTTTGTAATAGAGCTTGAAGTCCAGAATTGTGATGCCACCAACGTTGGCTTTCTTTTTCAATATCCCTTTGGCTATTCGAGGTCTTTTCTGGTTCCATATAAATTTTAGAATTATTTGTTCCATTTCTTTGAAAAAGATGGATGGTACTTTGATAGGAATTGCATTAAATGTGTAGATTGCTTTAGGTACCATAGACATTTTCACAATATTTATTCTTCCAATCCAGGAGCATGGAACATTTTTCCATTTCTTTGTGTCTTCCAAAATTTCTTTCATGAGTACTTTATAGTTTTCTGAGTATAGATTCTGTGCCTCTTTGGTTAGGTTTACCTCACACCAGTCAGAATGGCTAAAATAAACAAGTCAGGAAATGACAGATGCTGGAGAGGATGCGGAGAAAGGGGAACTCTCCTACACTGTTGGTGGGAATGCAAGCTGGTGCAGCCACTCTGGAAAACAGTATGGAGGTTCCTCAAAATGTTGATAATAGAACTGCCCTATGACCCAGCAATTGCACTACTGGGTATTTATCCTAAAGATACAAACGTAGTGATCCAAAGGGGCACGTGCACCCGAATGTTTATAGCAGCAATGTCCACAATAGCCAAACTATGGAAAGAACCTAGATGTCCATCAACAGATGAATGGATCAAGAAGATGTGGTATATATACACAATGGAATACTATGCAGCCATCAAAAGAAATGAAATCTTGCCATTTGCGACAACATGGATGGAACTAGAGCGTATCATGCTTAGCGAAATAAGTCAAGCAGAGAAAGACAACTATCATATGATCTCCCTGATATGAGGAAGTGGTGATGCAACATGGGGGCTTAAGTGGGTAGGAGAAGAATCAATGAAACAAGATGGGATTGGGAGGGAGACAAACCATAAGTGATTCTTAATCTCACAAAACAAACTGAGGGTTGCTGGGGGAGGGGTTTGGGAGAAGGGGGTGGGATTATGGACATTGGGGAGGGTATGTGCTTTGGTGAGTGCTGTGAAGTGTGTAAACCTGGTGATTCACAGACCTGTACCCCTGGGGATAAAAACTTATGTTTATAAAAAATAAAAAATTTAAAAAAAAAAGTTCAGAAAAAGAAAAAAAAAAAAACCACAATGAGGACCCACCTCACACTTGTTAGAATAGCTATAATTAACAACATGGGAAGTCAAAGATGTTGGCAAGGATACAGAGAAGGGGAAACCCTTTTATATTGTTTGTAGGAATGAAAGCTTGTGAAGCTACTCCAGAAAACAGTACAGAAGTTTCTGAAAATTTAAAAAATAGAACTATCCTATGACCTAGCAATTGAGCTGCTAGGCATTTATCTAAGAGACACAAAAGTAGTTATTCAAAAGAGCACATATACCCTAATGTTTATAGCAATAATGTCCAAAATAGTCAAAATATGGCAAGGGCCCAGATGTCCATTAACAGATGAATGGGTTCCCACCAACAGTGTAGGAGGGTTCCCCTTTCTCTGCATCCTCATCAGCATCTGTCATTTCCTGACTTGTTGATGTTAGCCGTTCTGACTGGTGTGACGTGATATCTCATTGTGGTTTTGATTTGTATTTCCCTGATGCCGAGTGATATGGAGCACTTTTTCATGTGTCTGTTGGCCATCTGGATGTCTTCTTTGCAGAAATGTCTGTTCATGTCCTCTGCCCATTTCTTGATTGGATTATTTGTTCTTTGGGTGTTGAGTTTGCTAAGTTCTTTATAGATTCTGGACACTAGTCCTTTATCTGATATGTCATTTGCAAATATCTTCTCCCATTCTGTCAGTTGTCTTTTGATTTTGTTAACTGTTTCCTTTGCTGTGCAAAAGCTTTTGATCTTGATGAAATCCCAATAGTTCATTTTTGCCCTTGCTTCCCTTGCCTTTGGCGATGTTCCTAGGAAGATGTTGCTGCAGCTGAGGTCGAAGAGGTTGCTGCCTGTGTTCTCCTCAAGGATTTGGATGGATTCCTTTCTCACATTGAGGTCCTTCATCCATTTTGAGTCTATTTTCGTGTGTGGTGTAAGGAAATGGTCCAATTTCATTTTTCTGCATGTGGCTGTCCAATTTTCCCAGCACTATTTATTGAAGAGGCTGTCTTTTTTCCATTGGACATTCTTTCCTGCTTTGTCGACACTGTTGGTGGGAATGCAAGCTGGTGCAACCACTCTGGAAAACAGTATGGAGGTTCCTCAAAATGTTGATAATAGAACTGCCCTATGACCCAGCAATTGCACTACTGGGTATTTATCCTAAAGATACAAACGTAGTGATCCAAAGGGGCACGTGCACCCGAATGTTTATAGCAGCAATGTCCACAATAGCCAAACTATGGAAAGAACCTAGATGTCCATCAACAGATGAATGGATCAAGAAGATGTGGTATATATACACAATGGAATACTATGCAGCCATCAAAAGAAATGAAATCTTGCCATTTGCGACAACATGGATGGAACTAGAGCGTATCATGCTTAGCGAAATAAGTCAAGCAGAGAAAGACAACTATCATATGATCTCCCTGATATGAGGAAGTGGTGATGCAACATGGGGGCTTAAGTGGGTAGGAGAAGAATCAATGAAACAAGATGGGATTGGGAGGGAGACAAACCATAAGTGACTCTTAATCTCACAAAACAAACTGAGGGTTGCTGGGGGGAGGTGGGTTGAGAGAAGGGGGATGGGGTTATGGACATTGGGGAGGGTATGTGCTTTGGTGAGTGCTGTGAAGTGTGTAAACCTGGTGATTCACAGACCTGTACCCCTGGGGATAAAAATATATGTTTATAAAAAATAAAAAATTAAAAAAAAATAAATTACAAAAAAAAAATAAATTAAAATAAAAAAAAACAGATGAATGGGTAAAGGAGGTGATGGATATATACATATACAATGTGTATATATATATACACATTGTACATATACAATGGTATATTATGGAACATTATACAGCTATCAACAAGAACTAATTCTTGCCATTTGTAATGACATGAATGAAACTAGAGGGTTTTATGCTAAGCAAAATAAGTCAGTTAGAGAATGAAACATGATTTCACTCATATGTAGAACCTAAGAAAAATAAACATGTGAACATAGGGGAAGGGATGGAAAAATAAAATAAGATAAAAAACTGAGAGGGAGGCAAGTAAGAGACTTCTAACTATAGGGAACAAACTGAAGGTTGCTGGAGGGGAGGTAGGAAGAAGATGGGGTAATTGGGTGATGTACATTAAGAAAGGCACTTGATTTAATGAGCACTGGGTGTTATATGCAACTGACAAATCATGAAATTCCATCCCTGAAACTAATAATATACTATATACAATATACTATACTATATAATATACTGTACTATATACTATATAAAATAATATACTATTAACTAAATTGAATTTAAAATTTAAAAAATGAATAAATATATAAATAAATCAAAGTTAAAAGAATCTTTGACATTAACTGAAGTCTCTCATTAATCTAATGGGGCTTATTCAGGAAAGACTAATGAAAATTAATAAGAACAGCAGAGTTTGTGGCATTACAATTTGATCTGCTCCTATCTTCCTCCATGAAGCTGGATAGTAAGTTTGAAAATCAGTAGCCTTACAACCACAGTAGCTACCAAAACCAGTAGCCTTGTGGCCACTGGAGGAAGACAACCAAATGGGAGCTTCTTTCAAAGGAAGTCTTTCAGGCTAAAATTAAGGGACACTTGATAATAACTTGAACCCACATAAGTTTGTAACACATCTTCTCCTGTCTGATTTAAAAGACAACTCCATAAAGCAATACTTGTAAAATTGTGTTGATGAGTTTATAAAGTGCAAATATATAATTTTTATGATAATAATGCACAAAATAAAGGAGAACGGAGCTATAACAGAGGAATACTTTGGCATATTCTTTAAATTATGTTGGTCTCAATTTGAATGAAAAGGTGTTAAGTTACCAGGTTATTAACCACTCAGAAATAACTGGAAAATATACAGTGAAAGGAACAACAATAAATTAAAATGATATTGTAGAAAAATGTGTATTAATATAAAAGAAAGTAATAATGAAAGAGTATAGAAAAAGACCCATAAAACATATAGAAAACAAAATAGCAAAATGACAGACATAAACTTTACCATATTTGTAACTACCTTACATGTAAATGAATGAAATATTCCCCAAGCAAAAGACAGAGTTTGCTGGAGGAAACATGAAACATAATCTAACTCTACTTTGTTTACAAGAGATACACTTTAGATTAACAAAAGCCTAACATATTGAAAATAAAAACATGGAAAAAGAATGCAAGCAATAATCAAAATAGAACTGGCCAGCATAAGACAATATATACCAGCACAAGACAAAAGAGACCTTAAAACAAAACCTGTTACTAAAGACAAAGATATTTTACCAACAAAGCAGCAATCTGTCAAGAAGACAACAATAATAACTATATATGCAAATATTACAAACTGCAATAACAAAACCTGAAAATGGATGAAGCAAAATTTCCAGAACAGAATAAAGAAACAGACAGTTCAACAACAACAGTTGGAGATTTCTTTGAAAGTCTCCATTTTCAATAATGAATTGAATGATGTGGTTGGAGCCTGAGTGTGTTATGCTAAAAGATATAGGTCAGTCAAATAAAGACAAATATCATATGATTTCAATCATATGTGGACTATAGGAAACAAAACATAAATATACAGGAAGAAAAAAAGAGAAAGGGAAGCCAACTGTGAGACTCTTAACAATAGAGAAGAAACTGAGGGTTGTGGAGACAGGTGGGTAGGTAATGGGCTAAATGGGTGATTGATATTAAGGAGCCACTTGTTATGGTGATTGTTATATGTAAGTGATGAATCACTAAATTCTACTCCTGAAACCATTATCACACTAAATGTTAACTAACTAGAATTTAAATAAGAGTTTAGGAGGAAAATGGCCTGATGTCAATTTCAATGTGTGTGAGAAAGAGGCTTTCCCACACCAAAAAATGAATTCTCTGACACCAGCTGGATGTCCTATAGTTCAACTCGACTCTGACATCCACCCAGAAAAATCATGGATTATGTCCCGTAGGTTAGGGGCTCAGTCCCAAAGATTGGTCCCTACCCTCACTTTAGACACCAGTTGCAAGCCCAGGTTATGAACTACATTTCTGACTGACCAGCTTTAAATTGGAGGTTCCAATGATTCACCCCTGTTTCCACCCACTTGGTTTGGGTTAATCTGCTAGAGGGGCTCCCAAAATTCAGAGAAACATTTTATTCACTAGATTACTTATTTACTACAAAAGTATTAAAGACCACAAATCAACAGTCAGATGAAGAGATAAATGGGGTGAGGTTCTAAACAAAGAGGTTCTGTCCCTGTGGAGTTTGGCCTCATATGGTCACACATGGAAATATTCTGCTTCTCTAATTTGGAAGCTCCCTGAAATCCCTCCTTTTGGATTTTTATAAGGGTTTCATTACGTAGGCATGATTCATAAAACCATTGACTGTTGGTGATTATTCAATCTCCAGTCCCTCTCTCCTTCTTGGAGATCAGTAGGTGGTTGTTCTGGCAAGCAGCCCCTTCTTTACATGGGGTCTAAAATCACCTCATTAATGTAACAAAAGACACCTTTATTGCTTTTATCGCTTGGGAAATTCCAAGAATTTTAGAAGTTCTATGCCAGAAACAGCATGGAAACCATATGTTTATATATATATATATATATATATATATATATATATATATATATTCATTCTTATTATAAATCACAATATCACACTCAGTCAACAGGTACTTCTTGAGCATCTAATATGTGCCAGTTGTGTCTGAAGGCTATGGAATGGAAAATAAGTTAATTGTTCTTTAAGCCCCTTGACCAAAGGACCTCACCATCTGCTCAGGAATAGAATATCACTAGGAAGCATTTAGTTAACATGACAATATTACATATTGCTATAGTCAAATGGAGGCTAAGATGATAACTGATGAGTTTATAATTATTTAACACAGCTATTATTTAATGTGAAAAGTTTTGCTGTTCATGTTCCACATGAACTGGAAAACCTTAAGACTTTATTTATAAGGGAAAGTTTGGGGGCAGCTCCTCACAAAGATGCTTAGAATGTGCCCATGCTTGCCTTAAGGCTCTACCATCATCATTTTGAAATTCTTAATAGTTTCGAGCAAGGATCCTTGCATTTTTATTTTGCTCTGGGCCCCATAATTTAGGTCCTCTCTTCTCCTGGGAAGAGAGATTTGATTTGGAAATCATAATTGCTACCACTTACTGTGTGTTCATTAATGCCTTGAAGGATCTTAGATGCTTAAATATCTCCTCTAACCCTGAAATCAATCAATTTGTGAGAAAGGCAATGACCCAAACTCATTTCTTTTCTTTTTGATCCATTCTTTTCAGTTTTTTTAAAGATTATTTTTATTTTTTTTAACATTTTAAAAAATTGAAATTCAATTAACATATAATGTATTACTGGTTTCCAAGGTAGAAGTCTGGGATTCATCAGTCTTATATAATATCCAGTGCTCATTACATCACATGCCTTCCTTAATATCCATCACCGAGTTACCCCATCCCTCCACCTCCCTCCTCTTCAGCAACCCTCAATTTGTTTCCTATGATTTTTATATCAACTCTTTAAATGCATGATTTATACTTTGAGATATTTTTTAAAATTTCTGAGGGAATAAAACAGCCCACCTCTGTGAATAGTTTGCTCTAGAGAGTCTCAAACATTCTCAGTTCACTGGGACTTAATGTCCCAGTGATTTTTCCCTAAGCCAAAAGAAATACTTAATATTTCTATTTATGAAATAGTTTCAAACACATTAATAAGTATTTATGTCCTAACAACTTAGTACCTGAAGAATAATATGTACAAATTGAAAGAAAAAATAAAAGTTCAATTTTATTCTTAACCACAATTTCTTATGAATGGTATGTGGATGCACCTGTTGGGTACTAACAGCATCTAAAACATTAAAATTAGATGAGACATGCTACTTTTCTTTCAAAACTATCAGAACAACAAACCGAAAGCAATGTGACATCATGGAAGATAATGTGATCTAATGCCAAAGTTAACTTAATCTGAGCTAGCAGTTCTCTGGATGTCCTACACATGTAATTATGTTTCCCTCAAAAATTTAAAACATCCAGGAGGGCTCATGAGTTCCTTGAGTTACCCACCCCAGGTTACAGTTTGTTTATGCAAAGCAATACCTCCTTGCTGGGGAACAAGCATAGGTAGTCTTTTATCCTCTGCATGATGATATTAGATATACAGAAAATCATGGAAAGAAAGAAAAAAGGGGGAATGAAAATTGAATGAAAAAGAAAACTCCAGAAATGTATTTTTATGCAGTAACACACACACAAAATTTATTTTACTAGATATTCCATATCATAATACAGTTGCAATTGCAATAAATTTCATTATCTTCTTGACTTTTCTATAATTTAAATAATAAAGTATAATCCCAAATGAAGAGACAGAGTCACTGCTTTCCAAAATAAATGTTTTCTCAGTGTGAAAACTGGAAGTGTAGTAATGCTTACAAATGTATTAAATTCCAAAAATTAGGTAGTGCTTAAACAATTATTAGCAACCAAGAGTTTCCTTTTATTTTTCCTTCAAGTAAGCTGGCATATGGAAAACAAATTATATTCAACCACTCGCTTAAGTCTAGTTTAAGTCAAAAGACAAGAGGAATACTGTTCTTTAATCCTAATAAAAACAAAACACAAAAGCAACTGTTATTTATAATTTGTAGTTAGTAACAGGTTATTAGTGGGTTGTTAGTTGATTTTATCTAGTAGTAGCTAGGTAGGTATTTTTGTTTTAATGCCATGTTGCTTCAAGAAGGATGAATGGGTAACTTGATTTTGATGAGAACAAAAAGATTATACATTTCATTTTACTTGTTCTTTTTATGTTCGAACTTTGGACTTCAATGCTTATTTAAAAATCATATGTTGCTGCTGCCATCTGTTGGATGGTATGTGAGACCTACTCAGTCAGAAGGACCTTTTAAACATCCAAGTATCTGTCCTTTCCTTCTTTTAACTTTACAGCATGCCTCCAAAAGGTAAGATTCTTCCTTTACTCCTTTACTTTGACGTGAGATATGGTTGTTGGCTCCCAGCCCCAGAACCCAATTTATCTGGGGAACATCTTCTATTGTGGTGAGGCACTTTCTTTTCAGGAGTTTAATTTCTTTCTATTAAAGAAAGGGGGTGAGATTTTTATCTTTTCATGACTTAAAAAAGTGAGGCAAGCTTGTTGGGGAGGAAAGACATGTCTGTGTCTGAGTATGTTTAGGAACAAGCATATTTTTAGTATGGGGTGGTAGAATCTACACTTGACTAAAGAGCAAGGGAAATCAGTCAAAATTCTGTTGCTAGACTGTCATGCATTTTTGAAACCAGTGATTTTACTTGTCTTGCTGCAGTTTCCTCAGTTGCAAGATGAGATAGTTGGACTAGAACTAAGAAAAGCGTATGAGCTCAAGATCCATGTGGTTTTCTCTCTCTAAAGAGTCATATTCAAGGACTCGCAGTCATAGTAGCTAATACAAATATCAAAAGAAATACCAGTCTGAATCTCTTGAAAAGCATGAAAAAGGTGCTAATTTACCAGTCTATGGGAAATCTATCTTGTCACAGAGCCCCTTTGTCCTCCTCAATTCTTATTTTTCTATTTTCTACGTGCTCTAATTGTCAGTCCTCCTCCCTCATTACTCCTCCCCATGCTGGTTCTCTGAGATGTGACTATTTTCTCTCTCCTCCTGTCCCCACTCTTGTTTAACCTCTTGCTTCCAGTTTTCCATATTTCTCTGCATTTTTCTCCGATTCTGCATTTCAAATTTCCAAGGACCAGTCTTGGAGAAACAGCCTCTTCTCTGAGGTGTGGGAAGTCAAAAAAGCTAAACCAAGTGAAACATACTTCATATTGGTCTGGGTAGGCAGGAGAGGCAGGAAACATATAGAGGCAGGAACCAAGCACCCACCCAGCAAGAACCTTGCATGATATAACTACAGTACCTGTAGCTGAATTAACTGATTAGAATGCACAATTGGATTTATTGCCCTTTAGTTAGAGGTTTTTAAAGATAGAATATTATCTGATTCCTATTTTAATTCTTGCTAAAGAAAGAAAGATTGGGATCATTATTGAGCTCAGTTCTATTTACTTTCTTGAAATTTGATGTCTACAAAACCTGGAGTTTATTTACCTTTTCCTTCTCTCTTCCCTTCATGACATTCATTTACACCAGATTGGGGAGGAAGTGCATCCTTTTTGGTTTCTTCTCTGAGGATGAAGTCTTGGTTGAGCTTTCAGTAAACACAGCCAGAATGGGGTCTAGGAGTGGGGCTGTATTTCTTCTAGTGTGAGGGGAGTAATCATGAAGTAGTTCTCAAAACCTACCCTGAGGGGCATCTGGGTGCCTCAGTGGGTTAAAGCCTCTTTTTTCAGCTCAGGTCATGATCCCAAGGTCCTGGGATTGAGCCCTGCATCTGGCTCTCTGCTCAGTGGGGAGCCTGCTTCTCCCTCTCTCTCTCTCTCTGCCTACCTCTCTGCCTACTTGTGATCTCCACCTGTCAAATAAATAAATAAAATTTTAAAAACAAAACAAAACAAACAAACAGACAAAAAAACCCTACCCTGAGCTAGGCCTGCTCTCTTGGCCCTTGCTGCCATTCATCTCTCTGACCTACCTACTTTCCTAGTAGTGCTGAGGTTTGCTGTGGTGAAAGGGAATGCTGCCAGCCTGCACAGATAGTTTCTCCTTATAAAAGGTTTGGGGGATTTCCTAGACTTGTCTCTTATGAGTTCTGTCAATGAGGTTTCAGAGGACCCCAGGCACTTGGGGTGGAAGGGAGTGGCCTGCAGTGTGACCAGTCTGAGGCCCACCATGAAGAAGGTCTGCAGAAGAAAGATCCCATTTGTTATGATGGAGAGTAACAGCCAGTTATACATTTGGTGATGGTGATTCATTTGCTCAGTAGAGGTTTGGGAGGATTACAGTGTGAATTTGAAAAAGTCATTTCTATATCGGGCAATGAAGTGACTCTGAGCAGTCAGCATGTACTATATGGAGTTTTGTCATCTTTGGTAATATGACCAATGTTACTGTATTGAGAAAAATGTAAAATGGAACTGTCATAGTAAAAAAAGAAATTATTCAAACAAAACTCCATGCTAGGGGTGTCTGGGTGGTTCAGTCAGTTAAGCATCTGCTTTTGGCTCTAGTCATGATCCTGGGGTCCTGGGATGGAGCCCCACATCCAGCTCTCTGTTCAGTGGGGAGACTGTTTCTCCCTCTCCCTCTGCTGCTCCCCCTGCTTGTGCTTGCTTGCTCTCTCTCTCTCTCTCTCTTGCGCTGTCAAACAAACAAATAAATAAATAAATAAATAAATAAATCTTTTTAAAAAAACCCTCCATGCTAATAGCATTATGATATAATGGAGTTCTATCACCATCAATATCTTGCCTTAAGTGTACAAGCTGTATATATATTTGTATGTATGTGTGTGTATACACACACACACACACACACACACACACACACATTTTTCTAAATCTTCTGGGCTTTAAAGCTTGCTTTAAAGGACATAATGAAGCAATGAACAATACCATATTCCCAGCTGCCAGAGCCAATGTGTATCTCCAAACAGTGGCTGGGTGAGGAGGCTAAATGCTTTGCGGATACCCCCAAATGTCCTCTCCAGCTTTGCTTAAGGAAGTGGATGAACATTTGTTTAATGATTTGACAGTGTACAAAATGAGCCTGTCTGCAGCCCAGTACATCCACTCAAAAGTCATTTTATCTCTGCTGGCACTGGAGGATCCCTGTCACTCATGGTCACTAGGCAGAGAACTCATTGCCAGTGTAAATGTTTACCAGGTCCTTCCCTTAGGATGGAGAGCTGAAGTTCCCAACTCTCAGTTCAGAAAGGCATGGCATAGCTCTTTTGCTTCTAGTATCTTTTGTACTGGAGGAACCATTGTTGCAGACTGGTCTGTGGAGGTAATCACCTCCCTTAGCTCTTAAATAGTAGGTGAACATGGGGGCAGTCCTGCACATTAAAGCCTAAGGCTCTGGTACAGTTTCTGGAGGCTGTGCTGCCCTTGAATGATGTCCTTGCCAGCAAAGCTGCATAGCCTGCAGGATGAGAGGCCGTTGGCATGTGCTGACTGGGTGGACCTGATTCCTGGGTATTGTGGGAATGCAGAGTTGCTTCTCCACCCATGGAGCTATGCTGTGATGAGAACCTTGGCAGGAGATGAGGGGCGATCTCAAGTATTCAGGCACTCCAATGCCTTTAAAACACTATTATGGGATGGAATATAACATTACATAATATAACATGATATGTTAATATGGGCAAAGGGAAGTAGGGTTTTAAGGGACTAAATGGGGACTTTGACTTGAAATCTCTGGATTTCTCTTATACTTTATTTTCTTTATTGAGGTATAATTGACATATGGCATACTAGTTTCAGATGTATGACATAATGACTCAACATTTGTATATTGCAGACTAAGTCTAGTTAACATTTATCACCATACAATTTATAAATATACGGTATTATTCTCTATAGTCATTATGCTGTGCATTACTTTCCCAGGACTTCTTTATTTGATAATTAGAAATTCATACCTTTTGACCCCCTTTACCATTTCACCGAATCCCCATCTTTACCTCTGGCCAATACCTAATTCTCTGTATCTAAGAAATTGTTTTTGTTTTTATTTTAGATTCCCCATGTGAGGTTATTTGGTATTTGTCTTCCTCTGTTAGACTTATTTCACTCAACATAATGCCCTCAAAATCTATGTCATCATAAATGGAAAAATTTTATTCTTTTCTGTGACCGAATAATATTCCAGTGTGTGGTGTGTGTGTGTGCATATCCATTTTCTTTATCCATTCATCTGTCAATGGACACGTAGATTGTTTCCCTATTGTGGCTATTGTGAATAATGCTGTAGCAAACATGGAGATGCAGAATATATATCTATATATCTATATATATATATATACACAGATTATATATATTATATATTATAATATATACATTTTTTTCCTTCAAATTAGTGTTTTTGTTGCTAAGTGGAATTGCAGGATCATATGGTATTTGTATATTTTTAGGAGACTTCATACTGTTTTCCATAATGGCTACACCAATTTATATTCCTACCAACAGTGCACAAGGATTTCCTTTTCTCCATATCCTTGTGAACACTTGTTATTTCTTATTTTTTATAATGTATGGCACACACATACACACACCAATATTCCTAAACCCCAAATTAAAAAATGTTCTCTCATTTTTCCTGATCAGTTAGGGATCTTATCTGTTACTCCACTGAATATTACTTCTTTAATTTAGAACTAAAATTTAATGACTTCTATATTAAAGAGAAACAGAGGACCAGTGTTATTTCTTATTTTTATAATAGCCATTCTAATGGTATGAAGTGATATCTCATTTTAGTTTTGATTCAGATTTCCCTGACATTACTGATGTTGAGCATCTTTTCATGTACCTGTTGGCCATCTGTATGCCATTTTTCTTTAGAAAAATGTCTATTCAAATCTTCTGCCATTTTTAGATTATTTAGGGGTTTTTGTCTTTTTGTTTTGTTTTGGATTTGGTTTTTTTGTTTTGTTTTGTTTTGTTTTTGCTATTGAGTTGTGGGCATTCTTTGTCTATTTCGGATATTAGTCCCTTTTCAGGTATATGATTAGCAAGTATTTTTTTCCCATTCAGTAGGTTGACTTTTCATTTTGTTGATGGTTTCCTTTGCTGTGCAAAAGCTTTTTAGTTTGATATAGTCCCACTTATTTATTTTGGCTTTTGTTGCCTTTTTTTTTGGTATCAAATCCAAAATTCATCTGCAAGACTCAGGTCAAGGAGTTACCTTCTATGTTTTACTCTAGAAGTTTTATGATTTCAGGTCTTAAATTCAGGTCTTCAATCCATTTTGAGTTAACTTTTGTGTGTGATATAAGATAGTAGTCCAGTTTCATTTTTTGCCTGTGGCTGTCCAGTTTCCCCAACATTTTTGAAGAGACTGTCCTTTCCCCCACTGTATATTATTGGCTACTTTGTCATAAATTAATTGCCCATATATGTATGGGCTTATTTCTTGGCTCTCTATTCTGTTTACAGAATTCTCTTAGATTTCCCCTTATTTTTAAAAAACTGCAATTAATTGGGCTTTTGTATTAAAATTGCCTTTAAGTTGACTTTGAGTTTATCAGAAAATAAATCAGAGTTTATCTTCCTACTTTGATAAGGCTTAGAGACCACTAGTAAGCTTCTGTCTTTCACCAGAAAGACCGAAGCTGGGACATGAATGATAGCTGATGCATGAGTGGTGATAACTGCCAGTCACAGAGTCCTTCTGGACTGTGCTGAGAGTATCATATGAGTTACCACATTTACTCCCCAATGCAACCCATGGGACAGGGACTTTCATTCCTGCTTTCAAAAAGGAAATTGAAACTTGGAGGAGGATCACATGGCAGAACCATGCTTGGAAACCTTCCCTCTAAGCAGCCTGAGGTGAACTCTGAAAACGGTTCACTATTCACATAACCCAGAAAACCCTACAAAAAAAATCAAGAGGCTCAAAGCTTCATGTTTACCTTTTTTGTTGTTTTTTAAAATTATGTTCAGTTAGCCAACAAAGAATATGTCATTAGTTTTTTATGTTATGTATTTTATTTTTATGCATTAGCTTTTTAACTTGTATTTTTCACACCTATATTTTTTATAGATGTATGCTTTATTATAGTCCTTTTTTCACTATTCAATTTTACCTTTGCATATATATGTTTTACCTATAATTTTAGGACATAATGTCCTCTAACACACAGAACAAAATACACCCAGGAACAACAGAAACAGCTTTTTGTCCACACTTCATGTTCACTTTAAGACCACACATGAAAACACCCAGGCCATCGGGGTATACATATCCTATAAGCCACTAAGTATCTAAAAGATATCACTTTGTAGAAGCAATGTGTGCCATTCCATTGCTACAATGGTGGAGTTGGTACATGTGCCCAGGCCAAACAATGGGACTGGACACGAGATTGGTGGCCCAAGAAGAGTGCTGCATTTTTACTGCCCATGCTTCAAAATGCAGAGACAAATGTTGAACTTAAGGGTTTAGATATAGATTCTTTGGTCATTGAGCACATCCAGGTGAACAAATCCCCCCCAAAATGTGGCATAGAACTTACAGGGCTCATTGTTGGATTACCCATACATGAGCTCTCCCTGCCCCACATTGAGATGATCCTTACTGAAAAATAGCAGACTGTTCCTAAACCAGAAGATGAGGTTGCGCAGAAGAAACAGATATCCCAGGAGAAACTGAAGAAAGGAAACTTATGGCCCTGGAGTAAATTCTGCACAGAATAAATGCAGAAAGAAAGAAAAAAAAGAGAGAGAAAAAAAAGAAAGAAGAAAGAAAGGAAGAAAGAAAGTAAGTAGAGAGAAAAAGAAAGATGTTTGTATTCAGGAATCTTGTCCTCAAAACCTTGACTTAATGATGGAAAGCTTTGATTCTTTCCAGGGGCTCCAGCAAATACCTTGTTGTAGTGGATTTCCCTCTAATTTGGGTGAGAGCTCTTACTTTATGATGCCAAATCAGTGAGTCCCTACTCTCATGAAAATTATAAACTTGTAAGTCTAAAGGTAAAGGTATAGCATTTATCTAAAATATTAACTATTAAGTGCTTTGTGCTATTCCAGAAACAATATTGCCCTATTATACCATCATAACTAGTCTCTTCTATTTGTATGTCTACAAATCTAATGTATTTTCTTGTATTCTGAGAAATAACAGCCAGGTACTTTTCTTTTCAATTTATCCATTATCCACCTATCTATTTATCCATACATATATTCATATAATTATCTACCCATGTAACAGTTGTTGACTTTGACTTAGTGTGAGGTATCTTTTGTAAAGATTGGGAGTCATACAAAGATATTAACAAACAAGTAAAGCTTCTTTCCCCAAGTACCCAGAATCTAGTTGGGAGAGACTCTCTATCTAGATTTAGAGCTGTAACATACAGGAGAATGAGGCAAGTCCTGTGGAAGAGTAAGAATTTGTAAATGAATGTGCTCTCCCTAGGAGCCACAGAAGCCTTGATGAATGGGGAGGATTTTGGAAGGGGAGATTGGCTGGTGGAGAGGACATTCCAGAGGAACAAATGGGTAGGTGTGGGATGTTCAGACTTGTGGGACCTGGGAATGTTAATTGTGGAGGAAAGGGGAGGAGAGCTGGAGCAAGGTTGAAGAGGCAGGCTAGGGCCAAGCCATAGAGGGCTTGAGCACCAGGATAGGTGGCTTAGGCTGAATTCAGTAGGAGTGGGGTTCATGAAGGCTTTTACAACAGGGGAACTCTATGACACAGGTTTAGTAGGAAAAGCATGCTGTCTAGTCCTGGCTAGAATCCTGGCTCTTTTTAAGCAGTGCTCATTGTTAAGTGTGTGTGAAGTGTCCACTGGAGATCCTGAGGCATGGGGGCACTTGGGCAAGGTGGCATTCTGATGAGGTTCGGAGAATGGTGCTTCGAGAATCTTATTGTAGAGGTGGATGGTGGAGGCTGGCAGCCTCGTTAAGATAACTACAGTGGTCTTGTCAGGCATCTGGGGCTTGAAGGGAATGTCAGCAAGAATGGAATAAAAGCAGGAACAGACCTGAGAGAAAAGGAAGAATGGATGGAACCAGAAGCTGATGGGAGGTATGATTGTAGGGTGAGGGGGCTTTGGAAGCAAGTGTGACCAAAAGGGATTCTAGGGCCACTTTCCCAGCACACCCAGCCCAGGAATGTAGGCACTGTGACTCTAGAACAGTCCTTCCTGTGGAATTTAGGAGACAACTTTGAATTTAGGAGACAACTTGTCTCTCAAGCCAGAGCAAATTCTGAGAGTTCCTATTTTCACACAAGATTCTGATGCTGATGCCAAATTTTCAGCTTCAGGTAGCAAAGGATTTTCAGTTGTCCTTAGGGTTGAAACAACATAGTGCTATTTGGCTTCCTCCATGCAGCCAAGTTGGCCAAAAAAACTGTCTTTTGTTTTGATTTGAATAGAAAGCACACTGCTGTGTGGTTCTTGACATTTACTTTACCCTGGGAGCAGAACTTTATCTTGGAATGCAGTGGTGGTGGGTTGAAAAGATAGTCCTTACAGGCATATTTTCCACATTTGTACCTTAGTCCTCAGTTTCAAATACTTTTATCTCTGATGGCATCATTTACAACCATGCTCAAAAAATGTAATTAAAGAACAAAAATAACTCATGATTACTGAACCGTAATGAGATAGATGCTTATAAGCACTTTCTCTAGGAAAACCAAGTGGGCATCTACCACATGAAAAATGTATGACAGAGGAAGATAATTAAAAGTTGAAATTAGGCTAATGTATCTGACAAAAGAAAAAATTTTTAAATTAAACTGTTAAATTATTTAATTATTGACTCATTGTCTTAATTAAATTGTATGATGTTCCAGAATAACACTTTATGGGCATCAGGTACGAGCTTCTATTCTGGGGTTTCTCATGTGGCCTGTGGGTGTCCTTGTGAAGAGAAGGCCTTAATGAGAAGACTCAGATATTTGTGCTTCTTTTTCTTTTTAACTTTTTATTTAAATTCCAGTTAATTAACATACAGTGTAATATTAGTTTCAGATTTACAATATAGTGATTCAACACTTCCATACAACACCCAGCTCATCATGACAAGTGCCCTCCTTAATCTCCATCACCTATGTCACCCATCCCGCTTCCAACCTCTCATCTGCTTACTATCAGTTTATTCTTTATAGTTAAGGGTCTGATTCTTGGTTTGCCTTTCCCTAAGCCTGTGCTCTTTGTTTTGTTTCTTTAATCCCACATATGAGTGAACCCATAGGGTATTTTTCTTTCACTGACTGACTCATTTTACTTACCATAATACTCTCTCACTCCATCCATGTCATTGCAAATGGTAAGATGTCATTTTTAATTTTTTTTTTTAGTTTTTATTTAAATTCCAGTTAACACACACTGTAATATCAGTTTCTAGTGAAAATCTGGTGATTCCACACTTCCATACAACACCAAGTGCTCATGAAAACAAGTCCCCTCCTAATCGCCATCACCTATTTAACCTAGAGTTAAGAGTCTGCCATTTGAAAATATCTTCTCTTATTCCATAGGCTGCCTTTTAGTTTTGTTGATTCTTTTCTTCACTGTGCAGAGTTTTTTATTTTGATGTAGTCCCAATAGTTTTTTGTTGTTGTTGTTGTTGTTGTTATTTTTTCCCTCACCTCAGGAGATATATCTAGTAAACAGTTCAAATGACTGAGGTCAAAGGGACTACTGCTTATATTCTACTCTAGGATTTTAATAGTTTCATGTCTCCCATTTCGGACTTTAATCCATTTTGAATTTATTCTTGTGTATGGTATAAGAAAATGGTCCAGTTTCATTGTGCATGTTGCTGCCCAGTTTTCCCTACACCATCTGTTGATGAGACTGTCATTTTCCCATTATATATTCTTTCTTGCTTTGCCTAAGATTAATTGGCCATATCACTGTGGGTCATTTCTGGGTTCTTTATTCTGTTCTATTGGTCTATGTGATATTTTGTGCCAGTACCATACTGTTTTAATCACTACTGGTTTGTAATATAACTTCCAGTACAGAATTGTGATGCTTCCAGCTTTGCTTTTTTTGGGGGGGATTGCTTTGGCTATTTGGGGTCTTTTGTAGTTCCATATACATTTTAGGGTTGTTTGCTCTAACTCTGAAAAATGGTGGTATTTTGATAAGGAATGCATTAAATGTGTAGATTCCTTTGGGACACATGGACATTTTAATATTTGTCCTTCCAATCCACGGAGCATGAAAGGAATCTTTCCATTTCTTTCTGCTGTCTTCAATTTCTTCCATGAGTGTAATCTTTCCATTTCTTTCTGCTGTCTTCAATTTCTTCCATGAGTGTTTTGTAGTTTCAGAGTACAGGTCTTTCATCTCTCTTGTTAGATTTATCCTAGGGTTCTTATGGTTTATGGTGCAATTGTAAATGGAATTGATTCCTTTATTTCTCTTTCTGCTGCTTCATTATTGTTATATAGAAATGCAACAGATTTCTGTACATTGATTTTGTATCGAGAATTTACTGAATTTGTGTATCAGTAATAGCAATTTTTGGGTGGTGTCTTTTGGGTTTTCTATATAGAATATCATGTCATCTGCAAATAGTGAAAGTTTTACTTATTTCTTGCTGATTAAGATGCCTTTTATTTTTGTTGTTGTTGTTGTCTTATTGCCAATGTGAGGAATTCCCATATTATGCTAAATAACCATGGTGATAGTGGAAATCTCTTTCTTCTTCTTGACCATAGAGGGAAAGCTCTGTTTTTCCCCATTAAGGACGATATTAGCTGTAGGTTTTCCATATATGGCCTTTATTATGTTGAGGTATGTTCTCTCTAAGCCTACTTTATTGAAAGCTTTTTTTTTAAAATCATGAATGGATATTGTACTTTGTCAAATTCATTTTTTTTGCATCTATTAAGAAGATCATGTGGTTCTTATCTTTTCTTTTTTAATGTGGTGTATCATGTTGACTAATTTGCAAATAGTGAACCACCCTTGCAGCCTGGGAATAAGTCCCACTTGATCATGGTGAAAGATTGTTTTAATGTACTGTTGGATTTGATTTGCTAGTACTTTGTCAAGAATTTTGCATCCATATTCATCAGGGATATTGGCCTGTAGTTGTCTTTGTGGAATCTTTGTCTGGTTTTGGTGTCATAGATTGAATTTGGAAATTTTTCTTCCATTTCTATTTTTTTGAATAGTTTGAGAAGAATAAGTATTAGCTTTTCTTTAAATGCTTGGTAGAGTGCTCGCTTCAGCAGCACATATACTAAATGCTTGATAGAATTTGATTACAGATTCAATTTTTTTGTCATTTATCAGTCTGTTCAAGGTTTCTATTTCTTTCTATTTCACTTTTGTTAGTTTATATATTTCTAGCAATTTATCCATTTCTTCCAGGTGGTCCAATTTGTTGGCATATAGTTTTTCATAATATTCTCTTGTATTTGTATTTCTGTGGTATTGGTTGTTATTTCTCCTTTCTCATTTATGATTTTATTTATTTGGGTCCTTTCTCTTTTCTTTTGGTAAGTCTAGCTTGGCGTTTATCAATTTCATTTTTTCTTTCAAAGAACTATCTCCTGGTTTCATTGATATGTTCTATTGGTTTTTTGGTTTCTATATCATTTATTTCTGTTTTAATGTTTATTATTTCCTTGCTTTTCCTAGTTTTAGGTTTTGTTCACTGTTCTTTTTCTAATTCCTTCAGGTGGATGGTTGATAGTTTGAGGGGTTTTTTTGCTTCTTAAGATAAGCTCCTATTACTATGTAACCTCTTGGGAGTGATTTTGCTGCATCCCAAAGGTTTTGGAACATCATGCTTTCATTTTCATTTGTTTCCAAGTATTTTTTTTTTAATTCTTCTTTGATTTCGTGGTTAACCCATTCATTTTTTAGTAGGATGTCCCTTAACCTCCATTTATTTGTGGTTTCTCCAAGTTTTTCTTGTGGCTGACTTCAAGTTCCATACATAGCATTATGAAAAGAAAAGACGCATTGGTATGATCTCAATATTTTTGTATTTTTTTTAGGTCTGATTTGTGACCTAATATGTGATCTGCTCTAGGGGATGTCTCATGTGCACTTGAAAAGAATATGTATTCAGCTGTTTTAGGGTAGAATGTTCCGAATATGTCTGCTAAGTCCATTTGGTGCAGTGTGTCATTCAAAACCATTATTTCCTTACTGACTTTCTGCTTAGATGATCTTTATATTGAGGTAAGTAGAATGTTAAAATCCCATACTGTTATTACATTATTATCAATGAGTTCCTTTATGTTTGTTATTAATTGTTTTACATATTTGGGTGCTCTCATCTTAGGTGCATAAATATTTATAATTGTTAGATCATCTTGTTGGCTTGTCCCTTTATTATAATATAGTCCCCTTCTTCATCACTTGTTACAGTCTTCATTTTAAAGTCTAGTTTGTCTTATACAAGTATTACTACTCTAATTTTCTTTTAATGTCGATAGATGGTTCTGTATCTCTTCATTTTCAATCTGCATGTCTTTAGGTTGAAAATAAGTCTATTGTAGGCAGCATGTAGATGGGTCTTTTTTTTTTTTTTTTTTTTTTTTTTTTAATCCACTCTAACACCCTACGTATTTTGACTGGAAAATTCGGTCCATTTGTATTCAGAGTAGTTATTGATAGATATGTATTTAGTGCCATTTTGTTACTTGTTTTTTTGTTTCTGAAGATTTCCTCTGATCCTTCCTTGTCTTTGTCACTTTTGTTTTTTCTTTCCAAAGAATCCCCTTTAATATTTAATATTTTTTGCAGGATTGGTTTAGTGGCTGAGAACTCTTTTGGTTTTTGTTTATTTGGGAAACTCTTTAACTCTTACTCTGTTCTGAGAAATCTGTGCTTCTTATAAATGCAAATACCTTTTGCTGCATTTCTAGACCTCTTGTAAATATTATTGTATTTTCACCAGCAGATGTCACTGTTTACACATAAAATGAAAACCACCCCCAACCTTTTTTTTTTTTTTTTTTTTTTTTTTTTCTTATTCTGAAACAAGACAACCTTACTCACATTTTTTGCATAAAATCTTATAATGTTGTTATTCTTATTCTGGAAAATAAAGACATTGTTTATCCCTTTAAAGAAAAACTTTATATATATATATATATATATATATATATATATATATATATATATGGAGTGACTGGCTTACAAAAGACACACACATTTCTTCTTTTTTTATTTGACACACACATTTCATATATTAAGTTGTACTGTAAAACTCCACTTAAATTTTTTTTTAAGATTTTACTTGTCTATTTGAGAGAGAGAGAGTGCAGAATGAGAGAGAGCAAGCATGAACACGAGGAAGGGCAGAGGAAGAGGAAGAAACCAACTCTCTGTTGAGCAGGCCACCACCCCCCCCCCCCCCACCATGTGGGACTCAAGCCCAGGACCCTGAGATCATGACCAGAGCTGAAGGCAGACTCTTAAACAACTGAGCTACCCAGGTGTCCCCCAGAATCTTTGTTGAACACTTATTCTTTGCCTGAAACCAGCTTATGTGACAGAGTCTTCCTAAAACAACTGAAAGGCAGGTCCTTAAGAATCTTAAAACCTCTTTTGGAGAGATAAGACTTAAAAAACAAAACAATGTAAGACCTCAGTTAACTACTAAAACTAAAAGTCATTGTCACATTGTTTCAGGGAGATGGGAGATCAGTGAGGACTGGAGTAGATGGAAACCTTTAAAGGAAGGAAGCTCCAAGACAAAGAAGGTAAATTCATTTGTTTGGCAATGGAATGGTACTATGGAGCTTTTTGCTAAGAAAGTAAAAAAGAATTATTTTTGGAGGGTCCACTTGATGGAGTTGTGAAAATGTGGAGGGGGGTGGCATTACAGAACCTGAGAGTGAGAACAAAAACTCTCATAGTGGTAACTAGAAGTAAGACTAATATCCAGAGGGCCTAAGAGAAACAATAGGCCATCAGGCCACCTCACTGACAGGTACACTTACTATAGCTTCTTGTCTTCTCAGTCCAAAATCAGGATAAAGGGGTCAACACATGGTCAGACAACAAAATAGAAGATTTGAGTTCAGAATTGTTTCCAGAAACTCTTGAACATATGGCCACTGTAAGAAATACAGAGAATAGAGTAACTTGAATCTTTTGATCTTGGGTGACTGGTAAGTGATGGCATTGCTGCTGATAGAAATGGAAAACCTGGGAGTGGAAGTGGGCTTAGATGGAAAGATGTCAAGTATAGTGTGATCCATGCTGCTGAAACTGATGTGGGCCAGGATGGCAGAGATCTGGAGGTATCAAGGGCAAGAGGAGGGAATTTGGACTCCAGTCAGGCAGAGCACAAGACTGCATTAGGAACCATTGACCTTGGAGTGAAAACAACAATAATGACTAGAGAAAGAGGAGGTATCAGATCTCAACAAATGCCCATAGTTAGAAGGTGATACCAGAAAAGAGGAGAAGCATCAGAAAAGAGACAGAGAATTAGGGTGTGAAGAAGAAAGAAAAGAAAACCAGAAGGGAAGGGAGGATTTCAGGAAAGAAGGGATGCTAGCACTGATAATGACCTCAGGGAGGTCAAGGAGCCAGATACCACCCCTGGGTTATTAAATTTGATAAGATCTTACTCTATCTGAGAAACTTTGACCTTACTCAAAGTGGATTATAACTGGCCACCAGCTTCCCAGGTATAAATGCTCAATAGTACTTAAGTATTGCAAAGCATCTGCATTTACTAACAGTTTTAAGATTCCTTTCACCCTGAGTTCTTTTGAATATTCTTAAAGTGCTCTGAAGTTAAAGATGTCAACGTTGTTGTCATACCTTTAACATTGGCTGACTAAACATTAGTCCTACTTGCAGGCTCTAGCAAGAACAGTAGCAGCTAATACTTCAGAGGACTTTAGTGGATGACAGCTTGGGTTTTTACCCTGGGTTCAGATGCTGTTTCTTCTGCTTGCTAGCTGACAATGGGAACTTAATACTGGTAGGTGCTGTGACAAGATGGTACCAAGAGCCAAAACTACTTCAGAGAGACAAGCATATCTGTTGAATTTGGTGTCCAATAGAGAGAGAGAGTGAAAAAAAAAAAAACTGTAAAGAAGATCTTAATTACTAGATCCTAAGTTAAACTTGATTACAAAAATCAAATGAGGTATAGCTCATGAAAGTACCGTGGGGGTGAGTATGTGACTCATATTTGTTAAGCATCCCACTCTCGATCTCTTCTTTGATCTCAGGGTTGTTGAGCTCAAGCCCCACTTGGGGATGGAGCCTACTAAAAAACAAACAAACAAACAAAAACTGATGTAGTTTTGGAATATAGTGAGTTTGCTGGGATGAGGTCCAGAGCCAACAGAAAAGAAAGAATTCTTAAGATGTCTTTGGTGCAAAAAGTTGATTTTATTAAAGCATGGGGACAGGACCCATGGACACAAAGAACTGCAGCACAAAGTTTATGAGGGGTAGCTGATTATATAGTTGGGAGTTGGGGGAGGTAAGGAAAAGGGAAGTTTTCAAAAGGATTTTCATGTGTTGAAGAAGACTCACTGGGTACCAGAGGCCTTGCCATTGTCAAGTTAAGGTTATTTTTCCTTCTAGCAAGGCATTAACATTAACAATTGGGAACTTCCTGGAGGAACACTACACTCTGCCCCCTTCAAGTATCTGCCAGTGGGTGGTAGGTTGTAAGGACATTTAATTGTATCTACATTTCGTTCTGGAAGCTAGGTTATTAATAGGAATGCTTTGTTCTTGTGGATTGTTAAGACTTTTGTAAACTGAGGGAGACTCATGTCTTGCAGGATTGTGATCTCTGTAAGTTAAAATTTTTTTTTTCCTTTCCTTAGCTTTAGGACAGTGGGGAATGCCTGAGGAATGTCACATATATCCCATCTGGGGAGGGAGTGTTGTGGGGTGTCAGCTTCTGCTTTGTCCTCAGTTTGCCTTCTGTTCCCTCATCAAAACCACAACTCCTTTTTGGGGAGCTTTGTGGCTCAGTGTGGAGTCTGCTTGTCCCTTTCCCTCTGCTCCTATCCCACTTGTATGTGTATTCTCTTTCTTTCCAAAATAAATAAGTAAATAAAAATCTTTAAAAATAAAGTACCTTGCACCCTGCTTTGCACTCTATTAAAGAAGGCACTGTAATTTAACAACATAAAATGAGAGCTCCAAAAATATTCCAGGTATGAATTAGGACCTTCTAAATAAATATATGAAATCCATGACAGCATCTGTGACATGACATCATGTTGTAGGAAAATTACACACTGTGAGTCAGGAAGGATTTACTTGCCTTTTGATCATGATGGTGATGATAATGGTGACTATGATAATTGTTGGGTCGGTGGGCTCCGGGAGTGCAGGAGGAACAATAGAAATGACCAGGCAGCTCCGGAGGCTCCCAGAGTGCAGGAAGACCCCCGCGGGGTCTCGCAGCAGTCTTCCAGCCTAGCCCCCCTCCTTAACCCTTGACTCTCCCCCCAAAAGGATGTATGCCCAGGTCACAGCTCCATAGGTAACCCAATACCTATGCAGGAAACAGATAAAAGACCCCCGCCAACTCCCCTGCAGCACCACTTCCCCAACTCTGCTTTCCAGAGTCGCGGAACCTCGCCCAAGTGTGCCCACCTCCTCCTGGTGCAACTTTCTTGGCTCCCCTTCTCCTGAGCCCTGAAACTTCACCGGAGAGTGCCTTTAATAAATCTTGCCTTGCACCCACTTCACCTGGTGTCGTGTTTATCTTGCCTATAAAACCTTACAGTAATCATTTCCCAATTGCTTTATTTATCAAATGCCCTCCAGTCCCTCTGTGCCAAAAGCTGCCCTGGTTTGGGTTGCATGGGTACATGATGTATCAATACTTCTGGTGCATGGAGCATTATCCATTAGGCTCATCCCACTTCTCACAGCCCTGAGTCAGAGATCCAGTTGCTTCTGAGGATCTTTCAAAAAATACTTTGTTTATTTGAGAGAGAGACAGTGAGAGAGAATGTGAGAGGAGAGAAGGTCAGAGGGAGAAGCAGATTCCCCATGGAGCTGGGAGCCTGATGCAGGACTTGATCCATGGACTCTGGGATCATGATCTGAGCCAAAGGCAGTTGCTTAACCAACTGAGCGACCCAGGTGCCCTCTTCTGAGGATTTTTTTTTTAACACCCCCATCACTCCCAAATACTTGTTGCATGGAACTTGCCTTATAGAAGATATTGGGCATGCCAATTCTCTTGCAGTTCAGAACTGGAGGACCTTGGGATACACAGTATAGGAAATGTTACATTCAGGGAAGTGTTATCCACATACTTGGCTCTAGTCCTTGCTACTACTAATATAAAGAAGTAACATTTATTGATTTTTACATACATTAGTATATAAATACCATGCTATAGTACTAGAGGATGGACATGATTTCCCCCTGATTAGAAACAAGAAAACACTGAGGCTAAGAAAAGTAAAGCAACGTGACTAAAGTCACATACTAGACAGAACCAGGACCTGAAGGCAGGATAGTCTGTCACTGAAGACCTTGTACTTAAGCCCTTCTCTACACCAAGAGTATAGGAACACTTCATATTCATAACGGGACTCTGGATCATTATTCAGGTTTGCTGATTTTTACCAAGGTTCTAGAATCCTTTCCCCTGTCCCCTACCACCACCTACTTACAATAACTTTACTGAAGAAAGGCATCCATTTGCATTGCCGAATGGAAGTCACAAAGCAACTGGATCTCTGACTCAGGGCTGTGAGAAGTGGGATGAGCCTAATGGATAATGCTCCATGTACCAGAAGTATTGATACATCATGTACCCATGCAACCCAAACCAGGGCAGCTTTTGGCACAGAGGGACTGGTGGGCATTTGATAAATAAAGTACTCAAAAATATACTTGTTGGGGGGGAAAAAAAGAGAGATTTGTTGAATGAATGTATGCCTGTATATGTTCTGTGGGTCATCAAAGATCCTTTACCCATTTGAAAGTCAACAAGTGAGGTTCAGGTGATTCTCGATGTGCAGACAAAACACTGAGACTCAGAGAATATCACTTTGAAGGCTCACACTCTTCGTTGAATTGCAGTAACCAAGTTTCACATCTTTAGGAGCCAGTTCATTGTATTAAATCACATGCATAAATAAAGAATATTTAAGAAAATGTGGTGTGTTCTTAAGCTCAGTTTCCCTCTAACCCCTTACCCTTGTTACATTTGTATCATGAAAATTCATAACCAGAAGCCTTCAGCCTACAGCCCTTTGCCCACTTGAGGGTTTCACCATTACTACCTGGAACCCCTAAATAACCCTCTGCCAATCAGTTGCCTATCACACTTCCTCCCCCTTTTGCATCTCTAGGAAAGCAACTTTTTATCTAATGTGGAAAGCCTTGTTCTTGATAGAGTTCACTTTCTGAATCTTAAGGAAGGAGTCTTTTTCTTTTTAAGAGTTCCTTTTCTGAGGCGCCCTCACATATGTCTTTTCCTATTTGAAAGTAAACAACATTCTACCCATAGACAGCCAGAGGAAAGCCCATAAGCTGATCCTATCTCAGAGGAACAAGGCTCAGCAAGTGATCAGAGAGGATTTCAAGTGGATTGATGGCAATACCTGTCCCTGTGGTTACTAGACCCTGCCTGTTGGGAAGAGATTGTTACTCTTCTGTCTTGTGCTTTGCTGATATTTAAATCAATGTCATCTAACACCTACAGAATACAAAGATGATGTCAGCTCTCCCCACAAAATGTTTCATAATTCCCTAGTTAAATCTCCAGGTTTTTATTCTAAGCAGCTCTAGGACTATAAGACCCTCTAATATAATACATTTGATATAATAATTGTTCACTAAGCTTTAGGCATATTTCCTATCTTGGAAGAAACATTCTTTTCTTTCAATAAAGACATGAGGGTGAGCAGTTCCCTCTTCCCCTCTACTCAGAAAGTAAGGAACAGCCTATTTGCCCTAGATCTCAGTTTCCATGTTCTTATCACAGGATGACAATCTCATATCTGTGGGTTCTTGTGACCACTGACGATGGAGCAGTTAGTAATGATGATTGAGAATTTTGGCCTTCAAGTCAGACAGAAATGTTTTGAAATCCTGGCTCAAATTCTGCATTTTCCACTCACTCACTCTCCACACCTAAAAAACTCCTAAATAGATCTGTGCGTTAGTTTGCTTAACTGCAGAATGGAGAAAATGGCACCTACGTCTCGTGGTAGAGCAAAAAATGTCAAGCACAGTGGGATTTCACAGTTAGTATTCATACATGTTAGCACCAATTTTGTGGTTTTCCCATTGGGTAGGTATAAGAAGAGGCCTGGTGTCATTAGTACCAGAGTGCAAATGACAGATTTCAGAGGAAAAGTCTTCAGTTGGCAAAACTGATGAAAATACATTTTATTTTATTTTATTTTATTTTATTTTATTTTATTTTATTTTTTTAAAGATTTTATTTATTTATTTGACAGAGAGAGATCACAAGTAGGCAGAGAGGCAGGCAGAGAGAGAGAGGAGGAAACAGGCTCCCTGCTGGGCAGAGAGCCGGATGCAGGACTCGATCCCAGGACCCTGAGATCATGACCTGAGCCGAAGGCAGCGGCTTAACCCACTGAGCCACCCAGGCACCCTGAAAATACATTTTAAATATTTGGCCAGAGATAAGAAATTTATGGCCATGAATGCTGCATCTCTGATAGTTTAGTGTATGAGTGTGTCACAAGAGACAGCATTTGTTTTGTTTAAAACCTCATGTACTCAATTTGCATTCAGAGAAATGTTGTGGAATCATCCAGACCGATGACTACTAACAAGAAATTGGGATGCCAGCAAGGCCAATGTTTTTGTGAGAATGTTGGGCTATTAATCATAAAAAAAGCAAAAACAAGACACTTTTATTATAGCAAACTGTTGCTAAGCAGATAATAAAGACCCCTTTCAGAGCTTGTATTTTCTTTCTTTCTTTCTTTCTTTCTTTCTTTCTTTCTTTCTTTCTTTCTTTCTTTTTTTTCTAAGAAAAGTACTTGGCTTGTACAATAGTTTTTCAGATGAAATAAAAAGCTCCACAAGCTCAAGAGCCCTTAGTGTTTGTGGTTTTTAGACCAATATCCTTGGCATCAGTCAGTCCCTGCAGGATGGAGGGCAAGATGTGGAAAAACCCTGTAAAAAGAGGACAGGACATGGCTGGATCACTTTAATAACTGACTGGGTGCATGAAATACGTTTAGTTTGGAAGTGAGCTTGTTGCCCCAGGAAAGCCCAGGTGAGCTATTATGCCTTCCTCTGATGGCTTCTGACAAGTCCCAGGTCACCCTCTCCTGTGCTGAAAGGGACCAATGGCCATCACTTAGATCTCCCTTTCCTATCCCCTATAGAGGTGGATGTTGCTTCCTCTAGGAAGTTGTGTGGGGATACTGGTTCATGAATGTCCGCTTTTGCTCAATCCCTGCTAGAAAAATAACAAAGCTCTTCAAAATCTAGGAGCTGAGCTTTTGTAGTTTCTAGATAGAGCAAGTACTTAAATATTTGTGGGATTCATGAATGACTTCATGCATGCATTTGGACCTCCAGCAAATAGCAGATGTTGTATGCAGGAAAACCAACACCAAAAAATATCCACATCCTAGTCCCTGAAACCTGTCCATGTTACTGTTATTTAGAAACAGACTCCTTGGAGATGATTGAGTGAAGGTTCTTGAGATGGGAGATTATCCTGGATCATCAGGTGGCCCCTAAATGCAATTGCATGTGTTCTTATAATAAGGAAGCAGAGGGAAATTCACAGACAGAAGAGAAGCTGGTGTGAAAATGAAGCCAGAGACGGGAGTAATTCTGTCTTAAGCCAAGGATTGCTGACAGCCACCAGGAACTGGAGGACATTCTCCTGCAGAGCCTCTGAAAGGGGCTTGACTTGCCAACACCTTGATTTTGACCCAGTGTGACCAATCTAGTACTTCTGGCCTCCAGAACTGTGAAGAATGACTTTCTGTGGCCATAAGCTGTCATTTGTTAAAGCAGCCTCAGGCAATGAATACCAAAGACGGCTAATATCTCCCCAACAACCAAACTTCACCTTCGTCTCAAAATGTCAGAATAACTACCATGAGATGCCTGTTGCCCACACAGATGTTACAGGGGACAATAAATACATCTATGTACATCTTGCTCACTGAGAAGAAAATCTTTAAAAATAATTGTTAAAATTATTATAAAAATGAAACAAATTTATAGCAGAAAAAGAAGGCAAATATTATGGTAGATATAAAAAATTAAAAGTAAATTTGCCCTTTAACTCCCACAGGTCAGTCCTCTGGTATGTGTATGTGTTCTTTGAATTTCTATGACTAGAAGTATATTTACACCTCCCCATTTTGATACCAACCAGGCCGTTCTTTCACACCATCCAGTTCCTTTTTGTTCATTTAAAAATGTATCTTGTAAGATCTTACCATGTGTGTGTATGGATATTTCCTCATTATTTTTCAACAACTGTGAAAACATTTCATTGCATCGATATATCGTAATTTATATAACTAGTTCAAAATGGTAAATTATGGAGGTAACCAAATATACTTTGTTTTGACAGCAACAAGATGACTTTAAATTGGATTTATAGGAGAAGAGAATATTTTTCTTTCCCCAAATCATGGCAAACTATTGTGATTGTCCTCAAAAGGAGCATGGTTGTTGAAGAGGTTTGGGTTCTGCAGAGTAACTCCGTGATTAGGAGAGAAGTCTGGGATCCCTCAAGTGCTTTCTCTTATTGTTCTTAAACTCTGAAACGCCTTGGAAAAAAAATCTTACCAGCATTCTGCAGGTAATAAAGATGAAAAACATGAAGCATCCTGCCTCCAAGTAGCTTGCTGTCAATGAATAGTAGGATAATTACTAACATAGATTGACGCTTGACTTTAAGCAGGCACTGTTCTAAAATACTCTACATTCATTACTTTATTCAATTCTCCTGTTGTTGTTATCCTATGTTTTGGAGGAGAAATCAGGGGCAGAGAGAGAAGTTAAGTCTCTTATTCAAGGTCTCAGTGCCAGTAAGGGGACAAACCAGGGTGTTAATCAGGACAAGCAGAAGCCTGAGCCCATCCACACTCTGATCTAGTAAAGGCAACTACTCTGGCATCTGTTGCTGCATTACAAATTACCCCAAAACTCTGTGGTTAAAAATAACAATAGTCATTTATTTGTTTGGTATCCTGCAATTTGGGGAGTGCTTGGTGAGGACAGCTCATCTTTGCTCTTTGTTATGTCTATTAGGGCTGGAATATGCAATATGGATTTTTAACTCAGGTGTCTGATGCCTCAGCTGGGTGTTTGGAATATAGGGGCTGGCCAGGTATCTCCATGTGGCTTTTCCACATGACTAGCTTGGACTTCCTTACAGTATGATGGTCTCAGCCTAGCTGGACTGTTTATATAGTAGCTGGCTTTTCCCAGAGCATAAAAGTAAAAGCTGCCATTCCTTCTTAACTCCAGGGCTTGGTAAGTGAGGAACTTAACTTCTACTGCTTTCATTGGTCAAAGCAATCACAAGACCAGGTAAGATTCAAGAGGTGAGGCAAAGAAAAATCCTGTCTCCAACTGAGAGTGTCAAAGTCACATTGTAGAACAGCATATGATATAGGAGATATTGTGGAAATTGTTGGAAATACTCCAGACCAGTTGATTAGCTATACATAAACAGCTATCATATGAGAAGAAGGAAATAAATGTTGCAAAAGGGTTAAAGTTTAAGAGATTAACAGATTACTTACAGTTTGCAGAATTGAAGACAGAAATTGATGGAGGGTGCATTTAAATTGGGTTGGTGGGGAAGTAGCATTAGACATGTGCATATGAGAAAAAGGAGGTTCCAGGATTACAGTGTGAGCAAAGGCCAGAGGTAAGGGTGGAGTGTGTGTGTGTGTTTATGTGTGTGTGTGTGTATCCAAAGATCTAGCAAGAAGAAGGTTGAAGGACTGTGGAGTGGTTTATTTTTAACCAAAATATCAAATATGGAACTGATCAAACCGAATTTCTTTGGCACCAGGAAAACAGGCACATGTTGGCTCCAGGTATTGCAATACGGTGGTGGTGAAGACTGCGCTTCTCTCCCCGAACCCTATGGGGCATTGAAAATAGCTTTCTCTTCTAGGGCTGTTGTCAGGCAGAGGTACAATTCTGAGCTCCTGGGCATTGGAGCTCATTGCCCTTGGCCCCAAGATGAGCAGTGAGGGGGCTCCTGTCCAGGAGTCAGCTGAGTCCCCTCCCAAGCCCTCTCTTGAACCCCCTTCTGGTGCTGCACCTGTGGGGCGGGCGCAGCTGTGATGGTACCACTGGAGTAATTATGGGAAGAAAATGCTAATGAGCAGATGCCTGTGATTAACTTGCTTTTTCTGTTGCCTGTCAAGCCCAGGCAGCACTTGTTGGAAAAGATAATTAAATCAGAATCAGATGCCTGCAGTAAATATTTTATTTGAAGCTCTACACCACAATAGAGGAAGTTGACCTTGAAATCCAGCTGTAAATTCCCACCTTTGTCTCAAGCCTGGGCCCAACTCGGAGTGTGAGTTGGAGTCTGCTCAAATGAGCTTCTAGTTAAACAATCAAGGGCTCAGTGGTACATGTCATGCATACTAACTTATTAATGCTAGAGTATTAGGATAATACTTATTGGTTCCCTTAAAAGTGGACAAATCTTGACTTGGGAAGTGTGGAATCCAGAGCAAATAGGCATCCCAGCCTCCCCCATGCCTCTGTTTGCTCAGGTTTGGCTCTGAGGGGCTAATGACTCCACTCCCCCCATCACAGGGGTTATCCCCATGTCATCAAGAGTTTCTACCTCTCTGGTACACATTTCTCACTTGCTCTATCTAGCAAGCAGCGGTCTTGATGGTAACTTGGGTGGTAAGTGCCCATGAAAAATCCTGCCAGATTCTTTTTCCTCATGTGATGCATTCTCCATTGTACATCTTATCAAATGGGAAACTGGAAATTGCTTGGGTGACAAGTGGGTATTTCTTTTGGGTCTAGAACAGTAGTTTTATTTAAGGACTTTCTAAGAGGAAAAGATTTGTAAAAAGAAACCATCATGCCCTACCACACCTTGTCCCTGTCCTTGCAATACCTGTTCTCCCCTCATGCCTGGGATATAGGGAGGGACAGGAACTTGTCTAGTACCCTGTTTGTTAGCAATGGGGAAAAGATATTCAGAGAGTGAAGCACAGCACAAAGAAGCCCACCTATCAGACAGAACAAGGACGTGGCAGTCTCCACTTCATATTGTGGGAGCTTCTTGTCCTCTATATATTTAAGAGTCAGACAGCTTTACCTGGGGAAGTTACACAGCCTCTGTGATCAATCCAACTTGCTGCCAAGCATCCCAAATGTTACAAATCTCTGCTCATGGGGTGAGACCTAACGTTTCACTTCCCTGCACAGACCCTCTAATGTCTTTATGTATCTGAAACATTTTATTGGAGAAATGGGGTGCACTCTTTCAAAGACATCTTTTCAGGATCATTTTTCAAATGGTCTTTTTTTAGTTTCCAATGTATGACTCACAATACACCTCCCCTCTCCTCAACCGTACTCCCATCCAAGTGCCCAAGGACCATCAGACCATTCTCTGTTGTCCTCACAGATGAAGTAAAGCCTCTCACTTGGTGGCCCCTGCCTTTGTCTCTTGCATTTCTTCCTGAAAACCATACATTTCTTGTTTGTTTTCAAAATTCTGAGATGGTGGTATTTTTATCTCCAGAAATCTTAGTTCATTCTCTCTCCACAGAGGAAATCATCTTGAAAAACAAACTGATGCAAAACCCCTTGGGAGCGTGAGTATGCTGAGGAGATAAGGGAAATCTCGCAGCAGCCAGAGGGCCAGAATTTCCTTAGGGTAAAATATGGGAGCTGTGATCAGTGGAGACCAGACTGGCTGACCTGGGGCTACATCCACCTAACAACTGCCTGTGGTGTGGGGTGGAGGAGACTTCAGGGGCAGGGCCTGTAGGAGGTTGAATCCAGCATGAGGAAGACAGTCCTGAAGACATCTTGGATACAGCATTTAGTTATGATTAGGGAAGATGTTCAGAGTTACCTGCTGGAGAGTAGGGGGGTCCCACTAAATGCCAAATGAGAAAAATTACCATCCCTCTAGTATTTTTTAACTATCTGAATATTTTATAAGGTGAGCAAAGACCCTGGCTAATGAGCATTCCCTCCTTAACTAAATTTAGTCAGGTTTCTCTGAGACCTTTTTTCCAAAAGTTCTCATCCTTGACCCGAACTTGACTTGCCTCGCCCAATTTTGTCAAGAAATTCTGCTAAATCAGTTAAGTGAGAACCCCTCATCCCTTGATGTTCAGTCATTTCTCATCCCCCTCTTCTTAATATACAAACAAGTTCCCCTGAATAATTTCCCATCCACTCTCCTACCCTGTTCTTGGCTGTAAATCCCCACTAGTCTCTTTTGTATTCAGAGTTGAATTCAAGCTCTTTTCCCAATTGCAAATAGTCTTAAATTAGTCTTCCTTGATGTTTTAACAAGTGTCAAAACAATTTCTCTTTAATGTGGTCTACTGCCTAATATTTCAGAATCCCATTAATGTAATTCTTTTCCTTATTCATTTGAATTTATGTATTATTTTCCTTCTGTTTCACACTGTTGTTTACCTTCAGCAGGTATAATTTAAACCCATGCTACAGTGAATGCAGGTATATTTGATAAGATCCTAACAAGGGAGATCACTGTATGCCTGTGGTAGTCAGTCCAGCCTAGACTTCATTTTTTTAAGTTATTAAAAGTTTTTATTTTTATTTATTTGATAGAGGGAGGGAGAGAAAGCACAAGCACAAGCAAGGGGAGGGGCAGAGGGAAAAGCAGGCTCCCCACTGAGCAAGGAGCCCAACACAAGATTCAATCTCAGGACCCTGGGATCACAACTGGAGCTGAAGGCAGATGCTTAATGGAGTGAGCCACACAGGCACCCTAGACTGCATGGTTTAAACAACATAAATTTATTTCTCATAGTTCTGAATGCTGAGAAGTCAAAAATAAAAGACCTGACAGACTCAGTTTCTGATGAGGACCCATTTCCTGTTTGCAAATAATATCTTTCTCATTGTATCCTCACATGGAAGAAGAGGAGAAAGTGTGAGGAAGCTCTCCTGTTTCTTATAAGGATACTACTCCCCTGATTAGATACTAGGCTTTGCCCTCATTACTTAATTACTCCCCAGAGGCCCACCTCATAATATCATCATATTGGGGGTTAGAATTTCAACATATGAATTTGTGGGGGGCAGGAGGACACACAAACATTCAGTTCATAACAGTGCTTTTCTTGTCCATCTCAGAGGCATCCAACTGTATGTAACACAACTGGAATATTTTTCTGGATTGGTATCTCTTTTTCTGAGCATGGCACACTCTTCAATATAAAGAGCACTGTGTAATCCCTTAACATTACTAGGACAGAATGGATAGTAATGTGATATTACTGCCTATCTACTTTCTGAATTAGGAAGCATTTAAAAGTTAGCTGGACTGGCATTTAAAAGCTAGCTGGACTCTGTCATTTTGGGAACTTTTTCTTGTGAAATTCAGTGACACAATCTGAGTCCATGCCTCACATTAAATTTATCAGCATCTTGTACTTTGTAAGATGTGGCAAGTTTTTGGTTAAGATATTGGGATACATTTCTTTGACTTGGAAGAACTCATTTCTTACCCAAGTGAATGAATTTAATCTTAGAGATTGTAACTAATAGATTTTACTCAGTTTACCAGTTAATGGGCAAAATATTATTCACTACAGACAAGAACCCTGTCCCAGATATGTTATTTACAAGGTAGTGGCTGAACTTTGAATCACAAGTAGGAAAAATCACACACACACACACACAAAATGTTTTCCTAATCTTCAATGATGAAATCAGCTGACATTGTGAAAAATTATAGGTGGTACATACAGCATTCTCCTAACACGGGTCCCTGAATTTAGACTTGGAAGGAGACCTACTATGAGGCTCATAATGCCCTGCAGCCCCTATTACTGTTTTATGGTGGATTTAGCCCCAGCTTTCCAAAGACAGATCAAGTTTATACTATTGTGCTAGAATATTTATTGATAGTGCCCTTTTAACTCTCAAAAACATCCTGTATTGACTGATTTTAGACCATGGAGTCACCCTAAATAGAATATGTTGATGAAGGTGTGATTTACTTCATTATATAGAGTCTTCCTCATGAGGATTTAGGAATCTGTTCTCATTTTCTTAGTTCTCAAGACCAAGAATGTTTGTACCACTTCTTAATTACAATTTCATTATTATTTTAGGGAAAAGAATATTCATGTAACTTGTCAAATTTCTATTTTTGCATTGAGTTTATGAGAAATTCCAGCCCATTTCTAATAATTATTCAGGTCACCCTACATGTATTTTTATATCACCTCACTACATTTGCTCCAAATTCTTGCTTTTATGTATGTAGCATTGTTTTTTTTGTAATTTGTAAGATTCCTTTGAATAAACATTGAAATAAGGCAATTACAAAATAATTAAAATGGCTGGAAACAGTGCTCTTTGTAGCATTCTGGAAACCCTAAGTTATTTGCTCTTAAAGGCTGCCACATTTACAATTCTTAAAAGAAAAATCACATTGTTTCTTGTTTTCTAAGGCCAACAGTGGACCTCTGAGCCCAGAAAGATGGGGTATACATACTCTTTCCCTTATTTCTCCCACTGACTACAGATAAAATCCCTGGACATTATATATGAAGCATACATAAGAGACTCTAAAAGGTGGTAAGAAAAAGATAGACATGATAGTGAGACAGGGAACAACATGGTGGTAAATTCCTAGGGTTTCTTTTTCCTCACATATCTCAGAAGTATAGGGAAAGAAGTCAGTAACCTGAAAATGCCAAAGGCTGTACACAACCCCCCACCCCTGCAAAAAAAAAAAAAGTCTGCTTTCTCTGAAGAGAGGCATTCTAGCAAGACAGAAAACTTCCAGGTAGTAATTGCTCCACTACAGACTAATGCCATGGAAAAACTGTGCCCTATTCCTAACCTTTCCAGCAGAGGCCTAGCAGACAGCGTAAACTTCAAATCATTCCAAGGTTGTAACGAGACACTCAAACATCTGCACTATGGTGGTGTTAGTAAAGATAGGGAATGGAGTAAGGGTAGGGAATGGAGACTTTCATTCCCTATAGGTGATAGTGAGCACCCCTCCAAAGCATCAGTGGAAAACCCATGAGAAGTAGTAGTGAGTCACTTCTACACTCCCAGGCAAGGATATGTAGAAGGAAGCCTAATTAGGAGCTTAGATTCCTATCCTTATTCAGCAGTAACTAGAAGTCATCCCCTCCTTTGTTGTCAAAAGAGGGCAAGTGGTCACTCAAACTTCTACCAATCC
Organism: Mustela erminea; assembly: GCF_009829155.1. Lineage (NCBI taxonomy): Eukaryota > Metazoa > Chordata > Mammalia > Carnivora > Mustelidae > Mustela > Mustela erminea. The sequence goes on from NC_045618.1 coordinate 24,603,399, forward strand.
ATGGTATCTACTATATCTTTTCCTGCTAACTTTCTAGTTTGGTTGCTTATGGTTGGAAAACACACTCTGTATGATTGCATATTTTAAAAATTAGTTGAGGTTTCTTTTATCTCACAGGATATCATCTATCTCGGTGTATGTTCTGTGAACACTAGAAAATAATATGAATTCTCCATTGTTAGGTGGAGTGGTCTATAAAAGTCTGTTATATCCTGTTTGTTATAATGACTTTCCATTTAGTAGTTTTATTAACTGCTAAAAGAGGAGTGTTTGATTTCTCTAAATATGAGTGTAGAATTTTCTATTTATTCTCTCATTTCTATCACTTGTTCCTTTTTATATTTTGCAGCTCTGTTATTTGTGTTAGGCTCGCTCTGTCTTCATGGTGGATTGAAACTTTTATTGTCAAATAAAGTCCTTCTCTCTCCTTAGCCATTTTCCTTATTCTCAAGTCTACTTTGTCTGACATTAACATAGCATTTTTGATTTTCTTTGAATAACATTTTCATGATATATATTATTCAATCCTTTTACTTTCAATCTTTTTTTATATCAGTATATATTTGAAATGAGTTTCTTAAAGACAACATAGCTTTTTTTCTTTTAATCCACTCTCTACCTTTGAATTGGTATATTTAGATCACTAACATTTATCTCTGCTTTGGAACTGGTATCCTTAGATCACTTATATTTAATATAATTACTAATATGTTAAGCATAAATCTGCCATTTTATTTTTTTTAATATTTTACTATTTTTAAATGTTCTAATAAATTTAATTGAAATATAATTGACATATACAGTTATATTAATTTCCCATATACAGCATAGTGATTAAACAATTCTATATACTATATTGTGTTCAACAATCCTTTCCATTTGTTCTCTCTCCTTTCCATTTCTTTGTTTACTTTTTTGTCTTTCTGTGAATTACTTACTTTTTTAAAAAAGATTTTATTTATTTATTTGACAGAGAGAAACACAGCGAGAGAGTGAGCACAAGCAGGGTGAGTGGGAGAGGGAGAAGCAGGTCTCCCACAGAGCAGGAAGCCCACCACGGGGCCCAATCCCAGGACCCTGGGATGGTGACCTGAGTGGAAGGCAGACGCCCAATGACTGAGCTACATGGGTACCCCCATTTTTTTTAGAATTTTATTCTTATTTTTCTATGTTTTGGAATGAATTTCTTTCTATAATTTTAAATGGTTGCTCTAGTGGCTATACATAACATAGTCACTAATGTTGACATTTTATCAATTTGCATGAAATGTAGAGACCTCTGTTCCTTCACATTCCTATATCCTCTCCATTTGTAGTATACACACATAATTAATAACTAACTACATCAGTGTTATAATTGATTTTTGCTTCAACTATCAAACATAACTTAGAATAAAAACAATAAGAAGAAAGTCTATTGTATTTGCTCATATTTTTGGCTATTGTGTTCTTTCTTCATTGTTCCCCTTGTTTTAACCATTATTTTAGGGTAGTTCTGCTGGCAACAAATTGTCTTAGTTTTCTTCATCTGGGAATGTTATTTCCTTTTTATTCATGAGGGATTTTTTTCACTGGGTATAGGATTTTAGGTTGACGGGTCTTTCCTTTCAGCATTTTAAAATGTGACAGTAACTTCTGGTCTTCTTGACTTTTAATGAGAAATCTGCTGTCATTTGAATTATTTTTTCCTATAGTCATTTCTCTGTAATGATTTTTAAATATTTTTTTCTATTATTTTGTTTTTGACTATATGTGTCTTGTGTGATTTGGGGTTAATTATTTTGAGGATTCTCTTAGCTTTTTGAATCTGTAGATTATATTCTTTTCTAGGTTTTGGAAGTTTTCAGCCCTTATTTTTTAATTTACTTTTTCAATCCTGCCCTATATTTTCTCTCTTTTGGGATTCTAATGGCGCAACTGTTAGATCTTTAAGTACCTGAGGGCCCCGATATTCTGTTTTGTATTTTTGTTTTTTGGTTTCTTTGGTGTGTTTTTTGTTTGTTTGTTTTTGTTTTTTGTTTGTTTGTTTGTTTTGTTTTGTTTTTCCTATTTTCTTTCTTTTTGTCCTATTGGGAAATAATTCTATTTTGTTTCAAGCCATTGATTCTTTCCTCTCTCCACTCTTTTCTGTTGTTGAGCTGATCCATTGAGTGTTTTATTTCATTCATGGTATTTTTTTCTGTTCCAATTTTTTATATGGCTTTTCTTTACAGTTCTGTTTCTTCACTCAGATTTCCATTGTTCATTTTGTTTTATTCTTTCATTTTCTTTAGATTATTCATAATGACCTTTTGAAATATTTTCATTGTAACTGCTTTAAAATCTTTGTCAGATAATTCTAACATGTCTTTATTGTTATCTTGGTATTGGCATTTATTTATTTTCTTCTCAATCCATTTGAAATCTTTCTGGTTTGCAGTCTGATGAATGATTTTCAATTGGAACTTGAATATTTTGGTTATTATAAGACTTTACATCTTATTTAAATCTCTCTTTTAGATGAGAGAGATGAACCATGAGAGACTAAGAAACAAACAGAGGGTTTTGGAAGGGAGGGGGGTAGTGGGTTGGATGAGCCTGGTGATGGGAATTAAGGAGGGCACATATTGCATGCTGCACTGGGTGTGGTACATAAACAATGAATCTTGGAACACTGAAAAAATAAAATAAAATTTAAGGTTAAAAAAAAAAAAAGGAGTCTGTGGCATGAGATATTCAAAGTGCTGAAAGGAAAAAATCATCAACCAGACTATTCTATCCAACAGTCTACACTTAAGAATAGAAGGAGATCCCAGACAAAAACTAAAGTTCATGACCACTAAACTAACACTGTAAGAAATTTTAAGGGGAACCTTTTGAAGAAAAAAAGACCAAAAGCAACAAAGACTAGAAAGGATCAGAGAACATCAGCAAAACACCAACTCTACATGTAACACAAAGGTGCTAAATTCATATCTTTCAATAATTTCTCTGAATTTAAATGGACTAAATGCTCCAATCAAAAGACAGCATATCAGAATGGATTAAAAAATAATATCCATCTTTATGCTGCCTGTAAAAGACTCATTTTAGACCTAAAGAAACCTGCAGATCAAAAGTGAGGAGGTGGAGAACCATCTGTCATACTAATGGACATCAAAAGAAAGCCAGAGTAGCCATACTTATAGCAGACAGAATAGATTTTAAAACAAAGACCATGACGAGAGTTGAAGAAGAACATTATATCATAATTAAGAGGTCTATCCATGAAGAAGATCTAACAATTGTAAATATTTATGCCCCCAACTTGGAAGCACCCAAATATATAAATTGATTAATAACAGACATAAGAAATTCACTGATAATAATGCAATATTAGGGGATTTTAATATCCCACTTACAGCAATGAACAGATCATCTAATCAGAATATCAAGGAAACAATGGCTTTGAGTGACACACTGGATCAAAAGGACTTAACTGATAAATTTAGGACTTCTCATCCTAAAGCAGCAGAATGCACATTCTTTTCAAGTGCATAAGGAACATTCTCCAGAATAGATCACTACTGGGTCACAATTCAGGACTCAACCAGTACAAAAAGACCAAGATCACACCATGCATATTTCAGGCCACAATGTTATTAAACTTGAAGTCAACTACAAGAGAACATTTGGAAAGACCACAGATACATAGTGGTTAAAGAACATCCTACTAAAGAATGAATGGATTAACCAGGAAATTAAAAAAAAAAAAAAAAAGCACATGGAAGCAAGTGAAAATGAAAACATGACAATACAAAATCTTTGTGATGCAGCAAAGGCAGTCCTAAGAAGGAAGTATATTGCAATACAGGCCTACTTCAAGAAGCAAGAAAAGTCTCAAATATACAACCTAATCTTACACCTAAAGGAAGTAGAAAAGGAACTAGAAAAGGAACATCAAATAAAGCCTAAGGCCAGCATAAGAAGGAAATAATAAAGATTAGTACAGAAATAAATGATATAGAAAAAAACAACAAAATAGAATAGAAAGGGAGATGAAAACTTTCTCAGAAAAACAGAAACTAAATGAGTTCATGACCACTAAATCAGCCCTACCAAAAATAATAGAAGGGAATCTTTGAGTGGAAAGGAAAGACTGTAAGTGGGAGAATGAAACCAACTACTTTAATAAAAAAAAATCAGTCAAGGGATTCATGAAATAAAAGGATGTAAAATATGATGCCATGTACCAAAAACATAGGAGGGAGAAGAAAAAAGAATGGATTCATACTTAAGAAACCACCAACTTAATATAGACTGCTATATGCAGATATAATGTAGAAATGTAATGGTAATCACAAATCAAAGACCAGTAATAGATAAGCAAAAAATAAAGGAAATGTAGACATATCACTATAAAAAATCAGCAAACCATGAAAAAGAGCAAGAGGAAAAAAGGATCAGAGAAAAACCACAAAATCAATCACAACACAAGTAGCAAATTGTCAATAAATTCATACCTATTGATAATTACTTTCAATGTAAATGGACTAAGTGCTCCAATCTAAAGATATAGGGTGACAGAATGGATGAAAAACAAGATCCACCTATATGCTGCCAACGAGATGCTCATTTTAGCCCTAAAGATACCTGCAGATAGAAAGTGAGAGAATGGAGAAACATTTATCTTGTAAATGGATGTCAAAAAACAGCCAGTGGGGGCAATACATACATCAGACAAAATAGACCACTTTTTAAAAGATTTACTTATTTATCTGAGAGAGAGAGAGAGCAGGGGGGACAAAGAGGCAGAGGGAGAGAGAGAATCTCAAACAGAATCCTTCCTGAGCATGGAGCTGAGCATGGAGCCTGATGCAGGACTGAATCTCATGACCCTGAGATCATGACCTGAGATGAAATCAAGTGTTGGAAGCTTAACTGCATGAGCCACCCAGGAACCCCCAAAATAGACCTTTAAACAAAAACTGTAGAAAGAGACAAAGTTCACTGTATAATAATAAAGGGGACAATCCAACCAGAAAATATAACAACTGCAAATATTTATACACCCAACATGAAATTACATGAAAAAAAATGACAATGAAAACACAATAATCTGAAATCCTTGGGGTGCAGGAAGAACAGTTATAAGAGGTAAGATTACAGCAATAAAGGCCCACCACAATATGCAAAAAAAAAAAACCCTCAAACAACGTGACTTTTTATCTGAAAGAGCAACAACAACAACAACAACAAACAACACCTAAATCCAGCAGAAGGAAGGGATTAATGAAGATTAGAGCAGAAACAATTACATAGAAACTAAAGAAACAATAGAACAGATCAATGAAACAAGGACCTGGTTCTTTGAAAGACAATACAAAACATTAAAATTAATTAACTTCTAGCCCAACTTATCAATAAAAAGAGAAAGGACTCAAACAATATCTCAAATGAGAAGGAAAAATAATAAGCAATACCACAAAAATATAATTTTAATGGAATATTATGAAAAACTGCATGCCAACAAATTGTACAACCTGGAAGAAATGGTTAAATTACTAAAAACATATAGCTTACCACAACTGAAGTAGGAAGAAATAGAAAATTTGAACAGATCAATCAGTAATATGGAAATTGAATCAGTAATCCAAAATCTCCCAACAAACAAAAGTCCAGGACCAGAAAACTTCATGGGAGGAATTCTATCAAATGGGAAAAGAAGAGTTAATTCCTATTCTTCTCAAACTATTCCAAAAAATAGACGAGGATAGAAAACTTCTAAATTCACTCAATGAGAGAAGTATCATCCTGGTACCAAAATCATATATAGACATCACAAAAAGAGAGGTCAATATTCCTGATTAACTTAGATACAAAATTCTCAACAAAAAACTAGCAAACAGAATCCAAAAACATTTAAAAAAATTATTCAAAATGATCAAGTGGGATCTATTCCTTGGTTGGAAGGGTAGTTCAATATTCTTAAATCAATGTAATACATCACATTAATTAGGGAAAGGATAAAAAAATATGATTCTCTCAAATGCAGAAAAAACATTTGACAAAGTACAACATCCATTCATGATAAAAGGCCTCGATACAGTAGGTTTAGAGGGAACATACCTTAATATAATTAAGGCAATATTTGAAAAACCCATAGAGATCATCAAACTCAATGGGAGAAAATTGAGGGCTTTCTTCCAAAGGTCAGGAACAAGACAAGGATGTTGACTCTCCTCAATTTTATTCAACATAGTACTAGAAGTCTTAGAGACAGCAAATAGATGGTAATAAGGAATAAAATACATTCAAATTGGTGGGGAAGAAGTAAAACTTTCCCTAGTTGTAGATGACATGATACTGTATATAGAAAATCTGAAAGATTCCACCACAAATTAGGAACAGCATGAGGTTGTCCTTTCCATATTCAAGATAATTCAGAACTTCTGGCCAGCACAATAAGGCAAGAAAATGAAATAAAAGGCTTACAGTTTAGAAGGAAAGAAATGAGACCATTCTGGGTCTACATAAAAAAACCCAGTAAGTCTATGAAAATCTCCTAGAAGTAAAGAAGCAAATTCATCAAGGTCACAGAATATAAGATCAGTGTGCCAAAGTAAATTGTATTTTTAAATATTAGCAATGAAAACATGGACAATACCATTTATAATGACTTTTTAAATTTAAATTCAATTTATTAACATATAGTATATTATTAGTTTCAGAGGTAGAGTTCAGTGACCCATCAGTCTTGTGTAATATCCAGTGTTCATTACATCACATGCCCTCCTTACTGTCCATCACCCAGTTACCCAATGCTTGCCCCCCGCCAAGCAACCCACTGTTTGTTTCCTATGATTAACAGTCTCTTACGATTTGTCTAACTGTCTGATTTTGTCTTGTTTTATATTTCTCTCCTTTCCCCCACGATCCTCTGTTTTATTTCTTAAATTCTATATATGAGTGAAATCATTTAATTGTCTTTCTCTGATTGAATTATTTCCCTAACATAATAACCTCTAGTTCCATCCACATCATTGCAAATGTCAAGATTTCAGTTTTTGATGGCTGAGTAGTATTCCATTGTGTATATAACACATATTCTTTATCCACTTATCTACCAATGGACATCTGGGCTCTTTCAATATTTTGGCTATTGTGAACATTGCTGCTATAAACATCGGGATGCAGGTGTCCCTTCAGATCACTACATTTGTATCTTTCAGGTAAATACCTAGTAGTGCAATTACTGAGTCATGGAGAAGCTCCATTTTCAACTTTTTGGGGAACCTCCAAAAACCTTAAGCTTGTACTTCTACCAACTGTTTAAGAGATTTCCCCTTTCACTGCATTCTCACCAACATCTTTCATTTCCTGACTTGTGAATTTTAGCCATTCTGATTGGTATGAGGTGTTATCTCACTGTGGTTTTAATTTGTATTTCCCTCATGCCAAGTGATGGGAGCATTTTTTTCATGTGACTGTAGGCCACTTATACGCCTTCTTTGGGAAAATGTCTGTTCATGTCTCCTGCCCATTTCTTGATTGGGTTATTCATTCTTTGGGTGTTGGGTTTGATAAGTTCTTTATAGATTTTGGATACTAGCCCTTTATCTGATATATCATTTGCAAATATCTTCTCTTTAGTAGGTTGTCTTTTAGTTTTGTTGACTTATCTTGATGAAGTCCCAATAGTTCATATTTGCCTTGTATTTCTTTTGCCTTTGGAGAGGTGTCTAGCAAGAAGTTGTTGCAAGCGAGGACACTGAGGTTGTTGCCTGTGTTCTTCTCTAGGATTTTGATGGATTCCTCTCTCATATTTAGGTCTTTCAACCATTTTGAGTCTATTTTTGCATATGGTGTAAGAAAATCATCCAGTTTCATTCTTCTGCATGTGGCTGTCCAGTTTTCCCAACACCATTTGTTGAAGAGAATGTCTTTTTTCCATTGGATATTCTTTCCTGCTTTTTCAAAATTTAGTTGACCCTAAGTTGAGGTCTATTTCTTGGTTCTCCATCCTGTCCCTTTGATCTATGTGTCTGTGCTAATATTATACTGTCTTGATAATGACAGTTTTGTAATGTACCATGAAGTCTGAGATTATGATAGCACCAGCTTCAGGTTTTTTTGTTTGTTTGTTTGTTTTGGTTTGTTTTTTTCCTTATATAATTTTATTTATTTATTTAATTTAATTTCTTTTCAGTGTAACAGAATTCATTGTTTATGCACCACAACCAGTGCTCCATGCAATACCTGTCCTCCATAATACCCATCACCAGGCTCCCCCAACCTCCCACCCATCACCCCTTCAAAACTCTCAGATTGTTTTTCAGACATTCCTTTGGCTAGGTGGGTTCCTTTCTGGTTCCATACAAATTTTAGGATTACTTGTTCTAGCTCTGTGAAAACAGTTGATGGTATTTTTTTTTAAAGATTTTATTTATTTATCTGATGGAGAAAGATAGCAAGAGAGGAACCCAAGCAAGTGGAGTGTGAGAGGAAGAAACAGGCTTCCCACTGAGCAGGGAGCCTGATGTGGGGCTTTATCCCAGGACCCTGGAATCATGGCCTGAGCCAAAATCAGATGCTTAACCAACTGAGCCACCCAGGTACCCTTGATGGTATTTTCATAGGGATTGCATTGAATGTATAGATTGTATTAGGTGACATAGACATTTTAAAAACATTCATCCTTCTAATCCATGTGCTTGGAATATTTCTTTGGGTCTTCTTCAATTTCTTTCATGAGTGATATATATATCTTTCATGAGTGATATATATATACATATATATATATATATATCTTTCATGAGTGACATATATATATATGTATATATATATCACTCTTGAAAGATATATATATCTATATCACTCATGAAAGGTTTTTTTTGTTTTGTTTTGTTTTTAGTACATATCCTTTGCCTCTTTGCCCAAATTTATCCCTAGATATCATATGGTTTTTGGTGCAATTTTAAATGAGACTGACTCCTTAATGTCTCTTTCTTCTGTCTCTTTATTAATATATAGAAACACAATTGATTTATGTGAATGGATTCTATATCCTGCCACTTGGCTGAAATCCTATATGAGTTCTAGCAATTTTGGGGTCTAATATTTTGTGTTTTCCACATAAATTGTCATGTCACCTGTGAAGAGTGAGAGTTTGACTTCTCTGCTAATTCAGATGTCTTTTACTCTTTTTTGTTGTCTGACTGCTGAGGCTAGGACTTCTAGTACTATGTTGAACAATGGTGAGTGTGGGCATCTTTGTTGCATTCTTGACTTTAGGGAAAAAGCTCTCTGTTTTTCCCCATTAAGAATTATATTTGCTGTAGGCTTTTCGTTGATGGCTTTTATGATAGTGTAGTATATTCCCTCTATCCTTACACTGTGCAGTTTTAATCAAAAAAGGATATTGTACTTTGTCAAATGCTTTTTCTTCACCAATTGAAAGGGTCATATTGTTCTTTTCTTTACTTTTATTAATGGAGTGTATTACCTTGATTGACTTGAGAATATCAAATTACCCTACAGCACAGGAATGAATCCCACTTGGTCATGCTGAATAATCCCTTTAATGTACCATTGGGTCCTCCTGGCTAGTACCTTAGTGAAAATTTTGGCACCCATGTTCATCGGGGATATTGGTATTTAACTCTCTTTGGTGGGGTCTTTGTCTGGTTTTGGGATTATGGTAATACTGAACTCATAGAACTAGTTTGGAAGTTTTCCTTCTGTTTCTAATCTTTGAAATTACTTCAAAAGAATAGGTGTTAATTCTGCTTTAAGTGTTTTGTAGAATTCCCATGGGAAGTCATCTGGCCCTGGACTCTTGTTTATGAAGAGATTTTTGGTTACTGCTTCAACTTCCTTGCTGGTTATAGGTCTGTTCAGATTTTCTATTTCTTCCTGTCTTAGTTTGGTAGTTTATATGTTTCTAGTAAATGCATCCATTTCTTCTAGATTGCCTAATTTGTTGGCCTATAGTTGCTCATAATATGTTCTTATAACTGTTTGTATTTCTTTGGTATTGGTTGTGATCCCTCCTCTTTCATTCATGGTTTTATTAATCTGGGCCCTTTCTCTTTTCTTTTTGATAAGTCTGGCCTGGGGCTTATTGACCGTACTTATTCTTTCAAAGAACCATACCCTAGTTTCATTGATCTGTTCTACTGTTCTTTGGTTTCTATTTCATTCATTTCTGCTCTAATATTTATAAATTCTCTTCTCCTGCTGGGTGTGGCTTTATTTGCTGTTTTTTCTACAACTCCTTTAGGTGTAAGGTTAGGTTATGTATTTGAGACCTTTCTTGTTTCTTGAGAAAGTCTCGTATTGCTATATACTTCCCTCTTAGTACTGCCTTTATTTCATCCCAAAGGTTTTGAACAGTTGTGTTTTCATTTTCATTTGTTTCCATTACTTTTTAAAATTCTCCTTTAATTTCCTGGTTGACCATTAATTCCTTGGTAAGATGATCTTTAACCTCCACATCTTTGAATCCTTTCCAAATTTTCTTTTGTGATTGAGTTCAAATTTCAAAGCATTGTGGTCTGAAAATATGCAGGGAATGATCCCAGTCTTTTGGTTCTCATTGAGACCTGATTTATGACACAGTATGTGATCTATTCTGTAGAATATTCCATATGCACTTGAGAAGAATGTGTATTCTGTTGCTTTAGGATGGATGCTTTGAATATATCTGTGAGGTCCATCTGGTCCAGTATGTCATTCATAGCCCTTGTTCCCTTGTTGATCTACTTAGATGATCCATCCATTACACTGAGTAGGGTGTTAACGTCTCTTACTATTATTGTATTATTATCCATGTGTTTCTTTAATTTTGTTTTTAATTAGTTTATATAGTTGGTTGCTCCTATTTTATGGGCATATATATTTACAATTGTTATATCTTGTTGGGCAGACACTTTGTCACCGGTGGGTGAGCTCAGGGCATGGACAGAGACCAAGGAGACAAGAGTGATTGACTGCTTTTTCCTGAGGGCACACTGAGGAGTGGTGGCCACAAGCTTCCCACTCTGATTGATTCAAGATTGGTAGGACCCCATTTCCATTTTCATCTTCTAAGACTGTGTGGAAAGTCTTTAGGGAACAAAACCCACATACAGCAATCTGGAGCCACTTACACTTAACCTGGTCCCCTACCAAAGGTGATGCAGTCATGCCCAGGGCAAAGACACCTGAAAATCAGCACAAAATGGCCCTCCCTCACAAGAGCAGCAAGAACAGCTGGCGAAGACCAACTTTACCAATCACACAGAAGTGAAAAACTCCAGCATTAAGGGAAAATAGTATAAGAATTCATGGTTTTCTTCCACATGATTCTTTAGTCTTTCAATTTTAACTTTTTTCTTTTTCCTTCTCAACAAATTTCTTATTTTATCAACTATTTTTAAGTCTTTTTTAAATTTGCATTTTAATAATTACATTCTATCCTTTCACTGTATTTAGTGTTATTTTTGTATATATATGCTTTTTTTTTTCTTTACAATTTTGGGATGTAGTTTCTTCTAAGAAACAGACCTAAATATACTGAAGATTTGGTGTATTGCTCTTTTCTGTTCATCTGTCTGTTTATATTCTTTCTTTTTTTTGGCTTTTAATTTTCATTTTTTTAAAATATTTTATTTATTTATTTACAGACAGAGATCACAAGTAGGCAGAGAGGCAGGCAGAGTGAGAGGGGGAAGCAGGCTCGCCACTGAGCAGAGAGCCTGATGTGGGGCTCAATCCCAGGACCCTGAGATCATGACCTGAGCTGAAGGCAGAGGCTTTAAACCAGTGAGCCACCCAGGTGCCCCTATATTCAACTCTTTTATGACAAAGGTGCAAAAGCAGTTTGATAGAGGAAATATTGTATTTTCAATAAATGGTTGGAGAAACTGAACATCTATGAGAAATAATTAGACTTTAAAAACTAAGTCTGACAGGTTATCTTAAAAAAAAACCCTCAAAATTGAAAATAGACTTAAATATAAGACATAAGTGTATAATATCGTTGGAAAAAAAATTGGGAGGAGTAGTGGAGTTGTAGTACTAGGCAATGAGTTCTTAGGCTTGACATCATAAGCAGGATACCAAAAGAATAAATTCATAAACTGAATTTCATCAAATTTAATATTTTTCTCTGTGAAAGACCTTTTTAAGAGATAAAATAACAAACAAGAGACAGAAAAAAATACTTTCAAGGCACATATCTGACAAAAGACTGACATCTAAAATATATAAAGAATTTAACAGAAACAAAAACATTTCAAACAAAGAATATTCAGAATGCAAATAGTGGATAAAAAGATGTTGAACATTATTAGCCATTAGGGAAATGCACTTTATTACATATATTACACTTATCAGAATGGACTTTTTAAAAAAGTAAAATGCCAAATGCTGGTGAGGATGCACGGATGAAAGACACTGGGTCCCTCACACATTGTTGGTGGCTATATAAAATAGTGCATCCACTAAGGAAAACACTTTGGCCGTTCTTTTAAAACTAAACATCCAACTACCATACGGCTCAGAAATTACACTCTTGAGTGCCTATCCAGGCTTTATATTTATATAAAAATCTATAAATAAATGTTTATAGCAGCTTTATTTGCTCTACTAAAAAATTTAAAGCAACTCGTATCGATTAGCAAATAGTTAAAATGTGGTACATCCATGAAATAGAATTCTACTCAGCAGTAAGAAAGAATAAATTACAGATAAACCAAAGAATCTGGATAAATTTCCAGAGAATTTTTCTGAGGAAAAAAACAAAGCCAGTTCTCCAAAGATACATACTGTAGGATTCTATGTATGTGACATTCTTAAAATGAAAAACTATAGAAATGGACACGATTAATGGTTGCCAGGGATTAAGAAGGAAGAAGAGGTGGGAGGAATTAGTTACTATAAAAGGTCAACATGGAGAATTCTTGTGGTAATGGAAATATTCTATATCTTGACTGTATCTATGTCAATATCCTGGCTCTAATATTCTACTAAAGGTTTGAGAAGCCAACAACATTTTTCATTCTCTCAAGCAATGCACCAAGAGCTCTGCTTTCTCCATGCACACTGTTACTTTTTTTTTAATTGAAGTATAGTTGACACACAATGTTTCATTAGCTTCAGATGTACAACATACTAATTTGATAAGTCCTTATCTATGCTCACCATAAGTCTAGCTACCATATGTCACCATATAACTCTATTACAATACCATTGTATATATCTCTTATACTGTACCTTTTTCTGTTTTTGTTTTGTTTTGGATGATAGTATCCTAATGGGAGTGAAGTGTTTATATGACAGTTTGGCCAGATGCTACCATTGAGGGACTATGGAGAAAAGGCACACAGTATCTCTTTGTATTATTTATTATAACTGCCTGTGAATTTACAATTACCTTAAGAAGATTACTTTAGAAGTTTAATTTAAAAAATGTTCTAACTGCCAAAATTAGACAATGATGAAAAATGTGAAGAAAAAAATTAAAAGGACCCATAATCACACCACTAAAACGAGACAACTTTTGGTACTTAAGGCAAGCACATTGGAGATGAAAGTCTTAAGGTGCAGTTCTTTGGCCCATGATTTCTTAGCATTGTTAGCCTCTGTTTACTTATCTATAAAGTATGAATTATATTATTATCAGGCACTGTAAGGGGTCAAAAATTTTTACCTTATCTGCAAGCTAACAAATTAGTTGGTCAGTTTCATGACAGGAACACTCATGATTTCCAGATCAGAGGCAAAAACTTTATTACTCACAGCAGCAGCAATTCCTGAATATCAGGTGTATCATCAGCTCCAGTTCTCTGAGCCTCACTGTCCACAGGACAACACAGAGAAATGGAGATGATCCCTCCACATTCAGTACTTTGAGTTACAGTAGAGGAGTTCAGAAAATTCATATCTTTCCTATAAGGCTAGCTTGATCTTTGACCTAGAGAAAAAAATCTTTATGATATTGGATGATAAACCTAATTATTCTATCTCTGTCTTCCAAGGCTGCTTGCAATATAAGTGCTCTTGGAAGGATAGATCCAAACAAAGAGAGTCAGTCTCTCTGCTTGAAAATCATGCAGATACCTGAAAGGGTCTGTGACAAAAGGATGAGACTGATACAAAGCGAAAGTTAAGTGGGGCTTTATTTCGTGCCAAGCATCGAGAATCAAACTGACCGGCCAGGGCCGTCTCTTGCAAAGAGGCGACCCCTCCCAGTCTAACAGACTAACTTTTATAGAGTAAAGGCCATGTGGTTGAGCCTGGACACACACAGGTGGCCAACTGAATTACAATTCACCCCATGATAGTCAATTAATTCAGCCTATGACCTTGGCTGGAATCGGCGCCTTTGTCTGGCACCTGATAGGCGGGGCTCACATTCCTTGGCGGGTAATACGTGTGCTTTCCCTTGATTGGACATTCCCACCTGGCCTGGCTCATCTTTGGTGGGTAGGGAGGTAATACTTGTGCTTCTACTGATTGGACGTTTCCACCTGGCCAGACATGTCCTTGTATGTGGGCTCTGTTATTAGGGGCTGGTCAGTCATATTTCACCAGTTCTGTTTCTAAGTGCTTTTCTCTTGGGGGGAAGGGGCAGGTTCAATCTAAGTTTACTGCATAAACAACAAAATGGCTCGCTCTGGCTAAGTAGGCCCTTATAATACCCAAAAGATATATGGGGAATCGTCTGCCAACTATTATATAATTCAAAATGTTTTTGTAATAAATGTTTTATATAATTCAAAAATGTTTTGTTATTTGTTTGGAAAATGAAAAGGTAAAAGCTTTGCAGGTACAAGCTTATCACAGTGCCTGAAACGTGGTGAGTGCTGAATCAAAGTACCAATTTTAAAAAACATTTGACAATAACATCATTCTCCAACAGTCAGCTGATCATGCCCTATTTCTTCTCACCTATACTTTCCATCAAATTTTCATAATCTTAGACCTATATCCAAAATACCAATGTTTTCAACTAATTTTTTGTCCTTTGTCTCATTCACCAAGGAATCAAAAATTTCTAGGAAATAGCTATAAAGGATAGTAGGAAGCTCTGTACTGCCTGATTCATTTCCCAGGATAAAGCTGATTCTAGCAGCTTTTCAGATTGCAAAAGCTTAAATTCCATATACTTGAGCCAGTAGTAGCTCTAAAAACTCTCTGTTCCTGAGTGGCTTCCTAGTTTATTCTTGGCATTGATTTTACTTTAGAAGTATAGATTTAGGTATTTCTAAAAACAGAATGAATAAAGAGATGGGACACACTAATGAGAATTCAAAGTAGGGGGCTTGGTGGGAAATGGGTTTGAAACAGAGATTTATCTTCTATTTCTTTGCATGTTAGTGTTTAATAGTGGCCAGGGGACAATAAAAGAAAGACTGGAAGATGTTACTAAAACTTTGACTTGTGAAATCTTTTCTCTAACACTTTCAGTTTTTTCAATTCTGCACAAGCAGAGGTATATGACACTGCACAGAAAAAAAATACTAAAAATTTATCAAAATCTGTTTATTTTTATTTTTGAAGACCTTATTTATTTGACACAGAGAGAGGGAGAGAGAGCACAAGCGGGTGGAATGTGAGTTGAAGACAGCTGCTTAAACCACTGAGCCACCCAAGCACCGCAGTTCTTTCTTTTTAAAATCTCAGTTCTTAGAAAAATCTAGTGAAGATTTATTTTAAAACTTTATCTCCAGGGGCACCTGGGTGGCTCAGTGGGTTAAAGCCTCTGCCTTCGGCTCGGGTCATGATCCCAGGGTCCTGGGATCGAGCCCCACATCAGGCTCTCTGCTCAGCCGGGAGCCTGCTTCCCTCTCTCTCTCTGCCTGCCTCTTTGTCTGCTTGTGATCTCCGTCTGTCAAATAAAATAATAATAATAATTTTAAAAATTTAAAAACAAACAAACAAACTTTATCTCCAAATAAACCATTTCTGATATTCTTTGTAATACCTCCAACTTAAGGTCCAGGAGGAAGAGAGGTAAAAATAATCTTCTTAAGACTGTAACAGAACAAAGCACTAGTTTCTCATCTATTTTTTCTGCAAATTGGCACCACATTCATGCTTCTATTAACTCTACAGAGACAATATTTTCAGTGATTATATTTTTCTTGTAACAGAGAGTTGAGATATAGAAGGTATATCTGTTTTCTCAAAATAAAGACATTTTATAGACCATCTCCACTAGTTATTAGTTTTAAAGAAACTTTTAAAAGGCCTTCTACTGAACTGTATAGATACCAAAACAGAAGCTTCTATAGAAGGAATAGAAGCCACCTTAGTGTATACATTTTAGGAGCTTGTACTCTCACTAAGAGTAAAAGAAACATGTATAATACAGACAGGCAGACCAGGTAAACTGCTAAGAAGACAAAGGAGGGATGCAGGCAAGGGAATCTCATACAAACTACCAGAAGTGAAAAGAATGGCTACCAAGGAAAATTAACAGCAACAACAACAACAACAAAAGATCAACTCCAAAACATTTCCTAGTAAAATTATCAAATTGCAAATATAAAGATAAAATCCTTAATATCTACTGGAGAAAAGAACAAATAATTTTAAAAAGCAAAATAATTAAACTGGCAACAAAGTTTTCAAGGCCAACATACAAAACTGGGCAATAAAAGGGCAATATTTTTAAAAAGCTTAGTGAAAGTGTGAGTCAAGGGGGTTCTTTATATGCCTCTTTCTGTCTCCATTAACTAATTGGAATACTACTTTTTTTTTTTTTTAATTCATGTGTGTGTGTGGTGGGGGGGTTCCTCTCTATCATCATCCTCACCAACATCTATTGTTTCCTCTATTGATTTTATCCATTCTGACAGGTGTGAGGTGATAGTTCATTATAGTTTTGATTTGTATTTCCCTGATGATGAGTGATGTTGAACTTTTTCTGTGTCTGCTAGTCATCTGTATGTCTTCTTTGGAAAAATGGATATTGTTTACCTGAACTTTATAGAACACCAGTCAAGGAATTTAATTGGCTAAAGAAACCCAATTTTGACAATTTCTTTTCTGGTATAAGGGACTGGATTATTTTTATTTTGAGAAAACACAAAAAGATGGCTACTTCAAAAATCCTTCGTCCTTAATCAGTTGACAATTTAAATATTTCTAACTTTAATAATATTTACTACTTTATTTTTTTCTAATTACCACCCAAATTTAGGTATTGCTAAATTTAGCATAACTGGTGTGTTGGCTTGTGTTTGTTTTAGATGCTTGATAACACATAAACCTTTAATATTTATGTTTAAAAACAATTTATTTTTAATTGAAGTATAATTGATATATAATATTCTATTAGTTTCATGCATAGAACATAGTGATCTGACATTTATATGCACTATCAAATGCTTTTCATGATAAATTTAGTTGCCATCTGTTACCATGAGTTGCTGACATAGTTTTTTTTTAATTTATTTTTTATTTATTTTCAGCATAACAGTATTCATTATTTTTGCACCACACCCAGTGCTCCATGCAATCCGTGCCCTCTATAATACCCACCACCTGGTACCCCGACCTTCCACCCCCGCCCCTTCAAAACCCTCAGATTGTTTTTCAGAGTCCATAGTCTCTCATGGTTCACCTTCCCTTCCAATTTCCCACAACTCCCTTCTCCTCTCTAACTCCCCATGTCCTCCATGCTTTTTATGCTCCACAAATAAGTGAAACCATTATGATAATTGGCTCTCTCTGCTTGACTTATTTTACTCAGCATAATCTCTTCCAGTCCCGTCCATGTTGATACAAAAATTGGGTATTCGTCCTTTCTGATGGAGGCATAATACTCCATAGTGTATATGGACCACATCTTCCTTATCCATTCATCCATTGAAGGGCATCTTGGTTCTTTCCACAGTTTGGAAACCGTGGCCATTGCTGCTATAAACATTGGGGTACAGATGGCCCTTCTTTTCACTACATCTGTATCTTTGAGGTAAACACCCAGTAGTGCAATGGCAGGGTCATAGGGAAGTTCTATTTTTAATTTCTTGAGGAATCTCCACGTTGTTCTCTAAAGAGACTGCACCAACTTGCATTCCCACCAACAGTATAAGAGGGTTCCCCTTTCTCCACATCCCCTCCAACACATGTTGTTTCCTGTCTTGTTAATTTTGGCCATTCTAACTGGTGTAAGGTGATATCTCAATGTGGTTTTAATTTGAATCTCCCTGAGAGCTAGTGATGAACATTTTTTCATGTGTCTGATAGCCATTTGTATGTCTTCAGTGAAGAAGTGTCTGTTCATATCTTCTGCCCATTTTTTGATATGATTGTCTGTTTTATGTGTGTTGAGTTTGAGGAGCTCTTTATAGATCCTGGATATCAACCTTTTGTCTGTACTGTCATTTGCAAATATCTTCTCCCATTCCGTGGGTTGCCTCTTTGTTTTGTTGACTATTTCCTTTGCTGTGCAGAAGCTTTTGATTTTGATGAAGTCCCAAAAGTTTATTATTGCTTTTGTTTCCTTTGCCTTTGGAGACATATCTTGAAAGAAGTTGCTGTGGCTGATATCGAAGAGATTACCGCCTATGTTCTCCTCTAGGACTCTGATGGATTCCTGTCTCACACTGAGGTCTTTTATCCATTTTGAGTTTATCTTTGTGTACGGTGTAAGAGAATGGTCGAGTTTCATTCTTCTACATATAGCTGTCCAGTTTTCCCAACACCATTTATTGAAGAGACTGTCTTTTTTCCACTGTATATTTTTTCCTGTTTTGTCGAAGATTATTTGCCCATAGAGTTGAGGGTCCATATCTGGGCTCTGTACTCTGTTCCACTGGTCTATTTTTATGCCAGTACCATGCTGTCTTGGTGATGACAGCTTTGTAGTAAAGCTTGAAATCAGGTATTGTGATTCCCAGTTTTATTTTTGTTTTTCAACATTTCCTTAGCAATTCAGGGTCTATTCTGATTTCATACAAATTTTTGTATTATTTGCTCTAGCTCTTTGAAAAATACTGGTGGAATTTTGATTGGAATGGCATTAAAAGTATAGATTGCTCTAGGCAGTATAGACATTTTAACAATGTTTGTTCTTCTGATCCAAGAGCATGGAATGGTCTTCCATCTTTTTGTGTCTTCTTCAATTTCTTTCATGAGTGTTCTGTTGTTCCTTGAATACAGATCCTTTACCTTTTTGGTTAGGTTTATTCCCAGGTATCTTATGGTTCTTGGTGCTACAGTAAATGGAATTGATTCTCTAATTTCCCTTTCTGTATTTTCATTGTTAGTGTATAAGAAAGCCACTGATTTCTGTGCTTTGACTTTGTATTCTGCCATGTTGCTGAATTGCTGTATGAGTTCTAGTAGTTTGGGGGTGGAGTCTTTTGGGTTTTCCATAGAAAGAATCATGTCATCTGTGAAGAGAGAGAGTTTGACTTCTTCATTGCCAATTTGGATACCTTTTATTTCTCTTTGTTGTCTGATTACTGTTGCTAGGACTTCTAATACTATGTTGAACAAGAGTGGTGAGAGTGGGCATCCTTGTCGTGTTCCTGATCTCAACGGGAAGGCTGCCAGCTTTTTCCCTTTGTGGATGATATTTGCTGTGGGTCTTTCAGAGATAGATTTTATGAAGTTCAGGAATGTTCCCTCTATATTGGAATACTACTTTGAAAAAAGCTGTCTCTTCTCCTCCATCTATTTATTTAATAATTTATATATCAGCATACCTCATGACTATTTTATTTTGTTTTATGGGTTAAACAATATTATTATTTATTTTGTTGTTTAAATTGTTTCAACTGTGGTGATCAGAGACTCCTTCAGGTTGGATCTTGGGTTTTTAAATTTCCAAATAGAAATTCTTTCTATCTGTTTTTGTTAGTAAGTTTTAGTTTTATTGTATTGCTATCAGAGTGGATTGGTTGAAATATTCCTGCATAAAAGTTACTAATGTCTTCTTTTTGTTACTTAATTCAGAGAGTAAACTCTTCATGAGTCCATGCTGATATAAATATACAAATGAATCAATTGGGAGAAAAGAAGCAACTCTTCCTCACTATAGAATTTCAATTAGTTAATGTAGAGAAAAAGAGGGAGGTAGGGAATAATTGTTAGATAAACACCACAGAATTAAATGTTAGAGACAAGATCCACCAATGAATGCTAAAATTAACACAAAAATTTGACAAGGGACTGAGAATTTTTATAATCTCAACATATATCCCTCAAAATACCTACCAATTACAAAATGAAAGATAGCAATATTACACTGGAAAACTCTAGCAGACACCAACTTAACCAAGTAATCAATGCAAATGATAAAAAACTGAGCAATTGTTACAGACTATACTAATATTAAGTAAAATAACAAATAAATACAATAAGAGGTCTTGAATTAAAAAAATTTAAATAATATAACATTACACAAAAAGAAGCTTAAAATTATTAGCTACTAGAAAGTGAAAATCAAAACCACAATAATATACCATTAAACATATATTAGAATGGCTAACATAAAACTTATTGACAATACCAAGAGCTGAGAAGGACATGGAGCAACAGAAATCCACTGGTGGGAATGCAAAATGGTATAGTCACTCTGGAAAGCAGTGTGGAAATTTCTCAAAAAGTTAAACACAAACAAACACCAAGAAAGAACCCTAATGTAACTATGGACTTGGGGTAATACACAAGCTAACTTTACACCTAAAGGACCTGGAGAAAGAACAACAAATAAAATAACCAAACAGGAGAAGAGAAATAATAAATATTAGAGCAGAGATCAATGTAGAAACCAGAAAAACAGTAGAACATATCAATGAACCTAGAAGCCAATTCTTCAAAAGAATTAATAAGATCAATAAACCTCTGGCCAGACTTAACCAAAAGAAAAGAGTAAGGATCCAAATTAATAAAATTATGAATTAAAGGGGAGAGATCACAAGTAACACCAAGGAAATAGAAACAATTATTAGAAATGATTTCCAGCAACAATATGTGAAAAAATTAAGTGACCTAGAAGAAATGAATGCCTGGAAGCTTATAAATTACCAAGTCTGAAATAGGAAGAAATAGACAATCAGAACAGACCCATTACCAGTAACAAAATTGAAGTAGTAATCAAAAACCTCCCAAAAAACAGAGTCCAGGGCCAGATAGCTTCCCAGGGGAATTCTACCAAACATTTAAAGAAGAAATCATATTTATTTATTTATTTATTTATTTAAGATTTTATTTATTTATTTGACAGAGATTACAAGTAAGCAGAGAGGCAGGCAGAGAGAGAGGAGGAAGCAGGCTCCCTGCTGAGCAGAGAGCCTGATGTGGGGCTCGATCCCAGGACACTGGGATCATGACCCGAGCCGAAGGCAGAGGCTTTAACCCACTGAGCCACCCAGGCACCCCAAGAAGAAATCATATTTATTCTACTGAAGTTGTTGCAAAAAATAGAAATATAAGGAAAACTTTCAAACTTGTTCTATGAGGCCAGCATTATCCTGAACCTAAAACCAGGCAAAGACCCCATCAAAAAAGAGAATTACAGACCAATTTCTTTGATGAACATGGATCTCAAAATTCTCACCAAGATATTAGCTAATAGGATCCAACAGTACATAAAAACGTTTATTCACCACGACTGTCAGATTTATTTCTGGGATGTAAGGATGGTTCAACACTCCCAAATCTATCAACATGATAGAGCACATTAATAAAGGAAAAGACAAGAACCATATAATCCTCTAAATTGATAGAGAAAAAGCATTTGACAAAATATAATATCCTTTCCTGATTGAAACTCTTTGTAGAGTAAGGATAGAGGGACATACCTCAATAACATAAAAATCATCTATGAAAAGCCCACAGCGAATATCATTCTCAATGGGAAAAAGCTGAGAGCTTTTCCCTTAGGGTTAGAAACATGACAGTGATGCCCACTTTCACCACTATTGTTCAACAAAGTGCTAGAGGTCCTAGCATCAGCAATCAGGCAACAAAAAGAAATAAAAAGTGTCCAGTTGGTAAAGAAGATTTCAAACTCTCTTTCCAGATGACATGATACTTTATGTGGAAAACCCAAAAGACTCCACCCCCAAATTACTAGAACTCATAGAGTAATTCAGCAATGTGGTAGGATACAAAAAGGCAAGGAAATCAGTTGCTTTTCTATGCACTAACAATATAACCATAGAAAGAAAAATTAAGGAATTGATTCCATTTGCAATAGCACCAAAACCCAGAAGATACCAGGAATAAACCCAACCAAAGAAGTAAAGGATTTGTACTCTAGAAACCTCAGAACACTTATGAAAGAAATTGAGGAAGACACAAAAAGATGGGAAAGCATTCCATGCTCACAGATCAGAAGAATAAACATTGTTAAAATATCTATCCTGCCCAGAGCAATCTACACTTTCAATGTCATCCCTATTAAAATCCACTGGCATTTTTCAAGGAGCTGGAACAAACAATCTTAAAATTTGCGTGGAACCAGAAAAGACCCTAAAACACCAAGGGAATGTGGAAAAAGAAAAACAAAACTGAGGGCATCACAATGCCTGACTTCAAGCTGTAATCACTAAGACAGAATTGTATTGGCACAGAAACAGACACATAGACCAATAGAACAGAATAAAGAGCCCAGAAATTGACCCTCAACTCTATGGTCAATTAATCTTTGACAAATCAGGAAAAAATATACAGTTGAAAAAAGACAGTCTCTTCAATAAGTGGTGCTGGAAAAATTAGACAGCTACAGACTGAAGAATAAACCTGGACCATTCTCTTACACCATACACAAA
Organism: Mustela erminea; assembly: GCF_009829155.1. NCBI lineage: Eukaryota > Metazoa > Chordata > Mammalia > Carnivora > Mustelidae > Mustela > Mustela erminea. The sequence continues at coordinate 24,626,132 of NC_045618.1, forward strand.
GATAAACTCTAAATGGATGAAAGACTTCAACGTGAGACAGGAATCCATCAAAATACTAGAGGAGAAGACAGGCAGTAACCTCTTTGACACTGACCATGACAACTTCTTTCAAGACACATCTCCAAAGGCAAGGGAAACAAATGCAAAAATGAACTTTTAGGACTTCATCAAGTTAAAAAGTTTCTACACAGCAGAGGAAACAGGCAACAAAACTAAGAGGCAACGTGTAATGTGAGAAGATATTTGTAAATGACATTATAGAAAAAGGGCTGGTATCCAAGATCCATAAAAAACTTCTCAAACTCAACACTTAAAAAATAAATAATCCACTAAAAAAAAATGAGAAGAAGACATGAACAGACATTTCTCCAAAGGAGACATATAAACGGCTAATAGAACACAAAAAAATGCTCAACATCATACAAATCAAAACCACAGTGAGATACTACCTTACACCATTTAGAATGGCAAAAATTAACAAAACAGGAAACAACAAATGTTGCTGAGAATGTAGAGAAAGGGGAACCCTCTCACACTATTGGGAATGCAAGTTGGTACAGCCACTTTGGAAAACAGTATGGATGTTCCTCAAGATGTTCAAAATAGAGCCACCCTACAACCAAGCAATTACACTGCTAAGTATTTACCCAAAGGATACAGATGTATTGGAAAAAGGGGCACATGTACCCCAATGTTCTTAGCAGCAATGTCCACAATAGCCAAACTGTGGAGGGAGTGGGGATGGTCTTCAACAGATGAATGGATAAAGACAATGTGGTACATATATACAGTGGAATATTACTCAGCCATCAGAAAGGATGAATATTCACCATTTGCATTGACATGGATGGAACTGGAGGGGATTATGCTAAGTGAAATAAGACAAAGAGAGAAAGACAATTATCATACGGTTTCATTCATATGTGGAACATAAAGAATAGCAAGGGGGTACATAGGGAAAGGGAGAGAAAACTGAAGGGGGAGAAGTCAAAGAGGGAGATGAACCATGAGAGACTATGGACTCTAGGAAAGAAAATGAGGGATTCAGAGGGGAGAGGGTCATTGGAGGGGATAACCAGGTGATGGGTATTGAGGAGGGCAGGTGTAATGAGCAGTGGGTGTTACACAAAACTAATCAATCATTGAATATTGCATCAATGTTCAATGAATGTTCAATTGAATGTTCAATTCATCGAACATTAAACATCAAAAACTAATGATGTACTATACAGTGGTTAACTCATCATGATAAAAAAAAAACTATGGACTTGAAGTGATAAGAACATATAAATATAAGTTTAACATTCTATTCATAATATAATAATAATATTGATCATGGGGGAAGCTGTCCATGTGTGAAATCAGGGGGAGATGGGAAATCTCTCTACTTTCTGCTTAATTTTGCTATGAGCCTAATACTGTGCTAAAAATAAAGTCTAATATTTTTTTAAGTTAAATATACACTTATAAGATGACCCAAACTGTTCCACTTCTAGGTATTTATTTTAGAGAAATGAAAAGTTATGTCCACAGGAAATCTTACTTGTGAATATTTATAGCATTTGTGGTACATTCACACAATGAGATATTACTCACCAATAAAAAGAAATAAACTACTGATAATAACATGAAAGAATTTTAAAAATGCATTATCCTAAGTGAAAGATGTAGTTTTGAAATATTGTTAACTGTATTATCTTATTCATATAGTGTTACGGAAGAAAAATAGATAACTAGAGACTGGATCAGTGGTTTCCTGGGGTTAGAAGTGAGGTGATGGCATAAATGCATAGGGATAATAGAAGGAGAGTCAGAATTTTTCTGTATTCTGTCTATTATCATTATAAGAATCATAACTGGAAACCTAAATCTCCTACCCCCCCAACCCATCTTGCCTACCCCACTGCTCTCCTTCCACTCTGGCAACACTCAATTTGTTCTCTGTATTTGTAGGTTTGATTCTGCTTTTTGTTTCTTCATTCATTTTTTTTTTAGAAGATTCCACTTTGAGTAAAATCATATAGTATTTTTCTTTATATTAGCATCCTCTTATCCATTTTTCTATTGATGGACACTTAGGTTGTTTCTATATCTTTCTTGGCTATTATATTCAATTGGTTTTGCCTTTTGAAGTGGGATTACTACAGGCCACTAGTACAGAGTATGTACAACATATGTACACCATGTACTAAGATGAAAAGACTGCCTTCAACTCTGGTAGCTACATGGAAAAATGATACAGGAGTTTATTAAGTGGTTTTAGCTGTGGCAGCAATATGACAAAGAAAATGAAAAAAGTCAAGGGAAATTGAAAAAAAACTCTTTGCATCCTCACCTTTTATATATTAAATCATCTTGTTCATTTAAATTAACTTTGTCTTTATTTTTTTAAGTGCTGATTTTACAAGGAAAAAGGGTAGCTATCCATTTCTAATTAAAGCATTAGATAAAATTGTATTGTAGCTCGGTATGTGTATGACTGGGTGTGAAGAATTAGTATAATAACTTAACCCATATGCAGCTACCCTGATGGATCTGTAATATGAAAGATGTCATCTTTCATACAACAATGCCCAGGATGCAAGTTTTTTCTGCCAAGGGCTAAAGGCCAATGCCTACCCATTGGCCCAGAAGGTTGGAAATGCTTTGATGAGTTCTTGCTCAGCATGTTCTTCCATTGAGTAGCAACTTTTTCTTTATTTTAAAATATATAATACTTCATATTGCAACAGTTTTTTATTCAAAATGGATTTTCTAGGAGCCTGAACCTCATATGAGTTTTGTGACCCTCATTAACAAAAAGAATAGACAATCACAAATATAAAAATAGGTATAAAAGAGAATATTTATAATAAGAAAATAAATATTAGGAAAATTAAAAGTTTTAAGAAGCTGAAAAATATCACAAAATTTAGTAAATATATTTTCATTAACTTCCTGTCATACATGTATCACACTTGTGTCCTGCATTTTTTGACCATGTGCCCTTTGATTACAATTTTGTAATGCCATTTGTATAGAGAGATTAGAGAAGTAATTCAGTTTTCCTTCTGATTGATTTACATTTTAATTATTATTGATAGCTGGGATGCATAAAACAAGCAATTCCGTATATATAGATGTACCCCATTTCCAGTGTTGATTCAAACAAGATTCTAAATATAGGAGTTCTGATCAATACTCTTCTGTGTAACCCCCAAAAAGAAAAAAAAAACCCACATCTGATTTATTCAAGTGTGTTTCTGAGGAGAGACAATGCCTTTTGACTTGTCTACGATAACTGACTCTTACATTTACTATTCTCATGATTTAGTCTGAACATTTCACTGTTCACACATTTCTGTTGTTGGAAACAGTGGAGCATATTTATGTCATGATATGTCCTCTCCCCATACCCAGAACAGCTTTATTTTAGCAACTAAAATGTCCAGTCCCGTGTAGGAATCAACTTTGTGAACACAGGTTAAAGCTCATATTTGCTTGAGTCTTGGAAGTCTGCAGCATTGGCCGGGGGCATCTCCTTTTTTGCAAATTTCATTTCTGTTCCATTCAGGGTGGTGCCTGGGGCAAATGGAAAAGGCTTTACTGTATTTATTATTTTGGTGTTGAGCTGTCTGGGTGATTAGATTGCCTGCTGACTGTCTCATGGAGAGTCTGTGGATTATTATTTTGCGAATTCTTAGAGCATCTTATAATGCAGGATTTGTTTGCACAAGCCAGCCACTTTCAATTCTTTGTCCTCTAGGCTTCTTAGCTACCTCTTCACCCTCCTATTCTACATTATTTTACCCCCACCCCCATGGTCTTCTTTGGTGAAGTGTCCTTCAAGTGACTTCAGGTTGATTTACCTAGTCCCGGGGAAATGTGCACATTGGAACAGTAGAGCTGCTTCCCCAGTGAAATGTCATTCTTTCCATGGCCTCTGGCTTTTGAAGGCACAGCCTCCCTCTTAGTAACTCCTCTCACTCTCAGACTCCAGAAGGCACATGTTATGTGCTCTCCTTGAAGCCCCTCTCACTTGGCATAAGATAAGAGGGATAAAATCCCTTTGCTCAGTGATGGGATAGAAACATCTCAGCATTCTTACAAGAATGCACTCTTTCCTTTTAGTTGCATTCATTCATAGCCTGGAATTTCTCTTGGCAGGACTGATTTTAAAATCACTCAGTAAATTCAGCATTGTTGCCTTAGCACCTCGATCTAGGTTATAGGGGCATTTGTGATCTACTCTATATTCTTCACTGAAACTAAGAAGAAAACTATTTTAGTTTAATATTATATTATATAAATATGTGTATCTTGATGTGGGAAACACAGGTAAAAGAAAAATTAAATTTCTTTACTACTTAGAGCCCACTGACAAGTCCTTGAAACAAATAGTGACATTCCTCTAGGATCTCAGCTGACTTGATGTTAATACTTTGCTAAGAGCAAAAGACAATCTTAGCTTAACATTATCCCACTCACCCACTCACCCAGGATCCTGTAAGTCTTTTTTTAACATATAAAAAATCTTTGGAAACTTCTTTTACCTCTAGCCCCCAAAATATATGTTGGCAATCATCTCCTAAGCATATGGCCTACTGATATACATCTGAAAAGTCTCATGACTAAGGTTTTATTAGACAGTAATAAATGACTTCCTTAACAATAGCTAGCCCCTTCAAGGTGTGGGAAACCTTGCTTCCAAAATTCCTTAGAGACTTATGCTATCCCTAACCTCCTCCCAACTTGAACGTATATAATCAGCCACTCCTCATGACACCAGTAGAACTATTTCTGCCCACAGGTCCTGTTCCTGTGCTTTAATAAAATCACAAGACATCTCAAGAATTCTTTCTTGGCTGTTGGCTCCAAACCCTAACATTTTTTCTACATCAGTGATGGTGAATGTGGTGGTTCTGGTGGTGGAGATGTTGGTAAAAGTGGGAGTATTTGAAGTATTGGTTGTGTTAGAGGTAGGACAAGTGGTGGAGATGGAAGTGGTGGTAGTGGTGGGGGTAGTGGTGGTGATGGAAGTGGAGGTAATAGTGTTGGTGGAGGTGAAGGTGGTGGTGATCGTAGAGGTGGAGGTGGAAGTGAAGTGGTGATGAAGGTGAAGGTAAATGTGATGGAGGTGGTAGTACAGTTAAGGTCAGTGGTGTTGAAGAGAAAAATTACTCCCATCTTTTGAGACCAGCCCCAGGTAGGTAGGCCTCAAAAGATGGGAAGTTACTAACAATAAGCTAGAGATAACCAGAAGCCCTGCTGGGAGCAAGAGATAACCAGCCATTTCTGCTTCTGCAAACCCTCATCCCCTCCAGTTTAATCCCACTTACCAGCAGTCAGCATAGCCCTTGAAACCTGACCCTCTTCACTCCCCCATAAAAAGCTCTATAATTCCACTGCCTTATCCCCAGAATTTTGAACATGAGCTCTTCTGGGTCCTCTGATGTAAAATAAACCTGGGTTCTCCTACTTCTCTGAGTGTTGCTTGGTTTCTCACCAGTCTGATTATTTTCTGCAACAATGTTGGTGTTGGTGGAGGTGAAACTTGTGAGGCTATGGCAGAGTAGACACAAAGCAACCCTAAAGGAATCCTCTATGCTCTATGGTGCAGACTTCACAGAACATAATCTCCAGTGAGGAGGAGTTCACAGTAAAGCAATTACTAAGCTTAGTAAGAAATGAATTTTGTAAACAAGAGTCAGCAGACAACACAAATGGAAAATTTGCATCCGAAGTATGAGATTTAAGATATAAAAGAAATCTTAAAAGGGAAAAAATTGAAATGATGGGAAGAGAAAATTTGAAATAAATATATGTCTTTGTTCAAACACACTAAGTCCCGAGCAAAATAAAGACAAATTCATGCCTAAATATGTTAGAGTAGGTTTTCTGAACTTCAAAAGCAAAAATTAGAGAAAAATCATAAAAGCCACTGAGATACTTGACAGACTTGGGAAGAAGAAACAAGAGGCAGCTAGTGCTCTACCAAGGACTATGGCTCTTCTGTCAACAACTAGAGATTCAAGGAAAAAAATGGAAACATACTTTAAAAGTGTTGAGAGGAAATAACTACTGAGAACAGGCAAGGTTTTCAGGCAATATTTTCAGAGATTCTTTAAGTATAAGTAATAGTTAAAAATCTGCACTTGAAGGAAAGAATAACTAAAGCTTGAACTTTAGCAAAAAGGAAATTAATCCAAAAGGGGAAGAGTAGGACACTGAAAACAATGACAAATAAAAACTCCATACATCTTGGCAAATCCAAATGAGTATTAATTATAAATAATAACATTAAAAGCTGAACTCAGTAAATTTTTAAAAGGCAATAGAATGAAATATTGGAAAACAATAAATATAGAAGATGACAAGAATTTACAGTGAAGAGAGTCTGAGAGTCCTGTATTCTATGGTCAGAATAGAGATATCTATTTCAACTATGTTAAATAATCATGTTAAACAGTTAAGAGTAATCTCTCAAAGAGTAAAAAGAGGATGCATTGTTATGCCCCAATAATGGGTCCCTGATTAAAGGAGCGAGACTGATACAAAGCGAAGGTCAAGCAAAGCTTTATTTCGCACCAAGCATCAAGAATCTAACCAATTGTTCGGGCCGCACCTCTTACAAGAGAGGGCGACCCTTCTTTGTTTCACAGTCTAGCATTTAAGGGCAAAGGCCATGCGGTTGGGCCTGGCCATACACAGGTGACCAATGAAATTGTAACACACAGAGGAAACTCCATAGTGATGCTAGGTGACCAATTGAGTTACAATTACCCTAATAGACTTTTGACCCAGCCTATTACACCTTGATTAGGATTGGCGCCAAAAAGGCTTCCCAAAGGATGGGGGCCCATGCTCCTTGGTAGCTAGGGAGACAGTATGCAAGCCCCTACTGATTGGATATCTCCACCTGGCCTGACCCATCCTTGTGACTGGGCTTTGTTACCTGAAGCTGGTTTCTGGGACTTGTTTTTAAGTGAATCCCTGGGGGAAGGGAAGCAGGGACAGTTTAACTTTAATGAAAGTCTCCTGCTAAATAGGTCCTTACATTCCCCCCTTTTCTTTGGAGACTAGTCAAATCTTTGACTTTTTAGCCAGTTCTTTAGCTCTCCTTTTAACAACTGCTAGACTGGTTTAATGACTCCAGTGTGATTTACCCAGAAACAGTATTTCTTTCTTAAATTTATGCAGAGCCCCCCCTTCCTTTTTTTCGCAATTGTTTATATCCTCCCTCCCCCATATATTAACAACAGGGGTAACAATGAATTTAATGAACTTATTGTTTTTTTGAGTCTTAATTTTAGTCCACGATCGGCGGGGTCCATCGGCACTCTGATGGGCAGCGGCATCCACCTCTGGGGGGCGTTCTCGTCTTTGGCTTGTTTGATGTGACCCGTGTGAATCCAGGCCCTGATGCCTTCTACTTTTATTGCCGTGGGGGTGGCTGGATGACAGTAAATGGTCCCTTCCAGTGAGGCTCCAGGTTTCCCAGTTGGTGGCAGCGTATCCAAACCAAGTCCCCGGTTTGTAGGCAAGTGGCTTCACCTCCATCTCCATCTCAGTGTGTGCAGTCCGGATCCCTGCATGGGCTTTTTTTAAGACAGACTGTAATGCCTGCAGTGACTGAAGTACAGACTGGTCAGTCATTTCTGCTATAGCAACCTCTTGTAATCGGGGGCAAGGGGGGGTCTCCCAAGCATTATTTCAAATGGAGTCACCTTATTTAAGTAGGGTGTACATCACGCCCTGAGGAGGGTGAAGGGAAGGAGATCTACCCACCCACTGCCAGTCTCCAGAATTAACTTTGTCAAGGTTTCTTTAAGAGTTCGATTCATTCTTTCTACTTGCCTGGAGCTTCCGGGCTGGTAGGCACAATGTAGTTTCCAATTAGTGCCTATGGCTTTGGCCAATGCTTGTGAGACTGAACTCACAAATGCAGGGCCATTGTCTGACCCAATCGCGAGAGGCAGCCCAAACCTAGGAATTATTTCTTCTAGTAGCTTTTTGGCTACCATTCCTGCTGTTTCATGTTTGGCAGGAAAAGCTTCTGCCCAGCCTGAAAAGGTATCTACAAAAACTAACATATACTTGTGCCCATATTTTCCCAGTTTCATCTCCGTAAAATCTATTTCCCAATAAATTCCTGGTTCCTTACCTCTTTCTCTTTTCCCTCTTCCCATTCTAGTTCCTCCTGCATTGACTGCCTGGCATTGAGCACACCTATCAACCACATCCTGAGCCATATGCCCTAATTTAGAAACATGGAACTGCTTGCCCATAAGCTCCTTAAGCTTGCGTGTCCCCAGATGAGTGCCCTGATGTATTTGGCTTACTAATTTCCTTCCTAGTCTTTGAGGAAGAATTAACTTTCCTGTTCTAGTCTTAGCCCAATCCCCTTCATAGTCTAATTTAGTCCACTTCTAAATAGTTTAAATCTTCCTCTGAATAGTTTGGTTTTTTTGGTAGGGCCGGAGCTGGGGGTGTAACCAGCTCTTGTGATGTTCCTCGAGCTGCTTGCTTTGCAACCCAATCTGCTAATTGGTTCCCTTTTGAAAGCAGATCAGTCCCCTTTTGGTGTCCCGGGCAATGCATAACAGCTACCTCTTTTGGGTCCCAAATAGCCTGGAGGAGAGCCAATATCTCTCCTCTATTTTTGTTTTCTTTTCCTTCTGCTATTAATAGACCGCTCTCTTTATAAATAGTCCCATGTATATGGAGAGTAGCAAAGGCGTACCTGCTGTCCGTACAGATGTTGGAGGTTTTACCCTTGGCCATCCGCAGTGCCTTGGTGAGTGCAATCAGCTCCGCTTTTTGTGCTGAGGTTCCATGTGGCAGGGCTGTTGTCCAGAGTTCCTGCTCAGGGGAAACCACCGCAGCTCCCGCGTACCTCTTTCCATTGACCATGTAACTACTCCCGTCCGTGAACAGAGTCATCTCTGCACCCAGAAGGGGAATGTCTCTGAGGTCTGGCCTTATTCCCCTGACTTGGGTTAGGACCTCCCCGCAGTCGTGTGGGTAGTCAGCCAGTTGCTGTGGCAGCAGCAGCGTGGCTGGATTTAGCATCGCCGGGGGGCTGGAAGGTCACTTTTGGTTCATTGAGGAGGAGGGCCTGATATCCTGTCACTTGGGCATTTGTTATCCACCGGTCTGGTGGAGTCCAGAGAAGGCCCTTGATAGCATGGGTGGTGCAAGATGAGATTTTGACCCAGAGTCAATTTACTTGCATCCTTGACCAGGAGGGCCATGGCAGCAATTATGCAGAAGCAAGGGGGGAACCCGGCCACTACTGGATCTAGTTTCTTGCTAAGATAGGCTACTAGCCTTTTCCAGGGCCCTAAAGTCTGAGTCAAAACTCCTTTGGCCACCCCTGCCTTTATCATTCACATCCAAATGGAAGGGCTTCGTAACATCTGGGATAGCCAGTGCTGGGGCACTCCGTAAGGCTGCTTGAAATTCCCAAAATGCTCTTTCTGCCTCTGCTGTTTATTCTATCACGGTGAGCCCTCCCTTAGTCAGTTTGTAGAGAGGCCGGGCAATCCGCGGTATCCACAGTCTACAGTAGCCCACCTATCGCCCTCGCTCCGCAAGGACGACAAGACGCCCTGGTTCGGATGCATCTTCTCTCTCTTCTCTCTCTTTATTTCCGCAAGTCTACACACTTATATATGCTTACATGACCAATCAGCGAGCAGGGTACAGGAGGGAGCGAATCAGGCTGTGCACCTAAACGAACAACTTCGCTAGCAACCAATGCTGTTTACTTCCTCTTTGGGCGTTCCGCTTAGTCTCAGGAGGCAAGCCTAACCTGGCAACTAGCCAGGCGCCATCTTTTAATGGCGGAGGCCGCCCTGGCCAGGGGCCTGCCTCCGACACCCACCATCCCAAGAAACTCCCTCACTTGTCAGGGCATGGTGGGGCAGGGGTATCGGGTGATCACCTGTTTTCTGGACTCAGACAGTGAACGCACTCCCTCATGGAGATCAAAGCCTAAGTAAGTGGCATGGCTCTGACAGAGCTGTGCTTTCTTTGCTGACACCTGTGATACTCTTTTTCCTGCAGAGTTTGAAAGAGAGCTCTTGTCCCCCACAAGCATGACTCATAGTCCTCAGCGGCTATCAACAAATCATCAACATACTGTAACAGAGTGACTCCCAGGTTGGAGGTTCTGTACTCATGCAAATCCTCATGTAGGGCCTCATTGAAGATGATGGGTGAGTTCTTGAATCCTTGGGGAAGTCTCGTCCAGGTGAGCTGGACTTGGAATCCTTGCTGTGGGTCGGACGACTCAAAAGCAAAGAGAGGCTGAGACTCCCTCGCTAAAGGTATGCAGAAAAATTCATCCTTGAGATCTAAGATGGTATAGACAGTTCTTCTGGGGCCCAGGAGGGAGAGTAGGGTATAGGGGTTAGGCCCTGTCAGGTGGATATCTTCAAGCCATTTATTAACTTCCCACAAGTCCTGAATGGGTCAGTATTCCCCAGTCTTGGCCTTTTTGATAGGCAGCAAAGAAGTGTTCCATGGAGAATTGCAAGGAACTAGGATTCAATCTCCCCAGAGGCGGTTAATATGCTTCCTGATCCCTTCCTTTGCTTCCCAGGGGAGGGAGTACTGCTGGACAAGAACAGCCATGGCTGTCTCTTTTAACTGTACCACCACTTGAGGCTGTTCCTTGGCTAAGCCAGGGGGCTTTCCTTCTGCCCAGACTTTGGGAAACTCAGCCTGTAGGGTTTGGAGAATGTTCCCCTCCCTTGTCTCCTCTGGTTTTGAGACTGGCTCATAAAGGAGGTATTCATCTACTGCTGCCACGAACATCTGCACCGTGGGTTGTCCCAAGGTTACAGTCAGATTCCTTCAGAGAATCGAATGCCAGCTCGTAATTTGTGTAGGAGATCCCTTCCCATTAGGTTATAAGAGGCATTAGGGAGGACCAAGTATCGATGTTTGACTACTCCTGAGGCCAAATTTAAAGTCCTTTCTGTTGTCCATTTATGTTTTTCCGTGCCGTTTGCCCCTTGCACCCAGACTTCCTCTCCAGCTAGTTTTCCCATGGGTTTAAGTAATGATGAAAATTGGGCTGCCGTGTCCACCAAAATATCAATTGATTTTTCCCTCCACTTCAATTTTTACCCAAGGTTTGGGGAGGGGCTCCAAACCACGGCCCTTCAGTCTCTATTGGCCAGCATTGCCTCTTCCTTTTGGGGCCTCCCTGGCCCAATGTCCTTTTTCCTTACAGTAAGCACACTGATCTGAGTATAAGTCTTCCAGCCTGCTTTCTCTGTGCTTAGACTTTTCCCTCCATTGGCTATCCCCTCTCTGCCTTCTCCCTTTCCATTGACCTTCTTCCCCCCGTTTCTTTTCTGCTTCATGTAGTACCAAAACCTTAACCAGCTTTTTTGTCTGTCTTTCCTCTTCCTGTGCATCCCTGTTGTTAAACACCTTTTCTGCTATTTCCACCAACTCAGTCAGATTATTCCCTTCAAATCCCTCAATTTTCTGAAGTTTCCTCCTTATATCTGGGGCTGACTGACTAGCAAAAGCAAGATTCATTGCTCTCTGATTTTCAGGTGCCTCAGGGTCGATCGGGCTATACATCTTATAGGCTTCAATAAGCCTTTCTAGGAAAGCTCCCAGAGACTCATTCTTACCTTGAGTCACCATACTAATTTTGGATAAATTTATGGGTCTCCTTGCAGTTGCACGGAGCCCTCCCAGTAGAGACTGGTGGTAGAAGCATAGGCTCTCCTTACCTTCATTGGAGTTTGGATCCCAGTTGGGGGGTTCCTTTGGGCAATAGTCCTCCATTCGCCAGGGATCAAGGTCCCTGCCAAGTCTCTCATTTATCACCTTACGGGTTTTTCACATAATGTGATCCCTCTCTTCCATGCTAAAGAGGGCCATAAGGAGTTGTTGAATATCCACCCAGGTGGGCTGGTGGGTAAGAAAGACAGTTTCCAAAAGACTGGTTAAATCCTTAGGGTGAACAGAAAAGGATTTATGTTGGGCCTTCCAGTTATAGATATCAGAAGAGGAGAAAGGGATATAGGTTAAGTGGGGGGCACCCTCTTACATCCAGTGGAGCAACCTCACGGAGAGGCAGTATCCGCACTGATGGAGCTGGTGAGGTGAAGGGAGTTAGAGGGAGATAGAGGAAAGGGAGAGATTCAGGGCAGTCTTCCTGCTTGGTGGTCCCATAGGTGGACCCTGACTGCGTATGAGGTGGGCTGGTTAAGGGCATCCCGGGACTGAAAGTCAGGTTTAGGGGACAGATAAAGGGGGGGGATTCCACATTCTCCACATCCGACGGAGGTAGGATGGTCTTCTTCCATGATTTCTCCTTCTCTTCTTATTCCGGTTTTGGTGATTCAAACTGCCTTATGGGGAGAGAGATGGTTTCGTTAGTAGGGAGAAGGTGAGACTTGAGCCATGATGGTGGCTCTTCTACCAGATATCACCAGGCCACGATGTACAGTATTTGGTCTTGATGGAGATTGAAGACCTTGCTCTGAGTAGAGTATATTTGAACCAAGACAAACCTTCCTTCCGGCAGCCATCCTGTGGAGGAAGCGGACCACTCTAATTGGCAGAGTGTTTTAGTTTTCCCAGATAAACCTTGTCTCCTGACTGGGCGGCTTTACTTTGATAATCCTTAAAATGCTGGCGAACAACACTTAAGGGTGTCATAGATCCCTTACTCCCTGCTTGCCTCATTTCTCCAAACATAATAAACAACACAACAGACAACAAAAAAACAAGACAAATACAACTGCAGACCCAGCTGTCCTCACCCAGATCTTGCTGCAGGTGGGAATTTTCTCCATCCCCTGCAAACAGAATGAACAACAGAACAGACAATGAAAAGATAAAACAAAGACAACCAGTTCTTCAGAACCTGAGGAGATCTCCTAGGGGGACTCGGACCCCCTGACCACCTAGGTGATCGCCTAGGGGGACTCGAACCCCCTGGCGATCTACCAGTGGAGGGAAGGGGCATCCCTGCCTCCTCTCCAGCCCTCGGGAGCATAGCCACGTCCGGCTTCACCCCAGTGGGCTATACCTGGAACTCCACCCAGACAGACCAACCAATCTCACAGAGAATCTGGAGATCAGCGGATCCCACAGAGTAAGATCTGTGAGATCTTACCTCGAGGCTTTTCCCAGAAATTCTGATGCTGGCTCAGTTCTCATCGTTTAATCCCAGACAGAGCCCCCAAATGTTATGCCCCAATAATGGGTCCGTGATTAAAGGAGCGAGACTGATACAAAGCAAAAGCTTTGTAAAATAAATAAAGCAAAGCTTTATTTCCCACCAAGCATCAAGAATCTAACCGAACGTTCGGGGCCACACCTCTTACAAGAGAGGGTGACCCTTCTCTGTTTCACAGACTAGCTCTGTTTCACAGACTAGCCAGGCCATGCGGTCTGGCCTGGCCACGCACAGGTGACCAATGAAATTTTGACAGTAAACTCCACAGTGATGCTAGGTGACCAATTGAGTTACAATTTACCCTAGTAGACATTTGAACCAGCCTATTACACCTTGATTGGGATTGGCGCCCAAAAGGCTTCCATAGGGCGGGGCCCATACTCCTTGGTAACCAAGGAAACAGTATGCATCCCCCCCCCCCCCCCCCCCCGCTGATCAGATGTCTCCCCCCCCTGCTGATCAGATGTCTCCACCTGGCCTGACCCACCTTTGTATCTGGGCTTTGTTACCTGAAGCTGGTTTCTGGGACTTGTTTTTAAGTGAATTGTCTGGGGGAAGGGAAGCAGGGACAGTTTAACTTTAATGAAAGTCTCTTGCTAAATAGGTCCTTACAGCATAACTTCCAAAACAGTTGGAATAAAATGGGAACAAAGAAAACTTATCAGTAAAAAAGAAAGCTGGAAAGAAGATGGGCAAGAAAGCAAAGAAAATGCTGGTGATTTAAACACATAAGTGAGATGGTAGAAATCACTCCAGGTGACCTGTGACAAGGAAAGGTGTAAAATGAGGCAGGTCTCTTCTAGAGCATCTGGTTTAGCCCCAGCTCAGTTTGACAGGGTGTTCTGGGAACTTCACAGGAAGAGGCAGGGAATTGGAAGGAATGGCCTAGCTCACACGGAAATGATATTTGCCTGTGCTGGGTTTGAACCCTGTGTCCACTCAATACAACCATTCTTTCTTTTGACGTTTTGTCCATATTTCCAAACCAGTGCATTGTTCTTAATTGTCTCTGTGTATCTCTGGTTTGTTGCTGGATCCATAGTCAGCTTAGACTGATGGAAAAATCAAGCAGGTGTGACCTGAGAAAGCGTGGTACATGTTTCCCATTTTTCTGAGGAAACAAACCACATACAATATAAATTAACTGTCTGTTCTCTGCTCATCCATTCTCCAGGTATTGCTGTTAGGGTGGGGGTGGGGGGTTGCACCACTTTGAAGCTTCAAAAATAAATATATGCCTTCTGGCTAAATGTGGAAAAAATGCAAAAGATGATAGAGTCTTTGGTGGCTGTGAAAGAGATTCCTTTCTGGTCACATTTACAGGTGGCTATAGCTTTTTAAATAGTCTTCTTAAAACACACGAACTTTATAACCTATATATGGCACAACCAGTTCTTCTTTTAGGAAGCTATTTGAAATCTATTTCATTCAAAGATAAATCTTTTGCTTCTTCCCTGGGCCCATTTTATCCTATCTATTTGTTTCCTTCCTTTGAAAACAGAGTCAAAGAGAAAGCAGGAATAATCACTTCTCCTCCTGACCCTCTTTTCTTGCATTGCAAAAGATCATTCCTGCCAGCTTGAAGTAAGAAGAAAAGAAACACTCAGTCCTTCAGTAGAAATAGGCGAGGCTCTTAGGGAGAACCCAGAGCTGAATTTAAAGAGACAGTCTTGACAAACCACTATAGGTTCTGAGTGATCAGCCAAAGTTACTCAAGAGCACATAGTATTTGAAGTATTTGGTATTTGTGCACTGGAGGGGACTCTAAATGTCAGCTCCTCTTCAACATTTCCACATGAGCCCCGCTGGTCTTCCCCATACTTCTGCCAGACAGCAGGACTCAACCATTTGCTTTTTCCTTGTAAATAACCCATCGGGCTTCTCCTTTATAAATTTTGCCTCCTTCCTTCTTTCCTTCTTGCCTTCCTTCCTTCCTTCCTTCCTTCTTTTCTTCCTTCTTTCTTCCTCAATTTTATTTCATTATGGTAGGGGCTTACCATGTGATCTTCCCTCTGTAAGGGCCTATTTAGCCAGAGCGGCTCCATCCCGGTTGAACAGCCATTTTGTTGTTTATGCAGTAAAACTCAAACTGCCCCCCCCCCCCCCCCCCCCCCGCCGCCCGAACTTACTTGAAAGCAAGTCTGGGAAACTAGTCTCAGGTAACAAAGCCCAAATACAAGGGCGGGTCAGGCCAGGTGGAGACATCCAGTCAGTGGGGCCAATCAGTGGGATGTGCATACTGTCTCCCTAGCTACAAAGGAGTATGGGCCTCGCCTTTGGGGTGCCTTTTGGGAGTCAATTCTGACCAAGGTGTTAGGCTAGTTCAAATATCTACTATAGGGTAAATTATAATTCAATTGGTCACTTCTGTGTGACCTAGCATGACTATGCAGTTTTCTCTGTGTGGTTACAATCTCATTGGCCACCTGTGTGTGGCCAGACTCAACCACATGGCCTTTGCCCTTTAAAAGTTAGTTGGTAAGGCAGAGAGGGGTCACCCTCTTTCTAAGAGGCGGCCCCAACCGGTCAGTTTGATTCTCAATGCTTGACAAGAAATAAAGCTTTACTTGCCCTTTGCTTTGTATCAGTCTCGTTCCTTTGATTACAAACCCATCACCTCTTAACACATTTTAAGTTGTAAAATATGGTATTGATATCTATAGGCACAATGTCGTACAGCATATCTCTAGAGCTTATTCATTTTGCTTGACTGAAACTTTATGTCTGCTGATTAGGAACTCTCTGTTTCCTCTCCCCTCAAGCCCTGGCACCTAACATTCAACTCTTTGCTTCTATGAATTTGACTATTTTAGTTACTTCAGTTAAATGGAATCATAAAGTATCTGTCTTTTTGTGAGACTTACTTTTGTAGGCTTACATTACTTAGCATGTTTTCCAGGTTTTTTCATTTTGGATATTGCAGAATTTCCTTCTTTTTGAAGGCTGGATAATATTCCATTGTATGTATATAACATATTTTCTTATTTAATTCATCTGTTGGAGATTTAGATTGTTTCCACACCAAGGCTGTGTGAATAGTGTTGCAATGAATACGAGAGTGCAGAGATCTTTTCAAAATCCAATAAAAACCAGAGCAAGTGTTCCTCAAAAAATTAAAAATAGAACCACCATATAATCTGGCAATTGCACTTCTGAATATTTATCTTCTTCTTTTTTTGCATAATGCTCATTTTAAAAACATTATTCCTTTTTTCCGTCAGAAATGCCATATATATTTTTGTTCAGTTTAATATCATGGCCACTTTTATTCAGCTTTTATTATGTGTCTACTGCAACTGAGAGGATACCTTTGATGTGGGGAGCAAATGTTGTGCCCAAATTTTGAGACCCCCCCAAAGACGACCACCAGAGTCCAGAGTCCAAGCCAAACAGCAAGGGTCGTTTATTACGAGTTCGAACTCCGACCTCCACACACTCGTTGCCAGTGACGCTAAGGGGTCCCGAGCTCAGGATCACAACACTGTTTATACACTAATTTGGGGGAGGCAGGAACTTAGCATACATCATAGTATCTTGTAACAAATCGCCACATACCGCGGGAAAATCAAAAAGGAACTCTATAATATGACTGGCGTGCTACAGAGCGGGAAAAGGCTGGGAACGGATTATTGGTTAGGGCAAAGGGCTCTTCTAACAAAGGGTCATTCTTCAAACTGCTGAGTTGGCATCGCTAGGGGATGTGTCACCTCAGGATTGACTGGGGTCTTCCTGTCAAGCCGCGGGGCACCAGATGGTTGTTTTTTTATTTTTTTTTTCAATTTATTTATTTTCAGAAAAACAGTATTCATTATTTTTTCACCACACCCAGTGCTCCATGCAATCCATGCCCTCTATAATACCCACCACCTGGTACCCCAACCTCCCACACCCCCACCACTTCAAACCCCTGAGATTGTTTTTCAGAGTCCATAGTCTCTCATGATTCACCTCCCCTTCCAATTTACCCCAACTCCCTTCTCCTTTCTAACACCCCTTGTCCTCCATGATATTTGTTATGCTCCACAAATAAGTGAAACCATGTGATAATTGACTCTCTCTGCTTGACTTATTTCACTCAGCATAATCTCTTCCAGTCCCGTCCAAGTTGCTACAAAAGTTGGGTATTCATTCTTTCTGATGGAGGCATAATACTCCATAGTGTATATGGACCACGTCTTTCTTATCCATTCGTCCGTTGAAGGGCATCTTGGTTCTTTCCAATAGTTTGGCGACTGTGGCCATTGCTGCTATAAACATTGGGGTACAGATGGCCCTTCTTTTCACGACATCTGTATATTTGGGGTAAATACCCACGAATGCAATGGCAGGGTCATAGGGAAGTTCTATTTTTAATTTCTTGAGGAATCTCCATACTGTTCTCCAAAGAGGCTGCACCAGCTTGCATTCCCACCAACAGTGGAAGAGGGTTCCCTTTCTTCACATGCTCTCCAACACATGTTGTTTCCTGTTTTGTTAATTTTGGCCATTCTAACTGGTGTAAGGTGATATCTCAATGTGGTTTTAATTTGAATCTCCCTGAGGGCTAATGATGATGAACATTTTTTCATGTGTCTGATAGCTGTTGGGCTGGCAGGAAGGGCTACTAAAGATGGCGAAAGTTCCCGCCACAAGACTTGAGCTCGGACAGGAGAACAAAGGCCCAAGCAGGAATCTGAGACCCCCGCCCCGGGCTCCCGTGGACCAGTGGGATCCCGATGAGCAGGCGGGATATCCAAATAAGGGAAACTTCCAAAAGACCCCTGAGCTTCCTCTGAGACCCCTTAAAAGCCCCCTCCTCCCTGCCTTGGGCGCGACTTCCGCCACTCTGCTTTCCAGAGTCGCAGAACCTCGCCCGAGGGTGCCCACCTCCTCCCGGCACAACTTTCCTGGATCCCCTTCTCCTGAGCCCTGAAACTTCACCGGAGAGCGTTTTTAATAAATCTTGCCTTGCACCCACTTTGCCTGGTGTTGTGTTTATCTCGCCGGAAAAAACTTTACAATAGCCATTTGTATGTCTTCATTGGAGAAGTGTCTGTTCATATTTTCTTCCCATTTTTTGATATGTTTGCCTGTTTTGTGTGCGTTGAGTTTGAGGAGTTTATTATAGATCCTGGAGATCAACCTTTTGTCTGTACTGTCATTTGCAAATATCTTCTCCCATTCCGTGGGTTGCCTCTTTGTTTTCTTGACTGTTTCCTTGGCTGTGCAGAAGCTTTTGATTTTGATGAAGTCCCAAAAGTTCATCTTCGTTTTTGTTTCCTTTGCCTTTGGAGACATATCTTGAAAGGAGTTGCTTGGCTGATATCGAAGAGATTACTGCCTATGTTCTCCTCTAGGATTCTGAAGGATTCCTGTCTCACGTTGAGGTCACCAGATGGTTGTTATCTCTCGGCCCAGAGCCGGATTGTGGAGGGGTCTGGGAGTGATGAGGGAGCACAGGGCTGGCTGAAGACAAAGCAAAAGCTGGCGCCTTGCACCCCCCTCTCCATTCTCTCCCCCTCTGTCATATGTGTAGCATCCCTCAGGCAGCCCTGACTGCCAAGAACAATAAGCAAATAGTTAACTTGCAGAGCTCACAATCCTGCTAGGCAGGAGTCTCCCTTGGCTTGCAAATGTCCTAAATCTCACTAACAAAGACGATTGATAGCAGGATTGCTATCAAAAAGTCTCCCAACTATCTTAATGTTAATGGCTGGTCTGAAGACAATATTGATCAAGCCACAAGGGCAAGGCCTGCAAGAGCAAGGCCTCTGGTAGGCCTCTGATATCCTGGCACCTTGTAGGCCCTCTTTAGCATATGAAAACTCCCGTTGAAACCTCCCTTCTCCTCACCTTCCCCCAACCACAAGGTATATAAAATGCCTACCCTCACAACCCTGGGCAGCAGCTCTTCCTGCCCACGGGTCCTGTCCCCGTGTTTTAATAAACCACCATTTTGCACCAAAGATGTCTGAAGAATTCTTTCTTGGTCATCGGCTCCAGACCTCAGCCCACCGAACCTCACCTAGGTTCTAGAACTTCATCAGTAGCACCCTTTGCTGTTTAATTCTAGGGCTTGAAAATATCTTGTTTGGGTTTTGGCGGTAAGACATCTGCTTTTCTTTGTGTCTGGGTGGCTCAGTTGGCTAAGCATCTGCCATCACCTCAGGTCATGAGTCCCAGGATCCAGCCCCAAATGGGAATCTCTGTTAGTTGTGGAGTTTGCTTCTCCCTCTGCCTCTCACCCCACTCATGCTCTTTCTTGCTCTGCTCTCTCTCTAATAAGTGCAATCTTAAAAAAAAATCTGCTTATCATCTGCTTATCTTGGCATAGCCTGATCTTTTTTCTACTCAAAGGGAATTGGGGACAGTATCACCTGGGATCTACATAGAGAAAAATGTGCTTTTCTTGCCAGCAATGGAGTTGGCATGTTTTCTTTAAGGCACTCTACCCTAAAAGAAAAAAAAAAAGTCCTCTTTAATAAATACTGCATGCTGGGGCCACACAGTAGGGTGCAAAAGGGACAAGTAGACTCAAGTCAACAGACATGCTTTGTAATGCACAGCCAGCTTTGTAAATATGTTGACACCATTTTCTGCAGGGGAATGAAGACAAGAGAAGTTTTCACAGCCCTCTTCAGAGGTGCTTCCTGCTCCCCTCTCTATCTAATGGCCTGGCATAGTTTTGCGTTGACTGTTGTAGCTAATGGCATTATTACCTTAGGGAAATTAGGGGCATAATGCAGAGGATGGGGAACTAATTGGCCAATATGTAAGCAAAATGCCTAGGGCCAGCTCCTTCCTGATAGCAGGAAGCAAGACCACAAATCAAAAGAAAAAATTTCAGAAATCTTGAGATCCTTTTAAAGATTTTATTTATTTGTCAGAGAGAGAGAGAGAGAGAGCAAGCACAGGCAGAGAGAGTGGCAGGCAGAGTCAGAGGGAGAAGCAGGCTCCCTGCGGAGCAAGGAGCCCGATGTGGGACTCGATTCCAGGACGCTGGGATCATGACCTGAGCCGAAGGCAGCTGCTCAACCAACTGAGCCACCCAGGCGTCCTTTTAAAAATAAAGACTAAGGGAAATAGTGGTAGCTCAATGGGCAGCAGCTCACTTTATATGTGGGGGATTTCTTTCTTAGAGGCAGATTCATTTGAGATCAGATCACCTCAAGATTTAAAATGCAGGCTCAGTTGGTGCAGTGTGAACTGGCCAGACCCTGCATTCTTCCCCAGCTACCAGGCATGTTGAGACTGATGAAATTCTAGAACCTAGGTGAGGTTCGATGGGCTAAGGTCCGGAGCTGGTGACCAAGAAAGAATTCTTGAGACATCTTTGGTGCAAAATGGTGGTTTATTAAAGCACGGGGACAGGACTCGTGGGCAGGAAGAGCTGCTGCCCCGGGTTGTGAGGGTAGGCATGTTATATACCTGGCGGCTGGGGAAAGGTGAGGGGAAGGGATGGGAGGTTTCAAAAGAGTTTTTACATGTTAAGGAGGGCCTACAAGGTTCCAGGGGGAGGCCTTGCCCTTATGGCTTGATCAATGTCATCTTTAGGTCAGGCATTAACATCAAGATAGTTGGGAGATTCTTGGTGGGGTATTATGATCCTGCTATCATTTACATTCCCTTCTACCTCAGCCTCCTCCAGTTTATGGTGGGGAGGGAGACATTAGGGCTTCAGGAACTGAGAGTTATTTGCCTCTGGAAATTTGTGCTATTGATAAGGTAACCTCCCTGTTTAGGTCTCTAGGACATCTGTAGAGCAAGGGAGATTCCTGTTCTGCAGGATTGCGATCCCTGCAAGTTAACTATTTATTGTTTTATGGCAGTCAGGGGTGTCTGAGGAATGCTACACATATTACGGAGGGGAGTGGGTGAAGAGGGGGTGCAAGGCGCCAGCCTCCTGCTCCCTCATCAAGACTACATCTTGAAGGTGATGTGGAAATGTTAGTGTTCAGAGACAACAGCCAAGAAAGAATTCTTGAGACATTTTCAATGCAAAAGGTGGGTTTTTAAAAACACAGGGACAGGACCTGTGTGTAGAAAGAGCTGCACCGGCATTATGAGGAGCAATTGATTATATATTTGGAGTTTAGGGAGGTAAAGACAAAGGGAAATTTCCAAAAATTTTTCACATATTAAAGAAGACCCTCAGGGCTCTGAAGGCCTAGCTATTGTCAAGATAAGGTTGCTTTTCCCTCTAGCAAAGCATTCATATTAAGACAGTGGGGAAAATAAAATAAAATTTTTAAAAAAATTTTAAAGACAGTTGGGAGTTTCTGGAGGAATGTCATACTTTGCCTGTCTCAAGCACTTGCCAATAGGCTGCAGGTTATAAGGAAATTTAATTTTATATACATTTCTTTTGCCTTTGTGAGATGCCTAAATTATAACCATTACCGCTATTTCTGCTTCTGTACCTTTACTTGCTAACCCATGAGGAGATTGAAAAATACCAGCAGACTTTCTATAGACACTCTGTAACCACACATCCCCCTCCCAGAATTGAACCTGACAGAATGGCTGCTCCTGATGAAGTTCTAGAACCTAGGTGAGTTTCGGTGGGCTGAGGTCCGGAGCCGATGACCAAGAAAGAATTCTTGAGACATCTTTGGTGCAAAATGGTGGTTTATTAAAGCACAGGGACAAGACCCGTGGGCAGGAAGAGCTGCTGCCCCAGGTTGTGACAGATGGCAGGTTATGTACCCTGCGGTTGGGGGATGGTGAGGGAAAGGGAGGTCTCAAAGGAGTTTTCATATGCTAAAGAGCGACTACAAGGTGCCCGGAAGACCAATGTTGTCTTTTAGCAATCCATTAACATCAAGATAGTTGGAAGATTCCTGTCTTGCAGGATTGTGATCTCTGCAAGTTAACTATTTATTTCTTGTTTATGGCAGTCAGGGATGCCTGAGGAATGTTACACATATTACCAAGGGGGAATGGATAGAGAGGGAGTGCAAGGTGCCAGCTTTTGCTTTGTCCTCAGCCAGCCTCCTGCTCCCTCATCACTATGAGTTGACACTCTGCAAACCCATTTCTGGGTGGGATATGTGTGACACTCTTCCAGGAAGCTCCCAACCATCTTAATGTTAATGCTATAGTAGAGGGAAATACAACCTTAATTTGACAATGGCAATATCTCCAGTATCTTGTACATCCTCTTTAGCATATGAAAGTTCTTTTGAGGGGCGCCTGAGTGGCGCAGTGGGTTAAAGCCTCTGCCTTCGGCTCAGGTCATGATTCCATGGTTCTGGGATCGAGCCCCACATCGGGCTCTCTGCTCAGCAGGGAGCCTGCTTCCCCCCCTCCCTCTACCTGCCTCTCTGCCTTCTTGTGATCTCTGTCTCTCAAATAAATAAAATCTTTAAAAAAAAAAAAGAAAGTTCTTTTGAGAACTTCTCTTTTTTCTTACCTCTCCCAGCCACATAGTGTTATGCCCCAATAATGGGTCTGTGATTAAAGGAGCGAGACTGATACAAAGCAAAGGTCAAGCAAAGCTTTATTTCACGCCAAGCATCAAGAATCTAACCAAACATTCGGGGCTGCACCTCTTACAAGAGAGAGCGACCCTTCTGTTTCACAGACTAGCTTTTAAGGGCAAAGGCCATGCGGTCTGGCCTGGCCGCACACAGGTGACCAATGAGATTGTAACACACTCAGGAAACTCCACAGTGATGCTAGGTGCCCAATTGAGTTACAATTTACCCTAGTAGACATTTGAACCAGCCTATTACATCTTGATTGGGATTGGCACCCAAAAGGCTCCCAAAGAGCGGGGCCCATACTCCTTGGTAACCAGGGAGACAGTATGCATCCTCCCACTGATCAGATGTCTCCACCTGGCCTGACCCACCTTTGTATCTGGGCTTTGTTACCTGAAGCTCGTTTCTGGGACTTGTCTCCAAGTAAATCCTATGGGGGAAGGGGAGCAGGGACAGTTTCTAAATAGGTTCTTACAATAGTATATAATCAACCTCAGTGCAGTTCTTTCCACCCATGTGTCCTCTCCCTATGCTTTTATCAAGTCACCTTTTTGCACCAAAGATGACTCAAGAATTTTTTCTTTGCCATCACCTCTGGACCTCACCCCACCAAACCTCACATGTTTTCTGAAACTACATCACTGTTGATGAAGTTCTAGAACCTAGGTGAGGTTTGGTGGGCTGAGGTCTGGAGTTGATGACCAAGAAAGAATTCTTGAGACATCTTTGGTGCAAAATGGTCATTTATTAAAGCACGGGGACAGGACCCCCGTGGGCAGGAAGAGCTGCTGCTCCGGGTTGTGTGAGATGGCGGGTTCTGTACCTTGAGGTTGGGGATAGGTGAGGGGAAGGGAGGTTTCAATGGAGCTTTCATATGCTAAAGAGGGCCTACAAGGTGCCAGACACTGGAGGCCTTGAGGCTTGATCAATGTTGTCTTTTGGCCAGCTATTAACATCAAGATAGTTGGGAGTTTCCTGGTCGGATGTCACAATTCTGCTATCAAGCGTCTTTGTTAGTGAGATTTAGGTTCAGAAGAGATTTAACTATATTTACATTTCCTTCTATCTCAGCCTCCTTTAGTTTTGTTTATGGAGGGGAGGGTGACATTAGGGCTTGAGGAACTGAGTTATTCGCTTCTGGAAATTGTGCTATTGATAAGGTAACTTCTTTGTTTGTAGATCTCCAGGACATTTGTAAACCAAGGGAGACTCCTGTCTTGTAAGATTGTGATCTCTGCAAGTTAACTATTTGTTCTCGTTTATGGTGGTCAGGGGTGCTTGAGGAATGTCACAGACATTACCTAGGGGAGCGGGTGGAAAGGGGGTGCAAGATGCCAGCTTTTGCTTTGTCCTCAGCCAGCCTCCTGCTCCCTCATCACTATGATGAGATCTCTTTATAAATTCATAAATCCTTTAGGTTTATATAAAATCAATATAATAAAATTACAGGAAGTGTCAAAAACTAACCACCTGCATCTCCAAACTCAAATGTGAGTCATTTCAATTGTGCTTTTTTCCTGTTTTTTTTGTGTATTAGCTATATATGTTTTACTTAATTGAAACTGCAGATTAGATTAACACCAGGTTCTTCTTTGCCTCTCACTCTACATAATTATATCTTAAATACTATCCATATTTTAATTTCCAGTTTTTTGTTTTTGTTTTACCATGGTAGTAAATATGAGGGATGTTTTGAGTGTCTCCACCTCCTACCATATCTAATTAATTCATAGAGTTAATGTTGGGTCCATGGTCAAAGGAGTGAAACTGATACAAAGTGTGTTAGGGTACGGAGTTGACTACCCCTCAATTAGATAGAGAACACTCTCGATAATGCAAGTCACACAGCGAGGTTTATTTCCAGCTAGCTGGGGTCCAAGTATCCGCCCGGCATAGCGGATTTCAACAAGGACCCTGAGCACTCAAAGCCAAGGGTTTATATAGCATTTTCAAGGCACTTTTTCATAGCTACATACATATCATGCATCCCACTTTGACAGTTTAACTTTGTTTAACCTTTTGCCACACGGCGTCACCTTGGTGTCATCCTGGCGGTTAAGCGAGATTTAGGTTTAGAGGAAATTTAACTTTATTTACATTTCCTTCTGCCTCAGCCTCTTTCTGTTTTATGGTGCGACCTTAGGCCTTGAGGAACTGAGCCCTTTGTCTCTGGAAATTGGGCCACTTGAAGAGATAGCCCTTTTTGTTGTAAATCACCAGGACATTTGCAAACCAAGGGAGATTCCTGTCTTGCAGGATTGTGATCTCTGCAATTTAACTATTTTTTTTTTTTAACATCTGGTCCCTGTGGCACCATCGCCTAACTGCCCTGGTGGTATATGATTAAGTTTTTTTTTCAGGTTTTAGCTACTTTCTCTTATCTCAAGTTCTGTGCGCCCTGTGGGCTGGTTAGGGACGCTCAGTAAAATGGCTTCCCAGCCTTCAGGATGGCCATTCTTATGCTAACCCACTCTTACAGTGCACGGTGCCTGCTTTTTGCTTTGCCAAGATGGCTGTACTTATGTCAGGGCTAGACTCGAGGTGGGTACAGCATTGTTTTTCTTGGCCTTCACACCTGGAGCTGGTTTCTGGGACTTGTTTTTAAGTCCCCTGGGGGAGGGGAGCAGGGACAGTAAAATAGGTCAAAGTAAAGGTCAAGCAAAGCTTTATTTTGTGCCAAGCATCGAGAATCAAACTGACCAGCCAGGGCCATCTCTTGCAAAGAGGCAACCCCTCCCAGCCTCACAGACTAACTTTTATAGAGCAAAGACCATGTGGTCAAGCCTGGCCACACACAGGTGGCTGATTAAATTACAATTTACCCTGTAGTAGTTATTTGAACTAGCTTATCACTCTGGTCAGAATTGGCGCCCAAAAGGCAGGGTCCACATTCTTGGGTGGTTAGGGAGGTATTTTCCTGATTGGATGTCTCCACCTGGCTTGACTCATCTTGTATTCTGGGCTTTGTTACCTCCCCCTGACCAGATACGTCCTGGTAAATGGGCTCTGTTATCAGGGGCTGGTCAGTCGTATTTTTCTGGTTTCCCAGACTTGTTTCTAAGTAAGTTCATCAGTGGGGGGGGGGGAGGGGGGCAGTGTTAATCTAAGTTTACTGCATAAACAACAAAATGGCTCACTCTGGCTAAGCAGGCTCTTACAGTTAACAATAGACCAAGTGTGATTATTTTGTGGAAGTATGTGAGACCATTCAGTGCAACCCCAAGATATTTAGAAAATACTTGATTACAAATGAAAAGACCTCTCCCACCCTCTTTAATCTTCTATAGTATAATTTTTTTAATAAATTCCTGGAGCAGTATGCTAGACTTTTATCATTACCAATGTATCTAATGCTTAAATCTGATTTTTAAAAAATATATTTTGAGTTTACCTCAATGGCACAAATTAACTGTGGCATAACATTTCCTAGTTCCTTTTTCCCATATGGCTTCCTTTGGTTAATAAGAATGCTCTCTTTTGAATCTTCCCTTCTCAATAGAGTGTGCATGAATGAGGTAATTTTTTACAAAGCATGGTTTTCAGAAATAAGTATGGTAGCTGAGACCAAACACATAACCCTTGTTATTAGAAGAGACATCATTTGTTGAAGCCTAAGTGCAGATTGCCTGCCCTTTGAATCCTCCCCCCAACCCCAAAGACTCCAAATTTGGATTTGCCATGGGAAGTTTATGTGTCTGTGCCAGATGCTGTGCTGGAAATTTCATCAACTTTACTTCTTGTGGATGGTAGTCATTTAAAAACTAAAAGACAAAGCTCTAAGTCTTCTTAAAAAGTAGTTATTTGGTAGAGGCTCTAGAGTGAGGTATCTACGTACTTCTTGTTTTGTGTTAAGTTTGAGCTTCTTACATTAATTTGAATTATGGGGAAAACTGTGCCTTCCTGAGTTATCTGTGTGAGTGGGACTTGTGATGAGGGAGCAAAAGACTAGCTGAGGACAAAACAGAACCTGGCACACTACCCCAGCCCCCAATGTGATATGTGTGACATTCCTCAAGCACTCCTGGCTGCCCTAAAAGAAGAACAAATGGTTAACTGATAGGAATCACAGTCCTGCAGAAGAGGAGTCTCCCTCAGTTTACAAATGTCCTAGTGATTTAAAAAGAAGAAACTATCTTATCAATAGTCTAACATCCAGAGACCAGTAACTCAGTTCCTGAAACTCCAACATCACCCTCCCCTCCATAAAATTGAAGAAGGCTGAGGCAGAAGGAAATGTAAATAAAGTTGAATTTCTTCTAAACCTGAAGTTCATTGACAAGGATGTGTGATAGGAGGAATGTAATACTCCTCCAGGAAACTCCCAACTATCTTCATGTTAGTGCCTCATTAGAGGGAAAAAGGGCTTTGGCTTGACAATAACCAGGCCTCCAGTATCCTGAGAATCTTCATTAGCATATGACAGTCCTTCTGGACACCCCCTTTGTTCTCACCTCCCCAACTCCTGAGTATATAATCAGCCAATCCTCAAGACCCCAGTGCAGCAGCTCTTTCTGCCCATGGGTCCTGTCCTGCACCACCATTTTGCACCAAAGATGTCTAAAGAATTCTTTCTTGGTCATCAGATCCAGACCCCACCCCACTGAACCTCACCTATATTCCAAAACCACATCACTTGGGCAGTGAAACTATTCTATTGTGAGAATGGGTCTGAGTATTTTGCCTCTTTTCATCATTAAGTAGTGGTGTGTGTGTATGTGTGTCTGTGTGTGTGTGTGTGTTGTGCTGGTAGCACACTAAGAAAAGCACACACAAAAATAAATGCATAATTCAGGAGATATCTTTTGTACAAGGATCACTCTATCATGATCATCTAGATCCAGAAATAGAATGCTTCACAACTCTTCAAACTCCCTTCCTCTGATGTCTCTCTTTATGGAAGGAGACTGTTTTCTATTGCTGTTGTAAAAAGTTGTTACCAATATACTGACTTAACACAAATTTATTATCTAACAGTTTTGGAAGTCGGAAGTTCTAAAGTGAAGATGTTGGCAGATCTGCATTCTTTTTTTGAAGGTCTCAGGAGATAATCCATTTTCTTGCCTTTCCCACCTTCTAGAGGTCTCCCACAGTCCTGGGATCACTGACCCATCTTCATCTTCAAAGCCATTGTAATGGGCAGTTTAGTCTTTCTCACATGACATCACTCTGACCCTGCTTGCTTAGTTACATCTCTGAATCGGACTCTTGCTCCTTTCACTTTTAAGGACACTTGTAATTACATTGGGCCCTCGGAATATTTCAGGAAAATCTCTTAATCTCAAAATGCTTAACTTTAATCACATCTGCAGGGTCACTTTTGTTACATTTATATAATCACAGGTTTTGGGAAATTAAGGTGTGGACATCTTTGGTTAGCTATGATTCTGCCAACAACGTTAACAGTCTTTACTTCTTACATTATGGTTTGTATTTCCTGAAATTATACTGTATGTACTTTTTGTGTCTGACTTCCCACCCTCAACATTATGTGAGATTATGTTGTTGCATATAATTCTAGCTTGCTTATTCCTTACTATAATCTTCTATTGTGTAAATACACCTCAAGTTATGTATATAATCTACGTGGATGAATATTTGGATTGTTCCCACTTTTGGCCCTTTACATATGCAGCCACTTCCTGTGTCTTGGTGTACTTTGGAATAGCATTACTGGATAAGAGAACTGATGTGAATAAATATCCTGGTTTTCCTAGAACAATCCCTGCTTATCTCCGCTGTCCTGGCGTCCTATCTGGTTAGAGTCTTTGTTTGTTCTCCAAAATATGGTCACCCTAGTCATATTGAATGCTTGTTTCCAACTCCAGTAATGACCCAAGATTATTTCTAAGCTGATGGTAATTTATGTTTGGCATCTTCACCAACATTTGTTGTTGATCATCTTTTTCATTAGTTTTTATTTTGCTGATTACTAATAAGGTTGAGAATCCTTTCATATATATATTGCCCATTTAGAAATACTTTGAGGGGCACCTGGGTTGCTCAGTGGTTTAAGCCTCTGCCTTTGGCTCAGGTCATGATCTCAGGGTCCTGAGATCAAGCCCCGAATTGGGCTCTCTGCTCAGCAGGGAGCCTCCTTCCCTCTTCCTCTCTCTCTGCCTGCCTCTCTGCCTACTTGTGATCTTTGTCAAATAAATAAATAAATAATCTTAAAAAAAAAAAAAAAAAGACTCCATTGTCCATGCAGTCCTGAGTCCAGAATGGTAACATGAGCATTTGAGAGATGTACAACGTTGGGATAAATTTAGACTCTTGTGCATAGATCAATTTAGAGAGGACTTACATTTTTCAACAGTATTGTATTTTTCAACATAAGATTGTTTTGAAATAAAGAACATGTCAATAATATCTAAAGTGCTATAATTCTAAGTCACTAAAAGAGACCCTGGTTTTACATATGGACCCATGGAATTCAATATTGATATTAGTATGTATAATATGACCATAGCCACTTTATTTCATCTGGTGTGAATTAACCCGAACTATGTGACAAAACCCCAAAGTCTTCTCACTGGTACTTTGTCTGAAGCTTTGCCATCTTATCTAGAGTTTTAAACTTCTTTTAATCAGTAGAAAATATAAAGGAGGTGAGTTTTTGGCTGCCTTGGGGTGGATTTTAAGATATAGATTCTAAAACCTGTGGCAAAACAAGGTAGTTTCCAGTTTTCTAACGGGTGATATTTCAAGTAGTTTGTGACTTGATATAGTTTTTCCAATGGATAATTGTTGCCTGTGGGGGTTCAGAATCCTGAAAGACCCCAAAGCCCAAAAGATATGTGTTTTGATCCCCATTTTATACATAAGCAGATCAAAGTAGAGAAAGACTAAATGAGTTGCTCTGGCTCACACAACTAACAATTAATAATGTTGGTATATAAAGCTGGGAAGTTTGGGTCAAGATCTGCTACCTTGAACTGTCTACATTGTCTTTAAAATTTTTCTTAAACAAATTGGGATTCATTTTTCTCAACAAACAAGGAATCTGGAAGTAGGCAGCTCCTGGCTATATCTTTGCCTTTCTCTTTGTATGCCACAAGGTCAAGGTCACATGGTCACAAGATAGCAACCATACTCTGCATCTCAGCTGCATGATAGGTAAAACAGAGTAGGGGAAAGAAGGGCACCTGCAAAGTCTGCTCTGTGAGGAATGCTTTTCCCCAGACTAAGTCCAACAGAAGAACATGTCCCTCTACACAAAAAGTTGACCTTCTCTAGTACTAGTGAATGAAGGAAACCATAGTGAGAGGTAGTGCTAGATGAGCCAGTCCACAGAGTCAATCTCAGCTTCCAAGACTTGTTCCAGGGCTCCAAAAGGACACCATAATAGAACATCACATCAGAACAGGCTATAGTTTACTAGACCACTGAAAACTCCCATTTCCCTTCAATTCTTCTAAAAATTTCCTAGGGCCTCTTATTATAAATGAAAAGTTTCAAGTTTCATCATCTTATTTCTTGATCTTTATTGAAATTAAACTTTTAATTTGACCATCAGAAATTTGCATTAGAAAAAAGAGCAGGTGATTCTGATACTCTGAAAGCAGAGAAATTCTCTTGTGTCTCTCTAATTTCCCAGAAAATCAGCACAACAGAGTTCTAGACAGAAGAAGGAATCAGTAAACATTTATTGATTTGAATTGAATTTCTATAAAAATCAGACAAAAATTATATATTTGATATTGACATTGGATACAAACAGGTAACGGAAAGCATAAAAACACCTATATAAAATAACAAATCAAATGAAAATCAATTACTTGAGCATCTAAATTTATCTGAAGATTAAAGTTTTCACAAAGTATAAAATCCCTTTATGTTGGTCATTAGCACAGGACCTCCCCTCCATTTCCCCACCTCCCATTTGTCCTTTAATCAAAAGTTTGGTCTCAAGTGTAGCTCTGACCCAGCAGACAGCACTCATTCAAAGAATGAATCTTCTTTCCTTTGTAGAGAAGCAGCATAAAGATGCAGGATGAGAATGGGTCTCCTCATATGAGATTTTCAATATACTTTTCACGTCAATTTATAGAGCACCAGCATAATTTAAATCTCATGTTCACTGATGACAGAGAGTAGTAGTCTTAGGTGATAAAGTCAGGGTGATATCTCAAAGTCCTGAGTTTTTGCAAGAAGTGGATGAATAGTAGGATAGCAATGATTTTAAACCAACCATGAATTCATGACAAAGAGTTGATTAATTTCAAAAAAGAAGAAGTAAGAAAGAGAAAAGAGGAAAATATAAATGTGGGTTAGAATTGAAGACCCCTGACTTATTTTTCTCCTTTCATCACTAATTGTACAAAATTTAGGCAGATCATTCCATCTTCCAATGCCCAGCTGAACTAGAAATAAGAGAGCTTTTTTCTGAATTTACCCCAAGGAGGGTAAATTCTGCTCTGAATGACTTGAAGGAAATGGTATTGTTTTTAACTTTTTTATTTTTTAACAGATCCCTGCCTTAGTTTTGTGGTCTTCTAGTTTAGCCAGATTCTCAGCTCTGTTCTTTACCAGCAGACAACATTGTTTTATCAAAAGTGGCTTATTTCCAAGATCTGGACCATGAGCCAAGGTTTGGTAAAATGTAACTCAAGAGAACAGCCTCATTTTTCCTCTCTGTTTCATTTGGGTCAGGCAGTAAGTGGCATCTAAGACAAAGAAGACACATTTATACACCACATTGCTAGTCTTACAAATAGAATCGACAAGAGATCCTTGTAAGAGTGGGTTAGCATAAGTATAGCCATCTTAGCTTGGGCAGCCATCTCAGGCCCAAGGGCTGAACTTTCCCCTACTTTACTTTATTTCCAGAGACCCCCCCACCCTGCTTTAGTAATAGGAATACCTAACCCTGTAAACACTTCCAGGAAAAACCACTATACCTAACTCTGTAAACACTTCCAAGAAAGTACCTAACCCTGTAACCAGCCTGGCAACA
The DNA here is from genome assembly GCF_009829155.1 of Mustela erminea. Classification (NCBI taxonomy): domain Eukaryota; kingdom Metazoa; phylum Chordata; class Mammalia; order Carnivora; family Mustelidae; genus Mustela; species Mustela erminea. The sequence continues at coordinate 24,657,738 of NC_045618.1, forward strand.
GCTAATCAGCCTACTGCAGAAAAGTCTGACCCCTCACCCCCCCCACCCCCCACCCCCCCACCCCCCCACCCCCGCCCCGCCAAGCCTCTTGTAATGATCCATAAAAACCTCTGCCTTAACTAGCCTCGGGGTACAAGTCCCTACTCCGCTGTGTCAGGTATACTTGGGCCCAAGCTTAAGCTTGTCAAATAAACCTTGCTTTGTGACTTGCATTATCGAGAGTGTTCTCTGTCTAATTGAGGGGTGGTTGACTCTATACCCTAACACCCTAGTCTGCCCAGGAGCCAATGGGGGCATTCCCATTACCCCAGTTACCCATTACCCATTTGTCTCCCCCTAAGTCTGCTCCCTGACTTTGCATTCTCTTCCCAACCTCTTGTCAGGCTTCAACTTCTCATCTTTCAAGACAGTGTCTATCCTGTTTCCACCTTCCTCTCCTTTTCACATTAATCTCACCAGTTTAGTACCCACTCTCTTCTTCTGTCTCTGCTCTTTTCCTTTCTCTCCTTATTCATTCCTGGATTTTCCATTCTTTTCATTTTCTTTTTGATCTTTCCTTGTGTCTGTGCCTTACAACTGCTGGTATCATTTGCATGCCTAAAGGAAATGCAGAATCTCTGAAAAGGCAAAGACCTATAGAATTAGTTAAATCAAGCCCTACCTGGCATACTCAAATGAAATAACATTTTTCCATTTTTTTGAAAGAAATTTTAAGATAACGTCTAATGTGGGCCTGGACTCAAGTGGTCCTGCTGTTCTTCTAGAGAAAATTAACTTTTAAACAATTTAACTAGTTTATTAAATCATTTAAATGATAAATATTGTAACTCTGTCAGGTGGAAAGAGAGAGGAACCAAGGGAAGGACAAAGTTGGGTAAAAATGAAAAATGTTTTTAAGTCAGTGAATAAAATATTAGCACTATGCTTTAAAATTAAAACAAAAACCAAATTTAAAGAGGGGGTTGAGGGGATAGGTGAGCCTGGTGGTGGATATTAAGGAGGGCATGTATTGTATGGAGCACTGGGTGTTATACATAAACAAGGAATCTTGGAAACTGATGATATATTACATGGTGATTAACATAACACAATAAAAAATTAATAAATAGAAAGATAGATGCACCCCTATGTTTACTGTAACATTACTTACAATGGCCAGAAAATGAAAGCAACCCAAGTGTCATCAATAGATGAATGGATGAAAAAGATGCATTAACAACATAAACAAGACAGAGAAAGATAAATAGCCATATGATTTCACTTATATGTGGAATCTAAAAAACATAACAAATTAAAAAAAAGAATTAAGTACAAAGAACAAACTGGTGGTTGCTGGAAATTGATGAAGAAGAAGGCTTATTTACGTAATTACCATCCAATATGTCAGGAGAAAGTTTACAGCTGACTCATTTGGGCAAACACATTCCGCAAAAGCCCCTTAGTCTGGGGTCCTGGTGCAGAGCAATGAAGGCCTAGGTATGAGCCCTGAAGGTATCCTAGGTCCATTTGCCCTGTTTCCTGCAGAGGAGATCTAACTGATAGATCCCACTGAGGCCATGCAGTGTTATAGGAGCTCAGTCCTTTCCTAAGTTTTGCAATCCAAATTATTTCCAGTGGGTTAAAAGGCACCCCAAGGTAGAGTCCTTGGGAACTGAAGAAGCCTACTGAGGCCATGCTTCCAGAAAAGTAATGAAGGTCCATTACCAAATCTCCTAACTCCTGGGTGGCATCCCACACAGGGTATGTCAGAGGTTTTAGGTGTCAAAAGCGACCGGAGGCGTCCCTCAAGATACGCTATTGATCACCATCATGCCTTAAAAGGCCCTGGAGGGGTGCCGGCGTCCCTCCACTTGCGCATCGCATCCCAGGCTACAGATGGGTGCCTGGTGAATGGACTAGGAAATTGTGCCATGCCATTGTCTGTCCTGAAGACTGCATACTGTTTTGCCATATTAACCCATGGAAATACTAGAAAAGTTTGGCAAGGGGAAATTACCCAATTTCATAGCTTTAGGCGGTTTGCAGAAGACACTGATGAGAAACAGTAAAGATTGAAATCCATCATGGTCTATGCGACATTCCAACACATGTGGTCCTTGCAGCCAACTTCCCTAGGAAACGGTCCCCGGTTGCGTTTTAATTCAATCGGGTACTGGTTTCGGCCGGCTCCCAGTGGAGGTCCCGCGGCCAGAAGTGGCTAGACCAGGGATGTGGAGGGGATCACATTATATCAATCAGGAGGAAACCTCACATGGGGGTCTTAAGATTGGCAGCCGTCCTGGTGACTTAGGTGGCTGTCCCGTGCCCAAGAGAGATAACTTTCTACAAGAACAGGAATAGAGTGAGGCCATCAAGTTTCTGGGTCTTATTGCCATTCCGGCCAGGGTACTAACTTACAGCCAAAAGGCAGATGCTCTCCTCCCCGTGGAGTAGCCACGGGCTAGAGGATTACAGCCTGAGCAATTGACATGCAAGTGTTCCAATAAGACCATACTCCTTGAAAAAGCCCTGGAATGAGAGTACAGGAAAAGGAGAGAAAGTACTCACCAATTTTGCACCAAAGCTCAGAGTCCAAATGTAAAGACTCACAAATCTCCTGGCTGGCTCGCCAAAAATGATGAAGTCCCAGAACCTAAGTCAGGTTCGGTGGGGTGAAGAGGTTCGGAGCCGACGACTAAAGAAAGAATTCTTAAGACGTCGTTGGTGCAAAATGGTGGTTTATTAAAGCACGGGGACAGGACCCGTGGGCAGGAAGAGCTGCTGCCCCGGGTTGTGAGGGTAGGCATGTTATATACCCCACAGTTGGGGGGAGGTGGTGAAGGGATGGGAGATTTCAACAGAGTTCTCACATGTTAGGGAGGGCCTACAAGGTGCCGGGGGGAGTCCTTGCCCTTATGGCTTGATCAATGTTGTCCTTAGTTCAGGTATTAACATCAAGATTGTTGGGAGATTCTTGGTGGGGTATTATGATCCTGCTATCATTTACATTCCCTTCTACCGCAGCCTCCTCCAGTTTATGGTGAGGAGGGAGACATTAGGGCTTCAGGAACCAAGAGTTATTTGCCTCTGGAAATTTGTGCTATTGATAAGGTAACCTCCCTGTTTAGGTCTCTAGGACATCTGTAGAGCAAGGGAGATTCCTGTTCTGCAGGATTGCGATCCCTGCAAGTTAACTATTTATTGTTTTATGGCAGTCAGGGGTGCCTGAGGAATGCTACACATATGGAGGGGAGTGGGTGAAGAGGGGGTGCAAGGCTCCAGCTTTTGCTTTGTCCTCAGCCAGCCTCCTGCTCCCTCATCAGAAATGAAGTGGGTGGAATTGATAAAAGGGATTATGAGATACAAACATCGGGTTACGGCATAGATAAGTCCTGGACATATATAGGACATATAGTCGATCATATTGAAATAATGTATGGTGACAGATGGTGAGTATATATACTGTGGTGAGTACTGAGTAATGTATAGAATTGTTGAATCAACATATTGTCTAATAAAGACTAATTTAACATTGTATGTTAATTATACTTCAATTAAAACTATATATAAATCAAGAAAAAATTAAATGTTGATTTATTTCAAGTTTCTTGTGACAAACACATGGAAAATAGATCAGGAGTAGGAATTTTAAAGTATTTCAATACAAATCCTAACAGAACCCAGGAGAACAGACATCAAAATAGAAAGAAAAATTAAGATGAGAACCTAAGGAATTTACATCAGCAGAAAGGAATTAAAAGTGAGAAAAAAAAAGGAGACTAGAATGTCCTTAATTTACAATATTTTAATGAAAGGCTTGGTCCTAACAGCAATGTTTTTCTTGCTCTGTGACTTTATAAACCAACATAATAAATGTGCTTCCACTGACACACTTGGCTCAGCTTTGACAAAATAATTGAAATAACAAAATGAAATAACAAAAATGTCTTCATGTTCTTTGGTAATCCCCCCTTGCTTCTTCTAACCATAATTTCCTCCATCCCCAGCACGCTTTGTCAGGCCCCTCAGAAAATCTTAATCTTAATCTCCAGTATGAGAGAGAAGGGAAGAAGAGGCAGAGGAAGAATAGAATAAAAACCAAAAGAGGTACCAAGCATTTTGCTGGATTCTTTGCATGTTGTGTCATTTAATTAATCCTCAGCTCAAACCCATGAACTAACTATTTTATATTTGGCATTATTGTGGTATAACTGATATTAAACTGCACAGATTTAAATTGTACAATTTGATGAGGTTGGTAAAATAATAACCCCAGTCAAGATAATAAATATCCATTACCCACAAAAATGTCCTCATGTTCCTCAGTAATTCCCTTTTGCCTTTTCTGGCAACAATTTCTCCCATACCTAGGCAACCTTATCTTTTTTATGTAACTATGAATTAGCTTGTAATTTTTTAGAATTTCACATGAATGGAATCATACAAGGCATATTTTTTTAAGTCTAGCTTTTAAATCCATGTAATTATCTTGAGATTTATCCACGTTGTTTCATGCATCATTAGTTCATTCATTTTTACTGTTGAGTAATATTTTGTTGTATGGTTGCACCTCTGGATGGATATTTGGATTATTTCCAGTTTAGGGCTATGAGTGTCCATATACAAAGTCTCTTTGGGAGCATATGCTTTCATTTCTCTTGAGTAAATACCTTGGAGTTGCATTTCTGGGTCCTATGTTTAGTGCATACTTAAGTTTTTAAGAAACAGCCAAGTGTTTTTCGGAGTGGTTTTTTTTTTTTTCATTCTAATGAGAAATGTATGGAGAATTCTAATTGTTTCACATCCTTGCCCACTCTTGCTGATCAGATTGCAATTTTTGCTATTCTAGTGATGTGTATTAGCATCTCTCTGGTCTTTATTGGCTTTTCCTGAATGACTTATGATGTTAAGCATCTTTTCATGTGCTTGATGGCCATTCGTATGTCTCCTCTGGTGAAGTGTTTACTCAAATATTTTGCTCATTTTAATTAAGCTGTCTTATTAACTTGTAAGTGTTCTTTATATATTTAAATAAAAAGGGCTTTTTGTTAGGTATAGGTTTTGCAAAGACTTGGATGATGTTTTCATTTTTTGTAACTGTGTCTTCAAAGAGCAAAACTGTTTTTCATGTTGAATAAGTCCAACTTATTTATTTTTTTCTTTAATAGTTTAGACTTTTGTATTATATCTAATAAATCTTCTCCAAATCCCACTAAGATATTCTCTTAGTTTTTCTTCAAATATATAACACTTTGAGTCCTTAATTTAGATCTAAGATCCATTTTAAGTTAATTTTATATGTGGTATAGGTCCACCAAGGTTCACCTTTTATTTTGATGTCCATTTATTCCAGCATTATTTATTGAAATATTTTAAAATTATTTTTGAATCTTTTGGGAAAACTTTGAATATTTTGATTTTTTTTAATATTTTGAATTTTGAATATTTTGAATTACCTTGGCATCTTTGATGAATCACTCTCAATTGATGACTTCCATTGCTGGAACTGAGGAAATAGATGTACATTTCTGTATTTATCTTGCTAAGTACAGCTTAAAAATCTGGAAAAGTGACATGGGGGTGAGTTTCTTGGATTTTATTTTTGCCTCCTATATCCCAGACTAGAAAATTGAGAAGCTGGCTACCTGGAAACACTGGTAGGCAAAGAAAAACGACAACAAAAAAAGCCCAAGAAAAGTTTTATTTCTAACCAAAGGATTAAGAAGGGAACAGACTTTAAATCAATAAGCATTCTACTCCAGCCACACACTCCTCCAAAAATAAATAAAAAATGACGCCCCCACCCCTATCCGTAGCAGCAAATATAGGATAAAGAATCTAGACTTCCCTACTGGCATTCCAACTCTTCTTCTCCTAACAGAGTGGAGTCAGTGATAACCAAATAGGCAGCCCACTCCCCACGTCCCCTCATAGTGTCAGTGGAGGCTGTTCAGTGGTATTAAGGCCACCACCCACACATGGTTTCAGTAGAAGCCACATAATGAGCAGTAACAAAATATTCCACACTCTCTTAGTTAGGGATATATTAATGGAGGCCTGTTGGAGATTTGGCCCTTGCACAAATACCTCACAGTCAATGGAGACCAAGTAGTAAACCTGAATTTTACCTACATCTGACAGTAATGATGCAGTGCTCATTTTTTTCCTGCTGAAATTGTGTCAAAGGAAGCTTGTTAAAATAGAGTTTAAATAAGGTCCGAAGTTTCATAACATAATAATATATTTAAGAGTCAATTTAAAAAATAACCACTCATCATACCAAGAACCAGGAAGATTCCCAACATCAGAATAAAGAGGAGAGAGAAAAGAATCAGTAAACTTGATGACAGAACAAGAAAAACTACCCAATCTGAACAACATAGAGAAAATATTATTTATTTCTTTTCTCCAGTTACTAGTCTGGGATATATGAGTCATTTTATTTTAAAAATAAATAAATAAAAAGAGATTCAGAGACATGTGAGGCTAGAGGAAGGAAAAAAATGTCATCAGAGTCCCAAGACAATAAGGTGTGTGGCAATAAAAAGTTATTGGAAGAATTATGAGTTGAAAATTTTCTAAATGGCAAAAATCATACAATTATGGATTCATAAAACTGAGAGAGTCCCAAACAAGAAAACCCCCCAAAGATCACACCAACTTACATAGTCAAACAATAGAAACTGCAAAATCAGAAAAAAATAACTTTGAAAGGGGCTGAGGAAAAAGCAATTCAAAGGACATGGGATTTCATGTTAGAAACCATGAAATTCAGGTGGAATGGCACATTTTTCCAGTACTTTAAGAAAAGAATTTTAAGCCCAGAATTCTATATCCAGTGAAAATTTTCTTCTGGAATGGAGGGAGATCATTCTCATATAAATGAAAATTAAGAAACCTTGTTGGCAGACCCAACTAAAAGAACGGTTAAAGAAAGTTCTTGAAATGGAAGAGAAATGATAAAAGAAGGATTATAGAAAATTGAGCAAGAATGAGTAACAGTAGGAAGAGTGAAATTATAGGTAAATACAATGGAATTTCCTCTTCTTCTTGAGTTTTATAAATTATGTTTGATGATTGAGGCAAAAAATTGTAACAATATCTAATGTACTTCTTAATATATTAGGGAAAATATTTAATATAAACATGCTACAAGTTGGGAGGATAAAGTAACAAAAGGAGGGAAGATTTCTACACTTCATGTGAATTGGTAAAGTGCTGATACATGCATACCACAATCAGGTATGTTTATATAATGTAATACCTAGAACAACCATTTAAAAAACTATACAAACAGGCATACTCTGAAAAAAATTGTAAATAAACCAAATTGTACTCTAAAAAAGTGTTCAAGATATTCAAAGGATAGGAAGAAGAAAACAGAGAAATTAAAAACAGAAAGAACAAACAGAAAAGAAAAATTTTAATGACAGACATAAGCCTTAACATATTAAAAAATATATCAAACATAATGATCTAACCATCAATTCCAAGACAAAGATTGGCAAACTGGATTAAAAAGCACAATTCAAATTTATACTGTTTACAGAAAATTCCTTTCATATATAATTTTGCAGGTAAATTGAAAGTGAAAGGAAGAAAAAAATGTCCATTGATGTAAACATTAATTAAAATAAAACAGAATTGACTATATTAACCAGATATAACTAGATAAAGTAGACATCAGAATAAGAACAACAATAATGAAAAAATACCGAGGACAGAGAGGACACTACATAACAATAAAATGACAAGTCCAATAAGAAGATATAGAAATCCTAAATATGCAATCCACTAAACAACAGAGTTACAAAATATGTGAGGCAAAAAGTGGTAAAATTGAAAGAAGTAGCCAAATCCACACTTATATTTGGAAACTTCAAAGTAATTCCCTCAATGATTGTTAGAAAACTAGACAGAAAACCATAAAGAATATAGAACTCAACAAACCATTAACCAACAGGATCTAATCAACATTTATAGAAACTTCCACCCAATAACAGAACAATCAGATTTCTTAAAGCTCCTTGGAAACATATACCAAGATAAACTGTACTTAGTGTGAGCAAACAAGCCTCAGCCAATTTAAAAATAGTTGAAATCATACAGAGTATGTTCTCTGGTCACAACAGAACAAAACTATAAATTAATAAAAGAGAGATAACAGGAAAATCTCAAAACAGCAAAACAGAATATTACACTCCTCAATATTTCATTGGTTAAAAAGAAATTTTCAAGGGAAATTTAAAAATACATTAAACTGAATAAGAATTACAATAAAACACATCAAAATTCGTGAAGCACAACAATGCAGCAGGAGAGAAATGTATAGCACTAGATGCTTAGAGAAGAGAAAAAACTGAAATAATCTATGTTCCCATCTCTAGAAATCAGAAAAAGAGCAAAATAAACTCAAAACAAGCAGAAGAAGGAATTAATAAAGACAAAAGTAGAAATCAATAAAATAAAAACAGGAAAACAATAGAGAAAATCAATAAAACAAAAAGCTGGTCTTCTGAAAAAGATCAATAAAATTTGCTATCATTTAGCAAGATTGAGGTAGTAGAAGAGAGGATCCAAATTATCAATATCAGGAATGAAACAAGGGATACCACTACAAACCATGCAGATATTAAAAGACCTGTAAAGAAATACTGGAAACTATGCTACATTTTTACAATTTATGGGGAAAAACCATCTGAAATTACCACAACCCACCTAAAATGAAATAGATCATTTAAATAGCCTTGTTACTTTTAAGGAAGATACATTCATAATTTTAAACTTCCTCTAAATGGAGTCTCTAAATCCAGATAATTTCACTGGAGACCAATACTTAATGAAGAAATAATACCAATTATAAACAATGTCTTTCAGAAAAATCTATCAACTCAAACTATAAAGCCTGTATTATCTTGCCAGCAAAAGTGGTCATAGTAAAACAGACAAACAAACATACAAACAAAATCTACAGACCAATATCCCACATGAATATAGATACATTTTTTTTTTAAGCAAATGTAAGGGATCCTGGGTGTCTCAGTCTGTTAAGCATCCAACTCTTTTTTTTTTTTTAAGATGTTATTTATTAACAGAGAGAGAGAAAGAGAGAGAGAGAGAGATCACAAGTAGCCAGAGCAGCAGGCAGAGAGGCGGGGAAGCAGGTTCCCTACTGAGCAGAGAGCCCTATGTGGGACTCAATCCCAGGACCCTGAGATCATGACCTGAGTTCATGAAGGCAGAGGCTTAACCCGCTGAGACACCCAGGCACCACAAGCATCCAGCACTTGATCTCAGCTCAGGGCATGATCTTGGAGTCCTGGCATCGAACCCCATATTGGGCTCCCTGCTCAGTGGAGAGCCTGCTTCTCCTAGAGCTCTCTCTCTCTCATTTTCTCTTTCTCTATCTCTTTCAAATAAATAAATAAAATCTTTTTAAAAATTAGCAAATGTAGTTCAGCAACATTTTAAAAAGATTATACACCATGATGGAGAGGGATTTATTCCAGTTATGCAAAGGTGGATTAATTGAAAATTGCCCTAGTAATAGACTAGTGAAGAAAAATCACATGATCATATCAATTGGTACAGAAAGGCATTTGATAAAATTCAGCACCATTTTTTGTTTTTGTTTCGGTTTTAAGTAGGCTCCACACCCAGTATTGAACCCAATGGAGGGCTCAAACTCATAACCCCAAGATCAAGACCTGAGCTGAGATCGAGTTGGATGCTCAACTGGTTGAGCCACCCAGGTGCCCCTTGAGTTTTTTACATTTTTTTTTTTTTTTTTTTAAGAAGAGTTGTCACAAAACGTTATAGCAGTTTGGGGTATACAACAAAGTGATTTGACAACCCTGTAAGTTATGCTATGTTCACCACAAGTGTAGTTACCACTTGTCATCATGCAACACTATTATAATACCTTTGACTATATTCCCTATGATATACATTTCATCTCCATAACGAAGTGTACCTCCCACTCCCCTTTACCCATTTTGCTCATCCTCTCCCTCCTCTGGCAACCATCAGTTTGTTTGTTTGGATCTACTTCTGCTTTTTGTATGTTTTGTCCTGTTTTGTTTTTTAGATTCTACACATAAGTGAAATCATATAGCATTTGTCATTATCTGATTTATTTCATATAAGTTTCATAATTTCATAAATATCCACAAAATGTTAGAACCAGATTTGGTTGATATTCCTCGACCAGGGTGTGGACTTCCTACTATCTGTTAATCTATTCTTTTTACATTAAATAAAAATAATTATTTATGAAAAAATACTCTTCATTGATACAAACTCTTAGAAGTAGAAGAATTTAGAGGAAGTTCCTTAACTTGTTAAAAATTATCTCTAAAATTTACAACTAATATCATATATAATGTTAAATACTGAATGTTTTTTCTAAAATTTAGAACAAGGCAAAGATTTTTCACTCTTACCACTATTTTCAACACAGTACTGGAAGTCCTAGCAGGAACAATAAGGCAAGAATTAAAGACAAAAACCATACACATAAGAATGGGAGAGATAAAACTGTCCTATTTGCAGAAGATATTGTCTACATAGTAAATCTCAAAAAATATACTGAAAACTCATAAAACTAATAAATAAGATTAACAAAATTGTAGACTACCACAATCAGCTGTATTTCTATATACTAACAATGAACACATGAAAACTAAAATTAAAAATACAATAAATACAATTAACAATCATTCAAGATAAAAAGAGAGAAATATATTTTTAAATCTAACAAAACATAAACAGACTGAAAACTACAAAATGCTGATAAAAGAAATTTAAAAAATCCAAGTACATAGAGGGCTATTCCATATTTATGGCTTTAAGGTACAACACTGTAAAAATATCAATTCTCCCCTCATTGATATACAAATTTAATTGAATTTCTATGAAATACCTGCAAGATTTTTGTACACATAAACAAGATTATTCTAAATTTTTTATTGAAAGGTAAGTGAAAATCAGAGCAAAAAATAATTTTGGGAAAAAAGAATAAAGTGGGAAGATCACTATCACATTTCAAGACTTTCTACATGGTTATCAGGATGGTACTGGCAATGAGATGTACATATAGATCAATGAAATAGATTGGAGAACCCAGAAGCAGCCCCACACAAGTATGGCCACCTGACTTTTGACAAAGGTGAAAAAAGTAATTTGATAGGAAAAGTATGATCTTTTCAGCAAATGATGCTGTTGGTAATTGGATATTCACAGGCAAAAATATGAAACTTGACCTACAACTCACACTATTAAAAAAACTCAGAGAGAGTCATAGATGTCAATGAAGAGCATACAAATATAAATCTTTGAGAAGATTGTATAAGACAAAAGCTTCAGGACCTAAGGCCTAGTGAAAATTTTTTAGACATTACACCTTCAAAAAAATTCATAAAATAAATAAGCTGATGAATAGAACACTAAAATTAAAAACTTTTGATCTGAGCAAGACCCTGTTAAACAGATGAAAAGACAAAATAAAAACTGGAGAAAGTATTTGCAAATCATATATCTGACAAAGGAGTCATATCTAGAATATATGAAATTCAACATTAAAAGGCAAATAATTTTGGAAAAGTGCAAAAGATCTGAAGAAACATTTCACTGGAAAAAAGTATACAGATATATGCAGCTGGAAAATAAGCACATGAAAAGACAGCTGACATAATTAGCTAAGAGGGAAGTGCATATTAAGATCACAATAAGATTACTATTTACTTATTAGAACAGCTAAAATGAAAAATAATAATACCAAATTCTGAAGAGCTGGCAGAAAAACTATTTCTCATATATTGCTGGTGGGAAGGTACAATGGCACAGTTACTATGAAAAAAATTTGACAGTTTCTTTAAAAATTAAATACACACTTAGGGCACCTGGGTGGCTCCGTCAGTTAAGCATCTGACTTCAGGTCATGATCTCAGAGTCCTGGGATGGAGTCCCACATCAGGCTTCTTGCTCAGCAGGGAGTCTGCTTTATCCTCTGCAACCACCTCTCTCTCTCAAATGAATAAATAAAATCTTAAAAAAATTTATTTTTAATATACACTTACCATACAAACTTCAGTTTTATCCCAGAAAGTTGGAAAACTATTTTTTTCACAAAAATATGTACATGGTTGTTCATAGCAGCATTATTCCTAATAGTCCAAAATTGGAGACAATCAAAATATTCCTTATACAACAAATTCCTTACTCAACAAATTGAGTAACTCCATACCATGCAATATTTCTTAAGAATAAATAGAATGAATAGATGATACAACAATGTGGATGTATCTCATGGACATTATTCTGAGCGATACATATACAGTGATGGATGTGTTAATAAATTAGATAAGAGGAGTCCTTTTACAATGTATATAAATATATCAAGTCATCATAATGTACACTTTAAATATCTTATAATTTTGTCAATTATACCTCAGTGAAGCTGAAAACATAGAAATAAGCAAAATTTTATTATAAAGTCATAAAATTATGCAAAAAATTGAAGACACCAATATTATGGAATTCTAAATGTCATGTTAAATTTTTAAGTGATTTTAATTTAATTATTGACATTCAGATAATGAACTAAAGGGTATCAATTACAGCAAAAATATGTACTATCTTTTTTTCACTGGTTAATATCAATAAGTAAAACTTTTTATATGGAGTTGATATGCTTGTGTTATACAATTAATATCAAAGAAACTACACCCCTTTCCCAATTGTGTCTTTCCTTTCTAATTTTAGATTATTCCTAACTTGTATACATGTTTCTGACTTTATTGGGTTTATAACTGCAAAATATGTAAATAAAAATTTAATTCTACTTTTAAATAAAAGGTAGATTGTCTTAAAAAATGCAGATTCTCAGCTTCCTGTTCCACTACACATTGAAGTAGAAAAGCCTCATATGTTGGTTTGCAAATTAAAGTTTGAGAAGCAATGCACTATGCAACCTGTTGTTCCTGTCAATTCCGTATTCACTGCATTTGTTATTTGATCAGATTATGATTGTGATATAGTTGATATATTAAACCATCAATGGAGGTCATTTTAAATAGATCTTGGAAAAGAAAATGAAGATCGTTTAAAATTTTGTATTTTGGAGTACCTATGTAAAATGCTTGGCTAGATCTTGGAGTTAAAAGGGTTTTGGTGACGTTCCCTGGGGATGGGAGGCAACGATTAATGTAGGTGACCAGGTGAGGCATGAACAAAAGCAGTGTTCTTGTCGTACACTTTTGACTTCTATATATGGAAATTTTCTTTTGATTTTTATGATTTCAATGAGAAATCCACTGTCACTTAAACAGTTTCTCCCCTAAAAGTAATGTGTTGTTTCTCTTGCTGCTTTGAAGACTTTTCTTTGCCTTTAGTTTTCAGAAGTTTATGTTGTGTTCTTGGCAAGGAATTCTTTGGATTTATCTTACTTGGACTTGGTTCAGCTTCCTGAATCTGTAGGTATGGTTGGCTGACAAATGACCCTCCTCCAAAAGATATCCATGTCAAATGCTTGGAGCCTGTGAACATCATCACTTTATTCAGAAAAGGGGTCTTTGCAGATGTGATTAAGTTAAAAGTCTTGAGAGGAAGAGTAATAATATTCAGGCGATTCTTAAATCCTTATAGAATCTCTATAAGGTATCCTAGAGTAAAAAGAGGAGATGATAGACACACAGGGAACACACAGAGAGGAGAAGGCAATGTGGCCTTGGAGGCACAGACTGGAATGATGTAGGCACAAGCTAAGGAACTTTGACTGCTTCCAGAAGCTGGAAGGAACAAAGAATGCATTCTCTCCTAAAGCCTCTGCAGCACACCACCATTTTAATTTGATACTAATTTTGGACTCCTGGCCTCCAGTGCTGTGAAAGAACAAATTTCTTTTGTTTTAAGCCACCACGTTGGTGGTGATTTTTTAGAGTAGCCACAAGGAAGCTAATATAGTAGATTTATATCTTTTCCCAAATTTGAGAACTTTCCAGATACTGTTTCTTTAAATAAATATTTTTCAGTCCTCCCCACTCTTCTGGGACTTCATTAATTTGAATGTTAGCTTTTTTATTACTATCTCAGAATTTCCTGAATCTTTTCTTTTTGTTGTTGTTGTTTTGTTTCCCAGTCTACTTTTTTTCTTTTCTTCAGATTATTTTTTAAAATTTTTTAATTTTTTCAGTGTTCCAAGATTCGCTGTTTATGCACCACACCTAGTACTCCATGCAGTATGTGCCCTCCTTAGATTGTTTTAATTCTTCTGATCTGTCCTCCAGTTCATTGATTTATCCCCTGTCATCTACACTCTACTATTAAGCTTATCCAGTTAGTTTTCATTCAGTTATATTTTTCAGTTCTGTAACTGGCATCAGGTTCTTTCTATTTTAGCTTTATTACTTTTCTGTAATTTTCTTTCTTTTTTTTTTTTTCAATTTGTTGGAAGAGAATTAGTAATTGCTTGTTGAAACACCTTTATAACTCCTGCCTTAGAATCCTTGTCAGATATTTGATTCAGATATTGAGGTTGGTGTCTATGATTGCCTATGATTGCCTTTTCTCATTCAAGTTGTGGTTTTTTCCAGTTCCTGGGATTGATGCATTATCTTTAGTTGTACCCTGGCCTTTGGCTATATTATGAGACTCTGGATCATATTACATCATTTTTTAAAAAAATGGTATCCTCCCATCGGGGTGTAGCATAAGGACCTGGCAGGTTTGTGCATTCATCTTTTCCACTAAGCCTTGCCAATACTACACCTTGAAGGTGGAACATGCTGAATCCCCTGCTTCCTTACAGAGGGGTGGGTGAAAATTCAGCTTTCCCTTCTACTGTTTACTCCTTCTAGGTGAAAATTGAATACTAACTAATCCTACCCCATTGCCTCCAAGTTTGGGGGATGTAAGTTTAGCTCCCAGCTGTATCATGCTGACGCCAGGGAGGGGATATAGAGGGCCAACTAACACTATGAGGATGGAGACTTAACATATTCTGATAAGACCATGATAGCAGTGGGCAGTTGGTGTCCCCCTATGGTTCTGGCAAGGGATGGGTAATGAGCTTACCACTTGACCCATAAAAAGGCCATTGCTTGTTCCATGGTATAGGGGGTGGATGGAAAATCAACTCCCCACTAGGTCACTGAAACTGAGTAAAGTCTATTTTTTTTCCCTTGGCATTTAGCTGGATCAAAAGTTTCCTGTCCTTAGATCAGCCTTCCTGGCCCCCGACTTAGAGGGCCAGCCTCCCTCAGAGCCTTATGTTTCTGTCCCTGAAGCACACTATGGGAAGTCTCTGCAGCCACACTGGGGTTACTGGAGGCAACATCACAAATAGAATTCTGGGTACTTAGGCAGCCTGCCCTTTTCATCTTACCTAACAGTTCTCTGAGGTCCATTTGCTGGGTTATATTCAGGCATTTTGTAAGAAGGCCTGAGAAGAATGAGGTTGCTCTGTACTGGCAAGACCGAAAGTAATCATGTGCTGATATTTCCGTAATACTTTATTGGGAAGAGGGTCCTATAAAAACTTGAAAGTTTTTCTAAATCCCCCCCGGAGATAAAATTCTCAATCTCTGATATTTCAACTGGGTTGGAAACAAATCCCTTTCTGCACTCATTGCATCACAGGGCTATTAGTCTTATGCCACTACCTCAGACAGGGGAACAATGCATGATTTAATTAAAACATCTAAGCTTCACATTTTGACCTGCCTGCTTACCTGCAAGTGACTTTAGACATGTTACTAAAACGTTTTTTGCTTCAGTCTACTTATCTGTAAAAAAAAGATAATGATTGTTGTAGAAAATGACTGGCAGAGAGTAAATACTATAGTTCAACTACTATTATTATTATTTACTGACCTCTTTGCAAATTTTACATCCATGGATACTCTCCTTCTTTGGAATTCTTTTAATACCTTTCTATTTGGCTGGTCTTTGCTTATTTCCCTAAACCTCATAGCTGAAAGTCATTATTCTGCTTGTACTCTGACTTTTTTCTATATAAATTAGCATGTATCCTAAGCCGAGAAAGATCAGGTACAGAAAAGCTATGGGATTAGGGACATATTTCTGTGTGTCAGGAGCAGGAAATTCTCTGGGACTACATGCGAGAGGGATTTTGACAATGGATCACCACCTTCTTCCACCTGACTGTTTCTATACATACTAACAGGGAACTTCATGAAGACATTTGATATAAACAAATAAGTTTTGTATCTTTATAAGTCTTGGTTCAAATAATATTCTCCCAAAGACCTCCAAAAATGTCTTTCAACTTTCTTGTCCACTCAGCAAAATCCATTGTTCTGGAAGTAAGCAGCTGAGTGGGAATTAATCCTTTCCCACAAACCTTCATGAATGACTGCTCAATAAGTGCTTGTAGAAGGAATATGTGTTGGGAAGGCTGGGGACTCCTTCCATCTGCTCTGTCATGGTGATTTACAAGAGGCTTTAAGCTCAGAGGATTTACTTAGTTATTGGGTTTTGTTTTGTTTGTTTGTTTGTTTTACAGAGATAAAGAAAGAGAGAGAGAATTTTAAGCAGGCTCCACCCCCAGCATAGAGCCTGATATGGGATCATGACCTGAACCAAAATCAAGAGTTGGACACTTAACCGACTGAGTCACCTAGTCATGCCAGTTATTTTAAAGGTATTAAAAATGAACAGTTCAGGGACGCCTGGGTGGCTCAGTTGGTTGGACGACTGCCTTCGGCTCAGGTTATGATCCCGGAGTCCCAGAATCGAGTCCTGCATTGGGCTCCCAGCCCCATGGGGAGTCTGCTTCTCCCTCTGACCTTCTCCTCGCTCATGCTCTCTCTCACTGTCTCTCTCTCAAATAAATAAATAAAATCTTTAAAAAAAAAAGTGAAAAGTTCACATAATTCTTTCATATGCTTATTATAGGAGCCAAGACTTGCCGAAGGATTATTATTCTTAAACCAATTTTCATTCTAATGTTTTCGATTATGGGAAAAACAGTAGTTCAGACACTTTTTAAAGCAAAATATCTCTCTGTGTATTATTGAAAAAAATGAGGAGAAAATCTCCAAAGCAAGCATGTTCAAGTCTTGGGCGATTTTGTATCAGTATAAACAAAATATGGCAGCAGGGTATTTCAGATAGTCCATTTTCCATATATTGGATGAAAGCCTAGAATATACCTAGCAAGTTACATTGTTCTTTTGGCATTGGGATACCACCATGTGAATTCAGTTGTCAGCTTTTTGAAAAATTGTCACTGTCAGAACAGCCAGTTCAGATATGTAAGGAAGTCATTACTGGAAAATTCTAGGTAGGACTGAGGTTATGGGGAAGGCCAAACCCAGGCTTCCTGGCTTGCACTCATATTGATGGTCTTATCCTGTTGTCCTTGTCAGACCTCTTACAATAATTATAAATAACCCATGCTTGCCTCACTGTATCACTGGATGAAAATTGGGAAAAGGCCAAAGGTAGAAAGAATTTAACCCAGAGCAGGAGCTCATTGTCAACATGCCCTTTTTGGGTGAGGTATGCTTCCCAAAAGGACCTGTCTTCCTAAAACTAGGGAGAAGACAGCTGACATTGCCTTCACCTGGACATCTCAGCAGAACCACAGTTACCTGATGAACATACCTTGAAACAAACACTTAACTTTTCTTGTTAAATGGAACTTTAACTTTTCTAGTTTTCCCCTGCAGCTGATAAAATATTACTCTGTATACAGATGTTTTCTGCTACTGCGGTGACTCTCAGTGCGCATTCTGGAGAATTCCACAGCATGGCAGGCCCATTTCACCAGCTGCACCCTGGGTAGTCTCACAAGGACCCACCCTGAGCTTAATGCTCTGTTGTCACTATCTTGAAATCATTAGTAATTTTTGATCAATGCATCTCCTATTTCATTTTGCACTGGGCCTCACAAATTATGTAGCCAGACTTGAACAGATGCCTTACACTATCTGTTTTTCGTCCATCAATGTCTGTATCTCATTAATAGAAATACTGTTCATGTGTTCCCAGCACTCACTTCTCCAGATAATATTGATCTTCTGGTCAGTTTTTCCTTTTATTCCTTAAAAAAGAGTAATAAAGAATAGAAATGGGGCTGGTTTACCATTTTATCTCCAAATTCTGGCCAGAGTCTTTCAAACACATCGGTTTCAATAAATAGCTGAATGTGTGAATAAGTGTCTTTAGTATTTTTATCTGAAACTCTTACCCAGGCTGGATTCCATAATTGAACACACACACACGTGTGTGTGCACACACAGACACACACACACACACACACACACACTTTCCTCTAGCTCCTTAGATCTATTGGTTGGAAATAAAATCTCACTTGTTAGCAATACAATGTAAAACTTTCATAGACCAGGTAGATCTATTCCCCAAAGAATCACTGGCTAGATGAAGCAAAATGGTAGCAAATTCACAAAATATTTTCAAGTGACTTTAGAGTATAGTATACAACTTAGTTTTATTTGCCTAATTATATTTGACTTGCATTGTTAAGAAACTTGAGTTTCCATAGCAGACCAAGTTCCAAAAGGTGATGTGTTGAGGACCCAAGGTTACCCTGAAGCAGATTGGGGTCTGCTGATCTGAATTATGGAAGCATATCCTGTAGAGAGTGGAGTGGGGGAGCCCCAGGGAGGTAGGGAGTGCTGTTCCCACCATATCAAGTGTCTGAAGAGCAACCTATGGGTGGTCTAAGTGAGCCCACTTGTAAGAGTGAAGTTGGTAGAGCCATGGAAAAATGGGGTCCCTTGCCTGGGAGAGAAGACCCCGGTGTGGAACCTTGTGTAATGCCTGGCTCTGCTCCTGGCCTGGCTCCCAGTGCCTGGAAGGGCTGGAGGATGCAGGCACCATGGAGCTGCCAGTCCAGGACTCATGGACCCAGCAACGATCAAGGAGGGGTACAAGACAGTTCATCCTAGGTCCTCTGGTGCATAGCTAGTAGGGCTTTCCCTCTTTGTTTCTGGCTTTTTGTTGAGGAACAGGCTTTTTCAGTTAACTGAATTGAGCCCTGTATTCTGGATTTTACTAAACTAACTGGTTGTTCCTTTGAGAAGACCCTGGGTTTATGCATCTTGAAATTTTCTGGAAAGACTACTACCAGTAGACACAAACAGCCACCATCTGACTTCTGAGAAGTACAAACAATTTAAGCATACAGAAGGCACCCCAGAAGGGCAATGGAATTTAAAGGTTAAGGTAACTGGATTCAGAGTAAAAAGAACAAAGCCAGAAATGATGTCCTTTCCCCTCTTTTAGAGGGCACATGGCAGTGGGGTGGAAGAGTAGCTATCATTTAGGAGGGCATCCCCGGATGTGCTGGGATTTTGTGTAATTTCTGGAAGAGGGGCTTTCTGAGAGATACCCCCTTCCCCATAGCTGAGACAGCAGTGTGTGTGTGTGTGTGTGTGTGTGTGAAAGAGAGAGATGCAATTACAGCTGGAGTGGAG
Source organism: Mustela erminea (assembly GCF_009829155.1). Lineage (NCBI taxonomy): Eukaryota > Metazoa > Chordata > Mammalia > Carnivora > Mustelidae > Mustela > Mustela erminea. The sequence continues at coordinate 24,677,177 of NC_045618.1, forward strand.
GGTTCTAGCTCCCAAAATCTATGGCTCTAATAGCATTTTCACATGAATGATTCCAAACTGAGAGAACAGATATAAAAATGGACAATGACCAGAACATATAAAAATTAGAACTTGGACCTACAACCTGCAGTAACCTAACTAACTACTCCCCTTATCTACAATAAACAGTCCAGGAAGCAAGCTTGCTATCAGTTAGGATTTCAGAAAGCCAGATTGTCATCTTTAGTCACTATCATAATCTAGGAAGCTAGACAATTTCTGTAGAAATCAGCTAAGATTGCCCAAGACATATTTAATAAGTCAGCTTCCCTAATTTTTACTCCTTCCAATTTAAACCAACCAAAGAAAACAAAATATGCACCGGCAAGCAATCACATAGGACATCCCACTTCTAGGCAGCTCACCTCCACTATCTCCATGTCGACAACCTGACGTCAGAACGTACCTGAAGTTATCCCTGTTTTCCACTCTAAACCTTTCCCACTTTCCTTCCTGCCTTTGAGTCTCTGCACAATTCAAGGGATGGTGGTTGACTCCCTAGCTCAAGTGAACTCTGAATAGCCTTTGCTTTTCTCATTTGGTCAGGCTTATTTATTTCCACAAAGCCCGTCAATGGAAGGTTAGCCATCATCTGGTATTCTAGCCCACCCCCCATGAAGTCAATCCTTATGCACCTCCATCATGCTTATAGATGACTGGAGGGCTCTTATCTCAGCCCTAGATGTGCAACCAGAAAGGATGGTCTCCCAATAAACTATTGCTTAGAAAGCTTGTGTCTGTTTTCTGGTTTTATTTGGCATAATCTGTGAGTTCGTAGAGTGTGAAACCACGTATTTCCTTTATTGTTTTATCGTAAGGGACATAATTCTGATAAGGATGCAAAAGGCAATTAAAATGTTACTTGTCTGCCAACATTTATTTAGAGCTTTCTGCTGAAAGCCAAGCACAGAAGGAATACAATAATGAATGACATTGTTCCATCCCACCTCTACATTTAGAGCATTCAGAGTCTTGGGGAGCTACAGACATGTAAACAAATGTTATATCACCACCTCCAGCTCTCCCAGCCCTGTGGACAGACGGTATGAGGATGTCTGCAGGGAGTCACTGAAGGCTTTTCTATGGAGCAAAGTTTGTGTGAGATCTCAGAGGACATGGAGGAATTTGCCAGATGGAGAAAGAAGAGTAGTCCATTAGGAATAAAATTTGGCATTCACAAAACCAGTGTCTTTTTCAATTTGTCTTGCCTTTAAGTAAGAGTACAATTAAATACTCCGAACCTGATAGTTTAGGGAGATGGGAAAGACTTATGGCTTAGGGCAGCCCATGACAGAGGACCTTTTCCTTCTAGGACAGACCCTCTTCTGAAGACATCGGATGGAAAGGCAGTAGTAGGCTCAGCGATTCTTGGGGATTTGAATGCTGCTCTACATGGAGAAGTTTAAGAGTGGAAAAATCAACAATGGGCTACCTAGGCTTTCCCTAATGTGAGTTTCAGATAGAGCAGAGAAGGGAGAAATTTGAAAGACTGAAGAAGCAGAGTTGCAGGGTCTGAAGGAGGGAGAAATAGAAGCAAGTGGTGATGGCATGCTTGCAGAGATCTACCACCTAGCTCCCCTGAGAACCCCTCAAACACTATTCCATATTGTGTCATGAGCAGCCCTTTCTGGCTTTTTGTTTCTTGGGCTGTGCAACCATGGGTTGCCTCCTGAATTCTTTTATTATATTAGAACCTCCCAATTTCTCCAGGCAAATCAGTTCTTAGTCTGGGAAATTGTAAAAGCCTTGGACAAGTGGAACAACTTGGCATGAGTATTAAAAGATTGCCAGGAACCCATACAGAAGGTACTGGATAACTAGGAAAGGGTTGTGATTCCCTCAAAGATATTTATGCCCCGTGGCCCTTAGCTGCCGGAATCGGAAGCACTACCTCATGCCTTTAAAAGATTGCCCTTGGACTAAATCTAATTTTTAAAAATGTATTCACTTAAGAATTTGTTTGATAAATATTTTATCTATTTTTAAATCAATTCAGCAAATATTTATTGAGCACCCACTGTGTGCATAATATTGTGTGCTAAGCCTTGGTATACCAATGAGACACTTGTTCTATTATAATTCAGATTCGTGATCTATGAATTAAATAAGACACGCTCTATTGTCATTCAGATTAGTGATTTTCAATAGCAGCTGGGGGAGGAGATAGTGTGCAAATCATGTATGAGGTCTTTCTACTGCCTCTCTCTACCAGGTGGGACTTTCTGCTATTGACTATGGGAATATATCATGTTCTTCGAGCAGACTGGAGCAGAGAAAGAATCGAGAACCAATAATTTAGGTGCCAAGGCCAAATAAATAACATATATATCAGGAACCACAGGACAAGTAACATGTCCAGTGATATGTTACAAGAACGTTGGGGCAGTGCTTCTCAAAATTGCTTCTCGAAATCAAAAAACAAGTTTTCCAAGGACTGCTGCTATATGAGTGGGCTCAAAGATCTAGGCAAGGACCATGTGAATCATGGGGATGAAGAATTGTGTGGAGACATCATTTCTTGCCCATGGAGTTCAAGGACAGCTTAATGAAGGAGGTGGAATGAGCAGGTCTCAAAGGGAGGCAGCTTGGAGAGAGCCCTGGATTCAGAAATGGGGTAGAGTCTGACTTGTCCAGGACTAGTCAGTGTTCCTCTTACTGTTACCGTGCCCTCCTCAACTGTAAATGAAGAGCTTGAAGAGGTGATGCTAAGGCCCCTTCTAGCTCCATAAGCCTATGATTCTAGGTCTGGGTCCTGGAATTGCTGGCTGCCCTCCTACGAACCCACCACTCTCTCCTATTGCCACCAATGCTCCCCTGAATCAAGAGGGTGCTAGCTGTCTTCCTTCTGTCATGACTAAGTCCAGTATCCACTGTGGAGTCAAACTTCCTCCACTCCTCACTTCTTTGCCTTGGTCATGATCAGCAGTTGTGGATTTCTATTCTTCCCTGTCCTCTCCTTATGGTCTGGACAGGCTGGTGGAAAACCAGTCCTACTTTGGAGAAAAAAAAATCAAAATTCGAACGGCAGAGGATTTTAGAATAGAGTATCTTCCCACCTAGCCATCACTGGCACCATTTCCCTGGATTATTTCAGATTTCCTTCCAACTGAAAGTGTGTGCTGCCAAAGGCTGCTAGGTTCTGTTTTGCATTTACAAGAAGGACACCAGGAACATGATGCTGCTGCTGTCTTAGGAGGGACTACATAAGCACTTGGAAACTGCCCAGCCTGTAGAAAAGGCTTTGTCTAATTGCGGCATTGTATGTCTAAACAAGAATGTGCTTCTATGGCATAGGAACATAGAGATCGATGGTCTTGCCACCATATTAGTGACATATATGGGACTAATGTCCACACAGCATGCTGTAGTGTATACAATGTGCGTTTGTATATGTGTTGAGATCCAGCTTGACCGCCAATTGTCAGAATTTGGCATGAGCAGGTGTCTGAATCGTGATCTTTTCACTGTCACCTGACCTGAAAATAACTGTTTATATTTCTTTTTTATTTAAAAAAATCTTCAAAGCAATAGTTCCAGGAGTCAATCTTTGCACAGTGAGGTTTTCACTGATCTCTATCAGAACAGGGGAAGTAGGACAATGAATTTTTAGCTAACAAAAACCTGATCCATTTGAAATATCTTTTTTACTTTTTTCTGTTAAGATATCCTTTCTCTAATCAAATTATGGCAATGATAAATGGTATTTTTAAATTTTAAATTCTTATTGGCAAAATAAAAGATCTCTCCCTTTTAATTTGCTGTTTTATGAAAGTCTGGAAGTCAATAATCTGACAGGTAAAATTCCATTTTGGGTAATGTATTTGGTTTTATATTATGTGGTTATTGAGGCCAGGGAAGTCCTGATAATGTTGTATCAGCATGAAGAGGCAGCTTTTTTGTAGAGACCCACCAATGTAGTACACCAGACCTTCCTTCATCCAAACTTATTTTGTTGTCGGCAAGATACTGTTTAATTTCATGTTTGCATGTATATAATTTTCTTCTACATCAGCCTGCCACCCACTTCCCCTCATATATACTCATGTCTGAAACTAAACACATATTCAGTGGCTGGAAAGATTGTAAGATATATAGAAGAATAATGACAGACTAGGATCTATTGGCACAGATACATTCCCAAGAGCAAGGCCACAGACAGGGAAGTGAGAGGGAGGGAACAACTGCATCTCCTTCTACCAGAGAAAGACCTAAGAAATTTATATGAAAGCCGCAGAGTGTGGCCATGAAGCAGTTCTAAGAACATGGGGGTACCACCAGCACCTAGCATACCGGGCTTTGTTTAGATGAGTCTCAGGGGCTCAGAGAGGCCCCACCCTCACTGAACAGAAATCTGTGAAAGGAAATTGAGTTTCCATATACCAGATAGGAAGAAGGTTTGCCCTGGGTACTGGAGAAATAGTGGCATTGAGCACTTTTCGACCTGCAAGGGTTTTAGGGTTTTTCAGATATGGGTTTCTGAGACTAGTCCTTTTTTTTTTTTTTCCAAGATTTTATTTATTTATTTGAGAGAGAGAGAGTGAGAGTGACAGAGATAGCAAGAGAGCGCTCAAGCCAGGAGGAGAGAAAGAATCGTGCTCCCATTGAGAAAGGAGCCCAATATGGGGCTGGATCCCAGAACCCTGGGATCATGACCCACGTTGAAGGCAGACTCTTAAGCAACTGAGCCACCAAGGTGCCCTCTGAGACTAGTTCTTTTAGGTACCAAAGAAGTAAAGGGGAAGTTAGGACTGTAGTCTGGCCAACCCAATGTGTGCAGAACTCAGAAAACGATAGTGATCCTGATAAGCAGGTCCTGTAAAGAAATGAATACTATATTTGCTGTCCCTAAGAAGCCATACACCTTGAAAAGAGGGGGGCTTTTTAGGGTGTGGGTTGGTATAAGGATGTAAGAATACAGCTTGTAGGCAATGGATGACCTTTAGTTTCCCCTGGATAGCTTCTGGTGTCAGGACATAGAATGGTTGAAGGGAAACAACATATTTTCAATTTTCCAAAATAATACCATTGAGGAAAATAAGCATTTCATTTGGTGAACCTTGACATGGTATTTATTTTAATTAATTAAATTAAACATAAAACATTACCATTTTAGTGGATAGTAAATTTTATTGCATTTTAGATTCTGTTTCAATGCTGTCCTTAGAGTTTGGTTAATCTAGGATACTAATCCTCCATACTTGTAAGAAGTCTTACATTAGAATAAGCAATATATTCATCATAAGCCATCAACTCATTTTTCAGAGGGCCTGCCTCACCTTTTTTGCACAGCCCTGGACGAATCTCCCTGCCACTCAGAGCGCGTTCTCTGGCTATACATTTGGGCTAATAGTACTTACCAAATGACTTTATTTTGATGATTGGATGAAACAATATATCTGGGAATTCTTTATATGTTAAAAATATTAAGACATGGGAGTGCAAAGTAGAACAATAACTTTGAAAGACAGTTTGACAATTTTTTACAAAATTAAACATACTCTCACCGTGTAATCCATGAATCCTGCTCTTTGGTATTTACCTAAAGGAATGAAAAGCTTATGTCCACATGAAAACCCACACATAAATGTTTATAGCATCTTTACTCATAATTTGCCAAAATTTGGAAGCGACCCAAGATAACTTTCAGTGAATGAATGATAAATAAACTGTGGTACATATAACACACATGGTACATCTGGACAATGAGTAATATTTGGCACTAAGAAGAAATGAGCTATCAAGTCATGAAAGGACAATGGGGGAAACTTAAATGCATATTGCTAGTGAAAGAGGCCGATCTAAACTGGCTACATACTGTAAGGTTCCAACTGTATGACTTTCTAGAAAAGGCAGTACTATGGAGATAAAAAGATCAATGGCTGCCAAGGGTTGGGGGGAAAGAGAATGAATAGGCAGAGCACAAAGGATTTTTAGGTTAGTGAAACTACTCTGTATGAAACTGTAATAGTAGACATATGCCATTATATATTTTCCCCAAACCATAAAATGTACAATACCAATAATGAACCCTGTTATAAATTATGGACTATGGGTGATAATAATATGTCAATTTTTTTTTCTCTAGGTCCAATAACAGTTTTTATTCCCTTGGAACAAAGATCTGTGGTAAAGAAACTTCAGAAGGGAAACATAAACATGAACAACAAAATGATACTAGGGTGTTGTGGCAGGTGGCTGGCACACTTCACAGTGGACCTGGTCATGCCCTGGGTTCTCAGATCAACATCTGCCCCATCCCCAAGTGCCCATGATATAGGTGGAGGGTGGAGGCAGTGAGGAGGAAATCTTCCTGACTATGCAAGGGAGATGAATGTACCAGTCTCTTCTGAGGTCTCTCAGAGACATCAAACCCTCACCTCAAGAATAGAGGTAGACAAGTAAGAATGAGAGGGACCTGGGCATCACAGATAATTAGAAAGTAGTCACAGACCCTTTGTGGCTGACAGAATCTATGCTTAAAATAATACCACAAGAGAAGCAACAGTTGGCTAAGACAGCTTTGTGTTTTATGGTAAACATGTAGGTTCATGCCTTAGAGATTAGTAAATAAATCTCTTTCTTGTATATCCCAGGTGTTTTTCAAACTGCTGCTTTTATGCTAAATCTCTTCAGGGTTATTTGTTATGCTGGCTTTTTAAGAACAGCAACTCAGTTTCCTGTCATCCTCTGCCTCTCCCAGAGCTAAATCGACTGATTTTTAAATTATCTGGAGTTAAACCCTGCTGATTGTATAAAATTATGAAGTTAAGTTCCACTTGATTTCAAAGCCAATTATGAGGATTTATCCTCCCAGTGCTTGTCCACTGTACATGGGGTACTTAGTACGGGATCCGATTATGTCACTTCTGTAAGTTTGTGTTCCCTCTCATTTGCTGGGCGGGTTTGTTCCCAACCACATCCTTCCCCCTCCTCAGCTTTTTGACATGGACTCCTCTGTATGATTAACTGTGAAAAGTCTGTTCTGCCAGTCTTTGGGTCATTTTCATAGTTACTGGCACTGATGTGGCTGTTCTCTCTGTGTCTGTGCGACAAGGTGAGCTTAGAATCCTTCTACTTCTTTCATGGTTCACCTCCCCTTCCAAAAATAATGAATACTGTTATGCTGGAAATAAATAAATAAAAAAAAAAAGAATCCTTCTACTTCTTAACCTCCCTGGTGGTCTAGTGGTTAGGATTCGGCGCTCTCTCTCTCCTTCTACTTCTTCATCTTCCTCTCTCTCTTTAGTTTGTCAACTTTTGCTTCATATTTCAAAACTTTAATAGTAAGGGCATATAAATTCATGATAATGACTTCCTGTTAAATTGACCCATTTACCATTATGAAATATCACCATTTTTCTCTCTATATATCTTACCTTAAACTTTACTTTGATTAACATTAATTTCACTATGCCAGATTTCTTTTAACTCATACATCTTTTACTTTAATCTTATCTGTAATATTTAATCTTATCTGTAAATATTATAAATATTATAAGCAGCATATAATTGTTTTTTTGCAAAAAATTCTAACTCAATTTGTATTTTAATTGGTATGTTAAATCCATTCATATGTAACATAGTTATTACTTATATGTTCATCATTTTGCTATGTATTTCCTGTTGGTCTTGACGTTTATTTTCTTTTTCTTCCTTTCCTGTCTTCCATTGTATTAATTATTTTTAAAACATTCTGTTTTATCTCTTCTATTAGCATTTTGTTATAAATTTCAGTATCAGACTTTTGGTAGTTACATTAAAAACTACAATATGCATTTTTAACATTATATAGTCCTATAACTTAGTATTTTAACATTTCTTGAATGATATAACAAATGCAAAATAATTTAACACCACTCACCATCCTTTCCTTTTTTGCTGCTGTTCTCATATACTTTAGTTGAACATAAATTAAAAACTTCACAAAAATACTTATTATTGCTTTTAAACACAATAGTCTTTTATATGTATATTTATCCTTTCCAGTGCTTTTTATTTCTTAAACTTCTACATTTCATCTGAGATCACTTTCTTTCAGCATGAAGAATTTCTTTTAGCATTTCCTAAAGCCGGGGTCAGCTGGAGATGAATTTGCATAGCCTTTCATTATAAGTGATATCTCTTTTGAGTCTCTATTTTTCAAGAATATTTATCCTGAGTATGAAATTCTAGGTTGTTAGTTTTTATTTTTTCTTATAACACTTTAAAGATGATTTCTAATGTCTTTTACTTCCATTGTTTGTTGTTTTAACAATGATGCCTCTTTTTTTCTCTTTTTAAGATGTTCTCTTTGATGTTTTAAGGTGTTTTTAGATGTTGTTTTCTGCATGTTTTACTAGGAATATGTGCAAACATGTGTGGTCATGTGTTTTGTATTAATCTTACCTGGGATCCTTTGTGATTCTTAAATTCATGAATTGTATTTCATCACATTTGGAAAATTCTCAGCCAATGTGTTTTCTAATTTTACTTCTGTTTTATTCTATTTCCTCTTTTCTGGTTAATCCATTTTAGACCTTGTGATTGTGCCCTACATCTTCCTTTCTGTTTGCCTTGCTCCTTGTTTTTATCTTTTTCCCTTTGGAGTTTGGGTATTTTTATTAATATATCTTTGTATTTATTAATGTCTTTTGCCATGTGTGTTATACTGTTAAGGCTATTTAATGAGTCCTTAATTTCAGAGACTATTTTGGCATCCTGGAATGTCCATTTAACTTTTTGAAGATTCTAATGCTCTTTTATAATATATCTTTTCACCAATCTCCTATCTTTTCTTCTATTTTTATTGAGGTATAATTGACATATAATATTATTTAGTTTCAGGAGTATAACATAGTGTTTCAATATTTGTATACATTGCAAAATGATCATGATAATAAGCCTACTTAACATGCATTACTATACATAATTAAAAATTTTTATTTCTTGTGATGAGAACATTTAAGATTTATTCTTAGATTTAAATATATGTCAATTGTGTAATTATTTAATTATATTAAATATAATCACCATACTATACATTACATCTCCATGACTTATTTATTTTATAACTAGAAGTTTGTACCTTTTGACTCTTTTCACACATTTTACCAAACTCACACAACCTCACTGGGATCTTCCCCCTTAGAACTGTTCTTGCTGCATCCTGTAAGTTTTAGTATGTTGAATTTCAATTTTCATTTGTCTCACGGTATCCTTTTATTTCTTTTCTTCACTGGCCCATTAGTTGTTCGGTGTTTAATCTCCACATATTTGTGAACTTTCCAGTTTTCTTCTTATAACAGATATTTAGTTTCTTACCATTTTTGTTAGAGATGTTATGATTTTAACCTTAAATTTGTTAAGATTTCTTTTGTGGCCCAATGTATGATTTATCCTGGAGGATGTTCAATGTGCACTTAAGAAGATTGTGTATTCTATTGCTTTTAGGCAAAATGTTTTGTATGTATCTGTTAGTCCATCTGGTTTAACGTGTCATTTCAGGCTGATGTTTCCTTATTGGTTTTCTGTCTGGATAATCATTCCATTGATGTAAGAAGGGTATTAAAGTCTTCTACTATTATTGTATTTCTGTCTATTTCTCCCTTTACATCTGTTAATATTTGCTTTTTATTTAGGTTCTCCTGTATTGGGTGAATAAATATTTATAAATGTGATATTTTCTTGTCAGATTGATACTTTTGTCATTATATAATGCCTTTCTTTTTCTCTTATTACAATACTTGTTTAAAAGTGTATTTTATCTGATATATGTATAGTTACTCCAACTTTTTATTGATTGCCATTTGAGTGGAATATCTATTTTTATCCCATCACCTCCACTCTGGATGTGTCTTCAGATCTGAAGTGTCTTCAGAACATATATTCGTCTTGTTTTTATCCATTCAGTCTCTCTAAGTCTTTTGATTAGATAATTTAGTTCATTTAAATTTAAGTAATTATTGGGCTGCCTGGGTGGCTCAGTCAATTAAGTGTCTGCCTTCAGCTCAGGTCATTATCCTGGGATCCTAGGATCGAGCCCCACATCTGGCTCTCTGCTCCTCCAAGAGCTTGCTCCTCCCTTTCCTTCTGCCTGCCGTTCCCCCTGCTCATGATCTCTCAGTCAAATAAATAAATAAAATATTTTGAAATAAATAAATTTAAATAATTATTGTTATCTAACAATAATTTACTGCTCATTTATTTATTGTTATCTAACAATCATTTACTGCTATTTTTGGTTGTTTTCTGTCTGTTTTGTAGTTTCTCTGTTTCTTTTTCTCTTGCTTTCTCTTTTGTGTTTAGATGGATGGCTTTTTTAAATGGTGTACTTAGATTGCTCTTTTATTATCTTTTGTGTATCTCCTATAGCTTTTTGCTTTGTGGTTATCATAAACCTACTTATAACAACTTCTATTTATAACAGCCTATGTTAATTTGATAAATTTAAGTTTGAACACATTAGAAAGCTCTGCATTTTTACTCTCACTGTTCCATATTTTGTATTTTTGTTGTAATATTTTATATCTTTTTTACTTTGTGTATCCCTTAATTAATTATTCTAGTTACAGTTTTTTTTTACCACTTTTGTCTATTAACCTTCATGCTAGATCTATAAGTAATTAATCTACTACCTTTACTATACATTTCATATTTTCATTACTTTCAATAGTTCATTAGTTTTCACTAATTCCTGCTCTTCTTTTTTTAAGCTTAAAGAAGTCCCTTTAACATTTTAAAAAACCAGTTAGGGGCACCTGGGTGGCTCAGTTGGTTAAGCAACTGCCTTCAGCTCAGGTCATGATCCCGGAGTCCTGGGATGGAGTCCTGCATCAGGCTCCCAGCTCCACAGGGAGTCTGCTTCTCGCTCTGACCTTCTCCTCACTCATGCTCTCTCTCACTGTCTCTCTCTCAAATAAATAAATAAAATCTTTAAAAAATAAATAAATAAAATAAAAATAAAAAACCATTTAGCCAAAGTCAACCTCTAACTTTTGCTTGCTCAGAAAACTTTTTATATACCCTTCAATTCTGAATGATAACTTTGCCAGGTAGACTATTGTTGGTTAGTGTTTTTCCTTTTAGCACTCTGAATATATCATCCCACTCCTTTATGACTGCAAAGTTTATGTTGAAGTATTTACTGATAGTCTTATGGGAGTTCCCTTTTTCCTTTTTCCTGCTCTGATGGGGTTAGATCCATTGTCCCATTTTTAAGTTCACTGATCTTTTTTTCTGTTTTGTCCAGTCTGCTGTTGAACCCCTCTAATATTTTGATTCAGTGATTGCATTCTTCAACTCTGTGACTTCTATCTGGTACTTTCTTATATTTTCTCTTTGTTGAAGTTCTCACTGTGTTTACCCATTCTCTTGAGTTTGGTGAGCAAGTATATGAATATTACTTTAAACTCTTTACATATAAATTACTTATCTGTTTCATGAAGGTTTTTCTTCTTGCGGCTTTATCTTGTTCTTTCCTATTTCTTCATTTTTCTTGACTCTGTGTTGATTTCTACACATTAGATGACATAACCACTTCTCCCAATCTTTAAGGGTTGACCTTGTGTAGGAAATGATACTGATCCTTTAACCTGGTCTTTGCTCTTGATTGTCTCAAATCTTTATAATTGTCCAAGCAGCCTAATTTATTTTTAATATCTCTCAGTAGTTGAGGGTGTGTCAAGACCAGTCAGTGTCCAAAAAGAGAGGGTCCCAGTCAGCACCTAGATTCAGGGTGATCAGAAGACAGACTCTCAGACAATAGATTTTAAAAATAAAAATATGTAAGTCCTGTGGACCACAAACGTAAGCCCCACAGCACCAGGCTTTCTAAAATTGTTCCCTGCCTGGGTGGCAGTCACAGAAGCAAAACTCCAGATGAGTGTATAAGCTTCACTTTTGGAGATACTGAGGAGCTTCAGTGAGGCAGAAACAGAGCACAAAAATGGCAACCCTTGACCTACATTCACTGAGATATCTCATAGTCCCTAGATCTATGCTAAATCCGAAACCTGCCCCCAAACCTTCAGAAAAAGCAAGTAGGCCTCTTCCTGGAAAGTTTGGGAATTGTTTCAGTATGTTGTCTTTGCAGTGCCCTAAGGATGGTAGCCTGCCAAGAACTGTCTCTCCAATTGGTACAGTCCCATAGAACCCAGGAAAACAATTCCTCGTGGCCACCAGAGTCAGGCAATCCAAGGGCAAACCCTGGGTGGTAGCCACAAAAACTGGAGCATCAGACATAAAAACTGGGGCACCAGACACATTTAAGAGCTCCCTTCTGGGGGTGCCTCTGTGACTAAGTCGGTTAAATGTCTGCCTCCAGCTCAGACCATGATTCCAGAGTGCTGGGATCAAGCCCCACATTGGGCTCCCTGCTCAGTGGGAAGCCTGCTTCTCCCACTCCCTGATGCTCTGCCTACTTGTGCTCTCAATCTCTCTGTCAAATAGAAAAAATCATTAAAAAAAGAAAGAAAGAAAGAAAGAAAGAAAGAAAGAAAGAAAGAAAGAAAGAAAGAAGGAAAGAAAAAGAAAGAGGCTCCCTTCTGAGAGATAGTGACACTTTGGAGTGCAGCAGAAAGAGTGCAAAGATAGTGCCTGCCCTCTAAGGTTTCAAAAAAAGTTTACAGGCAGCCCTTTGATGAGTGTTAATTACACTCCTGTGCAACCTCTGAGCATAGCCCCTCTGGCCACCGGAGCCAGGCAATGTGGGGATGTTTCCTGGCAGTATACACAAAAATCCGAGCACCAGAAAAGTGTATAAATTCCTTTCTCAAAGACACTGACAAGCTGGAATGAGGCAGAGGAAGAGTGTAAGGTTTGTATCTATTGGCCTCCATTCCGGAGTTCCTTCCATATGCACCTATAGGTATGTCAAACCAGAAGCATGCCTCTCAGGCCAAAGTCCCTGGACATGCAACTTGGCTTCTTTCTCAGAAAGACTGGGATGTATTTCATTCAGCTAATTGTACAGTGTTCCAGGAGCGGCAGTCTGCCAAAAGCTGTCCCTGATTATTACAATCCCATGGGACCTAGAAACACAAGCTCTCCTGATTTTCAGAGCCAGATGATCAAGAGATGTCCCCAGGGTTGCAGCCACAAAAATTGGGTAATAGGATATAAATACTGGGGTGTCAGACATCTCTAGAAATTCCCCACTAGGAGACATTAGTGCCCTGATGTGTGGCCCAGGAACACCATAAAGATGGTACTCACTGGCTGGAGTGAGGCAAAGGTGGAGTGCAAAGATGGCACCCAACAAAAATAGGAAAAAAAGAGGGGAAAAGAAAGCATGAGTGGCACTTAGCAAGGCCAAGAGAGAGCAGGAATATGGTGCAAACCAATCTCCATACCTAAAGAGTATCCCAGTAAGCACCTGCCCCTGAAACCAATATTTTGAAATTAGAAATGAGTCTCTTTTACATAAAGTCTTGACACTTTTCAAAGGGCTGTTTCTCCTCTGTGCTGCACACGGGCATTTTATTTTATTTTTTTTGTAGGTTTCATACCCAGTGTGGAGACCAATGTGGGGCTTGAACTCATGATCCTGAGATCCAGATTTGAGCTGAGATCAAGAGTTGGACACTTAACTGACTGAGCACCTCAAGCATCCTGACACATGGTGCTTTTAAGAGTAATCTCTCAGTTCTTTTAAGAGTAATCTCTCAATTCACCACAGCCCCAGATTTCTCATGGGTGTGAGTCTCATTGTTATTCAAAGACATGTTTTAGAGACTTGTTTCTTAGATGCTAGTCTTAATACATGGGGGGCTTTATGTGGGTCTTTACACAGGGGATGGACTTTATGGCAAGATTGTATCTCAGTCTTTTTTTGCCTGCTTTGATGTTACCCTGACATTTGCCTGATATGAAGGGACTGCTCCACCAGTTTTTAGTTTCTTTTCAGAAGAGATTGTTCCATATATAGTTGTAGATTTGATGTGTCTGTGAGAGGAAGAAGGTAGGATCTTCCTACATCACCATTTTGAACTGGAACCTTCTACGTAAAAAATATATATATCATATATGAATGGGTTTTTTCTGTTAAGACCTGGTATGAATGTGTCTCTTCATTGACCAGTTATTTCTTGATATATTGATCCAGTTAAGGCTTAGTTTTTGGTTTGGCTAGGTTGATATATTTCAGTATTGTTTTTGTCTTGGAGTGTAGTCATTATTCCTGGGACACACTTAAGCATGGCCATTCTGAAATTCCCACTTAATGCACAATATTTTCACTGAGGTACCTCAACTCTGACCGAATTGGGACTACTGTATCTCTCCATCATTGTAGGATCTTTGAAATCTCTGCCTTGCTTTCTTTTTTTCCCAATAGCTGTTCTCCAACAGCTCTCCTAGAGTTTCACTCTGCACCAGGGCAACTTCAGATTAGAATAAGGACACAAATGTATCCTGTCTCAGATCTTTGGGTAGTCTTTCTCTGACATTCCTTTCTCTTTAATATCTTCTCTACCATCCCAGCTGCCCCACAAGCTCAAAGTTTTGATTTCTATTTTTACCACTCACTGAGACTGCTAGTATCTTCTTGAGTTCTATTTTTCTGTGCCTTTATTGGAAAATGCATTCTGAATACAACAGGTGAATATAAGCTCAATTGCATGTTCCTCTTCTTTCAAAGATTGTAGTTTTGCATTGGCTGATGTCATCAAATGTCCAAATGTTCTATGTGTTTCTTCCAGCCTTTATAGTTATTTAAAATGGGAGAATATTGGGGTACCTGGGTGGCTCAGGTCGTGATTTCAGAATCCTGGGACTGAGCCCCACATCAGGCTCTCTGCTCAGTTTGGAGTCTGCTTCTCCTTTTCACTCTCTCTGTGTGCCCTCTCTCTCTCACTGAAATAATAAATAAAATGTTAAATAAATAAGTAAAATATAATAGGAGAATGTTGATATTTATGAATATATTACCAAAAAATTTATAAGAATTAAAAACCATATAGTGTATATTTTCTGATCACAATGGAAACAAACTAAGAGTCAGTAACAGAGAAATAATGTGGTAATCTCCAAACACTTGAAAACTAAATAGTGTACCATGGGTCTAAATGGAAGTCTTAAGGAGAATCAAAATAATTGATCTGGAAGTCCTCACTCCCTCCTTAAGCAAGAAAAAAAAAATGGACAAAACTGAAAACCAATGAATTATCCTGAACTTAGTAGAGAATTAAGGTCACAGGGCAAAGCACCACCCTCAAATATAGAGATAGATGAATATAGGGAATCATATCTGAGATCAGCATACCTGTAACAGATGCTGCTGGAGCCACAAACTAATAGGAAAACTTAGTGGTAGTTTTGGTAAATTGTTGAAGACTGAGTATGACTCTTGTGAGAGTTAAGAAGTTCCTAGGGCACCAGGGTAGCTCAGTCTTTAAGTCTGCCTTTGGCTCAGGTCATGATCCTAGGGTCCTGGGATCGAGCCCCGTGTTGGACTCCCTGCTCAGTGGAGGGAGCTCCCTTCTTCATCTCCCATTTTCCCTGCTTGTGTTCCCTCTTTCACTGTATCTCTCCTTCTGTTAAATAAATATGTAAAATCTTAAAAAAAAAAAAAAGTTCCTTGGGCTACAGCTTGGGTTTTTACCTCCAGGAACCTCCCAGCTCCGCACTGTTGAAGAGCCAAGGAAAATCCCCTTATGTCTCTGTCAGAAAGAGGGGAAAATAACTATTTTGAAACATGCCTAGAATATTCTCCACAATAAATGCCTACTGTCTCTGGGGAAAGTCATTACCAGAGCTTTATCCTATCTCGGGGGAAAAGGCAAATAACCAGATCCAGCCTCCCTGTGTCACTTAAAGGAGGAGAAAAGGAAAGAAACAATTCAAAAAGTCATAAGCCTGGGACAGACTTACTAAAGCAGATTTTTTTTTTTAATTTCTTAAAAAAAAAACATATATTATTTGTTTCAGGGGTACAAGTCTGATTCGTGTCTTACACAACACCCAGCACTTACCACAGCAGATACTCTCCCCAATGTCCATCATCCAGCCACCCCATCCCTCGATCTCCCCTCCAGCAACCCTGAGTTTGTTTTTTAAGTTTAATAGTCTCTTATGGTTTGTCTCCCTCTCTGGTCTTGTCTTGTTTCATTTTTTCCTCTCTTACCATATAATCCTCTGCCTTATTTCTTAAACTCTGCATATCAGTGAGATCATATGATAATTGTCTATCTCTGGTTGACTTATTTTGCTTAGTGTAATACTCTCTAGTTCCATCCACATAGTGACAAATGGCAAGATTCCATTTTTTTTTACAGCTGCACAATATTCCATTTTGTGTGTGTGTGTGTGTGTGTATATAGATAGATAGATAGATAGATAGATAGATAGCACATTTTCTTTATCCATTCATCTGTTGATGAACAGCTGGGCTCTTTCCATAGTTTGGCTATTGTGAACATTGTTGCTATAAACATTGGGGTACATGTGCTCCTTTGGATAACTGCATTTGTATCATTGGGGTAAATACCCAGTAGCACAATTTGTGGGTCATAGGGTAGCTCTATTTTCAACTTCTTGAGGAACCTCCATTTTTTTTTCCCAGAGTGGCTACACCAGCTTGCATTCTGACCACTTGCAAGAGTGTAGGAGGGTTCTCCTTTCTCTGCATTCTCTCCAACATCTGTCATTTCCTGATTTGTTAATTTTAGCCATTCTGACTGGTATTAGGTGGTATCTCTTTGTAGTTTTGAACCATAGAATGGGAAAAGATATTTGCAAATTACATATCAGGTAGAGTGTTAGTGTCCAAAATCTATAAAGAACTCAACATCTAAAGAACAAATAATCTAATCAAGAAATGGGCAGAAGACATGAACAGACATTTCTGCAAAGAAGACAAACACATGGCCAACAGACACATGAAAACATGTTCAACTTCACTTGGCATCAAGGTAAAAACAAGATATTTAACCATAAAATTATAAAATGCTTTTCCTTACCTCCACCTTACCCCATCACCAAGACTCCCATTTATTAGTAGGTTACTGTGAAAAATCTTTGGACACAGACTCTATCTAAATGGTTTTTAGAAAAGACCAAAGACAAAGGAATAAATACACAACAAATTTGAAACCCCTATAGTTATAGAAAATATCAAACACTGCCCAGCTTCTATGCAGATCAACATAAAACCTCACTCTTAATGCTTATGTACTTCAGTTACTATTTCCTAACATCACATGTCTGGATTTTAATAAAAAATTGCAAGACATATTAATAATAAGAAAGAATAGTTTGAAGTGTCAAAGCAAGCATCAAAACAAGACTATGACATAGATATTAGAATTATCAGAAGAGGAATTTAAAATAACTATGATAAATATGTTAAGGGAAAGGTAGAAATAGAAAGAGCAGGTGAGTAACATAAGCAGAATAATGGAAATTCTGATCCATTAGAAATAAAAAATGCTGTGACAGAAATGAAGAATTGCACTTGGATCAATAGAGTAGACACAGCTGAAGAAAGAACTTGGATCAATAGAGTAGACACAGCTGAAGAAAGAATTGGTGAGCTTGAAGATATGTCAACAGATTTGCAACCTAAAATACAAACAAAACGAAAAAGAACCACAACAGAGGAGACTTGATGGCGGGGAATTAGGAGGAGGTGCCATTTCAGCCTGTACCCTAAAGTGAGCTGATTACCTACCAAAGAACTCTGATCACCCATGAAATCAGATTGAGATTAGAATTATACACTTCTGGATCTCTATGGGGGCAGAAGATGCCAGTGGGTAGGTAAAGTGGAGTGGGAACATCAGACTGGTATGGGAAGATAAACAAAAGGGGGAGGGAGCCATCAGAAGTGACCTATTGGAAAGTAATACCCCAATAAGAGAGTGTCCTGCAAGTAGGGACCAGCATTAACTTGGAGTTTGGTTGAAAGCACTCAAAAAAAGCAAAGTATCGTGGGGGTAAACTGGGGGAATTGGGGCGGTTAGGGACAGGGGCTTAAGTCCCCGGACCCAGGACAGCCACCACCGGTGCTGAGCCAGATAGAGTGCGGTGAAGAAACCAGGTTTTGGTCCCTTAGCTGTGAGCACACCTGAGAGTGCCTGAGTGGCAGCTCCCCTGAGGGGTGAGGGTCTCACCAGTGGGCAGAACCACAGCCTTTTGCATTCTCCACAGGCGGGGTGTGCCGTGCTATCGGAGACTGAGTCGCGCCCCACACCTTCCCCTGAGAGAGGTGTGTGCATGCTCCAGCCAGCAGAACTGCAGCCTTTTGCACTTTCCCTGCATGCAGGCCACGCAACCAGAGTCTGAGTCGCACCCCACACGCTCCCTTGAGAGAGGTGCGTGCAGGCTCCAGCCCCGTCTGACAACTCACTGTGATGGAAAGTTTGAGCACTCTCAGCCCTGGCCAGTGGGAAAATCACAGTGTGCTATCACTTCTTGGGACCTCTCTGGAAGTCTGGAGCTTCCCAGACAGCCGCCACTGTCGTGGTCTTGGGTACAAGCAGGAGTTCCTGTGTCCCCAGGGATCATGATTGGGAACGTGCTCTGCCAGCAACTAAGGGGGAATTTGTGTGCTCTGGAGCACCCCGAGGGGAACAGACTGAGGTTTCTCTCTGAGAGGGAGGTCAGGGTACAGTTTGCTTTCCTCTAAACCTCCAAAGACCATCAAAAGCTGTCAAGGCCAGAGAAAACAAACAGACAAACAAAGAAAAAAAACCTCCAGTTTTCCTCCAGGAAAACTGGTTTCCTCAGAGCCCATCCCCTTGATGGGGGTGGGAGGACAACTCAGGGAGCACTGCATAAAAACCCACGTGGCAGGACCCTCCCCCAGAAAGCCAACCAAAAAAAAAAAAAAAAAAGACAAGAGAACAACCACGACTACTTCATAGATACAACTTTTGTCTTTAATTCGTTCCCACTATCCTGGTTCATTTTTTTTAATAGATAATTTTTTAACCTATTTACCATCACAGTGAGTTGTCCAGTACATCAAATTCCATTTATTATGGAATAATAACTTGAACTTTTTGATACATATACCTGTGTTTTTCTTTTGCTTTTCCATTTTTTACTTTTTTAAAATTTTATTTTAGTTCAGTTTAGCTTATTCATTTTAAAATTTGCTTGAATATTCATATAGAGTTAAACTTCAAGGCAATCCCCTTTCCCCAATCAATGCTACTCCTATAAGTAAACCAATTTTTAATTCTCCTTTATTTTAGGAAAGCTGAGCCATTTAACAAAGATATCAAGATGCATTGAGGAAGAATCAAAACAATCTTCCACACCCACACTGAAAATTTATAACCACTCTCCCATCCTTTTCTTCTGCCAGTGTTTCTATGTATTTGTGTTTGTCCTGATAGTATATAAATCTTATACCTGGGGTTCTTTTTGACAAGGTTATTATTATTATTATTATTTTTGCTTTTCTATATATATTTTTTTTCTCTTGTCATTGACTTTTATCAGTCTTTTTGCTTATTGTTTTTGTTTGTATACTTCATAAATCTTACCTTGGGACCCATTTGGGCTGGGACTTCTCTTTTATTTTACCTTTCTCTCTCTCTCTCTTTTTCCCTTTTTTTTCTTTCTTTTTTTCATTTATTTGGTTGGGGACTATTGATTGCTCAGAAGTGTTCCAGGGTGCATCTTGCCTGCACCACAGTCGATACATTTAGCTACATCCATTCAGCCATCCCTCACCAAAATGACTAGGAGGAGGAATGCCCAACAGAAGAAAAATTCAGAGGATGGGCCTTCTGCAACAGAGCTAATGGCTATCAACATAGACAATATGTCGGAAAGGGAATTCAGGCTAACAATTATCCAGGCAATAGCTAGGTTGGAGAAAGCCATGGATGACCAAATGGAATTGATTAGAGCAGAACTGAAAGCCACCAGGGATGATGTTCACAATGTTCTCAATGAGTTCTAATCTAATCTAAATTCTCTAAAAGCTAGGGTAACTGAGACAGAAGATAGAATTAGTGATTTGGAGGACAAAGAGATAGAGAGAAAGGGTCAAGAGGAAGCCTGGAACAAACAGCTTAGAAGCCACGAAAATGGAATTAGGGAAATGAATGATGCCATGAAAGATTCCAATGTCAGAATTATTGGAATCCCTGAGGGGGAGGAGAAAGAAAGAAGTCTAGAAGATATAGTGGAACAAATTTTCCATGAAAATTTTCCCAATCTCGTGAATGGAACCAGTGTTCATGTACTAGAGGCAGAACAGTTTCCCCTCAAGATTATAGAATCTAGAAAGACCTCAAGACTCCTGATAGTAAGAATGAGGAATCATAATTATAGACAGGATCTCTTGAAAGCAGCTAGGACACAGAAGCTCCTTATGTACAGAGGAAAGCCCATCAGAATAACGTCAGACCTGTCCACAGAAACCTGACAAGCCAGAAATGGCTGGCAAGATGTATTTAGGGTACTAAATGAGAAGAACATGCAGCCAAGAATACTTTATCCAGCAAGACTGACATTCAAAATGGATGGAGAGATCAAGTTTCCAAGAACAGCAAGGCTTAAGAGTATGCAACCACTAAGCCGACATTGTAGGAAATATTAAGGGGGTTCTATAAAAGAGGAAAAATCCTAAGAATATCACTGAACATAAATATATTGAGACAATCTACAGAAAGAAAGACTTCAAAGGTAACACGATGTCAATAAAAACGTATCTATCAATAATCACTCTCAATGTGAAAGGCCTAAATGCACCCATAAAATAACACAGGGTTGATTGGATAAAATAACAGGACCCAACCATATGTTGTCTACAAGGGACCCATTTTGAACCTAAGGATACACCCAGACTGAAAGTGAAGGGATGGAGAAGCATCTTTCATGCCAATGGGCCTCAAAAGAAGGCTGGGGTAGTGGTTCTCATATCAGATAAATTGGATTTTAAACTAAAGACTGTAGTCAGAGATATAGAAGGACACTAAATAATTCTTAAAGGGAATATCCAGCAAGAAAATCTAACAATTGTAAATATCTATGTCCCCAATATGGGAGCATCCAATTACATAAGAAAACTATTAATCAAGATAAAGAGTCATATTGATATAAATACATTAATAGTAGGAGATCTTAACATGCCTCTCTCAGTAATAGACAGATTATCCAAGCAGAAATTCAATAAAAAAACAAGAGCATTGAATGATACACTGGACCAGATGGACCTCATAGATATATACAGAACATTTCACCCTAAAACAACAGAATACTCATTCTTCTCAAGTGCACATGGAACCTAATCCAGAATAGACCACATACTGGGTCACAAAATGAGGCTCAACTGATACCAAAAGATTGAGATTATTCCCTGCATATTCTCAGATCACAATATTTTGAAACTGGAGCTCAATCCCAAGGAAAAGTTCGGAAGGAACTCAAACACCTGGAAGCTAAAGACCACCTTGCTTAAGAATGCTTGGATCAACCAGGAGATCAAAGAAGAACTGAAACAATTCATGGAAACCAATGAGAATGAAGACACTTCAGTCCAAAACCTATGGGATACAGCAAAGACAGTCCTAAGGGGGAAATACATAGCCATCCAAGCCTCCCTCAAAAAAATTGAAAAATCCAGAATACACCAGCTGTCTCTACACCTTAAAGAACTGGAGAATCAACAATAAATTAAGCCAACTCCACACACAAGAAGGGAAATAATCAAGATTAGAGCAGAGCTCAATGAGATAGTAACTAGAGATACAGTAGAATGTATCAATGAAACTAGAAGCTGGTTTTTTGAAAGAATCAATAAGATCAATAAACCATTGGCCACACTAATCCAAAAGAAAAGAGAGAAAGCCCAAATTAATAAAATTATGAATGAAAAGGGAGAGATCACAACTAACACCAAGGAAATAGAAACAATCATCAGAAGTTATTATCAACAGTTATATGCCAATAAGCTAAGCAACCTAGATGAAATGGATACATTCCTGGAAAACCATAAACTCCCAAAATTGAACCAGGAAAAAATTGGCAACCTGAATAGACTGATATCTAGTAATGAGATTGAAGCAGTGATCAAAAACCTCCCAAAAAACAAGAGCCCAGGTCTTGACGGATTCCTTGGGGAATTCTACCAACCTTTCAAAGAAGAAATAACACTTATTCTCCTGAAGCTGTTTCAAAAAATTGAAGCAGAAGGAAAACTTCCAGACTCTTTCTATGAATCCAGCGTTACCCTGATGCCCAAACCAGGCAAAGACCCCACCAAAAGGAGAATTGCAGATCAATATCACTGATGAAGATGGATTCTAAGATTCTCAACAAGATCCTACCAAACAGGATCCAACAGCACATTATAAAGATTAGCCACCATGACCAGGTGGGATTCATCCCTGGGTTACAAGGATGGTTCAACATTCACAAATTAATCAATGTGATAGAACAAATCAATAAGAGAAGAGAGAAGAACCACATGGTCCTCTCAATTGATGCAGAAAAAACATTTGACAAAATTCAACATCTATTCCTGATTCAAACGCTTCAAAGTATAGGGATAGAGGGAAAATTCCTGAACTTCATAAAATCTATCTATGAAAAATCCACAGCAAATATCCTCAATGGGAAAAAGCTCTTAGCCTTCCCGTTGAAATCAGTATTACAACAAGGATGCCCACTCTCACCACTCTTGTTCAACATTGTATTAAAAGTCCTAGCAACAGCAATCAGACAACAAAGGGAAATAAAAGATATCCAAATTGGCAATCAGGAACTCTAACACTCTCTCTTCGCAAATGACATGATACTTTATATGGAAAACCCAAAAGACTCCACCTCCAAATTACTAGAACTCATACAGCAATTCAGTAATGTGGCAGGATACGAAATCAATGTACAGAAATCAGTGGCTTTCTTATACACTAACAATGAAAAGACAGAAAGGGAAAATAGAGAATCGATTCCATATACTATAGCACCAAGAACCATAAGATACCTGGGAATAAACCTAACTAAAGAGGTAAAGGATCTGTACTGGAAGAACTACAGAACACTCATGAAAGAAATTGAACAGGACACCCAGGAGTGCTGCACCACCTGGCAGGTGGACAGCTCAGATGTATACAGTGTGAAGTCAGGGATCTGAACGAAGGGAAACAAGAGAGGAAACAGTTTGTTCTTCTGTGAGGGCTTCCTGAAACCTGGTGGCATGAGTTCCCCACCCCCAGTCAACAGAGCAAGGTGACTTCAGGGAGCAGTGCAGAGACTTCAGGGAGCAAAACAGCACCACCTAATGGAGGCCAGAGCTGCTTACAGCAAGCCTGCCTCACTGGGCCCTACAGGTGTGTCTCCACCAAGGTGTGTCAGCCATTAGGCTGATAATAATCAGTGCAACAGGCACTCCCACAGAAGACCAGCACAAACCCCTTGCAAACACCAAGTCTCCTATTTACAGAATGATGCAGAGCTTCACTTCTGGGGGGAAATAGAATCCGGCTCCCTTTTTATCTTGATTTATTCTTCTTCTTCTTATTATTATTAGTTATTTTATTTTTAACTTTATATTTAATTTTATTTTCTTATTTTTCTTTTAAAAAATTTATTGGATCTAGCTTCAATATGCAGACAAAAACACACCTAAGATCTATAGTTCTTCTCCCCCTCCTTTCCCTGGGCAAAATGACAATGAAGGAATTCAACAGAAAAGAAAGAGCAGGGGTGCGCCTAGGTGGCTCAGTAGTAAAGGCTCCACCTTTGGCTCAGGTCATGATTCCATGGTCCTGGGTTTGAGCCCCCACATCAGGCTTCCTGCTCAACAGAGAGACTGCTTTTCTTTCTCCCTCTGCCTGCCACTCTGCTTACATGTGCTCTCTCTATCTCTCTGTCAAGTAAATAAAAATATCTTTAAAAAATTAAAAAAAATAAATAAATGAACAGGAAGTAATGGTCAGGGACTAAATGGATACAGACTTAAGTAAGATGTCTGAACTAGAACTTAAAACAAGAATTATGAGTATACTAGCTGAGCTTGAGAAAAGCATAGAAGACACTAAAGAATCCCTTACTACAGAGAGAAAAGAAGTAAAATCTAGTCAGGCTGAAATTTAAAAGTCTATAATCAAGATGCATCATGAATGGATGGCATGATGATGAGGCTAGATGAAGCAGAGGAATGAATCAGTGATATAAAAAATACAACTATGGAAAATAATGAAGTTGAAAAGAAGAGGGAAATAAACATATTGAATCATGAGTGTAGACTTAGGGAACTCAACAACTCCTTAAAGTATAAATAACATTCATATCATAGGAGTTCCAAAAGATGAGAGAAAGATAAAGGTCTCAGAAGGTTTATTAGAATAAACTATAGCTGAAAACTTCCCTCATCTGGGGAAGAAAACAGACATCAAAATCCAAGAAGCAAAGAGAACTCCCTTGAAATTCAAAAAAGGCCAGCCATCATCAAGACATGTTACCATAAAATTCACAAAATACACAGACAATGAAAAAATCCTGAATGCAGCAAGGGAAAAAGAGTTCTTAAACTACAAGGAAAGATAGATCAGGTTCACAGCAGATCTGTCCAAAGAAACTTGACATTCCAGAAGACAGTGGTAGTATTATTCAAAATTATAAGGGAAAAATATGTAGCTAACAATACTTAATCCAGGAAGCCTGTCATTAGGAACAGAAGGAGAGATAAAGAGATTCCAGACAAACAAAAACTAAGTGAATTTGTAACCACTAAACCAACCCTGCAAGAAATATTAACAGGGACTCTTGGGGGGGGGGGGGGGGGGGTGGAAAGAACGAAAAGCAACAAAAATTAGAAAGGAACAGAGAACATCACCAGCAATACCTACTTTACAGGTAACACAATGGCATTAAATTCATATTTATCAATAATCACACTGAATGTTAATGGGCCAAATGCTCCAGTGAAAATACATAGGGTAGAGGGGTATTAAAAAAACAAGACCCATCTATGCTCATGCTGCTTACAAGTGACTCATTGTATACCAAAAGGCATCTGTACTTGAAACTGAGGGGATGGAGAATCATCTATTCTGTTAATGGATATCAAAAGAAAGCTGGGTTATTCATAATTATATCAGACAAACTAGACTTTAAACCAAAGATTGTAATAAGAGATGAGGAAGGTTATTATATCATACTTAAGGGGTCTATCCAAGAATAAGATCTAACAATTATAAATATTTATGTCCCCAACATGGAAGCAAATACATACATCAATTAATTAAAAAAATAAAGAAACTATTTGATAAAAATACAATAATAGTAGGGGACTTTAGCATGCAGAAGAATGAAATTGGACAACTTTCTTACACCATGCACAAAAATTAATTCAAAATGGATGAAAGACCTAAATGTGAGACAGAAAACCATCAAGATCCTAGAGGAGAACATCCTCTTTGACCTTGGAAATGCTTTTATTAGAAATTTCTCCAAGGAAAACAGCAAAAATGAGCGATTGGGATTTTGTCCAGATAATAAGCTTCTCCACAGTGAAGGAAAAAATCAATAAGACTATCAAATTAGCCTAGGGAAGACTATAAAAATTAGCAAATTAAATTTAGGCAAATCAAAATTAGCCTAGGGAAGATGGGAGAAGATATTTGTACGTGACATATCTGATAAAGGGTTAACATCCAGAATAAAGAACTTATGGAACCCTGCACCAAAAAAATAAGTAATCCAGTTAAGAAATAGGAAGAAAACTCCAGCAGACACTTTTTCAAATACATTGATATGGCTAAAAGACAAATGAAAATATGCTCAATATCATCATTGTTAGGAAAATTCAAATCAAAATTATAATGAGACACCACATCATGTCTGTCAGAATGGCAAAAATTAACAACACAGGAAACAACAGGAGTTGGTGATGCAGAGAAAAGGGAACCTTCTTACATTGTTGGTGGGAATGTTGTCTGGTGCAGCCTCTGGAAAACAGCATAGAGATTCCTCAAACAGTTAAAAACAGAAGCAGCTGATGAACCAGCAATTGCATTAGTAGATATTTACCCAAAAGATACAAAAATACAGATTCAAAGTCATACTTGCACCTGATGTTTATAACAGCATATAACAATAGCCAAACTATGGAAAGAACCCAAATGGCCATTGACTGATGAATAGATAAAGAAGATTTGGGGGAGAAATATATATATATATATATCTCCATGTATATTCATATATCCATATATCCATATCCATATATATTCATATATATGAATATATATATATATAGGAATATTGGAATATTACTCAGCCATCAGAAAGAATGAAATCTTGCCATTTGCTACAATGTGGGAGGAGCTAGAGTGTATTATGCTAAGTGAAATAAGTCAGAGAAAGATAATACCATATGATTTCACTCATATGTGGAATTTAAGAAACAAAACAGAAGAACATATGGGAGCAGGGAAAAGAGAGAGAGAAAAACAAACCAGAGACTCTAAATAATAGAGAACAAACTGAAGGTTGATGGAGGGAGGTGGGTGGGAAATGGGCTAAAATGGGTGATAGGTATTGGGGGGGGGCGCTTGTTATGATAAAGACTTGTATGTCAGTGATGAACTGCTGAATTCTACTCCTGAAATCAATATTGAACTGTATGTTAACTAACTAGAATTCAAATAAAATTTTGAAAGAGAGAGAGACCTTTCTTGCTTAAAAGAAAATAGAAAGATATTACAATCAAATAGAGTGTCTGAATGTCTATTGAATCTTAGATTTTTAAAAGAAAGTACAATATGATCGGGCTCTCTGCTCAGCAGGGAGCCTGCCTCTCTGTCTACCTGTGATCTCTGTCAAATAAATAAATAAAAATCTTTTAAAAAAATAAATAAAAGAAAGTACAATATGTACTTTGGGGCCAATTAAACATATTTGAATGTGAACTAGATATTAGATGTTATTATGGAATGACTGTATTTCTTAGGTTTGATAATGGCACTGTGATTATATAAAAGAATATCTTTATTTTTAGAAAGAGCATAATGAAGTATTTAAGGGCAAAGAATGTGTCTACTTTATCTGACAGGATAATCAGTCAAAAACAGATGAAAAAAGGTTTATCAAAAGTAGTAAAGACTAATAAATTGTTTATTGTTTCTATTCTTTCAACTTTTCTTTGTAGCAGAATTTTTCAAATAAAATGTATAAATGCAATAATAATGCACCATTATAAGCTAGCAATAAAAAAGTACAAATGTGTTTCTATATATGAAGTGACAAGTGATTTCACTACACTAATGAACTAAGAGGGAAAAGTAATTTCAACATTGTTTTGTACATTTCAGTGTATAAGTCCTGTACCTTCTTAAGTCTATCAATTAGTTTATACTATTTTGATGCTATTGTAAATGGAATCATTTTCTTAAATTCCTTTTCAGATCATCACCACTAGTTTATAAGAATACAACAGATATATTGTGACTTTTATGTTCTGAAAATTTGTTTTATTTGTTAATTAGCTTTAATGTTTTTTGAGGGATGATTTTTTTCTATATATAATGTCATGATATCTGTGTATAGTTTTACTTTTGCCTTTCCAATGGTGATGATTTTGTTCTAAAATCATTTTTTTAGGTAATTCTTTCTTTTCTAATTTCTCTGACTAGAACTTCCACTACCATATTGGATTCAAGTGGTGAAAATGGGCATTCTTGTCTTGTTCCTAACATTAGGGGAATAACTGTTAGCGTTTACCACTGAGTATATTAGTCACAGGCTTTCCCTATATAGCCTCTGTTACACTGAGGAAGTTCCCTTCTATTCCTTGCTTATTAAATGTTTTCAGCACAAAAAATTGGTGGATTTTGTGGCGACAAAAGGATTCATATGTTGAAAATTACAAAATACTTATGAAAGAAATCAAAGATCTATATAATTGGAGATATATTTTGTGTTCATGGATTAGAAGATTCAGTAGTAAAAATATCTTCTTTCCAAACTGATAAATAGATTAAATGTGATTCCTTTCAAAACCTCAACATGATTGTATAGATAGTTATTTTAAAATGTATATGTGAAGGCAAATGAACTAAACAATTCTGAAAAGGAAGAATAAAGTGAAAGAAATCACTCTTTCCAATATTAAGGCCTAGTATATAGTTACACTAATCAAGACAGTGTGGTATTGCAAAGGGATAGACACATTGGAACAGAAAGAAGAACACAAAACAGTCCCTCACAAGCATAGCAACTCGTCTTTGTCAAAGATAAGACAATTCAGAGGAGGAAGGACATCTTTACAACAAGTGTCCCTGTAACCACTGGATATTTATAGACAGAAAATGAACTTTGACCTCAACTTCATATCTTATACAATAATTAATTCAAAAAGGATAATAGATTCAGTGTAAATTGCAAAACAATAAAACTTTAAGAAAATAACACGGGAAAAAATCTTTGACACCTGGGGCTAAGTGAAAAGTTCTTATATATAACCTCAAAGTACAATCCATAAAAGAATAATTTTTTAAAAAATTTTTATTTAAATTGAACTTATTCTAACATGTAGTATGTAATTAGTTTCCAAGGTAGAGTTTAGTGATTCATCAGTTGCATGTAACACACAGTATTCACTACAAAAATTGCCCTCCTTAATGCCCATCACCTAATTACCTCATTCCCCCAACCACTTCCCTGCCAGCAACCCTCAGTTTCTTTCCTATAGTTAAGAGTCTCTTATGGTTTGCCCTGTTTTTATATTATTTTATTTTTCCTTCCCTTCTCCTATGTTCATGTTTTCTTTCTCAGACTCCACATATAAGTTAAATCATGTGGTATTTTTCTTTCTCTGATTAACTTATTTCTCTTAGCATAATACAAAAGGGTAATTTGATAAATTGGACTTCCTCAAATTTAAGGCCCTTTGGTCTACAAAAGACTCTGACAAGAGATGAAAACTACAGACTGAGAGAAAATGTATATCTTACAAAGGAATCATATCTGACATACAAAACAATTTTCAAAGGCCAACATTTTTATTTATTTATTTTTAAAGATTTTATTTATTTGATAATTTTATTTATTTGATAGCAAGAGCAGGGGGGAGGGGCAGAGTGAGAAGCAGACTCTGCAATGAACAGGAAGCCCGATATGAAGCTCAGTGTAGGGCTCTATCCCACAGATGCTTAAGTGACTGAGCCACCCAGGTGTCCCAAGGCTCAACATTTAAAAAAAATAAAAAAATAAACAATCCAGATTAAGGAAGATGATGGCAGAGTAGGACCCTAGGCTAGTCTCATTCCATGAACACCCCATGATAGATAACTACTAAATCATTCTAAATGCCCCAGAAAATGACCAGAAAACCAGCAGAACAATCTCACAACTGAAGGTAGAGAAGAGGCCACACTGAAGAAAGGAAGTGTGAAGACACACCTTGGGAGAGGAATGGACTGTGGCTTCAGTAATAGAGAGGGAGCCATGGTCATGAAGAAGGGTGATTAGCACCCAAGACAGCCCACAGGAAGAAGACAAATCCCAATAGCAATTGGCTTGGAAAGAGAGAGGGACCAAATCTCATTAGGGCTTGCAACCAGCAGGACTTAAAGCTTGGTGTTTTCGAGGTCAGTGGCTTGGCTCAAATACAGCCCAGCATTGGCAAGTCTCCTTGTTCCAGTGTGGTGAGTCCCTTCCCCCAGTAGACCAGCCCAAAATCTGCTAACACTGCATCTCCTGACCTGGGAGTTTGGAAGAGCCTTGATAACTGGCAGGAATGGCAACAGGTCTCATTTCATAAGCAGACCAGGGCACACCTAGTAAAAACTTGCCACATTCAGGCAAGGGACCAACCACTGCATAAAATAGGCAAAGAGAGCAGTTTCATATGACTGGCCTGAAAGATAAAGTGGCCAGGACACAAAAGCAGAGAACATGAATCCCACATTAAAGACATTCCCTTAGGAGTCTCCGGGTGGCTCAGTGAGTTAAGCCTCTGCCTTCGGCTCAGGTCATGATCCCAGGGTCCTAGTGATGAAGTCCCAGAACCTAAGTCAGGTTCGGTGGGGTGAGGAGGTTCAGTAACCTGGCCTAGGGTTAGACACATTCTGCAAGAGGCCCATAAGTTTGGGTCCTGATATAGGGCCATAAAGGCTTGGACATATGGAATTTCAGTCCATTTGCCCTTTTCCCTGCAGAAGAGGTCTAACTGATAGATTGACCCAAAATTTAGGGTCCCATTTATGGGCCACTTTTCTCCGTTTCCTAAGGAGTACTGAGGCCATTCCGTATTACAGAAGAAGATCATCTTCTCCTTTCTTAAAACTTGCAGTTTGAATTGATTCCAGTGGGCTAAGAGGCATCCCAAGGGAGAGTCCTTGGGTACAGAAGAGGAGGATCCCATGTTCCTAGAAAGTAAAGAAGGTCCATTACCATAAATTCCCCCAACTCCTGTGTGGCGTCCCTCACAGGGTATGTCAGAGGTTTCAGGTGTCAAAAGCGACCAGAGGCGTCCCTCAAGATACGCTATTGATCACCATCATGCCTTCCCTAGGAAGGCATTTCTGCCGTAAGAGGCCCTGGAGGGGTGCCGGCGTCCCTCCACTTCCCCATCACATCCTAGGCTACAGATGGGTGCCTGGTGAATGGACTAGGAAATTGTGCCATGCCAAGCCATTGTCTATCCTGAAGACTGCATACTGTTTTGCCATATTAACCCACAAAAACGCTAGAGAAGTTTTGGCAAGGGAAATTACTCAATTTCATAGCTTTAGGCGGTTTGCAGAAGACACTGATGAGAAACAGGAAAGACTGAAATCCATCATGGTCTATGCGACATTCCAACACATGTGGTCCTTGCAGCCAACTTCCCTAGGAAACGGTCCCCGGTTGCATTTTAATTCAATCGGGTACTGGTTTCGGCCGGCTCCCAGTGGAGGTCCCGCGGCCAGAAGTGGCTAGACCAGGAATGTGGAGGGGATCACATTAGATCAATCAGGAGGAAACCTCACACGGGAGTCTTAAGATTGGCAGCCGTCCTGGTGACTTAGGTGGCTGTCCCGTGCCAAGAGAGACAACTTTCTATAAGAACAGGAACAAAGAGAGGCCATCAAGTTTCTGGGTCTTATTGCCATTCCGGCCAGGGTACTAGCTTACAGCCAAAAGGCAGACGCTCTCCTCCCCATAGAGTAGTCATGGGCTAGAGGATTACAGCCTGAGCAATTGACATGCAAGTGTTCCAATGAGACCATACTCCTTGAAAAAGCCCTGGAATGAGAGTACAGGAAAAGGAGAGAAAGTACTCACCAATTTTGCACCGAAGCTCAGAGTCCAAATGTAAAGACTCACAAATCTCCTGGCTGGCTCGCCAAAAATGATGAAGTCCCAGAACCTAAGTCAGGTTCGGTGGGGTGAGGAGGTTCGGAGCCGACGACTAAAGAAAGAATTCTTAAGACGTCGTTGGTGCAAAAGGTGATTTATTAGAGTACGGGGACAGGGCCCATGGGCAGGCAGAGATGCGGCTGCCCCGGGGTTGTGAGGAGTGGTTGGTTATATACACAGGAGTTGGGTAGGTGAGGACAAAGGGGTGTTCAGAAGGGCTATTGGGGCAAAGAATACTATCAGGATATTGAAGGCTTAGTTGCTATCAAGTAAAGACAATTGGAAGTCTGGTGGAATGTTACATTCCTGCTATCAAGCATCCTTGTTAATAAGATTTAGGTTTAGAAGAAATTTAACTTTATTTACTTTTCCTTCTACTTCCACCTCCTTCGGTTTTTATGGAGGGGAGGGTAACATTAGGCTTGAGGAACTGAGTTCTGTGTCTTTGGAAATTGGGCTATTGATAAGGTAACTTCTTTGTTGTAATCTCAAGGAAATTTGCAAACCAAGGGAGACTCCTGTCTTGCAGGATTGCGATCTCAGCAAGTTAACTATTTATCATTTTATGGCAGTCAGGGGTGCCTGATGAATGCTACACATATGGAGGGGAGCGGATGAGGGGGGGGGTGCAAGGCACCAGCTTTTGCTTTGTCCTCAGCCAGCCTCCTGCTCCCTCATCACTAGGATTGAGCCCTGCATCAGACTCTGCTCAGTGGGAAGCCTGCTTCCTCCTCTCTCTGTTCCTGATTCTCTGCCTACTTGAGATCTCTGTCTGTCAAATAAAATCTTAAAAAAAAAAAAAAAAAGTCCTTGGATGATAGGGGACACTACATAGTATGGCCCTACAGGAGTGTTTTTTTGTTTTTTGTTTTTTTGTTTTTTCCCCATAAGGCTATTACCCTCAAGAACAAAAGAACAAAAAAGGTCCTTGGGTGATAGGGGACACTACATAGTATGGCCCTACAGGAGTGTTTTTTTGTTTTTTGTTTTTTTGTTTTTTCCCCATAAGGCTATTACCCTCAAGAACAAAAGACAGAGCAGACTTTCCTAGCATAGAGAAACAGGCAAAGAGACATAGACAACATGAGAAAAAAGAAAGATTTATCCAAATGTAAGAACAGGACAAGGTCATACCTAGAGATCTAAGCAAAACAGATATAACTAACATGACTGATGAAGTATTTAGAGCAACGATCATAAGGATACTCACTGTACCAAGATGTATTAGTTAAAATGGAAAAATACAGCAATAAAATATTTTTTAAAGGATCAAGACAAAAGAAGACAGTTATCAACCCTCTGTTTCCTGAGATCATGAGTCTCTTATGATTTTTCTCCCTCTCTGCTTTCACCTTGTTTCATTTTTCCCTCCCTTCCTCTATGACCCTCTGTCTTGTTTCTCAAATTCCTCTTATCAGTGAGATGATATGATAATTTACTTTCTCTGATTGACTTACTTCACTTAGCATAATACCCTCCAATTCCATCCACATCATTGCAAATGGCAAGATTTCATTGTTGTTGTTGCTTGATGGCAGCATAATATTCCAGTGTGTGTGTGTGTGTGTGTGTGTGTGTGTGTGTGTGTGTGTGTATCACATCTTCTTTATCCATTCTTCTGTTGATGGACATCTAGGCTCCTTCCAAAGTTTGACTATTGTGGACATTGCTGCTATAAACATTGAGA
Organism: Mustela erminea; assembly: GCF_009829155.1. Classification (NCBI taxonomy): domain Eukaryota; kingdom Metazoa; phylum Chordata; class Mammalia; order Carnivora; family Mustelidae; genus Mustela; species Mustela erminea. The sequence goes on from NC_045618.1 coordinate 24,710,181, forward strand.
TACAGATGCTCCTTTGGATCACTACATTTGTATCTTTGGTGTAAATACCCAGTAGTGCAATTGGTGGGTCATAGAGTAGCTCTCTTTTCAACTTTTTGAGGAACATCTGTACTGTTTTCTGAGTGGCTATACTAGCTTGCACTCCCACCAGCAATGTAGGAGGGTTCCACTTTCACCACATCCTCACCAACACCTGTCATTTCCTGATTTGTAAATTTTAGCCACTCTGACTGGCGTAAGGTGTTATCCCACTGTGGTTTTGATTTGGGTTTCCCTGATGCTGAGTGATGCTGAGCATTTCTACATGTGTCTATTGGCCATTTGGATGTCTTCTTTGCAGAAATGTCTGTTCATGTCTTCTGCCCTTTTCTTTTTTTTTTAATATTTATTTATTTTTTTATTTCCAGCATAACAGTATTCATTATTTTTGCACCACACCCCGTGCTCCATGCAATCCGTGCCCTCTATAATACCCACCACCTGATGGGAGGGAGACAAACCATAAGTGACTTTTAATCTCACAAAACAAACTGAGGGTTGCTGGGGGGAGGGGGTTTGGGAGAAGGGGGTGGGATTATGGACATTGGGGAGGGTATGTGCTTTGGTGAGTGCTGTGAAGTGTGTAAACCTGGTGATTCACAGACCTGTACCCCTGGGGATAGAGTATTATGCCTCCATCAGAAAGGATGAATACCCAACTTCTGTAGCAACATGGACGGGACTGGAAGAGATTATGCTGAGTGAAATAAGTCAAGCAGAGAGAGTCAATTATCATATGGTTTCACTTATTTGTGGAGCATAAGAAATAGCATGGAGGACATGGGGACTTAGAGTGGAGAAGGGAGTTGGGGGAAATTGGAAGGGGAGGTGAACCATGAGAGACTATGGACTCTGAAAAACAATCTGAGGGTTTTGAAGGGACGGGGGGTGGGAGGTTGGTGGAAGCCAGGGCAAAAATGCACTACTAGACTTCATCAAGATCAAAAGTCAACAAAACCAAAAGACACCCGATGGAATGGGAGAAGATATTTGCATATGGCATAACAGATAAAGGGTTAGTATCCAATTTATAAAGAACTTATCAAACTCAACACCCAAAGAAAAATCGGATTGTTTGTTTGTTCTTTGGGTGTTGAGTTTGATAAGTTCTTTATAAATTGGATACTAACCCTTTATCTGTTATGCCATATGCAAATATCTTCTCCCATTCCATCGGGTGTCTTTTGGTTTTGTTGACTTTTGATCTTGATGAAGTCTAGTAGTGCATTTTTGCCCTGGCTTCCCTTGCCTTTGACAATGTTACTAGGAAGAAGTTGCTGTGGCTGAAGCAAAGAGATAGCTGCCTCTGTTCTCCTCAAGGATTTTGATGGATTCCTTTCTCACATTGAGGTCTTTCATCCATTTTTTAGTCTGTTTTGTGTGTGGTGTAAGAAAATGGTCCAGTTTCATTCTTCTGCATGGGGATGTCCAATTTTCCCAACACCATTTGTTAAAGAGACTGCCTTTTTTTCGTTGGACATTCTTTCCTGCTTTGTTGAAGATTAGTTGATCATGTAGTTGAGGGTCCTTTTCTGAGCTCTCTATTCTGTTCCATTGATTTATGTGCCTGATTTTGTGTCACAACCTTACTGTCTTGATGATTACAGCTTTGTAAGAGAGCTTAAAGTCTGGAATTGTGATGTTCCCAGGTTTGGCTTTCTTTTTCAATATTCCTCTGGCTATTCAGGGTCTTTTTTGTTCCATATAAATTTTAGCATTATTTTTCCCATTTCTGTGAAAAATGTTGATGGCATTTGATAGGGATTGCATTAAATGTGTAGATTTCTCTAGGTAGCATAGACATTTTCACAATACTTGTTCTTCCAATCCACAAGCATAGAACTTTTTTTTTTCCATTTCTTTTTGTCTTCCTCAATTTCTTTGATGAGTACTTTATCATTTTCTGAGCACAGATTCTTTACCTCTTTGGTTAGATTTATTCCTAGATATCTTATGGTTTTGGGTGCAATTGTATATGGGATCAACTCCTTAGTTTCTCTTTCTTCTTTCTTCTCAACGTATAGAAATGCAACTGATTTTTGTGCATTGATTTTTATATCCTGAGAGTTTACTGAGTTCCTGTATGAATGCTAGCAGTTTTGGGGTGGAGTCTTATGGGTTTTCCACATAAAATATCATATTATGTAAAGAGTTAGAGTTTGATTTCATCTTTGCTGATTTGGATGCCTTTTATTTTTCATTTTCTGATTGCTGAGGCTAGGACTTCTGATACTATGTTGAATAGCAATAGTGATAGTGGACATCCCTGCCATGTTCCTGACCTTAGGAGAAAAGCTCTCAATTTTTCCCCATAGAGAGTGATATTCTTTGTGGGTTTTTCATATATGGCTTTTATGATATTGAGGTATCTATCCTCTATCCCTACACTATGAAGAGTTTTAATCAAGGGAAGATGCTGTATTTTGTGAAATGCTTTTTCTCCATCTATTGAGAGTATCATATGGTTCTTGTTATTTCTTTTAATAATGTACTTATCACATTGATTGATTTGTGGATATTAGACCAATATTCACAAATTCCTTGCATCCCAGGAATAAATCCCACTTGGTCATGGTGAATCATCTTTTAAATGTACTGTTAGATCCTATTGGCTAGTATTTTGGTGATAATTTTTGCATCCATCTTCATCAGGGATATTAGTCTGTAATTCTCCCTTTTGATAGGGTTTTTGTCTGGTTTGGGGATCAAGGTAATACTGATCTCATGAATTGAGTTTGGAAGTTTTCCTTCCATTTGTTTTTTTAGAACAGTTTTGGGAAAATAGGTATTAATTCTTTAAGTGTTTGGTAGAATTCCCCTGGGAAGCCATCTGGCCCTGATTTCTTGTTTATTAGAAGTTTTTTGATTACGGCCTCAACTCCCTTATTGGTAATGGGTCTGTTCAGGTTTTCTATTTCTTCCTGGTCCAGTTCTGGTAATTTATATGTTTCTAGCAATGTATCCATTTCTTACAGATTGTCTAATTTGCTGCATATAGTTGCTTATAAAATGTTCTTACAATTGTTTGTATTTCTTTGGTGTTGGTTGTGATCTCTCCTCTTGCATTGATGATTTTCTCTTTTGTTTTTAATACATCTGGTTAGGTGTTTGTCCTTTCTCTTTTGTTTTTAATAAGTCTGGTTAGGTGTTTATCAATCTTATTGGTTCTTTCAATAAACCAGCTCCTACTTTCATTGATCTGTTGTACTATTCTTTTGGTTTCTATGTCATTGATTTCTGCTCTGATCTTTATTGTTTCTCTTCTCCTGCTGGGTTTAGGCTTTATTTGCTGTTCTTTCTCCAGCTCCTTTAGGTGTAGGGCTAGGTTGTGTATTTGAGACCTTTCTTGTTTCTTGAGAAAGGTTTGTATTGCTATATACTTTCCTCTTAGGACCATATTTGCTGCATCCCAAAGATTTTGAACAGTTGTGTTTTCATTTTCATTTGTTTCCATTATTTTTAAAAATTCTTCTTTAATTTCCTGGTTGATTGATTCATTCTTTAGTAGGATGCTCTTTAGCCTCCATGTATTTGAGTTCTTTCCAACTTTCCTCCTGTGGTTGAGTTCTAGTTTCAAAGAATTGTGGTCTGAAAATATGCAGGAGTGATCTCAGTCTTTTGGTTCTGGTTTATGCCTGATTTGTGACCCAGGATGATCTATTCAGGAGAATATTCTATGTGCACTAGAGAAGAATGGGTATTTTGTTGCTTTGGGATGGAATGTTCTGAATATATCTGTGACGTCCATCTGGTCCAGTGTGTCATTTAAAGTTCTTATTTTCTTGTTGATCTTTCACTTAGATGATCTATCCATTTCAGTGAGGGGGGGTAGTTAAAGCCCCTTACTATTATTATATTATTGTCAATGTGTTTCTTTGATTTTGTTATTAATTGGCTTACATAATTAGCTGCTCCCATGTTAGGGGCACAGATATTTAAAGTTGTTAGATCTTCTGGTAGGACAGACCTTTTAAGTATGATACAGTGTCCTTCCTCATCTCTTATTATAGTCTTTTGTTTAAAATCTAATTTGCCTGATATAAGGATTACCACCCCAACTTTCTTTTGATGTTCATCAACATGGTAAATTTTTTCCCACCCCCCCCACTTTAAATCTGGAGGTGTCTTTGGGTCCAAAATCAATCTCTTGCAGACAGCATATCAATGGGTCTTATTTTTTTATCCATTCTGATACTCTGTCTTTTTTGACAGGGCATTTAGCCCATTTACATTCAGGGTAACTATTGAAGGATATTGAAGGATGAATTTAGTGCCATTGTCTTGTCTGTAAGGTGACTGTTACTGTATATTGTCTCCCTTCCTTTTCTGGTCTATAGTACTTTTAGGCTCTCTCTTTGCTTAGAGGACCCCTTTCAATATTTCCTGTGGGGCTGGTTTGGTGTTTGCAACTCTTTTAGTTTTTGTTTGCCATGGAAGCTTTTTTTTTTTTTTTTTTTTTTTTAAAGATTTTATTTATTTATTTGACAGAGAGAAATCACAAGTAGATGGAGAGGCAGGCAGAGAGAGAAAGAGAGGAGGAAGCAGGCTCCCTGCCAAGCAGAGAGCCCGATGCGGGACTCGATCCCAGGACGGTGAGATCATGACCTGAGCCGAAGGCAGCGGCTTAACCCACTGAGCCACCCAGGCGCCCCGCCATGGAAGCTTTTTATCTCTCTTTATATTTTCAATAACAGCTTGCCTGGATATATTATTCTTGACTACATATTTTTTTCTCATTTAGTGCTCTGAATATATCATGTCAGTCCTTTCTGGCCTGCTGGGTCTCTGTAGATATGTATTCTGCCAATCTAATATTTCTACCATTGTATGTTACAGATCTCTTGTCCTGAGATGCTTTCAAGATTTTCTTTGTCTCTGAGACTTGTATATTTTACTATTAGATGAGGAGATGTTGACCTATTTTTATTGATTTTGAGGAGGGTTCTCTGTGCATCCTGGATTTGGATGTCTGTTTCCTTCCCCAAATTAGGAAAGTTCTCTAAGTTGTTCCAATGTACCTTCTGCTCTTCTCTTTATTTCTTCTTCTGGGATCCCAATTAAACTAATATCGTTTTGCTTTATGGTGTCATTTATATCTCAAATTCTCCCTTTGTGATCTAATAGTTGCTTGTCTCTCTTTTTCTCAGCTTCTTTATTCTCTATCATTGGGTCTTCTATATCATTAACTCTCTTCTGCCTCATTTATCCTAGAGTAAGAGCCTCCATTTTTTATTACACCTCATTAATAACCTTTTTGATTTTACCTGGTTAGATTTTAATTCTCCAGAAAGGGATTCTCTAGCATCTTCTATACTTTTTTCCAAGCCCAGCTAATATCTTTATAATCATCATTCTGAACTCTAGTTCTGACATCTTGCTAATGGCCATATTTATTAGGTCCCTAACAGTAGGTACTGCTTTTTTTTTTTTAGGTGAGTTTTTCTGTTTTGTCATTTTGTCCAGAGAAAAATAGATGAATGAGAGAACAAATTGCTAAAAGGGTAACAATGACCACAGAAAATATATACATTAAACAAATGAGAAGAGACCCAAAACTAAGGGGAATAGAAAAAAAATAAAGGAATATGATCAGGCTGGTGACTAGAACTGAGCCACACACTAGATTTTGGATGTATTTTGGTCTGTCAGAAGAAAGAGCCTTCCAAAATTTTAAAGAAAGGAAAAAACATACACACACACACACACACACACACACACAGGAATAAGGGTAAATATGATGAAGAGATGGAATATGTTTGTAAAGATGAAAATTTTAAAATATTTTTTAAAAAGAATTGATAATGAGAAAGTAGTTGAAAGAAAAAAAAAAAAGGAGAGCATGTGATCAACCAGGAGACCAGCACAAAGCCATACACTAGATTTAGGGCATATTTTGGTCTGTTAGAAGAAACTGTATCCCAAGGTCTTAAAGAAGGAAAAACTTAAATATATACAAAATAAGGCTAAATAAAGTGAAGGGATAGAATATGAGTGTAAAAGTGAAATTTAAAAAGATTTTTGAAAAGGAGTTAAAAAGATAAGATGTTGGTTAAAATAGCAAAGAAGAAAAATTAAAAAGAAATAGAAAAAGAAAAAAATAAAATAAAATAATAACTTAGTGATACTAAAGAATCGTAGAGAAAAGACCATGAATGCTATGTGCTGTATTCCCCTAGTGCTGGAATTTTGCAGTTCTGATTGATCAGTAAACTTGTTCTTGGCTGGATGTTCTTGCTAATATTCTAGGGGAGGAGCCAGTTGCAGTGATTCTCGAAGGTCTTTGCCTGTGGTGAAACTACTCTGCCCTTGCCAGGGGCCAGGCTAAGCAATCTGCTCAGGTTTGCTCTTGGTAGCTTTTGTCCCTAGAAACTTTATGTACGGTTTTGAAGGATGAGGAAAATAGTGACCTCCTAAACTCTGGACCTGGAGGACCTGAGACCCTCAGGGCCCAATCCTCACAGAGCCCTCAGAGAAAACCAATCAATCACTCTTGTGTCCCTGGTCTCCAGCCACACTCCATGCTTACCCAGACTGTGACCAAGCTTTTTTATCTTTGGCATGCAACCCTGTTTGGAGATTTCAAATTCAGCAGATTTCTGTAGCGTACTCCCGTGTGACTCTTCTCAGTGGACAAAGGGAGGTCTCTCTGGATATGCCACTTTTAGGGCCCCTGCTCAAAGAGTAGTGGCCCAACTGTGCCGTGAATCAGTTTATGCCAACCTTGAGCTGACAGCCCACTCCTTGGCTCCAACTTTGCTGTCACTGTCCCCACTCTAATACCTGAGAGCTCTGCCACACTCAGACACCCTAAGTCTTTCTGTGACTCTGAGGGTCCTGAGATCACACAGTCCCAGTGAGGGTTCCACAACTAGCTGAGCCACTAGAGTGATGTCCCTCAGCAGAGAAGACTCCTAAAAGTTCTGATTTTGTGCTCCATTGCTCTATCACTTGCCAGTAGCTAGCTGGTGGAGGCTCCCTTCCCCCCACAGTCTATCTTCCCAAATATGGCCTCAGATTCACTTCTCCACATGTCCTACCTCCCAGAAAGTAGTTGCTTTTCTGTTCATAGAATTGCTGGTATTATTTTCTTTGATTTCTTGCTGCATTTGTGGTTGTTCAGAATGATTTGGTAACTATCTAGCTGAATTCCTGAGGTGAGATGAAATTTAGGTCTCCTACTCCTCCATCATCTTTCTCCTCCCCTTGAGATAAGCTCACTTTAAAAGATGTTTTCTAGTCCTGAATTTTATGACATTGGGTGCTTAATTTGGAGTATACTGGTTACTGAGAACAAAATTTGGGTTGAAGAGAGGAATGGTTGAAGACATTATGAAATGGGAGAATCAGCATTTTAAAACTGTAAACAACAACAACAACAACAAAAACACTCTCTTTGCCTGCTATTTGTAAAAGCTCTTTGGAAAGGTCTTTTATGAAGGCCAGCTTTTCTTTTTTTTCTTGTAGATTTTTATTCTTTATTTTTAATTTTTAAAAAATTTTTATTTATTTTTTAAATTTCTTTTCAGTGTAACAGAATTCATTGTTTATGCACCACACCTAGTGCTCCATGCAATGCATGCCCTCCATAATACCCACCACTAGGCCTACCAAACCTCCCACCCCCCGCCCCTCCAAAACCCTCAGATTGTTTTTCAGAGTCCATAGTCTCTCATGGTTCACCTCCCCTTCCAGTTTCCCCCAACTCACTCACTTCTCCCCATGTCCTCCATGTTATTCCTTATGTTCCACAAATAAGTGAAATCATATGATAATTGACTCTCTCTGCTTGACTTATTTCACTCAGCATAATCTCTTCCAGTCCCATCCATGTTGATACAAAAGTTGGGTATTCATTCTTTCTGATGGAGGCATAATACTCCATAGTATATATGGACCACATTTTCCTTATCCATTCATCTGTCGAAGGGCATCTGGTTCTTTCAACAGTTTGGCAACCATGGCCATTACTGCTATGAACATTGGGGTAAAGATGGCCCTTGTTTACACTACGTCTGTATCTTTGGGGTAAATACCCAGTAGTGCAATGGCAGGGTCATAGGGAAGTTCTATTTTTAATTTCTTGAGGAATCTCCACACTGTTCTCCAAAGTGGCTGCACCAACTTGCATTCCAACCAACAGTGTAAGAGGGTTCCCCTTTCTCCATATCCTCTCCAACACACGTTGTTTTCTGTCTTGTTAATTTTGGCCATTCTAACTGGTGTAAGGTGGTATCTCAGCATGGTTTTGATTTGAATCTCCCTGTCTGCTAGACATTTATATGTCTTCATTGGAGAAGTGTCTGTTCATGTCTTCTGCCCACTTTTTGACATGATTATCTGTTTTGTGTGTGCTGAGTTTGAGGAGTTCAAAAGCCAGCTTTTTAAATGTAATTTACTTACCTAGGTAGCTAGGTACCTTAGGGTTAAAATATTTACGTAACTTTCCAAAACTATTTTTTGTCTGTGTAAAGAGGACATAAGAATCTTAATCAAACCTGGAAATATAAACTTGTGGGTACAAAAAAAATCAACTTATTAAATCCCACAAAATTCCCAAGGGGACTTTGACTGGGTTTCCCTTTAATTTATAAATTTATAAATTTAATTTATAAACTAATTGGGGAGAGAACTCAGATATTTATTATAGTCTATCTGCCAAATCATATAAATGGTATTTCTCTATTTATTTAAACCATTTTTAAAAAAAGATTTTATTTATTTATTTATTTGAGAGAGAGAGAGAGAGATAGTGAGAGAGTATGAATAGACGGGGTGGGGAGGAGAGAAGGAAGAACAGGGAACCTGATGTGGGGTTCCATCATTGGATGTGGGCTACCTGGGGGAGTGATGTCAGCCTGGATGAGATGGCTCTGTGGATGGAGCAGTCACCAGAGGGTTGAAGCCTGGTGGAAGATTGCCAGTAGCCCCCACCCCAGAGCTGGGCAGTGAGCCCATCATCAAAGGTATTCTGAGCAGCACATTTCAGTGCACAACAGGGGTGATTGACTTAGCTCTAGAATGAGTCACCTCTATCAAACAGAAGAGATATGTATTAAAATAGGATCCCCTGAAACATCTGGATTGAAAATGCAGTACTGTCTTTATTTTCCATAACCTCAAAGTGCTGCATAGCATGGACCCACTCCTATCAGAGTAAAAGCAATCAGGGACTCTTTGTGGAGGAAATTACCTCTCTCAAGTCAAACACTTTAGAGTGCTGTTAATAACTTTCTTCTTATGAAGGGACTGAGGGGGGAGGCTGGGTGGCTCTGTGGGTTAAGCCTCTGCCTTTGGCTCAGGTCATGATCTCAGGGTCCTGGGATCAAGCCCTGCATTGGGCTCTCTGCTTGGCAGGGAGCCTGTTTCTCCCCTCCCCCCTTTCTCTGCTTGCCTCTCTGCCTACTTGTGATCTCTCTCTGTCAAATAAATAAATAAAATCTTTTTTTTTTTTTTTAATTTGGGGGGACTAGAAACATTTGGCTTGAAAGTTCAACAGTTTGAGTTCACTGGAAATCAGGGCACACACAGGGATACACTTGCTATTGCAAAGTGGTTCTGCTCTAATAATTATACACAAGTTCTAATATCCTACTCTAGGACTATATTAATCCACAGTCTTAGAAGGTAATGGCTATGCTACAGTTAGGTGGAAAACCAAAACACAAGAACAACAATGATGATAGTTTTCAAGGAATATTGAAAGTGTGAGTATAGGCCTGGATGGAAATCCTGGTTGGCTGGGGCAAGTTTATTTAACTCTCTGACCCTTTCTGTCTATTTCCCCACTCTATCTACGGTGAGATCACATGTATTTAAAGTACAGACTGTCTAATATCCAGAGAGAGCCAACATTTGATAAGCAGTAGCTAAATTATCACTGCCTGATATCCAGTGAGAGCCAACATTTGATAAGCAGAGCCAACATTTGATAAGCAGTAGCTAAATTACCATGACTATATACTCTGATATGGTAAAATATTTAAATATGTATGCATAGAAAAGCAGTTAACAGTGGTTATTGCTGGATGGATAGATTATGGATGACTTTTCTTTTTCTTAAGTTGTTTTGTATAATTTTTCTTAGAATAAAGAAAAAATTTTTGTACATTTATTGGTACATTTGTATTCAGAAAGAGAAATAATTTAAGAAAATAAAATTAATACATGATTTAAAAATCACACTATTTTCTATAGTGGACAAAGTTAACAAAATAATCAATTTTGTGGCATGACTGCTTTGCCTCAGAAGGGAAAGGACATTCAAGAAGGCAAATTTTACTGTGAAATTCTGGAAAGGCTAGACTAGTTGACTTCCTTTTAGAACAGTGTTTAACAAAGATGTAGGAGATGCATTAACAGAATTTTGGTCCCAAATCAAGTTATCAGGTAAACACATACTTTTTCCATAATGTATATATAAATTCCAGCACCCAGTTACTTCTTCCTTATTAAAGACTCAATTAATAATTATTCAAAGGAAGGTATCCCTTACCTATCACAGAAGACATCTCTGGTACTGTCACTGAGGAGTTCTTCTGGTCACCTCATATGCTCTAAGCTGTCCTCTGAAGCTCTACACAAGAGGAGGTGATGGGTATTCAGATGGAACCACTTCGTTGTATTGGGAATGCCCTGTGATTCTATGGTAATGGGGATCTTGAAGTCCCATTTCCCAAAACTTTAATAAACTTGTATTCAAGACCACTGCTCTACCATGTAGAAGAAACTTGACAAATTATGTTCTGTAGCTTGGAAGATACAGGTATACTCTAACTCAAAATGAAGCTCCCCTCAAGCATCCTCTGACCTTCTGTTATCCCAACCTCCTTCCATGGGCAATCCATAATCATCATCACTTCACCTTTCCTACTTTTTTTCTTTGTAAAATCCATGTGTATTTTTCTTTTTTCCAATTTTCCTTTTTTAATTCTTTTTTTTAACAAAGGTAAAACATTCCTTGTGCAAAAAGTGAACTGGTATAAAAAATGCATAAAATTAAAGTTAACAATTCAACACTACTGTGTTGTCCCCACCCACCTCTGGAGACCTCACATCTCTGCTTAGTAAATTAAACAATCATGAGCATAATAGGCATGAGCCTTCGACACATGCCTCAGCTGCAAAATAGTACTTGGGTGATCCAAAGCCACTATAGTCACGGCTCAGGTAATTCCCAGGGTCATTGTCTCCTTGGGTTGGAAGACAGCAGCCCTTCACATCACTGGACATGTGGCTGAGGATGCAGAAGTAGCTGCCTGAACCAGAGACTCTGGTGGGTTGTGATGAGCTAGAATGAAACCACAGAGGATAAATTTCCATTGTTGTGATCCTCAATGACATGAGGTGGACAAAATAAAGGCTACTTCTAACAAAACCAAATTTAATGTGCCTCCACCAAGATACATCCCTCTTTTTACCCTAAACTGAGGTCAGCTGTTTTCAGTTGCAGGTTGAGTCCCATGCTCAACCCCTGAGCCACACTGAACCTGAAGTTGAAGGCAATATGCCCATTTATCCCACACCTAGCACAGACCCTCTAGCTGGCAGGTCCATCTTCCAATAGCCCTAAGTTCTGCTTCCTTATGTCTGAGCTGCTATTCCAGATTTCCTTCTCCAGCCTAAGATCCAAGGCTTCTTTAGAGTTGTACTCTCCTTCTTCTGGTCTGGACTCTTTTCAGAAATCAGAGCCCTTTCCTAAAACCCAAGACAGTTGCAGGGACAAAATTCAAGACAACATTCAAGTCAAGAGGAACATTTCTCTGTAATACAAATTGCATAAAAGCAAATACTTCAGAGCTCAAGCCTGTGCAGATGGAGTTAAGAAGGGACTTCTGAGAGTCACAGCCACCCTCTCCCCATACAAACTGAAAAGCAAGGACATGATCTTACTTGCCTTTGAGGCATAGATCCTCATCTCTTTTCCAGAGTATATAAGCAACAGAAATAAATGCACTTGGTACCACATTACTCAGTCTTTGCTCTCAGGCCATCTCTGTTTTTTTCCAATCACTGCTATGTTTCTGTTGGCCTGCTCCACATATCAAACCAAATGGTTGTGCCCATGAATGTGCTGTCTAAGCATCTATCTAGTCCACTCCTCATCAATTGCCAAAAACAGTAAATCTACTACTTATCTGTCTAGCAGCTCAATAAACCAGAGGTATTTATGGAGGCCTCAAGTCTCAGTGAAACACATTCTTATTAGGATAAGAACATGTAGAGAGTAAGTGAGTGAGGGGTGCCGGTTAGGGGCTAGTGATGGGAGGCATTAGGAAAGTCTTTTCAGAACTGGATGAAGATGGCAGAATGAGCCTTGGAGGATGACCAGGTTGTAAGGAACAAAAGTCAGGTCAGAAGAAATCAAGATGAAAAAAGGAAGAATGCTGAGTGGGTCCACACAGAAAACTGACTTCTCCCAAGTTTTGTCCAGAGGCATCTGTGTGTCATAAAGCCATGGTTTTATTCATCTTCGATCTTTTAAGCACCTGGCAAATAGATCACAAGAACATTTGTTGGGTTCAATTCTAAGCCAATTAAAAGTGGTGAAAACCCTTTTTTGCAAGGTAATCAGTAAAGCAGATGACAAAAGGTGAACATCTGGAAATGAGGGCACTGCTGAATGGTGCATTTTGCTGGGAATTCAAATGCAAATCAAGACTCTGGAGACCTTCTGCCATACTTACTCCATAGTGAGCTACAAGTCAACACTTTTGTTCCTAAAGACTCTCAACCCCTGTCTCAAGACTTCACATTTTCCTCATTTATACTTTGTGCCTATGAGCAAGTAGCTTTTTATTTTAATGATTTTATTTATTTATTTGGCAGAGAGAGACAGAGCAAGAGAGGGAACACAGGCAGGGAGATTGGGAGAGGGAGAAGCAGGCTCCCTTCTGAGCAGGGAGCTTGAGGTGGGGCTCGATGTGGGGCTCCATCCCAGGACCCTGGGATCATGACGTGAGCCAAAGGCAGAGGCTTTAATGACTGAACCACCCAGGCATCCCTGAGCAACTAGCTTCTTGTTTCTCAGTACATGTCCTTGCTCTTGCAGGCCCAGTGTAGTTCACATCAAGACTGTAACTGACAGAATTCTACAAGAACATGTACCTAGAACCAGGTTCAGGAAACACCCAGGTATAAAAAGAAAAATTTCCACTTTTCTGCAGTACCTTCTGAACAGATATTCAAACCCAACACTATCTTCCACAACTGTTTCCAACTATGAACTGTGAACTTCCACCCAGCAAAAACAGTTGCTTGAACACTGTACTAAGAGACTTAACCAGTCTTCAGTCTGGCCTCTACCTGCACTGGGACATGTCATGTTCAAGATAACACAATGTTTGAGGTGAGGGGCGCAAAAGAAAAAATAAATGATCATATGAGAAACAAAGAGAGAGGAAAACCAAGAAACAAACTCTTAACATAGAGGACAAACTGATGACTACCATAAAGGAGATGGGTATGGAGATGGGTGAAATAGGTGATGGGGATTAAGAAGTGCACTTATTCTGATGAGCACAGGGTAGTATATGGAAGTGTCGAGTCACTATATTGTACACCTGAAACTAACATTCACTGTATGTTAGCTAACTGGAATTTAAGTAAGAAATTTTAAAAAAAGAAAAGAAAATGCAGTGCTCCTAAACCACAAAAATGTACCTTGTTTCAACGCACATTGCCAAACCTTTTAAAGCAATTCTCCACTTACCTCTTTTTTGCAATTATCCATTTCCTCATAAATCCCCCAACCCAGTATCCTTTTTGGTTCCTTTATTTTTCACTTTGCATAGCCCTTTTTTTCTTCCTTCTCTGCTCTCTTTTTAAAACTCTAGTCCCCTTTAGGTCCTGGTTAACACTGAGCTCAGTTTATGTTGGAGTCTCTCTCCACCATGGCAGTAGTCTGAACAAAATATATCTTACTGCTTTTAACAAGCTTCCCATTCTGGGTTGTTATTATTATTATTTTTTTTGACACACTCAGCCAAAGCTGGGGGGCCAAACCCTCCCTCGTACTAACGAAAGATGCTTCCTGACCAGTGACCATGGGACTTGGTATAACTTATCAGTTAATTCACAGTGACAGCCTCAACCCTCTGTTAGCATAGCCATGATAAAACCACTTTCTTGGAACAGAAATATTCCTGATACTTTTCTTTCAGAGCCACAGATCAGCTGACTCCCTCACTGGTATGGAAGCTCTCACCTGCCAAGCAAACAACCCTAGCTCTTACTAGCTGACTCTTGTGGCTCCCAGTGTCTTCCATTTGTGCAGGGAAGCATCAATGGTGGGTTAGGAGGCAGTCATTCAGATCTGGTTGTCAGATCACAACCAAGCTTGTGATCAAGAACCAAGGTCTACACTGAACTGCAAACCACACCGCTCAGAGCTATCACTGATTTAGCTCTGTGTGCCCTGCACTGTGGAGTATTCATAAATCATTTATTTTTATTTGATTCTCTCCAACAAACCCATTTTACCAATGAGGAAACCAAAGAGTCAGGGCATGGACAAGACAAGCTTATGTGTTTTTTTCTCCAAACACGTGACATTGTCTAATGAACCACTAAGTCAGGGTAGTAAATATTTGACTTAAGAGAGACACCCAAGATCAAAGCAAAAGGTAGGGAAAACTTGAAGAATGAGGCCCTTGGGTCCTAGAGACCAGTGGTCACTGGGTTAGCAAGACAGAATAGAAAGGTTGTCTGACCAAACAGCTGGAGAGAGGGTCCACTACTGACATGTGGCCCAGAATGGAGAAAAGGCAGATGAAGAAAGGACAGAACCTTCAGAAGCTGAAAATATCTGTAGGTTGGACCTGGGGCAGTCTGAAACTGGAGAAAAACCCTTGGGGTCCAAATATGGAAGCATCTTCTTCACATATGAGTGCAGGGCAGAGCTCATGGAGGTTGATGGTGCCAGAGAGTGAACTGGCCATGGCCAAGGCACCTCTGGAAAGAAGAGAAGGCAGACACTGGGAAGACTGAAGTGTCTGGTATCCACTTCCATAGGTCTGCACTCAGGCACTAGTGGCTTGGCTTTGCTTCAAGCTAGGTGTTCTAGAGAAAGAACCACCCCAGGCACTAGGTGGTCAGGGTAGTCTGGCCAAGGTCTTTGCAACCTAAGGAAATCACTTTTTTCTTAACTCATAAAAAATATTTTCCCCTAGCTTTTAAATAATCTATAATAATATTTTAATTTTTAAAAATTAAGTACATATACATATAATCTATATAGGTATAATATATATAATACATATATAATACATATGTAATACAAATTATATATAAAGTACATATAATGTACATAAAAATACATATATAATACATATAATACATGTAAAATTTACCATCTGAACCATCTTTTAGTATATACTTCAGTGGCATTAAGTACATTTATGTTATTGTGCAGCCATCACAACCATCCATCTCCAGAATTGTTTTCATTGTCTCAAACTGAAACTATCCAATTAAACACTAACACCCCATTACTCCCTCCCACTGAGTCCCTGGCAACCTCCACTCTACTTTTCTTCTCTATGAGTTTAATTACTCTAGGTACCTCATAGAAGTAGTATGTCTTTTGGTCACTCCTTATTTCACTTAGCATAATGTCCTCAATACTCAACCATATTGTAACAAGTGTCAGAATTTCATTAGTTCATAAGGCTAAACAATATTCCATTGTATGTGTATACCATATTTTGTTAACCATTCATGTGTTAGTTGACACCTAGATTGTTTCCTCCTTTTGGGTATTGTGAATAATGCTACTGTGAACATGGGAGTACAAAGATCTCTTCAAGTTCCTGTTTTCAATTCTTTCAGGTATTTACCCAGAAGTGAAATTGTTGGTGTAAAGTCTTGCAGGTGAGGTAAACACAACACCATGTGAGGTAGATTCAAGGCAAGATTTATTAAAGACACTCTCCAGTGAAGTTTCAGGGCTCAGGAGAAGGGAAGCCAGGAAACATGCTGGGAGGAGGTGGGCACCCTTGGGCGAGGTTCCGTGACTCCAGAGAGGGGAGTTAGGGAAGTCGTACTGGGAGGGAGTCGGTGAGGGCCTTTATTCAGGCCAAGGCAGGGCATGGGCTCACATCCATACATGGTAAGGTGTTTGGTGATTGGAGGGTATGGGGAGGGGGTCCTGATACTTTTGTTTCCTGCATAGGTAATGGGTTACCTATGGAGACATGACCCGGGCATACATCCTTTTGGTGGGAGAGTCAAGGGTTAAGGAAGGGGGGGAGGGGAAGGCTGGAAGATGGCGGCCCCGGTGGTCATTTCTATTGTTCCTCCTGCATTCCCTAGCCACCAACCCAACATTCTGACCTTTTTGGTTTAATAGGGGCCATGATTCAGATCTGGCTACTTCCTGCTGGCAAATGGGCATCGTTATAGGGTCCTTCGGAAATGGGTAGGTGGGTATGGGGACGCAGGAGGAGTTGGTTGACAGTGACCCTGGAAACCTCACCGATGCGATCCTGAATGAAGCGAAGAACACAGGGGGCAATTAGTGCTAATAGGAAGAGGAGAATAAGGAGACTTAGGATCAGAAGGAGCCAGGTCATTAAGGGGGAAAGCTACCATTGAGAGGGGTTTATTTCAGGGCGATGCTGGCCATGAAGGGAGTCTTGGATTTTTGCCAGGACATCAATATTGGTTTTGACTATACTGGATTCATTGATATAATTGCAGCATTTTTCATTGAGGAATAAGTAGTTTCCTCCCTTGTCTGCGGTGAGCAGTTCCAGGCTCATCGGTTCTGTAGGGCTACCTGGACCACTAAGGTAATCTGTTGTTGTAGGGATGCCAAGGACTCGGCTGAGGCCTCCAAGGCTGTTCAGAGCTGTTCGGATAAATCCCGGGTAGCATCTATGGAGTGAGCTAGGTCCCCGGTGTTCAGTCTGGTGGCCACTAAGGAAGACGCTAAAAGGCTCCAATAACTAGGGGAAGAAACTCAGCCCTTTTCCGTTGCGGGAGGGGGTAGAGAAGACAGCCATTTCCTCTAGGGCTGGCACCCTCCGGGCTGGCAATCTGTGGTGACCAGCTGACTAGACCGTGTGGTTTCCCCATGGGTGCAAGTTTCCACTCAGAAGAAGTGCCACCTGAATCCAGGGTCACCAGAGGGGCAGCTATAGGGAGTAGAAGGAGGAGGGTGAGGAGAAGTGGTGCAGGAAATCCGCAACCGTGTGAGCCCCAGGGTTTGGGAAGTCCAGCCATCCTGTGGTGGGGCTGATTTTAGATTGGAGATGTATACCCACAGGTGGTGTCCTAGCAGTTTTGCCACTGTGGGAGTTGTGAGAATAACAGTATGGGGGCCGGTCCACATGGGCTGTAAGGACTTTTGGTGAAGTTCTTGTAGGAGAACTTGGTCCCCAGGATTTAGGGCTTGGGGGAGGTCTCCGCCCAGGCTGTCGGGGGTGGGGATGGTTGCATCTGCCTGAGCCCTTAGGAGGGCTCGTGTGAAGGTCAGATATGGCAGATAAGATAGGAGTGGTGGAGGAGAGGCACGCAGGTTGTTGATTGAGTAGGAAGGGCCTGCCGTACGAGAGCTCAAAGGGGCTGAGTCCTGATGGGCCGAGGAAAGGCCCTAGGTGGCGGAGTGCTAGTGGGAGAAGGGTTGGCCAAGAGAGGTGGGTTTCAAGAGTGAGTTTGGTGAGTTGTTCCTTGAGGAACAACATTGGCCCTCTCAACCTTACCCAAGGATTAGGGGTGATAGGGGATATGGAGTTTCCAGGTGATGTTGAGGCTCCCAGAGATCTGTTGTGTGATGCTGGAGATGAAGGCTGGTCTGTTGTCTGATTGTAGGGTTCAAGGGAGTCCAAACCTCAGGATGATGTGCTCAATGAGAACTGTGGTGACCATGTCTGCCATTTCCCTAGTGGTGGGGAATGCCTCGATCCAGCCTGTGAAGGTGTCCACGAGAGTTAGTAGGTATCTGAAGGTTTTGTGTCAAGGCATATAAGTGAATCGAGTTGCCAGTTCTCACCTGGCTGATGTCTGTGGAGCTGGTGGGTGGGTCTGGTCTGCGGAGGCCGCCCTGGACATTGACCGCAGAACAGGTTCTGCAGGCCTGGTGTACCTCCTTAATGGTCTTTTGGAGGAGGGGGTGGTGAAAGAGAGGTTGGAGAAATTGGCATAGGGCCTTTGGACCAATGAGGAGAGACTGGTGGATGTCAGTAATGAGGGTGTGGATTAGGCTGTTCAGGAGGGCAATTTTGTCCTGGACATAATACCATCCCTTGTCACCCAACCTGCCACCTAATGTTTTGAAGGCTTGAGTATCTTCATCAGTGTATGAGGGACTGTGGGGAGTGTTGAGAAACAGGAGAGGGGCTGGAGAGGAGTTTAAGGCCATCTGTTGGGCAATAGAGTCGGCCTTGTTGTTCCCTAAACAGATGGGGTCCTTAGAGGCCTGATGGTCATGGCAGTGGATGACAGTCACCTCGGTAGGGTAATTGAGAGCCTCGAGGAGTTTGGCAATGAGAGGTGCTGACTATGGGGGTTCCCTTTGTCGTGAGAAATCCCCTTTCTTGCCAGAGGACAGAGTGGGTATGGGTAATAAGGAAAGCATATTTGGAGTCAGTATAAATAGTGACCCATTGGCCCTCAGATAAGTGAAGGGCCCTGGTGAGAGCCACGAGTTCTGCCTTTTGAGAAGTAGTCCCAATGGGAAGGGGGATCTCTTCTATGACAGTGTCCAGGGTGACCACTGCATAGACTGTGCGTTGCCATCTATCTGGTGCTATGAAGGAGCTCCCATCCACGAACAGAGTATGATTGGGGTCAGGCTGCAGCCGGTCCTAAAGTCCTGGATGGGAGGGAGAGAGTTATTCCAGGAGCTGAGAGCAGGAGTGGGAAGGAGTGGGGGAAGACGAAGGTGTTGGCAAGAGAGTGGCGGGATTTACGTGAGGGGATACAGAGTGTGACCTGGGGGGTTTCTATGAACAGCAGGTGGTAGAGTTGGAGATGGGAAAGAGGGAGTTGTGCCAAGGATTTGTGGCTAAGTCCCTCAGTTGATGGGGGTGAGGCACTGTCCTAAGGTAAGTTTGAGGGACTCTTTTGTAAAAGAAGCAGCTGCCACTAGGGCCCTGAGGCAGGGATGCCATCACTGGACGGTGACATCTAGTTGCTTGGAGAGTTAATGGGGATAAGGAGATGATGGACTTAAGTCCTCCCTGGTGGGTTGCTACTTTAGATCTGGAAATGTCCCATACTTGTGGGTCTACAGAGGGGAGACAGACCGGGATAGAGGATGAGTCAGAGGGGAGTAGAGGGAGAATGAGGTGAGCTGAAGCCGAGGGAGAGGGAGAGAGACTAATGGTGGCCTGAAGTTTGTGGAAGATGTCCCTGCCTAAGGTGAACAGGGCAGGAAGGGATGATGAGGAAGGAGTGTGAGAAGGGGAACCCATCCAGGCTGCATGTAAGGGGTGGGTTGGCCTTTGGAGTGGAGGAAGTACCATCAATTCCCATAACTGCAACTGGGGAGGGATGAGTAGGACCTGAGCAGGAAGGCAGGACAGAATAGGTAGCCCCATGTCCAACAGAAAGGAAATGGACTTACCCACTACCTGGAGAGTGTGACCCTGGGCTTGGCATGCGTGAGAGGGTTGTCTGAGTCTGGACTCCATCAGTCATCCTTCAATCTGAGAAGTTGGAAGGCAGGACTTACCATCTCAGGGTCTCCCCCACGTGGAGGTGCTGGGAATCCCTTGAGGCTGGGGCAGTCCAATTTCCAGTGGCCCCTCATGCGGCATTGAGGGCACGGCCTAGTAGGCACTTTTGGATTGGGGCATTGACAGGCCCAGTATCCCTTGGCTCCACACTTGAAACGGGCCCCCAGAGGGAAATGGTTAGGTGCTCCCTTCTGTTGACCCCCAGAACCTGCCAGCCTCAGGGCTGCTGCCAGGGCTTGGGTTTGCAGTTGGACCTTCTGTTGGGAGTCTGGCTTGGAGCTTAAGTTCTGCTGCCTCCTCTTGGGAGTGAAAGACTTTAAATGTCATTTCACCAGATCAGAAATGGGAGTTTGAGGGCCCTCCTCCACTTTCTTTAATTTTTTTCCGAATGTCGGGGACTGACTGAGAAATAAAATGGGTAGTTAAAACAGTAACCCCTGCTGGAGAGGCCGGGTCTAGGTGAGTGTATTGAGTCAGCGCCTTAGTAAGTAGGTTAAGAAACATGGCCAGGTTTTCATTGGGTTCTGAATGATTTCCCTTCACAAACCTTCTACAACTTTAAAGCATGGGGACAGGACCCGTGGGTAGGAGGAGATGCTGCCCTGATATCCTGAGGAGTGGCTGGTTATATACATAGGAGTTGAGTAGGTGAGGACAAAGGGAATGTTCAGAAGGGCTGTCACGGTAAAGAAGACTGTCAGGATACCAGAGGCGTGGTTAGTGTCAAGCCAAGGCTGTTTTTCCCTCTAATGAGGCATTAACATGAAGACAATTGGGAGTTTCCTGGTGGAATGTCACATTTCTCCTATCAAACATCCTTGTCAGTGAGTTTTAGGTTTAGAAAAAATTTAACTTTATTTACATTTCCTTCCCCTCAGCCTCCTTCAGTTTTATGGAGGGGAGGGCGATGTTAGAGCTTGAGGAACTGAGTTGCTTGTCTCTGGAAGTTGGGCTATCCATAAGATAGCTTCTTTGTTGTAAATCATTTGCAAACCAGAGGGGCTCCTGTCTTGCAGGACTGTGATCTCTGCAATGTAATCATTTGTTTTTCTTTTAGGGCAGCCAGGGGTGCCTGAGGAATGCCACACATTACCGAGGTGGGGGGTAGAGAGAGGGTGTAAGGTGCCAGTTTCTGCTTTGTCCCCAGCCAGCCTTCTGCTCCCTCATCAATTTAACCTTCAGTAAACTTTGATTGAAGTTTCCTGTTTACTGCTGATAACTTTGTCAGGAGTTGGGATAGGAGTGGGGAGGAGGAGGGGTAGACGAGGGTTCAGAAATCCTGAACATAAGGGAACTTGGCCCATCTGCCTTGGTGTCTGCTGAGGTTATTTATGTCCATGAGAATCTGATAATTAAACGTGCCTTCTGGAGGCCACTGGGACTGATTGTCAAATCGGTATTGTGGTCAAGCGACAGTACAGTAATGTCATTTTCACAGGTCCTGCTCCTGTTCCAGGGATTTAAGATTGGCCAACAGGCCGAAAACACCCTAGGGATGTTTTAGGATCCAATTTGGATTGGAAGGTCCCCATGATTCGTTGCCGGGCAACACAAGGGCTGGAGGAAGGAAGGCGTCCCCTCCTCCACCACTGGGTTGCAGAAAAACTGTGTCAAAAGCCGTAGACGTTAGGATGTCTCCCAGCCTCTTGGAGTCATGGAGGTCACCTGGTGACCGGCAGGGTTCTCCCTGACATGGCCGCTATTAGGGCAGGGCTTTCCAAAGGGAGGTGCGGAATCGGGGGAAATTCACCATGGCTTCAGAAGTGGCATTGGGAAAGACAGGTCCAGGTCTGGCTAGGGAGATGAGAGAGCCTCCCCATCAGGGTGGGGGCTCAATCTCCTCCCAGGTTTCAGACACTGGGAAGTTTTGCAGGTGGGGTAAACCCAGGCGAGGTAGGCGCAAGGCAAGATTTATTAAAGGCACTCTCTGGCGAAGTTTTAGGGCTCAGGAGAAGGGGAGCCGGGAAAGTCGTGCTGGGAGGAGGTGGGCAACCTCGGGCGAGATTCCATGACTCCTCGGGCGAGATTCCATGACTCCGGAGAGGGGAGTCAGGGAAGTTGCACTAGAAGGGAGTCGGGGGTGGGGGTCTTTTATCTGGCCAAGGCAGGGCAAGGGCTCACATCCATACATGGTAAGGTATTTGGTGATTGAAAGGTATGGGGGTGTAGTCCTGATACTTCTGTTTCCTGCATAGGTATCGGGTTAGACCTGGGCATACATCCTTTTGGCGGGAGAGTCAAGGGTTAAGCAAGGTGAGGGGGCTGGAAGATGGTGGCCCCGGCGGTCATTTCTATTGTTCCTCCTGCATTCCTGGGCTGCTGACCCAACAGTTGGATCATATAATAAATCTATTTTTAACTTTTGAGAAAATTTATGCTGTTTTGCACAGACGGTGCCCATTTTACATTCCTACAAGCTGCACAAGGGTTCCAATTTTTCCACATCTTTGCTTATGCTTATTTTTTTTTAATAATTGCTATCTTAAGAGGTATAAATTTAAATCCCTAAATTAAGAAAAGTAGGGTTGTTTCTATGCTTAGGGCCAAAGAACTCAGACATCAAAGTGTGGGGTGAATATAGCTATCCCTTTCCCAGTACAGCAGGAATAGCCGTTCATGCTCCTTAGACACACACTTGCTCATGCATGTTTGACTTCCTGTCCCCGTCTGAAAAGCCTATGAGGCTACAACCCTTGTCATTTTGATCTTCAGATATCTAGGTCTTAGTAAAAAGCCTGTCACACAGCAGGGAACACTGGCAGTGGTGTGTTTCTAGAGCTCTTGATCTTAGACATGCTTTTCCCACCCACTACCTCTGAATCAACATTGTCTCCAAGTCCTTTCCAATCATACACTGGCTTTCCACACAGAGCAGAAAAACCCTTTATCTTCTCTTGCTACATTTCCTCATGATATTGGCTGTAGACTACTGGATGAGCCATTTCTCATTCTTGGTAATCAGCTCCACATCTGTTCTAACTCCCACATGGACACATAAATCCCCCTTTAAGGTGGAATGTTTCCAAAGTCCTACAGGAAGGTTAGTGAAAGGCAGAACCATGTGATAAGAAAATAAAACCTGGCATGGAATAATGAACAGTGGAGAATGCAGAAAGTACATCTTAGCAGTGACAGAGAAAGATTATGTTTCACCATGCACATGGATAGTGGGTATTAGTCTGGGATTTCGGGGATGATTTCCAAATCAAGGTTAAAGAGCTTCAGGGAAATGCCTTGCATAGAGTACCAGCTCAAATTGTATTTTCTTTCCACTTGAGATAATCCTTACATATGGGATATTTAAATCCTCTCATTTCTTCAAGGAAGAAGCTGGTTCTGCTCCCAGCAAGGCCCTTGTCTTGGGGTTGGAGTGCAGAGGAGCAGGCCAGAGGAGTTGCAGCTGATTTGGGGGATCTCCACCTGATACAAAGGGAAAGAGCATGTTTGGAGGAGGGGAAGTGCAAAACCATGCATGAAGGCCAAGTTCTGAAATCTATGGTGAGTTTAGGACAATAGACACATATAACCCAGAAGGAGACATCTAAAACAGGTATAAAGCTAAGAGCCTGGAGGACAGAATGAGGCAAATGCAAGCAAACCAGTGTGTGTAGAGGGTTGGGGAGAATAATGGGAAGGAGGCAGGGAGCTACTAAATAGTATATTGAAACATTTGCTTATGTTCTAAGTCCAGTTGAGTTGGCCAGAGCATGGTGTGTGTGTGTATGTGTGTGTGTGTGTGTGTGTGTGTGTGTGCATGTACATTTGTGTATGCAATTCAAGAAGTATGGAGGCTGGCTGAATTAAAGAGCTAGGGTTTTAGGGTCTGTCATACTTTAGGACAATTTAAGACATTTCATCCTAAGACAACTCACAGATTATGACGGCCAGACTACCTACCTCTTTATGTGCCTCCTTCTCATAATTAGAAAGTTATATGCACAAATATGATATTTAATTGTGATAGCCACTTTCCAAGACACTATCCCACCTGCACAAGGATGTTTGGCTTCCAGCATACAGGCCCTTGTATAGTCTCTTACCCTGAATCAGGGCTAGTCTGCATTACCCATAAAATATGGCAGAAATTACTGTATGTAATGACCAAGGCTATTTAATAAAAGGGATTATGGCTTCCACCTCAGTCTCTAGAACTACTTGCTCTGGAGAAGCCAGCACTATGTTAAGAAGACACTTAAGAGGGCCTGTGAAGGGGTTTTGAGGAAGGGAAATGAGATCTTTTGTCAATAGTGAGCACCTTCAGCCACGTGAGTGGTCTGCTTGGAAATGGACCTTCTACCCCCAATCAAACCTTCAAATGACTCCAGCCTTGGCCCACACCTGATGGCAGCCTCCTGAGAGAGCCTGAGACAGAAACACTCAGCCAGACCAGCCCCACATTCCTGAACCACAGACACTGTGAGATAATAAATGTTTATTGCTATTTTAAGCCACCAAATTTGAGGTAATTTGTTATGAAGCAATAGATAAGTAATACTGTATTATAGGAACATGAATAAAAGAAGGGTCTTTGAGGAAATTTGTATTTCCCAGAATAAGTTTTTCAAAAATTATATATATATATATATATATATATATATATGCGTAGTTTCAGATAAGTAATGAAAAAATGCAATTGCATTAATGCTAATGCTTTCAGGTGATTTATAAAATTTTTCCAACCCAAAAGAAAAAAATGTGTACCAAGCAAGGTGACCCTTGAATATGGAATTCATATTAATATTCCCACCTATTTTCTTGTCCCCTGACAATCCTCAGTGAAGCTTCATCAAAAGGTAGTCACCACATGCAAGATTAATGGACCCACTTTACAAGGGCAAGAGAGAAAAGCACAGTGTGACACTCCTTAAAGAAAGACAAATTGCCCAGAAATTAACCAAATGAGTATTTTCTTTGAGAGGTTAGCTCTTACTATAATTCTTGCTTGCTTTCTGTGATCCTTAGCATTTGAGTCCAGGATGGAGTCTTTTCAAGACTACATTTTTAAAAAACATACTCATTCCAAACAATGAGACCAAGTTGCTCTGTCTTTTGTGATGGCTTCTTTCTCCACTTGTCTATCCATTTGGAAATAATTTTTAAAACAACCCTAGTGGCTTCCCTGAAGCTGTCCATCACATAGTTCAGAGAAAGCATGGGCAATTGGGTAGTGTTAACCTAGCTCTGTCCTAAGTCCCCAGGGAAGTTGCCGACTGCTATGACAAGGAAGTGACAGGAATGACTCATTGTAAACCTTTCCTGGAGGCTCCCACCAGCAGAGGATTAGAACTTCTCCTATATCAGAAAAGTATTTTAATCGGTTCACAAAAGATAGTGAAGAAAGAACTTATCTGAAGAAAGGATGCCCTAGATCTTTCCTGAAAAGTTAATCTGTATCTTTATGGTTGGAAGTGTTAGTGCATCAGTGGGGCAGTAATGACACCAGGGACTCATCAGTGTGAACCAGATTGGGAGAGACAACAACACTGGCATCCAGTAGGAGTCCAGAGAAGGGGTTCTTGTGACATTGGGGATGTTTCTTGGGGACTTTCAGGAACGCTTTGAGACTGGATGAGGGTAGAGCCAGAAAAATGTGACTCCATAGCTGTTAATACCACATAGAGAATCCCACAGAGTGGCATTCTGCTTGATGCCTACCTCAAAGCTCTAACATTTAGGGTGTTTGTTCTATAAGGGAGGCTCAAAAGATGAGAATCAAATTGTTAGAAATAGGCTTGGCTTCCTGAGTCAATATTGAAAGTCTGGAGTGAAATCTGCTCAGTTAAAATGTGTTCCCTTTGCTCTTCAGGGAGAGTTCCAGGACAGCATTGTTGTCATTTTGTATCTGGTAAGCAGGACCACCAGGGACAACCGGCAACTCCCTTCAATAAGAATTAGAATGAGGAGGTGCAGTGTGCTGTTGGTACTCACTCTTCTGATTCCAGATATGAAGGTTGCACCTTGTACCTTTGCCTTGGGAATGACTTGAACTTTGGCCATTCAGCAATTCCCTGCTGGTGGGGAGGGCCATTCTGGGTTAAGGAAAAAAGGTCAAAACTCTTCCTATCATATTTGGTAATGCCATCTCCCTCTGTGTCATGTGATCAAGTTAGGAAGTCACTGTAATTTACAAAAGAATTATGATAAGAGGTGAAATGCTCTCAGTAGCCTGTGTGCATCATTGCATGAGAGGTCCTTGTTTGAGACAGGCTACCATCTTCCCTTTGTCTGCATGCCTTGAGGTTCATGACCTCATGAAGCTAACAAAATCCCCCCAAGTTGTCTATAAAAGAAATTTCAAAGGTTAAAGAAATGACAAAAGGATATTTATTTTAGGATATCCTGACACTAGTAAAAAGAATATTTTGACTTGATTTTAATATTTCTAAAACTCATTATTTTATATTTTCCTTAAGAATATCAACAAACCTTCAAAAGGCATTTCAGTTTCCTGGCCTGTTTGAGCTACAGTAAGCTCCAGAGTGGGCTGATAAGATGCACATCACAGCTCTCTATTGGCTTATCAATAACTTATCTGATCAGAGCAAAACCACAAAGGAGACATCCCTACCAGGAGCCCCTAAACAGCAGTGCCCAGTACAAAAAGAGGTGTTCTCAATGAATTCCATGTGAAAGGCGCTGATTCAAGCATTTGTTTTCAAGTAGTGTTTTTCTGCAGTGATCCAAGGGAGATTTTGGGGGGAAAGGGAAGTCAGAGGAAGGAAGGCAGCCAGAAAGAAGGGGTATAATCAAGTAAGTGACCCATGGGGACAGCTGGAGCTCAATCCCACTGAGCTCTACTCTTAGTGGAGAAGGTACCTCAAAGTTATTTCAGCCCTCAAAGGATAAGGAAGAATTTTTAATTATTAACATACATTTTAATGTTCATCTTAATATTATAGAGTGCAAATAGCAGTTTTAAATGCAAATATCAGAATTTGACTCACACACAGAATCACCAAAATTATGCAGTTCTTATTTGGCAGTTTACAATGCATCTCTCTCTCTCTTACCAGAATGGTGACTGCACTGCACAGAACTAACCCACCTGGTCATATTTCACTTCCCCGTAGGTGCCCGTTCTACCAGTGCTATCTATATTTGACTTACTAATGAGTAAGGAAGGACTGAAAGAGAAGTGATGTGAGTTTCTTAGCTTTCCCTTTCTTTCTGTCTCTTCATTTTCAGCGTAAGTGTTTGGTTAATATAGACAATTAACAAGAGTAAAAAAGAATTCCTTGATTGTTCCCAAATCTTTCCGCCTTTGAAGCAAGTTCTGGTGTGATCAGAAAGTGTAGCCCTTGAGGCTAACTGTTCCCCTTTACTCAAATATTGATGTGACACATTTATCCTGTACTTGCTTGTTCCCCTGATATCTTGAGTTTCTAAATTTTGTACATGTGGAGCATCAAGAATATTCTATGGAAATGAGGAGGAAAGGAACAATGGTGGGGAATACGCACATTGTATGATTATCTTCTGCTCACACACATTCTCCAGGGCCCCATCAGCCTTCACTTGCAACACTAGTCCAAAGATAGAATTACTAAGAATTTCAAGGTGTTGACAGCAGATCATTAAGCCAGGTGTGAGGCTCTTCTCAATGGGAAGCCCCATGTAACTGGGAGAACACAACCCTGGGCCTGGGTCTGGCTGGGACATGTATGCACCAAAGCCCCATTCTTTGTGGGTGGACAGCTGCTTCCATCATGTGTTCAGACCAGTCCAGGTGGGAAAACTGAGTGGAAGACTCAGACAGAGATACAGGTATTCACAGCCTTTGTTGTGTAGAAGTATGTGCTGGAGTAGATGGAGGGCATTGATCTCTTTCCTCAGATACCTCTGAGATTTAAACAGAAGATCCCTTTATTCTTCTCCTCACCACTTCCTCATATCAGGGAGATCATATGATAGTTGTCTTTCTCTGCTTGACTTATTTCGCTAAGCATGATACGCTCTAGTTCCATCCATGTTGTCGCAAATGGCAAGATTTCATTTCTTTTGATGGCTGCATAGTATTCCATTGTGTATATATACCACATCTTCTTGATCCATTCATCTGTTGATGGACATCTAGGTTCTTTCCATAGTTTGGCTATTGTGGACATTGCTGCTATAAACATTCGGGTGCATGTGCCCCTTCGGATCACTACGTTTGTATCCTTAGGGTAAATACCCAATAGTGCAATTGCTGGGTCATAGGGCAGTTCTATTTTCAACATTTTGAGGAACCTCCATGCTGTTTTCCAGAGTGGCTGCACCAGCTTGCATTCCCACCAACAGTGTAGGAGGGTTCCCCTTTCTCCGCATCCTCGCCAGCATCTGTCATTTCCTGACTTGTTTATTTTAGCCATTCTGACTGGTGTGAGGTGATATCTCATTGTGGTTTTGATTTGTATTTCCCTGATGCCGAGTGATATGGAGCACTTTTTCATGTGTCTGTTGGCCATCTGGATGTCTTCTTTGCAGAAATGTCTGTTCATGTCCTCTGGCCATTTCTTGATTGGATTATTTGTTCTTTGGGTGTTGAGTTTGCTAAGTTCTTTATAGATTCTGGACACTAGTCCTTTATCTGATATGTCATTTGCAAATATCTTCTCCCATTCTGTCAGTTGTCTTTTGATTTTGTTAACTGTTTCCTTTGCTGTGCAAAAGCTTTTGATCTTGATGAAATCCCAATAGTTCATTTTTGCCCTTGCTTCCCTTGCCTTTTGAGTTGTTCCTAGGAAGATGTTGCTGCGGTTGAGGTCAAAGAGGTTGCTGCCTGTGTTCTCCTCAAGGGTTTTGATGGATTCCTTTCGCACATTGAGGTCCTTCATCCATTTTGAGTCTATTTTTGTGTGTGGTGTAAGGAAATGGTCCAATTTCATTTTTCTGCATGTGGCTGTCCAATTTTCCCAGCACCATTTATTGAAGAGGCTGTCTTTTTGCCATTGGACATTCTTTCCTGCTTTGTCGAAGATTAGTTGACCATAGAGTTGAGGGTCTATTTCTGGGCTCTCTATTCTGTTCCATTGATCTATGTGTCTGTTTTTGTGCCAGTACCATGCTGTCTTGATGATGACAGCTTTGTAATAGAGCTTGAAGTCCGGAATTGTGATGCCACCAACGTTGGCTTTCTTTTTCAATATCCCTTTGGCTATTCGAGGTCTTTTCTGGTTCCATATAAATTTTAGCATTATTTGTTCCATTTCTTTGAAAAAGATGGATGGTACTTTGATAGGAATTGCATTAAATGTGTAGATTGCTTTAGGTAGCATAGACATTTTCACAATATTTATTCTTCCAATCCAGGAGCATGAAACATTTTTCCATTTCTTTGTGTCTTCCTCAATTTCTTTCATGAGTACTTTATAGTTTTCTGAGTATAGATTCTGTGTCTCTTTGGTTAGGTTTATTCCTAGGTATCTTATGGTTTTGGGTGCAATTGTAAATGGGATTGACTCCTTAATTTCTCTTTCTTCTGTCTTGTTGTTGGTGTAGAGAAATGCAACTGATTTCTGTGCATTGATTTTATATCCTGACACTTTACTGAATTCCTGTATAAGTTCTAGCAGTTTTGGAGTGGAGTCTTTTGGGTTTTCCACATATAGTATCATATCATCTGCGAAGAGTGATAATTTGACTTCTTCTTTGCCGATTTGGATGCCTTTAATTTCCTTTTGTTGTCTGATTGCTGAGGCTAGGACCTCTAGTACTATGTTGAATAGCAGTGGTGATAATGGACATCCCTGCCGTGTTCCTGACCTTAGCGGAAAAGCTTTCAGTTTTTCTCCATTGAGAATGATATTTGCGGTAGGTTTTTCATAGATGGCTTTGATGATATTGAGGTATGTGCCCTCTATCCCTACACTTTGAAGAGTTTTGATCAGGAAGGGATGCTGTACTTTGTCAAATGCTTTTTCAGCATCTATTGAGAGTATCATATGGTTCTTGTTCTTTCTTTTATTGATGTGTTGTATCACATTGACTGATTTGCAGATGTTGAACCAACCTTGCAGCCCTGGAATAAATCCCACTTGGTCGTGGTGAATAATCTTTTTAATGTACTGTTGAATCCTATTGGCTAGTATTTTGTTGAGTATTTTCGCATCTGTGTTCATCAAGGATATCGGTCTATAGCTCTCTTTTTTGGTGGGATCCTTGTCTGGTTTTAGGATCAAGGTGATGCTGGCCTCATAAAATGAGTTTGGAAGTTTTCCTTCCATTTCTATTTTTTGGAACAGTTTCAGGAGAATAGGAATTAGTTCTTCTTTAAATGTTTGGTAGAATTCCCCCGGGAAGCCGTCTGGCCCTGGGCTTTTGTTTGTTTGGAGATTTTTAATGACTGTTTCAATCTCCTTACTGGTTATGGGTCTGTTCAGGCTTTCTATTTCTTCCTGGTTCAGTTGTGGTAGTTTAAATGAAACAAGATGGGATTGGGAGGGAGACAAACCATAAGTGACTTTTAATCTCACAAAACAAACTGAGGGTTGCTGGGGGGAGGGGGTTTGGGAGAAGGGGATGGGATTATGGACATTGGGGAGGGTATGTGCTTTGGTGAGTGCTGTGAAGTGTGTAAACCTGGTGATTCACAGACCTGTACCCCTGGGGATAGAGTATTATGCCTCCATCAGAAAGGATGAATACCCAACTTTTGTAGCAACATGGACGGGACTGGAAGAGATTATGCTGAGTGAAATAAGTCAAGCAGAGAGAGTCAATTATCATATGGTTTCACTTATTTGTGGAGCATAAGAAATAGCATGGAGGACATGGGGACTTAGAGTGGAGAAGGGAGTTGGGGGAAATTGGAAGGGGAGGTGAACCATGAGAGACTATGGACTCTGAAAAACAATCTGAGGGTTTTGAAGGGACGGGGGGTGGGAGGTTGGGGTACCAGGTGGTGGGTATTATAGAGGGCACGGATTGCATGGAGCACGGGGTGTGGTGCAAAAATAATGAATACTGTTATGCTGGAAATAAAAAAAAATTAATAAAAAAAAATAAATAAAATAAACAGAAGATCCCAGGACTTCAGGATTTGCAGAGAGCATTTGCCACTAGGAATTTTTTTTTTTTTTTTTTTTTTTTTTTTTTTTTTTTTGTCAATCCCATCAAAGTGAAGGGCAAATAAATTTCCCTTACCAACTGCCTCCTTGCCACATATTTTTGTTTCATTGCCTGTTGTGTACATTCAGGACTGTCACTGTCTGATAGGGTATTTGTGAGGTGCTTGCAGCCCTTGATAGGGCTGAAGAGAGATAGGGGGCAAACTCTTTGTGGAGGGAACACAGGAGCAAAGGAGCAGATGAAGCCCAGAGAGAACAGAGCTTGTTGAGTTCCCAGACTATACTCAGCTTAGCTGGAAAGCAAAATCTATAAAGGGAGGAGCAGAGAGGACTGGAAAGTTTTCTCGGCTCTAATTCTAAGTACTAGAAAGGCTTTGGTGAATTGGGTTGATGAAAGAAGAACATAAATATGTCTATTACCTTTTGGGTAAGCAATTTGGCAATGTGTATTTAGAGTTTTAATATGATATTTATACCTCCTGCCTTGAAATTACACTCTCAAAATTTTATTTTTATACACATTTATTGAAATATCATTTACTATAGGAAAAATTATAAATAGTTGAATAGTAGAAAAATCTTCCAAATTTCCAGCTGAAGGAATGCTGTACCGCTAAAAGGAAATTATGCTTTAGAATAATAATTACAAACCTAGCAAAGAGTTCAAAATTAGTGACTGCATGTCCCCAGTTCCCCATTATAGTCCTCATCTCTGCCCATTGTCCTGGGATAATCACTGATGATGTGCCTTTTCATTATCCAGAGTTCCTGGTCACTCCATTCATAACACAATAATGGAACAGAGCTGCCTGTGACACCCTAGGTGCTATATAAACTGGGGTGGGATGGTGCATGTTTAACAATTCCCTCTCCAGGAAACCACTCTGATTTGTAGCATATGCCAATATACATGGTTATTAAGATTAGTACAGTCACCCCTTCCAAGCCATCCAAGCCGACTCAGCACACCCCTTGGTAAATAAAACACTAGTGGGTAAAGACTCCACAAAGACAAGTGTGGTGGTTTTTGCATGGTGGGGAGTTTTCTTTGCTTCTTTGTGTTGAGTGGTGGGAGTCTGATACCCACTGGGCCACCATCTCTGAAGAGAGTGACACTTGCATTTGAAGTGGGCAGGAGGGGTTCTGCTGCCTTTACAGAAGAGTATCCTTAAGTGTTCTGGCCTCTCCAGCTGCCCAGCAGGTGCTCCTTCCCCACTTTGAGCTCCACCCTCAGGGCAGGAAGACCAGTTCTGATCTCAACCACGCTCCCATTTTTCCAGTCTTCCAAACTGGACAGAATAAGGAAAGGAAACAGCCAAGCACCCAAACTCAGTAGAAGGTTGTTTTATAGTATCCATGTGAATAAATGAGGAACAAACAGGAACAACTGGCAAGCAACTTGTAGGAAAGAGGAAAGCTGTGGGAAGCATGGGCATTCTTGTTCCCTGTGCCGGTTAGATGGAAAGTGCAGGGAAAGCCTGCCTTTCTGAAACACTTCACAGTCCAGAATTTTCAAGGACTATAACCACATTGTTAATGCAGATTAAGAGGAACCCACTGCTAGCTAGTGGAGATCCTGTGAAGAGAACAATCCTTTGTCCACCTTTGTCAGTAATCCTCTCTATCCATGGTGCCAGGCCCTATTAGATCCTGTCTCTGAGCCAGTAAAAAATTGCATTGCCATCAGGGCCCCATGAATAGGGCATGCCTGAATGAGGGATCCTTTTTTTTTTTTTTACTGGAGGAGGGGGTGGGGTTGGCAGAATGAACTGAGGCTTTATTTGGGAAAAGACACTCAAATTGGCTTTTAGTTGGGCCATAGACAAGAAGGGTACCCAGGGCAATAGACTCCCCCCAGGGATAGGCTGAGGACTGGGACTGAGTCTTAGGTGGATCTCCTGTTTGAAACATTCCCCTGCACAGCTCCTTCCCCCAAAGCTCTATGGCAGCCACAAGAGCAGGGAGGCTGGGAGGGACCACGGTCGTTGTTCACTTGTACAGGACAACAGATGACTGGAACACCAGCTTCGTATCACAGGTCTTGATGTTCTTCACCACCATAGCCTTGGAGGAGCTGCTATGGCTGAAGGAACCAGCAGGGCCAAAGCTAGACTGGGAGGTGCACAGGCCATAGTTGAGGCCAGGGTTTGTGAGCCCCTGAGGGGCCCAGCTCAGCCCACCTGGGAAGACGCTGATGGTCTTAGTATGGATACTCATGTTCTGCATCCCAGACTCCAGCCAGCTCTCCTCACCTCCCAGCAGCTTGTGGTAGGTGGCAATCACAATTTCCAGAACCAGTTTGACGTTCACGAGTTCCTGGTATTCACACAGGTGCTGGGCCATGTCCTGCTTGGCTCACTGCAGGGCAGCCTCCAGCTCGGCCACCTTAGCACTGGCATCCTTAATGGCCAGCTCCACATGGTGCTTGGCATCAGCAATGGCAGCCTCCAGGCTGGCCCTCTGGTTTCTGAGTTCATCTCTGGTTCTTTCTCTGGTTCATCTTGGAAATCTTCATCTCTACTGAGGTCATCCCTGTGTTTCCCAGCCAGTGTCTGCAGCTCCTTATACTTTATCTGGTACATGGTCTTGGCTGCACCCCGGGTATGGTTGGCAATGTCTTCATATTGGGCATTGACTTCAGCGATGATGCCATCTATGTCCAGGGAGCAGCTCTTGTCCATGGATAGCACCACTGATGTGTTGGAGATCTAGGACTGTAGCTCACCATCTCCTCTTCATACAGCTGCCTTAAGAAGCTGATCTCGTCAGTCAGCCCATCCAGGTGGGAGACTAGTTCTACCTTGTTCATGTAAGCTTCATCCACACCCTTCTTTATGAGGACAAAATCATTCTCAGTGTCTGCAGGCTCTTTGATCTCCTCCTATTTATTCTTGAAGTCCTCCACCAGCCCCTGCATGTTGCCAAGCTCTACCTCCAGCTTCTCTGGGCCCAGGGTGTCCAGTTGCCACCAGAGGTTGTTAATGTAGCTCTTGAACATGTCGTTGTTGCTCTGAGTAGTTTTCTGATGCTGTAGAAGGCTCCACTTGGTCTCCAGAATTTTATTCTGCTACTCCAGGTGCCTCATTTTGTTGATGAAGGAGGCAAATTTGATGTTGATGGTCTTGATCTCCTGGGTGTGCACAGCTTGGATGTTGGTTCCATGCTCTGATCTTGGGCTTTCATCCTCCAGAACTGTGAGAAATAAGTTTCTGCTCTGTGACATTTTGTTATGGCAACCCAAACAGACTAAGACATGTCCATCCATTCATTCATGAACTATTTAAGCACCTATTATGTTTTAGGCACTATTCTGGGTACCTATCCAGGATACCAGTAAAGAGCAACAACAAGCGGGGCCTGGGTGGCTCAGTGGGTTAAAGCCTCTGGTTTCGGCTCAGGTCGTGATCCCAGGGTCCTGGGATTGAGCTTCACATAAGGCTCTCTGCTCAGCAGGGAGCCTGCTTCCCTTCCCCTCTCTCTGCCAGCCTCTCTGCCTAATTGTGATCTCTGTCAAATAAATAAATAAAATCTTAAAAAAAAAAAAGGAACAGCAATAAGAAGTAAAATACCAAGAATCTATTTCTTATGGGGAGAAGACAGACAGTAAATGATGTACTATATTGAAGGCGGTAGGAATTTTTTCCCAAAAATGTTTTTTATAGCTTAATTTTTTAAAACATGGATACAATGAAGATATATGCATTGCATTTGGTTGTTACATCTTCTTAGTCACGTTCAGTTATGACATTTGAAGAGACCAGGACAATTGTCTCATCAAATGCCCACATTCTGGAATTGTAATGTGATCTCATTTGTGACACACGACATCATTTGACTTGGTCCTGTCCCCCGTGTATTTCCTGAAAACTAGAAATTAAAATAAAAGGTTCAGTTAGATTTAATGTAAATATTCCCATTAAGAATACTTTAACTTGACACAAGTATTTCCCAAGCTTTCAAACTATACCGAATTTGGTTTAATAGCTACAGGAATACTATGTTGCAACTCTACTGTTTTTTTTTTTTTCCCTTATTCCTCCATTTTGGGTGTTAACAGTATAAGTTACTTCACTAAGCAACTTATTAATGTCTACACAGTTAACCATGCTGGATTCAAAGGTTGATTTTGGACCAGAATAACCCAGGATCTTCAGTTTAGCAGTTGGGTTCCTTGAGTTTTCTTTAACAATAAATCCTAGACAAAAGAGTTTTCAAAGATCTCTCCCTTTTACTTTCTTTCCACATTGATACCTTCTGAGGTTACTTGAAGAAGCAAAATCAAAGTCAGTACAAACCTCACCCTTGTGATGTTGTAATAAAAACTACAGACACCTGAAAATTAATTTCCTCCAAATTATGGACTCTGAAAAACAACCTGAGGATTTTGAAGGGGCGGGGGGTGGGAGGTTGGGGGAACCAAGTGGTGGGTATTGGGGAGGGCACATATTGCATGGAGCACTGAGTGTGGTGCAAAAACAATGAATACTGTTACGCTGAAAAGAAATAAAAAAATTTAAAAAATTAAAAAAAAAGAAAATAAATAAAATAAATAAATACAAGGGTATTTCAGGAATGGCATATTGGACTGGTTTATAACAACAGCAAAACAATACAATGCTTCTTCAAAATGACACAGATATGCTTCATGCTTGTATATAAATGCAAGAATATGGACAAATGTAATACAGAGTGATTGCAAGCAGCCCCTCAAAATTTCCTTCCATATGTATCCCTTTCCCTTCCAGAGTGAAATCTTGTACTGTAGGTAAAGCAGAGTTTAATACGTATGACTCCAAATTAATCATAACTTTTATTGTGGTATGATATACATAACATAGAATTTATAACTGTAACCATTTTTAAATGTAGAGTTGAACAAAATTAAATGTATTCACATTGTTGTGCTCCATCACAACCATATATCTTCAGAACTCTTTTCACCTTGCAAAATTGAAACTCTGTACCCATTGAACAACTCCCCATTCCCTCCTCCCCTCAATCCTCAGCAATCACCATTCTACTTTCTGTTTCTATGATTTCAGTTCCTCTAGGTATCTTATACAAATGGAATTATATGATATTTATATTTTTGTGTTTTGCTTTTTCACTCAGCCTAATGTTCTCAAGGTTCATCCACATTCAGCATGTATCAGAATTCCTTTATTTATTTATTTATTTGACAGAAAATGATCACAAGTAGGCAGAGAGGCAGGCAGAGAGAGAGAGAGGAGGAAGCAGGCTCCCTGCTGGGCAGAGAGCCCGATGCAGGGCTCAATCCCAGGATGCTGGGATCATGACCTGAGCCAAAGGCAGAGGCTAAAGCCTTTAACCTACTACGCCACCCAGGCATACCCAGAATTCCCTTCTTTTTTTTTAAGGCTGAATACTATTCCACTGTATGTACATTCCATATTTTATTATTTAATTCATCTGTGGATGGACATTTGCATTGTTTCCACTGTCAGCTATTGCAAATAATGATGCTATGAATATGGTGTACAAATATCTGTTTAAGTCCTGCTTTCAATTCTTCCACTCAAATGTAGAATTGCTGGGTCATAAGGTAATTCTATTTTGGGGTTTATTTGTTTGTTTAGGATAATCATAACATTTATGTATGGTAAATATAAAGTATGGTAAAACTTCTGCATATAATAATAAAGAAATCTCAATGTCAATTTGCACTTTCAGTTAAGGTCTTTTTCTTCACCTTTATCTTCAAGTAAACAGAACCTATGAAGCAGAAACTTGTTCTCAGTTTCCAAGACCATCATCTCAGTGAATCTATGTATAATCCTCTTTAGGACTCATATAAACACTTCCAAAGTGGGCTAATCTGCAGAGAATAGTCCAGGCAAATGGACAGAGAATTATAAGAACTAATATAATGGATGACAAAAGCATTAACCAAAGATGCAAGGTACAGCTTTCAACAAGGTACAAATTCCAGAGAGATTTTATTAATAGGAAGAAAGAAGGCAAATTTTAGACATTGGCTTAGGTATGCTGACTCAGGCTGGATTAGATGAAGTAGAATGTAGGTCTGTATGTTGCACTGGCCATTTTAAAATCAAAACATGTCAGAAATTGGCCTTGCTTTTTTTTTTTTTTACAGTTTTCTTATTTTTCCAATTGTTTTTTCAGTTTTTATGACTTCCAAAAGTCAGACCAGAAGTCTGAGGAGAGGTTGACCTTTGACATTGGTGATAAAGTGATTTTTAAGGAGAAAACTGGAGGAGGGAAGGAAGAAGAAGAAGAAGAAGGGGGAGGGGAGGAGGAGAAATGGAGGAGAGAACCAGTAGCTAATGAGTAAATGGGTAACTGTAGAGACCTGATGCCAGTAGATGATTTGAAAGTTGTAGTTGAATAAGGAAGCAGGAAGGTAGGGCACAATCAGCCAGTGCTCGCAGTGACTGGGGGAGACCCTGAAGCTGAAGGACAGCATAGGAAAAGCCAATGGCCTGTATCTGCCAATAATACACAAATTATTCGCTCTGGAAACTAAATCTACCCAGAGACACAGGGATCCCCGAGCTCAGGACCTCATCTGAAAATCTGGAATTCTGGGACATTCTCCAGACAGAGATCCTAGAAATGCTTCTTGGAACTATTCCTCCAAATAGCATCCTGCCAAAGCATGGGTTCATGACTGACAGCAGGAATCTTCCAGCCAAAGGGGGTCTGCAACAGAAATCACCCCACATGGAGAAAATTTTCCTCCTGAGGCAAGATTAGATAACAAACACCAATATTGCCTTCTTTTGCTGTTTTAATTTATATTCTATTGTCCTCCATGTAGACAACTGCTGAACTCATGCAGAGGAGTTGCTGAACACAACCCCTTCTGTCATATGGAATCATCAACAGATAGCCAGATGGGTCCCTGCATCTTTTCAACAAAATTAGGCATGCTTTTGCCTTAGTGCGCCCACTATTCTGGATCCCTGGCTGCCCATGTTCCCATTCGATCTTGCTACCCATCATAGCATGGAAGTTCAAGTCCAGAATGTGAGGCAGCTTGTCTGCTGCCTGGACCCAAGGTGCTGAGAGAGCAAGTAGGGATAGATGGTACAGAGGAACCATTCAAGGGATAATGGTAGTTCTCTTCTCATTGTGCTTCTTCCCCTACTGAGTAACTACTTCTGACCACAACTTTCAGGTCTTCTGGAAAGCACCTTGTCTACACTGTGGGACTCATGCCTCTCCCCCATAAATGAACTGGCCAAAGGCTTTTCTGCAGAGGTTTTCTGTCTGATTACTTAAATCTAGCATCTCCCAGAGAGGGCTTTAATGTAGAAAATGAGGCACACAGTTAGGTAAATGATAATTGCATTCTAGTCTGATTTAAATTGTCTTTGATGTTATCTCAGTGGCCACAGAGGCCACAATTCTGGAAATGTAGCACTAGGCACCTTATCAAGCTCAGGCTTAGAGACCTTTGGTTTGTTCATTAATTTGTTCTTTCTTTCATGTATCAGATAATTTCTCACTGTTTTCTGACACATCACATCTCTATAAGAGAGATGATAGCCAGACACTGGGAGTCTAAACTGCTTCTGCAGTCTCTCCCTCAATTTAGGATAATGAGATTTAAGTGTTTTGGAAGGGTGACTTTAAAAAGATCTGCAGGGCACCTGGGTGGCTCAGTGGGTTAAGCCTCTGCTTTCAGCTCAGGTCATGATCTCAGGGTTCTGGGGTCAAGTCCCATATCCAGCTCTCTGCTCAGCGGGGAGCCTGCTTCCTCCTCTCTCTCTCTCTGCTTGCCTCTCTGCCTGCTTGTGATCTCTCTCTGTCAAATAAATAAAATCTTTAAAAAAATAAAAAATAAATAAAAAGATCTGCAATACTTCCCTACAAATCATGGTCCATTAACCTATAACCGCTTTTCAAATGTTCCAAGACACATAAGAAGCTTTATCTCTCAAGGTGCTTAGGCTTCTGCTATTGCAAAGAATATTTTATTTGCAAAGGGGAAAATGCTAATGTGATTTTTTTTTTTTGGTTCAGTATCCATAAGTTAAAACTGACACTGATAGCCCAAATAAGCTTGAATGTTTCTTTTTATTTTTTTCCCAACTGTGAAAGAAATAAATGGTTCCAGTAATGACAGACTATAATTCAGACCAACCTTTGCTCTGAGAAAAACTAAAATATTTGAATGGTGTTAAAATATACCATCTTAAAAGCATCCAAGAGCTATCAAGAGAATGAAGAATCATCAGACCACACCTTGAAAAAAGACAAGAACATGGAAGGTAAGCTAAAATCTCAGAACTAATTTTGCCCTGAGGGTTTCCACTGTAAACAAAGAAATAGCAGGAAAACTGATGTTAGAGTAGAAGAAATCCAAGTGGCATGTCCAGGTTTCCTGAAATGAGGCTGCAGACCAACTACATCCACATGAAACTAAAACCATCAGGGTGACGAAACAGACAGAAACTAGCCCATGCCTAGACTTGCCTAGACTGGCTTTGAGTTACCTGTGTAACTCAAAGCCACATGCTTTGAGCTTGGATTTAAGGAGACAAACTGAGTGGTATAACCAGATGCAAAAATGATGCTCCATCTAAAAACTCTAGTGCTATGCTTCTAGTAAAAGGAATAGTACTAGGGAGTGAGCTCCACTAGAAGGCATTGGAGAACTACCTATTACAATATCATGTATATTTTACTCCTTTCACTCAGCGCACATTGTTGGGTACTGAAACAATAGTTTCCCCAAAATGCAAGGTCTTCACCCTAGGAGGACTGACAATTGCAAAAAATCAACATGAAAACAGTGCATTTCAAGTAATAAGAAGAAGTGCTATAAGAATGTGCAGGCGGGAGAGGCAAATGTGCAGGTGGCAGTTACCAGCAGGGATGTGGAATTTATTCACAATGAGTGTTGCAGAATGAATAGGAATGAATAGGAATTCGCTAGGTGAATAATAGGGGTAGGCACCTTCCCAGCACAAAGTTGCTGATATGTGAAACAGATCAGTATTTCCACAGGTAGTCAGCTGTCTGTGTGATTGGAGTCAAGGGCATTCCATAGAGCCAGACAAAAGAAGGAAAAGAAGGTTTGGGCATGCAGATGGAAAATTCAGTATGGATTGGAACACATACATTTGAATACTTATGTTCTTTTCACGTATTTGGGAATTTTTGCTATGGAGCAAACAATCATACTTTTTAACTGAGATATTTTAAAAGCATAGGTCTAATCCGTTTGGAATTTATTTTGTGTGTTAGAAGGTAGGCATCAAATGGCTCATCAGACTTTTCAGTAGCATTTATTGCATTGTCCTAGCTTTCTTCCTGAGGAGCAAAGGCAAGACTGTCATTTATCCTGTGAGCATGGTTCTGCAGCCTGCAGGGTGTTGCTCATATGGTCAGTGGACTGTGAGATGAGACACTATTGTGCACATATAAAAATGGTGAAAATAAAAGAGGTTGACTATACAAGTGTGAGCAGATGTGTAGGGAAACTGGAATACTTCCACACCAATGGTGGGAATGTAACAGAGTACTGCCACCTTAAAAAGCTATCTGGCAGTTTCTTGAAAAGTTAAACATACACCTACCACACGACCCAGACATTCCAAGAGAAAAAACAGGAAATGTCCACAGCAGTACATTTGTAATAGCCCCAGTCTTGAAACATTCCTAATGTTTCAAGAGGTGAGTGGATAAGCACACTATTTTATCTATACAATATACTACTACTTAGCAATAAACAAGAATGAATTTTATCTTTGATTTATTTTTTAAGTTTTTATTTAAATTCCAGTTAGTTAACATACCGTTTAATATTAGTTTAAGTTGTATAATTTAGTGATTCAACACTTACCTTCATCACAAGTACCCTCCATAATCCCCATCACCTATTTAACCCAACCCCCCTCTAACCTCTAACCTCCCCTCTGGTAACCATCAATTTGTTCTTTATAGTTAAGAGTCTTTTTTCCACTATGATTGTTTCTTCTCTTAAATTCCATAATGAGTGAAATCATATGGTATTTGTCTTTTTCTCATTTCACTTAGTATAATATTTTCTAGCTCCACCGACATTCTTGCAAATGACATGATTTAATTCTTTTATATATTCCACTTCTTTATCTCTTCACCAGTTGATGAACATTTGGGTTCTTTCCACAATTTGGCTATTGTTGATAATGCTGCTATAAACATTCAGGTGCTTGTATCACTTCCAATTTGTATTTTTCTGTTCTTTGTGTAAATACCTAGTAGTGCTATTTGTGGATCATAGGGTAGTCCTATTTTTAACTTTTTGAGGAAACTCCATACTGTTTTCCAGAGAGACTACACTGTGTTTGAATTCCTGCCAACACTGTAAGAGTGTTCCCCTTTCTCCACATCTTTGCCAACACCTGTTATTTCCCATGCTGTTAATTTTAGCGATTCTGACAAGTGTGAGGTGATAACTCTTTGTAGTTTTGATTTGTATTGACTTGTTGTTGAGTGATGTTGAACACCTTTTCATGTGGCTATTGGCCCTCTCTATGTCTTCTTTGAAAAAATGTTTATTCCTGTCTTCTGCCCATTTTTTAATTGAATTATTTGGTTTTTTTGGGTGTTTGGTTTTATAAGTTGTTTGTATATTTTGCCTACTAACCCTTTATCAGATACATCATTTCCAAGTATCTTCTCCCATTCTGTAAGTTGCCTTTTAGTTTTGTCGATTATTTCCTTTGCTGTGCAGAAGCTGTTTATTTGATGAAGTCCCAATAGTTTGTTTTTGGTTCTGTTTCCCTTGCATTGAGAGACATATCTGGGAAGAAGTTGCTATGGCCAATGTCGAAGAGGTTACTGCTTGTGTTCTCTAGGATTTTGAGTTTCCTGTCTCACATTTAGGTCTTTCATCCATTTTGAATTTATTTTTGTGTATGATGTAAGAAAGTGGTCCTGTTTCATCCTTTTGCATACTGCTATTATTGAACATAGTAGTGAAAGTCCTAGCCACAGCAACCAGAAAACAAAAAGAAATAGAAGGCATCCAGATAATCAAGGAAGAAGTCAAACTTTCAGTATTTGCAGATGACATGATACTCTATTTAGAACAGCAGAAAGACGGAAGGGAGACAAGATGGCAGGGGAAGTAGGAGGAGGCGCCATTACAACCTGTACCCTAAAGTGAGCTGATTACCTACCAAAGAATTCTAATCACCCATGAAATCAGCCTGAGATTAGAATTATACACATCTGGATCTCTACAGGGGCAGAAGACGCCAGTGGACAGGTAAAGTGGTGTGGGAACGTCAGACTGATATGGGAAGATAAACAAAAGGGGGAGGGAGCCACCAGAGGTGACTGATTGGAAAGTAATACCCCTAATACGAGAGTGCCCTGCAATGGGGACCAGCATTAACTTGGAGACTGGTTGAAAGTACTCAGAAAGAGCAAAGGATTGTGGTGGGGGAAACCGTGGGAATCGGGGCGGCTAGGGACAGAGGCTTAAGTCCCCAGACCCAGGACAGCCTCCCCTGGAGCTGAGCCAGAGAGATTGTGGCGCAGAAATCAGGTCTTGGTCCCTGAGCTTCCAGCATGCCCGAGAACGCGTGTGGTCTGGCTCCTGTGAGGGGCTGGGAGCCTAGCCAGATGGCAGAATGCCGAGCTGTGCTATAGAACCTGAAACACACGTGCCCCTCACCCTGCCCTGAGAGAGGTCCACGAAGGCCCAGCCCCGCTCTCTTAGACCCGTGCCATTGTTTCAGAGCCTGAGAGGATTGCGGGCCCCAAACCCTCCCCTGAGAGGGGTGCGCAAAGGCCCAGCCTGGTGATCTCAGACCTGTTCCCTGCTACCAGAGCCTGAGACACATGCGCGCGCAACCCACATCCTCCCCTGAGAGAGGTGTGCGCAAGCCTGGCGCTCTTAGCCCAGAAAGACCATGCACTCCCAGCCGGGGCCAGTGGGAAAATCTCAGTGTGTGATCGCTGCTTGGAACCTCTCTGGCAGTCTGGAACTGCCCAGACAAATGCCACTGCTGTGGTTTTGGGTACAAGCAGAAGATCCTGCATCCCCAGGGACCGCCACTCAGAACCTGCTCTGCCAGCGGCCAAGGGGGAATTTATATAGGCTCTGCAGCACCCACAGGGGACCAGGCTGAGGCTTCTCTCTGAGAGGGAGGTCAGGGTGCAGTTTGCTTTCCTCTAAACCTATAAAAACCATCAAAAACGGTCAAGGCAAGAGGAAAAAAAAAAAGTGAACAAACATAAAAACCTCCAGAGAACAAAGCTTGAAGAAAACTGGTTTCCTCAGAGCCCACCCCCTTGAGGGGGGTAGGAGGACTTAACTTAGGGAACATCATTGATTGAAAACCCACGTGGCAGGCCCCTCCCCCAGAAAACCAACCAGGAAAGAAAAAGAGAAAAAAAAAAAAAAAAAAGACTACAAGAGAACAACCACCACTACTTCATAGGACACTTTTATTTTTAACTTGTTCCCACTATTCTGGTTTATTTTTTTATACAGATAATTTTTTTAACCTATTTACCATCACAGTGAGATGTCCAGTACATCAAATTCCATAATAACCTTCTAAGCTGAACTTTTTGATACATACACCTGTGTTTTTCTTTTGCATTTCTATTTTTTATTTTTTTTCTAAATTTTAGTTTAGTTTAGTTTATTCCTTTTTTATTTTTATTTTCTAATATTCATATAGAGTT
Organism: Mustela erminea; assembly: GCF_009829155.1. Classification (NCBI taxonomy): domain Eukaryota; kingdom Metazoa; phylum Chordata; class Mammalia; order Carnivora; family Mustelidae; genus Mustela; species Mustela erminea. The sequence continues at coordinate 24,753,616 of NC_045618.1, forward strand.
AAACTTCAAGGTATTCCCCTTTCCCCAATCAATGCTACCCCATAGGTAAACCAATTTTTAATCCCCCTTTATCTAGGAAAGTTAAGTCCTTTAACAAAGATATCAAGATACATCCTTCATCGCCCACACTGAGAATTTATAACCACTCTCTCATCTTTTTCTTCCACCAGTGTTTCTGTGTTTTTGTGTTTGTCCTGATAGTATATAAATCTTATACTTGGGGTTCTTTTTGATGAGGTTCTTCCTTTATTTGCATATATATTTTTTTTTCTCTTGTTATATACTTTTATAAGTCTTTTTTGTTTTTGTTTTTGTTTGTATACTTCATCAGTCTTACCTTGGGACCCATGTGGGCTGAACCTTCTCTTTTATCTTCACTTGTTTCCCTCTCTCTATCTCTCTTTCTTTTTCTTTTTTTTTTTTTTCTCTCATTTAAGTGGGGAAACCTGATTGCTCAGAAGCATTCCAGGGTGCACCTTGACTGCACCACGGTTGATACATCCAGCTACATCCATTCAGTCATCTCTCACCAAAATGACTAGGAGGAGGAGTACCCAACAGAAGAAAAATACAGAGGATGGGCCTTCTGCAACAGAGCTAATGGCTATCAACATAGACAATATGTCGGAAAGGGAATTCAAGCTAACAATTATCCAGGCAATAGCTAGGTTGGAGAAAGCCATGATGACCAAACAGAATAGATTAGGACAGAACTGAAAGCAACCAGGGATGATGTTCACAATGTTAGGGCAGAGCTGAAAGCTACCAGGGATGAGGTTCACAATGCTCTCAATGAGTTCCAATCTAATCTAAATTCTCTAAAAGCTAGGGTAACTGAGACAGAAGATAGAATTAGTGATCTGGAGGACAAACAAATAGAGAGAAAGGATCAGGAGGAAGCCTGGAACAAACAGCTTAGAAGCCACAAAAACAGAATCAGGGAAGCAAATGTTGCCATGAAACGTTCCAACGTCAGAATTATTGGAATTCCTGAGGGGGAGGAGAAAGAAAGAAGTCTAGAAGATATAGTGGAACAAGTTCTTCATGAAAATTTTCCCAATTTCACAAATGGAACCAGTGTTCATGTACTAGAAGCTGAAAAATTTCCACCCAAGATTAAAGATTCCAAAAAAAAAAAAAAAAATCAAGGCAGCTCGTAGTCAAATTGAGGAATCATAATTGTAGATATAATCTCTTGAAAGCCACTAGGACAAAGAGGCTACTTTCTTACAGAGGAAAGCCCATCAGAATAATGTCAGACCTGTCCACAGAGACCTGGCAAGCCAGAAAGGGCTGGCAAGATATATTCAGGGCACTAAATGAGAAGAACATGCAGCCAAGAATACATGATCCAGCAAGACTGACATTCAACTATGGTTTATGTACAAGTGGTTACTGCCTATGTTTTGTTCTAGGATTTTTATGGTTTCATGTCTCACATTTAGGTTTGTAATCCATTTTGAATTTGTTTTCCCTTATGATGTAAGACAGTAGTCCAGTTTCATTTTTTTCTGTTGTCCAGTTTTCCCAACAGAATTTGTTGAAGAGACTGTCTTTTTTTTTTTTTTCCCGTTAGATATTCTTTCCTGCTTTCTCAAATATTAACTGACCCTATAGTTGTGGGTTCATTTCTGGGTTTTCTGTTCTGTTCTACTGATATATGTGTCTGTTTTTGTCCTGGGACCATACCATTTTGATTACTACAGCTTTGTAATATAATTTAAAATCTGAAATTGTGATGCCTCCAGCTTTGCTTTTCTTCTTCAAGATTGTTTCAGCTATTTGGGGTCTTTTGTAGTTCCATAAAAGTTTTAGAATTGCTTGTTTTAGTTCTGTGAAACTGCTGTTGGTATTCTGGTAGGGATTGCATTAAATGTGTAGACTGCTTTGGGTAGTATAGATACTTTGACAATATTTGTTCTTGCATTCCATGATCATGGAATGTCTTCTCATTTCTTTGTGCCATTTTCAATTTCTTTACTTAGAGGTTCATAGTTTTCAGAGTATAGGTCTCTCACCTTTTTGGTTGGGTTTATTCCTAGATATCTATTGCTTTTGGTGCAATTGTAAATGGTATTGTTTTCTTAATTACTCTTTCTGCTGTTTCATTGTTAGTGTATAGAAATGCAACAGATCTCTTTACATTGATTTTGTATTCTGTGAACTTACTGAATTTGTGTATCAGTTCTAGCACTGTTTTGGTATAGTCTTTTAGGTTTTCTATGTACAATATCATGTCACCAGCAAATACTGAAACTTCTTATCAATGTGGGTGTCTTTTCTTTTTGTTGTCTGATTGCTCTATTTAGTACTATGTATAAAATAAAAGTGATGAGAGTGAAAATCGTTGTCTTGTTCCCATAGAAGAAAAACTCCCAGTTTTTCCCCATTGAAGATGATGTTAGCTATGGGTTTTTCATATAAGGCCTTGTTACATGGAGGTATGTTCCATCTATACCTACTTTCTTGAGGGTTTTATTTTTTTTATCATGAATGGACTTACTTTGTCAAATCCTTTTTCTCCATCTATTGAAATGATTGTATGTTTGTTATCCTTTGTTATTGATGTGATGTATCACATTGATTCATTTGAAAATATTTTTATTTTATTTTATTTTATTTTATTTTATTTTTTTATTTCCAGCATAACAGTATTCATTATTTTTGCACCACACCCCGTGCTCCATGCAATCCGTGCCCTCTATAATACCCACCACCTGGTACCCCAACCTCCCACCCCCCGTCCCTTCAAAACCCTCAGATTGTTTTTCAGAGTCCATAGTCTCTCATGGTTCACCTCCCCTTCCAATTTCCCCCAACTCCCTTCTCCACTCTAAGTCCCCATGTCCTCCATGCTATTTCTTATGCTCCACAAATAAGTGAAAACATATGATAATTGACTCTCTCTGCTTGACTTATTTCACTCAGCATAATCTCTTCCAGTCCCGTCCATGTTGCTACAAAAGTTGGGTATTCATCCTTTCTGATGGAGGCATAATACTCTATCCCCAGGGGTACAGGTCTGTGAATCACTAGGTTTACACACTTCACAGCACTCACCAAAGCACATACCCTCCCCAATGTCCATAATCCCACCCCCTTCTCCCAAACCCCCTCCCCCCAGCAACCCTCAGTTTGTTTTGTGAGATTAAAAGTCACTTATGGTTTGTATATTAAACCATGCTTGCAGCCCAAGAATAAATTCCCTTGATCAGGGTGAATTTTTTTTTAATGTGTTGTCGAATTTGATTTGCTACTATTTTGTTGAAGATTTTTGTATCGATGTTCATCAGATATATCAACCTGTAGCTCTCCTTTTTTGTGGTGTCTTTGGCTTTGAGGTATCAGAGTAATATTGGCCTTATAGAATGAATTTGGAAGTTTTTCTTCCTTTTTTAATTTTTGGAATAGTTTTAGAAGAGTTTCAATGTTTGGTAGAACACAACTGCAAAATCATCTGGTTCTGGAATTTTGTTTTTTGGGAGTTGTTTGGTTACTGATTCAATTTCTTTGCTGGTTATCAGTCTATTCAAGTTTTCTATTTTTTCTTGTTTTGGTTTTGGTAATTTATATGTCTCTAGGAATTTATTCATTTCTTCCAGGTCGTCCAATTTATTGACATACATTTTTCATAATATTTTCCTATAATTGTTTGTATTTCTGTGGTGTTAGTTTTTATTTGTCCTCTCTCATTTGTGAATTTATTTATTTGGTTCCTTCCTCTTCTCTTTTTGATAAGTCTGCCTAGGGGTTTATCAATTTTGTTAATTTTTTCAAAGAACCAACTCCAGGTTTCATTGCTCTGTTGTATTGGGTCTTTTACTTTCTATATCATTTATTTCTGCTCTTATCTTTATTCTTTCCCTTATGTTGATTTTAGGATTTGTTTGCTGTTTTGTTTGTTTTTTTTTCCTCAGCTCCTTTATGTGTAAGGTTAGGTTCTTTGAGATTTTTCTTCCTTCTTGAGGTATGTCTGTGTTGCTATAATCTTCCCTCTTAAAACCACTTTTGCTGTAGCCCTATGGTTTTGGACTATTACATTTTCATTTTCATTTGTTCCCATATACCTTTTGATTTCTTTCATTTCCCGGTTAACCCATTCATTGTTTAGTAGCAAGTTATTTAACTTCCATGTATTGTGGTCTTTCTAGATTTTTTTCTTCTGGTTGATTTCTAGTTTCATAGTGCTGTTGTCAAAAAAGATGCATGGTATGAGTTTGATCTTCTTGAATAGGTTGAGGCTTGTTTTGTGACCCAATATGTGATCTATTCTGGAGAATATGCACTTGAAAAGACTGTATATTCTGCTGTTTTAAAATGAAATGTTCTGCATATATCTGTTAAATCCATCTTTTCCAATGTGTCATTCAAAGCCATTGTTTCCTTGTTGATCTTCTGCTTAGGTGATCTGTCCATTGATGTAAATGGAGTGTTAATGTTCCCTACTAATGTTGTATTAGTATCAATTAGTTCTTTATGTTTGTTATTAACTGGTTTAATATTTGTGTGCTCCATGTTGGATGCACAAATATTTACAGTTATTATATCTTCTTGTTAGATTGTCCCCTTTATTATTATTAGTGTACTTCTTTGTCTTTTGTTATAATCTTTGCTTTAAAGTCTATTTTTTCCAATATATGTATTGCTACTCCAGTTTTCTTTTGACAACCATTAGCGTGATAAATGTTTCACCATCTCCTCACTTTCAATCTGCAGTGTCTTTAGGTCTAAAAAGAGTGTCTTGTAGGCGGTATGGAGGTCTTGTTTTTTTTGTCCATTCTGACATTCTATATCTTTTGATGGGAGTCTACACTTAGTCTATATCTTTTGATTCAAGCATTTAGTCCATTTATATTCAGAGTAATTATTGATAGATGTGAATTTATTGCCATTTTATTGCTTATTTTGTGTTTGTTTGTGAAGATCTTCTCTGATCCTTTCTCATCTTTCTCTTGTGATTTGTTGGGTTTCTTTAGTCATATATTTAGTCATATTAGATTTCTTATTCTTTGTAGATTTATTGGTGTGATTTATGGTTACCAATAGCTCTGTATGTAACATGTTCTGCATATAATGGTCTATATTAAGTTGTTAGTCATTTGAGTAAGCTCATTATTTTCTCTTCTCCTCCCCACATTTTGGGTATTTGTTTTTATATTTTACATCCCTCTATTTTGTGAATTCCTTAACTGATTTATTAATATATTCATTTTTACTGCTTTTGTTTCCTACCATTATACACACTTCTGGTCTTTCCTTTCCATGCCAAGAGTCCCCTTTAATATTTCTTGCAAGGCTGGTTTAGTATTTATGAACTCCTTTAGTTTTTGTTTGTCTGGGATACTCTTTATCTCTCCTTCTATTCTATGCTGAATGATAACCTTGCTGGATAGACTACTCCTGGCTGCAGAATTTTCCCATTCAACACTTAAAATATATCCACCCACTCCCTTCTGATTTGGAACATTTTTGTTGAAAAGAAACCCCCTGTTAGCCTTATGAGGCTTTGGATTCCCTTATATGTTTCTGCTTTCTTTTGTCTTGCTGTTTAAAAATTTTTTATCACTAATTTAATTATATTGTCTTGGTGTGGATCTGTTTTTGTTCATCTTGTTGGGGTTCTCTGTGCCTCTTGGATCTGATCATCTCTTTCCTTCCCCAGTATAGGGATGTCTTCAACTATTATTTCTTCAAATCAATTTTCTGCTCTCTTTCCTCTCTTTTTCTTTTTGGAAATCCTATAATATGCATCTTATTACATTTCGTGGAGTCACTGAATTTCCAAATTCCCTTTTTGTATAATTCTTTTTTCTTGCCCCTCCTTTTTTAGCTTGATTACTTTCCATTACTCTGTCTTCTAGGTAATTAATTTGTTCCTCTGCTTCTTCCAGCCTGCTGTTCATTCCATCAAGCATTTTTTCTCACTTCACTTATTGAGCCATTTATCTCTGCTATGTTATTCCTTATCTCTGTTTTGTGTCTCAGTCTTGTCTTCCACTCTTTCTCAACTCTCATGAGTATCCTTATAATCATTACTTTAAATTCTCTGTTGGGGATGCCTGGATGGCTCAATCGGTTGAGTGTCTGACTCTTTTTTTCTTTAAAGATTTTATTTATTTATTTGACAGAGAGAGAGAAAAAACACCAGGGGACCAGAAGAGGGAGAAGCAGGCTTTCTGCTGAGCAAGGAGCAGGACACGGAGCTTGATTCCAGGATGCTGGAATAATGACCCGAGCTAAAGGCTTAACAACTGAGCCACCCAGGCACCCTGAGAGTTGAACTCTTATTTTTGGCTAGGTCATGACCTCATGGGTTGTGGAACTGAACCTCCAAGTAGGTCTTGTGTTCAGTGGGAAGTTTGTTTGAAGATTCTCTCTCTCTGCCCTTCCTCCTCTCATACACTCTCTCTCTCATATAAATAAATAAATCTTTAAAAAAAATAAGAAAAATAAATTCTCTATCGAAAATATTACTTACATCTGCTTTGCTTATATTTCTGACCAAGGCCTTGTCCTGTTCTTTCATTTGGGATGAATTTCTCTGTCTTCTAATTTTGTCTAAGTCTCTGTACCTGTTTCTCTGTGTTAGAAAAGTCAGCTGTGTGTGTTAGGAAAGTCTGCTATGTCTTCTGTTCTTGAGAGTAATGGACTTAAAAAGAAGAGTCTAGCAGTGCTCTTCTGTGTAATGCCCCCTATTGCCCAGGGACTGGTGCTCCAGAGAGTATCTCCTATGTGTGTTGTTTGTTCTCTGCTATTTTGTCCTGGCTATTAAAATTCTCTTTTTATTGCTACGCTTCACCATTTTATTTTTAATTTTTTAAAAAGATTTTATTTGTTTATTTGTCAGAGAGAGAAAAAGAGAGAAAGAGAGAACAAGCACAGGCAGTGGCAGGCAGAAAGAGAAGCATACTCTTTGCTGAGCAGGGAACATGATGCAGGACTCAATTCCGGGACCCTGGGATCATAACATGTGCTGAAGGCAGACACTTAACCAACTGAGTCACCCAGGCATCCCATTGTTCACCATTTTAATTATTATATGTCTTAGTGTGGACCTTCATGGGTTAATTTTGTTGGAGGCTCTCTGTTCTTGTTGGTAATGGATGTCTATTTTCTTTCCCAGGTCAAGGAAGTTTTCATGTATTATTTCTTCATGTAATTTCTGCCATCCTATCACTGTCTTCTTTTTCTAGTATCTCTATCATGTGAATATTATTATGCTGGATGATGTCTCTGCTGAGTAATTGACAGACCTTTCCCAGGACTTCTCTTTACTGGCACTGTCCTCGTGGTGGCCTCCTTGATGAGGGTGCAAGAACTGTGGGAACAGGGACAAGATAAAATCCTATGAGTTGGTCCAGCTTCCCATGGATAATTGTGAATAGGACACTTCACACCAGTGGTTGACAATGGATTCATTTTATCAATTTTTCCTTTATCAACATCCTGATTCCTTAACTCAGCACAGTGTCAGTTTGGACAAATGTCATTTACTCCTGCAATTAACACTTCCCAAAAAAACTGCTGAGCTAGTTAACTACCAGCCTTTTCTACTTGAATACTTTTTTAAATTAATGTTACTGTCACAAATGGAAGCTAATGCATTCAAATAATAAAAAAAGTCCTTGTAGCACTAAAATTACCCCATGTACCAGCAGTAGGATGTGCACACCACTTTGGGAAATGGTAACAGGCAAGGGTATCTCTCTGAGATTTTAAAGCCTTTATAAAGAGCCCTTATGAGTGAAAGAAAAAAAATCATGGATTCCCCTAGACTGTGATTGTTCTTTCTTTTTTTAAAATTTCTTTGCAATGTAACAGTATTCATTGTTTTTGCACCACACCCAGTGCTCCATGTAATACATGCCCTCTCTAATACCCACCACCTGGTTCCCCCAACCTCCACCCCCCAACTTCAAAACCCTCAGGTTGTTTTTCAGAGTCCATAGTCTCTCATTTTCACTCCTCTTCCAATTTCCCTCAACTTTCTTCTCCTCTCCATCTCCCCATGTCCTCCTTGTTATTTGTTATACTCCACAAATAAGTGAAACCATATGATAATTGACTCTCTCTGCTTGACTTATTTCACTCAGCATAATCTCTTCCATCCATGTTGATACAAAAGTTGTGTATTCATCCTTTCTGAAGGAGGAATAATACTCCATAGTGTACATGGACCACATCTTCCTTATCCATTCGTCCATTGAAGGGCATCTTGGTTCTTTCTTGGCGACCGTGGCCATTGCTGCTATGAACATGGGGTACAGATGACCCTTCTTTTCACTCCATCTGTATCTTTAGGGTAAACACCCAGTAGTGCAAGTGCAGGGTCACAGGGAAGTTCTATTTTTAATTTCTTGAGGAATCTCCACACTATTCTCCAAAGTGGCTGCACCAACTTGCATTCCCACCAACAGTGTAAGAGGGTTCCCCTGTCTCCACATCCTCTCCAACACATGCTATTTCCTGTCTTGCTAATTTTGGCCATTCTAACTGGTGTAAGGTGCTATCTAAATGTGCTTTTAATTTGAATCTCCCTGATGGCTAGTGATGAACATTTTTTCATGTGTCTGATAGCCATTTGTATGTCTTCATTGGAGAAGTGTCTGTCCATATCTTCTGCCCATTTTTTGATATGATTATCTGTTTTGGGCATGTTGAGTTTGAGGAGTTCTTTATAGATCCTGGATATCAACCTTTTGTCTGTACTGTCATTTGCAAATATCTTCTCCCATTCCGTGGGTTGCCTCTTTGTTTTGTTGACTGTTTCCTTTGCTGTGCAGAAGCTTTTGATCCTGACGAAGTCCCAAAAGTTGATGTTTGCTTGTTTCCTTTGCCTTTGCGACATATCTTGAAAGAAGTTGCTGTGGCTGATATCGAAGAGGTTACAGCCTATATTCTCCTCTAGGATTCTGATGGATTCCTGTCTCACACTGAGGTCTTTCATCCATTTTGAGTTTATCTTTGTGTATGGTGTAAGAGAATGGTCGAATTTCATTCTTCTACATATAGCTGCCCAGTTTTCCCAGCATCATTTATTGAAGAGACGGTCTTTTTTCCACTGTATATTTTTTCCTGCTGTGTTGAAGATTATTTGACCATAGAGTTGAGGGTCCATATCTGGGCTCTCTACTCTGTTCCACTGGTCTATGTGTCTGTTTTTATGCCAGTACCATGCTGTCTTGGTGATGACAGCTTTGTAGTAAAGCTTGAATCAGGTAACGTGATGCCCCCAGTTTTATTTTTGTTTTTCAACATTTCATTAGCAATTCGGGGTCTCTTCTGATTCCATACAAATTTTAGGATTATTTGCTCTAGCTCTTTGAAAAATGCCAGTGGAATTATGATCAGAATGTCATTAAAAGTATAGATTGCTCTAGGCAGTATAAACATTTTAACAATGTTTATTCTTCCAATTGAAGAGCATGGAAGGGTCTTCCATCTTTTTGTGTCTTCTTCAATTTCTTTCATGAGTGTTCTGTAGTTCCTCGAATACAGATCCTTTACCTCTTTGGTTAGGTTTATTCCCAGGTATCTTATGGTTCTTGGTGCTATAGTAAATGGAATTGATTCTCTAATTTCCTTTTCTGTATTTTCATTGTTAGTGTATAAGAAAGCCACTGATTTCTGCACATTGACCTTGTATTCTGCCACGTTGCTGAATTGCTGTATGAGTTCTAGTAGTTTGGGGGTGGAGTCTTCTGGGTTTTCCATATAAAGAATCATGTCATCTGCAAAGAGAGAGAGTTTGACTTCTTCATTGCCAATTTGGATACCTTTTATTTCTCTTTGTTGTCTGATTGCTGTTGCTAGGACTTCTGATACTATGTGGAACAACAGTGGTGAAAGTGGGCATCCTTGTCATGTTCCTGATCTCAGTGGAAGGTTACAAGCTTTTTCCCATTGTGGATGATATTTGCTGTGGGTCTTTCATAGATAGATTTTATGAAGTTCAGGAATGTTCCCTCTATCCCTATACTTTGAAGCGTTTTAATCAGGAACAGATACTGGATTTTGTCAAATGCTTTTTCTGCATTGATTGAGAGGACCATGTGGTTCTTCTCTCTTCTCTTATTGATTTGTTCTATCACATTGATTGATTTGCGAATGTTGAGCCATCCTTGTAGCCCAGGGATGAATCCCACCTGGTCATGGTGGCAAATCTTTTTTTTTTTTTTTTTTTAAGATTTTATTTATTTATTTGTCAGAGAGAGAGAGAGAGAGCACAGGCAGAGTGGCAGGCAGAGTCAGAGAGAGGGGCAGGCTCCCTGCGGGGCAAGGAGCCCGATGTGGGACTCGATCCCAGGACGCTGGGATCATGACCTGAGCCGAAGGCAGCTGCTCAACCAACTGAGCCACCCAGGCATCCCATAATCTTTTTAATGTGCTGTTGGATCCTGTTTGCTAGGATCTTGTTGAGAATCTTAGCATCCATATTCATCAGTGATATTGGTCTGAAATTCTCCTTTTTGGTAGGGTCTTTGTCTGGTTTGGGGATCAGGGTAATGCTGGATTCATAGGAAGAGTCTGGAAGTTTTTCTTCTGCTTCAATTTTTTGAAACAGCTTTAGGAGAATAGGTATTATTTCTTCTTTGAAAGGTTGGTAGAATTCCCCAAGGAATCCGTCAGGTCCTGGGCTCTTGTTTTTTGGGAGGTTTTTGATCACTGCTTTAATCTTGTTATGAGATATCGGTCTATTCAGGTTGTCAATTTCTTCCTGGTTCAATTTTGGGAGTTTATGGTTTTCCAGGAATGCATCCATTTCATCTAGGTTGCTTAGCTTATTGGCATATAACTGTTGATAATAACTTCTGATGATTGTTTCTATATCCTTGGTGTTAGTTGTGATCTCTCCATTTTCATTCATAATTTTATTAATTTGGGCTTTCTCTCTTTTGGATTGTGTGGCCAGTGGTTTATCGATCTTACTGATTCTTTCAAAAAACCACCTTCTAGTTTCATTGATACGTTCTACTGTATCTCTGGTTTCTACCTCATTGATCTCTGCTCAAATTTTGATGAATTCCCTTCTTATGTGTGGAGTTGGTTTCATTTGTTGTTGATTCTCCATTTCTTTAAGGTGTAGAGACAGCTGCTGTGTTCTGGATTTTTCAATTTTTGGGGGGGGAGACTTGGATGTCTATGTATTTCCCCCTTAGGACCGCCTTTGCTGTATCCCATAGGTTATGGACCGAAGTGTCTTCATTCTCACTGGTTTCCATGAATTAAGTTCTTCTTTGATCTCCTGGTTGATCCAAGCATTCTTAAGCAAGGTGGTCTTTAGCTTCCAGGTGTTTGAGTTCCTTCTGAACTTTTCCTTGGGATTGAGCTCCAGTTTCAAAGAATCGTGATCTGAGAATATGCAGGGAATGATCTCAGTCTTTTGGTATCGGTTGAGTCCTGATTTGTGACCCAATATGTGATCTATTCTGGAGAAGGTTCCATGCACTTGAGACGAATGAGTATTCTGTTGTTTTAGGGTGGAATGTTCTGTATATATCTATGAGGTCCATCTGGTCCAAGGTGTCATTCAATGCTCTCATTTCTTTATTGATTTTCTGCTTTGATGATCTGTTTCTGAGAGAGGTGTGTTAAGATCTCCTACTATTAATGTATTCATATCAATATGACTCTTTATCTCGATTAACAGTTTTCCTATGTAATTGGCTGCTCCCATATTGGGGACATAGATATTTACAATTGTTAGATCATCTTGGTGGATAGTCCCTTTAAGAATTATGTAGTTGTTCTTCTGTATCTCTGAGTACAATCTTTAGTTTAAAATCGAATTCATCTGATATTAGAATTGCTACCCCGGCCTTCTTTTGAGGCCCATTGGCATGAAAGATGCTTCTCCATCCCTTCACTTTCAGTCTTGTGTGTATCTTTAGGTTCAAAATGGGTCTCTTGTAGACAACATATGGATGGATCCTGTAGTTTTATCCAATCTGCAACCCTGTGCCATTTTATGGGCGCATTTAGGCCATTCACATTGAGAGTGATTATTGATAGATATGTTTTTATTGACATTCAGTTACCTTTGAAGTCTTTCTTTCTGTAGATTGTCTCTATATTTCTGTTCAATGCTATTCTTAGGATTTTTCCTCTTTTATAGAACCCCCCTTAATATTTCCTGCAATGTCGGCTTGGTGGTTGCATAGTCTTTTAAGCCTTGCAGGTCTTGGAAACTCTTTATCTCTCCAAACATTTTGAATGTCAGTCTTGCTGGATAAAGTATTCTTGGCTGCATGTTCTTCTCATTTAGTGCCCTGAATATATCTTGCCAGCCCTTTCTGGTTTGCCAGGTCTCTGTGGACAGGTCTGACGTTATTCTGATGGGCTTTCCTCTGTATGTAAGGAGCTTCTGTGTCCTAGCTGCTTTCAAGAGGGTCTGCCTACAATTATAATTCTTCATTCTTACTATTAGGTGTCTCGAGGTGTCTCTTACTATTAGGTGTCTCGAGGTGTTTCAAGAATCTATAATCTTTGGGGGGAGCCATTCTGCCTCTAGTACATGAACGTTGGTTCCATTTGTGAGATTGGGAAAATTTTCATGAAGAACTTGTTCCACTATATCTTCTAGACTTCTTTCTTTCTCCTCCCCTTCAGCAATTCCAATAATTCTGACGTTGGAACGCTTCATGGCATCATTTGCTTCCCTGATTCTGTTTTTGTGGCTTTGTGGCTTCTAAGCTGTTTGTTCCAGTCTTCCTCCTGATCCTTTCTCTCTATCTGTTTGTCCTCCAGATCACTAATTCTATATTCTGTTTCAGTTACCCTAGCTTTTAGAGAATTTAGATTAGATTGGAACTCATTGAGAGCATTGTGAACCTCATCCCTGTTGGCTTTCATTTCTGCCCTAATCAATTCCATTTGGTCATCCATGACTTTCTCCAACCTAGCTATTGCCTGGATAATTGTTAGCCTGAATTCCTTTTCTGAGATATTGTCTGTGTAGATAGCCATTAGCTCTGTTGCAGAAGGCCCATCCTCTGTATTTTTCCTCTGTTGGGCATTCCTCCTCCTAGTCATTTTGGTGAGAGATGACTGAATGGATGTAGTGGATGTATTGACCGTGGTGCAGTCAAGGTGCACCCTGGAATGCTTCTGAACAATCAGAATTCCCCATCCAAATGAGAGAAAAAAGAAAAGAAAAAGAAAGAAAGAAAGAGAGAGAGACAGGGAAAAAAAGGGAAAATAAAAGAGAAGGCTCAGCCCAAAAGGGTCCCAAGGTAAGATTGATGAAGTATACAAAGAAAAACAGACAAACAAAAAGATTCATAAATGTATATGACAAGAGAAAAAAAAATATATATGCAAAAAAAGGAAGAACCTCATCAAAAAGAGCCCCAAGTATAAGATTTATATACTATCAGGACAAACACAAATAGACAGAAACACTGGCAGAAGAAAAAGATGGTAGAGTGTTTATAAATTCTCAGTGTGTGAGAGGAAGATTATTTTGATTCTTCCTGGATGTATCTTGATATCTTTGTTAAAGGACTCAACTTTCCTAAGATAAAGGGAGATAAAAAATTGTTTTAACTATAGGGTTAGCATTGATTGTGGAAAGGGGATTACCTTGAAGTTTAACTCTATATGAATATTAGAAAATAAGAATAAAAAAAGAATAAATTAGACTGAACTAAAATTTAAATAAAATTAAAAAAATAATAAAGCAAAAGAAAAACATGGGTATGTGTACCAAAAAGTTCAGGTTAAAAGGTTATTATGGAATTGGATGTACTGGACATCTCACTGTGATGGTAAATAGGTTAAAAAATTATCTATATAACAAAATGAACCAGAATAGTGGGAACGAGTTAAAAATAAAAGTTGTATCTATGAAGTAGTGGTGGTTGTTTTCTTTTCATCTTTCTCCCCACACCCCAGTTGGTTTTCTGGGGGAGGGGTCTGCCACGTGGGTTTTCAGTCAATGATGTTCCCTGAGTTAATTCCTCCCACCCCCCTCAGGGGGGTGGGCTCTGAGGAAACCGGTTTTTCAGGGTTTTGTTCTCTGGAGGTTTTTATGTTTGTCCATTTGTTTTCTCTTGCCTTGACAGCTTTTGATGGTTTTTGTAGGTTTAGAGGAAAGCAAACTGCACCCTGACCTCCTTCTCAGAGAGAAGCCTCAGTCTGCTCCCCTGTGGGTCCTGCAGAGTACATAAGTTCCCCCTCGGCTGTTTGCAGAGCAAGTTCTGAGTCGCAGTTCCTGGGGACGCAGGATTTCCTGCTTGTCCCCAAAACCATGGCAGTGGCGGCTGTCTGGGCAGCTCCAGACTGCCAGAGAGGTTCCAAGCAGTGATCGCACACTGAGATTTCCCTGCTGGCCCGGGCTGGGAGTACCTGGTCTTTCCAGGTCCAAAAGAACTGGGCTGGCGCCTGCACACACCTCTCCCAGGGGAGGGTTTGGGGTGTGCTCATCTCAGGCTCTGATAGCATGGTGTGGCGTTCTGCCATCTGGTGAGGCTTCCAGCTCCTTAGGGGAGCTGGACCCCACGAGTTCTCGGGCGCGCTGGCAGCTCAGAGACCAAGACCTGGTTTCTCCGCCACACTCTCTCTAGTTCAGCACCGGGGTGGCTGTCCTGGGTCTGGGGACTTAAGCCCCTGTCCTTGCCACCCCGATTCCCACAATTTCCCACGACAATCCTTTGCTCTTTTCTAGTGCTTTCAACCAGTCTCCAAGTTAATGCTAGTCCCCAGATGCAAGGCACTCTCGTTTTGGGGTATTACTGTTCAATCGGTCACCTCTGGTGGCTCCCTCCCCCTTTTGTTTATCTTCCCATATCAGTCCAACATTTCCACTCCACTTTACCTGCCCACTGGCGTCTTCTGCCCCTGTAGAGATCCAGACATGTATAATTCTGATCTCAGGCTGATATCATGGGTGATCGGAGTTCTTTGGTAGGTAATCAGCTCACTTTAGGGTACAGGTTGAAACAGCACCTCCTCCTACTTCCCTGCCATCTTGTCTCCTTGTGATAGTTCTTTAAGTACCTGCCATTTGAGAGTACATGTTATGACCAAGCTACTATTAATTCAGAATGAAATGGCACTGTACTAGTGATAACAGCTATGGATGAAAACCATCCATGATTTCAGGCTGAGATCAGAGTTGCCATCTCTTCCATATACTGAGGGCCTCGTGTACTAACTAACATGAAGTCCCTTTGAAACTCTGTAGCTTTCTGGGATCTTCAGCTCATACTTTCTTCCCTGATTTGGAGGAAAGGGTCAAGCCTCTTTCTCATTATGTAGATGTAAGCATTTTTGTCTTCTAGCTGATCTGAGGTGCCCACCTATGAAATGTGGATAAGAATCCCTGCTTACTTCTTATCTCACAGATATTGTTAATGTGAGTATAAAATTAAATATTGTTATGGAAAGAAAAAGAAAGTCTTAAGTTGAAAATGATAAGTATAATCCTTCTTATAAAATATCAGAAGAAAACTAGGACTCTGTGGAGAGGAAAGAAAGAAAAAATATAAGTGAGGCAAGAACAGAATTGCAACAATGATAGAGACACTGACCACAAGGGTCCTCTGTGATCTGCAGCCTTTGACTCAGATGAGACTTGATGGCTAAACCTGCTGTTTCATTTATAGTCACAGGGCAAGTAGCATGATGAGTAAAGAGGCAATATGATTGGGCATGACTTAGAGAAAACCCAGCAGCTTTGTCCTTGGCACCTTAGCCATGCACTAAAGGGTGGAGCATGGAGACAGGTGGCTTATATCCAGGTCTGTCTTTGGTTCAAGGCTATATATTGGGTCCCTTTTTCTCCTTTATGAAAACTCACCAGGACTGGCTGCACCACACTTGGTGGGAGGGAGGAGGAAAAAAAAGGTCAGAGACTTGGAGAAGAAGGAAGAGAGCCCTACTTACCAGAAGGTGGAAGCTGGGGTGGGAGGGGGCTCTTTCACTCTTCTCAGCTCCCAAGAACAAAAAAAGCCACCAGGACATCACCTTCTCTTTGTGTCTCCTGTTCCATTTAAATTGTGCACTCTTTGGAAGGCTGAATTCTGTTTGCTTGAGCTTTCATAAAAGCCCTTCTTGCACTGTGAGCATTAAATAACTGTGGGTGAGTAATTCTTGGTATTATACAAACTGGGACCAAAGATGACTTTATAATAATAGGAAGAGACAATCAGGACCTTATAAATAGCTTATCAGGCTGTAGTGAGCTTATTTTAACTTTCAAACCCCCTTGAGCTTTTCTGGTCTATAACAGTGACAATGTAACAGTGTCCAGGTCCAGCTCCAATACAAAAAACCCAATATCCTTTCTTGATATTTCTTAAAGTTTTAGTTCAAAAGATCAAAGAGTAAAACCATAACTTCCTGACTTTCCATATTGAGATAAAACTCCTTTTAGAAAAATTCTAAACTGGGCCAATAGCGAAACCCTGATGAAAATGGAGGCTCTGTTGGGAAAATACAGAAAGCAGCACATTTGCTATCCTGATGTCATTGTCACCGGCAAGTATTTCTTGAGCTTCTGCTCCACCAACAGTGCGTGCATTGGGCAGGGGGCAGGGGGATGAATTATGAGTTTTGCAGTTCAGGAGGAAGACAGGCATTCCCACCGTGCAATGAGTAAACAGAGCAGTGGACTGGGGAGTCACATTAGTACCCTTGATATGTATTATAGGCTTTCCATTTTGGGTCAGCCAGAAAGTCAGCAGGGGATTTTTAAAAGCCACAACCCATTTCCTTAAATGTACATTTTGTTTTATTTTATTTTTAAGATTTTATTTATTCATTTGGCAGAGAGAGACACAGCGAGAGAGGGAATACAAGCAAGGGGAATGGGAGAGGGAGAAGCAGGGTTCCGGCTGAGCAGGGAGCTTTATGTGGGGCTCAGTCCTGGGACCCTGGGATCATGACGTGAGCTGAAGGTAGACTCTTAATGACTGAGCCACCCAGGTGCCCTAAATGTACATTTTATTTTTTATTCTTTATATTTTTAAAGATCTTATTTATTTATTTGACAGACAGATCACAAGTAGGCAGAGAGGGAGGCAGAGAGAGAGAGAGGAGGAAGCAGGCTCCCTGCCGAGCAGAGAGCCCAATGCAGGGCTCAATCCCAGGACCTCAAAATCATGACATGAGCTGAAGGCAGAGGCCTTAACCCTCTAAGCCACCCAGGCATCCCTAAATGTACATTTTAGATGCCAAACTGGGAAGGATGGGAGATTAGGGGCAGGACTGCCCAGGGAAGAAACTTTAAGGGAGCAACACTGCACCTTGAAAAGGGCAGGAGTCTGGTTGCTCAGAATTCTGGATCCTCCCTTATTTTCTTCATGGCCAATAGACCTTTGTGACTTTGCATTCAGGCTTCCTGTGTGTTGTCTAGGAATGCTGACTTTAGGAAAGAGGGTTGCATGGATTTTTTTTGTTTGTTTCTATAGTAAGAGTCTGACAGATATTTATCTTTTATATTTATGCTGAGTGCAACAGGTGCCCCTTGAGTTGCTACAGAAGTTAAATGGCTGATGTTTTCAGAATCTCTCCACCATTGGATAAGACTCTTAAGACCCAGGAGTCACTTTTTCAAAGTCAAGTTCTGGGACTTCCCGTGAAGCAGACTCCTAGACCCCACTGTGTATTCCTGCCAGCTCTGTTCCAGGGCTCAACACCCATAGAGCAGAGCCTAAGGAGAACTTGTAATTTGCTGACAGACATGGAAGGTCCATGGGAGGGTCTCATCCTTTGTTCTCTTTCTTTGCCAGCTTATGTCAATTAGGGAAACTGAATTGCTTTCTATATAAGCTGTGAGCCCTTCAAAGGAAGAAGACCCTTTAATTAGAACCCTCGGCATCCCTTCATAAAGGACCCCAATTCTGCAGTCTACTATGGGGTTAGGGTATGGTCTCTGGAGATCTGGGGCATCATCTTTGCATTCTTCCAAGAGTCCCATTTACCATCTGGCGGGCCACAGATATCCTCAAGAAGTGTATGTGGATTAGATGACACCTGATTTCTTAAGACACTAATCTGGGTGGTTTGTGGTATGTTTGTGTAAATGTGGGTGTGGTTGAGCACATGTGAGAGTGTGGTTGTGTGTGAGTATAAGATGGGGCATGGTTGAGACAGTGGTTGTACCAAAATGTATTTTTATTTTTCTTCTTTGAGCTATCCAGAAATCCTGAATTCTCCTCCCAAGTTGAGTGCAGTGAAATCTTCCTCAGTAATCCTGACATCATAGAATGCACCCATGAAGAAGTGAGGAGGGATCCCAAGGCTAGTAACTTTATTTCCAGCACATCTTTCTTGGCCTGTGACTCCCCCACCGTGACACTGTATGTTCTCCTATGTTTGACTCAGAGCAGTAAGATGGCCTGGGGAGGCTGACACCTGCCTGGGGGAGAAAGAATTCAGTAATGAAATCTTTCCATTCTTCAGCACTGCAGGCTCAGTCACAGTCCCTGGCTATCAGGCTTGCTGAACAGAGGGAGTCTGGGATCACAGCACGGGGAATTCTGTGGAAAATGAATCAACTGTGGAATTCCCACATATTTTACTATGGATGATGTGCCAGCTGGCATAAATCTGACACTGAGCCGGGGCAGGCACTGTTCTAAGAGCTTCACAGACATTTATTCCTTGGTCTTCTGGATGATGTTTTCAAATTAGTTATTTTTTCTTTCAGTCCTTTTGAGATATAATTGACATGTAACACTGTATACATGTAAGGTCTATAGCATAATGACTTGACTTACATAGATTGTGAAGTCAGTGCTATTTTAAGCCCCATTTTATAGATGAGGAATCTGAGGTTCAGAGGAGTTCACTAACTGGTTCAGGGTTGCAGGACTGGGAATGACCCTGGCAGACCAACACCTGAGGCTCCATGGCTCCATCTGCTTTTCTCAGAGTTTGGTGCCAGAGGGACATACTGTAGCCTCGTGTAAGCACCAACTTGAATGGAATATTGCCCTCTTACCAGTGCAGCTGTGTGGGTGTCCAGGACAGCCCTGGATGCTGCTGACTCAAAAGAGCAGCCCCTAAGAAAACACAAAAGAAGAAGAGTGCATTTATATGTAAAACCAAGGGCATTTCTTGGTCTTCTTCTGGCAATTAGGGTTGCAGAGAAGTTATACTGCCTAAAACACATATATTCTCATTTCCGTGAGTCTAGAGACAGGAAGGCCTTCCCTCAACTTAATGTTCTCAAGTATATGCACATGATGTGTATGTCAGGTTATTTGGGGGCTATTCAGTGTTCAGGGAATAAACATTTTTGCCATCGGTATTCTTCAAAGAGCTGGAGCAAATAATCCTAAAATTTGTATGGAATCAGAAGAGACCCCGAATTGCTAAGGAAATGTTGAAAAACAAAAATAAAACTGGGGGCATCACGTTACCTGATTTCAAGCTTTACTACAAAGCTGTAATCACCAAGACAGCATGGTACTGGCATATAAACAGACACATAGACCAGTGTAACAGAGTAGAGAGCCCAGATATGGACCCTCAACTCTATGGTCAAATAATCTTCGACAAAACAGGAAAAAATATACAGTGGAAAAAAGACAGTCTCTTCAATAAATGGTGCTGGGAAAACTGGGCAGCTATATGTAGAAGAATGAAACTCGACCATTCTCTTACACCATACACAAAGATAAACTCAAAATGGATAAAAGACCTCAGTGTGAGACAGGAATCCATCAGAATCCTAGAGGAGAACATAGGCAGTAATCTCTTTGATATCAGCCACAGCAACTTCTTTCAAGATATGTCTCCAAAGGCAAAGGAAACAAAAATGAAGATGAACTTTTGGGACTTCATCAAAATCAAAAGCTTCTGCACAGCAAAGGAAACAGTCAAGAAAACAAAGAGGCAACCCACGAAATGGGAGAAGATATTTGCAAATGACAGTACAGACAGAAGGTTGATATCCAGGATCTATAATGAACTCCTCAAACTCAACACACACAAAACAGACAATCATATCAAAAAATGGGCAGAAGATATGGACAGACACTTCTCCAATGAAGACATACAAATGGCTATCAGACACATGAAAATATGTTCATCATCACTAGCCATCAGGGAGATTCAAACGAAAACCACATTGAGATATCACCTTACACCAGTTAGAATGGCCAAAATTAGCAAGGCAGGAAACAACATGTGTTGGAGAGGATGTGGAGAAAGGGGAACCCTCTTATACTGTTGGTGGGAATGCAAGTTGGTGCAGCCTCTTTGGAGAACAGTGTGGATATTCCTCAAGAAATTAAAAATAGAACTTCCCTATGACCCTGTCATTGCACTCCTGGGTATTTACCCCAAAGATACAGATGTAGTGAAAAGAAGGGCCATCTGTACCCCAATGTTTATAGCAGCAATTGCCACGGTCGCCAAACTGTGGAAAGAACCAAGATGGCCTTCAACGGATGAATGGATAAGGAAGATGTGGTCCATATACACTATGGAGTATTATGCCTCCATCAGAAAGGACGAATACCCAACATTTGTAGCAGCATGGACGGGACTGGAAGAGATTATGCTGAGTGAAATAAGTCAAGCAGAGAGAGTCAATTATCATATGGTTTCACTTATTTGTGGAGCATAACAAAAAGCATGGAGGACATGGGGAGTTAGAGAGAAGGGGGTTGGGGTAAATTGGAAGGGGAGGTGAATCATGAGAGACTATGGACTCTGAGAAACAATCTGAGGGGTTTGAAGTGGCGGGGGGGTGGGAGGTCGGGGTACCAGGTGGTGGGTATTATAGAGGGCACGGATTGCATGGAGCACTGGGTGTGGTGAAAAAATGATGATACTGTTATCCTGAAAATAAATAAATAAAAAAAATTTTTGTCAGCTATGGACAACTAGAAATGTACCCCTGCAAAAAAGTGAAACCACTTGGAAGTATAGGCTTCCAGTGATGCAATAAATAAGCTACAGGAATAAAAAGTACAGCACAGGGAATGTAGTCTTTGGCATTGTAATAGCATTGTATGGGAACAAATTGTAGCTACACTTGTGGTGAGGATACCAAAACTCATGGAATCACTATGTTGTACAATGTTATGTATATAACATTCCATAACTTACAGGATCACTATGTTGTACAATGTTACGTATGTAACATTGTGTTTCAACTATACTTCAATTAAAAAAGGAAAGGGAAACTATTGCTAGAGAATTTCAGTAAGCTGAAACCTTCTAGTATGGAGGAATCAGAAAGTTCTCACTGCAGCCACAATCTGTCAAATAATAAAGACCAAAAAAATTTCCTCTTAAACAAGTGAACAAGTGTGGAAAAACAAGTATGGAAAATGGGTGATTTGTCTTGGTCTTGAAGAGTCAACTCTTTTTTTCTTTTGCTGAAGCAGAGTAAGAAAGACTGCTGCATCCATCCAAGGGAAACTTTACTCAGTGTCAAAGTATACTCTTTCACGAATATTGTTATGTCAGGAAAATAACTGAACACTTCAAGTTAGTATGTATGCCAAAATGCTGTTGGTGGGCCTCTCACCCATTCTTAGTTTTAGGTATTTTTTTTTTCCTTCTGAGTGTGCTCCAATACCATGAAAAACATTCCATAATGTCACCTGCTTATTAACTCCTTCACTCAACAAAAGCCAGGTGCATAGTGAATAGCAAATATGTCCCATTCTCAGAAAGTTTTCCATTGTCTTAACTTAGGAAGGAGTTAATTTATGCCAGTGTTCAGCCGAGTGACAGATTACATGATTGAGACAATAAAACTATAGGAATTCAATGGAAAAAATTTAATGAATTTGGACTTGAAAAGTAGAGATGGGGTGAAAAAAGATGAAGGACAGGAAATAATCTCAGCAAAGTCCTGTGGGGGAACAAGTGGGGTTCATTTCAGAGTGAGTGA
The DNA here is from genome assembly GCF_009829155.1 of Mustela erminea. Lineage (NCBI taxonomy): Eukaryota > Metazoa > Chordata > Mammalia > Carnivora > Mustelidae > Mustela > Mustela erminea. The sequence goes on from NC_045618.1 coordinate 24,775,472, forward strand.
GATGTTTCAATCAGTGTAGAGCAGGAGCCAACATGTTAAATGAGGACTCAATAAATATCTGTATTGAAACTCTCCATCTTCAAAGACAGCTGCTCAGGGCGTCATGTAAGAAATGGACTATTTCTTAACTGTGCACATCTCATCTGTGGTGATTAATTTTATGTCTTGACTTGGCTGGGCCATAGTGCCCAGCTATTTGGTCAAATGTCAGTCTTGATATTGCTCAGAAGGTTTTTTTTTTTTTTTAATGAAATTAACATTTAAATCAGTAGATTTTGAATACAGACCATGATTCTCAATGTGGGCTTTATCCCATTCGCTGAAGGCCATAAGAGAAAAAAGACTGGACCTCCTAAGGAAGAGGGGCTTCTGTCTCCAGAGTGCCTTTGGATTTGAGCTGCAATGTCAACTCTTCCCTGGGTCTCCAGCCTGTTAGCCAATCCTGCAGATTTTGGACTTGCCAATATCCACACTCATGTGAGCCAGTTCCTCAGTGATGGATATTAAGGAGGGCAAAGACTGCATGGAGCACTGGGTGTTATACACAAATAATGAATCTTAACACTACATCAAAAACTAATGATGTACTGTATGCTGAGTAACATAACATAATAATAAAAATTTTTTTTTAAAGGGTGAAAAAAGTCCCTCCCTCCTTCTCTTTACTCTTTCTCTCCTTCTTCCTCTATCCTGTTGGTTCTGTTTCTCTGGAAAACCCTGCTTCTCTGGAAAAATGGCCCTAGGTTCAAATGTCAGCATTGTCATGCTTCCACATGTGTTCAGCAGGCAGAGCATGTGGGCAGAGCATGTACTAACACTGTGAAGTATTTTTATATTTCATATAAAATAATAAAACGTAGGGACGCCTGTGTGGCTCAGTCCATTAAGTGTCTGCCTTTGGCTTAAGTCGTGATCCCAGGATCCTAGGATTGAGCCCTGCATTGCCCTGGGCTTCCTGCTCAGTTCAGAGTCTGCTTTCCCCCTCGCTCTGTCCCTGCCCACCCCCCCCCCACCCCCGCTGTCCCCACTCATCTGCTCTTTCTTGCTTTCTGTCTCTCTCAAATAAATAAATAAATAAAATATTTTAAAAAGTAATAATAATAAACATGGGCTAAATCAGACATAATACATTTGGTTATCTTTTAATTCACATAAGTAGTACTTGACCCCAAAATTTCAAGACAATATATGGGAGAAATTTTAAATTTGAGAAAATTTGATCTACTAACTTTAGTTTTTTTCTGATTAATTTGAAAAAGATAAATAATATGACCTCATTTTCCTGAAGACATTTTAATCTCATTCACAGAAATCAGGCTTTGTTGAAAGCAAAGACTTGGGAGTACTGAATTAGGATAGGGATTCTCAAATTCACAGGGTTCCACTTAAGGTCTGCAAGGCACCTAGGCAGACAGGTGTTTTTATGTTCCCAGGTGACTGTGATGGGCAATCAGAATTGAGAATCCTTAGTTTCCAGGACAGCATCTGACCTTACCTGGTGTGGAAGCCTTTTACACAGAGCACTTCCCAGGACATCCTACAAGAAGGATCAGCAGCTAGGACAGGGCAAGAACTAGGCTTTGGAAAGAACCACTCTCCTTCCTCTGAGGGGAGAAAGGAGAAACAGCTGCCTCAGAGGAGTAGCACATAGCCCTGCTGGGGCCAGGCATGGGCAGAAGAGTAACTCACACTACACACCTGTGTGGGAGGTATGCACAGAGGAAGAACAAAGAGAGCAGGGCCTCAGGACTTCCAGGTCCCAGCAGCAATGTCCATGTTGGCATGGATTGGGACAGAGTCCTAGGGACAGGTAATGATGAACTATCTTTGTCCCTCAATAAGTACTTTCTCTTTGAGGATTTATTTTTTAGTATATACTCTGGAATATATTCTGAAATTGTTAAAGAACAGTTATGATATCTAGTGATTTTTTAAAGTAACTGTGAGTTTAATAAACTTTAAAAAATGCTCGTAAGGCCTTATTCCATGTGGTTCTCAGGAATTCAATCTTGAGTACAGAATCATTGCTCTATTCTATATACCTGAACTTCTGCCACAGCCCAGAATGAACTCTTCAACCACAGTCAACAGCAGTGGTATTTTGCCCTAGAGGCACCTGGGGGAAGCATGATAAGCTGGATTTGTGGGCAAGTAGAAACCCTGAAAAATGGTGCTTTAGCAATACAACAAATCCCCCAGAGCAAATAAACACTTTCAAATTCTGATAAATTGTGAGCACAGCTTTTTCCTTGATACCTGCAAAAACAGTTTATTAATCATATTGTTTCTACTTTAATAATTCCTCTGACTATTGGTGGCGAGTTTATGCCATTAGACAACTGATATGTCACACCAGAGTCTGGGGTCTGATATTTGTCTGATGGGGGATAGAGTTCAAATTAGATGGGTAAGTAGAGAGATAGAGAGGGGATGGTTGGATGGATGGATAGATGGATGCACACACACACACACACACACACATACATATATACATAAGAAGAAAGAGGGATATATAGATTGATAGGTAGGTAGATAGAAGAATTGATAGATAGCAGTTGTATGACCCACAAAGCACTTCATCACCACATGATTTCATTTAATCCTTACAATAATCCCCTTGAACAGGTATAGTCATATTTATTCCTTTTATAGATTTGTAGATGAGAATAATGACATCAGTGTTAACTTGTACAAAATCGCACCTCTTGGGGCACCTGGGTGGCTCAGTGGGTTAAGCATCTGCCTTCGGCTCAGGTCATGATCCCAGGGTCCTGGAGTCAAGTCCTGTGTTAGGGCTCCCTGCTCAGTGGAGAGCCTGCTTCCCCCTCTCCCTCTGCCTGCCTCTCTGCCTACTCGTGATCTCTGTCTGGCAAATAAATAAATAAAACTAAAAAAAAAAAAAAAAGATCACACCTCTGGCAAAAACCAAAGCAAGGACTCAGACAAAGGACTTGTTCTTTCTGTAGGACTCTCAGGAAGGGAGTCCATGTCTTAAAACATACCTCTCCATCTTTTCCCAGGTGATGTCATCTACCAGTGAACTACACAGTCCACTATCAGCAGTGAGGTTTTCAATGAAACGTGACTGTGAGAGATCATATGTCTGCTAATACTCACACCAAAGAATTCATGACTCGAGTGAAGATGTTTCCTATGGATGGTTGACAAAGGGAGAATGAGAGTAGACAGAGCCCCAGACTTCCAAGGATGCCTGCACAGTTGAAAGGGGGAGAGTCTTCAGGACCAGACGGGAGGGAAGACCCAACCAACTAAAAATTGGAACTGGGAGCATTGCCTTATTCTTGATTCACATGTTCATCTGCACCAGGCCAGGTAGAAATACAGAGGAGGTGTTTATTGAGCCCTTTTTTCCCCTTCCTATCCTAATGCAAGTCCTAGAGAAAGCAGAGCTGGAAACAAGATCAAAGTTCTATGATTAAATGGGAAGTTCAAGTCCAGGGCAGTGAGGATGAGGAAAATGGATGGTAAGGCAAGAGAAGATCCCATGTGATGTTCATACTTTTCCATGAAGACACTGTACTTCTTAGCAGCCTCCTTTATTTGGCCTGTGGACCTTCTCCCAAAGGATTGTGAGATGGACCCTCACTGTAGAGCAGGCTTTTGGAGAATTGTACTGAACTCCATCACTCTGCAATTTCCATTGGTCAAATCTCAACCCACAGGGACCTAACTTCCCATCACTGGTATGTCTGTCACCCAGTCCTCTAAATCTGCATTTGTACTCCTTGCATCCAGGGCTGAGTGGTCCTGAGCAAGAGAGAGAAAAGGAAGGTGATGAGAACCTCTGAGCCAGAATCCAAGAGTGGATCTCAACCAATTGTAGCTGTAGGTTTTATTCCTCTGAAATTTCTATGTGCTTCCTACACTAGGGAAAAAAAAAAAAAAAGCATGTGGATTTCACAGGCACTAATCTCCATAATATTTAGTAGGGATTTACTGATTTATTTAACATTTTAATTCACTAACTTTGAGCACTCAGGAGAAGTTTTGCCCATCATCTGCAGCAGAAAATTGATGTCACATAGGTTCCTTCTTCCCTTTGGAATTCTGTCTAGTTTCTAAAGTTTCTTCTAGTTTCTAGGAGTTTCTCTTAGATCCTTCCATCTCTGCATATTAGAGATTCAGAATAAAAAATGCATCTCTTTTTCTATATCTCAAAAGTGATTTCTAATATGTATTTTTTTAATTAATTTTTTATTTTTTATAAACATATATTTTTATCCCCAGGGGTACAGGTCTGTGAATCACCAGGTTTACACACTTCACAGCACTCACCAAAGCACATACCCTCCCCAATGTCCATAATCCCACCCCCTTCTCCCAAACCCCCTCCCCCCAGCAACCCTCAGTTTGTTTTGTGAGATTAAGAGTCACTTATGGTTTGTCTCCCTCCCAATCCCATCTTGTTTCATTTATTCTTCTCCTACCCACTTAAGCCCCCATGTTGCATCACCACTTCCTCATATCAGGGAGATCATGTGATAGTTGTCTTTCTCTGCTTGACTTATTTCGCTAAGCATGATACGCTCTAGTTCCATCCATGTTGTCGCAAATGGCAAGATTTCATTTCTTTTGATGGCTGCATAGTATTCCATTGTGTATATATACCACATCTTCTTGATCCATTCATCTGTTGATGGACATCTAGGTTCTTTCCATAGTTTGGCTATTGTGGACATTGCTGCTATAAACATTCGGGTGCACGTGCCCCTTTGGATCACTACGTTTGTATCCTTAGGGTAAATACCCAATAGGGCAATTGCTGGGTCATAGGGCAGTTCTATTTTCAATATTTTGAGGAACCTCCATGCTGTTTTCCAGAGTGGCTGAACAAGCTTGCATTCCCACCAACAGTGTAGGAGGGTTCCTCTTTCTCCACATCCTCGCCAGCATCTGTCATTTCCTGACTTGATGATTTTAGCCATTCTGACTGGTGTGAGGTGATATCTCATTGTGGTTTTGATTTGTATTTCCCTGATGCCGAGTGATATGGAGCACTTTTTCATGTGTCTGTTGGCCATCTGGATGTCTTCTTTGCAGAAATGTCTGTTCATGTCCTCTGCCCATTTCTTGATTGGATTATTTGTTCTTTGGGTGTTGAGTTTGCTAAGTTCTTTATAGATTCTGGACACTAGTCCTTTATCTGATATGTCGTTTGCAAATATCTTCTCCCATTCTGTCAGTTGTCTTTTGATTTTGTTAACTGTTTCCTTTGCTGTGCAAAAGCTTTTGATCTTGATGAAATCCCAATAGTTCATTTTTGCCCTTGCTTCCCTTGCCTTTTGAGTTGTTCCTAGGAAGATGTTGCTGCGGTTGAGGTCAAAGAGGTTGCTGCCTGTGTTCTCCTCAAGGATTTTGATGGATTCCTTTCGCACACTGAGGTCCTTCATCCATTTTGAGTCTATTTTTGTGTGTGGTGTAAGGAAATGGTCCAATTTCATTTTTCTGCATGTGGCTGTCCAATTTTCCCAGCACCATTTATTGAAGAGGCTGTCTTTTTTCCATTGGACATTCTTTCCTGCTTTGTCGAAGATTAGTTGACCATAGAGTTGAGGGTCTATTTCTGGGCTCTCTATTCTGTTCCATTGATCTATGTGTCTGTTTTTGTGCCAGTACCATGCTGTCTTGATGACGACAGCTTTGTAATAGAGCTTGAAGTCCGGAATTGTGATGCCACCAACGTTGGCTTTCTTTTTCAATATCCCTTTGGCTATTCGAGGTCTTTTCTGGTTCCATATAAATTTTAGCATTATTTGTTCCATTTCTTTGAAAAAGATGGATGGTACTTTGATAGGAATTGCATTAAATGTGTAGATTGCTTTAGGTAGCATAGACATTTTCACAATATTTATTCTTCCAATCCAGGAGCATGGAACATTTTTCCATTTCTCTGTGTCTTCCTCAATTTCTTTCATGAGTACTTTATAGTTTTCTGAGTATAGATTCTGTGTCTCTTTGGTTAGGTTTATTCCTAGGTATCTTATGGTTTTGGGTGCAATTGTAAATGGGATGGACTCCTTAATTTCTCTTTCTTCTGTCTTGCTGTTGGTGTAGAGAAATGCAACTGATTTCTGTGCATTGATTTTATATCCTGACACTTTACTGAATTCCTGTATAAGTTCTAGCAGTTTTGGAGTGGAGTCTTTTGGGTTTTCCACATATAGTATCATATCATCTGCGAAGAGTGATAATTTGACTTCTTCTTTGCCGATTTGGATGCCTTTAATTTCCTTTTGTTGTCTGATTGCTGAGGCTAGGACCTCTAGTACTATGATGAATAGCAGTGGTGATAATGGACATCCCTGCCGTGTTCCTGACCTTAGCGGAAAAGCTTTCAGTTTTTCTCCATTGAGAATGATATTTGCGGTGGGTTTTTCATAGATGGCTTTGATGATATTGAGGTATGTGCCCTCTATCCCTACACTTTGAAGAGTTTTGATCAGGAAGGGATGCTGTACTTTGTCAAATGCTTTTTCAGCATCTATTGAGAGTATCGTATGGTTCTTGTTCTTTCTTTTATTGATGTGTTGTATCACATTGACTGATTTGCGGATGTTGAACCAACCTTGCAGCCCTGGAATAAATCCCACTTGGTCGTGGTGAATAATCTTTTTAATGTACTGTTGAATCCTATTGGCTAGTATTTTGTTGAGTATTTTCGCATCTGTGTTCATCAAGGATATCGGTCTATAGCTCTCTTTTTTGGTGGGATCCTTGTCTGGTTTGGGGATCAAGGTGATGCTGGCCTCATAAAATGAGTTTGGAAGTTTTCCTTCCATTTCTATTTTTTGGAACAGTTTCAGGAGAATAGGAATTAGTTCTTCTTTAAATGTTTCGTAGAATTCCCCCGGGAAGCCGTTTGGCCCTGGGCTTTTGTTTGTTTGGAGATTTTTAATGACTGTTTCAATCTCCTTACTGGTTATGGGTCTGTTCAGGCTTTCTATTTCTTCCTGGTTCAGTTGTGGTAGTTTATATGTTTCTAGGAATGCATCCATTTCTTCCAGATTGTCAAATTTATTGGCGTAGAGTTGCTCATAGTATGTTCTTATAATAGTTTGTATTTCTTTGGTGTTAGTTGTGATCTCTCCTCTTTCATTCATGATTTTATTTATTTGGGTCCTTTCTCTTTTCTTTTTGATGAGTCGGGCCAGGGGTTTATCAATTTTATTAATTCTTTCAAAGAACCAGCTCCTAGTTTCGTTGATTTGTTCTATTGTTTTTTTGGTTTCTATTTCATTGATTTCTGCTCTGATCTTTATGATTTCTCTTCTCCTGCTGGGCTTAGGGTTTCTTTCTTGTTCTTTCTCCAGCTCCTTTAGGTGTAGGGTTAGGTTGTGTACCTGAGACCTTTCTTGTTTCTTGAGAAAGGCTTGTACTGCTATATATTTTCCTCTCAGGACTGCCTTTGTTGTGTCCCACAGATTTTGAACCGTTGTGTTTTCATTATCATTTGTTTCCATGATTTTTTTCAATTCTTCTTTAATTTCCCGGTTGACCCATTCATTCTTTAGAAGGATGCTGTTTAGTCTCCATGTATTTGGGTTCTTTCCAAACTTCCTTTTGTGGTTGAGTTCTAGCTTTAGAGCATTGTGGTCTGAAAATATGCAGGGAATGATCCCAATCTTTTGATACCGGTTGAGTCCTGATTTAGGACCGAGGATGTGATCTATTCTGGAGAATGTTCCATGTGCACTAGAGAAGAATGTGTATTCTGTTGCTTTGGGATGAAATATTCTGAATATATCTGTGATGTCCATCTGGTCCAGTGTGTCGTTTAAGGCCTTTATTTCCTTGCTGATCTTTTGCTTGGATGATCTGTCCATTTCAGTGAGGGGAGTGTTAAAGTCCCCTACTATTATTGTATTATTGTTGATGTGTTTCTTTGATTTTGTTATTAATTGGTTTATATAGGTGGCTGCTCCCACGTTGGGGGCATAGATATTTAAAATTGTTAAATCTTCTTGTTGGACAGACCCTTTGAGTATGATATAGTGTCCTTCCTCATCTCTTATTATAGTCTTTGGCTTAAAATCTAATTGATCTGATATAAGGATTGCCACTCCTGCTTTCTTCTGATGTCCATTAGCATGGTAAATTCTTTTCCACCCCCTCACTTTAAATCTGGAGGTGTCTTCGGGCTTAAAATGAGTTTCTTGGAGGCAACATATAGATGGGTTTTGTTTTTTTATCCATTCTGATACCCTGTGTCTTTTGACAGGGGCATTTAGCCCATTAACATTCAGGGTAACTATTGAGAGATATGAATTTAGTGCCATTGTATTGCCTGTAAGGTGACTGTTACTGTATATGGTCTCTATTCCTTTCTGATCTAGCACTTGTAGGCTCTCTCTTTGCTTAGAGGACCCCTTTCAATATTTCCTGTAGAGCTGGTTTGGTATTTGCAAATTCTTTCAGTTTTTGTTTGTCCTGGAAGCTTTTAATCTCTCCTTCTATTTTCAATGACAGCCTAGCTGGATATAGTATTCTTGGCTGCATATTTTTCTAGTTTAGTGCTCTGAAAATATCATGTCAGCTCTTTCTGGCCTGCCAGGTCTCTGTGGATAAGTCAGCTGCCAATCTAATATTTTTACCATTGTATGTTACAGACTTCTTTTCCCGGGCTGCTTTCAGGATATTCTCTTTGTCACTGAGACTTGTAAATTTTACTATTAGGTGACGGGGTGTGGGCGTATTCTTATTGATTTTGAGGGGCGTTCTCTGAACCTCCTGAATTTTGATGCTCGTTCCCTTTGCCATATTGGGGAAATTCTCCCCAATAATTCTCTCCAGTATACCTTCTGCTCCCCTCTCTCTTTCTTCTTCTTCTGGAATCCCAATTATTCTAATGTTGTTTCGTCTTATGGTGTCACTTATCTCTCGAATTCTCCCTTCGTGGTCCAGTAGCTGTTTGTCCCTCTTTTGCTCAGCTTCTTTATTCTCTGTCATTTGGTCTTCTATATCACTAATTCTTTCTTCTGCCTCATTTATCCTAGCAGTGAGAGCCTCCATTTTTGATTGCACCTCATTAATAGCTTTTTTGATTTCAACTTGGTTAGATTTTAGTTCTTTTATTTCTCCAGAAAGGGCTTTTATATCTCTCGAGAGGGTTTCTCTAATATCTTCCATGCCTTTTTCGAGCCCGGCTAGAACCTTGAGAATTGTCATTCTGAACTCTAGATCTGACATATTACCAATGTCTGTATTGATTAGGTCCCTAGCCTTCGGTACTGCCTCTTGTTCTTTTTTTTGTGTTGAATTTTTCCGTCTTGTCATTTTGTCCAGATAAGAGTATATGAAGGGGCTAGTAAAATACTAAAAGGGTGGCAACAACCCCAGGAAAAAATGCTTTAACCAAATTAGAAGAGATCCAAAATCGTGAGGGGGGAGAAAGGGGATAAAAAGAGGTTCAAAAAGGAAGAAAGAAAAAAAAAGAAAAAAGAAAAAGAAAAAAAAAAGAAAAGAAAAGAATTAAAAAAAAGAAAACACCTAAGAAAAATGTAAAAAAGAAAAAATATATATATTAGATAAACTAGTAAAAACTCGTTAAAAAAAGAAAAAGGTAACAGTTAAAAAAAAAAAAAATTTTACCCGAAGGCGAGAAAAAAAAAAAACAAAAAATGAAAAAGAAAAAAATTAAATTAACTGCAAGACTAAAAAAAAATCACAGGGAAAAAGCCATGAGTTCCGTGCTTGGCTTTCTCCTCCTCTGGAATTCTGCTGCTCTCCTTGGTATTGAAACCGCACTCCTTGGTAGGTGAACTTGGTCTCGGCTGGATTTCTTGTTGATCTTCTGGGGGAGGGGCCTGTTGTAGTGATTCTCAAGTGTCTTTGCCCCAGGCGGAATTACACCGCCCTTACCCGGGGCCGGGGTGAGTAATCCGCTCGGGTTTGCTTTCAGGAGCTTTTGTTCCCTGAGCGCTTTCCGTAGAGTTCCAGAGGACGGGAATACAAATGGCGGCCTCCTGGTCTCCGGCCCGGAGGAGCCGGGAGCCCAGGGCCGCACTCCTCAGTGCGCCCTCAGAGAACAGCGCCAGTTACTCCCGTCTGCCTGACCTCCGGCAGCGCTCCTTGAACCTTGAACCTGCGACCCGTTCAAGGTAACACCGAGCTGTGAGCTTACTGTCGGCTCTGTCTCTGTAGCCGGCTTTCCCGTTCCATTACCCGCAAGGTCTGCGACACTCAGACACCCCCGATCCTTCTGTGACCCTGCGGGACCTGAGGCCACACTGAACCCGCGTGGGCTTTGCCCCGGTTTAGCCTCTGGAGCGATGTCCCTCAGCGGAACAGACTTTTAAAAGTCCTGATTTTGTGCGCGGTTGCTCCGCCGCTTGCCGGGAGCCGGCCCCTCCCCCCGGGGTCTATCTTCCCGTCACTTTGGATTCACTTCTCCGCCGGTCCTACCTTTCAGAAAGTGGTTGTTTTTCTGTTTCCAGAATTGCTGTTCTTCTTCTCTTCGATCTGCCGATGGATTTTCAGGTGTTTGCAATCTTTAGATAAGCTATCTAGCTGATCTCCTGCTAGCTGAAGTAGTCTCAGCCTGCTACTTCTCCGCCATCTTGACACCTCCCTCTCTAATATGTATTTTTTAATTGACCTGGTATTTGCCTCCCTTATTTTTCATTTTCACTTTCCCATGACATAGTAAAACCCACATGGCTTTCTTGAAATGCATATTTGTGAAGGGTTGTGTATTGCATAGTCTTCTACTTCTCCTTGTATAGCTCAAATCCAGTTAATGAGGTCTGGCCCACAAATTCTCCATGAGTGGGCTCTGTACTGTACTGGCCTGGCTTCCTACCTGCCACCAATAATCACCTCCTCTGCAGCTCAGCCTCCTTGTCCCTGCCTAGACTGCAGGTCACCACCCTGACACACCTCATGCTTCCTGATACATGTTCTGTCTGCCTCTGTATTCTCTCCCCACCATCCCTTCTTGTCCTGGGGAAATTCTCACCCAACTCTAAGTCACCCCAGGCTACCAGGTACACTGAGCAGACTCTAGCTTTGGAGGTTCATGAACTGGCTTCAAGTCCAGGGCCCATCAATGTATGTTCCATATTAGAACCTAAACTCTCTGTACTCTAGTTCCCTTGTCATGTAGGAATCATAATGTCATCCCCATTGCATAGGAGACAATTTTTTCATATATATGTGCACATCTTAAATCACTTTTTTCTGGACTATCTTCCCAAAGATGTTTGTATAGCAAACAGCTTTGCGAGCTAGAGATAGTGTCTCCCTCTGTGGCAGAGGGTAGATTTGTTTCCTGACCAAGATAATAAAGATATTGTTGCAGTTTGAACAAGTCTGTTAACAACCACCTTGTAGGATTGGGGGTTCCTGAGCTTAGGGCTCCTCAGCTATGACACAGACCTAATGTATGTATGCAGCATCCATCCAGGCCCATCTCTGCATCACTCCCATGGAACTTTGAGGGCAAGGGGGAACAGATACCATGAGTAATGAAGTAGTGAAGGACTCTCTTCCTGGATTGCAGATGGCTGCCTTCTTGCTATCTCCTCATATGTCTCTGACCTAGAAGTCTTGTGTCTTTTTCCTGTTTCCATGAAGAGCAGCAGGCTAACTAATTAGCTTGCAAAGAGAGTAAACTCTCAGACACTTCAGCATTCTTGATTCCTTTCCTCTGGCTGAGGGGAGATTTTCCTACTTCCAGACAATGTGATAGAATGTGCAGGAGTTCCTTCCTGGCCATCCTCCTAACTTAAAGACACACATGCTTCTGTTGCAGCATCAGTCATAGCCAGCTCTGTATCCAGGCAGAGCTCTTGGTTCATGGAGCTATGAAGTAACTTTTCATGGAATAAATTATTATGCCTTAAGATTGCTCTGCTATTAAAATCTACTGCTGCCTTGTGTCTTCTCTTGCCATCATTTCTTTTCTGTTAAAAACAAAATGTTTAGGGGCACCTGGGTGGCTCAGTGGGTTAAACTGCTGCCTTTGGCTCAGGTCATGATCTCAGGGTCCCGGGATCGAGTCCCGCATCGGGCTCTTTGCTCAGCAGGGAGCCTGCTTCCTCCTCTCTCTCTCTGCCTGCCTCTCTGCCTACTTGTGATCTCTCTTTGTCAAATAAATAAATAAAATCTTTAAAAAAATAAAAATAAAAAAATAAAATGTTTAAAAAGTGTATAAGCATGTATGGATTCCTCATTTGTTTTGAAATGTAGCCTCTGTTTTAGTAAGGGCCAAAAGCTGACACAAGGTTCTTCTCCAGGCTTAATTCAACTTATTCACTTGGGATGGGGTTGGGAGGTTATAAACCTTTCCAAATTAAGTGAAAGTTGTGTGCATTTGTCTATTTTCCTAGGAATAAGGATTATTACCTTTATTGGAATCATAAAGTTATCTGTACTAAAGCCCCTGAGTTGAATACAATATATTTTAGCCATAACAAATAGGGCTTTGTTGCACTTCCCTAGAGGTGGTGCTGAGAGTAAGCCAGATGGTGCATCCTCCAGGCTTCATCATGGGGAAACCATGAAATGAACACACAAATAAAGAAACCTGACCACTTAAGGGAGCCAGCAAGAGAGAGGACCAAATAAGACCTCCCAGACCGGAGCAATTGCCAGTGAAGATGGGATATGGGAACTCTACAAAAATAGCTATTTTTTTTTCTAAAAACAAAATATTTTAGGGGCTCCTGGGTAGCTCAGTTTGTCAAACATCTGAATCTTGGTCTCAGCTCAGGTCATGTTATCATGGTCAGGTGATTGAGCCCCCACCTTGGGCTCAGTGCCGAGCACAGAGTCTGCTTCAGATTCTCTCAGTCTCCTGCTTTCTCTCTCAAAAAAAAAAAAAAAAAAAAAAAAAACTTCTAAAAAATCTTTTTAAGATGTTAAGAATTCTTCTAATGTATGTTTAAAATGGAAGATAATATGGTATCTTCTATTACTATAACTAATGTTTTAGTCAGCTTAGTCTATCATCAAAAAATACCATACTTGGAGTGGCTTAAACAAGACATTTACTTTCCCAGTTTTAGAGGCTGAAAGTCCAGGATCAAAGTCAGCATAGTAGGTTCCTGGTAAGGACTCTCTTCCTGGATTGCAGATGGCTGCCTTCTTGCTGTGTTCTCACATGTCAATTGATGATGGAGCAAAAAAAAGAGTAAGCTCTTTTGTGTTTCATCTTTTAAGGAGGCTAACCCCACTCATGAGGGCTCCACATAATTATTTCCAAAGGTCCCACTTCCAAATCCCATTCCATTAGGGGTTGGGGCTTCAAAATATGGATAGGGTGGGGCACAATTCAGCCCATGGCAACTAGAAAAGCTGAATTTCACATACACTGCTTCCTAGCAAATGCCAATGCTACATATGCCTTTGAGAAATGCCTGCACTTGTGACCCAGGATAGGAGTACTCGAACGCTCGCAGCAGCACTGTGACCCACAGCCCCTAACTGCCAAGACCCAAAAGTCTAGCAGTAGTAGAATGGGTAGATGTAATGAGGTGCATTGACATAAGGGGCACTGCCCTTTAAGAGGTGAAAATAGACAAAGCACATCTGTATGCATGAGCACAGAAGAATTTCACCAACAACATCAGGTGGAAAGAACTGCCTGCAGAAGGGTGCACAGTAAAATCTGGGTTATACAGAGCTCAAAAATGGGCAAAACTGAATATTACATTGCCTGGGAATATGCATATGTCAGGCATGGCTACCAAGAAAGTCAAGGGAACAAGTAGCCCATTTCAGAGTATTTGTTGGGGTTGGGGGTGGGGGATTGTCAGAAGAGGACACTGGGTCCAGGGGTCAATAGTATCAGTCATGTTCTCTGTCTTAAGCATGAATTATGGGGACACAGCAGTTATTTCATCATTATTTTAAAAAAAAACCTATTTATATAACGATATATGTATTGTCTTAGTCCATTTGGACTTTTGTAACAAAGTGCCACAGACTGGGTCGCTTATAAACAACAGAAATTGTATTTCTTACAATTGTGGAGGCTAGAAGTCTGAGATCAGGATGCAAACATGGTCAGGTTCTGGTGAAAACCCTTTTCCAGCTGCAGACTACTAACTTTTCACTGTGTTCCTCACATGGTAGAAGAGACAAGGGAGCTCTGTGAGGTCTTTTTGATAAGAACACTAACCCCATCCACTAGGGTCCACCCCGTGATCTATTCACTTTCCAAAAGCCCTATCTCCCAATATGACATTGGAGGTTGGAATTTCAACATTTCAGACCATAGCATACATGTATTACATATATCTCACAGATACCATACATAACATATATATAAATGTCATAACAGTCTTTTGTATGCAGAAGTCAAATTACTTAGGGGGGCACTTACTCTGAAGGTCATCATTTATTTCTGCCCAGCTGCCAGTAGCAGGAGCAGCAGCAGGGGTATCTTAGCTCACACACCCTGGCCTTTGACCCAGGTGAAGTCCTGAAAAGCCAGTGGTCACCATACACCCTCAGGAGAGACATCCATAAGAGCTACTCTGGTCCCACAGCCTAGGCTCAGCACAAAGGGTATGGATCAAGCTCCTGTCTACAGAAGCACCTAGCACTATGCATGTCATTGTTAGTAGCACCCTTGGGCCTGCTGTAGCAGTCTGAGGACTGCCCAGGAAGTTACCAAAACTTGATATGTTGGTATATCAGGAGATAGTCATGAATGAGCTTAGGGATTCAAAACTTTGAGGGAAGTTCATGTAAGCCCTATGTTCTGTTCTGCCATCAAATCTTTCCATGGGATTTTGTTTTATAATTACTGAAGCGTCAACATGCAGTATATCTATATGCTCATAGACAGACTCAAGGTCGTCATTGTCCATGTCATTGGCAATTCCATCTGGCATCAATACATGCTTTTCTAGTTCATATCTGGCATTCTCAGGAAGTAGATTCAGTGACATGTAGACTCCTAAGTAAAGCCAGTTCTTGAAGAAGAGTTTCCTTTTGTTTTTGACAATATTCAGCCTTTCAGAGGGTGGAATCCCTCATCATATGCCTCTGAAATGTCCAAGATTGCTCTTGAGTAGGGCTCTGTGGAACCATGGCAATACAAGGTTATGGTATGTACAGTTTAGAGAAATATTAGAGGTGACAGATGTCACTCAGAATACAAATGCAGAATATAAACATAAATTTCAGAGGTTAAGAAACAGGACTGCTCAGATTCTGCCAGTAGATTTCTGCAGTTATATGGGATCAATGTTCTGTGGGAGCATTTCAGGTACCTTCAATTTATATACACTTTTCCAGGCTTTTTGACCCATCAGTTTTCCAGGCATTCATCATGGTGTAGCTTTATGAGATTTTTGGGGGGAGTCTTCTTCTTTTATTTCTTTTTCTTCTACCCGCTTTTTTTTTTTTTAAGTAAACCAGGAGTCTAAAGTCTTGTGTCTAGACCTGATTCTGTTATTTGCAAAGCCATGTGACTTCAAGCAAGACACTTAATTTCTTTGAATTTCATCTTTCTTCTGTAAAATCAAGGCACTGGTTTACATAATCCTAATGCTCTTTGTGTTAAATCAATGATTCTATAATAAATGTGGGTGTCTGTCTTGCTGTAAATGCCAGTATGTCATGAATACATACCTCATCTAAGAATCTGAGTGCCAACTGAATTTAGTAAGTCAGGGAAGATGAGTTAAATGGCACTCCATGCCAATGTGAAAATTATCAGGAATTTAACTGGGCTAAGGCATTGATAATATCACCCATGTCCATTCCATTTCTTGAGTAAAAGCTCTAGGTTATGCCTCACACAATATTTAATCAAAGATGGATCATAGACCTAAAAATAAAAGCCAAAATTATAATGCTTAAGAAGTAACTAGAAGACTATTTGTAACCTGGGGTAGGAAATAAATCTTGGACAGCACACATAGAGTACTAACTATGAAAGAAAAAAAATTGATAAATTCAAGTTCAAAATTTTAAAATGATCTCATCAAAAGAAAATATTTTAAAAATAGAAAGATAAGACACAAACTGAGATAAAATATTTACAAGACATATATTTGACAAAGAACTTATGTCCAGAATATATAATTTTTACAGCTCAATAATAGACAAAGAACCCAATTTATTTTTTTTGAAAATTGAAAGACTTGAATAAACAGCATAAAAAATAGACTAAAAACCAACCAATGAACATATAAGTAAGTAGCCAATATCACTTATCAGTAAAATGTCAATGGAACCACAATGAAATATCACTTCACACACATTAGAATGGCTAAAACTGAAAATACTTATATCTCTAAAAGTTGAAAGGATTTGGGGCATCCTGAAAACATACTGCTGGTAGGAGTGTGAAATGGTGCAACCACTTTGGAAAACAGTTCAGCTGTTTCTTAAAAAGCATTTTCACTTCCAGGGTCTTGATCCAAAAGAAATAAAAATATGCATTCACAGTCAGAGTTGGATGTAAATATTTACAGCAATGTTATTGTATGTATAATAACCTTAAACTGGAAAATCCTAAATGTTTATCAGTGGGAGAAAATCAATAAATACATTGTGACACAGTCATGTAATTGAATACAAATCAACAATAAAAATGGAATTATTGATACACATTAACCACATGGGTGAGTCCAAAATATTTATGTTGATGCACCCCAATGATCATAGCAGCAATGTCCCCAATAGCTAAAATGTAGAAGGAATTGTCCTTCAATGGATGAATGGATGAAGAAGATGTGGTTGATATATATGATGGAATATTATTCAGCCATCAGAAAGGGTGAATATCTACCATTAACATCAGCATAGATGGAACTGGAGGGTACTATGCTAAGTGAAATAAGTCAGTCAGAGAAACACAATTATCATATAGTTTCACTCATATGTGGAACCTAAGGAAGAGTGCAGAGAACAATACAGGTAGGGGAAAAAACTAAATGGGAAGAATCAGAGAGGGAGACAAACCACATGAAACTCTTGACTCCGGGAAACAAACTGAGGGTTGTTGGAAGAGAGGTGGGTGGGGGGATGGGGACTGGGTGATGAGCATTAAAGAGGGCACATGATAAAACCAGGACTAGGTGTTATACTCAACCAATGAATCATTTAACATTATATCAAAAACTATTGGGGAATTTGGAAGGGGAGGTGAACCATGAGAGACTATGGACTCTGAAAAACAATCTAAGGGTTTTGAAGGGGTGGGGGGTGGGAGGTCAGGGTACCAGGTGGTGGGTATTATAGAGGGCACGGATTGCATGGAGCACTGGGTGTGGTGCAAAAATAATGAATACTGTTATGCTGAAAATAAAAATAAATTTAAAAAAAAAGAAAAAAACTAATGATGTACCATACCTTGGCTAATTGAATTTAAATGAATAAATAAATAAATTTTAAAAATTACATTGAAAGGAAGCTAGACATTAAATAGTACATAGGCTATTATTCTAGAGTTCAAGAACAGATGAAACTAATCTATAGTAACAGAAATCAGGTCAGTAATATGGGCACAGAGTAGAATTGAAATGGACAAGCCAGACATTTTTTTAAAATTTATTTTTTATTTATTTTCGGAATAACAGTATTCATTATTTTTGCACCACACCCAGTGCTCCATGCAATCCGTGCCCTCCCCAATACCCACCACCTGGTACCCCAACCTCCCACCCAACTGCCAATTCACACCCCTCAGATTGTTTTTTAGAGTCCATAGTCTCTCATGGTTCACCTCCCCTTCCAATTTCCCCCAACTCCCTTCTCCTCTCTAACTCCCCATGTCCTCCATGCTATTTGTTATGCTCCACAAATAAGTGAAACCATATGATAATTGACTCTCTCTGCTTGACTGATTTCACTCAGCAAGCCAGAACATTTTGTGCTGATGGAAATGTTCTCCATCTTGATTAGAGTGGTTACGTGGTATATTTAAAAATATATATCATTATATAAATGATATGTAAAAATGATGAACTATGTGGGATGCCTGGGTGGCTCAGTTGTTTGGACGACTGCCTTCTGCTCAGGTCATGATCCTGGAGTCCCGGGATCAGGATCGAGTCCCGCATCGGGCTCCCAGCTCCATGGGGAGTCTGCTTCTCTCTCTGACCTTCTCCTCATTCGTGCTCTCTCTCACTGTCTCTCTCTCAAGTAAATAAATAAAATCTTTAAAAAAAATGATGAACTATGCATTTAAAATCTATGTATTTCATTGTATGAAAATTATATATTATTAAAAATAAAAGTTGGGGGTGACAGTTTAGCTCTTCCCTGATTCCATGGACAAAAACAGGACTTGAGTGTCTGCTCCAGGGCCAGCAGTGAGGCTGCGGGTAAAACCTTCAGTAGTTTAGCTAGGGAAGGCAGCCACAGGCAAAGATGTTATAGAAAGAGCATCCCATCAAACTTTTCTTCTGCTGTCAGAACCAAATCAGGTGAGTGAGCCAGTTTTTACCCTGGGTGAAACTTTACAGTGACTTCTTCAACCCAGAAATAGATACCCATTTAGAAGCCAGAACCCAGCAATTACAGCTCAGCTCCCAGGAGCAGAGGAAGCATTAGAGCAGATGAAGTGCAAGCTCTAAAGTCAGGCTGCCCTGGCTCCCACTCTGAGGCTTAGCTGTTTTGGGTACTGCCTCCTTACCATCCCATTCTTTACCAAACAGTGGAATGGGAGCCCTCACCTCTAAGATCTGGTGTAGGATTGTGGGTACCTAGGTAAAATGCCTCACAGGTTTGGAGTTCAGGGCAATATAGCTTTTGTTAGTACTAGGCAGTGCTTTTTGCAATTTTCCCTCAATTTTCTACTGTGTGGTCTTTGTCAGCATCATCTTCTCTTCCTCCTCTCACTCACTTTCTTCTCCCTCTTTCTTCTTTCATTGTAGCTCCCAGAGGTATTCAGCACACCATTTTAATAAAAACAAATAGATGGTGCTGTACTTGGATTTGGTTCTAAAAGTTGAAGAGTGAAAAAGACTTTGTACAAGACAGAGCAGTTAGGAGGATAAAGAAAGAAGGACTTATATTTAACTTTCACAGACATTTCTCTTCCTAGTCATTAAATGCAATTCAGAAAATGTGAACGATATAACTAACTCTACATTAGGCATTGAGCTATCTCCTGGGAAACAAAAAGGAATAAAATATATTCCACTTCCTCTTAGAAATGACAGGTTGGTGTGTCACAATAGCTTTGAAAGTTTCTAGAATGGGCTTATGGTGAAGAAAATTATATGTACATCATGTTCCCCTCCCCCCCACACACAATAGATCCTTTATATAAACCTAGGTTTTTATACTTTTAATTTGTTTAAAAGTAGAAACAATCCACTTGATGAAGTCATAAATTGTTGATTTCTGGACATAATTTAGTTGGTGATGAGCAAAATTTGGATGGAATAAAAACTTGAAAAAAGCCTTTGAAATAGCGCTTACTAGGAAGATTTTGTGCCCTTGGCAAGTTCTTGGTGTACTGATGGTGAAGAGATATTGAACTTGGGGAAGTTACATCTGAGAGGAGGCCACAGTCAAGAAATACTTCATACAATTGAATGCAACACAATACAAAATAAAAAGTACTATATATGTGTGCACAAGGAGCTATGGGAGCATGAGGAAGGCCACATTTGTTCACAGGAACCTCAAGGGAGTCTCAAGGGAAGATGAGATGTGAAGGATGAAAGGCATTTTGCCAGAGGAAAAGAGGATGAGATTAACATGCATTCCAGAAAGTGCAAATAAGAGTGAGGGATGTGAATGAGTTACTGGCAAAGATTCTCTCAACCAAACTTGAGTCAGGCAACTCAACTCTCTTTCAACAAGGCCCCATCCTTGAAATGTCTGTAAGAACCCAATTTTTCAATGAGTCAGTTTAGTTGGAATCTTGTGCCCTCAATATCTGATATCTGATCATCCTCAATGTCTGACCAAATTCCTCATCCCCTACCACCCCCCAGGTGATGTCTGATCACTCTGGCCTGCCTTCAGCAAGAATCATGTGAGGTCAACTCAGCCAAAATCTCATCTTACCCATGATGTTTCCTCTTAGGAACTTCCACACATTGGCTCCCCCACCTAGCTTCCTTAGCTATAGATGTCCACTTGCTAATGCTGTATTTGAAACTGAGCCTGGTTCTATAATGAGGTCTCATTTCCCCTACTGCAATTTTATTCCTGAGCAAAATCGGCTTTTACTCCTTTAGTTTCTGTCCAGCTCTGGTGTTTCTTTGACATGGTCTGTCAGACAAGCTAGGCTATGTCAAGTAACAAACAATACTAAGATTTCAAGAGCTCAAAACAACAAGGTTTATATATTACTTATGATAATGTCTATTTTTACTGATAGCAGGTTCTGCAGCATGGTGTCTCTCTCTCTCATGGTTTCAGGTTGACACAAACCTAATCTCTAGCATTGTGGTCACCATCCCTAGGGAGAAGAACATAATGACTCACATATTCTTCTTAAAGATTTCTTTTCATAGATGACTCATATCCCTTTTACTCACACTTCATTATCCAAAGCAGTCACATGGTCATACCTATCTTCGAAGGAGTAGGGTTATGTAGTGGCACTATATAGTCAGGAGGAGAAATCTTGAAGGTTACTGACCCTTTAAATATGTTGAATGTAGCAGGGATGACTCAAAACCAATGAAGGTGAAAATATGAGGAGCCTTGTCAGCCACAGTTAAAAGTTTGGACTCTGAACTATGGAATGCCTCTTCTAAGCAGGAAAGAGACACAAGGCATTTTGGGCATCAGAAAAACAATTCTGAAGATGGTGTGGAGAAGGCCTTTGTGACAGCAGACATGGAAAGAAACTACTGCATCAATTGTGGTATTCAGGAGAAATGGAAAAGTGATATGAATTTGAGAAGTATTTCTAAGGTAAAATCAATGGAATTTGGTGAATAACTTGCTCTGTGTGGTAAGAAAGAGAGAGAGGACTCTAGGATAGTGTGGAGTTTAAGGTGGAAATTGAAGTGGTCAATTTCATGACTGAGATCAACAGTAGAGCAGAGCTGAGCAGTTTTGGAGGATAGGAGCACACTCTGGGAAATTTGGGGTTCAAAATGTCTGGGAGCATCCATGATACCATGTCCCTCCTGACATCATATCCAGATCAAGCAACAGGATAGTTACCTACCTTACAAGTGTGCCAAAGTGTTATCAGTAGATGAGAAGCCCCAGCTGGAGGGTACAGAAAGAGAAAACTCAGGAAGGAAGCTGGCAGAGAGGGGGAGACAGAGTGGGAGTTCAGGGGCAGGGATTTGCCAGGATGTTGAGGGGAATAAGACATCTAAGAAGTAGGGTTCAGCCCACCCTGGCAAATGCTGCATAGTCAGGTAAGCTGACCCTGAAAAGGAGACATATATTTGGATAATTAGAAATTATTCGGGATATTTATGAGAGCAATTTCAGTGTGGAGATGGGGTCAGACATGGCCAAAGTTCAAAGAACTTGTATAAGTTCTTTTCTCTACTCAGAAATTTTTTTTCTTCTCATTCTCCAAAATCAGCTCAAGGAGAAACTTCCTCGAAATTTTTCCTTAATGTTCTTCTTTCCAAGATACTTTCTTCCATCCCCTTTCCCTCAGCTAGTTTCTCTTGGGTTCTGGATACATCATCTGTACTATGTACTTTCACACTACTCTGGAACCATTTCTTTATGTGGTTCCTGTATGGTCCATTTACTTTTTCCTCTGGTTTCTATGCTGGGCCATAAATAGGCGGTGTGTTGTATTCATCTTTGCAAACTTAGTGTCCCATAGGATAATTTTAGAAATTTAACATAGTGAAGAGAAAGAGGCAACCATCACTTTGTTCTCTATAGTTAAGAGTCTGTTCCTTGGCTTGTCTCTCTCTCCCTTTTTTTTTTTTCTTGCTCATTTGTTTTGTTTCTTAAATTCTACATACAAATGAGATCATATGGTCTTTGTCTTTCTCTGACTGACTAATTTCACTTAGCATTATAGTCTCTAGCTCTATCCATACTATTGTAAATGGCAAGATTTTATTCTTTTTTTATGGCTTAAACACACACACACACACACACCCCTCCACATTTTCTTTATCCATTCATCTATCTGTCGATGGACAACTGGGCCACCTCCATAGTTTGGCTATCATAAATAATGCTGCAATAAAATGGGGGTGTATGTATCCCTTTGAATTAGTGTTTTTGAATTGGGTAAATATCCAGTAGTGTGATTACTGAATCATAGGGTAGTTCTATTTTTAATTCTTTGAGGAAATTCCATACTGTTTTTAACAATGGCTTCACACAGTTTGCATTCCTAACAACAGTGTAGGAGTGTTTCTTTTTCTCCACATCCTTGCCAACACTTACTTTTTCTTTTATTTTTTTATTTTAGTCATTTCTGACACTTGTGAGGTGATATCTCATTGTGATTTGATTTGTATTTCCCTACAATGAGTGATGTTGAGTATAATTTTTTTTCAGAGATGGAGGAGGGAAAGGCAGAGAGAGTGGGAGAGAGAGAATCTTAAACAATCTCCATGCCCAGAGCAGAGCCCCACATGGGGTTCGAGCTCACAACCATGAGATTATGACATGAGCCAAAATCAAAAGTCAGATGCTTAACTGACTGAGCCACCTAGGCATCCCAAGCTTCTTTTCATGTGTCTTTTGGTCATCAGTATGTCTTTGGAGAAATGTCTTCTCATGTCTTCTGACCATTTTTTAATCAGATTATTATTTATTTTTGGTATTGAATAGTTTATATATTTTGGAGACTAATCCTTTATTGGACATGGCATTTGCAAATATCTTCTCCCATTCCATAGGTTGCCTTTTAGTTTTGTTGATTGTTTCCTTTGCTGTGCAGAAACTTTTTATTTTGATATAGTCCCAATAGTTTATTTTTGCTTTTATTTCCTTGCCTCAGGAGACATAACTAGAAAAATGTTGCTACAACTGATGTCAGAAAAATAACTGCCTGTGTTTTCTTCAAGGGTTTTTATGGTTTCTGGTCTCACAGTTAGGTCTTTCGTGCATTTTAAGTTTATTTTTGTGTATGGAGAAAGAAAGTGGTTACCAGAGGGGAGGTGGGTGAGGAGATGGGTGACATAGGTGATAAGGATTAAAGAATGCACTTATCCCAAACTATGGAAAGAGCCCAGATGTCCATTGACAGAAATGGATAAGGAAAGTATGGTGTGTATACACACACACACACACACGCACACACACACAATTGAATATTACCCAGCCATCCAAAAGGATGAAATCTTATCATTTACATATATGTGAATGGAACTTGAGGGTATTATGCTGAGTGAAGTAAGTCAATCAAAGAAAGACAATAATCATATGGTTTCACTCATACGTGGAATATAAGAAACAGCTCAGAGGATCATAGGAGAATGGAGGGAAAATGAATGGGAAGATATCAGAGAGTGAGATAAACCATAAAAGACTTTTAACTATAGGAAACAAACTGAGGGTTGCTGGAGGAGAGGTGGGTAGGGGCACTGGGTGGTGGGCATTAAAAAGGACACATGATGTGATGAGCACGGGGTGTTATATGCAACTGATGAATTACTGAACTTTACATCTGAAACTAATGATATACTATATGCTGGCTAATTGAATTTATATTTAAAATTTTTTTTTAAAAGTACACTTATCATGATGAAAAAAATAGTATAAAGTAGTTAATTCATTGATGATCAGGGAAAGATTATCAATTCTCATGATTAGACTTTGAATTCCAGACCAGTACCATCAATGAATGGACTTTTGTTGTACAGATTAATAAAGTGATTAAGGCATAAAAATTAAATAACAGTGATACAATTCATTAGTAACCAATATGCTGAAATTTAACATAACAGTATAAAAAACAAAAACACAGAATAAAAGAAGTACAAAATAAATGGTCATTGTCCTGACCATGGAATAAATGTTTGAGCTAGTTATTGAAAGACAGGCATGAGTAGGGTCTGGGAGGGCCTGAGGCTGGATTTCCTCCTTTCCTTTGTTTACAGACTGTGAGAGAAAGTCTACGGTATAGGCTATGTCTGAAAATATAGGATTAAATTTCAGGACAGCAGTTAATTTCAGGAATACAAAATAATTTAGGTTCTGACATACAAGAGAAGTATGGCAAAGGGAAGCATTAGGGAAGTTAGTATTTGAAGTTCAAGCAGGCAGTTAGTGTGTCTGGGCCATCTGTACAGTAAGGATATTCTAATCTTGGACTGTGATTCAGGTGCAGGTATCCATTAAGAGGAAAATGTAGCTGAGTTTTGTAACTAGCAGATCATGAACAGGGACACACCACATGTTTGTCCATCAGAATTACCTGGCAGAACTTTAAAATATCTAGATGGCTAGAACCCATTGCCAAACCGATTAAGTCGTAATTTAATTAATTGTTCCGAGGGGACTTTGAACATTAGTTTTTTCTTTGTTTTTGTGCTGTCAGTTGTTTGTTTGTATTTTGGTTTGTTTGGTTTTGTGGTTTAAGTTCCAGGATCACAAACCAGGATTGTGAGTACTCCTTTACAGTGCATATAGAATACCTGGAAATTTTGTGGAAATGCATATTTTGATTCAGTAAGCTTAAGGTAGGGCCAGAGATTCTGCATTTATACCAAGCTCCCAGGTGCTGCTGGCTCACACACCACAATTTGGGTCATAAGGTTCTACCTTTCTGATGCTAACACTTAGACACAGGGCAAGAAAGTCCCCTTATAAGGACTAGAGAAGTAATTCTGATGAGTTCATATTTCAGAATTAGGGTAAGAGTGGAATGGGACACAGCTTAGCCTTAGTCTATCCATCCAATCTGTCCTAGGGAAAATTTTAAATTCAAGCTTCACATTAGTGTTTTGACTCATTTCTCATAGTCTCCATAAACAGTAGTATCTTATCAAGCTTTATGTTTTGAAGTCTGTATTATGATTTGGTAATTTCTTTGCAAACTTACATACTTTCTTGAATATGCTAATATTCCGTTTCTCAGCACCCTCATGCTTTGTACCACAAGAACATAATTTGTTTTCTATTTCTTTAAAAAAAGTACTTGAACATTATATGACAAGATTTTACTACCCTTTGTATTGGAAGTATGAATTTTTAAGTCACTTATTAATGGTAGCTACCAGATCCATTTTTTAAAAGATTTTATTTATTTATTTGACAGACAGGAATCACAAGTAGACAGAGAGGCAGGCAGAGAGAGAGAGAGGGAAGCAGACTCCCTGCTGATATGAGGCTTGATCTCAGGACCCTGGGACCATGACCTGAGCCGAAGGCAGAGGCATTAACCCACTGAGCCACCCAGGCGCCCCTACCAGATTCATTTTAAAAGATTCATTCCATTCATCTTTTTTTTTTAATCGCAAGATGAGAAAATTAATCACCACTAAAATGTGATATAATAAATGATTTATAGAGAAGTGTAATAATAAAAATCAAAGACCAAATCATCAAAAAAAGTAAAATTTGTCTTTTTGGGCATTGCTGCAATGTTTTTAAGGAATCCACTAGGGTCATAACATCCTGATAAAATGTACCTTATCATTACAATGCTCATAGACACTTTCAGTACACTACAGTGAGCAACCTTCTAAATTCTGGTATTTGAATGAACATTCATTGTAATATGTCACCTAAGAGGTTATAGTAGGCATAGTCAAAAACCCCACCAACAGTTTTAGTCGACCTACTTGCTCGGTAGGGTTAATTGAACAAAAGAGTAATCTATTAACTCTCTTGTGTTGCGTCTGTTTACATGAATTTCTTTAATATTTTTTGCACATAAAAAAAGAAATAGAGGCATCTGGGTGGCGCAGTTGGTTAATCGTATGCCTTCTGCTCAAGTCATGATGCCAGGGACCTGGGATCAAGTCCTGCATCAGGCTCTCTGCCCAGCAGAGGGTCTGCATCTTCCCTTACTTGTACTCATGCTCTCTTAAAAAAAAAAAAAAATCTTCAAAAAGAGAGAAAGAGAGCTAGAAAGAGGCAAGAAGAGCTTGAGGGGGATCCACCACATTTGTAAATGGAGAGAAGGGAAGAACACATTTACAGGCAGAAGACAAGGAGTCAATAAAGAGAAATTTAACATAAAAAGAAAAGAAAATTAAGATACTAGACACAGGATGGTGTATTAGTCCAGGAAAAATGATTTCAGTTACAAAGGAGGAAGGACACACTCGTCAGGGACAGAATAGGAGACAAAAAAGGGCAGGAAAAGTGAGGGATAAATCCACTTCTGCTTATTACTTGTTTATTTTTATTTATTTGTTTTTGTGGGCAGCAAAACAAGGTTTATTGAACAGTAGCAAAGTGACAGTACAAAGCTCCCAAGGAAGGAGGGGACCTCAGAGGGTTGTCCTCCACTTCTATTTAAAGATGGCAGGCTAGCATGTGTTTATCTCAGCTCCCTCCTGAACCCCAGTCAGGTTATAGTGGAAGAATAAAAATGTATAGACCCATAAGGACAAGGAGAAAAGGGGAAGGTTTAGTGACTTATCAGCATGATTAATGAATGTTCAGAGGAAAGGAAGTTAGCCAGGAACCAGAAACAAGAGGGAACTGCCAGGGAAAAATGTAAGGAGCAGAGTATCCCAGCAGGGTCCTGAGAGTCTGGGGTGTCAGGGTCCTCAGAAGACTGAGAGAGGTGCACTGATTACATGAGGCACATTATCTCCATCCCTCAACAATGGATCCTGGAGGCTGTGGGTCCTGGGAAAGTGAGGGAGGGTCAAGGAACAGGTGTAAAACTAGGGCAAGGAGATAGGCGGAAATGCCCACAGCAGATGGAGAAAGCCTTGTTCCTCTTACCCCACATCGCTCTATCTACATGCACCACCCCAGGCCACCCCTTCTTTTCTGTAGAAACTTGACAGCCCTGACTAAACACCTCTAGATTCTCTAATTTGGGAATGCCCACTGAAATAATTGATTCCCCGGCCTAGGAGGAAACTTGATACCAGTCCTTTACTTCTAAATGAGTACAAAGAATCATCAAATATTTGAGAAAGTTTCTAACATGAAAATTAGAGCTCAAAGCAAATGGAGAAAAACACAATATCCTCAAAGACACAGTCCACCTATGAAAAAATTATGGGATATCACAAAAAGTAAGAATCAAGAACAAGAAAGTGCTTTTGGAAATAAAAAGTATGATACAAACAAAAAACTCAATAAATAGGTAAAGTCAATAAATATGCTAGGAATTATTTATAGGTTCAAGAAGATAAAGATGAAAATAAGAGGAAAAAAAAAGAAGAAAAGCAGAGTATAAATGCACAAAGTAAAATACCTGACCAGTAAAAAAGGTATTGAAAAAATTGGAGGAGAAGCATCTCAATAAAATAAGAATCAATAGACTCTTATCAAGGACATCCTCAAACTTCTAAACAACAGCATCGAAAGCCCTTAGAAAACAGGGTGGCAGGGAAGTGTCTTCAAGATTTCAAGGGAGAGGCAGCTGGGTGGCTCAGTACCTAAGTGTCTGCCTTTAGATCAGATCATGATCCTGGGGTCCTGGGATCAAGTCCCGCATCAGGCTCCCTTCTCAGCAGGAAGCCTGCTTCTCTCTATCTTCCACTCTCCCTACTTATGTTCCCTCTTGCTGTGTCTCTCTCTATCAAATACATAAAAATAAAATCTTTAAAAATATTTTTCAAGGGAAAATAGTTTCAACCTTGCATTTCATGTTAAACTATTAATCAATTATGAGTGAGAATAAAAGCATGTGAAGAATTAAGCAATTTAACTTCTGTATATCTTTGCTAGGAAAGTTAGTGGAAAGAATCCACCTCAAGTACAATGAATAAAAAAGAGACACTTGATCCAACAAAAGGAGAACAATGCCCAAGGGAGTCAAAGGGAAGCTCTCTAGGGCAGTAAGGAAGGAAGGCCAGGAAGGCAGCCTTGCAGCCTGTGACTGCAGCTGCTCTGCAAAGTTTGCCTCTAGGGAACACAATGAAACTGATGGCATGTTACATAGGGAAACAGACTCTGAAAAACAAAACAACAGCCCCTGACACCTGAAGTTTACTAATCTCTATAACATAAAATATTCCATTATGCTGATGTCAAGCTTTCAACACATTAACAACCCACTTATCAAATTTCTGAATACTTACCAATTAACTCTCCCCAGCTGGTAGGAGCTGGTACCAGCACCCCAGTGAACTGATAAATCGCCTATGCGTTTGTGAGGAAAAGGCATTGAGAGATATTTTATTGTCCTGTAGGCTAAGACAGGATGAGTCTGGGATAGAGCTATAGCAAATGAGGTAAAGGGAGAAATAAAAAAATAATAAATGCCAAGAATAATATTTAGAAAACATATCTAAAAGAAGAAATGTAATTAGCTCAGTAGTATATTGGCCTTAGTGTTAAAAATAGGATGTTATCAATGAAAAGTGATTTAACAAAAGTGACAATAGATTGGAAGAATGGGGGAGGGAAGGCAAAAGGTGTGTAAATGCTAAGTACTATTTTCATACCAGACAGTCCTTGAATAATGCTTAGCAGAACAAATTGATAGAGAGCCGTGTAGGCATTTTTCTTTGAAATTTGGAAGATACAGTGCTGAAAGTGGTCACCTTCATGAAATCCAACCTGAAGTAGGGAGGGAGGTCCTGGGGACTGCCTTGTTAAATCTCATGTTTTTAGTACTCTGGCTTATTAATCCAATAACATGCATTCCTTAGGTAGATGCAAAGATCGGTAATTGAAGGCAAAGCATACCTCAGGCGTGGGGAGGAGACATAGACGCAGTTGCTCAGAGGGTGGGCTATGACAGCTCCCCGTTCTGGGAAGGCACTGGGAAAAAGTGTTCACATGCTCCCTCCGTAGCTTTTCAAGGTTTGTAATCACTCTGATGACTTACATATCCTTTTTCTTTTTTCTTTTATGCATCTTTTTATCATGGTAAAATACATATAACACAAAATTTACCATTTTATGTATTTTTATGTGCACGGTTCACTGGCATTAAATACAACTACATTGTTGTGCTACCAGCACCATCCATCTTCAGAACTTCGTTGCCATTCCAAACAGAAACTGTCCCCATGAACACTAACCCCCCATTCCTTTTCTCCCAGCCACTGGCCACCACCAGCCTACTCTATGAATCCTTCTCTATAAATTTGACCACTCTAGGGAACTCATATAAGTGGAATCATGCACAATTTGTCCTTTGTGACTGCCTAATTTCACTTTGCATAATGTCTTCTAGTTTCATCCATATTGTAGCAGTAGTCAGAATTTCCTTCCTTTTCAAGGCTGAAAAAAATATTGCATTCTATTAGTCAGGATTTTCCAGAGAAACAGAACCAGTGGGATACATATAGAACTATTTAAGAGCTGATATATTATAGGAATTGACTCATGCAGTTATGGAGGCTGAGAAGTTCCACACCCTGTTGTCTGTAGCTGAAGAACAAGGAAATTCAGGCCAAGTCCAAAGGCCCCAAAACCAGGAACTCTGATGTCCTAGGGTAGAAGGAGATGAATGCCCCAGCTCAAGAATAGAGAGAATTCATCCTTCTTTTATCTCTTTGTTCTCTTTAGGCCCTCAAGGGAGTGGATGATGCCCACTAACACTGGTGAGGGTGTATCTTTTTACTCAGTCTATTGATGCAAATGTTAATCTCTTCCAGAAATACCCTCACAGATACAGCCAGAAAGAGTGTTTTACCAGCTATTCTGGCATCCTGTAGTCCCGTCAAGCTGACCCAATATTGACCACCATGTAGATTGTATATGTATACCCCATGTTGTGTATCCATTCATCTGCTGATGGACATTAGGTTGTTTGTACCTTTTGGCTCCTGTGACCCCAAGCTGCAAATAACAGCACTAGAAGCAGTACTGGACCAGGGCGAGGGTTGGAAATGTCTCACATGTGGCAAAATGACCATTTTCATCTTCCTTGGAAGCCTGATCTTGGAAATGCCATCAGCTGGGGAACAGAGCTAAGACTAATGTGAAACCGGAGGACAGGCTGGGCATGCCACATCCTAATAGGAAAGTATGTCATGGGTTTTTCTTTCCTTTACTTTTCTATAGTTTTACTGAAAATGTTCACCTAATACTTTAACTTTGTATAAGGTGTGAACACCACACTGTTTTTTCTCTAATGTTTCACAGGGTGTTTTAGAATAACATTCCATAACATATGGGAGCAGCATGTGGGCAACCCAAGCCCAGGGATACTGCCCTCTGTGTTGGACAGCAGCCTGCCTCTCAGTACAGATGGACTCCCCTCAGCCAG
This sequence comes from Mustela erminea, assembly GCF_009829155.1. Lineage (NCBI taxonomy): Eukaryota > Metazoa > Chordata > Mammalia > Carnivora > Mustelidae > Mustela > Mustela erminea. Next base: position 24,805,704 of record NC_045618.1, read on the forward strand.
CCTCCTGAGCCCTCAGACAGATTCCCACCAGGCCTGGGACCCAGGAAGAGAAAATACCTCTATAGTACTATATTGTCAAAAATCAATGTATAAGTGGACACACACAATTCAAACCCATATTATTCAAGAATCAACTGCATACATATTTTCTATTATCTCACATAGAGCTACTTAAAAAAAATTCTCATCTTGCTATTTCAGTATAATTGGCCTACTTTGCCATTAATGTACTTCTTTTGACAAGCTTACAAACAAGAGTCTGGGGAGCCTGTGGTCTTCACCAGGCAGCCAAGGAGACCCATAGCATAAAGAGGTTGGAGTCCTAGCACTGTAGCACTCCCATCACCCCCCGGAGACATGGGCCTGACAGCAGCTTCCATGTGGCCCTGGGGCCAAGACCACTATGTAGTCTGACAACTGTGCAGTCAGACGGCTGTGCTGACAGGCTGCCAAGTTCTGTCCAAACACAGAGACCCCAAAGCACAGGGCTGAGAGCCCTGACTGCAGTAGCTTATGCAAGCACAAGAGTCACAATGCACGAACTAGGTGGGTCTGAGAAGGTCCACCATCCCCGATAGACCCCTCCTCCCAGAGCCAGAGTCACCCTAGAGGCTGAAGATGGCAATGAGACTGAGGAATAAGCACCTATAAAGACTGAGAAGTCCCCTAAAAGACTACTTTGATGGCATAGGATAAAAGTTAATTTGTTCCTGCAAACTGGTGGGTAGGAGAATAGATGGAGAGAACGACCAGATTACTCTAGAAAAAAACAATTTTATTTGCTAAGCATATTTGTGCTATAGTGGTATATGTCCACTGTATACCTTGGGGGGTCCAGAATCCTGTGCAAGCCATTGTCTCCACATCCAACCTGACACACCCTTTCCTATTTCATTGTTCGGGGTCAAAGCTAGGAACTGCATTCACCCAATGCCTCTGTCCACATGTGCACCTACCTGGCTGAACTTCTGCCCATCAGCCTGCCTCTTCCTGGCCTATCTAAAATTTCCCCAATCTGGCTCCTTCAAAGCCCTTGGTGACATGGGTGACACATCTGTCATCAGTCACATTCCTACCCTGATTCCTTGACACTTGGGGTAACACTCTAAACTTCTCTGAAACAGGGCTCAACAATGAAGCCATGTGATGACAGGGGAGCCCCAACCTGCCACATCTTCCATGCTCAGTGGACATTTGTTGAATGAGTGAATGAATGGATGAGGGAATTGAATTAAATAATAGGTGTCACATGAAACTTAACTTAGAAATAATGTGTGCTCCAGCACAATTACATTTAAAGGACTGAAGCTATTTTAATTGACTTTATTCACAACTGAAAATGCTATTGATTGGTATGTCTCTGTACAAGTAAAACTAATTTTCTTGACTTGCATGTGGAAGATAATGTTTTTTGAACTTTTCTGTCTTCAACTCAGACACCATGGTGTGAGTTAAGGCTCACATGCTAGCCTGCCTGTCTCAAATTTCAGTTCTACCATTTACTGCTGTGCAATCTGAACACAATAATTACCCTTGTTGGACCTCAGTTTTCCCCATCTGAAAAATGGGCAAAGCAGAATATATCTCACAGGATTTTGTGAGGCGTAAGTGTGTCCATCACTTAGATGGAGATCTGATTCATAATGAGCATATTAACAGATACTACCTCATTTAGTTTTGAAATGCACTGACACTACATTAAGTGACTAACCTAATGTTCCTGGGAGATTGGTTCCGTATCTCTTGCCCAACCCAGTTGGCTGATTCAATGCTTAAAGATGTAGATAGAGATGAAACAAAATGTATATAAAATACATTTAGAGGGTCACCTTGGTGGCTCAGTGGGCTAAGCCTCTGCTATCAGCTCTGGTCATGATCTCAGGGTCCAGGGATCAAGACCTACATTGGGCTCTCTGCTCAGCAGGGAGCTTGCTTCCCCCTCTCTCTGCCTGCTTCTCTGTCTCTCTCTCTGTCAAATAAATAAATAAAGTCTTAAAAAGAAATATGTTTAAGTTTGGAAATACAGTATGCTGCTCTCACTTGCACCAACTGTAAGAATCAAATTACCTCACAAACTATTGTCTCCGTTTCAAGAGAACCAAATTAATATCATCTCCATTTTAAATAGCTTAATTAAAGCTACACTATAGAGCACTTATTGTCGTGTGTGTGTGTGTTGGGGTGGGAGAGAAAGAAAAACGTTTTCTCAGGGACTGCTTATATGTATCTTCTTCCCTAGAACACCCCTCTGCATCACTTTCCTGGAATAGGCTTAATAATCTGCTACACTTAATAAGTTAAGAAGCCATGGACACACTTTTGTAAAAGGTGATTATAATATCTGCAGCATCATATGTATATTCAGGAAAATATGGGACAATTTTGTTAAGGACTACATCCTCATTTGGAAATTTCTCTAGGGGTACCTGTGTAGCTAAGCCTCTGACTCTTGATTTTGGCTCAGATCATGATCTTAGTTAGGGTCATGAGATCGAGCCCCAAGTTGGGCAGTGCACTGGGTGTGGCGCCTGCTTAAGATTGTCTTTCTCCGGAGTCAAGATGGCGGAGAAGTAGCAGGCTGAGACTACTTCAGCTAGCAGGAGATCAGCTAGATAGCTTATCTAAAGATTGCAAACACCTGCAAATCCATCGGCAGATCGAAGAGAAGAACAACAGCAATTCTGGAAACAGAAAAACAACCACTTTCTGAAAGGTAGGACTGGCAGAGAAGTGAATCCAAAGCGACAGGAAGATAGACCCCGGGGGGAGGGGCCGGCTCCCAGCAAGTGGCGGAGCAACGGAGCACAAAATCAGGACTTTTAAAAGTCTGTTCCACTGAGGGACATTGGTCCAGAGGCTAAACCGGGGCGAAGCCCACGTGGGGGCAGCGTGGTCTCAGGTCCTGCATGGTCACAGAGGGATCGGGGGTGTCTGAGTGTCGCAGAGCTTGCGGGTATTGGAACGAGAAAACCGGCTACAGAGACAGAGCCGACAGTAAGCTCACAGCTTGGTGTTACCTTGAACCAGCCACAGGCTCGGTGAGCTCGGAGTGCGGCCAGAGGTCAGGCAGACGGGAGTAACTGGGCGCTGTTCTCTGAGGGCGCACTGAGGAGTGGGGCCCCAGGCTCTCGGCTCCTCCGGGCCGGAGACCAGGAGACCGCCATTTGTATTCCCGTCCTCTGGAACTCTACGGAAAGCGCTCAGGGAACAAAAGCTCCTGAAAGCAAACTCGAGCGGATTACTCAGCCCGGCCCCCTGGTAAGGGCGGTGCAATTCCACCTGGGGCAAAGACACTTGAGAATCACTACACTAGGCCCCTCCCTCAGAAGATCAACAAGAAATCCAGCCACGACCAAGTACACCTACCAAAAAGTGAGGTTTCAATACCAAGGAGAGCAGCAGAATTCCAGAGGAGGAGAAAGCAAAGCACGGAACTCATGGCTTTCTCCCTGTGATTTTTTTTAGTCTTGCAGTTAATTTAATTTTTTTCTTTTTCATTTTTTTTTCTCGCCTTATGGTAAATTTTTTTTTAAACTTTTACCCTTTCTTTTTTAACGTTTTTAACTAGTTTCTCAAATATATATATATTTTCTTTTTTATATTTTTCTTTATTCATTTTCTTTTTTTTTAATTCTTTTCTTTTCTTTTTTTTTCTTTTTTTTCTTTCTTCCTTTTTGAACCTCTTTTTATCCCCTTTCACCCGCCTCATGATTTGGGATCTCTTCTCATTTGGTTAAAGCATATTTTCCGGGGGTTGTTGCCACCCTTTTAGTATTTTACTTACTCCTTCATATACTCTTATCTGGACAAAATGACAAGATGGAAAAATTCACCACAAAAAAAAGAACAAGAGGCAGTACCGAAGGCTAGGGACCTAATCAATACAGACATTGGTAATATGTCAGATATAGAGTTCAGAATGACAATTCTCAAGATTCTAGCCGGGCTTGAAAAAGGCATGGAAGATATTAGAGAAACCCTCTCGGGAGATATAAAAGCCCTTTCTGGAGAAATAAAAGAACTAAAATCTAACCAAGTTGAAATAAAAAAAGCTATTAATGAGGTGCAATCAAAAATGGAGGCTCTCACTGCTAGGATAAATGAGGCAGAAGAAAGAATTAGTGATATAGAAGACCAAATGACAGAGAATAAAGAAATTGAGCAAAAGAGGGACAAACAGCTACTAGACCACGAAGGGAGAATTCGAGAGATAAGTGACACCATAAGACGAAACAACATTAGAATAATTGGGATTCCAGAAGAAGAAGAAAGAGAGAGGGGAGCAGAAGGTATACTGGAGAGAATTATTGGGGAGAATTTCCCCAATAGGGCAAAGGGAACGAGCATCAAAATTCAGGAGGTTCAGAGAACGCCCCTCCAAATCAATAAGAATAGGCCCACACCCCGTCACCTAATAGTAAAATTTACAAGTCTCAGTGACAAAGAGAAAATCCTGAAAGCAGCCCGGGAAAAGAAGTCTGTAACATACAATGGTAAAAATATTACATTGGCAGCTGACTTATCCACAGAGACCTGGCAGGCCAGAAAGAGCTGGCATGATATTTTCAGAGCACTAAATGAGAAAAACATGCAGCCAAGAATACTATATCCAGCTAGGCTGTCATTGAAAATAGAAGGAGACATTAAAAGCTTCCAGGTCAAACAAAAACTGAAAGAATTTGCAAACACCAACCAGCTCTACAGGAAATCTTGAAAGGGGTCCTCTAAGCAAAGAGAGAGCCTACAAGTGCTAGATCAGAAAGGAACAGAGACCATATACAGTAACAGTCACCTTACAGGCAATTCAGTGGCACTAAATTCATATCTCTCAATAGTTACCCTGAATGTTACTGGGCTAAATGCCCCTGTCAAAAGACACAGGGTATCAGAATGGATAAAAGAACAAAACCCATCTATAGATTGCCTCCAAGAAACTCATTTTAAGCCCGAAGACACCTCCAGATTTAAAGTGAGGGGGTGGAAAAGAATTTGCCATGCTAATGGACATCAGAAGAAAGCAGGAGTGGCAATCCTTATATCAGATCAATTAGATTTTAAGCCAAAGACTATAATAAGAGATGAGGAAGGACACTATATCATACTCAAAGGGTCGGTCCAACAAGAAGATCAAACGATTTTAAATATCTATGCCCCCAACGTGGGAGCAGCCAACTATATAAACCAATTAATAACAAAATCAAAGAAACACATCAACAATAATACAATAATAGTAGGGGACTTTAACACTCCCCTCACTGAAATGGACAGATCATCCAAGCAAAAGATCAGCAAGGAAATAAAGGCCTTAAATGACACACTGGACCAGATGGACATCACAGATATATTCAGAATATTTCATCCCATAGCAACAGAATACACATTCTTCTCTAGTGCACATGGAACATTCTCCAGAATAGATCACATCCTCGGTCCTAAATCAGGACTCAACCGGTATCAAAAGATTGGGATCATTCCCTGCATATTTTCAGACCACAATGCTCTAAAGCTAGAACTCAACAACAAAAGGAAGTTTGTAAAGAACCCAAATACATGGAGACTAAACAGCATCCTTCTAAAGAATGAATGGGTCAACCGGAAATTAAAGAAGAATTGAAAAAAATCATGGAAACAAATGATAATGAAAATACAACGGTTCAAAATCTGTGGGACACAACAAAGGCAGTCCTGAGAGGAAAATATATAGCAGTACAAGCCTTTCTCAAGAAACAAGAAAGGTCTCAGGTACACAACCTAACCCTACACCTAAAGGATCTGGAGAAAGAACAAGAAAGAAACCCTAAGCCCAGCAGGAGAAGAGAAATCATAAAGATCAGAGCAGAAATCAATGAAATAGAAACCAAAAAAACAATAGAACAAATCAACGAAAGTAGGAGCTGGTTTTTTGAAAGAATTAATAAAATTGATAAACCCCTGGCCCGACTTATCAAAAAGAAAAGAGAAAGGACCCAAATAAATAAAATCATGAATGAAAGAGGAGAAATCACAACTAACACCAATGAAATACAAACTATTATAAGAACATACTATGAGCAACTCTACGCCAACAAATTTGACAATCTGGAAGAAATGGATGCATTCCTAGAAACATATAAACTACCACAACTGAACCAGGAAGAAATAGAAAGCCGGAACAGACCCATAACCAGTAAGGAGATTGAAACAGTCATTAAAAATCTCCAAACAAACAAAAGCCCAGGGCCAGACGGCTTCCTGGGGGAATTCTACCAAATATTTAAGGAAGAACTAAGGGGCGCCTGGGTGGCTCAGTGGGTTAAGCCGCTGCCTTAGGCTCGGGTCCTGATCTCAGGGTTCTGGGATCCATCCCCGCATCAGGCTTTCTGCTCAGCGGGGCGTCTGCTTCTTCCTCTCTCTCTCTGCCTGCCTCTCTGCCTACTTATGTCTCTCTCTGTCAAGTAAATAAATAAAATCTTTGAGAAAAAAAAAATAAAGAAGAACTAATTCCTATTCTCCTGAAACTGTTCCAAAAAATAGAAATGGAAGGAAAACTTCCAAACTCATTTTATGAGGCCAGCATCACCTTGATCCCAAAACCAGACAAGGATCCCATCAAAAAAGAGAGCTATAGACCAATATCCTTGATGAACACAGATGCGAAAATTCTCACCAAAATACTAGCCAATAGGATTCAACAGTACATTAAAAGGATTATTCACCACGACCAAGTGGGATTTATTCCAGGGCTGCAAGGTTGGTTCAACATCCGCAAATCAGTCAATGTGATACAACACATCAATAAAAGAAAGAACAAGAACCATATGATACTCTCAATAGATGCTGAAAAAGTATTTGACAAAGTACAGCATCCCTTTCTGATCAAAACTCTTCAAAGTGTAGGGATAGAGGGCACATACCTCAATATCATCAAAGCCATCTATGAAAAACCCACCGCAAATATCATTCTCAATGGAGAAAAACTGAAAGCTTTTCCGCTAAGGTCAGGAACACGGCAGGGATGTCCATTATCACCACTGCTATTCAACATAGTACTAGAGGTCCTAGCCTCAGCAATCAGACAACAAAAGGAAATGAAAGTCATCTATATCGGCAAAGAAGAAGTCAAATTGTCACTCTTTATAGATGATATGATACTATATGTGGAAAACCCAAATACTCCACTCCAAAACTGCTAGAACTTATACAGGAATTCAGTAAAGTGTCAGGATATAAAATCAATGCACAGAAATCAGTTGCATTTCTCTACACCAGCAACAAGACAGAAGAAAGAGAAATTAAGGAGTCCATCCCATTTACAATTGCATCCAAAACCATAAGATACCTAGGAATAAACCTAAACAAAGAGGCACAGAATCTATACTCAGAAAACTATAAAGTACTCATGAAAGAAATTGAGGAAGACACAAAGAAATGGAAAAATGTTCCATGCTCCTGGATTGGAAGAATAAATATTGTGAAAATGTCTATGCTACCTAAAGCAATCTACACATTTAATGCAATTCCTATCAAAGTACCATCCATCTTTTTCAAAGAAATGGAACAAATAATTCTAAAATTTATATGGAACCAGAAAAGACCTCGAATAGCCAAAGGGATATTGAAAAAGAAAGCCAACGTTGGTGGCATCACAATTCCGGACTTCAAGCTCTATTACAAAGCTGTCATCATCAAGACAGCATGGTACTGGCACAAAAACAGACACATAGATCAATGGAACAGAATAGAGAGCCCAGAAATAGACCCTCAACTCTACGGTCAACTAATCTTCGACAAAGCAGGAAAGAATATCCAATGGAAAAAAGACAGCCTCTTCAATAAATGGTGCTGGGAAAATTGGACAGCCACATGCAGAAAAATGAAATTGGACCATTTCCTTACACCACACACGAAAATAGACTCAAAATGGATGAAGGACCTCAATGTGAGAAAGGAATCCATCAAAATCCTTGAGGAGAACACAGGCAGCAACCTCTTGGACCTCAGCCGCAGCAACATCTTCCTAGGAACATCGCCAAAGGCAAGGGAAGCAAGGGCAAAAATGAACTATTGGGATTTTATCAAAATCAAAAGCTTTTGCACAGCAAAGTAAACAATTAACAAAACCAGAAGACAACTGACAGAATGGGAGAAGATATTTGCAAACGACATATCAGATAAAGGACTAGTGTCCAGAATCTATAAAGAACTTAGCAAACTCAACACCCAAAGAACAAATAATCCAATCAAGAAATGGCCAGAGGACATGAACAGACATTTCTGCAAAGAAGACATCCAGATGGCCAACAGACACATGAAAAAGTGCTCCATATCACTCGGCATCAGGGAAATACAAATCAAAACCACAATGAGATATTACCTCACACCAGTCAGAATGGCTAAAATAAACAAGTCAGGAAATGACAGATGCTGGCGAGGATGCGGAGAAAGGGGAACCCTCCTACACTGTTGGTGGGAATGCAAGCTGGTGCAGCCACTCTGGAAAACAGCATGGAGGTTCCTCAAAATGTTGAAAATAGAACTGCCCTATGACCCAGCAATTGCACTACTGGGTATTTACCCTAAAGATACAAACGTAGTGATCCAAAGGGGCACGTGCACCCGAATGTTTATAGCAGCAATGTCCACAATAGCCAAACTATGGAAAGAACCTAGATGTCCATCAACAGATGAATGGATCAAGAAGATGTGATATATATACACAATGGAATACTATGCAGCCATCAAAAGAAATGAAATCTTGCCATTTGCGACAACATGGATGGAACTAGTGTGTATCCTGCTTAGCGAAATAAGTCAAGCAGAGAAAGACAACTATCATATGATCTCCCTGATATGAGGAAGTGGTGATGCAACATGGGGGCTTAAGTGGGTAGAAGAAGAATCAATGAAACAAGATGGAATTGGGAGGGAGACAAACCATAAGTGCCTCTTAATCTCACAAAACAAACTGAAGGTTGCTGGGGGAGGGGGGTTGGGAGAAGGGGGTGGGATTGTGGACATTGGGGAGGGTACGTGCTTTGGTGAGTGCTGCTAAGTGTGTAAACCTGGTGATTCACAGACCTGTACCCCTGGGGATAAAAATATATGTTTATAAAAAATAAAAAATTTTTTAAAAAAGAAAAAAAAAAGATTGTCTTTCTCCCTCTCCCCCAGCCCCCATCTCCACAAAAAATAAAAAGATCTTTCTGTAGCTGGGGTTCGGGTATCTGTGTTTGATCCCTGGTCCTGGCCAGGTTTGGGAATCCCCGTCGAGCAGAGGGAGGTAATGAGGGAAACCACCAGAGAGAAGGAGCAGGTTTTTCTGATCACTTTCCTGCACAGAGTAACAGCAGATGCACGTGGCCAATCCACATGAGAAAACCAAGCTGAAAATAGTGCAGCCTCATGCTCAGGAAGGCACGATTTTTCATTCTGAGTCCTAAGTGGCCTTAGGAGGGCTCTGTGCTCAGCACAGAAGAAACTGCAGACACAAGAGGCTTTGGTTTATTCTCATCAGCACACTGGAAAACATTGAATGCCTGTGGGTTTTTTGTTTTTGTTTTGCTTTTATCCAGTGCCCACTGACACAATCCAGACTGTGTAAGTGAGGAATGCTAGGGTGTCCAAGGGGACCTCTCCCAAGGTTCAAGGCTGTGAGGACCCCTCTACTAAGTCTGGGAAGGTAACCAGGCTCTGTATACACAGGAGCATCTAAAGCGTCATATGTCTTAGAATGTGTCACGTGGGCAGTCTTTTAAGGAACAACTATGCAGCAGCATTTTTAGGTGTAGCTAAGAATCACATTCCTTTTTCACACAGTGGGATGTAATATTATACTTCATTTAAAAAAAAAATGTTATCTCCAGCAATAAAATTGCAAAATTGCATCGTTTGCTCCCAGGGTGTGATTCAGCTAGAAGAGATCAAAAAAAGGGATTTGGGGGTAATTTCTAAAAACATTCCACATGTTTAGAAAAGCTGGTATTTTCAACATAAGAGGTGATAGAATTTGTGCATTTATTTCTGAAGAAAAGATAAAAACTGGGAGGAACGTATCTATGCTTCCTGGTATGAGAAGGAACTGATGTTACATATACAAAGATATAAATGACATTGCCAATTATAAAAGTTGTCTTCAATTAACTATGAAAAATACTGCCGCATCTATCAGGTAATTTCTGTCTCTCACTTCCCTCCCTTCTTGTCTTTCTCTTTACGTCCCCTCCCCTGCTTCCTCTCCTCCTCACTCTCCCCACCCTCCTTCTTTCTTTTCTGTATGCGATATTGGAAAAGGAAACTTCCTCCCTTGATGGGAAGGGCTGTGTTCTGACAACACAACAAACGAGTTAAAAGTTGGCAAAATAATGTCATAAGCTGATAATTGCTACAAAGGAAATAAAGTGTGTGTATGGCAGAGGATGTCTTGTTGGGGTTCTCAGACAGTCTCTTGAGGTGACCCCTTACAGAGGCTTGACCCCATGGGGGCTGTCCTGAGGGTGGGCAGAGCACTCTGCCAGGATTGCAGGCACATGTGGTTCTCTAAGCAGCTCTCCTCACAGTCTCTCAGTGGGCTGACCCTCCTTTCCTCTGAGAGGAGGTGGAGCTGAAAATAGCAGAATGGCTCCACCTGGATTCCCCTGGCCAAGGTGTTTCCTGCCTCTGTGGGCCACACCCAGTGCATCGTAGCAATTCACGACCACCTGGTTCCAGGTTATTTAGAGCTTCTGTCTCAGAGGAGACATGCTTGCTGTCATGTTTCTTTATAAGCAGATGAACTCTCAAACCTTCTGACAATGATGAAGTGGGATTAGGTAGGCCCAGCTGCTGAGCCAGCAGGACAGCAGGCCAGCGGAGTCTTTCTGAACCCTGTCAGAATATCATGCTTCGGAACATTTTAATCTAAAATCGTATTTTCCAAGGTGCTCTTGACTGTGCTTACAATTTTTAGACTTATTTTTTATTGTGGCAAATGCACATAGCATAAAACTTACCATCTTTAAGTGTACAGTTTAGTGGCCTTAAGTACATTTTTGTGCAACCATTACCACCATCCATCCACAGAACTTTTTCATTTTCCTGAACTAAAACTTTCCATCCATTAAATATAACCATCCCTTCTCCCCTTCTCCCAGCCCCTAGCAACCACCATTCTACTTTCTGTTTCTATGAATCTGACTGCTTCAGGGGTCTCATATAAGTGGGATTATCCAGTATTTGTCCTTTTGTGACTGGCTCACTTCTCTTAGTTGTTGTTGTTGTTGTTGTTTTTTAAAGATTTTATTTATTTGACAGAGAGAAATCACAAGTAGACGGAGAGGCAGGCAGAGAGAGAGAGGGAAGCAGGCTCCCCGCTGAGCAGAGAGCCCGATGTGGGACTCCATCCCAGGACCCTGAGATCATGACCTGAGCAGAAGGCAGCGGCTTAACCCACTGAGCCACCCAGGCGCCCCTCACTTCTCTTAGTTTAATGTCATCAAAGTTTACCTATGTTGTAGCATATGCCAGAATTTTCTTCCTTTTCATGGTTGGTTATATTCCATTGTATGAACATCCCACATTTGGTTTATTTATTCATCTGTCATGGACACTGGCTTGCTTCCACCTTTTGATTATTGTGAGTAACATTACCATGAATGTGCATAGGCAAATACCTGTTTGAGTCCTTGTTTTCAATCCTTTGGGGTATATATTCAGAAGTGAAATTACTGGATCATATAATAATTCTATGTTTAGTTTTTTGGAGGAATCTTTATACTGTTTCCCACAGCAGCTGCACCATTTTACATTCCCACCGACAGCGCACAAGTATTTCAATTTCTCCACATCCTCAACAACACTTTCTTTCTGGTTTTGTTGTTATTGTTTTTGTTGACAATAGCTTTCTTAATGAATGGTAAGTGATTTTGATTTGCATTTTCCTAATGATTAGTGATGTTGAGCATGCCTTGAATATTAACATTATAAAATTTGAATATGAGTGATTACTAAAACAATGAAAAGAATTCTCATAGGTTATGTTATGAAGTGTAGGATGAGAATAAGGGAAGCCATGGTATTTAGGGGAGAGTAGGGGTCTCCAGGGCAGGACAAGATACCACTAGATGCTTTGTCCAGAGAGGTAATTTGTCTAAAAACTAATCTATAGTTATATGACCCCTGACACACAGGTACAGGAACACATGCTCAGTTATATCCCAATGATACCCATGGGCTGGAGAGAACAGAAGGAGGGCCCACAAAGACAGTTGCCCTTAGCAAAACACAAGGCCCACATCCTGGACCTGCATGTGTTTAGAGTAAACTCTCTGTCACAGCAGTCAGCCACAAGAAGGACTCAGTAGTCCCAGTTCATGGAACATGGGTTGCTGAGGGACAGCCTGCTCCCCTGAGTGAGGTAGGTCCTGGCAATTATGCTGGGCAGCAGTGGGGGGCCAACGCATTTTAACAGGAACAGGAATGGAGGAGGGGTAGAGCTTTCTGAGTGTCTGTCTTGCCAGACTTCTACTCCTGAAACTCCAGTGGGCCACAGCTAAACATCAGGAAGGAAAAAAATTCCTATCAGAATTGCCTCCCTTTGGCACTTGATGTGCTCTTTGGTTTCGAACAACTCAGATGTCTCCTCAGATCAGTAGGCACCAGGCTTTCAGAAACAGGTACTCATTGAACTCTGCATCTGGAGAATGACCGTGCCTTCCTGGTGGGCAAATGTGGCTCCATAACAAGGTGGGACTTGCAAGTGGGTTTTCAAGAGCCTGCTTTGTCCTTTGTGACCATCAACAAAGAAGTCCCGGCATACCCTCCCTTGTCTTGGTTCATTTTTGAGGTTGCTACATTTAAAAGTCTCAAGAATAGTAAGTACTTAAAATACTGAAATCTCTTCTCCTTGTATTTAAAGAAGGAAGGTGGGTGGTAATACGTCTCTGTGTGTCCTTATATGAAAAGCACCCTTTCTGTTGGGATCCTCAGCCCTCTTCATTTGAAGGGAGCCATCCTGAAGTCATTTGTATGCCAAGAATGTGATGGCCCACCAGGGCATCTTGAGCATTCACTTGATGGGTATTTTGCAGCTCCAGCAGCCCTGTTTTTTGTTTGTTTGTTTTTTGTTTCTCTTTGGCCTGGAAAGACACTGGAAGGAGGTCACGTGCCCCCAGATCGTCACTCTTAGACTGATGAAAAGAACATGATGAGAAGTCTTTGCACGTATCCTCAGCCTAGGATACTCTCTGTTCAAGCTGCAGAGTTAGTGCATGTGGGCATGAGCCTCATGGTGCCCTGACCCACCAGCAGGACTGAAGGGAAAACAGGAGACTCACTCAGTGTCCCTTCAGGGCTGCTGGGGTCCAGAGCCATTATACACCATGGCCAGATGCCATCCCTAACATGGAGTCAGGATGCCAGATCATTTTCCACAGAGAAATCACTGAAGCCACTTACAACCAAAAGCCCAGGAGTCACACACCCTCAGCTCAATGTACAAAGTGGAATTGAGGAAGAGAAAGAAGCTGGTAAAACATTTTTACTTATTTTGGTTGCACACACCAAGTATGGATATCTGTTTACATAAATGACTGATGAGCTCAGATTAGAGTAATATCAACCATAATCCTCTCCTATTTTATTAAGTTTCTGTGTCCCTGCACAGGTCTCCTTACAATTCATCGTTTCATCCCAAAGTGTAATAGATCAGCCATACTGCCCAAAACACTTTTGCATGTCTCTGTGTGTGGATTATTGGCTAGAGCCAATAATCAGTGTTTCATGTGTCATGTAATAATTTTTTGTCATTTAGTTTTGAAAGGTAAGACGCAGAGTCAAAAATCTCTAAAACCAAAAAGCAACACCTTTAACATAATTAAATTACAAGCTAGGAAATATTAATTTCTGTGGTAAAAATCTGATTTACCTGGGACGGCTCTGCTGAAAGTATGGGAGGCAAATGAGGATGACCACATTTTTCTGAGCACAGCCCTTTCCTCACACTCCTCTTAGCCAGGGTTGACCCTACCCCCCAGCCAGAAAGGGTAGAAAATGGTGAGAACCAGAAAGGTGTTGAGTTCAGTGGACAATCTGGTGCTTGTTTGCTGATTTAAATAAGAACTGAGGATGACAAATGATTCTTGACCTCAATTTACCTAAATTTTGAATTCAAGGACTTGACATATAAGCATATACATGGGATGGCTGTGTAAGGCAAAAACAAACAAACAAGAACTGAAGAACCTGAACATCCTAATAACAAAGAAAACCCAAGAGTCAGCTGACATCCACCCTGAGCTAAAATGGTGACTAAACTGTCAGAACCCACAGTGTATGGCCTGGGCACACAGCTCAGGGAGCTTAAAGGAGTAGTGGATGGTCCTTCTGGTAGAGTAGGAAGATCAGTCAGGACTTGGAATGGTGAAGAGCATTTCCTTGGTCTTAATTATGCCATCCAGTGTCTTTCCCATGGAGGTCTCCAGATGTGTTTTATTAATGAGGACAAGAGGGAAGCAATACTATTGTAAGTATCTTGAAATCACTTTGTCACTATTTTTTTTTTCTGAAACAGTTACTTGAAGTTAGATATGAGCTAAGTTCAAATTGTTCAAAGAATCTTTAGTACCCTTAAACAGAAAGAAAGAAACCAGGTTGTGATTGTGTTCAAACTGGCTAGGGTGAGATAAAAAAAGGAATAGAAAATGCAGATTCTTCTAGCAAAGACACTAGGACTTGTGTAATGGTCCTTGTGACAGAGAGGCTGACTTCAGGTGGCACAGAGGTGGCCCTCTTGGAGATGGCTTCCATTCTAAGATCAAAGTACAAAGGTTTGCGGGGAGGTGAGTTGGAACTGTTATCTTCTGTATGCCTTGCTCAGATGCCCAAAATCCATCATTTCATTAAAGATGCACACAACCCCACATTGGGGAGGGTATGTGCTATGGTGAGTGTGTGAAGTGTGTAAACCTGGCGATTCACAGACCTGTACCCCTGGGGCTAATAATACAGTATATATTTATAAAAACATAAAAATAAAATACAACTCCCCCCAAAAAAAAAGACACACACACAAAAATAGATAGTGGAGAAAAATTTTATTTCCTAATCCATGTATGGGCCCCAGTGTGAGAATCTGAGAGTGAGAAGCCCTATCTTAAACATAGGATTTGTTGCAGTGGCAGGATGGATTTTCTTTTTAAAGAAAGTCTTTGTACCTTTGAGAACATGTCCAGATACAGAGATTATTCAGTACAGTTACCAAAAATGCAGAATGAGGGTGAAAGTGAGTGGCAGAATTGGGACCAGTACACTGTGCCCAGCCCTTGGGTAAATGGCCCATGGAGCCCTCTCTCCCTGGCCACAGACAAAAGGGTGAGGGCAGGACAGAACTAGGTAGGTGGGGAGGGTCTGCCTCCCTAGCCAGTGAGAGTCAGGGGCCCCAGGACTTCTCTGCAGTCACTCCTCTACCCATAGTCTCCTCCCTGCTTTTCTCTCTTCTCACTTTTTCCCCTCTGCCTACTCACCCTAAAACTCCTCCTTGGCCTTGCTTGGCCCACTCTGCTTCAAGCTGAAGTGAGGCACTCTGTTTTTAAGTCCTTTGGCCACTGCAGACTTAGAACTGGGCCTTTATTTTTCATTTATTTCACAGTCACAAATACAGACACAAGTTACTTATGATATCCTAGCTCCTACAACAATTTTTACACCCTCCCTAGAAGTTCTATTCATTTCTGAGAAGGACCAGGCTATATTTGTGGTTTTTCTATTTCTCTTTTCTGGAAATCTTTGTTGCATGTATTTTTTAAAATTTATTTTTAAAGATTTATTTATTTGAGAGAGAGAGTGAGTGGGAGGGGCTGAGGGAGAGGGAGAGAGAATCTCAAGCAGATTCTCCAGGGAGTGCAGAGCCCAGTGTGGGGTTCAATCTCATGACCACAAGATCATTACCTGAGCCCAGATCAATAGTCAGATACCCAACCGACCTAGCCACCTAGGTGCCCCTGTTGCATATATTTTAAAGGTGTTATTAGGTGCCCACCATTCAAGATTCTTATGTCCTCCTGAGAAACTGACTTTTTATCATTATGTGATGTCCAATTTTTTGTCTCAAAGTCTACTGTACCTGATAGTCATCTAATGACATCACCTTTCTTTTTTATTTCTTTGTTATCATATTGTACTTTCAACCTATCTTAGCCTTTATACTTCTTACACTGTGTTTTTTTTTTTTATCAAGTCTGAAAGTCTTTGTCTTTTAATTGAAGTATTTAGTCCACTCACATTTATGTAATTACTGATATGGTTGGTTTAAGTCTATAATCTTGTTATTTGTTTTCTAATTGTTCATCTGTTCTTTGTTCCATCTTTTCTTCCTACCTTTGTATACAGAGGGGTATAATCAAATAATTTTTAACTTTCCAATTATCCTCTACTGTTTTTATTTTATTCTATTTTTTTTCAGTGTTCCAAGATTCATTGTTTATGCACCACACTCAGTGCTCCATGCAATACCTACCCTTTTTAATACCCACCACCAGGCTCACCCACCCTTACCCCCTCCCCTCCAAAACCCTCAGTTTATTTCTCAGAGTCCACAGTCCCTCACGGTTCATCTCCCCTTCCAATTTCCCCCAATTCACTTTTCCTTTCCTTCTCCTAATGTCTTCCACATTATTCCTTATGCTTCACAAGTAAGTGAAATGATATGATAATTGACTTTTTCTGTTTAACTTATTTCACTTAGCATAAACTCCTCCAGTCCCATCCATGTTGATACAGAAGTTGGGTATTCATCCTTCCTGATGGCTGTGTAATATTCAATTGTATATATGGATCATATCTTCTTTATCCATTCATCTGTTGAAGGGCATCTTGGACCTTTCCACAGTCTGGCAATTGTGACCATTGCTGCTATAAATATTGGGGCACATACAGCCCTTTTCACTACATTTGTATTTTGGGGGTAAATACCCACTAGTGCCACTGCAGGGTCATAGGGTAGCTCCACTTTAAATTTTTTGAGGACTCTCCACACTGTTTTCCAAAGTGGCTGCACCAACTTGCATTTCCACCAACAGTGTAAGAGGGTTCCCCTTTCTCCACATCATCTCCAACACTTGTTGCTTCCTGTCCTATTAATTTTGGCCATTCTATCTGGTGTAAGGTGGTATCTCAATGTGGTTTTGATTTGAATTTTCCTGATGGCTAATGCTGATGAACATTTTTTCATATGTCTGATAGCCATTTGTATGTCTTCTTTGGAGAACTGTTTGTTCATGTCTTTTGTCTATTTTTTGACACGATTACCTGTTTTTTGGGTGTTGAGTTTGAGGAGTTTTTTAAAGATCTTGGATATCAGCCCTTTGTCTGTACTGTCATTTGCAAATATCTTCTCCCATTCCATTCCTCTTTGTTTTGTTGGCTGTTTCCTTTGCTGTGCAGAAGCTTTTGATCTTGACGAAGTCCCAAAAGTTCATTTTCGCTTTTTTTTTTTTAATAATTTTTTATTTTTTATAAAGATATATTTTTATCCCCAGGGGTACAGGTCTGTGAATCACCAGGTTTACACACTTCACAGCACTCACCAAAGCACATACCCTCCCCAATGTCCATAATCCCACCCCCTTCTCCCAAACCCCCTCCCCCCAGCAACCCTCAGTTTGTTTTGTGTGATCAAGAGTCACTTATGGTTTGTCTCCCTCCCAATCCCATCTTGTTTCATTTATTCTTCTCCTACCCACTTAAGCCCCCATGTTGCATCACCACTTCCTCATATCAGGGAGATCATATGATAGTTGTCTTTCTCTGCTTGACTTATTTCGCTAAGCATGATATGCTCTAGTTCCATCCATGTTGTCGCAAATGGCAAGATTTCATTTCTTTTGATGGCTGCATAGTATTCCATTGTGTATATATACCACATCTTCTTGATCCATTCATCTGTTGATGGACATCTAGGTTCTTTCCATAGTTTGGCTATTGTGGACATTGCTGCTATAAACATTCGGGTGCACGTGCCCCTTTGGATCACTACGTTTGTATCTTTAGGGTAAATACCCAGTAGTGCAATTGCTGGGTCATAGGGCAGTTCTATTTTCAACATTTTGAGGAACCTCCATGCTGTTTTCCAGAGTGGCTGCACCAGCTTGCATTCCCACCAACAGTGTAGGAGGGTTCCCCTTTCTCCGCATCCTCGCCAGCATCTATCATTTCCTGACTTGTTTATTTTAGCCATTCTGACTGGTGTGAGGTGATATCTCATTGTGGTTTTGATTTGTATTTCCCTGATGCCGAGTGATATGGAGCACTTTTTCATGTGTCTGTTGGCCATCGGGATGTCTTCTTTGTAGAAATGTTCATGTCCTCTGGCCATTTCTTGATTGGATTATTTGTTCTTTGGGTGTTGAGTTTGCTAAGTTCTTTATAGATTCTGGACACTAGTCCTTTATCTGATATGTCGTTTGCAAATATCTTCTCCCATTCTGTCAGTTGTCTTTTGATTTTGTTAACTGTTTCCTTTGCTGTGCAAAAGCTTTTGATCTTGATGAAATCCCAATAGTTCATTTTTGCCCTTGCTTCCCTTGCCTTTGGCGTTGTTCCTAGGAAGATGCTGCTGTGGCTGAGGTCCAAGAGGTTGCTGCCTGTGTTCTCCTCAAGGATTTTGATGGATTCCTTTCTCACATTGAGGTCCTTCATCCATTTTGAGTCTATTTTTGTGTGTGGTGTAAGGAAATGGTCCAATTTCATTTTTCTGCATGTGGCTGTCCAATTTTCCCAGCACCATTTATTGAAGAGGCTGTCTTTTTTCCATTGGACATTCTTTCCTGCTTTGTCGAAGATTAGTTGACCGTAGAGTTGAGGGTCTATTTCTGGGCTCTCTATTCTGTTCCATTGATCTATGTGTCTGTTTTTGTGCCAGTACCATGCTGTCTTGATGATGACAGCTTTGTAATAGAGCTTGAAGTCCGGAATTGTGATGGCACCAACTTTGGCTTTCTTTTTCAATATCCCTTTGGCTATTCGAGGTCATTTCTGGTTCCATATAAATTTTAGAATTATTTGTTCCATTTCTTTGAAAAAGATGGATGGTACTTTGATAGGAATTGCATTAAATGTGTAGATTGCTTTAGGTAGCATAGACATTTTCACAATATTTATTCTTCCAATCCAGGAGCATGGAACATTTTTCCATTTCTTTGTGTCTTCCTCAATTTCTTTCATGAGTACTTTAGATTCTGTGCCTCTTTGGTTAGGTTTATTCCTAGGTATCTTATGGTTTTGGGTGCAATTGTAAATGGGATTGACTCCTTAATTTCTCTTTCTTCTGTCTTGTTGTTGGTGTAGAGAAATGCAACTGATTTCTGTGCATTGATTTTATATCCTGACACTTTACTGAATTCCTGTATAAGTTCTAGCAGTTTTGGAGTGGAGTCTTTTGGGTTTTCCACATATAGTATCATATCATCTGCAAAGAGTGATAATTTGACTTCTTCTTTGCCAATTTGGATGCCTTTAATTTCCTTTTGTTGTCTGATTGCTGAGGCTAGGACCTCTAGTACTATGTTGAATAGCAGTGGTGATAATGGACATCCCTGCCGTGTTCCTGACCTTAGCGGAAAAGCTTTCAGTTTTTCTCCATTGAGAATGATATTTGCGGTGGGTTTTTCATAGATGGCTTTGATGATATTGAGGTATGTGCCCTCTATCCCTACACTTTGAAGAGTTTTGATCAGGAAGGGATGCTGTACTTTGTCAAATGCATTTTCAGCATCTATTGAGAGTATCATATGGTTCTTGTTCTTTCTTTTATTGATGTGTTATATCACATTGACTGATTGCGGACGTTGAACCAACCTTGTAGCCCTGGAATAAATCCCACTTGGTCGTGGTGAATAATCCTTTTAATGTACTGTTGAATCCTATTGGCTAGTATTTTGGTGAGAATTTTCGCATCTGTGTTCATCAAGGATATTGGTCTATAGCTCTGTTTTTTTATGGGATCCTTGTCTGGTTTTGGGATCAAGGTGATGCTGGCCTCATAAAATGAGTTTGGAAGTTTTCCTTCCATTTCTATTTTTTGGAACAGTTTCAGGAGAATAGGAATTAGTCCTTCTTTAAATGTTTGGTAGAATTCCCTCGGGAAGCCATCTGGCCCTGGGCTTTTGTTTGTTTGGAGATTTTTAATGACTGTTTCAATCTCCTTACTGGTTATGGGTCTGTTCAGGCTTTCTATTTCTTCCTGGTTCAATTGTGGCAGTTTATATGTTTCTAGGAATGCATCCATTTCTTCCAGATTGTCAAATTTATTGGCGTAGAGTTGCTCATAGTATGTTCTTATAATAGTTTGTATTTCTTTGGTGTTAGTTGTGATCTCTCCTCTTTCATTCATGATTTTATTTATTTGGGTCCTTTCTCTTTTCTTTTTGAAAAGTCGGGCCAGGGGTTTATCAATTTTATTAATTCTTTCAAAGAACCAGCTCCTAGTTTCGTTGATTTGTTCTATTGTTTTTTTTGGTTTCTATTTCATTGATTTCTGCTCTGATCTTTATGATTTCTCTTCTCCTGCTGGGTTTAGGGTTTCTTTCTTGTTCTTTCTCCAGCTCCTTTAGGTGTAGGGTTAGGTTGTGTACCTGAGACCTTTCTTGTTTCTTGAGAAAGGCTTGTACTGCTATATATTTTCCTCTCAGGACTGCCTTTGTTGTGTCCCACAGATTTTGAACCGTTGTATTTTCATTATCATTTGTTTCCATGATTTTTTTCAATTCTTCTTTAATTTCCCGGTTGACCCATTCATTCTTTAGAAGGATGCTGTTTAGTCTCCATGTATTTGGGTTCTTTCCAAACTTCCTTTTGTTGTTGAGTTCTAGCTTTAGAGCATTGTGCTCTGAAAATATGCAGGGAATGATCCCAATCTTTTGATACCAGTTGAGTCCTGGTTTAGGACCGAGGATGTGATCTATTCTGGAGAATGTTCCATGTGCACTAGAGAAGAATGTGTATTCTGTTGCTATGGGATGAAATGTTCTGAATATATCTGTGATGTCCATCTGGTCCAGTGTGTCGTTTAAGGCCTTTATTTCCTTGCTGATCTTTTGCTTGGATGATCTGTCCATTTCAGTGAGGGGAGTGTTAAAGTCCCCTACTATTATTGGATTATTGTTGATGTGTTTCTTTTTTTTTTTTTTTTTTTATTTTTATTTCCAGCATAACAGTATTCATTATTTTTGCACTACACCCCGTGCTCCATGCAATCCGTGCCCTCTATAATACCCACCACCTGGTACCCCAACCTCCCACCCCCCGTCCCTTCAAAACCCTCAGATTGTTTTTCAGAGTCCATAGTCTCTCATGGTTCACCTCCCCTTCCAATTTCCCCCAACTCCCTTCTCCACTCTAAGTCCCCATGTCCTCCATGCTATTTGTTATGCTCCACAAATAAGTGAAAACATATGATAGATGACTCTCTCTGCTTGACTTATTTCACTCAGCATAATCTCTTCCAGTCCCGTCCATGTTGCTACAAAAGTTGGGTATTCATCCTTTCTGATGGAGGCATAATACTCTATCCCCAGGGGTACAGGTCTGTGAATCACCAGGTTTACACACTTCACAGCACTCACCAAAGCACATACCCTCCCCAATGTCCATAATCCCACCCCCTTCTCCCAAACCCCCTCCCCCCAGCAACCCTCAGTTTGTTTTGTGAGATTAAAAGTCACTTATGGTTTGACTCCCTCCCAATCCCATCTTGTTTCATTGATTCTTCTCCTACCCACTTAAGCCCCCATGTTGCATCACCACTTCCTCATATCAGGGAGATCATATGATAGTTGTCTTTCTCTGCTTGACTTATTTCGCTAAGCATGATATGCTCTAGTTCCATCCATGTTGTCGCAAATGGCAAGATTTCATTTCTTTTGATGGCTGCATAGTATTCCATTGTGTATATATACCACATCTTCTTGATCCATTCATCTGTTGATGGACATCTAGGTTCTTTCCATAGTTTGGCTATTGTGGACATTGCTGCTATAAACATTCGGGTGCATGTGCCCCTTTGGATCACTACGTTTGTATCCTTAGGGTAAATACCCAATAGTGCAATTGCTGGGTCATAGGGCAGTTCTATTTTCAACATTTTGAGGAACCTCCATGCTGTTTTCCAGAGTGGCTGCACCAGCTTGCATTCCCACCAACAGTGTAGGAGGGTTCCCCTTTCTCCGCATCCTCGCCAGCATCTGTCATTTCCTGACTTGTTTATTTTAGCCATTCTGACTGGTGTGAGGTGATATCTCATTGTGGTTTTGATTTGTATTTCCCTGATGCCGAGTGATATGGAGCACTTTTTCATGTGTCTGTTGGCCATCTGGATGTCTTCTTTGCAGAAATGTCTGTTCATGTCCTCTGGCCATTTCTTGATTGGATTATTTGTTCTTTGGGTGTTGAGTTTGCTAAGTTCTTTATAGATTCTGGACACTAGTCCTTTATCTGATATGTCGTTTGCAAATATCTTCTCCCATTCTGTCAGTTGTCTTTTGATTTTGTTAACTGTTTCCTTTGCTGTGCAAAAGCTTTTGATCTTGATGAAATCCCAATAGTTCATTTTTGCCCTTGCTTCCCTTGCCTTTTGCATTGTTCCTAGGAAGATGTTGTTGTGGTTGAGGTCAAAGAGGTTGCTGCCCGTGTTCTCCTCAAGGATTTTGATGGATTCCTTTCGCACATTGAGGTCCTTCATCCATTTTGAGTCTATTTTTGTGTGTGGTGTAAGGAAATGGTCCAATTTCATTTTTCTGCATGTGGCTGTCCAATTTTCCCAGCACCATTTATTGAAGAGGCTGTCTTTTTGCCATTGGACATTCTTTCCTGCTTTGTCGAAGATTAGTTGACCATAGTGTTGAGGGTCTATTTCTGGGCTCTCTATTCTGTTCCATTGATCTATGTGTCTGTTTTTGTGCCAGTACCATGCTGTCTTGATGACGACAGCTTTGTAATAGAGCTTGAAGTCCGGAATTGTGATGCCACCAACGTTGGCTTTCTTTTTCAATATCCCTTTGGCTATTCGAGATCTTTTCTGGTTCCATATAAATTTTAGCATTATTTGTTCCATTTCTTTGAAAAAGATGGATGGTACTTTGATAGGAATTGCATTAAATGTGTAGATTGCTTTAGGTAGCATAGACATTTTCACAATATTTATTCTTCCAATCCAGGAGCATGGAACATTTTTCCATTTCTTTGTGTCTTCCTCAATTTCTTTCATGAGTACTTTATAGTTTTCTGAGTATAGATTCTGTGTCTCTTTGGTTAGGTTTATTCCTAGGTATCTTATGGTTTTGGGTGCAATTGTAAACGGGATTGACTCCTTAATTTCTCTTTCTTCTGTCTTGCTGTTGGTGTAGAGAAATGCAACTGATTTCTGTGCATTGATTTTATATCCTGACACTTTACTGAATTCCTGTATAAGTTCTAGCAGTTTTGGAGTGGAGTCTTTTGGGTTTTCCACATATAGTATCATATCATCTGCGAAGAGTGATAATTTGACTTCTTCTTTGCCGATTTGGATGCCTTTAATTTCCTTTTGTTGTCTGATTGCTGAGGCTAGGACCTCTAGTACTATGTTGAATAGCAGTGGTGATAATGGACATCCCTGCCGTGTTCCTGACCTTAGCGGAAAAGCTTTCAGGTTTTCTCCATTGAGAATGATATTTGCGGTGGGTTTTTCATAGATGGCTTTGATGATATTGAGGTATGTGCCCTCTATCCCTACACTTTGAAGAGTTTTGATCAGGAAGGGATGCTGTACTTTATCAACTGCTTTTTCAGCATCTATTGAGAGTATCATATGGTTCTTGTTCTTTCTTTTATTGATGTGTTGTATCACATTGACTGATTTGCGGATGTTGAACCAACCTTGCAGCCCTGGAATAAATCCCACTTGGTCGTGGTGAATAATCTTTTTAATGTACTGTTGAATCCTATTGGCTAGTATTTTGTTGAGTATTTTCGCATCTGTGTTCATCAAGGATATCGGTCTATAGCTCTCTTTTTTGGTGGGATCCTTGTCTGGTTTTGGGATCAAGGTGATGCTGGCCTCATAAAATGAGTTTGGAAGTTTTCCTTCCATTTCTATTTTTTGGAACAGTTTCAGGAGAATAGGAATTAGTTCTTCTTTAAATGTTTGGTAGAATTCCCCCGGGAAGCCGTCTGGCCCTGGGCTTTTGT
The DNA here is from genome assembly GCF_009829155.1 of Mustela erminea. Taxonomy (NCBI): domain Eukaryota; kingdom Metazoa; phylum Chordata; class Mammalia; order Carnivora; family Mustelidae; genus Mustela; species Mustela erminea. Next base: position 24,829,878 of record NC_045618.1, read on the forward strand.
TTGTTTGGAGATTTTTAATGACTGTTTCAATCTCCTTACTGGTTATGGGTCTGTTCAGGCTTTCTATTTCTTCCTGGTTCAGTTGTGGTAGTTTATATGTTTCTAGGAATGCATCCATTTCTTCCAGATTGTCAAATTTATTGGCGTAGAGTTGCTCATAGTATGTTCTTATAATAGTTTGTATTTCTTTGGTGTTAGTTGTGATCTCTCCTCTTTCATTCATGATTTTATTTATTTGGGTCCTTTCTCTTTTCTTTTTGATGAGTCGGGCCAGGGGTTTATCAATTTTATTAATTCTTTCAAAGAACCAGCTCCTAGTTTCGTTGATTTGTTCTATTGTTTTTTTGGTTTCTATTTCATTGATTTCTGCTCTGATCTTTATGATTTCTCTTCTCCTGCTGGGCTTAGGGTTTCTTTCTTGTTCTTTCTCCAGCTCCTTTAGGTGTAGGGTTAGGTTGTGTACCTGAGACCTTTCTTGTTTCTTGAGAAAGGCTTGTACCGCTATATATTTTCCTCTCAGGACTGCCTTTGTTGTGTCCCACAGATTTTGAACCGTTGTATTTTCATTATCATTTGTTTCCATGATTTTTTTCAATTCTTCTTTAATTTCCCGGTTGACCCATTCATTCTTTAGAAGGATGCTGTTTAGTCTCCATGTATTTGGATTCTTTCCAAACTTCCTTTTGTGGTTGAGTTCTAGCTTTAGAGCATTGTGGTCTGAAAATATGCAGGGAATGATTCCAATCTTTTGATACCGGTTGAGTCCTGATTTAGGACCGAGGATGTGATCTATTCTGGAGAATGTTCCATGTGCACTAGAGAAGAATGTGTATTCTGTTGCTTTGGGATGAAATATTCTGAATATATCTGTGATGTCCATCTGGTCCAGTGTGTCGTTTAAGGCCTTTATTTCCTTGCTGATCTTTTGCTTGGATGATCTGTCCATTTCAGTGAGGGGAGTGTTAAAGTCCCCTACTATTATTGTATTATTGTTGATGTGTTTCTTTGATTTTGTTATTAATTGGTTTATATAGTTGGCTGCTCCCACGTTGGGGGCATAGATATTTAAAATTGTTAAATCTTCTTGTTGGACAGACCCTTTGAGTATGATATAGTGTCCTTCCTCATCTCTTATTATAGTCTTTGGCTTAAAATCTAATTGATCTGATATAAGGATTGCCACTCCTGCTTTCTTCTGATGTCCATTAGCATGGTAAATTCTTTTCCACCCCCTCACTTTAAATCTGGAGGTGTCTTCGGGCTTAAAATGAGTTTCTTGGAGGCAACATATAGATGGGTTTTGTTTTTTTATCCATTCTGATACCCTGTGTCTTTTGACAGGGGCATTTAGCCCATTAACATTCAGGGTAACTATTGAGAGATATGAATTTAGTGCCATTGTATTGCCTGTAAGTTGACTGTTACTGTATATGGTCTCTGTTACTTTCTGATCTACCACTTGTAGGCTCTCTCTTTGCTTAGAGGACCCCTTTCAATATTTCCTGTAGAGCTGGTTTGGTATTTGCAAATTCTTTCAGTTTTTGTTTGTCCTGGAAGCTTTTAATCTCTCCTTCTATTTTCAATGATAGCCTAGCTGGATATAGTATTCTTGGCTGCATGTTTTTCTCGTTTAGTGCTCTGAAAATATCATGCCAGCTCTTTCTGGCCTGCCAGGTCTCTGTGGATAATCAGCTGCCAATCTAATATTTTTACCATTGTATGTTACAGACTTCTTTTCCCGGGCTGCTTTCAGGATTTTCTCTTTGTCACTGAGACTTGTAAATTTTACTATTAGGTGACGGGGTGTGGGCCTATTCCTATTGATTTTGAGGGGCATTCTCTGAACCTCCTGAATTTTGATGCTCGTTCCCTTTGCCATATTGGGGAAATTCTCCCCAATAATTCTCTCCAGTATACCTTCTGCTCCCCTCTCTCTTTCTTCTTCTTCTGGAATCCCAATTATTCTAATATTGTTTCGTCTTATGGTGTCACTTATCTCTCGAATTCTCCCCTCGTGGTCCAGTAGCTTTTTGTCCCTCTTTTGCTCAGCTTCTTTATTCTCTGTCATTTGGTCTTCTATATCACTAATTCTTTCTTCTGCCTCATTTATCCTAGCAGTGAGAGCCTCCATTTTTGATTGCACTTCATTAATAGCTTTTTTGATTTCAACTTGGTTAGATTTTAGTTCTTTTATTTCTCCAGAAAGAGCTTTTATATCTCTCGAGAGGGTTTCTCTAATATCTTCCATGCCTTTTTCAAGCCCGGCTAGAACCTTGAGAATTGTCATTCTGAACTCTAGATCTGACATATTACCAATGTCTGTATTGATTAGGTCCCTAGCCTTCGGTACTGCCTCTTGTTCTTTTTTTTGTGTTGAATTTTTCCGTCTTGTCATTTTGTCCAGATAAGAGTATATGAAGGGGCAAGTAAAATACTAAAAGGGTGGCAACAACCCCAGGAAAAAATGCTTTAACCAAATTAGAAGAGATCCAAAATCGTGATGGGGGAGAAAGGGGATAAAAAGAGGTTCAAAAAGGAAGAAAGAAAAAAAAAAAAAGAAAAAAGAAAGAAAAAAAAAAAGAAAAAAGAAAAGAAAAGAATTAAAAAAAAAAAGGAAAACACCTGAGAAAAATGTAAAAATGAAAAAATATATATATTAGATAAACTAGTAAAAAATCGTTAAAAAAGAAAAAGGTAACAGTTAAAAAAAAAAAAAAATTTACCCGAAGGCGAGAAATGAAAAAAACAAAAAAATGAAAAAGAAAAAAATTGAATTAACTGCAAGACTAAAAAAAAAAATCACAGGGAAAAAGCCATGAGTTCCGTGCTTGGCTTTCTCCTCCTCTGGAATTCTGCTGCTCTCCTTGGTATTGAAACCGCACTCCTTGGTAGGTGAACTTGGTCTTGGCTGGATTTCTTGTTGATCTTCTGGGGAAGGGGCCTGTTGTAGTGATTCTCAAGTGTCTTTGCCCCAGGCGGAATTACACCGCCCTTACCCGGGGCCGGGGTGAGTAATCCGCTCGGGTTTGCTTTCAGGAGCTTTTGTTCCCTGAGCGCTTTCCGTAGAGTTCCGGAGGACGGGAATACAAATGGCGGCCTCCTGGTCTCCGGCCCGGAGGAGCCGAGAGCCCAGGGCCGCACTCCTCAGTGCGCCCTCAGAGAACAGCGCCCAGTTACTCCCGTCTGCCTGACCTCCGGCCGCGCTCCGAGCTCTCCGAGCCTGCGACCAGTTCAAGGTAACACCGAGCTGTGAGCTTACTGTCGGCTCTGTCTCTGTAGCCGGCTTTCCCGCTCCAATACCCGCAAGGTCTGCGACACTCAGACACCCCTGATCCTTCTGTGACCCTGCGGGACCTGAGGCCACGCTGAACCCGCGTGGGCTTCGCCCCGGTTTAGCCTCTAGAGCGATGTCCCTCAGCGGAACAGACTTTTAAAAGTCCTGATTTTGTGCGCCGTTGCTCCGCCGCTTGCCGGGAGCCGGCCCCTCCCCCCGGGGTCTATCTTCCCGTCGCTTTGGATTCACTTCTCCGCCGGTCCTACCTTTCAGAAAGTGGTTGTTTTTCTGTTTCCAGAATTGCTGTTCTTCTTCTCTTCGATCTGCCGATGGATTTTCAGGTGTTTGCAATCTTTAGATAAGCTATCTAGCTGATCTCCGGCTAGCTGAAGCAGTCTCAGCCTGCTACTTCTCCGCCATCTTGACTCCTCGATGTGTTTCTTTGATTTTGTTTTTAATTGGTTTATATAGTTGGCTGCTCCCACGTTGGGGGCATAGATATTTAAAATTGTTAAATCTTGTTGGACAGACCCTTTGAGTATGATATAGTGTCCTTCCTCATCTCTTATTATAGTCTTTGGCTTAAAATCTAATTGATCTGATATAAGGATTGCCACTCCTGCTTTCTTCTGATGTCCATTAGCATGGCAAATTCTTTTCCACCCCCTCACTTTAAATCTGGAGGTGTCTTCGGGCTTAAAATGAGTTTCTTGGAGGCAATCTATAGATGGGTTTTGTTCTTTTATCCATTCTGATACCCTGTGTCTTTTGACAGGGGCATTTAGCCCAGTAACATTCAGGGTAACTATTGAGAGATATGAATTTAGTGCCACTGAATTGCCTGTAAGGTGACTGTTACTGTATATGGTCTCTGTTCCTTTCTGATCTAGCACTTGTAGGCTCTCTCTTTGCTTAGAGGACCCCTTTCAAGATTTCCTGTAGAGCTGGTTGGTGTTTGCAAATTCTTTCAGTTTTTGTTTGACCTGGAAGCTTTTAATGTCTCCTTCTATTTTCAATGACAGCCTAGCTGGATATAGTATTCTTGGCTGCATGTTTTTCTCGTTTAGTGCTCTGAAAATATCATGCCAGCTCTTTCTGGCCTGCCAGGTCTCTGTGGATAAGTCAGCTGCCAATCTAATATTTTTACCATTGTATGTTACAGACTTCTTTTCCCGGGCTGCTTTCAGGATTTTCTCTTTGTCACTGAGACTTGTAAATTTTACTATTAGGTGACGGGGTGTGGGCCTATTCCTATTGATTTTGAGGGGCGTTCTCTGAACCTCCTGAATTTTGATGCTCGTTCCCTTTGCCCTATTGGGGAAATTCTCCCCAATAATTCTCTCCAGTATACCTTCTGCTCCCCTCTCTCTTTCTTCTTCTTCTGGAATCCCAATTATTTTAATGTTGTTTCGTCTTATGGTGTCACTTATCTCTCGAATTCTCCCCTCGTGGTCCAGTAGCTGTTTGTCCCTCTTTTGCTCAGCTTCTTTATTCTCTGTCATTTGGTCTTCTATATCACTAATTCTTTCTTCTGCCTCATTTATCCTAGCAGTGAGAGCCTCCATTTTTGATTGCACCTCATTAATAGCTTTTTTGATTTCAACTTGGTTAGATTTTAGTTCTTTTATTTCTCCAGAAAGGGCTTTTATATCTCTCGAGATGGTTTCTCTAATATCTTCCATGCCTTTTTCGAGCCCGGCTAGAACCTTGAGAATTGTCATTCTGAACTCTAGATCTGACATATTACCAATGTCTGTATTGATTAGGTCCCTAGCCTTCGGTACTGCCTCTTGTTCTTTTTTTTGTGTTGAATTTTTCCATCTTGTCATTTTGTCCAGATAAAAGTATATGAAGGAGTAAGTATAATACTAAAAGGGTGGCAACAACCCCAGGAAAATATGCTTTAACCAAATGAGAAGAGATCCCAAATCGTGAGGCGGGAGAAAGGGGATAAAAAGAGGTTCAAAAAGGAAGAAAGAAAAAAAAAAGAAAAAAGAAAAGAAAAGAATTAAAAAAAGAAAACAAGTAAGAAAAATATAAAAAAGAAAAAATATATATATTAGATAAACTAGTTAAAAAACGTTAAAAAGAAAAAGGTAAAAGGTAAAAAAAAAAATTTTCCAGAAGGCGAGAAAAAATACAAAAAATGAAAAAGAAAAAAATTAAATTAACTGCAAGACTAAAAAAAATCACAGGGAAAAAGCCATGAGTTCCGTGCTTTGCTTTCTCCTTCTCTGGAATTCTGCTCTCCTTGGTATTGAAACCGCACTCCTTGGTAGGTGAACTTGGTCTCGGCTGGATTTCTTGTTGATCTTCTGGGGGAGGGGCCTGTTGTAGTGATTCTTAAGTGTCTTTGCCCCAGGCGGAATTGCACCGCCCTTATCAGGGGCCGGGGTGAGTAATCTGCTCGGGTTTGCTTTCAGGAGCTTTTGTTCCCTGAGCGCTTTCCGTAGAGTTCCGGAGGACGGGGAATACAAATGGCGGCCTCCTGGTCTCTGGCCCGGAGGATCCGAGAGCCCAGGGCCGCACTCCTCAGTGCGCCCTCAGAGAACAGCGCCAGTTACTCCCGTCTGCCTGACCTCCGGCCGCACTCCGAGCTCACCGAGCCTGCGACCAGTTCAATGTAACACCGAGCTGTGAGCTTACTGTTGGCTCTGTCTCTGTAGCTGGCTTTCCCGTTCCAATACCCGCAAGCTCTGCGATACTCAGACACCCCGATCCTTCTGTGACCATGCGGGACCTGAGGCCACGCTGACCCCGCGTGGGCTTTGCCCCGGTTTAGCCTCTGGAGCGATGTCCCTCAGCGGAACAGACTTTTAAAAGTCCTGATTTTGTGCACCGTTGCTCCGCCGCTTGCTGGGAGCCGGCCCCTCCCCCCGGGGTCTATCTTCCCGTCGCTTTGGATTCACTTCTCCGCCGGTCCTACCTTTCAGAAAGTGGTTGTTTTTCTGTTTCCAGAATTGCTGTTCTTCTTCTCTTCGATCTGCCGATGGATTTTCAGGTGTTTGCAATCTTTAGATAAGCTCTCTAGCTGATCTCCGGCTAGCTGAAGTAGTCTCAGCCTGCTACTTCTCCGCCATCTTGACTCCTCCCCCCATTTTCGCTTTTGTTTGCTTTGACTTTGGAGACATGTCTTGAAAGATGTTGCTGTGGCCGATATCGAAGAGGTTACTGCCTATGTTCTCCTCTAGGATTTTGATGGATTCCTGTCTCATATTAAGATCTTTCAGCCATTTTTGGTTTATCTTTGTGTATGGTTTAATAGAATGGTCAAGTTTCATTCTTCTATATATATAGCTGTCCAATTTTCCTAGCACCATTTATTGAAGAGATTTTCCACTGGATATTTTTTTCTACTTTGTCAAGGTTTATTTTTTACCATATAGGTGTGGGCTCCTATCTGGGCTCTCTACTCTGATCCATCGATCTATGTGTCTGTATTTGTGTCAGTACCATGCTGTCTTAGTGATCACAGCTTTGTAATAAAGCTTGAAATCAAACAGCATGATGCCCCCAGCTTTGTTTTTCTGTTTTTCTTTTTCAACTTTTCTTGAGCAATTCGGGGTCTTTTCTGCTTCCATACAAATTGTAGGATTGCTTGTTCCAGCACTTTGAAAAATGTTGGTGGAATTTTGATCAGAATGGCATTGAAAGTATAGATTGCTCTGGGCAGTACAGACATTTTAACAATGTTTATTCTTCTGATCCATGAGCATGGAATTTTTTTCCATCTTTTTCTGTCTTCTTCAATTTCTTTCATGAGTGTTCTGTAGTTCCTCAAGTACAGATCCTTTACCTCTTTGATTAGGTTTATTCCAAGGTATCTTATGGTTCTTGGTGCTATAGGAAATGACCTCAATTCTCTAATTTCCCTTTCTATAGTTTCATTGTTAGTGTATAAGAAAGCAATTGATTTCTGTGCATTGATTTTGTATCCTGCCACATTACTGAATTGCTGTTTGAGTTCTAGTAGTTTGGGGGTGGAGTCTTTTGGATTTTCCATATAAAGTATCATGTCATCTGTGAAGAGAGAGAATTTGACTTCTTCTTTGCCAGTCTGAATACATTTCATTTCTTTTTGTTGTCTGATTGCTGTTGTAAGGACTTCTAATACTATGTTGAACAACAGTGGAGAGAGGGGACATCCTTGTCATGTTCCTGATCTCAGTGGGAAGGCTATCAGCTTTTCCCCATTGAGAATAATATTTGCTGTGGATTTTTTCATAGATAGATTTTATGAAACTGAGGAATGTTCCCTCTATCCCTATACTTTTATGCGTTTTAATCAGGAAAGGATGCTCTATTTTGTCAAATATTTTTTCTGCATCAATTGAGAGAACCATGTGGTTCTTCTCTCTTCTATTATTGATTTGTTCTATCACATTTGTTGATTTGCGAATATTGAACCACCTTTGCATTCCAGAGATAAATCCCACCTGGTCATGGTGGATAATCTTTTTAATGCACTGTTGGATCCTATTAGCTAGGACCTTGTGGAGAATCTTGGCATCCATATTCATCAGAGATATGGGTCTGAAATTTTTTTGGATGGTATCTTTGCCTGGTTTGGGGATCAAGGTAATACTGGCTTCATAGAAAGAGTCTGGAAATTTTCCTTCTGTTTTTGTTTTTGTTTTTAAACATCTTCAGGAGAATAGGTATTATTTCTTCTTTGAATGGTTGGTAGAATTACCCAGGGAATCCTTCAGGTCCTGGACTCTTGTGTTTTGGGAGGTTTTTGATCACTGCTTCAATCTCATTACTAGATATTGGTCTACTCAGATTATCAGTTTCTTCCTATTTCAGTCTTGGAAGTTTGTGTTTCCAGGAATACATCCATTTCTTCTCAGTTGCTTAACTTATTGGCATATAACTGTTGATAATACTTTCTGATGTTTGTTTCTATTTCCTTGGTCATGGTCTCTCCCCTTATTAATTTGGGTCCTCTCTCTTTTCTTTTGGATTAGTTTGGCCAGTGGTTTATCAATCTTATTAATTCTTTCAAAGAACCAGCTTCTAGTTGTATTGATGTGTTCTACTGTATCTCTAGTTTCTAACTCACAGATCTCTGCTCTAATTTTAATTACTTCCTTTCTCGTGCATGGGTTGTCTACTGTTTTTAAAGCTAAAATCCTTTGTATCTTAATTGTCTTATTTTTATTTTCTATATAATGTCTTTCTATATAATTCCCATTTCAAATATTGTGTTGTTCTAGGGACTGTCAAAGTGAGGAATGCTGACTTTTAGTTATGTAAATATGGTCGTTGTGCCAAGGAAGTCCAATATGAAGTGAATATAGAGCTAGGGACTCCCATCTCCAAAGTAGAGACACAATGCTGTTGTAATGAGAGCTATAGCACACCAGGGGGGTCAAATAGAATTTACAAAGTAAAATCAGGAAGAGTGACCTTATTTTTCTAGTGATGCATGGCATGGACAGTTCAACTAATTCAGGACAAAGATAGTAATTATAGAACAAGTCACTCTGAAGAATTTGAGATGCTACCCTGAAGGAGCTAATAATCTTGGAAAGAAGATCCAGGCATTTATGGGAATGTTGGAGCACAGAGATGAAACTGCTGCAGATCATAAAGTGATCTTAGTGAGACTCTGGGTCTCTGGGAGTGAAAGAGGACACAGAGAGAGAGCACTTCTGGCTGAGACATCAGGGAACAGCATTCAGGAGAAGTGACATTGGCAGATATATGTCACTGATAATGGAGTGCTGCAAGTCCAGAAGCAACAATGTGTCCATTTGGGGGATTGGCCAGACCAAATTGCCAGTCTGTTTTTAAAAAATTACTAAGAGAAGGGGTGCCTGGGTGATTCAATCAGCTGGATGTCCCACTCTTGGTTTCAGCCCCGGTTGTGATCTCATGAGTCATGAGATTGAACCCCATGTCAGGCTTTGCTCTCAGCACGAAGTCTGCTTGAAGATTCTCTCCCTCTATCCCTCCCCTTACTTGTGCATAGTGCATGAGTGTACACACTCCTTCTCTCTCTCTTAAAAAAATGAATAAATAAATAAATCCTTTAAAAATACTAAGAAAAGCTTAGTTCTACTTATAGACAATAAATTCAAGACAATAAGGGACAATTATGATACAGAAGCATACTGAGACACCTGTTCTATACAGGCAGCTATTTCTTAAAATAAGATTTCATATTAAACTCTTCCACTTTAGTTGTGATTTCATACAAATAGTTTGATGTTTATTTAAGAATGGCTTAGTAGTGTCTTTACATGAAAATTGGTTTCTAATTTGGGAACTACTTCAGTTACATATCCTTTGAGACTGAGATTAGTGACAGGTCTCTTGGGTAGTGCTCTCAGAGTGTGGGGCTGTGAAGGAAGCAGAACTGGGCAGAGGGAATCTATGAAGGGTAAAAAAATTGTAACAGGTCCTGCCTGGTCCCACAGTGAACTTTGGCACTTTGTTAGCTCTTCAAAGCCCTTCATGTATCCACATAAACAAAGATGTGGGTTGAAAACCAGGGAGAAAATGTGAGCCTGGGAAAGTAGCCTCTTTAGATGAGGGCATTTCCAGAAAGGTTCCAGAAGAGAGTGGCCAGAACCAACCTGCCAGGAGGTGGGGAGTAAGTACTGCTATCTCAAGAGAACCTGGAGGGTCCTAGCAGCACATTACCCTTGACAGCCTCTCAAATTGTTTTACCCCCCTTTTTTTTAACCTGGTGACCTATCCTAAAAAATGTGGAATTATAGAATGAAAAAGACTTCATTAATTATTTATTTGGACTATGTTTCAACTAGGAAAAGGATTCCAAAGAGGAGATAACACTTGTGGTTTTACAGTTACTTTATGGCTCAGCTAAGGTCAAAATTCCAATTTTGTGACAATCTAGTTCCCAACTCTACATCATGCTGTTTTTCAATGATTAGGATAAGAAAAAAAAAAAAGGAAATGGACATATGAATCCAAAAGTTCCAATGGATCCAATAGACATGTCAAATTAAGTTAGAGTATCTTTCAGTATGGTTTTAATAGGACAACATACCCATTACCTCCAAAGCCCTGTGTATGCTGTGTGACAGGCTTGTGTTTTGGTTCAGCAAATATGTATTTAGAGTATAATATGTGCCAGGGTTTTTAACCACTGGAGAGGGTGGCCTGTGGGCACTTGGGGGAGGTCCTGAAGTCTTCCCCCTGCCTCTGCTTCCCATTGTCCCTGTGAGTCATGCCCTATACAGCTCCTTCCCTAACCCTCTTGGCTTCTCATTTGTCCATTTTAGATTTGTTCTATATTATTACCTGAAACTATCAACCTGGACTTTCTAGGATGCTGCTCCTACAAACTTCCCTTAGACTCACCATTGTTATTGTGACTTATAATAAATATATATTTGATCTTTGTTCCCATTCCTAGTACAGAGGTTTAAAAGCCTTGGAATTTCCTGGACTAAGAATGACAAATTTGTCTCAATATTCATAGCAAGCCCCTTTAAACCACTTCTGAGTTTATGTTAATGAGGTGGCTTTTGTAAAGCACCTACGAATGTGAACTAGTTGCCAGTGAAGCTAACCGTATGATGAGAAGGTTGGAATTTTTAGTTCCCATACCCTCTCCACCCCTCAGCTATGAGGAGGTCAGATGGGATTGAGATTGAGTTCAATCACTAAAGGTCAATGATTTCATCAATTATGCCTCTGTAAGGAAGCCTCCATAAAAACACAAAAAGATGAGGTTTAGAGAGATGTCAGATTGGTGAACCTGTGGAGGTGCTGGGAGTGTGATGTGCCTGGAGAGGCAAGGGAAGCTCTACATCCTTTTTCCCATACCTTACCCTACACAACTCTCTCCAGCTGTTCTTGAATTATATACTTTTATAACAAACTGGTAATCTAGTGAGCTCCTGAATTTTGTGAGCTGCAAACCGCTGATTTATAGCCAGTAAGTCAGAAGCACAGGCAATACCCTGGGCTTTTTATTGGCATCTGAAGTGAAGGACAGTCTTACAGGATTTAAATCTGAGCCCTTAATCTGCAGATAGATAGTCTCTCAGTAGATGGTGTCAGAATTGAATTGAATTGTAGGACACTCAGTTGGTGTCTTGAGAAATGCTTGGTGGTGTGGAAAAACCCACACATAGAATTGGTGTCAGAATCCTACTCACACACCAATGCTTCCATGGAGTATGAGAAGCCACGACTATGAACCCACTTAGTCGCTGAGACCTCAATAGTCAGTCCCAGAGCAGGGTTTTTTTTGTTTGTTTGTTTGTTTGTTTGTTTGTTTAGAAAATCTAACCAGAGGGATGGCATTCCCATAGACAAAACAATACTTAGTTTTCTAAGCTAGGAATGAGGCAGGTCTTCATAGTGAAGACTTTGGTTAATGTCTTCGTAAACTTTGGTAAATTGTCTTTATAACTTCCAGAGATTATTCTTTGGTATTTGAATTTTTTTTAGTGTTGCTGTTATATTGGTAATTCTGCCATCATGCTTTATAGGAAAGCTACAGTTTGTTTTCCTCATAGTCAACTTACTGTTTCCTCTTATTAGCTCTGAGAACCTTTTAATTAATTCATTCATATTTTTTAGGCATATAAACACAGCATTTGTAAGTAATGATAATTTGGTTTCAAATTCCAATATTGATTATTTACTAAAATTCACATCTTATTGCATTAACCAGAAATTCCAGAAAATATTAAATAATAATGGGTTATAACTAGCAACTTTCTTTATCTCTGATTTTAACAAGAATGCTTTTAGTGTTTCACTATTAACATTTATTCTTGGATCCATCATTTACTGAACACATTCTAAGAAGTGCTGGGGATATAAAGAGGACAACAAGATTCAGGCTCCAAAAACATAACACTGATTAGGGGTTTGAAATAAAACATTCTGTATGAAGTCAAATAATTAATCCTGCTATTTGTCACTAGGAGCAGAGGTAGCCTTAGAAACCCAACTTTCTTAATTATTTTACATTTGTAACTAGGATTGGGTAACATATATGACCAGTGCTATTTTTTTTTCCAAGTTATTGTTTAAATTCTACTTAACATACTGTGTAATATTGGCTTAAGGAATAGAATTTAGTGATTCATCACTTACATATAACACCCAGTGATCAACATAAAAGCTGCCCACCTTAATACCCATCATCTACTTAGCCTAAGCCCCTGCTCACTCCTCCCCCTCCAGCAAACTTCAGTTTGTACACTCTTAAAAATCTCTTTTAAGATTTTATTTATTTATTTGGCAAAGAGAGAGATCACCAGTAGGTAGAGAGGCAGGCAGAGAGGGGGGGGGAAGCAGGCTCCCTGCTGAGCAGAGAGCCCAATGTAGGGCTCAATCCCAGGACCCCGAGATCATGATATGAGCTGAAGGCAGAGGCTTTAACCCACTGAGCCACCCAGGCTCTCCTAGCTTAGAGTCTCTTGTGGTTTGTTTCCCTCTCTTTTTTTTTCCCTTTCCCATGTTCAATTGTTTTGTTTCTTAAATTCCATGTATGAGTGAAATTATATGATATTTGTCTATCTTGGACTGACTCATTTCACTTAGCATAAGACACTCTAGCTCCATTCACATTGTTGCAAATGACAAGATTTCATTCTTTTTGATGGCTGAAATATTCCATGTGTATATTCCATGTTGAATATACATATATACTACATCTTATTTGTGCATTCATCAGATGGTGGATTTTTGGGCTCTTTCCAAAATTTGGCTATTGTTGATAATGCTGCTATAAACATCAGAGTGCACATGCCCCTTCAAATTATTATTGTTGTATCCTTTGGGTAAATACCTACTAATGCAATTGCTGGGTCCTAGCATAGTTCTATTTTTTACTTTCTGAGGAACCTCCATACTGTTCTCCAGAGTGTCTGCACCAGTTTGCATCCCCAACAGTGCAAGAGGGTTCCCCTTTCTCTGCATCATCACCAACATCTGTTGTTTCCTGTGTTGCTAATTTTAGCCATTCTGACTAGTGTGAGGTGGTATCTCATGGTTTTGATTTGTATTTCCCTGATGATGAATGATGTTGAGCATCTTTTCATGTGTATGTTAGCCATCTGGATGTTTTCTTTGGAAAAATGTCTGTTTCTGCCCGTTTCTTAACTAGATTATTTATATTTTAGGTGTTGAGTTCGGTAAGTCTTTTTTATAGATTTTGGATACTAACCCTTTAACAGATAAGTCATTTGCAAATATCTTCTCCCATTTTGTAGGCTGACTTTTGGTTTTGTTGATTGTTTTCTTCACTGTACAGAAGCATTTTATATTGATTACACACACACACACACACACACACACACACACATACACACACACACACACACACACACACACATGTATATCCTCTAGGGTTTTGATGGTTTCTTGCCTTAAATTTAGGCCTTTGGGATGCTTTGGTGGCTCAGATGGTTGGGTCTGCCATGGCTTGGATCTTGATCCTTGGGTCCTGGGATCAAACCCACCTAGGGCTCCCTGCTCATTGGGAAGTCTGTTTCTCCCTCTGCTTCTCCCCCTGGCTTGTGCTCTCTCTTGTTCACTCTCTCTCTCAAATAAATAAAACCTTTTAAAAGTTTAGGTCTTTCATCCACTTTGCGTTTGTGTGTGTATGGTGTAAAAAAGTGGTCCAGTTTCATTCTTCTGCATGTGGCTGTCCACTTTTCCCAGGACAATTTGTTGAAGAGACTGTCTTTTTTTCCATAGGATATTCTTTCCTGTTTTGTCAAAGATTAGTTGACCATCGAGTTGTGGGGCCATTTCTGAGTATTCTGTTCTGTTTCACTGATCTGTTTTCATGCCGGTAACATACTGTCTAGATGACTATAGCTTTGTAACAGAGCTTGAAGTCCAGAATTGTGACACCTCCAGCTTTCCTTTTCTTTTTCAAGATTGCTTAAGATTGCTTTGGCTATTGGGGTCTTTTGTGGTTCCCTGCAAATTTTAGGAGTGTTTGTTCTAGCTCTGTGAAAAATATTGGTGGAATTTTGATAGGGATTGCATTAAATGTGTAGATTGCATTAAGTAGCATAAAGATTTTAACAGTATTTGTTCTTCCAATCCATGAGCATGGAATGTTTTTCCATTTCTTTGTGTCCTCTTCAATTTCTTTCATAAGCATTCTATAGCTTTCAGAGTACAGATCACTTGTCTCTTTGGTTAGGTGTATTCCTAGGTTATCATTTCTGGTGCAATTGTAAGTGGGATTGATTCCTTGATCCCTTTTTCTGCTGCTTTATTATTGGTGTATAGAACTGCCATGGATTTCTATACAATGACTTTATATCCTGGGACTTTGCTGAATTCATGTATTAGTTCTAGGAATTTTTGATGGGGTCTTTTGGGTTTTCTACATAGGGTATAATGTTTTCTGCAAATATGAAAGTTTGACTTTATTCTTCCCAATTTGGATGCCTTTTATTTCTTTGTTTTCTGATTGCAGAGGTTAGGTCTTCCAGTACTGTGTTGACTAACAATGATGAGAGTGGACATCCCTGTCTTGTTCCTGACTATAAGAAAAAGTTCTGTTTTTTCTCATCAAGGATGATATTAGTTATGTGTGTTTAGGATATGGCCTTTATGATGTTGAGGTATGTTCCTTCTGTCCCTTCTTTCTTGAGATTTTTTTTTTTTTTTATCAAGAATGGATGCTGTATTTGTCAAATGCATTTTCCTGCAACTATTGAGAGGATGTGATGTATTACATCAATTGATTTGCAAACACTGAAGCACTCCTATGGCCCAGAAATAAATCCACTTGACCACGGTGAATCTTTCTTTTAAAGTACTGTTGCATCCTATCAGCTAGTATTTTGGTGAGAATTTTTGCATCTATGTTCATCAGGAAAATTGGTCTGTAATTCTTCTTTTTAGTGAGGTCTTTGGTTTTGGAATCAAGGTGTTGCTGGTCCCACAGAATGACTTTGGAAGTATTCCTTCCATTCCCATTTTTTAAAGAATAGTTTTAAAACAATAGATATTTACTATTCTTTAAATATTTGGTAGAATTCCCCTGCGAGGTCATCTGGCCCTGGACTTTTGTTTGTTGGGAGATTTTTGTTACTGATTCAATTTCTTTGCTGGTTATGGGTATGCTCTAAGTTATGATTTCTTCATGTTATAGTTCCGGTAGTTTGTATGTTTAGAGGAATTTGTCCATTTCTTTCAGATTGTCTAATTTGTTCACATATAATTTTTCATAATATTTTCTTACAATTGTATTTCTGTGGTATTTGTTATGATCTTTTCTATTTCATTCATGATTTTATTTGTTTGGGTCCTTTCTCTTTTCTTTTTCAGAAGTCTGACTAGTGATTTATCAATTTTACTAATTCCTTCAAAGAACCGGCTCCTAGCTTTCTTGATCTGTTCTATTGGGGATTTTTGTTTGTTTCTATGCCATTGATTTCTGCTCTAATCTTTATTATTCCCCAGCTTCTGCTGGCTTTACACTTTATTTAATTTCCTTTTCTTTTTCCTTTAAGTGTAAGGTTAGGTTGTATATTTGAAACTTCTCTTGCTTCTTGAGGTAGGCCTGTGTTGTAGTGTATTTCCCTCTTAGGACTGTTTTTGCTGCATCCCAAAGGATTTGGACTGTCATGTTATCATTTTTATTTGCTTCCATGTCTTTTTAAAAACTATTCTTAATTTCCTGGTTTGTTAGAGAACAGGAGCAGAGGGAGGGGCAGAGGGAATAGAGAAGCAGACTCCCTGCTGAGCAAGGAGCCCAAGGTGGGGCTGGATCCCAGAACCCCAGGATCATGACTTCAGCTGAAGGCAGACACTTCAGCTGAGCGACCCAGGCACCACTAACTTCCTGGTTTAACCATTCTTTAGTAGGATGTTCTTTAACTTCCACGAATTTGTGATCTTTCCAAATTTTTCCTTATGGTGGACTTCACATTTCATAGCAGTGTGGTCAGAAAAGATGCATCTTTTTGTACTTCCTGAGGGCTGATTTGTGACCCAGTATGTGATCTATTCAAGTAAATGTTCCCTGTGCACTTAAAAAAGAGTATGTTTTCTGCTTTAGGCATATTAGATCCCTAGCTATGAACTCATCTTTTTCTTTCTTTTGAGGTGAATTCCTCTGCCTTGGAAATTTGTCTAGATCACTGTGTGTGTGTGTGTGTGTATGTGTGTGTGTGTGTGTGTGTGTGTGTGTGTGTGTGTGTGTTAGGAAAGCCTATTATATTTCATGCTCCTGAGATTAATGACTATATGAAGAAGAGAACCCATACTGATCAGGGGCTGGTGCTCCAGGAAGTATTTCAGAATGTGGACTCTGCTCTTGTGTTTTGGCTGCTCTTCTCTCAGGTCAGTCCTCTGCAGTTTCTCCTTGCCTGCAGTGGGGAGTGTTTGGACCCTGTCTGGTGTGTGGTGTTTTTACTAGGTATGCTTTTGTTTGCTTTCTTGTGCTATGGTGAGGAGAAAAAAAAAAAAAAAGCCTGAACTTATTTCCACTGGAACTCAATTTTTTTTTAAATTTATTTTAAGTGTAACAAAATTCATTGTTTTTGCACCACACCCACTGCTCCATGCAATATGTGCCCTCCATAATACCCACTACCTGGCTCCCCCAACCTTCCACCCCCACCCTTTCAAACCCTCAGGTTGTTTTCCAGAGTCCATAGTCTCTCATGGTACACCTCCCCTTCCAATTTCCCTCAACTCCCTTCTCCTCTCCATCTCCCTATGTCCTCCATGTTACTTGTTATGCTCCACAAATAAGTGAAACCATATGATAATTGACTCTCTCTGCTTGACTTATTTCACTCAGCATATACTCTTCCAGTCCCGTCCATGTTGATACAACAGTTGGGTATTCATCCTTTCTGATGGAAGCATAATACTCCATAGTGTATATGGACCACATCTTCCTTATCCATTCGTCCACTGAAGGGCATCTTGGTTCTTTCCACAGTTTGGCGACCGTGGCCATTACTGCTATAAACATGGGGTACAGATGGCCCTTCTTTACACTCCATCTGTATCTTTAGGGTAAATACCCAGTGGTGCAATTGCAGGGTCACAGGGAAGCTCTATTTTTAATTTTTTGAGGAAACTCCACACTTCCTCAAAGTGGCTGCACCAACTTGCATTCCCACCACCAGTGTGAGAGGGTTCCCCTTTCTCCACATCCTCTCCAACACATGTTGTTTCCTGTCTTGCTAATTTTGGCCATTCTAACTGGTGTAAGGTGGTATCTCAATGTGGTTTTCATTTGAATCTCCCTGATGGCTAATGATGATGAACATTTTTTCATGTGTCTGATAGCCTTTTGTATGTCTTCATTGGAGAAGTGTCTGTTCATGTGTTCCGCCCATTTTGTGACATGATTATCTGTTTTTTAGGTGTTGAATTTGAGGAGTTCTTTATAGATCCCGAATATCAACCTTTTGTCTGTACTGTCATTTGCAAATATCTTCTCCCATTCCATGGGTTGCCTCTTTGTTTTGATGACTGTTTCCTTTGCTGTGCAGAAGGTTTTGATTTTGATGAAGTCTCAGAAGTTGATTTTTGCTTTTGTTTCCTTTGCCTTTGGAGACATATCTTGAAAGAAGTTGCTGTAGATGATATCGAAGAGATTACTGCCTATGTTCTCCTCTAGGATTCTGATGGATTCCTGTCTCACGTTGAGGTCTTTTATCTTTGTGTATGGTGTAAGAGAATGGTCGAGTTTCATTCTTCTACATATAGATGTCCAATTTTCCCAGCACCATTTATTGAAGAGACTGTCTTTTTTCCACTGTATATTTTTTCCCGTTTTGTCAAAGATTATTTGACCATAGAGTTGAGGGTCCATATCTGGGCTCTCTACTCTGTTCCACTGGTTTGTGTGTCTATTTTTATGCCAGTACCATGCTGTCTTGGTGATGACAGCTTTGTAGTAAAGCTTGAAATCAGGTAACGTGATGCCCCCAGCTTTGTTTTTGTTTTTCAACATTTCCTTAGCAATTCGGGGTCTCTTCTGATTCCATACAAATTTTAGGATTATTTGCTCCAGCTCTTTGAAAAATGCTGGTAGAATTTTGATCGGAATGTCATTAAAAGTATAGATTACTCTAGGCAGTATAGACATTTTAAAACAATGCTTATTCTTCCAATCTAAGAGCATGGAATGATCTTCCATCTTCTTGTGTCTTCCTCAATTTCTTTCATGAGTGTTCTGTAGTTCCTCGAGTACAGATCCTTTACCTCTTTGGTTAGTTATTCCCAGGTATCTTATGGTTCTTGGTGCTATAGTAAATGGAATTGATTCTCTAATTTCCCTTTCTGTATTTTCATTAGTGAATAAGAAAGCAACTGATTTCTGTACATTGACTTTGTAACCTGCTACATTACTGAATTACTGTATGAGTTCTAGTAGTTTGGGGGTGGAGTCTTTTGGGTTTTCCATATAAAGTATCATGTCATCTACGAAGAGAGAGAGTTAGAGTTCTTCATTGCCAATTTGGATACCTTTTATTTCCCTTTGTTGTCTGATTGTTGTTGCTAGGACTTTTAATTTTGCAGCACTCTATGATCAAGTAGAGTTGGTGCATGTGAAGGGTGTGTGCTGGTCTTTTGGGGGAGGTGCCTGCTGCACTGGTTCTCAGGCAGATTTGCTTTAGTAAAGATGCCCCTGGGTGCAAGGGGGCAGGGCTCCATTAAGTGGCTCCAGCCTCCACTAGGAGTACTGTGTTGTTCACTGAAATCAGTCAGTGCTGATGGGCAAGGGAAAATGGCCTCACCCCACTCTCTTGTTCCCAGAGTGGGGAGTTTGCACCTGCCACTGTTTAGAAAACCCTCACAGAAGAGCAAATAATTTCATTTTGTGTCCTGGGTTTCTGTCTGATCCCTGCCATCACCCTGTCTGTGTTCAAGCTGTTTGCCCACCCTGAAGTTCAGTATTCCTCTATTTTATCTCAGGCATGCAGCTGGGTTTCAAAACTTCAAATTTTAGGGACCCAGTGTAGTATGGTCCTGCTCTGATCTTCTGGGAAGGGTATCACCATGTTGTCGCTGGTGTCAGTTTGTCCCAGAAAAGCAGTTGCACATTGTGCAGGGGCTTGGAGTTTGTGTGGAAAGACAGCAAAACCCAGCACCAAGGTTTTCTACCCTTGGCAGATGTCTCTCTTCCTATGTTAATGAATGGGGCAGCACACTGGCACCTTCCAGCTCTTTTGTCCCCTGAGAGGCAGTGCCACCTTCCCCCACAAACACTCTAAGAAGCACTCTCCCATTGCCACCCAGTGGATCCTCAGGTACCATTCAGTCTGCTCCTAGGCCTCTGCTCCCCTTCCAAACAGAAGCACCAGTATGTCCACCAGGCTTTACTCGGTGATGGTGCAGACTTCAAAAACTTCCAACTTTAAACTCTATTGCTGGTAAAAACTTAAAATTATCAGTTGCTATAGTTTTGCTAGTCAGTGACTTCGAGGATGTGTTTTTCTTATGTAATCCCCTGCACACTTCTCCCCACCATATCAAGGTTCCCTCTGCTCTGTAGCACCAGAGATTCCTTTCTCCCCTGAATCACATCTCTGTACCTCTTAGTTTCCACTATGGGGCCTCTTTTATCCCTCTAGTTCTGCATTTTGTTCTCTCAGCTTTTTCTTTGGGTGGGGGTGGTGTTATGATTAGATATTTATGTAGCTGTGTTTGAGGGACAAGGCAAGTATAGGGTTCCTCTACCGCACTGCCATTTTTTTTTTTTTTTAAGATTTTATTCATTTGATAGAGACATAGCGAGAGAGGAAACACTGTTGTGGAAAATCTGAAGCGACCAAGGAAACTCAAGTGGCACATGGAAATCTGGGAGAACACGCTTTATTTTCACGGCGGGCTCAGTGGGATCATTTCCCAAAGGTTGAGCACCCGGAAGGGTTAGGGGTGAGTTTTTATGGTTATGGGTGATGGGGGATTGTAACAGGATATTTTTCATGGTCTCTCAGAGCCAACTGGCCCCCCTTTATGCAGAAGTATAATCTAAACAGATGTGTCTTGAGAGAGTGCTAAAGGATCCTGTGGAATTTGTTTTCTTTTCTTAACCAAACAGGGCAGCCATATGGTCTTTTCTTCCACCTCAGCAGGACCAATGGAGAGCAGTAGACAGGAAGGGGCTGGGGCTGGGAGATCCTCTATCCTCCTCAACACAAGCAAGGACAGAGGGAGCCTCTATCCTCCTCAACACAAGCAAGGACAGAAGTAGAGGGAGAAGCAGGCTTCCAGCTGAGCAAGGGGTCCAATGTGGGCCTCAATCCCAGGAACCCCAGATCATGATCCGAGTCGAAGGCAGACGCTTAAGGACTGAACCACCCAGATGCCCTGCACTGCCATCTTAACTCAAATCCTTCCCAGTGCTTTTCTGAGATAATGATCAAGTTCATCTCTGAACCACATTCATTTGAGATCACACTCACTGGCTTGTGATTGATTACTGTTGTTGGCTTCTACGAATATTGTCATCTTACAGAGTAGTTGACAATGCCCTTTATGATGTTTATTTCTCTGAAATAGCTTTGGTATGCATATTCCTGAAGCCATTTCTTGGATAATACTGTTTTTCTAAGAAGACATATCTAGGGAGGAGAGAAGTCTTTGGGAAAGAAGGGTAACTGTGAATGCAAGAAAATCTGGAAGCTGGAGCAGGCTGAGCTTTGATACTCAGGGAAATACACATATAGATTTTGTGGTACTCTTTGCTAACAAGCATTATATTAACTCAGGAAAGCAGTGCTGTGTATCTTCCCAAGTAAGTTCTTTTTGTACTTGTTGCTCCAAGGAGAGAAGGCCTGCAGGGAGAGAGTTGGAACAGCATCATCTCCGCTGGTCACTGTTGGCTGCTGAAGTCCCTTCCACTCCTCCTTCTTTTTCCTTGCTTTAACAGGGCCCAGATAGTCCTGAGAGTCCACTCATGCAACTCAAGTACTTGGAGGCAAGCTGACCCCTCTTCCAGTTCTAGCCAGAAGCTCCAGTTAGGACATTCCCCTCAATTTGCCAGCAACTGCAACCTGTGCTGCTTGAGGTGAAGGAACCCAGAACTCTGCTTCTGGATGGAGAGGAAAGCCCTCTCCTCTGGATAGTGGGACCTGTCTCTGGCCATGTATCACAAATCACAAAGCAAGTCTTAGGACAAAACTGACCCTAGAGAACTGAGGGAGAAAAGGGTAAAGCCTCAGCTCTGAGCTGCTGAGTTCAATGGCCCCAAAGCCCACCCTATCTCTGGCTTTGTAGATGGTGAGACCTGCCTTCTCTTTCTAACCAGGTGGGGTGCATCTTTTGTCTTGCTCAATGACCCACACACGCGGGATAACCAGCCATTCTTCCTTATGTGCTGTGCTCAGGAGCTGCTTCTCCTGAGGTCCTCCACCCTCGGTACCTTGCTTTTCTTGGGGACAAACAGCCACAAGACCCCTAAGTAGGGAGCACATGCCACTCACTTCACATTCTAAAGCTGAGTAGAGCAATTGACTCACAGCTGTTAGCAAAGTGTGAAAACAGGGTGGAGGAGTTAAGATGGTGAAGGAGTATGGCGACTTAAGTTTGGCTCATCCTTGGAGTACAGCTAGATAGTTATAAAGTCATTGGAACACCTGAGAAACCAGAGATCTGAGAAAAGAAATGCTGCAAGTCTAGAAGTTTGGAAGGGAGGAGGTGGGGAGAATTGATCCTGGTGTGATATTGCTGAAAATATGGTGAAGAGGAGGGAGCCTGCTTAAGGCAGTTACTGCAAAGTATTTTAAACAGTGGAGTGCAAAATCAGAACTTTTTGAAGTCTGGTATAGTGTCTTGGGGAGGGATGTGCCTGGCTTAAATGTGTTCAGGTGGTGAAGTAGGGTGGAATTTCAGGTGACAGGATGGTTTCAGGATCCCAGGTCATAAGAAGAATGGGTTGTGCCTGAGTGCAGCAGGGTTCCCAGGCACAGGAGCAGGGAAGCTGGCTGAGAACAGGGAGTCTTGGTGCTGGCTTTCTGCTCTGTGTTGCCGTAAACTGAAAATGTCTGCATGGTTGACTGCTTTCCCAGGAGGGGGTCCAGCAAAAGGCAGAGGTGTAGCAAGACCCTCCACCTACCTCCTTCCCACCCCCCAACACCTGGGAGGAACAGCAGGGGTCTACACCACAGGAGTCTGTAAAATTTGGAGTTTTGAGATAAAACATGGAGATTAAAATACTTGGTCACAGTCTGGGTGAACATAGAATACTCACAGAAACTGGCAGATAAGAGAGATTGATTGCTTTTTCTGTGAAGGCTCACTGAAGAGTAGGGTGTGTGTGTGTGTGTGTGTGTGTGTGTGTGTGTGTGTGTGAATTTTCAGCTCTGGGGGCTAGAGGGGTACAGCCATACTCATCCTGCCCATCAGTGCTGAGAACCTTCAGGGAGCAAAACAGTGCCACCTAGTGGAGTCTGGAGCAACTTACACAAAGCCTGACTGCAAGGGAGGGGCATTTGCACTAGGGCAACTCCACCTGAGAATCATCACAATAGACCCCTCCACTAGAAGACCAGTAAAACTTGGTGTACACCAAGTGTACTGATCATAGAGGGCTACAAAGCTTCAGCTCTTGGGGAAAACAGTAGATACTATTCATAATACTTTTATTCTTTAGACTTATAGTATTATTTTTTCAGTTATTTTCTTATTTTTTCAATTTTTAAATTCTTTTAGTATTTATTTTTATATATAATTTATATATTTTAATTTTTTATTTCCTTTCATTTTATGTGTGTGTGTGTGTGTGTGTGTGTGTGTGTATTTTTTTTTTCTTTCTTATTTTGGGATCTAGTTTCTTTTAACAAGCAGAACAAAGCACACCCAGGAACAAGTTTTTTGTTTTGTTTTGTTTTCTGTTTGTTGCTATCATTACTGTTGTTTTAGTTTTTTTTTTTTTTCTTTTTATATTCTTTTCTGGACAAAATGACAAGATGGAATGATTCACCCCAAAAGAAAGAACAGGAGGCAGTACTCACTGCCAGGGAATTAAATTACTGAGATGCAGTCCCAACTGGAGGCCATAAAAATGAGGATGAATGAAGCAGAAAAGTGAATCAGTGATACAGAAGATGAAATGGTGGAAAATAAGGGAGCAGAAAAGAAGAGGGGAAAAAAAAAATCTGTTCGATCATGAAGGTAAACTAAGGGAACTCAGTGATTCCATAAGTAAAATTATATCCAGATACCAGAGTTTCCAGAGGATGAAGAGCAGGAGAGAGGGACAGAAGGTTTATTTGAACAAATTACAGCTCTCATTAATTTTGAGAACAAATTAGGCTAGAATTTGAATAAATTATAGCTTATTCTCTAACATGGGTAAGGAAGGCATTCAAATCCAGAAGGCACAGAGAACCCCCTTCAAAATCAATAAAAACATCTCAACCTATAAGATTGTAAATTTCAAAGATAAATAAAAAATCCTGAAAGCAGCTCAAAGAGCAAGAGGTTTTTAACCTACAAGTGTATCAACATAAGGCTGACAGCAGACCTGTCCACAGAGACCTGGCAGGTCAGAAAGGACTGACATGATATATTCAACAAGCTAAATGGGAAAAATATGTAGCCAAGAAAACTTTATCCACCAAGGATGTCATCAGAACAGGAGAGATAAAGAGTTTCCATGACAAATAAAAACTAAAGGAATTTGTGAACACTAAACTAGTGCTACAAGAAATATTAAAGGGGATCTTTTGAGTGGGAAAGAAAGACCAAAACAACAACGATTAGAAAGGAACAGAGAAACTCCACAAACAGTGACATTACAGGGAATAAAATGGCACTAAATTCGTATCTTTCAACAATTGCTCTGAACACCAATAGACTCAATGCTCCAATCAAAAGACATAGGGCATCAAAATGGATAAAAACAAAACAAAACAAAACAAAATCCATCAATATGCTGCTTACAAGAGACTCAGTGCAGATTTAAAGACACCTCCAGTTGAGCGGATGGAGAACAATCTATCATGTTAATGGACATCAAAAGAAAGCCAGAGTAGCCATCCTTATACAGGCAAACTAGATTTTAAACCAAAGATTGTAATAAGAGATGAAGAAGGGTGCTATATCATAATAAAGGGGTCTATCCAACAAGATCATCTAACAATTGTAAATATTTATGCCCCTAGCTTGGGAGCACACAAATATATACACCAATCAATAGCAAACATAAGGAATCTCATTGATAATAATGCAATAATAGTAGAGGACTTTAACACCCCACTCACAGCAACGGACAGATCATCTAAGCAGAAAATCAACAAGGAAACAATGGCTTTGAATGACACACTGAACCAGATGGACTTAACAGATATATTCAGAGCATTTCATTCTAAAGCAGCAGAATACACATTCTTTTCAAGTGCACAGGAGACATTCTCCAGAATAGATCACATACTGGGTCACAGATAAGCCCTCAGGAAGTACAAAAATACTGAGTTCACACCATGCATCTTTTCTGACCACACTGCTATGAAACGTGAAGACCACAAGAAAATATTTGGAAAGATCACAAATACATAGAGAATGAACAGTTAAACCATTCCAGAAAAACTGGAGACAAATGAAAATGATAACATGACAGTCCAAATCTTTTGGGATGTAGAAAAGGCAGTCCTAAGAGAGTAGTATACTGCAATACAGGCCTACCTCAAGAATCAAGAAAAGTTTCAAATATACCACCTAAACTTACACCTAAAGGAGCTGGGGAAAAAACAGCAAATAGAGCCTAAGTCCAGCAGGAGAAGAGAAATAATAAAGATTAGAGCAGAAATAAATAGTACAGAAATTTAAAAACAACCACAACAACAACAAAACAAACAATCAGTAGAACAGATCAACAAAACTAGGAGCTGGTTCTTTGAAGATAATTAATAAGATTTATAAACCCCTAACCAGATTTATCAAAAAGAAGAGAAAGAACCCAAATAAATAAAATCATGAATGAAAGAGGAGACATCAAAACAAACACCACAAAAATGTAAAAAGTTATAGAGAATATTATGAAAAATTACATGCCAACGAATTAGTCAATCTTGAAATAGGTAAATTCCTAGAAACATATGAACTACCAAAACTGTAAGGGGAAGAAACTGAAAGCTTGAATAGAGCCATAACCAGCAAAGAAATTGAATCAGTAATCAAGAATCTCCCAATAAACAAAAGTCCAGGGTTGGATGGCTTTCCAGGGGAATTCTACCAAACATTTAAAGAAGAATTAATACCCATTTTTCTGAAAATATTCCAAAAAATAGAAATCAAAGGAACATTTCCAAAGTCATTCTATGAGACCAGTATCACCTTGATTCCGAAACCAAAGGCCCCACTAAAAAGGAGAATTACAGACCAATATTCCTGATGACCATGGATGCAAACATTCTCACTGAGATACTAGCCTACAGGATGCAACAGTACATTAAAAAGATTATTCACCAGAACCAAGTGGGATTTTTTCCTGGGCTGTGGGGGTGGTTCACCATCCACAAATCAATCAATGTGATATACCACATTAATAAAAGAAAGGATAAGAACCATATGATCCTCTCAATAGATGCAGAAAAATCATTTGACAGAATACAACATCCTTTCTTGATAAAAACCTTCCACCATATAGGAATAGAGGGAACATACCTCAACATCATAAGTCATATACAGAAGACTAATATCTAATTAGCTAATTAGCTAATATCATCCTCAGCTAATATCATCCTCAACGGGGAAAAATTGAGAGCTTTTTTGCTCTCAGTGTTGTCTGTTCTTACCATTGTTATTCAACATAGTACTGGAAGGCCTAGATTCACCAGTGAGACAACAAAAAGAAATAAAATTGGCAAAGAAGGCAACTTTTCACCCTTTGCAGATGGCATGATGATATGTTATGTAGAAACCCAAAAGACTCCATCAAAAAATTGCTAGATTTGATACAAGAGTTCAGCAAAGTTTCAGGATATAAAATCAACACACAGAAGTCAGTTGCATTTCTGTACACTGACAATGAAGCAATAGAAAGAGAAATCAAGGATTTGATCCCATTTGTAGTTGGACTAAAAACCATAGGATGCCTAGGAATAAACCTAACCAAAGAGGAAAAGGATCTGTATTCTTTTTTTTTTTTTAAAGATTTTATTTATTTATTTGACAGAGAGAAATCACAAGCAGATGGAGAGGCAGGCAGAGAGAGAGGAAGGCAGAGAGAGAGGAAGGGAAGCAGGCTCCCGGTTGAGCAGAGAGCCCGATGCGGGACTTGATCCCAGGACCCTGAGATCATGACCTGAGCCGAAGGCAGCGGCTTAACCCACTGAGCCACCCAGGCGCCCGAAAAGGATCTGTATTCTGAAAACTATAGAACACTTATGAAAGAAATTGAAGAGGACACTAAGAAATGGTAAAACATTCTATGTCCCATGCCCGTGGATTGGAAGAGCTAATACTTTTAAAATATCCATGCTATGCAAAGGAATCTACACATTTAACGCAATCCCTATCAAAATACCACCAGCATTTTTTCAAAGAGCTAGAACAATCCTAAAATTTGTATGGAACCACAAAAGACCCCAAATAGGAAAGGTAATGTTGAGAAGGAAAACCAAAGCTGGAGGTATCACAATTCTAGACTTCAAGCTCTATTACAATGCTGTAATCATAAAGATAGTATGGTACTGGCATAAAAACAGACACATAGATTAATGGAACAGAATAGAGAACCCAGAAATGGACCCTCAACTCTATGATCAATTAACCTTTGACAAAGCAGGAAAGGATAGCCAGTGGAAAAAAGAAAGTCTCTTCAACAAATGGTGTTGGGAAAACTGCACAGCCAAAAGCAGAAGAATGAAACTGGACCATTCTCTTACATTATACACAAAAATAAACTCAAAAGGGATGAATGACCTAAACATGAGACAGGAATCCATCAAAATTCCAAAGGCAAACAAAGGCAGCAACTTCTTCAACCTTGGCCACAGCAACTTCTTGCTAGATCCATCTTCAAAGACAAGGGAAACAAAAGCAAAAATGAACTATTGGGACTTCATCAGGATAAAAGACTTCCGTATAGCAAAGGGAATAGTCAACGAAACCAAACGTCAACCTATGGAATGGGAGAAGATATTCACACATATCAGATAAAAAGCCAGTATCTAAAATCTATAAAGAATTTATCAAACTCCAACACCCAAAAAACAAAAAATCCCATCCATGGACAGAAGACATGAACAGACATTTCTCCATTGAAGACATACAAATGGATAATAGACACATGGAAAAATGCTCAACATCACTTATCATCAGGGAAGTACAAATCAAAACAACAATGAGATACCACTTTACACCAGTCAGAATGGCTAAAATTAATAACTCAGATGTGGGTGAGGAGAAAGGGAAATCCTCTTATAATGTTGGTGGGACAGTAAACTGCTGCAGCTACTCAGAAAAAATGTTATGGAGGTTCCTCAAAAAGTTGAAAATAGAACTACCCTAGGACCCAGCAATTGCACTACTGGGTATTTATCCAAAAGGTACAAAAATAATGATTCAAAGGTGTGTATGTACCCCAATGTCCACAATATTCAAAATATGGAAAAAACCCAGATGTCCACTGACAGATGAATGGATAAAGAAGATGTGGTGTGTGTGTGTACACACACACACACACACACACACACACACACACTGGAATATTACTCAACCATCAAAAAGAATGAAATCTTGCCATTTGCAATGATGTGGATGGAACTAGAGGGTATTATGCTAGGTAAAATAAGTCAGAGAAAGACAAATATGATATGATTTTACTCATGTGGAACTTAAGAAATAAAACAGAAGAACATAGGGGAGGAGAAGGAAAAATAAGATAAAAACAGAGGGAAGCAAACCGTAAGAGACTCTTAACTATAGGAAACAAACTGAAGGTTGCTGGAGGGAAGTGGGTGAGGGGGTGGAGTAGCTGGGTGATGGGCATTAAAGAGGGCACTTGGTGTAATGAGCACTGGGTGTTATATGCAGCTGATGAATCACTAACTTTTACCCCTGAAACTAATAATACACTATATGTTAACTAAGTTGAGTTTAAATAAAAGTTTAAAAAAAACAGTTTTAAGTGCAAAAAGAGGTCTCTGTAGAGGGAATGCTATATAATTAATTGCCTTGGATATTTCAATTTTCCCCCCTTTCCCTCTGTTTAGAGGAACAGAAATAATGACTCATATGACAAATGTCTAAAGATACATACTTAAAAAGCCTAGCCTCTTGACAGAAAGAGTCTTGTGGGGCTGGTAGCCTAATGTATGGAGCCATGATGTAACCTGGGGTCATAGCATTACAGTGTGGGGCACCCAGCTGTATTCTTCACGGTGTTTAAAAGGACTTGCCATGAGGAAGCACCCTGTGGTACTCAGAACATGCTGTTAGGTCACATATTAATAACTTCACACAATAATGGCAACAGGGCCCATTCTCTTTGCAAAGTGAAGGTTGTTTATTGTTTGTTATGATTTTGACAGGCAAGACCCTACATAGGGACCGTAATACCTACAAGGTGATCTTTATAGAATGCCTGCATAGATTTCAACATTGGGATGAACTCCTTGCGTGCATTCCTTCCTTCCCTTTTCTGGGTGAAACAGAGCCAAGCTCTCCCAGGCTGGTGGAGGCAGTGTGGGAGAACAGGGGACAAGGACCGAGAAGTTGCATTCTTGCCCTGTCATCTCCCCTCACTGCTGTCCACACCCACTGGGATTCACTGAGCTCATACACACATTTTCACATGGGGAAAGCAAAGGTCATTCATGTTGGAGAATATCAATCATATTGCATTTTCTTATAAAATGAGATGAAAAAATAAATCTAAACACACTTTTCAAGTGTTACTCTTCTTTAAACTTTTATAAATGTTAAAGCTCTCATTTTTCTTTTCAATATATTCTACTTAGAACTTTTAAAAAATAAACTTTCTTTTTTGGTACCTTTCATTTCCTGTGTTAGCCTTGGAAACATAAAATACATCTCACTAGAACTCTTCTGTGCAAATAATAAACATAAATAATATAACATCTAAGTTATAAAAAAAAAAAAAAAAGAGGCCATTTCAAGGTTTTCACTGCTACAGCTATCCACTGCAGTCTCTGGAAGATGTTCCTAGAAGTAGTCAGTGGTCTGCCTGCTTAAGCCACACAGATCCTGGTCTGGCTGAGGTGGGCTGGGCAAGAACTCGCTGTCCTGTTTGTCCATCTGTAAACTACTTCGAGAGAACTGTAAGACACTTCCCAGCCCACTGACCAGTGAGAGAGAGGAAATCCAGTTGAGGGAGCTGAAGTTAGGCAGGTTGAAAATGGATGACAGGGGCGCTGCCCTGCTGGTATGGGTGGGTTTCATCTTGGAGTCCCCAGGACATCCTTCCAGGATAGGCTCCCTTGGCATGGAGGACCCCGGGGCCTGACTGCTCAGTCCCTCCAGCAGAATGTCTTCCCTTAAAGGTACATTCATGTCCACCACATTGGGCTCTCCACTAGCCTCTGGGGAGCAGGCTGGTTGTTGTATGTGCCATGACGCCTGTGAGGTGCAATCCTGGGATAGGGGTCCAGAGGTACTGATGCTCTTCTGTTCTGATGACTCAGTTCTGGGTTCTTCTGAAGGGTGTCCCTGAGCAAAGTTCTCTTTGGGAGCAATGAGTTTCTTGGGGCGCCTCTTGGCCAGTTGGCGCCCCCGCTGAAGTTGGGTGGGGAAAAGACTCCCCTGCAGGGCTTTGAAAAACAATCTGGAAAGAGCATATACAAAACATTCATCTGTGGGTGGTGACTTTGAATCTTCTGAGAGTTTCATTGTATAAAAATAGAGGTCTGAGAATGCTCTCAGAACTCGTTTAAGACTTGAGGGACACTGTCCCTGATACCCACCTGGGAAGCAGTGCAGCAACAGGTGCTATGAGACAAGTCAAATAGAATACAGGGTCGCCCAGTAATGTCTGCATAGTCCAATAAGGGTTGGACGGAGGATAACACGTTTCACAAGAAGCATTGTAAATCAAAGCCACAGTGAAAAACAGAAGGATACTGAAGCCGCAAGCTATCCAGTTGAGCCAGGTCTAAGGGGGAAAGAGAAAGGGCATTTATTTAAATAGAGTTGCACTGGTTATCCATCAGTGCATAGCTGTTCTCAGGGCTTGGTGAAAACACGGGTCTGTGGCACAGGCAGCTGGGAGGGTCTGATGAAGCCTTTGGCATCAGTGAAACACCCTGGGCACAGTCAAGGAGTCAGGCATAGGAAGGAAAGACAGAGGGAAAGGCCAGCATGAGGCAGAGGAGAAGAGGAGAGCAGGCAGGAAGGCGCAAAGTGCTGCCCAGGTGAAGACACCAGTCAGGATGTGGCAGTTCCCACACCAAGGAGCTCTAATACACATGTGGCGGGCCCATGTACTTGTTTCCCTTCTCCACAGTGAAGCTGGCTTTGAAGTCACCTGTCTGCTCAGAAATCTTCTAGATGTCATGGAATCTGCCTGGGAGTGTGGGGCCTGCAGCATCAGCACTCCCTGGGATCATGCCCACAGCTCTTACCCAGGTCTTGGTTTCAATACCCAGGTGCAGAAGGAAGGTGAACAGCGCGATGGCCGTGATGGGGGTTCCCCAGGTAAATACATCTGTGTCTGAGTCATAGTAGGCCTGAAAGACAGTAGTGTCCTATGTCTGTGGGTTGCTGGATGAAGCTGGTGAGAAAGGCTGTTCCAGGTGCCAACTTACCAGGTAAGGAATGAAAAAGCAAACCAGGCTCTGGAAGGCAGCATCAGCCATGTTTAACCAGAACGTGCGTGGCCGATACTCCTTAGACACAAAAACAAGCACAGAAATTATAGAAAAGTAAGAATCTCTTCAAATGATGTCTTCCAGTAGTACAGGGCCATTAATGCACAAGATAAGCACCCCAGGGGAACTTGCTAATTCAAGACTTTGGCGAGTTGGGGTCGGGTCGCAGAGGGACTACAAGAACGTCTGCAGAGGCATCATCTGCAGCCGGGTCAATCATTCAGAGCATCTGTCCACAAGACCAGCTTCTCTAGATCTAGGTCAACAGCAGACACATAAAACGACTGCCTAAATCCTAAGAGGGAGCATTTTTTTAAAGCAAGATTTATTTATTTGAGAGAGAGAGAGCAGGGAGAGGGGCAGAGGGAGAGAATCTCAAGCAGACTCCCCAGTGATGATGGAGCCCAACATGGGGCTCGATCTCATCACCCTGGTATCATGACCTAAGCCAAAATCACAAGTTGGACGCTTAGCTGACTGAGCCACTCAGGTGTCCCCAAGGGAGCATGTCTCTACAATAGGAAACAGCACCTCAAATTCTGCATGTCCTGCTCTAATCTGAGTTCTTCTGCTCCTACTTTGCATGATGTTGCTGCCCTTTGTTGTTGGGTCCCCTAGAATGTTTCTTAAGAGTGAGTCTTTTTAAAAAAATGGATCATGGAAGTGTTCAATGTTAAAATAAAAAAGCTGTACACTGAGGGCAAAATGACCTTGATATGGACTGATCAAGACTTCATTTCCTGGGCAACTACATTTGTATTTGACTCTGAGCTCCTAAGCAGCTGGGGCTGGTACTGGCCTACAGGAAATGTAGATTGGACTGAATGAGCACTTACTGAGCACTTAAGAAAGTGCTGGCTAGGCCCCTCCTTCAGTCCTCTATCTCCCCAGGACAATCTTCTTGTGCCTTGTTCCCTTGGCCAGCCCCAGCCCCTGGCCAAGGACAGGAGGACAAGCTTGGTACAGCCATTCCTCCAGTGCAAGGTATCATGCAGAGGCCCTCCTCATCTGCTTGACCCTCAGTTGTTCCCACCCCACAGCCCCACCCCTGCTGCCTACCTTGAGGGAACCCAGTGTCAGTGAAGGTGACCAGGGGAAGTCAACTCAAAAGTAAACAAATTCTAAATCAGACACTGTTGTAAGACATAGGCAGCTCCATTCCCTTTGCACACATACAATAATTCCAACTAGCAAAAAGAAGCACTTAGAGGGCCAACTTTAAATGCTGGTAGGAATAGCTAGTAATTAGCGTGTCAATCTATGTGTTGTGTTGATGTAAACATATACTTATATCTGCTTGTATTCACTTATTCTTTCAATGGATTCTCCATGGGTTTATCTGCTGATTAGTTCCCATTCAAAATAAATCACATTTTGAGGGGATTATTTTAGAAAAATCCCTGTGCAGGAGGCAGCAATTCACATGACCCTGACTTCGATTCCAAGTGGACTTTCCTTAGGCTCCTGGAGACTGTTGGTATAGAGAATTTTCATGTCATTATATATTTTTTTCTATTAACCTTCCTCTTTTTTTTTTTTAACTGAGGTACATTGGTACACAAAAACTGCACACATTTAATGTATACTTCTTGATGAGTTTGGACATATGCACATACCAGGATACCATCACTCCAACCATTAACCTCACTCTACTTAATACACAGCTCCTACACAATTAAGTAGATAGAATCCATTTTTTACCTCCTGCTGGTTATTTTCCAAAATTTTAACAATTTCCCCCAGGATGTCCATTTAAAGGGAGGTGTAGAGACTTTCATTCTCTGTAGGTGAATGTGGAGAGTGGGAGGGCCAAGCAATAGGAGATGGGGGCAGGAAAGGAGCCTCACCTCCATGTTCTGGCCACTCTTGTAGAGCTGTGGTTCAGTCAGCAGCACTTCAGCTGGCACGTCCTTGTCCAGCACCCCAGTCACGAGCTGGGGAAGTGACGAGAAGAGCAGATTAAAGAAGATCAGATACCACTGGTCAATCATGGCAGATGCAGAGAAGCCACAGTAAAACTGGAACCAAAACAGGAGGCCCACGAACATCTGAAATCAAGAAAGGAAGAATGGGGACAAGCAATTCTTAGCTGTCCTTGCAGATTCATATCCAAGGTATCTAAGGGTTTTGTAGAATTTGACTATAAAGATTGAATTTAGAGGCAGAAATTTCCTTCAAAGCTCTAATCTTATAGCACGCTCTCACACATGCTCGCTCTCTCTCTCTCCTCATTTCTTTCAGCATGAAGGACTGGCAATTGGAGATGAAAATTCCCAAGGACAGCCCACAGAGAGACGATGCTGCTGATAACAGCCCACAGGAAATGCAGATCAAATGGAATAGCATTTATTTAGCATCTATGAAAGTGCTGGATAGGTCCTTCCTGACAGTCCCTTAACTAACAGGACAAACTCGTTGTATCTTGTTACTACAGCCAGGTGAGGAGATAAGGTCCAGTTGAGTATAGAAATTCCCCATAAAGGTACAGCAGGGACCTTCCCTAGTAGCTGTCCTCTATGATCCTAAACCAAACCTATCTATTCTACATCTCAGATCTTGCTTCTCTCTTTAGTTACTTACCCTTTCTGATGAGGAACAGTGGGCAATTATTGATTCCCATGGCAGGGGGAACACACACACGCACAGCAACAAAGTCAACGATGATACCAGGGTTGCTGCTGTGACCAAGCCCAGATATCCACCAGGCACTCTAATGGCAGATGAGGTATAGGTATAATCACTGGTTCTCAGAGTTATCCCTGCCTTGCTGAACAGGAAAGTGAGGGTCAGGGAGAATGAGCAGCTTCTTCAAGTCCATGCTCAGTAGGAGGAGTTGAGGGGATCTCTTCCCCTTATTACTTGATCACTGAACATCCGTGGCTTGAGTGCGTTTACATGGGGCATGGCAATTTAGCAATGTAAAAGCATTTAACCTATTAGCTGTATATTTTGGCATAGATCATTTGACCCTTTTCTGCCTCAGTGTCCTTGTCCTTGAAATGGGCACCCCCTAACAGTACTTAGCTTTGGGCTGTTGTGAGGATTAATGAACTAATACATTTAAAGTACTCACACAGTCTCCTTGTACACTGTGATTTATTGTTGTTTGAGTTAGCAGTACAGCCATTTCCTATGAGGCTCAAGCAGGGTAGTGTGCTTACTCGATTCAGAGAAAAGGAATCTCAGGTCCAAGATGTTGAATGACTTGACTATGGCCATTGTGTGAGTAATAAAAGCTGACCTGTTCAAACCACTTGTGGGTCTTGGCCTGGAGGGCAGACACCCCCAGGTGGAGAACATTCTCTGCAGGGGACCTCAGGTAATGGCCTGGGTTTTGGTTCTGAAGTTGCCACTATCTTTCTTTCTGACCTTGACTCAGTCACTTACCTTCTCTGAGCTTTGGTTTCTGGACCTGCAAATGGCTTGGTCTGAAGATCAGGAAGCAATGACACATATCCTCCAAGTCTTGTTTCAATCTATGACTTAGTGCAACTTACCCTTCCACACCGAAAACTGACAGACTTGGGTTTTTCATTGATTTTCTTCCCTTCTCACTCCCACGGCTGACTTTCTCTCACCCACCCCCACAGGCTCAGCCTAATGACTCATCAGTGAACAACTGGAGTCAAGAGAAAGAGGAGGAAAGGTACTTAGTTAATTGACATTTTTTCCTTATAGTACCCAAAAGCCTTCTTCCCAAACTACTGTTGCTATGGAAACTTTTCTTTTCTGTTCTTTTTTGGAAGGGAAGACTAACTTACTCCTAAAACTAATGAATTTCTCACTTTTGGAGGTAGGGTAATTATCCTTGCACTTCTCAACTAGATTGAGCACCTGTTAACAGAGGCCTTGCATCTCAGCTGTCCCCTTGGGACTCTTCCGGCTCTTGTTCAGTTTGTTTCCTTCTAGCTCATTTTCTACGGGGGCAGTGGCATTCAGGGGTGGTGGGCTGGGGGAAGAGAGGGCTCTGCTGTATTATGTATATATTCTTCAAGGTCTGAATCTTAACTGAAAAGCTTTGGGCTTGATCCCTAGCCCCGCTGTGTGGGGCACGGGCTGACTCAGCTCCTCCTTACCCAGCTGCTGCAAGGGGCTGCTATGGACGCAGGGGCCCTGGGAGCAGGGCTAAGCCCTAGATGGGCTCCTGGGGGAGGAAGCTGGGAGGAAGCTGGAAGGAAGACGAGGCCCGAGGCCACCTGCAGCCCTCTGGCAGCAGCCCCAGCCCTGACAACCGGGTTTCATTTTGTGCTCTCCCGTCACAAATGCTGCACTATCGGTTCTGAACTTTTTATCTGCAGATTCTAATTTATGCCTTCTCCTCCCCATCCCCTTTATGAGGACAGATTCATCATGCCAGGCAGGAGGCTGTGCCCATTCAGGTGGCCACTCTGGCACTTATTTGAAACTGAAATGCTGAATTCCCTCCCCTCAGTCTGAGAAATTTTCATGAGGAATTATGGAAAATCAGAGCTCAACTCTCATGCTTTGTTTTCAAATAAAGGAAAAAAAATCCCTAGAAAGCAAGTAACTTGCTCAAGATTGCACAAAAATTAATGACAGAAACAGAGCTGGGGTTCTACGTTCTCAGCCTCACTCATCTATACTCAAGCATCCCTCCACCTCTTTGGGAACTGGGAAATTCTAGGCTTGTAAGTATATGCATGGGGTCTCAGCTCTGGGCATGCAATGCCAGGTGGTTGAGAGAAAGCAGGGAGTAACTGGCCAAGGCCAAGGGAAGCATGGCACAGACTTACTTGGACACAATCCCAGGCAGAACCTAATCCGAATTAATTTCCAGGACCTAACTGATCAAATTAGACATGATGTGATTGACCCTGGGTATTTGTATTCATTTATTAGAAGACATTTTGAAAAATGGGTGAGAGTAAGGGGAGCAAGAGTGTTGGGAAAAGTAGATGGGTCTAAATCTCCAGAGCAAACAGGAAGACGAACAAGAGTTACACCGATGGCAGTTTAGAACTAGCAGGGAGATCTTTTAATGGAAAGAGGAAAAAAATATCTCTCTCCCTCTCTCTCTCTCTCTATATATATATATACACACACACATATATATCTATATATAGACAGATAGATATCTTTTAATTTATTGTATTTTGTTCTTTTTTAGGAGAGTATAGGATGATCCTGACACTGGAATTGTGGCATCCAATGTGGCAGAATTGTGGAACTACCCTGAAAGATCACTTACCCCAAGAATTTATTTATTTTGTCTCCTTGTTTGTACATTCAGCCACAAGGTTTTAGAGACAAGAGCAACAAGCAGCAACTCCTCAACTTCTTAGCAGAATGTCAACCCATTACCTATGAGTAGATAAGGATTCTAAAACGGCCATGGCATCCATGCTAGAGGACTATGGAAAAGGACACCTGTCTGCCAAGGGCTTAGTAACAAAGGACCTAAGCGTTAAACATTAGGATCAACATGAAATGGAGCATGGCCCTGGAAGAGAGTCTCTGGAGAGACAGAATTATAATCAGTCAGCCAGGCCTGGGCATGACCTAACTGGATGGTCAGTTATAGACAGAGCTTGCCAGAAGGGGGCACGTCTGCCCTGACAGCACTGGAGAAAGTGTGGCAAGGACCTGCTGGTGGCCCTGTTCCTGGGGCCCTATACCTGTGTCCTGACCAGGGGACTCACACACCTGGCCCAGTGTGGTTATGTTTCCACAGAGGCCATTCAGTACTGGGATCACAGCATGACTAAGTGTTCTCATTCAGACTCCAGCACTGCCACTGCACTCCTGCTTGTCCCTGGATTTCCCTGTCTGCTCTAGAAAGAGCACTGATTAGAGGATTCCTGTCTATGGATACCTTAGCAGTCTGCTCCCAGGAAACACATTAACAGAGTGGCTAAGAGTTGGGAGTCCAATGAGCTGGGTTAAATGCAGCCTTGACTACTCCCTGTGTGACCTTGTACAGACCACTGCAACTCATGATTCCCCCACTTCTTATTATAAAGCACTAAATGGATATTCTTGTTTGATCTGTTTTTACAACTTTCTCCTTTAGAGGTGCAGCTACCTTCATGACCCTGTGAGCTAGACTTCTTGAGCCCACAGGGGGAAAGGCCAGGCTCGGCCTGGGGTAAGTTCACAGAGGCCAAGGAGGATGGAACCAACAGGAAGCTCTGGGATGCGCAGATGGCCACATTCAGGGGATGGTCTAATAAATCTTAGCTCAGGCTTTTTGATGTAAAAACTCTAGAAACCAAAAAACAAAACAAAACAAACAAAAAACCCTCTAGAAACCAGAAGTATCAAACACCTACTGTATTTTTGTAGAAGAAATACAGCACCATGTTGGCAAGTCGGGAATAGCACCAATGTCCGTGAACAATTAAGAGTCTCTCGAGGTATCGAAATCTTGGCACTGCAAAGTCACTGGCCATCACTGCCTTGAAAGGGAACAAAGTCCTTGTTATTGGTGACATCTTACTCTGTCTAAGGTCTGTCTTATCTCCCCCAAATACAAGGAATGGAGAAATCCAGTTTCAAACACAATGTGCACATGATTGGCCAAAGCTTACTTTATCCCCATTTCCCTTATTATCTCTTTTAATTAAAAAAATGAATCAATCTCAGCAAGCATTCTTGTTCAGGGGTATCATTTTATAGTACTCATTTAAGATTCTGAATATATGTAACTGATTTTTAAAAGTTTTTGTTTTCCCATGCCCCTTCCCCCTTTTTAA
This sequence comes from Mustela erminea, assembly GCF_009829155.1. NCBI lineage: Eukaryota > Metazoa > Chordata > Mammalia > Carnivora > Mustelidae > Mustela > Mustela erminea. The sequence continues at coordinate 24,867,623 of NC_045618.1, forward strand.
AAGATTTTATTTATTTATTTGAGAGAGAGACAGAGATAGCGAGAGACAGAGATCCCAGAGGACCCTGGGATCATGACGTGAGCTGAAGGCAGATGCCTAACCAACTGAACCACCTGGGTGCCCCATTGTTTTCCCATGTCTTCTTTAACAAGCAAAAAACAAAAATAAAAACCCAGAGAGGCAGTTTCCCTACTCTTCTCCACCCCTTGATATTTTATTCATATTGGGATCTCAACCCAAAGATGAACCAAAGCTGCCCCTTTTCTATGAATCAGAGACAGGCAGTTGGCCTTCTTGGGAGGTGTGTTTTGGACCCTTCTTAGCAGTCACAAGTGACAAGTAAGGCCAAGCCCATGGCTCTGCTGGCCTTCACATCACCCAGTTCCGGGAAGCTGCAAAAAGGCAACAGGTGTCCACTCTACCCAGAAGGGAGTGAGGACAGCAGGTTTCCTCCATGGAAAGGAAAGATAACTGGGGTTGAAAGTGTCCCTCGCTTCACTGAGTATCATCCTCTATATAATTAAACTAAGTGGGGAAGACAGATGCCATCAAAATGACACCTTTTGTACCCAGAATATCTTAGAATCTACCATATAATGAACTTCTCTGTTGAAAAAAAACTCAAAGAAATTGTCAGGAAAAGATAGATTTCTGCTTATTTTTGGAGGATTATTCTACACAAAAATATAAGTCTTCTTTTAAAATTCAACTCATTTCCCTCTAGTCAAATAATTCCTTGAAAAGAGTTAGATCACAGTTGATGTGGTCCCTTAGCTGAAACAGAATAATGTCATTATACATGACAAAAAAGTGTGAAGCCTTCAAATGTCTGCTTTCTAAACCCAAAGTTAAGGATTTCAAAGCAAATAACTGTTTCTATTCCTCTTCCTATGAACACTGGGGTTTGAGGGCTTTGTGTACTCATCTCCAGCCTTCTGCCACTTCTTCCCACCTCCAAATTTAGGCCCTGCTTGTCCCTCTGTCAAGGCAGTCTATTTGTCCCTCTGTCAAGGCAGCCTTACAAAATGCTCCCAGCTAGGTTAAATCTTCCTGTCAAATACTTAATACCAAAACCAGTGTTTCTCTTTATATCATTTTATAAGAGTTGGGACTATTTATGTACATTTAAAATAAGTATCTGTCTCCCCAACTTTTCTGGACATTCCATGAGAGCCAGGAGAGTAGATGTGATCACCATGTACCTTAAGTTCCCAGTCAGTGCCAGTGCTCAACAAACACGGTGGACCAGATGACCCCATGAACACCAAGCTTCTCAGAGATGCAGGATCTCCTTTGCCCAGCTGGGATAAGCTTCTCACTTTGGCTAAGCAGGAGAGCTCCAACACCCTCACTTATTCTTGATGACTCTGCTCAGATGCCTAGTGTCTGTGTTACCAAAGTGTCCCACAAAGCCCATCTTCCAAAGAGCTCACCTTTGCTTATTGGACTGACTAAAAGGCAAGCAGGGAAAATATTCCCTGGGAACCTGAGCACTTGGAACAGTAAGAAAAGGTATCAGGCCTTACCATCATCTTACATAACGTATCCTCAATAGGAAGTGTAGCTTCAAATAAATGCAGAAGCATCCAACAACATTTTACCTAGAAGTTATTTCCACTCAAAGCTTTGCCTTGGTATGTGCCTTGTCATTTGGCTGTTCCCATCATTCCTCACATGACTTGAAGTATATATCTGCACTGGCCCCTGACTTAAGGAAGTGAACAGTGGTGGTAGCTCAGTCTCCTCCCCATCCACAAACATGAGAGTGTTTCATACAAAATGTATTTACTTGGTGCATTTCTCTGCATGTGCTATTTACAGGCACTTCCCTAGTTAGCTTTTCACTACAGGAAATAGGTGCAATGGAGATGATAATGAAAACATCAGAATGAACCAACCATCTTGTTCATCCATTCACTCCCCATGTACTAAGTGGCATTAAAAGGCAGAGATGAGGTGCCCTGGGTGGCTCAATCACTTAAGCATCAGCCTTTGGCTCAGGTCATGATCCCAGGGTCCTGGGATGGAGTCCCATGTTGAACTCTTTGTTCAGTGGGGAGCCTGCTTCTCCCTCTCTCTCTGCCTGCCCCTCTGCCTACTTGTGCTCTCTCTACTCTCTCTCTGTCAAATAAATACTTAAAATCTTAAAAAAAAAAAAAGGCAGGGTTGAGTCCAACCTTGGGCTGCACTTTCATTTCATGGAAGAATTAAAACCATGCAAGTAACATAACACAGTGACTCAGGTCAAATGAAGGCAGGAAGAGAGTAAGGTACATGCTAAGGATGGGCCAGAGGAACTACTGGGTTTCTAGCTCGGGACTTTCCATCTTACTGTTATTTTAATGTCAGGTAAGAAAATTAGTGAGTTCTGCAAAGGCCTGGCACATACAAGTGTTCACTGAATAAATACTGACTGCATCAGTGAATAAATCAACCAATGACTAAATGGTGACCAGCATCTGGAATTTTTAGAAGGAAACTGGAAACGTTGTTTTCTGAAGTCTCCACCAACTTAAAAAAATGTCATGATTAAAAATTAATCAAATGTTGGAAATCGTTGTGATCTTACATCCAGAATAAAGTTAATTTTAATTAACTCGCGTGTTCAGCATCTGAATCACATGTTAAGAACCAACACAGTAGCAAATGAAAAAGGAAGAAATAGATTTTCATGTGAGTCAAGATGGATACATTCCATTTTTATAGCGATACCAGGTTCCAACAGTCCAACAGCAGAGTCATTTTTTCAAATGGAACAGTAAAACATGCTTTCTTCCAAGCATGAGCCATAAATAGAGAGAAGGTGATGACTCACCTTGCCTAACTCTGTTCCACTTATTTCACAAAAATATACTTAGGGACCTAGGAAAAGCTGTTTACTGCTTCATAAACATGAAGAATTAGCCACCTCTACCTTATCTTCTACAGCTTAGTAGAAAGTGAGCATCACATTGCACTGAAGGCCAACCCTTTAGATTTGTCGGACAAAGCCTATGACAAGGTACGACAGTGGGCCAATTAGTCACATAGGACAGCCCTGATTGGTCTTTACCTGCATGCCCTCCTGGCCCGAGATTCCCACACCCACATCTGCCACCTGGATCATGCTGACATCATTGGCTCCATCTCCTAGAAACAGCATAGGCAGGAAGAATCGTTTGAGTTGAGATGCACAGAATCAAATGACTTGACGGATCTTCATGGGGTCCCTACTGGGCTGAGTCCTATGAAAGGGTCATGGGGATGAGTAAGGAAGAAGCAGTGCAGAGTCTGCCCAGGGAAAATTGAGTTAAGCAGTCAGAACAAACATGGCGTGGGGTTTGGAATTGCCAGTCACATCAAGAGATGTTTCAGAAAGCAGGCTAGCATGGTCACCGTTTTGCTTAATATTCACTCTACATTATGGGCTCATATACCTAGAGATAGAGTCCTAGGTAGATAGAGTCCTAGATAGAGACACGGTGTCTTGTGCAGTAAAGATGCTATCACCGTCATTGTTACTATTTACTAAGCTCTAGCCTTTATCACATGTAGAGCATATCAGTAAAGGCTATTCTAATTCATGCTTACATGAGTGGTTTTCTAAACTGAAAAAAGGAAGTTAAGTTCTGCCCAGCAAACTGTACAGCTCTTTCTGTACACTGATTACCAGCTAGCTTATTAGCTATGGTGCTTACCTTTGGGCCCTCTAAAGATGTGATAAAGAAGAACTATTTATTCAGTCAAGCTGCTGACAGAAAATGGTTAGAAACAGAGGACAAAGGTCAGAGATCTCATCACCTTTGGGGAAAAGCAAGCAGAGATTTAAAGTCACTGTCACTCAGGAATAGGGCAGCAGAAGGGCCCAATCACAGAGTATCTCCCAAGTTTCAAATATGCAAAAAGTGCAGATATACAAGTCAAAGTGATTCATAACCTGGTTATAGGATGTCTCGGCTCTATGATTTTTCTGTACTCTTTTTGCACTGGCCTAACATGAGTGATCAGTCAATATTCGTGAAACTGAAATTCTGTGAAGTAATTAACAATCTCTGCAGTTTTTCCCAGAATGTTCCAAACAAAGTGAGATATGGCAGGCAACAATGTTCTCTACATTATTAACCGCTGGACACCTGGGACTAGGTGCCATCAATACTTTCATTTATGGTCAAAGAAATGAGCTAAAGTTCTGATGGGCCATTACTTTCCCTTTTGAAATTCTATTTTGTTTTTTCTTTCTTTCTAAGAAAGAAACTACTTCCATTTTTTTTAAATGAATACCATCCACCAGTGATTCCATGGCTGACCCAGGCACTGACGAGGCTATGAAAATGTAATTTATTCATACATGTGTTACACCAGCCTTACCGGGGGCATGGTCCTCATGCCACCATAGAGAGGACCTCAGAGAAGCCTGCACCTAGCCTGCACACGCCTCAGCACCAACCTACATCACTTGCTAAGGGAGCTCTGAAGGCCACTCCGGATACATGAGGGCAATGGTGGACTGAAACAGCCTTCCCTGAAAGAGGGACACAGCTGGGGCCTTCCCATAGCCTGGACCACAGACTCAGAGTAAACATGTGTTCACATCTATGGTCATCTCCCTACCCTTAGTGATTACCAAAGCCCTGAAGATGTACAGGGCTGTCTCCATAACAACCACACTATGGCTATCCCACCTCAGACCCAGGCTCTACCAGCCTCAACTCTGTCCTGATGAAGTGTCCTGTGTGAGAGAGTAGCAATCCCCATATCAGGAAACTGTCAAAGACCCTTTGCAGAAAACACTGTAATCATTATTGATTGGGGAGGATCTTTTATTTCAGAACCAAATCTCACCTAGGTATAGATTCTATATTCAGGGAGACCAAACTTTTTTGGTATCTGGGGATAAGGGGATCACCCCTTTCCCTGGGCTACCTGCAGTCTTTCCCAGCCCTCACCAGCAGATGGTGCTGCTAAGTCCCTGAACGTGGCTACAGATGGCACCCCAGCCAGAGTGGGTGGGGATGATGCCCTGGGAGGAGGTAGGTGAGGACTGGGTAGCACTGGAGAGGACCCTAGAAGGCTCTCCAGGCTAAAAGTCTGCAAGGAAAAGCCACCATTAGATGCACAGTTCTTAAGGAAATACTGTAAGGTTTAGCAACTACTCACATGGATTCATTTAATTACATGCTTGTCTTGGAACAGTCAGTAAAGTTCAAAGGTTAAGAGGCAACAGGGATTCGGATCACCGTCAGATCTCTGGGTTCTTGCAGTATTATGGAGTTTTGCACTCCAGTTGGGTCATGGTGACCAGAAGCCCCTGCAGAGGGCCTTCTTTTTAAGGTGTTCTGAAACAATACTTAGTATGCAGGGCTCTGCTGTGGCAGAGGCTGCCTGGGACAGCAAATGTCTAGTCTCCTGTCTCCCAAGAAACAGTGTCAGCTTTGTCTTCTTAAACCTCCATTGTATAACTATATACAGCTATATATACAAGCTATAACTGTTGTGCCACACTTTGTGGTTTTCAAGTTCATGTTTTATATTTCAAACAGGCTGCTTATTTTCTTGCACTGGGTGTGAATTTATAAACAGAAAAAAGAGAAAGGAAGTGTTTTCCCATCTTACAGTATAGCACCGACAGGGTGGAAACTCCAGGATGCATCCACAGGAAGCAGCTGCATAAGACAGAGGCTACTCATTTACATAGGGTCCAGCCTGGCTGGCTTGGATACTTGCCTATGGCCAGGGTCATGGCCTTGAGCTTGCTTCTGACTAGTTTCACCACCATACTCTTCTGCAGAGGTGTCGAGCGACAGCAAAGGACTGAACGGCACTGCTTAGCGAGAAAGAGAAATTTGTCTTCTAGGTTTTTCTCAAGGGCATAGGCCAGACTTCTCCCATCGATCACGAGGCTCAGGCTGGGGCCAGAGGTGGTGGATGTGGAAGGTTGGCAGACAGGGGAGAACCCCACGCTCACGTTGCCTGCAGTCTTCTCAGGGGTGTTGCAGGGGATCCTGGACTGCACGTAGTGTAGACACTGGTCTAGCAAGGCCGCACAGGCCTCCTGAAATGGACATGAGAGGAAGCGCTGTTTTCACTCAGCTGTACCACACATTCTCTTACCTTCCTCAACACTGATAGTTTGATCATCTCAAGGGCACCAGGCTGCAAGCTCTGCCCAGAAGGGAAGTTCACTGAAGATGATAACTGTCCACATGAAGAGGATGAGCTTGCCTAGGGTTTTGATAAGACTCCACTTCACTACCCATTACACTCTGTGGACATTAGACGAGAACGTCTTCCGTTTGCAAAATCCGACTGTACTATGGCTAAACTGCTGGCTGGTTAGGCTGAGGGAGTCTAACACGCACCCCTCCGTACTTCTCTGAGGGCTTTACTCAGCCATTTTTGCTTGCTTGTGAGGTTCTAAACCTTTTAGAAGTCTTTATTATGATTATCCTCTAAAGAAGTGTAATTATCGGGGTTTCCCTAAGCTCTCCAGTTGGCCAGGGAAATAATGTTTTTAAAAAGCATAATTTCTGAGGCTTTTATTGGCAATAAAACTGTACCTGAGTTCCAAAACTGTACCTGAGTTCCAGAAATAATAGGAAAACTTATAGAAGAGACCAAGGGGTCAGGGGAAATAAGAGAGGTGACAATTTCCAGGAGTAAACACACTCCAGGGAAGGCAAGTAATTCTTGGACCTCTGTGGACAGTGAGCCCACTGGGTAAGCAACCAATTTCCTGCAACGCACCCTGGAAATCCAGCTGTGTCAGTAAGTGCTTATTGAGGGCCTTTTGTATTTAGAAAAGTGGTGATGCAACATGGGGGCTTAAGTGGGTAGGAGAAGAATAAATGAAACAAGATGGGATTGGGAGGGAGACAAACCATAAGTGACTCTTAATCTCACAAAACAAACTGAGGGTTGCTGGGGGGAGGGGGTTTGGGAGAAGGGGGTGGGATTATGGACATTGGGGAGGGTATGTGCTTTGGTGAGTGCTGTGAAGTGTGTAAACCTGGTAATTCACAGACCTGTACCCCTGGGGATAAAAACATATGTTTATAAAAAATAAAAAATTAAAAAAAAAAAAGAAAAGTGAGACAAGAAAAAGGAAGACTAAGAAAACACAGTTATTAGTTCCTGAACAAATGGCAGCAGCTGAACATATAATCACAGGAAGTCACAGATTAGGATGTGCAAAAGCATTACAGGCTATGAAGAGGGAGAGATTTGCTTCTAGGGTGGGGCTGGGAATGGCAGTAACTGAGGTGGGGCTGGAAGAGGATGTGAAATCTCATTCTACAAACACCCTGAGTTCCCTTGTGCTAGCACCAAGCCCTGCTAAGGTAAACTGGAGTAAGCACATCCACCCTGTCTCCCCCACTGAAAGCAGCTATGGCAGTCGAATAGAGAAGTCACAGGGCAACTGTCTGAGGACTTTGAAAATAAACAGTAGCTGTTGCATTGGAGAGGAAGACTAGTGTTCTAAGTACACTGGACTGGTGGGTGAGTTTTCCATTTTCCCTCTGGTCTGTACCCAAGCATCATAAAACCTAGAAGTAGGAGCCAACGCAGGGACAGAGAGAGCTCCAGGAGAAATCCAACCCTTACCCCCTATTCCTGTCCCTGCTGGAGGAGTGGAAAAGAGAACCCCCAATGTACAGAGAAGATAGGGGAAATCCCACTTTTATTTATCTTTTTCTCTATTCTCTGGATCCCAGCCTCAGGTAATTTTGCTATCATGGCAGCAGGACAATCTGTTGCCAAAGACTCTATTAGAGAAGCCGTGGTCCTGTGGTGGTAAGATAACTTCTGCCTTTTTCTCTCTGTCCTATCACCACTTGGTCTTGGATAGAGGTGTGGGGCAGAAGTACAAAGTAGAGCAAGGTAACTCAAACCCAGCTTTCTGGCCAGAGGACTGGAAAGGGGAGTCCCAGAGAACCAGAAAGTACTTAAAAAAAAAAAAAATGGTGAAGGGGGAAGAGCTTGGTCAGCTGACCCCACAGCATGGCTTATTAATTCTTGGACTCACCCACAAACCATGCACACATAGACATAATCCTAAATGGCATAACAAAGACTTTTGAGAATTGATCTAGGGATAGACTGCCACCCAAGTTCCCAACTTTTATTAAGGGGTGGCAAAAATGTGAGACAGAGTCTAACAGCTTGGTAAAGGCTACACAAAACTGACATCAAAACGGCCACCCAGAGGCTGTTCAGAGCTTGAAGCCTGTATCTAAGATGGCTGATTACCTGCCTTGAATATATCTAAATTCTTCACAGAATTTTAAAATAACCATTGTCATTCAAAATGCCTACAATACAACCCCAAATTCATCAGCATGCAAAGAAGCAGGAAATTCTCAATGCATGTGAAAAAAGACAGTCAACAAAAGCCAAAGTGAAGATGTCACAGATACCAGAATTATTTGAGAAAGACTCTGAAACATCTATTATAAAAATGCTCTATCTAGTAAGAGTGGACATTCTAGATGAATAGAAAGAAAGTCTCACAAAAAAGACAAAATATAAAGAAGAACCAATAGAGATTTTAGAACCCCCCCAAACAAAACAAAACAAAACAAAACCCCAAAAAGTCTAAACCAAAATAAGCAGCTCATTGGTTTCTAAGTAATTTATGTAGATATTCCCTCCTCAAGGAGGGGAAATAGAACTCCACACTCTTGAGTGTGAACTGTGCATAGTCCCTTCCTTCCAAAGAGTACAATATGGAAAGGAGTAAAAATAATTGGCTTACAGTGGAGAAAGCTGACAAACATAAAACCAACAGTGGCACATCATGTTGATAGAATGTACTTTTTTTTTTTTAAAGATTTTATTTATGTATTTGACAGAGAGAAATCACAAGTAGACGGAGAGGCAGGTAGAGAGAGAGGAAGGGAAGCAGGCTCCCTGCTGAGCAGAGAGCCCGATGCGGGACTCGATCCCAGGACCCTGAGATCATGACCTGAGCCGAAGGCAGCGGCTTAACCCACTGAGCCACCCAGGCACCCAATAGAATGTACTTTTTAATATGATGTGATACAATGATGAAAATGGCACTTTAGGCACTTTTAGAAAAACACCCGACCAATCCCCATATAAGGGTATTCTTTAAAATAACTGATTAGTACTCTCAAGTCATCAAAAAGAGAAAATTTAAGAAACTGTTACAGCCAGTAAGAGCCCAAGGAAACATGACAGTTAAATATAATGTGATATTCTGTATGAGATCCTGGAACACAAAAAGGACATTAGGTAAAAATTAAGACAATGTGAATATAGCATAGATTTTATTTTCTTTATTATTATTATTATTTAGAGGTGGAGGAAGTATTATTATTATTATTATTATTATTATTATTATTATTATTGTTATTAATCTCAAGCAGGCTCCATGCCCAGCACAGAGCCCAATGTGGGGCTTGATCCCACATCCCTGAGATCATGACCTGAGCCAAAATCAAGAGTTGGATGCTTAATCTTGGACCACCCAGGCACCCCAAGTATAGATTTTATTTTATTTTTTCAAAGATTTCATTTATTTACTTGATACACAGAGATCACAAGTAGGCAGAGAGGCAGGCAGAGAGAGAGGAGGAAGCAGGCTCCCTGCTGAGCAGGCAGCCTGATGTGGGGCTAGATCCCAGGACCCTGGGATCATGACCCAAACCAAAGGCAGAAGGCTTAACCCAATGAGCCACCCAGGCACTCCCCAAGTATAGATTTTAGTAAGTAATAACATGTCAATATTGGTTCATTGATTACTGTTAAAGATGTTAATAACAGGAAAATTTTGGTGTGGATTATTTTGGAACTTTTAATACTATCTTTCCAATTTTTCTATAAATTTAAAACCATTGTGTATATAAAGTTTATTTTTTAAAACATCACTAAATAGCCCAACAGCAGAAAGGAGATAACAGAAGAAAAAGTCAGTGAACTCAAAGATCAATAGAAATTAACCAATTTTACCAAGAGAAAAAGAAAAATCAAAAAAATGAAGACAGCCTCAGGGAGCCTTGAGACAAACTAGAAGACCTGACATTCATATCATCAGTCTTCCAGAAGAAGAGGAGAAATTGCAGTGTAGAAAAAAATGTCTGAAGAAATAAAAAATGGCTAAAAACCTGCCAAATTTAGTGAAAGACATAACCCCACAGATTCAAGTAGCTCAGCAAATCCCAGAGTATCAATCTGAAAAATTCTGTGCCCAAACACACCATAAACAAACTGCTTAAAGGCAAAATCAATCAATCAGTCAAAACATCCAGATAAAAATGTTGCATTAGCTATAGGGTAACAATGATTTGGATGACTCTTGATTTCACCTAGAAACCATAGTGAAATAAACACATTCTCTGAACAAAGGAAAGTAAGAGAATCTGTTGGCAGTAGACCTACTTTAAAGGAATTGCTGAAGGAAGTTTTTCAGACAAGAAAAAAAATGCCACAAGGATGCTTTTAACACTGGGGATGAAAGAAGTGTGACAGAAATTCTCAATATTCACATAAATAAAATGGGCTATTCTTTCCCTTTTGACATCTTTAAAGTATGCTTTTTGATTGAATGCACAGATTATCTGACAAGGATTTCCATCTCTGTAGCTTTCATATAGAAGATGCCTACAAAGTAAAGAGGTAAAGGGACACATGGTGTGACAAGACTTCATTCTACTTGAAGTAGTAAATACTGATTGTACTGATGACTTAAGAATGCATATTGTATTTTCTATTTTCTAGGAAAAAAAAAAAAGAAGCTAAAAACCCAAGTAAAGTGTTATCAAAGAAATGAGATATATTAAAATGTTTTAAGGATACTAAAACATGTTACTAAAAAATGTTTTAAGGAACCCAAAGGAAGGCAGGAAAGGGAATGGAGGGACTGAAAACAGAAAGAATAATCAGGAAAAAAAAAAAAAAGAAAAGAAAGAAAACTACCAATATTAAGACTTCTAAACTCCACAGGGCAGCCTGACACTGGTGAAGGGATAGACATGCAGGTCAGTGCAACAGAATAGAATGTCCAGAAATAGATCTTAAAAAACATGACCAACTGATTTTCAACAAGGGTGTAAAGATGATTTAGTGGGAAAAAAAGGCTTTTCAACAAATGGTGCTGGATGAGTGAGCTATATGCAGAAGAATGAAGTTTGACCTGAACCTTAGACAAAATTCCACATAAAATGGAATATGTCTAAAGGTACAGCAATAAACTACAAAGCTTTTCGAAGAATACATAGGAATAACCTTTGTGGCTAGACACATCTTAAATGTAACAGCTAAATGATAATCTGTAAAAGAAAAAGAAAAAGAAAAAGAAAAAAAGAATCAGACCTCATCATACAGTTCAAAAAGACGTTTCAAGTGGGAGGTCACTCAAGGAATCGGAGCCCAGACCAGGTTTATGAGAAGTAGATACACCCTACTTACTTGGAGATTTAAATAGATAAATGTGACTGGATGAAAAGTCTAGGTACCCAGCGAAGCGTCCGCAAGGCGACCCATCCCATCCTGAGTATATCAGTGCTGAACGGACTGGTATGCTGACTTGTGTGACTCATGAAACAATTCTCCAATATTGTTGACATGAATATGTCAGGGAAAATCAGACTTAACTTTGCATTAATAAAGACCAGAGATGCATCCCTTAGAAATTAAGAAATCCCATCAAATCCCACATCCTTCTAGGCAATGGTAAGAAACATGCAAGGAACCCAACACAGATGTAAACACAGAGGTAGAGGGCATAGAAACGGAAGGCATTCCTGCTGCCATGAGGCTGGGTGGGTATGAAGCTGCCCCAGGCAGAGCACAGCTTCCTGGAAACCTACATACCTGGGACTCAGCATTCAGGGTGATGACTTCCTCGTCATGGTCCAGCAGTTTGCAGGCATAGGCAATGTTAATGGCTGTTTCTTGTTTGTCACCAGTGAGAACCCAAATCTGCAGGCCTGCTTGACGCAATTTAGCAATGGTTTCTGGGACTCCATCTTGCAGGCGATCTTCAATCCCAGTGGCACCTGGTCAAACGTGCAAGTGTAGGTGAGCCCCCTCCGCACATGCCCTCAGACCCTTATGGAGCAGGGATGCCACTCCAACATAGCAGCGATGCTAGCATGACCCCATAGATTGGGACCTGCTTGGTGCCTTTCTCATGTGGATGATGACTCATTTCCAGACCCTTGTGAACACTTTCAGTATCTCCCTCGATTGACACGCACACAGTCAAGAATGAGTCAGAATAGCTGTGAGGCACCGAACATAATTCTCTGTACTTACGAAAAAAAGCACTTCCAATGCTTCCTAACAGGCGGCTAATTTTTGACATAACAGATAACTTGGAAACCAAGCTTATGGGGAGATGGTAGGAATGACCATATTCTGAAGGATGAAGAAGTTTTTAAATTATCCATGACATCCACAAGCTATGCTCTCAGCAGTGTTTACTGTGAGCTGCCTAAGCAGACCACACAAGCCCATTATTTCTCAAAATCAACATTACCCAGAATGTACCTTTCCCACAAACATAATTAATAACCAGTGGGTCTCCCTACACAGTCTTCTGTACATTGGGACACATTTTATACCCAGTGCAGAAAGGTGCTCTACAGGTCACCCTCAGTTTTTTTCCCATTGCCAACTTAATGAGATGGTCTCTATCTTCCCTCTGGAAGTATAGCACTGACCAAGGACACCTCACTGGCCCTGCCCTTCTCTTTTATGTCACACTGTTCCCTGTGCTGAGAGGCTGATACAGGCTGAATGTGTCCCCTTACCCCCATAATTCATAGATTGAAGCCCTAACCCTCACTGTGATGGCATCAGGTGGGAAGGTAGAATACTCATGAATGAGGTTAATGCCCTTAAAATAAGGGACATAAGAGAGATGATCTCCCTCCACCATTCACCTTCACCATTGCCATCTGCAAGCCAGGAAGAGAGTCCTTTAATGAACCGAACTGGCCGCCACTTTGATATGGAACTTCCAGCCTCCATAACTGTGAGAAATCAATGTCTGCTGTTTAAGCTGTCCAGTCCGTGGTACTTTGCTATGACAGCCTGAATGACTAAAATAGACACCACTTTCCTTTCTCCTCCTAGAACAGATGAGTTGGCAGGGTGGAGTCATGTACATGTACATGAACATAATACGTGTACAGAAAGCATGCATTTCTTAAGTATATACTATAATGCACTTTCACAAGTCACACGCCTGTTGGACCAGCTCTCCAGAAGGCCCCTCAAGGGTAAGTGGCAGTCTTCTCTCTTACATCTCATGCAGTCTGTGCAGTGTGTTGGACATGGGCCTATCTTTTATTTGAATGCACCAGAAGCCTAAGTGGGAACAGAAGGCTAAGGGCCCAGAAAAGGAGGACAAGATATTGCACCCAAGCTGCCCTCAGCTCTGAATCACAGAGTCCTCAAGAGGAGGACGAGGCAGGGGTGTAGAGCTCAAAGTCTGCTTAGGAATAAAACCATGTTATGCTCCATGTTCATTGTGAGCATATTTTTGATAACCCAGGCACTGGAAGGCCATCTGGTCTTGGACCTTCTCCCATCCCCCAGACCCCTGGTTCTAGGACGGGAAGAAACAGTATGCTCTAGGTCTCTGGCTCCCTATTTTCACCATCCAGCAGAGCTGATATCTACCAAGGGATCCTAAGTATCACTTATGTTGTGGCACATTCCTGAATATCCAAGGGAAGGGGGAGGGATGATCACGTCTGCCTCCATGTACTCAAAATGTCTTATTCAGGGGCACCTGGGTGGCATAGTTGGTTAAGTATCCAACTCTTGATTTTGGCTCAGGTCATGAACTCAGGATCGTGAGATCAAGCTCTGCATCATTGGGCCCCTGTGCTCAGCACGGAGCCTTGTTAGAGTTTGTCTCTCCATCTGTCCCTCCCCCTGTGTGTGCTCTCTCTCTCTAAAAAAAATCTTGTTCATACTTAATAACAACAATGATTATGGAATAATCATAATGATGGCTAACCCTGATGAATTTTTTTTTAAATTTTTTATTATTTGACAGAGAGAGAGAGAGATCACAAGTAGGCAGAGAGGCAGGCAGAGAGAGAGGGGGAAGCAGGCTCCCCACTGAGCAGAGAGCCTGACTTGGGGCTCGATCCCAGGACCCTGAGATCATGACCTGAGCTGAAGGCAGAGGCTTAACCCACTGAGCCAACCAGGTGCCCCACCCTGATGAATTATTAAATGCCAGGCAAAAGTTTCTGCAACATCCCTAACATTGGAGTACTACAATTATCCCCACCATACAGATGTGGGAAGCAAAGGTGTGAAAGATTAGTTAGCAATGCAAGGGCTACAGTATTCCATATACAGTATGTCTCGTGCTTCAAACCTCTGACCTGTATGGCTGCTCTAGGAGAACTTCGACTGTGGAACACAGCTTTGTGTGTAATTCAGCCATTTACCCATCCTTCACTAGACAGCAACTTCCTAGAGGGGCCTTGTAACTCCCTACCTTTGTATACTGGCTGCTTAGCCAGAGCTCCTTGATAAATGTCCTCTGAGAGAAAAAAAAAAAAAAAAGGCAGGGATGGACTCAGAGATAAATTCAGTCCTTCGGGGAAAATCTAACACCCTGAAAATAAAGCAAACTAATGGGCTCTGACTGGGTTGCTGATCCTAACCTCTATGTGCAGCTTTGAATCAAACACAGAATATTATTGAACTCAGAAAGAAAATTATGTAAAGTATGTCTATCTCAGCATGAAATATGGCTAGGGATAAAGAGTATCTGAGGATAAAGTGTTTGAGCTGAGGATAAAGATAAATCTCAGGGAACAGTCCTTTAAAAATTACCTGGAAGCACAGTGGTCTTTCTTTAGCTCTTTAAGGTAGCTTATTAGCAATAGAATCTATGCGACTTAGAGTAAATGCCACCTCTCTACAGCCTGAGCCTCGGGAGGACCTGGCATTTTGAGTGTTATAACAGGGTAGGTAGTAGGGTTCAAGCTTGTGCCACCATGTTTCACTGTGAACAAATGTCAGGTGGCCTTTCATGCGAGGGGAGTTCCAGATGACATCTGGAAAAACAAACAGGAACGCCGGGGAAAGGGAACAGAATGTTGTCCTTTGAATTAAGGTTCTTGGCCAGAACAGTATGGAAAAGGAAATTTCAAGCACACAGTGTAAGTGGTGACCCTTCTTCTGTAGTTCTCTGATGTTATTTAATGTAAGAATATAAATGAAAATATTTAGAAACAGTATTTGGCTGTGGGCTTATTAAAAATATAAATGGCTTGGGGCACCTGGGTGGCTCAGTGGGTTAAGCCTCTGCCTTTGGCTCAGGTCATGATCTCAGGGTCCTGGGATCGAGCCCTGCATCGGGCTCTCTGCTCAGCAGGGAGCTTGCTTCCCTCTCTCTCTGTCAAATAAATAAATAACATCTTAAAAAAAAATATATATATATATATATAAATGGCTTACTTTACATTTCTTAAAAATGAATCAGAGGAGTTGGAGTACAGTGTCTGTGGATAAAGCTGTGGTGAACACTAAGGCGGTGGCTCTCCTATTCTCCAGCTCAGGCTGGCTCATCATCTGAACTGTAAATAGCCCAGGCTGCAGGAGATGCTAAGTGTTTAACAACCAGCTAGGAGGAGGGAAGCTGATTTGTTGCATTTTCCCATTTCTGTAGTACAAATACACCCACCTTGGCTGATGTCAAACTACCAACAGCATTAAAAAGCTATGCAAAAATTCCTGGAAATTATGCGAAACAACAATAGGTGACTGCAAAATTACTGAAAATGTATGGAGAGGCTCTCCCCAGCAGGCATGACCAGACTCCAGCACACTGATGGTGCCCACTATGGGCACTCCAGTAGTTCCTTCACTGACTCACCTCAGAGCCATCTGACACATCCCTGGAGATAAGCATCCACTCAGGATGACAGCAGAATGTGGCTGAATCAAGATGCTGAAAAATTCTACTATCCCAGCCCCAACAGAAAAAAAAACTGGAATAGGGATAAGTAAAAAACCTTACTTTTAGATGCTTACATAGTTGCCCAAGCAAATATCAGAATCCAAGCTAGAAAGCAATTCCCCATATGTGAAGGCAGTAACTTCAGACTCATCACCATGTGCTGCTGAATACTAGACCCTGTGCTTGGACCTCATTAGTGCTTCACTTGGCACCCGCTTTGTTCTTCCCCACAGGATTATCACCCGGCAGCCAAGGAGACTGGGATGCCAAAAAGACAGTGTCACTTGCCCAGGGTCTTATGGTCTCTAGGGGACAGAGCCAGAACTGGACAACCAAGGCAAGGCTTGTAGACTCTGAAAGAAGGAAAAGTAGGGGTGCCTAAAAATATAGGTGGACAGCATGGGGACTCACAGCCAAGTCCTCCAACAGTTAAGGTCTCACCCTGTGGAAAAGGGAAGAGATTCCATCTGCCTTGCTCCACAGAGTAGGACCAGTGCCCACCGGAAGAAAGGACTGGGGAAGCAAATTTTACTCCATTCGAGTGTCAGAGCTCTCCAGGGAGAGTGCCCTGCAGTGAAGGGACAGAGAAGTAAGACAGGTACAACCTGTCTATGGGCCAGGAAGACCAGCAGGAACCCCTGTCTATCCCACAGGTATGATCAACAGAGTCTTCTGGAGAAGTATGTTCTAGATATGAATAGTCCTAGTGCAGTAAATCAAAACCTGGCAGGCTAGAAAAAGCACAGCTGTCTTTCAAGAGTTTCATTTAATCACCCTCCCAGGAATACTGCTCATGAGATCTCTGTGCATCTAAATCTTGGGGCTTTTTTGAGCAGTGCATGCCTGCCTATAAGACAGCACAGGCAAAAAAGAATATTATATTGTGTCTGTTATGCTATGGAACATATTAATCATTATATTAGATATGCATATACAGATACATAGGTAGCCCAACTCCTTCATCCAGGGAGCAAGACCAAATGAATTACAGCCTTTCTGTATTAAATGAAGAGGGATGAACTCCAGGTTCTCCATGCCCCAGATATACCATCTGACTACTGGAACCACGGGATGGGCTGTGTGCTGATCACAATCCATTCCTGCTGTGGTCACAGAGAGCACATATATAAAGACTCAGCTAATTTAATACAAACTTAGTATTAAATATTTTAAATATTAAAATAAATATTCTTATATATACTAATGTGACCACAGTAGCAAATGGGCACATTTTAGCAAAAATGAGCTCGTTTTCTTTTCATCCAAATTGAATCTATGAAACATTCATAAGATGTAAAGTGCAGCCATTTCTGGAGTCCAACAGTTTCTTTTTGTGTCAGGGGTAGGAGGTGGAGTGAGCCCTCATCTCTATTTTTGGTGGAAAAGCAGGGTTTAAGGAGAGGCAAGTCAGGTGTCACTGGGTGCCTGGTGGGACACATGGAATATCACAGAGACAGGCTGTATTGTGAATGTTCTGTCAGGGGTGGCTGGGCCTGGGGGCCGTGCTAGCATCAGACCAGGCAGCTCCTGAACCATGCCCGGCAGGTGCAGAGCTGCCAGTGACTACAGCCATGTCAGGACCCCATCCAGGACGGTCTCTGCAAATTCCACACTGCTTGGTGCAACTCTTGCCCATGTGCATAATTACCCAACAGATGCAAATTCGTTTCCAGGCGAATGGCAGACTGGAAAAGCAGCTCTTCGCGGTTGTCCAGGGAAGATTCTGCTTCTAAGTGGCTTTGCAACCAACAGGCATACTCTTCTTCACTCAGAACCTACATGAGACACACTGGTGAGTGCCACGCAGGCGCCGAGCACCGTGAGGGTGGCGGTCAGCACCCGTGCTCCTGTGGCGGTGGCGCCCACTCACCCTCTTGGCGATGCACAAGGTGCGTAGGCCTTCCACAGCATACAGGTTGAGGTAATTCTGAGTCTTGCTTCGGATTTTCTTTTGATGCCTTCCTCTGGCGTCATCTAGGTTGGGGTAGAAGCAGAAACACAGGTAAGTACAAACAACAGAATCCAGCGGTTGGTGGACCGCTCCACAAACCTCAGGCAGCTTTGCATGGTGTTGAAACAACTTTGCACGTGCAGGCCACAAGAAAGGCCAGCACCACCCCAGAGGCTCCAGTCCAGAAGCTTCTCTCCCCCAGCTTCTGGCTAGCTTTCCATGAAAACAGCCATGTTTTGGAGGCCTGAAAGTAGTTATACTCACAGACACGGAAAGCAGAACAGTGGTGCCAGGGGTGGAGGTGTGGGGAGACAAGAGGAACTGTCCGGTGGGTAAAGAGTTTGCTTTGCAAGGTAAAGTTCTGGAGATCTGTTGACCAGCTATGTGAATCCACTTAACATTACTGTATTGAGATGGTAAATTTTAGGTCATATGAGTTCTTTTTTTTTTTTTTTTTTTTCCGCAATTACAAAGAAAAAGCTAAGTCCACTAGTAAGAGTTCTCTAAACACACACCCCTTTCTGCTTCCTGTAGACACAGCTGAGTAGACTTACTGCTTAATTAGCAAACTTCAGAAGTGCTGACTCAGAGCCTCACCCGACTGTGGCATCCACGACAAGCTGACACACACTTTCCCAAGTCGACCATTTCCATGGGTCGCCAATTATGTGTGGAAAGGCATAACGCACTTTGGTTTGTGCATGATGAAAGTATATGATGCCTGGGTCTCACGACCAGTGCTCTAGCTGGCTGCATTTAGAATTGCATTTTGTTGCAGTGCCTTAAGCAGGAATGTCACAAAAGCATTCTTCCCCTGTGACTTACTCCCACAACCTACAGTAAGAGACACGTGTGGAGCCCTCCACACCACTAGATTCACCCCGGGTCTATGTCATCACGTGTACGTAGTATACACGTTTCACATAAAATTTAAAGTAAAGTTTATTTTAAAAGGAACCACATCATATTTCTGACTGTTACTAATGACATTTGTTGAAATGAGACGCTCATATAAACAAAGAATTATTTGAGATTTTATTTACTTGTCAGAGAGAGAAAGAGAGAGAGCACAAGCATGGGAAGTGGCAGGCTCCCCGCTGAGCAAGGAGCCTGACACGGGACTCAATCCCAAAACCCTGGCATCATGACCTGAGCAGAAGGCAAATGCTTAACTGGCTGAGCCACCCAGGTGTCCCTAAACAAAGCTTTATTAGGAGTGATCCAGTGGTGTCCACTGGCCCAGGAGGTAGATATAAACAAAGGTACATTCTCTTCCAGTTTGTGAAAAATTGTACTTTATTTTTTTTAAAGATTTTATTTATTTATTTGACAGAAATTACAAGTAGGCAGAGAGGCAGGCAGAGAGAGGAGGAAGCAGGCTCCCTGCTGAGAAGAGAGCTGATCCCAAGACCCTGGGATCATGACTTGAGCTGAAGGCAGAGGCTTTAACCCACTGAGCCACCCAGACACCCCGGAAAATTGTACTTTAATAAAAAGTGCAGTTTCTATCCCCAGAACACCAGTAATTTTACCAGACAGAATATAAGATGTGCAAATATCACATAAGACATACTTTTATTAAAAATATTATGTTTTTCATCTGAAATTCAAATTTTACTTGGCATTCAATATATTTTGTTTGCTAAATCTGGCAACTCTACTTCCACCCTGGTCTAAGACAGGCTGTCTACAACCTGAGTCAGGTCCTGGGCAAACTGGATCTGGGAGGAACACTTTCACCTCTCAGACACGTGTTCTCCATAGAGAAGATAGCACCCCAAGGGCCTAGAATATTGGTTCTGGGGCAAAAAAAAAAAAGGCCCAGGAATAATTTTACTTATATACCTAAAACATACTTAGGCACTGATATATAGACAGTACATAAACAAATATACAGCATATCTGTGGCATTAAAATGTCACAGGGAGATAATTTAAAAATGTCTAAAAAGGCTCCTTAAGGGAGCAATAATGAAAAAAAGAGAGAGGGGAAACACTGTCCTTGATTGCTTTGCTTTAGGAATTTAAATTTCCTGAAAAAATGACACTGAAAAGATGACATCTTAATTTTGGCTACTATTTTACTCCTGATATTGTGGTAACAATTCTCAGAAGGGGATAATAACAGTATTCCAGATGTTGACTATTACTCGAGCAAAGACGCATCTATCTGAGGGCCTTTGGAATTAGAATAATAACAATATGGTTATTATTGTTATATAATAATAACAGAGAGGGGAGGGGAGAGGAATACTGCACTCTAGGAAAGCAGCAGCGTGCAGGGGCTGAGACTGAACACTTGGTCAAAACAGACCTGATGAGCTAGAGGAAGCAGGCCAGGCAGCTCAGCACGCTAGGTGCCCTGGATGAGTTGTGTGATCCCAAAGGCAGCCATACAGAACTGCTCTGTACAGAGCCACTCACAGCAGAGCCTGGGACAGAGCCCACCCAGACCTTCAGGGAGAGAAGCAGCGACTGCCTTGCCTCATCCCCTCACTCCTCCAGACTTGCAAACACAGCCTGCTCTGCCACTTGAGGTAAGACCTTGTTTCTGATTCTTACTTGACCTCTCCCTTGTAGTTTCCCACCACACCAGTGATTGCACAGTCACTGGGAAGAGCCAATGTTAGGGTTTGTAGGATTCGTTCTTTGTGAATGCTGGGATATGTCTATATTCTGATGGAGGGGTCAAGATGGTAGAAAGAACTCAAACTCAAAGTGGATGAGCACTGAGGAGCTGGGGGCACCTGCAAAGAGTGTATTGGGCAATGTCCTAGAAAGCAAACCCATGGACCCCCAGAGTTAGGTGGTCAGCCTGGCTCTTCTGCACTCATCTCAGACTACAGGCATTCTAACAGTCGCATTGTATTTTAAGTGATACTCACGCAATATCAGCCTCTTCTTTCTGATATTCTACAAGCAACGCAGAGCCCATGGGCTTTTCTATTTAAGGTAGTGGGAAGAATTCTGGGTCTGCAACACAGCTTCCTGGGTCATGAGCAACATCATGGGCAGAAGTGGAACCAATGCTACCTAGAGCCTTCTGATGGGTGGTGGCAGCCTGAGGAGCCCACAGAGAAGGTCCCTGTAGCCACATCTGGGTGCTGGTTGGGGAAGGATTGGGAGGGTATGCAAAGTGTCAAACAGTAACAGCTCCCATCCGTCTTTAAAGATGACTCCCACGTCACTGACCTCAAAATGCAGGAGGAGTGAAAGGAGCCTACTCCGGCTCTGGCTGAGCAGTACAGTTGGACACCGCAGCAGAGTCCCTACCAGAGCATGCCTGGCAATGCTCTGAGGACATTCTCAGAGGAAAATGGCCACTCTGACTCATGATTTTGACATGTGGTCTAAAACGCTCAAAGTGGTATTTCCATTTCTTCTATACTTGAGTCAAATTTATTTCTCTTATAGGGAGATTAATCTTGGCCAGGTGGTAGAACAAGAAGGTGAATTCCCTTCCTTTTTCATGCATGCATTTACTGATTTACTCAATAGCAGGAGTGTGTGAGGCCCATGCTAGGTGGTGGGCTACTCTCCGTAGTCTGGAGTCCAGAGTCCGCAGTCTGGAGCAGTCTGGGTGTTTGTGTTTTAAACAGAACACCACATGGCAACTGGACCACACCTCAAGAAGTGTATCTTAAGGGGAAGGAACCAGAGAAAAGGGAAAAGGACCTAAACTTGTACTCTGTACTTAACATCAGACCAGACACTGTGCTAGGAGCTTGGACAGGGGCTTCCTATGAGGTCCGCATCCTGATTTCCTTTGTGTGGAGGGGAAACAGAGGCAAACAATGTTAAGTGACTTACTCAGGGTCATTTTAGCCCATAAATGTAGACCTGGGATTTGAACAGATGTCTATAGGTACCGTGGTGGGGTGGAGTCCTTGCTTTCTACCTGATCCCACACAATGTCCAAGACACAGTCGCGTCCTAAGAACACAACACACTCTAACACAGTCACATCCAAAATCAGCATTGTCTCCTCTTCTCTTTTTTTGGTAAAAGTGTTAAATCTCTTTGAAAAAAGGTCTTAAAGATCGGAAGGAATCCGGAGGATAATACCTGTGTGCCTACCTCATTTTATCACCAGCACACAGGCACAGCAGCTTGGCTATAATGGCTGTGGTGAAGTGCTCTGCAAGCCTGTTCCTCTCCACACCCAACCAACCCACAAAGTAGAAGTTGAATGATTTATACATAGTACCAGGGTGTCACCAGTGGATATCTTCAAAGTGACCTCCCAAGGTGACAGCTCCTCTCTTGAGAACCCAACGGGGTCTTGGAACCTCCTGAATCTTAAGTTGCTGGATGTCTACATGTAGCTCTTCCTTGTCCCAACCTATCTGACCTGCACACTGCTTGGAAATTCCCAGAGTAAGGTGGAGAGCTATACAAATGGTTTATTTTTAATTTGTCCCTCACAGTGCCATGGTTTGAGCAATGTGTAACTAGAGCAATGTCATCCTTTTAAGTGTCTCTTTCATGGTGGAAAAGATAGAAGGCTTTGCTTCTTAGCTATAGTTATCTAGATATGGGTAATAATTTCCTTCCAGAGACCTGCAGGAGATGGACAGTAGCAGAGGAGGTGAGCACAAGAGCAAAGCTACCTTGGGGCTGCAGGATTAGGTGGAGGGGGCTACAAGGCTCCCCAGCCTGCATAGAGTCTCCCAGCAAACAAACCCCCCACCCTGACCTTGAAGTTGACTATAAGTGGTAGGAGTTGTTTGTTTGCACTTTGTCTAGAAATTTGAAGCTGCTTCCACATTTAAAAGAGTGATCTGCCAGCAAAGTACAAGTGTGGTGACTGCTGCAGCCTTCTTGGTTGCTCTTTTGTCCCTTGCACAGCTCAGAACAGTCTCTGGCCCTCTCTGTATGGAGGGGGTCCTACTTTCCACCCTGTCCTACCATCCTACCCTTGTTTGCTTGTGCTACTCCAGGCCTTTTACCTTATATATGACTTGCTGTATGTGGTAAAATCTGAAATACAGTGGCCCATTAAATTATCTTTTATGAAAGGCTGTGGAATAGCACAAAGATGATTTTTTATTTAACAGTAGAATTAAATCTGCACAGATAATTGCCATAGCTGTTTTTCTTTTGTGCAGATACAAAATCAGATTTCAGAATAAAGGAGGCTTGTAAAATGTATTTGGAAGCTTTCCTTCCTCTTCTCTTTTTTAGAACAGTTTGAGAATAGGTATTACTTCTCTTGTAAAGGTTAGGCAGAATTCATCTATGAATCCATCTGGTCCTGGACTTTTATTTTATTTGGTTTTTTGATTAACAATTCAAATTTGCTACTATTAGTCTGTTCAGATTTTCTATTTCTTCTTGAAATAGAAAATTTTCCATTTCTATTTTCTATAGAAAATCTTTCTATTTCTTCTTCAATTTAAGAATATTGTATGTTGCTAGAATTTCATCTATTTCTTCTAGGTTGTCCAATTTGTTGGCATATAATTTTTTCGTATTTCTGTGGTGTTAGTTTTTACTTCTCCTTTCTTGTTTCTGGTTTTATTTGGGTCCTTTTTTTTAAATTGATGAACCTGGCTAAGGGTTTTATCAATTTTGTTTATCTTTTTCAAAAGAACAAGCTCTTTGTTTCAAATATTTTTTTCCACTTTTGTTTTGTTTTGTTTTGTTTTGGTCTATATGTCATTTATTTTTGCTATGGTCTTTACTATTTCCTTCCTTCTACTCCTCTTGGTCTTTGTTCTTCTTTTACTAATTCCTTTAGGTGTAAGGTTACGTTGTTGGAGCTTTTTCTTGTTTTTTTGAGGTAGGCCTCCATTGCTATGTATTTCCCTCTTATGGTCCCTTTTGCTGCATCCCATAGGTTTTGGACCACTGTATATTCATTTTCTTTCTTTCTTTCTTTTTTTTTTTTTGTATTTTCATTTTCATTTGTCTCCATGTACTTTCTGGTTTCTTTTTAGGTTGCTTAGCATCATATTGTTTAGAGTCCACGTGTTTGTCTTTTCCTTCATTGTCATTTTTTACCCCGCAATAAATGGTGGGAAAATTGGACAGCCACATGCAGAAGAATGAAACTGGACTATCTTACATCATATACACAAATAAACTCAAAATGGATTAAAGACTTAAAATGGAGATCTGAAACCATAAAAATCCTAGAAGAGAACATAGGCAGTGATTTCTCTGACACTGGCCATAGCAACATTTTTTTAGCTAGGTCTCCCGAAATAAAAACCCCAAAACAAACAAACAAAAAATGAAAACAAACAAGAACCCAAAACAAACAAAAAACCAAAACAAACAAACAACCAAAAAAACTATTGGGATTACATTAAAATAAAATCTTTCTGCACAGCAAAGGAAACGATCAAGGAAATTAAAAGGCAACCTACAGAAACGCACAATGAAGAAAATTCTTGGAATGCAAAATCAGCCTATGAATCAGATTCTATGTCCACTCCAACATGGAACCCCTGGGGTGGAAAGGCAAATCCTGCCCTCTGGTAGGTTATCGCCATGAAAAGCTGTCCAAACTGTTTTCAGAGACATGTTTACAAACTGGGAGGCAACAGCTCTGCCAAGGGAAAAGGATTTCATCTGCAGCGATCCTCCAAGACACTTTCCCATAAGGAAGTGGGGCTGCACTTGGGAGCCAGGAGTCCTGCTCTGAGGCACTGAGATTACAGTGAAAGGATTATGGAAGTAAAGTATTCTCTAGCTCCATCCCAGAGCGCTGGAAAGGCTATATACCCTGTGGATAGGGTTTCATAGCAGGCCGTGCCTAGAGATGTCTCCAGTATACAACAGACAGGGAGACTATGGAGGCCAGGCAGCAGAGCCATCTGACAGCAGCATCCTCACCGCCATCCCACCTTTCCCCCCTGGAGGTCAGATGTGTAAGGCTTCACCTTCCAAGTAGAGAGGAAGGGTGACCAGGTTTAGAAATGGGAACCTAGGCCATTGTAAGGCCCAGAAGACAAGGCCTAGAAGGAGGTTCAAGCAAACCCTTCTCCTGGATAAATTTCCACTAACACTAGTGGTTTTCAAATTCCTCTTTTTTTAATACAGAAGTTATATGGAACTCTGGTACACAAAAGAAACTGAGAGGGAGCTGCTCTGTGCAAAGGTGGAACAGATGACAGTGGCTGAGCGGCCAGCAGCCTCCACCACCTAGGCTCTCATTGTGGCCTGAGGCAGCTCCACAACTGGGCTATAAACCATGACCTGGCTTCACAGCCGCCCTGGTCCAGGCAATCACAGAGTAGGAAAGAACACTCTGGAACATCTAGTCTAAAAGTTCTTAACTTTCATTGTCCAGATTTAAAATGATGCTAGGCCTCACCCTGAGTGACCCCCGACCCCACTGTTCTAAGGTGAGTTCAGGCACTGAAGCCCTCTATCTCCCACCCCTAGTGCATTCTAGTCCAAACTCCTCAAAGGAGGAAAGGGTGATCCAGAAAGGCAAATCTCTGATGGACATTTCTTTAGAAAAAGCTCAACAGAAATCACTTTACCCATGAGAAGGGACTGAGGGACTGAGGGAAGGGGCTAATTTCTTGGGACTTCCAACCTGGACCTGGGGGGTTACTGCCCAGTGGAGGGGAGCTAGATACCTGAGGAGCAGGGGAGCAAGAGGTCCATGACCACTGAGTCAGCTCCTTTGGTGTAGACATTGATCTCATCGGTGAGTGGATGCCGGATCACCACTGACATTCTCTTGCGGATGGAGTCGAAACCCAGTGTGTGCAGGAGCTCAAAGGTGAGCCTGCCCAGGTGGGGCAGTTCCACGGACACCTGGTCATGCAGCCGGTCCACCAGCGCGCAGTTGTAGGCCCGGGCAGCATACACAAGCGCTGCCTCGTCGGGGCTCTCTGCCTCATAGCGCAGCTCCCGTTCCTGCTCCTGCTCCAGCTCTAGCTTCTGCTCCTGGGCAGTGTGCTCTGGGGCCCAGCTTGCAGCCCCGCTGCTATAGCCATTGCTGGCGATGGCCGCAGCTGGCTGGCCTAGCCTCTCCTCCAGCTTGAACAGTGTGCTGTCATTGGGTAGGGTGGACAGAAAGTTGGACCCTGACTTGTGGGCGGCTTTGCTGGTGGCCAGGCTCCCAATGCTGCTGCAGCCTGAGGTCAGGCGGCTCGGTGAGAACCTCCGTAGGAAGTCTTCTATCGTCTTCACAGGGGACTTCACCTCAAATCTCACCCTCACCTGCAAGAGAAGCAGTTAGAAGATACGTGAGGTATATCCAGAGGCCTCACCCAAACTGCCACAGGCACTCCCCCACTTTCCCAGTGGGGGCTCAGAGCACAGAGTTCCCATTTCCCAGATTTTGGAGCATAGGCTAGAAACTGCAACTAGAGCCAGCATTTCTTCCTTGAGACCATTCTTTGGCCTCTTCCATTTCATTTAAAAATTAGCAGTATACATTCTTTTAGAATGTTATCACCTGGGTAGCCAGATAGAGGCCTGGGACTGACTCAGGGAGTGTGTGGCTAGTGGTACCTGTAGGCTTTGAGACAATCCCCTTGTCTACCTATCCCCACACTGCAGTGTCCCACTGCTTGCAGAAAAGGTTCAGAAGAGCATACTTGTCACTACTGCCTGGCACAAAACCCAGCTTCCCCACCCCACCCAATCACAAGAAGCATTGACAAAAGACCAGCTTATACAGTCCTTTGAGCTGTGTCCATATAAAATTTAAATAACACTCCCAAACCCAGAAGAAATTTCATAAACAAATTAAATGCTTGGACAAATTCAGGATTCAAATCATTTAGCACATTTTTTTAAAGCCACAATAAATCACTTGTCTTCTAACAAGAAATGAAAACAACAAAATGACAGTCATATACATTTGCCAGCATTCCAAAAAGCTCACTGATGGAGCAACAGCAATACTTTATTTAAACGAGTACTGTTTACTAATGCTAGTATAATATGCCTATTTTAAACTTTCTACTAGAAGATGGATATAGAGCAAATGTTGCAACAAGCAAAACACTGAATTATAGTTAGCTTTTAATTTTCATCCTTTTTCCCATGTGTCCAAAGTTATAAGTTATGTAATAGCCTGCAGAAAAGTCAGGCATTTGGTAAAGCAGGGAACATGGGACCAATTTTGATAAAGGTGTTTCTTCTTTGTTCCCGTTATGACTTTAAATGTGCTATATATTCAAGGGGTAGTTTCAAGCAGTCACACTGGAGCTCCTGCTGGCTCCAAATACCCTGGGAGATAGCACTGACGAGTATGTGGCAAGGGGAGTGCATTCAGAGACCTACTCGTCTTCAGTCAGAGAGTGGGGGATTAAATATTCTGCTCCCTATGTGGAAGGCACTGCGTATGTGACCATCATCACATGCCTCAGATACATTAGGGTCTCCCTCACTTATTCAGTAGTTGCAACAATGCCGGAGTCTCAGACAGGTCTAACTAGAAACCAGACACTTCTCCAGGGATGCATGCCAGCGGGACTGAATAAAGGGCGGTGGAAGAACCCAAAGGCCAGATAAGGGATGCTGGGCAGCTAAGAGGTGAGCTGCACCAGGAAATCCCCTCGCCTAAGGCAGATGGCGCAATCCTGTGGTCTCCAGGTGGTGGGACCTTGTCTGCTCTGAATTCACCTGGCCCCCTGGGGCTTTTGCAGGTCAGTGTGGCAGGAGCAGGAGCATGGGGGCAGGGGGCTGTGTTACTGACAGATCTGCTGCAGTGAAGAGGGCAGAGACCATTGGTTTACCCCACATCCCACACCAATGGTTCCATCAGTGGAACCTGCTAGAAGGGTTGGCTCAGAGGAGGAAAAGGGGTCTGGGAGAGTGGGGGGTTGAGGGGCAGACCTATGGCATGCATCTAGCCCCACGGTATCTTTATTTTTACCCATTTAAAGTTGCTTAGCTTCATTATGCACATCCCTCCTTAGGTGCACCCCCTCCCCCCCTCCCCCCCTCCCCCCACTCCTCCCAGTGAGTACAGGACTTTCTGAGAACAACCAGGATTATAGAGGACATGTTTGCACATGCAACTTTACTCTCTTCACAGAAAACCTTATAATTAACCCCCCAAAAAACCAACTTGGGTATTGCTGTTACTACCACCTTAAGTAACTTCTGATTGATTCATGACACTTATCCTTGAAAGACAATGTTAAAGACCCTTTTTACATCAAATACATTTATTGTATGCTAAGACCGACCCCTTTTTACATCAAATACATTTATTGTATGCTAAGACTGTCTCTGAGCCTTTCCTCTAAACCCTCACCACTGCCCCCATGTCACAGATAAGGTGCCTAAGGCAAGGCAATGACTTGCCCAAAGCCACTCAGCCAGTTGGTAAAGTCAGGATTCAAGTCCAGGAGATTTGTCTGGGCCCTGAGCCTGTCCTGTTCACTCTTTTGAGAATTAGGAACCCTGAACTTTATTGTAGATTATGCAGGGCAGCCCCACTCCATAGGTTGTTGTATGTCCCACCCATCATGGGCTCAGAAGTTTTTCCTCTCCACTTGGCCCCAATTCCCTTACCTGCCCACCGTAGCCCGGGGACAGCACCACAGAACCAGTGAGCAGCCCTCCATGAAGCCTGCTGCTAACCTCCCATTAAACCTGAGAGGTGCTGAGCAGTCTTGCTGGAAAGGTTAGACTGACAACATTGGGCCCACACTGAAGGTCAAAGTCTCGGCTTCACAGAGATACCCCAGAACCTACCTTTTGTCGTGGCTGATCCGGGGATGTGACTACTACTGTATTGCAGATGGTGAGTGCAATGAAGAAGTCAAACACGTCAGAGAGCTCCGGGGACAGGTGGGCCAGCGGGTGTTCCTGGTGCCTTGTGATAGCCAGGCACCTGTCACATTCACTCACCTTATCAAACAGCTTTGGATCAGGTGTAATGTCTTTCTCCTGGAAGAAGACAGAGAATGAGAGGTGAGTATAACCCAGTGAAAACGTTTGTCTTAGTGCTTGACTGTTTAAGGCACTCTGATTTTATTATAAGCTGTAAAGACACCTTCATCTGACTCACGTACATATGCCATTTTATAGTGATGAATAATGTATAATTGGTAGAAGAATATATGACCTACATATGAAATGAAAAGCATATGTTCTTATATATAACACGTGTTCTCATTATAAAGTAATACAGCTAAGAATATATTATTCTAACATCTGACTCAGAGAGACTTGAAAAAGACAAAGAGGAAAATTTAACAAATCTGTATCACACCACCTCACAGTAATACATACTTTTTGAAACACATACTTCTTTTTCTCCTTCTAGTCTTTTTTCTTCATCGAATATTTCATACATTTAACTTCATCGAATATTTTATACATTTCCTTTTGACATAAACCCAGAAGTGGAATTTCTGAACCATATAGTAATTCTCTTTTTTAGTTTTTGAGGAACCTCCATACTATTTTCTGCAGTGGATGTACCAGTTTGCATTCCCATTAACAGTGTAAGAGGTCCCTTTTCCCCATAACCTTGTCAACACTTCTTATCTCTTGGCTTTTTGATGACAGCCATTCTAAAAATGTGTGAAGTGATACCTCATTATGCTTTTGATTTGCATTCCCACCTTAAAATTATACAATGTTATATGTCAATTATATCTTAATAAAAAATTTATACATTGGCAGTATCCATTTTCGCCAAAACACTATATACAGTTGATCCTTGAACAATGCAGGTATTGGGGCACTGACCCATGTGGAGGCAAAAAGTCTATATAACTTTTGACATTCCTAAAATTAGCCTACTACTAATTGGAGGCCTTACTGATAACACAAACAGTTGACTAATAATAAATTTGTTTGTTATGTGTATTATGTACTATATTCTTATAATTATGTAAGTTAGAGAAAATAAAATATTATTATGAAGGGGCATCTGGGTGGCTCAGTTTGTTAAGCATCTGCCTTCGGCTCAGGTCATGATCCCAGGCTCCTGGAATGGAGCTCCACGTCGGGCTCTCTGCTCAACAAGGAGCCTGTTTTTCCCTCTACCTCTGCCCCTCCTCCCCATTCATGCTCTCTCTCCTGCTCTCAAAATAAATAAACACAGTCTCTAAAAAATTTCTTTAAAAGTAAATATTATTATAAAAATCATAAAGAGGGCGCCTGGGTGGCTCAGTGGGTTAAAGCCTCTGCCTTAGGCTCAGGTCATGATCCAAGGGTCCTGGGATAGAGCCCCCCATCGGCCTCTCTGCTCAGTAGGGAGCCTGCTTCCTCCTCTCTCTCTGCCTGTCTCTCTGCCTACTTGTGATCTCTGCCTATCAAATAAATAAATAAAATCTTTAAAAAAAATCATAAAGAAAGTACAGTATTGGATTTATTTTTAAAGACAGTCTCTTCAGTAAATGGTGCTAGGAAAATTGGAGAGATATATTTAGAAGAATGAAAGTTGACCATTCTCCTATACCGTACACAAAGATAAACTTGGAATGGATGAAAGACCTCAGTGTGGGACAGGGATCTGTCAAAATCCTAGAGGAAAACATAGGCAGTAACCTCTTTGACAATGGCCACAGCAATTTCTTTCAAGACATGTCTTCAAAGGCAAGGGAAACAAAAGTGAAAATGACCTTTGGGACTTCATTAAGATAAAAAGCTTCTGCACAGCAAAGGGAACAGCCAACAAAACACAGAGGCAACCCACAGAATGGGAGATACTTGTAAATGACACTACAGATAAATGGCTAATATCCAAGATCATAAAGAACTTCTCAAATTCAATACCCAAAAAACAAATAATCAAGTCAAAAAATGGGCAGAAGACATGAACCGACACTTCTCCAAAGAAGACATACAAATGGCTAACAGACACATTAAAAATGTTCATCATCACTAGCCATCAGGGAGATTCACATCAAAACCACATTGAGATAATACCTTATACCAGACTGAATGGCAAAAATTGACAAGGCAAGAAAGAAAAAATGTTGAAGAAGTTGTGGAGAAAGGGGAATCCTCTTACACTGTTGGTGGGAAGGCAAGTTGATACAGCCACTCTGGAAAACAGTAGGGAGGTTCCACAAAAACTTAAAAATAGAAATACTCTATAACCTGGCAATTGCACGACTGGGTATTTACCACAAAGATAGAGATGTAGTGAAAATAAGAGGCATGTGCACCCCAATGTTCATAGCAGCAATGTCCACAATAGCCAAACTGTGGAAAGAGCCGAGATGCCCTTCAACAGAAGAATAGATAAAGAAGATGTGGTCCATATATACAATGGAGTATTACTCAGCCATCAGAAAGGATGAATACCCAACTTTTGTACCAACATGAATGGAACTGGAGGAGATTATAGTGAGTGAAATAAGTCAAGAAGAGAAAATAAATTATCATATGGTTTCACTTATTTGTGGAACATAAGGAATAATATGGAGGACATTAGGAAAATGAAGTGGGGGGAGGAATCAGAGAGGGAGACAAACCATGAGAAACTATGGACTTCAGGAGACAAACTAAGGGTTTTAGAAGGGAGGAGGTTGGGAGATGGGTTACTCTGGTGACGGGTATTAAGAAGGGCACGGATTACATGGAGCACTGGTTATTATATGCAAAGAATGAATCATGGAACACTACATCAAAAACTAATGATGTAATGAATGGGGACTAACATAACACAATGAAAAAAATAAAAATAAAAATCTGTGTAAATGGCCTTGCACAGTTCAGGCCTGTGCTGTTCCAGGGTCAACTGCCGTCTGAACTTTCCCAGGCTTTTTTTTTTTTTTTAAGATATTATTTATTTATTTGACAGAGAGAGAGATCATAAGTAGGCAGAGAGGCAGGGGGGGGGGGGGGGGGGGGGAAGCAGGCTCCTTGCTGAGCAGAGAGCCCGAGCAGGGCTTGATCCCAGGACCCTGAGATCATGACCTGAACTGAAGGCAGACACTTAACCCTGAGCCACCCAGGCCCCTCAGTCTTTTAGGGATCATTTGAAAATATAACTTTGAATAACTTCAAAACAGACATACAATGATTCATTTGGCCATTCTTTTATCACTGAATACATTTTTTTTTCCCACTGATAAACTGCTTTGCACAAAAAACTGGCTGAATCAGTAAATTCCTAGGTCAGAAAGTTTGAATATTTTAAATACTCCTGGAACCATATTGCTAGATCGATGTCAGGAAAGCTTTGCTCCAACACAGTCCTCCTCCTGTCAGGCATGAGAGCCCTCCTCCCAGGTGCCCCTGTGTAAACCCACCAATCAGCAACTGCAGTGTAATGGCAGCCTCTATATGGGTTTCTAAGGACAGAAGAGACTCAGGCCACCACAAAGTGATCAAAATGGATTCTCCCTCTCTGCTCTTAAAACATTTCAGAAGTGAAAGGATTTTTTAGAGATCCTCATTCACTCACTTCTGGAAATTTCCCTGCCTGACCAGAAGGGTCCATAAATGTTTAGGCAGCTGGCAAGGCAAAGGAGAAAGAAAGAAGTTTATTGGATTTGGACTTCTCTAATGAAAACTCCCCCCCCCGCCTGGCTTTACTTTTTTACAGTTGTCATCTTGCTCTGATGTTTTATTCATTCCATTTGGCAGGACAGACTTCCTCTCCAGCACCCATCTGGATAGTTCACTGGCAATCCCCCATCCTTAGGGCCCAATGCCAAGGGGCCATGTCAGTGTTTTAGGGGGAAGGTGTTGGCCACAAAAGTTCTGTTAACTGAGCAGAGCCAGGCCCCCCAACAACAGCTGATGCATACTGTTACATGTAGACACTTTGGAGGAATGGAGGGAAGTAGCAAGGCCAGGAAAGGGGACGCTGCCCCAGCATTGGCAGCTGCCATGCTCTAAGTGGGACTCACCATGGGGCTACTGAAGGCTGTGTGCTTGGACAGCATGCTGGCCCGCTTGGCCTCGGCCCGGCTGCCTGTGCGCCGATGGGACTTGGTGCTCTGGCTCCTATGCATGACTCGGATGCTCTGGTGGCTCCCTACGCTGCCACGCTGGGGCAGTGAGCCCCCTCTGGGCACTGCCTCTTCCTCTTCTGAGTCTGCTTCCTGGTACCTGGCCAGACGCTGGGCTGTGGGCAGAGGGACATGGGGTGACACATCACAAGGAGGTAGGAAAATGAAAATGATTCTGAGCACTCGTCACCCTCGCTTGCTTAAAGGTAAGGCCACATCTAATGAGAATTTCCACTGAGAGGTGGAGGCCGCTTTCATTTTATCTGGACCTACAGTCAAACTGGTGAGGCTGACATTCTCAGCCCACTGCACAGATAAGCGCACTGAGTCATAGAGAACATAAGGAACTTGCTAATAAGCACACAGGACTCATCCAGGTCAAGGTGATGCCAAAGCTCAGGTCCAGTGCCTTTTGGTACAGTAGCCATACCAGTCCACAAACAAGTAAGGAGTAGACAGAGATAGGTTCACATACAGCCCCTCCATTCGGGCGGACCCCAGGTGTGATGAATGGGGTTTGGGCAGCAGATGACAGGGACAAAGGAGGGGAAGACGATGAAGGCCTAGCCCACAGAATAGCCTGGCTCCAGGATTTGCCCTTTAACTTGGGGTCGTGGAAGCACCTGGCTCACTGGGGCTGTCAGGACATGTCACAAGTTGAATCTCTACCCTGTACTCACACAGAGGTAATGGTTCTCAGGCTGTGCTGATGGTGCTTTCCTATGAGAAATCCTTGTTCAAGGCCAGGTAGGTGGTAGGTACTGCCTGCATTTACCCTGTATGGATGAAGCCTTACCCAACAGGGAAGCTCAGAGTCCTTGTGGGTTGCACAGGATGGACAAATGCTGCCAGGATAGAGACCCAGCAGGCAAGGCTCCACTAAAGACGACCCTGACTGAATTATTATGCTTGAGCCCTCAAGGCGGCACTTCCCAGAAAAAGTCCCTGTGGTCCTGTGACCCCTCAGTGAATTACAAGGTCCTTCTGCACTGCTTCTTGCTAATGGATGGCTCTGAACACATTTTTCTGGCTTTGCCCAGTTAGTTCGACTTGTTTCATTATGGATGAGCAAGGAGACTATTCATGAAGATTACTCATTCAAAACAACCAATTACTAGGAACTCCAAAAGCATGTCGAGTGCTGGGTGTGAGCACAAGGTATCTCCGCACATGGTCTGCCTGAGGGGCTAAGAAGGGCCCTCTAATCTGGGCATGTCTGTGGCGTTGATCTGTCCTATAAGACAGGCCTTATATTTAACATCTTTCTTTAGGAAGACTTTTCTTTAGGGATGGGAAAAACAGAAAAAAAAACAGAGGTAAGGAAAGGTGAGTCATCCATGGTCACAAGGCCAAATAACTGCCGACACCAGGATTCAACTCAGGGAGTCACTTACCCCAGAAGTAAATCTCCTCCTGCCCATCCCACCCACGCCTGGCTGATGGATGTCCCAGTTCGGTGGTAAATGAATGACAAGGAAGAACAAAACCCAGATTCAGTGCTGTCAAGCTTCTGGGCTTGTGCATTAGGAGCCTGGTATCAACCCCTCGAAGGATGCACCAGTCCGTGCCACCCTCTTGCAGCACTAGTTGGATATTAGTCTAAAAGAAGCAATCCCTCAGACCACTGCTGATGTGTCTGTGGTCTACAATGATACAACGATGTGACCCCTCAG
This sequence comes from Mustela erminea, assembly GCF_009829155.1. Classification (NCBI taxonomy): domain Eukaryota; kingdom Metazoa; phylum Chordata; class Mammalia; order Carnivora; family Mustelidae; genus Mustela; species Mustela erminea. Next base: position 24,902,074 of record NC_045618.1, read on the forward strand.
TGACACCCTCAGTGTTGCTGGGGAAGACGGAGGCAAGAAGCAGGTCATGCCTCATTCTGGGCACACAATGTCACCAGACAAGAGATCAGAGATGGCCCAACCCACTGTCTTGATAAATGTGAACTAGGCTCATTGTACAAAGTCAAAGTCATCTTAATTCATTTTACTAATAAGATCTAAGAGGTCAGGTCATGGGCAGTAACAGCTGAAGTTGCTCTTGGTCTCAGGTGCATGTCAATGACTGATGACAACACTTCTTTCAAACATGCAGCAGAGAGGCCTGCATGTTTTGGTATTCACTAGAAATGCTTTCCTGTGTCTTCTAGGGGCAATGCAATCCTTTGGTTTTATGATAAGCATCTGACAACTGTCAAAATTTTTCTGTAATCTTAGTTGGGATTCCACCCATGGAGCCTCAGGTCCAGCTTTCAAAGGCTGCTTCTGACCCAACTTCAGACCTGGGTCTCTGGCTCCTTTACAATTAGGCTAAGCTCTGCTTTTAGGCAAATGGACTCTTCTGCACAAGGCTGAGGAGTTATGGAAGGGAGAGTGTGAGGGGGACAGATGGACAGCTATTGACCATGTATTTTGGGTGGCAAATAAAACAATAAACATGGTGGATAAGTTCCTGTGACTTATGTTTAATATGATTACTTTAATTTTACATAAAGGGCCTTACTGGATATCATAATTCTCAGTCTCATGAAACTCACAAAAACCCCATGCCTCTTACAGATCTTTCCCGCCATATCCCCCTAAAGAACAGCTTCCTAATTATGTCCATGTACTAATTCCTGTTCTTTATTTGCTTCTGTTCCCATGGCAAGACTTCCTTCACATTTTCAGATGCTGTTGCAGGAAAAAGAGGGAGTCCAAGCTGCAGAGCTGGTTTACCTCTCAAAGGTACCACGGCACCACAAACACTACTGTGGCACCAAGACCCTTATCATGGTGTCCTCTCCTGGGTCTGATGGGTGTTTAGTCATACCCTCCACTTATGAAGTGGATGGCTCCTGTAGGGGTTCAGGGAGGACAGAGGCAGCAAAGGATAAAGAAAGGAGAGTTGGGAGGAGCAACCACCATAAAATTCAAATGGGTGTGATATTTCATTCCAGCTTTCACGAACAACATTTTCTAAGGCAAAGAATACAGCATGAAATGCCCAATGCCTTTCTGAGACTTTCAGCTAACAACAAGAGGACTGACAGGTGACAACAAAAACAACTCTTCATGTCTTGGTGTGGTAAAGAGACTGGGTGCCTCAGAAATGAGTTTCTCAAGAATGCCCTCCTTGGTTCTCTTGTCTGGCAGAAAATGAGTGTTTTAAGCAGATGCCCACCACACTGAGATACTGCAGTGAATAGGGCGCTGTCAGAAACATGGAATTCTGTATTTGTTTCTATAAATGCTGCCACACTTCAGTCTCCTGAGTTGCTCCAACAGCCTTTCCATGTTTTATTCTCGCTCAAAAATCAGCAATCTCTAAAGTTTGTATGTGTGTGTGTGTGCGCGCATGTATGTGTGCCCAGGCATGCGTGCATGTAGCTTTGACAGAGCGGCTCTCTGTCCAGCCCAGACTGGGAGTCCCCACCCCCAGACTCACCATTTGCATCATGGGAATATTCTATGCCAGACACAGTGCATCTTCGGAAAACCATCTTATTCTCAGTTAAAGTGCCAGTTTTATCTGAGAAGATATACTGTATCTGCCCTAAGTCTTCCGTGATGTTCAGAGCTCGACACTGCAGCTGTGAGTCTGTTTCTTCATCATACAACTCTGTATCCTGATGAATGAAGTACACTTGGCATACTTTAACAATTTCAATGGAAACATATAAGGAAATTGGGATCAAAACCTAGAAGACATAAGGCATACACATGAACACTTAGGAGGACTAGGGAGCTGCAGAAGTAGTCCAAACTACTCAAAGGACAAATGACTACAACCACAAGTAAATAGGGACTATACTGTACCTTTAAGAGCTTAACCAGGTTGGTTTAGAGTCAGTATTGGAAAAGTATGAGGATATTGGCAAAAAGTTTAAACTAGGACAGCCTATGGTGTCACTGCAGAGCAGAAATCCACTATCATGTCTGGAAGAATGGTAACCATGGCTTGGATAGAAGCAAGCATTTTCGTATTACTAAGTTGTGCTTGAGAGAAGCTAGGAAAGGAAAGAGGAGAAAGAAAGAGAAAAAAAAAACACAAGGCACAGTCAGAGTCCTCATAAGCAAAGTCACCTCGCACCACAGCGGCACTTGGCCCCCAGGCTCTCCCAGGGCTCCTGGCAGCAAGAGCTTCCCATCCCGCAGACACAACCCCACGGTTCAGAAGAGAGAGTCTTTCCAGAGGCTGGTTGTGTTGAAGGACAGTTTCTGGCATCTTGTACAATACAAAGCAAAGGGAGGAAGGCTTTGGGAAGAATATTTATAGTTATACTTTGACAATTTAAGAATAATCTTCATGAAGTCAATGTTTAAATTCTTTTTAGTAACAGTATTGAATTGATGTTCATGGGCTCAGAATATCATATCCAGACAGACTAACTGGGTTCTCCTGGTAACTTAATGTTAATGCAACATCTACCATACTACCACACTACTCTAGTGCTACTACTACTACAAATCTAGAATGAAATTTGCATTCATAAAAAAACTATTTGGAAAGTTCCTGTTGTATGAAACAAATGTGATAAAAGACAACAGATCTCCCCTCATAGATAAAGGCTAAACAGAGTTCCTCTGTGCACTTTGTGTTCCTAGGATGACACTCACTGTCCCTTCCCTACTCTTAAACAAGACTTTTGGGCATAGATTCTCACTTAGTGATGGGGAATTGCTCATGAGGCACGTGAACTAATAATACTAATGGTAATAATAATAAAAATAAAAACCAATGCTGCAAAATGCAATGTGATAGCCTGAATTCAATCTTGGAACAGATAAAGTACATTACTGTAAAGACTAGTAGAAGCCAAATGACATCTAGAATTTATGGCAAAGTACCAAAGTTGGTTTCTTGGTTTCAAAAATTTACCATAGTAATGTAGTTAAGTTCACATCAGGGGACTCTGGATAAGGGACATATTGGTACTCTCCGCACTATTTTTTGTAACTTATCTGTAAATCTTAAAATTATCCCAAAATAAAATTTAGGGTCTTTTTAAAGAAGTGATTGAATAGAAAAATAAAACACAATTACCCAGAAACCAACCTTGCAAGGCCTAAGAATCCTAGGAAAATGTTAACTTGAAAAGCACCCAAAGAAGACCCTATAGATAAATTAGGTAGAAAAGTAAGAAGTAGCACATTAGGTAGATCTGTGGTCCTCCCAGGACCAGAATTTATAGGACATTCTTAGCAGAGTATGATAACTTTAAGTTCTTATCAGAAAATGAAGCAATTATCAAATGGTACTTAATACTGTTACCTGCAGAACTATTATCATTGTCAAAAACGAGTAGACTGCAGCCGTGACTGGGGATAAAGAGCTGCCGTCAGACTCAGGGACATCAAATAATGATTTCTTCTCCTGATACCGCCGTACCCACAGTCCGTGTCCTACAGCAACATTCAAAAAGAAACATCATTCATCCCATGGGAAAAATAAGACACCACTAGTGCAAATTAAAGCAAAATTTTAAGACTATGGACACAGGCACACTGGGTCTCATTAGCCTGCCCTGCCATGTAAGAAAGAAAAAGGGCACGGCAGGGACTGTTGGCACCCACAGTTGGATTGCTGGAAGGCACTGGTTCTTGACTCTCCCTTGCATCAGGCACTTCCCATGACTGGCACTGAAAAGCACACTGGTCATGAGGCAGAAACTGGGTATGGGCTGGCAGCTACCAATGGGAAATCCCAGAAAAGGAATTTCCCAGCATGTGCCTCACAAAACACGTCTTGTCAGTAGGCCTACTGCCTGTTATTGACTGTGTTTTAACTTTAGAGTGCTGGGTCAGAATGAGTGGCCGGCAGCCCACTGGGCTCACCTGGAGGCTGTCCGGCAGTGCCCTTTTATTTGTGACCCATGAGAGAGACTTACCGACCGCAGAAAATAGAGACATACAGATGAGGAGGAGGACACACCAGAGCACATCGCAGTTCATCTGCCTCTCAAGCTGGCTGCGTTTGTAACGGGGCCCGCTGTTGTTCAGCAGAGCCTTGGTTTCATGGCCTGTGCGGGGAGCAAGAGGGATGTGGTAAATCGATGTCCAGCAGCGAAGTGACCACACGCCCCGACCCACGGACTGAAGCATAGTGCTGCCGTCCATTCATACTTACAGGATAGACTCAGTCAAAAACACAGGGTATGAAATGAATCCCAAAACGTAACAACCATGGAGAAATAATGGGAAGAAATAAGTTAAAATGCTAGGAGAGAACACTTTTCGTTGAGATACTACTAGAAATTTTTCTTCTTTCTGTTTTCTGGGCTTTCTAATTTTTTACAATGTCTATGTGCTACTTTTGTAATCAGAAAAAAAAAAAAAAAGGACAAGGAGCAATGTTCAAGGACACCCAGCACAGGTGGCAATCCCTCAGCGCCACAGACCGCATGGGCCATGGCCATGCCTACCTGCATAGATGACGATGCCAACAACAGCTTCCGTGTTTCTGATTGTACACCCTCGCAGCAGCAGGTTTTCTTTATACAGCCCGGCCTTCTTCCCATTGTCATGTATCCTGTTGAGGAAAAGGTGGCATGCATCACAGGGATGTTCTCAAGCACCTTGCATCTCAACAAGCACTACCTGGGGAAAAGAAGATCTGGATGCTGGGAAGAGAAACAGGGAACTCCGGGAGTGAGTGGCTTGTCTCCGTGGATCTCTGCAAGAGCTGAGAGGGAGCTTTGCTCACTAGTAACTGGGCTTCTAGAAGTATCTCAACAGCTGGCTGTTTGTTTATTTTGTCCATGGGCTTTGTGAGATAGTAAGATAGATATATCTCTTCCCCCTGTTCCTGACACAGGGCTCCTAAAAACCCTGCTATATACGGTGCTACCAGGATCTTTTGTTCTAATACTTAGTCTTTGACTCCAGTTCCCAGAAAAGGACTCCTAAAACTCTTGTAATTTCCCAGTGATAAGAGCACTAGGAACATCTCTGAACCCAGTTTTTCCTGACATAGGATATTACATCCTTTTTAATTTCCTGGGAGACAAGAGTAGGTTTTGATCTTATGAAGACATTCTGGGTGGACTCCTGGTTGTGGTTTAGTCACCAGAAAAACGAAGGCAGGACTAGAAACTTAAGAGTTTTCAGCCTCACCTTCCATTCTCTAGAGAGTGCAGAGGAGCTGGAAATTAAATTAATCATAGATTGTGCCTATATGATGAAGCCTCCATAAAATCCCAATACCAAGGGGTTCGGAGAACCTCTGGGTTGGTGAACACATGGAGATGCTGGAAGAGTGATATGCCCAGAAAAGTCACAGAAGCTCTGCACCCCTTCCCACATTCTTTGCTCACACATCTCTTCCATTTGGCTGTTCACCTGTATCCTTTATCATATCTTTTTATAATAAACGTAAACAGTAAGCAAATTGTTTTCTGAGTACTGTGAGATGCTCTACAAAATTAATCAAACCTGAGAACGGGACTATGGGAATGTCGGATTTATAACAGATCAGTCAGAAGGACAGGTGACAGCGTGGACTTGCGGTTGGCATTTGGAACAAGGAAGTCTTGTGGGACTGAGCCTTAACCTGGAGGATCTGACACTGTCTGCAGGGAGTTTCAGAATTGAGTTAAATTATAGGACACCCAGCTGCTGTGACAGAATTGCTGGATATGTACGAAAAACCCACATGAGCAAATTGCTGTCAGCATCACAGGCTTGTTTTCATCACAGGGACAGACCACAGCTAGAGAGGGCATACCTGGGAACCATAAGACTAAGTGAGAAGTTGGCCAGGGAAGGTTGCTCTGTGGTCTTATGCCTGTTTCCTGCTCATCGTGGAGAACACTGCTCCTCATCAGTACCTTGTATTGTCACTAATAGACAAATTTTTCTTTTTCTTTAAGCTTTTATTTAAATTCCAGTTAGTTAACATACTGGACTTTAATATTTAATATTATTATACATTATTTATTTATTTATATAAATTTTATATATTTATTTATTATATTATTTAATATTATTTTCAAGTCTACAATACATTTTCGAGTCTGCAATATACTACAATATAATACCCGGTGCTCATCACAAGTGCCCTCCTTAATCCCCATCGACAGTTTAACTCATTCCTCCTCCAACTTCCCCTCTTGTAACCATCAGTCTGCCTATAGTTAAGAGTCTCTTTCTTAGTTTGCCCCTCTTTTTCTCCTCTATGTTTACTTGTTTTGTTTCTTAAATTCCGTACATGAGTCAAATCATACGGTATTTGTCTTTCTCTGACTGACTCATTTTGCTTAGCATAATACACTCTAGCTCCAACCACATCATTAGAAATTGGCAAGATTTCATTCTTCTTATGGTTGAGTAATATTCCTGTGTGTGTGTGTGTCTGTCTGTCTGTATTTCTTCTTTATCCATCAACTGATGGACATTTGGGCTCTTTCCATTATTTGGCTATAGTAGATATTGCTGCCGTAAACACTGGGTACATTATCCCTTTGAATTAGGACTTTTGCATTCTTTGAGTAAGTACCTACTAGTGCAATTGCTGGATCCTAGGGTAGTGCTATTTTTGACTCTTTGAAGAACTTCCATACTGCTTCCCAGAGTGGCTGCACCAGTTTGCACTCCCACCAACAGAACAGGAATATTCCTCTTTCCCCACATCCTCTCCAATACTTGTTTCTAGTGTTGATTTTAGCCATTCTGACATGTGTGAAATGATATCACACTGTAGTTTTGACATGTATTTCCTGGATGATGAGTGATGTTGAGCATCTTTCCATGTGTCTGTTGGCCAATTGCATGTCTTCTTTGGAAAAATGTCTATTTGTGTCTTCTGGCTATTTTTAAATTGAATTATTGGTTTTTGGGGTGTTGAATTTGGTAAGTTCTTCATAGATTTTAGATACTAACCCTCATTATGTGAGATAATAGATTTCTGTTGTTCCAGTTGCCTGGTCTACAGTGAGCCTGAGCAAACTGAGGCATCCTTTAACATTTCATCTGAGCCTCTGAGAAGAGCTTCCCTAGTTCAAGTCTCCTGGCTTCCTGACTCATCACAACTAATCTCTTCTAAATCAAAACTGTCCCAAAGTCCAAGTGTGATAAGAGAGCTGTTTGGCAAGACTGTTCTGTGCACTGGGAAGGGTCACAGCCTGGCCCCTTGGGAAACCGTGGAGTTCAGCTAATAAGTATTCTGCATAGCTATTCTTCCTCAGAAGATGTCATATCTCCCTAATCAGCACTTGCTTGTTGGTAATGGGTTTTCCATATCAAGGCTTGTTCCTCCAGGGACCAGCAACCAGGCAGCAATCCATCAGTTCAAACACAGAGGTGCGAGGTGTACTTGTTGCTGCCCAGTTGTCCCCAGGACCAGAGGCAATAGGGTGAGAGTTCAGGGACCTTGGAGAGCAGCCAGCTGCTCTTTCCTTCCCCTGGTCACATCACCTCCAGCACCTGGGCCCTTTCCTTCCCCTGGTCACATCACCTCCAGCACCTGGGCCCTCCTCTCTTCTCCACCCCAGATAGTGGTCCACCCTCACACACCCTGAACAGCACTCTGACCACACCAAGAGTACCCTTTTTGACCACTCCTTCCTCATTTTTACATCTACTCAAATGTCAGTCCTTAATTTTACCCTCCTCCCTGGTTATTTCTTGAATCCACCTCCTTCTCCCTCCCTCTGTACATCACTGCCCTAATTCAGGCTTCCAAGATTTCTCTGTTCAGAGACTACAACATACCCTTTGCTGGCCTGGATGCCACCAGCCTTGGTCCCTCCTGTCCATTTCTCACACAGTCACCAGAGCAACCTTTCAGTGTGTGCACCTGAATGTTGCATTCTCCTGGGAGATTCTGTGTGATCTCCTTATTTCTTCAGACTTCACACACATAGCCCAGCTGATTCTGCAGCATCTTTGTGGGCTCTTCCTGTGCAGGCTTTGGGCTCCAGCCACCTCACACTGCACATCCTTCTACCCATGCTGCCTCTCACTGCAGTGCAGCCAGTTAGTCTAGAGGAGCCTAGCCTGCTAGCCTGGGGTCACATTTTATAAACTTCAGGAAGGTTCTCTGGGTTAAGCTCCCCAGGCCTTGCAGCCAGGAAACTCTACAGTATTCTTTGATGCCTCTTTGTTTGTGTCCACTTCTAAACATGAGCTTCTCAAATCTTATTCTGTTTGGCACCCCTGATATCTATCTCTAAGCCTGGCAAGTGCTGAAGGTTGCACTGTCCGCAGCTTTAGGTTGGGTCCATCCAATGGTTATGTCATAAGGACAGGGCTGTGAACACAGGCAAGGGAGGATGACAAACTCATTCCCTGGCTCCTTTTGGGGAGTGAGTATTGGGCTGGGTGTGTCCCTAGACTAGGGCTATGAGCCTCCCCAGGTAGCCCCCTTGACATGAGTCCAAGTGGCCATTCCTGTCCTGGGGCCACTGGACCTCACAGTAGTGGCAGCTCCGCTGCTACTAACTCTTGTGGCTCCATCCACTCCTGTTTCAATGGACCTTAGCAAAAAGACCCCTCTCCACATATGTGAATCTGAGTGCCAGATCTGTTGCCCGAGGGAACTGAGTGACACATAGAGAGAAAGAAATCATAGAAGAATTTTCTTTAAGTTAATAGTTGATCAAGTTTTGATCTAATGTAAGTGCAGAAATAACTCAGTTGTGTGTTTTATGTCAATGGTAGATTTTCTTGAGATATAAATGTCAATTAAAGGTGTCAAGGTAAAATAAATTTTTCTAGTTTTAACGAGTCCAATTGGTACAGTTCATCTTAATGCCTGGTGATTGGTAATGAGTACATTTCGGACATAAACCCATAGTTCCATCCAGACACTGGGCTGGGGGGTGGTAAGGACCCATGAGGGCTCTCGTGCTGCTGTCTCTTACAGGTGACAGTGGTGCTGGAGTGTGTCATCTGCAGGGCAGGGAGACTACCCCAACAACCATGAACAAGTTTGCAATGGCCGTTCCCAGCCCTAGGTGGTCCTATAAGGCTCTGAAGCATGCAGGGAGGGAGCTCAGGACTTACTCTGTAGAAGACTTTGGGATCAGAAATAGAACCTGTATGTACATTTTGAAATGGAATTTTATTTCAGACTAAACCAACCAACCTCTCTGCTTTATTCCTAAAGGTAAACAAAAATGTTTGATTGACTGGTGGCTTCAGAAATCACCCACCATATGCCATGAGGTTGGCTGAGCACAGCTGAGCTGGGTGCTCTGAGCTGCTGGGGCGCACAGTCACCGAGCTGGTCTCCATTCACAGGAGACCATTCACAGGAGACCATTCACAGGAGACCATTCACAGCCCAAAGAGGCTGCAATGCCTTGGTTCAGGGAGAAGTAGCCCACAGGGGTGGAGAACAGGATTTCATTAGTGCTTAACTGTGGGATTGTATTAAACAATGGTGAGCATTAAGGTGCCCTTGAATAATGAAGGTCCTAACACTTTTTAAAAAAATTTTAACAGCTTGAGATACATTTCACATACCATAAAATTTACCTGTTTAAAGTGTACAGTTGAGCATTTTGTTCTTTTTATTTTTTTTTATTCACACAGCTATCACTACCAGGTAATTTTAGAGCACATTTACCACCCCAAAAGGAATCCCCATAACCACTGGCAGTCACTCCCCATTCCCCTTCCACCCCTCCAAACCCTGAAAATTACTAACCTGCTTTCTATCTATAAAGACATTCTTATGAAGACACTTCATCCCAATGGAATCACATACCATGGCTAATACCACTCTCTTGTCTGACATGTTATAATACACCTCATGCTTCCTCCACAGACAGTTAAAGGATTATTTCTGTTGTTGCCGTGCACATGAATTTCTTTCTTTCTTAATTTCTAAATACATGATCTTACTTTTTCTTGGAATATTTCAAGCCTATCTTAGAAATTCTGTATTTTCTTACCCATATACTAAAACAATAAAAAAAAGGGAAAGAAATAATTCACCTCATTCGTCACCATATTCTTTTCCTTCATTCTCATGTTAGCCACTGTTACTTCCAATATTAGGAGGAAGTCATGTTAGGAAATGTAGAATAATTTGCCTAGTGAGTGGGCAAAGCTAGAATTCAGACTTGGGTCTTCTTGCTATAAACCCAAGCTTGGGTCTAAGTGCAAATGGCTAAAGTTTTGAGTTCAGATTGGCTGGTCCAAATATGAGTGAAACTGGTATTGCTGGTATAAAGGGCAGCTGGGCTTGGCCTGGGCTCCCTGGCTGGAGTGAGGTCACAGGACAGCAGCTGAGTTAAGGCTGAAGGGAGGCCATCCTCAGCAGATAATGAAATCCAGCAAACCAGCCTACGAGGGAACTGGCTGCTGATCTGCTCCCTGGGTCTAAACTGCAGATCTACCTCCCAAGTTAGCCCCACCCGGAGCATAAGGACCAGTATGGGAACGTGGCCTCCCTTCTCTCAGGGGAGGAACAGGTACCCCCCCCCCCAGACACTCCACTTACCTGCCCCCACTCCCCTCACTCTTTCTGGAGCACTTCAGCCTGGCTAGGGAGTAGAGCTGCTCATGCTGGTTGCAGCACAGCACCAAACAGAGAAACTTTAACACACAGTCACCTATGTCCCACCTCCTGAGACCCTGCCTCAGTTGGCCTGCTAGGAGAGAGGCCCATCGGCATCATGACCTTCCAGCGGCCAATCCAAAACAACTGGCTTGGTGGAAATGGTAAATCACAATTAAACCAGAGTCCAAGTATGCAAGACCTGAACTGGCAGCCTGGCAGCATCTAGACTAGCAGGATTTGGGACCAGGCTTGGAGGTGAGTCTCAGTGCAGATGACAGGGTGGAGAAAGTATGGCAAAACTAGGGAGCAGAGTGGGGAAAGATTCATGCAGCAGGCAATTGTCCTTCTTGCCTTTCTTTCTCAGGAGACGGACCAGTGAGGTCACTCATGTTAAAAACGTTTGTTGGAGGCATCTGCTGCAGAAGCTGAGTAAGCCTTGCTGGCTGGGGGGGCAAAATGACATCCACTCAAGCAGCCATCTGCCAGAGAATGCAGAGGCTGGAGGTGCCAAGTCAGCTAAGGGCTTGGTGTGGAGGTGGTGCAGGCACTGGGGGTAAGCAAGGAACCAGGGGACGCTACCTCTCATTGATCACCACCTCCCCACACCTGAAAGTCAGCATTGCCCACATGGAGATCTCCACCAGTCTGGCTTTTTGTTATCTTCTCTTTTCCTAGTAAAAGTCCTTCCCCTTTTCTTCGAGGCTTTCGTCTCTGGCCCTGTTTCTCCTTTTTAGGCCACATTTCTAGAAAGAACAGAGGAAAAATATAATTCCTCTTTTACCTCCTGCAATCTGGACTCTGACCGTCTCGGTCTACACTCTGATGGTGTGGCCTTCCTGTTCCTTAAGCTGCCCCTGGAGTGTGGCAGGCAGATTTTCTCCTGAATGTCCCTGCTCTGCATCCATCATTGGACATTGCCCTTGGAACCACACCCTTATCACACCTAAGGAGGCTTGCTCCTGACTGTGGGGTTATTCTGTCTTTATTCCTTTCCTTTCTTCCCTAGCCCTTTGTCCCATGTTCCCAGGCCTGTTCCCTGACTTCATAGATGACCTCTGGGGCAGAGGGTCCTCAAATATTTATCTTTAGGTCCTACTCCCCTGAAGTTCTGTCCACATTGACTCCATCTGAGGCACTTGCCAGCTCCTCAAATTCAGGAAATCTCAAAACCCCACTACCTTCCTTCTATGGCTTCTCCTAATACACTGAAGACAAATCACCCTCCCTTTCCAACAGCAATTCTTTCCCTGGACACATTCATGTTCTCTTATACCTCTCTCCTGATCCTTTTATCTCTCTGCTCTATGGTATTATCTGTAACAGTAATAATATTAACAATAGTAGCAATAACTGTAATAGTGGTAAATATTTATTAAGCAGCCTTCTGAAAGCTTTCTGGTATTAAACTGATTAAACTTTGCTCCAAGGACTTGAGGGGGCTCCCATGATTCTCCCCATTATACAGATGAATAAAGTTAGATTGTCTAAGGTCATCTAGCTAAAAGTATGGGCTCCAGAGCCTGCCAGCCTCAGTACTAAGCTGGATTTGTTTAATATCCCTATGACAAGCGTAGTTCCTGGAGGGCACGACCGAGAGCTGCTGACTTAGGGTTGAATCCCTTTCAGTGTTAATCCAACTCAAGAGCAGGCAACAAAAGTGTGAGAATAGTCATCAGAGCACAGGAGCACTGCATCTTTCAGAAGTTTGGAGGAACCCCTATAGAAGAGAAGACAGACCATAAGAGAGGAGTACAGTCTTTGGTGAAGGATGTCTACCCTTTTTCTTTGGTAGAGTTGGCCTCACAAAATTACCCTAACAGCAAGAATGTGCATAGAATATTCCCCCTAGAAGATGCCTTCACCAACCTTCAAGATGGTTATTTTAGGGTCTTTGGAAACCCAGCAGCTGTTTCATTTTAGATGATGTGTCCCTGGAGCTTCACAGTGGTGCTGAGAATGGTGCCATGGGTGAAGTCTGGGAGAAAATGGGTCAGTGGGCCTACAGAAGATGGTCCAGGGGGTCATGGGAGGGTGAAAGATCTATGGCAGACAAGTTAACTATGAGTAGTTGAGTATTCTCCCTCTACATTCTACATACTACATTTTAACATTTTTCTTAATGAGTTTTATCCTCTTTTAATTGGCTCTTTAAGGGATGACCTAACACTTTCCAAATTCTGACCTTCAAGCATGGACCAGCAAATTTGGTGGGTAACTGGGTCCCCTCTTGGCAGCACACACATTTCACCATTTACTATTAATGCTTTTCATTCACTGCTCACCCCGTAGCAGGATAAGAAGTCTACAGTGTGGGGGGCACATGCAACAGTGCTGGGTATGCCAGTGAGCCTGAAGACTCAAACATATACTGAGAGGTCTTGGAAATGGAGCCTACTTCCAGAAGCAGAGTATCCTGCCTCACCCCCACATGTCTGTGGGGGCTACTGTGTGCCTGGACCACAAAGCAGTTAGACCAGTCAGTTTGTACCTCAAGCAAGAAAGCTGGCAGAGAGAAGGCCCCAAATTCTCCACACAGGAGAACTAAGCCTAAGAGAGCAGACTAAGGCTCCAAGACGTCAAGCAGTGAGTCAAGGCAGGTCAGACCTACAGTCCTTCAGGTTCTTGCACACACATCTCATTCATTCCCTGTGAGGCTGCCCCTAAAAGCTTTGGCATCCAACTCAGCAACTCCATGCTGATGCTCCCTCTTCTGTCCCATTGTTTTCCCCAAGTCAAAGGACTAAACACACACACACACACACACACACACACACACACACACACACACTCAGTATGACTGTTATTTCTGAATGAATATGAAAGTAGAGAGACTAGCATATATGTCCCCCGTACACATAGCCCAGCTTCTGTAAGTACACCACATGCCAAGCCTGTGTCATTTATCCACCTTTTTTGTCTTCCCATTTTGGAGCAAGGGACTGAACTACTTGACACATTATAGACTGTACTTATTTTGTTTGTTTGTTTATTGTCTCTTTTTTCCCCTAACTAGAATGAAATAAACATGAAGGCAATAATTTTTTTTTTTTAACTATTCAGTTCACTGCATTACTCTCAGAGCCCTCAACAGGGCCTATCATGCAGCAGAGGCTCAACAAATACTCAGTGACTGAGTACCTAAGTGAATGAATGAATGAGATTCTACCCAGACTCCTCCTGGGTAGCCCCCATGCTTCCATTTAATGGGGCTGTGTGTAGTCAGTCAACCATACTTCTCTTGTTCCCCTCATCCAACCTGGGCCAGCTAGAGGAAGGACAAGCTGTATTTATTCATCATAGGCAGTGTGGGCAAGTTTCTACTGCAGATAGGATCTTACAAACCAGTCCCATAAGCAACCAAGAAGGCTCAGCAATGGGCAACATTCCTAAAAGGCTACACATGTGGCAAAGAATACTAAATGCTTATTTTTGAAGTGTGTGTGTGTGTGTGTGTGTGTGTGTGTATCAAACAGAAGATCAAGCTCAAACATATGTACAATACTCACATGCAACCACGAAACCTAGTCAGGTCGTTGTTTGGCTTCTCACACTCGATTACGCTGGTGAACGTCAGTGGATTGAATTCGGAGACCTAAAACAACAGCATGCATACATTAGAGAAATCTGGGCTCAGACCATCCGGAAACCTCTGCAGAATGCCAATGGTCACACAGCACTTAGCTCATGCTTTCGCATCTTAATACTGAATGATAACTGATCATTGTAGAATGAATAGCAATTAATAGAACAGTACTGGTGAGTAAGTGAGCTGGAAAGGATTATAGCTCTAATGAAAATAAAAGACTAAGAGATAATGGCAAAGGAAGCCACTAATGATTGAAAGGGACAAATGAATTTTTTGAAACAGACCAGCACCTTCCAATTTCCTATACAGATTAGAGAAGCGAATTCCATCTGGAAAATAGGAACTTATAATAAAATGACATTTCCTCAATGTGCACTAAAATTTTTGCACAGATATTTAATGACATACACTTAATAACAATTTCTGTATTATTTTACTTGATGAAAAATGGCAACTCACCACAAAGTCTCTCATTGAGAATTTTGCCACTGAGAGATATAACACTGCCATAAACCATATGACCAGATTAGGAGTGGAGAGAAGGAAGAGAGAAGGAAGGAGAATGGGAAGAAGAAAAATGGGAGGGAAATGCAGGGAATAGGCCTTTAATATATATAACTATCATTAGTGGATTTTTTAAGAAATTAGCTCTCATTGCTCAGACTTGTCATTCCCTTTTATCTACCAAGTGTCACAACATGATGAAAAGTTGAATTGTCTTTGCTCACACAAGTAAATCATCACATAAAAAGTGCAAGTGGTTAAAAATCATAGCAATGGCATAAATATTGTTAACACCACCCCAGGTGATTATGACTCTACCACAACAACATAGTTCCCTGCACAGAATACAGCCATAAAGGTAATTACTCAAACATCAGTTCTTACTGTTTCTCAGTGCATCCTGTATATTAAAAAGAGAACTCACTGGATAATAGTAGCTCAATTCAATAGCTGAAATTAAAATGCCATTTTAAAAAACTCTTCTTGAGGTTTAATTAGCCATCAGCCTTGCTCCCCTTGGACTGAAATGGCCTCTGGCTCTATTTCTAGAGTGAGGCTATGTGTCAGGCTGCCTTGAGTTCATTTAAAGCCATCTGAAGTATCTTGAAGCCAGTTGGTTGCCTTTTCCAAGGCAGACATTTGCAGATGCAGCATCCAGGATAGCCATGAAGGGACTGAGTTCCACAGCACACCAGGATTATTCTTGGCAGACAAGACGGGTGCACTTAAAATACTCTGTTTGTTATTCTTTATCTCTAAGAAAAATGTAATGTGAATGGCTCAGAAATGGTAGGACATTCCGTCTCTGGACTCCAGTGCTGCATTCGGAACGTTCTATCAATAACCATGTGCCTTGAGGAATGTGCACGTCCAAGGCTCAGGTCGCCTGGTTTCATCTGCTTCATCTGGAGTTGGGGAGAATTTTGAGGATTTTTAGAATTGAAGGGATCTTCAGAGACTGTTATAATTCAACTGTGTAACCACTACCATCCTCACCCCACATCCCAGAATTTATATGTTGAAGTCCTAAACCCCAGGACCTCATGATGTGCCCACACAGGACCTTTAAAGAGATAAGTTAAAATAAGTCATTAAGGTGAGGCCTAATACGATGTGACTGGTATCCTTCTAAGAGGAAATTTGGATACAGACACATACTGAAGAAAAAGGGAAGAGATGACTTCCCAAAGAAGGGTTTTCGGAAGAAACCAATCCTGTGGACAAACTGGTCTGGAATTCCAGCTTCCAGAACTGTGAGAAAGTGAATTTCTGTTGTTTAAGTAGCTAGACTGTGGTATTTTGTTATAGCAGCCTTAGCAAACCAATTCAGAGACCATCTCTTAGTTTCTCATTTACAAAAGTTTCACATGCAGAGCACATTTTTTGGGTAGGAAAATTCTACTTATATTGATTGTTTCTAAGTAAACAATATAGTACCCCATTTAAGAAATATATTTATTTATTTCTCACTCATCTACCTACCCATCTGTTTCATTCCAAACTGGCTTCAAGGTCATGCTTTAGTCACTATCATCTGCCAAACTTTTTCAACACTGCCCCCTGGAGCATGGACAGAATTAGAGGATTAGAGGATCGCAACCCATCCTTCCATTCTAGCTTGTTAAATCCATTAAAAAAAAACAAACAGAAAACACTTCCTCTTGGGGAAGATGAAAAAATTCTGGAGGTTGATGGTAATAATGGTTACACAACAATGTGAATAAAATTAATATCACAGAACTGCGCACTTAAAAATGGTCAAAATGGTAAATTGTGTGTTATATGTATATTTTTACCATAACAACCTGGGATCGAGTCCCGCATCGGGCTCTCTGCTCAGCAGGGAGCCTGCTTCCCTCTCTCTCTCTCTGCCTGCCTCTCCGACTACTTGTGATTTCTCTCTGTCACATAAATAAATAAAATCTTAAAAAAAAAAAAAAAATCGATTGTGAAGAAAGGAATACATACATATGCTTTTTTTTTTAAAAGATATTTAAACAAGATATTTAAGTTTTAATATTTTAAAAAAGATGCTTCCTATTAAATATATCCTGGTCTGATTGTTGATATCCACCTCCTTCCCATCTTCAGCAATGCCTGTGCATGTACAGTTAGCAGAGTTCACCCAAAAATGGAGTTAAAAAAAAAAAATCAGGAGATTTGAGATTTAGTCCTAGTTCTTCAGTTTAATAAATGTGAGACTGTTAGCAAGTCAAGAGAGACCTTTTAGACTTGGATTTCTGAGGTCTCCAGAGCTCTATAAATCCACCAATCCGCAGAATGCAGAGGTGATTTTAATTCACACCCATGCTGTGACAACGTCAGTACTGGGAGTTGCTGCAGAAGCATCATTGCCTATGAGAGCATTCTCGTACATGCAGGCCCTCTGACTGAAGCTACTGGCCCTCTGCAGCACCACTCAGCATGCCAAGAACCTTGGGCCTAGCGTAGCTGATGACATCACTCAGTGCAGGGCAGGCATGTCCAAATGAATACCTTACTGGCCATATTTTCTGCTGCTATACTCTGAGTATTTCTCCAGCTTCTTTGGACAAAGTGATTCAATCTTACTGCATGAAAAGTAAGAGGCAGGGCAGGGACACAGGAGAGAGCTCTGCCCTTGAACTTGAATTTTTGTTAGAAACTGCAGCAGCCAAGGGCCTAATGAGCCAAGTCACTCCAGCAGATGGTCCTTTCTTCAGAGGCCCAATGCTGATCACCCCTCATGCTCAGTACCTCTTCCAGGTGCTGATGCAGATACTTCCAGGTGTCTATGCAGGTGCACGTCCCCTGTTCAATCACATGGGGGAGGCATGATATCTAACTGAGCAGTACCCAGACTGTTCACTGAATGAAGGCTTGATTTACAGGGAAGAGTCTGTTACCAGTCTTATATTTCACATTTTGTGTTAATTGAATTACTAATAACTGTTTAGGAAAAGTGAAAGTGCACTTCCTTCAACCTAAAACAAAACAGTGATACCTAAAAGGACATTTTCAGTCCATCAAAGAAGACACCACTATTTTTTATCATGAGAAGAATGAAGTGAACCAGTTTAAACTGCTTTGAAAATGTAATAAGCACATGCTTCCGGAGACCCCACCAGCTCTCCATGTAAAGATTTCAGAGTGAGGCTGTCTGTCCTGGTTTCTGGATGACATGGTCCAGAGAAGCCTGGTGAGAGAATGTACCAAGCCCAGCAACCAGCGACAAGACACAGAAAATACACATGCTCCTTCTGTCCTCTGCACCTGGGACCCTGTCCAGAAACTGTCCTTCGTGTCACTCATCATGATGCAACTGGTCACAAGGGACTGATGGTTTCCCCTCCACTTCCAGCCTCAACATCACCACCCCACATAGGGATGCCTGCAGGCACCTGGGGTGGCTCAGTTGATTGAGCATCCAACTCTTAATTTCAGCTCAGGTCAGGATCTCAGAATTGTGAGATGGGGCCCCAATTTGGGCTCCATGCTCAGGGGTAGTCTGCTGCTTTCCTTTTCCTTCTGCCCCTCCCCACAGCTAGCATACACTCACACACTCTCTCTATATATATAAAATAAATGAATTTTAAAAAAAAATTTTACAAAAGCTGATTACCCTGTATTAGCTGCTGCCATAGAGGATGAGATTCACATCCCAGTGTAGCAGCCAGGCTCTGCCCGGGGTTGGATGCCACCCCTCCCACTTCCTATTCCTGCCACTTGAGATATTAGGCTCAGACCTTTTTGCATGGATTCCTTTGCCCTCCCACAGTACTCCACCTGGCTAACTGCCTCTTGTATTTCAAGAAGTGACAGCTCCTTGCCCTAGGCAGGACAGACAGGTGCCACTGCTGTGAGCTTGCTGGCTTCATTCATGCTTCACAGACTTTAGGTTCCCTGAGGCAAGAGCTCTATGCCCCTGAGACCAGCACAGAGCCT
The DNA here is from genome assembly GCF_009829155.1 of Mustela erminea. Classification (NCBI taxonomy): domain Eukaryota; kingdom Metazoa; phylum Chordata; class Mammalia; order Carnivora; family Mustelidae; genus Mustela; species Mustela erminea. Next base: position 24,920,751 of record NC_045618.1, read on the forward strand.
TATGCACACATGGACCAGGGTGACGGGTGCTTATTTTGCAAGAATCTCATATATCACGAGCTTCCAAACAGACCTAGAGTTCTGTGCTGGGCTCCTGAGGCCTAGAACCTCTGCCTGCCAGGTGTTCCCTCACCTGATGCTGAGACAAATAGGACTGTCAAGGGGGCTGGTAGGGCTTCTCTGTGTTTCAGAAACTCAGTCCCTCTTTGGTACAAGTGCATTTCATTTAGTAGCAATGTAAAAGAATTTCTTCACAGCTTCTAATCTAGCTGTTTATTTATTAACAAAGGGTGTTCAATATCTGAATTAACTTAGGCAAAGCATTTTAACCTAAATTAATGGAAAAATTACTGCAACCCTTTCGTTCTGTATTTTTAATCCAATTTATGTTTACCACATGACTTTTTAGTACCTTGGGAATTAAAGGAAGGCAGAAAGCCCAATACTGCATGAACAAATGAATGAATAAATTTACTTATTTACTGCAAAGATTGCATTGCCAAATAAATATTTTCAAGTAGTTAACCTGAAATGGGAAAGAAATAGTCTGTCATGTTCACCAATGTGTCCCTTGGCACATAGTCAGTACTCAATCCATCAAAAAATAAAAACCTGAATGAAACTGTAGGCATTCTGGTACTGGTAGCAGGAAATGTCTACCATAAAAGAACCTTAATTCAAAGTAATCTTTTTCTAATCACTTTCATAGATTCAGTGTTCTAACACTAGGAGTTTATGCCCTGATACAAATGATCACGAAACACATTTAAATAACCATTTACTCTATAGTTGCAATAGATGCGACTATATTATCCAATGTGTCCTAAGTATGTTAGTGTTTATGTAGTTTGGTTATGCGGCCCACGAAGAAGCAGTGGGAGGCATGTAGTACAGCTCATGATGGTTTCTGTGAGTGTCACACTCCCTCCTGATGCCATTGTCATCTCCAGGGAAACAAAGCTGGCCAGCACCATGGGAGGAGCATAAGGGCCTCAGCAAGCCTTCAAAGAGGCTTCGGGAACCTCAAAGCCTTTGACAGCTCACAGAAACACTGATCAAGGGGTATCAATTTGCTGCTTTCTTTTTCTAATTGCAAATTTTCCTGTCCCGAGTACAAGGATCATGTGGACCTCTCTTTGAAAGTAGAAAGCCAGCCTTGCCCTCATTGAAACAGGAGGGGCAACCTCTCCCTTCCTTTCCCTGCCTTTTTATCCTTTCTTCTCTAGCCTCCTTGCTGTCTTATACTCAAAAACCTCAAAGCGGTAGTTTAGATGGTAGGAAAATTCAAAGGCCCAGAATGCCAGGTTTGAGCCTAAATTCTCAAAATCAAAAGCCTTTCTTTCCCTCATAGCTATGACTGCTTCGTACTGCCTTCATGGACTGTGACTGACAGCAGAGCTCCTCCACTTTTTCTTTTATAAATATGTTAAGAGTATCTAAGAACAGGCAGCAAGCAACAGGAGTTGCTTTATAGAAAACCAACTTCAAAACCTAAAGGAGAATTGTATATTAAAATTGCCTTCTTAAAACAATCTGTACTTAATCCAACAAGGTGCCACCATATGAAACACGTCTACAGCAATGCTGCTGAGCTAATGTGCACTGCCAGGTTATGAGTCAACCTGCCTGTCTCACAGCCACGAACCTCTTTGCCCCTCTTCCATCATTATCTGTGGGCATGGTGGAGTGAGCAAAGACAGGGCTGTAGGTATAGACCCATCAAGTTCTGGGGATCACGAGACAGATATCCCAACTGGAGATAAGATGCTCTCCTCTCACCAGGCAGCACAGAAAGAATTAGAGACATCTATAATGAAGTGACCTCTGAGGGCAGGTCCCAGTGGTAACCATGTAGGAAAAAAGTCATACTGCTCATGTTAGAATAAAATCAGGATGGGGGACTTAAAAAGAAGAGGTCAGTGAAGAAAGTCTTGCATCACCCAAGGAAGTGACCCTGAGACCAAAATGGTGCAAGACTGTGAATGCTAATGCTCAACCAGGTGAGCTCAGTCCTCAGATTCAAAAGGAAGATCATCCAGCATTAAGGACTGACAACTGGGACCAAACGTCATATTTAGGGCAAAAAGAAACACAGGGGAAATATTAGAAACACTTGAACAAAGATACCAGAGATTTAACCAGAAGATAAAGAATAGTCAAACCACCATCTAATAAGGACAAAAAGTCCAGAGAGCTGAGACTGGTCTTGGGGGCCTCTTTCCTCTCACAGGAACCTACAGTTTCTGAAGGAGGTAGTTGGGAAATTGAGCAAAATTAGACAAACCAATGCTGGAGTTTAGAACCTGAATTTGATTCCTATTGTTGCCATAACAGACCATAAATTTGGTGGCTTAAAATGACATAAATGTGTTTTATTATAGTTCTGGAGGTCAAAGATTGGAAATAGGTCTCACTTGGCCTAAAACAAAGTGTAGCAGGTCTGCATTCCTCCTGAAGGTTCCAGGAAAGAATCCATTGCCTTGCTTTTTCTAGCTTCTGGAGACTCCCCTTATTCCTGCCTTATGGCTTTCATCTGTTTCTAAAGTTAACATCAGGGAAACCAAGTCTTTCTCCCACTGCATCGCTGTGTACTCTTTCTCCTGCTTCCTCTTTCAGTTATAAAGCTTCAATAATTCAGGATAATTAAGAATAATCTATCTCAAGGACAGCTAATTAACCACTTAAATTATATTTCCCTTTGTCATATAACATTACCTATTTTCAGATTCAGGGAATTAAGACACAGCCATCTTTGAAGGGTTATTATTCTGCCTCCCACTGAACTCACCAACAGAAGGGCCTGATAAACAGCTATGTCTTTTTAGGGGACCATGAACAACTGAACCACAAAGAAAGAATGAACTGGAAGAGTGAGCCTTCGTGAAAAGTGGCACCCAGCTTAAACCCAGACTATCTCAACTCCTAAAATTTGGGATTTGATTGATAGAACCTCCAGATACTGAACAAGACAAACTAAGGTCTTTTCTTTTATTTATTCTTTAAAAGATTTTATTTATTTATTTGACAGAGAGAGAGAGACAGCAAGAGAGTGAACAAAGCAGGGGGAGCGGGAGAGGAAGAAGCAGGCTTCCTGCCTATCAGGGAGCCTGATGCAGGGCTTGATCCCAGGACCCTAGGATCTGGCATCATGACTTGAGAGGAAGGCAAATCCTTAACAACTGACCCACCCAGAAGCCCCACTAAAGTCCTTTCTTAATGGGGGAAAAAAAAAGTGGGTTGCTTGTGGCTCAGTCAGCATATTAATTATCTGCTTTCAGCTCAGGTCATGATCCCAGGTTTCTGGGATCAAGTCCCACATCCGGCCCCTTGCTCATTGGGGAGCCTGCTTCCCCTTCTGCCTGCTGCTCCCCACCTCTGCCTGCCACTCCTTCACCCTGACTGCACTGCCCCTGCTTGTGTGTGCTCTCTCTTTCTCTCTCAGAAATAAATAAATAAAATCTTCAAAAAAAATTAAAAAAGAGTCATAATTCTAACCTTCAAATTTTTATAAAAAATGAAATTCTGGAGTGCCTGGATGGCAAGCCTCCAACTCTTGGTTTTGGCTCAAGTCATGGCCTCATGGGTCATGGGCTCAAGCCCTGCATGAGCTCTATGCTCAGTGCGGAGTCTGCTTGAAGATTATTCTCTCCATTAGCCCCCTCCCCTGACTTGTTCTCTCCCATGCTCTCTCTCAAATAAATAAAGAAATCTTAAAAAAAAAATTTCCAAGTATAATTTCATACACATACTCAAAGATAAGCAGGCACAAGAGGAGATTAGACATCATCCAAAAAGAACCAACAGAAACAAGAGTAGGAATAGGCTCACAGGGACTTTAAGTTCCCAAGCTTGCCTTGATCAGGAAGTTAAAGACATTTTGGAAGAGCTAGAAACCTTAAAATGCAACCTAAGGAATTTGAAAACAACAAAAACAAAAGAACACAGACAAAAAAAAAAAAAAAAAATCAAACCTGGAAAAAAAAAACACACTGAAAGCTCAATGAATGGTTTAACAGCAGATTTGGTAACCTGAAGAAAAAAAATAGTAACCTAGAAGAAAGGTCAGAAAAAGTTTTTAAAATAAAACACAGAGACCAAAAGGCAGGAAACACAGCAGAGGGAGAAGAGACAGAGAAGACAGAAAGGAAAGCCTGGCATATATATTTCTGGAGCCCAAGATGAAGAAGAGAAAGAATTACACAGGAGCAATATTTGAAGAAGTCATAGCTGAGAACTTAGTAAATCTGACTAAAAAGCACCTACCCACACATCCAAAAACTTGAAATAGGATAAATAGAGGGAAGTTATACCTGAGCACATGGTATGAAAATGCTCAGCACCAAAGAAAATTAAGTCTTAAAAGGAAATTGAGAGCACTCGATACTGGCAGAACAGAACTAAATACTAAAAACAAAGACTTAAAAAAAAATAAAAACAAAATACTTCTCCAAAGAGAAGAGAAAATGGCCCTGATGAAAGGATAAGAAGCAGAAAAAAATAAAGTGCAACAAAAATGGCCAATATGAGGGTAAAAATGAATGTATGCTGAGTGAAATAAGTCAAGCAGAGAGAGTCAATTATCATATGGTTTCACTTATTTGTGGAGCATAACAAATAGCATGGAGGACATGGGGACTTAGAGTGGAGAAGGGAGTTGGGGGAAATTGGAAGGGGAGGTGAACCATGAGAGACTATGGACTCTGAAAAACAATCTGAGGGTTTTGAAGGGACGGGGGGTGGGAGGTTGGGGTACCAGGTGGTGGGTATTATAGAGGGCACGGATTGCATGGAGCACGGGGTGTGGTGCAAAAATAATGAATACTGTTATGCTGGAAATAAAAAAAAATAAAATAAAATCTGACGAAATAATTAATTAAAAAAATAAAATCTTAAAAAAAAAAATGAATGTGTGCTAACTGTATTAAATAATGATGATGTCTTAAGGGGTTCATAAACAGCTTTAATTATAGCACATGACTACAAAAGCATATTAGGTTAGGAGGGAATGAAAAGAAGCTTAAAAAAGAAGTTCTCGGAAATTGTCCAGGAAAATAATTAAAAATCAAAATGCAAAAAAAAAAAAATCAATGCATATTAGATACTAGTAAGTCAAAGATGCATCTCATAATCTCTAATGTTACAACTACAGTGAGAGTAAAGGAGTGTGTAACTGGTGTAACTGCCAAACCAAGTGATAAAAGAATAGTAAATCTCTTGATCTAAAAGAAAGCAAAAAATATAAAAGAAAAAAGGGCCAAAAAAAAAAAAAGAAAAAAGAAAAAAAAGGCAGATGTGGAGAGAAAAAGGAAAACAAACAGGCAGAACAAACAAAAATGAAAGAAGAAAACTTTCATACTCAAATATACCAATATTAACATTAAAGATAAATCAAGTAAAATCATTTATCAAAAATAAACAAATTGTCAGAATTAAAAATAAACTTCAACAATATGATGTTTATAATAAATACATCTAAAAACATACAAATACCAGAGAACAATGTGAAAAGACAAAAAGAGCTTACCTGATAAAGATTAACAAAAAGAAAGCTAGTATACCTGTATTAATATTAGCCAAAGTACTTTTAAATAAAAAAGCATATCTGTATATAAAAGGTCAATATGAAATGACAACAGGTTTGATTCATTAGGAAAATAAATCAACATCATAAAGGCAATCTATAAAAGACCCACAGCTACTATCATCCTCAATGGGGAAAAACAGAGAGCCTTTCCCCTGCAGTCAGCAACACAACAGGGATGTCCACTCTCACCACTGTCGTTCAACACAGTACTGGAAGACCTAGCCATAGCAATCAGAAAATAAAAAGAAATAAAAGGCACACAAATTGGCAAAGAAGAAGTCAATCTTTCACTATTTGCAGATGACAATACACTCTATATAGAAAACCTGAAAGATTCCACCAAAAAATTACCAGAACTAATTCATGAATTCAGCAAAGTCACACGATATAAAATAAATGTACAGAAATCTGTTGCATTTCTGTACTCCAATAATGAAACAGCAGAAAAAGAAATCAAGGAATTGATCCCATTTGCATTTATATCAAAAACAGTAAGATACCTAGGAATAAACCTCAATAAAGAGGTAAAAGATCTCTACTCTGAAAACTATAGAACACTCATGAAAGAAATTGAAGTGGACACAAAGAGATGGAAAAGCATTTCAAGTTCATAGGTTGGAAGCATAAACATTATTTAAATGTATATATTACCCAAATCAATCTACACATTTAATGCAATCCCTATCAAAACACCACCAACATGTTTCAAAGAGCTGGAAAAAATAATCCTAATATTTGTATGGAATCACAAAAAAACCTGAATAGTCAAAGTGATCCTGAAAAAGAAAAACAACGCTGGAGGCATCACAATTCTGGCTTCAAGCTCTATTACAAAGCTGTAATCATTAAGACAGTATGGTACTAGCACAAAAATAGACCCAGAGATCAATGGAATAGAATAGAAAACCCAGAATTAGATCCACAACTCAGTCAACTAATCTTTGACAAAACAGGAAAGACTATCCAATGGAAAAAAGACTATCCACTCTTCAACAAATGTGCTGGGAAAATTGGACAGCCACATCCGGAAGAATGAAACTGGACCACTTTCTTACATCACAGGTAAAAATAAACTCAAAATGCATGAAAGACCTAAATCTGAGACAGGAAACTATCAAAACCCTACAGGAGAAAGAACACAGGCAGCAACCTCTTTGACCTCAGCCATAGCAACTTACTAGATACACTGCCAAAGGCAAAGGAATCTATTGGGACTTCATCAAGATGAAAAGCTTCTGCACAGCAAAGGAAACAAAACTAAAGTTTTAGTTTTGTTAGTCAACAAAACTAAAAGGCAGCCTACAGAATGGGAGAAGATATGTGCAAACAACATATCAGTTAAAGGGTTAGTATCCAAAATATAAAGAACTTGGGAAACTTAACACCTCCAAAAAACAAATAGTCCAGTTAAGAAATGGGCAGAAGACATGAATAGATACTTTTCCCAAGAAGACACCCAGATGGCTAACAGACACAGGAAAGGTGTTCAACAATGTTCCTCAACAGGGTAATACAAATACGATGACATACCACTTCACACCTGCCAGAATAGCTAAAATTAACACAAGAAACAACAGTGTTGGTGAGAATGTGGAGAAAAAGGAACTCTCTTACACTGTTAATGGGAATGTAAACTAGTGTAGCCACTTTGGAAAAAAGTATGGAGGTTCTTCAAAATATTAAAAATAGAACTACCCTATGACCCAGCCATTGCACTACTAGGTATCTCCCCACAGGACACAAACATACAAATTTGAAGGGGTACGTGAACCTTTATCTTTATGGCAACATTATCAAAAATAGCCAAACCATGAAGAGAGTCCAAATTTCCATCAACTGATGAATGGATAAATAAGAACACATACAACACACACACACACACACACACACACACACACACACACACACACACACACGGCAATATTACTCAGCCATCAAAAAGAGTGAAACCTTGCTATCTGCAACAACATGGAGAGATCTAGAGAGTTTTATGCTAAGTGAAATAAGTCAGTCAGAGAAAGACAAACACCACATGATCTCCCTCACATATGGAGTTTAAGAAACAAAACAGATGTATGTATGGGAAGGGGAGGAAACAGAGCAAGGGAAATAAACCATAAGAGACTCTTAACGATAGAGAACAAACTAAGGTTTGATGGAGGGAGGTGGGCAGGGGATGGGATAGATGGGTGAAGGTTATTAAGAAGGGCAATTTTTAAAAAAGATTTTATTTATCTATTTGACAGAGAGAAAGATCACAAGTAGGCAGAGAGGCAGGCAGAGAGAAGGGGGGAAGCAGGCTTCCTGCCAAGCAGAGAGCCCGATGTGGGACTCAATCCCAGGACTCTGAGATCATGACCCGAGCTGAAGGCAGAGGCTTAACCCACTGAGCCACCCAGGTGCCCCAAGAAGGGCAATTTTTTGATGAGCACTGGGTGTCATGCATAATTGATGAATCAATGAATTCTACTCCAGAAACCAATATTGCACTATATGTTAACTAAGTAAAATTTAAATTAAAAATAAAGGAAAATAAAAATAATTATAAGTTTACATCTTTCTAATTAAAATAAGTCAAAATTGTAGCTTACAGAAATTAATAGAAACATAGGTGACATAAAGAAATCCACAATCTTGATCAGGGGTCAAATACCCTTTCTTGGTATTTGATAGAACAAACAGTCAAGAAAACCAGGAAGGTACAAAAAATTGGAACATCATTATTAACAAATTTACTCTAATGGACATAAATAAAAACTGCACTCAACAACTATAGGATGCATAGTCTTTTCAAGGGCAGTCACAACATTTAAAAATATTGATCGTATTCTGAGCCATTAAAGCAAGTAATAAATTTCAAAAATATATTTAGTATAGAATTTAATTAAAGCAAAATCAAAAATAAGAAGAAAATTATTCAAAAAATTTGCTCTGAAATTATGGAATACAGTTCTAAATGGTCAAAGAGAAAAGTGACAAGAGAAATTGGGTAATAAGTTTGAAAATTTAAATGAAAAGGACAGATTACTAGAAAAATGCAAATTACTACAATTTATAGTAGAAAAAATACATTATAGTTATTTAGCATTAAATAAATTGAGAGATCATTTAAATCTTTCCACAAAAAAAAATTTGAATTCAGATGGTTTTACCAATGAATTTTACTAAATATGTCAGGAAGAAATAACACTCATAAAACTTTTCTAGTGATAAGAATGCTTCCCAACCTATTTTATGAAGCCACTATGAGCTTGATACCAAAATCCAAAACACATTATAAAAATAGAGAATTATAAGCCTATCTTATTTATGAAAGTATTCTTAATAAAACACTGGCAAACTAAGCCTAAATACATATTAAAAGATAGTACAGGGGCACCTGGGTGGCTCAGTGGGCTAAAGCCTCTGCCTTTGGCTCAGGTCATGATCCCAGGGTCCTGGGATCGAGCCCCGCATCAGGCTCTCTGCTCAGCAGGGAGCCTGTTTGCTTCTCCTCCTCTCTCTGCCTGCCTCTTGGCCTACTTGTGATATATCTGTCAAATAAATAAATAATTTTTTTTTTAAAGACAGTATATTAGGAAAGTGGATAGAGTTCAAGAATTTGAAGTTGGTAATAGCATTTAAAAAATCAGTGTAATCAGCCACATTAGCCCAAAAGGGAAAAAAGCAAACAATTTGACCACCTCAACTGAAGCAGAAAACCCATCTGATACAATTCACCATCAGTTCATGATAATGCTTCCTAGAGGAGAAGAAAAAAGAAAAAACCAAAAGGATCATCCTTAATCCCTTAATCTATAAAATGTATTCAGCTAGAGCCTAAAGAAATATTTCATATAATGGTAAAAAGCTCAAATTTTACTCTTTAAGACTAGTATCAGGGGGTGCTTAGGTGGCTTAATTAGTTAAGAATCCAACTTGATTTGGGTTCAGGTCATGATCTCAGGGTCATGAGACTAAGCCCCACCGCAGGCTCTGTGCTGGATGTGGAGCCTGTTTAAGATTCTCTCTCTCCCTCTGTCCCTTGCTCCACTGGAAAAAAAAAAAAAAAGACTGGTATCAGGGACAGAATATCTGATATCACCATTTCTATTAACATTGAATTGGAGGTCCTTGCCGTTACAACTGGGTAAGAAAAAGAACCAAAAGTATGAATAACTAAAAATGTAGGAATAATGCCATCATCATTTGCAAACAAAATGATTATATGTATAGAAAATCTAAAATAATCTTCAGAAAACTCATTAGAATTAATATGTGGGTTTAGATTTCTGGAAATAAGATCATCCATCATATTTCTACAGACTGCATACGCAAACATACATACATATATACATACCTGTGTGTATTGTGTATTGCATTTACTACTTTGAAAATGAACATACATATTGCATTTATACACACATTATAACAAGCTTACAAAATCATTTTGTAGGAATAAATCTAACAGGAATGTGCAAGTTCTTCATGTTGAAATTACAGAGCATTATTGAGAAAGATTAAAGGAGATATAATAAGGGGATATCTATATATATATGAATTAATATAATTAATTTATATATAATTAATTATATATATAATATATATAATTTATATATAATTAATTTATATATAATATAGTATAATATAATAAGGGGATATCTATATATATATGAATTAGAGGACTCAAAACTATAACTATCAACTACTTTGTCTCCAAACTTATCAATATATTCAATGAAATCACAATAAAATACCCAACATCTTTGGGAACTAGAGTTGGGAACAAGTTTAGTTTAAAAAAAAAAAAGGAAAGGTAAATGGCCATGAAGAGCAGATACTCTTAAAAAAAAGAACAAAGTGAGAGGAAGATCTCTACCAGGTATTAGGCCTTAATCAGAAAGCCACAGTAGTTAAAACTGTAGTACTTGTGTAAGGTTAGAGAAATAAACAGGGCAGAACAGGAGTTCTCCAAACAAGCCATGAATATATATGGTTATCTGATTTATGATAAGGTGGCATTACTCTAGGTAAAGGATATCTTTTCAGTAAATGATTTTGGGATAATTGAGCATCCATATGGGAAAAGGAAGTGAAACTTGATCCAACCTCTCATCTGCAAAAATCAAATCTAGGTGGATTGTGGTCCTAACTGTGAAAGGTAAAACAACAAAGCTCTTAGAAAATTACAGAATATCTTCATGATATCAGAATAAGGGAAAATTTATTAAACAGACCTCCAGAGGAATTAGTCATAAAGAAAAAGACCAATAAATTGTTTTATAGAAATACTAATAACTTACCTTAATCAAAAGACACCATAAAAAGGGTGGAGAGACAAGCCATAGAATGGAAGAAATATCTTTTTTTTCTTTTTTAAAGATTTTATTTATTTATTTGACAGAGAGAGATCACAAGTAGGCAGAGAGGCAGGCAGAGAGAGAGGAAGGGAAGCAGGCTCCCTGCTGAGCAGAGAGCCCAGTGCGGGACTCAATCCCAGGACGCTAAGATCATGACCTGAGCCGAAGGCAGCGGCTTAACACACTGAGCCACCCAGGCGCCCCTGGAAGAAATATCTTCACAGGACTTTGATAAGAGAGTATATAATTAACCCCTAGAAAATAATTACAAAAAGACAGCTAACCTAGTTGAAAATTAGAGGACTTTAATAGGGATGTTACAAAGTCAGCATCTATGTGAGATAAAATCAAAAGGTGTTCAATATCCTTGGTAAATAGAAAAATACAAATTAAACTACAAGGAGATACCTCTAAATACCCATCAGATGACTGCAATAAAAAGTACTGAGTACTAATGAGGAACTGGTGCAAAGTGAACTCTCACACACTGCTATTGAGTTCAACTGCTTTCGATGACTGGGACCATCTATTGAAATTAAAAAGGTGTGGAAGTAGAATGGCCCCTCTCCTTATCAATCCCAGGGGCCATCATGGGGAATTAGTGTTTCTGGTCCCTTCACGTTTAGGTTATGGTGGACTAGAAGTCCTGGTTCCTGGAGGAGGAAAATGGAGTTAGAGTGAAATAATTTTCCACCAGGAATACTGTGACAGGTAACAGTCACAGGCTCCTCACGCCAGAACACCAACAGCAAAAGAATGTTCCTAAAGATCATGAGTAGAGAGGGCTGCTGCTACATCACTGGGGCAGGGACAAGCATATTTGAAATTTAGAGAATGTGCTAGGCCATCCCTGGTGCTTCCATAATGGGTGACAATGAATGCTCAATTATGGCAACCATTGCCAACAACAGCACAGTGACCAAGAGCTCACTGGGAACAAAGGTCACCCTACCAAGCAGACCTAGACCAGCAGATGAGCTGGCTAAGGTAAAGGGAATATGAAATAGGTGGCAGAGGAGAGTGATCATGTGTATTAATTATGACCCCAGGACAAACAATTGTCTTAATTTAATTTTTAAAAAGAAATTGTAATGGCAGCCACTCAGAACTACTGACTGCATACAGTCAAATCCTTTCCTTAGTGTGCATTTCAAGACAACAAGATGAATGACAGAGGTTCAAAAAGAAAGCTCAGTAAGAGGGAAGAAGAGATAGCATCTGAAATAGACTTCTGTTTCCTTACTTTTATTCTCTTTGCATTCCTCATTCTTGTCATACCCTATTTCTAAGTTAATTTCAGAACACAGGGCTTCTATCATTTGGTCCCATGCTTCCTTCAATGGCTCCTGCTTCTTAAGAAATGAGGTATAAATGTCTCTACCTGTCGTTCATTGCTTTGACAAAATGGTCCCCTACTGACCTTTTCTCCAGAATTTGTGCCTGCTGCCATCATCCATCTATATGCTAATCCACATGGAGAACTCACTCTTTTCTAAACACAGCCAAAGCTTTCTTGATACCTTACCCTTATTCAAGCTGTATCCTATGCCAGGGGAGGTTCTTTCAAGCATTCCAAAGTCCATATATCTCCTTAAAAGAAATAGTGAGTATGAAACTCTGCCAATTGTAAAGTGTTACTCAAATGGGAAGTTTTCCTACACTAGTGAAAGTATAGAGTCAACCAAAGAGTCATCCTTCAAGACTCTTAAATGTCCTCTTCTGTAGAAATGATTTTCTTCTATCCTTAACTTCTGAGTTCCCTTCCATCAAGTTGCTAAGAGTCTTACTGACTCCTGCTTAGATGAAAGCAGTCCACGTACTTGTCTTAGCACTCCCCTGTGACTAACCCTTGTGAAGGCAGGGCGATCCTTGCCATGGGCACTCTCCTTGCAGAACTAAGTGTCTTATTCAGGAGAAGAGATTGAGCATCCATAACTGAATTGAAAGTGAATTGAAAGACAAGCACAATATTTATGGGAAAAGCACCCTCAATAAGGAGGGAGATTTTAAAACATAAAGTTCACGACTATAGCTACTGGTAAAGACTTAGCAGCAGAGATTGGCTTAATCTACAGTCAGAAATAACAACAAAAACAAAAAAAAACAGACAATATATATAGAACAAACATATTCAAGACACTGAACATTTGGACAGTAATACCTGAGAGGGAAAACAAAGGATGTGAGCTCCTACATTCACCCATGCACTCCAGATTACTGCTTTTGAAAGGCTGTACAGGCCATGACAGAGGGCATGGGAACCCAGCTGGTTGATGTATTCCATGGAGGAGCTAGATCCAATAGTAGAGACCAAGAGCTAGAGCTCTCAGTGTAGAGTACCAGGGAAGACAGAAGTGCACAGAGAACCCTGGGAACCTGAGGACAGTCCCCCTCGGGAATCCATCAAAGATGACAGACACACGCATGTAAAAGAGCCACTGCAGATGGGAAAGAACAATCTAAGGTTTGGAGGGAGCGGTGTTCTGGGCTCACGCACATCCCACAACAGTGCCTGTTCCCAGCACACAGACTAGAAAAAGTAAAAATCCATGGGCACTGATAGAAGACTCAAAAGTGGAGAAAAATTAGCTCTAGAGGCCTACTGCTTCAATTACACCCAACAAACCAAACTATTTTTAGCGACGTAACTGAAGCTCAAGCTTAAGAATATTTATAGAAACATGAAAAGAGATAGCACCCAGTAAAGTGAACTCCAAATATCTGGCAGGAAAATAAGACCTATCATGAGAAAAATGAACACATCAGTTGAAACCGTCTTATTTCAATAATAGAGACAGTTATTTATTTATTAATATATTTACTTATAGTTATTTATTTACTTACTATATTCAATAAATAAGACAAGATAGACTAAAATTCACAAGAGACACAGATGTTAGAATTAGCAGGAAAGGACACTAAAACAGTAATTGTAACTAGAATTCCTACGATCAAAATATAAATAGGGACATTGAAGTTAAAAAAAAGGCCCAAACTGAATTTCTAGATATAAAAACTACAATGTTGGAGATGAAAAATAAATAAGATTAGAAATTGTAAAAGAAAAGACAGAGAGCTTAAAGTTTTTTATTTTTTTATTTTTTATTTTAGAGAGAGAGCTCACACATGTGCACACACAAGTTGCAGGGAGGGGCAGAGGGAAAGCATCTTCAAGTGGACTCCCCACAGAGGGTAAAGCCAGGGAAGGCCTCAATCTCACAGCCTATGAGATCATGACCTGAGCTAAAACCAAGAGGCAGACATTTAACTGACCATGTAGGTGTCCCAAAAAGATAGTGAACTTGAAAGATAGCAACAGAAATGATTCAAAGTGAAATCAAAAAGAACAAAGAACCAGGCTCCTGCGTGGCTCAATGGGTTAAGCCTCTGCCTTCAGCTCAGGTCATGATCCCAGGGTCCTGGGATCGAGCCCCACATCGGACTCTCTGCTCAGCAGGGAGCCTGCTTCCCCCTCTCTCTCTGTCTGTTGCTCTGCCTACTTGTGGTCTCTCTCTGTCAAATAAATAAATAAAATATTTTTTAAAAAATTCCTTTAAAAAAAAAAGAGAGAATTAAGAACCAAAGAGAAAAGAACGTCAATGATTTATGGGATGACTTCAAAAGGCATCTTAATACTTAAGTATTTGGAGTCCTCAGAGGAACAAGAAGATATTAAAAAAAAAAAAAAAACAACTTTGATGGTAATGGCTGAAAAGTTCCAAACTTGATGAAAACCATAAACCTGCAGACTCAAGAATTTCAAGGCCCAAAATGACAAAGAAAATTACAATGTTACACCTTAGTCAATTTATCCAAAACCCACAATTTAAAAAAAAATCTTAAGAGCACCTGAGTGACTCAGTCCGTTAAGTCTCTGACTCTTGATTTCAGCTCAGGTCATGATCTTGGGGTCCCGGGATTGAGCCCTGTGTCAGGCTCTGTGCTCAGCATGGAGTCTGCTTCAGATTCTCTCCCTCTGCCCCTTTCCCTCACTCTTTCTTTCTCTCTCTTTAAAAGAAATAAATCTCTTTTAAAAAAAGAGCAGTTGTGTTATATACAAAGATACAAAAATAAGAATAATGGCAGATTTCTCATTGGAAATAATAAAAGCAAAAAGGTAAGCAACATCTTCGAAGCACTGAAAGACAAGATACTGTCAACCTAGAATCTATAACCAATATAGATATAGTTCAAAAAGAAAAACAAAGGTGTTTTTGTAGAGACAAAAGCTGAAAAAAAAATAATCACTGACAGAACCACACTACCAGGAAATGTTAAAGTCTTTTGGGCAGAAGGAAAATGGCATCATTTGGAAATCTAGACAAAATACAGAGGTGCACAGAAAATGTTAACTACATGGATAAGAATATAAGTTTCTTTTAAATTTTATGACTCTCTTTAATATATGTATAAGTACAAAAAATAACAAGGTATTGTGTAAGGTAAAATAGTACAAAGGCTGCAAGGCTGCCAGAAAAGAAACAGAAGTATACCACTGCAAAGTCCTTTTATTATTTGTGAAGTGGAATAACATCACTTGAAATAGACTAAAGATGTATCCTATAAACTCTGAAGCAACTACAGAAACAGTAAAACAAAGAGTTATAGCTAATTAGACAGAGAGGAAAAAAAGAAATAGAAAAAGAGAACAAAGATGAGAAAGCAAATATCAATATTATAGTATTAAACTTAACTATGTCAGTAATCACATTAAATCACATTAAATCACAAAACCTTTAAACATCCCAATTATAAGGCAGAGATTATAAAAAAGGATTTTAAAAAGGGCAAAACCCAACTGTATGTTGCTTATAAAAAATGGACTTCAAAAACAAAGTCACACAGGTTAAAAATAAAATGTGGGCATGTTAAAGCTACTCAAAAGAAACCTAGAGCAGACAGAGTAAATTCCAGCTCAAAGGATATTGCCAGGGATGAGGAAGGTCACTTCATAGCGATAAAAGAGTCAAAATGCCCCAAACAACGAAGCTTCAAAATAAATGAGACAAAATTTGTAGATCTTCAAAGAGAAATAGACAAATCCACAATTATACTCAGAGGTTTCAATAGCCCTTTTCAATAATTCATAGAACAAACAGGCATAAAGTTAGCAAGGACACAGAAGAATTGAACAATATCACCAACCAGAATGACCTACTTGACATTTATAGAACATTCCACTCAACAAAAGCAAAATTCACACTATTCTTAAAAGAGCACATAAAAAGAGACCATATTCTAGGTAATAAAATAAGTATGAATAAATTTAACATAGTTCTCTCTCACCACTATGGAATTAAGTTAGAAATCAGTAACAAAGAACTCTGGGAAAATGCCCAAATATTTGGAAACAAAATACCACATTTCTAAATAACCTATGGGTCAAAAAGAACTAAAAAAGGAAATCAGTAAGTGTTTTGCACTGAATGAAAATGAGAACACAGATATGTAGGATTCCATTAACATACGGGGACATTTATAGCACTAAATTCATGCATTAGAAATGAAGAATGGTCCCAAGTCAATGACCTCAGCTTTAACCTTAATTAGAAAATAAGAGTAAACTAAATTCAAAGTGAGCAAAACAACGTGATGAAGATCAAATTGGAAATCAATGACACAGAAAACAGAAAAGTAATAGTCATTGAAATCAAAAGATTTTTCTTTGAGAACATCAGTAAAACTGATAAACCTCTAACCAGACAGATAAAGAAAAAGAAAAGGGAGAAAAGGCTCTAATTACTGATATTAGGACTGAGTATGAATAAACATTGCCAATAAATTCAGTGAATTGGATGAAAAAGGAAAAACTCTTTAAAAGACACAACTACCAATGCTTACCAAAGAAAAAAGAGAAAACATGACCAACCCTATATTTACTAAGAAATTGACATTTGAAATTGCAATTTGATATAATCCTATATTTAGAAAGTCTCAAGGAATCCTGAAGAAAGGTACTATAGCTAATAATTTCAGCAAAGTTTCAAGGTACAAGAGTAACACACAAATGAGATGTTTCAATCTATTAAAACCAAACATTCTGGAAAGGAAATTAATAAAGCTATTCTGTTTACAATAGTATCTAGAAAGAGAAAATATCTGGTAATAATTTTAGAAGGTGGAAGACTTATATCTGAAAACTATAAAAACTGAAAATTAATAAATAAAAGAAAAGACAACCTCTGTTCATGAATTGGCATACTTAATATTGTTAAGACATCAGAACCACCCAAAGTGATCTACAGCTACAATTCAATCTCTGTCAAAATCACAACAGCCTTTTTTTGCAGAAACGGAAGACAATCCTCAAATTCATGAAATAGAAGTTGGAAGACTCATATGTCCTAATTTCAAAACTTACCACAAAGGTTCAGCAATCAAAAGAGTGTAGAGCTCACATAAAGACAGACATATAGAACAACAGAATAGAAAGCCCAGAAATAAACTCTCTCACATAAAGTCAAATGTTTTTTGAAGACCACTCAATGCGGAAAAAAAAAATAGTCTTTTCAATAGATGTGCTGAGACAACTGGATATTCCCATGCCAAAGAACAAAGTTGGAGCCCTACCTCATATCGGGTATAAAAATTAACTCAAAATGATCTAAATATAAGGACTCAGCCATAACATTTTTATTTATTTATTTGAGAGAGAGAGAGACAGAGACAGCAAGAGACAGCAGGAGCTGGGAAGAGAGGAAGAACCAGGCTCCCCACTGAGCAGGCACCTGGGATCATGACCTGAGCCAAAGGCAGATGCATAACCAACTGAGTCACCCAGGTGACCCAGCCATAAAATTCTTAAAAGAAAACATGAGGGTAAATCTTTCTGACCTTGGATTAGGCAAGAGTCTTAGATATGATAAAAGCACAAGCAATAAAAGAACAAAACTGTTAAAATGAACTTCATGAAAATTAAAATTTTTTGCAAATGAAAGGACATCATGATTAAAGTGAAAAGATAACCTAGGGAATGAAAGAAAGCATCTGCAATTGTATGTCTAATAAAGGTTTAATATCCAGAATATATAAAGAATTCTTACAAGTCAAAACCAAAAGACAATCACCTATTTAAAAAATGAGTGAAGAACTTGAACAGAGAAATCTATCCAAGGAATATATACAAATGTATATAAAAAGATGCCTAATATCACCAGTCATTAAGAAAATGGGAACCAGGGCACCTGGGTTACTCAGTGGGTTAAGCCTCTGCCTTCAGCTCAGGTCATGATCTCAGGGTCCTGGGATCAAGCCCCACATCAGGCTCTCTGCTCAGCAGGGAGCCTACTTCCCCCTCTCTCTCCGCCTGCCTCTCTGCCTACTTGTGATCTCCTCTCTCTCTCTCTGTCAAATAAATAAATAAAATCTTTAAAAAAGAAAAGCAAATGGAAGCAAAAATCACAATGAAATACTACTTCATACCTACTAGGATGGTTTTCTTTAAAAAACCAACCAAAAAAAAAAAAAGGAAAATAACAAACATTGATAAGGACCTGGAGAAACTGCAAGACTCATACATAGATGGTGGGAATGTAAAATGTGCAGCCACTGTGGAAAAGACCACTTTGGTGGTTCCTCAAACCTTATGACCCAGCCATTTCACCTCTAAGTATAAACCCAAAAGAACTGAAAACAGAGGCTCAAAGAGATACTTGTACACCAATGTGCACTGTAGAATCATTCAGAATAGCCCAAAATGGAAGTAATCCAAGTGTCTGTCAAGAGATGAATGGATATTGCAAGCCACACTGTGGCAGATGATGGACACTGTCTGACACAAATTGAACTTGCTCTCACAAGAAAGTCTGACCTGTCTTAGTGTTCTCCTCCATGAGACCAACTGTTACATAGACTTCAACAATGTTTCTGCTCTGGGCTTAAGTGCAGTTGAGATGTGTTCTTGTTCAGGTGCATGGGGGACGAAAGGGTGGGGAGAGCCAACCTTCACTAACCACCTGGTCTTCTGAGACATCACCACTTCATCTTCATCGTACGGAACAGTTAATGCCTCTACTTATTCTGGAACACTTCCAAATGTTTACATAGGAGTTTTTTTTTTTTTTTTCATAGGAAATGACAGTGGATAAATTTGGTCTGTGAATCCTCTTAGAATTACAAGTAGCATTGTGTTTGTGTATGATGATCTGAGGGAAGGTTCTAAAGCAAATGGGGGCAAGGGTTTTAAATGTGCATGAGAGTCAGTGAGGTATAATATAAACTGGAGTATTAAGAGTTTACTCCTTTTTTTTGTTCTGTCCCCTCCCCAAAAAAGGAGAGAGACAGAGATGAATGGATAAAATATGGTATATAAATTCAATGGAATATTTTTTTCTCATTTTTAAAATTTAATTTCTTTTCAGTGTAACAGAATTCATTGTTTATGCACCACACCCAGTGCTCCATGCAATACATGCCCTCCATAATACCCACCACCAGGATCTCCCAACCTCTCATCCCCCGCCCCTTCAAAACACTTAGATTGTTTTTCAGAGTCCATAGTCTCTCATGGTTCACCTCCCCCTCCAATTTTCCTCAACTCCCTTCTCCTCTCCATCTCCCCATGACCTTCATGTTATTTTTTATGCTCCACAAATAAGTGAAACCATATGATAATGGACTGTCTCTGCTTCACTTATTTCACTCAGCATTTCCAGTCCCGTCCATGTCAATACAAAATTTGGGTATTCGTCCTTTCTGATGGAGGCATAATACTCCATAGTGTATATGGACCACATCTTCCTTATCCATTCGTCCGTTGAAGGGCATCTTGGTTCTTTCCACAGTTTGGCAACCGTGGTCATTGCTGCTATGAACACTGGGGTCCAGATGGCCCTTCTTTTCACTACATCTGTATCTTTGGGGTAAATACCCAGTAGTGCAATTGCAGGGTCATAGGAAATCTCTATTTTTAATTTATTAAGGAATCTCCACACTGTTCTCCAAATTGGCTGCACCAACTTGCATTCCCTCAATGGAATATTATTAGGCCAGAAAAGTAATAAAGTTCTGATTCATGCTACAACATGGATGAAGCCTGAAACATAATGGTAAGTGAATTAAATGACACAAAAGGACAAATATCAAATTATTCCATTTACATGAAATTTCTAGAAAAGGCAAATTCACAGAGACAGGAAGTAGATAAAAGGTTGCCAAGGGCTGGAGCTATAGGTATAGCTTAATGGTTAGAGAGTTCTGTGTAGGTTAATGAAAATTTTTGAAAATAGTGGCAATGGTTGTACAATAATGTGAATGAAATTCATGCTGTCAAATTATACATTTAAAATGGTTAAAAAAGTGCTAATTTTACATTAAACATATTTTACCACAACTAAAAGAAAAATACTGGTTGACCACCCACCACACAAAATATTGTTGAGGGTGTGGAAAAATTAGAACTTTCGTACATGCTAGTGGGAATGCAAAATTATGCCGCCAATTTGGAAAGCAGTTGGTAGTTCTCAGAAAGCTAACCTACCATACAATCCAGCTATTCCACTCCTGGGTATTTTATTTATCTAAGAGAAATTAAAGTCTATTTCCATACAAAGACCTACATATGAATTTTCACAGCACTCTTATTTGTAACAGCCAAAAACTATAGGTAATCCAAATGCCTACCAATAGGTTAATGTATTGAGATATACGATTGAGATATAGTTACATAAAGGGACATCACTAGCAATGAAAAGAAATAAATTACTAACACACAACACCTTAGATGAATCTCAAAGTGTACCAAGAGGAAAAGAGCAGATGACAAAAGTACATACTATAAATCTCTGGAAAACCCAAAATAATCTACGGGGACTAAAAGATCAATGGTTGCCCACGGGCTCAGGGAAAGTGTGAGAGAGGCTTTACAAACTTTTTGGGGTGAGAGACATGTTAACTAACTTGGTTGCAGTGACAGTTACCCTAGTGTATACTTACGTTAAAACTCATCAAATTGTCCATTTTAAATATATGCAGCTTACTCTATGTCAGTTGTACCTCAATGGGGCAGTATTATAAATGAAAGGACAGATGAAGTTTACAACTGATAATAACTAGCAAAAGTCTTCCCCCTCCCAGTGGCACGCTAATTTTCCCTAACTTTTGATTTTCTGAGTGGGTCTTACAGAGAAGCTAAAAAAAAAAAACAAAAATAAAAACAAAAAACTGCTTAATAAATTGCCTATCCTTTAGGAACTACATTGTCACCTGGCTTCTCCAAGGCTATTTTCACCTCAGGAAAAGAGGCACTTTCCCAGTTCCTTCTCTCCTTCCTTCATTCATTCCTTCTTTCCTCATTCAACAAATATTTATTGAGCACCTAGTAATTATCAGGCATTATTCTAGACATTGGGAATAAAGACATAGACAATATAAAAAGTTCTTGCTCAAATAGAGCTTATATTTGAAGGGGAGAAGACAGACAATGAAAAAAATTAAGTACAATATGTGGTATGTTGCTCGAGAAGAATTATTATGGGGAATAAATAAGGCAGAAAATGGCCAATAAGGCAAAGCCTAGCCAATGAACAGGTGTGAGTAAAGGCTGCTTTTCATGAGGAAGTCACAGAAATAATCATGGAGAAGACAAGACTTAAGCAAAGACCTCCAGGGGGTGAGGGGTCAGCCATGCAGATAGCTGGGGAATGAACACTGTAGACAGAACTAGCAAGTACAAAGCCTCTGAGGCAGAACCATGCCAGCTTCTGGGGAAAGAGCAAGGGAGCTGGTGAGCCATTTTCAATTTTGACTGAGTGAGACAGGAAGCCATCGGGGGACTGAAGAGGAGACTGGGTGGGTAAGGGGCAGAGAAGGAGGGGGGAGGGCTGAAGCAAGGAGTGTAGGTAGTGTGGAGCGTAGTACAGTAACCCAAGCAAAAGATAATGGCTTGGTCCAGGGGGGTAGGAAAAGACTAGCTTACAGTCATGTATCAAATAGGAAGAAGAGGAGAGTCAGGACTTTTGGCAGGAATAACCTGAAGGATGAAGTGGCCATTAACTGAAATGTGGAAAACTGTGATGAAATACTTTTGAGGGGAAAGATCAAGTTCGATTTTACATGGATTGTGTTTGAGGTACCAGTAAAATAAGTCCTTTAATAGAGAGGGGACTCATCTGAAAGTGAAATGAGATCAAGAGTGATCACTGTTAAAAGAGAAAATGACTAGGATTAGGTGATCCAGAAAGAAGACCGTGCAGGTGAAGTCCTTAGGTCACTCATACAGAGAGGCCAACAAAAGGCACCAAGACACACGGAGCTCCACAAGAGCATTCTAGCTCAATGGAGGCCTGTGGTTACAAAGATGAAGAAGGGCCGGTAGGTTTAGATACATTTAGGAGGTAAAAATTAACAATACTATGAGCAAACAAATCTAGGATAAAATACTAAGGTAAAACTCAGAAATAGTTACAGAGCCAGATTTATACAAAAAGCAAAAATAGGAAATGCAATTAATTCTTGATCATTCTAATGAGTATTTCTTTCAAATCTAGACACGTGGTGCAGTATTTCTAATGGCATGTTTAGTAATGCTAGAACACCTAAATAGAAAGGGCAGCATTTAGAAATTATTACATTCATGCATGTATGTGTGTATGTACATATTAGGGCATCAGAAATATCAGGAAGGAGATACTACCAAATATTTAGAGTGGTTATCTCTGGATGGTAGAATTTCTGGTGACTATCTTTTGTTTTTTTTCTTTCTCTTTACTATGCTTTAATTATCACGTTTTCTTTCACAACTTAAAAACAAAGTATTAGTTTTGTCCCTCTAGAGAGAAAATCAAAGAGGCAACAGGCTATGAGTGACTTAGAGTTCATCAAATTCTTGCTAGATTCCTGGCTCATTTTTAAGCTCTGAGATAATCAGACGCTATTACCATGAAGATCCCAACTTGGGTAAAAAAATGATTTTAAAATATTGAAGTCCTTAAAATTCACAAATAAAAAATATAAGTTCTTTTTGCCATGCAGATTAACTAAGGCGGGATCTAGAATATGATACTTGTCTTTTTAAATACGGTTTGTCAATATTGGGAAGAAGCAAGAAAGGGAAAGGATAAACCACCTGTTGAAGCATGTGAAATGTAAGTGAGATCAACAATAATTTGGAACCTGGGAAGCCCATCTTTTTTCTTTGATTTGCATTTGGATTGGTGGCAGTCTCTAACCTAGAATAATAAAATGCATCGCTTTGTTTTCTTGGTCCCAGTGAAGCTATCCAAAATCCTACCTATTTCTCTTTTGTAATTATGTTTATTTTTAAAACCTAGGCTCACGTGATTCTTCTATATGCTGAATGTTAACACTTTGCTGATGGCAAAAGACCATCTCTGCTCCTATGTTCCTATTTATTTTTTATTGAAGTATAACTGACAATATCTTAGTGATCTGATATTTTTATATATTCTGAAATGATCATTTTTAGTCTGTTACTGAAGTTATTACAATATTATTGACTGTATTTCTAGTGCTGTATATGGCACCTTTCTTTATAACTGTACGTGTACCTCTCAAGCCCCCTTACCTATTCCACCTGCTCCCAACTCCTCCCCACACTGTAACCAAAAGTCCCTGTGTAAACTGAGCGTCTGGCAACTTTGTCAGGCCAGCTGGGGCAGGCACAGGGCAGGAGGGTCCCAGGCCATACCAGGTTTGCTTTGGTGAGATGGCTGGATCAGATGCAGGTCAAGGTCCAGTCTCAGTACATGCGACATAGGAGCCAGCATGGCAAGACGGTGGCTAGAGTGGGCACAAGCCAGGAGTGTCCTGGAGCACACCACACTGGGCTGTTCTGGCAGGTTGGAGCTGGAGCAACTGTGGAAGGAGGAGCATTTCTGGGGCATACCATATTGGGACTGCCTCTTAGCAGGATCACTGCGCTGGGCACAGGTCACAGGGGTCCCTGAGTTCATCAGTGTACCATGGCCCCCTTGACCCAATGGCTGGAGCTGGGGTGGGTGCTGGCTAGGGATGCCCAGGGTGTGCAGAGGGGGAAAGCTGGAATTGGTATAACCTAGGGGTCTGGGCATGCTGAGGTGGCCCTACCACTCTGGCTACAATCCCTGGAACCTGCAGCCACTGGGTTTATCAAGATTGAGTGTAAACATAAAAGAACTGTTTCTCACTGGCACCTTCAACCCAGGAAGAATTCAAGCAGTTTCCTGCCCATCTGGTAGAGGCTCTAGGGTTAATAAGTAGATTCCCTTTACTGACAGTCTAGTTGCCATTTATTTATTTATTTGCGGGAGAGAGTAAGCGAGAGAGAGCTCAAGCCAGGGGACGGGCAGAGGGAGAGGGAGGAGCAGACTTCCTGCTGAACAGGAAGCCTGATGAGGGACTCCATCCCAGGACCCTCGGATCATGACCTGAGTTGAAGGCAGATGCCTAACCAACTTAGCCACCCAGGCACCCGCCCTTATTTATTTATTTATATTTAAATGTAAATTCTAATTAGTTAACATACAGGGCAATATCAGTTTCTGGAGTAGAATTCAGTGACATACAACACCCAGTGATCATCATAACAAGTGCCCTCCTGAATACCCACCACTCATCTAGCCCATCTCCCATCTACCTCCCTAGTTGCCCTTTAAACCGCTGTTTTTTCACTGTGTTTCAGGGCAGCCAATTCTGTATATGGGCATCCTCGTAACATCCCTCCCTATTGCAGGTAGTGCCTTGGGAGTGGGGTCCTAGTATCACTGTGTCTCCATGTCTCTGGCTTTGCTCTATACGTTCCATCTCTCCTTGTTGTGCAGAAACTATTCAACCACCCTTCAGTTCATCTTCAGGAGAAATCCAGGTTCTGTGT
This sequence comes from Mustela erminea, assembly GCF_009829155.1. Classification (NCBI taxonomy): domain Eukaryota; kingdom Metazoa; phylum Chordata; class Mammalia; order Carnivora; family Mustelidae; genus Mustela; species Mustela erminea. The sequence goes on from NC_045618.1 coordinate 24,945,484, forward strand.
GTCCTGGGAGGGAGTGAGTTTAGGGTCTTCCTACACCACTGTCTTAGACTGCCTTCCTGCTGAGAAATTTAATTTCTGTAAGAAAAGAATTGCTTTTCCACCTGTGCTTAGTTCCTCCTCCAGCAAAAGTAACCTGCCCAGAGCAAGGGCTTTACTTTTAGAAGTCTAAGTTGCTTGCACATGGAATTCTTGAAATAAATTATTTTCATTGGGACTTGGCATGTTTAATTTTAGATCATTAATTTAACATCTGCTTATTTGTTTGTCTCTTGACTATTAGCAAGTAGTAAGTCCCACTCATCCCAAATGACAGCAGATGGTCAGGCTTCTGCTTGTGGCAACTCATTTGCATTAGGTCCCCCTCTTTTCTAAACCTTCTGATCACCCTAGGCTCCACTTGGCTCCCACTCACAAACCCTCTGACACCCAGCCCTGAGAACATCTACAGTATACCTGATCCTACACAGACCCACATAGGAACAAAATACAGCACTATCTGTGACTGGGGGCATGCCATGTGCCAGGAACCATGTCTTAATTTGTGTCCAAACCTTATACCAGCACTTCAAGGAAAGTATTTTCTTATACACTGGGCACAAGTAAAGAAACTGGAATCCAGAGGGCACAAAACTGGTTCCAGACAGAGTTAAGCAAGAAGCCTAAGCCCTTTGAGACATCCATCCTCTTCCTGACATTCCTTTGTGCCCCCAGGGTCACTGTCCAGCTTGGTGGGGATGGAAGAAGGGGGCTTCTGCTCAGGGAGAGCCACTGTGCTGTGTGCTGCTCTCATGCATATTTGCTTCTCTGCCATTAGCACTGCTATGTCAACACCTGCCCACTTTGCACTGCCAAGCTGATCAACAGTAGGGGCCCCTGTTGCTTAAAGTGACTCAGAATTATGCTCCAAATCCCATGCATAAATGACTAACAATACTTATTCTCCTGACCCAATCCCTAATCCTTATGAGGATTAAAAGTCTAAACAAATAAAAGGATCCCCTTTGTTACCCAATGATACAAAGTCAGACAGCAGTTCTCCTCCTGGCCAAACAACCCTGCCTCCCTGCTCCCTCTCTACACTTTGGTGCACTTCCCTTTGGAGGCAGCTGGGGCAGCTGTGGTTCTCTCCTCCCTGGACGTGCTCCTGCTAGACAGAGAGTTAATGGTGGTGCAGTTTACCTAATCCCTGCCAGGGTCACTCTAACATGCTCTTTGGGAACTGTCCTGGTTCATCCAGAAGAAAACAGTGGAAAAGTAAGGAATAAAAGGAACACAGAGAGGGGTACTCTGGCTCTTTGTCTCTAAGGCTCCCACTGCACTGTGACAAATATCCATCTCTTCCAGGGAGGAAAAGCATTTTTGATCACTCCCCTTGTTACACACACATATAATCCACTTGTGACAAGAGGACACAAATGCCCACACAGCCACTCTACCCGTGCTGGCCTCCGACAAGATCAACCACACAGAAGCAAGTTACTTCAGGACTTCTAGTGATACTCATTTTTAATCTCATCCTGATATGTTTCTTCCCTATAAAATATTTTATAAGGTACTGAAAGTATTAGTTTAGTAGTAACCTGACCCACGACAGTAGTCATGGTTCAACCTAATGCACAGAATTTAATTTATAATAAATAAGCATACATGACAGGGAAGATACATGTGCTTGGGCACTCGTTATCAGTTAGGGTGCATGAATGAGTTTGGGAACTGGAAACCTCACTGGGAGAACAAAAGGCACGGGCAAAGTCAGGCAAATCCAAAAAACTGAAGCATCTTGCTGGGATTCTGATTGCCACACATAAAATAGGGATGACAATGATCCTGTTCAATGGGGTGAGGATTAACAAGACCCCGGAAAGGGTGCTAGTGAAGATTAGCCCCTTTGGAGGGTTCAGCCCACACAGGTGCCCAAACCGGTGATGTCCAGTCGTTCTCTGGAGCACAGACCCTCTGGCCACCAGGGCCCTCTCTGTTAAATATTATCCAAACCCCTCCTCCTTCTGCTAATGAATATATCTCTCATGTTATAGCCACTTGCTGACAACGGTGCAGCAGAGCCTGGAGTGTCCTCCCCAAACCGAGGCTGCACTGCAGGGAATTCTGTCCCCCTGCCCTCTCCCACACAGGTTAGTACACGTAATTTTCTTAACAGGAGAGTCTGGCTCCACATCTAATTTAAATCTTTGCTGCCCAAGTCTGTCTTCCTCTCTTCTATTCTTGACAAAGGGGAACCACTCCTGCAGCATAACAAGGCAGATGAGAGCAGGCCTCCACTGAAAGCCTGGGTCCAGCACTGCTTGCCACGCTACTCATTCGGGAAGCAGATTTCACATCCCTGTGTCCCAGCTGCCACATGGGCCCTGGCATGCAGCGCCCACAGTGGGCACTGTGGCCGGATGCTGTGACATCACGGGCACAGCTGTTTAGCTCTGCCATCTCACGACCCCTCTGCCATGTCCTTGCCCTTTTCCATAAAAGGCAGTCACAGAGCAGAGACGGGAGACCTTAAGATCCAACAACATCCGTTTCCAGATAGGGAACAATCCTGGGCTATGGGAGGAGTGACGTGGTCAAGGTCCCATGGCCATGTCAGGGCCGGTCTCTCATCTCCCTGCCCAGCCTAAAACTGCTCACCACAGCTCCATTCAATTCCCCTCTGCTTCTTCAGCAGCCCCCAGGATCACGTTGTCCCTCTGAAGCCATTCATCAGGACCAGAAGCAGAATAGTTCATGCTCAAACGATGGTCAGGGTCTAAGCCAAAGTGCTAGATCTGCCTCCCCTACTTTTTACTTCTCAAACTCTCTCCAGGGAAAACCCCACAAGATGCCAAGTAAACATATGTGATGGTTAATTTTATGTGTCACTTTGACTGGCCAAGGACTTGCCCAGATTAAACACTGTTTCTGGGGGTGTGTGTGTATGAGGGTGTTTCCAGATGACACTGGCACTTGAATCCGTGGACTCAGTAAAATACATGGTCCTCCCCAACACGGGTGGGCATCATCCGAGCCACCAGGGACCTGAAGAGAACAGGAGATGGAGGAAAGAGAAATCTGTTCTTTTTTCCTGCCTCATTGACTAAGCTGGGATATCTTATCTTGTCTTCTGCCCTCAGTCTGAGATTTACATCATTGGCTCCTCTGATTCTCTGGCTTTCAGTCTGAGACTGAATTACACCACCAGCTTTGCTAGTCTCCGGCTTGCAGGCGGCAGAACATGAGGCTTCTCACCTCCCATAAACCCATGAGCCAATTTCTGTGACAAATCTCTCTAGACATACAGATCCACACACACACACACACACACATCTATAGGTCTATATCTCTCTAGAAATAGACATCTACAGATAGATTTATTGTAGACATTGGCATACAGATACTGACACACAGAGAGAACTCTTTCTCTCCTATTGGTTGTTTTTATGGAGAACTCTAATACCCAATAACCTTTTAGAGTCTGTTACCTTTTCTGAATACTCCAAGAGACCTAACTAAGCAAGGCCTCTTCCCAAAATAGCCTGAAGGCCCTAAGATCAGTTGATATGAAACAGGCAGAGGTTGGAAGAACAGTTTCTGTAAATGGTTCCATCCTTGGTGATTTCTGCCAAAGACTGCCTCCTGAATCTCATCTGACCAGCGTGGTAAAAAACATGGCTCTTGGGGCAGAGAGCTCCCCATGTGGAAACTGCACATGTACCTCTATGTACCAATCTACACACACACACACCCCCACAGGCGCGTGTGTGCACGAGCACTCACGTCAGTCAATGAGTGTTACCCTTACTTTTTAAACTTTAAAAACAAAGAATATTTTTATATAGTTTAATCTTCTGTTGCAAGATTTCTAGAGGCCTTGGAGGACAGGAAGTGGTATCTGGAATTTAAAAAAACAGGCAGTGACCTAAAAAGAAGCCAGGCTCCAGGAACAGAGGAAATCCCCAAGGTTGCCCAAGTTCACACCTGGATGGAAACCTGGGATATCAAGCGAAGGAGGTCTGAGGCATGCTGTGGATGATATTCCAAACTGCTAGTGTTTCCTAAAGTGTGTCCACTCTGGGAGGTGTGGATTGAGAATTTCAGAAAGGCAGGGTGGGTGCAGACTATGAAAGACCAGCCAACAGTATGAAACAGAACAGTTCAGATGTGGAATGGCATTTTGTAGTAGGGGGGCAGGGGGGCTTCATTAGGAGTCCAGTTGCCAGTGACTCTCATTAAGAAAAGCTGTTGGGAACAGAGGCTGCTAGTTCAACAAAGTCGGGGACACAGCACCAGCTATAAAAGGATTCACCCCAGGAAAAACTGTTCCTAATTAACTACTACACAGATTAGAGCCAGCCAATACAAGTTGCTCCCACGTGGGCCAATCTACCAGTAATACAAAGTATGCCTAAAATTACATCTATGAAAGAATATCACTCAATTATATTTTATCCAGACGTTTTCAAAAGTGCATCATTTGTAGGTGATTGATGTTTGCCACTTTTTTTTAAAAAAAGAAATGTCTTAATTAGGGAATTACAGAAATAACAGCTTCTGTCAAGAGGGCAAGAGAACATAAAGACTGATTATTGTCCCATTCATGTTTAGAAAATAGGAAGTAATTAAAGAAAAATATGTATTTACATCCAGGTGTAAATCCTGCACTGCATGGCTTCTCAAATTCGAAGGGACTCAAATATCAATTTCCCACAGATCTTATCAAAACGCAAGATCCTGTCTCTGTGGGTCTGGGTGGTACCTGGGACCTCTGCATCTCTCACCAGCCCTAGGTGAGGGCACTGCTGAGGCTACACCCACCAACCTCTGGAGCAAGGATGTAGGAACACAAGGGATCATGTGCAAACAGTTAATCATGATGCCGTATGGGTTTCCAGGACCAAGCATGTTCCCTTACTGGTGAGTTCAGCCTCCTTTACCTTATCTCCATGAAACATGAGGATTATCACCACAGCCAGTCCACCTGTGGTACTACAAATCATACAGGCTCTACACTCAGTTTTAAGGTGGTAAGAGCCAACATCTCCTCCAGTTGCAGAGGGTAATTCTGCAGTGTGCCTGGTAAACACTTATGAGGAGTCAGGAGAAACAATGGACACAAATTAAGTCTTGCTTCTGGATTATTTTCTCTTTGTAAGCTTGGCTTTTACAACTGTTGTAAAAGCCAACAGTCCTCCAGCTTGAGGTGGAGCATCTCTGAGCCCTGGTGGCCACATGGACCCTCTAATGAAGTTGGCACTGGGCTGGGAGGCACTGTGTCTGCTGAGCTCAGCACTGCAGTCCAAGTTGCTGGACTGCCAGGGTAAATCTGTCTAACAGCCGCTGGCACATCAAGCCAATATCCTCCCTTTCTCTGTGAATACCTGCCAAGAACTGCAGGATGCGACAAAAGAATTCCCTCTAAAAATCAGGACTTTCCTTTAGAAGCACTGCCCCTGCCCCTGAAGCTGAGTCTGTTAGAAGCCCCCAGAGTGCTGGTTCTGCCATGCTGTTCCCATGTTCTTACATCAGGGAAGCTCAGGTTACAGCTGCAGACCTGGCATCCCACAGCCCAGTGGCTGGCACTCTGCCATGGAGAGCTTGGTCTTACTGCAGTATTAAAGCTGCCCTGCTCTCGGGCACAGGCAGGCAAGGACTCCCACAGCCCTGTGCCGGGGGTCAATGATGCAGCCTCCTCCTTCCCAGAACTCTAGACAATTCTCAACTCAACCCTTTATAAGCTCCCAGCTTCTCCATTATTTCTGTGGACTTATGGAGATCAAGGCAGGCCTCCCACTTGAGACAGATCTGCTGTGTTTATGATTATGCTCCTTTGCACAGTGAGATGAACCCTTTTCCCTAAAACTAGGCCCAAACAGACTGCTCCCACTCTCACTCTAGAAGCCCTTGAGGACAGCAGCAGGAGCAGGAGAAGAGCTGGTGATAAGAATGGCCACCCCCACTGGTCATGCACCTGCCAGGAAAGAAAGATATCTGACACTGTTCCCATTTTGCAGTTGTTGAGACTGAGGTCCAAATAAGTCATATGATTTCCAGGTCACAAGCTAGCAGCTGCAGGACCAAAGCCTGCTCTCCATGCAGTTCTATCACTAGCCCCCAACTTCAAGGGGGACCAAGCCTGCCCAAACTCCTTCTCAGACCGCCAACCCTAGCATCTTTCTTGTCAGGCCCTTGCAGTGCATTGTGCCCTCAGAAAATGGGGATTTCCTCTGATCCAGCAATGAGGGGTGAGAAGAGCTGGCAGCCACCACAGCAGGTTGGGAAGGTGAGAAAGCAGAAAGTTGCAGATCACTTCACGGGCCAAGAAGGCACAACTTTATTTCTTCTTCGCATTAACTGGTGGGCACAGCATTTAGTTTTTTAACATTTAGAATTTCCCATTTCTGCTCACCTATACTATTAATGGGTTTTTCTTCTAGAAATTCTTGGAGGGAATGGGCTGCACGGCATCCACAAACACCGAGGAGCCACATGGCCAGGCATCTTCTCCTCCCTTAGCAAGCAACGGGCAGCGTAGGCTTGGTCCAACCCTTCCTGGCTGCTGCAGGCGGCCTTCAGTGTGAATCCAGCTATGTTCCACTCAACCAATCAAATTACTTCACCAGTGCCTCCTTGAGAGAAGGGATTTTTTTTGTTTTAATTACGGTGCTTGGCACACATGTGCTTAATACATCTGTGAGCAATGTCTCACAGAAAGACTCTGTGAATGAGTCTTTCAGAACCTCCTCTGTCCTCATCTGCACAACCTGGATACAACCATCCTCTGAAGGACAAGGTCCCACCGCAATGCTGTCTCCCTGCCTCTACTCTGGCTGCTCCTTGGGGCCCAAGCCAGGTCTTTCTATCGCAGAACCCCAGAGCTCAGTGTCTGTGCTCAATGCCAAGAGCACCCATCATGCCTCAGCAAAGTCTCTTGGACGGAAGCCATGGACCAAACCCAAAGTCTGGAAAGGCACAGTCAGAATGCACCCTAGAAATCATCTAGTCAGGGTTCTGTCAACACTTCAAATGGCTGGAACTCTCTTATCGAACAAAATCTTAAGTGAAACCCATACACATGCATGTCTGGCAGCAGAAAACACATCAATATATGTACGTATATATGTGTGTATGCATATATTATAGAGACCTATAGAAACACACATGTACACATGCATTTTACCCTGACCTGTTTCTTGGCATCAGCAGTTTCTCTAGACGAAGCAGTTCTGCAACATAGCCCATTGCAGTCATATTTTTAGACAGTAATCCATTTGCTTTCTGTCTGTTCTGGACTAGAGAGCTTCTCTTCAGCTTTAACACAGTGCCAACAGCCCCTGCAGGCTTCTAAGCAGGAGAGTGCCCAGAAGAGCTCTTGGATCTGTGTGGATGACTCTCGCAGTTGCTGCAGAGAGTGGAGGGCAGACTGTGGCGAGAAACACCACATGGACACTACATGGCACCCCAGAGAAGGTGTGAGGAGGACCCAGGTCAGGCTGCTGGTGGGGGTAGTGAAGGACAGATGCGAGCACCTCTGAAGGGTGCCTTCTATGAGGTGGAGCAAGCCAGGGGGCAGGAGGTGGGGCACCATGAGAATGGGCTCTGCAGCCAGGATACCTGGCAGTGGCCTCTCCCTTGAGTAGCTGCAGGATTTTAGGCAAGGGGTCTACCTACCATCTTGGACCTGGGCTACTTTATTTATAAATTAGGGAAGTGACTATACTTGTCTTGGGATAGTGGTACACAGCCCCGGGAGCCTGGAACACCCCAGTGTCGACCCATCCCACACCAAGGGAGCCAGAGTGCTGGTGGGCCAGGCCCTCAGGGATGTTTAAAGCCTCCAAGAGGGTCCGATGCACCTACCACGGTGGGTTTAGATCAAACATACTAATAACATGCAAAGTGGTAAGTATTGGCAAATGTTAACTATGGATAGACCACAGGCGAGCTACCAGGCAGCTTTCAAAGATCTGAAGAACTCTCCTGTGTAGAGGAAATTATATGTCCTCCATGTGGTCCTAATGGGGGATCCTTTTAAAGTTCTATATTTGAGGCAAATCTGAAGGGCTCACCTGGACAAAGGGAACAGGCCTGCATGTGTCTGACTGAGGTGACACCTATGAGGGCAGGGCCAAGGAGGGCTGTCTTCCCAACGCCCCTCATCCCTTGAGTCTGATTCCTAGGCATTGCCCTGATAGCATCTAGAGGGCTGGGAACTGGGTGCCTGTACTCAGTGAGGCAGGGTCAGGATAGTGGTAACTCCAGCTGCTGGGCTGGGGTGGCTGGGAAACAACCAGACCATTACAGGATGATGTGAAAAGAGCAGCCATAATAAAAGGAATGGTCAGGTCTGTGGGACCTCCTGAACTATGGGGTGGGTGGTAAACAGGAGAGCCCAGACCACCTGCTCCACAACAACCCAATACCATTAACTGCGGACTTTTTAGTGAAAAGTATAACGAGGGGGAAAAGGCTTCACCTGCTTAGAAGAAAAGCAAATGTTTCCTACTCCCATCATATCATGGCTGTGGAAAGAGAAGCACAAATTCTGAGCTGGCCAGGAAACCCACCAGGGCCAGGTGTGGTGGTGCCAGCCACAGAGACTTGGACATTCACCTTGTCTGCCCCCTGGTCCAGGCCTTGTTTTCCCAAACTGACTCTCAGAACAGTGCTCTTTCTGTACTGGTGTTTAATAAGTCCTGAGACTCCTTTTATAATGTCAAATGAATAGGTGAATAGGAAACACACAAGATGCACTGTCAATGGAAAAGACATCTTTCTTGAAGGAAACTCTAAAATCAAGATCCTAGTCAAAGAGTTGGTTAAACATCGGACCCCTGGTTTTGCCTCGGGGCATGATCTCAGGGTCATGGGATCAAGCCTTCAGCACAGAGTCTACTTGGGATTCTTTATCTCCCTCTTCCTCTGCCCCTCCCCCTACTCATGTGATCTCTCTCTCTCTCTCTCTCTCTCAAATAAATAAAAAAAATCTTTAAAAGAGAAAAAAAAAGACTTTAGTCAAGAGTTGAAAAGTTTGTCCCTCCCTATTTCTAAGACAAATTACTTAGAGGAGGGAGGGTTTGTGTCTTGATATGGTATGAACTACACACACACATACATAAACGCATACATGCACACACACACACACACACACACACACAAATACTTAAAAGAACTCTAACCAAATTTTTGAAATCTTCCTAATAGTACAGTTCTTATTCTTTTTGTTCCACTGTCATTCATGGAGTTTTTAATATCTAACATATATATATTAATGTTCAGTCTCTTGGCAGGCGGCAGCCAGCCAGAGAAAGCCATTCTGCCTCAGTCTTGGGCAACTGTACCACAGTCCCTCTGGTCTCTTTCCAGTTCCAGTAACCCACAGAAAACCGTAGTCTGGAAGATCAATAGCAGCCTAACACTGCATCACAATGCCTACCTCATTCACTTCACTTTGTCTCATTCGTCTCACAGGCCTTTGATCATCTCACATCATCACAAGAAGTGTGACTACAGTAAGATATGTTGAGAGAGAAACCACATTCACATAACTTTTATTACAGCATACTGTTATAATTGTTTTATCTTACTATTAGTTATTATAAATCTATTACTGTGCCTACTATGTAAATCAAACTTTATCACAGGTATGTATGTATAGGAAAAAAACATCGTATACCTAGCATTCAGTACTATCTGTGGTTTCAGGCATCTACTGGGGGCCTTGGAATGCATCCCCCATGGATAAACTAGGGCTCAAGTTTCCAGCAAGAAATTCATCAAAAGAAGGCAATTTCCTCCTGGCAGTGGAAGACAAGGGATGTGGAATGCAACAGTGGGTTGATCTGAGGTAATCAGCATGCTAATGGTACCTGCAAAAATAGCACAGCTTTCCCCCGACATGCCACTCTTATGGATGGAGTTGTGTCCTCTCCCCAGATTCCTATGTTAGAGTGCTAACTGCCAGCACCTCAGAACGTAGTAGAGACGGGGTCTTGAGGTAATTGAGGTAACTGAAGTAAAACATTAGGGTGGGTCCTAATCCAATCTCACTGGTGTCCTGAAAAGAAGAGATGAGGACACAGGCACAGAAGGAAGACCATGAGAGAACACAGGGAGAAGATGGCCATCTATTTGTAGACAAACCAAACAGAGAAGCCTCTGAAGAGAGAAGCCCTGTGACACCTTGATCTGGGACATCCAGCCTCCAGAACTATGAGACAAGAAATTTTGGTTATTTAAGCTACTCGGTCTGTGGGACTTTGTTGTGGCACCTTTAGCAAATGAATACACACACATTTAAAACACAATCTGCACAGAAACAGAGAATTATCCCCATTGAAGCCTTGAGTCATCGCTGCCTGAGATTTCAGGAGACCTCCCCATCCCAGAGCTTGATATTGACAGGTGGGCTGGTGTGTACACTCACTGACTTCTGCAGACAAACGCTGAAAGAGTGAGAACCACCAAGCAGCACTGGGCCCTAAGACCTCAGAGCTCGGGTTTGAGAGCTGGAGCATCACAAAGCTGATGCCAGGCCCTCCTCTCTTCCTGCTTCCAGCCCTGATATAACCTGCATTTCTTCCCCTTTCTTCAGGAGGACTCCTCATGGAGGCTAGGGAGAGCACAATGAGCACTCACTCTGGGGCAGCATGGCCAGCACCTGGCCCGTGCTGTAGGGGGTGGGGGAAGGGTCCTCAGGGCCTGTGGTTTCAGAGAACTGGTACACCCAGGCTTAACCACAGCAGCAAGGGGGTACCGGGTAAGTGCCACCAACATGCTGTCACCACAGGTGTGTGTGTCCTTACTGGAGGAGAGGCAGATCTTTCCTGTGATCTAAGTACAACAGGAACTTAGTAATCCCATCCCATGCCCCCAGCATGGGCAGTCAGTGAGCACATGGTGGTGACCAACCACTGCCTTTAGGAAGTAGCTTTTCAAACTGACCTACCCATGCAGCTCCTCCAGTGTCACAAGTGTCCAAGTCCTAGTTTTGGGAGCATCCAAAGCTACTGTTAACTGCAAGCATTATTAAAATTTTGATTTGCAGAAATCAAAATTTCTACTGGGGGTTTTGGAATGCATTCCCCATGGATGCGTTCCAAGAAAATTAGAAGAAGCAGTGTCATAGGAAGACTCAGAAGAGGGCCTGACACACAGTGGGTACTGAATGAGTATGAACTGGGACCATTATTCAGGATAGGAGTGGGGGCGGAAAGTCTCATTATTCTTACCACAAGGGTTACAAGCTTTCTGAACACTGACACAGAGCTCCCACCAATTTCAGGTTCTAGGTGGCACTAGTTCCTGGATCTTTTGTCAACAAGAGATTTACAAGCAGTTTGTCAGAAAGACCCCAGTCTCTCAAGGATGCATGAGGTGCAGAAACACTCCAAACAGGCAGGAGCAAGCTACTATCCAAGTGTCCCCAAGCCTTTGGACTTTAATGTTTGAGATGAACAGTCCAGTCCCAGCAACTGAATCCGGCCTTACATGCACCATCTTTCTCTGCCCACTGTTAGCTTCAAAAGGCCAACACTCAGAATACCAGAGATGTATTTCCATGGCCAACCCCAGCTCTGCTGGGCCAAGGTGGAGACGTCAACCTTACAAGTCTGTCCTGAACAAAATTTCCTGCCTGATGGTCAAGGCTCCAGAACTCCTGATAAAGGGCGGATAAGCAAACCAACTATTTGAAGTCACATCCAAAACAAACCCAAATCCATATGCTTTGAAGTTGGTCTTTTTTAACCAACCAAACAAAACGGCTCATTTTTGGACTACAGCAGGTATTACTGCAAAAAGTGAGCCATTACAGGTGAGTGAGAACTATGTTTTTTCCCTCTCACTCAAAGACAGAAGAACCACATGTAGACATTTTTGTTTGGGTAAGTTGTGTGCACGTGTGTGTGTGTGCGTGTGCGCACTTGTGTGTTTTATGGAAAAAAAAATGATTTTAAGCTTTGGCGCAATTCTTAACTTATAAAACCCCATCCAGATATACCTAAATGCTTGCTCTCTGGAACTGGAGGGGAAGACTTTTGTCACTGGCAATGACATGCTTTTTATAATGGGAGGTGAGCATACGGCCTTCTGACAGATACACTACTGAAAAACAACCTCAGGGAAAACCAACAAACTAAAAAAGTTTGCTTTAGGTCTGATCTCAGCTTGGTTAAAATTCTCATTGGGGTCTGTTAGGTCACATCATTGGGTACCTTTCACAACATGGATATTCATTAGCAACTTTAAAAAAGCCCTGAGTTTATTTCATTATAGTTGAAACCCAATTTAGATGTTAGAAAATACAGTTTCATCTACACACAAGTAGGTAATTATATCTTCTGAAGTAAAGTTCTTGCTTAAAACAGGATTCTTATAAGCTGTGGTTTATGTTAATATCATCATGAGGGTACAAATGTGTGTACTGATATTTCTGTGTATACATATGCATATATGGTATGTCTCACTATGAAGAGGAGAAATCCTAAGAAGCACTAATATCAAAATGAGAACCAAAGTGCTGCCTTTCACTGGAGGAACACATGCAAATTGAAAGCATTACATAACTTCCCCAGTAATTCTTGGTGAAATGGGAAAATAGACTCTGACAAATTCAGAAACATAATTAGAATAACTCAAAGAAATAAAATGCTGTGGCAGTCAGGGTGTGATGACTGGTTTCATGTTGTGGAAACAGAGATTCTCCTCTCACTGGAGGCTCTACTCACAAAACAAGTGGAAGAGATACGACACCAAGTATAGGGACCTCCTCAAGGGGCAAAGTGTTTCCCAGTCCACAAGTGAAGACTGGACTGTCCCAACACCACCCCTCCCACACCTAATACACACAGTGCTCTCTAGGTGCTCTAACAGTTCCAGGCTGACAATTCCAGATTCTCCAGGAATGTTGCTTTTACCGGTCAATGTGCTTCTAGAACATCAATGTGTTAGCCCAGGAAAGAACATGTATCCTCTCCTAGAAGATAACAGGAAGTGATAAGTCAAGGCCTTTTATTTCATTTTGCTTTCTTCTTTGGAACATACACGGCCATACCTGCACACACATACACGTCTTGCACACTTGCACACACTCATAAATGTGCGTGCACGAACACACTCATCCATTTGTATGCTCACGTGTGTACACATATGTGTACAAACACACTCACATGTGCACACACACATGCTCACACACTCGCATTTAAACATATATATCCATACCCACTTACAGAGTATCAGTTGGGCAGATCTCACGTTGTCAGCCCTTTCCACTGGTAAAGGAATTTCTAGCTCAGAAACACACACACACAACTCAAACTCTTTGCAATTCAGCTACATGTAGGAAGGTTGGAATTTGATTAAATTCCTTCTTTTTTTACAGTGAAAATATAATCAAAGAGAAAGACAGCATTTCAAACCACATACCACATAAATAGAACAAAACCTATTAATGCTTTGGTTGTCTTTTTCCTGGAATAAAAAATGTGGGGTGTCTGGGTGGCTCAGTGGGTTAAGCCTCTGCCTTCAGCTCAGGTCATGATCTCAGGGTCCTGGGATTGAGCCCTGCATCGGGCTCTCTGCTCGGCAGGGAGCCTGCTTCCCCCTCTCTCTCTGCCTGCCTCTCTGCCTAATTGTGATCTCTGTGTTAAATAAATAAATAAAATCTTTTAAAAAAAAATGCCCACTTCCTATGACACGAAAACATGAAATTAAACATATACAGAGAATGTTCAAGTTTCCATATGTAGTAAGATATTTTTGGATTAATATATCAGGTTAGCCTAGTATTATCAACTTCATGGCATTTAACTGTCCTCATTAAGATCACAGTGCTTTACTCTCTACATGCACTGATATGCTAGACCACAGGTTCAAGGCAAAGAATCTGCAGCAAAGTCATGAAGATTAGAAACAAATAAAAATCTTATATAACCAAATTTATATTTCCCATTAAGAAAACAGTTGATATTATAAAACATGGTATATCTCAGATAATTATATTACCTACCTAACCAAATGGCTTTGAATATCCACAGAATTGAAACTTTAGTCTAAATACAATTGTGTTTTCAAAGTAATTTTCTTCCTTAAAAGCTTTCCTGTTACATATTGCATATCCTTCAACTGAAGTATCTGACTGTTAAGTTCATGAATGAAAATGTCCCACATTATAAGCTATGAGCTTAGTGTATGTAAAAGAAAACCATGAATCTTTTCATAAAGGCTTGATATTGACCTTTCCAATTAACAAGTCCAGCTAGCTTTGTCTTCCACTTAGATGATAGACTGTTTCCTCTTGCATTCCACAGCAGAGCATGTAACTAATTTAGTTAAAGACTAACAACCTGAAAATCTCAAGGAAAAAAACAGCTTTGGTGCGAGATTTTGCAAACAGTCCTTTTTCTAAACCTCTAGTCTTCCTGTGGTAGAGAAAATTTTGAGAGCATGTGTAGGTACAAACAACAAACAACATAAAAATTTTGTTTCCTACATAAATAGAATGTAAGGTGATAAAGCTCCCTGAATTCTGTCAGGTAATTCAGGGGTGGCCTAACTCTCCCTTATAAAGGAAACTGTGCTTTGTCACTGCCTAAGAGTGCCTGGCACCCAAGAATGTTCCTGGGAATTTAGTAAAAATTTATGTGCAAAATGGAGGTAAAGCCACATCACTGTCTTAGAATCTGTGCAAGTCTAGACCATTAGGTACATCTTTTAGACTCGTGCTTCACAGACTCCCCCAGCCTAGGAAAGTTTCCATACTAGTTTCATCCGTTTTGCTCATGGGGAGCACGCAGCAGGCTACACATGTACACGCCTGTGCACACACCCCCACACACCTGAGAAGAGCTAGCTACTCCAGGCTTGTGATTTCAGCTCTTCCTGAAAACCTCATCATCGCTGCTCTAAACAGCCTGAAGCAGATGGCCCTGTGGGTGTAGCCAGGGTTGTGGGTAATAATCCCACAGGTCTACCCAAGAGATAAACTGGAAGAACATTTTTTTCTCAGTAAATCAACCAACATAGAAATCAGTCCCTGAAGGTTCCTCCCTGATACTAACATAGCTTGTTCAGCAGCAAGATCTCATGTCTGGACTCTCCCACTGTCTTCAGGGAGGCCTGTCCTGCTCTGCCCAGTTCCCATCTGAAATTCCAACACCCACCTGACATTTCACATCCCTCTTCCTGCTTTATCATTTACTCCTCAGCGCATATCATTATTTGCAAAGATCACATAAACATTGACAGGAAAGATGCTTGCCTCTTTTGATCAACAGATTGCCTAGAAGCATCCATTTGAAGCATTTGAAGCACAGTATGTGCTTAATAATGAAAAATCACAAAAACGAGTCTCTAAGAATATTTTTATATAAAATTATCAGCCTAAGGAACTCCCATTTTTGCAGAAATTACTGTGCAGATGTTACAGACAAACTAGATGCTTCTATCTGTGTAGAGGCTAATTGCATGCAGACTCATGGGCAGGGCTGTGGGTCAGAATGAGTGTCTGTATATGTGTGTGAGTGTGAGAGAGAGAAATAGAGAAGCAACAGCAAATGCCCAGTGCAAAAGGGAAGGAATGGATGCTGGAGAATCCCCCCATCCATGCCAACTCAGAAGGTGACAGAACCCAGGACTGCCTCCAGCTCTACCCTGATTCAGGAAGCCACAGCAGGCGGTGCCTTGCGAGAACCTCCTGTCTTCACATTTTCTGTTTTTGGTCTATAAAAGGGTGTGATAATCATTACCTCATGAGATTTATATTTTAAAATATGTGAAGTTGTTTTTAAAATGTCTGTGCTACTACAAATGTGAGAAGCATGATGAGGTCTGACACCAAGGGAGCCTGAACAAATTTGCGTTGTTATCCCAAGAGCTTCGTGTGAAACACTGGGGTTCTCTATGACTTCTGGGATAATGCCAATTTGGCTCCCACTTGAAAACTGTATGTTTATTTTGCAGTCCCATGATCTCTTGTTTCTTTTGCCCGCAGCCAGATTGCTAGGTGGTTCAAGGTCCTGAGGTCATTGTCCAGTGTCTGAGGGCTGTATCCTCAGATTCAAGGGTCTGGGCCAGCTGTGCATGCTGCCTTCCTGCTTCTAGTCCATGAATCCTGGGCAATTTCTGCACTGGGAGTCTGCTGGTAAACAAGCCTGAGTCCTTTAGGTATTAGCCCCATTGCCTTAAATCGTTAGACCCTGCAGCACATGAACTGAGTCCCTCTTTTCTTTTTTGTTTTTTTGTTTTTTTGGTTTTTTTGCTCATGGACCAATCTAAGTTACTTATTTAAACCATCTCCTTCCATAAGCAAAGGGTATACTTTTCTGGTCTATGTGCAGAGTCATGGTCCAACCCAGTTCTGTGGTCCCCATTGGGTAGTTAGTATTCCAGGTTCTCCTTATTCATCTTCATAGCCAATGAGAAGCAGACTCGCCTGAGAGTTATGAAACAAAGTATGATCATCGTCTCCCCAGGGAACGGGCTTGGACCCCATGGGCTTGGACCTGATGTGGAGATGGAGTAGGTGACACACTGAGGTCTCTTGTGCTTTCTGTGATTTGACTTCAGGAAGACAGCATGCTCACACCCTTGTCAGGGAGTACTACAAAGTAGGTGAAGGTCTTCCACGTGCCAGCTGAGCCATCTGCACCCTGGGTGCCACATGGACTTCCCCAGCTGTGCCCTGGACTGGGAAGCCTGGGACTGAGCCCCTACTGCCACTTTGGACCTGAACAGCCTCAGTGCCGCCCACTTTCCCCTTTCTTAGCATCCTTCCCTAAGCAAACAAGCCCTTCAGTAAAGGCTTTCAGAAACAGAGATACTTTTTTTGCCTTGTCAGTAGAGGGCGCTGGAGGGATGCTGCAGGAGAAAGGGCTGGCCTTCAGGTGGAAGGGTATGTGGATTTGTTCTTCACTTCCCAGCACCCCCTCCAGGGGTCTCCAAGGCAAGGAACTTGTGGTATGTTTATATGTCCAGGACTAGATCTGCCAAATCCTTTTTCAGCTTTCAGCTCAAGGTAACCAGAGACCCCAAGGGTATGGACCCTGACCCCAAGGGGGGCTACATCTCCTTGCACCCTCTCCTGGTCCCTTTGCATGTACAGATCTGAGCTCTACAGGCTGGTTGTCTAAAGAGCCACCACTCAGCCTTTGTCCACTGTAGCAGCTGGAACCACAAGAAGAAGGCAGCATTCTGCCCCGCTAGTGCCTAGTGGCCAGCAGCTGCCCCTGGCACTTTCCAAGTTTCCTGGCTCAGCACTTTTCTGTGGATGGCTGACTTCTGGCTGGCACAGCCCCTCAGAAGCTTTTCTACCATCATGTGAGTAATGGCTGTGCTCCCAGCCATGAAAACAAGACTCAACCTGGGGTGTCTCTTCCCTGGGTAGTATCTAGGTAGGCCCCAGGGCCAGTGACTGCTCTATCAGCGAGGTCTGCTTTCCTGCAAGTCTTTGTTCTCACTTCATAACCCCCACTGGAATTCTTTCCATCAAACTTGCCCTGACTGAATCCTGTGCAATTTCTGCTTCCTCACCAGACCTTCATGTGTACAGAGTCCCTGTCACATTTCTTCACCCCGGTTTTGCAAATTGCTTCTAATTTAGGTTTTCCTAGGGACCACCACTTACAACTGACTACTCATCAAAATGGCAGCATAGCGCTTTGTATTTGACAGGACCCAGTTCCTCACGTGTCTGAGATACACTAGCTGACTCCATTCAATGAAAACCCACTTAAATACCAAGAACTAGAATGTTCTTGGCATTGTAATGCTGTAGTCAGAACTCTGGTTTTCCAGCTGTCAGGCTTTTAATTTTTTTTTAATTTTTAAACATTTTAAATTTTTATTTTATATTAACTAATTAATTTTAATTCTACCACAATTAACATAGTGTGCAATACTAGTTCTCCAAATGTCAGGCTTTTAAACGCCAGAAATTTCCTATCTTTATTCTGTGTGGGGTGGTTCTTACATTTCAGAATAATAACGTCTGAATGGGAGTTCAGCTACCAGAAAAATATTTTCAGACATTTAGAGAAAATGGAAAAGAAAAGAAAAAAGTGGAAAAAAAATTCCACTAATAGAGACAATATGCATGCTTACTGAAGAATGTGGGTGCCGATAAAGAAACTTTTATTTCAAATCAGAATTCCTTTGGTTGTTAATTTTGGCTATTTAGACTAAATTATGGCTCAGCTCCATTTATTTCCTCAGGCATTCATGGGGCACGAAGGAGGGTGATATAGGATGTGTCTGCCTGTAGCCATCCTTAAATAAACATACAACTTACAAACAGCTCTCTTAGATAAAGCACTACTGAGCTATGAAAAGTTCCAGTTGTTGTTTGGGAAAAAAGTAGGTGGAGGAGGTTTTTAGCTATTACTGGGTTTAGCAACTGAATAAAATTAGATGATGTGAAACATGAAAGTAACTCTTGAGTAACTTAGGAGCTAGGTGCTACACCTAAGCGTTCTCCATTCCACCACACCAAACATGTACACTCTGCTCTCCAGTTTTCAAATTTTCACCCACTAAAGATACATAAGTATTCATGCATGTTACAATCATCTTCCAAGCACCCTGCCCACTCTACCAGGAGGGTAACATTCTAGCCTGGGTAGCCACTGCCTCCTTATAACCCAGTGTGTGCTCAGATGACAAGAAATGAGCCCGCAGTGCAGCTGCCATACTGATTTCAGGCTTAATTCACACACTGATCTGTACCTGGAACTCTGGGCTCTAGTCCAGGAGACTGAGCAGGCCTGGTCGAGAAAGCCTCGAAGTAAGACCATCATTAGGAGAACGGGGGGGGGGAGGGGCTGGGCAGTAGAAGGTGAGCCCCCATTTCTTGCCAAACCCTGGAGCACAATCAATGCAGAAGTCAGAAACCTCCAGCACTGGGCCTCAAAGGGGCCCTAAATTCCACCAGCGATCCTGATCTGGGATGATGACAGCACCCCATTTTTAAAAATTGCTATTTTTAATATTTATGTCAGCTCTGTGTCATTCCAAGAAAGATTTGAGGCAGCTCACAAAAAAACACTTCGCACGAAAGAAGGCTTGGAAAAGGAAAAAAGTAAACGAGTAGTGGCTACAGTTAACAATACCGCACTGTATATTTGGAAGTTGCTAAGTGAGTAAATCTTGAGAGTTCTCATCACAAAAAAAGAAAATTATAGCTGTGTGTGCTGTTGGATGTTAACTAGACTTAGTGTGGTGATCATTTTGCAATATAAACAAATACTGAATCTTTATGTTGTACACCTGAAACTAATATAATACTGTATATCCATTATATCTCAACTTCTTAAAAAGAGTGAGAGAGGAACTTGTGGTGGAAATAAGTGGGAGCAGATGCTGGTAATGACGCACTGTACGTTGGAGGGATGTCAGGCTCAGAAGTCCCTATCAGCTGAAGCAAGGTCAGGAGCTTCGGCCTGTGGAATTCTGTCTACAAGTGTGTAGAGGCATCTTTGGTTGTCACAGTGACCAAGGGGGATTACGTGTTCACTCATGAGTGGGAGGCAAGGATGCCAGCCCCAAAAGGATCCTGTCTAATAAATATCTCACCCAAATACTGACAGTGCTCACGATGAGATCCAAAAGCGTCAAACAAGCCAACCTTTCCAAAGAAGCCTGTCCGGTCTTGAGTCCAGAGCTGCTGCTTCTATGGGAGCTCATGGAGAGATCTCAGTGACAAAGGAAGAAAATCTCCAATGTATGACATTGACTGACACATATGTGACAGAGGAAGAGACTCCCCAGTGGCATCCTTTCTGAAATGCAGGAGCTCATTTCCTTGGGCACTTCTTAAATCCCCTTCAGTACAGGCCAACAGCAAGACTCCCAGGCATGACTGAAACAGGCAGCCTAGGACAGAGGTGGTGTTAGGAGAATAGGGCTCAGGCTAACCCAGCTCCCCTCCGGACACTTCCTGATCTCTGACAATTCATGCTACTTTCATTACACCTAGATTTGGACGCCTGCATCCTTTATACAGAACTGCAGGAATGAGAGTGAACAGAAGGTTGGAAACCCCTGACAGGGTTGGAATTTTCCAGCCACAAGGCTGTTGGTGAGTGCCAGCAGTCAGACACCACACTTCCTTTCCTACTTCTTACTCCACATCAACTGTATATTCTTTTGAGCTGTGGCTGAAGCTCTCTAAAGCAGAATTCAGATACAGAAGATCTGATGCCAACTCAGAAACACCCTTGAGGAGAAAACATTCCAGAGCTACACTCTCAGAATAGGGCATTAGTTCTGCCGTGTAGCCATTTAGCAAACTAGAACAACTAGATAAATGTCAAGAGTCAGCTGGTCATAAATATTCTTTGTAATTTTAAATACTGTTTTGAGAAACTCAGAAATGTACAGTGGAAATCAGAGTTATAAAATTGAGTCCTGTTCCCCATAGTCATAGGCTGGTCATGGGCTCAGGTGGGTCAGGGGTCCTCTCAGACCCTCAGTTCCACACCTATCTACCAGGAAAAGTGGCCTAGCCTGATGAACTGATGGAGGCGGCGAGGCACAGGGGGCAGAGGGCAGGTGCTCTGACGCCCAGAAGTCCAGCATGGGAGGTACCCTATGGACGTGGTGCCCAGGATACCCTGGGAGTATCAGGTCACTTACAAGCTCTGAGAAGCCACGGACCACCTGCCTTCGCTTCAGGTTGGTCTCTCCATCCAGGTTGGCAGTCTCGATGTGGCACAGTCCATCAGGGTCACTGGAGGAGAGCAGCAGAATGTCTGCAGGGATGATCTCATTGCAGCGGAGACGCACAAAATCTCCCACTCGGATTTCTTTCCAGAATCGATTCACATACTGTTTTTCCTCCCTGGTAAAGAAACTGCCATTAACAAGACTGGCAGAAGGTTGATCATACCTTAATCTGTGTGATTGGCACATGCAGCTCATTTAAAAAAAAAATTCTATTTTTACAGTATGTTAAAAATTTCCATAATAAAAAGTATTTAAGAAAGGTATTCATAAGGACCCCATATAGTATGACTCCAATTACATGAAACACACAGTATAGGTAAATCCATGGACATAGAAGGTAGATCAGTGGTTGTCAGTGACCAGGAGGAAAGGAAATGGGGAGAAACTGTTTATTGGGTACAGGTTTCCATTTGATTGAAATGTTCTGGGACTAGGTAGTGGTGGTGGCCGCACGACATTGTAAAAGCACTAAATGGCTCTGAATTATACACTTTGAAACGGTTAAAATGTCCACTCCTAGATATCTACCCCAAAGAATTAAAAGCAAGGACTGATAAAGAGTTTTGTACATCCGTCTTCATAGAAGCACTAGTCATCATAGCCAAATGAGGGAAACAACAACAAATGAGCCAATAAGTAAAATGTCATATATAGCTACCCTGGGAATATTATTCAGCTGTTAAAACAGAGGGAATTCTCACACATGCTACAACATGGATGAATCTTGAAGACATTTTGCTAAGTAGAATATTGTATAAATGCACCGTTATGAAGTACCTACAATGGCCAAATTCAGAAACAGTAGAACCTGCCTACATCTCACTATCCTTCTCCTATCTACAGAATGAAGATAATAATAGATGCATCCTCTCCACCTCATTCAAGAAGAAGTAGATAGCACATGCCAATCACTCAGAACAATACCCAACATGGCTTTTAACATACAAGTTACTACTAATGAATACTTAGATGAAATCAGTATTTGTAGATTTCTTCTTTAGATTTTTTTCTACTCTAAAAATATAGGCCAATTAATCCTACAAAAGGGTATTTTTAAGAGTTCCTTCAAGGCAGTTTTGTCCATTTTTACAAGTAAGTACAGAAACATGACTATCTTAACATGATATGCTATAAAGAAATTTCAGAAGAAATCCTTTGGTTTACAGTGTTAAGGGGGAAACAAAACAACACCAAAACACATTTCACTTTAGCCATCACCTACTGTTTCCTGCCCAATAAAATGCCTCTCTTTGCTTGAGCTCCCAGAGAATGTGAATTCAGACATCAAGTCCAGATCTCAAGGTAGTCCAAGGCAGTCACATATAAATGACTTCTGAACTTTGGAAGAAGTATTGAGAGTTTTACACATCTATTTAATCCCACACTGTGGATTTAAGGAAACCCAAGGCAAACGTCCAGGAACTCCTAGCCATCAGTTGCCCCAGATGGGAAGAAACAAGTATCCCCTTCCATTTTAAGCCTCTGCTTTCTTGTTCTAATTCAAGACCACCAAATCAATGACATGCAACACACAGCTTGGCCACCATAAAATAAGACCAACAAAGACAAATCAGGTATAGCTCTGTACTCAAAAATAATGCAAGGCAAGACCAAAAACACTGGATAGCAACCTTTGGGGATGGCAGAATCAAGCCCTCAAAGTGAGCAAAAATACTCTTCCTGGGCCAACACAACACTCCCCACAAGGCCAGGGTGTTCTTTAAGACTTCTTCAAGAGTTGTGATAAGGTCCCATCAGCCTCCAGCTCGAGGCCAGCTGGCCCTGAGATAAGGCACAGAACTGTCAGTCACCTGAGCCTCCTGTTGGCTCAACACCAGTCTGACCTCTTCCCTGTGGACAGATAGCCTTGATGTGTGACAGATGAAACAACATTTTAAAATGTTCCCATTCCCTTTTCTAAATGTCAAACCTTGACTTTATGATCACTGCAAGCATCAGCTGCTTAGCCCCTCTTCCTTATCATGACCATTTGTTGAGTCCCACAGAAAGTATGGAGAAATCTGAAAGAGCCAATCCTCTTCCAGAAGAAAGTTTCCAAAAGCTCAGTCACCATATAGTCAATAAAGAGAGTAGCATGCACTCAGAGTGAGCGGACAGCCTTCGTTTGTGACAGGAGTTGCCAGGAGACAGGTGGTCCCAGACTTGCCCTGGGACAGGCACAGGAAGGTGAGGACAAGGAGAAGAGTATATCTGTCTGTGTTCAGTTTATCTTAACTACATTCCATTTATAGAACTCATCAAACATGAAATCAGTTTCCTTCTGCCTTGGAATCTTAAAACATTAGCTTGCCCACTAAAACATTAGTGCTCCATCGGAGCACTCTTTTTAAAAAGTAACTTACTTTGATGGTGGTCTTGAGTCCCACAGCACCCCTTACAGCCCCCAGTGAACCTGCAGACTGCAAGCACTGGGTCAGGAGATCCCTGCTGACAGACCTGGTGAGAGGACCCACGTGAGTCATGGGAAGCAAAGGAAAGCAGGAGCTCAGTGGCTCCAGGATGCCTGAGTTCTGGCTTCTGTGAAAAGGCCCTGCAGCTCACAGGAATTCCAGCAGCAGGATGGGTCCTTGAAAACCCAAACCTGGGAGTCATCTGTGAAAGGAGAGACACATGATGGAACCCCTTCAACACATCAACAGACCAAAGATTCCCCATCAAAGCCCCACAGTCCCATAGACAATTTCCAGCTGGAACCACCTAGCTGAGTCTGTCCCTGCTACTTTTCTCTTATCTTTATCATATAATATTATATGTTAAATATAACATATATACTGTACATATACTGTATTATATATTCACATATATATGTAATACATATTATATATGACACATATGTTATATATGAGAGGCCCTTTTTCTCATGAGGAGGGTATAACACTTATTTTTTCCCAGCAAATGATTTGGACACAGGGTCTTAAGTTGAAATGAAGTCACAGGGCATGGTGTTAATCCAGTATGACTGTGACTGATGACCTTTTTTTTTTTTTTTTTAAGATTTTATTTATTTGTCAGAGAGAGAGAGAGAACAAGCAGGGGGAGCGGCAGGCAGAGGGAGAAGCAGTCTCCCTGCCAAGCAAGGAGACCAATGCTGGACTTGGTTCATGACCTGAGCTGAAGGGAGCAGCTTAACAGACTGAGCCACCCAGGCATCCCTACTGATGCCCTTAGAAGAAGGAGAGACACCAGGGATGCGTGCATAGAGAGGAATGGCTATGTGTGGTCACAGAGAGAAGACAACCATCTGAAAGCCAAAGAGAAAGGCCTCAAGAGAAGCTAATCCTGCCAGCATCGTGATCTGGGACTTGCAGACTCCAAAACTGAGAGACAATCGACTTGTTTAAGCCACTTGGTCTGTGGTGCTTTGTTATGGCTGCCTGAGCAGACCCACATCTAGTAACTGCAATTCCCATGACTCTTGCTGGAAGGACAGGCTCTGAGGCCACTGTGACAGAGAAGGAGGGGCAGCACAGGAAGCAGGTAGTGGAGGGCATTGCACCAGGGGATTTATCCATAGGCATGTGTCCCACGCTTCCCCACACATCTGTGCACAGGAAAACACTGCAGAGAAGACAGAAATAAATCTCTCTGACACAATTCTATGTAACACTCACCTCCTAATCACACTCTTCTTCAGGCTTTTCTACACAGCAGGTAAACAATTTAGAACTGCCTTCTATTTCCTCAGGTCAGTATGGACAAAGCTCAGGGTGGATAGAATGTGTGACCCCTCCCTCTCCATGGCAAAAATCTCAGGAGTGCACAGTGCCCTGTGGCCTTCCTGCCAACTCCAACCCCCACCAGGCTGAGGCCGGCCTCCTTCAGGAACCTAGTACTCTCCTGAGATACATGGCTTGTATTTTTTTTTACAGTGGCAAGGTTTGATATCTCTAAGTCCTCTATACTCTTGATTCCTTCACAGCATTTAGGAAGTAGTACTATTTAATTTTTTCCACAGAATATTCCTCCTAAGGACAGGTGCTAGCCATCCCATGTGCCAATAGGATACTAAGATAGCCCCAAGATCCCCAGCTCAGTCCTGGTGTACACACCCCTGCCAGTCCCCCTGAGTGATACAGGAACTGTGAATGTGGTGGAAATCATTCCTGCTGATGTAACTGGGGTGACCAATCAGCAGACTGTGAGCCAGTCAACAGAGAGACCATCTGGGTCTCTGAGAGAGCCACAGGAGTCCCATAAATCTGACCCTAAGGCCAGAGACAGGAAGACAGATGCTGAAAGTGGCCATATGGACAGGATGAGAACACATGGTCTCAGTCCTACCTACTGGAGCTGAATTATACCAAGATCCTACAAGAGCCTGGAAGAGGACCCAAGTCTCAGACAAGACCAAGCCCCAGCCTACACCTCAACTGTAGCCTGGTGAGACTTTGGGCAGAGGACCCAGCCAACCCAGGCCTGCACCCCTGATGCCCAGAAACTAAGTTAATACATCTGCATTCCTCTTTTTGACAAACAAAATCCCATTAGTTTCACATGTACATCATGGTGATTTGATATTTTTATACATTACAAAATGATCCCCATGATAAGTGCAATTACCATCTGTCACCATAGAAAGTTATTACAGTATTATTGACTATATTCCCTATTCTGTACATTACATACCCATGACCTATTTCTTTTATAACAGGAAGTCTGTACCTTTTAATCCTCTTCACTGATTTCCCCTGCCACCCAACCCCGCCCCACTCTGGTAACCAAATGTTTATTCTCTGTAACTATGAATCTGTTTCTGGTTTCTGTTTTGCTTTGTTTGTTAGTTTGTTTTGTTCTTTAGATTCATTTAAGTGAGATCATACAGTATTTGTCTTTCTCCGACTTGTTAACTTAGCATAATACCCTCTAGGTCCATCCACGTTGTTGCAACATTGTTTTTAATTGCTGAGATTGCAAGGATTTGTTGCATAGCAATAAAGAATTAATATGACCCATTTCCATCTTCCACACAGCAGGCACTAGATGCTTCTCCTCCTGGCAGCTCAATCTTCTACAGTGTAACAAACTAAAGATTCTACCTGCAGTTACGCAGTTTTATAACAGGCATACTTAAGGAAAAAACTACTTCACAAGAAAGGAATGCAGAGCAAGACTGGTTAAAATCCAAACGCCCACAAAGTAGAAGCCCATCAGAGGGTATGAGTAACATATTAAAATGTGGGGAA
This sequence comes from Mustela erminea, assembly GCF_009829155.1. NCBI lineage: Eukaryota > Metazoa > Chordata > Mammalia > Carnivora > Mustelidae > Mustela > Mustela erminea. The sequence continues at coordinate 24,971,391 of NC_045618.1, forward strand.
ACCCTAGGGCGCCTGGGTGGCTTAGCTCTTTGAGCATCTGATTCTTGATTTTGGCTCAGGTCATAATCTGTGTTCTCAGACGGATCAAGCCCCTAGAATCTCTGTTCTCAGATGAATCAAGCCCACATCAGGCTGCGTGCTCAGCGGGGAATCAGCCTGAGGTTCTCTCTCTTTTTCTGCCCCTTCCCCCACTCACCCGTTTTCTCTCTCTCTAAAATAAATCAGTAAAATCTTTAAAACATGGGGAACTCCTGAAGATGTGCAGTCTTGAAATAGTGGCTATAAATAATTACAAACATGGCACATGATTGCACCACAGGAATGACAACTGGCTCTTCTAATTAGCTGCAAATCCCTGCTCATAATTCCTGAAAGGTCTGAACTCAGATGGCTGAATGAAGATTTCAAAGGTCATAAGTGAATAAAGTATGATTCTTTTGAAATGAGGGCAAAAAGGGGGAGGTGGATTGCTAAAGATGTCTTATATTTAAAAGAACCACATAAGAAGCCATAGACAAAAGCGAGTCTTTTCTTAAAAAGTCCTGGCACTGTTTTTGTTTTTTGTTTTTGTTTGTTTTCTGGGCTTTTTTAAATTTTGTTTTCTGCACCGACCACCTCACTTTAGGGCCTGCTGTTTCCTCAGCTAAACAGTGAGATGTTACACAGATGATTTTGAAAATCTGTTCTGAGGCTAATGTGATCCTTTGAGATTAATAGATCTCCTCTTCTGGGAAAATCTATTACTAACATTTTATAATTAGTCGTGCTGAGCTTTGCAGTTCTCATCTGACCCTTTTTCTTTTTTTGGTTCAAAACAACACAATGAGGGGTGAAAGAATAAGAAAACATGAGGATGATGAGTGACCAATTTTATTTGAAGACAAGCAGTCTTTGTTTTAATAAAATTAGAATAAAATTTTAAGATCCCTTAATTCATCATTTTTGGTTATTTAATGTTTAGGCTGAGTTAAACTATTTATTTGTACAAGTTAGGTTTTTAAGGTTATTTAGTAAATAATTCCTTAAGAGGAGGTAGCTAACTTATAGAATTTACAGGAATTACTTTAAGGAGCTGAAAGCATGTTTTCCCTGGAGATCTCTATTACTTTCACAGAGCTCTTCTTCACAAATACAGGTTCGGGATATACTGTTTAAAACACCTTGTTAAGGTTTTATTTTTTGAAAGCATCAGAATCTTCACCCATTGCAGCCTCACTGACCCCTGACCCCTCCAGTGTTTAAGGTGTCTCTGCCATGGTTCAGGGTTTTCAGGGATGTATTTATAAATCTCTCCAATGTAGTAAAGGCGGATCTATTTCATAAAACCAAACAAACTTTGATCAAGTTAAAAAAAAAGGGGGGGGGGGGCTTTGCAAAAAATGAAGGAATCATACTTTCACCTTTAATACGTTGTTTTCCAGGAGATTTTCATTTAGGTTACTGGCTATAATTTTCTCTAACAGTAACAGAGCATTTTTTTTTTTTAAGGTGACAACAGATTCTGAATTTGCCACAACTAGTCAACATCCTTGGTGACCCACGGCCACTCCTTGTACAAGGACAGTCACAACAATAATTGGATCATCACTGATCTCCAACCCAGTCTCTGAATTTATGAACGAACTCATTCTGTTTTATTTAAGAGTTCTCCCAGGCTGCAGAGAGGCAAATTCACTGCTGGTTCCACACACAAGTTACTCCTCATGTCATGTAATATGACATGATCGTTCAAGTTCTGTGACACTGAGTAGTTCTGTGACATTCAAGTTCTGTGACACTCAACACAGAGTAGCAGTGGCTGTTTGCAGGACCACGCTGCCCACAGAACACAGGGCTACGTGCCTGGAGCTGCCACTTGCCAGCTTCCAGGGCATTTTACAATTGGAGATGCTTGCCTCTTCTATTTTTGGTATTTGACAAGATGAATGAAAAGTTCAAAATGCCTGTAACATGTGTAAACATTCGATTTTATTACCCTTACATTATCTAACAACTTCCTATGGCCATATATTATTGCATACATTCCCATGTTGTAAAAATGTCAGTTTTAATTCAATGGGAAATTATTTTCACAACAACATATGGGAACCCCACTCCTGCCCTCCCACCATTCACCACACTCACACCCTGTTCGCCTGCTGGAATGGGGGTGGACAGGGTAACAGAGGCACATCTCACTTGCCTCCCATGCTTTCTCCTCTCCTTTAAAAGTGTCTCTCCTCTAACAAGACTAATCCACAAAGGAATACCTTGGGTAGCGATGAGGAAGGAAGGAAGGAAGGAAGGAAGGAAGGAAGGAAGAAAGAAAGAAAGGAAGGAAGGAAGGAAGGAAGGAAGGAAGGAAGGAAGGAAAAAGAAAAGAAAAGAAATGCAAGGTTGTGGGGGTTTTTGTTTGTTTGTTTTTAAGGTTTGGGCACTACAGGTTTTTTTTTTGTTTTGTTTTGCTTTGCTGTTGTTGTTGTTTTAAGATTTATTTATTTATTTGACAGAGATCACAAGTAGGCAGAGAGGCAGGCAGAGAGAGAGGAAGGAAAGCAGGCTCCCTGCTGAGCAGAGAGCCCCATGCAGGGTTCCAACCCAGCATTCCTGGATCATGACCTGAGCCCAAGGCAGAGGCTTTAACCCACTGAGCCACTCAGGTGCCTCGGAGCACTACAGTTTTTAAGTACAATTTAATGCCGAAAGGAAGAGCATTTGTTTTGGTTAGGGAATTGGGGACTGATTCCTAGACAAGGGGATATCTGGATTTAGATCCTCGAGGATGAAAAGAATCTTCTTCCTTTTTTTGTTTTTTTTTTTAAGTTTTTAAAACTTGAGAGAGAGAGAGTACAAGTTGGGGGGCCAGGCAGAGGGACAAGCAGACTCCCTGCTGAGTGTAGAACCCAACATGGGACTGGAGGCTGGGCTGGATCCCAGAATCCTGAGATCATGACCTGAGCCAAAGTCAGATACTTAACTGAGCCATTTAGGAACCCCAGGGATGAACAGAATCTTAGCCTAAAGCCATACGCCATGCTACCTCAAGAGAAGTACTGACACAAAAGGGTGGAATTTAGGCAGAGACTAGAAAGGCAGTGCCCAAATCAAAGATAAGGCAGAGTTGAATCAAAAGATGAATCAAAAGAGATCATGAGGGAAGCCTGGGTGGCTCAGTGGGCTAAGCATCTGCCTTTGGCTCAGGTCACGATCTCAGGATCCTGGAATCGAGCCCCACATTGGTCTCTCCACTCAGCAGGAGTCTGCTTTTCCCCATCACTCTCCCTATGTGCTCTCTCTCTCTCTATCTCTCTCTCAAATAAATAAATAAAAATCTTCAGAGAAAAGAAAGAGATCATGAGATTCAGAAATAGAAACAGGAAGAAAAGATGGGCATGGAAGTTTGACTATATAATCAATGTGACTGGACACCACTGTGAATGATTAGATGAAAATGGGCATGTGATAAACAGACATTTCTCCAAAGAAGACATAAAATGACCAACAGACACATGAAAAAATGTCCAACATCACTCAGCATCAGGGAAATAAAAATCAAAACCACAATGAGATACCACCTCACATCAGTCAGAATTACTAAAATTAACAAGTCAGAAAACAACAAATATTGGCAAGAATGCAGAGAAAGGAGTTGCAATCACTCTGGAAAACAGTATGAGTTTCCTCAAAAAGTTGAAAATAGATACACTACCAGAAATTTGCACTACTGGGTATTTACCCCAAAGATACAAATGTAGTGATCCAAAGCCATAAAATATGGCTATGCTCTAAACACCCCAATGTTAGGAGCAGCAATGTCCACAATAGCCAAACTATGGAAAGAGTCCAGATGTCAGCCCTCCAACAAATAAAGGGATAAAGAAGATCTGGCATATATATATACAATGATACGTATATTACTCAGCCATCAAAAAAATGAAACCTTCCATTTGTAACATGGATGGAACCAGAGGGTCTCATGCTAAGCAAAATAAGTCAGAGAAAGACAAACATGATAAGATTTCACTCATATGTGGAATTTAAGAAACAAAACAGATGAACATAGGGGAAGAGGGAAAAATAAAGTAAGACAAAATCAAAGAGGACAATAAACCATAAAAGTCTCTTAATCATAGGAAACAAATTAAGGGTTCCTGGAGAGGTGGCGGTGAGGGGACGGAATAACTTGATAATGGACATTAAGGAAGGCATGTGATATAATGAGCACTGAGTATTATATAAGACTGATGAATCACTGAGCTCTGCCTCTGAAACTAATAATAAGCTATATGTTAATTGAATATAAATGAATGAATGAATGAATTGGTATGTGTAGCTAGAATGTGGATATTACTGACCTTACCCAGAAGTGGGTCTACTGTGGGAAGGAAAAGATTCTAATTGTGATCTCTTTGACAGCTTCAAAGACAAAGGCAAATAAAGATAGGAACTTGGAGCTCATGGCATAGAGGTGATCAGTCCCCTACTGTAGATACCATCACTGAGATTACCAGAGATATCACCTTCTAGTATCATTTTTTTTTTTTTTACACCTTCTACTATCTTCATAGAAGGAAACAGTGATGAGAGTTGAAAATGGGGACCATGAAGGGTAGGTAAGTGATGAGGTAGGGAAGCCAGAATGGTAGCTGGACAGGAATCCAGAGTGCCGTGCCTTCCATTGCCATATTTTCTTTCTTTTTTTTTTTAAAGGCAACATTTTGGCACAGACCTGAAATGGCATAACCACTAAGATCAAAGGTCGCCTTTCCAAACAGTTCTGGTACTTTGTCACCGTTCAGACTTATTCACCACTGGAGCACATTTCATGTGAAGCTCAAGTGAGAGTTCAGTCTTTGGAAAGACTAAGAGATGTTGTCTAGAAATGGACCTCGTTTCTGAAAGTGTAAGTCTTTCAGCCAATGCCAGCTAGAGGTCTAGACACCAAACCCTGTCAGTTTTGAGCCATCATTATCTTAATAATAACAAAAGAACAATAAATACAACTTCCCTCAACACCACTCATTATGAACCAGGAAATGTGAAGAGCATTTTATATCCTTTATATCCCTTATCTCAGTGAGTCCTCACACAATCCTAACATTATATTCCCATTTACAGATATAGAAACCCCGAGGTGGAATGACCTACCCAAAGTCACAAGCCAGGAAAACAGACAAAGGACCAGGGGCCATGAAACCTCCCAGACATCTGGTTTTGAAAGCATATCTGATCTGGTGGCTTAAAAGAGGAACAACTAAAACTCCTAAAGGAGTTGACTGGTGAAAACTTTGCAAAATTCCAAGCCAAAAACCTGTATTTTTTCCTTTTAAATTATGTAGCCCAGATACCAATGTGGTCTGAAAATAAAATACAGCTAGGCTTGAATAAGAGTGGAAAGGCAGACAGTTCCAGGCCTATGCAGTGTTTGACACAGACACAGAATAACAAATCTCTGCCCATTGCCTAAACACCTGCCTATTTGCAAACAACCAGAATAGCCATGGTTAGAAGTCACAAAATTGTGGTCTCTGCTACAGATGGGAAGTGTGCCCTAAATGGGCCTTGGCAGATTGAGAGATGAGCTCGTCAATAACTGAGACCACTTGTGGCTAAGAGCCTCTGAGCTTTGGCATCCTAAAGGACACCACCCACTTTGGGCCTCTGACTGGGGAGACCCCTCTGGGACTGAAGGGCAGTTGGTGGGTTGTCACTGAGGCAGGAGAACAGTTTTTTCACACGGCTTCAGGATGACCTGATAGCTTTGACAAGTGCTCCCAACTTCGGTTGGGCCCATGTGGCCCTGTGGGAGACAAGGCTCAGACCAAACTGCTCATCTTCAAATATAGCAGCTCCCCTAGCACAGGCATCTTACAGGTCACTTCTGTGCAAAGCTGCCCCACCCTTTCCTGAAAACTCCCTCCCCCAGAGAATATTTATAAACAATCTAAGCAGCTGGCTCTGGAATGATCAATAAAGACAGATGATGTCTCACATCTGGCCAGTGCTCCCACTGAGGGTTAGAAGCCCCAGCACAGGGACTTTCTTGCCAAGTTAATGACTCACCTTCTACTAAGAGGTGCAGGGGAAAGAGAGGGCTTAGGGTTCCAGAGCCTGAACTTCAGCACCTCAGGTTCCTGGTCTATAAATGGGGGTCTGTCTTCCCACAGAAACTGTTCACACCTAACACCCAGCAGCCTTCATTCTGGTCCCATAGGCTTCCCGCTCTCCACGTGGGCATCAGACTATCCCCAGGGACCTCTCAAAATAGGCCACAGTCTCTATTTTGACATCACTTTCCTTTTTTGTTTTTTTTTGCATGATTTTTTCCTACTATTACTTTTGAAGCAAGTGTCTGATTTTGACTAATAAGGTCAGAAATACTGCAAGTGACCAACAAGTTAAACCTTACATTTGATTCATGGTTTGGACTTACAGCGAGAGCTACTATTTTGTTTTCTTAACTTAGAAGCTATAGTTATTAATAGCAGTTAAGGGAAACAGAGTACCCAGATGGGTAGAAACATATTGAAAATTAGATTACATTCTTAACACCATTCTATACTGTTTCATTGGCACAGAGCAATTAATCCCTGTAAAAAGAAAGTTCTTTCCTAAACATCAAATTGATTTTGGCATGTCAGCTTTTCACACACATTTCCTGTTGGTAAAACACTCTATGGTGGAGACAGGCAACTAAAGTTGTGTTTCATTTACTAAACCAAAAAAACTAGAACTGGAAGAAATTTCTGGAAATTTTGTATCTTACAGACAAGAGGGGTGAATGCATCATCTTCTCTTGAATAGTTCAAGGTTGAGCTAGGTTCAAAGGTAAAGTATCTAGAAAGGTCTACAGAACACACCTTTAAGAAAGAAGGAAGACCAGAGAATGAACTGAACATGTCCACCAACTAGACTGAGGCCTCCCCAGCCGGGGCAGGATTTAGAACTCCCAGGGCCGAGGAAAGGGAGAGAGCTGCACAACACATTTTAAGCAAACAGAATGAAGGAGAAACAAGGACACAGCGAGGCAAGCCCTAAATGGGAGGTTCACGGCAAGAGATCCAAGAACCTCGTAGAATAATCATCAGTGCCAAGCCCTAATGCCTTGGGGATAAAAAAATCCTTCATGGAATTTATTTTTCACATTGTAAACAAATGAAGGCATGTGTGCAGAACACAGAGAAAGAGACAGAGACGGGAAATTCTCACAGCACTTTAAAAAGATCCATTGAGACTCTAAAATTACCCCAAATTCAATAAACCCTCATTACACAACAGGCAGAAGTAGAGAGTCCAAAATGAGAGACAATGGTTTTAAAGCAGGGGTTCTCAACCTCAGCACAAACGGTATTTGGGCCAGATAATGCTTTATCATAGAGGGCTGGCCATCTCACTTTGCAGCAACCCTGGTCTCCACCCAAGAAATGGCAGCAGTGTGTCTCTCCCCACAAGCTGTCACAGCCAGATACGGCTCCAGATGTTGCCAAATGCCTCCTGGGGGATGAAATCATCCCAGGTTGAGAAGCATTGCTTCAAAGCACCTGGGACAAACATTCTGGAAATGGATTATTAAGTCAATATTTACAGGCCCAACATATTTTAAAAATTATATACATGAGAACTCAGCACTGAAACATAAATGGCAAAATCTGCTGCAGGAGCTTGACCCAAATATGTTGTGCAACATCCAGAATGTGTCTTCTTTCTACCCTAAATTGAAACATCTGCTCCTCTGGTGAGACACACTAATGGCTTCTGAAAGTCAGAGGCAGTGAGAGAAGATACTTGGGAGTGATTTTTCTGCAGTGAATCTTGTGATAGCAAAGTTACCAAAAGTATGGTAGTTTAACCCATATACATCAAATGTATTTTCTGAAAATACATTTATTATCTTATTCCAGATATCTCCTAAAAGCTACATGTATAGTAAGAAATGCTCCAGATATGTGTAGAAGCACATGTGTGTATGGAGGAGAATGAGTCAAGATGAAGAAAAATATTGACGCCTTTGAAATAAAGTCAGAAAGTGCTGAAGGCTGCCCTCACAGAACTCTCCCATAGAAAAAGGACCTCAGGCTTCTTTAGAATGAAGATGAGAGAGATGTATTTTCTCAGCCTACACTGTACTATGCTGTGACCACACAATTATTTGCTACAGTGCAATACTGCCTATCCAGAAGAAATAGTTTTTTCCTAGGAAATGTACTAGGTTGTGACTGCAAAATGATACCTTAAAAAAAGATCACTTAGAAACCCCTGGTGAGGTTCAACATAAAACTTTTTTTTCTTTTTCTTTCTTTTTTTTTTGGACAAATCATTTCTACTGCAGTCTTTCCTGAATTTCATGGGATATTCCCAAAATAGCTCCACAGACATCAGGGGATCAGATTAATCATCTCAATAATAACACTATTACTGCCATTCGAGCATGTAATAAACACTTCAGGGACACGTTAAGTTGTCAAGGTAATTTCTTCTACATTAATTCACTTGTTGGTATGGTATTTTCACAAAATGGGCAGAAGTAATATGACACACATTCTTGCAGGCAATACTCTAAAGCTGAGAGAGGTCCTGTGTTTTTAATAATTTTTCCAAAAAGGTTGCAACAATTCATATTTCTCCACTGGTATCTAAGAGTACCAGCCCCCTTACTTCTGTAAGCAATAGCTGCTTCTTTCTCTCTTCAAAATCTCCCTGCCAGTTTGATAGGCAGGACAGGACACTTTAGCTTCCTATCCGCATCTCCCTGACTCTCGGGCCAACTGACTTGTTCTTCTGGGAACTGACGCCTATGTTCCCCTCATTTTTTCCTATTGTATTTTTGGCTTCCTTCTTGACAACTTCATTGTGAGAAATTTCACATTAAAAATATTAATCTCTTTTCTGTTTTCTGCCTTGAAAACAAATTTTTTCTCTCAAGAATTATGGTTTTATAATGTTTATTTTGTGGCATATTTTGTCATAGAACAGTTAAAATTTTTATTTAGTTAAATATGCCTGGCTTTTCTAGGCCTGGCTAAGGAAGTCTCCTGTGCCCCTGGTCTGTAACTGTAGCTTCCTTTTTCTTTTTTTTTCTTTTTTTTTTGGAGGGGGGGGCAATGGGGAAGAGTACAGAGTTCTCTTCATATTTCAATGTTCAGACCAACTGATACTCATTGTTATAAGGCACAGCCAAAGGGTCCCATGTTGTTTCCACCACATAGCCAATTGTATAAGCAGTATTTATTAAATAATCGTTTTTCCAAGGAACTTAAATACCTTCTCTAAAATTCTCACAGACAATATCATTTACTGGTTTACCTACCACGTTCAGGCAATCAGCCTGTCATTTTTCGTGTCCACTGTGGTACCACTGGTTAGATGGCACAGTATAGATCGAATCAGCTCCAGCACTGGGTGCCCCTCTCTGGAGAAAAGAAGCCCCAGGGCAGCCAGCCCAGCAACCGGCATGACTGCTGGGTGGGCTCCTGTCCTTACTCTGCAGGGCACCTGTGAGCCACATGCACTTTAATGCTGTAGCCCTGGTTCCGCTAACTGGTACCAAGTCCTTTCCTCATCTTTTAAAACATGTCTTGGCTACCCTGGAGCATTATACACTTTTAATCAGTTTTATTCAATTCCAAGAGAGCCTTCTAGGCAGAATCGTACCACACACGGGCATATTCCTCTCGGGAGAACTGGGATTATGACAGCATTCACTTTCCCACCCAGGGACCCTCGAAGCTTTTCACTGCCTAGTGCTTGCTGACATCCTTCAGAAAGGTACTACACTTTTCTTCAGGAAGGGTTTGAGCCTTTCTTTTTCAATTTATTCTGAGGTATTTTACAGTTTTTGTTCCTATTTTCACTAGCTGATCGTCCCCACTTCCCTTCGTGGTATGCTCAGTGCCTTCAATTACAGTGAGCAGTTCTTTGTGTGGCTACAAGTCTCCCCACCCTCCTGCGGGATTTCTCTTGTTCAGACCATCTTCCTCTCCCTGGTGTCCAGGCCCCTTTGGTGGAATGGTTACCATACTTGGTTAGCACACCTTGGTTCTGCTCTGCTCTCTAAAGTGATGGCCGGTCCCCTCCTGTGGAAGGTGAAGTGGCTCCCCAGCTCAGTGGGGTTCCTTCACCCAGCCTTCCCTGGCAATCTCTTCCAGCCCCAAGAGCAAGAAAGATACCAGGGACCAGGGCATCTGGTTACCCTTGCATGCACTGACAGTCACCTTCCTCACTGAAGGGAAAAGACTTCTGTTGGCCCAGGTGTTTTCCAAGATACTCTGCCCTGTAGGGACCTACCTCAGGACTCTCCCATGGTGTTCTCCCGTGCTCGCAGCCCATAGTGGGGAAGCTACACCAGTGCTCCCCAGGACCCAGATGGACTCAAGACGGATCCAGATGCAAGAAGACATATGCCCCAGGGGGTTGTGAGGTTGTAGGGGAAAAGGGTTTGTATGCAGGCCACCATTTCCCCAGAGTCCCTTGCTTGCTCTGAATCAAAATTTGAAAGGGAAAAGGTTTCATTTATGACAATTATTTCATTGATCCCTCCCTCTCATTTGATATTCTGAAGGGACTAAAACCCAGAGAAGCAGAAGAAGAGTTTTCTTACTCAATGGCCATACTGGGTATGTGTAGCCCAAACTGTCTCTCAGTGCAACTCTGGGAAGTCTCCTGAGGCTTACTGAATGGCCTTTACCTCCAGATCAGTCCCTGACCCACACAACCCTGGGTTTCTCCCTCCTACACAGAACTAGAAATCAGGCAAGCAACTTTTCTCTATATTAAGCATTTCTAAGAGAATCAGTACAATAACATTTCTCCAAAACATATTAAAAATGTCCTTTAATTATGACAGGCCACAAAGCATAGTCCATGAAAGACCTCAAAATAAGCAATGCTCTTCTTGGAGACATAGCTCCTAGAACAGAAGGAATATTAAAGTATAGATCAAACTAGGCTACGATGACATAATTCCTTTGGTTGCAGTTTGTGTGGTGACATAAGACAACTTTGGGATTCACAGCTTAAGAGCCAAATCCCAATACTTCCCAGTAAAGCAGTAATGGCAGCAGTAACCTGGGGAAAATGATTTCACCCAATAATTTTCTGACAACAATCAATAATGCTGGAATTTAGAAGGAATGGTGAACTCTTTGTTTTCTGCCTTGGGTACAAATATGGTATGACTGGCCATGCTGATCGTCCCCTGCACACCATGCAAGCCAGTCCCCATGAAGGCCTCTGCAGAGTCACTATTTCTATCCCTTTTCTGCAGTGCCCCTGAGGAGGTGACATTCCCATTTTAAGGATGAAGATACTGAGTGGGCCAGATGGCGTGAAGTTGGTGTTCCAAAGCTCACAAGGAGAAGTCAGGAGACCTACTCCAAAACTAAAGTAAGCCTCGCTTTCTAATTTTAGATTATTAGGGGGAAAAATGCTGAGAAATGGGAATTGCTAAACTCTGTATGTTTTTGCCAGTCTTTATTTAGAAAAAAACAAAACAGGAGCTCCTGGGTGGCTCAGTTGGTTAAGTGTCTGACTCTTTATTTTGGCTCAGGTCATGATCTCAGGATTGTGAGATTGAGCCCTGCACTGTGCTCCATGCTAGGCATAGAGCCTGCTTGGGATTTTATCTCTCCCTCTGCCCCTTCCCCTTGACTCCATGCCCTAAGCAAGCTCACTCATGCTTTCTCTCTCTCTCTCAAAAACACACAAACAAAACAAAACAAAAAAGATAACTCAATTGAGAAAGAAACAAAACATTTCTCTTCTCTTCTTTGGAAAATTGAGCAGGATACAAATGGTTACATACAAAGTGCCTTCTGTCACTTCACAAATACACAAAGATAAGAAGCATGGCCTTCTGAGGAACTGCATCAGCCAGGAGTTTCCCACCAATCAGAACCAAATCAGTCGTACACCTGAGCCCACCCCACAAGGCAGATAACTGTCACACAGGTCCACAACTGGGAAAGATCTATGCCAACCTCTTATCTCTGGTCTAATTTGAACACGGAATTGTAAATTTTAAATACGGAAATATTGACGAATCCAATCCTAGTGATTTGGGATTGAAAGGACTTGTGAATAAGAACAAAATATAATTTTTTTCAAGAACAAAATATCATTTTAATGTCTTTGGACTTCTGCTTATGTCTTTAAGAATCCAAATGCCACTGAATTAGATTTATGATTTTGGCTTCAGCAATGCACTGTTATCCATATCACTCCTGTTATTAGTAGCATGTATTTTCCTGATTGCACCAGCTAGGTACTAGAACTAAAATTATTGCCTAAAAATATTTCTGTAGAAATTTTCTTCCTTAACCCTGGAGTCATGTGTCATGAAATCCACTGGGAAAAATGTGACCTGTGCAAAGTTTGTTTTATACCAACAAATAGGAGCCCAGCACCCCTCTACATCCTTCCTGTACACTGCCATGGTTCTGTCATGACCCAGGATGCACACACACAGCAGTGCCCAGATACCTGAAGCTCCCACAGCAGGGTGCTGGCTAGGGAGTTTAAGAGGTGTCCCTGTTGGTGCACAAAATCAGTGCCAAGAGTCATCAGAGAGCAATCATCCTCTTTCATAATGTGGCATCTTTCCACAGGGGGATGTAATAGATCCATCCACAGGTAATCCCATGGCCAAGCAGACATCCTGGGAATGGTCTGGACAGGTGTTCTCTGTCTGCAACCTGCCTGGTATTCCCCTGGGATGGGCCAACTGGACTGTAGGACAACAAGTCCCTGGGCAGAGGACAGGAGTAACAGTAAGTTGAACGTCCCTCTCCCTCTTTCGGCAGCTTCAGGAACTTTAATAGGTTGGATATGTTATTTTTCCGAAAAAAGAATTCACAAACCACAGACTTTTGTGTACAGGACTCCTCAGTGGCAAGCCAAAAGGTTCTGATCCCAGACCTCTCCACTCCTTCTCCTATCACCCCCTTCCCCTCCTCCACTCTGTGGGCAACGAGGGCTGCCTGAGGACAGCACATGGTGGCTCGCTGCTCCCTCATCCCTGTCTTCCCTGGATGCCTTCCAGGACTCTGCTCCCTTGAACTCAAGTCTATCTCTGACTTCTCTATTTTGGGCTACTTTTTTTTTTTCCTTTTAAATCACAGACTCAGTCCTGACGGAGATGGAATGCCTTCCGAAGAGTGGGCAAGTTTTCAGGCCCCCTCCAGTGGGGACGGCCCACAGCTGCTGATGCTCCCCCTCCCCTGGGGCCAGGGCTGAGCCTCTTCTCCGCTCTGAGCCAGGGATAGGACAGAGACCACAGCACACACCAGAGGCACCACCTTGATTTTACCCTTGTCCAAGGTTCCACATCCTCCAGGAAAGTACATGGAATTAGGCAGAACACGAGTCACACAGAGAGACCATGCTCACCATAGTAAAAACTTTTCTGACAACACAGCTAAATTTAAGACTTCTGTGACGATTACAAAAGGGGTCTTAAGCTTCTTCAAAACTTAACCCTTGCATGGACTCTTAAGGCAACAAAGCTGGGATACGGACTTTGTTAATGGCCAAGAAAGAACCTCATATGTCTCCCATCTGCCTTCTCCCTTTAGTGTGTTGTTATTACCTCCTAGCACCTCTGACATCTGACACTCTTCTGGTGATGACAGTCCTATTCTAGTTGGGAGAACCAGACTCCACAGCCAACTAAATCAAAGTATCTTGGAGGCAAATACGTGTTCTTGAGGTGCCAAGTGCAGCCTGCGTTTTGTGACTCAAGAGCCTGGATTCGAAGCTAGGGCAGCTCCCGTCCCTGAGGCCAGTGCCCTGGGATAAGAGTCACCGGTGCCTATCCAGCCCCCACTGCCTGCAGTCCCCTGCTGCCAGGACAGCTCCAACAGACACCCCCCAAGGTCCAGGAAACACTGTCGTGCAGGTCACTTGTCACAGAAAAGGGGCCAAGCACCACACTTTCACACAGATGACAGAATGTACAAGTGAAATCACAATGACTCTTGAAATGTGTCTGGTAGGGGAAGGGTTATAAGCACCTAGCACAACCTGTCTCTAGACACATTAGCAAATGACCAAGGACACATCAGAAGGCACCACAGAAGAAGAAGATTCAAATCCACAAGAGAAAAACCAGGCTCTTTTCTCTTTCCTGCAAAGCACCAGATTCCAATCAGGTGAAATAGCTTCCAGGTCTCCACTGCTGGAGTCAACTGGTTGACACGCAAACAATGAGCAAAAAACCCAAACTCTCTCCAGACCATGGGAGCAAAACCCAATTGTGTGGGAGCTGCCTGAACACTCTAGTCAGCCTTCCCCTTCCGTCTCCTCAGAAATGCACAAGGTGCCACCAGCATGTGGACAAGCCAGATAAAGCGAGCCCACCTGGAGTCCCCAATAATGCAAACTCAGCCTCGTTTAGTGGGGAAAGACCTGTCCGGCAGCCCACTCTGGAACAGGCCCTCGGGCCTCCCACCCATCCTAATGAAATCCACTTTAGTTCAAACACCAATACCCAGAGTCTTGGAGTTAGGCATCTCTTTCTTATTGTTTTATTCTTCAGTTTTAGTACCAGTATTTCAACAACACCAGAGACTGTGTTTTCACAGAGGTAAAATCTGTGCATTTAATATATTCTTGGTGTTGGAGTAACTAGCTGACTTCACTATCCTTATGTTGTACTGGATTAGAGCTTCAGCTGCAGGCCAAGGGTTGGTGAGTCACTCTGGGTGAAGGGAAAAATGTTTCCTTTTAGGAAACTAACTTGAAAACAAGAAAACCCTTTGGATGACAGTGTACAGTGTCCCCAGGGACATGGGGCTGTAATAGGGGATTTATCCTACCTGTGCTCACCCATGTGCTATCATGTATACACTAGGATTTGAGGAGGCTACTCAGCCAGCAGTTCCCCAGCCCGCAAGGCAGGAGTCCAGGCATGGTGGATGGGGGTGTCTGGGTGACCCTCAGCTGCACCTGGGCACACAACACAAGGCAAGTGAGCTGAGGAGTCCAGGGCATAGCCAGTCATGTCTCTGAGCCTCAGCAACCCTGTCAAGTGAGGACATTGTGGGTGGTGGGGAGTAGGTGTGACAGCATCGTGGGTGGTGGAGAGTGGGTGTGTAATGTGTGTAAGCGTAATGTGCGTAATGTGAGCAGCATAAGCATAATTTGCTAATGTGAGCAGCACTGAGCTCGGCTCTGTACTCAGGGCTGTCAGGAATGCATCTCAGGTGCAAGCTTCTGGCGGAAGGTGCAAGTTCTCAGCCTTGAAATGCTGTTTCTTATTCATGTCCTGGGCAGCCGACATCTGGATTTCAATTTGCTCATTTTGGTAAAATCATTCCATCTGTCTTTGAATACCTTGCTTTAAGGAAAAATACATAGCCCAGCTTTATAAAGTACCTGGTCCTGACACCACTGCAAATAAGGCTTATCTGTCCAACTGTCCTTTCCCACCAATTAGCAGGAAGGGCAACCCCGTCCACTTTGGGGAATCTCCTGCACTAATCTCTGCTCCCTAAGGTGTCTGCCAGAACACAAAATCCACTGTAGTGACAAATCTCCTATGTTAGGAATTCATCACACTGACAACTGACCCAGGCTGCTGAGCAGCTAGCCACCTACCCTAGGCCAAAGACTCCCAGTATTCCAAAGGGAAGGATCTCATCTACATGTTTTTGCCCACCACGTGATGAGGCCACGCGGCCTACTTAGGTTCAATACCACATACAAAGCCATCTTTGTTCACCAGGGAGACTTTTAAAATTATTTTCCTGTTTTAAGTCAGTAAAACGTTGCTTTTGGGCCAAGACATTATTTGGGAACTCTCTGTCTGGATGCTTTTCTTCTTAGAACAGAACAGAAATTGGGCAAAGTGCGCTGTGAAAACACTGGCGTATGCCCATCCCCATAGTACAGACTGTGTTGTCTTAACATTGTGAACATAGAATTGGGCTTTCCTCTTTGAAAACTGAGACAAACACAGTGATAAATGTGCAGGCAAATTCTCCCAGTCCTGAGAAGAAGCTCTCTCCTTGCAACCTAGGGCTATATGGACAGTCTGCTGAGTCATGTCAATAATCTTAGGAACCTGTTTCCTAGGGCTACTCTAACAGATTGCCACAAACTCAGTAGCTTAAAACCATACAAATTTACTATATTATAGTTCCGGAGGTCAGAATCCCAATATAGGTCTCACTGAGCTAATATCAAGGGATTAACAGGGCTGTGTCCCTTCCTGGAGATTCCGGGGGAGAATCTGTTTCCTTGCCTCCTCCAGTTTCTAAGAGGCTGCCCACATTCCTTGGCTCATGGCCTCTTCTTCCATCTTCAAAGCCAACAGTGGAGGCCAAGTCTTTCCTACTGAGTGACCATCTTTCTGGTTCTCTCTCATTCTTTCTTCTACCTTATGGACTTCTGTGATTATATTGGGCTTACCTAGAAAATCCGAAAGAATCTCCTTATTTTAAGACTATGAGAGTTTAGCCACTTCAATTCTACTTTGCCATATAACCTAAAATATTCACAGGTTTTAAGGATTAGATAATAGACATATTTGGGGAGGCCATTATGTTGCCTGAAATAAATCATAAACCAAAATTTGGTACATACAACTGCATTGTACATATGCGGAGAGTGTGGGTAATATTCAGTAGGGCATGCCATTTTAGGGATTTCACCCAGAACTCAGTTTCTACCTGGTGCCCACATGACCAAGGGAACTTTGTGAGGTGGGATAATTCCTGATAAGGCAAAGCCAGGTCTCAAGAATACATCTACACCTGACCTCCTGGACACAGCAATCTCAGGAGTCTAAAGGGAAGCAAATTGTTAATAAGAGCACAGTTAGGTAGTGACACTGTAGGCCACGCTAGTTTCCTTCCCTTCCAGTCTACCATGTTGCCCCCTCTGACACCTGAATTACACTTTACCATCTAGGCTCCTTTCTCTCATCCATTCATGTAAGGGTCTGTTGGCTCTGCAGGGCACATGCTGGGTGCTAAGGACACCCGAGGTGCTAAGCAAGGGAGCCTGCCCACGTCCCCTTCCGTCTGGGCATCTGTATATTTCTTCCGCTTCCTGGCCACAAAGACTGTGTCTCTAGAGCAATCCACCCACTATATCAAGGGTTCTTCCAAGAATCAAAATAAGCATTCTGAATTTCTCTGTCTTTGTGAGCCCCTATGAACCAGGGTTTAGTCCCAGTATAGCTGGCTTTATCCTCAGGCAGGCTAAATCCAGTCCCCATTCACAAACACCTTTGTCACCAGCACCTGTTCCATAATGATATACATTCTTAAAACTCCAAAGCATGTTGCCTTCCTGTTGGTACTGGCAAGATAGCTCACAGTAGACACGCCAGCAGGTGAACAGAATAGTGGATTCAGAAAACCGGGGACTGAAGCTCACTCAGCTCTGACCACTCAGGGCAGCTCCCAAACCTCACAGGCCTTGGCTTCTTGGCATATGGGATGGGAGCACCAGCTCTCCTCCCAGACTTGGGCACCAGCTACAAGCTGCTGGTCTGTCTTTACAATGCTCCGCCCCCAAGACACACGAGTGTATATGTGTGTGTATATCTGTATTATGGGCTGTGTGTGTAACACATGCACATGCAGTTACACACAGATAAAGGATAATTAACAAAGAGGCAAGAAAATAGAGCAGAAAGTGCATGAGACCTAAAATAAACAGCAAGTTCAAGTTCATCTCTGCCATCCACTGTGTACATGTGCCTGGATACACCATCCAACTTCTGGGAACGTAGCATCAAGTCATCTTATCTGTAAAATAAGGCTAATGATGCAAAGCAAATTGCCTGTCGGACCTGTCCCTGAGAATCAAATCAGAATTTTCATAGCACACATTGGGTTATTGTCAACTATTTAATATTCAAATAAATAGTTCTTGAATAGTTGAATAAATAAATGTGAAATTTCTTCTGAAAGTATAAAACATTACAGAAATATTAGGAATTTTAAGTATTAGCTTTTTAGATTTGCTTCAATTATAACACATCCCAGGTAGGTAGCTCTTGGTTTAGAAAATAGAAAGGCAAGGTTGAAGGAAAAGTAAAAAAAAGCACCAGGGTAGCTCCGTCAGGTAAGCGTCCAACTTTTGATCTCAGCTCAGGTCATGATCTCAGGGTCATGAGATCAAGACTTGCCACAGGTTCAGCAGGGGGTCAACTTGAGATTGTCTCCTTTTCCCTCTGCCCCTCCCCAAGTTCACACTTGCTCTCTCTCCCCCCCACTCCAAAATAAATAAATAAATCTTTTTAAAAAGGAGAAAGAAATAAAAGGTGCATTGCCAGAACAGTGCATCAATGGTGGTTCACAGGGGTACTCTTGGAGAGCCGGCCCCAACATCCACACATGAGCCTGCGGGGTCCCCACTCAATGCCATTTCCCAAGCTTGTTTTTGGATGACTGTTTGAGTCCCTTGGACCCACTCTGCTGATGCAATCTGTCATGCCCAGCCATGCACTGACCTCAGAGCTAGGACCTCACAAGGGACTGGAAATATACTGTTGGCCTGCGTGGCTTTAAGTTCCTTCTATTGTGCCTAAGGGTCGTGACCCAGGAAAAGACATACTACCTTTATTTAAAAAAAACCCTTTATCATCATCAATTTTTCAGTGGTAATATTTACCAAAAAACATACCCACCCACTGTAGCATGCTTCACATTTCTGTACTCTCTCTGAGTTGAAAAGTAATGAGTTGGCTATTGACAGATTTTGGTGAGGAAAATAGTGCTTTAACATACAAGCCAGGTCCCAAAAAAGTCAAAGCCTTATAGACCCACAAATGTTGGAATGGGCCCACAGATTGAAAGTTATATTTCTCTTGTAGGGGCAGAAGACAAGGAAATGTTAGATCCATAGGTTAAAAAATGAACATTAGGCTATTTTCCTTTCCCAACCTCACCTAACTCTAGGGATTGCCCAACATTTCATAATTTGCTTCATGAAAATAAGCTTCTATCTTTATTAAAAATAAAAGATAAAAAGTAGAACCTTCCTAAACATATCAGAGGAAAATGTATTTTAGAATAAAAGACGAAAGGCACATCTGCTATTTATTTCAAACAATTTTGCCAATAGGTCTACCTTACCTACGAAAAGTGGCCCTTATTGCTTTGAGAAGAAGCAATGAAAACTGCTCAACACAGTTATCTCTGTACAGAAGACTAAACGTCCTCTTGGCCATGCATTGAACAAGTGATTTTTCACTCATTCCTGGGACTACACAAAACAGCTGCCCTAACACATTTTTTTTCCTCCTCCCTACCATAAATGTTTCCTTTCCCCAAGCCATAACTCATTCTTTCTCCAGGAATAACTGAAGGGCAGTTATTTTTCTAACTGCATCTAAATTATGGTTCTGACCACGGCTGACACCTCCACACACCCATGTTTCCGTCAAACGGATGGGCCTCCACCACAGCTCAGAGTGCAACAAAAGAGAAAAAGGGGTGAGTTGAGAGGTTCTCGGGACTTTTGAAGAGTGACTACAGTGAGTGTAAGACCAGCAAAACAACCTTCACTCATTTCTTCACTTAGTAGAATCTTTACATTTTTCAAGAATGGGCTCCAATGCCTTCTCTCTACCACCAAATACCTCTGAATTCTTGAGGTGACCACATGCCCAATCTCTGAGTACCTGACCATGTGGCTTTTCACCCACTCCCTTGCAGCTACATGCACCGGGTGCCAGCTGGTCTTCAGGCCACCCATTCCCACAGCCAGCCCCAGCAGGCCTCCCAGAGATGCTCTGGCTGAAAGAATGAATGCTTTGACAATTCTTGTGACAGTCAAGCATTCTTTGTGGGATGATAGTTTTAAATGAAATCCTAATTAACCAAATGTTTTTAAAAGAAAAAATGCACTTATTGGTGCCAGTTGAGACTCTGAACTGACTTCCTTATGATTTTGTAGCTGTTTTTATAGTGGAGATGAAGGTAAAATCTGACTTCTTTGAGGAAGACCACAGACCATACTTGTAAGAAAAAAAGTCATAAGCAAGCCATCATCAAGTAACATTTAAAGTTAAATACATTTACTTTTTATATGTGCCAAATATGTCAGCAGGCTGATAGATCACACCCCCTAGTTTAACTCTTTGTTCCCATGCTGTGCTACGTTAATAGGCCCTTCATGTTGCAATTTGAAAATAACACTGCTATAAGTCACCCTTGGATATCAAGGTTCCTTCCTAGTTCTCAAGTTTGTTTTCTGACTGTATTTGCTTTTTGTCAAGGTTTCACTATGGCCTTACTGTCTTGCCAGGCATTTGGATCAAGTATCTAGCCATAAATTAACAGTTCAATGAACCACAAAGGATTATTTCAACACAATTGCTAGACAATTCTCACTAAAACATTCTCTCATTTGTGTCTTGTTTCTCAGGTGGAAAACACTTGTGTAACTAACTAACTACTTATTCCCAATTCATGTTTGTTTTTGTTTGTTTGTTTGTTTGCCAATATTGCTCCCCTACTGGGTGATAAGCCTGGATCTACGGTATTTTTATGCCAAATACTGTCTGTTCTTTGGAAAAACCTAGAGGATTTTCTTGGATAAGGTAGGGTTTGGGTTTAGGGTTAGTGGGTGGGGAAATTCACAATTGCTAACATTAAAACAAGCTTTCCTAGATTTGGGGAAAGACCAAAGTAGGAGGATGTGATGTGCCCACAGACTGGCCATGAGACGGGGATGCGTGGGAAGGCCAGATGCAGGCAATAAGGTCCTAACAGAAAAGGGGCCCCTTTGTGGGGAGAAGAGACAGGATGGCTAAATGAGAGAGTCTCTGAGGCCTGGGCCCTGCAGTTTTCTGAGCATTGCATTCTGAGCAAGAGTGCCCCGGTAGCCACAAGGTGGAAGGAGGGAGCACCACCAGAAAGAGCCCTGCTGTGCAGGATGTTGCAAACCCTGAAAGAGGTCGTGGTGGGGGACAACTCCTCCTAGGATATAGGAAGCCTGTAATTCCCTTATTTCCCAAAGAAAGTCTAGCAGTCAGCTGGGGGGAGAGGTGAGTCGTGAACCAAGGATATTCACTCCCAAAACGTCAGGGACAACTACTGCTTGGGACAGTAATGGAGAACATGCATTTTACTCTGATTTTCTCCAAGCAATGGATTTTCTTTCAAAATCAGAGACAAGGGGAAAAAAAAATCAAATGGAGCATCAAACCTTAATTTAAGAAACCCATCCACTTCACAAATTTGCTAGAGCTAAAATAAATAAAAGGCACATTTACTTGACACAAGAAAGGTGGTTTTTGTTTTGTTTTGTTTTTTGTTTTTTTGTAAAGTCTATCTTCAATGTAGCACATAATTAAATTTCTGCCTTCCATGTTTCATTTGTATTCATTTCCCTCTTATCTTTGGGAAGACCTCCAAGTCAGTCATAGGGCCACAGATGTACAGTATGCCTGAGAACTGTGCCCATCACCCAAGATATGCTGGGAAGGCAGGAAGACATTTCCACGATCTAATCTCCAGCAGCACACTATGATTTAAGCATGGGTCTTGCTACTAAACATTCCGAAACAGAATAAGAAAGGGACCAAAGACACTTAGCCCTCTTTCCCACGGCCTTCATTCTTAGTTCCACCTTTGGAGCGCTGCCACTGGAGAGTTTAGATCTGGGTTGGTCACCCAACAGGGAAGTGGTCTGTCCTGGAGTCACTAAGCTAAAGACTCTGAGTACTTCATGTCGATCTAGGATACGGACAATAAACTATCTAAAATAAGAAATTAATTGCAAGAATGTTTTTCTGAAAAAACTGGGAGTGTATTTTAGAGCCTAGTCTTGAAAGTCAGGGTCATCAACCAAAGACTAAGGCTTGCTGGCAGTTTCTCCCATCACTGAGAGCTAACTCCCAAAGATCCATGGCAGGGATGGAGAGTAAAGACGGAAGGGGCCCGGGCAGGAAAACTATTCTCAAGCTCCTGATCTCCCACAAACCTTCTAATAAGATCTGCTGTCAGAAAGCCCCAGAACCTAGTTCGGGTTTCCCTAATTTTGCTCTCCTTGGTCACAACAGGTTAGCTGCTACAGAAACAGTGGGGAAAACAAGAGGGCAGAAGGCCTCTTGTTACAACTGGACAATTAGAGCCCGACACGCCCACTCGCATCTCTTAGAAGTCAACACCACTCATAGGCTTCAAGTGCCGACTAATCCTCTTGCCTGCATGTCTTACGGTTCCTTTAAACCTGAAGGTGTTCCAGGAAAACCATATCTATGTATTTAATTGTTTTCAAAGTGTAGCAATGCAAACAGGGCTCTGAATACACAGACTGCTTTGCAAAATTTAAAAATACACCATGAGGGGTGCCTGGCTGACTGAGAGCTTGCAACACTTGATCTTGGGGTCAGGAGTTCAAGCCCCACATTGGGCCCAGAGCTTACTGGAAAAATAAATAAATAAATAAGTAAATAAATAAATAACACCATGAAAGATAGCCAAAGAAAATAATAGCCAAGCTGAACTTAGATTATGTGTCCAACAAGGCTTTACTTCATACCTGCCTGCAATAGGCACAAGATCAACAAGATATATTTCTGCCATCATCTGAAAACAGCAAACAGTCCCAGCAGGACTCAAGGGCAAGAACTGTCCAGGGTCTGACATTAAAGCCTTCCACATAAAATATTACTTGGGATTCCAGTAGGCAACCACTGGGTGGTCAGTGAATTACCTTCAAAGTCAGGAAGGTGAGGTGTTACAAAGATCCAAACACTATAAATTGTATTTAAAAGCTAAGTAGAGGACATATGATGACCTTCCTTTGACCACAACCTTACAAAAGCAGAGAAAAAGTAATGATGTCCTGATCTGAGAGTCAGCCAAAGTCCTCTAGTTATATGACAACCGCTGTGTTTTAATGAGGTGGAGGAATTGTGTTATCCAGTAAGGGTCAAAGATGACCTTGCAAGCATCTTAGCAGGAATTTTACTTTATTGAATTAATTACAACCATTAACACCCTTCAGCTAGCAGGCAATGGGGTCCTTCAAAAATGGGTTTTAAATAGGTCAGTGTGGGTAGGTTACAGGAGACTGGGGAAAAGTCAACATCAGAGGACAGTACATGGACCCAGAAGGGAGCTGCCAGGATGTCACAGCCCATGGTTCTTGCAGCCTCTTCGCAGATACTGGAGCTGAGTGATTAAGAGGAAGAAGAAGGCCAGAAGCAAATTTGGTGACTGGCCTATTCTTGGCCACCAAGTGAGTGATGCATTCCACTAGGACATACGGCAGGGTTGGGAGAAGAAAGGAGAAACAAAGAGAAAGCAGCAAGAGATGAGGAGGGAAGACTGAGAAGAAAGTGTGGAGCATGCTGGAAACCCTCCAATAGCCCCAGGTCAAAACCACCCCTGAGGGTCTGCTCCCACGTTAAACAGATGGACAAAATACATACTGCTATCTCCACTACTTTTCAAGTATATGTGGCAAGACTATGCCTAATTGGAAAAGTAATCCAAAAAATTACAAGATAGGTAATGAATAAGCACTTCTGAGATTGTGGGAAGGAAAAGATTCAGGGGCTCAGAAACACTACCACATCAGAAGTACAAAGATAGCGCACACAGGTTCTCTGGCACTTGGGGACTGAGCTCAGACCCAGCCCAGCCTTCAGGTGCTTCCTCGGACTGAAGATACTCCCCACCAGCCACTGTGTGTCTGTCCATGCCTGGATGCCCCCACTCCTCTCCACTCTACAAGACCTGTCCAGGAGGCCAGGGGGAAATGAGGCATGTGGTTGGAGCTGCCAGTGGGCAGAGAGCCACAGCTCTTAGCAGTGCATAGCATCACACAGAACTGCACACCAGGATGGTTTTCACTCTGTGTGTGTTTCAGGTTTTCTCCCCACACCCCTCCTCTGAAATTGACCAAAGATAATTAGGAGACAGAGCAGATGAACACTGTTAGCAAAGATGACAGCTCTGGTCCCTGCTTGACATTCTAAGAAACTGAAGTTAGAATTAGAACCAAAACAACTGAGTTTTAGTTTTGGATTGTGTTTTTTTCTTTCTTTCTTTCTTTCTTTCTTTTTTTTTTTAAGTTTCCTTAGTTTCTGAGTACTCTCTGGTGAAGAACATGGTATCAATCACACTTAAAAAATAAGTCAGGAAACAGGAACCTCACTCAGATTCTTACAGCATTAAAGAACACGTTTGTAGTTTGGATATCATGCCCTGTACTGAGTACAAAGCTCTATTTGTTTCTGCTTTGTAATGTAGAGTATTATGTTCTACCCGTTGCTACACAATCACTTTGAGGAAATATTATTACAAAAATAAATAAGTTTCTTTTTTCATTCAAAGGGAGGGAAAATAACAAGGACGCCCGAAGCACACCCACAAACCTTTTCCAAGAACACTTGCATTTGTTCCTGGGCTGGCAAGAATGCTTTGCTGATGATATCAAAGCCCTTTAATTTATCTAAGATCAACCTGCCTTAAACACAGGGGAAAAAATACTCATTTTGTTCCACTTTAAATTAAAACAAGCTTTTTTTTTTTTTTTTTTTTTTTTTTTTTTTTTGGTACTGGTCTGCCTTTATTTTTCTTTGAACACAGGGGAATATTCTATTCTGAAACCTGTACTATTATTCTTTCTTGACTAGAGAAGGGCAGTAAAACACATTATTAATCTAAGTTGGATTTTTAGAGATTTTTAGAAAAACTATAATTCCATTTTCAAAAATGACCACAAACTCCCACTTCTAACTAAGATGGAATGAAGGTATAGGATTTACCCTCCTCTGTGAGACAAGTAAGAAACTGGAACAAAATACATTTTTTAAAAAAATGGTTTTCCAACATAGGACCACAGGGACTAGAAAAGAGGGGAATGAACAAGGTGAGCTTCACACCTGCCCCCCTATACTGTCTGAATAAAGTTGCCAGGTTGCAGAAGGGACAGGGAACAAGGTCTCTCTAAGTACGGGGGATGGAGCTGAGGGTCCAGAGAAGCCAAGGCAGCTACAGTTTTCAGAGCAGAGTGCCAGAGAGGGGACAGCTGCCCAGAGAGCTGCCTAATTGTGGTAACTGTAATCCATGTGTTCAAAAAAGCTACAAAAAGATTTAAAAAAAATAAAGACCCAAATCGAACTTCCAGAGTTGAAAACTACAAAGTCTGAAATAAAAAACAAAAGAACAAAGAAAAAAACAAACAAAAAACAAAACCCACTGGATGAGAAAATTAAGAGAGAGGACAATGGAGGACAGCAGAGGGTCCACCTTGAGTTCTCAGCTCAGACTCATTGATCATGCTGCTTGTGAGGAAACTTATCCTGAGCCAGGAAAGAGCTACCTGAAAAGACAGACAAACAACAACAATAAAAAACAAAGGGAAGATGGCTAGAGCTCACAGAGTTGCAGGAGTAGTCCTTGTTGTCATAGGCCAGTGTAGAAAATCTCTTAATTCAAAAGACGCAAGGTAGAGTAATCTGATGGGTATTATTCTCAGTAGTAGAGAGAACATGAGCCATGGCTGAAGGTTGCTCTGATCCTGCCCCATGAGGACTACATACAGGTAAGGCTCTAAAAGACCAAAGTGTTTCTAAGTAATTTACTACACTGAGAACAAAACTTGAAAACATTTATAGGAATTAATATCCAAAATATATAAAGAATTCATACAACTCAGTATCAAAAAAACACAGAACCCAATTTAAAAACGGTCAGAGGATCTGACTAGATGTTTTCCAAAGAAGACATACAAATCACCAAGAGACTTATGAAAAGATGCTCAGCATCACTAATAATCAGGTCAACAGAAATCAAAATAACAATGAAAGAGGTGCACCCGACTGCCTCAGTCAGAAGAATGTGTAACTCTTGATCCCAGGGTTGTGAGTTTGGAGTCTCATATTAATTGCAGAGATTACTTTAAAAAACCTCAAAAGAGAAAAACCCACAATGAGGTATTACTTCACACCTGTCAGAATGGCCAGTATGAAAAAGATAATAAATAACAAGTGTTGGCGAGGATGAAAAAGAAAAGAGAATATAAATTGGTATAGCCCCTATGGAAAACAGTATGGGGGCTCCTCAAAAAGTTAAATATGGAACTACCATATGATCTGGGTATTTATGTGAAGAAAACAAAAACACTGGGGCGCCTGGGTGGCTCATTTATATAAGTTTCCAACTCTTGGTTTCAGCTCAGGTCATGATCTGAGGGACATGAGATGGCGCCCCCTGTCAGGCTCCGTGCTTCTGCACCTGGAGTCTCCACCCACCTCCCCCAACCTGTTGGAATCTGCTTGAGATTCTCTCCCTCTGCCCCTCCCCCCTCTAAAATAAATAAATCTTAAAAAAAAAAAAAAAGTTAGGAGACAAGATGGCGGGGAAGTAGGAGGAGGCGCCTTTTCAACCTGTACCCTAAAGTGAGCTGATTACCTACCAAAGAACTCTGATTACCCATGAAATCAGCCTGAGATCAGAATTATACACATCTGGATCTCTACAGGGGCAAAAGACGCCAGTGGGCAGGTAAAGCGGAGTGGGAATGTCGGACTAATATCGGAAGATAAACAAAAGGGGGAGGGAGCCACCAGAGGCGACCAATTGGAAAGTAATACCCCAACACGAGAGTGCCCTGCATCTGGGGACCAGCATTAACTTAGAGACTGGTTGAAAGCACTCCAAAAGAGCAAAGGATCATGGTGGTTGGGGGGGGGGGGAATCGTGGGAATCGGGGTGGCTAGGAATAGGGGCTTAAGTCCCCGGACCCAGGACAGACTCCCCTGGCGCTGAGCCAGAGAGTGCGGCAGAGAAACCAGGTCGTGGTCCCTGAGCCACCAGTGCTCCTGAGATTGTGTGGGGTCTGTCTCCTGTGAGGGGCTGGGAGCCACACCAGACAGCAGAACGCCCTGCTACAGAGCCTGAGACACGCGCGCCCCTTACCCTCCCCTGAGAGAGGTGTGCAAAGGCCCACCCGGCGCTCTTAGACCCGTGCCATTGTTTCAGAGCCTGAGACACGTGCCCCAAACTCTCCCGAGAGAGGTGCGCAAAGGCCCAGCCTGGTGCTTTCGGACCTATACCCTGCTCTCAGTGCCTGAGATGCGTGCATGCGACCCACAGCCTCCCCTGAGAGAGGTGCGCGCAAGTCAGGTGCTCTTAGACCCAGAAAGACCAGGCACTCCCAGCCCAGGCAAGCAGGAAAATCTCAGTGTGCGATCGCTACTTGGAACCTCTCTAGCAGTCTGGAGCTGCCCAGACAGCCACCGCTGCCCTGGTTTTGGGTACAAGCAGAAGATCCTGCATCCCAAGGGACCATGACTTGGAACCTGCTCTGCCAGCGGCCAAGGGGGAATTTAGATGGGCTCTGCAGCACCCACAGAAGAGCAGACTGAGGCTTCTCTCTGAGAGGGAGGTCGGGTGCAGTCTGCTTTCCTCTAAACCTACAAAAACCATCAAAAGTGGTCAAGGCGAGAGAAAAAAAAAGTGAACAAACATAAAAACCTCCAGAGAACAAAAGCCTGAAAAAACCAGTTTCCTCAGAGCCCACCCCCTTGAGGGGGGCGGGAGGACTTAACTCAGGGAACATCATTTACTGAAAACCCACGTGGCAGGCCCCTCCCCCAGAAAACCAACCAAGAAAGAAAAAAAAAAAAACTGTAAGAGAACTGCAACCACTAATTCATAGGACAACTTTTATTTTTAATTTGTTCCCACTGTTCTGGCTCATTTTTTAAATAAATTTTTTAACCTATTTACCATCATAGTGAGCTGTCCAGTACATCAAATTCCATAATAATCTTCTAACCTGAACTTTTTGATACATACACCTGTGTTTTTCTTTTGCATTTCTATTTTTTTAATTTCTTTTTTTAAATTTTAGTTTAGTTTAGTCTAGTTTATTCCTTTTTTATTTTTATTTTCTAATATTCATGTAGAGTTAAACTTCAAAGTAATTCCCTTTCCCCAATCAATACTACCCCTATAGGTAAACCAATTTTTAATCCCCCTTTATCTTAGGAAAGTTGAGTCCTTTAACAAAGATATCAAGATACCTCGAGGAAGAATCAAAACAACATTCCTTGCCCACACTGAGAATTTATAACCACTCTCCCATCTTTTTCTTCCACTAGTGTTTCTGTGCTTTTGTATTTGTCCTGA
Organism: Mustela erminea; assembly: GCF_009829155.1. Taxonomy (NCBI): domain Eukaryota; kingdom Metazoa; phylum Chordata; class Mammalia; order Carnivora; family Mustelidae; genus Mustela; species Mustela erminea. Next base: position 24,999,473 of record NC_045618.1, read on the forward strand.
TAGTATATAAATCTTACACTTGGGGATCTTTTGGATGAGGTTCTTCCTTTATTTGCATATATATATATATATACACATATATATATATGTATATATATATATATATTCTCTTGTCATATACTTTTATCAGTCTTTTCGTCTGTTTTTGTTTGTACTTCATAAATCTTACCTTGGGGCCCATTTGGGCTGAACCTTCTCTTTTACCTTCCCTTTCTTTCCTGTCTCTCTCTTGCTCTTTTTTTTCCTTTTCTTTTTTTTTTTTTTTTTCTCTCATTTGGGTGGGGAATCCTGATTGCTCAGAAGTGTTCCAGGGTGCACCTTGACTACACCATGGTTGATACATCCAGCTACATCTGTTCAGTCATCTCTCAGCAAAATGACTAGGAGGAGGAATGCCCAACAGAAGAAAAATACAGAGGATGGACCTTCTGCAACAGAGCTAACGGCAATCAACATAGACAATATGTTGGAAAGAGAATTCAGGCTAACAATTATCCAGGTAATAGCTGGGTTGGAGAAAGCCATGGATGACCAAACGGAATTGATTAGGGCCGAACTGAAAGCAACCAGAGATGATGTTCACAATGTTAGGGCAGAGCTAAAAGCTACCAGGGATGAGGTTCACAATGCTTTCAATGAGTTCTACTCTATTCTAAATTCTCTCAAAGCTAGGGTAACTGAGACAGAAGACAGAATTAGTGATCTGGAGGACAAACAGAGAGAAAGGATCATGAGGAAGCCTAGAACAACCAGCTCAGAAGCCACGAAAACAGAATCAGGGAAATAAACGATGCCATGAAACGTTCCAACGTCAGAATTATTGGAATCCCTGAAGGGGAGGAAAAAGAAAGAAGTCTAGAAAATATAGTGGAACAAGTTCTTCATGAAAATTTTCCCAATTTTGTGAATGGAACCAGTGTTCATGTACTAGAGACTGAACGGTCTCCACCCAAGATTATAGATTCCAAAAAAACATAAAGGTACCTGATAGTCAAACTGAGGAACCATAATTGTAGATATAATCCCTTGAAAGATGCTAGGACAAAGAGGCTCCTTACTTACAGAGGAAAGCCCATCAGAATAAAGTCAGACCTGTCCATAGAGACCTGGCAAGCCAGAAAGGGCTGGCAAGATATATTCAGGGCACTAAATAAGAAGAACATGCAGCCAAGAATACTTTATCCAGCAAGATGGACATTCAAAATGGATGGAGAGATAAAGAGTTTCCAAGACCAGCAAGGCTTAAAAGGCTATGCCACCAAGCCAACACTGCAGGAAATATTAAGGGGGTTCTATAAAAGAGGAAGAATCCTAAGAATAGCATTGAACGGAAATATAGAGACAATCTATAGAGAGAAAGACTTCAAAGGTAACATGATGTCAATAAAAACGTATCTATCAATAATCACTGTCAATGTGAATGTCCTAAATGTGCCCATAAAACGGAACAGGGTTGCAGATTGGATCAAACGACAGGACCCATTTTGAACCTAAAGATACACCCAGACTGAGAGTGAAGGGATGGGGAAGCAACTTTCATGGCAATGGGTCTCAAAAGAAGGCTGGGGTAGCGATTCTCATATCAGATAAATTAGATTTTAAACTAAAGACTGTAGTCAGAGATACAGAAGAACACTACATAATTCTCAAAGGGACTATCCACCAAGATGATCTAACAATTGTAAATATCTATGCCCCCAATATGGGAGCAGCCAATTACATAAGAAAACTGTTAATCAAGATAAAGAGTCAAATTGATATGAATACATTAATAGTAGGAGATCTTAATACACCTCTCTCAGAAATAGATCATCGAAGCAGAAAATCAATTGAGAAACAAGAGCACTGAATGACACATTGGACCAGATGGACCTCATAGATATATACAGAACATTCCACTCTAAAACAACAGAATACTCATTCTTCTCAAGTGCACATGGAACCTTCTCCAGAATAGATCACATACTGGGTCACAAATCAGGACTCAACCGATATCAAAAGACTGAGATTATTCCCTGCATATTCTCAGATCATGATGTTTTGAAACTGGAGCTCAATCACAAGGAAAAGTTCAGAAGGAACTCAACACCTGGAAGCTAAAGACCACGTTGCTTAAGAATGCTTGGATCAACCAGGAGATCAAAGAAGAACTTAAACAATTCATGGAAACCAATGAGAATGAAGACACTTTGGTCCAAAACCTATGGGATACAGCAAAGGCGGTCCTAAGGGGAAAATACATAGCCATCCAAGCCTCCTTCAAAAAAATTGAAAAATCCAGAACACACCAGCTGTCTCTACACCTTAAAGAACTGGAGAATCAACAACAAATCAAACCAACTCCACACATAAGAAGGGAAATAATCAAGATTAAAGCTAAGATCAATGAGGTAGGAACCAGAGATACAGTAGAATGTATCAATGAAACTAGAAGCCATGGACCACACTAATCCAAAAGAAGAGAGAGAAAGCCCAAATTAATAAAATTATGAATGAAAAGAGAGAGATCACAACGAAGACCAAGGAAGTAGAAACAATCATCAGAAGTTATTATCAACAGTTATATGCCAATAAGCTAAGCAACCTAGATGAAATGGATGCATTCCTGGAAAACTATAAACTCCCAAAACTGAACCAGGAAGAAATTAACAACCTGAATAGACCCATATCTAGTAACGAGATGGAAGCAGTGATCAAAAACCTCCCAAAAAACAAGAGCCCAGGGCTTGACGGATTCCCTGGGGAATTCTACCAACCTTTCAAATAAGAAATAACACCTATTCTCCTGAAGCCATTTCAAAAATATTGAAGCAGAAGGAAAACTTCCGGACTCTTTCTATGAAATCAGCATTACCTTGATTCCCAAACCGGGCAAAGACCCTACCAAAAAGGAGAATTTCAGACCAATATCACTGATGAATATGGATGCTAAGATTCTCAACAAGATCCTAGCAAACAGGATCCAACAGCACATTAAAAAGATTATCCACCATGACTAGGTGGGATTCATCCCTGGCCTACAAGGATGGTTCAACGTTCGCAAATCAATCAATGTGATAGAACAAATTAATAAGAGAAGAGAGAAGAACCACATGGTCCTCTCAGTTGATGCAGAAAAAGCATTTGACAAAATCCAGCATCCATTCCTGATTAAAACGCTTCAAAGTATAGGGATAGAGGGAACATTCCTGAACTTCATCAAATCTATCTATGAAAGACCCACAGCAAATATCATCCTCAATAAGAAAAAGCTTGCAGCCTTCCCATTGAGATCAGGAACACGACAAGGATGCCCACTCTCACCACTCATGTTCAACATAGTATTAGAAGTCCTAGCAACAGCAATCAGACAACAAAGAGAAATAAAAGGTATCCAAATTGGCAATGAAGAAGTCCAACTCTCTCTCTTCACAGATGACATGATTCTTTATATGGAAAACCCAAAAGACTCCACCCCCCAAACTACTAGAACTCATACAGCAATTCAGCAACGTGGCAGGATACAAGTCAATGTACAGAAATCAGAGGATTTCTTTTACACTAACAATGAAAATACAGAAAGGGAAATTAGAGAATCGATTCCATTTACTAGAGCACCAAGAACCATAAGATACCTGGGAATAAACCTAACCAAAGAGGTAAAGAATCTGTACTCGAGCAACTACAGAACACTCATGAAAGAAATTGAAGAAGACACAAAAAGATGGAAGACCATTCCATGCTCTTCGTTTGGAAGAATAGACATTGTTAAAATGTCTATACTGCCTGGAGCAATCTATACTTTTAATGCCATTCCAATCAAAATTCCACCAGAATTTTTCAAAGAGTTGGAACAAATAATCTATAAATTTGTATGGAATCAGAAAAGACCCCGAATCACTAAGGAAATGTTGAAAAACAAAAATAAAACTGGGGGCATCATGTTACCTGATTTCAAGCTTTACTACGAAGCTGTGATCACCAAGACAGCATGGTACTGGCATAAAAACAGACACATAGACCAGTGGAACAGAGTAGATAGCCCAGATATGGACCCTCAACTCTATGGGCAAATAATCTTTGACAAAACAGGAAAAAATATACAGTGGAAAAAAGACAGTCTCTTCAATAAATGGTGCTGGGAAAACTGGACAGCTATATGTAGAAGAATGAAACTCGACTATTCTCTTACACCATACACAAAGATAAACTCAAAATGGATAAAAGACCTCAACGTGAGACAGGAATCCATCAGAATCCTAGAGGAGAACATAGGCAGTAATCTCTTCGATATCAGCCACAGCAACTTCTTTCAAAATATGTCCCCAAAGGCAAAGGAAACAAGAGCGAAAATAAACTTTTGGGACTTCATCAAGATCAAAAGCTTCTGCCCAGCAAAGGAAACAGTCAAGAAAACAAAGAGGCAACGCACGGAATGGGAGAAGATATTTGCAAATGACAGTACAGACAAAAGGTTGATATCCAGGATCTATAAAGAACTCCTCAAACTCAACACACACAAAACAGATAATCATATCAAAAAATGGGCAGAAGGAAGAACAGACACTTCTCCAATGAAGACATACAAATGGCTATCAGACACCTGAAAAAATGTTCTTCATCACTAGCCCTCAGGGAGATTCAAATTAAAACCACATTGAGATATCACTTTACACCAGTTAGAATGGCCAAAATTAGCAAGACAGGAAACAACATGTGTTGGAGAGGATGTGGAGAAATGGGAACCCTCTTCCACTGTTGGTGGGAATGCAAATTGGTGCAGCCACTTTGGAGAACAGTGTGGAGATTCCTTAAGAAATTAAAAATAGAGCTTCCCTATGACCCTGCCATTGCACTCCTGGGTATTTACCCCAAAGATACAGATGTCGTGAAAAGAAGGGCCATCTGTACCCCAATGTTTATAGCAGCAATGGCCACGGTCACCAAACTGTGCAAAGAACCAAGATGCCCTTCAACGGACGAATGGATAAGGAAGATGTGGTCCATATACACTATGGAGTATTATGCCTCCATCAGAAAGGACGAATACCCAACTTTTGTAGCAACATGGATGGGACTGAAACAGATTATGCGGAGTGAAATAAGTCAAGCAGAGAGAGTCAATTATCATATGGTTTCACTTATTTGTGGAGCATAACAAATAGCATGGAGGACATGGGGAGATGGAGAGCAGAAGGGAGTTGGGCGAAATTGGAAGGGGAAGTGAACCATGAGAGACTATGGACTCTGAAAAACAATCTGAGGGGTTTGAAGCGGTGAGGGTTGGGAGGTTGGGGGAACCAGGTGGTGGGTATTAGAGAGGGCACGGATTGCATGGAGCACTGGTTGTGGTGCAAAAACAATAAATACCATTATGCTGAAAATAAATAAATAAATAAATAAATTTTTTAAAAAAGTAAACAGAAACACTAATTCCAAAAGATATATGCACCCCTATGGTCACTGCAATATTAATTATAAAAGCCACAATATGAAGGCAACCTAAATGCCCACTGACAGATTAATTCTCTTCTAATATTATTCCATTTTATATACATTATGGAATATTAGCCATAAAATATGAGATCTTGCTATTCGCAAGAACATGGATGAAACTGGAAGGCATTATGCTAAGTGAAATAAGTCGAACAGAGAAAGATAAATACCATAAGATTTCACTTACAAGTGCAATCTAAAAAATAAACACAAAAGAAAATAGAAACAGACTCAACATACTGAGAACAAAGCAGTGGTTGCCCGAGAGGAGGGGGTAGAGAGACGGGAAAAATAGATAAAAGGGTTTCAGAGATATAATCATCCAGTTAGTTAATAGGATGGGATGTAATGTACAGCACAGGGACTATATTCACCTAACAATCTTGTATGGTGTAGATGGTAATTAGACTTATTATGGTGACCATCTCATAGCATACATAAATATTCACTATGCTGTGTACCTACAACTAATACAATATTGTATGTCAATTTTTCTTCAATTATTAAAAAATAGAACACTTATAGGAACATAAAAATGTCCCACACCTTGAAATTCAAAATGTTCCACCTCTAATAAAAAATTACTGGAAACTAGAACAATAAGGATACAAATCAATCAGTATAAATAAACAGACCCAGAAATGATACAGATAAAATAAATAAGACTTTAGGATAGTTGTGATAACTGTAATTCATGTGTTCAAGAAGCTACTCAGAAGACTAAAAAATAAATAAATAAAGACCCAAATCAAACTTCCAGAGTTGAAAACTACAAAGTCTGAGATAAAAACCCGTTGGATGGGATTAACGGCTGTTTAGACATCATAAAAGAAAAAAAAAATAGGGAACTTGAACACACAGCAATAGAAACTATCCAATATGAAACACAGATTTTTTAAAAAATGGGGGTGCCTGTGTGTCTTAGTGGGTTAAGCCTCTGCCTTCAGCTGAGATCATGATCTCAGGGTTCTAGGATGGAGCCCCGCATTGGGCTCTCTGCTCAACAGGGAGCTTGCTTTCCCCTCTCTGCCTGCCTCTCTGTCTACTTGTGATCTCTCTCTCTCTCTCTCTCTCTGTCAAATAAATAAATAAAATCTTAAAAAAAAAAAAAAAAAGTGAAGGGCTAGGGGTCGCCTGAGTGGCTAAGTTGGTTGAGCTTCCAAATCTTGATTTTTGGCTCAGGTCATGATCTCAGGGTCCTGGGATTGAGCTCAGTGCTCAACAGGAGTTTTCTTGAGATTCTCTCTTTCCCTCTCCCTCTGCTCCTCCTCCCACAGGAGTGGATTCACTCTCTCTCAAATAAATAAATCTTTAAAAAAAAATTTAAAAAGATGGAGTTTAAAATGAGAAGAACATCAGTAAACTGCAGGACAACTTCTAGTAACCTAACGTATCTAATTAGAATGGAGGGGAGGGGAGGAATAGAGAAAAATGGATGAAGAAATAATGATCAAACATTTTCCAAATTTAATGAAACCTATATAGCCACAGATTCAAAACACTCAATAAACCCAAAGCACAAAACAAACAAATGAACACACACACACACACACACACACACACACACACAAAAGAAAAAGAAAAAAAAAAACACCCAGGCTCATCCTCCTCAAACTGCTTAAAATCAATGACAGATCACAAAAACAGAAGAAAAGATTAGGTACAGAAAAACAAAGAAAGGAAGGATGAACTTCTCCCTGGAAACAATGAAGCAAAAGGACAGTGGAACACCACCTTTAAAGTACAAAAAGAAAAAACTGTCCATCTGTAAGTATACAGCTAGGGAAAATAAATTTTGAAAATAAAGGAGAAACCAAAACTTTTTCAGACTCAGAAAAATGAACAGAATTCATCCCAGGTAGACCTATACTCTGGGAAAGTAAATGGAAATCCTTCAGGCAGAAGGAGAAGGAGGCCAGATGGAAAGCTTGCATAGGTAAGAAAGCCATGAAAAGCACCAAAAACAGTGATGGATGTCTGCAGAGCCACACCTTTGGGTCTGGAGTCCAAATCCTCATTTGCCCTTTTCTTCAGCACTGTCCATGCTGACTGGGGCCTTGTTTTCGTGTGTTTCTTTAAAGTTGCTCTGGAAAATACATGTCTCCTTGTGATCTCTGTAGGTTACCACAGTCCTAAAGCCAGGGAGATGGGAGTCAGTTACTTCTAAAGATAAATGAATGAGCCTTTTTACATTTAAATGAGGCTACTTTGGATTTCCCTTGGAACTATTTGTGGTTTGGGAACTCACTCTGTATATAAAAAGAGAAAAACCTTTTACATTTCCAAATTTGAGCACAGATTCTAAACATGAAATGTCCATCTGGATTGTGAAGAATATGTATGGACAAAGGTTCTCTCAAGAGACTAGAAGGTCCTTTTAAAGAAAAAAAAAAAAAAGACTACAATTGAATTTCCTGCTGTTTGTTAAAATCAGCTTGATTAAACTGAACCCCCTCCACCCCTGCATCCTCTACCAAGCTTACATCAAAACTACCATGCACTTGAGTTAAAGTCCATAAAACCCATGCTGGTATTCTCCATCAAAGCAAAAACGAAAATCAAAACACATGCCCACTCAATCAATCTAATTAGCTGAGATTATTGATCAGTTGATGATCGGTGCTTGAAATGATTAACATAACCTCAAACTCCAAAACAGGAGAAATCTGTGTGGCATTCTAGGGAGGGAGGGGGCAGGCACAGAGAGGTAACAGAGCCAAAATATTGTGGTAAAATCCTGGCCACTCACACACTCTGGGCCTGTTCTCTGATTTTTTTTTTTTTAATAAGTACATTTTATAAATGCATTCTCATTGCATGAAGTAGGAACTGCGACTCTCTGTCTCAAGGTTCTATTTTGAACTCTTCTAAAATAGTACCTAGAGTGTGGATACATAGTCTTTCCATGGGAGTGCTGAGGTCCCAAACCAGTGGTCCACAATAACCTCTGCCCTCAGTTGAAAAAAAGAGGCTTATAAAAAGACATTTATAAAAGTCTCCATGTCTAGCTTATTGTGAAACCCAGCCAACACTGCGACTCCATGGGAACAAGGGGCATCTCTTGGGGCTGAGCTGACTTCTGCAGCCACACAGTACCCTGTACATGCGGTGCCTGCTCACCCTGGCCTGCACCTCTAGATGCACACACCCTGAGAGCTTTCCTCTCCTGTTCCCATCTGCTTCCCACTTCCAACACCAGGAATGGCCAGGCAGCAAGAAGGTAGAAAACTTCAGTGTATCACTTTTGTCATTTAATAGCAGATGTTCTTCAAATTGCAGAATCTTAGAAGGCAAAGAACCGTAGGGCTCACCTCTTCCAATTCTCAATGTTTATTACAGGACATGGGCTAAAACCAAACTCAGAAATGAATTCTGCAAACATTTTATTAAGCGTTTTTAAATGATCATATTTTCTTCACATATGAAAAGCAACTTTACCCAAGAAAATGCGATTGTGTTGGAAATGTTCAAACAAGACTGGTTTTACTTATTAGCAACTTTAGAGGACACGTTGACCTTATCAAGCAACTAGCTTCCTTGCTTAAAATGATACATTTTTGCTTTAATAAGGTGATACTTTATGGCTCAAAGTGGTTTATCTTAGTTCCAACTCTTTTTTTTAATCATTTAATTTTTATTTTATTTTGCTTTATATTTCTTTAATGGAAAATAAGTTTCATTTAGAGAAAATATGTAATTTTTTAAAAGTTGACTGATTTTTGAGGAATCAAAAGTTTAGAAACTAAATTTTTTTTTCTATATTTATAGTACCTTAGATTGAATGAATTAGACTTGCTGAAGAATACTAGAAAGTAAGAGATTGGTAATTTTTCAAGTCAAAGGCATATGGCACAGATCTTTGTCTACAACAAAATATCACCACAGTTCCAGGTCATTTTCTTTCTTTCTTTCTTCCTTCCTTCCTTCCTTTCTTCCTCTCTCTTTTTTTTTTTTTTTTAAGATTTTACCTATTTAGTCATAAGACACAGAGAGAGAGAGAGAGAGAGAGAGAGAGCGCGCGAGAGTGAGGCATAGGGAGAAGCAGGCTCCTGCTGAGCAGGGAGCCTGATGTGAGACTCAGTCCCAGGACCCCAGGATCATGACTTGAGTTGAAGGCAGATGCTTAGCCATCTGATACACCCAAGCACCTTTTAGTCCCAACTCCTGCAAATGTAAGGAAATTTTATCTTTCTCATTCCAGGCTGATAATCTGAGAATTAATCTGACAGTTAGGTTTTATGAAAGAGTTTTTAAAAAAGGAGGAAAATAGCTAAATCTTTTTTAACCAGAAATTTCCATAGTAGGGATCTAGAATACCTGTAATAATTAACTTAGGAAAAAATTAAAACTATTTATAAAAGTGTGATATTTTCATTATGTTATTTTTAATGTCAGTAACATTTAGAATTTAGAAATTAAACTGTTTGATGTTGATAAATAGAACTTGTAGAACAATGAAAATTATGATGAATAAAATGACAAATTTTACATTGCTTTTCTGGCTTTGCTTTTAAAACAAAAGTGTAAAAATATGGAAAACCAAATGAACTCAAAAATTTTCCTTTCTAACAGTGCCAACCAATTTTGACTGGTTTTACATAAGTTAAAAATTCAGATATCTGCTAAGTGATAGGCACAGTAAAAATTTTTTGAAATATAGAATTCTGTGTACTTTTTGTAGAGTGTAAGTTTGTTTAATATTTCCAAAACACTGCCATGCCTTTAATATCACTTTAGAAGATAACCATCAACCATGCTAAGAGTTTGGACAGCTCTCTCTCTCTCTCTCAATGATTGTACTACTGTTTTGAGATACTATAATATTGCAAGAAATTAAAAAGTGAGAAAAAATATGGGGTTTTTTGTTTGTTTTATCCACATGAATTTCTGAGGTAAGACCTCTCTGTGAAGCAAAAAGACATGAGATCTCCATGTTTAAAGTATTACTTTCCTCATTAGGGAGATGAGAGGCTTACAGAGAAAAGCTTGTTGAAAGAATGGGTGAGAATTCCTGTTATAGCTTATACTTTGGGCTGCAAAAGGGTAGGTCCCTATCCTAGAATTTGATAACATGTAGAAAAAAAAATTCTGCCCAAATTTTACAATTTCATTAGCCTGTGTAATCAACTATTTACATTGTAATTCTTCCTCTTTAGTATCTATGTAATTGACTATTTACAATGTTAATTTTCCTCTTTGTCTGTATCCACGGGAAATAGATCTATTTAATAGATTAACTTTCAATTTTGATAGTATGAAGATGACTAAAATAAAAATACTATTAATTCACTTGAGGAACTTAATTTCTCGTAACATACTTCCTCTTACAAGAATCTAAGAATGATTGATTAAGATAATGTCCTTAGTGAAGAGAATTGCCCAAATGTACATAAACCTACACTGCTCACTTTCTCCAAACTTTCTTGTCCAGTCGGATTATAGGTGGGAGGACATTGGTGGCTGTCAACAAAAAGTGACTGTGAGGTTCAACAATCAGTTCAACTCTTAACAGATGCAGATCCAGCTGGGTACACATTCTTTAACCTTTCTCGGGGTCAGATTCCTTATCTTCAAAATGGAAACAAGGCAACACAGGGCTCTCTCAAAAATGAAGAGTACTAAAGATTTTGAAGAATAATATGTAATGAAATACTATGATGATGATAAAGCAAAATGTGTCTTGTAAACAGGCATTCCTTTTGGTAGAATAAAAAAGATACTCATTTTTGCTTTTCATAAGGAACTAGATTTAGTATTCCAGTAAACTGAATTTTCATGCAATTTTCTTGAAATAACTATGAGATAAAGTCACAAATATAAGAAGCCACACAGAAAAATACAATTTAAACCATTATTTATTTGATCTTAAATCCCATTAAAAGGAACTGTAAGGATAATTTAACATTGCCAATTTAACTTTATTTTTATGCAAACAACATACAAAAAGAAAAGTATTTGCTCTTTTAAGACTTCATTTATCTGAGAGAGAGAGAAAGAGTGGGAGAGGGTCAGAGGGAGAAAGAATCTGAAGCAGACTGAGCTGTGTGGAGCCTGATGCAGGGCTCTATCACACAGCAGAGAGATCACGACCTGAGCCAAAACCAAGGGGCAGCCGCTTAACCTCTGAGCCATCCAGGCACCCCATTCCTTTTTTTTTTTTTTAAGATTTTATTTATTTGACAGAGAGAGAGAGATCACAAGTAGGCAGAGAGGCAGGCAGAGAGAGAGGGGAAAGCAGGCTCCCTGTTGAGAAGAGAGCCCCATGCGGGGCTCGATCCCAGGACCCTGAGATCATGACCTGAGCCAAAGGCAGAGGCTTAACCCCCTGAGCCACCCAGGCGCCCCCCATTCCTTTTTTTAATTTCTTTTTAAGTGGGCTCCATGCCCAGTGTGGGGCTCAAACTCATGACCTTGAGATCAAGAGTCACATGCTCTACCAACTGAGTCAGCCAGGTACCTCAAAATATTTGATCTTTATAGGAGATAACACTTAAAGCAAATTGAAACCAGGAAGATTTTTCTTTAATGTGGAAAAATATAAGACAAATATATGAGAAAATATTTTTTCAAGACCGCAAATTAATGCTAAACAAATAGTTTTAAACAAAAGACATTAAATGAATAGGTCATACTATGGTGATAAACATATAGAATAAAAGTGCCATGATTACAAACAAAAACTTCAGTAAAATAGCCAGATACAACTGTTAAGTAACAGTCATGCACTGACACACACTAGTTCAAAAATCTGGAGTAGGAAGCTTGTCCAGGGAAGGCAATCCATTCACAAGAGCACAAAAATTAAATATATAAAAAAAAAATTTACAAATTAATGTGCAGAGGGGCACCTGAGTGGAGCAGTTGGTTAAGCCCTGTTTCAACTCAGGTGGTGATCTCAGGGTGGTGAGATGGAGAGAGCCCTGCCTCAGGCTCTGTGTTCAGCATGGGGTCTGCTTAAGATTCTCTCTCTTCTGCCCTTCCCCTCTCTCTAAAATAAATAATTTTTTTAAAAATTAATGTGCAGAAGCAATATGGACAAAACAACACTGCTTTCTGAGTGACTTAAGGACCCACCCACCACTACCCTAAATGGAAACATTCTATACCTTATCAATGTTGATTCTCCTTATATAACAGCAATCCCAACCAAAACTACAAAAGGACTTTTTTTAAGGGAGAGAGGGTGGTTTGAAAATATTTCTAATATTTATTGTGGACAAGTAAATATGTGCAAATACCCAAGAAAATGATTGAATTGGAGTGATTTTTCACCATGACACATTAAAATATTTATAAATGTGCAAATAATGTGTAAGGTAAGATCAGTGGTCTGAAGTAAGATGATTTTGAAAATTAATATAATAAAAGTAGGATTTTAACTTGAGGAAGAAAGGATTCAATATATTCTTGGAAAAAATTATTATATACAGAGGAAAAATATACCTCTACCCTCTCAAACTGTAAAACTTGGAAAGAAATTAAGACATGAAATCATAAAAAAAGAGAAATGGATATAGGTGATTATTTGCATATTTCAGGGTTTGGAGGAAATTTTTAAGTTAAAAAGGTATAACACATTATATGTTAATAAAAAAATAAATAAATAAAAATAAAAAGGTATAACAAAAGCTAATTATTGATAGGTTTGACTACAAGAAGGTTTTCAATATTCATGTGTCAAAAAATTCACCCTAAGAGAAATGGAACATAATGATTAAGTGGGAAAAATAATGTAACATACACACCAGACAAAAATTAATTTATATGATGGGGTATCTATATACTTATAAATGTAATGAAAAATAAACACCATGTGTTTCTGTTTTTTATTTTTTTTAACTATCAAAGAAACAGGTGATTTAAAAACAAGAAATATGTATAGCTTTTAATCTTAAGGAAACCATTTGCAATCTTATAAGCCATCAAAGAGACACAAATTAAAAGCAAGATGATGCCATTTTTGTCTGTCTTTAGGCACAGCCTGAGCAGAAGGCCTCTGTGAACAAGCATGTCAGCTGTGGCATGTGATACTGAAAAGGACTTTGGGGGTGCCAGGGTGGCTCAGTCATTAAGCTACAGACTCTTGATTTCTTTTCAACTTAGGTCATGATCTCAAGGTTGTGAGATGGAACCTCAAGTCTGCAGGGAGTCTGCTTGAGATTCTTTATCCCTCTCACTCTGCTTCTCCCTTCTCTAATAAATAAATCTTTAAAAAATTAAAAAGAAGAAAGGGCTCTGCCCACATGTCATAGGATTCCCAGAGCAATATATCCACAAGTAATAACCAACAAAAGTGTGCACAAGGATATACAACCAGTTCAAAAGTTAACAAATAATGAAGTAAATGGTGACAAACTTCAGCGTAGAAACCTTGTAAGTCTTAAAAATCTCATATTTTTCAGAGTATTTCCTGACATAGGAAACATAATAATGATGAGATCAGCATAGGATACAAAACTGTAGATATGCCAGGATGTTAAAAATATCTCTGAGTGGAAGAAAAGGTTACAAGTGATTGTTATTTTTCTCTTTCTGTAGGTTCAAAATTATCTATAGTTAACCTATACATTTTAGAATCATAATAAATGTATCTACAAATAGGTATTGCACGATGCTAAATTGTTATGTAGTACTTCTCAAAATGCAATCAATGGTACATAGTAATTTACATTTATTTGAGTATTATAATTTCAAACTGGCTATGATTTGGGGAACAGCATGTGAATTTTATGTATCTGGTTTACGCTTTCCTTCTGTGCTGACCAGGCATGTCACAAGGACCTGACATGCACAATAAGGTTACAAGGTAGGTAATACTCCCATTTTACAGAAGAACATGGGCTTTAAGTATAATGTTCAAATTAATTAGCCTCTAAGGAGAGCTGGAAAAAATTTCAGGTCTATTTCACTCCAAAGACATACGAATTTATGTACTCTCTCTCACACACACAGAACATACATCTTAGAAATAATGTCTGTAGGGAAGATTATCTTACACATAACAATTTCCTCTCCCCTTTTATACCTTACACAAGGCACTGTATTGCCAATTCACAGAGAATAAATGTTTAAATGTTTAACTATGGTAAACCAAAATTTAAGCCATACTGAATTGCTAATTCTAACCTAAAATAAAAACAAATCTGGATTTCTACATAATGTCTTTCTTACACTGGATTTCCATCTAAGGTTGTAAATTCTACCTTCATTAAGTTATGAACCATTTAATCTAAGAAAGAACCCCTGATGCCCCTGCAATATGCAAACTTTCATAAGTTACCTTGTTAAAGAAAAATCTCTCTTTTTTGGGGGGGAGGGGGGAGATAGCGCACACAGGAGCTAGGGGAGGGGAAGAGGGACAAGCAGGCTCCTCTCCACTGAGCAAGGAGTACCAAGTGGGGCTCCATCCCAGGATCCTGAGATCAAGACCTGAGCCAATGGCAGATAATTTACTAACTGAACCACTCAGGCACTGCTAAAAAAAAAAATTTTTTTTAAATATTCTAGTATTCTAGTAGACTTTCAAATTTAGAAACCTCAAGAGTGAAAGAGAAATTGTGATTTAAGTTTGGAAAAGCCTCATATATTCTTAAGTTAATGGAGAGCTTACTAACTTAAAAATAAAAATCTAGCTTTATTGGTATGCATTAGCAAAGAAAAAAGTCCCTTCTGCATCTCATTATATAGTAATAACTATATTAGTAATAATAATGACATGGATGATTATTTAGCTTTTATAGTTTTTGTGAAATTTTCACATACATAACCTAATTTTCACAAAGCGTTTTTAGAAGAATTGCATTTTACTCATTTAATAGAGGGCAAAACTAAAGTCAGCAAGGCAAAGTTACTGCACAAGTTCACACAGCTGGTTACTGAAAGCTTGAGGACTTTCTACAGATACCTTTCTGTAGGGCTAGCACCTTTAACAGGAATACTCCCTTCTTATAGTCAGAAATTCATAATATTGTATTTCAAATGCTTCACCAAATTTTAAGAATAAGATTTACGTAGTTACTATACAACTTATTCAGAGCACAAAAGGATCAGTTGCATTAATTCAACATCATTAATCTTCAACTTATATAAGGTAAGCAAAACATTTCCATAGCATAACACTGTTCACAATCAAAATATTCTAATGAATTCATTCTAATGAATTCTTGACATTAGGGTTTTGAAAATACACATGGTAATAAGTAAACTTTAAGTTAACACCTTTCCAAATTGATCACTATAATAAAAACAAAGAAGAATTTTAATCTAATATAGCTAATTACTTTACTATATCCCTGAGGATGGAAAACATTTTCTGTAAGGGGCTTAAGAGTGAGTAAATGTTGCAGGCCATAAAGACTCTTTTGCATGAACTCAACTCTGCCACCATAGCACAAAACAGCTATAGAGAATATGTGAACAAAGAGTATGTCTATATTACAACAGAACTGTATTAAAAAAAAAAAAGGGGGGGGGTCATAGTTTGCTCATACTCACCAGTTGCCAAGAATTTGCTATAAGGCAAAGTATTTCTGTATAAACCTAAAATATATAGTTAATACTTCCTAGTTTCAGAGAGAAAAGATCATTTTGTTAAACTTAGTAATCGAAAAAAAACTCAATTAATTATTCTTTCTTATATTTTTAACATTCTTACATTTTTCACATTTTAACAAATTTTAAGAAAATATTTTTAACATTCTATGTTTAGGTTGTCACTGCAAATGGTAGAGAGAAGGCTTCATTTTCTCCTCCATGTTAGAGGAAAATTCTCTCCTCTAGATAAGCAATGAGAACACTGGCAAAAATTGCCAAAATCAACCTTTTCAGACCTCTAAAACCAATAAGCAGTTAGCAATAATCTGGGAATATTTATTAAAGAAAAATGGCTGAAACTCAGTAAGAGCAGTGAGCTTTTTGACTTTTTAACTTTCCCTACTAGTTCGTATTCCTTTCACTCTAGCTTCATAGTAGCCATGACCACAAGGAAAGCCAAGAGGTAGGGAAACGAACGAGTGCTCCCACAGCCCCATTCTCACAGAATTATCATTATTTGACCAATTTGTTTCTTGGAAGATCCCACTAACAAAGATGTCTTCATTTGACCTGTTTTGGATCTCAGTCAGTGTAAAAAACTTTTTCTCTGGAGGTATTTGTTAAAAACAATTAAAGGCAATTGTATAGGCTGTAAGAGTTGGGGCAAACATCAGGATGATGAAAGGAAAGGAAAGGAAGAAAGGGAGAGAGAGAGGGAGGGAAGAAAGGAAAGAAAAGAAAAGAGGAGGAGAGGAAAGGAGAGGTGCGGAGAAGACAGAAGGGGAGAGGAGGGAGGGGGGAAGGAGAAAGAAAATGTGAGGAATAAGACAATATATGACTTTGAAAAACTCCCACATACCCCTGGGGATCTTGAAGACCACATGCATGCATGGAATGTGCGCATGCCCAGAGCTATGTACATTCTCAGAAGAGACCCAAGAACACCTTAAGCTGTCAATTTCTGACTGTGAAGTTCTGAACAGGCAGGAAGTGAAGGCTAAAATAGAGTAAGCTGCCCAGCTAAGCGTTAAAGACATGCCAGAACATGAATACAGAACCCACCAGCAAAGACTACAGGGCTACTCAAACATTATCTGACCACTAAGTTAGTAATCACGTAATCTTCAGTGGCCATACAAATCAAGGAACACCAATTTTAGAGAAGTGGTTCAGAAATTCCACTAAGGAAACGACAAAGAGCAACAACAACAAACTCTGGGTAGGAGAGAGAATTGGATTTCTGGAGTGTCCATGCTATATTCTTTAAATGTCATTTTCAACAACCGCAACTACTCCACAATAAGCTGTGGTTATGAGAGGTCCAAAGAAACAAGAAAGTATAGTCCATATACAAGCAAAACTGTCACCAAGGAAGCTCAGATATTGGATTTACAAGACAAAGACTTTAAATCAGCTATTTTAAATATGTTCAATGAACTCAAGGAGGCCATGTCTAAAGAATGAAAAGAAAATATGAACATGAAATCCCACAAAATGAGGGTAAGGAGATGGAAATTATTAAAAAGAACCAAGTAGAAATTCTGGAATTGAAAAGTATTATACCTGAAATGAAAACCTGAGGGGCTCAAAATATTTCTGAACAGATAAAAGTATCAAAAAACTTGAAAATAGGTCAATTGAGATCATTCAGTATAAGGAACAGGGAAAAAAAAAGGAATAAATATCAACAAAGCCTTAGAAACCTGTAGGACACCAGATGTATAGAAACATACAAAATGGAAATCTCACTGGGAGAGAGAGGAAAAGGAGAAGAAAGTATATTTGAATAAATAATAGCGTAAAACTTACTAAATGTGAGAAAACATTAATATACACATAATAAACTCAATGAACTATAAGTAAGATAAAGTCAAGAGGTCTAAACTTAACATACATTATAAATAAATAGTCAAAAGCCCAATGCTCCAATTTTAGTAACAAATAGAATTTTGAAAGCAGCAAGATAGAAGCAACTCATCTCAGATATGCTATTTTAAATAAGTGGTAATAGCTGATTTCTCATCAGAAATCATAAAGGAAGTTGAATAACATATTCAAAGGGCTGAAAGAAAGGCTGCCATCCACTAAGTCTATATCTGCAGAAACTATCCTTCAAAAAGGAAGGAGAAATTCATAAGTAAACAAAAACTGGGAAATTCATCACTAGCAGACATCCCTTCAAGAACTACTAAACAATATCCTTCAGGCTGAAAGAAAAGCACACTAGACAGTAACTTGAATCCACATGAAGAAATAGAGTACCAGTAAAATAGTTACTAAGTAAACATAAGACAAAATACATGTGGTTTTCTTTTTCCCCTTGATTTAAAAGACACCTTATAAAGCAATTCTTATAAATCTATGTTGATGGGAGGTGCCTGGGGAACAGGGAGGTCAGTCATTAAGCATCTGTCTTTAGCTCAGGTCACGATCCCAGAGTCCTGGGATCGATCCCTGTTAGGCTCCCTGCTCAGTAGGGAGCCTGCTCCTCCCTCTACACTCCCCACTCATGCTCTCTCTCTCTTATTAAAAGATTAAATAAAATCTTTTAAAAATAACACACAAATCTATGTTGATGGACATTTAAGGCATAACAATATCACAATGGAGGGGAGAGAAAATGAAGATATTAAGGGCAAAATTTTTATAATACTGTAATTAAGGTAGTATTAATCTGAACTAAATTGCAATAAATTAGGATGTTAATTTTAATACCCAGGCCAACCACTAAGAGATTAAATCCAAAAACAAATATATAAAATAAATGATAAGGAGATTAAAATGGTACACTAGGAAATATCTATTTAACAAAAAATAAGGAAGTGACGGAAGAACAGAGGAAAAAATATATAAGACACAATGAAAAAATATAGCAAAATGACATACTTAAATTCGGTCTCCTCAGTAAACACATTAAATGTAAATGGATCAAACTCCCTAAAAAGCAGAGATTGACAAAATAGTCTTTTTTTTTTTTTTAACAGATTTATTTATTTATTTGAGTGAGAGAGAAAGTGCACAGAGGGGAGAGAGAAGCAGACTCCCTGGTGGGCAAGAAGCCAGATTCAGGGCTTGATCCCAGGATACTGAGACCATGACCTAAACCAAAGGCGGATACTTGACCAACTGAGCCATTGTGCCCCAACAAAATGGAGTCTTATTAAAAAACATGACCCATCTATATGCTACCTATAAAACACATTTTAGGGGCGCCTGGGTGGCTCAGTGGTTAAGCCTCTGCCTTCGGCTCAGGTCGTGATCCCAGGGTCCTGGGATCGAGTCCCACATCAGGCTCTCTGCTCAGCGGGGAAGCCTGCTCCCCCCTCTCTCTCTGCCTGCCTCTCTGCCTACTTGTGATCTCTGTCTGTCAAATAAATAAAATCTTTAAAAAAAAACACACATTTTAGATTCAAAAACACAAAAAGTGGAAAGTAAAAGGATGGAAAAAGATATAATAAGCAAATGGTAACCAAAAGAGGTTATACTAATATCAGGGGGAAAAAATGGCTATACTAATATCAGAAAAAAAAAAACAGATTTAAAATAAAAATTGGAGAGCACCTGCGTGGCAGCGCTGGTTAAGCATCTGCCTTTGGCTCAGGTCATGACCCTGGAGTCTGAGATCTAGTCCCACATCAGTCTCCCTGCTCAGTGGGAGTCTGTTTCTCCCTCTCCCTCTGCCCTCTACCCTCTACCCTGCTGTGCTCTCTCTCCATCTCTCTCAAATAAATAAATAAATAAAATCTTAATAAAATAAAGTAAAATTAAAAAAAATAAAAATTGGTACTAGAGAGATAACAAAGAATGTTTTATAATGATAAATGGGTCAATCCATGAAACATAAATGCACCTAACAAGAGTTGCAAAACACATAAAGAAAAAATTGACAGAACTGAAAGATGAAATAGACAATTCAACAATAATATTTGAAGATTCCAATAATCTACTTATGATAATAAATACAACTATCAGAAAAACAACAAGGAAATAGAAAATCTGAACAACTAAAATGAACTAGATCTATCAGACAACTTTAGAACATGTCGTCCAAAAACAGTAGAATACAACATTCTTCCCAAGTGCACATGGAATGCTGTAGCTCAAACCATACCCTAGGCCATAAAACAAGTCTCAATAAGCTTAAAGGATTGATATCATACCAAGTGTGTTCTCCAACCACAGTGAAATGGAACTTAGAATTCAGTAACAGAAGCAAAGTTGGAAAATATATAAACATGTGGACCTTACCAATAGGTCAAAGAGGAAATCACAAAGGAAATTAGAAAACACTCTGAGATAAATGCAAACAAAAACACAACTCACCAACATGTATGGTATGCAGCTAAGACAGTGCCTAAAGGGAAATTTATTCCATATTTAATATAATTTTTATATTTCTTTTCAAATGTAAGCATTTCCATTTAATTAAACTATTTTTAAATGCAATTGAATAAATACACAGTATTCCAACAAATGAGTTCACCATAATATCTAACTATTATGTTAATTTGGCAGCATTAAGTTGTGTTCCTTTTTTGCTATCGTAAAAACTGGCCGTCTTTCAACACTTTAATCTTTGCATTAAAGATTATTTTCCCCAGATTATATTTGTAGAAATGGAATGTGCACTAAATACAGGTGTATGGCTATTTATATCTGGT
This sequence comes from Mustela erminea, assembly GCF_009829155.1. NCBI lineage: Eukaryota > Metazoa > Chordata > Mammalia > Carnivora > Mustelidae > Mustela > Mustela erminea. The sequence continues at coordinate 25,020,142 of NC_045618.1, forward strand.
AACTTTATTTGTAAAGCTATATTCAGTATCATATGTAGTGACATAAATGTTTGGGATAAAAGATGGGTGGCAAATATCATTCTTCCAATATATTTATAAGAATCAACATGGTAGGGTAGCCTGGGTGGCTCAGTAGGTTAAGCATCTGCCTTCAGCTCAGGTCATGATCCTGGGGTCCTGGGTTCAAGCACCACATCAGGCTCAGCAGGGAGCCTGCTTCTCCCCCATCCCCACCCCCCAGCTCATGCTTTCTCTCATTCTTTCTCTTTCTCAAATAAACAGAATATATTTTTTTAAAAAAAGAATCAACATGGTAAAGAGGGGGAAGTGAAAGCCACTTGAATTATTTCCTATCCCATTTTTTTCTCATGATAACACAAGCTGATCAAAAGAATGCTTTTTCATAAAAAAAATTTCACAAAAGTCTGGGATAAGGGAAGGGTGTTGGCTCACATGTCTTTATGTATGGTAGTGACATTAACAATGACCATGATAACGTCTGAGAGCACCCAGGGAGCAGTGACTATCATTAGGCTTTGTATTTATTTCACCAACACTTATACAAAGGGGGTAATACCAATTCCATATTAAACTGTGCTAAAATAGAGTACTCTTTAAATATAATTTTTAGTCAAAGTATTTCATAACCAAGTCAATGAATACTGAGCTTTGGTGTTATTTTTTCTTTTAAATACAGTCATATACACTGGGGTGCTGGATGGCTCAGTCAGTTGAGTGCCTTGATTTCTGCTCAGATCCTGATCTCATGGGTTGTGGGATGGAACCCCCGTGGGGGTCCTCACTCAGTGGGGAGTCAGCTTGAAAGGTTTTCTCCCTCTGCCCCTCCCCCGCTCATACGTATACGCATGTACATTCTCTCTTTGAAAATAAAAGAATAAATCTTAATTTTTTAAAAGATTTTTTTTATTTGACAGAAACAAAGCAAGAAAGTGGACACAAGTAGGGGGAGTGGGAGAGGGATAAGCAGGTTTCCCACTGAGCAGGGAGCCCAAAGAGCAGGGAGCCCACTGTGGGACTTGATCCCAGGACCCTGGAATCATGACCTGAGCCAAAGGCAGACACTTAACAACTGAGCCACCCAGGAGCCCCAATGAATAAATCTTTAAAATATACTCATACACATATATTTTGAGCATCATTTAGGAGACAAACATCATTCTACTCTAGGATCCAGATGTGCAGTCACAACATTAGTTATATCTAGTTATATCTAGTTATATTGTCCCCCTGGAGTTGACATTAGAATGAGGAGAAAGGATTGCAAAACAGCTAAATGGCAAGCAAGTAAAAGGACAGATGATGTTAAGTGTTGTCAAGATAACCAGACCAGGATAAAGACAAAGATAAGGTGATCAGGGAGGGACTCCCTAAGGATGTTGATACTGGAGTTAAGGAGTACTGGGGGAAGGTTCTAGAAAGCCCCTGAGGCAGGGCACTGCCAGAAGGCCATGCAGTGTAAGGTAGGTCCAAGGTAGGAGGGTGAGGACATGAGGGAGGGAGGTAGCAGCCAACTGGTACAAAGACCTATAGGCCCAGGAAAGGGATTTGGGGTAGGGTGGGGGAATGGAGGGTTTCTGAGCAGAGGTGTGTGTGATCTGATATAGATAGATAGACAGATAGATAGAGAATTTGACAGAGAAAGACAGTAAGAGAGGGAACACAAGCAGGGGGAATGGGAGAGGGAGAAGCAGACTCCCTGCTGAGCGGGGAGCCTGATGTGGGGCTCGATCCAGGACTCTGAGATCATGACCTGAGCCAAAGGTAGACCCTTAACAACTAAGCCACCCAGATGCCCCGATCCGCTTTTAATTTTAAGGCAGCACGGTGGTAGCTGAGTGGAGGGTACACAGTATGTGGTCAGGCAAGGGTAAAGGCATGAGCTGGTGAGAGAGTAAAGGCAGAAATGCCAGCTAGGCCACGAAGGTCAGTCATAATAGAGGGGAGACAGCTAGGTCCTCAAGAATAACCAGTGGGAGCCGTGGGTTGATCTACAAACAGAACAAGGCATGGAGGGGTTACTCCAGCACACAGGCATAGCAGGGGGTTAACAGCAGGAAAGAAATTGCACTCCTGGTCCTGAGCCTATATCCTCACTTTCACCTTCTCATAAGGTGTCCCCAGACACCACACTTACTAAAGCACTGTTTGCTCTCTCCTCCTCTTTAGTTCAGCACTCTAAGACTGTGACTCATTTTCCCACACCCAAGCTATCCCAGGAAGACATGACACTCTAAGACTATCTCTTTTCATGTTAACTACTAGACCGTTAAAAAAAAAAAAAATCAGCTTTGGGAAACTTGTCACCTAATGAGAACTTTAATATCTAATAGTTTATGGGAATCAGTATTTCAAATTCAAGGAACTCATTTCCTCAGACTTAAAAAAGGCACCAAAACCCAATGAGCTGAGCTAGCAGTACTCTCGGAAGGAGACATCAATCCTTCTCTGGCTTCACAGCTTCAGGTCCTGCCAGACTTTCCTTCAGCTGACTGCCCATCCACATCATTCAAAGCCAAAATTATCTTTGGAGTGAATGACGAATCTGCAATGAACGCAAACAAAACTAACAAAACTCCCCGCCACCCACCCACCTTCCCCACCACACCCTGTCCTACCCTCATCAGACGGGCTAGACCCTGGGCCTGACCCAGAACCCCTCTAGTTTGTCTGGATGTCTGGAATTGCTGCCCACACCCTCTCCCTTCTAAGGAAGCCCAGCTCACTCCAAAGCCATATGTGGCTCGGGGCCTCCATGAATTCCTCCCGTACAAGGTACCCATGCTGCAATTACATGTTGTTGAGCAATTACCATAACTGTAATGCATTCTGCATGTTTAGGCTCCCTCAGAAAAAAATGCCAGATTTATTCATGGACACAGTTAATCTCCCTGATAACATTTTCCTGGGGAATGCTGTGGGTGGGCAATTCCTAATAGGGGATGGAACCATATTTGGAGTTGTCCAAAAATACACAGTGTGTAGAGATGTGAAAATAAAGCTGACCTAGCAATATCCTTGAAATATGAGGCAATCAGACTGCCTTCAAGAATTCTTTTCTAAAAACTATATGGATTGCTGTGCCATGTTTTCTGAGTTTCTATTTATCCACAAACTCTAAATGAGCTCATATAATGTGCAAAGCACTGTGCTGGGCATGGGGTACTGTGACACTCTCCTTGAACTCACAGAGGCTCCTGTGTGTACTACCTCACTGCCTGATCCAGATATTCAGAAGACAAACATTGTCAGGGATTTCCAAAAAGCCAGACAACATTCTGCTCCACCAAAACTGAAACCTTAAAACAAAAACAAAAACAAACAAAAAACTCTCTATAGAGACTTGCAAGTGTCAGTAAGTAAGTATGGGAGTTATACTATGATGTATAGCATCGCCCCAAAAGTCATATCCACCCAGGACCAAACAACATGATCTTATTTGGAAATAGAGTCTTTGCAGATGTAATTCTCCATGCTGGAGTAGGGTGGGCCCTAATCCAACACCGGGTGTTCCTATAAGAAAACAAAGAAAGAGAGTCATAGAGCCAAGATGGCCATGTTGTGATGCAGACAAGAACTGGACCCTACAAGCCAAGGAACTGTAAGGATGGCCAGTCACCACCAGAGGCTGAAATAGGGAAGGAAGGGTCCTCCCTTGAGCTGTCAGAGGGAGCATGGTCCTGCCAACAGCTTGATTTCAGATGTCTAACTCCTAGAACTGAGAGAGAATAAATTTTTGCTGTCTTCAGCCACCCAGTTTGTGGTGATTTGTTACAACATCCCCAGGAGACTACTATGGTAATGGTGGAGAACTGAACGATATTTCCTGTGCTGACACAAGGCCTCCTTTCTGGGAGGGCGATGTCACGGAGTGTGCTGCACAAGCCAAAGACATCACGCAGACTGGAGATCTTCTGAATCTCTCACTGGAATTCCAAACTGGCATCTTTATATCCCCAGTTGCAGATGAGGAGATTCCATTTTTTGTTTAATGATCATGGGTCCTATTTAGAATGGGTTCCAGGTTTTTTTCACTTTTCCTATGCATCAGTCACTCTGCATTGATATTCTACATGTAAAGCAAAGAATAAAAGAAATTTTAAAAAACAAAAATTAAAAGAAACTAAAAGAGCATAAAGCACGCATGCCTATGAGTCATGCTCCCCAAAAGACTCACTGAAATGGAATACTGATGTCTCTATGGAATCTGGAGTCAGTGAAACCTAGCTCTATAGCACCAAAGAGGGTTGGCTAGAGGCCATTTCATGCTGGCTTTCTCACTATAACACCCAACTTTATGTTTTAAAGAGTCATTTGGCAGTAGAGTTCTCCTACCAAACATTTCTCTTCACTTTGAAGTCAAAGATTTAAACAAAAAAAAAAAAAAAAAAAAAAATCACAATCCACGGCCCTCCTGATTCCCAACAGGGGCAATATCCCCCAGAAGTGGCCTCCTTACTTGTGACAGAGTGTAGGGACGCAGACTTCCGCTCAACAACATCTACAGCTGTGTTCTGGGTTCCAGGGGTCAGGGCAGTCTGTACTGCATGAAGATGACCCAGGAGTTCTGTCACTGGGCTCAAAAGCATCCCACTCTCCCCTCTGATCTGTTGCCACTTTCTCTTCCCTTCCATTCCTTATACGCTTCCTGCTCCATCTTTCCCAGATGCTTCATTTCCTTCTCTGTACCCTTTTTTCCTTGCTAATTCTCTTCCCTTTCTAACTGCCTTTCTGAGGGTTGTCTGACCGACTGCCTTCTACGTGTGGCATGGCAAAGGAAACACTAACCACAGAGGTGGCAGTGCTGACATCAAAGTGAGAAGCATTTAAGACTCATGGTGTGAGCTAAATTGCCGTAGTCAACACTGAAGCAAGGCAGTCAAGTACAAACACCCTTAATTCATTTAATTTATTTAATTACTTATTCCTACACCAAGATATTCCCAAGGCCCCCAGAAGCCCCACCTTCACCAGAAAGTCTTTCCTCTATTTAATGTTAACAGTGTGCTAGAACTCTCCTAAGACTGTTGCAGGTGTTGACTTACGGGCACTACTCTCTGTGGCAAATCATCATCCTCGACTCACAGAGGAGGAGAGCAAGGGCAGAAGTCACATGCAAAGAACCACACATCTAGGGACATCATTCATGTGCGTGTCTGTCTCTTTGACTAGGGTGTGAGTTCCTTAAAGGCAAAGACTAATGTTTCCCCTCTGTCCACAAAGCATCTGGAACTGGGCTTTCTGTGTGTACATAATGATGTTGACTTGAAAAAAAAGCAGGAAGTTATAAACTGCAATATTCTTTAGGTGCTAGGAACTATTATTTAACACAAATGGGCACTAATGGATAATGAACCAGAAAACATGCACATTCACAGTGAATTCAGTGAAATTCACCCGCCTGATTCTAGTTAGCAGAGGGGCCCCTAGGAAACAGACAAGGACACTCGATAGACTGGGCAAACTAAAGGGGAAAGAGACAGGTGGACTTGGATAAAAGGCAGGCATGGACCATGGTTAAACTAGGTGGCCATGCACTTGGAAGGAAGACCCTGGCTAGGGGCCACTGCTCCACGGCAGGGTGGAGGACAAGAGGAGAGAAAGAGCTGATAGCAACAGTGCTCTGGGACAGGATGCTCCAACTTCAGCATGTGACAGCATCAAACAGATGATGAGAGATCAGACAGACTGATTCAGCTGGTCAGGCACAAGGTTACAGAAGGTATACCTCCAACAAGTTCCCAGGTAATGCAATGATGTTGGTCAGGGAACACACTTTGAAAAGCAGTGCTCTTTGGGGTTCCCACCGTAACTTTAGTAGAAGGTGTTCCAGTGTTTCCATGAAGCTCCACACCAGATGTCCCCAGAACTAAATGGCTGGTCACATGGGAAGGCCCCACCAGGAAGAGTGTACCCTGTCCCGGCACAGCTTTCCTGACATTCAGCAGGTTCTTATTTGATCTAACAGAGACTATGATGTTTTTGACTTTTTCCATAGGAAACCAACAATCAGCAATAAGAAACTCTGAGGACTAACACTCTGAAATAGACTTTTAATGTCATTTCAGGCTATTTACCTGCAGAGTATGGGACACCAAGCAAGCTAAGCTCCTGCACAACCCTGAGTTCCCCTCAGGGACCAGAGAAAAAGCACTGGGACTGTCAGTTCCAAACAAGCTTGGAAGGAAACAGGCTGTACAACCACTGATGATGACACGTGCATATTCTCAGCAGCACCTCCCCTTGCTAAAACCTTCCCAGACACACTATTAGTGGGAAAGCCCAAAGGGCCTCTGCCAGCTTAGACTGCATTATACAGCATCCCAGCTGTGGCCTCAGACCTTGGCCTCATACTCAGTTACTCTTTAATCTCTGATCCAGCTAGCTAATCTCTCATTAATCCAATGGGGTTGTTACTGAAACATACATCGTTTGGATTTTCTTTATCTTTAAACTCACCCTGAAACAGAGTCCCTTGCTGCTTTTTAAAGGAAGCATCTCATTGAGAGTTATGGTTCTTGAAAATATTACATGAGGCATTTCCTTAAAACCTGTTTCCTCTGAGCAAACAGGTAGAGTGGGTATTACTCCAGGATACTATTTCAGTTCTAGGAGGAGTTTTGTTTGTTTGTTTGTTTTTGTTTTTGTTTTTATGGTTAACAGTCAGTGTGTTTTCAGAAGCATTTCCCATTGAGAACTTCCTCACCTTTCCATGAGTGCAAGACACCTGCGCCATTTTCACTATGTCTTGTCTCATGGGAGTGAATGGCTCTGACTGCAAGTTTGTTTATTTTAGAAACAACCCACAGCAGTGTAGTAACATGCCACAGTATCCATTTCTTGTAAATGTGTTAAAAATGCATGTTTACTTAGGTATCAACCAAGATGTAATAATGTGCTTTCACTCAGTACCTGTTCTTTCTAGAAGACATTGGCTGTGAGCATACAATTACAGCTCTGATTTAAAAGGCAAAGGGCTGTAACACTCCTAGGATTGAGAATGGGATAATAAATATTAGGGTGTGTGCTTTAGTGCATCCATTCCAATTGCAATTATCTGAATTGCTCATAACCATAAGATAAAAGTACATTAAAATAAAACACTGGTGGATATTTCTAGGCATTAATTTAATAAGCTAATATTACTGAGCATTTTTTATATTCCTTATAACCAGAGAATCAAGTTTCCTTAAAGTCATGTCTGAAATTTAAAAAAAAAAGTCGTGTCTGAAATAATAGCAAGAATCTTCTATTTGCCCTTAATTATAAGTAATTCACAAAGTTTACATGCTTATGCCCACTCCTACAAGAGATGTTGTTACCCAAGTACTTCATCTTTCCTGGAAAGAATGTAAGTCTCTGCTACTACCTCTCCCTAGAAAAACTAGCAGGCACTTCTCTGAAGTGTCAGCATACCAAAGAACCAGGACTCCCTGAGGCTGTGGTCCTGGCAGTTTCCCATTCCCATCATCTGGGAACTAGGTATGATTAGTTTCTCTGTCTCATTTTCACATTTCATAATTGTATTTCTTGATAATGAAATGACTCTTATTAAACGTTTTATCTTGAAATAATCATAGATACCCAGGAAGTTGCAAAGAAATGTACATGGAAGTCCTGTTCACCCTTACTTGTCGTCCCCCATGTAAAGATACTGAATAACCAGAGTACAGTAGCAAAATGAGGAAACTGATATTGGTATAATCCACAGAGCTTCTTTCACCAGCTTTTACCAGCTTTGAGCACACTCCTGTGTGTTTCCAGCCTATGTAATTTTCCATGTGCAAAGCCTCTTATAGCCACAAATATAAGGCCCCATATTTAAGTCCTCCTTTGTAGCCAGAACCAGCCTCCCCTATTCCTAACTCCTGGCAACCACTAAATCTGTTCCCTGTCTCCATAATTATGTTATTTCACAAATGTTATATAAATGGGATCAAGCAGTGTTTTTCCTTTTGAAATTGACTTTTGCACTCAGCAAATATTCCTGGAGGCTGATTCAAGTATATATCAATAGCTCATTCTTTTTTATTGCTGAATATTATCCCATGGTAGGGATGTTCTGATGTTTTAGTGTTATCACTGTTTTTATTTTTGCCGCTTTGGTAGATGTATGGTGAAATCTCCTTGTGGTTTCAATTTGCATTTCGGTTATCTAAGGATGACGAACATCTACTCATGTGTTTGATGTCTTCTGGATATTGTCTTCAATGAAATGTCTCCTTTGGGCTTGTCCATTTTCAAATTGGATATTTCTGTTGTTGTTAATGTTCAATTTTTAGACTTCTTTATATATTCTGAATACAACTGCTTTGCTGGAAACATAAATTGCAAATATTGTCTTCTGGTCTGTAATCTGTCTTCTTTTTAATAAGATTTGTCTCATAGCACATATTTTTATGTTGATGAGTTTGAATTCATCAGTTTTTTTTTATTTTTTTCCTTTTATGGATCATGTTTTTGGGAAGAAGACTAAGAACTTTTTACCTAGCCCTATGTGCCAAATTCTTTTTATGTTTTCTTTTAAAAGTTTTATAGTTTTACATTTAAATCCCTTCTAACTTTTGTTTGAGGTATGGGGTTTATGTTTTTTCCCTTCCTTCTTTCCTTCCTTCCTTTCTTTTTTCCCAATCACTTCTGCAACAGTTATTAAAGGCTATACTTCCTCCACTGAATTCCATTTTTTCTTTGCCAAAAATTAATTGGGATATATTTGTGTGGACTTATTTATGAGTTCTCCTTCATCATAAATTAACTGGTCATATATCCATGGGTTTATTTCTGGGCTCTCAAGCCTGTCTCATTGATCTAGGCTTCTGTTTTTATGCCAATACCATATTGTTTTGATTACTATAGCTTTGTAATACAGTTTGAAATCAGGAAGTGTGAGGTCTCCAGCTTTGTTATTTTAAAGATTACTTTAGCTATCCAGGGTCTTTTGTGGTTCCATAAGAATTTTAGAATTGTTTATTCTAGCTCTGCAAAATGCCACTGGAATTCTGATAGGGATTTCACTGAATCTGTAGGTATCCTGTAATCTTAATGAGTAAGTGTATTTGGTCTAGAAAAGGTTTTTAGGTGCCTCTGGTAGATACTTTAAGAATTTTCTTCATAGGCAATCATGTCATCTGCAAATTGAGGCTTTGAGTTTGTTTTTGTTTTTTGTTTTGTTTTTGTTTTTGTTTTTGTTTTTGTTTTTGTTTTTGTCCTAGCTATATGCACTTTACTTCTTATCTTTTTGAGTGATGAGAACTTCTAGTATTATATCACATAAGAGTGATAAGAGCAGCCATTCTTGTCTTATTCTCATTCCTAAGGGGGAAGCATCAGACATTCCTCTATGAAGTAAGATGTTAACTAGGTTTTCCTATAAATGTTTTTAGTAAGGAAAAGCAAGGCGCCTCCCTGGGCCACCTTCTGCTGTGATATGCATGGGTAGGCAGAAGCCCCCTGGACAAGGTATCCTTTTGCCACTGGATGGAGAGCAGGAAGACACAGAGTTCTGTGACACTGCCCTGACAGGGGGACCAGGTTGCTTCCTGGTGACAAGCGTGAAGAGCAGGACTCTGGGCTCTCACTACGTCTCTGTTGTCCTTCTCCTTTGGCCATAGCATATTTTTTTTTTTTTTAATTTTGCTTTGTTTTGTTTTTGTTTCATAGTTGTTGGCAGTTCCGGTGACAGACCTCTTCATGTCTAGTCTGGGTAGTCTGGAGAATTCACCATGCTATCATTCCTCAGGTTCTGAGATACCCAGCCAGTCTGCCTTCTTCTCCAACAACCAGAGTCCTACTACTTTTCCTGTTGAATTATTTCCTGGATTTCATTGTACTTACAGTGAAGGGGCTGGGAAAAGTGAATCTACACCATCCTCTTCTGGAATCCAAAATCTGTTTTCTATTTTTCTACTGAGTATATTTAAAGGAACTGCTAGAAATTAAAATGTTAATTTATATTCATTTGTATTTTCTAAAATATTTCTGAGTCCCATGATTGTCACAGAATATGATGAACAGAATTTACATAATCTACATGCATGACTGATGTCAACAGTATTTTAGGCCACAGTCATTAAACATCATCCCTAATGTTATAAGGTCCCTCTGAACTGTAAAAGCTGACTCTATGATCAAAAAGTTTTAATTAAATATTAAGATGACTTCCCTCCATTATCCAGGATTTAAAAAACTAGTATTCTCAATAGCTGTAGGAGATGTCCTTAGTTTAATATTACAGGGAGGGTACAAAATTAAGTTGTGCAAATTCCTGTCCCATACAGTCACTCCCTATGCCTTCTCCCCAGTGCCAGAGAGCTGACATAAACCATACGGGAGCATGTCCGTCCTCCACACTCCTACAGCCATCAGTCTGGGATGCGGCTGCGGCATTCCAAAGTTTTTTATCAACACCCAAACCCGCGACAGTGTGTACAGAGACTTTTAGGGAGCACAGCTCTGCAGAAGTTAAATTTCAAAGCAGAAAACTGGAAATGGAAGAAAATTCTCCCTCTTCAGTCCAAGTGGAGAGATATATGATTTAAATGACAGAGAGAATAAATTATCTTTTTAATTAAAAAAAAGAAACTGATTGAACTTTGCCTCTATACAGACATAATGATAAATTTCCTCAACTCAATGTTCAGATTTGCTGCAGAAAAGAGATACTCTTCTCTGTACAGTGCTTTCTCACTAGCATCCTACATTATATTATAGCAAACACAGCTTTTCATGTTCGCGCGCGCACACACACACACATCAGGTCTTTAAGACATCTGTAAATGAATGCAGCTTCTTTCAACATCCTTCCCTCAGCTGTAACCTCCCTGATTCCCACATATTCAGAGTTCATCCAAGAATCAAAAACAGAAAAGGTCCTTTGAGGATATTCAAGGAGAATTCATTTCCAATATAAAAGACAAATGCAGAACCACTAATATGAAACTCACAACATTTGAGTTACCTGGGTAAATCACACCATGCCCACAGCTACTGCCACAGATCCCACTAACTCTAGAAACTATTCCGGATGTTCTTTCCAGTTGATGTATAAAACTCTAAATTCAAGAACACTCAGCAGGCAACCACCAGAAAGGGCTCCTTTGCACCTAATTCCTCTTTCCAGGATCTCAAAGTGCAGTTTTGGAGTATCTGTCTATGATAATAGTATCATCCTTGACAAAACTGTGACAAAGCCCACCACAGTAGAAACTTTTGTTCAAGACAGGTCAAGTGGAAACAACACCTTACTTTACTATCACACCAAATAATATGAAGGAGCTAAAAACAAATGATGCAAGACCACAAAGCACATATCTTATTAAAAAAGTCTTTGTCATATACTTTGATAACATCTATTATTTGCAGTTGGTTGTATGTCATATCACTGCAATTCAAATATTTTCAAAAAGAGAAGATAGAATTCACCATTCCACAGAAATGACCTTTGGAAAACAAGTCTTTGGTTACTTTCAGCATCCCATCCCTAAGCCAGCTGGACCTTCCATAAAAGGGTGGGTTAACTAACTGAAACCTCAAGGTGAATTATGATGCAAATAAAAGGAAAGTTTACAAGTTTTTCTGAACTAAGGACCCTGTCCAGAGTAATGAAGTTTAAGAGGTATTTTTCTACCTATCACCATGTTCCTAACATATTCATTTTTATGATGCCCTATTTTTAAAGAGTTATATTAAGTTCTCAGATAATCAAAAGGGAAATAAATAGGTGAAGCTGTTTCCTTTAAAAGCAACTTCTGTGTTCCTGAAAGCTTTTAAAATGGAGGTAGAGCAAGCCCTCACTTATTAGTAAAAGAGGATTTAAACCAGCCTCTTTCAGAGGGGGGTTTTATGATCACACAGTGAAAACTGGGTGAAACAGACAAATGGCTGTCAGGTTGCAGCCCCACCCGCCCCCTCACCGTGAGGCCCTGCTCTGCCCCACACACCCTGGCTCAGCTCCCAGCTTCAAAGCAGCCAGCACTGCGGCCCTGCAGACTTGCCCATTGGGGACATGCTTAGCCCCACCTGTAAAATGAGACATGGAATGGGGTTAGGGCCAGGAAGGCTGGAAGCCTTGGCGGGATCACTGTAGGCCACATGAGATGATCTCAACTCTTCCCTGGTTTCAGGGACGTATTTTCGATAAGGCTGACTTCCCTGTTCCTCCCATAATCGGTCACTGCGTGTCTCTGATTTGACCACAAGGGGCACATCACTGAGCAAGGGCCTTTTTGGTGGGTTGAACTGACCAGGAGAAATTCCCCAAACACAGGGAGAACATGGCACCTTTGTGTGCCATGGTGGACACTCACCAAGTAAAACCTCAGCTCCCACATCCCCCCACCAGCAGTTCTCCTGAGCCCTAAGATAACCTAGTAGGCAGCTTTTCAATCTGACTGCCAAAGATGAGTGTGAACAAAGGACACATGCTATGAACAACCGTAAAGGAAGTTGGAGGCAAAATAGTTCACAGAACAGCAACAAAGACCAAGTCAAAGCTTCAAAATCAATACGTCAGCATGGCCCCTTCTCTGAGCATGCATCAGCGGCCACCTTGGTGATGAAGCTGAAGTACCCAGGCCTGGCCTCCTCCAGCAGTGTGCCCTGAGCCCCCAGCACTGCTCCCTACACTATGCTCCCCACTCCCCACAGCAGTGCCCAAGCAGCCAACAAGCAGGGCTGCCTCTGGATTCAAAAGGAATCTCCAACTCAAAGATATAGATTGGGATAATATCTAGGCAACACACCACAGAGGAGCACTTGACACCATGTCTGTTGATAGCAACTCCTCCAAGCTGCCTGTGTGTACTTGTCCATAGGAGGGACAAGTGTGATAGGTACACAGCTGGCCCTGGCCTGAGCCCCTGGAGGCCTGTCCATTGACAGTGTCACCCCCAGTTAAAGCGCCAAAGCAACCTTCTTAGAGTCCATGAGAGCAACACAAAAGCTAACAGTAGGAAAATGATCCCTGCCCTAATAACCATCCCTCACTGTGCCATCCCAGATATAGCCCCTGGAAAAGGAGTCCAAATGAAATCCATGCAAAACATTAAATAATGAAAACCACAAGATACTCAAGCACGTATTTGCATATACATGTTCACATCAGCATTTTTCACAACATCAAAAGAAGGAAGCAACCCAACAATCCATCACCACATGAATGATTAAATAAAATGGGGTATGTGCATATCCCAAATATTATTCAGCCTCAAAAAGGAAGGAGATTCTGACCCATGCTACAACATGGATGAAACCTGAGGTCATTATGCTAAGTGTGTAAGCCAGTCAACAAAGGATATATAAGGCATGAATAACTCCACTCATATGAGGTAGCTATAGTCAAAATCATGGAGACAGAAGGTAGAATTGTGGTTGTCAAGGGCTAGGGAAGGGAAGTTAGGAATTAGTGTTCAATGGGCACAGAGTTTCACTTTGGGAAGATGAAAAAGTTCTAGAGCTAGATGGTGGTGATGGTTGCATAGCACTGTGAATGTAATTAATGCGATAGAGTTGTGCACTTAAAAACAGTTAAAATGGCAAAGGTCATGTATATTTCACTACAGTAATTTTCTTTTTCTTTTCAATTTTAAGGCACATGAAAAAGCACACTCAAAGGCAGGTGGCCAGTGGGCCCGTGCAGCACAGCTTGCTGCCCCATGTACCAGCTCGCCACCTGTACCAGCAGTGACTCATGCAGGTTGGGAAGCGGACACAGTCACACACCAGCACCTGACAACTTGACCACCAGAACCAACCCCACTGAACCCAAGTAAGACCTGTCCCTATGTGCATGTGGTGGGCATCAGTGGTGTCTACAGTTCTTAAAACTTTGTAAGTCACCCCAGATAAAAAGGAAATCAAGCCAATGCACTTCACTGTTACACAAATGAAAGTATGCAACATTCTTTCAGTGGTCTGAGATGATTTCACAACCACAAAGCTACTTGAAGGTGTTCTAGATCTCTGAAGGAAAGCACATACACAAAAAACACACCATCGCTGGGATGCAAAAAAAATCACAACTTCTAATTATAATTGTTATTTCTCTTATTTATTTATTCATTCAACCATGCACTGAAAGTCTATGATTTATACATTAAACTAAATACACACTAATTGCACAAGCACAAGTGTTTTTTACGGACAGGGGTGTGAGATCAAAAAAGTTTGGAGATTACTCATATAATCAAGCCACACTATAAAGAATGTCTATAACATTTGAATTTTTCTAAAAATGATATATGCAGCCTCTTTGTCACTTACCCTTGGTAAATTCTGGGTTCTGCCATGTTATCAGGATAATTATCTGGTTTTTAGACACTTTCTCAAAAGCCTGAACTGGATCCCATCTACACACAAAACAAGTTGAAAATGGCCCAGGATGCTCACAGAAGGTAGCATATGATGAGCAGGTAGCCAGTTGTCCTGGTTAACATCACCTGGGATCCCAGAGCCCAACGGCTACCTGTCCACCCCCCAGCTCTGTGCCTTCTGAGCTGAGACCTCTCTCTGGGTCACCATTTCCTTAAAGGGTCAACAAAGAATTTACAAGTATCTTGCAGGGCTAGCCAGGAACTTTACCACACAAGTTCATAAAAATTCCAAAAGCACACAGTGCTAGAGAAATGTAATGTTTTATCATTAAATATTTCAACTGAAAAAAAAACATTTTCCACCATATCATGTCTTCATGATCCCATGAAGCAAGGTAGGATCCTCATGTATTCTCAGCTAATTCAAATGGCTACAGATGTTTTTAATGGAAATTATATAAATCAATAGTAACACATCAAAAACTGTAGTTTAAGTACTTGGTATTTGTTATGTCCTCCCAAGAACACAAATGTATTCTTTTCCTATGGCTGATGCTACAAATTACAACTCAGAGGCTTAAAACAACATAAATGTGTTATCATACAGTTCTGGAGGTGAGGAGTCAGACATGGATCTCACCAGGATAGAGCCAAGGTTTTCTGCTTTGACTTTCCAGCTTCTCCAGGCCATCCATGTTCCTCAGGTTGTGGCTCCTCTTCCATCTTAGAAGCCAATGAAATCTCTTGAGCCCTTCTCACTTCTTCCTGCCCTCTCTATTACATTAAGGACTTGTGTTTGGATTAAGAACCAAGATAATAAGGGCGTCTGGGTGGCTAAGCATTGGTTAAGCATCTGCCTTCAGCTCAGGTCATGATCTCAGGGTCCTGGGATCGAGCCCCACATTGGGCTCTCAGCTCAGTAGGGAGTCTGCTTCTTTCTCCCTCTCTCTCTCTCTCTCAAGAAAATAAGTAAAATATTTAAAAAAAAAAAAAAAAAAAAAGAACCAAGATAATGTCCCTATCCCAAGGTCAGTTCATTCCCCCACACCATGGAAGTTAATAATCACAGGTTCTGGTGATTAGCATCTCTAGGGTACTACTGTTCTACCAATGGGCATTCATCGTGCCATGACCCATATATCATGAGGATTTGTTCACTCACTCATCCATATATTCAATCAAAGATGCTGAGACCCTGCTCCCGAACAAGAACTACAGGGACAGTGAAGACTGACTGGTCCCAGAGAGGCCCAGGGAGGAGGACAGAGCAGTATGTCTGCAGAAACAGCTGGAGCAGAGGAAGGGCGGTAATACCCAGGGTACAGAGAAGGGACTTCTCTTCTCCCAGAAGAGATGGCAGCAGGAGAGAGCAGTTACCAGGTGTCAGAGAGAAAGGCTAAGATGGGGTGAGAGTGGCAGGATTTAGGGGGGTTACAGGTGTGGTCAGAGCAGTTGAGAGCATGGGTTCCAGAGATCCCATGCATGGAGGTTCAGGGCTGCTGCTCTGCACGTAGTGGGATGACTTCCAGATTCACTGATACGATCCTAGATTCAAAGAAAAAGATGTACGTATAAACTGAAAAATGCAGCTCTGGTAATGATGAGGAAAGAAGAGAAGTGAGGCACCAGCAAAGGCAGGAGTAGATAAGACAGGTGAAATGATACTCACAGGGAGGGTGAAGACAGCCTGAGGGGAGTAGCTCCTTGGGAGGTGTCTTAAACTGAAGGGTTTATTATTATTCAGCTGTGGTGAGGCCAACAGATCAGGAGATGACTGCCATTGAGAATGCAGTCCGTCATTCACAATCCCAAGAGGAGGGGGCACACAACACCACAGGGAGTCACACAGAGAAGGACTAAGGTCTATTCAGAACAAGGGGAAAATGTAGGCAAGACCCTTAATTGTGCTTTCCATTGGAAGGAACGGGGCAGAGTAGGGGAAAGCAGGCTTAGGAATAACTTCAGTGAGCTCTAGGGCTTAGGGGCTGACCCTGGTCTGGCAACTGGCCCTGAGCTGATTAGGGCAGCGGGATGGTGGCCATGAGTGTTAGAGCCTGATAAAGAAGTGTCTGGAGTGTGGTCTCTGGATTGTTTGCTTTGCATATGAAAGGGGCACTCACAGATCAGTCCTTTTGCTGCCTCTGGGAACTGGTTGGTCCTGGGATGGGCTAGAGCTTCCAGGGTCAACAATGCCCCAGGTATCAAAATCTCAAATATAGACAATAAAAAGACAAAGTTAACACAGGACTGAAAACACAGGGACCGATTTAAGATGTTGCCCTAGGCACTTGTTGGGAACAGAACCAAGAATTACAGACACGCTGCTCCCTCCACCCATCCACACACCCTTCTCCCAGCCCCACACATCCCTCTCCCTAGGCTTACTAGGAAGGAATTCCCATTATATCCCCCACATACTTCACAGAGGAATTAATAGGATATGAAACCAAAAGGGGAAAAAGAAACAAAGACCATAAGCAAGGAGGTTTATGATGATCAGTAAGATGTTTCTATCCATGCATAAGGCTGTTGCCATAGCACTCAGACCCAACTCTGGTTCTCACCTCGGGCCTCTCTAAGCATGGCATCCCAGCCACGGGGCTCCTTGGTATTACAGAAGGCAGTGCAGCAACCAGATTTCAATGTAATGAATCAAACTTTCCATCCCACTTAAAGGCAACGCTTTTCTTTCCAAAAAAAGAAAAATCCTAAATGGAAAATGTTACAATGCAAGTCACAATGCCAGCTAAGTGCCAAGAAAAGTCGCACACATCTGATTTGACTAAAGTCTGCCCTGGCAAAATGAACAAAGAAAAGAATGAGGGTGATAACAATTACAATATGGAATGGCACTGCTAGGCTTCTACCAATGAGCCAGGAGGAGCAAGACATCGCTAATATCATGCAATTTAACAAAAATGCTCTTTTTTTCAGAAAATAAATGCATGCCATGTGTATCTTGAGACTCCTGAACATTTGTGGGGAACATTTGTGGCCCTTATTTGTCATCTATAGGAGACATTCTGAAACATATCACTTGGATTTATGTTTAAAAATGCTTTGCTTCTTTTTTTCTGAGAGAGACAAAAGCTGAAAGCATCCCAAGAGGAACCACGACCTCCCTCCTGATAACACACTCACTGTCACTTGCTGTGCTGCCTTTTTCCCTCAGATTGTTCTGAGTTTTCAGAGTCAATAGATTTCCTGAACCACTGTGCACTGAAGATGACTGAGACAGACTGGAGAATTCTGCAACTGAAATGAGAATGGTGTCCAACTTGGCAGAGAGCTGGGGGAGAGGCCCCATCTGTGTCTCTGCCCAAGCACAGAAAAGGATGCGGCCACACCCTCAGAGTAAGCCCCAGGGCCCCCTCCTCCACCCACCCACCCCTTTAGAGTACTGGAAATGCCACAAATGAGGCTGCACAGATGGGAAGCCCTGATCATCAGCGGAGATGGGGATGGTCTCCCCATCCACAGCTGACACACTACACATACCACCAAGAGTCCCAAGGTCACATTTTGAAAAAGTATGGAAATAGGAACCAAAATCAGACCCTGACAACTTGATTTGTTTAAGAAACTGCTATTGAAAGTACCCAAAACAAAGGGTAGATAGAAGAGTAGTAGGAAGTGAGAACAAAGGGCTCAGTTCAATTGTCTGATGACAGCTGGGTTTCCTTCCATTTCATTAACCCCTCTGTTACTGGATTCCTTCCTGGACAGAAGGTTCCATTCAGAAAAGCACTGGTGGGAGAAGAAGATGAACAGGAAGAAAGGTGGGAGAAGTGGGATTCCGGGGGTGGGGGTGGGGCGTTCCAGAGCTTTGGAAGGGACAGTATTTTAAGACCCAGAATATGCCCATGTCTGATTCACACCCTGGGGCCTTTCTAGGAAAGACCTACAGTTCCTGGAAGAGGCAGACCTGAGGGGGGGGGAAGAACCAAGGCAGATTCCCACGCCAGGAGCTAATGTCTGGACTGTTCTAAGATCAAGGATCATGGGTCCTAAAGCCTGGGAAGCACTCTTTTGAGGAGTCCTGCAGGGCCCATCTCTGGAGGAAGCGATTCTTGGCAGCTCTAGGTTTGTTTTCCTTTTGAAAATCAAAGATTTACTTTAGGGTTTGTTTTTTTTTTTTAATTTTGTAACAGTTGACAAACAAAAAATGAGAATTTCAAAGACACCATTAAATGAATCAATGAATTAAACTTACTTGATGTATTTTTTTTAAAAGAGTTATTACCAAATAATTACCAAAAATACATCACTCACCGCTCTCTGATAAGCAAATAATGCCTCAATTTTGCTATTCTCCACAGGGCTTTTCCAGTGAACTGCATTTCTAAGATTCTGGGGCCAACCAAGAGTACCCCCTGGATTATCAGGGTCCAGGAAGTCAACAATGGGAATCCTCTGCTCCCATTATTCCAATATTTCAAAATGTTTTTCAGAAACTGTCCATTTACTCATGGCAAAACCACACATGCTTAATGACACTTAAAGTTCTTTGTTTTGGCTAGAAGAACATCTGCTTCGGGGTAATTAACAAGGTTAAGAAACATCTGGACCAAAAGATCTGAACAATAATAGAAATAAGAGCAGTAGCAATACTCATAATAACGAGCTACAGATAACCTCTTCAAACACTTACCTGCCTGCCTGGCACTGCTCCAGCCTTTTCATGCATCATCTCACTTTATCCTCCCTCCTATTTAAATGAGGGCACTGGGCTGAAGAGAGATGCAGCCTGCCCAGCATCTAACTGTTGGCAAGGGTTCAACCTCACTGAAGGGGTTTTAATTGTCCCTGATTGGCTTAAAATGGGCAAAAGAATTTGTTATTACCTAATGAAAATAGTTTGGTAGGCAAAGTATTTCAAACTACAGTATGCCCAGGGGAAAAATACCCAGGGCAATGCATACAAACTGCACTCTGGGAAAATGCAAAACAAGCCCAGCTAAGAGTACTCTAAAAAAGCAACATCAAAACAGCCTTTCCATTTTTTCCTGTTAGTTCTTTCAACATACTAAATATAGCAAGCTTAAGACTTGTACAGATAAGTACACCGGGCTCCCCTGATTCAGGAACTCAACAAGTAGCTGGACCATCCATTTTTGTGAAGGGCAGGACCCTAATGTCACACAGGCGCTTCTCCATCTTCTCAAGTCAAGTAATCAAGTGCTTACTTTCAAAGTCTTCCAAAAATGCTTTTCAGTGATGGCAAGGCTGTTTCTTATGGGGTGGGACTGTCCAGAGCAAAGCAAGTACATCACATACCATTCAGCAGCCTAGCCCATGAACACCAGGTGCCAGGAAGATCAGCAGTCATTATGGTGACTAAGTATTTGCAAGCACACCTACAGGCACTACTGTCCTGGAACAGCCTGACCCCTTTCAGGAAAGATGGAACTTGCTGGGTTCATGACCACCGTAAAGAATGACCCTCAGATAGGATCTAGCCATACCATGGCAAGGCAAACCAGGACACTGAGCTTTAGGGGGCACAAAAAGCTACAGAAGAATTGAAAAAGGCTTCAGGGTGCCAGGGTGCCTGGGTGCCTCAGCTGGTTCAGCATCTGCCTCTTGGTTTCAGCTCAGGTCATTATCTCACGGTCCTGAGATCAAGCCGCACATCAGGTTTCATGCGCAGCAGGGAGTCTGCTGGACAGTCCCTCCTTCCTCTTCTCCCTCTACCCAGCCCTGCCCTCCCACCACACCTGCACTCTCTTTATCTCTCTAAAATAAAAAAATCTTAAAAAAAAACAACAGGACTTCTAATCCAGTTAAAAACGGACAAAGGATCTTAACACACATTTTTAAAAGAAGACATACAAATGATCAAGAGGTACATGTAGATGTGGTTTAACAACATGAATGATTAAGGAAACACAAATCAAAACTACAATGGAAATAAAAAACTACAATGCGATATCACCTCACACCAATCAGGATGGTTAGTACCAAAAGAGAAGAAACAACAAGTGTTGGTGAGGATGTGAGGAAAGGGGAATCCTTGGATATCACTGTTGGGATTTAAAACTGCTACAGCCACTACTAAAAATAGTATGGAGATTCCTCAAAAAAATGGAATTACCATATGGTCTAGCAATTCCACTTATGGGAATATACCCAAAGAAAACAAACATACTATGTCAAAGAGACATGTGTGTCCCCATGTTCAGTGCAGCATTATTTACAGTAGCCAAGCCATGGATAAAAAACGGGTGGTGTATATATATAGCGGAATATTATTCAGCCATGAGAAAAAAAAGGAAATTCTGCCGTGTGACAGCATATATAAACCTAGAGGGCGTCATGCTAAGTGAAATAGGTCAGACAGGAAAACTGAAATACTCTGTGATCTCATTTATATGCAGAATCTAAACAAAACAAAGCAAAACTAAATAAAGAGAGCAGACTGGTGGTTGCCAGAGGCAGGGGTTGGAGGAATAGGGAAATAGGTAAAGGTGGCCCAAAGCTACAAAGTTCCAGCTATAAACAAATTATAGGGATGTAATGTACAACACTGTGACTGTACTTAACAATACTGTAGTATATATGGAAAATTATTAAGAGTTCTCACTACAAAGAAAAAACTTTTTCTTTTCTTTTTTTTTCCTTTTAAAGATTTTATTTATTTATTTGACAGAGAGAGATCACAAGTAGGCAAAGAGGCAGGCAGAGAAGAGGAATCAGGCTCCCTGCTGAGCAGAGAGCCTGATGCAGGGCTCGATCCCAGGACCTTGGGATCATGACCTGAGCCAAAGGCAGAGGCTTTAACCCACTGAGCCACCCAGGCACCCCTCTTTTCTTTTCTTTTTTTTTTTTTGTACCTATATGACTGACGCATATACAACTACATATATACACATATACATAAATACAGATACATAAATCCATAATGATAATTTTTAAAAAGCTAAATAACCCTTAGGAAAAGTAGTTAACTAACCTTACCATGGTAATCATTTCATAAAATATTTAAGTCAAGTCATTGTGCTGTATACCTTAAATGGAAACAGTGCTATATATTAATTATATTTCAATAAAACTAGGGGAAAAAAAATAAAAAGTCCTCTTCTGGTTCCAGAAGTATGGTAAGAAATATTTAAGATGAGCTGGGGATACAGACCAAAAAAGAAAAAAAATAATAATAATGATTGCAGGTTATGTCAAAAGACTCAAGAGCCAAATGAATTGGCTTCTATTGACCAGAGGATAGCAACTATAATAATAACCACAAAAGGCCCCAAACCAATGGATTATATTCAAATATATAAAATCCATAGTAAATAAATCCACAAAATCCATAATAATAATTTTTAAAAAGCTAAATAACCCTTAGGAAAAGTAGTTAATTCCAGAACAGCAGCAAAGAAAATAAAAGATAAGCCTGGACCATCTTAGAGCCAGAAAGTAGGGAAGAACTCAGGAAACTCTGGGAAAATGTCAAAGGGACACAGGGTTTCGCTGAGAAAGCTCCCAGTCACCAGAGCTGGAACAATGTGAGCAACAAGATAAATTATAAGAGCATTCAATTACAACCTACAGAATAAAACAAATACCCACTAGTCTCCACTGATAGGAATAAATGATTGAGCAAACTACCGATGAAGAAGAGAAAAAATGCTCTTCTAAGAATTCTACTCCATGAAAACAGAAGGAATGAAGGTAAAAAACAATCCATTAGAATACCACCAAGATCCACTTATGGGTGTTAATGTTGGAGGGCAAAAGTTTGAGGAGAAATATGATACCTTCATAGTCTCAAGATATTAATTTTTCACAGCAGGAAAATAAAAAATTTACAATATCCTAACCAAGAGAGTAAAATTAGTGTGTTCAATAGTAAGATATATAGGCATCATATACACCCTGATATGATATAGTGTGAAGGACATCACTTCGATGGTTCTTGCCAAAAACCCAGTCTCAACCTAATCGTGAGAAACAACACACCAACTCAAAATGAGGGGAATTGTACAAAATAACTGGGGCTGCCAGAATGGTGAAATAAGGACCTCCAGATAAATTTGCTCCTCCATAAAAGCAACACTGGCAAAATTTCTAAACCAACTTTTTCAGAAGCCTGAGTGTTAACAAGTAAGCCCTGCCATAAGCTGAGGGGAGTTTATTCAAGAAAAACTGCAGAACCTCAATAACAATAGTTGGATTTGTGGAATTTTAACTTGGCCTATTCCCACTCCCCCCTCCCTAGCTCTGCAGTACCTATAAAAATCAACTTGACTTGATGCCATCAGAATGGGTAGGCTGAGTTCAGAGTTCCTCAAAAACTTGATTCCCAGAACAATGTTGTTAAAGAGGAGCTGATTTGGACCTCGCTCTATGGGTAAAGCCCTGTACCCAGGGCATGCATTGAAAATAATCAGCAGCAGGGACATGGGTGGATCTGTCAGTGTCCAACTCTTGGTTTTGGCTCAGGTCATGATCTCGGGGTTGTAAGATTCAGTCCTCCCCTCAAGCTCTGTGCTCAGCAGGGCATCTGCTTGAGATTCTCTCTCTGTTCCTTCCCCCACTACTGTGGGGGAGCAGGTTCTCTCTCTAAAATAAATAAATTTTTTAAAAAATCAGCAGAAATTGTTCAACATTGCAGCTACCTGAAGGTGTTGTACCAGTTGAGGCAAAAAAAGTGTATTTTTTCATAACTGTTTCTTCTCCTATGTGGATTTAAAAGACAATTCCACACACCAATAATTATAAATCTGTGTTGATGGACATATACTGTGTAAAGATGCAAATTTATAGGCTAGTAGTACCACAAAGGAGGGGGAGAAAATAGAATTATACTGAGCAAATTTTTCTACACACTATGGAAATTGTTAGTATTAATGCTAACTACATTATTTTAAATTAAGATACTATTTATGATCTCTATAGCACCATTACAAAAATAAGAACATCAGCATAGTAAAAGAAACAACATGGAATTAAAATGGTACGCTAGAAAAATATTTATTCAAAGAAGGCAATAATAGAAGTCTATGGGGCAGAAACATGTTAAGACACACAGAAAACACACAGCAAATCGGCAGACAGAATTTCTACCTTATCAGTAATTACATTAGATGTTAATAAAATACTACAATCAAAAGGCAAAAACTGGCAAAATAAATTTTTCAAAATATATAATTCAACCATATATCATCTATAAGACATACACTTTAGATTCAAAGACATAAATAGGTTGAAAGTAAAAGGATAAGAAAAGATATACCATGGAAACCATAACCAAGAGAGCTGAAGTAGACATATTATTAATTTTAGACAAAATAGATTTTTAAGACAAGAATTGGTAGAGAAAGAAATGTATTTTATAATGATAAAAAGATCAATTCATCAGAAAGTCATAAAAATTTTAAATAACTACGTATCTAACAAAGTCCCAAAACATATGAAGCAAACACTAAGAGAAATAAAGGATTCTGTAAGAACTGGGAGACTACAAACACCGCACTTTCAGTGATGACTAAAACAACAGGCAGAAGATCAACAAGGAAATAGAAAATGTAAACAACATTTTAAACCAAATAACAGAGCTAAAAGATATCTATAGAACACTTTATACAACAGAATATATATTATGCTCAAACACATACGGGACATTTTCCAGGATAGATCATAAAACAAGACTCAACAAATCTAAAGGATTGATATCATACCAAGTATTTCAATTGAATGAAATTAGAAATCAATAACAGAAATTTGAAAAATTCACAAACATATGAAAATTAATAAGACATTACTAAACAACCAAGGTCAAGGAAGAAATCACCAGGGAGACTGGAAAATATTTTGAGACAATATGAAAATACAACACATCCAATATTATAAGATGCAACTAAAGCAGTTTTTATAGAGAAACTTATAGCTGTCAGTACCTTTACTAACAAAGAAAAAATATCCCAAAAAATAACCTAATCTTCTACTCTAACTACAAGAAGAAGATCAAACTAAAACCTAAGCCAAACAGAAGGAGGGAAATAATAAAGATTAGAGCAGAAATAAATGAAACAGAGAACAGAAAAACAATAGAGAAAAATCAGCAATACAAAAAACTTGGTTCTTTGACAAGATCAACAGAACTGGAAAATCTTTAGCTAGAAGGTGCAAGCAAATAAGAAAGCTCACATTTTTAAAAATTAGTCATAATAGATGATATATCACTACAAAACTTACAAAAATAAAAAGAATTACAAAGGATTTTTATGGACACCTGTATGCCAACAGGGTCATTTAGATGAGATGAACACTGTCCTAGGAAGATAAAAAGGTACCACAACCACAACTACAACTCAAAAAGAAACAGAATATCTGAACAGACCTATAACAAGTACTGAGATTGAACTAGTGATTTTGAAACTCCCCACAAAGAAAAGACTAAAGTTCTCCTCAATGTTGAAGTTTTCCATTTAGTGAAGAATTAACACCAATTCTTCACAAACTCTTCCAAAACTGAGAATAGTAGAAGTATTCCCCCACAACTCATTCTATGACGCCAGTATAATGTTTTTTTTTAGAGCAAAACCCACACCCACAATATCCCAAATAAATACAGATGCAAAAAGCATCAACAAATTCTACTAAACTGAAACCAGCAAATTATAAAAAGGATTATATGCCATGACCACACAGGATTGATTTCAGGAAGGCAAAGATGGTTTAACATATGCAAAGCAATGTAATACAGTGTACTAATTTACTAAAGGACAAAAGCCACATGATCATGTCAATAGATGAAGAAAAAGCACCTAACAAAATTTAATATTCTTTCTTGATCAAAAAAAAAAAATGTTCAGCAAAGTAGGAACAAAGGGCAACAGTATAGAGAAAATCCTCAGGAATCCACAAAGCAAATATGAGCCATAATAAACGAGTAAGCAAGATGGCAGGATACAGGATCAATATGCAAAATAACTACCTACAAAAAAATGCATTAAAGGAAAAACTGTTTAGCTCTAAAATAAAAAGTAATTAATAGCTTTGTGTTAATGTTAATTTCTTAGTTTTGACCACTGTAGTACAGTTAATTAAAATGTTAAAATTAGAAGAAGGTAGGGGAGGGATATACAGGAATTCTGCATTATTTTTACAAATTTTCTACAAATTATTTCAAAATAAAGAGGTTAAAACTTTAGAAAGCCAACTGGTTCCCATCAGAAGATGCTAGGGATCTAGATCAAACACTTACCTCTCTTTCCCTATGAGTTGTACCACTAGGAACTTAGTAAATGAGGGGAAAGATCTTTTTATAAAAGTATTCCCAGTAATAAAGAATCAGACCATCCAAATTTGGCTTCCACTAACAAACTAATGGATGAAGGCAGTGATCACCCATGGCTGCTAACATCCATCAAGAAAAGAGGGACAAAGAAACACTATGTTCTTCTTGATGGAAGTACAGAACACCATCTATGAATGTGGCTTTGATTAAAAAAAAAGAAAAGAAAAGTCAAATCTGTACCTGAGGAAGTTCTGATAAAATATCCAGACCAATCTACCACTAACAGGAATTACCACAAAAAGGAAGATACCACAGGAAAACGATCAGCAGTATTCAGGCCATGGGAAACCCTACAGTATAAATAACTCCGTTTCTTCAAAATAAATTTCAAGGAGAACATGAGAAAGAGAAATGGAGCTTTGGAGAGGGATGTCCACAGATTAAAGGAGACCTAAAAGACTTATCAGCTGATCACAGTGAGACTTTATTTGGGTCTGATTCAAACACATAGATGGAAAAAAAAATATAATGGTATTTATAAGACAAGTGAAAATCTGAACACAGATTGGGTATTTAATAATATCAAGGCATTAGTATAAATTTACGCATGATGATGGCAGTTTTATTTATGTTTTTATCTAAATTCAGTTAGCCAAATATAATATATCATTAGTTTCAGATGTGTTGTTTAATCTTAAAAGGAGTCATTGTTTTTCTAAAGATAAATAACGGAAGAAGAAATACCTGGGCTGTGCTTCAAAATAAAAGGGAGAGGGAGGGGGTAGGATAAAACAGTGGTGGCCATGAGCTGCTAACTGTTGAAACTGCACGATGATATGTTATACATGCACTTCTCTACATGTGTGAATAGAATTAAATTAGAAATCTGTAACACAAAGGAAGTACTTTGAGATGAATAAAATTTTCAACTTTTTTTTTTTTAAATAAGGTCTACGTTTCCTGGAGGGGAGGGTCTCAAAGTACAAAAATAACTACAAAAGTAGAGTCAGAGCAGAGGGATTATGGGCTCAAGCCACAGTACTGTTGCCTCCTGACAGTGAGACCTTAGGCAAGCTATCAAGTCTCCCCACCTCAGTTTCCCCCCATCTGAAAGTTGGGGATGTAAAAAGTAATGAGACTGCTGGAGGACAAGATGGAACTATGGCCTCAGTTTCCCCATCTGTGAATAGTGGGGATATGAAAATATGACTGACATTAGGTTAAGATGGAATTACACATATAAAGCACTTGCTTCCTATCAACAAGTAAAAAAGAACTACCCTATGCCTACCTTCTGAGGGCAACTAAGTCTGTAGGAAAAGAAAGGTTCTTTTTCTATAACTTGACAACCATGAGCCCAGTCAGCCATGACACATGACAGATATCAAAAGAAAAATAACTTAAAAATCATGTGAATGCAATGTCCAAATACTATTCCTCAAGTGCCCCCCTGCCTAGCATCCCCGAGAGATATCTCTGCATAAAGAGGACATGCATTATCTGGGCATGCTCCTGTCTCCTGGATCTCGTCCTGGTGCCTCTGCTTTTGCAAATCTTTTACCCCAAATAAGACAAAGTTGCTAGGCTTCCAGGGAAAAGATATTTCTGCTGCTGACAAGGAAGAGTGCAGCTCTCCAGGAAAGGGAAGGAAGAAGAGGAGAGGCAAGATAAATGAACAAAAAACAAAAGGAGAGCTTTGCTGGGTATCATTTCAGGCTCTTCTGAAAAAACAAATCATGAAGCCCGGTGGGACAGATAACGCCTGTGAGCTGGGGAAACGAAGTGAGAATCAAAGGAAAGGCAACAGGCAAGATTAGAGCAATTCCAAGATAAGCGTTAGAGCACCCCCCACTACCTGTTTTCCCAAAAGAGCATGGAAATCAGATCCAAGTATAGAGCCCAAATGATTCTGGAAGAAGTCCCCTCGGGTGATTTCATGCAGAAATGTTACTGTTTCCGCCATCCAGGAGAGGGACATAAGAAGGTATCAGTAAGACTACATTAGGGTCATTACAAAGGGAATTGAGGCAAAAGGGAAACAAAATTACACATTGACCAGGGCAGGGTATGGGGCAGAGGGAGGGAGGGCCACAGGACAAGAGCACCAGAAGAGGTATGTGGACCTGGGGCGAGCACCCCACTTGACAAGTTAGGAAAGAGGGTGCAGGCAAGGGCCTTATGCGCTCCCGTCCTTCAAACTGTGCCTTTGTAAGACCTGCTCTGGGAGCAGGGTCGGGGCGAGGATGGCTTGCTTTAACAAGTGTTATCACTGCCCCAATGGTTGAGGAGGAGGATGAGAGTGCTTTCTTCCACGCGTGGTCCCTGCTCCTTCCCTTTGCCTCTCCTGGGCAACACCCTTTTCTAGGACTATTCCTTCTTCAGCTTCCTCATCGCCGCCCACCTTTGCTAACTACTCTGCTTTCCTGCTGCCAGAATCACCCGAGTCTCCAGGCTGACTCCGTATTCCTATCGCTCTCCTCTTCCAGCTCCACCAGCCTGGCACCCTCCAATCATTTCTCCCCTCTCAGCCCAAGCCCCTGGTGACAACTGGTCTTGTCTCAGCGGACTGCTCAGCAAGCCCTCTTTCTTTTCTCCTGTGGCCCCGAGGGAGAGGACTTCTCTGGCCACGTTTTGCCAGCACCAAGAAGGTCTGAAAGGGCTTCCCACACTCAGCCCAACTCACTCGTCCAGAGCCAGTGTTGCTCAAACTGACCATTCCCACCAGCTGGGCGGCCACGGGCTGGACCTGACCCCCTGGGATCACCGACCTCCCTCTCTCTCATCCCACTGAGAATGGCTCAGGAGGATTTTCCTCAATACCAACAGTCTGAAATCCGTGAGAGGATGCAACAGGCTCAGGACATGGAAGCAAAGGACGGCTTTTCAAACTTCCACATGTAAACAAAGCCATGATGTAGATGCCAGCACTCCCACCACCACAGGCTCAATAGTCCAGGGGTGGGGGCCCGGGAAGCTGCATTTCTAACAAGTCTAATGGAGATCTCACAAAGAAGGGACCCAAGGACTAGGTTACTGATTCACACAATGGTGTGAATGACTGACACACTTCTCGCTGCAGTCAGAACACAGAGATGTCCAAGAGAACAGAGACAGTGTCAGCAGGTAAGCCTCCCTCAAAAAAAAAAAAAAAAAAAAAAAAAATCTGCTCTCACCCTGCATTTACAGTTGCTTTGCCTGCATTTACACCCCTCTGCACATCAACCAGAGCTGTGACACAACACAGCACAGACCTCAACTATTCACAACTGTGCCTCCCATTGTCTCTGTAGTAACTAAAGGCACTCAACAAACTGGCCAGACATAAAATACATTCTCTCCTGGGCTTCTCTGGTCCATCCCCATGCCAGCGCCCTGAGATCTGGCCTTCGAGCACACACCTTGTGCCTACAAACAGGTTATGGCCTGGTTGCAGTCTCAGGCTGCCCTGTGACCCTGTCGTGCCCTATCCCCACCACATGTTCCCTCAACAGTAGCATCCGCCCCATCTGGCCACATCCTCCCTTGTCCTCACTCATGTTCTCCTCTGGGAGGCCTCTCCTGAGCTGCATCCTGCATGCCTAACCTAGGTGCCCTGCCCAGGTCACCCGTCCCTGGACACATCCTGCAGTGCAGTCAGCCCCCACAGTAAGCTGCGGGTGGGCCCCACCCTCCTCCCTTTTGTATCACAGGGTCTGGCTAGGGCCTCGCACAGTGAGGAGTAAATCAGGGCATTGGTTTGAGTTGATGGACAGGAGTTTCAAGGCAGCTACACACAGCCTGGAATGCAGTGGGTGTATAAGTCACTCACCATTCTCAGAGGACAGGGGAGGACTCAGAAAACCACATCACTTAAAGCTCAATCCTGAAACCATCAATCTTAGACTTTCTGGGACTTGAAGAGTTTGACCTGGCTTCTGAGCAGGATAACTGACCAGTCTTCTCAAAAAACAGCTACCACCCCTCTCACACCTACATATAAGCACCTGGGACCTTCCTAAGGAGAAGGCCCCTTCTCACCCCAGGAAAGCTTTCAAGAAATTCAACTTGGGAGCTAGGAGATATTTAGGAACTTCTCCTGAAAGCACCATTATCCCTGAGGACCTGCCTCCTAGGGCTGTACTGATTATTTAAGAATACCAGTCAGGTCAAGATAGAAGGTGAGAACATGGACAGGTGTGGTCCAAGGGGAAGATGAATGTTTCAGAATCCCATGAAGTCTTTGAGGTCAAGTGAAGAGAACTGCTTCTGGGTCCCCCTCTATTTTCTCATCTGCATGTTGGGGGTGGTGGTTGCTTTAAGAGTCAATTGACTTAAAGGGTTAAAAACACTTTGTAATTAAAAATACACTATACTTCCTGAAGCCCAAGTATTTCTGCAAAGGAGGCTTCAGGCTCAATAATAACAAGAAGTGGTATGTGTGTAAAGACTTAAACCTTCCAGAGTCTCACCAGAGTGATGTCATACAGAAGCCAGAGGTACGGCTTCCCAGAGTCCTCACACTAGGGACAGAGGACCTTTGTGAAATTGCTGAGTCCTCCCTTCTTGGACTCAGGCTTCTTGCAAAGCGGAGCCAGGAAATCCCATAGCTCTGGCCACCGACATCATGCTTGCTGACTGGACAGTGGGCACCCCTTGAGAGCAAGAGGGCAGCATTACTCAAAGTATGAGCCATTATATAAGCATCACCTCTGTGCTAATTAAATACTCAGATTCCTGGGCCCAATCCCAGATGAGCTTGGTCAGAAACACTGGCAATGGAGCCTGAGAGTTGTTATTTATAACAAGCTCCTGAAGTAAGTTTTATATAAATTTAAGAAGCTCAAGTAACAGAATGTTGGAAAAGCTGTGGAACTGAAAAGACCAAGTCAAATTCCAATACCACTACATAGCAGCTGTGTGGCCATGGGCAAGTTACTTAACCTCTCTGAACATCAGTTTACGCATTTGTAAAATAAGTATGAAACACAACCAATGTTGCTGGAAGAGTCAGAAATAATACTCTGCACCTATGTTATCCTAAGAGGTAGGAATAACAATGACCCTCACCTTTCAGGGGAACAATCTGCCACTGTGAGCACAAGGGGTTTCCTAGAAGCCTCTCACAAGTGATGGAAGCCAGACAAGACTGATGTCCTTAACTCAAAGGCCTACATCAGTCATTTACATCAGGAGTCAAACAGAGCGAACAGGAGAGAAAGATGGGCCAAGCTTTGTATGTGGAAGCCAAGCCCATTAGCCTTCCTGAAGGGTTCCACCTTGAGGTGGGTTCAGCTACTGATGCAGCTCCAAGATGACTCTGCAGCCTAGTGGCTATTTTGGGGTGGGGAGTCTAAAGGGAGAAGAGACAGCAGTCACCCCCAACCTGAGAGTCCAAAACTCTGGGAAGATGCAAGGGAGAGAGAAAGTGTAATGACATACCCTAGTACTATGTAATGACATACCCTAGTACCAACTATGCGCAGGACTCAAAAACCCCTCAGAGCTTCAGTCTTTCCATTTGGAAACTGGAGTTAAGTTTTAGAAAACTAACATTAGGCTCCATAGCTCAGGGGTTAGAGCACTGGTCTTGTAGAAAACTAACATTAAACAGTCAACTATGGGATGGTACCCAGTTGGGTGGCCTGATCACAGCTCACATTAATGGGTGGACACTGTTATTATTACTCCTGCTTTTTTATATGTCTGTGCTGGTCACACCAAAACTTGGTGGCAGTTTCACTGTTGTCCCAAGAGGAGAGGTTATCTAAGCTTGAGCTTTACGTACCTGTATTGATTGTTAAACGTGTTAAACGTGTTAAACTACCTAGAGAGTCTGACCAAAAACTGAAGCTAGGACTTCAAACCAGAGCGCAGAGCCTGGATTTCCCTCCTTTTTACTCTTAAAAGGCGGGAGTGGTGAGGATGAGGACGCTCAGAGGCTGCCGGATTCCAGCCCTGGGATCATTCCGGTTTGGACGAGGCGTCTGAGTGCCAATCAGGATCAGGGTACTCCCGCGCCCAGCATTTAGGTTTCCTGCTTTCTGCGTCCCCGGGCGCAAAAGAAGCCGGGCCCTTCGCCCCTTGTCGAGCCGCTTCTGGGCCACCCCGCCCGGTGCCATTCACGCCGCGCCCCACACCAAGTTCCCCAAAGCGCCGCGGCCCTGAGCTGACCCCGCGCTCCACAGCACGGAGCGCCCGGCTCACCTGCTGAAGACGAGGCAGCCCAGGTGGTTGATCTCGTGGTCTGAGCGGTGGCGGCTGTAGTCCTCCCACAGGTCCTTGAAGGCCGTGACGGCCAGGATGAAAAGCACGGGAGCCAGCGCCAGGCCGGGCTGGAAGGCGTTCACCGCCGGCACGAAGTTGAGCAGCGCGATGAAGACAAAGTACACGTTGGCCAGGCGGTGGAACTGCTCGAACAGGTTCTTGGGCAGGAAGGACAGTAGAGTGTACTTGGTGGTCTTGAGCCGGTTGTCCGCCAGGTGCTGGGCGCCCCCGCGCCGCCGTCGCCGCGCACCCTTGGTCGCGCCAGCCGCTGGATCCTCGACGCCCGGGGGCGGCAGCAGGTTGGAGCGCACCACGCGCGTCCTGCCGTCTCCGCGCCGCCGCCGCCGCCGACGACGACCCGGGGACCCGGGCTCCTCGGCCGCCGCCGGATCCCGCTCCATGGCCGCGTGTCGCCGCGCCCGGCTCCTCCGCCGCTCGCGCCCGCCCGCGCCAGCCTCCTAGGTGATCATCGCCGGCGGCCCGGGCGCGGTGGCGCGGGCTCCCCGCCTGAGGGACGCAAGGAGACGGCGGTCAGCGCCCGCCCCGCCCAGCCGGCTAGTCCGCTGTCGGGGCAGGGCGCAGGGGGGGCGGGGCGGGGCGCGCGCGGCACAGAACTCCCTTGTACTCGCGCTTGCCTGGCCGCTTCCGCCGAGGCAGCTCCTGGCCCCGCCCCGCGCCGCGCCCAGGCTGGGATACCGCGGATAGCGGGAAACAGAAAGACCCGAGCTGCAAACTTTAGAGCGGTTTAGTTTCGTTTCCAGAAGCATCAGTCAGTCCCAGAACAGTGCAAAGGCGCCCTGACTCCGGTAGGAGAGAGGAAGCTGCAGAGTCTGAGAGCAAAGGCAGCGCAGTCCCCTGGCAACCGTCAGGCTCTTCCTGGGCCAGCTCTGTTTCCCAGGCCCTGGACAGGGAAACGGTTTGGGAGCCCGGATTAGGAGCCTCCTCTTGGAATCAGCTAGAATCAAAATCCAAATGAGCCATGCCATACCAATGCTACGATTTTTAAATCTCATTTACCGAAGATATCTGCTTTTGGGGAGAGCCCAAGAAGTTGGGATTCTGTTGGCTCTACACCCTTCCCTACGCCTGCTCAACTTCCACCTACTTTCAGATTTACTTCTTGGGTAACTAGACTTTTCCCTTTCCCTGACCATCGCTGCATTTTCTTACTTCTTACTTCCCTAAATAGACTTTTTTTTTTTTTAATAAGAATATTTCTCAGTGGCAAAGGTAGGCTTTGGTTTGAGGTATTTTTCTTTTCCTCTCTGGTAAACCCCCAGAGCAAAATATCCCTGTGTGCTGCAGTTCTGAAGCGGCCTCAGAAAAGCTATGACAGGAAATTGAAAGTGGTTGTTGGGAGGGGAGGAGAGGACCAGAATTTTAGAAGAGTTTTGGGGGCAAAGGGCTCCCCTCAGTATTTGTGGGGAATCAGAGAGGGGCGTATGTGAACGATGGGGGTGGGAGACTATGCTGGGTATGGCAGAAGGTATTGGGGAGTCCCCACTTCAGTGGCAGCACTCCCCTCCAGATAGACCATAGCTGTGACAGTTCGGCCTTCTGCTTTGGAAGTACAGGGATAAGCAGCAGAGATTTCTTGGCAAGGAGAATCTGACTGAGAACTTGGGTGAGAAGAGCCCTTAGGGGGTACTGGATTCTGGGAGCTGCTGGCTTCTAGAGGCCAGCCCCTCCTTTCTCCTCTTGCACTGGAATACTCTGACATTCTCCCAAAAGACCACCGTAACAGCCATTGCTGGCACTGGGTTGTCCCTTCTGTGTCTGCTACTAGTCACCTCCCTAGCTTTGCTCAAATCAAATCTTACCCATGACACCCTCTCATCTCCTATATTCTGGGGCTCACTCATATGCCATCCAGCCAGGCCAGGGTCTCATGTCTTTACAGGGAGCCACAGACCACAAATTTGCTGGAATCCAGCATAAGGAGGGTAAAGTGACTGATACTAAGAAAATATTGTATGCCATATATCAAGACTCTCCCCCATAGCATTCCTAAGGGTAGAATATTAATGTGTAGAGGGGCCTGGGTCAGAGAAAGATTTGGCTAAAGTACCTGCATTTTCAGGGAAAGAAATCAGATCTCATGATGAACCAGTGGCATCCCAAATTGAGTATTAACAGCAAAGGAAGTAATACAACTTCCCTGGTTTCCAATGACTAGGACCTCAAGGACCCTTCTTTTCCTCCATCATCTAACCCAGTGAGGCCCAAGGGCCTACTCCCTCCCTCCGTTTCCATATGCCTCCATCCCTATAGGTATCCCCAGTGTGGCCCCAGAGCTTCTGGGTGGGTCTCCCTGCCTCCCAGTCTCCTTGCTTCAACAGTCCACATGTTGCCAAAATGGTTCCTTGACCTACTGGACCCTTTCACTTTGTTTGTTTACCCTCGAGCTTACCGGAGTCCCCTGTTGCTTTACAGGGTCAAATGCTGACTCCTCAGGCAGAGGTCCCTTGAGGCCCTCAGGGGAACTGGCACCAACTTACTGATTTAACTCCACCCCTCCCTACTCCTGGCCCAGCCCCAGGGCAAGAGGTCTCCTTACCCTTCTCAGAACAGGCCTTATTCATTCCCATCCACATTCCACTCTAAGGTTCCAAGACTCCATGAGTCACACTGCTCCTTAAGTCTGGAATCTTTCCCCACCTGCTCCTCACCAATCCAAATTCAGTATTTCCACTGAGGCCTCACTCGCCCGGCCTCCCAGGTTTCCCACACTGTGTGATCCTTTGAACCCCGGAGAAATTACTTCTATTCTGATGTATATGCAGTGGTATGTAAACCTGCCTGAGATTGCTCTGCTGGGGTTTTGAGCTTGGATGTCTTCTGCCAGGTAAACTCTCAGACTTGACTGCCTGGGCCAGGCTTAGATGAGCTCTGGGTAGGTCATCTGGACCACTGAGCTCTGACCATGCCCTGCTGCTGGGCCTGGGCAAGTCACTGTAATTGTCCTCCTTCAGTAAATACTTATTCTTCAACCACTGTGCCGGGCACTGTTCTAGGCACTGGGGACTGACTCAGAAGAATTGTTGATGACAACAGATAATTCTCATGGATCTAACATTCTAGTAGGAAGAGACTGTGATATTGCGATTTATAATAATAAATATATATTTGTTCTCCATCCCCATTTCTGGCACAGAGCTCCTAAACCCTTGGAATTTCATAAGTGTTGAGTGCTAAAGTTGTCCTGATATTCATAACAAACCATTTTCAGCCACACCTGAGTTTATGAGGTGACTTTTAGAAAGCACTTTACATGGGGGCTGGTTGCCAGGGAAACCAAACATGTAATTAGAGAGTTAGAACTTTCAGCCCCACTCCACTGACCTCCAGGGAGGGGAGAGGAGCTGGAGGTCGAATCACTTGCCAATGGCCAATGTTTTAATGCGTCTATGTAATGAAGCCTCCAAAAAAACCAAAAGGTAGGGCTTGGAGAGTTTCCACATTGTGAACACTGGAGATTCAGAAAGAGTGGTGCTCACAGACAGGGTATGGAAGGTCCATGCCCTTTCCCCATATTTACCCTATGTATCTCTTCCATCTGACCATTCCTGAGTTATACTGTTTTATAATAAACTGGTAATATGGTAAGTAAAATGTTTCTCTGAGTTCTGTGAGCTTCTCTAACAAATTAATTAAACCCAAGGAGAGTATTATTGGAACATCTAATCCATAGCCAGCTGGTCAGAAGCACAGGTGATAACCTTAACTTGTGACTAGCATCTGAAGTGTGTGTGTGTGTGTGTGTGTGTGTGTGTGTGTGTGTGTGTGTGTTGAGGTGCAGTCTTGCAGGACTGAGCCCTTAACCTGTGAGATCTGATGCTCTGTCCAAGTAGTGTCAGGACTGGATTGCATTATAGGACACCTAGTTGGTGTCAAAAAATTGATTAGTAGTGTGGGGGGGATACCCTACAGACCCACATTGGAATCAGTACCCCTTGACATTAGCAATGACTAAGCAAGACACCCCTGGAACACCTCTAAATTCCTGATCTCAAAAATGCTATGTTCTCTGAAGATTATTCCAATTAGAAGGACATAGGAAATGGAGGGGCACAGGGAACCAGCAAGGGCTTTTAGAGAGGACCTTGCGGGGCAACCCTCACCAAAGGCAAGGGAAACAAACTGCAGAAATGTCTTCAGGAAGAACAAGCAAGTGTAGGAGAACATGGGGTTCCAATTCCAAAGAGATGGTCCAGGTATCTTGAGCTGAGTTGGCAAACAGAGATGTAGCCCAGAGTAGGTTCATGTAGGGCCTGAAGAATCACAGTAAGGATCTTGGTTTTTAGCTGAGTGAGAAAGGAAGCCTTGGAGGGCTTTGAGCACAGGAGTCATGTGACTGAACTCAAGTTTTCAAACATCATCAGTTACTGTGTGAACAGAATGCAGAGGGGCTGGGTCAGTAGGAAGGAGACAGTAAGAAGCCACTGCAATAATCCTGGAGAGAAAGATTTGGTAGTTCCTGTGGGAGTGGTCATGGTGCAGGGTGGGATATGGCCGTATTAAAGCATGCATGATATGCTGTTGAACTGGGTGTGGGTATGAAAGAAGGAACGAAGTTGAGAAATGCTCTAGCAATGGATAACTTGAGTCACTAAGGTCTGAAGACAATGGGAGGGTCAGGCCTGGCATGGTCATGATGCCACAGAAGCAAAGATCTGGCTGGGGTACACACAACGAAGGTCATCTGGGAGGCCCAGGCAGAGATGTCAGTTGGGGATCAAAGAGTGAGTCTGGGTGGAGAAAAATGTGGCCAGAAGTAGGAGGAAGGCAGAGGGGCCAGCATGCAGGGCCAGCCTGCCTTTGGATGGGAGAGGCCTCCGGATTTGCTCCAAGTGCAACAGGAAGCTGTGGACTACCCCCAACAGAAGCATGAGGTGAGAGGTTCTCATTTTCCCTTTTAAAAGTTAGAAGATGGACTTGGAGCCAGTGGGAGCAGGCAATGGAGGAGGAGGTGGCTTGGGCTCCAAGAAGTGGATAGACAGAGTTGACTCCAGGTAGAGTCAACATGATAAGCCAACATGTTGGATATTTAGATGAGGAAAAGAAGTGAATCAAGAGTAACACTCAACAGTTTGGTTAATGACTTGAGGATGAAGGATTGTAGAATATTCCAGACCCCAAATATGCCACTTTAGCATGTTGATTATTTTGAATTAAAATGACTTGAGACTCTGGGTGGCTTAGTCAGTTAAGCGTCTGCCTTCGGCTCAGGTCATGATCCGAGGATCCTGGGATCAAGCCCCACACTGGGCTCCCTTCTCAGTAGGGGAGTCTCCTTCTCCCTCTCCCTCGACCCATACCCCTACTTTTGCTCTCTCATGTACTGTCTCTCTGTCAAATAAATGAATAAAATCTTTTAAAAATAACTAAATAAAGTGACGAGAGACAGTGAGTGCAAGAGGGAAACACACTGACCCTCCTTTGTCCCTCTGAAAGCAGGAAACAAATCTCCTATGTGAAAGGTATCCTCACTGTACCAGGAGGGTAGAAGGCAACTTTATCCCCAGAGATAGAAAATTTAAGACCAAGAAGACTATATAAATTGTCCTTGTCATGACACCAATTTCTTACCATTTCTTCATCTAAAAGGTACAAAAGCTTCCTGCTTTGGTCACTTCTTTAAGTCTCATATTTTTATGGGGTCCTTGTAAGTACAAAATTAAATTTCTTTTTCTCCAGTGAATTTAATTATTAGGCCAGCCAAGAACCTAGGATGTAAGAAGGAAAATATTTCCTACCCCCACAAAAAAGGACAGGCCGGGGGGAAGAAAATACAAAGCTAACATATGGCACGTTAAGCTTGAGGTGCCTGTTTGACATCTAACGGATGTGAAGTAGGAAGCTGGATAGTGAAGTCTCACAGTGACAGGAAAAGCCAGCACTAGAAGTACAGATCTGGGGGACGCCTGGGTGGCTCAGTTGGTTAAGCAGCTGCCTTCAGCTCAGGTTATCATCCCAGCATGGGATCAAGTCCCACATTGGGCTCCTTGCTCCGCAGGGAGCCTGCTTCTCCCTCTGACTCTGCCTGCCACTCTGTCTGCCTGTGCTCGCTCTCGCTCGCTCTCTCTCTGACAAATAAATAAATAAAATCTTTAAAAAAAAAAAGTACAGATCTGGGCCATGTCAGAAGATGCCTGTGATTTAGAGCTGTGTGATGAGAAGATTGTACCTACAGATGGAATATAAATAGAAGAGACTGGATGAGACTTTCTCACTGGAAAATGTAGGACGTTGGATGAAACAGTCACGAAGATTGCTTCCAGCTTTCAAGTACTACTTTGGTGGTGTGATACTTGTACAATAAATGCTTGTGGAATAAGTAAAAATCACAGTCTACAAAATTTTAACCTTGATAACATTTGTTTAATATTTATTCTTGTGAGTGTCCCTAATTTAAGAGAAAAAGTTATAAGAGATTCCCAAATTTGTAATGTGTAAAGTTTGGCACAGATATGTTGCCCATTAATTAACAAGGGCTTAACATTCATTTAAATTAAATTATCAGAGTACAGAGCTGTGAAAAATTGGGTTATATTAATTGTTATGATCCAACAAGCTAAATCTATGATAATGTTTCAAATCCCAGAAATGCCAAATTCCAGAGACTTAAGTAAAAATTTCTATTTTAGGATACCTGCCTAAGCACAATGATCTCCTTTTCTTCAAAGGAAATTCCTATTAAAAGGACAGATGATATACTTGAAAGGAGAAATGTATAGTTGTGCTGGGAAACAGCGAAAAGTACCTTGGAATACAAAAGAAGATTCTTCAGAAGATAATAATGAGGGCTATCTGAGAGATAAAAAGGAGATAAAAGTGAATCGGTGAGGAAGCGTAATAAATAAAAGACAATACATTATGTAATCAAGTAGACAATGCTGTTTAAAAAAAAAAGCGGGGATGGGGTTTCCAAACAGATCTTAGAAAGTCCAAAATATGAGTAAGGCAGGCCTGGGAGCAATAGCCATTGTGGGACATCTGGGGAGATAAAAAGGTAAAAAATCCACTGCATCTGGTGTAAGTGTACCATTCCAGGCCCCATGCTGGCTATTTTGACAAGTTGCTCTCATTGCTATATTTGAGAAGAACTACTAGCATGAAAGAAAGCAAGCTCTACAGAAGTGAATTTCTCCTTTCAGAATACAGACCTAACAGAACATAGAAAATAATATTAAACCCAATTATTATTATCCTTAAAAAAATGCTAGAAGGCAGCCCATCCATAAAATTACCATGGAAAAGAAGCAAATGAGGAACAGTAAAGACTTCTTGGGAGTAAAGACAGCACAGATTACGTACTTTTTTTAAAAAACACAGTCCACAACAGGATGAATGTACTTGCTATTGCTGAACCATACACCCCAAAAATGATTCAGATGATAAATTTTACATTGTGTGTATTTAATTTAAAACACATAATGGAGGGGCAAAACTAGTGGTCTGGATGATCAGATTGAGGAATTCTCTCAGCATGCAGGGAATAAAGACAAAGAAATGAAAATAGAGAAGAGGCTACTAATCTGGGGCATGGATCCAGATAATGCCCTTCCTGTCTGCCCATGCTACTGGCAGATAAGGTAAATAGTACCAAGGCTTCAGAGGACTTCTAGAAAAGATGGGCAGAACATTAACAGAAAATCTATTTGGGAGCATCAGAGAGCTAACAGAGAACAAAGGTAATGAGGCCAAGACCCAGGAGGAGGAGGACACCAGAGAGCAAAGTCTAGCACTTGGAACAAGAATCCTCAAGGCCCCTCTTCTCATGCAGCCCATCCTGTCCCCAACTAGCTCTGTCTGATTTCCCATGTCTGATGTGCCATGTGCTTTTTTGTGAGCTGTACATTCTCCCACACTGGGAGACCTCAGCTCCACTGGACAGGGCTCAGTGTATAGCCACTCACAGAGGCCATGAGCTCCCAGAGTCACACAAGACTGCCTCTTGCAAGTACTCAACAAATAAATATTTACTTTCATTAAGTGATGGAAAGACATCAGCACCATTGTGGGAAGCATATTTTGAATATAGGTTCCAATATTAGTCAACTTGAT
This sequence comes from Mustela erminea, assembly GCF_009829155.1. NCBI lineage: Eukaryota > Metazoa > Chordata > Mammalia > Carnivora > Mustelidae > Mustela > Mustela erminea. Next base: position 25,060,021 of record NC_045618.1, read on the forward strand.
ATCCGGCTATCTTGTAATTTAATGAATTTATAGACAAGCAAGCCTCTAGAGATAACTACCCATGGTAATATACTTTCTACAGTTAGCAAAATATAAGTTAACATATTAATATAAGTGACTCAAAAAAAAAGAAAAAAATTTTGAATAGATTAATATATTAAACCCCAGGAGGTCTTGAAAAGGTCCTCAGAAATCCATTCTTCAAAAGCACCCTATGGAGACCATTTGGCAGGTAAATTCTGTTGAAACTTCAAAACAGTTAATTTATTTCATTTATAATATAGTTTAGGAGGAGACTGAGACCTTCCCAATTTCTTCCAAAAGGGTAGCAAAACCTCTTATTAAAAATTGGAATTGCAAAGGAGCCACATATAGTTTATTTATAGTTTATCACCATATTGTAATATTTATAGGTTTAAATACCAGAAAAGAAAAAAGGACAATATATCACTATTTGCAACACTTTAGTTTTTGTTTTTTGTTTTTTTTTTTAAGATTTTATGTATTTATTTGAGAGAGAGGGAGTATGCCTGAGCATGTACAAGTGGTGGCGGGAGAGGAGGCAAGGAGGTCAGGAGGAAAGGGAGAGGAAGAAGAAAAGAATCCTAAGCAGACTCTGGGCATAAAACTCAACACTGGACTCAATTCCATGACCATGAGGTCATGACCTGAGCCAAAACCAAGAGTCGGACACTTAGCCAACTGAGCCATCCAGGTGCCCCACAACATCATGGCTTTTATATAGGAAAGTGGCTAGTAATATAGCTAAGTATAAGATAAAGGATATACAGTCTTAAGTTTCTCATGTATAAGCAAGTACCAATTAGAAAATGTAACTGATCAATAACAGAAGGATCTCATTTTTAGGGTTAATAAAATACCTAAAGAAAAGCAAGAAATATCAGTTCAAGGTATATGTAAATAATCGTTACAAAAACCAACAACAGAAGCAATAATATTTAACCTTTGTAGAGAATATAATGCCTGCCAGGCACGTGCTTACTTGTTTTACACTGACTATCTTCATTCTCTGCCATTCCATGAGGTAGGAAAATTTTTATCCCAATATCACAGATGAGGAATATGTGATCACAACTTAATATTTTGCTGAAGGTGATAAAGGAAGGTATCCCTGAAAAAAAAAAAAACATAGAAATATGCCATTCCTTTGAGTGTGCTTGCTTTTTAAACCAACCTGTGGATTTTGTGTATTTTCTAAACTAATTCCAACTGGATTTTTTTTTTCAACTTGACAACTTGAATATAGGTAACTGAAGAATAAATGAAGACAAGTAAGTTAAAAAACCATTTTGGATATAGGAAATTAATAACCCACTACACTGACAACAAAAATTAAGAAGTCAAATACATCCCTAAAAATATGCCAAAGGAATCTTACACAAGAATATGTGTAAATGATGTGCTTGTTCATAAAGGGGGCAACTTCTTCCAACTTTGTGTATAGTAAATCACAAAATGAAAAATTTGTGAAAACAAACTACAGTTACATGCAGCAATGTCAAGGAATCGTGGAAACCTAATGCTGGGTGAAACAGCAAGTCCCAGAAGACTCCATACATGACAATACTGTTTTTAACAGAGCATAAATGCTAGCAATATTCAGCAAAATATTGTCAGCTACTTTTGTTTGTGATAAAGCAGTTTTTTACAAAACCAAACATGTCCTTACCATGCAATTCAGTGATTACACTATTAGATGTTTATCCTGGGTAAATTAAAACTTACATTCACACAAAACTTGTACACAAATGTTTATAGCAGCAGTGTTATTTGTAATAGCTAGAAACTGGGAAGAAATCAATGTCTAGAACAGATGAGCAGATAACAGATTGTGGTACATCCCTACCAAGGAATTAACTACTCAGCAATGAAAGAAATGAGCTATTAATGGACACAACAGCTTGGATGGATCTCGAGAGAATAATGCTCAGGAAAAAAGCCAAAAGGTTACATACTGTATGATTCCATTCCAGTTTTGATGTGTCAAAGTAATAGAGATGGAGAACAAATGTGGTTTGGGAGGGAGATACAGGAGTATTGTTAGGGTTCCTTGTAATGGAAACATTCGGTATCTTGACTATAGTCATGATCATATAAACTACACATGCAACAAAATTGTATAGAATGAAATTCAGACACAGTAGGGCACCTGGCTGGCTCAGTCAGTGGAGCATACAACTCTTGATCTCAGGATAGTGAGTTCAAGTCCCACACTAAGGGTAGAGAATACTTAAAAAATATATTTTTTAAAAAAGAACTAAACTCACACACAAATACACACACATGACTGCAGGTAAAACATGAGTGCATGGTGACTTTCGAATCAAGTCAATAAATCATATTAATGTTAATTTTCTGGTTGTAAAGCTGTGTTATAGTTCTGTAAGGCACTAACATTGAAGAAAACTTGAAGAGTATACTGAATATCCCTGTGTTACGTCTCACAACTGCACATGAATCAACAGTTATTTCAAAATAAAGATTTTTTTTGAAAATGCAGACATTTAGGGGCTCCTGAGTGGCTCAGTGGGTTAAAGCCTCTGCCTTCAGCTCAGGTCATGATCCCGGCATCCTGGGATCGAGGTCCACATCCAGCTCTCTGCTCAGCAGGGAGCCTGCTTCCTCCTCTCTCTCTCTGCCTGCTTCTCTGCCTACTTGTGATTTCTGTTTGTCAAATAAATAAATAATCTTTTTTTTTAAAAAAAGAAGAAAATGCAGACATTTTAAAAAATAGGAAAAAACAGGGTGGAATTATAAATACCAAAGGGGGAGGACTGTAAGGAAAGGACACATGGGTAGTTGCAAGTTATCGGAAGTATACAATTTCTTGGTCTTGGTGGTAAGTTCATGGGTGTTCTGTTTTGTGGCCCTCAATGATCCCCATCTCCTGGTACCGAAGTCCTTGTGTAGTCCCTTCCTATACTGAACAGAGATAATACATATAAACAATGGGATACTGAGGAAATGACAGTGTGTGACCTCCAAGGCTTGGTCATAAGATATTGTAGTTTCTGCCTCCCTTCTTAAATCACTTGTCCCAGGGAAAGTCAGCTACCATGGTGGAGGGCACCCAAACAGCCCTATGTGAGACCCATGTGACAAGGAGCTGGGATCTCCTGCCACCTACCAGCCAACCTGGAAGTGAATCCTCCAGCTCTAATCACGCATGTAGATGTTTTAAACCTTGACCAACATCTTAATGCATCTGGGGTTGTGAAGACCCTCTCCCAATTAAGCTGCTCATGTATTCCCAAACCACAGAAACTGAGTGATAATAGGTAACTGTTGTTGTTTTGAGTGACTGTTGTTTGAGTAATTTGTTTTTTAGTAATAGATAACTATTTTCAAGTGTATTATTATGCTTTATAACTAATATATATATAATGTAGAATGTTTGAATATTAAATGATTAATTTAAAAGGTGAGAAAGAAAAGAAAAAGAAACGTTATAATTTCCACTTACAAAAAAAAAAAAAAAAGAAGGCTATATCCTACTGTATGTCAATTAAAGCTATTATTCCTGATGGTTTTTATGAAGGAATGTATAACTAGGACAGAAGTCAAATTTCTGTATTTACGCAAGTTTGGTCTGTGGTAAATGTGGAGTTTTAAATCAATAGAGGAGAGGAAGAAATTTTCAATATAGCATATTGAAAAAATGACTATTTAGGGAAAGAAGTCAAATCCTAATCTCACACCATAAACTAAAATAAATTCTAGGTAGACTGACCTGCGCTGGGTGGACTGGCATCCCTGACAGCTGCCTTGGCAAGATGATTCATCTTTCAGGATTTAGTTTATATGGGGCCTCATTAGGGTGGCCTTTCCTTTTTTTTTTTTTTTTTTTTCCTTTCTTTCTTTCTTTTTTTTTTTTTTTTTTAAAGATTTTACTTATTTATTTGAGAGAGAGAGAGGAAGAAAGAAAGAGAGAGCTTGAGCAGTGGGGAGGGGCAGAGGGAGAGGAAGAGCAGACTCCTTGCTGAGCAGGGAGCCCAGGACCGTGAACTGAGCGAAGGCAGATGCTTAACCCACTGAGCCACCCAGGCTTGCAGGGGAGGCTTTCCTAATTTCCAGTCTCCAAGCCTTTGACATTTCTTATTATTTCAAAGTAGTCTCTATACCCAATGTGGGGCTCAAACTTCATACATGGAGATCAAGAGCCTATGCCCCACCTTCTGAACCAGTCAGGCACCCTTTTCACAAGTGTTTGTAAAGCTAGTAAAGACCATTACTCTTCTGTCAAAAAATATATAAAATAAAATAAATTCTAGGTGGATTAATTATTTTTTAAAAGAAAAAAGTATTATAGAAATATAAACTATCTTTACAATGTTGGAGTGGAAAGATCTTTCTAAAGAACAAAAACCAGAAGCCATAGAAGACAAGATCAGCTGCATAATTTAATCCCTCTTTACTATTAAGGTCTAGAATATTAACATATGAAACGTAAGCAACATTTTAACAGAGAAAAGGTAAATCCACACGATGTGCACTAAACAGCCAGTTTTTAAAAAATGAAGTAGAACCAGATGTGAAGGACAGAAGGACATCCATACGCTGAGTGAAAAAGTGAAGTTAGAAATTCTATGTGTAGTAATAATATGTATAATATTTCATTTATGGGATATGAACAAACTATATGGCTATATATCACTGAATTGATTTTCCTAGGGTTGCTATCCCAAAATACCACAAAATGAGTGCCCTAAACAATGGAATGTATTGTCTCAAAATTTCAAAGGCTGGAATTCAACATCAAGATGTCAGCAAAGTTGATTGCATTTGGGGGCCCTGAGGGAGAATATGTTCCTGGTCTTTCCCTCAGCTTCTGGTGGTTTGCTGGCAATGTTTGGCACTCTTTGACTTGTAGAACTCTGTACTCAAGTTCACAGGGCATTCTTGTGTGTCTCTGTCTCCAAATTTCCCCTTTTTATAAGGACATGTGTTATACTGGATTAGGGTCCACCCTGCTTCTGTATGACCTCAACTTCCCTTTTAGGAGTTAGATATGAAATAACTCTATTTCCAAATAAGGTCACAGACTGAGGGTTAGGACTTCAATATGGATTTTGGAGGAACACAATTCAACCCATAGCAATCCCTAAGATGAGAGTTAATTGGTTAATGATTTATTGAGTAAATACTTGCTGTGATCAGGCTATAGGAAAATGGGTGAGCAAGGAAGGAAAGAACATCGAATTTTATCTTATAGAATAACCAAATTCATCTTTGAGCCAATAATATATATTATCTTTTATGATAAATAAAAGACTGATCAATCGACGGGAAAAGATACATTGATAATATGTAATAGATATATTATGTACCACTTTACTGATGAAGGAATGGTTAAGATAGAAAAGTGATTATCTGGTGAAAGAAGTACTGCTTTTTCAAGAAGGCCAAGGTCCTCTTATGATTAATCTAAAGATCAGTCAATCCATGCAGAAAACTATTTCACAAAGTGAATAAATAATGATCAAACACCTACTATATATTGCATACTTTGGTGGTAATAACCACCAAAATTATAAAGATGCATAGTTAGTGTTTCTGAAAGTATGGCCTATGGACAGCTGGTGCACTGCTTGTTAGAGAAAACATTCTCATTGAAGGAAGCAGTCCATTGACATTACATTCTTTTTTTTTTTTTTTTAAAGATTTTATTTATTTGACAGATCACAAGTAGGCAGAGAGGCAGGCAGAGAGAGGAAGGGAAGCAGGCTCCCTGCTGAGCAGAGAGCCCGATGCGGGGCTTGATCCCAGGACCCTGGGACCATGACCTGAGCTGAAAGCAGAGGCTTTAACCCACTGAGCCATCCAGGTGCCCCCATTGACATTACATTCTTATGCAAGTTCCTACTCTTGTCGCAGAAAAACAACAGTGGTGGATACGCTAATCTAGTATCACTAGAACAGCGCTAGCATAGGGCTTGGTCTCTGCCCTCGGAAGCCCATGTTCAGAGGGTACAAACATACTAGCACAGTTTATTATCTCTATCCAGCTATATTCACATGCCAAGGCTGAAGTTTTCTCTTCCACACCACCATTGTCCTCTAGGTGTCAAGGACTCCACCTCTGTTTTGGAAGAACACAGATGTGCCCTGTGCTATTAAACAGAAAAGGATTCTACCAGGACAGTTCTGAGCAGGCTCAAAATGGTACCAAGACACAGGGAGAAAACGCTGCTGGAAAATTCCTGATGGCAATTGTGGATGATCAGCCTATATATTCAAGAGACGAGAAAAGCACCAGGACAGCATTTGAGGCTCCTCACAAATGTCACCTGTCTGCATGCACTAAGTAGATGCTCTACTTCTACTGGCTTCCAGACCTATGGACGGGGAAGCCAGGCAGTGTGCCAGTGTCTCCACAATGGCCTACCAGGTCAGATCTTGCCCCTTGAGGCCCTATCCAAGCAACCTCCTATAGCAACCTCCTTTAGTCCCCAGCCATGGAGTTGTCTTGCTCTTCCTTCACTCTTTCCATTTCTGCTATAATATACCACTTCAGACCTTCCTTTCTGATTCTCAAAAGCATATTTTGGAAGTAAAAACAAAACCCAAAATCTCTAAAAATTTACTCTTCCTCATTTAATGTCTCCTATATCTGTTCTACTCCCAAGTGATTGAGAGGAATTTCCAAACTTGGAAGAGCAGGTAAAACAAATTTCCAAGGTCAACATCTCTGGATCCTGTCTCCTTCCACTCATAAACACCTAAGTGCCCCAACATGATTCCACTGCTGTTGAGAGAAACTTCTGCAGAGTTCTGTCCAAAAAAAGTTAATGCTGTCTGGACAGAGATAGTTGAGAAAGGCTTCAAACCAGACATCATCCTTGAACTGGGTCTTGAAAGGAGACTAGAAGTTTGCCAACAAGAGGAAAAATGGGACACAGTAGAGATCATGGAATTATAAGCAATGGGTGAAACAGCCAAGTATTTAGAGGCCTTCTGGAAGAACTTAGGTATGTCTGTGTTACAAAGAAAACCACAGGCCAAAAACGGCATCACTTAGGCCAAGTCACCAAACCTGGTCTTCATATCTAGCCTAATTGCAGTTTCAACCTCCCCCAGAAATGTAGTCTTACCCAATCAGGCAGGAAATTTATTTTCTGTTCTTTTCTTTCTTCTTTTTTTTGGTCAGGAAATTTTCAGATGGCACCAATGAGGTAATCTGTCATTGGGCCCTCTCCATCCCCCAAAAGAAAATGAGATAATCTGCATGATAAGGTCCCTACTTTTCCCTTTAAGGGAAGGTGACCATGCCCGAGACAATCCCTTCTTTTTTTAAATAACTTCCTTGACTCACCCTTGTTCCTATAAAAATCTTCCTTTTTATACAACTCCTCAGAACTTTCTTCTACTTCCCTATTCAAGGGAAGCATCCCATTAATTAATCACTTAATAGCGCTAATTAGATTTTCAAATGTCCACAGTTGGATTTTTGTTCTTTAACATGTGGGGTGTAGGGTGTGAGATGAGGAAGGAACAAAGGTGTTGGGGCAGGTAAAAGAGGGTGTCCTTCAAGCTATGTCAGCATGGTCATTCTGTATCTTGTACATTTTGATCAGCAGCATGATTCCATCAACCTCCTCTGTATTTCAGCTACCAATCATAAATTTATACTTTTTCTCTATGACTATATTTGAATCCTAAATGCTCTCTCCATCTTGCTGCAGACAATCCAGATATAACAAAAACTTGCCTCTTTAAGGATAGTTAAATAAACGGAAATGGTTTCCATACAACAGAAACAACTTTGACTAAAAATAACACACACATATCCTCATGTGTATAATTCAGGTATGTGTCTGGAAAGATGAATATTTCATCTTCTTTTCCTTTTGTCTGTGATCATTGTCTTCTGGCTTGGTTGAAATGTCACTTTTAAAAAAATAAAATAAAATACAGGATGGGACTCCTAGGTGGGTCAGTCAGTTTAGCATCTGACTCTTGATTTTGTGTCAGGGGTCATGATCTCAGGGTCCTGAGATTGACGCTGAGTTGGGAATCTGTGCTCAGCGGGGAGTCTGCTGGAGATTCTCTCTCACTCACTCCCGTTCTGCCTCTCTCTCTACTTTTGTGCACCGCACACGCTCTCTTTCTCTCTCTCTCTCTCTCAAGGAAAAAAAAAAAAAGAAGAAGAAAGAAATACAATTCAAGTCATGTTTCTAGATGATCTCACTGGTATTTTTAGTATCAGAATCATAGCTATGGGAAATGCTATAGTTTATAATTTCAAAGGAAATGGAATTGGGGTGAGGGGGTTGAAGGAACCAAAAATGTATGTATAGAATGGAGAAAAGCATGTGCTGCTTTTAAACCATTTCTGACATTACACTGGGTGGCTCGTTTCATTAATACTACTCTGATGTGTGTTTTCCAATACCATCAAGCAATTAACTCAATCCTGACACTATGTATCTGGAGATAGTGCCAGATCCCACAGGTTAAGGGCTTAGTCCCATGTGGCTGTTAGCTAGGATGCAACAAAGAAGTAGTAAAATCTGAGGGCTGAAAGCTATCAGTAGAGCTTGCGGTGGGGAGTGGAGGAAGATGGTGACAAAAGCAGGAAAAGACTGTGTTTTATATTGTAGAACCAGCAGTTCCTGCAAGGAGATGCCCAACTAGGTGTTTTACATGATAGCCCCTTACGAGAGTCAGTTCTAGCTCATTTGGAGCTGAGGATCTGCGCAGAAGCTCCCTGAGCTGTCCTGAAATTTCTTTACAGCTCCTAATAATACTAAGGTCTCCTCCTATGGGCAGGGTTTTCAGCCATTTTTTTAAAACATACAATGTATGCACTGGCATGTTGACAGGCTAGGCATGCACAATTGAACCAAAGAGCCTGAGTAATAGAATATGCATATGTTCCTTAAGGTATATGCAAGCTCCCACCCCGTCCCCTAATATACTGAAAAAAGCTACCTGTACTAGCCCCATGGTGGCGGGGGGGGGGGGGTGTGGGGGGTAGGGGAAGGAGGATGACACTGTGCTTTGAGAGCTATTTCTCTGTCTTCTTACTTGTAACAAGTAATAAAAAGTTTTTGCTTTCAACATTTTGTTGGGTTGTGTTCAATTTAATGTACCCAAGCAGCAAACCTCTTGACTTAGATTACAAACTTTGGTGACCCAGATGGGACCTCTTGCCTAACCTCTTTGAGTTCCCCCAGCTCCCGAATGGCTACATACTAACCTGTGGCAGCTCACCTGAGATGGGACTGGTGGTGGGGAGGAATCTCATCTATGTTGCTGGGGAACCTTTGGGGAAAGGCATAGGAGAATTCTTCTTGGTGCCTGATCTTTCAGGTTCATGCACCTTGACCTGCTGAATGGGTTCAGTAGCTGCTGAGGACATTTTAACGGGAGAGCCGTTTGGAGAACTGAGTGTCGATTAATTGGCACCGATCTTCTTTGGGGTCTGCTGCTATGGGTGGGAGGTAGAGAGCTCAGTGTCTGCATAGCTATCTGGTCTGGTCCTATTAAGGAATCTGAGGAATTGCAAATCCTGGAGGCTGACTGGAGATGCCTGATTGGAGATGCCATTGAAGGCCCAAATAATATAAATCTCATGTTCTGAAAATTATCTGTAAGGGAGGTCAGTTTGGTAGACCTGACCAACCTAAGTATAAGGTTTTTAGAGCTATTAAGATCTTATTTATCAACTCTCTAGAGAAGGTAATTTTCAGTAGGCTAAGAACAGCTGAATCTGTGTCTCCATTAACCCTTATTACAGACCTTGGCAGTTGGGGAGAAATCCTTAACAGAGAGATCCAAGTACAGAAGGAAAGTTATCTTTTATTTTATTTTTTTTTTTTTTAATTTTTTTTTTTAATTTTTTTTTTATTTCCAGCATAACAGTATTCATTATTTTTGCACCACACCCTGTGCTCCATGCAATCCGTGCCCTCTATAATACCCACCACCTGGTACCCCAACCTCCCACCCCCCGTCCCTTCAAAACCCTCAGATTGTTTTTCAGAGTCCATAGTCTCTCATGGTTCACCTCCCCTTCCAATTTCCCCCAACTCCCTTCTCCATAAGTCAAGCAGAGAAAGACAACTATTTTTTTTTGATTTTTATTTATTCATTTGATAGAGAGATATCACAAGTAGGCAGCAGAGGCAGACAGAGAGAGGGAGAAGCAGGCTCCCCGCTGAGCAGAGAGCCCGATATGGGACTCGATCCCAGGACCTGAGATCATGACCCGAGCCGAAGGCAGTGGCTCAACCCACTGAGCCACCCAGGCGCCCCAACAGAAGGAAAGTTATTTTTTAATTTGTTTGTTGTGTTTAAAGGCCCCCTTAGGTAAATGCTCTGGGGATTAAATGCTCATTCAAGGGGAGTTTAGAAATCCCCAAGTGAAAGAAGCGAGAGCATCCTGGGTCACGAGAAGCACGCACTGCGTACAGGTTACTGGGATTAAAAAAAAAAATTATGATTATACTAAGGATGATTTTAACACTCAAATGTCCTAAATGAGGGTCCTTTCGAATACCTAATTACTGTATATTATGCAAGTGTATTTGTGCACTCAACTCAAGAAACAATTAGCTAAGCAATTAGCTAAACAATTAGCTAAACAATTTGAGCGGGATACATATTTTGATTGGTATTTGGAAGCTTGTAAAAAAACATTGACGGGGGGCGCCTGGGTGGCTCTGTGGGTTAAGCCGCTGCCTTTGGCTCAGGTCATGATCTCGGGGTCCTGGGATCGAGTCCCGCGTTGGGCTCTCTGCTCAGTGGGGAGCCTGCTTCCCTCTCTCTCTCTCTGCCTGCCTCTCCGACTACTTGTGATTTCTCTCTGTCAAATAAATAAATAAAATCTTAAAAAAAAAAATTGACGGGATACTTTCCACGCAAGAGACTAATAAGAAACTTTCAGAAATAATGACAAAACTGGGCTCAAAAATATCAACTCTTGAAGAAGTACTTCTTACTACTCTACCTTCTTTATATCCGTGGAATGAAATACGGGTAACCAGGTGTTAAAATCAAAATCATTCTCACCATGTTAAGGCAATGATAATGTAGTTATAAGCTGGCCAAATTGGAAGCAGATAGTCAGAATCCAATAGGAATTTCCTTTAAGGCCTTCTTTCTGAAATCCAAATTAGGACCATATACTGAGAGGGGTTGAAGTAAATTGAGGAAAATGTAATCAGATGTGTAGGTCAACTTATGATGTCATTTCAATTGCAGCCTAATTCCTTGAGGGGTTGAAAGCAACCGTGCTTATTTTACAAATCATTGCAAAAACTAGGAATATGGTCTCAGAAACAATTCAAAGTCTTTCAACATCTCTGGGAAATTTTATCTAAATTATTCCCCATTCCTAAGACTGAAGGGAAAAAGAGGCCTTTTTAAAATACAGACTAGAAAATCACCATGCTCAAAAAAATATAGCCAACAGATTCCATAAGGTTACTTATCAAAGATAATACAACTCTTGGGGCACCCGGATGGCTCAGTCAGTTAAACATCTGCCTTCGGCTCAGGTTTTCCATTTGGGGGTTCTGGGATCAAGCCCTGTGTAGCTGTCCCTGCTCAGCAGGGAGTCTGCTGTTCCCTCTCCATCTCCCTCTGCTCCACCCCCTGGCTTATGTACACACACTCTCTCAAATAAAAAGATAAATAAATAAATAAAATCTTTAAGAAAACCAAATCTTCTCAGTATTTTTTTTTTTTTTGAATCCTCTCAGTATTAAAAAAGAGTTAAGTTTTCAGGTTCCTGGCTGGCTCCGTCGGAAGAGCTTGCACCTCTTGATCTCAGGGTTGTGAGTCCACATTAGGTGTGGAGCCTACTTAAAAAATTAAATTAAAAGAGTTAAGTTTTGTGTTGAATTATTATATTGTACTCCTGAAAGTAATGTAACAGTGTGTGTTAACTGGAATTGAAATAAAAACTTAAAAAACAGAGAGAGGAAAAAAACCTTGTTTTGCTAACATCTAGGTAACCTTCTGTAGAATCTTATTGCCACCTTGTTAAGTAATTAAAAATTACGCTTTGTAATATCTGTAATCCTATTTAGGCATGTCCTTTAAAACTTTCTGAGGTTTTTAATAAACTTCTCCAAAATTCAAATTCTAAAAGGTCTTTTTGACTAATTAGGCTTGTTTATTTTATGTATTAAGTTACATGGGCAGCATGTTGTATGGATAAATGCTCTAATTGTTTTAGAAATTACATGAAATTTCTCAAATTTTAATATGTCCTAGTATAATGTCATCACTTATAATTCTAGTTGTTGAAATCTTGTGTCACAAAAACAATCAAATTTCCTTGTCAACTGCATTGTAATGTACTTTCCTCAGATCTTCAAACATGACTATCTTTGAGTGTTTTGTCATCTACAGTCATTGTGCTGAGGCTCTTGCAAATGTATTTGGTTTTCAAGGAGATTCATGGGAAGGACTTTTGACAAATACAGGTTTCTGATACCCTTAAGATCATAAAATGAAACCAAGTAAGAATTTCTGGAACAAACAGAAAAAAAAAAAAAACTGCATTCAAACAGAGTAAGAATAACTTGAGGCTGCATGAATTGAGAATGATCATAATTTTTATGACTCTTGTTTGAAACCCTGCTGGCTCTTTAATGTTTGCTCTTCCAGATTTAAGGAAACGTTTTCTCTTAAGTTATCTATGACTTACAAAAATGTGGTAAAATATTCCTTTGTAAATAAACATAAAACATTTGTCTTTTTCTCCCTACCTGATCATTCCATAATTTGGAAACTCAGTGAGTATTCATACTTTCATGGCAATTATAGTTATTTGCATAAGTTCAATAGAAATCTGTTGTCCTTGTAACAGAATACCATTAGGACATTGATCATACTGCTAAGGGCTTGACTGGAATATCATATTTGAGAAAGACATGCTTAGACTCAGGTATGACCAGACAGTTTTAAGGAACTAAGGTTGACTTAATAGAGGCAATGAGCCCTTTGGAAAAATTGACCTGGGGCCTTGCTTACAAGGTTCCTGGAAGCCTTACCAAGTAAGAAAGGAAAGCCATTTCCTGACATAGTCAAGAACATCATGATACTTTGGGGACCTCAAGAAGAGAGGAAGTAACCAAAATCTATAGTATTGCAGGCAAATCAGATGGTAAGTATCTGGCTTGGCTTCTCAGCCTTGAAAAGCTGTTAAGTGTTCAATCTGAAACTCCTTATGGGAAGATCCAGCAAAACAGATTTGAAAGAACCTATATTACTAATCACTATTCTTGATGCACTTAAGTATGTATTTAGGCCAGGTTCATTAAAACTGTATTTGTTTCACAAACAAATTAGTCTCAAATTGGCTATCTCTGGTGGAAATTGGGGTGGTTTTAGAGACAAAAATTACATTTTAGTAACAACCCTCTGTGGATGTTAGATTCTAGTTCTGATTAATTGTTATTTGGGTGTTTGTTGTTTGCCTATAAAACTGTGCTGGATCCTGGTTTCACTGAGTATCTGGCTATGACTCTCTGAACTAAGGTTTCCAATTTTCTCCCATTCTTTGGGACTAGACCTGCTTTTTTTCCTGAAGACCTGAAATCTGAAAGTAGATAACTTAAGGTTTTTGCCTCTAAAATAACCATAGCGGTGGCCCATGTTCTAGAGATAAAACGAAGTTACATGCTGCCTGAGAACACAGCCATCCAGAAAGTTTGAAAGATGTAACAGAACTTTAAAGACAACTCTAGCTAAGCTTTGTCAAGAAACTGAGGAAAACTGGTGGAGGTTGCTACCGGTAGATTTAACTAGAGTTGGGGCAGACCTGAAGAAAAAGCTTGCACTAGGCCCATTTTAATAGATGTAGAGGAGGCCTTTTCCAGGTATCTCAGGAATCTAAATTTGCCTAGGTGCTAAGACTGAACAAACAATAATGCATATAATTCAACTGGGGACTGTTGATTTTTCCCTCAACCCCTTGACTTTGGTTATATGACTGCCCACCATTTCAGAAGCCACTTGCAAGTCCAGCCTCCCGTTGCTAAATGTCAACTATGCTTCTGACCAACTGGCTACAAATTGGAAGTTCTCACAACCCCTTCCTCAGATTCTATTAATTTGCTAGTGTGGCTCACAGAAGTCAGCTATGTTAGAAAGAAAATCACAGGCCCAAAATGGAGCCACTTAGACCAAAGTCACCAAAAAAGGCTTATTCATTGCAACTTAATTCAAATTAGCTAAAACCTGGAATCCACCTCAGTATGTATTAATACAGTGAAAAGCTGTCCAGACACAGCTTTCTGGACTTTCAGTCTCTGGGGATCTTTGTACATTGCCTCCCCAATTTGGCTTTACATCTTGATTTTGCTTTATGAGCCTGCTTAGCACTTGCCTCTCCAGCCACATGGCTCCTGATCAGAGAGAGAACATGTGCCTGGCCACAGCCCTGTCAGGGTGGCACCAGGGATTGGACTGCTGACCTTTCTGGATACCTTCCTGGGAGACAGTCTTTGGCAGGGATGCATGTCCTTACTTTAGGGCTGATGCTGTACACAGTACATTGGATTCTTCTCTAATAACCTATGGAATTGTAAGCATTGCCCTTGGGTCCCATGAGTCTTCCTAGCAATCAAGTTCTGTTGAACTGCCACTGTCGTCAGTGCACTCAGCTAAGTCAACTTCCCCAAGGACCTCTCAACACTGAGATTCCAGTCACTCTTTTTAAGAAATACAATATTATTTCTCTGTATTAACAGTTTGCAGAATAATGAAATAATGAATTGGCCCCTAGGATCCTCCAATGGTGATCAATTTGGGGATTTTTTTTTTAAGTTTTTTTTTTTTTTTTAAGATTTTATTTATTTATCTGAGAGAGAGAGGGGAGAGAGCGAGCACAGGCAGACAGAATGGCAGGCAGAGGCAGAGGGAGAAGCAGGCTCCCTGCTGAGCAAGGAGCCCAATGTGGGACTCGATCCCAGGACGCTGGGATCATGACCTGAGCCGAAGGCAGCTGCTTAACCAACTGAGCCACCCAGGCGTCCCAGGGGATTTTGTTTTGTATCAAAATGAACTCGTGGATTTTAGCATATTGATGTCTTTTAGTCACTGCAGATAGCATTTTGGAGCTCCTCTTGTTCTGGGGTTGGTCAGTGAGGTCTGTTCAGGTTGGTTTCTGGGTCTCTTTGATACAACTCCAGTTGTACTGGACAGCTTCCCTCATCTCTCAGGCAGCACTACGTTCCAGGTTCATCTTCCACATTTCCTACATTAGCTCTGGAATAAACCAGTTTTTCAAAGAGCCCTGGTGGCTTTCTGTGGGAAATGATATTTAGAAACTGTAGTCTGGGTGATAGGGCACTGCATTGCCCTATTTTTGCTACTGCAGCGGTCACTGTATTAAAACACAATTACAAATATGTCTCATAGAAAAAAAGATGTTTTTATTTGGAATGAAAAATAAGAGGAAAAATGGTTCCTGGCACTCTGATAAAAGGAACCGAGCAACACATATAAATGAAAAAGCAATCCTATCACAAGCATCAGCAATTTATTATTTTTTATTTTAATTTTTGTCATTTATTAAAGATTTTATTTTATTATTTGTATTTTTTTAATTTTTGAGAGAGAGTGAGAGTGGGGGGTTGCACAGAGAGAGAGAATCCTAAATAGGCTCCATGTCTGGTGCAGAGCCTGATAAAGGGCTAGATCTCAAAATCAAGAGTCAGGCACTCACCTGACTGAGCCACACAGGCACCCCAAAGATTTTCCTTTAAAAGTAGTATCGATACCCATTGTGGGCTTGAATCCACAATCCTGAGATCAAGAGCCATATGCTCCACCAAGTGAGCCAGCTAGAGGCCCCTATTATTTTTTATTTTAAATAAATGATAAAATGTTCAAAAGACATATTTAAATTAAGACATAAAGCCTTCCCCAGAAAGACTAATAAACATATAATATTTAGTTCAGATCTTCAGTAGGAAAAAGTGAAAAGGAAAAGGAGTGCCTGGCTGGCTCACTTGGTGGAGCAAGTGACCCTTTATCTTGAGGCGGTGTGTTCAAGCCCCATGTTGGGTGTGGAGCTTACATTAAAAAAAAAAAGAAAGAAAGAAAAGAAAAGAAAAAGTAAGATCTTGGAGAGAGGAAGAGACTGCTCACTTTCTTTTATGTCCCACACCCACTATATAAACAAATTCTATGTGTCCTATACTCAAAGCTTACCTTAACTCATTTCTATTCACTGTAGCCATTTTGAGTGCTACTGTCCAAGCCCAAGCTGCAATCTTTCCCTGAAAGTACTATAGTAGAGACTCCTGCCTCCAGCCTCCAACTTCAACTCCACCCCCTGTGGTGTATCTCTTACACAGCAGTCTGGGTGATCTTTTTAAAAATGAGTATCAGATGAGGTTGCTCCTCTGTTCAAAGCCCTCTGTTGACTTTACAAAGTCCCTTCTATAGGAAAGCCCAGCATGCTTGCCTTCAGTTGTCTCCATGGCCCCATGTTGTTGCTCTCCCTTGCTCACACCTGTATAGCCAACACTGACCTCCTGGCTCCTCCCTGAACATGCGGAGCCTGCTCCCACCTCAGGCCCCAGGTATGCTGGTCCCTTAGCCCGGACGTCCCTTCTTCTGGATCTTTGTCCGCCTGTTCACATGTGAAATCCCATCTTCCTCTGCCTCTTTGGTCCCTCTCCCTGACTTTCTTCAAAGCCCTCATCACTACCAGATATTATGCTCTACATGCTGGTTTTGTTTATTGTGTGCTTTTTGTATGCTGCCCCTCACCTATGTGGATACAAAGTCTGTGAAAACAGGAGGATAGAAATGTTTGCACTGCTCCTGCACCTCTAGTGCCCAGAACAATGTCTGGCACATAGTTTGATGTCAATAAATATTTGAAGAAGGAAAAAGTGAGACAGTTGGGAACAGGGAATAAGAAGGTGAGAAGCTGATAAATATACATAAATATGTGTGCACAAACTCACATAAAATATTAATACCTAATAATAATAATAATAACAATGGTAATACAGGAATTTGAGAAAAAGAGCAACGGAGATCTTGCGGCATAATAAATAGAACCAAAAAGCAGAGCAAACACAGATATGACAAAAGACTGGATAAAAAAGAAAAAGTCCATGGTAGGAAGAATGCAGTGACAGAAAGGCTGCAAAGGGTCCTCTCTGCCCCTGTGCCAGTGGGTCCTTCTCTTTCTCTCACACTGGACTCCTGCATCGTTGTCAAGTTGGGTGGGAGTGAGGGAGAGGAATGATTCTCATCATGTGCTTCCCTGAGGTCTTTCTCAGCAGTTTTTCTCTGCCACAAAGTTTCAAAAGTCTGTTTTGAGAACCCACGTGCTAGATTTCTGCAGCCCTTCTGGCCATTCCCTAGCTGGTAAGACAAGAATTTCCAGGTTGCTGCTGAAATGGGAGGAGGGACACAGGGAAAGATACCTTGGTTAATATCAGCATATGATCTCTAAATGCAGGGGTCTGTTAGGATATCCACGGTTGCCCTTCTTCATGCCACAGGAAAGGCAGAGAAAATGGGTGAAAAGAGAGACATAGGGAATGAGGTTGGTGTCAAAGAAAAACCCCAGTGAGATGGGGAGTTCAAAGCCTTCAGTCACATTCACCCACACCTCTTCTCCCTGGCCCTGTCTCTGTTGTTTTCCCACTCAAAGTCTTGCCCAATTACCCTCTTCCATGCCAGCCGTTTTGGAGCTTATGCCTTGCCTGGGGAAGTGCTTCTGTTATAGGGGAAAGGGTATGGAGTTCATAAGTTTACATGCCAGGGCACCAATTTGCCTAGACCTTGCCAACCCAGGACTTTCATTATATACTAGTTAACTTACTAGTCACAAAATTGCGTTTTGTTGCCTTAATATGCATTTTTTACCACTTGCAGCCAGTTTTTCAAATGACTGTTGCCTTTTTTTTTTAAGATTTTTATTTTTTTAAGTAATCTGTACACACAACATGAGGCTCAAACACACAATCCCGAGATCAAGAGTCACACGCTTCACCAACGGAGCTAGTCAGGTGCCCGCCTAATAGCTTGAATGTTCTTGAATGTACTGGCTATTCTCATGCTTTGCCCACTACTAACTTCTCAGTGGACTTCTTTATTTTGATGATTTAAAATTGGATTTGTACATTTTTTAATGCATTACTCAGATTCTCTTAAATACTTAATTCCTAGCTTGCACCTGACATTTCCTAATAGTTATTATTTCTGGTTTTAGAAACCTGAATTCTCCTCTGAATTCACCCACCTATCCATTGTGCCTGTTTGGTAATTCCAGCCTGGTCATTTTGAACCTTAGTCCACTATAGTTTTATTAAAAATATATATATATCTGGGAATGCCTGGGTGGCACAGTTAAGCATCTGATTTCAACTCATGTCATGATCTCCAGGTCCTGGGGTCGAGCCCACCTGTCCCTCTCCCTCTCCCTATCCCCCCATACCCTCCCATGGCTCATACTTGCACATGTGCTCTCTCTCTCTCAAATAAATAAAATCTTTAATATATAATATCTATATAGCTATATATATCTATCTAGAATTGCAATGGCAATCTATCTCTCTATATAGATATAGGTATAGATATAGATATAAACATAGATAAGAGATCTATATAGATAGATATACCGACATAGGTATCTATCTGTTCTCTTTTTTGGCCTAAGTGTGTAACTTTCATTTTCTAAGATAGAGTCACGACACTTCCTGGTCTTTCGGAATGGGAAGCAGCCAAGAGTCAGTTGAGCCAGGGTACAAGCCTGCAAGGAGGAGGGTGGGAGGGGAGAGGGGGTAGAGACAGAGCCCAGTCAGTGCTCTGAAGACTATTTCTGAGTCTGGTGAGAAATCTGATACCAAGATGGGGACTTGAGCGGAGGGTTGAGATATAAGTAAGACCTGGCACAGGACTCTTGGAAAAAAAATCTATAGCTAAACTGCAAAAGAAGCATGGTTATAAGTCTTTTACCCATTCTCTGCTGAAATGACACTGTGTCTCTGAACAGTGAGTTAACAATGAAAAGGCTAAGGTTGTGCTCAGTGCACTAGCTGGAAATGGGACTTTTGGGGTGAGACGAAAAGTCAGATCTTTCTTGGTCTTACACTTATTTTATAGTTTTGAAAAAGCATTACTGTTTAAAGGGAGAAGATACCTTAATGGTTTGGTGCTTGGTGCCAATGAGAAAGGACTACATAGTCTGGCCTTCCCCATAAATATATAGTTGTTTTTTTTTTTTCTTATAGAAGTGGTGGTCTTGTGATTTATCCTGGATCTTTGCTTAACATGTGATACTGGGAGGGTGATATGGGCTGTCTTTCCCTGCCGGCCATACAAATCTATCTTAACTTTTGTGGTAGGTCTGCTGTGTACTCTGCAAAGTGTTTCCCAAATATGATTGATCATTTACATATTGATAAGCATTTGGATATCTTTAACAATTTCCTATTGCAAACAGTGAGAAAATAAACATATCACACATGCACCTTGATATGCTGGGTAAAAAATTAATACAGGTTGGATTCCTAGAACTGGATTCTTCAAAGGAAAAGTGTATCTGGATTTAGATAGACACAGTGTTTCCAAAATGCTGTACTATTGCATGGAATGAGTGAGCTGATTTTATCACATCTAAACAGATGAGATGCTATCCACCTATCTACTTTTGCTCAGCTGATGGAGGAAATGGATATTTCATGAATCCTAAAGAATTTTGAAAGCCAAGGAATTTTGACTCTGAAGCTGAATTTTAAAGACTTCTTCTGGTGGAGCGTAGATTAAAAGGAGGGTATATTGAAGGTCAAATATACATCAGAGAGGATGAAGGCAGAAAACAATTATCCAGGTGAAAGGAAAGAAAGGTAAGATATAGAGGTTAGCAATGGGCCTGGAAAAATGGGGCAGGTATGAGAAACTTGCAGTAGGAAAGATTAGAAAGGTATTTGTCAGACATTCCAAAGCACTTCTTTGCCCATGCCCTTCTCTCTCTCCATGCCTATCATGACCCTTTCATATATGAAGACACAATCTGTCCTGAGAGACAGCTGCAGAAGTGGAGAGAAGCTCAGGCAGCCAGTCTCCAAAATGTTCGAATCAGCCAGGAGGTTGGACCAGGTTATTTGCAATCAGTCCTGGACACTGATTGGAAGAGTTTTGATCATGGGTGGAAGAAATCAGGTTTTATTATGTCTCCAGAATTTTTCTTATATATTC
Source organism: Mustela erminea (assembly GCF_009829155.1). NCBI lineage: Eukaryota > Metazoa > Chordata > Mammalia > Carnivora > Mustelidae > Mustela > Mustela erminea. The sequence goes on from NC_045618.1 coordinate 25,080,223, forward strand.
AGTACAGAGAAGTGTGTGCAGATTCATAAATTGCCCCATGGAGGACATTAGGAGAAGGAAAGGAAAATTGAGTTGGGGGAAATCGGAGGAGAAGAACCATGAGAGACCGTGGACTCTGAGAAACAAACTGAGGGTTTTGGAGGGGAAGAGGGTGGGAGTTACGGAGGGCCTGGTAGTGGGTATTAAGGAGGGCACGTATTACACGGAGCACTGGGTGTGGTGCATAAACATGAATCTTGGAACTGAAAAAATAAAATAAAATTTTTAAAAAAGAAAAAAACTGAGTTAGATGGGAAATTCCTATAGGATGTTAAAATTGCTACTTTTGATTTATTTCTCTTGAGTCGGGGAAGGAAATAAAGGATTAGGAAATATAAATGGAAGATGTTTAGATGAGAGCGGGAACATTTATAAATACTAGTTCAAGTTGGGTGGGGGAAGTTGTGAGCCAAGCCAGCCTTTATAGGAATTAAAACCTTGGGATGGTGAAAGCATGTGGCTGGCATTTTTATATAATCTACCTCCTGTTTGATTAGCACTTAATTTCCCTCGCACTTTCTATTTATCAGCACAATCTCATTTCATTTTAAAACTTATTTTCAAGATTGCTTTCCAGCTTCAGGTTGTGGGGAGGAGGTAGGGAGTGGGGTGGAGGGTGTGTTTTGGCTGCAAAAATGTATTTAACATCTTGTTGAACCTTGTAATGTCCTCACTCCATGAACAGTGCTACCTAGGGACCAGAAACAGACTTTGGGGGCTCTGAAGTACTGAAAAGGCAAGAGGTACCTCAAATTATAGCAACAACATTTCACTGCAGTTCTACGCCAGCAGCCAGGGACAGTACCAACTGAAACTGATGCAGCCAGTGGAAGCCTGGAGTGCAGCCAGACTCATAAATTTGAAGAGTGGAAAGAATCGTGAAGGCAACAAATATTTCTCTGTAAAGTAGGCAGGCATAGGTCTGATACAGTAATGGCTTTCAAACTTTAGAAACACTCAGTATTCCCTGAACAGAAGACTGTTGCAAGCTCCTGAAGAGGCATCAACCAGGGGAACCTGGGTGGCTCAGTGGGTTAAGCCTCTGCCTTCAGCTCAGGTCGTGATCTCAGGGTTCTGGGGTCGAGCCCCACATGGGACTCTCTGCTCAGTGGGGAGCCTGCTTTCCTCTCTCTCTCTCTCTCTGAGTGCCTCTCTGCCTACTTGTGATCTCTGTCAACTGAATAAATAAAATCTTTGAAAAAAAAAAAAGGAGGCATCAGTCAGATTAGATTTTTGCTTTAATGAGATACCCTTGGGGTGAATTAAAAATAAAAAATTACCAACATTCCTTCAGGGCCAGTCTTGCAGGGGGAGGCCGGGAGGTGTAGTAGTAGACGTTTTATGATAAGAATATGTTTAAGCAAATACAAAAGTGAAGGGAATAACACAGCAACCTTAACATAATCTCTACCCAGAATTCTCCTTCATATTTACCATTTCATGGCACACTTCACACATTCTGTCAGTTTCCCGCTATTTTGACATGTGTGCTGTTTCTGGTCTTTTGCTGCAATGAATGCCCTTTGTCTTACATCTTTTTACTTTTTTGCAAGGGTATCTTTAACCTAGATTCCTAGAAGTGTGCTTGTAGGGCCAAAGAGTGAATACATATGAAGTTTTTTCCATATTGTCAAGTTTCCCTCTATTACATTAGCATCCCCAGCGCTTGAGATTGTCTCCTTCCTCATGGTATTGCCAGCAGTTTGCTGTCAACCTTTTGTATTTATGTCAACCCAGGAGGTGAGAAATGGTATCCTAGTTTAATTTTAATTTGTATTTCTTCTATTTTTCCCATTGTTCAGAATTATGAAGACTTACACACTGTTAGAGTGACCATTTATGTTTTCCTCCCCTCCTATCTAAAAATTGTCTTTGCTCAAAACTCAAAAAATAGATAATCACATCAAAAAATGGGCAGAAGACATGAACAGTGGTGCCTGGGTGGCTCAGTGGGTTAAGCCTCTGCCTTCTGCTCAGGTCATGATCCCAGGGTCCTCGGATCGAGCCCCGCATCGGGCTCTCTGCTCGGCAGGGAGCCTGCTTCTCCCTCTCTCTCTGCCTGCTGCTCTGTCTACTTGTAATCTCTGTCTGTCAAATAAAAAAAAAAAAAGACATGAACAGACACTTCTCCAAGGGTGACATACAAATGGCTTACAGACACATGAAAAAATGTTCATCATCATGAGCCGTCAGGGAGATTCAAATCAAAACCACAATGAGATGCCACCAGTTAGAATGGCCAAAATTAACAAGACAGTAAACAACAAGTGTTGTAGAGGATGTGGAGAAAGGGGAACCTTCTTATACTGTTGGTGGGAGTGCACGTTGGTGCAGCCACTTTGGAAAACAGTGTGGAGATTCCTTAAGAAATTAAAAATAAACTACCCTATGACCCTGCAATTGTACTACTGGGTATTTACCCCAAAGATATAGATGTAGTGAAAAGAAAGGCCATCTGTATCCCAATATTCATAGAAGCAATGGCCACAATCGCCAAACTGTGGAAAGAACCAAGATGCCCTTCAATGGACAGATGGATAAGGAAGATGTGGTCCATATACACTATGGAGTATTATGCCTCCATCAGAAACGATGAATACCCAACTTTTGTAGCAACATGGACGGGACTGGAAGAGATTATGCTGAGTGAAATAAGTCAAGCAGAGAGAGTCAATTATCATATGGTTTAACTGATTTGTGGAGCATAAGGAATAACATTGAGGACATTAGGAGGAGGAAAGGAAAAATGAATTGGGGGAAATTGGAGGGAATTGGGGGAAGAGGAACGATGAGAGACTGTGGACTCTGGAAACAAACTGAGGGTTTTGGAGGGGAGGAAGGTGGGGGGTTAGGTGAGCCCAGTGGTGGATATTAAGGAGGACATGTATTATATGGAACACTGGGTGTGGTGCATAAACAATGAATTCTGGAACACCAAAAAAATAAAATAAAATAAAATAATAAAAATTGTTTTTGAGGGTGGAGGGATGGGGTAACTAGATGATGGGCATTAAGGAGGGCCTATGAGATGGGGCGCCTGGGTGGCTCATTTGGTTAAGCATCTGCCTTCGGCTCAGATTATGATCCCAGGATCCTGGGATTGAGCTCTGCATTGGGCTCCCTGCTCAGTGGGGAGTCTTCTTCTTCCTCTGCCTGCCATTCCCCCTATTTGTGCCCTCTCTCTCTATCAAACAAATAAATAAAATCTTAAAATAAAAAATAAATTTATTTTAAAAAGGAGGATGTGATGAAATGAGTCTGGGTGTAATACGCAGCAGATGAATAACTGAACTCTGTATCTGCAACTAATGATACACTTTATGTTAATTATTTAAATTTAAATAAAATAAGATAATAAAAGAAGGAAGATTGTTTTTGCAAAGGCAAGGAGTAGCAACAGGTACTAAGAAATTGATTGTTGTGACTGATTTTAGTGCTGTTTTAAAAAATATCTGTGGCTGAATCCAGACTCATAGGATTAAATATTTCATGATCAGTTAGTGATGTCTGCTTTGGGTGGTATAAAGATACCTGTGGTATGCATGCCTAATCTTAGCCACTCCTGATAGAACAAACTCCCACTTAATTCAGAATCAAAACAATCAGAAAAGCCTACAAAAATATTTTACCCTCCATTTGAAAGTGAATCTCTTTGGAGAAAGATTATATATTCAGTATAATTTTAGGGTTCATTTTTCAATTGTTCTAATTCATTGAAATTAATCATTTTTATATGTTGAAACTGATACCATTATATCTTTTGTAGAGGACTACACATTTTTATATAAGTGGAATTACTTTATAAGTAAAATTGCTATATAAGTGAAAAATTGAACTAAAATATCCATTTATTTCTATCTAAATAAAATTTACATTATTTTAATTCAACTACCTAGAGTAGTTATTTTAGTTATTAGTTATTTTAATTCAACTACCTAGAGTTCAAACCCTATTAATAACATGTATCTTAGAATACATAATTTGTAAATATCATTCTCAGATTCTTTTTTTTAATTGACATACAATTGACATAAAAGATTACTTTAGTTTCAGATATATGATATAATGATTTGATATTTGTGTATCTTGTGAAATGATCACCACAGTAAGTCTAGTTAATATCCATTACCACATGTAGTTATAGGTTTATTTTTCTTTTGATGAAAAGTTTTTCTTTTTAAGTAGGCTCCACACCCAGCACAGAACCCAACGTGGGGCCTGAAATCACAACCCTGAGATCAAGATTCTGAGATCAAGATCTGAGCCATGATCAAGAATTGGACCCTCAATGAACTGTGAGTCACCCAGGCACCCCAATGATGAGGACTTTTAAGATCTACTCTCTTAACAACTTCCAAATATACAGTGCAGTAGTAACTATAGTCAATATGTTATACATTACATCTTTAGGATCTACTTATTTTATAACTAGAAGTTCATGCCTATTGACCACCTTCACCCATTTTACCCACCCCATCCCCAGGGTTTCCCTTATTTTGAATATGTTAGATCATTTTCATATGGTTAAAGTCTATTTACACTTTTTTTCTTCCTGTAAACTCACTCTCAATATATTTTGCCTAGTTTTCTGTAGCGTTGTTTCTTTCATCAATTCTAAATTTTGAATTTTGAATCATAATTAGGGAGGCTTTCTTATCCCTGGTGATATGTTTACTCTTATTTTCCTCTCGAATTTAGATAATTTCAAAATTCTAGATTTATACTTCTCTTATGTTTGTATCATATTCTGCTGTGGAGTGAAGTTATAGATACAATTTTACTTTTCCTAGGTAACTATCCAGTCATACCAACATTTATTTCAGAATTTTGGTTTTTACTGGCTGATTTTTTTAAAAAGATTTTATTTATTTATTTAATTTATTTATTTAAGAGAGTCAGAGACCAAGAGAGTAGCAGAGGGAGAGGGAGAAGCAGACTCCCCTCTGAGCAGGGAGATGAATGTGGGCTCGATCCCAGGACCCTGGGATCATTTTCCTGAGCTAAAGGCAGACACTTAACTGATTGAGCCACCCAAGCACCCTTTACTGGCTGATTTAAGAAGCCATCTTTATGATATGTTTCCATATGTACTTGTTCTTTTTGAGGACTTCATATTCTGTTTCATTGACCTGTTGTTCTTTCATTTGCCAACACCACACTATTTTAATGAATGAAAGTTTATGTTTTAATATCTGGTAGGGATAGTTCCCTCCCCAGTTATTTTCTGCTAAGGTTTGATTAATTGGTTGACTGATTGATTGATTTAATTTATCTAAGATGTATTTAAGCTTTTGTTTTATTTATTTTTATTTTTAATTCTTTTAGAAAGGGAAAAGGGGAAGCACAGAGTGGGAGGGACAGAGAAAATCTTAAGCAACCTCCATACCCAGCATGGAATGGAAAGCAGAACTTGATCTCACAACCTCAAGATCATGACCTGAGCTGAAATCAAGAATTGGACTCTTAGCCAGCTGAGCCACCCAAGTGTCCCTCTTCCAAGTTTGCCTGACTACTTTTGTTTATCTTTCCATATGAACATTGTAATCAGCTTGTACATTTAGGTCTTTTATTGCTGCTTTCACTGGATTGTTATCTGAAGGCAGGGTGTTTGTGACCCCACGGATGCCAAGAGTAGTCTTCTGGTCATGAGCTAATTTATAGTGGCACTGGCTTCCTTTGATGCTCATCTATAGCTTACCACAAAACTAAGTAATAGACTTTCTGTCCTTGATGAGCTTACAATCTAATGAAGAAGAATAAACACAAGTACTACAATATCAAGAAAAGCCTAAGCTACTAGATCGTTGGGACCACTTAATAGAAAGTTGCCAAACATATATGCTGGAGCCTGATAAATTGCCAAAGCTTAATGAAGTGCTCAATTAAATTGAATGAATGGATGTGATGAAAACTAGATTAAATCCCAAGTTCTAAGAGGGAACAGAAAAAGATAGTCTTTTGGAATTGGAAAACTTTGATAAGATGACCTTTGAATTTGTCTTGCATTCATGACTTGAAGAATTATTCGTTTAGTAGCTCTAAATGGCTGGGTAAGAGGACAGATGCCTAGATGGGGAACGAAGTATGTAAAGGCCAGAAGGCAAGGGGTTTGTGGTGTGTTTGGGAAATGGTAATGAATCCTTGGTGTTGGAACAAATGATGCGGGGGTTTAGATAGAAGAGTGGGGAGCAGGGGTATCATGCTATAGCAACAAGTGACTTTGGAAATGCAGGAGAGACTCAGAAGATGGGCGAATATGAGATGTTGGATATTCCCACCTATGGTCATTATGAACCTTTGAAATTTGGGGGCAGGGAGGAGACATCAACACATGGTTAATGTCATGGGGAAAGTTAAGGTTTGGTTGTAGTTAATTTCAGATACAGTAAGTAATACTTCAGTTAAATACAGTATTAAAAATATCATCAACTCAGGATCCTCGGAGCCTCATAACCAAAGTTGACAAGGTATACTCAAAGTAGAAAACCTTAATCTGGGCCTCTTTAAAAGAAAGTTGGTTGAGTGAATCTGTATCTGACTTGGGTTCTTTACAATAATGTAGCGATTCTAGAGAATTGGGCCCTCATATTATCAGAATTTGTGAGCTGATCCAGGTGCAAAGAAAGTAGTTTTGTTACCACATTAAGTCCCAATTCTCTATAATAGTATGATAAATGGTGGCATTCTTTTATGGAAACTTCATCTTTTAGGGGTCCCTGAGTGACGCAGTTGGTTAAGCATCTGGCTCTTGTTTTCAGCTCAGGTGGTGATCTCAGGGTTATGGAACTGAACCCCTGCTTGAGATTCTTTCTCCCTCTCCCTGTGCCCCTCCCCCATAAATAAATAAATAAATCTCAACAAAAAAGAAATGTCATCATTTATTCTTTAAAAGTCTCAAGGTCTTTTTTCTGAAAGAATTTTTTTTTTTCTCCTCCCATATAGTTAAAGGAACAAAAGTTCTTTTTAGTCCCTTGTTCTCCTAGGAGAAAATATGGTGTTCCAAACTCTAAGTGTTTATTGCATTTAACCTTCAAATTTTATATTTATTGATCATAAAACCATACATTAAAAACTGTAGGTAAATTATTGCCTTACTTGTAACTCTTTCCCAGGACAGCTATGACTGAATGAGCACTGTGTATGTTTGCTACTGACTAATGTGCTGTTCTCCCTGGGAGTGGGATGGGGGATGGAGGAGAGACCTATTTATTCACTGTGCCTTCTTGCTCCTGAGCTTCAACGGAAGAGAGGATAGGGGCAGAGAAGACCTAAAGAAAATAAAAAAAGATGAAACTCCACAATTAAAAGGGGGAAAAACAGGAAGAAAAGTTTAATTTGATTTAAGCATTAGGAATTCAAATCAAAAGGATCACAAAGCAATATCATTATTTCGAATTCCACTTGGTCATTGCTAGTACACAGAAAAGCAATTGAATTTTGTACTAGCAATGACCAAGTGGAATTTGATGCTAGTACACAGAAAAGCAATTGAAATTTGTACTAGCAATGACCAAGTGAAATTTGAAATTATGTTCTAGAATCTTGCTGTGATCATTGATTATTTCCAGAACTTTTTTCATAAATTTGTTTTTGTTTGTAACTTTTATCAGAATTTCCATGTAAATAATCATGGCATCTACAAAAAAAGAGTTTTCTTCATTCTTTCCTAATCTTTTATATCCTTTTATTGTATTGTTGCATTAATTAGGACTTCTAGTACAATGTTGAGAAACATGATGAAAATTTGGAAAAATTTGGCTTATTCCTGATCTTTGTGAGAAGGTTTCTAGTTTCTTACCATTAAGTATGATGTTGGCTGTAGGCTACTTTTTTTTTTTAATTTTTAATTTTTAATTTTTAAATAAACATATAATATATTTTTATCCCCCGGGGTACAGGTCTGTGAATCACCAGGTTTACACACTTCATAGCACTCACCATAGCACATACCCTCCCCAATGTCCATAATCCCACCCCCGTTCTCCCTGCCCCCCTCCCCCCAGCAACCCTCAGTTTGTTTTGTGAGATTAAGAGTCACTTATGGTTTGTCTCCCTCCCAATCCCATCTTGTTTCATTTATTCTTCTCCTATCCCCTTAACCCCCCATGTTGCATCACCACTTACTCATATCAGGGAGATCATATGATAGTTGTCTTTCTCTGCTTGAATTATTTCGCTAAGCATGATATGCTCTAGTTCCATCCACGTTGTCACAAATGGCAAGATTTCATTTATTTTGATAGCTGCATAGTATTCCATTGTGTATATATACCACATCTTCTTGATCCATTTATCTGTTGATGGACATTTAGGTTCTTTCCATAGTTTGGCTATTGTGGACATTGCTGCTATAAACATTCGGGTGCACGTGCCCCTTCGGATCACTACGCTTGTATCTTTTTTTTTTTTTTTAAAGATTTTATTTATTTATTTGACAGAGAGAGATCACAAGTAAGCAGAGAGGCAGGCAGAGTGAGAGGGGGAAGCAGGCTCCCTGCTGAGCAGAGAGCCTGATGCGGGACTCGATCCCAGGACCCTGAGATCATGACCTGAGCCGAAGGCAGCGGCTTAACCCACTGAGCCACCCAGGTTCCCACTACGCTTGTATCTTTAGGGTAAATACCCAGTAGTGCAATTGCTGGGTCATAGGGCAGTTCTATTTTCAATATTTTGAGGAACCTCCATGCTGTTTTCCAGAGTGGTTGTGCCAGCTTGCATTCCCACCAACAGTGTAGGTTCCCCTTTCTCCGCATCCTCGCCAGCATCTATCATTCCCTGACTTGTTAATTTTAGCCATTCTGACTGGTGTGAGGTGATAACTCATTGTGGTTTTGATTTGTATTTCCCTGATGCCGAGTGATATGGAGCACTTTTTCATGTGTCTGTTGGCCATCTGGATGTCTTCTCTGCAGAAATGTCTGTTCATGTCTTCTTCCCATTTCTTGATTGGATTATTTGTTCTTTGGGTGTTGAGTTTGCTCAGTTCTTTATAGATTTTGGACACTAATCCTTTATCTGATATGTCATTTGCAAATATCTTCTCCCATTCTGTCAGTTGTCTTCTGGTTTTGTTAACTGTTTTCTTTGCTGTGCAAAAGCTTTTGATTTTGATAAAATCCCAATAGTTCATTTTTGCCCTTGTTTCCCTTGCCTTTGGCGATGTTCCTAGGAAGATGTTGCTGCAGTTGAGGTCAAAGAGGTTTCTGCCTATGTTCTCCTCAAGGATTTTGATGGATTCCTTTCTCACATTGAGGTCCTTCATCCATTTTGAGTCTATTTTCGTGTGTGGTGTAAGGAAATAGTCCAATTTCATTTTTCTGCATGTGGCTTTCCAATTCTCCCAACACCATTTATTGAAGAGGCTGTCTTTTTTCCATTGGACATTCTTTCCTGCTTTGTCGAAGATTAGTTGACCATAGAGTTGAGGGTCTATTTCTGGGCTTTCTATTCTGTTCCATTGATCTATGTGTCTGTATTTGTCCCAGCCATGTTGTCTTGATGATGATATCTTTGTAATAGAGCTTGAAGTCCGGAATTGTGATGTCGCCAACTTTGGCTTTCTTTTTCAATATTCCTTTGGCTATTCGAGGTCTTTTCTGGTTCCATATAAATTTTAGGATTATTTGTTCCATTTCTTTGAAAAAGATGGATGGTACTTTGATAGGAATTGCATTAAATGTATAGATTGCTTTAGGTAGCATAGACATTTTCACAATGTTTATTCTTCCAATCCAGGCACATGGAACATTTTTCCATTTCTTTGTGTCTTCCTCAATTTCTTTCATGAGTACTTTATAGTTTTCTGGGTATAGATTCTTTGCCTCTTTGGTTAGGTTTATTCCTAGGTATCTTATGGTTTTGGGTGCAATTGTAAATGGGATTGACTCCTTAATTTCTCTTTCTTCTGTTTGTGGTTGGTATAGAGAAATGCAACTGATTTCTGTGCATTGATTTTATATCCTGACACTTTACTAAATTCCTGTATAAGTTCTAGCAGTTTTGGAGTGGAGTCTTTTGGGTTTTCCACATATAGTATCATATCATCTGCGAAGAGTGATAGTTGGACTTCTTCTTTGCCGATTTGGATGCCTTTCATTTCCTTTTGTTGTCTGATTGCTGAGGCTAGGACTTCTAGTACTATGTTGAATAGCAGTGGTGATAATGGACATCCCTGCCGTGTTCCTGACCTTAGCAGAAAAGCTTTCAGTTTTTCTGCATTGAGAATGATATTTGCGGTGGGTTTTTCATAGATGGCTTTGATAATATTGAGGTATGTGCCTTCTATCCCTACACTTTGAAGAGTTTTGATCAGGAAGGGATGCTGTACTTTGTCAAATGCTTTTTCAGCATCTATTGGGAGTATCATATGGTTCTTGTTCTTTCTTTTATTGATGTGTTGTATCACATTGATTGATTTGCAGATGTTCAACCAACCTTGCAGCCCTGGAATAAATCCCACTTGGTCGTGGTGAATAATCCTTTTAATGTACTGTTGAATCCTATAGGCTAGTATTTTGGTGAGAATTTTCACATCTGTGTTCATCAAGGATATTGGTCTATAGCTCTGTTTTTTGATGGGATCCTTGTCTGGTTTTGGGATCAAGGTGATTCTGGCCTCATAAAATGAGTTTGGAGGTTTACCTTCCATTTCTATTTTTTTGGAACAGTTTCAGGAGAACGGGAATTAGTTCTTCTTTAAATGTTTGGTAGAATTCCCCTGGGAAGCCGTCTGGCCCTGGGCTTTTGTTTGTTTGGAGATTTTTGATGACTGTTTCAATCTCCTTACTGGTTATGGGTCTCTTCAGACTTTCTATTTCTTCCTGGTTCAGTTGTGGTAGTTTATATGTTTCTAGGAATGCATCCATTTCTTCCAGATTGTCAAATTTGTTGGTGTAGAGTTGCTCATAGTATGTTCTTATGATAGTTTGTATTTCTTTGGTGTTAGTTGTGATCTCTCCTCTTTCATTCATGATTTTATTTATTTGGGTCCTTTCTCTTTTCTTTTTGATAAGTCTGGCGAGGGGTTTATCAATTTTATTAATTCTTTCAAAGAACCAGCTCCTACTTTTGTTGATTTGTTCTATTGTATTTTTGGTTTCTATTTCATTGATTTCTGCTCTGATCTTTATGATTTCTCTTCTCCTGCTGGGTTTAGGGTTTCTTTATTGTTCTTTCTCCAGCTCCTTTAGGTGTAGGGTTAGGTTGTGTACCTGAGACCTTTCTTGTTTCTTGAGAAAGGCTTGTACCACTATATATTTTCCTCTCAGGACTGCCTTTGTTGTGTCCCACAGATTTTGAACCGTTGTGTTTTCATTATCATTTGTTTCCATGAATTTTTTCAATTCTTCTTTAATTTCCTGGTTGACCCATTCATTCTTTAGAAGGATGCTGTTTAGTCTCCACGTACTTGGGTTCTTTCCAAATTTCTTCTTGTGGTTGAGTTCTAGCTTCAGAGCATTGTGGTCTGAAAATATGCAGGGAATGATCCCAATCTTTTGATACTGGTTGAGAGCTCATTTAGGACCAAGGATGTGATCTATTCTGGAGAATGTTCCATGTGCACTAGAGAAGAATGTGTATTCTGTTGCTTTGGGATGAAATGTTCTGAATATATCTGTGATGTCCATCTGGTCCAGTGTGTCATTTAAGGCCTTTATTTCCTTGTTGATCTTTTGCTTGGATGACCTGTACATTTCAGTGAGGAGAGTGCTAATGTCCCCTACTATTATTGTATTATTGTCGATGTGTTTCTTTGATTTTGTTATTAATTGGTTTATATAGTTGGCTGCTCCCATGTTGGGGGCATAGATATTTAAAATTGTTAGATCTTCTTGTTGGACAAACCCTTTGAGTATGATATAGTGTCCTTCCTCATCTCTTATTATAGTCTTTGGCTTAAAATATAATTGATCTGAAATAAGGATTGCCACCCCAGCTTTCTTGTGTTGTCCATTAGCATGATAAATTCTTTTCCACCCCCTCACTTTAAATCTGGAGGTGTATTCAGGCTTAAAATGAGTTTCTTGTAGGCAACATATTGATGGGTTTTGTTTTCTTATCCATTTTGATACCCTGTGTCTTTTGATTGGGGCATTTAGCCCATTAACATGCAGGGTAACTATTAATAGATATGAATTTAGTGCCATTGTATTGTCTGTAAGGTGACTGTTACTGTATATTGTCTCTGTTCCTTTCTGATCTACCACTTGTAGACTCTCTCTTTGCTTAGAGGACCCCTTTCAATATTTCCTGTAGAGCTGGTTTGGTGCTTACAAATTCTTTCAGTTTTTGTTTGTCCTGGAAGCTTTTAATCTCTCCTTCTATTTTCAATGACAGCCTAGCTGGATATAGTATTCTTGGCTGCATGCTTTTCTCGTTTAGTGCTCTGAATATATCATGCCAGCTCTTTCTGGCCTGCCAGGTCTCTGTGGATAAGTCTGCTGCCAATCTAACATTTTTACCATTGTATGTTACAGACTTCTTTTCCTGGGCTGCTTTCAGGATTTTCTCTTTGTCACTAAGACTTGTAAATTTTACTATTAGGTGATGGGGTGTGGACCTATTCTTATTGATTCTGAGGGGCATTCTCTGCACCTCCTGAATTTTGATGCTTGTTCCCTTTGCCATATTGGGGAAATACTCTCCAATAATTCTCTCCAGTATACCTTCTGCTCCCCTCTCTCTTTCTTCTTCTTCTGGAATCCCAATTATTCTAATGTTGTTTCGTCTTATGGTGTCACTTATCTCTCGAATTCTCCCCTCGTGGTCCAGTAGCTGTTTGTCCCTCTTTTGCTCAGCTTCTTTATTCTCTGTCATTTGGTCTTCTATATCGCTAATTCTTTCTTCTGCCTCATTTATCCTAGCAGTGAGAGCCTCCATTTTTGATTGCACCTCATTAATAGCTTTTTTGATTTCAACTTGGTTAGATTTTAGTTCTTTTATTTCTCCAGAAAGGGCTTTTATATATCCCATGAGGGTTTCTCTAATATCTTCCATACCTTTTTCAAGCCCAGCTAGAACCTTGAGAATTGTCATTCTGAACTCTAGATCTGATATATTACCAATGTCTGTATTGATTAGGTCCCTAGCCTTTGGTACTGCCTCTTGTTCTTTTTTTTTGTGGTGAGTTTTTCTTCCTTGTCATTTTGTCCAGATAAGAGTATATGAAGGAGCAAGTAAAATACTAAAAGGGTGGCAACAACCCCAGGAAAATATGCTTTAACCAAATCAGAAGAGATCCCAAATCATGAGAGGGGAGAAAGGGGATAAAAAGAGGTTCAGAAAGAAAAAGAAAAGAAAAGAAACAATTAAAAAAAACAAATAAAGAAAAAGTATAAAAAATAAAAAAATATATTAGATAAACTAATTAAAAATCATTAAAAAAGAAAAGGGTAAAAGTTAAAAAAATTTTAGCAAAAGAAGAGAAAAAAAATTTAAAAAGAAAAAAAATTAAATTAATTGCAAGAGTAAAGAATCATGGGGAGAAAGCCATGAGTTACGTGCTTTGCTTTCTCCTCCTCTGGAATTCTGCTTCTCTCCTTGGTATTGAAACTGCACTCCTTGGTAGGTGAACTTGGTCTTGGCTGGATTGCTTGTTGATCTTCTGGGGGAGGGACCTGGTGTAGTGATTCTCAAGTGTCTTTGCCCCAGGTGGAATTGCACTGCCCTTACCAGGGCCCCGACTGAGTAATCTGCTCAGGTTTGCTTTCAGGAGCTTTTGTTCCCTGAGCGCTTTCCGTAGAGTTCCAGAGGACGGGAATACAAATGGCGGCCTCCTGGTCTCCAGCCCGGAGGAGCCGAGAGCCCGGGGCCCCACTCCTCAGTGCGCCCTCAGAGAACAGCGCCCAGTTACTCCCGTCTGCCTGACCTCCGGCCGAGCTCCGAGCTCCGAGCTCACTGAGCCTGTGACCGGTTCAAGGTAACACCGAGCTGCGAGCTTACTGTTGGCTCTGTCTCTGTAGCCGGCTTCCCCGTTCTAATACTGTAAGCTCTCCGACACTCAGACACCCCCGATCCTTCTGTGACCCTGCAGGACCTGAGGTCACGCTGATCCCCCATGGGCTTCACCCTGGTTTAGCCTCTGGAGTGATGTCCCTTAGTGGAACAGACTTTTAAAAGTCCTGATTTTGTTCTCCGTTGCCTGGAGCCGCACCCCCACCACCCCGGGGTCTGTCTTCCCGTCACTTTGGATTCACTTCTCCACCAGTCCTACCTTTCAGAAAGTGGTTGATTTTCTGTCTCTAGAATTGCTGTTCTTCTTCTCTTCCATCTGCCGATGGATTTGTAGGTGTTTGCAATCTTTAGATAAGCTATCTAGCTGATCTCCTGCTAGCTGAAGTAGTCTCAGCCTGCTACTTCTCTGCCATCTTCTGTAGGTTTCTTATAGATGTTCTTTATCCAGTTGAGGAAGTTTCTCTGTATACCTAGTTTACAGAGACTAATCATAAATTGATATTAGACTTTGTCTAGTGCTTTTTCTGCAACTATTATAACGATCATGTGATTTTTCTTTTACCTATTGATGTGGTGTGTTACATTAGTTAATTTTTATATTGTTGAATTTTAAGGAGTATTATTATTATTGTAGCTGTTATTTTTTTAATTAAAAAATTTTGAGGGTGAGAGGGTGAGCAGCAAGTGAGGGACAAAGGGAGAGGGAAATAGGGAATCCTAAACAGGCTCCATGTCCAACACATAGGGCTCAATCTCATGATCTGAGATCATGACCTGAGCCAAAATCAAGAGTCAGATGTTTAATCGACTGAGCCACAGAAGCACCTCTATTGTAATTGTTATTGTATGTAATAAACATTGCACCAGTAGCTCAAGTGAGAGAGGAGATCCAGTAGCTCTGGGAGACTGAATCCAATGTGTTGTGGTGAAGAGTAGAAAACAGAGGCACCTGGGTGTCTCAGTCGGTTGAATGCCTGCTGTCAGGTGAAGTCATGATCCCAGGATCTTAGGACGGAGTCCCACACTGGCCTCCCTGCTCATTGAGGAGCCTGCCTCTCCCTTTGCTCCTCCTCCCCTGCTCTTGCACACCTGTGCCTTCTCTCTGTCTGCAATAAATAAATAAAATCTTAAAGGAAAAAGAAAGGAATAGAAAAAAATATAACAGAGTATGGAAGCTTCACTCTAAATCGACAACAAGAAGTGTGTATGTAAGAATGATAAAGAGAAATACAGAAAAAAATAGTTTCTATTGGAAAAGTTTTGGAAAACCTTCGTTATCTAAACTCAAGTTATTCCAAAACTCTCCCATGGAGGCTACTTCCAGTCTCACTCCCAACCTTAAGGGTGATGGGGCAAGAGTGCTCAGAGGTTGAAGAAGCTGGCAGGGAACCTAGAGCCAGCCCCTGGTGGCCATCATGTATAGCATAGGGGACTGAGGTGTGCTGGCTGCCCTGGGCTCTTTGGTGTGAGGAGGGTGCCCTTCTGCTCCCTGTGGAACCATTGCTTCACTCACAGTATGGACTTGCTCACGGCAGGGGCATAGGGAGGTCACAGGATTTGAAAAAGAGAAAAAGCAAAGCTTGACTTTCCCTGAAATTTCAATGAAGTATGAAATATGCAAAAGGGAAACATAAAGTGGAAACAAAGAACTCCATACTACTCTAGTTTTTTTTTTTCCCCCTCCCCATAATCCCATGTTTTTGCATTTTGTGCCAGAAGGAAAAATTTCCTTGGTTTTCAGAATCACCTTAATATGAGCTTCCTTTTCCCTTCCTCTCTCCCTCCTTTTCTTTCTCTGATAAGATCATGTTTTCCAGAGTAGATATTCTTTGAATTGACATCCATTTTGTAATGATGTGTTTTCATCTTTCAGCTCATGGCAACATCAAAGAAAGAAGTGTGTATTTTGAAACAGCCTCCATTCTCTTTTGAAGAGCTAGGCATCAACAATTTAAGCAAGGTCATTCTTTTTCTTTGAAATTTATCAAGATGAACTTTGACCCACCTACTCTGATATCCGAATCAGCTTTCTTTTCCAACTTCTGACATTTGAGTTAGATCATAGAGGGAGGTTTTTTTTTTTATTTCATCTTAATCATTTTATTTATCACTAGTTGATGTCTCCTCATCTTTTCAAAGTAGAATAAAATCCCCTCATTTATTTTGGCAGCAGCTCTGGTCTCAGATTTCTGTTCTGGATATGGACTCAATTTTGTATCCAGCTCAGGGATTTCTTCAAAACCTTTGGAATTATTATCCAACTCTACCTCAAGATGAAGATGTTATACATAATATGTCTCTAGCTATAGATGAGTGTTAAGAAAACTGTAGATTTTCATTTTTTCTTTAAAAAAGATGAAGGTATTCATTACCAAGAAAAGTATTTAACAGAAATTATGTGATGCTGAGTAGAAGTTAGGTGTCCTCCAGAGCACACCATCCTGCTGAGACATTTAGAAATACATGGATGTGAATGAGGGGTGAGGCACACCAAATGTAGCATCCACTCAAGCCAATGAGGTAAAATACTGTACAGCCACTCTACTCTTTACTTTAAATTGGGCATAGTTCTAACATGCTAGGTTGGTTTTCCTCAGAACAGTACATTTGCAATTGCAAATTATCCAAGGGAGTTAGAGGCAGATAATCTGTCTCCTGAAAAGATTGATGGTCACAAGTCTGATGTCCAAGAAGGGGTCAGACCAACCAGAAAAAGCCTTCAGAAAGATTCAAGTAGCATTGAGCTGGAGTCTCTTTATCATGACATTGACTGTCCTCCACATATCACTGGCTCATGAAGGTAACGCATGAATGATACAATTTGAATTCCAAGGCTTGAGAGACCCCAACTCAGGGTAACCAGCTGAAACCCACCATACATACATAGAACAGGAGCTAGGGTACACCCACCAGAACCTCAAGTGTTTCCTACAAGCCGTCCTCTGCCCTCTGCTGCATCTTACCATTCATTCATCCCATAAAATCCATGAGGAAGGGACCAGTATCCTCTCCTTGTTGTAGGTGGGAGAGTGGGACTAAATTTCCCAAGGACATGCAGCCCATAGATGGTGCAGGAGGGTCACGGCTCAGTTCCTATCTCCAGAATGCCTCTGTTCCCAGAGAGTGGTCAGAGTCTTGTGACTGAGTTACCAGGTCCCCTTGTTAAAGTCCTGAGCTCCTTCTTAACCTACTATATCAGAATACCTGAAAGTGGGGCCTGGGTTCTGCTTTTCTGGGGAAAGAATGGCCTTCCCATACACTGAGTACAAGAGGCTGTCCAGCCCACAGCCAACCCCTAAGCTCCAGATCTCATGTGTAAAGTGGGCACAAGATGGTGGTGGATGGCAGGAGATAATTTTGGCCAAGGCAGGATGGACACAATGATGATAGTGATGGTGGATATGGACCAAGCAGCTCTATTGCTTCCTCTAGATGTCCCAGTGAAATGGCAGGAAAGATACTTTTGAAAATCAAGAAAATACATGGATATAGGAAAAGAAGAAAGGGGCCATCAATGGGCTATGAAATTTGAGGAGATCTTAAGAGATATAATTCATGTGAGGTCTGATTATTTGGGTAGATTGTGATCTGAATATCTGAAGGTCAGCAGAAGTTCTCCCTGGAAGACTGGAGAAACAAGCTTGCATCTGTCCATACCTAGACAGGAGTGGTGGTGAGATCCAGTAATGGCTGCACAGGGACTCTGGCTGCAGTGGGTCCCTACTTTCTACCCTTTGCCCAAAAACAACAATATACAAAGCCCTTGCTGAAGCCGCCCTCAGCTGAAGCCTTGGATTGGATGGGGTGGGAGCTCTCTGGAAGGGCATAGCTTGCCCTGAAGGAGCAAGTCTCTAACAGCCTGTGTACCCCCAGGACATTTCGGTAAACTGACTGCCCATAATTTCCACCCTCTTCCCACCACCTGTACTAATCCTTGCAGCAGCCCTCCTTTCAAAGGGAAACTCGAGATGTGAGGAAAACTTCCAATAGCAGAAGAGCAATATGAACAAACTGATGTCAGGGGAGAGAGAATCCAGAGAGCAGGAGGATACTTAATTGGATATAAATATTAATTGTATTTATGGACTTGTATAAATATTATGTGTACACATATTATGTATATATAATGTGAATATATATAACATAATTACACAAATGTTATATATTGATTCATAGGTAGCATATGTTAACATATACATTAACACACAAACCACACATTATTACATATACATGCATTACATTACATTACATACATGTTACATATACACACATGTGGGATGTGTACATATGTGCTATAGGAAGACTCAGCTTTAACAGGACAATGGACTGCTATGAAAAAGGAACCTTGGACAACCTGAATGTGTTCTTGGGGTTTTGAAACATTATAAAGAACTCTAAGTAAAAAGGGAAAGTAGGATAATCAGTTGGGAATGGCTGAAGACCAAGTTGCACATCTGGAAGCTGAAATTGAGGAAATTTCCCAGGATTAGAGCAAAAAGACATGGAAGTCCCTCAGAAGACCTGAAGCCAGAAACCATGACCAGAGGTTGCCAAGGTGGAGTGTGGCCTGAGAGAAAAAGACCGACTTTTCACTGGTGGCCCATCTAAACCACAGGAACATCTTTCTTTACCATATCAGCCACCAATAGAAATGATGAATTAAACTTGCCTGCTGTCCTGGTGGCAGCCGGGGAGGCTCTGACTAGGAATATGAATCAAACTTGGCACAAGTTCTTTTGGATTTTTGTTGAACAACAAGAGATAGGAGTAAAATCTCATTTAATAGTTACTTTTGACATCTAGGGTCAGCATTTCCGTACCTAAGACATGAGTTGCTTGTAAGCCTCCTCTCCCTTTTATCTTAGAAAATCTGCCTTTACTTTGCCCTAATTAGTGTGTGGCTTGATAGGCATTTGGAATTCATCCAATATTTAATGTTGAATGTGGAGGAGAACCCATGTGTTGGTGCCAAGATATTGAGCAAAACCTTCCTCTGTCTGGACAAACATCAACCCTCATAGGCAAGTGATTTATGCCCAACCTGTATATATCTTTAAATGGGAGGGAGGTAAGGCTTGTGGCTGCCTCAGCGACTGGTTTCCTTCAATACACCAAAGGTGGGAGAGGAAAAGTAGGACAAGGAGGGGCATCTGTCCTCTATGATCTTAGTGGAGTGTACCCCTTTGACTTGAAGCCTTGCTCATTCCTCTATCACCAGTGGGTCTTTGATGACCACACAGCCTCCTGTGTTCCTACAACACAATTGGTTATTCCTGTTTTCAAATGGGAGTGAATTCACTGTTCTCAGTGGCCTTAGAGGGGATGAAGGATTGCAGAGTCAACACTGGCCTAGCAAGAGGCTGGCAGAATCCAATAATGGGGTATATGGTGGGCAGGGTTCTAAAATGGTTCCCAGGATCCCTCCTCCTGCTGTAGGAGCTCTGCATAATCCCCTCCTTTTGAGTGTAGTCATACCTGGAAAAGAGATAAGATTTCACCCTGCACCTGTGAATGAGATAGGTTATGCTGACATTGCAAAAAGGGGATTTTTGAATGCAATCAAAATGCCTAGTGAGTTCACTTTGAATTAATCAAAAGGGAGATTACTGGGTTTGAGAATGACCTAATCAGGGGAGTCCATAAAAGAAACAGGAAGCACCAGTAGACATCCTCTTTCTGCTGGCCATAAAAAAGTAGGCTGCTATGTTTTGACTGGAGGGCTATGTGGCCCAGACCAGAGAGGTGCCTCTCATAGCTTGAGAGTGACCTGTGGCTGATAGCAGAAAGCACATGCAGATCTGTCTCACAACCACAAGGAGCTGAATTCTGCCAAGAACTAGTGAGTTTGGAAAAGAAGCCTCAGCCCCAGATGAGACAATAGTCCATGCTGCCGTCTTCATCTCAGGCCGGTAAGGCCCTGAACAGAGAACCCAGCTAACTCATGTTCAGAATCCTGACTTAACAAAACCATGGGATAATAAATAGGTGCTGTTTTAAGGGGCTGTAATTTGTTACACTCCAATAGAAAGCAACTTAGGGGAGATACTCCAGCATGCCAAGCTAGGTTCAAGAGTGGGAGGAATTGGGCACTAAGATTGGTTCATTACAGTGGTTATATATGCAGGGGGTGAGTTTAAGAGGGAAGGCCCTCAGTGAGGAATTTCTTGGGAATGCACTATAGGGTAGTGGCTGGATCTGGAGCCAGAGATCTGCTAGTGTCCCACCTTGATTCTGAGTTCCCTTGATTCTGAGTTCCGGGATCTTGAGGAAATATTTCATCTCTGTAATCCTTTCACTATCTGTAAAGTGGGATTAAGCATAACTCCACACCCTGGGATGTTAAGGGATTGAGTGAGATGATTCTTGCAAAGTTCTAGTCACAGAGCTGGTGCCTAGAAAGGGCTTGGTAAACTCCAGTGCATTATTATTTTATCTCAAAGGGTCACTAGAGCACCCTGGGTTGGGGGTGTCTCTAAATGTGCCTACTATCGGTCTCATGGGGACCTGGGTTCTTAACAGTGATAAACCTAGGGGTGTCTGATACCAGAGCTAGCATGGGGTTGATGAAGGGCCTATGGGGACTGACAGTCACTATGGAAAACAAAATAACACTTGATTATAACATTAAGCCCAGTTGCTAAGGAAAGGGTAAAGACCCACTTGAGGACATTTCTATATGACTAGAGAAAATAGGAACAAATAACAGGGGTTTATGATGAGGGTTAGCTAAGTTGGTTAAAGGTGGGACCCAAATAAAAGGTTAGGACACTTTGGCCATCGGTGGTGGGCCAGGGACTCAAGTATACACATGAGGTGGGGCTTGACACCACAATGACAAGACAGGGTCAGTTGCTGGTCTATACTGACTATGGTGACTACGGTGTGTTAGGAGGGACAGAAATTCATGAAAACAAAGTGGAACAAATTATTACTCTAAGACCTCAGAGGTAGAAAGGAGCAGGCCCAGGGTCGCCAGGTGGGGCTACGGAGGGCACACACAGTCATCCCTGAATCCAGAGTGTTAGAGGTAAACAAAGCCCAACACAGGTTAACATGCAAGGACAGATTTTAATCACAAATATTGTACCGCAACAGGGAAAAGGGTCCAGTGTGATTTGAACTCAACTTCTATTTGCTCAGAGGTGACTGGTCTTTTTAAAGGAGAATGAGGGAGTAGGGAGGGAGGGGGTAAGCAGGGCCTCAGCAGAGTCAGGGAAATGAAAAAATGACAAGAAGTGGGAAGGAAAATTGATCTGTATGGAACCCATCTGGGTTTGTTAACTAGCACTTATGAAAATTAGGCTCCTACCTTCCCACAGAGACGGGGAAAGAGAGCCCTATCCTTAGATGTTGACTGTAACAAATAAAAAATTATTTTGCTTGAACTTTCTCAGGTAGACACTTTAGAGGAGCCAGGATCAACCTAGGGATACGGGCTTAGGCTGTTAGAAACTATGTTTGTTCAGGTCGTTTATAGGCCAAGGTTGAGGGCCTTGTTGAGAAGAGGACTCAGAGGGGCAAACCTAGCTAGAATTTGGTGAAGAAGACAGCCTCTGTCCAGACCACCTACACAGCCTGGGCCTGCCCCCATAGGCCATGGACTCCCTGCACTGACTTGATCCAGTGGGCCTCTGCTTCCCAGCAAAGTGCCCAAGCTGCCAGCCTCTAAGAGTGAGGGTGTCATATTGCTTGTCCTGAGGAACAGCTTTGTGACACCACAATGATTAGACCGGCTCTTTAATGTCGGCATGGCATCAAGCCCTTCTTTAAGCCATTCGAGCTTTTGGCCTCAACTGTCTTCCTTATAACCACAAAGAATCTCACCCCACTGACTGTTCTTCAGTGCAATGCTGTCCCACTGGAAGTATTCATGCAGGGCTCTGCTGTGCTCAGCCTTGCCCTCACCCTCTGGGCTGCAGGCCACAGCTCTCCCCAGGGACCAAGACTGACATGCTGGCATGCTAGTGTGGATATAAAGTGACTTTACCCAAGTGTATTTTATTCATTCATTCACTCCGTTATAACACTGAGATATTCCTGGCAGAAAAATCAATAGCTCCTTAGGCCAAAAACATTTCTTTTTTTCTTTTTTTTCTTTCATGTTTTCTTTTTTAGAGGAGAGGGTGGGGATGGGCAGAAAGAGAATCTTAAACAGGCTCCATGCATGGAGCACAACACGGAGCTGTATCTTCCAACCCGACATCCTGACCTGAGCTGAAATCAGGAGTCGGACATTTAACTGAGCCACTCAGGCACCCCTAGGCCAAAAACATTTCAAAAATCAACCCTTTTAAAGAAAAAGGTGGGCACGGGATGCCTGGCTGGCTTAGGTCAGTAGAGCTTACAACTCTTGGTCTCAGGGTTGTAGGTTTGAGCCCACACTGGGTATAGAGATGGCTAAAAATAAAATCCTTACAACTTTTTAAAAAAGACTTTATTTTTAAATTATCTCTACACTCAATGTGGGGCTCAAAATCACAACCCCAAGATCAAGAGTTTCATGCTCCACTGACTGAGCTAGTCAAGCACCCTAAAAATGAAATCTTTAAAAAAAAGAAAAAAATTAGGTGATTATGTTTATGTGTATGCCTGACATATACATACAAACCATCTATGTATATATAATTTTTAAAACATCTCTCAATAACTCCAGCATGACTACTAAGAGTATGTTGTATTTAAAATCAGACATTGTATAGCGTTGCTAAAACACAATCTGGTTGTAATATAATCTGTTTTTTTTTTTAACATTTATTTATTTGAGAGAGAGGGAGACAGGGTGGGTGAGTAGGGGTGGCGGGGGGAGAGAGGGAGAAAAGCAGATTCCCCACTGAGCCGGGAGCATGAGATCATGACCTGAGCCAAAATCAAGAGCTTGACTGAGCCACCCAGAAGCCCCTAATGTAACCTGTTATTTTATTTTATTTCTTTTCAGTGTTCCAGCATTCATCGTTTATGCACCACACCCAGTGCTCCATGCAATATGTGCCCTTCATAATAACCTGGTTTTAATTGTTAAGAGAATCAGATTTACACCTGAGCCAAAATCAAGAGCTTGACTGAGCCACCCAGAAGCCCCTAATGTAACCTGTTATTTTATTTTATTTCTTTTCAGTGTTCCAGCATTCATCGTTTATGCACCACACCCAGTGCTCCATGCAATATGTGCCCTTCATAATAACCTGGTTTTAATTGTTAAGAGAATCAGATTTACAAAGACCACAACATTTATTGGTGTGTAGGTGGGGCCTCCCAGGGTCTTCCAATTCTCGTGGGCTGTGTTTGAATGGAAACTCCGTGAGATGTGGGCTCCAAGGACAGTGGGCTGTTTCTCCCCAGCAGCATTCGGCTCATCCCATGCCCTTGTTTGACCTTCCAGACCCCCTTACTCTCACAGTTCTCCTTTTCCTGCCCTGCACTGCTCAGCCACCAAGCTTTGAGGCCAGGACATGGTATCCCCAGAGCCCTGCGTGGGGAGGGGTCCTCAACAAAAGAACTGATTATGTGGTAGAGAGTTCTCCCTAGCAGTGTGCTAACTATGTAAATGGTGAAATAATAAGTCTTCAGCAGAAATGACCAAAAAAAAAAAAAAAAAAAAGAAAAGAAAAAAAAAGGAAGTCTGGGGGCAATGTACTCTGTTCTCACTTGAGATTCATGCAGTGCAACCCTTGCCAAACTAGGATCTATAAATCCCAGCAAGACAGAGACTTCCCAGGGTACAGGCCATTTTGAGGGAACAGTGTTTTAGATCTTTGCTTCCTGAAACTGCCTGCCAGAGCATCCCTTTGTGGACTTGCAGCATCTCTGCTCCCTCAGGAGTCCCCATCCCCCTTCCTAACGCAAGGATGGGGCAAGGAAGCACAGGCTCAGGGAGGGTAAAGGCCTTTTGGCCCCAACAGACAGGAGGGTGTTCACACTGTTGGGAAAATGTTGAGAAAGTAAATGACTACTGGTTGCATAACAAATCCTTTTGCAGATTTTATTTATTTATTAGAGAGAGGGGGAGAGTATTATTTACTAGAGCAGGGGGAGTGGTAGGTGGAGGGAGGAAGAAGCAGGCCTCCGCTGAAGGCAGATGCTTAACTGACTGAGCCACCCAGGAACGCTAAAAATTACTTTAAAATCATAAAAAATAATTTCATTTCAATTTAATTTCTATTCCCCTGTGAGGGAAGGGGAATAAAAAGGGAGAAAAATAATTGGAAAAAAAAAATGAATGGAGAAAAAAAGAGGAGAAAAATGAATAATATAAAATTAAGCATTTTTTTTTATTCAAGAAAGGGCTTTTTCTTGCATTTTTAAAATGGATGATTGCAGGTATCAAATTTTTAGGCTGTTTAGATTCCATGGAACACATTTAAGAAGTATGTACTTTTTGTAATGTTATTCTATGCCATATGCTGAAAGTTAAATCTTTTAAATTTTAAATGTGTGATTAAAGTGTTAAATGCCAACTCAAAAATATGCAAGGAGGTATGTTATAACTCCAGGTTCTTTTAGGGAGTGAGAGTCCAATGGTTTGCAGATCCTGGTGGAGAGAACCACGATTGGAGTGTGCATCCCCAAGGTCAATGAAGAGGCAGTGCTAGGGGCACCTGGGTGGCTCAAACATGACCGCTCAGGTCATGACCTCAGGGTCCTGGGATTGAGCCCCTGGTAGGGTTTCCTGCTCCATGGAAAATCTGCTTCTCCCTCTGCCCGTCTCCCCTTGGTCCTGCTCTCTCTGTCAAATAAATAAAATCTTAAAAAAAAAAAAAAAAAGCAGTGCTAGTGTTACTAAAAATAGTGATTACCAAGGCATTAGGGTGTTCTGCTGAAATCCACTCCTGGGGAGCTACTAAAAAGCCTGGAAGATATAAATGAACAAGGGAAGAGTCTCTAAGCATCAAGACAGTAAAGGTAATCGTCTGGAGGAAATCACAGGATTTGACTGTATAGCAAATTTAAACTTCTGTGTGTTAAAAAAAGCCTCTCAACTAAATTGAAACATTAGTAGTTAAAGGAATGGTTTTCAAACTTTTTCTTACAAATTCCTAAAAGTACCCTGAAAAACTTTATAGCTTTTACACATTGTAAAATGGCTTTTGATATGTTTCATCTTAAGTTCAAATATTTAGAAAGAATGTAATTTCTGGTATGAAAATATTGACATTTAAATATATGCATATTATGTCATTTTTTCAAGTGTACACAATGAAATCTAAATCCTCTAGTAATATGAAATACACTATCATCCTTAAAAAAGTACACAAGTGGGGCCCCTGGGTGGCTCAGTTGGTCAAGCATCTGCCTTTGGCTCAGGTCATGATCTCGGGGTCCTGGGATTGAGCTCCCAGTCAGACTCTCTGCTCAGCAGAGAATCTGCTTCTCCCTCTCCCTGTGCCCCTGCTTCCCACCTCCTGCCCCCCTGCCAGTTGTGCTCTTTCTCTCTCAAATAAATAAAATCTTTTAAAAAATACATAAACAAAACTACTGACAGCTGGACATTATAAGTTTTTCTTTTCTTCTGTTTTTATATCTTTTTCACTTCCCCATACATAAAATTTAACATAATTTATTTTTTGGTTAAATGTCTTTTACTGATTATTCTTTCATACTTCTCTGTCATAAAATATGCAGGCAAATCGATCAAAACAACAAATGCATCAAAACTGTTATTAAATAATTATGATAATTGTATTGGAAATGCGTCCTTATACATGGATGAGGATTCTTTTCCAATTAGTCTATGCATCCACAAATGAACATTGCTTTGTGTTAGAATGTTTAGCATTGAATTCCTATTTTGGCTTTTTATAGCTGTAACACTGAAAAGGCTTGTGCATATGGGTTGATTTTTGTTAAAGCAATGATACTAAGTTTTTTGGGTATCTTGAGTTTTATGCTTCAAATCACATAATAATCCATAATTACAAATTATTTTCAAGGATCTATTTGCTGACTGCTTGATTCAATTTTGTTAAAAGCAAAAATTGGAAACATCCTTGCCATGGTATTTGTTACCAAGTCAGTCAAGTCATTTACTCTCTGAATTTCTGGGAGATATATAAGAAAAAAGGCCTTATTAGGATTAACAATGTGAAAAGGTAGTTTAAAAAAATGAAATCATGATTCTCATACATTTATAAAATGAATATATATATATTTTTATTTATCCTTATCAGTGAGAAAACTAGTAAGATGTTATAACAAATTCAAAGGAAACTACAAGAACAGACACTTTTATAGATCAAGAATGTTGACAGGAAAGTGCAAATGAAGGCAAAGAGTTTGGCCTCTTCCATTTGGAGGAGAAAGTTGCATTTCCACAGGAAGGTGGAGTTTACAGCATTATAGACACGAAGGATTTTGCCTTGCAATCACTTATCTTCAACCAGCTGGGATGTAAGATAACCCATGGCAGAGAAAACCAAGAATTTGGCACACTGAAAATGTGTGCCCTAGAATCTAGACAATGCATACTTCTCCACTGAAGCAGAAATTTTCTGTGATGACTAACCTTATCTCTTTTTCACTTTTAAGCTCCTAATAAAGGGTTGGGAAAGTTGAAGCATTAATCTTCAAGGGTGTCCTAAAACACCCTTGCTAATACAATATTTTTTGATGAAACACTTTTATATGTATCCATATACATATTTTTTTTAAAGTAGGCTACATGCCTAGCTTGGAGCCCAATGCAAGGCTTGAACTCATGACCCTGAGATCAAGGCCTGGACTGAATTAAGAGTCAGATGCTTAACCAGCTGAACCCCCCCAGGTGCTCCTACATATATTTTTGACAAAACTTTGAAGCTGTAGTTGTCAATTACTCAATCTGTGGAAATGACTGCCACATTAACCCACCTGTCACGTAATAGTCAATTTGTTAGAAAATTTGTTTTTATATGCAAATAAACGAGTTAACATGCATGTTGAGGGCATCTGGGTGGCTCAGTCTGTCAGTTCAGTGTCTGTGTTTGGCTCAGATCATGATCCCAGAGTCCTAGGATCAAGTCCCATATGGGGCTCATTGCTCAGTGGGAAGGGAGCCTACTTCCACCTCTGCCTGCTGCTCCCCCTACTTGTGCATGCTCTCTCTGACAAATAAATAAAATAAAATCTTTTAAAAAAATGCATGTTGAAGAATATTACCAAAACCCTTGAGAAATAAATATGGAACCTGTTTTTAAAGATAGATTACCAATAGCAGTCAAGTTTAAAACAATGCTGATTAAATATTAATCAATTATCCATTCTATTAGGTTATAAAGAGAAGTAACAATGTTGTTTAGTATCATTTAATTTGTAATAGTGAAATGTTATACGTGGTTAGACTTACATATATATATGATGAGCGTAAGAGAAGCCTTGATATCCCTCCCATAAATGTAGGCAAGCATGCATTGAACTCCAGTGTTCAGCTTAAATAGTAATTAAACAAGTTTTTTTTTTTAACTAAACAAGGATTACTATTTAAAATGTTAGACAATAAATTTATTAAATTTTTTGGACAATGTGACAAGCTTTTACTCAGTCTTACCGCTAGCATATAATTTTTGTTTCTTTGTTGATAAAAGGCAGAACATATTGAACATTCTATCTAATCATATGCAAGTGAGATGTTATGATTGGAATACATAATTCATGATCTTGTTTGACCACATAGTTTTGATTTCTTTATTGAATGATGCATCAACTCTGAAAGAAAGCATATAAAATATTTATTTGCCTATCTTGGATATCTTGAAAAATTTGATAGTCTCAAAAAAAAATTCTATTTACAGCAAAACAAATCAGCATCATTAACATGCATTGATCCTACCGTTTGGAGAGACTTTCATTTCTTGTTGATGATATTCCTACTAATGCATCTGGAAGAAAGAACAAAAGCTATTTTTAGAATCTGTCATTCTCTTTGCTCTCACAGGGCCCTTGCTCAGGGGCTATGCATCCTTTCACAATAATGGGGGGGCACTTCCACTACTGCACTACAGAAAATTCAGAACCTCCCAACAAAGACCACAGTCTCAGCTTGTAGCGACAGTGTCACCAGGGACAGCTCTGCATAAGAGCAGGAAAGCAGAGCCTTAGGTAGGCTTATGGTGTTTTATCAGCTACTGAAGGATGATATTTAGATGGGTCTCTTGGTTTGGCGGTATTTTACACTCTTATGCCACTGGGTGAGGTAGAGACCCTGCGTTTGTTATTGCGGGAGGTATTGTAGGAGATTCTGTATGAACCAGCCACAGAGATCCTGTATGAACCAGAGCCAGAGGCTCTGGCTCTGAGACTTGAGAAAGAACTTACTAAATTTATTGAATTTACAGAATTGTTACCTTATAACTTTCTGCACCCATGTCCTCCCTGAGAAAGCAATGCTTAACCCAAGATTAGTTTAAAGGCCTCTGAGAAGAGGGAGCAAAGACTTCTAGCAGCATAGACATGTGGTTATAACCCATGTGGCCACAGCCTCCTAGACCTTGTACATCAGGATCACCTAGGCCCTCATTTGAAATTCTTAGAACCCACCCTAAACCTACTGGTTCAGTAGGAGTCAGTGAGGAGTCAGGTCCTTTGCTGGCTGATGAGCAGATTTCTCAACTGGTGGAGAATTTTAGGGGTTGTGGGGTGAGTGTTAAGTTTCATCCAGGAAAATTTAACAAAAAACAAGGTAAATACTGAATATACTTAGTATGGAATAGAAATTGAGCAAAACACACACACAAAAAATGAAATACAGTCTCCTAATAAATATGAAGAAATTTCTCCTTTTCAAATATAAAAGTGCAAAGGAGAAAAATGGCATTTGCCTATTGTCAAAGATTGAAAGAAAACAATGAGATAATTGCCATTATTAGTAAAGGTTGTAGGAAAGATGAAACAGTAGCTTTATATCCCACCAATTTTTTGACTCTATGTCATTAAAGGATTGTATTTCTGGAGAGCAATTTTGAAAAATGGATCCAGAGTTATTCAAATGCTTACCCTTTCAAGTCATATTTTATTTCTAAACATTTCTCCTACAAAAGTATGCACATCTAAGTTTTCTCTGTAAGGATATTAATTTTAGGATTATTTATGCTAAAATTGCTCATACCATAACTATTAATTAAAGGGAAATACTTTAATTTCCTAAGGAATTCACCAGATGGATACTATGTATCAATTTTCCATCTATTTTCAAAGAAAATTCTTTTTTTTTTTTTTAATATTTAATTTATTTTTTATTTTTTTTTTATTTCCAGCATAACAGTATTCATTAATTTTTGCACCACACCCCGTGCTCCATGCAATCCGTGCCCTCTATAATACCCACCACCTGGTACCCCAACCTCCCACCCCCCGTCCCTTCAAAACCCTCAGATTGTTTTTCAGAGTCCATAGTCTCTCATGGTTCACCTCCCCTTCCAATTTCCCCCAACTCCCTTCTCCACTCTAAGTCCCCATGTCCTCCATGCTATTTGTTATGCTCCACAAATAAGTGAAACCATATGATAATTGACTCTCTCTGCTTGACTTATTTCACTCAGCATAATCTCTTCCAGTCCCGTCCATGTTGCTACAAAAGTTGGGTATTCATCCTTTCTGATGGAGGCATAATACTCTATCCCCAGGGGTACAGGTCTGTGAATCACCAGGTTTACACACTTCATAGCACTCACCAAAGCACATACCCTCCCCAATGTCCATAATCCCACCCCCTTCTCCCAAACCCCCTCCCCCCAGCAACCCTCAGTTTGTTTTGTGAGATTAAAAGTCACTTATGGTTTGTCTCCCTCCCAATCCCATCTTGTTTCCTTTATTCTTCTCCTACCCACTTAAGCCCCCATGTTGCATCACCACTTCCTCATATCAAGGAGATCATATGATAGTTGTCTTTCTCTGCTTGACTTATTTCGCTAAGCATGATACGCTCTAGTTCCATCCATGTTGTCGCAAATGGCAAGATTTCATTTCTTTTGATGGCTGCATAGTATTCCATTGTGTATATATACCACATCTTCTTGATCCATTCATCTGTTGATGGACATCTAGGTTCTTTCCATAGTTTGGCTATTGTGGACATTGCTGCTATAAACATTCGGGTGCACGTGCCCCTTCGGATCACTACGTTTGTATCCTTAGGGTAAATACCCAATAGTGCAATTGCTGGGTCATAGGGCAGTTCTATTTTCAACATTTTGAGGAACCTCCATGCTGTTTTCCAGAGTGGCTGCACCAGCTTGCATTCCCACCAACAGTGTAGGAGGGTTCCCCTTTCTCCGCATCCTCGCCAGCATCTGTCATTTCCTGACTTGTTTATTTTAGCCATTCTGACTGGTGTGAGGTGATATCTCATTGTGGTTTTGATTTGTATTTCCCTGATGCCGAGTGATATGGAGCACTTTTTCATGTGTCTGTTGGCCATCTGGATGTCTTCTTTGCAGAAATGTCTGTTCATGTCCTCTGCCTATTTCTTGATTGGATTATTTGTTCTTTGGGTGTTGAGTTTGCTAAGTTCTTTATAGATTCTGGACACTAGTCCTTTATCTGATATGTCATTTGCAAATATCTTCTCCCATTCTGTCAGTTGTCTTTTGATTTTGTTAACTGTTTCCTTTGCTGTGCAAAAGCTTTTGATCTTGATGAAATCCCAATAGTTCATTTTTGCCCTTGCTTCCCTTGCCTTTTGCATTGTTCCTAGGAAGATGTTGCTGCGGTTGAGGTCAAAGAGGTTGCTGCCTGTGTTCTCCTCAAGGATTTTGATGGATTCCTTTCGCACATTGAGGTCCTTCATCCATTTTGAGTCTATTTTTGTGTGTGGTGTAAGGAAATGGTCCAATTTCATTTTTCTGCATGTGGCTGTCCAATTTTCCCAGCACCATTTATTGAAGAGGCTGTCTTTTTGCCATTGGACATTCTTTCCTGCTTTGTCAAAGATTAGTTGACCATAGCGTTGAGGGTCTATTTCTGGGCTCTCTATTCTGTTCCATTGATCTATGTGTCTGTTTTTGTGCCAGTACCATGCTGTCTTGATGACGACAGCTTTGTAATAGAGCTTGAAGTCCGGAATTGTGATGCCACCAACGTTGGCTTTCTTTTTCAATATCCCTTTGGCTATTCGAGGTCTTTTCTGGTTCCATATAAATTTTAGCATTATTTGTTCCATTTCTTTGAAAAAGATGGATGGTACTTTGATAGGAATTGCATTAAATGTGTAGATTGCTTTAGGTAGCATAGACATTTTCACAATATTTATTCTTCCAATCCAGGAGCATGGAACATTTTTCCATTTCTTTGTGTCTTCCTCAATTTCTTTCATGAGTACTTTATAGTTTTCTGAGTATAGATTCTGTGTCTCTTTGGTTAGGTTTATTCCTAGGTATCTTATGGTTTGGGGTGCAATTGTAAATGGGATTGACTCCTTAATTTCTCTTCCTTCTGTCTTGCTGTTGGTGTAGAGAAATGCAACTGATTTCTGTGCATTGATTTTATATCCTGACACTTTACTGAATTCCTGTATAAGTTCTAGCAGTTTTGGAGTGGAGTCTTTTGGGTTTTCCACATATAGTATCATATCATCTGCGAAGAGTGATAATTTGACTTCTTCTTTGCCGATTTGGATGCCTTTAATTTCCTTTTGTTGTCTGATTGCTGAGGCTAGGACTTCTAGTACTATGTTGAATAGTAGTGGTGATAATGGACATCCCTGCCGTGTTCCTGACCTTAGCGGAAAAGCTTTCAGTTTTTCTCCATTGAGAATGATATTTGCGGTGGGTTTTTCATAGATGGCTTTGATGATATTGAGGTATGTGCCCTCTATCCCTACACTTTGAAGAGTTTTGATCAGGAAGGGATGCTGTACTTTGTCAAATGCTTTTTCAGCATCTATTGAGAGTATCATATGGTTCTTGTTCTTTCTTTTATTGATGTGTTGTATCACATTGACTGATTTGCGGATGTTGAACCAACCTTGCAGCCCTGGAATAAATCCCACTTGGTCGTGGTGAATAATCTTTTTAATGTACTGTTGAATCCTATTGGCTAGTATTTTGTTGAGTATTTTCGCATCTGTGTTCATCAAGGATATCGGTCTATAGCTCTCTTTTTTGGTGGGATCCTTGTCTGGTTTTGGGATCAAGGTGATGCTGGCCTCATAAAATGAGTTTGGAAGTTTTCCTTCCATTTCTATTTTTTGGAACAGTTTCAGGAGAATAGGAATTAGTTCTTCTTTAAATGTTTGGTAGAATTCCCCCGGGAAGCCGTCTGGCCCTGGGCTTTTGTTTGTTTGGAGATTTTTAATGACTGTTTCAATCTCCTTACTGGTTATGGGTCTGTTCAGGCTTTCTATTTCTTCCTGGTTCAGTTGTGGTAGTTTATATGTTTCTAGGAATGCATCCATTTCTTCCAGATTGTCAAATTTATTGGCGTAGAGTTGCTCATAGTATGTTCTTATGATAGTTTGTATTTCTTTGGTGTTAGTTGTGATCTCTCCTCTTTCATTCATGATTTTATTTATTTGGGTCCTTTCTCTTTTCTTTTTGATAAGTCGGGCCAGGGGTTTATCAATTTTATTAATTCTTTCAAAGAACCAGCTCCTAGTTTCGTTGATTTGTTCTATTGTTTTTTTGGTTTCTATTTCATTGATTTCTGCTCTGATCTTTATGATTTCTCTTCTCCTGCTGGGCTTAGGGTTTCTTTCTTGTTCTTTCTCCAGCTCCTTTAGGTGTAGGGTTAGGTTGTGTACCTGAGACCTTTCTTGTTTCTTGAGAAAGGCTTGTACCGCTATATATTTTCCTCTCAGGACTGCCTTTGTTGTGTCCCACAGATTTTGAACCGTTGTATTTTCATTATCATTTGTTTCCATGATTTTTTTCAATTCTTCTTTAATTTCCCGGTTGACCCATTCATTCTTTAGAAGGATGCTGTTTAGTCTCCATGTATTTGGGTTCTTTCCAAACTTCCTTTTGTGGTTGAGTTCTAGCTTTAGAGCATTGTGGTCTGAAAATATGCAGGGAATGATCCCAATCTTTTGATACCGGTTGAGTCCTGATTTAGGACCGAGGATGTGATCTATTCTGGAGAATGTTCCATGTGCACTAGAGAAGAATGTGTATTCTGTTGCTTTGGGATGAAATATTCTGAATATATCTGTGATGTCCATCTGGTCCAGTGTGTCGTTTAAGGCCTTTATTTCCTTGCTGATCTTTTGCTTGGATGATCTGTCCATTTCAGTGAGGGGAGTGTTAAAGTCCCCTACTATTATTGTATTATTGTTGATGTGTTTCTTTGATTTTGTTATTAATTGGTTTATATAGTTGGCTGCTCCCACGTTGGGGGCATAGATATTTAAAATTGTTAGATCTTCTTGTTGGACAGACCCTTTGAGTATGATATAGTGTCCATCCTCATCTCTTATTATAGTCTTTGGCTTAAAATCTAATTGATCTGATATAAGGATTGCCACTCCTGCTTTCTTCTGATGTCCATTAGCATGGTAAATTCTTTTCCACCCCCTCACTTTAAATCTGGAGGTGTCTTCGGGCTTAAAATGAGTTTCTTGGAGGCAACATATAGATGGGTTTTGTTTTTTTATCCATTCTGATACCCTGTGTCTTTTGACAGGGGCATTTAGCCCATTAACATTCAGGGTAACTATTGAGAGATATGAATTTAGTGCCATTGTATTGCCTGTAAGTTGACTGTTACTGTATATGGTCTCTGTTCCTTTCTGATCTACCACTTGTAGGCTCTCTCTTTGCTTAGAGGACCCCTTTCAATATTTCCTGTAGAGCTGGTTTGGTATTTGCAAATTCTTTCAGTTTTTGTTTGTCCTGGAAGCTTTTAATCTCTCCTTCTATTTTCAATGATAGCCTAGCTGGATATAGTATTCTTGGCTGCATGTTTTTCTCGTTTAGTGCTCTGAAAATATCATGCCAGCTCTTTCTGGCCTGCCAGGTCTCTGTGGATAAGTCAGCTGCCAATCTAATATTTTTACCATTGTATGTTACAGACTTCTTTTCCCGGGCTGCTTTCAGGATTTTCTCTTTGTCACTGAGACTTGTAAATTTTACTATTAGGTGATGGGGTGTGGGCCTATTCCTATTGATTTTGAGGGGCGTTCTCTGAACCTCCTGAATTTTGATGCTCGTTCCCTTTGCCATATTGGGGAAATTCTCCCCAATAATTCTCTCCAGTATACCTACTGCTCCCCTCTCTCTTTCTTCTTCTTCTGGAATCCCAATTATTCTAATGTTGTTTCGTTTTATGGTGTCACTTATCTCTCGAATTCTCCCCTCGTGGTCCAGTAGCTGTTTGTCCCTCTTTTGCTCAGCTTCTTTATTCTCTGTCATTTGGTCTTCTATATCACTAATTCTTTCTTCTGCCTCATTTATCCTAGCAGTGAGAGCCTCCATTTTTGATTGCACTTCATTAATAGCTTTTTTTATTTCAACTTGGTTAGATTTTAGTTCTTTTATTTCTCCAGAAAGGGCTTTTATATCTCTCGAGAGGGTTTCTCTAATATCTTCCATGCCTTTTTCGAGCCCGGCTAGAACCTTGAGAATTGTCATTCTGAACTCTAGATCTGACATATTACCAATGTCTGTATTGATTAGGTCCCTAGCCTTCGGTACTGCCTCTTGTTCTTTTTTTTGTGTTGAATTTTTCCGTCTTGTCATTTTGTCCAGATAAGAGTATATGAAGGGGCAAGTAAAATACTAAAAGGTGGCAACAACCCCAGGAAAAAATGCTTTAACCAAATTAGAAGAGATCCAAAATCGTGAGGGGGGAGAAAGGGGATAAAAAGAGGTTCAAAAAGGAAGAAAGAAAAAAAAAAAAAAGAAAATGAAAAGAAAAGAATTAAAAAATAAAATAAAAGGAAAACACCTAAGAAAAATGTAAAAAAGAAAAAATATATATATTAGATAAACTAGTAAAAAATCGTTAAAAAAGAAAAAGGTAACAGTTAAAAAAAAAAAATTTTACCCGAAGGCGAGAAAAAAAAAAAAAATGAAAAAGAAAAAAATTAAATTAACTGCAAGACTAAAAAAAAATCACAGGGAAAAAGCCATGAGTTCCGTGCTTGGCTTTCTCCTCCTCCGAATTCTGCTGCTCTCCTTGGTATTGAAACCGCACTCCTTGGTAGGTGAACTTGGTCTCGGCTTGATTTCTTGTTGATCTTCTGGGGGAGGGGCCTGTTGTAGTGATTCTCAAGTGTCTTTGCCCCAGGCGGAATTACACCGCCCTTACCCGGGGCCGGGGTGAGTAATCCGCTCGGGTTTGCTTTCAGGAGCTTTTGTTCCCTGAGCGCTTTCCGTAGAGTTCCGGAGGACGGGAATACAAATGGCAGCCTCCTGGTCTCCGGCCCGGAGGAGCCGAGAGCCCAGGGCCGCACTCCTCAGTGCGCCCTCCGAGAACAGCGCCCAGTTACTCCCGTCTGCCTGACCTCCGGCCATGCTCCAAGCTCACCCAGCCTGCGACCGGTTCAAGGTAACACCGAGCTGTGAGCTTACTGTTGGCTCTGTCTCTGTAGCCGGCTTTCCCGTTCCAATACCCGCAAGCTCTGCGACACTCAGACACCCCCGATACTTCTGTGACCCTGCGGGACCTGAGGCCACGCTGAACCCGCGTGGGCTTCGCCCCGGTTTAGCCTCTGGAGCGATGTCCCTCAGCGGAACAGACTTTTAAAAGTCCTGATTTTGTGCACCGTTGCTCCGCCGCTTGCCGGGAGCCGGCCCCTCCCCCCGGGGTCTATCTTCCCGTCGCTTTGGATTCACTTCTCCGCCGGTCCTACCTTTCAGAAAGTGGTTGTTTTTCTGTTTCCAGAATTGCTGTTCTTCTTCTCTTCGATCTGCCGATGGATTTTCAGGTGTTTGCAATCTTTAGATAAGCTATCTAGCTGATCTCCGGCTAGCTGAAGCAGTCTCAGCCTGCTACTTCTCCGCCATCTTGACTCCTCCCTCTCAAAGAAAATTCTTTTAAATTTAAGTGTAGTTGATGTGTTACATTAGTTTCAGATGTATGACATGATGATTTGACAATTCTATACATTATGCAATGCTCACCATGATTAAGTAGTTGCCATCTGTCACTATACAAAGTTATTGCAATATCATTGACTATACTCTAAGCTGTACTTTATATCCCTGTTACCTAATTTGTAACTAGAAGTTTGAAATTGATCCTCTCTATATATTCTGTCCATACCCTCACCACCCCTCTCCCTTCTGGCAACCATCAGTTTTTTCTGTGTATTTATGAGTTTGTTTCTGGTTTTCTATTTGTTTGTTTAATTTTTTTGATTCCACATTTAAGTGAAATCATATTATATTCGTCTTTCTCTGTCTGGTTTATTTCACATAATGTAATTCCCTCTAGATCCATCCTAGTTGTTTTAAGATCTCATTCTTTTTTATGGTTGAATAATATTCCATTGTATGTATACGTGTATATACCACATCTCCTTTATCCATTCCTCTATCAATGGACACTTAAATTCCTTCCATATTTTGGCTATTGTAAATAATGCTGTAAAAAATATAGGGGTGCCATATATCTTTATGAATTAGTGTTTTTTTATTCTTTGGGTAAATGCCCAGTAGTGGAATTATCAGATTGCATAGTATTTCTATTTTTAATTTTCTGGGGAACCTCCATATTATTTTCCATGATGGCTGTACCAATATACATTCCCACCAACAGTGCATGAGGGTTCACTTTGAAAGAAAATCTAATAACATGGCAGAAATGCTGATAATATGTTATGTGCAAAAACCTTATATACAACATATACTTCATGAAGAGAAGAATCAAGACCTTGAGGTTTTGTTTGTTTGTTTGTTTGTTTGACTTGTGCTTTCCCCCAATCCTCTTACTACATGGTGATAGAGCACTTTGCATACCAACAGACCAGCATTTTGAGCTATCTCGTGGGGACACTGCTTACACACCAAACAGTTAATTCTGGCAATGTTTGGATAATTATTTGAATATATTGTATACATTTTGTCCTTATTATTTTATAAAATAGAGAGGGAAATGGAACCAATAAAGAACTGTGGCAAGAGGGGCGCCTGGGTGGCTCAGTGGGTTAAGCTGCTGCCTTTGGCTCAGGTCATGGTCTCAGGGTCCTGGGATCGAGCCCCTTGTCAGGCTCTCTGCTCAGCAGGGAGCCTGCTTCCTCCTCTCTCTCTGCCTGCCTCTCTGCTTGCTTGTGATCTCTCTCTGTCAAAGAACTGTGGCAAGAGATGTTCTCACAAACATAATGAAATCAACATGAAGTTGGAAATCTGAAGGAGCCATCAGCATAATCATACCTGCTTTGACTTAGAGTTTATGGCCAATTCATTAGAAAAAATTCAAAATTAATAATGGTGTTCATAATGCCAAAAATAGACTTTGATGATTGTGCCTGGATGAAAATTTTTGATTAGGAATTTGTAATGTTCCTGTATTGTGTTTGAAAGTAGGAATCTGTATGCATAGAAAACAAAATCTTGGAAAACAATATGGCTGAATATTAAAATATTAAAAATGGTTATTTCTAGATGGTGGGGCTATGCTCAGCTGTATTTTCTAAATGTCCTTTGAAGAATATGAATACTATTGGTGTTATTCTTAAGGGGGAAAGAAGAAAACTCACCCTGTTAACTTCGTACATATGACTTAATACACTAAGGCTGCTCTTTTCTGAGGCTGTCCCAGCTTGTCAAAATTCCTTCTGAAATGTGGCCTTTGGAGCCTAACGTAACTCCTGGTGTGACTGATCCCCTGGAGGATATGATGAGATTGGATGGAATCAGAGAATTTCAGAATCATCTAGACTGACAGCTCCTCTGCTCTGAGAGAGCTTCAGTTGTATGAAGACAGCTATCCTGCCTCCCATCTTTATTTTTTCTTAAAATTTACTGATACTTATAATGCACCAGCCATTCTGATGTACAGGAGGCTCTTTCACATTATTTAATGAGATAGCTATCTATCTATCTAATATATACTTATATATATATTATTTATATATATTTATATATAAATAATAAAAAAGAAAAAAATATATATATACATTTTTTTTTTCTTTTTCAGGATGCAGACTCTTCCTTCAGTCATTCCCTTTACGATTTAGTGCTGGGTGCTGTCAAGATCTTGGGCATTCTTTCGTCTCTATGTTGTGATTTGTTGATGCCCTTTGACATGTGATGAGCAAAATGGACATGGAAGTAGCCTTACCATGCAGAGTTCAAAGGGATTGGGGACCCTATTTCATCCCTATAGTTGACACGGCTGCCATGACTCTGTTGTGAACTCTATCTGTGCAGAATGCTACTTAGAATGAGTTTGCTGAGGGATGTGCTCAGCCCACAGATGAGATCTGAGCTGGTCATCTGCAGACAGAAAACACTTCAGTCTTTCCCTCTACCTCCAGTCTTCCCCTTTCACACATTCAGGGGTGGTTATCAGAATTCTTTTTCTCAAACACCTCCAAAGTTTCTCCCCTGTGCTCTCCAAGGGTCTCCCAGCTTTGACTGTTGTGTTCTTTGGAGACTTTGCCACTGGGGACATTCTTCCTAGTTCATGGCTTAGCCCCAACAGACCTCCCTGCCTCACTTTCTTGCCCACTATTTCCTGCTTCATGGCACAGCCATAGGGCAGCAGTTCTCAGTGCAGGTGGGTTGGTAGTAGTTTTACCCCCAGATGACATTTGGCGATGTACGGAGGAAGCCACAGTTGTCATGACTTTTGACAACTAGTGAGTTGTCAGATGCAGTTAAATATCCTGCAACAAAGAATTATCCAGGCTAGGGGTGCCTGGGTGGCTCAGTTGGTTAAGCATTCTACTCTTGATTTCAGTTCAGGTCATGATCTCAGGGTCTTGAGATCAAGCCGTGAAACTTAAGCTGGCTTAAGATTTTTTCTTTCCCTGTCCCTCTGCTCCTCTTCAACCCCCCAAAACAAACAAACAAACAAACAAACAAACAAACAAACACACACACACACACAAACAAATGGATTACCCAGAATAAAGTGTTGATTCTGTTGGAACTAAAAAAACTTGCCCTAAGGGAATGAGAAGTAAAAAAATCAATAAATGTAATAGAAAAAAAATAATAATAGCTCAAGACATCTCTGAGTTATCAACGAACCCTCAGTAACTTCTAGCAATTATGGGTATGGTCTGAATAATGGGGTCCTTCTCAGAGTACTCATTCCATTATTCCAAATTGCTCTAGATATTCAATTTCACATCTAACACACACCGCGGAGCATGCAAACCCAATGTGGGCATGGTCCTCCCTTGTGCCCAGGAAGCACTCACATGTGAGGATGGAGCAGTGGAAAGAACACAGTGATGACCTTTCACTGGGGGACTAACACCCCTCAGTTCTTGAATTCTAAGGCTAAGCTGGAACAAAAGAGGTTGTTAGAGAGTACTTATGATTAATCTCACAAATTTAAATTTTCTGTAGACATGAATTTGAATTAGGCAATAGAAAAAGAAGGCAATTACCTTATTCTATAAAGGAAGCACAGATTGTCTTTTTTTTATTTTAAGATTTTATTTATTTGAGAGAGTGAGAGAGAGAGCAGGAATGGGGAGGGAAGGAGGGACAGAGGGAGAGGCAGAAGCAGTGTCTCTCCTTAGCAGGGAGCCCGAGGTGGGGCTCAGGACCCCCAGGATCAGACTTGAGCTGAAAGCAGACCTTAATTGACTGAGCCACCAGGTGCCCCACATTGTCTTTTTCATGTATAAAGTTGGCTGTAATCTACAGAGGTA
This sequence comes from Mustela erminea, assembly GCF_009829155.1. NCBI lineage: Eukaryota > Metazoa > Chordata > Mammalia > Carnivora > Mustelidae > Mustela > Mustela erminea. The sequence goes on from NC_045618.1 coordinate 25,119,947, forward strand.
AAGACATACCATTTCCACACCAACTGCAGACCTTCTCAGTGAGCTTAAGACTACTGAAAAGTGTATAGTTGGGGGCGCCTGGGTGGCTCAGTGGGTTAAGCCTCTGCCTTCGGCTCAGGTAATGGTCTCAGGGTCCTGGGATCGAGCCCCGCATCGGGCTCTCTGCTCAGCGGGGAGCCTGTTTCCCTTCCTCTCTCTCTCTCTGCCTGCTTCTCTGTGATCTCTATCTATCAAAAAAAAAAAAAAGTGTATAGCTGAACAAATTCAAAATGGTTGCACTAACACTTCAGTGAAGCTTCATTTTTAAATAACGCTTTTCCTTCTCTTCTGCAAACCTCCCCTCCCTTCTTCTCAGCCTTTTGTTTCAGGGACCAGGGACCACGCTAAAGACAGGACAAAGGAGGCTGGCAGCAAGTATACAATTCCTGTCAAAACCAGCTAGATCCTGTATTTATCTATAACTACTCCCCACTCCCAGTCTCTTCCTCCAGGCAGGCTTGTAGTTTTTCGAGGTCTGTGGCCCTGCTGCAGCTTCCTTTACTTGCAGAGCAGTAAAACTCCCAAATTGTCTTTCAGTTACCATTTGGTTCTGAAGCACAGAGTTCAGTTTTCAACAAGAGGCTCTGAATGTGGGAGTAGAGGGAAAACACCATGAAATGAGGTCTGGTCCCACACCTGCATCTCTTTAGGGCTCCTGTGGAAGCATGTGATCCCCGAGAGTCTCTCAGGGGCTCTATTCACCCCCAGCACAGTCAGCCCACGTCCTTTGCACTATGAATGTGGCTTTCTCTTGGTTACCTGTGAGGTACTACCCTGTGTAAGAATGGGCGATTCATGGAGAAGGTGAAATATTGGCCAAAACTTTAAAGGACAAAAATAGCTTTCTTTGAAAGTTCTCAGAGTGTTTGGGGCTTTGGGAAATTTTAGTTCTTAAAATAATACTGCAGTTGCTCACTTGGCCTTCAGTACCTGCATGTTTGTAGAGACTGGCAGGGTGGAGAGTGAATGCCTGAAGTCACCATGTCCGCACTGAACTCCGCTGAAGGCTAGGGTTGTGCTTTGTGGTAGACAGGCTGCCAAAACGGAAACGTGCTTTGCTCCACTCCAGAGGAATGTGTTGGAAGTCCTTCACAGAACACTCTTGTTTCCCTGTCTGAAAGGGGGATTGTCCTGGTGCTCGGCAGGTTGTCACAGGCGTGATGTACTAGCTGTCCTGTTCCCAAACAGCAGCCGAGCCCAGAACTATAGGATCCATGTGGGCCACACAGCAATGTAGCAGACAGGCTCCCTGGCCCCTGTGGTGGACTGTCACTGCAGGTAATAAACCCCAGAACTGACCTAGGGGGAGGTCTCTCGGAGGGTAACATCATCCTCCTGCTTTCGCCTTCAACTCTCACCCTTTGGCACACCTTTCAGGAATAATTAAATCCCACCTGATTTAGGAGCCAGGACTGTGGTTCAGATGTTTGGGCAGCTCCTGTGGTGCCATTATAAGCTACTGATGTTAAAATTCCTGGAAAAGTGATTCATATTTCATGGCAATATATCCACTCAAGAAAGCAGCTGAGGTGATTGCACACCCTGTCTACACATCTTATCCATTTGGTGTCTGTCTCCTCGTTCACTCCCCACTCACAGCACCTCAGGGCGCATGACCCTGTCTCCCCTGCATCTCCTCTCCACTTTGCAAAGAACAAATGCCACAGAGGGTGAGGCACAGTGTTCACAGCTGGGGTCATAATTAGGAAGAGAATCTGGCCTCAACTCTGTGTTCATGTACCGTGTTTTACCTGTGGCCGCACAAGAGTGTAACGTAACTGTTCCACGCCCTCACTGCCCACGCAGCCAGCTAGCATCCCTGCATGCTGTCACCTCTGTTCACCCTGTCTCGGGCCCTAGACTCTGAGACTGTGCTCCCCTAGACCTTTTCCCCTTCAACTAAATGCACCCCTCACGAGCCACCTACCGCTCACAGACTTGGCATTGTCGCTTGCCCTGCTTCTCTCTGGAGCAACTTGCAATGTCCCTCTTTTGAACTGGATCCTCTCTTTGATATTCTGGTTGATCCAGCTTGCACACTCAATGCTTTTTGGACATTGTGCTCATCAGCCTGAACTGGTGTCTGCTGTCTATCCAGCCCTGGGAAGGGCTGCAGAGGGTACTGAGCTCTGCTGAAGGCATCTAACAGGTGGGGCATGATTTGAAGGCGAAGAGGCATTGTGCTGTCTTCAGTGTTGAGTGCGGGACAGCGCGCGCGCGCGCGCGCGCGCGCGCGCGCGTGTGTGTGTGTGTGTGTGTGTAAACTGGGATTTTTCTTTGTCTTCCTCCCCAGGAAGGCAAAACAAGCAGACGTAGGGAGTGTGCCATAGACAACAGTGCCATCTAGTGGTGTAATACACAGCCTGCAGCGACAATTAACCTGACTGGAAGGTTTTTGGAAACTTCAAACTGACAGACTGCCGCCACATCTTGACTTCAGCTAGACCTGGAACTCTTCTGGGGCAAACGCTCACTAAAAAGCATTTGGTTTAACCCCCAAACATTCCTTTGCTTTCCACTTGTCTTCCTTTCCTGGAAGGAAAGGAACGTGTGATTTTTATCATATTTCTGGCCCTACTTTAGGTATTTTCCACAGCAGTTAATGTTGCTAAAATAAAATCACCCTCCACTCACTGATGGCTTGGATGGTAGCCTTTACCAAATCCATCTTTCTGCTTTTATTGGAAAATCTCATAATGAAAAATCTCTTCTTCCAGATTTGTTTTTGATAGGAAGGCGAGCATGCTCTCTGTCCAAACCTAACAGTCAATCATCAAACACTTGAGGCATTTAGGAAGAGGAAGGCTGAAGTTTAGGCTGATTGGCTGTCATAGAAGGAGATGGGCTCCCCACAAATGAAGGAGCACTGTGGATATGGAAAGGCCTGAGGATGAAAAGGCCCTCAAAATCCAGGTGTCACATAGGGAGGGAGAGATGGGGCCAGCAGCAAGCAAGGCAGAGAACAAAGCCTAGACATTTAAAACATGGGTGTTCTTCTTTGAATTTTATTTAGGAAGCAAAATGTACAGCCAGTCCACCATGAGCTCACCTTTACCCCTACATTCTTCAGCTTCTTAAGTGGTAAAGAAAATTCTAACATCGATGTGGAAATGAATTAAATTTCACACAGTGTATTTGGTAGGTTAGACACAAAGATATTCTAATTAAATTTATTTCTAATAACATTACACCCTCAGTCAAAGAAATATTCTTATCCAAAGCCAGCATTTATAATGGAAGGATTTCTAAAGTGAGGACGAAATCTATTCTGGCTCTGGGAATTCTGTAAGAGTCCAGGAAAACAGCTGGAGGGTCTGATATCCTGACGACTTGACCATTTGTTAAAGATCCTGAAGAATGTTCACTGATGTTCTAAATGAGCAACTCGTGTGAGTCATGATACCATTTCCCTGAAAACCTGTGACTGTCCCATGAACATTTCTCTTCATAAAAATTAATTTAACTTGACATCCTCCGAATGAGAACAACACCATGCTCTGTGCCAGTTTGAGGAGCTGTCATGAAAACAAGGAAGACTTGTCATTTGGACATTTATGAATGAAATGTAATGTTATACAAGGTTGAGTCTTGATCACTCATGCAAAAAGAAAAAGAACATCTCCTAGTTTTCCCCAGTTTTGTTTATATTTGAGGTATGATAGCATCATGATACCCAGATATGTGTATTTAGTCCAGAGAATTTGTTGGGAAATGTGTTTAATGATAAATGCAGACTTTAATAGCAATTGAGACTAATATGTCACATTGGCCTGGAGATTAATATAGTTTAGCAACTCAACAATATAAATGTCCATAGTTTGTCTTTTAGAGTTTTAATTCCCTCAGGAGACTCAGTATCTCATCTTCCATTTTTATTTTGGAAATAAAATCCTATTTGAAGTGGCTTGGATCCAGAGAGATCAGACAGATTCACCCCAGTGCTTCTATCAGTCCTGCATCACCTTTCCAGTCTTGGGCAGAGGTCCCGGGGCTGCCTCAGCAAGGCTCATAGACAACATAAACGTCTGTCTTCCATTGACATGTACCATTTCATTAGGTCACTACCGATTTGATCAAGACTAATAAAATATAAAATAATTTTAAAATTTCACTGAGTTATGGTATTTTTTTAATATGCAATCTTTCAAATTCAAGTCACTAAAACACAATGTTGATACTTGCTCTAATATCTGAAATATTTGGCTAGAAATTTGGTTTTATTAGAGTTTTAGAATTTTACAATCCCTGGTTGACAGTAATGGTTACACCATCAAGTCTGACATGTTTTTCTTCTTATTATTATTTTTTATTTATTTATTTTATTTTTTATTTTTTATTTTTTTATTATTTTTGTTATTATTTTTTTTTAAGATTTTATTTATTTATTTGGCAGAGAGAAATTACAAGTACACTGAGAGGCAGGCAGAGAGAGAGAGAAGGAAGCAGGCTCCCTGCTGAGCAGAGAGCCCGATGCGGAACTCGATCCCAGGACCCTGAGATCATGACCTGAGCCGAAGGCAGCGGCTTAACCCACTGAGCCACCCAGGCGCCCCTTCTTCTTCTTTTTTAATATCACTCTTAAAATTTGGGGTACTTTTACAACAAATTACTTTTCCAAAGGCCTGACTTGTTTTAGTAGGAGAACCTTCTCAGAATGGGAGTTCCTCCCTGAGATGTGACTTGCCTGGTATAATGGTTAATTTTACACAATTTGACTGGGTTAAGGTGTGTCCAGATAGCTGGCAAAATGTTATTTCTGGGTTTGTTTGTGAGGGTATCTCCTGAAGAGATTAACATTTGAATTGGCATTGAATTTACTGAGTAAAGGAGATTTCCCTCACGAATGCAGAGTAGGTATAACTCAATCCTTTGGGGATCTGGATGGAACGAAAAGGCAGAGGAAGGAAGAATGTATTCTGCCTGCCTAAAGCTGGGATGTGGTTTTCTCCCGCTCTCAGGGATTAGTGCTCCTGATTCTTGGTCTTCATTTTCACTCAGAACCACACCACCAGATTTACTGGTGTCCAGCTTGCAGACAGCACTGTGGGACTTCTTTGCCTCCATAATCATATGAGTCATCTCCTCATACTACATCTCTTTCTGTATGTATATAAATCCTATTAGCTCTGTTTCTCCAGAAAACACTAATATAGATGAAATCTCCATAAAACACCAGGAGGGTGTTGGAAACAGGGATGTCCCTGTCTGAAGAAACCTGAATCCAAGCTGCAACCAATGTATCAAAGAAAGAATGCAAGAAAGGAAAGTCAGTAGGGAGGCTTCCTGTGGGTGTCCTGGCTAGGTGGGAGGGGTTAGGGGAGTGTGGGGCCCTTTCCTCCACCTCCTGCCTGGCCCTCCACAGCTTTCCACCAGAGAAGCAGTCTTCTGCAGACACCCTGACCAACTTTCTGTCCACTTTCATTTGAGTATCAAGTTATTTCAGTTGGGCCAATTTTGGGGAGGGGGGATAGGGGTGTGCTACTTTAAAATACTTAAGCTATTTTTGTTGGTGTAAAACTGCCTTTTCCATTGACGCTGAAACATTTTATGTTTACAAACCCCATTAGAATTTTACACTGAACAGAGGTCCACCCATTTAGAAAATGTTATGACCACATCCTTCTCTGTTTATGACACTTCTGAGTTCTCTTGCTGAACTCCCAGTTCTCAGTTAATGAGTGAGATCCGGCAGCTTTCTCTGTTTTTCATTTTCCCTAGGAGCCCAGTTGTACTGCAGTCTCCTGGGAGAGGCTCCTGAGGGCTGGGCTAAGAGGGCTGGAGGGAAGAACAGAAGGGGCAAGGGGCTGGATGCTTAGGGAACCCGCTCCCAGTGACATGATGAGAAGGCTGGATCAGTGAGTTCAGATGAGCAAGAATTGTTTCTCTGGTCATCTTAGAGATAAGGAATCCGGAAGAGCTGTGAGGCATCTAAAGCCACACGCTGTGTATTAGGTAGAGGACAGGAACCCAAATCCTGTTTTGACATCCCTTTTCTGGCTCCCAGAGTGAGAGCACCAGTAGTATAATGTGGAAAAATGGTGCCATTGGAGAGTTTTACACTCCTTGAAGAATATCCCACCCTAAGTTCTGGGGGTGGGGTAAGGTCAAGGAGCTGGGGAGGAAGACATTCTGGCTAGTGAGGATAACAGAACTAGAGGTGAATAGTTGTGAAACTTTCTGAAATCTCAGCTGCTTTTTTTGGGAAAGACATGGATGGAGGGTCCAGGTGCAGTGGCCATGGGATGGCCTAAGCAGGGTTCACCAGGGTCCACCAATGGAGCAGAAACCATTTAATTAACTTTCGAAGGATCTCTGAGCTTCTCCAGCTGGGCAGAAGCTGTGATTGGGCCATTGTGTGGGCTGGCAGGCCCTGGTGTTTACAGATTTGGTGATTCCCCTTTAATTACAGTGTTGAATAGTTGCTTTAAACACCAGATGCTTTGCATTGCATTTCTTCCAGCTGCCTGGCCAGAGAGTGTGACCCAGTCCTTGGTTTGTCCTTCCTGTTACTGACTGTGGCATTATAGCTTGAGTTTTATATGTACACACACACACACACACACACACACACACACACATTTATTTATATATTTTTAAAATAATTATGTATTGATTAGGTTTTGGTTATTAATTTTAAAATAATTACATACTACTAATTATATATATAATATATACATACAGAGATATTTAAAAAAGATTAACCATATCAACCTCTTCTCATCTCTGATAAGCCATTTCTTTGCATGTTTTTGATCCTTTCTACACAAAAGGGGGCCAGCGGACAGCATCATCAGTATAACCTGGGAACTTGTAAGAAAATAGAACCTCAGGCCCTGCCCCAGGCTTTGAGTCAGAATCTGCATTTTCAGAAAACCTCCAAGTGTTTTGTGTTCAATTAAGGACCAACATCTCTGGAGCAGAGGTAGTACAGCAAGCACTACTCTAAGGGCTTTGTGGGATCAACATGCTTACTCCTCACTATATCCGGATGGGGAATAAATGAAATCTTGAGAAGCAGGGACACATGAGGAATACCATATGGCCTGGCTGCACTCCCACCTGCCTCTAGAGCATGGACCTTCATCCCATACTCTGACCTGGACCCTTTGTGCATCAACACCTGATTCATGAAAGATTCGATAGTCCTTAAAATGCTATTTATAAAAATTGTTTAGTATAGTAAGCTGTTTATTTATAGGAATTGTTTAGTTTAGAATTTGTTTAGTTTACTAAGCTAAACAATTCCTATAAATAGCATTTTAAGGACTGGTGTGATGACTTATACATGGACTTTTACCATTGTAGTTCTTGCCAGTATATAATAATGATAATAATAAAGATGATGGTGGTGATGATGATGGTATGATGATGGTCATAATGGTGATGGTGATGATGATGATGGTGGTGGTGGTGGTGATGGTGATGATGATGTCATGATGGTCACAATGGTGATGGTGATGATGATGATGGTGTGATGATGGTCATAATGGTGATGGTGATGATGGTGATGATGGTCATAATGGTTATGGTGATGATGATGTTGTGATGATGGTCATAATGGTGATGGTGATGATAATGATGGTGTGATGATGGTCATAATGGTGATGGTGATAATGGTGGTGGTGGTGGTGGTGGTGGTAACGGTGATGGTGATGATGATGATGTGATGATGGTCATAATGGTGATGGTGGTGATGATGGTGGTGATGGTGGTGATGGTGATGATGGTGTGATGATGGTCACAATGGCGATGTTGATCATGATGGTGGTGGTGGTGGTGATGGTGATGATGATGGTGGTGGTGGTGGTGATATTTACTTCAAACTTTAAATTTTTCAGCTCTCTGAAGAGCAATACTTTGTGGTTTTGGGTACCGCCCTACTCTTGGAAATGCTATAAACTCTGGCTCTGTTTTGGTATTATTTGTTGTCTGTTTGGTAGGGAAGTGCGTTCTCTAAGTTCTAGATGTACTACTCTTTCTCAAAGATTCTAGGATGGATAGCATCAAAACTAAAGGCCAATTCTTTGTTTTCCTCTTTGCAGTATTACATAGAAATAAGCAAGACCCATTCTGAGAATGGGACCAAAGCTTCAGAAAGAACTAAAATATTGCTTTCCTCTCCTTAAACTCAAGCTCACCTATTCTCTCTTCTTCAAAGGGCAGTAGGAGTATCACATGTTCCTGTCAAGGGTGATTAGAGAAGTTCATTTCCCCCATTAAAGGTATTACATTTGTATCCTTTCACTCAAGGCAATCCCCTGTACTATATATGTAGAATCTTTCCTTTCTGAGCCTATTGGTAACCTATGTCTTGTTACTGGGGTAGAAAATGGAAGGACTATAGCATTTTTTCAGTTCTTCAAGCTATGGTATGGTTCATTTATCGTGGTGAAATCAATTTTTGTCCTAAACAGCATTAAATAAAAGAAGAAGTGGAACAGACTAGAAACTACTGAAGTACACCATGTATTCATTTGCTTGGGTTGCCATAACAAAGCACCACAGAATGAGTGGGTAGCTTAACAACAGAAATTTATGATCTTATAGCTTTGAAGACTAGAAGTCTGGGATCAAGGTGTTGGAAGGGTTTTCCATGAAGCTTTAAATACTCATGGGTACATATATTTTCATATGGGTTTCAGTGTTAAAGTATATTTCCTATTGCATAGGTCAGGTAAAACATGTTGGAAAAACAGGCTTGCTCATTTGCTGGTAGGATGCCCTGCCTTACTCTTTATTCTTGGGATGAAGCAGGGATTACAGGACCTGGAAGACTATGAGAAAGGGCATGAATGGATTATGAGATTTGCTCTTCTTGCATTTCTAATACTCCTTCATATTGTTATTGTTTGTTTGCTTTTTTTTTTTTTTAAAAGATTTTATTTATTTATTTGACAGAGAGAGAAATCACAAGCAGGCAGAGAGGCAGGCGGTGGGGAGGGGGGAGCAGGCTCCCCGCTGAGCAGAGAGCCCAATGTGGGGCCCGATCCCAGGACCCCAGACCATGACCCAAGCCGAAAGCAGAGGCTTACCCCACTGAACCAAACAGGCGCTCCTGTTTGTTTGCTTTTGAGTAATGTCCAGATTTTTGGTTGTTTCCAGAGGTTGTAGGACAGAGGTTCAGTTCCATTTCCTTGTTGGTCATCAGCCTGGGACACTCTTAATTCCTACAAGTTGCTTTTGGGTCCTTGACACACGGCCCCCTGCATCTCAGTAACCCAGAACCTCTTTTCATAAATTCCCCAGTCGGATTTCCCCTTTTGCTACTAACTGTAGCAAATCTCTGCTTTTGAGAAAGCATGTGATTAGTTAAGACCCACCGGGTTTCTCCCTTTGGACGAACTCAGAGTCAACTAATTAGTAACTTTAATTACATGTGCACACTCCCATTTTCCATGTGAGGTAACATAACCATGCACTGTTTCATCATATTCACAGTCCTGGGGATTACAGTGAGAAGTTATGGGGCCATTTTGGTTTCCCTGGCACAGGCCCAGATCCTGCAAGTTTATCAGTAAACTTATATTTGGTTAGGAGAAATGTAAACCATTGTGTCCAAGGGAGAAGATCATATATAAGTCCTTAGCATTTTCTTTCCTTTGCCCCATTTGTCTCTAGCTTGGCAAACTTATTTCAGTGGCTCTTTTCCTTCTTCCTTCTTGAGTGGTGCTCTAGACCTCATTCCATGAACTCTCTTTGAACCAGTTTTGCTGTCCTGCTGGACACATCACCATTGGGTGAATAAAGCTTTGACACATGTCTGTTCTATATTTGTATGGAGTCATGGGTTTAGCTTTTTGACAAAGGCAATTCAGTTTTCTGGGAGGTCTGGTCTTGTAGCTTCTGAGAATTTCAATTTTCTTTTTTTCTTGCCATAAACCTTTTACTGACTGAGTTCACCCATAGCTCTGCCTTTGAATGAAAAGGTATAAAAATTCACCTTGTGCATGGCTTTCTATCATTAAAAGTTTGCACGGTGACTGGCATCTTAAAAAGGAACTTTGATGGAAAGCGCTCTGCCATGTGGGGGCTATTTTACAGAGACAGTGATGGAAAAATTGAGCTAAGGGAAAAAGAACTGATACATGTCATACAACTATGGCTTGAGCACCTTTTCCTCTGGGCTAGGCTGGTGAACAGAGATGGCAGGGCTGGGCCATGGCCTGGACTGACTGATTATAGGACTGACCATGGACAATTGCCAGAAGTCTCTTAAGACAGAAATTTCCTCCTTCAAAGCCAGTGGAATGCCACCTACTGCCCCACTTTCACATGCAGCCCTATCTCACATCCAAAGCAGACCCTGTGAGGTAGTAGGTAAATCAATCTTGCCCTGGGATATGGTGATCCAACAATATCCCCAGCCCACCCTTTGTCTTTGGCCTTTGTCACCAACTATGCCAAAGATCCAGAGTGCTCAGGTTGATTCTGGGGTTTCATTGTCCTTTTTTTTTTTAAAAAAAATTAATTAATTTATTTATTTTCAGCATAACAATATTCATTATTTTTGCACCACACCCAGTGCTCCATGTAATCCGTGCTCTCTCCAATACCCACCAGCTGGTTCCCCCAACCTCCCACCCCCCACCCCGCCACTTCCAACCCCTCAGATTGTTTTTCAGAGTCCATAGTCTCTCATGATTTACCTCCCTTTCCAATTTACCCCAACTCCCTTCTCCTCTCTAACTCCCCATGTTCTCCATGCTATTTGTTATGCTCCACAAATAAGTGAAACCATGTGATAATTGACTCTCTCTGCTTGACTTATTTCACTCAGCATAATCTCTTCCAGTCCTGTCCATGTTGCTACAAAAGTTGGGTACTCATCCTTTCTGATGGAGGCATAATACTTCATGGTGTATATGGACCACATCTTCCTTATCCATTTGTCCATTGAAGGGCATCTTGGTTCTTTCCACAGTTTGGCGACCGTGGCCATTGTTGCTATAAACATTGGGGTACAGATGGCCCTTCTTTTCACTACATCTGTATCTTTGGGGCAAATACCCAGCAGTGCAATTGCAGGGTCATAGGGAAGTTCTATTTTTTAATTTCTTGGGGAATCTCCACACTATTCTCCAAAGAGGCTGCACCAACTTGCATTCCCACCAACAGTGTAAGAGGGTTCGCCTTTCTCCACATCCTCTCCAACACATGTTGTTTCCTGTCTTGCTAATTTTGGCCATTCTAACTGGTTTAATCCACTGTCCTTTGAGACCCATCTTCCCTGATTGCTGTGAGGGTCCAATCTGGAATGGCCTGGAAATTGAGGTGAAATCTATAATTCTGATCACCAGTTCTGATGTGGAGCTGGGAGTTTCCCCACACCATTAAGCAATTCTTTGCCCCTGGCTGGCATTCCTATGATTTAACCCAGTTCTGACACTGTCTACCTGGAGAGAACATCAGCTCTCACAAGTGAAAGGCTCAGTCCCGTGACACTGCCGCTTCCTTTGATGACAGTTGCAGGTCCAGATTACCACCTGTGCTTCTGACTGATCCACTATAAATCAGAGGTTCCCATGACCCTCTCCTTGGCTTTGACTAATTTGTGGAGTGGCTCACAGAGTTTAGAGAAACATTTTTACTTACTAGATTACTGTTTATTATAAAAGGATATAACTCAGGCATAGACAGAAGGAAGAGATGCACAAGGTAAAATACGGGGAAGGCACACAGAGCTTCCACTCTCCAAGCACCTCCACATATTCACAAACCCAGAAGCTCCCTAACACCATTCTTTCTGGGTTTTTATTACATATACTCAACTGATAAAATTATTGACCATTCGCTATTAATCTCCATCTCTCTCCCCTCCCTGAGGTTGGACGGGTGGGACTAAAGGTTCTAACTTCCTAATCACATGGTTGATGCCTCTGGTAAATAGCTCCCATCCTTAGGGAAACTAGGAGCTTTTCAAAAGTCTTTTTTTTTTTTTTCCCCCACATAAAAAAATATACTTATATGGTGCTTAACCCTTGGAAATTCCCAGGAAGACTTTTTTCTAGGAACAGGACAAAGAGCATACATATATTGCTTATTATAAGTTATAATATCACATTTACCTTCTGGGAACATCCCCAGGTCACTTGAGACTCCTTGAGGCATGGACCATATACAAAGGGAGGGAAATTCACTCACTTCTCATTTGACAGAACCTAACTTCTGCATTGTTATCCCCAGGGTGTTTCTTTCCCTGGACCATGGAACCATGAACACAAGCTAGGTGTAGGAATTAGTTGGAAACAGGACTGGTGATAGTTATATGAATGAGGGTCTTGGATGCCAGGATGAGGTGGTTAGGTTTTGTCTTGTGCCCACAAAAGATCTATAGATGATTTTTTTGAGGGCAGCAACCTTGGCAATGCAAAAGAAGAAGCTGATTTGAGAGACTGGGCAAAAATTATCTCCTGGACTGAAAACTCACTCCCCTCCTCCTCTTGAGAAGAGAGAGATTAAAAGGGATGCTGGGTCATGGTGCTGAGAAGAGGAAGCACAGTGATAAAACTATGAATAGGCAAGTTGATAGAAAAAAAAAAAAACAGCTTTGGACACCAGGTAATAAGACAAATAAAAACAATAATATTGATAATACTAGTTAATATACCTAGGCATTTGGATTCTAGAAATCCTGGGAAGTTAACAGTCTTGGCTCTAGCTATCTTGTTGAGGAAGGTAGAGCTGGGAAGAAAAGCCATGCTCACCATATTCCTCCTCTAGCCATTCTAATCAATTCACTCATTCTTCTGAACGCTTTACCGCCTTCCCAGGGTTGCTAGCTAAATCTTCCCAGACACTATGTCAGTGGCCTCCGAGATAGCAAGCGCTTCTTGCTCTCTCTGACTGTCTCTGTCTGTGCCCTTTCTTACTCTCTCTCTCAGAGCAAAGTCTCCCTATCCTGCTTCTTATCCTAAACCCTTTTCTGAGGAGGTTCTAGTCACTTTTTAGGGTTTCAGAGACTGTCTACATGCCCAAATAGAAACTTTTAGCTTATACTCTTTCCTCATGGTTCATAGTGAAAATTTCCATGGTCAGTTAAACATCACATTCACACCTCAAATGGGACATGCTCCCAAAGGAACTTACTATCTTTGCCTACTAAACCCAACTTTCCCTCAGCGTGACTCTCTTCTATTTTCACTTCTAATTGTCCTCAGACATTACTCTGGGTGATGCTACCCACCCCATACTCTGAATTGACCCAGAGCCCTCAGGATGGCTGCCACAAACCCTGCCAATGCTTTCTGCCCCAGTCTCAGGCAAATCTGACCTTGTCACCCCTCACAGAAAACATTGGAATGACTCTCTTTTGCCTAGAATAGTAATCCTCGACTAGTGGTGATTTTCCTTCTCTCCTCCCCAAAGAGATACTTGGCAGTGTCTAGAGACATTTTTAGAGGAACTGTTGCTATAAGCATCTTGTGGGGAGAACCCAGGGATATTGTTAAACAACCTATAATCATAAGATGGTCCTGACAACAATCATTCAGCCCCAGATAACACCAGCACAGAGGCTGGGTATCTCTGACCTAGAATTAAGCCCTCATGGTGCCCAAGACCCTTGCCGTTTGTGGACTGGCTCATGAATTTGCCTTGGTTTTGCTTTTATGTCAGCAACATAGATTTTTCTTCTAGTTCCCACAAGTGGGTGCCTGTTGGGTCTTCTCTTGTGACTATGCCCTGTAGTCTCCTCTGTGTGCATTGTCTTTTCCTTTGCTTTTTGCATGATGAAATGCCTCCTACAGCCTTTGAGACTCATTTCAGATGATACTCTTGCATGAAATGTTCTCTGGCACTCTAGTCACCTGGCACCCATGCTGGGCTCATGGTCCCCTGGCTCCCCTCCCCACCATATACCTGTCTTCCAACTAAACCCTGATATTCTTTGTGATGGGATTATGCCTTTTACAAATCTGGTTGTGTCTCTTACACCAGGTATACCATAGGCCTTCAAAATGTTGATTAGATTTGTTGATTTCAGTTCAATGATGACTGAGTGAATAAACGAATGAAAAGATGAAGTGAATGAAACCCCATATTGCAACATCTATGTCCAAGAGATTTTTTATTTTGTGGGACTGATGCCCCAACAGTGGACAACTTACATTAAATAAGTAAACAATAGCAATATAAATTGGAAACTAGTCCTTTATTAAGAAAATGTTGTCAAGCTGTAGGATATTTTGTTAAATATTATCAAACTTTATTAAATAATTGTCAAGTACCTGGAAACTGTCAGAAGGAAGAAAGTACTTAGGATACAAAATGTGACCCACTTAGAAATGTCAAATGATTATTATATATTGCTATAAATCATTATAGATCTTTGAGACAGCTCTTTGAGACTTCAAGATACTTGAGTTCCAGGATTCAGGCTCAGTTCTGCTAACAACCATCTGGTGGTCCTGCACAAAGCCCTTCATCATTCTACTGTTCTCATTTGCAAAGTAAGGACTTCATAATGATGTAGTTTTGGAATATAGGTGAGGTTTGGTTGGGTGAGATCCAGAGCCAATGGTCAACAAAGAATTCTTGAGACAACTTTGGTGCAAAATGGTGGTTTCACTAAAGCACTCTGGGGACAGGACCCAAGGGCCGAAAGGGCTAGTGCACCGGGGTTTTTGAGGGGTGGCTGATTATATATTTAGGAGTTGGGGGAGGTTAGGAAGAGAAAGGTTTGCAAGAGGATTTTCATATGTTAAAGAAGAATGGCAGGATTATCTAGAGCCCTTGCCATTGTCAAGTTAATGTTGTTTTTCCTTCTAGCAAGGCATTAAGATAGTTGGAAGCTTCCTGGAGGAAATGTCACACATATCCCACCCAAGAGTGAGGGAGGGGTTTGTGGGATGTCAGCTTATGCTTTGTCCTCAGTTTGGCTTCTGCTCTTTCACTAATAATATTGAGGATTCTCATTGCTTTTTATTGTATTAAATGCAATGGTTCTTACTAAGGACATTGCTTTTTATACATAAGTCTGTTTGTGAAAGGGGCTTTCATGTGTTTACCCTGAAGGAGCAGGAGGCTGGCTGAGGACAAAGCAAAAGCTGGCGCCTTGCACCCCCCCCCCCTTCACCCGCTCCCCTCCATATGTGTAGCATTCCTCAGGCACCCCTGACTGCCATAAAACGATAAATAGTTAACTTGCAGAGATCACAGTCCTGCAAGGTAGGAGTCTCCCTTGGTTTGCAAATGTCCTTGAGATTTACAACAAAGAAGTTACCTTATCAATAGCCCTAATGTCACCCTCCCCTCCATGAAAAACCGAAGGAGGCTGAGGTAGAAGGAAAAGTAAATAAAGTTAAATTTCTTCTAAACCTAAATCTCATTAACAAGGATGCTTGATAGCAGGAATGTAACATTCCACCAGGAGACTCCAATTGTCTTTACTTGATAGTAACCAGGCCTTCAATATCCTGATAGTGCTTTTTTCGCATGCTTTTTTCGATTGCTTTGTCTGCTTTCGCACGCGGGTCCCCTGACCCAATCCACTGACGCCAAGTATGCCTGTTCAAACTGATGAAGTCCCAGAACCTAAGTCAGGTTCGGTGGGGTGAGGTTCGGAGCTAACGACTAAAGAAAGAATTCTTAAGACATCTTTGGTGCAAAATGGTGGTTTATTAAAGCACAGGGACAGGACCCGTGGGCAGGAAGAGCTGCTGCTCTGGGTTGTGAGGAGTGGCTGGTTATATACACAGGAGTTGGGTAGGTGAGGACAAAGGGTTGTTCAGAAGGGCTATTGGGATAAAGAAGACTGTCAGGATATTGAAGGCCTAGTTACTATCAAGCCAAAGCCACTTTCCCTCTAATGAGGCACTAACATAAAGACAATTGGGAGTCTCCTGGTGGAATGTTACATTCCTGCTATCAAACGTCCTTGTTAGTGAGATTTAGGTTTTAAAAGAAATTTAACTTTATTTACTTTTCCTTCTACCTCCGTCTCCTTTGGTTTTTTATGGAGGGGAGGGTGACGTTAGGGCTTGAGGAACTGAGTTATGTATCTTTGGAAATCGGGCTATTGATAAGGCAACTTCTTCAAGGACATTTATAAACCAAGAGAGACTCCTGCCTTGCAGGACTATGATCTCTGCAAGTTAACTATTTGTTCTTCTTTTAGGGCAGTCAGGGGTGCCTGTGGAATGTCACACATATTACCAAGGGGAGTGGGTGGAGAGGGGGTGCAAGGCACCAGCCCCTGCTTCATCCTCAGCCAGCCTCCTGCTCCCTCATCAAAACTATCAATCAATCAGCTCAGCCCCACCCGAAACTTGTTTGTATCTGTCTATAAAAATCCTGAACCGACCCAGCTCCGGACCTCTCGGCGTTATCGGCAATGAGCGGCGCAGAGGTCCAGGTTCCAACCTGCAATAAACGACCCTTGCTGATTGGCTTTGACTCACGTCTCTGGTGGTCTTTTAAGGTGGGGGTAATACTCTATTGGCATTTCAACCCATTGCTATAATGTGTAGAGAGACAGCAAGGATGTTCAATTTAATCAGGTGACACAGCCAAAACTAAGCTGGTGTAAGTGGCGTATCATAGACAGGGAAAATTAAGTTATGTGACTTTGTTGGGATCACCAAGGAGGGAATACATAATTCAAGCAACCAGAAAAAAAAAAAAAAATCCATCCCATTCACAAATGGAGAGACCAGCTTTGTTTTTATACATGACTGGCTGGATTGAACACACAAATGAAAGTCAGACAAACTTGTAATCAATTTTGAGACCCTCAGTGGCAGTAGCTTGTTTCCATTTTATCTTTTGGAACTAAGTTGGCTTGCCTGGAGAGAGCAGCAGTGAGGAAAGGCCTCTGGACTCCATGTCTGTGTTGAACACCAGTATCTGTTGCACAGAAGACTTAGTGTGAGATGTTCAGTGGAAAATAAAATTCTAGGGTTGAATAAATGTGAGAGATGCTGAAAAGTGAGAGATGCTGCACACTCTATTTTTCTCTTGCAAATTCCCAGTGTTTGTTAATATGGTAAAGACAGAAGTCCTGCAGCAAAGGGACCTGCTAAGGTATTTACAAAGCAGTTCATATAAATTAGAGTTTCAAAACCTCATCTGTCAAGTTCTACTCAAAATCTGTTAACTCTTTGTTACTCCAAGTACGGTTATAAGCATAGAAATGCTTATTTAGAAATTTTTATAGAAATGTGACACACAACAACACTATGTGTCATCAGGGGATTGTTTGTTAGTGAGCAGATATGGACCAGTTCAGGAGTTGGGGATGAGTTGTTTGCCTTGTGAGCTGTAGACTAGCCATATGCATAGGGACTACGTTACAATGTGCAAACTTTAAGGGTGATTTTTCAACTACAACTCATACTTATGCATCCGAGAAAATGGAAGTATTTCACCCATAATATCTTTTTTTTTACAGTTATTATGATTTTTTTTAAGAAATAGAAAACCCTTTAATTAACATGCTTTGCGTTTACAGTTTATTAGCTAATCGACACCAACATGCAAAAATAAGTGCTAAATACAAGCCTCTACAGTGTGGTTTTGTGTAAATTACAATGATTCATTTGATTTGAAAAGTAATCGGTGGTTACTTCAACTGAGTCACTAGTTTCTGCAAGGAACAGCATTCGATCTGCAGTTGTGGAGCCAAAGGAAAGGACTCTGCAGAACCTGGTCCCGTGGATTTCCACGTGAATACCTTCTCAAGCAATAGGGCGGGAGGAACGCCGGGATGTTGCACGTAGCACACCCTAAGCCGCACCCACGCGCAGGGCTCTCGGAGAGCGCGTAGCCCCCGGGAGCGTCTCCACCACTGTGGGCTAGTCAAGACTGCGGCGCCACCCCCCCCACCCCCCCCCACCCCACCCCCCCCCCCCCGCTCAGGCCCCACGGGAGGGAGCGCTATTGTCGTTCACTGATCTTTGGTCACCAGAAACAGAAACGCAGGCGGACGGGGGCAGGGGCAAGGGCTGGGGCACGGGCTGGGGCACGTGGGACCGCTCTGCCTAAGGATGTACACCTTCAGGCTAGTGAGAAGTGAAAGACTTCTTTGGTTCTCGGACAAATGTCTTTGTCATCTTGACAGATGGCATGAGAGTTGTAGCCATAGCTGTAGCCGTTAGGCAGCCTCAGGTTACCACCTCAGGGCCAGGTGGTTCTCCATCATCGCGTCCCGAACTCTTGCAGAGCAGGCAGGAATTGGTGCAGTGGGCCATGGGCAGGGGCTGCGCTGCTAGTTCAGGGAGTGGCCGCACTCAGACCAGTCAGGGTTCTTGGAGCTGGCGTCCTCCTTGGAGCACTGTGATGTCTTTTATCACCAAGAAGCTTGCCTACAAAGTGAGGGTGAACACAGAGTTTTCCCCAGCTGGTGCAGCCAGTAGTTGTGCAGGAACTGCTGGCTCAGCATCCACCACTGGCTGGTCCATGTAGGGCCAAGAGGTGGCTGTCTGGCGGGAAGGTAAGCATGCCCATGACCTGGTGCACCTTGGCCAGCTGGCTCCCTTCAGCCTGACCATGCCTCGTGGCGTCCAGTCTCTAGTTCTGTCAGATGAGTTCAAACAACTCCTGAATATTTAGGCTGAACTCCAGGAAGCTCTTCACGCCACTCTGGGTACAAGCTTCCAGCGTCATAGTAGCCTCAGCACAACAGGCGCTCCACCATCATGCGGTCAGGGCGCTTCCCCTTCCACAGCGGCTGCCACGGGCTGGTCGCTGTTACTCCTTGAATTGCTCAACCCTGCGTTTGCATAGCTTGGTGCTCTCAACCTTCACCTGAATGGACTCCACCACCTTTCTCTTGAGGACTAAGCTTCTCCCATGTGCCATCCAGTAGGCTGACCATAGAGTCCCCAGTGGGCAGCCGCTCAAGACCTTTGCCAGCTCAGCCACCACCATAAGGATGTGGCTCATCTCCGGGACTATGTGTTTTTGAGCAGTTTGAAGGCGTTTATTCAGTGTTTTGTAGGGCACCGTGAGGATCAGGTATGCCTGCATCTTCAGGGTCTTGGAGAGCCCAGCCGCTGACTCCTACACTGCCATGCTTAATCCACCAAAACATTAGCCACAATCATTGTAATTTAAAACCAAGCCAGAGTCAGTGTAACTAAGTGAAATTTGTTTTATTTAATTTTAATCCTAATTTGCTGACATTGGAACAAGTATTTCGAGGTTTTTTTTTTTTTGTAACTAAGACAAGACACACTAAGTAAGATGAAGTGGGGAAGATGGAAGAGGTCTGAGATGATGAAGACCAAATGAGTCTGTTCTCGTACTACTTAGAAGTACTATTCCTTGTGTACTGAATTTGTGGATTCTTCCTAAAGTTTCTTTCTTTCTTTCTTTCTTTCTTTCTTTTTTTTAAATAGAGGTGAAAATCACGGAGCATTAAAGTAGCCATTTTAAGGAGTACTGTAAGGACCTATTTAGCTAGAGCGACTCCATCTCTGGTAAATAGCCATTTTGTGGCTATCAGACACATGAAAAAATGTTCATCATCACTAGCCATCAGGGAGATTCAAATTAAAACCACATTGAGATACCACCTTACACCAGTTAGAATGACCAAAATTAGCAAGACAGGAAACAACATGTGTTGGAGAGGATGTGGAGAAAGGGGAACCCTCTTACACTGGTGGTGGGAATGCAAGTTGGTACATCCACTTTGGAAAACAGTATTTCCACTTTGGAAAGAGATTCCTCAAGAAATTAAAAATAGAGCTTCCCTATGACCCTGCAATTGCACTACTGGGTATTTACCCCAAAGATACAGATGGAGTGAAAAGAAGGGCCATCTGTACCCCAATGTGTATAGCAGCAATGGCCACGGTGGCCAAACTGTGCAAAGAACCAAGATGCCCTTCAACGGACGAATGGATAAGGAAGATGTGGTCCATATACACTACGGAGTATTATGCCTCCATCAGAAAGGATGAATACCCAACTTTTGTAGCAACATGGACGGCACTGGAAGAGATTATGCTGAGTGAAATAAATCAAGCAGAGAGAGTCAATTATCATATCATTTCACTTATTTGTGGAACATAACAAATATCATGGAGGACACAGGGAGATGGAGAGGAGAAGGGAGTTGGGGGAAATTGGAAGGGGAGGGGAACCATGAGAGACTATGGACTCTGAAAAACAATCTGAGGGTTTTGAAGGGGTGGGGGGTGGGAGGTTGGGGGAACCAGGTGGTGGGTATTAGAGAGGGCACGAATTGCATGGAGCACGGGGTGTGGTGCAAAAACAATGAATACTGTTACGTTGAAAAGAAAAAAAAAAAAGGAAAAAAAATAGCCAGTTTGTTGTTTGTGCAGTAAACTTAAATTGACTCTCCCGCCAGAGAAACTTACTTAGAAGCATGTCCAGGGGGGCACCTGGGTGGCTCAGTGGGTTAAGCCTCTGCCTTTGGCTCAGGTCATGATCCCAGGGTCCTGGGATTGAGCCCCACATCGGGCTCTCTGCTCTGCAGGGAGCCTGCTTCCTCCTCTCTCTCTGCCTGCCTCTCTGCCTACTTGTGATCTCTGTCAGATAAATAAATAAAAAATCTTTAAAAAAAAAAAAAAAAAAGAAGCATGTCCAGGAAACCAGTAAAATATTATCAGGCTAGTTCCTGATAACAGAGCCCAGAATACAAGGACGAGTCAGGCCCGATGGAGACATCTAATCAGTACGAAGTACTGTTTGTAACAGTGAGAAGGTCGGCCCAAACCAAAATGACTCCATCTTGGGAAGGACGACCATCTTATTATTCACACTGAATATGTTAATAGACTAAGACTTCCCAGAAAGTACTGTTTGTAACAGTTCCTGGTATAGGGTATTCTTGAATAACTAGTCACCAGACAAGATGAAACTAGCCAGTCAGCAAGAGACACACAAACCCAGTGGGTTGAGATACCAAGATATGGGTTGCAGTTTTACGCAATAAAATGTAGCCTGTAAGATTGGGAGGGGTTGCTCTCTTTGGAGGCGGCCCTGACCGGTCAGTCAGTCGGGTCAGCTGGGGGTGGTCCATCTCTTTGGAGACGGCCCTGGCTGGTCAGTCTGACTTCTAATGCTTGGCATAGTATAAAGCTTTACATAACTTTAACTTTGTTTCAGTCTCGTTCACCTGGCCAATTAGTCTGACTTCTAAAGCTTGGCATAAAATAAAGTTTTAAATAACTTTCATCTTGTCTCAGTCTCGTTCCTTTGATAATGGACCCAACAGTATCATTCACTTCATAATGTTTTACAACCTGAATTTGCTTTTGTGCCTGTGGTTGAAGGTGAGAGAGCAAAACCCTTGGTGTGCTCTCTGCAGAGATACATTGGCTAGTGAAGCAAGGACAAAGTAAAAAATTTAAGTGGTTTCACATAGGAAATGAACAATTGGGTTAAAACAATAAAAAATTAGAGAAAAGTATGGAATTTAAGGGCAACTGGATGAGATGTTTAATATTATGCATCAAAATATTACACACTGGTACTTTGATGGCTTCTAATAAAGCTGAACTTCCAATAATACCCATGAAAATTGCATTGAGGGCGCCTGGGTGGCTCAGTGGGTTAAGCCGCTGCCTTTGGCTCAGGTCATGATCTCAGGGTCCTGGGATCAAGTCCCGCATCGGGCTCTCTGCTCAGCAGGGAGCCTGCTTCCCTTCCTCTCTCTCTGCCTGCCTCTCTGCCTACTTGTGATCTCTCTCTGTCAAATAAATAAATAAAAAATCTTTAAAAAAAAAAAAAAAAAGAAAATTGCATTGATATGGTTCCTTTGAAATGCTGGGTGAATGTGATGCAATTGGTAGATGTTCAATTGAATATGATGGTGGTGTGAAGAAAGAACTTTGTCTTTCACCTTCATTATTAATAAACACACAAGCTCTGAAATGCAAGAAGTCACGAAGGATCACCTAGTTAACAAAGGTGGTTGGAGCGGTTTAGTTTTGCACAGAAGGTTGTTCTGATGTTGAAGTGACAATGACAGGTAGATATTCTGGACCAGGTACCAGGTAAGTCAACCCATGGCTTTTTTCCCTAAGCAAGTTTTTGCTACCTCACAAAATGTCTGCACATTAAGTAATGTATTTAGTTAGTTTTATTATTTATTTTTTAGATTTTATTTATTTATTTTAGAGAGAGAGAGGGAGCGTGCATATGTAGGGGCAGAGGGAGAGGGAGAAGCAGACCCCCGTGCTAAGAGGGGAGCCCATTGTAGGGCTCGATCCTAGGACCCTGGGATCATGAGCTCAGCCAAAATCAGACGCTTTACCAACTGAGCCACCCAGATGCCCTCAAATAATGTATTTAAAGATGGGCAGATTGATTAGAAAAATAAATCCAGTTCTCTCGCACTTTCAGTATCCATGTCCTTTGCAGGCCCTCCTGAAAGGAAATGGACTCCATTTCCCCCTCTGTGAATCTGGTTTGGCTTTTTACATGTGTTGGCTAGCAGAATGCCGTGAAAGTAAAGGCGTGTTAGTTTTGACCCTAAGGCCTCACAGAGCCTTGCCTGCTTCTCTCTTGGATCCCTGCCAAGCCTGAGCTAGTCTAATGGATAATGGGAGGCAGAGGTCTCCATCACCTGCACTCTGCCAATGGCCTACCTGCTTCTGGAAAAGTGACACTCCCTGGCGCAACCACTTCCACACCAAGCAGCCTGATGTTAGCAGCTGCCCAGGGAAGCATAGCCAAGCTTGACGGAGTCTGGCACAGACGCCAGAAGTGACCAGTTGACCCAAAGACGTGAAAGCAGTCATCAACAGTTATTGTTTAAGTCCTAGCATTTTTGAAAATGTAGCAAAAACTGTGAATTATAAAAAGGCATAGCTTTGGGATGATTCTTTTTAGGGTGTGCCATAAAGTGGATCATAAAAAAACCTGGTTTTGTATATCGGTGTGTGATAGTTTGAAAAATTCTGCCAAGAATGTTTAAACTTCTGAACAAACTTGAGTGTGTTTTTAAGATGAGAAGGCAGTTTGGTTCCAACTTTTTCCGTGATGTAAACGGGAGAGATGTGCCCGCTTGTCTGTTATCTTCAGCATTTTCCATGATCCTAATGCTTCTCTGCAAGGAGGAAAGGCAATGTGGATTTCAATGATAGATAAGATGGAAGGGCAGAAGTAAAATTAAGAAATGTGGAGGAGTAATGTCTACTAATTGTGTATAGTAGGCTTGTCGGAGTTAGCAAAACAAACAAACATATACAAGGTATCCAGTAAATTTGAATTTATATTAATAACAAATAATTTTTAGTGTATGTCTCAATATTGCACAGGACATACTTACACTAATACATATATAAACTATAGTTACATAGTTGTTCTGAAATTCAATTGTAACTGGGACTCTTGCATTTAATGTGGTAATCCTATTACGTAATTTAAATCGCATTTGTAATTCATCATTTACAATTCTGGCTTTCCTTGCATTATTGTTGTACATCCTATGGAGAACACTGGCAAATATTAAGGGTGTCTATCTTGGAAAAAGTCATGTCTGCTGAGTGATACATTGTGCACATATACATGGGTGTCAGTTGACTCAAATAGAAATTGGGGTCCAGAATGATTAAGGGGGAAAAGAAGTGAGCAAGAAGCGAATGAAGTTTGTTTAGTGTGACAAATAAGCTGGAATTCAACAGGAGTACTATAAGGGTGCCTGGGTGGCTCAGTGGGTTGTTTGCCTTTGACTCAGGTTATGATCCCAGAATCCTGGGACTGAGTCCTCCATCTGGCTCCTTGCTCAGCCAGGAGTCTGGTTCTCCCTCTCCCTCTGTTGTGCTTGTTCTTTCTCAAATAAATAAATAAATAAAATCTTATTCTCAAATAAATAAATAAAATCTTAAAAGAAAACAACAAAGGGGTGCCATAAAGGAACACTCCTTATTTTTAATTAGGACAAAATTAACACACATGCACGTACACACACATACTCACACTTTAGCAGGCATGCACATGTGATATACAGATTTCTTTTTCTTGGCTTAGAACATATAAAAAGAATTCTTGTATTGAATGTAAGGTCATCAGTTTTCATTCTCTATGTTGAGATTGCTCTGGAAAACAAAACAAAACAAACAAACCACGATGTTCTTAAAAATAGTATATCTATTCTCAGAGGCAAAGTACTCAGTAAAAAAACTTATCTTCAGCTATACATTTTAGCTAGTGTTTCCAGAAATTTGAATCTGAACCCCACTGGCTCGAAGAGAAGCTGGGTACCCACAAGAAAGGACCCTGTGACACCATGGCAAGGGTATATGGTAATGACATGCACTCTTTTTCCCCAAAGACACCATGACCATTTCTTCAGGTGAACAGCTGCTGGGAAATTGACATGTCTAAGTCATACCTGCTTCCTGGGGGCTACTTGCACCCAGGGACTGGTCCATAGGTGGCTAAAAAATCCCAGGTTTCTTGCCTTAGAGGTGGAGTGTACTGAGGCATTACAGTGCACTTGCTCCCTCTGCCCCTTCTAGAGTCCCTCCCTTTCACAGGCTCCTAAGAACACTTGCATTGAAAATCCTGCACACGTTCTCAGAGCCCGTTTCCCAGGAAACCTGACCCCATAGAAGCACACCATTCTATAATCATTTAATGATTCTCCCTTGGACCAATAAAAATTAGGAGTTATAGTTTTATTTTCTCAGCAACTGGTAATTTGAATGAAATTGTTTAAGGATATTTGTTCAAACATCATGCTGTTTGACTCAGAGGAGTAACTGTGGGGTCTATCTCAATTATAAGCTTGAAATCATCAAACACCCTGCCTCGCCTTCTGATTTCTTCACAATTGGTATCTAACCATCCTTGAGATAGAGCTCTGTCTAACAGGAGCAAACACAACCTTGGTTTACTTACTGCTGATTTACTTACTGAATAGAAGGATATCTGAGGCAGGAATAAAGGGAGAAATAATGAAAACAACTTCCCTCTCTCTTTCACAGAAGATGACAGACTGTCTTCTGCTGCTTGAGTTAAACATTGGCCCACTGTGGATACAAACACACTGGGTCCCCTTCTGTGGGCAGAAAGAAAGGAATGGGGCTGGCTCGTGGTTGTGGGGATATGTTGTTTTTCCCAAGGTGGGGGATGGGATTGTGGTACTTAATATTTTCTTTAGGCGTTTAAGCAGTGTTCCACATTTGGCATTTCCTAGAGTTCCCAACTACTTCCTTGTGTGTTAAATTTCCATTGGACACTTAAAACTGGCTATCATGCAGATATTCCAAACTCAGCATGTTTGCAAATAAACTCAAGCCCTTTGCTGCTGATTGCCATCTTTGTTTATCTTGTATTCTTATCTTTAAAAAAAAATTAGTTAACAAATTTTAAGATTACTTATTTGAAAGAGAGATAGTGAAAGAGAGCATGAGCAGGGGACAGGAGCCAAAGAGAGGGAGAAGCAGGCTCCCACTGAGCAGGGAACCCAATGTGGACTCCATCCCAGGACCCTGGGATCATGACCTGAGCTGAAGGCAGATGCTTAACTGACTGAGCCACCCAAGCATCCTATCCTTTTTGTTGTTGTTGTTGTTTGTTTGTTTAAGATTCTATTTTTCTTTCCACACTACCCAGGGAGGGGTCAATACAATGTTGTTTTGTGTTCCCATCATAACTTAAAGGGAAACTTTCATAGTGTCTGGAGCCCTTGATGTTCTGCAAATGAAGGAGGATATCCTCAAATTTCTTGCAGCAGGAACCCACTTAGGTGGCCCTAACCTTGACTTCCAAATGGAACAGTGTATCTACAAATGCAAAAGTGATGGTATCTACATCATAAATCTGAAGAGAACCTGGGAGAAGCTTCTGCTGGCAGCTTGGGTCATTATTGCCCTTGTAAACCCAGCTGATGTCAGTGTCATATCATCCAGGAATACTGGCCAGCAAACTGAGCTAAAGTTTGCTGCTGTTACTGGAGCCACTCCTATTGCTGGCCTCTTCACTCCTGGAAACTTCACGAACCAGATCCAAGCAGCCTTCTGGGAGCCCAGACTTCTGGTGGTTGCTGATCCCAGGGCTGACCACCAGCCTCTTACAGAGGCTTCTTATGTTAACCTGCCTACCATTTTTCTGTGTAACACAGACTCTCCTCTGCGCTATGCGGACGTCGCCATCCCTTGCAATAACAAGGGAGCTCACTCAGCAGGTCCGAGGTGGTGGATGCTGGCCAGGGAAGTTCTGTGCATGCATGATACTATTTCCCATGAACATCCAGGGGAGGTCGTGCCTGTTCTCTACTTCTACAGAGATCCTGAGGAGATTGAAAAGGAAGAGCAGGCTGCTGCTTAAAAGGTTGTGAACAAGGAGGAATTTCAGGATGAATGGACTACTCCAGCTCCCAAGTTTACCGCTACTCAACCTGAATTCACAGAATGGTCTGAAGGTGTTCAGGTGCCCCCCCACCCCGTGCCTATTTAGCAGTTCTCTACTGAAGACTAGAGAGCTCAGCTGGCCATTGAAGACTGGTCTGCAGCTCCCACTGCTTAGGCCACTGAATGGGTAGATAAATCATTGAATGGTCTTAGCAGCTCTTGCACAAAAGCAAACAAAATAGAAATAAGGTTGATAGAAAAATAAACAGTAATTAAAAAAAAGAAAGGAAGAAAAAAGAAAAAAATTATTTTTAGGTAATTTCCGTACCAGTGTGGGTTTTGAACTCACAACCCTAAGATCAAGGGTCATGCTCTATCAGTTGAGCCATCCAGGGGCCCCTTGTGTTCTCTTTCTGGGTTGCTAGTGCCTGTACTCTTCCTGCCCCCCAAGTTGGAAATCTGGAACTTATTCTTGATCCTCTCCTCTCTCTATCCTTTTCCCAAATTCCATGTAATCAGTGGTCCAGTCTATTTACTCTCACTCCTCAATGTCTCTGAAATACATTGTTTCCAAGCTATCCTCAGAGCCATCATAAATTTTAGGACCTCATTCTTTCATGCTTTGACTGTTGAAAGAGCCTCTTGCTTGGTCAGTTTATCTATAGGGGCTTCCTTCTAACTCTTCTATCTGATTCTGTATTCCCTTGGTTTGGTATTGCGGGATAACATGGACCCTGAAGGCTGACTACTTACTCAAGTGATTTTCAAAATGCGATCCACAGAGACTGGAAGAAGTCTCCTTTCACTTTAGAATCAAGCTAGATTTTAAGCTTGAAGAAAGGTATCCTCTGCTTTGGAGAGTTTGGAAACTTGTGGTGCAATACTATTTGTATTTCCCCAAAGTTGCTTCATAATAGTTGCTTCACAAATATTTTCCCCCAAGTTGCTTCACAAATATTTTCTTTTGTCCATTGGTCCTTTCTGTCTGGAGCAGTTTTCACTGCTTTTATAACTTGATATATTACTGATTATATTTCAAAATGAGGCTTGGAAGTCACCTTGTCTTTGAAGGCTTCCTGAACTCAGTGGTAGAGCTCATCAGAGGCCACCACAGCTTTATCTTCTACCATTTGGAATTGAGAAAAAGTTCCTTTTTTCCAACTCTGCAGATCCATGACTTTTTAGATTCTATTTCCTTTTACTCCTACTTGAAAATTGGCCAATTCCTTTCTGAGTTGCTTTTTTTTTTTTCTCGTAAAAATGTACTAACTGCAACCTGTAACAACTATCATAGACTAGTTCCATTTTCTAACCTCTTCCATTTGAATTATAAGTTCATTAAGCATATGATCTGACTTCTGAGTTATGGCAAACAATGGTTTTATAAGATATTTTGCTACTGTATTATGTAGTTTGTGACCTTTTTGGCCTCCAATAATAATTTTCTCATGAGCATGCTGCCTGACACCTAAGTCTATACCACATATTATAAATTCTTCATGATGTCCCCAATTCTGATACTAATATTTTGTATGGTAGATTAGGTTTTGCTATGGTAATAACTCCAGAAAGTCATGGTTTAAAGAAGCAGATTTTTCTTTTCTTTTTCTTCATGGGACATGTCTATAAGTGGTCGAGTCTCTATATTGTCACTTCTTTCTCCAGACCAACAGGAATGTGCCATCTGGAGTGTGGATGGTTTCTGTGGCAGGGTGCAAGAGTCCATGGTAAATCTTAGTCCTTAAATCTTCTGCCTGGCAATGACACACATAACTTCTGCTCACACTTTTGTGGTCAAACATGTGATGTGTCCACATCTCATGAGTGGCAAGGTAGTGGAAATAAGGTCCTGTCTCTGGAATGGGGAATATACGATGTTCTGAACTCATGGCCATCATGGTACAGTTCACTGAACCTTGAAAATATGCAAGAATTTAGCAATTCATGTATTTTCTGCTTTTTTAAAAAAGTATTTGTTTTTAAATAATCTGTATATCCAATATGGGGCTTAAACTCACAATCATGAAATCAAGAGTTGCATGCTCTGTCAATTGAGCCAGCCAGGCACCCCTTGTATATTTTCTTTTCAGAAGACCTTTAATTGTTAGATTATTCTTTATTCACTTTAAATTATGATTTGGAACTCATTTATCCTGTTTCTAGTTTGTCTAGCTTTACCATTAGCCCTTTAACAAACATGTTTATGAATATTTTTCTGTCAACATTAAGAAGTAATGAGAGCTCCCATACATTGCCAGAGGGAATGTTTAGCTGTTTAGAAAACGGTTTGGGAGTTCCTAAAAGTGATAAATAGAGTTTCCACATGACCCAGCAATTACACTTAAAGGTAATTGACTAAGATTTGAATACATGTGTCCACATAAAAATGTGCATACAAATATTCAGGGAAGCATTATTCATAATGTCCCAAAAGTGGAAACAACCTGAAGTCCATGAAGAGACGGAAGAATAAACAAAATGTGGTCTGTCCATATGATGGATTATTAATTCAGCCTTAGAAAGAAATGAAATACTGATACATGTTACAATATGCTGAACTTCAAAACATTAACCAGAAATAATGAACATACTGAGCATAATGAAATAACCAGTCATGATGGACCATATTTTATATGATTCCATTTATATTAAATGTTTAGAATAGGCAAATATATGCAGACAAAAAGTATATTAGTGGTTGAGAAGGGCTTGGGGAGATGTGGGTAGGGAGAGTGATTGTAAGTGTGTATGGTATTTCTTTATGCACCAATGAAAATGTTCTGGGATTAGATAGTGGTGGTTACACATCTCTGTAAATATAATAAAAACCATTGGATTGTATGCTTTGTTTATTTATTTTTAATTAATTAATTTTTTAAAAGTAGGCTCCTTGCCCAACGTGGGGCTTGAAATTATAACCCTGAGATCAAGAGCTCTATGTTCTATGGACGGAGACAGCCAGGCATCCCTTGATTACAAACTTTATGGTATGTGAATTATATCTCAATAAAGCCATTATTTAGAGAAAAAGGTAATCTGGTGTGTAGTCTTCATATCCTTAGCAAGATGAGACTGTTAATGCACTTCCAGGCACCCCTGTCCCCATCCTTGGGTTTATTTAAGGGCCTTTTATTTAAGGGCCTTTTATTTAAGGGACTTTTCACTTCTACTGGTCCTGACCTACATTATCCTTCCAAATTCATAGGTCTGCAATGGGAATAATGGGGCATCTAACATACAGGTGTAGGATTTTAAATCTGCTCCATAACCAGTGATTCCCACTTTCAAGATACTGTTTGTGAGAACATATTGAGAAACCAAAGCAAGAATGACAATTGTAGAATCATTTCTGTGGACGTATTCCTTAAAGCCAGGATTCATCTGAGCAAATGCCAAATGCTAACTCTGTAGTTGTGTACACATATTACAAAAGAGGAAAAACATCCTCTGTGATTCTAAACAGAGTAGAGGGGAAATATGGAGAGGAGAATATGTTGTTTGAAAAATCATATTTCAGCTTAACATTGCTTTCATTTGTTTTCAGTCATAGTATTCATTTAGATGTCCTAGATAAATCAAAGGAGGGCATGGGTTATTTCTGTTTGTCCAAAGGGCTCATGGGTCAAACTATTTTACAATTGCATTTGGTCTGTTGTGCGTGTACCTACAAATGTGTTTAACGTATAAATGTTCTGCTCTCTGGCTAGATCACATCTCCGGTGCACAGGAGGTCATGTCTTCCATGTCTTCCACAGGGGGTCCTGGAAAGCATGGTATATATTCATGACACAGCCTTGGCTTCTTTGATTGTAAATGCTGGATAATGGCTATCTCTCTTACAATCACAAGCAATACGGGTGAATTTAAATAAGAATATTCAAGAGGTTGTGAACAAAAACCATGAGATTAGTCCGGAGTTTTTCAGTGGTGAATCTTCACTGAGAAGAAATAAGTGAGGAGGAGAGATTTAGGATTTGGTTGTGGGGACTCCTGCTGAAAGCCATTCAATGCACACTTCACCCGCAGGTGTGGTAAGGCACACAGGTTTATGGAGGAACAGCGAGCATGGAACAAGCAGGTGTCCAGATCTACAATGAATGGTAGTATCTCCATACCCCTCATGGATTAGCTTGCTGAGTAACATGAACTCAGCCCTCAGCGGCATAGACAGCCACAACCATTGTGGCCAAGCGGTCCTGAACTATGTGGTTGTTGCTCCCTGTCCTGGGATTCTCCTCACTTCCCAGTTTTGAGGAAAGCTTGTGGCTGAGCCCACCGCAACCAGTTCAAGTAAAAGCTCAGGATGACAAGGATCAAGGTGAATTTGGGCCTGTGTTAAGAGCTTTCTTGCAGGTCTGTTCATTGACTATAGTGAATAAGTAAACCTTAAAAGTTTATATTGTCATAAAAATATGACACCTGCTACATTTGAATTTCAGATAAGTGATAAATAATGTTTTGGTCTAAGTATATCCCAAATACTTCATATTTAGCTGAGTGTCCTATATTTTATCTGGCACCCTAATTGGCTGGTATTTCAACCTCAGAGATAGCATGCAATCATAGAGTGAAGTGGAACTTTTAAGGTTTACTTATTTACTGCATTACATTAGTTAAAACATATCTGAACTGCTCTTATCAAGATTAGATCCTACCTCTCTTAAAGAACTCCTTTACTTCAAGGAAATTCTAGCATTTATTCTAAATCCACTCTTGAGGTATCTTTAATCCATGTGCCTGTGTGGTGAATGTGTGTATGTGCAAGTGTATGTGTATGCCTGTGTGTGCTCATGCATGTGTGTGCATATGCACCCTAGGGCATGTGTGTGTGTATGTTTGATCACATCTGTGTGGCTGGTCTTTGCATCCCTCTGTAGAATAAAGAAGCATATGCCTGCAGACCTGGATTAGGCCCTATGTCAGACTTGACTTCTGTCATTTGTGAGCTCTGGAATTACCGGTGAGTCATAAGACCCAGCAGAATAGGACACTTTGTAACAGTTATAGAGAATAGAAGATGATCTTAACAAAGACCTATTTATTCCAAACTCTCAGGCAAGATCTCTTCAAAAAGAAAAATGAAAGGCAGGATGAATAAAATATGCCAAATGATACTTTTAAAGGCAGAATCATGTTTCTCTCACCTTAGCATATAATTTACTGAACTGAGATGTCAGTCATTATAAATGCATGTGATCACTTTTTTTTTTGAGGTGTATGAACCTTGGAAAATGAAAAATGAAAGAAGCACTCAACAACTCATGCCAGGAGTCTGTTTATAGAGAAAATTTTTTACGTGTTGGAAGTATAGCTACCAGCAAATGTGATAGGTTATTCCTACATATGGAGAAAGAAATGTGTATTTTGACCTTCAAAGGACAAAAAGGCACTTTGTGGCCTTATCCAATTTCATAGCAGACATCTATGTAAATTATGCAGCTTGCTCCTGAGAACAGCAGGGTGGTCTCTTGGTACTTTTTTCCCCTTGATTTAGTTTGAAGATTAAGATGTTGATGCAGTTGAATGGAACCAACTTTTTTTTTATTATTATCTTTTTCAAATTTTTATCAATGTAAATTGTTTTCCCCAAAGAAGGGAAAAAGAGTGATATAAATCCTTGGCTGGTTGCCATCAACTCTGCAGCTATTTCTGTGACTTTCAGTGCAGTGTCAGGTATGCATGTTTACGTATGCATGTGTCTCCTTTTCCCTACCATTTCTGGTTAAGTTGTATTTAAAATAAGAGGACATTTTTGTTGTTGTTGTTAAATCCAAGATTATGTTTCCGCCTTGAATTTCTGCAGAAGCAATTCTTCATTCTTCCTGCATAGACTCTGGCTTCAGTGATTGATCTCCTCCAGGATAGCCCTGTCTGGCATTCTGAAGCCCCTTTCCTAAGCTGGACACCATGCCTCAAATGCCAGCACACTTAAAAGGAAGAGGGTGTATGACTGTGTTAAATAGCAAAAAAATCAACTAAGAAAATTTAAAGATCTAATTGGCTTTTATTCCACAATTCATGAATTGGGCAGTATCCCATATAGCAATAGAAGGGAGTTCTGAAGGGCTGTACCAGTGGCAGGTTTCTTAAAGGCAGAAAGGTAGTTGGAAAAAGAAATTATTGGTGAAGAATGAATTGTCTCAGGCAAGATCACCCTCGTAAGGGAAATGGAAGGGGTCCACTAAGCAGGTTATTTCACTAGTGCTAACCATGTAATTCCACGTTGACTGGTTAAAAGTGGCGTTCCTGGGGAGCTGAAACTGTAGTTAGGTTAGGTATAAGTCTTGGTTTGCTGATGTGAAGCTTATCATAACTGACACCATTATTGGCCCATGTTCTATTTTTTAACAGTTATCCCCCAAACCTCTTTTTTCCTGGTATTCAATAATCTTTTATTTTACAGACATTTGCTCAAGACCAGATATCCACTAAGCTCTGGGTTATAATAGTGAGAGGATCAAAGACTTGACCCTGCCCTCATCGAACTTACAGTCACGCAGAAATAGACATGAATTCAATAACTGCACAAATAGTTTTTGCTCTGTAGCAGATGGACCTCACTTAGAGGTGCATGACAAACATATTAGGGAGCTCAGAGACAGCTTCCCTGAGAAATGTATAATTAGCTGGATTGTGAAGGAGGATGATTTAGCTTGACAAAGGCAGGTGGGGGTGGGACAATATTACAGACTATTTCACAGAATATGCATAGAACACCTACTAGGAGAGAACAATGTGTTGTTCAAGAAATTGAAGGAAACACAGCATACCACAGCAAAGAATGAGAGGAGCCTGGGGCAAGTTGAGGCTAGAGCCATTGGCTGTGGCCAGATTATGTAGGATTCTGGGACACATGAAGGATTTTGGTCCGGGGTGAGGATTGATTTGTGGGCTGTTTGCTTTTGAAAGCCACTTTGGGTGTATTACTGTACCCTTCTAGCTGTCTATTCATCTTGGTCACATACAGCATCACAATTGACAGCCTGGTATGATGTGCCCTTCATCTGTGGTGATAATTCAAACTTCACAATCACCAAAGTGAAGTCAAGAGAAGGCACCAGGGAGACCTGTCAGAAAGATGTTTTCTGATAAAAGAGGATAATAAGACTTCACTTTTCCAGCAAGCTTCGTTTTTTCCCCCTGTAATTAAATTCCTGTGTGGTATAACTTCCCTTCATCTTAAATAAGTCCGTTTAAGAATTCTTGATGTTAGCAAAATATATGTTTATAAAAAATAAAAAATTTAAAAAAAAAAGAATTCTTGATGTTAGCAACAACTTCACTGCACTTTTGTTTGTTCAAAAATGTCTCCTCCCCTTTAAAAAATACAAACAAACCAGAATTTGACTGTTCTTTCTGTCAGCACGATAAAGATATCATTACATTGTCTTCTGGGTCATATTTTTTTCTGATGAGATGTCAGTGATAATTCTTAGTGTTCATCCTCTGCAGGTGGTGCATCTTTAATTTCTTTGTTTCTTAAATTGCACATATGAGTGAATCAGGGTATTTGTCTTTCACTTATTTCACTTAGCATTTACTCTGTAAATCCATCCGTGTTGTTGCAAATGGCAAGATTTCATTCTTTTTTATGGCTGACTAATATTCCACAACAATAATATTTCACATCTTCTTTATCTATTCCTCTATGCAGGGGCCTTAGGTTGCTTCCATATCTTGGCTATTACAAATAATGATTCAATATACATGGGTGCATGTATCTTCTAAAATTCATGTTTTTGTTCCCTTTGGATCAATACTAAGTAGTGAAATTACTGGATCATATGTTAGTTCTATTTTTAATTCTTTGAGAAACTTCCATACTGTTATCCGCAGTGACTGCACCAATTTACATTCCTACCAACAATGCACAAATGTTTCTTTTTCTCCACATCCTTGACAATATTTGGAATTTCTTTGTTTTTGATTCTGACAGGTATGAGGTGATATCTCACTGTGATTGTGATTTGCCTTTCCCTGATGATTAGTGATGTTGAACATCTTTTTTTTTTTTTTTTTTTGTGCCCATTGGCCCCTGTATGTCTTCTTTGGAAAAATGTCTATTCATGCTCTTCACTTACTGTTTAGTTGAATTATTTGTTTTTTTGTGTGTATGGTGTTATGTAAGATACTTACCTATTTTGGATATTAATCCCTTATTGGACACATCATTTGTAAATATGTTCTCCCATTCAGTAGCTTGTCTTTTTGTTCTGTTGATGGTTTCCTTCCTTTTTATTTTGAAGTAGTCTCAATAGTTAACTTTTGTTTTTGTTTCCTTTGCCTCAGGATATGTATCTAGAAAAATGTTGCTATGGTCAATGTCAGAGAAATTACTACTTGTGTTATTTTCTGAGATTTTTGTGGTTTCAGTTACCACATTTAGGACTTTAATCCACTTTGAGACTATTTTTGTGTATGATGTAAGAAAGTGGTCAATTTCATTCTTTTGCATGTAGCTATCTCATTATCCCAACATCATTTGTTGAAGAGACTTTTCCCCCCATTGTATATTCTTGTACACTTTGTCATAGATTAATTGACCGTAAAAGCGTGAATTTATTTCTGGACTCTCTATTCTGTTCCACCAATCTATGTGTCTATTTTTGTATCAGTACCATACTGTTTTGATTCAGTATTTTTTTTTTTTGCATGCTTTAGTTAGAATAGCTTATATTAAGTTGTCTTCAAGTTCACTAAAATTTTCTTATGCGGTGTTCAATCTTCTTTTAAGCCCAGATGGTTAATTTTCATTTCAGACATTGAATTTTTCAGTTCTATAGTTTCCAACTTCAGTTTTATAAATTTCCAATTTTTACTTTCTATTTCTCCGCTGAGATATCCCATCTGTTTACTTATTCTGTCCACCTTTCCCTCTAAATTCTTGAGTATATTTTTAACATGTGTTTGAAGATCTTTATTTGCAAAACTCATTATATATCATCTCTGGGTATATTTATATTGACTACTTTCCCACACTCCTGGTTTTGGATTATATTTTCCTGCTTTCTCGTATATCTAGGAATTTTTTATTATATGCTGGATTTTGTGTATAATCCATTATGGGTATCAATTATTTGGATTTATTTTAAAGGTATTGACTTTTGTTCTGATAGGGAGTTAATTTAGTAACAGTTAAGCTTCAGTCATTAAGGACTGGCTTCGAGCTTTAATGGGTAGGTATCACTTACAAGCAGGCCCAGAATAGCAGGGTTAGATCCATGTTTCTCATCAGTGGCACTATTGAATTTTAGACTAGATTATTCTTTGCCAAGGTAGGGTGGGGTATATTTTGTGTATTATAGTATGCTTAACAACATCCTTAATCTTTATGCACTAGATACAAATAATCTCCTCATAGTTTTGACAAGCAAAAATATCTGTCAACATTGCTATATGTCTCCTGGGGAATAAAACTGAGAACTAATAAAGTTGAGAACCATTAGGTTAGAATAACGCTATACCATATTGGCCACTATCCCTTGGTAAACTTTATGGAATCTCAATGGAATGTATGGTATGTGTAGCAGAGTCTCACTGCTCTGGATATTTGGAATTTTGAAATCTCCACTCAGCTCACAACCCCTAGCAGCTGTTCTTTGAGAGGCTTTATGGAATCTTATTATATGCATGAGTAGCTTAAAATTTGGCCAAAAATGCAAGGGAGTCTTCATGCAGATATATAGAGCTTTCTCTCTGTGACGTCCCTTTGCCCCTATATCCTGTCTGCAAATTCCATCCTCTGTAGTGGCTCAGAACTTTTCTCTTTGGGCTCTCTTCTCTTTGAAATTTGGTAAGTGCTTCCAGGCAGAAAGTTGAGATTAAGTTCACCATGTGGATTTTCCTACTCTTCAGGATCACAGCCCTGTGCTGGCTGCTTTTCAGTGCCCCAAAACAGCAGCTTCACATATTTTGTCTATTTTTATAATTGTTTACAGTGGGAGATATTCTGTCATGGGCAGTTACTTGGTTATCTCTTCACTACAATGCCGTATTTGTCAACTGATTATTAATTATTTAAGTGGGCACAATTACTATCATGCATGAACAGAAAAAGATGTGACCAGTACAAAACAAAACAACACTTAACAAAAAAATCCAATGTTTTTTATGTATGGGATACTTCCAATGAACAACTTTGACATTTAAACCTCTTTATTTTAGATTTTGACTAATCCAGGAATTGGAAAGCATGGCACTATAACAATATGATTGTTATTTGTATGCCCTGAAATTAACATGTCTATTCAGTTACTTATCAAATGCTCATCACTGTAAGGAAACAACTCATCAGATAACCCAAACTTCTTTAAATGAAGAAATTGAAGCCCAATGAGGGCAAATGATTTGTCCTGCACCACACAGATAGATAGTAAATCTTAGAGTTGAATCTTGAAGCAGGTTTCTTTCTCATCTCAGCTTACCACAGTCAGACTCTGGACCTCTGGCTCTTCCTTTTCTTACTCACAAATGCACTCGGGATATAAAAAGCTCGGAAGAACCTGGTGTATCCTCTTGTGACCTATCTGTCATAGCCACTAACTAGGAAACAAACGGGTAAGCCCTGGTGTGCTGCTGAGCCAACTGCTCCATCCCAGGGAATCCCAAGGGGCCTAGACAAATTGAAAGCATAGCTCCTGGCTGGGTTTGCCAACACTGTTGCAGAACAAACTTGAGTAAACTCATCACAAGAGAAGCCAATAACTCAAGAGATAAGGGTTGGGAAAAGAGAAGGGAGAAATTCACACTGGGTGCCAGCAGCCAGGGAAGGTTTCAGGCCCAAGCCTTAACAACTAACTTCTCTGGCTGCAAGATGGACAGCTAGAGTATTAGAGGGAGAAGTCCAGGGGGGTATATGCAAAAGAGCAAGGAGAGAACACATGTCACCAGTGGGGGTCTGGATGTTCAACATGAGATCATGGTCGGGGAAGGGAGTGTGAAGGATAAAGTCTTTTAGGCATTCTATTGCTGTTACAGCTTTTCTGGTCTGGTTGTTGGAATGTTCCAGTCAGTGTAAAACATCAGTGTAAAAGTCAGTGCTTTAATAACAAATAAGAACAATGGATTTTAGTTGGAGCATGAGTTAAATGGTCTTGTCTACTTCCAATTTTAACTTTTGTGGTCTATCGTTGAGGAAAAGGGCCCACAAACACTCTGTTCACTTTTAGTTTCTTTCAGTAAACTTCCTTTAGCAAACAGATAAACTGATATAATGGAAAGAATTTTGGCTTGCAACATAAGAGATACAGAATCTATTCTTAGGGCGATCACTGACGGTTCCATGATCTGACAAATTGGATCTGACTGCTCCAAATTTCAGTTTCCTCACATCTAAATTAAGGAATGGGGTTGTATCATTTCTAATGCTCTTACAATTATAACATTCAATAGAATATTGGAGTATGGGATATACTTACCTCTGTGATGAAAGTCGTAAATGCTGAAGGTAATCAGCATTGTGTTTCTTGTAGGGTTCCTGTTCCAATTTCAGTGTTGAAAATATGGGGAATCGAGCAGTTCTTGGACATCCAAAGGGGTGACTGAGAATTCAACTCAATTCTGATACTATCTGCCAAGAGAAAGCCTTGGATTCTATAGATTAAAAAGGCTCAGTCCTACAAGACTGTCCCTCCACCTCCCTCTTCAGATACTAGTCAAAAGTCCTAGACAGTTACCTGTGCTTTTTGACTGACCAGTTAAGATTGGAGGTTCCAACAACCTCCTCCTTTGGTTGAATTAGTTTGCTAGAATGGCTCACAGAACTCAGGGAAACACTTACCTTTGCCAGTTGATTAATTGATATGGTAAAGAATATGAATCAATAGCCAGATGAAGAGATAGAGGGTGAGGTCTTGAACAAAGGAACTTCTGTCCTTGTGGAGGTTGGGGCCTAGATTTGTGGCACATGGAAGCATTCTTGTTCCCCAAATGTGGAAGAACTCCAAAAAAAAAAAAAAAAAAAAGACAAAAACCTATCCTCTTGGGTTTTTATGGAAACTTCATTACATAGTTATGATTGACTAAGTCATTGGCCATTGGTTGACTCAAATTCCAGACCCCTTTTCTCTCCCCTCCTCAGTGAGGGTAATGGGCAGTGGGACTGAAAACTCCAACACTCTAATCAAAAACTTGGTCTTCCTGGCAAATGGCCTCTTATTTCTAGGTGGGGTCTAAAAGTCATGTCATTAAGATAACAAAAGACATTTTACCACTTTCAATACTTAGGAAAAACCCTGGGTTTTGGGAACCCAGTGAGCCAGGAACTGTGGATGAAGACCAACTATATATGAGAAACATATTTTGATCATTTGAATGAGCAAATATATGTGTGTGTGTGTGTGTGTGTGTGTATAATTTGTTATAAATCATAATTCCTTAGTGTTTTATCCTTGTGTGTATTTGGGGAGAATAAGTAACATTGTGGACTTTTAGAATAGTTAGGGATGTGTCTAAGAAAGCTGACAACATGTAATGTTTAACAAAACTATTAAGACAGTAAATCAACATGACTAAGAGACACTGTGCTATTTTCCCATTTAAAATCTAAGTTTTAAGTTTTTAACTGTAAGTGAACTGTATAATGGTAAATAGGGTTTAAAAATACAGTTAAAAATCCTTTTAGTCATCTTACTTCTTCTTTTTTTTTCTTTTTTCTTTATGCTGGTTTACCTTTGCCATAAAAATGGTAGATCATATTGACAATACTGGTGAGTTTAGAAGTGTTATAAGTGAGGTCAGAGGGAGAAGCAGAAGCAGTGTGACTGGAATAGAACATTGAAAGATAAAATATAAAAGAAATGTTCCCTTTATATCTTGGTGTTTCATTTATGAGTTATTTCCCCAAGTACTTCCAGTAGATGTAACTCTCTGTAACTTTCATATGCAGCCTAGCAGTTAATATAAGCTTGTCTTCTTCAGTGTACAGGGATAGATTTATTGAGCTGATAATATTTGCTCACTCTTCTTTTCAGTGATGATTTATTTAAATTCTCCAACTAATTTAAATTTAATAAGAAAGGAACTTTGCACATTGCTTTATTGAAACTAGATTCATCATCTTTAAAAACACTGCAGCATTCAAGATTAGTGCAAAAGTGGCAATAACTGTTACTGGATTTAATTAAAAACAACAAATCATTTGGTCATTGGTAATGGATGTTCCACACAACCCATTGGATACATGGCTATTTGAAGAGCCAATATTTTATTCTTAAAACATCTGATTAGACAAGATCATCGAGCTGATGGATATTCGATAAAACAATGGGTTTCCTTTAATGTGGGGACCATAAGGGCTGGCCGGCAAGAGGAAAGATGGAGTTGGTTTATGTTCCCTTTAATATGCAGTGTTAGAGGAAAAAAAAAAAAAAACCAGGATACATTTTCTGGATGAAGGTCAATAACAGAGGGGGTTTCCTGGGGAAGCCATTTACTGCTAATTATAGAATGTGCCAACAGCTCTCCATGGTGCTATCAAGTTTTTACTGAGCTCTTTCATTCAGGGCAAGCAATGGACTAAAAAATGTTGAGATTTATGTGTAGCTATTCATAGCATAACTATCATTCATCTCTTGCTTGGAAATTTCAGAAGCCACAGACTCTCATGCATTCTTCTCTTTCCCTTTTCCCTCTTCTCCCAGTTGACTTAAGGAGCAGCTTATGACCTGATTATCTCGAGAATTAGCAAGAGAAGGACATGGTGAATGAGGGTGCTTGTTATATACATACAATGGCCATAAAAGACACATTTTCTTTTGAAATAAATGAGATCTTTAGACTATTTGCATTAACAAGTATTTCTATAAATCTGCAAAAGAAAATTATATAATGTCCACAGAAGTGTTTTAGAAATAGTATATATGCATTATCTACCTATATGTACTATACACGAAGGTAGATTAATTATTTTACTTCAATTGGATCTTACAGAGATGTTTTGCTAATGAAGCTCAGGTAAACTAGCCAATGTACACATGACTCTTCTTTGTAGCAACCTTTGGCAAGCTCCATCTGAAGTATGTACTTGTGAGTAGATGTCTTAGAAGAACTAGTTTAGAGGCATACAGGTGATGCTTGTCTTGATTATCCCAAACACCATTTATCAGTGCCTACCTTTCATTTTACCTTCTTAACCTCAGATACTCTGTGTACCATGTTTTTTCCTGTTTCCTTCCTTCTGACAAAGCTTAATTATGAATGTTTTAGTATCTGCTGACTTATAATCTCTCTTAGGGATATTCACTTTAAGACTAATATATAACTGTAGAATAAATGGTGCCATCTTTAAGACACTGGAGGTGTTTTCCTTCAACTATAGGTAAGGTATAAGGGTAAGAGGAATAGAGATCAGTTTCTCATGAACCAGAGAGTAACTTTCTCCTTCCGGTCAGTGTTGACTCCAAAGTCAGAATTCCTTTCTAAGACATAAACTGGAGTGCTTTGTACCTCAAGTGTTTGTTTTTATTTCTACAAAGATATATATTTTTGAGTGACCATCATTTACTTATAATGGCAAATGGCTGAAATGTGTGAATTTTGTTGACCCCACTATTCACGGTATGAGGGTGAAAATAAGCCACTTAATATTAGGATGCAAATGTCAATGTAAATCTGAAAGAAAAATGGGGATTTGGCTTTTGCAGGAAGCTTTTTGTTAATGCTGAGAGTTTATAACAAAGTCACAGTTCTCTTTTTACTTGG
The DNA here is from genome assembly GCF_009829155.1 of Mustela erminea. Classification (NCBI taxonomy): domain Eukaryota; kingdom Metazoa; phylum Chordata; class Mammalia; order Carnivora; family Mustelidae; genus Mustela; species Mustela erminea. The sequence continues at coordinate 25,160,953 of NC_045618.1, forward strand.
GCTATATAATTAGAGGAAGTGAATTACGGCAGATTTCCTGAGCAGGACTAAAATTTATGATGGGGATTCAGAGGGCAGCATTTGAGATTCATGGGTTTCTAAATGTACAGACTGTATTCAGCATCTGATACTGGTCTACCAGTATTTTTTATTTTATCTTTTGTAGCTTATGGTCTGTAATTTTGTTTATACTTCCTGCCAAATGTAGCATTACAATGGTAGAACATTACATGCTCAGTGATTGGAAAGGCCAAAGAGGATAGAACATGAACATGAACTCTTGATAACACTAGAATGAAAGAAATACAGGGGATCGGAACAATTACCTTCATTGAGAAAGAACGGGCAGGAGGAGAAATTGCTTCTTTTTCATCTGTGAGAGCTGGCAGTCTGGAAGGCCACATGTGAAGTGGCTCTGAGTGGGAAAGCAGAGCACAGTTGAAGCTCCTGAGTCTGGGTGGGAGCTGGCAAGGCTCCGGGCTGGAGGGGCCCATCTGCTTTCACTGAGAATCAGGCTCTTAGAGGTTGTTAGGCTTTGACACCCATCAGAATCCTTCACGTATAAAAGCTGAGGTGCTAAGAAAATGGGATCCCCTGCCTGGTGCCCTACTTTTTCTTCTTCTCCAAAATTTGGGGTGGGTATGGCCATCTTAGAATGAGAACGTTCCACAGGTTTCATTCAATTGGTGAGACATGCTGCTGGCATGTGGGTGTGGAAAAAAGTCCTTGGAGGTCAAAAAGCCACCTCAGAATACCACAGGTTGTCAAAATTCATTGTGTTTGTGTGGTGGAGTGAAGGCTCTCACTCTGCCCTACGCTCCATGCCTGCTTTTCAGCACTGTGCCAAACTGTGCCCTTGGCTTCTGCCCTGGTTCACCAAGCCTGTAACTGGGAGCCCATGACTTCCACAATGATTGTAGCAATATAGAGACAAATGGTACAGAACATCTTAAGAACAAAAAGATTAAAATATATGTAAAAAAAAAAAGTGAAAACGTAGAAAAATCTATCAAGGACCAGGATTGAACAGATGTTATTTTAAAAAGACACTTTGTTTTCTTTTGTAAAATTTTTATTAAATTTTTGCCTTATTTTCTTTTCCTCCTGTTCTTCCTCCTTCCTCCTTCTCTCTCTTCTCTCTTCCCTTCTCTCCCTCCTCCCATCTCCTGGAGATCAGAGTCACAGGTATTTAATTAGGAAATCTTTGAGAGAGAAGCTGAGCACATGGACCATGATCACAGGTTTACAAATGTCCAAATATTGAACTGAATTGTCATTTTCTGCCCCTACTCTCCTCCTTTCCTCCCCACCTTCTGTTTATTCACTCAACAATCACTTCCAGTGCATCTGTTATTGTCCTAGGTAAATATGGTGTGCTGGAATACAAGAGAGGGCTTACAAACAATGTTGCACCCCAATGGAACCTAAAGTATCCATGAATTCAGTCAGCCAGTATTTTCTGTCTACTATGCCAAAGTGCTGTGTGGAGATTAAAAAAGAAGAAGAAGAAGGAGAAGAACAAGAAGAACAAGAAGAAGAAGGAGGAGGAAGAGGAGGAGGAGGAGGAGGAGGGGAAGAAGGAGAAGAAGAAAATGTACACAGTACCCTGAGGGATCTTTTCATTTGGAAAAAGACCTTCCTTCTTGTTTGCCTTCCAAACTTCTTGTGTTATTATTTTATTGTGTTTTTCCTTTGCCCCCAATCAATGTACCAGCTTCTGTGCTGAGCTCAAGATGATGAAGAATCCTACAGTGACATCAAACTCTCATATCTCTGTTTAGCTCTAGGGGAAGATGCCAAGAGGTCATGGCAAAGGCTGAGACTAGACAAGGTATGGGTTAAGTTGGTTTCACAAGAATCCAAGCAGGGGGAGTAAAATAAGGATTGAGTTCATCTAAAACACATTTTTTCCTGGAGTTTTGCAAATACATTGAGCAGCATACTTACTCTTAATTGCTTTTCACGGACCTGCATCCCTGAAGTCCTATTGGACCCTAAAAATAGAAGCACTGAAATCACAAACAAGACTTTCTTCCAAACAACCCATTTGAAACCACATAGAAATATTCCATTAGGACATATCTAGCCTGATTTCTTTTCATGAATGAGACAAAGAATTCAAAGTTATGTCTGCTAGAACAACCTTGTTTGAATGCACTGTCTCAGTGGAAATGACAGCTGTGGCATCTCAAGGTGTTGCTGGCTATTGTGCTTAGCAGACTTAATCGACTTGGGAAAGTCTCTCAACAGGAATGATCCTGAAGGTAAAGATGTCTGCCCCAATTAGTGACTGAACATTAGGGAGCATTTTCTCAGATTTTTCTGCTTTCAATGCACAAAAATAAAGCAATTGATTACTTTCCCTATGTAAGGGTATACTGCAAGGAGTCTCAGTCCTGTTTTGGTTTTTAAATGGATATAAAAGAAAGATCCAAAGTAATTAAGCTGTTATCAATGAAAGCATCATTTGTGACATGCAAAAATATGAATCCCTGTTTCAAACAAAGAAATAAGGAAGTACTTGATAAGTACACCAAGGAAACTAGAAATCTGTCCAATTATTTTTGGACCTCCGAAGCAGTAATTGATGGACCAACTTATTCAAGCTCAAAGGAAGAGAAAGTAAAGATAAATGTTCTGAGAAGAACAAAACAAAACAAAAACTTAATTTCAGATTTTTATTCCAATTGTGAGAAATCGTCTTTGTCAAGATTTGAGAGTTTTGGGGAAATATTAGATATTGGTTCTGCCACCTAATTTAGTCTATTTAAGTTTCCAAATTTAATTTCAATTTATATTGGGACATTACCCTTAGATGTTTGTCACAAAGTTAGATTTATCTGTAATTTCATCGACATATGGATTTGAGGGATTTTTTTTTTTAACTCGAAATTGAAATAAAATGCAAAGGTAGGGATGGGGATGAAGGGGAAAATACTACCTTATTTAGGATTGTTCAAATTGAAATTTATTTAATTTCAAATGGCCCATCGCTCTTCTGAAATGCATGTGATATTCAAGATGCTATTGCATCATACCAAAACCAACACTTCTGCATCAAAATGTATTGCTACAATAATGCTGTGTGACAAATAACCACAAAAATCTTAGTAGTGAGTAGTAATATGTATCTGTACCAGCTGTGCCTGAGACTAGCTTTGCATGTTGGTGAGGTGGTTTTGTTGTCTTGGATGGGCTTATTAACCAATTGAGGAGACAGCCGATGATTGGTAAATCTAGGCTGGCTTTGGCTGGCCAACTGAGTTTACCAGGCTTATTCCACATGACCCTCATCCTCCATTGGACTAGACTGGGCATTTTTTCAGGATAATGCTATTGGCAAAAGAGAGTGAGTGGAGACATGCAAAGAGTCTTGAGTCCTAGGATCAAAACTGGGGCATCACCACTTTCATTCTATTGACTAAACACTTCTCAAGGCTAGTACAGATTCAAGGGACAAGGAATAGTTCTTACTTCATTAGTAAGAGGAGCTACAAAGTCACATGACAGAGCATGAATGAAAAGAGAAGTGAAGAGCCGTCATTAATGCAATTAATTGACACAGCCTGTTATTAAAGAGTTAGGGTCAGGGCTGTGATCTGAGGGTGGGCCATTGTGAAGCACTGGATGGGGCAAAATGGCAATGGAGGGACTGGAAGTCATTTGTCAGGGCCCCAAGATCAATGTGGGCTTCAAAAATGACATGGTAGTTGTTTAGTATTAGAACAGTCTCCGCAATGATTCAGATCAATTTTGATATTGGGTGAAGGATAAACTCCTCAAAGATAAACTTTCCCTCAATATTTTTTGCATTTCAAGAGGAAAAAAAAAAAAAGCCCATAATGGTAGTTGTTTGCTGCCTTTATTGTTGTTGTTGTTGTTGTCTTACATATTTTCATTTTGGTATTATGGTTAATGGTTTCAATACCTGAAAGTGGTCTGGGCCCTTCAGGCCCTCTAAATGTGCCTGTTTAAGACAGACATGTAGAAAACCAATGGATCTCACTGAAATAGCCTGTATTAAAGGGAAAACCTGTACAATAGCAAGCAGGATCATCACATGGCACAGACCACTGCATTGGCAAGAATGGAACATGGGTTCAGGCATATTGGGAGCCAGGATAACATGATGACCAAATTTTCTTCTGGAGTCAGAATGCCTGCTTTGAATTCTGGCTCTAATAGTTATTAGCTGGGTGACCTTGGCTAAGTCACTGAACCTCTGTGCCTCAGTTTCCTTATCTTGCAAATAAACATAGCTTCTACCTTATAAGCTTGGTTGGAAATTAGTATAGTAATAATAGTAAAGCATTTAGCTTAGACTTGGTACATAACAAGCAAGGCTTTCATTACTGAAGGAGGGCTGGTGGGGTCTCAGAGCAGTGGGTATAACTGACAGAAGCACTACATACAGTGTAGATGGGTGGAAGACATGTTCTGACGAGAAGCAGAGGCAGTGAAGATAAACACTGCCAACCACTAGTGCTACCCAGGACCACCCCTGTTTGTACAAGCCCACTGCTTCATGGCAAAATTGTGTCCTCTTTTTTTTTTTCTCCAGTAATTATTTTAAATTGAAAACCAGACCTTCCCATAAATAAGAGTTAAAGCAATCACAGAAACTATATTAAATAAAGAACAAATAACCAATTTGCAAGTATTCCTCAGATAGTAATTAGTTGCAACCATTTGCCATAATGTAAAATGTATTACTTTTCAAGAGCACCAAAATTAATTCTATTCTGAATTAGTTTCCATCTTAGGTTGTCAATTCACTTTTCTTCCTACAAATCTTTTGTGGCTAAAGATGTTTTAATGTTGTTAGGAAATAGTGGGATCACCATTCCATTATTCTTACATTAATAATCATAATTTTTAATTACTTAGGCTCTTTCCCTGAGGAAGAAACTGATTGTTTTCAAATTATAAATGTCTACAATAGTCATCTCCCCCATGTACAAGTCAGTTATAAAGAAGCATTTCCCACTGAATTCGAGAATACAAATTTGTCCCCAGGGCAATAGCAGAGATGAACTGTGATGAGAGCCAAAGAAGTTTTAGAAAATTGTGTTTAAAGGTTAAGCAAGATGAGATGGATTTTTGTTTTTGAAATTTGGTAATATTAGGTAAGGCAAGTGGGAAGTGATTCCTTCTCTCTTTTGCCACCGTCAGGCACATTTGGGTTTGTGGAGAAATGTTTCAACTGTATTAATCATGTTTGTAGCTTCTATAAACTCAATGCTTCAACATCTGCTCCCCTGAAGATGCCAGAAGTGCCTTGTTCCTTTGCCTTGGCCTTCCGCCTCCCTCAGCACCCCTCACTCTTATCTTTGGGAGGATTCTTCCTCTTAGGGTTCACTTTTCAAAAGCAAACCAACTAATTGGGAGTTCACGTGCTCACTACCACCTTCTTGGGCTGTCACACTCCAGGCCACTATCTCTATGCCTTAATTAGCCCAGGACTTGGCACAGAACAACTAGGGACAGCCACTATGCGCCAAAGCTCATGCAATTATTCAAACTAGCCAATTCTGCCTTACCTGTTTCTTCACATGGAAATCATAAAATCTTTTGCCTATGTTTTCCCCCTGCTCCTTCTGCCTCTTGACCAAACCTGGTATTTCCTTTTGTGGCCTCTATGACAAGGTTGTTTCTCTGGATCTTGAGTTTAATAACAATCTTTTTAATGGCAGTTGTTTTCTAATCTGCTGGGCTTGCCATATCTAAATAATAAGAAAACTAAGTTAAAACAAAACAAAAGAGCTAAGTCTGACAGAATCTGCTCATGGTGGTGTTTGTGTGTGCTCTGGAAGCTAAGGGAGAAGTCAAAGTGACCTGTTTTGTGGATTATCCACAGGCCACATTATAAATTCTGGAAATTGCCCTAAAACAACAGAAGATGGAAGAAGTGACAAAATCTGTGTATTCTCTGGGAAGGTAGTGGTAGGTGCCTAAGACTCCACATCTATCAAGACATTTATTTGATTATATGTTTTCCTGACATCCAGGCTTATATTTTATAGATTGGCTATGTTTATATTATTTACGGGCATCTGGTATCACTTCTAGCACATAAAGAGCTTGGATGTCATCACTCTCATCCACACAAAAAGAAAGAAAGCTAAAGAAACTGAAATCAATGACTTTTCTTAGACCCATCAGAGGGTTGAGATCACAGGGCAAACTACCATCCCCAAACTGGAAAGATGAATGGTTACAGAGGATTGCAGCTGAGCTCAGCTAATCTGGAGCAGAAGCCACTAGAGCCAGTAACTAGTAGAAATTAACAAATTGTTAAAGGATGAGTGCAGACCAGGTTGAGAATTAAAAACTCGTGGGAGTAGTAATCTTTGGGGACCCCCACAGTTTCATCAATTTTGCCTACAGGAGCCTCAGCAGATTTTCACAGTACAAATCAGAGAAAAATGTCCTCATACTTCAGGCAAAGACAGGGGAAAAGTAGCCATTTGAAATAATCCAGAGCATTCTCCACAGCAAAGGACAGCTCTCAAGGGAACTACTCTTCCAGAGCCTTATCTAATCTGGGGGAAGGAGACAGGCAAGAAGCTTATGGCCTTCCTGTCTCACCTTAGGGAAGGGGAAAAAAAAAAAGGCTAAGAAATGTTTCTGGAGGTCAGAGCCCAGGGACTCAGGACCACTAAAAACATGAAATTCCACCATAGATTGCAGAATGCTTTTTCTAACCCACACCTTACCACCACACCACATCAGCAGGGCCCCAGGATAAAAACAGTGAATCACAACTGAGGGCCCTGCAAGACAAAACTAAGAAAGAATTCACGAGGAAACCAAAAACAAGATGAAAAACCAATAAACAAGCAAACACAAGGTAACTAAGGGAAACTAAAACTTCTGGCATCTTCAGCTACAACAAACCTTAACCCACCCAATTCCTAAACAGATTAATTTAGAACTTCTCGATGTGTTGGAGGCCACAGCATGGTTGGAGTCGAGGACCAAACCAGGCCCTGACTTGTGTCTCCTTTAAAGTCCAGACGCCTTGACAAGAGGTTAAGGACGGAAAAGTTGAGTAACACTGAGACAGGGTCTGTGCTATGTGTCGTGCGCTCGTCTACGTGACTTCCCACACGCTCTCCCTACAGAAGGGAACAGTGTAGTCAGGGTCATGAATTCTTAGTTGGTCCTTGTTGTTCCTGTACTTTCCATAACCCACTCCCTGGTTGATTGTCTTGCATCAATAGTAGCTAATGGCATTAGCCGTGACTACCTGGCATTATGAGATTTGTTTGTATTTAATGTAAACTTGTTATAGGAACTTGCGGTCATCTGAGTAGATATTGATGTATTACTCCTCCTATTGTGGTTTGCCTTATAAATGCTTGTAAGATGTGGAATAAAATCGGTATTGTGGGACATCATCTTCAGTGCTCCCACTGCCCCCATCTCTTTGTCTCTTCATTTCTTTTCACCATCCTCTTACCATCACGTTCCTGGTTGATTTGTCACGCCCGCTGCGACAACAATGAAACCGATTACCTCAGATCCTATTACCAGATACATTAAGTCCAGTTTTCGACAACAACAAAAACGACTATGAGGTATGCTAACAGTCAAGAGTAAACACAAAATGCTTTATGTCCAAAGACATAGAGCATTTATGAAAACCAGATCATATATGACAGCGTTTTGGGGATTATCAGATAGTGAATTTAAAATAAATATGATTAACATATTAGGGGCATGAATTGGAAAAATAGATAATATGTAAGAACAGATGGGTGATATAAGCAGAGAGATGGAAACTTTAAGAAAGATTCATAAAGGAAATATTGGAGATAAAAAAATACTATGAAGAAATGAATAATTCTTTTGATGTGCTCATCAGTAGATTGCACAGAGCTGAGGAAAAATATTAGTGATCTTAAAGATGTGTTGATAGAAACTTCCCAAATTGAAATGAAAAGACAAAAAAGTAGAAAAATATGGAAGAATATTCAAGAATTGTGGGATGATTAAAAAAAATAATGTATAGGTACTGAGAATACCAAAAGGAAAAGAAAGGAAGGAGGGAAGGGAAGAATAAATAAATAAGTAAATAATAAATAAATAAGTTTAAAGTAGCAATGTCTAAGAATTTTCCAAAATTAACAGATACCAAACCACAGATCCAGAAACTTCAGAGAACACATACACACACACACACACACACACACACACACACACATATATATACTAATACAAATAGGTATATCATATTCAAACTGCAGAAAACAAAGAGCAAAGGGAAATCATGAAAGAAACCAGGTCAGAAGGGGAAAAATAAGACACGTTATCTATAGACAAACAAGGATAAGAAGTATACCCAAATTCTCATCAGAAACTTTGTAAGCAAGAAAAGACCAGAGTGAAATATTTAGTATCAATGTTTAGTATTGAAAGAAAACTCCCACCAACTTAGATTTCTATATGCAGAAAAAATATCCTTCAAAAAAGAAGGAGGAGTAAAAACTTTCCCAGACAAAAATTAAAGGAAATTCTTGTCAGTAGACCTGCCTGTTAAAAGAAACACTTCAAAGAGAAATAACAGGAAATGGTATAAGTTAATAACTTGGGTCCATAAAGAAGAACATCAAAGAATAAGTAGAGGAGGAGGAGTCAAGATGGCGGAGAAGTAGCAGGCTGAGACTGCTTCAGCTAGCCGGAGATCAGCTAGATAGCTTATCTAAAGATTGCAAACACCTGAAAATCCATCGGCAGATCGAAGAGAAGAAGAACAGCAATTCTGGAAATAGAAAAACAACCACTTTCTGAAAGGTAGGACCGGCGGAGAAGTGAATCCAAAGCGACGGGAAGATAGACCCCGGGGGGAGGGGCCGGCTCCCAGCAAGCAGCGGACCAACGGTGCACAAAATCAGGACTTTTAAAAGTCTGTTCCGCTGAGGGACATCGCTCCAGAGGCTAAACCGGGGCGAAGCCCACGCGGGTTCAGCGTGGCCTCAGGTCCCGCAGGGTCACAGAAGGATCAGGGGTGTCTGAGTGTCGCAGACCTTGCGGGTATTGGAACGGGAAAGCCGGCTACAGAGACAGAGCTGACAGTAAGCTCACAGCTCGGTGTTACCTTGAACTGGTTGCAGGCTCGGAGAGCTCGGAGCGCGGCCGGAGGTCAGGCAGACGGGAGTAACTGGGCGCTGTTCTCTGAGGGCGCACTGAGGAGTGCGGCCCTGGGCTCTCGGCTCCTCCGGGCCGGAGACCAGGAGGCCGCCATTTGTATTCCCGTCCTCCGGAACTCTACGGAAAGCGCTCAGGGAACAAAAGCTCCTGAAAGCAAACCCAAGCGGATTACTCACCACGGGACCTGCTAAGGGCGGTGCAATTCCGCCTGGGGCAAAGACACTTGAGAATCACTACAACAGGCCCCTCCCCCAGAAGATCAACAAGAAATCCAGCCGAGACCAAGTTCACCTACCAAGGAGTGCAGTTTCAATACCAAGGAGAGCAGCAGAATTCCAGAGGAGGAGAAAGCCAAGCACGGAACTCATGGCTTTTTCCCTGTGATTTTTTTTTAGTCTTGCAGTTAATTTAATTTTTTTCTTTTTCATTTTTTTTTTTTTTTCTCGCCTTCGGGTAAATTTTTTTTTTTTTTTAACTGTTACCTTTTTCTTTTTTAACGATTTTTTACTAGTTTATCTAATATATGTATTTTTTCTTTTTTACATTTTTCTTAGGTGTTTTCCTTTTTTTTTTTTTAATTCGTTTCTTTTCTTTTTTCTTTTTTTTTTCTTTTTTATTTTTTTTCTTTCTTCCTTTTTGAACCTCTTTTTATCCCCTTTCTCCCCCCTCACGATTTTGGATCTCTTCTAATTTGGTTAAAGCATTTTTTCCTGGGGTTGTTGCCACCCTTTTAGTATTTTACTTGCCCCTTCATATACTCTTATCTGGACAAAATGACAAGACGGAAAATTTCAACACAAAAAAAAGAACAAGAGGCAGTACCAAAGGCTAGGGACCTAATCAATACAGACATTGGTAATATGTCAGATCTAGAGTTCAGAATGACAATTCTCAAGGTTCTAGCCGGGCTCGAAAAAGGCATGGAAGATATTAGAGAAACCCTCTCGAGAGATATAAAAGCCCTTTCTGGAGAAATAAAAGAACTAAAATATAACCAAGTTGAAATAAAAAAAGCTATTAATGAAGTGCAATCAAAAATGGAGGCTCTCACTGCTAGGATAAATGAGGCAGAAGAAAGAATTAGTGATATAGAAGACCAAATGACAGAGAATAAAGAAGCTGAGCAAAAGAGGGACAAACAGCTACTGGACCACGAGGGGAGAATTCGAGAGATAAGTGACACCATAAGACGAAACAACATTAGAATAATTGGGATTCCAGAAGAAGAAGAAAGAGAGAGGGGAGCAGAAGGTATACTGGAGAGAATTATTGGGGAGAATTTCCCCAATATGGCAAAGGGAACGAGCATCAAAATTCAGGAGGTTCAGAGAACGCCCCTCAAAATCAATAGGAATAGGCCCACACCCCGTCACCTAATAGTAAAATTTACAAGTCTCAGTGACAAAGAGAAAATCCTGAAAGCAGCCCGGGAAAAGAAGTCTGTAACATACAATGGTAAAAATATTAGATTGGCAGCTGACTTATCCACAGAGACCTGGCAGGCCAGAAAGAGCTGGCATGATATTTTCAGAGCACTAAACGAGAAAAACATGCAGCCAAGAATACTATATCCAGCTAGGCTATCATTGAAAATAGAAGGAGAGATTAAAAGCTTCCAGGACAAACAAAAACGGAAAGAATTTGCAAATACCAAACCAGCTCTACAGGAAATATTGAAAGGGGTCCTCTAAGCAAAGAGAGAGCCTACAAGTGGTAGATCAGAAAGGAACAGAGACCATATACAGTAACAGTCAACTTACAGGCAATACAATGGCACTAAATTCATATCTCTCAATAGTTATCCTGAATGTTAATGGGCTAAATGCCCCTGTCAAAAGACACAGGGTATCAGAATGGATAAAAAAACAAAACCCATCTATATGTTGCCTCCAAGAAACTCATTTTAAGCCCGAAGACACCTCCAGATTTAAAGTGAGGGGGTGGAAAAGAATTTACCATGCTAATGGACATCAGAAGAAAGCAGGAGTGGCAATCCTTATATCAGATCAATTAGATTTTAAGCCAAAGACTATAATAAGAGATGAGGAAGGACACTATATCATACTCAAAGGGTCTGTCCAACAAGAAGATTTAACAATTTTAAATATCTATGCCCCCAACGTGGGAGCAGCCAACTATATAAACCAATTAATAACAAAATCAAAGAAACACATCAACAATAATACAATAATAGTAGGGGACTTTAACACTCCCCTCACTGAAATGGACAGATCATCCAAGCAAAAGATCAGCAAGGAAATAAAGGCCTTAAACGACACACTGGACCAGATGGACATCACAGATATATTCAGAATATTTCATCCCAAAGCAACAGAATACACATTCTTCTCTAGTGCACATGGAACATTCTCCAGAATAGATCACATCCTCGGTCCTAAATCAGGACTCAACCGGTATCAAAAGATTGGGATCATTCCCTGCATATTTTCAGAGCACAATGCTCTAAAGCTAAAACTCAACCACAAAAGGAAGTTTGGAAAGAACCCAAATACATGGAGACTAAACAGCATCCTTCTAAAGAATGAATGGGTCAACCGGGAAATTAAAGAAGAATTGAAAAAAATCATGGAAACAAATGATAATGAAAATACAACGGTTCAAAATCTGTGGGACACAACAAAGGCAGTCCTGAGAGGAAAATATATAGCGGTACAAGCCTTTCTCAAGAAACAAGAAAGGTCTCAGGTACACAACCTAACCCTACACCTAAAGGAGCTGTAGAAAGAACAAGAAAGAAACCCTAAGCCCAGCAGGAGAAGAGAAATCATAAAGATCAGAGCAGAAATCAATGAAATAGAAACCAAAAAAACAATAGAACAAATCAACGAAACTAGGAGCTGGTTCTTTGAAAGAATTAATAAAATTGATAAACCCCTGGCCCGACTTATCAAAAAGAAAAGAGAAAGGACCCAAATAAATAAAATCATGAATGAAAGAGGAGAGATCACAACTAACACCAAAGAAATACAAACTATCATAAGAACATACTATGAGCAACTCTACGCCAATAAATTTGACAATCTGGAAGAAATGGATGCATTCCTAGAAACATATAAACTACCACAACTGAACCAGGAAGAAATAGAAAGCCTGAACAGACCCATAACCAGTAAGGAGATTGAAACAGTCATTAAAAATCTCCAAACAAACAAAAGCCCAGGGCCAGACGGCTTCCCGGGGGAATTCTACCAAACATTTAAAGAAGAACTAATTCCTATTCTCCTGAAACTGTTCCAAAAAATAGAAATGGAAGGAAAACTTCCAAACTCATTTTATGAGGCCAGCATCACCTTGATCCTAAAACCAGACAAGGATCCCACCAAAAAAGAGAGCTATAGACCGATATCCTTGATGAACACAGATGCGAAAATACTCAACAAAATACTAGCCAATAGGATTCAACAGTACATTAAAAAGATTATTCACCACGACCAAGTGGGATTTATTCCAGGGCTGCAAGGTTGGTTCAACATCCGCAAATCAGTCAATGTGATACAACACATCAATAAAAGAAAGAACAAGAACCATATGATACTCTCAATAGATGCTGAAAAAGCATTTGACAAAGTACAGCATCCCTTCCTGATCAAAACTCTTCAAAGTGTAGGGATAGAGGGCACATACCTCAATATCATCAAAGCCATCTATGAAAAACCCACCGCAAATATCATTCTCAATGGATAAAAACTGAAAGCTTTTCCGCTAAGGTCAGGAACACGGCAGGGATGTCCATTATCACCACTGCTATTCAACATAGTACTAGAGGTCCTAGCCTCAGCAATCAGACAACAAAAGGAAATTAAAGGCATCCAAATCAGCAAAGAAGAAGTCAAATTATCACTCTTCACAGATGATATGATACTATATGTGGAAAACCCAAAAGACTCCACTCCAAAACTGCTAGAACTTATACAGGAATTCAGTAAAGTGTCAGGATATAAAATCAATGCACAGAAATCAGTTGCATTTCTCTACACCAACAGCAAGACAGAAGAAAGAGAAATTAAGGAGTCAATCCCATTTACAATTGCACCCAAAACCATAAGATACCTAGGAATAAACCTAACCAAAGAGACACAGAATCTATACTCAGAAAACTATAAAGTACTCATGAAAGAAATTGAGGAAGACACAAAGAAATGGAAAAATGTTCCATGCTCCTGGATTGGAAGAATAAATATTGTGAAAATGTCTATGCTACCTAAAGCAATCTACACATTTAATGCAATTCCTATCAAAGTACCATCCATCTTTTTCAAAGAAATGGAACAAATAATGCTAAAATTTATATGGAACCAGAAAAGACCTCGAATAGCCAAAGGGATATTGAAAAAGAAAGCCAACGTTGGTGGCATCACAATTCCGGACTTCAAGCTCTATTACAAAGCTGTTGTCATCAAGACAGCATGGTACTGGCACAAAAACAGACACATAGATCAATGGAACAGAATAGAGAGCCCAGAAATAGACCCTCAACTCTATGGTCAACTAATCTTCGACAAAGCAGGAAAGAATGTCCAATGGAAAAAAGACAACCTCTTCAATAAATGGTGCTGGGAAAATTGGACAGCCACATGCAGAAAAATGAAATTGGACCATTTCCTTACACCACACACAAAAATAGACTCAAAATGGATTAAGGACCTCAATGTGCGAAAGGAATCCATCAAAATCCTTGAGGAGAACACAGGCAGCAACCTCTTCGACCTCAGCCGCAGCAACATCTTCCTAGGAACATCGCCAACGGCAAGGGAAGCAAGGGCAAAAATGAACTATTGGGATTTCATCAAGATCAAAAGCTTTTGCACAGCAAAGGAAACAGTTAACAAAATCAAAAGACAACTGACAGAATGGGAGAAGATATTTGCAAATGACATATCAGATAAAGGACTAGTGTCCAGAATCTATAAAGAACTTAGCAAACTCAACACCCAAAGAACAAATAATCCAATCCAGAAATGGGCAGAGGACATGAACAGACATTTCTGCAAAAACGACATCCAGATGGCCAACAGACACATGAAAAAGTGCTCCATATCACTCGGCATCAGGGAAATACAAATCAAAACCACAATGAGATATCACCTCACACCAGTCAGAATGGCTAAAATCAACAAGTCAGGAAATGACAGATGCTGGCGAGGATGCGGAGAAAGGGGAACTCTCCTACACTGTTGGTGGGAATGCAAGCTGGTGCAGCCACTCTGGAAAACAGCATGGAGGTTCCTCAAAATGTTGAAAATAGAACTGCCCTATGACCCAGCAATTGCACTATTGGGTATTTACCCTAAGGATACAAACGTAGTGATCCAAAGGGGCACATGCACCCGAATGTTTATAGCAGCAATGTCCACAATAGCCAAACTATGGAAAGAACCTAGATGTCCATCAACAGATGAATGGATCAAGAAGATGTGGCATATATACACAATGGAATACTATGCAGCCATCAAAAGAAATGAAATCTTGCCATTTGCGACAACATGGATGGAACTAGAGCGTATCATGCTTAGCGAAATAAGTCAAGCAGAGAAAGACAACTATCATATGATCTCCTTGATATGAGGAAGTGGTGATGCAACATGGGGGCTTAAGTGGGTAGGAGAAGAATAAATGAAACAAGATGGGATTGGGAGGGAGACAAACCATAAGTGACTTTTAATCTCACAAAACAAACTGAGGGTTGCTGGGGGGAGGGGGTTTGGGAGAAGGGGGTGGGATATGGACATTGGGGAGGGTATGTGCTTTGGTGAGTGCTGTGAAGTGTGTAAACCTGGTGATTCACAGACCTGTACCCCTGGGGATAGAGTATTATGCCTCCATCAGAAAGGATGAATACCCAACTTTTATAGCAACATGGACGGGACTGGAAGAGATTATGCTGAGTGAAATAAGTCTAGCAGAGAGAGTCAATTATCATATGGTTTCACTTATTTGTGGAGCATAACAAATAGCATGGAGGACATGGGGACTTAGAGTGGAGAAGGGAGTTGGGGGAAATTGGAAGGGGAGGTGAACCATGAGAGACTATGGACTCTGAAAAACAATCTGAGGGTTTTGAAGGGACGGGGGGTGGGAGGTTGGGGTACCAGGTGGTGGGTATTATAGAGGGCACGGATTGCATGGAGCACGGGATGTGGTGCAAAAATAATGAATACTGTTATGCTGGAAAAAAAAAAAAAAAAAAGAATAAGTAGAGATAAAATAGGATACTTTATTTTTATTACTCAGTTGACCTAAAATCTGTTTGTTCAAAGTAATAATAACAATATATCGGTTATTATAGGTTATGGATAAGTGAAATGAGTGTCAGTGATGTTAAGAAGTGTGAGGAGAGGGCTGGAACCACTCCCTTCTAGGTCTCTGCGCTACCCTGGAAACAGAGTAGTGTTGGAGAAAGTGAACTTAGATATGTTCTAAATACATATTTGCAGATTCAAAGGCAACCACTATAATTTTTAATAAGATATATATTTTAAGAAAGGAGATAAAATGAAATAATATAAAATGCCCAATTAAAACCAGAGAATTCAGAAAAAGAAAGAGCTTCAAAAATTTAGCAAATAAAAAAGAAAGAGCTTTATTGAAGCTCTTTCTTTTTTATTATTACTATTATTATTATTTATTATTATTACTATTAATATTAATAGTAATAGTACTGCATTACTATTTTGCAGTAAATGCAAAAACAATTCTAAACAGGATAGATATCAGTCTAAATATAGAAATAGTCACTTTAAATGCATATGAACTAGAGGTGTCTGCATGTCTCATTTAATTAAGTATCAGACTCTTGATCGCAGCTCAGGTCTTGATCGCAGGGTGGTGAGTTCAAGCCCTGTGTCGGGCTCCACTTGGGCATGGAAACTACTTAAAATAAATATATAAAACTAAATGTCTGTGAACTATTGTACTAATTAAAACACAGATACCATGAGAGTGAATAAAAAAGCAAAGGCCTAACCGGACTTGTCTACAAGAAACCAACTTTAAATATAAAGCACAGATAGATTCAAAGTAAAAAGATGGAGAAAGACATGATGATAATGTCAAGGAAAAGAAAGCTGAGTAGTTTTTTAAATTCAGAAAAAGCAGACTTTAGAACAAGACAGAATGGCAAAGATAGAGGCATTGCATAATGGTAAAGGGATCAATTCTCCCAAAAGACATAACAATCCTTAACATGTAAGCACTTAAAACAGAGCATCAAAGTACTTGAAACAAAAACTAATAGAACTACAAGAAAAATAGACAAATCCATTATTATAGCTGGAGACATCAACACCCCTCTATTAATAATTGACAGAATCACTAGGTAGAAAATCAGCAAGCATATAGTTGAAATGAACAGTATCATCATTTAACCAGATTTAAATTGATATTTATATGATATTTTATCAAACAACAGAAGAATACATTTTCTCTTCAGATTCACATAGAATATTCACCAAGACAGACCACATTCTGGGTCATAAAATATGCCTTAATCAAATTTCAAAGACTAAAAATCATACAAAGTATGTTTTGAACCCACAATAAAATCAAACTAAAAATCAATGACAAAGGATAACTGGAAAATTCTGAAATGTCTGGAGATTTAACAAAATGTACCTGAATAAGATATGAGTCAATGAAGAAGCTGGAGAGAATTTCCATCTTAAAAAACTAAGGAACCTGAGGAATAGAAACCTAAATCAAGTAGAAGAATAGAAATCATAAAAACAGGAAAACAAAAATTAAGGAAAAGTCAACAAAAATACAGCCTAATTCTTTAAAAAGATCAATAACATTGCTAAATCTCTAGCACAATAACTAAGGAAAAAGAAAAGACACAAATTACTCATATCAGAAGAGAAGAGATGATCAATACTGATTCCTTGGACATTGACCCAAGTGAATTTAGTCAGCTAACCTTTGACAAAGGAGAAGAGCTAATTAAATGGAGAATAGATAGTCTTTTCAAAAAATGCTGCTGGAAGAATTGGATATCCATCTGCAAAAAAATGTAGACAAAGACCTTATATCTTCCACAAAAATTAACTTAAATGGGTCACAGACCTAACTACAAAAATGCACAATTATAAAAGTTCTCGAATGTAACAGAAAATGTAGATGACCTTGGCTTTGGAGATCTGTTTTTAGATACAACATAAAAAGTGCAGTCTGTGAATGAAAAAATAGAAAAATCAAACTATATTAAAATTAAAATCTTCTGCTCTGTGAAAGGCTCTATTAAGAGAATAAGATAAGCCATGAACTTGGAGAAATATTTCCAAAATACATATCTGATAAAGATCTGATATCTGAAATACACAAGACCACTTAAAACTCAGCACTTAGAATATCATATTAAAAATAGGCAAGAGACCTGAACAGATACCTCACCAAAGAAGCTGAATTATGAATGAGTTGAATTACGTTCCCTAAAATTTGTATGCTGAAGCTCTAAGAACCAGTACCTCAGAATGTAACCTAATTTGGAGATGAGGTCTTTAAAGAGGTAATTAAGCTAAAGCTTTTAGGTTGGGCCCTAAACAAATTGACTGGTTTCCTCATAAAAAGAGGAGATTTGGACATAACATGCACATGCACAGAGAAAAGGCTGTGAAGATATAATGAGAAGGTGGCCTGTAAGCCAAGGAAAGTGGTCTCAGAGGAAATCAAACCCGCCAACACATTGATTTCAGACTTGCAGCCTCTAGAATTGTGAGAAAATAAATTTCTGTTGTGAAAGTCCACCAGTCTGTGGTATTCTGTTACAGCAGCTCTGGCAAAGTAATACAATATACAGATGGCAAGTAAACATACGAAAAAATGCTCAACGTTGTATGTCATTAGGGAATTGTCAATTAAAACATTAGAAGATAGGTTAAAATTAAGGGATACCACTGTAAAATCATTAGAATGGTAAAAATCCAAAACATTGATAATATCTATTGTTGTCAAGGATGCAGAAAAACAATAACTGTCATGGCTAGTGGGAATGTAATGTGGTAAAACCACTCAGGAGGAAGTTTCTCACAAATCAAGACAATCGTATATGATACAGTAGTCATGCTCCTAAATACCTACTCAATTGAGTTGAAAACTTACGTCCACATAAAAACGTGCATACAAATTTTTATAGCAGCTTTACTCATAATTGCCCCAACCTGGAAGCAACTGAAATATTTATTTTTCAAATTAATTTTTATTTATTTTCCCAGCTTTATTGAGATATAATTGACATATAACATTTTCTAAGTTTAGGGTGTAGAATGTGTTGATTCGGTATATTTGCATTTTGCAAAATGACTTCCACCATATGATTACCTAACACCTTCACCATGTCACTTAGTTACCATTTATTTTTGTGGTGAGAAAATTTAAGAACTACTCTCAACAAATTTCAAACATATAATATAGTATTATTATATAATATAATATTATTAACTATCGTCACTATTAGACCATACAATAGATCTTCAGAACTAATTCATTTTATAACTAGAAGTTTGTATTTCTGACTAACACCTTCCCATCACCCCACCTTTTTTCTCAGACACACACACATACACACATGCATGCACACAGAATTCCTAGTAACTACCACACTATACTCCGTGTAAGTGTGGCTTTTTTTTTTTTTTAAAGATTCCACATATATGTGACATTACGCAGCATTTGTCTTTTTCTGCATGACTTATTTCACAAATGCTGCATAATGCCTTCAAGCTTCATCCATGTTGCCATGAATGGCAAGATTTTTTATTTCTCTTTTCTGAATAATGTCCCATTGTATAGAAATGTCTTTTAATAGCTGAATGGATAAACAAACTGTAGCATATTCATACAATGAAATATTTTTCAGTTCTAAGAAGAAACATGCTATCAAGCCACAAAAAGATATGGAGGAATCTTAAATGCATATTTCTAATGAAAAGCATATTGCTAATTGCCAGATTGGGAGAGGAGTGGGAATTAGATTAATTAATTAGGTGAATTAGAGATGATTTTTGGTGTTGTGAAACTATTTTGCATGGTGTAATGTTGGATACTTGACATTATGCATTTGTCAAAATCTATAAAACTTTATAGCACAAAGAGTGAATCTTATGTAAAACTATAGACTTTAGTTAATAGTAATACATTTTTGGTTCATTAACTGTAACAAATATACTACACTAATCCAAGACGTTAAGATAAGGGAAAACTTTGTTCATGACTGAGGGCATATTGAGAACATTCTATATAATTTGTTCAATTTCTCTGTAGCTAAAGCTGCCTCAAAAATGAAAATTGGTGTGTGTGTGTGTGTGTATGCATATGCATATATACACACACATATACATATATACATATACATATACACACACATATTAAGGTTGGTGGTATATATTCTATGGATTTCAAGAAACATATAATGACATGAATCCACCATTATAGTATATAGAATAATTTTGCAGCCTGAGAACCTATTTAGCTTAAAACTCCACCTATTCATTGTTCTCTCCCCTTAAAATCCCTGGAAAACAGTGATCTTTTTATTATTTCCAGATGTGTCTTCTTTTTCAGAAGGTTATATTGTAGAAGTCATAACCTTTGTAGCTTTTTCAGATTGGCCTATTTCACTTAGTAAAATCATTTAAGCTCCCCCTCACGTCTTTTTGTGGTTTCATAGCTAATTTCTTTTTAGCCCTGAATAATATTTTACTGTTTTAGATATACCACAGTTTATTTACCTCTCCATCTACAAAAGGACATATTGCTTCAAAGTTTTAGCAATTATGAATGAAGTTGTTCTAAACATTCATGTGCTGGTTTTTGTGTGAACATAAGGTTCCAACTCATTTGGGTAAATACCAAGGAGTATGGTTGTTGGATCATATGAGAAGAGTATGTTTGGTTTTGAAGGAAGCAGCCAAACTTTCTTCCAAAGTAGTTATACCATTCTGCATTCTCACCAGTGATGAATGAGAGTTCTTGTGATCCACATCTTTGCCAGCATTTGGTGTTGTCAATGTTCTGGATTTTATCCATTTTAATGGGGGTATAATTTTATCTTGTTTTAATTTGAAATTCCATACTGACATATGATGTTGAGCATTTTTTCACATGCTTATTTGCCATATGTATATCTTCTTTGGTGTCTGTTCAGAAATTTTGCCCATTTTTTAATCAGGTTGTTCATTTTCTTATTATTGAGTTTTAAATTTGGAATAACAGTCCTTTATCAGATACGTGTTTTGCAAATATTTTCTCACAGTCCCTGGATAGTCTTCCCATTCTCTTGTCAGTGTCTTTCACAGAGCAGAAGTTTTTAATTTTAATTAAGGCCAACTTTTGAATTCTTTCTTTTTTCATGGATTACACATTCGGTGTGATGCCTAAAAAGTTATCACCAAAGCTAAGTTCATCTAGATTTTCTCCTCCATTATATTTCAGCAGTTTTAGAGTTTTCCATTTTTTAAAAAATGGTTTTATATATTTATTGGAGAGAGAGAATGACAGAGATAGTGAGAGAGAGCACCAGCAGGGAGGAGAGGGAGAAGCTCTCTCCTTGTTGAGCAGGGAGCCTGACACGGGGTTCAATCCCAGGACCCTGGGATCATGGCCTGAGCCAAAGACCAATGCTTAACACACTGAGCTACCCAGGTGACCCTTCCATTATGTTTAGATATGCGGTCCATTTTGAAATGATTTTTGTGGAGGATCAGTGCTCAGCAAGGGTATGTGTGAAAGAGTCATTCATGTGCCTGAGATCCTAGGAGGACATACTTCAAAAGATTCAGAGAAATGAGGGACACAATCTCATGGCAGGAATCTGCCTAAGATGAGAAGCAATCCACACTTGAATTCTAATTCAACAAGGAGGAGAAAATAGAAAGGAACTTAAGGAAACAAATATTTGGTATTCTACAGTGAACTAAGTGTATTTTTATTAGTATTATTTTTTTAAACAAGTACGTTTCATGAACAAGTAACTGCCAGGCATATGGACCTTACAACTAAGCCTTTTGTAAAATATTTCCAAGTTTTCTGTTGATGGAGTTGAGAGCAAGGGCGCTGGAAGCTGGACTAAAGGACATATGTTAGCCACTAGTCAGTAATGATTCCTCAGTGTCCTGGTTACTGGATTGGGATCTGCTTCAGGAGGTCACATTGAGGGTTTCAGAGCTTGATGTTGGCCTTTACATTTTTAGAATAATTTAGAAACACTTACATTAAGTGCCTCAAATTTGTGAATGCTATGATGGAAAGAAGGTTCTGCTTCAGGAGATCAGATTATGGGCTGTCAAGTCTGGGACAGAGATAAGCATGAGTGAACCAAAGGAAAAGATGGAGGAAGAAATGACTCTGCATTAACAGGGATTTGGTTTTGGAGGGGGGCTGTGCCTGGTAGTGGGTATTATAGAGGGCACGTATTGCATGGAGCACTGGGTGTGGTGCATAAACAATGAATTTTGGAACACTGAAACAAAATAAAATTAAATTAAATTACAAAAAATTAAAAAAGTAAAAAACAAATGACAGTCACATTTGAAAACAAAACAAAACAAACAAAAAAATGAACTGTTTAAGATACCAGTTTCAAGAACAGTCAGATGCTGTGGATAAAAGGCCCCCAAAAGCTGCTTTATTGGTTAGCTCCCCACATGCAGGGCTTGGCCTCAACTTTGTCAGAACCAACTGTGTAGAGACAGTCTGTACCATCAAAAGCTAGACTCATCCAGTCATACACATAAAACTTTCCAGAAGTGAATGCAAAATGTTCAACATCCATTTCCCTATTTTAGATGAGGATTTTAACACAAGGGCGGTGGGTGCTTTGTTTCTTTTGTCAGTGCTTCCAAACTGCATTAGTACCTCAATGGGCAAACTAAAAAATCTACTGGTATTCCCACCTAAACCCTTGAGAGTTTCTGTCCCGGTTCTTGACTTCTGTGTAAACAGACTTCATCTGTCTGAGAGCATGGTTTATAATCCATTTCCTCAATCCCTGGCTCTGTCTCCTGGCTAACACTCTTCAATGTGATGTTTCAGAAGTTGAGTTGTATTAGCCCTGAGATTTGGACAGGGCTCTTTTAAGTCCCTCTTTCTTTCCCAATTCTCTTTCTTAACTATGTTTCAGAGGACTAAGTCTCCCTATCCATGCAAGAAGTGATTTAGACAATGTCCGATTCTTGGCAAGCACCTGGGAAGCCACATTGTAGAGAGGATTCAGGTAGTAGATGGCAGATACAGTAAGGGACCTGTAAGTCTTGCAACTCAGTGAGTCTGGATCTCTGTTAACAAGCGATCTGAAAAGAGAAAGCCATTAGATCTACTACCAATTTTCAAGGAATACAGACATTAGACATAGATGAATAATTACATGACCCTATAAAGAAGCCATTTCTCCAATCTAGAATTGGGTCAGAGGGTATAATCCAGAGAGCAGGTTTCACCCACAGATCCAAGGCATAGAGGAAAGGAGTTGGAGGACTTGTATGATAAAAGAAAGGTAAAAATCAGGATCAAATATATATACTTATTTGGGTCCTGATTCAAAAGAAATCAACTATGAAGTGACATCTTTGAGACAAATGGGAATTTAAATATGGACTGGGGATTTTAGGTGAAGTTAAGGATTTACTGTTAATTCCGTTAAGTGTGATTATGTCATGGTGGTAATAGTAAAAAAAAAAAATGTTATCAGTTAGAGACATATATTAAGTATTTACGGTGTTGATGTAAGAAGATGTTAGGGTTCTAAGCCCATGGCCAAGAAAGAATTCCTTAGATGACTTTGATGCAAAAATGTGGATCTATTAAACCATGAGGACCAGCCCCATAGGTAAAAAGAGCTGCACCAGGGTCACGAGGCGTGGCCCATTATATGCTTTCAAGTTGGGAAGGGGTTAGGCATAGTATAAGCCTCCCAGGTATTTTGGAAACAAAGTTTTCAGGATCTTGAGGGGGCTAGCTATTCTGAGAAAATGTCGTTTATTATTGTTTAATAAAACTCAGTCATGAGACACTCCAGATGTACATTGGTGGGTCATATGCTTGGGGGATGATGGCCAACAAATATCTGGGGGTGGTGGGGGTAGAGATAAAGGAAGTTTCCAAAGAAATTTTTATATGTTAAAGTAGACTTACAAGGTTCTGGGGGGTTGGGCTATGATTGCATTTTGCCCTTAGCAAAGTATTAATATCAACATTGAGGCAGCTAAGTTCCTAGAGGAATGTCATTCTGCCTGTTTCAAGGACTTGACAATGGGTTGTAGTAATTTTTCTTCTGCCTTTGTTTCCCATATCAGTGTGATATGACATATCTTTAAAATTCTCTAACAAGCAATGTAGCACAAAATCAAGCAAACAAAAATGAGGGTAGGTGTGGTTAATGAAATAAGATTAACAAAATACTGATAATTGTTGAAGCAGTAACATAGATATATGGGAAATTCCTTATACTATTCTGTGCTTTTGCTTATTTGATATGTTTATAATAAAATTCTAAAAATCTGCCTAGAAAGAGAAAGAAAAGGATTGTCACTGTATTCTGTTCTATTTACAGACATCTATGTCTTCAAATAATATTTAAATGCTACTTGTATTTCTTATCTGTGGAATTGAATTCCTACACAGGAATCAGGCCTGAGAGAACAAATGAAGAAACCAAGAAGGACTGACAGTTTGGAAAATTCTTTGATAGAAAGAGCCAAGAACTAGTACCTCCTCTGAGAATTAAAATGTTCTCTTTCTTTCCAAAGGCACAGAATTGGGTGAGGCTATTAATACACTACTGGGTTAAATTTAATTCACAGAGAAACAGGACATTCTAGAATATCCTCAAATAAAGACTGAAGGTCTTAATTGCAATAGCAACTAACAGCAAATCATAAGAAGCATATAGCCAAGAGGAAATCACAAACAGTTAAATGACTAGGAAAACACATTTGCTTAAATGACAATGCAATTTGGAGTTGTGTCTTAAGTATTGTACTGTGAAATTTCAATTAGGAGCTAAGTGCTGTGAAATGGGCTGTGCTTAAGGACTTTGGCCAGCCATTAGGAATGCACTGCGATTTTCCAAGTATGATACAGACAGACAGAAATCAGAATGAAAATTGGTATTTTCTTTGGAGTCTAATGTTTTTGTGCACCTTGAAGGTGTGTGTTTTCCATCAAGGGGGATAGGATTGATGTCCCTATTTGTAAATGCAATGTACAAAATGTACAAGATGTGTAAAGTGTCAGTCTGGGAGTAAAACACAAAGTAAGACAGTTCCTAGAGACTTGGTGCACTTGAGTTCCTTTAATGGAAAGAAAAGAAAGAGACTTCATTATGGTCCCTTCAGGCAGCTTTGTCATTTAAAACACAATCCCTGGAAGTGCACAGTTAAAGCATGTGGGTAAAGCCTGTTGTTTTACTATAGACTGCAGTAGTCCTAAGAGCAGCCGTTCTGGAACTGATTGTGATAAGATGTAGCACTGTTAAATGTGTCTTTGGCTCTGTCTCTTCTGGAGTACTGGAGGGGAGAGAATGGTTTTGTTTCAAAAATGTTCTTAGAGTTGGTGAATTTAGTCAAGATTATGGATCCATCTCTCTATTTTGGGATTCCAGATATGATTTTAGGACAGGATGTAACTTTGCCAGCTAATGTGGAGAACATCTTAGTCATCTTCTAGAAAAATCATGGAGGGATTGTCAAATACTGCCAAGACAATATTCCATCGATATGCTTGAGCCCAGCATAAGTTTGCCCTCAGGATCCATGCAGACAAAAATGCAGCCAGTATCTTTTGCCAGACATTAAAGAGTGTTGGTAAAATAAAGATTAGCATATTTCCAATCACATAAGGAAAGAACACCATGTTGAAGGAAATGTGGGATTTGGATTCCATCATTTAAGCTCAAATCCAATTTTGAGGCTCAAGAGCTGTACGACCTTATGCTGACTTAATTGTGTCTTGGTAGTTTGGACCACAGATTAGGTGGCTTAAGCAGACATTTATTTTCCACAGTTCTGGAGGCCAGAAAGTCCAAGATCAAGGTGCTAGGTGATTACATTCCTGGTGAAGTTTCTCGTGCTGTATGTATTCATATGTATGTATTCATATTCATATCCTCATGTAGTGGAAATAGAAAGGGCTCTGGTCTCTTCCTCTGCTTATAAGGACTCAAATCTCATCATGGGGATTCCATTCGCATGACCTCATTACTTCTCAAAGGCTCTACCTCCAAATATTATCATATTGAGGGTTAGGGTTTCAACATATGAATTCTGAGTGGACACAGACTTTTAGTCCCTATCAGTCACTCTTAGTTTCAATTTTGTAATGGAAGAAATATGAACTACTTTATCACACTTGATGGAAATCAAATTCAGTAATAAATACTAGGTTCTTTCTAAGGGAATACTTAATAATAAAACATATTATTTAATCAGGGAACCACAATACCATGTACTACATGATAGTGACTTAAATAGGTGCAATGAGAATGAAGATAGTAGCAATTTTCTGCTTCAGTTGGGACCAAGGCATGGACGAAGTGAGGCAGTGTGTGGCAGCTCCATAAGAGTTAATCTGAGGAAGTCAGCTCTCTCATCATGACTGTCAGTAAGTCACTCATAGAGTAGAGTGACTTAACTTCCTGGATCTGCAGCTTCCACATCCATAAGTCCTATA
The DNA here is from genome assembly GCF_009829155.1 of Mustela erminea. NCBI lineage: Eukaryota > Metazoa > Chordata > Mammalia > Carnivora > Mustelidae > Mustela > Mustela erminea. The sequence goes on from NC_045618.1 coordinate 25,186,783, forward strand.
CAATATCATTAAGCTTTAAAAAAATATTTAATTAATATTTAATAGTAGTATATTAACATGAGTCATGTTTCAAAAATATGAAAAAAGTGGTCTGGGAGTTTCCCCTTGGCTGTTCCCGTTTTCTTAGGTCCCATTTACCCACTCCACTAATTGCTATTTTTTCAGAGATGTTTGTTTTATTTTGCTATCCTTGCTTATGTTTATTTTGAAATTTCTTTATTCTTTTTTCTCTCTAATTTAAACAAAATGGTTGGATAGGGCTTACACTATTTTACAACTTGCTTTTTTCCCTTAATATACTTTGTGATAATATTTTAAATTGTTGAAAGCTGGTCTCAGAAACCATCCTTAGAGATTAAATTATGAAGTTATTTAAAAGTCTTCATCATAAGCTGGTTTCATATCACAGAACGCCAGGATGAATCCCATTGTGGCGCTCTTCACCTTGGACACCTGCAGTCCCCATCTGTTTGCTGTGGGATATGGCCTACATGTCACAGATGGTTCTCCAATGCCCACTGTCTGTCCCTCACCCCTCCCCAGTGCTCCATCCCAGGGGACTGTCACTTCTTCACAGTATGGCACAGGAGTGTCATGGCTGGTCACTCCTCACATCAGCCCCACACTTTGAAGAACACAACTACATGTGCATGGGATGCACCATGTTGCAGGCTTCTAGTCAGACTATTATAAAACAGCTGCCTCCCAGAGTGATCTAAAACAGATCACCACAACAGTGTGTTGTTGTTTTCTTAGGTCTGCCCAAAATGAATTGCTCATAGTGCTCAATATTGATCTTTAAGGCTACACAGTCAGAGGTAGTGAATATGATTTGTCATGATTGCATTTGCGAGGTTCATGAAGGCAGTTCTTCCCTGTCTTGACTCTGAAAAGGTGATAACAGTGGGAATCAAACCCATCTTCCAAAGTTCCCCTTTGGGTCAGATGACATGCTTTCAGAAAACAAGCTCCTAAACTCCTCTGAGGGATGCTCTGCAGAGACAGACCTCAAAGTCCTTTTGGTTCTTTGGGGGTCTTAGACCCTCAGGTGGCTCAAGCAATATAATGTGTGTGACGATGGCAAAATAATACACAAATCAGTCAACATCCCCCGATAATAAATACAACATCTTATTGAAATATGACTAAAGAGATGTAGTAATGTTTCTCTTGCCCTGAACATTTTGTGGTCTTATGAAAGAATCTTCTACTCTTCTGTAGCCACTAAGTTAGGGAGACTTTCAATATGGCCTGAGATTGGCCTTATCTTTCACCTCTCTGAGTCACTGCATTTGCTTCTTAGTTAACCATAGGAAAACTTCTGTAGTACATAAACCATTTAAAACTACATCATTTATCCAAACTCGTCCCCAGACTTGGACCACTCTTTCTGTAGGAGCATCATGAGAAATGACACAATGATGAATTAACCTTGTGTCCACTTCTGGGCCTAGCAAGACTACACATACTGGATGCTCAGTAAGTGCTTTTTGAATGAATTAACGAGTGAAGGAATGAATGAAAGAATGAACAAATAAATGCCTATACCTTTTTGACCCTGCCAGTCACCATGGAAGCAGAAGGCTGGAGGGAAGGGGAAGGCAGTCCCTGTCTGATTTGGACAGTCCCCCAAGATCTTCTCCCATTTAGTGCCTCCAGTGATTCTACCTCTCGAGGACCCATCTTAGGTTTAAATATGCAGGGTGAGGGGCACAGGTTAAAAATACCTTTTTTTTTTTTAATACCTATGAAAAATGAGAAAACGATGCTTTATTTTTCCACAATTTGGTTTTATAAAACATACAACATTCCTTATTGAAGATGGTGGGTGGTGTTTATAATGTTCTGGGAGATTACTTTGTTTTCACAAAGTGGAAGTCAGACAAAAGAAAGGAGAATCTAACTGCAAGCAAATGCTAAAGATCACACAAGGCATGCTGTAATCTTTGATACAAATAAATAGTCACACAGACCATAAACACATCCCTAGCCTTGAAAATCCATTAGGGAAACATTGCCTATGGCAACCAGAAGACCCTGCTTCTTAATAACTGGACCTTTTATGATGTGTTTCTATGGCAATGAGGCTCTGCCATCTAAACGCACGGTCGTTCCCAAGAGGAGCTGCTGAATGAAAGCTGCGAAGAGATTACTGGAGGAAAACAAAAGTTCCTCCTCCCTTCTCTTCTCTCAAATCTCAATTTACTCAGGGTGGAGATGGGAATAAGTGGAAGTGGAAACATACCTTGAATTTCCAATCATAGTCTACTGTGATTTTTTGTTCATCTTTTAATTTGAAGTTCTGTCTTTATAATTTCAGTCATCACAATTTCATGACAGTTTTCTAAGGGGAACAATGGCTGCTTAGGAAAACAAATTTAGGTCTTACTCGTGGCTATAGGAGAAGGTTCTAAGCAAGGGGGACTGTACTGGTTCATTCTGTCTGCTCCACACAGACCAGGTGTGCCACGTTATTGCTGAAACCTGCCATTCAGGGGGCTGCATTGTGCTTTTACATCCTGAGGGAAGGATAAAGCCCTAGCTTAATATTACAGATGTGCTTAAATTGGAACCAAATTTTAAAGCTACATACTTGTCTGATCAATAAGAAATAGTTTCTGCTTCAGAAATGATGATCAGGCACCTGGGTGGCTTAGTCTGTTAAGTGTCTGCCTTCAGCTCAGGTCATGATCCTAGTGTCCCAGGGTCCTGGGATTGAGTCCTGCATCAGTCTCCCTGTTCAGTGGGGAGTCTGCTTCTTCCTCTGCCCTTCCCACTTGTTCATGCTCTTTCTCTCTCTCTCACAAAATTAAGTAAATACTTTTTTTTAAAAAAAATAAGAAAAAGCAAAAGAAATAATGGCGATCATTAGGAATATTGGTTGCCAGGTAGTGTATTTGATGTTTACTCATATTGTGCTTCACTTACTTCTTATAAAAACCTGGAGACACCTATAAGGTAAATGTAAGGTGATCTCTGATGAACAGATGTGGCATTAAACTTAGGGAACTTGGTAGAAGTCACTTGGAAAGACTCTTTTTCCTTTCCCTAAGCTGATGCTTAGGGATGAAGAGACATACCACATTCCTTATCATCACATTTTGAAATACCCTCTCACACATGTAAAGAAAGAATGTGTGGCATGGAAAATGTGTTCAAGGGCTTTAAAACTCAAGGGGCCTTCTTCTGCCAACCAAAAGGTAGCTTTGGTAATCCCCAGGTAGGAGGAATGCTACTTTGTTGGCGTGTCACAGAGACAGTGGCATAGTTAAAAAAAAAAAAAATGTTTATTCACTCGACAGAGAGAAAGAGAGAGAGCAAGCATGAACAGGGGAAAGGGCAAAGGGAGAGGGAGAAGCAGGCTCCCCAATGAGCAGAGATTCTGATACAGGGTTTGATCCCAACACCCTGGGATCATAAACTGAACAAAGGCAGACACTTAACCAACTGAGCCACACAGGCACTCCACGGCAGTGGTATAATTAAAACTGTCTTATACCTTGATACTTGGGCTATCAGGGTAAGAAGGATCACCTGTGGCAATAAAATATGGTTGCACAGCCACAATGCTAGTCTGCCAAAGGAGATATTGTTGGTCCCAATGTCAAGTGTCTTCTGCCAGCTTTTGAGATTCTTAGAGATTGATGGAAAGTTAAAGACACAGGGTTGACTTGGAAACATGGACTCAGGAAGCCATCAATCATTTCAGTTCTCCTTTCCTTGGACCTTAGAATCCCATGATCTAGGAACATCTGGGTCACTGGGCAGGGATATATGGGCTGTGGAGCCACTTAATTCAGAGCAAAGCCAAGAGTGGGTGGTCCCTGGGGAAGTTCTGTTTCCAAAATCTCTATCACTGAAGAACAGTGAGCTTCACCCATTAGCCACTAAATTCCTACCATTTGTTTCATTTGGATATATTTTGTCTTGCCAACCAGACTGAAAGGTCAGCCACCAGAACCCGTCTTTGCACACCTTGCAGCCAAGGCCTGGCCCAAGCTGAGAATGCTTTGGCTTTCTACCAATTTGGTTGCTTGAGTGTGAAAATTTGCACAGTGGACTGTTCACACATCCTTGAAATGTTCCAGTAATAAATGTGCTGCTTCTACTCTTTCTAATTGTAAAGTGCAGTGCTTGAGGGCCTGGATTAGACATGGCCTCATTTGTAAAAAGAAAGAGACATTTATGTTGTAACTATAGAAATAAAAACATTAGGAAGCTAGAAGTGTCTTTTGAAATCATTTGGTCAAACTTTGTCATTTTGGGGCACCTGGGTGGCTCAGTGGGTTAAGCCACTGCCTTCGACTTGGGTCATGATTTCAGGGTCCTGGGATCGAGCCCCACATCGGGCTCTCTGCTCAGCGGGGAGCCTGTTTCCCCCGCCTCTCTCTGCCTGCCTCTGCCTACTTGTGATCTCTCTCTCTCTGTCAAATAAGTAAATAAAATCTTTAAAAAAAAAACCAAACAAACTTTGTAATTTTGCAGATCAAATCACAAAACCAGGAAGCTTAATGTACTTGTCCATAGTTGCACAGCTAGTCCATGGTATATGAGTATATTACAAACAGTGTGTTGTTTCTAGTTGTCATGGACATGACAGCTAGGCTATGTGACGGCTTCTGCTGACATCCTTCTGAAGTGACCGCATGAGCCAGTCTGCTGGCTAGTCCTGCATCCATGTCCAAAGACCCTTAAGTAGCATAAATTCCCTTGGGTTTTCAAGTGTGTTTCAGATCTTTTTATAAGGTCTGTAAGTGTGAGTAGTTTAAAGGATATACAGTTAATTCTCATTATTTGAGGCAGATGCATTCTATAAAATAACTGTGAACACTAAATGAGCAACCACTAAACATTATTGCTCCCAGAGGGTAATAGATTCCTCCAAACCTCTGGCCACAACATTTTATCAATTGCTCATTTATCAATTGCTCATTACATAACCCTGTTTTATGTGTGTTTCTATTTAAAGACACCTTATTTAACGTGTATTGTTGATTCATTGACGTTAAACTCATGGCTAACAGCAGCATAAGTCATGCCTGAATAAAGCTTACCTGACACGTATTTTCTTTACATGGCACATCACAGACTTCTTGCACTTAGGACCACTAGACAGCACTTTATCACTACATGTTCCAAACAGTGAACTCCCCAGCAAAAAGCACAAAAATGTGAGAACCATGGCACTAAGTACACTACAAAAAGGACACTTGTTTTTGTATGAGAACTGAAACAAGAAGGCAGAGTATTACCTTGTTCTATGTCAACTAGGAAGGTGTGGATTGGGTGACTCAAACTTTCTGCTGCTCTGCACACATTTGCAAATGACTAGGAATTGAATTTTGGATGACAAATATATTGGTAAGTAAATTTTAAAATATGGAATCTGTGAATAATTAGGATCGGTTGTATATGCATAATGTTTATTGGTACAGTAGGACTTTTTTTTTTTTTAAGATTTTTATTTATTTATTTGACACAGAGAGAGAGACCACAAGTAGGTAGAGAGGCAGGCAGAGGGAGAGAAGGAAGCAGACTCCCCGCTGAGTAGAGAGCCTGATGCAGGGCTCGATCCTAGGACCCTGGGATCATGACCTGAGCCGAAGGCAGAGACCTTAACCCACTGAGCCACCCAGGCATCCTGGACTTTTTATTTATTTTAAAGATTTTATTTTATTTATTGGAAGATGGAGAGAGTGCATGCTTGCAAGCAGGGGTTTGAGGGCAGCCTCCCCCGTGAGCTCAGAGTCCAACTCAGGCCTACCTCAAGGCCCTGGGATCATGACCCGAGTCAAAACCAAGACTCAGACACCCAATCGTCTGAGCCACCCAGGCGCCCCAGTAAGACTTCTTATTTAATAAAACTTTGTAGGGGCGCCTGGGTGGCTCAGTGGGTTAAAGCCTCTGCCTTCGGCTCAGGTCATGATCCTGGGGTCCTGGCTCAGGTCATGATCCTGGGGTCCTGGGATCAAGCTCTGCATCGAGCTCTCTGCTCAGCGGGGAGCCTGCTTCCTCCTCTCTCTCTGCCTGCCTCTCTGCCTGCTTGTGATCTCTGTCAAATAAATAAATAAAATCTGTTAAAAAAAATAACAAAAAACTTTGTAATAATTAAAAAAACCCATCTTGATCGACTCTTGTTAATTTGTGAAGTAGAGCTGGCATATGTTAATCAATTAAAATTAATTAATAATAGATTCCAAGATAAACTTGGTGTTTAGTTTGTGCCCAGTGTTTTGTCAGTGCAGAGGGAATAGAGATCTAGTACAAATGTCTCTTCTTAAGGAGTTTACACTCTCTTTGGGGAAACACATGCTGGGCACCATGACAAATGCTAGCACAGGACAAAGCCAATTATGTGTCCGTGGTAGAATTATGTGTAAATCTGGGGAAAATAACTCATGAGCTGATTCTTGAAAGACATAGGCACACAGGAGGTAGGAGAACAGGTTCCCAGCAGAGGCCTGCAATGTAGTAAAGTGTCCAGATGTGCAGAGCCCTCAGAAATGAGACCGGCCTAGAAGTCAGAAGAAGGTCAAGGAAAGCCTTCCATGGAATTCTAACCTCAGACTGTTACACAGGAAACATGGGAGTTATTACTTAAACAATTTACTTTCGTAGGTGAAGCAACCTATTTCGAATTCCGAACAGGTCCTTGGGATTGCTGGTTAAAAGGGATTGTAAATAGAAGGGAGTAAAGGAAGACATCCTAAATTAGGAAGATGTTTATTCATTAGTTTGTAGTTCATTTCTTTGCTCCTCATTCATTTGTTCATTTGACAAACATATTTTTTGAGGGTGTTAGTAAAGTTCCAGGTTCTGGGGACTCAACAACAAAACAGCAGAATGCACTGTCTTTAAGGAGCTTATATTCTGGGTGTGGAGGGTGGTGGTAAAATAAGAGGTGCTGACATAGTACCCTTGGGTGGCCCTAATATGGAGAAAGATGGAAGGGCAGTGGGGCCGGGCAGGAAGAGTAGCCCAATACCATTGCACTCTGTAGAAGTGATGTTCATTGGCCTTATGGGGACCTTATGGGCACCACTGTGCACAGATGAAAAGATGGGCCCCATTGATCTCAAAGTCATCACAAAGGAGAAAACATCTGCAAATTATGACTTTGTGGGAGAAGGTGCAATCTCATCAGGGACCCTTGGTCTGACCCTTGATTTGGTGGGAGAGAATGCAGGAACCAGGAGGGCCAGTGGAGAGGAAGAAGGTAGAATTTGAGAGGTGTTAAGGCATTAGGAGGGACAGGACTGGAACCAATAGAATATGGAGAGTAGGGAACATCTCTGGTTACAGGGTTGGACTATAGGAACCAGTTGGGGGACTTCTGCTTGGACTTGCTGAGACTGGATTCCTGTGCGTCTTTTGATCAACCAGAAGAGCTTAATGGAAATCTCTGTATGGAGTTCTAAGCCTTTCATCTGACACCTTGGCATCCTGAAAGAACCCGTCAGATAGGAATAGTATGGTTCCCCTCTCATGGGAGAGCCATGGTACAGGGAGGCCAAAGTGATAACACTCGATTGGAATCTGTGACTTAAGCCCTTTGGAGGCTGGGGTGAGGCACTGATGGAGGAGGGCTTTCGGGAAGACCCCAAAGATGGACAGGAGCCTGACAGGCAACTCAGCTGGCTGGTGGCAGCATCAGGGTTACTGCAGAATGAGGAGAAGGGGGACAGCAGGAATGAGCATTCATGATCACTCAGCCCTGTCTATTGTCCCACCAGCCCTACTGCGGGTGGCTCCCTTGCACATCCAGCCTAGAGACCAGCTGCTTGGGAGATTCCAGGTGCGCCCCACGGAGGCTGATGGCTTTGGTCTGCAGAGGGAGGGGCAGGGAGTTTTGAAAGCTCTCCAGGTGGTTCTAATGCAAAACAAAGATTGAATGAGAAATCAGGTCCACAGGATTTCCCAGACACCAGTGCCTGGAGCCAGCTCAGAGCAGGAGATCTGGAGCAGGCAGGGAGATGGTGACCTGTGTCCCTGCATTCATTTCTGTGTACCATGTGTGCTATTACAAACAGAAATGCAATCGCTAGATGTTTGATAACATTCCCTAGATTTGATGGTACCCTGGATTTTGCAAAGAGACTTTCCCTGAGAAAATGGCAAGTTGTGTTTTTTTACAGCACAAAGACGTCACTGGTTTATGATTTAAAGCCCTTTCCTTTGAGGACTCTTGGGCACACACAAGGGACAGGTCAGCCAGCCCTGCTCCACCCATCATCACAGCACTCCTTCTCCCCCATCCTTGTCTCCGGCTTCGTGTCTGCTCCATAAATCATGGCGTTATGCAAATAGAAAAATCTGCCTGTGGCTCCGTGAAGAGAAATCACCCACAAATGTGGATTTCCATGGAAACCAAAAGCAAAATGCAACAGGAAGGAAAGAAAGGGGAAATTAGACCTGCAGTCTCGCTTTCATCCGCGTCACTGTTTCTCATTACCGCCCCTCCTCCATCCATTTCTTTTACTGTATGTACTTTTAGACAGGAGTGTTTTATTTATGTTTCTTTCCCGGTGGAGTTCTAGAAGTTCAATATTCAGTCTAGAAAAAGATGATTTATTTAGAGCGTTGTGAAAACTGTTATATGACGCATGGTAGCCATTTTCTCATTATTATTAAAGAAAAGCAGGAAAAAGAACTAGGAATCTTCTTCCCAGTAGGAGAGATATAGATAAGCTTTAAAGAACTTGCCAAATGATATGAGTATAAAATACTATATATGGATTGTAGGGAGGACTGAGAATATTGTTTCTGGGAACTCCTTTAATTGTAAGATAGCTAGTCTGCTAGGGTTGTGTAAAAAAGTACTAGAGACTAGGGGCTTAAACAACAGAAATTCATGTACTCACAGTTTTGGAGGTTGGATTTCTGAGATAAAGGTGTTGGCAAGTTAGTTTCTCTTGAGGTGTCTCTTATTGGCTTCCAGACAGCTATTTTCTCCCTGTGTCCTCACATGTGGTCTTTCCTCTGGGCATGTTCATGTTATTCCCAAATCACCATTGTCATCCTGCTTCTTATAAGGATACCTGTCAGTCTGGATTAGGGCCCACCCTCATTTTAGCTTAATCCCCTCTTTAAAGGTCCAACCTCCAAAGACTGTCACATTCTGAGGTACTAAGAGTTAGGGCTTCAACATATGAATTTTGAAGGAACACAATTCAACCTATAACAGATTCCATTTGGAGAGCATGATTTAGAATCTAGCAGGTGAGAGCTGGAGGAAATCTTTCTTAGAAATATGGCCTCGGGCACCTGGGTGGCTCAGTTGGTTAAGCAACTGCCTTCGGCTCAGGTCATGATCCTGGAGTCCCAGGATCAAGTCCCACATCACACCCTCTGCTCATCAGGGAGCTGGCTTCTCCCTCTGCCCCTCGCCCCTTTCATGCTCTCTCTCTCTCTCAAATAAATAAAACCTTTAAAGAAAAAAAGAAATAAGAAATATGGCCTCAAAACTTGATTTCGCATACAGATCATTGAGGTCCAGGGCAAGTGACTCAGTGCAGCCCACCCACTGGGGAGGGGTGAATGAGAGGTCTGTAGACACCTTCTCCCAGCCCTGTTAGTGCATATCTTACACTATGTGGAACTCTAGATGAAAGTGCTTACATCATTGTTGCTCTGCCTCTAACATAGGCTACATGTGGCTGCTGGGCAAACAAGCACCTTTGTGAGTGACTGACCATGCTGCCCTCTCAGAACAGGATGGGAGGCATGATTCCATGTGGATCATGGTCCTACACAGGGTACACAAGATGTGCTTCTTCAGATCAGCTTTGGAACATCATCTCCCAAATCTTGCTGACTGTGATCTGGTAAAAGTGATTCCTGGGGCTTCCTTGTCTAATCTCACCCTCTAGAGGCTTTAACAAAGGAGATAATAAATGAGAGAACAAAAGCATCTTCCAGTATGGAACCAGATGCGAAAGCCTGCACTCACTGAGTCACTGGAAATTGAAATGGTAGCCCTCCAGCACTAGAATGCAAAAGGATCACTGCAAGACTAATTAAAAATGCAGTCCTGTTCAAGAGCTTCTGATGAATTCTGAGTTATGGTTCATTCAGGACTATCTCTAAGAAACATCCAAGGTTTAATGTGAATCAGATTATCCCGTGGTCACACCTGGAATAACAATCGTTTAGTCTCCCTATTCAGAATGTGATCCACTGACAAGCAAGTGCAGAATCACCTGGAAGCTATGAGAAATTCAGAGACTTAGTCCCACCATAGATTGACTGAATGAGAATCTGAATTTTCATTCAAGTTTGAGAAGCCTTGCTTTTTTTTTTTTTTTTTTTTAGGATTTTATTTATTTATTTGTCAGAGAGAGAGAGAGAGCATAGGCAGAGTGGCAGGCAGAGTCAGAGGGAGAGGCAGGCTCCCCACGGGGCAAAGAGCCCGATGTGGGACTCGATCCCAGGACGCTGGGATCATGACCTGAGCCGAAGGCAGCTGCTCAACCAACTGAGCCACCCAGGAAGCCTTGCTTTAAGCAGCCATATTCGTGTGATCTGATGGTCTCCTTTGATAGTGATGGTGGGATTGTCCAAATCATTAGTTAACAGGATGTTTTGTAGATGCCCAAATCCTTCAGAAATTATCATTAGCAACCTTGAGAAAGTTACTACCAAAAACTGTGAAAGATAAGAGATTTTATACTAATTTTAAGCTAGTAAATTAGCCTGCCACCATTTCCTAGGTGCTAGCAAGGAAAGGAAGACTCTTGGGTCAGAGACAAGTATAGTAGGCAGCCTGAAATTTGGGTGCACATCTTGTCCAGTGGACAGCGTGGACAGGGAGTTCGTATCATAGTAGAGGAGATCTGAGAGAAACTGTAGCCAATGCTGTAGAAGGAGACACTATCTTTATTTGCCTGGCCAGGAAAGATATTACACACAGAGAAGACCAGATATGCTAAGGTTTTTAGTCAACACACAGAGAATTAATTAACAGGACTTAATTCAGGCATATTTTGAGGCTTACGGAACTTGGAAGTAGGCAATGCATATATTTGAATGTTGTAATTTACAACTTGTACATTCTACAACAGATATCTGTTAAAATCTTTTTACAAAAAGGTAATGGATGGGTCAAAAAGGTATCCAGATTCCTCTGTCAGCTTAAGCACAAGATGAATTAGTAAAAATAATATAAATTAAAATATTAATAATAGATAATACATTTCTATTTTTAGTACTTTACATTTATCAATGTACTTTCACATTCATTATCTAATTTCATTCTCAAAATAAATTACTTTCTTTCTTTCTTTTAATATGAAGAAGACACTCAGAGGGATTAAATACTTGGTTCAAAGTCACAGCTAATTCAGTAAAGCCAGATCTCACATCTAGGGGCTATGACTTTCTAGTAAGGAAATTTTAGCTGACACATTTATTCGGTTAAGGAAAAAAAAATAGAACTAGATTTATGCTTACAAATAAAAATCAGTACCACTAATTCTACCAGAAAAAGAATAACTGAAAGGTATGGATGAATTAATTTTTCCCCTTCTACAGCCATTTTTGTGACAACTTAGCACTTTCCAGGGAACGTGTTTTTTTTTTTTTTTTTTTTTTTTCAACATGCAGAATCATTAACAAGATTTAGTTCTTCTCACGGCATCTGCTCCCCTGGAATTGGGAGTCTTGATGGAAATGAAATCCAAGGGAGAGTTGTTATATTAGAAACTTATTTCTGAATCCATTCAAAGAATGTTTCTGAAATATTATAAAAGAGCCTATTGTGGTATCATGTTAACTACTCTAAAGCTCACATATGGGAAGCCTTTATCTAATCAACCACACTGCATAATCACAGGCTTAGTAAATCATATTTAGGAGCAGACAGAGAGTTTTTTTAATATCCCATGCAGTATATTTAGGAGAGTGTTAATGCCAAATTTCCTTTTTTTCCTATCTTTTCTATTTTTAGTCTGCACCTCATTCTGTCATTATTAATGCTGCCTTAGTCCCATTCTCATTTATCATCACATAGGGACAGGCATGTCCTATGGTTTTCTACTATGCAGACATCTTCTTATCTATCTACCTATCTATTGTGCAATGCTCCGTCTTTCCTCCTTCCTTCCCTTCCTACCTCCCTGCCCCCTCCCATTTTCTTCTCTATTATATGCTCTCTTTTTTCTTCTTACTACTTGACAGACATCACAGTAGTGATAGTAAAACAGTGCCTGCTTTCTAGGGTCTTCCTTTCATTGAGTGCCCACACAGTTTCTTGGCACAGCTACCAGACCATGGCATGTCCATTCTCTAGTGTTAAAAGAATTTTGGGAGGGAATACAAATGGTGTTTCTTTTCAGAACTTTGTTTTATAGGTCACTAGGTTTGTTTTTACCCTGATGTCTTTTTCTTAATATCTTTTCAACTATGTGTTCAAATAATACAACCCTTTGGAAAATCCTATAAGCAAAGAATATGAAACCAGTATTTCTGGCTTGAGATTTAGAACTACATCAGTGGCCAGCCCCAATGAATGTATCTTTGTTATTCAGTGAAAGAGAAAAGACTGAACAGACAGGCAGGAGTTTGTGCCTAGCACAATTCAGTCACCATATTGGTGGTGGCCAATAGAAGTACCCTTGATAGTTGTATCACTGCTACAAAGCTGTAACCTTTGTGGATAACGTGAGGAATCCTTTGTTTTTCCACAACAAACAAGTAGGAGAGAGGACATAGGAAGTTCAGCACTGTGTAGATGGTGCTTAAGTCTAACCAGTTTCCTGAGAGGGGACTGACCACTGGTGCATGCTTCAGCTACTGAGCCAGCCAGGTGCCCCTTTTACCTGTAATTCTTAAGATTTATATTTCCGGTGTTCTTTCAAGAGAAGGAGTTGAGATGGCAGAGTAGTAGGGGGACCTTGAACTTGCCTTGTCTCCAGAACACAGCTCAATCAGGATCATATCCTTTTGAACAACAAGGAAATTGATCTGAGGATTAACAGTCTGCACAACTGGAGGGAGAGGGGGGGAAAAAAAACAATCGAAGGGAGAGAACGTGACAGATGCAAGATGTGAATCTGGGAGATGTGAATTGAAGGAGAGAAAAGCCATGGTGCTGTGAAAGGGAAGGGCCACTCTTTGCAGAAGGAAGTCAGGGAGAGAGGGAGAGAGCAGGAGAGAGCAGCACATAGGGTTTCATAAGATGCCACCATGTGGGGATCCCCTTGGTTACATTGGAAGACAATGCTCCCCTTCCTGGAGTAATTTGAAAGAGAGTATATTGCCTCTCCAAGGAAAAAAATCCTGCTGGGCACCATTGAGCAGCTGTTTAACAGCAGGAGATAGAGGTGTATGTAGAAGGCAGATAACCTGGTTGAAACTTTTTTTCTGTGCTTTACCATAGATTCCAGCCATAGTACATGCACCCTACAACTTCTTTTCTGGGACAGAATGGTGCTGGGTGCAGTGTGAGTCTCTCCTCTGGGGGAGGGGAGCAGGTTCACACTTTGAGAGGTCTTTTAAGATTTGCAGTTTTGAATTACAGCCACCAGCCAGAGATAAAACACACAACTGTGGAACTGGGTGAGTACATAATCCAGGCACAGAGAAGCTGAGGGTTAGGATCTGATGAAAGCCTGGGATATAGGAAGGGAGATTGTTTGCTTTACTGTGAGGCTCTCCTGGACAACAATGGCCACGATGCCCCTCCTGGGGAGGAAAGGGCAGCATGATGCTGTCTTCCAACACCTCCACACCCACCAACACAACTGGATTTCAGAGAGAAACACAGTGCCTCCAGCAGAGGCTGGAGTCATTAGCACCAAACCCTACCACCTAGTACCTGGCAGGGACATCTTTACTAGGACAGGTCTCAGAAGACCAGCACAGGTCCCCCACATGCACCAAGTCTATTGATCACAGAGTGCTCCATAGCATCAGCTTCAGTGCTGATAGAACTAGGACCAAGCTTTCTTATTTATTTACTTGTCTGTCTGTTTGTTTGTTTATCTATCTATCTATCTTCTTTCTTTGGTATTAGGCTTATAGTATTTTATTCATTATTAGTTTGTTCCTTTTCTCATTTTTTGGATCAGTCTTTTTTTTTTTTTTTTTTCCTTCTTCCTTTCTTGTTCTTTGGAATCAGGCTTATAGTTTTTTGTTGATCTGTCTGCTTGCTTTATTGTTCCTTTTCTTTTTCTCTTTTTTTGGATCAGGCATTTTTCTCCTTTTTTTTATCAGGCTTATCCTAAATAAATCAAAGTTTATTGATTTATTAAATTTATTGATTTGGTTAAATCACGGTTTATTGATCTACTAAAATCACCTAGTTAAAGTTCTAAACACTCCTCACTGCAAGCAGGGAGGAACCTATAGAGGACTGACCTGTGGGAAAGAGCAGGAAAAACCCAACAGCAAAGTGCACACAGCTTGAACACAAAATACCTCCTGAAGTCTTAGGTGCTGGACAGTGTATGACCCTTTAACATAGTATTACTCTCAGGAGCAGAAAACAGGAAACATAACAAACTCTCATAATACACAAAAGACAGAAATCTACATATCATAATAAGATTCTCCTATCAAGAAGAATCACAACCAGGGATTTGCTCAAAACAGATGTAAGGAATATATTTAAACAAGAATTTAGAACAACAGTCATAAGAGTACTAGCTGGGTTTGTAAGAAGCATAGAAGACACCAGAGAAACCTGGGCTACAAATAAAAAAAACCTAAAAACTAGTCATACCAAAATAAAAAAAATATTATAACTGAGATGCAAAACCAACTGGATATAATCACAAAGAAGATGAAAGAAGCAGAGGAAAGGATAGGTGATATAGAAGATAAAATTATGGAAAATGATTAAGCTAAAAGAAGAGGGAAAGAAAACGATTAGATCACAAGTACAGACTTAGGAACTCGGCAATGTCACAAAACACAATAATACATGTATCATAGGAATCCCAGAAGAAGAGCAGGAAAAGGGGGCAGAAGGTTTATTTGAACGAATTATAGCTGACAACTTCCCTAACAAGGGGAAGGAAACAGGTATTCAAGTCCAAGAGGTATAAAGAATTCCCCTCACGGGGCATCTGGGTGGGTCAGTGGGTTAAGCCTCTGCCTTCAGCTCAGGTCATGATCTCGGGGTCCTGGGATCAAGTCCCACATCAGGCTCTCTGCTCAGCAGAGAGCCTGCTTCCTCCTCTCTCTCTCTCTCTCTCTCTCTCTCTCTGCCTGCCTCTCTGCCTACTTGTGATCTCTCTCTGTCAAATAAATAAATAAAATCTTAAAAAAAAAAAGGGATTCCCCTCACAACAACAACAACAACAACAATGACAACAACAAATCCCAACAGGTCAACACCAAGACATATCATAATGAAACATTCAAAATACAAAGATAAAGAGAAAATTCTGAAAGCAGCTAGGGACAAAGCAGCTAAGGACCTACAGAAATGTAGCAAGCCAGAAAGAAGTGTTGTGATAGAGTCAATGTGTTAAATGGGTAAAATATGCAGCCAACAATACTTTATCCAGCAAGGCTGTCATTCACAATAGAAGGAGAGATAGTTTCCAAGACAAGCAAAAGCTAAAGGAGTTCCAGAACACTAATGCAGCCCTGCAAGAAATGTTAAAGGGGAACTTTGAGCAGAAAAGAGAGACCAAGAGCCAAAAGACTAGAAAGGAACAGAGAAAATCTATAGGAACAATGACTTTATAGGTAAAACAATGACACTAAATTCATATCTATCAATATTACTCTGAATGTAAATGGACTAAATGCTTTAATTAAAATACATAGGGTGTCAGAATGGATTAAAAAAAAAGATCTGGGGCACATGGGTGGCTCAGTGGATTAAAAAAACAAGACCCATTGATATGTTATTCATAAGAGACTCATTTTAGACCTAAAGACCTCTCCAGATTTAAAGTGAGAGGGTGGTGATGGGAGGGAGTCAAGATAGCGGAGATGTAGCAGGCTGAGACTACTTCAGGTAGCAGGAGATCAGCTAGATAGCTTATCTAAAGATTGCAGACACCCACAAATCCAATGGGAGACTGAAGAAAAGAAGAACAGCAATTCTATAAACAGAAAATCAACCACTTTCTATTGATCTTCTGGGGGAGGGGCTTGTTGTAGTGATTCTCAAGTGTCTTTGCCCCAGGTGGAGTTGCACTGTCCTTACCAGGGGCCAGGCTGAGTAATTGGCTCGGGTTTGCTTTCAGGAGCTTTTGTTCCCTGAATGCTTTCCGTAGAGTTCCAGAGGATGGGAATGAAAATGACGGCCTCCCAGTCTCCGGCCTGGAGGAGCTGAGAGCTCTAGAAAACCTGAAAAGACGCATAACCAGTAAGGAGATTGAAACAGTCATCAAAAGTCTCTAAACAAACAAAAGCCCAGTGCCAGATGGCTTCCTGGGGCAATTCTACCAAACATTTAAAGAAGGACTAACTCCTATTCTCCTGAAACTGTTCCAAAAAATAGAAATGGAAGGAAAACTTCCAAACTCATTTTATGAGGTCAGCATCACTTTGATCCCCAAACCAGATAAGGATCCCATCAAAAAAGAGAACTACAGACCAATATCCTTGATGAACACAGATGCAAAAATTCTCACCAAAATACTAGCCAATAGGATTCAACAGTACATTAAAAGGATTATTCACCACGACCAAGTGGGAAGTCCTAGCCTCAGCAATCAGACAAAAAAAGGAAATTAAAGGCATCCAAATCGGCAAAGAAGAAGTCAAACTATCACTCTTTGCAGATGATATGATACTGTATGTGGAAAACCCAAAAGACTCCACTCCAAAACTGCTAGAACTTGTACAGGAATTCAGTAAAGTGTCAGGATATAAAATCAATGCACAGAAATCAGTTGCATTTCTCTACACCAACAATAAGACAGAAGAAAGAGAAATTAAGGAGTCAATCCCATTTACAATTGCACCCAAAACTATAAGATACCTGGGAATAAACCTAACCAAAGAGGCTAAGAATCTATACTCCGAAAACTATAAAGTACTCATGAAAGAAATTGAGGGAGACACAAAGAAATGGAAAAATGTTCCATGCTCCTGGATTGGAAGAATAAATATTGTGAAAATGTCTATGCTACCTAAAGCAATCTACACATTTAATGCAATTCCTATCAAAGTACCATCCATTTTTTTCAAAGAAATGGAACAAATAATCCTAAAATTTATATGGAACCAGAAAAGACCTCAAACAGCCAAAGGAATATTGAAAAAGAAAGCCAAAGTTGGTGGCATCACAATTCCAGACTTCAAGCTCTATTACAAAGCTGTCATCATCAAGACAGCATGGTACTGGCACAAAAAACAGACACATATATCAATGGAACAGAATAGAGAGCCCAGAAATAGACCCTCAACGCTATGGTCAACTAATCTTCGACAAAGCAGGAAAGAATGTCCAATGGAAAAAAGACAGCCTCTTCAATAAATGCTGTTGGGAAAATTGGATGGTCACATGCAAAAAAATGAAATTGGACTATTTCCTTCCACCACACACAAAAATAGACTCAAAATGGATGAAGGACCTCAATGTGAAAAAGGAATCCATCAAAATCTCTGAGGAGAACACAGGCAGCAACTTCTTCGACCTCAGCCACAGCAACATCTTCCTAAGAACATCGCCAGAGGCAAGGGAAACAAGGGCAAAAATGAACTATTGGGATTTCATCAAGATCAAAAGCTTTTGCACAGCAAAGGAAACAGTTAACAAAACCAGAAGACAACTGACAGAATGGGAGAAGATATTTGCAAACGACATATCAGATAAAGGGCTAGTGTCCAAAATCTATAAAGAACTTAGCAAACTCAACACCCAAAGAACAAATAATCCAATGAAGAAATGGGCAGAAGACATGGACAGACATCTCTGCAAAGAAGATATCCAGATGACCAACAGACACATGAAAAAGTGCTCCATATCACTCGGCATCAGGGAAATACAAATCAAAACCACAGTGAGATATCACCTCACACCAGTCAGAATGGCTAAAATTAACAAGTCAGGAAATGACAGATGCTGGTGAGGATGTGGAGAAAGGGGGACCCTCCTATACTGTTGGTGGGAATGCAAGCAGGTGCAACCACTCTGGAAAATGGTATGAAGGTTCCTCAAAATATTGAAAATAGAGCTACCCTATGACCCAGCAATTGCACTACTAAGTATTTACCCTAAAGATACAAATGTAATGATCCGAAGAGGCACGTGCACCCGAATGTTTATAGCAGCAATGTCTACAATAGCCAAACTATTGAAAGAACTTAGATGTCCATCAACAGATGAATGGATAAAGAAAATGTGGTATATATACATAATGGAATACTATGCAGCCATCAAAAGAAATGAAATCTTGCCATTTGCGATGACGTGGATGGAACTAGAGGTTATCATGCTTAGCGAAGGAAGTCAATCAGAGAAAGACAACTATCATATGATATGAGGAAGTGGAGATGCAACATGGGGGGTTAAGGGGGTAGAAGAAGAATAAATGAAACAAGATGGGATCGGGAGGGAGACAAACCATAAGTGGCTCGTAATCTCACAAAACAAACTGAGGGTTGCTGGGGGGAGAGGGGTTGGGAGAGGGGGATGGGGTTATGGACATTGGGGAGGGTATGTGTTAAAGTGAGTGCTGTGAAGAGTGTATACCTGGTGATTCACAGACCTGTACCCCTGGGGATAAAAATATATTATATGTTTATAAAAAATTAAAAATTAAATAAATATATAAATTAAGTAATTAAAAAAAATAAAGTGAGAGGGTGGAGAACCACCTAACATGGTAATGGACAACAAAAGAAAGCTGGAGTAGTCATCCTTATATCAGACAAACTAGATTTTATATTTTAAAATATTTATTTATTTGAAAAAGAGAGAGCATGCAGAAAGGTAGGACAGAGGGAGACAGAGAGAACTACACCCTGAGTGGGGAGATTAACATAGAGTTTAAATTCATGACACTGAGACCATGACCTGAGCTAAAAACCCAAGTAAGGAACTCAGCCAACTGTGACTCCCAAGCTCCCCAGACAATCTAGATTTTAAACCAAGGACTATATTAAGAGATGAAGAAAGGTACTATGTCATAATAAATACTATGTCATAAAAAATGTCAAAATATCCAACAAGATGATCAAACAATTGTAAATATTTATGCCCCTAACTTGGGAACAGCCAAATATATAAATTGATTAATAACCAACTTGAAGAAACTCAGTGATAACAATACAATAATAGTAGGGGAATTGGATACCTTACTCACAGCAATGGACAGATTATCTAAGCCAAAGATAAACAAGGGAGTAATGGTTTTGAATGACATGCTGTACCAGATGAACTTAAAGATATATTTAAAACATTTCATACTAAAGCAGCAGAATACACATTCTTTTTGAGGTCATATGGAACATTCTCCAAGATACACTACATACTGGTTCACAAAGCAGGCCTCAACAAGTACAAAAAGATTGATATCATACCAGGTATATTTCCAGACCACAATGCTATGATATTTGAAGTCCAGTATAAGAAAAAAAAAAATTAGAAGGATCACAAATGGATTGAAGTTAAAGAACATCTTGCTAAAGAATGAATGGGTCAGCCAGGAAATTGAAAAAAAAATTTTTTTAAAAATATATGGAAGGCAATGAAAATAAAATACAACAGTTCCAAACCTTGGGATGCAGCAAAGGTGGCGCTAAGAGAAAAGTATATAGCAATACAGACCTTCTTTGAAAAGCAACAAGTCTCAAATATACAACCAATATTACATCTAAAGGAGCTGGAAAAAGAACAGCAAATAATGCCTAAAGCCAGCAGAAGAAAGGAAATAGCAATGGTTAGAGTAGAAATATATGACATAGAAATTTTAAAAAATGGTTCTTTGAAAGAATTAACAAAATTGATAATCTCCTAGCCAGACTTATAAAAAAAGAAAAGAAAAAAGACCCAAATAGGAGAGTGGGAGGCAAGATGGTAGAGGAGTAGGGGGCTCCATTTCAACTGGTCCTCTGAATTTAGTTATCTATCTATCAAACTATTTTGAACACCCAAGAAATCAGTCCGAGATGTAAGAATATATATCTGGATCTCTATAAGCATGAAAAGTGCTTTTTGCAAGGTAGAATGTGCAGAGTCATGAATCTGTGGGGAGATACTGGAAGATAAATGGAAGGAGAGAGTCCATAAACTGGATCCTGGAAAGTGATATAACACTGGAGCACAAAACTGGAACCCTTAGAAATCTGCCCTGTGAGAGACATCTCTCTCTGAAAGGGGTTCTGGAAATGAAAAGGTAGAATTCTAGGTAGGGCATTGTGGTCTCAGGATCCGGGGAGTCACAGAGCAAATGGGGATGCCTTAAATGGTAGAGTGCCCAAGCAGTGGACCCAAGAAGCAGGTTATGATCAGCAAGTCCAATAGGGGACATTCAACTTGGGTGGCCATAAATCCTGAGCTCAGTTGGTTGGTAATTCCTCTTTCCCTGAGTGATTAAAGCAACCTGAAGAAGGCTGGAACCTGCACCTGAAACTGGGCAAAAAGTCACAGAGTGGTAACAGCCTAGAAGAGACATTGGGGTGGCACCCAGACAAGATCTAGGAGCTTCAGGTCTGCTCATGAGCCTGTGGCAACTCATGGTTATAGAGTCAGAAAAGGCAGAGTCACTCACGGGCCTCTGGGACTACCTCTGAGAGAGTTGCAGAGGGCACACACCACAGGAGGCTGTGTTTTTTGGTGAATACAGAAGTGGAGACTGCTTGTCCTAGAGGGTTTATTAAAGAGAGAGAACTTTCTGCTCTGGGTCAAAGGTTTAGGCATGGCCATTTTTGCTCTGATCTTCTGAAGAGGCATGCAAAGCCTTCAGGGAACAAAAGCCACTCAGAGGACCAGTTTTCACTGAGTCCACCCTCCAGAGAGGGGGTAGGAAAACTCCACACATGCAGGGATACCTGAGAAACAGCACAGCATACCCCTCCCCCAGAAGACAGAGTAGAAGAACAGGTGGACAACAAGCCTATGGATCTCACAGGACTAAAATTCTAACACCAGGGGAAATTAATATATTGAGCTCCAGGTGTTGCCTCATGATTCATTTATTTTTCAGATAAAATTCTTCTTTTCTTTTTTTCTCTTTTTCTTATGCTTCTTCTCTCTTTTTTTCTTTTTACCTTTGTCTCATTTCAACTAGATGCTTATTATAGCAACTTTTATTTCGAAGTCTCTTTTTAACTTGTATTTTTTCACATCTACATTTTTTATAGACATATGCTTCATTTTAGTCTTTTTTTTACTCTACTCAATTATCTATATCTATATATCTATAGGTATATAGCTATAGATATAGATATATAAGCTTTACTTTCCTTGCAATTTTTGGATGTACTGTCTTCTAACACACAGACCAAAATTCACCCAGGAACAAGTGGAACACCCTGTTTTGTCCACACTGTGAGATTATAGTTCCTCCTCCCCCACCTTTTGAAAAACTTTTTATTCTTGTGCTTCATTTTGGCTTTGTTTTTCCGTGGTGGCTTCCAACCTCTCTGGATTTTGCTAGGGTGCATCTTGCTTGGGTTGATATTTTGGACTCTGCGCATTTGCCCACCCATCATTCTCTGGACGGAATGACAAGAAGGGGGGTCTGACACAAAAAAGAACCAGAGGCAGTGTTCTCTGCCACAGAGCTAATTGATATAGAAATAAGTAAGAGGTCAGAGAAAGAATTCAAAATAGCAATCATAAAGTCAGGAAGAAAAGCATTAGTGACAATATAGACTCTGTAAGAGCAGAAATGAGATCTAATTAGGCCAAATTAAAAAATGCTATGAATGAGATGCTGTCTAAATTAGATACTCTAATACCCAGGATAAATAAGGCAGAAGAGAGGATAAGTGATGTAGAAGATAAGCTGATGGAAAGGAAGGAAGTTGAGGAAAACAGAGATTGTCAGCTAGTAGCCCATGAAAAAAGGCTTGGAGAGTTTAGTAATGCCATGAAATGTTCCAATATCAAAACATTGGAATCCCTGAGGGGGGTGGAAAGAGGGAGAGAAATAGACTGAGCCAGAGAGTATATATCTGAACAAATCATAGCTGAGAACTTTCCTAATTTGGGGAAGGAAATGAACATTTGGGTCCAATAAGTAAAGAAGACCCCTCCCCACAAAAGTAGGTCAACAACCTGACATATAATATTGAACCTTACAAATCTTACAATCTAAGAAACTATCCTGAGAGCTGCTAGGGAGAGAGTTTCCTTACATATGGATGGAGAAACATCAGAATGACATAAGACCTATCTCCAGAAACCTGGCAAGCCAGATATAACAAGACATATTCAGGGTACTAAATGAGAAGAACATGCAGCCAAGAATACTTTATCTAGCAAGGTTGTCATTCAGAATGGACAGAGAGATAAAGAGCTGGAGGACAGGCAGAAACTGAAAGAATATGCAACCACCAAGCCAGCTCTTCAAGAATATTAAGGAGGACTCTGTAAGTGAAGAAAGACCCCAGAAGTAATATAAACCAGAAAGCAATTGAGACAATCTACAGAAACAGGGACTTTACAGGCAATTTAGTGCCATTACAGGCAATGGCACTAAATTCATATCTTTCAATAGTTACTCTCAATGTAAATGGGTTGAGTGAAAAGACACAGGGTTTCAGATTGGATACAAAAGCAGGACACATCCATATGCTATCTACAAGAGACTCATTTTGAACCTAAAGAAGGCTCCAGAATTAAAGTTATGGGATGGAGAACAATTTATCTCACCAAAGGATCTCAAAAGAAAGTGGGGGTAACAATCCTCATATCAAACAAATTAGATTTTAAAACAAAGACTGTAGCAAGAGATGTAGAGGACACTATTTCACGCCTAATGGGGTTATCCAACAAGAAGATCTAAAAATTATAAATATCTATGCCCCCAACATGGGAGCAGCCAATAATATAAACCAATTAATAATAAAAAAAGGAAACATTTGGAGATTGTAACGCTCCACCCTCAGCAGTGGACAGCTCATCTAAGTAGAAGATCAAGAAAGAAGCAAGAACTTTGAAGGACACATTGGACCAGATGGACTTTGAATATTATATAGAACATTCCATCCTAAAACAACAGACTACTCATTCTTCTTGTGTGCACATGGGACTTTCTCCAGAATAGATCACAAACAGGGTCACAAATAAGATCTCAACTGATATCAAAAGACAGAGATTATTCCCTGCATATTTTTAGACCACAGTGCTTTGCACCTGAAATTCAATCACAAGAAGAAATTTGGAAGGATCTCAGATTCTTGAGTTAGAGATCATCCTGCTAAGGAAAGAATGGGTCAGTCAGGAAATTAAAGAGGAGCTTAAACAATTCATGCAAACCAACGAAAATGAAAGCACATCAGTTCCAAATCTATGGCATACTGCAAAGGTGGTCCTAAGAGGGAAGTACATAGCCATCCAAACCTCTCTCAAAAAATTAGAAAAATCCCAAGCACAAAGGTAACCTTACATGTAATGGACTTGGAATAAGACTAGCAAGTAAAGCACAAACGAAGCAGAAGAGAAATAATAGAGATTAGAGCAGAACCCAATGAAATAGAAACTAGAAGAACAGGAGAACAGATCAACAAAACTAGAAGATGGTTCTTTGAAAGCACTAAGATAGATAAACATCTGGCCAGACTTATCCAAAAGAAAAGAAAAGGGACCCAAATTCATAAAATCATGAATGAAAGGAAATGGGAGAGATCATGACTAACACCAGGGAAATAGAGACAACTATTAGAACTCATTACCAGCAGCTATATGCCAACAAACTAGGCAATCTGTAAGAAATGGATGCATTTCTGGACACTAACAAACTACCAAGACTGAAACAGGAAGAAATAGACAATCTGAATAGACCAATGACCAGTAAGGAAATTGAAACAGTTAAAAACAAAAACAAAACTCCCCCAAAACAAGAGTCCAGATACAGATGTTTTCCCAGGGAAATTCAACCAAACTTTCAAAGAAGAAATCATACTTATTCTACTGAAGCTGTTTCAAAAACTAGAAATGGAAGGAACACTTCCAAACTTGTTCTATGAGGCAAGCATTACCTGATCCCCAAACCAGAAAAAGACCTCATCAAAAAGGAGAATTACAGACAAATATCCCTGATGAGCGTGGATGTCAAAATACTCAACAAGAACCTAGCCAATAGGATCCAACAGTATATTAGAAGGATTATTCACCACAACCAGGTGGGATTTATGCCTGGGCCGCAAGGGTGGTTCAACATGTGCAAATCAATCAATGTGAGTGATCACATTAACAAAAGAAGAGACAAGAACCATAGGATCCTCTCAATAGATGCAGAAAAGCATTTGAAAAAATACAATATCCTTTTCTGATTAAAATTCTTCAAAGTCTAGGGATGGGGGAACATACCTCAATTTCATAAAAACTGCCTGTGAAAAGGCACAGTGAATATCATTCTCAATGGGGAAAACAGAAAGCTTTTCCCTTAAGGTCAGGAACACAACTGGGATGCCCAATCTCACTAATGTTGTTCAACATAGTACTAGTTGTCTTAGCCTCAGCAATTAGACAATTAAAAGAAATAAAAGGCATTAAAATTGCAAAGAATAAGTTAAACTCTCTCTTTTCACAGATGACATGATACCCTATGTGGGAAATCCCAAAGGCTCCACCCCCAAATTACTAGAACTGATATTGCAATTCAGCAATGTGGCAGGATACAAAAGCAATGCACAGAAATTAGTTGCATTTCCATATACTAACAATGAGAAGAAAGAGAAATTAAGGAATAGGTATGTTCCATCTACAATAGTGCCCCGAATCATAAGATACCAAGAAATACACCTAACCAAAGAAGTAAATGATCTGTATTCAAAAAACTATAGAACACTTATGAAAGAAATTGGGGAGGACACAAAGAGATGCTAAAACATCCATGATCATGGGTTGGAAGAATAAACATTGCTAAATGTCTCCGTTGTCCAAACTAATCCACACTTTCAATGCAATCCCTATCAAAATTCCGACAACTTTCTTCACAGAGCTGGAACAAATAATCCTAAAATTTGTGTGAAACCAGAAAAGACCCCATATCACCAGGGTAATGTCAAAAAAGAAAACCAAACCTGGTGGCATCACAATGCCTGACTTCAAGCTGTATTACAAAGCTATCATCATCAAGACAGCATGGTATTGGGACAAAAACAGACAGATAGGTCAATGGAACAGAATAGGGAGCCCAGAAATGGACACTTAACTGTATGGCCAATTAATCATTGACAAAGAAGCAAAGAATATGCAATAGAATAAAGACAATCTCTTCAACACATGATTTTGGAAAAACTGGACAACATTCAGAAGAATGACACAGGACCATTTTCTTATCCATTCACTAAAATAAGTTCAAAAAAGATGAAAGACCTAAATGCAATTAGGGAAACCATCAAAATCCTAGAGGAAAACACAAGCAGAAACCTTTTTGACCTCAGACATATAGCGACTTCTTACTAGACAGGTCTTTGGAGGAAAGAAAAACAAAAGCAAAAATTAACTACTGGAACTAGATAAAGATTAAAAAAAACCTTCTTCACAGAGAAGGAAACATCAACAAGACTAAAAGGCAACCTTGAATGCAATAAGATATTTCCAAACAACATATCTGAAAAAGATCTAGAATCTATTAAGAAACGAATCAAAATCAACACCCCCAAATAAATAATCCAGTTAAGAAATGGGCAGAAGACCTGAACAGACATTTCTCCAAAGAAGAAATATTAATGGCCTACAACGAATGAGAAAATGCTCAATGTTACTCATGATCACGGAAATACAAACCAAATCCACAATGAGTTACCACCTCACACCAGTCAAAATGGCTAAAATCAGTAACTTAGGAAATAAGAGATATTAGTGAGGATGCAGAAAAATTGCAATCCTTTTTCACTGTTGGTGGGAATGCAAACTGATGCAACACCTGTGGAAAATGGTATGGAGTTTCCTCAAAAAAGTTAAAAATAGAACTTCTATGACCCAACAATTGCACTACTAGGTATTTATCCAAAGGATGCAAAAATGCTGATTTGAAGGGGCTCCTGCACCCCAGTGTTTATATCAGCAAAGTCTACAATAGTCCAAATATGGAAAGAGTCTAGATGCCTATCGACAGATGAATGCATAAAGAAGATGTTGTGTGTATGTGTGTGTGTGTGTGTATACATATATATGTGTGTGTGTGTGTGTGTGTGTGTGTGTATGAAGGACAATTACTCAGCCATCAAAAGGATGAAATCTTACCATTTGTAACAATGTGGATGGAACTAGAGAATATTAAGCTAAGTGAAGTAATTCAGAGAAAGAAAAATATCATATGATTGCAATTATATGTGGAACTTAAGAAAACAAAATGGATGAACATAGACTGAGGGAAAACATCTGCAAGTCATATATCTTATAAAGGACTTACATCTAGAAAATATAAAGAATTCTCAAAACTAAATAAGAAAAAATCAAACAACCCAATTTTCTTAAGTCAGCCAAATATTTGACATGCATTTCACAAAGGAACATATATGAATAACAAATTAGCCCCTGAAAAAATTGTCAATATTATTAGTCATTAGAGAAATGTAAATTAAAGCCACCATGAAATAGCACTTCATACTAATTAGAATGAGGGAATTTAGGAAGAGTGACCATGACAAATGCTAGCAAGTATTCAGAAGAACTAACAGTGCCATATAGTGCTGATGGATATGAAATTATTTTGGAAAACAGTTCAGTATTTCCTTAAAAAGTTAAAAAAACATAGGTGTGCTTGGGTGACTTGGTTAAGCATCAGATTCTTTATTTTGGTTCAGGTCATGGTCTCAGAGTCTCTGGGGGTAGAGCCTGCTTAAGATTCTCTCTTTCCCTCACATGAAAAAGTGCTCCACATCACTCAGCATCAGAGAAATAGAAACCAAAGCCACAATGAGATACCACCTCACACCAGTCAGAATGGCTAAAATTAACAAGTCAGGAAATGACAGATGTTAGTGAGGATGTGGAGAAAGGGGAACCCTCCTACACTGTTGGTGGGAATGGAGGCTGGTGCAATCACTCTGGAAAACAGCATGGAGGTTCCTCAAAAAGTTGAAAATAGAGCTACCCTATGACCCAGCAATCCCACTACTGGCTATTTGCACTAAAGATACAAATGTAGTGATCCAAAGGGGCACGTGCACCCGAATGTTTATAGCACCAATGTCCACAATAGCCAAACTATGGAAAGAATCTAGATGTCATCAACAGATGAATGGATAAAGAAAATGTGGTATATATACAAAATGGAATACTATGCACCCACCAAAAGAAATGAAATCTTGCCATTTGTGACGACATGGATGGAACTAGAGGGTATTATGTTGAGCGAAATAAGTCAATCGGAGAAAGACAATTATTATATGATCTCTCTGATATAAGGAATTTGAGAGGCAGGGCTGGGGGCTGTGGGTAGTAGAGAAGGGAAAAATGAAACATGATGGGACTGGGCGGGAGACAACCCATAAGAGGCTCTTAATCTCACAAAATAAATTGAAAGTTGCTGGGGGGTAGGAGGGAAGGGGTAGGGTAGTTTGGGAAGGGTATGTGCTATTGTGAGTCCTGTGAAAAGTGTAAGCCTGATGATTCACAGACCTGTACCACTGGGGCAAGTAATACAATTGTATGTATATAAAAATAATTTTTTAAAAAAAAGATTCTCTCTTTCCCTTTCCCTCTTCCCCTCCGGGCTGACCTCACTCTCTCTCTCTAAAAAATAATAAGTAAATAAATAAAAATAATAAATAACTCACCTACCATACAATTTCAAACTTTCTACTCCTAGCTTTTTACCTAAGAGGACTGAGAGTTTGTGTCCACACAAACATGTATACATGAAGGTTCATAGGACTTTCTTTGTAATAATGAAACACTGCAAACAATCCAAATGTTCATCACCAAAAAAGATGACTAAATGAAACAAGATGGGATTGGGAGGGAGACAAACCATAAGTGACTCTTAATCTCACAAAACAAACTGAGGGTTGCTGGGGGGAGGGGGTTTGGGAGAAGGGGGTGGGATTATGGACATTGGGGAGGGTATGTGCTTTGGTGAGTGCTGTGAAGTGTGTAAACCTGGTGATTCACAGACCTGTACCCCTGGGGATAAAAATATATGTTTATAAAAAATAAAAAATTTAAAAAAAAATGACTGAACTGTTGATTCAAGCTACAATGTAAATGAATCTCAACATATTACACTCAATGGAATAAGTCATTGAGAACATAAAAGAAATGAGAAAAAGAGGACATAGTCTGATTTCATATATAAAAAACTCTAGAAAATGAAAATGAATCTATAGTGACAGGGCAGATAATGGTTTCCAGGGTGAGTTGGAGGCAAATGTGAAGGACTACAATGGCATGTAAGGAGTTTTGGAGAATGTTGACTATCTTGACTGAGGGATGATTTTATGGGTACACGCAAGTATCAAAACTTAGCAAATTGTACTTTTTGAATATGTGGTTTACTGTATGCCAATTATAACCCAATAAAGCTCTTTTTTAAAATTAAAAATCCAAATCTTTTTTTTTTTAATTCAAGTTACTTAACATATATTGTAATATTGGTTTCAGGGGTAGAATTTCGTGATTCATCACTTAAAAATAACACCCAATGCTCACCCCAGCAAGTGCCCCCATCTTCCATTCAGCACATTCCCCCATCCTCCTTTAGTCCAGCAACACTCATTTTGTTCTCTATAGTTAAGAATGTCTTATTGCTTGCCTCCCTTTCTTTTTTGTCTTATTTTATTTTTCCTTCCCTTCCCCTATGTTCATCTGTTTTGTTTCTTAAATTCCATGTGCATGTTAGACTCAGCTGGTCAGTGTCTATGATAAAACCTGCTGTGATTCTGATTGGCAGTGCATTGGATCTGTGGATCAGTTTAGGAAGAAGATACATATTAACAGTATGAATCTTCTAACCCATAAACAAGACACATTTCTTCATATATTTAGGTCTCTCATTCTTCTCAGAAAAGATTCAAAGAAACTTTAATCTCTTGAAATTTGTAACTTTTATTTTAATTTTTGTTGTTGTTGAGTGAAAGGAAAGGAGAGAAACAAATTCACAGGCCATTATTTCTGGATCCAAAAACCTTGACCCTCCTTCAAAGTCATCACCTTGGCTTCTTTGGGAGAAATAATTTCAATCTTCCTTTCAGTTACAATTTACCCATCAGAGAAGTGGGTTTTTTCTTTACTCCACTGGAATGTCTAGGTTCAATTGCTTATCATAATTATTCTAAAAATCTGAGGTTTCATTATCTTCTTGCTTTTATCTGTGAATTGTAATTTTAGTATTTGGAATATTACTCTTTATTTTCTTTTGTCATTAAGTTGGCAATAAAGGGAGTTAATTATACAAATACTTTACAATTAAAGAACAAAGCAAAAACATCAGTATAAAGAAATATTCTGTATCAGCAGACCATTAAAATCTGCTGACTATTTTAAGACATAATAACACTTTTAATGAACATACAATAGGCTTTTCTATTACAATGAATTAAACTCTTCGATATACATTAAAATCCTGCTAAGCAAATCAATTAAAACTACAAAAGTCAAAAATAGTATCCTGACATTAATGACACCTTATATTATTAAATGGCCATGTTGAGAAATAGAATCTTTTGTTCCATTTCAAAATTAAGGTAACTGCATTTTGCAGTAAAGGGACTGGATCAGGCATCAAAAGACTGGACTTGAAATCCATCTCTGCTTCCTGCAAGCTATCAGGCTAAGACGGACTTTTTAAAAAAATATAACATTTAAAAACAAAACAAAACAAAACTTTATCTTTGGGGCACCTGGGTGGATCAGTCAGTTGAGCATCTGCCTTTGGCTCAGATCATGATCCCAAGTGGGTTCAAGCACTGGGTCCAGCTCCCTCTTCCTTTGCAGCTCCCCCTCCTTGTGATGTTGCATACTTTCTCTCTTTCTGTCAAATAGAGAAATAAAATCTTGAAAAAAAAAAACCCTAAAAAATAAAATAAAATAAACTTTATTTTTGTAGAATATATTTTCACATTAGAGAGTCCTACCATGGGAAAATAACATTTTATTACTTACAGTTTTATATTTATAGAAGGATTATTTTAGGACAAGTGAAATAAATACATTTGAGGGTTAAGTCTCAGTTTAGATTCTGTAATATTTTGATACATCTATAAAGGGACCTCTTCCCTACATGGAACTTCTCTTTACTCAGAAGCTCTCCAGGCTTTTCTTCCCAGGATTTAGGATCAGTATTTCCTAATTTTAAAGTTTCCCAAGGACACGTAACCATCAATAATTAGTATCAATTGAACAGAGAGGGAAGTTTTCAAAAATTAAACACTAATTTTCTGCGTAGCCTTTACTTAAGAATTAACAGGCTTTCCCTTTCTCCATCATTCCCAGAACAAACACAGAAGTTTAATCAGGTATTGATATAATAAAGCTGAATTCCCTTAAAAAATTGATAAGCTAATAGGCAAAAGCTCATACATAAAGTTTAGTTAGGCTGTGAGTCTTGTGAGAAGCTGGGAGACAATCCCATAAATTCATCTCAGCAAGGAACCAAATCTCTAAATTTCTTGCATACAATTTCTCTCAAACCCTTCCCTCAAAGACTAAATTCTAAAAATAACCAGGTGATTTGGAGAAGAGGCTTGGATTTACCTGTTATTTCCTCCTTAATGTGATTTGAATTGCATGACAGAGCAGAGGTTAAAAAAGTGAACAGTCAGTTCTCAAGGCATTAAGTAAAAAAGGTTAGAGTTTCCACAGTATGATGACAGCTTTGCAGATGCCCACATCATGATAGTTGAGACAAAAAAGTCCAGCAAAGATTAAAGCTGAGAGTGCCAAAACACCTACCTTGGCAGGTTTCTACAAAGCATTGCCTCAAACATAGTCAGGAACCATTTGTCCAAGGCCCCAACTGACTATGGAGAGTGAGGTCTGCATCTAGGAAGTAGTTGTCCATTGCAGAGCCAAGATTCAAATAAGCAGCTGGATTGGGTCCAGGAGCAAAAATTTGACAACCCTCTAAGCAGTGGAGAGATGCAGCCTTAGAACCAGAATGGTAGTTGAGTGACAGGTGAGTGTTCTCTGTTCTACACCATTCTGAGGTAGGCTGGTCAAGGAGAAATGCTGAGACATGAGCAGGTCTGACACTGGGATTTGGAGAAACAGAGTTCAGCCCTCTTGCACACTTCACAGGACACTTCGCCTCCAGGGACTTGCCATCTCTCTCCTGAAGGCTCAAGGTCCTAAGATTGACATTCTTTTTCTCTCTAGAGTGAGTTGGGGAGGAGCAGAGTGAGAGGGAGAGATCCCAAGCAGCATGGCCCAATGTTGGACGGGATCTCACATCCCTGAGATGGTGACCTGGGGCGAAATCAAGATCCAACACGCAACCAACAGAGCCACCCAGGTGATCCTCTAAGACTGACTTTTAATGGATGCAGGACTGCCTGGCCCTTTTCCTAGACAGAATCTGATTGAGAGCATAGGTTCAGAGTCAATCTCTTTCTCATGTATTTATTCCCTGTGTAGCCTTTGGTAAGTTACATACATGTGTAATCCTCAGTTTGTTCATCCAAAAAATAAGGATTAAAAATATCATCTATTGCATAGGGTTGTTGAAAAGATTAAAATATAGGATACAAGTAATATGTTTAATATAATACATAGACAAAAATTTTTCCCTCTTACTACATCATATACTTTCTTCTTAGAACATTGTTATAGAGAACCAGGACTCTACTCTCTTTTTCCCCCCATAAATTATTGTATTTCTAAGAAAGTGGGTAAGAAATTATCTGTGGACTGTAAAAGTTGACATTCCTCTGCAGCTATGACTTTTTTTTTTTTTTAATTGTTAGCATCCCTTGAACTTCTGGGCTAATTCTTTACATAAGCTGTTTTCAGATTCTATTCTGTTTTACAGAATTTAACAGGGCATGGCAAGCAGGCCAAACCCAGAGATCATTTAATCAGCTGCAAATAAGTCCCCAGTACAATTTTATTAAAAAAAAAAATCCTCCTAGAGGAGAACATAGGCAGTAATCTCTTCAATATCAGCCACAGCAACTTCTTTCAAGATATGTCTCCAAAGGCAAAGGAAACAAAAGCAAAGATGAACTTTTGGGACTTCATCAAAATCAAAAGCTTCTGCACAGCAAAGGAAACAGTCAAGAAAACAAAGAGGCAACCACGGAATGGGAGAAGATATTCGCAAATGACAGTACAGACAAAAGGTTGATATCCAGGATCTATAATGAACTCCTCAATCTCAACACACACAAAACAGACAATCATATCAAAAAATGGGCAGAAGATATGGACAGACACTTCTCCAATAAAGACATACAAATGGCTATCAGACACATGAAAAAATGCTCATCATCACTAGCCATCAGGGAGATTCAAATTAAAACTACATTGACTTATTTCGCTAAGCATGATACGCTCTAGTTCCATCCATGTTGTCGCAAATGGCAGGATTTCATTTCTTTTGATGGCTGCATAGTATTCCATTGTGTATATATACCACATCTTCTTGATCCATTCATCTGTTGATGGACATCTAGGTTCTTTCCATAGTTTGGCTATTGTGGACATTGCTGCTATAAACATTCGGGTGCATGTGCCCCTTTGGATCACTACGTTTGTATCCTTAGGGTAAATACCCAATAGTGCAATTGCTGGGGATAGAGTATTATGCCTCCATCAGAAAGGATGAATACCCAACTTTTGTAGCAACATGGACGGGACTGGAAGAGATTATGCTGAGTGAAATAAGTCAAGCAGAGAGAGTCAATTATCATATGGTTTCACTTATTTGTGGAGCATAACAAATAGCATGGAGGACATGGGGACTTAGAGTGGAGAAGGGAGTTGGGGGAAATTGGAAGGGGAGGTGAACCATGAGAGACTATGGACTCTGAAAAACAATCTGAGGGTTTTGAAGGGACGGGGGGTGGGAGGTTGGGGTACCAGGTGGTGGGTATTATAGAGGGCACGGATTGCATGGAGCACGGGGTGTGGTGCAAAAATAATGAATACTGTTATGCTGGAAATAAAAAAAAAAAAACTACATTGAGATATCATCTTACACCAGTTAGAATGGCCAAAATTAACAAAACAGGAAACAACATGTGTTGGAGAGGATGTGGAGAAAGGGGAACCCTCTTCCACTGTTGGTGGAAATGCAAGTTGGTGCAGCCTCTTTGGAGAACAGTGTGGAGATTCTTCAAGAAATTAAAAATAGAACTTCCCTATGACCCTGCTATTGCACTCCTGGGTATTTACCCCAAAGATACAGATGTAGTGAAAAGAAGGGCCATCTGTACCCCAATGTTTATAGCAGCAATGGCCACGGTCGCCAAACTGTGGAAAGAACCAAGATGCCCTTCAATGGATGAATGGATAAGGAAGATGTGGTCCATATACACTATGGAGTATTATGCCTCCATCAGAAAGGACGAATACCCAACTTTTGTAGCAACATGGATGGGACTGGAAGAGATTATGCTGAGTGAAATAAGTCGAGCAGAGAGAGTCAATTATCATATGGTTTCACTTATTTATGGAGCATAAAAAATAGCATGGAGGACATGGGGAGTTAGAGAGAAGGGAGTTGGGGGAAATTGGAAGGGGAGGTGAACCATGAGAAACTATGGACTCTGAAAAACAATCTGAAGGTTTTGAAGGGGCGGGGGGTGGGAGGTTGGGGTACCAGGTGGTGGGTATCATAGAGGGCACAGACTGCATGGAGCACTAAATGTGGTGCAAAAATAATGAATACTGTTATGCTGAAAAAAATATATATAATGGATAAAATATTTTAAAAATAGTTATAGTTTTATTTCTTAGTGCTATTCTGTGCTACTATGGACAAACAAGATTTGCCCTGCATTATGCTCTTAATTCAACTAAAAATTTAGGTATACAATTCAAGTATAATTGCATGTGCTATCATGTGTGGGCAAGAAAAGGCACTTGAGTGTTCCCTCTTCCCCATTTCTGTAGCATAATAAACTAAGGAAATACCAGAAGGGACAGAGAGATATTCTTTTATTAATAAAATAATTACTAATGAGTATAATAGCAGCTATTAGATTTATTTTCAAAGATGTGTCAAAACATGTTTTAATTCCTCATCATTTAGTATGTGCATGACAGGCATTCAGCTCTCTGATGCAAAGAACATCTTTTCTTTCTGGAGGATGTTTGGGTCCTGTTGATGCACTGTGACCAATGTAAGTGGCCCAAATGCACTGTACCCTCAAGACATGGATTCACCTGATTACTGGCCATAGCCTCTCCATGGTCCTTTTTCACATGCTCCTGCTCTGTCCCAGATCCCTGCCTTTGTCCTTCCCTGACCAATGTCAGAGAGTATCCCTGAGTGAAAAGCTCTTTATAAAACAAGAAGAGGTGGAATGACCAAGGCTAATCAGATTTGCCCTCTTTGAATTGGACAGAGAAATATGGAGGAAGGGTCCAGTCAGTTTCAGCAGAAGGTGTTGAGATGAAGGAGCAAAGGGTGGCCGTAGGAGACCATGAGGAAGCTAGGAGTTTGAGTCAGCAGAAACTGCAAGAAAAAGAAAGCTCTTTAGGGAACCAGGTGAGGTGTGCAGTTAGAAGAAATATGAGTGTTACGCAGAGACTGAAGATGGCCATATCCTTTTGCTGCCTTGTGTCCCTAGTGACCTGCAGCTGACATTTCCTGCACAATTATGGTGTTTAGCTTTGTGTAAGTACCATATACACACTATTCCTGAGTCCATATGAGATTCTTCCTCCCTTATTTCCACGTTTATCCTTATTATCAAGGCTCCACACTTTCCTTCTGTTACCTGAATTGTCTAAGTAATATAACAGCCATATTTCCCTACAAGAGTCAGCATTATCAAAGGAAAGATCCCCCACGTTCCAGAGTAGCTCAAATGGCTTTCTTGGGTACTAGAATGTTCTTACATGTTCTGTTTTAGGTTGAGTTCAAGCTGGTTCCACTGGGGAAACCTATTGATTATGGTTACTGAAGCTTTTCTGGGAATAAATTACAAATGTACTTAAGTCTGAAAATTGCAAATTTTCACAGAGACTCATCTTTATAGCCTTCTTTCATAACCAGGAAGTAGTGTAGATATAAAAGCTATTTTACAGAGTACAACATAGGCAGTCCTTGCTCTGCATGGCAGTGTAGGACTATATAAATGCTCATGCAAGGTGAAGCTATGCAAAGCAGAACAATCAAAGGGACTCTCCTGAAACCTTTAGAAATTTTTTTGAAACGTCAAAACTTGCTGAAACATAAAAAATTAAAATATTAAACATTACATTTTAAAAAGACTCTATTTACTTATTTTAGAGACAGAGTACAAGCAGGTAGAGGGACAGCAGGAGAGGAAGGGGGAAAATCCCAAACACTCTCCATGCTGAGTGCAGAACCCAATGCAGGGTTTGATCTCAGGCCTCTGAAATCAAGAACTGAGCTGAAATCAAGAGTCAGATATTTAACCAACTGAGCCTTCCAGGTACCCCTAAATGTTAACATTTTAAAATGTACTCTAAATTTTAAAATTTAATTTTAAGGTAATTAAACATTGAATTTTTAATCTCTTAATTAAAATTTAAATGTAACTTAAAAATTTAATATAAACTAAATAGTAACATTCAAATTTTAATTAAATATTAACATTTGTTGAAACATCCAATTTTGTGAAACATTAAATATATAGGGACATACAATAAATAAATAATAAACTGTATACTATATGATAAAAAGTACAGTGTAATAATTTTTGTAAATTAAATTTTTAAAATTAATTTTTTTATAATTTCAAATTTATGGAAAAAAATGTAAAACTGATATAAGGAACTTTACCCCCATTGTTTCCATTTTCCCCATTTGCTTTCTCATTATTACTTTTTCTCTTCCCCACACCTCTTTTAAATCTGACAGGATGTTTGGGTCACTCACTGTCTCCAGAGTGTATTTCCCAAGAACAAGGAATCCTATACAATGATCAGAACAGGAAATGTAAACATTGACACTCTTATCAAATCCAGAGTCTATATTCAAGTTTTCTCACCTGTCCCAATAATATTCGTTATAGATATTTAGCCAAGTGCAGGATCCAGCCCAAGATCAAGCATTGCTTTCAAATGTCACATCTCTTTAGTTTCTTTTAATCTGGAGCAGGTCTGCAACCTTTTCCTTTAATTTTTTCCAGTTTTATTGAGGTATAATTGAAATGTGCCATTGTATAAGTTTAAGGGATACACTGTAATTTAAAACATTAGAAATCTTAAGAACTGAAGTGTTTTATTTCACTGTGAAAAGATTTCCAGCACTTGCCTTCTTCTCATGGTATAGCTTACAATACAAAGTTAACATCTTTTCTATGCCTTGGTAAGCCATCACAGTCCTTTCTGTTTGGGTCACTTTGACATTTTATTCTTTGTGTTTTCAATGCTCTGACATATCTCTTATCATAATTTTTTTTTTGCCCACCTCACATTTTCTGATACACCTTTCCTTCTCTTTGTCACAGACACTTTCCTAATCTATGCCAATAAGCTCTCCTTCACTACTATCAACCTGGCTGCACATGTAGAATTTTTCAAGTGGCAGCCATGCCAACATTCCCCTGGTCAGGTATTTCCTCTAGAACTCTATTCACTTTCAATCTAACTGCTTTTCCACTTTACCGCTTTTCATTTATTTTTGCACTTTCATCTTTGTTGGCTAATTCTCTTTCAATGATCTATTTTTGTAAAATGTCAGGTGGGTTTATCACTGAGAGAAAAGGAGACAACACCATTATGTGCTTTGCTGTTTGCATGTGACCTGATAACAAATGCTCAGTGACCCATTACCAGTACACTTGATCATGCTGTGCAGTTATTATCTATAGAGTGGTTTGTAGAATGAAGACATAGCAGCAGTCTGCCTTTTATAAAATTAATCACAGTCCATATACCATGTAACTAAAATTCACACATGTGGGAACCATGCAATATATGGACTACCTTTGTCTGATCCAAATTCCCATTATCTGACAACTATTGACAACTTTTTCAAAGATGAAAGTGCTCTGGGAAAATAGGACACAATATTTCACATCAAGGCAGACCTTTGTCGCTATACTGTACATTAGGTCCCCAGAATTTATTAGTCTTACAACTGAAAGCTTATAATCTTTGACAACATCTCCCCATTTCACCCACCTCCCAGCCCTTGCCAACCATCATTTTACTCTCTTTTTCTATGAGTTCAGCTTTTTGAGATTCTGCATGTGAGATTATACAGTGTTTGTCTTTGTCTGACTTATTTCACTTTAAATAACATCCTCAAGGTCTATCCATATTGTTGCAAACTAAGGATTTCCTTTTTTCTTATGGCTAAATAATATTATATTGTATTCTAGTGTGTGTGTGTGTGTGTTTGTGTGTGTATGATTGTATGTAGATATAAACAGCTGGTGTATGGTGAATCCTACCCATGTGCTAGGTAGTATTGTAAACAGTTTATATGTATAAACTCATTTAGTTCTAACAGTAATTCATACTAACATTTAAGTTCTACAAAAACAGGAATTTTGGTTTGCAGCTATTTCTCCCAAGCACAGGACAAGCCCTAATACATGATAGATGTTTAATAAATATACAGTAAACAAATGAAGAAATAAATGAATAAACAAGTTTGTGATGTTGATCTTATTGTTCTACCCATTTTGGAGACAAGGAAATTAGAGTACAGAGAAAGTACTTAATTAACACAAGGTCCCACTACTAGAAATTAACAGGGCCATTCATACAAGCTGATGTAGCTATATTAATGTCAGACTGAATATATTTTGATGGCAAAAATCATTACAAGAGGGTCATTAAATAATGCAAATATATCCAATAGACCAGGGATATATGACAGCTCTAAACTTGTATAAAACTAATAACATAGTCTCAAAATATATTAAACCAAACTGATAGCATTACAGGGAAAAGTGGATAAATCCTCCATACTAATAGAAGGTGTTAACATAACTCTTTCAGTAACTAGAGACCAAAGAGACAAAAAGTAAGTAGGCAACAGAGCATTTGAATAGCAAAATTTAAAACTTTGACTTAACATATATAGAACATGTGATTACTATAAATAACACATGCTTTTCAGACACAAAAGAGTATTTGTTGACCAGAAATGGGCAATAAGTGAGTCTCAACAAATTCTAAAATATTGGTATCATGAAAACTATGTTCTCTGCCACAAAATACAGCATAATCAAGTGAGATTTATTTCTGGGATGCAAGGATGGTGCAAAATCAATAAATGCAAATCAATAAATTTGATATATCCCATTAACAGAATGAAAGGTAAAAATCAATGATCATTATAATAGATGAAGAAAAACCATTTGACAAAATATGGCATCATTTTATGACCAAAAAATAAAAAAGTCTCAACATTCAGTATTGAAGGAATATACCTCAAAATAATAAAGGCCATATATGAAAAGTACACTGCTAACATTATACTCAACCATGAAAGGTTGAAAATTTTCCCCCTAAGATCAAGATCAAGAGAAAGGTGTCTGCTCTAAACACTCCTATTCAACATAGTACTAGGCATCCCAATCAGAGCAATCAAGGCAATAAAAACAATAAAGACATACAAATCAGGAAAGAAGATATGAAATTGTCTTTGTTTGCAGATTATATATTCTTATATGGAGAAAATCCTAAAGATCAAAACACTTTTAGAACTAATCAATGAATTCAGTAAGGTTGTAGTACACAAAATTAACATAAAGAAATCAGTTGTGTTTCTATATAACAAAAAATAAATATATGAAAAAGAAATAAAGAAAACAAAAATTGGGTCCCTAACTTACACCATTCATAAAAATTACCTAAAAATGTATTAAACACTTAACTGTAAGACCTGAAACCACAATACTCCTAAAAGAAAAGAGGAAAAAACCTTCCTTGACATTGGTATTGGAAAGGATTTTTTTTTGACACAACAGTTAAAACACAAGCAGCAAAAGCAAAAATAAATAAGTAGAACTATATCAAACTCAAAAGCTCTGCACAGCAAAAGAAACAATGAACAAAATGAAAAGATAAGCTATGAAATGGAAAAAATATTTGCAAACTATGTATCTGATAAGCATTTAGTATCCAAGAAAGGAACTCATAAATTCAGTAGCAAAATAAACAAAAACCAATTCAACTTAAAAAAAAAAATGGGCAGGGGAACACATGGGTGGCTAAGTCAGTTAAGTATCTGACTCTTGATTTTGGGGCAGGTCATGATCTCAAGGTTGTGAGATTGAGCCCAGCATCAGGCTCCATGCTGGGTGTGGAGTTTGCTTAAGATGATCTCTATCCCTCTCATTCTGCCACTACCTAATCCTCTCTCCCTCTAAAAAAAAAAATAAATAAATAAAAAAGGCAGAAGAACTGAAAATATATTCTTCCAAAAAAGACATACAAATGGCCAACAGGTAAATGAAAAGATGGTCAACATCACTAGTCATCAGGGTAATGCAAACAAAACCATGATAAAATGCCACTTCACATCTGTTAAAATGGTTATCATTGGGACACCTGGGTGGCTCAGTTGGTTGGGCAGCTGCCTTCAGCTCGGGTCATGATCCTGGCGTCAAGCTATAACAAGTGTTAGTAAGGATGTGGAGAAACAGGAACCCTTGTACACTGTTGAGGGGAATGTAAATTGTTATAGCCACTATGGACACAGTGTTGAGTTTCCTCAAAAGACCAAAAATAGAGCTACCATATGATCCAGCAATCCCACTTCTGGGTATGTATCAGAAGAAAATGAAACCAGAATCTCACAGAGATATATGTATGTATGTCCATGATTACTGCAGCATTATTCACAATAGTCAAGATATGGAAACAACCTGTGTCCCTCTACAATGAATGGGTAAAGAAGATGTGAATATATATACATATATATGTATGTATGTATCTACCTATCTCTCTCTCTATATAAAATATGTATATTTATAATCATTATGTAAAGTATAATTATATTCATTCATTATATAAAATATAATTCATTCATTATATAAAATTATATAATTCATTCATTATATAAAATTCATTCATTCATTATATAAAATATAATTATATCATATAAAATATAATTATATAAAATATAGTGTGTCCTATTTTGTATATCCCTTAAATGGCATATAGCTAAATTTGGTTAATTATCTAGTCTGATATTTATTATTCTTTATCATTTACTTGGTATTTATTCCATTTTATTTATTGTTATCATTAGTATATTTGGATTTGATTTTCCTGTTTTTTCCCAGTCCTTCTCTCCTCTTTTAACTCTTTATTATCTTGACGTTGGGGAGGAGTTCAAGAGATTGTACCAATTTGGGGATATTTTCTTTGTAAATTATCCATGTGGTGATTTGCTTTAACTATATCATGTATCATGATTTGTGTCTTTATAGAAACTTCCATTTTAACATGTTTAACATAAGAAGGTTCTCTTAAGATCCTTCATATCTAGTTGACTGATGGCATTGTTGAGTTTAATTATGTCCTTACTCATTTTCTGCCTGGTGGATCTGTCCATTTCTGATAGAGAAGTGTTAAATTCTCCAACTATAAAAGTGGATTAATCTACTCACAATTCTGTCAGCTTTTGCGTCATGAATTTGATGCTCTGTTGTCAGGATATCTATGTTAAGAATTGTTTGTTTTCTTGGAGAATTGACCAGTTTATCATTGTGTGATGACTCTCTTTATTCCTGATAACTTTCTGTGTTCTGAAGTCTGTTTTGTCCAAAGTAGTAATGTTATTTCCATTTTCTTTTGATTGTTAGCATGGTATATCTTTCTCCATCCATTTAATTTTTTTTATTCTGAATGTTGATTTTATTAACATATAATGTATCATTTGCTTCAGGGGTACAGGTCTGTGAATCATCAGTCTTATACAGCACTCACATAGCACATGTCCCAAAGTGCTCCAGTGTCCTCCCCAATGTTCATAACCCAGGCACCCTATCCCTTCCCCCTCACCCCCCAGTAATCTTCAGTTTGTTTCCAGAGATTAAGAGTCTCTTATGGTTTGTTTCGCTCCAGTCGCATCTTGTTTCATTTACTTTTAATCTACGTGTTTCTTTATATTTAATGTAGGTTTCTTTTAGGAAACATATAATTGGTTCCTGTTTCTTGAGCCAATCTGACAATATTTTAATTGGTGCAGGCTGTTGACAAATAAAGTAATTATTAATATAGGTGTATTAATAGCTACCATATATGTTACTGTTTTTGATTTGTTGCTTTTGTCCTTTGTTCCTGTTTTTGTCTTTCACTTTTTCTTTCTTTTGTGGTTAATTGAGCATTTAAAATTATTCCATTACTCAACATAACTATATCAAACTAAAAAGCTCTGCACAGAAAAAAACAACCAACAAAATGTACTTAGTAATTGTATTTTGTACTTTGTTTTTACTTTTTAAATATTTACCCTAGAGTTTGCAGTATACATTTACAATTAATCCAAGGCTATTACTTTTAAGTAATGCTACACGGCACAATAGGCAGTGCAAATACTTCATATAAGAAAATAATCCTAATTCTTTCCTCTCATCACTTGGAGCATTCATTTTACATATACATAAACATAGATGTAATAAAAACATTGTTATTATTTTGAACTGTTACGTGTTAGATTAATTAAGAACAAGAATGATGAAAATTTTCTTTTAACCTATGCTTATTCCCTCTCCAATGTCCTTCCTTTATTTAGATCCAAGTTTCTGATCTATATAACTTTTCTTCTTTCTGAAGATTCCTTTTAACATTTCTCACAGACAGATCTGCTGGTAACAAATTCTTTCAATTTTTGCCTGGGAAAGACGTTATTTCTCCTTCACTTTTGAAAAAATAGGTACAGAATTCTAGGTGTGTTTTTTTTTTTCCTCTCTCTCTCTCTAATAATTATTTCACTCCTTCTCTTCTAGATTGTGTGATTTTTGAGGAGAAGTCAGATATAATTCTTATCTTTGGTTCTCTATAGGTAAGGTGTTTTTCCTCTGGCATCTCTCAGGATTTTTTCTTTATCTTTAACTTTCTGTAGATTGAAAATGATACAACTAAGTACAGTTCTATTTTTTTTTTTTTTTATTCTGGTTGTTGTTCTCTCAGATCCCTTATTCCGTGGTTTGGTATCTGATACTAATTTGGGGGAAATCTCTGTCATTATTATAAATGTTTTTTCCTGTTCCTTTCTCTCTTTCTTCTCCCTTTAAAGTTTTCATTACATGTAAATTATGCTTTTTGTAGCAGTTGCACAGTTATTATTAAATATTCCGTTCTCTCTTTCTCTCCTTTTCTTTTCAGGTATTTTTCTTTGTTTTTAGTTTTGGAGGTTTCTATTGACCTATCCTCACAACCAGAGATTTTTTTTTCCCCTTAGCTATGTTCAGATTACTAAGTCCATCGAAGTCATTCTTCATTTTTGTTACAATGATTTTAGCTTCTAGCATTTATTTTTGTTTTTTTCTTAGAATGTTTATCTCTGTGATTACATTGTCCATCTGTTCTTGCTTGCTGTTTCCTTTTCCATTAGAGTCTTTTGTATCTTAATCATAATTGTTTTAAGTTCTTGGTGTGATAATTCCAAGATTCTTGACATATTTGAATCTGGTTACAATGCTTCCTCCGTATCTTCAAACTGTGTGTTTTGTTTTGATTTGTTTTGTTTGTTTGTTTGTTTGTTTTTCTTTACCATGTCTTACAATTTTCTCTTGATAGCAGGATATGGTGCATATGTTAAGGGAACTACTATAAGGCTTTTACTAATGTGGTGATGAGGTGGGGTAAGGGAAAGTGTTTTATAGTCCTACAATTAAAGCTCAATCTTTTAGTGGACCTATGCTTCTGGACTATGAACTTTATCCATGGTTCACAGGGTCCTCCCTCTCTTTGAAGTAGGACAGGATGGCTGGAGTGGGCTGGAGTTGGGTATATCCTGTACTGAAGTAAGTAGATTTTAAAAAACCCCAGCAGGTTAGGTTCTGGTTAACTGGTTTCTCCTGAGGGCAGGTCTTGTTATGAAGAACAGAGTGCAACAGCCCACTTTCTGATTTACATGCTATGATTGCTTTGTCACCTATTTTATTTTATTTTTAATTCTTATTACTACTATTTTAAAGAGAAAGAGAGTGGGAGTGGGGGGATAGACAGAGGAAGATGGAGAAAGAGAAAATCTTAATCAGGCTCCACATTCATTGAATAGCCTGACTAGGGATTTGATCTCATGACCTGAACCAAAATCAAGAGTCGGACACTTAAATGACTGAGCCATCCAGTCACCCCTGTTACCTATTATAATCCTACCTTTTATCTTTGAGTTTTCAAACTTTACAAGACATTATTATTGTTTTGCAAATTGGTACTTATTTATATTTGGTGACATTTAAAACTTCTTTTGCGGGAGGAGTCAAGATGGCGGAGAAGTAGCAGGCTGAGAATACTTCAGCTAGCCGGAGATCAGCTAGATAG
Source organism: Mustela erminea (assembly GCF_009829155.1). Lineage (NCBI taxonomy): Eukaryota > Metazoa > Chordata > Mammalia > Carnivora > Mustelidae > Mustela > Mustela erminea. The sequence goes on from NC_045618.1 coordinate 25,230,455, forward strand.
CTTATCTAAAGATTGCAAACACCTGAAAATCCATCGGCAGATCGAAGAGAAGAATAACAGCAATTCTGGAAACAGAAAAACAACCACTTTCTGAAAGGTAGGACCAGCGGAGAAGTGAATCCAAAGCGACGGAAAGATAGATTCCGGGGGGAGGGGCCGGCTCCCGGCAAGTGGCGGAGCAACGGAGCACAAAATCAGGACTTTTAAAAGTCTGTTCCGCTGAGGGACATCGCTCCAGAGGCTAAACCGGGGCGAAGCCCACGCGGGTTCAGCGTGGCCTCAGGTCCCGCAGGGTCACAGAAGGATTGGGGGTGTCTGAGTGTCGCAGAGCTTGCGGGTATTGGAACTGGAAAGCCGGCTACAGAGACAGAGCCGACAGTAAGCTCACAGCTCGGTGTTACCTTGAACCTGTCGCAGGCTCGCTGAGCTTGGAGCGCGGCCGGAGGTCAGGCAGACGGGAGTAACTGGGCGCTGTTCTCTGAGGGCGCACTGAGGAGTGGGGCCCTGGGCTCTCGGCTTCTCTGGGCCGGAGACCAGGAGGCTGCCATTTGTATTCCCGGAAAGCGCTCAGGGAACAAAAGCTCCTGAAAGCAAACCCTAGCAGATTACTCACCCCGGCCCCTGGTAAGGGCGGTGCAATTCCGCCTGGGGCAAAGACACTTGAGAATCACTACAACAGGCCCCTCCCCCAGAAGATCAACAAGAAATCCAGCCGAGACCAAGTTCACCTACCAAGGCGTGCGGTTTCAATACCAAGGAGAGCAGCCGAATTCCAGAAGAGGAGAAAGCAAAGCACGGAACTCATGGCTTTTTCCCTGTGATGTTTTTTTAGTCTTGCAGTTAATTTAATTGTTTTCTTTTTCATTTTTTGTTTTTTTTTCTCGCCTTCTGGTTAAATTTTTTTTTAACTTTTACCTTTTTCTTTTTAAACGTTTTTTAACTAGTTTATCTAATATATATATATATATATTTTCTTTTTTATATTTTTCTTATTTGTTTTCTTTTTTAAATTCTTTTCTTTTCTTTTTTTTCTTTCTTCCTTTTTGAACCTCTTTCTATCCCCTTTCTCCCCCCTCACGATTTGAGATCTCTTCTAATTTGGTTAAAGCATATTTTCCTGGGGTTGTTGCCACCCTTTTAGTATTTTACTTGCTCCTTCATATACTCTTATCTGGACAAAATGACAAGATGGAAAAATTCAACACAAAAAAAGAACAAGAGGCAGTACCGAAGGTTAGGGACCTAATCAATACAGACATTGGTAATATGTCAGATCTAGAGTTCAGAATGACAATTCTCAAGGTTCTAGCTGGGCTCGAAAAAGGCATGGAAGATATTAGAGAAACCCTCTCGAGAGATAAAAGCCCTTTCTGGAGAAATAAAAGAACTAAAATCTAACCAAGTTGAAATAAAAAAAGCTATTAATGAGGTACAATAAAAAATGGAGGCTCTCACTGCTAGGATAAATGAGGCAGAAGAAAGAATTAGTGATATAGAAGACCAAATGACAGAGAATAAAGAAGCTGAGCAAAAGAGGGACAAACAGCTACTGGGCCACGAGGGGAGAATTCGAGAGATAATTGACACCATAAGATGAAACAACATTAGAATAATTGGGATTCCAGAAGAAGAAGAAAGAGAGAGGGCAGCAGAAGGTATACTGGAGAGAATTATTGGGGAGAATTTCCCCAATATGGCAAAGGGAACGAGCATCAAAATTCAGGAGGTGCAGAGAACGTCCCTCAAAATCAATAAGAATAGGCCCACACCCCATCACCTAATAGTAAAATTTACAACTATATAAACCTGAAAGCAGCCCGGGAAAAGAAGTCTGTAACATACAATGGTAAAAATATTAGATTGGCAGCTGACTTATCCACAGAGACCTGGCAGGCCAGAAAGAGCTGGCATGATATTTTCAGAGCACTAAATGAGAAAAACATGCAGCCAAGAATACTATATCCAGCTAGGCTATCATTGAAAATAGAAGGAGAGATTAAAAGCTTCCAGGACAAACAAAAACTGAAAGAATTTGCAAACACCAAACCAGCTCTACAGGAAATATTGAAAGGGGTCCTCTAAGCAAAGAGAGAGCCTACAAGTGGTAGATCAGAAAGGAACAGAGACCATATACAGTAACAGTCACCTTACAGGCAATACAATGGCACTAAATTCATATCTCTCAATAGTTACCCTGAATGTTAATGGGCTAAATGCCCCTGTCAAAAGACACAGGGTATCAGAATGGATAAAAAAACAAAACCCATCTATATGTTGCCTCCAAGAAACTCATTTTAAGCCCGAAGACACCTCCAGATTTAAAGTGAGGGGGTGGAAAAGAATTTACCATGCTAATGGACATCAGAAGAAAGCAGGAGTGGCAATCCTTATATCAGATCAATTAGATTTTAAGCCAAAGACTATAATAAGAGATGAAGAAGGACACTATATCATACTCAAAGGGTCTGTCCAACAAGAAGATTTAACAATTTTAAATATCTATGCCCCCAACGTGGGAGCAGCCAACTATATAAACCAATTAATACCAAAATCAAAGAAACACATCAACAATAATACAATAATAGTAGGGGACTTTAACACTCCCCTCACTGAAATGGACAGATCATCCAAGCAAAAGATCAGCAAGGAAATAAAGGCCTTAAACGACACACTGGACCAGATGGACATCACAGATATATTCAGAACATTTCATCCCAAAGCAACAGAATACACATTCTTCTCTAGTGCACATGGAACATTCTCCAGAATAGATCACATCCTCGGTCCTAAATCAGGACTCAACCGTATCAAAAGATTGGGATCATTCCCTGCATATTTTCAGACCACAATGCTCTGAACTCAACCACAAAAGGAAGTTTGGAAAGAACCCAAATACATGGAGACTAAACAGCATCCTTCTAAAGAATGAATGGGTCAACCGGGAAATTAAAGAAGAATTGAAAAAAATCATGGAAACAAATGATAATGAAAATACAACGGTTCAAAATCTGTGGGACACAACAAAGGCAGTCCTGAGAGGAAAATATATAGCGGTACAAGCCTTTCTCAAGAAACAAGAAAGGTCTCAGGTACACAACCTAACCCTACACCTAAAGGAGCTGGAGAAAGAACAAGAAAGAAACCCTAAGCCCAGCAGGAGAAGAGAAATCATAAAGATCAGAGCAGAAATCAATGAAATAGAAACCAAAAAAACAATAGAACAAATCAACGAAACTAGGAGCTGGTTCTTTGAAAGAATTAATAAAATTGATAAACCCCTGGCCCGACTTATCAAAAAGAAAAGAGAAAGGACCCAAATAAATAAAATCATGAACGAAAGAGGAGAAATCACAACACCAAAGAAATACAAACTATTATAAGAACATACTATGAGCAACTCTACGCCAATAAATTTGACAATCTGGAAGAAATGGATGCATTCCTAGAAACATATAAACTACCACAACTGAACCAGGAAGAAATAGAAAGCCTGAACAGACCCATAACCAGTAAGGAGATTGAAACAGTCATTAAAAATCTCCAAACAAACAAAAGCCCAGGGCCAGATGGCTTCCCGGGGGAATTCTACCAAACATATAAAGAAGAACTAATTCCTATTCTCCTGAAACTTTTCCAAAAAATAGAAATGGAAGGAAAACTTCCAAACTCATTTTATGAGGCCAGCATCATTTTGATCCCCAAACCAGACAAGGATCCCATCAAAAAAGAGAGCTATAGACCAATATCCTTGATGAACACAGATGTGAAAATACTCAACAAAATACTAGCCAATAGGATTCAACAGTACATTAAAAGGATTATTCACCACGACCAAGTGGGATTTATTCCAGGGCTGCAAGGTTGGTTCAACATCCACAAATCAGTCAATGTGATACAACACATCAATAAAAGAAAGAACAAGAACCATATGATACTCTCAATAGATGCTGAAAAAGCATTTGACAGAGTACAGCATCCCTTCCTGATCAAAACTCTTCAAAGTGTAGGGATAGAGGGCACATACGTCAATATCATCAAAGCCATCTATGAAAAACCCACCACAAATATCATTCTCAATGGAGAAAAACTGAAAGCTTTTCCGCTAAGGTCAGGAACACGGCAGGGATGTCCATTATCACCACTGCTATTCAACATAGTACTAGAGGTCCTAGCCTCAGCAATCAGACAACAAAAGGAAAGTAAAGGCATCCAAATCGGCAAAGAAGAAGTCAAATTATCACTCTTCGCAGATGATATGATACTATATGTGGAAAACCCAAAAGACTCCACTCCAAAACTGCTAGAACTTGTACAGGAATTCAGTAAAGTGTCAGGATATAAAATCAATGCACAGAAATCAGTTGCATTTCTCTACACCAACAACAAGACAGAAGAAAGAGAAATTAAAGAGTCAATCCCATTTACAATTGCACCCCAAACCATAAGATACCTAGGAATAAACCTAACCAAAGAGGCAAGAATCTATACTCAGAAAACTATAAAGTACTCATGAAAGAATTTGAGGAAGACACAAAGAAATGGAAAAATGTTCCATGCTCCTGGATTGGAAGAATAAATATTGTGAAAATGTCTATGCTACCTAAAGCAATCTACACATTTAATGCAATTCCTATCAAAGTAGCATCCATCTTTTTCAAAGAAATGGAACAAATAATGCTAAAATTTATATGGAACCAGAAAAGACCTCGAATAGCCAAAGGGATATTGAAAAAGAAAGCCAACATTGGTGGCATCACAATTCAGGACTTCAAGCTCTATTACAAAGCTGTCATCATCAAGACAGCATGGTACTGGCACAAAAACAGACACATAGATCAATGGAACAGAAGAGAGCCCAGAAATAGACTCTCAACTCTATGGTCAACTCATCTTCGACAAAACAGGAAAGAATGTCCAATGGAAAAAAGACAGCCTTTTCAATAAATGGTGTTGGGAAAATTGGACAGCCACATGCAGAAAAATGAAATTGGACCATTTCCTTACACCACACACAATAATAGACTCAAAATGGATGAAGGACCTCAATGTGCGAAAGGAATCCATCAAAATCCATGAGGCAGCAACCTCTTGGACCTCAGCCGCAGCAACATCTTCCTAGGAACAACGCCAAAGGCAAGGGAAGCAAGGGCAAAAATGAACTATTGGGATTTCATCAAGATCAAAAGCTTTTGCACAGCAAAGGAAACAGTTAACAAAATCAAAAGACAACTGACAGAATGGGAGAAGATATTTGCAAACGACATATCAGATAAAGGACTAGTGTCCAGAATCTATAAAGAACTTAGCAAACTCAACACCCAAAGAACAAATAATCCAATCCAGAAATGGGCAGAGGACATGAACAGACATTTCTGCAAAGAAGACATCCAGATGGCCAACAGACACATGAAAAAGTGCTCCATATCACTCGGCATCAGGGAAATACAAATCAAAACCACAATGAGATATCACCTCACACCAGTCAGAATGGCTAAAATCAACAAGTCAGGAAATGACAGATGCTGGCGAGGATGCGGAGAAAGGGGAACCCTCCTACACTGTTGTTGGGAATGCAAGCTGGTGCAGCCACTCTGGAAAACAGCATGGAGGTTCCTCAAAATTTTGAAAATAGAATTGCCCTATGACCCAGCAATTGCACTATTGGGCATTTACCCTAAAGATACAAACGTAGTGATCCAAAGGGGCATGTGCACCCGAATGTTTATAGCAGCAATGTCCACAATAGCCAAACTATGGAAAGAACCTAGATGTGCATCAACAGATGAATGGATCAAGAAGATGTGGTATATATACACAATGGAATACTATGCAGCCATCAAAAGAAATGAAATCTTGCCATTTGCGACAACATGGATGGAACTAGAGCGTATCATGCTTAGTGAAATAAGTCAAGCAGAGAAAGACAACTATCATATTATCTCCCTGATATGAGGAAGTGGTGATGCAACATGGGGGCTTACGTGGGTAGGAGAAGAATAAATGAAACAAGATGGGATTGGGAGGGAGACAAACCATAAGTGACTCTTAATCTCACAAAACAAACTGAGGGTTGCTGGGGGGAGGGGGTTTGGGAGAAGGGGGTGGGATTATGGACATTGGGGAGGGTATGTGCTTTGGTGAGTGCTGTGAAGTGTGTAAACCTGGTGATTCACAGACCTGTACCCCTGGGGATAAAAATATATGTTTATAAAAAATAAAAAATTATAAAAAAAAAAAACTTCTTTTGCTCTTTAATTTTTGTTTCTCAGACCATCTATTAGAAACTCCTTTAGTTATGGTCCATTGGTAACAAAATTGTTCAATTGTTATTTAACTGCAAATATTTTTATTTCCTTGATGTTTTGAAAGATGTATGTTCATGATGTTAAAACTGTTTTGCTGTCTAGGAGTAGACATTTTTTCTTTCATATTCTGTTTAGACATTTTAAGAATGTATTCTATGTGAGATTTATTGGTCTTTTTAATTTTGTGGCTTGTGATCTTTAATAAAACCTGGAAAATTCTCAAAATTCTCAAAATTATCATTTCAAATATTGCCTGTATCCTATTTCCTCTCTTTTTCCAGGCTGACTTCTGTTTATGTAAGTTAAAACTTCTCATATCCTGGTCTCTATTTCACATTTCTCATATCTTTGTATTTTTGTGTTACATTCTAAATTTCTTTAGTTCAAACTTTCAGGTCACTAATTCTTTAGACTGATGTCAAAATGTTTATTTTTTCATTTACATATTTTTCACTTCTAGAAGTTCTATTTGATTGTTTTCCAAAGCTACTTATTTTATATATATATATATATATATATATATATATATATATAAAATCTCTTGCTCTTCATTCACATTTTTAGTCTTTCGCCTTTTTAAAATGCACTCATCTATTTATTTTCATTTTATTTTATTTCTTTTCAGTGTTCCAGCATTCATTGTTTCTTCACCACACCCAGTGCTCCATGCAATCTATTTTTTTAAACATTCATTTGTTTATTTTTTAGAGAGAGAGAGTGACCAAGGGGAGGGGCAAAAGGAGAGGGAGGGAATCCCAAGAAGCTTCCACACTGGGCATGAGCCCATCAAATTGCTCAATCCCATGACCCTGAGATTACAACCTGAGCTGAAATCAAGAATTGTCTGTTTAACTGACTGAGACACACAGTGCCCTTCCATTCATCTATTTTTAATGTTCCCCATGTGTGACCTCTTTACAAGTTTGACCTGGTGTCTCCTTCCTTGTGAATTTTGTTATTATTTTACCTTAGACATTTCCTATGGAAATCCTTTGGGGCCTTGTTGCAAAGGTCCTTCAGGGAAGAGTCAAACTTCCTGCTTCTGCTGAGCACCAGGGCACTATCAGATAGAGATTACTTTAAACTGAATTCTCAGCTTTAGGTTTTCCTGCCCACCTAAGAAATTAAAATTTAGGTTGAAAACTCCTGAGAGCTGGCTGGTGATCATGGATTATCAATGAGAATATTTTTCCATTCCACTCAGAGCTAAGGTTTGACCAAGCCAGATGATTGTCTTTGCAGACCTTGAGGATGATGGGCTTATTTCTAGTCTGCCTACAGTGACAGCTAGCGATGGGAGAGTTCAGGTCTCTAGTTTAGGCAGGCTCTGACCTTTCTTTCCTGCTTCATCATAGACTTGAAACTCAAACCTGAAATTCACTGGGTTTGTCAGATGCTCTCAAAGCAAATTGGCTTACCTTTTTCAGTTCCAACTCTCACTTAGGTTTTAGCTGCTGAATATTATGCCTTAACTTGTCAAATTATTGCTGCATATAGAAATAGCTCCTTCCTTAGTTTATTTGTAATTTTAATTCAATAGGAGGGTCTTTCAAGATGTCTGGATTCCCCTATTGCATAAATATACATTTCAAAACATTTCAGGAAAAATAGTCAATGTATATTAATTTCTTATGAAGAATTTAGAAGTATATACCAGTTTTTAATGGGTAATAACACAATGTTTCCTACTATCAGTCTTTTCTTTTATAAGCATCTATGGCAATGATAATTACCATTTGCAAACAAGAAAGATCAGGCTTGGTATCAATTATTTAAAAACGTAACCTCTATGATAGCCTGCTTTATATGAACATGCATGGACACCGTGTTATTGTCCTGAAAGATTTCACCAGTAGAGGATTCTTATGAACTATGACTTTACAAATTTGTCATATTAAGCTCCCTTCCGTGGGTCACATTTGTAATCAGATGAACTTTCTACCTTATGCTTCAAAAGACTTTTGATAATTGCACTTGGGGATAGATAATTGTTTGATTTTTTTTTTTTTTAAAGACTACGGTTTGGAAAGTCACAATTGTTGCTAGAATTGTGCAAAGAGAAGTTGACTGAAATTCAGCTCACAACTAAAAACTGTTTAAGAAATCTTAATAAAAAGGAGCACACCTCTTTTTATTGGATTATTCTAGTTCTATTTGACTACAAATGTAATAAATATGCCAAATATAATAAAATTAATAAGCCTAGAAACATAAAGTTCATGACAGTTTATTGCCACATGCTATTTCGAAGTAGTCAATATGGGCAACCTAGGTGGCTCAAACAGTTGAGCCTCTTGATTTTGGTTCGGTTTGGGGTCTCATAGGTTGTGAGCTGGAGCTCCAGGTCAGACTCCATACTCAGCGGGGAGTCTGCTTGAGGATTTCTCTCTCTCTCCAGCCCTCCCCCTGCTTTCTCTTAAAATAAATTTGAAAATAAAATAAAATCTTAAAAATAAGTAACAAATGTATCTGCCCAACTTTGTTTTTACCCTCTCCCTGCCCAGTTACTTGAAAATTAATCATATCTAAGTCATCTTTTGAGAATTGCTGTTCATGAAAACCTACCACCCTCTGGTTTCTTAGGCTGCTGTTTGCCTTTGCCCACTGTCAAGGGCTCCTGCTCCTCCAGTACTCCCCAAAATTCTCCTCCTAGCTCTTTATCACCTCCCACTAGAGGCTTTCTACCTTGCTGCATAGCTGATGCTGCTTTTTCTGGTTATTCAAATGTACCTTGGTTTACTAGGTCTTAATCTCTGTCAATGAAGATTTGGGTTTTTTTTTGTTACACACCTAAACCTCCCACCTTATCTCAATGATGGCCACCTCACATGGTCACTTGGCCCCTCTTGTCATAGATAGTTCTGGACCAATTGCACATGCCCAATGACCCTGCATAACTTAGTGTTCCAAAGCAACTAAGTAATAGACAGATCATCCAAGCATAAAATCAATAAGGAAACAAGAGCATTGAATGACACATTCGACCAGATGGACCTCACAGATATATACAGAATATTCTACCTTAAACAACAGAATATTCATTCTTCTCAAGTGCACTTTCTCCAGAATAGACCACATACTGGGTCACAAATAAGGGCTCAACTGATACCAAAAGACTGATACCAAAAGATTTTTCCCTGCATATTCTCAGACCACAATGCTTTGAAACTGGAACAAGAAAAAGTTTGGAAGGAATTCAAATACTTGGAAGCTAAAGACCACCTTGCTTAAGAATGTTTGGATCAACCAGGAAATCAAAGAAGAACTGAAACAATTCATGGAAACCAATGAGAATGAAGACACTTGGGTCCAAAACTTATGGGATATGGCAAAGGTGGTTCTAAGGGGGAAATACATAGCCATCCAAGCCTCCCTCAAAAAAAATTGAAAAAATCCAAAATACACCAGCTTTCTTTACACCTTAAGAAACTGGAGAATCAACAACAAATTAAGCCAACCTCACACACAAGAAGGGAAATCATCAAGATTAGAGGAGAGACCAATGAGATAGAAACTAAAGATACGGTTGAACACATCAATGAAACTAGAAGCTGGTTTTTTGAAAGAATCAATAAGACAGATAAACCACTGGCCAAACTAATCCAAAAGAAAAGAGAGAAGGCCCAGATTAGTAAAATTCTGAATGAAGAAGGAGAGATCACAACTAACACCAAGGAAATAGAAACAATCATCAGAAATTATTATCAACAGTTATGTGTCAGTAAGACAACTACCTGGAGGAGCACCTGGGTTGCTCAGTGGTTAAGCCTGTGCCTTCAGCTCAGGTCATGATCTCAGGGTCCTGGGATCGAGTCCCGTGTTGGGCTTATCTGCTTGGCAGGGAGCCTGCTTCCTCCTCTCTCTCTGCCTGCCTTTCTGCCTACTTGTGATTTCTCTCTGTCAAATAAATAAATAAAATCTTAAAAAAAAGACAACTACCTTTCTTTGCCTTCCTCTGCACACAATTGACTTACACACTTCTTAAAGGGAGGGCCTCTGTGTGGTATCCAGGCTGACAGGAGAGCTTTCCAAAGCTTGCTGGTGGGGGTGGGCAGCCCCGAAGTGTATCATCCATTATCCCCCACACTTGTCTACTACAGGTTACTTAAGGTCATATACGGAGGAGTTGCTGGCTATGGAAGGAGAGCAACTCCAATCAAGCAAGGCTTAGGAAAGTAACACAGACACTAGTGAAAAATGTTCCCAGAATTAAAATATAGTTGCTACTCACAAGAAAAAAAAATTTTTTTTTTAAAGATTTTATTTATTTGACAGACAGAGATCACAAGTAGGCAGAGAGGCAGGCAGAGAGAGGAGGAAGCAGGCTCCCCACAGAGCAGAGAGCCCGATGCGGGGCTCGATCCCAGGACGCTGAGATCACGACCTGAGCCAAAGGCAGAGGCTTTAACCCACTGAGCCACCCAGGCGCCCCACAAGAAGAAAATTTTAAGAGGTTTTGCTACCTAGTATGATGGGAACAAATTCAAATAATGGGAATATGAGGAGTTCATTGGAACATGGGGTGCCTACTGTTTTTTGTTTTTTGTTTGTTTGTTTGTTTGTTTTGGTGGGGAAAAGGGGATAGGAGTACCTGTCATTAAGATGTCTCTAGTGGGGAAATTGTGGAGTCCACCAGTGTCTGAAGGAAGAGGAATGAGGGGCCAATGAGGGTCAAGGTTGAAGCACATACCCATGGAGGAAATGTCTGAAGGAACATGAAACAGAAGAATCCTGTTTTTCAAGGGTCCCAATTACAAAATGCTACCATCTACCCCTGCTGAAGCAGTAACTGTTGGTTTGACTGCACTGCCATAGTCTTTTGTTCTTGCTGTTGTACTCTTCAAAGGACAAACACAACGACTTCTGAATACTTACTGGAAAATAAAGCCTGGGGCTCAGCACACTGTGGTTGCAGGAATTTCTGGAGTTGAACTGCAGATATAAGTTCTTTGAGTCCTGTTTCCTACTCTATTCACTTTTGTACTCCACACACTCCAAACCCGGAGGCTTATTAAATGCAGAGTGAACTGAATAAAAGCACAGAGTGGAGAGCAGAAGAACACTGGCTTCTAATCTTCAGAAGGGAATGGATCAGACCACAGTGTTTAGCAATTCAGTTAGCATTTAGCCTGCAAGGTTTACAGGGCTAATACATTCACTAGAGTCAAACAAGAGCAACAAACAATCAGAATAGTTATGGACAGGGATGGAAATTTTCAGAGACTAGATTGGTAGTCCTTGTCATTTTCAAAGCCAAATATAAATCTTCATTCAGATTTGAATAAATGCACATTTTGGAAAACTTGAGGAACAGTGTTGGGATGGATCTTTAATACAGAAAGATGTGAACTTGGAAGCATTTGAACAGAATTAACATTGACTGGTCTTGGATGGCTTTAAAAGCCTTGTTCTTATGCTCAAACAAATATGTGCAGTGATGGAGTACAAACAAACCCACATATTCACACATAAATTTGCTCACAATCTTACATCCATATATACACTCACACACATGCACTCAGATTCAGACTCAGACCCACACATACACACACAATTAGGCTCACAATTGCACATTTATACCCTCATACCCACTTATACCTGTACACTTACACACTCAGATACATACATACATATTCATGCACTCGTGCTCTCTAACCTAGGACTAAGCAACATACCTTAGCAGAATGTTTGCAAGGGTTGACATTAAGGTAGAATGAGTCCACAAATCAACCAGCAACATTTATGTAGCACCTACTATATGCCAGGCATTATGTCAAGAGTTGAGGATATAATGTTGCACAGACCATATGTGATTCCTCTCTCTGTGATCTAACATAATTATAAGACAGCCACTGAACTGATGGCAAATAATTGGATGTTAGTTACACACACATAAAAAGCAAGCAATCGGCATTTGGGAAAGTATTTCAGATGGTGAGAAGGTTTCCATGAAGTGGCCTGAAGAGGCTTTGCTGCCTCAACTGGCAGAGTGTTGAGATGAGAGGGTGCCTTCAATACAAAGCAGATAAAGAAGGAGGTTGGAGGGAGAACCAACTAGGGTGGTGGGCCAAGCAGATCCCATTGCTGGAAGGCTGGAGGTGAGAGCCAGACATAGCATTTTGACTAGTGGTGGTCACAGAAGTCAGTACCTCTGCTCTTTGATTTTAGGGTTACTTTCACCTAATGGCCCATCATGGGTCATCTTTCCTCTGAATAGCAGTGTCCTCCAGCTGTGTTGTAGGACTGGAGGACTTAAAAGCTGGGCATGAGTTGCTTACTGGCACTAAAAGCTGGTCACTGCTGACGGGATGACAGGAGTCATATAAACTCTCATAAACTATATAGAGTGAGAATAATTTGAGAGTGATCAAAGTCTGCTTAAAAGATGTGCCTGTTAGGTGAGTAAATCTGCCTCCATTCATGTCCCCAACCTTGAATTTAGGTTTCTGCCCATAAACACCTAGAAAAGGAAATATGTGGACATGTCTAAAAATACCCTTCATGCCCTTGTGCTGGAAATCATCTTTGTTTGCTCCTCTTTCTGAGAAGGAAAGGGTGACTGTGCAGGGAGCTAAGCCCAGGCTCACAGGCCATCAGCAGCACAACCTTCTCCACATTCGGGGCTTCCCAAGTCTTGCTCAGGCCTCTCTTATACCCATTCTTCCTTTTTTTGTCTTTTCCTTTATTGCCATGAAAGTAGTACTTACTCAGTAAAGGCATTTGTTGAATAGAGAAAAATAAAAAATAATAATCTGGTTTATTTCTTCCTAGTGCTTTTAAAATTTTTCTTAATTTTTTAAACGGGATAGAAAACACTGTTTATATGGTTTTATTTCTTAATTTTGTTATTTAACATTCTGTCACATTTTTCCAGGCTATTTTCATAATCTTATCACTGATAGTAGCATGACATTCCATTGTGTGGAATTGCACATCATGGTCACTTATATTGCATAACTGACCCCAAAATAATAATTTTCTGTGGAATGAGAAATTTTTTTTTAGTGGTTTTCTAAGAGGAGTCCCAATTCACTTGGTATATTTATTTTCACAATGAATTGGAGTGTAGGAACAACATCACCCCAAACGAAGATTGCACTTCACAAAGTACCAGCACCAAGGCCGTATCAATCCTCTGGCTGTTCTTCTTTCTTCATGAGGCAGGGCTTAGCTATATAACACTGGCTATAAAAAACAATTTCCTTCAAAATAATATTGAGGCGATTGCATTTGTAGAATTAAAGCTCTTTCTAGAAAAAATCTGTTTCTTAATAAACCTATTAATTCTGAAAGAGCCTGGATATTTCAAGCTAGAGGTAGATTTTTAATATGCCCATAGACAAAAAAAAGATGAAAAGGTCAGTGTTTCTAATGCTGTGAGCAGTTGTATCATTTCATGTTTACCTTAATGTACCTCCTTTTCTGGTGAGATGGAAAGGAGCTGTTGCTTTAGGATGACCATATCTAGAATCCCAGAGTAAAACAGCACATATTTATATGATAGCACAAGTTTTTATTAAAGAAAATGCATTTATAGACTGAGAAGTATTAAAGCATCTCTTTTTCTTGTTAGCAGTACAATCTGTCACTGGGAAGGCTTTAAATGCTTTCCTTACAAACAGTGTCTGCCTGAATTATTTGATAATTAATCATGCATAATACCTTAAATTCCACATGGACGGATGGCTAAAAACCCTTCAGTGATTGCTGCATTTGGTAACTAAAAGTCAACTCCTACTCATTTGGAGGGTAAAAAAATAATAGATTGGTATTTTTGCTTGTTTTTAGTGTTGCCATTGGCCATAAGGCAAGTGTATGATCATTGCCAAAACCTTCCACTGTATTGACACCAGTCAGCTGCATATCTAAGTTATATTAGCCCAAGGTATCTAATAAAAATGGATAATTTCTTGCCTTGGATGGCATCAAAATATTCTCAAACAGGCAAGTTTAGTGCTATGACCTGCCTACTGTGATCCAACTTGTCTTATTTAAAGTATCAAACCAGATGCTCAGTTATTAGACCAATTTTTGTTACAATAGTGATGATGAATGATGGTGATGATTATGGTGGTAGTTGTGATGATGGTGGTGATGGTAATCATGATGATGATAACTATAGTTGTGGTGGTGGTGATTAACACTTTGGATTATACATTAGTTTCTCTCTTCTGATGGCTTAGAAAACTTCCCCATATATATTACTGCCTTTATGATGAGATAAGAATTATACCCCAGTTTTACAATCTATGAAATTAAATTCAATAGAATCAGAGGAAGCTGCCCATGATCACAGACACCATCCTGCAACAACACCTACTCCACTTCCTAGACTGATAATATTAGATGGAAATTATTTAATCCTTCTACACAGTACAGACACTTCATAGACAGTCTTGGAATCCTTTAACATCTCCTTGAAATTAAGTTAGTAATTCTGGTGTGTTCTACTTCTTACTTTTAAATTGATCTTGAATGTAAATAGAAATGATGCCCTCTTTGTTCCCAAATCAGTGGGGGTTAGAATTAGTCATGAGTGGTCAGCTTGGTATTGCTGTAAGACTCAGAACTCAGTCTGTCTTAGTCCCTCTTCCCAACCTGATTATTTCCATCCTCCCTTCCCAGGTATTGTGGCTCAGTCTTGGTGCCTGGGGATATTTATCACTAGTAAAAGAAACCTCTTCTCCCACCAAACTTTTATTTTTTTTCCCAAATTTTACCAATAATATTTTGTATTTATTTCTATTTACTTTAATATTCTGACTCCCCATCCAAATATAAGGTCCATGAACTTCAGAACCATATCTGGCTTATTTTACAATATTGTAGACACACAGTAAGTATTAAATAAATACATATGTAGTAAGTGAAAAAGTGAATGGAAAACAAGTGCACTGAACTCAGCTTAGAATTCACAATCATCCTGTCATAATCATGCACTAACTTAAAATATTGGCATGAAAAGATGCAAGATAATGTTCAAATGATAAGATTATCTAACTCATTAAAATTGTACGAGAATCAATTGTCAAATTTGAGAATGTGGACTTAAGAAGAATGTGTATTCTGTTGCTTTACGATGGAAGCTCCGAATTTATATGTGAAGTCTATCTGGTCCAGTGTGTCATTAAAAGTTCTTGTTTTCCCATTTATCTTCTGCTTAGATGATCTGTCCATTGCAGTGAGTGAGGTGTTAAAATCCCCTAGTATGTGTTTCTTTAATTTTGATATTAATTGGTTTATATAATTGGCTGCAGTCAAGTGAGGAGCATAAATATTTACAATTGTTAGATCTTCTTTTTGGATAGACCCTTTAATTATGATATAGTATCTTTCCTAATCTCTTAGTACAGTCTTTGGTTTAAAAATCTAATTTTTCTGATATAAGGATTGCCACCTCAGCATTCTTCGGATGTCTATTAGCATGATACATAGCTTTCCACCCCATCACGTTAAATCTGGAGGCATCTTTGGGTCTAAAAATAAATCTCTTGTAGACAGCATATGGGTGGGTCTTACTTTTCTATTTATTCTGATACCCTTTGTCTTTTGTTTAGGCAATTTATCTCATTTACATTCAGAGCAATTATTGAAAGATATTAATTTAGTGCCATTGTATCTCCTGTAAAGTCACTGTTTCTTTATATTGTCTCTGTTCCTTTCTGATCTATGTTACTTTGGGGCAGTCTTTTTGCTTAAAAGATCCTCATTAATAGTTCTTGCAGTGCTGGTTTAGTGATCACAAATTCTTTTAGTTTCTGTTTGTCCTGGATGTTCTTTATCTCTCCTATTTTGAATGGCACCCTAGTTGGATAAAGTATTCTTGGTTGCATATTTTTCTCATTTAGCACCCCAAATATATCATGCCAGTCCTTTCTAGTCTGCTAGTTCTCTGTGGATAGGTCTGCTGCCAGCCTAATATTTCTATCACTGTTGGTTAAGAAACTCCTATCTCAAGCTGCTTCCAGGATTTTCTTTGTCTCTGAATTTGGAAGTTTCACTATGATACGTCAGGTTGTTGATTATTTTTGTTGATTTTGAGGGGAATTCTCTGTGCCTGCTGGACTTGAATGCCTATTTCCTCCCCCAGTTTAGGGAAGTTCTCTGCTATAATTTGTTCCAATATACCTTTTGCTCCAATCTCTCTTTCGACTTGAATGGCTATTTCCTTTCCCAGTTTAGGGAAGTTCTCTGCTATAATTTGTTCCAATATACCTTTTGCTCCAATCTCTCTTTCCTCTTCTTAGATCCCAGTTGTTCTAATATTGTTCCACTTCATGGTATTATATATCTCTCGAATCCTCCCTTTTGATCAATAGTTGTTTATCTTTCTTTTTCTCAGCTTTTTATTCTCCATCATTTTGTTTTCTATATCACTAATTCTCTCTTCTGCCTCATTTGTCTTAGCAGTTAAAGTCTCCATTTTTTATTTCATCTCATTAATAGCTTTTTAAATTTCAACTTAATTAGATTTTAGTTCTTTTATTTCTTCAGAAAAGGATTCTCTTGTGTAGTCTATGCTTTTTTCAAGTCCAGCTAGTATCTTTATCATTGTTATTCTGAACTCTATTTCCAACATCTTATTTATGTCCATACTGGTTAGGTCCCTAGCAGTCAGTGCTGCCTCTTGGTCTCTTTTTGAGGTTCATTTTTCCGAATGGATGAATGAGAGAATAAAATACTAAAATTTCAACAATGACCCCTGGGAAATATACACTAAACAAATCAGAAGAGACCAAAAACTGAAAGAAAAGAGAGAGAGAGAGAGAGAGAGAGAGAGAGAATATAATCATACAGGTGAACAGAACAGAGCAATAACAGTGGATCCTGTGTGTATTTTGGTTTATTAGAAAACTATATCCCAAAATTGTAAAGAAATAAAAACTTATATTTGTACAAAGATAAAGTTAAATACAATAACAGGATAGACTGTAACTATAAAAATGAAAATTAAAAATATATTTTTAAAAAAAGTTGATAAAATAAGAAATTTGTTGAAAAAGTAAAAAGAAAAAAATTAAAATCGAAAGACTAAAGAATAGTGGGGGGAAAAAAAACCTTGAATTTTTATACTATTTTCCCTTAGCCCTGGAGTTTTGCAGTTCTCTATGATCAGTAAATTTGATCATAGGCGCATATTCTTGCTGATCTTCTGGGGGAGGAGCCTGGTGTGCTAATTCTTAGATGTCTTTGCCTGGGACAGAATTGTACCACCCTTACCAAGGGGTTATGCTAAGTAATCTGATGGGATTGCTCTATGTATCTTTTGTTTCCTGAAGGCTTTCTGCCCTGCTTTAGAAGGTGAGAATGAAAATGGTAGTATCAGCCCATTCTCCGCTTAGGGCCCCACTTCTCAGTGCACTCTTAGGGAAAGGCAACCGATCACTCCTGTCTTCCTGGTCTTCATCTGCACTCCATGCTCACCCAGCCTGAGACCAACTGTTTCTATCTCAGGCATGTGATTGCATTTCAAGTCTCCAAACCCTGCAGACTCCTATGGCTTGCACCCACATCACTCTTCCTGGGGGAGGGTCTCATGATGGTTCTGCCACTTGCTGGGCCCCTGCTCTTGGAGAGGTTGCCTGACTGTGCTGTGGTTCATAGATTATGGCAAGCCCAAGATAAGAGCACACTCCTGGGCTCACTGATTATAGCAGGCTTCCCCATTCCAATGCCTCGAACCCTGCTGTCTCAGGTCTTCCTGTGACACCGAGGATCTTGAGACTGCCCCACCTAGGATTCCACCCTACTTAGCCACCTGAGTGCCTCTCAGGCTGGGATGTTCCTCACTGGAACAGACTTCTGAATGTTCTGATTTTTCACTCTACTGCTTTCGGGTGTTGGCTGCCAGAGGTTCCCTCCTCCACACCACGTCCCCCCCCCCGGGTCTATCTTCCCATATATCACCTTGGATTCACTCCTCTGCACCTGCTACCTTGCAGAAAGTGGTCACTTTTCTATTTGTAGAGTTACAGATGTTTTCTTCTTAGGTCTCTGGTTCAGTTCACAGGTGTTCAGAATAATTTGATAGCTATCTAGCTGAATTCCTGGGACCAGATGAAACTAAGGTCTATTCTTCTGCCATCTTGGGCTCCCCTCAACTTCTCAAAACTTTTCAGATCATTCATTATGATAATTGGAAAAAAAATTCCTTGTAAAAATCCATAGTTTTTTAAATATATAGAATAACTTTAAAATGTCCTCTGATATTATTCTCCACCCAGTTTTGTTGATGTAATTGATATATAACTTTTTAAAAAAATTTTAAAGAATTTGTTTACTTATTTGACAGAGAGAGAGAAAAAGCACAAGCAGGGCAAGTGGTAGGGAGACTGGGATGGAGAAGCAGGCTTTCAGTGAACAAGGAGCTCAATGCTGGGCTCAATCCCAGGATCCCAGGATCATGACCTGAGCCGAAGGGAGAAGCTTAAATGACTGAGCCACCCAAGAATCCCAACATATAACATTGTAAAAGTTAAAGATGTACAATGTATTGATTTGACATTGCAAAATGATTACCAACATAGTATTAGCTAATATCTCCATCCCATCACTTAAATACCACTTCTTTCCCCAGAATATTTTGGTAGGTTCCTGATACCTGTATATTTTTGGTTAACTCCATTGATCCATCTTCTTCTCATTCCCTGGCTATTGACTGGCTGTGCTGAAACAGGAGTATGCACAAAGCTGAATCCTGAGCTGGTGGTCTCCCATACATAAAGAAGACCTCTGTGGAAATAAATTTCTAGGATTACCATAACCCTTTAGATCTTAGACATCATGAGGCCATCTGGCTAATGAATAGCAGCCCCACAGTTTCCTCATTGCCAGACTCACACCTTCTACCCTTCATTAAATCTGAATTCCAGTGTGCCCACCTGTGTCCATTTCATTTTTAGGAATCTGCACCTACCTCCATTTTTTAGAAGCTTCACAACAAAGTGTCACAAACTTAATGACTTAGAAGAACACAGGCTCGGGCGCCTGGGTGGCTCAGTGGGTTAAGCCGCTGCCTTTGGCTCAGGTCATGATCTCAGAGTCCTGGGATCGAGTCCCACATCGGGCTCCCTGCTCAGCAGAGAGCCTGCTTCCCTCTCTCTCTCTCTGCCTGCCTCTCCATCTACTTGTGATTTCTCTCTGTCAAATAAATAAATAAAATCTTAAAAAAAAAAAAAAAAAAAAGAAGAACACAGGCTTTTATCTCCTATCTGTGTAGACTGTAAATCTGGATAGGTTTGGCCAAGTTCTCTGCTTAGGATCTCAAAGTCCAAATAAAGATATTAGTTAAAATGGGTTCTTATCTGGAGGCATTGGGATCCCATTCCCAGCTCATTCTACTTGTTGTCAGCTTTTGTTTTTGACTTCCCTTGCTCACTTCCACCTGAGGCCTTTCTCAGACTTTTAAGGTTACCCTCCTTCCTTCTCATATGACTTGCTTCTTCCATCTTCAAACCTGCAGCTGCAATATTGAGTCTTTCTCATGGTTTGAAACTCTTCCATTGTCAATTGAAGAAAACTCTGCTTTCATACAGCTTATGTAATTAGATTACATCCCCTTCTTCATAACTTCTTCTTTTTTTTTTTTTCCAATATAATGCTGTATCTCAGGGGTATGACCAGAG
This sequence comes from Mustela erminea, assembly GCF_009829155.1. Classification (NCBI taxonomy): domain Eukaryota; kingdom Metazoa; phylum Chordata; class Mammalia; order Carnivora; family Mustelidae; genus Mustela; species Mustela erminea. The sequence goes on from NC_045618.1 coordinate 25,250,385, forward strand.
AGCAGAGGTCCTTAGAGCCATCTTAAAATTCTGCCTATAACAGAAGAGAACCATGCATTTGGAGCACAGCTTTCTTATGAAACTATTACAAATGTCCAAAATTATCTTTGTCCAATTAAGATGTTTGTACCTCTCCCCCCAAAAATCTTGTCACATGTTAGCAATGTGGAATTGATGACAATAGTGTTCTAACACATCCTTGGTCTATCTTTCTATTTGTTTTACAGACTTTCTCCCTATTTTGAACTTCCTTAACTCTCTATGATTATTTATATTATCCTTGATAACATAGATTCATTTTTCTTAATCATAGCTTTTTCTTTTTCTTACCCTATCAATGTCTGTGTATTTTCAAAATAAGCAAGTTACTCCCAGGTGTCATCAACTAAGAGTTCTAATTAAGAACCCTTTGAGGAATTAATTTGATGATCTGTATAGAGCTTCATGGTTGTCTATTTTGCTAGTCCCAATTCTGCAGCAAATCATGGTAAGAACAGCCATTGAACAGTTGGGGATAGTATTATGTTAGTAGGAGGCAGGGAAAAGTGGCTGTAAGGGAAAGACCCAATAATGATTTAATGCCTTAAGCACACAAATGTTTATTTTTTTCCAATCTAAAAGACCATAAATTTTATATATATATATATATATATATATATATATATATATATATATATATGCACTTAATTCCACATGGCCAAAGAACAAGGTTGGTTCTCTCTCGTGTTTGTGGCATCTAGAACTTTACCCCTTTTTGTTTGATTCTAGCTCTTGGGAAGAGGACAGGGCATGGAGGAGGATGCTATAAAGTTTTAAGACTCTGTTTTGTGAGGTACAGGATCACATCCACATTCCATCAGCAAGAGCTTAACTTTTGGGAGGGGGCAAAATGGTGGCAGAATAGGGACCTCATTTCATCTCATCCCTCAAATTTAGCTGGATATCTATCAAACCATTCTGAACACACACAAATTCAACCTGGAATGTAAGAAGATTTATCTGCATCTCCACAAACAGAAAAAATGATTACTTTTTGCAAGACGGGAGGAGCAGAACCTTGAGTCTTCAAGGAAAATATTGAGGATAAATGCGGAGGGGGAGCCTCCATAAGCTGGTTACCAGAAAGTGATATAACACCAGAGAAAAACATCAGGACCCTTGGAAATCTGCTCTCATGAGAGGGATCTCTTTTTGACAAAAGCACATGCAATGAATAGGGAAGAAAGTCTAGGTGGATCATTGTGGTCTCAGGATTCCAGGACTCAGAAAGAATAGGGCAACCTGAACTGATAGAGTGCCCAAACAGTAGAGCAGGAAGACTGGGGATGGTCAGTGAGCCCAGAAAGGATTCTCAGCCCAGTCACCATAAACCACAAGCTGAGCAGGTAGGGAGACCACTCTCTGCCTGACCACCCTCAAAAGGACTAGAAGGTGAGGGCTGTTTAACATCCCATGGGATATATAAAATCTCTTTTACCTATGACAAAGCAACAGCTCTCAGGGTAGTGTGGCCCATAAAAGGACACTGGCAATGACCAGTGTGAACAGGGAGCTGCAGAAGAGAGTGCATGTATGAGCCCACAGTGGCTAGCAGTTGTGTATTCACAAGTGCAGAGACATTTGCAGGTCCTCAGAACTCTTCTGGGAGAGCTGCTTCTAGTGGGAGCCATGGGATTTGGCAGTTTGCACAAAGAGAGGCCATGTCCACTACAGGGCAACAGCTTTCAGGGTGGTTTGACCTCCAGAGGGACACTGGAGCAGCACTGAACATTACTTGGGTTCTGCATGGGTAAGCCCACAGCCACTAGCAACTGCAAAGTCACAAAGCACAGATACACTTGTGGGCCCCCATAATTCCCCTTGGAGAGGTACTGTGGGCATGAATTGTATGAGTCTGTGGAGTTTGACATGGGCAGAGGTGGAGACAGTTTGAACTGGAGGATTTGTTAGGGTGGCTCTGGCTGGAGATTCTTGCATGAACATTTTTGCTCTGACCCTCTAAAGAGAAGCAGAAAGTCACCAGGGAACCCAAGCCACACACCCATTCAGCTTACATTAAGCTTCTCCCCTTGACAACAGGTGGAGCAACTCCACCCAGGCAAAGACACAGGGAAGTCCAACAGCTAGCCTCTCCTCCAGAAACCAGATTGGAAGAACAGGTGAATGAATGATATGCTTATTTCCCACAGTTCTGTAAAACTCCAGCACCAGGGGAAAATAATATAGGGAGCTCTAGGTGTTCCCTCACAACTGGTTTATACTTCAGGGTAAAATTTTACATTTCTTTTAAAATTTCTTTTCTGATTCTTTTTCTTTTTTTATTTCTTTTTTTTTTTTTACCCTGTTCCCATTTAAAATAGATTCTTATTTACCAATCTCTGTTTTTAGTCACTTCTTAACTTATATTTTTTCACATCTATGTTTTATAGATTTATGCCCCATACTAGTCTGTTTCTCACTCTATTCAATTTTGCCTGGACATATATACAAAAGTTCTTACTTATTTGTAAATTTGGGACATAGTATCTTCTAACACACAGACCAAAAATCATTGATGAACAGGCAGATCACCATTTTGTCCACTCTGAGAGATTATAATCTCTCTCCTTGCCATTGCCCTTGCCACTGCCTTTTTCTTTTATATTGTTTTGGATCCTCTTGGCTTTGGTTGCATATCTATTGCAGGTTTTCACTGCTTCAGATTTTATCTAGGGTGCATTTTGCTTGGACATGGTTGGTATTTTGGACTGTTCATTTGCTTAACAATTCCTCAAGAGAATGACTAGGAGAAGGAACTCCCCAAAATGAAAAGAACCAGAAAAAATATCCTCTGCCACAGAACAAATGGGTATGGATATAAGCAAGATGTCAGGGATAGACTTCAGGATAGCAATCAAGAAGTCAATAGCTAAGCTTGAAAACAGCATTAGTGGTGATATAGTGTCTCTAAGGGCAGAAATGAGATCTAATTAGGCCAAATTAAAAATTCTATGAATGCAGATGCAGTCTAACTGGATACTCTAACAGCCAGGTAAATGAGAAAGAAGAACAAATCAGTGATCTAGATGATAAGGTTATAGAAAGGAAGGAAGCTGAGGAAGATAGGAATAGGCAGCTAGTATCCCATTAAAATAGACTTAGAGAGATCAGTGATGCTATGGAAGTTTCCAGTGTCAGAATTATTGAGATCCCTGAGTTGTAGAGTGACAACTAGAAGGTATATTTGAGCAAATCATAGCTGAGAACTTTCCTAATCTGGGGAAGGAAAATAAAATCATATCCAAGAGACAGAAGGGACTCTTGCTAAAATAAATAAAAATAGATCAACACCCTCTCTTATAACAGTGAAACTTGCAAATCCTAGAGCCACGGAAGCTAGCCTGAGAGCAACTAAGGAGAAGATATTTCTTATGTACAGAGGGAGTAATACCAGAATAATATTACACCTAGCCACAGAGACCTGGCAAGCCAGAAAGGGCTGGCAGGACATATTCAGTGTTCTAAATGAGAATAACATGCAGTCAAGAACACTTTATCCAGCCAAGCTGTCATCCAGAATAGAAAGAGAGATAAAGAGCTTCCAGGACTGGCAGAAACTGAAATAATATCGACCACCAAGCCAACCCTGCAAGAAATATTAAGGAGGATTCTATAAATGAAGAAAGAACCCATGAGTAATATAGACCAGAAATTAACAGAGACAATCTATAGAAACGGGGACCTTAAAGGCAATACAATGGCACTAAATTCATATCTTTCAATAGTTACTCTCAATGTGAAGGGACTGAATGCTTTAATCAAAAGACACGCGATTTCAGATTGGACTTAAAAAGGAGACATCCATATGCTATCTACAAGAGATTCATTTTGAACCTAAAGCCACCTCCAGATTTAAAGTGAGGGGATGGAGAAACATTTACCATCCCAATGGACCTCAAATTTGGGGTAGCAATTCTGATGTCAGACAAGTTAGATTTTTAAACTGAAGACTGTAGTAAGAGATGTAGAGGGACACTATATCATATGGAAAGGGTCTGTTCAACAGGAAGTTCTAACAATTATAAATATCTATGCCCCCAACATGGAGAAGCCAATTACATAAACCAACTAATAACCAAAATAAGAATCATATTGATAATAATACATTAATAGTTGAAGACTGTAACACTCTACTCACAGCAATGGATAGTTCATCTAAGCAGAAGATCAACAAAAAAACAAGATATTTGAAGGACACATTGGATGAAATGGACTTTGAATATTATACAGAACATTCCATCTTAAAACAACAGACTACTAGCTTTTCTCGAGTTTACAAGGAACTTTCTCCAGAATAGATCACATAGTGAGATGTGATCATATACTCACTATGTGAGTATATGATCACATAGTAATCAATCTATAGTAATTTGTGAGACTGTCATCCAGAATAGAGAAATAAAGTCTCTTTATTTCTCAGATAAATTAAGTCTCAACTGATACCAAAAGTTTGAGATTATCCCCTGCATATTTTCAGACCACAGTGTTTTGAAACTAGAACTCAATCACAAGATGAAATTTGGAAGGAACTCAAACACTTGGGTTAAAGAGCATCCTGCTGAAGAATGAATGGGTCAGCCAGGAAATTAAAGAGGAGCTTAAACAATCCATGAAAACCAATGAAAAGGAAAGCATATTGGTTTAAAACCTATGGCATACTGCAAAGGCAGTCCTAAGAGGAAAGTACATAGCCACCCAAACCTCTCTCAAAAAAATTAGAAAAATCCCAAGCACAAAGGTAACCTTACATCTTAAGGACCTGGAATAAGAAGAGCAAGTTAAAAAAAAAAAATTAGCAAGCATAAGCCAAGGAGGAGAAGAGAAATAAGAAAGATTAGAGCAGACATCAATGCAATAGAAACTAGAAGAACAGTAGAACAGATAAACAAAACTAGAAGCTGGTTCTTTGAAAGAACTAATAAGATCGATAAACCTCTGGCCAGACTTCTCCAAAAGAGAAAGGACCCAAATTCATAAAATCATGAATGAGAAGAAAGAGGGGAGATCATGAGTAATACCAAAGAAATAGAGGCAACTATTAGAATTTATTACCAGCAGCTATATGCCAACAAACTAAACAATCTGGAAGACATGGATACATTTCTAGACACTTACAAACTACCAAGAATGAAACAGGAAGAAAAGGCAATCTGAATAGACCAATGACCAATAAGGAAATTGAAGCAGTTTAAAAAACAAACAAACAAACAAACAAACAAACCAAAAAACCCCAGAACAAAACAAAACAAAAAACGCCCAAAAAACAAGAGTCCAGGTCCAGAAGTCTTCCCAGGGAAATTCAACTGAACTTTCAAAGAAGAAATCATACTTATTCTACTGAAGCTGTTTCAAAAACTAGAAATGGAAGGAACACTTCCAAACTTGTTCTATGAAGCCAGCATTACCCTGATCACAAACCAGAAAAAGACCCCATCAAAAAGAAGAATTACAGACAAATATCCCTGATGAACATGGATGTCAAAATACTCAACAAGGTCCTAGCCAATAGGATCCAACAGTACATTAGAAGGATTATTCACCACAACCAGGTGGGATTTATGCCTGGGCCGCAAGGGTGGTTCAACATGTGCAAATCAATGAATGTGAGTGATCACATTAACAAAAGAAGAGACAAGAACCATAGGATCCTCTCAATAGATGCAGAAAAGCATTTGAAAAAATACAATATCATTTTCTGATTAAAATTCTTCAAAGTCTAGGGATGGGGGAACATATCTCAATTTCATAAAAACTGCCTGTGAATATCATTCTCATTGGGGAAAAACAGAAAGCTTTTCCCTTAAGGTCAGGAACACAACTGGGATGCCCAATCTCACTAATGTTGTTCAACATAGTACTAGTTGTCTTAGCCTCAGCAATCAGACAATAAAAAGAAATAAAAACTGTACAGATTGGCAAAGAAGAAATCAAGCTCTCACTCTTTGCAGATGACATGATATTCTATAGGGAAAACCAAAAAGACTCCATCCTTAAATTATTAAAATGGATACTGCAATTCAGCAAACTTGCAAGATTTAAAATCAATGCACAGAAATCAGTTACATTTCTATACACTAACTAGGATGGAAGAAAGAGAAATTAAGGAATCGATTCCATTTACAATATCACCAATAACCATAAGATACCTAGTAATGAATCTCAACAAAAAGGTAAAGCATCTGTACTCTAGAAACTACAGAACACTTAAGAAAGAAATTGAGGAAGACACAAAGGGTTGGAAAAACATTCCATGCTTACGGATTGGAAGAATAAACATTGTGAAAATGTCTCTGTTGCCCAGAGCAATCTACACTTTCAATGCAATCCTTATCAAAATGTCACTAGCATTTTCAAAGTGCTGGAACAAACAATCCTAAAGTTTGTATGGATATAGAAAGGATGCAAAATTATCAGGGTATTGTTGAAAAACACACAAACAAACCTGGTGATCACAATTCTGGACTTCAGTTCTAAGCCATTATCATCAAAACAGCATGGTATTGCACAAAACAGCCACATAGATCAATGAAACGGAACAGAGAGCTCAGAAATTGACCCTCACCTCTATGGTTAACTAGTCTTCGACAAAGCAGGAAAGAATACTGAATGGAAAAAAGACAGTCTCTTCAATAATTGATGCTGGGAAAATTGGACAGCCACATGCAGAAGAATGAAACTGGACCATTCTCTTACACCTTACACAAACATAAACTCAAAATGGATGAAAGACCTCAATGTGAGACAAGAATCCTTCAAAATCCTAGAGGAAAACACAGACAAAGCAAACTCTTCGACCTTAGTGGCAGCAACTTCTTGCTAGATACCTCTCCAAATGCAATGGAAACAAAAGTAAAAAAATGGGACTCCATCAAGATTAAAAGCTTTTGCATAGCAAAGAAAACAGTTGACAAAACCAGAAGACAAACTAACAGAATGGGAGAAGATATTTGCAAATGACATATCATCTAAAGGGCTAGTATCCAAAATCTATAAAGAACTTATCCAACTCAACACCCAGGGAACAAATAATCCAATCAAGAAACAGGGAGAAGACCTGAACAGACTTTTCTCCAAAGAAGACATCCAAATTGTCAATAGACACATGAAAAAATGCTCCAATCTCCTGGGATCAGGGAAATGAAAAAACAAAACAAACAAACAAAAAACAACCCACAATAAGATAACACCTCAGACCAGTTAGAATGGCTAAAATTAGCAAGTCAGGAAACAGCAAATGTTGGTGAGGACTGGGAGAAAGGGGAACCCTCTTACACTGTTGGTGGGAATGCAAGCTGGTACAGTCACTCTGGACAACAGTATGGATTTTCCTGAAGAAGTTAAAAATAGAGCTACCCTATGACCCAGGTATTTACTCCAATGATAGAAATGTCTGAATGATCTGAAGGGGTACCTGCACCCCAGTTTTCATAGCAGTAAAGTCTACAATAGCCAAACAGTGGAAGGAGGCTGGATGTACATTGAAAGATTTATGGATAAAGAAGATGGGACTATTGGGGTGTATGGGTGGCTCAGTGGGTTAAAGCCTCTGCCTTCAGCTCAGGTCATGATCCAGGGTCCTGGGATCGAGCCCCACATCAGGCTTTCTGTTCCTCAGGGAGCCTGCTTCCTCCTTTCTCTCTGCCTGCCTCTCTGCCTACTTGTGATCTCTGTCAAATAAATAAATAAAATAAAATAAATAAGATGTGACTATATATATATTTGAATATTACTGAGCCATCAGAGAGGATGAATACTTACTATTTACATACATGTGGATGGAACTGGAGAATATTACACTGAGTGAAATAATAAGTCAATCAGAGAAAGACAATTATCACATGGTTTCACTCATATGTGGAATATAAGAATATAAGAAATAAGAATATAAGAAACAGAGGCGCCTGGGTGGCTCAGTGGGTTAAAGCCTCTGCCTTCAGCTCAGGTCATGATCCCAGGGTTCTGGGATCGAGCCCCGCGTTGGGCTCTCTGCTCAGCGGGGATCCTGCTTTCTCCTCTCTCTCTCTGCCTGTCTCTCTGCCTGCTTGTGATCTCTGTCTGTCAAGTGGATAAATAAAATCTTTAAAAAATAATAATAATAATTTTAAAAAAAGAATATAAGAAACAACACAAAAAAAAAATCATAGGCGAAGGGAGAGAAAACTGAATAGGAAGTCATCAGAGAGGGAGAAAAACCACGAGGGAGTCTTAGCTATAAGAAACAACCTAAGGGTTGTTGGACGGGAGGTGGGTGGGGGATGGAGTTATTGGGTTATGAGTATTAAGGAAGGCTTATGATGTGATTAGAACTGGGTGTTACATGTAACTCATAAATTAGTGAACACTACATCAGAAACTAATGATGTACTGTATGTTGGCCAATTGAATTTAAATAAAAAATGTTAAAGAAGATGTTAGTTGTAAAAAAAAAAAGAAATTATATGCACACCCCAAAATTTAGGTCTATAAAAGATAGTGCCTTAATGACTCAAGTGAATGGATAAATCATGGAGCAAAAAAATGTAGTCCTGAATCCTGTATTAAGTTCTGAGAATTTCAGAAACCAATACGATAAGAATTTAAGGTCAATAAATAAATATTATTGGGCAAATGGACTTGTTGGAACAAAAATGAATATTAAAAAAAATGGATTAAGACAGTTACAAAGTTGTATTTTCAGAAAAAGATAAAATGATGGTGCTGATGATTTTCTGGACAGTTTTGTGTATATTTTGCAACAGTTCTCATATGTTCAAAAACTACATGAAGTCGCACTTTATCACTCTTCGAAGAATTGGAACTAATGTTTATGCAGTTAAGTTGGGTAAATGTATACAGACATTTCACAAATTACAGGATAAGTATATAAGTAAAAGTTTCTTATATAAAACTAAATTGGGGGTAATGTTGGAAATATTTTTTAAGATTTATTAATTTATTTGAGACAGAAAGAGAAAGCGAGGGAAAGAGCAGACTCTACACTGAGCCAAAGGCTGATGTGGGGCATGGTTTCACAACCCTGATGTTGTGTCCTGAGCCAAAATCAGAAGTTGGATACTCAACTGAGTGAGCCACGCTAGTGCCCTGGGCTGGAAATATTGTGACTTTTACTTTATTTTTAAAGATGCCAGGCAATGCCTTGTACAATGTATTTTTGCAAAAGACTTTCAAAATATTTGTCTTTGGTAGGTTTCTTTAGCTGCCACCAAATTGATAAAATGCTACTGAAATTTTTTTTTAAAGATTTTATTTATTTATTTGACAGAGAGAGAGATCACAAATAGGCAGAGAGACAGAGAGAGAGATGAGGAGAAGCAGGCTCCCTGCTGAGCAGAGAGCCCCATGCGGGACTCGATCCCAGGCCCCTGGGATCATGACCTGAGCCGAAGGTAGAGGCTTAACCTACTGAGCCACCCAGGCACCCCGCTACTGAAATTTTTAACTAAAGGCTTTTAATATTTAAAAGTAGATGTGATATTTCAAATCAATAAAAAACAGTTTATTTTTTTCTCAAAAACACATTTTAGCATTGTAAAGATACAGATGATCTAAAGTGAATTAAAAAAAATCAATCCTATGTTAAAAATATAAAAAACAGTATTGCCCAGTAGTTAACCAATTCTTGAATAAAGGAGTGCTTTTTAAACCTGAAAATATTGGACAAAGTTTTAAGAAAGAAAAAAGGAACTGCTTTACTACATAAAAAGTAACCTTTCTGAAGTTAGAAAAAATAAAAGGAAAAATAACAATAATAAGAACACAGTGGGGAAATGTTTGCGTAGTTTTTCTCTTCATATATGCCAGGGTTTGGCAACTTGTTCTGTAAAATAAAATGTACTTGGGATACCTGGGTGGCTCAGTGGGTTAAGGCCTCTGCCTTTGCCTCAGGTCATGATCCCAGAGTCCTGGGATGGAGCCCGGCATCTGGCTATCTGCTCAGAGGGGAGCCTGCTTCTCCACCTCTCTCTGCCTGCTTCTCTGCCTGATTGTGATCTCCGTCTGTCAAATAAATAAATAAAATCTTAAAAAAAAAAAAAAAAGAAGACGAATGGACCTGGAAAACAGCTGTATTGGCAGAGAAGAAATAGTTCTTCAGTATGAGATGCATCAGCCAAGGAATGGAGGAAATAAGCACTGATGCAAAAATGAAGGTTGTCTTTGGACCACAGCTAGCCTCGGTTATTTAGGGAGACAGCATCAGTCTTCTTAGCAAGGGCCCTTAGTAAGGATTGATATCCACATCAATCACAGGGCGGATGGAAGACAAATAGTCTGCCTGCAATAGGCAACGGGATTGTAGGAGCAGAAACCCAACAGTGGAGTCAAGCTAGAAGGCTGTTGTGATTGTCTTGGTGAAAAGAAAGAAGGTCTGCATTATTGGGAACAGGCACAAGAGGAGGAGATACACAGAAAAGAAATGCCATAGAATTGATAGCACCTGACAGTGTCCATTGTTCAATGTCTTGGATTAAACAGGAGAAAAACTTAAAAAGGGGGATCTGAAATTTTGAGCCTGAGAAAATGATACGTGATGGCAATGGCTGACTTACGGTATGCAAAGAAGACACATGTAGAATCGAATAATAAGGAAGATTTTATAGAATTTAAAGTGGAAATTCCTGGGAAGAAGAATTTGTTGATGGTTTTAGAACTTATGGGGAAATGGGTTAGAGATTGGTGGGCTATCCTGTGAAGAAGTCATGTGTGGTCCAGCTCGACCAGAGACAGCTCAGGATCCTTGGTGTTCAAAGAGTATAGAACTGAGTCATGACCTTGGCACAGTATTGCCTTACTTGAAAGCCCAGATTGTACATTGCCTGTCTTTCTTTCTCTCTCCTTCCCTCCCTCCCTCCCTTCCTTCCTTCTTTTCTTTTTTTTTTCCCTTTCCTTTTCTTTCTTTTCTTTTTTCAAATTTCTGTTTATAAAAGCCATACTTGCTTGTCTTAGCAAATTTGAAAAGAACAGAAGTTTAGAAGTAGAAAAATTTCCCTGAATCTCACCATTTAAAAATTTGGCATATTTTCTTCTCTCTTTCTCTTTCTTTTTCTCTTTCTCTCTTTTTTGAATTTCAAAACAGTTGATGAAAGTAGGGATTGGTAAAATGGGTGAAGATGATCAAAGGTGCAAACTTCCAGTTATAAAATATATACTGGGTATGTATTGTCCAACATAGTAACTATAGTTAATAATACTGTATTTTATCTTTAGAAGGTTGCTAAGAGGAAAGATTTGAAAGTTATCACAAGGAAAATAATTTGTAACTGTGTGTAGTGATGGATGTTAACTAGAATTACTAGGTAATTATTTCAAAATGTATACATATATCAAATCACGTCGTACACCTCAAACTAATACAATGTTATTTTTCAATATATCTCAATAAAAAATAAATAAAACCTGGCACGCGCGCATGCGCGCGCGCGCACACACACACACACACACACACACAGCTGGTTGCGATGTCTGTCATTGCATACACAATTGTTGTATTAATTTTTCCACTTGATGATATAGCGTAAACACCACCAGTGTTATTTAAAGCTCTTTCTATAAAGGGAAAAGATGACTAAGAAAGAAAGAAAGGAGGAAAAAAGAAAAAGAAGGGGAAGGGGAAATAATACTGAACCTGTTTTGTCTTTGTTGTATAAGAAAGAATTAATTTTGTTCCATTTCCTGGCACAGAGCTTCTAAAACCCTTGGGATTTCTCAAGTGATAGAAGAATCTTTGTTAATCATGACCCCATTGGATTGCTATGCTTTCACTATCATTATGTTAATGAAGTAAGTCAGAGTTGGCCTCTAGGTAACTTCAGGAGTGGGGGCTTGGTCACCAGGAAAACTATTCACAGAATTGAAGATTAAGCCAACCCAACCTCCAGGAAAGGGAGTGGAAGTGGGGGTTGGGTTCAAAGAAGGGGCCAATGATTTAATCAAACACGTGTCTGTAATGAAACTCCAATAAAAACCCTGAGCTCATTAGGGCTTCTTGGTTGGTGAACACACTGATATACTGGGAGAGTGACTTCCTGTCCTGATTTAATTAGAAAACATAGAAGTTCTGCATCCCTCCTCAACCTTGTATCATGTGTCTTTTTGTTTGGCTGGTCCTCCAGATCTGTATTCTTTATGAGTAAAACTGTAATTACAAGTATAGCATTTTCCTGAATTTTGTGAATTGTTCCAGCAAATTATGAAACCTGTAGAGGCTATTATGATTCCAAAATTTATAACCAGTCAGACAGAAACATGAGTGTCTTGGGAACACCTAACCTAGTTCTGACCCCTGAAGTAAGGGCAGTCTTGTTGGGGATCTTAACATGTGGGTTCTGTTCTTACTCTGGGTGATTAGTGCCAAAATTGAACTGTATTACAACCAGCTGGGTTTCTACCAAATTAGTCTATTTTAGGAAGGACCCAAGAGAAGGAAGTCAGACTAAGATAGGGGGTATATTGGGTTTTGAAATAAAGTCACAAAAGGGGGTTTCTTTATTATATTTTTCAACAACTTCCTTCTTGCTTTAAAACACTCACTTTCTAAATACTATGGAAGTACATGTCCTCAGGGCAAAAATGCCTTCAAAAGTTGCATATTTAGGTATACAGCCTTTAAAATGCTAGTTTCCACAGTGAATCCTATTATTCATTTACTGCAGCTTGAGTTGGAGAGCAGAGGACTCTCTCCGAAGAGCTGACAACATTTCCAGTCTACATAACATCTAGGTTTTTCTCTTTCATTATTAAAAATAATCGTATAAACCAGAAAATCCAGCAGGGGGATGTAGAATTCCAGTTTCTGGGATATTGTGCATTTCTTTGAAAAACAAGTTCTTTCTTTATTGCTACAACTCAGTAATCCTGCTAAATATTGACCACAGAATAAAAGGAGCTTCTTAAATGCCATTGTGCCTCAGCAGTGATTGAAAGGTTCTTTTCTCTCAAAGGGCTCATTTCCTTTCTTGAGTTACTATTAACAGATGTGTTCTCATAGTTGCTTTGCAAGCAAGTATTGATCAGGCTGAAATTTCTTATAAGTATTCATGCCATGTAAGTGGGTAACCAATATTATTACTAGATAATATCATTATTTATATCATATTATTACTAGATATTACTATTTATGAAAATAATTGAATGTAATACAATTTTTATAAAAGCAGAAGCTCTTTTCAGAAAGAAAGTCCTATGTTCTCTATGTTACTTTAAATGTCCACATTATGGACATATATTATATTCTTTTTTTTTAAAGGTTTTATTTATTTATTTGACAGAGAGAGAGAGTGATCACAAGTAGGCAGAGAGGCAGACAGAAAGAGAGGGGGAAGTAGGCTCCCTGCCCAGCAGAGATCCCGATGTAGGGCTCAATCCCAGGACCCTGAGATCATGACCTGAGCTGAAGGCAGAGGCTTAACTCACTGAGCCACCCAGGTGCCCCATATACTATATTCTTAATAAGAAATATCTTGGATACATATCGAAGTCCGTATATGTACATTTAGCAGAATAAATATACATAGATAAAATTATTTCCCACAAAATACTTGCAAAGGAAAAATATAATATCCTTCAGAAATAAATAATATTTTCATAATAAATATAAATTAGAAAATTGAGAGAAATTGTGGTCATATTCCTGGGAAACAGAACTGTCCATTTTTAGAAATGTTTTCCCTGTGGACCAATAGAGTTTATATTCCTTCCTAATATTTTATCTTCCTGGATCAACAAAGCTTAACTGTATGGACTATCAATGCAAGCTAGAAAAATAATACTGGAAGGCTGAACCAAGGCGAAGTTAAGGACATGCCTGAAACACATGCCCATAATCATAAGGTAAATCTGTATTTATATCATGTTTTTGTTTTGCATGTCAGTCCCTCTTACCCCCAAAACACAGGCTTTTATAAAGAGCAATATTATAAGTGATAGAATTGAAGGAAGAATCAATTAATTCCCTTTCTTTGGAATCATAAAGCCCCACTCAGGTTACCAGTCCCTTTCCCTGCTCTTATAGCCACCTCCAACTGGGTGTCCTGCCTCACTTCACATCTCTGCCTACCTCAGGAATACTATTATGCCTGGCCTCAAATGGGAAGAAGTGGGAGAAACTACAGAGGGGAGGAATTTTCTGGACCCTGATTCCTTGGATATGGTTAGGTCTTCATTTCTTGTCTTTAGGAGAAATGTGCTATTTCATACTGTATTAGAAGAAATATATCTGTATAGGTTTCTACAAAGCATTTTCAATTACTGAATCATACTTCAGCTATTTTTCCCTTTGGTCATTCAGCTGGGGGAAGGAAGTACTCTGATCCTGTCTGCATTCTGCCTCTTGGGTATTCTACTACCTCCTTATAAGACTTCTGAAGGCTTGATAATTTCCCAGCATCTCATTTTCTTCTCCTATAAGTAACATATTCTCACCTCCTGGGGTTTATGAGACTTCAGTGAGTTAATCTTGAATATGAAATATTTGGCACAAGGACAGATATGGAGTAATTATTCAATGAGGTGAGTTTCCCTCCTTCAGAAGAAAACTTTTTTGAAGGGGATATACCAGTTTTTTTTTTAATATTTTATTTATTTATTTATTTATTTGACAGACAGAGATCACAAGTAGGCAGAGAGGCAGGCAGAGAGAGAGGAGGAAGCAGGCTTCCTGCTAGGCAGAGAGCCTGATGTGGGGTTGGATCCCAGGACCCTGGGATCACGACCTGAGAGCCTGATGTGGGGTTCGATCCCAGGACCCTGGGATCACGACCTGAGCCGAAGGCAGAGGCCTTAACCCACTGAGCCACCCAGGCGCCCCAGATATACCAGTTCTAAAGGAAGTCTTTATTTGGAACCCAGCCTGTGGTGGTAGGAAAAAACATGGGAATTAGAATCACACAGACCTCTCCAAATTCTGCCTTACCTGCTCTGCAACTAGAGAAATGTAATTTAATTTTTTGGGTCTTGACACCCTCACCTTTAAATGGGTATAAAAATCCTTATCTCTCAGGTAGTTGTAGAATTTAGTGAATTTGTAATGTGTCAATGTGGCTAAGCTCAACTATGTTCCCCAGAATTCTCTTCATATGTTTCCAGTAGGAGTGGGCTTCAAGAGCATTTTACATAGATTTGGGGGACAGCAGTGAAGCAGTAGTTATGAGTATATGTACAAGCTATTACATTTCCAGTAGTTATGAGTATATGTACAAGCTATTACATTTCCAGGCTATCACGCTTGGAAGGTTGGAGCAAGGGCACACACGATGTCACTTAACTGCTAGCTTCCTCGTTGGTGTGCAGCAGTAGCCAAGCCTGCTGCTGATTTTCCATTAGTTTCTCTAACTCCTGGGTCAGGTAGATGTTTAGCTACACAGTGAAGGGTGTCAGCTTCTCCTACATCACCTACATCATGAAAACTGGAGGCAGTGAAGGACTGCTACATAAAGGTGTATTAAGTAGTGCTTTAAAGTCATCTCTCCTGATAAAAACAAAGGGTCTCTTTTGCTGTGTTTGCCAAATCACATGGTGTAAAAGCCTCCCTGTTTGGATGATTTCAAGCTACCAATGTGGTATGGCTGTATGTGAAGCTGGGCAGAGATATGTACAATGGATTCTTGTGAGCTGGAATGAGAGGCTCCAGCACATCACGGCTGACATGGACCCAGTCCATTACTATCAGTTTCAACATATGCGTGTGAGTCCCAACTTGCCCTTACCCTTCCTCTCTTTGCAAGCATCTTCCTGTCTCTGCAAACTGATGTAGAAGATTTAGATGAGAAGACACGAGCCTTTCAGAGACTATTTAACCAATACTCATAGATGCCTAAGATCAATCTCTAGACTAATTCCTTTATTTTATTTTTGTACATGTATATTTCCTAATGGCTTCTTTCAGAGAAGACTGAATAGTGACTCTTGTCTGATATGTGAAGCTTGCGATTATATATGTGAAACTCCCAGCAGTATTTGGCACACACTAGACGCTAAAAAATGTTGACTTCATTTATGAACAATTGCCAGCTATTTTAAATTTAGTGATATGCACATTTCTGATATTACAGCACTCAGAAATATTCATAGTATATGTGGAATAATGTTCCTTTTATGATTTTTCTAAGGAGATGGATGATATGGACTAGCAATGTCCTAGAACTATAATGTAAGCCACACGTGTAATATGAAATTTTCTAGTGCCCTGTTAGAAAAAGCAAAAAGAAATGGGTAACATTAATTAATATATTTAATTTAACTCAATGTATCTAAAATGTTATCTCAGCATGTAATAAATATAAAATACTATTATTGAGATTTTTTTTCCCCAAGCCAAACCATATGCAGCTTTAATAAAGATGCTTTTCATAAAAAAAAAAAAGGCAGTCCATGGGCAGACAATCATTAAAAGTATACAACAACTTTCAAACTCCCCTCTTCAATGACTACCAAATCAGAAAGCCACTATTAAACCCAATGAAGTCTTCATGGGATGCTCTATGAACAGGGAAAGCTTAGAGTGAGGGTTGACAGGTCTCACCTAGCATGTTGTTTGACAACTTTTCACAAGCTGACCCTGATTTTCAAGAAATGAAATGAAAATGGCAGAATTAGCAATTTGAAGATCCCCAAACTAAAAAAGGAACTCTTGAGGGAGCCATGTCAGTGGTGACACTGTGCCTGACGTACTGGGAACCCTTAGCTCCCTGGGTTTAACAGAGTCAAGTCTATGTTGAAGGCAGAGAGGGAACAGACAATATAAAAATATGAACCTTAGTTTTTCCACACCACTAAGGTGTTTGTGCTAAGGTGGCTCACGTGTGTCAGCATCAAGGAATCCATCCTGCTGGGAGCCAAGAGGACGTTTCTCTAAACTAGAAGGGAAAGGTGTTTTTTCCTCCTTGTGTCAATCTAGCTTCGGAGATACTCTGTTAGTGACATATGCCCTTCCCCGAAAACAACAATGAAGTATTCTGTGTGCTAACAACAGAGCTTACAAAAAAAAAAAAAAAAAAAAAAGGTAAAATGAAATCCTGCATTTTTATAAGACTTAACAAAAATACTATTTCAAACTGGACAGTCATCAGAAGTACACAGTTATCAAAAACGCATACACTTCACTTGGCATCTCCAGCACCTTCAGCTTTCTGTGCTTGCTCTGGTTTGGCATCTCTGTTTTCTGAAGGGTTATTTCCGTCCTTGCCAGCGTCAGCTTTTTCTGTTTGGGTACCTTCTCTCCCTTTTTGCAGGGGTCTTTTAGGCTTGGGCTCTGGCTTTGGAGGAGTAGGCTTAGTAGATAACCTTACAGATCTTCTCTGTGGCTCATCCTTCATCTTGCCTTACTCTTCAGCATTCCTCTCAGCCTTTCTCTTGGGTATGGTGGCCATGGTGACAAGGCATAAGTTCTGGGCACGGGGATGCAGTGGCATGTGGGCTTTGGTAGGTCCAGGGGTTGTTTTCACCTCTCCTTCTTCTTCTTCACACTGCTCCTTAATGAGATATTTTAACTTTTTTCTGTACTCACTCTTTGAAATGTGGTGTGTATTTTACACTTACAGCACATCTCAATTTCAAGTAGTCACATTCAAGAACTACACTGTGGTGAGTGACCATCATGTTGGACAGTGTAGATATAGACTTGTACCAAATGCAATAGCAGGTAATAAATTTTTATCATGCTTAATTATCTGTGTATTTAAAATGTATGTATTTGATCTCAGTATAGGCTGCAAAAGTGGTAGTGCCATTCACTTGTGGTTTATTAGGGTTATTAGCACCAGGGTTATTCTGACTTCTTCACACAGTCTTCTACTGCATTCACGGGTCACAGGTGTCAAGAATTAGAAGACAATGGCTGACTCAGCAGCTGGCTGACTCAGTTGGTAGAGCATGTGACTCTTGATCTCAGGGATGAGTTTAAGCCCCACATTGGGTCCAGAACTTACTTAAGTAAATAAATATTTTTAAAAGAGGAATTAGAAGATAATAATCTCTCTCATCCCACCAACCACCCTGGAGTTAATTTTTCATAATTTTCAAAGCACATCAGGTCCTCCTAGTTAGCTGGACAGAGCTATGGACAACAAAGTGTGGCACACTGGCCTGAATTCCTATTTACATCAATCATGGTCTAAAAATTGCTTAAAAGCAAACAACAGCAAAATCCACAATTTACCTGTTTAGTAAAAGTAGAGTGCAGTAAATTTTTTTGTTTCACCACAATATACAATGGCATATGTATTTTTTTTTTTACTACAAATAAGACTTACAATACAGCTATAGTGTATCAAGAATCGTGTCATATCTCTCTAAACCCTCTTCCCTGTTATCCCTTTCATCTTTGGTTATTTTAATGTATATATCTCACAACAAATAATGACTACACAATAAGTCTTTTTTATCTCAAGCCATCTGCAGAGCTTGCTTATTTGCCATAAAAGCCCCTATGGTAGGCATAAATTTTCACATTATAAACTTTGATGTGAAAAGGAAAATGTGGGTTATTTTACCATGGCTCAGTTTAATCCCTATTTCAAGTCCCTGTTTTATTATATGAATCCCCCTTTAAAAAAGGAATACATCAATTTGGGGTTTTCAAGATTTCTTTTCCCTTTCTTCTTTGGAGAATAGATTTAGTAGGTGGTGTTTCCTACAGCTGAAGGAACAGGAGTGAGGCTCTCTTCCACACCATGTCTGCATCATGGGTGCTTTCACCACGAGAACTTCTCCAATTCCTCCTGAGTATTCATGGAATGCATCTCCTGTAGGGCATAGGCAAGGCCACTCTCTAGGCAGTGTGTCCTGGTCTTAAGTGGAAGGCTTTCTAGGACATTGGCCCTCAGTCCCACACTTGAGTTCCTCCAGGTGATGCTGGAAAATGTTTGCCATTTTCCTACACCCTTACAGAGAGCTGAGAAACTCCACAGCTTTACACTATGATACTGGTGTGGGTAGGAGAACTGTGGTGTCTTGGTGTAGAAGAACCCCTCCATAGCTAACCCTTACTCCTTATTCAACTCTCTTGTTTCTTCCCAAATCCCTTCTCTCTCTCTCTTTCCAGTGGATAAGATCTTTTTCAAGTATATTCTTTTTTTCTTAATTAAAAAAATTTTTTTTATAAACCTATAATGTATTATTAGCCTCAGAGTACAGGTCTGTGAATCACCAGTATTACACACTTCACAGCACTCACCATAGCACATACCCTTCCCAATGTCCTTGACCCCACCACCCTCTCCCTACCTGCCTGCCCCCCCGACAACCCTCAGTTAGTTTTGTGACATTAAGAGTCTCTTATGGTTTGTCTCCCTCCCAATCCCATCTTGTTTCATTTATTCTTTTCCTAGCCCCAAACCCACGTTGCATCACCACTTCCTCATATCAGAGAGATCATATGATAGTTGTCTTTCTCCAATTGACTTATTTCACTCAACATAATACCCTCTAGTTCCATCCACGTTGTCGCAAATGACAAGATTTCATTTCTTTTGATGGCTGCATAGCATTCCATTGTATGTATATACCACATCTTCTTTATCCATTCATCTGTTGATGACATCTCGATTCTTTCCATAGTTTGGCTGTTGTGGACATTGCTGCTATAAACATTCGGGTGCACATGCCCCTTCGGATCACTACGTTTGTATCTTTAGGGTAAATACCCAGTAGTGAAATTGCTGGGTCATAAGGTAGCTCCATTTTCAACTTTTTGAGGAACCTCCATGCTGTTTTCCAGAGTGTTGCACCAGCTTTGCAAGTATATTCTTTTTTTTTTTTTAAGATTTTATTTATCAGAGAGAGAGGGAGAGAGAGCGAGCACAAGCAGACAGAATGGCAGGCAGAGGCAGAGGGAGAAGCAGGCTCCCCGCTGAGCAAGGAGCCAGATGCGGGACTCGATCCCAGGACGCTGGGATCATGACCTGAGCTGAAGGCAGCTGCTTAACCAACTGAGCCACCCAGGCGTCCCTGCAAGTATATTCTTAAAATGTTTTTGTCTTCATGCCTCTGGGGTTTCTTATTATTTCTAAAACTTAAAAGCCAACAATTTAGCATCCTTATGTCTTGAGCTGGCTAAGCTCGTTCTCCCAGGGCTGTGGCAGTCTCATGTCCGGCTGCCTGGGCCATGGGGAAGGGCTTCAGACTACTGCCAACTAAGACAATGAAGGACGCAAAAATGCCAGTTAATCACTGTAAGTTACAATTCAGGGGCACAGAATCAGGTAACTCATTCATCTCCATAAGCAAGTGCTATGCAAATAACTGAAGTTATTAATGGCATTTCACTATTTCAAAACTAGGTCACTGTAGCATGTAAATGTATTTCAGTAAACCATTTTATGATGATCAAATTTTGAAGAGCAGTTTCAAAAAATCATGGTAAGATCTACAGTGAGTTGACTTATGCATCTCTGGCAAAAAAGAGGTTATTGGAATGTTTCTGCCTTAATCAAAATAAACTTGGATTTGAAATAAAAGATGATTCACTCAGTTTTTTGCATGAGTAAGAGACTGACTTGAACAGGTTTGTTCCTGGACTTCATTCTGAGGAACTCTTAAGTTCTCTGAGCATTTTGCATTTCCTTGAAATACTAATGGCTGCACAGGACATTTAATTTGAGGTTGGCCTGCATACCAGAGCCAGTGTACAATTGTTTCCTTGATGTTTCTTTTGTTCTGTGACTCTCATATATCCTGAGCTTTTAGAAACACTATAATTTCTGTGGGCAATCTCTTATACTACGTTGATAGACCAAGTCAAGCAGAATTTGTTATCACAAATTAAAATAATTTGACAAAATAAAATAATTTTTGATTTATAGAAATGATACTTATTTGAGCCCACAACTGTCTTAACTATCTTCAGAAATGATATCACTTTCTGTGCAATGTTCTCATGATACTTCAGCCTGTATGCAGATATGCGTGCTGTCATTTGAAGGAAAAACTGAAGACTAGAGATTCCTGTTGGAACCACTTTGGTTGCCCATATATCTGTGTCAGTTCCAGGATTTTAAATCATGTTTTGTTTTTAAACTAGGTTGCAAAGGAACACTGAGAGGAGCTTAGGCGAATGGGGTCCACTTCTTCCACCTGGAGGTTGAATTATCTTAGAGTGGTTTACTAAGCTTCCTGTACCTCTCCAAGGCCAGTGTACTATTACACATGCTTCATTCTTTATGGGTTTGGTTTTGTACTTCAGAAATGGATTACTGTGTTCTCTAGGTTGTTTGCTATCCTTAGGGTTCTGCAGATGCATCACATATTCTCAATTTCCTCTTTGAAAAGATGTAGTCATTGATGTCCCTATCCTCTTGAGAATATGATTGAGAAATCTAATGCTGAATTGAAAATCTTATTTATCATTCTTGGCCTCTAGTCATGGTTTTGCACCCCACACAATGAGGGAGGGGCACTGCTGTAACACTGCTGGTCTCTATGGACCCATGCCAGGTGTCCTGCCCTTGGAGGTCAGGAGGGGAAGAACCCCTGCCCCTGCTGTCTGGGAAGAGGCCACTGAGGCCTAGGTGCTGGCATGTACAACCCATCTCTTAAGTTGGACTTCAAGGTGTCATGTTGCCCTTGCTTCTTTTTGCCATATATTCCTTAGTCCCTCAGCTTGTTTTATGAAAGCTTGTACACTCTCCAGTCAGCTAGCATTTTCATGGGCTCTGAGACCTCGGTTTAAGTCCTGTCTTTGTGTGGATAGAGTCTCTGGAGGGCTTTAGCACCTAATCTTTCTCTCCTCAGTCTACTTTCTTCAAGGACTGCCAGAAAACCCCTAACGGTAGATCTGATTATGTCCCTTTTCCTGCTATTAGAACTTGAGCACCCCTGCTTGGCTTCTTGTGCACCACTCTTTCTCTTTCTGAGTTCCAGACACACTGGCCTCCTTTGATGTTCTGACTTACTGTGTTCCCTCCTCTCCCTACTGTTCCTTCCCGACCAAAAACTCCCTGTCCAGGAGTTCTTATCAGTTGTATCTTAACTCAGTTGTGATCAGTCAGGCCAGGTCAGATCCCTCTATCACTCATTTTCCCAAGTTCCTTTGGTTGTTTGGATGGTGTCCAACTAACTAGTGTGATAATGTCACATGAACTGACTGCTGCTCCTTCACTAGCCTGAAGCCTCTTTGAGGGCAAGGACATATCTGTCTTTGCTCATGACTGAATCCTTTATGCTTGGCATTGAGTAAGTCTGTAGAAAATGCCTAGTGTGTTAGATTGTATCCAGACATGGCCTCCACCCCACCCCACTCAATTCCTGGAGTGCTTGGAATATCTTGGCTGCTTGTAAATCAATTGAACCTCTCTAATGAATACCTGATGAAAATATTTAAGGAATGACATATAACACCATTAGGTATTCCAAAGTCATTTATAGTAAATGCTGCATTATTTGGTGTTCTATTATTAGGACATCTAAAAATCCTCTTCTCCCATCAACATGTAATAGTTGCTATCAGAAGCCTCATGAACCCAGTCAATACCTAATGTGTGTTTATTGATGACCATGATGACAGCATCTTTGGTAAGGAGGTGATTGATTTTCACAGTGACAAGCCTGAGGCTCTGTGATGAATGAGCAAAGGAGGCCCTGAAGATGTTGAAATGCTTTCCAAATAAAAGCAATTGTTTCCATGTGGTTTTACTAAGTGCTTTCCTTGGATTTCAAATTTTTTAAATTAGTAATTCCTATGGGGCATACACAGTAACTGCACTGAGCAGGATATTTGATTGATGTAGTGACTCAGCCTCAGCTGAGCCAGCTCATGGCACCAGTGCCAAGCTCTGGGCACACACACCCACACACATTCACACTTGGACTTCATCCTGGAGTTCAAGGTTCAAGCTCTAAAACCTCCCTTCAGTTCTCTGATGCAACTACTGGATTTTCTGAACCTTTTTATGTTTTCAAAAATAATCAGTATAAGGCTGGGCAGTGGTTGACAAATCAATGATTTAATTAATGAATACTTGCTTTACACTTTCCTTTTCTGATGGTCATCTTAATGAAGTAGGGCTTTTTGTTGACAATCTCAGAGTGAATAGGGCCAGACAGTGGTTCAGATTAAATTCAACTCCCCTTGCCACATGGGTGCTTTCCCCAAATGCACCATTCCATTCAGTCCTCGTACATCCTGGTGACTAGGAATACCTGTGTACATTTTTCAAGTGTGGAAGCTGAGAACTGAAGGTCAGAGAACTTGCCAAGATCAGGCTAGCAATTCTTTCCTCTGCCTGAGAGGCTTCCACTGCTCAGCTAATCCTTGCAAAAAAAAAAAATTTTTTTTTTTTTTTTTTTTTTTTTTTTTTAGAATCCTAGGACACGTAAGAGTGGCCTCAGTTTTTATCAATGATGAAGAGCAAGTGACAAGGTATGTAAATCTTGACTTCTCAAACACGTGGTGAAGGTGGTTCTGTTATGGCAGTATACAAAGTGAGTCAATAATATTCCAAATCAGCTACAACAAGAGTGCAGTTGGGTAAATCCTTCTAGCATTTTAATTGTTCATGCAGTAATTGGTGGCTCTTATCTGCTATAATTTGTCAATTGAAAAAGAAAACCATTTGAATTCAATTGTGGAAAACTGCATTCAAGAAAGAGTAACAGAATAATTATGAGACAAAATGTTATTGGAAACCATTAAGCAAGAATTTACAAGAAGAGGAAAGACAAGCTGTCCCCTAATCCTACGCTGTTGAGTGTTCCCTGGAAACGGCCAGCTGCCAATGAAAATCAAGTTGGAATGCAAAGTCAGCCAGTCAAACAGCTTATCAGTAAGGAACTGTAGGCAAGACAGAGGTATTCTGTTTGAAGGGGAACAACAGGGAGGGGAGATGCCGTGGGCTCAAGTTGCATTGTGTGCTGAATCTAAACTGGCTGAAGGGGAGAGAATGTACTGGCTACTGAGAAAAAGCAGTTATATTTCATCTGAAAATTAGGACAGAGTACAGGGCAAATCCAATTTAAAAACACTTCCTTCTGCAAAATGAATTTTATAATAGCAGGTAATCAACCCCAGCGACACGTGCCACATGTTTTAAGAATTAGACTTAGAGCATTTTTCCTTTTGTTCTCCCCTGTGCCCCCCACCACGCTGTTCCTCCTTCCATCCATTTCTTTGTATAATTCTCTCCTTCCCTCTTCTTCACTTACCCCATCCCTCTGTCCATTTCTTCGTCTATCTATCCATCCATCCATCCATCCACCCACTAGCCTATTCAACAAATATCTTTTTATTGCCTGTGATGGTCCAGGGACTACGTTCTAGGAATACAACAGTTTATAAGAGCATCATGGTCTCTGGTCTTCTTGTACAGTTTCAGGTGGGTACAGACACATGATCACCCACTAGGGTTCTGAATCTCCTTTGCAGAGATTTTACAGCACTAACTGTAAAGTTCCTAGCTGTTACAGCTACTACTGCTGAAAGCTGCGCTTACATAAAGCCTCTGGAGTACCTCCCCGTTCTGAAGACTTCATGTATGGTGATTTATTTAATCCTGTAGTAACCCTATTTAAGTTCGTTCTCTTTTATACCTGAGTTGCAGAGATACTGAGTGATTTGCTGAGGTGTCCTAACTCATGGTAGAGGGCCAGCACACTGGATACAGGTGGCTCCTCTCTCCATTCTCCCTTCAGTTCTTTGAACCATATCCCTTCCCCAAAGGAATTTGGTATGTAGGTACTCACTGCAGAAAAATACTGTTTACATCAAGGAGCTTGACCTAGGTTGAAAAGTGCATAAAATATCATCAAAGTTATGGTTCCCTGTGTAAAAATTAACAAAAGGAAACTTTATTCAAAATGGAGTTAGGAGGCCAGAAGGGGGAGATTTTATGCCCTACCTTCCTAGTCAATTGCAGACCAAACAGGAAGAAAGGTATCTTGCATTCCCAGCAGGAAGAGCCTGTAGTTTACTATCCTAGCATGACGAAGGAAGATTTTTCTCCTGGAGGGCAACAGCCCAGCCAATGACAATCTGTCACAACTCAGTCAATGAGAAGCCACGACATTTTGAATCCAAGTTGACTCCAGTGGGCTTTTGTTTATAACAGTCATTCCTAATACCTCCTTTCCTCTATAAGAAACATTCCTGTCCTTTGGTCTGTAGACTTGCCTTGGGTTTTGCTTGCTTGCCCCAGATTGTATTCTCTGCTACTCCTGAAAGAAACTCATTTTGCTGTTATGATAACTGATCGTTTCTTTTAAGGTTTATACCCACAACTCATTTTGTGTCCTTATTCATTTAAATCCCTCCTCTGCATACAGTGGAAGGGACTGGAGAAATGACATGTACAACTCATGGGGAAAAAGCCCTCAGAGAACTGATGAAAACTTCTGACAGGAATGTATTCTAGTAAGTCCTGATGAACACTTGCCAATACCAACAACTAGCAAAAGCAAGCAAGAAGCCAGGGGTCAAGAGCTTGGCAGGGCTTGCTGTTATCACACAGATGCCCTAAAAGCTAAAAGGTCACAAAGCAAAGAAGAGATTATAAGCCTCATATTTCTAGACAGATCTTCTGCACAAGTCTGCTCAAAATGACCTCACCCCATGGTGGTCTGCTTACTCCTCCATCATCTTACCTCCTTCTGTCATAAGGACAGAGTTCTCTGCTCTCTCTGTGCTTCCACATGTCTTCTCAATTCTACTGAGTCCTCATCACTCTTGTCATTCAAGTATGTTGCTCTACTTAAGCACAGATTGCATGCTTTCTGCTATCAAAGAAGAATGTTTTTGCTTTCCTGATCAATCTTGGTCCACCCTCTAGCTTGGTTTTTCATCTCTTTTCCCAGGGAGAATTCTCCAATGACTAATCTCCATATTTACCATCCTTCGATCTTTATCCCATTACTACAGAAACTATACTCCGTCAGAGAATCTGTGACACACATTATCAAATACTATGAACTTTTCTGTGTTTTTTTTTTTTATTTGTTTTCAGCATGCAATATGATCCTTGGAATGTTTTCCATTCTTGGCTTGAAGTTACATTACTTTAGTAGTCCAACTAGCATTTTATGGGTCCTTCTTTGCTCCTTCTTTTCTCCCTCTTCCTGACTATGGACAGTCCTAATGACTCTCTTTTATTGGTTGGTCCTCTCTCTGTGTGTGCCTTCCCTCAGAAACAGTCTCACAGCTTAAGCTATTATTTCTATGAACATGATTCCAAGATTTCTATTTCCAGCATGTCTTCTGTTTTAAGCACAAACCCTGTACTTCCTCTCTGTTGTGTTTTTTGCATTAGACTCAAAATAACTACAAACCAAACTTCCCCCTTTCCATTTCAGCCTGGCTTCCTCTCCAGAATTCTGTTTCTGATGGTTGTGTCATTCTTTTTCTATGGTATCATGCTTTATTTCTCTAGCCTGTTGCCTCCATGATCATGCATCATGCTGATTTCTTGTTTTCCTTGACCTAGTCCTCTTGCTGCTTTTGCTTCTTCCTTTCCATTCACTGACATCACACTAATCTGGGATATCATTTCAGGTCTTTTTTAAAAAATATTTTATTTATTTTTTCGACAGAAAGAGAGCAGGAAGACACAGGAAGGGTAGCAGCAGAGGGAGAGGTGAAGCAGGGTCCCCACTGAGCTGGGGGCCCAGTGAGGGGCTTGATCCCAGGACCATAGGATCATGATTTGAACCTAAAGCAGACACAACTGACTGAGCCACCCAGGCTCCCCCATTCCAAGTCTATTGCGATAAACTTTGTGTTAGTATCTCTGCTTTTAATTATGACTACACACCTTGTTATCTAACTCATACTTTAAAAGTCCCTAAAATAACACCTTAATAACACATAGCCTTTTTAAAAAAAAAATAAAAAAAAAAATAAAACAAAAAAACACCATTACCTTTCTTGTCATTGAAGGCTCTGGGAAATATGACTCCAACTCACAGTTCCACCTATATCTTCATCAGTTACCTCTACCTCAGCCAAGCTGGTGAACCCTCTCTGGCCCCTACATACCAAGTGCTTATTTCTATCATTATGACTTCACAAAATAGTTAATCTTACCTGAATGCTTTCCCCACCCTCCAAATCCCAACTAGTCTTCAGAAACCACTTTAAGTCTTCTTTCTTCCATGAGTACTTTTCTCATTGTTCTGTCAGTCATCTAAAATATTTCTGAACAGGTAGCCCACTTGCTCCCAAATACTAGTCTGTGGAACTGCCTGAACTGGTATATAAGTATAACTGAGAACTTGTTAATGATATAGTGTTTGTGGGATCTATTGTGGGAGCTAGGAATTTTATTTTTTATGAACCTACCCACAGGATTCAGATGTGCAGTATGGGGAGACTTATTTGACAATTACTCTCGCTCTAACTTATGTTTAACTTTTTGTGTATTAGAGGTCATTTACTCAGCCAAAGTGTATAAGATGCTTCACGGAGGGGCCCATGGTTCACTCACAGTAATGGTATACCACTGGGAACACAGAAAGCACTAGGGAGAGAGGCTGGAGTTAATTACACTTAGCAACAGCCCCCAAGTTGACTTTCCCCTTCCACTTCTTATTGTCTATGGATGATACTATACATTCATTTGTTTTTCCATTAATTCCATTCATTCACTTAAGCATTTACTGGCCATTGCCATACTCCCTGTGAGAGTGAAAGGGACACTCCACATTCCATGTGGTAAAGGTTCTACTGCCACTATGGACAGAATGCTATGGAAGTCCAGAAAATAAAGCAATTATTTTTTTCCTTGGTGAATCCATAAATTCCTCAAGAAGAGGTGACATAGATGATGTGAACTGTGCAGTGAAGGTTAAGCAGAGAGAGATAGAACTGGCAGGCATTCTAAGATAAGAAAAAAAGTATGATAGAAAGGAGCCAAGGTCAAAGGGTGACACTACATGGAGAGCAGAATGAATGGTTCCAAGTGGCTAGAGGAAGGGTGAATGGGAGGATGGTACACAGAGAGATAAAGGTAGTAGTAAGAGAGGAGGATGGTGATTGGAGAGAAGGAGAGGGTCAGACTATGGCCTTCATCTTGTGGGGGAGGTCACCTACAGGTTCTTAGGAAAGATAATTACTCCATTAAATCTGTGTTCTGTGTTTGGGAATCTTAAATTTGAACCCAACACAGAGAGAGTAAGTAATAGGTGAGAACTTGTAGGCTGGGCTGAAAACATGACC
Source organism: Mustela erminea (assembly GCF_009829155.1). Classification (NCBI taxonomy): domain Eukaryota; kingdom Metazoa; phylum Chordata; class Mammalia; order Carnivora; family Mustelidae; genus Mustela; species Mustela erminea. Next base: position 25,278,556 of record NC_045618.1, read on the forward strand.
ATGAAGGTATCACAAGCATAGAAAGGTAGATGAGGTCTTGGTCTCCTGAAGTGACTGTGAAGATCCAGAGTAGAAGGTAATGGTTGGATGGACTGAGTTTTGTCCCTACTTCTCTCCTGCTGTCAGTGATCCCCAGAAACTCCTCTCAAGCTGTCAACTTGGGCTACTGGGTGAATAGTTATGTCATTAACAAAGACAGGTACCAAAAAGAAGTACAGATTTGTGGAGAAGAAATATGAGCATGGTTTTTTGAAGCAAAGAACTTTAATTGCCTGTAAGACACCATGATGAAGTGTTCAGAAAGCAAGAGGGAGATGAAAAATGAACATGTCTACTTGGAATTACTAAAAAAGAGGAAATAGCAGGAGCTTTGAGAATGGGTGGGATTTGGATATGATTTTGAGAAGATTTTAGTTTAGAAAATTTTATCTGCATTGAGCAAGAAGAAAATTGATATGGTTGAGGGTTATTTTAGTTGTTTCTTCTGCTTGGGATAATAATGAATATAAATGAGTCCCATGAAGAAAGAGGATAGGTTAAGTTTATTAAGAATTTATGAGTTAAATAGTACCAACTAACCAACCAGCCAACCAACAAATAGTGAGGGACTAAATAGAAGTGTTAGATGATAAGTTATGGAAATATTAAAACTTCACTGCTCTAGCCTGTAAATAGGCCTTCCAAATCCAGAATTTGGTGTGAGAACCATTATCCATTATTGAAGGAAAAAATAGACAGAGATTTATTGGAACTACCAGGAAGATATTATGCACAAGGAAGAAATCGTTATTTATAATGTACTCTGGTAATTATACATCCAGAATCTATTATTTAAGTGAATTTTATTATCCTTTTAATTGTTATAATTTCTTTACCTTCTCAAGAGCTCAACAAACTTTCTCATATAAATGAAATTTTAATTAAGTTAATAGCTATACCTTATACATCATTTTTAAAGTTAAGGGCTAAAGTAAAGTAAAATAGAGAAAAAGAAATACTTTGCTTGACTTGCCCCAATTTTTCAAAAAGGTTAGGAAGTGATGAATGATAACACAACAATCTTGGTCTCCATCAGAAATATTTCTGAGCTCCTAGTTATAGATATTCTTTTATATGGTTGTTTAAACAAACCTGACAGTAGAAAGCTTTATATACATTTAATTCTAATGAGACTAAAATCTTTAATATTTATTTGCTATCCAAATTTTCTTTCAAGTATGAATACAACTTTAAAAATCTGAGTATTATTTAAATTGTTGTGTATTTTATATAGGGTAGGGGTAATTTATCTACAAAAACTGATGTAATGTCAAAGAATCTTTTTTCTTCTATAACTTTATGCTTCTAGGCTCTTCATGTCTTTTGTGAGAAAATGACTTAAATATAAGATTATTAAAGTGACCTTGATTCCTAACAGTTCCTTATTTTATACCTGCCACCACCATACAATAATTGAGAAGCATTAGAAGCATGCATATATGTGGGGCAAATGTCAGGATATAAGAGCATAGTCTTACCATTAGAAAATCTATAATTTTAATTTAACAAGCATTTATTGAGTCTCCATGATGGAAAAGGCATACACTAGGTACTTGGTGATACTCCAAATGAGTAAGGCATAGCCTCCCTCTCAAGAAACATATTGCTTAATGTATTAGCTACAGATCATGGTATGCTAATTCTAACGGAAAGATGACTTGTGGTTTGGGAAAACAATACTTTTACATACATCACTTCATGTGATCCTTTTAAGAAGATAGTGAGTGAGTTGTATGGTCTTAGAGCTAATGGTTCTCACACCATGCTCTCTGCTGCCTTCAGTTTGGTTATGGTACTCAGTGAGTATGCTGTAAATGGTGTTTACTCAACAACAGGGTTCTTCAATGAGAAACAAGCATGAAAATTCAGAGAGTTAATTTAGAGCAACTGTGCTTCTAATCTACTGACCATTGTGTTAATTCAAAATACAAAAATGTAACTCTTCTTGTCTACAAATTAAATTCTAAGATTGTAAAGATAAAAAAATTTTTAAATTCCATTAGAATTCCTCAGTATTTTTGTATGCTTTGTGATTTTTTTTTTTTTATGTCTCTGTGTGCCCTCTGTGGCCTTTTCTTCATTTCTCTTATATATCACACTGTCCTTGGGTGTTTCTCATTTCTGCACGAGAGCATATGACAGTAGGTGTCCTACCTCTACTCTTATGGTACAGTGAATGCACCCTAACCCAACCACCAGTCTGAAGGTAACAGATCTTCATTATTTCCTAGAGTTAGTGGACTTCACAGTAACAGAAAGCTCAGAGACACTAGGCTGTGTCTAACCCCTGAGTCTTATATGTATTATTTCCTTATATTGCACAATTGTAATTAGCATACATGTTATTCTAATTGTGCTATATGATGAAATATTGCACAACCCCAGAAAAACAATCTTTAAAGAGATTTGTTTTTAAAAAAATTTAATTGAATGTTTTTCGAAGACTTTATAATGTTGCTATTGAAAAGCCAAGTGTCAATTCAGTGAAAACATAAAAATTTGGAAAGATTCTACACTCAAATTGCTTTTCAACTGTCTTTAAATTGTTCAGTTCACTGACTGATAAACAGAATTGCTATATTATAAGTGTGGTTAATGCAAGAGGAACAAAGAGCTACAACCATATTCAAAGAAAAGATCTTGGTCTACAGGCAAGATTTGTGGATAAATATGTATTTATTATTTATGTGTTTAAATCTGATATGTTTTTCAAAGTTTATTTCAGTATTTTTGTTAACTTCTTGTCTTATGTATCTGTTAAAAATTATCTAAAACCAGATTTGACCCCAGTGAAGGTATCTGGCAGGTAAGGCAGTGGGAGCTCCATAAGTCTTGGCAACCAATTCAATAGATACCTCTGATTCCTCCAACTTTTCATGAAAAGCAAAGAACTATCCAGAAACGCTTAGAAAATGCTGCTAGAGTCTTAGCACTTTTTCAAAACCTGTATTTGTCTTCATAGCTCACATTTATTTTAATTATTATATTTTAAAAATTTGCACATTCCTTTAAAACTTTGCAAGGATTATTCCAAAATAGCTCTGCCTTCATTTACTGCCTTTGTTTCCTTTACACCTTATTTATTCTTTTTTAAAAATGTTATTGATTTATTTGTCAGAGAGAGAAAGAGAGAGAGTGGAAGAGCAGCAGGCAGAGAGAGAAGCAGACTCCCTGTCCAGCATGGAGCCCGACGGGGGACTCAATCCCAGGAATCCAGGATCATGACCCAAGCAGAAAGCAGATGCCCAACCGCTAAGCCACCCAGGTGTTCCTACCTTACTTATACTTAATTTACTATTAATATTTATGTCAATATATGCTGTATGTTATTTTCTTGTTTAAGGCTTTCCCTATCCCTGTTTCTTCTAAATCTATCATGGAAGAAAAACTCATTTGCATAATTTTCTGTTTCTGACAACCAGCTCATTTTCCTAATGTTACCCTGGGGTATGTCAGTGCAAACAGCTAAACTGCAAGAAGGACCTGAACAGTAAGAGGTAGAGAGGCATTAAAACAAAATAAATACTTGTTTGAAACAAGAGGACTCAAAATAGGTGTGAAAGAAATATTGAACAAAGATTATGATTTGGCCTTGAATGACATCTGGAAAGAAACTAGAATGATTTCTAAATGAAGCCTGAGAAATTTTTTAAACAGGACTAGAGATACCAACTTTAATAGTAGCCAAGAAAGCCCTGGAGTGTTGGGAACTATACTGAAATTTGTCTCCTGGTCTGAGTATGAAATGCAAAGTGAGCTCCTTCAGAAAGGGATTTTGCCACAGGGAATATGCATATACTGCACACATCTTTTCAGCTAGGGGAGGGTTCAGGTTTTCAGGTGATTGGGACATGAATTTATTTTAATTGAAAAATGTAAAATGGCTTATGAGCTTTCCTGGAGAAGAAGTATTTATAGAACTTCTCTGTTTATTTTGTGGGTAGAAAAAATAATTTTATTTGTTTTTTTCAGACTTGTCAATTCTCCTGGTATGGTTTTGTAAATACCAACCCTCCCTCACAGAGGAATAAACAAGTCATAAATTTCAAGGATATGGTAGAAATAGAATCAAAGCTACTTATTCAGTCTCCTACTGTCTTACATATCTATGCATCCTACCGCACAAGTAGCTGTGTAATTAATATATTGCTGAACTGCTGAACTGTTGTTGAAAAGAGTGAGAGTTTTGTTTTGTTTTTGTTTTTTTGTTTTTGAGAGTGAGCTTTATGTCGTCACTTTACACTGTGCACGGGGATAACTTTGGAAAAGAAATGTGTTACCTTATACCTGGAACTCCAGTGGCAAGAATGAAATAAAAGGATGACAAACTTGGGCTTACAAAGCAAAAGGTTGACTTTATCTATCTCATCACCAATGAACTTACTTATATTCTTGAAGGTGCTTTCCTCTGGAGACCCACTCAATGTACCACAACTCAACAGCACGTGGTCGGTGAGAACATTGTTACATAGTTGGTGGAAATGGAATCTCTCTTCAGTGTTGCACCTTAAAGAACCCTAGCTACATCTGGAAGATTAGCTGGCATGGTACTAGATGTGTGCATTTACAAGTTAATTTTTCAGGGCTGAAACTTCTGTTTGGGTCTTTGGATACTGGACACACTATTAAAAGAACACATGAATGTAGTAAAACGAATGCCTTACCACATAAGGCACTTAAACAGGTAGCGTTTGCATTCTAGGCCTGCAAAAAAAACTCTTGGATTTTCCAATTACAATATTTTATGAACCTATGATCTTCTGGGATCCTTATTTCTATTGACCTTCCATCCTTCCACACATAGTTCCGTGAACGCACACACAAGAAATAAATTACGTGACCTTGTTTCTTGACTTCTGCCTCTATATTCCTCAAAAACAGATGGTAATGAGAGAACTGAAACTCCTGCTACAGATTTTATTGTGTTGGCTTAGAAAGTAATGGTCACTGAGGAAACACTTGAGTTAAAAATATGTACTTTGTTCTCAAACAGACTTGGGCCTATATGCATAGCATCACTTCCGGAGTAAGAAACACCCTCCTTACAAATTTAACTTGATCTATATCCTCAGATTTTACCTAATTTTCAATGAAAAAAAAATGGACTTAGGTGTAAACAACGAAATCAGATGTCAGTTAATTCCATTCACTCTTTCTGATTAACATTTTAGTGCTTTCTTTCTATGCCTATAACATCAGTCTATTGACAGATGTATTAGTGTAATCTTTATTTTTTCATTTTCTGACGTTAAAAAATGAAAACGAAGATTTTGTATATATAATTTACAGGGAAGTCCTTTATCAAAACATCTTTCCTCTCACTAGGTATTTGTCAATGCCTTGGGAGAGGAAATTAATAGAGTAGCTTTCTTTGTTATATAAAAAGATCTATACACCAAAAACCAAATTGTGTCCTGAGTTTTTCTGAATGTTACAAAGACAAATTCAGTGCCCGCAATTTATATGGAATATGTATTTTTAGTTCTATGTAACTGCACTGTTAACATTTACAAATGAATATGGAAAATAAAAAAAATATTTCACTGATGAAATAGAATGAAAATTTCTAACTGTTAATTAAAAACTTCAACAAATGTTTGAATATCTATAAATGCAGACAAAGGTATACTTACTGAATTAGATAAATTAAAACCTAGATTTTACAATCTGATGGTTTCTTTACACAATTCTTTTTTGAAATACAATTATTCTCCATTTTGTCAAGATTTTGTCACTTTTTTTCCCATGTATCAACCATGGGATGACTTGCAGCCATATTCTGCATTCTACCTAGATTATTAGGGGCTTGTGTACAGGGACAAAGAATTGTTGCTTTTGTTTTTTAAGCACACTTTATTTTTCTGGCATAGTAATCAACAGAATATAATAGCACCAAGATAATCATTTCTTAGTATCACTTGCCCTGATTAAGCCTCTTAGAACTAATGTTTCTCATGAATGTTTAACAAATTATGATTTTTAAAAAAAAAATTATTTATTTATTTGAGAAAGAGAGAGCACGAGCAGGGTGAGGGGCAGGAGGAGAAGCAGACTCGTCTCTGAGCAGGGAGTCTGATGAGGGGCTTATCCCAGGACTTCAGGATCATGATCTGAGCAGAAGCAGACACTCAACCCACTGAGCCACCCAGGTGCCCCACAAATTATGATTAAACAACTAATTTTTATAGTTAAACCATATATGATCATTTGTTTCTCATCTGCATAAGAAAAGTGTATAGGTTGCAAGACACAAAAATCCATTCAAATTACTTTCATGAAAAAATGAGAATTAAGGAGGATTACAGGGTCTCTCATGGAACCAAAGTTCCACAGAACTGCCAGGTCTTAGTAAAGAACTGCTCCAAGGAACGATCTATAGTCAGTAATTTCTCACCTTATTTCCTCTCTGCTCCTCTTTGTAAACCTACTTTGTTTTTCTTACCTCATAAGCTTTCTCTACTCTGGACTCCTGCTAAAACATGATGGAATATACCACCAGCCCCCTCGTTCTGTGTTTCTTCCACTGAAGAAGACAGCCAGAGTGATTCTGGGAAATCCTTGCTCAGATTCCAAATTGTTATATGAACATGGTCTCTGGTTGATCTGTGTGGATCAGGTTCTCACTCCAAGGTTATTTACTTTTGGAGGGTGAAGATGAGTGGTGTTGGTGTCCAGTTGTGTAAACCCAAATCTTTCTATCGGAACCATGGCAATGGGAATTGGATGGAAAGAAGCAAAGTAGGAAGTAAATCCCCAGAAAAGTGTGAATATAGCTAACCAACTACCCAAAAATAACTTCTGCAAGGGTCTTGGATCCTTGGATCCCGAGGCTTCTAAAGTTGGTTTTGATTCTAAAATTTATAGTTCTTTTTTCAGATTAGATGTTTCTTTTAAATTTTTAATTTCTTTTTTCATTGAAGTGAAGTCCACATAACATTAAAATTAACTGTTGCAAAATCTAATCAATGGTATTTTGTAGGGGCGCTTGGCTAAAGCCTCTGCTTTCGGCTGATGTCACGATCCCATGATCCTGGAATCGAGCCCCGCATCAGGATCTCCACTCAGCCGGGAGCCTGCTTCCTCCTCTCTCTCTCTGCCTGCCTCTGGGCATACTTGTAATCTCTTTCTCTGTAAAATAAATACATAAAATCTTAAGGAAAAAAAAGGTATTTTGTACAACTATCATTTTTGTCAAGTTTCAAAATATATTAACCACCCCAAAGGAAAACGTGCCATGCCCATTAGCAGTCACCCCTTATTCCTCCCCTTCCTCTATGTCTGGTAAACACTAATTTGTGTTCTATTTCTATGAATTTATCTGTTCTGGGTGTGTCATATAAATAGAATCATACATTATGTGACCTTTTGAGTCACATAAAAAGCATAAACTTTTTCAAGTTTTATTCATATCATAGCATTCTTTTTGCCATTTAATAGTTTTCTGTTATGTGTATATACTATATTTATCTGTTTATCCATTGAGAGTTGGGCTGTTACCACTTTTTAGTTATTGTGCATGAACATGTATGTACATGTATTTGTTTAAGGACCTTATTTCAATTCTGGGTGTACATCTAAGAATGGAATTGCTGACTCATGTGGTATTTCTACATTTAACTTTTTGGCAACCACCAAACTGTTTTCCACAGCAGCTGAAAATTTTACGTTATCAGCAGCAATGTATGAGAACTAAAATTTCCCCATATGCTTGCCAGACTTGTTATTTTCCTTTTAAAGAAAATTATGCCAGTAATCCTAGTGAGTTTAAAGTGGTACATCACTGTGGTTTTAATTTTCATTTTCCTAATGACCTGTGATTTTGAATATATTTTCATGTTTTAGTTGGCCATTTGTAAATTTTTGGAGAAATGTCTATTAAAACCCTTTTCCCATTTAAAAAAAATTAGTTTTTGAGTTGTAATACATCTTCATGTATTCTGAGTACTAGACCCTTATCATATCAGATGAATAATTTACCAATACACTGCTCCATTCTGTAAGTTGTCTTTTTACTTCCTTCATAATATCCTTTGATGCCTAAAGTTTTTCACTTGGTAAAGTTCGATTTGCCTAATCTTTTTATTGGTTATAATTTTGGTGTCATATCTAAGAATCCATTACCAAATCTAAGATTTTACAGATTTGACCCTATGATTTCTTCTGAAGTTTTATAGATATATCTCTTACATTCATTCAGTTTAGTCCACCTTGAGTTAATTTTTTATATGGTTTAACTAAGGATCTAACATTATTTTGCATGTGGCTATCCAATTTCCCCAGCACCATTTGTTAAAAAGACTATTTTTTCCCAAAGAGTCTTGGTAAATTTATTAAAAATTGGACATAGATATATGGCTTTATTTCTGGACTCTCAACTTCTTTTCATTGGCCTATATGTCCACCTTTATGACACTGCCACAAGATTTTGATTACTGTAGACTTGCAGTAAATTTTGAAACCAGGACATGCAAACTTTGGTGGTTTTTTCCCCACATTGTTTGGACTATTTGGTGTTTCTTGTAATATTACATAAATTTAAGTATTGTCTTTTCTATATCTGTAAACAAGACCCCTGGACTTTTGATAGGGATTGCACTATATATGTAGATTGCTTTGGGAGGTACTGCTATCCTAAAATACTGAATCTTCCAAACCACAAATACAGTATATCTTTCCATTTATTTAGGTCTTCTTCAATTTCTTCCAGTAATGTTTCAGTTTCAATTGTTTCTTCTTCAAATGTTGTTTCTTCTTCAATTGTTTCTTCTTCAAATTGTTTCTTTCAAATGTTTCTTCTTCAATTTCTTCCAGTAATTTCCAGTGTGGCTACATTGTTATTTGGCTAAATCTATTCCTAGATACTATATTCTTTTTGATTCTATTGTGAATGAAAATGATTTTTATTTTCCTTTTCAGATCATTTATGACTATTTTATAGGTCTTATATCCTACAGTCTTTGTTGAATTTTTTATTAGCTCTAATAGTCTTTGGTGAATTCTTTAGGAATTTCCATATATGTGATTATTTCATCTATGAATAGGGTAGTTTTACTTCTGCCTTTTCTACTTAAATATCTTTTATTTCTTTTTCTGTCTAATTGCTCTGACTAGAACTTTTAGTACAATATGGAATACAAATATCAAAAGTATGCACTCTTTTCTTGTTACTGACCTTAGACGACAGTTTTTAGACTTTCAGCATTGAGTATGATGCTATTTGTGGGTTTTTTTTTTTTAATCAATGTCCTTTATCAGGTTGAGAAAGTTCTTATCTGTCTAGATTGGTAAATGATTATATCACAAAAGGGTACTGGGTTTTGTCAAATGTTTCTTCTGCATCTTTTGAGCCTGTCATATAGTTCTTTTCCGTCATTCTATTAATATGAAGCTTTACTTTGATTTATTTTCATATAGTAAGCCACTTTTACATTCTTGAGTTTGATGTCACTTGGTAATGGTACAAGTCCTTTCAGTATAGTGTTGGATTCAGTTTGCCAATATTTTGTTGATTTTTTTAACATCAATATTCATAAGATATTTTTGTCTGTTGTTTTCTTGTGTTGTTTTTGTCTGGCTTTGATATCAGGGTTGATGCTAGCCTTATCAAATAAGTTAGATAGTATTCCTTTCTCTTCTATTTTTGAAAGAGTTTGAGAAAGATTGGTGTTAATTCTTCTTTAAATGTTTGATAGAATTCATGGGTGAAGTTATCTGGTACTGGGTATTTTGAGGGGGGGTTTCAATTATTCATCCAATCTCTTTACTTGCTATGGGTCTTCTCAGATTTTCTATTTCTTTCTTCAGTGACTTTTGGGCAGTTTTTATATTTCTAGGAATTTGTCCATTTCACCTATGTTATCTAGTTTGTTGGTGTAAAATATCTTATAATGTTCTCTTATATTCCTTTTTTTTTTCCTTCAAGGTCAGTAGTAATGTCTTATTTTAATAATTTGAGTTTCTTTCTCTCTTTTTTTAGTTTATATATCTAAAAGCTTGCAAATTTTGTTGATTCTTTTCCATGAATCAACTTTAGGTTTTACTGATTTTATCTATTGTTTTCTGTTTCCTATTTCAATTTTCTCTACTTTTTTTAAAATTTAATTTTTTCAGTGTTCCAAGACTCATTATTTATGTGCCACACCCAGTGCTCCATGCAATACGTTCCCTTCTTAATACCCACAACCAGACTCACTCATTCCCCACCGCCCTCCCTTCCAAAACCCTCAATTTGTTTCTCAGAGTCCACAGTCTCTCAAGCTTCGTCTAACTCTCTAATTGCCCCAATTCACTTTTCCTTTCCTTCTCCTAATGTCCTCCATGTTATTCCTTATGCTCCACAAGTAAGTGAAACCATATGATAATTGACTCTCTCTGCTTGACTTATTTCACTAAGCATAATCTCCTCCAATCCTGTCCATGTTGATAACAAAAGTTGGGTATTCATCCTTTCTGATGGAGACTATTGTATATATACAATATTCCATTGTATATATGAACCATATCTTCTTTATCCATTCATCTGTTGAAGGGCATCTTGGCTCTTTCCAGAGCTTGGTGACTGTGGCCATTGCTGCTATGAACATTGGGGTACAGATGGCCTTTCTTTTCACTACATCTATATCTTTGGGGTAAATACCCAGTAGTGCATTTGCAGGCTCATAGGGTAGCTCTATTACAACATGGTACTGGCACAAAATTTCCTCTACTTTAATACTCATTATTTCCCTCCTTCTGCTGCTTTGGGGTTAGTTCATATTTTTTTTTCTTCTATTTCCTTAAGATGTAAAATTTAGGTTATTGATTTGAGATCCTCTTTTTTAATGCAAGCATTTATAACTCTAAATTTCCCTATAAACACTGTCTTCACTGTATCCCAAAAGTTTTAGTCAATCCATACTGGATTTTTTTCAGTTTTATTTATTTTGACAGAGGGAGCATAAACAGAGAGAGGGAGAAGCAGGGAGGACCATGGGATAATGACCTGAGCCAAAAACAGACATCCAACTGACTGAGCCACCCAGGCACCCCCCATATTAGATATTTTTGATGATAGCCTATATCAGTTCATCATACCTTCATATTTAGGCCTTTTCTGCACACTACTCTTGTGACTATATTAATAAGTCGCAGAAAATCGGGAAGAGTTGTTTTTAGAAAATTCATATATTTCTAGAGTTCTTATCTTCATGTATTGTAAATTGTGGTATATACAAAAAAAAGTAAAAAGTGAATTTTGTTTTCAAATTCCACCTAATCAAAGAAATAAAAGTTATCAATATACCAGGAAACACTGACAGACTTAGGAATGTAAAATATCCTGAGCTAAAAACAAATTCAAACATGTTATTCCCAAGCCAAAATCCTTTACTCTTTTTTCCAAATGAATCCCAAGTGCTTTTTCTAGACAAGCAAAGAACTTTAATACATGGTTGCTATTCACATCTCCAACTCCCCATCCCTCCTCTTTATTTTCCAACAATACCTATTGTGTCTCCCTGCACAGCCTCCAATGTTCTGTGTCTCTAGGCCTTTGACCATACCCTTCTTTTGTCTGGAGTGCCCTTATCCTTTTTCTTTCCTTTGCTAAGTATTTCAAATTTTTAAAGATTCATTTTTCTCTCCATGAAACCCCAGATTTTGTTAGGTATAGTTTGCACTTTTGCCTGAACTATGAACATCTCTTATTTTTACTGAATTACACAGGAATTACCTGTTTTCATGTTGGTTTCTCCTCACTAGACTAAAAGCTCTTAAGTCTGGAATCTGAATTTGTTTATCATTTTTCTCCATAGTGCCTCTTAAAAGGTTTGGCACATAGTAAATGCTCAATGAATACACGTAGAGCTCAAGAAAGGAAGCCATATATTTAATTGCTAAGTAGTAGGGAGACCATAAGAATAATAGAGATTAAAAAGCAAATTAAGAGGTTGCCAAGAACTGAGGTGCCAAGAGGGTCAGTAAGGAAATAGGACTTAGATGGGAGGGGAAAAAAAAAAAAGCAAAAGAAAAAGAAAGGGGGAAGTGCAGGCCAAGAGTTTATAATGAGAACGTGAAGTCAAATGAGTGCAGACCTGGATTATCTTGGAAATAATGAGACTGGGCAGATTAGAAGGTACAAGGGTTTAGGGAGAATTGAGAACTGCCTGTGGATGTAGGGTGGCCTGGCTATGGAAGTTGGCTGGCTTGATGCTGTGACCAGACACACTCTCCTCTTGTGGAGTGTCTTTCCCATCTCTCCCTGATGGCAGGTAGTTAAGAATCTTCCTGGGGGCGCCTGGGTGGCTCAGTGGGTTAAAGCCTCTGCCTTTGGCTCAGGTCATGATCCCAGGGTCCTGGGATAGAGCCCTGCATCGGGCTCTCTGCTTGGCGGGGGGCCTACTTCCCCCCCTCTTCTCTGCCTGCCTCTCTGCCTACTTGTGATCTCCATCTGTCAAATAAATAAAATCTTAAAAAAAAAAAAAAAAGAATCTTCCGGAATGTCATCTGTACCTTGCAGAAGGCTGCTTTCCGCCAACTTTCCCTCCCAGAAAGGCTTTGTCCTCAATGAATTTTGGACTTGGATCTAAGGAAGTGGTGCGTGGAAGCACTGAGAATCCCAGATGTGATCTGGGCTGGGTCAGTGAGCCCCATAATTCCTGAGTGGATGGGACCAGCTTAAGGCTGAATATTGCTTGTTATGCACACCTGAATTTCCCTTAAACCTGCAGTCGTTTTGTTTATCTGCTATTTTATGGGATACTAATTACATCCCAGGGCAACAGACTTCTAATGAGCCAGCACTTGGGAGATTAAACCTGGACTTACTTCTTTGTAGAGATTTTATTTTTTAAACAGAGCATTTTAATATACAGCTGAAAGATAATAATTTTTCATTTAACATGTAATATTCCTTTGTGGATCAACCTATCATTATGCCTGATTATTCTACCACATTATGAGCTTTGTTAAAAGAAGAAAAAAAAACAGTTTGTCTTCCTGATGGTAAAAAAAAAAAAAAGGAAATAAAATAAACCAACTGAATATAAGTGATGCTATATATAAAAGGGGCCATAGGTTGCCATGGCAACCAAACTTCTAAAAATGACAGAAAGAAAAGAACATCAGGTTGTTGTGACAAATGACACTTGAAGTGACAGGTTTCTTGTGGTGCTTGCTTTTAATTAAAGCAGCTCTGTAAGGAATGTTATTATTGAATAATAGATTAATGTGGAAATCAGGAACCTGGCTGGAAGATTTGTTTTTCCTGCACTGGGATAACTAATAAGAGAATGCAGAAAACAACCGGAGAGTGAAACTCTACTGTGAGAGAAGATGTCTGATGGTGGTTATCCAAGATCACATGATGAATGTATGCACCATACGCTCTTGTAGATTGTGGAAACAGCTGTCTCCAGCAGCAGTAATCAAAGTGAAGCTAAAAATACAACAGCCACCACAAAGGAGAACAGTTGTGTAACTGTGTTAAAAAATCACTAGCTTAAAAAATTTTTAATACATCATTTGTATTGTTGGTGCTTTTTAGTAAGTGTTTCAATGTCTTCTATGTAAAATGAAAATATATATGTATGTAGGTATGGATAGATATAAATGTATTCATCTCTATGCAAAGGGTGTATGTAACCTATTTCTTTCAGGAGAATCAAAGATCCTGTGAAATAATCCACTGAAATAATAGTGCATCCCACATCAGGAGGCTGATTAGGTATTTACAGATATTAAAATGTATAGGCAATATCTAGACAAACCATTTCTATGATACACATGGCAAAGAAGATATACAGACTCTACAATTATAAAAATTGAGGAAAATAAAGATGGGATAACATGTCCACATGGTATGAAGCTGAGATGAAAACCCATCTCAACACCCTCAACCCCCCATATCTACACTACCTGTTCCAGGCCTGGTTACAGTTGGGCTCCTTGATCTGGGTCAAGGGAATTATTAGTGTACCTATTATTTATTATTTATTAGAGCCTCAATGCAGCTCCATAAGGATATGGACACAAAGGAAAACAAAACAAAACAAAATTCAAATGGTGTGGGTGGCGGAATCCTGCCATATATGTACTTCAAGCTATAGAGTTTTGAACTGGTTCAAATCCTAGTCCCTTGTTTTGCTTGCTTCTAACTCCTGCCTCCACAATAGCCCCATGTTGCTCTGTCTCTATATCCTTGCCACATTCTCTGGTAATTGTTAATAGCGCATCTTACCTTTTAGATGGTGACCTCCTTGAGGCAAAATCTTTTCTCCTACCTCACTTCTTGGCACAAAAAAGAGGTTCAATGCATTTTTTAAAGGAGGCAAAGAATAAATGAAACAAAACCTGCATGTCTAGGTGACCTCAGCTGAGTTTCACCATTATAATCATGTTAGATCATTCATTCACCAAACCCTTTTAGGGACAGATCTTAGTTTAATGGTTGGGTGGGTGTTGTGAAGACAATGACATATAGTACCTGCTTTTTGTCTTGGCATCTAGAAGGCAGCACAAATGATCAAAGTGATAAGGCAGAAAAGTAAACAGTACACTAGAAGTACATGCACAGTTGAATAGGGTAGAATAAAGGATTGTTAGAATCAGAGGCTTGAGAAAAATTTTCCATGAGAAAACAAAATTTAAAGAGAAGGCTAAGGAGAAGTTAGCTAGACAGAAAAGAGAGAAGATTGTTCTAAATCAAAAAGACACAAACCAGCACAGGATATTTGTGGAAAATTGCTAGAAATGAAGTGTGGCTGAAATGGAGTATGTGGCGGAGTGGGAATGGATGAGGGGATGAGGCTTACAGCCTCTTCATGGAGGGCCCTTCTCAGCATGCCTTGATGGGACAACCTAGTCTACATAAAGGATAATCGCTGGACCTTTTACATACATGTTTTGTATAATGCAGTTAATACCAGCTCATGAAAATTGGAAAGTATGACAAGTTAGAGGTAGGGGAAAGAGTACCAACTGTCTCATTACCAGCAATAACCATTATTAGCTCACTTCAGTATATTTTTTCACAGCCACGTAGGTATATGTAGACTTTTTTTTACATATAAAAATGGTAAATCTAATACTTATTTTTTTTATTTTAAAACAATCACCACTTAAGAAAAGTTGGACATACAGTACAAAGAATTTTTTACCCTTACTTGTGAGTAAGTTGTCCGCTGGGTACATCCAACCTCTCACCTTCCTCCCAAATACCTATCAACAAGGACAATCCCCTACCTGACCTCAGTTGAACACAATTCAACAATAAAAAATCATGAAATTAACATAATACATAATACATAATCTTCAGATCATCAGGCTCTTTTTCCAGTTGTTCCCAAATATCCTTTTAAGAAAGGGGTTCAGTTTCAGAATCATAACATGTTGCCTTTGGCTGTCACATCTATTAAGTCTCCTATAGTCTGTAACAGTACTTGCGTTTTTCCAGGACTTTGATGACATAGATACTTTCAAAAGTCTTAGGGAAGTTCTGGGATCGAATGTTTCTCTATCTGGTTTTGTATAAGGTTTTCTCTGATTAGAATCTGATTATGGATGTCTGGAAAGAATAACACAGAAGAGATGTGCATTCTTCCTATTCTATCAGGTGGATATTTAAGTTTCCTTTGCACCATTACTGATGATATTCATACTAATTGTTTGATTAAGTTGCCAGCTAGAAGTCCCCACAGAGGGTGGCTCCTTTAGTCCTGTAATTGATAAGTATTTTCTATAGAAATGCTTTTGTTGGAAGACAATTCTCTTGCATTTCTGCACCTCTGAGAGGCACTGGTTACCTTTTGTTCTGGTCTGTCTTTTTAAGGATGTTTTCATGGCAGAAAGCCTTGTTAGACAGACGTAATGTTTCCCTCTGGAGCACAGGGCAGCTTTGTTTGCTATCCAGAAAAATAAAGATAATGTTTCACTCAGTGGCAAATGGGCAAATTGCATGGAGGCCATTATAGTTGGGGCTTTTCTAAGCTCTGGGCTCCTCAGTTGTGATGTAATGTGCTGTGTATGTAGCATCCACTTGGGCCACTTCATGTTGATCCTATGGAACTTAAGGAACAAAGGGAACCAAAAGAAACAAAGTTCATGCTGCCTGCTGTGCAGTGAGTAATGAAGTCCTTTGTTTTCTAGCCTTGATGAATCTATGAGCCGCTAGCCTATAAGCCTGTAAAGGTAAAACCTCAAAGTTCTTGAGAGCTTTGAGACTATGCAAATATCACTTCCTCATCAAACTTTAAATTTACTTATTTATTAATATCTGTATGGGTACATGTATTCTTATTTTTACAAAAGGTCATAATCCACTACTTCTATTTTTTCTTTTGATGCACAGATCAAATCCCCTGATTTGGCCAATGGGAGCCCCTTCAAGTTGATTTCTGTATTTTTTTTTTGTTGTTGTTGACATATTTTCATCCTTCTTTGAGCACTTAGTTTCTGGCACAAAAAGAATAAGTTAGCTCATCTTGTACTTTTCCTGCTCTTGCCCTTGATTCAGCCCTTACTCTAAGGAGCTCTGGTTCCATTTAGGGGAGCATGAGATTTAGAAGCTATCTTGTAGGCCTTGAAAAATGGACAGCTACAAAGTTAGAAAGCATGGTCCTTCAAAATCATCCTAATTTCTGATACCAACTATAAGTTCAAGGGTATCCTAAATCATCTCAGATTTGATGATTCACTAGAACTCACCAAAATCACTGAGAGCTATTATGCTCGTGGTTATAGCATATTATAGGGAAGGGATACAGATTAAAATCAGCCTAAGGAAGAAGCAGAGTCTAGGACAGTTATCAGATATAGAATTTCCATTGTCCTTCCTCCATGGAGACAGAATGATTTACTATGCTGGCATTGTATGTATGACAGTACACAAGAGTTTTGCTAGTAAAGGAAGCTTTGGTGTTGAGAGTTTTTACTGAGGCTTCATCACATAGGAATGATGGATTAATTGATTGCCCACCCACATGGTTCATCTCATTCTGATACCATGTGACCCACGTCTTCACTGTAAGTCATATTGTTGGTCTTTCTGGCATGACCAGCCCCCACACTAAGACTATATAGATGTGGCCAGCTCCTCCCCTAACTCACATTGTTTGACTATCCAGTATGATCCAAGACTCTCTGGCAAACAGAAACAATCCTATTAAGCATAATATTCCAAGGACCTAGAGATGACCTCCTAGAAGCTGAGGTGCAAAGCTCAGACTTTTCTTTGGACAAGGTCAAATTCTTCAGGAACAGAGCTAGGGAACAAATGTATGTACACACACACAAATTTACGTCTTCCCTAATTTCTTTACTAATTTCTCTGTTTAACCTACCCCCTGTATTAACCTCTCATCCCATCACTATGCTCTCTCCCTTCTAGACATAATTGCCTTCCTAACTCTGCTTGCTCTCTGACACCCCATGCTGAACCTTCTCGTGGTTGCACTCCAAAACCCAGTGATAAACCATCATTCCGTGTGGATGTCATTTTCATCCTATTCATGTCTAAGACTCTATAGGAAGGGAAAGGAAGGAAGACAGGAAGATCTCCCACTGACTCATTAGCATATTTTTTCTGTCTATAAAAAATAATATTTGCTCATTGAACAGCATTTAGAATATACAGAAAAGTGTAGAGAAAAAATTTCAAGTCATCCACAATTCTCTTCAGAGACTTCCATTAACATTTTTGTTTCCCATTTTGTCCCCTTCCTAAGAACATTTAAAAATAGTTGATAACATAATTAAAAAAAAAAAACACAGAAAAACTCAAACTTGTTCAAGATAGTAGTCAATGTAATGAGGGCAAGTGTTGAAACAGAACAACACTAATAATTTTAATTCATTTTAAAACATGGTGAGAAATCACATCTGAACCATAGGGAAAGGTTAAGACTTGAGAAGCAAATTTTTTTATACTGAATAAAGGTAAGATATGGAAGTAATAAATGGAAAAAAAACAATTTGGGAAGAAGCTTTATCATAATGTTGCTGTGACAGAAAAACATTCCTCTAGTCTCAATACTCTTCACTTCTCTTGAACTTCTGACACCAAATTTGGGGGTGGGTGGTGGGCAGATTCCACATGCTAAGAAATTCTGGGGTAACAGTTGGATGTCTTAACAATTTAACTCAATATGACTACCTGGAAATAACATCAAATCCCATAGATTGAGGGCTCAGTCCCACAGGATTGCTTTCCTCCCCTATTTTTATACGCCAATGGCAAGTCCACGTTGCCACCTGGGCTTCTGTTCAACCAGCTATTGGTTGTTCCAGCTACTGAAGGTTCCCCCTCCTGTGTTCAATTAATTGACTACAGCAATAACAGAACTTAGGAAATCAGTTTATTGATGACCAATTTATTACAAAGGATATTAAAGGATACAGGTAAACAGGCAGTTGAAGAGATTTATAGCGTTCTGAGTACAGGAGTGTCTGTCCCTGTGGAGGTTTCCCACCCTCTCAGAATGTGAATGTGTTCTTGTCTATCAATCTGGAAGCTTTCCAAATTATTCTGGATTTTTATGGAGCTTCATTAGGTAAGCATGGTTGATTAAATCATGGTGGTTGGTGATTGATTCAGCTTCCAGCCCTCTACCCTCCCTGGAGGCTAAAAGGGGTGGGACTAAAAATTCCATCCATCCAATCACATTATTTGTTCTCATGGCAATCAGCTCCTCCCCCCAGTTATCTAGATGCTTTCCAAAAAATCCTCTCACTAACATAAATTCAGATATGGTTGAAAGGGATTTGGTATGAATAACAAAAGACACCCAGTTCACCATGATCACTCCAGCTGTTTTAGGAACTGGGAACAAATCTAAATATTGTAACAAAAGATGCTTTATGGCTTCTGTATAGGGAATTACAAGGGTTTTAGGAAGTTATGCTTTAGGAGCCATGGAAACCAGGGAAACTTAGCATACATAGTCATAATCCTCCAACTCAGCTTTAACTAGGTTACCTTACCCTAGACAGTGGGACCTGCTAGCCTTGTAAGGAAATCCCTGACCTGGCCAATCAAGCCCTGTTTCCACCTTGCCTCTCCTAACATTCTATAAAACTCAATTTTGCCCAAAATTCCTTGGGAGGAGTGTTCCATTGCTCATGAGACACTGTACCCCTCCCCAGTATCTGGATTGTTTTTCCTTGAAAGGACATCAAACTCTTTACTAAATTGCATTATTTTTGTCACTTGACACCAAGAATTGCACTTGCCAGACCCCCTTTTGCTTCGGAATGGTTGAGGGTTAGAGTTTCCCAGCTTGAAGAAAGGTGAGATCTGGAAGGCAGAGGAAGAGAGATTCTTATTCTTGGTTGTTCATGACAGCTCCCTGTGGTGTGGTGACTTCTCTGTGAGGTCCAGCTTCTCAGCTAACCCCGAACCTGATGCCAAAATAGCTGGTGACTGTTTTGCCCATTTCCTGGTGGCAACTCCTCAGACTTTCAACTCCTCAGCATTTACACTAGCCCATTCCTATGTCAAACCTTTTCATTCCCTTAATTTCTTGCAGTGGCTCTGTTTTGTAAACCAAAACTAGATTGATACATTGGATAATGTAATTTTTCCATGTAAAAGTTGCTAAAATAACTTTCTAGGACCAATATGGAGCTGCCCTACCCATATGCATGTCATTGACTCAAAAGTTAGCTTTCACGTTCCTATAAATGCTTCATTTGTCCAGAAACACAGAATACCCAGGCAGCCAATCCCCGTTCACCAAGCCAACTCTGGACTCTATATTTTTTTGTTCCTCTTATCCCAAATAAGGTTGATTATGCAGCCCCAGAGGCAACCAAATATTTTCTGTTTCCTCTTTTTTGTTCCTTATTCTTTATCATATAAGAGCTTCCTGCCTTCTGCCCCATTTGGCAGTTCTCTGAACCCTTGAAAATAGAGACTACCTGCTTCATGAAGTTTTCAATAGAATTTGCATCACCTAAATTGTCTTTTAAAATTGTTTTTTAACAAAGTTTATGGGTTTTTAAGCCATATAACCTGGTGATAAGTTTTGGCAGAATGTGGAAGTGTCTTTTTATTGTCTTTGCCTGGAATTCAGTGAGCCCCGTCCAGCTGTATGCTCCTTGTCTTTAATTATTTCTATAGTTTTTCCTTCTCTTCCACTTTCTATAGTTTCTACCTCATGAAAAACTTGTCAATTCTTAGCTCTAAGTTCTCTTTTCTGTCCTCTAACAGCACTGTCCTCAGTGTTTTCCTGTCTACACGCTGGCTGTTCCTGAGACAGCCTTTAATTTGCCATGATAGATTCAGTTTTCTGCAACATTGATTTTTTTTTTCTCCTTTCATTCTAATAAGATTTTCATTCTGTATTTGACACTGTTTTCTTTTCAATATCTTCTTTATTCATATGTTTGTCAGCGGCCTCTTCTGTCTTCCTAGATTGCTGTTGTTTCATAAAGATCATATAGTTTTATAAATAGTTTAAGGCAGCAAGTGGTTGTCTAGGGGAGTTTGTCATTTCTAAAATTAATTTTCAGGGGTTTGCTGCTTTTGAAGTCTTGTGATATTATTATTCCCCTTCATAGTGTTTCATTATAGGCCATCATATGATGAATATATGCTCATTCTTAATAATGAAAGACTTACCAACTAGCAGCATGCAGTGCTTTTGCCCCTTTTCTTGTTCTCCAGGTGGACCACAGCCTGGCAGGTGGAGCTCCTGGCTCAGTTTCTAGGGGTGGCAGAGATTTTTTTGGGGGTAGCCTAGCTGGTCTGCACTACTTTTGCCTTTTTAGGGGTTCAGCTGAACTGGAGAGAGTTGAACTGCCAGATGTCTGAATAGCTGGTTAAGATAAGTTATAAAGAAAGTAATGCTCAAGACTTTAATAACCTACCGAGACTGTGCAAACATGAGGCTAAGCCAGAGAAAGTGCTGGCTTCCTCAGCTTCCATTTCCCTTCATGGATCAGCACTCTCGCTAAGGGTCAGGTGGGCCAGCTCAGACATGGTATGGCAGGTGGTGATCATGTCACTGCTAGAAGAACCCTGAAAAAACAACTATGGCTGCTGCTCCTGCTCTGCAGGAGAGAGAATGGGGGAGGAAAAGAAGGAAGGACCGGGAAAAATTACCTTAGTTAGAGAAAAGTGTTTCAAGTCTCCCCTCTGACCCCCTTCCAAGGGTCTAGCAGAGGCACTGTGCCATGTCCTGACACACAATTCCTGAACCCTTATAATTTTCCTATATAGGAGTAATACAGACACTCTTTCACTCACCATCTGCATTTAATCAATCATGATGTTCCCTTGAGTTGGTCTTCTGAAGAGTTCCCAGAGATTCCCCTTTCCCTCTCCTTACTATCATGGCCTTATTTCTGAAGTCCAAAATATCCCACCTAAAAGACCACCAGTTTCCCATTGGCTTTCTTAAACATTCAGTAGAGAGACTTTTGGATTCGTATGGTGCCAAGTGCCTGGTGCCAAGACATCTTCTATGATTTTTATATTACTTCATCTGTGAAGATGCATAAAATGGGTGTATCATGGCCAGAAGCAATGACTCTTTACAAACTTAGTATGCAATTTTATCTCCTACAACCAAAGACACCAAGCATGGTGGCCCTAAAAGAGGGTTGTGGATGAGGATGCCTGGCTGGGAGTGCAGATGTACATAAGTGTCTGGTTGGCTAGGGGCAGGGCAGGGGATGGTATGAGTCCTTGACTGTAGCTCCTATGAGAGACTGCCATGTCCTGGCTATCACCAAGCCCAGTGTGGGGAGGGCAGCTTCCCCTGAAGCCTGCCTTGTATTTGCCTGTGGTCAGGCCTGAAAAATCACCTGTAAGTTTTTGGCCTTGATTTTTTCAGGACCCAACTAAGAAGCATGGGATGCCCATTATGAATCCAAATAGGTTCCACTTTGAGGTTCTGTGACAAGAACTGGTCGATTAGTTTGAGACAAGTCCAAGATCAAGGTTATTCCGTACCAACTGACCAGGCCTGTCTGGAGGACTGAATGTAACCATGAGTGCCAACAGTCACCAAGTCAGAGGAAGATGCCTCATGGCCTCTTAGAATCTACTTTAGAAAGTTAGACTTCAGAAAGGCTTCATCCTTACGTTTTTGTAGGAATTTCTTTTACCTTGTCCAAGACATCAGTTCAGGAACTGCACAGCCCTGATCAGTGAGTTGAAGATGATCTGAAGGCCTACACACCTTCTGGGAGTGAGGCAGTGTCCTGACAGGCAGGGCATTCACATAAGTACAGTCTTGAAGGGCACAGCACCTGTGTCAGTCACAGGTGCAGCCCTCAGGATTTGGCCTCACGTTATCTGGGGAAGGAGAAGGAGGAGAGAGCTGGGCAGTGCAGTGGGTCAGGTAAACAGCTGTTTCTTGACTGCAGGCACAGGTTTCAGCTGAGCCAAGTTCCCTGCAGGGGAGGGCTTAGTGCCCAGGAGGCTGCAGCTATAGTCTGAATCTGGTTATCTCGACGGGACCTCTGTCATGGTCCTCTGAAGGAGGTGCAGAGGGGACTTGTCCCACACTGTGTCACTCTTCCTTACTAGCTTTAGCAAGATTACCTCTAGAAGGGGTCTATGTCTCTAAGAGTGTTTTAGGGCCACTGAGCAACCCCAGAGGACTCTATGCTCTCTCTCACTCTCTCTCTTCTAAATTCCAACACCTTGCTGTTTTCCAGGGTGTTTACCTCTGGTACCAAGGTGTTTACCAGCACCAGGGACCTGCTTAGAGTCATCAGGTTTATAAGAACTCCCACCACCCACCACCATCTTTTGGTCTCATTGACTGAGTGCCAAAATGATGGCTTGAGAACTGTTTCTCCAGCTTTCCTTGAATCCCTCTTCTGCATCTCTGATCTGACCCACTGGTGAAACTCAGCCAGGGAGTCAGGAGCTATAAAGGATGAGTCGTCCCTCTTGAAACTGAAAATCTTGTATGAACAATTCGCTGGCAGCCTACAAGAATTCCCCATAGAATCTGTTAGCATTTCCCAAGCCCCACTGGCAATGTGCTCCATGGGACCCTCAGATTGTTGCAAACGATCCACTAGCATTTCTCCAAAAAGACCTGCAGACTCTTCAGGCTTTCTGCAGTTCCAGAATGGCATAGTGCTTAATCGACTTCCTTGTTCACTGCAGCAATCTGTCAAGAGCTCAGCCGATCTGGCTTGTTCTCTGGATCTGCAGTCTAGAAATGGAAAGAGAGAAATGAAGAGGGAGGTGGTAAGAAGCAGCCCTATGTCTAATTCAAAAAAGCTACCCCCAAAATACCGAACATTGTCCATTTTTTTTTTCCCTCCCAACTCATCCTAGGCAGGCAAGATGCTACTCTTATTGATGGCAGTAAGGCAGTTGCAGGGAGAGGTTCCTGGAATATGCAGGAAAATATACCTAAAAATACCAGCAGTCACTTTGATCATGTCTCCTGTAGGGGGCAAAACCTTCCCCTCTCAATAGGCAATCCTCCTCTGGGGAATTATTATCACTGAGAGATGCCTGCATATTGTCCAGTCCTGTATCTTTAACTTATGTGGAAGCAGTAACTGAGGGGAGTGGGGTGGGTTGAGGGGGCAAAGTTGGGGCAGCAGGGGCCCAGTTATCCTATGATTGGCATTCCACTACCTGAAGGAGGTGAGCCAACTCCATCTCCAGTGGTCCAAACAGGGACCATTTTTTATTAAAAAAAAAAAAAAAAGATTTATTTATTTTAAAGAGAGAGAGAGAAAAAACACATGACTGGTATGTATGTGTGGGGGGAGGGCAAATGGAGAGAGATAATCTCAAGTAGATTCTGAGCAAAGAGCTCAAAACATATCAGGGCTCTATCTCCCAACCCTGAGATCATGACCTGAGTGGAAACCAAGAGTCAGAAGCTCAACAAACTGAGGCACCAAGACACCCCTACTGGGGACCTTTTGATCATGTTTGTATGATGCTCGTTCTCTTTGGTTGTAGGAGATAAATGTGCAGCTGAGTTTGTAGAGTCATAGTTTCTGGCCACGATATGCCGTTTTAAGAATTCTTCATACCATTCCAATCCAAAAGTCTCCCTACTGATAGTTTAATAAAGCCAGTGAGAGGTTGATGATCTATTAGGTGGGATGTTTTGGGCTCAGAACTAAAGTTATGGTGATGAGGAGGGAGAAGAGCTCTGGGGAGCCCTTTAGATCACCTAAAGAGAACATTGTGATAATTCGATTTAGATTATGAATGAAAAGAAGCAAGAAAAACACCCTTAGTTTTTTATGTGTGGGTGAATGAAGAATCAAGGGGCACATTATCAATATTTTTACCTTTTTCCCCCTCTAATGACTACTCATTACAAAAACATCCTAGAGAGTAAGAATTAGGGCATCTTTTTTGAGCTGTCCACCAAAGCTGATTATGCTGACCATTCAGAATATTCATTGCATGCTTCTTGGATGAGCTTTTAGTCTTATATTACAATAGGTATTGATGTAATGTTCAACTCCACCAGTTTGACAATTGTCTCTGGGACATATTAAAGAGCTCAGAGCATGTTCACCGGGATTCCCACCACCTTCTAAAAGAGAATGTGTGCCCTTAGGAATTTGTTCTTTTGGAGTCAAAGTCCAAAGCATGAAGTTTGGATATAATTTAACCCTCAGTAAACATATATACTTTTGCATTTGCATCCTCTCTCTCCTATTTATTTATTCATTCATTTATGTATTTATTTATTTATTATTTATTTGCTTTTTAGAGAAAGAAAGAAAGCCCTTGAGCTGGGAGTTGAGGAGATGGGGAGGGGGTAGGGGCAGAGAGAGTGAGAGAGAGAGAGAAAGAGTGAAAATCTTAATCAGTCTCTGTGCCCAGCAGCAGAGCCCAACTCGGAGCTTGATCTCACAACCCTGAGATCACGACCTAAGCCAAAATCAAGAGTTGGATGCATAACCAACTGAACCACATAGGTGACCCTGCATCCTCTCCTTGTTAGCATATTTTCTGTATACTTATTTATATTCCAAGGTAGATATATTTTGTTAAAAAAACAAAATTTAACTGGGTAAATTTTAAGGATCTTACTGGCTTTATTCAACGAGTTGGGGCTGTATCTAACCTAGCAGATAATGGGGCAGCATCCAATCTAGCAGATAGAAAGGAGCTCTGAAAAGCTGTACGAAATGGAAGACGTTTATCAGCAGAAGTGAGTGGGGACAAGAAAACTGTACAAGGCAAAAAAAGCAGGCTGGTTTTTGCAAGGGTACTTTCCTTTCTTATGGCCAGCACCTATCAGGCAGATTACCTAACTAGTGTTGACCAATAATTCCTGATTGACTGGTTTTGAGAGTGCATTTCTGAGAAAGCCAAAGTTGTAATTAAGTATTGGTTTAGTGACATGGGGCTTAGTCTAACCAACAGCATTTGGGGTCTCTTGTTTTCAATACCCTTTTAAAATAATTAATAGGATTTATTAATACATTGACATGAATGATTTATTTTTATTAATAAACAAACCCAATAAAACAAGTATAACACTATAAGAGAAAGTGTGATAGGCAAACTGAGAGTGAACCAGCTGTTGAAAAACTAGAGGTTTTGCATTTTTTACAAATATTAGGAAAATGGGTACAGCCAATACTATCACACTTTAGGTTATATGCCACAGGATGTTTTGGTCCTCCCTCAAGAAGCATTAAGAATTCATGCCTTTTAATCAAGCAGGCTTCAATAAAAGGTCAATTGCTTTTTTTTTTAATAAACATTTTACTTTATCAACAAAAATGAAACATCCTTTACTGAGGCTGCAAAAAAGCCATTGTTTGTATCTGCACAAGGCACTCAGAGACAAAGGAGAAAAAGGAAATCGGGGCCTAGAGAGGGCAGTGGGAGACAATGCTGAGAAACTGTGGGTTAGGCTTGGAGGAGATTTGAAACCTTCATAGATATCACAGCTGTCTCAAAGATGGCTGCCATCCCTCTCTCTGCGTAAGCGTATGTTTCTCTGTATTGAAGAGAGCTACAATCTTACATACATTTTCAGCTTACCTGGCCAGCTGGCTGCTAATTAGGCTCAGTCAAATGAAGACACTGACAGGAGGAAGGGGCATTTTTTTCTTCTTCTCCTTTTAAGAACTGTAACTGACTTGGTTGCAGTGTCTTTGGCATTTCCAACAGAGGTACCAGGAGCTGCCCATGAGTGCTAGTAATTCAAGCAGCTGAGGCAGTATGTGCAAGTAAGTAGCATGCTTCTGTAGTAGCCACCACAAGTGTCTGAGTGATTGCAGAATTAACAGTCTGGGTGGTTCCCTCTGTATTATTAGCAGGTTCCAACAATGTCAGCAGTGAAATGTTCTTAAGTTTTGCCAAAGCTAACTGCTTCCCCTCCCCCCCAACTCTTCATCTGTTAGAAATATCTGAAGTGTTTTCTGATTGTCTACCTATTCAGTTCTTGTAGACAACAGTGCCTTCAGGAAACAGACACTCAAAGATGAAAACTGAGACTGATTGTCTTTTTTTGAACATAGATTCCGTAATGACTTCACTATCAATGGAAAATAGGATACTGGTAATTCATATATGTAGAGGAAAGATATTTACTTAAATTATAACCTGGTGTTACCTGAGATAAAAAGGTCTCTTGAAGGTAAGATGTTGGGAGACCAAGGGACTCCTATAATCACCTACTGTGATGGTGGGCTGGCTATTTCTGACTGTCCTGGGGAGTTCATAAAGAAAATGAATCACTCAAGGCTTTAAACTCTCAACTCAGTATATGGCCAGAGGACTAGAGATCCTGTATGATGGTCCTCAGATAACTCCTAAACCTTTATAGAAATAAGTCACAAGAGGTACAGCTGAAAATCAGTGCCACAATATGATTCTGCCAATTGTGGAATTACAGTGTGAATTTGACTCAGAACTTCTCCATATTTCTTAAGCAGGAGTCATCGTATTTGTTAAGAAAAAAATGGAACGCCAAAACAAAGAATGGGAAGATTTGAGTTGGCTCAGATGAATTGAGAACTGTGAAGCCCCAGGTTTCCTTGAGCTTTTTCTTGCTGTGGAGGCAGCTTCCCTCCCTGCCTTCCTTGAGGACTTAATCAGGGCTTTTCAGATGTTAATATGCATAAGAATCACCTGAGTATTTTGTTAAAATGCACATTTTGACTCAGTAGGTCTAGGGTGTTGCTTGAGTTTCTACATTTCTAGAAAGTGCTTAGATGATTCTGATGCTGCTGGTTCACAGACCAAACTTTGCACACCAAGGGGCTCAATATGGATTTTAACCATGGTGGTTACCTTGTAAGGTGATGCCCATTCTACACCAGGTCTACCTTCCAGACACAAAACTGGAACTCAATCCTAGGCCTGCCAGGAGGTCTGGTATATAGTCTGATCCAGCACGAGATAGTTTAGACATTGAAATAATTATAAGATTATGCCAATTTGTATCAGAAGAAAGTTGAGGAATAGATGTGGAAATGGATCTTAAGATTGTTACACCAAGGAGGCAGAAGATAATATTGGATTAGGCTAAACTTGTGGATATGGATTCCATGGGTTAGTTTGAATATCTGGGTGTGGCTCTAAGTCCATGTTTGCTTGGTTAATTAACTGAAATCTGGACCAACTACAGCCCACCTCCTTTGAGGCTATAAAGCCATACATCCATGATACGGATGGACTAATATTTTTAAACATTTAGGCAAATAGTCATATTGGGAGTGGAATTTATCAAATGAAACACAAGCCCATGTATATCCACCATATTCCCCAGAGAGGTCCAGGAAATGCTTCTTCCTTTAAGGTACTGGGAAATGCATTGGTAAAGAGAGCATCAGCAGCTTGAAAACCCCTTGGTGTCAGTCTTCCACAAGCAAGGGTCACTAAAAGAACCTACAAGGGCTCCTGATTCAGTGGGAATCATGGAATCCCCAGAGTAGCAAAATCCAAGAAACAAAACTGCCAGATGAAAGGTCCCCCAATAATGGGTCCATGATTAAAGGAGTGAGACCGATACAAAGCAAAGGTCAAATGAAGCTTTATTTCACACCAAGCATCAAGAAGTGACCTCTCTCTGCCTTACAGATTAGCTTTTAAGGGCAAAGGCCATGTGGTTGGGCCTGGCCATGCACAGGTGGCCAGTGAGATTGTAACACACAGAAAAAGCTATACAGTCATGCTAGGTCACACATAAGTGACCAATTGAATTATAATTTACGTTATAGTAGATATTTGAACTAGCCTATCACCTTGGTCAGAATTGGTGCCCAAAGGGCAGGGCCCATACTCCTTGTAGCTAGGGAGACAGTATGCACCCCCACTGATTGGATACCTCCACCTGGCCTGACCCACCCTTAGTTGGGCTTTGTTACCTGGGCCTGGTTTCTGGGGACTTGTTTTTAAGTAAGACCCCTGGGGGGAAGGAGGGCAGGGACAGTTTAAGTTTTACTGTATAAGCAACAAAGTCATTGTTTAACCACATGCAATCACTCTGGCTAAATAGGCCCTTACACCAGGAAAAAAGTGGACTTGGTTACTGAGACAGTGTTGGAGCAACAGGGATCTTTGGCAGTGGTGTCTTAACAATGAAGTAGATGGGCAGTTTACTAAAGTATTATTTGATATATACAATTACAAGACTGTAAGTTTGGTGACCAGAAACCTGGCTTGTCATTACAATGGAGATGTATTGCCTATGGTTGGGTACCAAGAGCCAAGTTATTTCATAATTTGGAGTCCCACTGAAGGAAGGGTACACTGGTTACACTTGAGAAAGAACCCCCCTCAATTCTTCTCCCAGAGGACCTATGGCCATTTATTCTGTTGACTTACACTGGCTGATTTAACACTAATCCTTTCCTGCAGCAAACAGTTAGGAATTACTAGTACCATGTTGCTATTTTTATTTGTTCCTCCTGGTCCTCCATTGCTTTCATATGGTTCATTGGAAATTAGGAGATAAATGAAGTTTTGGTTTCAGTCTATCTCAGAGTTGCTCCAGTGGGTCTGTGGATGCACCTGATTCTGTTATGTCTGTTCAAATGTATTACTTGGCAATTGACGTTAACATATTGCTCCCCAAATCTTGGAATGAGGACTACTATGGTCAGAAAGATAAATGGTAGCCCCTGGAAGTCCCCTTTCTTACCAAAGGAGTAAACTAAAAGCAATCCTTCATCCTAGGAAGAATTAGAGAGATTAGTGCCACCAACAAAGACCTGAAAAATGCAGTTTTCCCATCATATATTTAATTATCGACTCATTTCCTTGGCCTGGGCAAAAGCAGACTGATCTTGAGAATAACTTGACTCATGTACATTTACACATCTCTTCACTTTGCTAACTCATCCTTTAGGTCTCAGGTGATTATTATTTCTCCAAGAAATTCCTTGACACATGGAATAATTTAGGTACTCAACTCCCCCCCCCCAAAAAAAAAAAAGTCAGTAAGGAGAGGATAAAGGTAGATGGAAATTACACAGTAACAACACTTGTATTCATTGATCTGCAGTCAAGAAAACAAATATTTCAAGGAGGAAATTTAATTGAGGTAACTGGTTATATACTTTTTGGAAGGGCTGGAGGAGCTAAGTGAGGAAGACATTAGATTAATCAGAAATTAGTAATTGCAGATACCACAATTTACTTAGGGCTGAAAGAATTAAAAACAGAAGAGGTGGTGAAGAGCTCCTGAAGGCAGGAGACAGCACTCTGCATGTAACTGCTGGGCACTGCCATTACCATTAGAGGTACATTGGAACTTTGGAAATTTCCCACTATACTCTAGGAAACTTCCAGGGTTTACTGGAGTCCATTGCTGGCCACTGTGACACTTCTGGTGGCTCTCAGCTAACAGCAGACTCTCTGGGAATCCCAAGTGCTGCTGGAGTCTGAAGTTGCTGGTAGCCATCATGGATGCCCACTGCTATGAAAGACATTATCAGAAGCATTAAAAAAAAAAAAAAAATGCTCTGCTTTTTTAGAACATTCCAGTCTTTCAGCCAGTACCTCTGTTGGGCAAAAGCTAACTAAACATCTGGGAAGGAAGTCTGGGAAACGAAGTTTGTAGATATGCAGCCCTCTCAGAAAGGATATAAAAGAATATGACGGATATAAAAGAAGGCAAGAGCAAACAAGAAAATGACCAGAACAGCCCACCCTTTTGGCTATTTGACATCCATTCTCCTCAGCTTTCCACTTGTTTTTTACTTCTGTACTAAGACATAATGTTCAGGGTGTCGTGATAGGATTATCTTAAGTGAGTGATACATTTTCACCACTTCTTCCAAAGGTGAGATATGAAGTCCCATTTATATCTATCACTATAGCAAGCCCTTGGTGAATAAGGCTGTTAAGATAGTTCTGGCCAAAGCCTTTGGTACTGAGGAGATCCACATTGGGAATGTGAATGGCGAGAAGGCAGTTGGTCTGAGAGGTATTTACAGAGGACACTTTTCAGAATTAAAATCTTTAAAGAATTTGGTCATATGTCACATAATGAACAATATCTGAAGGAATAATTTTCAAAACACTCAAATGTTGTTGTTGTTGTTTTGTTTTGCTTTGTTTTGTTTTAGAGAGGGAGAGAGGACTGGGGCAGGGGCAGAGTTGAGAGAGGAAGAGAGAGAGAGAGAGATTCTCAAGCAGGCTCCATGCCCAGCACAGAGCCTTGTGGGACTTGATCTTAGGACTCTTGAGATCATGACCTGAGCTGAAATCAAGAATAGGCTGTTTAACTGACTGAGCCACCCAGGCGCCCCTCAAATAATTTTTATGGTCAAATCTTATATTGTCTCCAATACAAACTGAGAATACAAAATTCAATCAAGGTATGGAAGTTACTGTCTTTGGATGAATAGAATATGCACAATATCCCCATGAAAACCTTATCTCTGTCTGCAACTGATGTGGTTTTTTTTTTTTTTTTTTATGGTTGGTTTAGAGACCCTGGATATTTTCTCTAGTGATTTTATTGTCCAAATCATGCTCAAGATACCCACAACTGGTATCGCATGAATTTGCCCACATGATTTGACCAATCGCTGTGAATGGCACAGGACAGGTTCAAACAATAGAAATTTCAAAGGAGAAGGCATTGTGTGCTTTAACTACTACTCACCTAGACTTACCTTACAGTTAAAAGTATGTAAGTCTCTTCCTAGAATTTTTTTTTTTTTCTTATCCTGGAAATAGTTTAGGAGCTGAGAAAGTTGCAACACTCCTGCTTGTGAAAGTTTGAATTTGCCGAGTGCTGACCTCAACCTAAGGACAATGTATGATTCTAACAAGAATCTGATTCGATACTTCAGTTTTCCCACATGTTCTGTGAAAGTTAGCTAAGTGAATGGATTTGATATTTTCCTTCATTCTCTTCCCCTGTTAAATCTCTGTTAAAACCATACTTCTATTTGGAGAACTCTCATTTCTTTATATCCCATCCATAGTGACTCTTGCTTCAGCTCCAGGAAACACCCCATCCTCTCCACTGAATCCTCAAATATTAGCTGCTCTTGGGTTCACCTCAAATATTAGCTGCTCTTGGGTTCACCTCAAATATTAGCTGCTCTTGGGTTTAACTTTCTCAGCTTTTCCCTTTCTTTTCGTTCACTATCTCTTTAGTGTTGGGCCAGAAATACTTAGTGGGAGCATAAAAACAGTATATTGGCCAGAATCTAAGAAATTCTAAGAAGTCGAAAAGAAATGGTAATTATGTGATGTGATGGAGGTATTAACTCACCTTACTGTGGTAAATATGTGTGTGTGTGTGGTGTGGTGTGGTGTGTGTATGTATGTTTATCTATCTTATCTATCTATATATATATCATGTTGTGCACCTTTGAATTTACACCTTTAAACTTACATAATTTACTTATACGTAAATTATCTGAATAAAGGTGGAACAAAAAGTTAATTTCTTTTTCTAACAGAGTTTGACCATTAAACATTAATTATGATTTATTATATTTGAAATGAATTTTATAATGGATGAAAGTGACAATATTGATTACATAAGCAGGCTTTTCAAGCCTGAAAATCATGATGGTTCATAATGCCTACCAAATAATTTGGTAGTTTCCCTACCAAATAACAGCTTTCAACAATTATATTAAATACATTCTTGTTAAGAATGATCCAAATATACCATGGTAATTTTTTACTTAAGTTTTTAAAAACTTCGGCTTTCCCACACCGGGAGTCGAACCCGGGCCGCCTGGGTGAAAACCAGGAATCCTAACCGCTAGACCATGTGGGAGGCGACGGGAATGTTGCTAAGTGTAAGTGTATTGAAAGCCTCTCATCTACTTCCGCTTTCAGCGTCCGGCCCCGCCTCTTGTTGCACCAGTTGTCTGCGCGTGCGTGGTTTTTCGGCATTCCGCAATCAGCAATGGAGGTGTGCTCCGTGCTCTTTCTCCAGGTATGGACTCGCTTCGTACGCGGTCTTGTGGACTCCCCCGCCCGCCTCTCCCCCTTCCCAAGGAAGCTGCAGCCTCCACAAACCTCAGTTGAAAAACTGGGGCGGGGAAATATGGGAAGGAATGGTTTGAATGCCTCAAGGAACATGTTATGAGATTGGCTTCCCAGGTCCCGTTGACGCTGCGTGTAAACTTTTATTAGACCAGATTTTTCCACTCGGGAGGTTTAGGTCAGGAATTTTGCATTTAGAAGCCTGCGTACCCCGAATAACCCGTGGGGAACGTTTGGGGCAACAAAGCCTTTGGTACTACTGTTTTTACAATCTTGTTTAGAAATAGCCTTACATTATTAAAATCAGAGCAAAACACCCAGGACTGTAAAGGAAAATCCGCACGTTGTACTATGTAAGCAACTCATACTTCGGTAGGTGGTGGGTTGTGGGGCTTGGAGGGTAGTAAGAAAACAAACCACAGGCGGGGAGATAAACATACAAATGATTGGTATCATACAGAGAAACTACACATGATTTATAATAAGACAAACGCTGCAATACAAAAATGAGAACTTGCTGAGAACAGGCCATTAGTTGGAGAGGAACCCCACGGACAAAAACCATTTGAAAAAAAAAAATAAACTTCAACCTCACAGGCTCCCAGCTAGCATTTGGACAAAAAGCAAAAGTGTAAAAATGTCAAGTGTTGGCAAGTATGTGGGAAAAGGAAGTTCTTAGAAACTCATAAAATTTGATCAAGGAGGCACAGTGTCCTATATGTGTTTATGACCAAGCATTTACATTTTTTAAATTTAATAAAACCAGTATTGTTCTTGAATTGCTTCTCAGGCGCTGAACACCAAGACACACTGCTTGTGAAAGTAATAGATACACTTTAGGGCACATAAAATACTACCACAGTGGAGGGCCAGGATCACCCTGAGCAAAAATCAAATAAGAGTGAAAGAATTAAAATATTCTTAATCTCTAAGAATTTAAAATGTCTGTTGAAAAGTAAACAATTCTTAAGATTTGAAAACTTTTGGGTTGCCTGGAGGTTCAGTTAAGCGTCTGCCTTGCTCAGGTCATGATCCCAGTGTGCTGGGTTGAAGCCCTGTGTCTGGCTCCCTGGTCATTGGGGAGTCTGCTTCTCCTCTCCCTCTGCACCTCCCTCTGCTTGGGTGCTTGCTTGCTTGCTCTCTCAAATAAATAAAATAGTTTAAAAAAAAAAGAATTGAAAATATTTTTTGGCATAAATAATATCATGTCAACATTCTAGCTATAGATTGAAAGAAAATGTTTGAAATAGGTTTGATAAGAAAAAGTGACTATTATTACCATACAACTGAATCTTAGCATCTGGGGAAACCCACAGGGATAGGGGTCAAGGAAAGAATGAATAGTGGATGGAGAAACAAGGAGTTCTGATTAGTCAATAAATTCCAGGAAAAAGCACAAGCTCATGTGTAACCATTGCAATACAATGTAAACCAAGGCTAAGATATCCAGGGTCAGGAAGGAAGTGAGGACACAAACTCAGATGGAGATGGGTTGTGGGGATGGGGAGGAACAACTTGGCAATTATCTATCAAAATGTGTAAATTGTGTATTTAATCCAGCATTTTAAATTCTGTGTTGCCCATAACCAGGTACCCTATGACAAAGGGTATTAGGGAGGATTATATGGGAGGCAGTGCTTCCAGTAGAGTACTGGGGCCTCCTCCTACTCCCTGCAGATCCCGCACAGGAAAAGGAGGAGCACAACACAGACTTCAAGGTCATTCACTACCATACTGAAAAATGAACAGTGATGGCTGGCTGGCTGCCTTTCCCCTGCCATGCTGAGCACAGTATCCTTTCCAGTCCCTTCCAGCTGAGGCAGAGGGGACCAGAGGCTCAAGATGGAATGAGAAAAACCCTGGAAATGCAAGCCACTTGCGAACCACCAACACATAGGTTGCATTGTTACATTTAGCAATTAAGTTTGGTTTCATTAAGTCACTGTAATTTAGGGTTTGTTAGTAGTAGAAATAATGCTAAGTTTCCTAAAATGATAAGGGCAAGACAGGAAGAAAAGAATTTCCTAGTAGGTGATTAAGTGCCTCAGGCAATGGTTATGGCTTTGTTTCTGATTTTAGTGAAAAACTGAAGTACAGTAGGAAGATTCCAATGTTTTGCTTGGTTTTACAGAGTGGTGCATCAGAATCCTTCCATTTGGTAGTTTAAGTAATTAAAAAAAATTGGAGTTAGTATCTCACATTTCTTTTAATGCATATTTGATGTATTTTAGTAATTTAGAGATTTAAGATCTGAAAGATAACCTTGGGGATTTTTAAGGCCAGAACCTCAAAAATAACCAGGAATTTAAATCATCCAACTAATAGATTTAGTGAAATCCTTTTAGGAGATCATTTTGTGTTGACTCCATGATAAGGATAATATGAATATGCTGAAATAAATAAAAACTAGAGAACAGTTTCTCTATAAGGGAATGGAAAATTCCAAGGACAATATATATACTGAATAAAAAGTATTAAGTTCTAATGTCTTTCTAGGAGTTGTAATTTGGCAAATATAGTACTACTGATAATAATTTTTTTATTAACTTGGGTAAACTGAAGGCTGCAATAAAATAATATGAATAATGTGTGTGTATGTATTTGTGTGTATAAATTTCTTCTGCCTTTTGAAGTCAGATATACCTGGCATAAATCCTAAATTCAGAAGTTGACCAGCAGTTAACTTTTGGAAAAACTACTGAATCTTTGAAAATGAGTATCTCCCCACCATGCCCCCAACCCCATCCATGTTAAGCATACACAGCCAATACTTGACCCCATTCCTTGAAGGGATTTCATGTGTGCTCTCTGCATTTGGATGTGTGTTCTTTGTCTTATGCTTTCATTCTTTTCTTCTTTAGTTTTATTTATTTTTGAGAGAGAGAGAGAAAGAGAGAGCGAGAGCACAAGCAGAGGGAATAGCAGGCAGAGAGGGAGAAGCGGACTTCCCACTGAGCAAAGAGCCCTGTGTAGGGTTTGATACCAACACTCTGGGATCATGACCGGAGCTGAAGGCAGCAGCTCAACTGACTGAGCCACCCAGTGTCCCTGCTTTCATTCTTTTGCTGGAATCGGGCAATATTTCTTCTCTGTATCATTTATTTGACAGTTGTCTAAAATTTTGTAGTTTTCATCATCTTTCTGTGTATGTTAAATAACTTCGAATACATTGTAAGCACCTTGGGGTAAGAACATGTCTGAAGTATTTCTCTATCCTGTCTATGCGGATCATGGGGCCTAGTACACAATAGATACGCAACAATTTTTTAAATACTTTTAAAATATATATTTTATTTATTTATTTGACCGAGAAAGGGAGATCACAAGCAGGCAGTGGGCAGAGAGAGAGGCAAGCAGGCTCCCTGCTATGTAGAGAGCCTGATGCAGGGCTTGATCCCAGGACCCTGAGATCATGACCTGAGTGGAAGGCAGAAGCTTAACCTACAACAATTTTTGATTGGTTTATTTTCTTTTCAATGATAGTAAGATTATGGAAGTAATTTTCGGCAAGTCCACTGTGTTACCAAGATGTGTCCATTTGGGAAGGAAGATGGTAACCACCCTTATTCTTGCTTTAACAAACACATGAAACAAAGCAAGTGAACAATTGGCATTGCTTCCATAGAGCATCTTTGATTATTCTCTAAGCCAAACCAATTTTTTATTTAAAAAGTAGTTGTTTATTATATTATGACTAGCCGCATGGAATTGCCAATAACCCCACAGGTTTTGATTTACTAAAATGGAAATTCCATGTTTCAACACAACACTTCCCCTAAGTGTGAGCATCCAGATTTACCTAATAACAGGAAAGATTTAAAGAAAACATGCTATTTAGTTAAAATCATAGTTTTTCCAACATCAACAGCAACAACAATAATGAAAGCAAAACAAAACAAAACAAACAAACAAACAAAACCAACTATACTTGCTTCCAGGACATGCATACTTTGCTTTCTAAAGTCACTACGAAAAGGTGAAAGCCTAGTGGGTAATATTTATTTTAGAAAGGTTGAGGGGTGGGAAGAGAACAGTCGTAGAGTATTTGTTTAACAATCCTATTCTGGGTGTGTAAGAGAAGAGTTGAAATGTGATTCACAGCTTCAACCTTATTTAAATCAGTGAGAACTCCTAAATTACTATGGCAGAAAAATTTCCTTTCAACATATAAAAAGCATTTATGAATCGTCTCTAACATGTGGACTCCCTCAAAATAAGTTGTACTTCCAAGTATGTTAAAAAAACAGTCATTACTTCAGAGAATTAGCGCAAGGTTAAAGAGATTGTAGCAACCATTAAAAAGACTGTGACATTAATATTGAAGCTGTGGCGGGTCTTAAGTAAGAATGAATTTGTCGGAGAGATAACTGAGTATACACAGGCTTAGATTTTTACTGGTTGAGCAGAAGCCTATTCAAGTGAGGTTTTGAGCTTACACAAATGTTGAGATCTACTTTAAAAAAAGGAACACAAAACCATGAATACAAAATTCTGATGGAAGTGGATATTTATTTAGAGTAAGAAGAAATCATTACAAATCACACGTTTAACAATTGAAAAATAGTAACAAATATTAAGTATTAGATATTTAGGGCACCTGGGTGGCTCAGTGGGTTGAGCCGCTGCCTTCGGCTCAGGTCATGATCTCAGGTTCCTGGGATCGAGTCCCGCATTGGGCTCTCTGCTCAGCAGGGAGCCTGCTTCCCTCTCTCTCTCTCTCTGCCTGCCTCTCCATCTACTTGTGATCTCTCTCTGTCAAATAAATAAATAAATAAAATCTTTAAAAAAAAAAGTATTAGATATTTAATATTTAACATAAATAAAACATTTAAAAATCTAGATAAAATTTTATTTATTAAATTCTAATGCCCCCTATGTTACTTTTCTTTCCTGCATACTCTTTTGTCCTTTCCACATATGACAGAGAATGTAATATTTTCTATGAAGGGAATAGAAAGATAATACAGTCTTTGGTAGCATCATTTTTGAAATTTGTTCTTATGTTATTGATATTGAGAAAATTTCTTTCAGTTCCTCAACTCATTATTAGTAATATCTTATACATTTTTAACATTGCTGGTAAATTATGGCAACCTCTGTTAAGATTCTTTCATATATAAATCATAACACTCCAGGATATTTCCAGTGTTCCCTGGACGGATGACATCTATTTACCAGTTTGCTATGTGCCTTTCATTGTACTGGCTTCTTACAAGGTTTTGTGGTTGTTGCAGTCTTTGTTGAATTAAATGTTTTATGTCGAATCAGTAAGAAATTTAAATATTAAAATTAAATTTAAATCCAATAAATTCATATGATTTGCTCCTTTTTATTAACTGGATTATCAGAGAATCCAAGAGTTTATTTGTCACTTCTTTTTGAAATTTATATCTTCCTGTTAATGAATTATTATTTTGGTATGAGTTATGGGGCTTTCATATGATGTGTCAAAGATTTGTCAAAACCCCTGATGTGATCTGTTGTGTTGGAATGTGTAAAACATGACTTCACACACAGATGGATATTCACAGCTTGTAGAATGGCTGTGAATCTTTGCCTTGCAATCATAGGACTTCTTATAAATTCTATTCCAAATGATTCCTATCCAGAAAACTATTTGGGAGTGTTTGAATGTTATCAAGTATATTCCTAAGAAGAGATCAATGATAATGTCATCCTCTATTTAAAATTTTGCATGTCTGGTAATTGGAAGAAATTTCCACAGGCTAGCTTCTGGCTCTGTAAGTATCAAAGCTGTTTTTCTTCCACTGTAGACATGTTCCAGTGCCAGAGCCATAGGAAATGTTCTTATCAAGATAACACCTCTAGCTGTTTGTGTCACACTACTGGGTGATTAGCCTGGCGAGGTTCAAGTCTGTGGGGCTTAGCACTTACACAAATGTTGGGATCCATTTAAAGACAAAGAATACAAACTCATGAATACAAAATTCTGGATGAAAGTGAATATTCATTTACAGTAAGAAGAAATCACAAGTAATTGCACATTTAAAAAAAACACAAATATTTCAAAATCTAGAAAAGAGTATTTTTACTTATTAAATTCTAATGCCCCCATATTACTTTTTTTCAGCCAGACTCTGAATTCTTACAGTCAAAATTCAACTCCTCCTGAGGGGAACTGTGAAGGAGCAGAATTCCAAGGGAAAGAGGCATTTACCTGATTGTAGTTAAAGTATCTTATTTTGTAAACTCTCTAAAAACATATGACTACGTAAGACAGTCTGTGGGCTACTCCTAGGGACTTGAAAGGGGCCAGTGCCAAGTGAGGCTTCCTGAGTTGAAGGTTTAATGGAAAAATTCACCTCTGGCTTTAAGAAATAGATCTGAAGTCTCCATCACCTTCCTCCCCTCTGCCGATCAACAGGGCCCTAGTTCAGACTTTCCTTGGATCACTTGAATGACTGAAAATGCTTCCTTGCTGGTCTCTCTGTCCCTGGGTTTGTCTCCTATCTAACACAGTTACGTTAGTCCACTGTTTAAAACCTTCTGATTATTTATCATATAAGGTCAAATTCCTTAGCAATTCGGAAAGGTCATTCACATCTGAGACTTGCCTATGCATACAAGCCTTATTTCTCTCTGTTTTGGATTCTTTGTAGTTTCTCCTAATATGCCATCCTAAAAACTCCTTTCCTGTGTAGGCACCAGTTCTAAAAAATCTTCTTCCCCCTACTTTGTGTGTGTCCCTCATCTACTTCACCTAAGGAATGTCTCCTTATCTCTCAAGGCTGAGCTTAAATATCACCTTGTGGACATTTTTTTCCTGGAACCAAGCTCTGCTCATGGTGACCTCCATCTATACACCAAATGGATGTTTTCTTACATCATGCCACCACTCTACCTTGTACACATCTCTGCAACTCACTTCTCACCCTGCATTATGATTAGTTAATTCTAATTGTTTGCTTGTGTTTATTTCCTAAGACTTTAATTTTGAGAAAGGAAAAATATACAGCCCCGGATATGCAGGGAGCTGACCTGGTACTCACAAAGCTAGGTCATGTTACTTTCAGACTGGACATAAGCAATCTTATAGAACACAAACCTCAGACAAGGTCTCTCTGAGGTCATGATAAAGTGAGACAAAGCTAGGTACTTTCATAGTGTTGTCTAACTACAGATGAAAAACAAGGTCCTTATGCCACCCACAAAGTACCGAACACCTCTTTTACTTTTACTTTTAATTACACTAGTCATAAGTGACTACAATTTCTTGGTCAATTACAACTTTTTCCTTCCCTTGTCTAGTGCCTGCAGAAAAGGATGAATTGTGATCCCAATTATAGAACTGCCTATATTTTCTGAGAGATTCCCAAATAGAGCAAACTCTTCTGATTCTTTCTCAGTTCATCCAATGAGAACCTAAATTATAGGATAAAGTTCTTTGAAACAGCTTTTTGTGGAAATGTTCCCTATGTACATGTTCTCTCTCCCTGAAAAGAAGGATAAAACCAACTTGTTCAGCTGTAAGTATGCCCCTGATGGTCTTTGGCTGAAGGGCATTGATAGAAATAGAAGCTCCACTCAGGTGTACTGAGAGCTTAATGCTTTGGCCTGGCATGCTCTACTCAGCGATGGCACACACATCTGGGACTTTCTGCCTCTACCGGTACCAGTTGCCATCTGCTTTGGCAGGGAGATGAATTCATGGTGAATTAAACTCTCCTATTTTGTTAAAGCCTTTTCAGTATTGGGTTTATTTTGTTTTCTTAGGAATTAGGTCTTCTGGGATTTTTATTTATTTCACTAAATTTGTATTGTTCTTTCATAAAATTGTTTATTAACACCTGCTTGTCTCATACCCTGTCTGCTGGTCTTGTGTCTTCAAGGGGGTAGGGGGCATACTGCGGGGGTAGGGGAAGTCCATAGAGCTAGACCTGAGAAATCCATCATCAAGACAACTCAGGGGTTGAAAATTGAGGTTTCTTCTCAGACCAGTATTTTTTGGCAACCTTTGCCTTGGGTCACCATCCTGGTAAGAAGAACTTCCTCAGTCTTGTTTTTGTATCTCCCCAAAACTGCTTTCATTTAATCTTGTCTGCTTGTAACCAAATTTTGTCTGGCCCTGATAGGTGATGATTGGTTTTTATCAAGCTTCAGAGGCACAGAATCATACAAGAGCCATTCTTATAGACATTTTGCAATTTTCACTTTATCTCTTCAATGTAAACTGCCTTTCCTTAAGGCAGACACCTTGCTTTCCTCATGTTTTATCACTAATAGTCTAATTATTGTGCATGTCTAACTGGCACAACTATACCAAGACATTTGAAACCACAGACACCACTTTAGAAAATTTTTAATATGGGCAAGATAGTTCTCTTGAACAACACTATAGATCAAAAAGGAAACAAAATTCCAACTGTTCCATGCTCTGCTTTCTTCAGTTGGTGTAAGGAGACTTCTGAATGCAATTTAGGCCCCAAATTTGCCTTCCTAAAATATTCTTTAGCTAAAGCTAATAAAAAAAAATGTAAGAAACTGTCTCTCTAAGCAGCATTTTCTTTCCTAAGTAGCGTTTTTAATCAGTGTTCAGGATTAGCTACTATTGACATTTCCAAAGACCTTCTCACTTT
Organism: Mustela erminea; assembly: GCF_009829155.1. Lineage (NCBI taxonomy): Eukaryota > Metazoa > Chordata > Mammalia > Carnivora > Mustelidae > Mustela > Mustela erminea. Next base: position 25,319,584 of record NC_045618.1, read on the forward strand.
TTTCTAGATTGTTTGAAGTCAGAAATTGGAGAGTATGATTGTAAATAAAGAAATGGCTGGGAAATCACCTCTTGCATGAACTTTGACATTTGAGCATTTTCCACAGACTTTAGAAAATTTTAAAAGGTGTCATGAAGGAATTGCCTTATTTGTTTAGAAAAGATATCATTTTGTTTAAATGGGAAGATCGTTTCCTACATTTTCATCCATGGAGATTACTAAGTGTGAGCTTTTTTATCAGATGACTTGATAAAATTCTCAGGGACCCACATTGTGTCACAATCAGCTGCATGACACCCTCGTTTGCGTCTGTATATGTCAAATTCTTTTTTAGAAGAAGCTAATTAGCGATTTGTCTGAAGATTTCTTCCTCACATCTTTTTGTCCCACTCTTTTACCTTTTCGGGGAAACTTTACAGATTAACAGATTTTAAAAAGTCATTTAATTGTTATGTGTATACTCCGGGAATATTTAGTTCATACTGATGTCTCCAGCTCTAATCCTTTACCTAGAGATAATTCTAGCCTTCTATCAATGCTTAAATGTAACATTCTGCTTCCGTAATGAGGAACCTTACACTTAACTTTCACCATCCACTTTCTTTTCAATTCCATGTTTGTATATAGTAGTTTCAGATGTGTTAACCCATATCTTGAAAAAAAAAAATTCCACCTAGAGTACAGTGCTTATGAACAGATCCTTTTGCCTTTAGTCTTATATACTCATTTCTAAAATACTTAGGCCCACACTTTGTCTCCCTGCAGTCTTCTGTGAGGTTGTGTCATAATTTGTAATAGTTAGATTCCTTTGTCACAGCTGCATTCTATTTTGGGAGCCCCCGACTTCCTAAATGACTTTTAAACATTTGCACACATAAAAGTTCCTTTCTGTGTAAAGTTCTATGTTTTTTGACAGGTGCATAGCTTCATGTGTTCACCATTATGGCATCATACAGAATAGTTTCACTACCCTAAGAGATCCCTTATAATTCAACCATCTTCCCTCTTCCCTCTCCAAATTCTTGGCAACCACTGTTTGTTTTCTCTACAGTTTTGCCTTCACCAGAATGTCATATAAACGGAATCACACAATATGTGATCTTTTCAGTTTGCCGTTTTTACTTAACAATATGCACTGAAGATTTACGTGTTTTTGTGTAGCTTGATAATTTATTTCTATCGCTGAGTAATATTTCATTGTACTCCATCAAAAGTTTGTTTACCCATTCACCTACTAAAGGATATCTTGGTTGCTTCCAGTTTTGCCAATTATTAGTAAAATAGCTATAAACATTTATAGGAAGTCTTTTTGTGTGTGTACATAAGTTTTCAACTCAGCTGGGTAAATACCTTGGTGTGCAATTGCTAGATCACATGGTAAAAGGATGTTTGGCTTTGTAGGAAGCTGACAAATGCTCTTCCAAAGTGGCTGTACCATTTTGCATTTCCACCAGCAATGAACGAGAGTTCCTTTTTCTCCGTATCTCTATATCCTGCCAGCAACTGATTTTGTCACCTTTTTGGAATTTAGTCATTCTAATTAATTAATTATGACTAATTAATTAGTCATTCTAATAGATGTGTTATAGTATCTTATTGTTGTTTCAGTTGACGTTTTCCTAGCAACAGATGATTATGAATACCTTTTTATATGATTATTTATAATTTTTGTGGATTCTTCGGTTATATTATGACGGGTGCCCTATCAGCATTCAATGATCTCACTCCTATGGCAGAAGGATGTTTTTGCCTTATTGCACATACGTGATTCTATGTGCCATTTCTAAGTGTTATAGCCTCCAGCAGGCCAAGTCAGGTATTTGACATTTGATTTGACAATGAAATTTGACATTGTCAAATTCGAAATTTGATTTGACAATGAAATGATACAGGAAGAAAATTTTGAAAACATGTGTCATTATAAAAATATATATTTATCCACATCTTCACCCAGGAATAGCCAGGAATAGCCACCTCAACCAATTTGTCACAACTCCTGCCCATTTTCTCCTGTGGGGTTATTTTGCTTTACTTATTTTTTCTTTATGTTGGAAATTTATTTTCAACTTTTTCTAATCTTAAATCATGCAGAAACAAACCACATGCTTCATAAGTCTTTGACTTCATTTTAGATGAAACCCCAGAATTAGAATTATCATATAAAATTCTAACAGCCCTTTAAAGTTCCTTGATGGGGCACCTGGGTGGCTCAGTGTGTTAAAGCCTCTGCCTTCAGCTCAGGTCATAATCTCAGAGTCTTGGCATCGAGCCCCAAATAAGGCTCTCTGCTCAATAGGGAGCCTACTTCCTCCTCTCTCTCTGCCTGCTTCTCTGCCTACTTGTGATCTCTGTCTGTCAAATGAATAAATAAAATCTTTAAAAAAAATAAAATTCCTTGATATACACATCCAAGTATTTTTTTCCCCCAAAATTGCTAATATTTTATTTCTACTGGCAGTGACTAAGAATGCTCACCATTATACTCCCAACTGCACTGAGTAAGGTCAGTGGTTTTCATCTTTGTCAGGCTGTCAGCCCAACATAGCATCTTATCTTAATTTAGGTATATTTACTTTATTATATGTTTGAACACTTTTTATTATGCTTGAAATTAGTTTCCTATAATAGTTTTTGTCAATTACCACACAACCTAGCAATCTTACTACTAAGTATTTATCCAAAAGAATTGAAATGAGAATGTCAGAGGTATTTGTGCTCCCATGTTCAATGAAGTATTATTCACAATAGCTAGGTACAATTTTGAATCTAGAATCAACAATAATGTATTGTATACTTAAAATTTTTTTAGACTGTAGATTTCATGTTAAGTGTTCCTTCCACAATAAAATAAAAAAAAATAATAAAGACTTGAGTCTGCAGATTGAAAAAACTCACTGGGTGGAGAAAAGATTACTTTAAAAAAAATAGAGAGAGGCCTAGAAATATCTTCTTGAAATACTGACATGCCAGTTATAAAGAGAAAATTGGTTCAATTTCTAAAGTGAATAAACAGACACAACTGAAATTAAAAGAGCATTAGACCTTTCTTTTCTGGCACTCAGAGACAGTGAAATAATATCTAGAGAGTGCTAATAAGAAGGATTTTTTGGCCCAAGAACATATTTCCAGTAAAATAGCATTCACTTGTCAGGGTTAAAGATGATATTTTGGGATAGGCATTGATTTAGAATATATTACCTGCCAATTTATAGGTGAATAAAATATTTGTGAAAATTTTTCTTTTTAAAAATACTTTATTTATTTATTTTTAAAAGTTTTTATTTATTTATTTAGCAGACAGAGATCACAGGTAGGCAGAGAGGTAGGCTGAAAGAGAGGAGGAAGCAGACTCCCCGCTAAGCAGAGAGCCTGAGGCAGGGCTCAATCTCAGGACCCTGGGATCACAACCTGAGCCAAAGGCAGAGGCTTTAACCCACTAAGCCACCCCAGGAACCCCTTTATTTTTGAGAGAGAGAGAGAGCAAGAGCAGGAGTGAGGGGGCAGGAGCAGAGGGAGAGGGAGAAGCAGACTTCACGCTGAGCAGGGAGCCTGAGGCAGGGTTCCATCCCATGACCCAGGGATCATGACCTAAGCTGAAGTTAGACGCTGAACTAAGCCACCCAGGCACTCCACCTATGAAAATTTCTGAAGCCAATAGTACTTCAGTCATAAGAAAAATCTCAAGGTAGGTGGAAAGATTGCTGATCCCTGAATCTTACAATAATTAAAATTAAAAAAATAATTATTATTATAGGGTGATGGAGAACTAGTACCAAGTGTTAATTAGTGATTGCTGAAAAATAACAGATATAATTTAAGGGCAAACTTGTGGCAATTTTTAAGGATATATTTAAAGAAAACATTTTTCATAAAGAAATACAGATTTCAATCTATAAACTGTCCAGAAAACACTGACAAAAACATTACATATTATATGTATTTTATTTAACAAAATTGCTGAACTTCATGAACAGAGAAACAGTCCCTTTGCAACCATGTAAATGATTAGGTTACATTTAATGAGAAAGGAAAACACACACACACAGACACACATTCCTCTTCATTCGAGCCTTAGATCTTTCCTGAAATCTTGAAAGACCGTAGAAGAGTATTTTCTAAGACTTCATGAAATGGAAGTATGGCCAAAATTCCATTCCAAGGTCAAGAGCCTTTTAATTATAAAGGCTGAAGAACAAATATTTAAAAAATTCTATAGATCTTTTTAGCTGGTCCTGAAGAAAATACTGAAGACAAATTTCAGATAATCAACAGATTACTGAATATAGTAGGGGGGAAAAAGACAGGAACCTGGGATTAAATCTATTGAATGAGCTAAGATGAAAGCCAATGTGGGAATGTGTTGTGAGTGTTGCAGAACCTAATGGAGTAGAGAAACACCAAGTTAGCCACAACTCCAAAGAAGAAAGGGTAACGGATGATTTGAATAGCCTTGCACTCTGTCTTTTAAAGCTGGTGCTGGGATAACCATTTCAAAATGCGCCAATGAGACAATAGAGGGTATGTGCTTCTAAAAGTCAAAGGTAAACTCAAAACAGTGATCAACTAAAATACAGTGGTGGAAGAGAGTCAAGGGAGGTGCTTAGCTCTGGGAATAGGCTGAGGTCATTATTACAGTGAACAAGTAATGGATGCTTTAAAAACGCTGAGGGTTGAGTTTTTAGTGGTGTTAAAGCTATAAAGTTCATTGCTGGAACAAAAATTAAATAAAATCCTGCAGGTTGGCTAAAGATACACAAACATAAAACCAAACAAAGTAAACACTGTAAAAGAAACACTGTAGTTTTCTCAAATTCCTTCAGCTTAAGAATTCAATATGCAAAAGTGCCGTGCTTTGAGTAACGTCCTGAACCCCATCAATTGGCACAGTGAGGATTTACCATCTGTTCTGGGAGTGGGGATACCTGAGGGCTGTCATGGCAGAATAACCAGGTGGTAGATAGACAGATGTGGGACAGGCCAAGAAAGTTAGGGGCCCCTCAGTTCATCAGGTAGCTTACTCTTGGAGGGAAACCAGCAGGTGACAAGCCCCCAAACAGCGATTATTTTTGATAAACATCTCTTCCTGGCAAAAGAACTCCAAAATACACACTAGATTGATCTAGAGTTGATTTTAGAATATAAAATATGGTCTTTCCTTCTCTCCACCCTAGGTCTTCAGGGGTTTATACTCATTACTGTTCCCCATTACAGGAGTGCAGCATACCCTATTTGTGGGGGGAGGAGGGGAGGTTTGCTCCCTCTGGGAGTGGGCAGAGCAAGCTGGAGGACCAGATGCTGCTCCTTTGTGGGAGTGTTCCTGGCCTGCTTCCTGGAGGGTACCCAGCATGAATAGGGAACATTGTCTTATCAATCAGATGGAGGTCACAGGGTTTGTTCAGTAGCTGAGGAGGGGCAAGAGGGACAGCTTGTTAATCTTTCTTCTGGAGTTTAGTTTGTATTAAAAACTCAGGAAGCTCAAACACAGCCTGTGCCCAGGAGATGGTCATTGTTGGAGCAGACTCTTATCAAGATCCTCTTCGGGAGCTGCTTTCAGTCCCCATTTTCCTTCTTCAGAGAAACTAGGTGCAGATTCCTAACAGGTGCTAGAGAAGGAGGCCAAGAAGCTTGGTGGAGATGTGAGGGTGCACAGTTTGGTGTGTGTCAGGGAGGTGAATCCTCCGGAGACTGTAAACGTGGAAGTCCACTGCATCACTACCAACCAGAGTTTTTGAGGACATTCTGAGTTGCCATACCCCAGAGAGATCGTGCGGGACACTCTTCATCTTGCCAAGATTTAGAAATGTTTGGCTTCTGGGAACCAGGTGCAATTGTCTTCCTCTTCACACAGTGAGATGGAAATAATCATTTTGTGGGCTTTTATTTTTCCCTTGGATTGGAAAACTGCAGCTAAAACCTTTCTAGGGGAGCAGTGTTTCCTCCCGAGGCATGTTGTAGGGTAATAAATCAGAGTACTGACTGCTAGGGATGACTTAAGCTGTGGGTGCCTGGCGCACTCCCCTCCTTGCTGTGTGAGTGCTCTGTAGGTGGGTGGCGGGAAGAGATGGGCAGCTTTCAAAATCAGCTCTCTTGTTCTTATTGGCATAAATGCACCTCCCATTTATTTAAACTGCATGTAAATGATGAGAGGTAATTTTTATTATTATTTATTTTTATGCTTTTTCCTCCTTTGTACAAGCATCCTAATACTTTCCCTTGCTCCTTTCTTAAAGGTTTGAGGGTTCAATACTATTCTTCATCTAAAACACCTCATCTAAAACACCTACTTTTCAGGGTTAGTTATCAAGAAACAGGAGCATCACATTTCATGGCTATCTGCTAGCAAACCCTCTTGTAGGCATAAAGCAGGATGCTCAGGATTGCCAATATATGACATGGTTCTCAAGCCAACCTTTATTTTTATTGAACTGAAGTTGCACATAAATCTTTTATAACATATTAATACTCTCTGTATTGGCACTCCGGTGTGCCATTTGTTTCTTATATTACTTGTGTCCTCCTTATTGTATTGTTGATTTTATTTGCCAAAAGTTTGTTTTATTGGCGATTTCATAGAATTTTTTTTTTTTTTTTTTTGGTCCTGTGGTCATCTGAACGTGTTGTGTGGGGGCCTATTTTGTTGAATTAAATTGTTTATCTCTTTATTAATTTTTTCCTCCTAATTGTGTTGTTCGTATATCGAGATTATTGAGTGGAAAGCTCAATTTAATTTATTTTAATCTGTTGGATCTACTCAATGTATTTAAGAATGTGTTTTTCTAAATGCCCCTTTCGTTTCCCTCCTTCCACGAGAGTAGAAATATGATGTTAATATCTGTTATTCAGTTATAAATGGCTTACGATTTCTACTTTTATTTGATTTTTAATTTAAAGTTACATAAATGTTTGGCTTTTAAAATTGTTTTCTTATTTTATTGCTTTGTGAAAATAAATGTGATTTGAATGATTCATCTTAAAATTCATAACAATTGCTTTTGTGGCTCAGAGCATGATTAATTGACTTTGAAAATTATAAATGTGTTTAGAAAGAGAGCATATTCTTTCATGAATGAAGGTAACCTTGGTAAGTGTGAATTCAGAGCTTCTCCATCCTTGTTCTTTCATATTTGACCGGCCCCTTCTGACAGAGGTATGATTAAGTCTTCTCCTAAGGAGAAGTTGATTGTGAGAAGCTATAGAAATTTTCTTTAAAATCGCATCACACACATTCTTAAACAGTACATGGTTAAACATTTTATATTTTTGGAAATCATCTACATGAAAACACATTTCATGTTTTTTTTTTCCTGTTCCGTTTTATTGAGATATAATTGACATTCAGCAATGTGTAAGTTTAAGGTATACAGCATAATAACTTCACTGATATATATCATGAAATGATTACCACAGAGTTTAGTTAACTTCCATTACCTCATATAGAAACATGTGTGTGTGTGTGTGTGCCTGTGTGTGTGTGTGTGTGTGTGTGTGTGTGTTTTACCTTGTGATAACACATTTTAGGATATGCTCTCTTAGCAATTTCCATATATACTATGGAGCAGGGTTAACTAAAGTCATCATGTTGTCCATTATATCCCCAGTACTTATTTATCTTATAACTGAAAGTTTCCCCTTTTTCTACTTTTATCTGATACTTATTATTTGTTTGTTTGTTTGTTTAGATTTTATTTATTTGACAGACAGAGATCATAAGTAGGCAGAGACACAGGCAGAGAGAGAGGAAGAAGCAGAGAGTAGAGTCAGCCAAATATGCTATATATGCCCCTGAGAGACAGTGGGCTATAAGACCAGCCACCTGTCAACCTGGTCTCTGCTTTTCACTTCATTCCAGGCTTCTGAATCTTCTTTATTACCTTGCCCACTCATTTCAAAAATATTTTAAACCTTTCCACCATTTTTAATTGTTTTCAGCAGGAGGAGTTCACAGAGTGTCAAGTTCACCATACTGTCAGAAAAAGAAGTTAAACAAATCTTGATATTTTCTTAATTTTAAAAAGTTAAATGGATTTAAGAAATTTTAGGAAACAGAAAAATAGGAAGAAGAAATTAAAATAAAAAATAACCCAGCACCAAAAAGAAATCCTGGTATCATGTGTATATATACTCTTCTATGCTTTCCTCCTCTGTATGTACAGGTTTTTAAACAAAAACTTGTGCTTAAAACTTTTGATATATAACTTTCTATGCCTTTTTTTTCCATGTATAAATTTTTAAACAAAAATTTAGGACTAGGGGCGCCTGGGTGGCTCAGTGGGTTAAGCCGCTGCCTTCGGCTCAGGTCATGATCTCAGGGTCCTGGGATCGAGTCCCGCATCGGGCTCTCTGCTCAGCAGGGAGCCTGCTTCCTCCTCTCTCTCTGCCTGCCTCTCTGCCTACTTGTGATCTCTCTCTGTCAAATAAATAAATAAAATCTTTAAAAAAAAAAATTTAGGACTATAATCTTCCTATACTTCTGGCCTTATTTTTTTTTTTTTTTTTTAAGTTTTTGATGTAGTGTTCCATGATTCATTGTTTGCATATAACACCCAGGGCTCCATGCAATCCATGCCCTCCTTAATACCCATCACTGGGCTAACCCATCCCCTCACCCCCTCCCTTCTGTAACCCAGTTTTTTCCCCAGAGTCTATAGTCTCCCATGGTTTGTCTCCTGCTCTGACTCTCCCTCACTTTATTTTCTCCTTCCTTCTCCTAATATCCTCCATGCTATTCCTTATGTTCTGTAAATAAGTGAAGCCATATAATTGTCCTTCTCTGCTTAACTTATTTCACTTAGCATAATCTTCTCCAGTTCCATCCATGTTGATGCAAATTTTGAGTATCCATCCTTTCTGATGGCTGAGTAATATTCCATTGTATTATGGACCATATATTCTTTATTTTTCAATTATGTTATGTTAGTCACCATGCAGTATGTCATTAGTTTTTTTTTTTTTTTTTTTGCATTACTGGATCCTGTATAGTTTAATTCTTTGCAAAATGCTCAACAATATCCTATGATAATTTCCTTAATTACTTAATATCATCCTGTAAAATAAATGCCCCCATGACACTGTCTTCTTTGCTATTCCCTGAATACACTGGCATGCCCTTCCTTGGTTTTCATGCTTGCTTGCTTTCTCCTTGACCCCCTTTGGCCCAGACACCCGTCTGACTCAGTACTCCAAGGGCACCCCCTTATAAAGGCTTTCTCAGGCAGGGGAAAATGACATGCCCTATCCACAACCACACATCTTCTTCTCCTCTGCTTCCTGCAGCAGGGACCACCAGCTGACGTCCTGTTCTCTCTCTGGGATTGCATTTATTTCCACTGGAAGAGAGTGACTTGCCCCATTTTGTCCTCTGCTGGGTCTCCAACACTTAGAACTGTGTGTGGCATATAGCAGGCCCTAACTGCCTTGTGATTTAGCTGCTCATATACAAGCTTGTCTAGATGGAAAGGAGCATGAATAAAGACTGTACTTTCCCCCATTTCTTAAAATTAAGGATCTAGACACTCCAACTGCAAGCAAAGAATGCAGAAAGTTCATCACCCCTTTTGGGCCCCTCAGTGTTCTTCTTCCTTCCCCATACGCTCCTCCTGATCCACCAAATCTGTCACCCCTACCCCACATCTAAATAAGGCTATAGCCTAGCACAATATAGTCTTCTACTTGAAACTAAATTCTCCGACTCCCTGTTTTATTGGTACTTTTGGGGGTTATTTGCTTCTGAAATAAGTCCTTTTAGGTTGTTTTGGCTTTTCCAAAAATAGATCCTTTGCCCAAGATGATAATGAGTGTCTCAATTTCTTTTGTTTCTCTGTATTTGTTTATTCTTGGTCATTATCTTTGTTCATTTTCCTAAAGTAGCACTTCTTTTTTTTAAAATAATTTGTTCAAAGATTTTATTTATTTATTTGAGAGAGAGAAAGAGCACAAGCAGGGGGAGGAAAAGAGGGAGAGGAACAGAGGGAGAGGTACAAGCAGACTCCATGCTAAGCACAGAGTTGGACTCAGGGCATGATCCTATGACCCAGAGATCATGACCTAAGTTAAAATCAAGAGTTGGAGGCTTAACCAACTGAGCCACCCAGGCACCTTCTTTGTTTGTTTGTTTTTTTAAATTGATTTTATGCTATAAATTTATAGCTACTTTTTATAAATTTATAAATTTATATTACTTTTATAAATTTATAAATAAATTTATAAATTTATACTACTTTTATAAATTTATAAATAAATTTATAAATTTATATTATTTTTCTCCAGATTTTAAGTTACCTTTATAAATTTATACTACTTTTCTCCAGATTTTAAATTACCTTTAATTTCTCTGATGGCATTTCCTGGGGTATTTTGCTTCTTATTTTCTTTTTATCCTATTTGATCTAGAAAGGTATTTCTCATATGACAGCACCTAATCCTTAGTCCATATTTTCTTTTCTTCAATCATTTCTAAACTTTTAATTATAAAATAGCTCAGAAAAGTCAAAGGAGTAAATGTAAAACATTTATATATACATGCTAATTGCTGTCAACAGATAACTTATGCTATTTGATTTAGGTTATCTTTTTTTTCTTTTTATGAAACATTAAAAATACAGGGGATCCCCATAAGTCTCCCTGACTCTATTCACAGAAGTTACCACCACATTAAATTTGGTGAGTCACAGCAGTGATAAATACACCAGTTTCAGCCTGTCAAAAACTAACTGAAGACTGAGAGGAAATGCATGGTAGGAAACATCTGCTGCCTTTTCAGGCCCTGTCATACACCTTTTGACAATATATATATACATATCTGCATACATTTGTGTGTCTTCTTCGGCATGTGTGTCTTTTTTGTACTTTGTACAGAAAAGCAAAAGTACTGAGTTTGTATTTGTTCATAAAATATATACACTATTCATTTATATGTCTAGATAGTTGCAAAAGAATTATGATTCTTTATTATTCAAACATTAAAAAAAGAAGGAATTTGTGACAACATGGATGAACTTTGAGGACGTTATGGTATGTGAGATAAGCAGAGAGAAAGACAAATGCTATATGATTTCACTTACATGTGGACTCTAAACCAAAACCCACACCAAAAACCTCATAGAAAAAGGTTATCAGAGGTGGTGATGGGGTGTGGGTGGAATTGGAAAAAAACTGTCAAAAGATACAAACTTTTGGTTATAAGATAAATAAGTACCGGAGTTGTAATGTACAATGTGATGACTATAGTTAACACGATACACAGGAAAGTTGCTAAGAGAGTAAATCTTAAAAGTTCTCATCAGAAGGAAAAATTATTTTTTTTTCCTTTTTTTGTATCTATACGAGATGATGCATGTTAACTTATCTTGTTAATCGTTTCACAATATATGTAAGTCAAGTTACAATGCTGTACACTTTTTTCTTTTAAGATTTTATTTATTTATTTGACAGACAGAGGTCGCAAGCAGACAGAGAGAGAGAGGGGAAACAGGCTCCCCACGGAGCTGAAAGCCCGATGTGGGGCTTGATCCCAGGACCCAGGGATCATGACCTGAACTGAAGGCAGAGGCTTTAACCCACTGAGCCACCCAGGCGCCCCAATACTGTATACTTTAAACTTATTCAGTGTTGTATGTCAGTATTTCAATAAAACTGAAAAAAAAAAAAGAATTGCAATTCTTACCTAACTTCATTTTATTCACTTAGTATTTGTAGAGACTTCTCAGAATTCATAGATGTAGATCTCATTCATTAATTTATAACCGAGATATAGGATATCTGTTCTCTTGTTGGGGGGGTTAGATTGATTCCATTTTCTTTATTTGAAACAATGATGCCATAAATATCCTTGTACATGTTTCCTGTTGTGTGCCTGATCCTATTCTTAAGGAGGGCTGTCTTAGCAGTGGAGCCATTAGACAGATGGCTACATTCTTCAACCCTAGTGTGAACACTCCGAAGTCCCCAGGATGGTGTACACTCCCACCAGTCAGATGTGCAAATGCCAGTATTTCAATGTTCTTGCCAACTCTTGTGTCATCAGACTTTATAGTGGTAAGATTTTCCAGAAAAATCTTATGTTGACTCTAGCTGTTTAACTGACTTTTCCTATATTTTTAAGTTGATTTAGAATTAGTTAACAAAGCTCCACCTCTAAGAGCTATGTAGAATATATTTTAGTGCATCTGAAATCTGGCTTATTTTCTCTCCTTAGAATTAACTGAGTAGTTCAGTATTATCTATTGAATAACCTTTATTTCTCCACTAACTAAAATGATTACTTATAAATTCCTATATAAAATGGAATTGGTTAACACATGCCAGCCCATTTCTGTGCTGGAATAATATTCTTATAATTGTAGCTTTATAACAAACTTTAATGTTCTATATCATTTTTCTCTTTCAAAATTTTTCCAATTATTGTCTAATGAACTTTAGAATAATTTTGTCAAGCTCAAAAAACCCATAAATATTATAGATATTTTAAAATCAGTCATATATCGTACTTGTTCATGAAAAAAAGACATTTTATAGTCTATTGATAAACACTATGAATATTTTTCTTCCTACTTTCTAGCTTTGATGACATATCAATTTTGAAACTTTGGTTGGTTACAAAAACAATATAATTAAGATAATCTCTTGTATTAATTTACTTTTATAATTTCCTTTGGAAAATTGAAACGTGGTTTATCTGAAGCTTATTTGCTACAAGGGGTGAGTTAAGGATTTTTTTTTTACAATTACTTTTAATTTTAATTTATTGTTTTAAATTTCTTTTCAGTGTTCTAGAATTCATTGTTTATGCACCACAACCAGTGCTCCATGCATTACGTGCCCTCCATAATACCCACCACCAGGCTCACCCAACCTTCCAACCCCCGCCCCTTCAAAACCCTCAGTTTGTTTCTCAGAGTCCACAGTCTCTCATGGTTTGTCTCCCGCTCCAATTTCCCCCAACTCACTTCTCCTCTCCATCTCCCCATGTCCTCCGTGTTATTCCTTATGCTCCACAAATAATTATTTTTACATTTTAGAATTTGAGTCCTACCTTCTTTTTTTCTTTCACTGATTTGCAAAGTTAGTTTTATCATGTGAGTTTCTCCTGTATCCTGAGTTTGGATCGGCATTCCCTGGTCTTAGCATGTTTCCCTTTGGCTGTTTTGATTTACTATCACCTTATAGAACTTCAAAAATATCTCCAGGCCACTGGCTCTGGAGATTGGGCATCAAGGGAACTGGGTGGTAAGAGGTAGGCAGGTTCTAGTTCCTTGGCATTCTCCACCCTCTCTGTTACCTCCTCCCTAACCCATACTCAACTAATCCTCAAACTCTATCATAATTACTTGTATATATTTCTAATAACACAGCACCTTGGAAAGGCCTTCCTTCCTCCTACAAACACAAATACATTTTGAATCAGATATAGCAGCAAATGTAAGTGAAATAAATAAATGAAAGTCCCTGTAACCAAAAATAGAAATAAAAACTAGGCAGATAAAGAACCTAGGCTGATGCTGGGGGGCCTATGGGGGTTTACAGTAGTGTGGGATAAATGATTAATATCTGATCTCCAGGAGATAAAAACTTTGACTCGTCCTATTTGCCAATCTCCATAGTATAATTTCTCCTACCACAGCTGATTTCAAATTTCCAGTGTGACATCACTGAACACAGAGTTTGGAAGAATATAATCTCCTCCTGTGAGTTGGTGCAAGCTGGATAAAGACCCACCCCAGCGACCTGAATCCAGGCTCCTCATACTTATATGCCAACACTGCCTGTGGCTTTGTCCCAGCCAGGGAGTGGATTTTATAAACCTCTGTATAAAAATGACGATCTCCTAGACTGAACTAGAGGGCATTGCGCTAAGAGAAATAAGTCAGAGAAATACAAATCCACATGATTTCACTTATATGTGGAATCTAAAAACAATATAAATGAACAAACAAATAAATAGATAGAAAGAGACTCATAAATACAGAGAGCAAACTGGTGGTTGCCAGAGTGGGGTATGGGGAGAAGGGCAAAATAGATAAAGGGAATTAAGAGATGTAAACTTCCCATTGTAAAATAAGTCTTGATCATGAAATGTATAGCATAGAAAATATAGTCAACAGTCAATAGAAATAGTCCATAATATTGTAATAACATTGTATGGTGACTACCCTTATTGTGGTGAGCATTGAGTAATCTATAGAATTGTTGCATTAGTACGTTTATACCTGAAACTAATAATGTAACATCGTATGCCAACCATACTTCAATAATTAATTTTAAAAAGTGACTATCTCACACCACTACTTGTGTGTGTGTGTGCGTGTGTGTGTGTGTGTGTGTGTGTGCAGAAAGGTGATTTTATTAAAACAGGGGGACATGACCCATGAGCAGAAAGAGCCGTGGCTCATGCTGCCTGCAGCTCCTGCCGCTCCATGCTGCCGCAGACAACTACTTTTTACTGGAAAAGAAAATCACCAACTGGGCTAGTGCCCTGAAATCCAGAAAAGAGCTGGGTTGTCAGAGGATGTTTGAGAGAATGAGCTGCACTTGTCAACATCCATACCCAGCGCCATCCACTGGCCAGAGAAAGCAATTAAGAACAAAGAGAACAGGGCACCTGGATGGCTCCGTCAGTTGAGTGGTTACCTTCAGCTCCAGTTATAACTCTGGGGTCCTGAGATCCAGCCCCGCATCCGGCTCCCGGCTCAGTGGGAAGCATGCTTCTCCCTGTCTGCCTGTTGCTCTGCCCACTTGTGCTCTCTATCTATATATCAAATAAACAAATAAAATCTTTAAGAAAAAAAAACAAAAAGGATAATTACAATGGATGGAAATATAACAAATGTGTGAGAGTCCATGGGATTATCATAAAACTTTAAAAAAAAAAGAACACAACTCATTGATTACCTTTGATGGATACAGAATATTAATCTTTTTTTTTTTTGAAAACTAATAAAGAAAGACAAATATTTAGTCTACCTTTCCTTTTCAAACTGTATCTCAGGGTACATGAACATTTGATTAGGAAAGGTTTATTGCATGGAATACATCAAACCCATAACTACAGAAACAACAATATGAGGATATGACCATTTGCTTTCCTTAGTGACAATGTCACTAAAACCATTATTAGAAAGATTAATGGGAACATTTTAAGAGTGATCAAACCTGAACCAGATGATTAATCTTTATTCAAAAAATAGAGAGAATCAACATGATGAGTCTCCTGAGTTGAGGCAGTAAGAAGTTTATGACCCTATCTATGAAGTCTACTTTTTAAAAACTTAAACTGATATCTGACCAGGCCTCAAGATCAAACTATTAGTTCACAAAAAATAAAAACAAAAAAATAAAAACAAACAAACAAAAAATAGAACAACAAGTTGAATATAGCTGCAGGGATTTGGTCAGCCAAATACAAAATGTGGGAAAATTTACAGGACAAATGACACTGTTTCTTCAACAAATGAAATACAAAAAGAAACAAAAAGAACCAAGACTATGCCATAGGTTAAAATAAATGGAAGACGTAATGCGTTAGTTTCCTATTGCTGCTGTAACAAATCAGCACACATTTATTGGCTTAAAGCAACACAAATTTATCCTCCTATATAGTTCTAGGGGTTCACAGTATAACCTGAGTGAGCAGTCTTTGTTCCTTTTGGAGGTTCTAGGGGAAGGTTTGTTTCCTCGTCTTTCCCCCTTCCATAGGCTGCCAGGATTCCTTATCTCTCGACCTCACATTACTGCAATCTTTGCTTCTGTTGTTTTATCTCCTCTGAATGAAAGTCCTGCTTCTCTCTTTTGAGGACCCTTGTGTTTACGTTAGACACACTTGGATACTCTAGAATAATGTTTTCCCTCCCAAGAGCCTTAACGTACTTACATCTGCAAAGTTCCTTTTGCCACATAAGGTAACATTCACAAGTTCCAAAGATTAAGATGTGGACAACTTGGGGGCTATATTCAGCCTACTACAGTCATGTTAGTCAAATATTGGATTTTGGTTCAAACAAACCAATCGTGGAAGGAAATTACGAGGCAACTGGGAAATTTGAACACTGACTAGAAGTTTGATGGTATTAGGAAATTTTTGTTAAGTCCTTTAGGTATGATAAGGCATTTTAGTTATTTTTTAAAAATATTTTCTTTTAGAGACATGTACTGAAGAATTATGGAGGCACTGATCTGATTTGGGATTGGCTTTAAATACTTCAGACTGACCATGTAGTGGGGAGTCATGGCAACCAGGTGATAGATGTGTGGGGTGCATGGGCTCAAGCATGTTTGCATTGCAGATGAGGTGAAGCTGTTTGAAGTGAAAAGCAGACCATCCTAAAAAGAAAATATAATGTATGCTGTGGAAGTAGATCAAGCCAACACCTACTGAAGGAGTAAGTGTCGTCCAGGAGAAGGGGAGCCTCGCCTACCATGATGGGAGAGGGGAAAATAGTGCAGATTGGGCACGTTTGGTTATTTGGTGAAGGGAAATGGAAGAATTTTACCTCTAGTGCTTTTTTTATTTTCCATACCAAGTAGAAGATGTGATAGCAAGAGGAAGTCAGGTGGGTGGCGGTATGAGGAGAAGCAGGAGGTTTGAAGCATCATTGCCTTGAGTAGCATGTACAGAAAATGAACAGGGTTTGTGGGCTGTGGTGTGGTCTAATTAGTCATTGTGAGTTTATAGTGAAAATAACTGGCTCTATTATGTGGTTTTCTTTAGAACTGCTAGGTCATGTGAGTTCTGAGAAAGGAGATACATGGTTTGCTCAGGGTAAGGGTTTGTCTGCTGGTAAGACAGGAAGAATTAAAGCTAGAGAGTTGAAGGTAGTGGAAACAGTGTTGAAATGGGAGCCTGCAATCATTTGAGATTCCAATGGCTATAAAAGTAGGGATAGTTCAGGTCATGACAATGGTCAGGGTGCCTGTGAAGGGAAGGGGTTCTTGAACGTGATAGAAGTGATGTCCTGAGGACATGGGAAGTGAAGTTGGCAAGGACTCAGAAGGTTATACCACCTTCACACCCCTTCCGGTAAGCAGTTACCCATCTCAGCAATGATTATTTTCAATGCCATTCTGTATGGGAACAGGGAGATCCTGCATCTCCTTTACCTGCAGAGCTACCCTTTTTTTCACCGAATGAAATGGACCTGAATGAAATGGTAGAATATGAGCTCCTTAAAGGCAGAAGCTCAGGATTATCTTCCATCTTTAAATGCAGTGTTCTTCATAATGAAAGAAGCTAGTTACTCAGTAATTATTGTTAGTTTAGAATTATAAATAAAATGAAGAACAGAATATCCATAAATACATGTTTATTAATAAAAATGCAGTGACCCCTATTTAGGGCTCAATAAGGTAATGCTATTCTAATGTTTGTTTTTCCAAGTCCAGGGGACACTATAGTTCTCATCAGACACTGACCAGGTGTCCCACAAGTTTAACTCAATCCTGACACCATCTACCTGGACACAGCAGCAAACTTTGCAGGTTAAGGGTTCAGTCCCACATGATTGTCCCCACTTCAGAAGCCAGTTACAAATTCAGTTACAAATGCAAGATGTCATCTGGGCTACTCACAGACTAGCTGCACAAATTGGAGGTTCTTGCCTATCCTTGGGTTTCACTGATTTGCTAGAGTGGTGCCTAAACTTGGAGAAACATTTACTTAGCCATACCAGTTTATTATACTGGGTATCATAAAGAATGCAGATGAACAGCAGATGAGGAGTACACAGGATGAGGTCAGGAAAGGGCCTGAGTGCAGGGTCTCTGTCCCTGTGCAACTGGGCTGCACCACCCTCCCAGTATGTGGAAGCTTATCAACATTTGCTGTTCTGAAGTTTTGTTTTCTTTTGTTTTTAAGATTCTTTTTATTTATTTGTCAGAGAAAGAGAGATAGAGATAGAGAGCACAAGCAGGGGGAACAACAGGCAGAGAGAAAAGCAGGCTCCCCACTGAGCAAGGAACCCAATGCTGGGCTCCATCCCAGGACCCGGGGATCATGACCTGAGCCCAATGCAGAGGCTAAGCCGACTGAGCCACCCAGGCATTCTGGTTCAAAAGTTTTTATGGATCTTAATCTGCAGCACCTCTGCTTTTCTTTCTTGAGGTCACTGGGGTGGGGGAAGCCTGAAAGTTCCAACCTTCCAATCACTTGGTCTTTCTAGTAAGCAACCCCATTCTGAGGAGATGTAGGGTCCCCACCCTAGGCCACTTCTTAGCAGAAACTCCGGTGGACTCAAAAAGGCTTCTCCTGAATGACAAGACACTTCTGTCACTTGAAGAATTCCAAGGGTTTTAGGAGTTCTGTGCTGGACCCTAGTGACAAAGACCAAATACATTTCCAGTTGTACTATAGGTATATGAGTGAAACCGGAAATACACTGTGAAAGGAAATAAAGGAAACTTTATATTAAATGCAGTCAGGAAGCCCTGAAAAAGGGAGATTTCATGCACCATTCCTTACAGACTGTATAGCCAACAGAAAGAAGGAAGGTAAGCATTATCTTGACACACGAGGACATTTCTTACACAGGAATTTTATCTCTTGTTTTTAAGAAAAAGAAGGAAGATCCCTCCTTGCCTCAACAGCAATGCACTAACCACAGCTTATGGCGCATGAGAAACTGCTCTAACCTCAAACTCTTGTTTTCTCCAATTAATTTTTGTTTAAAACAACCCTCAGCAATTTCCTCCTATAACCTAATAAAAGTTGACCTTCCAGGGTGCCTGGCTGACTCAGTCGTTAAGTGTCTGCCTTCAGCTCAGGTCATGATCCTGGGGTTCTGGGATCTAGCCCCATGTCAGGCTCCCTGCTTGGCAGCAGCCTGCTTCTCCCTCTCCAGCTCCTCCTGCTTG
Source organism: Mustela erminea (assembly GCF_009829155.1). Classification (NCBI taxonomy): domain Eukaryota; kingdom Metazoa; phylum Chordata; class Mammalia; order Carnivora; family Mustelidae; genus Mustela; species Mustela erminea. The sequence continues at coordinate 25,338,424 of NC_045618.1, forward strand.
TGTTCCCTCTCTCCCTATCGCTTTCTGTCAAATAAATAAATAAAAATCTTAAAAAAAAAAAAAACAAAAGCTGACCTTCCCTCTGTCTGTTTGGACTTGATATGCACCATATTTTGCTTCTCTTGAATTGTAGTTTTCTGCTATTCCCTAATAAACTCCTTCTGCTAATGAAATAAAATAAAATAACTGGCTGTTTTAAGGATGACATCCCAAATCAATCTACAGTCAGAAGATAAGAAAGGTAGTGGAGGTGGTGACTTAAGTTGAATGCAATAGCATTTTAGAAAAGAAGATGCTCCTGTATCCTTAATGAATCAGAGCAAGTCATAGAATGGACATAAGAGTGAAGAGCATGATATATTGGGAAAAAAGTGGGTGAGGGTATCTCAACCCCCTGGGAAGTTTCCATGATCCTAAAATAGGAAAAATTCAAGTATCTGTATGGGAGAGAAATATGTATGCGGTAAAGTTTCCACTCCACCAGGGCTGCTGAATTAGGCTCCTGGGAGACCACAGGCTCATCACGGAAGGATTTCACCACCATGCCTGCCAAGGCCTGGAGTCTTTTCCAAGCAATAAAATTATAGGTGTGAAATATATTTGAGCTATTTTCTCCAAAACATATCACAGAAAATCACAAGAGGACGCAAAAGATGACTTCCTCCCATTGAAATGGCTAAAACAAAAGTGGTAAAAATAAATTCACGGTTAAAAATATCCAAGGAATGGTAGGGCAACAGGCTATCATTACTCAGAATCTGGCCTGCAATTAAAAACTTCCAAAAGGTTGCAAATTGCCTACTTCTTCACCGATTTCACATTGTACCCCACGAATTCTGCTTGCAGAAGACAAGGCCTTTCTAGAGAGCCTTCCTCACAGCCCTGAGATCCTTACATTGTGAGTGTGGCGTTCTAATACTTTCAACATTTAGGGTTCTTGCAGGGTCTAAATTCATTAGTTTTGACAGAACTACTGGGTAAATTGTTTGAATGTGTTGACATGAATTACCCCTCCACGGCTGAGGATGGTCAGGTGTGTTACCATTGTTTTTATTGAATTTTAAAGGGAAACACTTTTCATTAACATCTTTGCAATGGCTGGAAATAACTTCAAACAGAAAACAAAATTTCATGTTTTATTTATTTTTTAAATTTTTTTATTTTTTTAGATTAAAAAAATTTTTTTTTGACAGAGAGAGAGAGGGAGGCAGAGAGAAAGAGGAAGGGAAGCAGGCTCCCCAGTGAGGAGAGAGTCTGATGCAGGGCTTGATTCCAGGACCTGGGATCATGACCTGAGTTGAAGGCAGAGACTTTAACCCACTGAGCCACCCAGGCACTCTGTCACATTTTAATCTTTAACTATCAGGCAGTGGATTGTTGACAGCAGAACCTGCTTTGGCTTTTAGAGACCATCTTTGCGTGTGTCTCTTTCTTCTCGTCTTTTTAGTAGATTCAGGAGAAAAGATGGGAATTCAAATCTAAGGGGATATAGATTCCTTAAGAAAAGGATATAAAAGTTTTGCCTTTTCTTGCACGTAGTAGTTAATCAGTTATGTTAAAAATAAAATACAGCTGAGTAAATTTGAAGATCTAACTGACTTTACCAAAGAATTCATTGAATTGGGCAGCATCTCCTGTAGCAAGTAGAGAGATGGTTCTAGGAGTTGTACAAAATGGAAGGGCTTTTGTAGTAAGTAGGGTAAAGCAAAACATTATCAACAAAAGAAAGGAAAGGATTGTTTCAGGCCAGGTCATTTTCTTTTGGGGGAGGAAGAAACAGCAGGGTCTTTATAACACTGGTGACCCTACAAGCGCTGACCAGGAAATTTCAGATTAACTGTTAAAAGATCACATTCCTAGGATTGGTTGAAAATGTAATTAGGTCTGTCATAGAGGGTTAATTACTCCATTTGTGGCTTTTTTTTTTTTTTCATTTTGCTTTGTTTTGTTTAATAGTTTCTTCGGAGTAAATAAAACCACATCACTTAATTAGTGTGTTAGGACTTTAAAGGAAAATGTTCAAGAGGAAAAATAACAAGGGCATCTACTGAATATCATTTTAACTGAGTAAAAGTTATCTACCTAAAGAGCTAGGTTTCCTTCTGCAAGCATTTACCCTGCAGACTTATCCCCTTCTTCCATATATATCGACAGAACTAAAATGCTCCTAAATTTCAGTCACTTCACTATGTAGTTTTTAAATGATGAATGGATTCCCTGTTCTCCTTTCTGACCCAGCTGGGAGAGCTGTTCCTGTCGCTGGGCTGGAAACACAGGTACTCAAGGGTCATTTCTCAAGGAGCATGTCGCTGCCACTAGCTAAATGCTTGCCTTGCTCTTTGCTCTCTGCAGTGGGGTTGCAGTACTGCTGCTGGCTGGCTTTTCTTTGTGATCGAAGGAATAGATGTCCTGGAGTCTGGTGACCTGCTCTGGGTGCTGAGACCATCAGTGTGCATGGCATATCACCTTATCTGCCACATGAGCCTGAGGATGACTGTTGGGAGGATCTGGTGGGAGAATTCCATGTAAAGTGATGGATATCAGAACCACGAAGTCAATGGCTGGTACTTTTTAAAAATTAGTGGTAAAATACACATAATATAAAATCACTATCTTAATTTTGGGTACAGTTCAGTGTCATAGGTGTATTCACATTGTTGTGTAACCATCATCACTACCCATCTCCAGAACTTTTCATCTTCCCAAACTCTGCACTCATTAAGCACTAGCTCTCCATTCCCACATCCTCCCAAACCCTGGCAACTACCATCCTACTTTCTATCTCTATCCATTTAATGACTCTAGGTGTCTCATATAAATGAAATTATATAAAATAATTTTCTATCTGTTTTGTTTTACTTAGCATAATGTATTTAAGGTTCATCCATGTTATGCCATATGTCAAAATTGCCTCCTTTTTAAAAGATTGAATAATATTCCATTTTGTGGGTATACCACATTTTAAAAATCTATTCATCCATTGATGGACATTTGAGTTGTTTCTACCTTTTGGCTTTTGTGAGCAATGCTGCTATGAAATAATATACAGATATTTGTTCAAGTCCCTACTTTCACTTCTTTTGGAATTGTGAGATCATATGGAAATGTTGTATTTAATTTTTGAGGAACTATTATACTGTATTACACAGAGGCTTCACCATTTTACATTTCCACCAGCAATGCACAAGGATTCCAATTTTTACATGCTCACAACACTAATTTTATGTTTTTGTTTTTTTTTATAGTCATCCTGATGAGTGTGAGGTAGTATATCATTATAGTTTTGATTAGTAATGTTGAACTTCTTTTCATGTGTTTGTTGGTCACTTGTATATCTTCTGTAGAGAAATGTCTATTCATGTTTGGTATGTTAAACAAATATACATAATCATCAGAAAGTTTCCCCAGTGAGAAAAAAAATGAATTTTTATTTAGAATTGAAATAAAGTACAAAGTGACATTTATGTTTAGAATCTTAGGCAAGTTTAAAAATTCCTCTTGGCATATCACCTGTTCAATGGGGATTCTGAAACAGGTGGTCCTTGATTTGGAAGAGCTTTGCTTGCCTGGGCCAGTATTAGAAACTTTGCAATGCTAATAAGAATAGCCTTCAGGGTTAATGCCAGAGCCAGTGTACACACTAAAATAATATCCAGCAAATTTAAGAAACAAAACAAATGAGGACAAGGGAAAAGAGAGGAGGGAGAGAGAAAATGAGAAACAGACTGTTAATTATAGGGAACAAACTAACGATTACACCAGTGAGGCAGTAGGTGAGGGGACTGATGAAATAGGAGGTGGGGATTAAATAGTACATTTATCATGATGAAAATAAAATAAAATAAAGTGATAAAAAAGAAATATTTATAATACATATATCTGATAAGGGACTTGTCTCCAGAATATATAAAGAATTTCTGTAATTCAATAATCGGAAAAACATGCAACAGTAAGTGATAAAATAAAAAGGATACCCAGCAAAGATACAAATATGTTCAAAGTCAAATATTTTAGAAGGAACTGAATGGAAAGCATTCGCCATTTGTTTCCTGGTTTTGGAAGCATGAGAGAGCATCCAGCTGGCAAAGAGGAGATTTGCAACAGTAATCCTGCTTTTTCTCCAGAGAAAGGAGATATTAGTTTGAGTCCAGTTTCACAAGTATAACATTATTGTTATAATAAACTCCAGCCAGTGTAGTGCAGGTGGAACCCCTGTTCCCAAATGGTGATGTTATATATATTAAATATTTGATCATAAAGCCTTTATATCTCTTTGCAAAACATACGTTTGTGCCTTATTTTTTTCATTAATTTTTTGTAATCAATTCTGATATTTTTGTAAGAATGAAATTGATTTCTGACACAAGACTTCTAATATATACTATTATATCCATGTAAGATAAAATCTACCTTAAAATGTCCAGACTTGCAGCTCTCTCCAGGAACAAATTAAATTGTCAGGCTGTGTCTGCCTCAGGAGTTGCTATGAGAATTAAGTGAGATGAACGTAGAAATGTTGAACCAGAGGACTTGCTCTGACAACTCTGATTTGGACAGCCCTTGCTGTGGGTCACAGATGTGACAGGCAATGCCATGCTGAGTCATGAAGTATAAAAGCTTATTGTGCTTTTAATTCTTCATGTCCACTTATAATTCTCCTATACCGAAATGCATCAGAGTATAATTACAAAATTATGTGTATGCATAATTGTCTAACTTGCCCACTTAGTAATAATTTGCTAATATATACTTCACTGTGTCAGGAGAAGAGTATTTGGGGGTTTTATTTTTTAAATTTTTTATAATTTTAGTTTATTTCTTTTGTATCAAGTACTTTAACTACAGTATTTATGCTTCCTTTCCCTCTTTGTGCAGAATTCCATATTATACACAATGAAGAATACCTCATCAGCAGAGTGAGGTATTTGGGGCGGGATTTCATACCATCAGGAGGAGAGATGGATTCATCTGAGGAACTGGAACTTGTCCTTGTTGGCTCTGTATGTGAGTGACCATAGCGTCTGTCAGGGTTTGTACTTCAGTAATGGAAGCACCGTGCTGCCATTCTCTGCACTGATGAGTGTGGGCTACCATCAGGAACAAGAATGTTTCCCATATTTTGGACACAGTGACAGCCCTCAGACTTGATTTTTTGGCTGCTATAGTTGATGTAGTGATCCCTGTCTGACTGGCCAAGTAATGAAACCCATGGAGGAGAACCATGGATTTAACTTCTAAATCACGACCTCAGTTCTCTTTACATAAAAGAAAGCAGGGTTTGGTGATATTAATTTCTACATGAGTGAGCAAGCCCCATGTATTCATGCCGAAGAAACCTCTGAAATGGCACAAGTTCTGCCTCACTGATGATGGCCTTAAAGGACTCAGGGTACTGGCAACAGAAAGGGCATTTGCCACAGGCCAGTCTCAGTGCCAAACACTTCGCATATTGTTTCATTTATTTCTTGCTTACCCTCCTGGTTGATACCATGAATTGGTTCTCTCGGCGTCCGTCCTACAGAAAATGGAACGCTAGATCTTACCTTTGCTACATCATACAGCAGAGACGAGTTCTGACTCATCTGGTTCAATCAGAAATTCTTAGATTAGGAAGGCAGAGATGGTGTGGGTGCTACGCTTCTGGTTGACTTTCTGGCTTTGGTCACTAGTGGGTATCAAGAGACAGGGTTGACAATGTCCATCTGTCCATTTTGTGAGCTAGCAGGTACAACATGGCTTTGTCACAGTGCAGTTGTTTCCCATTCCTGCATCACAGGGAATACCGTGCTTCCCAATGGCAACGGCTCTATTGAGGGGTCAGTTCCCTAGTTCTGAGCATCAATTCCAGAGGCCAAATCTAGAGCCAACCACTCTGGGCTCTGTGAACACTTGTAACCACCTAGTTCTCAGTATGGAATTCCCTGTTTCATTAGTTGGTGAAAATAATTTTTTCCTAAAAGTGAACTGACTGATAAAGATAAGATTTATGATTTTGATTTATTAAGGAGGTAATTGGGGCTCACTACTATTAAGCATAAATAATACATGAGTGTCAAAGATTGGATTTAAATCTAGGCCTGTCATCTCTATAGATAACACATTTATGCTATACCTTTCGGCTGCTTTCAAAGCAAGTCTGAGCCGATAAATATTTAAAAAGCACAACTTGGAAATCTCTTTCCTGAATGCATATAAGATGTTAGATAAAACCTAGCAAATGCCTTTAAAAACAAAGGAAAAATGTGAGATAATTTTACAGGAGACTAAAAAGAAGAAAGAAATGACAAATAAGGAGTGTGAACTATGACTGCAACTGCTTAGCCTTGGGGAAAGTTACTACTGTTGTTTGTAATTAGAGGGCTTGAACTTTAATGTTGATACCAGGTAAGGAGATAAGGTATGCCTTTGGGCCCCAGGTGTATATTTGAAGCTGAGATTCATATACCAAGACAGAAACATAAAGACCTACACTCTCAGTAAAACCTGGACTTAGTCTAAGCTCTGAATGGAGAAAATGCCAGTCTTAGAATTTACAATATTCTGTCTGCAGCTTACATGGATTTGCAGTTCATATTTATATTATTGAAGTAGTTCAGTAATTCCACAGCTGAAGAATTAATATGTGAAATGGTTCTAAGGCACATTTTCATGGAATTTCTGGCAAAAGAAAGTGTAAGCCTTATTTGAAGAGATAATTTCTCACTTAGGCTATGAGTCCCATAGATAAATCCCTGATAATGATGAACTCATAATCTACAACCATAAAGCACAGGAGGAAATAGTTTACCATGAATGAAAGTCAATAGAAAAAAGAAATATAGGATTACACCCTGAAAAAATGTCTGGTGATGAAACTATCAAATAAATACTGTAAAAAACAAAATGCTCTTAAGATGATTAAAGGTATGTAAGATAAAATTGTAAGGCCATGAAAAATAATCAGATACTTTAAAAGAGAAAGTTTTTTTTTAAAAATATTTCTTTACTTTGAGAGAGAGAGAGCACACAGGCATGCACAAGTTGGGGGGGGGCAGGGAGGGGCAGAGGGAGAGATTCCCCAAGCAGACCCTCCGCTGAGTACAGAACCTGACCTGGGGCTCAGTCTAATGACCCATGACATCATGACCTGAGCTTAAACCAACCTTAACTTACTAAGCCAACCAGGCACCCCTAAAAAAGAGAGATTTTTAAAGGAAGTTAAGAGAATTTCAGTGTTTGAAACATTGTGTTAGACCTAGCTTAAGAATGATTACTGAATGAATTAAACATCTAAAGAGTATACAGCATAGAGAAAAAAAAAAACAGATAAAAGGTATGAAGCAGAATATGAATGACATGTTGCTTAGGAGTACATTTTTAAGTAGACTCCATGCCCAGTGTGGAGCCCAACATGGGGCTTGAACTCATGACTCTGAGATCAAGACCTGAGCTGAGATCTAGAGTTGGACCATTAACTAACTGAGCCACACAGTGTCCCAGGAGTGCATTTTTATTTACATTTACTCCAAGTTCCAGAAAGCAAAAGCAGAAAGAATTGGGGCGGGGGGAGGGGCGTGTTTGAAGAGGTAGTAGTTGCAATTCTCTCAGAAATCATTAAAGATATTTTTTCTCAGATTCAGGAATCATTAGTCCTGAGGAAGTCTCATTTATAAACTAATTACACCAAGATACTGATCACCAAAGGCAAAGAAGAGAACCTCAGGCAGATTACTATAAAAGACAAGGAGCAATTAGACTCAGAGGGGACTTCTCAATTTAACTATAAAGTATAGATCAGCAAACAATAGCTGATGGTCTAGAGACTTGTTTTTACAAATACAGTTTTACTGGAACACAGTTAAGCCCATTCATTTGCATATTTTTAAAAGATTTTATTTATTTACCAGAAAGAGGGAGAAAGAGAGAGAGCACAAACAGGGGGAATGACAGGCAGAGGGAGAAGCAAGCTCCCCACTGAACAAGGAGCCTAACGCAGGACTGGATTCCAGGACCCCAGGATCATGACCTGAGCTGAAGATAGATGCTTAACCAACTGAGCTACCTAGGTGCCCCTTATTTACATATTTTATGGTACTTTCATGCAAACAGTACAGTTGAGTGGCTGTGATGGGAATCATATGATCTATCTGAGCACTTAAGAAAAAGTTTGCTGACTCCTGCTATAGAGGATGAGAGACAGTGATCTATATCTAAAATACTGACACAAAATTGCTGACAACTGAAATTCTATACGTACTTATTTTTTTTCCAAAGGGAAAGGCGAAATAGAAACCTTTCAGAAAAGGAAAAATTTAGAATGTTTACCTTTCTTTCCAGTGTTGCAGTGACTGTTGAAGGACGTCCCTTAGTGAAGGAAATGAAACCTGAACAGAAATAGTGTCATGTAGCAAGGAATGGTGAGCAAAAGTTACTAAGTCTGTAGGTAGGTCTAAAGAAAAAATATTTGTGTAAAGAATTGTATCTGTAAGATATATCTTATGTATCTATAAGATCATACAAAAAATGACCAATATTGAAGTTATAAATAAAGATTGATACAATGTGGGATGAAAATAATACATAAGATTTCAAGGGAAAGTGGCCAACATAATTAAGAATTCAGAGGTACTTTTATGATTTAAGAGGAAAATAGAGATAATGATTGACTTTAGACTTTGTTAAATCAACTGTTCATGTTTCACTTTTAAGGATAGCTTCTATTATAATAAAAATGGAATGGCATATTGGAGAAGTGAGGTAATTTAGCTATGGTGACCTGTAAATCCAAAATCTTAGTGATCTTTTATAGCAATTTATTTCTTTGCCACCCAAATCCTGATGCATGTTGGATAGTTCCCCTGAGGAAGGCAGCCTCCAGGTTGTGCCTCAGCAATCCTGGTGGCTTTGAGCGATCATGTGCTCCTGCCAATGTAATCAAACGGTTTCCATGCTGTCTGTACCAAAAGGGAAGGAGCACATGGGAAGCTCACAACTACCCCTCTTCTGCCCTTCACTTGAGAAGTAACATTCATCACAGGCAACCTTACTGCTAGGGGACTCACAGTGCACATAAAATATTTGGTGAGAATTAACATCACTGTTGCAATCCACCTTTATGGTTATGAACCTCTTTGTTCCCAAGGAGGATCACTCAAAGTCCTATTGATATACTATGTTCAGCTCAGAGTTCAGATTTCCTGGCCCTATACATTCTATAGGAGTGCAGCTATTGTTTAAGAGGGTGTTAAGTGCCTATGTATCCTAGGCCTTGCTCACTGGCAAACAATGGGAAATTCTACCAGCTGAAGATTTAAAACCATGCTTAGTCTGTGCTGAGATAAATAAGATTACTTTAGCATACTTATGAAAACAATAAAAAATAAAAAAGAAGGAAAGTAAGGGAGAATCCAGAGACAATTGCTGGCTTTAACCACAAGTCAGTAAGCTCATGCTAGAAAGCAAACGATGCTCATGAAAGTGTGGCCCCACTGGGTGGGGTTGCTGATTTGAGATGGGGATTTATACCAACGGTAGGCAGTTTGTCCAAATAACATAATGTCCCTGACCATCATCATCATCTAGCAAATAAATACACAGTAAAACCCACTAGAAGCCAGGAAAGCAATTTCTTATCTTGCCACAAAGGACACTGTGTTTTCCTCAGGGGACACATTTCCCAGTCCTGCAAACTTTAGATTCTTATGTAAATCCTTTAGCTAGATCCTCAATGGGGCTTTATAAATATTAAGGTATCTAACCTCATCAGTATTAACTGATGATAATCATCAGTACGGTGATAATCAGAACAGAGATAAAGGGTCTCAGAAAATCCAGCAGAAGCAGATTATTAAAAAATATTCCTCATAATGACATCATGCTGAGGGCTGAGAGCGAAGCACGGCAGTGTGAGAAAGAACAGATCACTATGGTTTGTCTTCAGATGTCATATCAGCCACCACGATAATGCACAGTTTCATCATGCTGTTCAAAACCAAGGACCTCTTCTCACAAAGGTAGAAGAGCTTTTACATTTTCTTTAAATAAATTTAGGGTTGTAAACCCCTCCCGAGTTCACCAATTTGTATCAATAATGTTACATATAATAGCCCATGCTATTTTATTCACATTATTCTAAGGAGGATATGATACATTTTTTTACATTGAAATTAGCATTCAAATATGGCAGCAGAAAACACATCAAATACATCATTAGAGCTTATTTTACATACCCCACTGGTGTACTTTAAGACACTTTAGACTTAGTCTATCATAAATAAGAAACTGTGATAGAAATCCAGTGCTAATCATATCTTTAAAATTTGAGCAGCAATAAAAATTATAAAGCTCTCAAATTATTTATTATCAGTTCAGGATCCAATGTTTTGCCTTCATTTTTTTTTTTTTTTACTTTGTTTTGAAGATCAAACCATTTTCCTCAATGACAAGCAAAAGCAATAATTAGGCCTTCAAATCCAAAAACTTTAAAGTTCAAAGGTCTTTGGTTAAGAGTGGGAGAAGTAGGTATCCCTAGGATGCAAACATCTGGATGTTTGTGGATATTGTTTTATTTTAATAAATTTGTTTTTATGGTTATTTGCTGAAAGCTGAGCTTCTCAAAATATTGCATCCAGACTAGTGTCATCAGCATTGTCGGGACTTGAAAGAAATGTAAATTGTTGAGTCTCACCCTAAATCTACTGTATCAGAAACTCTGGGGATGGGACCACATTATGTTTTAACAAGGCTTTTAGATAATCCCAACGCATGCCAAAGTCTGAGAACCTCTGGCCTGAAGGCATATATGCAGCTGAGGGCACTGTGTCCATGGGAGTTTCATGCACCACGAGGCATGTATATATGTGTCTTTGCAAACTCAGATATATTGGAGACACATTATTCTAGGAGAAGATTAGGGAAAAAGCATCAGTATTATGGCTCTAAAAGGGGGAAGGCATGAGCCAAATTCATATCTATGAGATGGTGAAATCCCAACACAATGCTATAAAAGTAGAAATGATGTTTGTGCGAGTAGACAAAGCTACAGAAAATAATTCTTTATTAAAGATTATAGATCCAGGGCGACTGGGTGGCTTGGTGGGTTAAGACTCTGCCTTTCGTTCAGGTCATGATCTCGGGGTCCTGGGATCGAGCCCCGCATCAGGCTCTCTGCTCAGTTGGGAGCCTACTCCTTGTCCCCCTGCCTGCCTCTCTGCCTACTTGTGATCTCTATCAAATAAATAAAATCTTTAAAAAAAAAAAAGATTATAGATCCATGTCAACATGGTAATTGATAACTGACTTTTCTTTTGTATAGCAATTAATAGTGTACTAAATACTTAGAAAAACCTCATTTCAATTCTCATACCACTCTCACTGATTAGTTAGGATGTTTATCAGTGACCTCTTCCTACAGAAAGGCAAAGTGGAGCTTTTTGAAGTTACTCTGCTTTGTGTTGTGCTACGTTAGCCAGCTAGTAGGGGGAAAAGCTGATGCCAGGTTTCTGATGGAATCCAGGGTTCTCTCACATCAAAGATTAAAAAGATCCATCTATAACCTTTAAAGACAACTGACTGGGAAGAGTGTGACTGGGAATTAAAGCCCAGTTTAAAACATATGTAACTTTGTAATGCTTGAGCCAACAGGAACCTAATCAGGGAAAATATGCTTGGAAAATGAAATTGTTGCTAGTTAAGAGGTAGTCAATTTAGTTTTGTTTTTCTTTGTGTAGGTTTTGTTTCAAAAAGCAGAATGCTTATAATGGTTAGTTTTATGTGTCAACTGGAGTGGTCCATAGGATGTCCAGGTTAAACTTCATTTTTGTGTGCGTTGGTAAGGGTGTTTCCACTTGAGATTAGCATTTGTGCGCGAGGACTCAGTGAAATAGATGGCACTTCCCAATGCTGGTGGGTATCATCTAATCTATTGAGGACCTGAATAGAACAAAAAATGGAAGAAGTAGAACAAAAGGTGGAAGCAGGAGGACTTTCCCCCTTTTCCCTGCCTCATAGGTTGAGCTAGGGCATCTCCTGGCCTAGTTCTCAGGCCTTTGGATTCACTGGGTTAGACTTGATGTGAATTATGCTAATGGCTCTCCTTGTTCTCCAGCTTGCAAATGACAGATCAAGGGATATCTCGGTCTATATATATATATATCTCCTATCTGCTCTGCTTTTTTTGACATACCCTAACTGAAACATAGTGACCGTTACAAAGGATTATTATATTTTTTTTAAGATTTTATTTATTTATTTGACAGAAATCATAAGTAGACAGAGAGGCAGGCAGAGAGAGACAGAGGGAAGCAGGCTCCCCGCTGAGCAGAGAGCCCGATGCGGGACTTGATCCCAGGACCCTGAGATCATGACCTGAGCCGAAGGCAGCGGCTCAACCCACTGAGCCACCGAGGCGCCCCTACAAAGGATTATTGGGCCAAAGGTTGTGCCAGTGACATTTTCGTTTTCCTCCTAGGTAAGAATGACAACTCTTAGTCATCTTTAGGAAATGGTTTCCTCACAGAGACATTAATCTTGGGCCATGAGTCTCACCCCTGACTACACATGAGATTCATTCTAGGGGCGAGGGAAGCGCGTTAAAGAATACTGAAACCTGATTCATACCTTTGTCCTTAATCAATGAAGTCAGAATCTCCAGAGTCCATTTGAAAAGCTCCGCAGAGTTTCTAAGCTGTCATGGTTAAGAACAAGTTTATTGGTAGAACACAGAGAAGAGAGTTCAGGAGAAACTGCAAGGCCAGACTGCCTAGTAACTGAGTAGAAGAATGGGACCAAGAGTCTACCAAATCAGGCCTTTCTTTTTGCTTCTGTTGATACATGTATCAGTCCTACATTGCCTTGTATCTGTACACACTATGTTTATATGTGTATTTCCTCAGGAGTTTTGAATTTTCAAATTAGAAGCCATTGTTCCTACGTTGTCACTCCTGCACTATGCATAATGTAGCAACACCAGCTCTCCTGGAGGCAGCAAACAGATGACAATCTGCAGGAGGAAAACAAAACAATTTAGGTCGTCCCTAGAGACTGCAAACAAAGATGAATATTAGAAGTCTTAACAACTCAGGAACCTGGGTGGCTCAGTGGGTTAAAGCCTCTGCCTTCAGCTCAGGTCATGATCCCAGGGTTTGGGGATCAAGGCCTGCATCGGGATCTGCTCGGCAGGGAGCCTGCTTCCCTTCCTCCTTCTCTGCCTGCCTCTCTGCCTACTTGTGATCTCTGTCTGTCAAATGAATAAATAAAACAATCTTAAAAAAAAAAGTCTTAACAACTCTTAAAAACCCCTACAAAGCAAGGATTCATTTATGTCAGGCTTGGCACTAATCTGAGGGACCCTCCTCTTTGTGTTGGGCTCTGCGGAATACAGGGAACTGGCTTCGGAGTCATTTATACTAGAAGGGAATCCTGGAGCTTTCTTATCTATGAGAAGAGGCATGAAGGTACCTTACAGAGTCCATGGGAGTGTTAACTTAAGGTATGAAAACCAGCAGGCTCAGGGATAGCCCTTGGGTTCCCCATATCACAGGAAGTTTTAGAATAATTGAACTGTGTGATATCAGTGTCAGGAGGGACTTTCAAAATAATCTTATATAGAAAGTTTGGGAAACACTGCACATCACCTTTCAGGGAGGAATATTCCAGAAAGGAGTGTGGAATGTGGTGAGTAATGTTTCCCAATCAGGTGAGACCATATACATCAGCACACAAGCAAAGGCACTAGGAACACCTGTATTTTTCCCAGTATCCTGCAAATGTATTTGGCGATGATACAAATGCAATTAACATCCAGTGAAATGAGTGTTCTCTGAAAACTTCCTTTAAGAAGGACTGCTACAGATGAACTATTTATATGAAGGAGAAATCTGAGGCCAATAGTGGTAATCAGTTATCTTGTGCCCATTTGTTTTCCTTTGTCAGCTCTTTTTGGCTCCTGGATATGTTCTATTCTGGTCTTTCTGATCACATCAGAAATCTGTGGGCTATTCCTTTTCTACAAGATACTAAAGCATTCTGAAAACCTCTGAATTGATTTGCAAAATGAGAAGGTGGGCAAAAACCTTTGAATCAAGTTTCATGGAAAATAATTATTTGGTTCTACATGTATATCAAGTTTTAAATCATGGAATTATTTGTGTTCACTGGATAGTAAAATCAGTGAAAGGGTTTTACTAATCCCTTTGGGAGAAGATTATAGAAAATACTATCTCTAACATCAAGAATATGTTCTTTATATAATGTAAGATACAAAGTTCTTTATGTAGCTTTAAAATTAGAACTACACCTTTTCGCAAACCAGAAAACCCAGCAAACATTAAATGGACTTTTTACATTGGAGTCTTTCCAACACAAGTAAACTTACAGAGAGTTATTTTAATTGCCTTGCAGCATAGGTTAGTCTGCACTGTCCAAGTGAATCTAACTGTGAGACTTATGGCCTTTACTTTTTTTAAGATTTTATTTATTTATTTGACAGAGAGAGAGATCAGGAACAGGCAAGCCGAGAGAGAGAGGGGAAGTAGGCTCCCCACTGGGCAGAGAGCCCAACACAGGGCTCGATCCCAGGACCCTGATGTCATGACCTGAGCCAAAGGCAGAGGCTTAGCCCACTGAGCCACCCAGGCGCCCTGACTTACGGCCTTTTATTCAGATTCAAAATCTTCATATAAATAACCCCAAATCATCATTTCAGGTCAATTATTTTGGTGGAGGAGACTTTCCCTTGCGATTTTGCATACTTACTTATATCATGTGAAAGCTTAGGTGGCGTAACTTTCAGATAAGGTAATTTTGGGTCTTCATTTTTTTGGTTTCATTTAGAAAATTTAGTCCTGGTCTCTGCCCCTCTCCCCCTTTCTCCTCTCCTTCCTCCCTTCTTCCCCTTCGTCCTTCTGTCCTTCCCTCTTCCCTCCCTCCCACCCTCCCTGTCTTCTCTCTCCTACTTCCTTCCTCCCTTCCTCCCACTTTCCTTCCTTCCTTCCTCCCTCCCCCCTTCCTCCCTCCTAGCCTCCCTCCCTTCCTCTCTTACATCCTTCTTCCTTTTTCCTTCCTTCTTTCCGGCTTCCCCTTCTCTCCCTTGCTCCCTCCCTCACTTCCTTCTGTTCCCTCCCTTCTTCCTTTCTCCCTTCTTTCCTCCTCCCTTTGCTTCCCTTTTTCCTTCCTCCTTCTTTCTTTCTTCCTTTCTTTATTTCTTTTTTCTTTCTATTTTGTATTTCATTCAAATACTTATGTGATTTCCTCCTCAATCTTTAGAACATTAGGTTTAGGATAGGTTTGAGGCTCATCCAACCCCTATTTTATACAGTAAGAAAGTATTTCAAAGAAGAAAGACGCTTGGCAAAGCAAGGTTATAGTGAAAGCACAGCTGTCTTCTCTTTTTTTACATCTCTCCCGGACCAATAACCTATCTTATGAAAAATAAGACCCAAAATGTAACGTCGTGGTTTGAAATCATCCTTAGAGCCTTAACCAAGAATATAGGATTTGCCTTTTTCCAGGTGTGAAATTTTAATAATTCTGGTCTTCAACAATCATTTAATTTTCATATGTATACTATACCTTAAATTGATCATGAAATATCTAAGTCTCTTTGTTCAATTAGTATATATTTTGGTGCATTGCCTGCCTCACATTACATTATAGACAAATGTTCCTATTTCCGTGTGTGTGTGTGTGTGTGTGTGTGTGTGTGAGAAAGAGAGAGAGAGACCTATCCATATATAAGACTTTAATAATCACAGAGTACATGTAACATAAGTGGTAGAGAGTTCTAGCCATCCTGCCCTGTTAAAAAACATCTAGGATTTAATGTTAGTGAGACACAGTCAAAATGAAATAGTGCCTACTCAAAGGGCTCAATGTGTTTAGGATTTAAGTGAACTTATTTCATGTCTGCCTCTCACAGTACTGGAATAGGAATCACAAGCCTGTGTCTAAAGGCTAGTGGGATGAAACAGAGGTATAGTCATATATGTTGTGTGTTGTGTGCCATTATGAGATAAGAAAAAAGTAGTGTGCTAGGACGGCAGAGCAACCAACTCTGGAGGTATAGACTTATTTTTACTACAAGAGAGATGTTTAAATTGATTTTATAAATTAAAAAATAGGAAAGAAATCAGGAAGGACACTTCAGAGACTGGGAAAATCATAGTTCTGAAAGAGCATGGAATATCAGGAAGTCTAACTTCTCCATCTAGCTCTTTTCTCATCCAGGTTTTGTAAAAGTCTTGTGAATCTCTGAGATCCATGCATGACTCATTGTGGGCTTCTCCCAAGGTAGTGTCTCCCCCGAAGGGTATGTCTCCCATAGTGCCACCAGCAAGTCCCAATAAATGGAGAATGAATAAGAGAATGGATGGATGCCCAGATCTATGGGTGGGTGCTAGGCATGTTGGTCAGAAGCTTTGAAAATGTTTCTTTTTCTGCTTGGTCACAGCCAGGCTAAATAGCAAATACAAGATATGGAAAAGTTATGATTCACAGATGAGAAATTAAAATTAATAGAGTTTAATAAAACTTCTAAATATAAAATCAATATAAAAATCAATTATAACCTCATCTACCATAAAAACATTATTATAAATGTTAAAATTTTTACTATTTGACATAATGTAGGGGAAGAAAAATTTTTCCTCTACTCATCTTAGGTTTTCAGCTGAGGATCTGTAACAAAAGACAGATTGACAAGAAAAAAGCATATAAATTTATTTAATATTAAGTTTTAAGTGATAGAAGAGATCTCATAATAAAAAGAAGTGGCAAAAATCTAACCACGTATATATCAAGTTGAACAAGGAGGCAGTTGTGGAAAAGAAAGTAAAATATTTGGGGAGAGTAAAGGAAGAAGAGGATTACTTTGTATAGCATTATTTAGGCTTCTACTCTTTGTCTCTGGTGAAAAAGAATGTTTTTTTCCTCCTTTTGTGATAGGAAGGATATCTTTCACATGAGAAAGATGTGCCCCCTTTCCTGAGGTCTCCTGCTTCCAGGAAGAAAAGGAGAGGTCAGAGTGTTCCTTTTTGCATTTGTTATTTTTACATGTCTTTAGCTCAAAATAATTCTTATGCCGAAGTGGATTTTTGGGGGGTGGCTTATTCTGCCACCTTTCAGGAACATTAAAAATACCAAATACTGGGGCACCTGGGTGGCTCAGTGGGTTAAGCTTCTGCCTTTGGCTAGCGTCATGATCTCGGGGTCCTGAGATCCAGTCCTTCATCAGTCTCTCTGCTCAGTGGGGAGCCTGCTTCCCCCTCTCTCTCTGCCTGCTGCTCTGACTACTTGTGATCTCTCTCTCTCTCTATCAAATAAATAAAATATTTTTTAAAAATACCAAATATGTAGTAATTAATCTAATAAAAGATATTCAAGACTTTTACAAAGAAAAGAAAGTAACATTTTGTTTTAATAGTTTAGCAAAGTCTAAATATATGGAGATATACATCATGCATATAGATTGGAAGAGTCAATATGATAGGGATGCCAATACAAATCTCAGTCAAAATCTGACCAGATGTCTTGTAGAACTTGATAAATTATTTTAAATATTCTTATCAAAATCTAAGGTCTAGAATAGCTTACAAGTAAGTAGAGAGGACTTGCTCTTTCTGCTACCAACAGAAATTATAAAGCTATAATAAAGGTAATAGCTTGACTTAAGACTAGGAATAGACACATAGATTAGGGGCATAGGATATAGAGCCCAGAAGCTGACCTATATATACATATTGATACAGGGTAAATGACACAAATGGCACCAACAAATCATGGTGTTGGTGGCATTTATTATCTGCATGGAAAAAATATGGATTATGTTTTATCTCTCACTACACAAGAAAATCAACTCACAAAAGAATGTACATCTAAATGTGCAAAACAAAGCTATAAAATCTTTGGAAAGCAATAGAGAAGAACCTCTTGTTTCCCCTTCATTATGCAAAAACACATCTTAATAGAGAACAAACAGCATTAAACATAAAATAAAACTGACAAATTTGACTACGTTAAAATGAACAACTTCTGTTAAAAAAAAAATAAACACCATTAGAAGAGTGAAAAGGTAAGGCACCTAGCAGGAGAAGATATTTGCAACACAAGACTAGTATCCCAAACACCTAACAAACTTCAATGTATCAATAAGAAAAGACCAGTTGGGAAAAAACGGCATAAAGACTCAAGAGAGGGGCCCCAGGGTAGCTTAACTGGTTAAGCATCTGACTTTTGGTTTCAGCTTAGATCATGATCTCTTGGATCATGGGATAGAACCCCACAGTGGACTCCATGATCAGTGGGGAGTCTGCTTGAAGATTCTTGCCTTTTGCCCCTCACCCACTTAGGCTTTCTCTCTCTCCCTTTCTGTCTCTCTAAAATAAATAAATAAATCCTTACCCAAAAAAAGCCTCAAAGGGATCATCCTCAAAAGAGGAAATCCAAATGACTGATAAACAAAAGAAAGGGGCTCAGATCATTTCAGGAAGCAAAGAAATGCAAATTAAAACCAGAGGGAGGTGCCTACTACATATTTAAGACCTTTGGCAAAAATTTAAAAGTTTGAAAATGTCAAGTGCTGGTGAGATAGCAGAGCCTTTGGAATCCTTCATTGTTCATGAAAATGCAAACCAACACTACCACCTGAGAAGGCAGTTCATCATCAGCCATCAAAGAGAAGGACATGGACATTTACATCCAGCAGGTCTCCTGGAGCGTATCTCAGAGAAAATTCTTCATATGCATACCAGCAAACAGATATGAGAAACCTCATAACAGTGTTCCTGGAATAACTCCAAACCAGAAACAAGGCAAAAATCCCAAAGAGGTGACAGAATATTACAATCAATGGAAATGAATAAAATGCAGCTAATCCCAATAACACGGATGGATTTTGGTATTCAGAGAGGAAAGCAAAAGCATAAAGTAGCATTTCAACTTGCTATTCACATAAAGTTCCTGAAACAGGCAAATCGGATGATGTATATAAAAATGTATGCATATTAGGTAAAATCATAAGTAAAGGCACAGAGAAGTATCTTTCACAAAATCAGGGCAATGATGACCTGTGGCAGGAGGGAAAGGGTCATAATTATGGGGAGCATGCAAATGACCCCTGGAGTGCTAGCCATGAGATAAGTATGTGTGTCATATGTATCTCTTTCCATTTCCTGGGTAAATATCTATATCCAGAAAAGGAAGCAGGGTTGGATATGGTGTGAGGGCAGGAAAATAAGAACAGTGCCCTAGACAACAGGAACAAAAAATACCAAGGGACAGTGTCAGGAGAGTACAGAGGAATTAAAAGGTGGCTACTATAAATAGATCCACCCTATTACATATTCTTAACTTATGTTACACTGTTTCTTTTTCAAAATATTGATTCAAATGTTCATTTAATATTCCTTAATTTCTCTTTATAAATACATTGACACATCAGATAATGTTGTAAAATAAATATATCACTGTTTTGCATCTGCAGATCAAAAAATACTTATTGCTAACAGCGTATAATTAGTAAATAGTACATTATTAGTACATGATACTAATTTCTATTAGGCTTAAAAAGATGTTACTTTCTTCCCAGACACTACATTAATGTTTGTTATTTATTCCTTTTAAGATAATAATTTACATCTCCTTTCACTATTCTAGTAGTAATCTTCTTATCCATTAAACATGGCAAAAAATTATATTGCATAATAAATATGTAAACTGCTAGCATGCATATTTTATGACATCTCACCAAAAAACTAAAAGAAATAAATTTCTTCTGAATATGCTGATTGAATATATTTTGTGATAATATGAAGTCCAAAGAAAGAAATTTAAAGTAATTTTTTAAAATTAAATTTTAAAAAATTTAAATTTTGTTCAAAATGTATTAATTTCATTGCTTTAGACATAAGAAGTCATTAAAGTAATTGATCATCTCCACATTACTGACAGAGAAGCAGCTGCAGAATTTTTTGTTTCTATCAGACTGCTGATTTAATTCTATTTTTAATACATGATTGCTGCACATATTTTTTATGTCTCCTTTTTTTCTTACCCCAACAATATTAAGCACGACCAAACCCCTAAGCTAAAAGTATTCCTCAATGACTTTTAACCTCTATGAATCACTGTTGCCATTTTTGCCACACTGTTCTCGATAGAAAGATTGATGAATTATTGAACAAGAAAAAGGCCCCATTTTAAAAAATTTAATCTTTGTCATTCTAGGGGAGGAAACAATTTTTCTTGGTCCACTTGGGGTCCCTGGCTGTGTCTAGAAATTAAACTGACAAAGACAGATGAATAGGAGAAAAGCATGCACATTTATTTCATGTAAGTCGTACAGGACCGTGGGGCATCCGTAATGACATGAAGACCTGAAGTAGTTAAGCCTGAGCATTTTTATACTAGGTAGGAAGAACTCTTTAAAGAAGAGGGGATGGGGCGCCTGGGCACCTGGGTGGCTCAGTGGGTTAAGCCTCTGCCTTTGGCTCAGGTCATGGTCTTCAGGGTCCTGGGATCAGGCTCCACATCAGGCTCTCTGCTTAGCAGGAAGCCCGCTTCCCCCTTTGACTCTGCCTGCTGCTCTGCCTACTTGTGAACTCGCTCTCTCTCTGTGTCAAATAAATAAATAAATCTTTAAAAGAAGAAGAAGAAGAGGAAGAAGGAGGAGGAGGAGGAGGAGGAGGAGGAGGAGGAGGAGGAGGAGGAGGAGAGGGAGAAGAAAAGTGGAGAACCATGGAAAAACGTGAGAAAACAAAAAATATGAGTATTAAGCTGGGGAAATTTAAGAAGGCCAGTTTGTGAGAATGCCTCTCAGATAAAGATTCTCCTTTCCTCTGGATAAGGGAAGAGCAACTCTCAGAAGAACATTTTCTGAGCTGCTGCTTCAGGGGAGAAGGAGACAGAGTCCTTTCTGCACTTGCCCTTGCTCACATTCCTTCTACTTAAAATACTTAATAAACTAATCACCACATGTGGGGTGGTATGTTCTTAACCCAGTCTCCATGAGTGGAACTTAGTGAAAATATAAATAAAACAGTTCAATTTATATTGGCTGATTAAATTGATAAATTAATGGTAATTGCGAATTGCCTAATAATGTTCATCCAATGAATGGAAGATGAGTGAATCAAGATAACAATGAATGCAGAGTAACCAACATTCCCATACTATGCCAAATGTGGCAAACACTTGATTCTGATAAGGAAAGCGAAGTCACGTTTAATAAAACTGTGAACAACTTGTACTATCGTTTTTGAAATGTTAAAAGTAGTATTCAAAACTACATTGCCACCCTTTGTCCTTTCCCTTCCCCACCCACTCATGCAGCACAAGAATCGAGGTTTGCCTTTTCTGCACAGTGGCGTAAAGCAGTCCTGGATGTAGGTTCAAGATGCTTTCCAGTCCAGTTTTCCAATTTTTGAAAAATATCTCAGTTTTTCTCAATAGACAATAAGAATCTATAATAGTGCTTATATCACATTTTAACTACATAACTGGTATTGAAACAGTAGTCCCTTAAAACTGAGATTTTCAAAAGCAGGCTAAATTTATTAATAGGCTCGTGATATCCAGAGAACATTTTAAAATGATCATTGGAATACTTCTTCGTAGACCCAAGAAAAGAGAGGAATGATGTTCCATTCACAGAAGGATATGAGCTGCATCCTGGAGCTCTTATGAGGAAGTTTCTTTAATACTTTGTTGCCTAAATCCAAGTTTACAACATTTTGTTCATTTAATATTACAAGTTCCTTTTGAAACCCATCACTGGAGTATTTTAATAAAATGCATTTTAACAGAATCTCTGCAACCTGATTGCTGTAGGCCATTTCAGACAGAAGGGAAGATTATGCAGCCATGATTAGCTGCTTATAATTGATGGTGGGGTTGGGACATTTCTGCTTAAGAGAAAGAGGTCTCCTTCATAAAACAGAATGCCTGAATGGGGAAAGAGCCACCATCCCTTTAACATGCTATTCCCTCTATTCCCCGAATTAGACCCATTCCTAAGAAGATGTATGCGGAAGACACCCAGCTTTACCTCCTATGTATTTAATTAAGATCAACTAATTAAAAAAAGACTAAAATGCCAGGAACCCACCCCAATGCCACGAGAGACATTGGGCATTTTGAAACGGAGAGCAATGATGGAGTGGATCACGGTCAAATCTAAGACAGTGAGGAAAAAAATGGAACAAAATATTTTCTTGTTTCAAAACATAATAAAGACAGTGGGAATGCATTAGGCATAAAAAGTCATGAAACTTGTGATTATGTCCAGGGAATCTTTCCTAAATAATTAAAGATAATGAATGTTAAGTGACATTTCCACTCTGCAGGAGGCTCCCTCTT
The DNA here is from genome assembly GCF_009829155.1 of Mustela erminea. NCBI lineage: Eukaryota > Metazoa > Chordata > Mammalia > Carnivora > Mustelidae > Mustela > Mustela erminea. The sequence goes on from NC_045618.1 coordinate 25,360,753, forward strand.
CCTCCCATTCAGGGTAGAGCTGCATGTAAAGAAGTACCAGTAGGACAAATTCCCCTGCTCTTCACCACCAGCAGGTGGATCAGGATTCAGCATGAGGGCCTCTACCCACCGATGGGCAAATTGTTCACCCAAAGGCGATGTCCTGATGGTTGACACCTCAGAAGCCCTATCCCAATGTCAGTTGACAAGCATAATGGGTACTGACTGTAGTCTAATCACACCTGTCCGCAAGAGTAGCTGAGAAGCCTCAAAAAAAGTCAGGGGGTCTGCTAGCCAAATACTGTTTCTTGGGACGGTGTGAGCAGATTCACAAAGTTTAATTCCTCAATAATCAAGGAAAACTATAGTCTTTTCAGCCCCACCTACCACGGTGCTTTATTGGACTCCAAAGGTCTACATACAGTATTTGCAGCACGAGAAGGTCCTGCTGGCTAAGTGAAAGTGGTATGTGCCAGAGCATCTGGCCTGACCATGGCATGCCATCATTTTGCATGAAGGAGTGGCATCTGCCTCTCTGGGGGAAACTTTCCCCCACTTAAGGTTGCCTGAAGCAAAACTGTTGGCTCTGCAAGGCCCTCAATGCACAGACTTCCCTAAATGCCTGGGCTGGTTCACTGATGCTTCAGCTGATGCTAAGCTAAAACCTGCTAGTGTCCACTGGGCTCTAGTGGCTGTTGGGTTCCAGCACCAGCTCTCAGAACCATAAGTGGACCTGGTCACTGTCCAGTAGATAGGACTCGAGGCTGTCCTTGTAGTTCTGGCCTGCACTCCCTTAAACTTTTTGTATTTTTAATGACCTTTGGGCTTTTTCAATAGTCTAATGTTTGGTCTGTCACTTGGAAAACTGTAGGTTGCAAAATAAAGACCCACTTCTGGCAGGCGGTGGGCCTTAAACCATGGATATGAATCATGGCTGCTGATTGGACTGTCTGCATCACTCGTGTTGGTGGTATGGGCTCTGAGACTGATGGAGTCCAAGTTTCTGGTCAAACCTCTTCACTCATGTTGCCACTGTCACAGGCTGGGCACCAAGTATAGAATAGTTTTATATAGAGGCTGCTACTGTATGCTGCACTTGGGACTCCTGCCAAGAGTTGGTCCCTTGGTCTTATGTCCCAAGTGGCTACCCTGCCAGAGTGTTGTCTACTCCCAGTGGACTTTTTTGCATTTGTGACCCTTACCCCAGGTTATCAGTGGTGTCTCTTCACTGTTGACAGGCTTTCACATTATGGTATTAATTCTCAGCTGGGGATAATTTGTCCTCCAGGGAACATTTGGTACTGCCTGGAGCCATTTTTGTTCTTATGACTTGGGGAGAGGTACAACTGGCATCTAGTGGGGTAAACACAAGTATGATGTGTAGACACAACTATGGTGTCAAACACCCCAAAACACACAGGCAGTGCTCACCCAAACCCCATGCCAGCAAATGGTTGTCTGGCCCAAAATGACAGTAGTAATGAGGCTGAGAAACTGGAAGTGTGGTTCACATTTATTAGCCAACTGCAGCTACCCCATCATGGCCCTTGCAACTAAGCTGTATCATCACGCTTTCAGCTTCTGGACCTTTTCCAGTATGATAATGGAACACCTGTTGTCACAAAGGCCACCTAGCAGTAGGCCAGTGTTCAAAGTGGTTAACAGACATTTCATGCTTCCTACCATCTACACGCATCTGGTACTGAGGAACTCTGAAATGGCTTCCTAGAAAATTAACTCAGAAGGATTCCTCATTCTAGCTCCCTCACTTCCACCAGGTCTACACACATTTATTTATAAGGCAGTTTGGTCACTGGATGCAGCTCTTCCTAGAAAGAAATTGTTTCCTTTCTGTTGTTTCTTTGGTAATGATCAGAACTAACAAGTAGAGCTTACCCATTATATGAAGTTATAGTGAGATATTTTTGAAATGCGAAGATTCTGTTCTGACCTTTCAGGACAAGATGTCTGGTCAAGCAGGGTGTGATTGGATAAAAGATAAAATAGGAGGGAACCTGGGTGGCTCAGTGGGTTAAGCCTCTGCCTTCAGCTCAGATCATGATCTCAGGGTCCTGAGATTGAGCCCCATCGGGCTCCCTACCCAGCGGGGAGCCTGCTTTCCCTCTCTCTCTGTCTGCCTCTCTGCCTAATTGTAGTCCCACCCTCTGTCAAATAAATAAATATATATTAAAAAAAAAGATAAAATAAGAATTTGAATTGGACACACCAATGTTAGGGTAGTGTAAGAAAAGCAAGGGCCCTGGTACATGAGGAGAGAATGCCTCAGACCTCAGAAAGTACAAGGGTGGTGGTGATAGCAATTAATGCGTTCATTGTCCTCTAGATCCAGCAACAATGGCTGGGTCAAATAGCTATAGCTGATAACCTGATTGACTGCAGGTTTTGTCATCTGATCCATGTTCTATGAAAAAAAGAACTTGTGGAGATGGCAGGTCTTTATTATTGTATGTCTGATGCATACATACATACAGAGCCAACAATCCTGCTTTGATCTGACTGATACAAATGCATATGCTTCTCTGGATGTCCAAGTGGCCTTGGGATATGCCATGTGTAGTGACTGAGGCTGTAGTTACTCAATGATATGCCCATGAAACTTAACCAAATCAATGCAGTAGTGGCAACATATTCCCAACTGGAAAGGATGGTACCCTTTTTGTTTATATGTTTGTATGTGGGCCATGGAATACTACTTTAGTGGAAATGGAGCTTTTTGTAACCTATATAGTTCTGTAATTATTGACAACAATGTCAAAGATCAGAAAGTTAATCTGCTATTGGATAATAGTCTGAACTTAGACTCCTTTCTTACTATCCCAAAAGCACTATGTCTCTGGGACTTATTTGAAACTGACTGAATATGGAAGGGAAGGGGTTATGATTGAGACAGACCTCATCCTGTTACTTAGAGACCATTAACAGCAGCCTTAATAAACACTGCAAAAAACAACTTAAATGGCTTTCGCTTAGGAAAGAAGAACATTTTGGGACAAGGTGTAGAATGTACAGAGCACTTTTAGGTTTCCTTTTTCTCATTTCCTTCTAGATACTTAAGGCATAAGTTCTTTTATTTTTTTTCCTTTTTCTTTTTCTCTTTTTATTTCTTTTCATCCTCCTACTCCTCCTCCTCCTCCTCCTCACCCTCCTCCTCCTCCTCCTCCTCCTCCTCCTCCTCCTCCTTCTTCTTCTTCTTCTTTTTACAGAGATCACAAGTAGGCAGAGAAGCAGGCAAAGAGAGAGGAGGAAGCGCCGGATGTGGGGCTTGAGCCCAGGATCCTGGGATCATGACCTGAGTCAAAGGCAGAGGCTTTAATCCACTGAGCCACCCAGGCACTCCTCTACATTTTTTTTTTTACAGATTTATCTATTTTATTATATATAGAGAGTGAGTGAATGAGGGGAGGGGAGGGGGTAGATGAAGAGAGAGAGAATCCTCCCGCAGATTACTGGTGGAGAGTAAGTCTAACTTGGGGCTTGATGTCAGGACCCTGAGATCATGACCTGAGCCAAAACCAAGAGCTGGACACTCAACAGACTGAGCCATCCAGCTTCCCTAAGGCATAAATTCTTTTAAGGGAATTTATATTCAAGTTCATAAAAGCTTGTAAGGGCTCAAGAAATAAAGTTATGCTCCTTAATAGTTTGGAAAACAGGCTCTGTAAGTATGATTCTCAAATCATAGTGCATGGGTTCTTGTATTTAAGCAGCTGGACAGAAATTGCATCAGAATTGTTGATGGAAATGTTTTTATTTTTAAGAATTTTGTGTTTGGAGGACAATGGAGGATTTTTGAGGATGATTCTGATAAATATATGAGGTTTAAATTGACGTTAACTGAATTACTCTCAATCTAACCCTCCAACCTACATTGTTAGAATGTGGCAGGAGGGAGAACTAGAAAAGAAAGAGGGAAATTAGGAAAGGAAATCCAGTTATCATGCAATAAGGGAGTCAGGCTGTAGTTGGTGATGGAGGCCGTAAGTGTTCTGCAGGTTTGGGTATAGTTTTTAACTTTTCCAAAAGTTTATTTTGTTATTTTTTTCTCCTTGATTCACTTTAAGACTTAGTTTGACATGGTTCACATAAAATGTGCTTGTTTTTAGAAAAGAAGGAAAGAAGAGTGGGGGAGATGATACATCAACTGGGCTCCAGTTTTCAAATAAGGAACGAGTCCCAGGAATACAGTGGGTAGTGGCAGGTGCACAGAAGAGAAAATCAAGTCAAAGTCTGCCATGCAGTGAGAAAGAAAAAGGTGGTTGGGGACCAATTTTAGCCAGAGAAATGTCCCTAGAGAAGTTTTCTGGAAAGCTGGTGGAGTTTTCCAACATAAACCGGAGCAGCAGGTACCCCCATGTACACAAATGCTAGTAAATTCCCACTAGGTCAACTAGTAAGGGCTCATGAAATCTCCTTCCAGATAGCTACAAAGAAGTCATTTGCTCTCTCCCCTGAAGGGAAGGTCTTTGCCAAGTCTCTTAGGGACTTCATCAGCTTTAATGCAAACATTAATTTATTTCACATTTTTAACTGGGCTTATGGCTGGCCTCTGGGATACCAATTAGCTGGATTTTATAGTTAGAAAACAACAGGACCATTAAGATTATAGCCTCATGGTTTACCAAACACATCTCATATTTTAATTGGAATCTACTATGCTCATTGTTTCATGAATGATTTTGGGGAGCCAAACCCATCACGTTGTCCAAACCACACATGAGGATTTACAATGCCCATTACTCCAACTCAAGCATCCATGCATTCTCCAAGTCATGTTTAGCAAATGTCGCTTAATAAATATCAATGCAAAAACATTATTGACTTGGTTTAACATGGAGATGTAACCTCTAGTGTACTTGAAGAATTAAATGTACATCCATTATTAGTTCTTAATATTGAACTAAGAGAATGAAGAAAAGTAGCTCTACTGAGGAAACCATATTAACTATTAACTAGAGGGCAAAAATAGTTTACTCCACATAGAGAAATATAATTTTACTTCTCTTAAATAAAGTATTATGTATATTGTATTTATTAATTACATCTAAGGTTTCTTTTTAATTCATCAAGAAAAATGTTAAAAGTTAAGTGATTTTTAGAGGTTCTCCTAGAATGAGTTTTTAACATTTTCATGAAAAGGAAGTCTATAATAAATGTGTGAATCTATTTTTAGGGAACTTTTTGGAGCTAAGTAAGATCTTAACTCACAGAATAATTTTCAAGTGGAAACTTGGCTTGGACATATGAAGGATGTGAATTTACTGAATTAAATCTGTGGAATGTTCCAAAGAGTCGATGACTAGCTAGAGTTTCACTGTCTTAGAGAATAGGTATTTGGTGTTGAGAGGATTGGTGACTTAATAGATATTTCTGAGACTTTGGACAATAATTAATTTTACTGATTTTTTTTTCACACAACCCTCCATAGATGATTCTGATGATTAAACCAGACCTAGAATTTAAATCATATCTTTGCTGTGAGCAAGAATCCTTAAGTGTAAATCAACAACTGTTTCTCAGGTTTCTATAAGTTACACATTATCAGTAGGAAGAGTCCTGAGACACCAGGTTATGGAGAGAGATACAGATACTCCAGAACACCCTATTATTATTATTTTCTTTTCATTAAAAAATTATCTGTTGTTTGTGATTATCCAGCACAGAACTTTGCACACGTGAGATCCAGGAAGTGTCTTTTAATTCATTTGAATGAATTAACTGAGTAACCTTGTAAAAGTAGTTTGCCTTCTCTGGATCTTTTTCTGCGTACGATAAAAGGTTTTTTTAAACTTCCTCATGAAAATAAGTTGGAAACAGGATCCAAAGATCTGAGTTCAAGTCCGGGATGTGTCATTCACCTAATGTCTGCTCTTGGACAAATTACTTAATCTCCACATCCCAATTTTCTCTTCTCTGTAATGAAGTCAACAAAACCTTCCTGCACATTGATGGAAGAATGAAATGAACTGTATGACCCAAAAGTGCCTACAAGCTGCTTGGCATGTGGTGTCAACTTCTTAGGCAATTGTTGACTGCTTTTCAACTATAGTATTCTGTAATCCGATTCCACTTAGAAACTTGAACTCAGAAAGAAACAAATAGATTACTTAGGTAATTATCCTTTTCTCCTTGGTAAGAACCACATGACATATTTAAACTTGATTTACTTTTAGATGAAGACACAGGAATACATTTTCTCATTTGGAAGATGGAACAGAGAATGACAATTTCATTTCCCTTTTCTTTCTGAGAACTCATTTATCTTTTAAACTGTTACAAATTTCCAATTTGCCAATGATTGCTCTTGTAAAGAGCACGGGAGATGTGTGGGTCCTTGTAAAATGTCATGCCGTGGTTTTTAGTGGTTATTTCCATTCTATAGGGCTTAATGCTTTTAAAAAAGTCTTATTCTACCCACTCTCCAATGTTCTTATTACAACACTGCTATGAAGTGGGACAGGTTGCATTCATTTTCTTTATGAAATGAAAGCATTAAAGTATAGGGAGACTAACTCTCGGACAGAAAAAGAATAATCCCTATCTCCCAATGTTCCCATGAACTTACCACTAGATGAAAAAAGGAAAAATGATTTGAATTCTTATAATAATTAGTCTTCTCAATATCACCAAATGTTTAATATTAGGTGGCCTTTTTAGATAACTGGACCTTGTTTTTCATAAAAATATGTGTGTGTAAATACACACATTTATATATGCCTATGTCAATGTGACCTACAAAATATTTTATTTTTCAAAGATGTATTTATTTATTTGGGGGGAGGAGCAGAGGAAGAGGGAGTCTTTTTTATGGCATTCACTTTATTGTTTTCTCTCAATAAAATATTTTTAAAGTAATGAAAAGTCAATTTATGGAATGAATCATGGGCAAATTTCTGTTTATATTTCTGGAAACATACACTAAAATATAATAATGTTACTATGCAAGAACATATAGTCTTAAGTAGACTCCATGCTGAGTGTGGAGACTAACTGGGGGCTCAATCCCACAAACCATGAAATCAAGAGCTGGAAGCTTAACCGACTGCAACACCCAGGTACCCTGGCCCACAAAATATAATTATGTATAAATAATTAGTTAAATAGTTCTCTTCCAAATAGAAAAACTCAGGTAGATGGGGTGAGAATAAGGTTAGATTTCATTATTGAGGTACAGCAGTGTACACTGGGAAAAAAGATTACATTTATGGTCTCATATTTATGACCTCATTTAACATCAGTTATCTCCTTAAAGAAACTAACTCTAGGGTGCCTGGGTGCCTCTGTGGGTTAAACCTCTGCTTTCGGGTCAGGTCATGATCTCAGGGTCCTGGGATCAAGCCCCACCTTGGACTCTCTGCTCAGCAGGGAGCTTGCTTCTCCCTCTCTCTCTGCCGGCCTCTCTGCCTAGTTGTGATCTCTCTCTCTGTAAAATGAATAAATAAAATCTTTTAAAAAAGAAACTAACTCTAACTATAGTTCACTTTGGTAAGTTAAGACTCCAACACACACATTTTTTTTAGGGGAGCAAAGTATTATCCATAACACCATCAGCGTCCTAATATCTCTAATAAGATGGATCCTTACTTGTTGAGGATAGAATTCTTGGTCCTAAATTCTTACACTACAGTTAATTTTTTTCCTGTTTTTGAGCTTCATAAAATGGAAATATCCAGTATATATAATTTCACATCTTACTTCTTTCAATCAATAATATTATATTTGTAATATTCATCCGTGTCATATGGTGCTACATTTCATTGATTTTTGTTGCTTTGTGACCTTTATGTATATCCCACATGTGTTGAACCAATCTCACATAGAAGAACTAGTGGGTTGTTTATGGTTTGAGACTATCATGAACAAGCTGCTGTGGATGTTCCCATGTACTTGACTGTTCCTTCACATAGGCATATTCCTGTTGGGCATATACATAGGACTAGCATCGCCTGGTTATAGGATGTGCAAATCTTCAACCAAAGCAGGTTATAAACAAAACTTCTTTCCCAAGTAGTTGCACAAGATACAGCACATGAAAATGCACTGTTTTACCTCCTAACCAACTCTTGCAAATGTCAGTCTTAAAAACTTTAGCCCTCTGGTGCAGATGTCTTGGTATCACGTGGTGGTTTTAATTTGCATTTCCTGATGATTAATAAAGAGGCAAGAACCCTTTCACATGTTATCAATCCTCAGTGTTATGGGCTGAATGTTTTTGTTCCCTTATAATTCATCTGTTGAAACCCCAACCCCCTATGTGTTGATATTTGGAGGTGGGGCTTTTGGAAAGTAACTGGTTTGGATAAAGGCAGGAGAGTGGGACCCCTATGATTGCAGTTCTCTCTGTTCCTTTCTCTTTCTCCTTCTGTCAAGGGAAGACATAGGGAAAAGTCACCTGTTGGAAAGCGAGTCCTCAGCAGAGCCTGAATTAGCGGGCACCTTGGTCTTGGACTTCTCAGCCTTCAGAACTGTGAGGAATAAATGTCTGATATTTAAGCATCCCAGTCTATGGTATTTTGTTATAGCTACTTGAGCAGACTAACATACTTGCACATTCTCTTACAAAGTGTGTATCTAAGTTTTTTGCTAATTTTTCTATTAGGCTTTCTTTTACCTCTTTTCTCTCTTTTTCCATTTCTTTGTACGTATTGGGTACAAGTATTTTCATGTTTGCTTGTTTATGTTTTATTCATATAGTCTTCCATTTCCTGTCTTGCCTTTTAAACATTCTTAATAGTATCTTTTCTTAAACTGAACCTCATATTTTAGTAAAGTCCAAGTTATCAATGTTTTCTTTCATGATCATCAGTGCTTTTCGTGGCTTAAAACAGCAGTTGATACCCCTATGTTGTAAAGATATTATCCATAATATCTCCATATGCAGTACTGTTTTGGCTTAAGTGCTACAATCCACGCAGAATTACTTCCTGTGAATGATGTAATTTAGGGTATATTAATTTTCCAGGGCAGCCATAACAATGTGCCACACACTGGGTGACGAAGGCAATAGAAATATATTTTGTCATAACTGTGGAAGCTAGAAGTCTGAGATCAAGGTCCTGGAAAGATTGGTTTATTCTGAGGCCTCTCTTCTTGGCCTATAGATGCTGATTCCCTCCCTATCTTCCCATGGTATACCCTGTGTGTGTGGCTGTGCCTATATTTCCTTTGTTTATGCAAGGACCCCAGTCATATTAGATGTGGGCCCACCCTACAGTCCTTGTTTTAACTAATTACCTCTGTAAAGACCCTCATCTCCGGAGAGAATCAGATTCCAAATACTAGGGGTTAGGACTCCAACATACGAATTTTGGGGGACACAATTCAGCCCATAACTTAGGGTCAGAATTTTTTTCATGTAGATAGCTAATTGACCCAGTATATTTATTTAAAATTATGTTTTTCTCTATTATTTTGGTACCAAATTAATCAGAACTTAAGTGTCCATATACATGCGAGTTTGTTTCTCAACTTTCTCTTCCATGAATCTTTTTCATAATTCTTATGTCAATAATACTATTTTAATTACTCTAGGTTAATTATAGGTCAATATTTGTGAGACAAAATCTTTCAATTGTTCTTCTTTAACAAATCTTGCTCTTTTTAATTTCCATATTAAAAGGAATTTTTTTCAAATCCTCCTCCCCAAAAAAATCTTGTTGGCATTTGATCAGGATGGAATTGACTTTATTGATCAATTTAGGGATAATTTATATCCTCAGACTATTGAGTCTTCCAATCTACTAACTTGGCATGTATGTCCATTATTTAGAACTTTTCCAATTTATTTTAATAATATTTCAAACTTCTGTGTAGATATTTTGCATATCTTCATTAGTCTCATTCCTATGTTTTAACATTTTTATCATTATGAATTGTGTCATATCATACAATTTGTTTTTTCTTGGTAGGATGGTGGTACATAGAATTTTAGTTAATCTGTTTTGTTGTTGTTGTTGTTGTTATTGACCTTAGATCAGCAAGTTTGTTGAACTCATGTATTAATAATTTATCTCTAAATGTCGTGGGATTTTCTACAAATATCATTATAATCTGAAAATGAGGTGACTGTTTTATCTCTTCTCTTCTAAACATTTAAATTTTTATTTATTTCCCTTGGCTTATTGAACCAGCAGAACTCCTGATACATTGTTGAATGGTGGTGGAGAGAACAGGCATTTCTTGTCTCATTTCCAATCTCAAATGAAAGGAAATTGAGCCCTGCTCTTCATCAGATCAAGGGGATTCTCGTCTTAGTTGACTAAGATAGTTTATAATAGTGTGTGTTAGATTTCACCCTATTTTTTTCTGCATCCATTGAAATAACTATATAATTTTTCTTTCAAATTGGTAAATTAACTTCTAAATAAGTCACTTGTTTTAAATTAATCTTGCACTCCTGGAATAAATAAACTTTGTTACTAAGAATTCTTTTTATTGTAGTGCCTGTTTTTATCTGCTGTTATTTTACTTATAATTTTTATTGCTAAATTCAATGAGGAGTTGTACCTGTAATTTTTTCTACTAATTTCCTTTTTCATTTGTCAGATTTTAGTATTAAAATTATGATGATTTTATATAAAACAGGTTGCAGATTACTAAATCTATTTTTTTCTTGTCTATAAAAGAAGTAAGCAAGATTGGTGGGTTTTATTCCTTAAATTTGTGACAGGATTAACTGGTAAAACCAGCTGGGCCTGGAGTTCTTTGGGGAAGATTTATAATTACAGTTTCAAATTCTCTAATAATTATAGGATTCTACATTTTCTATTATTAGTTGTATTTTTCTATTGTTTGCCCATTTCATCTAAATTTTCAAGTATATTGGCACCAGTGTTATTATAATTTTCTCCTATGATATTTGTAATAGCCTTGTGATGTCCCCATTTAAAAAATCAAAATAATATTTCTGGTGATCTCTTTTTTTGTACTCCTGGATATATATTTTTCTTCATCAATCTCACTAGGGAAGACTTGTTACTTTATTTAGTCTTTCCAAGAATTAAATTTTAGGTTGTTCTATGTTTTCTATTGTACATTTGTTTTCTAATTCATTGATTTCTGCATTTATTTTATTATTTCCATACTTCTTCCTTTTGGGCTAAATTTGTTGTCTTTTTTAAAATGTTTTCTGATAAGCTCATTAATTTTTAGCCTTTCTCCTTTTCTATAAATTTTCATGTATAGCTCACATGTTCTGATGTATAATTTTATTCTTAAAATTCATTTCAAATTGTTTTCTGGATTCCATTGGGATTTCTTTTTTGAGTCATGTATTTTTAGAAGAGTATTTTTAACTTCCATATGTAGATTTTCTAGTTATATATGTAATTGATTTTTAGCTCAATTGCCTTGTGGTCAGAAAACTCATTCTGTATGATTTCAATTACATGAATTTAGTAGAGCTCTGGGTTTTGGTACAGCGCTTGGCCAATTTTGTTAAATATTCTGTCAATGCATGGAAATCTTGTGTCGTATTCTGTAGTTATTGATGGCAGTGTTTCACATATGCCAGCTACATCAACTACTATTGTTGTTCAAATTTTTTATGTCCTCATAGTTCTTAGTTTTGTTTTATTTTTGATGTGATTGTTCTACCAGGTGCAGAATGATATATTAGAATCTCCTAGTATTGTAGACTTGATTATATTTCTTGTAATTCTGTTAATCCTTTCTTTACTCATTTTAAAGTTAAAAGGTGCCTTGCCTTTAAATTTAGAATATAAAATTGGGCCTCAGGTGCTCTCTCTTTACTTTCAATCTTTGTGACTTTTTATATCTTGGATAAAAATGTCTTGCAACTGGGACATGATTTTTTTTTTTCTAGTCTGAAAATCTTTGATGTTTGATGAAAGTAGTCAATTTAAAAATAGATTTGCATTTAGATCTATTATTACTTGTTTACTATGTTTCTATCTATTATAAATCATTTTTCATATTTCTTGCCTCTCTTCAGAGTATTTTTTAGTATTCCACTTTCTCTATTTTCTTAGACGTTTCATATTCTTCTATCATTCTTTGTTTTGGTATTAACCCAGAGATTACAACAAAAATCTTGACTTCTAAGTCTCTAATGTTATCAATAATTTTTTCTCGGGGCACCTGGGTGGGTCAGTGAGTTAAGCCTCTGCCTTCCGCTCAGGTCATGATCTCAGGGTGCTGGGATCGAGCCCCGCATAAGGCTCTTTGCTCTGCAGGGAGCCTGCTTCCCCCTCTCTCTCTCTGCCTGTCTCTCTGCCTACTTGTGATCTCTCTCTGTGTCAAATAAATAAATAAAATATTTAAAAAATGATAATAATATTTTTTTCTCTCTTGAGACAATGCAAAAATATTAAAACTATTTAATACCATTTATCATAAATAGAGTGTACATATAATTTTAAATTCTATGTATCTATATGTGTATAGATAAAATATTAAGATATATATCTTAAATTCTAAAAACTAGCATTATTTTTATATACTTAATATTTAATTCAATTTACCCAAACATTTATTGCCTTTCATTCTTTTTTCAATTTGATCATCTTTCTGGGAGTCTTTTCTTTTATCTGAAGAATACTCTGCAGCATTTCCTTTGGAGAAGTATGCTAATAACAAACTCCTATAATTATTTTTATATCAGATATACAATCTATCTTTATTTTTAGTATTTGGGTTTGTTTTGTTTCATAGATGTTGGAGTTTCTCTGTAGGGGTGGGTAGGGTCACCATCCCAAATTTGGTCTGAATATTAGGACTGATGATGTCACACACTCCAAGAGGGTGTGACAAAATATTAGTCACATAATAAGGGTTTCTGGGGAGAGCAGGACAGACTCCTAAGCTGGTCCAAAAGTGTTGGGGTTCCCTCGGAGGGGTGGAGGCGACCAGACTAGCCGGAGGCACCTTCCTGGGGCTGAGCGGGATGGCGAGTGTCACGAACCCGGACGCACCAACGGACGACACCAGGCTCGGGGGATCTGTCGAAGCAGGATCTCACTTTATTGTGCGGGGGCACACCTTATATAGAGCAGCAGAAGGGAAGTGAGGACAGAGGGGGAAGAGCCAATAAGATCGGGCGAGAGGAGGAAGTGCCATAGGTTTCAGGAACCGAAACTGTGAAATTGGCGCCTTGTTGGCCGGAAGAGACGGCAAGCCGGCGCCATCTTTATTCTGGGCCGCACCCTGTGGAGGCACCTCTAGTTATGTGCCTTATACAAAAGTGGCGTTAGGCAGCAAAAGTGCATTGGATTGGTAGTTTTTTGGCAATTATGGGGTGGGGTCATGGAGATCTTTCTCTTGTGCAAACTGGGGCTTTGCATAGTTTGACGACCCCACCCCCACCGACACTAACCGGGGGGCTCCTCAGCTTGCTTTTCAGTTTGTCCGTTCATGGGCTGGAGAGGAAAAGGGTTGAGGGAGGCTTAAAAGAGTCAAATATCAAAAACTGAGTTAGACTCTTTCTTATAATTGCCCTCTTATTGGTCCGTTTTACTGTTCTGTTGTTGTTTTGTTTGCGTGGTTATCCTTGGACTAATACAATGTCATATTAACTCAATTTAAAAGTCTATGTACAGTCAAGATCATATTTCATTTATTTAGAGCCCACTTCACTTGCAGGGGTTAAATTTCATTTACTTCTCTTTTCCATCCTTTCTGCTATTACTGTCATATCTTTTACCTCCCCATACATTACAATTCCAATCTTACAATTTTGTTTTTTCCTTAATAGTCCTAGGGTGTTTTTCTCTGGTGTTCTAAGCTAAACAGTAGGTGGTTTATCACATCCTGCTTGAGTGGGCTCTGGACTCTAATATTGACTCTCCTGGGCCCACCAGGCTGTCCAAGTGCCACTGCCCCTCTGTGCCTTTTCCCAGGTCTTCCAGAATAGACAGATGTCCCTATGGGGAGGCTGCCCAAATTCTGGGTTTACTTCTCAAGGTTTTGTTCTTCCACGGGATCTTGGCTTTATCCTTTTCTATTTGTTTTGTTTAGCCTTCAATCTTTAAACAGATTTAAAATGGTATACTTAGTCCCATTTTTCTGGATGCTCAGAGGGAATAGAGTAGGGTATTATATGGTCTTCCCTTGATGGGAGTTAATATTCCCTCCCCATTTTATTATTACTAATAGCATATTTATTCTCTGAGTTTCAAGAGAATAGATAAAGCAAAATTCCATTTGAATAATAGGGTAATAATTGAATGGTACTGCCTCCCAATAGAAAAATGTTAATGTATTGAGTCACGGTTTTTAGATCTCTCCAAACATTTTTGCTGCTCTAATTCTTGTGCCCAAATAAATCTATATGGGGACAGGCACCTGAAAACACTGCTCTTGTTGCTCATCAGATATGTTACAGACCTATGTGAAGCTAACATGTCATTCATCTTATTATCTAGTTAGTGCAAAGCTATTGGCTGGGCTATGTGGCCATAGTCAATCACTACAATTGCAGAAAGTTGGCTATTGAATGCTTTATGAGACACTATGGTAAGCCCTTATCAGGAAAGTCAAATATCAAGATTTGATTGAGTGTGGAGGGGTTGAGATGCTTAGTGAGTTGTAAGGATCCAGGTTTACATATTTTCTTCTTTTGAGAATCTTATTTCCACATCTATAGATAATTTCATATGACCTGTGGGCCCATGAAGACCATCTACAAAGTTGTCCAGACTGCACTGACCTAGGTGAGAATCTCTAGTTAGGTATAATTGCACACTCACTTGTTCAATCTGAATCCTGGTTTTTCAGGGGTATTCTCCTGTTTTAATATCACCAGTGACTGGGGCTCATTGTAATCTCCAGATACCTATTTTATTCCTGAAAAAATATCTGGTAGTACTCATTGCTTCACATTGAGCAGAACCCCTTTCCCTGGTGGATTTCATGAGACTTTGCAGGTCAATCCAGTATTTCTCCCTTGTGACAATCTTACATGCACTGACTCTAACCTCATGAAACACCCAAATCTTCTCTCTTTCAGGTTAATTATTCCTATATCTTTTAGCCATTTCTTAGGCAAAATACTTGAAGGGCCAAAATTTAAATAGTTTACAGAATTCAGGCAAGTAAAATAGAAGAATGAAGTGAGCCTGCTTTCTGCATTAAACATATGGGCATATTCTTCATTTAGAAATCTTTCAATTTTGCTGCTTTTGATGAGAGCAGAAAAATATATTTCCTTTAGAAGAGTGTCACACACCTGGGGGTAATTGATAATGGACTGGCAACCTCAGTGCTGAGGAGACACATGCTAGTGAGGGTCTGAGTCAAGCTGGGAGTGTATACTCCATCTCAAGCAGCAGCTCTACTCCTTTCTGGCCCATGATTGTCTTGTGGGAAAATGGAATTGTATAATTAGTTCTTCTGAATATTTAAGATAAAAAAAAAAACCTAGAATCCAGATTTGTATGTAACATAGTCTAAATTTAAATGTAAGTTCAAATCATGTTTGAAACCCTGTGTGGGCTAAACAAAGTGGTAGTTCCCCTAGTCTGCTTCCAAGCTCATCAAACCTGGTTGTTTTTGTCAGTGTCTCCAGGAAGGCCATCTCCTTCCTGGAATGTGTTTCCTAACTCAGGATGCTATTTTCCTGCTATTGTGTGGTCAGCATAGATTAAAGGCATTCTAGATAAACTGCCACCTAAATACCCTAAGCTATTGGGAGGAGAGGGGGAAGGAGAGAAAGACAACACAATCTCACACTTGACTCATACTGGGTTTTCTGACAGCTACAATCTCCAAACTATTTTCTTGGTGGGGTAGGAGATCATGTTGAAATCTTGTTTCCTTCATCCTGTTCCAAGCATTTATGGATCTTTTGACACATGATCAGAAGTTTATAATGATCAAAACTACCTCTTAGGCAAGGGGCAGCACTTTGGCAGAGAGGCATGGAAATGCTTCTGTCAACCCAGCTGGAGAGAAGATAGCCAACCCTTGGTCACTGAGTCCCGATTAAGGCAATTCACACTATTTCTTTCCCGTATGGAGTCCAGCACCTCCCACCTACCTCACTTCCTTGGACCCCCATCTTCTTTCTTTTATTCAGGATGACAGGTCTTGGAGGAGAAGGGTTGTGTTATTGAGGGTGGACATGGGCTTATCCTCTAGGGTCCTCAGGATGGACTGTGCTGATCTTCCGTGTGTTGGTTGCCCTGTGATGTGCTCATCCCTTGCTGCCTCAGGGAATAAGAAGCAGAGTAGGATAAGAAGAAGAAGAAGGATATATTATCTTTAAAAGCCATGCTATGGTCTGTGAATTTAACTTTGCAGTACCAGAATGGGAGAAGGGAAACCTGACTCAGGGAAAGTCAACTCTTCTCTGAGCTGGGGCTGAATCACACCATTAATTGGTATGTATGCATGAGTAGGAAGCTCAGAGAATTCTAGTGTCAGAGGACCGTCTGCCAGTACACACTGTTCCTCCTCCAGAAAGATGCACATGATATATGCAGTCTCCGTATGCAGATATGTAATTACAGCAAAGATAGGAAACAATGAGAGCCAATGTGGTCAATAGCTACAGGATGGAGTTACCTCTCCTGCTCATTAGGCTGCTAGGGTCAGCATAGCTGTAATGAGCTTGGTTGTTATACTATGCCTAACTTAATGATCAATAATACATTGGAAGTCTTTTCTTGTCCATTCGGCATAAGTAAACTTGTCAGGATTTTATGTATACATAGTTATATGCACATTGAGTCTGACTTTCTGGGACGCCAGTTAGAATGTGGGTTTCTGTAAACATAGAAGAGTTTCCTAAGAGTTTGTCATGTTTCCTCCCTGCGTTCCTGGATGGTGCTTGCTCTACACAGCATGTAGATCTCAGCATAACGACAAGGAGATGCGGGCTTTGCCTGGAAGTGTGACATCTGCAACCCTCTCATGACTGCCCAGAGGATGAAATTAGGACCTTCAGTGCTGCCGGTGACATCAGAGCAAGAGTAACAAGTATCTTCTCAGTCCATTTAGAGACTGTATCCTTGCCCTTGTTTCTCAGACACCTGAGACCTCCTCTCACCCACTGTTAAAGGGGGCACCTTAATATCTACTCTACTGAGCTCCAGTGACCATTCCATGAAAACTATGCATGTAAAACAGAAGAGGACTTGTAGGTGCCAGGGACTGCTGTTAACAAGCCCTGGTAGTCTGATAAGGGCCAACAGCTGCTGCTAACAGCTGCACTGAATATAAATGAAGATGAGCTGAAGCATACAAAGGTTTGGAACCTCTGGGAATATTGCTCTTAAATTCAGATAACGAACCGTACTGCACAGAGCACATACCACAGAGTGTTTTGTAGACAAGGCTTTGTGAATTTTTATGGAGAAAATCCAGTGTTGTAAAAGGGGTCTTAATAATGGCGCCTCTTTATTTCAAGAAGACTAGGAATATATCGTGTTAAATAAGATATAGGAGGTTCCACAACATTCAGTAAATCGAGGAAACAATGACTTCTGACATCTGCTTCCCTATTGATTCTCAGCTCCACAGAATATTCCACTGTTAAATGAGATAAATAAATGGGCAGTCTTAGCAACATAGAAGTAGAAATTGCCGAGCAGAAGCACTATGTATTTCATACACTCTGGTTGCTGGAGCCTGCTGTGTATGCTCTGGGTGAGTCCTTGAAGGGGAGTCTTGGCTTTTCACCTGTGACAGGTCAAGAGTGAAGAAGTAAATGAGGCACTCTTTGATCCTATCAGTATATGAGCTGCCATGGACCTGTAGGGGAAATGAGAGAGAGAATGTGCAGTGAAATTTGCAACAGAGCAGACTTGATGCTAAACCAGCACAGATTAGATCCTGAAGTGCTACCTGCTCACAGAAGTCACCCACAGCTGGAGTGGGAAAGTGTGAGGATGGGTGGGGGCTAGAGACTATACACCATGTCTATCCCCTTTCTTTGGCAGGAGAATGAAATGTGGCCCTTTCTGTAAAATGGCTGAATCCTGGTCTAAAAATAAAAAGAAGGAACAGCATGGAGTCAGTTCACACTTTTGATATCTACAGTGTGCCAGCATTTTACCTCCATTCTCACATCTGTTATCATCTGACTGGGCTGCAAGGGACACAGAACATTTACTTGGAGCCACTGGGGCTGAGTTTGAGGCTGCCTCTTACACTGGTTAGCTGGGTTCCTTGTGCAAACTCCTAACCTCCCTTTGTTAAGTGTACTTCAATGCACTCCTTTGTTGAGCAAGAAGAGTAACACCAAAAGAACAGGGCACAGTAGGTGCCTATCTCAGTGGTTTCAGCCTCTGTCTGGTACATAGAGGAATGGTTACATCATTGATCTAGCTGGCCAGACATCAAAGGGGACAATCTCTGTCTGGCCCTCTGAACTTTTGGATTTTTTTCCTTTGTTATTCTTTTAAAAAGAAACAAACAAACCAAAACAAACAGACAACAACAGCAACAACAAAAACCCAAGGACTCTATCATTCCCATGTGCACATAGACTTTCTGGATCATTTCTAGCTGCCTCAGTTCAGCAAGTTACTGACAGTCCACATCATGCTTGTCTAATAAATGCACTGGTTGATTGAGATTTCATTATCAATGAATTCATGGCTCATCTGAGACATTGTGTAATTCAATTCAGTGAAAAGTCACCAATAAAATACAGAAAATAAAGCAAAGTGGCACAACTGAAAGGTGAGTAAATCCTAGGATAGTTTTTAGGACAACTGTTTTAAAAGCAGATGAATTATGCATTGACTGATACATATCCATGGAACGGTTAGCAAATGTCCAACTTGCTTGCATTTGTTTCTTGCACTAAAAATTGAAATGTGTGCATGGAGAACTCAGTGTGGTGCATAAACAATGAATTCTGGAACACTGAAAAGAAATAAAATATGAATAAATAAATAAATAATGATTAAAAAAGAAAAAAATGAAATGTGTGTGAAAAAAAAATAGTTGATCAATGGTTACCTCTTTCTATTGATTGAAATATGTTGCTCCATATGATGGTCATCTTAACGACTTCTAGGCAACTAAACATCAATATAAAGAAGATGCTTTCTCCACTGTTGAGGGTGATCTCTTTATTTAGTTAAGCAAGCATTTTTTTTTTAGAATATCAACTCTGTTCTAGATGCTGTGCTCTGAAGAGCAGATAGGAAGATGGATTAGGTAGAGTACCAGCCCTTCGAGCTTATACAATAACTGGGAGCTCAGGCATGTAATTGGATGATGCAGGTGTCCCTTGGTTTGCTAGAAGCACAGGGTGGTAAATAAACTATGAGGAGGAACTCTTAACTCAGACTTAGGTCAAGAAGGGCATCTGGTGAAGAACAACGTGAGCTGGAGTAGAGGTATTAGAGGAGAAAAAGAAGAGTATGCCCTTGCCTTGGGGTGTGTTGTGGCTGGGAATTTCTCTGTGACTGGAGCATCTATTAGAGAGCGTGTAATGATGAGCGATGAGGCTGGGGTCATCAGAAGGGGGTAAGACTCATCTGGTAACAACAGGGAGGCACTGATAGAGTTTATACAGGAGTACCATGGCTGTAATTATGTTTTAGAAATTTCCCTCTGGGTGCTACATGGATAACAGGTTTGAGAGATGTATTGGATTATTGGAGCTTCAGAGACCAATTTTTAAGTCTATTGTTACAATCAAGGCAACAGTTCAGGAGGCCCTAAGCTGAGGTGGACACCCAGAGCATGGGGGACACAGACGATATTTGTTATCTTGCCTGCGTGTACTTCAGTAAGCACTGTACCCAAATAAACACAGAAGAAAATACGTAGCAGGTTTTTTGTTTTTCTTTTTCAAAAAGTTGTAAGAGGTTGAAAGAGGGGTGGATAATAAAGTATGACATTATAATACCCATTGTGGAGAACCAGGCTTCAGCGCATGGGGGAAGGACTATGTTACACTGACACAATGACAGAAAGAACATAGCCTTAGGTGATGAAATTACACTTATTAAACAGAGACACTATTTTAGGCACCACATTCCATTTGACAGAGTGCCAAAAACAGATGGTACGTTGCAATTTGCTGGACTACAGTTTTCCAAAAGTGTGTCAACTTGGAAATTGGAATCCTTCAATTTGCCAAATGCTGATAACTCATCCTGCCTATTCCACTGCATATTAATTGGCATCCACCTCAGTTGCTTAGATTTTTAACTATAGAAGAAATACAAATATATGGTAAAAGTTTGAAAGAAATCACACATTAGAGAAGAGTATAGATTAAAAAGAAAACGTCTCCTCCCCACTCCTACTTTCTTATTTAGCTCTCACTACAGTTAATCTCTTGCGGATTCTTTTCACATTTTAATGGATATAGAACTTTCATACATATATACATGTTAAGTGGACATCCTTGTACATCTTTGCTTGGTTGTATGGTAACTAATTCTCAGAAGTAGAATTATTGTGTCTAAGACTGTGTTTGTTAAATTTTTAATAGTTTTCACAAAACTGTTGTTCCAAAATATTGCACAAATGCCTCTCATATCCACAACTAGATAACTAGTTATCTATCATTAATCATCTGTATCTACCTATCCCATTTTATTGCATATGTAGTAGTGTTATTTCATTGTGATTTAATTTGCATTTCCCTAATGTGATGTTTTACCTCTTTTCACATGCTTATATGCCATCCAAATTATCTTCTTTGGTGAAATGCTGCTTAGATCTTTTGCTTCTTTGTTATTAGGTTATCAATTTTCTTTTTTCTTTCCTTTATTATTTTCTTTTATTTTTATTTTAGTTTCAAGTTTTTATTTGAATTTCAGTTAGCTGGCATATAGTGTAATATTGGTTTCAAGAGTAGAATTTAGTGATTCATCACTTACATACAACACTCAGCTCATCACAAGTGCCCTCCTTATCTCATCCCCTGCTCACCTCCCTCCACAGACCATCCGTTTGTCTCTGTCATTAAGAGTCTATTTTATGGTTTTCCTCTTTCTTTCTTCCCCCATGTTCATCTCTTTTGTTTATTAAATTCCACTGGGTGCAATTATATGGTATTTGTCTTTCTCAGACTAACTAAATTTGCTTAGCATAACACTGTCTAGCTCCATCCATGTCATTGCAAAGAGCAAGATTTCATTCTTTTATATGGCCAACTAATATTCCATTGTGTGTGTGTGTGTATATATATATATGATATATATATATATATATATATATATATATATATATATATATATATATATCTTTATCCATTCATCAGTTGATGAACACTTGGGCTGTTTCCATAGTTTGGCTATTAGAGATAATGCTGCTGTAAACATTGGGATGAATGCCTCCCTTCAAATCAGTATTTTTGTATCCTTTGTGTAAATACCTAGTAATTCAATGGCTGTATCATAGGATAACTATTTTTTTTAACTTTTTGAGGAATGTCCATAGTGTTTTCCAGATTGGCTACACCAGTTTATATTCCCACTAACAGCATGAGAGGGCTTCCTTTTCTCTGCATCCTCACCAACATTTGTTGTTGCTTGTGTTGTTAATTTTAACCATTCTGACTAACAGGTGTGAGGTGATATCTCATTGTAGTTTTAATTTGTATTTCCCTAATGGGTCATTGGTTTTCTTACTGTGTTCTGGCATCTTATCATATATTCAGAATATAACATTTTTGTCATATGTGTTTTATAAATATTCTCTCCTAGTCTGTGGCTTATATTTTTATTCTCTTAGAACAGAAATTTTTAGATTTTGATGATCTTTAATATATCAACTTACTTTTAATGAATTATGCTTTAGGTATTCTATCTAAGAAATCATTTCTTAACCCGAAGTCACAAAGATTTTCCTCTATGCTTTCTTCCTGGTGCTTCATAGGTTTAGGTTTTACTTTTATGACTATGGTCCATAATTTTTTTTCTATGATCTGTAATATCAGTATATGACACTGAAATGGTAAGATATGGGCAATGATTGTGCATGTGTGTTTTGCATATAGACATCTAATCGTTCCAGGATGATTTCTTTTGAGAAATCTTCTTCCCCTTTATAATCATGGACCACATATTTTTAAAAAGGTCTATTTCTAGACTTATTATGCAGGCATACCTCATGTAATAACATTTTGCTGTATTTTACTTCACAAATTTTACATTTTTAAAACAAACTAAAGGTTTGTGACAACTTTGTGCCAAAGATGTTCATTGGCACCAATTATCCCAATGGTAATTGTTCACTTCATGTTTCTCTGTCAGATTTAGGTAATTCTCACAATATTTCAAACTTTGTCATTATTATTATAATTGTTACAGTGATTTTTATCAGTGATTAAAACTTGCTGAAAGCTAAGATAATGGTTACCATTTTTTATCAATAAAGCATTTTTAAATTATGTAAATTGGTTCTTTAAACATAATGCTATTGAACTCTTAAGAGTCTACTGTGTAGTGTAAACATAACTCTTATATGCACTGGGAAATCAAAAAGAATTCATTTGATTCACTTTATTGCCATGTTAGTTTTACTGTGCTGAATTGGAACTAAACCCACAATATGTCCAAGATATTTCTTTGTTCTCTGTGCCTATCATTTCACCAACATCACACTATCTTCATTAATATAAGCTTTCAATAGGTTTTTAAATGAGATAGTGAGAGTCTCCAAATATATTCTTTGTTTTCAGAATCACTTCAGATGTTCTAGTTCCTTTTACTTTCCATATAAATGTAATATCGGTATTAAAATATTGGATGCTGCTGTCAATTGCTTTGATACCAAATGAATAGATTTATTTTCAGAAATGTCTTCTAATACACAAATCTACTATAGTTAAAACCATGTGTCTTCTTTGGTTTTTACTTAATTATTTAATTAAATACTAATTAAATGAATGTTTCGTAGGTTTCAGCATACAGACCCTGTGCATATTTTGTTAGATACCTACTCCATGTTTTGGGGTGCTATTGTAAGTGGTCATTTTAAAATTTGATTTTACAGCTATTCATTGCTACTAATTAGATATATAATTGATTTTTGTTTATGACATTTTATCTTCTGACTCTAGTAAACTCACTTATTTCTTCTAATATCTTTCTCACTCCTCTCTCTCTCTTTTTTACAGCTTCTTGGGCATTGTATGTGGATAATTATGTCATCTGTGAAAAGTGACACTTTTATTTCTTCCTTTCCCACCCACATGCGTTTTATGCCTTTCATTTTCTTTTGCTTGACTCATTGCACTGACTAGAACCTCCAGAAGTGGTACAAGTTGGACTCCTTGCCTTGTTTCTGATGTTTGGATCAACACTTGCAAATCTTTCATGTTTAAGTATGTTGTTAGCTGTAGCTTTTTCACAGATGTCCTTTACAGTGTTGAATAAGTCCTTTTATATTCCTAATCTGCTGAGCATTTTTATCATGAATAGATGTTGGATTTTGAATTATTTTTTTCTACCATTTATTGAAATGATCATGTCTTTTTCTCCTTTATTCAGTTGATATGATGAATTACTTTTTGAATGTTGAATGAACCACACATACCTGCTATAAAACTTACATGGTCATGATTTATTCTTTTTTACATTAAAAGTGGGTTTCCTATAAACAGTATATAGTTAAGTCTTATTTTTCAAAATCTGGTCTTTATCTTTTCTAGTAAGTATGTTTAGACCATTTAGATTAATGTAATTAGTGAGATAGTTAAATTTTTTTCTATCATTTTTTAATTTTTTTTTATTTAGTCTCTCTGGTTTTTGTTCTACCATTCCAACTCTACTGCCTGCCTATGGATTATTTCAATACTTTTAAGTATATCATTTTTTATATATTTTTTAGTTTTATTCTTTTTAAAAAATTTTTTTTTTAATAAACATATATTTTTATCCCCAGGGGTACAGGTCTGTGAATCGCCAGGTTTACACACTTCACAGCACTCACCAATGCACATACCCTCCCCAATGTCCATAACCCCACCCCCCTTCTCCCAACCCCCCTCCCCCCAGCAGCCCTCAGTTTGTTTTGTGAGATTAAGAGTCACTTATGGTTTGTCTCCCTCCCAATCCCATCTTGTTTCATTTATTCTTCTCCTACCCACGTAAGCCCCCATGTTGCATCACCACTTCCTCATATCAGGGAGATCATATGATAGTTGTCTTTCTCTGCTTGACTTATTTCGCTAAGCATGATACGCTCTAGTTCCATCCATGTTGTCGCAAATGGCAAGATTTCATTTCTTTTGATGGCTGCATAGTATTCCATTGTGTATATATACCACATCTTCTTGATCCATTCATCTGTTGATGGACATCTAGGTTCTTTCCATAGTTTGGCTATTGTGGACATTGCTGCTATAAACATTCGGGTGCACGTGCCCCTTTGGATCACTACGTTTGTATCTTTAGGGTAAATACCCAGTAGTGCAATTGCTGGGTCATAGGGCAGTTCTATTTTCAACATTTTGAGGAACCTCCGTGCTGTTTTCCAGAGTGGCTGCACCAGCTTGCATTCCCACCAACAGTGTAGGAGGGTTCCCCTTTCTCCGCATCCTCGCCAGCATCTGTCATTTCCTGACTTGTTGATTTTAGCCATTCTGACTGGTGTGAGGTGATATCTCATTGTGGTTTTGATTTGTATTTCCCTGATGCTGAGTGATATAGAGCACTTTTTCATGTGTCTGTTGGCTACCTGGATGTCTTCTTTGCAGAAATGTCTGTTCATGTCCTCTGCCCATTTCTTGATTGGATTATTTGTTCTTTGGGTGTTGAGTTTGCTAAGTTCTTTATAGATTTTGGACACTAGTCCTTTATCTGATATGTCGTTTGCAAATATCTGCTCCCATTCTGTCAGTTGTCTTTGGATTTTGTTAACTGTTTCCTTTGCTGTGCAAAAGCTTTTGATCTTGATGAAATCCCATTATTTATTTTATAACTGGAAGTTTGTACTTCTTAATTTCTTTCATCTATTTCATAAACTCCTCCACCCACCTCCTCTCTGGTAACCACTAGTTCTCTGTTTTTAAGAGTCAAGGTTTTGTTTGTTCATTTTTTTGACAAATACCGTATAATTTCAGTTGTATTGGGGATCTAAAAACAAAAAACAAAGAATAGTCCTTTATATTTATCCAAACACTTATTATTTCTGACGTTCTTCTTCATTTCTTAAATTACAAATTTCCCTTTAATCCTGAAATATGTCTTCAGACTGTCCTTTGAAGAAATTCTGTTGGTGACAAAGTGTCCTGATTTTTTTTTTTTTAACAGAGAATGCATTTATTTTTCCTTTGGTCCTCAGGGATATTTTTGCTAAGTATAGAATTCTGGACTTAACATCCTTTTCTTTCAACTCTTTCAATGATTATGTTTCACTGTTTTCTGGCTTGTTTGTGTTTTCCTTTCTCTTTTTTTCCCCACCCTGTTTTATTGAGATATAATTGACATAATAGCACTGTGTAAGTTTAAGGTGTACAACATGATAATTAGATATACATATGCATTGTGAGATGATTACCATAGTAAGATTTCTGAGCATATCCAGCATCTCACTTAGTTACTTTTTTGTGTGTGTGTGGTGAGAACTTTAAAATTGACTCTTATTTTCAAGTATACAATATGATATTTTTAATTATAGTCACCATGCTATACATTAGATCCCCAGAGTTTATTCATCTTATAACTGGAAGTTTGTGCTCTTTGACCATTTCTTCTATATCCCTGCCCCTGCCAAATGCTAAAATATTCAATTTCTCTGTATTTGAGTATGAGTTGTTTGTTTGTTTTTAGATTCTACATGTAAGTGAAATTATATATTATTTGTCTTTTTCTCTCTGACTTATTTCACTTAGTATAATGGCTTATGGCCCATTCATGTTGTCACAAATGGTAGGATTTCCTTCCTTTTTAATGGCTGCATAATATTTCATTGTACTACATAAATATATATTATGTAATATATATGTTTTCTTTATCTATCAAAACCTGTTTTTATATCTGTCTATAATAAATAAGCTTCACATATTTCCTGATGAAAAATCTGTGTTAACTTGTATCATTGTTCCTCTGTATGTCTTCTTTTTTCTCTAGTTGTTCACATGATTTTTCTTTATCATGATTTTTGCTTATTATGTGTTTGGGCATGATTTTCTTAAAGTTTATCTCATTGAGGTTCATTGAGTTTCTTGAATCTTAACGTTTATGGATTTCACCAGTTTGGGTAAGTTTTGGGACACTATTAACACATTTTTTTCTTCACCAATTTATTTCTCTTCTTTTGCTGGGACTTCAGTAACATGAATGTTAGACAAGTGTTTTATTAATATTTTTCCACATAAATATTATTTCCTCAAAGTTCTATTTATTTTTTCAGGCTTTTTTTCCCTCTTTTCTTCAGACTGATAATTTATATTGAATAACCTTCAAATTTGCTGGCTCTTTCTTCAATCATCTGTATTCTGCTCTTAAGCTGATCCAGTGAATGCTTTATTACAAATATTATATTTTAAATTTTTAATTATTATTTGCTTCTTTTTGAGTTTTTAATTTCTGTTCTGAAAACTTCTTTCCATTTATTTTAATTGTGTGTCTTTATTTCATTGACAGAGTTGCATTTGTTGCTTTAAAGTCTTTGAGTATTATGTTCTGCTGTTTCAGTCCTGTTCAAATTCCTGGAAAATGTTAATATTTTCATTTTGGCAGCCCACCAACCAAGATGGGGTCCAACCCTAGGTTCTGTTCTGTTTTCTGAGTTCTAGTTCCAATCTTGGATTTGTTTCAAACATTTTGTTTCACTGCTTTGGGTCTATTATTAATGCATTCATTTAAGATTTAAGTGGTAATTTAAATCTTGGTTTGGTTCTCAAGCCTTTGATATGCTGGTTTGGGTCTGTCCTGAACATCTGTAGCTTGGGGATGTTTTGGCTATACACAGAATAAAGGGATCACCTTCTTCAGTTGTCTTTTCTGTAGGAGTCCCAACTTTGGCCCCTTTCAAAGGTTCCTTTTCTGGTTCCTCTGGTCAGACAAATTTTAAGTACTCTTGCCATTGCTACAGCAATAGCTCCATTTTGGGAGCCTGCTCTTGGGGCAAAGCTACAGGGCTAAAAAAAGTAACTAAGCATACACACACAGAGACACCAGAGGCTACTTCTACCCTCATCAGACCACAAGGGACACTTTCCATGATACCTCTAAAAAGTTGAGGTTTTTGTCAGACTTTCAGACTTAGCTGATGTATGACTCCACAATGGGGATCCATACTTACTTAAAAGCCATAAGAACAAAACAGTATGGGAACCTCATTCCCCTCCTGGTTCCCAAGTTTTAGCTCCTTTCCATATTCCATGTGCTTTAGTTTATATAATTGGCAGAGTCCTAAGGTAGTTACTTACTGTATTTTTGTCCATACACTTTAGTTGGTAATTACAGGGGGAGAGAGGGCAAAGAGCTCACTCTATTTCAGTAGGAGCTGGAAACACTTTTATTATAATTTTATTGCTTCTTTTAAATTGTAAGTGAAGTTCTCTGCGATTGTTGTTAGTCAAATCCTTGTTCATATAATTTCTCCCATTCATCTTTTTTGATGTTTGAAATCAAATATCTTAAAAAAAAAGAAATGGAATGTCTTCATGTATAACACAGTAATATAAAATATAAATTTTTCCCTTCTCATCTGCTTGCTCGCTCTCTCTCACTCAAATAAGTAACTAAAATCTTTAAAAAATAAAAAAAGGGTGGGCATCTGGGTGGCTCATTCAGTTAAGCGTCCACTTTCAGTTCAGGTCATGATCCCGTAGGACTCCCTGCTCGGTGGGAAACCCACTTCTACCTCTCTCTCTGCCACTCACTCATGTGCTTGCTCCCTCCCTCTCTCTCTCAAATAAAATAAATAAATAAATAAATAAATAAATAAAATCTTTAAAAATATTTTTAAAATATTAATTTTTCCTTCTTGCTCCAAGAAGTTGCATTAAAAGTACAACAGTTTATATAACTTTTTTGTTTGTTTGTTTCAAAAATCTTTTAATAGACTTTTTTAAAAACAGTTTTTGGTTCAAAGCAAAGCTGATAGGAAGGTAGAAATTTCCTATATACTCCCTCTCCACCAAATGCATGATCTCCTCCCCTTTGAACAACCTGACCAAATGGTACTTATATTACAACTGATAAACCTGAATTGACACATCATTATCACCCAAACTCCATAGTTTATATTAGGGCTCACTCTCAGTGTTGTACACTCTATGGGGATGGACAATTGTATAAATGACATTTACCCACCATTAATGTCATTCAGAGTAGTTTCAAGGACCTAAAAATCTCCTGTGCTCTGCCTGCCCATTCTTCCCTCTTGCTTCCATTAACTTTTAATGGGGGTCTTTGTATATAATTATTAATTTTGCATATAGTTTTCTTTTTCTTTCTTTCTTTTTTTTTTTTGAGAGAGAGAGAGAGCAGAGAGAGAATGGAGGTGGGGGAGAGGATAGGAAGAAGGAGAGAGAGAAAGAGAATCTTAAGTGGACTCTAAGCTCAGTGCAGAGCCCAACACAGAGTTTGATCTCATGACCCTGAGAGGATGACCTGAGCCAAAATCAAGGGTCTGATGATTACTGGACTGAGCCATCCAGGCACCCCTATTATAATTTTCTAATAAACCTACTTAGTAAAATGTTTCAATTTTTATTGTTGTAACTGATGTCTCTTTAACTCTACAAGTATATCATCATATCATTTATAAGTAATAATAATTTTGCCATGTACTTTCCAATATTTTCATGTCACTTATTCCTCTTATGAAATTGTTTTGACTGGGATATTCAGAAAAAGTTATAAACAATAGTGGGGAAATTGTACATCCTGTTGTATTTCTGTCTCAAAATTGAACAATTTGAGGAGAGGAGAGTTTAACTAAAGGACTAATTATTAAAGTGTAAACAGGGACTTGGCAAAATATCGAGAGATGATGGAGTGCTCTGGGCTAGTAAAAGTAGGAGTCTTTATCTTCCAGAACAGAAATATTACAAGGGAAGCAGTGCAGTAACAGACCCCATGGGGAGTGCTCTAGGGAGAAGACCATCTATGGAGGCAATACTAAGATCTTCCTTTCTTTCAATTAAACATTACAAAAAGGCAAACAGAATAAAGTAATATACTCACCATCCACAATGAACAACTGTTAACATTTTGACATGATTTATTCAAATCCAACAAAAATCTCATTGCAGGTACATTTTAATCCTCCCCTCTTTGTTCTTCCCTTCCCAGGACTAATTCCTCCCTTCTTCTCCAGAGGTATTCACTATTATGCATTTTTGTGTACTTACATTTTTCACATAGATGCAAATATGGAACAAAACCTATATAAAATGTTTTAGGAACACTGGAAAAACAAGTTTTCTGAACACTGATTATTATTATTTTAGATCTCAACTGAGAAAAACAAATATTTTAAAAATTGTTTCATCAGGAACAGAAATATGAGGACAGAAGTGGACAAGAGTCAGGGATCTATCTGGTTAGGTTCACCTCCATCATTATCCAAATGGTTAGGCTCACCTCCGACGAGGAGGAGGTTGGGCAAGTCACTTAACCTATGTTCTATGCACTTCAATATCTTTACTTTTAATGTACTGGTAAAAAATTTCAGGCTTTGTAAGCCATACAGTCTCTATCTCAACTACTCAGCTTTGTTATTGTAGTGCAAAAGCACCCATAAATATGTAAATAAATGAGTGTAGCTGCATTCTAATAACATTTTGTTTATGAACATTGTAATTTGAATTTCATATAATTTTTACATGCCAAAAAATATTTTTATTCTTTTCATTTATTTCAATCATTGAAAAAGGTAAAATCCATTCTTAGCTCTGGACAAAAATAGGTAGTTGACCAGAATTGGCTCATGGGCAATAGTTTGCTGAATCTATGCTCCAAGCAGTTTAGTAATTGTTATTATTATTCACATATTTATATGTAAACCATTTCAATGTTATATATGGCACTTCTTCAATTCTAAATATTTCAGTAAACATCTCCTAAGAATAAAGATGGTCTAAATATAATGCCATTATCATAGCTAAAGAAATTAACACTAATTCTTGAATATCGCCTTATTTTTGGACCATCCTGAATTTGGTATAATAACTACTGTCCCAACATATCTTCTAGGAAGTTTTTGTCCTAATTAATATACAAAGTTTATTCATTACATTGCATTTTAATGACTCTCTACTCTCTTTAAATCTAGAATAGTCTGTGCTTTCCCCCATGATCTCTAGTTTTAAAAGTCTGAACGTACTTTTTCTGGGCCAAACATTCTGGATTTGTAGATCATTTTTTCTTGTTGGATATTTAATGAGTCCCTCAATTCCTCATGTTTTCTGAGAACTGACAATTTTTTTTTCTGAAAATTTAATCTAGGTGA
The DNA here is from genome assembly GCF_009829155.1 of Mustela erminea. Taxonomy (NCBI): domain Eukaryota; kingdom Metazoa; phylum Chordata; class Mammalia; order Carnivora; family Mustelidae; genus Mustela; species Mustela erminea. Next base: position 25,391,089 of record NC_045618.1, read on the forward strand.
TTTTTTAGATTCAGAGTAAACTTTTGGCAAGAATGCTTCATAGGTGATGCTGTGTGCTTCACATTCATTTGGAGCCAAATAACAGGGGCGCTTAAGTGACAGTCATTAAGTATCCACTTTTGGCTCAGGTCATGATCCTAGGGTCCTGGGATCAAGCCCCACTCAGACTCTCAGCTCTGGGCTCTCTGCTCCACAGGAAACCTGCTTCTCCCTCTCCCACTCCCCCTGCTTGTGTTACCTCTCTGCCAAATAAATAAATAAGATCTTAAAAAGGAAAAAAAAAAAAAAAGGAAGCCAATAACACCTGTTGTCCCAGGTGTGGACTAGCAGATTTTCCATCCTGAAGATACATTGTCCTTTTGCAATCAGCAAGGACTCTCTGCAGGAACTCTTCAGCATCTTCAAATATTTTGTTTTTCAACCACCTGTTTTCTAATGGCTTGGGGATTCAGTAGTCGGTGATTCTCATCTGGATCAGTCATTACATTAAAAAATTATTTTTAATTGCTGTATGAACTGAAGGGATATTTAATTTAAAGGAACATACAGGAATCACTACTAATTGGTAGAAACTTTTTTTAAATTGTTGTTATTATTATTTTATTTAAAGTCATTAGTTTCTGATGTAGTGTTCAATGATTCATCAGTTGCTATAACACCCAGTGTTCACATCACGTGCCCTCCTTAATACCCATCACCCAGTTACCCCACCCATCTCCCCTCCAGCAACCCTCAATTTGTTTCCCATACTCAAGAGTCTCTTGTGGTTTGTCTCCCTCTCTGATTTCTTCCCATTCATTTTTTACTCCTTTCTCCTATGATCCTCTTACATTCCACATATGAGTGATACCCTGTGATGATTGTCTTTCTCTGATTGACTTATTTCACTTAGCATAATACCCTCCAGTTACATTTAGAAAGTATTTCTAAAATAGGTTCATGTGAGACAGTGGTTCTGGTCTTACCTATTGAGGATATCTGTGCAGGGGCTCAAGGTGGTAAAAGGCAGAGGGAGATTGAGAAGCCGTGCCCACAAACTGGTTTTATAAGAGATTTGAGACATTTGTAAACAATCTCCACCTTCCTTCTGCTGTCACCATGACAACATAAGTGAACCTGGCTAGCACCTTCCCATAGCATTAGGTCTTTCTCTGCTTAAGCTCCCAATCTTATTGAGAGGAATATCATTGACGTTTATCATATTCAGATTAAAAATAAATGTCAGGGGAACCAGAGGAAGGATGGCATGTCAAGATGTATGCTCTGGATCCTGTTTCACCAGGGATGGCCTCTTCACCACCTTTCCTTTATTTAAAATAGTAAGGTTATTATTTGGTATAATAAAGAATACCTTAATTTTTAAAAGTGTTTTTTTGTACCTAAATTTGATGCTGCACTTAATTTGATGCTGTTCATGTGAAAAAGAAAAAAAGATTTACCTTTTTGGACAAATCAAGCATCTAAGTGGAAAAAGGCAAGTCTGAAAGACTTCTGGTTTGGAAATAGTGTGGAGTAGACACACTTCTACCTATGCATTTTACTAAGAACAGCTAAAATCATATATACAACAAACAGAAGACTGAGAAAAGTGGACAGGGAAAGGAAGTCTGCTAGGAAGCTTAGGACTGCGGAATGTCTTATCTTTGCATTTCCTCTTGCCTAATATATGCTGGACATAACCCAGAAATGTCAATGAGCACAGCCAAGAAAACCTTACTTCCCGCCTACTAAAAAGGCCAAGAAAGGGACAGCCGAGGAAGACATATAATTTTAGGCAACTCCAGCCAAACACCACAGGAAAACCACAGCCCACCCCAGTGTCAGCTCTCTCGTGGGGAACCTGACCCCAACACCTAGTGGCATACCAGTCCTGGGTTTTGACACTGTGCTCTTGTTATGTGAAATGCAACCATTATGAGAAACAGGGTGAAGGATACTCAAGACCTCTCCATGTTACTTTGCACTGCATATAATTGATTAATTAATTTTTAAATTGATGTATAATTGACATAAAATGTAGTAGCTTCACATGTACAGCACAGTGATGTGACAGTTCTATACATTATCAAGTGCTCACCATCATAAGTGTAGTTATCATCTGTCACCATACAGTTATTATAATATTATTGACTATATTCCCCATGTTGTACTTATCATGTCCATGACTTATTTATTTTTATAACTGGAAGTTTCTCCATCCTCCCTCACCCTTCCCCTCAGGAAACCACCAGTTTATTCCTTGTATTTATGATTCTGTTTTTCTTTATTACAAAATTAAAAGTTAAATTAAAATGCCAACTATTGGATGATATTTTTATTTTTTCATCTGGGTGCTCTGTAGTCACTTTAATGTACACTGACAGGTTCAGTGCCTTATGGGAAAACAATTAGAACAAATAGCTGTTTGCCTGTTTAATTCTAGTGCAATGTCCCTAAATATTAGGTTTGAAGGAGTGTCACTTGGAATTGGGAAAATTCATTTTCAGCTGGAAGATTTAGGGTAAACTTTGGTGGCCCTATGGAAAATCAGGTTATGTTTATGAGCAAAAGCATCCGAAAGAGAAAACTATCAAGGGCAATCATAGGAAACAATGGAAACAGTTTTGTAACAAAACTCCACTCATCTCAAGAAAAAGTAATAATGTTACCCTTTCTTTCTTTTTCTATTTATTTATTCTTTCTTTATTCATTTCAATGTAATTCAATACAAAATTTAAGTAAGAATAATGACTGTGGAGAGGGACATTAACAAAGGGGAGCTCTGCTTTCAACCTACAGGAATTATTTACTTCACTCCTACTTATTACTCTAGGATATGTCAGTGACCAAAATAGGTAAGGTTCCCATACCCATGAACACTGGGGTTGCTCACATCTAGGACACAACCTGAAACCTTCTAGAAGCAAAGTAATATAACAACATTGGATGGAATCTGGGGTTTGTAGCATGAAGCAGAACCAAACATAACAGCTGCAAATACCTAGGAAGGCTATAACACACGATTAGACTTGCCTTTCCTAGTTCGAACAATGGAAAGTGGCAAGGAAGTTTTCTAGCCACCAGAATTGTTCATAAAGAAACAGACTGCCCTAAGAACTGTTCAGTACCCTTTCATCACTCATTTTTGAGCAAGAGAGGGATCACATTTTGTAAGGACTGATGGTGTTGATGTGAAAAAGGATGTGTAATGAGTGAAAGCAGAATGTGAAGGACCAGCAAGGTCCCTCTGATAGCACAGTTCTGGCATTGAGCACACACTCTCAGAATACAGCCAGATGTCTCAGACCCCTTTGACTCTTTCTTTTTTTTTTTTTTTTTTATTTATTTTTATTTCCAGCATAACAGTATTCATTATTTTTGCACCACACCCCGTGCTCCATGCAATCCGTGCCCTCTATAATACCCACCACCTGGTACCCCAACCTCCCACCCCCCGTCCCTTCAAAACCCTCAGATTGTTTTTCAGAGTCCATAGTCTCTCATGGTTCACCTCCCCTTCCAATTTCCCCCAACTCCCTTCTCCACTCTAAGTCCCCATGTCCTCCATGCTATTTGTTATGCTCCACAAATAAGTTGACTCTTTCTGTTAGGGGTATGAGGTATAACACAGGAGGCAGTTCAATTTGACTCTTGGATCAATAGCAAATACAAACCTCAATGATTATTTGCCCTGTAATTGTACTTGCTTAATCTGATAACCCAAGATTCATTGTACCCCTCTTGCAGTTTCTTTGTTCTTTTGCTTCTATAGCTAGAACCTGCAGCTCCTCAGGAAAAGAAGAAAAAAAAAAAAAAGCCAGAGGGTTACTAGAGCCCATCTACCCTCAGCGCAGAGAGCTAGAGATGGTTGAGAATTGACCTCCCCGCAAAGCAGTCTTAGCCAACCACCAGCTGGTGCAGGAAACATGACAGCCCACCTCTCTTGCCTACTGTGGAGACAGGTCTGAAGTGTAATCACACGCCAGAATTCCCCACAGGATCAGGCTTGGTTTGGGTTGGGACTTGTCTGAACTTGCAACTTGGCTTGGTTCCTTCCTCTTCCCTCTTTTGCTTCCCCAATTCCTTACAGGTTTCCTTTGGGAACAATTACTTAATAAATTATTGGCACATGAATTACAACATTAGGGTCCACCTTTGGGAAACCTAGCCCATTACAGCCCTGAAATAAGAGGGGAGAATATAGATTTTACCTTGAAGAATTTGTCCCCATGGTAAAATAGGTTTCCTAAATAGACACGAATGATAGAAATTCCTTCATCAAATTATTGTTCGATGTTAGTAGAGTAACAAACTCTACAAATAGTTGTCTTTGAGTAAAACCTGAGTACCCAACAGTGTTGTCTATAAAAGGCAAGTCTTTGATAGTTAGAAGTATTATATCCAAGAGAAAAGCCAAGAACCAATCTTAAACAGATCATCTATTGAAGATCAAGGTCTGGCCTTTCATCCCTTGCAAGGGCTTGCCCAGAGACCATGCACCCAGATGGCACTGGAGACTCTGACTGGGGGAACTTGACCCCCCTCCTCTAGGGACCCCTAAATTTAGCACATCCCCAAACTTAAAGTATGCAATCTTAACTTTGTGGATGAGGTAGCAGTGAAACACCAAAGATCCCCAACTAGTAATTATCTTTGAAAAATTATCTCCTTGTGTAGTATGTTAACACACTTTTGGTTCTTTGCTTTCTCCAGTCTCGTCATCAAATGGATTCCAGGAAACTTTCAATCTGTCCCCTTCACCTGCACCCTCACCCCTTCACCAACCAAAGAACAAATGCTTCCTTTGTTGCAAATTACTAGGATGAGTAGAAAACCAAAGCAAAATGTCTACTAGACAGGAAAAGGGGGGCATTTGACATTCACTAAAAAGTAACTTACTCTTCCAGGAGGAACTAACTTTGCAACAAAAGCATCCTCACAAAACAGGCAGGCGGAAGGACTGAGCAATTTAAAACCAGCCACGATTGTGTTTGAGCCTCTAGGAAGTGCGTGGGTGCATTTGAGAGGCATAAGTGTTCTTTGCTGGCATGGAAACAACTGGACTCTGATTTTCTTTTCTTCAACACCTGTGGCAAAGGTACTGGTAGAGAAACTGGTTTTATTTTTCTTGTCTCAGCACAGTGGGCTTTTCCTGTTTCTGAAACTGATGCTTAGCTGGGCTTAGATCTAGAAAAAGGTAGTAGCATCCCTAGGAAACATGAGTGAATGAGTGAAATAGTTTCCATTAGTAGAATACCAACAAAATAATAAGTACTTTATTATTCAGTATATATTATTTTTTTAAATTTTATTTTATTCTTTCAGTGTTCCAAGATACATTGTTTATGCACCACACCCAGTGTTCCATGCAATACCTGCCCTCCTTAATACCCACCTTTTAAAGAAAAGAAAATCAAAACTTCAGGAAATAAAAAACTTACCCAAGTTCACTTAGCAGGTAACCCTTGTACAAAATTGTCCACCTAAAAAAAGCAATCACTGAAGTGTGCTCTAAAATAAGAGTACATTTTCCCAGTTTCCACTACTGGTCCCAGCTTCAGTTTCCATGGTTCATTTGTTGTATATAAAGCTTCCATATGTGCAATTGGTATTTCAACAACCATCTATAATGTACACAGTACTGCAGAAGAATAAAAGAAATATAAGACTTCCAGGGATAAATAAGACTTCTGCAGATAAAACAATTAAACAGAAAAACACATTCCCCCTGCTCTGGATTTAAAGGGAATTGTCCCCACACAAGGAAAAATGGTCCTGTTTTTGGGTTAGCATGTTTGCTACTTAAACAAAGACATCATGGAACATGAAGTTGAATGAAACATCCTCTCTTCTCTGAGATTGCATAGTTCCGGCATATTGTTTTAGCTATCACTGCACTGATGAGATTACCTTTTAATATCCAGCAGTGTACTGAGATACACCCATGCAGGATCCCAACCAATTTCTTGCTCAAGTGTTATAGAAACTTGTTTATCCTTCAATTTTTTTTTTTTTTTAATTTTTGCTTTCCACTCTGATCAAGATTGCACCGAGCGGATGACTGACCTACTTTTGCTGCAGTGTTTGATTTGCTTTTAATTATAGCAATTACAGTGCCCTAATCACTGGCATCGTCCCCAGGATGTTGGGTTTTTTCTTAATGTTATTGTTACTCAGATTACACAGCTTTGGTGCCAGCATGGAGCCTGCTAATGATCCAAGGGTGGTGCTGGCGGTCTTAGGGATGCGTTAGAGGTCAGCGAGAGCCCGTTTTCAAGATTTCTCCAGTGGCTGGTGGGCTGACCTCATTGTGGAGAGCTGCCCCTTGGCATGGCCCAGGGAAACCTGAGTTGTGCTGATAATGTCCTGGAAAAGGAAGGATTCTTTTAGGAGACCCAGTGGAATGAGCCATTTGAGTTTTACAGAATAGTTTTCAGAGTGAAAATAAAACCTTCCCAGAAAAAAAAAAAAGAAAGAAAAAGAAAGAAATGTTTACTAGATGTCGTATTCTACTTCTATCGTCTCCCTTCCTGCCTTCCTATTCTTGATTCCTATCTTAGTCAGTTTGGAGAGTTGTAACAAATATGCCTTAGACTGGGTGGCTTAAACAATAAACATGTATTTCTCATAGTTTTGGAGGCTGTGAAGTTCAGGATCAACGTGCAGACAGATCTTGGTCTGGTGAGGGTTCTATCTCTGGTTAGCAGACAGCTCTCTTCTTTTTGTAACCTCACGTAGCAGAGCAGTGAGAGAGTAAGCAAGGTCTCTTCTCTCTTTCCTTCTAAGGCCACACATGTCATTATGAGGGTTCCATCTTCATGCCCTAATTGCTTCCCTCAGACTCCATCTCTAAGTGCCATTACTTTGGGGAATAGGATTTTAACATATGAATTTTGGGAGAACAGAAACATTCAGTTCATTACAATCTCCAAATTCAAAACACCTCTTGAACAAGCTATGCAGCATTGCTACCAATAATAATAGCATTTATGGAGACTAACTATACGCAAATATTGACTCCTTTTACCTTCCCATCAGCCCCAAGAAATAGAGACTCTTATCATTCCAGATTTTCAGATAGAAAACCTGCCTCAGAAAAAAGGATAAGTAACCTTTTTTTTCTTTTCTTTATTTAGGAGGGAGGGCAAGGAGGAGCAGAGTGAGAGGGAGAGAATCTTAAGCAGGTTCCATGACCAGCACAGAGCCCAAGGTGGGGTTTGATCTCATAACCCTGAAGTCATGAACTGAGCTGAAATCAAGAGTTGGATGCTCAGGGAAATACAAATCAAAACCACAATGAGATACTACCTCACACCAGTCAGAATGGCTAAAATTAACAAGTCAGGAAATGACAGATGCTGGCGAGGATGCAGAGAAAGGGGAGCCCTCCTACACTGTTGGTGGGAATGCAAGCTGGTCCAGCCACACTGGAAAACAGTATGGAGATTCCTCAAAAATTTGAAAATAGAGCTACTTTATGACCCAGCAATTGTACTACTGGGTATTTACCCTAAAGATACAAACGTAGTGATCCGAAGGTACATGTGCACCCAAATGTTTATAGCAGCAATGTCCACAATAGCCAAACTATGGAAAGAACCTAGATGTCCATCAACAGATGAATGGATAAAGAAGATTTGGTACACACACACACACACACACACACACACACCATGGAATATTATGCAGCCATCAAAAGAAGTGAAATCTTGCCATTTGCGATGACATGGATGGAACTAGAGGGTATTATGCTGAGCAAAATAAGTCAATCCGAGAAAGACAACTATCATGCAATCTCCCTGATACGAGGAAGTGGAGGTGTAATTTGGGGGGTTTGAGGGGTAGGAAAAGAATAAATGAAACAGATGGGATCAGGAGGGAGACAAATGATAAGAGACTCTTACTGTCACAAAACAAACTGAGGTTGGCCAGGGGGAGGGGGTTGGGAGAGGGTGGTGGGGTTATGGACATTGGGGAGGGTATGTGATACGGTGAGTGCTGTGAAGTGTGTAAACGCCACGATTCACAGATCTGTACCCCTGGGGCTAATAATACACTATATGTTTATTTAAAAAAATTAAAAAAATAAAGAGTTGGATGCTTAACTGACTGAGTCATTCAGGCATCCTGATAAGGAATCTTTTTGCATTGCAGGGCTGGCTCCAGTTCAAGTGATGTGCGGCCCCTCCGTTAAACTCTTCTTATACTAGGATGCTGAAGGGGTACCTGTAGATGTAAAGAGACATGTCAAGAGAGGCTCCGTCCTCATGAGGTTCAGTGGAGGCTGGGATAATAACTAAGCTTTGCCACTCATTCAGAAACCAGCCTCAAGTTAATTAAATTGATAGTACAGGGAAAAAAAAGGTGGTGATTAATGCTTTTTATTCTTCTGATTTGATGAAAAGTATGGAGTCAAATCTAATTAATTTTCACCTTCACAATGGTGGAGTGATGAGTCAGCTGGCGAGGTGTGGAATTATAGGATGCTCAGATGTTCCTTATAGAGAGGCTGAGCACAGAGCCCTACCTAACCCAAGTCATTTTTGAAGCCGTCTCTGTGTATGGAAGCACTAATTTACTTAGAGATTGTTGATATACTAATTACAATCACACTCACCTACTCATTAGAGTAACTCCTCCAAGGAATTTCCCCATCCTTTTTAAATCTGTACTAATTGCAGGTCTATTTTTAACATACAGCAGAATGATAAAGAATAAGACAGACCTGGGTTGGAATCCAGACTCTTCAGCTTACTGACTGTAATTCTGGACAAGTTACTTAGCCTCTGAGATTCTCAGTCTCCTTACCTGTAAAATGGGGATAATCATATCCTTCCCTGACCTGAAGGCTGTGAAGAACAAATGACAGCCAATGCCCCCAACAGTGTTTTGGTGAGTTTATAGTATAAGTTTCTGGTCCATATTTTTTCATTTGACTAATCTGGATTTTGACTTTTTGCTTATTTCAACTGTTCGCTTTCCAATACACAACTAGGGCAGGGTTTTTCTTTGACTATTATTACAGTTTTCTTTCAATGGAAGTCTAATGTTCAGTGATTTTCTTGGCATGCAATTGAAGCTGGTCTAATTGTAAAATGGTGGAACTGATTTCAGAAGTGAGACCACAGGCTTCTCTCCACATTGGTATGTATAGAGGAATGTGTCTTCCATGGCATCTCACAAATTAGTCTAATTTTAAGGAAGCTATAAGGAGTTTTGTGCTTTTGTCCATGCATCTTTTGTTCTTTGATAGTTAAAAGAGATTTTTCTTCCTTTTTGGGTATTTTAAGTGAACAAGCCCTAGTCTTCACTAAGCGGTTCTTGAACCTCTGTAAAACAGAGGGATTTTTCAGACACCACAGACTCATGGTTGCCTTTTAATCCAAATGAAGGTAGAACATAGTGAGTTTTCAGGGGAGGTAAGGGGAAAGTTACAGATTAAAATATGAGAATACTTGGGGTGCCTGGGTGGCTCAGTGGGTTAAAGCCTCTGCTTTCGGCTCAGGTCATGGTCTCAGGGTCCTGGGATCGAACCCTGCATAGGGCTCTCTGCTCATCAGGGAGCCTGCTTCACTTCGTCTCTCTCTCTCTCTCTGCCTGCCTCTCTGCCTACTTGTGATCTGTCAAATAAATAAATAAAATCTTTAAAAAAAAATATGAGAAGACTCAATCCTACTGAGGATGTAAAAGAAAACCCAGAGGAGAAGCTCTGCTTGGAGCAGGATTTGAGATTGAGAAGGCTCCCAGTAGCCTGAAAGGAGAGAGTGGGAAACCCCAGAAGGTTTCCACATCTGTGGAAAGCTCTGGCAAATGCTCAGTCCTCAGAGAAAAGTCTGAGTTCCTTGCAGCAGAGGGAAGCTGCAGAGCAGAAATATAAGGATACAGGTTGACCTGCTGCTCTGGTGTGGAGGGCTTGGAATATGGGATTTAACTTGTAAGAAGTGTTGACCATTAATAGATTTTGAGAACTGTCATTCTTGGAGGAGATGTTTCTTGTGGCCCAAGCATTGTGTACAATACAACTCTGGTCCTGCTTCAAGTCTATAAGCTTCAAGTCCCCAGACTCTAGGATTCCTGGGAGGATATAAGTGCATCTCCCATTCAGATGTTTTCCATCTGGGAGACAGCTAACCTGACACCTAAGGATGTCAGGTAAAAGATGGATGAACTCAGTGAAAGAGGTCAGGTTAGATGTAGCAGAATGTGAAAAAGTGGGAAAGAGAGAACTTGGTGATTTGAAGAGCTGAAAATACTTTAGTATTTTGTTCTGTTTGTTTGTTTGTTTGAACTGAATGAAGCAATTTATTAACCCAACATCACTTGTTCTAATGCTTCTTATTGGCAGCTGGGAGAGATCTGGGCAGGCAACACTAATTTGAGACTCTAACAGATGAAAGTTGAAAGTAAAAAGGGAATAAGATTGTCCCAGGGAATATGTGGTTACATGTGGACCTAGGACACCTGTGAGGAACCAGTGCTAGAAGGACCAGAATGGTCTTAGAGGCAGGAGAAAATTTACAAGCAGGAGTTGGGTAAAGACAGTGCTCACTCTTTGCCTTCACTTTGCTCTCTTTCTAGTGTGAGAAATTAGAAAGGTAAAAGCAAAAACAATCCAAAATATTTCCCAGAGGCCCTTGCAACTAAGGCTACCTAGATGCACCCGTGTAGTACATGGACTGCTGCAGGAAATAGAGGCTATCTTCCTCCTCCTGGCACTATTGGCGAACAATCTGTGAAGCCATAAGTGTTGGTGGCAGTTACACTGGTTGAACTCAGCATTCCAGCATGTAGTCACCAACTTTGTACGTTCTGAGAGGCAGGTGTGAAGGGCACAAGTGTGGCAGCTGCACCTTTCTGGTCTCTAAGATCACTCCTTTGGTGATGTACTCTCAAACTCTGTCCCAGTAGAAGATGCTGACTTCTGCTTTTATAGTCCAGCCAGTGATTTTTGCTAAGCAACAGATTCCCTGAACTAAAATCTTTTTTTTTTTTCTTTTCACAATACCTAGAAATTCCATTTTCTCACATGGAACTGGGACTCATAAAGGAAATTTGAGGATGCCCAGAGAAGAGACTATTTCAACAAGGACGGTGTGAGCTACAGTTACATAAGATGTTGCCAAGAGCTAATAAAAGTAAGAAGCAAAAGATGTCTACTGTATTTGGAAGTTGTTTTTCATCAAAGTGGTTCCAGTGGTGCCCTAGGTCAGGCAGGAGGGTCACCTAGACAGTGTGTGCCCCATGGCAGGCTGATGATGTGGTCCTCCTTCAGTGTTCCTTCATTAACAACTTTTTTTCTATTCATGGATATTAACGTATATGTTGACTCTCACCCAGGTATGTCATAGGACTCTTCCAAAACAAAACTCCTTTTGTATGATAGCATTATTAAAAGTTGAAAAAAAGAACAAAGACGGTGTTGGGGAGATGGAAGTTTACTCTGTAAAAAGATTTCACGTGGGGACATTTCGAGTAGACATACTTCCTCCCCAAGGTTCTTTTTTCTGCTGCATGGCTACCATGTCTACTTTGCCTTTCTCCTGCTTCATTTCTCAACCATAAGGCTCCTGACTCTTCCTTTCCAGATTGTTCCTCTCCCTTTTCAAACTCACTCTTTATTTCATGTAAAGTGATTTAGCCCTGAGGAAGGATCAATCTCCAGGCGTGTATGCATCCACCATTAGTCAATATTTTTAAGTATGCTTCTTTTGCTGTGACTAAATCAGGTTTCCAAGACCATTATAAAGGTCAACAAAAAAGTTTGCCTGTCAGGTGTTCAGATCTACATCAATAACTTATTACATTCACTAGGCAGGATTATACAATATGCATTTCATTGGTTATGTAAGAAGACTCCAGTAAGTATTTGCATTAATTGATACAATATTTCTAATTTTTGATCATGATTTTTAATTCTTCCTTATAAGAAAATGGGTAATGGAGAGAAAATGAAAGTTGTTAGGACATGGAGGTCAAGGAATAAAGATGCTAAGTTTTGCATGGGTCAGCCACAAGAACAGTGATGTTATCTAAGATTGATAACATTGATAGGATCACTGGGGATGGAAAGGAAGGGGGTGAACCAAGGTCTAATATATTTACTGAATAAATGAGAACATCACGGAGATGTATAAATGGTAAGAATTTGGAGGGATAGATGGTAGCATAGGAGAGTTTTTAAATGACTATGGAGGAGTAATATGAAAATTACATTGGGGAGAAAGAAAGATCTTCATGATACTTATGTTTAGGGAAATAAAGATAGTGTCTAGGTTATCAAAATGTATAAGAACAGGAATCAGGGCTTGTTTAGGAAATGAGGTCAGTGGTCCAGGAAAGAAAGAATGAGGGACTTAAGCATTTGTGTTAGGAATCATGTAACTTCAGTGGCAGTGGAAATTAAAAAGGGGGTCAGGATAAGATAAGATAAGAAATTAAAAGGGGGGTCAGGCTGTGGGCAGTAACAAACTCTGAAATGTCATAGCAGAGCACAATGAATCTTGAATGCAAGTTCATGCAAAGCCTAATGCTGGCCAGAATGGGGTTTCTTCATGATGTGAATCTGGGCCAGGATTCCTCCATTTTGTGATATCTTATTGCGTTCTTCCAAATCAAGGCAACATGTAGAAAATTGTGTGGGCTCATAATTGCAGAAGAAAAAGACAAAGATTATAAGAAAATTAAGAAGAAAAATAATAAAAGAAAAACATAGCCAAATGATATAAATAAATCTAAATATATATGAAATTGATAACATAAAGGTGTAGAGAAATTTATTATAGTCTGATTGAACATATTTAGTAAGACATATTCTATAGGCAATGAGAACTAAAATTTTTTAAAAGATATATTTACTTACCTTAGAGAAAGAAAAAGAGAGAGAGAGTGTGTGTGCACACACACACAGCAAGAAGGGGTAGAGAAAGAGGGAGAGGGAGTCTTAAGCAGACTCCATGCCAAGTGTGGAGTCTGACTCAGAGCTCATTCTCACCACCCTGAGATCATGACCTGAGCTGAAACCAAGACTCTGATCCTTAACTGACTTAACCACCTAGGCCTCCTGAACTAAAAATAATTTTTGAAGCTCATTTGGTAATATTATTGTTAATATTGGTGTTTGAAATTTTTAATGAATATTATAGGATAGAGCAAATGAATAAAAATGTTAACATTATTAGGAACCAAGATTTTAATGTAAGATTTAAAAAATTAAAACAAAGAAGGTATGAAAAACTTTATAAAACTATGGACCTAGAGAAAATGAGTGACTTCTAAACCTAGGTCCTAAAAAATATAAAACTTAAAGCCTACTTCTTGCCTTTCCCTTCCTAACACTTGCTCTTGACACCATGCTCTGAGGGAACCAAGACAGTCATATTCAAAGAGACCACATGGAGAGGACGGTCTGGAAAGGGACTGAGGCTAGGATCAACAGTCAGACTTGTGAGTGAGTGACACTTCAGATGATTCCACTTCCTATCCTTCAAATTTCCAGCTGAGACAGGCAGAGACGAGCCACTCCTGCGGCTCACATTCCTGTCTCTATGAATGTGACTACTTGAGGTAACTTATGAGTGGAATCATACAGTATTTGTCCTTTTGTAACTGGCTTATTTCACTTAGGTTAACATCTACAAAGATTCATTCATGTTGTAGCGGTATCAGGACTGCCTTCCTTTTTTAAGACCAAATAACATTTCATTGCATATATGTACACAATACAACATTTTGTTTTCCATTGATATAATATCTTACACAGCCATAATAACTAAAAAAATAAACAAAAATTCATGAGTTCAGAATGAAATTCCCCCAAAAAAGAAAAGCTGTTATTTTAAAAGAATATCACCTAATAAATGCAAAATCAATAATAGAATGTGAATATAACCATCTTGCAAATCCAAATGTAAAAACTGATTCTGGCAAGAATTTCCAATGTATGCTGAAATTGTTATGTGAAGGATTTGGGGAAAGCAGTATACATCTAATGCTGACAGTGTCACCCCTCCAAACCCATGTGGACTTCAAAGAAGATGTAGTGTTAAAGCTGAGAGATCAAGTAGTTACCTTCTTAGCTAAAAGATCAGTTAGCCTTACCTACAGTGGGTAACCAGACACTACACTCTTTCTGAGATACCTGTATCACCTGTGTAGTATTTTTGCCAAAATGTTTAATCCAGGGGCATCACATCTTTAGATACAACTTAGAGTTCACAAAGAAAATAAAGGAGACAAAAACGTACTAGATGACACCATGAGGAAACCAGCAAATTCAGAATGTGAAATTCTTTAAGACAACCATCCGGGTTTTGAGAAAGTCAAAGTCTGGATAAGTGGGATAATGTTCTAGGTTCCAGTTTCTAAAAAATGAAAGATGTTTAACAGTCTGATGCATGCATTGCCTTTGATTGAATCTTTTCTGGGAATTAGGAGGGAAAAAAAATATATATATATATAAAATGAATTCTGAGGGTGCCGAGGTGGCTCAGTGGGTTAAGCCTCTGCCTTTGGCTTGGGTTATGATCTCAGGGTACTGGGATCGAGTCCCACATCGGGCTCTCTGCTTGGCAGGGAGCCTGCTTCTTCCTCTCTCTCTGCCTGCCTCATGCCTACTTGTGATCTCTCTATGCCAAATAAATAAATAAAATCTTTAATAATAATAAATAATGAAAAACTAAAATGAATTCTCGGTATGATTTGGAAAATTTGAATATGGAATGTGTATAAGATGATATTAGAGGATTACCTTATTCTTAAATCCTTAGACATATTTGGAGCTCAAATGTTGCCATGTCTACAACATAATTTCAAATGAGTTTGAACACACACACAAAAAATGCACATATATTTAGAGATAGAGCAAATATGGCAAGATGTTAACAAGTGTTGAATCTACATAAAGAGTACTTTGGTGTTCATTATATTCTTCCAACACTTTTGTATATTTGAAAAATGTTCTCATAAACTATTGGAAGAAATAATAACTAAATCCAGGAGTGTTGAATAATCCCAATTTGTGGGGTGAGAAGTTTTATTTGTTTGGTGGATCCAAGGCCTCCTGTTCATATCGATATCTGTCTTAATACACGTTTTCTGAATCTTGTTAGATGACCCACTATAAATTTGGCTTAGACACTGGTACTCTACATTAGACTTTTTAGAAGAAAGGATTTTATAGTAGTTCTCTCTCTCTTGCTCTCTGAAGGAGAGTCTTGGGAAACATTCGATTGAACCCTATTATCTGGTAATGCCCACATTCAGCCTGCTGCTTTTTTCCCCTCTACCACAATAAAAGCATTACTGTAATTATTTGTTTGTATAGTTTACATTATTCTAATTATGATAATATCACAGTACAACATCGGCATAATGATACAGTATAATCTGTAGAAACTGCTGAGATTGAATTCAAGTTTCTTGATTTTAAGATCAAGTTTTTTTTTCTTTTCCCTACACTTTTATAAATCTAATACTTATTTGGGGACACTTATTAAAAATCAAATTCTTCTTCCCACACCCAAAGATCTGGTTTGATAAGTCTGGGCTCAGGCCCTGGGGTCTGCATTTTTAACCAGCAATCAGGTGATCCTGAAGGCTCCTACACTTTGGAAAGCACTATAATATTTTAGTTGGAGAGTGAGTCCATGACACAGAGCAAAAACCTAAAGAAGATCTATGCTGGTAAGCTGACTCACGGGGGGCCATACTGATGGTTGGAGCCCATGAACCCAGGGAGAGGAGTCTAAGACACAGCACTGCTGGTAGGGGGTGTTGCCATGAGAATGATGAGTGGATTTGAGCCAGTGTTGGATGAACATTGGCCATTCCTAGAGAAGGGATTTTCAGAATATGTTACTTGGATCTCAGGCAAGGTTCAGTGCCTGCAGGGCAGTTGCTGAGGCAGAGTAGAGACCATCCCTAACCAGAAGGAAAGAAACCTTCTTTCTGCATTGAGTCCATTTGGGAGAGGTGATTTCACAAACAATTTTTCTTTATGCCTTATTGCAATTTATTCAACCAGCTTCGTATTATTATTTTCCCCATTTATAAATGAAAATAAGTTCAGAGGCGTTCAATAACATTTTCAGGATTATGACACGTGATGGGTTTTCCACTCATTACCACTTCCCACTGTGCTATGTTATTCCAGAGTAGAAGCCATTGGAACCTGGAAAGCTAGGATGTATGTTTGCAATGCAGTGGGTATTGGTGTTAGAACCCAGACCAACATGGGCCATTTGGTTTCCTTATTTGAAAACAGGAAGAAGTACCATAGCTCCTTCAAATTGTCATTGTGAAGATAAAGTAAGACAATGCTTATGAAGCCTTGGTATTGTTCCTGGCATATTTTAAATATTCAGTAAATAATAGTTATTACTCTTATGTGGTTAGGAAATCTGATGATGATGTCAGGAGAGGTGGAGAATAAGGTAAGGTCTCCCTTTGTTCTTTCTTTATCATTTCAAAATTGAGGCTTAGTGGAAATGAAAACATATTGGCAAGTCTGCTGTCTAGCAATTCCTTGAAAAGAGTATTCAATGTTAAGAAAAACTGGTGTATCTATCTGATCCTTCTATCATGTCTGTGAAATGCAGGACACCTATAAACTGCTTTTCCCAGGAGCATCTTGTAAAGTGCAACAGGTCCTCAGTGCACTGACCTGTGAGCCAGCTAAGTCAAAATGATTAGAAGTGTTTCAGGACTTCTCTATACGGCTCTCTCATTTCACATTTTTCTCCCTTCCTGTTTTATCTTGTTATTTTATTCCCTTTCAGGCAGATTCATTTTGACTCTTTTTACTCCTCTCTGCTATCAACTTTGCTGAAACTAATTTTTACTTTACATTTTTATGCCCTTATTTAAAAATTACCCCCAAACTCCAGCCCTGTCAGACAGAAAAATCTGATTACGTAATCATGTTAAAATGATGTTTGACTTCATTTAAGTCTGTGTGTGAGAAAATAAATGGGGGCCAAATGCAGGACATATTCCTAATTTGTAGTTGCTTCATTTAAGAAAATAAATAAAACAGTTATTAATTTGGAAAATTGGATCCTAAAGAAAAAATACAAGTGATATCTTGATGATTTAATATTGGTGTTATTTATAGACAGCTAAAACATGAGTTTGACATGTCTTTGTAAATCTATATTAATAAAATCAATAGTACTCCACATAAGTATATTTTTAGCTTGATACGCAACTTAACAATACTGTATCCTTTTTACTTTTATTACTTCATTTTAGTCTCCCATGCTTTGCTGTCATTAAAGTACATTAGTTACTATGGCAATGACAGTGGAAGGGATGTGGCAGGTACACAGTGATACCCAAGGCTACAAATGAGACAGGATTTATGCACCAGATGAACACTAGAGCCCAGGATATGAAATAATTAAGGAAGTGACTTCTAGAAATTCCCTTTGTAAATATTGTGGGTTTTCTGCTTGATTATTTGATAAATAAAGTTAAATTACTCCCTTATTATTCAGGGCTCATTGCAGAGAGTGGCATTCCTGAATGTTTTCTATTTGATCCTGACACCTCCGTGTCTGATGCAGTATTTTCTTTGTAACCTTCTCCATCCTCTCTTTCTGACGACATTCTGAGAGATTATCTTTCGGGATGAGATTTATGTTGCCCATTCAGGCAAATGCTAAATACCTGTAAGTCAGAGACATTCACATGGATCTTATGGTGTAGAAAATGTTAGTTTGATAGTTGGTGTACTGGTTGTGATTAACAGTTTAATAGCGATTTGGCAGAAACAATCCATGATATGTAATGGTGAAGCAGGGAGAGTTAAATTAGCAGCAAGATCAGGGTTTGGTTTTGTTTCATTTCCCCCTGAGGAGCACTTAACCATCCACTCCATTGTTTGCCACCTTGCACAGTAGGAAGGACCATATCAGGGAAAGGACAAACATGATATTTCAAACTACATGTTCCTCCCTGTCTCTGTCTCCACTTCTGCCATGATGTGTAAGGCATACAGCAACCAAGTACCATCATTGTGGGTGGGGGTGTTTCCTTTTTGCACACCCGAGCCATGCTATTTCCCATTAGCATACATAGACTGAGTGTGGTACGCCTTAATGAGCATCTGGAAGCTCAGAATTATGGGCTTTCTTCAGTTGCATTCAATTTCCCGCAGTTGGACTTCATTCTTGCATCTGCTTTCATCCCTGTCTTATGGATGAATTTTTCTACTTAAATGTACTTCAAACATTGCAACATCTATTGTCATACATGCCCATTTGTCAGAGGTTAGAAATACTTGACAAAGAAGACACACATGTATATAGGACCATTTTTATTACGATGAATGTCAGAGGAAAAAGTGAGATGCTTTGAAGAACCAAGGATGCCAAATTTCTAATTAGAACAAGAGCAATTTCAGGAAAAGAGTTCAGGGCACAAGAATTGGATGAAACAGATTTTGTTCCAAAGCAGGTAGAAAAAAAAATTCAGATTAACAGTCACTGATATAGAAATTTCCACATTTATAGTTCTCTAGCAGTGATGTCACGTTAGAAGAGTTAGGAAATGCTAAATTGATTCTTAGAATAATGGGAGAACAATGAACCACAATTATGTCTAGAAGAAAAAAACCAACAGACAACAAGGCAGGTAGAATATGGCTGTTTGAAACATGGGTCATATAATTTTTGTCTGGAAAAAAATACTTTCTATAGTCAAACTACCACTCCTGAGGTGTAGGTCTTGTACCTTCAGCTCTCAAAACATGATATCCATTCTTTGAGTTAAAGGGTACATTTATTTCATTGCATTTTAAAGTTTTTTTATACATTTTTTATACATTTCCATTTAGAATCTGTATAGAGGAACATCAGAATAGCTTGGTTTCAACTGTTTAGGTGCTTGATGAGTTCTTTGCCAACCTTGAGCACTCTAAGAATTTCAAGGACAGTAGCTTTTAGGTTATGTCATCGTAGACCAATCATTTATGGAAGTTTCATCAGGAGATGTCCTGCCCCAACAACAGAGAGCAAATCACATCTGGTTATCAGCTCCTTTCCTAACCAGCTTTTTATGTGGCTGGAGATACTTCGCCTTTATTGATCCATATAACATGTGTGGTGTTTGTGTGTGTGAGAGCCAGCAGTTCCTTCCAACATTGACATTTGAACAGTATAGGCAAGACAGTTTAAAATTGAGATAGGTCTTCCTAAAACCAAAGATCCTACTAAGGAAATTCTCCATTTTAGTTGCCTTTGAGGAGAGTAATGATTACTCTTAGTTGTTTAAATTGAATGATATATATGGTTTGGCTTCACTTGGTGCCCCTGACCCAGAATAAATAAATGAAACATTGTCCAAACACACAGCACTTCCAACCTATGCTGAGTTGGATGTCAATTTCCCTAGAAATCCTTAAGCCCTTCAGTGACACATGGAAGCATTCTGCATAGTAGAAATGACTTTGGGTTTGGAGTCAGATTCAAGGTTCATCCTCTTTTACTAAGAATCTCACTCTGTGCAAGCCAGTTCTTTCCTCAGTCTTGTCCTTTTGTAATCTGTGATAATTCTTGTCAATCCCACGATAGTTGTGAGAACAAAAAGCCTTAGTAGTAACATGCTTTGAAAATGCATACTTTTTAGAGGATCTATTTATACATATTTTATGTAAGCATTCGCTGTGGTTGTTTTCTTTTTTATTTTTTCTGGTGATTCTGTTTCTGTTCTCCAGGTTTCTCTGTTCTATGCCTCCAAACACCCATCTCAACTGCTCTAAGAAAAACTGTAACAGTGTTTCCTAATGTGTATACTATGGAATATTAACATGCATCACATAATTAAAAATTGACCCCATGGTCAAATATGTCTGAGAAATTCCATGTTAAAGAAAGTTAAGAAAGGACATTTTACTGAGGGCTTTCTGTCTCCGGTATGGTAATACATTGTAAATCTCCAAAAGATGTATATAAGATGCAACATCCAAATATTCCTGAACTTATTTCCTCGTGGAAGCCTCTTACTCCCCCAAAATCACTTTCCAGGAACAGATTTCCAAGGAACCTTCTTAGAGGAGTACAGCTTTCTGCCATGCCTCCAGATCCTTTTACACCATAGCACATGCAGAGCGGGCTAATATTTGCCCAACACGGCAGCAGGGGTGGACAGAGTAGTTTGCTGTGGCTAGACGACATGAGCTCGAGGCTCCTGCAAGCTTAGATTCCATACAGCCTCCTTGAGGGTTGAGGGGAGCCATATTTGGGATATACTTGCCACCCCCTTATAGCATGAGTTTTTGCAGACACACCAGCTGGACAGGTCTGATCTGTCAGACTTTTTCCCCATTTCAAATAGAGCTCCAAACCAGTAACTTGAGGCTGTAGGTGTGATGATATCATGTCTTCCTCTCCTGGTTCTGGGGACTTAATAATAGCTGCACAGAGGCAAAAAGAAGTCTGACACAACTGTGGTCAAAGTTTTCTGAATGATTTCTATTCTTGCCTTCCTTCAACCTCTTAAGAAAGGTTAGAGTGACCCTATTTAAAATGTAAATGCCATGGTGACCATCCTGCCAGACACCCTCTGCTGGCTCTTCATTACACCTAGAATCCAAGCTCCTTGCCAGTCTCATCACCCGGATCCCATCCATGTTCTCGTACTAATGTCTACCATGTTGGTTTGTCCCCAGTTTCTAGAACTGTCCTGATCCATTCACCTCCTCTGGACTTTTGCATTCACTCTTCCTTCAGACTAGATGCTTTGCTTTCTTTCCTTGTCTCTTTGCAGAGCTAAATTCTTGTTGTCTTTCAGAGTGGCTCTCCCTGACTATTGGCTACAGCAGGTCCCTGCTCCTCAAAGCATGAACCAGGCCATTGCTCCTTTGAATCCTTTGTTTGTCAACTTTATTGCTTCTCTCTGGGGGGAGCCCACTAGTCTCATTCAGCATTGTGTTGTCAATGCTTGGCCCTTTGATGCTTGATAAACATTTTTTTGAATGGATGAATGGATGAATGAAAGGAATACTGGAAGATAAATCACTCAGAGGCATTTCCCACTAGGAACTCCAAGCCAGATGGAGAAGCAGTTATGTACACAACTCTCCCATGAGAAGTCAGGTCTGGGTACGTGAAACTGGGCCACGCTAAGTACCACACAAGCACAGTAGTCAGTGGGGGGACAGAGGTGACTGTGAAGTCTGCAAAGAATCAGGGAGCAGGAGGTACATGTGAGTTTTCAAAGAGAACTGTACATCTGGAAAAATGTTCACAGAGGTTCAAGAAGAGTGGAAGACATATTAATATGTCTTTACCAAATAAATAAGTTATTAAAGGGTTAGAAATATATTTAAATACTGTCAGCACCCAAACTTATATGAACAGATTATCAGAAAACACATTTCCTGGTATTATGTATATAACTTGTGTGTCAACTATCCCGAATCTAAAGAGAATGTTATGCCTGCCTGCTATGCAATGACCAATACTTCAACATTTATCTTTTCAAGTCATTTCTTTCCTTCCCTTCCATTACCTTCCTCCCTTTCTTCCTTTATTTCTTTAAAAAAACGTTTTATTCCTTAAAACAACAACAACAATAACAAACCACACATTTATTCCTTATTGAATTATGTTACCACCTTTAATAAAAAATCAACTGACCCTATACATGTGACTATATTTGGGGCCAATTCATCTTGCTGCACTAATCTACATGCCTATTATGCCAACACCACACTGTCTTGATGAGTAAATGTTGAAATCTGTTAGTGTACTTGCTCTAATTTTGTTCTCCTTCATCAAAATTATTTGTCTATTCTAAGTTCTTTACATTTTATATAATTGTGGGATCAGCCTACAGTTTTTATAAAAAAGATATCTGGTATTTTGATTAGCATTGAGTTTAATGTATAGATCTATATGTAGAGAACTGACATGTTAACAGTATTTCATCCTCCAGTCTGTAAGTGTATCTCTTCATTTCCTTGTCTTCAATCATTTCTATCAATCATGCTTTATAGTTTTAATGTGTATGTCTTGAACCTCTTCCATCATATTTATCCCTTCATTGATTTTTGCATATTAACCTTGTATTCTGTGATCTTGCTAAATGCAATTATTTTTTTTATTATGTTATGTTAGTCACCATACAGTACATCATTAATTTTTGATGTAGTGTTCCATGATTCATTGTTTGCATGTAACACCCAATATTTCATGCAATATGTGCCTCCTTAATACCCATCACTGGGCCAACCCATTCCCCTCTCCACCCAAACCCTTCAGTTTATTTCTGGAATCCATAGTCTCTCATGGTTCATCTCCCACTCTGATTTCCCCTCCCCATTCATTTTTCCCTTCCTTCTCCTAATGTCCTCCATGCTATTCTTTATGTTCCATGAGTAAGTGAAACCACATGATAATTGACTTTCTCTGCTTGACTTATTCCACTTAGGATAATCTCCTGCAGTTCTATCCATGTCAGTGCAAATGGTGGGTATTCAGCCTTTCTGCTGGTTGAGTAATATTCCTTTGTGTATATGGACCACATCTTCTTTATCCATTTATCTGTTGAAGGGCATCTTGGCTCTTTCCACAGTTTGGCTGTTGTGAACACTGGTGTTATGAATATTGGGGTGCATATGACCCTTCTTTTCACTACATCTGTATCTTTTTAAATGCACTTATTTTAATAGCTATTTGTTTATTTATTTATTTAGGTAAATTCATGTTTTCCCTTTCCTTCTCATCTTCCAGCCTTCACCAAACTAATCCCTAGGAGTGGCTCACCAGGCAATACTGCCACTATTCCCATTTGGAAACATTGTCAAAATACTTTCTTGACACGGTAACCATTCTCTACATATGGCTGGTGTGCTGCAAGCACTGTGATCAGTAAAGGTAGGACAGCCCGAGGAGGGTAGGGCTGCAGCAGAGCCTCATTTGCAGGTCTCCATGCGCTGGTGAAAGAACACCTCGGTCCATGCCTAGCTCTGATAAGGCAGGAGCTCAATAAGAAGTTGCTTTAATTTTTATGACTATTAGAATTGTTCATATAATTTTTTTGTTGTTGTTATTAGGTAAAAATTGAGTTCTGGGAAATCTAAACAAGAAACAGAACATCATGTGTTCTTTTCTTCTTCATAGGCAGCTCTAGAGCATTACTGTATCTTGGTGGGCACTTGACTAAGTCTGCCTCACCTTGGAAGCATTCAGAGAAGGGGGGAGGTCAGACAAGGAAAACAAAAGAAAGCTGCTTCTAGGTAAACGTCTTCCTAATATTGCTTTCAAGATTAGGAATTTGAATTCTCTCTCCTGCACTGGCTGCCTACCTGATATCTTTCCTAGATGATGTTGCATTTTTGTGGCTGTCCCCATCTGTTTTTGGGTGCAAGAGGTGTTTTAAGAGCACAGCCCATGGAATTTCCCACCCACGATCCCAGAGAGACTTGGAATCATGCATCCCACAGCTCACCCTCGGGCACACAACTTCTGTCGTAGTGTGTAAGGCTTAGCCAGTATTTATAATCTTTCTTCCCCCAAAACAAAGCCCAGCTGATTATCCATGCTAATGATTTCAAGCAGTGAAGGCTGAAGTGGTCTCCATGGTGATGATTTACGCTTCGGTCTCCTAGGAGACAATTACACGTGTGACAGACTTCAGATTCGTTTTACTGCCCAAAATGTGCAGTGATTTTCCTTTTACACTGAAACATGCCCAGAATTCCTAAGTTAAAATTTAATTTTTTACAACAATTTTTTCCCATGGCGTCAAAAGATGAATATTCCAAAGTGGAAAGAAAGGCCTTAAAGGTAAGGAAAAATATACTGTTTTTTTGCATTGTGTTATGAATACCCTGAAAAAGGAAATGATGAGCCCGAGGTGAAGTATTTATGTTTAATTGTAGGGACCGTTTGGCCCAGTAAATTAGGTTCTCTATTTAAATTTGGTATTTACTTCAGTTTGATCTGAGGTAATTTATAACACACAGCCTGATTGTGACCACATTTTAGAACATGAGAGACTTCCAACACAGTTCTTATTAACAGTCTGAAGTTGCTAATCATCCCCAAAGTTGCTGCTTTTCCAGTGTCATAGTCATGCAATTTCTTGGCCAAAGCACAAAAAAATGTCCTTGTATCCCAAAAATTCCATTTATCTGTAAGTCCAGACATCAGCCAAGCTAACAGACACAGGCCTCACAGTGTGATACCCCAGGATTCCTGTGAGGGGTCAGCACTGAAACATAAAGGTGGGAGAGTCCCAAGAAGTGTGGCAGCAAAGCACAAGCCTTTTCTGTATTTAACAAAAATAAGAACTGGTTCATCTCACACTCATCCACAAGAGGGCTACCTGTTATTATTCCTTGCTGTAAAATCACCCAGCCGCACTTCAGGGAGACAAGAAGACAGGTGGTGCTGGGGTTGATACAGAGGGTGGAGAGCAACCCACAGTCAATGGCTTTTCTCCTGTTTGAGTCAATATAATCCAAGACATATTTTTTAATACCTGCAGTGGACCAGATGCTTTGCAAGGACCTAGAATGGCTGGTGTCATCTTTCCAGAAGGTTACCTTTAATTCAGAGAAACAAATAGAAGCCACAAATGTAATAAAATGGGGTGGTTCCTATACAAAACCATGTTCTAAGCATTTGGGAGCTCAGAGAAGGGAGTGATCGATTTTGCGGAGGGAGGGAGATTGGGGGCAGTGTGGAAAGTATGATGAAGGAAGGATGAAGGAAGGCCTCAGAGGAAGGGTCATATTTGAACAAGCTGTCAAAGAACAAACTTAAATTCATCTATCACATAAGTCCAGGAAGGTGGCTGTAGGAATTGAGTTCAAATTGAGCAAAGGCATGCTCAATTTGTGTGCCTAAGTGCCTGGCACAATAAATCGAGTACCTGGATGTCTGAAATCTATGCCATTTTCTGGGTTTCACTATTTCTCCTCACATGGCATTGGAACTCTAGTAGCCTGTCGCTTGGACTAGACTATGAGCTCCCAAAGGGTCACTGTTTCAATCACCTTTGACATGCGCATGAAATATATTTAAATTTGTTGACTAAAGAAATGAAATAATGAATAAATAAATGTCGGTATAACTCATGAAAAAATAAGAAATTCCATTTGTTGATTTAGGTTGGTCATTAGTTTCAATAGATCAGGACACAGGGCTCTAGGCTTTTTTCTTATCAGGCCAGTTATTGAGCATTTGAAAAAAAACTGGGTCATGAACCTATTGTGCCTCGGGTTTGGCTAGACATTTTCCCAGTGTCTTTCCTTGTTTGTTTGTTTGATAGGAAGTAGAGTAACCAAATATGGGTTGCTTGACCCCTATAACTGCTCTCTTGGTTGAAATTCAATTAGGAGAGCTTACATTGTTTGGGTAGTATATTTAAGTGATCCATGAACATATGTGCACGCCCATAGGAAGAACCCACTATGTCCTTCTGCTTTGGCAGATGATGTGCCAATATCAATTAAAAGAGAACCCAAAGGGTATCAAGAATGCATTGCTATTTATATCATATCTTTTTTCCATTTTTTGTAGTGAATCAATTACCTGAGATGAGGTTTAGACCTTTAATGAAATGAATTACTCAATATTCTGGCACATCAACCCGTATACAAATGGACAAAAAATGATTTCACTGTTGGACCAAAGCAAAAATTAAGTAAAAACACTTTTCAATAAATATAAACCAGACCAATTTCAGAGTATTCAATGTAAGTAAAAAATTAACCTTATGAATATTGTGTTTAAAAATATATCAGGAGGTGATGTAGACACAATATTTGTGAGCTGCAGTTGGGCATTTAGGATAGTTTTCTTTTCATGCAATTACCAGGATCATCCTTGCTAAGATCTTTAACAAATCTTTAAACATTTGTGTCAATAAAATGATCTTAGTTCAATAAATCCAAAGTTAGAATGCAAACCTCCAGAAATAAAATTTCTCATTTGAATCTAACAGATTGCATATATATTTTTATGGTATTTTGGGGGAACATGAGAGAAATTATAGTTTTAAGAATAAACATCAGAATTAGAACTATCAGGAAGGGAGAAAAGGAGGGAGGGACGAAAGCTGGAAAGAAGGGAGGAAGGAAAGGAAGTGGAATGGAAGAAGACAAAAAACGAAAAGAGTGACAATTCTAAAACTACAGAAAGGATGAAAATAACTGTGACTCTAGTGATGACTGGGCTATAAATCCAGCAGGATATTACATAGTTGCCTGGAAGAAATTCTTCTGCCACATGCAAGGTCATAAGAAAAACTATGTGCTTGTGTCTAAACTGATGATGGCTACTGAAGTTACATTGTAATAACAAGAACAATAATATTGAGGTAAACTCAGTATTAAAAACAGTATGTAATTTGTTCAAGCTTAAAGTCAAATAGAGATGTAGATTAATCCTAGACTGTCCTAGTCTCTAATTTCTGTTATTATCCATTGTATAAAAACAGTTCAAAATTTTATAAAAAAATGTATAAAATAGTTCAAAATTTAGAGAATCTATGAAGAAAAAGGGACTTTGGTTCATGTTTTTCAAAGAATAATTACCATGTGTGTCTGATGTCTGATACATGTGTGTTTGGAATACTTACATTTATTAATATGGGGCATTTTCCAAGCTGCAGATTCTTGGGTCTAACATCAATCCAATGAATCAGAATCTCTGTTGATAGAGCTCAGGAAACCACATTTTAACAAGTTCTCCACTTGATGCTTGAGCACACTGAAGCTTGAGAACCACTGACCTAACCAAAAATAAAGAAATCACTGAGAATCTATTATCCTGAAGGTGGCAGAGCAGAATGGAGAGAGACAGTCAATGTAGTCTCTCCATTTCTTTTCTTTTCTTTTCTTTTTTTTAAGATTTTATTTATTTATTTATTTAGGAAGTGTGAGCAGGGGGAGGACAGAGGGAAAGAGAAAGAATCTCAAGGAGACTCCGTGCTAAATGATCTCAGGACCTTGAGATCATGCCTGAGCCAAAAACAAGAGTCAGATGCTTAACCACTGAGCCACACAGGCACCCCAACCTCTCCATCGCTTATCAAGGATGCACTGCATTCTTGGATTTGATTCTGTAACTTAACCAGTTTTTAGATTTTCACCTTTATAATTAGGCATCTGCTGATATTCTGCCTGAAGGGTTCCTATAATTGGGGTTGTTTCCTAACTCTAGGCCTACAGTGAATGCAGTAACCCCATATCACCATCTTTACATGAATATTGTATCTTGTCACTTACACAAAAGATTCCTCTACATAGCAGAAATAGTCACAACAAATTACTGAAACTAATGTTAATAATTTCACTCCACGTATACTTGTTTAGGGCGTTGTATACAATTATTCCATTTAAATCTGTATGCCAAATACAGTCCCAGTTCTAACACAGTTGCATGAGGGCACCATGAACGCATTTTAGATAGCAGGAGAAACATGCAAACCTTGCAATTAAATGTTAATAACATTTAAACAAAGTCCGAAAATAACTTTGGGGACCTTGAATTTTGCTTAATGTTGTGTGTGTGTGTGTGTGTTTGTGTGTGTGTGAGAGAGAGAGAGAGAGAGAGAGAGAGAGATGGCATGTGGTGCAGTTTTGGAGAGGGGCAATTTAAACAAATCTGTGTACTTTATATTTTAACTTTTCTAAGGCTTTATTTTGTTTTGTTTTGTTTTTCCTTCAAGTACAATAATCTGCCCTATCTGCCCTTAATATTTCCATTGAGCAGCTGGACTTTTCTGACAAAAAGACTGAGATATTAATGAAAGTTAAAAAATTTTGAAGCCAAACTGGATTTTTTTCTATGTGATAACTTTGATATACATTTAAGATACTTAATTCTAGGGGCACCTGGGTGGCTTAGTGTATTAAAGCCTCTGCCTTGGGCTCGGGTCATGATCCCTGGGTCCTGGGACTGAGCCCCGCATCCATCGGGCTCTCTGCTCAACAGGGAAACTGCTTCCTCCTCTCTTTCTCTCTGCCTGCCTCTCTGCCTACTTGTGTTCTCTAACTGTCAAATAAATAAATAAAATCTTTAAAAAAAAGATATTTAATTCTACAATTCACAATTTATTTAACCTATGTCCCAAGTAACAGTAACCAGATACCTTCGAGAAGTAGTACTGTTATTGAGACTTTCTTCAATGATGGAAATGTTCTGGATCTATGCTGCCAATATGGGAGCCATTAGAAAGATTTAGTACTCAAAATGTACCTAGTACAACAGAGGGACTGAATTTTAACTTTACCAAATGCAAACTGTAATGGCTATGTGGTTAGGAACTATAGCACTGGCAAGTACAACTCTCTAATGCAGACTTTTCCAAGTAGACTAGTCTGCATATTTAAGATGTTTCCCCCTTACAACATGGCATGTTTTAAAAGTACATATATAAGAAGGTTAGAAGTAAGTGCTATAAAAGTAGTTTTCTAAACAAATTCTCACAAAAGAAAATTAAACATCATATAAATTAAATGTAATTCCAGTTTTACACAATGTTACACAAGTTAAAAGTCATCTCTAAATTTGGGAAATGTACCAATGTCAAGCTGTTCTGTGGTTTCCATGTAGAGCCACGGGATTTGAGGAAATATACTATTTTGGCTAATAGTTGGTTTCTTCTAAAGTGTCTAGATGTTCCTGTATGCATTAATTCTAGTAAGAGATTAAACCTGAGACAGGAAATAAGGACTTTAACTCAGATAAGGGGGGGGGGGGGACTCTAAATGTTTTATTCTCTTTGGAATGAATATTATTTTTGGAACTGTTCTCTTTTACCAGATAGAGAATTATAACTTGATAATTCTTTTAGCACATAAAAATATGTCATGCCACTTTCTTCTGGCTCCCACAGTTTCTCAAAGGAATCTGTTTTCATTCAAATTGTCTTTTTTCCTATAAGTAAATTGTTATTTCTCACTTTTTTTTACTATTTTTTTTTAATTTTTTAAAAAATTTTCAGCATAACAGTATTCATTGTTTTTGCACCACACCCAGTGCTCCATGCAATCCGTGCCCTCTATAATACCCACCACCTGGTACCCCAACCTCCCACCCCCCCGCCACTTCAAACCTCGCAGATTGTTTTTCAGAGTCCATAGACTATCATGGTTCACCTCCCCTTCCAATTTCCCCCAACTCCCTTCTCCTCTCTAACTCCCCTTGTCCTCCATGCTATTTGTTATGCTCCACAAATAAGTGAAACCATATGATACTTGACTCTCTCTGCTTGGCTTATTTCACTCAGCATAATCTCTTCCAGTCCCGTCCATGTTGCTACAAAAGTTGAGTATTCCTCCTTTCTGATGGAGGCATAATACCCCATAGTGTATATGGACCACATCTTCCTTATGCATTCGTCTGTTGAAGGGCATCTTGGTTCTAACCTAAACCAGGCAAAGATCCTACCAAAAAGAAGAATTTCAGACCAATATCACTGATGAATATTTCTTACATTTTTTTTAAATTTCTTTTCATTGTCCTTAGTTTGCAGACATTTGAATATTATAGGTCTTGGAGTTAATTATTTTAGGTTCATCCTGTTTCTGATTTAAGCAACCTCATGTTTCTCCAGGTTTATGGCTTTTGCAGAATTTGGGATGTTTTCAGCCAATGTCTTTGAGTATTTTTTTTTTTTAAGCTCCTCTCTCCACATCCAGCCACCATTGACATTTGAGGAAAAGAATGCCTCCATGTAATGAATGGGTAGGGTAGGAATTTCAGCTCCATAGTAAACCCTTGCTAAAGTCACCCTGGCTGGAATGTATATAACTGTCCTTACTGCCATCCATATGGTCTCCATAGGGGTGAGAGAGGTGTAGTGTGGTCTTGATGAGAGTCCTTACTCTCCTTCAGGTCTCCTCTGATGTGGCCCCAGCTTGGTATCACCATGATGATCAGGAAGTTCAGACTTCTTATATGGTTTCCACTGACACAGTGGTGGTGGTTGGGGAGAGGAGGCTCATGGAAGAGGCTCATTACTACTCATCAGGGATGAACATCCCTGCTCCCTAACAGCCTTTTCTGACACTAACTCAGATAGGATACTGGGCCCTTCATTGTACCTGGTAAGACTGGAAGTTTAGGCTCCTCACTTGGCCTTTGCTAACCTGGGTGGATGTAGATCTATAGTCCTTAGCTGCAAGGAAGAGGTTATTGTCCAAAAGTTATCTGTCTTACTAAGCTCCGCCTTTCTTGCCACTTTGGTTAGAGAGGGCAGGTTTTCTTGGGAATATTTTTATTTGCTCCTATTGACACTTCTGGCTCACCTGCTTCTTTAGATTTTGTTAGGGATGTATGAAGCAAAAAGTCAGCCCAGAGAACTCACTCCTGTGTTGTTCCTTGGGTCTCCTGGTCCCTAACTCTGCCTTTTGCTCTCCACCTTTCTTGTGTCTTCTTGAGTATTCTTGTGATTGCTTCACATATAATCTCCAGGGTTTTAGTTCTACTTAATAGGAGGCTTAGGAAAATGCATGGATATTACAGCTTCTTGGAAGTGGATGTAATTGGTATGACTTTCTAAAGCCTAAAAATATTCACATGGGGTTCTTGTAATGAGCCAAGTATGTTTCTGAACACATCACACATTTATGTATATATTTTTATCCTCATGATAAGCTTTGGAAGCAGCTACTTCCTATTAGCTCAGTTTTCCCAAAAAGACACCAAGCCCCAGAGAGTGTGAATGATTGCAGTGAAGGGTTGGTTAAGTAGACTTAGATATTTACACTACATATTCCAAAGAAAGGAGTGGTCTTGGCTGGCTCCTGGAACTGTATTTTGGGACCTGATGAGAAGGGGTTTGTATGGTGGAGGTCCTGTACCAGGTTGAATCAGTATGACTAGAGGGTTTACACTAACAATGTGACTTATGGTGATGCCCATTGTTGTATGCCTGAGGTTTTAGGCATGTTGTATCAGTTTCACTTATGAGGTGTGAAAGAATATTAGTCTTGTGGTTGCTGCATGCTTGTATGACTGACCTCCAATAAAAGTCCTGAAAACTAAGGTTCAGGTGAGCTTCCCCAGTTGGTAACACTTAGCAGGTGCTGTCACATATTACTGCCAGGAGAATTAAGCACTTACTATGCAACTCAACATGGAAAGGACAGCTATTTCCCTGTGAAAATTTGTGTCTTTTTCTCTGGACCTCATCCTATGTGCATTTCCTCTTTACTAATTTCAATCTGTGTCCTTCTATGGTAATAAACTATAACTTAGTTTATTACTAGACATAATCTGTGTCCTTCTATGGTAGTAAACTATAATTCTGAGTTCTGAGTCTAGCAATCAAATTGTTGAACATAAGAGTGGTCTTGGGGGCCAGCAGCACACCAATCCAAGGTCTGGTAGTGGGGAAAAAAATTAATCTTTCTCCAGAGCCCATGCTCCTAACTACTCCCAGGGTGCTTACTCCTTCAATTACATGGGCTCAGGGTTAAACCATTACATCTACCATGGCTTCTTTCAGATGTCTGACATGGGATGTGTGACAGTCAGACCAAAATCATTGGCTTCATATAAACAAATTCTTTTCTTCACAATGAGGTCTCAAATCCTTATTATTCTTGTTTCCATATATCTCTTTTCCCTTGAAAAATTAATAACTGAAGATTTTCCATAATCTGAAAGAAAAACAAACCTCAAAAGGCATAATTTATGAACTTTAGGGAGGAAGACAGACTACAAATGATATCACAATGAAAATGTTTTGGATCACCAGGGCAAAGGTTTCTAGCCTGTGACAGAGTATTGAGCTTCAACACTAAACTAATTCTCCATACTATAGACCTCAAAATTATATTAGAAATGGACCAGAAGATAGTTCATTATTGTAGTAATTTGGATAGTGAATGCATCATCAAATCTTACATTTAGGAAAGATCATCATGATATTAAAAAAAAATGCCACTTGTATAATGTAAGGCTGATCAAGTTTATAAAGTCATCGTAAGTCTTACCTTTTGGGTGTCTGGGTGGCTCAGTTGGTTAAGCATCTGTCTTCGGCTCAGGTCATGATCCAAGAGTCCTGGGATCGAGACCCCCATTGGGGCGGCGGGGAGGGGGGGTTGTCCTTGCTCAGCGGGGAGTCTGCTTTTCCCTCTGCCTCTCCCCCTGCTCATATATACTCTCTGTCTCTGTCTCTCGGTCTCTGTC
This sequence comes from Mustela erminea, assembly GCF_009829155.1. Taxonomy (NCBI): domain Eukaryota; kingdom Metazoa; phylum Chordata; class Mammalia; order Carnivora; family Mustelidae; genus Mustela; species Mustela erminea. The sequence goes on from NC_045618.1 coordinate 25,423,218, forward strand.
TCTCTCTCTCACAAAAGTAAATAAATAAATAAAATCTTGTGAGGGGGGAAGATCTTACCTTTGGTCCTTGAATTGATTTTCTTGCCACCAACTCACCTTTGGAAACAGCTGTTACTCCTCCACCCTGTCAGCCCCAGGAGGCCAAGAATTTGAGACATTTACATGCATCCCTTGAATGTTTCCTGTGTAGCCTGGACTACAGTTCAGACCAAAGAGGGCATCTCTTGGGCCTGAAAATGTCAGTCTGTGTCTGCTTTTTCCCGGCTTCTCTAGGGACCACATTCTTCCCAGACATCAATTCCAGAAGGATCATAGGGCTATTAAAATTAATTAATATAATTTTATAATTAACTTTCTTAATATTAATCTCTTAATTATCCTGTAAGCAGCAATTATGGAGCTCATAGTTCTTCTGCCACCATCTCCATGACTTATGTGTGTGGAAATTAACATTTTAACATGAAGTTCTGCCTCTTCATTGAGAACTTGAGGCCTTCAAGATAATTGAAAATTGCATTTCATTAAAGGGCAAGTGAGAGACTGGAACTTGTGTCTCTGAAAGCTTGGTTCTGGATTTTTATTTTGGTAACTTGAAAGGCCTACATGGCAGCAGCATCCAAAGCAGCACTCTAATTATTGCTCCTGAATTTTGATCCTGAATCTATATTTTTGTCCCACTTGCAGTGCATAGAAATTGAAGTTGTTAAATAATCTGTTTTCACTGATATTTGTGCACTGAGGACTTTATCTGACAGCAGGAGTGATGGTGTGCTTCCCTGCCACCACTCACTTACTCACCTTGTGCTGAAGGGAGAAGAGAAGTTGATATAACTCAGAATGGCAGAAGGATAAACCCAGTTCTATCACCTTCCATCCTCTAAGAAGAGAAGCCCTTTCTCTCTCCCCCTTTCACCCATGGGGATGACTGAAAACGTGAAGTCTGTTCTAGGGTACGGTCTGGAAAGTCCCCATGCACTTTGATTTAAGAAAACTTCCAATATTCTTCCATACTTAGTGTTGTTCTGTAAAAAGATGGTGTTTTGGTTCTCCATCTGATGCCTTTGCTTTAATTTAGTTATTGATATCTAGATATTGGGTTTAGATATTTAGATATTAGATATTGGGTTAGATAATGGGTGGCTAAGAAGGACATCTTAGAGGCCCAAACCCAGTCTCTTCCACTGGTCAGTCAGCACCGAAAGCAGAACACCAGAGGGTTCCGTACAGTGTGGTAACCACCACAGACAAGCTACTGGATTCCATAGCAAAATAGTGAACTTTATTTTATGTAATATAATATTAACTACTGCTACTACTAATTAATTGTTCTTTGATATCATAATCTAAAAATTATTAAAAAGTATACAAACCTCTCTAATTTTTGTCACATATATCATGCTTCCAACAAAAATCTAAAATCCCAAAGGATGCTCAGTATCTCTGTATCCTCTCCAGATCTTAAAATGATGCTTTGACCATAGAAGATATTTGTTCAATGTTGGTGATGATTTCACTCGGGGTTAAAAGTGGAGGTGTATGGAGATCTATTAAAAAATGAAATTATATTTAGATATATGTTATCTATCTCCCAATTCACAAAGTAAATTTGTTTATTTATTTAAAAATTTACAGCCGTCTCCTGTTAAAGGGTGCGTGGTTACCATTATCAAATCACAGTTACCAAGATAGTTGTTTGCAGATAGCCTTCAGGTAGTACACTGTCTTCTGCACCAACAATTTGAGTCATCATAGCAGAAATTTCAATTGTAGCTAAGATTCGACAGTTCAATAGTGAACCTGGCTTATAAATTGTACAATAGCACAGCACCGTCCCACTTTCCTCCCTTTGTCACTTCAACACCTTCCTGGAAACCACCTCTGTAGCTATCTGGCAGTGAAGTGCCAGCCATTGGAAGCCTCACATCCATTTACTATTTTCTCTGTTATGACTTATTATAACCCATTCTAATTATTACCTGAAGCCATATAAAGTTGCCCATTTTTGACCCACAAAAAGCTTATTTCATAGTGTAAACTATTAGTAATTCAGAGGCTTTCTGTAATTTAGTAATTCTGTAATTTAGTAATTCAGTGTAATTCTGAATTACTAACTCAGATGATGCAGGGATACTTGTTCTCTTGGGACATTGGTTAATCTATTATCTCTCATGCTGCTGCTCCTCTTTCCACCAAGCTATGAGGAGTGATCACTTGTGCTGATTAGCTCTTCTTGTCTGCTATAATTCCTAATTTTTTGGTGCTTACACATCTGGCTTATGGTTCACTCAGTGTTGTTCTTTGGAAATGAAAATAAAGGGTGATCTCTGTATGCAGATACTAAGAAACAAATATACTTTAAACATTTAAACGTTTATTCCATAGACAAAAAAAAAAAAACTGTCTGTAGAGAATATGCATCCAAAATCTATAGAACTACATAAGCATAATAGAGAAAACAGAGTCAGTAAAATACATGTTGGGATTTTAGTAAGTGTATGTTTGATAACAAGGTCCCAAACTCAGTGTTTTCAGTACTGACACTTGTGTCTCAGAAGCAATTTAAGTTCAAACCTTGTTTTGGGAAACTAAGTGTGACCAGAAGGGCAATTAATATGTGTATAGTCAGTCCTCATTATTCGAAAGTTCCATATTTGCAAACTTTCTTACTCACTAAAATTTGTCACCCCCAAATCTACAGTCTCAGTGCTTTCATGGTCATTTGCAGACATGCACAGAAAAGCAAAAATTTGAGGCTCATCATGGACACATTCCCAACTAATGTTGAAGTTGATGTCAATCTGCTTTCTTACTTCAGCTCTCATATTATAAACAAGTGTCCTTTTTGTGGTCTACTTAGTGTCATTTTTTGTACTTTTGTACTTTTTGGTAATTTCACCATTTAAAATGGTCCCCGCATGTAATGATAAAGAGCTGTCTAATGTTTTCCAAGTACAAGAAAGCTGTGATGTGCTTTACAGAGAAAATCTAGGTAAGCTTCCTGCAACCATGGTTTATAGTGTTGTTGGCCATGAGTTCAATGTTAATGAATCAACAATATGTATTTAATAAAGTTTCTTTAAACAGACACACACTGTCTGTTTAAATACATGGTTGTCTATTGATCATTAACAAAAATATTGTGACCGAGGCTCATAAAAAGCTCACCCTATATTTCCCCTGGAAACAGCAATTCAGTGTTCAGTAATTCAGTGTTTGTGACAAATTTTTAGGATGTAACTACTGTGAATAAGAAGAATTGACTGTATTACATATTTTCCTTTGATTGGCTTTCAATCACTGATTAAGTAAATATTTATGACCACTACATAAGGAAGTAAAGAATACACAGATGAACAAAATGTAGTATTGCCTTTCAAAGAGAAACAACAAATGTAGTACGAATACAACATAACAAGTGTTATTAATTCCTCACAGCAATAAAAGAGCAAAAGTCATGAGTTTATAGTTGCTTTCCATAACATGAATAATCAGAAATTTTTTCTTTTTTTTAAAAATGTTTTTATTGAAGAACTTAAGCAAGGGAAGTGGCAGAGAGAGAGAGAGAAGCAGGATCTCTGCTGAGCAGGGAGCCCATGCTGAGCTTGGTCCAGTACCCTGGAATCATGACCTGAACCAAAGGCAGATGATCAACTGACTAAGCTACCCAGACATCCTTGTTTTTTTAATTCATTCACCAAACACTTATGTTGGTTTCATGTCTTGGCTATTGTAAATAATGCTGCAATGACTGGGGGATTAAATAATTTTTTTTATAATTTGTAAAAAAAAGTTTTATGAACATATAATGTATTATTAGCCCGGGAGGTACAGGTCTGTGAATCGCCAGGTTTACATACTTCACAGCACTCACCATAGCACATACCCTCCCCAATGCCCATAACTCCACCACCCTCTCCCTCCCCCCCTGCTCCCCCACTTCCGCAACCCTAAGTTTGTTTTGTAAGACGAAGAGTCTCTTATGTTTTGTCTCCCTCTGGATCCCAGCTTATTTAATTTGTTCTTTTCCAACCCCCCAAACTCCCCATGTTGCATCTACACTTCCTCATATCAGGGAGATCATATGATAGTTGTCTTTCTCCAATTAACTTATAGTCAGAAATTTTTATCAATATCAATATTGTTGAGATACAGTAAAACTATGTCCAGTTAAACATGTGGATATGTGAATTTAAAGTCTATTAATAGAGAAGTAGATTGCTGCCATGTGTGACCTGGGCAAGGTACCTGGGAAGGGCTACTGGGAAGACTGAAAATTATTGTAGTCATTTCCCATGGACAACAGTACTTTTCACTGTGGGAAGATCAAGAAACAGCTTTGGTGTGGTACCAACTTGGTTTTTTTAACTGGCCTAAATAGCTTAAGAATCATGGGCTACTCCTTCATCATTTCAAGTATATGCAAAGTAAAATGAGAAATGGAAACAAAGAGTGATTCTGCTTCCAAAATTTATAAGGTAAATCATAAAAAAATTCTTAGTGTTACATTTTAAGGTATAAAAATTGAAATATACAAACAATGAGAAAAATGAGAATTTTCTCACTTTCCAGACTTCATTCTGATCTAAACCAATTCTCTTCTGTTACTTGTTTTAAGTACATCCATAAGCTTTCTCTCTTTTTCTTTCTTTCTCTTAACAATTTGAAGAGTATAAAGTTGTGAGTATTATTTTTTGTAGGTGCAATAAATTATATTTGAAATAAAGAATTAAAAACTTTTGAGTCCAAAATTCCATCAATTATTTGATGTACCACCAAAGTAATAAAAATTTTGGAGAAAAAATATATATTAAATATATTTTTAATAGTCTGTGTAACAATAGTACACACTTTAGCATACAATTACCTCCCACTTTCTTCATTTCCATAATCAAAGTTTGATTCTACATTGTGCTTATATTTGTAGATTCAAGATATTTCTGAATTACTTTTGGCCATTAGCAGTTATAAAAGGCATCATATATGCAATTTTCTTTCTTTACCTAGTGCTCGGGATTTTAACTTCTTTATAACCTTTAGGACCGACTATATAATTTTCAAAGGGAAATAAAAGAATATCAGAAAATTCTATACACATTTCTATCAAGTTAAATCCATTTCAATCTTTTCTTTAATTGAATAACATACTGCTAAAGGTTAAATAGTTTCTCTTATATGTCAAGAACTGTGAAAGGTCTGTAATTTCACCATATTTGTAAGCTTATATGGTAGCCTTCCATTGTTTCATGGATGCTGGCAGAAGACAAAAGATTCCTGGGTCAAGATGAAGGACAGTGTATTACAATAGCAGTATCCATGATATTAGCATTTCTGTACCATCATGATTCTTGGTAAATTTTCCCATGACTATATCATTCTGTCAGTCACTCTGATTAATCTGATTGGCAAGGCTGGAACCAAATCCATTTAATTTGTTTCATACAGCATTCAGGTCCCTATATCCCCAGGATCCCAGAGTTAAGAGTTAAATACATACCATAAACTATCAGGGACACCTTAGAAAACTAGATGTCTTTTTCCTTCAGTTTCTGTATTGACCTTTCTACTCAAGAGAAGCAGTAGTTCAGATAGGCAGGATGTAACAGCAATTCCACAGACTCTACCTTAGCCTACAAGAAGGAAGTCTAGGGGACTATAATAACCATCTATAATAACCATGGTCCATGAGTTAAGCCTGAGCCAAATGCTTTCCAGGGCTTAGGAGGCATCATAAATAGAGTCATAGAGAATTGACATCCAATATTTTATAGAAGTACAGTGTGAGCTTTTCAATGCTGGAATAATGATACTTGAAGATACAACCTCAACTAACTGAAATTTCTACAGTCCATTCCGAGAGCCTTGGCAAAGTACACTGCTCCAAGTTTCACTGCTGGGAATATTATGCATGTCCAACTTTTTGTTTCAGTGAGGAATGATACGTCACCAAAAACATTTTAAACAATAACAAGAGTTATAGAAACTCTACAAGTCAACTCCTTATGGAATTACCATGAAGATAAAAATGAAAATGGAACAAAAACATCCGTCACCCTAGTGGCTGTTTTCACTTGGATGGAGAAGGATTCGTGCCAGCGTGTCACAACTTATTCCTCCCTTTATAGCAGATGCGTTTTTCAAGTACAGAAATACTAAAACACAAAAATAAAAACATGCATCCTACAATTGGAGGAAATGTGGCATGTGGGATTATTAGAAGCCTATTGTTTAGAAAATAATAGGACCTAAAGACTGCAGAGGTGAAAGGGAATTTAAATAATCTCAACCAAATATAACTTGACATCATTTTCTTTTCTTTTCACAACCCTCATTACAAATACCTTTTTAGCCAGAATAACATATCATGGCATTTCAAATAACCACATGTTGTTTTAGGTTTTGAAAAGATTCTAAAAGCATTTAAAATCAAGGGCAGTTGAAGATTTTCTGAATCTATGTGTGAGTCTTCAATATTATTCATGGCATTCTCAATTTCCTCTTATAGGATTTTGCCAGAGAACTAAATCTGTTAATAACTAGTCTGTTCTCCACCAGCATAAAAGTACTAAATGAAGAAAAACAGTGTCTCTCATGCATTCATAACCCATGAATATATGCAAATGATATTTCATTTAAAGTGAAAAAGATAAAATTCATGACTAAAAATATATTTAGATCACCATTCAAATATTATCCATGATTATCCATGTATTATGCAGTGAGCTTTCTGTGTACAAATTACATATAAAAAACAAAAGGAGGGCTTCATATTATCAAAACTACATAGATATATTTTTGCTTTTATGTGCAAACATTGTAAAACCAGAGCACCAAACATTGTTCCTCCTTAAAATAATTAAGTTTCATTTTTACAATAAGATTTAATTTTAGTTGGCATTTTTTAAGCCAATATGCCATTTAATCAGAAGCAGTTATAGTTAATTTTATCATATTGGATGATCCCAAAATCAAAGTGGTTCCAAGAAACACATACTATTTGGGGAAAAAGTGAAGAAAAATTATACAACTTTACATTGGAATACTAAAAATTAATTCTTTGATTCTTAATTTCTTTTCCTTTTTGAAATGTTACTTTATGAATTGTCTTTTAATATAAATTACAAAATCTATAGTGTGTAGATGGAAAAGGGTTCCCTGAAAAACATTTCTGTCCTAACCCCTTAATCCCTAGAACCTGTTAGGAGAAGGAGGAGAAGAAAGAGGAGGAAGGGGAAGAGGGGGTGAAGAAGAGGAGGGAGGAAAGAAAGAAAGAAAGAAAGAAAGGAAGGAAGAAAGAAAGAAAGAAAGAAAGAAAGAAAGAAAGAAAGAAAGAAAGAGGAAGGAAGGAAGGAAGGGAGAGAGAGGGGAAAGGAAGAGAGAAGAAGAGAAGGGAAGGGAAAGGAAAGGAATGAAAAGAAGAGGAAACAGAGAGATTTGAATATTCTGCTCTTGAAGACTGGAGTGATGCAGCCAAAAGCCAGGGAATGCTGGCAGCCACCAGAAGCCTGAGGAAATGGTTCTCCCCTAGAAAATCTGGAGGGAATGTGCCCCTGCTGCTACCTTGATTTTGGCCTTTAGTGCTGATTTTGGATTTTTAGCCTCCAGCAAAAAGAGAGAATACATTTCTGTTGTCTTGCATCATGAAGTTCATGGTAATTTGTGGCAGAAATCACCAGAAACTATATATGGGAAAGGGTAAAACTTCTAACCAAGTTCTCCTTAGAAATTAAAAATTCTTAATACCTTGTTATCTCTTAATACCTTGGTATCTCCTGTAGTCCTCCTCTTAAATGACAGTACAAAGTTAGCTCATTTATAAACCAGACATTTTGGGGAACCTGGGTGGCTCAGCAGGTTAGACCTCTGCCTTAGGCTCAGGGTCCTGGGATGGAGCCCCTGCATCAGACTCTGCTCAGCAAGGAGACTGCTTCCCTCTTTCTCTCTGTCCGCCTCTCTGACTACTTGTGATCTCTCTGTCAAATAAAGAAAAAAAAATCTTTGTAAACCAGGCGTTTTGAGTTTGGGAGAAGGGAGTGGACCGAGGTCTTAGGGGCTGGTGACAGGTCTTGATGGGGGGATGAGAGCCTTATGGGAGTTATAGAAACATCACAGCCACCCTGACTCAGACACTGATTTTATCATTCATGAGCTCCCGTCACAGGACACGAGACATGGGTAACTGCAGTGGGGAGGCAAAGTCACTATTTTGGTGGATTTTATGTTCTGGTGGATGGGGACAATTAATTAAATAAATAATTATAAGTATGTTAGACAGGGATGGGTGTTATAAAGGATAAAAGAGGGAAAGAGAATGGGGGGATCTGGGTTGGGGTGGGTGCAGGTCCACTGGGCATTCATGCTGGGGCTCGGGTTAGGAGTATTAGATAAGGAAACCTCAATGCAGTGACAAAAGGCTTACCCTGTTTGTGCCTGAGAGAGAACATTTCAGAAAGAGGCCATGGGAAAGGCAGAAGACCTGAGACTGGCACACGCTTGGCCACTGGTGCATCTGGAACACATGGAGTAAGGTGGAGGGAGGGTAGCCAGAGGACCGAGAGGTCACCAGAACTAGGTCCTGCAGGGCTTGAAGTCCATGGCAGAGCCTGGGTCTGGTCTCTACAGGCAGAATTTGTAGCAGAGGAGTAGCATATCTGATAGCTGTTTTGAAAGGGCAAGGAGGAACATGTGGCTGCCATATATATCAGTGTTTCCTGTGTAGCCCTGACATGTCACTGATACTCTGTAGCCCCTGATATTCCTCCTCCCACTCCAGAGACTGTCTCACAGGATGGAGTCACCTTTCTCTCCCTAAGGTAAATTCTCTTCTCTACTGGTTTAGAAGAAAATAGAAGCTTCTCTCTCCTCCACAGCTTGTTACCAAATGTGCCCTGCCAAGTCAGAGGGTCTGACACAAATCTGGGGTCCTTAACACACAGGCAACACCCAAGTCTTATTGACATGATATTTGAAAATGCAAATGTCCTTCTTCAGATCAGTTTCTGCAAAGCCGATAGATCACTTATTGGCTTACAGGATCTGGAAGGTAGGGGAAAGAGGGCACAGACTGTTTGTGTCTATCTTCTCAGGAATTTTCTAATTTCAAAACTGACTAGAAGAAAGGTACTTTCAATTTCTTTATGCCTACAGGTTTTTGTGGGGGCTGTACGGACTGTCAAAGTCTTTCTTTAATTTAACAGGGTCGAAATGATTTATAATTCTCCGGTGCAGGATTTCTTTAAACTTTAACATGGATAGAAAACACCTGCCTCTTGCTAAAACACAATTCTAACTGAAGCCTGGTGCGCAGAGACTGCATTTCTCAACACCTCCCAGGGTATGCTGTTGCTGCAACTGATCCACATTGGAGCAGCAAGATCCAAGTGGTGGGCCAGGGTCCATTTCTGCATCATTGGAAACTCTTCTGAAAGTATAAAGATGCAAAGCCCTAGCCAAAATTGGGATGGCCATTATTTTGTAACCTGTGTAATTTATGCTTCCACAATGTCTTTTGTTACTTCTTTCCCTTAGGGGCAGTTTTACTGTTTCAATGTAAGGTCTTTGTTTTCATTTGTTTTGGTCAATTGTTTATCTATATTTTTACAATGACTGCTCAAAATTGGAAAAAAAAATTGAAAACATTTCATTCAATGATTAACTGAAATGAAAGAATAGGTGCTCTGAGTAACATGGCCAATAACATCTGATGCTTATTAATGTTACGTGAGAAAAGTTTCAAGTGTTGATTCTCTAATACCAGGTGTACTATATGTGGGGTCTACGAATATGAACATGTTTTAAAGCATCATTAAAAAAAGCATCATAAAAATATTTCAGTTTGTATTTCAATTCATAAAGTTGTAAGTTAGATATTTTGCATTAATTGAACTGCTTAAGTGGTTTGGCATTATTACATTATTACTCATTATTGACATTACAGGGCACTAAGAGCAGAACCCCTGTCAGCCTGGATCCCAGACAAACAGAGCTTTCCTCCTTCCTCTCTTCCCCCACCCCCACTTTTTACCACCTCCATTGGACATGAGGCATAATCAAGACATAAATAAAAATAAATCAAGAAATAAGCAATTCTTATTGCTTAAAGCCACTGAGATCTGGATCTTATTTGTTACATAGCATTATCTAATCTATCCTGACAAATATAGTAATTGCCACAGGTTAAAAGAGTACAGCTACAAACAAAACACAATCATATGGCAAAAAGTGAGGATATCGATGTGAGAGTTTTAAGAGAAGGTTTTCCTTACTATGCAGTGGCATAGTATTTGTTGAAATTCTCATCTTTGATACCTTCAGAGGAAGTTGTGCCTAGTGACCCCTGTGAACCATGTACCTAGTAGATTTATAGCTCTTGAAGTTAATACACATAACGTTAGTAGTGTTGATTGCTGTCAGCTTTACCTGGCAAGATACTACAAGATAAAGGTGAACATAGGAAAGAGCAATGTACAAAGCAGATGGGATCAGGAGGGAGACAAAATATAAGAGACTGGGTTTTTTAAAGATTTTATTTATTTGACAGAGAGAGATCACAAGTAGGCAGAGAGGCAGGCAGGGAGCGGTGGGTGGGGAGGGTGGGGAAGCAGCTCCCTGCTGAGCAGAGAGCCTGACTCCGCCCTGGATCCCAGGACCCTGAGGTCATGACTTGAGCCTGACCTGAGCCGAAGGTAGAGGCTTTAACCCACTAAGCCACACAGGCACCCCCATAAGAGATTCTTAATCTCACAAAACAATGAGCAGATAAGAGGGTTGCTGGGGTTAGGGGTGTATAGAGAGGGTGGTTGGGTTATGGACATTGCGGAGGATATGTGATACGCTGAGTACTGTGAAGTATGTAAGCCTGACGATTCACAGACCTATACCCTGGGGCAAATAATACATTATATTAATAAAAACAATTAATTAAAAAAAAAGGAATGCAAAGCATCCAAAAACTCAGAACCTGGCAAGGTAAACAATAATATTCTTGACCACATACAGTAGAAGATAAAATTATGAAAGTCTTCCAGGTTCAAATGTTTAGTATAAACTTCCAACCTTTTAAAATGGTTCAGGGAAAGGATCAGAAGTAGAATGTGGTACACATTTTCCAATTAGATAAAATCAGGATAGATGATAAATCATAACTGTTGCAGTCCTCCCAACACAAGCTAGATAAGTTCAAAGGTTCAAGGCCCTGGTCACTAAATTGAATAAAACTCCTTGAAGCCAAGAGCCATCCCCCCCCCCCCAAAAAAAAAAAGGAAAAGAAAAAGCAGTTCTGTTCTGGACCATTTCAGAAAAGAATATGAGTGTGATTACTGGCATACACCACCCACTGGAATCAAACTGATAATCAAACTGATAAGATGTTCATAAGAAATTGTCCAAATCACTGATGAGGGAACCAGGAGGCTGAGATTATTCTAGGTGTAAAATGACCCTTGAGCACCTAACCACCTAGATAGAACATGTAGAAAGGTCTGTTCTCACAGACCTTCCTTCCACTACCTCCCAATGAAGAAGTTCATCCTTTCTTTACTGAAGAAGAAAATAGAAAAGGATGACTCTACAAGCTGAAGGCAGAAAATGAAGAAACACAATCTTTTTTGGGGAGTTGAATTATGAATTCTTCCCAAGGAAGGGAATTAAGATAAATTCTCCCTTTACAGCTCAGGGACTCTCATATCATCTGTCTAGTGGGGTTTCAGTGTTGCTCCGTGCCGGTGACTATGTGTGTCTATTGCTCCCCTCTCCAAAGGGGAGTATTTGATGCAGTGGTCCCGTCCTTGTTCCACCACTGTGGAGTGGTTCATTGGGGAGTGGGAAACAACCTGGCTTTATTTTGTTTGTTTTAGTTTATTGGTTAAAAGGATCAAGAAAAACTGAATTTGTACTTGATGAAGACATTTCTATGCATATTTGAGAGCTTGATGATGTACTAAATGGGACTTTGGGTACTTACGTAAGGAGGGGATGAGTGTTGGCTTGTTATATTTGGAAAAGGCAGGGTAGATTGTAGTAGCCACTAGTACGTGTCATTCATTACTGAGTCTTCCCTCTCCGGAGGCACACTCCAATCCCCTTGATGTTAAGGAAATGTGAGGTGAAGAAATGTATTCTTTCCGAGTGGATGTAGTTAAGAAGTGTAACCAATTTTTATAAGCTCTCGACAAACCCTGAGGATTTGAATTAAGATAGCAGTGGAACTTTTGTTAGCCTGGCTACATAGCTGACAGTGAAATATGCAGAGACCTCCTGTGAAAACAAAACAAAACAATCTATTTGTTGTAAGAGATTCAGATTTTCAGTTGTTTACTACTGCAGTATGACCCCCCATCATTGCAGTATCATAATAACTTGTCAATGAACACACTAAATCTAGCTTAAAATATGAAATGTCAGAGTCAGATATTTACTTCTGTAAGTGTTCATGGTCTGTGACATTCGTTTGGTATTGATCCCATAGAATTTTAATTTTTAGTTGAATTATTATTATACACTCCAGCCTCTTGATCATTGCGTGTGTGTGTTTTCAGAGGATTTTCTACAGTGTGCTTAAGGAAAACTTCAATACCCAAAGGTGTAAGCATCATCCTCATGATGAGAAAGGAATCAGAGGAATTGAATCTCCAAGGAAATCACACATTTTTTACAAAGATCTTTGAAATAGAGATGGAGATAGAAGAAAAAGTATTTATTTATTTTTATTTTTTTTATTATGTTATTTTAGTCACCCTACAGTAAAACTGAGTGGAAAATTCCTTCATTGTATTTCATGGTTTTCCCCATATTGAGGTTATTGGATGTATGGGTATGGTATAAATATTGTTTCATGTATAACTTCCCACAAGACTCTTGAGCTTTTTGAGGGGTGGGAGAGAGTTTATTCTCCTGTGTGCTTCCATCAGGTAGTCCATTCTTCATACATCAGAGGCTGCCAGTGCTACAATAGAAACTAACATGTATTATTTTACTTGCTGTTTACCATCACCCCCTTATGTAGGAATGGTTATCCATACATCATAAATACAGAAACCTGGACTCTAGGCCGCTGGGGCACTTATCCAGATTTATACCATAATAAGGTGATGGAGCCAAAATTCTTATTCAGGAATATCTCACTTTAAATTCATATCATTTATTTATCTATTGTTGTATATCATTGTTGTATAAACAATGAAGGTAGCTACAAAATATATTTCAATCTATAAGAGACATGGAAAAAGCAGGAGACTATCCCTTTAAAGATTTTAAAAAGGAGGTTCTGTGGTTGAAAATTAACTTAAAGAATATTCCCATTAATAATAATTCCTTCATAATTTGACTTCTTCATTAATGGGTCTCTCGGTATGGGTGGAGTACAAGACCAATGCTCTCAAGTGGCTCCCTCTTCATGATATCACTAGCTACCAACTTTGCCTCGGGGTCCTTAGCACTCTTCCCTCAAGAGACATATCTTCTTAGGCAAGCAGAATGCCCTCCATCAAGGCATTTGGACATGCAAATGTTTAAATCACGGCATGTAGGTCACTTACAAAAAGAGGACGACTATTTCTGGTAACATTTTAAATTTATTGTGATGAGTCAAGGCTAATGCAAGGTGAACTCCTCCTTTTACCATCATCTGTACAGCTACATTAGCTCATCCATGTATTAAAAAATGGGCCTCTGGACAGTTAGTTGGCAATTTGGCAAATTGCTCATGTATAATGCAAGAGAAGAAAGTCTCATTTCAACTCATACCAATTCCATCTCTACTTTTTATGAATGATTTTGATTTTATCATAAAATGAGTCACGTGTTTATTCAACAAAATGGGAATGAAAAAAAAATCCAGCAATATATTAATTTCCATTATCATTAGCCCATTTGTTATAGTCACAATTTATGTAAAGGGTACGTGCCTTTCATTGGATAGATTTATAATTTTTTTCCTGAGAAATTAGAACATTTATCTAGGATGTTGACTTTATTTTTCTCTTTTCATAGTACATGCCTTATCAATATTTACCTATGTGAGATGGATTAATTTTAAGTTCCTTGGGACAGAGTCTTTCCTAAGCTTTTGTGGAAAAACACGTGTTTTTTTTCCATTCAGAATTCACATTTAAACCACTGCTTTGGTGGGGGACTTGGGTATCTTGGTCTGCCTTCTGCTCAGGTCCTATTCTCGGGGTCTTGGGTTGGAGCCCTGCATCAGGCTCCCTGCTTGACAGGGAGCTTGCTTCCCCCTCTCCCTCTGCCTGCTGCTCTGCCTGCCTGTGCTCTCTCTCTCTCTGTCAGATAAATAATTTTTTTAAAAAAGCTTTAAAAAATTGAAAAAAGAAAAAAAAAGAAAACTAAATCACTGCTTTAGTGACATTTTATATTAGGTAATAAGTTACATTTTCTTTTCTTGTAAAGTCAGATTTCCTTTTCAGTTTCCTTCCTTCATTCATATATTTATTGGCAAACTTTTATTGAACACTTGGTTTGGGGCAGGTGTGGTACTGGCATTAGGGCCACTATAGTCCTAAATGAATCAGATCCATTCCTGCCTTTATGGACATTTCAGGATTACATATTCTTAAAAATATAACAGGGAGAAAATATATAGGTAGAAACCCCCTACTTAACTTTCTAGAATGAAGGGCAATTAAATTTTCTCCTCAAGGTGTTACCGAAACAAAAATGTTTGCTTTGGTGCCTAAGTGAGCAGAAGGTCTGCACTGTATCATGATCACTAAGGGAGCATCTGGTATAGGGTATGCGGCACCAGGGGCCCCGGGTGGCTTAGTCAGTTGAGGGTCTGACTCTCAATTTCAGCTCAGGTCATGATCTCCAGTCCTGAGACTGAGCCTGGTGTGGGGCTCCACACTTAGCAGGGATCTGCTTGAGGGTCTTTCCCTCTTCCTCTCCTTCTGCCCCTCACCTGCTTGAACTCTCTTTCTCAAACAATAAATTAATCTTTAAAAAAAAATTGTGTAGCACCAAGTCTTTGGAAGTGAGTCTGTAGGGAAGGAGGCAAGCAAAATGGCTATACCTCTGGAACCTTGTTCTCTGTGAAGTTAGCAGTTTAACCACAGTCCCTGCTCCCATCCACCTCCACAGAACCATCTCTAGAGAGTACCGTGGTGATCATTTACCTGCAGAATCATTGTCACAGGATTAAAAGAATGAGTAGAAGCTTCATGGGGCTTCAAATCCCCATGTGTAGAGGATGAACTCACACTTCTCTATGTCAAAGCCTTCCAGAAGACAACAGCAATCAGCTTCTTCCGTCTTTACTGGAAGTCTTTGAAGGATGATGATGATCATGATGATACAGAGAGGGAGGAAAAGTCTATATTCAGTTAGAGTCATTTCTCTTTGGGAAGAAATTTCCAGAAAGATTAGTTTTCCTCTTTTTATTAAACATGAAAAAAATGATTACAATTATTTGTATGACTATGTTCTTAGGTTCCTCTAAAATATTCAGAGAGAAATGCTCTGAATGCTTCCACAGGTAAAGGTGAGAAAGGGCTGGAGTGAAAACGGAGATAATATTTTAGAGATGTGATGGGATTGAGAAGGTGTCTTATGTCTATATGCACAGACAAGCACACGTGTGTGGAAGCAGCTCCATTATCAAGCTGCCTTATCCAGAAGCTGGAATGTGCCATCCAGTTTGAGCACAATATCCTGTTGGAAACAATCTCACATGAAAACTAGTGTTCTCTTTCTCATCCTTCAGTGATTCATCCTTATCCATTGGTACTAATTCCTGAGTGTTTGTCAATACCTTGATTCAAGTCTTCTCTAGTATCATTCTTGATTTTAAAGATTTTATTTATTTATTTGGCAGACAAAGATCACAAGAAAGCAGAGAGGCAGGCAGAGAGAAGGGAAAGCAGGGACCCTGCTGAGCATGGAGCCTGACTCAGGACTCAATCCTAGGATCCTGGAATCATGACCTGAGCTGAAGGCAGAGGCTTTAACCCACTGAGCCACCCAGGCACCCCTCATTCTTGATTTTAATTCACAGAGAATCTGGACATTTTCTTAGCTTTTTGAGCCTAATGAACATTATATATTCTGGGTACAGTCCATAGTATTTAACACTTCAGTTTTGATTCCACAAGCTGTTTGAAGAAGACTGGTAAGCAGAAAGAATCTCATGCACAAATGTATGTGTCTCCTCTACCGGTACCTTTGGTCCTACCAATCTATCCTTCATTTCCAAAACATGGCATACATTCCCTCATTAGCTGTGCTTTGATTGCCTTCTATCTACCTAGAATCCTCTTTTTCTTTCTTAGAGGTTATTAGCCAAGATCCTACCAAGAACTGCTTACTCCCAGAATTATTTTCATCCAAATTTTAGTGAAATTAATTTCATCCAAATAAACAGAGTAAGTGTTAACTGTGATACTCTGATCCCATTTCTGTTTCATTTTAGGTTGTTCTTAATTGTGATGCACATAAGAAAGACCAGGAAAACTTTAACATATACAACTATCTGGGTCAAATCCAAGACCAAATGAATCAGATTCTTTGGAAGTGGGGACAAGACAGCAATATTTGAACAAAAGAAAAAAATGCCAGATAACTTCCCTGCATGATATGTATGACTCGTAACATGTGTAACACATTGTAACATGTTTCCAGGATCAAGATAGCTCAGCCAAAATGTTAATAGGACAAGTGGCAACACCCATCTAACCCATTTAGCTTTGAGCAGAGATAATCTAAGCAACCACTTCTTAAAAAACCCTTACAACATAATCAACAGCGAGTCACTTATCACAAAGCAGAATAGGCACATATAATATAATTTGTTACCATCCCTGTAATAAACATAGCATAAAGTAAAGCCTTCACAATGCCAGATTAGTACTGTTTTCATATATAAAGTTTATGTGAGCTACAAAACTATCTTCTGGACATTAGAAGTGTGCAGCAGATTGCGGATAGGCTAGAACCAGAAGTCTGGCAGAACTGAGGTTCATGAAAATATAGGTTATCCAAACACAGGAATGAGAGTAAGGTTTGGTTATGTTTGGGTCAAGCATTTAAAGACACAAGATCTGAAAGTGGATGCAGGGTGAGAAGGAAAAGTAGGGCATAGAGACCAATATCAGGAGACCATGACTCAACCTGATATCTGGGAAGAGCCATAGCAGGTGAGTAATAGAAGTGTAAGGCAAAGATCCCAGCAAGGAGGAAATTTATATTCCAGTAAGTTATGGAACAACTACAGAAGATGTGACTCCTTCCAACCATGCAAGAATTGGCTTTAAGAGTAGGGTTATCAGATCAATTACAGCATGCCTAGTTAAACTTGAATTTCAGATAAACAGCACATTTTTTACTATAAGTATGTCCCCAATACTGCATGCAATCTGCTGCCAGGACTTGGGGGCTTGTAGGACAGAAAGAACTATTCATCTAATTCATTTCTAATGATCAGTTCCTTCTTGTAGATAATACTCTTTCTCTTTCTCTTCTTGTGTGTCCCATGTCCAGCTAGCTGTACCATTACCCAGTGGACTCCCATTAAATTAACCAAAATATTAGAGGAATGTTGCTAGTAACAGATGGGGTCAAACACTTAGTTGTAGGAGTCTAGATTCAGTTTCCCAGTGAAAGAAACTCTGGATCTAAGTTTAAATCAGTTCTGGCTGCATGTCTAAAATTTCCTTAGACAAATTTTTATAATTCTGAAAAATATCCTAAAAAATCATTTGATTAATTTTTGTCCTGAATTTTCAACGTATAAGTATGAAAAGGTTACTTTGAATGATGTACTCGTTATTCTAATAGTAGTTTAGCCTTTTAAACTTGAGGTCTTTTTAATCAATAGAAATTGACAGAAATGGCTTTTAACTTTCTATTGATTTAGCATTAAAATTGCCATCTTCAAAGCTCTAAGGAATCTAACTTTAACCTTCTTTAGTCATTGATAAGTAAATCACTGGCTGAATGGAGAAATGGTGGTACATGGAACACAGGAAGGAACAGGGTGAATAAGGGATCTAGTGCCACAAAACAAGAAAGCATTTAAAGACCAATGAGGTCACAGAAAAGGGATCCAAGTGTTTTATCATAGTAGATGGGAATACATTTTATTGAACTCAGAGAAGAGAGTTCCAGAAAAAAATCATTAAAACCCATATTATTGTTTTGAAAATTGGTGTCTTTATTTTGCTTTTTTAGTAGGAACTAGAGGTGAGAAGAACAAATAAACCTGGGTGATGAAGGAAGCTCTTTGTTATATGAGAAAGCAACTAATAGTTATAAGAATGAGATAACTCATAGAATTAGAAAAATCATCATTATGGCACCACATATTGTTCACGGGGAACTGGGTTTTCACAGAGTGATAGCATAATCCCACATAGACTAGTTTCAAGGAGCAAGAGGAAAAAACTTAATTGTATAGGAAAGATCATATTGTTATGACCTTCATTCAGTCGTGATTTCCTATCACTAACCACTTCTAACCACTTGTCAAACAGATGTCCTGCACTCCTGATGTCCTGAAATACAAAGTACACAATATCACACAGAACGAACACTGGCTAATAATGTTTTGCCTGAATTTATCAAGCTTTCAGATCTAGCTGCCAGTGTGTAGATAGTATAGGAGTGAGAGAGCTAAACTGACAAAGACTATAGGGAAATAACCAGGCAAATCCAGCCAGCTGAATATTTTTCTCAGGATACCTAGCTTGTGAATTTTTTTTTTTCTGTAAGTTGGTGTGATGAATAAAAACAAGAAAATAAGTTATACTCTACCAAAGTGATAAAGATGTAAGAGTCATCACCACAAAATTCAATGCATAGTCATGGATTTGAATCATGAGTTGGACAAAGATACTGTAGAAGAGATTTTTCAGACAACTGAAGAAATTTGATTTTGCATAGAATAAAATTTTTGACATAACAATATATACACTATTAGTTTAAAAATATCATTTATGGTATAAACTCATTTTGGTAAAACTATAATGGTAGATGAACATGTACAAAAAGATCTAGAGACATCCACTGGGGATGGATAGTGCTACTTTGGGTGACAGAGTATATCATCACTGTCTTACTTTTGTTGGTCTCTAGTTTCTAGCTTTGTATAGGCAGTAGACAGCTTTTGAAATGACAAAATTTATTTTTTAAATATTTTATTCATTTATTTGACAGAGATCACAAGTAGGCAGAGAGGCAGGCAGAGAGAGAGGAAGGGAAGCAGGCTCCCCACTGAGCAGAGAGCCTGCCTGATGTGGGCCTCCATCCCAGGACCCTGGGATCATGACCTGAGCCAAAGACAGAGGCTTTAACCCACTGAGCCACCCAGGCGTCCCCCCAAAATATTTTTAATTAAAATAAGTATTCTGGATAAATACACATACCCACATTTTGAAAAAAAAAAAAAGTTAATTATTGGATTTTGCTTTCTAGAACTGTGACTTAGGGTTTAAGCTGAGTGTATTCTACTTGGAGTTTCTGAATGGCTCAAATAACATGTTTCTCCCCCGTTTGATTTCACATGGTTTTCCAACCTAGCCTGGAAGAAATCCTTTCTAAATCCCTTGAGAAAACTATTTTCACTGAACTTTGATCCTACCAGAAGTAATATTTGTAAAGAGAAGCCTACTGCTTCTTTTTACAAATTCAGTCTGATGTTACATCAAAGAAATTCAGATAAACATTGAAGAAGTAAGTTTCAAGTTCAAGATAAATTCCTAATTTAAACTTCTAAAAAACTTTTTGAAGCTTTTACATAACTATAATAAAAGTTTCAGGAAATAAAATAAAAGACAAACTTAATAGTAACACCAATAATATTAGTAAAATTATTAAAACCTTAATAAGCTTCATTTGCAAGTTTAACAATAAAGGGAAACTGAGGCAAAAGAAAACCACCTGAATTGATTCACAAACATGTGGAAGAATTACAGTTCTAAGGTTTATGTAAGAATTTTCATGGCAGGGGCCCCTGGGTAGCTCAGTGTGTTAAACCTTTGCCTTCAGCTCAGGTCATGATCTCAGTGTCCTGGGATTGAGTCCCAGATTGGGCTCTCTGCTCGGCAGAGAGCCTGCTTCCCCCTCTCTCTCTGCCTGCCTCTCTGCCTGCTTGTGATCTCTCTTTCTTTCAAATTAATTTTTTAAAAAAAGGAATTTTCATGGGACATAATTTTTCTAGCATTTGTGTAACCAGTAATTCTATTTTTCCAGCAGGTTCTGGCACAGAGCCTTGCAAAGGATGATATAGTCAATACATATTAAATAAATATATACATTTCCTTTAACTGAACAAAGAGAATTTTCCCTACAGAGTATTAAAGCTGTTTTTACCCAATTGTTTGAAAATGAAGACGTGTAGTTGGGTAGTGTTCATGTCTAAAAACAACTCACAACTGGTTTGATATTTTTATTGATGTATTCACTATATTGAGTACTTGTTTTGTTTAGCATGTAGATAGAATTTAAATATAACGTGGGTGGCTCAGTTGGTTAAGCGACTGCCTTCCACTCAGGTCATGATCCTGGAATCCCAGGATGGAGACCCACATCGGGCTCCCTGCTCAGCAGGGAGTCTACTTATCCCTCTGACCCTCTCCCCGCTCATGCTCTCTCTCTCTCAAGTAAATAAATAAAATCTTTTAAAAAAATAAGTATAACTTTGCAAATAAATCTTAATATGAAGTATTCTTATCAGCTATATAAGTCCACAATACCTTACACAAAACTACTATAGCTGGATATTTGGTAATTTAAAAATTTGGGATCTCAAAAGGCATTTGGTGCATCTTACCATGTATATTGCACCTTAATGTCATCTGAAGGAGCACTGTGGACTCAACCACAGTAATATTCTGCAGTGAAATAAATAAATATCCAAAAGTGGAATAAATAAGGTCTACCAATAGCTTTCCATTAGTTTTGATCAGGTCATGCTGGCAGATGAGTTTTTGTGCCAAACTTAATACAGATTTGGGTTTCAGAACTTTGAAGATTGTTCAATCTCAGGTAAGTACTAGTATTGTGGACTAGCATGACTAATCAATCATCTGTTATAACGGAAGTTTTTTTTTTTTTTTTTTTTAAATAAAGGAAGTTTTATTCCCTTCCTTTTCAGGCTGAAATACACTGCAGTGCTTAAACAAAATTGTGTACGATACGTTTTAAATATGTCATTGCCTTAATAATAAACAGATTCTCTCAGCCTTAATTGTTACATATTATTTCTTGAGAAGGCTTAGAGAAGGCTTAGAGAGAGAGTGATCAGGGCAGATTCTGACCAAAGGATTCAAGAGAGCACAGGTAAATGTTGGGTGATAAAACCTAGTAGGCAACCAGAGCTGCTCTCAATCTCTAACAGACAACTTCACACAGAGATAGAGCTGGGCAGGTTTCTGGCCAGACCAATATGCTAATTGTCATATTTCACTGCCTTCTGGGAATAAAGGACTATTCCATGAGTAAGTGGACCATTTTGCCATTATTAAATAAAATGAACTACTGTCTCAAACAGTGGTTTCCAATGTCCTTATAGAACAAACCGACATTTAAAGAGAGTGTAGAGAGTTCTATTTAAGTAAATATCATAGATATTATATTGGCTGCTGGGATTTGAAAACAGTGAAAAAAGTTTGCCACATTAAACAAATAGATTCACTCACTGAAATCCAAATTATATAAACATTTACCACTTTCAGAGGGAGTTAAAGTTGATGCTGTGTAAGTCCATGAGACTGGAAATATAAAAGGAATTCTTTTTCCCAAGAGTAATCTATGAAAAATGTTATCACAACATTGTATTTCACTAATTTCAGCCTCAACTCCAATACATGGAACAAAGGAAAGAGATAGGTAGGACTCAACAGGGATCTTGAAATGGGACAAAGAATGAATAGCTAAATGTATGGAGTTTATTGGGGAAGAGGTGACTATCTTTCACCTAGGGAGCAGGAGTAGGAGGCATTTTCCCTCCTTTCTCCTCCAACATCTCTATGTCCCCAGGTAAGGGTAGGAGACAGGATAGGAGGGAAGGAGAAAGAACTGGTGTGGCAGACCACAGGGACCTCTGAGTCTATAAGGGTGTTTAGAGTAGGGGTCCTCCTCAGGGGAGAATCCTTGTTTCTGCAGAGACAGAGATGATCCAGGAGGATCAGAAAGCATGATTTGCTCTAGTGTTTTGCAGCTTATCTACCTTGTCTTTACTCAGGGCAAGTCTTGAAGCATATGCCTTTGAGTGAAAAGCCCATGTGTTTTATACATTAAAATCTTAGTGTGATGGACTGAATTATGTTCCCCAGAATTCATACTTTGAAATCCTACTCCTCAAACCATGACTGTATTTGGAGATAAGGCCTTTAAAGAGATTATGGAGTTACAATGAGGCCACTATGGTGGACTATAAACCAATATGACTGGTGTCCTTATAAAATTAAGACATTTGGACAAAGACGGCAGGGATGTGCACACAGAAGAAAGACTCTGTGGCACAGTGAGAAGACATTTGCAAGACAAGGAGAAACCAGACCTCTTTGCACCTTGATCTTGGACTTCTGGGTTCCAAAACTGTTAAAAATAAATTTCTGTTGTTTAAAGCACCCAGTCTGTGGTACTTTGTCATGGCAGCCTGAGCTAATAATATAGATAATAATAAAAGTTCTTCGGGAGCATGATCAACTCCATTAAAAGAGTTATTTGAATGGACAGGAAGCATAAGTCAGAGATTTCATCAAGAATCTCAGAGAGTGGGGCACCTGGGTGGCTCAGTGGGTTAAGCATCTGCCTTTGGCTCTGGTCATCCAAAGATGTCTGTGTCCCAATTCCTGAAACCTGTACATTTTAGCTTACACGGCAAAAGGGACTTAGCAGATGTGATTAAGTTAAGGGCCTTGAGATGAAGAGATTACCCTTGATTATCCAGGATGGCCCAAAATAATTACAAGGATCCTAAAGGGCAGAAGACCTTTCCTGGATGGTCAAAGACATGCATGTGGTGACAGCAGGGTTAGAGACACTTTGTTTTTGAAGATGGAAGGGGAGTCAGGAATCATGAAGTGTGGTCAGCCTTTGGAAGCTTGGAAAGCTAAGGGAACAGCTTTAGTCTCTAGGAGAATTGCAGCCCTGCTAACATCTTGATTTTTAGCCCATTGAAAACCCATTTTAGACTTCTGAACTCCAGACCAATAAGATAATAAATTTGTGTTGTTTTAAGCCACTAGGTTTGTGGTGATTGATACAAAAGCAATAACTAACACACATACCTTCTAATCTGTCCCCCCAAGTTTTGTGATTATTTATGGGGGAGTGGCTTTTGGTGGAGTGGGCTCATTTCTGCACAGGCCATCGTTCCCATTGTTGGATTGTTCTTTCTGTTGGAAATCTCTTGTTCTCCATCCTCCCCAAATTGTCATGTCTTCAGGCATAATATAAAATTAATATAATTTATTTTCTCAATGTGGTGCCCTGGAAAGTTGTTGATCTTCAATTAGAATTTATTTGTGTGTATGTATGCTCGACTCTTTATCTTAGTTTATTTTCAGCCGTTGTTGCCTGGGTAACTGGCTAAGTGACTACATTTCAGTTTCCTCTTCTGTAAAATGAGGTGATAACCATTTGAACCTCACAGGGTGTTTCAGAGGACTAAATGACTTAAAATATATGAATGCAGTTTGTAAAATTTGAGTGTTGAAAACTTCTGTGTATTTATCTATTGATGTATTGTTTTTCCATGTGGCCTTTAAAATACATGAAAGCAGCCTCCTAATATCCTCTTTGTTTGTGTCTGTTCAACCTCTTCAGTCATATCCAATCCACACAATTTATAGTCCATTTGCCAATAAAAATCTTCTATTTAAGTATCAGCCAATTTCTTTATGAAAATTATTATACAAATTAAGGATCACAGACATTATTGAACCATGTGTTCATTTTCATTTAAAACCTCTAGCCAAAAAACAACTGTATCCAACTATTCTCTTGAAGGCAGGGGTTATTCTGGTGGCGTTGTAGGCCCTGAACCGAAGCAGGCTCTGGCCCAGGAAAGTGCCTCCATGTTTGTTGGCTTGCAGACCTGGAGAGGCAGAGGCAGTGACCATCAGAGGCTTTGGCCAGCCAGAGTTCTGAGCCTGACCACAGCGTTCCTCACTGTTTGGTCTTCTGTTTCTATTCCTGACCTGTCTCTCTCCTTTGCTAAAAGGTCTAAATCATCACAGTGGCAAAGACAGAATGTATGAATATTCACTGCAGAAAATTCTTTTCATGGTATCTTGTAAAAAATAAATAAATACAACTTGCTTTTCACATCTATGCTGTGTTAAAGCCACTCCTTCCCAGATTTTTTCCAGGGCACACCAGTGAAAAAAGTTAAGGATAGTCATGGCAACTATATATTCAGATGAAGGTGTCAGTGACACTGGTTACTCATGTGTCAAGAAGATTGATTAATGTGCTTAGGAGAAAAAAAAAAAATTGACTGAGGGGGCTTTTCCAGGAAATGAGGACAGAACAAAACAGCTTAATAATTTTGAACATTGAAAAGATGCTATTTACTCTAAGAATACAGATACCTTTCTTAACACCTCAGGCTTGTTTAGACAGTAGCAGCTCTAACAATGGTAGTTGAGTTAGGACTGCAAAAATCACCAAAAACCCAGTGCTAATTAATTTGGAAAGTTTTCTAAGATGTCCAGCATTCCAGTCTTGACAAATGGCCTGTAACATTGCCCTCTGTAGCAGAGTTGATGATTCTGAATATGGATAAAAGGGGAAAATTGAGTAAAGAATAAATCAAGTAGAGAACATTTTTATTCACTCTATAAGCATGGAATATATTCCTTTGTTCATAAAGTTATTTTAGTCAAATCCATTAGATTAGAAGGAAAGAGTCTGCTTTAAAAAAAAAAAAAATTTAAGCAGTTCCAAAAGTTAAAACATGATTTTAAATGTCTTTCTTAGAATCAGGTAAGACCACAGGTGGATATTCAGTGACACAGCATGAAGTCAGGGATTGTCTTCTGCATTTCTATGGCTTCACTTTGAGTCACACAGTAAGCCTTCCATATAGATATGGATTGTTTGATTGTGTGCCTGTTTCAACTCTCTCTTCATAGATTGAAGAAACAGTAATGAACATTCAAAGGGTGCTGTATTAAATATAATAGGAGTTATAAAGGAGTGTTTGGTGTTGACTCCTTTCCTCAAAGAACATAAACATTTACAAACTGAAAAGACAAGCAGAAAAGGGTTAGAGAACAACAATTCAAGAAAGATCCCAAGGTGATAATCGCAAGATGGCTGCTGCAGGGGAAGGGGTGTGGGTGAACTCAAAGGATACAGATAGCCTGCTTGGCTTAGCTCTTCACCATTGCATAAAATAAGTAGCTTCTGCATCTGTAGTGGTCTCTCTACTACAGGGTTCTGTGGCAACTTTGTGGAGTCCACCTTGTTGGTTCAGGAGTAGAGTTAGTGTACATGACATTACTTGTTGTCTTCCACAATCTGGCTTGGATTACTTTGTTTTTATCTAGCTGCCAGCAAAATTCTCATGAGTTTGGCTCTTCAGTGTCTGTGTATATTGGACTAATTCAGAGCCAGAATCTCTAGCAGCATAATACAGGAAGTCGTAAGGTCCTCAGCAATAAAATGGTGTCCTTTATTGTGAAACCAGTATTTTATGTCTTGTCCTTAAGTTTACCATTTCAGGACTTTACTCCTTGCCCAAGTTCCTCAAAATGTGATCGAACACTCAAATTTTTAAATTAAGATTCTGTCCTTTATATGTAAGAAGGGGACAATGAAACAAGAGTCAGAGCAAAGGGGAGAAATACTAGCAAGTACATGGCCACTCAGGAGATACCCTCTTTCTCAACTACACAGTACCTTGGGGGTGACTCACAGCCATTCCTACACCTTTATATAGAACTCATATGCTGAAGGTGCTTGGGTCTTGCCCAAGAACTTACTTTGACCCTCATGGAGAGGAGTGTTGCTTTTCCAGAAAATTTGTTTTTCTTTATAATGTGCCCAGGAATACTTTGTGACACAGGTAAGGTTTGGAGAGAGGTATCTGTGGCAAAAGAGGTTATGGACCTCTGACAAGGGAAGGGTGAATTGACTCTTCATTAGATTTTGGGGGGAGCTTTGTGTTCACTTTGTGGGCACTTGTCTCTCTAAGTGGTGTTGGCCTTTTGACTAGGGCTACTATTGTAAACAAGCTGCTGACACCCTTAAATTGATGTATCAAAGCCATATGAGTCCAAATTAGAGCTTGCAATATAGCCTCTCCAGAAGAAGGCATCCAGAAAGGGCCAGGAAATGTCTATAACACTACATCCTGTAGGTGGAGAAGCCAGCTCAAATATTAATGCATTGGCTGCATGCAGTTTAAAGAGCACTCTGGAATACAGCAGTGTGTTGCTTGCAGAGATAACCACAGAAACAGATAATGAGAATAGACCTGGTTCCAGGAAAGAGACCATTCCCTAGCTACACTTGAACAGTTTTTTGTTTCTACTGTTTTTAGTGAGAAAAACAGAAACCAATATCAAAACCCCAGTGTAAAGTATTAAGGACTACAACATTTCTTCTTCTTATTATTATTATTATTTAATCTAGAAAATGGTACATACTTCTTATTTCATAGGATGAACCCATCATTCCCAGTGATTCCACTGATTGCCCCCATGGACTGGGTGGGCTTCACTGACTTTTACCATCGACCTTCTATTATCAGGAAGGCTCCCTGAAACTTTATCTGTGGTCGGACAAGGTGAAGGACAATTTATAACAAATGCTGTTTGGGGGGGATTTTTTTTTTTTAAGATTTTATTTATTTATTTGACAGAGAGAGATCACAAGTAGGCAGAGAGGCAGGCAGAGAGAGAGGAGGAAGCAGGCTCCCTGCTGAGCAGAGAGCCCGATGCGGGGCTCGATCCCAGGACCCTGGGATCATGACCTGAGCCGAAGGCAGAGGCTTTAACCCACTGAGCCACCCAGGTGCCCCTGGGGGGGATATTTTTAAACTATAGGATAAATCTTAGCTTCAAAAACAAAGCTTGTCAAAGGAAAAGAACATCCCCCGCCCCCAAATTCAGACTTGTTTCAATAAACGTTTGTTGTGTCCTTCCCATATGCCTCATGTAGAGGGAAGAGCAGAGAATGTCAGTTAGAGACATTCAATACCCTGGAAGACCCCAGATTGTTTTCCTCCACTTAACAACACCCACACGGAAGTGCACAAGTACAAAGAAACAGAATTCTGTGAGATATTTCTTATGCTATCAAAACACAATGTTTCAGAGAAGGTGTTTACATGAGAATTGCATTCCCCACAGCATTACATTGCATAGCTGGAAGTGTGGCGTTTTTTAGTGAGTAATATATTTTCAGGAGAATTTCCTAAGCATCAGGGAATTTTAATAATAATAAATAACAACTATATAGTGACCACAGTTCTTGAGGGGGAGCATAAGCAGGACTGGACTTTGCAGTGTATACTGGAAAAATATCCAGCATTTGCTGGACCACTTATGTCTCTCATAACTAGGGCATATATAACTACCACATCTGCAACTGTGAATGTATTAACGAATTCCCAGGAGAGAATTGGGACTAACAAACATCTATCTCTCCTTTGAAGTAAAATCCCTGATATCTGAATATTTCATAAACAGTCCTGTAGTCACTTGTCTGATCATGTGGATACTTTAACATAACAATGTGTGGATCCTTTCATTGTTTATTCTTCCCACATTCTGGACACTGTGTGTTTGAAACCTACTCAGTAAGAAAATGCAATTTCTTCATACACAAGAGGGAATAGAAAAGGATTTAAATGGTGTTGGTTTACTGGGTTTCAAATGTCAAACAGAAGTCTAGTCTAAGACTGCTAATTGGTCAAGCAAATATAGAGCATCCTGTCATCTGATTTCACAGAGATGTCTATTAACAAGTTTATATTCTGGGTCTCTTTGCCATGTTGGATGCATCCCTCCACACTTTCTCTTCAGAATCCCTCAACTTGTTTTATTCTTTATGTAAATATTGATCCAAATAGCAATAATGGAGTTTCCTGGCTGGTTCAGTTGGTAGAGTGCAGATCTTGATCTCTGGGTCATGAGTTTGAGCCACATGTTGGTCATGGAGCTTAACTAAAAAAGTGACAATAATCACTTTATTTTGTTAAAATTGACCTAAGACATTTTTATTAGTTTCAGGTGTACAGTACGTTTGACATATGTGTATATTGCTAAAAGATTGCCACAATAATTATAGTTACCATCAATTATCATGAATAGTCACAAAGTATTTTTTCTACAGATGAGAGCTTTAGAGATCTACTCTCAGTAACTTTTTAATGTACAATACAATATTGTTAGCTGTAGTCACATTGTACATCACATCCTCAGAAATTATTATTTTTTTAAATTTTAATTCCGGTGTTATTAACATACAGTGTTATATTAATTTCAGGTGTATGAACCACTCTCTGGAAGATGGTTTGTCCCTCTTTAACAAATGATCCCTCTTGATAACAAGAGGTAGAAAGGTAACCCCAAATTCAGAACATGCAAATCACAGCTTTTCTGTCAACATACATACCCAAGCATAGCTCACCTCAGAGGAAGTGCTGATGCCACAGGTCCCAAAGTGGAGCCCTGTTTCACTTGAAATAATTACTGGAAGGTCTTTGTGTGAATGGAGTTTTCTAAATGTTCTCAATAGCAGAAGGAAAAATGTGCAGGCCACTGACACAGATGTGTTTCAGAAAGGCCACAGATAAAGAAGAGCATAAGAAGCAAGACCAGCAAGAAGAAGGAAACCATTTGCTTCAGGCAGTAATTCTTTCAAGAAAGTCAAACTGTGAAATCTCCCAAGCTGCACATAGATGAGAATTCTGTCCTCACAAATCCCTAGGCCTGGGCCTGCTTAGTTGCTGGCAGCATAGTCTCAATTTCCATCTCTATTTAAAACATTTTTTAAAAATCCTTCAGGAAATGCAGTATTCCCTACAGAAATTGCTTTACAAGTTTCTCATAAATGGAATCTTTCAAACAACCCTGGGAATCCATAGAGGAACCTAAACTTTTAGTACTGAGCAGATTTCCATCTGAAATATCCTAAGATGGCAATTCTCTGAAGGTTAAGTTAACTTGGTCTAATCTTGGCTATGCCATATAATCTTAATGTATCTTTTTCATAAAAAGTTTGATCTTTAGATACACAATGTGCATTTTTAAGATCATTATTTTTATACAATTGGAAAAATCTATGATAAAGTAAATATATTAGAATGTATAAGTGTCTAAGAAGAAGTAAATGTGAGGCATTTTTTCTGTCATCATATATGATGGCCAACAGCGAATAAACACCTTCCCTTTTAATATACTCCATCATTTTCACAAAGAATCCTTTCAGCTAACAGGTACACTCTCTATTTAAAGTCTTCTCAAGAAAAGCCTACAATTACAATTTTCAGCCTGGCAGTCTATTATTGTTTAAATATCAATATTTCTCCTCTTTCCTGTTGAGTAAGCAGCAATCACCTCAGAATAAGTGAGAAAGTATACACAAGCAAGGAGATACAATGCCAGGAAACAGCAGAAGTAAGAGCTGCATATTGGAAGCAAACAAGATGTTTTCATTCTTATAATGGCAGCATGGTTTGAGGGTGCATACTATGTTTGTGATGAAATAAAGTGTAATCAAACTGTAGTCATACTAATAGTCTTTGCTGATATGGGTCTGAATAAGACAAATCTGAGACATGGTAACTCTGAGAAAGATGTTGGAAACCTGAAAACGTGATTTTTGGAGATAGAGTCAGCCTTTTTCAGAAACTCCAGCATTGAAAACAAACCCTCTGAAAGGAAGAGGGATGCTGACCCCTTTGCTTTTGCATGCAACTGACAAAATTCTCTATAACTAAGCTGCTAAGACAGGTGACTCTATTGACTGGTTGCTTAGGCAAAGAAGAGTTGATAATGAGGGAGCTGTGTGGGATAAATCCTAGGATGGCACTGACAGGAATCAGTGACTAAGGGGGTGTATTTTCAATGTGTCACAGGGAAGTGCCAAGAAAGAACTTGCGTTTCTAACAATCAAAATTAATAGCTCTAGCTTTGTCTAGCCTAGGGTGTGGAGGTAATGAGAAACCAGTCACAGAAGTGTTGCAACTGTTAAAGCCTCATCCCTCAGCCATCCAGCATGCCCTTATAATTACATCATCTCCATATATAGACCACCCCAATTAAATTGTGGTCTAATAATTTTGTATAAGATGGCTGTTTGTAAGAAGCAACAATGGGGGATGCCTGGGTGGCTCAGTAGATTAAGCAGCTGCCCTCAGCTTAAGTCATGATTCCAGGGTCCTGGAATCAGCCTTCTTGCTTAGCAGGGATTCTGCTTCTCCCTCCACCTGCTGTTCCCCCTGTCTGTACTCCCTCTCTCTTTAGAGCAAGTAAGTAAATAAAATAAATAAAATCTTTGGAAAAAAAAAAAAAAGAGGAAGCAGCAGTAGCAGCAGCAACAGTGGGTTGTGATGGTGATTCCACTTACGGGAGTTCTCCTTTTTTGCGTGTTGAGTGGCCTTAAACTTATGTGCCATGGACCAGACCACCTGCTGAGAAAGGAGCCCATGGTAGGACTTGATCCCTGGATTTCAGTTCTAAGAGAGGAAAGTGACAGAACAAGAGTAGAGGAAGGTCATAGGATAATTTAGAGAGAAAAAAAGAACTACAAAGTACTTTGGATCCCTGAAAATAAGATCTTGGTATAGAATGAAACTAACTGGTTGTCATTTCTGCACATTTAGTCCGTTATAATCCAAAATCCAAATATCCAGGTTAGATGCAGTATTATAATACATGTATTATTTAATATATTAAATGAACCATTTGCTTCTATTTCTGATCAACAGATGAAGGAAAGGGATTGGATTTAATTGCCTGAAAAACAAAACCAAAAACAATGAACTAGACAAAATACATGGAACAATAGTTTTCAGATATTGGAGATTGTGCAGTAAAGGTATATTGTTCCTTAAAAACAAAAACAAGTGAGTTTACCATGATCACCTGGCTTACTGCTTGGAGAAAGTTTCTAAGCTTCAACACAGGATGGGAAGTTCAGGTCATCTGCAACAGTCTATTTGAGTTGAAAAGATGAAATTAGGAGTCTGAGACACCCACAACAGCCATGATTCCCAGAACACAGGAAACCAAAGATCCAAAACAGGTACCTCTTGAGTCTCCAGCTGAGTAAAGCACAAGTATGTGAGGAAGTTATCCAAAATTGAGGAACTAACTACTCAACAGGAATAGAGGAGACAGTTGCTATTTCTGATATACAAAAGCTGAGACAATTCACCTGCAGAACCATATCACAAAATAAATCAAAGGGAATCCTTTAGGCAGAAGAAAAATGATACCAGACAGAAATCTAGATCTACACAAAGGAATGAAGAGCAGTCAAACTGGTAAATTTAAATAATTTTTTCTTATTTTTAATATCTTTAAAAGATAATCAACTGCTTTGAGTAAAAATAATAATGTATTATAGAAATATGTAATGTAATACATGATAGCAAAATCTGGGTAAGGACATTGGAAGTAGATTCTTATATTCTATCTGAAATGTTACAACATTACCTGAAGGTAGACTATAATAAGCTTAAGATATATGCATTATAAATCCTAAAGGGACTACTACTTAAAAGTTACAGCTAGAAAGCAAACAAAGGAGATGGAATAGAAGCACACACGCACATGCACATACACACACATATACACACACACACATAGCCTAAACAAACAAAAACTTAATTCACAAACCAATAAACAACAACAGCATCAACAACCAAAAAAACTAAATTAAAAGGATGGTAGAAAAGGCAGAAAATAGGAATGAAGAAGAGACAGAATAAATAGAATGTACATAGCAGCATGCTCTAGTTAAACCCAATCCCATCAATCATTACATTAAATGTAAATGATCTAAACATCACAATCATCAGAGAGATTTTTAAATTATTTGGAAAAAAAAAAAGACCTAGCTATATGCTATCTATAAGAAATTCACTTTAAATACAAAGTCACAAAGAAGTTGAAAATGAAAAGATGGGAAAAGATCAGGTTAACATCATGAAGAGGTATTTTAATATTAGACAAAATAGATTTCAGTGCAAATAATGCCTTCAGAGGTGAAAAGGATCATTTGATAATGATAAAGTGGTCAATTTTTTAAGAGAACAGAAAAATCTTAAAGGTTTTTATATACTGAATGACAAAACTTCCAAGTACATTCAAACAAAATCTGATAGAACTTAAAGAAGAAATAGACAAATCCATAATTGCAATTATGAATTTCAACACTACTCTCCGAATAATTTGCAAAACAAGTAGATAAGCAGCAGCACAATGCATATTATTTTCAAGAGTGCAGACAACATTTACATTTAGAACATTTACCAGGATAGACAATAAACAAGTTCAACAAATTTAAAAATATTCAAGTCATACAACGTACATTCTCTGACTACAATGGAATTAAATTGGAAATCACTAACAGAAAGATAGCTGAAAAATCCTCAAATACTAAAAAATTGAAACATTTCTAAAGAAAAGAAGAAGAATAAGTGAGACATTGTTGAGGCAAGGTTTAGTGTGGGCTCGTCTTTGAAGAGGTGATCCCTAATGTTCATATAGTTGCTATCTGGTTGACTATCACTGACGAATAAGTCAACAATTTTCAGGGCCAGAGTGGATGGAATGTACCCTTATTCTGTTATGAATTGAGAATATCTTCTGAGTTCTAACCTGTCAGGTTGCAGCTAGGTGCACACTGGCTTCCTGACCTCAGACATTACCTGAGATTTGTTCAGCATCAGGAATCTCCACCCAAAATTAAAAGCTCAGCAGTCACCTCTCATTCTCTCACCTAGTCAGTTTGCTGTTTTTTC
The DNA here is from genome assembly GCF_009829155.1 of Mustela erminea. Classification (NCBI taxonomy): domain Eukaryota; kingdom Metazoa; phylum Chordata; class Mammalia; order Carnivora; family Mustelidae; genus Mustela; species Mustela erminea. The sequence goes on from NC_045618.1 coordinate 25,456,147, forward strand.
CTTAGGTCACTGGAATGATATGCAGATAATCTAGTGGTTCTTCCCTTTTCTCTTTTTGTCACTACTTACACTCCTTAATTTTAGACAATGTTTAAGCTCCCTGTTCCCCACCAGAATCTTTTTTTTTTTTTTTTTTAATAATACCTGGTGCGTATAGTCTCATGGTTGCTTTTGCCATTACTTGAGCATTATGCTTCCTGAACAGGTAGTTGCATTGTTGTGTTGCTTTGTTTTTGTTGCTGTTGTTGTTTTGTTTTTTAGTTCTTGAGGTCTAGATCCTTCATCTGAGGCAGGTTTCTCAACCTCATGGACTGACCCTGATTTTCACTGCCATCTTGTGGTCAGGAGGAGTTTGAAACCATCAGGAAGTGATGGTTGACACTTCCTATTCAAGAAGTGACACTTGTAAAATGTAGATAGATATATGTATCCCAGTCCTAAAAAATGAATCCTGGTTTCAAAAATTTTTGGAGCTTGATAGGATAGTAAAGTTTATCTAGACAGTTTTATTTTCCCTGATGTATCTCACCATATTCATGATTTTAATCTTACATGCCGAAAATAATGATTGCAAACACTCACATAGCCATGCTAGAAACAATTCTAAATGATTTACATTTAATTCATGTAATCCATACAACTTTGTAAAATGGGATTTCCATGTTACAGATAAGCAAACTGATATAATAAAGAGAAGAAATAACTTTCCCAACAGCTAGTGGGTTGAGTCTGGTTCCCAAAACCCACCACCTTCTTTCTCCTAATGCATACAGACACTGCTGACATCACTGTCAGGGGTGGATTAAGATTTCCTGCGGTTAGATTTCTACCACATTAAATCAGAGGGTATGAGTAATATTTCAAAGCTACCCCCAAACATGGCACCCTCCCACCCCAAAAGTTCCCAAGCAGAAATGTGAACAAAGGCAACAGGAAATGGGAAATCCAACCTCTACTACATATCTACTACTTTAGCATGTCTTCCAAACTCCAATACATAGAACTGTCTAGGTCCAACCAGAACTCTTTCAGTCTAAAGCCCAAACTCAAAATCTTGCCAGCTGTTGCTGCCCTATGTTGAAAAGATGAGATGCCCACATGTGTTTATGAGAAACATTAAAGGAAAATAAATCTAGATACCTGAACCCCTCCTGTCTTATTATACTTTTATGTTAGGTCCAGAGAGAAAACAGGAGATGGGTAGATGGCAGGACAATTGCTCAGTGGGTGTAAAGTCTGAGACAAGCTATGTGGAAAGAAGAGGAAGAGACAACACACTCAACCATGTGAACTTTTTAACAATCAGATATGTCACTGATTCCTCCATATGACCCACTTGGATGAAAGACCCCTTTTCCTGGTGGTAAAAGAGTGAGTTCATATAGAGGGTGTGAAGAGGGGAAAATAAATTTTTTCCCCCAAAGAGGCTCACAGACAGCAACATATACCTTTGCAGCTCTTCTGAATTCTATCACCATACAACCACAGGCATAGAATACTTTCCTCACCCCACCTTCCACTTCCTTAACCTTCAGCCAAAGAGGAGAATTTAAAACACAAAATAACTTCAATAGGATCTGAACTCATTCCTCTGCTGCATGGCAAAGGGAAACCCACTGATGTCTCTTGCAAATCAGGAAAGTGTATAATGCTAATTGTCACAGAAAGCTGGGGTCTGTTCTTACATTACAGAGCAAAGTCTAGGTCATGTTCACAGAAGGAATATTTTCTCCTCATGAGACTATTTTTTGTTTCTGAGACAGAGCACATCTTGGTACCAGTGTCTTAGTTTACCCTTAGTTTTCAATAGCGGCAGTTCTCACTCTTTGGGAAACAAAAACGGGGCATCACGGAGAAAATTTTTGTGTAATCTCCAGCTGAAACACGAGGAGTGTGAATTTCAAATACCAGGACTTTCATCTGAATTGTATTGGCCTAGGTGAAAGGCACTTAAGGAAAGAAAAATAACCACCTTTATAGCCATGCCATCTCCTGACAGCAGGGTGCAATTAGAGACCTGAAAAGCATAACTACCAACCTCCCCACACCACGGGAATCCTAACCTAGACCACTCCCTTGTACTTGAATGTCCCATAAGCATTTCAAACTTAACATCTACAAAGCTGAACTCGTGCTCTTGAATCAAACTTCAAAATATATTCAGATACCAGCACCTCCAATATTACCATTGTGCTAGGAGCTGTTACCTTGCCTAAGTTGTTGAAATCCTTTCCCTGCTTTCTCTCTTCAGCCCATTCTCAGAATAGCCTGGATATATCTTATTGACATGTAGATCAAGTATGTTTATTCCCAGCTCAAAACCTTTCTTTCATTAGTCTAGCTAAGTATTCTCTATTAATAAACAAGCCCTGAAATCTCAGTGGTATCAGATATAGTGATTACTTCCGCTTATTATTGTTTTGTAAAGATTACTTTAGCTAGTCTAGGGCCTGTGCATTTCAATATAGATTTTTACATAAGATTGTCTATGTACACACACACACACACACACACACACACATTCTAGGCCTTTGATAGAAATTGCACTAAACCTATAAATCAATTGGGAGAGAATTGATATTTTGCTTTGTTGAGTATTCTGATTTATAAACATGGTATATCTCTCCATGTAGTTAAATCTTTGATTTCTTTCATCAGAATTTTGTAGTTTTCAGCATACAAGTTCTTTTCATGACTTATTTTATTTATACCTATATATTTCATTTTTTAAATTTTTTTTAAAGATTTTTATTTATTGATTTGATAGACAGAGATCACAAGTAGAGAGGCAGGCAGAGAGAGAGAGGAAGGGAGCAGGCTCCCTGCTGAGCAGAGAGCCCGACGTGGGGCTCAAATCCAGACCCTGAGATCATAACCTGAGCTGAAGGCAGAGGCTTAACCCACTGAGCCACCTAGGTGCCCCCTATTTCATTTTTTTTTTTTTTTATTAATTTTTTTTTTTTTTATTTCCAGCATAAATGAAACAAGATGGGATTGGGAGGGAGACAAACCTATTTCATTTTTTAAAGATTGAAAATGGAATTGTATTTTTAATGTCTGTCCATGTGTTCATTGCTAGTATATAGAAATGCAATTGGTTTTTATAGGTTATTCCTTACCCTGAGAACTTAATGGAATCCTGTCTTAGTTCTAGGAGTTTGCTTTGTCTTTTCTGGTTAGAGTCCTGGAATTTTCTACTTAGGTGATATCATGTCATCATGAGCAATAAGTATGTTGAGAACTACAGTTTTGTTTTGTTTTCTTCTAATTCACTCTTTACCAGCTTGAGGTAATATTCCTCCATTCCCAACTTGCTAGAAGTTTTCATAATGAGTGGGTACTGGGTTTTGTCAAATACTATTCTGTCAATTGATAAGATTGCATGATTTCTTTTTTTTAATATGTTGATATGATGGTTGACATTGATTGATTTTTGAATGCTGAGTTAGTCTTTTAGAACTGGAATAATTCCCATTGGATCAAGGTGTATAATATTTTTTTATACACAGTTGGATTTTACTGCTAATATTTTGTTGAGAATTTTTGCATCAAAGTTAATAAATATTGATCTCTAGTTTTCTTTGTCTCTCTGTCTCTCTCAAGTCTTTTTCTGGTTTTGCTATCAGAGTAATACTGTCTTGGAATAATGAGTTGGAAACTTTCTCTTCTATCATCTGGAAAAGATCATGCAAATTTGCAATTCTTTTAAAATGTTTATTATAATTTCGAAATGAAATCAGGTAGGCCTCTCATTTCTTTTTCAGGAGATTTTAAATTCAGTTTCTTTAAAGATAGCAAGACTATTCAGATTCTATCACATCTTAATTGAGTTCTGGTACTTGTAGATTTTGAGGAGCTTGTTCATTTCTTCTAAATTGTCAGATTTATGAGTGTAAATGTGTTTCTAGTATTCCCTTATTGTTCTTTTAATGGCTATAAAATCCGTGATTGTATACCCTATTACTTCCCCAAATTGTGATCAGTATCTTTTCTCTTTTTATATTTGTCAGTTGCTAGAGGCTTACTTATTTTATTGATTTTTGAAAGAAGCAGCTTTCTTTTCTTTTCTTACCTTTTCTTTTCTTTATCTTATTTTGCATATTCTTGGTTTCTACGCTTATCTTTACTCTTTCCTTCATTTACTTGTTTGAGTTTATTTCTTCCTCATTTAAGAAAATAGAAGAATTTGGAATGTTGATTGGAGAACTTTTCCTGTTTTCTTTTCTTTTTTTCTCTTCTTTTCTTTATCTTATTTTGCATATCCTTGGTTTCTACACTTATCTTTACTCTTTCCTTTATTTACTTGAGTTTATTTCTTCCTCCTTTAAGAAAATGGAAGAATTTGGAATGTTGATTGGAGACCTTTTCCGGTTTCTATTGTAAACTCCTAGGTGTAGATGTCCTCTCAGCACTATCTTAGCTGCATTCCACATATTTCAATATATTGTATTTTCATTTTCATTCTACTCTATGTATTTCCTCTGAGATTTCCTCTTTGATCTGTGCATTATTTGCAGGTATGCTGTATCATTTCTATGTGTATAAAGATTTTCCTATTATCTTTCTGTTATTGATTTCTACTTTGATGTCAGCAGTATGGTCAGAAACACAGTCTTTATTACTTTAATCATCTTACTTTTGTTGAGAGTCATTCTATGTTTCAAAATGTGGTCTATCTTGTTTAATGTTACATGAACACTTGAATAAAGTGTGTATTCTGCTGTGGTTGGGTAGAGCATTCCTTAGATTTCAGTTAGGTTCTGTTGATTGACTGTGTTGTTTAGGTCTTGGTAATCTGTGGTCTAATGGTTCTATCAGTTGGTGAGAAGGGAGTATTGAAGTTCACACTGTAATTGTAGACTTCTCTGTTTCTCTTTTCAGTGCTATTAGTTTTTTCTTCCCATAGTTTGTGTTTTCTGTTTTTCTGTTTCTGTCACACATATTTTGTTGTTTGGTGCATATACATTTAGAATTGCTATGCCTTCCTGGTGGAATGATCATTTTATCATTGTGAGTTATATCTCACTTTCCTTGATAATGACTTTACTCTGAAGTCAATTTTATCTGGTATTAGTAGAATCCTGATTTTTTAAAACTAATTTTTGCCTGGTATATCTTCTTTTATCCTTTAATTTTCAACTTATGTGTGTTTTTGGATTAGAAATGAGTTTCTTTTTATAGTGTATAGTTGAGCTATGTTTTATTGCACATGTTTCATTATACCTTGTGGCAATTTCTGTTTTTTGATTGTTGAATTAAACTACATTTAAAATAATTATTGCCAGGTTAGGATTTAATCTGCCCCTATAGTATTTATTTTCTGTATGTTTATTCTGTTTCTCATTCTTGTCTCTTTTTCTTGCATTCTTGTGGATTACTGAGTATATATATATTTTAGGATTTTACTTGATTTACTTACAGGATTTTTTAGTGTCTCTCTTTGCATAGTTTCCATAGTGGTTGCTTTGGGTATTATTATTTACATATATGACTTATCACAGTTTATTGGTATCACCATTTTACTTCTTCAAATGAAGTGTGGAAAACTCACTTCCATTTAGTACTCTTTATTTTCTTCATTTTAAATATTGTTTTGAGTATCACATTGTGCTATAACTTTTGTCTCAATTATCAAGTATGATTTGTGAATTTTATGAATAACGGGATAGCCTACCATATGCATCCATATTTTTGCTCTTTCTTCTGGTCCTTCTTCCTTTCTAGTGCTCTAAAATACTTTCTTTTATCATTTCCTTTCTATTGGAGAACTCTGTTAGCTTATCTTCAAGTGCAGGTATTTTCATAATGAATTATTTTAGTTTACCTCCAAGAATGTCTTTATTTCCTTGTCTTTCTTAAAGATGGTTTTCTAGGAATAAAATTCACTTTTAAAGGTTCTTTTCTTTTAGCACTTGAAAAGTTGAGCCATGTCCTCCTGGCTTCCATCGTTTCATGTGAGAAATCCACTGTCATTTAAATTGTTATTTTCCGGGGCGCCTGGGTGGCTCGGTGGGTTAAGCTGCTGCCTTCGGCTCAGGTCATGATCTCAGGGTCCTGGGATCGAGTCCCATATCGGGCTCTCTGCTCAGCAGGAAGCCTGCTTCCTCCTCTCTCTCTCTGTCTGCCTCTCTGCCTACTTGTGATCTCTCTCTGTCGAATAAATAAATAAAATCTTTAAAAAAAAAATTGTTATTTTCCTATAAGTAATGTATCATGTGTCTCTTTAGCTGCTTTCAATATTTTTTCTTTGCCTTTAATTTTCATTATTTTAATTAGTATGACCTGGCATGAATTTTTTGGGGTTTATTCTGTTTTTCACTTCTTAAATCTATAGATTAGGTTATATGAATGGATGAATGAATGGATGGATGCCTTAAAATCCTTGTGAGATAAATTATCTCAATATCTGGCTTATCTTGGTGCTGGCGGCACCTGATTGTCTTTTCTTATTCAAATTATGACTTTTGGGGGTCTTGGCACAGCAAGTGATATTTTGCTACATCCAGGAATTTTGTCCAGGATATACCTAGTCCTATCTAAACCTTTCATTTTAGTGGAAAGTCACCCTGTTTAGGTTTAGTACTCAGATCTTGGCTTACTTTTGTGAGTTGTGGTTCCAATGATGGTTTAATTTTTAGACCTTTGCAGTGCTGTTTTAGTCTGACTGGTTTATATGGTACCTTTGGTGGTCCCACTAATCCTTGCTGGTACTGTTGATGGGGTGTGCAGTGTTTCTTCCAAGCTGGGCCACTGAATGTCTCTCAGTGTGGTAGCAGGGTATTGGGTTTATGGAGTCAAAGAGGCTTTCCAGTTTGTGCTGCTTATATTGCAGCTGTATCTCTTGTAGGTTCCACCTGGAGTCGCCCAGTGCAGAAACGGGTCTTGGGCCCACAAGGACAAAGGACTTCCCAGACCAGGCTGGTAGTATGCAGCGAGCCTGCCTAGGCTGCCTTCTTTTGCTAGGCTGTGTATTGAGGAATCCCAGCTCTGGGTGGCCTAGTTCTGTTGGGTGAGGGATGTAAGATATTCTGCCATTATCTTGTACCTACAGTCCTGGAGTCCCAAACAAGATCACCTTTTTCTAACTACCTTCCATAGTTCTTTGGCTGTCTCTTCTGTTATTTCCAAGTTTTATAGTTGTGCTTAAAGCAGCAGAGAGAAAAGAGTTACATCATCTTGTCCAGACTGTTTATCTTATTTATAGTTTATACTCTACCCCAAACCCAATAAAAATATAAGTTCCATGAAGGAAGGAACGTGTGCCCCTTTTATTTGTTATTATATCCAAAGTGAAAGAAATTGTATCTAGCACTACTGAATGGATTACTAGGCAGAATTTTCTCTGGTTAATAGCACAGCAGAGAAATCACTTGCTTACAGCTGAAGCAAAAATACTTCCAGGCACAAAACACACTAAAAAGAACTCTTAGATTTTCCATGATGCATTAACAACAAATGCAATTAGAAACAGAAAACAAAATGTCCTGCCACACTCAACTTATACAAACTGGCCAGCAGTCATCTCTTTTGGGAGGCCCAAAGATATATCAAAGTTAATTAACCTTTTCTTCCAAATCATTTCTTTGTTGTCCAATATCTCTTTGAGACTTAGATGAAAATATTCATCTGAAAGAAGCTATAAATTATCTTAGACATCTTTTTCCTTATCACCAACATGCAACCTGTCACCAAGTCTAGTTAAATTTTATCCTAAAGATATGGATGTAATATTCTTCTTTTATATCTGTTTTCTGTTCTCTCTTCTCTATTCTGTTTTGCCCAGGTTTTGTAATTTCTTTCCCAGTAAACTTGAATGCTCCATGCTAATCTCTGAGCCTCCTCCTGTCTTGTTCCTCTTCCATCTACCTCTCCCCCAGTACTGTCTCCTTGATGATCTTCCTAAAGTCTGTATAAGGCCTTTCCTTTGTGCACAACATCCTTAAATATAAAAATATCAACCGTGTAGTCTAGGACGCTACGTCATACTACAATGGTGGCTAGTCTAAAGAGAGATGCACAGTATGTGCAAACTACACACCAGATTTCAATGACTTCGTACAAAAGAAGGAAGTAAATTTTCTCACTAATAATTTTATATGGACTGTAAATTGAAATGATAGCATTTTGAATATACTGTATTAAAGTATTATTAAAGTTAATTTTACATGTTTATTTTTTATCTTTTAATGTGATGTTAAAAAATCTTAATTACACCATGGTATGCACTCTATTTCTATTCTTTATATTTCCATTGGATATTCATCATATGTTTCCTGCTCTAGAGCCTAAATCCTTTCTTTTTCTCTAATCCAGTCTTTGCAGTTTTCCTAAAGGATTCCGAATTTGAGTTTTGCAGACCTTAACTTCCCTGAGTCTCTTTCCTCATTTAAAAGTTGAGCATAATAATTAAACCTTCTTCATATGGTATTTGCATAAGAAGGGTGTTTTAATTCCTTCTTCACAGGGATTAAATGAGATGACGCATTTTAAAACTTTGAGGAGTTTCCAGCTTCAGCACTCAACAAATATTAGCAATGAATGTCATTAAGAGTAGACCTACTGAAGGTGCCAGAGTGGCTGCCTTTGGCTCAGGTCATGATCCCAGAGTCCTGGGATGGAGCCCTACAGGGAAACTGCTTGTCCCTCTCTCTTTGCTCCGCACCCCCAACCCGAATTGTGCTCTCTCTCACTATCTCTCTCTCTCTCAACTAAAAAAAAAAAAAAAAAAGAATGAAAGAAAGTAAAGAAAAGAACAAGCCTAGTGAATTCTACTTCTGGAATGGAAGGGTAAGGAGATTTGCAGAACTGCTTTCCAGTAAAACAGGTACAACTAGTAAAAATGATCTGTTTAAAAAAGTTTAAGTTTCTGGAGGATTCCAGTTTCAGGGGACCAACATGTAATGAGCTTGGAAGGCATCACTCCTATCCTTATTACAAAAGAAAAAGCTGAATAACTGGAAAATCAATGACTTTTCTTGGAACCACCAGAGAACTACAATCACAGGGCAAACCACCAGGCTGAAATGTGGAGAGACAGAAGAATACAAAGAGCCACAGCTGACATCTGCTTACCTGGAACAGAAGCCACTGGAGCCATAAACTGGTAGGAACATTGGAAGGGTAATTTCAGTTATTTTATTTTATTAATTCCTGTGCAGTTGACATACAGTGTTATATTAGTTTCAGGTGTGCAATTTAGTGATTCAACACTTACATACAAAACCCAGTGCTCATCACAACAAGAGCCCTCTTTAATCCCCATCACATATTTAATCTATCCCCCTGCCCACCTCCCCTCTGGTAATTGTCAGTTTGTTCTCTACAGTTAAGAGTCTATTTCTTGGTTTTCCTTTCTTTTTTTTTCCTTCCCTCCTATGGCTGTTTTGTTTTGTTTGTTAAATTCCAAATATGAGTGAAATCATATGGTATTTGTCTTTCTCTGACTGAATTATTTCACTCAGCAAAATACTGTTCAGCTCCATCCATTTCATTGTAAGTGGCAAGATTTTTCTCATAAGGCCTGCAACTGATTGAATGAGGCCCACCCACATCATAGAAGGTAATTTGCATTACTGGAAGTCTGCCAATTTAAGTGTTACTATAATCTAAAAATACCTTTACAGCAACATCTAGATGTCTGTTTAACAAAACAACTGGGTACCCATAGCCTGGCCAAGTTGCTACATAAAATGAAATAGCATTCTGAGTATGAAATATTCTGTGAGAGGGAAAGTTTGGAGGTCCCAGCATTAGGGAAGCTGTTGCCTACCTATGTGTGTGTTTTACCTCCAGGAATTCCACCAGTTTCTCATTGTGAAGAATCAAGGAAGATCCCTTCAGTGCTCTAGCATGGGTTGAGGACAAGTCATCTTTGGGATGCATACCCAGGGTTGAGTAGTCTTCATATCAAAAGTCTACTCTCCAGGGGAAAATATTTTACTAAAGCCTTATCTGATGTGGGAGAGGGCTCCTCCTGCCTTCCTGTTTCATGTGAGCAGGCAGAGGGAGCTAAGGGTGACTGGCAGGTCAGCACTGCTGCTGGGCATGTGTGTGTCTCTGCTTCTTAACCATAAACAGCAAGATTTAGGATTCTAAGGATCAAAGATAATACAGATGATTCTGAGCTTCCTCTGAGCTTTAATCATCCCACTATGTAAATTTAGAACAAGCCTAACATTCAGACACTGTAGCAGAATACTGGCTGTTCCTTTGGTGAGAAAGGCAATGCTCCTTGGACCTCTGAGTAGCATCTGAGTACCTAGAGGGGCCCCTAGTCACCTAGGCCTTTCATCTCATCAGCCCCCCTCCCTTGCCAGTGAATCCTTTTATTATGTTAAAGTAGGATGTCATTACTGGAATCAGAAAGAAAATACCAGCTGTTTTTGTCCTCCAGGAAGCACTAATTAGCCAGCAGCCACCCAGATCTCAGGCGACAATGAAGCGTGTGCAGGCTAATTACAAGCTGGCTGCCTCCTCACACTGGGTGGCTCAGGCTGCAACACCTGCCCTTCGGAGCTGAAATATTTTTAGGATTTGGAATTTCCCCCTGGCCCTTATCTTGCTTTTGATGTCTTCATTACACATCTCCTTCTGCAATAGCTTCCTCACTGGTCTCTGAATTCTAGCCAACCCATCTTACACAAAACAGCCAAACTTGTCTTCCTAAAACACAGCTCCAATCATATAATTTTCCTACCCCAAATTTGTCAGCATGATCCCCGTGCTGCGTGTAAATTATAGTCCGGCCCTCAATGCTTTATATAAAGGAATTCAAGCCCACTTTTCCAGCCTCCTGCCAGCCCCTGCTTTCTACAGTCCTTCTCACCTACTGACAGGGTTCCCCACTTAGGTTCCCCTAACCTTACCTTTCACCTCTAGGATTCTCCAATAATCACCATGGGAGCTTTAAAGAGAAAAACAAAAACTGCACCCAGACCAATAAAGAATCTTGAGGTGTAGGGAAAGGATATTGGTAGCATGCTAAAAGCTGCCCAGGGGATTCCACTGCTCAGCTAGGATGGAGGACCTGTGCATGAGGCCAATGCCTGCACAGGCAGAATGTTCGGGAAGGGTTGGAATCAGGTGTATGAGCCACAGCCTGAAACACAGACCTGTCCATCCACCATTGCCATGATTGGGGCTTTGTCTCTTCACCCGTTAAGACTTACATCCCTCCTTTATCTCTGGCCACATAGGTGGGATCTGATGTCCTACTTCCCTCATTCCTGGATTTGTCTACTCCTGCCCACCACTGTGCAGAGTGTTCTGCCCACACTGGGCCCTAGTTTGTTATACCCCCTTGGACACTCCCTGCACTGCAGTCCAACCTGCAGCCTCAATCTCCCCCTACCTGACCCAGCTCCCACCTTCTCTCTGCTCAAGCCTCTTAGCTGAGTCTACTACATGAAAACACTTGTAACAGTATGTTAAAATGCAAGTTTCCTATAAGCATTGAGATACAGTTGAAGTGTGATGGCAAAGTGGTGTCAGACCATCTCATGTAGAATCTATAATAGAAAAATCCTACCGTTTCAAACTCTCATCCTGTTGAGAATAAAACATGGAAATGAGAGAGAGAGAGAGAGAGAGAGAGAGAGAGGAAGAACAGAGGGGACTGGAGGGGTGATCTTCCTGGCGTGAGCACAGCCCCCATGCAATGGATTCCCACTCCTTCCACACACCCAGAAGTGTGTGCAGCTCTCTGCTTTCTCTCACAGAATTATAGAGAAGCCTTCTATGATACTCTGGAAGTCTGGATTCAGGAGACCTCTCCACCTTGGTCTGATGGTCCGTAGGAGTCCTAGAAGCTGGGATAGCAACTGGCCATTCTGTTAAGGCAGGAGGGTGAGTGAACTGTCCCAGCCCCTCTCAGTCTGTCAGTGTTGGTGTGCTGATGCTTCCCATGGACAAGAGTGGAGAACAGGAGCCACTCCAGGGATGGCTGGGAGAGATCAAGAAATACCCCCCCCCCAGCCCCAGGTGATGTGCCTGTCCTAGGAATCAGAGCTAAACTTGTCCCTACGCATTGGGAATCTCTCAAGAAAACCCCTAGAAGAGCTAATCTCCATTACTTGTAGGTTTTCAGGCACACAGGACTGCCCTTTGTGGCCAGCTGGCCCACTGGGAGGGCAGATCTTCCCCGAGCAGGTCCCTTTCCTGGTCTGGGGTGCAATGCAGCTGGCCCAGGCTGGTATTCTAATCACGGTCCTTTTCTAGGTTAATCAGTCTGAAATCAAACAGAAGAGACCAATCATCAAAAATGAAAGGTGACAAGAAAAGAGAAGAAAGAGAAGGGACAAGAAAGGAAAAGAACGGAAAAGAGAAGGGAAAGAAAGTGGGGGAAGAAGAGGGGAGGGGAGGGAAGAGGAGAGAGGGGAGGGAAGGGGCGAGGCGAGCGGAGGGAAGGGGCGAGGCGAGCGGAGGGAAGGGGCGAGGCGAGGGGAGGGGATGGAAGAGGAGGGGAGGAAAGGCACCGTTCCTCCATCTCCTTATGTTGTCTCCCAAATTCCATTTCCCCAGCAGGGCCCAGTGACAGCTGAAGAGAGGAAGGAGGTCCTGCCAGCTGCAGGCTTCAGCTGCAGATTGGAGTCCTGACGAGTGCTTCCTAGGCAGGCTGCCATACCTGGGATTGTGACGTCAAGTCAAGTCAGAAACCAGCCCAGCTTCTCACGCTGACTCAGAAAGAGGTTCCCTCCACTGCATCAATCTCAAAGGGACAGTGATGCTCTCTCCCTGGTTGTCTGTCAAGTCCCAGAGGTGTGAGGCAACCACCTCAGTGCTGGCCCCTTCATAAGGCTCTCTCCTTGTCACCAAAGCCTTGCTTCATTGTCTTTCCCTCCTCATCGGGTTTTACATTTTTATCTTTTTTGTTTGGCACTTGTGTGCTATCTGGTGTACGTGTCAGTGTGCACATCTTATTTCCCCCGCCACCCTCCAGTCTAGACAGAGACTAGAGCACTGACCTGCTGGAACAGCAGCACACTTGGATTGCTTGCACCTGTCCTGCACCAGACGCTGTGCTAAACACTATACCCACATAGTTGCTGGATCCACAGAACCTTTGAGGTCAGCTCTTACTACAGTCATTTTATGGATGAGAAGGCTGAGGCTTACAGTGGTCAATAACCCCAGGAGGTAGCATGGCTAGGATTCCAATGGCTATTCTGTTCACTGGAGCGCCTGGCATATTATGGGGCCCTGTAAAGTTTTCTTGAGTGAATAAATGTTGTTTGGCTCCTCATATATACTAATTAAGTGAACATGCTAAAGTCTCTTCTAGCACCAGTTAGTTGCATCTTTTAAAAAATAAGTAAGTGGGGCACCTGGGTGGCTCAGTTGGTTAAGTGTTTGTCTTCGGCTCAGCTCATGATCCCAGGATCCTGAGATCAAGCCAGCGGGGAGCCTGCTCAGGGAGCCTGCTTCTCTCTCTCCCTCTGCCCTTCCCCCCGACTCATGTTCCCTCTCACTTGCTCTGTTTTCTCTCTCTAAATTAATTAATTAAAAATAAGCAAATATTTAAATTGATTTTGAGCTTCATGTATTGTTTTATCAGAAATAAACTAAATTAAGGTTTTCATGTTACCTCTTCCAAAAACTTAGCTTTAATATCTTTGAAGTGTTAGTTTGAGGTTAACATTATAGTTTTTCCTTAAAGGATTTTCTATTCATTTCTGACAAGGTAAATTAAACACTGCCTTTTAAATTTTGATGTGCAAAAAAAAAAAAAAAAAAGTCTCTTGGGGGATCTTGTTAAAAATGCAGGTACTGACTCAGGGAGTTAGGGGTGGAGCCTGAGATTTGGCATTTCTTAAAAGCCTCCAGAGGTTACCAATGCTGTTGGTATGAGGAAAATACCCTTTGGGAAGCAAGAGACTAAACTCTACCTAGAGTTTGACTCACTTTATTTATAGAAATAAAGTGTAAGTTACACTATCCTTTCTCTTAGGTTGGGACGACTATCTTTCCCTAGACAAAGAGGGCTATTATGGGTTGAATTTTCTAATTTTAATTATGGTATAATTAACATACAGTGTTATATTAATTTCAGGTATATAATTTAGTGATTCAACACTTCCACACATCACCCAATGTTCATCGCAAGTTCACTCTTTGATTCCCATCACCTATTTCACCTGTCCCCTCCCCACCTACCCTCTGGTAACCATCAGTTTGTTCTCCATATTTAAGAGAGTCTGCTTCCTGGTATGTCTGTCTCTTTCTTTCTTTTTTTTTTTCTTGGCTTGTTTGTGTTGTTTCTTAAACTCTACATGTGAGTGAAATCATATGGTATTTGTCTGTCTCTTATTTTGCTTAGCATTAAACTCTCTAGCTTCATCCATGTTCTTACAAATGACAAGACTTCACTTATTTTTATGGCTGAATAATATTCTTTATACATTCCTCAATCAATGGACACTTGGGCTGCTTCCATAATTTGGCTGTTGTAAATAATGTTGCAATAAACATAGGAATACATATATCCCTTTGAATTAGTGCTTTTATATATATTTTTTGGTAACTACTATGGGTTGAATTCTGTACCCAATACCTCATATGTTGAAGTCTTAAACCCCTGGACCTCAGAATGTGACCCTTTTTTGGGTACATGGTCACTGTAAATGTAATTAGTTAAGATCAAACAGGAATGGAATACAATTGGTCCTAAGTGAATGTGATTGGTATGCTTTTTAAAAATTTTTTTCGATTTTTTAATTAACATATAATGTATTATTAGCCCCAGGGATACAGGTCTGTGAATCGCCAGGTTTACACTTCACAGCACTCATCATATAACATACCTTCCCCAATGTCCATAACCCAACCACCCTCTCCCTAGCTTCCTCCCCCAAGCAACCCTCAGTTTGTTTTGTGAGATTAAGAGTCTCTTATGGTTTTTCTCCCTCCTGATCCCATCTTGTTTCATTTATTCCTTTCCTACCCCCAAACCTCCCATGTTGCCTCTTCACTTCCTCATATCAGGGATATGATTGGCATTCTTATAAAAAAGGAGGGAATCAAACACAGAGACAGACATGCAAGAAATGAAGACATGCAAGAAAAATGAAGGCACGATTTGGGATGTTGGTGCTACAGTCAAGGAACATCAAATCTGTGTGGCAAACTTCCAGAAGCTAAGGAAGAGGCCTGGAATAGATTCCCACTCACAGCCTTCAGAAGGAACCAACCCTTCATTTCAGACTTCAGGCCCCAGACTATAAATTTCTGAGTGGTGTGAGTCATCCAGTTTCTGTTACTTTATTATGGCAGCCCTAAGAAACTCACATAAGCAAGATGCATTTTCACATTACAACAACATTACAAAATTCCCCCATGAAAAGGAGACCTTAGAGCTCCCTGCCTCATTTTGTTAATTAGAGGCTTAGTTGTGAAGGAGCAGGAGCATTTGTATATTTTAAATGGCAGGTCGTATTGGGTGCATCACTCACTATTCCTTAATTAATATTTGCCTCGTCACCTTTTCTTTTAATTAATTGTACTTGGGTCTGCTCCTTTAAAGCCCTATCACACCATCACCATCATTCCTGTTCATGGGTGATAGGACACACTGATCGCTGGCTTACAGTGTCTGCTTGCTCTTCTGTCAGGGGATATACCAGACCTGCATCCCAAAGCCTCCCAGTTCTTCCCACCATAGCCTTCTTCCCATGCAGGTTTCTTTGGCTAAGTGTGTGTGTGTGTGTGTGTGTGTGTGTTTACACTCCTGGTTTACACTCTCTTGTGTTCATCATGGTATCCTGGAAGCTGTCTTACATCTCTTTGATGGATTCAATTCTGAGAATAACCCCAAGATCCTGTCCCCTGATTAATGAACCAGATACTAATGTCAGGCTGCTGTGAAGAGATTTCCTAGGTGCAATTGATATTCCAGGTCAGTTGACCTTAAAATACGATACAAATGTGGGCTTGAACCAATTAGGAAAGCCCTTTAAAAGTAGTGTTTTCTCAAGCTGGCAGCAGAAGAGGAAGTCAGCCTGTAAGCATGAGAAGGATTTGACATGCTATTGCTGGCTTGAAAATCTGGGGAGACAGGGAGGGATGATGTACTTATCAAAGAATGCAAATTGCCTCTAGAAGTTGAGAGCAACCCCCAGCTAGCAGCCCACAGGAGACAGGGACCTCAGTACTCCAGCCACAAGAAACTGCCATCTGGCATGCACTTGGATGAGCTTTGAAGCTGTTTGTTCCCAGTCTCCAGATAAGAGCCCAGTCCAGACAACAAGGTGATTTAGATTTGCAAGACCCAGAACAAAAAACCCAGATAAGTTCACGTGAACTTCTGCCCTACAGAACTCCAAGATAATGAATGGGTGTTATATTATGTTCCTTCATGTGTGTTAATTTCTTACACAGAATCAATAACTAATATACTCCCCAACCTGGCAAAGCCTCAGAAGTCATTTCCTATTTCCTCCTACCTTCACCACAACAGAGCAGGCAGACCACTGAACCCCAAGCTGGACCTTGTCACTGATGGAGCTTCTCGGTAATCTCATGTTCTGCTGCATGCTGGTGGTTGCTATGATTTTTCTGTGTTTGCTGTTGAAAACCTACCACCCAGATGGATACTCGTGATGTTTTCTGCAACCAGGTCTCCTATCAGTTGAAAATAATTGAGACCTTGTGAATACCTGTAATTTGGAAATAGTCCAATTGTAGTCAGATTAAATGACTTTAATAATTATCATCAACTCTTAGATGTGAAAATAATCTGAATGGAAGAAAAATAATAACAAAAGAAAATTACCTTGCTGCTATTAAAACCGAGGCTCATCTGCTGATTTTTATATGGCTATATGTTCCCTCCCAGAAAACAAAATTGTGACTGCTTTGACATGGACACCAGTGGAAAAATCAACTAGCTCAGTCCACCCCCACCTGATTAGGAGCAGAGGCTCTACCTCCCTGGTCTGATTCACAAGCAAGATGTCCAGGCCTTCCACGCTTCGCTGAGGGGCACACATATTCAGACCTGTAGACTGACAGACTATAGGTGAGGGGTCCCAGGGGATGCCTTGCTACATCCAGACTTGAAGAGTTCTCATCTTCTGAGTCCTGTCTTCCCTGCTCCTGTTTCTGCTGGCTGTAAGTGCTGGTCTCCCAGCCTTGCCCTCTTTCCACCCCCTCTCCTTTTAGCATCTTTTTTTCTTATTCTACTTTCCCTGTGTTTTTTTAGACTTCTCTGCTTCTGCAGGCATGCTTCAGAGAATATGGGATGGTCTTTAGGCTCAATATTTCTTTGCTTGTTTCTGCTCAGTGGGCTTGGAGAGGAAATGGCAAGTGAGATGGGGGGGACCTGGGGGAGCAAATCACAGCCACCACCTGGTAAGACATGACCCACCAAAGAATGTGTGTAACATAGGCCTACCCTTGCCCACAATGCCACCTTGAGCAAGTTGGCATTTTTTCCTCTTCTTAACATTGAGGTATCTACATGTAAAATTAGGGTAATACTAGCACCCATTTCATAGGCTTATTGTGAGAGACTGACAAAGCAATACAAGTCAATCAATCATCATACTTTATGATGGGTATATGGTAAGTAGTAAGCAAACATTAGCTATTTTATGTCACATAAAAGTAATGTGACTTCAAAAAGTAATGTGACTTCATTGTATGAGTGTTTAAAATATTTTTTCCCAAATCTGTCCTTCTTTTTTGGTCTTATTTTATTTGGTATCTTTTAAAAGCAATGAAGTGCAGGGATACCTGGGCCTAAGTCAAAGATATTAGAATGAAGCCTCAGTCCTGTCTTTTGTTATTTGTGTGACCGAGGGCTCCCTTATTCTCCTGCTCTGGTTCTCTCTGTCACCAGATCAAGTACAGTGGACTTGCTGGCTTCACAATGCCCATGAAAGCAAACTTTAAGCTGCAGAGGGCTTCTCCAAGCAAGGTTTACAGTGCATCCTCCTTGCTTATACAGAGGAGCTGAGGGACCTGTCTGAAGTCATAATGTGTCGGTGAAGTTGGTTAAACACCGCATGGCTCCTGAGCTAGAGGACTTTGGTATGTTTCTGTTTTGTTTTGTTTTGTTTTACTTACCTTGGCATGCATCACATGAAGGGAGGTGGCAAGGTTCTAAAAACTGCAAACATTCTAAAATCAGAAGAAGGGTTTCTTTCAGTGTGGCCTTTCATATTGTTAGTTTATTACTTCCTTGGCTTTTATTTAAATCAGGGATTTTAAAAGCAAGACAGGATGTCTGACTTCCTGAGGAATCCTCCTAAGAGAATGACATTCAGTACTTTCTCTCCTCTCCAGGCAGTTCCTAACTGCTTGCAGTCAAGCTTCAGGCCGTGGTGTTCCACAGAAGTTGCTCAGACAAATTAATGTCATTCTGAGCTGCAAAAGCCAAAATACACTTTACAGTCTTTCTGTGACTTCTTGGTGGCATTTTGGTCTTGCAATGCCCTAAGACCTTCTCTTCTCTCGCCTCCTGCCAGACAGAGCATTCTCTTGGCTTTTCTCCCCTCTGCTGCTCCAGGAGGCCAGGGATGGGCTGGGGTTGGCTCAGAGTCAGTCGTTCTACTTCCATGCCTTTTGCTGGCCAGTTGATGTCACATTGGTGTTTGAAATTGGCAAGCGCTACGACTTGTGGCCCTTTATTTTCCTTTCCCATAGAGCTAGTGCTAAACCACTTGCCAGTACAGGGTTCTGTTAAAACGTAATCTTCTTCTGCCCACATTTTAAATACTGGGGCCATTAGGTTTCTGGCATCAGGTCTCTTCTGTTTGTACCCTCTCCCATGATTGACTTATTCTGCCCTTCCCTTCTGTATGCTTCTCTGCGTGGATGACTCCCACGCCCACCCTTCTTTTCCCTCATGTCCAGACTTACATAACCAACTGACTATTGCCCAGTTCATCTCTGAGTGGTGAACATCCAAACCCAACTCACATATCCACACATGCAAGTCTGCTCAGATGCCTGCTTCTTTGCCAGGGTGGGGTGATGCCGTATCTGCTGGAAACCAGCAGGGTGCTTTTCTCCACCTGCCCCTCATCTCCTAACACCCAGCCCTCTACCATTCCTAATTCCTGAAGAGCTCTTGAATCTCTCTTGAAACCTGCAGTGACCAAGTTCAAATCAGCATCATTTCCCCTCCACACCAGCCTCCTGCCGAGTCCTTCTGTATCCACTCTTAACCCCCTCCCATTGTTTCTCTATGTGGTAGAAAGACTACATGTTTGACACTTCAAATCACTGTCCTGTTTGAACTCTTCCCGTGGCTTCCCATAGTTCTCTGAATAAGAAGTCCTTGGCAGCTTTCCATGGCTCCCCGTCCAGCTGGTCAGCAGCAACCTCTTCCCTCTCTCCCCAGCAAAGTCCATCTTGCCAGGCCTTACACAGGCTGCTGTCTCTGGCTGGAGCCCTGTCCTCCACATCTGCTTCTATACCCTTTCACCAGACGGACACCTGCTCATTCTTTATTCTCAGCCTAAACTTTACTTCCTTGGGACATATTCTCTTCCTCCCCAGGCCCCAGGAAAACCTGGCTACAGTGCCCAGCAGGGCCCACGTCTTCCCTGTTATAACACTTGTCAAAGCTCTCATTGCTATGGCATGCTGATTTCTGGAAGGTGGAGACAGCCCTGTACACACACGGTGCCAGCCCTTGGAACTAGCCCCGTGTCTTGCCTCATTATTAAAGTCATGGCTTCTCTAATCCATTCCTTTTTTGTTGTTGTCAGGAGCTCTTCACTTGGGTCAGGCCCTCTTGGATTTTGGTCAGGTCGAGAGCTGCCTTTATGCCCTCAATTATTCTGCCATGCAGACCATTTCCCACATGGTTTCCATAGTTCCAAAGTGCAAAACTGATTATGTTATTCCTCTTCTAAAATTCCCAGTGATGAGAAGCATAATTCCTGGACAGAGCAGCAGATAGCCAGCTGTCCAGGTCTGGCTGTTGCCTGCTTAGCACATTCCCTTGCACGGTGTTCAGGTCAGAGCACTCACCACCCCATAACCCAACACCTCCCTTTAACCCTGACTTGGGCAACTCCTTTCTCATGTCTTCTGGGATCACATCCTCCAGGGTAATGTCTCCAGTCCTCAAAGTCTGGTCGGAGACCCCTCCCTGCCGTGCTCCAGTACCCAGACAAGCCCCTGGCACACACTTGCTGACATGAGACAAGAACTGCCCTTTAAGGATCTTCTGCCCCTGCTGGGCACAGTGACAGGCAAAGAGTAGATGCTCAGGGCAAGTTGTTGTCTGGCTGCCATAAATGATGAGAATTGTGTGCATGGGACTAGCCACAGCTCCTTAAACCAAAGCAAGAAGCTAGTATTTTGTTCTTTCAAAATACATCCTGTGTTTCAACCCTGTGGTGTGACTTACACAAAACTAAGCTATGGTGAGTGCTGTGAAGTGTGTAAACCTGGCGATTCACAGACCTGTACTCCTGGGGATAAAAATACATTATATGTTTATAAAAAAAACCCAAAAAACAAAAAACAAAACAAAAAAAACAAAAACTAAGCTTCCTGACAGCCATAGGAGCCATATATATTTTTTTAATTTTTTATTTGAATCACCCAGTTTTATTGGAATTATATTATATATAAACATATATATATAATAAAATATGTATATATATTTTAAAGATTTATTTATTTATTTATTTATTTATTTATTTATTTGACAGGCAGAGATCACAAGTAGGCAGAGAGGCAGCCAGCCAGAGAGAGAGAGAGAGGGAAGCAGGTTCCCCGCGGAGCACAGAGCCCGATATGGCAGAGGCTTTAACCCACTGAGCCACCCAGTTGCCCCTATGTATATATTTAATTTTTATTTTTTAACTTTTTATTTGAATCACCCAGCACTGATGACCCAAAATGTACTCCTGAATCCCCACCACTTATTGCACCCATTCCCTACCCTCCTCCGCTCTGGTAATCATCAGTTTGTTCTCTAGAGTTGAGGGTCTGTTTCTTTGTTTGCCTCTCTCTCTCTCTCTTCGTTTACACATATGAGTTCCACATATGAGTGAAATCATAGGGTATTTATTTTTCTCTGACTGACTTATTTCACTAAAGCACTAAACTCTTTAGCTCCATTCATGTTGTTGTAAATGGCAAGATTTCCTTCTTTTTAAAGGTTGAATAATATTCCATTGTGTATACACACCACCTCTTTGTTATCCATTCATCTATTGATGAGCATGGGACTGCTTCCATATTTTGGTTATTGTAAATAATGCTGCTATAAATACAGGAGTACATGTATCCCTTTTAATTTGTGTTTTTGTATTCTTTGGGTAAACACCTAGTAGTGTAATTGCTGGATCATAGGGTAATTGTACTTTTTTTTTTTTTAAAGACTTTATTTATCCATTTGACAGATAGAGATCACAAGCAGGCAGAGAGGCAGAGAGAGATAGAGAGAGGAGGAAGCAGGCTCCCTGCTGAGCAGAGAGCCCAATGTGGGGCTCAATCCCAGGACGCTGGGATCATGACCTGAGCTGAAAGCAGAGGTTTAACCCACTGAACCACCCAGGCACCCCAAGTAATTCTACTTTTTACCTTTTTAAAGAACCTCCATACAATTTTCCGCAGTGGCTGTACCAGTTTGCATTCCCACCAACAATGTGAGAGGGTTCCTTTTTCTCTCCATCTTCGCCAATACTTGTTGTTTCTTGTGTTTTTGATTTTAGCCATTCTGACAGGGGTGAGGTGATATCTCATTGTAGTTTTGATTTGCACTTCCCTGATGATGAGTGATGCTGAGCATCAGTTCATGTGTTCGTTGCCTATCTGGATGTCTCCTTTGGAGAAATGTCTGTTCATGTCTTCTGTCAATTTTTAAATTACATTAATTGTTTTTTGAGTGTTAAGTTTTATAAGTTCTTTATATATTTTAGGTACTAACCTTTTATTAGATATGTCACTTGCAAATATCTTTTCCCATTCCATAGGTTGCCTTTAGTTTTGTTGATTGTTTCCTTCTCTGTGCAGAAGCTTTTTATTTTGATGAAGACCCAATAGTTTATTTTTGCTTTTGTCTTCCTTGAAGCAGGGAACCCATTTGGAAAAAAAAGTCAGAGAAATTACTGCCTGTGTTCTCTTCTAGAATTTTTATGGCTTCCGGTGTCACAGTTAGATCTTCAGTCCATTTTGAATTTATTTCTGTGTATGTTTTTAAAGAAGTTGTCCAGTGTCATTCTTTTGCATGTTGCTGTCCAGTTTTCCCAACACCATTTGCTTGAAGAAACTGTCTTCGTTCCACTGGATAATCTTCCCTTAATTGACCATATACTGTGGTCCATTGATCTGTTCCATTGATCTGTGTGTCTGTTTTTATGCCAGTGCCATACTATTTTGATTATTACAGCTTTGTAATATAACTTGAAGTCAATAATTGTGATGCCTCCAGCTTTACTTTTCTAAGATTGCTTTGGCTACTCAGAGTCTTTTGTGGTTCCAAACTAATTTTAAGACTGTTTTAGGCCTGTGAGAAGTATTTTTGGTATTTTGATAAGGTAGTTTGTGTTAAATGTGTAGATTACTTTAGGTAGTATAGACATTTTAACAAAGTTCTTCCAATTTGTGAGCATGGAATGTCTTTCTGTTTCTTTTCTTTTCTTTTTTTTTTTTTTTAAAAGATTTTATTTATTTATTTGACAGACAGAGATCACAAGTAGGCAGAGAGTCAGACGGGGGGTGGGGGGGGGCAAGCAGACTCCCAATTGAGCAGAGAGCCCAAAGTGGGGCTCGATCCCAGGACTCTGAGATCAAGGCCCGAGCCAAAGGCAGAGGCTTAACCACTGAGCTACCCAGGTGCCCTTGTCTTTCTGTTTCTTTATGTCATCTTTAATTTCTCTCATCAGTGTTTTATATTTTTCAGAGTACAGCTCTTACACCTCTTTCATTGGGTTTATTCCTAGGTATCCTATTATTTTTGACACCATTGTAAATGGGATTATTTTCTTAATTTCTCTTTCTGCTGCTTCATTACTGGTGCATAGAAATGCAAAAGGTTTCTGTACTTTGATTTCCTATCCTTGGACTACTGAATTTGTTTATCAGTTCTTGCAGTTTTTCGGTGGAGTCTTTTGGGTTTTCTATATATAGTATCATGTCATCAGCAAATAGTGAAGGGGTCAGTTCTTCCTTACCAGTTTAGATGCATTTTCCCTTCCCTCCTTTCTTCCTCCCTCGCTCCCTCTCTCCCTTTTCCTCTCGTCCTTCCTCTTCCTCTCTCTCTTCTTTCCATCTTTCCTTCCTTCCTTCCTCTCTCTCTTTTCCTTCCTCCTTTCCTTCCTCCCTCCCTCCCTCTTCCTTCTCTCCCTCTCTTCCTCTCTCTCTCTTTCTCTCTTGTGTGATTTTTGTGGCTAGGACTGCCAGTACTATGTCGAATAAAAGTGGTGAAAGTGGAATATCCTTGTCTTGGTCCTGAGCTTAGGGGAGAATCTCTCAGGTTTTTCTCACTCAGGATGATGCTAGTTGTGAGTTTTTCATTTTTGCCTTTATTATGTTGAGGTATATTCCTTCTAAACCTACTTTGCTGAGGGTTTTTTTTTTTTTCATGAATGGATGTTGTACTTTGTCAAATGTGTTTTCTGCGTCTATTGAAATGATCATATGGTTCTTATTTTTTCTCTTATGAACATGATGTAACACGCTGATTGATTTGCAAATATTAAGGCATCCTTGCAACCCAGGAACAAATCTCATTTGATCATAGTGAGTAATTATTTTACTGTATTGTTGGATTCAGTTTGCTAGTATTTTATTGGGGAGTTTTGCATTTGTGTTCATCAGAAATGTTGGCCCATCATTCTCGTGCATATGTATGTGTGTGTGTACTGTCTTTACCTGGTTTGTGTATCAGGGTAATGATGGCCTATAGAATGAATGTGTAAGTTTTCCTTCCTCTTCTATTTATTTCAAATAGTTTAAGAACAACGGGTATGAACTCTTCTTTAAATATTTGGTGGAATTTGCCTGTGAAGCCATCTGGTCCTGGAGTTTTCTTCACTGGGAGTTTTATTTTTTTTATTACTGATTCAATTTCTATGCTGCTAAATGGTTTGTTCAAATGTTCTATTTCATCCTGGTTCAATTTGGGGAAGTTATATGTTTCTAGGAATTTATCTATTTCTTCTAGGTTGTCCAATTTGTTGGTATAGTTTTTCATAATAGTCTCATATCTGTTGGTGTTTCTGAGGTCTTTGTTGATATTTCTCCCCTCTCATGTATGATTTTACTTATTTGGGGCTTTTTTCTCTCTCTCTCTTTTTTTTTCCTTAAGAAGTCTGGCTAGAGGTTTATCAATTTTCTTTATTTTTTTCAGAGAACTACCTCCTGGTTTCATGGATCTATCTTATTGGGCTTTTTAGTTTCTATATTATTTATTTCTGCCCTAATCCTTATTATTTCCTTCCTTCTGCTTTACTTTGGTTGTTGTTCTTTTTCTACGTCCTTTAAGTGTAAGTTTATGTTGTTTATTAGATATTTTTCTTGTACCTTATGGTAGGCCTATATCACTATAAACTTCCCTCTTAGAAACAGAGGTTTTGAACAATGGTGTTTTCCTTTTCTTCCATTACTTTTTAAAATTTCTTCTTTTATTGCTGGGTTGGCTGATTCATTCTTTAGTAGCATGAATTTGTGGTCTTTCCAGATTTTTTTCTCGTGGTTGATTTCTAGTCTCATAACACTGAGGTCAGAAAAGATGCATAGCATGATGTCAGTCTTCTAGAATTTGTTGATCTCTTCTGGAGAATGATCTGTGTACACTTGAAAAGAATGTGTATTCTGCTGTTTTAAAATGGAACATTCTGAATATATCTGGTCAGCGCATCTGGTCCAGTGTGCCATTCAAAGCCATTGTCTTCTTGTCGATTTTCTGTTTAGATCATTTGTTCATTAATTTTTTCTATTTTGTATTGTTGTATTATTTTGTATTATTATTGATTACATTTTTTATGTTTACTATTAACAGTTTTATATATGTGGGTACTTCCATGTCAGGTACATAAATATCTTCTTGTTGGATTGTCCCCTTTATTATTATATAGATCCTTTTTTCTCTCTTATTTCAGTCTTTGTTTCAATTATTTTGTCCGATATAAGTATTACTACTCTGGCTTTCTTTTGACATGTTTTTGCATGACTTTCAATCTACAGGTGTTTTTAGGTCTAAAACAAATCTCTTGTAGGCAGTATATAGATGGATCTTGTATATTTATCCATTCTGCCACCCTATGTCTCTTGATTGGAGCATTTAGTCCATTTACATTCAAAATAATTATTGAAAGATATGTATTTATTGCCATTTTATTACTTGTTTTATAGTTATTTCTGAAGATTTTCTATCCTTTCTTATCTTTTTCTCTTTCTCACTTTGCTGGTTTTCTTTACTAGTACATTTGGATTTCTCTCTCTCTCTCTCTTTTTTTTTTTTGCATTTTTAGTAGTGGTTTTTGATTTGTAGTTACTATTAGGTTTGCATACAACCTCTTCCGCATATAGTAGTCTATATTAAGTTGATGATCATTTAAGTTGAACCCATTCTTTACTCCTCTTCTCACCACATTTTAGTTATATTGTGTCATATTTTACATCAATTTATTTTGTGAGTTCCTTGACTGATATTTTACAGAAGTATTCATTTTTACTGCTTTTGTGTTTCCTACCTTCAGAATCTTGTTGTCACTCTTTTCTTTCCACTCAAAGAGTCCCTTGGATATTTCCTGCAGGACTGGTTTAGTGATCAGGAATTCCTTTAGTTGCTGTTTTTCTGGGAAATTCTTTATCTCTCATTGTATTCTAAATGATAGCTCTGCCAGATACAGTGTTCCTGGATGCAGGTTTTTCCCATTGGAAAAACCACTGATAGCCTTATGGAGTTTTATTTGTATGTAACTGCCTTCTTTTGTATTGCTGCTTTTAATAGTTTTCTTTATCACTCTGTTTTGCCCATTTTAATTATGATATGTCTTGCTATTGATCTGCTTTTGTTGATTTTGTTGGGGTTTCTCTGTGCCTCCTGGATCTGCATTTCTGTTTCCTTCCCCAGATTAGTGAAGTTTACAGCTATTATTTTATTTCAAATAGAGTGTCTTCCCCCCTTTCTCTTCTTCTTCAGGGACTCCTATAATTTGAATGTTATTACATGTGATGCAGCCACCAAGTTCCCTAAGTCCATTCTTGTTTTGTGTAATTCCTTTTCTTTTTTTTTTTTTTAATTCAGCTTGATTACTTTCTATAACTCTCTCTTCTAGGTCAATAATTCATTCCTCTGCTTCTTCCATCCTGCTGTTCATTCTATCAAGGATGTTTCTCATTTCATTTATTGTGCCCTTTATATCTACTATGTTATTCCTTATCTCTATGTTAAAGGTTTCACTCATGTCTTCCATTCTTTTCTCAAGTCCAGTGAGTATCCTTATGATCATTGCTTTAAACATCCATCAAGCATATTACTTACATCTGTTTCATTAGCTCTCCAGCCACAGTCTTGTCATGTTCTTTCATTTGGGACAAATTCTTCTGTCTTATTTTGTCTAAGTCTCTGTGGCTGTTTCTCCATGTTAGGAAAGTCAGCTACATCACCTGTTCTTGACAGTAATGGCCCTACGAAGAAGAGGTCCTGTAATGCTTTGCTCTATCCCTGTTCTTCAGGGCCTAGTGCTTCTGGGAGTGTTTCTAATGTGTGCTGCATGCACTGTGCTCTTGTTTCCTGGCCACCTTATCCTTCTGGAAAGTCATCTGCAGAGACTTTCTTTGCTTGTTGTGGGCAGTGCTTGGTGCCTGGCCTGAATGTGGCATGTTTTAACTAGGTGTATTCTGATCTGCTTGTGAATTTGGACCTGTCACTGCTGCCACTGGAACTGAGGCCTCACAAAACTCCAGGGTCAAGAGATGTGATATTGGCAGGGATTTGGGCCATTCTCCTTGGGGGATGGGCTTGCTGCAATTAAACTGAGGCAAACATGACTGGAAAGGGCAATTCTACCAGAACATGGGAGGGTGGGCCTTGGTGGAAGTTAGGTAGCATGTGTCAAGTTGTACTGGTTCCTCTAGGTGGCTCTGTTCTTAGGTTAAAGGAGCAAGGGTGGCAAATTGTGCTGGCCAGTTCCTTTGTTCCCAGAACAGTCTCTCTATGAACACTGCCTCTCTGGGACATGCACCAAGATGAACAACTAATGTCCCCACTCGTTACCCTAGGGACTTCTCAGATCATTATTTCAATGCTGTATGTCCATGGGCTGTTTGCACTGCCTTTTCTCCAAAAGCAACCCCAATGTCCTCTGATTCTTCCAGAGCCTAGCACACTGACCTTTAAAACTCTATCTGCTGGTTGCAAAAACTTGGGAAATTTGGGTCCTCTTACTTTCCAAACCAGTTGCTATGGGGGTTTGTTTAACCCATGCAGTCCCCTGTGTGTTAGTCTGTCTCTCACTCTTCTCTGTGCCTGCAGCTTCCTCCTTACCATAGCTGCCATGATTAATTTATCTCCTAAGCCATGTCTCCGTGCTTCCTGCCTTCTTCAGAATGGCCTTTTCTCTACCTTTAGTTGTAGATATTGTTCTGTGAGTCTTCAGGTCAATTTCTGGAGTATTTAGAACGATGTGATAGTTACCTAGTTGTATTCACAGGATGAAGTGGGCCTAGGGTCCTCTTAATTTGTTGCAATCTCCTCCGCTCTCTCTGAAAGGCATATTTTAAAATAAGGCCATGTATATAAGCACCATGTTTCCCCTCAACTTGTGTCTATGCTTTACTTTCTAAGAAAACATGATTACTAGGAAAAAAAATAAAATAAAATCTTCCTGGTTGTTTGCTCTGAGGACAAGGTGCTGATTCACTTGATATGTCAAGAGCAGACAATTACTCCATCTTAATTTACCTCCAGACAGAATCTGAGGATACAGAAACCCAAAGTTTCAGAAGTGTTGTTCATTATGGGTTCCTCTATTTGACCCATCTCCTCTCATACATCTATTTCCATACTTTCTCTTACTTTAAAAATAATTTGAAGAATGTCCATCCTAGAGCCATAGTCTTATTCTGGTTCTATATGGTGTTTTTTCAAAAGATTTTATTTATTTATTTGAGAGTGCAGGGAGAGAGAGAGAGAAGGTGGGAGGGGCAAAGGAAGAGGGAGAAACTGGCTCCCCACTGAGTAGGGAGCCTGGTGTGGGATGTGGGGCCCCATCCCAGGACCATAGGATCATGACCTGAACCAAAGGCAGACACTTAACCAACTGAGCTACTCAGGTGCCCCTATAAGACATTTTTAAAATTAAATGAAGCCTATATGTAATTCAGATATTCTGAATTTTTAACTATTTTTCTTTTTCTGTTCCAGGAGCTGATCCAGGATCCCACATTCATTACATTTGGTTATCATGTCCCCTAGGTTTCTCTTAGCTGTGACAGATTCTCAGACTTCCTTGTTTTTTTTTTTAATTTTTTATTTTTTATAAACATATATTTTTATCCCCAGGGGTACAGGTCTGTGAATTGCCAGATTTACACACTTCACAGCACTCACCAAAGCACATACCCTCCCCAATGTCCATAACCCCACCCTCCTTCTCCCAACCCCCCTCCCCAAAGCAATCCTCAGTTTATTTTGTGAGATTAAGAGTCACTTACGGTTTGTCTCCCTCCCAATCCCATCTTGTTTCATTTATTTTTCTCCTACCCACTTAAGCCCCCATTGTGCATCACCACTTTCTCATATCAGGGAGATCATATGATAGTTGTCTTTCTTCGCTTGACTTATTTCGCTAAGCATGATACACTCTAGTTCCATCCATGTTGTTGCAAATGGCAAGATTTCATTTCTTTTGATGGCTGCATAGTATTCCATTGTGTATATATATCACATCTTCTTGATCCATTCATCTGTTGATGGACATCTGGGTTCTTTCCATAGTTTGGCTATTGTGGACATTGCTGCTATAAACATTCGGGTGCATGTGCCCCTTCGGATCTCTACGTTTGTATCTTTAGGGTAAATACCCAGTAGTGCAATTGCTGGGTCATAGGGCAGTTCTATTTTGAACATTTTGAGGAACCTCCATGCTGTTTTCCAGAGTGGTTGCACCAGCTTGCATTCCCACCAACAGTGTAGGAGGGTTCCTCTTTCTCCACATCCTCTCCAGCATCTGTCATTTCCTGAATTGTTGATTTTAGCCATTCTGACTGGTGTGAGGTGATATCTCATTGTGGTTTTGATTTGTGTTTCCCTGATGCCGAGTGATATGGAGCACCTTTTCATGTGTCTGTTGGCCATCTGGATGTCTTCTTTGCAGAAATGTCTGTTCATGTCCTCTGCCAATTTCTTGATTGGATTATTTGTTCTTTGGGTATTGAGTTTGCTAAGTTCTTTATAGATTTTGGACACTAGTCCTTTATCTGATATGTCGTTTGCAAATATCTGCTCCCATTCTGTCAGTTGTCTTTTGGTTTTGTTAACTGTTTCCTTTGCTGTGCAAAAGCTTTTGATCTTGATGAAATCCCAATAGTTCATTTTTGCCCTTGCTTCCCTTGCCTTTGGCGATGTTCCTAGGAAGATGTTGCTGCGGCTGAGGTCGAAGAGGTTGCTGCCTGTGTTCTCCTCAAGGATTTTGATGGATTCCTTTCTCACATTGAGGTCCTTCATCCATTTTGAGTCTATTTTTGCGTTTGGTGTAAGGAAATGGTCCAATTTCATTTTTCTGCATGTGGCTGTCCAATTTTCCCAACACCATTTATTGAAGAGGCTGTCTTTTTTCCATTGGACATTCTTTCCTGCTTTGTCGAAGATGAGTTGACCATAGAGTTGGGAATCTATTTCTGGGCTCTCTATTCTGTTCCATTGATCTATGTGCCTGTTTTTGTGCCAGTACCATGCTGTCTTGATGATGACAGCTTTGTAATACAGCTTAAAGTTCGGAATTGTGATGCCACCAACGTTGGCTTTCTTTTTCAATATCCCTTTGGCTATTCGAGGTCTTTTCTGGTTCCATATAAATTTTAGAATTATTTGTTCCATTTCTTTGAAAAAGATGGATGGTACTTTGATAGGAATTGCATTAAATATGTAGATTGCTTTAGGTAGCAAGACATTTTCACAATATTTATTCTTCCAATCCAGGAGCATAGAACATTTTTCCATTTCTTTGTGTCTTCCTCAATTTCTTTCATGAGTACTTTATAGTTTTCTGATTCTTAGGCTCTTTGGTTAGGTTTATTCCTAGGTTTCTTATGGTTTTGGGTGCAATTGAAAATGGGATTGACTCCTTAATTTCTCTTTCTTCTGTCTTGTTGTTGGTGTACAGAAATGCAACTGATTTCTGTGCATTGATTTTATATCCTGACACTTTACTGAATTCCTGTACAAGTTCTAGCAGTTTTGGAGTGGAGTCTTTTGGATTTTCCACAGATAGTATCATATCATCTGCGAAGAGTGATAATTTGACTTCTTCTTTACCGATTTGGATGCCTTTAATTTCCTTTTGTTGTCTGATTGCTGAGGCTAGGACTTCTAGTACTATGTTGAATAGCAGTGGTGATAATGGACATCCCTGCTGTGTTCCTGACCTTAGCGGAAAAGCTTTCAGTTTTTCTCCATTGAGAATGATATTTGCGGTGGGTTTTTCATAGATGGCTTTGAGGATATTGAGGTATGTGCCCTCTATCCCTACACTTTGAAGAGTTTTGATCAGAAAGGGATGCTGTACTTTGTCAAATGCTTTTTCAGCATCTATTGAGAGTATCATATGGTTCTTGTTCTTTCTTTTATTGATGTGTTATATCACATTGACTGATTTGCAGATGTTGAACCAACCTTGCAGCCCTGGATTAAATCCCATATGGTCGTGGTGAATAATCCTTTTAATGTACTGTTGAATCCTATTGGCTAGTATTTTGGTGAGAATTTTCGCATCTGTGCTCATCAAGGATATTGGTCTATAGCTCTCTTTTTTGATGGGATCCTTGTCTGGTTTTGGGATCAAGGTGATGCTGGCCTCATAAAACGAGTTTGGAAGTTTTCCTTCCATTTCTATTTTTTGGAATAGTTTCAAGAGAATAGGAATTAGTTCTTCTTTAAATGTTTGGTAGAATTCTCCCGGGAAGCCGTGTGGCCCTGGGCTTTTGTTTGTTTGGAGATTTTTAATGACGATTTCAATCTCCTTACTGGTTATGGGTCTGTTCAGGCTTTCTATTTCTTCCTGGTTCAGTTGTGGTAGTTTATATATTTCTAGGAATGCATCCATTTCTTCCAGATTGTCAAATTTGTTGGCGTAGAGTTGGCCATAGTATGTTCTTATAATAGTTTGTATTTCTTTGGTGTTAGTTGTGATCTCTCCTCTTTCATTCACGATTTTATTTATTTGGGTCCTTTCTCGTTTCTTTTTGATAAGTCTGGACAGGGGCTTATCAATTTTATTAATTCTTTCAAAGAACCAGCTCCTAGTTTCGTTGGTTTGTTCTATTGTTTTTTTGGTTTCTATTTCATTGATTTCTGCTCTGATCTTTATGATTTCTCTTCTCCTGCTGGGCTTAGGGTTTCTTTCTTGTTCTTTCTTCAGCTCCTTTAGGTGTAGGGTTAGGTTGTGTACCTGAGACCTTTCTTGTTTCTTGAGAAAGGCTTGAACCGCTATATATTTTCCTCTCAGGACTGCCTTTGTTGTGTCCCACAGATTTTGAACCGTTGTATTTTCATTATCATTTGTTTCCATGATTTTTTTCAATTCTTCTTTAATTTCCCGGTTGACCCATTCATTCTTTAGAAGGATGCTGTTTAGTCTCCATGTATTTGGGTTCTTTCCAAACTTCCTTTGTGGTTGAGTTCTAGCTTCAGAGCATTGTGGTCTGAAAATATGCAGGGAATGATCCCAATCTTTTGATACCGGTTGAGTCCTGCTTTAGGACCGAGGATGTGATCTATTCTGGAGAATGCTCCATGTACACTAGAGAAGAATGTGTATTCTGTTGCTTTGGGATGAAATGTTCTGAATATATCTGTGATGTCCATCTGGTCCAGTGTGTCATTTAAGGCCTTTATTTCCTTGTTGACCTTTTGCTTGGATGACCTGTCCATTACAGTGAAGGGAGTGTTAAAGTCCCCTACTATTACTGTACTATTGTCGATGTGTTTCTTTGATTTTGTTATTAATTGGTTTATATAGTTGGCTGCTTCCACGTTGGGGGCATAGATATTTAAAATTGTTAGATCTTCTTGTTGGACAGACCCTTTGAGTATGATATAGTGTCCTTCCTCATCTCTTATTATAGTCTTTGGCTTAAAATCTAATTGATCTGATATAAGGATTGCCACTCCTGCTTTCTTCTGATGTTCATTAGCATATTAAATTCTTTTCCACCCCCTCACTTTAAATCTGGAGGCGTCTTCGGGCTTAAAATGAGTTTCTTGGAGGCAACATATAGATGGGTTTTGTTTTTTTATCCATTCTGATACCCTGTGTCTTTTGATTTGGGCATTTAGCCCATTAACATTCAGGATAACTATTGAGAGATATGAATTTAGTGCCATTGTATTGCCTGTAAGGTGACTGTTACTGTATATGGTCTCTGTTCCTTTCTGATCTACCACTTGTAGGCTCTCTCTTTGCTTAGAGAACCCCTTTCAATATTTCCTGTAGAGCTGGTTTGGTGTTTGCAAATTCTTTCAGTTTTTGCTTGTCCTGGAAGCTTTTAATCTCTCCTTCTATTTTCAATGATAGCCTAGCTGGATATAGTATTATTGGCTGCATGTTTTTCTCATTTAGTGCTCTGAAAATATCATGCCAGCTCTTTCTGGCCTGCCAGGTCTCTGTGGATAAGTCAGCTGCCAATCTAATATTTTTACCATTGTATGTTACAGACTTCTTTTCCTGGGCTGCTTTCAGGATTTTCTCTTTGTCACTGAGACTTGTAAATTTTACTATTAGGTGCGGGGTGGGGCCCTATTCTTATTGATTTTGAGGGGCGTTCTCTGAACCTCCTGAATTTTGATGCTCGTTCCCTTTGCCATATTGGGGAAATTCTCCCCAATAATTCTCTCCAGTATATCTCTCTTTCTTCTTCTTCTGGAATCCCAATTATTCTAATGTTGTTTCGTCTTATGGTGTCACTTATCTCTCGAATTCTCCCCTCGTGGTCCAGTAGCTGTTTGTCCCTCTTTTGCTCAGCTTCTTTATTTGGTCTTCTATATCACTAATTCTTTCTTCTGCCTCATTTATCTTAGCAGTGAGAGCCTCCATTTTTTATTGCACCTCATTAATAGCTTTTTTGATTTCAACTTGGTTAGATTTTAGTTCTTTTATTTCTCCAGAAAGGGCTTTTATATCTCCAGAGAGGGTTTCTCTAATATCTTCCATGCCTTTTTCGAGCCCGGCTAGAACAGTGAGAATTGTCATTCTGAACTCTAGATCTGATATATTACCAATGTCTGTATTGATTAGGTCCCTAGCCTTCGGTTCTGCCTCTTGTTCTTTTTTTTTGTGGTGAATTTTTCTTCCTTGTCATTTTGTCCAGATAAGAGTATATAGAGGAGCAAGTAAAATACTAAAAGGGTGGCAATAACCCCAGGAAAATATGCTTTAACCAAATCAGAAGAGATCCCAAATCATAAGGGGGGAGAAAGGGGATAAAAAGAGGTTCAAAAAGAAAGAAAGAAAGAAAGAAAAAGAAAAGAATTAAAAAAAGAAAACAAATAAAGAAAAGTATGAAAAAGAAAAAATATATATATTAAACTAGTTAAAAAAACGTTAAAAAAGAAAAGGGTAAAAGTTAAAAAAAAATTTAGCAGAAGAAGAGAAAAAAAATAAAAAAGAAAAAAATTAAATTAACTGCAAGACTAAAAAATCACAGGGAGAAAGCCATGAGTTCCGTGCTTTGCTTTCTCCTCCTCTGGAATTCTGCTTCTCTCCTTGGTATTGAAACCGCACTCCTTGGTAGGTGAACTTGGTCTTGGCTGGATTTCTTGTTGATCTTCTGGGGGAGGGGCCTGATGTAATGATTCTCAAGTGTCTTTGCCCCAGGCGGAATTGCACCGCCCTTACCAGGAGTTGAGCTGAGTAATCTGCTCAGGTTTGCTTTCAGGAGCTTTTGTTCCCTGAGTGCTTTCCGTAGAGTTCTGGCGGATGGAAATAGAAATGGCGGCCTCCTGGTCTCCGGCCCATAGGAGCCGAGAGCCCAGGGCCCCACTCCTCAGTGCGTCCTCAGAGAACAGCGCCCAGTAACTCCTGTCTGCCTGACCTCCAGCCGCACTCCGAGCTCACCGAGCCTGCGACCGGTTCAAGGTAACCCCGGGCTGTGAGCTTACTGTCGGCTCTGTCTCTGTAGCCAGGTTTCCCATTCCAATACCCGCAAGCTCTGCAACACTCAGACACCCCTGATCCTTCTGTGACCCTGCGGGACCTGAGGCCATGCTGACTCCGTGTGGGCTTTGCCCCGGTTTAGCCTCTGGAGTGATGTCCCTCAGCGGAACAGACTTTTAAAAGTCCTGATTTTGTGCTCTGCTCCGTTGCTCTGCCACTTTCCGGGAGCCGGCCCCTCCCCCTGGGGTCTATCTTCCCCTCGCTTTGGATTCACTTCTCCGCCAGTCCTACCTTTCAGAAAGTGGTTGTTTTTCTGTTTCCAGAATTGCTGTTCTTCTTCTCTTCAATCTGCCGATGGATTTGCAGGTGTTTGCAATCTTTAGATAAGCTATCTAGCTGATCTCCTGCTAGCTGAAGTAGTCTCAGCCTGCTACTTCTCCGCCATCTTGACTCCTCCCTCGGGAAAAGTATCCAACCTTCCTTGTTTTTAATGACCTTGGCCATTTTTAACAGTGTTGGTCAGGTATTTTGTAGAAGGTCCTTCAGTTTGGATTTTTCTGTTACTTTTCTTTTCTTTCTTTTTTTTTTTTTTTAAATTTTTATTTTTTTCAATTTATTTATTTTCAGAAAAACAGTATTCATTATTTTTTCACCACACCCAGTGCTCCATGCAATCCGTGCCCTCTATAATACCCACCACCTGGTACCCCCAACCTCCCACCCCCCCACCACTTCAAACCCCTCAGATTGTTTTTCAGAGTCCATAGTCTCTCATGATTCACCTCCCCTTCCAATTTACCCCTTCTAACATCTATGCTGAGTTTATGGACTCTTTGGAGGAAAACCACATAGGCAAGGTGCCATTCTCAACACATAATGTCAAGGGCACATGCTACCTATGTGACTCATCATTATTGATGTTGACCTTGATCATATGTTTGAGGGAATATTGGTCAGATTACCCCACTGTAAAGTTATTTTCTCCCTTCTCATACTGTACTTTTTGGAAGGAAATCAATATTATTTTGCATGGAGATTTGTCTATTCTCTCAAACTTAGTTATGTATTCAGGTATTTCTTTATAGCAGTATGGATTCATAGATATTTATTTTATCCTCTGGATTACAATCCAGTATGATGTCACTTATTTTGTTGCCCAAACTGTGCCAGCTTTGACCATTGAGAGTTCTTTCAGTTGGCTCCGTGTTCCTTCTACCCGCCCATCATTCGTTTTTTTGAGCACTAAAAGATATTAAGACTTATATTATATATTCCCTGCACCAACTCTAGAATCAGCCACCCCAAAGAACCCTACTTTTTTATTTGGAGAATGAGAGAAATCTAAGTGCTAGATCTGCTCACTGTTCCTAGGGTACAGAATTTTGTAGGAATGTTGTTCCATTGAAAATATTAAGAATATTCTCCCAAATAGTTTTTGTTCTCAATAAACTCAAAATATAAAAGATGTATCTCAAGTCTTTCAAAACTTATTTAAATTTTCCAACATTATTACTTCTTTAATAAGAAGATA
Organism: Mustela erminea; assembly: GCF_009829155.1. NCBI lineage: Eukaryota > Metazoa > Chordata > Mammalia > Carnivora > Mustelidae > Mustela > Mustela erminea. The sequence continues at coordinate 25,491,958 of NC_045618.1, forward strand.
ATTTTTCCTCTTCTTTTGCAAACTAATATTACTATTCATTTCTCCTAGCCACATATATAAAAGTCCAAAATCACGGTTGAAGTCTGATATTTGTTTTTGTAAAGTTTAGTCTTACCCATTACTCAATCTGAAAGAGATTTAATAGCTCCCTTCTACCAAGTGTCTTCAGCATAGTGATTATTCCAGTTTCCTTTATTTGAGTTGATTCTGTCTTGCTAGGACTTTCTTGTTGTCCAGCAACTAGAATGTCAGGCAGTTGCACACCCGGGGTGTAAAATGCATCATGATTTTGCAAATAGATAAGGTATTTTTTTCTGAATCATTTCTAGTCCTTCCTGATGAATCAGAACATTTGGCTGACCTTTCTGGTAGCTGCAGCAGCACATTTAAGTAATGTCTTCAGTAAATGGTCTATAGTGAATCTGAGGTCCATTTCCTGGATCCTAGCTGAAAGTTCAGAGCTTAGAATCTTATGAAAATAGCTTAAGCTCCTTTTTTCTTTTTCTAGATGTGTTATTTTGCTCTTGCTCACATTATTTTTCATCTGCCACTTTCCTGCAGCCTTGCTAGACTAAATTACTTCCAAGATTGTATTTAATCACTGGCTATACCTGAAGTGATGCTATGTGTGCAGTATCAGAAATAGACCTGCTAAATATGAGACTTTGCTCTTTCTAAATTAGAGAATCACTTTATATTTGTACATTTAGCTATGGGAGAAGGTTGAAATACCATGAGAATATAGACCTACCCTGATTCTCAAGCTCATAATGATTGTGAAAAATACTGAAAGTACCAGCAGTTTCTCAGAATGGATTTCTGGCTGTGTCTATACTGGAGGTATATTATTATATTTTACGCAGCATGCATGAGGTCAATGGATAGGAAAAACTTACGGAATGAAAGACCAACTACACTGATTTTTTTGAATTTGTAATAAACAACACTGAGAAAAATTCTCCCAGTCATATGTCTTGCTTCCCTTGTAATTTTAAGTCAACAGATTAATTCAGGAAATACTAATTGAGCATCTACTTTGTGCTACATGCATATAGGAGTTTAGGCATAATACTGAGCCAAGGGAGCAGAACTGCCTCCCTTGATGCTCATCCCTGATGTTTGTCTCTGTGCAACCTCAGAGCTGAGGGCCAATCAAAAATCTTCACCTGGGGCACCTGGGTGACTCAGTGGGTTAAGCCTGTGCCTTTGGTTCAGGTTATAGTCTCAGGGTCCTGGGATTGAGCCCTACATCGGGCTCTCTGCTCCGCAGGGATCCTGCTTCCCCCTCTCTCTCCACCTGCCTCTCTACTTGTGATTTCTCTCTCTCTCTCTCAAATAAATAAATAAAATCTTAAAAAAAAAATCTTTACCTGGTTTGGGGCATCTACTCTGAGTAAGCCAAAAGAAGCTGGATTTGTGTAGTCTGACTACCTCATAAGTGAATCAATCTCAGATTTCTTCTCTGTAACCTTGAACACCACTGCCATTATATATGAAGTATTTATCTTTAATTTATTTAGTGGGTTTTTTTGTTTGTTTGTTTGTTTTTTACTATCAGTTACCACTTTCCTCACTTTTACATTAAAATATACCCCATGTGCAATCATTAACTGCACATTTAAATGTGCCATCTCTGTTGGGCATGAGCCTGCTGAGGTGATATTTTAAATTCTTAAATTTCATGCCAGACACGACAGCCTCAAAGGGAAGCAAGTGATTACCATGGCATTCAAAGATAGAACTCTGAATGCCACAAGCAGAATGTCACTGCTTGCAGTCATAGCTGAAAGCAATTTGGGTAGGGCATCTTTATTCAAGATTTAGGAATGTAAAATATAACCATATTTTTAATTGTTAAATTAAATCTGATATATTTTAGGCATTTAAGAAAAAAAAAAAACACCCTAATCCTCAGTCCCTCTAGAAAAGGTTCTAACAAGATGAAGATGAGTCTTGGGTCTGTGTTGTGTGTTAACTTTGGACCTACCAGGATTGGATAGGCCATCTTGCAAAGTGAGCTCAGAGTGCTAGCAAAAGTCATGTTTAATCTGAGAGTTTCACCATGTATCAGTTTGAGGTTCAGAAACATGCTAATACCTACTTGGTCACAACAGGCAGAGTATCTAGACACACTCTGATTCCCAGCCCAAGTCAGGATTGTAGGGTGCTCAGTGAGAGCAGCAGTCAGATCCAGCCCTGTCCTTTTGGCATCCAGAGGTAGCATGACCATGTCCCATTAGAGACAGACTTTTGTCTTAAATTCAAATTTCACTGTGTGTCCTGTATTCTATCTGGAATCCCTAGTGAAACAACACTTCCCAGCTAGCAACACAAGGAAGATCAAGGAACAAAAGTGACAGGAGAATGTGTTCTATCACCCTGGACCAAGGGCCTTGAGAGACTACTACAACAGGCAAAAACTGTCCAAACCTCCTTGGGCTGCAGGAAATGGAGGGAGCAGGGAATGTCTATGTCCTTTATCTTCTCTGAAAGATGTAACTTCAGATACGGAGGCCGACCTCCTGGAACGCCTGAACATCATTCTCTTGATTCCCATTCTTTGGGTGATAGAGAGGGGGACAGCAAAGAGCTTTGGGCTCCTCCTAGAGGCCAAAAGGGGAACAGTCCTTTTCCTGGGCAGAACATCACTCATTGTATCTTCACCTCCAAATGAGAAAGCGATGTTCATAGAATAATCCCCACCTTACAAAGCAATTTTAATAGACTTCAAATGCCAGAGATCAGGACATTTAGCAACCAAAGGGCAGGTCTGGCCTCAGTTTTTTACAGCTGCATTCGTGAAAACTGGTCATTACATAGTCAGTATGTGTGTCATGTGCCTGGTTAAAGAGTTGTAATATCACCGCTGGTTGGGGGGGCAGCCTTATAAAGGTGACTGCGGCAGGCATGGCAGTAAGCCATGACATTTAGTCCTCAGCTTCCCCTACAGGTTCTCTACAGAGGTAGTGCTTATACCTACTGGGGACCTGTTACCTAGTGTTGTGTGATTACATTTGCATACTGCAAGGTTTCCGAGGTCAGTAATGTTCTTGTCATCTCTTGGATCCAGAATGCAGTAAATACTCAAAAACCGAATCAGTGAATGGACGGAATGTATGCCGTTAATGTAGTTAATATCCTGAAAAATGACTAGCAACTGTATTTTAATTTGCAGTGAAATTGGTGTCCTTCCCATCCATTGAATCAACAGCATTTATTACTTTCTAGAGAGAGCAGATGATACCTACAACAACAACAGAAATGCCATTGTTCAATGTTTAGTTTCAACCACACTTCTCAGAGTTCCTAATGTTGAAATCCTGATTCACAGATCCAGAGACAAATCTGGAGATCTGAGATAAGCTTCATTAAGAGCCATAGTGCACGACAGACCCAGGATTTGAGAATTTCTGCCTCACAGGAAGGTTTGTGTGAGAAGCTGCATGAAGAGAGAGAGAAATGCAGACACAGTTATCCTTGGTGGTGGTGATAACATCGAGACAGTTTGGGGAAACCTGAGAACCTAGGGGTAGAGCCAGTTCAGTATAACACACATTCAGAAAAGGGAGCTCTGATGGGGGAGGAGAGTGAGGATGGGGCAAGACACAGAAGGATGGCTACTGGAAATGGAGATTTTACACCAGGTGTTGGAGAGGATGTGGAGAAAGGAAAATCCTCTTACACTGTCAGCAATGCAAACTGGTGCAGCTACTCTGGAAAACAGTATGGAGTTTCCTCACAAAAGTTAAAAATAGAACTATCCTGCAATCCAGCAATTGCACTACTAGATATTTACCCCACAAATACAGAAATACTAATTTGAAGGAATACATATACCCTGATGTTTATAGCAGCATTATCAACAATAGTCAAATTATGAAAAAAGAGCCCAAATGTCCATTGACTGGTGAATGGATAAAGATATGAGACACACACACACACACACACACGGATATTACTCAATCATAAAAAAGAATGAAATCTTGCCATTTGCAACAACATAGCTGGAGCTAGAGAGTATTATGCTAAGTGAAATAAGTCAGTCAGAGAAAGACAAATACCATATATCAAAGATAAACACATGTGGAATTGAAGAAACAAAACAAACTTGGGAGGCTGGGAAGAAAACCAAGAAATAGACCTTTGCCTATAGAGAACAAACTGATGGTTACTAGAGGGGAGGTGGGCAGGGGATGGGTTGAATAGGTGGGGGAGATTAAGGAGTGCACTTGTGGTAAGCACCAGGTGATGTATGGAAGTGTTCAAACAAAGTGTTCAAACAAAAATATACACCTGAAACTAATATTACATGGTATGTTAACTGGAATTTTAAATAAAAACTTTTTAAAAAGTGGAGTTTTTACATAGGAATAAACTATGTACATCCACCTATAGGTAGTCTGTGTCTGTGTCTTGAGTACCTTAAATACAAAAATAGAAAATTTCAAAGGGTCATACTTGCACTCAAATTTCAGAGTAGGAGGGGAACACTTAACAGCCAGCAAAGCACTGCAGATAGGACTCCACATATGAGTACCCTGATACAGAGCCTTAAAAGTTGGTGCACTGGTTTCCCAGGGCTATTGTATGTTACTACCACCTAGGCTTAGAACAACAGAAATCAATTCTTTCACAGTTCAGGCAGTCAAAAGTCTGAATTCAAGATATTGGCAGGGTCGGCTCTTTCTGGAGACTCTGAGGAAAACCATCTAAAACCTCTCTCTTATCTTCTTGTGGCTGCTGGTAATCCTTGGTATTCCCTGGCTTATAGATGCATCACTCCAATCTCTGTCTTCATCTTCATATGGCTTTTCTCTGTGTGACTCTTAGGTCTTTCCCTCCTTTCTCTTGTAAAGATACCAGCCATTGGGTTTGGAGTGTGCTCTAAATCCAGGATAATTTCATCTCAAGATCCTTAACTAAATACATCTGCAAAGACCCTATTCTCAATAAGGTTACATTCTGATGACATGGGTTTGGGGTGGGGTGGAGTGACACTTTTTAATCCACCATGGTGGAATTAAAGTTCAGCCTCAAATTTTGGGAAAGGATAAAGTCTTGTGGATAGAAGAGGCAACAGATGAAAGGAAAAAATCAAGGTAATTCTTTAATTGGGCAGTAAATACACTTGCATTCATGTTTTACACTGTTTACTATCTAGTCATTACTATATGCTTAATTTTAAGTGCATTATAAGCATTACATCATTTGTAGTGTTTAGTCGTAACACCACCATTGCAGAGGGGTCAGGGAACTTGCAAGGATAAAATGTATGTGAATTCAAGATAATAGGGTAAACACAAGGATAGAGAATCCATGTGAAAAAAAGACACTTTTGGGGGTTCAAATGGGAATTCACCTTTCATTAGTTGCCTCTTATTAAAAACAGTGGGTGTAGAATTCATTGAAAATTGATGTATCTCAGCACAAAAGTCACCAGATTCTGTGCCAAAATCTTGTACTACAATTCTCAGCTCTTCTCCCACTTTCTTCTTTCAGACTGCACAGCCCTATGTTTGCAGAGCCATGTCCTGTGGTAGAACCACTCATAGATCCCATGAGGGATCACTGATGGGGATGAAAACTGTTCTCCCTAAGGCTGATCTCATGAAACTAAAAGAGGATCCTGGTATGGAAGGCTGCTGGAAGATGTGGTTGACTCACACCTGGATGGAGCGAGGCCTGTGTTTAGTAAATGGAGCAGGCAGACAATCACACTTCCCCTGGCCTCTCTCTGGACTGTCTTTACTTTTGGGAGCAGAAGTTGATTTAAGCCAACCTGTCTAGCTTTGGTGGGCTTTAACTTGGATTCTGGATCCTCATGTGTTAGACTAAATCATACTTTTAAATGTTAAATCACCTTTAAAAATCAGTGATAGTGAAATAGACCCACAGCTAATAATCACTGGAAACTTTCCTCCAGCTTTTGTATTTCCTGAAGTCTCTAAAGTGAAGGCAGGTAGACATGAGTAAGAAGTTAAAGCTTATAAATGAGGCCTGAACTAAGCTAAATCAGATGTGGACTTGCAGAGTGAGGGTTAAATATTAGAAACATTTTAGACAGTTAAATATGCAGACCTTAGTTCTATACAAATTGAGTCCCAAGAATAAACCCCAGTATCTCATAATTCCCCAAGCTCTACATATAAACTAAATTGTAATATATGAGAATTGTAATATGAATCATCAACTTTGTCAAAGAGAAACACCTCCAAAGCTTTAAGACAGAAATATGTTTTCTAAGAATAATGTATAAAACATGGTATCAAAATGGCACCAGTCCTTCTTAAATTATGGATAGTTTTTAAAATGAACATTTCAACATTACTATTTTTTATTATGAATTTATATAGCAACTTTACTCTGAGAAATTCAAATATGAATGGAATGAATGAAAAAAAATGACTCAAATTTTCCTTTCAAATTAAGAGTTCATAAGGGAAACCATATATTTTGGACTTAAAAAGGCATCTGGACATCTTACTAGACAAGTTATTTTTTCTGATAATGAATCTAAGGTCCAATGGAGAGTCGTTGGAGAATGTACAAGTTGTATTAACACCTAGGCATATTACATCTAATTGCCTGACAGACACAATGAAGCTCCCTTTGATTCCACCATGAACTGAGCCAAGATTCATGTCTTTAACTCTAAATCAATTATTAGCCAACATGACTCCTAAGAATCAAACTCAAATAATAGATTTCATTAATTTTCAAGTCACCATAAATTTATAAATAAAAATAAATTCAAAGCTATCCAGAATGCCTCCAAATTAAGCCTTTATGTCCTATAAGAAGAATTAATGAAATCACCATATTAATAAAGGTTAAATAAAGATATTTTTTATTTATGAATATCCCATTTTACCATTGTAAAATGGCCCTCACTTTCAGAGGCATGCTGTAATAACTTGGAGACCTGGACTTTGGGCCCTACCGTGGATATTCTGCCATCACTAGTCTGGTGGTGGGTGCTGGGCACCATTAATGTTTGTAAGATGCCCCCTTTGGTTCACATGAGCAATCAGAGTAGGGAAGCACTGGTCTAACAATTCTCCATTTCCTACAAGGTCTTTTTAGGTTCAGTGCAAAATTAAGTTCATAAGTTGGGCAGAACTGGGGAACATGAACTGTCTATATTTAGATGTATTACCAACATAGGCATTTGCTTACTTTGCCTGAATTTAAACCAGTAAACATACACACACATGCATACCCAGACATACACAAGCATGCACACACACATAGACACACCACCACTACCAAAAACAGCAGGCTCCCACCAATGTTACTCTCCCAAGGTTCACAATTCCTTTTTCTAGGTCTTGACTCTGTTTCTTCAACCCCCAAACAAATCTTAATACTGTGTTTTCTACCCTCAGACCTTTTCCTATACTTCCGTTTTATAAAAATCCCTCTTATCTGTCTATTAGCCTGATCCTGAAACTTCAGAAACTAATGCAGGGAAGAGTACTAGCTTTTGGGATTTGGTGTGGGCAGGACCAGTCCTTCTGCTGCCCTAAGGGTGTGAACCTTGAGGCCAGGCCATAGTTGAGTCAGAAGCTTTCAGAGCACTGCATGTTATTGCCAAATGAGGAATACCATATAGATGGCCTCCTGTCTAATCTTCCAACTCAACTTTGTCATACAGCCAATGAGCCCTTTCCAGAAGATAAATTTGATCGTGTCCTTTTCACTAAAACCTCACCAATGTTTTTTAATCACTGAAGGAAAACATATTATCTTAACCCATCATGACTTACAGTCTTCTCTGATTTTAGTCCCAAACACACCGTCCCTTTCACAGACCACATTCTGCACCACATGCCAGCAATGTTCCTCACTATTTGTCTACTGGGGAATTCCTACAGATTCTTCAAACTCCAGGCTTTGTATGACTTCTCTTTTGAATGCTTCCATTGTGCCCTTATGAATTTAGGATTTCTCTTGCTATATGAGTCCTGGCTCATTGGACAGGAAGTCGTTTTATTGTGGTTGTCATTCTTTCTATTATTTTCATTTTTTTAAGGAAAAGAGTATGTTAGAAACACTTTATTTCCACCATATAAACTTGAAGTCTATCTCAATAAATACTTGTGGTTTGGGGATTTATGGCACTTGAGATTTAAAGAGATTTTCTTTCCTCTGCAGTTTTACCACCTTCCTATGTCAAAATATCCCCTTGTTCTAATGAATTTTGCCCCGTTAAATTTATATCTCCCTTTAATTTTTTAAATTATGTATCCATTTTCCATCTGTTTCTTATCTATACTCTATTAATGTATGTATAACCTATCAACAATCTCTCATCTATTCATCTCAATATTTTTTTTCTGGATCATTTGAAAATAAGTACAGACCTCTCAACCACATAAAAAGGTAGAGTAAGAAAGGCCCTTCCTCCATCTCTGCCTTCCATTCTTACTTGTTGAGTAATTATGTAAATATGTTTATTGTTTCTTATGTATCTTAGCAATAGCTCTTTTTTTACAATGATAAGCAAATGTGTTTCTTAATATCCCTACTGACCAATCTCAGTTTTATCTGTGGATTTTGTCATTGTTGTTTTCTTTCTTGTAGTTGACTTTGGAGAAGAGCATTGCTGCATCTCTGAAGATTCTTAAGATATACAATTTGTTACCTGGATAATTTTGAAAAGAAGTAGATTATCATGGATGATGCAAATATGTACTTGAGAAGAGAAGATCTAAAAAAAAAAGAAAGAAAGAAAAAAGAAACACACATGCCTTCAGTATACTTAGTTGCAAAAAAGAATGAAAATTGGCTTGATAGAAATGTACTAGTGGGTTGAATACATTTCTATATCACAATAATTTCCATAAAGGTACAGACCCGAAATAGAGCAATGTCTTGGAAGAAGTGGGATATCAAGTTTCTACTGCATTAATTTTGAATTATATCTAATCTTTTGCAAAAACGAAGAAAATGAAATTTTTGAAGATTGGAGAGAATTTTAAGAAATAGTTCTTCCTAAGCACTGTGAGTGAATGCATGAAGCTTATGTAATAAAAATGGTGGCCATTGTTATACATCTTCTAGGGCAGGAGCAGGAGTTCCTTTACAGGAGTAAGTGGAAAGGACTGAGTATCTCTCTAGAGTTACAGGAATGTTTGTTTGAAACATTAATTAGAGCAGTGATAGGCAATTCACATGGGAGCAATAAAGGTAATCCCTGAATGATGTTACCATGCAGCCAAGAAAGATGGGCGGTCCTTCTATGTAAGAGCTCCCAGGCATAACACAGTGAAGATGCTTAGAACATGAAACATGAGGTGTGGAGCGTGATTCTATTATTAAAGTTAACCCAAAATTGGCCCCCAAAGCGTCTATGTGAAATCCTTGAAGGAGGAGAAAGAGAGAGAGAGGAAATAGCCTGTTTACGTCTATTGAAAACATCTATATCCTGGGCACGGGGGTTGGGAGGGTGAAGCAAAATCAAAACAAAACAAAAACAAATAGGAAAACCTCTGCTTCAATGATCCTTAATCTAATATAACCAAAAAAATTATACGATGAGTAAGTTCTGCGAAAATAGAATACAAGGGATTCCTGGGTGGCTCAGTCTGTTAAGCAGCTGCCTTAAGCTTAGATCATGATCCCAGTTTCCTGGGATTGAGCCCCACATCCGGCTTCTTGCTCCATGGGAAGCCTACTTCTCCCTCTGTCTCTGCCTGCCTGTGCTCTCTCTCTCTCTCCCACTCTAACAAATAAATAAATAAAATCTTAAAAAAAATAGTATGCAAAAGGTCTTTTTCTGAACACAAAAGAAGTACATTCTATACACTATCTATACCTTGTTTTTGTACTTAAAATATATTAAGGTTACTCTAAATCTGTGTCAATGTTTCTCTTTATTTTACTTCATAGTTTATCTAGCCCAGTTTGTTACATAGGTTAGTCAACCCTATTATTGGATTTTTCTTTTAAGATTTAATTTATTTATTCATGAGAGACAGACAGAGAAAGGGAGGCAGAGGCAGAGGGAGAAGCAGGCTCCCCGCATAGCAGGGAGCTGGATGTGGGACTCAATCCCAGGACTCTGAGGTCACAACCTGAGCAGAAGGCAGATACTTAACTGACTGAGCCACCCAGGAGCACTTCTGGCTATTTTTTATCTTAATGCTATAATGAATAACTGTGGAAATAAGTTGTTTTGTATTTGTTGATGTGAATCTTAAAGTGACAGTCCCAAAAGTGAGATAGCTGGATAGAAAGGTAAATGTATTTGCAATTTTGTAAGGTTTTGCCAATTTCCCTTTCATTTAGCGCATGATTCTCCAAAGCCCTGCCAGTAATAGAGTGGGTTGTTAACTTTCAGATTTGTGCCAACCTAGTGAGTGAGTAATGGGTATCTCATCCAGTTTCAATGTATTTTACTTTTACTATGAGTATCTTTGCATGTTCATGTGTTTTGCGTGTGGCTTATGCTAAATTTTTGGTCTTTTCTCAGTTTTTAATTTTTTTATACATTAAGAAAATGAATCTCTGTCTAAGAAAGGAATTGCAAATATTTTCTCCAAGATTATTTGTCTTTTGATTATTTTCTTATTATTTATTTTGTCATGCTTTTCTTAATGTTATTAGATTACCAGTCTTCTCAAATCTGAATTCTATTTAAAAGATTTTTCCTTTTCTAAATTATACAGGCATGCATCCATGCCTTCTTCTAGTACTTGAATACTTTCACTTTTATATTTGGATTTTATTTTAGTGCATAACCTTAGATAAAAAGGTGCAGCTATTATTTTCCAAAGGGCTATCCAGTTTTAATACCACATCTCATATCTTACATTGCTTCCATATTTTATTAATCAATAAGTGTCTAAGAAATGAACTCCTCTGTTTCTAAAGTATTCTCCTCTTGCCAAGAATCTAATCTCTTCCTATTATGACTCCCTCTGGAACCCCATGCTTCCCCTGGCTTCTTTCACCTCCATCACTGAATCACCTTGTAAAGACTGTTAGTAGAAATTTGGATACAGCTGGTGAAGGTTCAGAAGGTAATGAACAGGGGTGCCTGGGTGGCTCAGTTGGTTAAGCGTCTGCCTGTGGTTCAGGTCATGATCCCAGAGTCCTGGGATCAGCCCCATGAGAGCCTGCTTCTCCCTCTCCCTCTGTGTGCCACTCCACTTGCTTGGGTTCTCTCTCTTTGTCAAATAAATAAATAAAATCTTGAAGAAGAAGAATAAGTAGAAGGAGGAGGAGGAGGAGGAAGTGAACAATGCATTATTGGAAACTTAAGGAAAGGAAATCTTGTTATGTAGAGGTAGAAATATTAGGAAAATTTCCATGATATAGAAAGCAGAAGGTATAAGTGATGAACTTGGTTGTAGAGCTAAAGATATTTCCATGCATAGTGTTGAATTGCCTCCTGGAGTAAAAGACAAAGACCCTTGTGAGCTTGGATTTGTCCTCAATTGTGGGAGAACAGAATACAGATTATGGAGCACACCCCAAAAAACCTGCTTTCAAATAAAAGTCTCTCATGTTTGTTTGATTGTTTGCCTTCTCCAAATCAATTATCTGGAATCATTTGCACCTGCCAACGCTGAATTTGGCAGGCAGAGCCAATATCGTCAAATTTTGTCAGCAATGCGGCTCATATGGGGTAGGGAGAAAAGGTGGGGTGGGGAGGAGTGGACTCTAGTTAGCGATTACGTTATTAATACTTCCCCCAGAGCACTATTGTTTAGCAGCTTTGTGAACAGTGTTTCTTTTTTTAACTAAATGAAGTCAGCTTCTTGTTCCTGGCTTACCTCTACATTGTGAAGTTTAACTTCAGAAAATTCACACAGGATTTTCATTTGTATTTTCTAATAGGTATTTGCCATTCCTGAGCAAATTGCATCAGAGGTGGAGATGATGGAGACCCTCTGCTGTAACTAAATTCCACAGACTATCTAAAATATTTGCTCAGCAGTTTTGAAATATATAGCCAAGAAAACATATTCTGCACTGGCATTTTTTAATAGATAAACTCTCAGTAATTAGAAGAAGGGAGAGAGGAAGGGAGGAAAAGAAGGAAGGATAGGAAGAAAGGAGAGAAGAAAAATTTCCCAGTTCTTATGTTCCCTGATGTGGGAAAGAACATTAGGGTTCAAAGCCAATGGCCCAGAAAGAATTCTTGAGACATATTTTGTGCAAAAAGGTGATTTTATTAAAGCACTGGGATGTGACACATGTACAGGAAGAGCTACACCAGGGTCATGAGGAGTGGCTGATAATATACTTTCAATTTGGGAGGGAGTTAGGAATAGTTTAAGTCCCTAAGGAATTTTGGAAACAAGGTTTCCAGGACCTTCAAGGGGCTAGCTATTCTTGGGAAATGGTCATTTATTCCCGTCTTAGTCATGAGACCCTTCAGATGTATATTGGTGGGCCATCTGTTTGTGGGGGAGGGGTGATTGCCAACATGTATCTTGAGGGATTTAGAGATAAAGGAAATTTCTAAAGGAATTTTTATGTTAAAGTAGACTCACAGAATCCTGGTGGGGTTGGGGTTCAGGCTAGGATTGCCTTTTGCCCTTAGCAAAGTATTAACATTGAGGTGGTTGAGTCCCTAGAGGAATATCTCTCTTCCTGTTTCGAAGATTTGTCAATGGGCAGTAAGGAAATTTATTAATTTTTTTCTGCCTTTGTTTCCCACTTTATTCTCACTGAGAATAATTCCCAGTGGGAAAATGTGTGCAAGAAGTTTCATATTTCCTGAGAGATGGTAGTTTTTCCAGAGGCAGAGTAATAATCTGGACACCGGTAGACAATAACAATGTACTTGAAGCTGAGCAATCAGATTTGACTACTTCAAATCTCAGCTCTATCCCTTCCTGGCTGAAAATTTTTCCTAAGCTTTCTAAATGTTAAGTTTCTTATCTGTAAATTGGGAACAATACCAACTTTAAACATACTAACATTGAGTCCTTACACAAGCCAGACTCTGCTCTGAACACTTAGTTTGCATTTTGTGTGTTCTCCTAACAACTAGGGAGCATCACTACCTCCTTTCACACCAGCTTGCTTTGGCTCTTGGTCTTCCCTGCTGCCCATTTTAGGGTACTGGTTCTTCCCGTGGATGGGACCAACATATGTCGGATCCAGACTTCAAATTACCTTTGCTTTGTTCATGTAAATACACAAAGATACGAGTTCACAGGTCATTCAATTTCATATTTTTTCTTTATGAATCTAACATTTTTAAAATATTTTGGTGTTTGGTGTTGAAAAGAATAATCTTTTTAACAAATAGCACCAAGACAAATGGACTGCATGCAAAAGATTGAAGTCGGACCCCTACCTCTCATCAGGCATAAAAGTTAATAACCAAAACTATATAAAACTCTTAGGAGAAAACACAGAAGCACATCTTCAAGATCTTGAGCCAGGCCATGACTTCTTACATAGGACATCAGAAGTTCAAGCAATAAAGGGAAGGTTCATAATAGGACTTCATCAAAATTTAGCACCTTTGTGCTTAACCATCATGAAAGGAAAAAGAAAAAAAAAAAACCTGTCAGAAAGGAAGAAAATATGTGCAAGTCATACATTTATTCCCCCTTTCCTACCTATTTTTTCCATTTTATTGGGATATAATTGTCATATATCACTGTATAAGATTATATATTATGACATAATTACCATAATAAATTTAGTTAGCATCCTTCATCTCATATTATACAAAAAAAAAAAAAAAAGAAGAAGAAAAGAAAGAAAAAGAAAATGTTTTGGGGGGCTCCTGGGTGGCTCAGTGGGTTAAGCCTCTGCCTTCAGCTCAGGAAATGATCTCAAGGGTCTTGGGATTGAGCCCCACATCAGGCTCTCTGCTCAGCGGGGAACCTGCTTCCTTCTCTCTCTCTGCCTACTTGTGATCTCTCTTTCTTGTCAAATAAATAAATAAAATCTTGAAAAAAAAATAAAAGAAATTTTTTTCCCTTGTGATGAAAACTTGTAGAATCTACCCTCTTAGCAGTTCTCCTATATACCATACAGCAGTGGTAGCTATTGTCATCATGTTTACGTTATATTGCCAGTACTTGTTTATCTTATACAGGACGTTTGTACCTTTTAATCACTATTATCCAATTCTTTATTACCTCTTTTTGTTATGACTAAATATTTTCTAGAGTGTCATTTTAATTATTTTTATATTAAATTTTTTTGTGTTACGTTCTTAGTGATCAATATAAGACTTATCACACAATTGATCAGAATCTACATTAAATTTATATCAATTAATTATAATAACAAAAACTTTACTTCTGTAAGTTTAATTTACTCCTTTTTTGTGCTATTATTATTTTATTATTCTTATATAAATTACACCAATGTACATTACAAACATAATAATATATTATTATAATTATTGCTTTGTAGAATCTTATGTCCTTTATAGAAACTAAAAGAGAACAGAATATATTTATAGATTTATTTTTTTTTATTTTTATTTTTTATTTTTTAAAATATTTAATCAATCAATCAATTAATTAATTAATATACTTATTTAGAGAGCCAGAGAGGGTGGGGAGGGTGGGGTGCAGAGGGAGAAGGAAAGAGAGAATCCCAGGCAGACTCTGTGCTAAGCATGGAGCTTGATGCAGGGCTCAATCCCACAGCCCTGAGATCATGACCTGAGCTGAAACCGAGAGTAGGACACTTAATCTCCTGAGCCATGTAGGTGCCACAATAGAGTTTAAATATATATGTATACAATATATATCTGTATATTAAATATATAATATAATAATATTTAGCTTCTTACTATCCTTAGTTTGCTTCATTTTTTTCTTGTGGATACAAGTTACCTTCTGTTGTCATTTAGATACTACAATACAGCTTCTTTCTTCCCTAATATTGTCATTGTCAAATATATTATATTTTTACATAAGTAAAACAATTCAGTTAATGAATGAGGTTTTATGCAATTGGTTTTTTAAATCAATTAGGGAAGAAGGAAAAACAAATATATAATTATAGTATGTTTTATTACTACTTTCATTAATTATCTTTATGAACACTCTTTGCTTTTTCATGTATTTTCTGGTGTCACTTTCTTTTAGTCTGAAGAACTTCCTTTTGGTATATCTTTTAAGGCAGACCTACTAGCAATGATTTCTCTAATTTTTTATTAGTGTCTTTATGTCACCCTCATTTTTTTTTTTCCTTCCAACACTTTGAATATTTCCTCCCATTGTCCTTTATCATCCATGGTTTCTGATGAGGAATCTGTGTTAATCCTCTTGTGGTTCTTTTGTTTATGATGAATCATGCACATGAATCTTGGACCTAAGTCACACACCTGAGTTGCTGCCTTAGATTTTTTTCTTCATCTTTGACTTTCAACATTTTGATTCTCATGTGTCTGGGTCAGGATCGCTTTGTGTTTGAAAATAAAATTTTGAACTTGGAATTTATTCAGCATTTTGGATATATTGACTAGTGTTTCTCATCAAATTTAGAGAGTTTTCAGTCATTATTTCTTTAAATATTTTTTCTGCTCCTTTTTCTCTCATCTCCTGTTATTCTCCTATGTTTATGTTGATGTACTTATACTGTCCCACTTTTGTCTAAGGCTCTGTTCATTTTTCTTTTTTGTGTGTTCTTCAGTCTACATGATATTGATCTAGTTTCAAGTTTGCTGATTCTTCTGCTAATTCAAACCACCTATTGAGCCTCTCTAGTGGTTGTTTTCACTTCATTTATAGTATTATTTTTACTCCAACATTTTCACTTGTTTTTCTAAAAATAATTTCCCTTTATTGATACTATTTTATGAGTTGTTTTGTGTCTGTCTTTAGTCCTTTAAACACAGTTTCCTTTAGTTCCATCAGCATACTCATAATAACTACTTTTAAATTTTTGCTAGATAAAAGTAGATAAATTCTACCACCACCCCAGGATCCCCTAAGGAGACAGTAGGGGCCAGGTGGCCATGACTAAGGAATGTGGGGCAGATGGTGGGCAGAGAGCTCTGAATCAATGATTCCATTTTTCCCTCAGGATGGTCATATATGGTTAGATTCTGCATTAGAGAAAGGTCTGTGGTGGACTCAGAACTCAGGCCTCCAAAGAGAAACTCAAGGTTAAGTGGATAGCTCTGAGGAAATAAGAAGTTAGGAAAATTCCAGAGCCTTTGGCACCCATGGCAAGCCTCTCTAAGATAATTTGTTTAAAGAAGGAAATACACATGTGGCTCAAAGGAGAATCAGCAGAACAAGTAGCCCCACATCTCGAGAGGAACCAAAAGGGCTGCCTCTCTCCCCCCACCCAATTGGGGGTGTCCTTGGCTCAGGAGATGATCTCTGTCTCTCTCCCTGGACATCCCACTCTCTGTGATGCTCCTTTTCTGATTTCTGCAGCAAGCAGCCAGCATACTGGAGAAGAACGTGAACATCAGATGGCAGGCAGAGCAAGGCAGAGAGCTTAAATAATGCTGCAGATCCGCTCTTGGTGCTCTGTTAGCAAACCAGTTTTGCAAGGGTTGGGAACTTGTTTCAGTACAGGATCATTTAAACTGCATCCTTCTCTTGGTTGCTTTGTGGAGAGAAATAGACATGACCAACTGTCAGAAAAGAATGACTGGAGACTATCAGTGTTTGGGAAGAAAGTGATCAGACCTGAAAATGCCTGGTTGATATGGCAAATTGTCAAAAATAAAATCCAATCCAAAAAATAGTTCTATTTCTTTTTTGTATGTGCTTTTAAAATTACCTGTAAGCAAGCATTATATTTTCTTCTGGCCCTTTTACTTCCTTTGTGGATTCCATTCCCTCTCAATCCCTTGAGAAATCCATCAACAGATAGATTTGCATTATTTGTCATGCACCCTAACATTCTTCTTTATGTCTATTTAGTCCCTTCACCTTCACTTATTCCACAAGTAGTTCTTTCACTGAACAATAGTCAGCACTCTTTGTTAACTAGATGCTTTCTTCCAGACACCATCTTGGGGAACTGGGGAGCCAAAGCAGAATAAAGGCTTCCTTTAACTCTAAGTGGGGATGAGCCCAAGAAAGACACACCACAGATGCAGGACTATAGAGGTTAGGTGAAACACGTTTGCTGGTTTTGTATCTGAAATATAATAAACAGAGGCTCTACTGTCACCATCTTTGTAAATGGCAAGGAACACAGCAACCAAGACCTCAGGAGAAAAATTGCTGGTCAACACTAGTTCAAGGGTGCTGACCATCCTGTGTAACACTGGTGTCACAGTTCCTGTCTAACTGATGTGTGGGATGGAGAATGGACTCTAGGAAGCTTGGATATACATGTTACTAGACCAGTTTTCCTCTCTTCCCCGTTTAATGAGGAGTTCACTTCTGATAAGCTGGATCAATTGTTTTAGTTGTTACTAAAAAAAGAGAAAGGAAAAAAATAGCCTCTTCCAGCAGCAGCAGTCACACAGTTTCTACACAGGTGAGTGCTTCATAGTGTTTTGTAGCAGCTCCACAGAACTCATTTTTAAAAAGGAAGGGAGGAGAGTAGATAAATGACTAGAGAGGCCTGTGTTTCTCCAGAGCAGATTAGGCTGACTTCAGGTGCCAAGGAGTAATGTGCTTGTAGTTGGTTTTGTGGCTCATGTGCCAATCATTTGTTATCTCCATCCCATTGGACAAGGACCCAATTTGGGAGGCTCAATATTGATTATCCAGCAAGAAACAAATGGGGGAAGAATAAATCGTGAGAATCTTGTTTGTGGAATTCGTTACCCTGTGTTCTAAGACATGGAAACATCAAAAGGGAGGAAAACAATCCCTTTAAAAGAATTTTCCCTAGATAAATTAGTTAACATGTCAGCTGAAATACAAAGTGGGAAATAGTTCTATGTTAGAAGCTTGGAAGTTCAAAGTAATCTGAATATTAAGAATTGACAAATCCTTATATTTAAAGATGCTATAAAATCCTTATATTTAAAGATCCAGCCATTACCAGGTGCTACAATGTCTCATTATCCTGTTATGGATAAGGATTAAGACTTAAGTCATATCAAAAAGTAAATAGAAATTAAAAATGAAGAGAATTTCCATTGACAAGTCCTCTCTGCTTCTCTCATATCTTCACAAGCTTGAAAGGGAGGCTCCTGTGTTCCAGGCCCAACGTGACTCATGGACTGGTTGCTATCATCTCTACAAAGCAGAAGTTAACCCTGCTCCTCTTGAAGACTTGCTGTTTTGAAAAAGAAAAGGAGTTCAGGAAGGGAGAGATTCCTGGCATGTAGGCCCACATTCCATGCAGATTATCTGCTCTTTTTTTTAATAATTTCCAACAATTTCTAATTCCATGAGCTTGCAATTAGACCCAGTGTCTGTCAGACCAAAATCTTAGTTAAACTTGCTATTAATTATGAGAGTGGCCTCCCACAGTATTTCCTTTTGTTATTTTACTATCCTTGAGTGGTGACCAGGTGCTGGAGTGAGGACTTGTGTGTATCTCTATAATTTCTCAAACCCATCTGCTCCTGCTGCTTCAGGATTTGGGTAACAGCCAGCCTGGAGCAGTTCT
This sequence comes from Mustela erminea, assembly GCF_009829155.1. Lineage (NCBI taxonomy): Eukaryota > Metazoa > Chordata > Mammalia > Carnivora > Mustelidae > Mustela > Mustela erminea. Next base: position 25,510,477 of record NC_045618.1, read on the forward strand.
AACTCTGCACGCCTTCCAGGTACTACCTCAGCCCTTTTTTCTTTAAGGCTCCAATTTAGAGAAATAAAGCAGGATCCCATTTTTGGTGAAATGATGTAAGGGATCTGACAATAGCAGTTTATTTGTTTTAAAGGCGAAGGATAATTTAACAATGATGAAAATTATCCCCGAACATGTGCATTAGTCATTTCTGCACTTGGCAACTGAAACATAAGAGTCGCTCAAGAAAGATTAGTGGTATTTGGTGAAGCTGACTGGAAGTAGGCAGGCAGCATTAACGAAATCTTAGAGCAAACAATCTCAATAAAAATTTAAAAGACTCAAAGAGCTTGATGGTTACCAGGGATGGGGTCTTGGGGTGTGTTTGACAACAAAGGGGTAATATGAGGGGGTCTTCTGGGAGTGATGGTACTGGTTTACAGGAGTTGACACACAGGTTAAAATTCAGAACTGCACACCCACAAAAGACATCCATTTTACTCTATGTTAATTTAAACAAAATCATAATTTTTAAAAAAACCCTCAAAGATTAAACATTGAAGGATTCCACTGCTAGCCCATGGTGTCAGGAGCCGTATATTTGGCGTCTTCAACCAGCATGGCAGATCACAGACCTGAGAGTCAGGAAACCCAGACAGCTTTGCTTCCAACCAGTGCTGAGACCACCCCTGACTGAGTGAGCCATTCAGGATCTCAGCTTCTTATCTCTCAAAACAGCGTCTTGGGCAGCACAAAGTCTTTGGGATTTGTCTGTCCTTATTTAATGCAAGCTGTCTTTTCCAGTCCTTCCCAGGGTAAGTTCTCCTCAAAACCTGCACCCAAGACAGCCAAGAGCACTTGGTGATTAATATATAAGGAGGCACTTGGTGAGACTATTTCAGGACTTTTCTGTGAATAAGTAATCTGCACAGAGAATAAATCATTACAAGGTTTTCTTTTGGGAAGTTGAAAGCATGGAATGAGGGATTTCTTTTTCTTTTCTTAGGTAGAAAAGTCTGTGAAGCTTGTTTTCATTAACTGCTCCAAGATTTATGCTTACTAGTTTCCAGTATATCAGTTTGTGCCTAAACGGCTTTTAAACATATCCCTGTAAGTGAGGCATATTTGCCAGATATAACCTGTAATCTTTGCTTTTTGGAATTCTGAAAACTTTTGTGTGCTGAAATTGAAATGTGACTCTAAGCTGCATGTGAATGAAGAAAAGAGAAAAATTAATTTCAGAATTTGACTTATATCTGTTTTCCAAAAGCCAAAAAATTGAACATTGATTCTATTCCTGTAATCAGTTGGTAACTGATGTATTTAACAATGAGGAAAGAAGAAGCAAAAGCATTTATTTTATATTTTAGTGGAAAATTTCAAACACATATGAAGCCAGACTGCACAGAATAATGGACCACCCCACCAGGAACCCATGACAGAGCTCCAACAACCATTTCCATTATTCTGCTCTTCTTGTATTTGGTTTTACTATTTTACCTTTGATTCTATGTTCTACCACTTTTTCTGGGCAAGGGAGGTGTATTTTAGGAATAAAATGGGTTTTATTCCATGCTTTTTAGTAGGTGTCTTTATGGGAAAAAGCTTTTTCCTTTGGATAACATCATGATCACCACTGACAATATTAACATTAATTCCTCCTTCATCACCTAATACCCAATCCCTGGTTGTCTCAAGAAAAGGACTTTTAACAATTGAATTGTTTGAAGCGTTGGTGCAGGCATATTGTCTATACATTGCTTGGGTCTCTTTTCCTCTAGAACATCCCCTTATCACTTTATGTACCATGTATTTGCTAAAGGAATTGAATCAGTGGTCCTGAGATATTTTTCCGGACACATTGGATTTCACTTATTGCTTCTTCCTGCTTTTGTTAAATAGTCTCATTTGCCGCTGCATATTCTGAAATTGATGGTTAGATATACAGAGAAGCATCCTTAGACTAAAGTTCAGCTTTTTGGGGAAAAAAAAAGAAAAAAGAAAAAAGAAAAAAACTGTAAGTGATGTGAGGGCTTCCTAATGCACCATATCAGAGGCAGGTTGTGCCAGTTCATCCCTTGTTCACTAATATTAAGAATAAGTAACAGGGTCAATTGGTGTTAGCTTATTTCATCCATTATAACATTCTCCCAACCTTTTACCTATCAGCTGTTGGTGTTGCCTCATTCCATTATTTCACTTGAAATCGAAAAATGTAATTTAGAAAACACTATCTTTCCTTCCACTTTTATTAGCTGTCATTCTTTTATAAAGAATAACATTTTCTCATCAAATATAGTCTACTCAAGAAAGACTTTATTTTCTCCCAGTATTTATAATTTTTCAGAAATAATGACTTCGTGCATTAGCCACTTCCATGGCAAGCAAATACTTTACTTATGGTAAAAGTATCATTATTAACTCATGGATTTTTTTGTATTGGATATATATTTGATGTATTTATGTATTTGACTTATTATAGTCATTTATATTTTTATTTAAGGGGGACATATCTTTTTTTCTTTTGCTTTCTTTTGATTTGCTTTATGTAGAAAAATCCATTATGGAAAATTCCAAAGAAAAAAGTAGAGGAATGTTGTAAAGAAGACCATTTATTCATTGCTTGGCTTTAGCAGATATCACCTGAGACCAATTTGATTCACCTATACTCCTCCCTTCTCCAATGCATATTATTTTGATGCAAATCCCAAACATCACAAAATTTTATCTGTAAATACTCATGCCTAAAAACAATGAATTTTAATTCTTTATTATCTTCAGATAAAAGTCCATGTTCATATCCTTGTTTCATAATTTTTTTATACTTTCTTTTAACAATTGAAAAAAACTTGTCATTTTTGATGTGCATTTTAAGTCTCTTTCAATCAATGGGACCGCTTTCCTCTGTTCCTCTTTGCAATTTTTTATTGAAGATGAATTCATTTGTCTTGCAGGGTTTCCTATTCTTGGGATTTGTTAGCTCTTTAAAGGTGTTTCTTTGTTCCCTATGTTTCAATGGAAATAGGTAGTTAGATCCACAGACTTAATGAGATTCACATTTGACTTTTTATTTTCTCAAAATAGCTTCATGAATTGTGATGTCCTACCAGCTTTAAAAATAATTGCGGTGGGGAGGGGCAAGATGACGGAGAAGTAGGAGACCCTGTTTCAACCAGTCCCCTTAAGTGAGCTAATTATCTACCAGAACACTCTGAACACCCATGAAATCAGCATGAGATGTAGGTTTATAAAATTCTGGATCTCTGTGGGGGCAGAAGACACCAGCAGAGAGGTAAAGTGGAGTGGGAACACTTGGACTGATATCAGAGGATAAACAGAAGGGGGAGGGAACCACCAGAAGCAACACATTGAAAGTAATATCCCAGTATGAAAGTGCCCTGTGAGACAAACCATAAGAGACTCTTAATCTCACAAAACAAACTGAGGGTTGCTGGGGGGGAGGGGAGGAGGGAGGGGAGGGTGGGGTTATAGACATTGGGAAGGGTATGTGCTATGGTGAGTGCTGTGAAGTGTGTAAACCTGGTGATTCACAGATCTGTACCCCTGGGGCTAATAGTACATTATATGTTCATAAAAGTTTTTTTAAATATTAAAAAAAAAAAAAAGAAAGTACCCTGAGATTGGGGACAAGCAATAACTTAGAGTCTGGTTAAAAGCACTCAAATAGAGCAAAAGATATTCAGGGCAACAGGTGGAATTGGGTGGTCATGGGCATGGGCCTAAGCCAATGGACCCAGGACGGCTACTGCTGGTGATCACCTGGGCCAGAGAGAGTGCACTGGAGCCTCCAGTTCCTTGTCTCTGAGCTCCTGGAGTTGTGCAGCTTGCACCACCACTCAGCTAGGCATACTCCCATCCCCGCATGGGAGAGTCTGGTGTGGGTACCAGCCTGAACTCTCTAGAACTATAGTCTTTTGTGCTCTGTGAGTACTGCGTGACTGGAGTCTGACCCACTCCCCACTGCACCTAAGAAAGCTCCACATAGGTGCTAGCTGGCAATCTCTAGGACTGGCTGAGGATCTGAAGGCTCCCAGCCCAGGCCTGAAGGAACTCAATGTGATCTCTGGTCGGGATCCCTTGGCAGTGACCTGTGCAACATGAGGTCAGGACTGCAGACAGCAGTCCAAGCAAAGGCAGCCATGGAAGCAGGCTCCCTGGACCATTATCACTCATGGTTTTCGTGGCATGGGGGTGCAGAGAAAAGCAGGTGCTTCAGATGATCCCTGAGACGGTGGCTAGGGATGTGCACTGCCTGTGGGAGGTTGCACGGCTCAATAGAGTTTGCAAAGGAGGAGTCTCTGTGTTCTGGACCACCTAGAGGGGTGTAGACTGGAGCTTCTCTTTGAGACAGAGGTCTGGGTGCAGTTTGCTTTCTCCTAAACCTCCAAAAACTTCAAAAAGCTGCCAAAGAACAAAAACCTCCAGAGAACAAAAGTCTGAAAAACAGTTTCCACAGAGCCCAGCCTCTCGATAGGGTGCAGGAGGACTCAATCCAAACAACTCTGACTGGAAAACAATGTGGCAGCCCCCCTCCTCAGAAAACAAGCCAAAAGAATGAGAGGACAGGGGAACCTGCGTGGCTCGTGGGTTAAGCCTCTGACTTCTGCTCAGGTCATGGTCTCAGGGTCCTGGGATCAAGCCCTGCATCGGGCTCTCTCCTCAGCAGGAAGCCTGCTTTCCTTCCTCTCTCTCTCTGCCTGCCTCTCTGCCTACTTGTGATCTCTGTCTGTCAAATAAATAAATAAAATCTTTAAAAAAAAAAAAAAGAATGAGCAGACAACCACCACAGGGTCCCCATAAAACTGTAAAACCCAACATCAGGGGAAAACAAGATATTAAGCTACCAGTATTGCCTTAAAACTTGTATATTTTATAGATACAACTTTTATTCTTAATTCATTCTCACTATTCTTGTTCTTTTTTATTTTTTAAACCTACTTACCATTACAACTAGAGGTTTAATACAACATATTACATAATAACCTTTAAACTTGAACTTTTTTTCACACATATATCTGTGGTTTTTTTTTCTTTTTCTTTCCTGTTTTTTTAATATACATATAATATAAGCTTCAAGGTAATCCTATTTCCCTAATCAATACCACCCCTATATATAAACCAGTTTTAATTTCCCTTTATCTCTGGAAAGTTGAGTCCTTTAACAAAGATATCAAGATATACCCAGGAAGAGCCAAAATAACCTTCTTCACCCACATCGATGATTTATAACCATCATCCCACCTTCTTCTTCTGTCATTATTTCCGTGTATTTGTTTTTGTTCTTGTATTATAGAAATCTTATCCTTGGGGTTCATTTTGGCTGGGTTCTTTTTATTTTTTGTTTTTTTGTTTTCTTCTTGTCATTTACTTTTGTCTTCCTTTTGTTTGTCTGTTTTTGTTTGTATACCATATAAATCTTACTTTTGGCGGATCATTCTGGCTAGGTCTTCTCTCTCTCTCTCTCTTTTTCTTTTTTCTTTCTTTTTGGTGGTGACTTCTGATTGCTCCAAAGCATTACAGGCTGCACCTTGCCTGGATCATGGTTGATATATTCAGCTATACATCCCTCAACCAAAATGACTAGGAGGTACCCAACAGAGGAAAAATTCAGAGACTATGCCCTCTGCCACAGAACTATTGGATATGGACATAAACAGTATGTCATAAAGGGAATTCAGAGTAACAATTATCCAGACAATGGCTAGGCTGGAGAAAACCATTAGTGACAACATAGGATCTCTAAGGGCAGAATGAAAGCTGCCTGGGAAGAAATTAAAAATGCTATCAATGAAATCCAATCTAATCTAAATACTCTAACAGCTAGGGTAACTAAAGCAAAATATAGAATTAGTGATCTAGAGGACAAACTGATAAAGAAAAAGGATCGGTAGGAGACATGGGAGAAACAACTTAGAAGCAATGAATACAGAATTAAAGAAATAAATGATGCCAACACTCCAACATCAGAAATATTGAGGTCCCTGAGGGGGTGGAGAAAGAGAGAAGACTAGAAGATATAGTTGAACATATTCTGGATGAAAATTTTCCCAGTCTGGGGAATGCAACCAGTGTTCGTGTCCTAGAGGTAGGAAGAACACCCCCCAAGATCAATGAATCTAGAAAGACCTTGAAGCACTTGATTGTGAGATAGGCCAATCATAATTTTAGACAAGAGCTCTGAGGGCAGCTAGGAGGAAGATATTCCTTATGTACAGAGGAAGGTCCATCAGAATAATGTTATACCTGTCCACAGAAATCTGGCAAGACAGAAAGGGATGGCAAGACATATTCAGGGCACTAAATGAGAAGAATATGCAACCAAGAATCCTTTGTTCAGAAAGGCTGACCTTCAAAATGGATGGAGAGATAAAGAGCATCCAAGACCAGCAAGGTTTAAAAGAGCATGTGACTACCAAGCTGGCGTTATAAAAAATAATAAGTGGGGTTCTATAAAAGAAAAAAGAACCCAGAGTAACATAGAACAGAAATTTACAGAGACAATCTATAGAAACAAGGACTTCACAGGCAACATCACGTCAATAAAACTTATCTTTCAATAATCACTCTCAATGTGAATGGCCTAAACACTCCTATAAAATGGCAGAGGGTTGCACATTGGATAAAACGAGAGGACCCATCCATAAGCTGTCTACAAGAAAGTTGTTAGTTCCATTTGGAACTTAAGGATACATCCAGACTGAAAGTGAAGGGGTGGAGAAGCATCTTTCATGCTATGGGCTTAAAAGAGGTAGTGATTCTCATCTCAGATAAATTAGATTTTAAACTATGGACTGTAGTCAGAGATAAAGAAGGACACTGCATCATTCTTAAAGGGTCTATCCAACAAGAAGATCTAGCAATTGTAAATATTTATGCCCCCAAAATGAGAGCAGCCAACTACATAAGACAACTGTTAATCAAGATAAAGACTCATATTGATATAAGTACATTAATAGGGAATCTTAACATGCCACTCTCAGTAATAGACAGATCATCCAAGCCGAAAATCAATGAAGAAACAAGAGCATTGAATGACACATTGAACCAGATGGACCTCATAGATATATGCAGAATACTCCACCCTAATACAACAGAATACTCATTCTTCTCGAGTGCACATGAAACTTTCTCCAGAAGAGACTACATACTGAGTCACAAATCAGGGCTCAACTGATACCAAAAGATTAAGATTATTCCCTGCATATTCTCAGACCACAATGCTTTGAAATTGGAACTCAACCACAAGAAAAAGTTTGAAAGGAATTCAAACACTTGGAAGCTAAATACCACCCTGCTTAAGAATGTTTGGATCAACCAGGAAATCAAGGAAGAGCTTAAACAATTCACAGAAACCCATGAGAATGAAGACACATTGGTCCCAAATCTATGGGATACGGCAAAGGTGGTCCTAAAGGGGAAACACATAGCCATCCAAGCCACCCTCAAAAATATTGAAAAATCCAGGGCGCCTGAGTGGCTCAGTGGGTTAAGCCACTGCCTTCAGCTCAGGTCATGATCCCAGGGTCCTGGGATCGAGTCCCACATCGGGCTCTCTGCTCAGCAGGGGGCCTGCTTCCTCCTCTCTCTCTCTGCCTGCCTCTCTGCCTACTTGTGATCTCTGTCAAATAAATAAAATTCTTTAAAAAAAATATTGAAAAATCCAGAATACACCGGCTCTCTTTACACTTTAAAGTACTAGAAAATCAACATTAAATTAAGCCAACCCCAAGCACAAGAAGGGAAATAATCAAGATTGGAATAGAGATCAATGAGATAGAAACTAGAGATATAGTAGAACACATCAATGAAACTAGAAGCTGGTTTTTGATTCTTTCAATCAATAATATTGATAAACCACTGGCCAAACTAATCCAAAGGAAAAGAGAGAGGACCCAAATTAATAAAATTATGAATGAAAAAGGAGAGATCATGACTGACACCTAGGAAATAGAAACAATCATCAGAAATTATTACCAACAGTTATATGCCAATTGTTAAGCAACCTAGATGAAATATATGCATTCCTGGAAACCTATAAACTTCCAAAACTGAATCAGAAAGAAATTGACAACCTGAATAGACCAATGCCTGGTAACAAGTTTGAATCAGTAATTGAAAACCTCCTTCAAAAATAAGAGCCCAAGACCTGACGGATTCTTAGGGGAAGTCTACCAAACATCCATAGAAGAAAGAACACCTATTCTCCTAAAGCTGTTTCAAAAAATTGAAGCAGAAGGAAAACTTGCAGACCCTTTCTATGAAGCCAGCATTACCAAGATCCTGAAACCAGGCAAAGACCCCATCAAAAAAGGAATATTTCATACCAATATCCCTGATGAATGTGGATGCCAAGATTCTCAACAAGATCCTAGCTAATAGGACCCACAGTACATTAAAAAGATAATCCACCATGACCAGGTGGGATTTATCCATGGGATACAAGGATGGTTCAACATTTGCTCATCAATCAATGTGATAGAACAAATCAATAAGAGAAGAGAGAAGAACCACATGGTCCTCTCAATTGATGCAGAAAAAGCATTTGCAAAATATAGCATCAGTTAGTGATTAAAACTCTTCAAAGATTAGGGATAGAGGGAAACTTCCTCAACTTCATAAAATCTATATATCAAAAACCCACAGCAAATGTCATTCTCAGTGAAGAAAAGCTGACAGCCTTCCCTTTGAGATCAGGAACATGACAAGGATGTCCACTCTCACCACTGATAGTCAACATAGTACTAGAAATCCTAGCAACAACAATCAGACAACAAAAGAAAATGTATTCAAATTGGCAATGAAGAACTCAAACTCTCTCTCTTCACAGATGACATGATACTTAATATGGAAACCCAAAAGACTCCATCCCCAAACTACTAGAACTCATATAGCAATTCAGTAATGTGACAGGATGCAAAATCAATGTACAGAAATCAGTTGCTTTCTTATACACTAACAATGGAAATATAGAAAGGGAAATTAGATAATTTACTATAGCACCAAGAACCATAAGATACCTGGGAATAAACCTAACCAAAGAGGTAAAGGATCTGTACTCGAGAAACTACAGAACACTCATGAAAGAAATTGAAGAAGACACAAAGAGATGGAAGAATATTCCATGCTTATGGGTTGGAAAAATAAACATTGTTAGAATGTGTATACTGCCTAGAGCAATCTATAATTTCAATGCTATCCCAATCAAAGTTCCACTGGCATTTTTCAAAGAGCTGCAATAAAGAATCCTAAAATTTGTATGGAACCAGAAGAGACCCCGAATTGCTAAGGAAATGTTGAAAAAGAGAAACAAAACTGGGGGCATCACATTCCCTGATTTCAAGCTTTACTACAAAGCTGTAATCACCAAGACAGCATGGTACTGGCACAAAAGCTGACACATAGACCAGTGGAACACAGTAAAGAGCCCAGATAAGGACCCTCAGTGCTATGGTCAAATAATCTTTGACAAAGCAGGAAAAAATATACAGTGGAAAAAAGACAGTCTCTTCAGTAAGTGGTGCTGGGAAAATTGGGCAGCTATGTGTAGAAGAATGAAACCCAACCATTCTCTTATGCCATACAAAAAGATAAACTAAAAATGGATAAAAGACCTCAATGTGAGGCAGGACTCTATCGAAATCCTAGAGTACAACACAAGCAGTAACCTCTCTGACACTGGCCACAGCAACTTCTTTCAAGACATGTCTCCAAAGGCAAAGGAAACAAAAGCAAAAATAAACTTTGGGGACTTCATCAAGATCAAAACTTTCTACACAGCAAAAGAAACAGTCAACAAAACAAAGAGGCAACCCATGGGATGGGAGAAGATATTCGCAAATGACACTGTAGACAAAGGGCTGATATACAAGATCTATAAAGAACTCCTCAAACTCAACACCCCAAAAACAGATAACCACATCAAAAAATGGACAGAAGACATGAACAGACACTTCTCCAATGAAGACATACAAATGGCTAACAGACACATGAAAAAATGTTCATCATCACTAGCCATCAGGGAGATTCAAATTAAAACCACATTGAGATACCACCTTACACCAGTTAGAATGACCAAAATTAGCAAGACAGGAAACAACCTGTGTTGGAGAAAATGTGGAGAAAGGGGAACCCTCTTACACTGTTGGTGGGAATGCAAGTTGGTGCAGCCACTTTGGAAAACAGTGTGGAGATTCCTTAATAAGTTAAAAATTATATACCTACCTTATGACCCTGCGATTGCACTACCCGGTATTTACCCCAAAGATACAAGTATAGTGAAAAGAAGGGCCATCTGTACCACCAATGTTCATAGCAGCAATAGCCACAATTGCCAAACTGTGGAAAGCGCCAAGATGCCCTTCAATGGACAAATGGATAAAGAAGATATGGTCCATATATACAATGGAGTATTATGCCTCCATCAGAAAGGATGAATACCCAACTTGTGTAGCAACATGGATGGGACTAGAAGAGATTATGCTGAGTGAAATAAGTCAAGCAAAGAAAGTCAGTTATCATATGGTTTCACTTACTTGTGGAGCATAAAGGATAGCACAGAGGACATTGGGAGAAGGAAAGGAGAAGGGAATTGGGGGAAACTGGAGGGGAAGACAAACCATGAGAGACTGCACACTCTGAGAAACAAACTGAGGATTTTGGAGGAGTGGGGGGTAGGGAGTTAGGTAAGCCTGGTCATGGTTATTAAGGAGGGTATATATTGCTTGGAGTACTGGGTATGGTGCATAAAAAATTAATTTTGGAACACTGAAAAAAATAAAGATAAATTTAAAAAAGTAAAATATAAACAAAAAGGAAACTACACACAAAAAATAATTGGGTGGTTCCATAGCATCTTCCAGATTAGGTATGGTTATTATGTTGGTGTTCAGTATTGGTAATGTATTATTATGCACTGATATCTTTATGCAGCATGGATGCCTTTCAGTCCATTTCCAGTATTATCCTTATTGATGTTCAAAATGTTCCATATTTGGTCATTGAGAGAGTATACATGAAAGGGATTTTCATGTTCAGATTCATATTAGCCATCCTGTCTGCAGGAATCTGCCATTTCTCCCATGAGCACTGGTATCCTTTACTGGGAAATGATGCTCAAACATCACAATTTGGATGCCAGAGAGAAATGTCACTATTGAGTTAGTCTTAGTTTTTAGACTTTTCAGTGGACAGAGGTAGGAAATACATATACATTTTTTATTAGTTCATGAAATATTTTGCTTTTCAATTCAAATTCAGTCTATATGTAATTTATTTTGCACAACTTCATCTTCTTTCTTTCCTGCTAAAAAGCCATTTTCTCAAATACTCTAAATAAATTGCCCTTTTGCTTCATCTCACAATCCATGCCACCACCTCAGAGTAACTACACAAACACAATCAGCAACAACATTATTTTTTTAATTAATTAATTTATTTACAGAAAAAAAGTATTCATTATTTTTTCACCACACCCAGTGCTCCATGCAATCCGTGCCCTCTATAATACCCACCACCTGGTATCCCAACCTCCCACCCCCCCCGCCCCTTTAAAACCCTCAGATTGTTTTTCAGAGTCCATAGTCTCTCATGATTCACCTCCCCTTCCAATTTCCCCCAACTCCCTTCTCCTCTCTAACACCCCTTGTCCTCCATGATATTTGTTATGCTCCACAAATAAGTGAAACCATATGATAATTGACTCTCTCTGCTTGACTTATTTCACTCAGCATAATCTCTTCCAGCAACAACATTATTAAAGAAAATATTTTACACTGCTTTTAAATTTCTTCTTTTTCTTTATAATTGAAAATATTCTCCACATGATTACATAGTCTAATAACTATATTTTGAAAGTGTCTGTATAGTTATGTCACCAATGAGACACAAGTTCATGTATTTCCTTTTGCTTTCAGTGTATTGACACTGCTTTGTAAATTTGGCTTTGATTTATGTTTACATGGAATATTTTTATGATTACAAAGTTAAATATGTAAAATAAAATATAGCATAAGAATTCTGTTTGTATTCTTACTCCCTTCCCCCTATAGCCTTCCTTGTCTAACATGTAACCACTTAAAATATTTTTTGTTTTTCCTTTCCCTTGTTTTCTTTTCCCCATTGTTTTCTATATGTATTCTTGTTTCCTTTCTTAGATAAATGGTAGCACATTATGCCATCATCCCATCCCTTTTGCCTCCATCTTGTTTTTGTTTTCACTTAATTTGAGATGAGGGGTTTGCAAGCTCTATGTGGCCTGCAGACCAAGTCTGGCTCATTGCCTATTTCTATAAAGCTTTATAAATAAAGTTTTTTTGGAACACAACTATGCCCATTATTTTATATATTGTTGACAGCTATAATAGCAGAGTTGAATCAATGTAACAGAGACTGTGTGGCACACAAAGGCAAAAAATATTAACTATCTGGTCATTTACAGAAAAAGCTTGTCAATATCTATTTGTATACTATATAACCAATCTACAGCAGTATGTCCCTCATTTCTGGTTGCCTCTGTGTATTATTTTCCTGTAGCTGTTAGATCACATTAACATACAGTTGATGGCTTAACACAATAGAAATTTGTTCTCTTGCAATTCTAGAAGCCAATATTCAGCAATCAGTATTACTGGACCAAGATCAAAATATCAGCAGGGCTGCACTCATTCCAGAGGTCCTGGGGGAAGAATCTGTTCCTTGCCTCTTCCAGGTGGTGGTGGCTCTCAGTTTCCTCGGCTTGTGGTCACATCATTCCACTCTTCAATTCTTTCTCCGTTCTACCTTCACATTGCCTTCTCCACTGTGCATGTGAAATCTCCCCCAACCACCTTCTTTCTTTCCTTTTTTTTTTTTTAAGATTTTATTTATTTATTTGACAAACAGAGATCACAATAGGCAGAGAGGCAAGCAGAGAGATGGAGAGGGAAGCAGACTCCCTGCTGAACAGAGTCCAATGCAGGGCTCATCTGGGATGCTGGGATCATGATCCGAGTGGAAGGCAGAGGCTTAACCCACCGAGTCACCCAGGCGCCATCCCCCAGACCACCTTCTTATAATGGATAATGTCCTCACCACAGATCCTTAACTTAATCATATCTGCAAAGACTGTTTTTTGTTGTTGTTAGTTTGTTTTTTTTTTGTTTTTACTGTATAGGATACCATTCACAGGTTGCAGCGATTAAGATGTGGATGTCGATTTCTTTCTTTCTTTCTGTTTTTGGAAGAGGTGATGACTTTCAGGCTTCCATAAACTGTGTGGTACTCTACTATATGAGTATGTCATAGTTTATTCAACCAGTTTCCTTTTGGTGAACATTTTACTATTTCTAGTCTTTAGCTTTGTAAATGATGTTGCAGTGAATAGCCTTATGCAAAAATCTTTTCATATATTTTTGCCAGTGTATCTTTGGGATAGATTCCTGGAGGTGGGATTGGTAGATTACCTGAAAATGTCCATGGTATTTTTCTGGATATTGGGAAAATCTGATTCAGAAGAGTGACACTAATTTGCCACTTGATGTTCAGATTGCCTTTCTTTGACTGGCATGCGTTCTGCTTCTGTTATCATAAAGGTCTTTAGTAGTCTTTATGTGTTAGACTTCTCTGTCTGAATGTTCTATGAACACACTATCAATACCATCTAGTAATAGATTTATCCTATTACTTGGAGGAGGTAACCTTGTCCTGATTACAGAGTAGAATATCAAATGAACTTGAGTGAGGAGAGGGGCATGCCTATTTAAGAAAGATCTAGCATACAAGTCTATTTTCTACTGACCACTTTTCACAGTCATCTGAAACTGCACCAGCTGGTCCCAACTCCAGCATTAAGTCAGTATAAGAAAAGGCTGGCTGTTACCTGTTATCTGGTATTCAATGCAAAACACATCTAGATTGCTATTTCCTAACTCTGAAACTGGCTTCTGAATCCCAAATCTTCCTAAAACTTTGAATGTGGAATTTTTAAAGTAAATATGGGTAAATGTAGTCCTGCTCTAATTTGACATAAATATACTTTGTTTTCTAATTCAGGTTTCTTGCATGTTCATATCTATCTCAGCAAAAAGACCACTATAACTCTTTCAACCTTGTCATATGGAGAATCCCTTAAACCATTCATTATGTTCTAATTAACTCATTCTGCGGGAATGGAAAAGCTCAAAGAGATCAGGATTCAGAAATTTCTGCATTCATTTAATATCTCATTGAAAGAAAACTCCCTAAACTTTCAACAGTGTAAAGAAGATTTTATGGGTGAATATGGATCACAGATTTCCTCTCTTCAAGTAGGATCACAACTCTTAGTCCCAGTATTCTTTAGAGAGAATGTCACTGCTGAGATTCTTTGATGAAAGATAAAATGTTTCTCATCAGGCTGTCACTTGCCCTCTCTTCAGCCAGTGGGCAGCAACTGGCTTAAAAATGGTTGTGCACTGGGGCACCTGGGTGGTCCAGTCCTTAAGCAGCTGCTTTTGGCTCAGGTCATGATCTCAGGGTCCTGGGGTCGAGACCCACATCGGGCTCCCTGCTCAGTAGGAGGCCTGCTTCTCCCTCTCCCACCCCCCTGCTTGTGTTTCCTTTCTCACTGTGTCTCTCTCTATCAAATAAATAAATATTTTAAAAAATGGTTGCGCACTTGCATGCTTTCTGCCCAGTTTCTGGATCCTGCAGTTTTTGAAATGTCATTAGTACTTTTTCAAATGAGTTATTTTTGGCAAGGAATTTCTCCCAGGCCTCCCACTTTTAAGATAACATATTTTCTATCACTTTTAGGATTTATTTGAACCCACTGATGACAGAGCATGCTAACTGCCCAGTGTCATAACTGGCAGAGGTAAATCTACAATAGGTCATTTTCTAACAACCCCCAACTCTTATAACAAAATTATTTTTAGTAATAATAATGAAATGAACTACCTAACAATAATGGCCAGAAAGGAAATGCAGACAGTGAAAATTTTGTAATGTTGAATCTTATGTATATAATCTTGTCAGTAAACAAATACAATTTTTTAAAATGTGAGCACCTGCCTGGGTCAGTTGATAGATCATGCAACTCTTGATCTCATAGTCTTGAGTTGCAGCTCCCTGTTGGGCATAGAACTTATTCAAAACAAAACAAAACAAAACAACACAAAACAAAAATCTTAAAAATGCATCTTAATTAATATATTTTGAACAAAAGAAAAATATTATTAGGGTGTAAGAGTAATAAATAATAACATTAGACTTTACTAATAGATAACAATAACAATGAAAGATACTATTTTTTTTTTTACTTTTTAAATTCCAGTATTTATTTATTTTCTCTGTAAAAACTTTTTATTTTTATGTAGTCCCAATAGTTAATTTCTGCTTTTGTTTCCCTTACCTCAGGGGACCTATCTAGAAAAGAGTTGTTATGACCCATATCAGAGGAATTTCTCCCTGTGCTTTCTTTTTATGGTTTTAGGTCTCACATTAAGGTCTTTAATCCATTTGAGTTTATTTTTGTGTATGGAGAAAGTGAATGGTCTGCTTTCATTCTTATGCATGTTGCTACTCAGTTTTACCAATAACATTTGTTGAGGAGATGGTCTTTTTCCCACTGGATATTCCTTTTTGCTTTTTGATGTTTAATTGACCATTTAATTGTGGATTCATTTCTGGATTTTCTGTTCTGTTCTATTGATCTATGTGTCTATTTCTGTGACAGTACCATACTGTTTTGATTACTACAGCTTTGTAATATAATCTGAAGTCCAGAATTGTAATGCCTCCAGCTTTGCTTTTCTTTTTCAAAGTTGCTTTGTCTATTGAGGGTCTTTTGAGGTTCCATGCAAATTTTAGGGTTGCTTGGTCTAGCTCTGTGAAAAAAAATACTGGAGGTATTTTGATGGGGATTGTATTAAATGTGTAGATTACGTTGGGTGGTATAGATTTTTTTTTAATTTTTTTTTCAGCATAACAGTATTCATTATTTTTTCACCACACCCAGTGCTCCATGCAATCTGTGCCCTCTATAATACCCACCACCTGGTACCCCAACCTCCCACCCCCCCGCCACTTCAAACCTCTCAGATTGTTTTTCAGAGTCCATAGTCTCTCATGGTTTACCTCCCCTTCCAATTTCCCCCAACTCCCTTCTTCTCTCTAACTCCCCATGTCCCCCATGCTATTTGTTATGCTCCACAAATAAGTGAAACCATATGATAATTGACTCTCTCTGCTTGACTTATTTCACTCAGCATAATCTCTTCCAGTCCTATCCATGTTGCTAAAAAACGTTGGGTATTCATCCTTTCTGATGGAGGCATAATACTCCATAGTGTATATGGACCACATCTTCCTTATTCATTCGTCTGTTGAATGGTGTAGTCCATAGTGGCTAGAGACAAAGCAAGCTTAAATAATTCTGAATCATTAAAACTTAATTTCAAAAGGGATACATGTAGCTAAGGCCATGTATTTGGGCCAACAGCATCACTGGGAGTATTCCAAATTTATTTTCACAGAAATATAATGAATATTGAAGGATAAATTATTCAAATGTGCTAACTTGAATATGTTATAGATAGTATTACAATTCAGCAGTGACTATAACAGATGTTTAGACCACTAGTTCTTCAAAGGGTGAAATTTTGGTCATCAAGGAAGTTTTGGCAACCTCTAGACATATATTTGTTGTCACAATGGAGTGAGGGTTGGTCTACTGAGTGAGTGAGTGGATCCTAGACAATCTACAATGCAGGGGAAAACTGTCCTCCCCTGAAAAGAAAAAAATCATCCAGTTCAAAATATCAATTTTGAGAAACTCTGGTTTAGACAATACATCACCAAAAGATGTTTTCAGAGAGGAGTCTGTTACTACTGGCATTGTTCAGATTTACTGGCACATGGTTAATAAAAATAAACTTTTAGTCCATTTTATGTTTTCAAGTTGTTGCCTGAAGCGGAGAAGCTCTTTCCCACTGGCCTGCATCTGGCTTATCACTGTAGTTGCCTATCCTAATATCCTTAGTAATAAAACTCATTTCTGTAATGGCACCAGGTAAAAACTACACGTCCTGGCCTTCTTGCTATGCGCCATACCAGTGGGTGGCTCTGTGATGAATTTTAGTGCTTGAATTGTATGAGGAAAGGTGGTATGGCAGCTTCTAAGAAAGCTCCTTAACAGCATCTGGTGAGTACGATTTGCCTACATCCTTCCGTATATTGCATCTCACGATCTGCTGTATGGAATACATATGTGATGGCTGGACCATGATACATTATTTTGGAGAACTGAAGATGATAGCTTTGCCCAGAGGATAGTGAAACAGTGAGCTAAAAGGAATTTGGGACTATAATACTATATTAGTACAGGATTGCAGACCCCAATCACATTCACATGAAGGAGAATTAGACTTTTGTTTTCTTTAATCCAAAATTACTTAGGAGGACCTCTTTTTTTTTTTTTAACTGAATCCAATCTAATTAGATACCAAATATAGCCATCTCCAACTGCAGAATTCGTTCCATTGGCTTTCAGGAATGGATATTCAGATCTATTGATCAATCTTCAGCTGCCTCTCTAGTTATGGCTCAATAACATCCCTAGAGAAAATTTGTAGCCAGATTCAGTCCCTACCAGTCAATACTAATTTCAGGAAACTCCCATAGTCAGGCATTCCATGCAAATAAAGCAGTTTATCAGAATTATTTAAGTATCTGCCATAAGAAAGCATAAAATATGGTAACAGATAAAGTAAATTCTAATTGACCGCTGAGCACTTATGAATCCAGCTGAACTTTTATTCCAAACTTGAAATAAATTGTATAACCTATCTTTTTAGCTTCCCAAATACTTGGGCTCTTTTATTATTATTATTTATTTAAAACACTCTCAACTATCTATATATCTATAGTCAACTGACTTTCAACAAATGGGTGAAAAAAAAAAGAACAGTTGCTCAACAAATGGTGCTGGAAAAACTGGCTAATAAGCATAGAATGAAGTTGGACCCCCACCTCACACCATATTTAAAACTGATTGAAAGTAAGTCAATGACCAAAATGTAAAGGATAAGCTATAAAGCTCTTAAAAGAAAACAGGGTAATCTTTATGACCTTGTACCTGGCTATTAATTCTCAAATGTACACCAAAAGCATAAAGAACAAAAGAAAGTAAAGAAATAAATAGGACTTTATCATAATCAAAAATTTTATGCATCAGAGGACATGATAAAGAAAGTAAAGAGACAACCCACAGAAAGGGAGATGGTATTGCAGACCGCACATCTGATGAGGTAACTGTATTGAGAATATAAAGAATTCTTAATTCTCAGCAAAACACCCAGTTAAGAAGTGAGCAAAATATCTGAAGAGACATTTCTCCAAGAATGGTATATAAATGGTCAATACACATGTGAAAAGATCTTCAACATGATTAGTTATCAAGGAAATGCAATGCGATAGTACAATGAGATACCACTCCACACCCACTAGGATGGGTACAATTTAAAAGTCAGATAATAACAAGGGTTGGTGAAGATGTAGAAAAATTTGAAGGCTTTGGTACTGAGAGTAGGAATGTAAAATGGTAGAGTCATTTTGAAAAACAGTTTGAAAGGGTATCATATTACTCAACAATTCCACTCCTACATAGCCAAGAGAAATGAAAAGATGTTCACATAGAAACTTGTACATGAACATTTTAGCCTCATTATACATAAAAGCCAAAAAAGTGGATACAATCCAAATGACTATAAACTGATGAATAAATAAACAAAATTGGCATATTCATAGAGTGGAGTAATATTCAGGTACAGAAAGGAATGCAGTACTGATACAAGTATGGACCTTGAAAATGTTCTGCTCAGAGAAAGAAATAGTCACAAAACACCACATACTACATGATTCCATTCTTGTCAAGAGGGAAATCTATAGAAATAGAAAGTAGATTAGTGGTGGCTTAGGACTGAGAGTGAGGTTCAGGGGTAGAGACGGTTGAGAGATGGTACTTAAAAAATATGTGATTTCCTTCTGAAGTGATGAAGATGTTCTAAAATTGACTGTGGTTACACTAAAAACATTGGACTATATACTCTAAATAAATGAATCATATGGTATAAGAATTATGTCATAATAAAGCTGTTAAAAATATGTGAATGACACCTAAGTCCATAAAAAGACGCTTACCATCATTAGTCATTAGAGAAATGCAAATTAAAACCACAGTGAGATACCACCATACACCAATAAAACATCTAAGACTTATAAGCCTGAGTGCCAACTGTTGATGAAGGTATGGAAGAACTAGAACTCTTATGCACCAACTCACTAAATGAGCAAGAAACATTGCTTTTGGGCTCTTAGATTATTTTTAAACATTTTTTTAAAGATTTACTTACTTATATTTACTTATTTATTTATTCATGTTGGGAGAGAGAGAGAGAGAGAGAGCATAAGCTGGGGGAGAACAGTGGGAGAAGGAGAAGTAGACTCTGTGCTGAGTCTAGAGCATTATGCAGGGTTTGATCTCACAACGCTGAGATCATGACCTGAAGCAAAATCAAGAGTTGGATGTTCAACCATCTGAACTGCCCAAGTGCCCCCTTTTAAACACTTTTTACTTCCTGAATTTAATTTTCTTTATAAAACAGTTGGAAATGTTAAACATGCACTTGCCATATATCATAGCCATTCCTCTCCAGGTATTTACCCAAGGCTATGGCTATGTAAAGACTTGGACAGAAATGTTTATAGATGCATTATTTTTAAGACCCAAAATGGAAATCACCCAGTATCCACTAACAGATGAGTGGATAAGCAAACTGTCATATACAATAAAATTCTACTAATCAATAACAGATATGTGTCCCAACATGGATGAATTCTATAGTAGCTATACTGTGTAAAAGAAACTACACAAGAAAGACCACAAAGATTTTGATTTCATTTATCAAAAATTTTGGAAAATACAAACTACTCTCTAGTGACAGAAAGCAGCAATTTTACAGGGCCTAGAAACTTGGGAAAGTCAGATGAAGTGTGGTAGATAAAAAGATTTACAAACGGGCACAAAGATATTTTGGGGCCCAATAAACATATTCACCCCTTTGATTGACCTGATCTTTTATACCTGTAAAAAGTTGTAGTTTAAATAAGTATAACTTACTTTATGCTATTCATGCCTCAATAAAATTGTTAATTAAAAAATTACTATAAACTGATTTTCCTTTTGTATATTCTCCCTCTCCTGGAATGGAATCATGAGATTCTGCTGACAAGTGGTCTCCCAAGGTCTTTTTTCTCAGCTTGTGGAAGATATTGGCACTAACTCAAAGCATAAGGTGCCTTTTAAAAAGGCTTATCTGAATCAAGTGATTTCTATGGTTCAACTTAGATATTGTTTGAACACATATACAAAGAAGCAAATGATTAAACAGTTGGATACTGAATTTCTATTTGCCACCACTTTTCATTAAAATAAGGTAACTCATATTGCACTAGGGATGGTTGGATAATGAAGAGCAAGCCCTGTGAGCTGCAACATAGCATTCTGGAAAAACCACAGGGAGAGAAATGAGAAAACTCGATTACAGCTTCTTCTTTTGTAAACAGGGGATAAATTATTCTTGTTCTGCTTATCATTTTTGACCAGTTGAAATATCATTTCAAAAGATGGACTATTGTTTTTCCCTCTATTATTTAATGGATGAGATCTTTGGGGGTTATTAATGTATTAATTAATGTATCAATTTTCAGGAAGCAGGTACAAACACTAACTTTTTAAATGTAAATTGGAACATTTATTCCAAAACTAGAATGGTTTCAATTATTCAATTAATATTTAAGGAATTCAGTGTGTGCCATACTCTACGTTAATTTTTCCTTCTAACTAAACATATAAGATTTGTTTCTCCTCCTCTTGAACCTTTCTTTAGCTGTGCAGTGTTCCTTTATGCAGTTCTAACATCAGCCAAAGATCTTAAAATAGAACCCAGCTTCAGCACTTTTATCGTTTCCCCTGAAGTGTCATGCAAAGAATTCACTGAATAATTGTTTCAGCAGTTGGCACTATGTCACCAGTGGTTATGAATATGCAACTAAATCTTTGCAAAGCTGCAATTAAAAAAAAAAAACCTCAAAATCTTACACAGTACATTCAGTTCCATTTTATTTTACAAATGGAATAATAAAATGCAAGAGAGAAATAATGCAGTTATTGCAGTGTATATATATATATATATATATATAAAACATGTGATATGCACAGAAGATTATATCTTTAAATGTACATAATTACATTTCAGTGCAATATATATATGACTTTTTTTTACATGACAATTATCTATGTCTTAGAAGTTATTAATATCTGGAAGGCATTCTTTCATAATTAAGAAAATTAAGCAAATTGTCTCTGGTCTTTAGATAGACACAATTAAAGGGAAGAAAACATACCAAAAAAGGAAGGTAAGAGTTTTGATAGAGAAGGACACAAATAAATTTCATTTAACATTAGAGCCACTCTAGCAACAAAGCTGTTTAATGCTAGGTGTTTAGGGAGGTCCTTTCTGTGTATGATGTCAAGTCCTGCAAAGCTGTGCCGATGTGCTCGCCTCAAAATGTCGCTATCTTATGTAACACTTTCTGTAGACACACCAATAAGGAAAGACAATGGTCTAAACCTTGTTTCTGTTTTAGCCACCATCATCACTTGAATCTGAGGATATGGTGGTATAATGATGGATTTCAAAGGAGTGTGGCTCACATCCTAATTCCATGTAATGGGCCAGTTCCATATTTGGCCAGATGATTCCCAGAGTCACTAGATAATATTTTCAGAAGAATTTGTCCATCAAGATTTTCTGTTCTTCAGCTTTCTTTTCTTCACTTTTCAGACTACATCCATTGTTCACCTTCTCTTCTTGGAAAATCTAATGCAGCATTTTCAGCAGCAGGGTCAATGTGTGAGGAATTGTGGTCAGTACATTAATGCTCCCCACCTAAAAAGTACATGTCCTAATCTCCTAAACCTGTGACTAGCTAGCCTTTCATGGCAGAAGGGATCTTGCATGTGTGATTAAGTTAAGGATCTTGAGATGGAGACATAAACATCGGGGACCCAATTTAATCACATGGGTTCTACATCCTCTTCTTCTCCTCCTCTTCCTCCTTCTTTCTAATAGTCTCTCTTATTTATTTATTTGTTCATTTGTTTATTTGTTTATATTTTACTTGGTTAACATACAGTGCTGTTTGGGTTTCTGAAGTAGAATTCAGTGATTCATCACTTACATACAACACCCAGTGCTCATCACAACAGGCAGCCTCCTTAACACACTTTACCATCTAACCCATTCCCCCACCCACCTCCCTCCATCAAGTTTCAGTTTGTTCTCTATCATTAAAAGTCTCTTACAGTTTATTTCTCTCTCTCCTTTCCCCCATCTTCCCATGTGTTCATCTGTTTTCTTTCTTAAGTGACACATATGGGTGAGATCATATGGTATTTGTCTTTCTCTGACTTATTTCACTTGGCATACTACTCTCTAGCTCTATCTACGTCATTACAAATGGCAAGATTTCATTCTTTTTGATGGATGAGTAATATTCGTGTGTGTGTGTGTGTGTGTGTGTGTGTGTACCCCACATCTTCTCTATCCATTCATCAGTCAGTGGACATTTGGGCTCTCTCCTTAGTTTGACTAATATTGATAATGCTGCTATAATCATCAGGATTCATATACCCTTTTGAAATCTGTATTTTTGAATCCTTTGGTAAATACTAAGTAGTGCAATTGATGGGTCACAGGATAGTTCTATTTTCAACTTTTTGAGGAAAATCCATACAGAAATCATGAGTTCTTAAAGGTGGAACATTTTCATGGCTAGTCAGAGATGAGACAGTGGAAGTAGAGTTGGAATGATGTTATATTACTGGCTTTGTAGAGGGAGGAAAGATGGGCCATGAGTCAAAAAACAAAAAACAAAAAACAAACAAATGGCCTTGAGAAACTGGAAAAGAAAGAAATCCATTTCCTCAACTCAACTTTAACTGAGACCTTGATTTTGGCCCTTGTGAACCATTTTGAACCTCTGACCTACAGAACTATAAGATGATAAATTTGTGTAACCGCCATATTTGTGGTAGCTTATTATAGCAACAATAGAAAACATATACAACAGTTTTCACAGATCCATAGTATGTAAGAACCAATAAAGAAGTAAGCTAAGCAATCAACAGATGAATGGATAAAGAAGATATGGTACATACACACACACACACACACACACACACACACACTGGAATATTAGCCATAAAAGAAATGAGATCTTGCCATTTGTGACAACACGGATGGACATAGAGGGTGTTACACAAAGTGAAATAAACTAGACAAAGGAAAATAAATACATATTTTTTTTCACTTATATGTGGACTCTAAACATAAAACAAATGAACAAACAAAACAAAACAGAAACAGATGCACAAATGCAGAAAACAAACTGTTGGTCACTGTGGGCAGTTGATGGTGGACAGGTGAAGTAGATGAAGAGAATTAAAAGGTACAAACTTCTAGTTACAGAAACATAGGTCATGGGGATATCATGTACAGCATGAGGATTATAGTTAATAATAGTGTAACAACTTCACATGGGTACAGATGGTTACTAGACTTATTATGGAGATTGCTTCATAATGTTCAAAAATATCAAATCACTATGATGCACCCCCAAACTAATAGAACAGTGTATGAATTACATGTCAATTCAAACAATAGAAGACTGGGGAACAACAAGAAAAATACAGAGTGCCTTCTCAAACTCTAAACTTACATTCTATTTGTGCTTGTGTATAAATATTACAACAGTAATAAACTGAATAACACTGAATAAACTGAATAAACAGTAATAAACTGGTTTAACTCTAACTTTTAAAAAATACCTTCACCTGGCAAAATAGGAAGTTGGTGGTCTAATGCTAACTTTATATTTCTGTGGAAACTGCATTAGTGTATATGTTTTTTAGAGGAGGGGGAGGGGCAGAGTTAGAGAACATTAAGTAGGCTCCATGTCCAGCATGGAGCTTGATGCAGGGCTTGTCTCATGACTCAGAGATCATGCCCTGAGCCAAAATCAAAAGTCAGACACTTCAGCGACTAAGCCACCCCAGAAACCTTAGCAGATACATTTTAAAAGTTTGTAACCATTGGTATCCTGTGTCTATAAGACTCTATATTAATTTTTCAATTTTTAAAAAGATTTATTTATTTATTTATTTGACAGACAGAGATCACAAGTAGGCAGAGAGGCAGGCAGAGAGAAAGAGGAGGAAGCAGGCTCCCTGCCAAGCAGTGAGCCCAATGTGGAGCTCTATCCCAACACCCTGAGATCATGACCGGAGCAGAAGGCAAAGCCCTTAACCCACTGAACCACCAAGGTGCCCCCAATATTTCAATTTTTAAAAAGTTATCTTGTCACTTTGCAAATACATATCAATGCATTGCTTAGCTCTCTACCTGCGCTGCTTGAAAGTAGGGATTCAAGGATAAGACTCCATGGCATTGTCCTCAAAGGGTATGTTCTGACAGGGACACAATAAGTAAACATATAATTATGCATTTGTTGGATAAGAAAAATGTAGTCATTCTGCGGATGAAATGCGGAACGTGCTGACTGTGGCCTGGGCAGAAGGTGACAGGAACAACGGCATCTTTGCTCAGGAAGCCTGAGACCACTTGATGCAGCCGGTTTTGAGTACCCTCCCATCTCCTTTAGTTCATGCACTGAACAATGAAGAGGCGATTCCATTAAGTACAGCAAATGGATGGTGGGAGGAAAATTAAGTAATTAGGAACATAGAAAATAGAACATCTGGTGAATAACATTACAGCAGTGTTCAAGATCTTTCCTTCAGTTAAGATGAAAAAGAACACATACCTGTTTTGATCTCCTTCTTGCTCTAAGTGCTTTTAGATTGTCTAAACTCTAAGCATCTTGACAACAATTTTTTAGGGTATGTCTTAGAAAAACATTTGACTAGGGTACCTGAGTGGTTCAATCTGTTCAGTGTCAGACTCTTACTTTTGACTCAAGTCATGATTTCAGGGTCATAAGTTCAAGTCCGGTGTTGCGCTCTGTGCTCAGCACAGAGGCTGCTTGGAATTCTCTCTTCCTCTGTCCATCCCCATGCTCATGCATGCACACACTCTCTTAAATAAATAAATAAATAAATAAAATCTTCAAAAAACTTTTTTGAAGTGTAAACACTCATTAAAAAAAAAAAAAAAGACCTAGCACATATTTTTTTAAAAACAGTATCATATCAATTTGCTACTTACAACAACATGGCAAACACCTCATAATCTAGATTTTTTTTTAACCTGGCAGTGATCATAATTGTAAGATTTAGGCAACACCTTACTTCTCTTTCTCTAGGTATAAAAAGAGGAACTGTGAACCGAAGTAAATAAATATAAACCTGCTTTGTAATTCACTATCAGTAAAAACCATAGTTTTCTTTGGTAAAATTTTAGGTTGTAATGCTCCCCACCACCTACCTGCAAGAGGAGTTAAGAAAACAAAACAAAACAAAAAACAAAACAAAACAATCTCAGTCATTTAATCTGGACAGAAAGTTGCAGCATTCAAGGAAAAATCGGCAAATTTAAAGTCTCCAGTATTCCCAGAATTTGTCAGAGGGCTGATAAAGGCATCATCTAATCAAGGCATTGAGGTCCCTCCCCCATCGGCTGTCTGAAGTGTAACTGGAGATCAGTAAATCAGGAAAGAAGTCTTCAACAGCTGAGTAAAACACAGTCATTGATTTCCAAAGGTGGTAACAACTGTGAGAGAAGATCTCAAAATTAAATTACAGTTAATGCCTGCATTACTCCGGGGATCCTGCCACTGCTCCTTTCAAAAAGAATGCTATTTCAGGAACATGGTCACTTGCATTTCCTAACTCAGAAGAAAATCTGAGCTTGTGTCATATCTGAAGAGCTCAGCTTTTATGATGCTTTGCTTGATTTATTAGGGTTGTAGAAGAAAACTTGTTTCCTCTGCTCATAACACTTCTGACACCAAACATGTGTGTGTGTGTAGTGGGGGAGGTCTTCCACACCCACCAATTCTCTAACTCTCCAACTCTCTGGATAATAGCTGAGTGTCTTACAACTCAGTTCTGTTGCTAACTATCTGGAATTAGTGCAGAGCCCACAAGTTCAGAACTCAGTTCCACCAGACTGTCCTCACTTTACACCGCACTCACAAATCTCAGGATGTCTACTGTGTTTCTG
The DNA here is from genome assembly GCF_009829155.1 of Mustela erminea. NCBI lineage: Eukaryota > Metazoa > Chordata > Mammalia > Carnivora > Mustelidae > Mustela > Mustela erminea. Next base: position 25,536,735 of record NC_045618.1, read on the forward strand.
ACCAACTGGCTCTAAGTTGGAGATTTCCACAACCCCCTCCCCGGGTTTGATAATATGTTATAATTGCTTACAAAACTCCAGGGAACATTTACTTATGTATACTGTTTTATTATAAAAAATAGATGAACAGACAGATGAAGAAGTATACAAAATGAGGTCCTGATGGATCCCTAGTACAGGATCTTCTGTCTCCATGGAGTTGAGGTGGGCCATACTCAGCACATAGATGTAATCACCAGCCTGAAACCTCCCCAACTCTATAGTTCAGGGATTTTTTTTGCGGGGGGAGAGCTTCATTACATGGACAAAATCAATTATTAAGTCAGTCTCCAGCCTTTATCCCCTCTCCAGGGAATGGTGGGATGGGACTGAATTTTTCAAAGCTCCTAATCTTGGCTTGGTCTCTCTGGTGACTAGCCCTATCTTAAAGCTATCCAGAAGCATACCTAGAGTCACCTCATTAGAACAAGTATGCTTCTATCTGCCAGGAAATTCTAAGGGATGTCCGAGCTCTTTGTAAAATGCTGCTATCACCTCCCTTCCCCACCCATCACACAAGAAATGATAAGGGTTTTAGGAACTTAGGGTATCAGGAACTGGAGACAGAAACCAAATACATATTTCTTATTATGTCATAAGATAGTCATTCTCTTTCAAGTTGTTTTGCTTTTATGAAGGTATACTCTGATACTGAAAATAAGAATCCTACTTTTCATATTCTTGCAGAGTAAGAACTATTTTCTTTTTCAGTTGCCTGGAGCATGCCCTGGTGGACTATCAGGAGACAAAAGGAGATACAAGATCAAGCCAGAGAAGCCTGCTTTTGAGTTGCAAACTCTGGACCTCATATTTTACTCCTGATTCTCGCTTTTCAACTCCGTATAATGATTCTTGATGCCTCCTTCCTCTGTCTTGACATTGAGTTTCCACAAATAGATTTATACATAGAAAATCCAAAATAGACAACATGATAGGTGCCATGGCCCTCTTGCTCTAACAGAAACCCCACTGGAAATAAATCTATGGGATCTCTCTTTCGGAGGGTGAGCCTATGCAAGAAGTCACTCTCTGCCTCCAACCAGCTTGTGATGGGCCAAGCTTTACCTTACCTAGGACTTCAGTCTTTCCTTTTTCAACTGGATGAGGTTGAGCTCTCATATTCCTTCATCATAGAAACAAACTCATCTTGAACAGAAGCTTTAATGTCCTTGGGTAAAAACTGTTGATTATTTCCTAGATACTATTGTTTTCAAATGTTAGCTCTGTAAATTAAATGCTGAACTTATAGGAAGTTTTAATAAATAACAACTGTTTCTGTTTTAAAAGCCAAACAGTAACTTAAGAATACTGTAAAGCAAATATTTTTGTATTGTCCTGAGAAATAGCTGTGTCAGGAAAATAAAAGTCTTCCTTTATGTAAAATCAGCACAATTTATTTTTCATTTTTGAAAATGTACCCAACACTGTATTTGCTTAGTTACATCCTGAACATTGCCAAAAATCACCAGTGTATCCATACTGCAGGTTTCACTTTACCAGTTGAGAAAAGAAAATTTTCCACTTTCCTAGAATCACTCACATTTTTCTTTACCTTGATGTGTGGTTTTATTGAATACATCTCAATTAACACACACACACACACACACACACACACACACACACACAACTTAGAGCAATTGTTGGATGAAATGACCATGTGTGTGATTTAAAATGTAAAGTCTGCTATCTCTGTCCTTAAATTACATGTAGTTTAGAGGAGCTGAAGGTCATTTACATAAGTGAATCTCATCCAGGATAAGCTAACAGTGTGTTGAGATAATAAACAGCTCCTGAATCTAGTTGCCTAACAACAAAGTTTTGTTTTTTAAGAATGCTCCCCATCCATCACAGCTGGCAGGGAACCCAGGTGTTTGGTTACTCAAGCCTTCTGTTTGACAGAGCAGCCACCACCACAAATGTCATTCAGTGCTGTGCACAGAGAGTCCTAGCACACCTTGCATGGGAAATAAAATCTTCCATTGGCCCTCCCAATCTTTAAGAGACTGAGGAAAGCCAATTGTAATCATGGGTCCAAACAGCTTTCTAAAAGCTGGAAATGTTTGAAGACACATCTCAGTGGCACTTACGTAACAGGAAGAGTAAAATGAGCCATGTGTATACTGATAGGTGTGGTACTGTGGGGTCAGGACAGGAGAAGTCCACATGGGAACATGATGGCAGTGGCAGGGAGGAGGTGCATCTGAGGTGGGTCCTTGGATGAGAAGACTGTTGAGGGCACTGGCAATACTCCCAGTAAGAGAATCACCAGAAAGGTGATCCTAATAGGATTAGAGATATGTTTGGGAGTAATTCACATTTGAGGGATATTTGGACCTTCATACAAATGAGATTTGTTGAGATATTTTAGGATGAAGCGGTAGAGATTGAGAAATCAAAACTGGAAAGCTTTAGCAAGAATAAAAATCTAAATAAGATCTGCTGTAGGTACCCAGCTTCTTATGGAAAATGGGACAATGGATCATGAGGCTGCCTCCTTCTACTCCATTAGACAAAAACAAGTATCAGAGGTCTCTGTGGACTGTTCGCAGCATTCCTCCAACTTTGAGAATACATTCTTTCTTATTAAATGTGTTCTTAAAGTGGGCTATTCTACACATTTGGTTGATTCCATGATATTTCACATTTAGTTGTATCTCAAAGCAAGTTTCCTATAATGTGGTCTACATAAAAACAGCCTACTAGGAAATAAATGAAATTATGAGATGAAAATCAGAATTGTGGCCTGCCTTATAAAGATGGCAAATATTACAAAGGGAAATACCCTGACCTTAAAAATGCTGAAAAGCACTCATGCACTCCTCTACACTGAAGTAATTGATTAAAATATCCCTCCCCAACTTCATGCTGCTTAGAGAAAGCTTCAGGGCACAGTAGAACCATGATGTGAAACAAGACTCAATGTAATACAGTTTCTTCTGGACCCTGGTGTCTATGCTTGTCAAAACTGATTGATAAAATGTAGGAGGTAAACTGCCTTTACTGATATTAATCCCATTTTAATAAGAGCAAAAGAGAAAAATATTACCTCTTTGGATTCCCTAAAAGGATTATTTTAATGATGCCATGTGATTTTACAAGGTCTATTCTTAATATTTGGTGAGCAAAAAACAAAAACAAACAAACAAACCAAGCTGTATTTCAATTACTCAGAAGAAATAACATTCACAACAAATTCAGCACACTTTCTTTTTTGTTTACCAGAAGGGGTAACAGATAGAAGCCTTGAAACATGGGTGTTAGTAACAAGTCTCATTGCTGCAAGAGTCCCAAGGTAGTAGGAATACATTGACTCATAGAGACTGTGTAGTGGTTATGTACTATGTTCCAGGCACTGCATTGATACGGAGTTTAAGATGTGTTAAAGATGAAGAAGAAATGTGGTTTCCACCCTCATAAAGCTTAAGCAGAATGCAAATAGTAATTATAAACTGGGAGAAATGTAGGAATGGAACTAATGACTAATGTCCTAACTACGAAGAGGTGAGAACCTCCTTTAGATGGGGAGAAGAGAGAACGGTTTTAAGCCAAGACTTGAAAGACGACTCAATATAGCCAGTTAAGGGGCAGAGCTGAGAGAGGATGGGAGGACAAGACCTTCCAGACAAAGAGAATGGGGCAAGGAAAGGCCTTTTCTGGAAAATAACACAAATCAGAAGGAACATAACTTTCTGGAAATAACACAAATCAGAAGGAATAGGTCACATGGTTTTAGAAGATGGAGAAAGTGAACCAGGAATGCTGAGGAGACAGAGTTGGTAGCTGCATGGAGAGAAGAGGCAGGCGGGAGGGAGGGAGGGGACAGATTGGAGTGATCCAAACCGGAGCCTACAGAACTGAGGCCAATCTTCAAGGATAGCATTGCTGGTGGTGCTAGTTCCAGGGGTTCTGAATGGATACCTTGAAGGTAGTTCTGGAACACCAGAACAGCTAGAGTTGGCTCTCCTGCAAATGGGGTGAAGGGCCTTCACCCAGGTAGCACTAAAGGAACAGAAAGTAGGGGAGTAGCAGACCCTCACCCTAGTTCTACCATCGGGCACCCCCATGGTGAGCCTGCAGGAGCAGCTGGGGACAGAGGTGTGACTTGGGCCTCCAGATCGGCACTGAGAACAGTGTGGAGAGTCACAGACAGGCACAGAGACATGAACGCAGGGATAGAAGGCAGGCCCCTGTGGCTACAATGCAGATAGGACACGAGATTAGAGGAGAGCGGGACTACATAGGGCCTCACAGCCGTAACAGGAGTTTGACTTTAATAAAGCACAAGAGAAAATTGTTGAGGAGCTTTCATCTGAGTAACATCAGTATTAATAGTGGTAATGTAACAGCAGCAGCAGCAGCACTGTGGACTGTGACCTTGCAATGTGCCAGGCCCTATTCTAAGAGGTTTGCATTTAATTCCCATAACAATCTTATGGGGCAGAAACTCTTGGCCCTATTTTACATAGAAGAGAGCAGAGCCAGAGAGAAGTTGAGTAACTTGTTCAAGGTCACACAGTTAGGAAGAAGCAGAAAAGATATTGAAGAGATTTGTACACATGTATCTTGTGGCCAGACTATGATTTACTAAGTAAGTAAATCACTCTGGCTGCTGTGTGGAAAATGCATTGAGGAAGACAGTCAGGCTAAGAATTACTGCTGAAAATAAAAATCATAAGTACCACTAGGCTTTGTCATAAAGACTAGTCAGACTGTGGAAGTAATGAGCAAGTTGACATGAAGATTCAGACTCCCAGAAATAGACTATCTTCTTTTACATTCCAAGTTTTCAAAGCTTGCCAGAAATTCAGGGTCCTGATTGACGTGGGAAGGAGGGACAGTGACCATGCAGGGAAATACAGAATCAGGCTGGCAGGACATCCAGTTTCAGAGGACAGTTCCTCTAATGGAGGATGTTTTCTTCCCTACTGAGGGATAACTATCATCACTTTTTACACCTAAAGAATGAAAACCCAAGTTACAGATGTCACCCAGAGAAACATGCCATTAAAGCAGATTTTCTGGTATATATACTCATCCTTCTTTTCACCCAAGAAGCAATCATAATGTCAGGTGGTCCATGCATCCTATAGAGACTTGCTTTAGTGCTATAGAAGCCTAGAGAGGCACCTAACAAGCTCAGCCTAACTTAGAGCAAGGGACTAGGGTCAGGGAAAAAACAACGCAAGATTTGGGCCTCAAAGAGATATCAGAAGTAACACTAGAACTGGTTTCTAGGGACTCCTGGGTGGCTCAGTCGGTTAAGCTGCTGCCTTCGGCTCAGGTCATGATCCCAGTATCCTGGGATTGAGGCCCGCATTGGACTCCTTGCTCGGCAGGGAGCCTGTATCTCTCTCCCCTTCTGCCTGCCACTCTGCCAGCTTGTGCGTACTCTCTCTGACAAATAAATAAATAAATAAAATCTTAAAAGAAAAAAAAAAGAAAGAACTGTTTTTCAATGTTTTATCAGTCTAGAAATCGACCATAAGGTCATGTGCCTCCAGCACTGTGTGTGTGTGTGTGTGTGTGTGTGTGTCTGTGCACATGCATACGTGCACACATGTACGTACATCTACTTAAGACCGATCTTAACCATTTAGAGTGAGCCCAGGAGACTAGGGCTTGGAATGGAAGTGAATTTATAAAACTTCACAAAGTAGATTATTCTTGAATTATTTACTATTTCTGGATTGACCTGCAAAGGAAATTAAACAAAAATGCTATTTGCAAACTTGCAAGAAAAATATTTTAATCTAGTTCTGTAATAAGATGCACTGTGGCTGTGAAGTTTTGAATAAATGTGATAAGCATATAAGCTGGACTTACAAGTCCTTTGCAGTTTGCTTCCTCCTAATTAAAAACATAATTCTTGAAGAGTCACAGTAACATGGTTTCTGTTAAGTCAACATATACCATAGGACTGGGGAGGAGGGTTAGATAACTTAAATGTTTGCATTTATTAAATCACGAGAGGATGGTACATTTAGAGTATAAGTGCTAAGTTGTGATAAATATATATAGGGCTAAGTAGTGATAAAATATATTTGGAAAATGTAACTGAATGTTACTTTGATCATTGACCAGTGATATTTCTGGTTATGGGAAGTAGGCTATATTTTTCAGTAATTATTAAGTGGATTTAAAAAATTTGTTTGGATAAAATTAGTGGGGGAAATGAGGATGGCTTTTACCAAATAAATGTTTTGAGCCCTAGGATCAGATCATATCTGAATATGTTATTTTTGGTACTACTTGAATTGCAAACCTGATGTTTAAGAAGGCATAGTTTTCTGATTTCAATTCAGAGAGGCAGAGAGCTGGAAACAGTATTTATCCCACCCATGTAACAAGAAAAAGACTGTAAAACTTCAAATTAATGACTTTTTAAAAAAACCTATTAGAAAGATGAAATCATAGAGTAAATAGCACAAAATCTAGAGAGACAGGAATCAGCAGGGAGAAACAGGTCTTGGGTATTTGCTTACCTGGAACAGATACCACTAAATACTAGTGAACATCTGGTAAGAGCAAGCACTTTTGACAAATTGCTGAAGACTGAATGTAGACTAATAAGAATGTATGAAGCCCCTATGAGCTTCCAACCTGAAAGGGTTATAACATCTTGGAAGCTTTCCTTCCAGGAGTCCATCAAGTGTCCACAAAAGAAAGCTCAGAGATGATGCTGGCTGGGGTTGGGGAAATTGTAGCAACTTAAGAGCTCCTGTGGAATCTCACTGTAGGTGAGAGTGGAACAGAATCCACTGAGATCCATCTCCTCTAAGGAACAAAAGACTTCCCTGCACCAAAACCATAGCCTAAGGCCACCGCTGGCCACTCAATGAATCTGTAGGAGGGAGCAAAGTTAAAAGAAAAGCTCAAACACTGGGGACAGGGCAGGAATATGTGTGAAGACAAGGTTTCATCTGCTGATGGGGCAGGAGTACCTGGAAAGTCCACACTTCCAAGGTCAGGTTCACAGTGCCTGCCCAGGGCTGAGGATCAACCAGAACATCAGAGGAAAGTCTTCTTCCATCACTTAATACCAGGCTAACAAGTGGTAGAAGAAAAATCATCAGTTAAAACATTTGACACATCTGTAAGAGATAGATGCATCTGTAGGGAAGCATAAAGGAAAGACCCAAAGCTAATCAGGGACACATAGTTACTAGAGAAATTTGAAGTTGCAATGGTGCACTGATGGTAACTACAGCAATAACAAACCAAAAACCTAGCCCAATTCCTAAGGAGGCTAAAATAACATACCATGCTAAAAACCCAGCAGAAGGAAAAGAATGCTCATTTCCAAGCATAAAATATATATACCTCAGTATCTACTGTCCTATATAAAACATCAGACTTCAATCGAAAATTATAAAAACATGCCTACTGTTGATGAGAATGCAAAATGGTGTAGCTGCCATGGAAAACAGGTTCCTCAAAATATTAAGAAAAGTTCTACCATATAATCTATCAATCCAATTTCCAAAAGAATTAAAATCAGGATCTCAATAATAAGAACAGCATGGTACTGGCACAGAAATAGATGCATAGATCAATGAAACAGAATACAGCCCAGAAACTAACCCCTACTTACATGCTAGGACAAAGGAGGCAAGAATATACAATGGGAAAAAGGTTTTTAACAAAACATGCTGAGAAAACTGGACAGCTACACATAAAAAATGAAACTGGACCACTTTTTAATTTTTTTTTAATTTTTTATAAACATATAATGTATTATTAGCCCCAGGAGTACAGGTCTGTGAATCGCCAGGTTTACACACTTCACAGCACTTACCATAGCACATACCCTCCCTAATGTCCATAACCCCACCACCCTCTTCCTAACCCCCTCCCCCAGGCCCCCCACTGGACCACTTTTTTATATTACAGGAAAATAAACTAAAAACGCATTAAAGACCTAACTATAAGACCTTAAATCATGACTATACTAGAACACAGTAGTAATTTCTCTGATATTGGGCATAGATATAGTTTTTTAGCTATGTCTCCTAAGGCAAAGGAACAGAAACAAAAATAACATTGCGTCTACATCAAAATAAAAAGCTTTTTCACAGCTAAAGAAACCACCAACAAATCAAAAAGGCAACTGACTAAATGGGAGAAGATATTTGCAAATGATATATCTGATAGTTGATATTAAAAATATATAAAAAACTTATATAACTCAACACTGAGAAAACAATCCAACTAAAAAATGGACAGAGGGGCACCTGGGTGGCTCAGTGGGTTAAAGCCTCTGCCTTCAGCTTGGGTCAAGATCCCAGCATCCTGGGATCGAGCCCCGCATCAGGCTCTCTGCTGGGTGGGGAGCCTGCTTCCCTTCTGCTCTCTCTGACTGCCTCTCTGCCTACTCGTGATCTCTGTCTGTCAAATAAATAAATAAAATCTTTAAAAAAAATGGGCAGATGATCTGAATAGACATTTTCCCAAAGAAGACATATAGATGGTGAACAGGCACATGAAAAATTACTCAACATTACTAATCATCAGAGAAAGGCAAATCAAAACCACTTCACACCTGTCAGAAGGGCTAAAATTAAAAAAAAAAAAAAAAAAGATAAGAAATAACAATTGTTGGTGAGGATGTGGAGGAAAAAGAATGCTGGTGCACTGCTGGTGGGAAGGTACCATTTACATTCAGCATGGCAACTGTGGAATTGTGTGTTGACATACAACATCAATGACACACATTAGTTTTAAGTGTACAACAAGTTTATACATTATACTATGCTCACCACAAGTGTAGCTACCATCTATCGTGATACAATGTTACAATAATATCTCCATATTATTGGAGGCTTCTCAAAAATTTAAAATATAAATACCACGTGATCCAATAATTCCACTACTGGATATTTATCCAAAGCAAATAAAAACACAAATTCAGGAAGATATATGCACCCCTTTGTTTACTACAACATCATTTACAATGGCCAAGATATGGAACCAACCTAAGTGTCCATCAGTAGAGGAATGGATGAGGAAAATGTGGTAGATGTACACAATGATCCATCACACAGCCATAAAACAGAATAGGATCCTTCCATTTACAACACCACGGATGGACCTGGAGTGTATTATGCTAAGTAATATAAGTCAGACTGAGAAAGATAAATACCATATGATTTCATGCATACATGGCATTTTAAAAAAGAATATGTGAATATTCATTTAAAAAATGAATGAACGAATGAATGAACAAAACAAACAAAAAGCATAATCAGACTTAGACTTATAACAGACATAACTTAGAGAAGAGACTAACAGTTGCTGGGGGGTGGAGGGTGGAGATGGGCAAAATGTGTGAAGGGGAGTGGAAGATACCAAATTCCCGCTATGGAAAGACTAAATGTAGAAATAAAAGGTACAACATAAGAAATATAGTCAAAGATATTATTGTAGCATTGTATCATGATACAACACTTGTGGTGAGCATAATATAATGCATAAACTTGTTGAATCACTATATTGCACACTGAAAACTAATGTGTGTCATTGATGTTGTGTGTCAACTATACTCAAATACAAAAAATTTTGAAAAAGAAAAAAGAAATCAGGATCTCAAAGAGATATTAGCCGTCCTATGTTAACCTCAGCACTATTTGCAATAGCCAGGACATAGAAGCAACACACCCAAGGGTCATGAATGGATGAAGAAAATGTGATATATACATAAATGGAATATTATTCAGTTTTTAAAAAGGTAATTCTGCCATATTTAATAATACAGATGAACCCTGAGGTAGAACATTAGGCTAAGTGAAAAAAGTCAATCACAAACAACCAAATACTACATGATTCCACTTATATGTGGGTCTAAGAGAGTCAAATTCATAGAATCAAAATGTGGAAGAATTGTTGCCAGGCGCTGAGGGGGAAATGGAGAGTTATAAATCAGCAGGGGTAAAGTTTCAGTCAAGCAAGCTGAATAAGCTCTAGAAATCTGCGTGTAACTTTGTATCTATAGTCAACGTTAGTATACTGTACACGTAAAAATTTGTTAAATTGGTGGTTAGTGTACTTTTTTAAAAGAAAAAGTACAATAAAAAATATAACTGAGGGAAAGAGCAATTTAACCAAAATCTAGGATGGAAAAAGAGAAAGAAAAAAATTATCACAAGTTTTATTGTCATTGTTTCTTATAATTCTTAAATTCTGGGTGTAATTATATGCAAAAATGGAAGTCGTTTGGTTGGTATCTTGAATGTAATAAGCATGTTTTAGTAAAATTCTCTTTATTCTTTACTTTGCATAAACAGTCATTCCATTTAATGCAAATATGTGTATTCACATTCAGAATTTTTAATTCTGATACAATATTCCTGAAACTTTGTTAAAGGATATACATCATTACTATAGCAAAAAGGGGCTTATCTGCACATAGAGCTGTATCCCAAACTAAATTTTTGTTTAAATTTTTAAAAATTAGTTTAAACTAGTTCTAATTTAGAACCTTTTCCTTGATTTTGCACCACATTTATTTTATATTCACACTGAAGTAGCAGAGTCAGAGAAGAATTTTAAGTGATAATAGCTTTAATAAAAGAATGGGTCTTCACTTAAATAAAAACATTTAACTTAAACTATGACATTTAAACTAAATCATTTAAACTACATTGTAATTTGTATGATACAGACACACAATTTTTAATTTCAGTTACTTAATTGCTCCTTCTTTCATATGAATAGTAAAAAAGTTGAGGCAGGAATTCTTTTTAAGTTGAAACTAACTGGTTTATTATCTCCCAGCATATGTCCATACAACACTTAGCTCCACAGGATTAAAAAGCCTGATTGGCACTGGGCACTACACGGTGTAGAGGGAGGATTCTAAGTATGGATCTTCTCAAAGTCTTTCCATGTGCAGTTTAATTCCTTAAGAGAACAAAAAATCTCAGTGTTTCTCAAACGTATTTCTTTATAGAATCTGGTACAAGGATCTTGTGTATGATTAACATTCTACAGAACAAATTAACACCGTACTAGGGCACAGGTAACATAGGACATATGACCAGGAGCTTTATATGAGGGAAGAACAGGCAACGACACACATCAATGGAGACAAGAGAGCCTGGGGCTTCAGGAGTGTAGACCAAGTGATTAGCCCCTGTACCTAATGAAGGGGATTAACCAAAAGCCAGTGTCTACACAAGCAGGGAATCGAGACAAACAAATTAGTACTAGGATCTGGAAAGATCATCAACTGGAGCCAAAATAATGAGATTTTTGTCTTCTTTGCTAAAAACCCAAGAACACTAATTCCCAAGCAGATGGGTGAACCTCAGGTCCTCCTGGCTCTGACACCCAGCTTCAGCTACCTGCTCTCTATGCCCTTAAAGCTCATAGGAGAGGCAGCTGCAGAAGCCCAACATCAGACTATGGAAGCACCTGATGCCATCAGCATATTAGCACCCCTGGTTCAGATATGTTAAAGCACTGTGTCTCAAACTCTAACACATGGCAAATTGGCCAGGGATCATGTTCCAGTACAGATTCTGATGAAGTACATCTGGGATGAGGTCTGAGATTCTGCATTTCTATTCAGATTCCAGGTGATGCCAGTGTTGCTGGTCTGTAGACCAGACTTTGAGGAACAAGGTTTTAGATTATCATAAAGGGACATTTTGCCCCAAACTTTTGTTTTAATTTGTTTTTAATTTATTTTCAGCATAACAGTATTCATTGTTTTTGTACCACACCCAGTGCTCCATCAGATTGTTTGCCCCAAACTTTTTATAGTTCACTTCTATCTAGGAAGAGTCCATGCCCATCCTTTTATGCTAGACTTCTCGGTCATGGCTATTGTTTCAAACATCAATTTGACTTTTACCTTGTTAAATCCACTTATCAGTTAGCAATGGCCAATTTTCAGTCTTCATCACACTTGACCTGTCAGCAGTGTTTTACCTAAACAATGGTAACTTCCTTGTAGAAATACAATTCTTTTAACTGGGTTTCCAGGATGCTGTACATATCTCATTTTTCTCTTCCTATAGTTTGTACTCACATCTCCAGTCTCTCAAGATTGAAATGCCTCCAGGGTTGACAGCATTAATGCCCTGTTGAGCATATTTCATCCCCAAACATATGTCTTCAGCTGGGATCTCCCTCACACCCCTTAGGTCAATTTCAGTCATAACTCCAGCAACCTATGTAAATTTTACAGATGGATATAACAATCTACTTCAACATGTTCTTCCTTCATAAACTTGTTCCAACCAAACCCTGTTCCCTCTCAGTTACTGAAAGTTGCTGAAGTCAAAAACCTTAGAAGCATTCTTAATGTTTTATTTCCTTTTATACTTCACCTTAAAATCATGACAGATCCCTGTAACCTCTACTTTACAAATATATCCAGCATCTGATCATTCACCAGCTCCATCTCTCACCCTGATTATGGTTGTCATCTCCTAACTGGTCTTCCTGTTTTCTCTCATGCTTCCCCATAGTTGATTCTCAATACAGCAACCAATGTAATCCTGTAAATAAATAAGACAAATTATGGCACTTTGTTGCCCCAAACCATCAATGGTTTCTCATATTACTCAGGGTTGACATTCTTAAAATGGCTTACAAGGATCTATAGGATCTATCTTCTCCTTTATCTGCCTAATCTCCTGTCTTCTGCTTCCCCTACCCATTCTTACTCTGTTCCAGGACACTGTTTTTCTAGCCCCTCCTTGAATACTGGACATATGCCCACCACAGGGTCTTTGCACCTGCTGCCCCTCTTGCCCCTGTTGCCTAGAACTATCTTCTCCCAATATTTGCATGACTGGCTTCCTTACTGCTTTCTGGACTTTCTTCAGATACTACCTTTTCAAAGAGACTTTTCTTAACCTTCCTACTTAAAATTAATCCCCAGCATACACTTCCTATCTCCCTTTCCTGTTGTGTACTTCTTTACACCTCATTTCATTATCTTACTCAGATACTTCACATCTGACTTACTTGTCGTGTTTATTGTCAGACTCCTGCCAACCCTCCCACAAGAATATGGCCTTCCTGAAAGAGGAGCTTTGGAATGCTTTGTTCACTGCTGTATTCTCAGCACCTACAGTTGTTCTGGACACCTAGTCCTCATCAGAACTTCAATAAATATTTGTTAAATGAATGAACAATGAATAAATTGACATCAGCAATATAGTGTTATTTAGTGATTTCTGTGTTAGAGTTTGTGAAGGTCTCCAGTGCAGTTGCCAAAATGGCATGACCCTGGGGTACAGTTATTGTCATCTCATCATCTCCTCCCCTTCCTCTTCTTCTTCCTGCACTTAATCCCCTGACACTCACTAACTCTACCAGCAGAAAGGCCAGTGCCCTCTCGAAGCTCTCCATTTCTTCCTATCCTTGTTTACCAAAAGCTAGGGATCGCCTTCAAAACAAAAATTTTAGCCTCATCCACAAATCTTAAGAGAGAGAACTGGCACCACACAGGGCCCATCACAGCCTGCTCTTGTCTCCTGTTGTCTGACTGTGTCATTATTAAACAATATTTTAGGGCTCTTTGTCAGGTGGCAATTTTCCACTGCTTCTAAATTGCCCTTTCCTATCTCATTCCCGACTGGAGCCACAGGAGTGGTCCTCAACGGGTACAACAATTACAAACCCTGCACTAAAAACTCCAGCAATGCTCCTAGAAGCTCAACCAATGTGTTCCAGGTGGAGCCCAGCCTGAGCTCCTTTTACCCTGAGCAGAGGTTAGGTTAGCTCTCAGCTTTGAAGAAACTGGCTGGCACAGCAACCTGTTTCCCCTAAGATCAACAAATTTCAATGTATTTATTTCTTTTCTTGCCACTGAGCTTTGTAATGGAAAACCCTAGTCTATTTTGATAGTCCCCAAATCTCCAAAGTTTTAGAGAAATGGTGTGGTGTTCCACAGGATACTTTTTACCCAAATGACTTTTGCCTCCTTATAGAATCTACATTTTCCCCATCAACCAATTCTGCATAAGAACTGGGACTCTTTCTGGAAGGGGGGAAAAAAAAAAAGAACAGGGACACAATTTCATCTAAGTTACAAAAGCAAAAACACTTTTTTAAAAAGATTTTACTTATTTATTTGATGCAGACAGAGAGAGAGAGCACAAGTAAGCAGAGAGGCAGGTAGAGAGAGGGGGAAGCAGGCTCCCTGCCGAGCAGAGAGCCAGATGCGGGGCTCGATCCCAGGACCCTGAGATCATGACCTGAGCCGAAGGCAGAGGCTTAACCCGCTGAGCCACCCAGGTGCCCCCAAGCAAAAACATTTTTAAGAGTCATCCCCCAGTGGGTTAATTCTCATCTTCAGTCACAGAACTTAATCATAGCATCTGCTTCATGGTGATATTGTTACCTTATAGCAAAGCACTTGTCGACATTGAAATGGCATGTCATTGTCATTATTTTTGGAAACACTTAAGATAACCAGAAACATTGTTAAACAAGATTTTGAATTTTATTCTAAATGTACTGAGAATCATGCAGCAGTTTGAAACATGGTAAGGGCATAATCTGATTTACGTTTTAAGAAAATAATACTGGATTTGCAACGAATGTATAATAGAAGATCCAGGTTAAGGTTAGAAGTAGTACAGATAAGAAATGATAAGAGCTTTGGCTGTGTTTGTAGTAGTGGACACAGAAAGAACCAAAAAAGAGTCAAAATATGTTTTGAAGAATAACAAGAATGTTGTTGGTTGGATGTGAAAGTGGAGAGGTACGAAGGATAAAGGATGGCCCCAGGCTTCTTACATGAACAATTGTCTGGGTAGTTCCATTTATAAACACACACACACACACACACACACACACATATGCACAAATTATATAAGTATATAATTTATAAAAATATATAAACTATAAATATGTATACTTATATATTTGTATATTATATAGAATATATATGATAAATATAAAAATATATAATACATAATATTTAATGTTTGTATATAAAATATATTATATTTTATATACTTATATATAAAATATATTATATTTTATATATTTATATATATAATATATTTTTATATTATATATTTCTTTCTTTAAGTTTTTATTTAAATTCCAGTTATTTAAATACAGTGTAAGATTAGACGTACTATATAGTGATATGACACTTGCAATACCTGGTGCTCAACAAAAGTGCCTTCTTTAGGGGTGCCTGGGTGGCTCAGTGGGTTAAGTCTCTGCCTTCCACTAGGTCATGATCTCAGGGGCCTGGGATCCAGCCTCGCTTCGGGCTCTTTGCTCAGCAGGGAACCTACTTCTCCCTCTCTCTGCCTGCTTCTCTATTTGTGATCTCTCTCTCTCTGTGTCAAATAAACAATAAAAATTTAAAAAAAAAATAAAAAGTGTCTTCCTGAATCCCCATCATTTATTTAACCCATGCCCCACCCATTTCCCTTCTGGTAACCCTGTTTGTTTTCCATGATTAAGAGACTGTGTTTAAAAAAAAAAAAATAAGAGTCTATGCCTTGGTTTGCTTCTCTCTTTTTTTCCTATGTTGATCTGTTTTGTTTCTTAAATTCCACAAAAAGCAACAAGTATTAGCTAGTACGTGGAGAAAGGGGAACCTTCTTGGAGTATTGGTGGAAATGCAAACTAGTGTAGTCACTGTGGGAGAACAGTATGTAGGTTACTCAAGAAATTAAAATGGAACTACCTAAGATGTAGCAATCAATCTATGGGGTATTTACCCAAAGAATACAAAAATACTAATTCAAAGGGAAACATGTACCCCATGTTTATAGCAGCATTATCTGCAAGAGCCACAAGCATTATCTACAAGTTCTGTGAGGCAACAGCCCAAGTGTCCATCAACTGATGAATAAAGAAGTCGTATATATTAAATATATTTTAAAGACTTGTGAAGATGTCATATATGATTGAAAACATAATCATAAATTCAATTTGAACCTACTTATGCTGAGAATTCTGTGAGACATTCAAGAGGAAATATCAAATTAAATCATTGGGTATGCAGGTCTAAAACTCAGGAGCAAGATTTAAGCTAAAGAAATGTTTGTGAGTTATCTGGGTGCCTGGGTGGCTATGTTGGTTAAGCAATAGCCTTCAGTTCCCAGAGTACCAGGATTGAGTCCACATCGGGATCCCAGCTCCATGGGGAGTCTGCTTCTCCTTCTGACCTTCTCCTCTCTAATGCTCTCTCTCACTGTCTCTCTCTTAAATAAATAAATAAAATCTTTTAAAAAAGAAAAGAAATATTTGTGAGTTATTGACAGAGAAGATGACTTAGTCTAAGCAAAAATTATTAAGAGAAGGAAAGGATTCAGTATTGGGGGTCCCAGAAACTCAAATATGTGAATGAAATAGTACACAGCAGGTGTGATCAGGAAACCAACCCTGTCTTCATCAAGGTCAGTTTTGTGATGGATTTCAGGAGTGTAAGAAAGTTAGAGAAGGTCTTGAGTCTAAGGAACATGTCAAGAAGAACATTTATATCCCTCACTTCTCCAAGTATAGTCCATGGACCAGCACGGACATCACCTCAGAGCTTGTTTGAAATGCGTACCCTCAGCCCCTAGAACTTCTGAATCAAAATCTGAATTTTAATGGGAATTTGTAATTTATAAGAATGTTAACACACTTGAAGCAGAACTACAAACCTTGCTTCTCCACCTTGGCTGTACATTATATTCACCAGAGAATGTTTTAAATCTTCAAATATCCATAGCATACTTTGGAGAAATTCATCACAATCTCTATGGGGGTATGTGGAGGAGGTGAGACTCAGAGGTCAGCAGTGGTTTAAGTTTCCTGTGAATCCAGTGTGCAAATAAATTTGAAAACTACTAGTCTAAATGTAAGCAAAATTAATCTGGGAAAAAATGAGTGCCTACTGAGGGAATAAAATTAAGCTACAACTTTCAGGTGCAAACAACAATATGCTGCTCTGTTCTTTTCTAATTCGAGAATGCTGACACATCTCCAACCCAGTCAAGTTGGCAGGGAATCCTGTCCCAGTCCTACATGGGAACTTTTCTATATGTATACCTGTATCTGTATCTACATCATTTATATCATTTATACCATACCAAGAGAGCAGATATGTGTGACTCCAATTTTATTAGGTTCCAGAACAGGCTAAAGTATTCTATGATGACAAAAATCAGAAAATAGTTCTGTCTGGTAGGTGTGAATGGGAATTTAACTGAAAGGGGTCACAAGGATACCTTCTGGCATAATGGAAATATTTTATATCTTCACAGAATTGAATATTTGGTCTGTATATTTTACAGCATGTAAGCTATACCTTATGAAAAAATATAACTATTAGGGGAAAGAAAGTTTAGGGACAATCAAATAGCCAAATGAAGGATGCCATACACCAGTATAGATTTCAAGTGAATTTAAGATCTTGAAGAAAATAAAACTATAAAATGGTTAATAGAAAACATAGCAAAATCCATTACAACTTTAAACGGGTAGGGGTCTTTTTTTTTTTTAATATTTTATTCATTTATTTGACACAGAGAGAGATCACAAGTAGGCAAAGCAGCAGGAAGATAGAGAGGGGGAAACAGGTTCTCTGCTGAGCAGAGAGCTCCATGAGGGGCTTGATCCCAGGACCCTGAGATCATGACCTGAGCCAAAGGCAGAGGCTTTAACCACTGAACCACCCAGGCGCTCCAGTTGGGGGTCTTTCTAACAATGATTCACATCTACAAGCCCTAAGAAAAAGACAAAAACAGTCAAATATTCTTGTGGAGCTTCTTGCTTTGTCTAGAGTTTCAAGTATTTTTTTCTCATCCCAGCATGTTTAGCTTGCCTCAAAGTCTGGTTGGTTGTGAATTCGAAACATATCATTATAGTTAATGGTGAGCTAAGATGGTGAAATGATGGCTTTAGACAAATGTGGGTGGGAATGGGCCTTAAAAAATGACGCATGAGGGGAGCAGGATGGGAAGAATGGGGTGACTTAGTGATGGTGATGGACATTGGGGAGGATATGTGCTATGGTGAGTGCTGTGAATTGTCTAAAATTGATAAATCACAGACCTGTACCCCTGAAAAAAATAACACATTTTGTGTTAATAAAAAAATTAAAATAATGGGAAAAAATGATGGCTGAAAACATGCTGATCATTCTCAGGGACTGAAAACTCCATACCTCATGCGAGGCATGGTGAAATTCAAGATGGTTGAGGTAAATACCATAGAATTTGTAGACAGAACATCACATCACCAAGGGACCCTGGCTGAGATGGACGAGTAAAAGGAGGGCAGACAGAAGGTCCTTCAAGGCAATGCATTCTCACCGAGGGAGTAGGGAAGCCTGAAAACTCTTGATTGTTTTCAACCTTCATAGAGATCTAGGGCAATTTAATTTGAAGGATTTGATATTTTTCCCAGTGTACCTAATTTATCAAATTATCAAACTGGAAAAAAAAAAGAAAGATGATCTTAGTGGTGATGAGGTAAAGATGAACATTTTATAAATGTGTGTGCTGGTGTAAGAGTATCAACTGATGCCACCACCCTGAATGACAAATAATGTTGGTAACCACTGTTGAAAATGTAAAAAATTTGCTTATGCATATCCAGAAGGTTATATTTGTTTCTTTTGTTGTTGTTGTTGTTGTTGTTGCAAAATAAAAGTTAACACCATAAAAAATAAAAACTTTGGATCAGGGTATTTCAAGTATATAGATGTGAATTAATTATCAGGAAGAAATATGACAGTTGTTATAACTGAATCGTGTTAGGTTCTGAGCTCCCCAGCAGCTAACCCATAAAGCTAAACACTCAACTTTTTAATTTTCATTCCCAAGAAGATTAAACTACATCATCTCCAAGGGAAGGAAAGCTGTAAATGGAATTTTTCACCTGAGATACTTTTCATATCAGTTTTATATCTTTACTCTTTGGTTCCACTAGCTTTTTGTGTCTTTTAAGTAAAAGGGATATGATTGTGAACTTCCGTTATTTCAAGTTTTTTTTTTTTTAAGATTTTATTTATTTATTTGTTAGAGAGAGAGCATGAACACAGGCAGACAAAATGGTAGGCAGAGGCAGAGGGAGAAGCAGGCTCCCTGCCAAGCAAGGAGCCCGATGTGGGACTCAATCCCAGGACGCTGGGATCATGACCCGAGCCGAAGGCAGCTGCTTAACCAACTGAGCCACCCAGGGGTCCCAGGTTTTTTGTTTTGTTTTGTTTTGTTTTTTAATGGGAGCAATATCTATTCTAACTTTTAAAAATCACATGTGATAAAGTAACTTCTCAACATTCAGAGATTTTCATGTATATTTGTCACAAAATTTATTATTTCTAACTTTAGCAGGACTTTTATCTTCAACAACCAGAAAAACAGATTATTCTTAATATGTTTTTTTATTTTCCATTCTTTTGTTTCTTACCTTTCTTACTGGTTTCTCTTTTCCTCTTTTAATGATGCTAGCAATATGAACTGACAGACTCTTAAAAAGTTATTTGAAGGGTTAGGTAAATAAATCCATTTTCTACTTTTAATAAGCAGATTCTATCTGTATGGCAATCTTTTTAGCATCTGCTTTCAATATTTCTGGTTCAACTTGCAACTCCATAAAATGTTAAAAATATTCTGATTTAGGTTTCTTCTAGGGTGGTAAAGAGTTTTAACTGATATCATAGTTAGAGCAAATAGCCATTTAAATCCAGATTTTTCCTTCTGCCATCCCATTTAAAATATCTCAGCATCTGATTTTTGAAAGACCAGCATCAGTTTGTGTTCCATTTCCTCCCATCCCAATGAGTTTTCTCCTCAAAGTGCAGTCATATAAATAGTGCCTCATTAAAGGCAGGCAGCACCTGCTTTGCCTGGCACAACATTCACAAGTTCAAAACGTGACAAGCCAACCTCACCTGAATTTCCTCGTGTAACTTTGTGAACCTTCCATGTCTAGTCAGGATTCTAAATCACGTCTGTGTCTTTAAAAACAATAGCAATTCTTTTTTTTTTTTTTTTTTTTTTTTTTAACAATAGCAATTCTTAAAGGAGCCTTTAGCAGCAAAATGGGACTTATGCCCTCATCTCTAGATCAGTTTTTCCCGGTTGAATTTTTCTCCCTGGTCACTTGATAAGATGCTGAAATGAATTATCCTAATATTCATGATTCTAAACATGCTCTGTTGATAGATGTGCCTATCTATAAGATGTTTGGTGAATGCTTTAAAAATCATACATTTAAATATATACATTTTTACATGGGCAAACTCTTTCTGGTTTTACCATGAAGAAAAATAGTTTCTAGGCAAATGAAAACACAAAATCAGGTTGCAAAGCAAAATTACTCTCCCAGACACTGAGCGTCCTGATGTTAATCAAGACACAAGGAGCTAATAGCGCACCCTCCCACCCTGGCTCTCGCCTTCCTGCTCAAGCGCCATGCCAGAAGATGTAGGCTAAGAAACTTTGGTCATGCAGAGAAGGACTGGGAAGGAGGGAGAGTTCATGGAAAAGTTATACTGATACAAGTGTGGGTCTGGAATAAAGAGTCAAGTAAGAATGAGAGGGGCCAAGTAATGCAAGCACAGACTGATGGGGCCAAGCTAGGTTAGAGGAGGAGGGGAGAGACTCTAAAGGATGTCAGTCAGATCCAAAACCGGAAGATGGTAAAGATGGATGCAAGGCTGGAACAAGAAGGAGAGCACAGACGGAGGCCGTGGCCGCAGAAAACAGGGTAACAACAAGGTATCGACTGGACATGACATTAAAAAAGAGGCACAGTTTTAGAAAGTGGGACGCTAAATATTTTGAACCTTTTACTCCATCTGTTGTACTTATATGGGACAAGCTCTGTTGTACTTATATGGGACAAGCAGGATAGTTTATGGGGGTTCAAGTCTGCCATGGCAAGATACCACTAGCTGGGTGACTCACAGTTATGGAAGCTGGAGTTTGAGATCTAGGTGCTGACAAGGTTGAGTTCTCTCTCCTGAGATCTCTCTCCTTGGCTTATAGATGGCTGTCTTCTCGTGGTATCTTTGGAGGTCTTCCCTCTGTGCCTGTGTCCTAATCTCTTCTTCTTATAAGGCAGCCAGTCAGATTGCATAAAACCTACCCTTAATTTCTCATTTTACCTTAGTTACCTCTTTAAAGATCCTGTCTCCAAATATGGTCGCATTCTGAGGTACTGAGGTTAGGACTTTGATGAATTTTGGGGGAATGCAATTCAGCTCATATCACAAGGGAGGCCCTTGACAAACATAAATAAGACATAAAGTGTAAGAAAAGTGCATACATTTCAAGATGTTCTCTATGGCCTGCTTCCTATAGACAGCAATGGAAAAAAGTTCACAAAATGTTCCTCTGAGAGAATGATGGCAGCATGTAATTCTAATGACTAATTATCCAGTTCTTTGGGCCATGTTTATTTGCATGACAGAAAAAGTATGCACCAATATGAAAAGAGGATCTTCAGCTAGTCAGTACAACTACCCCGATTTTGCATAAGTTGCTAGACATTGTCTTCCTAATGCCAAATGACTTTCCTAGAGACAAGTATAAATTCTCCTTTTCTTCTCCCCCCCCCTTCTTTCTCTTTTATTTATCTTATTTCTTTTCAGTATTCTGGAATTCATTGTTTATGCACCACACCCAGTGCTCCATGCAATACGTGCCCTCCATAATACCCACCACCAGGCTCACCCAACCTCCCACCCCCACAAAAACCTCAGCTTATTTCTCAGAGTCCACAGTCTCTCATGGTTTGTCTCCCCCTCCAGTTTCCCCCAACTCACTTCTCCTCTCCATTTCTAATGGTACTCAGAGCTGAAGCTAAACGGTCAACCCTCGGGACAGTTTAGCACATCCCTGCAGCATAGCACCCTGACTTGATTCTGTTAGTCTCGGCTACTCCTCACTTACAGAGAGCTTTGTTTTCTCTCTGCACATTGGACTTCAGGGGGATCTGTATTCAATGGCAATCTGGTGCATGGAGAAAGCTAACACCTTGCTCATCAAATGACTCTTTCACCAAGTATTTGAAATTTGCAGAGACTATTTATAAATATGGTAGAATCTGAACAAGGTTTCTTGATAGAAACATTAAAGTTTGGGATATTAATGAACCATGGGGAGGGTCTGTTTGAAGTCCGGCAGGCAGGGTCACTATTCAGTGCGTCTGTGAAAGTACACCCGTAGCAGTTGTTAAAATATTCAAAAACATCGCTATTTGATGGATAGTTCCTTATTCCCTCACTGCGTCAGTTCCCAGCCCCCTCCTTTGGATCCTCTCCACTAGCACTAGATGGTGATTAGTGTCTGATACGGCAGGAAGGTTCCAGGACCAGCTCAGACCTATGCCATCCACAGAGCCCACACGAATGGCTGAGGCCAGAGCCCTGCTGGCTAGGTGTTTTGAAAATTACTCTTCCCGATAGGCACGTGGTACAGTGGGTATCTGTTTATTGGTAAAGGAAATGGAAGAAAACTGGCAAAAAGGCACACATTAAATTCAACAAATGGTTACAGATCACCTACTAGAGGCAGTGTGCTACTAGGTAATTTGGGAAGCCCTGAAATGAATAAAGCCTAGTCTTTGAACTCACAGAGGTTACAGTCTATGTAAACTGTGGTTGTTACAACTAACAGAGTTGAGCTTTGCGCAGTGGCAGTATCGTAGCCAATGAGGTTTATCCGAGGCGCGATTATTGCTAATTGAAACAACTAACAGAGTTGAGATTTCATGAACATATCTGCTTTCTTAGATTATTCTGATTATGATCTTTCTTCTTAGATTGATCTATTTAGGTTTATGGACCTGTTTCACCTGTCTATTCTCTGCATGATCCTCCATTTTCCACAACCCTTTCTGCCCAAAACTGCAGTGAAAAGTAAATGGACTGATGGTGGTTTTTTCTAATCTTATCAGAGCACACCCAGAAAGGGACACGGAGTTCTTCTGTCACGCCTGCCCTGCCAGGCTTTCAGCAAGCACAACATGCTGTTGTGTAACATTTAGTTTCAGTCTATCAATTCCCTGTAAACACTGGCGAGTCAAGGTCTGCATGAGCTCCGCAAGCAGTATCCATGACAACCGTACCTACAGCAGGGTACTTCGCATATGGGAAACAAGAGATCTCACCTCTCTCTCTCTTTCTCTCTCTCTCTCTTTTTTTTTTTTTTTTTGGCAATTGCATGATGAATAATTGAATATTAGAAATGAAAACACTCCTTTTATGCTACCCAATATTACTTTGATGTTACTTTTTAACCTGTAGTTTATTCACACTGTTATACAAAAGTAAGATTTAAAGGGAAAAAAAGAAAAAAAAAGGAAGAAAGAAGGACACCCTGCTTGGCTTTGATTTAAAATATTTCCAGTGACTTTTTTCTGAAAGAAAAATACAATAAAGATGGTCTTGTTAATTTATGGCAACTTCAGCTCATAGAATAAGTCAGTGGAAAATCTTAAACATTTTCAATAAATATCAAATGATAATAGTCTCATGATGACACATAATTGAGTTGCCTTACACACCTCTGCTGCTCACATGAATATCCTGCTATGGCAAAACACTTTGCATGCAAACATAAGAAAGAGGGCAGGAAGGATAAGACAAGTGACTACCACATTACATCAATAAAATTAATCATCAAATTTTAGCGTTACAGAAATGGTTGTAGCCTATTGTACCATCCCTTTGTGCCTCAAAGGGATAAGGACATTACTCTCAAATAGCTGGAAGTCTCATCCTGCCTTTATTTCGTTCTTACCCTCCTGAGTAATACAAGTCGTTTTTAGACGTGCTGCCCCAATCTCCTGAGATGGAATCACAACTTTTTTTTTAAGGGCAAAACTTTGATTTCCCCTATATCCTTTTATATCTCCAGCCCATCTTCCTGTCGGAGTTGAATAAAGTTCAGAAAATGATTAAAGTTTACCAAAAAAAGGCAATGCCTACAGAGATTCAAAAGGGATTTTATTGACATTGACAGTAGATCTGTCAGGATCTTTTCTTAGCTGCATCACAGACATTTTGTTGTTGCTTCTAATTGATGTTCACTATGAAAATTAATACCACATTTTGGCAAGTGATTTTTGCAGCCAAAGGAGGAACTTTTGTGCTGTATGTGTTAAGCGTATCTCCTGTCATCAAATAATAAATGCCTGGCATGTAACTAGATGTGCAAATATAGCTAGAGACATTAATAAGAAAAATACATGAGAACATTTTGTTTCATGAATAAGTACAGTTTTAAAATTTTAAATGAGTCTCCAAAGTATTTACATATTTATAGTCTTCTCGTATATTTGGAATTCTTTATCACTAAATGGAATCTTATATTATAGTCTGCATTTCTTGCTCATATACAAAGTTTTTTTTCATAGCTCATGTTTTTGTGAGACTACTCATTATTCCGTAGAGTAAGATTACAACTATTAAAATGTTGTAATCTAAATTTTCCTCCTCTTCAGTATACTACTCTATGTAGTACGGAAAGAGTGGTGTTGATCATATTATGTTAAAACCATTGAAAAGACAATTATGGGTCACATGCAAACTTTGTGCAGCATTTTAGAAGGGTGACATATCAGAGAATAGATTCTAAAATGTATACTTATGCTAGAACTGGTTGCATCAAAACAATAAAATAGGCTGGCTTAAGAAAGTTTTTGCCTCTTGATAGCATAACTGTTCTGACTGACTACCTCAGAAATTGTTAAGATAGATGAGAGCAGTTACTCTGAAACTCACTGGAATCGGCAAGCATGTTTACACTCAATCCCACATATATCTAATGAAACATGTTTTTCACTAATCTAAGCTCATTTTCTCTTTCAGCCAGAAGCTAGAAAACTAGTTTTCTGAAACTATAAAAATGAAATGTTAAGCCTGAGGAAGAGAGTTTCTGGCACATGTGTCTGACATTGATTGAGATGGAATGGGTTCGAGAATGTGGCTCTGGGTCTGAACCCAAGACTGAGGCAGCACTGTTTTTATAGAGCAGATGATTATAACAACAGGTGAGGCAGAAGATGATGATTAATGTACTGAGGAAATTAAAAAAATAAAAACGGGCTAAACAACTATAAATGTGTAATGGCATTACTAACTCTGCATATTTCCATTTATTATCTTTCTTGTTCTTTTTATTATATTTGACCTTGTTGATTGCTCTTCTCTTGAAAAAGTAATATATATTATATATAATATATGTTAAGTGAATAAAAGTAGAATTCATCAATGAATTAAGATATGTGTGTGTATGTATATGTGTGTGTTTGTGCGTGTATATGTATATATATATATATATTCCTTTCACTTCCAGAACACTATGGCCTCGTCCCCTCACCTTCTAGCCATACCTGCCCAGCCTCCTTTGTATATTTCTCTTAGTTGGCTTTTCTTAAATGTTGGTGTTGCCCCCAGTTTCTATTCCAGGCTATTTTTGCTTCTGAATTTATACATATTTTTGCCTACTCCAGAAGTGTACATTAACTGTGACTATAGTGGCCCAGAAAGCTTTATTTTCAAACCAGATTGTTCTTGTGAACTCTACACCATCTACCGAATTTCACCTTGCACATGTCCCAAGATACTCCAATCTCAAATTGAAAATATCCTTTTACTACTGATCTACCTGAATTCTATATCTAGGTTGATATTACTGCCAATTCATGTGCCCAAACCATAAACGTGAACATCACTCCTCTTTCTCTTAATAAACAAGTCTTGACAATGTTACCTGCTAAATATTCTCAGTTATATCTACTTTTTCTCTATCACCACCAACTCTACCCAAGATTAGGCCTTCATTTCTCTTAACCGCACTGTAGCTAACAGTTTTTTTTTTCCCTTTCTAATTTATATTCCACATATATCTAGAGACATCTTAATAAAGCATGAATATGTCACATGATTTTTTCCCATAAACCGCTGTCCGCTTTTCATTACTTTTAGGATAAAATCTTAACTACATGACATTGTTTTAAAAACCCTGCCTTACCTCTGTTTTGTCATTCAGCCCACATACCTTACCCTTCAGGTATGCTGAGTTTTTTCCCAAAATAGAGCCCTTGAATACATAGCTTTTGTCGAGATTGTTACTTGGACACTACCTAGAATACTTCACTGCTATCATATGCCTCCTAACTTTCCCTAAATAAACTAATTAATTTTTTAACATTAATCATTCTAACTTTTCTGCAAAGCCTACACTGACCAGCCACCCCACAGCCTTGAGTTAGATGACCTTAAAACAGTCATACACTCTTAATTTTTTCTTTTATAGAATTCATCAATGAATTAGGATGTGTATTTAACTTAACTGTAAGAATGGGGATCATGTCAATATTACTCATTGTTATAGTCCTAGTTGTTAGTGCAACACTTTAGTAGGCCCAAAAGTAAATGCATGTGCTTTTAGAGTGAAAAAATACATTTCTTGGTTCCCTGGGTGGCTCAGTCAGTTAAGCCATCTGACTTCAGCTCAAGTCATGATCTCAGAGTCCTGGGATTGAGTCCTACTTTGGACTCCCTGCTCTGTAGGGAGTCTGCTTCTCCCTCTCCCTCTCCCCTGACTCATTCTCTCTCTCTTTCAAAAACATTAAAAAAACTTAAAAAATACATTTCTTCATAGTTCCACATGTAAATATTAAACTATTCAACTAGTAACAACACTGTTTTTCTTTAGCAGGTTTTAGGTTTGTTTTTTATTCCATTTTAAATAACTTGTCTTGTGTTACTTAAAATTGGGGCAATTGATTTTATACAGCACTATTCAGGAGTTCAAAGTACATTTAGTGACACACTCAGGTAAGAGGACCTGGTTAAAGAGAGGAAATGACTGGATAATGAGACTTTGCATCTGTGACAGACTCATCTCAGGGCCTAGGATGAGGATGAACTGATTTATTGATTAAATAAACTCATCGGTGCCTGGTATCTATTGTTTTATAAGGTTTCCCTTAAAAGGACAATTATATGAAAGGAAGTAGTGAGGTCAAGGGTTCACTTCTATGCAGACAGCACATGCCGTATGACCAAGCTATGCTCAGTGAACCGTCAAAACACACTGTAGTTCCTGCTTCAAATGTTAGCATTTATCTAACAACTATTTATTCCTTCTAATTTACTACAATAGCACTGGCATTGAACTCCCAAACTAGATAGGTACTGTGTGGTAAACACAGGCAGAAAACCACTAGCAAAGGAAAAAGGCTCAGGAAGGAGAACACTATGAGAAACCTTTACCAGCCTAAAAATGGTCACTGCACCACTACAAAAATAGGGAGCATCTATTAATGGCACATAAATTGACTGTTTTAAGCACAGTGTGTTCAGCTTGCTTGCAGGTACTTCTGATTATCTTTAAAAGATGGCAAAGTTTAGTTCTGTTCTGCACAGTTTGGCAGCTGAAATAATAGAACATTGGAAATTTCCCTTATTGGTAATTTCTTTTATTGCATTATAAATTGTTTTTCCTATAGTAACTCACTAGGGAAAGAATAATAACCACGCCAAATGTTAGAGTAAATAATTAAAAACAACTACAATTTTAATATGTTTTGTTCAGTACATTATTTAATGCTAACTTGCAGTGAAACTGCTGAGGAAGTGTTGAGTTTGTATACCCAGCAAGTACAGGAATTCCCTTTGATGATAGAGATGCAATAAAATAAAATCAATGATCATAATGTTATCTCAAATGACTTACACTGAGCCCTGAAGACATTCCATCTATTTGTCCTTTTGAAGCATGCTTTAGTTTATTATTTCTGTAGTCTGTCATGACTAATAAGTATTGTCATAAATTGTGTTTTCTGAGTCTAATAAATTCTTAATATTATGCTGTTTCAATTATTTTTATTTTCTACAAGATTCATTAAAATATACTCTGGAATTTTAGAAATCTTGAAATCAACACGAGTTGTCTAGTTGCTTCCATGTTGCATAATTAACTTACCCATGTCTTACTTGGCTTTCCCTTGAACATAGACCAGCCTGAGGGCAATTGGAAGTGCACCCCAACAGCACACTCCACTGAGGAAGCTTGTCAGGTTTCTGAAGTTAGCATTCAGTCCTTTCATTTGTTATTTGTCCTGGTATTATCTGTAAATTTTAATAATTCATTGACTCTAAAAACATTTACCATGTTCTTGTTATGTATAAAGTATATTTATAACATTCAGATAGGAAATGCATAGTTGATCCTTGCCTCCAAAGGGTTCACAGTCTGGTATGATGGTAATATAATATGTTGAAGGCAATAGTGGCATCATGCACATAGATTTTTACTAGGAAAAAAAAAAAGATTTCTAACTGGCCTTGGGAAGAGAGAGGGATCAAAGAAAACTTTCAGAAGGTGGTGATTCAGGAGTTGACTATTAAGTGAAAGTTATGAGTCAGCTAGGTATTAGAAGAACCATAAAGGAGACAGAAAGTAGGGAGGTATTTGTCCTTCCCTTTTCCTTTCCTTTTTTTTTTTTTTCCCTCCTTCTCTTCCAATAAATACCAATTGAAACATTGTATGTGCCAGGTGTACCACAGGTGAATGAGATAAAATCTAAAGAGAAGGTACAAAGAAGCAAAGAGATAGAGGCTAGAAAGATATGGTGTGAGTGTAGAAATACACAAAATTCTGGGGCAAGAGTGGGAAACTAGCTAGAGTTCAGTTTATATCGGGTTTTATTTTTATGCCCAGAGATGGAGTTTGGACATTATCCTATATGTAAAAGTTATCTATCTTTTAAACATAATTAATATTAATTATGTTGTAAAGATAACTAATGGACTTTGAGGGCATTATACTAAGTGAAATAAATCAGAGAAAGACAAATACCATATGATCTCACTGATATGTAGACCCTCAAAATTCACACACACACAGATAACAGCTCACAGATATAGAAAAGACGTTGGTGGTTGGAGAGAGTTGGAGGTTGAGGGGTAGGTGAAGTAGGAGAAAGAAGTAAAAAAATACAAACCTCCAGTTATAAAGTAAGTAAGTTCTGAAGACCTAATATATGGCGTGTACATTTAGTTAACAATAGTTGCTAAAAGAGTAAATCTTAACAGTTCTCATCACAAAAAAGTTTTAACTATGTGAGGTGATGAATATTAATTAGACTTACTGCAGTGATCATTTTGCAATATATACTTATACTGAATCATTATGTTGTACACTTGAAACTAATAAAATATGTAACAGTTATATTTTAATAAAAAGAAAAAATAAACAAATAAATAAAAGTAATTACTAGATATAACCAAATTTGTGGCTGGCATTATAACTGGCAATGGTGTTGAAAATAGATTTGAAGTGCAAAGAATGGAGATGAGGTGCAGTTAGGCAGTTATTTCAGCCCTCTAAGGCAATAATCATCAAACCTTGAAATAGGAATGTGATCATAAGAATGGAGAGGAGGGAAGAGATTTGAAAATAAGTTAAGAGAGTGAATAATTTGAATCCAGAGGCTTGATGGATAGATGTGGAAATTGAGGAAGAGAGGAAAATAAGAGATGACACCCTGTATTTAGACTGGATAATGTGGTGGCGCCAGCAGGGAAGAACAGGTATGAGTAGGATTCAGTTTTAAACATGCTGTGTTTAAGACTACTAGTGTACCCAGGTAGGGTGTTCATGAGGCAGCAGTTTATAGGAATCTGAAGGTAACTGTAGAGTCTTGGGTGCATATTTAAATTTTAGAGTCCTTGATTTTTGATTGATAGTTGAAATAATAAAAGCATATGATATTATTGATAAAGAATTGAAGAGAGAGAAAAAAAAATGTTCCATGAATAGTGGTGGGGGATTTTATTTTAGGGACTGATGAAAGATAAGGAAGGAACTACTTGATAAGCAGAAAAAAAGGAAATCAGAGGAGGATGAGAAAAATTAGTAATGCACTAAAGGAATGGAGAGCTTAAAAACAGATTTGGTTGACAACTGGATGGAACTAAAAGGCCAATAACATGGCACCTGAAATATGAGTGCTAAACATGGCTTATTGACAGTGGTTCTTGACTTTTCACAAAGGAAACATCAGTTGGGTAGAAAGGGAAGAAGCAAATTTGGGACAAGATGAAAAATAAATGGGGCATGAGGTAACTGAGTCTATGCTGTTGTTTATGCTGTTGTTTTAGAAGTTTGGATGTGGTAAGAGGAGACAGATTTCCAGAGGAGGCTGTGGAATTATAGAAAGTCTCTCTAGGATGTGAAGGAGTGGAGACCAAAAATGATCAAAAATACCTGGGACAGGTACTGTTGGAAAGGGAGAGTTTCTAGTACCAGATCTAGTTCATGAAATTTCCTTGATGGTAGGTCTTAATGTGGTTAGTTTTAGATATAGAAGGAGAAATAATGAAGCAAGTTCCCAGAGGAGGAAAGGCAGAAGAGATCACAGGCAGTGAGGCTGACTTTGATCAAGAGTACAGTACTCTAGGAATCTTAGAGACAGGTTAAGAAGGATGAATGTGGGTGTAGAGAAGTTGCCAGCTGGTGGCAAGGAAGGAGGACAAAGGCTGGTTATGGATGCTAATGGTTTATCTTCTCAATTTGGAGGGGTAGTTAGGAGTGGTCCTCTACTAAGAGTTGATGGGAGGCAGGTTGCAATCAAATATAGGATTTCCAGGAGCAGCAAGTGTTCTGTATATTTGATAAAGAGAAGAGGAATGGGAGCTAGCAAGGACGAAGAAACAGAGACAGCAACACTGAGGCTGACTGTAGTCCATGAATTCATTCTCTGTACCACTCTGGCTACAGAAATGAGTGAAAACAGATAGCAATATAGACCTTGGACTGGACTTTTGGTGGGGTGAGGTGGAGCAAAAGGCTACGAACATCAGGGGACTGAGAGTACTCATGAAATTCTAGTTCAAATGATCAAGCATGGATTTATGCATCTACCCTGGGTATGCCTGAGGGCCAACTGAGCAAGCACACAGCCCTGTCCCAGAGTCTCAGGGCTGGTTCAGTGTCGCTTCCCTTGCCACCATGACAGAAGTTGCAAGAAGAGCAAATCTCAAAGGCAGTACTGGTAGTGGAATTAGTAGAATGCTAACTATTGATGAAGCAAAGCAACCCTCATAAAAACTTCCAGTTCATGTTAGGGATATTAAAGTGCAATAGGTCAACAAACAAAGATGCTCTTAATATTACACTCCTCTAGAAAAATACCAAGAATCGTGTATGTATGTGTGTGTGTGTGGTGTATGTATAGGTATACAAACATCTTAAAGTTTCACTAACCACATTTCTGTGATTATTTTCGAGTGTATGTTGAGTATATTCTTTCAGATAGCCTTTTGAGATTGTCATCCTGGGATTTAATCATTTGGCAAATATTCTTCACTCTTATATTCTCTATCCATATTGACTTAACTAATAATATACTGTAACCAAAGAAAATCCATATTTAATAGATTTACCGAGATATAATTTACATGCCAAAAAACTCACTGATTTGAACAGGAAAATTCGATGCTTTTTAGTATATTCACAGAGTTGTACAACCATAGTTAAGCAGCCACTACTATAATCAAATTTTAGAATATTTTCATCAGCAGCAAAGAAGCCTCACACCCATTAACAATCCTTCTCTAGGGTCTCTCAGATCTAGGCAACTACTAATCCACTTCCCATCTCTATAGATTTGCTTATTCTCTTTTTGATGACATTTCTTCTTGAGCTTCCTGAAAGCTGCAGTCGTGACTTGTTCCTTTTTCAAGAAACTTGGTCCACAACTGTCATATCGTTGCTCTGTGCCATCATCCTTGGGATTCCCTGTCTTAGATTTCATTGTCTTTTTCATCTTGGATTTCACTTCTCCATTTTGGGGAGTCATACCCTTCAATAACCTTCTGAGAGAGGATTTGTAGATAATTTTTTGAAATTTTGAATACTTGAAATTGTTAAGTTCATTTTCACTCATAATTTATATTTTGTTGGGCAGAGAATTTTTGATTAGGATTAGTCTTCCTTCATAATTTTCAAGGTAATGTTCAATCATTCGTAGTGTCAGTGTGGAGAAGACTGAAGATATTTTGATTTTTAATCTTGCTTTTGCCTTGCCTTTCTCTAAAAGCTTTTAGAATCTTCTCCTTATTCCCAGTTATATTAGAAAACCTAAGTCTCTTCTTTTTCTTCTTATACAGAATCTTTCACTTCTGACATTTCTTGTCACCAAAGGTGTGGGGTTTCTTCCCCTACCAAGTGGTCCTGTGATACTAGCTGGGTGTCCTAGAATTTAAACCAATCCTGACCCTATCTACCTAGAGGTAGCCTCAGATCCCACAGATTAAGGGCTACCCCCAACTTCCGATGTCATCACAAGTCCATGTTGTCAATGCTGCTTCTTACTGACTGACATGATAAATCTGAGTTTCCCTTGACCCCTCCTCTGGTTCAACTAATTTTCTAGAGTGGCTGTCAGGACTCAAGAAAACACTTGGTTATGTTTACTAGTTTATTAAAGGAAATAATAAAGAACACAAAAGAACAGCCAGACGAAGAGATACATAGGCTGAGGTCTGGGAAGGTCCCTAGTGCAGGATTCTGTTCCTATGGAGCTGTGGTGTGTCACCTTACCCATACATGCATGTGTTCCTTGACATTAAAGAACACAGAACCCCACAGTTTTAGTATTTTTATGGAGGCTTCATCACGTAGGCATAACCAATTATTAACCACATTTCCAGCCCTCCCCCCCCCATCTAGCGATGTGGAAAGAGGCAGATCTTAAATTCTACGTTTCTGATCTTGGCTTGGCTTTTCTAGTGACGAGCCCTCATCCAGGAGCTATGCAGACCCCACCCAGAGTCCCCTCATTAAAACAAAAGGGCTCTTATCACTTAAGAAATTATAAGGGTTTTGGGAGCTCTTTGGCTGGAACCTGTGGCAGAGACCAATATATCTATTTTTTTCTTAAAAAAAAAAAAAAAAGATTTTAGGGGCACCTGGGTGGCTCGGTGGGTTAGAGCCTTTGCTTGGGTCATGATCCCAGGGTCTTGGAATCGAGCCTCACATTGGGCTCTCTGCTGGGCAGGGAGCCTGCTTCCTCCTCCTCTCTCTCTTCTCTCTGCCTGCCTCTCTGCCTACTTGTGATCTCTATCTGTCAAATAAATAAATAAAATCTTTAAAAAACAGAAATAATAAAATAAAATACATTTTTTTAAAAAAATACTTTATTTAATTATTTGAGAGAGAGAAAGACAGAGAGAGCATAAGCAAGGAAGAAGGAGAGGGGGAAGCAGACTCTCTACTGAGCAGGGAGCCCAACACCTGGCTCAATCCGGGGACCCTGGGATCAGGACCTGAGCCACCCAGGCACCCCAACATATTTTCTATTATGAACCTCATAATGTACCTCATACTAGTATTCTTAGAATGTATCTTGAGGCAGATCTATTTTTGCCCCATTTTGCAGAAAGTCACAGAATCCTTCTGTCTCAAAATTTATATTCTTCAATTCCTAAAAGATGTCTTTAAATATATCTTAGATGATATATCCTCATTGTATTCCTTTTTCTATTTCTGGAATTGCTTTAATTTGGCTGTTAGACTTTCTAGATTGACTGTTTAATATTCTTATATATATTTTCTCCTTTTACTTTCCATTAGAAGTCTTTGACTTTAATTTCTGAGAGATTTTCTCCACTTTATCTTTCAGTTCATCCATTTAATTTTTAATATTTGCAACACATGGGGCACCTTTGGTGGCTTAGTCAGTTAAGCATCTGCCTTCAGCTCAGGTCATAATCCTGGGGTCAGGGATCTGAGCCCTGTGTCTGGCTCCCTGCTCAGTGGGGAGCCTGCTTCTCCCTCTCCCCCTGCCCCTCCCCCTGCTCATGCTCACTCTCTCTTTCACTCCCTTCCTCTGCACTCTCTCTCAAATAAATAAATAAAATCTTTTAAAAGAAATTTGCAACACGTCTTTAATTTCTACGAGGATTATTTTCCCTCTGAAAGTCCTGCTCCTCTTTTATTTATAGCACTCAATTCTTGTTTCTGCAAATGCAATATTTTTTCTTACTCCACTGAGGGTATTGTTGCTAGCTTAGTTTTAGAAGTTTTAATACCCGTGCTGTGTGTAGTATCTATTTTCTCCAAGTTGCTTTTTCTCATTGTTTTGATATCTTTCATACAACAGACTTTCCACAGATACAGGATGATCCTTGACTGCCTACCTGTATTTAAGACTGGGGCCCTAAAAAGCTGGTTGGAAGTTCTCTACCCATACTTAGAGCTTATGACTATAAGTTCTTATTGTGGTAATGTCACTAAGGCATTATAGAGAGAAATACCAAATTGCCAGTATCTTTAGGGTTTTGTCCTCCTGCCTCCTTTTGGGGGTTGGATTGAATTGGCATCTTCCCCAGAGAAAAATCTTCTAATCTCCTCCAAAGCCTATTGCTTATGCATTATGTGTTGAAAAGGTAAGAGGTCTGGGTGTTTTACAGAATCCCTATGCTGGCTTATAATTAACATTTCTTAAGTTTTACAAGCCAATTATCACTTTTTTGGCTTTCAAAATTTTGCTGATGATTCTCTTCTTTTATTCCTTTGGATTTATTAGTTTGTAACTTAAAAAAAATTCTTTTCTTCTTTTTAGTAGAGCTTCAAGAAGGAGCAAGATTCTATAAATTAACTCTCCACTTTTTTCACTTAATCATCCACAGTTAGGTTCTATAGCTCACACTTCTGTACTCCAACTTACATACAGACACATATAATTTTGAATTGAACTTAAATGCTATAATAAAGGAAAGTATCAACTGTGTTTAGTACATACAGGGTAAAAGTGAACTCAATTAGAAAAGTTCAGAATTTTTTTTTCTTTTTTCGATATTTGGGCTAGGACTTAAAATATAAAATCATCTTTGCTATTCATTGTAAAAAAGGAAAGAAATCTTGACCCTAGGACTTTAAATTGGGCAGGTACATTTCTGGGTAGTTCATAAGGCTTCAGCTTTATATCCTTAAAACAATTCTCTCAATTGGAATAATATTCCATATTGTAGATAAGGAAAATGGAGTCCAGAGAGGTTTTTTTTTTTTTTTTTTTTTTAAGATTTCATTTATTTGACAGAAAGAGAGAGAGATAGGGAAAGAAGCAACACAAGCAGGGGTGAGAGAGGCAGAGGAAGGCTTCTGCTGAGCAGGGAGCCTGATATGGGGCTCGATCCCAGGATCTTAGCTAGGATCATGACCTGAGCCAAAGGCAGATGCTTAACGACTGAGCCACCCAGGCGCCCCAGAGAGATTTATTTTTAAAAGATTAAAATTATATAGTAAGAAATGATAGAGCTTGAATGGAAATATAGTTTCCCATTTCTCCAAAGCTATGCTTCCAGTGTAGAAATGTACCAAGAGTAAAATAGGCATCTTTATCAGAAGCAAAAATGGCATTGATATTTACTGAGAAATAGTTACCCCTCAAAATTGTTAAGAGTGATTATCCAATTTATGTAATACCTAAGTGTATCTTCTCCCCTTATCTCACTGATAAATATCTAACTTTGGAGGGTTTTTTGTTTGTTTGTTTGTTTGTTTTACTACTTTCCTGCTTTTGTACTCATTTTGTGTACAGAAAAGAGGGAAATCCCCACCCCCCCCCCCACCCCCCGGGCCTTGTGGAAGGAAGCTAAATCAAATCATTTAACTTACACTTGAGGACCTGTGGATTAATTCCTCCAGCCCCTTTCTGTCTAATGTTTACAAGCCCCCCTGACCTGACACCCGTAAGTGTTAGCAGAGGCAGAACTATGAAGCATTTTTCGGGCATTCAGCATTTACAGATGCTTGAATATTATTTTTTTCTACCTGCTCCATCTTCTGTCTTTCCTCCCCTTTAGGGGCTTATCATCCTTGCTTCTTGATTCAGCCCTACTAAACTTTCCTTCTGTGAATTCCTTTCCTTCGGGAATCACTGGTTTGGACACAAGCAGCATGATATGTATCTCCTGATAATCTTTATAGTATTGCAGCAATACCATTTGATCAATCCTTTGCTCCTCTGGTCCCTTATTTGACCTTTGATGAAACACTGAACCCAAACTTTGTGTAAGGAACTGATTACAGGTAGGGAAACAGAAATGGCAAGATCTAGAGTTCACTTAGTGCTTATTTTGCAGTAGATCCATTCTAAATACATATACTCTCTAGGTTCTCATATTTCATACTTATATAAATGTCCATTAATTGTTGTTATCATTAACAACAATTGAGAAATTGTTATCATTAACAACAGATGAGAAATTAAGTAATTTCCTCCAACTCCAGTACAGAGTATCAGGTAGAGCCTATATTTGTACAAGGATGGTCTAGCCAGAAAGAAGTTTCCACCCAGCACTCTGCACTGCAGGGTCAAGATTAACTTTGTTCCTGAGTGACTCCTTTGGCACTTACTGCCTGGAAGTTTTAGTTAACATTTTAAACTTATTAGTGGGTTCATGGACATTTTATAAGCACTCAGAGTAGAGGCCCTTCAGGCAAGCAGAATAACAAAGTAGGCACTTAGAATTTATAGAGGACTTTAGGCCAAATGCCCTGAAGGCCAGAAAGCTTTCATGAACCTCATTCTATACCAACTCTAGGCTATTGTTCATTGTTCAGAATGCTGAACAAGACTTGGAAGTCTTTGTCTTAATTCTGGCTCTTTCTCTTATTCCAGTATGGGCATGGGGAATTGAAAACCAGTCGCTTACTCTTTCTGCACCTTGGATTTTACATCTGTAAAAGAGTGAACAAAATATTTGACAACCTACCTTGTATTGTTTGAGTATAAAATTAGACAGTATATGGAAAAGTTATGCAAACTTCAAAGTACTAGAAGAAAACAATCATTCATAGTGTCTATGTAAAAAAAGTAAGCAGCTGAGCTGTAAATGTAATCATACATTAAGTCTTGTTTCCTCTTCTCCACATTGGAAAGATTGTCATTTGTCTTCCAGAAGACATACTGTATCAGAATGTATCAGAAAGAATGGCATTTAGAAATCTTGGACTACAGGGAAGGTAGGATTGGATCTACAAAGCTACTGTCACACACATGAACAGGTTAAACTGCTGGTTTCCAAAACTTTATGTAGCTCCTGTACTACAGACCCAGGAGCCAATCTCTGACTTACCCTCATTAGGAAAGCAGAGGAACTTTTGGAAAAGAAACTCTAAAAATCAGAATTTTCTATTATCTTTTAAATATTTATTTTTAGGTCTTCTCGGGTAAGAAGGCAAACATTTTCATGTTCTCTAGGGTATTTCTACTCCTCCTTAAAAATACTTGACACACCTTTAGCCAGTGATGACAAAATCCATTATTCCGTAGTTGAGAAAGAAAGAGACCCCAAATCTAAATGGTTTTTCAGAACATTTGTAGTTAATCTAAGTCTAATCTAATTTAAATTCTAACAAAGTAATCAAGCAATAAGTATAAATAGCTGTTATCAGATGCCTTCCTATTTCCAAATAAAAGGAAGAATATAAGTCACTTAGAAGGCTCAAGATTCTGGATTTTAGGATCACACCAGTGAAGGAAAGGGACACACAGTAGGAGTCTTAAAATGACAGTGGTAAATGTTTAAACAAAATTGCAGTCATCCTTGTTTATCTTTGACAGATGGAGGTTTTACAGGCTTTGTCTGGGGACAGAGAAGAGGTGGCACTGAGTCACAGATGGGCCCTGAGTCAGTCCTTCCAGCGTGCTGGAGGTCATCGAGCAGAGCAGGATGAGGACCCTTCTAGAGACTGAATGCATGTATCCACCTAAAATTTATATGTTGGCTCTTAGTCCTCAGCGATGGTACTGGGAAGTGAGGTCTTTGATAACTGCTTAGGTCATGAAAGTAGAACCATCATGAATGGGATTTGGGCCCTCCAGTGTGTAAGGTCATCACAAGACGATGGCTGTCTATGAACAAGGAAGCAGGCTTTCCGCAGACACTGAGTCTGTCAGTGCCTTCATCTTAGAATTCCCTGAATCCAGAACTGTGAGATGAATGTTTGCTATTTATAAGCCTATGATCTGTTATAACAGCCTGAATGGATTAAGACAGACCCATGGGTGTTGCTGCAATACCTTTAGCCATACTACCTCTGTTTTCCACTGGTATCTACTCTGTACTTAAAAAAAAAAAAAAAAGTCATTTTTTATGTTAATAAGAATAATTAACCAAATATTATTGTTCATAAAACAAAATTAATTAATTCTTTAATCAATTGATAAGAGTTCAGCAAACTGCTTCAGCTTAGCCTACGGCACCAGAAGGAACAGCTTGTATAAACACAGTTCTCTTTGCTGAGTGGAATGAATTTCTTACTTAATTTTCCACTCTTTTAATTGGCTATTTTTTTCAGAAATAATTCCCATTTTATGCTTATTTTCAAGGTTTATGATGATATCTACTTGTAAAAATACTCACCACTCATAATTCTTTACATCATCTGTGCCCAAGTACACATATGGGCACATGAAACAGACTGAAAT
The DNA here is from genome assembly GCF_009829155.1 of Mustela erminea. Classification (NCBI taxonomy): domain Eukaryota; kingdom Metazoa; phylum Chordata; class Mammalia; order Carnivora; family Mustelidae; genus Mustela; species Mustela erminea. Next base: position 25,575,204 of record NC_045618.1, read on the forward strand.
CTAAGGGTATGAGAAAAAAGTGTGCTTACACAAAAAGTGTTCTACATAATCTCTTCCATGGTTTAACAATGTATTTATTCAGGTGTCAAGCAAAATAGCAAAGATCATGACATATTCTAATTGTAATTTGATGGGTTGATTAACATTTTGACCATTTGTTTTTAAAATAGAACATAGAATTGTTCTCCACTCAGTTCAGAGCCTAAATTAGATAAAACCTCAACTGTAACAAGTCACACAGAGAAGGATTATCAAGTTTCATGACCTTGAATATAAATGTCTTTCTTACTTACAATGCTGGGATTTATATTGTTAGTCACACATCTTACAGAATAAAACAAATAACATTGCCTATTAAATCTTTGCATGTTAGAGAATTGTGTATTTTTTGTTGATTGTCAATTCACTGGACTATTAAATTCATTTTAGTCTGTATTTCGTGGAGTGATCTAGAGAAACTGTGAAATTATCTCATGTTGTTAACAGAAGGGGCAGCTTAAATCTATAAACAACTTGTTAGCACAGGTTTTAAACCTTTAAATATTCATTTGGTATGAATCATGTTTTAAAGCCTATCTTCCATATTATTCCTAAATGTACAAAAACAGAATCAATTGGTTACTGGAGCCAGCTTCATAAACTCAGCCCTTAGTATTTTCCTCTCTTGGTTTATCAATTTCTTCAGGCTGGGTGACAAGAATATCCCCTTCCCTTGTTCTTGTGCAAAAGCAAATGGAGTACTGCAGATGCATTCCAAGGTATTTGGAAACCTCATTCTAACATAAGGATCATTTCTCCTATTGGAGAGAACACTGAGGAACCACAGATGGTTCAGGAACAGGCAACTGGGCCAAGTTTTAACATTTTAGTGTTGCCACATTGGGTTTTGTTTCCTACTAATAATGCAGCCAAGTATCTTGAAACTTTTGCCCCCACCCCCCCAGCAGGAGGCTGCTTCCCAGTGGTCCTTACTCAGGAGATCAGAATCCCATTTTTTCCTTCATTCGATGGATATTAAGTCAATGCACAGCTTAGTAATATTTGGCCCAAACATGTCATATCTCATTTTTAAGTTAGACAACTTATAGCTCCTGGAAACATAAATAATTGAAAAGCACTTTATATTTTATCGGTTTCTCACAACACCTTTATGAAGTGGTACAGTGGTACAGTGTTACTGAGATATCATTGCAAATGCAATGATGGGTGATGTGTTTCCTTTTCACATAATAAATAGCAAAATGAGGTCATGAATGGGAAACTCTAATCCATTTAGATATTTTTTTCTTTTAAAAATGATCATTATCATTTATCAGAATATAATAAGTCACCTTAAATTGAATGTGGCCTGTATTTATATCTGCATAGTAGGTGCAGAAGAGGCTAGGGCTCCCAGTGACCCACGTGAGGTAAGAGCCAGGAGGATGTGAACGGAAGGTCAAATCTTCTGCATGCACCCATATTATAGGAGGAGGAAAGAAAACCTGGAATCTAATGGGATTCAAGTTCCTAATTCCTCAAGAAACGTATTTTTTTAAATCATGAATTGCAAAGGGAGATCTGTAGAAAGTCTCAGATCCTGCAACAGAAGATGAGCCACACAGTGGAGGCTGTGACTCACTGGCTAAGGTAATGTTTATCTTTTTCTTGGTGTGCCACTTTCTCGTGCTCCTCTGGAGCCTTTTCTTTTAAATTGAAACCAGTCCCTAAAAAATGAGAAATCAGGTAATGGGAAAAGTCACTTCCTTAAGCACCAGATTACTATAATAGCCTGGGTTTATGTCTCTGGCATTTTCCCTCCTACCTAGCCCTAGTCCACTGCCATGGGTGTGTGACTTTGTTTATTGGAATGGAAAAAAATGCATCTTTCTTTTCAGTTGAGCTCTTTTTACATGCCAGCTGTGTTGTGTGCTGAGGTTCTGTCTGGCTTGGTTTGGCTGATGGCGGAGCTGCTGAATCTCACTGGAAGGACACAGCATGAAGCAGAAGCACACTTTCAAACAAGAAGTCCCTGAGGGCACACTACAGTGGTCTAGCATGGCAGGTCCCCAGGGGAGAAGAGAGAAGCACAAGGATGGGCTCTGACTGCCCTCTTAATTCCCAACCTCTGAGTCAGGCTAAGTAGCCAGGGCAGAGGGACGGTGAATAAGTACGAATAAGTGATCTGAATTACCTCTGAACTTGTGCAAACATGTCTATATGATTCTTAAATCAACACCAGTTTCTTAGTACTTAGTCTCAGTACTTAGTCTTAAGTACTTCATTTACTGTTTCATTCTAGAAGTACATCTGGGGACTTTCCGAACGTAGAGACTCTAAGCATTCTGAAAGCTAAGTCAGGATAAGTCCCGGTAGGTTCCTCAGTTATAGGTTTATGTGATGGTGAACTTTGTCTTTGTGACAAGTGTACTGAGAAAAGTCCCTCACAACTCCTGTGGTTCTAGCTTTGTGCTTCAGGTAGAGAGGCATTAAAATAACTCAAGATATGTGACAGCTTTTCTGCTTTAGAATGTCTTTAGATGGTCCGTCTTTAGTTATAAATCTATTTTTTGAAAAAGAAACTCCTAGGTGGAAATTTGCTTAAACATTTACATTAAGACTTCCTTTGAAATACTAATAATTATCTCCAATCCTAACCCTGTTTATTATAATGACAACGACCTGGAAAGATGAGTGATGTGGAAAAAAAAAATTAAGTGCGTGTTAAATTCTTAATCTTCTAGAAAAAAAAACATAATGAAATGAATTGTTCTTACATATATTAATGATTATTATTTTTTTTTTCTAAAAAAGTGGGCAATACTTGAATCCTGTTCAGATCAACCACGTGCACCTTCCTTATTGTCAGTAAAATTGAATATATAGAATATACTCAGCAAATAATATGTGGGTCTTTGACCCCAATCCCAAAGGATTCCTATAAGCTAAACTGGCTCTTGAGGACACCATTGTGCCTTAAAGCTGGTGGATTCAAGAATTTATTATTGCCCTAATACCACACCTGAGACTTCTGGTAAGTCATTTAGTCCAAAGCCACAAGCACTAGGAGCTGATTGCCAAGTGGTATGTACAACACTGTTGCCACTGCAAGCAAAAAAAGGGAAGAACTGGCAAGGAGGAATACAACACTGATACCTTATAACCTTGATGTGTTTCATCGACTGGGATTGATTCAGTAATACCTTTGATTTCTTGGACTACCAGTGGTGAAGACAGAGTGTAGCCTGTCAAAATGCAGATTTATTGACCATGGCTGAGTGAAGTGCAGGGTTTTAATTGGCAGACTGGAAGCAGGGGCTCCATACCTTTCTGCCGGTTCATCTTCTCTTACATTTTCCTTGAGACTAGAGCAGGGTGCTCACACATTTGGGTTCACTTCCTCCACAACTCACTGCCAAAGTGGAAAGGATGTTCATATTTCCTGGCTTCCATTTTGAAATCCTAAGGGAGACTCTTAATAGGGTCACTTTTAGCAATTATTTTGGCCAGGGAGATTAAAGACTGAAGACCCCGTCTGATTTTGATAATGTAGTATCTAGGGGTTAAGTTCTGCTTCAGTGTACACATGGGCCCAGTAGGTGGATGTTTACTGAGAGCAATTGTTGATGCTGCTGTGGCTGATAACTCAGACAATCAAAAATCTGTAGAAATATGGGGCAAGATCTGGACGAATGAAAATCAGAAGCTTCTAGGGAGGGACTGGGGATATGGGATGAGAAGATGTGGGGAAAGGAACACTTTTCTGCACCAGCATTTCTTTTCTTTTAAATTAAATTAAATTTCTTTTAAATTAAAATGCAAAAGTTCAAAATAAAAAAAAAATGTTGATGCTGAGTTGGCATCACCAGTGTTTACAACCCTTGTTCTGAATATATTGAATTAGATCTCTATTTTTTGCCTTGGGTAAATTAAATGTAGTAAGAGAGGATGGGAACACTCCAAATAAATCTTATCTCTTTTCTTTCTCCCTGCTTTCCTTCCTTCCTTCTTTCCTCTTTTTTTTTTTTTTATAGTAGAAAAAATTTACATGTTTCTAATTGTCTTTGGCAGAGGTTTTTTGTTTTTGTTTGTTTGTTTGTTTTTGCAGAGATTTTAAGAGCATATTTGAGGTGTGAAGAGGTCTTGAAATAAGACAGCATTCAGATTCCCTTTTAGCTCTTTGTTTTACTGGTTTTGACAGCACATTCCGAGGCTTCACTAGTATGTTTTTAACAGTACACAATGCTGTACCTTTATTTCTCCCAATGAGCATAATTATAATTTAGTATTTAAAAACAAAAGTTGCTACTTGATTACCTCTTGGTATGAACCACAGGCATTAAAAACTGAGAGATTTTTGGTTTTTTGTTTTTCGGTTTTTGTTTTTGTTTTTTTACTCACTACTCAGACTTAATTAAAATTTCCATTTTAGTTAAGAACTGTTAAAGCTAGAAGGCTCAGAAATGTGTCATAGGTCACATTTAAGTGACAGTGACAGTGACAGGATCTTCTGGCTCTCAATTCAGTATCACGTACAGATTTGCTGTATCATGGAGCTTTGTGTCTTATCCATGCAAAGTTTGGCATTATAATTAAAAAAAAAAGTTCTATATACCAAATATTTAATGACTTTCATAATAATTTCAGTGTGTGATAAATGGAGACAAAGAAGAAGTTTATATAGATTCTTATTATTCATTGTATTGCTATGTAGCCAAACCAAATATTTCTAATCTCATATTAACTTTCTAATGCTGCTGTAACAAATTGCCCCCAAATTAGTTGCTGAAAACAACATGAATCAATTATCTTACAGTTCTGGATATTAGAAGCCCTAAAATGAAGGCAAGTTTGGGGCTGCCTTCTTTCTGGAGGCTCTAGGAAAGAATCCATTCCTTGCCTTTTCTAGTTTTTAGAGGTCACCCACATTTTCAATTTTAGGTACCAAATCACTGCAACTCATGCTTTGATCACATCTTCTCTGATCTAGATGATCCCATTTCCTTCTGTAATTTATAAGAACTTCTGTGATTAGCCCATCCAGATAATCCAGGATAATCATCCCAAGATCCTTAACTTAACCCTATCTACAAAGATCCTTTCTATGTAAGGTAAGACAGTCATGAGTTCCAATCATTAGTACTTGGATATCTTTGAGGACCATTACTTTACATACTACAAAGGTCAGCTAGAAATAAACATAGAAATCTGAAAAAGGAGAAGCAGCCCCAATGTACCTCAGAAATTCCTATGTAAACCACCGACCTTAATGGGAAGGTACCATGCAGAACACAAGGTAGTGAGAATCCTCCCCTTCCTGACTCACCTTGATCCCAAACCAACTAGGTTTTGGGTCAGGTTTTCATTGGAGGTCTTCAAGGGAGACAGAGATGTGCAAAGAGAGAGGGTTTTATTTGTTTGTTTGTTTGTTTGTTTTTTAAGTGCCCAGAGGATGAATCTAGCCAAGCTGAAGATCTGCTCTCTGGGGATTTGTGTAAACTAAGGAGAATGAGAACATATTCCTCATGAAGCTGAGGGACAGGAAGGCAATAGGGGAAACCTATCCAAAGAAGGATGGGTTTGCTATGAAGTTATTATCTCAACGGATAAAGGAAGCCCTTGTTGTTGCTTTCTTTTCGTCGGTGACCAATCTTTTCTCCTTTTTCATGTCTCATTATTTTATTATTGTAGTCAAACATTTGCTATCAGACGGTCACAGTTAAACTAAGTCATGGTCTTCAGGTTGTTCATGCAAGCAGAAACATTTGCCCCCACTGCTGGCCAGGTGGTTTGGGAGGATTGCTAAGGATACCCATAGGGTTAGCCTGCAGCTGAAGCAGGGGGCAGGCTCAGGCACCCCTCACTATTCTTATGCTTCCCCGGTTGATTAAAAAAAAAAAAATCAGGGGCACCTGGGTGGCTCAGTGAGTTAAAGCCTCTGCCTTCACCTCAAGTCATGATCCCAGGGTCCTGGGATCGAGCCCCGCATGGGGCTCTCTGCTCAGCGGAAAGCCTGCTTCCTCCTCTCTCTCTGCCTGCCTCTCTGCCTACTTGTGATCTCTGTCTGTCAAATAAATAAATAAAATCTTTAAAAAAAAAAATCAAAACACAGTGACAGGAATAAAATCTCTCTTTCAGGAAGGATAAATGTCTTTAATATGTACTCATATTTTTAGTAGGCATTTGTAAGCAGGACTATATTTATCCAAAGTATTGATGAGTAACTCCAGATACATAGATTCATTTTCCCAGTAGAATCAGAAGACAGGCAGCAATCTGTTCCTGAGGGGATAGCAGGTCAGGGAGTTCCCTAGAGACTTGATCAAGAGTCTTTTCGCATGGTGAACAGAAAGTCAAGTAAATGAAGTAGAATATGAATATTCCTTCAAGATAAGAATAGTCAGGGGGATTTACTGGGTAAGAGGGCATTATGAGAGGTGTCTGTGCAATAGGTCCAAAGTCAGACTCTCTCTTAGAGAACAAAGCCTATGGATTATCAAATCTGGACGCCCTTATGCATTTGAGCCCTGTAACAAAGTAACCCTATCATGAATCTACACTCAACAAGCAGCGTCCAACTTCCTCTCTCTTGGAATTGTTCCTGAAATAGTCCTGTGCACATGATGACTTTGACTTTACTGGACATCATGACATAAGCAGTCCTGCAAGACTGGGTAAAGTCCAGGATACTCCCAGGCTTGGGATCTAAGAGAGTGAAGGTATCCTTTGGTCAGTGCTGCTGTGTGCTCACCTCTGAGCAATGCATATTTATTTTCTAGTTTTTACACTTTTTTAAAAGAATCCCCATTTTTATCCATACCTGTAGAAAGACTTTTATGGAACATAGAACAGGGAAATTCCCCTCTAATTAACAATATACTTCTTATTAATGCATAGTGTGTCAGAGTCCCAGGTTATTCCAAAGGCTGAACTCGATGCCTCAGAATTCTACAGCAGAGCAATGAGGCAGCTGCAGAGTCCAGTGGTGTCTGCCTGTATCTCAGATAGACCATTGTAACCTATTGGTTTCCCTGCCTGTCATACCGAACATCACCCTCAGGCCCATCAACTCACCACTTTGTTGAATTCCTCCCCATAGAGAAAAGCCCAATGCAAAAGCTTGCCAAGGAGACTGATGTTTGCCATCATCTTGACCCTATGGGAAATTTGATTTGGTGGCCTTTCACGGCCCTTTAGAAATCACTTTACCATTCATCTTTCCCTCTGGGGGCATCTGGGTGGCTCAGTCATTAAGCATCTGCCTTTGGCTCAGGTCATGATCCCAGGGTCCTGAGATGAAGCCCCACATTGGGATCCCTGCTCAGGGAGACTGCTTCTCCCTCTCCCACTCCCCCTGCTTGTGTTCCCTCTCTAGCTGTCTCTCTCTTTGTCAAATAAATAAGTAAAAATTTTAAAAAATCCCTCCCTCTGTTATTTGATACACTTATGTTACATTCTGGTAGTTCAAAATCCCCACCTTTTCTGATCTAGGCTTGTATTTCAATAGCAAAATGTCCACAATCTCATCCAGTGCTGTGTCCTCAACATACCTGTAGTACCTGGGGCCTGATCAAAGTAGATTATTTCTGAAAATGGGCTAAAATTTACCTAGACGGTGTTTTAGTTTCTTGAAAAAGAAACTGACTGACTTGAAGAAGCCTCCTGTATAATTTACATGTTCGACATTTCAACAATATGGCACAATTTGTCTCCCATACCATTTTAGGGAAAGCAGCCCAGGTGTGTGGTGTGGGCAGAGGGGAGAGAGTGAGTGTCTGGGTGAATGGACTCTGGGAATGGTGCAGAAGCCCATTTCTCTCACTTAGTCGTGTTCAGCAAATGAGCAGGTGCAAAGTTATTTTTAATTGAGTTCTACCCAAGGGCCTACACTGAACCGAAGCTGTCTGTTGTGACCAGCTTTCTGAACATTCAGAGCTACTCATGGATCCCCTGAGGACGCTTTTCAGTTCATCCACGGTGTTATCTACAAAGATGGAAGCATTAAAGAAAAAGTACTAACCACTCCCAAACAGTCCTCTTCTGAGATAAAATCTAATGTTTCCACTGACAATTGGTTAATACAACAATTGCACTCTGCAAGAGAACTTTCTGTGGTGATGGAAATGTTCTCTATTTGCTGTTATTGAGCATTTTAAATGTGATTTGTGTGAGAGGAGAACTGAATTTTTTATTTTATTTAATTTTAATTACTTTTAATTTAAATAGCCAGATGTGGCTGGTGCTATTTTATTATAGTGTGCAAGGGTAGTATGGTTTGAATAATGGCAATAAAATCTATCCAAATAGCTACAGAATTGAATGTAATTACTTAAGAATCATCCTCTTGCTAATCTGCTATATATTGGGGATGTCTTATTATTTCCAATCAAAAAAGGAGTGTGATGAGATTTGATAAATTTTGCGACTTTAATCAAATGCCTTTCACTTGTACTTATATTTGGATAAACAAAGAAGATTTTATCTGTAAACTACATTTTAAGCTAGTATAACATCCAGTGGAGATAAAATGACTGTCTTTTTCAGTACAAGAGGTTAAGGAAACACTATAATGTCTTACATTTATTTGAGAAGATTTTGATTGGCAAAATAAAGAGAAGGAAATCTTTTTTTAAATGCTATGTTTGTGCAGCATTTCAAAAATAGAAACTTTGGGAGGAGAAAAAAATTTTTCAATTACAATTACTTCTAGTAGCATGGAAGTTAAGAATGCAAGTCCCTAGACCCCTGAAAATGTTTTATTTAATCGGTCTGTTGCTGAAATTTGTATTTCCCTAGCAACAAAGCAGCAGATAGTGTTCTCCTTCCAAGGTAATCAGGCATGTACTGAAAAAAACCACATTTTATGCTATTCTACCATTAAAATAACAACAGCAAACATTTATTGAACATTTACTAAGTGTCAGGCACCATTCTTTGTAGTTTACATGTATTAACTCCTTTTATCCTTATTACTGTCATTATTCACATTTTGTAGCTGGATAAACAGAGAAAGAAGTTGGATAAGTTTCCCAAGGTTACAAAGTAGTAAAGAAAGAGGTTTCTAATTTTGTGATTTTTATTTACATGTTAACATATATATTTAGTTTCTGCAACTTGATTATAATCGTACTAAGCCATGAGAATGTAAAACTGAAAGAAAACATTTTTTCATACTCCTGTCTATTGAGAGAGATAAGTAAACTAAAAGGTAAAATATATTGTAAAGAAGTGCTTATGTTTTTGCAGTTACATTCCCTACTTCCACTCACATTTGTTTTTCCCTTTTATAGCAATTTGGTTCCCTCCCCTATAGATCTGTCTGTAGGGACTGCTGACCAATAAGGTCTGGGGTAGATACATGCTGGAATAGGACTACTCTGTGCTCCTGAACTCAGAAGCATGGGCATCACTTGAAAACTAGCTAGAGGGGCACCTGGGTGGCCCAGTGGGCTAAAGCCCCTGCCTTCAGCTCGGGTCATGATCTCAGGATCCTGGGATCGAACCCTGAATCAGGCTCTCTGCTCAGTGGGGAGCCTGCTTCCCTTTCTCTCTCTGCCTGCCTCTCTCTCTGCCTACTTGTGATCTCTCTCTCTGTCAAATAAATAAAATAAAATAAAAAGAAAACTAGCTAGGAAATGCAAATTCCCAGACCCCACCCAGAGATACTCATTCAAATGGATGTTGAAGGGTGAGGTGACTTTTGGGTTCTTTCACTTAGCAAAATGCGTTTAAGATCTGTCCATGCTCTTGAGCGAAATCAGTAGCCCATTATTATTTATTGCTGAGTATTATTATATTTTACGAATATGTCACAGTTTATTTTATCCATTACAGAATAGGGAACATCTTGCTTTCAATCAGTGGGTCTCATGGACACAGGTTCCATTGGCTTTCCATTGGATTTCAGTGCTAGATGTTTTGGGAGTTTGTCCCTCATGTGCAAGTCTTTATTTATTTATTTATTTTAAGATTTTATTTATTTACTTTTTGACAGACAAAGATCACAAGTAGGCAGAGAGGCAGGCAGAGAGAGAGGAGGAAGCAGGCTTTCCGCTGAGCAGAGAGCCCGATGTGGGGCTCGATCCCAGGACCCTGAGATCATGACCAGAGCCAAAGGCAGAAGCTTTAACCCACTGAGCTACCCAGGTGCCCCATGTGAAAGTCTTTAAAGTGGGGTCCTGGGTGTTGGATTTAAACCCTTTGCTCTTCAGGGAGGAGCTGGGGTTTGTGATTTCCCACCCCATTATGTTTCCATCCCCAGGGTGGGGTGGTGGTAAGATTGTTTCTGCCTCTCCTATCCAGTTCAAGATGAGTTTTCTCCTTATTCACCTGATATGTAGGAGTCACTCAGCTAGTTTCTGGATTTCTTTCAGAGGGAATTCTTCTGTATGCAGCTGTAGATTCAGTTGTCAGAATGAAGAGATAAGTTTAGGAGCCTCTCAAGTCTCCATCTTGAACTAGAATTTCATTCAATTTCTATTGAATCAAAGTACTTTTGATTAGGGAAACCGTATACTTAGTTATGTAGTTTTCTTGTGACTGTCAAAGTACTGAATCTCCGTATGGCTATGCTTCAGCCATACTATTGGTGTGAAGATACTATTCCTTTCTGTCGCATTTATAGTCTCCCTCAGCAATGTCCCAAATATCACCACCTACTCTACTCTGCTACTTCAGATCCTCTCAGCCCTTCTGCCTCTACTTCCTTTCTGCATTGTTCCAATCTCGCTAGCTCCATATAGGCATAACCCAACAGCACCTTGCCTCCTGCCTTCAATAGTCATTTTTCATCACCTTCCATAGGTTTGCCTATTGGCATTGAGGCATAAGATTCCACAGGAAATGCTCTATACCTACCTCTGTGCAACTGGAAATGCTGGGACAACAAAGTACTATTGGGATGATCCTCCAACCCATAGGAAGTGAAGATCAGTCAATACATTCTTATTCCTTCCTTTCCCTGTTTCAACCATGCTGAAATATATTGCCTTTCAGAAGATGAACCCATATGGTTGAACAGTCATGTTGATGAATGAGATAGCTGGTTCTTCCTTCTTCCTTGTCTTGCCACCTTTCCCCTCACTCCAGCTTTCCTGGAATTGTACTTTCTAAGTAGTAATACATAACTTTTGCTTCAGGCTTTGCTTTCCAGGGAACCCTAGCTAAGTTGTCATTCTTTCCTTAACAAATATAAATGTGTAAAGGTGAGATGACACCAAAGGCAATGCTAGTAAGAAAAAATTAAACAGAACATCTTACTAAGAAGCCTAGCTTACGATCTCTGCCCTTCTAGGGTTTGTCACTCATAAAGCACTGCCTCATTCTTAAATTGTCCCTGTGGGAAGCATCTCAAGGAAGCCAAGATATAAAATGTACCTTATGGGAATGCAGCCCAAGTATTTTAGCTTTCATCACTGACAGAGCAGTGGAAGACAACATTTTAAAATAAAATGTATTCATTTAAAAAAAGCTAGTTATGCAAGATGAGTAAGTTCTAGAGATCTGCTGTACAACATAGAGCCTGTGGTTGACATTACTGTATTGTGCCCTTACAAATTGATTATGAGGGTAGATCTCGTGTTCAGTGTTTTTATAACACCCAGACATACACAAACACAAAGGGGCACAAAGAAACATTTTGGAGGTGATGGATATGTTTATTACCATGTTTGTGGTGATGGCTCCATGCATATGCATGTGCATATGTCCAAATTCATCAAATTATGTACATTAAATATATGCAGTTTTTGCATATCAATTATACCTCAACAAATCTGTTAAAATAATAATAGGGAAACTGAGTACTGAAGGAGGAGATAAATGCAATATCTGTGCAATATCTGTTCAATTTTTCTATAAACCTAAAACTGCCTTAACAAAATAAAGTCTGCTGATTACAAAAATAAAAGCCAACTGTCCCAAGTAGACGTAAGTGAAAAGTTAAGTCAGAGGCAGACAGTCAAAAGGTGAGAACACACAGCCTAGATTAGAAATGAAAATGCGAGAATCTGAGCTTCCTAGGGACCAGTTCCAAACACAGAAGAGTGATAATAACGTGCAGTCAAAAAAGCGTGAAGAAGACTAGAGGGGGGAAAAAAAACCTGCAGAGCTGAATACTAGAAAAATAGCATAAAAATAGCACAGAAAATGGAAAGAAGCCTCTTGCAAGCTGACTGCTTTTTAATCTCAGAGGAAAAACTCATAGTAGAAATATGGGGTGGAAACCTCCAAACACCTGTTTTCTAAAAAAGTCCTTCCATCTCAGAGCCACCTTTGAAATGCAACTTTCTATTTAGATCTCATCTTGTCATACACCTGGCTTTTTATGTTTCCTCTGATACCTGGTCCTGTGTGTGGCAAATGAGATCTACTGAGTGCTTCCTGGAAGAAATCAGAGGTAAATGTAAGTTTTCCATTTTTCTGTAGAGAAAAACATGTGCAGTATTTTTTCCTGGTGAGCATGAGATGTCAGTAGGGTGGAAAAAGATGTTTATAAATCCCAGCACAACCTTGATATCACAGAATGCTTCCTAAGTTTTCACCTATTTCAAGCATTGAATTGAATAAAAATTTTTCAGGGAGTGATATGGATCAGCTGAAAGAGATTGTTCTGAATGTAACACTATTGTACATGATAGAATGTGTAGGGAAAAGCAGCAATTATTTACTGAGTACTAATTATTTGCCAGGACTCACTCTACCGAATGCATTTGACATCAAGCCTGAGAAGTATACACTACTTTAATCCTTTTTAAACATGAAGAAATAGACTTTGTACTCACATAAGGAGTACAGAAAGCAGAGGTGTGAGTGACACAGGGCATCCCCTATATTCCATATGACGTTTATGTACCAATAGCCACTGATGAAGGAAATCACTCTGTGTGCTATAGTTTACAGAAACTATTTGTAATTCACACAGAACTTTGTAAAGCAGGTGGTTATTGTTATTTTACTGATAAGAAATCTGAATTTCAGTAAGTTGAATAGCTTAAAGAAGGTGACACCGTAAGTAACTGGAAAAGTCAGAATCTGGACTAGTTAACTAGACTTCAGAATGTATGATGTCACTGCCAGTTATCTTACCAGCAAAAGATAGATTTACTTGGCAATAGCAGAAAATTGCAATCCGGGGCTAGCAAGCCACAGAAAAATCGTAAGTGATTCCAAAAAATACAGAAGAGAGGCACATTTTATAGAGAAGAAAGAAGCTGGAGGGATTGTTTTGAAAGAAATTCCACTGGAGAAAAGCAAGAGCTCAGGGTGATCACAGTTTCTCATTGGATGAGTTGCATGGGGAGTCAATTTATTGTAGAATATGCAATGTACATCTTTCTCTATTGAGACCTGTAACATGGTTCTTTCCTATTAAGGATTCTTCTGTTGGGTCTGTAATTGACGGTTCTTCCTGTGAGCCGCACTGGGTGGTATGGCTCCCCCTAGCTGCCTCCCTGTGTAGCATCCTGAGTCCACTGAAGTGAGTGAACTTCAAGTCCACTTAAGTCCACTTTATTTATTTTCACAATGGGACTCTTGTGGGTTTTGTTTGTTTGTTTGTTTTATTTTTAATATACTAACATCATTATATATTTATATTATATATATTATATCTGAAGCTTCTCATGTATAACTGGACCCACTGTGGATGCTCAACACATATTGGTGTTCTCTTCTGCCTGGTCTTAGACAAGGTGGTTATCTCTGTCTAGAGCTAGCCAAACAATAGCAATAACAACAACACAGCAGTGGCCACTAAACCCTTAATTAAGCACAGCGAATCTACCATTCCTTGTCAGTTTGCCTGTCAAAGTTCTAACAAGGTATACCTAATCGATATAACCCATTCCATTTCTTTGTATACCAGGAAGCACTTGGAAATCAGTAAAGCAACTATAATTTCCTGAGACACAGAAAGAAACAGCTCCAGGAACTGAGAAGCCACCGCTGGTGTGTCACCATTCAGTTACACGGCACCTACCAACTACTTGTGTTATTTATATAACCAGCAGATTAGAACACCAGGGCCATGATTTGTCTGGGTGTACCCTAGAAGGAATCTCAGAGATAATCTAATTTACCCCACCCCAACTTTCCAGATGAAAGCATTATTGTTAGGAGTTAATTGGACACTTAAGTAGTCAGGGCTAGGGTCCCCAACAAGAAAGAAAGAAAGAAAATAAGCTAAGACAAAAACTCACTAGCATCTTCTTTTATAGCTTAAACAAGACCATAATAACATCTTGTCTAGCAGCCTCTGCAGAAGTGACTTTTTTGCAAAACATCCTGAAACAAAACAATTAACCATAAAAACATTGGTCACTATCACAAGTTGAGGCAGTTAGTTTCCAAATGTCATCCCAAAGGCCATCAACATGTGAACAATAATCCAATAGGTAGACAGGTGCATGATCAAACCCCTGATTGGCACACCTTAGCAGCCAGTCCACAGCGGGCCCACACTTAGGATGATCAGGATAATTTTGCAAAAGAGTTTATAAAAACCCCTAGATTTGAACAACAAAATGGCAACCCTCTTAGGTCCCCTCCCTGTCTGGGAGCTTTGTACTATCACTCAATAAATTTAGCTTTGCTGCCCACAATTCTTCATCTGGTCTACCTCCTCATTCTTAGAACTGTGGGCACTAGGGAATTAAAATCCTGTAACATTAAGACTCTGAAAGATGAAACGTCTAGCTAAGTTCATGTGTTTTTTTTTTTTAAGATTTTATTTATTTATTTGACAGAGAGAGATCACAAGTAGATGGAGAGAGAGGCAGGCAGAGAGAGAGAGAGAGAGGGAAGCAGGCTCCCTGCTGAGCAGAGAGCCCGATGCGGGACTCGATCCCAGGACCCTGAGATCATGACCTGAGCCAAAGGCAGCGGCTTAACCCACTGAGCCACCCAGGCGCCCAAGTTCGTGTGTTTTGAATTCCTCTTGTCCTTTATTATGCTCCGTTTTCAGCCTGAAGTCCAGGGGCTGGTCAACACTAAATGTTCAACAGGCTGGGTAGATTGCAGCCCTGAGAGAGGTCTGTGGTGACTGAAATCAGAAAACCAGTAGGCAGAGTAGGGTTGATCTGAGAAGGGTCTACTTCACCTCCCAGAACGTTTTCCTGCCCCTGGCTGGAGCAGCCATTCCTCTACCCCGTCTCCAGGAATACTCCTGTACTCACTTTGTAGCAACTGAGAGGGAGTAATATCCTCTGTGTCAACATAATCAATCTTCTCACATATAATCAGAGACAGAATCTTGGGAACTAATATTCAGGGAACAAGTCCTTTTCTTTTAAGTTAACACACAATGTTGTATTAATTTCAAGTTACAATATAGTGATCCAACAACTCTATGCTTAGGCTGTGCTTACCACAAGTGTAGCTACCATCTGTCACCATATAATGTAACCACAATACCATTGATTACATTTCCAGGGATCATATCTTATATTGAAGATGGTAACTTAGTACTTAACACACATTATTTTATTTAATCCCCCTAATGACATTGTGTAAGGTAGTGATTATCTCTGTACTAGGGGGGAGAAAACAGAGGCTCACACATGTCCAGAGGGGTTTTTTTTTTTTTTTTTTTTTTTTGTTTTTTTTTTGTTTTTTCGAATTCCCTTTTAGGAAATGGGTGAACACAAATCTGTGTGATTCCAAATCCTAGACATCCTGAGAAGTGTTTAGTTAGAATAACATCCTCGTGTTGAAGTGACCCAAAGAACAAGTAAAATTCCTTTTTCCAAGTTTGTGATTTACCCCCATGACACTTGAAGGTTTTCTTTTCTCTCTCTCCCTCTCTCTCTCTCTTTTTTAATTAGAGGACTGATAATAGTAAAATTGCAAAATGGAAACCCAAGCTGGTAAATATGTGAAAAAATGGACACTTAGGCCACATTTATATATCTACAGTCAACATTTAGAGAGTGTAGATTAATAGAGCAAACAGTGATGGCTATTACCCTGGTAACAAAATCTCCATTAAGCCTTGCTTGAGGAGAAAATGAAAAGCTCCGACATCTGTCAGGTTCAGCCAGAGTTCATTGAGAATAGAAAGTGTTACATGCTTTGCTTTTTTTTTTCTCCCTTAGAATCAAACCAGCATGAACACAGATCATCTAGTGTCTGGGAGCCCAGGGGTCCGAAGCTCCCACTAACGTCCAGGGAGCTTAGTGGAGTGACCCAGGGGTGCCCACACAGCCTCTAGGGCTCAAATCGGGATTATTTTCATGAAAAAACAAACCATTGCCAGAAATTTTAACATTTCTTTAAACCAAATTTAGTCACCAATTTTAGGCTCAGTTTTAAGGGAACTGTTAACATAGGAGTTGGTTTTAATTGCCAGAGCTATGGGGTCATTTTTTCAGTTGCCGTTCTTGTCTGACTAGAGGAAGAGCTATTCACCATAAAAATTAGCTTTTCTTATCTTCTTGGGCAGAACAGTTTAATTTAAGCAAACCCCCTCACATGAAAAGAATAGCAGTTTTATTCTGGCATTTATTGAAGACTTTCCCCACTCCCACTCACTTTTTACACTGCCAACATCTACTATCAGTTTGTTAATATCTTGCCATGCTTCTTTTTTTTTAATTGAAATATATTTGACATATAACATTTATAATTTAAGGTGCACAACATCTTAATTTGATACACTGATGTACTGTAACGTGATTATCATTGTAGGTGATTGTGTAATCACATGTAATGTGTATGTGATTGTATAATCACATGTAATGTGGTTACCATTGTAGTCATAATTAAAGCTTCTATGTTACATTAATTATCAATTTTTTAGTGATTGGAGTAATTACATTTGATGATTATAACTCAATATTGTTTTCTATATTCACTATACTGTGCATCCAGTCTCCAGGGCTTATTTACTACTTGTTGAAAGTTTATGCCCTTCAACATCTGTCCTACCCTCCCACATGTCTTGGTAATCACCATTTCACTTTCTTTGTTTTTACAAGTTTAGCTCTTTAAAATTCCACACAAAAGTGATATCATCTAGTACTTATCTTTCTCTTTCTGACTTATCTCATTTAGCATAATGTCCTCGTGTTCTATCCATGTTATCACAAACAACAGGATGTCCTTTTTTCTCATGGCTGAATAATATTTCATTTGGTCAAAAGGAACAGAAAAAGATGTTCAACATCACTAATCACCAGGGAAATGTGAATCAAAACCCCAATAATATATTACTTTATACCTGTTAGAATGGCTATCATCAAGAAGACAAGAGATAACAAATGCTGGCCATTATGTGGAGAAAAGGGAACTCTTGTGCACTGTTGGTGGGAATGTAAATTGGTTCAGCCACTATGGAAAACAGTATGGCAATGCCTCAAAAAAGTTAAAAATAGATCTACCAAACTGTCATACTTCTTAAAGACATGTAGACACATAAACATACCCACTAAAGTTAGTATTTAGTGCTGTTTGCTATTTTACATATCATTTTGCAATGGTGGTTTTTTTTTTTTTTCCCTACCAAATGGGATGTTTTGGAAGTTGTTCATTCCATAAAAGTCTGCCTTATCATGTCCAACTGCTACAGTGTATTCTCAAGTATGCACTATCCATTCCATCGTTGATAATAGCATTTTATGATTTTTTACAATTTACAAACAAGAGACTAAAAAATACCCCGGGTCATGCCTACTCATTCATGTTGGGTTTCCCTACAGTACTGTGACAGATTTTGTTCTAATGATTCACACTGCATCATGTCCATCCTACCTTTGTCATGCCTTCCAGCAAACAAAGCACATTCCCTGTCCCATTATTGTCTTTGAACATGGGGTGAGCACCACATCCGAAGGGAGATCTGCTGGTGGTAGTGTGGATCAGCTCTACATGCCACTTTTTTTCTCTTTGCCTGAGGAACAGTTTATCTGAGATAAGGGCTGCTTTTCCTCCACCCACAGCTCCAGAATGGGAGCACATGCAGAGAGGACCAGAGCCGACCCGCAGCCCCCATGTGGTGTAATGCAGAAAGAGATGTTTCTTATTATTCCCACTGGGATTTTAGGGTCATTCAATACCATAGCAGAAGCTGAAAATTGCAACTAAATTCTAAGAAGTAGAATGATTGAGTCATAAGTTGAAGTCAATTCCACTAATATTTTGCAGTAAAATATTTTGAACCTATTGTTCTGGATTCTGGGGTTCAGGGCAGTGTAGAGCAGTGAAGAAAATCAAATTCCCACTATTAAGGTATTTATGTTATGTACATGTTACAAATTTTTTTAAGTTTTAATAAATGTCATCCAATTGCCTTCTCCCTACTGCATATTTATAAAGGAGTGGTTTCACTCTAAGATTGGGCTCAGCAAAGCTGGATGTACAGCTAACTCTCACCCCAGCAGAC
Organism: Mustela erminea; assembly: GCF_009829155.1. Taxonomy (NCBI): domain Eukaryota; kingdom Metazoa; phylum Chordata; class Mammalia; order Carnivora; family Mustelidae; genus Mustela; species Mustela erminea. The sequence continues at coordinate 25,593,559 of NC_045618.1, forward strand.
CCTGGTAGCAAGTCTAGCTGTGGATATTCCACCTGGCAATATTGTCTTTCAGCTAAATTTTGACTTTACTCTTTTGCATGAAGGGATGACTCTAACTCTACTCACAGCATAGCGACAAATGAAATTATGGAAGGTCATGTTTTACAGTGGCTTGAAGTCTTGGGCCTTTCCATGCTTTCATGGCTCTGATAGTCCACAGAGCTGAGGGAACTCAGTGCAGTGGAGTGAATGGAGAGGTTGGGGAGAGAGCAGCTGGTGCTTTAGGGCAAGTTCAGCAAACAGGGGCCCAGGGGCCATGTCCCAGGCAAAGATGCAGGAGAGGCCAGAAAGAAAAACCTGACTTTGGAGTTCATCCTGACCAGGCAAAGATGTATCTCAGAGGTCCACAATACCTTTGTTGCCATTGTCCTGATGTCCTGGCTGCCTTGGATGAGCCTTGGCCCCTGAATGTCCTGCATGTCATACACTTCTCGCCAGAATCTTCTGTTCTTTTCAACATCTTCTTTTCAATATCTAGCGTCCTACTAAGGTGGTGGCCCTTTTCCTGATGGGCAACTATTGTCAAGTTCTGTTTTAGAAAAACTGAGGTCAGCTGCATGAGTTCTTCAGAACATCCATCCTGGCTAGGGCCCTGTGAGTCCAGCCTGTCTCCTCTTCTTTCCCTGCATTCTGCCTCTGCTCTGCTGCATCTGTCTGGGCTCTTTTAGCCTGTACTCTAGGTAACTTCTTCCAGCTCCTGTTTTTACCAAACCTGGTTTGCCCAAGTGGTCTCTATCACTGAGCTAAGTGCCCAGGGTTATAACCAACATGCTCCTGTGCTCTTGAATTGTCTGAATCCCATTTTTCAGAAAAATGCTTGGAGAGGTCTTGATTTTGATTTTGAATCCCATTCTGAATGTAGAGAGAACACACCTTCTAGAAGTCAGGCACAACTGCATAGTAACAGCAGCAAACATGTGTATAATGCTCACTTTTTGTGTGTACTATTCTAAGAAATTTGCATATATTAATCTTCATACAACTCTATAGAGTAAGTACTGTTATTATCCTTTTTATTTTATTTTTAAAATGTTTTATTTATTTATTTGAGAGAGAGAGAGCCCAAGCAGGGTGCGGGGCAGAAGGAGAAGCAGACTCCCTGCTGAGCAAGGAGGCAGATATGGGGATACAGGGCTTTGATGGTGGGACTCTGAGATCATGACCTGAGCCAAAGACAGATGCTTAGCTGACTGAGCCACCCAGGCAACCCTGTTATTATCACCTTTAAAGGTGAGAAAATTGAAGCACAGGGAAGTAAAGTGCCTCTTTCAAGATCACACATTCAGAAGCATCATTGAAAGGAGTCTCAGAATAGTCCCAGGTGATATAATCCTGGAGAGAGGAAAAGTAATTTTTTCCCACCAAGGGAAGAATTTCCTGAACAACATCTTGAAGATTACTTGAGTATTTCAAAGGCTTATGAGCCCAAGTTTGTTGCTACATTGCCATATTTACTGAATATATTTTCTGGATGAGTAGTTTGAATTTACTCTCAATTTTTAAAAAAAATTATCTCATTCCAAAGTTTGTCCCCAAAACTGCCTTTATTTTTTTTTTAGAAAGAGTGCACCCATGAGCAGGGGGAGGGGGAGGGGTAGAGGGCAAGGAAGAGAGAGAATATTAAGCACGTTAAGCAGGATCCATGCCCAGCACAGAGTCAATGAGAGGTTGGATCTCATGACCCTGAGATCCTGATCTGAGCAGAAGGCAGAGGCTTTAACCCACTGAGCCACCCAGGCACCCCAATCTTAAGCAGTTTAAGCAGGATCCATGCCCAGCATGGAGCCAATGGGGGTTTAGATCTCATGACCCTGAGATCTTGACCTGAGCTGAAATCAAGAGTCAGAGCTCAACTGAATGAGTCACCCAGGAACCCCTCAACAGCGCCTTTAAATGAAATATTAAAGGGGAAAATAATGTAGTGGTGACTGTTAAGGGAAGAAAATTAGCAGAATTCTCTAATGTATTCATCACAAGGAGTAAGGGTGAAAGGCAATAAAGAATGACTTCCAAGTTTCTAGTTTAGACTGAACCTCCTGGTACTTGTGAGAGACTCAAAAGGCAGAGTCACAGGCCTTGGAACACTACGCCGGGTGCTAAGTTTGGGACTGCTGGATGGACGGTGCTCAGGGACTGCTAAGTGGACCACAGTCGCTCAGCTTGTGCCATGGAAAGTCAGACTCCAGACTGTATCTGGGCCCCAGCCCTTTGTCTGTGACCTGTGACAGTTATTTAATACTGAGACCATCATATTCTCAACTATGACATGGGTTGATGGTAATTCCTGCTTCATAGAATCATTTGATATGGAGCTATAAACTACAGATGACACTATAGGCTTGAGCATTGCTGTGTAAAGCCCACATACACACAGGCATAGTGGGTAGCAGCTCCCAGCCAGAGAGTCCAGAAAGCCATTGGTGTGTTCGCCCCTTTCAGTGAGGGGGTCAGTCCACGAGGTAAGTGCTTGGTGACATTCCAGATTCCTAAACTTTAGAGCTTTCCTTATATAGAGGTTTTAGAATTTACTTGCTTTTTTTTTTTTTTTTTTTTTTTTTTAGAATTTACTTGCTTTTTGGACAAACTGAATCTCCCAATATATATCAGTCTTACGAAATAAGCAATAGCAAAATAACTTAGTGGTAAAGACCAACTCACTTGTGACCTACAATTTCAGGAAAAAAAAAAAAAATCTGAAGCTGGAAGAGGAGTTCTGTGTTCCTTGAGAGTGCTGCTGTTACTACCTGGACTACCCAGCTGTCACGGGATCGGGGAGCGCCCTACTGACTCAGAGCATGTACCTCAAATGGGGTAAGCTGGTATACAAAATAAGTACTGACTTGTTTCAGAATAAAAAGCCACCATCTAGAGAAATTATTTTTATAAAAATGTCCCAGTTCTGAGGTTGAAATATCTAACAGCACACTTAACTATTTTGTTTTAAGTGTCTAAAATAAATCAGATGCTGAGGAGCCTGGGTGTGGTTGGTTGAGTATCCAGCTCTTGGTTTTGGTTCAGATCTGATCACAGAGTAGTGAGATCAAGCCCTGCTTCAGGCCCTGCACTGAGCCACAGAGAATGTTTGTGTTTCTCTCTCCCTCTGCCCATCCTCCCTCCAAATAAATAAAATAAACATAGAAAAAAAAGAAAGAAAAGATGAGATGCTATGTTTGAATTAGTTCATACACCATCAGGTTGACACTTCAGAATTAAAGATGTTTTACTGGTTCAGCTCCACAGAACATAAAGCAAGATGGAAGTGGAGGCCATAATGGAACAGCAAATACAGTGACAAGAACACCATCTTTGCTGGGAAGGCATGCTGTCCTTTTATTTGACAATGCTGGAAAAACTATTAGACAAAAAGAGAAACAATAAATTGTGGCACTGATGGCGCATTCAACTGGCGTCATTTAAGTCTTGCATATGAAATGCTAGCTTGGAGGGAAATGGGAGAACACCCCTTAAGTTCTAGACTCCCTCTGACACCCAGAAAAGTGAAGCTTGGAAGTGCAGAGGTAGGGGCCTAGCACCCAGATCTCCTGTTTCCTGGTCCTACTGATTTTTAGTAGCCAGGTTTTATTTTTATTTACCTCTTTTATTTTTAAATTTTATCTTATTTTTTTCAGCGTTCCAAGATTCATTGTTTATGCACCACACCCAGTGCTCCATGCAATACATGCCCTCCTTAATACCCACCACCAGCCTCACCTAACCCCATAACCTCCTCCCCTCCAAAACCTTCAGTTTGTTTCTCAGAGTCCACAGTCTCTTATGGTTTGTCCCCCCTCCAATTTCTCCCAATTTACTTATTTACTTCTTGTTTTCTAGTGCAATGCCTAACTTGTCTGTGCAGTATCCCTTGGCCCTTGTGACCTACAGAAGTGTCTCTCCACTCTGACCTCCATGTTCCACTTTCTGACACCCTTCGGTAGTGACACTGCTCTGTCTTTTGTCATTTTCCCTCTACCCAAGACTGAACACGTGCTTCAACCTTCTGTTGCTGGGGCACCTGGGTGACTGAGTTTGTTAAGCGGCTGCCTTGGGCTCAGGTCATGATCCCAAAGGTCCTGGGATTGAGCCCTGCATTGGGCTCCCTGCTCAGCAGAGAGCCTGCTTCTCTCTCTCCCTCTCCCTGCCACTCTGTCTACTTATGCTCTCTCTCTGTCAAATAAATAAAATCTTAAACAAACAAACAAAAAAAAAACCTGTTGTTGTGTCACTTTGTTGACTACAAACAATTGCCCTGTACACAAAAGTTCACAAAAATCCAGGATTGTTTTCTTTCTTATCATGCTTTCCCCTCTTGGGTTCAGATGACCCATGGAGGAAAGCAGAGATGATTTCCTTTTACAAGATTACTACTGCTTCTTAGAGACATTGTGCAAAGGAGGAAACATACCTGGTTTACACTGGAATGTAGGAAGTAGCACTTGTTTTAATAATTAAAATTTCTTTCCCATAGTTCACTGGAAAAACCCTAGCATAGGATGGCTGGTTGTCATTCCACATCAATAAAATAGCAGCTGTTTACTCTTTTGGTTAAGAAACTGAAATTTCCTTAGGTACTAATTTTCTTGAGTTGCTGTGTTTTATGATAAATCCACATTCAATTTTCAGTATGGGAAAAGAGAAACAAAGTTTCAAATATAAAGGGATTTTGCACAATGCAGTATGCGTTTTTTTAATTATAAGTATTAGGAACCATAAAGGCAAGGCATTGAGCAGTCCAGTGTCTGTGAAACCTAGTTACTATGGCAACAGTGGTGATTACAATGTTGTAGTTACATAGCTGTTCTGGGTGGACCTATGCATTGTACAAAAGGAAAAGGGGGATTTGAAGGTGTGATGTGCCCAACTCAGAACGTGGTTAGAGAAATCAGCCAGTCTCTGAGTGACATCTTTGTTTTCTTTAACTGCAGGGCAGATGTGAAAACCAAGCCCACTTTCCTACTATTAGTAGTAGAATTGCAGTTCCATTTATTTATGTATTTGCCTACTGTGAGAAAGAGTTGTTAGTTGGTGATGACTTTTTCCCATGCTTTTATTGAGATATAATTGACATATAACATTGTGTTAGTTTCAGGCATGCAACATAATGTTTTGATATATGTATATAATGCAAAATGATCACCACAATAAGTTAACACCCATTACTTCACATAGTTACAATTTTTTTTCTTGTGATAAAAACTTTTAAGATTACTCTCTTAGCAAATTTCAAATATACACACAGTATTATTAACTATAGTTTCCCTGCTGTATAGTACATCCCCAGAACTTACTTATATTACAACAGGACATTTATACTTCGATCACCTTTACCCATTCCCCCTACCTTTCAACTTGCCTCTGGCAACTACAGTCTGTTCTCTCTTTAAGTTTCTTTTTATTTTAGTTTTTGCATATAAGTGACATCATGAGGTATTTATCTTTCTTTGACTTGTTTCCCTTATCCTCAGTTTCCATCCATGTTGCTGCAATGTGAGGATGTTCTTTCTCGTGGCTGAATAATGTTCCATTGTACACATACATGATGTTTTATTTGCTCATACGTCTTAGATGGGCACTTAGGTTGTTTCCACGTCTTGGCGATTGCAAATAATGCTGTGTTGAACATGAGGGTACACAAATATCTTTGAGATAGTTATTTTATTTCCTTCAGATACATACCTAGAAGTGAGACTGGTGGACCATATGGTAGTTCTATTTTTAATTTTTGAGGAACCTCCACACCGTTTTCCATAGTGGCTGTACCACTTTATATTCCCATCTACAGTGCACAAGAGTTCCATTTCCATTTAAATTTACAACCTTGCCAAGTCCCTTGTGTTAAGATCAAGATACTTGTGGAAAAGACTAAAGACTAAAAGTTCTAAGATGAGGGATGGAGATTGTGCTAAACAGATTCTGAGGTGTCCTTCATGACCACCATACCCCAGTGTTTAGACTATTATATAATCCACTCCCTTTGTGTGTGAGTGGGAACTGTGACTTGCTTCCAAACTTTGGAAGATGGCAAAGGGGACAGAATGCATGTGATTACATTTCATAGGATTGTAATTTGTCTTGCTAGGATACTCTTTCTCTCTATGAACTTGAAGAAGTGAGTTGCCAGATTGTGAGCTACCACATGGAGAGTGCCATGTGGTAAAGAGCTGAGGGTGATCTCTAACATATGACAAGCAAGAGGCTGAGGCTTTTAGTCTGGCAGCCTATAAGAAATACTATCAACAACCACATGATCTTAGAACCAGTTCCTTCCCCAGAGCGTTAGATGATATAGCTAGCAGCCCCAGCTGACATCTTGCTTGCAGCTTGTGAGACCCTGAAGCAGAAAACCCAGCTAATTCATGTCCAGCCTTCTGAAACAAAAACCACGAGACAAGAGATTTTTGTTGTTTTAAGCCAGTAGGTTTGCAGTAATCTTGTTATACAGCAATAATGCATGGGTAGAATTTGGCCAAATAGAGATAGAGCTAATGATTGTGACCCCACATTCCAGTGAATTTTCCTCCTGACCCAACTCTGCCGCCCTCAAGTCTGAGGGACCAATTTTCTCCAGCAAAAAGTCTTTTCAGTGGCTGCATTTAAGGCAATTGCCTCAGAAGGAGATGTTAATTTTTCTCAGCACTCCTCATGGCATCCAGTTCCATATGGGTATCAGATCTCAGCATAGCAAGACAGAGAAGAACTAATCATCTTTATGAAGATAACACAAATACCAAAGTTACTATAAGAACTCGCCAATTTTTATCTGCAAGAGTCAGAGGGAACATGCATGAGAGCGAATTTTAAGAATATTAGACCAAAATGGACAAAATTTGAAATGAGATTGGACTGAAATTACTAATACCAATGTAATCACGTGAATGTAATTTGTTGGCTTACCCACAGGGAATGGTATCACCAGTCTGCTAAAGTGTAATTAAAAGCTACATTCAACTGTTGCCCACATTACTGAGACTGAGAAGTCAAAAGCTTCCTGGCAACCTCTAGAGGAAGGAGTACAAGAGTTGAAGAGATGGGCATTTTGGAGTGTATCTCATGTGCAACCTACTTAGCCAGTCCTTAAACAGCTTCACAGAGGACCTGGAAGATAATCTTTTCACCAAGACACAAAGAATTCATTGGTGTAGATGGAACTAATATACTTGAAAAATTCATTTGTAGCTATCTGTTGTAGCTGGAGATTAACAGTAGAAGGTGCTACATTGGATGGAGGATTCCCTATTCCCAATCAGAATAGTATGATTCTGGAATGGTAGAGACCAAATAATGGAACTAAAAAGATGGAAGATTAGCAATTAGAGTGCTTTTTAAAGGAAAAACATTCATTTTGGAATATTTTTAGATTAAATGAAAAGTTGCAAAGATAGTACACAGAGTTCTCATATATAGTTTACCCAGCTTCCGTTAACATGAGCGTCTTCTGTGTCCATAGTAAATTTGCCAAAATTAAGAAATTAACATTACATAATACAACTAGCTACAGAATTTACTGGAATTTTTCTGGTTTCTCCTCTATTATCTTGTTCTGCCCCCAGATCTAATCCAGGGATACCATGTTGCTTTTAGTCATCTTGTCTCTTCTGTCTCCTCTGATCTATGGCAGTGTCTTTTTTCCTCACCCTGTGATTTTGATGATTTTAGGTAGTATTTGGGCATGTGGACAGGTATTTTGTAATGTGCCCCTCCATTTGGATTTGTCTAATGATTTCTCACAATTAGAATAGGGTTAAGGACTTTGGGGAAGGATACCATAGGGCGTACAATATAGCAACTGACTCATTACTGATGATATTAACCTAGATAACTTGGTTAAGATAGTATTTATGAAGTTTCCTCACTATAAGGTTGACAATTTTTTTTTCTTCTTTTTATACTTTCTTGTTTGGGAAACTCACTATGTCCAGTCCAAACCCCAGAGTGGGGAATTAAGTACTATCTTTTGGAAGAAAGAATAATTTTATTTTAATTGGAACTCTTCAGCAAAAAAGATTTGTACCTTCTCACATTTATTTACTTGTTCAGTTATTTATTTATATCATTGTAGATTCATGGATTCTTTTTTTCCTTTGGATTATAATTCAATATTTTCATTATCTATTATACTGTTCAAGATGCTTCAGCTGGGGCAACTGGGCTCAGTGGGTTAAGCCTCTGCCTTCAGCTCGGGTCATGATCTCAGGGTCCTGGGATGGAGCCCCGCATTGGGCTCTCTGCTCAATGGTCTGCTTCTCCCTCTACTTCTGTCTGTCAAATAAATGAATAAAATCTTTTTTTTTTTTTTAAATGCTCCAGCTTTGACCATTGGGAGTGCTTTCAGGATGGTCTCTATATCTTTTTTATATCTAATCATTTCTTTAAGCAGTTCCAAAATTACCTTCTGGCACGGCAAGATGCACTAAACTATCTTCTATTTCCCCTTCCCCAACCCTAGAATCAACCATTTCTCCAGAACCAAAAACGTGGTTCTTTTTATTGGAGAATAGATTTAGAAACCGAGATCTAGGTGCTGGGTATGTCATTACTAATGTCTTGTTACTGCTTCTAGGCCATCTCTGTAGACACAGATAGGAAAAAGTATGTAAGTCTATTATCCATGTACACATATATGCATAATTATCTTTCTCTATAGACCTACATACCTATCTATACAATTGATATGCAGGTAAAAATTGGCATGAGTTCATGATATTTCTCAATACTTAGGATTTATTCCAGCTTTCCTTTTCCTTACATATTATTAACTTTATTTTTGACAATGAGAAACCTGGTTTTTATTTTCTACAATTTAATTATTTATTTAGCTCTATTATACATAGAGCAACTTTAACTCAAAAGTTATGTATAACTAATTGTTTATGAACAGGTTTTTTATCTTTAACCTTACAATATTCAGTCAAAACAGTTTTCCAAAATTCTAGGTTAGCTTATTTTTGCCATGTTCAATTTAATGGGATTATGCATACATTTATAAAAGTTAGATTCCTTTATTGTAGTATGCATCCCACCCTGGGATCTCTCCAGTCTTGGATAATTTATTTGATATTTCCATACAGTTATGTTTGCTCTGTAATATACAGTTCTATGTCTTAATAGATACATGGATTTATATATCTACCATCATAGTACCTCACAAAACAGTCCTATTACCCCAAATTTTCCATGTTTGCTCTCTTTGGAGTCAACCCTACCTGCATCAAACCCCTGGTAACCACTGATCTGTTTTCTGACCCTATAATTTTGCCTTAAAAAAAAAAAGTTTTATACAGGGAATCATGCAGCCGTTTGAGTCTTGTTTCTTTTATTTCACACAATTTATTTAATATTGATCCAATAATTATTGATCCAATTTATTTAATATCAGTTGTGTGATTCAGCAGCTCATTTGTTTTTATTGTGGAATAATATTCCATTGTATTACATACCACAGATTTTTTTGTTTTGTTTTTAAATCCATTCATTAGTTGAAGGGCATCTTGGTACTATTTGGACATGAAGTTTTGTTTTTGGTGGTGTTTTGGTTTTTTTTGGAAGTCTTTACTTTCAAATTCAATTTATTTAATAAATATAAGGCTTTTCAGGTTAGCTATTTCATTTTGAGTGAGTTTTGGTAATTTGAGTCTCCCGAGGAATTAGTCTATATCACATACATTTTTAAATTTAGGGCCACAATGATGTTTGTGAGATTCTGTTATTGTTTAATGTCTGTAGGACCAGTATTAATGTTGCCTGTTTGTTTCATGATGATTTGTGTTTTCTTTCATTTTTTTCTTTATGGTCCTCACTTGAAGAGTGTCAACTGTATTGATCTCTTTTAAGAAACAACTATGATGATTTTCCCTATTCTTTTTCCATTTCTATTATTAATTGTATTGACCTATTCTAATTTGTCTTATTTCATTCTTTCTGCTTATTTCAGTCTCAGGTTTTTTTTTTTTTTTTTTCCTTCTCTAGTTTCCGGTTTTTCTAAGTGGAATGTGAAGTTACTGCGTTTAAATCTTTCTAATAAAAGCATTTAATGTTCTGAATTTCCTTCTAAAACACTTACCTGTATTTCCTTAATGTTGACATTTCCTTTTCATTCTCTTTTTTCTTCTTTTAAATTAATATATTTTAATTTTTAGAACAATTTTAGGTTTACGAGAAAATTGAGTGGTAGTTCAGGGAATGCCACTATACCTCTTCTCACCTCCCCTGTACACTCACATGTTTACCCTATTATTAACATCTGGAATTAGTGTGACACATTTGTTACAACTGAGTCAATACTGAGGCACTCTTAAAGTACATAATTTGCATTAGAATTCACTCTTTGTATTAAACATTCTATGGGTTTTGACAGATGTGTGATGACATTTATCCTCCGCTGCAGAACAATACAAGGCAGTCTTACTGCTGTGAAAATCCTCTGTGCTCTGCCTATCCATATCTCTCTTCCCCCTAACCCACGGCAACAACTAAATTTCACTGTCTCTGTAGTTTTGCCTTTTCCAAATGTCATGTAATTGGAGTCATACAGTATGTAGCCTTTTTATATTGGCTTCTTTCACTTAATAATATATATTTAAGGTTCCTTCATGACTTCTTGTGGTTTTATGGCTTATTTGATCTTTATTACTGAATAATATCCCATTGTATAGATATACCACAGCTTGTCCATTCACCTATTAAATGACATCTTAGGTGCTTGCAATTTTTGGCAATTATGAATAAAGGTGCTAAAAATATCCATGTGCAGGTTTTTGTGTGAACATAAGTTTTCAACTCATTTGGGTAAATACCTAGGAGTGCAATTGCTGGATCATATGGTAAGCATATGTTTGATTTTGTAAGAAACCTCCAAACTGTCTTCCAAAGTAGCTGTACTATTTTGCATTCCCACTAGCACTGAATGAGAGTACTTGTTACTCCATATTCTTGCCAGCATTTGGTGTTGTCAGTGTTTTGGATTTCAGACATTCTAATATGTGTATAGTGTTATCTCATTGTTTTAATTTGCAATTCTCTAATGACACATGATGTTGAACATCTTTTCATGAGATTCATGTGCTTATTTGCCATCTGGGTATATTCTGTGGTGAGATGTCTATTCAGATCTTTTTTCCATTTTAAAAAATGGATTGTCTTCTTATTGTTGAATTTTAAGAGTTTTTTGTTTATTTTGGAATCCAGTTCTTTATCAGATATACATTTTGCAAATATTTTCTATAAGTTTGTGGTTTCTTATTTTTTAATAAATTTTTGCAATGCAGAATCTTTAAAATTTTGATGAAGTCTAACTCATCAAATTTTTCTTTCATGGATCATGCTTAGGTGTTCTATCTAAAAGTTCATCATTAAACTCAGGGTGACCTGGATTTTCTCCTATGTTATCTCCTAGGAGTTTAATAGTTTTGTATTTTACATTTAGGCTTATGATCCATTTTAAGTTAATTTTTATGAAAGGTATAAGGTCTATGTGCTTTTTTTTTTTTAATGTGGATGTTCATTTGCTAAAAAGATGATCTTTTTTTTTCATTGAATTGACTTTGCTATTTTGTCAAAAGTCATATTTATGTGAGTATTGTGGGGGCCTCTTTATTTTGTTTCATTGATTTACTTATCCATTGCTTTACTAATACCACATAATCTTGATTACTGTAGCTTTATTTTTTAAGAGTTTATTTATTCATTTATTTGAGAAAGAAGTAGAGAACATGCACAGGAGAAAGCATGTGCAAGAGGAGGAGCAGAAGCACAGGGAGAGGGACAAGCAGATTCCCAGATAAGCAGGGAACCCAATGTGGGTTTTGATCCCCGGACCTGAACTGAAGGCAGATGCTTAACTGACTAAGCCAACCAGTCGCCCCTTGATTTCTATAGCTTTATAGTAAGTCTTTTTTTAATGTATTATCTCTCTTATATTTGGAATCTAAAACTAAACAAAACCAAAAAACAACAAAAACAAAAGGAGCTCATAGCTACAGAGAACAGATAGTGGTTGCCAGAGGTAGTGGTGGGTGTTATATGCAACTGATGAGTCATTACCACTACATCAAAAACTAATGATGTACTATATGTTGACTAATTGAACATAATAATAAAAAATAGACCTCTAAATTCATTTGAGTTTGTTGATCTAATTCTTTCCTGTAAACATAGGCCCTTAGGCCAGAGATTCACAAATTTAGCCCTGCATTAGAAGTGGTTGGGGGCTTTAAAAAGTCCCAATTCCAAGTTGCTTCTTTATCATTTATTATTTTTAATGAATCACTCTAAAGTGTTTTAGCATATATATAAGTATGTATATGTTTATATATATAATGTTAATATTTTGAAAATGATTTAAAATGTCTATATCTATTTTACTTAAGCTGCATTTTTTTTTTTCATTATACCTGTTGACTTTCTGATCTTTTCACCCATTTCTTCCATCTTGAAGTTGTGTAGAATCAGTATCCCAAAGTTGTTCTACTTCAAAATTATATTGGTTTTTCTGGATCTTTTGCCTGTCTGTATAAACTTTAGAATAAGCTTTTTGATATCCACAAAATAACTTGCTGTGATTCTTACTGGGATTATATTGAATCATGTTGGGAAGAACTAATTTAACAAGATTGTTTTCTTATTCATGCATATAGAATGTCTATTTATTTAGCTTTTCTTGATTTGCTTCATTATTTTTGTAGTTTTCTTCATTGAGCTCTTGTACATATATTGATAGATCTTATACAAAATTTATTAGATTTATACCTATTTCTTTCGAAGGGGTGCCAATGTAAATTGTATTATGTTTTTAATTTCAAATTTTAATTGTTCATTGCTGGTGTATAAGAAAGCAATAGATTTTTTTATATTAACCTCATAGCCCACAATCTTCCTATAATCACTTACTAGTTCCAGGAGTTTTCTGTTGTTGATTCTTTAAGATTTATATACATAGACAGTTATGTCATCTGTGAAGGAATTTTTAATTTTTTTGCAATCCTTTTCTTGTCTTATTGCATTATCTAGGTCTTCCAATAGGATGTCAAAAAGAGTTGAGAGAAGACATCCTTGCTTTGTTCCTGCTCTTAGCAAGAAAGCTTCTAGCTTCTGACCACTAGACAGGATGTTAGCTGTAGGATCTTTTTTAGATGTATTTTATAACTTTGAGAAAGTTTCCTTCTACTCCTTAGTCTGCTGAGAATTTTTATCATGAATAGGTATTGGATTTTATCAAATGCTTTTTTGCATCTATTGACATAATCATATTATTTTTCATCTTGAACCTGTTGATGTGATGGATGATTAAATATTTTTTTCAAATAATAAATTGACCTTGCAGATCTGGAATAAATCCCCATTTCGTAATGATATATTTAATTCTTTTAAACATTTTGAAACCAATTTGCTAATACTTTGTTGACATTTTTACTTTTTATTCTTTTATTTCAAAATATTATTTTAGTGTTCTCTTGAGACTTTCTTTTAGACTATGGGTTAATTTTAGCATTTTTTTTTTTAAATTTCCAAAATGGGATTTGTCAGATATCTTCTTTTGTTATTTCTAGTTTAAACTTTTTGGAAGTTAAAAACATAGTTTGTATGATTTCTGTGCTTATAAATTTATTAACTTTTTTTGTAATGGTCTGATCTGGGATGTGTTATGTCTTGGTGAATATTTCATGGGTCTCTTGGTGTTATTGAATGGACTGCTTTATAGTATCAATTAGATTAGGAGGATGGATAATTTCTTGTCCTCTATATATAACCCTATTGATATTTCATCTACTTATCCTATCAACTATAATTGTATATTTGTCTATATTTGTTTTCAAATCTGCCATTTTTTAACATCATAGAATTTGTAGCCATTTGTGATGTCATTTCCTATTTCTTCATTCTTAAAAGATACTGCAAAAATATATCAATAATTCTGGTCTAACAGGTTATTTTTCTTTTAGCATTTTATAGTTTAAGCATAATACTCTATTTATTTTCTTGTTTGTGTGATTTCTGATGAGAAGTTTACAGTCATTCTTATCCTTATTTCCATTTAGGTTATGTGCAGTGTGTGTGTATGTTTCTCTGCATTGTTTTGGTATGTACCACTAATCTTGGAAGATTTTCTGCCATTTTTAAAAAAATTTATTTTATTGTTTCAATGTTCCAAGATTCATTTTTTATGCACCACACCCAGTCCTCCATGCAATACGTTCCCTCCTTAATACCCACCACCAGGCTCACTTAACCTGCCTCTACTCCACTCCAAAACCCTCAGTTTGTTTCTCAGAGTCCACAGTCTCTCATGATTCAACTCCCCCTCTGATTTCCCCCAATTCACTTTTCCTTTCCTTCTAATGTCCTCCATGTTATTACTCATGCTCCATAAGTAAGTGAAAACATATGATAATTGACTCTCTCTGCTTGACTTATTTCACTCAACATAATCTCCTCCAGTCCCATCCATGTTGATTCAAAAGTTGGATATTCATCCTTTCTGATGGAGGCATAATATTCCATCATATATATGGACCATATCTTCTTTATCTATTCATCTGCTGAAGGGCATCTTGGCTATTTCCACAGTTTGGCAACTATGACATTGCTACTATGAACGCTGGGGTACATAGGGCCCTTCTTTTCACTGCATCTGTATTTTTGGGGTAAATACCCAGTAGGCCATTGCAGAGTCATAAGATAGCTCTGTTTTTAATTTCTTAAGGATTCTCCCACTGTTTCCCAAAGTTAGCCATTATTTTTCCACCATTTCTGTTGCCTCAAGCTCTCTTTCTTATCTTCCTGGGATTTCCATTACTCATATGCAATGTCACATATCTCTTGAATTCTCTGTTCTGTGTTTTGTTGGTGAATAGGGTTTATATTTTCTTGGTTTTGGTTGCTCATTATTTGTTTTGTTTTGTTTCTTTTACTTTTTTTTTTCCTTTTTGCCTTTAGTAATTTTTATTGTACTATATCTTAAGTTTACTGGTTCTTTGTTGGGCTGCGTTTAGTGTGATGATGAGCCTATTGATATTCTCTATATGTGTAGCAGTGTTGTTGCTGTTGTTGTTGTTGTGGTTGTTTTCATATTTCTTCATTCTGCTGAATGAATCTTGGCTCTAAAATGCTCTCTACTTTTTTTCATTAATTACCTTAAATTCCCTGATAGTTTCTACATCTGTGTCCTGTATAGGTTTGTTTTATTTCTTTGTTTCAAAGAACTTTTTTCTTCTCTTTTTTTTCTCTCCTTTTTGTTCTGCAATTTTTATTGAAAGTCAGACATTTTATAGGCTATTTGATATTGAAGTAAATAGCTTTCATGCCTAGAGATGAGTATGCCTTTTCTTCTGCTAAGCATTTATTGTGAGCTCTTTCTAAAAAAAAAAAAGAAAGAAAAGCTCTCATCATAAACTTTACCATCTTAACCATTTTTACTGCACAGTGCAGTAGTGTTAACTATATTTACCTTATTTTGAAACAGATCTCCAGAACTTTTTCATCTTGCACAAATGGAAATTTTGTACTCATTAAACAACAATTCCCCTTTACTCCCTCCTCCAGTCTCTGGTAACCACCATTCCACTTTTTATATTTGTGAATATGACTACTTTAATTACCTCATATAAGTGGAATCTTAAAGTATTTGTTCTTTTGTGACTATTTCATTTCCTATGTCTTCAAAGTTCATACATATTGTAGCATGTAATAGAATTTCCTTCTTTTTTAAGGCTGCATAGTAGTCAATTGTGCGTATATACCACATTTTCTTGATCCATTTATCTATTGATGGACATTTGAGTTGCTTCCATTCCTTAGCTATTGTAAATAACGTTGCTATGAACATAGGTGTGCAAATGTTTCTTCAAGATTCTGCTTTCAATTCTTTTGAATACATACCCAGAAACAGAACTGAAGTATGGAATTTTGCATTAATTTAGTTAGAGGTTGGGCTGAGTTTGAAGTCTGTCAACTCCCACTCCCATAACTATGATTATCCTCAGTACACAATAGACCTCAAATTCAGTTTCTTTAGGGATATGCTGGCTTTGTCTCACCACTTTGTCTTCCTTTTGTGCTGCTCCCTAGAGTCTATCTCTTGTAGCTCTCCAGGTCCCACTCTGTTATTATTTTTATCCTACACTTGTTAGTGGGAGAATGACACTTGTTAGAATGGTGGTGAGGGTTGAGGGACTCTCAAATGTTCCTTGAAAGATCACACTTTTGACCCACATAACTGAGGTTGTGGTCAATTGATCATGGATTTCTTAAAAATAAAACAGACTACATGTTGATTAAAATTTTTCAAGGCAAAAAAGCACTAAGCCTACTGGACAGAAGCCTGCTACCACTTGCTCTAAGAAGATTTATAGACTTTCTTTTTCCCTCAATGACTAGACCTAAGACCAGTTCATGTAATTGAAGTTCTTTGATTGAGGAGTACACTGGTTCATTTTGAGGCTGGACCTGACCATAGAGTTCCAGCTATACTGTGCATCTTCCTCTAAGCCTTCCCCAGAGGAGCATGCTGAGTTATTTGCCAGAATTTACCAGATTTATTTGTCAGAATTATTGTACATTAAGGAAAGGAAAATACTCACATTTTAGCTCTGAGATCCCTGGAAAGCCACTGTGATCCATCACTCAGAGAATGTGCCATAGGTAATATAGGTGAAAGGTACTTGGCTTGAATTCAACTTATATTGGAACCTGTGGTGATGTGGACATACTACGTGGTTGCTCTCTGAATCCCAAAACATAACTGGGAATAGTTACACTTAGGAACATAGAGAGTCCCCACGGTGGCTTCCTGATTTATATAATGGTTATTTTGGTAGACAAATCCAGATAGATGGAAACCCCTAGAATGCTCCTTCTCCAAGTTATTTAACAAAGTGAAACCACATTCCTGGGGAAATTTCAGAGATTAATGCCACTATATAGCTTCTGAAAGATAAAGGGTTTGTCAATTTTAGTGTTTCTCAATTAATTCTCTTTTATAAACCAGTGCAAAAATTGGAAGGATCTTGGAGAATAACCAAGCACTACTGGACACTTACTCAGATAGTGATGTTCCTCAGGATAATATTTTAACTATAGTATATCACTCTAGTACCTGGCATCCACTATGCAGCTATTGAACTAATATTTTCTTTCTAAATCTCACAAGCAAACATCATTGTTTTATGCAGTTTGCTTCACATGATAAGGACAGCAATGCACCTATTTTGTTGTTGTTTTAACTCCAGGCTATATTTGCTTTCTTATTCTCTTTCAATATATTGTTCAGAGAGAGCTTGATTATGTTAATGATCCATAGAACATCACACTGGTCCATTATAAAGATGTTATCATGCTAAATGGGTCTTGAAAGTAGAATGTAGTAAATAGCCCTGGTGAGATCCAAGCATATCCAATGCTGAGAAATAAGTCTTCCAAAAGTTCAAGGACCTGATATGTCACTGAGTTGTCCAGGAGCATGTGAAAAGAAGAGTGAAATATAAAAGTATTTAAAAAAACAAAAATAGAAGAGCGGGAGAAAATCAGACTTCAGAAGACTCAGCATGTCAAATTATAGCAGACATTTAAATGGGAAATACTTCTACAAGACTGTCAAGGTTAATGAGTTTATACTTAATCTGTTTACGATAGAGAAAGAGTGATTTTCTTACATGATTATCATATCCATAAAGGCATGACATATCTTCAGATATACTCAGTTATTAAAGATGAAGATTGGGGTTGCCTGGGTGGCTCAGGTCATGATCCCAGGGTCCGGGGATCAAGCCCCGCATCCGGTTTTTTGCCCAGCAGGGAGCCTGCTTCCTCCTCTCTCTCTGCCTACTTGTAATCTCTGTCAACTAAATAAATAAAATCTTTAAAAAAACAAAGACGAAGATTGAATTTCTTTTTGTTAGAGAATCAGCAACTGATAGGAAATTCTCACGGTTTTATTTATTCTGTGGACTAAAACTATACAGGTTACTTTGGGTTTATCTCTGGGAACAAAGTGTTTTTTTTGTGGGTTTTTTTGTTTGTTTATTTGTTTGTTTGTTTGTTTTTTTAAAATTTATTTTTTATTTATTTTCAACATAACAGTATTCATTGTTTTTGCACCACACCCAGTGCTCCATGCAATCTGTGCCCTCTCTAATACCCACCACCTGGTTCCCGCAACATCCACCCCCCCCCCCGCCACTTCAAACCCCTCAGATTGTTTTTCAGAGTCCATAGTCTCTCATGGTTCACCTCCCCTTCCAATTTCCCCTAACTCCCTTTTTTTTATTTTTTTAATTTTTTATTTTTTATAAACATATATTTTTATCCCTAGGGGTACAGGTCTGTGAATCACCAGGTTTACACACTTCACAGCACTCACCAAAGCACATACCCTCCCCAATGTCCATAATCCCACCCCCTTCTCCCAAACCCCCTCCCCCCAGCAACCCTCAGTTTGTTTTGTGAGATTAAGAGTCACTTATGGTTTGTCTCCCTCACAATCCCATCTTGTTTCATTTATTCTTCTCCTACCCACTTAAGCCCCCATGTTGCATCACCACTTCCTCATATCAGGGAGATCATATGATAGTTGTCTTTCTCTGCTTGACTTATTTCGCTAAGCATGATACGCTCTAGTTCCATCCATGTTGTCGCAAATGGCAAGATTTCATTTCTTTTGATGGCTGCATAGTATTCCATTGTGTATATATACCACATCTTCTTGATCCATTCATCTGTTGATGGACATCTAGGTTCTTTCCATAGTTTGGCTATTGTGGACATTGCTGCTATAAACATTCGGGTGCACGTGCCCCTTTGGATCACTACGTTTGTATCTTTAGGGTAAATACCCAATAGTGCAATTGCTGGGTCATAGGGCAGTTCTATTTTCAACATTTTGAGGAACCTCCATGCTGTTTTCCAGAGTGGCTGCACCAGCTTGCATTCCCACCAACAGTGTAGGAGGGTTCCCCTTTCTCCGCATCCTCGCCAGCATCTGTCATTTCCTGACTTGTTGATTTTAGCCATTCTGACTGGTGTGAGGTGATATCTCATTGTGGTTTTGATTTGTATTTCCCTGATGCCGAGTGATATGGAGCACTTTTTCATGTGTCTGTTGGCCATCTGGATGTCTTCTTTGCAGAAATGTCTGTTCATGTCCTCTGCCCATTTCTTGATTGGATTATTTGTTCTTTGGGTGTTGAGTTTGCTAAGTTCTTTATAGATTCTGGACACTAGTCCTTTATCTGATATGTCGTTTGCAAATATCTTCTCCCATTCTGTCAGTTGTCTTTTGATTTTGTTAACTGTTTCCTTTGCTGTGCAAAAGCTTTTGATCTTGATGAAATCCCAATAGTTCATTTTTGCCCTTGCTTCCCTTGCCTTTGGCGTTGTTCCTAGGAAGATGTTGCTGCGGCAGAGGTCGAAGAGGTTGCTGCCTGTGTTCTCCTCAAGGATTTTGATGGATTCCTTTTGCACATTGAGGTCCTTCATCCATTTTGAGTCTATTTTTGTGTGTGGTGTAAGGAAATGGTCCAATTTCATTTTTCTGCATGTGGCTGTCCAATTTTCCCAGCACCATTTATTGAAGAGGCTGTCTTTTTTCCATTGGACATTCTTTCCTGCTTTGTCGAAGATTAGTTGACTGTAGAGTTGAGGGTCTATTTCTGGGCTCTCTATTCTGTTCCATTGATCTATGTGTCTGTTTTTGTGCCAGTACCATGCTGTCTTGATGATGACAGCTTTGTAATAGAGCTTGAAGTCTGGAATTGTGATGCCACCAACGTTGGCTTTCTTTTTCAATATCCCTTTGGCTATTCGAGGTCTTTTCTGGTTCCATATAAATTTTAGAATTATTTGTTCCATTTCTTTGAAAAAGATGGATGGTACTTTGATAGGAATTGCATTAAATGTGTAGATTGCTTTAGGTAGCATAGACATTTTCACAATATTTATTCTTCCAATCCAGGAGCATGGAACATTTTTCCATTTCTTTGTGTCTTCCTCAATTTCTTTCATGAGTACTTTATAGTTTTCTGAGTATAGATTCTGTGTCTCTTTGGTTAGGTTTATTCCTAGGTATCTTATGGTTTTGGGTGCAATTGTAAATGGGATTGACTCCTTAATTTCTCTTTCTTCTGTCTTGCTGTTGGTGTAGAGAAATGCAACTGATTTCTGTGCATTGATTTTATATCCTGACACTTTACTGAATTCCTGTATAAGTTCTAGCAGTTTTGGAGTGGAGTCTTTTGGGTTTTCCACAGATAGTATCATATCATCTGCGAAGAGTGATAATTTGACTTCTTCTTTGCCGATTTGGATGCCTTTAATTTCCTTTTGTTGTCTGATTGCTGAGGCTAGGACCTCTAGTACTATGTTGAATAGCAGTGGTGATAATGGACATCCCTGCCGTGTTCCTGACCTTAGCGGAAAAGCTTTCAGTTTTTCTCCATTGAGAATGATATTTGCGGTGGGTTTTTCATAGATGGCTTTGATGATATTGAGGTATGTGCCCTCTATCCCTACACTTTGAAGAGTTTTGATCAGGAAGGGATGCTGTACTTTGTCAAATGCTTTTTCAGCATCTATTGAGAGTATCATATGGTTCTTGTTCTTTCTTTTATTGATGTGTTGTATCACATTGACTGATTTGCGGATGTTGAACCAACCTTGCAGCCCTGGAATAAATCCCACTTGGTCGTGGTGAATAATCTTTTTAATGTACTGTTGAATCCTATTGGCTAGTATTTTGTTGAGTATTTTCGCATCTGTGTTCATCAAGGATATCGGTCTATAGCTCTCTTTTTTGGTAGGATCCTTGTCTGGTTTTAGGATCAAGGTGATGCTGGCCTCATAAAATGAGTTTGGAAGTTTTCCTTCCATTTCTATTTTTTGGAACAGTTTCAGGAGAATAGGAATTAGTTCTTCTTTAAATGTTTGGTAGAATTCCCCCGGGAAGCTGTCTGGCCCTGGGCTTTTGTTTGTTTGGAGAGTTTTAATGACTGTTTCAATCTCCTTACTGGTTATGGGTCTGTTCAGGCTTTCTATTTCTTCCTGGTTCAGTTGTGGTAGTTTATATGTTTCTAGGAATGCATCCATTTCTTCCAGATTGTCAAATTTATTGGCGTAGAGTTGCTCATAGTATGTTCTTATAATAGTTTGTATTTCTTTGGTGTTAGTTGTGATCTCTCCTCTTTCATTCATGATTTTATTTATTTGGGTCCTTTCTCTTTTCTTTTTGATAAGTCGGGCCAGGGGTTTATCAATTTTATTAATTCTTTCAAAGAACCAGCTCCTAGTTTCGTTGATTTGTTCTATTGTTTTTTTGGTTTCTATTTCATTGATTTCTGCTCTGATCTTTATGATTTCTCTTCTCCTGCTGGGCTTAGGGTTTCTTTCTTGTTCTTTCTCCAGCTCCTTTAGCTGTAGGGTTAGGTTGTGTACCTGAGACCTTTCTTGTTTCTTGAGAAAGGCTTGAACCGCTATATATTTTCCTCTCAGGACTGCCTTTGTTGTGTCCCACAGATTTTGAACCGTTGTATTTTCATTATCATTTGTTTCCATGATTTTTTTCAATTCTTCTTTAATTTCCCGGTTGACCCATTCATTCTTGAGAAGGATGCTGTTTAGTCTCCATGTATTTGGGTTCTTTCCAAACTTCCTAATGTGGTTGAGTTCTAGCTTTAGAGCATTGTGGTCTGAAAATATGCAGGGAATGATCCCAATCTTTTGATACCGGTTGAGTCCTGATTTAGGACCAAGGATGTGATCTATTCTGGAGAATGTTCCATGTGCACTAGAGAAGAATGTATATTCTGTTGCTTTGGGATGAAATGTTCTGAATATATCTGTGATGTCCATCTGGTCCAGTGTGTCGTTTAAGGCCTTTATTTCCTTGCTGATCTTTTGCTTGGATGATCTGTCCATTTCAGTGAGGGGAGTGTTAAAGTCCCCTACTATTATTGTATTATTGTTGATGTGTTTCTTTGATTTTGTTATTAATTGGTTTATATAGTTGGCTGCTCCCATGTTGGGGGCATAGATATTTAAAATTGTTAAATCTTCTTGTTGGACAGACCCTTTGAGTATGATATAGTGTCCTTCCTCATCTCTTATTATAGTCTTTGGCTTAAAATCTAATTGATCTGATATAAGGATTGCCACTCCTGCTTTCTTCTGATGTCCATTAGCATGGTAAATTCTTTTCCACCCCCTCACTTTAAATCTGGAGGTGTCTTCGGGCTTAAAATGAGTTTCTTGGAGGCAACATATAGATGGGTTTTGTTTTTTTATCCATTCTGATACCCTGTGTCTTTTGACAGGGGCATTTAGCCCATTAACATTCAGGGTAACTATTGAGAGATATGAATTTAGTGCCATTGTATTGCCTGTAAGGTGACTGTTACTGTATATGGTCTCTGTTCCTTTCTGATCTACCACTTGTAGGCTCTCTCTTTGCTTAGAGGACCCCTTTCAATATTTCCTGTAGAGCTGGTTTGGTATTTGCAAATTCTTTCAGTTTTTGTTTGTCCTGGAAGCTTTTAATGTCTCCTTCTATTTTCAATGACAGCCTAGCTGGATATAGTATTCTTGGCTGCATGTTTTTCTCGTTTAGTGCTCTGAAAATATCATGCCAGCTCTTTCTGGCCTGCCAGGTCTCTGTGGATAAGTCAGCTGCCAATCTAATATTTTTACCATTGTATGTTACAGACTTCTTTTCCTGGGCTGCTTTCAGGATTTTCTCTTTGTCACTGAGACTTGTAAATTTTACTATTAGGTGACGGGGTGTGGGCCTATTCTTGTTGATTTTGAGGGGCGTTCTCTGAACCTCCTGAATTTTGATGCTCGTTCCCTTTGCCATATTGGGGAAATTCTCCCCAATAATTCTCTCCAGTATACCTTCTGCTCCCCTCTCTCTTTCTTCTTCTTCTGGAATCCCAATTATTCTAATGTTGTTTCGTCTTATGGTGTCACTTATCTCTCGAATTCTCCCCTCGTGGTCCAGTAGCTGTTTGTCCCTCTTTTGCTCAGCTTCTTTATTCTCTGTCATTTGGTCTTCTATATCACTAATTCTTTCTTCTGCCTCATTTATCCTAGCAGTGAGAGCCTCCATTTTTGATTGCACCTCATTAATAGCTTTTTTGATTTCAACTTAGTTAGATTTTAGTTCTTTTATTTCTCCAGAAAGGGCTTTTATATCTCTCGAGAGGGTTTCTCTAATATCTTCCATGCCTTTTTCGAGCCCGGCTAGAACCTTGAGAATTGTCATTCTGAACTCTAGATCTGACATATTACCAATGTCTGTATTGATTAGGTCCCTAGCCTTCGTTACTGCCTCTTGTTCTTTTTTTTGTGTTGAATTTTTCCGTCTTGTCATTTTGTCCAGATAAGAGTATATGAAGGGGCAAGTAAAATACTAAAAGGGTGGCAACAACCCCAGGAAAATATGCTTTAATCAAATTAGAAGAGATCCAAAATCGTGAGGGGGGAGAAAGGGGATAAAAAGAGGTTCAAAAAGGAAGAAAAAAAGAAAAAAGAAAAAAAAAGAAAAGAATTTTAAAAAGAGAAAACACCTAAGAAAAATGTAAAAAAGAAAAAATATATATATTAGATAAACTAGTAAAAAATCGTTAAAAAAGAAAAAGGTAACAGTTAAAAAAAAAAATTTTACCCGAAGGCGAGAAAAAAAAAAAAAAAGAAAAAGAAAAAAAAAATTAAATTAACTGCAAGACTAAAAAAAATCACAGGGAAAAAGCCATGAGTTCCACGCTTGGCTTTCTCTTCCTCTGGAATTCTGCTGCTCTCCTTGGTATTGAAACCGTACTCCTTGGTAGGTGAACTTGGTCTCGGCTGGATTTCTTGTTGATCTTCTGGGGGAGGGGCCTGTTGTAGTGATTCTCAAGTGTCTTTGCCCCAGGCGGAATTGCACCGCCCTTATCAGGGGCCGGGGTGAGTAATCCGCTCGGGTTTGCTTTTAGGAGCTTTTGTTCCCTGAGCGCTTTCCGTAGAGTTCCGGAGGATGGGAATACAAATGGCGGCCTCCTGGTCTCCCGCCCGGAGGAGCCGAGAGCCCAGGGCCCCACTCCTCAGTGCGCCCTCAGAGAACAGTGCCCAGTTACTCCCGTCTGCCTGTCCTCCGGCCGCGCTCCGAGCTCACCGACCCTGCGACCAGTTCAAGGTCACCCCGAGCTGCAAGCTTACTGTCGGCTCTGTCTCTGTAGCCGGCTTTCCCGTTCCAATACCCGCAAGCTCTGCGACACTCAGACACCCCCGATCCTTCTGTGACCCTGCGGGACCCGAGGCCACGCTGACCCTGTGTGGGCTTTGCACCGGGTAGCCTCTGGAGCGATGTCCCTCAGCGGAACAGACTTTTAAAAGTCCTGATTTTGTGCGCCGTTGCTCCGCCGCTTGCCGGGAGCCGGCCCCTCCCCCCCGGGGTCTATCTTCCGGTCGCTTTGGATTCACTTCTCCGCCAGTCCTACCTTTCAGAAAGTGGCTGTTTTTCTGTTTCCAGAATTGCTGTTCTTCTTCTCTTCGATCTGCCGATGGATTTTCAGGTGTTTGCAATCTTTAGATAAGCTATCTAGCTGATCTCCGGCTAGCTGAAGTAGTCTCAGCCTGCTACTTCTCCGCCATCTTTCTATTTGTTTGTTTTTTTAAACTGTCTGTGGGATGTACCCACAGGGAATGCAGGAAAAGGTGTCATTTTTGCCCCCAAATAGCACACATTAGGAGTTGGATTGAAAGGTTTGGAGGTTCTGGTGATCAAGAAAGAAATTTTTCCACTAGAGAACCCATCCTCATGGCATTAAACTGAAACTGTCCATCTGGGGCTTCAAATGCCAATGAAACTACATGCAGTTAAGTAAGTTTACTCTACTGCTCAAAGTGCTTCAGGTTTGAAGTATGGGAGACTGATTCGATATCTCCCCATGGTGATCCTGTAGCTGATGGGACTTTGTGTTTTCCCTTGGCTTGAACACTTGCTTTTCACACAAACATAGACATAAGTGGATGTTGACACAGAAAAGTAGAGGACTATGCTGGCTATCTTCTTTTGCTTTTTTGGCACCACCTTCCACTTTCCACATCCATCTGTGTTCAGGATGTGCTGCTTTATGGAGAACTACCATGGAACCCCTTATCTTTTGACTTCCTGTTGAGCTCAAGAGAGAACAGTGTGGGGAGAGAGTGCCATTATGCCACTGGGCCCCTCCATACTGAAATCCTGGGTTGGAAGTGGCTATTTCACTTTTCTGATAGCTTCTGTTCTGTGTCTTTCCCTTAAAACAGCAGTTTCCTTTATAAGGTTTAGTGGTCCCTCTCTCCAGTGGCCTCTCCCGTGGTCCCTGGGAAATTTGGGGTTCTTGCTGTTGCTGGCCTTGGTGTACCTCACCATTCTTTGTCTTTTTCCATAACCCTGTTCATGTTAAATGACTGGATGTTTTACTGAAGCTTTCCTCAGTGTGCCACTTGTTTCCTCTCAGGAGACTGATGTGATGGTAGCCATAATTTCAGAAAATACCAGGAGATGTAAGGGATCACATAAAAGCCATGTAAAAAACAGTTTCTTCTTCACTTTTCTTCTTCACTGGAATTATTCATTAAGGTTAGTTGACATGCAGTCAGCTCTGCAGTGACCCAGCTGAGAATGCAGTGGGAAGTAAACAGGCCAGGAAGCTCAGACACACCATTGAAACTAACACATACACCTCATGCCAAAACCAGTCCAGGTAACACCTCTGGTTCCATCTTAACATGTCCATGGGAAATACCACCACACCCAAACCTCATCCAACATTGTCTGTCTTTAATTCGTGCTCAAAGCCAGTCTGGGGATGCCTCTTTGGAAGCAGTGTGGTCTAGCTTCAAGGACACTGGGAGTCAGGGAACCTGGGTTCTAGTCCCAGCTCCAGCGTTCACTTGCTGTGTGACTTTGGGCAAGACACTTAACCTCTCTGTGCCTCAGTTTTCCCTATCTGTAAAATGTGGGTAATAATGTTAACCTACCTCACAGGGCTGTTATAAGGAATAGCTAAATGATTGTAAAGCACTTTGAACGTATAATTGCTTATTATTAAGACTAGAACAATAATAAAGAAAATTGATGCAGAACTGAATAAATCAGTAAAGTTTGGTGATCATCCTTAGAGCTCTGGAGAAGAACTCAGACATTGGACAGTCATTGGACTAAATGAGCTTTAGTGTTCTTCCAACCCTCCCAGCACAGACTTTTATTGGTTCCACCTGGACTGAGGAACCAATTTTATGTTTTCTTACCAAATGTGTGTTATATAATTACTTATAAGAATATGGTTTTGGCAGTAAAGGGCTCTGATATTTTTCAGAAAGCTGGTCATATAATGTACAGATCCAGAAACAGACACAAGTCATCTATTATGCTTCCACTGTAAAAGTCAGTTCAGAGATGCTGGTCAGGAATGAATAATAAAAATAACAAAAACTCAGAAATAAAGAGTAGAGTGAAGGACCAATAGCTGTGCAAAGATGAAGGATGGATTAGACTGCTTGATTCAGATTGCCGTAACAACTGAACAGCCTCGAGTAAGATGGGTTGTGGAGGGAAGCTAGAAACCTTGAAGAGGCAGACTAAGCAAAGCCATAATTTATATTTGGTTAAATCATGAAGAGAATCTTATGCACAGTTGACCCTTGAACAGCACAGGTTTGAACTTAAATACAGTTTTGTGGGGTTTTTTGTTTTGTTTTGTTTTGTTTTTAGTTAAGGACAGTGCTGTAAATGTGTTTTCTCATGATTTTCTTAACATTTTCTTTTCTCTAGCTTAATTTATTGTAAGGGTACAGTATATAATGTACATAATATATAGAACATGTGTTAATTGACTTTTTATGCTATTGATAAGACTTTCAGTCAACAGTAGGCTACTAGTTAACTTTTTGGAGAGTCAAAAGTTATACACAGGGTTTTGACTGCACAGAAATCAGTGCCCCTAAATCCTGTGTTGTTCCAGGGTCAATTGTAATTATAAGGCTTTGTTTTTTGATCTTCGGCTTTCTATTTTGCAAAATTTTTTTGACATTTAAAACACTATGATGTGTGTGGTAGGTTCTTAATGAATATTTGTCAAGAGGAAGAATATTATTTCTATTTAAAATTGTAAGAGTGAGCTTAACAATTCCTGTAATTGGCATAAATATGTCACATTAAGAAAAGTCAGAGAGTATATAAAGTAGTTTACTTCTGTTTATTATATCAGGAAGGCCAATGTGCCAGAAAGAACTAAGCCCTGTCACATGTGTACCCAAAATTCTTGCACAGTCATGTAAAAGTCTACTCATAAATATCAGGCGCATGAGTGAGGGGAGGAGGGGTGATGAGAAGAGAAGATCTTCCTCTGTTGGTAACTCAAAGCTGGATGACAAAGGAAATCACATTTTCTCTAGCTTTTCAAAAGATTATACTCAGTTCCATTTCTTCTTCCGTTATGCTTTGGCATCTTCTATTCTCATCACCCCAGTCAGTATAGTTGTTAAGCAATTAGAAGCCAAGAAAAAAATTGCTGCATTGAACAAAACTATTGTCTTTCACCCCATGAGCCTAAAAGTGACAGAAAATTTCCTCATTTTATGGGCAGAAGATATGAACAGACACTTCTCCAATGAAGACATACAAAGGGCTATCAAACACATGAAAAAATGTTGATCATCACTAGCCACTAGGGAGATTCAAATTAAAACCACATTGAGATACCACCTTACACCAGTTAGAATGGCCAAAATTAGCAAGACAGGAAACAACATGTGTTGGAGAGGATGTGAAGAAAGGGGAACCCTCTTACAACTGTTGGTGGGAATGCAAGTTGGTGCAGCCACTTTGGAGAACAGTGTGGAGATACCTCAAGAAATTAAAAATAGAGCTTCCCTATGACCCTGCAATTGCACTACTGGGTAGTT
This sequence comes from Mustela erminea, assembly GCF_009829155.1. NCBI lineage: Eukaryota > Metazoa > Chordata > Mammalia > Carnivora > Mustelidae > Mustela > Mustela erminea. The sequence goes on from NC_045618.1 coordinate 25,621,504, forward strand.
ACCCCAAAGATACAGATGTAGTGAAAAGAAGGGCCATCTGTACCACAATGTTTCTAGCAGCAATGGCCATGGTCACCAAACTGTGGAAAGAACCAAGATGTCCTTCAACGGATGAATGGATAAGGAAGATGTGGTCCATGTACACTATGAAGTATTATGCCTCCATCAGAAAAGATGAATACCCAACTTTTGTAGCAACATGGACGGGACTGGAAGAGATTATGCTGAGTGAAATAAATCAAGCAGAGAGAGTCAATTTTCATATGGTTTCCACTTATTTGTGGAGCAAATAACATGGAGGACATGGGGAGATGGAGAGGAGAAAGGAGTTGAGGGAAATTGGAAGGGGAGGTGAACCATGAGAGCCTATGGACTCTGAAAAACAACCTGAGGGTTTTGAAGGGGCAGGGGGTGGGAGGTTGGGGCAGCCAGGTGGTGGGTATTAAGAAGGGCAAGTATTGCATGGAGCACTGGGTGTGGTGCAAAAACAATGAATACTGTTACGCTGAAAAGAAACTTTAAAAAAAGAGAAAAAAATTTCCTCATTTTACATAATGTCTATGTATGTTTTATTTCTTTTATAGTAGTTGTACATGCATTATTTCAGTAGTGCTACATGAGCTGCTTTGAACTACAGGTGTAGCCCAGCTGTTGCTCTGCTTTTCCAGGGAGAACTAGGTTATCCACACTGTGGGTTGTGAGATATTGCATAGAGCTCATATCCTCTCAGTGTACTCACTGAGTGCCTGCTATGCTTGTCTACCTTCTCAGTGGTTAGACTCATGCAACAATGATTGAGGACAGAAGAAAGTAGGTAAGCTAAACACAATACTGTAGGCATAAAATTTATTTTGAAAGTGATTGGCAAAAATGCATTTAACTTCCAAAATTCTCTGAAATGGATCTCTAGATATCAGATATTTTTTAGTAGCCTGGGAGGAGAAGTTATATCTGAATCTCAGAATACTGCATGCTTACATATTTTCTTGGGAAACTAGTAAAAATGGCATCCTTGATCTCATGTAAAGTATATTAAAGGCAAGTCATCTTAACTAATAAAACAGATCACTTTATCTCTTGTTTTTAGTGTTTGGTAACCATGGAAGTACATCTTGATTTTTATAGGATATTATTTCTAAGATAATTCCTTAAGGCTATTTAGATGTAGCACATTTTACAGACTACAATTTTGTATAAGAGTACTGTTAAAGGATCTATATTTAAATATTTTAAAATCTTTAATAAATGCTCAGCTTCACGAGCTATATAGGTCCAAATTCTAGGAATTAAAGGCAGCATTAAAATTCTGTTGTACATATATCTTTCTCCAGCCTGCGGAGTTCTCAATCCTGACACTGTGGTAAAATCTCCTGGGGGAGCTTTTTTTATTAACTATTGATGCCTAGGTGCTAACTTAATCAGAATGTCTCAGGTGGAGAAGGGAATCCATGTCTATTTTCTAAAAGCTCCCCAGGTGATTCTAATGTGTACCCATGGGATAGTACTCTTGACTTTAATTCAATGAAATGAATCAAGAGATTAAATTAAGTTTTAACACCCCAAAGCTCATGAAAATTTACACAAGAATTCCATGTCATAATCTCTTCTGTTAGTATATAGGAGATCAGTTAGGAGCTAGGCATCCTCTGACAAGTAATTACCTTCCATGGAGAAGATAAGGTTGTCAATAGCTAGAAGGTGATGCAGGGAAGACAAGGGGTACCTTGCCACACTGGGTGAGGCCTCGTATCTGAATTCATCTGAGTTCCTCTGCTGTAAGCAGAATGTCGTCTGAAAATAGCACAATCAAATGAGATACCTAGAGAAAAAAAAAAAAAGACTAAACTGCTTCCTCAGCATGTCTCTTCTCCTGGTACATTTATTGGTTTCTATTATCAACTATAAATCAAGTTTGATTTAAAACTAAGGTCTGCTTTATCAGGATTTTTCAGTTACTCTATGGGAATTCCTTAATATGATTTTATAAAAAAAAAGTTAAGGCTTCAGAAAGTGTATTTCTGGGAATGTACAGCAATTATTCTGGCTTTTATTGTCTATATGTTTATATAATACATTTTTTTAATTAAAAAATCTTTAGAACTGCCACAGAAACATCAGTAAGTGCAGTGACTTGAAGAGATTCAACTAAAATTGTCTTTCAGTGCATAAGCTGTCAAATAATGACACTAACAACTTTCATAACAGGAGCTTCCACATACCTCACCAAGCTTATGTGCTTTGACTTTTTACCTTGTCAAAAGATACCCTGAAAAGACTGATCGGTCTGATTCACCTAAAAATCGAAGAGAATTTCCAGCATGCATTAAATACAGAGAAAAGTACAAAACAACCCAGCCAGCACCTTCTGTGCTCTATCCCCTAACATTAATAGCAAGGAAACCTTATACAGAAAGGTTCAAGAAGATTTCTTAAGATAGACATGAGTCATCCTCAGAAGAAAGATTAGCCTTTGAAAAGAATTACTTGGTCTTGAATGAAGAGACTATCATTGTATCTAAAACCCACTAGAAATGTTCTCACTAGATTTTAAAGCACCCCTTGCTCTCTCACTCTTTTTTTTAAATTTATTTCTTCTTTTAAAGTAGGTTCCACACCCAACATGAGACTTGAACTCACAACCCTGAGATCAAAAGTCGCATGCTCTATGGACTGAGCCAGCCAGGCACTCCTTATTCTCTCTCTTAATCAGTATGTTCAAAAGATGAGTAAGACCATCTCTCGACGAAGTATAGAACAGCAACATATCATTCTTGGCTTTCTTGTCTTGCCTTAGACATGCTATGCAGTTGAGATCTGAGGGGGCTTGAGACAACTCCAACTTCAGTACAAAGGTCTAAAATTTATATCCACCAAAAAGTATACAGATCAAACATGTACTCTTCACAGAAAGTGTGACCAACAAGAATTAGTGTGCCAGATCCTCCTAGTTAATCTTATAAGAAGAAAAAAATTGGCAATACAATAGATGATAAGAAATGGCTGGCAAGAATAAAAAAAGTAACTTCCTTTTTATTAAGGCATTATGCATTAATGGAGAAGGCATAACTTAGAGGAGGTTATAAAAGTTAAATGTGGACATTAGATATGCTGATGTGATGCATTATGTTTAACAATATTCAGCCCCCAATGCAGACATATAGAGAAGAATGAAACAGGATTGTTTTGTGCTCTTAACTTCTTAGAATGGTTTGTGTTATAAATAAACAAATAATTAATTGATTAATAAGGTGGTGATGTTGGAGGTGTAAATACTTAAGATTCTAGGTGCATACTGTGTACAAACACTGTTCTAAGAACTTTATAAGTGTTACCTAATTTAATCTTCATAATAACCATATGAGGCGGGTATTGCTATTATTCTCCATTTCACAAGTAGTTGAGGCTCAGGGATATTAAATACCTTGCCCAAGGTTATATAGCCAACAATGATAGGGACAGGAATGAAATCCAAATTGGAACCCTAAATCTATGCTTTCAAAGCATGTAGCAAAATGTTGTATACAAATATATGGTAAATATATTATAAAATACCTGTACAGTATTTTGCTTCCCTAAAATAGAACAAAATTTCAAACACGAAATTTCCATGTAGACTCTTAAACCAATTATGTTTGGGTCTTATCCAAACAGTATTTTCTCTTACATATAGCTGATATCACTTTCTCAGGATGCCTGGTCACAGTAACTTCATCATACCCTCATTCCTCCGTCTGTGGGACCTCATATCACACAGCATTCTGCATAATTATTGTTATGTAGTTTCAACCAGTACCTGGAAATCAAGTGGTTTTTTTTTCTTGACAAATGTTTTTCCTGCAGCATTTAGACAATGATCATTATTGGTATTACACTCTGGCATTCTGACTAATGTTAATTAACATGACCCCAGGAAGTACAGAGCATGTACAGATCAAAGTACGTCTCCTTTGTTCATATTTCAGGTGACATTCTCCATACGTTTCACTTAAAGGGACAGGATTAGGGCTCTGTGGAAATATCTTGTTATTATCCAGATCAAAAGAAAGGCTGTGAAATCCGTTATCACCTTCATCTTTCTGTATTCATGGAAGTGGCACAGAGCTAATGCAGTCACATGATTATGGTCACAGAGTTAGGAAAAGCAGACTAAATTTTAGCATTCAAATGTCAGCGCATCCATAGCTGTAAATAAGCTGCAGAGCTATGAACACTTCCAAGGCACCAGTCCAGGTGCCCAAGGGAGCAAGTGGTAGTTCAAGCTGTTGGCAGGTTGTCGTCAGAGCGTCACTCCAGGGCTGCTTTCCTGGGACCTCTAGTTGGAAAGCAAAAGAGGTTTCAATGACACTGTTTTTTGTACCCTTTTATTCATTCTACAAATATTTATCGAACATGAACTATAGGACCCAGCAGACAGGTCCTGGCCTCAATATGCTCAAAGGACTCATGCTCATCATGCTCAAAGGGCATGATCGAAAATACCACCTATGTGGTTTATGAGCATAGAAAAGGGACTTCTGATCCACGGCCACAGAAGCCTTTCTTCCACAAAGAAGCCAATTGATAGCTGCATCTTGAGAAATAGTACTAGTAGCCCTGAGAAAGGAGTGCTGCCCAAATGAGGGTAAAGCAGGTAAAAAGCTTAAGAAAACAACCTGCTCAAGGAGCTTGATGGGACGAGGACATAATGGGCATGTGAAGGTGTGCCTGGGAAGAAAGGGGAGTGGGAGTCAGATCACGGAAAACCTATAAAGAGTTACCTTGGAAGACCATAAGAAGATCTGAGGAATATTACTAGAGAAAAGAACACAGGCTAAGTTTTAGAACTATGAGATACCTGCAGAGGCCAGGCAGGAAGATGGAGACTTGAGTGAGAAAATCATCTTAGAAGATTATGGCCTCATTAATAATGAATTCTGGAACACTGAAAAGAAATTTAAAAAATAAATTAAAATAAAAATAAATAAAATATATGTATTTTTATATATCTTTTAACGAAGAAGAAAAAGAGGATGAGGGGGAGGAGGAGGGGGAGGGGGAAGAGGAGGAGGAGATTATTATAGCCTTGGCCCAGAGCAAAATCTATTGGGAAGCAGTAGTGGTGATGGATTTGGATGGGGTGGTTGTTTTGGTATGTGGGCCCAAATATGAAGACTGACTCGGGTATAATTTTGATAATTGTGTAGAAGATATTTCATGCTAACTAAGCAAATAAATACAAGTGTTTGGGGACCAAAGAGGGAGGGAGTAACATTATAACCTCAGTTTGAAATATGATGGGCTTAAGGTGTTTGTAAGATGCCAAGATGAATCTGAAGCAATGTGTCTAGAGTTGAAGAAGGCAGACAGAGTTGAAAAGAGGAATTTGGAAGTTTTTTGCAGTATGTTGTAGATGAAGTCATGGAAGTGAATACATTGGGCCAAACAGATTTTATCTCATAAAGATGAGACCCAGGGGCAAAATCTGGAGGAATAGCAGTATTTATGTGGCTCCAAAAAAGATGAGGTGGGGAAAAAAAAAGTGATCGGTTAGAAAATATTGGCCTGAGTAGGTGGAAGAAACCCAGCAGACCAGAGCATTATAAAAAGCAAGAGAAGCCTTCCAATTCAACTCAGACATGTAAAGCACTTGGAAGTTTCTTTACAATAATAAAAAGTTGGACAAATGAAAAAAATGTTGACTTTTCTTGAAACTACCAGGGAATCAAAGTTGCTGGGCAAATCATCATCACATGATCATGAGAGTCTGGTATATGAAGAGAGCTATAGCTGTCAAGATTGGCTTACCTGGGGGGGCCTGGGTAGCTCAGTGGGTTAAGCCTCTGCTTGCAGCTCAGGTAGTGATCTCAGGGTCCTTGGATCAAGCAGAGATCAGGGGCTCTCTGCTCAGTGGGGAGCCTGCTTCCCTCTCTCTCTCTGCCTGCATCTCTACTTACATGTGATCTCTCTCTCTGTCAAATAAATGAATAAAATCTTTAAAAGAGAGAGAGAGAGAGAGAGAGGTTGGCTTACCTGAAGCAGAAGGCACTGGATGCTCTAAGTTGGTAGGAACACTCACATAGTAATTCTGATGATTTGCTGGAGTTCCTGGGGACTGTAGTCATAAGAGAACTTCCATACTTTTGCAGGCTCTTCCTCTAGAAATTCCACCAGATTCTCATTGAAGGGATCCAAGAAAGCTCCTAACAGGGCCCTGACAGGAGAAGGGGAAGAGCAGCAATCTTGAAACTCTTCCAAACCTACCAAACAATAAGCAATTCTAAAACCCTATCTCTCTTGGTGTAAGGGACGTCTGTTCTACTCTACGCTGTTCCAACTTTCCTATCCCATACACACACACACACACACACACACACACACACACACACACACAAAATGCATCAACAATAGGAGAAAAAGCTTAAAGAAATGGACCAGGAATGCTAGAATCAGGAAAGAGAACCGGGGTTGGAAGAGGAAAGGTGTTTGAAACCTCAAAGATGGACAGTCTTAAAACACTTCTGAAGACAACATTCCTGAATCACAGGACCACTAAAAGACTGACATTTAATGAGAAGATCAGAGAATGTCCTCCTCTCCCAGCCATATCCTTTTTTTTTTTTTAAGATTTTTATTTATTTATTTGACAGATTACAAGTAGGCAAAGAGGCAGGTAGAGAGAGAGGTGGGGAAGCAGGCTCCCTGCTGAGCAGAGAGTCCAATTCGGGGCTTGATATCAGGACCCTAAGATCATGACCTGAGCTGAAGGCAGAGGCTTAACCCACTGAGCCACCCAGGCACCCTCCCAGCCATATCCTAAAGTAAAACAAACAATCCACTAATAATCCACAAATAATCCATTAATAACAGTGGATTACAGTTAAAGAACTGCAAGACACATACTGTATAAGGACAGGACTAAGGGAAACACAAAAGACAAGAGATAATTAAAAAACAAGTTCACTAGAGAAATTTGAAGCCTCTGCTACCTATAGCTACATCAAACATTAAATACAGCCCAAATGATAAACAGCCCAAATGAAATAAATTCTTATATGAAAATAGATTGCCTATTATCCTATAAAACATGGCTGGATTTCTACAAATATTGGAAAACATGCCAGGAGTGCCTGGGTGGCTCAGTTGGTTAAGCAGCCAACTCGTGATTTCCACTCAGGTCATGATCTCATGGGTCATGGGACTGAGCTCAACGTTGAGCTCCATATCAGCAGGGAGTCTGCTTGAGGGTCCACCTTCTGTTGCCCCCATCTCCATTCTCTCCCTCAAATAAATAAATAGATATATTTTTTAAACATTTTATTTATTTATGACAGAGAGCGAGAGAGGAAACACAAGCACAGAGGAGCTGGAGATGGAGAAGCAGGCTTTCTATGAAGCAGGGAGCCCTACTTGGGACTCAATCCTAGGACACTGGATCATGACCTGAGCCAAAGACAGATGCCCAATGACTGAGCCACCCAGGCATCCCAATAAATATATCTTTAAAAAAAAAAAAAGACATGCCTGTAACTGTCCCTCAGAACAATGTATTACTTAAGGTATAACTTATAAGAAATTGTACAAAAGCATGCTTAAATATTACCTTAAGAAAAACATGTACCAGCAACAGGCCTCTGGGGGAAAGGATGATATATATCCTTGAAGCCGAGCAGCTGGGAATGCCTGTCCCACTAAGGGTGAAACACCACCTGCTTCTTTTTTCTGTTGTCTCTCCTTCTCCAGAGATTGCTGTGGTAAATTAGATGATCCCTTTGAATGTGCTTCCCCAACTATAAATTCTATACTGCTTGACCAGGCATATCCTGCTTTTCTTCTTGCTTATCTAGAAAACTTATAATCAATGTATAACTCATATTCCTTCTTTTTTATCTACAAGGCAAATGGTTAATGTATAACATTCTTTGGCTTCTTTGTTGATTACAGTCCAATAAATATGAGACTGAGGAGTTGTTTGGGATGACCGTCTTCTCTATCTTCTCGACCCCTACTCCCTCTCCCTTCCAGCTGAGTTGTTTGTGCCTCATTCTTCTCCTGTGCACCATCAGGAAGCAGCAAAGCCAATAAGCAAGTAAAAATGTCGTGTGATGACACAAAGCAATCATGAGAACCAAACTCAGATATAACACATATCTTGGAATTATCATATGAGGAAATTATGGCAAGGCTACTAACGAATAGAGAAGACAACATACACAATCAAAAAGTAATGGTAGCAGAGAGAAACTATAAAAATTAGAAGGAAATACTCTGAATCAAAAGCACATTGATATAAATGAATACTTTTGACAGGCTCCTCAGAAGACTCAACATAGCTAGGAAAAAAATCAGTGAACTTGAAGATAGGTCAATGGAAACTTTAGAAATGGAAACACAAATGTAATGTAAATACTTGAGAAAACTTCTCAGAACTGTGGAAAATATAACTAAGTGTGAAATAAACATAACTGGGATAGCAGAAAGAGCAGAAAGAAAATGGAGCAAAAGAAATATTTGAAGAAATACTGATTGAAAACTTCCCCCAAATTAATGGCAGATTTAAAACCGTGGTTTCGAAAAACTCACTGACTTACCAGCAGGATACAGAGATTTTAAAAAATAGACAAATCATTTTCAAACTGTGGTCATAAAAAGAGAGAGAGAAAATCTTGAAGGAAGCTAGAGGTAATAAAACACCTTACTTATAGAGAACAAAGATATGAATTACAGCGGACTTCTCATCAGACACCATCCAAAGAAGAAAAGACTATAGTAAAATTTTTAAATTGTTGAATGAGAAAGACCATGCCAAACTAGAATTCTACATCTAATTATATTTAAATCCAGTTTTTTCTTAATAGTGAAAGAAAAATATTTCTTAACGAAGAAAATCTGAGGGGGTTCATTGCCAGTAGACCTGCCATATAAAAAATGTCAAAAGATCTTCAGGCAGAAGGAAAATTGTATGTCAGTAACTTGGATTAACAAAATGAAATCAGTGAAGAATAAGTCCATGTGGACAGACTTCCCTTTTGGTAGGAAAAAGTCAGCCCTGAATTGCTTTCATTTGGTGGGTGAGGATGTAGGATGCCCTGCCACCCTATTGTTCCTCTAGTTACTTACCAGTTCACATTCTGCTTTAAGTTGCTTTTAGCTGTAGGCTTTTAGGCACCTAGTTTTTATCATGAATAAATTTTGTCGTTTCCATAAAATATGTTCACATTTATTGAAATATTACATGTTTTTCTTTTTTGTTGTTGTTGATTTGGTGATTTACATTACTCTTTTTTTTTTTTTTTAATGAAAGACCCTTGCTAATAATACCTTGGTGGCTTGGTATTAGGGTAATGCTGGTCTCATTTAATGACTTTACAAGTTTTCTGTCTTTTTATTTATTTGAAAGCGAGAGTGCATGAGTGAGAAGGGTAGAGGGTAGGGGACAGTGACGGAGGGAGAGGGAGAAGCAGATTCCCTGCTGAGCAGGGAGCCTGGGGCAGGGGGAGGACCTTGATCCCAGGACCTTGGGATCATGACCTGAACCGTAGGCAGACTCTTAACCAACAGCAACCCAAGCACCCCTCCTATTGTATTCTCTTAAGAGATTGTGTGGACTTGCTACACATTTTTCCTTAAATGTTGTGTTTGCCAATAAATCAAGTCAAAATGCTTTACTATTTCTTATGACTTCTGCTTTGACCTATGTGTTATTTCAGCATGTGTTATCTCATTTTCAAATAATAGGGGTTTCCAGGTAATCATTTTGTTACTGACTTATAATTTAATTCCATATCATCTCAGTTCTTTAAAAAACTGTGTTTTGTTTTATGGCTGAACATTATCTCTCAGTGACTATTCCACATGCAGTTAAAAAGAACATGCATTCCCTCGTTTAGGGATAGGGTATCAGTTAGGTGAAGTTGCTTGATAGTGTTGTCCAGGTTTTCTATATTTTTGCTGATATTCTACTTGTTCTTTCAAATACTAAAAGAGGTGTGTTGGTCTCCAACTATAACTGTCATTTGTCTATCTCTTCTTTCAGTTCTGTTAGCTTGTGCTCCATGGCCTTTAGAAGCTATTTTGTTGAATTATGTCTTTGCTGTGAATTATCATTATTAGGATTATTATAAATCAACTCATTACTGTGTAATTTACTTCTTTATCTTTGGCCTATATTCCTAGTTTTGAAGTCTGCTTTGATATTAGTGTAGGATGCCCTACATTGGTACATTGCCTGTACCACTCTTTCTTTTTACTTTTTCTGGACATCCAATTACATGAATTAGACACTTTTTTAAAAGGATTTTATTTGACAGAAAGAGACACAGTGAGAGAGGGAGCACAAGCAGGGGGAGAAGGAGAAGGAGAACCAGGCAGGAAGCCTGATATGGGGCTGGATCCCGGGACTCTGGGATCATGACCTGAGCCAAAGGCAGATGTTTAATGACTGAGCCACCCAGGCACCCCATATTAGACATTTTGATATTGATTTTTGACTTGAGGATCTATAGATTTGTTTTTCTCTCAATACGTTCTATTTCTTTTTCAGATTAGCTAATTTCTAATAATGTAACATAAAGTACAATCATTCTTTCCCTGTCATCTCTATTCTGCTATTCAGCCCATACAGTGAATTTGTTATTTCAGATATTTCAGGTTTTCATTTCTGATTTTTCCATTTGTTTCTTTTTTTTAAAGCTCCTATCTCAAGAATATGCATTGCTCCCTCCTTGAGTGTAGCTTTCTCCATATTGGCCAGCACTGAAAATCTTTATACTTTCAACTTTTATTGTTTCTTCATATTTGAGGACAACTCATTATAAGCAGTATATAATTTGTCATTCTAAAATTGATTCTGACAATTTTATTGTTTTACTTGGAGTATTTATAACATTTTCATATAATGTAATCATGGATATACTTGGATTTATGTCTGTCAGCTTACTATCAATTCTATTTGACCCCCATGTTTTAGGCTCCTTTCTTCTCTTTATTACTTTCATTCAAATTAGTTAAAAATGTATCTTATCTTAATTAACATGCTTATTTTATTTTTACTCTTCTTTTTTTTTAAGATTTTATTTATTTATTAGAGACAGAGAGAGAAAGCACAAGCAAGAGGAGTAGCAGGCAGAGGGAGAAGCGGGGTCCTAAGCAGGGAGTCTGATGAGGGGCTTGATCCCAGGATCCTGAGATCAAGACCTGAGCCAAAGGCAGATACTTAACATACTGAGCCACCCTGAAGCTTCTATTTTTACTATTCTTAATCACTTTTTTACTCCATAAACATAAAAGTATTCAGAATAAGGATATCCATTTTATTGATTTATCACAGTGAAAACCAATGCAAAAACTTCCTTGGCCATGAAAAAAAATATTGTCTACTTTCAATTACTCTCCACCCACTTCTTCTTCTTCTTTTTTTTTTTTTTTAAGATTTTATTTATTTATTTATTTGACAGACAGAGATCACAAGTAGGCAGAGAGGTAGGCAGAGAGAGAGGAGGAAGCAGACTCCCTGCTGAGCAGAGAGGCCGATGTGGGGCTCTATCCCAGGACCCTGGTATCATGACTTGAGCTTAAGGCAGAGGCTTTAACCCAGTGAACCACCCAGGCGCCCTCCACCCACTTCTTCTTTATATTAACTGCAATCCTGATTTATGATAATGATGTCCTAGATTTTCTTGATAGATTAAGCCTACAAGCATGCATCCCTAAACATTATCATTTAATTTGGACTGTATGTTTTACATATTCTTTTTTTGTTGTTGTTCAACATTAAGTTTGTAAAAGTTAGGTCTGTAGGTATTATACTGTAAGTTTTCAGTGAGCATATATGCCAATGTTTAAAAAAAGAAGTGAAAGGATACTCCTGGGTGGCTCAGTCAGTTGGTCATCTGCCATCCCAGTCTCCTGGGATGAACCACTGAATCAGGCTCCCTGCTCAGTGAGATGCCTGCTTCTCCCTCTCCCTCTGTCATTCCTCCTGCTTGTGCTCTTTCTTTCTGTCAAATAAATAAATAAAATCTTTAAAAAAAGAAGGAACTAGAAGTGACAGAAGCTTTGGAGAACCTTCAAGAGCTATGCTTTAGCTATTTTTCTTCATTGAATAAACTGATATACAATTTCTAGAGAGATAACAGAACTAAACTTTAATCTCTTTGAGAAGAGGCATTGAATCTTTGACATACACTATAGTGATGCTTTATATCCATATGAAAGCTTAGAACACGAATGTGAGAGTGGAACTGTTACTTGCTCTATAGAAGAGGAAAATTCTGCATTTTAAAGATGATTTTTATTCTCTGTTAAATAGACCTTTATTTTATACATAGATTTTTCTGATGAGTTGGTTGGGGGTTCCAAAGGACTCATAGGACTCAGAAAAGCTGACTACACTCCTGGTTAGTTTACTACAGCAAAGTGACAGTTTAAAATTAACAAAGGGCAAAGATGCATGTGGCAAAATCCAAGAGAAATTGAGTACAAGCTTCTATGTGTCCTTTCCAGTAGGGTCTAAGGCAGTTAATTAACTAATGCAGTTAATTTTCTCAGTAATGGTGTGTATGAAAATGGGCGCAAAGTGGTACCCAAAAAGAAAGCTCACTTGAACTTTGATATCCAGAGTTCTCATTAGAGTCAGTCATATAGGCATGCAACAACTGCATTACTTACCTCTGCTACCCAGACCTTTTTTCCCAGCCTCCTTTGAGCAAAAACATTTACAAAAGTCGTATCTGTTAGCATAAATTCTAATCAAACTAGTAATCAAACTAGACCATAATACATGGTCTCACACACACAAAAACACTGTTATCAGCATAGTATTCCTAGGGCTAAAAACTCATCTCTCAGGAGCTGGCTAAGGAACTTTACTGGAATGTGCAGGATTTGAACAACTCAGGTCTACTGAGTTAACCCTTGTCAGTATAGGAAAGGATGAGCTAAGGTCTTTCAAATTGTTCCTTTTGTTTTTCAAAATCCGAAATTTCTTCTTCTGGGTTCTTTTAATCAGTCACCAGTACACAAAGAATTCATCTCCCTTTTCAACATTTACTCCCTTTCCATCCCAGAAACAATGCATTTTGGAGACTGTTACTTCCATGTAATCCCCATGTAATTTTTAATCTCTTCCCTAAAATCATTTCTCTGAAATACTAGGACTCCCCTCTAAAGTGTGATTTTGTTCAATCTTAGGCTATCTTTTTTTTTTTTTCCTTCCTCTTCCAGAGTTTATTCAGGGTCCTCTTGCTTGTTCCAAGTTCTTAAACTAGAAGATTGAGCTACAGCTCCACTAAATTTAGTGATTTTCATATTCCCTGTATCTTCTTTGTATAATAAATATATATGTAAGTATTTTTATTAAAGTACATATTTTATTTGTTTTTTAAAGGTTTTATTTTTATTTATTTATTTTAGAGAGAAAGGGAGCAGGAGGGGTAGAAGGAGAGAATTTCAAGCAGACTCCCTACTGAGCAGAGCCCATCATAGGGCTTGATCCCATGACCCTGAGATCATGACTTGAGCCAAAGTCAGTCAGACACTCAACCAACTCAGTGTCTGACTCACTTAAAGGCACCACTTAAAGAATATATTTTTAAAAAATTAAAAAATAGAATCTATATATCCTGTTTTGTAGCCTGATTAGTATCATTTATTATATTATAAAAGCATTTCCCTGCAGGTGCCTGGGTGATACCATGGGTTGAGTGCCAATTCTTGGTTTCAGCTCAGAATGTGATCTCAGGGTCATGAAATGAAGCCCCATGTCAGGCCCCATGCTCAGTGTGGAGTCTGCGTGGAATTTTTTTTCCCTCTCTCTCTGTCCTTTGCACTTGTGCTCTCTCTCTCTAAAATAAATAAATAAATCTTAAAGAAAAAAAAAACCCACACTACATTTTCTTGTCAAAAAGTCCAAATCATCCTATTAAGTGGCTATCTTGTATAAATATATTTAATGTCCCCTTCTTGGTTGAATGTTTAAGATTGGTTCATTTTCTGAATATTTATAAAGAAAAAAATATAGTTCCTTTAAGAATCCCTGTGTTCTCATCATACTTTATCTTTTATTTTTCTATATAAATAAAAATATATCTCAAATTTCATCTACAAGTTGTTAACATGGCTATTAATACAATTTGCTATCCGTGTGAGCTGTGTTAGAATAGGTCATTAATTATCGCTGCCATTAGACAATATGAATAGCTCTTGTTTAGCCTACTCTGCACTCTTTTCCCCTTGAATCCAACACCAATACAGGAGGCAAAAACAGAAAAAAGGAACTTCTTTGATTTCAGAAATTCAAAGTTCAGTGATTTTAATAGAGTTCTGTGAATTTGAGTTTTCATTTGTGAAAGGAACCATATTTCAGAAATTTCACTTTTTATCCTTTGAGCTATATTTCAATAAACACAAATCTGATCCCAGGTAAGAACTGAGCTATTGCATTCAGAATAATGAAAACTCTTGCTTCTGTTGTAGTCTCAACACAAGGTACGGTTTTCATATAATTGGATCATAGAAAGAAACAGAAATATACACAAAAACTACAGTTTAGAATTAAATGTAATTTCAATTCAGTGCCTTGTGGGGAGCCATGCACTTGTGGATGGCAGTCACGTAGGTGACTAGGCCCAGGATAATGGGACTGTGAATGTTTAACCCAAGGAAAATGGGTGCGCTCGTGGACGACGCACGTTCAATGCCTGGAGTCACAAGGAGGGTATATGATTAACTTGTAGTTTTGGGAAAGGCACAAGATCTGTAGAACAATAGAAACCTATGGAGTCACGTAGGTGCTCACGAGCATCTCACATGCTCATGGATAAGGTGACTAGCAGTCCTCCTGATTGGTGTTTAGGTGAATCGCGTGATATGGTGATTGGGCATTTGTAACTACTGATACTATAATAAGGGGCTTAATTTGAGGAGCGGGGTTCCCGGATCAAGATATGTAGAAGACTGACAATAAAGAAGTTTGCCACTCAACCTCGTCTGCGGGTCGTTCTTGCGGGTCGAGAGCGACATCTGGTGCCGAAACCCGGGAACCCGACTCTGGACGTGGACCGAGGATTGGGGTAAGAGCAACAGAAAGTTCACCCTAAAGGGCCCTAGGGTGACGAGCTAAAGTGCGCGCCTATTTCCTGTCTTTAGACGGGGGTGAAGTCTCTGGGGACTATTGTTAGTGGGCAATTTTTTAAGGTTCCTCAGAGGTGTAAGGGTTTCCAAAGATGGGAAACGAACTTGCCCGCTATAAAATGGAAGGTCCATTGAGAGACCTTTTGAAAGCCCATGGCACTCCATTAAAGACTAAAACTGCTCGCGCCTTCTTGAAAGAGGCCGGTGAAATTGCCGGTACAAGTGAAAGTTCCCTCGGCAGGGACGATACAAGTGAAAGTTCCCTCGGCAGGGACGATACAAGTGAAAGTTCCCTGGGCAGGGACGATACAAGTGAAAGTTTCCTCGGGATGGGGAACGAGCTTAGTAGACGTAGAATGGAAGATCCCCTAAAAGACGTTCTCAAGATGAACGGTACCCCCTTAAAGGCAAAAACAGCCCGAGCCTTTTTAAAAGAAGTAGCAGAGATTGCCCCCTGGTTTATAGAAGAAGGACATAGGGGTGTTTTTCAACCTTATGTTTGTGCAATTCCAGTCTCTCTGTGGGGGCGTGATGTATTAGAACAAATGAATATGCATCTAACTACTGCCAAATTATACAGTGAGACTTCTCAGGCTATTATGAAGAAAATGAGTTACAAACCGGGACAAGGCTTAGGGGCTAAAGAGCAGGGAAGCCCTGAACTACCCTCCATGGGGGGCCAGGGTTTTTTCTAGCGGCCACTGAGGCAATTCGTATACCATGGAAACAACAAGAGCCGCGTTGGGTACCTCAGTGGCCGCTGACAAAAGAAAAATTGCAAGCGGCAAAAGAATTAGTTATGGAACAATTAAAAGCAGGGCATATTCAAGAATCTACGTCACCATGGAATACTCCTATTTTTGTCATTAAAAAGAAATCTGGAAAGTGGCGTTTGCTGCATGATCTACGCCAAATAAATGAGCAAATGCAGATAATGGGCCCTATCCAACTTGGTTTGCCAATAATTACTGCTCTGCCCAAACATTGGTCTTCTATTGTTATTGATATTCAAGATTGTTTTTTCTCAATTCCATTACATCCTGCAGATACAAGACGATTTGCATTTACCCTGCCAGCTATAAATCATAGTGAGCCTGATCAAAGATTTGAATGGAAAGTATTGCCCCAAGGGATGGCAAATAGCCCCACTTTATGTCAATTGTATGTTAGCAAAGCCTTAGAACCATTTCGAGAAAAATTTCCAGATCTTCTCTGTTACCACTATATGGATGATATCTTAATATGTGGTCCAAATAAAGATGCTCTCCCATTGGCTTTATCAGCCTTACAAGCACAATTGGCAACTTGGGGATTGTGTGTGTCCCCTGAAAAGATTCAGGCCGGTGATTTACAAAATTATTTAGGGATGCAGCTTTCTAAAACTACTGTGAAACCTCAGTTAGCGCAGATTCGGCGAGATTGCTTGCATACTTTAAATGATTTTCAGAAACTTTTAGGAGATATCAACTGGATTCGTCCTTACATTAAAGTGACAACTGCTGAATTAAAACCTTTATTTGATATTTTACCAGGAGATATGGATTTAAATTCACCACGGAGTCTTACTCCTGCTGCTCTTAAGGCTTTGCAATTGGTTGAAAAGAGATTGACTTTGACTGTAGCAGATCGGTGTGATCCGCAAAAGCCTGTTCAAGCTATAGTCATTCCATCTCCTGGGTCTCCCACTGGAGTATTATGGCAGGGGGGTCCTTTATTTTGGGCATATTTACCACATAATTTGCCGCGAGTAATCACTCCTTATCCTGTAGCTGTAGCTATGGTAGCTGCTAAAGTTCTTAAGGCTGGAATACAGATTCTTGGTAGAACACCAGACACTTGTATAGTTCCTTATGATAAAAATCAAATTCAATTGTTGACTAATGAAAACGACCTATGGGCCGTTGTATTGACTGCTTATCCCATACCCTTTGATAATCATTATCCTTCTCATCCTTTAATTGGGTTTTTTAAAACAACAGCCTTTATTTGGCCCAAATTTTGCCGTCTAGAACCTTTGCCTGATGCTAAACTTATCTTTACAGATGGCAGTAAAACAGGAACTGGCGCCTATGTGGTAGATGATCATGTAGTGCCAGTTGTAGTGCCTTCAACGTCTGCACAGCGTACCGAACTTTTAATTATTATGTGCGTGTTGCAACGCTTTTTAGATCAGCCTATCAATATTATTTCTGATAGCATTTATGCTGTCGCAGCTACTAGGACTGTTGAAACTGCCATTATATCTACTAGTCAATCAGATATCTCCTCATTACTCCTAGACTTACAAGAGATAATATTGTCTCGCGGAGCTCCCTTTTATATTGGGCATCTGAGGGCACATTCTGATCTCCCTGGACCCTTGGTGAAAGGGAATCGCATAGCTGATGCTGCTGCACAGTTCCATATTTACTCTGTTTTAGAGGATGCTAAACAGTACCATAAAAAATGGCATGTGAATGCTCAGACATTAAAAATGCGCTTCAATATTTCCCGAGCTGATGCGCGAGACATAGTAAAATCTTGTAACAATTGTGTGACATATTTACCATCCTCATCTCATGGAGTAAATCCCAAAGGCCTGTTGCCTAACCATCTTTGGCAAATGGATGTAACACATATTCCTTCTTTTGGACAGCAAAAATATGTCCACTTGAGTGTGGACACCTGCTCGGGGGTTATTAGTGCCACCCCCTTGCGGGGGGAAAATGCTAAAAATGTCATATCCCATTGCCTGCGCAGTTTTGCTTGTTGGGGTGTACCTAAACAATTGAAAACAGATAATGCCCCTGCTTATACTTCTGTCAGTTTTGCTAACTTTTTAGCATGCTATAATATTCAACATGTTACCGGTATTCCTTATAATCCTAAAGGCCAAGGCGTTGTGGAACGCGCTCATCTAACCTTTAAAATCACTCTACAAAAAATACAAAAAGGGGGAATTGGAGAGGAGTATCGTACTCCCACTGACCTTACCAATTTGGTCACTTTTATTTTAAATTTTCTCACGGTAGACAAGCATGGTGTCTCGGCTGCGGAGCGCCATTGGGGCCCTCAGAGGACACAACAGATGATGGTGAAATGGAAAGACATTCTTACAGGGTTGTGGAAAGGCCCTGACCCGGTGCTTAGGTGGCACCGAGGTTCTCTTTGTGTTTTCCCGCAGGATGCCCCTGCCCCAATCTGGGTGCCAGAGCGCCTTACCAGGCTGGTTGCGGTGGAACCTGTGGAGGATGCTGCTATTGATGATGAAGATGCTGCTGACCGTGCTGAGGTCCCCCCAGCGGAGGAGGGGGAAGAGTCTGCTGCAGCTAGACCAAGATCGGATATCTTGGAGGCTGGAGATTCATCACCTTCCGTTTAGAATGTTTTGCCTTTTCTCATTTGTGTCTTTGATGTTAACCCCCGGGGAAGCGGTTCCCTATTGGGCCTATCTGCCTGATCCCCCAGTAGTTCAGCCAGTTACCTGGAATGATCCTTCGCCTAGAGTGTTTACTAATTTAGTTGATTTATTAGGGGGATTAGCAGATAAAGGGATAGGGGCTACTTTCTCTCGAGAATTTACATGGGAAGCTACATCTTCCATGCCTCCTGTTTGTTTTCAATTCTTTACTTATGATTTTCCTCAATATGGTTGTGTTTATACTCGTTGGTTTTATCGTTATCTTGTAACATATGCGGGCACTGATGGATATCGGCCCCCAGCAACTAATGCTCTTCCTTGGCAGCTGTTGGAAGTTTTCCCCTCACCAGCGTCATCAATTAATAATTCTGCTATCGGCATGCGACCGCCAGGACGGGTGCCCTGTTCGGAGATCATCGTCCGGAATCCCGATAACCCATTATGGACTGAATGTTATTTGCCAAAGCCTTTGGTCATTGCTCCAACGGGTATCGATTTTCCTATTACGGACTGGTCAAAAAATAACACACAGAAATCTTATCACTATCAATATATCCCAGGAAGCATTTTAACTACACAACAAGAGATGTTTCACCCGGACTTATGGAAGTTGGTTGCCGCTATGGGACCTATTAGTAACGATAAAACTATTTCTGATCCAGGAACTCTTACTTTTCGTGCTTGTGTGCCTAAACCATTTTTATTAGTGATAGGGAGAGGGCAAGTGATTAAGGAAAACAATTTATATCGGCTTAGTTGTAATAATTGTAAACTTTCTAATTGTGTACCTGTTGATTCATATGCTCCCCATATGCCTGTCCATGTATTTCTGGTTATGCAGCCTCCGTTTTTTCTGTTGCCTGTAGAAGTGGAAGGACCATGGTATGCAAATTATGGATATCAGTTTGCTTTAGAATTAGAGAATGCTCTGTCTAGAAAACGTAGATTTATTGGAATGTTAGTTGCAGGAATAGGTGCTTTAATTACTTTAATAGCTAGTGCTACTGTATCGTCTTTTGCTTTGGCACAGACAATTCATACTGCTGATCATGTTAATGCCTTATCACAAAATGTTTCATTAGCTTTGCATATTCAACAAGATGTAGATCAAAAACTGCTTGCACGCCTTGATGGTTTAGAGGAAGCGGTGGAGTACTTAGGTACTCAACTTTCTGCTTTAAAAGCACAAATGTCTTTTATGTGTCATGGTGCCTACCAACATATTTGTGTAACCCCTTTATCAGCCGCTAATGTTTCATGGGATCGTGTGTATAACCATTTACGTGGAATTTGGCATGATACTAATGTTAGCCTGGATCTTTTACAGTTACAGCGAGAAATTACTACTATTGGACATGCACGATTGGATATTTCAAATCCAGCAAAAATGGCAGGTCGCTTCTTAGCCATCTTAAAAGATTCATTACAAGGATTCAATCCGGGAAATATTTTACATTACACATTTTGGATATTGCTAGGTATTCTAGGAATTATTTTTTGCCTTATGCTCCTTGGAGGAGGAGCGTTGGTGATGTGGTTGCAGTTTAAAAAGAAAACTTGTGCCCAGTTAGATGTTCTCCAAGCTAAAAGTAAAAAGAAAAAACAAATTAAGTCCATTACCTAAATTTGCATAAGTCTTGTCGCCCATGACATTAGTAATGTTAAGCACCCTGCATCCTGAGTGACTCTGGTCTTTTCTTTACTGGATATATGCATATATGAACACCTCACTACGGCATGGCCTTGTGGCCGGTGTCTCCCCAATATATGGCTCGAGGCTGGATCGGTAGCCAAAGACGGGTAAGACTGATCCCTCACCATAGCAACCTAAGACAGGGGCTCCTCGATCCGGGGGGAGTACCCGATGACGGGTAAGCATGTGTGTTGAGGATTGGCAACCTAAGACAGGCACGATCCCTGCCATATATAAAAGAAAAGGGGGAGATGTGGGGAGCCATGCACTTGTGGATGGCAGTCACGTAGGTGACTAGGCCCAGGATAATGGGACTGTGAATGTTTAACCCAAGGAAAATGGGTGCGCTCGTGGACGACGCACGTTCAATGCCTGGAGTCACAAGGAGGGTATATGATTAACTTGTAGTTTTGGGAAAGGCACAAGATCTGTAGAACAATAGAAACCTATGGAGTCACGTAGGTGCTCACGAGCATCTCACATGCTCATGGATAAGGTGACTAGCAGTCCTCCTGATTGGTGTTTAGGTGAATCGCGTGATATGGTGATTGGGCATTTGTAACTACTGATACTATAATAAGGGGCTTAATTTGAGGAGCGGGGTTCCCGGATCAAGATATGTAGAAGACTGACAATAAAGAAGTTTGCCACTCAACCTCGTCTGCGGGTCGTTCTTGCGGGTCGAGAGCGACAGTGCCTATTTTATTTTTCATAATTACTTGTTCAGTTTTGAAATGCTAAGTGGAAGCTACACATTCTCTTTCTGTTCTTGGTGTCTTTAAGTTATTAATACACATGCTTCAACAAAGTAAGCAATTAATGTCTGTATCTTCTCAAACAAGATAAAAGTCCTAGCATGATACAATGTCTCTACCCATCTTCCTCCTTCCGATAATATTTGATACTTTATTATAAGATGTATACAGTAAAAGTGAAAAAACAACTCCCTTAGGGGCACCTGGGTGGCTCAGTGGGTTAAAGCCTCTGCCTTCAGCTCAGGTCATGATCCCAGGGTCCTGGGATTGAGCCCTGCACCAGGCTCTCAGCTCAGCAGGGAGCCTGCCCCCCCCACCTCCTCTGCCTCTCTGCCTACTTGTGATCTCTGTCTGTCAAATAAGTGAATAAAAATCTTAAAAGGAAAAAGAAACAATTCCTAAAAAAAAACAACAACAAACAAAACAAAACAACTCACTTAGACAAAAGGATCATTCCCAAATATCTTTTTTGTATTCTAATTATCTTCTTTTCATTCATTTGCTGAAATATAATTTCTGTTCATTTTCATAGTTTGGTAAAAATTCTGAGTTCTTAATGATCTAAGAGTCCTCATTTTACTCTCACATTTGAATGATGGTTAACTGGATATAGAATTTTAGTTTAAAAAGACCCTCCTGGGGCACCTGGATGGCTCAGTGGGTTAAAGCCTCTGCTTTCTGCTCAGGTCATCGTCTCAGGATCCTGAGATCAAGCCCCACATCGGGCTCTCTGCTCCATGGGGAGCCTGCTTCCTCCTCTCTCTCTGCCTGCTTCTCTCTCTACTTGTGATCTGTCTGTCAAATAAATAAATAAAATCTTTAAAAAGACCCTCATTCTAACACTTTTAAAATATTACTCCATTAATATTCTTGGGCTAATTGTTGTTAATAAAAGACTAATGCTAATTAAGTCTTGCCATTTGTAGGTTATTTGTTTTCATCTTTCTGGTAACTTAGAATTTTTTTTTTTTTTTTTTACATTTGATCATGTACAGAAAAGTTCGCAAAATATAAATGCACACTCAGCAACTTAGCACAAATATGATACTCTGTGTAACACCATCCACAAGAAGAAAAAAGAAATTACCAATACCCCAGAAACATCACTTATGCCAGTCATCAGCAAATTAAGAATAAAAAGAATTATCCTCAATGCAGTAAAGAACATCTACAAAAATCCCTACAGCAGACATCATATGTCATGGTGAAAGCTGAATCCTTTCCCACTAAAGTGGAAACAAAGCAAATAATCTACTTTTACCACTCTTATTCAACACAGTGCAATAAGGCAAGAAAAAGAAATAGAAAGCATACAGATTAGAAAGGAAGAAATAAAATTACCCTTATTTTAGATGATATGATTGTTTACGTAGAGAATTTCTAGTAGTCTACCAAAAAATGAGTAAGCAAACCAAAAAGCCTCCAGAACTTAGAAGTATGTTTAGGATATTGCAAGACACAGATTTACACCCCCAAATTAATCTCATACCTATATACTAAATAATGAATGTGTGGAAATTGACATTAAAAACAGTACCATTTACAATCACTCCACATTAAATTATATACTGAGATATATAAGAGCTGCATGATGAGAATGACAAAATGCTGTTGAAGGGAATCAGAGAAGATCTAAATAAATAAAAAGACATGCTGTGTCCATGGACTGAAAGACTTGGCATCACCAAATTGATCTAGAGGTTTTACACAATACCTATCAAAATCCTATCAAGACATAGACAAGTTTATTCTAAAATTTATATGGACAGGAACAGACCCCAAAGTAGCTAAAGTAATCAATAATTAAGAATAAAGTGAACGGAATTACTCTACCTGATGTTCAAGATTACTGTATAATTCCAGTGGTCATACTAGTGTGGACAGTGTGGAGGGGGACATGTAGAGTAATGGCACAAAATGAAGAACCCAGAAACTGATACACACAAGTAGGTTCAGTTAATGTTTAACAGAGATGCAAAAACAATTTAATGTACAAAGAATAATTTTTCAACCAATAGAATCACTTGAACATCCTTAGGGAAAAAATTAACCTCACCCTTAAACTCATACCCCATTAAAAATTAATTCATAGTGGACCATAAACTTAATTTTAAAATACAAAACTGTAAGTCTTTTAGAAAAAAAATAAGAGAAATCCTTGGGATATAGGAATAAGCAAGATTCTCAGACTTAACCCAAAAGTACAATTCATAAAAGGAAAAAAATCAATAAATTGTACCTCATTAAAATAGAAAACTTGGCTCTGTGAAAGACTATGTGAAGAGGATGAAAAGGCAAGCTACAGACTGAGAGAAAATATTTGCAATCCACATGCAATGGACTAGTATCTGAAACATATACAACATATAAAGATCTGCTAAAATACAAAAGTAAAACAAACTAATTAGAAAATGCACAAAAGACATGGAGAGATTTTTCACCAAAAAACATGTACAGATGGCAAGTAAGAAGATAAAATGATATTCAACATCATTTGCCATCGGCAAAATGCAAATTAAAACTGCAATGAGGTGTCGCTGCATACATATCTGAAGAGCTGACAGAAAAAATACTGACAACACCAAATGCTGGCAAGGATGTGGAAAAATTGGATCTCACACATTGCTAGTGGAAATATAAAATGGTATGTAGCCACTTTGGAAAACAGTTTGTCAGTTTCTTATAAAACTAAAGTTAACAATTACCATGTGAACCAGCAACTGCACACCTAGGCATTTATCTCAGAGAATTGAAAACGTTTTTTTACAAAAACCTGTGCACGAATGTCAGTCACCTGATTTGTAATTGCTAAAAACAGGATTCAGCCCCCATGTCTTTCAATAAGTAAATGGATAAACTATTCCACATACACACCATGGATTATTACTGGGGAAATTAAGAACAATGTATTGATACATGTAACAACTTGGATGATCTCCAGGGAGCTATGCTTAGTAAAACAAAACAAAACAAAAACAAGAAAACTAACCCCAAAGTGTTACATACTATATTTTCCCATTTACATAATAGTTAAAAAAAAAAAAAAAGGAAAGAAAGAAATGGAGACCAGATTAGTGGTTGCCAGGGTGTTGGGGGAATGAAGTTTGCATAGTTATAAAAAAAGTCAACACAAGATATTTTTGTGGTATTAGAACTGTTCAGTGCCTATCTTACAGTGGATATACCAACCTCTGCGGGTGATAAAACTGTAGAAACTGTTAAACATATACACATGAGTACAGCTAAAACTGGAAGAATCTGAATAAGCCTGGTAGAGACTGGTAGATTAAATCAATGTTAATATCTTGGTTGTGATATCAGAATGTAATTTTGTAAAATGTTACCACTGGAGAAAACTGTTGGAGCAAAATAAACAAAGGTATTATTTCTATAGTTACATGTGATTCTGCAATTATCACAAGAAAAATTTCAACTAAAAAAAAAAAAAGGCAAAACTGGCACAGACTAATGAACCCTTGCTAGGAATAAGTAGTAACTTATTCCTAAGCAAAAGAGCTCTACCTTGTGACAGTGCTAAAACCGGGCACTGAGTTAGTCAGCTCTCAGAATGGGAACCATTTGTGACTTTATAGTCGTGATGTACATACCCCTATAGATTAAATACCACACACTGAGCCACATTTCACTTTTGGGAAATGTCACTTTGTTCATATGAGCTAACTGCTGAGGATATATAATTATTTTCTCTCTAAGAGACAGTCTAAAAGCATGCATGGGGGAAGTTAATATAGAATGAATAAACAAGGCAGGCACATGGGGAGGTTTGTGTGTACTTGACTCTTTCAAGAATCAAATATTTTGTCCTATGATCATCACAGTCGAGGGGGACTTTATTTTTCAATATTCCAATTTGATTCTATCAAGACAAGTAAGACTTGAAATGATATGGGCATTTGTTCTCAAATATGTTAAATATTTTCATTTTTGTGCCATTCCACAAATGTATTTTGTATTTGGAGTTAAGTAAATGATTCCTGCTGCATGCACAGATCCCTTCAGTAACTCCTTACAGTTGAGTCACTTTGAATTCAATCTTTAGACTCCATAGCCCTAATCACAACTTACTGAAGCAGACATGAGACTGACCCAGGGTGTGCCATCCAAGCAACAGCTTGGTGGGACAACAGCACTCAAAGTGGAGTGGAATCCTGAATAAGACTGGCCAGCCCATTCAGATGCCTCATCATACAGTTTTAGAAATCAGTATTAAACATACAGAAAGTTTCTAGAAGAATCCATGAAGCAGTAGAAGCCTCAGAAACAAAGGGGGCACCTGGGTGACTCAGTAGGTTAAAGCCTCTGCCTTAGGCTCAGGTCATGATCCCAGGGTCCTGGAATCCAGCCCAGATCATCAGGCTCTCTGCTCAGCGGGGAGCCTGCTTCCCTTCCTCTCTCTCTGCCTACTTGTGATCTCTGTCTGTCAAATAAATAAATAAAATCTTTTAAAAAAACAAAAACAAAAACAAAAAACTGAAGACAGGAAAGAGAAAAGTTATGGACAATGGTAGAATAAGGAGACTCAATAAGGATCACAGCAGGACTTCTAAGCCATAGGCTGAGCCATGAGCCACACAGTCAAGACAGTCAGAGCTGTGGAGGAGAGCAGATGAGGCCAGTTTCTTTGCTGGATTCCTGAATTACTATGGAGAAAATCAGGCTCCCTGCTAAGCAAGGAGCCTGATGCGGGACTCCATCCCAGGGCCATGGGATTATAACCTGAGCCGAAGGCAGACACTTAACTGATTGAGCCATCAGGCATCCCTAGACATTTGTTATATTTTTATGCAATTGACCTTTGACATAGTTTGAAAATAGCAAATATGAAAGAATTTGGAAAATCAGTCTCCCAGCTTTGGATTCGGTCATCTTACTTCCCTCCCTCTTTCACACTAGTTTCCTGTTTGTTCTTCCAGAGATACTTTGTGCTAATATTTGCCACTATGAATATATATTATCTTCTTTCATTTATGTATAATACAGACTAACCCTAAATTCGTGTGCTTTCTATTAATTTCTGACTTCTACAAATAGTTAGACACTACAGTGAACACCTTTGGCAAAAAACTGATTTTCTGGACAGATATTAAGATAAAACAAACACAAATTACAACAGATGACAAAATAAATAAATATCCTTGAGAGAAGAAAAACTAAAAATACACCTCAATTTTTTTAAAAAAAGCACACATTGTTTTTCTAAAATCTAAGATAAATGTGAGTTTGTGATTTTATAATTCTTTTTAATTTAGGAAAAATTAACCAAAGCTAATTTATGATTTAATATTGAAGCAAAGGCCTTAAAAGCAAGGAGGCAAGGACTGATTGCCTATATTTTCCAACACAAAACACACTGGCTGGCACATAGTAGGTGTTCACCTATGTAGGTGTTCTCCTAAATAAAAACCTCATAAATTAACAATGGGGACTGAGGTTTTTTATTTAGGAGAGAGACAGATCCAATAATATAGTAATTATGAAAAGTCAATAGTACTCAAAGAAAAATATACTAGACCTGTTTTATAATACTGTTTAATAGTTTTCCCATGTATTAAAAAACATATAAAAATAATGAAATTTAAGTTGTGAATCAAATCTCCCTTAAAATTCATGTAAGGCTATATGTGTGATTTGAGAATGGTTGCCACTCTGTCAGGTTCTCTAGCTGCTTTAGTTCATATAATTGTGCACCATCGTGGAGGGAAAAACGTAGGCCCAATGTCTCTGATCTCTCCAGTCTGAGATAAACCAGTGAATCAAATGTGGATCCTATTCTCTCCTCAATGGGGCAGCACATCCACAGTCTCCAAACACAATAGAGAAAACACTAAGCTTTTTATAGGACATTAGTGAAAAATTGGGAGTAGTGTAAAGCAACCATACTCTACAGAATGCTCTTTATTGCACAGACCCATCCCCTCTTGAGGTCCTAGGGTGAACCAGGCTCCTTCCTCACTCCTACCTTCCTGGCTGACCAGGGGAAGCTCAGTTTTCAAATGTAGCAGGGTCAAGAAAAATGTCTGCAGTCTATTTCCTTCTCAAGTTTGTCCAAATCCCTAAACAGATGGTGTGATAATAACTATTTCCTTTCATGGAGAACCCACCTTTACCACACTCAGAGTCTGAGTGGGTCTGGTTCCACAACCATGTGCTCGCTTCAGCAGCACATATACTAAAATTGGTTCCACAACCTCATAGGCCAGCACTTCATGGGTATAGCCAGTCTGTGTTACTCAGGCTTCAAATCAGCATATATAGGAAATCAACAGCACAACCTAGGGACTGCAGGAAGCTCAGACATTTCCTTTTAGTTCCACCTTATCAAAAGTGTAGGACCCCTGAGTCTCTTTTCCCACAGCAGTCACACATGTAAGCCCCATGGAGAACTAACATGTATGAGAGATCCTAGCAACTCCCATCTCAAAAGCAAATTAGGCTGGCCAGTGCCAGCCAGGATTGCATCCCACCTTGAGTGCTTATTTTCCAAGGAGCTGTTACCTGGATGGCAGCAGCTTGGTCAGACCCACCTCTGCCTCAGTAAATCCTGACTAGGGCTGCAGAGTCTAAAGACCAAGGTCAAAGTGATTCAAGTGTAAGGAATTACTGAAGGGGTTTGTGGGCACAGAAGGCCTTAGCAAATCATTTACTCCACTCCACAAACAAAGTGCACTTATAGAATGGCATAGATGCAAAAAGATTTACTGCACTGGAGTAACCTAGACTATTTGCTCTATAGCTTCTCACTCACTGAAGTCTGGTATATGTCTCCACCTCCATCAACAGCCACCTCTACGTTCTTTACTATCTATATTAAAGGACATATCACATTTTGCCTTGAATCATATTCATTTATGTTTGTATCTATTTCACCCACTAGATTGAAGCTTTTCACAGGTCCATATTGTCATTATGCATAGCTCCTAGCAAAGAGGCTTGCACACTGAATGATTTCCATAAATATGTTGTATGGATTTAGCTGACTCATACTCTCACCCTTACCCAAATTTATAAATGGAAAATAATAAATGTTAGAAGTACCATTTTCTTTTCCAGCTCAGTGGTGAGACTGCCATAGACTTGCCCATCTAAAGTCTATGATATTGCTGTAAGGGGCTGTGGGGAAGTGGTAGTTAGAACCCATGGAGGAAACACCACCAAAGAATAGCACATCAAAAGATCCTTTGGGGTAAGCAGATCAATGTTTCTCTCTACAAAATTCATCTGTGTGGAAAGAAGTTGTGTTGTTTTTTTATCTAATCCAGGCATGTCAGTTGCCTATACCTACAAATAACACATTTGAAATTTAGTGTCTTTAAACAAAAACCATATAGTATCTCTCACAATGATATGGGTTGAGTCCCTAGTTTCTCCATGGACTATGCCTGAGATAACTCATGCAGTTGCAGTCAGTGAGGGTCAACTGTGCTAAAAGGGCCACGGTGACCTGACTCATGCACTACCATTGGTGATGGCTATTGGCAAGGTGCCTCAACTCTCCTCCATAATTATTCTCATCACCTGTAGGTCAGACTGGCTTTATTTCACAGTATTCTTGGCACTAAATTCCAAGAGGATGAAAATAGAAGATGTAAGATCTATTAAGGCCCATCTTCAGAAGTTTTAGAATGCCACATCTGCCACATTCTATTGAATAAAGCAGGTCACATAGTCCACGTTTGGTGGAATGTGTAAAAAAGCCACATTCTGTGCACACCAAGATTGAAGGAATATGTGGCTATTACTAGTCTACCACACCGAATATCTACGTGATATAACCACATAGTTGTTGTATACAACAGTTGTTGTTGTATACAACCAGAGCCCAGGAGGCCAATAGAACACAAGCCAGATCTTTCACTTTAGACAGGAGCAGCATCAGTTACAGTTCCAGAACCCGTAGTTTCCACGTCTCCCATTTCTCTAGAGTAGAAAACCCAAAGGGTCTCTCTCAAGTGGCATTGTTCGTTGTGGGCACAAATTATATTTTAGAACAGATTGCAATCACTCCCCCAACAATGCCTGTGGAGGCATGTCTAGGAGATTTCCACCCCTTCATCTGGGGGTAAAGAAGGAAATCCTCTATCTCGGAATTAAGAACGATGATAGCATGAAAGTGGCTCTAGATGGATGCAGTTGCTTCTTTTATCTTTCCCCCAAATTTTCAGTGTTTCTCCATAATGCACAAAATAATCTTTAATGTGGTCTTTCCAGACCCTTTTCACACCCACACATCCTGCCCCAACTCAATTTTCCAACTTATTGCCTGCTATCTCCCTTGTGATCCTTTATTCAGCCTCAGAGACTTTTGAACATTATTTCCTCTGTGCTGTACTTGTGCCTTCTACTAATTATTGTTTTCTTTTCTCATCCCTGTACCAGTAAGAATGCCACCTCCTCAAGCACAGTAGAATAGATTGTGTAATTTTCCAGCATTCACTGTCAGATTCATCTCACTCCTCTGTGTCTCCAGGCCAAGACAAATCTTCTCTGTGACCCCTTCCCACCAGCATGGTGCCTTATGTAGAGGCTTGAGGAAAGACAAACAAGCCTGGACCATTGTTAGATCCGCCGGTGAGTTAGCTGAGAGGTAAAATTAGACTGTGAAAGCCTCAGCTTCCACCTGTACTAAATAAGTAAACACTGACTTCCTTCATCATGAGGCTGATTGGATTTAGTGAGGTAGCCCATGTAAAGCTGAGAACCAGTCGGCAATAGCTGCTAGCAGCCACAGAGCAAGTAGACAAGTAGTAGTATTGAAATGTAGTTCGGTCCTGATTAACCTTCAAGCTTTGATATCAGATAGTCTTGTCAGTCCCTCTCCCTCTCCTCACCAGGAATTAGATTACATGTCCTTGGGGGATGCTTGGGTGGCTCAGTTGGTTAAGCATCTGCCTTCAGCTCAGGTCAAGATCCCAGCATCCTGGCATTGAGTCCCGTGTTGGGCTCCATGCTCAGCGGGGAGCCTGCTTCTCCCTCTGCCTGCCACTCCCCATGCTTGTGCTCTCTCTCTCTACCTCTCTCTCTCTGACAAATAAAAAAATAAAATCTTAAAAAAAAAATACATGTCTTTTCATTCTCTACCACAAAGCATGCCCATTTTCTCCTTTACATTCAACTCATTTAGGGTAGGAAAATCATGCAAATTAGAACAATTTCACACTGAGCACTCTTGCACTTTTTTTGTCTGGGTCTCTGGACATTGCATATAATTTTTACCTAACTCTTGGGTCATGCTTCCGTATTGGGAGTGTACTTGGATTTTGATGAAGATGATAAGCTTCTGTGAAGTGGTCTGCTTATCTCCTAGAGCTTTTTTCCATTTCACCCTAACCTCTCTTCTGCTCTTTTTCTTTTTGTCCTAGTCTTCAAAAAAAAAACTAACTAGGCTCTACCATATAAAAAACACTGCAAGTAAAAAGATCGGCAGTCATTCTTTCAAGGAGTTCACAGTCTGAAGGATGAGGCCAAGTAAATCAGTAATTCTATCACAAGAAGCTAAATGATAGGGAGAGAAATCCATGGGAACCTAGAAAAGGGATATTCCCTGAGTTTAGGGAAAAATGGAATCTAATACATCCTAGAGTACTTGTACTCTCAGAATACAGCAGTATTTCTTTTTTTTAGTAAAAATAATAATGAAAACTGATGAAGTCAATCCTTGTTTCTTTCTTTCTGTTATTGTTTTTAAAACAGTTTTATATAGTTCACGTAATATAAATTTCACCCTTTTATTGTGTACAATTCAAGGTTTTTATTATAATCATGGATGTATGCAACCATCACCACAAGGTAAATTTATAATATTTTGTCACCCTTCAAATAATCCTGTGTGCACATAAGAAGTTGTCCTATTCTGCCTTGCCACGACCCCCTGGAAAACACTAATCTGTATTCTGTCTTTTTAGAAGTACTATTCTAGACATTTTATAGGAATGGAATCATACAATGTGTGCTCTTTTATTCCTGACTTCTTTCACCTAGTATGATATTTGCCAAGTTATATCTATGTTGGCGTGTGTCAAAATGGCATTCCTTTTCATTGTTGTATTAGTTTTCTGTTGCTGTTGTAACAAATCACCACAAATTTGGTTAGTTAAAACAACTTATATTTATTATCTTATAGTCCCATAAATTAGAAGTCCAACACAGATATATTGGATTAAAATCAAGTCTTCAGTGAGGCACTCAGGTGGCACAGTCAGTTAAGCATTTAAGTCTTGGTTTTGGCTCAGATCGTGATCTCAGGGTCATGATCCCAGTGTCATGAGATTGAGCCCCAGCTCAAGCCCCTTGGTGGGGCTTGGGTACTCAGTGTGGAATCTGCTTGAGTTTCTCTCTCCCTCACCTCCCATCCCCTCCTATTTTTGTGCTCTCTTTCTCTCTCTCTCAAATAAATAAATTTTTAAAAAACAAAATCAAGGTGTAAGCAGAGGTGTCACCCCTTCTGGAGGCTCTAAGGGACTATCCATCTCTTCACCTTCCCCAGCTTCTAGAGGCCACCTTGGATGGAGGTCCTCTTCCTCCATCATCAAAGCCAGCAACATTGCATTTCTCTGATCATGCTTCCATAGTCTCATCTCCTTCTGACTCTCATTTTCTGCCTTCCTTTTTCACTTTTAAGGATACTTAAGGGTAATTACATTAGACCCACCCAAATCATACTGAATAATTTTGGCATCAAGATCCTTAATGTCATTTGCAAAGTCCTTGTGCTATGTAAGATATCTGATTTATAGATTCTCAGAATTAGAACTTGGATATCTTTGAGGCACGGACATTATTCTGCCTACCACAACTGTTTATTAATACACCATTTGTTCCATATCAGTTCATCACTTGAAGGACCTTTGTACAATTCCCACTTTTTATATATTACAACAAATGCTGCCATGAACATTTTTATACAAGTTTTTCTGTGGCATCTGTTTTCATTTCTCTTACATATATATCTAGTAATAGAAATCTGGATCAGATGGCAACTATATATTTAACATTTGGAGTAAATTTCAAATTGTTTTATAAGCTTGTATATGACAGAGATGTTTAAAATAGTCATCATGGGGCACCTGGGTGGCTCAGTGGGTTGAGCCACTGCTTTCGGCTCAGGTCATGATCCCAGGGTCCTAGGATCAAGCCCCGCATCAGGCTCTCTTCTCAGCAGGGAGCCTGTTTCCCTCTCATTCTCTCTGCCTGCCTCTCTGCCGACTTGTGATTTCTGTCAAATAAATAAATAAAATCTTTAAAAGTAAAATAAAATAAAATAAAACAGTCATCAGACAGGGAATTTAAACAGTTTAAAAACAAAAATAATTTAAAGCAATCATGATTAATATGTTGAGAACTCAAAAGGAATTGGTAATGTAAGCAGGGAAAGAAACTCTAAGAAAGAGTTAAAAAAGAAGGGCTAAAAACAAAAACACTCTCACATAAAGAAGAAAAAAAAATTCTTTTAATGGGTTTATCAGTAGATTGGGTAGGAAAAGGCTAAAGAGAATCAGTGAGCTTGAAATATGCCAATAGCAATTTCCCAAAACAAAATGCTAAGACCAAAAAAAAAAAAAAATTGAAGATTTTAAAAAGGGGAACATAACATCCAAGAACTGTGAGATAATTTCAGAAGATGTGAATATATATAATTGTAATACAGGAAAATAATCCAATAGAAGAAATATTTGTAGTAGCTAAGAAATTTTCAACAGTAATGCAAACACAAAGCCATAGAACCAAGAAGCACAGAGAACAAAGTAGGACAGTTACCTAAACAAATAAACAAAAATGTTATACATCCCATCATATCCTAACTGTAAAGGGGAAAAAAGGGAAAAACAAATGAAAGAGAGAGAAAGAAGATCTCCAAAAAAGTGAGAGGGGAAAACATTACTTTACCTATGGAAAAATGAAGATAAGAATTACAATGTGCAACTTGTCAGAAACAATGCAAGCAAGAAAGAACTGGAATAAAACAGATAAAGTGTCAAAAAAGAGAGCAACTTACCTCGAATGCTTCATTCAGAGAAATTATTCTTTAAAAATGAGGAAAACAAAGACTTTTCCAGAAAAATAAAAACTAAAGTAATTCAGCAGCAGCAGACATACCTTGCCCCCTCCCCCGCAAAAAAAATTAAAATGTCTTCCACAAGGAAAATGATATAGGTCACAAATTTGAGTCTAGATCCAGAAAGGAAGAGCACTGGGGTAAATTAAAGAAATATTTTATTGTTCTTATTTCTAGACGATTTGAAAGATAACCTTAAATAAATAATAGTAAATAATGGTGACAATTGGGTGATTATAGCATATGAGTAAGTGAAGTGAATGATAGTAATGTCATAAAAGAATTTTGGTTTGTCTGGTGTTTTTTTCATGATTAGAGTGAAGTTAGGGTTTTTTAGAAGAATCCCACAAGTGAGGTGTCCTGGGTACTTGATAACCACATGACATCATTGGTGATGTCAACCTGATCACTTAGGTAAGGTGGTTTATGGTAGGTTACTCCATGGAAAGTTTCTATATGTGTGTGCGCATTTTTTAAATTTGGAATTCATTTGTAAGCACATTTGTGTCTCTTGGTAGCTGATTTCTATTTCTATTCTATAGTTCTATTCCTTTAGGTTTCTTTGTTTCTCCTTTACTGCCTTCTCTGAGTTCCTCTGAATGATTTTTATGATTCCTTTTTAACTCCTCTATTAACTTATTGACATTTCTTTTAAAATAGTTTTTAGTAGATGCCCTAGGATTTAATATATCCATATTTAAATAATCTGAACACACTTTGAACATTTTAACACATCATGTGTAAAGACAATACATCTTCAGTTCTTCTGATCGCTTATTTCTGTCATCACACATTTGACTTTCACATGTATTATAAACACACAATGTTTGTTATTAAAAGCATATAAAACTAATGCTTTAAACAGCATGTTGTATTTTAGGACAAATTAAAATTAGGGAAAGAATCTCATCTTTATTTATTTCATTTCTGATGCTCTATTTCTAGATTTATTTGTATAGACTCAAATTTCTAGCCTATACCACACACCTTCCACCTGAAAATTTTCCTCTAACTTTTCTTCTGGAGTGGGTCTGGTTGCAATGAATTTCCTTGGTTTTTGTTTGTCTAATAATATCATTGTTTCTCCATACATTTTAAAATAACCTTATTGAGATATACTTTACATACCATAAAGCTTACCCATTGAAAGTGTACAATAGTTTTTAATATATTTATTATGTTCTGTAACCAGCTCCACAGTCTAATTTTTAAACACTTTCATTCTCTCTGAAAGAAAGATTGTACTGCCTGCCTGTCATTTCTATCCTCCTCCTTGGTTCCCCCCACCAGCGCTAGGCAAGCACAAACAGGTTTTTGTCTCTGTGGATTTTCCCATTGTAGCTATTTCACATAAAAGGGATGGTAACAATAGACATTGTCTTTTGACTGGTTTCTTTCACTTCACATAAAGTGTTGGGTTAATCCAGTTTGCTGCATCTACCAGTACTCTATCCCTTTTCGTTGCCAAATAATATTTCATTGTAGCTATGCCACATCCTGTTTATCTGATCATCAATTTAGTTTGTTTCCACTTTTTAACTACTATGAATGATGCTGCTATGGACATTAACGTTTAGGTTTCTGTGCTGACATGATTTTTTTTTTCCATTTCACTCACTTGGGTAGATATTTAGGATAGGAATTCCTACTTTATATGGCAACTGTATATTTAGAATTTTAAAAAACTGAAAAACTGTCTTCCAAATTAACCAGACCATTTTACATTTCCATTGCTAATGTATAAAAGTTTTGATTCCTCTCTATCACTTGCTTTGTCTTTTTTTTTTAATTAATTTTATTTTTTTGAGAGAGAGAGAGAGAGAACATGAGTGGGGAGGGAGAGGCAGAGGGAGAGGGAGAAAGAGACTCTCCACTGAGCAGTGATCTGAAAGAGGGGCTCAATCCCAAGACCCTGAGATGACACCCTAAGGCGAAGGCAATCACTTAACCAACTGAGCCACCAGGTTCTCTTTGTCTCTCTTTTTTGTTTTAACCACATTGTGTGTTGTGGTATGTCGTTTTGGTTTTGATTAGCACTTCCTCAATTAGTAACGATATTGAGCATTTTTTTTTAAGATTTTATCTATTTATTTATTTGTCAGAGAGAGAGAGAGCACACATGCACAAGCAGGCAGAATGGCAGGCAGAGGCCGAGAGAGAAACAGGCTCCCTGCTTGAGCAAGGAGCTGAATGTGGGACTCGATTCTGAGACCCTGGGATCATGACCTGAGCCGAAGGCAGTGGTTTAACTGACTGAGCCACGCAGGCGTTCCGAGTATCTTTTTTTATGTTTATTACACATTTATGTATAGTTTGGAAAAAGACCTATTGAAATCCTTTTCCTATTTTTTACTTGGGTTTGTATCTTTCCCTTATTGAATTGTAAGGATTATTCATATGTTCTGAATATAAATCCCTCTATAGGTATATGATTGGCACACATTTCTTCTAGTCTGTGGGTTTTCTTTTATTCTTCTGATGATATCCTTTAAAGCACAAAAGTTTTTGATTTTGAATAAGTCTGATTTATCTATATTCTCCTTATTTATTTATTTAGCAATAGAGTGAGGTCGAGGGAGAGGGAGTGAGAATCTGAAGCAGACTCCGCACTAAGTGCAGAGTCCAAAGCAAGACTTGATCCCACCATGGTGAGATCATGACTTAAGCTGAAACCGAGTCCACCATTTAATCTACTGAGCCACCCAGGAGCCCCATCTTTATCATTTATGTTCTGAGGTTTGTATCTAAAAAAAATTACTGTGTAAACCAAGATAATGAAGATTATTTTCATGTATGGTTTTCTAAGGTTTTTTTTTTAATGTGTGGCTATTAAATTTAAATGCATGGTCCATTTTGTGTTAATTTTTTGTATATGGTGTGAAGTAGGGGTTCAAACTCATTCTTTTACATGAGGCTATCTAGTTGTCTCAGAAAAATTTGTTGAAAGATGATTCTTTTCCACTGAACTTTGTTGGATCCTTTGTTGAATCAACTGAACATAAACGTAAGTGTTTATGTCTGTATTCTCAATTATATTTACTTGATCTATATGTCTACCTTTGTCCCAGTACCACACTGTCTTGATTACTGCACCTGTGTATTAAATTTTGAAATTGGAAAGTGTGAGTCCACTTACTTCATCCTGCTTTTCAAAGATGTTTTGCCTATTCTGCAGCCTTTGTATTTCCATATGAATTTTAGGGTTAGTTTATCTGTTTATTGGGTTTTTCTCTAAACAAGACCATATAATCAGTTAAAAACTGTGTCTTTATTTCTTCCTTTTCATTCTGGGTGCCATTTATTTCTTTTGCTTTTTTATTTTTTCGGTTTTTTTTCTTTTGCCTAATTGTCTTGATTAAGACCTCCATTACAGTGTTGAATAAAGAAGAATGAATATCTGTGTCTTGTTCCCTGTATTAGGAGAAAGGCACTCAATCTTTTACTATTTAGTATGACATTAGCTGCAAGCTTTTTGATGATTCCTTTTATAAACTTCAAGAGATTGCCTTTGATTCCTGTATTTTTGAATCACTTTATCAACAATGGGTGTTCAATTTTGCTAAATCCTTTCTCACTATCTACTTAAATAATCATGTATTTCATTCTTTACTGATTAATATGTTATAGTATATTGACTTTTGTTTTTTTGTTTTTGTGTGTTTTTTTAAATAAACGTAAACTTTTTTTTTTTTAAGATTTTATTTATTTGACAGACAGAGATCACAAGTAGGCAGAGAGCCAGGCAGAGAGAGCGGGGGAAGCAGACTCCCCGCCGAGCAGAGAGCCCGATGCAGGGCTTGATCCCTAGACCCTGGGATCATGAGCCAAAGGCAGATGTCTCAACCCAGAGCCACTCAGGCACCCCAGTATATTGACTTTTGAATGTTAAACCATGCTTGCCTTTCTGGGGAATATTTTGCTGGCCATGATGAATAATCTTTTTATATACTGCTGGATTATGTTTGCTAGTATTTTGATAAGAATTTTTGCATCTATATACAAAGGAGATATTGGTCTTTTTTTTTTTCTTCCTATGATGCCATTGTCTAACTTGGGTATCAGGGTAATAATGACCTCATAGGATGCATAGAAAAGTATTTACAGTATTTTATTTTCTGGAAGAGTTAGTAAAGGACTTATGTCCACTCTTCTTCAAACGTTAAATAGAATTCACCAGTGAAGTCATATGTCCTCTACTTTTTGCCAAGTTTCAAAATTATTAATTCTATCTCTTTACTTATTGTTGGACAATCCCAACTTTATATTTTTCCTTGATTTAGTTTCAGTAATTTGTGCCTTTCTAGGAGTTTGTTCATCTTATCTAAGCTATCTAAGTTTTTGGTGTCATTATAATCCATAGAGTTGATAGTTGGCTCCCTCTTAACTCCTGATTTTAGTAATTTGTGTCCTCTCACCTTCTACTGTCAGTTTGGCTAGAAGTTTGTCAGTGTTATTGATCTTATTACCAAATAACCAACTTTTTTTTCAATTTATGTTTTCTTTTATATTTTTATTCTCTATATTAGTGAAGCCTATTTCCCCTGCACTGATAAGCCTCTGATGTTACTCCTCACAGGGTGCAGTCATATACACATAGTCTTCCTGCCCACCAGATATCACTATAATTTAATCTGTGCTATTTTGACTGTTTCTTACCTTTGTCTCCTCATTGAGTATTTGGCTGGTCTGCATCTATTGTTATCACACCCAGCTGTTAGCTTTCAGATAATTATTGTATTGCTTTTGACAATATCCTGGACCACGAATTGCTCCACAGTCTGATCCAGTCAGATATGAGCCCCTTGGAAGGAGTGGAGCAATACCAATCTTTGAGACTTGCTCCCACCCTTTTCTGAGGTTGATCTCTGCAGTATAATGCAAAGCCTCGTGGAGGAGGAATTTTGGTTTTTACTGGCTATCTCATATATATCCTTTGTATATATTAAAGAGTTGTGTATGGTGAGAGATGAAGTGGAGAGGGAGAGGGGAACAGGTGTAACAACATAACTTCCGCCAAACCACTCAGTATGGATATTCTACAGCCTAAGCAGAGAACATGGGATGGACCAATATTCACTGGCTGCTGAACCAACCAGGAATAGATCTGCTTTAGAAAGCTGGGGAAAGGTGGGAGCCTCCACTCAACTTCCAAGCCCACTGGACCAACTCTCCTAGAACACAGAGCTTTGATAGAAAAAGGGACTTTGTTCTTCACTAGTTGCCTTTCCCAGATCCTCCCTTCATAGAAGGAGTTGAGACTGGGGAAAATGGTACCACCCAGATGCTGATACTAACTTGATATAGGCCTTTTTTTGCATGGAGCTGTGCAAAACAGTATTTGATAATGTTCAATACTGCCGAACCATCAACAGTAGCTTTTCTACTCCAGAGAGCTGGGTGGATATAGCTGCTGTTCAGCTGTTGAGGGCACTGGAGCAATTGTCCCACAAGATAGAGTTGAGGAGAATGAGTATAGTAACTATGTGCCATATTCATTCACCATTCTTGTTGAGTCTCCACAAATTTTATTAAGTAAATGGTTCTCAATTTGTTGAAGGCCCTTTGACCAGTTCCCAAAGATTGAATGATTATCTTTGCTAATTTTACCAATTTAATTT
This sequence comes from Mustela erminea, assembly GCF_009829155.1. NCBI lineage: Eukaryota > Metazoa > Chordata > Mammalia > Carnivora > Mustelidae > Mustela > Mustela erminea. The sequence continues at coordinate 25,660,151 of NC_045618.1, forward strand.
ATGTCTCTTCAGGGGAGAGGTTTCCCTATGCTGCTCAGACCACTATCCTGGACTGTATTTTGTTTTCATCAGAATTTCCTAAGATACTTTTTAATAAAGTAAGATGTATAAAAACAAGCAGCATTTACAAGAACATTTTTAATGCTACTATATAAAGCTTTCCTCTCATCCATCAGGGGCACTGATCCTGACATCTATTTGCTTAAATTGTTAAGATTTCTTCAATTCAACACATACACACACTCTCAATATTTGTAAACTCTTTTGCCATATTCCTTGTGTAATTTGAGTCTTTCCCAGCTCCAGCTGTGGTTCCTCTCCACTTAGGGTATAATTATTTGTACAGCCAATCATGCCCTGCCATCATCCTTTTTATATAGGCTGATATTATGTGAGTAAAACCAACTTTTTATTTTCTTTTTCTCACAGTGTAGCACTGAAAACCTTAGAATTTTTCTACTAGCTACACCTATGCCTTTTCCCCCAAGATCTACTTTTAAGATAGCAAACCTACCTTTTTTAATCATTACTGTTACTATTTTTGATGGGGTTTAGCACAATCCCCAAAACATATATTTCACTGACACACACACACACACACACAAAATATATATATATATGTGTGTGTGTGTGTGTGTGTGTGTGTGTGTGTGTATAGTTTGAATAGAAAAATTTGTTTCTTCAATTGTTACATTTCTCAGTGTATAGTTTGCTAGCATGGTTAGGAAAAAAAATCACTAACTGATTTAAAAGACAAAATGTATTGTCTTAAAGTTCTGCAATTTAGAAGTCCCAGATCAGGGTGTTAGCAGGGTTGGTTCCTCTGAGGGCAGACAATATGTTTCATGTCTCTCTCTCTCTCCTAGGTTCTGTGGTTTGCTGGAAATCATTGGCATGACATAGCATTACCCCAATCTCAGCCTTCATTTCACATGGGATTCTCCATGTTTGCTGTCTGTATCCAGATTTTCTCATTTTATATGGACACATGTCATGTTGATTTAGGGGCCCACCCTAGTCCAGTATGATCTCTTCTTTTTTTTTTTTTTTTTTTAAAGATTTTATTTATTTATTTGACAGAGAACACAAGTAGGCAGAGAGGCAGGCAGAGAGAGAGGAGGAAGCAGGCTCCCTGCTGAGCAGAGAGCCCGATGCGGGACTCGATCCCAGGACCCCGAGATCATGACCTGAGCCGAAGGCAGTGGCTTAACCCACTGAGCCACCCAGGCACCCCAGTATGATCTCTTCTTAACCAACTGTATCAGCAACAATCCTTTTCCCCAAGATAACATTCTGAGATAATGAGGCTTAAGAATTCAACACATGGGAGGGGGGCAAGATGGCAGAGATGTGGGAGACCATATTTCAACTGGGCCCCTAAGGTGAAGTAATTATCTACCAGAACACTCTGAACACCCATGAAATCAGCCTGAGATGTATGATTATACACTTCTGGATCTCTATGGGGCAGAAAACACCAGTGGAGAGGTAAAGCAGAGGGGGAACAATCAGACTGATATCTGAGGATAAACAGAAATGCGGGGGGAGCCACCAGAAGCAACCCAATTAGAAAGTAACACCCCAGTAAGAAAGTACCCTGTAATTGGGGACCAGCATTATTTTGGAGTCTGGTTAAAAGCACTCAAAAGTAGCAAAAGATCTTAAGGGGCAACTGGTAGAATTGGACAGTCACAGGCTCAAGCCTAAATGCATGGTCCCAGGACAACCATTGTTGGTGACCACCCATGGCAGAGAGATTGTGGTGACAGAGCCTCCAGTTCCTGGTCCCGGGGCCCCCAGGGTTGTACGGCTTGCACCACCACTTGACTGGGATGCACTCCCGCACCCGCATGAGGGAGTCTGGTGGGCCCATTCTAGAACCACAGACGCTTTTACTTTGCGCTCACTGTGTGACTGGGATCTGAATCAAGATCCCCCCAGCACCTGAGACTGCTCTGTGCAGGTGCTAGCCAGTGGTCTCTAAGACCAGCCAAGATTCTGGACACTCCTAGCCCAGACTTGAAGGAATTCAGCAAGATCTCTGGACAGGATCTCTCAGCAGGCAGCAATCTGCAAGACCCTGAGGTCTGAACCCCAGACAAGAGTCCCGGCAAATACAGCCACTGGAAGTAAACTCCCTAGACCAATATTGTTCGTGGATTTAGTAGCATGGGGGTGCAGAGACAAGCAGGCACTTCGGATGATCCCTGAGATGGTGGCTGGGATGTGCACTGTCTGTGGGAGGTAGCACAGCTCAGCGGAGTTTACAGAGAAGATTCTGTGTGTTCTGGACCAACCAGACGGGAGCAGACTGAGGCTTCTCTCTGAGATGGAAGTCTGGTTTGCTTTTCACTAAACCTCCAAAAAGCCATGAAAAGCTTCCAAAACCCAAAAAACTCCAGAGAACACAAGCCTGAAAAACTGGTTTCCACAGTGCCTAGCCCCTTGATAGGGGGCAGAAGGACTCAACCCAAGCAAGACTGACTAAAAAACAATGCAGCAGTCACCTCCCCCAGAAAGCCAACCAAAAGAATGAGAGGACAACCACCACAGGGTCCCCATAAAACTGTTCAACCCCAATATCAGGGAAAAACAATATGTTAAGCTCCTGGTATTGCCTTAAAATCTGTATATTTCATAGATACAACTTTTATTTTTAATTCATTCCCATTATTCTTGTTCTTTTTAATTTCTTTAACCTACTTACCATTACAATTAGAGGTTTACTAAAACATATTGCATAATAACCTTTTAACTTGAACTTTTTTCACACATATACCTGTGTTTTTCTTTTTCTTTTCTAAGGTAATCCTCTTTTCCCTAATCAATACTACCCCTATATACAAACCAGTTTTAATCTCCCTTTGTCTCTGGAAAGTTGAGTCATTTAACAAAGATATCAAGATATACCCCGGAAGAATCAAAATAACCTTCCTCCCCCACATTGAGAATTTATAACCACCTTCCTAGCTTCTGTCAGTGTTTCTGGGTATTTGCTTTTGTTCTGGTATTATATAAATCTTATCCTCGGGGTTCATTTTGGCTGGGTTCTTTTTGTTTTTCCATTTTTGTTTGAATAGTTTATAATTCTTACCTTTGGGGCCCATTCTGGCTGGGTCTTCTCTCTCTCTCTCTCTCTCTTTTTTTTTTTTTTTCCTGTCTCTATCTCTCTGTCTCTTTTCTTTCTTTTTGGTGATGACTTCTGATTGCTTAGAAGCATTCCAGGGTGCAGCTTGCCTGGACCATGGTTGATATATTCAGCTACACGTCCCCTCACCAACCTCTCATCAAAATGACTAGGAGAAGGAACACCCATCAGAGGAAAAATTCAGAGACTTTGCCCTCACCATCAGAGCTACTGGATATGGACATAAACAGTATGTTGGAAAGGGAATTCAGGGTAACAATTATCCAGGCAATGGCTAGCTTTCAGAAAAGCATTAATGACAACATGGAATCAATTAGGACAGAGGTGAAAGCTACCTGAGAAGAAGTTAAAAATGCTATCAATGAGATCCAATCTAATCTACTCTAACAGCTAGGGTAACCAATACAGAAGACAGAATTAGTGATCTAGTGGACAAACTGATAGAGAAAAAGGATCAGGAGGAGGCCTGGAACAAACAGCTTAAAAGCCATGAAAACAGTATTAGGGAAATAAATGATGCCATGAAATATTCTAGCATCAGAATTATTGGGATCCCTGAAGGGGAGGAGAAAGAAAGAAGACTAGAAGATATAGTTGAACAAATTCTGGATGAAAATTTCCCAAATCTGGGGAATGGAACCAGTGTTCCTGTTCTAGAGAGAGAAAGAACACCCCCCCAACAACTACGAATCTAAAAATACCTCAAAGAACTTGATTGTGACTCTGGTGAATCATAATTTTAGACAAGAGCTTTTGAGAGCAGGTAGGGAGAAGAGATTCCTTATGTACAGAGGAAGGTCCATCAGAATAATGTCAGACCTGTCCATAGAAACCTGACAAGCCAGAAAGGGCTGGCAAGACATAATCTGGGCACTAAAAGGGAAGAACATGCAGCCAAGAATATAATATCCAGCAAGGCTGACATTCAAAATGGATGGAGAGATGAAGAGCTTCCAAGACCAGCAAGGTTTAAAAGAGTATGTGATCACAAGCTGGCAGTATAAGAAATATTAAGCAGGGTTCTTTAAAAGAAGAAAAAAACCAAGAGTTACATAGAACAGAAATTTACAGAGACAATCTATAGAAACAAGGACTTCACAGGCAACATGATGTCAATAAAAACTTATCTTTCAATAATCACTTTCAATGTGAATGGCCTAAATGCTCCCATAAAATGGTACAGGGTTTCAGGCTGGATAAAACTACAGGACCCACCCATATGCTGTCTGCAAGAGACCCATTTGGAACCTAAAGATACATCCAGACTGAACATGAAGTAATAGAGAACCATCTTTCATTCCAATGGACCTCAAAAGAAAGCTGGAGTAGCAATTCTCATACCAGATAAATTAGACTTTAAGCTAAATACTGTAGTCAGAGATACAGAATGATATACATCATTCTTAAAGGGTATATCCACCAAGAAGTTATAACAATTCTAAATATTTATACCCCTAATATGGGAGCAGCAAACTGTTAATCAAAATAAAAAATCATATTGATATGAATATATTAATAGTAGGGGATCATAACACATCACTCAGTAATAAACAGACCATCCAAGCAGAAAATCAATAAAGAAACAAAAGCATTGAATGACACATTGGACCAGATGGACCTCATAGATATATACAGAACATTCCACTCTAAAATAATAGAATACTCATTCTTCTCTAGTGTACATGGAACTTTCTCCAGAATAGACCACACACTGGGTCACAGATCAAGGTTCGACTGATACCAAAAGATTGAGATTATTCCCTGTATATTCTCAGACCACAATGCTTTGAAACTGGAACTCAACCACAAGAAAAGTGTGGAAGGAATTCAAACACTTGGAAGCTAAAGACCACCCTGTTTAAAAATGTTTGGAACAAACAGGATATCAAAGAAGAACTAAACAATTCATAGAAACCAATAAGAATGAAGACACATCAGTTCAAAACTTTTGGGATACGGCAAAGGTGATCTAAGGGGGAAATACATAGCCATCCATGCCTCCCTCAAAAAAAAATTTAAAAATCCAGAAGACACCAGCTGTCTTTATACCTTAAAGAACTGAAGAATCAACAAGAAATTAAGCCAACCCCACACACAGGAAGAGAAATAATCAAGATTAGAGCAGAAATCAATGAGATAGAAACTAGAGATAGAGTAGAACACATCAACAAAACTAGAAGCTGTTTTTTTGGGAAAAATCAATAATATCAATAAATCATTGGCCAAACTAATCTAAAGGAAAAGAGAGATGACTCAAATTAATAAAATTATGAATGAAAATGGAGAGATCTCGACTGACACCAAGGAAATAGAAACAATCATCAGAAATTATTATCAACAGTTATATGCCAATAAATTAAATAACCTAGAAGAAATGGATGCATTCCTGGAAATTTATAAACTTCCAAACCTGGAGCAGAAAGAAATTGACAACCTGAATAGACCAATACTTAGAAAGGAGATAGAATCAGTGATCAAAACACAAGAGCCCAGGACCTGGCAGAATTCCTGGAGAATTCTACCAAACATTCAAAGAAGAAATAATACCTATACTCCTGAAGCTGTTTCAAAAAATAGAAACAGAAGAAAAATTTCCAGACTCTTTTTATGAAGCCAGCATTACCCTGATCCCCAAACCAGGCAAAGACCACCAAAAAGGAGAATTTCAGACCAATATCCCTGATCAATATGGATTCCAAGGTTCTCAACAAGATGCTAGCTAATAGGATCAAACTGTACATTAATAAGATTATCCACCATGACCAGGTGGGTTTTATCTATGGGACGCAAGGGTGGTTCAACATTTGCTAATCAATTAATGTGGTAGAACAAATCAATAAAAGAAAAGACAAGAACCACATGTTCCTCTCAATTGATGCAGAAAAAACATTTGACATGATATAGTGTCTATTCCTGATTAAAATGACTCAAAGTATAGAGATAGAGGCAACATTTCTTAACTTCATAAAATCTATCCATGAAAAACCCACAGCAAATATCTTCCTTAATGGGGAAAAGATAACAGCCTTCCCTTTGAGTTCAGGAACACAAGGATGTCCACACTTGCCACTGTTATTCAACATAGTACTAGAAATCCTAGCAACAGCAGTCAGACAAGAAAAAGAAATAAAGGTTTTCAAATTGGCAAAGAAGAAGTCATATTCTCTCTCTTTGCAGATGACATGATACTTAATATGGAAAACCCAAAAGACTCCAACCCCAAACTGCGAGAACTCATACAGCAATTCAGAAATGTGGCAGGATACAAAAGCAATGCACAGAAATTGGTTGCTTTCTTATACACTAACAATGAAAATATAGAAAGGGAAATTAGAGGATTGATTCCATTTTCTATAGCATCAAAAACCAGAAGATATCTGGGAATAAACCTAACCAAACAGGTAAAGATCTATACTAGAGGAAGTACAGAATATTCGTGAAAGAAACTGAAGAAAACACAAAAAGATGGAAGAGCATTCCATGCTCATGGATCAGAAGAATAAACATTGTTAAAATGTCTATTATGCTGAAAGCATCTATACTTTCAATGCCATCTCTATCAAAATTTAACTGGCATTTTTCAAAGAGCTAAAACACACAATCTTAAAATTTGTAGGGAATCAGAAGAGATCCTGAATTGCTAATGAAATGTTGAAAAAGAAAAACCAAACTGGGGGCTATCGGTTGCCTGATTTCAAGCTTTACTACAAAACTGTGATCACCAAGACAGCATGGTACTGACACAAAAACAGACACATAGACCAGTGGAACAGAGTAGAGAGCCCAGATATGGACCCTCAATGCTATGGTCAAATAATCTTCAACAATGCAGGAAAAAAAAAAATACAGTGGATAAAAGATAGTCTCTTCAATAAATGGTGCTGAGAAAATTGGACAGCTATGTGTAGAAGCATGAGACTCAACCATTCTCTTACATCATACACAAAGGTAAACTTGAAATGGATAAAAGACCTCAACGTGAGGCAGGAATCTATCAAAATCCTAGAGGAGAACATAGGCAGTAACCTCTTCGGCAACTTCTTTGAAGATACGTCTCCAAAGGCAAAGGAAACAAAAGTTAAAATGAACTTTTGAGACTTCATCAAGAACAAAAGCTTCTGCACAGCAAACAGTCAACAAAACAAAGAGGCAACCCACAGAATGGGAGAAGATATTTGCAAATGACACACAAAGCAGATAATCATGTCAGAAAATGGGCAGAAGACATGAACAGACACTTCTCCAAAGAAGACATACATATCATTAACAGATACATGAAAAAATGTTCATCATCATTAGCCATCGGGGAGATGCAAATCAAAACCACATTGAGATACCACCTTATATCCATTACAATGGCCAAAATTAACAAGATAGTAAACAACATGTGTTGGAGAGGATGTGGAGGAAGCGGAACCCTCTTACACTGTTGTTGGGAATGCAAGTTGGTGCCACTTGGGAAAATAATGTGGAGATTCCTTAGTAAGTTAGAACTCAGAGCTACCCTATGACCCTTCAATTGCACTACTTGGTATTTACCCCAAAGAGACAGATGTAGTGAAAAGAAGGGCCATCTGTACCCTAATGTTCATAGCAGAAATGGCCACAGTCTACAAACTGTGGAAAGAACCAAGATGCTGTTCAATGGACAAATGGATAAAGAAGATATGATCCATGTATACAATGGAGTATTATGCCTCCATCAGAAAGGATGAATACCCAACTTTTGTATCAACATAGAGGGTACTAGAAGAGATTATGCTAAGTGAAATAAGTCAAGCAGAGAGAGTCAATTGTCATATGGTTTCACTTACTTGTGGAGCATAAGGAATAACAAGGAAGACTTTGGGAAATGGAGAGGAGAAGTGAGTTGGGAGAAATCAGAAGGGGAGAAAAACCATGAGATTCTGTGGGAATCATGAGAAACAAACTGAGGAATTTGGAGGGGAGGGCATGAGGGGTTGGGTGAGCCTGATGGTGGCTATTATGGAGGGCACGTACTGCATAAAGCACTGGGTATGTGCATAAACAGTGAATTTTGGAACACTGAAAAAATAAAATAAAATAAATTCAACATATAAATTTGGGGGGGCAAAACTCAACCCATAACCCTCAACAATTTAATTTTTATGTATTTTTAACTTAGTTTATATTCTTTTGCAGGGTAGTAGCTTACTTCATATCAATAAAAATACAAAATGTAAGGAAATAGGAGCAATGAAAATAGTATTAATCACACTGAATTTTCTCTATGGGAAGATCTCTTGTGAACATATTAAAGAAAATTAAAGAGAACATACCAAGTTCAGCTGTGAATTATTAATATATGTTCTATATATCCTTGAGTCTATGCATTCATGTGGGAATTGAAAAAGAGCCATATTTTACTAGAGGCATCATTCACTTTGTATCAGAGCAAACACTGTCCACATGTAGGGAAAACTTTCACAATTTACAAGAATAGTGACCTAATTAACAAACCATAAAATTGCCAAATCCTTACTTCTTATTGTTCAGTGTGCTCAGGAAACCCACCCAGGTTGTAGACTATCAAGTGAGTTTGATAACCTGATACATTGATGTATACTGATATATTGATAACTGCTAAATTTCTTCTTTTTCATTCCTCTACTTTTTAAAAGATTTTGATTATTTGAGAGAGGGAGAGAGAGAGCATGTATGAATGGGGGAGGGGTAGAGAGGCAGATAGAGAGAGAAAAGCAGAGCAGGGAGCCTGATGCAAGGCCCCATCCCAGGACCCTGAGATCATGATCTGAGCCAAAGGCAGATTCTTAACAGAGACTGGGCCACCCAGGTGTCCCCCACCATTGTCTTCTTTAAATATAAATACATTCTCTGCTGGAGATAAAAAACACAGCTCCCTTTATTTCCTCTGAACTCAGATATGAAGCCTGGTGAGATCACAAGGACAACTATTTGACAATGCTAGAAAATAAACACAAGTGGGCAGATCCAGGAAGAACACAAGAATCTGAACTGCCATAGAAAAACAGTAAACTTAACAATTTTTGGATCTGCTATCCTTAGTCTGAACTCATTACACACCAAAACTTGGAAGTAAGTGTAAGGGTTTATAGGCGAGATAAACAGGACACCACGCGAGGTAGGCACAAGGCAAGATTTATTAAAGGAACTCTCCAGCAAAGTTTCAGGGCTCAGGAGAAGGGGAGCCAGGAAAGTTGCTCTGGAAGGAGGTGAGCACACTTGGGCGAAGTTCCGCGGCTCTGGAAAGTGGAGTCCAGGAAGTTGTGCTGGGAGGGAGGCGGTGGGGGTCTTTTACTGGGCCAAGGCAGGGCATGCGCTCACATCCATATATGGTAGGGTATTTGGTGATCAGAGGGTATGGTATGAGGGGGGGGGGGTCCTGATACTTCTGTTTCCTGCATAGGTATCAGGTTACATATGGAGACATGACCAGGGCATACATCCTTTTGGCGGGAGAGTCAAGGGTTGAGGAAGGGGGTGAGGGCGCTGGAAGATGGCAACATTGGCGGTCATTTCTATTGTTCCTCCTGCATTCCCGGAGCCACCGACCCAACAGTAAGCACTGGGTAAAGATACTATGAGGTACAGAAGAAATCCTCTAATTTTGGCTGAATGGGCAGAAAAGGGAGCCCTAAAAGTTAGAGGCAAAGAGAGCAATCCATAGGGGCAGTAGGGGGTGGGGATTCTTTTTCTTCCTTCTCCCAGTGCCTAAATGGTCCCATAGTGGGTTATCAATGTACCAGTAGTGATGTTAAGGAGAGATGCAATAGCTTCCAAGAACAAAACTGGTGGAAGAGGACCTTTCACTGCATGAAAATGTGGTATCGGGGCGCCTGGGTGGCTCAGTGGTTTAAGCCGCTGCCTTCGGCTCAGGTCATGATTTCAGGGTCCTGGGATCGGGTCCCGCATCGGGCTTTCTGCTCAGCAGAGAGCCTGCTTCCCTCTCTCTCTCTCTGCCTGCCTCTCCATCTACTTGTGATTTCTCTCTGTCAAATAAATAAATAAAATCTTAAAAAAAAAAAAAAAAAAGAAAATGTGGTATCATTAGGGTGGGATCCTGAAGATTTTTTTGTTTCTGTCTTCCTGCCACTGGCCTTGAAAGTGTCATAACCAAGGAAGTGAATAGTTTGTGGCCAAAGGATCCAAACAGTGAGTTTACTGAAACAGAAAGTACTAAGTGATAATGGAGATGGAAGAGCTCGGGAAAATTGTCCTATAAAATTGTTTTGAATTCCCTAGTTCACCCAAGACTTGGGTATGCAAAAATCTGATGGTAATTTGAATACCAAAGACTTTGAGAACATCTATCCAGGTGATGTTGACCACAAGATGTTGTACAGGCAGGACAGACTTGAGGAATACTGCAAAGGCTTTGAAAATTGAACTAACATTGGAAAAGCCCACCAAAGCAAAATAAACAAAAATAAGACCCCAAATTTCACTATTTAAAATCTCTAAATGTCCACGATACAAACAGAAGTCACTTGACATATCAAGAGCCATGAAAATCTCAACTCAGATGCGTGGGGTCTCAGATTGGTGCCACCAAACATGGGGTAGCCCAATTGGGTAGAAGCCAGAGTGTGCAGGTGGTGAAAGAATTTATCCAAGGCAGAAAAAAGGAGATAAGTTTATTGAATACACTAGAAAGGAGAAGTAGGCAGGACAGCAAAGGAGAGACTGCCTGCCACAAGGCTGTGGTGAGGGGCTGTAGTTAAAAGGGAAGGTGAGGAGATATGGGAACATATGGAATTTTCCCTTTTTGGTCCCTATTTCCTGGTGTAAATAACTCATTTGTCAGTTAGGGCTTATGGGTATTTTGAGGTGGGTCACCAAATTGAGTATGGGATGGGTGGGGCTAGGTAGGGGACTACAGGATCAGTCTCATAAAATACCCAAAATGTGGAGATGTAAGTAAAGCAGAGATAAGGCAACAAACCAAACTATCCTGTCCTAGGTGTCAGAGGTATGGTCTTGTTATAACAACTACTTGTGATAAAAAAAGAAATGACTTACTCTGAAAAAGAAGTAAGCCATTAAAGGTGTTATTATTAGTCCTTAGTCAATGGTGCTATCAATAGAGATGTAAAAAAGAATTATGTTCCCTGGTTAGCTTTCCATAAAAGACCAACCCTAGAAGCCCCCAGTGGCAACCATTTTGGGAGCCCTCTCACTCCTGAGAGCTTTTTTTATACCCTCACTTAATAAAAATCTATCACTTTACTCACTCTCCTTTGTGCGAGAGGTTCATTCTTCAACTCCTTGACTCTGGGAGACAAGAACCTCACTCTCCTGTTTCATAATGGGCCTGTTTGTACTCAGCTAGGGGACTGCCAGTCATTATGGGCCCTTCTTCCTTACTCTGTTGTTCAAATAGATTGCCTAAAAGTGGCTTTTAAATTCCCTCCTGACAGATCTACAATGACAAATCTTTGTCATTTGAATGGAGATCTTCAGTAGCTGTTTCATGCTGAATGAAGGGAGTAGCGATGTCGCAACCTATGGGTCAACATTGGTCTGTTGGGAATTTAATAGGAGTTATGGAAGGCTGAGGCTGCTGTGTCTAGAGTTGATAACATATGGGAGTTTCCTTGGCAGAGAGGATCATCTATCTGTTTGAAGTTTTGACAGTGAGGGAGTCTTGACACCAGGTAGGAAGACACTGAAATGACACAAAATGATGTTAGTATTATTGTGGGGTGGGGGAAACCTCATAAAAAAACCATCAATAGTTGGCCAAAATTTTTCTCCAAACCAGGAGTTAACCAGTCAATAAAAGAGAGAGAAAGATAGTTTGAAGCACCGATTTGAATATTTGTATCTTTTAGCAATATCTGTTACATTTTTGTGGTAATCTAGAATATATACAAAACATTCTGGGTCTTTTTTTTTTTTAAAGACTTTATTTGTCAGAGAGAGGAGGGGTGATAAAATGCATAAACAGGAGGAGCAGTAAGCAGAGAGAAGCAGGCTCCCCCCTGAGCAAGAAGCCTGATGTAGGACTTCATCCCAGGACTCTGCGATCATGACCTGAGTTGAAGGCAGACACTTAACTGACTGAGCCACCCAGGTGTCCCACAATATTCTGTTTTAATAATGGCACATGTTCCTCCTTTTGCTGCTATCAAGACATCCAGGACCATTCTATTTTGTAAGACTGCTTTATGCATTTGAATTATTTCAGTGTTTAATAATGTAATGCCATTTTGAGAGTCATTTAAGACCTTAATTGTGTAGCCATCATATATTCTGTTTTGTTTAGCAAGCAATCATGTACTTAATAAGAGGAACTTTTATGGAAACAAAAGAAAAATATAAGTTAATGGCTGGAGCAAATTACAAACTCTGTGTCTTGAGTCTTGAGTGCTGCCCATGAGAAAATTTTTAGATGTCTGGCTTAAAGCATCCTTGGATGGAGTGGGAATGGGCCCCAGGAATTAGATGGGTTTTTCTAGTTTGTAATTCAAATGTCTCTACAATTCAAAGTATCTGGTGATCCTTTTGAATGGCCCTTAAAGCCATAGGCACAAAGACTGTCTATAGATGAGTTTTGTAGCAGTCTCTCTGAAGCTGACCTCAAGGCATCCAGCATCAGTTTTCAGGGCTTTAGGGGGGAAAAAGCAGTTTTAGCTGTCAATGGCTTTAAGAGAATGAAAGAAGATTGAAAATCCTAGTCTGGAAGGCCATTGCTAGATATATGAGGAAACCAAAGAATTCAGAATGCAGTCTAGTTTATGATAAAGAGTGATGTGGTTTTGGAATATAGGTGAGGTTCAGTGGGGTGGAGTCCAGAGCTGATGACCAAGAAAGAATTCTTGTGACATTTTTGGTGCAAAATGGTGCTTTATTAAAGCATGGGGACAGTACCCATGGGCAGAAAGAACTGCTGCACTGGAGTTGTGAGGGGTGGATAATTATACACTATGGAGCTGGGGAAGGTAAGGAAAAAGAGAGGTTTTAAAAAAATAGTCATATGCTAAAGGAGACCTAAGAGATACTGGAGGCCTTGACAATGTCAAGTTTAGGTTGTTTTCTCTTCTAGCAAGGCATTTACATTAAGAGAGTTGGGAGATTCCTGGAAGAATGTCACACACTTCCCATCCAGGAATGATGGGTGGGGGGAAGTTGCAGGGTGTCAGCTTTTGCTTTGTCCTTAGCTTGACTTCTGTTCCCTCATCAAATAATATTAATGTTAGGGTACGGAGTCAACCACCTCTCAATTAGACAGAGAACTCTCGATAATGCCAGTCACACAGCAAGGTTTATTTCCAGCCAGCTGGGGTCCAAGTATCTGCCCAGTGCAGCAGGTTTCAACAAGGACCCGGAGCACTCAAAGCCAAGGGTTTATATAGCATTTTCAAGGCACTTTTTCATAGCTACATACATATCTTGCACCCCACTTTGACAGTTTAACTTTGTTTAACTTTTTGCCATCCTGGTGTCACCCTGGCGGTTAAGTGAGATTTAGGTTTAAAAAACAATTTACCTTTATTTACATTTCTGTCCGCCTCAGCCTCCCTCAGTTTTATGGTGGGGAGGGTGACTTTAGGCCTTGAGGAACTGAGCCATTTGTCTCTGGAAATTGGGCCATTGAAGAGATAGCCTTTTTGTTATAAATCACCAGGACATTTGCAAACCAAGGGAAACTCCTGACTTGCAGGATTGTGATCTCTGCAAGTTAACTATTTGTTTTTCTTTAACATCTGGTCCCTGTGATGCCACCATCTAACCACCCTGGTGGTATATGATTAAGCTGTTTCTTAGGTTTTAGCTACTTTCTCTTATCTCAAATTACGTGCACGTGTGGGCTGGTTAGGGACGCTCAGTAAAATGGCTTCCTGGATTATGCTAATCCACTCTTAGAGTACAAGGTGCCAGCTATTGCTTTGCCGAGATGGCTGTCCTTATGTCAGGGCTAGATTTGAGGTGGGTACAGCCTTGTTTTTCTTGGCCTCCACACCTGGAGCTAGTTTTCAGGTCTTGTTTTTAAGTCCCGTGGGGGAAGGGGAGCAGGGACAGTTTAAGGGTTAAACAACAAAGTTACTGTTTAATTTCAATGGAAGTGTCTGGCTAAAATAAAAATATAAAATAGGTCCTTACATTAAAATCTAACATCTACAAAGGTGTTATTGAAACATATTTTCTCTCTATAATCATCTTCATTTTTGTCTAATTTTAACAAACTTGGTCTATTTACATAAGCTTAGCAAGAATAGTGATTAATCATATAGATCCTTTAAAATCAGCTTTGCTGAACTTTTTATAAGGAATTTTTTTTTTTAATAAGGTATCAAGGCCAGAAGCCAAGCAAATACTTGCCATCAGACATGCCTGTAATACCTGTAGAATTGGGTGTATTCCTCTTTTCAAAGTCCCTTCAAAATGCTGAGGTTCCTGCACCTGCCAGGAAGTGACATCCTTTTAGTCACCTTGTAAGGTTGCTGGGGACTGTGTAAGGAAGGTATTAGGTCAACACTTCCATTCATTCCATAAAGTCAACTTTAGTTCCTTAAAGCTGTCTGCTCATATCTGAATTTATGTATGTCTCTGTCAAATATGACATGCCAGTCAAAACCTTGGTAAGATAATCAATGTTTCCCATGGTGTCCTGTTATAGGAGAAGAGGTTTTTTATTGAATTTATGCAAATAACAATAATTTCCAGGAAAGTAAGAATACTTATTGAGACTTTTCTGAACCCTGAAGGGTTCAGGTAGCTATAAGTCAAATGCTTCAATTTGTTCACAAAAGATTTTTATCATATATCATGGATATCTTGAGAAAATTTACTTAATCTGGAAGAATAATCATTGGAGAACCAGAAATGTTTCAAACAAAAGTCATAAAAACTATAATCATCTTCCTCAATTAATTTAGTTCCATGTTACTAATTCTAGTCCAGTTTGAATGCAGCTTTTTTTAGTTAGGTCTGGAAATTCCTATCCATTTTAGTTTTATGATTTTAAAGGTATCAAAAACCTGTGTTTGTCAAAAATCTTTATGAATCTCCTTGACGATGAAACACATTTTGCAAGAGAATAAGAACAATAACTATAAATGACAAAAGATTAAAAAATGGATATGGGACTACATTATTATATGGCTGACAAGGAAATCCAGTTATTTTTGTGACACATAACACATCAGAATATCAAGTGTGACACATAACACATCAGAATATACCAAAACATATTAAAACTTAAGGAATTCCATATAATCCCTAGAATAGTTATACCATTTATTCAAACAACATAACCTAAGGCATAATATTATTTGTTGACTAGTGCTTCCCAGTAACTTAACATACCAAATAAAAAGGCCTAATTACTCAAAATAACTTCATTTACAATTTAAATTTCAGGGAACTTTGTTAAAAACCTCAGACCCTTATAAAGCATGCTTAAATAGGATTATAGACTTTCTGTGACCTATAAAGGCAAAACATAAGAACTTTAGTTTTCTGGGCAGAAAAAAAAATGTTGTTTACATTTTCTTATCAAGAGGAGACCAATAATCCAGTAAAACTTTGCCTTTTTAACAGATTCAGTCTCATACCAGTGTACTTTTAAAATCCATTCATCTCAATTTTAGTCCACCTTGACCACACATAATTTTTTCCAGATTTCCCTTCACAAGACTCCTACAACTTTATTTTGCATTCAGATTTTGTCCAGAGTCTTTTCTGTATAAATAACAGTTTTATTTTAGGGTAAAATTACTTTCTTTTATCTCAATAAAATATATTCCCGTTCCTTATATTTTTTTCATGTATCTTCTACTTTCCTATGTACAGAATTGCTTCCCTTATTTCTATCAGTCTTAATTATATTAGCAAAATATTAACTCTTAGAAATCTTAGTCTCCAGTGAAAACTAAGTAGTAAACAATTGTGAACTGTTATACCAGAATTCTTCATATGGCAAATTTACGAATCAATTAAGCACATTTTCCAACACACACGGATATCTTTAGTTTCCCTTCAATAAGAAGCCAAAAGCAGATAAACTTTAGAAAATCATGTTTCAGTATTTTTATCTTATTTGGAAAAAAAGAAACTTCAATATGAAATGAATTCAATCCAACTTATCATTTAACTTAGCAAAACGTTAGTGTTTCAGTTTCAATAGCTATCCATATGGTCAGACAGCCGTGTAACTGAGAAAGACACTTTCTACAGTTTTGTGAAGGTCAAAGTTTTGGAGACAATGTGGTGAAGACTTACACATATGAGACCTCTGATCATTTGGAGGAGTTTCAGTTTTTAAGAATCCAGCCCAAGTGTGAGTCCAAAGGAATAGAGAGGGTTTGTCCCATAGTGGGAAAGATCAGCTGCTGTTTTCCAAAGTGGTATCCCACCAAAGAGAGTGGAGCTCCAACTCATGATCATGATTTCATTCAGGGACATCCCACTGACCTGAAAAAAGACCAGTCCTTATTGTAAGGGTCTATTTAGCCAGAGCGATTCTATCTTGGATTAAATAGCCATTTTGTTGTTTATGCAGTAAAATATGGTCAACCAGTCCCAGGTAACAGAGCCCAAATACAAGGGCAGGTCAGGCCAGGTGGAGACAGCCAATTAGCGGGTCAGTCTCCCTAGCTACCAAGTAGTGTGGGCCCTGCCTTTTGCATGCCTTTTGGGCACCAATTCTGACCAAGGTGACAGACTCATTCAAATATCTACTATAGGGTAAACTGTAATTCAATTGGCCACCCGTGTGTGACCTAGCATGACTGTGCAGCTTTCTCTGTGTGTTACAATCTCATTGGCTGCCTGTGTGTGGGCAGCCTCAACCACATTGCCTTTGCCCTTTAAAAGTTAGTCCATAAGGCTGGAAGGGGTCACCCTCTCTGTAATAGGCAGCCCTGACAGGTCAGTTTGATTCTCAATGCTTGGCATAAAATAAACCTTTGCTTGACCTTCACTTTGTATCAGTCTCACTCCTTTGATTACGGACCTATCACTTATGGGTAACTGACTCTACTGTGGTGTTCCACCAAGAAGAGGGTCAACTTTCTGCTGGAGTGTTCCCTGCAAGAGGAAAAAAAGCCAGACACTGGGTGCCCAAACTGGGTCAGAAAGAAAAGGGGGAGGACTCACCACTCAGATGCTCAGATGCATAGGTTCATCTTTGCCCATAGATCAAGGTGGTGGCTAGACTCATGGGAACAAAGGAATAAGGTGGAGGGAGCAAAAAGAAGTAAGGTGGCTGAGTCAGCTAGTGTCAGGAAAGGGTACCAACTGATTTCCATAATGTGTGATTCACCCTGAGCAAGCTGCCACTGTTAATTGCACTACAGGTTCGGAAAAACTCTCAGGAAGAAAGAGTGAGAAAAGGGGTCCTTCACCCTCACAGGCAGACTGCCCAGCCTATTCATTCTCAGATCACACCAAGAAGGTGACATCTTCAATTGTTGGAGGAGTACTAGGGTTAGGCTGCCAAAGGGCTGAAGAGAGAAAGTAGAGGAAGGGAAGGATCCTTCCAAAGGGCAATGGAAGAAATCTCTCGCTCTTTCAGGGAGGGTGGTCTGGCTGTTCCCCCTGAGGCCTCCAGTTCTCACCAAGGAGTAACCTCAGATGGAAGTCATGGTTCCCCAAGGAGTACAAGAGTGAGTCTGTTGCAGAAAATCTGAGGTGACTGAGGAAATTCAAAATGCCACACAGGAGAGCAGGGAAAAGTTAGCTTTATTAACGTCAGCAGGCTCCGTGGGATTCCTTCCCAAAGACTGAGAACCCAACAGGGTTAGGAGTGTTAATGGTTACAGGCAATGGGGCATGATATTCTCTCAAGGCCAAATGACCCTTTCATGTGGAAGTATAATCCATGCAGAGTTGTCTCAGGAGAGTGCTAAATTACCCCTGGGGGCTGTTTCTCTTCCTTTTCTTATTCAAACAGGACCCGGCCTCTGGTCTTTTTCTTCTTTCTCAGCAGGAGCAATGACTTGTTATCTTATCTTAGTCAAAGGGATAGATATTTGGTCTTTCCTTGCCTTAGAAGGAGCAAAGGGGACCCAGCGTCTGAAAGAGGCTGGAGCCAGGAGTCTCTGTCCACCTCAGGTCCATCTAGGGAAAGTCTGAAGAAATTCCCAGAGAATTCACACAAAACCCCAACCAACAAAACCTCCCCATATAGGCCAATAAATGTAGGGTCTCCCAATCATATGCGGGCCACCAAACATGGAGTAACCCAATCATATGGAGGCTAGTAGCCCCCCTGGTGAAAGAATTCACCCCAAGCAGAACAAAGGAGATAAAATTTTATTGAATACACTGGAAAGGAGCAGTGTGCAGGACAGTAAGGGAGACTATGCAATGAAGCAGTGATGGGGGGCTGTAGTTAAGGTGGAAGGTGAGGAGATACGGGAACATACAGAATTTCCCTTTTTTGTTACCTGTGTCCTGGTGTAAGTAACCCATTGGTCAGCTATTATAGCTATTTTGAGATGGGTCACCTAATGGGCCTGTTTGTATCCAGGCAGGAGAGTGAGGGTCACTGTGGGCCCTTCTACCTTTTTTAGGCTTCAATTGCTCAAGTTGGTTGCCTAAAAGGCCTCTACAAGATGGAAAAAAATTAAAATAAACTAACAATGTGATGACACAGGAATTGAGAAAATTACACAGTCTCAACAATAGAGAGAAAAAAAGATTGGGGGAAAAAATGGAAGAGTCTTAGAGACCTGTGAAATAACAATAAAGGATACAGTGTTCACGTCTTCAGGGTCCCAGAAGAAGAAAACAAGTACAAACCAAAAAAATACATTTTTTTGAAGAAATAACGATGAAAACTTCCCAAGATTGACAAAAAAAAACATGAAATTAGATTTAAGAGGCAGAGTAAATTCCAATGAGAATAAGCCCAGGGAAATCCACACCCAGATACACCAGATAAATCATAATTAACTGCTGAAATCTTTTTTTTTTCTTTTTAAGATTTTATTTATTTATTTATTTGAGAATGAGAGAGAGCATGAAAGAGGGAAGGTCAGAAGGAGAAGCAGACTCCCCACTGAGCAGGGATCCTGATGTGGAACTTGATCCTGGTACTCCAGGATCATGACCTGAGCCAAAGGCAGTGTCTTAACCAACTGAGCCACCCAGGTGCCCTAACTGCAGAAATCTTAAGACAAAAGAAAAGTTGTGTAAGCAGACACAGGGAAAATAGTGTGCTATCTACAGAGGAGCAACAAATAACTATAGAATTCTCATCAGAAGTTATAGAGGCCAAAAGAAAGTAGAACAATATTCTTAAAGTGCTGAAAAGAAAGGAATTAACTCAGAATTCTATATTCACTAAAAATAGCCTTCAGGAAAGAGATGTTCTCAGATGAAGGGAAATTAATAGCATTTGTAGTCAGAAGACCTGCTCTAAGAAAGTTGCTAAAGGAAATTCTTCAAATTGAAGAGAAATAGTACTAGATGGAAAATTGAAACATTCCATGGAGTGCAGCTGACATGCCTGGACATTGTACACAGTATAAACATAAGGTGATTCTGAAAGGTGGAGAAAAGAAAGACCATCTAAGTTTTTGAGACTCAAGGACCCACACTGCAATTAATGTCCTGTGCTTTCTTTTACCTTATACATACCAGGAGTGTGCTACAGAAGCAGGCAAACTGGAAAATCAATGGGCAAGATAATAAGTAAAGCTTCAAGAAAGCTCTGCTTTCTCTAGCTAAAGGACCAGGAAAGGAGCAGCCTTTCAGAAAATAACTACCCATGGAAAAATATTACAGCTCTGTCTCCCTCCCCCAGATTAAAGGCTCAAGGGAAAGCCTATATTACCACCTCACTCAGACATGACGGCCATCCTCTCCTGCCAGAATTGTTAGAAAATGCTGAGTAGGGATGCCTGGGTGGTTCAGTTGGTTATGCATGGGCTTTTGGCATAGGTAAGGATCCCAGAGTCCTGGGATGAGTCCCACATCGCATCAGTCTCCTTGCTTAGCAGGGAGCTTGCTTCTCCCTCTCCCTGTCTGCCCCTTCCCCTGCTTGTGCTCTCTGACAAATGATTTTTTAAAAAATTTTAAGAAAGAAAGAGAAAGAGAAAGAAAGAGGGGAAGGAAGGGAGGGAGAAAATGCTGAGTAGGGTACCTGGACTTCCATCCCCACCTGGTGTTTCCAAGGAGCCCCATCTCTTCTTCCCTCCCTACCTGGGTCCAAGAAAGCTCAGAGGAAAGTTGTGACTTCCAGCACTGGTAAGCACCATCATTCCTCTTGGCATCTTGCTATTGGAGGACACATGGAAAACACTGAGGGGACTCTCTCTGCCAAGCAGTGCCAGCAGAGTGGAGTGGGGAGCCAGAACTCCCAGTCCATCAGTAATGAGGTGTCTCTTCCTCAGAGCACCCCTTGAGGTGTGCCACAAGTTTAAGCACCCTCTTAAGCTTACTGAAAGAAAGAAAGGAATGAGGAGGCTGGTTATGGGAAGGTGACCAGGAAGAGCAAGGTAAAGAAAGATAAGGTTTGCTATGCAGATTTAAATCTAAACCTGCTCCACTGAGTCATTCCCTTCTTCCTGGTGCAAAGAGGGAGACACCCTTAGAAATGGAGATTTTCTTTATAAATGTAAATTTCTCTAACAAAAGAGTAACTTGTCTGTTTTCAGAGCTTGTGGCACCTCTGCTATTTCTCAAAATAATCACCACTAAATAATCCTTATGCCAGAGGTATATTTTACAGTGTCACAGTCTGCTGCACTTAAGCCTCATCACAGAATTCTCCAGGTCAGCTTCTGCTCTGTTGCTTGCTTAGGTCCTCAGGTGGTAGGTTAATGCTAACCTCTGGTTCACCTCAGACACAGGAAGAAAATGATCACATTCAGCACAATTCAGATTTTATTTTTCATATCTCAACAGCTCGTTTTAAATTGTTCCCTTTTGCCAGTAATAATCTGCAGCTCATTAAAAATGACAGCTAACTTCAGTGAGACTTCATTTTGGAGAATTATTGTGGAAGAATCCTTATCAACTGTTATTTACACCTCTGGCTTCTACTGTCATTGATTATTCCATATATTTTCCTTCATCAAGTGTAGGTGATGTAGGAAAAGACGTTAGGGTTCAAAGTTAATGGCCAAGAGAAAAAATCAAGATGTTTTTGGTGCAAAAAGGTGGCTTTCTTGAAGCACCAGGACAGGAATCATGGGCTGAAAGAGCTGCCCTGGGGTCATGAAGAGTAACCTATAATATAGTTTCAAGTTCAGAAAGGGTTAGGGATAGTGTAAGCCTTCCAGGTTTTTTTTTTTTTTTTTTTAATTATTTTTATGTAAGGACCTATTTAGAAACTGTCCCTGCTCCCCTTCCCTCAGGGGATTTACTTGGAGACAAGTCCCAAAAACCAGCTTCAGGTAACAAAGCCCAGATACAAGGGTGGGGTCAGGTCAGGTGGAGACATCCGAACAAACAGCCGAGGGATGCATACTGTCTCCCTGGTTACCAAGGAGTATGGGCCCCACCCTTTGGGAGCCTTTTGGGCACCAATCCCAATCAAGGTGTAATAGGCTGGTTCAAATGTCTACTAGGGTAAATTGTAACTCAATTGGTCACCTAGCATCACTGTGGAGTTTCCTGTGTGTTACAATCTCATTGGCCACCTGTGCGTGGTCAGGCCCGACCGCATGGCCTTTGCCCTTACAAACTAGTCTGTGAAACAGAGAAGGGTCGCCCTCTCTTGTAAGATTAGGTAAGATTCTTGATGCTTGGCGTGAAATAAAGCTTCGCTTGACTTTTGCTTTGTATCAGTCTCTCTCTTTTAATCACGGACCCATTATTGGGGCATAACAATTAACATATAATGTATTATTTGCCCTAGGGGCACAGATTGTGACTTGTCAGGCTTGCACACTTCACAGCACTTACCATATCACATACCCTCCCCAATGTCCTCCCTACCCCCAGCAACCCTCAGTTTGTTTTGTGAGATTAAGAGTCTCTTAAGGTTTGTCTCCCTCCCGATCCCATCTTCTTTCATTTTTCCTTCCCTCCCCCCAAGCCTCCCACTCTGCCTTTCAAATTTCTCATATCAGGGAGATCATATGATAATTGTCTTTCTCGGATCGACTTATTTCGCCCACCATAATACCCTCTCATTCCATCCACATCATTGCAAATGGCAAGATTTCATTTCTTTTGATGGCTGCAAAGTATTCCATTGTATGTATATACACCACATCTTCTTTATCCGTTCATCTGTTGATGGACATCTAGGTTCTTTCCATAGTTTGGCTATTGTAGACAATGCTGCTATAAACATTTAGGTGCATGTTCCCCTTCGGATCACTACATTTGTATTATTAGTGTAAATACCCAGTAGTGCAATTGCTGGGTCATGGGGTAGCTTTATTTTCAACTTTTTTAGGAAACTCCATGCTGTTTTCCAGAGTGGTTGCACCAGCTTGCATTCCCACCAACAGTGTAGGAGGGTTCCCCTTTCTCCACATCCTCAACAGCATCTGTCATTTCCTGACTTGTTAATTTTAGCCACACTGACTGGAGTGAGGTGGTATCTCATTGTGGTTCTGATATATATTTCCCTGATGCTGAGTGATGTTGAGCACTTTTTCATGTGTCTGTTGGCCATCTGGATATCTTCTTTGCATAAATTTCTGTTCATGTCTTCCCATTTCTTGATTGGATTATTTGTTTTTTGGGTGTTGAGTTTGATAAGTTCTTTATAGATTTTGGATACTAGTCCCTTATCTGATAAGTCTTTTGGGAATATCTTCTCCCATTCTGTCAATTGTCTTTCGGTTTTGTTAACTGTTTCCTTTGCTGTGCAAAAGCTTTTGATCTTGATGAAGTCTGAGGAGTTCATTTTTGCCCTTGCTTCCCTTGCCTTAGGTGATGTTTCTAGGAAGAAGTTGCTGAGGCTGAGGTCAAAGAGGTTGCTGCCTATGTTCTCCTCAAGGATTTTGATGGATTCCTGTCTCACATTGAGGTCTTTCATCCATTTTGAGTTTGTTTTTGTGTGTGGTGTCAGGAAATGGTCCAGTTTCGTTCTTCTGCATGTGGCTGTCCAATTTTCCCAACACCATTTGTTGAAGAGACTGTCTTTTTTCCATTGGACATTCTTTCCTGCTTTGTTGAAGATTAGTTGACCATATAGTTGAGGGTCTATTTCTGGGCTTTCTATTCTGTTCCATTGATCTATGTGTCTTTTTTTGTGCCAGTACCATACTGTCTTGATGATGACAGCTTTGTAATAGAGCTTGAAGTCTGGAATTATGATGCCACAAACTTCGGCTTTCTTTTTCAACATTCCTTTGGATATTTGAGGTCTTTTATGGTTCCATATAAATTTTAGGATGATTTGTTATTTCTTTGAAAAAAAAAGATGGTATTTTGATAAGAATTGCATTAAATGTGTACATTGCTTTAGTTAGCATAGACATTTTTGCAATATTTGTTCTTCTGATTCTTGAGCATAGAATGCTTTTCCAATTCTTTGTGTCTTCCTCAATTTCCTTAATGAGTACTTTATAGTATTCTGAGTACAGATTCTTTGTCTCTTTAGTTAGGTTTATTCCTAGGAATCTTATGGTTTTGGGTACAATTGTAAATGGCATTAACTCCTTAATTTCTCTTTCTTCTGTCTTGTTGGTGTATAGAAATGCGACTGGTTTCTATGCATTGATTTTATATCCTAAGTGAGAGTTTGACTCCTTCTTTGGTGGTTCAGATGCCTTTAATTTCTTTTTGTTGTCTGATTGCTAAAGCTAGAACTTCTAGTACTATGTTGAATAGCAGTGGTGATAATGGATATCCCTGCCATGTTTCTGACCTTAGTAGAAAAGTTCTCAGTTTTTCTCCATTGAGAATGATATTCGCGTTGGGTTTTTAATTGATGGCTTTGATGATATTGAGGCAGAGAGGCAGGTGGGGGTAGCTGGGGGGAGCAGGCTTCCTGCTGAGCAGACAGCTCGATGTGGGACTCAATCCCAGGACCTTGGCATCATGACCTGAACTGATGGCAGAGTGCCCTGTTCTTTCCTTTATTAATGTATTCTATCACATTGATTGATTCATGGATGTTGAACCAACCTTGCAGCCCTGGAATAAGTCCCACTTGGTCGTGGTGAATCATCCTTTTAATGTACTGTTGGATCCTATTGATAGTATTTTGGTGAGAATTTTCGCATCTGTGTTCATCAAGGATATTGGTCTGTAATTCTCTTTTTTGATGGGGTCTTTGTCTGGTTTGGGGATCAAGATGATGCTGGCCTCATAAAATGAGTTTGGAAGTTTTCCTTCCATTCTATTTTTCGAAAGAGTTTCAGGAGAATAGGTATTAATTCTTGAAATGTATGGTAGAATTCCCCTGCCTCCTGGGTATCTTGGAAACAAGGTTTCCAGGATTTCGATAGCTAGCTACAGTTAGGAAAGGTCATTTATTACTATTTAGTAAGACCTTAGTCTTGAAATCCTTTAGATTTATATCAGTGGGTCATATGCTTGGGAGATGATTGTCAACATATATCTTAGGGGGTTTAGAGATAAAGAAAGTTCCTGAAGGAATTTTCATATGTTAAAGGAGACTCACAAGATCCTGGGGGTTGGGCTAAGATTGCCTTTTGACCTTAGGAAAATATTAACAGCCAAGGCAATCGAGTTCCTAGAGGAATGTTACTCTGCCTGTTTCAAGTACTTGTCAATGGGCTGTAGGTAGTAAGAAAACTTAAAACTTTTCTTCTGCCTTTGTTTCCCACATCACAAGTAAGAAGAGATCTAAGAATATCTCTTAGACAAACTTGAAAATTTCTTTCATAATATTCTTTTATAGTAAAATATGATAAATTATGTATTATTCATAATTTAAGAAATTAAGATATGCTTAATTTTATATTCCTGTTAACAAAGAATTAACTGATCAGTAAGAATAACAAGGAAACATTGGTTAACAACAAAAAAATTTAATTGTTGAAAGAAATGCATTTATTCTTAAACACTTTGAAGATTCAGCTGGTTCTGATGTTCAAGGATCATGCTTCATGTCTCAGTGTAATATTTAGAATATCAATTATTGTCATATGTTAGTTTGTTAAATACTTCCTCTTTAACATGTTTCTTATGTAGATTTTAGATAATGCTCTTTATTACAATGGATATATTTTGCATTTATAGAAAAATTTTCAGTTGGAGAACAAAGAGCAATTAGAGATTATCTTCCAAAGACTATTCTACTTAAAATTCTGTCTCCTCTTTTTGGCAAACAAAGCTAGTCACTTGTCACAACATTTTTATTGTACATCCCCCATATTGTCATTGTGCTGCCAAAGTGTAATTTACCTCCTATAAGAATGCCTTCCTGTTCCTTATATATATACTGCACCACTGTAGATCCAGTTCCTACAGTTAATGTCCAGCTAAACCTTCTTCACCTGGGAAACCCATTTGAGGCCTTTACAACTGATGAAGATAATTGGAAGGCAGGCAGGTAGGGACAAGCTGCCCCTGCCCAAAGAGGAAACTGCCTTCAAAAAGATTTTACAGGGGCGCCTGGGTGGCTCAGTGGGTTAAGCCTCTGCCTTCGGCTCAGGTCATGATCCCAGGGGCCTGGGATTGAGTCCCGCATTGGGCTCTCTGCTCAGCAGGGAGCCTGCTTCTCCTCATCTCTCTCTCTGTCTGTCTCTCTGCCTATTTGTGATCTTTCTCTCTGTCAAATAAATAAATAAAATCTTTAAAAAAAAAAAAAAGATTTTACATCACACTGGAAGGAGCCCTCCACCCTTTCCCATGCATTAGATAAATGACAAAAACCTGATTGGGTGGCAGGTGCAGAGAGGGTTAATCAGAGTAAAACAGCTTGCTAACAAGTCCATAAAACTCCCGGACTTACAAACTCCAGTGTCAAACCTCTTTGGTCCCCTCCTTCCTCTGGAGCTTTGGGTTTGTTTGTTTGTTTGTTTGTTTGTTAAGATTTTATTTATTTATTTGAGAGAAAGCAAGAGAGAGTGAGCATGAGTAGGGGAGGGGCAGAAGTAGAGGGAGAAGCAGACCGTTGAGCAGAGAACCTGTTGTGGGGCTCTATCCCAGGACCCTGGGATCATGGACCTGAGCTGAAGGCAGATGCTTAACCAACTGAGCCACTCAGGTGCCCTGAAATTTACCCATTTTTAAAGTAAAACTTATTTTGACCTAAAAAGTCTTTCCATGTGAGAGAACATGCAACCTGGCATTATTGCTTCACTGACCAGCCAAGTTAGTGTATGCATCAAGAGAACAGACTATGATTTTAATTTTGACATAAATTATGTGGTACAGCTGGACATCTGACTTCCTCAGGCCTTTGTGTTTTGTTTGTAAAATAAGGGCATCAGATTCCTTGATTGCTAAACTACCCACTGGGCCATTTATCAAATATCCTTTTATTTATAAATTTCAGTGTTATAATTATCATTTAAGGTATCTACATATACAGTTACTATGTATTAGAGACCCAAGTATAATTTGGAATTAATTGTTTAAAAAGCAAATAAGTCTCCTACTGTAACAGAAATGAAAAGACATTAAATCCTGCTGAGTACTTTCTACATTTGCTTTCACCATAGCAAACTGTAAATTTTTCATGATAATACTTCATGGACCACTGTCGGTTTGTCCAGGCAAGGCTGTTTTAGTAATTTAAGATGTCACAATAACTCCTTTCCAGTCATCTCTAGGGAAAAAATAGCACAAGGATCTGAAACCCGAAGAGGGATTACTGAGAGAATCTCCTGGTTGATAGATTTACCTGAAGGGATTTTAACCAGGATTTCCTATTTGGTAAAGATGATTTGTTTTAGTGGTCAATTCTCATTACACTTGAGAAAGAACAAGTGATGAGAGATTCTCCTCTGATACTATTTTATTAACTTTCTAAAATAAGACTGATAAAATAACCTAAATTTGACTTCCAGATTAACTTGAGACCTTTCATTATTAATAAGATTGCTTTTTAAAAGTATTTTATGGATGATATTTAAAATAGAGCTAAACGGTTTTATTATCTATAGAAAAAGTAAGGTTGTTTTTTTTTTTCTTTTCCCTAATGTAATGTTTAAAAAAATGTGCAGCACTGGAGATCGGTAAGGTAGAATATAGAGATAAAGATCAAGTGTACAAGATAATGAATCTTATTTTGAAATTGTTGATTTTAGTATCTTTTGATATCTCTTTGCTCATACTAACAAACAATTTAACTTGTGGCAGCCATCAGTTTTATGTTCAGCCTATTGTGAGGACATTTTCTTTTAATAACTCACATCATGTAAAGTTTTATAGCAATGTTAGGGAAAACTGAGAAAATCATATGTGTGTTTGTGTTAATGGAGGTCATGGCAAAATTACATTAGGTTCTGTGATGAAACAATGGATTTTTTTTATAATTTCATGACCCAGTTTTAGATGTAAATAATATTGACAGTCCTTCAAGGTGGTCTTCTGGTAAGGTCATGGGCTTAATAAGGTTGCTGCCTCTATTTACAACATTTTTTGTGTCTTACTAACTGCTGATCCAGTGTGTGCAACACACATAAAATGACTGGTCTCACTACTTTGTGTCCAGCTATTATTTCAGCCAAGAAAAAAAAAAGGAAGAAATTATTCAGATTGAATGACATAATTTCAAAACTCATTTTCCTGTCTCTGCTTTTAGAAGTCTAGATTGTTGCCACTATGAAATGTGTTCAGTGTTCTAAAATAACCTGTGGGAAGGAATTTCAAACATTATGATAATGACTGCCTCAGTGGGGTTAATGCACATGTATCTTACCAAACTGACTCCTCAGGAACGCAATCCTCATTTAGAGGATTATGTTTAGTGAGGTGTCTAAAACATGTTGGCAGTGATAACTGTTATGCCATGGTGGTATTGAAGAGAAGAATCCAGGAGTCTGGAGGAGCCTAACATACCATGGTTCCCTTGGTGGCAGCCTGCTGATTCCATCTAGCCAGTAGATAGGTCTTGGACACTTGCTGGGTGCTGGCAAGTTCAGGAGTAGTGCAGTGAGCAGGAAAGACAAAGTCTGGTGGGGGAGACAATTGAAGGAGTTCAGGACATGCCACCCCAAAATATGCTGCTTGGATATATTCATTATTTTGAGCTATAGGCACTTGAAAAACAGCAAATGTAAGGAGAAGCTCTTCTGAACTATTATGTGCCTAAAGACAGGTTTTCCAAAGGAACCCAATAGGAATCCAATTGTTATAGTCACCCCCACCACTGCCCACTGCTCGGGATTTTCATCAACTCGGGAAGATTGATTTATCACAAGTGAGGAGACTAGAAATGGACAAATTTTTTCACAAACAATCACTCCTCCCTTCTATCCTTCTAAAGGCCCATTCACCTTTCCCTTAAATCAATTACTCTCCCCTAAGTGGCCTATATATCCCTTTCCCCTTCCCATATCAAGACAGGATACAAGCTCTCAAATCTCAACACCTTTTGCATGTTTACTTATTTTCCTGTGATGCCCTGTGCATGTAATATTAAAAATCAGTATATTAATTTTTTAATTTTTTAATTGTTAATCTGCCTATTGTCAATTTATTTTACAAACCCAACTTTTAAACCTAAGAGAGCAGAGAAAAAGTCTTTCTTCCCCAACACAGGAAACAAATAATATGCCTCAGTGATAACAGTCATAAAGGGGAATAAATGGAAAAAAGGGCCCTGAGTGCCAAGGTGGAGAAGGTGGGCAGAGGAGTTCAGGTCAAGTGACAATTGGCAGAGATATAAAGACAATGAGGGAAAGAGCCACACCCACATGGATTAGAGACCAGGGGGCATGGAGTCAGTGGGGTCAAGTGCACTATAAAGATTAAATAGGATAAAGACTGCATTGGAAGATGGAGAGGAGAAGTGAGTTGGGGGAATCAGAGGGGAAACAAACCATGAGAGATTGTGTACTCTGAAACAAAGTGAGGGTTTTGGTGGGGAGGGTTGGGGGTTTGGGTGAGCCTGGTGGTGGGGAATAAGGAGGGCATGTACATATTGCAGGGAGCACTGGGTGTGGTGAATAAACAATGAATTTTGGAACACTGAAAAAAATATTAAATGACAATAAATAAATAAATAAATAAAAATTAGGGGGGAAAAAGAAAAGGAAAGAAGACTGCTGGGGTTAGCACCATGGAGGTCATATTGGCCCTGACAAGACCCCTTTTGGTGGACTGGTTAGAACTAACCCTGCCTGGAAGGATTTTCAGAGAACAAGAGGAGAAGGAAGTAATAATTTGGGAAAAATACTCTTTCTGAATTACCATGATCTGAGTTACATACCTGGAATAGCCTGGCCAAGTTGGATCAGAAACAGCACTCTCATCAGAAGCGGGGAAGGGAAACTTCAGTGTAGGGACACAAGGAGCCTGAGCTGGTGACAGAGATCATAGATCCAGGAGGATCTGTGTTGCAGATGGTGAAAGAGCAGCATCTACACAGGTGTACCCTACAGTATAACTGCAGAGGCTCAAATATGCCATGCCAGAGGTTTTTCAGCACTTGCATAGCTGTAGCCTTTGTAGGGGAGAAAAAAATTTTCCTTGGCCCTCTTAAGGTCCCTGGTTATATTTGAAAATTATACCAACAAAGATAAATAGGAGAAACACTCACAAATTTTATAGGATTTTTTGCATGTACATGGGAGCCTTCTTAAGAAAATGAATACCTAAAGAAGTGACCAGGGCAGGAAGCTTTTATACCTTTTAGACAAAGAAACATAAATTTGTGAAGAGTTGATGAGACAAAGGGATTTGTGGTAGGGAGAATAAATGGTGACAAAGAAACTAGGAAGATAACAGTTAGTTTAACAAGTTTGTTTGTACAGATTTCCTGCTCCCCACCTCCCTTCCCTGGTCCCTGTCTCTTGTGATAAGAATGTCCTCCCTCCTTCCGGGTTAAGGAGGGTACCTTTCATATGGGAAATTTATGACCTGTTTCAGAAAAGGTCAAGGTGGGAAGGTCAGAGTGAACTTTTTGATTCTTCCATTTTCCTAAATTCCTTCAGCTCAAGATGTTAAATATGCCATGGTAACCATATTTTGAGGTAGCATGTCTTGAACCCCATAGTCTTCTTTTCTTGGAACACTTCTCCATACAGGTAGAAGAAACAATATATCTTACCCGTGAGGTCTGATATAATTACTCCTTCTGGGTTCCCCTAAACTTTCCCTATACTCAATCAATAGTTATCCAGTAAATGAATATGATAAATGATGTGGCTTGTTTAAAGGCCTTTCTTTATTTTCTGGGTCCTCTGACCAAAAAGAGTGCTCATCTGATAAGTTATCTGATGAATGAGATGAAGGATAATGAGATGAAGGATAGTTGGAAGGCAGGCAGGCAGGGACAAGGGGCTCTCCCACCCTAAGAGGAAACCACCCTTAAAAGGATTTTATACCACCCTGGAAGGAGCCGCCCCCCTTACCCACGTGACCAATAGGTGACAAAAACCGGATTGGATGGCAGCCACAGGCAGGGTTAATCAGATTAAATCAGTCTGCTAACAAGCCAGTAAAAATCTGCAGACTTAGAAACTACAGTGGCAAACCTCTTCGGTCCCCTCCTTCTTTGGGAGCTTTCTTCTCTATCATTCAATAAAATTTCCTATTTCTTAATAAACCTTGCTTTGCTGCCCACCACTCTGTCTTGTCTACCTTTTCATTCTTCAAAGGGGTGAGACTAAGAATTTGGGGTACTATCAAAGAAAAAAAATCTTGTAACAATAATATTGAATTCTTATGACCTGTAGCATTCTAACACTAGGGTCAAGAACATAGGTCTTTATGAGAAGTAAAGCTTTTCTTTTTCTAAGGAAGTGCATGTCTGTATTCCAGCCTATTGTGTTTGCACAGAGGCATATGCTGCTGGTTGTCATCAATACTCATTTTCCCATTCTGAGTTAGAAACAAATGTGGAAAGAGCTCCATTTCCTAGCCTTACTCAAAGCTGGTGTGGCCTTATCGTTAGGCTTATGTGAGTGGAAATCTTAAGTTCTCTTCCAGAAAGTCTCCTTAAAGAGAAACTGGATGTCCTTCTCTGTTCCTTTCCCATCCTGCAGCTTAGAAAAGGGTTATGATAGTGTCACCAGCTAGACCCCCAACACCTGACCTTCACTGCCTACCTGTTTGTATTCACTGATCTTTCCCTAAGCTCCTTCCAGTTTGTCACTTAATTCAGGCAAATGGAAACCCTTCAAGGGTGGCTGGCATGACAAGAACTCTAGTAGTCCAGACTCTCCAGACAAGTGTGAGTATAACCCCTGACTCATACCTGCACAGATGGACCATGGGGTGACCTCTGGAACAATCAACAATTACCTTGATGTCATTATAATACTAAAGTCTCCACCCAAGGTACAGCACTAGCCTCATTTATATGGCATATAATGTATGTACAGGTATGTTTCCTTAAGGTGCATGCATGATGGGTGCATGCAAGGGAAGCCTTGTCATCATATCTATAGCAGGTATAATTGGGCATGCACTTTAAGGAAACAGGCCTATACATATACTTTATGTTAGTAAATGAGTCTGTGGCTCCTACTTGGGCAGAGATTTTCATATTATAATGAGGTAAAGATGGTTGTAGGTCATTCTAGAGGTTACTCCATGGTCCATCTGTACAAGCACAAGTCAGGGATTTAGCTCAAAATGTCTGGGTGGTCTGGTCCAGTTTTGGGTTTCATTTGCCTGAATTAAGAGATAAGCCCGAAATAAGAGCTTATGGAAAAATGTAAGATAAAGTTCAGTGAGTACAAGCTGTTGGGCAGTAAAGGTCAGGTCTTGGGGTCTAACTGAAAACAAGGCTGCTCTATCTAAATATTTATCCTAACAGTAAATAAAAGGAGCCCATTCACCCTTGCTCAAAGAGCCATGGCTTTGGGAGTTACTCCCCCTGATCTCATTATTTGCTGCAAATACATTTATTTTGTGGGACAACTCCATCTGGTATAATTTCTATCTGTATCTCACCAATGTTTGTTTGGTTACAATAACCAGAGTCTTAGTAGCCACCTTGGAACAGGAGATTGGGAACACAGCTAAGATTGAAAAGAACCATGTACTGGAGGAACCAAGGGTCCCTGGTTGCCTTATTCACCACCCCGGGTTTTTTTAAAGTGAGGAACGTAAATGTCCACCCTTTATCAATTCCATATGAAAACAATACAGCAGGCCTAAAATGGACTTGCTTATAATTAAGTCCCATTTCAACCAGACTCAAGTAGTTCACTGCATCAGATGCATTAAATGGAACACAACCCAAGGAAATGTTGAAAGCAAAGAACTTTTTATTACTTGTTACAACTAAGGAGATAGAGAGATAGTTATCAAAGCACTGTCCCCCCTGTGGGGTTAGTACCCGGATGCTTCTATTAGTGTATTAGGAGTTGGGGGCAGAGAGCTTACGTACATTAAGGAATTTACACATATTCTACCTCTTAGGCCTTTCTGTTCGATTGCCAATGCCTAGCCCATGAACATGACAGCACATACCTTGTATGTTCAAAAAAGTGGAAGAAATCCCCACCCATAGGACTGATGTGGTTTGAAGTGTTGGGGTTCAGAGCCGGTGGCTACCTTTCTCAACAAAGAATTATTGAGATGTCTTTGGTCCTAAAATGTGGTTTTATTAAAGCACAGGAACAGGATCCATGGACAGAAAGAGCTGTACTGGGGTCAGATGGAGTAGCCCATTATATTCTTCAAGTTGGGAAGGCATTAGGGATAGCGTAAGTCTCTAAGGAATTTGGAAGCAAGGTGTCCAGGACCTTGAGGGGGCAAACTCTGGTTAAGAAAAGGTCATTTAGGGGCACCTGGGTGGCTCAGTGGGTTAAGCCTCTGCCTTCGGCTCAGGTCATGATCTCAGGGTCCTGGGATTGAGCCCTGCATCAGGCTCTCTGCTCAGTGGGGAGCCTGCTTCTCCCTCTCTCTATGCCCACTTGTGATTTCTCTCTCTGTCAAATAAATAAATAAAATCTTTTTTTTTAAAAAAAGGAAAAGATCATTTATTACTGTCTAATAAAACCTTAGTCATAAGACCTTCAGATGTGTATCAGTGGGTCATATGCTTGGGAGATTATTACCAACATGTACCTTGCGGGGAGAGTAGAGATGAAATAAGTTTCCAAAGGAATTTTTATATGTTAAAGTAGACTCACAAGATCCTGGGGTTTGGGATAAAATTGTTTTTTGCCCTTAGCAAAGTATTAACAGCAAGGCGCTGAGTTCATAGAGGAATGTCACTCTGCCTGTTTCAAGGACTTGTCAGTAGTAGGCTGTAGGCAGTAAGTGATTTGGTTCAGACTGTTAGGGTTCAGAGTCTATGGCCAAGAAAGAATTCTTAAGATGGCTTCAGTGCAAAAAGTTGCTGCACTGGGGTCCTAAAGAGTGGGTGATTATATACTTTTGGAGTTAGGAAGTAAAGGCAAAAGAAGCTTTCCAAAAGGACTTTCATATGCTAAAGAAGACTCACAGGACCCTGTACACCTAGCTATTGTCAAGCTAAGGTTGTTTTTCCCTCTGGCAAAGCATTAACCTTAAGGCAGCTGGGAGGTTCCTGGAGGAATGTTTTACTCTGCCTATCTCAAGTATTTGTCACTGGACTGAAGGTTATAAGGAAATTTTATTTTACCTGCATTTCATTCTGCCTTATTTTATCATAGAGCTAAGATCTCCCTCCTCCTGACATGGGACACAAAGGAAAAGGCTTGTTCTTTTTCCTTTGTGTCCCATGTCAGGAGGAGATCTTAGCTCTGTCATGAGCTAAAGATAACGTCAGGACACCTCATGGGATTCTGCCAGATCCTAAGCTCCCATCGGGCTCACTGAACTAGCTCATTCAAGGGACTATCAGATGGAACAACCCAGCCTGGTGACACCTTGGTAGGCAGTGTTGGTTCTCCAAAACAAAATACATTTCTTGGGGCATCTGGGTGGCTCAGTCAGCTAAGCATCTGCCTTAGGCTTAGATCAAAATCTCAGGGTCCTGGGATCAAGACCCATGTCAGGCTCCCTGCTCAGCAGGGAGTCTGCTTCTCCCTCTCTCTCTGCCCCTCTCCCCATTGCACACACACTTTCTCTCAAATAAATAAAGTCTTAAAAACAAACAACCAACCAACAAACAAAATACATTCCTTCCCCAATTTTATCCCTTCCCCCTCCTCTCTTCTACTGGTAGTTTTCAGCTTTTAGACCTCTCATTTGAGTAGCTTCCCATTGCATCCCAGCTAATCCTATGTCACCAGCTGAGATTCAGTTTAATTGAAGTGTTGGCTCTCCCAGAAATGGAATCTTAAAACCAGTCCATCAGGAATCACCTAATCAGCTCTAGTTAATAGACTCCTACCATCCCCTAAAGGAAAGCAGCCTTACAATAATCAACCCATTCCATTTTTTTCCTGCTATTGTTATGGAACCTGGACTAGATTGCCTGATGGAAGAACCAAAAGGCACTGAGAGATCTTGGAAGATAGAAGGTTTATTTAATCCGGGCAGGCTTGGAGGAGAGTGATCTCCAAAGGTCTGAGCCGTAAGCACAAGCAAGGGGGTTAATTTATACCGTTTTACTTCTGTATCATTGCATTTTTGGTGCATGCAGCAAACAGGGCAGGAAGAAGAACCCGGAAGGGCCCTGGGGCAGGGATTGGGATTACCCTGCTGGTTTTGTCAGCCATTTTAGAACACAGATTTTTCTTATCATTCCCCCTTTGATGCCCCTTTAAACACCTAGTTTAGAGGGCATAATTTTCATTTACTATGGGTCAGTAACCCTGCAAAGCTAATACATGGGCAGCAGCTCACCTGGTGACAGTATTTTCTATGAACTTTATGAGGTATTTAGTATGTAGGGGCCAACAGTGATGAGGAGGAGGATGGAGATAAGTGGCCCAGCTAAAGGTAATAGCCAAGAAGTCCATTGGCCAAATCCTCCAACTCCCCATGTTTCTAGCTCTTTCTTTTTAATATTCTTTCCTTTAATTCTTTAATTTTTGTGGTTACTATTCCTGATTGATTTACATAGTAACAACATTCTTCTAAGAATACACGTTTCTCTTTTCTCGGCTATGAGTAGGTCTAGGGCCCATTGGATCTGGAAGGTGACAGATGCTAGAGAGTTTATCTGGCTCTGTAGTGAAAAGAGGGAGTCTACAACTCTTTCCATGTCCTCATTTAGTTAGACTGGACAGAGATATCAGGGGTGAGGAAGATGGGCATACATAAGCCTGTCCAGTTTACTTGGAAGCACCGGAAGGCTGTTTCCTGCACAGGAGGAAGACCCCAGAGGGGGCACAGTAAGTCTCCAAGTGGATGGTGGTGTGATTACCGGAGCACAGCTGGGCTGGGACTGAACCATAGCTAATGTTGCCAGTCTCAAAGCTGGTCAGGCAGGTAATGCTGTCTTTGGTGGGGGGTGCTGAATGTTGAATGCTACCAGGCCAATCAGTTCAGCTGAGTTCTGGGCCATGCTATTCCCAGTCTCCTGGTCCAGATTCCGATATACAGGTACTGGGGTTTCAATATAGGCATTATGAGCTAAGGGTAAGCAAAGCCAGCATGACTGTATATGTTCACTAATGTTCCGGATCAATGAACAGGCTGCCTCAAGGACCCGGCCAGCCTGGTGGGAGGGGGCTAGGACTTGGGTTAACTGCTGAAGCCCCAAAAAGTCAATGTCATGATAGGCTGTCTCCTTATTTAGTGCCTTTAAGACCTGTTTAGCCTTTTTGTCTTCTTTTCTTGGCACCTGATCCTGAACTCCACCCCCATCTGACATCCCTTAGTGGGTTAGATGGGTCCAGCAAACAATGGCATCCTTGTAACCTCAAATTTTTACAGTCCCATTAGGTGCTAGTTATTTGTGTGGTCCAATATTTTCTCCCATTATTCATGCAGAGGGTGGCCTTATTTTGTTGGTAACATTTGGCAAGCATGTAGGTGCAAGCACTAAACACAGTGCCCCATCTGTCTGACTTTATGCAAGAACGTTGAGGTTCTCTGGGGGCAATGAGGGGAAAAGTGAGGGTGAGGAAACCTGTAAGCAGGTAAATGTAGCAATACATCCTAAGGTAACCTGATAAGCAACAACAATGGCAAGTCTCTCAGGGAAAGTCCAGTCAGAAGGGACGACAGTGTAGAGTCTGACTTCTAAGATGAGGGATATCATGCCAATGAGAGCTAGGGACCATGGCAGGCTGATATCCATTAGTCAGTGGGGTTCAATCAAAGGCAAAGGCAGAACGGGTCCACAGGTTCTGGCTGGACTTTCCACTGGTGTGACTCCTTGTCCGAAGGATGAGTTTTCTTCACTCTGGAGTGGTGGACCCAGGGGGTGACACCTGAGGCCTTGAGGACAGTCAGGGTGGTTAGAACAAGTGTGGGGCTCTGTTTACTATAGTTTGAGGGGGTCTTTCTTTCAATCTTTGACCCAAACTGAGTCCCCATTCTGGAGGGAGTACTTGAGACCCTATGGAGATTGCAGCCCTCTCAAAGGTGTATTTTTGTAATTTATTTAGGGTGGCCCCCAGGGCCTGAAGCTGCTTGCTTGCTTGCTTCCTTTCTTCCTTTCTTTCCCTCTCTCTTTCTTTTTTTTTTTTTTTTAATCATTTATTTATTTGACAGACAGAGATCACAAGTAGGTAGACAGGCAGGCAGAGAGAGAGAGCGGAAAGCAGGCTCCCTGCTGAGCAGAGAGCCCAGCTCAGGACCCCGAGATCATGACCTGAGCTGAAGACAGAGGCTTTAACCCACTGAGCCACCCAGGCACCCTGCTTCTTTATTTCTTTATCTCCAACCTGATGTAAGTTTCCTGGAAGGCTCTCCAGGCATGGGGAGGCTCTCCATATACCAATTTGAAAGGGGAGAAACCTAGTGTCCCAGGCGTGCAGCAATCACATAGAAGAAGTAGGGGTAGCAGATCCGGCCATGTGAGGTTAGTCTCCTGACAAAACTTTGCTAAGTTTTCCTTGAGGTTGCAATTATTTTCTTCTACTTTCCCTGAGCTTTGGGGCTGGTAAGTGGTGTATAATCTCCAGGTGATGTTGAGAGATTTGGTCAAGACCTATACACATCTGCTAAGAATACAGTTCCATTGTCACTATGGATTGTTAACGGCAAGCCAAACTGGGGCACGATCTTCCACGAGAGGAATTTAGCTACTTCCCAGCTTTGCTCCATCCTGGTTGGGAAGGCCTTCACCCACCCAGGGTATATGCATACTATTACTAGGGGATATCTGAACCCCCCTGCAAGGCTGCATGTCTGTGAAGTCTATTTCTAGATCTTCGAAGAGGGTTACTCCTGTTCTCTGGACACCTGGCAGGGGCCGCGGTCAGAATGAGCATTATTTTTAGCACACGTTGTGCACTGCTCACTGGTTGCTTGGCAGTTGGCTGATGTAGTAGAGCTTCTTGAGGAGAGCCTCTAATGCTGTTTTTTTTCTGGATGATGAGTCAGTGGTATTCCTTGACTAGATGCCCTCCCGTTGCTGTTGGAATGAAAATGTGCCTGTCTGGCATCACCCACCATCGCTTTTCAGTCAGGGTGTCCCCCTCAACCATGGCCCATTCTTTTTCTTTTTCAATGTAACTGGGCAGAGGGACTTCTTCTGGGGGTGTTAGGGCCGTAGTGAGGGAAGGGGCTCTCTCTTGTCCTCACTGGCTGCGGACTTGGCTGCCTCACATGCCAGATGATTTCCTCATGCTGTGGGGTTGATGAAGTTCTAGAACCTAGGTGAGGTTCGGTGGGCTGAGGTCCAGAGCCAATGACCAGGAAAGAATTTTTGAGACATCTTTGGTGTAAAATGGCGGTTTATTAAAGCACGGGGACAGGACCCATGCGCAGAAAGAGCTGCTGCCCCAGATAGTGCCGGATGGCAGGTTATGTACCCTGCGGTTGGGGGAGGGGGAGGGAGTTTTTGGAGTTTTTGGAGTTTTTATATGCTAAAGAGGGCCTACAAGGTGCCAGGATGTCCCAGGCCTACCAGAGGCCTTGCCCTAGTGGCTGGATCAATGTTGTCCTTAGACCAGCCATTAACATTAAGATAGTTGGGAGACTTTTGGGTGGGGTATCACAATCACGCTATCAATCGTCTTTGTTAGTGAGATTTAGGACACTTGTAAGCCAAGGGAGACTCCTGTCTTGCAGGATTGTGATCCCTGCAATCTAACTATTTGCTTATTGTTCATGGCAGTCAGGGCTGCCTGAGGGATGCTACACATATGACTGAGGGGGAGCGGATGGAGATGGGGTGCAAGGCACCAGCTTTTGCTTTGTCTTCAGCCAGACTCGTGCTCCCTCATCAGGGTCATCTCCTTTCTGGTGTCCCTTACAGTGCAGGATTACTACTTCCTTTGGAAACCAGAGGGCTCTGAGGAGTTTCAGTATCTCCTCATTTTTCTTGCCAAGGTAAGGCGGCCCCTTTCCTTTTAGATGGCCCCATGTATATGCACAGTAGTGAGAGTCAGTGTAGATGTTGATTCCCTTGCCTTCACTGAGGATGAGGGCCTGGGCTAAGGCATATATTTCAGCTCATTGAGCTGTACATCCAGCTGGCAGTACCTTAGCTTCTAGGACTTAAGTGGTTGTGGTCACTGCATAACCCTCTTTCTGGGTACCTTCTTGTAGGTAACAGCTGCCATCATTGAACAGCATGAGCTCTGTATTCTTTATGCCCTGATCCTGTTGATTTGGATGGCTCACATAGATTTCATCAGTTACTTTGGAGAGTGGTGGTGGTTTGGTTCCCCCTTCTCTGTAGTGAGGAAGGTTGCTGGATTTAATGTCCTTATCATTTCAAGGGAGACCAAAGAAGGCAAAATTGGAAGTTGTTTTAAAAAAACTAAATATTAGACACATTTCTCATTGTGAGATAACCCACTGTATCTCAGTTTAAAGATCTAAAACTGTTTAAAAAAATTTTTTTTAAGGTAAAGGGAGGGAAAAATCATTTGGGATCAAAGGTCTGAAGCAGATTACAAATAGCTTGTTTTCTTATGGGAATGGATGTGGCAGCAGGCAGGGCTGGGGCATTTGCATTTCAATCAAAAGATCTGCTAGAGTCAGAGCCAGAACAGTTGGAGTCTTCCTTAAAAAGCATTGAACCCTACAGGTGGGAATTCAAAAAGCAAGTGACCTACAATAGCGGGCTCTAAAAGGAGAAGAGCTGCTTATTGTCCCTACTGTGCCCTTGTTCCACATCCCAAGATCTCTGAATTTCATCTGGATGTACTATAATGCCACCATCCTTCCTGTGCTTCCTAAATTCTGTAGGGCCCAGGGCCCATCCTGGGTGACCTTGAAAGCTACCTTCATCATTTCAGGTGGACAGTGTTTTGATTTTCAACATCTTATTCTTATTATTTAAGTTCTACTCTATAACATTTCTAGGATTTTTACTTTGGAATAGTTGTTTAATTAACTCTGGGACATCAGATTGTTAAACTCCCATATTCCCTATGACACTTACAGCTCATTTTACATATTCATTGTTCAATAGATACTTATAGACAGACTAATTGGTACCTAAGTACTACAATAAATATTGCTTTAAATTGTCCTCTCATGATACATGTAAGTATTAGGTGTGGGCCCTTAAGTATTCACTGCTGTTTTGTTATGCTGGAAAAGCATTTGGCTGGATCCTGAGGTCACATGATTCAAAGTCTAGACTTTGGAATCCATACACATAGTGTTGAATTCCAGTTCTGCCACCTACTGTGTGAACTTGAGGAGTTTATTTAACCACCCTGAAGGTCAGTGCCCTCACATACTAACATGAATAATGCATTTATCACCAAGCAGGCATGAACTTTGAGGAGATCCTATACAGAACACAGCAGCCCCTCAGAAAGTGTCAATTTACTTTTTCCTTCTATAAGAGACAAAGGAGAGATTTTTAAATGTCAGCTAGGGATCTGAAGTAAGACTTGTCTTTGAGAGTTAAATTATGGAACCAACATATAATAAACTAAAACAGGGATACCTAAATTCACAAAGAACACCATGATTGAAGAGTCTTTTACACGAGACTGCCCAGGCCACTTTCCTTCTCTGTACTGTAGACATTGCAGAAGGGAATGTAGTAGGCTTTTTTACATTCTTCTATCCAATATTTAAATTATAGAACCCATTCCTTTCTGGGCAGTCTTTGGCAATAAGATTTCAGGTGGCTTACCTGTGGGACAAGAAGTCCAGGGTTAGGCTGCATCAATGTTTATGCATCTGTGAACTATTTCTGACTGTGGTTGAATAAGTTGACATTCTGTTTTATACTTCAATTTCTTTTGAACTTGTTATGTATGTAGCCCCATGTGCTTTTATCAATTGTCCACATTTCATGGGTTGTAGCTTTAAATGCTCATAATAGTCCACCAGATGGATTGAGTATGAGACAATAGGGAACACTGGAGACCTTGGCAGAATAGAGAACATGATCCAACTACAGCCTTAGAAATGCAAATTATTTTAGATACCGCATGGGTCAAAGAGTTATTTTCTGGCTGGATCCAGGACATTTCTTGGTCAATCATTTTATATCCCTGGTTTTCTGTCCCATGTATAGTTGTGGCATTTTTCAAATCTCAGTTGTTGGGAGAAAAACCCAACCACCATCTTCTTGATCCATTTATCTGATGTCAGCCACCTGAGTTTCCCAATGGGTTCTCAAACTCTAGTTTGCATAAAAATCACCCCACCCTGTGTCCTTTGAAACAGAGAGTTTCCCAAGGCCTGACTACAAAATCTAGGGCAACAGCTATATACGTGGTTCAGGAATCAATGTTTTTAATGACCGCTTAGGCACATTGATTCAGATGTTCCTTGGACCTTTCTGAGGAGCACTGGTATTAATATTGCTGGGCTCAAAATTCAAATCTTAAAGGATGTCACACATAATACCTTCCAATCCTATCTATCTAAATTTGAGACCAGAATTAAAGAATCCTTCATTTTAATGGTTTGGGAATCTATACTTCTTGCATTCGTCCTCTTTCTGGTTTGCACTGAGGTACTGAGCAGAGAAGCCCTGCTGGCCTAAGGTCAGATCACCTTCAGGGAATTTATAATCTATTTGAGGAATCAAATCATGGGATACCAAACACAATGATTAATCTATTCTTTTTTTTCCCCAGCTATTATTGAGGTATACTTGAAAAATAAAATTGTAATGTATCTAAAGTGTAAAATGGGATATAAGTGTAATGTATCTAAAGTGTACAATGTAGGTATACATGTAACATGGCAGCTGTTACCTACAATCAAGTTGATTAAAATACCCATCTTCAATAGTTAGCCTTTCTTGCGCGTGTATGTTTAAGATCTATTTTTTTAATAAATTTCAATTATATGATACAGTGTTATCAACTATAGTCATCATGTTTACATTAGATCCCCAGAAATACTTAGTCTTCTTTTTCTCTTTCCATTTTGTAAGATTTTATAGGTGAGATACAGATGACACCAGGCGAGACAGGCTCAATGCAAGGTTTATTAAAGGCACCCTCGGGTGACCTTCCGGGACTCAGGAGTGGAGAGTTGGGGAAGTTTTGCCCAGGAAGGGGTTGAGTAAGCTTTTATTGGGCCATGGCAGGGCGGGGAGCTCATAACCATATTTGGTAAGGTTAGAGGTTGGGGGTTGAAAAATCCCAAAGTGGCTGGTTTCTGTTTCTCACATAAGTTTTTGGTTTACTCAAGGTGATGTGTCCTTGACAGATGTCCTTCTGGTGGGAAAGTCCTGGATAGGGGAAAGATGGCGGTGTGGAGGCCATTTGATTGTTCTCCTGCATTCCCAGGGCCACTGACCTAACACATTTTACAGAAATTTACTTGACATAAAGCATTGTATAAGTTTCAGGTATACAACACAGTGACTTGACTTACATACATTGCAAAATGATTAACACAATGAGTTTAGTTAATAGCCATCATCTCATATACACACAACAAAGAAGAAAGAAAAATGTTTGTTTCTTTGTGATCAGAAATTTTAGGGTCTATTCTCTTAACAAGTTTCAAATATGCTACACAGCAGTGTTAACTATAGTCATCATGTTGTACATTTTCATCCCTAGTATTTATTTTTCTTATAAATGGTAATTTGTAACCACCTTCATCCAATGCCCCCATCTATGCCTCTGATAACCACTAATCTGATCTCCTTTTCTATGAGTTTAGTTTTTCTTTTTAAATTTCACACATGAGTGAGATCATACAGTATTTGTCTTTCTTTACCTGACTAATATCGCTTAGCATAATGACCTCAAGTTCTACCCATGTGTTTCAATGATTAACCTATTCTAAAGCAATTACTTATTCAAAGACTTATTCAAAGTCTGAGCTGAGCATGTATATATTCATGTGGTTTTATTTCCTAACCTTACTGGATTTTGATATATCATCATATTTTCTCATTTGTTGGACCTAGGATCCTAAAAATCTCTGCTGTGGCCATGTAGCCTTTTTCTCCTGCTATTGAGTATGACTGTCCCAGCACTACCTGAAGAAAGCCCATGGCTGAAGCAAGACAGAGACCATTAGTGCATGCTTCATTGTACACAATGTGTATCAAGTATAGACAATTTGCAGTCATGGATTCTGTTCTGCAGAGGATAGATGGACCTGTGAATATTTAAATTAAGTTCAGAAGAGCACACAGCAATCACAAAGATATCATTCGAATACTTTCCTTCCATTGGGGTGTTTTTTTAAATATGGAAAACCAAGAAAAGCTGTTTTCACACAATGATGTTAAGGAGGTCAGTAGTTTCTGGACTGAATCAATCTGGCAGAGCTCCTAGAGAAGACTGGACATGGCAGGTATTCTCAGTGGGAGAATGGAGGCTGGTTCTGAGACTTAAGGTGTCGGGGTTGCACCCCTAAGATGGCAGGCTACATAGCCGAGCAGCACGGACAGCCTGAAAAACATCTGCCCTGGCCACACTTGACCTCCTGCTCGTCACATGAACACCGCGTGCCACCACTGCCTACGAGCCCCAGATACCTCCTGTTCACATGAACACCTCTGTGATTGGCTGTTATGCCCTATATAAGGCAAGGGAACTTCCCCGCAGGGGAAGGAAAAGAAAGGGAGGAGAAAGATCAACCAGGGAATAAACAAGAGCTTGTGCATTGACCTGTGTGTGTGTTGCGTCATCTCTGCGGGCAGGGAGAGCGCGACATTAAGGAGGTCCACCTGTGAGGAGGGCCAGCAGCATACCAGCAGAAGATGGTCTCTGAGCAGACAATGGCAGCCATGCAGAGGTACTGCTCCTCAGAGGTGGACAGAAGTGTGCAGACAGAGCTTCCAAATGGGGCCATATTTTGCACTGGCAGAGTAGAAAAGGCTCCTGTAGGTGCTATGGTTTGATAAGTATCTGTATTAAATTAGCCAGCTGTCCTTTGGGTTTTATAAGCTTGTGAAGTTCCAGTAGTCTTTTAGGAATGTTGAATGGCCTATAAAATCTTCTTTGCACAATAAGGAGCTTGGCCAGTCCCTGATAGGCATTAAATTTTTCATTTTGATTCGAAGATACCACATCGCCCCTGGGTTTGCCTGTCAAACAGTCTTGGTATTTCATTCTCCAGAAGTAAATAGGCTATCTTGGCACCAGTTTGCTCAGCTCTGTGGAAGGGTAGGTGGCTGATGTACAGGTGGGCAACATCAGATGCGCCAGGCAGCAGAGGGCTCACAGCCACCCATAGGCCAACCCAGAGGTCACCACAGCGTTTCTCTGGTAGTTCACCCTACTCAATCCTGGGAGAGCACTTAATGGCTCCAATGCCTTTCTTGTTTATCAACTCTTTTTTTTTTTTTTTTTAATGATTAAAATGGGAGCCCTGTGATTTTGTTTTGTACACTGCATATCCCTGGTGCCAGGAGCCTAGAATATAGGAGGTGCCCAACAGCACTTTGTGGAAGGAGGGAATACATGAAGACATGAGTGAATAGGTAGATGGCAAACAAGAGTGGAACCAGAAGTTTGCCACAAACTTTGGCACAGAAGTAGGTTCTTTTGGTTTCCTTTTCCTGAGGCCATTCTAAGGAAGAAGGCCAACCATCCTGATTTTCTATTCTTAGATGTAGTATACTTTTGGTCTATTCCCTAAAAAAGCTGGAAGGTCATACTTCCCAGAACTATGGCCAATGACTAAAGCAAATATATGAAGTCCTAACAAGCAGTCCCAGAAGACTGCATGCCTTTCTCCTAATTGCCTACCATTGCTGACTTGTTTGTATCTTTCTCTTGAGGTCTGGAGAATACTCTACTTTGTGCTTTGGACAACCCTTGCTGCAGGTGTCTCAAGGGGAAGTTGTTTATTTTGAGGATGTCAGCATTTTAAAAATGCCATTGTCTTCCATGATGATAGCATCATATCAGTCTGCAGTATCATTTTCCATAACAACATATATATTGTTCCTTTATGTTTGACAAAATGTTCCATAAGTGAGGCACTCTAAAGCTTTATTACTTATAAACCACATTGCTAAAATAGAGGTTCAATATTAAGAAATGTCTGTTTTCCATAGCATCTTGTTCTACAGAAAAAAAAATTTTTTTCTATTAAATTAAATAACTTGTACCATATTTCACATCTCATATAGTAAAAAATTTTGCTTTTTGAAATGATTACTTTTTTA
Organism: Mustela erminea; assembly: GCF_009829155.1. NCBI lineage: Eukaryota > Metazoa > Chordata > Mammalia > Carnivora > Mustelidae > Mustela > Mustela erminea. The sequence continues at coordinate 25,704,913 of NC_045618.1, forward strand.
ACAGCTCACAAGAGAATTTAAGTTCTCTTCCTTTTGAAGAGCTATGGCTTTCATTAAACCAAACTGAAATAATTAATAACTATCCTAGTTCAGCATTGATTCTTCTAAATATAAAAAAATGATTGAAACTTTCTATTTAAAAAGTGTCATGGCTACAAATAATGTGGTAAAGCCATATTAATTAGGATTAAAGAGTTAAAAAAAGGGGTTCTAAATTAATGTGTTATTTAAAAATTTTATAGTTAGGGATGCCTGGGTGGCTCAGTCTGTTAAACGTCTGCTTTGGCTCAGGTCTTGATCCCAGGGTCCGGGGATGGAGTCCTGAATCAGGCTCCTTGCTCAGCAGGGAGCCTGCTTTTCCCACTGCCTGCCATTCTCCCTGCTTGTGCTCACTTTCTTTGTCTCTGACAAATACATAAATACAAATCTTTAAAAAATATTAAAGTATAATTTTATAGTTATACTTTCCTTTCCAATGCTTATAACAACAAAGGCTCAACCAATGAAGTCTTATCAGTAAAGATATGTCTAAATGGAGAGGCAAAAAAAAAAAAAGTATTTTTAACAACTTTATTCAGGTATGTTTGATATATAAAAACTGTACATATTTATTATATACAGTTTGATGAGTTTGGACAATATTCATGTACCTATGAAACCATCACCATAATCATAGTAATAAACATATCTCACCTCCAAAATTTCTTCAGGCTTCTTTGTTTTTAGGCAAAAATATTTTTTATTAGCACATAGAAAGAAACGTTTAGGATACCTAAAGTTATTAGTATCGTATTATGGAAATAATCTTAGAAATTTACTTGTCTTCATATTTGTGTATGAATGAAAGGAGGCTCACAGGGAGTTTAACTAGCTTATTTTGGAACTACACTGAGAGGAATCAGAGGAATCAGGAGTTTTGAGCTGCAGCTTGGTGCTCTCCTCACATGGCGTTTTTTCCCTCCAGGTTCCCACCTACCTGATTTGGACTCCAATGCAAATCCTTTGTGTCTATTTGATTAAGCCCTTTTTTTTTTTTTTTTTTTTTTACTGTAAAACAGATAAAAGTTACTGAGCAGCAAGCAGGGGTGTGAAGGCAGAACTGGATAAGCAGAGGCTCCAGCACCCCATTCCTCACTCTGGCATCTTCCACTTGTCCTTCTAACCAGGTGTGACTCTAAGGGGCTACTTCATGGTAGATGGTGGCTGCAATTTAGGGCATGCCAGAGTTTAAATATGTTACTTCTACTGACTTCTATATATTACTTCCATCTTACACATGAGGACACAGAAGTCCAGAGAATTTCACACCTCAAAGTTAAATTCTCCAAGGCAATAAAATGGGCACTTGATCCTGGAGCCCACCTTAACTGCTGTATGATGATTTCCCAGAGATGGAATTAACAAGCATTTATTGCTGTACATAACTATGTGGCATTACATGAGACTGGGAGAAAATATTCTTAGGGTGTCCCAGTAATTCTCTTAGGCCCCAGAGATGATGCCCTCAAGTGAACCAGCTGTAAGTGTGAAATGCTTGCTTTTCTCAACATGTGGTTTCCAAACCAAGCTCAGAGTGGAACACATTTTCAAAATGGAAAAGTGTTCCTGCTGTAGAAGTTTATTGGAATCTTATTCATGCTCCCATAGGAAACATCCCATTAATGAGGAACATCAGAAGAGAGTGTGGAGCTTCATGAATAGAGGTAGCCTGTAGCCATGACAATGGCCATGATGCCATGACAATGGCAACAAGCTCCCCTTCCTTGAAGAACACTGAAAATCTCACTCTACCACATGATAGATGCTTCAGGATTTTGTGCAGAAAGGGTATCCAGAATGGCACTTCCACATGGCTGAAATACAGTTGGTATATAAAGGTGTTAATAGACAAACTTTTGGTCAACAGCATAGCCCTACATATGTAGAGAACACATTTTCCAATCACATGAATTGTATAAAAATTTTATTTTTAGATGCATAGATGGCATTGAAATGTCATGCTTAGGGGTTGAGAAATACGGGGCAAGTATGTTCATGGTGATAATTGTAACACTGATGTTTTTTATTAAGGTTTTTTTTTTTTTTTTAAGAATTTTTTTTTTTTTTTTTTAAGATTTTATTTATTTATTTGACAGAGAGAAATCACAAGTAGATGGAGAGGCAGGCAGAGAGAGAGAGAGGGAAGCAGGCTCTCCGCTGAGCAGAGAGCCCGATGCGGGACTCGATCCCAGGACTCCGAGATCATGACCTGAGCCGAAGGCAGCGGCCTAACCCACTGAGGTTTTTGCCCCTCATGTTTTACACTTGAATTAAAGTTTCTCTTAACTTGTGGTTCTCAAACTTTGTTGTGCATCAGCATTGCCTGGAGGGACTATTGAAACAGGTTACTGGGATCCATCCCCAGGGTTTCTGAGGTCTCAGTGGGACCAAGCACTTGCATTTCTAATGGGTGCCCAAGTGATAACCTTGCCCAGGGACCCACTTTGAAACCCAGTTTTCTAATAGGTATAATTTGATATGTGTAAATTTCTATAATTAGTCTAGAATCATGAATTCCAATCAGTTAGTATTTTTTTAGTTGAAGGAGGATCATTTATGGTTAAGTCCAGGAATTGAGAAATTTAAGATGGTCTTCAAATATTAGCCGTAGTTTTGTAGTTTGCAGTAAGATGAAGTTAAGAGTTCACTTCCTGCTGAACATCCTTGGTAGCATGCTGAAAATAATTTTCTTCAGGAGGGCTAAAGAACTAGATCTGGATGCTACATGGCCAGGACTGTGTCCTAAACTATATGGCATACGACTGTGGGGATATGACTCACCTGGCTGCATGGTGGACACTGTACTGGCCTGGGGCTGTTTGGCCTTGGCACAGGATGTAGACAGCAACATTGTTGCCCAGGGTTATGGACTGAAAAGGGACATGTTGAAGCTCTAACTCCCAATATGACTGTATTTGAAGATAGGGCCTTTAAAGAGGTAATTAGAGTTAAATGAGGTCATGGGTTAGGGCCCTAAGCCAAAAGGACTGTGGCCTTATAAGAAGGAGACAACAGAGATGTACACAGAGAGAGGGATCCTGTGAAGACACAGAGGGAAACAGGCTATCTGCAAGTCAAGAAGATAAGCCTCATGAGGAGCCAACCCTTCTAGTACATTGATCTTGGATTTCCATACTCTCAGAACTGTGAAAAATCAATGTCTGTTACTTAGGCCACACAGTGTGTGGTATTTCGTTACGGCAGCCCCAACAGACTCTCAGAAGCTTGAAGTCTCTGCATCTTTTGCCAGCCACTGATGTTGCTTACTAGCTCCTGATTCAGAGTCTGGTTGTCTGAAATGGCCAGAACCTTCCTCTTGCTACAAAGAATATCCAAATAGACCACCACATGTATCCAGCTTCTGTAGAATATATTTGGAAGTAGATTCCACCTACCACCCATTTGCATCAGGTGAGGAATTCCCCATGCATAAGAAAAATGTGCAAATGCCAGGTAACCAGTGGGAACCATCTGGTTCCAGAAAATAAGCTTGAAAGTAAGGCATTAGGTGAGGGCCTGAATAAAAGCAAAGGACATCAGGGGGGTCGGTAATGTGCAGAAGAGAGATTTTTTTTTTTGTCCCAGAGAGATTTTGAGTAAAAACAGAAAATATCTGATGTAAAAAATTAGCCAACTGTTGGCCGAATTGCCTCTAATCTGGCTGGATTGCAATTCCTATGCTAGTGCCAAGCACCGTGCTCCTCGTTTGTAGGTTGATTACCAAGCTGGAATAAAAGTCATTTTTTTATATGGGCCCCATTTTCTCAAATACTAATGTGCTCTCCAGGGCAAGGGAAGCAACTGCTACTCGGGAAAGAAGTACACATGACGTGGGGTTAATAGGTAGACAGACACATGCAGGGTCCTAGGTCACAAACGATGGTGACTTTCCCGAAATGAAATAAGGCTCTGGGAAAACATTCAGTTCTCAGTCTGAAGGAGCCCTGATCTCTGGAGCAAATGTTTCAGAAAGGACTCTGTTATACTTTGTCACTGAAGCAATAGATCCCCAGCTAAGGGGAACCTGTGCTGGAACTCAGGATCCTCCCCATGTGGTGTACATTTACTCCTGTGTACTAGTTGGTAGTCTAAGCAATATTCTGGATTCTTTGGAGAACTAGAGATCAAACAATTTCCTAGTTATAACTCAATTGGACAGGAATTTCAAGGCTCTTACTTAATTATGCTGTTTGGGAAGTCATTCTCTGAGTATTTATTGCTCTATTGAAAATGGCATCATGCATTGTAAAGAACAGTTGAAAAGCAGGAGCTTATTAGTCAAAGATGCGAAATTTCCTCTTAGTTTTTCACCTATCATCTCTATTTTTGGCTTACACATGTCATAGAATCAACCTCTCTCATGTCGACCCTCAATTAAAATATACCATATGAGAGGAATTATTTGCTTTTAAAAAATGATGCAATGAATATGAGAAGACACTTGAATGCAAATAGTAAACCGAAAACATGAGTTAAAAGTGTATGAAAGACAAACATTGCTTTTCAACTATTTTTAGATATTCACTGGCATTGCTGCTGCCTTTGTTTACTAACTAATAGGAAGCTACTTTGTAGCTAGTCTGTATGTCAGCCCCTGCAACAGCAAAGAAACTTCAGGCAGTAGGTTTTGTCTATAATGTAGTGTCTGCATACCACATTTACCAGTCCAATGGGGTCTCAGCCCAGCAGGGGGACTCATCAGGGAGGCACTGTGGGTGACAATTAGAATTTGGCAGGGTCTCAGCAACGGTCCCAGCACTGTACCTCACAACATAGAGCTGCTCTCAGGCCATGGTTCTGGCCCTCAGGACAGTGCTGGGTCAAGGCACCCAAGGACGTCCACTTGGCTTATTTGTTATTGCTGCACTTGGACCAACACCCTGCCCATCCTGAGCTGCGTGGTTAGCTTATGGGCATCACACATTTGTTATTCCTTTCTGATGCTGCCTCTTCATTTCTCAAGCAGGGAGAGAAATAGGTAGAAGTTGCTATGAACTAGTTTGCACACTACCTGATTTCTATTTGGGGAGTTGGAAAATGAAAAACTATCTCCAACACTCCCCTGCAGCTAGGATTCTGAGTGTTAATTAGTCTTAGCAAAAGAGATGAACTTGCATATTTGCAATTTGAAAGATAGACTACAGCAGAGGCCAGAGTCCTGTGGGGATGCAAGGTCATGGGAATAGGAGGTTTTTGGCAAGAGCTGGCTTCTAGCGGTACTTCTCCCGACTCCTGAGTAAAAAAGAGGCAGCCCCAATGGCACACAGCTTTGCAACACTCGGTTTGCAGTTGCAGTGGCAACTCACAGGCAGCATTTAACAGCCTTGACATAGTAACTTCCCTGTGGTAGTGAGATTTGTGTTGGGCAAGGAGTCTTTCTTGGAGACCCAGGTTATACTCCATTCCTTCAACCACTCAACCTATTGTATGTGCATCTACTTCCTTGTAGTAAACCATTTTCATCAGAGATGAAGATCTCTGGAGTGACTTTCTGTTTTCTGCAGGGAACAAATCCTTACAGATAGGTCAGAGGGGTGCCTAGATATCATCCACATTTCCTGCCTGAGGTCCAGTTTTAGGAAAAATTAGCGGCAATGTTTTTCTTATATGTTGTATGAAGAAGTATGACAGTTCCTCATTTGAATGTTCATAGTAACACACAAACTGGTAAATAGCACCTTCATGTAAAAATATGTCCAGAAATGAACTACAGAAGTTTCTGACTACATGTCTTGTGTCTAATTTAGTTTTTTGTATATAGAAATTTCTTAGGCAGCCTAAAATTTTCAGAATTTTTTTTTAGGTCATGTTAAAATCACGTGTTGAAGAAAAACACAGGACCTACATACTCTGTAGGGAAAGGCTGGTTGATTATCTCTCCTTCAAGTATGCATAATACTCCATCACTTTATTCCAAAAGCAATAAGAGAGAATTTTTTTTTGCTAAATTTCAAGACTAGATTGAGGCCTAAGTCTTTAAAATCTGACTTTTGTTGGCTATTCTGAGCACTGACCTAGAGATGTTAAAAGAAAGACCAAACTGAAGGACAAGGGGAGCTGCAAGGTACCCAAGGCCTGGGGACACCCTTTGGTCAGTCAGGTGGTCCAGAAACAGCAGGCTTCATGAAAGAATGTCACTTCATCCTCCTGGCTTATTTTGCAACTGGTCCTCTCTCCTCAAAAATGATTCTCATTAATAGGGAACTTTTCCTTCAAAACTCTTCATATGTTGAATATTGTATTGTTCTCTTTCTGCCCAGATAAAAATCTCCCGCTCTGTAAACTACAAGCCCAGGTTGTATACAAAGTTTGAAAAATAGCATAATATATTCTATCCCGAGAGTAAAGTTCCCACTGGACTCCTGTTTGAGTTCATTTGGGCTGTTAAAACATAGTATAGGCCAGTAGCTTACACGCCAGTAGCTTACACAACAATTTATTTCTTACAGTTCTAGAGGTTGGAAGTCTACGATTGGGGCGCCAGCATGTTTGGGTTCTGGGGATCCCTTTCATCTGAGTTGTAGACTGCTGACTTCTTTTTTTAAATTTTTATTTTATTTTATTTTCAGGGTTCCAAAATTCACTGTTTATGTACCACATCCAGTGCTCCATACAATATGTGCCCTCCTGCCCACCAGCAGGCTCACCCAACGTCCCACCCTTCTCCCCTCCAAAACCCTCAGTTTGCTTCTAGACTGCTGACTTCTTATATACTAACATGGTAGAAAAGGCAAGAGAGTCCTCTGGGGTCTCTTTTATAAAAGAAGTAATCCAATATGTGAGGGCTTCACACTCATGAACTAATCATCCCCAAAGGGCTCCCCCATAACGCCATCACAATAGAGATTAGGTTTCAACAAGGAATTTGGGGGGAACACAAACCTTCTATTGACTGAGTTGTATTCTTTTCTCAAGCATGTCAGTGTTGGTGGATAGTATGAGGGGAATGCACCACCTTTCCTTTGTATCCATGTAAGGTAAGCCCTGGCAGCAATTTTTAATTTTCTGTAATGTAAGTGCCTGACTTAAGCTTTTGATTGCTGAGGCATTCACTTCAAAGATGGCTGTGTCAAATAAACAACATTGCCAGCTACATGACCAAATAAGGAGCCAGGTAAACTCTCCACAACTCCAACTCCTCTTTTGTTTGAGAGGTCTTGGTTGGTTTTAATAACTGGTCACTTGGCCACATTTTTTTCTTTTCTTCCCACACTTTAATTCCCATTTTTTTGTTTAAAATTCACCAATAAAGAGTGAACTGTTGGAACTCTAGGCTCCCACCCTCAGTACAATAAAAACAGAGACCCAGGTGCTCGCTCTCTCTCTCCAAGTCCTCAACATGTGGCCCCAGGTGTGCTGTATACCCTCCAGGACTTGTGAGCAATAAACTTTGTTTCTTTTAAAGTTTCCTAATGGTTGCTGCTGAGGAGGTCATATTATCATAATAAGAACCAGAAGATCCAGACACAATGTTGATTCCGAAAGAGGAAAGTGGGCCTAGGTGAGGGCTCCCAGGCTTTCTAGCCAGCGGCATCATTATTCATAGGCTGAGACCAGCACAAAACAACCCAGTTCTTAGAAGTATTTATCTTGTTCCCTTCTCTTTTCTATACACAGGAGGGAAACACTCATGGGAAGGGGAGTTGTCTTGTTCCATGTATAAGGGACTCCAGTCTTACTGTACTCCTGGCTGCTCACCACCCCTAACCCTTCGACCTATACTCTCTGCCTGTTCCTTTTACCACAGAAGCAGCCTTGAGATTACTGTCATCTACAGGGGAGCGTTCCATTTCCTGACATTGACATGGCCAAAATTCCTTTAATTTAGCTTCTTTTTTTTTCTTTTGAAGTAGAAGAAGAGAAAATGTTTGAGAATATGCATTTTTGTTGAAATGTGCTAAATCATACTAGAATGTTTTTAAATTAGAAAGGTAATACAAACACCAAGGCCTTCCAAACTATAAGCCCTCTTAAGCTCACATGAGAGAGATTTGCTAGGTGCTATTTTTACTGTGTGAACAAGAGAAACCAGATCTGAACTGAAGTATAACCACACTCACTGCTTGGTATTTTACATATGTTTTTATCTTACTCCAATTAGCTATGTTACCTAACCTCTTGTTCTGATGTGAAAGTAGACAGTAAATTAGAGACGACTCTCAGAGTTGGTGGTAACTAGACCTGACAGATGCTGAAGGAAGAACCAGCTGCTAAGCTCAAGTGAAATACAGAACTAACTCCACTCTGCTCATCTAATTTGATCTAATTTGTACATTTGTCTTGACTCATGGAAAAAAGATTGTTGACAACAGCATTTCAGATAGATGTTTTGTAAATCCTCAAACCTGTGAAAGTTTTTCTTAATCTGTCATATTTGCATTGGCAAGCAGCACATACCTCAGGGCCACCCGGGGAGCTATTTTTTTTTTTTTTTTAGGAGAATGAGTTTATTCTCTGTGAAGAAGAAGTGAGGAATTGATTCATAAGAGAAACAGAGTGAAAGTGAACAAGGTACTGATAACAGGGAGTTCCTGCAAGGAAGTAGGTGGGGCAAATTAGAGAAATGGGAAAGGAGATAATAGATGCCTTTTTCATCTCCTCCTGCCCCTGCATGCCCAGTGCTGTGTGGGCCAAGAGGCTTAAACCCATTGCTATGTTCATCATTTAACCATTCAACAGCAACCTGGCTTTAATTTTTTCATGTATTTACAATGACTAATTTCTTCCTTGATTTTATTAACTATTACATCTCTTCAAAGTAGAAAAAAGTGGCCCTGAATTAACCATCAATAATAAGAAATATACCATGTTAAAATAATTTTGACATAGTATACGACTTGCATTTTTTAAAATGTGCTGAAAATTTCTAGTCACTGATTTTTTCAAAACTGCAGGTAGATTTCTTTTTCCTTTCCTTTTTTTTTTTTTTTTAATTTATTTGTTTGTAAGAGGGGGAGAGAGAGCAAGCACAAGCAGGGGAATGGCAGGGAAAGGGAGAAGCAGGCTCCCTGCTAAGCAAGGAGCCTAATACTGGACTCAGTCCCAATCATGGCCTGAGTCAAAGGCAGAGGCTCAGCCGACCGAGCCACCCAGGAATCCCTGCAGATAGATTTCTGCAAACAAACTGTAGCATATAATATGGAAGGTTGTGTATCTTGGTATGTTTGGTTTGTAGTTCATCTACAATTGAGAACTAATAGGATAGGAGAATCATTTCTCCAGACTAAAACAATAAGAGAATCACTTCTCCAATTAGTTGTAATGATAATGGGGACCATTTGGATTGTGAAAGAAAAAAGCAGCAGCACATTTATTATGTAGGTAAATGCTGTGATATCCCTTAACAAAGGTGAAAAAAAAAAAAAAGACTCAGAAATGAGTACTCCTTCAAGCTTCATGTTCCTAACAGAAAGGAAAAGTGGTTCATATTAACTTAGAAAAATTTCTATCCTCCTAGCATGGTTTCTGTTCTTTAATTCTCTGGGTCGCATACATTTTTTTTAAGTGTTATATTAAGGTAAGTCATAAGTAATAAAGAATGTGACATGAAAACAAAAGGGCAATTTCTTTCTAAGGAAAATAGGTTTTATTCCATTACATTTCTTAGAAAGAAAACTTTCTTCTTCTCAAGTCTTTATTAAATTATCTATGGGGTGCCTGGGTGGCTCAGTTGGTTGAGCGTGGGACTCTTGATCTCAGCTCTGGTCTTTTTTTTTTTTTTTTTTTAAATGTTCAGTTAGCTAACATCATTAGTTTTTAATTAGCTAGCTAACTAGTTAGTACGTCGTTAGTTTCTGATGTAGTGTTCAACAATTCATCAGTTGCGTATAACATCCAGTGCTCATCACAACATGTTCAGCTCAGGTCTTAATCTCAGGGTCGTAAATTTAAGCCCTGCACTGAGCTCCAGTTGGACACAGAGCCCACTTAAAAAAAGAAAAAAATCACCTTTCTAGGGCTTGGGTCAAGCTAACACCAATGATCATCATCATCATTGCCAAGTATTTTGGGAGTATATTCTGTGCTAGATAATGGGAAATAAATGCCTAGAACAGTCCCTGCCCCAATGGTGTCACATATGCACTCAGTTAGTCAATCATCTTTCTGACACTTGACACAGCAGGTCCCTTCTCAGACCTCTCACTTAGGGAGCCTGAGAGGCCGCAGGCCAGTTTACCGAACAAGCTGCATATGCTACATGTTTAACAACTCAAATTGCCATATTTTTTTGAAGATTTCAGGAACGGCAGAGGCTGGAGTGCACAGTATTTATAGGCAAGTCTTGACTGAAGCTATCAAACGTAGGCACAACGCTGAAGGGCATGAAGAATCAAGACGTGGAACCTGCCTGAGCCCCATATTGGGGCTTCAGTAAAGGAGGGTTCCATTCTACCTAGTAAGTTCTGAACACAATGGGTGGATCTTTTTGACTCAGTTAATGCTTCAAAGAAGACTAAATGGTCTTTCTTGATGCCAGTTATATAATTTCTAGGAATTTATATAAACTTGTAAGTGGTGCAGAGAGGTGGGTGTAGGTTAGCCCATTTGCTTGCCTTCCCTAGGAATTTTCATGTAACAAGCCTTGGTATGGTAGGAAGTTGAACTTCCTATTTTAAGCCCATTTTTATCCAACTTTCTGCTTTAAATCAACAAACAGCTCCAAGTTTGGTACATAAAAGACCACCAATGCAGGTTTAATATAATGCTTTAAAATGAATGTGTGGAATAAAACATGGACACTTTTCAGTGGTGCTGAGACATTAGGCCAGCATTTCCTAGCCACCCCTCAGAATGCTTTTGCCTCATAAATTTCTTTTCTTTTCTTTCCTTTATTTTTTTTTAAGATTTTATTTATTTATTTGACAGAGATCACAAGTAGGCAGAGAGGCAGGCAGAAAGAGAGGAGGAAGCAAGCTCCTTGCTGAGCAGAGAGCCCAATGTGGGGCTTGATCCCAGGACCCTGGGATTATGACCTGGGCTGAAGGCAGAGGCTTTAACCTACTGAGCCACCCAGACGCCCACCTCATAAATTTCTTAAGTTCATTCTTTGCATCCACTTCATGCTAATCATATAATTATATTTATGCTAATGATTCTGAGGAGAAAAACCTTCAACTATGCATAACTTTGCATTTACCGACATTAGTAGAGTAAATACTCCTGGTTTAGGTTACTTTTAAGCACTCATTATAACAGGGGTATTATAACTCTCCAAAAGGACTTTGGTAAGCTTGGAATGATAGAAAGCAAATAACATGTTTAGAATAGTTTGCCTTGCAGGTACTGAAGGGACTGGTGTGTGAGCCAATAGGAGACAGTCATTGCATAATGGGAATACTTCTCAAATGTAGACACTCTTGAAAGGCTTCATGGCATGCCTAGAGTACTTTGTTTTACTTTCCCAAGTTTGAGGAGACTTGACATTAAGTCCCTAAAAAAATAAAGAGATAATTAAAATACATAATCATATGGAGCATTTTGTGATTATGGGAATCCAATTTCAATGAATATCATTTTGTATTAGACTTACATTCAAATTAAGTACATGCACACACACGAGCTAGATGATACCAGCAGAAGTCCAGCAGTTTACCCTCTCAGGAAAATAACACGGAATACTTGCTTGCCCCAAGCCATCTGGAACAGTTGAAGCAGGAAGAGAAGGGTATAGTTCTGAAAACAGGGGCATTAAGTGATCATTATATACTGAATATTGAGTTCCCTAACCCTCATCTCTACTGCGGCCTTAAAATTTGTAAGATAGGCTAATAACTCAGGCAGGAGATTAAAAAGTATTCTGCAAGGATTCTGAACAGCCTGAAGAGAGAAAACTGTAAACCATAAGATCAGAGGCTTCCCTATGAAATTGCCCATTCCATTTGTACTTTGTAAAGCCCACTGTTGGTCATTCTAAATGCAGATATATCAATCATTATTTTGGTGGTCCATCCTTAAATATGAACCAACAGCAAAAATGACTAGATATCTGATGGAAACCTTTTATATCAAAGACAACTATGAAAACCAACCAATAGGGGAAAGGTTACTCAAAGAAAAAAACTACACAGGACTATAAAGTCTTAATAATACAACTGCTATTTTAGAATCTCTAGCCTATACTTTTATAGTACCCCTAGGAAGAAAAGGGAAGAAGTTGCATCCATGAAATAAGAATAGAATGTTGAATAAAATATATTATTTTTTAAAGGCAAGTGAGAACTCTGATAAATTAAAATTAAATAAATGGAAATTAAATATATATTGGAAGATAATGTGAGGAAATTTCCCTGAATGTGGTACAAAAAGTCAAATATATGGATATTAGGAGAGAAAAGAAAATTAGAGGATCAGTTCAAAAGATCTAATACTCGAGGCACCTGAGTGGCTCAGTCGGTTAAGCAGCTGTCTTCAATTCAGGTAATGATTCCAGGACCATGGGATCGAGCCCCTCGCTGGACTCCCAGATCAGCAGAGAGCCTGCTTCTCCCACTCCCTCTGCTTGCCGCTCTGCCTACTTGTGCTCTCTCTGTCTATCAAATAAATAAATAAATAAAATTTAAAAAAAAAAAAAAAGGAGACCTAACACTCAAATAAGAGTTTCAGAAAAAGCAAAACCCTTTAAAAGAGAGTAGAAGATTGTTTTTAAATTTTCAAAGAAATTTCCCAAAATTAAGAGACATGAATTTCAAATTGAAAAGGCTGATAAAATACTCAATGAAACAGATTTTTTAAAAAAATCAAGCCTGACATTATGATATATCACAATCCTGGGAAATATGTTTTTAGAGGTAAAATTTCATCAGATATGAAAGATTAAGACTAAAAATGTCTGGTCTTCTCAATAGTGAAACTGAAAGTTGAAAACAGTGCAGCCAAACTTTTAAAAATTCAGAAGCGGGGCACCAGGGTAGCTCAGTTAGTTAAGCAGCTGCCTCTGGCTCAGGTCATGATCCCAGGGTCCTGTAATCCAGCCCCATGCCCAGCTTCCTGCTCAATGGGGAGCCTGTTTCTCCCTTTCCCTCTTCCCTCTGCCACTCCCTCTGCTTGTGCTCTTTCTCTCTCAAAACAAAACAAACAAACAAACAAAAAATTAAGAAATAAAATCTTAAAAAAATAAAAAATAATAAAATTTGGAAGGGGAACTATTTCTGACCTTAAACCTAGAAAAATTATCTATTAAGCATAAGAATGGAATCCAAGTACATCCATTTTCTCAGGAAGCTCCTTAAACAAGGCTGTACCAAACCAGCAGAATAATTCAGTAGTGAGGCATCAGCCTCCAGGACACAAGGAACACATGTCAGCAAAGAGCCAAGGATACTGAGGATGGGAGATCACAGGCTCAGCTCTGTAGGCCCTCAGGGTGCTGGGGGGGAGGTGGGGGCTGAAATCTCTTAGAAAGCTTTCTTAAGAATATGGAATTGATGTTTTTACAGATTTTTAGACATTTGGGGCTGGAATGGTGATAAATTCATAGGAAACTAAGCAAATGAAAATAAGACAATTAACTTTGAGGGCAAGAATAAATGCAAAAAAAGGAAAAAGTAATTGTATTGTGCCAGGTGGTTCATCTATGAATAGCATTTATATAATAGTAATGGTGTAAACAATAAATACTGATTTAACTGCAGTATGTCACAGTCATATCAGGAGTATTGGAGCTGAAGAAATGGAGAGAAAGAGAGACTGAGAGAGTATGTTGGTAGCAGGAGGAGTTCTCATAGATATTGTCAAAAATTAAAAAATCAAGAAATGGCAATATAATTATGCTATATAAAGTTGTAAAAATAAAAGACCAAAAGAAACACTTTAAAATGTTAAGGGATCATAGAATAGGACAACCTTTCTTTAAAAAAAAAAAAAAAAAAAAAAAAGATTTTGTTTATTTATTTATTTGGTCGGGGGAGGGGGTTGGAGCAGAATAGGAATGAGATGTAAAGAGAGAGAATCTCTAGCAGACTCCAGGCTAGGCACTGAGCCCAGTGTGGGGCTTGATCTCAGGACCATGAGATCCTGGACCTGAGTGGAAACAAAGAGACAGACACTAAACTGACTGACAGAGCCACCCAGGTTCCCCTTCTTGCAATATTTCTTAGACAATGCTCCTATTTATTTTCTCACTCCAGAATTGCAGTTGTCCAAAGCAAAGATGAAGTTGGTTTTCCCAGAAGTAATCCACCTGGAGTCCCGGTGAGGGCATTATATTTCATGTTATCCCAAATCTTAACTCATGGGTGGTATCAACCTAAAGATAAGAAAACAGTTCAAGAAGCAAAGCATTTATTTGGGTTTAAGGAACTGCAATTTGGGGCACACAGATTTAGGTAGAAACCCAAACAGTATTCCAATTACTGGAGGTAGACTCAGGGTTTTCATGGGAAAAAGGGGAAGATTAGGTAAGTTGTTTTTAAGAAGAGTTCATTGGTGCTGACAAGGAGGGCTAGGTTTGTATGTACTTCATTGATTGGTCAGGTGAAAGGGTCACTAAGCAAAAGTTTACTTTGATCACAATTTTCTTGTTCTTGCTGACCTCTTGGAATGTGGAGGTGTGGCCCAGTTCAAAAGTTTAGGAAACAGGACGTGCAAGGCAATTCCATTTCACTTCTCTGGCTCTACTTTAAAAATGGCTCTATCCATGTAATTTTTCACAACGGACACCCACTACGTGGGTAATGAATTATGATTGCCACAGACAAATTCTTTTACTCCCAATCAAAAATAAATTAATGGTTCCAATGTCCATTTCTCCCAAGCTTCTGCCTTCTCTCATTTACACCATATTATTAATTTTCACATAACTTATTGAGAGATATTTTAGACTACATATGTCATGGACTAGTAGAAGGTGTTCTGAGCTAGAAATCAAGAGAATAGCACTTTCTATGATGGCTTACTGTGTTAGTCAAAAGGGGTTAAGTTTACACTGCTGTAACAAACTATCCCACAATCTCAGTGGCTTTAACACATACATGTTATTTTTCTCTGAGTTTACTCTAAGGAAACAGAGAAACTAAAGAATCACGGAAGTTTTTCATTACTTCAGTTAAACATTTTCTCTTCTGAAAAATCAGGGGATGACTGGTTTCCAAAAACAACCAGGCCTTTTCATCAACCCCTCTTCTTCTACCATAGATTGGGACATCTCATAGGTGATGAAATTGATGGTGATGATGAACATGTCACCAATTCATATTGAATTAATTCTAGCAATCTATTTAGCTCTTACCATATGCCAGACACTGTACTATGTGCCTTGGAGACCTTTTTGCCATTTACTCATGAAGGTAACATTGTGAGATGAATACTCTTAAGAAATAAGGAAATAGGGGCAACAGTCTTGATCTCAGGTTTGAAGCTCCATGTTGGGCTCCATGCTGAGCATGAGCCTATTTTAAAAAAAAAGAAAAAAAAAGTAAGGAGATAGAGGCTCTGATCTTTTGTTAAACCTGTTCTACATAAAGTCTCTTGGCATTTCAGCTGATGACAATTTTACCTTTCTAATTGCTCAAACCAAAATCTTAACTCTCTTTTTCACATATCACACATCTAACCCAACAGGAAAGTGTTGACTCTATATCAAAACGTATAAAAAATCCAGCTTCTTCCAATTACCTCCCATGATACCATCTTGACCCGAGATGCTCTCGTCTTTCACCTCAGTAACTGTAGGGTCTACATACCTCTATTCCTACCACTTAACAGCTCATTCTCAATGCAGCAACTAATGTCATACCTAACAAACCTTTTTATTTAATTTTGCACTTAATCTGGCCATCCCTCTGCTCAAAACCTCTGGACCTACAATGACCTAGAGAGCCCTAAATTATTTGGCTTTTTGTGATCCTCTTGGCTTTCCTCTTGGGATTCTTCTCCTGTTCCTTCCCTTCAGTTACATTGGCCTTTCTGGTATTCTTAGATAAAACAGTCTTCCTCATGCTTAAGAACATTCCTCTGACTTTCTCTTCCTTGAATGCACCTTATCCGGATACTTGGTAGTCAATTTCTGTTATGGACTGAAGGTTTGTGTCTTCCCAAAATTTATGTATTGAAGCCACAACCTCTAATGGGTGACATTGGGCAGAGGGTCTTTGAGAGCTAATTAGACTTAGATAGGTCATGAAGATAGGATTCTCTTGACAGGGTTTGTCTTATAAAAAAGGGAATACAGAACTCTTCAGCTGCACTGGGTGACAAAGGCCATGCAGGTAAACAACAAGATGGCAACTATCTACAAGCCAGGAAGTGAGCCCTTACCAAAAACCGAACCTGTCTGCACCTTGATCTTGGACTTCCCAGCCTCCAGAATTGTGGGAAATAAATGTCTGGTTTTTAAGTCATCCAGTCTGTGGTGTTTTATTATAGCAGCTGAAAGGCAACTAAAACAACCTCTTTGCCTCCTCAAGTCTCTGCTCAAATGTCACTTTTTCAGTAAAGGGTCATTCTAATTTTCTATTTCATATGGCATTCTGATCTCTATCAAATCCCCACTTTCTCTAGCACTTCTGTTTCCTTTCTCCCTGTTGAATTTTACCCTTAGCATTTAGCATGTTCTTTCAGAAGATTACTATTTATGCTCCCCAATTGGAATGCAAACCCCAAAAGGGCTAAGATTTTTGATCTGTTTGTTTACTATTACTCTGCAAGTTTCCAAAACAAGTTTCTAATAGGTGCTCACTTCTAGCATCTATATCTAGGTTTGTTATCCTGTTTTCCAATAGAAGGAACTAGGGGCCTCCCTGAAGTGGTCTGGGGCAACAAAATGCAAGGTAAAACTGGAGGATCTTGTGGTGTCAAAAAGGAAGGAAGAGCTTACAAAATGATGGTGACTGTACACCTGAAACTAAGGTAATGTTGCATATCAACTATATTTCAATAAAAAATATATTTAAGTGATAGTGACATGTTGGATACAGAAGCCAATTTGAAGGAACACTCAGTAACCAAAGCTGAAACATTTTGATCAAGAAAATAAACAATAGAGGTGCCTGGGTCATTAAGCATCTGCCTTCAGCTTAGGTCATGATCATAGGGTCCTGGGATTGAGCCCTGCATCGCGCTCCTTGCTCAGCAGGAAGCCTGCTTCTCCCTCTCCCACTCCCCCTGCTTGTGTTCCCTCTCTCACTGTCTCTCTCTCTATCAAATAAATACATAAAATCTTAAAAAAATAAACAGTAATAGTAAGTCATAAGATAAAATAAATACATATGCTAATTTATGATATACACAAATGATTAAACAAGCAAACAAATAAATAAACAAGAGACCAGCTCTCTGTTGCAAAATATTCCAATTAATGAATGTAGAAAGAATGAAGAACATATAGAATGACCATGAAGCAAACACCACAGTAAAATTACTATAGGCAATGTCCACTAATAGAAGCTAAAATCAGTGGGAAAAAGAAATATTTGTGTAAGGACCTATTTAGCCAGAGCGACTCCATCTTGGGTAAATAGCCACTTTGTTGTTTGTGCAGTAAACTTAAACTGATTCCCCCCACCCCCCACCCCCCACCGCCCAGAGAAACTTATTTAGAAACAAGTCTGGGAAACCAGTAAAATGTAGTTGGCTAGTTCCGGATAATAGAGCCCAGAATACAAGGACGAGTCAGGCCAAACGTAAACATTTAATCAGTATGAAGTACTGTTTGTAACAGTAAGAAGGTCTTGCCCAAACCTAAATGACTCCATCTTGGGAAGGACAACAATCTTATTATTCACACTGACTATGTTAACTGACTAAGCTTTCCCAAAAAGTACTGTTTGTAATGGTTCCTGGTATGGGGTTATCTTGAATAACACGTCACCAGACCAGATGGAACTAGCCAATCAATAAGAGACACACAAACCCGGTGGGTTGAGATATGGGTTACAGTTTCATCCAATAAAAGGTAACCTGTAAGATTGGGAGGGGCCGCCCTCTTTGGAGGCAGCCCTGATGGGTCAGTCAGTTGATTCTTGAGCCTGTAAGCTGGGGGTGGTCGCTGTCTTCAGAGACGGCCCTGGCCAGTCAGTCTGACTTCTAATGCTTGGCATAGAATAGAGCTTTGCATAACTTTAACTTTGTTTCAGTCTCGTTCCCCTGGCCGATCAATCTGATTTCTAATACTTGTCATAAAATAAAGCTTTAAATAACTTTCACTTTGTCTCAGTCTCATTTTATTTAATAACGGACCTAACATTTGTATAATCTTGAAGTATCTCTCCCAAAATATTTATTAACTACAAAGAGAAAAATAGTAACTTTCTAGTGAAGAAACCAGAAGATACCATCTTAACAAAATGATCAAGATGTAATAAGGCATCATGCATCACCTGATATTGTTGGGGCTGATTCCACATTAAAACCTGTTAAACCCTAGGGCCTGTCTGGGCCTACTTAGCCATAGTAACTCCATGTTGCCTAGGTAGCCATTTTGTTGTTTAATAATTGCCTCAGCAGTTACTGACACCAGTTCCGGATAACAGTTGTCAAAACATATATCTAAAACAAGGCCATTTTGTTGTTTAATAAACACCTCAGCAGTTACTAGTATCGGTTCCGGACAACTGTTACTAAAACACATAGGTAGGAGACATCCAATCAGCCAAAGTCACATACATAGAGGTCTGCAGTTGTGACCTATAAAACTAGCCTGTAAGACCAAAGTGGGGGTCGCTCTCTTTGGAGGTGGCCCTGGCCCGTCAATCTGACTTCTAATGCTTGGCATAGAATAAAGCTTTACATAACTTTCACTTTGTCTCAGCCTCGTTTTCCTGGCCAGTCAGTCTAACTTCTAATGCTTGGCATAGAATAAGGTTTTGCATAACTTTCACTTTGTCTCAGTCTTGTTCCTTTGATAACAGACCCAACAATATGATGTACTGAACAAAAAAGGATGACCTAAATTGAATACTGGAAAACATCAGATAAACCCAAATTGTGATCAGTACTCTTTAAAACTGCTGAGGTCATGAAAGACAAGGGAAGTCTGAGAAACTATCCCAGACTGAAGAAGACTCTAATGAGACATGGCAACTAAATGCCAGATCAGATGTGAAGCCCTGGGTTATTAATCTTAGAACAGAAAAAGGACATTAGTGCAAAAGTGGTGAACTATGAATCGAGTATAGATTTTAGTAAATTAGTGATATACTATATTAGTTTTGATAAATTTATTATGGTCATATAGAGTAACAATTAGGGAAGCTGAATGAAGAATATACAGGAACACACCGTATTATCTTTGCAGTTTTCTGTAAGTCTAAAATTATTTCAAAATAATATTTTAAAAATAGATGCATAACTTATTTCTTAAATGAAAATATATTCTCATCTGTAAAATTAAGAAGTTGAATGAAGTCTCTTATTTATTTATTTATTTGTTTGTTCGTTTGTTTTAAAGATTTCATTCATTTACCTGACAGACAGAGATCACAAATAGGCAGAGATGCAGGCATAGAGAGGAGGAAGCAGGCTCCCAGCTGAGCAGAGAGCCAAACACGGGACTTGATCCCAGGACCGTGAGATCATGACCTGAACTGAAGGCAGAGGCTTAACCCACTGAGCCACCCAGGCACCCCTCTCTCATTTATTTTTAAAGATTTTATTTATTTATTTGAGAGAGAGAGAGACATACAGAGAGCACAAGCATGGGGGGCAGCAAAGGCAGAGGCAGAGAGAGCAGACTCTCCCCTGATCAGGGAGCCCGATGCAGGGCTCAGTACCCCTGGAATCATGACCTGAGCTGAAGGCAGAAACTTAACTGACTGAGCCACCCAGGCACCCCTAATTCTTCCAACTTTTTAATAAATCCATGAAAAAATGTGAAAGCATTACATTCTATGAAGAAATTTTAAGAGACTCAACCTGGGATAAATCTGTTATCACTGTCAGTCTAAAATAGAGTCAGTTATTGACAACTTATCAAAATAATTTTACAGGTTAGACAGCATTTCTGATTGATTAGACTGTGAAGAACAGATATTTTGGCACCAAATAGATGAATAAATGGAATAAGTTGGTGGCTAAGCAAAGTATTAATTAAATGCCTAGGTAATGAAGGAAAATACATTATGAATGTACAAACCTTTATAAAATAATATTGAACTAGAAACTATATATATATTCTAAACATATATATTTTTTACATATATATACATATATATGTATAAAACTAAATACACATAGTTTGATGACTCTAAAAATATTAATTGGTAAAGGAAGAATTCTATAAAAACTACACATATTTTTTACTTTCTTAAGCTTGAAGATGGCTCAGATGTGGGGGAGGGAAGATGTCTACTCTTCTACAAGTTACAGTGAGTTGGACTTGAATCATGATGTGACTACTGAATTAAAAATCCTGTGAAGTGAAATGAGAAAAGCATTCCTTCTACATTTCACATACACAGCAAGAGCCAGACTGAGAAGACATGATACATGTTTATTTGGTTGTGCCGAACTTCAGGCATTTTTGAATACTCCAGATTGCCAGTGACACATCTGCTAAATTCTTACTTATTTTTTGGTGTGATGCTGAACATCTCCCTAAGGTAGAAACGTTTTCTTTAAAATATTAATATTTCCTTAAATATTAATATCTTCAGAATTCCCATTTCCATTTGACTATTTTTTAGAATGTTCAATAATTTGAATTTCCACAAGACTCCAGCACACTTTTCATTATAAGTGGGTCTAGCTATCCATATAATACTGTGTATTTGTTAGGACTTATAACTCAGTAGCCACAAACTTGGTAACTTATGAAGAAATTTATGAGCAGCCAAGTGATAACTTTAAGGTTCTTCAGGAAATATCCTCTGTAACTGTATATAGTCAATCTAAATTCTCAGTTTAATTTAAGATGATCTTCCTCATTCAAGTGATTAAAGTTAGTAAAGAAAAATAATTATCATGAAATTGTACTTCTTATACTATAGAACATTGAAACAGGTAATCTTGACAAAAACCACACAATCATTCACAATATAAGAATAAATATAAGAGAGAAAGAAGAGAGAGGTACCTGGGTGGCTCAGATGGTTGAGTGTCTGACTCTTGCTTTCAACTTGGGTGGTGATCTCAAGGTCCTGAGATTGAGCCCAGAGTCAGGCTCTATGCTCAGCAGGGTGTCTGCTCAAGATTCTCTCTCTCCTTCTGGCCCTTCCTCTGCTCTCTCTCAAATAAATAAATAAATAAATCTTTAAAAAAAAAAGAAAGAAGAAAAATAAAAGGCAATGTGATAATATATATCTTTCCTTTAAAAAACTGACATGAAGTTAAACAGATGGGTATTGTGTTAGTCAGAGTTCTGTAGAGAAACAGAACCAATAGGGTGTAAATATATACATACATATATATATATCCTTCTTACCTTGGCTTCCTATTGTGGGGGTGGCAAGAGAATCTGATATTGGAGATGATTAGTTGCTGTGTTATGAGTATGGGTTGTATTTAGCTATAAAACAATCATGTCAGAAAAAGTATGTCAGAATAGGGGAACAGGTGGAGAGAGAGAGAAGGTCTCTTCCCCTATCCACACTGAAATGTACTAGTTCCTCTCTAATCTTGTTTGTAGGGGTTCTGTTGATTGAATGCCTGAAGAGAAAGGTGACATGGCCCTCAGCTTGTAACATTTTAGTTAGAATCACTAACCAACTTCTGCAAGCTCTAAAAAGAGCTTGTGTGTGTGTGTGTGTGTGTGTGTGTGTGTGTATGTATATATAGTCAGAGAGACAGAGAAATTTATTATGAGGAATTGGCTCTTGCAATTATGGAAACTGAAAAGATCTACCATATGCAAGCTGAGACCGGGGAAAGCCAGTGGCATGATTCAATCCAAGCCTGAAGGTCTAAGAACCAAGGCAGCTGACCCTGTTAAGTCTCAATCTGAAGGCAGAAGATGAGATGAGATGTCCTTGCTCAGTTAGGAGAACAAGTGAATTCTCCTTTCCTCCACATTCTGTTCTGTTCATGCCACAACAGATTGGAGGATGCCCATCTACACTGGGGAGGGCAGTCTGCTTTACTAAGTCCACTGATTCAAATGCTAATCTCATCCAGAAACACACTCACAGGCACACCCAGAAATAATGACTAGCCGAATCTGGACACCGCATGATCCAGTCAAGTTAACACATAAAATTAGCCATCATCATATAAATGATTCTGGTGTTTTTCTTGTTTGTTTTTACCTGTTAGTGAGTGATAGGTAAATATGAGCTTGAATCATTAGAAACACAATGTCTATCTATGTATTTATATCAGAAACTCTGACTTAGTAACATAATTCTGTCCTATGAAGGTAATACATATCAGTCATCAACATTTTGAGTGAAGAGCACTTGCATTTGACTGATTTTGCCAATTTCTTGTGTCAGGATAACTGACAAGTAGAGAAAGTAGGAAGTAAAGTGAGTTCACATACTTGCTGTTGTAGTGGGCAGGAATCTTAGAAATTCTTTGCACAAAGAAAAGAAATAATGAGAGAAGGGCAAGATGGAGGAGAAGTAGGAGACCCTGTTTCAACTGGTCCCCTAAAGTGAGCTAAATACCTACCAGAACACTTTGAACACCCATTAAATCAGCCTGAGATGTAAGATTATACACTTCTGAATCTCTGTGGGGGCAGAAGACATCAGTGGAGAGGGTGCACCTTGCCTGGGTCATGGTTGATATATTCAGCTATATATCCCTTCAACCACCTCTCACCAAAATGACTAGGAGAAGGAACGTCCAATGGAGCAAAAATTCAGAGACAATTCTCTCTGCCACAGAACTATTAGATATGGACATAAACATATGGGTATATCAGAAAGGGAATCAGCAAGGGAGTCCAGGGTAAGAATTATTCAGGTAATGGCTAGGTTGTAGAAAACTGTAGTGACAACATAGAATCTCTAAGAGTGGAAATGAGAGCCAATCTGCCAGAAGTTAAAAATGCTATCAATGAGATCCAATCTAATATAAATACTCTAATAGTTAGGGCAATCGAGACAGAGGAGAGAATTAGTGATCTAGAAAACAAACTGATAGAAAAGAAGGATCAGGAGGAGTCCTGTAACAAACAGCTTAGAAGCCATGAAAACAGAATTAGGGAAATAAATGATGCTATCAAACATTCCAATGTCAGAATTATTGGGGTGCCTAAGGGAGTGGAGAAAGAAAGAAGACTCGAAGATATAGCTGAAGAAATTCTGGATAAAAATTTCCCCAGTCTGGGGAATGGAACAAGTGTTCATGTCCTAGAGGCAGAAAGGATACCCCTCATGACCAATTAATGTAGAAAGACCTCCAGAGTTTATTGTGAAGTTTCCAAATCATAATTTTAGACAAGAGGTTCTGAGGGGAGCTAGGGGAACGAGATTCCTTAAGTACAGAGGAAGGTCCATCAGAATAAAGTCAGATCTATCCACAGAAACCTGGCAAGCCAGGTTTCTAAATGAAAAGAACATGCAGCCAAGAATACTTTATCCAGCAAGGCTGACATTTAAAATGGATGGAGAGATAAAGAGCTTCTAAGACCAGCAAGGTTTAAAAGAGTATGTGATCACAAGCTGGCAGTACAAGAAATATTAAGCGGGGTTCTATAAAAGAAGAAAGAACCCAAGAATGACATAGAACAGAAGTTTACAGAGACAATCTATAGAAACAAGGACTTCACAGGCAACATGATGTCAATAAAAACGTATCTTTCAATAATCATTCCCAATGTGAATGGCCTAAATGCTCCCATAAAATGGCACAGGGTTAAAGACTGGATAAAATGACAGGACCCATCCATATGCTGTCTACTAGAGACACTTTTGGAACATAAAGATAAATCAACACTGAAAATAAAGGGATAGAGAGCCATCTTTCATGCCAATAGGCCTCAGAAGTGATTCTTATATCAGATAAATAAGATTGTAAGCGAAAAACTGTAGTCAGAGATACAGAATGACACTACATCATTCTTAAAGCATCTATCCACCAAGAATATAAAACAATTCTAAATATTTATGCCCCCAATATGGCAGAAGCCACCTATAGAAGTGAACTGTTAATCAAAATAAAGAGTCATACTGATATGAACACATTAATTGTAGGGGATCTTAACATGCCACACTCAACAATAGACAGATCATCCAAGCAGAAAATCAATAAAGAAACAAGACCTTTGAATGACACATTGGACCAGATGGACCTCAAAGATATATACAGAACATTCCAATCTAAAAAAAACCAGAATACTCATTCTTCTCTAGTGCACAAGGAACGTTCTCCAGAACAGACCACATACTGGGTCACAAATAAGGGCTCAACCGATACCAAAAGATTGAGATTATTCCCTGCATATTCTCAGACCACAATGCTTTGAAACTGGAACTCAACCACAAGAAAAGTGTGGAGGGAATTCAAACACTTGGAAGCTAAAGGTCATCCTACTCAAGAATGGTTGGATCCAGGGAATCAAAGAAGAACCTAACCAATTAATGGAAACCAATGAGAATGAAGACATATTAGTTCAAAACCTTCGGGATACAGTAAAGTCCTAAGGGGGAAAATACATAGCCATCCAAGCCTCCCTCAAAAAAAAAAAGGAAAAATCCAGTATACACCAACTCTCTTTACACCTTAAAGAACTGGAAAATCAACAACAAATTAAGCCAACTTCACAACCGCACAAGAAGAGAGATAATCAAGATTAGAGCAGAGACTAATGAGTTAGAAACTAGAGATAGAGTAGAACACATCAACAAACCTAGAAACTAGTTCTTTGAAAGAATCAATAAGACTGATAAACCACTGGCCAAACTAATCCAAAAGAATAGAGAAAGGACCCAAATTAATAAAATTATGAATGAAAGGGGAGAGATCACAACTAATACCAAGGAAATAGAAACAATCACCAGAAATTATTATCAACAGTTATATGCCAATAAATTAAACAACCTAGAAGAGATGGACAAATTTCTGGAAACCTATAAATAGCCAAAACTGAATCAGAAAGAAATTAACAACCTGAATAGACCAACATCTAGTAAGGAGATTGAAGCAATGGTCAGAAACCTCACAAAAAACAAGAGCCCAGGACTTGACGGATTCCCTGGGGGAAGCTTACCAAATATTCGAAGAAGAAATAATACCTATTCTTCTAAAGCTGCTTCAAAAAATAGAAACAGAAGGAAAACCTCCAGACTCTTTCTATGAAGCCAGCATTACCCTGATCCCTAAACCAGGCAAAGACCCCATCAAAAAGGAGAATTTCAGACCAATATCCCTGATGAATATGGATGCCAAGATTCTCAGCAAGATCCTAGCTAATAGGATCCAACAGTTCATTAAAAAGATTATCCACCATGACCAGGTGGGATTTATCCCTGGGATGCAAGCGTTGCTTAATATTTGCCAATCAATCAATGTGATAGGACAAATCAATAAGAGAAAAGAGAAGAACCACATGCTCCTCTCAACTGATGCAGAAATAGCATCTGACAGAATATAGCATTGATTCCTGATTAAAATTCTTCAAAGTATAGGGATAGAGGGAACATTCCTCAACTTCATAAAATCTATCTATCAAAAACCCACAGTGAATATCATCCTCAAGGAGAAAAAGCTGACAGCCTCCTCTTTGAGATCAGGAACACAGCAAGGTTGTCCATTTTCTCCACTGTTATTCAACATACTAGAAGTTCTAGCAATATTATTCAGACAACAAAAAATAAAAGGTATTAAAATTGGCAAAGAAGAATTCAAACTCTCTCTCTTTTAAGATGACATGATACTTTATATGGAAAACCCAAAAGACTCCACCCTCAAACTACTAAAACTCATACAGCAATTCAATAATGTGGCAGGATACAAAATTAATGCACAGAAATCAGTTGCACTATTAATGAAAATATGGAAAGGGAAATTAGAGAATTGATTCCATTTACTATAACACCAAGAAACATAAGATGCCTGGGAATAAACCTAACCAAACAGGTAAAAGATCTATATTTGAGGAACTACAGGACACTCATGAAAGAAATTGAAGAAGACACAAAAAGATGGGAAAGCATTCCATGCTCATGGATTGGAAGAAAAACATTGTTAAAATGTCTATACTGTCCAGAGCAATTTCAGCTTTCAATGTCATCCTGACCAAAATTCCACCAACATTTTTCAAAGTATTGAAACAAACAATCCTAAAATTTGTATGGAACCAGAAAAGATCTGCAATTGCTAAGGAAATGTTGAAAAAGAAAAACAAAACTGGGGGCATCACATTCCCTGATTTCAAGCTTTACTACAAAGCTGTGATCGCCAAGACAGCATGGTACTAGCAAAAAACAGACACATAGACCAGTGGAACAGAGTAGAGAGTCCAGATATGGACCCTCAACTCTATAGTCAAATAATCTTCGACAAAGCAGGAAAAAATATACAGTGAAAAAAGACAGTCTCTTCAATGAATAGGGCTGGAAAAATTGGAAAGCTGTATGTAGAAGAATGAAACTTGACCATTCTCTTACACCATACATAAAGATAAACTCAAAATGGATAAAAGAATTCAACATGAGGCCGAATCTATCAAAATCCTAGAGAACACTGGCATAACCTCTTCAACATCGGCCACAGCCACTTCTTTCAAGACATATCTCTGAAGACAAAGGAAACAAAAACAAAAATGAATTTTGGGACTTCATCAAGATAACAAGCTTCTGAACAGCAAAGGAAACAGTCAACAAAACAAAGAGGCAACCCACAGAATGGGAGAAGATACTTGCAAATGACACTACAGACAAAGGGCTGATATAGAAGATCTATAAAGAACTCCTCAAACTAAAAAACAAAAAACAGATAATCACATCAAAGAATGGGCAGAAGACATGAACAGACACTTCTTCAAAGAAGACATACAAATAACTGACAGACACATGAAAAAATGTTCATCATCACTAGCCATCAGTGAGATGCAAATCAAAACCACATTTAGATATTACCTTACCCCAGTTAGAATGGCCAAAATTAACAAAACAGTTAACAACAAGTGTTGGAGAGGATGAGGAGAAAGGGGAACCCTCTTACACTGATGGTGGGAATGCAAGTTGGTGCAGCCACTTTGGAAAACAGTGTGGAAATTCCTCCAAAAATTAGAGCTACCCTATGACTCCGCAATTGCACTACTGGGTTTTTACCCCAAAGATACAGATGTAATGAAAGGAAGGGCCATCTGTAACACAATGTTCATAGCAGCAATGTTTACAATAACCAAACTGTGGAAAGAGCTGAGATGCCCTTCAACAGACAAATGGATAAAGAAGATGTGATCCATATATACAATGGAATATTACTCAGCCATCAGAAAGGATGAATACCCAACTTTTTGTCAACATGGATGGAAGTGGAAGAGATTATGCTGAGTGAAATAATTCAAGCAGAGAAAGTCAATTATTATATGGTTTCACTTACTTGTGGAGCATAAGGAATAACATGGAGGACATTAGGAGAAGGAAAGGAAAAATGAATTGGGGGAAATTGGAGGGGTACACGAAGCATGAGAGACCTAGGACTCTGAGAAACAGA
The DNA here is from genome assembly GCF_009829155.1 of Mustela erminea. Lineage (NCBI taxonomy): Eukaryota > Metazoa > Chordata > Mammalia > Carnivora > Mustelidae > Mustela > Mustela erminea. Next base: position 25,732,489 of record NC_045618.1, read on the forward strand.
CTGAAGGTTTTCGAGTAGAGGGAGGTGGGGGGATAGATGAGCCTCATGGTGGGTATTAAAGAGGGCATGTATTGCATGGAGGACTGGATATGGTGCATAAACAATGAATCTTGAAACACTGAGAAAAATAAAATTAAATTAAAAAAAGAAAAGAAATAATTCATGAATAAGTAATATCTGAAAAATAATAAATCTAAAAGAATGAGTAGGAATAGCACTTATGGTATATTTCTAACATCTGTATTCCACATTACAAGGCACATATAACCCTATTTGTCTATTATGACCCATAAAAATTTTGTGAAATATGCACAATTTTAGTGATCAATAAGATTATATAGCAAGTAAGTAGAAAAATTGAGTAGGAACTAATTTTCTGATTTTTGTGGGTACCTTTAATAATGCCTTCGGACCTGCTGACAGTTAATCTCAGTGGAAAAGCAGACAAACAAATCAAAGCATATGTGTGTATGGCAGTAGATGTGGAAGGAGGGATCGTAAGGACATTAGTAAGAAATTAAAGTAAAATTCAAAAGTGATGGAATTGGAAAGACCCTTAAAAGATCATTACACTTGTTTTCTACTTTCCTGCTGTGTTCATATCTATATTTAAGTGAAATATGATTATCTCCCCTAGTGGTCTATTTCAGTAGTAAAAAAAATTTAATGAATTTTCTTATAATAGACGTAACCCAAAACTTCTTTTTTTTTTTTTAAAGATTTTATTTATTTATTTGACAGAGAGAGATCACAAGTAGGCAGAGAGGCAGGCAGAGAGAGAGGAGGAAGCAGGCTCCCTGCCGAGCAGAGAGCCCGATGCGGGACTCGATCCCAGGACCTGAGATCATGACCTGAGCCGAAGGCAGCGGCTTAACCCACTGAGCCACCCAGGCGCCCTCAAACTTCTAAGTTTAAGCCTTTTCTCCTTTTTTTTTTTACCCATAGTGTAGGTGTCCATATTGAAAACAGTTTGAATTAACCTTTGGAAAATCATTAGTTTCCACTGGACCTACTTTTAGTTTTTGAGTTTCTTTTTTAAGAAGTTCAAGCTATTTTTTTTTAAAGATTTTATTTATTTATTTGACAGAGATCACAAGAAGTCAAAGAGGCAGGCAGAGAGAGAGGAAGGGAAGCAGGCTCCCTGCTGAGCAGAGAGCTTGATGTGGGGCTCGATCCCAAGACCCTGGATTCATGACCTGAGCTGAAGGCAGAAGCTTTAACCCACTGAGCCACCCAGGCACCCCCAGTTCAAGCTATTTATAAGGATTTGCATTTTGGAAGACTTTAATTTTTTCTTAGAGGTCATCCCCTCCCCTGAAGAAGAACAATTTTACTCATTTTTAATGAAATTAAATGTATTTGTACTGTAAGCCCTGGCAGTTGGTTTTTCTTTTCTCTTTTTAAAATTTATTATTTATTTATTTTGGAATTTAAGTGCTTGATTTATTCTTTGATCATGGAGGCATTCAATTCAAAGAGGGCTATCTGTTTTGTTTTTTTATTTTTTTTTATAAACATATAATGTATTATTAGCCCCAAGGGTATGGGTCTGTGAATCGCCAAGTTAACACACTTCACAGCACTCACCATAGCACATACCCTCCCCAAGGTCTATAACCCCACCACCCTTTCCCTACCCCCTTTCTCCTGGCAACCCTCAGTTTGTTTTGTGAGATTAAGAGTCTCTTATGGTTTGTCTCCCTCCTGATCCCATCTTCTTTCATTTATTCTTTTCTTACCCCCAAACCCCCCATGTTGCCTCTCAACTTCCTCATATCAGGGATATCATATGATAATTGTCTTTCTCTGATTGACTTATTTCACTAAACCTAATACCCTCTAGTTCTATCCATGTTGTTGTGAATGGCAAGATTTCATTTCTTTTGATGGCAGCATAGTAATCCATTGTATATATACACCATGTCTTGGATCATGTTGATGGACATCTAGGTTCTTTCCATAGTTTGGCTATTGTGGACATTGCTGCTATAAACATTCCGGGGCATGTGCCCCTTTAGATCACTACGTTTGTATCATTAGGGTAAATACCCAGTAGTGCAATTGCAGGGTCATAAGCTCTATTTTCAACTTTTTGAGGAACCTACAAGCTGTTTTCCAGAGTGGTTGCACCATCTTTCATGCCCACCAACAGTGTAGGAGGGTTCCCCTTTCTCCACATCCTCGCCAGTATCTGTGATTTCCTGACTTGTTAATTTTAGCCATTCTGACTGGCATGAGGTGGTATCTCATTGTGGTTTTGATTTGTATTTCCCTGATGTCAAGTGATGTGGAGCACTTTTTGATGTGTCTGTTGGCCATCTGGATGTCTTCTCTGCAGAAATGTCTGTTCATGTCCCAAAGAGGGCTATCTTGAATAAACACATTACCAGCCAGGTGGTTGAATCAAGAGGCAGCCACCCCACCTTGAAGTTTTTTTATTTAAAGATCTTTGGTTAATTTAAATAACCGACTGACCATTTTTTTTCTTTTCTTTTCTCTCTTCTTTAAGATCTTAAAATTTAAACTCAGCAATGAAAGGTGAACTTGTGAAATTCTAGCCTCCCTCATTCAACCCTAATAAAAACATCTCTCTTTCTCTTTCTAGCTGTAATCTCTTTGTGTGGTTCTAGGCATGCCTTGTTCCCTTCAGTATGTGTGAGTAATAAACCTTGTTGATGGTTATCGCTGAGGGTGTCTTCCAATAGTAATAAGAACCACAAAGGCCAGTCCGAACACTACACTGGCTATCAATAGGCTGACACCAGTACAGAATAGTATTATATATCATAATTAACATATCTGTCTATTGAATCCTTTAATAAATCTAAGATAAAGTATGACCTGTTAAGTGATTTTATTTTTCTTACTCCTTGAAACATTATTTATATTTCAAGCACCCCACAGGTTATTTCATCATTGCCCATTAGTTACTTCCAACTATGCTACAAAAAGATACAGTGTATCAGGGAAGTGGAAGAATGATGGTGTGGTAGGCAGAATGGGCCTGAAAGAAGTCCATATCTTAAGCCCTGGATCTTGCAAATATGTTACATTATATGAAAAAAGTGGTCACAAGGTTTAAGATATGAAGATAATTCTGATTATCTAACTGGGGCCATGTAATTACATGAGCCCTTAATGTAAGAACAGTTTCTTTGGCTAGAGTCAGAGAGATATGGCAGAAGGGAGAACTGAAAGTTTTGAAATAGGAGAGGAATTCCACTCAACACTACTGGAGGGGCCACATAGAAAGCATGAGAAAGAATTCAGCAACCTCTAGGCACAAGACCAACCCTTGGTGGACAGACGGCAAGGAACCAGCAACCTCAGTCCTACAACCACGAGTTGTTGAATCCAAGAAACAACTTGAATAAACTTGGAAGTGAATTCTCCCTAGAGCCTCCTGAAAGGAATACAGTTCTGGCGACTTCTTGATAATTGTCTTACAAGACTTTAAGCAGATGCCCTAAGGTAAGCCCCACTGTACCCAGACTTCTGACCTACAGAATTGTGAGGTAATAAATAAATATTGATTTAAAATGCTAAATCTGTAGTAATTTGTTACAGCAGTAATTTGTTAAAATGCTAAATCTGTAGTAATTTGTTATAGTAATTTGTTAAACTAATACAGGTGGCATTGCCTACAAAAATGATGCAATGGAGAAATCACCTATTGTATCATCTTTTAATTTTCTTATTGCATTTCCCAAGTATTACATCATCTTTTAGAAGGTATAAAACAAGTCTGGAAACATTATCATTGTAATCGTTTTTTTAAAAAGATCTTTATTGAAATTACTTGAGGGGAAAACTTTTCACATTGTTTAGATGGGTTAGAACATTGAATTCAAGAGACAGGTAGCAACACTCTAGATTCTGTCAGTAATGGAGACATTGACCATACACACAAAATCTCAAACTATGTGTCTTCAGATGACATCATCGTAGGTGAATTTTCTCAAATAGATGAGGGAAACAATATATTTCTAAGGACAAAAAGAAAATACAGCATTTGCATCCAATTAATCATTTCACCAGGAGGACTTCCCAATACTTTTCAACAAGAATCTGGACCATCCTATTCTGCTAAAGGGTGTATGACAGTATTATTTCATCTTTTATGGTGTTTGTTCCTCATTGTTTACTTGATACAGTTCTTAACTAGAACAATCTTAAAGGCAGATGTACATGCCGAGATTACTGGAAGGAAATAAATAATGGAGAAATAAAAAGAGTTCTTGGATTGATCATTGTAGTTTGTGTTGTTAATCTGAAAGTGAATGGGTTTGCAAAATGACAATTTTCTATTCTTTCTTAACAAATATATATATATATATATATATATATATATATATATATATATTCTTTCTTAACGAAATTATGAACCATCAAAATTAAGAGTATTTCATTTTGTCTATATGGGCACAAAAAGAAGTAATAATAATTTAGAACCTGTTAGAGATGTCTTAAAATTCTGTAACCAGGGTGCCTGTGTGGCTCAGTGGGTTAAAGCCTCTGCCTTTGGCTCAGGTCATGATCTCAGGGCCCTGGGATCGAGCCCCGCATTGGGCTCTCTGCTCATCTGGGAGCCTGCTTCCTTCTCTCTCTCTGCCTGCCTCTCTGCCTACTTGTGATCTCTGTCTGTCAAATAAATAAATAAAATCTTTTAAAAAAAATCTGTAACCAGTATTTACAGGTTCATACATGACAGTTGATAAAGAGTTGTATTCAAAAGACATTGTCCATTAGGTTGTATCTATAATTTCTAAAACCAGGAAGGTGAAATAAATATTTTATTTTATAATTATTAAATTCTTATTGAAATTCTGAACAAAGTTACTTTTCACTATCACTTTATTCTTGTGTTAATAATTTAAAAATTATGTAAGACCTTGATCAAAATTAAAAATAAAAAGTTTTTATTGGACCTAGATGATAAGTGGTAATGATTCTTTTTTGATTTTGTAAGCATTATTCAAGTTAAAAACATTTGTAAGGAACACATAGATTTGACAGTTATTCTACAGCAATACTTCATATTGTATATAACAATACTTTACAAACCAAGTGCTCAAAGGTGAACACCTGATATATTAGCTGTTGCCTTCCTTAGACTCCAGTTAATCTTGTTGATTTTTACTACTTCTATTTTTGGTTAACATAAGTCATCCTTCTGGACATGGTGTTAAAACATTACCACACACCTTGTGAAACAATTGAATAAATCTATCTCATTTATCTATCTATTTAAGTTATTTTATGATTAGAAGAAACAAAGACATAATTTACTGAATACACAGTGAAATATAGAAATGCACTTAACCTTTATAATCCATGATGTAATAGTAAAGAAAATTGTTACCATATTTATTGAACTCTTTTGTTGTAGCAAACAACATGCACAATGTCACTTAGAGTCTCACTTGCCAGTCAAGGGTAGTGGTACTGGCATGATTCTTTTATAGATGAAGTCTGAAATTCAGTGAGGTCAGGTAACCTGGACAAAGTCATAACCTTAATAAGTGTGTCTGACTCTTTAACTTCATAGTATCTACCCAGAAGAGTAGGATGTCAAGGAAGAACAATCAATTCTCCTTTAGTTATTGTATATTGCCTCTGCCTAGGCAAGATGGAATTTCTACTCAGGTTTCTGTCACGATGGAGAATGAGTGGAGGAAGCAATCTCAACCTTTCTTTCTACCCACTAGATCATTGCCACACAGAAGAAGTTAACTCGCTAGGTTAGAACCTGACAGTCACTGGGCCAATGCCATGTATCATGTGTCACAGTGGCTCAACACCATGAGCTGAAGTTCATTGCTCATGTGGAGTACATATTCTTGCCCTATCTTCCACTATTGAAATGAATGCTTTGGCAGTGCCAATAGAAGCAAGCCCTTGTGGAAGTGAGTTACCTGTCTTTTGTCTCTCTCTCTCTCTCTCTCTCCACATGGCATCCAGGTGCAGGTTTGGACAGAGGCCAGGAGATCCAGGCTGGCTTGATGTTAAGCATTGAGGAATGAAGAGGAAACAAATCAATTTTTTTTTCCTTAATTGCTGCTGACTACTCTTTCTCTGATATATTGGATGTTCCTTGGGTTGACTCTTCTTCAAACTGCAATGGTTAGGGTCTTGTCTGCTGAATGCTTAGGGCACAAAATGATCAGAGAAAAAGGAAGCAAGAGAACTCGCTGGGGTCTTTAGATAAGACCATGAACACAAATTTGGCTTTTGCCAGAGAATTTCAAATAATAATACTGTCACCAGGGACTCACCAGCAAGATCCAAACAAGCCACAATAACCCAATTTTCTAGCCCTACCACAAAAAACTAAGGCCAGATGCCCAATGCAAACTCCAGACAAGTCCACATGATCCAGTTTTTAACTGGTTTGATCCAGTTCAGATGCTAAGGATCATTACCACGTAATAAAAGCTTCCAATAGTTTTGTCACGTTCTTCACTTTCACAGATCATATTCTTCCACACAACCACTTCCATTATTCAGAGAACTGGGGAGAGGTGCATGAGAGCCTGGAGAATACAATCTTTACAGATACGATTTTCTAGGGAAAGTGAGGGTGATAAGGCAGCCATCCTCAAAGCACTGTCTCCTTTACCATAGGTTGTAGCACAGGATAGCTGGAGCAAAAGAAAGCTTGCTAAACACTGGGAATCAGGCTAGACGACGTCATCAAGTTTACCTTGCTTCTGGTAAATATGAAGTAGATTTGACTCGTATGCAAGAGGAGAAAAAAGAACTCTTTAAGGAAATCCAAAAATCCCTGTTGGAAAAGAGAGTTTGAGGTTTAAAAGAAGGACTAAAGAAAAGAGATAGCTAGGAGGAGCCCTCCTGGGTCACCCTCGGGAGGGATCATAGAAAGTGCGCATGCCCTAGACTGTACCCACTTAGGAAAATCAAAACAGGATGTGGTTCAGACTTGAAAAAATTCCCCGAGCCACCCATACATCTATCAGTAAAGGTCCTTGATTTTTAAAGGCTCTAGAGACTTAAAAACAACCTGTGACCACCAGTGGTAGAAAAAATAAACCTCTTGAAACTGAGGAGCTCATAGGAAGCCTTAAAAATAAAGTCCTACTCATCCCTGAAAAAACTGATGGTTGCCAGAAGGGAGGTGGGAAGGTGTTTAATAGGTGATGGGGACTAAGGATTAAATAGGTGATGTACTTGTTATAATGAGCACCAGGTGATGTATAGAAGTGTTGAATCACTATATTGTGTACCTGAGATGAATATTATACTGTATGCTAACTAACCTGAATTTAAATAAAAACTTAAAAAAAATCACACTCATCTCTGGTGACCAAGAAGATCATACACATGTCCCAAGACTGAAACCTTTCAGACACAACTGAAGATTTAACCTCAAAACTACTACTAGTCTCTCTAGAGGAATGTGATGGGAAGGGAGGACACAAGATTCTAATTTCCTCAAATAGTGAGAGTAGTCACTAAGCCACACATACAACCACCAGTAAAAGGTGAAAATGTAACTGGTTATAAGGGATTAGGCACAACCTTTGACCAAAAAGTAGTTAATGCAGACCCAGGATGTGACCCCTAGACAGCCAGGCTACAAGACAAAAATAAGGGGAATTTTTGAGTAAAGACATTAGAAACTGCACACTGTGGATAAAATGGACTTCACAGATTTGGTGCAACAAAACCACTGCACAAAATGACCAAATATGTCACTAAATCTCCCCAAACTAGAAATCCCAGAAAAGGGAGCATATGTGTCATTATCCAGAGTTACTGCAATATATTACCTACAAGTTCTGGGTTTTATTAACAGATTATGATGAGATGGGCAAAGCAATAGGAAAGTCTGGGCCAAGCACAAGAAGTTAAACAGAAGCTAAAAACTGCCTCTAAGAGAGCCAGGTTGTTGGGACTTAGCATAAACAACTATTATCAAATATTCGAGGAAACTAAAGAATTGTTTATAGAATTACATAAATGTATTATAACAATAACTGAACAAATGAAAGATGCCAATAAAGAGATGAAAGTTATAAAGATAATCAAATGTAAATTATGGAGTTGAAATTATAACTGACATGAAAAATTTGTCAGGGGCTCAGAAGTAGGTTTGAATTGATAGACAACATCACGGACCTTGCAGAAATATAAGGGATTATAAAAGAATACTATAAACATTTGTATGCTGGCAAGTTAGATAGCAAAGGAAAATGAAAACATTGGAACTCTGTTCCTGCCCATGCTTACCGCAGGGCACTGGTAGAAGTAGTTCTGCCTTGGCAGAGTTGGGAATACTTAGCCAGGTGGGTCTCACTATCCTTATTAATCAACATATAAAATCATGCTTTTTTCTTACTGTGGTATAGTCAGCACACCATGTGATGTTAGTTTCAGATGTCCAACACAGTGAATCAACAACTCTATGGGTAGCGCCAAGCTCACCACAAGTATAGTTACCATCTGTCATCATACAACGCTATTACAATACCATTGGCCATTTTCCTTCTGCTGTACCTTTTATTCCTGTGATTTATTTATTCCATAAGTAGAAGCCAGTACCCTCACTGTCCTTTACCCATTTTGCCCACCCCCTCCCCTGCCGGTTGCCATTTGCAACATCATGGATGGACCTGGTGGATATTATGCTAAGTGAAATAGCACAGGGAAAGACAAATACTATATGATTTCACTTATATGTGGAATCTAATAAAATAACATGTTAAAAATTTGCTTGATTATTTTCATTACACAGGATAATAATTCATTAATTATCTAAAATCCAAGCTTCTTTTCTAAGACAGTTTTTGGTGTGTGGTGCTTTGTTTTGTTATTTTACTTATTTTTAAAATTTTATTAGAGGGAGAGAAAGAGAGGAAGAGAAAGAGAGAGAATCTTAAGCAGATTCCATGCCCACTGTGAAGTTGAGGGGGGCTTGATCCCCCAACACTGAGATCATGACCTGAACCAAAATCAAAAGTCAGATGCTTAATTTACTGAGCCACCCAAGTGCTCCCAAGTTTCTTTCCATTAGATGTTTTTATATTATATTGAGGAGATAAGTTCCAATCGTAGTAACTTAACATTTTACATGTTAATTCAAGATGAACCAGAAAGAAAGATAAATCACTACAGAAACACCACAAGCTATAGGCAAATATGGAAGTTTGCAAGATACCCAAACCCTTAGGGTTCAAAGAGACGGAATATTCCACAATTAATATACAACCAGGGTCACTTGACACAACTGGAAATTATCTTAGTATGAATTTAAGTTGAATCTGTTTTCACATTAATTGTCCCATTAGTTTTCTTTTCTTTTCTTTTCTCTTTTTTTCTAGTAAGATAGAGATAAGGTTTACAAGGAAATGTTTAGTGAATTCAGTTTCAGTGGCTTAGATTGAATTTACCTAAGAATATGTACCCATCTAATTTACTTCTATTGCCACACCTATTTATTAGAAGTACAGGGAGTGTTGATAATATTTTAATTTTAATTTAGATTGTGAAAAGTTCACCTCATTGGCCATGGCACTCTTCCCTAGCTAAAAATTCTCACCTGGAATCTATGAAACACTGAGGAAAAAGTAGAGGTAGAATGATAGTTTTGTTAAAACCACTTTCTAAAGGAAATTTTATCCAAATTTATCTTTTCAGTTATCTGTATCAAGCAAAGAATCATTCCTTATATTGGTATTTTCTATTCACTGAGCTTTTGTTATAAATGCTTGCTATTAGGAAAGAAAAAGGAAAGACAACTGATTGGTCGGGTCTGGGTAATCTAATTTTTCCTTCCTTTTATGAGATTTGAATTTCTATAATTACTTTAAAGAAAAAAAATTAAAAAGGGAGGGTGGATGCTCAATAAAATCACCTTCTAATGCAACTAAATAAAATCACTTCTCATTCAATAAAATTAGAAAATTGAAAGATGAAAGCTAAAGATTTTTTCTGTGTGACCTTTCATAATATTTAGGCATCTGGCTTTGTAGATCAAGTAATCAACATACTAATTAAAACTGCGTTTTTGTGAATGTCAAAACTGTCATCTGCATTTTCAATGTTATAATTGTGTGAAATTAAAAGAGAAAAAAAGAGACTGCCCATCAATGAAATCACCATTATAAAATTATCCCAAGGACTATGCAGTGAAGAAAATGGACTTGCAATCCAGTATGTGTGGGTAAACTGAAGGATGGCTCCAATATGCAGGCACATAATCCAGCTCCTTTGTCCAAAAGCCCTTGACTGCCTACCTATGCAGCTGCACGTTTAATCAGAAACAAAGGAGTGATGATGTACAGTCATGCTTCTCATGGAATCACCTGATGCCTTGTTCAACTCTCCTCAGAGTTTCCCATTCAGTAGGCCCTTGGATGGAGCCTGGAGTTTGTATGTCTACCGGTGCCAGGTAATGCTTGTTGGAGGCACATTTTCATGGTGTTTCTACATGTCTTGTGATATTCGTGGAAGACCGAGATAGTATCTCCCTCAGGACAGAGGCATATTTTTTCTCTTGAACAGGTAAATAAAATGAAATTGGTCTCCTTGGGGGCCCTTATAAGATCAGAGTCTCCTAAGTTCAAGGTTGCCCCACTGTGACACAGACCCACTGCATGTTCAGTGAGCTCCTGAACCACCCTGCCTCACTCCTTGAGAATCAGAGGTAGGGGGAACTGATGGGCACATAAGGCTTTGACTCCTAAATGCTGTATATACACATTTTCCCCTCAAATCATGGCTGTTGAGGTGAAGGCACCGCCAGTTGTGAACTGATTGCAGTTATGAACGTTCACGTAATCCCCCTTCAACTAAAGGGTTACTCGTCAGACATTAAACATCAGATAACAGAATTTTTTCCATTGGTCTTTGGATACATAAGGAAGCATGAACAAAGCATTCTTCCTTTCTTCTTTAGATGGGCTTAAATCCTTCTCTTGGCTGCTACCATAACCTTGGACTTTCTAACGACAGGTGAACAAAACACTAATTAGTAAACTAGTCCCTTTTAACCCACTAGCACTACCTAACTCGATTTAGACCAGGGGTTCTCTCAGCTCTTCAACTTATGTAACTTTGGCAAAGCAGCTGCAGGCTTTTCATTGTTCAAATGTAGCTACTTTCCTATCATTGTTTTAAGGGTTTCGGAAAACAAACAGCGCAAATGTATATGGAAGTTCTGGGTACGGCATCCAGCTTATAGAAGAATCTCTAATGATTATTTTAAAATTTTCGTTTTGACCTTTTTTGCAGCTGAATCAGGAATTGCAGTTGAGACTCACAGTGCTTCTCTGTCATATTGGAAGGTGAGAGTAAAGTTGGTGCCACTGGGAAGCAGTAACTCAAATCTTGCCCTGGGACCCTACCTTTGCCTTATAAAGCAGTTGGAGGCAGAAGGCCGCTGGGCAATGTCCTGGAGAGGCAGCAATCTCTCTGTATTGCTTTTTGGTTCTTTTCACACTGCTGGGGATTCCCAGGAAAAGACTGAGACTGCCTGGGTCAGCACCCATATTAGCACCTTTGTCAAGTCATCCCTTATCTCTTCTTATTGCTGGGAAACAGGAGAGGATTTCCTTGGCCTGTTCACTTTCTGCTCTTTTCAAGGCTGATTTATCCCATGGAGATGATAAATGCTAGATTACCTAGGATACCAACCCTTATTTAATGCCTGCTGTTCTCAGAATGATGGGACACATATGCCCACTCTTCCCTGGAGCATTGGTGGCCTATCAAAGAACTGGGGCAGCGTCTTGTTGACTCTTCTCACATGATACAGGGTGGAGTGGACCCAAATCCATACTAAAAGAGGTCCACACCGATGAGAGATGTCTGGCTGCTCCTGCCGCTCCAGCCTACAGCCACCACAGTATTCCGAAAGCATCCCAAGGGCTCCATTGCAATAACTTCCTAGCTGGCCCCCCTCACTTCATTCCCAGCCCTCCAATCTGCACAGTGAACAGAAATGCCCTCCTTTTCAATAGGCCCCAACACCTAGGAAACTCATTTGCTGCACTAAGGAGGCCCCCAGGATTAAGATCAGCTTTCCTATTTATGCTTCATGAAAGCGGCATAGCACTGGGCCTAGTTGGTCACCCGGAAAGACTTAATGGAAATCATTACTTCAGTGCATGCACATTCCCAAGGGCAGAGGAGCAGTGGTGTGTAAGCTAACTAGTTTAAAATTTTGTGAAGTTTGTAAAGCATGTTTTTGGGGAAGCTCCTATTGAAATGTCCTGGTAATATTGGCAGCAAGAATGGATGAGTGCCTGCCTTCTGGGACATTAGTGCATCATTAGTTCCAGTTGGTGAGGATGCTGCCTCCAGACTAAGATGCCTAGGGAGGGAGACCCTCTCAGGCCCCCAAGGCCTGGAGTCTAAGGCAGCAGGCCTCTGCCTTCTCCCCACCCCAGACACAAGCATTAGGGTGTATCAATGCACAGGGAGTGGGAGACTTTCGCCCAGTGAATTAGGCCATGACCCAGGGAATCCAGAGAGTCACTTTTGTTGTTTTGGTTAAATAATTTTCCCTCTGTCTTTGGTTATTCTCCTTTTGCTCAGCACTGTTAATGTATTTTCACCTGTGGCATACAAAAACTTGGAAGGCTTAAAGTCCCACGGGAAGCTTATGGCACTGTTGGTGATTTGTCACCCAAATGACAGTGTTCTGGGCAAATCTTCTACAAGAACATCATGCAACAAGATCCCCATTTCCCCAGGTGTCAATGGTATGATTTATAGAGGACACAGAGCCAGCGGGAGGTCATTGCTGGGAGGGCATCTCATACTCTGGTACTGACACAGTACCATCCTTAAAGATAGCTGCCAATTACAGATGCTGGGCTGCAAATCTTTCCATGAATTCCATTTGCTTCCTACGTTTAGCTTCTGCAGGTAACTTCTGAGTCATTGCTGGAGGGCTGGTTATGTGGCGCATACCAGAAATGATTACCCCTTACAGTTATCTATTCTCTGGAGAACTGCCCTCTTCTAAAGAGGAACCATGTTTACCCAAACCTGCCCCAGTGACTGACATGGGTGCAGAAGCCAAGGCCTTCCCCTGTGGGGTCCTGCACATCACCTCCCTGGGATGGGACAGAAGCCAGTCTGAGCTGAGACCTCTTTTGACTTGCGAACACCAGCAATAAATCAGTTGAACCTGAATCCCCACATTAGGCTCTGCTTCCAAGAGCACCCAGCCTTAAATGAAATCAAGAATATCTTTAAAGGAAAGTGACCCCAATCTGTTATGGGATTTTGTTGCATTTTGTTTTGTGGCCCTTCTTTTCATGTTAACTAATTCTGAAATGGGGGCAACTAGAAAATAAAGGCTGTGATTTTCACAGAGCTGCATCGTTGTTTCAAAAATTACATCCCTATTCCTTAATATTCACTGATAAACATACACTAATGTGCTTTCTTGCTAATACAGAGCTGATCAAATGAATTTCTGTTTGAAGAAAAGCATTTGCACTAGGTAATTATATGCAAGATAAATTAAAATAGAATCTAGGTATCACACTATAATTACAAGATAATAACATATAAAGCATTTAAAGCCAGGGGAAAATTCTGTCTCTATTTATTGTCAGCAAAATCAGATAGTAGCATTTGATCTTTGTTTCCTGGCTTAACAGATTTCATTTTTGTCACCAAAGATTCCAATGTTAATATTTGTCCTGAGGACGTACATTATCTAATTTACCCATTGTCCAGTTGCCAACATCAGTGAGAACCATTTATGTATCCAGGCTATGGTGGTATTCACGATTATCCTCTTCCCATTTACAATCCCGTATTTGAAGAAGTGGATGGGAGGGAGATCGAAAAAAGTCAAAGGAAAACAGTCATATGCAAGTTATGATGTCATCTGATTCACGACTCCATATAACATTGTCCACACTGCTGTTTCTTCCATTCCCAGGGGGGTGCTTTTTTCCTACTCTTTTGTTCAAATCAGCTTTTTTTTTTTTAGAGATTTTATTTATTTGTTTAAGAGAGAGTGCACACACACAGCTGGGGGAAGGGCAGAGGAGGAGGGAGAGGGACAAGCGGACTCCATGCTGAGCCCTTGTGTTGGGCTCCTCAAGGGCTTGAGACTACCATCCTGAGATCATGATCTGAGCCAAAATCAAGAGTCAGAAGCTTAACCTACTGAACCACCCAGGAGCCCTTCAAATCAGCTGTTGAAAAGTGACTTACCTTGGGTAGTTGCAGGGAAAGATAGCCTTTTAAATTCTGTTACCACTCAAAGCTACTCTGACTTTCAGAATTGTATCTAGACAATGTCTCTATGCCTCATGAAATGGTTTGCTCCTTATATACATTTATCCTTCAATCATTTTCATTAATCACAAAAAATTACAAGAGTGTTATTTATTAATCACTGAAAACATGAAATAAACTCAAAAGTTGTGTGGTATGATGGTCAATGAATGCTAAGGAAATAACTTTTTAATTAGTGTATATTTATAGATCATACAAAGCCTAAATAGAATTAATGATTGATTAAAAGGAAATTTTTTTTGTTGTTCAAGAAACTAAAGTTTGCATAAAGAAAAGTAAACTTTTAGTGTTTTTCTTCTGCTATCAATGGCTTTTATAGAGACTTGTAAAATAAGCATAACTAAAATAATTATTAGTGTATATTATTTAATGAGATGACTTATGTAAAATCTCAATACATGCAGCCCTTTATTCAATACATGGAGCCTCTATTTTCATGGTTGTTCAGATGACAATTCCAACTCCTGGAACAAGAATGGCACATCATAACAACTCAAATGGATGCCAATGGGATACTACAGTGAATGCAGTCAACCTGTCCTTTAGAGGATGAAATATCTGAAATAATACATATACGAATGCAATTAAATTGTTTTGACTTATTTAACATCAAAATATGAAGGCGGGAACCTCTAATATTCTGAGGATTCCCATATTGCATTAAAGAGTGAAACCACCATGGGCGTACGACTTCTGTAACCCAAGCTCTATGGAAAAAGGATTACATCACCACTCAGAAAACTTAAATTTGCAACATAGGACTGATCTTTCCTTAGTCACACTGCAGTACCATCACACGTGGAAGTCTTTCAGTTTCTCAGCCACCCAAACTTGGTTGAGCTCCGGTACCATTTCCTCTGACCCATCTTTGATTCTGTGAGGCTGACTTAAACGTCTCCTCCCTTTGTCCATTATGCCCTCCTTCAGATACATTTCTTTCTATATAATCAGTGTTTTCATATCTGTCTTCCCCAGGGGATTCTCAGATTCCTAAGGTCAGCAAATGTATTTTTTTTTTCATTTACACATGCCCAGAATTCAGCAGTGTGTGCATCCTATACATCACTCATTGCCAGTTGGATGAATGAATAACCAATCTAAAATGGACCCAAGATTTCTTGGCAAAGTTCTTCTCAGTGTCTTCCACAGAGCAGTAATGGTGTTGTTTTGACTCTTCATGCTTCTGCTGGACTAGAGTAAACAAAGATCTTGTTCATTCCAATAAAGTACTTAATTAAGAAGAGTTGTTGAAATGTCAATAAATATTCAAAAGGGAGGCTTTCTGGAGATAATTTGAAATTCAAATAATCTGGCTGTGATAAATGAGAGCTGATGGTAGAGAAATTATTAGTCACCCATCTGAATGTGCTTATTAGCCCCATAGCAGTAGTTAGCACCACGTAGAGAAAAGAAAGGCTGGAAAGGCCCTGGAGAGGCTCACCCAACCAACAGGCAGGAGAGGAAGGAAATCTGGCTTCTCTGCTTTTAACCCAGTCTGCTCAGCTCCAAGGCTTCCTGGAGCCCATTAGGAGACCTAGACCTGTATGCACCCAACACTGGAACAAAAAGCCACAAAATACAAATATCCTGGTTTAAGTGGGGCTGATACTTTAGGACCAATGTCAGCTGGCAGCCCTCTTCAATCACCGCACCTCCCATCAACTGTTGTCCTCAACCAAATTATAGACCAAATACCAATTTGGGAACCAATTAAGGGAAAAATAAATGTCTGTGACCTACATGACTGGGCTGATTTTTCCATTGCCTTGTGCCTTATATTCTACTGATGATCCTGATGCATTCCCATTAAAGAGCAAAGAGGGAGATTGGAGTGGGGGAAGGTAGTATCTATTATATTGCAAGTACTTCAGTGACCTCTCATTACAAGATGGGGATTATTACCGCTCTGTACCAGAGATAAATGAAGCTCAGAAGCGCTAATTAACTTCTCCAAGGTAACATAGCCAGGAAATGATTGAGTCCAGGTCTTCAGTGTTCATCAAAGATCTGACATAATTCTTGTAACATCTTTCTAGAGCTAAAGAAATGCTAGGGAAATTGGTTCTTTCTTTTAATATCTGCATTATTTATCTTCTTTCCCCATACATTTGCAAATAGGTTTTATGAAAGAGTTCCTTCTACTTTTGAGACTTTCATTACCAGAAGCCATCATTTACAATGCTTATGAATATTTTCATTATGATAGTTATTTTAAAATATAGGTGTGAAGACACCAATGTATTGTTTTGCTTTGCTTAGTATGCAACTAAAAATGATACTGCACTCAAGTATAAACACCTTTCCTGGATATTAAATTATTCTTCATGGGTTATTTACATTAGATGATAAAGTGATGCCAATATCAACCCTGAAACGTGAACTATGAATTCAAACTAAAGTGAACACCTATGACTGCTAAATTTTTCCAACATTGTGACTGTGCTAATATTCAAAATCAGGCAAACATAAGGAGTATAGATTAAATCTCCTTTCTGACACACCAATACATGCTTTATTTTGTAATAAAATAAAGAAATGTCAATAAATAAAATTTATTTATGTAATAAAATAAAGAGAATAAGGAAATCTACATATAGAGAAAATTGATTATTTGTTCCTCAGGGGTGGGGCAAGGTGGGGTGGGTGCATAGCAGGGCAATAGCAAAGTGCATGGGATTTCTTTTTGAGGTAATGAAAATATAAATTTGACTGTGGTGATGGTTGCACATATCTGTGGTATGTGATAAAATAAATAGATTTTATTTCCAAATGTCATCACTTATGAAACACTTTCCTCAGTATTTGTTTCTATTTCATGACAGCAGAGACAGGGTAAAAAAGGAATAGATGTTTCATCCACTTTTAATTGATCTAAATGAGCCTTACTGTTTTTTTCTTTCTTTCTTTTAATGTTTGTACTCCAGCACCTTATTTATTTATTTTTTAAGATTTTGTTTATTTATTTGACAGAGACAGAGATCACAAGCAGGCAGAGAGACAGGCAGGGAGAGAGGAAGGGAAGCAGGCTCCCCGCTGAGCAGAGAGACTGACACGCAGGGGCTCCATCCCAGGAGAGGAAGGCAGAGGCTTTAATCCACTGAGCCACCAAAGCACCCCCATACTCCAGCACCTTCATCGCCTTGTCTTTGGGGAGAGAACATACTTCATCTATCTTCCTATTACTTCAGAGCTGCCTTGAAATCAGCTGCTTTTCTGAAGCTTATGCTTATTTCTCTGTAGTTTATAAAACCTTAATTTCAACAGTTGATTATAATGAATAGTGCCACTCAGAGTTTCTGATATAAAATTTTGCTTTTTAAAGATTTTATTTATTTATAAGCCCAAAATAAGTCTCCATCCCAGAATCCTGGGATCATGACCTGAGTCAAAGACAGACACTTAACTGAGTGAGCCACCCAGCATTCCAAAATTTCACTACTTCTATATTTTTAATTAAATATTCTCTCTTCATCTCCTTTCCCACCTCACACCTCAGTAGGACAGTAATTTTATATTTTAGTAAGAGTATTAAATTTAAAAAAAATTATTTTAGAGAGAGAGCATAAGCAAGGGTGTGCGTGCAGAGGGAGAGGGAAAGAGAGAATCTCAAGAAGACTCCCCACTATGTATGCAGCCTGATGGGGGACTGGATCTGATGACCTTGAGATCATGACTGAGCCGAAATTGACTTGGTCACTCACCTGATTGAGTCATTTACGTGACCCAATATCATTACGTTTTACGGCTGTCCTGATCAAAGATTTATTGTTAACATGACAAAGATGGCTGATGTTCACTTACAACTGTTGTTCTTCCATTTGATAATAATAGTAGTGTTGGAATACAAATTAAACTGCTTGTTCTCACTTTCATATAGGTACAGACACATAGCTAGCTTATGGTCAGCTATAGTATGGTGCAATTGTGAGATGTGTCATTAAAAAAGGAGACGCTTGAACTTTTGTTTCCCTTTTCACTTCCTGTTGTCTAAAAGTCAGATGTTATAGCTGCTAGTCCAGCAGTTAGTAGGCCACGAGATAATCTTGGTAACAATAAGACAAAAGGAGCCTGGGTCTCTGAGTATGTATGGACTGCCATATATACTCTGGAAGGGCTGCTTCCAGATCTTTTGATTGTGATAAAAGTTGAACATATCTTATTCAAATCACTGTTATTTTACTTTAATTTTTTTGTCACCAACTAAACTCAATTTTTAGCAGCTTTATTCAGATATAATTATCATATAGTATAACTCACCCATTTAAAGGGTACAATTCAATGGATTTGAGTATATTCACAGATACACGCAATGATCACTACAGTCAAATTTATATTTTCATTACCTCAAAAGGAAATCTCATACACTTTAGCTAATGCCCTGCTAAGCACCCATCCCACCTCACCCCACTCCTGAGGAAAAAATAATCAATTTTCTCTGTATGTAGGTTTTCTTATTCTAGATTTTCATACGAACAGAATCATAGACTATGTGGTCTTTTATGACTGGTTCCTCTGACTTACCATGTTTTCTTTTTCTTTTTTAATTTGACAGAGAGAGCAAGAGAGCACAAGCAGGGGGAGCAGTAGAGAGAGAGGGAGAAACAAGCTCCCCAGCAAGCAGGGAGCCCAGTGCTGGGCTCTATCCCTGGACTCTGGGATCATGACCTGAACCAAGGGCAGACACTTAACCATCTGAGCCATGCAGGCGCCCCACCATAATGTTTTCAAGTTTCATCCACATTGTAGCATGTATCAGTCAAATAACATTCCATTGTATGGATAGCCTACATTTTGTTTATCCATTCATCCATTTTTGGAATTTGGGTTATTTCTGCCTTTGGATATTACGTATAATGCCACTATGTATGTAAGTAATGCTACTATAAACATCATGTTTTCATTTCTTTCAAGCATATATCTGGAGTGGAATTGCTGTATCCAACTGTAACTCTATGTTTTGTTTGTTTGTTTTTTGTTGGAGGACTCAGACTGTTTTCCAAAATGGATGCACCATTTTACATTCTCACCAGTAGTATATGAGACGGTTTCCAAATTCTCCACATTCCTTTTTTTTTTTTTTTTTTTTAAAGATTTTATTCATTTATTTGAGAGAGGGAACACAAGAGCAGAGTGAGGGGCTCAGGGAGAGACAGACTCCCTGCTGAGGGGCTCAATCCCAGGACCCTGTGATTATGACCTGAGCTAAAGGCAGATCATTAACTGAGACACCCAGTCATCCTTGCAGTAAATTTTGAAATCAAGAAGAGTGAGTAATAATTTTGTTCTTCTTTTTCAGGATTATTTGGCCATTCTGAGTCTCTTGGAATCTCGCATGAGTTTTAAAGCCATCTTGCCCATATCTGTAGTCATCTAGGATTCTGAAAGAGATTGTGTTGACATTGTAGATTAGTTTGAGGAGTGTAGCCATCTTAACAATGTTAAGTCTTTTACTCTATAAATGTGTGATATTTTCTCACTTCTTTAGAACGTCTTTAATTCCCTGCAACAATGTTTTATAGTTTCTGAGTATACTTTTACACTTTCTTGTTAAATTTCTTTTGAACTATTTTATTCTTTATGATGCTCTTGTGAATGGAATTCTTTCAATTTCATTTTTGGATTGTCCATTGCACATATATAACAGTGTAACTGATCTTGTGTTTTGATCTTATGTCCTGCAAATTTGCTAAACTTATTTATTATTTATAACAGGTTTTTAGTTAATTCCTTAAGATTCTCTCTATATATTTGTCATTTACAAATAGAGTTAGTTTTACTTCTTCCTTTTCAACCTGGATGGCTTTTATTTCTTTCTGTTTTCTAATTGATCTGGATAAAATCTTCATTAAAATTATGAATAAAAGTGGCAAGAGAAAACATTCTAATTTTGTTCCTGATCTCAGTAAGAAAACATCTGTTCTTTTACCATAATGTTAGCTGTGGATTTTTGTAGATGCCTGTTATCAGGTTGAGTCAGATCCCTTCTGTTTCCAGTTTGTTTGTTTGTTTGTTTTGGGTCATGAATATGTGTTAGATTTTGTCGAATGCTTTTTCCTGTAAGAATGGAAAAAATCATGTTATTTTTTGTTTTTAGAATTCAACAATGAAACCATTTGGATTTGGAATTTCCTTTGTAATTTTTAAAATTACTATCAACAGGGCGCCTGGGTGGCTCAGTGGGTTAAAGCCTCTGCCTTCGGCTCAGGTCGTGGTCTCGGGGTCCGGGGATCGAGCCCCGCATCGGGCTTCTCTGCTTGGCGGGGAGCCTGCTTCCACCTCTCTCTCTGCCTGCCTCTCTGTCTACTTGTGATCTCTGACTGTCAAATAAAAAATAAAAAATCTTTAAAAAAAAAATAAAAAAATAAAATTACTATCAATCACTTCATTTGTTATACATTTTTTTCAGAATGTATATTTCTTCTTGAGTAGGCTTGATAGTTTATGTTTTTCTACAAGTGTGTCCATTTTATATAAGTTATCTAATTTATTGGCATAAAATTATTAAGTTTTTCTTTATAGTCCTTTTAATATCTGTAAGATCAGTAGTAATGTCTTCTATTTAACTTCTTATTCTAGTAATTTAATTAGTCTCACTCTCTTTTTCTTGGTAAATTTGCCTAAAATTTTGCCAATTTTTTCAATCTAATCAAAGAACTAGTTTTTTGTTTCATTGATATTTCTGTATTCAAACTCAATTCTTACTATTAGAGATAGTCAGCTTTTTTTTTTTTTTAGTAATTCCAAGAGCCATACTCAAAGTAAAAGTTGATGTCTTGTGATAAATCTCTACCAATAATCATTTTTGTTGATGGAAGGGGAATGGAGACAGGACAGTCTATCAAAGACTCAAGGTTCTGAAATTTATGTGTTTTCCTTTAACTCAGACTTATTTACCATTTAAAGAAATAATATTATTTTTCTATGAAGATAATGTACATAAAGCTTGTAAATAACCCAATATAGTATATCCTATAGAAATAATTTTCTTCTCCTTCCTTTGAGAGGCTTATTCTTTGAGAGTAGGGAATTATCAATGTGTTAAGTTCAGCAACTATTTATTCTCAGGTAGCTCAATAAGATAAATTCTGAAGGATTGAAGCTAAATAATTTTTACTTGGCTTATTCAAAAATATAAAACTTGAATTTTTATTCCAAGTCCTACTGTTAAACTAAAGGATCAAAAAATGAGCTAAGGAGTCATAAGTGAAATAGGTGGCTAAAGCTATGACCAGATACAGGTTTGATGGAAGAAGAAATCCTCTGCTAACTCAAGGTAGTATAGTGGAAAGTGTTACTTGTTCAGTCCATAATAGTGGAGATAAGAATAATTGTTTGAGGAAAAAAACCTTTTGAGAACTATGACCAGAATGTGATTTTAAGTAAAAAGCTAGGTTCTAAACCATTTGTTTTCCATTCATCCAAAACATCTAAAGCAAGGGTCTGCAAATCTTTTCTTCTAAAGATCATAAAGTCAATAGGTATTATGGGCTATACAATAAACATAAATAATGTTAGCAGTATGAAAAGAGATGTCCAAAAATTGAAGGTTCCTGGAAATCTCCATTTGGGACAACTGGTCCCATTGCTTCTCCACCCTCACTGCCTCCCCACTCCAACTTCATGTACTATGAATTTTATCATAAATAAATAAATAAATAAATAAAGGAAACAAATAAGCAACAAGAAGAAAATCTTCACAAACATCTTTAATAAAAACATTAAAAAATAATGAGGAACTAGCATCCTGGAGGTGGGAGTGGTAAGTAGCCCAGAAAACAGAAGTCCTTTTTGTTCTGGCACTGGTGGTCCTCAGCATTTAGGTCAGTTAGCTGTCTGTTCACTCACCCTAAAATACAACTTTTCTGCTAACATTCCAGAAACATATTCAGACCTCTAATTTAGTCTTTATATTTATAGGAAAAACCTGGTTGTAAAAGAGAACCACAAGAGATCTGTAACACAAAGAAACCCTGAGAAAATCTATCTCACAAAATACCTCACAGAAGGCTATCAGTCTTAGAAAGAAATCCACTGCCATGAAAACAAACATACAAAACAACACTGCAATAAACAAAACCAAAACATTCGTGTTAAATAGATACTCTGGGTATCCAAGAAAACCTTTACTATCCTCAGACAGAGTTAAAATTATGCAGCATGAACTAAGACAAAGACCAATATATAAAAGTTGATTGCATTTCCACTTACTAGAAACAAACAATCTTACACTGAAATTTAAAAAAAGTACTATCTACAATAACATCCAAAAATATGAAATAGGGATAAACCCAACAAAAGATGTACAAAGTCCTTATATTTAAAAACAAAACAAAACAAAAACTATAGCTGGAAGAAATTAAAGAAGAATCAAAGCAGTGATTCCCAACCAATTTTCCACTCCTGGGGGCATTGTGCAGTGTCTGGAGACATGTTTGGTTGCCAAGCTGAGGAAGGAGGTTGTGCTACTGAAATCTAGTCAATAAAGGCCAAGGATGCTGCTAAACATCTAATAATGCACAGAACAGCTTTGTACAACAAAGAATTATGTGGTCCAAAATGTCAGTGTGCAAGGCAAAGGCACCCACACTATTAGGATGTCAGTTCTCCACACAGTGGTGTATAGAGTTAATGTAGTCTCAATCAAATTCTCAGAATCTGTGTATAATACACATGTGTGCATGCATACACACACACACACACACACACACACACAGGCTAATTCTAAAATTTATATGGGAAGGTCCTATCATAGCCAAAATGACTGAAAAAGAATTTGGTAAACTGACATTATTTGATTTTGAGACATAAAAAAAACAGTGGCCAAGGTAATGTGGTATTGACCCTAACATAGCCAAGTAGAACAATGGAACAGAATGGCTAATCCAGAAACAGAGTGAACACATATGGACAACTGATTTTCAACAAGGATGCAAAGGCGATTAAATGGGATAAAAGATAGTGTTTTTAACAAATGGTGCTAGAACAATTGGATATATGTGGAAGAAGAAAATGAACTTCCATTTATATTTTACAACATATGCAAGTTAACTCAAAATGTATCATAAGTCTAACTGTAATATAAAACTTCTAGAAGAAAAGATAAAGAAAAATCATTATGACTATGATTAGGGAAAGATTTCTTAGAAATAACAAATACATAACCCATAAAAGAAAAAAGATAAATTGGACCTCATCAAAATTTGACACTTAGGCTTTCTGAAAAAAACTGCTAAGAGGATGAAAAGGTAAACCATGGACAGGGAGAAAAAAGTTAAAAAGCATATGTCTGATAAAGAATTTGTATCTTAAATGCATAACTATGTAAAGAATTCTGAAAACATAATAAAAAATAAACCAATTAAAAATGGACAGAATTTTTAAACAGACCTTATTTAATGAGGAGAAACAGATGGCAACAAAACACACAGAAAGATGCTCAATATCACTAGCCAATAAGGAAATGCAAATTAAAACCAAAAGGAAATACCACCATATAGGTATTAGAATGGCTAAAATTAAAAGGACTGTATCAAATGTTGGAGAATACATGGAGGAATTAGTACTTTCAACTGGCACAATGTACAACTGGTGAAATATGTAAATGGTAAAACAACTTTGGAAAACAGTTTGGCAGTTTCATTAAAAGTTAAACATATATCACCATCATCCAGCTATTTCATTCTTAGAAATGAAAATGTATTTCTGTGCAAAAATTTACTGGATATTCTTAGCAACTTTATATACAAAAGCCAGAAGGTAGAAACAATCCAATGTCTGTCAAGAGGTGAATGGGTAGATTAATTGTGGTTATCATAACAATGGAATACAACTGAACAATCAAAAGTGGCAAAGTATTGATACCTGAAACATGAATGAACCTCAAAATAATTATGTTGAATAAAACAAGTTAGAGGAAAAGGAGTGCATACTACTTCATTTGTATAAAAATTTAGAAAATACAAACTAATCTCTAGTGCATCAGTTGTTGAAAGCTCATTACTTGCTGCTTGAGACAGGAATGGCTGTCTAGAATAGGGTGGAGATATTACAAAGTGTCACAAGCAAAATTTTGATTGTGAAGATGTTGACTGTGATGGCAGTTTCATATATGTCAAAACTGATCAAGTTATACATTTTAAATATGTGCAGTTTTTATATGTCATTTATACTTCAAAAAAGCTATTTAGAAAATGAAATCGAATTGTTAAAATCAATCTCTTGGAACACATAGCTAACAGACACAAAACCACAATAGGAAATGTTATATGTTAAGTATGGATCTGTTAAGTGCAAAATCTGACTATTAGCACATGAAGAGAGGCACAGGACATTTTCTTAAAAAGTAATATAAGAAAAATATTTAGAGCTAAGAGATATGGATCTTTTTTTTTTTTAAAGATTTTATTTATTTATTTGACAGAGAGAGATCACAAGTAGGCAGAGCAGCAGGCAGAGACAGAGGGGAAGCAGGCTCCCTGCTGAGCAGAGAGCCCAATGCGGGGCTCGATTCCAGGACCCTGAGACCTGGGACCTGAGCCGAAGGCAGAGGCTTTAGCCCACTGAGCCACCCAGGTGCCCCGAGATATAGATCTTTAGATCCAGAGTTTCACTCAGATTCTACAACTCAATGAACAAAAAGACTTGCACTAAATAGCTCTTTATAAATGCTAGAAAGATGTCATAAAAGTTCCCTTAATCCTGGATGGGTTGAGAAGTTAGGGGTGAGTCTCTATAAGTAAATAAGAATCAATTGACGTCAAATTTTTTATCAGTATAACTAGATGATAAAATATAATTATACAATGATTTCAAAGTTCTAGGGAGATTGCTTTGCATCCACATCACTACCAACCTAATTACCAAGTAAACAAAACAAAACAAAAAACAAACAAAAACAAAGAAAGAATTCAGATATGCAAAGCCTCAGAAATCTTCTGTCCTCTTCTCATATTTTCGGACATTTACAGAGGATGAACTTTGGCAAAACGAGGAATAAAAAAGAGAAGACCTGGGCTGTTAAAAAAATTGGTGGAACTAATCCAGGAGTTCAATGGAAAGAAATCATAGGATGAGAACTTTGCAGCAGGTCCAAAATGCAAGCAATCCTAATTTGTATGGAAGTCAGTTAATACCAAGAAAAATATTTTCATGAAGGAAGATAGAAAGGACAACAAACAATAAATTTAATGACTAATGTGGTGAATAATGTTAGGTACACGGTCAAGAAAGGATACCATTCCTTCCTTCCTAAGTAAAAATAATACAAATTAGAAACTCTAGAATGGGTGTTCGTGGGCGACTGGGTGGGACTAAACCCAGGAAGGACTCGATGAAACATACCTGTTGAATGATTTGGATCAAATGAAGTAGTGTTGGAAAAAGTAGTTCATTATATCTAGACCTTAGGAAGATTCTCCCTCAAATAACCCAAAGTTGAGATATCGCACAAAGAGGTCGGAACAAACTGTTTAGCTTTGCTTTGAATATTTATATACTTGATAACATTTTTCATTGTTTTTGAAATTTTAGAACTAATTTAAAGTAAAATCCTGAAGGCTGAAATGTAGCTACCATTCTGAATGGGGCAGTTTTCAATCTCTGTAACTCAGTAACAGCTGCCAGGATACCTCTTTTCTTACACGTCCAGAGTTTCACTCAGGAACCCACTTTGAAGTGAGAAAAACTATTAACTACAGAAATTTTTTTCTTCTTCTAAGATTTATCTTTATGCCTTCAAATGAAATATTAAACATTGAATATAGCTCAATAATGTAGGTTGTTTCATTAGTTTTTGTTTAGAATCAATCTATAAACATAATATTAAATAGTAAAATACAACTTTATGACTGTAGGTAGAAAGCAGATGTGTTGAACCCTGGTAATATAGAACTACAGTTAACACAAGATAGGGGGTGAGGAAAGAATAAGAGAAACTCATGAAAAGATAGGGGTGTTGACATATTTATCTAAAAATAATGGGAGTCAAGAAACAAATGCTTGAAAACCTAGGGATCAGAAATGGAGATTTCAGTTGTAAAGATATTTTTTCTTTGGATCATCTGGCTACCAAGGCCACTAACCTAATTGCTATTTGGTTTTAAGATGCACACACATACACCCATACCCATTCCACACCATTTCAGTGAACTACATTTTGCTCACAAGTACCCTCTGCATTGCTTGCCCATGGATTCTAAATGAAACCTCTATAAGTAAAAAATAAAATTATAGAGTGTGAGTCACTCTAATGTAAGCAGTACCTCAATCAATAACCATCGCTGATTTAGTCCTATTGGGGCTCAATGTCCTACTTTCCAAAGAGTCAATCTTTCCTGTAGAATTTTTCCCATTCAAAGGAGCGTTGGCAGTCCATGCCCTTTAAAGCTGATAAAAAGGAGGTAGGTGAGGGGCCTCTGGGTGGCTCAGTTGGTTGAGTATTGGTTGACTCTTGGTTTTGGCTCAGGACTTGATCTCAGGGTCATGAGATTGAGCTTCCTGTCTCAGGTTCCCTGCTCAGCAGGGAGTTTACCTCCCCTCTCCCTCTGCCCCAACCTGTGCTCATGCTCTCTCTCTCTCTCGAATTTATTTATTCTTAAGTAAATCTTTATGAGACCCATATGCTACTTATTGCACTAACAGGTGCCTTCAAATAAGTAAATAAATCTTAAAAACAAAACAAAACAAAAAAAACAGGTGGGCAAGAATTGTAAAATGGTGCCAAATGTGTACATGGACCCTAGTAGCCCTGGGAACATAGGACTGAAAAGATTCTGGAGAAAGACTCCCAGGGCATAATTGTACTCTGCATTTAGGGAGGCTTTTTTTTTTTTTTTGGTTAATCAAAAGTGGATTGCTTTTGAAAGAAGATTTAAGAAACTCAGTCAAAATTTGAAAACCTTTTTTTTCCCCCTGAAGTTATTGGTAATTTAAACTTGTCATCTGAATAAATAGCGTTACAGCCTCATGGAGTAGGCGAGAAATGTCCTCATAGTGATGTTCCAGTCTTAGATGAAGCATTAATGTGAAATATGTCCAAGTCAGGGTCCCAAAGTAGATCAGGGATGTAAAAGCATATGATGAAAAAAAGTATGTTACAGTGTCTGTAAAGAATTACTGAAGAATTTGTATTATTTTGCTTAGAGTAGATAAATTTGAGGGTGTACTAACTGCCCGAGGACATTTTATAAGACTAACAACCACAGCGGGGATTTTCCTTTTAAGGTATTTGCAGGTGAGCCAGCAGCTTTTCTGAGAGCCTACAGATATATTTCTCAATAAAAGTCCTATCTGGCTTGAGGTGTGTGGGGATCTGAATTCATTCATTCATTCATTCATTCATTCATTCATAGACATTGCTTGTTACTTTCTCATTGGAAAGGAAACAGGGGAAACTGCCTTTAGTACTAAAAAACTAAAAAGTAAGGACCAATACCACCTGTGCCAGAGATTATTGGTAGGTCTTTCCCCTGGTCTTTCATATAAAAATATTTCTCTCCTTAAACACTTATTTGAAGACACAGACAAGCTGGATCTCTGTGGCTCTAGGTGTCTTTTGAAGTTCAGAATAAATCATGATTTTTAAAGAAATGTCATGTTTCAGTTGTCCTCACATGCAGTCAGCTTTGAGCTTATTTCCTGTGACTTTCCAAGTAACCTAAATAGGCATGTGCATCTAAAAATACCTAGAATTAAAATAAGCACACCATTTCACCAAAAGATAGCCAAGGAAGAAAAAAAAAATCAGTCTTTGTATTTAAGTCAGTTAGTTCTTTTTTAATAAATTTGAATTCATTCATCAACAAGTTTCATATTGTATCTATCACTCAATTTTGCTGTTTGTTTTTCATGTCAAATAATACCAAAAAATTACATCAATGTGCTTAAGCAAAATTGGGTTTTAATTTATCTTTACAATGAAATGAAATCAACATGGGAATTGGTCATGACAGCAATCGCCTATTCCTACTAGAATAATCCTGTACTTACCTTGAACACATTCACTGACTTGTGAAGTAGAAATATGAGACAAGAATGATAAAACGTGTTTATGGGGCTCATCCTAGGGAGAGGCATGTTGTGTGAGCCACTCTCTGGGAGGTCACTATTTACCCAGGTGTTGGGAATTGAGTATTTCGGAAAACATGGCACCTTTCAATGCAGTAGAAGAGGTAATCGATCCAAGGCACACTAGCTAGTGTCCTGGGAAAATTTAATCCACCTGGGCAGCTCTTTGCCCCACGATTCATTGTTACTCTGACCGATGGCTCACATAAGATGAGAGCCAGAGTCAATTCCATGAGTAACAAACAATTCACCCATTGTTCAGTTTTGCTTACATAGAAATGGCCAGAAATACAGACTTGTTTTCAGGTGGAGCATTAAGTAAGAATTATGAGATGGTTCATAATTTCAAGCCAGGAGATTCAAAGTTAGACATGTTCTCTTTAATCAAACACACCATTGTGGGACTAACACCAATGGGGTTTTCTACTAGTTGCTGAAAATGGACACCTACAGCTGCAACGTGCCTGTCCCCTTAAAACCAGTCCCAAACATGTGTGGCATCTTGTCTGAGATAGCTCCTAGGTGAAAATGTTAATTCCAAAGCTGCACAGGGGAAAAGTGCCTTTAATCTGAATGACTGAATATGTCAAAAATTCTGGGTGCTGGCATTAAAAACACATGATACTGCAGACGTACATGTAATCTTCAAACCTAACAGGAATATTATCATGACATACTTTCTACTTCATTTATGATTCAGGGGGAAATGAATGTCTCATGGTATAGACAGTGAAACCCCTCTACAGTCCTGGGGTCGGTGAACAAGAAGAACACTTGTTTAAAAGATAACTCAACTCTAATCAGTCTTTCTCTGTAAGGATTTATGTAGTAGGGCTCTTGAGTTGTCTCAAGTATATCTGAATATGGGTAATAACCAACTGTCAGAGCAAGATTCTTCTGTACATTTGAGCCCCTGTGAAGCATTTTGGAAAGACAGGACTACATAGAAAATTAACTTTTTATTATGTTCAGTTGTTGAGAAAGAAATATCATTATATTCCAAATTCAATTTTTCTTTCCTTACTCAAGATGTCTGGACGTGGGTAAAAGCCACCTCACATTAGTGTCAGAGGTCTGGGTTCAGAATTCATCAATACGGCTCGCTCACTGGCTCCAGTAACTACTGTGGAGTAATGAGAGGTCATTGTAACAGAACAGAGAACCAAATTCAACTCTCTTCTGTCAGCACAGAGTTCTGCTTCTCAATATTTCTCACAACTTTTAAAAATGGAGAAGCTATAAAATAATTTTATTAGAAGAAAAGTAATTTTCTTCTGAAATGGAGTAAAGCAAACACATACCCAAGAATCTTAAAAAGTTTTTTTTTTTTTTTTACAGAATATACGTATGTATTTGTATGTGTGTGTGTGTGTGTGTGTGTGTGTGTATGTATGTGTGTAGTTACAAACACTATTTATAGTATAGCTATTATGTTAACTTCATCGCAGTGTCTACAAAGTTGTGGATCCCAGTCTTGGTGCCAAATGCATATAAAAAGCTCAAAAGCTATTATGACTATACCATGCAAATTTATATCCAGAAAACCTTGGTAAGTAGACTGCAGCTCTTCTGAGCCCCATGGGGTCTCTGCCTTTGATAGTTGGGTACCTGAACTATGCATCAAAAAGTGTTTTGAATCATTTTTCTCCCAGAAAGAATTAATGTCACAGTTCTGAAAAGTATAAATTGTACACTTAAATCGGTCACTGACAGTTTTGTCCATGTTCATTTGCATTTTGGGGTCCCTCTTCTGCATGTGGAGCTCACTCCTTAAATCACTGGATACAGAAATATATACCTGAAGTATTGAAAGGGATAAGGTCTTCACAAACGTCTTTTTTTTTTTTTTCTTTAACATGTTAACAATGATAAGGCCACTTACAAGGTTTTCCCCAATCTCTTTAACTTTTAGGATCCCTCATTGTTACCCATGGAAAAAATTAAAAAAAAAAAAAATCAGAGAAAAGCCCAAGACCAAGAAATCACTGGCTAATCTCCAGATAAAAAATAAAACCAGGGAGGAGCAGGTAGAAGAAGATGTTGAAGAAAGATCGGAATGAAGGAGGGGAAGGGGTATAAAACTGGGCATTGCTTCTAGCAAGAGAGGTTGTGGGTTATATTTTACCTGACATTGGGTCTTGAACTGTGACAGACACCCACAAATTAAAGGTTGTCATGGCCGCCAAAGAAAAATCAAGTAGTGGTCAGCTTACGGTGATAGCCCACACCACATGCATACTCAGGGAACGTGGTGCCTCTATCTACCCAGAGAAAACTGGTGCCAGCTAATAGAGTACTGGACGAGATTTTGGTCATTGGTTTAGGACGGAACAAAGAGGGTGAGGCATATGTGGCAAGTTGGGATAAAGTATTAATTTAGCAGTTCTTTCCTGAATATTTTGCTTTTTTTTTTTTTTCCCCTCCAAATGCTTAATTTCACTGTGACATCTGTTTGCACAACTGTAGTCATTTCAGTTTATGGAGGCCTGTGATAGAAATATTGTTTACAAAAAATATATCATCTTTTTTTTCTTTAGAAAGATCTCATCTAAATAGTAAGTTAAGGTTGCGTCTATGAAACCGGTGCACCTTGTCTTGTTTCTACGAGCTTTAAAAAGTCCAAATACTGATGAGGCTGTGGATCAGAAGGAACCAAAAGTGACTGTGTTTGTTGTCAGGTTGCTCTCCTTTGCCTCAAGAGAACGGTCATGGGTCACTGGGTGATGCGTGGTGTGTACTGGTCATGTTCCTGCAGCATCCTAGTTAGACTAGGAGTAGTTCGATGTGCTTATGAAATATGTCAGATACAGAAATAAAGGTATGAAGATGTTTCATGGTTTCTGAAATTGAACAGTAGAAGTGTTTTAAGCCTCAATCTTAATTCTAGGTAACAGAAGTAGTTACATCACATAAAGGAAAATATGACATCGCATGCTGCCATGATAGCAAGCATTAAGAAAGGAAATTTTGGTAAATATACATATATATGCATATTATGCAAATATATTTTCTATTAACATACAATGTTATAAGAGTGATTGATAACATAAAGACAAGGGGGAAAATCATCCTAGATGGTTTTACCTTAGAGTAACAAATAACCTGAGACGTCTATGCTTTCTGTTAGATATCAGGCCTAGAAATCCATACGAGATGTGGAGCACATTTCCAGTGATTGAAATGTCAACTAAACATTGCCAAAACATGCCACTGTGTTCCTGCATGACAGGTAAGCTGGATCCACTCCAAGTAAACAAAAGAATACACTGTACATCAGAGTACTTACAATAAAATGCCATCCATTTCCGATGGGTTTTCAAAAGATGGGCATTCAGACATCAGCTTGGGATCTGTGTTTAAGACAACAGGTGAGCGCACACCCGTGGCTCACTTCATCCACTAAACCAGTATAGAAAAAGTATGCCCGATGAAAGTAAACCCCATCACCAAAAGAGCTGAAAAGCCTTCACTTAGTAAACAGAAAGGATATGAAGTATGTGACTCATTTTAACCTAAGCAATATCACTGTATGAGTTTTCCAAGTTTAACTAAGAGTTTCTTTCTGATTTTTAAACTAAAACATCTAACTTATGATAATAAAAGACACATTTTGGGATGATATTGTGTTTCACGCCCTCATTCTCAAGGCATAATATTTAGACGATGCTTGTCCCTTTCAATTAAAAAAGAAAAAACTATGACTTTCTTTAATATGCATCCTGTGTTAAATTGTCCATAGCTGCAAAATGTATATATGTATGTGTATTTGTTCGGCATACACGTGGGTATTCATACCCGTGTGTATAAACATAAACACATACATCCTCATATACACGTGTATTTTATATATATGCTGAGAAAGTTCACATATATATACAATTGCGTATGTATATATGTGTGTCTGCGTGTGTGTGTCTGTGTGTGTGTACAGGTATAAAAACTTGACAGGCAGAGTAATATTTCACTCAGTGTTAAATGAAGTCTTTGAAAAATCAAGTACAGTCACTCAGTTAACATAGTACAGCCAGTAAACTAAGTTGAAAAGAGAAAAAGTGAATGGAAACACGATCCTGGACCATCTGTCTATGGCATTCACATCGGTTAGATCAGGGATTTTAATTTTGAGCTGTGAAGACCTCCTCCGTAGATGGGTCTTCTTGTGCGGGATGCTTCTGTCCCCCATGTGTCGCCCATGCCCTTCCCTAGGCATGCTCTGTTTCCTGTACTGGATTCCTGAGTTGTCAAAGGGTCTTGCTGAATTCCTGGTATCACCAACACCGCCCGTGACCTCATTCATTTCATTGTGAACCTCCAGCGATGTTAACAGAATACTTCCATGAGCATCCACCTAATTGAAGAAAATACACATCGTTAGACAGCTAGCATGCCAGTAAATCTAATTTTCATATACAAACCCAGTAAGACTTACACCATGCAATCATATCACATACATTATGAGAAATTGCACATCTGTCAAACCCAGCACTGTTTTCATGGAAAACGTCATTTTGAAGGCTTAACTACAGTTAAGAGGTTTTATTTCCTTGATTTAAAAATTCTCACATAGGAGATTAGATTAAATAAAGGGGGCTTTTTAAATTGAAATTTCCTATTATGGATACAAATTCTTACTAAAGACAAAAAGTACAAATTCTTTTTAAGATGTTAACTTAGGTGTCTTCACCATTTTTCATAACTGGACACTGGGTGGAAACTATACTTTCTCAATCTTCTTTAGAAGTCAGCTTGTCCCCTTTTCTAACTATACAAAAATATTCACATTACCATGGAGAAACAAGCAAATATTCCTATGATGAATGGACACTCCTGATGACTTTGATGGGGATAGATACAGACTCCTACCCAAATATGATCTCCTTACCCAATCCTGGTCCTGGCAGGAGGCCTCTTTTTTAAGAGTTATATTTATGATAGACTAAAGCCCCCCCCCCCACCGCCTCCCACCCCGCTCATATTGGAGCCAAACTTAAACATTTTATTCTGTGCCAAATAAAGCTTCAGACTTTTCATGACGATGTCAATGGTCCATTTGTTTATTTGTTGGTCTGCCATGAAATTTCCACAGAGCATACCCGAGGCTAGGGGTCCTCAATGGGGTCCTTTCTAAAGGGTCTGTAATCCCCTCTCTGAGCAATGCCAATCCGTCTCAGGGGAACGTGGCCCATTCCATAGTCCCCTCGGTCTCACAGCTCTCCAGCATGCTTTATGTTCCCCCAGTTGTCTTCATTTCTTTGCTAGAGGGCCATCTTCCTTGTCCTATCTCTGTCTGTGTAAGCCCTACCCTTTCTTCTAGAACTAGATTAAGCGTCTTTGGTTTCTTCCATGGAACTTTCACAAAATTAATTATTGTGTGGAGCAATAATGTATTAGTACATATTAATTTGTACATTCCCATCTTCTGTATACTTTTTAGTTTCATTAAAGGCTTTGTGCTAGATATGAAGGAGGTGAGGTATGGAGAGACGATTCCCAATTCAGAAGAGGCAGGTGCCTATGCAGACTTCCAAGCAGTACCAAGACCACAGGTGGGGTGACTTTCAGACACCAAGTAGCCCAGACACAGGAAGTGCTACAAACCTCTAGGGGCCACTCAGGCTCAGGCACAAAGGCACCAACACTGACTCTGAGATGTCTAACACATGATTTGGAGTACCATTCAGTCATGCTTGGGAAAGGAGAGGTGTGGTCATCAGGATGTCGCCCCTTACTCCCCAGATCTGTGAGTATGTTCTTTATGGGCAAAAGGGACATTGTAAACATATTTAACCTTATAAGCCTTACAATAGGCAGATTAGCCTGGATTATTCATATAGGCCTAATCTAATCACATGAGCCCTCAAGAGTATAGGGTATTCTCCAGCTGGGAGCATGAGAGAGAGAGAGATAGGTGGCAGAAGGAGACCAGAGGGATTTGCAGTGAGAAACAATGGATTTTCTACTGATAGAGGGCACTGCAGATAAAGCATAGGAAGAAAGGGGGCAGTCTCCAGAAGCAAAGACTGGCTCCTGGCTGATGGCCAGAAGGCAGCAGGGATCTCGGTCCTACAATCAGAAAAAACTGTGGTCAACAACCTGAATCAGTCTGGAGACAGATCTATCCCCAGAGCCTCTGGAAGGGAACACAGCCTGATGTCAGTGTCCTGAGACTCTCCGCAGAGAGCCCAGCTGAGCCCCACTGCACTGGACTTCTGACCAACAGAACTGGGTGCTTTTTTAAAATGGCTACATTTGTGGTAATTTCCTGTGACAACAATCAAAACTACCATAGGAGGAGAGAGGGAAGATTTCAGAGGAGAAATGCCTTTGAGTTGGGCCTCAAAGAATGAGTAGACATTTTCCAGCAAAAAGCAGAAAAAAACCATCACAAGCAAAGGCCTGGCACATGGGTCCTGGCACATGCTAAGCTCACAGTTGATGGGATGGTAGTCATTCTTATCACTGTCATTACCATCTTCCTAACATTTTATAATAAGAAAATACTCCCCCTGATGAACAGGAATGCACATCAGAGTTAAGCCAGTAGGGGTTTCTGTATATTTCATCAAAGAATTTCAACTTTATGTTCCAAGTAGTAAAAAGCAACAGTGATTTCTAGGTAGAAAAATGACATTCTTCTGAAGTACAACAGAACTGCAGAGTAGAGATGCATCTGAGAGGAGGGAGTAAGGAGAGGGACCCCTGTTGGAGTGCACCGCACTCCTTCTGTTTCCTTTAGCGCAGTCTAGAGGAGAAATGCCAAGAGGCTGTGAGCAAGGCTCCACTCCCTTCACTGCAGCAAATCCCAGCACTCCCAGCATGTGCTGTGTCCACACAGCAGTGGTGCTCCACAATCACCACTCTGTTCTGTCTCTTCTCAGTGAAGAGAGGGGTGGAGAGAGAGTTGCCTGCCGTCCTGCTCCCACCTGGCCTTTGGCCTTTCCTGAGCTCTCTGCAGAAACACTCATACCACCCATGCAGGGTTCAGGGGGAGGGGTAGCAGCAGCAGGCACACATGAGCCTGGGCTGTACTGGGCTCTCCTCCATGATGCTGCCTCTGAACTGTAGGGCCAGCAGCACCATAGTGGGGAGGGGCCCTGAAGACCTATGGTCTCCTTAGAATGGAGGACAGCCAAGCTGGGGGTGCTGGGAAATGCAAATGGACCAAGAAAACACCCAGATAATGGGGAGAAGGCCTTTCATGGAGACCCATTCTTGGGGGTAGGGACAGAACATTGACAGTTCTGTCAGAAGCATTAGAGTTCTGCTTTTTGCTTTTGTTTTTTAATCCAGTAGAGGGAAAAATTCGAACGGGGCTTGTATCTAAAAAGTACCAGGAATGTTAGACCTTTGTAAGAATTTGGAACATGTGTTCCATGTCTGTTCTTTTTGTTATCTTGCCCTGAAATGGTTAGTATTAAAACCCTTACCAAAAAAAGAAAAAAAAAAAGTCATTGAAACCTCCAGTGGTTTGGGAGATAGTCCCTCACTATAAGAAGAGGCTGTGGAAGGAAAAGTCTGAGACACACATTAAGGTGTGGCTGAAAGGGAGGGGCAACAAAGGAAAAGCCAGCAAAGGAGTGGGCACAGGACAAGCATGTCCTCTGTGGAAGTAGTCACTCTCCCTAAGAAAGCGGTGATTTGAACCCACTTTGAAAGCTAGCTGCTAAGACAGCAGAGAGGAGAGCGCCATGGGGTCCGCTGAGCTGGTCTTCATACAAAGGAAAATTAAAACCAGTGTTCTAGAGAGAGAAGCCTCTTAGTAGTCTCTTCTCTCTCTTCAGTACCCTCCACCATGCTTTATGCCACACAGGAGAGAACAGGATGGTGAATGAGCTGTCCGGCTCACTCGGACATCTTTTCCTTGATTGAGAGTCAATCAGTGTATTTTAGTACTGCAATGAGTAGGTGTGATACCCTACAAAATATGTTTTTGAATTATGACCAGAAATATATTAACTTATCACTTATGGAGATTTTACAAACTGAGATCACTTATCAAAATGGCTCCATTAGACCTTATTTAACTGACCAATATATTAAATAGACTTCTTAAAATAGTAAGCTGATATATTTAAAACAAAATTTATCTAAAGTTGAGTCAGAAAATAACCAAAGGTGGAAGATACTTGCTTGCTTTTTTTTTGGTCATGTGAAATTTATACTTTCCAATAATAATAAATGATTTACTATATATTAATTTGAACCTCAGAGGACTGAAATTATTTTACTAAAGGTAGAAAAAAAAAAAAAGAAAACACCAATTAACTCTAAAAAACGTTCTCTCCATTTTATGTAATATTTCAAATACAACAAAACCATGAGACAAAAGGCCCAGTGGTCTACTTAGGAAGGTGGATTACCTCACTGGAGATATGCACATGAGAGGTCCAGACTCTTGGGATTTTTCATGTAAAAAACTACTATATATCTTCTTCGTACCATGCCCTGTGTGTGGTGAGAGACCCTAACAGGTGAATAAGAAAAGATCCTTACTCTTAAGGGGTCTAACAGGTGAGAGTTTCAAGTAATCAACAAGCATATTAAAAAAAAAAATACTGCATAATGAAACTTAAACACATTTTTAAATACAGGCCAGCAATATAATCTCTTTTTTTTTAGTTATAAACAATGCCATATGAAAAGCTCCTTTTATCAAAATCTAGGAGATTGTAATGACTTTGTAGAATGAAATACTAAATGGGGAGAAGTCTCTTTTTAAAGGGTGAGGAATATTTTATGAGAGACTAATTCTGATCAATGTCAATGGTTCTAATGATTTAGCTTCAGCTGGCTTTAAAAAGTTGTGTTTGAGAACTGTCCCTTCTCTTCCCATTAGAAAAGTGAAAAAAACACACCATATCAACAGAACATTGTGTTCTGATGATGAATACCATGGACTCATTCAGCATCATGAGTCCATGATGGCTCATTCATGGACACACATTCCATGACCATTTATCATATCTGAGCCACGGTGTGCATATTCTGGTAGATGCCAAGAATCAAATGCTGTTTAGCAGAGAGAGCATGGTGGCCGTGTGAAATATAACATGCCATTTCCTAAGTGTAGAGCTTGTGCTGTGGAAATTAGGAGAACAGAGACAAAACCAACTACTTGAAGAAGGGAGTGGCAGAGGCAGAATGGAAAAGTAGTAGGAAAAAAATATCCAGGGCATGTCATGGAGAAGAGCATCTGGCTGAGGTCTTGAAGGAGGCTAAGCTGGGGATGAAGAAGAAAGGGATTCTGGAAAGAGAGAATTCAAGGCAAAGAGATGATAATGTACACAGTGGTTTTGGGAAGCACACAGGAAGAACGGAGAAAACACAAGAAGTAAGGTCAACTGAATGCTGAGTTGGTTTTTCAAGATTTAACGACAAATTTGTTTGAATCAATATCCTGTCTTCTCAAGTCCCTTATGGCCTGTGCTGTGCAATTGGGAAAGGACTTCATGAGGGCAAGATCTAAGTGTGTGCCCTTGACTCTAGTGAAGGAAACCTACCTTGAGAGAAGCCAAACCCAATATCATTAATAATTGACAGAAATGGAGTGCTCTTGGGTGCTTTGGACATTTATGGCTACCTTGCACCTGTTTCGGGACACAGCTTGTGTGAGGTAGGTCTCAAGCACCAATGCTATTTTCCACAATTTCTACTTCAGAGTGGGTGAACACTTGTAATGGAAACAAAACAATAATCTTGAAAGAAACTTGAACATATATTGGATAATAAGAGCTTAGTGTAAATTAGTTTGGATGCTTTTGACTTATAGTTTTACATTTACATAGTTTTCATTTAAAAGTGAAGCAATGTGTAGAAAATTTCCAACAACATTATGAGAAGATTTTTTTTCCCCAAGGGAATTAAAGGAGTTATTAAAATGTGTTAAATCTTAGAAACTAAACATTTTAAACAAATATGTCCCCAAAAGATGCTAATCTTTTTCTATCAGCTAAAATTTAAATCTTAAAACAGATGGAAGTGGAGCTGGTGAAACACAAGACTGAAATGCCCTGTAGAGGATGAAAGATGATGACTTGCATCTCTTAAATACTTTAAATATTAAATATGAATACTTCATATTTTGAAGAGTCTGTCTCATATCTACTGTAATTAGAATCAATGAGTTTAATATTGGTTTTCTTCCTGTTCTATAACCTGGGCAGGCACAAATATGCAAAGGTAGAAAACATCTCATGCAGAATATATCACAAAGGGGTTTTCATTTTTTTTCTAGAATCTCTCACCAGATTAGCACTTTATTGATACTCATTCTCTAGCTGATCTTATTTTTTAGTAAGAGGAATGATGTCAAGTCTGCATCTCTGATACGATGGAAGGAATTATGACTTTCTGACACTTCATGAAATTCCAAAGCCAATTGGTCAACTTGAAAAATATCAAAGGCTAGTAACCATAATACACGCATCACAATCAAAGACTAACTCTTGAATATAGAAACAATTCAGGAAAGCAAAGAGGTTATGCACACATAAATTAAGGGCATGATTTACATTGTACCACTGGTCTGAGGATAAACTAAGTGAATACGAGAACAGTTTGAGCATTCATGAATCAACCACTAAGGTAAAATTGCATACAACCACTGAATATAAGGAAAATCTACCTAAGGTTTTATAGTAAGGTCAATAACACCATCATCCCAAAGACAGTCATTGGTGGCACAGATCCCTCTTGGTGGCCTGCAGAGTCTCCAAGGGAACGACCCTGATATCCCTTACGGGACAGGAAATATGACCTCAGAAAGAAAATGGCTGTGCAAATCCCTGTGGTCAGTCTAGTGTCCTCTTTCAGTCCAAGGACAGGTGCAGCCCTCTGAGGGCCAGGGTTCCCATCTATAACACAGATGGACTTCCCTGAGGCTGTTGATGGCCACTCTAACAAACAACCCTGAAAGATATCACTGAAAGTGAATGAATGAATAATTATAATTACAAATTCCTGAAGGTGTTGGCCAGGTGCGTAGTGCCATTTCTTTTTTGCAGGAAGTTTGTGATTCTTTTCTCACTTTCCCTTAACTCATCCACATTACATGATATAAGCTTTTTGGGGGGGGGGGTTTCACTTCCATCTGAAAATTATCATTAAAGTCTTAGATGTGGGTCAGCAGTAATTTTTAATCCTTATTTTTAAGAATATCAAATATGAGTTTAAAACTATTATCTATAAGTTTGTATATCAAATTCAGACCTTAGCAGCTGATCTACAGTTACAGATTTTTCAAATATGAACATATAAAGGCTTTAACAAAGCTGCTGGGAAAACACAGAAACAATTTTTTAGGAAAACAATAAAAATGGCCTTGGGAATAAAATATAATTTTTCTCTGCATCTCATTTACCATATAATATCTGATGTAAAATATTTTTCACATTCTGCTACTTTTCTCTGTGCATTTTAGAGGTGTTTCTGTTTTTGCTTTAAATTTTAAGCTTCACACTCAAGGTACCACAATAATTTGGCAGTCTAAACCATCTCATTTAGAAGAAAGGAAACAAATTTATAATCTGTTTAAATTATGAGGGACTTTGGAAAAACAGCATTGTATGTGTATGTGTGTCTATATATCGGTGTGATAGAAACAATAATGATGTGATGAATTCCAGTTTCCTTGGAAACAGCATGACCAAAGCATATTGTGTATTCATAGTAGGATGCAGACTTATTTAGCAACATAACAGTGTGCTACTAAGTATATTTTCCAGTAAGAAGTCAGGATAATTTTGCCTGTGGAAGCCTGATTTTTCTCACAGATCCTGGGTTTCTATGACCAACTCTATTTATGTTTTGCTGAAAGGATGGGAGCCATTTACATTTATTTAACTGCCTGCATTCATTCACAAGTGTTTGTGAACCTATTCTGGGCCACCAGTGGTCTACGGACACAGTGAATGCTCTAAAGGAGCTTCTGCATTCCTCTAAGGAACAGACCCAGGACATGCACTAAGAGCATGGGAAAAAGCATGGAAAGACCACAGGCTTGAGAAATGAGTAAGTTTAGCAAGAAGAATTAAGCCATAAAGACATGTAGGAGCAACTACAGCACGTACACAGGGAGAAATACATTTTTGATAACTTGATGGGGTGCAAGAAGTAAAATGATAAAGAAAAAAATACATAGAAACTATAACGTGCTTTCATTAAAGTACTGTTTATAATTCCAATGACACATTGTTTTCATTTAAAAAATGAAATGACATGAAGTTACAAAACTACTTTGTAACCAGAAGGATATAAGGATGCTAGGCTGGAGGGGGTGAACCTAATTTATGGTCTCTTTTGGAGTGTACAGCCCAAGGGCTTCCTAAAACAATGCACCGTCCTTGGCTACTGTTATCTGACTGGGCCAGGCTCTGACTTTTCTGAACACACCTGCCAAGAGCCCTTGAACAGAACACTGCTCCTCCCTTGCACTAAGGACCTTGCACTAGGGGACTATGCCAGATAGTGGGTAGATGAGAGAGGGGTCTGCCCTCTCAAAAAGCACAGCGGCATGCTGGACAATATCATTTGTAATTTTATCACTAAAAGAATATTGCAACATTTTGGAACATTTTGCCTGTCAAGTTCAGAGCCAGCATCTCACATGGTATTCACATGTTCTGTTCTTTTCAGAGGAAACTGGAAGCTTGTGGCTTCTCCAGTTTCTGCACTAATTTTGGTTTTATCTAAAACTTGGTGACTTCCAGGAGGCCACATTACAGATTATTACCCAAAACTCCCACTTAAAGATCAGGTAAGTAACTGCGGCGACTGATGCGTGGTAGGGGGCAGGGAGAGTCTGTGAAAGGCATGAGGGTGAGTGGTCAGGCTGGTGGAGGGCCTACCCGGTTGCTTTCACTCTTGGAACGGTCATTCTTTGCCTTGGCTGTCTTTTCTGCAAGCTTCTTCTGCCTTTGTGGGCCTCTTCCAAAGAAAATGTAGTTGACAAAGGCATACTCCAGAAGGGCCAGAAACACAAAGACAAAGCAGCCCATGAGGTACATGTCAATGGCTTTGACGTAGGGGATTTTGGGCAATGTCTCCCGAAGGTGTGTGTTGATGGTTGTCATCGTCAGCACGGTCGTGATCCCTACAAAAGAAACAGAAGGGTGAGAGGCTGCAGCTTTGCAGCTCCATTCCTCACGTTTCACTTTTATATCTTCTCAAACAGCTCTAAATAGTTGGAGATAGTAGACTGAATATTATTAGATTGGAAGGCAACAGAGCCTGAAACATGTATGGGCAGCAGGTCACAGCTCAGGTCAGGAAGCTGACATCTCTGTTCCCTGTGGGGCACCACTCCATGGCACCTGGCTCAGAGAGAGAATGGAGAAAACTGAGGAGAATGTGCTTTTTAAGAAAGTTGGAAGAAATGAAAACGATCCCAGAAATTAATATAAAATACAGTGTGTCTGGATGAGAAGCTTCCAAGAAGAATGAATCTATGAAGACTCAAAGAAGAGGGTCATCTACGGCCATTAGTGAGGCCTCAGTGAGTCTGCTCGTCAAAAGGAAATTCTTACCACAGTGCTCTATGAAAAAGGGGAATGAGGCAATGATTTTTAAAATTGAGAATGGACATGATTCAGTCCTGAGCTCAAAAAGAAAGAAGAATTTCAGGGAAGTTACCAGATGATCTCACAGAGTCCTTTCCCTCCTTCTCAGAACATGCATGATGAAGTTAAGGGCTAACAATTTTATTCAAACTATAGAATCTTGCCATACTCTGGGGGAATAGACTAGATCCCCCCAACTTTTTTTAAATGTCATAATGTTGAGTTCTCTAGATAGTAGTATATGAATGCTTTCTGTTTCCATAACAGAGCTAAGTCCAGTCTCTAAAAACATGTAAGGACCATATTTTGCAATTATACCATAGCAATGAACTTTTTTTTTTTTTCCAATACAAATATCCCATATTGGATAATTTGAAGCCACAGAGAAGAGGGGACATGGCAGTGACATGACTAGAGTTTGATGAACTGAGTGAAGTCACACATGCAGGAAAGATATGGATTGCTCACTTCTTGGTGGGATAGTAAATATTACAACAGACTTGCTCTCTCTTAAAATAAGAAGTTTCAAGGAAGCAAGACCACTCCAAAGGGTCATCTCTTTTCTATCTGTTCAACTGGTGCATTGAATGCAATTATCCCTGTGTCTTATAGGATCCAGTGGAGAGAAACACTTCCTCCTCATTGCTATGTCAGGTCTTCCCTCAAAAAGGAGACTTCTGAAAGTGAGAGCTTTAGCCATGGTCCCTCAGCCACAGCAACCTGAAAAATATGATGCCACTGAGGCCAGGGGATAGTGCAGGACAGAGAGGTCAGTGTTCCCAAGATATAGGGAAGAGCTCAGACTACTCCTACATATGATTCCACCAAAGGCACTTCTCTAAGGCCCCATATCCCACCCAACTCTCCAGTGAGGGTTTGTATTTATAAAGCATCTTAGTTTGATGTCCTCCAGATTCCTAACCCATCGTTGGAGGTAAGCATCCTTAGACTGTGTATCTCACAGAGACAACCTCCAGACCACAGATCTCTATACTTGCTCAGACCATCTGGAGGGCAAGGAATAAAGCCCAGTCTTCTGTCACTAGCACATGCTTTCCTTCCACCCACATCTAAACTGCTATGAAAAGTAGAGGAAGGAATTGAGGCACTGAGAAACTATTTTTGTGTGTACTGCAAACCATGAGAGCTTATGGAATATATGGAAATCGAATATGTCAGAATATTTTAAGGTTCCCCTTTAAAGTCACATTCATGTGCACCTGGGGACTTTTAAAATTTGAAAAATGGCAATGGGATGATTACAGTTTACAAATAAATGTGAAACCATGCAAACTGTCCAAAATTAGATGTTTTCACCATTATTCAAAAATTTTGTAATTTTGCTGTCACAACTTTTTTCCCTTCCAAACATATTTGGAAAACATGAATGCTTTGGTTCTCTCCAGTTGACTCTTGTGGCTCTCTAGTTGACTATTTTGAGTGGACATGCATGACACAGGCTTCAGTGGGTGTCCTGGGAAATGGGCTGAAAGAACACAGGGATAGAAGAGTCAGCACACGTCACAGGCACTCAGCCTGGGAAAAGCAGCCCTGAGGAAAATGGGACAGCAACCTGGCTCAGGCACCTAAGCTCAGGCTCAAGGAGTCTCTTAATAGTATGGTTTTGGGATGAGTGCTCTGTTTGGGCTCACATTAGCTCTTAGTTTAAAAGGCCAGTGAATTTATTAATT
The DNA here is from genome assembly GCF_009829155.1 of Mustela erminea. Lineage (NCBI taxonomy): Eukaryota > Metazoa > Chordata > Mammalia > Carnivora > Mustelidae > Mustela > Mustela erminea. The sequence goes on from NC_045618.1 coordinate 25,776,083, forward strand.
CTTTGTATAATTTTGCTTTCTATCTACATATTGTGAGTGGTGGTGGACAATAATGATTCATAGACTTGGATGGTCCAGCCACAGGGCCCAGGCCAAAAGCTTAGCTCTGTCACTTCCCAGGAGCATGCCCTGAGACTTGATGGGTCCACACCATTGTCTACAACTATTGTCAAGTTTAAATGTGATGCCTGAAAACCACTGGTGATATGTTAACAAATGGTAACAACAAATAATGGTATTTATTATTATCATTAAAGAAAGAGAAATTATTCAGGAGCTTCTGGTTTTCTGGCAAGAGACCCACACCCACAACCTTGAACTTCTGCTCTCTAAGGGGACCTATCCAACTGCAGTACAGATGACTGAATGGTGCTTTCCATGTTCTTTGTACACTGATCAAACTGTTCAGTCCTTCTATTAATTGTTAGCCTCAAATTATTTCTCATTTAGATTATGCTAATAAAATAGTATATTTGAAAAACTGCATTTGTAAAGTTATGAAATAAAAATATAATTTGTATCATTTAATCAAAGGATATTTTATTTCTCTTCTTTGTGATCAAAATAATGTGGAGTGAATTATTTTAGTTTAAATTTTCCCTTTTAAAAGGACCAGTACTATTCACTTCAGGGTTTTGAGGGAAACCATTCAGTTGTTCTTTTTTTTTTTTTTTTTTTAAGATTTTATTTATTTACTGGACAGAGAGAGACATAGGGAGAGAAGAGAGAGAACACAAGCAGGGAGAGTGGGAAAGGGAGAAGCAGGCTTCCCATGGAGCAGGGGACCTGATGCGGGGCTCAATCCCAGGATTTTGGGATTATGACCTGAGCCAAATGACTGAGTCACCCAGGCACCTGAAGGAAGCCCATCCAAATACAACTCCCTACTTTGCAGCCTGATGACTTGTAACACTAGCAATTCAACAGATCTGCGAGTCAGCCCCTGATCAGTAGAAGCATAAAACTCTGAGGTGTACAGAACAGCAGTGCAACACAGTTTTGCAAAGGACCAGCATTTCCCTTCTCAATAGAGAGAGAACTCTAGACAACTGCAGGCCCAACAGATCCCTGAGCCAGAGAGGGCGTTCCGTGGATATCTTTGTTGAACACCCCTCTGCACGGATCTGTACCTCTAAATTTAGAAATGAGGTACATTCATCATGGTGCAGCCATTCAGGATGCTGATAACAGCACTCAAAACAATTAAAAGGTGAGGTACAAGACTAGACAGGTGGAATGGAACTGCAGGAGGAGGATTTCTCCAATTAAAGTTCCCCAAACCATGGCCATATCTTCTTGAAAAGGCACAGAGCACATTAGCATTTTAAAGATTCTGAGGGATCCCGCAATAATAATAATTAATAATAGTTCTTCCTTTGTTTTTTTTTTTTTTCTTTTTAATCCTTGTCTTTTTTACAACGTAACAGACAAGAACACTCTGTGTGTACCATCTATTAATACCATAGGAATCGCCTGTAGCGGTTGGAGGGGAGAACCCTGGAGTCAGACTAACAGGATTAAAATTTTTCTTCTGACACTTAATGTCATATGACTTTGTACTAGTTATGTAACTTCTCTGTATCTAATTTTCCTGCTCTGTAAAATGGGAACAATAACATTGCTTATTGTGCTATGGATGTTCTGCAGAACAGATAAGGTAACCCCATTAATGGCCTTGCAGAGAACCTGGCACCTGAGTATTTGGCAAATTTCAACTTAATGATTATTGTGTTGTTCTTCAGTGTTCATGACTCTATGCTATACTTTCCTTAAATTATTAGAAGTGACCTTGTGGTATGTCCCAATCCCTGTAGACCCAGGCTCAGAAACCCTGTTCTACATAGGCAGAAGGTGGGACATAAGGAGTGAGCACGCTGGTATCCTACCCTGAGCGCTGGACCTGTTGGACTGTAGTCTGCTCAGATGCTGTGGCCCTAGGGTCACACTTGCCTTCCAGACCCCCAGGCCTCAGGGTTCATCCTGACATTGGCAAATGCCCATTCACTTCTGCCTCTGTACTCGCATCCGCCTCCCAGACTTGTGACATCAGTCAGAACCTGGCACTCCTCCAGTGGTGAAGCCTTAGCAACTCAGCGCAGACCATTCCTTTGTCCTAGCAAAGCCGTAACAGGATGATTTAGGTTTATAATCATAATGCTGTTCTGTTAGAAAAAGTGGAATCTACTTTCACTTACTATAATGAAGCTGGGTTGACAACAGCTCACTTCAAATAGATTATTTAATATTGTGGAAGACCGTGTCTTACCATTAAGGGGCTATAGAACATGTATATCTAGAAAATTTAGAAATTCACATTTTCAGTATACCTCAGTCCTATTGATGCCAGATAATTAGTTCTTTGGTACTTATATTTCCCTAATTATTTCAATAATGACAAATTCTCCAAGGCCAATTCAATGTGAAACTCAAGAAGCTTTAGCCTGAGGTTTCTACTTGCACAGTCCCCATCCAGGCTTTGGGTGGGATCCCGTAATTTTATGTTCGTCTATTTTATATTCTCTTTCGTAAAGAGAGACTCTGAAGTTGTATAAGCTAACAGATCTACACAATTTAGATCTGTCCCTCCAAATACATTTTAGATCTGACTTTTCCGGGTGAGAGGAAAAGAAAATAATTTAACAAAGAGTAATCTAGTAGCATTAAAAAAAAAAAAAAAAAAGAGGAGGGGGAACTTACAGAAAGGACTATTGCTACAGGATAAACCTCTGCAGGCCATTGAAAAATCCTGGAGATCTTCTTAAGGGATGTTTTTCTTATCATACTCACTAAAAATACATAATAATATAATGCTTTTAGTTTTCTGATACTTTCTTCTTCTCAAACTAGGTTATTATTCACCTAACACTTTTGGGAATAGTTATCTGATTTCCTATGTGTTAATCTAATCTCGACTATAACTCTGTGAGTCTAAACCAGACATCCACATACACACATGTGCACATATTTTCCTAGGGAAAACAGTGTCAATCAAGTGGAAGTCCTGGAAAAAGATGAAAAACAAACAAACAAACAAAAAAAACAAGGAAGAAAGAGGGATAACTAGAACCCTGAATTCTTATGGTGCTCCGTAAGCTAATTTACCAGCAAATGCATTGATAATTATTTTCCATCAATTTTTAAAATATTATTTGATAATTTTGCTTTCAGGAATTGAACCCAACCCTATGAGAGAAAGAATGGAGGGAAAATTGCTCTTCAGCTCTATATTTTCTAAAATGTATTTAAATAATTATTTTGTCCATGCAGCTTCGTAATAATTAGCTGAATAGCGAATAATGTTTTTGAAAATATAAGCTTTCCTTTAATATTTTAAAAATATTAGAAATATTATTAGAACTTATAAAATATATTGTACATCAGCTAATAATCCAGTTGCCAAATGACCAGTGGCCACTACAGATCACTAGAGCCTTGAGGATCACTCAGAAACTAATCACATATTTAAATGCCCATTAAATTGTGTAATTCCAATTACATGCTATAATATTTGACTATTTTTCTGGCTTAAAAAAGATGAATGTCCAATTAATCAAGTCTTCTTTCTGAGCCATAGAACAATTTTGAACAAGAGATGTTAATCCTTGCTTTAAAATTAGTGTCAAAATAGTTTTATTATGCAAATATTCGGCAAGCATATTTTCGCTTTCATGGGCATGAAAATTCACATTTGAGCCTTATAATTAAATTAACACATCAAGGGAATCATGCATGAAATTATTGTTTCAAGATAAAAAGTGACTGTATGGGCAAGACTGGTGTCATGATGTCAAAAAATTGTAGTTGAACTATAGCTTCTGAATTTCCTTAATACTGTAATGATACGGTTACTTTACATTTTAGATATCATTTAAAAATAGCACATACCAAGGGCAACTCTAGCCGCAGATGCATCATAATTGATCCAGAAGGACACCCATGAGAGAATCGTAATTAGTATAGAGGGCATGTAAGTCTGGAGAATGAAGTATCCAATGTTTCTCTTCAACCGAAAGCTCAGTGAGAGCCGAGGATAGGCACCTATGGTAAACAGACAAAGATTACACTGGAGAAAAGACATGGCAAACAAAAGAGTTTGCTTTGACCTCCATGATTCAACAGCATGCATTTGAAAAGCCCATGCAATTTGCTTCTATAGAAGAATTGGGAGGGAAGTCTGTTTTAGTCTATAAGAGAATAATGAGGATATTCTTCTTAAGCCAAGCATTCAGCTGAGAACTATCCCTGGGAAAACTTTGGAGAAGTTTTTAGTTTAGAATACAGAATCATGCCATGGATCTTGTTGATTATTTAATTAAAGACTATTCTCTTCTCCATTTAAATAGGGGAGATTTGGCTCAAGGTTTTATTGGGAAAAATGGCTTTTACCAGTTGTTCCCTCCACCCACCTAGAGCAACACCATACACAGATACTTGAATTACTGATCCTCATCTAAAGACAACTCCGGGCTACCCTGAGAGCTGGAGAGTCCCAGAAGCAGGTCCAGTCTTACAGAAGGTAACAGTGTACACTGAGATGCTCTCCTCTGACCACAGACAAGGCATTAAGGAGTGCCTCAGAGAACCACCTTGCCCACTTTCTTGTAAGTTCCTTGTAAGTGAATTCTAGTGCTAATCTGATGTATGCGTCCCACTTAGTACACTTTTGGAACTCCACCATCACAGAAAATTGCCCACTGATTGTACTGCATTTTGTTTTATATTTGTCTTCTCTGTTTTATTTTGCTTTTCTTAGAACAAAGCAAGGGTAGGTTCCATTTCCTCCTGTCCACTTTATCAGAACCAAACCTCCTAGTTCCTGATCTAAATTCTAATGAAGCTGCTGGCAGGTGAAAACTGAGTGAAAACTCAATGACCTTCTCAATGACCAACTTCCTTGCCTCTTTCCCTCCCATCCTCACTGATGGATGGTCCTCCTTTCCTGAGATTGCTGTACCTTGCTTCTCATGACCTCCTTCTACTCCAAGGTTGACAAGCTCCTATTCTCCTCCTGTACCCAAGTATATGCATCTTCCAGACTTCACTTCATGCCTTCTGTTTTTGTCACCATATGCTTTTCTTTAGATGCCCTTTACTCATATGACTATTAATTCTATGTCGAAGAGGAAGACTTTTATCTCCAGGCTTCTACTTTGGCATCAACTATTTTCAGCCAGAATTATATAAAGGAGAAAAGAAGTCATCGAAGAGACTTAGCACCTAAAGGCCGATGATTTGTAAAGTTTCCTCCAGTCATTTTTGTGTGGTTGTAAAATTTCTTTTACTAGCTCTGATCAAATGCATATTGCATACTGTCATCAGAGCATAAACATTTTCATACTTATTTCAAATTATTTGTAAACACAATTTAAAAATCTTCCAAATTTTGCTTCAAATATATACATATGTACTCTAGTTTATAAATACATTTTCCTGAATGCTACAAATTTAGGTTATTTCCATTTTTACAAAACTATAAATAATATTCTTAAGATTATCCCTGTGTAGAGTCCTTTTTCTGTATTTGGACTTACTTCCTTAGGATGGATATGCCAAAAGAGGATTTGCTGGGCCAATGTTTAGGCTTCTGACACTTATTGCCAAATTACTTTGCCAAAGAATCATATCAGTATACATACCACTATAAGAACTTTATAAAACTGTCTATTTCACCTTGTAAACACTATAATGTTCCATAATATTTCTTAAAAATAACTTTTGCTAATTTCTTTGGGAAAAATTGTCCTTTCCAATCACTTTCTTTAACTGCATACTTCCTAAATGTCTTTCCTCTGCTTTTAAGCTCATAAATAATCTGATTATACTATTTATTCATTTTTCTCATTTTTTTTGTTCCTCTTATTGTTTTCACTTATTCATTTAAGTTCTTTTGATACCAGCCCTTGTGTGTATCAAGGGCTTGTAGCCCTTGTCTACAAGCATTTTCTCAGTTGTTTGCTTTAAAACTTATAATGGATTTGAGTGGGGGACATATAAATACTTTAATTTTTTATATGTAAAATTTATCCATTCCATTTTTTTCCTTGTTATTTTAAAAACTTGTTGTTAAGACTTAGGTAAATTCACAATAGAAGCTTAACCACAAACCTACTTTTATGGTTGGAATTATTTCAGTGTTCAGTATGAAGTGTACATGTACATTGATTTTTATTCCACAAACAGCCTACCGATCCTCCCAATTCCATCAATGGAATAAAGCTTCCATTGACACAGGTTTGATAGATTCTATTATTGTTATAAAACAGTGTATATATGGATCATTGGCATAATGTGCCATTGAGCTGGCTCAGAACCTCATTGTAGGCTTTCTCATCTCTAAATCCTTGGCCCTAAGCTCCAACCACACATTCCTGAAGCACAGCCTGGAACTCGCTGTCAATCCATACTCCAAATCTTCTATAGTTCACTGCTTTCTATGAAGGTTCAAACATGCATGTGGAAATTTTAGTTTCTCCAAAATGTTTCCCAGATTAACTTCAGTTTCCACTATATCTCTTCATTAAGCAGACAATTTTCTAGCCCAAAGAATCTCCTCACTGCCTCAAAATAATTGTCCATATTTCCTGCCCCTTCTGATTCACACACACTTTTACCTCCTTATGAAATGCCCTTCCTTCTCCACACTCCAAAGTCTTTGTCAAATGCCGTATCTTCCATGAGTCCTTTCTTCTTTCCTCCAAATGAAAGTCATTACCTTCCTGAGTCATTTTCTTTTTCATTAAAATTATTACTATTTAGAAAGGTAAGATCTTCCTTAATCAGTTGTACAGTCTCCAAGGCAGAGTTTGTGAAGTGAGGTATTTTTCATATACTGTGATGTTTATGTAAATTTCTAAACTATCATAGGTAATCAACAAATACATTTGTATGCATGAAAATAGAAGCCTTTGGTTTATTTACATGACTTTCTAGCAAGTGTAATACTCAAAACATTCGATACCTTTATTGAATCTTAGTTTGAAATGTCATAGCAACTTCAATATCTTTATTGAAGTAACTTCAGTGTTGGCTCTTAGTTTGCAATTTCATGACAATCTCATGCTTTACTTATCACTTGTCATTTGTTTCTCTTGTTTCAGGTATGTCTCACTATAGCCACTATACTTAAACAATAGTTTCCGTATCTGTTATGATAGGTTGGCTTATGTTGCAGTAACAAAAGGATCCCCGGATCTCCGTAGCAGACAACAAGGATTTTTTTTCTTTTGTTACATATCTGTTTAGTTCTGTATCTGGAGCACTGCTGGATATTGTGAGAGAAGTGCTACACTCAATGGGCCTCACATTTCCTTGTCTTACAGTAATCTTTATGTCATTGGAAAACAGTTTAGTCCCCTCCCAGGGGAGAGCAGCAAATATTTTTTGAGTAAAAATTTAATCTACCATATTCCTCAACTTTGCATTTTCAAGTCAACTTTCTTGATATTTCCCGAAGTATACCATCTTCAGGAAAACCATTCCCATCAGAGGCAAATATCTATACCTAAGTAATGAAGTATGACAGAGGATGTTGGGAATTCTTGTCGCCTATAACACGGAGGCCAATGACATGAATGCATAGTCAAACATTCAGAAGATCATTGTAGACCTCAAAAAAGAAATACTAATCTGATTTCAAAAAAACCTGCATCTCTGAAAATTTGCCAAGATATAACACAGAACTTAGAATAACACAGAATTCATAATACTGAATTTAGAAAATTAAGAAACATACCATTTTCTTATGTATTTGTTCAGTAAATATATTCTAGTTATTGAAATTGAAGTGTCACTTCAAATCAAAACAACTTTTAGGCATTCACCATATGCCCCATCCATTCCAGTTTCATAATTCTAGACTTGGGAATGGTGAATAGAATAGACAACACAGATGAAAAAGAAGAGAGTCTACATTCTCAACTAGCCCCAATTAATCCATGTCAGGCCCATACAGACTGACCTTGGTAAAACAGAGATAGGAACCATGGTGGAAATACAAAAATATTTATAGAGCATGAGATTTGGTCATACAAGAGAGGTTTCATGGCATCTGAAGTGAGATACTATTCCTGGTTGAATTTTTTTTTTTTTTTTTTTCAAGCAAGGAAGCAGGAAAGCCTTCAAGACTGGGCCAAATGAAGAAAAGTCTTTCAATATGCCATGAGAAAGAGACCTCAGAGTATTAATAAACACAAGAATTCTCAGAGATGTTGAGACATGTTCTAGTCCAAGACCTTTGCCATTTGATATGCATCCTCAAGAACACACAGAAGTCTTCTTATAGCTCTATTAGACAAAGTCCTTACACTGCAGGGCAAAAGCCATGATGTATGCTGTATCTATGGGAAAATTCCCCACATGATCATAGCTAGTGGTTAATAAAGTTGAGAAGTAGTGAGTCAGCTACATCAAGATATAGCCTTCAAAACAGCAATAGAAGCTTAAAAATTACAACAGAAAGGCACAGAAGCCCTAAAGCCCGTGTGCCAATGCAGATGTGGTCAGGTTCCCAGTAGGTGCTGAGCCAACAGAGAGAGGAACAGTCCCTGAACACAAGTGCATTGTTCCAATTCCTTGGCAAAATTATCTATCGAAGATGCTGATCTCAACCTTTTCTCCCTAGATGCACCTAAAGTTATGCCAAAAACAAGGCTCTGGATATTTAATCTAGCCTAAATTAATATTGCTCTCTAAAGCATTAATATTGCTGAGGAACTCATAAAAAACGTGGACAGGGTGTTGTGTCACCTTTGTGGAGAGAGAGATCCACTCAAATGTGTCCATAAAGTAATAAACTATTTTAGCAACTGCGGCAGAGCTGACCTATACACATGTGCCTCTCCCTCTTTAAGGTGGCCACTGTGAGGGGCTCTCCCTTCATTGACTGAGAAGCTTTGTAACTCTCAGTGATGCTCTTGGGTTTTCGTCAGCACGGTCTTTCTCAACATGCTGTCTCATTCATTTCTAATCTACTTTTTCATGTTATAATTCAAAATAGAGTTAGTAATTCTCTTATTCCCATTACGAGTCCCCTTAATTATTTTACGTTCAAAAACCCCATGAAGGGAAGGAAATATATGAAATAGGAAGGAAAGAAAGAAGAAAAACAGGACTGGAGCTCCAAAAAATTGTTTTCAGTTTGTTTCAATAGGCAACGATTCTTCTTCTGAGTCTCCACAATAAAACCAGAATGTTGTATCACAGGACTATGAAGGAAAGAGTGGGGGTGTCTAAAGGATCTAGTTTCAGCCTCATGGTTTGCTTGGACTATTCCTTTTGGAAGCTGTCTGTCCTATTATACCCTTAGTTTTCTTGTACTGTAATAAGGCAAGAATATCACAAGTGAAAAAAACAAAAGATGTTATACTCTATCAGAATTATAGATTATTAATCTGCAAAGGAAACCATCAAGGAAATAAAAAGATGACACACAGAATGGAAGAAAATATTTGCAAATCATATATCTGATATGGATCTTGTGTCTAGAATATATAAAGAAGGTTTATAAAATAATACAATCCAATTTAAAAATGGGCAAAGGAATTAAATAAACATTTCTCCAAAGAGGAAAGCATCCAATAAGAATATAAAAACATATTATAACTTATTAGGGGAAAGGCAATTCAAAACCACAATGAGATACCACTTCACACTAGGATGTCTACAATCAAAAAGATAGATATAGAAATACTATACTATTTGGTGATTCCACTACTTAGCATTTACCCAAAGAATACAAAAATATTAATTCAAAAAGATATATGAACCCCGGTGCAACATTATTTACAATGACCAAGTTATGAAAGTAACCTAAATGTCCTTTGACAGATGAATGGATAAAGAAGACATGGTTTATACATACACTAGAATATTACCCAGCAATAAAAAAAAAATATATAAGATCTTGGGGCACCTGGGTGGGTCAGTCATTAAGCATCTGCCTTCAACAGGTCATGATCCCAGGTTCCTGGGATCAAGCCCCACATCCAGCTCCCTGCTTGGTGGGAGGCCTGCTTCTCCCTCTCCCACTCCCCTTGCTCGTGTTCCCTCTCTTGCTGTCTCTCTCTCTGTCAAATAAATAAAATCTTAAAAAAAAAAAAAAAAAAGGATCTTCCCGTTTGTGACAACATGGATGGACTTAGATGGTATTATGCCAAGTGAAATAAGTCAGACAAAGAAAGGCAAATACTGTATGATTTCACTTAGATGTGATATTTATTTGGCTCAGATGGTTAAGCATCTGCTTTTGCCTCAGGCTGTGATCTATGGGACCTGGGATCGAACCCCACATTTGGGCTTTGGGATCAGCAGGAAGTGTATTTCTCCCTCTACTTCTCTCCCAGGTTCATGCTCTCTCTCTCACAAATGAATAAGTAAAATCTTAAAAAAAAATGAATAAACAAACAGTGCAGAAACAGATCCATAAATACAGAAAACAAGCTGGTGGTTGCCAGAGAGGGAAAATGTGGTGGATGGGCAAAATGGATGAAGGGGAGTGGGAGATACAGTCTCCCAGTTGTGGGATGAATAAATAGTGGGGATGAAAGGTTCAGCATAGGAAACATAGTCAATGGTATTGAAACAGTTGTATGGTGACACACGGTAGCTACACATGTGGTGAGCATAGTATAATGTATTGAGCTGTGGAATCACTATGCTGTGCATCTGAAATTAATGTGACATTGTGTGTCAACTATATTTTAATTTTTTAAAAGACAATAACAAGTGTTGGTGAGGATGTGGAGAAATTAGGATCTTCATGTATTTCTTGTGGGAATATGTGGGAATATCAAATGGTAACATCACTTTGGAAAAGAGTATGGCAATTCTTTATAAGAGTTAAACTTAGCTAATTACCATATGATCCATCAATTCTAATCCTAATGAATTGGCTATGAGAAATGAAAACTTATCTACAGAAAAGCTTGTACATGAATATTCAGAGCGACTTTATTCTTAATACCCCAAAGGTGGAAACAGCTCAGTGATGAAAGATTAAATGAAATATGATATATTCATACAATGGAATGTTATTCAGCAATAAAAAGAAATGAAATATTGATATATGACACAACATGGATGAACCTTGAAAACATCATGTTAAATGAGAGAAGCCAATCACAAAAGGATCACATAGTATATGATTCTATTTATATAAAGTACGTAGAATAGGCAAATACACAGAAGCAGAAATTAGATTAGTGACTTCCCAGGATTAGGGGAAGTGGGTTGGGGAAAATAGGGAGTGCCTGCTGATGGGTACAGGGTTTCTTTTTGGGTTGATAAAAATGTCTAAAACTGAACAGTCATGATTATACAACTATCTAAATACACTAAAACTACTGAATTGTATAATTTAAATGGATAAACTGTATGTATCTAAATTGTACTTTGGTAAATCTGTTATAAAGAAAATAGAATACCTACTATGTATATTTTACTGGATATTAAATGGCTTAATTTATATCAGGTAAAAAACATACTACCTGGCCCAAAATACACATTCAACAAACACATGTTGCTTCTTCCTTTCCTTTTCTTCCTCTATGATGCCTTCTGTGTTCAGGATTCTATAATCTAAGAGTTTTTACCATTGAGCATTTAAAAAAAAATTGTACTAGAGGTTTAAATATAATTCCAGAAGATAAAGGTAGCCAAGAATTATTTTTACAAAGGAGATGTGGGGCAATGAATTTCTGAAGAAATCTGGCTTCTGTAGTAGGACACATTTCATGGGTCAGGAGCCCTTAAAGGAAAATGATTTCGTAACAACAAGATGTGATAGCAAAGCTCTCATTTAGCACTGAGAGTAAGCTTGCTCTAAGCCCACGATTTTGGATGAAGGATTAGCGTCTGGTTAGGAAACACAGATGAATTGTCTCTTAGGATCCTTCTAACAAAAATAAATGGGGAAAAAGAATGGAGATTTGTCTGTAGAATTTAAGGTTAAATTATATTATAAATAAGATAAAGATGATAATTCCTTCTTTTAACATTTCATATAATACTTTCTCTAGACCTATAGTAGATGTTATTTATAGACCCAATGGACAATTACTTGATCACAGGAATTTAGTTTACTAAAGCATGGAGTTCACGAATGGACTTTAGAGAAAATGAAATGAATGTATTAAAAGTGTGACATGCAGACTTTAAAAACACTTGTAATTTGTCATAATCATTAATGAAAAGCAAAATAGTATTTTGAAAATTGATTTTTGAAAGATAGAAAATTCACATATCTTAACAGAAATGTTTCATTATCATTCAATTTGGGATCCTTCTCTTTTTCTTTCTTCTAATCTTGGCAGAAGCATTTTAAAATAAAGCCAGAAGATATCAGTCCAAATATATCCCAGGAAAAAAAGGGAAGAGAAATAAAAACATCAGATAGTTAAAGCAGCATATTAAATAATGTGTTTTTCATGTATCTAACAAAAGTTTCAGTCTTTTAGCTCATACAAAACAAAAAGTTAGAAGTAAAGTTCAGATCTGACAAAAAAAAAAAAATACATCCCAAATTTTGCTTGTCAGCAGAATATACAATCAAGACCAGTACAAAAGATGAAGTCTCAATCTGGTGATCCTGTGCCGAGTGATATTTAAGGAGCTCTTTGATTATTAGCTGGATGTATTTATTGAAATCAATTTAATGCAATGTTTCTTTTAACCTGATTTCCCTTACCAACTGCTATTCAAGTGCTTTGCTTATTTTTTTTTTTTTTTCCTCACAGTTTTTTATTGTTACAAACAAGAGCTCAGATCTCCTTTCAGCTTTAAAGGACTTTGGTAAGTGTTTCCTCTATAATGTTATTGGAAAAATACAGAATTATATTTTCCAAAATGTGACTGCAAAGTGTATCCTAATTTTTTTTCTTTTTTACTCTCATGTATTAATAGTCCAAACTAAGTAAGAATTAAATTTTGAAATAAGTGTACTTTTTTCTTAAAAAAATAAAGAGGGGTAAGAAAAAAACAAACAAACAATGGTATTTAATTACTGTAGAATAGGTAACACTTCCACTGGAAACAACTAGAAGAAAATGGACAAAATTTAAATACATCTACCTGGAGACACTGGAGAAATAGCAAGTCAGTGAAAATCTTGGCCAAGATCTGGGAGAAAAAAGAAACTGAGAGAGGTGAGCCCCATTTCAGGTAGCTGAAACATGTACTTTTAGAAGGGAAAGTGAGAAGCTAAGCAGGACATTTGACAGATTCATGGACTAAAAGAGAGAACTAGGGACAGAGAACATCAAATAGGGATTCCAAAGAGCTCTGTCAAAGAAACAAAGATAAACCAGAAGGATTAACACATACACAAGGACTGGATCTGAGCTCAGAATTACCTGTCCTGGATTGTTAATGACTCTAGCTGCCTGACAGAGGTAAGCATAGATCCTTTCTGAGGAAAGAGGACATCATCATACACTTGGAATTATGTCCACAATTTCCCCATGGATAGTAATAACAGATTAAACATAAACAAAGAGAAAACTGTTGGACTGAAAGGTAAGTGAGAAGAAAATTCCAGAGTGAATCATGAAGAGAAAATAAAATGAAAACTTCCAAAAGGGAAAGGGAGATATACAGATGATATGGGGGGAAATCCAATGTTGGAGTTATAAAATTGGAATTAAAATTGGAATCCTAGAAGAAAAATGGAGGAGAGAATAGGGCAAAGGCAATGGCTGAGGATACTCCAGAAGTGTTAGGAGACCTCAAGCCAAAGAATCAGGAAGATCTACAACCTCCAGTTACAGAGAAAATAGTATCTTGGCACATCATAAATACCAATGAAATTTTAAAAAAAGAAAAAAAAGTGGAAAAAAAAATTTCCTAGAGAGAAAAGAAAAACAGATTAATTTGAAAGCACCAACTAGATCAATAAGAGTCTTCTCAATAGAAAGAGTGGAAGCCAGACACAATAAAATACTATCTTCAAGCAGAAAAAGAAATGCCAACATGAATTTCTAGAACCATCATATAAGAATATATGACATAAGGTCATAAACAGTTAAAAAAAAAAAAAAAACACTAAAAGAAATTTGTGACCAGGAGACTCAGACTAAAGAAAATATTTTTAAAATGTTTTTCAGGAAAAAAAAAAGTTATTTAGGCAGAGTGACTTGGAGATAAAAGAAAGAATGAATAACAAAGAAAAGAGGGCATTTATAATTATATCTAAGTGAACATTTAACAATAATAGCATCATACAGGGTTGTAAATGTGTATTAAAATATAATATGTAATGATAATAGCATATATAAGTCATAATGAGGAAATGGTGAGTTAAGATGCACAAAGGTCTCTGCAGTGTTTGGGAGAGGTAAAAAGACCATTTCACATAAATTATCAGAATTAACAAATACTTTTAGCAAGGTGGTTCAATAAGAAATCATTGTGTTCTTACATATTAGCAACAAACAAGAAATAATGTTAAAAATTTTTATCATCTAGGGGCGCCTAGGTGGCTCAGTGGGTTAAAGCCTCTGCCTTCAGCTCAGGTCATGATCCCGGGGTCCTGGGATCAAGCCCCACATCCGGCTCTCTGCTCAGCGGGGAGCCTGCTTCCTCCTCTCTCTGATTGCCTCTCCGCCTACTTGTAATCTCTGTCTGTCAAATAAATAAATAAATAAATAAATAAATAAAAATTTTATCATATATAATCACATCAGAAAATATAAAACATCTATCAAAGATGCACTAAACTTCTATTCAGAAAACCCTAAAATGTTATTACTACAAATTAAAGAAGACCTATATAAATGGAGATAAAATATATCGGATTGGAAAAATTACAACAATGTGCCCTTTGACCAAATCAACTAAAGCATTCTCATAAAAAGCCAAACCATTTTCTAGGTGAAAATTAATGATCTGTTCATAAAAATTATAAGAAAATATAAAGGGCCCAAAATAATCAAGCCAACAGTAAATAAAGAGTAAACAGGAAAGCTGACAGTGAAGAGTAAATAAAGTACCTGCTCTACTTAAAGCTACACTAGTTAACACTGTGAGATAAGGGGTACAAAGATGGATGAATAAACACACGGTACGGAATATACAGTCCCAAAGCAGATCTATGCACATACCAACAATTTATGACAAATGCATTGCTGCAAAGCAACGGAGCTATGGAAAATAATACCAACCCATACTTTATGCCATTCACGAAAGTCAGGTGGACTGTATGTCTCAATGTAAAAAAGCACATTTTTGTAACATACTGTAATGTCTAATAAACTTGCACCTGAAATGTATAAATAATTCAAATAAGTTAATGACAGATAATTAATTAACAAGAGGCTTGTACAAGTCATTCACAAAAGAGGATCTCCAAATAACCAATAGGAAAGGTGCTCAATCTCACTAGTACTCAGAAAAATGGAAGTTTTATTTATCTTATTTATTTTATTTATTTTTAATATTTTATTTATTTATTTGACAGAGAGATAGAAAGCGCACAAGCAGGCAGAGCGGCAGCCAGAGAGGGAGAAGCAGGCTCTCCTCTGAGCAGGGAGCCCAATGTGGGGCTGGATGTCGGTTGGGCTTGATCCCAGGACGTTGGGATCAGGATCTGAGCTGAAGGCAGCCGCTTAACTGACTAAGCTACCTAGGTGCCCCAAAATGGAAGTTTTAAAAGCACAAAATATCACCCAACACCCAGCAGCTGACTTCCATGGGAAATGTTAGCAAGGTTGTGGGACTAAAGGAACACTCGTGCATTACTGGTATGAAAGTGAACTGGAAAAACCCTTTTGAAAAAGAGCTTGGCATAATTATTAACGTTCACAATTACATGTTCAGGTATACACTCAACACTTGTGTTTGCATATACTCACAAAAAAAAAGTACGATAATGTTCATAGTAGCATTAGTCATAAACCTATATCTGCAGTAGAGTGGATAAACAAAATGTGGTCACTTGCACAGCAGTATAGCACTGAAAACAAATGCACAGCAGTGACATGGATGGATTTCATAAACATAATGTTCAGTTAAAGAAGAGAGTTGCAAATTAATTCAAACTGTATTATCCCATTAAATAAGGTCCAAACACACAAAATTAATTATACTGTGACAAGACATTGGTTTCCTTTCAGAAAAGGAGGGAGGTGAGGAAATGAGAAGTCTTAGTGAGAATTTTAGGGTTCTACTTTTTGACCTAATTGCAGTTATATAATAGAATTATATAACTGCAGTTATATATAATGGAATACTATGCAGCCATCAAAAGAAATGAAATCTTGCCTTTTGCAACAACGTGGATGGAACTAGAGTGTATCATGCTGAGCGAAATAAGTCAATCAGAGAAAGACAATTAACATATGATCTCCCTGATATGAGGAAGCTGAGAGGCAGGGAAGGGAGTTGTGGGGGGTAGGGCAGGAAAAATGAAACAAGATGGGATCAGGAGGGAGAAAAACCATAAGAGACTCTTAATCTCACAAAACAAACTGAGGGTTGTTGAGGGGTGGGGAGACAGGGATAAGGTGGCTGGGTGATGGACATTGGAGAGGGTATGTGCAAAGGTGAGTGCTGTGAAATGTGTAAGCCTGATGAGTCACAGACCTGTACCTCTGGGACAAATAATACATTATATGTTAATAAAAAATATTTTAAAAATTTAATGTGCAGAAATCAGTGACTTTCTTATACACTAACAATGAAAATACAGAAAAGGAAATTAGAGAATCGATTCCATTTACTATAGCACCAAGAACCATAACATACCTGGGAATAAACCTAACCAAAGAGGTAAAGGATCTGTACTTGAGGAACTACGGAGCACTCATGAAGGAAATTGAAGAAGACACAAAACAATGGAAGACCATTCCATGCTCTTAGATCAGAAGAATAAACATTGTTAAAATGTCTATACTGCCTAATGAAATCTATACTTTTAATGTCATTCCAATAAAAATTCCACCACTATTCTTCAAAGAGCTGGAGCAAATAATCCAGAAATTTGTATGGAATCAGAAGAGACCCCGAATCGCTAAGGAAATGTTGAAAAACAAAAGTAAAACTGGGGGCATCACGTTACCTAATTTCAAGCTTTATTACAAAGCTGTGGTCACCAAGACAGCATGGTACTGGCATAAAAACAGACACATAGACCAGTGGAACAGAGTAGAGAGCCCAGATATGGATCCTCAACTCTATGGTCAATTAATCCTCGACAAAACAGGAAAAAATATACAGTGGAAAAAAGACAGCATCTTCAATAAATGGTGCTGGGAAAACTGGACAGCTATATGTAGAAGAATGAAACTCAACCATTCTTTTACATCATACACAAAGATAAACTCAAAATGGATGAAAGACCTCAACGTGAGACAGGAATCCATCAGAATCCTAGAGGAGAAATAGGCAGTAATCTCTTCGATATCAGCCACAGCAACTTCTTTCAAGATATGTCTCCAAAGGCAAAGGAAAGAAAAGCAAAAATAAACTTTTGGGACTTTATCAAAATCAAAAGCTTCTGCACAGCAAAGGAAACAGTCAAAAAATCAAAGAGGCAACCCACGGAATGGGAGAAGATATTTGTAAATGACAGTACAGACAAAAGGTTGATATCCAGGATCTATAATGAACTCCTCAAACTCAACACACACAAAACAGGCAATCATATCAAAAAATGGGCAGAAGATATGAACAGAGACTTCTCCAATGAAGACATACAAATGGCTATCAGAGACATGAAAAATGTTCATCATCACTAGCCCTCAGGGAGATTCAAATTAAAACCACATTGAGATACCACCTTACACCAGTTAGAATGGCCAAAATTAACAAGATAGGAAACAACGTGTTGGAGGGGATGTGGAGAAAGGGGAACCCTCTTCTACTGTTGGTGGGAATGCAAGCTGGTGCAGCCTCTTTGGAGAACAGTGTGGAGATTCCTCAAGAAATTAAAAATAGAACTTCCCTATGACCCTGCAATTGCACTCCTGGGTATTTACCCCAAAGATACAGATGTTGTGAAAAGAAGGGCCATCTGTACCCCAATGTTTATAGCAGCAATGGCCACGGTCGCCAAACTGTGCAAAGAACCAAGATGCCCTTCAACAGACGAATGCATAAGGAAGATGTGGTCCATATACACTATGGAGTATTATGCCTCCATCAGAAAGGATGAATACCCAACTTTTGAAGCAACATGGACAGGACTGGAAGAGATTATGCTGAGTGAAATAAGTGAAGCAGAGAGAGTCAATTATCATATGGTTTCACTTATTTGTGGAGCGTAACAAATAGCATGGGGGACATGGGGAGTTAGAGAGGAGAAGGGAGTTGGGGGAAATTGGAAGGGGAGGTAAACCATGAGGGACTATGGACACTGAAAAACAATCTGAGGGGTTTGAAGTGGCGGGGGGGCGGGGGTGGGAGGTTGGGATACCAGGTAGTGGGTATTATAGAGGGCACGGATTGCATGGAGCACTGAGTGTGGTGAAAAAATAATGAATACTGTTATGCTGAAAATAAATAAATTTAATTTAAAAAAAATTTAAAAAAATAAATAATTTCATACAAAGAAAAAAAGATTATTCACTTTCTGATAATTCACTTGGCTCTACATTAATATTTTAAATATCTTTCTATATGTGCTTACACAGAAAAATTATAAAATCTATATTAAAATAGAAAAGAAAAAAATCTATGTCTTCGTATAAAAAAATAAAGCATGGGGAAATTCTAACCATTCCTAGGAATGTCTTGCTTAATTGAAGTCTTTTAGAAATCTTTAAAACTGGAGTTTGACAATTTACTTAAATGTCTCACATATTTTTAATGAGTTGGGATTGGTTTTCTCTAAGGACATTCAGTCAGATATTTTTGGTACATTCCAAATACTTCAGTTACACATGTATATTTATGTTTAAACAGAAATTGGATAAAAAATGAAAATCTTTTATTGAAATTCTTGCTTGAGGGGCATCTGGGTGGCTCAGTGGGTTAAGCCCCTGCCTTTGGCTCAGGTCACAATCTCGGGGCCCTGGGATCGAGCCCCACATCAGGCTCTCTGCTCAGCAGAGAGCCTGCTTCCTGCCCTCTCTCTGCCTGTCTGCCCACTTGTGTTATATCTCTCTGTCAAATAAATAAATAAAATCTTAAAAAAAAAAAAATAAATTCCTGGTGCGCCTGGGTGGCTCAGTGGGTTAAAGCCTTTGCCTTCAGCTCCGGTCATGATCCCAAGATCCTGGGACCAAACCCTGCATCAGGCTCTCTGCTCAGCAGGGAGCCTGCTTCCTCCTCTCTCCCTGTCTGCCTCTCTGCCTGCTTGTGATCTCTGTCTGTCAAATAAATAAATAATATCTTAAAAAAAAAAATTCCTGCTTGAGTAATTAGAATATGATGATATAACATTTGCTTTGTTTAATGTTTTTTGAGAAAATTTTTCTAGACCACAACTTTCAAAGATTTTATTTATTTATTTATCAGAAAGAGAGAGAGAGCACAAGCAGAGGGAGTGGCAGACAGAGGGAAAATCAGGCTCCCAGTTGAGCAAGAAGCTGGATGTGGGACTTGATCCCAGGAACCTGAGGATCATGACCTGAGCCAAAGGCAGACACTTAACTGACTGAGCCACCCAGGGGTCCCTAGACCCCAACTTTTAAATGATTAAAGATTATCAACCTAGAGAAGGTTTAAAAGTTAAGGTCAGTAAAAATTTCTTACATTATTCCTAAAGTCTTATATAGAAGGACAATATCTTTTCAGATTTCAATCAAAAAAATTTCAAAAACTAATATGTTTCTACTTATTTTAAAAATGCGTCTTCTACTGAAGAATTTCCTGAAATTCTACCATAGATTCCCTACTGTGTCTTACAGAAGTAGATACATTAAATAGAAATACATTGACTATACTGAAAACATCTTCTATTTTAATGGTTAAAGCAGAACAAAAATGCCATTTGGTCTCATATCTAGGTAACGAGTCGCAGGAGGGAGAGGATCGTTCTCGCATTGTTTCTCTTTGTCTCTCTGTATCCCTTTTAATCAGCCTCCTTTTTCTTACTCATGCATGTTTTCAGGTTTGCCTCCATCCTACAGATTATAGGTGCCAAAGAATAACTCGAGTACTCACTTTATAAACTATTTCATTAAACAGTATGAGATCCTGACATTTGCGACAATGTGGATGGACCTAGAGGATATAATGCTAAGTGAAGTAAGTCAGACAGAGAAAGACAAATGCCATATAATTCACCTATATGTGGAATCTAAAAATAAAACAAATGAACAACAAAAACAACAACAACAACAAAACAAAGAATAAACAGACACATTAAGCACAGACAACAAACTAATGGTTGCCAGAGGAGAAGGGGTTAGTGGATGCACAAAATGGCTGAAGGAGAGTGGGAGGTGCACACTTCCAGTTATGGAATGAAAAAGTCAGAAGGATGAATGGTACAGCATAGGGAATATAGTCAACAGTATTATAACAGCACTGTATAGTGACAGATGGCCGCTGCACTTTGTGGTGAGCATAGAATAATGTATAGTGAGTTGTCAAGTCATTATGTTGTACATCTGACATTAATGTGACAATGTATGTCAACTACACTTTAATAAAAAAATTAAATAAAATTCTGGATCAAGAAAGAATATTTATTACAGTTCCAGGACTTTCCAAGAAATACAGTAGATTGAAATAATGAATGACATAAGATAAGCCTAATGAGAATAATTTATTTTGAAGGTGAAGAAGCCTGAATCCCATGCTACAGGCAAGAGCCAGGCATCAAAGTGTTTGCATCTGGGTAATGGCTTCATTTAAACAGTATTGCTCAGCCATGAATCTAGCAGCAAAGTGCCTGTGAACAGGAAGCCAGAGGCACGTTTCTTGTCACCAAAGATTTCTGGGTGTTGGATAAAACAATTTTAGGGTCTTGGATTAGGAATTTGGAGGCCTCCAATCCCAGCATCAGTTTTTATTTTTTTATTTTCATTTTTAAAAAATGATTTTATTTATTTATTTGACAGAGAGAGAGAGAGAGAGAGACAGTGAGAGAGGACATACATGCAGAGTGAGTGGGCTCTCCCCGCTGAGCAGGGAGCCCAACATGGGCCTCTATCCCAGCATTCTAGGGATTCTAGGGATATGACTTGAGCCAAAGGAATATGCTTAATGATTGAGACACCCAGGTGCTCCCCAATATCAGTTTTTAGAGACCTGCATAAAGCACTGTTCATCAGGAACACATGGCCCGTTAGCATAGGCATGTCAAAGAGAGATGGCACAGATTCTAAAGGTGGGCACTGTGGACATTATTTGTCATCTCAACAATGTACTCACCTGTTTTGTAACAACACTTACAATGCTAATATGTAAAAGCGTAGAAAATGATCATTTAAATTAAAGCATAAAAAGACTAGCTTTTAAAATCTTCATAAAAAATGTATTATAGGTTCCCATTTCTTGGGAAACTTGGGAATTAATCACTATCCTTTCTAGCTTTACCATGTAAATTTGGTCAAATTATTATTATTCTTGAGATTCTGTTTTCTTAACCTTTAACTTGGGCTAATTTATTTGCTAATTTATTTGTCTCCAGTGGACATTAGTGAAAAATGTTTAAAACAAGGTGCTATAAATTATAATATAGCATGCCGCTGTGGTTAGAAGCTAGAGTAATGCGGTCTTGTTTCATTTTCTCTCCAGTTTAAAGGGGTTGATTTTCCTAAAAACCATTTGTTGAATCCTGGGAGGAACTGCATAATTACTCGTCGATATGATCTCAGTCATCTCTTTGTTGTCTTTAAAACACACTTATGGAACACCGTTCCCTCTTTCTAGGCAATGGTGTACTCAATTTCCTCCCAGGTACAATTAAAAAAATATATATTTGAATATATAATATCATTAATTTTTTATAATATCTCTTAGAGAAATGACTCATTTGATTACAATTCAGTACATACTCAGAAATGATGGTCCGATTTTCTCTCCTCAATTCAATAACCATTCAGTTTTCAAACTGCTGAGTGGGCTTGAGATGGGAATACAAATATAAATCCAAGACAACACCCACTCTTAAAACCCTCCAATATGCCATTAGGAGTCCAATAGTCCAGGAGAAAATGCTATAAATTTTCTAATTTGCAAAGATTTGGTCAGCTGCTAGAGGGTCTATTATCAGACCCCTCAGAATATGCCTCATTCCTGATCCCACATATCTTAGTTAATGAGACCTAATCAGGGCTAAATGTAGATACTATTCTAGGCTTCTTGTTTTACAAGCCATGTAGTCCTCTCAAAACCCAACCAAATAGATATTATTATTATTAAAGATTTTATTTATTTATTTGAGAGAGAGAGAGAGAAAGCATAAAAAGGGGGAGGGTCAGAGGGAGAAGCAGACTCCCCGTTGAGTAGGGAACTCTACTCCGAACTCGATCCCAAGACTCAGATCATGACCTGAGCTGAAGGCAGTCGCTTAACAAACTGAGTCACCCAGGTGCCTCCAAATAGATATTACTAATATCTCTATTTGCCCTGGGTCACACTGCTTGAAAGTTTCAGTTAGGGCTTAGGTTCCAACAGTCTGGCTCCAGTGTCTGTTTTAAACTCTGTACGTACCATCTCTTGAACATATTTCATTGAGTTCCGTTCCCGCTAAAAGCTCCTCTACATAATGGACTATGTGACATCATCGGGGAGAACATCACTGAAACATGGAGATCCAATGAGAAATCCCAGGGGACCAGACTCTCCTTGTTTCTCTCCTTGATGCTGGACCTAGCCCCACTTCTAGTTCGTGCCAACTGCTGAGTGAATATTCATAACTTGGTTTTATATGTGTTCTCTTCCCTGTAGCCTGCAACCCCATCTTAATCTGGGGATGGACCAGCAAGAGGCTCTCTACAAGGTCCGCAAATGGACAGGACAAGGGCAAAGAGGTAAAGCACAAAATTTCACTTCCATGATACTGAAAATGAACATCTTCTGAAATTTTGCACTCCATATGTCTTACTCAGTTCCTGAAACCAGGCTTGCCTTTACACATTGTCCTGCAGACTCGTCTGGCTGCCCTGTGTTTACCAACAGGCTGAAGGACAGGTGGAAACAATCACATTAAATCCTCGTCATGGACTCTGCCTGGTCCAAATAAACCTCCAGAGCATTTGTTCCCTTTCTTGAGAATTCTATCAGGGTACAGAATTCTTTAATCCCGTTGACTGATCAAAATCTCATTAATTCAGAACATTTATGGAAAGGGGGAAAAATTAGTGTAATATTTAATTTTAAAATAAATTTTAAGCAATGTGGCTTGTGCCAATTTTCATGAACAGGTCAATTAGAATAACTTAAACTGCAACCTTTTATAATAAAGTTATTATTGAAGTGTAGTTGACATATAATATAAACCTCTTTGAAGGTTAGGAGGTTTGTACCTGGCTGATATGGAACTCTTGGCTTATACCTTGCCAGAACTTGGTAGGCGCTAGGAAGAAGACATTGCACCACATTCTGATAGGCCGATGGCTCTATGCATAGTTTAAATATTATCCCCCACACCCGTAGTATCTATTTTTCCAGATATGTTTGAGATATTTTTTACCATATAAATACATCAAAGAAAGACAAAGACTGCACTTAGAAAAGAGTTGCCCCTGAGTGGTTCTGTGGTAGAGGATTCAGGAAGGCCATTCTAACTGGTTGCAATTTCCTACGGAAACCCTGCGTCCTCCACCTATACCTCATCCAGCTTTCTGATGAGGTTGCATGAAAATGCAGTTAAGAGATTGCATACTAATGGCCACAATAGCAATTTTCAAGACCAAGGCAGGCACGGCATTTAATTCCACCATGAGAAAACTACCCTTGTGTTTGGAGCAGACCTTTTGCTCATATCTCCTGGAGCATGGGAGTTTGAATCCTGATGCTAAAAGCAGAAAAATCATTTTATCCAGTTCATCACAGCCTAAGTTTCTTGGTTGTAGAAACTGGGAAATCATAAGCCCATGTACTTGCTGGATCTTACTTCTCATCAAGATGAGTGCCTCTAGAGATTAACAGGGATATTTGTAGCACCTCTTGCAACAAAGGATTAAGTGGCATTGCATCAAAATGGACCTGACTGGTGTCTTAAACATTCAGGTTTTTGTCTATACTTGGCATGTCCCAGTGGTTCTTAGAGGCTGGGGTGGAGAGGAGGGAAGTCGACACTTGAATCATTGTTCACTTATGCAGGGACTTTTGTAGCATGCCTAGGATATGTGAGGCATTACACAAGGTGGGGAAGGAGATGGGGGTAAACCATGACCAGGACAGATGCCTCCTAATGGAGATGTACTTTTGAGGAGAGAGGCACAGCAGAGCTAGAAAAAGGTCAGTGCAGTCCATGGGAATGCAGAGTAGCCATTTAACTGAACCTGGGTTAGCAGTGTAGATGTGTAGGCCAGGATCAAAAAGCCTTCCCAGAGGAAATGACATCTAGATTAAGCTAAAGAATGAGTTGGAGGTGACCAGGTGAAGGGGAAGCAGGTGACTGTGGGTCACAGGCATTCCAGTCAGAGGCAACAGGTAGAGAGAACAGGCCTTCCTTGAGCTTCATGAATACCCTCACAGGACTAAAGCTAACTGCGACCTACTTATCATGTTCAACTTATATCAACAGGAAAAAGCCAAGATGGGAGGTTCCAGCTCTGTCTCTATTTAGCATTTTCAACCCAGGGTTTGTGGTCTTTATAATACTTGACAATTTACAAAGCACTTTTATTTATTGTCTCAATCGTAGTATATGGCACTCAGCAGGAATGCAAAGATAGCAAGAAAGTACTGCACAAATTAAAATGCAAATAATTGTAATTTAATAAAGCCTCAGAAGGGCAGACAGGAGAGCGGAACATACCTTCTCAGTCTTTAGACTGTTGAAATGAAGATGACAATGGAACCAAGGCCAGGGCAACCTTAACCAGATAGTATTAAGAGAGGATGATCTTGTTTCAATAGGCATCACTAACTGAGGGTGTGGTTAACTTCTTGGACCACCAAAGCTGACTGCTCCCCGAGAAGTGAGGAGAACGTCTCTTACTTCTGGGAGGGGAATAGCACCACTTCCTCAGATCTTCCTCCTCCTCCTCCTTCTTCCCTTTTCTCCTTCTTCCCTCCCTTCCTCTCTTCCTTTTTTCTTTCCTTTCCTCCTTCCTTCTTGTTTGCCTCCAAGGCCATCAATGGCCTCCTATCTGCCCAGAGATGAGAGTTTCTTATCTTACCAAACATGGGTTGGTTAAATCTACCCTTAGGTTTTTAACTTCTCAATAACTGGCCTTTTAGTGCCTCTCCTTGTCAGGTGATCTTTCCTTTCCGTCAAAGCTTATCAATCCCTTTAGATACAGAAAAAAAGGAGTAGCTAAGATGATCAATTATCGATGGCGGTACATCTTTGGGTGACTCAGGGTTGTCATTCAGTTGTACAGTTTCATTAAAAGACCATCACTTCTTAATCAGCCAGAAAGAGGACACAAGACTCACCTGTGGCAAAGACAACATTCCTTGAGACCAGACGATGCTCCACAATAGAGAACTGTGGGAGCTCAATCCTCTCCACTCCAGTGACAGCCTTATCGCCGCCACGCCAGTAAAATTCAATGTCATCTGTGGTATAGCCATCTGCCAGGAGAGAAAACAGGGACATGGCAGAAATGAAGAATCATCATTTTGTTTACATGCAAGGCTGAAGAAACTGTAACTAATAAAATGGAAAAACAGCTTGCTCATATTTGAAGTAGATTTGTTTCATGTGCTTGTCCATAAGAAAAAGTGTCATCAGAGAACTAACTTTTGAATATTTTTGGTTACTTGTGCTGTCTGATTTGCACCACCCTGGGGCTGAAAAGTAGAGGAACTGGGGAGGGTGAATGCTCTGACCAGAGTTTTGTTTGCAAATCCTAATCACAGAGAACTAGGTGGTTGCATTGAAATGAATTTAAAATATATATTAACACCACTGGAAAAGATGGTTGTAAGGAAAAAAAAACGAAAAATAAAATATAAAGAATTCTAGAAAGGAAACTCTGAAAAGCTACAGAAACGTTAAAACACTAAGGGTGGATTTAACCAATCAATGTCTGATGACAAAGTTTCTGATAACATCAGAAACTCTCAGGGCAAAATAGTGTTCTCCTCAGCATTTTTGGGTGGCTTCATCAGGCTATGAGGTTTGCCATCATGAGAAATGTCTTTTGTTGGGATATTCTTGGCCTTAAAGAGAGGAGTGTTTACTAGTTGGATTATAGCTCCAAGCCCAGCTCTTAGCATGGGCTTGATTACTCACTTGGTAATCAATCAATCAATGCTTCTTCAGAATGAGGAAATAGGACAATAAAATCTGGTATTTCTTGTAGTACCTAGAGTCTTCTAAAGGATTAGGTCAACTTTGTCGGTAAGGCTGATTAAAATTTACACCTAGAGAAAAATACCCTATTAGTATAAGGGACTTTTTGATTCGAATGTGTAATACGATGCAAGGCAGACACTCCATATCTGACAGACAGACCAAAGCTCTGGAGATGACTGTTCTCCATGGTAAATGTCATCTCCCTTGTCCCATCTGTTATACTCTCTCACTGCATCATGGTGGTTCCAGCTTCTGTCTCCTCCCTTCCTTCTGAATTTCTTACATTCCATTCTCATCTGGCAGCCATGGCAATTATTCATAACACACACATTTTATCAAGCCACTCCTCTGCTTAAACTCCTCACATTTCCCAATAAAGTTCAAACTCCTTACAAGGATGCCAAGAATCTATAGTATTCTCTGTGTATCATGAATACATCCACTCTCTCTCCTTCACTTACCGAGCCCAGTACCCACTGGTCTTCTGGCTGTGGCTCAAACTAGCATACTGTGCCCAGGGCTTGCCTACCCACCCCCATGGGTAGGGGCTCACACATCCCCATATTTCCATCTTCACTTAAATAAAACCTTTTGCATATGTGTGTAGTCAGCTCACCAGAAAATCCCTACTTCCACTCAAAGGCTTTAACTATGGATTCTCTGAAGACAATGGCCTCATACTTTCTGAGGATATCTCTTTGATACCAGACCTTCCTGCCCATCATCCCCCTCAGCACAAATGTCACAGTAACAGAACCTGTACTCTCTGAGACTACACACTATGTGTTCATACATTTGTAGTAGAAGCTGCTTCCTTACTTAGGTCCCAAATTTGCCTTCCAGAAACTTTCTTCACCTCACTGGGAGTTTTACCTTCTGGCCACACAGAATCCACTTAACTTTCAAGATAGTCTTCACTATGGGGAAATCATCATCCTTCCCCTGAGCTTTCTGTCCTCCATGCTAAATCTCCCCAGATGATTCCACCACGCATCACTTGACATGATTCCATGTCCCTCACTTTTCTGAAAGCACAGTTCTCAGAAAACTTGACAGTGATGTAGTGTGGAAGTGAGGGGCTCTGTGGAGCCAGCTCTATATGGGATGAAAACTGACCTACACCCACCACAACTTCCCAGTATGTTTACTCACAAAGACACTCACTTCTCCCCACAAATGCATTGAGTAACATTTGCAGTCATTTGCCATCCCCCTTAATGAAATCCATATAAATACAGATAAGACTAAATCCAATTTAGGCCAATTATAAGCCAATCTATGATAGACTAAGGTGAGTGACGACAAAAACAGCAACATCTGGATACGCCAGGAGATGTAGTTCAGGTAGCTGGCAGGACACCTGTTTGTTAAGTAATAAAGATGCAGCTTTCGTCCCTCACAAAGAAGTACTCAACACTGAATTATCAATAAGCCATCTGAATACTCTTCAAATTGAGATAACTGCCAAAATGCAGGAATAGCCTGCTTGTGAAGCTGAGTTCCTGATGGGAAATGAGTTTTACTCCAACTGCCCAGGTTCCCAGGAGTACAGCCACTCATGTGTGATGAAGCATATTGTGAGAAAATTGCATCTCAGTGTTTGTTCTCTTCTCACTGAATGGACCAAGATGAGGAGTGTTTGTTTTCTTATATTTCAGCACAGCAAGCATACTCTCTTAATCAGATTAGAATGGGGAATTCTTTGATGCCGGGTCTCTGTCTCTGTCTCTGTCTCTCTCATGACAGTGTAATTTGCAGAGTGGAGGATTAAGCCTCCCCTCTTTAAGATGGTTAAAAACTATGTCCAGAAAATGACATATGCCTTGAAAAAGATGCCAAATAATAGCCAGGCCTGAAAAACAGTGAGTGAAAAAGAAGTACAGATACACACAGCTTTCAATTTCCAGCGTGCAATTCTGCTCATCCAAGGGGTATCTTCTCAAGTCCATCATGCATGCTGCGGTTGTGGTGATTCTGAAACACACAGACGAGGGCAGACAGTAAAGATGAGATCAGACATGTATCAGGAAAACTCCTTTCAGTCAAACAATGAGCAGCCCCCATATAGGACCCCTTTTCCCCAAGATATACCTGATTAACTATATTCCATATTGTATACTGAGTAAATTTTGAGTACCTGATAGTCCAGATTTGTCAAGAAAAGCAATCAAAAAACCTCTAAATCTGATATAATTATTCATGTAGCCTTGTTGACTTTGGTTAAACAAGTGCAGATAAAAGGGTTTCTAAGGAAACTTTTGTCTTCAAGTTTTGTTTTGCCTCCTTGTTCAGTGGTTCTCTAACCTTATAGCACAGAGAAAACTTATGTGTGGTGACAGTACTGATTAAATCAAGACTGAATTCTTTGTTTTTCCATGTGAAGTGTCTAACTAGCTACAGTTGCACAGGCTGCACTTTGGAACTCTCGGCCAAGTTTCTGCTTCATCCTTTTTTTATCATCGTTGTCTGCTGGGCTGGATCCTAAAGCCCCTGAGATTCTCACCATGAAATCATCTACCTTTTCAAAGAGAATATTTGGCTTCCAGGTTATTGATTATGAATCAAAATAAAGGGGGCTAGTTTCCCTTGGGGTCAGCTGCAGCCATGGAAAGAACTTATATCAGGGCCCAAGAACAGTGAAGCCTCCACCATGCAATGGTTAAATCAACTGTCCATTAAGAAACAACACTTCTAGAAATGTCAAGGTTATTTCCTACTCTATGTACAGCCTTTTAGGGAAGCCAACCTACACATAGCCTCTGCTGAAATGCAATTAAGCCACTATGTTTTATACTATTTTTCTCTAGAATGCCTCCCCTTTTCCACCTCAGTTACAGCTGACAGGACTGGGATGGGGCCCTGATTCAAGGATAGTCAACCATTACTTGATCAAGAATCCATGGTACAGCCTGACCTAAAAGGCAAAATGGAGCTAAAGGGATTCTCTTCCAGTTAAGTGAATTAAAGACAGAGCAAGAATGGAGATGGCCTTGCAAGCTCATGAATCAGAGGCTTGAAATGTCATTTTCCAACTGGAGAGTGAGGCGTGAGAAAGCATAAGAGGTAGAGAAAAATGCAAATTGGATGGTTGAAGAGACAGTGGTCACTATGGCTGAGCCACAGAACATGGCCTTGCAGTGTATGTACCACGTATCTCGGGGAACAGCATTTTTTTTTTTTTTAAGTACATGTGCTGCTGAAGCGAGCACCTGGGAACAGCATTCTCATGGCTTATGTGGAAGTACGTTACTGGCAGCCCTGGCTATATGCACTCAGTGTTGGATAAGAATGAAGTAAGAATGTCTCCTCCTAAGATCCCTAGACTTACCTTGAATTCCCAACCACCTTTCATGTTCCACCTTTCTTGAAGGTCAGTATTCAGCTTTCTCTAGACAGCCTTCCATATGAATATTCACAATGGACCTTCTGCTAATTTGGGCAGCATGAACAAGTTCTGTTCCTATCAGCAGATTTTAACCAAAACACCAGTAAAACACCAGGCATGTGCCACTTCTGTTGGGCTTGTCTCATTTAACCTAAGTGCAGTAGTAAAGGATGTCCTTCTATTAGCATCTGGATAAGTGGCAGGTTGAGAAAAGTACTACTTTTCATTGGCTAAGAAGAGCAGTAAGGGAAAATGTTAACATATTTGCAATTATGGGTAAATATTAAATTATTCTCTACAAATGGTATGTAAGTGCCATGCAGACATATGTTGTGAGACCCATATGAATGGAGAAAGTGTGTCCTTTCCAAATGTCATAACACTTTAAATTGTCACTCCAAGGAGTGGATTACATTCTATAATCCAAAGTCGACACCTAGCTCTTTGGTGTACTTTTCTAAAGCATCTGACTTTCTAGCTAACTGAAGAACCAGCCTCACACTTAAAAATTCTGGCATGTTTTATGGCATATTGACTACCCAACATTCATACAAGATCTCTATAAGGCAAAACTAGAATAAGATTCTGTTAAAATTATGAATTTTTATGAAGAAAAGAAAAACAGATCTCTACTAGAAATCTTCAAATTTTAAAAAAGTTCCTATATATTTTGGTACCAATTCACTTGAACAAATTCAATAACTGAGACTACTATTTTCTGTTTGTTTTTCTTATTCATTCTCAATGCTGCCTGTAAAATAAATGCACATAAGCAAGAACATGAACATATCCAAATTGTTTAGGGATTCACACTGGTTGTGACATTAGGTAATGTGTTTCATGGGCATTACTGGAAGTGTAACATGATGTTGGAAGAATCTGTAAAAGGGTTCCTAGTATACTTGCTGTCTTGTCTTTTCATTCTGGCATAAGACTGGCTGTAAAAAGGAGTCCTTTTCCAATTTACTTGACAAATACAGTAAAAAAATATATATATATATATATGTATATATATATATACATATATATATATATATATATTTACTATTCTTTTTCCTAAGGAAGAAATAGCATAGAAAACACTCTCCTGGTGGAACGTAGGACACAAGAGCCTACTCATGTTACAAAAGGTAAGTACAGGGATGACACAGTATAAGGAAAGAGGTCTGTATGCCACTGGGACAGAAAGGCAAGAAAAAGGAAAGGTGGGCGGGGGGGGGTGTTGCCGAAAGATCAAGAAGGGTATGGCAGGCCAGAACAGCTCCCTGAACCATAAAACCTTCTTCCAAGTTGGCTAAATTCATGACTGGTTTAGGGAGTGAACTTTTTGCATGAATTGACCAAATTTTGAGGCTTGGGGCTTTGCAGAAATTGTAGGAGGGAATTTGAGTCTGTGGGACTGAGAGCTCAAGCCTAGTTAATGGAAACGAACCAAGGGCAGGGAAACCTCCCCAATATCCACACACAACTTTTTATATTTTTCCCAATAAACTTTATTTGTCCTGAGAGGAGAATTTAACCAATATCAAGTTCACTTCTACAGCCCTCTGTAATCTGAGAATTCTACTATTTCTAAGGATTAGTGACAGGGTCATGAGAAACATGACTGCCTGAAGATTTCTGCAGTATCACTCTTCAGTAGATACTTTTTTGGGGGGTGTCGTTACTTTTTTGTTTACTTATTGAGAGAGAGCAGTGTTTAGAGTATCTATAGCTGCAATGTATGCTTATGATAGGAAAGGAGAGAAAGACGGCAGTCAAGAAAAAGTGTCTACCTCTCAGTATGTGCTTTCTTTACAAATAATCACACTTTGAGGGTGCTGAAAGTAGAACGTTAAAAAAAAAAGATAAGAGAAGTAGAGAAGTGATAGAGGACTGGGAAACACTACAGAAAAGGATGTTGATTTATTACCTTCTTGCTCAGCACAGCATGGAATCATATGTGTACTTCATGTAACATTGGTTGAGAGTTTACTTTGTACCCAACTTTATGCTCAGCCCTTGAACATTCATGCATTTAATTAATAACCATGCTATGGAAGTGTTATTGTCATTCCCCTTTGGCAGATAAAAAAAACAAGGCTCAAGAAGAATGAGTTCGATAGCCACATATACAAAACTACTAGAAGGCAGATGCAACTTTCAGATCCAGCAAACCAGAATCCTACATGCTACTCCCTCTTTGATATCTCTTCTGCCTTAAAGTGTGACATACTGTATATTCAGCTTTTAGAAGCTTACTCACGGAATGAAGTTCTTGTTGAAGCTCAAAGAAGGTACAGAAATTTGTAATTATATATACGCACATGCATATGCATATAATATATATATACACACATAATGTATACAATGTACACACACAGAGATCCTACACATACATACAGTATTCTCATTATATATGTGACAATATGTAAATATAATATGTAAAAGAAAAAAATAAATATTCTACATGCTATAGTAACAGTAACAGTAGTAATATTTAACAGTAGTTACAGTAGTAATATTTAACTTACTGTGGAATAGGATAGAATTTAGTAGATAGTCTTGCTTTTATAAGTGATATATTCATAAAGTTATGTTTAACAGTCAAAAGTATAAAAATTCAAGGAATAAACTCAAAGCTTATAAGGGTATCATTATCTCCAGGAAATTTAAAGTCCTATGATGTGGTAACAGCCATCTTAGGACATCATCTATAAACTCTCCTCTGTGTCCTTTGCCCATACAGTTGAGTGAGGAAGCCTGAGTCAAGGAGACCCGTGACTTAACATGTTGAAGGGTTTTCACTTTGTCTCAATTATATTAAGATTATGAGATGTACTTTGATGTCAGCATTTTTAAATTTCCACCAATTGAAAATAGTAATAAGGGCAGATGTGAACTCCTCATGTCATTGCACAAATGCAGAATTCCCCACAGACCACCTAGAGAGGCTGCTGCAGAAATGTTTCTGTTGACTGCTCAGCACAGTTATTACCACAAAACATTTGCCTGAAACGTCCATTTGTTGGCAAAGGTGCAAAGATACCTATTGCCAATATTTTTGGGAAAGGTGGGCTATGAGCAGAGTCGGGGGTCCTTACAGCGACATCATTAAGCTTTCAGCACAATCTTTTCACCATCTTGTACTAAACTTTTAGATTCATGGTAAAAGCCAGGCAGGACAGAAATGAAAATGTCCTTGAGTAAGCATTCTCAGAGTCCTTTCAGAACTAAAGTATCTCAGCCTCATCTACCTCTTCTCTCACTGAATACTTTCATTACACTCAGAACTATCTACAGTTGGAACATCCATCTATTTGTTGACTTGTAGGTCCCTTTTATTTCTTCAGATGAGTCTGAGAGCAGAGTCTGAGTCTTCTATAAGCAGTCATTTCTCCAGTGCCTGGAATAGCTCCCATATGCACACACTGGGTGTCCCATGAATAGTCACTGAACAAAACAAAGACTTTGAAGATATGGGGGGGGTCACACAAAAGCATACAGCATGGGACTTAAGAAGTAGAAAGGGAAAGAGATAGCTTAGCTCTTCTTGGCTTTAATTCCCCAAATCTCAGTGCAAGAGGGGACACCTGCCCTTTCAACCACTCTAAGTAGGAACCCTGGCCCTACGCAGTTACTGACTCACTGAGAGCTCCATGGGCTTACTGGTCAAGATGCTTAGTGACAGACACCCCCTGAATTAGTAGCCAGATAGTCTCTCTGAATCCTTCTACCGCACGATGATTTCTTAGCAGGCCAATGTTTATGCCCATGAGTTTTATGGCCTGGCCTACAAGGAAGATGACAGCAAAATGGCAGCCATCAGTAGAGTCCTGGCTCTCTGATCATAATCTTGTTAAACTAACAGGACCCAAAGCAAGTCAGCAGCACCTCCTGTGTATAGACCTCTGGCTTGCACTTGGGATGGCTGCATGTCTGAGAACTCTGGGCAATGGTTATATCTATGCTCACGGGATAGCAGTACATCTGGACTACTGCTTTATAGGTAACCATTCAGCCCTTTGCAACAGCTCTGTGGTAAGCCATAGTCCTCTTCTTCCTGGTTCTCCAAATGCCAAGTTCCTCAGGCCTTTTTTCAGGAATAGGAACACAGATGCACGGTTAAGAACCTAAGTCAAATAATTCAAACTAAGTATTATTCTAAAGCAAGTGCTTACTATTCAATGTGGAGAAAACACAAGGCCTAAATTAACATTTAAGTTATTCTAATTTTTGTTTTGTTTTACAAAAAAACATAAGAAAATACATTCTCAGGGATGCCTGGGTGGTTCAGTTGGTTAAGCCAGTGCCTTCAGCTCGGGTCATAATTCTCGGAGTCCTGGAATCAAGTCCCATATCGGGCTTCCGCAGTTTGTGGGGAGCCTGCTTCTCCCTCTCCCTTTCCCTCTGCCTCTTCCCCTGCTTGTGCTCTCTCTCTTTCTCTCTGTCAAATAAATAAATAAAATATTTTTTTAAAAAGGAAATATATTCACAGAACTGTCTGAAAGCTGTTGCTATGCAGATTTTTTGAGCATGTTGCTGGGAAAGTCATTAGGTTAAGTTGATTTTGTTGGCAGCCCCATTCTTTCCTTGTTCCCCAATATCCACTCTTAGCCATGTCATTTGAAATTCTTCTCACTAAAAAGAAGCTGTCTACCCACCTCCTGAATAAGGGCCAGCTTTGTGACTTGCTTTGTCTGACGGAATATGTGTAAGTGACCATGTGTCAGTCTCAAGCTTAGCTCCCAAGAGGCATTCTGGTTTTGGTCTCCTTTTATGCTTCTGCCTTTGCTGTGAAAAAGCCATGCCCAGATGAATCTGTTGGTCCTAGGTGGACGATGACCATGGGGAGCAGGATGGAGGTGCCTACTCATCCCTTCAGAGACCACCCACCCGAAGGTCTGTGAGTGAGCTAGCCAGGACAAGCAGAGATACTCATTAATCACACAGACACACAAGTTATGAGCACTTACTATCATCTGGCATTGAGGCTTTCCAGCTATTTGTTACACAGCAACATTGTGGCAATAGATAAGAGATACAACAATCAACACAGGTGACAACATACATAGAAAAGCATACATTCTCCTATTAATAAATGGAAATCACAATCTGATACTTCTCAAGAGTGTCATAAGATAGCAGTGCCCTTTGTAGACAGGGCACTTTTTCTAAAACAGGAGCATCTATCTCTATGTTTCAGAATAAATTCACTATCATTGTAGAAATATCAATCTTGGTGAAATGAGTAGTCACATCAGGCAAATAAGACAGGCTCTGATGCATCTCTTCGTGATTTTCAAACAATATAGTCATAAAGCAGCACACAAAGGCCAAAACTGCTAGGAGTGCTGAAAACCAAAACCAACAGAAAAGTGTATGCCAGGTCCTCAATCATCAGCCAGGGTCAGAACTCTTAGAATGGATGATTGAGGGAGTTCTTAAGGAGAACACTACAGGCTCAGTGCTCTGAAGAGGAAGGGAGGAATCCGTTTGACGGAACTAGGAAAGTACTGCCCACCTATCTGGGTCTGATTATGTCACTTGGCAGAGTTTCACCTCCAGAATGTTGTTCAAATGGGTAGACACTAGCACATGTGACTATTTTACATTAAATTTTTAAAGTAATTAAAAAAGAAATAAAATTTGAAATTCAGTTTCTCTGATGTACTAGCCACATTACAAGTGCTCGGTGGCCACATATGGCCTGGCAACTACTGTATCAGATGGTACAGATTATAGAACATCTTCATCACCATGTGTAAGTTTCCCATGGAAAGGGCTAGAAAACAGCACTGAGCCAGACAAGCGACTGGTCTGGCCTTGCCTGCTAATCCAAACCCCCAATTCCTCTCTCTCTCTCTGTCTCTCTCCTCCCTTCTATATCTTCAGAGGACACAACTCTGGTTGAAAGTGGTTAGGGAACATAGCTGAATGCATGTAACCCACTGACTCAAAGAAAATCCATTGCTACTAAAGGCAGATATCTATAGGACTTGGAAGCCATGCGTACCAGAGTGGAAGATATCATTCAAGACTATGCAAAGTATCATACATTGCACCTGACTTCAGGGCCTAGTCAGTTAACCAGGCAGTCAGAAGTGAGGGTCCTACTCTGAATGAATGCAATTAGGCATAAAAAATGGAACACATTAACCAGATTTTCAGATTTATACCCTAAGGATTAAGCCCTCCAAGGTGAGAGTGAGGCTGAAGGAGACCAAGGTCACCATATCCATAGTCTCACTAAAAAATCACTTTGTCTCTAGGATATATCCCACCCAAGGATAATCATGAATAAAACAAAGAAGTGTTCTATGAAAAGTATGAAAGTGTGAAAAATGAAAGTTGAAATATTTGGAAGATCTGCCTTGTAGTCAAAAGGCATGAATGCATATGCTCTTTAGAACAAGAGCAGGGAGAAACAGGGAAAGAACAGCCTGGGAAAAAGGCAGAAATAGATGCTATTAAAGCTATGAAAAAGAATGCTAGGATTTCCAGCCTTAGATACTAAATTGGAAATTTATATGGAAAACAGATAGTAGAATTGACGCAGCTGAAAATAATTTAATGGTAGGGATGTCTTCTTAAAACTTAATGGGCATACAAGTCACTGAAGGAATTTTGTTAAAATGCAGATTCTGAGCAGAAGGTCTGGGGTGTGTCTGTAATTTTGAACTTCCCAGATGACGGTGCTGTTCCTGCCTGGGGATAGTAGTTAAAGTGGAAAGGAGAGGGCAAACTTACAGAACCTTCTTAAAGGTAGAAGAAGGCAAAGCTTTGAAAACAGAGAGAAGATGATAGGTAGAGGACAGAAAATGGGTATGAAACAGCTTTATTAGACAAACAGAGCAAAAAACAAACAATATACAAGTCAACAAATTAAACATGAAACAGTAATTTTTTTAAATTGGGTTAAAATATGCATAAAATTTACCATTTGCACCATTTTTAAGTGTACAGTTTAGTATAAAGTACATTCACATTACTTGGAACTCCTAGAAAAAGATGGGAAAAGCCTCATGACATTGGATTTGGCAATGATTTCTTGGATATGGCATTAAAGCACAGGCAACAAGAACAATAACAAACTATAAATTGGACTACAGAAAAACTAAAGACTTATGTGAATCACAGAACACAATCAACAGACTGAGGAGGCAAATAGTGGAAGGGGAGAAAATATTTGCAAGTTATATATCTGAAAAAGGTAGTTAATATTCAGATTATATAGAGAACTCTTAGTAGTCAATAACGAACAAACAATCCGTTTAAAAACACATAAAGGACTTAAATAGTCTGTTTCTCCAAAGAAGATATACAAATGGCCCATAGGCATGTGGAAAGATGCTTAAAATATTATTAGTCACTAAGGGAATCAACGTCACAACCACAGTGAGATACCATTTCATACCCATTAGGATGGTATTATGAAAAAAAGAAAAAAAAAGAGAGAGAGCAAGGAAGGAAGGTACGAATGGAGGAAGGAAGGAAACAGGAAAGGAAGGGGAAGGGAAGGAAAGGAAGAAGGAAGGAGGAAGGAAGGAAGAAAGGAAGAAGGAAGGAAGGAAGGAAGAAAGGAAGGAAGGAAGAAGGGAAGGAAGGAGGGAAGGAGGGAAGGAAGGAAGGAGGAAAGGAGGAAGGAAGGAAGGAAGGAAGGAAGGAACGAATGGAGGAAGGAAGGAAAAAGGAAAGGAAGGGGAAGGGAAGGAAAGGAAGAAGGAAGGAAGGAAAGAAGGAAGAAGGGAAGGAAGGAAGGAAGGCAGGCAGGAAGAAGGGAAGGAAGGAGAGGAGGGAGGAAGGCAGGCAGGCAGGCTAAATAATATTCCATTGTACGTGTATACCACATTTTGTTTATTTATATGCTGATGGACAATTGGTTTGTTTCTAACTTTTGGCTATGACGAATAATGCTGCTGTGAATATTGGTGTAAGTCTACCTGTTTGAGTCACTGCTTTTGTTTCTTTTGTCTATACTTAGAATAGGAATTGCTGGCCCTTACAATGCTTCTATGTGTAAGTTTTTGAGGAATAGTCATCCTGCTTTTCCCAGTGGCTGAACTGTTTTATATTCTCATCAGCAATACGTAAGGATTCCACTTACTCTGTAAGTTTGCCAACACTTTTTTTTTTTCTTTTCTTTTCTTTCTTCTCCTTTCCTCCTCTCCTCTCCTTTCCCTTCCATCTTTCCTTTTCTTCCTTTCTCTCGCTCTCTTTTTTCTCATAATACCATCCTAATGGGTACGAAGCAGACTCCCCACTGGGCATGAAGCCCACCTTGGGGCTTGATCCTGTAAGCCATGTGATCATGACTTGAGCATATATTATCCAATTTTTTGGTATATAATTTTCCACAGTATTCTCTTGTAAGTCTTTTATTTCTATAAAATTGGTAGTAATGTTCTCCATTTCTGGTTTTTGTTATTTGAGTCTTCTCCATTTTTTCTTAGTTGGTCTAACTAAAGGTTAGTTTACTTAGTTGCTCTTTTCAAAGGACCAAATTTTCATTCCATTGATTTATCTACATAGTGTTAGTACACTCTATTTTATCTATCTCTACTCTAATCTTTCAGCTCTCTTTAGATTACTATTTGTATGGAATATACATTCTTCTATTCTTTCGCTTTAAACTTATGTATGTCTTTAGATCTAAAGTGAGTCTCTCCTAAGTAGCATATGGGTAGATTCTGTTTTATTCTGAATCCATTCTTCCAGTCTCTAGCTATTGTGTGAAGAGTTTAATCTATTTATATTTAAAGTAATCAGTAATAAGGAAAGACTTCTTACATTTTTGCTATTCCCCGTATGTTCAGTAGATTTTTGTTCCTTCATTTCCTCCATCTTTTTCTTTTCTGTTGAGTTGATTTGTGTGTGAGTATGCGAGAGAGAGATGTTTTGATTCTCTTCTTGTTTCCTTGATGTATGTTCTTTTCTTTTTGGTTCCCATGGGGGACATCTTAATATTATAATAATCTAATCTGAATTGACATAAACTTTACTTTAACCACATATAAAAACTCTACCCAATTTGTTTTGCACCACCCTGTGTTATTGACGTTACAAATTGTATCTTTATATATTGTGTACCTCACAACATAGCTTTGTAATTATTTTTAAGCAGTTGTCTTTTCAATAACAGAAAAAGTGGAGTTATAAAAATAATTAAAGTAACACTAGTTTCATTTACCTTTACTGGAGATTTTTAATATTCATATACCTTCAAGTTACTGTCTAGTATCCTTTCATTTCAAACTGAAGACACCCTTTAGCCTTTCTTGTGGAGCAGTTCTAGTAGTAATGAAGTCCTTCAGTTTTGGTTTATCTGAGAATTTATTAATTTCTCCTCACGTTTGAAGAGCAATTTTGCAAGATTTACAATTGTCTTTGACAGGTGTTTATCTTTCAACATTTTAAATATTTAATCATTCCACTGCCTTCTGGTCTCCAAGGTTTCTTTCTTTTTTTTTTTTTATTTTAATTCTAAATTTTATTAAGACTGAAATTTTCACATTTAAACTCGAGCTGAAATTCACGGATAAATAATGTGAGATAGGGGCACGTGGGTGGCTCAGTGGGTTAAAGCCTCTGCCTTCAGCTCAGGTCATGATCCCGGGGTCCTGGGATGGAGCCCCGCATGGGGCTCTCTGCTCAGCCGGGAGCCTGCTTACTTCTCTCTCTGCCTGCCTCTCTGCCTACCCACGATCTCTGTCTGTCAAACAAATAAATAAATAAATAATCCAAAAAAAATAATGTGAGATAATTTTTCATCCTTGTAATTAAATAATTCATTCGACTAAGAATTTGTTTTGCTTTCTTTATAACCTTTTGAGTTTATTATGCTTTTTTAAAAAAGATTTTTATTATTTATTTGACACAGAGAGAGAAAGATCACAAGTTGGCAGGGACAGGCAAAGAGAGAGGGGGAGGCAGGCTCCCCGCCAAGCAGAGAGCCCAACGTGAGGCTTGATCCCAAGACCCTGAGATCATGACCTGAGCCGAAAGCAGAGGCTTTTTTTTTTTTTAATTTTATTATTTGACTAGAAAAATGGCTGATAATCTTTTTTGAGGCTCCCTTATATAGGAAGAGTTATTTTACTCTTGAAGATTTCCAGATTCTCCCTGTATCTGTTGCTTTT
This sequence comes from Mustela erminea, assembly GCF_009829155.1. Lineage (NCBI taxonomy): Eukaryota > Metazoa > Chordata > Mammalia > Carnivora > Mustelidae > Mustela > Mustela erminea. Next base: position 25,815,942 of record NC_045618.1, read on the forward strand.
CATAGTTTGATTATATGTGTCTTAGCATGGGTCTCTTTGGTTTTATCCTACTTGGAGTTCATTGAGGTCCTTGGATTTGTGGATTCATGCGTTTTTTTTGTTTGTTTGTTTTTGTTTTTGTTTTTTTAATCAACTTCCAGAATTTTTTAGCCAGTATTTCTTAAAATAATCTCTGTGCATCTTTCTCATGTTCATCCCTTGGTGCACCTTATGGTTTCTAACAAGTCCCTTAGGCTTCATTTGCTTTTCTTCAATCATTTTTCTTTCTGTTCTCAGACTTGATCATTTTAATGTTTCTATTTTCAAATTTGCTGATTTTTTTCTTCTGGCTGCTGAAACCTGGTGCTGAACCCCCTCTAGTGAATTCACTTCAATCACTGTGTTTTTCAGCTTCAGAATTTGTTTGTTCCCTTTTATAATTTCTACCTCTTTATTTTATTTTGTGCAATTTATTCATGTATCATTTTCTCAATTCCCTTCTGTTTCTTTGTCCATGTTTTCCCTTAGCTCTTTGAGCATAGTTAAGACAGACAATTTAGTCTTCATCCAGTAAGTCCAGTGTCTGGACATATTCAAGGACAGTTTTGTCTATTTATTTTGTTCCTCCGAATGAATTATGTTTTACTCTTTCTTTGTATGTCTTGTGATATTTTTTCTTAAAAATTGGTCATTTCACTATTATAATGTTGTAACTCTAAAAATCAGATTTTTTTTTCCTTCCCGTGGGGGCTGCTGTCTTATTTGTTATTGTTGTTCTTTTTAAGGAAGGTCATAATAATTCATTTATGTTGAGGTATTTCTAAACTTTTTAAAAAACACTTTACTTATCAGTAAAACCTGCAAAATCTCTGTTCTATTAGTTCATGTTCAGCTAATGTTTTAACAGAAATGCCTTTGAATGACAGGAGCTGAAACAAACAAAAAGCCCAAACAAACAATCAATAGAGCAAACAACTACCTCTTCCTGTGTTTGCAGAATGGCTCTGTCCTGGCACATTCTTTCACCACTTGGCTAGAATGGCCCTGTGCGTGGAGATCAACCAAGGTAAAAACTTCGGGTCCTCTCAGGACTTTTCGAAGAATATGTTTTGCCTGGGCATATGCAAAACTTTCTAAATTTTGTATACTTAGCTGCTTTTGAAAAACCTTATTTCTCAGAATCTCACTCCAGTTTCGCCTTTGGGCCTTCCATGGTCTATTTCATATTTCTACCTTGAGTCTCCTGCCCTGGACACCTATTGGGTTTGTAGACATGCAGCCTTTATGAGCACAACCTGCTTTTCTTTTCCTGCCTGCTTTCTGAGTTACCTGTATAAACAGAGATTGAGCATCATGTTTCAGTCATTCAGTTATCTTCCAGACACTTTAGAACATATGTACACAACAATTTACAAACAAGGTTTCCTCTGTTCCCTCCAGTGCAAGGGAGAAAACTGGTAACTAACCTGCCACCTGCCCCTGAACCAGGGTGGGGATGGGGAAATGGTAGGTTAAAAATGTCACAAAACTTTCCAACTCTTTTGAATATAGTGTTTTGTTTTTTTGTTTTTGTTTTTGTTTGTTTTTTTTTTTCTTATTTGGCATTTGGTTGGCTTCTCTGGACTCTGGATTATTTTCCAGAGCTCCTATAAAGTTGCTTCAGACAGCTTCTGCTTATTTTTTTGATATTTCTGTACAGAAACAAGAGCTTGAAGGTTCTTAGTCTGCCTTTTGCTGTTGTCACTCCCCAATAAAGAGACCTTTAAAATCAATGGGAGGGGGCTATTTATAAAGATAAAGCAGAAATTAAACCAATGAATGAATAAAGAATATGTGGTATATATACACAAAGGAATATTATTCAGCCATCAGAAAGGATGAATACCCACCATTTGAATTGACATGGATGGAACTGGAGGAGATTATGCTAAGTGAAGTAAGTCAAGCAAAGAAAGACAATTATCATACAGTTTCACTCATATATGGAACATAAGTAATAGCACAGAGGACTACAGGGGAATGGAGGGGACAAATCAGAGAGGGAGACAAACCATGATGGACTATGGACCTGGGGAAACAAACTGAGGGTTTCAGAGGGAAGAGGGGTGGAAAGTAGGGGTAACAAGGTAATGGGTATTAAGAAGAGCACATGTTGTGATGTGCACTGGGTATTATATATAACTAATGAATTAATGAACACTACATCAAAGACTAATGTTGTCCTATACAGTGGCTAACTGAACATAAAAAAAAAAATAAATAAAACAGTGGTAGAAAGCAAAAAAAAAAAGTAAAATAAAGAAGAAATTAAGAAACAGAATTATGATATAAAATCAAGAGCTAGCTCTTTAAAATATAAAAAAAAATTTCTTTATGCTACAGAACAAAATTAAAAATGAAAAAGGGCATAAAACAATATATTTTAGGGGGCAATGCATATGCACATGCTAATTAATTAGAAGAGCCAGATTAAAAAGGACATTTTCCTAAAAAACATAAATCGTCAAGATTGATACAAGAAGAAAACTTAGAGAAAGCTGTAAATATAGCAGAAATTGAAACTGTATGCCAGGGTAGAAAATGTCATTCAAGAACCTGGTGGTGGGTATTATGGAGGGCACTTATTGCATGGAGCACTGGGTATGGTGCCTAAACAATGAATTCTAGAACACTGAAAAGAAATAAAATAAAATAAAATGAAAAAAAAAAGCTTCTAGAGAACTGTGAGATAATAAATTCCTGTTGTTTTAAGCAAAAAAAAAAAAAAGAAGAAGAAGAAGAAGAAGAAAAAAGAACCTATTCAAAGTACCATGCTTCTATACAAAACATTTCATACGTCATGTATATTTATGAGTAATTTTTTTAAAGTACTTACAGGAATACTAATCCTTAAATATAGATATTTACTATATAATGTAATCTATTACAGAACATACAAAGAGAGAAATCTTCTTGATTCATATTATGTCAAAACATACTATGAAATATAAAGACAGATATAATCTATTGCTATATTTAACAGAATCTATATGGTATATATCACAAGTGTGTGAGTGTTCCACATTACCACCTCACCAATAAATAATTTACTAGGGAATTTGGTGAAACGGTCCATGGTTCTTAGAAATTTCAACCAAGTCATAGATCTTAATTGGAGTCAGAATAATGGGAGAGAAGGAATTAACCTGGGAATAGATTTCTTGGGATGATATCCAGCCATCCCTATGGGAGATTATCTCTTCCAGTCGGGATTCCAGGAGGAATGGTGTCTACTTCAGACTTGGGACAATTAGAATAGTCTTAAGGTGGTAAGAACACAGGAGACTGAATAGGAACTGGATTGTCAGAGTAGGAATGCAGGCATATTTCCTGTGGATCACACATGAGCTACATGTAAAAAATAGAAGATCCAAAGTTATGTTGGCTCCTCTATTACATGGCTTCCTAGAGGGTAGAGAGATAGACACTGACCAGGAAAATGGATTCTTGGAGCTTAGGAAAGTGTTCCAAGGGACTCCATGAATAGAAACACATTCTACTCTGCTATTCTCCCAAGCCCCAATGCTGGTCAAGGGACCAGCTGAAGAAAGGTCCCTCTTGGTAGGAAGCTCTGAGAAGAGTCAATTTTCAATATCTTCTAAGTCCAGAGAGTATGAAGCTATGGAAAAAAATGATACTAGCTCAAGTAAAATCTTTTTTCCTTATTTTCCCTCCATCCCCTAAATCTCCAAAATGGGAGGAGTCTTACGTAAACTGTCAATCTGGGTTGTGGGGTAGAAGACGTATAGAGAAAAGTAGAATCAGGGAGGCTGAGAAATCAACTATCCTCCCTTTGCCATTACAGGCTTCTAGCCTAAAATAGGGCAGGGCTATGGAAGGAGAAAATATTAATGCTAAATCTAATTTAGTATTAAACATTGACCTGATAATTCCTGAGACAAACCATGAGAGACTACAGACTCTGAGAAACAAACTGAGGATTTTGGAGGGAGGGAGAGGGTGGGATGAGCCTGGTGGTAGGTATTATGGAGGGCACATATTGCATGGAGCACTGTGGTGCATAAACAATGGATTTTGGAACCCTGAAAAAAATAAAATTAAATTAAATTAAAAAAAAAATCTATTACTAAAATATTGGCAGAAAACCAAGAGATCTGCCCAAATTCTTATAAGGTTAAGTAATGCCTCACTGAACAGTGTATAAGGTGATGGTGGGGGACAAGCAAAACTGCACTATGGCTAGGTCACAAGGTATGTTTACTACCAATAAACTTGTTGTCTAAAGATTTTTAAAGGAATAATTATAGCAACATATTTATGGATATGTCTTCTCAGGTAGATAAAACAATAGCAAAAGTAAACTATTGGGACTACACCAAAATAAAAAGCTTTTGCATAGCAAAGGAAACCATCAACAAAGCAAAAAGTCAGCTTATTGAACTGGAGCGGATATCTGCAAATGATATATTTGATAAAAAAATAATATCTAAAATATATGAAGAACACATCTCAACATCAAAAAATAGTCTGATTAAAAAATGGGCAAAAAACTTAAATAGACATTTCTCCAAAGAAATACAGATAGCCAACCAACATATAAAAAGATGTTTAACATAACTAATCATCAGGAAAATCATCAATCCATCATCCATCAATCATCAAAACTACAATGAGATATCACTTCACTCCAGTCAATGGCAAATATCAAAAAAGATAAGAAATAACAAGTGTTGGCAGTGATGTGGAAAAAAGGGACCCGCATGCTGGTGGGAACATAAACTGGTGCAACCACTATGGAAAACAGTATGAAAATTCCTCAAAAAATTAAAAATAGAAATCCCATAGGATGCAATAATTCCACTATGGGCACTTACCCCCGTCCATGAAAGTTCTAATTTGGAAAGCTATATGCACCCCTATGTTTATTACAGCATTATTTACAACACCCAAGATTATGGAAGCAACCTGTGTTCATTGATAGATGAATGGAAAAAGAAGATGTGATACACACACACACACACACACACAACACACACAATGATATTATTCAGCCATAAAAAGAAATGTTATTTGCAACAGCATGATGAAATTACAGGGCATCATGCTAAGTAAAATAAGTCAGACAGAAAAACAAAAATACCATAAGCTTTCACTTATTTGTAGAATCCAAACAAAGCAAGCCAGGAAACAAACAAAAAACAGACTCTTAAACACAGGAAACAAACTGGTGGCTACCAGAAGGGAGGAGTGTGGAGGGTTGGTAGAATAGATAAAGGGAATCAGAGGTACAGACTTCCATTTCTAAAATAAATAAGTCACAGAGATGAAAAATACAGCATAGGGAGTATAGTTAATAATATTATCACATTGCATCATGACAGATGGTGACTATACTTATCATGGTATTCTTGAGTAATATATACAATTGTTGAATCAATATGTTGTATACCTGAAACTAACAGAACATTTTGTGTCAATCATGTTTCAATGAAAATAAAAACAATTATAAGTTTGCCATGGACAGAATAAATGTAATAGTTTTTTTTACAGAGTATTGCCCACCATGATAAAATAGGATTTATTTCAGGAAGTTAAGGATGAATCAAAGTAGGGAATTAATACATTTCAGTTACAGGTTAAATTACGAAAATGAGAGGATAAGGTGAATTAATAAAAATCTATTTTTATTTCTGATATGTAAAGAAAAAATAATCTGGGGCCAGTTATCTGATTTATAATTAGTTCTTGAATATAAATTCCAAAAATTGGTGATATCTGTGTTATTAAACTCATGACACAGTTCCCAGAACATTTTTTAATGAAAGTAAAAGAATGATTTGTAACTACCTTAAACTGAAAAGGCAAATCATTTTTTCATAGTGGGATACAAGAAGCACTCTTATTATAACAAAGAACTAGGAAATAATGTACACTATTATCCTTATTGTGTTTCATTTTCTGGAAGTTGAAATCAGTGCAATAATCAGGAAATATAAATAAGAATAAAACTAAAGAAAATGAACATAAAAATCATTATAAAAATATGACTGTTAGACTAAAATCCTCAAGATTATTAACTAAACTGTTAGCCTAGATGGATATGATATTGGATAAATGCCCAAACAAAGATACTTATAAGCAAATAGACTATAGCTTTCCCATATATCAGTAAAAGTTAGTTGGAAAAACAACACAAAAATGATCCCATTCCTAAAAGCATCACACATAATGAATAGGAATAACCTTGTCAAGATATGAAAGGGCTGTCTGAAGAAATGACAAAATTCTGCTACAAGCCATGAAATGAAGACATGAATGAATTCAGAAATGTCACCTGTTATGTAGGAAAGATTGGACATATTATAGCACTTGTTCAAAGTAATACTTAATGAACATAATTCTAACCCAGATAAATTCTGGTGGACTAAGAATCTAAATAGAAAATATAAAAATAGAAATGCTACAGAAAGAATTAGAATTTAAATTTAATCCTCACAGAATATCTTTTCCACCCAGCACTGCACCAGGTTTTGGGGATGGAACAATAAATAAGACAGAAACAGTTCTTTTCTCAGAGAATTTATATTCTCATGGTGGCTTCCCCACCATTATTGATAAATAAAAAGTCAATACCTAAGAGATGGAATAAAATGGCAAAATAAAGTTACATCTAAATAAGTGCTCTAATGCGAATAAAAGCAATATGTTGTAATAGAAAGGGAATAGACAATCAAAGCAGAATTCTTGTGGAGGTGACCGTTGAACTGTCCTCAATTACATAACTACTCCATGAGACTAAAAACACAAATATCTAGAAGTGTTGTATTATATCCAGCAAAGAGCATGTGCAAAGGCCTTAAGACAGGGACATCCTAATGCTTGATACTTCTGAAGACTGGAAGGAAGAAGGTCTGCATACTGGAAGCAAGATAAAAGTGAGTGGAAGAATCAAAGTGTGAGTAACAAGCATGTTAGATGGGAAATGGGAAGATGAAGAGGCTTCTGTGTTTTTAATGAAAGTATGAGCGCGGCGGGAGGTGACTGAAGTGAAGGTGTGAAACAGTCCTTAAAAGCAGGGGAAGAATGGATGAGCATAGGAAGGATATAGAATTTTATGAGTATGAACATAAAATGAAATGAGAGATTTTTCTCCAGCCCTGAGGGATGAAGTAAATAGATAGGTTACTTGCAGTAACCAAAATAAGGATAAAGTCCAAAGCAGATGTCACAACACTAAATATGTAACTGATTGCTGACAGAAGTAAATACTGGCATAATTCTTTTTAAAAATTTATTTATTTATTTATTTATTTATTTATTTGGACAAACAGAGAGAGAGAGAGGGAGAGAGCCTACAAGCAGGGGGCAGGAAGAGAGACAAGCAGACTCTGTGCTAAGCACAGAGCCCAATGTAAGAATCCCACGACCCTGAAATCATGACCAGAGCCAAAATCAAGGCTCTGATGCTTAACTGACTGAGAAACCCAGGGGTCCCAGCATGATCCTTTTTAGAAAGTAATTCACCAATATGTTATTTACTTACATAGAAGTAACTGAGAAACAATGGCAAAATAGGAGTTTGCAAAGTAAGCACGCCTGTGCTCAAATCACATGGGCCTTATTAATTCTGTTAGTTTACATATTTTCTGGGGGAAAGAGATGTCTGGTCAGAACCACTGTATAAAAAGGTTTCAGAATAAGATGACAGCCAAACCAATTAGGTGACTTAATTTGAATTTTGTGAAATACGTTGTAGCTTCATCTTAATATTGCATTCAACTTCTTCATTATCGGAATGTCAACTTTAACAATTTTGAGTATTTTTAATAGCAAGTGGAAATGTTGCAGTTTATCTTCCAACAAATTTTGCAATAAGCTTCTCAGGAAGAACATGGCAACACTGTTTTGATGAAGATGACTCAACCTGAGATCCTCAGGTGCTTTTTGAAGCAAATCAAATACTGTTTTGTGAACCCATTTCCAATTCTTAGCATCAGGAAAAAAAAAAAAAAATCAAAGATGAAGAGTGTGTCCTGAGAAAAGGTCATGCTACAAAATGGTGCTAGGTAAGATATTCAGTGACATCAGGTGATCAGTTGACTGAAAAAGAAACACGGGAAGACAGGAGAGGGACGACTCTGCCTTCTCACAAACAGCAAAAATCTCGAGCCCAGAACCAAAGAAAACTGAAAAACTGTGACAGGAACAGCCCCAAGATCCATAAGCATCTTAGCCAAGATTTTCCTAGTTCCTAAAAAGGTTTTGCTGCCCAAAGGAAATTCAAAGAGCCCCAGTTTTATTTTAGGATGGTACGTATGCCCTATCTAGAGCATTCTCTCACATCACATGGTGACGTAGAATGTGTAAAAGGCTCATCACTGTTTTATTTAGCTGAGCTCAATCCAATGAGCTCATGGTAGTGTTAGCCCAAGTTTCAACTCAAGGGGCTTTAAGAGTCATTGAAAAAACAGTTTCTGATTTATAATGACTTTTTATCGTTACAAGAACATGATCACTCTCAACTATCTGTGTGAGCAGTCATCGACCACTTTTGCAGAGTCATCAGAGTAACGGATTATTGATTTCCCAGAATAATACTGAGATGACGTACAAACCTACATCATGGACAGCTCATCCACAGCCAGAGATCTTCATCTACGCTTGATAAAGAAAAAGCTCTCATCGATCACGTACTGCAATGGCTGGACATGAACAGGAAAAGGAGCCTAGAGGAGCTTAACAGTGACTGACCTACCAGTAGAGGCAACTGCATATAGCTGGGTGAAGGAAATTCCAGTCTCAAATGGGGAGAAAATAATCAACACTAATGTCTCAGGGATACATCCAGGATAACCAGTACCTCAGAGATACAGCCAGTAAGAAAGCAATCCCTGTTGGGCTGGAATTTCATCAGCAGCACTGTAAAAGCAGGAGATAAGCAACGATCCCAGTACTCCATCAAGCTTCATGGGAGTTTAACTGACTAAAGACCTCAGCTGTATTAGACCTCCTTCAGGTTCATGCATGGTACCTAGATACCAAAAGGATATACTGTATCACTAGGCTTTCATACACTGGCCCATCCTTGGTTTGCCATGTCACTAATATGATCCAGTGAACATAACAGGAGAAAGAGAACAAATGGACGACAGGGTTTGGGGCCAAGAGGATGACAGAGGGTGCCTTACCAATGTGAGCACTCACACTGTTTTTTTTTTTTTTAAACCAAAAACACATTACCTATACTGTGAGTGTGTGTGTCAGAGTGTGTGCGTGTATAAAATAGAATAAATACAAATGGTACTTCGGTTCACATAGAACAAGTCAGAATATGTATATACATGAATTTAATAACATTATCAGTATTTTGAAATACTAAAGTGCTTCTTGTCCAAAAATCTGAATTACTTCAAATTCAAATTCAAATTGACTTCTATAGCTATGTGTGATTTTTAAATCTAAAGGCAGAAATTTCTAGATCAGCCAATTTCAAAAGGAATCAGATGGCACAGGGTAGCTGTTAAGCATGTGCAGAATGTGGCGGTCTGTTGTTTAGAGATTTTTCTTTCTGACAGCTTGTCCAGGTCCACAGAGATCTGAAGAATTGTTTCAAAAATATGACGTTCTAAATAAAGATCTAAGGAGTATATTAAGACTACATTTGAATAAAAACAGCTATTTATTTAGAAATCCATTTACTGACTTAAAAGACTGTTTGAGATGTATAATGGATATAAATTTGACTAGAGAGTTCTTGAAGTTATTGTACCAAGTTTATTATTGAAAACTTCCCAAAGCTTATTATATGATTACTTAACTTTTATATATCAATTTATAGGCAGCGTATTAGCTAAGGATACAGTTTTATTCTCTTGGTTTCCTTATTCTTGCATGTTTTATGTTGTTAAATCCAACACTTCCAAACACAGCTTGGAAATTTATTACAGTTCCTTCATTCATATCATATCATTCTGACTACTATGATTTGAATGTTTAAGTCCCCATTCCCTAAACTTGTATGTCGAAATCTTACCCCCTAAAGGTGGTGGTATTAGGTTATAAGGGTGGATCTTTCATGAATGGGATTAGTGTTCTTATAAAAGAGACCCCACAGAACTCCCTTCCCGGGTTCGCCAGCTGAGCACACAGCAAGAAGGCACCTATTGTGGATGAGGAAGCTGGCCGTCCCTTGACACTGGCACCTTGATCTTGTATTACAGGCTCCAGAAATGTTAGAAATAAATGTCTGTTGTTTGTAAGCCACCCAGCTTATGGTATTTTGTTATAGCAGTGTGAATAGACTAAGGCACTATCTTAACAGTTAAAGTTTCAACAGAGGCATACTAACATATTCTCACTCTGGTAAGAAAATAAAGAATGCAAAAATAAAAATAGAGAGGACCCAAATACCAAGTTTTGTTTAGAAAGCCAGGAAGCCTAGGGTGGCTGGCTCAGATGTTTAAGCATTTGACTTGATTTTGGCTCAGGTTATGATCTCAGGGTCCTGAATTGAGCCCTGCCTCAGGCTCCCTACTCAGCAGAGTGTGCTTCTCTCCTACTCCCTCTCCCTCTGCCCCCTCCCAGCCCTCCTCATCTTCTCTCTCTCCTCTCTCTCTGTCTCTAAAATAAATAAATAATTCTTTTTTAAAAAGCCAAGAAGTCTAGGCTTAATTTTTTATTGATATTTGTTTCTTTTTCTCTACACACACACACACACACACACACACACACACACACACACTTTTTCTATTCATATTTTGTGGGGCAGATAAAGAAGGGACACGACTCCTCATTTCATGCTCACATAGTTTCTGGGTAATCTTTTGTACAACTGATGTACTTGTCAGAACTTCCAGAATTCTACATCCATGTTTTTGATTTCTAGGCAAAAATATAAAATGCCTGGAATGTCCAGAAAAACATCAATCTGAACTTTTTCCCTACAGTAATACCATGGCTTGTTTGACATGCACCACCTTTCCTCCATTACAAAGTCCAATTTTTTGCTAAAATTCTGTCTCTTATTCTGTATATTGCTGTTTTGAGAAAGTCACTCAATATTTTCTACTTTAAGGCAATGTTAAATATTCCCCTTTCTTCATCTGAAGCAGTAAAAGTCACAGTGATATGGATTTAAATATATGTTTTTATGATTTCCTTTAGATGTGCTGGAGTCTTAGTTAAAGGCAATATGGACTCACAAAATTTTATGACAAATATTTTCTCCAAGATATCTACCTGTGTCCTACTCAAAACTGTGGTCATTCCTACAAGATCTCAAAGGCTTTTAGGCCAGGATATAAGAAAGACACACATGTATGCATGTACGCACTCACACCCATGCCTACCAACCCACCCACAGACACAGACACAGACACACAAATTACTTCAAAACAAAACAAAACAAAACAAAAAATCATTGCAAAATCAACACAAGATTTTTAAAATCACCATTTAGCAAGGGTGATAATATTCAAAAAATTAGCCACCAGCAGTGGTGGAGCATCATGGGAAGATCTGGTGGTTTCCAGGGTAACCAGGGAAGCCCAGGGCCTCCTCAGGGTTCCAGGCAGCAGTCTGGTTTACTGAGTCAAGTGATTTCATTATGAGACCTGGTGAGAGATGATTCTCATCAGGAAGCCTCACATTTAGTCATTCCCATAAATATTGGTGACACTACCTCATGAAGCTCTAAGGAGATTATACCGTATAATGGCAAAACTAGACATTTTTTTCACCTGGGCAAACAGCTTTGGGAAAACTTTATTGAAAAGCTCTGCAGTGTCACAGCAATATTAATTACAAGACTTTGTGGTTATAATAGGGGAAATCCATCCTCAGGTAACAATAATGCCCCAAATCTTGTATTTCTAAGATGTGTGTGTGTGTGTGTGTGTGTGTGTGTGTGTGTGTGTGTGTTTTGTGGTTGTCCCCTAATAATCTGAAGACGTGGTCTCCCTCCCTATAATCACCTCAAGTGAGAAATTCAACGCCAATGCATCATGCAACTGCAAAATTGGCCCTGAAAAGGCAGACAGACCTGAGCCCGTACAGCACCGTTCCATCAGGGTGAAGGCGGATCATGCGGTTTTTCACTGTCACTCCATGCACAAATGACTTTTTGTCATTTAAGAAATATGTGTCAGGCACCCATAGCTGGTCAGCCACTCGATTGTCAAGCGTGAGGTTGAGAGGGATCCCAGAATAGGCAAGCCTTTTATCTCTCCAATATTGTTGAAAATACATGGTTAAGGTGTAATCCTGGGGGAAAAAAAAGAAAAGAAAAGAATTAGTTTGTGCACAGCCACAGGCATATTTCCTTCATGACTGGTCAGATTCAGGTTGGAACCCAGGAGAAATGGACATTACTTTCAGGCAAAGTAGGAAACAGTGGATGCTTTCTTTAAATGCAAATATGAGGCTTAATAGGTGTAAATCATGTCTATAAATGCCCTGTTGTTTTTTTTTTTAATAATAAATTTTTTAAAAATCCTCTGTTTTATTTAAGTAAGAACCAGATGAGACATATTGGCATTTAAGCAATAGCCACATCAATATAAAGGTCAAAAAAAAATGTTTTAAAAGTAATCATAAAATCAGGTTGCTGGCAGGACCCTGAAAACTCCCCTAGGTCCTCCATCTCCCACCAGGCAATCCTGCGTCTTTACCACCCACAGCAAAGGAGCTCTATCTACAGATTTTCTCTACAAGGTAAGCCACTTCCCTCTCCTGCCCTCCGTGAGAGCTGGAAATAAAAACCCTCTGCACCCTGGAGACATAATACCTGTGGGAGGTCTCTATGTCATTACATTTTCTTTCTCTTTCGGAATGCCATGGCCATTCCCACACTAACTAGGCCGAATCATCATCTTGAAATGACAATGCATTCGTCTGGGGAAAATGGGAGCCTATAGCTAAAGCTGTGTGTAGGAGAGGGGGAAATGGGCCATGGTGCAACCCCCACAGGCTTGCCAGCAAAACAAGCAAGTATTTAGACAGATGATCCTACATTTTGTTTGTTCATTTGTTTTTGTTTTGTTTGTTTCTTTGCAAAGTATGCAGTAAGAAAGTAGAAAAAAGAAATCAGGCTAAACATGAACATTCTATTTGTAAATTTTTATTCTTTTGGCAATCACTATTCCAATCTATGACAATCAAGTCTGAAAATTTGGTAATATTCATGGGACATCCTGAACCCACTATAGAAGGACCAAAGCCGAAAATCCAAAGGGAAGAGGGTAAACTCTCTGACCAGGGAAGGAGAAATCACTGTTACTTAGAGAAACGTCTGAAATCACACACTTCCAGATGTCTGCAAACAGCCTGGCTTTGTGGGCAATGAGAGGTGGCATTGCAAATCAATTCAAGAACCCATCCTAGACACAGGTCTTATGACATCCCATCCAATACTCATTTTGCTGATTCACAGGGCAGTTTTCAGTGCTTATTAATCTAATAATGTCTACTTATTACTGATCTCATCAGTAGTAGAGCACAGAAGGCTCTGAAATGACAAAGAACACACCTGGATGTTCTTCTCCAGGTGCTCACAGGCAAGGTAACAAAACCAATACATGCTAAACAACTATCAGCAAGATAAATTTTAAGCCATAAGGGCCATTAAAAAAAAATCAGATGGGGGGCAGCAAATTCAAATGGGCTGGGGAGTCTTTAGAGAGGTTTTATCTGCAAATGGGAGGAGAGATAGTATTTGAGTGGGTGAGAAGAAACATAGAAGAGTTTTTCCCTAAGCACTTACATGGACAGAGCTCTGTGCCTGGCATTACCTGTGTGACCTGGGCCACATACCATCTCCAGCTCTCATAGAGCAAGTGATTAAAGATAGGCCTTGGTTAGCCAGATATTGGAGAGGGGGCATGAAAAAGAAGCATACAAGTATGTTGCTTTTTTTTTTTTTGAAGATTTATTTATTTGTCAGAGAGAAATACAGAGAGCACAAGCAGGCAGAGTGGCAGGCAGAGCAGAGAGAGAAGCAGGCTCCCCACTGAGCAAGGAGCCCGGTACAGGACCCTATCTCAGGACCCCAGGATCGTGACCTGAGCCAAAGGCAGTGGCTTAACCAACTGAGCCACCCAGGCGTTCCGACAAGTATATTGCTTTTGTTTCATTGATTTTACTGAACTGATGAGAGACAGTGAGGAGTTCAGTTTACATGCAACTTAGGGTTCAAAAGGAGGAAAGGACAGTGTGGTGGGCAAGGCTGGACTCTGTAGCAGGGACCAGAATGTAAAAAAAAAAAAGACCTCGAATGCCAGCTCCTCAGCCAATGAAAGCCATTGACAGTCCAGTAGGAAGTGACATAACCAAGCGTATTAATAGTCTTTTATTTTCTGTTTCCTTATGCTTTAAATAAGCACTTCTAGACCCTGGCTGACCCTGGAAGGACTTTCCTCCTTTCCTTCAGGGCTAGCCAATTCCTAGAGACAGCAACCAATTCTGTTAAGGTCTAGATTGTGCTTTCCAGATGCAAATCAACCAATCCAGAGCTCATTCCCCAAGTGCCTTCCCTACTGGGCTTTTTCACATTCCAGGCCAATATTTCAACTATGTTTAAGTACCAGGAAAGTAGGGACAGTTTAGACCCCAGGGCCCACTTAAATTATTCAAACTAGCCCATCCTAAGCCTGTTTATCCAGCTTCCCATATGCCCATTCATTCTCATGGAAACCACAATAAAGCTCTTTGCCCACAGTTTCCCTTCTTTCCTGTGACCAACCCTAGTGCTTCCCTGTGCGTGCCCCCACCCTCTTCCCTGTGATGGATGGTGTACCCCCTTCCTTTGAGGTCTGTGGTTTGCAAACTATCTTTCCAATGGCAGCTGTCTCCTGATCTGTTGCCCTCGCCATACCCAAATAATAATAAAACCTATTTTAAACACAAAATCACAGATTGGGAAGATCGGTTGCGTGGAGGTAAGAGAGATGATGAGCAAAGACCAAAATGAGTAGAGAGTGTTTGCTGGTGGTTGATAAGGGAGAACAAGTGTAAGGGGGATGCAGGTTAGGGAAATCCTAAAAGTTCACAGATACTGGGCTTGATGTAGAACCCCAGGCTGCGAATGGACCCCCAAAGAGTGCCATCGTATTCCCTGTGTTACCATGCATGATGGCGAATGTAGGTGACGCATTTTAACTGAAACATTCAAAGTTCTAGTGGCACAACAAGGTGGAGATAAATCAGCAGTAGCAGCTAAAGGGTTTTCTATTTGAATATAATGCTCCAAATTACATTCTTATTGAAATAGAAGCATTTCACTTGCTTCTCTCTTTGGTTTCTAAGCCCACATCCTACGCCTGAGTCATGAAGTCTAGCACGTCTCTGAGTTCCCTTCCAACTGGCGTTCACATGGGTTGCCATGAGGATGGAAGGAATGTGTCAGTTTATCCTGGGAACCCAGTTGTCATCCAGAGTCTGCAAGCTCAGGCTCTGGGTCTTATTTTGACCTGTGCTTTCTCCACACCGTTAACAACACTTCTCAATTTTGGTCTTGGGTGTTTGCTGAGGTGACTTGAGTGGATTAGGGTTGCTGAGAGCTTAGGTAACAGACAGGGAAAAATAGCTATTTAAATCCAACTTCTGCCTTCTGAAGCAATGGCTTCACTACATCAGTGGGGACACTACTCAGTATCCCACTTCCTTCTGTACAGATTGGCAGACAAATGACAGTAACAGTGAACACGCTCTGATCCCTTGGCATATGCCAGTCATTTCTAATGTCATTTCACTTAAACGTGATGCAGGGATTATTAGTATTCTCATTATCATTCCCAATTGATGAAGGGGAAAAAATGGAAGAGCTGAAGTAATTTGCCTCCCCCCTCCCCTGCATGCCCCATTAAACAAGAGTAACTAGAGGACATGGGATTTGAAGCTGGGGCTACCTCCCTATAGGGTGCAACTCTCAACCTCGAAACCGAAGCTCTAAGGGACAGGAGTTAAATTGTTCTGTGTAATATATGGAAATGAGCTTGGTGGGAGGACGGTTTGCAAAGATTTCTAAAGGGTGGAGAAGCAAGTCATGTAAGTCAATGCTGTTTTTGAGGGGAATAAACACTATGGAACCACTAAGTGCCCCCATCTTCGCAAACATTTAGCACAGCTGCTATGTATACAGATGTCTTGTGAAAGTTTCTTTCCTTCAGGAGATCCCAGACAAGTTGGTGCTTCCTACATTCAGAGCTCCCCAGAGCCTCTGTGAGCCTTCCTTGCCTTTATTCATTAATTTATTTATTTTTTGTATTAGTCACCCCCAAACATGGTGCAGCTGAGGGGAGTTTTGGCGGGGGGTGGAAGGAGAAAGGGGAAAGGCCCTGAAATGGTGTTTCTCAAATGCAGGGCTTTTGGGGGCTCCTGCCTTGATGGGGATTAGAACCAGGCAATACTGGTGATTCTGATCCTGGTGGTGAATGCCAGGCTCTCCATTCCTTGGGGCTCTGGAGAGCTCCCGGTGTCCCTGACTTTCATCTTTCTGGCTCTGGTGATATGATCCACCTGAGCACAGGGAAGGGTCTGCAGTCACCCTGATGCAGAACTCTCAGACACCAGTAGCCCTTGCCAGGGTGAGAGGAAGCTGTGATTGTTTCCTCCTTTCCCACCTGTGCCTTTTGCAGGGGAAACTAACTCTCCTGGACAGAGACAGGAGGGAGGAGTGGGTGTGGGGAGAGGTGGGGATGAGGGAAGAAGAGAGTATAGAGAAAAGCTGCATTAGGAGCTTTGGGGGTCAAAGGGGGTCAGAGTGAGAGGAGGGTCTGGTGTAGGGAAAAGCAAAGGTCTGGAGGAAAAGGGCTGGAGGAAGGAGTGGGACAATATCGAGGATCCAGGCTCTGTGAGAAATACAGAGAAATGAAGTACAGGAAGGGGGAGGGCATGGGGAGAAGCAGGAGTCTGGGAGGAGCAGGCTCCTCCCAGAGAGTAGTGGGTGTCCAGGAGGGGTGGGGGCCAGGGGACCACGAAGTCCCTTCACTGTGCCGTGTGAAACCTCACCCTGGGAGCTCCAGAAACCTCACCCTGGGAGGACAGGCTTAATTAGATCTTACACAATCTACTTGTGGTAGGAAGAGGCAGTCTGCTTCCTGGCACTGACCCTTGGCTGTGGCACAACCACTCATGTCAGCACATCTAGACAGAACATGTTGACAGATGCAGGAGGGGAGCAATGGTCTAGAGATCAGGAGTGACAGAAATAGCTGCCAATTGAGGCACAATGGCGGGGCCCTGTGTCCAGGAGACACAGAACCCCCTCTGCTGTGCGGCCTTTATGGACTGAGAGGGAAAATCTTCGCTCCTAGCCCTGTCCCAGATTCTCCAGACCTGGCTGGGAATATAGGCCCACAGAGTTCCTTCTGGGTATAATTTGGAACCACTTGATTTCCAAACACTGTGCTTTGGGTGGTAGCTGAAATTTGCAGTACTTGGAGCATTTATAAAATATCCCTCCTATACATTAATTAATGTATACACACTGAATGTGTGTACATAGATAATGATGCTCATCCACTGTGTTAGCAGCTGCTTCAACAGCCTGGGGGGCCCTGAGAACACTGGGTTTCTGGCTTAGGTGCTGATCCAACCTGGGAATGGGGCTGGCAACAGATAGTTGGGGGGCCCTAAGTAAACACATTGATTTCCTGGCCCTCAGCCCCCTCAGCTTCCAGCACCTCCTACCGCCTCTGCTTCTCCATTCACTCAGTTGTCCAGCCCTAAATCCTTGCCAGGGAAAGCAACTGGAAGCCCATATAGAGGAACCATCCTTGGCCTCCTAGGTTAGCTCAGCCATGTCTCCAGGGGAGCAGGCTCTGTGCTGTTCCATCTCTAGTCACAGATTGCCTGAGTGTATGTAGGTGTGTCTGTGTGGACCTGGACCCAGGACACCAGTTGAGACCACCTGGGCTTCTGCTTTACCAGGTTCATCTGTATCTGAAACGGTTATCCATACAAGGAAGCCTCCTCTCTCTGGTTTATACTGTGACAGATTCCAGTGGACACTATAGCCCTGGGATATGGGATTCAGTGGAGAGAGGTTAGGTAATGAGGAGGAAAACCCAAGTGTTTCCTCATCCAGAATTCTCTAGTCCACTAGGACCTATATATAACATATAAATGTGGGTTAATTAATTATAGTTGGTTTCAACTATGGTAACTCAACAAAATCACTAGGTAAGTTTGAATGTCTTGAATTCCTCTCTCCCCATTTTATAAAAGGCATATGACAAACTTAGGATCAGCATGAAGAAATACTGAAGTAAGAACTATATTCAGAACAGTCTTTCTTTAAAGAATCTTACAAGCAAAATCATTCAATGAGAAGGCCATTATTCCTTAGGGCTTTTTTGGGGGAGATGATGACCTCTGATAAGCTACTGAAGTCATGGACTTTCTCCCCTCTCTAACTCTGTACATGCAGATGTTTGTGTATCAAATCAATCAGCATACTAATAAGTCCATGGCGGTGCATTCCTACCTGCTTCATATTGCTTTTACAAGGTGAGAACAAATTCTAGTGATGGAAGTTCTTCGAGTTTTTAGTAATTTCTTTAGAATTTGCATAATTTTTGTCTTTGAAAAAATGTGACACAGTTGTCAGGTTTTATCCCAGCTTACAAAAATCCATTTCATGCAAAGGTCAGAAGCCAGAGTTCCTGGGTGAGACACCAGCCCAGCCCAGGGTCCCAGGGTTTGGAGCCAGTGGGCTGAAATACAGTGGGTGGGGCAGAAAGAGTAGACAGTCTGGGACTGCTAGGAAAGGATTGTTGGCAGTCTTAGCCCCAGTAGTTGGGGCAGGGAACAGGCATTCTTGAATATGAGCCATTCATCTCCCAAGCATTTAGACATAGGTGGCAGTCCTTTCAAAATCTCCTAAGCATGTAGAAACAGAGGCAGTAACAACAAAAATAACAAAATAAAACCTCAGCCTATCTTTTAGGCATTCAAGCAGCTCACATAAATTGCAATAAGAGATAAACAACAAAGTTTCTTTCTGCTGGTGGAACTCTCTCCACATTTATCACATTAAAATAACAAGAATACATATTTGAAAGTGGAGATACTGCTCATTATTCTGCAATTAAGAAATTGAAGAGATTTCCTCAGCGCAGGAAATGAAGACAACATTTACTAACCCTGAGAAAGAAATGCAATCTCTAAACCACATTTAAATATCTAGCTGCAGCTGTGAAAGCCACAGGACACCTGCATTTACATCTGGTTCAGCAAGTTTGTGATACAAAACCTCACAGGTAAGTTGTTCTTAGGTTAAGGAAAATTGTTCTGAAAAGTATACATAAGACCTAGGTCACAGAGACTCCCTTTGTAGGCATTTCTGCAACTAAAATTAAGCTGGGGGAATCTTGGCACTTCTCTTAACAAAATGTATTTAGAAATTCCGAATCCATTCTTTCTAACCCTCTGAAAAGGAGTATCCAATGTGACATCTACCTCTTCTCCCACAACAGACTTCACTGGTGCTTAGGTTTCCATTCATTGAATCCATATGGTGATTTTTTTCTAAGAAAGCATGATGTACCTCTTTCTGCTACCCTCTCCCTGCCCCATTCCCTTTCAAGCACTCCTTGAGTATCTCCATCGATGAGGGGCCATGCAGAGTGCTAGGGACCCAGAGATGAGGAAGACATAATTTGTAACTTTAAGTAGTTCACTATCTAGGAGGTAAACATAAAACTGAACCAAAGGAAAAAAAATGAAAGTGATTAAGAGAAGGAGCTTTAGTATCAAATATGCCCAAGTTTCAAGTTAGCTTTCTTCCTGTTGACTGGGCAAATGTAGGTGAACCATTTCACTGTTTTAAGCCCACTTACCCTATCTGGAAAGATAGCCTGCCACACTTTTAAGGGCTTAGCATGGTGGAGGCACCCATTCGGAATCAAGGAACACACAATAATGCAAAAGAAGTGTATATTTAAGGGATATCTACTAAATCTGGGCTGGGAAGGAAGGAGGTTGATGTGCAAATAAGCAGGTAGGTCGCAGAGATGTTCTGGTCTTCTTATAATTGTTATACTGGCCCAAAGTTTCATGGTTTGTATTTTTTATTCATCCACCTAAATGTTAAATGTATTCAAAGGATGAACCAGTCACCTCTGTATGAAGTGTAAAAGGGCTGGTGAAAATAATTACAAGTTCCCCAGTTCTCCAAAGCCACCTGATATAAGTTACTTTGAGTATATGTTTTTCTTTTCACATATAAATAGATATCATAGATATTTTTCTGGAGTCCATTAAGTTTGAAAAGCAAAATGATTATACCGATCTACATTCAAAAGACCAAAAAAAAAAAAAAAAAAGTAGTATCAGAAGAAATTGAGAATTCAGCATAAGCCAATGAGTACGAGGGAAATGTGAGACAGATGCCCACAGCTAAATAAGTCTCTGGCAGGGGCTGATGTGCAGGGAGTGGTAGGGCACAATGCTTCTGAAACACTGGATAGGCTTCCTTGCTCTGGACCTTACCTGGGAAAGTCACCTAATCACTCTAAGTCTCAGAAATCTCTTGAGGAAAAAAGAAACTAAAAATGGTCATTTAAAAAAGTGTTCTAGCAATTAATTGAGCTAACAATGCTTAATGCAGTGCTTGACTCATACTAGGCATTTGGAAAATTCTGCATTGTCTTCCCTCAACCTAGAGCAGGGCCAGGCAGCCCTGAAAGAAGTCTCCTAGCACTGGATAAAAAATGCTCCTCTTTCACAGTTGGACCCCCAGTGCATTGTTCTATACCAAGAACATACCAAACAGCAAAGCAAAATGAGCTTTATTATCTACATATTATTGGATATTGGATATTATTGGATATTATTATTTGGATATTATTTGGAGGTTCAGCTGAAAAAGACTCAGCCTGATACTTTACTGTAGAATTTTCAACACCACTAAAGTAGGCTTCACACTTTGCATTTAAAATCCTAAATGCGTCTTTTACTTAATATCCAAATGTAACAGATAAAAGCTTGTTCCTTGAAATGTATCAGGTCACCAGATTTTTATCAACCATTTTTATTCTGCTGTAAAATGTTTTGAAGTTACAGATTAATATTAAACATTTGTAAAAATAACTATAGCACTAATAACAAAAAACTAGAACCAGCCATCCTGGCAGCCTGACCTACTGTGAATGACCGGACCTTCAAATGCTCCTGGATTCACTTCCTCCCCAGTCCTCCCCATTTTAAATTGGGAAAAACCCCACTTTACGATCAATTGACCCCTCTATATAAAGAACATTTTTATTAAGTGTCTCGTTCATGGCCCCCTTTAATTGTAAATTGGTGGCCTTGTATAGCCTTTTTATTATTATTATTTTTTTTTAAGGGGAAGCTCCCCTCCCAAATTGGGCACCAGGAAACCAGGAGAGAGAAGTATCCCTGCTTTTCTTTCCCATTCCCAGATTCCTCCATCAGTATCTGTGACCACTGTACTTCTCTGAGATTTCCATGGGTAGATCCAGCTGCCTTCTGAGCCTTTCCATCAGGAGGCCCTGCAGGCAACCCAAGCTCAATATGTCCAAAATTATCTTTCTATGCCAAATCTGTTCTCCATTCTGTACCACCATTTTGTACCCACTCACTCATCAAACCAAAACCAGAGGTTGTACACCAACTTCTTTCTTTCTCATCTTACATTCAACATGTGTTCAGTCACTGGGCTCTGTTGATCCTATTGTCTAAATGCCTTCCACATCTAGAACTGGCCCCTGAGTCAGCAACAGTACAGAGTGTTGGGAGTGTTTCACTGACAGCTCCATGAATAGAGATAAGCTCTTGGACTCTCAAATTGCATCCTAGAACACTTACCCACGTCTAGAGCAGGCTGAGTCCAACACCAGACCTCAGGTATATAATGGGTTAAATACAAGAATATACAAGATGATCAGATGTCTTACACTCTGTATAAGAACAGATGTTTCAACTCAGCACAAACACCATATGAATGAAATTTTGGAATGTGCTTGTAAACTGGAGAGTCATTGTATATTCTCCTTTATTCTAAAAAATATTTATCTGAATAATACTCACTAAAGACACCAGACTATTCAGTAACTTATGTATATATTAATATATATGTAATATATATGTGCAATCTAGATCTTTATTTTCTAGCAGCTATCTTTAATTAATGGGCTTCTAAAAGGGGATGGGATGTCTCTTAAATATGTCATTCATCCAAAGATGCTCCAAGAACTGGCTGTGAGAAACAGCCATATTGCTTGTGCAAGGAACCCTCAACACCTCTATATTTGAGGGATATTCGAACAACTGGTCGAATGTCACACTTAGAGACTTGTGAGTGACTTGCCTACATTCTGACTGTGTGGCATTTAACAAGCCTCCGTGCTTTTCCCTTGCTCAGGCATGGTTCCTGCAGATGGCCATGAAGTTGAAGATTTTTACGTCTTTAAATAGTGACATCTTTTGGGTTACATGGCTTCTAGAGTTCAAACCATTAGATTTGTTGAACTGAATATCACTTAAAATCATTTCTCTTTGAATCCCTTCAAGAGAGCAAACAAGGAAAAAATATGCTTCAACAGAAAGAAAGATAGTTATTATAATATAAAGGATGAATATTCCCATTTTATTTATTTTATTTTTTAAAACATTTTTTTAAAAAGATTTTATTTATTTATTTGAGAGAGAGAGACAGTGAGAGAGAGCATGAGAGGTGAGAAGGTCAGAGGGAGAAGCAGACTCCCCATGGAGCTGGGAGCCCGATGCGGGACTCGATACTGGGACTCCGGGATCGTGACCTGAGCCGAACACAGTTGCTTGACCAACTGAGCCTCCCAGGCGCCCTGAATATTCCCATTTTAAATGAAGAGCCCCATCATGTACTTAAACTGTGAGAATTCAATGCCCTTTGCTTTTATATATGTACATCTATGGCAGGATTTAACAATGGATTTCTTCTCCTCAGAGACAAATCATGTGGATTAGTGATGCCACACATTTTAAAGTACTTTCAGTTTCTAAGAAGATGTGCTATTTTTAGACAGCAAGCTCATTCATTTCTGAGATCATGTCTATTTCTGGGTTTTACCCAAAACCGGTTAGGCTATTGCTATTAGATAAATCACAATATTAACAATATTATACTTTATATAACTGAGAAAATATTGACTTGATCATCATTATGTTTCTGAATTTCAGCAGAAAAATTTGGGTGGACATTGCTACATGGAATTACATAAAACAGTTCTATCCTCTGGGACACCGTAATCAAACCTTAGGTAGCCAGAAAGAAACTGCAATGCCAATTTTCACACACTCAGTCAAGCACAAGTTTCCAAAGAAGGAGAAACACAAATGCTAACTTTTAGATAGGAGAGGAATGATTATTTACTCCTGCTTTTTATTTTTTAAATTTTTTAAAGATTTTATTTATTTATTTGGCAGACAGAGATCACAAGTAGGCAGAGAGGCAGGCAGAGAGAGAGGAGGAAGCAGGCTCCCTGCTGAGCAGGGAGCCAGACGCCGCTAGATCCTAGGACCCTAGGATCATGACCTGAGCGGAAGGCAGAGCCTTAACCCACTGAGCCACCCAGGGGGCCCAATTTACTCCCCCTTTTTAAACAAAGGACCCAGTACTCTCATTTTGTGCTGGACCCCACAATTATATTGCTGGCCCTAGATGAGAGTAGTCAACTGTCCTTTGTCTCACCCACAAGATTGATGCATTTTTTTCAGCATCCATGAAACTGCTGGTGAAATCCCAGACCAATCATTGGCCCCGACACAACAATACCCTCTTTGTTGTTCCTCAAACAATCCAGACATTCTCCTACCTTAGGCCCTTTGTATTCTGGAACTCTCTTTCCCCAAATAACCTTCCTCGCCTTAGTCTGACCTCCTCACCCACGTCTTTACTCAGATTCATATTTTGAACAAGTTCCTGACAATGGAAAGTTCCCGTTCCTGACAATGGCGACCTTCCTCCCCATCCTCTTCTACCCTATTAGCCCCGTTCATATTCTATATATGTATGGTATAGGTACTTTATGTTTTTAAATTATGTTTAAGTCCTTTCTCCCATGCTCGAATGTAAGTTGCATGAGTTCAGGAAGTTTGTTTTGCTGACGGATGTATTCTGAGCACAGTGCTGAGACAGTGCCTTGCACATGATAGAGGTTTCACAAACATTTGCTGAACAAGTGAGCAGAACTTCTACGGGGTCTATGTTGCCAGGGTGTCCCTTCATAAAAGTTCTGCATGTGCTTTCACTTGTTGTTCTACATTAGTTGATAACCTCAGATCACATCCAGTGAAAATTTCTCTGCAGTTTGAATTCAATCCCCGAATCCAGATTAATATGGGCATGTGATACAAATTCTCAGGGCAGATGTCTTTCATGACACTGAAAGCCCAGGTGAAACAGACATATTTTTTTATCATCTCCCTTTGATGGAATTCCCTTTGGGGAATGTCTTTCTACAATACCCTTCTAATGAGTGTGTGGCCCTTGGGTGTGCCAGCTCTATGAAGACTCAATTTAACCCTCTGCTTTATAGAGCTCCTTACTTTAGTCTCTTATTTCTGTCTCATCATTAACAGCAAGCCAACGGCTCACATGGGACAAACGACCCCAGACCTTCCAGTCTTCAAGTACAGCACTTTGATCCTCAGTTTTATCTTAAAATCTGTCCTTTTTTGTGGATACTGGAACTTTCTCATATTTTCCTGTAAATTAGGTGATACATCCCAGTCATGTTTATTATGATTTGTTCACCATTTCTAATGATTTTATACTGAAAGTTCTTTAGAATTTCTAGTCAACCAAATTGCTGAACACAGAGTTTTTATCCCCTCATCAGTTCACCTGAGACTTACTTCCAGTCTCCAGCCTGTTCACAGCAAGGTTACCCAATGATCTCCAAAGCGCACTTTTTGTTCTCATTTGACTCAATATATATAGGGAACTTGAGCATGGCTGAAAGCTCACTTTCCTGGAGATAGTCCCTCTTCTGGCCTTTCTACTCCATCAGTGGTTCATCTCAGGGCTCCTGTGCTTCCACCTCCCATCTCTCTCTCTCTCTCTTTTCATTATTATGCTCAATTAGCCAGCATACAGTACATTGTTAGTTTCTGATGTAGTGTTCAATGATTCATTAGTGGCGTATAACTCCCAGTGCTCACCACCACATTCCCTCCTTAATATCCATCACCTGGTTACCCCATCCCCCGACCCCCTCCCTTCTGTAACCTTCAGTTTGGTTCCCAGAGTCCAGAGTCTCTCATGGTTTGTCTCCCGCTCTGATTTATTCCCATTCAGTCTTCCCTCCATTCCCCTGTAGTCCTCTGCAATATACCTTATATTCTACATATGAGTAAAACCATATGATCATTGTCTTTCTCTGCTTGACTTATTTGACTTAGCATAATTCCCTGCATTCCATACATGTCAATGCAAATGGTGGGTGTATCCATCCTTTCTGATGGCTGAGTAATATTCCATTGTATAGGGAAACAAAAGCAAAAATGAACTTTGGGGCTTCATCAAGATAAAAAGCTTCTGCACAGCAAAGGGAACAGTGAACAAAACGAAGAGGCAATCCACGGAATAGAAGATTTTTGCAAATGACATTACAGATAAAGGGCTGGTATCCAGGATCTATAAAGAACTTCTCAAACTCACATCCAAAAAAAAAACAAATAATCCAGTCCAAAAAAGGACAGAATAAATGAATAGATACTTCCCAATAGAAGACATACAAATGGCTAACAGGCACATAAAAAAAGTTGTTCAACATCATTAGCCATCAGGGAGATTAAAATCAAAACTACAATGAGATACCACCTTACACCAGTGAGAATGGCCAAAATTAACAAGACAATAAACAACAAATCTTGGCGAGGATGTGGAGAAAGGGGAACCCTCTTACATTGTTGGTGGGAATGCAAGCTGGTAAACAGTACAGAGGTTCCCAACTGTATCTCAATGCTTGACTGCCTCAGGCTTGACCCCACTCCTTTCCCCCTTTCTTCCCCTCTTCCATGGTGATCTCATCCATCCCTAAGATGTTAACAAAACGTTTAGCTAATGACATCCTGTTTTTATCTGCAAGCCAGGTATTACTTTGAGCACTGATTCCTTGTCCAATCGCTCTTTTGACAGCTCTATTAGGTAGTGTCTTTAATCATCTTTTCCTTTTCTCTTTCCTTATTCCTGTTCCAATTCCAGGGCCCAACCTTACTGACTTGGGTCAGAATTGTACAAGGTTAAGAACCAGCACTGGTATTTTTTAAAAATTCTATTTGTGATTCTTATTTTTGCATGTAATTATTCCATGAATTCACATTCGGATCACTATTTTGACTTAAAGTTAGACAGAATCCTTTCATTTCATTAAAATTAGTAAACTCAACTTGCTAATATCAACAGTCTATATTTAGAAAGCATGCACGTGTGTACTGAAATGCAGGCATATGGAGCTCCCGCCACGCGCTGCCATGGAGAGGAGTCCGTGCTGTGTGCATTGCAAGAACACAATCTTCCCACTTGCTTCTGAGATTCTAGTGGTTGCTAATGTGTCCTGCTGGAAACCGCTTCGAGCGGTCTCAACAAAAACCATCAACTCTGTCAAGCAGCTAGCATGACAACATGAAGACATGGGTTAGGGCTCTAGGATTACAGGTTTCTGACTGTGCTCCAGCACAGGTATCCGAGGACTGCCTCAGAGCATGGATGTCCTGCCTCGTTCCAGGTCCTGATGCTATAAATAACTACGGCCATCAACCCAACTCGCACTGCTATCGTCAAATGTCACACTGACGAGCTGTTTGGTAAAGGAAGAAGAGAAATGAATATTTCAGAATATTTATTCAGTGCATGTTAACTTTGCTTGCTGTTTATATATTTTCATAAAGGATCTTTTTATATCATACAGTGTATTCATATAGTGTGTTTACACAGAAATCTGGCATTCTCATGATACTCAGACATTTTTACATATTCAATTTCTTTAAGCGATTGCGTGCTGGTGGTGCTTATTTTAATGCTTCTAATATCTGCTTCTGGTAAATGTAAACAGATGTTTCTAATTATTCCCTTTCAATACTTATGCCTTCACATCATGCATGCACAGGGAAGATTTAGGATTCATGAAGAGAAGGTGAAACGGTGGTGGTGCCAACAGGAGTCATGAAAGGCTGATTCTGATGTTAAAAAGTCCATGTTTTGCTTAGAAATTGGTAAATAAATAAGAACTGTTTAATTATTCAAAAGGAAGAGGACTGTTTCAAGAAACCAAGTGTGCTCCCTCAGCTGGCAATTGTGGTCCTGGTAAACTTCAAGATACTATCCAACACCATTCCTACGCATATGAGTTCACAGGAATCATCAGGCAGAGCTGTGGACCAGCCAAGAGGGTTCGAGCCACTGACAGCGAACTTCCACATAGCATCCAGATGGGGATTTAAAGTAGTAAAAGGTCTGCATTTGCCAGGGTGATAGTTGACATCAACTATCAAGTTAATTGTACATTTTCCTGATTTTGTGAGTAATGTTGGATATTAAAATACACATTTTTCATATGTGACTTACCTCATGTTGGATAACAGCTAGACTATTTTTAGTATGAGAACCATAATTCTGAGTGTCCTTTATGTTTCTTGTTCCCTTGCAGGCTGTCTCAGGATTCACAAAGCTAGGATTTAGTCACTGTGCCACTGATTATACAGCTTGTAGACACATTTTTTCCCCTTTCCATGAGTTTGGAATTGTGCCTGCCAGACTCAGTTGTAACACAACCGGAGTTGTCAATTAATTAACTGCTGTGTTAATTAGAATTAGAGTTTATAATTTATAACCAGCGATATAATTAACAGCTGGTAATTTAATCAGTCACGATTCACTTGCTTTATATTCACCTTTAAAGCCGTGAAACTGTGGGCACTTAAAATGTATAGGGTGTGATGTCAAAAATGTTACAATCCTTTTTGTTGTCTCCTGCTATGCTCTGACTGAAAATGTAACCCCATATCCTAAAAAAAAAAAACATTTGTGCAAGGTTAAATGAAACAGTACTATGAGTGATAGACATCTATAAAGGACCTTAGACTTCCTTCCAGTGTTTACGGCTGTTAGCAAATTTACTTTTATGAATGACAACCTGTGATGATCTGATTGCCTTCCAGTGCAGGACATGAGCCAGAGAAATAATGTCTGAACCTGGTCACTGTATCAGATGACTTCCCAGAGCTGAAGCAAATGTTGGAGGTTCTGTAGAGCGGGCTTGACAGAGCTGCTCCAACAATCTTAGTTCTCATGGATGCCCTCCCTCTGGGACAGGCCAGATGAGAGTGAGAGAGTAAAGAAGGTGGGTAGGGGATTGACCGACATAGCTGAGGTTCCAAGCTTAGCTAAGGGACAGGACACCAGAATACAGGGTCAGCTGTCCTGTGGAATACAAACTCATGGTCAGAATTAAGGTACTCAGAATTATACTTTGCCCCTCAACTGTCCATGACTAAACCCCTGGACCTGAGAAGGAGATCACATCTGCTCTGGTCAGTTTCATTAGCACATGTGAGTCACACTGGATGGGTCAGGGGGTGCATGGAGATTTCCCAGTCACATCAGTCTACCAGTACATGGCTGGGCCAGTGACAGGTGCAACTGAGTTTCCCTGACTGACAGAGGAGAGCTGACAGCAAGATGCATTCGCAGCTGCAGAGTGCCCTGCCATAATGAAGTAACGTTAAGAATAAGGAACAGGGCTGGGGCGCCTGGGTGGCTCAGTCAGTAAAGCATCCACCTTCAGCTCAGGTCATGATCCCAGGGTCCTGGGATAGAGCCCCGTGTCAGGCTCTCTGCTCAGTGGGGAGTCTGCTTCTCCTTCTTCCTCTGCTGCTCCTCCTGCCTGTGCTCTCAGTCTTGCTCTCTCTCTCTAATAAATAAAAGCTTAAAAAAAGAATAAAGAACAAGGAATACACACACATGCATGCACCCACAAACACACACATGTAATATGTATTTGTATAAATGTGAATATAAATACACAAATATACATTCCAAACTCATGGGAAGGAAAATATATCTCTAAGCTGTGATTACTAGCTAAACAAAACAATGTATCGGCAGCACAGTGGCTGGATCCTAGCTGTGCAGTTGAGAAAGCAGAGAAAGCTTGCAAAGCCATAAGAAACAGAAAGAACACTGTGAATTACTGTTCTCACTCTAAAAATAGTTCAGCTATCTACCTAGCTGCATACACATATCTGTATACAAATGTACACACACGCGCGCACACATACACGTGCACACACACCAAAGCAGTACTAGATAGCTGCACAAGGATGTAATTGTTAAATACTGTGGGGTTATTGTGAAAAATATTTTCAGTTAGTTAATGGCCAGGCACTTATTAAATCAATTCATTTATTCACAAACGTAGTCATTCAGTCTTGTGATCATTCATTCGTTCATTCATTCATCACTTTTTATTCATTTATTTACTATATTTGCCTAACCAAGCTTATAAGAGGAATACTTGTTAAGAATTCAGTCCACCAAAAAAAAAAAAAAAAAAGAATTCAGTCCACAAGACATGTGACACTCTTATTTAGATCTGCTGTCCAAGCCTAATCTTTTCTTATATCCAAAGCATTTAAAGGCCCATCTTTTCTTTCTTTTTTTTTTTTAGTTTTTTCAATTTATTTATTTTCAGAAAAACAGTATTCATTATTTTTTCAGCACACCCAGTGCTCCATGCAATCCCTGCCCTCTATAATACCGACCACCTGCTACCCCAACCTCCCACCCCCCCAGCCACTTCAAACCCCTCAGATTGTTTTTCAGAGTCCATAGTCTCTTATGATTCACCCCCCCTTCCAATTTACCCCAACTCCCTTCTCCTCTCTAACACCCCTTGTCCTCAATGATATTTGTTATGCTCCACAAATAAGTGAAACCATATGATAATTGACTCTCTCTGCTTGACTTATTTCACTCAGCATAATCTCTTCCAGTCCCGTCCATGTTGCTACAAACGTTGGGTATTCATCCTTTCTGATGGAGGCATAATACCCCATAGTGTATATGGACCACATCTTCCTTACTGAAGGGCATCTTGGTTCTTTCCATAGTTTGGCGACCGTGGCCATTGCTGCTATAAACATTGGGGTACAGATGGCCTTTCTTTTCACGACATCTGTATCTTTGGGGTAAATACCCAGGAGTGCAATTGCAGGGTCATAGGGAAGTTCTATTTTTAATTTCTTGAGGAATCTTCACACTGTTCTCCAAAGAGGCTGCACCAACTTGCATTCCCACCAACAGTGGAAGAGGGTTCCCCTTTCTCCACATCCTCTCCAACACATGTTGTTTCCTGTTTTGTTAATGTTGGCCATTCTAACTGGTGTAAGGTCATATCTCAATGTGGTTTTAATTTGAATCTCCCTGAGGGCTAATAATAATGAACATTTTTTCATGTGTCTGATAGCCATTTGTATGTCTTGATTGGAGAAGTGTCTGTTCATATCTTCTGCCCATTTTTTGATATGTTTGCCTGTTTCGTGTGTGTTGAGTTTGAGGAGTTCATTATAGATCCTGGATATCAACCTTTTGTCTGTACTGTCATTTGCAAATTTCTTCTCCCATCTTTTCCTTACTTCCTTACTTACTTTCCACTCCCCAGCCTGGCCAGTGCCTTCATCATCATCCCTAGGCAGTACAGTGTCTCACTAGCCTCTCCCTAGCTTCTCTTGGCCACTTGTTGAAAGGGTCTCCTCTCCTTGTCGGTCAGCCCCACCTCACTCTGTTTGCATCTGAGGCAGCACAGAGGAACATGCCCTCTCCTGTGTGCTCTGGTCCTGGCCAGGCCCTGCAGCTCTGGGCCTTCATGCCCTACCTTCCCTCAATCTGTGTTTCCAGGACTCCAGCAGGTGGATCCTGCAAGGGGGACCTGCTCTGCACTTGTAAATAAACTTGATACTGGGCTCATCGTTGCTTGAGCCAAAAACCTGGTCTTCTTAAGCAATGAAGTGTTCTCCCTGTCCATCACATGAACTATAAACTCTGGGTGGTCCTTGAGCTTTGCGGTTGATTTCCCAAATGCACTGGTCTAGCCTCTGTATCACTCTGCTCCTTGCCACGGCTAGCCCTCTTTATATTTTTGCCATATTACAAGCTTTCCTACCCTATCCCATCTTTCTGCAAGGAACACTCAAGTGATATGTCTACTATGGAGACTTCTTGGACTCTCCTCCACTGTGGACTTGGTTCCTCACCTAAAATAAGGAGGCTGTCCCTGATTACTACCAAGATTACTAAAATTTCATAATTCTCTAAAACATCACAGGACATATATGAGTTTACCAAGTAATTTCTATCTACTTGTTTCACAAATACCCCCATGTACCCATTTTGGGTTATAGGAGATAATCTATAGGTAATTGCTAAAATATGGCCACAGGAGGCGCCTGGGTGGCTCAGTGGGTTAGTCCTCTGCCTTTGGCTCGGGTCATGATCTCAGGGTCCTGGGATCGAGCCCCACATTGGGCTCTCTGCTCATCGGGGAGCCTGCTTCCCACTCTCTCTCTGCCTGCCTCTCTGCCTACTTGTGATCCCTCTCTCTGTCAAATAAATAAATAAAATCTTTAAAAAAAAAAAATATGGCCACAGAGTTGTGGGTGCTGGAAAACAGAAAAGCAAACAATGCAAAGGGACAAGGAGCAATCAGAGATGGACGACCCATTTTGAGCACATCCACTAAGTAACTTCAAATCCTCAAGGACAGAGTCACTTATTAGAGCAAACTGAAAATAGCAGCTGTGGGCATCACCCAAAATGCAGTCTTCAGCTATGGGGAGGAAGAATTTTCTTCCTGTGGTGTCTTCAGACTCCCTCATAGTACACTGAGGTCAATGCCATTAACATCTGCATTCCCTCTAAGCATGGGGACATGACAGAACAAATATGCAATCAAAACACATTCTTTGGGTTTAAGGATGGCCGCGTGTGTGTGTGTGTGTGTCTGTGTGTGTGTATGTAGAGATTCACTCCACAGGTTTTTACTGGGATTAGCCTTATGGGGGACCTCAATTTAAACTCCAAGGTACAAATCTTTCACTCTGTTGTTACATTTTCATGTATTTATCCAATAAACATTATTGATGACCGCATGTATGTCATTTTTTTTCCAAAGATTTTATTTATGTATTTAACAGACAGAGATCACAAGTAGACAGAGAGGCAGGCAGAGAGAGGAAGGGAAGCAGTCTCCCTGTTGGGCAGAGGGCCCGATGCAGGGTTCGATCCTAGGACCCTGGGATCATGACCTGAGCTGAAGGCAGAGGCTTTAACCCACTGAGCCACCCAGGTGCCCCCCATATGTATGTCATTGCTGACATACAAGAGAGGAAATTCAAAGGCAAATAAGACATTATCAGTGTTCTATATAAGTAGTATCCTTAAAATAAGGGGAAATTTGGGCACAGACACCACAAAAGAAAAGCTGTGAACATGAAGGCAGAAATTGGGGTGATGCCTCTATAGCCCAGGGAACCCAAAGATGGCCATTAAAATACCACAAGCTAGGAGAAGTGTCTAGAATAGATTCTCCCTCACAGCCCTCAGAAGGAACCAACCCTGATGACACCTTAATCTTGAACTTCTAAACTCCAGAACTGCAAGAAAATAAATTTTTGTTGTTTAATCCACCTGTTCTGTGGTACTTTGAAATGGCAGCCCTAGCAACTAACATACTACCACAGTCCATGAAGAGTGTAGTGATGGCAACAGAAGGTCATGAGTGCTGTGAGAATGGCTATTAGAAATAATAATAATAATAATAATAGCTAAGGAATGCTGCAGAGGTTGTGGAGAAAAGTGAACCCTGGTGGCTTTGTTACTGGGAATGTAAATTGGTGCAACCGTTATTAAAAATGAAAGGAAGTTTCTCAAAAACAAATTTAAAAATGGGTGCCTGGGTGGCTCCAGTCACTGAGGGTCTGACTTTGGCTCAGGTCATTATCCCAGGGTCCTAGGATGGAGCCACACGTCAGGCTCTTGACCCAGCAGGAAGCCTGCTTCTCCCTTTCTCACTCCCCCTGCTTGTGTTTTCTCTGTGTCAGATAAATAAACAAACTCTTTAAAAAATTAAAAAATAGAACCATAAGACCCAGCAATCCTACTTCTGAAAATATATCCAAAAAAGATGACATCACTATCTCAAAAAGATACGTGCACCTTTATGTTCACTGTAGCATTATTTACAATAGCTGAGACATAGAAACAACTTAAGTGTCCATCAGATTAATGGATAAAGAAAATGTCACACACACACACACACACACACACACACACACACACACAGAGAGGAATACTGTAATACAGTGGAATATATGGAGAGATATATCTCTATGTATTCAATGCAACATTACTCAGCCATAAAAAAGAAAGAAATTTTGCCATTTGGGGCAACATGGATGGACTTTGAGAGGATTGTGCCAAGTGAAGTAAGTCAAGACAGAGAAAGACAAACATTTATATATGGTATGATCCACTTATATATGGAATATATGGAATCTAGAAAAGCTGAGTTCACGGAGAGTAGATTGGTGGTGGGACTGGTGGATACAGGAAAATGGGGAGATGTTGGACAAAGGATACAAATTTCCAGTTATAAGATAGATAAGTTCAGGAGATCTAAAGTATAGCATGGTGTTTATAATTAATAGTTGATAATACTGTATTATATACTTGAAAGTTACTGTGAGAGCAGAGCTTTAATGTTCTTACTATAACAACAATAACAACAAAATGGTAATGATTTGAGGTGAAGGATGTGTGGTAAACATTTCCCAATATACACATGTATCAAGTCATCACATTGTTCAACTTAAACTTATACAATGTTGTATTGGGGAAAAGGAAAAAATTCCCTGTACTAAAAAAATAAATAAATAAAATGTCTGCTCCCCTGAAAAAGAAAGGTGTGAACATGTTTGGAAGAAATTTTGGCAATGAGATGCCAGTGTCCTCATGACAGTGTGTACACGGTGAGGAAAGGAAGCACTAGGTGGGAGGAAGGCCAATGATGAGAGTAATTCTATCTCACCTGCATGTGATGGAGCCTCAGCAATAATTCTCATCTATAGATTTGTGGTAAAATTAGAAAATGGAAAAGAGTGGCAAATTAGAAAAAAGAAACATCTCTAATATCTCCAATCAAAAGTCATCTTTCTTTCTGTTCTGATGCATACATTTTCAGTTCTTCTGGTCTGGTATTTGTGTGTGTATATGTGTGTGTGTGTATACAGAGAGATAACTACTTATTAACAGAAATTAGGCCATCTTTATTATGCCTGCTATAATATATTTATATTATATATTATGTTTATAATATGTTATAGATTTATTTATAATATATAATTATATATAAATAATACATATATTTATATGTAATAAAATATACAACATATATTTTATTGAAGTATACTTGGAAACAATGTCACATTAGTTTCAAGTGTGCATGAAATGTGTCTGATTTATTCTGCTTGATATTTTCATTAAGAATACATTTAAATTTTATTTCCACATGCAAATAATGAGATCTATTTTAATAGTGAGATATACTTTATATATCAAAAAATTCACCTGTTTTAAAGGTATAATTAAATATTTTTTGTAAATTTTCAAAATTCACATTTTAATTAACTAAATAATTAATTTTTAAATATTTTATTTATTGATTTGACAGAGAGAGCACAAGCAGAGGGAGAATCTGGTAGAGGGAGAAGCAGCCTCCCCATGGGGTTCAATCCCAGGGCCCTGGGTCCATGACCTGAGAAGAAGGCAGAGGCTTAACCAAATGGGCCACCCAGGCAGCCCCACCATGGATAATTTTAGAACATATAAATATAAGCCATGTGTCCATTTATAGTGAATCTCCATTACATTGTTATCACCCTAAGCAATCACTAATCTGCTTTCTGTGTCTGTGGATTTTCCTTTTCTAGACATTTCATATAAATGGACCCATACGGCATGTATTATTTTGTGTCTGGCTTTTTTCACTTAGCATGATATTTTTGATGCACGTTTATTTGAAGCATATGTTAGTGCTTCATTTCTTTTTAGTGCCAAATATTTATCGCCTAGTATGAATCTAAACCAGTTTGTTCATGCATTTATCAATTGATGAACATTTGGGTATTTGAATACTCATGTTTTTGGGTATTATGAGTAATGCTGCTATGAACATTTATGTATAAGTCCTTTGTGGGAAAACGTTTTCAATTCTTGGGCACACACCTAGGACTGGAACTGCAGGGTCATATAGTAACTACCTTAAGAAAATGCCCAACTGTTTTCCCAAAGTAATCACATCAGTTTACAGTCACCCCAGCAATATGAAGTTTCCAATTTCTCCATATTCTTGCAAACCCTTGGTATTTTCTTTTTTATTATTATTACTATGGTCAACCTACTAGGTATGATATGGATATCTCATTTTGCTTCTAATTTGCATTTCCCATTTCCTTGGCTTATTGGCTGTTCATTTAATGTCTTTGAAAGGTGTGTTCAGAATCATTGTCAATCTGTGTTTTTATTATGTTGTAAGAGTTCTTTCTGTGGTCTAAACATAAGTCCTATGTCAGTTGTATGCTTTGCAAGCATTTTCTCCATGGCTGTGGATTGTTTTCCATTCTCTTAGCAATATTTTGAAGAGCTAAAATTTTAAATTTTGACCAAGTCCAAATTATCAAGGCCTTTTGCCTTTTTTTATTGTTTAGACTTTTGATGTCACATCTAAGAAATTTTTACTGAAACTAAGATCAGGAAGGCTTAGTCTTAACTTTTTTATTCTTTAAATGTTTTGTCATTTTACATCTTACATTTAGCTCTAGGATCTACTTTGAATCTGTTTTTCTGTGTGCAGATCTTGTGTGTATACCTTTGCTTGTCAAAGAAAGGAAAAGGGTACTCACTCTTGGTAGAGAGAAGTTCACATACAAAAGCTGGGCATTCTACAGAAGCAGTATAGTTTGAATTCAGGAATGCCATCTATAGGATAAACTGTAGCCATTCTCAAGAGAAGAAACCCAGAGTAAGACATGAGATGGGGCTTAAGTAAACAGAGGATCCCAGAGCCATTCTTATCAGGTCAGCAATGGGGGCTGTGCAAAGGGGACACTGAGCAACTGCTTATCCAAAATGGAGACTAAGGGAGGCTACTCCGGTCCGGAAGTAGATAAATCAGAAAGGATATTCTGGGTTCTGTTTTGATTGTGGTAAAAGACACATAACATAAAATTTACTAGCTTAATTTCACAGTATATATATGTATCAAATTTTCAAATTATACATATTAAGTGTACCTAATGTATATCAATTATATCTCAATAAAGTTGGAAAAAATTTTTTTTATCAGCTGAACTATTTTTTTTTAAGATTATTTATTTATTTGACAGAGAGAGAGAGAGAGGTGTCACAAGGAGGCAGAGAGGCAGGCAGAGAGAGAGGGGGAAGCAGGCTCCTCGCCAAGCGGAGAGCCCGATGCAGGGCTCAATCCCAAGACCCTGAGACCATGACCCGAGCTGAAGGCAGAGCCTTAAACCACTGAGCCACCCAGGTGTCCCTAACTGAACTATTTTTAAGTGTACAGTTCAGTGGTATTAAGTACGGCCACACTACTGTGCAACCATCACCACCTTCCATCTCCAGAACTCCTTTCATTTTGCAGAACTGAATCTTTGTACCCATTAAACACTAACTCCTCATTATTTCCTCCCTCTAAACCCTGGTAACCACCATTCTACTTTCTGTTTCTATGAACTTGACTACTCTAGGTATCTCATATAAGTGGAATCATACATTATTTGTCCTTTTGTGACTGGCTTATTTTACTTATTAGCATGATGTCCTCAAGGTTCATCCATGTTGTAGCATGTATCAGGGTCCCCCTCCCTTTTAAGGCTGAATAATAGTCCACTGTAAAGATGTTCTGTTTTGTTCACAGAAACTTGGAAGTGCAGTGGGGCAGGGTGGTGAGAAGCAGTAAGTGTGATGTAGAAGTAAGAGTCTAAAGCTTAGAGATTAGAAGAGATGAAGATTTTGAAGTGGATGAAATAACCACAGAGTACGTGTGGGGTAAGAACCTATGATCCCTAAGAAGAGGGCAGAAGATGATCAATCAATAAAAAATACTGCAGAGAAGGAGTGAGCAAGTACCAGTAAAACCCGGAATTTGAACTCAAGAATTTCAACTCTTTGTAGCAGCTGAGAACTGGAGGAAAGGCAGTCTAGAAAGAGGCCACGGGGTGCGGGGGTGGAGGGTGTTCAGAGGACGTGGGTAACTTACATGCAAATGATTTCTGCATTAGGCAGAAGCCCAAAGGCATGTTTGTAGGTTGAGGAGGGAGAGAGACCACAGGTCCCACGTGATGGGGAAGGAACAGTGGCTGGCAGGTTGGAGACGAAGGGGGAGGTTCAGCAGGGAGCTGATTGATGGGGGTACCTGAGAGGGTGGCAAGAGGAGCTGAGTCTTGGAGAAAGTAAACAGAGAACAGCCATGGAAACAGAGCAGAATGGAAGAGCTAAATGGCAGGAGGCCACATAAGAGTCTGGGGAACAAGGAGGTAACAGAGCTGTTGGCTTCTCTCTCTGTGTCTTCTCGGTGGCCATTTGGTGAGATGAATAACATGAACTGAGGTAGTTTAAAGAGACAAGCCAGGTTCTCCAATAGCTGCTATAAAGAAAAGAGAGCTTATGAAGATAACTGAAAATATGCTGAGTCCACAGAAGAAAGTAAGATGGATACAAGGTTAAATAGATGAATAATAGTATGCCAATTAGTCAGCAAGATAGACATACCTAATACACTAAAAATACCCTATCCTGTGGAAATAGTGGAGTAAAGCTCTCTTTAGGGGGTGGGATCATGAGTTCTTCACAATGTTTTCTAATTTCCAAATTTTCTACAAGAGGGATATTTTATTAGCCAGATGAAACAGTCCAATTCTATGTTTAGAGATTATTGAGCACAGTACCAAAACAAAATGCTGAGCCATTTGGAGGATCCAAAAGAGACTGAAAGTGTACATTTATAGAAGAACCTGTAACCACAGTCAGCCGGTTTCTGTGGTTCTTTTTAATTACCTTCAGCAGCCCAACAATGAGGAACTTAGAATACTACTACTACCGAGACCACATATTTCTGAGACATTCATCATCTTAGCCACTTCCTAAAGTGCACGTTGTTGTCATGTCAACTCTCAGGCAAGAAAACTGAGTCCTAGGTTAATGAATTTACTTATCCTAAGCAATTAAATGGTGGGGCCAGGTAGGCCCAATCCGCACCTCATGACCTGAAGCCCCATTAGACAGATGCGGGAGAAGGCGGTTCTGAGACCTGTGCAATGGGATGGTGGGAATGTTGAGGGAGCACTGAACATGGGAGGATGGAGAGGTCAGACCTGAAGACATAGTGGGGATTCAAGGATAGCAAGGTGTTAGAGAATGGAGAACACAGTCAGGGATGCTGGAATCCTCCAACTCAAGACTTCAAAGCAGGTGATGAATTATCAGCATATTTGATTGCTGCTATGGTTCAAAACAAGCAGATAAAGCCTTTACCTACATGTCAAGCCTAAGTAATATATTTATGTTATATTCATTTTTAGTTTTCTTAAAATACTACCAAGACTTCCTAAAATCACTCCTACTGTTTATCTAGCTCCAATTGCTTCTTGTTTCTTTTACGACACATCCAGGTTTAGGTTTAAGTTAAGGCTTTAGTTCTTTTTTTTTCTTTTAATCTTTTTTCTTAAAGTTTTTATTTAAATTCTACTTAGTTAACATGCTGTGCAAAATTAGTTTTAAAAACACATTTTAGTGATTCAGTACTTCCATACAACACCCAGTGCTCATCACAACAAGTGCCCTCCTTAATACCCATCCCTGTTTCACCCATCCCCCACCCACCTCCCCTCTGGTGACTGTCAGTTTGTTCTCCATAGTTAAGAATCTGTTTCTTGGTTTGCCTCTGTTTTTTTTTTTTTTTTTTTCTCCTACGCTCACTTATTTTGTTTCTGAAATTCCATCTGTGAGTGAAATCATATAGTATTTGTCTTTCTCTGATTGACTTAGTTCTTCATTTATTTCTATCTGAGAATTTTCTCCCTTGGAACTGATGTTGGACAGAACATTGCCAATGTGGAAAGAGACTGATGCTAGGCTATCATTCCTCTCATGGGAACGGGGTAACTCATCTATCAATCAGAGCAAAGTAAATGCCGGCACTCTGAACAGCCCCCTTGCCCTCTCTCCCTTGCAGCTAGCTTCTGAATCCTGCAGTTTCCTAGTGTAGCTGTGGCTGGAAGTAGTGTGTGTGCCTGCCTATCAAAGTCATATCCTTCACTCCAGCTCTCACCAACAATAACCTGATATTTTGATTTCTGCTCAGTTGACTTTATCTCTTTCTCAACTAGTTCTGAAAGGAAAAAAGAAGAGAGATGTTTTATTGACCTCTTAATCCCACAGTAATACCTGAACCATCAATTTCACAAGGTTCATATACACTGTCTTACATCATTACCCAATGTGTCTCTGTGTGTGTTTCTTTTATTCTCACTGCTACCTTCTCTTCTCCATTTCCTCTCTTCCTTAAATTATGTCTTTTCCTTTATTGCCCAAAGTGATACTTAAGAAGTCAATTTGGAGAGGAAATCTATGCAAATGAAAATGCACTTAATACATAATCCTAAAGAACTCTTGGCAACTGTCCTAGAAATGATAATCTTGTATTTACTCAACATCGCTCAAAGAGCAGAGGCTCTGGGGTTAGAGCACATGTTGTGTTTCCTCACCTATAAGTTAGGAAACTTGAAACACCTACCTCTCTTTGGATGTCTTCAGCTATGAGCCACATGAGAGCCTGCCTCCACTGGCTTAAATGATAAGGAAAATTATACCCTTTGGTAGACTGTGCTGTTGTTGCCAATTTTTCACTCTTTCCTGCACCCATATCCTTTGTCACATCACTCTGCAGAGACTTTCACCAGGGATGCTTACCTGCCAACTGATGGTAGACGTGGCCATGGCTTGCTTTGGCCATTGGGACATTAGAGGATGTGGCTTAAGCAAAAACTTGAAATGTGCTTGCATGCTTCAGCTTGCTCCCTTGCAAGTAAGTTTGCCCAGAGGATGAAAGACACATGGTACAAATTTGAACGCAATTTGCAGCTTGGAACCAAGCCTGCTTGAGTGCAGTCTAGATTACTCCATCCTCAGCCAATTTACAGACATGTGAAGTTGAAAAAATAATTGTGGTTTTGAGCCACTGCATTCTAGGCAGGCTGTTATGCAGCATAATTGTGCCAGTAGCTACCTAATACATCTCCCTGTGGAGCCTTGAAGTAGGACTGCTTAGCATTCCTTTGTTGTAAAATGACCACGGAGAGCAAACT
This sequence comes from Mustela erminea, assembly GCF_009829155.1. Taxonomy (NCBI): domain Eukaryota; kingdom Metazoa; phylum Chordata; class Mammalia; order Carnivora; family Mustelidae; genus Mustela; species Mustela erminea. The sequence goes on from NC_045618.1 coordinate 25,856,358, forward strand.
ATCACAACACATACAGCATACCACAGGTTCTGTGTAGGATCATGTCTTCCTCATGACTCTTGTTAAAAAGACAAAGGCTTATCAGACTGCTCTCATTTCTAGCCCAAACTGGATTGTGTGATCACCACCTAATCAAGTCACCAGCAAGGGGAAGGGGATGGTATGACTTCAGACTTTCTATCTGAGGTGTCTTTGAGGGGACTGAATGAATGAAACTGGGATTCTATGAGCAAACTGAAAGGAGATGCTGTTGGGCACCAACACTGACATCTTCATATGGATATCATGAGAATATATGCAAGTACTAAGAAAGGTGCAGAGAAAGGTGGCTTGTACAAAGTAAGCTTATGCTACAAGCCATTTTTAGTTCACTTGTTAATTTTAATAATGAGAGAGGAAGGGTAAGTAAAGATGAGACAAATAATAAAGGGAGCTAAAACGAACAAGAAGGCTTGCGTAATCCATGAGTCACACTGACTGCCTCGGCAACCAGCTGCCCAACAGTCCTAAACTATTTGTTTTCCAATTTGATGCACAGCCACAAGGTCCCGGGTAATATACCCATCAAAGCAGGTTACTTTTGTCACATATATCTTTGTGTTTGTGTATATACAGTTATACCTAATATATACTTATATACAGAATAAATATGTTTATATTTATATTATATATAATAAAATATAGGCTTGTTTTTATGCACAGTTGACCCCCGAACAATACAGGGGTTGGCACTGACCCTCGATACTATCAAAAATCTGTGTATGACTTTTGACTCCCTCAAAACTTAACTAATAATAGCCTAGTGACTAGAAGCCTTACTAATAACCTGAAGAGTTGATTAACACATATTTTTTATGTTAGATGTATTATATATTGTATTCTTGCAATAAAGTAGAGAAAATAAAATATTAAGAAAAACATAAAGGTGAAGAAATACATTTACAGTCCCAAACTTATTGAAAAAGATCCATGTATAAATGGACTTACACAGTTTTTTTTTTTAAAGATTTTATTTATTTATTTGACAGACAGAGATCACAAGTAGGCAGAAAGGCAGGCAGTGAGAGGAGGAAGCAGGCTCCCCGCAGAGCAAAGAGCCCAATGCGGGACTCGATGCCAGGACCCTGAGATCATGACCTGAGCCAAAGGCAGAGGCTTTAAACCACTGAGCCACCCAGACGCCCCTACAGTTTTTATTTTTTTTTAAGATTTTATTTATTTATTTAAGAAAGAGAGAGAGGGGCGCCTGGGTGGCTCAGTAGGTTAAGGCCTCTGCCTTCGGCTCAGGTCAGGATCCCAGGGTCCAGGGATCGAGTCCCGCATCGGGCTCTCTGCTTGGCAGGGAGCCTGCTTCCTCCTCTCACTGCCTGCCTCTCTGCCTACTTGTGATCTCTGTCTGTCAAATAAATAAATAAAATCTTTTAAAAAAAGAGAGAGAGAGAGAGGGAGAAAGAGAGAGGCAGAGGGAGAAGCAGGCTCCCCACTGAGCAGGGAACCCCATGTGGGACTCGCTCCCAGGACCCTAGGATCATGACCTGAGCCGAAGGCAGACGCTTAACCATCTGAGTCACCCAGGTGCCCCTGACTTACAGAGTTTCATACCTGTGTTGTTCAAGTTCAATACTGTAATTATATGTAATTATAATTACATATTTATTACATATTTACTACAATACATATAAATATATTACATATATAATTATTATATGTAAATATAATGTAATTATATGTAATTATAATGTAATTCAATACTGTAATTATAAATATTAAGAACCTTCCAAAGCAACCCGTAATATGCTTTTAAAAAACTCAGTGGAGGGGCTCCTGGGTGGCTCAGTGGGCTCAGTGGGTTCTCCTCTCTCTCTGCCTGCCTCGCGGCCACTTGTGATCTCTGTCTGTCAAATAAATAAATAAAATCTTAAAAAAAAAACCTCAATGTATACATAAATATATATGTATATATAAATACATATAATTAAAGAAATAAAGAGTCTGGTCGGCTCAGTCAGTTGAGCATTTGACTCATTGTTTCTATTCAGGTCATGATCTCAGGGGCCTGGGACTGAGTGCCATGTCAGGCTCTGTGCTCAGCAGGGAGTCTGGTTGAGGATTCCCTCTCTCTCTCTCTTTCTCTCCCCCTCCCTCCCTCTCCCTCTGCCCCTCCCTTCCCTCTTTAAAATAAAAATAAACCTTTTTTTAAAAAAAGTGCAAGATCTTTGTTTTAAAAAAGTAATTACATAAATACATATGTAAGTGTATGTTTATATATAAATATTTTAATGTCCATTATTTTAATATATAATACACATATATAGTATAGGTTTATGTTAAAATGATATATTATAATGATATAAATATAATAAATATATATTTATGCACATATTAAGTTTTTAAAAAAGTATCTTGGAGATTGCTTTGGAAGGTTTTCTTAATTTCACAGCTGAAATTAAAAAGGTGAACTGATGTTTAGTTTTGCCATTTATTGATGGTTCAAAAAGATCAAATATGAAGTTACTATCATCAGCTGCTAGTTTAGTTGTTATATTGGTGAAGAAGTAAGGTCTTGAGGTGAAAGCACTATTCTCTGAGCAGCTGTCCTCACAACAATAGTAACTCAACAACTACATAGGGATCTTCTTCTTGCTGGCCGTCTGCAGTGAAGACAAACCTCCATCCAAACAAGCTGGTGGAGAAAACCGCAGGGCGCAGAACACATTCACATGAAAGACGGCAAGGGGCCAAATTAGTCTGATACAGCTCCTCAATCAAAGCATGCCTGGCTTCTTCAGATCAGGACATCTGTGGGCTAATTCTGAGGTCTAGGTCTCCCACCCCATACAGGAAACTCAGCACCTGGAGAAAGCCCCCAGGCACCAGAAGCACTCAGGGAAGCGGGGGTGGGGGGCAGGTCTGGTAAGGCGAGTGCACAGATGGTAGGGAAAGAAGCCCAGAGCACAGCCAAGAGGAAAGACAGCCGCTCTGGGTGAAGACAACCACAAAGGCATCAGGGAGAATGCTGGGGTTGGGAATAGGTTTGAGAGGAAGGCCACCACTGGCCCCTTCTTCCCAGCAAGTTCCTGCTGCAAGAAATCAACCAAAGTGCCTGAGAACATGCAGCATCTGTAGGCCCCGTTCTTCCCTGGCCTGGGGAGAATGGAAAGCAGGTGTAAACAGGCAGTGGCCCTAGCAGAGACTAAGAACAGTCTGGGGTTAAGAGTGCATCTGTACGGTTTTGCCACTCAATTGATAGCCTTTACTAAGGCAGGAGGGAGAGGAGGGTGTTTCACAGTTAATGACGGCAGCAAGGGCTTGTGATCCTTCCTCTGGTGTGCTGGCCACATGGCCTTACTTAGTGCCTTCCTCACCTTAGTTCTCACACCCACGCCACTGACCCTGGCCTCCTTCATTCCTTGTTCCTTGTACTAACACAACAAGCTCATGCTGACCTCTTCCCAGAGCTGGGCCTCCTATTCCTGATAGGTTCTAGAAGGTATGTATTTGGATGTCCTAGAAACAGATAAAACACAACATAACCAAAAATGAAATCATTGTCCTTCCAAAGGTTGCTCTTTCTGAGTCAACTTTTTAAATGAGTGACATTTACTTATTCATATAAGCTGAAAACTTGGCAAGGATCACTCATCACCCCCATGTTTAAACCAGAGTTTCAAACAACTGATTCCTATGAGTTTTCCCTTCCTTTATTTAATCCAATGGGTTAAATGCATATTTTAATAAACTTCAATAGAGAGTATTGTTATTTTTATTTAAATTCAGTTATCTGATTAAAATTATTTAAATAATAAAAAATTATCTTACATATTTACCCATGTAGTTATAATTTCTGGTGTTTTCCATTCCTTTTATAGACCCATCTTTCCATCTGTGGTAGTTTTTTCTGCCTGAGAACTACATTTAACATTCCTTATATTGCAGTTCTGCTGTCAATGCATTCTTTCAAATCTTGGATGTCTAAAAAATTATTTATTTTGCCTTTGATTGTGAAAGATATCTTCAGAGGATACAAATCCTAGATTGATAGTTTTTTTTTTCTTTCAGTAGCTTTAATAATGTTGATCCACTGTCTTCTCACTTGCATTATTTCTAACAAAAAAATCTACTGACCTCAGTATGCTGTATTTCTGTACATAACATTTTCATCCTCTGACTTCTTTTAATATTTTTTTCTTTATTACTGATCTTGATCAATTTGATTATGGCGTGGTTGTCTCCATGCTTCATGGAGACAAATAAAAGTTGAGGTTTGTTGATATTTGTGAATACTTAGGATTATAGTTTTCCACACACTTGGAAAATGTGGGGTCACTATATGTTTATCTTATTTTTTGCCTTCTCCCTCCTTTTTGCACTCTGTAATACTCTTTATAACACTTCTCACCTTTTTTCTTTTCAGTATTTGACTTTAGATAGATTCTATTACAGTGGCTTCAAGTGTGCGAACCTTTTCTTCAGCACTTCCAAATTGTCATTCATCCCATGCAGTGCATTCATCTCAGATACTGGGTTTTTTTTTTATATGTTTCATGTCCCTTCTAAACTTCTGAACACACAGGACACAACTGTAATCACTACTTTGTAATTAAATTTTTTATTTTGATATTCTTCTAAATTCATATGTTATTATAAAAAATAATATGGAAACTACTCTGCACTCTAGATACAATCTCCTATCAAGGTTACATTTGGCAAGACTATAATACAATTTCACACCAACCTATTGATACTTCTACAGTCAAGATACTTCACATACGTCACACAAGGTTGTCTCATATCAAGGCCTTTGATAGTTTTCTCTTCTTCAATTTTTCCACCCCCATCTGTGACCCCTGGCAATCATTCATCTGTTCTCCAGATCTAGAGTTGTGTCATCTGGACAATGTTTCATAAACATAAATATGTAGTATGCAATCTTTTGAGATACTTTTTTTCACTCAGAATAATTCCCATGACATCCATCCAAGTAGTACACATATCAGTTGCCTCCTCCTTCTTGCTAAGTAGCATTCCAACGTATGGATAAGGCAGTTTATTTAACCATACACTCTAAAATACATTTAGGTTGTTTACTTTTTTTTTAAAGCTATTATGAGTAAAGCTACTATGAACAGTTTTCATTCTTCTGGGATAAACACCAAAAAATGCAACTGCTGGGTCGTATGGTAAGCACATATTTGGTTTTTATTAAAAGAAACTCCAAAATTATGTTACAGAGTGGATATATCATATTATAGTCCCACCAAAAATGCATGAGTGATCCAGTTTCTCTGGATCCCCACTAGCATTTGGTGTTATTACTACTTTTCATTTTAGTCATTCTGATAAGTATTGTAGCGATATTTTGGTTTTAATTTGCCTTTCCCTACTGACTAACAATATTGAACAACTTCACAACTTATATACACTCTTCAGTAAAATGCCTGTTCATGTCTTTTGCCTGTTTTCTAATGGTATTATCATCCTCATTATTATTATTATATACACACATACAGATCCTTTGTTATGTATTTGGATTGCAAATATTTTTCTCTAGATCTGTAATTCGTAATTTCATCCTCTTCACAGCATCTTTCACAGAGCAAACATTCTGAATTTTGATGAGGTCCAATTTATCTTTTTTGTTTTCCCTTGTATGGATTGTGCTTTGGTTTCAAGTATAGGAACTTTGTGTCTAGCCCTGAATCTGATGATTTTTCCCTTATGCTTTTTTCCAAAAGTTTCATATTTAAGTCTGTGAATGTGAAATGTGAGATAACATTTGTACAAGAAGCAACATTTAAATAGAAGTTTTTTGTTTGTCCTTAGCTTATGGATGTCCAATTGCCCTAGCACCTCTGAATTCTTTTATACCTTTGTGAAGAAAGTTTGGCACATTTTTGTGGGTTTATTACTGGATTCTCTACTCTGTTCCATTGAACTATGTGTCAATTCCTCTGCCAATACCACATGTTCATGATTACTGTGGCTATATGGTAGGCCTTAATATTGTGGAAAGTAATTCTACCACATTATTTTCTTTTTAAAAATTGTCTTACCTATTCCTGGCCTGTGCCCTTCCATACACATTTTTTTTTAAAGATTTTATTTATTTATTTCACAGAGAGAGACACAGCCAGAGAGGGAGCAAAAGCAGGGGAAGTGGGAGAGGAAGAAGCAGGCTTCCTACCAATTAGGGAGCCCGATGTGGGGCTTGATCCCAGGATCATGCAGAAGGCAGATGCTTAATGACTGAGCCACCCCGGGGTACCCCCTTCCATACACATTTTAGAATAAATTTATCTGTATCTGTAAAATACCTTGCTGTGACTTTGATAGAAATTGCATTAAAACTATAAAATAGTTTAAATGGTGTTTTCATCCTCACTATGCTGTTATCCAATTCACAAACACAGTATGTCTCTCCATTCATCTGAGTCTTTGATTTCTTTCATCAGCCATTTTGAAATTTTTACAATACAGATCCTGCACGGGTATTGTTAAGTGATACATAAGTGTTCGATTTTTTTTGGAATGATAAAATCCAAATGGCATTCTGATTTGATTTTTGGTTTTCATATGTTTGTTGATATATGGAAATGAGATTGATTCTAGAAGTTGTAGCCTGTGACTTGTCAATCTCACATTGATTTTAGAAGGATTTTCATATAGATTCCTTGGGATTTGCTATGTGAACAATCATGTCATTTTCGAGTAGGGACAGTTTTATTTTTTCCTTTCCAGCCTATATGACTTTGCTTTCATTTTGTTGTCATTGCAGTGGCTAGAACTTTCAGTAGTATGTTGTTGAGAGTAGTGGGACTATATATTGTTGACTTGTTCCCAATCTTAACAGAAAAGTATTCAGTCTTTTACCATAAACATTAAATTATGATTGTAACAACACATTAAATATGATGTTAACTGTGGATACTTTATAGTTGCTCTTTGTCAACTTAAAAAAGTGCCCCTCATTTCCTGGTTTGCTGAGAGATTCTATCATGAATAAGTGGTGGATTTTCTCAAATTATTTTTTTTTTACTCAAATAATATGAATTAGGATATGAATTTTTTCCTCTATAACCCATTGTTATGGAAGATTACATTGATTTATTTTTAAATGTTGAGCCCAACCTCAAATAGCAGCAATAAACCCCACTTTATTATGGTGTGTGATCCATCTTATATTTTGCTGGATTCTGTTGGCTAATATTTTCTTGACATTTTACATGTAAGTTTGTTAGAGATAATTGATAATTGTCCTAAAATCATTTCTCCTCCTCCTCCACTCCTCCTCCTCCTTCTCTGCTTTAGAGTATATTTTATATATTAGCATGGTCAAACCTGCTTTCTTCCTTTATTGATATGTGCATGATATATATATATTTCCATCCTTTAACTTTCAACCTATCTATGTAATCTATTTGAAGTGAATTACTTCTGCAGAACATATTATCAAATCATGTATTTTTAGAATCTATTCAACTAATTCCTATCTTTTAAAGTAAGTATTTACATTTAAGGTAAGTATTGATATGTTAGAATATAAGCCTGCTATTTTATTATTTGTCCTCTCTTTGTTTTCCTCTGGTTCTCTCTCTCTGTAAATTTTCCTGAGTTGAAATTTTTAGGATTCCATATTCATTCATTTATAATATATTTGAGAATATCATTTTGCATTGTTTTGTTAGTAGTTCTAGATATTATAATATACAATGCTAACTATCACAGTCCACTGGTATCAACATTTTACCACCTCGGGTGGGGTGTAGAAAACTTGCTTTCACTTAGGTGCCTTTGTTGTCCTGTTTGTAAAACATATGTAAAAATACTAAGTATTTCCCCTACATACACTGAGTCCCACATCAAATGATATTACAGGGCTTTTTTGTTTGTTTTTTTCAGCCATTTAATTATGATTTATCTAATTATGATTGAAGATAGTAATGTCAAGTGGGATCATTCTTTTCCTTCTGAATTTCCAAGACTTCTGTTATCATTTTCTTTTTATTTAGAAAAATTTCCTTTAATCATTCTCAAAGGCTAGATTTCCTACCAACAAATTCTTAGTTATCTATGTCTGAGAATGCATTTATCTTCCCTTCATTGTTAAGGGATATTTTCACTGGGTATAAAATTCGTAGGTGATAATTCTTTCTTTTCAGTGTTTCGCAAAACTATTGTACCACTTCCTACTACATGCCTACAACATGGTTTCATTTGAGAAATTTGCTGTCATTCAAACTGGTATTCCCCTATAATTTCTCACTATCTACTTTGAAACTGACTTTTATCTCTACTTTTCAGAAGCTTAATTATGATGGATCTTGGCATGGATTTCTTTGGGATTATTCTTTTGGGGGTTGCTTAGCTTCTTAAATATATACATTTATCACTTTTGCCAAATTTGGGGATTTTTAGCCATTATGTCTTCAAATACATTTCAGCTCCACTTACTTTCTCTTCTCCTTCTCCTTTTAGGAATCTAATGATATAAATGTTAGTTTCTCTGTTATGGTTCCACAAGTCTCTGAGATGCTAGATGCTATTCATTTCTTTTTTTTTTTTTTTTTTTTTTTCAGTGTAGTTTCTCTTTCTCATTGTTGCTCAAGCTGGGTAAATTCTGTTAATTATCTTAAGTTCAATAATTTTACCTATTTAATTCCTACTCTACTATTAAGCCCATCCAGCAGGTGTTAAACTTCCAGTTATTGTACTTGTCAGTTCTATAATTTCTGTATTTTAATAATATCTGATTCTTTGGTTAGATTTTCTATTTCCCCATTTAAGAGTGTCACTGATCACTGAAGCACTTTTATTGTAGTGGCTTTAAAATCCTTATCAGACAATTGCACCATTCAATTCATCTCAGCATTGGGTTTTCTCTTTCATGTTGTGATTGTTCTGTTTTTTGGAATGATGAGTGATTTTTCTATGATGTCCTGGATATTTGGGGCATGATGTTGGGAGACTTCCATTTAATCTTCTGTTTTTACTAAGCAGCTCCCATATTCAGGTATAGCTTAAGGGCCAGGTGAGTGTGAATGTTCAGGTTCCCACTAGTCCCCACCTAGAGCATCCCCCCAAAAGTGGGTCCTGCTTCATTGGGGTGCATTAAGATAGAAGGTCATCCCTTCCTTGCTCCCACTAAAACCTACCTTGGGATAAGAGTGGCATAATCTAATACCACCTTAATACCTCTGTGGTGGGATATATGATCAGAGTCCTTCTAAGACCCAAAGACACAAGGTAGGGAGCAAACATAAAGCTAAACACTCGGCTTTATTGCTACAGGGTGGGAATGAAAGTTCAGTTCAAGGGACCCAACTGACAAAGTAGGGGTAAGGAAGAAAAGCCTTTGCTCCTGCTATCTTATGTCTCATTGATGTCCTCTAGGCAGCCCAGCTTTCTTTGTATGTGTCTGTTGTATTACATTCAGGGATTTTCATTTGTGAGGGGAAGAACCAAAGAACAAGGCTGTTTCATCTTAGTCAGAACTAGAAGTCCATTAATAACTGTTTTAATGCACTTGTTTGCTAATTCTAACATCTGTGTCAATCCTGGGTCAATTTTAATGGATCTGTTTCTCTCATTATGGCTCTTGTTTTCGTAAATTGTCTGGTAAATTTTGATTGGCTTCCAGACATTACAAATTTCACCTTGTTGGGAGCTAGGCATTTGTGCTTTCTTGTAAACTTGCTTCAGCTTTTTTTAGGGATGTTGTTTAGTTATTTGGAATGCATTTGATCCTCTTGGATCTTACTTTTAAAAGATTTATTAAGTGGAACCGGAGTTGGGCTCAGTCTGTGGCTAATTGTTCTCTATTGTCGAAGTAAAACCCCTACCTACTCAATGGTACTATACCAATGCCTCATAAATTATGAGGTCTCAGATCTAATGAGTGGGAACAGGAAACTCCCAGCCCTGGGTAAGCTCGGGGGATCCTTTTAGGTTGTTCTTCCCCCAGCCTCAGGCATTTTCCTCATATGCATGCACTGATCTCAATACTCTGTTGAATGTTTGAGGGGGACTCTGCAGTCCTCTAGGGGTTTCTCTGTGTACTGCCTTCCTCTCTGGTAATGTATCTTGTGAACTCTAACCATTTTTGTCTCCCCAGACTTTGCTCTGCCTCATCCACTCAGGGTCACCATCAGGTTCTGCCTCGGCTCCCCTCCTATATCATGTCCTTTCTCGATGCAGTGAGCTGGGTCAGTCATAGGGCTTACCTGTTTGTTTCCCACCCCCTTGGGACCACAGTAACTAACTGTCTTGAAAACAATCATGTCATATATCATACTAGATTAGATTAGATTAGATTAATTTGTTGTTTGTAGAAACACCAAAAAATAATAATAATAATAATAATTGGTTGTTCTAGGTGGAACAGCAAATCCTATCCTTGTTACTCCATCTTGTCTATAACCAGAATTATTATCATTTAATTATACTTTTCCTATTTTTAGAAGATTGTGTTTTTTCCAAACACTTTCATATTTTGCATCTGATCTAATTCTCATTATCAGCCTATGAGGTTGAGTATGTGAGTATTTTATAAACAAACCTTGCACACAGAATAAGTGTTTTGCCTGTTTTTCAGTGCTAAGGGGATAGCCTTCACATTACTGCCCAGCCCACAGTCATCATCAATACTGTCTCTGTACTGTTTGATCTCTCTATAAAAAAATATAAGTAACTGGGGGTATAGTTTACACTTTCCTTTATCCTCTGACTGGCTCTTAATATTTCTAAGCTCCCCATTGAATTACTCACTCATTAATTTATCCTACTTGGCACATGTGGCTACTCACTGAATTAATTTTATCTTTCAAGTACATATTATAGATGAACAACAAAAAGGTACTTTATACAGTAAGGTCATATATTTCTAGGTATGAAAATTGTCATGTAGAGCAAACCAGAGAAGTAAGTATCACTATGAGAGAGAAGTATCCCATTCCTACACACACTGCACATAAACAGAAAATTCCATAATCACATTTCCATAATTATCTATTTTACTTCAGTCAAACTTGGTGTTTAATGTTCTTCTCAGTATCAGTGATCTGAAATCACCTGGCCCACTTATTCAAGACATTTATTACTTGATAATTTATAGTAGGCCTGATATGTACAATATCCCCTAAATTTTGAGTTATATTATATTTATTTCAGGCCATCAATCTTTGAAAATCACTATTCAGCTTATTTGGATGTTGAGTGAACATGAACATTCTCATCATTTTTTTTTTATTTTTGAAGTAATTTTTTCAATTATCAAACATTCTGATGTAAAAAAAAAAGTAAAAATACATTACAATTCTCTTTCTTACATAAACTTTCTAAAGAAGTGGATAAAAACAAACCCATATAACTATATACCTGGATATATTTGCAATCATTCTCAACACATATGAACTAAGAAATAACTTTTTAGTTCTTTAACTTTCCCATACAAACTTATGGACGGATTCTTGATTAGAGAGCCCAAGGAAGATTTGAAGCTGATCTGCTTCTAGTCTTCCCAATTTGGAATTGCCAACATACAACTGGGTGATTTTTTTTTCTCTTGTCATATTGAAGAGAGTAAGAATCAGAGATCTTAGTGCTTTCAGTATCTTGATGGGACTACATCAGTAGAAATGTATCCCTCATGATATCATTTTGTGTAGCTCAAGCCTGGAGCACAAATTTCATCCATTACAGAATCTCAGCATCAATCTTTCTACAAATGACACAATGAACAACTAGATAGCAAGTGATCAAACATGGAGATGGCCAAACACAAGTGCTCTGAGGACCAGAGAAATGTGTGAGCCTGAAGTAGCCATGGGGGGACTGATGGAAATGTTGTGCTCAACCACGTAACTAGACCCAGCTTGAAATTCAACTGGCAAAGTGCACGTAACGGTATTTGTTTTCTTTGTGAATATATGGAAGCATGCATCTGGAGTTGGTGAGGCAGGAACCTGGAAACCTGCACCTCCCTCTTGGCTTCACTCACCTGGGTCTCAGTGGCTGAGGCTCCTTGGAGGTACCTCAAAAGACTCATTAGCACAGAGCTGTTGCTTGTTGAGCCTGACCTTCTCCTGAAGCTGGTTTGAGACCCTGCACATCAGCTGATGTCATTTGGGAGCTGAGAGGCCCTGTCTCAGAGGCCATTCCTTCCCTCCTTCAGTTCACTATCTTCCATGTGCTGCAGGCCTTCCTCCATCACCTCATTCCTTATTAGAGCACCTCGGTTCTGCTCTGTGTCCCACAGTCACCATCCTAGACATCCCAGAGATGCTGACCTTTGGGTTGAACTTGGGGCTACCAACCACAGCCTGCTCTCAGTCCTCCTATCATGAATATAGACACAGCGGTACATATCTTCCTCTGGTTTTGGTGTTGAACACCACTTAACTATTGCGAAAGGAAAAATAAGTTAGACATCCTTCATGAAGACAGAAAAGCCCATCCAAAAATTGGGCAGTAAAAGAACACTAATGTAAAACATGGAGCAGATGCCATGATGTGGGTGCCCAGAGCCCGGGTGGGCAGGACTCCCAGGATCAGAAGTGTGATGGGCAACCAGCTTCCTTTCTTTGCCTCTCCATCTTCTCAGAAGAATGGGGAAAGCATTCCACCAAGTGAGTGATTCCTAGGGGGCACACATCTGTTTTTCCAGTTTTTTTTAATTTTATTTTCACTTTATTTATTTATTTATTTAGAGAGCGTGAGCAGGAAGAGAGGCAGAGGAGAGAGAGAGAGAGAGAGAATCTCAGACTCCATGCTGAGCAGACAGCCCAACATGGGGCTTGATCTCACCACCCTGAGATTGTGACCTGAGCTGAAACCAAGAATTGGATGCCTAACTGACTGAGCTCCCCAGGCACCCCTCTGTTTCTCCAGTTTTTATCAAGAAGTCACTAAGGCTTTTTGTCTGACTCCATTATATGCCTTTTGCCAAGTGTAAAACTATACATTTGTGTAATTCTAGTAGTGTCTTTCTATGAGAAAATGTACCATTCAGCTTGTAGCTCTGTCAGCATTTTATGCCAAAATTTCTGGAGCACAAGCAACCATAACACCACATTAGTCAGGACCCCAAATATCTTATCTGCCACACAAAGACCTGGAGGTGAAACATTAATGAGGGAAGAAGAGAATTTGAAACACAATGCATTTTTCTAATTCTACACAAATGAAAGGACATAGTTTCATATGTTGTTGTACTAAGGAATAGGTTCTCCTTCTGCATGCAAAAAATAAGGTAACTGAGTCACAATGTAATAATATATTAAGAGACTTTCATATAATTTTTTAATCAACTCAATATAAACATTTATTTTTGTGGATATTTAAAAATCTTCGGGACACCTGGGTGGCTCAGTGGGTTAAAGCCTTCAGCTTGGGTCATGATCCCAGGGTCCTGGGATCGAGCCCCGCATCGGGCTCTCTGCTCCGTGGGGAACCTGCTTCCTCCTCTCTCTCTCTCTGCCTGCCTCTCTGCCTACTTGTGATCTCTGTCTGTCAAATAAATAAATAAAATCTTTAAAAATAAAATCTTCAACTAGGCAGTATCTAAGGCAGTATTACAGTATTTTATAAGACTCAAAATCAATGCTTGCCAGTCTGAAACAGATATTAGGATGTTACTACAAGGAAGCTGAGAGGAGATTAAAGGGTCTGCTGATGTATAAAAATCTTTAATTTGAAGTCAAGTGTCCTGCTATAGGGCTGAGTGAACAAAGCAAACATCTATAATAGAGACTCAATCTAAACCCTTCAAAACGGAATCAGGAAAGAAGGTCACATCTGTTTCACCATGCAATAGTTGTTCCAAAGCATGTTTTCTTTATAAAACAGTTCCAAATAGAATCCTTATTGTTCTGTTTAGCAGTGGCACAATACTCAGGAGCTCCATGGAATCTGTTGGGCTGTGTAAATTGCAGAGGACAGCTCTGTTTGTTTTCTGAGCTTCTTTATAACATCTAATAGCTATTTGGGCAGAAACATATAGACATTTACCTCTTCAACTATGTATCCCTGCAACTATTACACACAAGGGCACTGCTTCATTTAAAATCAGTTTGCATACTATTTCTGTTTTCATAATAAAGATCACTAGTAATACATATACGTACAGACTCTAACATTTCCTAGGTTTCTACCATAGTCAATTAGTTTTCAACCGTCTAATCTGGAATTATCGTAGATTCTTTCTTTTTTTTTTTAAGCATAGTTTATAGTGGATTTTTGAAAGGATATATAAGAGATAAAGTATCTTGTTCTAGAAATAGCTTACTATCTTTTCTGGAACAATAGACATATATCTATGAATAAAAGGATCCTTGAAGACATTCTTTGAATGAGCATATATTCCATTAACTGACGACCCATCTGTGAGCTCACAAATTTGTGGGGTGGCAGTCTTAAATATCTGAAATATTTAAGGTAGACTAGGATCAGTGCTTGAGGAAGGAGATCAATTCATTATTTTTTTGACTGAATTTTGAAAGAACAGGAAAAGAAAATGTGGGCATGGTTAGTTCAGAATGCTCCAGAGATGAGAAAGAAATCAAGCTCAGCTTAAGGGTATTTATCCAAAGAAAAGGAAAACACTAAACCCAAAAGATGCATGCTGTCCCCATGTACACTATAGCATTATTACAACGGTCAAGACATGTGAACAACCTAAGCTTCTGTCAATAGATGAATAGAAAAAGACATGAGATATATATAAATATTTTTTAGCCATAGGAAAGAATGAAATGTTGCCACTTGCAACACCATGGATGGATTTTGAAGACATTGTGTTAAGTAAAAAAAGTCAGACACAGAAAGACAAATCCGTATGATATCACTTACATCTAGAACCTAAAATAAAACAAAACAAGTTCATAGATACAAAGAACAGATTGATGATTGCTAGAGCTGGGGGGGATGTTGGAGGGTGGGCAAAATGGGTAAAGGGGGGCCAAGAGGTACAAACTTCAAGTTATAAAATAAATAAGTGGGGCACCTGGGTGGCTCGGTGGGTTAAAGCCTCTGCCTTCGCCTCAGGTCATGATCCCAGGGTCCTGGGATCCCGCTCTAAATCAGGCTCTCTGCTCAGCGGGGAGCCTGCTTCCTTTCCTCTCTCTTCGCCTGCCTCTCTGCCTACTTGTGATCTCTGTCTGTCAAATAAATAACTAAAAATCTTAAAATAAAACAAAATAAATAAATCATGGAGATGAAAACAAATTTTTAATGAGCTTTGAAAGGTCAGGAAAAGATAAAAACAATGTGGGCATGGCTACTTCAGAATGCTCCAGAGAGGAGGCAGAAATCAAGCTGGATTTTGAAGTAAACACCAATTTAGTGGCTCCATTATCAAGTCGCCCTTGTGCGGAGGGCACACATAATTATACAACAAGGCAGGAAGGGAAAAGTGCTCTAAAAGAGAGGAACATGGGCTAGAGGATGATGGGAGCTGAGAAGAGGATGCATCTGGGGAGAGGCGTCAGGAAGCTTTCTGAAGGTGGGGTTCAGGCCGAACCATAAAGGACCGTGAGCATTTTGAGAGACAACAAAATGAAGACTGAAGGAGAAGAGTAAGCAACACACAAGGTCTGAAAATACCATAAATATCAGG
This sequence comes from Mustela erminea, assembly GCF_009829155.1. Classification (NCBI taxonomy): domain Eukaryota; kingdom Metazoa; phylum Chordata; class Mammalia; order Carnivora; family Mustelidae; genus Mustela; species Mustela erminea. The sequence goes on from NC_045618.1 coordinate 25,871,968, forward strand.
TAGTCCCCAAGCTATCTATTCTCACTTTTAGTATAAAAGTGAAGTGCAAGCAAGTGCAAGAAGTAGAAATCGACTGAAAGAAAAAGTAGAGGCAGGAAAACCATTCCCGTCTGTTATTCACTCTTTTCATCCATGCCTGCCTTACGGTTTTCATGTCTTCCTTCTGCTGGCTCCTTTCCTTTTGCTTATAAATATACTAATCCTTCCACCTATAAATAAAGTTCAACACTCTCTCCTCATCAGGCATCATTTGCGCAGCCACCAAATCTCTTGGCTCCCCTCCTTCCCATCATGAGATGGTGTGCCGTGATTTTCTGTGACCAGTGAACTGGGAAGGGAAGTCGTGCATGTCTTGCCACATTCCTGTGATGATCCAACATCACTTGGTGATGTACATGCAGAAGACTGTAACTCAAATTTGGGGAGATAATGTCCCCTTCGTGAACTTTAATATTTTACATTGTACATGGAGAAGAAACACGTATTTGTGTTTGGATCAGAACTGCCAGAGATAACTTTAACATGAACAGCTGGGGAGGAGGAATGGCCTTTTCCCATCAGATTATCAGGGTGTATGTGAAATAGTGTGCATATATACATGAGGTGCAAGATATAATGTTTGTAAAATATATATACAACAAAGGAATGATGGAAAGGAAAGAAAACTTTGATACTTTCACTAATTCTTCCATTTAAAACCCTAGTGACTAATATAAGTCCTATTTTATAAAGATGTTTTTTCCAGAACTTCACATTTGATGACTTCATGCGATTTTCTAAAAAAATGTTTTATAACCACTTAAATGTTAACATAAGACTTGGGGTAAGGAACTGCATTTAAAAATGACAGAAACTCTGCAGTTAAACACCACAGTGTCCCAAAGCGACCCAGTTCCCCAACCATGACATCCAGAAGCACAGATGCCAAGCTTACAACGAGTGACCAGACAAAGCAGCATCAGACCCAAAGCCCTGAGGACTTCACCCTCGCCCAAGAGGTTCCTTGGTGCTTACTATAAACATTCTGTAGCCTCCTCCATACTGGGTATTTAATGTCTATGAGAGCACTGCCACTTTTTGGAAAATGACTAGACCATGCTAAATTATGGCCTATAATTTCTTTTTCATCAAGGTTAGATAAATAAGAAGCTATTTCTGTATCTGGATATAGAAAGCGAATATTACATATATAATTTCCTACTTCTAACCTCAAAAATAGAATGTACTCTCTAGCTCTGCATTATAAAATTATCTTTGCTTTTAGCAAAATCTGATGAATCTAGTTCAATAGTTTGCAGGTTAGTAGGCTATTCAATGGGACCCCTGAAATGATTTGGGATATTTTTCTGTGAATAAAGTTGACATAGTATCTGCGGCCAGGCACTACTACCAGTGGACTGCATGTCTATGTAGTACCCAGGGTGTCCTTTTTCCATAATAAAAATGCAATGCTTCTGCCTTGACCTAAACCCACCAAATCAGGACCTATGGAGTGGAATTTCTAAGCCATATTTTAACAGAATCCATGAAGGTCCCTAAGCATACCCCCTTAGGACTATGGTGAACTCTTCAACTCTCTTCAAGCCCAAGAGGCATCAAGAGTTGCTCTGTTGCTTTTCATAGCATACTCCACAAGGCTCGATCTCAAATAATCCCTTTGTCTATGTGCTCCTCAGTCAGATAAAAGCTCCTCGAGGACAATGGCTGTCAATCAAAAGCCCCTCTGATTTCCAGCTGCTAGCCCAGGATTCACCTCTGTTTCCTGATGAATAAATATATGAACAAGTACTGCCAAGAGGTTAACATGGAGACACGTCTGCACAATTTTGCAGTGGAATGGGACTCCTAGTGAAGTAGTATTTGCAGGCACACTTAGAAGCTCCAGAGGAGAACTACTAACAAGAATGAATCAGAAGGAAATGGACAACTAGGAATAGGCCCTGCATCAGTGGAGAAAGCACAGAAATGTGCTCTGGAGCTTGGCAGCAACAGAAGCAAGGATGGGGAGATGGTACAGCTGCACAGGGTAAACTAAAGCAATAGAGAACACTGAACCAAATGCAAGTCTGCAAGCAACTTGGCCTAACCTCTTGTGGAGCCTGTCCACAAGGCTTTGTCAGGGAAAAGACAAAGAAATGGCATAAATAATAAAATAAAATGGAAAGTATTACATGCAGGAGAGCCAGACAAAAATGAGTTAAGAAGGTGCAAATGCAATTTTTAAAGAAAAGTGATGAGACATGATGCAGAGGAGACTCATCATAGTTCATTTAACTTATTTCATTTAGCTTACTGACATATCCTATTGACCAGGCACTGCTGCAGGAGTTGCACAGATAGAGCTCTTCTGGGGCATACCAACAATTAAAAACAAATAAAGAATTACTTGGAAGAAAAATAAAAGTACACTGGAAGACTGGGGAGGTAATGGTGCAGAAGAATGTTATTTTTGATGAAGCAGATAGAAAAACTCTGAAGAGGAAACGGTTGAGCACAGAATAGGGTGGTATGCTGATGTGTCCTCAGGCTGGTCCTAGAGGGAAATGTTCCAGAGGGGAGAAGAGAACAGGGAAAGGTGCTGGGTGGGATAGGAGCATAGTTTGGTGCATTAGATAGATAAAGAAGATTAAGAGTCAATGGGCTGGGGAAAGAGCAAGCAAGTGGTAGACACAATTGGTCAGGGCTAGTCACGAAGGCTTGGAAACTGGTATCAGCAATACTGGACTTTACTCTGAGCGAGATGGGAATCTCAAAGGAGCAGAGTGAAGGGCTAGCATGGGGCTGGGGAACAGTGGGCACTGAGAGAAGCAGCTCATGGGTCTAGATTTGGGAACTTAAGTATTTCTACACAAAGAAGGTAAGGAGCTAGGGAAAAAAATGGGGGGGGGGAATAGAAAGGGGGAAAGAAATGAAAAAAAAGCAGAAGCAAGGGAAATCCAGACACATCCATTGATAGCTATGCCTTGGGGCTGCCGAGATCTGTCAATGTCTTGAGGTTTGCATGTTTTGACCATGGATTTTTCTCCCACATCTCTGGACATGTGGAAGGCAGACTCACCACAGACCATCCATGGAATATCCTCGGTATTCATGAGCAATCTCCTTCCTGAAGGACACCAAGGCCCAGTAAGGAGAAAAATGACTAAAGTAAAAACCCCAATCTCCTTCTGGAGGCACTGTCTGTCTGAGCATGTGCGGGTTGGTCTGCTTTTGCAACCCTTGCTGGATCTGTGGTAGTCCAGCCCTTACATGAACCTACCCTTGGCTGATGAAGAGGTTCAAAATATGCCATCCCAAAATGTGCCACTCAGGCCTAAGAATTATTTGGCACTGAAGACAACTCAGAAAAAGCAGACAGAAGAAGAACTCTTCCCCTATTTACTTGAGAACAGAACAGAGTCCTCTTATGAAGATGCTCCTTCCTTCCCCAATGTCCATACCAGGAAGAAACTAACAGCCTTATTAAAGGAGATGAGATGACACTGAGAGTCTACACAAGCTTTATTAACTAATTCCTATCTACCCTTAGTTTCCTCATATATTTGCCAGCCCTAAAAGCCTTTTCCTTATCGTGTCACTTATCTACAAATTTACTGTTCTTTTGTTAAGATGCCACGTAAGCACAAGTTCCAACCACCTCCTTTTTTTTTTTTTTTTTTTTTTTTTACTTTATTTATTTGAGAGGGAGTGCAAGCAGGGGCAAGGGAGCAGAGGGAGAAGGAGAGAGAGTCTCAAGCAGACTGTGCACAGAGCCAGACTCAGGGCTTGATTTTACAACCCCGAGATCGTAATCTGGGCTGGATTCAAGAGTCAGATGCTCAATGGACTGAGCCACCCAGGTGCTCCCCAACCATGTCTTTTGAGTTAAGCCATCCCTGAGTACTCCTGTGGGTATGCTCAACTAATGCATTAATACACTTTTGTTTGTTTTTCTCTTACTAATCTGTCTTCTGCCCATCTAATTTGCAGAGCCCTAGCCCAAGGGTATGATTCTAAAGTGCTTACAGAAAAAGAATTTCTTTCTTCCCCTACACTAGGTACTGCAATCTCATTGTAGCAGCCCCCAACTTTCAAACATGTGAGATTCTTGCTCAGGCATTATTTGGTCATACCGTGTTCCTTACCAGAACCTGGAATACTGTGAAAAAGTCCAGGGGAAGGGGACCAAATACTTCTGAAAGTTATCTATCAAGAAAGCCTGGAGGTGATACCATAAGAACAATATTTTATCATGTAATTGCATAACAAAAAATACCAAATAGAGCAAGGAATAATTTTTATCACTTCCTTTACTATCCACAAGGGACAATAATTTGATTAACCTCAACAATAGGAGGCAATACTGTAATGTCTCAAAGTTTTGTTCAACAGAGCAACTGTTTAATAGTTGAGCATTTTATATTTATCAAAGATAAAGAAATAATAAAATGATAGTTTGTGTTGGCAATTTATAGGAAAATTACTGAGTTATTCAAAGTCCTTTGAGAATCAGAATTTGCAAGGAGGAACCATATTCAGTAAGTCCAATTAGAACACGCAGGTAAAAAGCAATAATGATTACTCTACTTAAAAACTAACACTTAAGTATAACTTAGCAAAATTGTACCAAAACATGCTGACTGACCTCTCCCCAAGGCTTCTACAGCCTCAAAATCCTAAAAAGGACTTTAAAGGGTATAAGAAACAAACAAACAAAAACAGAGCTTGAGAATCATTTCCTTTGTTCTTTGCTGTGAACACTGGTATTTTCCAAACTCTTCATGCAACAAAAATCAGAATATTTGAAATGAGTATTATTTCTCAGGAACAGCATCCACAGCTTTAGAACTATAATTTATTCTTACTATCTTGGTCAGTGCAAGTCGCAGGTTGGGGAAACTGCAGGTTTATAGGTCCAGGCAACACCTGTGTAGATACCAGCTCTGGCTCCATTCCTGGGTCCTTCCACAAAGCCTTGCAGCCCTGCAGAGGAAGCCTTTCTTAGGCGATCATAATGAGCATTCGGGAATCTGCCTACAAAGCTTGGCAAATCTGCTTACCACTTGATACCCAGCAAAGGAGCTTCACAATCCCAGTGGAAAGCCGGAGGGCTTGAGACTAGCCAAATATATATCTGAGAAATCAGATCCAAGTGTGAAAGCTGTCACTTGTTCCTTATATGTACTTTCCTTTAGAGCCATTTTTATTTTCTTTTTCATTGCCTCACCATTTCATCCTAGAGGCATCTGTTAACCTGCATAATTCAGTCAAGTGCTCTCTGGATGCCCTCCCCAGAAAGCTGCAGATTCAGGTTTGGCCCTAAGCAAGCCCTTTTTTAGGGTAAGGGCATGATGAGACTGTCCGCCACTTCCACACCCTACCACAACACCTAAGGGACAGGCCGTCCCACTGATGCAGCACACAGAGTTCACCAGTCAAGGACCCAGACCCACCCACACAAGGCTCCCAGGCACCAGCTATTCCTTTTCTTCTTAGAAGTGGTTTTCCGCTCCCAATTCCCCACCCTAGAGAATCTTCTCACATCCAGCCTAGACACTGTGAGGCATTACCTTGTAAGTACAGTTTTCTGTTACCCTGCTATGATAATTTGCATTTTAAATGACTGCAGTAGGGCCGATCTTATCACAAACAGTGAATTTCAAAGGAGTGCAAAGTCATGCAATTAACCTGCATAGGGAAAGGATCAAGTAAATTTTTCAGCACTGCAGCCATCAGCTAGACACAGAAGAAGTCAGTTCTATGAAGAAGTGGGTGTCAATTTTTAGGACATTTAATGAGGAAGCTGTAGCCACACAAGAAAAAAAATAAAGAAAGAAAGAAATGGATTCTGAACTTGGAAACTAGAAGCTGCTTTATGGGTAACTGCTCCTCCACCACCCCCTTACCCAGGAGAGTTATGTGAACATATTTTTCTATAATCAGTGTGTTTAATTAAAAACATACACAGCAAATAAGACTTTGCACCTCATCTAATTTTACTAGCATTTGTATAATGCTTTGCATGATGTTAGCAAATGGTCAGAAGATCCCTCTGTCTTCAGAAGCAAATGGAAATACGTAGTTCCTTTAATATCAGCATTAGTATGATCCCTCTGCATTCAGCTACTTGTTGATAGAAGTCTGAAGGTGTACTGAGTCGTGAAAACATGCAAATATATTCAGAACTATATAAATCTTGTTTTTAAAAACCTCCTTACTGGTGGTTTCCGACTGAATAAACGTCAGAGCTTAGAGTCCATTTTTAAATGCTGAGGGAGATAAAGGCAAGTAGATTTTAAGTGGATGTAATTCTTAGAGATTAAATTATTGTTTTTAAGGCTAGCATCTTCCCAGAGACAAAGAAACTGACACACATAACCGAAAGACAATCACCACAATTTTAACTGTATGATATGTAGAGATTGTCCCCATAATCCCATGAAAACATAAATTTATATTTAATAAAACATATTAAAACATAAATGTATCTATGAAAATAAAAATACAAGTTGTTACTGAAATGAACTAACCAAAAAACCCACAGGATCAAAATGGTGCCCAATACATAAACTAACTGCTGTTTCAACTTCCTCCAGAAATGAGTCTTGATTGGTCAGCCAAGAATTTTTCAGTCCAAACTGAATCTCTCACCAGGGAACTCTCCACCCCTCAAAGATAATGATGTAGTATGTATAATGAGACACCTTGCTTTCCCTCTAGAAACTGCGCTCCCCTGGAACAATCTTTTTCTTATGTTAATACCTTTCTTGTCCCCACCCTCTTTCTATAAAAACTTTCCATTTTGTACAACTCTTTGGAGCCCCCTCTACTGGCTAGTTGAGGTACTACCCAATTCATAAATGGTTTAATAAAGTCAATTAGATCTTCAAATTTACTTCGTTGAATTTTTTTTTTTAATTGAACAAAGCCATGAGCTTTTTTTTTTTTTTGAAACAGTTTACAGAGACGACAGAGAGGTGAACATTAGCCTGGATAAAAACTCTTAATCATCTCCAGGGTTGGGCTGAAAAACCAAGACATGGAGCTTTGCAATTTCTTTAACTATCAAATTGGTGGGTAAATCTAATCTTTATACAATGACAATTAAAATATTTATTTATGCCTATTTATTCTGGGTCCAGGATACAGAGATGTGGAAATGCATGGCATGGGGCATGACAGGGAGGACAAGACAGCCCGAAGAGCAAGCCTCCCATGCCTTCCTTTATGCATTTTTAAAAAGATTTTATTTATTTATTTGACACAGAGAGACACAGTCAGAGAGGGAACACAAGCAGGGGGAGTAGGAGAAGGAGAAGCAGGCTCCCCACTGAGCAGGGAGCCCAATGCAAGGGCTCCATCCCAGGACCTTGGGATCATGACCTGAGCCAAAGGGAGATGCTTAACTATCTGAGCCACCCAGGCGCCCCTCCTTTATGCGTTTTTAAAATAGGAACACAAGAGGACTAAATGAAATTGCACACCTAGGGCTCTTGGTACACTGAATAAATATTAGTCATTATTATTGTTTTTTTCTCCCCAACAGGAAGTATGTAGAAGCTGAAAAAAATAAACTGCTGCATCTGAATATTGAAGTAAATTCCTTTTTTTAAGGCATATGGAAAACTTGGGAAGTAGCTTGGAAAACTACTCAATCAGTTCATGATTATAATGTTATTAGAACTAGTAAGCTGCTAGAGTGTTATTAAGTCCTGAGTCCAGAGAACACTGGGTAGTAATATCATTTTGAGGTGTGCAACAGCTATTTCATGTGATCTGTGGAGAATGTGCTGTGTACATATGGGGTTTGATGACTCCAGAAATTTTAAATTCATGGCAAATTGAGGTACTCCAAAAAATGGGTTTGATTCTAATTTAACTTTGTAAATTATTTAAAAATAAGCGTGTTTGTTTTTCTGTCTATAAAAATATTTCCCCTTTATTATAAAATGTTAGAAAAAATAAAGAAAACAAAACCCATATTACCTTGTGATAACTACTATTACTATGTGAGTGAACTGCTTTACATTTTAATGTAGTACACATGAATTAATATAGCTGGGATCACGCTTATGTTGAATTTTGTGCTGTGTGTGCCTCATTTCATGTAAAATTGCATTTTGAACATCTTTCCACATTCAAAATTCTTTGAAGATCACTTTTTTACATGCACAATCTATTAGATGGATGTATCATAATTTAACTTACCCCTTTTTTTAAGAGCTACAAATAATAGAGTGATGAAAAATTTCATAGACACATAGATTTCCAGGCTACTGACTATTTTGTGGGATGCATGATAGAAGTGAATGTAAATTTTCCAGTTACATTCCCAGGGAGAACTTTTCAAAGTGTGGGTACACATGTACCTGTCAGGATCCAGCTGCAAAGCCTGGCCTCACCACCCAAGCACCTGCAGTTCTAGTTGGTTTATTAGACCAGAAAGAAAGCTCACTGTTGTTTTCATTTGCATTTTTTGAATTATCAAGTACATATAATTTCATCACTTGTATTTCCTTTTCTGTGAGTAGATGAAATGAGGCCTTTGCCCAGATTTCTCTGCAGATTTTAGATTGTTCTTGTCCTGGCACTTTTTGTCTATGACAGCTACTAACCTCTGATTAATGTATTTTGGCAAGTCAGTTTTCCATTTGTAGTATCTTCTTTTTATCTCTTTGTGATTTTTGGGTCACACATGTTTTAATAGTCATCAAATGCAGCAGTCCTTGCAGCTTGCCTCTTTTGTGAGGAAGAGGGGACAGCCCTGAGCTAAGCTTCTACTCTGCCACCAGTAAGTGACTCACCTGCCACAGCTTCTGATCTGTAAAACAAATGATCTAGCCTGTCCATCTCTCATCACTTTGACCTCCTAAAGTATAAATTGTGTTGCAACTTTATTGTAACAAGCAGAACTTGTTGATCCTTCTGAAACTTAAATAATAAATGCTGTCAAGAAGAATTAAATGACTCTTATAAAATCAAGTCCCTCCAGAAAACCTCAGAGACATGATTTATGTTTACTGAAAATTTAAGATTTTTCTTTAAGTACCTTAAGCATGGTTAACCTTTGTTAACTTTACTCTGAATATCCTTTAGCACAGAATTTCTAAAAAAGAATTCTTGTCTGGGTTTTGAGATCCTAGTGATCTGGGTCCCAAAGTATAATGGGTTATTACAAACACTAATAATGAGCTCTCATATAGAGCTCTGGTCTCAGAGTAGAAAGCAACACCTTCCCTTTTGTATTGAGGTGGAAAGAAAATATGTTCAATATGTGGAGGATTTATAGTCATCAGTATAGTTTTCAGCTTTTTGACAATGGTCTTTCGGAAGCAATTACTTCCTCTCCCTTCATCTTAACTCACACTAGAAGTGTTCATGTTGCTGTGGGCAGAAGGTGGGCTCCAGGCAAACAGCTTGGACTTCATTTGCCATTACTTTTTATTTCCTGTGGAGACACATATCTTATTTATTGCCTTATTTCACCAAACATTCGTTCCCCTGGAGCTGTTAGTATCTAAGAGTGAGTGGTTTCTTTCTTCACTAATTTTCAGATTTTGGAGAAAACTGGTAGTCAATGATTCATAATTCTCTGAGTTGAATCCCAATTGTCAAATGTAATCCAAAGTGGCTTTCACAATGAAATGTTAACCTTTTCATTACTTTCCCTAACTTAGTAATGGAGACATTTATGGGTGAAACTGGTGATGGATGTGAGGTAACAAGCTAGCCATCCATGTATCCAAATGTGAGTAAAATCCCTGAAAATGAAGAGAGTGAGCTAATGACCAGAAAAAGGGAGTATTAATGGGAACATAATACATCCCAGACACTGTTAGTTACTTTATATGGGTGATTTCATTAAATTTTCATAGCAAACATATGAGGAATAGGGGTATTCCTTCTAGTTCATAGGTATCTGAGTTTCAAAGAGTTTTGTTAACTTACATTATGCACTAATAGATGCTCAAAATAGTTTGTCTCTATCTGATTCCAAAGCCCATATTCTTTGCATTGCATGATGTTACCTGTGTAGCTAATGCTAAGACCTCACTATATTTATTGGCATTTGAAGGGAAATTGGTTGTTTTGATCTCAAACATCCCCAGGACTAATGACTGTGACCTAATGCTAAGACCTCTCTATATTTATTGGCATTTGAAGAGAAATTGGCTGTTTTGATCTCAGACATCCCCAGGACTGTTATGTTGCATACCGAAATGAAACACTCAAAACTAGAATTCAGCACAGAGGAAGTCATAGCATACTCATTTGGACAATAAGTCAGAGGTGAACATAACAATGCTAAAATAAATTGATCAAATTACTCCTACAAGCAATCCATCTCTGCCCCCAGAATATAATTTCTCTTTTTCATTTAGCCACATGAATACAAAGCCCACGTCCACTGTATTTTGCTCTTAAGACCTGGGTGTAAAGTGAGATGATCATGCTTTCAAAGACTGACATTATTTGGGAGGTGGATCTGAGATAAACACTGCTAGATGATGTAGTGGGTCCACCGTTCCATGTTTCAACTCACACATTATCTTTTACTCTGTAAGCTTCATTTGTTGTTTGAACAATGAAGCCAACAACTTATTAAAAATAATTTAAGTAGCATGATGATGGCAAAACAAAAAAAGGTGACCATCTATAAACTTGATTTTTTTAACAAATCTTACTCAAGTGTCACATCCTCCAAACATATTTGCCTGGTAGTTTAAAAACTGAGAGAATGAAAGAGGAAGACAGAAATGAGAAAAGAATAAACCTTCTTTGTCAAGGAAAGGGTCCATTAGCAAAGAAATAACCATGAGCTTCTAAAGACAGCCCAGGCACTTTCTGAAGGAAAGTACCTTATCTGTGGACATTTGCCTGCATTTGGGAAATCCACAAGTAAAACAGCACACAGAAAGTCACAGGAAGCATGTTGTAAAGCTATTTTGCCAGCACTGTTAGGAAAGATGAAGGAATCCCTTTAATGTACACTTCAGGGAATAGCAATTGGCAGATTTAAGCCTCATCAGGGAAAATGCACATGTGAATAAGGGACTGGAGCTAGGACCCTCCCAAAATCTAGTTGATCACAAAACACATGGTTATGTCCATAGCACTGAATATGTGTAATAAACAGTTTAGTTATATTGTAGTGAAAACCACCTGATCTCACATGGTGAGGGAGTTCTTAAATCCCAAATCAATTTCCTTGTCTCTCTCCTCTGAACTTCAATACAGAGGATAAGTATATCAGAGTTAATCGAGGCCTTATTTAGAAGGAAAATCAACTGGAAACTCTCCAAAATGCTTTGATAGTAAAAGACTAGTCCCCCAATCTGGCAAAATTCCAGGCGGCACTCCAGTTCTGTGGGATATTTTAGGGAAAGCACCCAGGACTAAGACCACTTTGAGCTCTGGATCTGGAATTGCCTTTTCTAGCCCCCAAAGTTAACATGCTTGGGATCCTCATTTCATAACTTGCAAAGTGAGATAAAACTATCTAGGTCTATCACACAAATCTGTCATGATGAAAAAATGAAATAGTGGCATGACCACACTTTGTAAATGACAAGGAGTTTTTAAAGATATTTAGAGTAATTCACCAAGATGGTGACATAGTGTTTCTGACTTCACTCCCAATCACAAGAAGTTCAATTAACATCTATTCAAGAACACCCCCCAAGGGAATCCTAGAATAAGGAGGTAAATGAACCTTGAACCTAAGAGACCAAGACAGGCTGCATTCAGTAAGAGAATTACGTTTACATTGACCACAGAGTCTCTCCCACAGGTGATTATATTACTATATATAGAGGCTTCCCCAAGCCTCAATTTCTTCCAGCTGGAAAAGAGAACCCGGGGGCCAACCAGTCTCCCCTAGCATATGGGTAGTTTTATAGCAGCCCATACTGTTTATGTTTTTTCTCACATCAGAGGATTGCAAGGACCCTACAGGGCCCAGCCACTGGGAATCTGACTGTGACAGGGAAGAGGGGAGAGGGTTGCAACAACAGCACATAATCTTGGTGGACTTAGTTCATACCTGCAGTGCCCAAGTAGAATCCCAACCAGTGGCTTTGCTTAACTGCAGAACCAAGCGAGGGGCACAGTGACCAAGGAAGTAAGCAGGTTGTAGACTCTGTCTGATTTGGATCCTCAAAATTGAATAAAATTTGCTAGCCATGGAGCCTGGTTTGCCCAGTCCTATGCAAATACCTGAATCAGAGCCCTACCTGCTATAGAGAGTGTTTTCCAGCCTCATTTGACCAGAAAGGCTGGTAATAACTCCTAAAAGGTGTATGGTCCAGTGACAATTGAGCCAAGAGATAGGCAGCCATTGCTGACTGGCCCAGAGCGAAGACCTTATCAGCAAACATACCCAGAAATCCCAACTAAGCTGAGTGATGAAGAACCAACTCTGTAAAAGCAAACCTGCAAAGTCTAGAAAAAGAGATCCATTACTCAAATGTACCTATATCATTGTAAGAAATCAAGGATCACAAAAAAACAGGTAAATTAGGTAAATACCACCAAGGAAACTAACAAAGCTCCAATAACTGACCCTTAAGAAATGGAAATCTATGAACTGTCAGACCAAAAATTCAGAATAATTCTTTTTAAGGAAGTTTAGTGAGCTATGAGAAAATACTGACAGACAACTAAAGAAAATTATGAAAATCATGCATGAATAAAATGAGAAGTTTGCCAAGGAAATAACTATCAACAAACAGAAATCTTAGAGCAGAAAAATAAAATAACTGAAATAAAGAGCTGAATACAGAGTTTTAAAAGTTGACTCAACCAAACAAAAGAAAGAATCAGTAACTTGGATGATAAGACATTGGAAATTACCAAATCACAGAAGCAAAAAGAAAAAAAAAAAAAGAATGAAAAAGAATGAAGAAATTCTATGAAAACATGGGACACATGAAAAGAAACAATATTCACATTATTGGAATTCCAGAAGGAGAAGATAAAGATAAAGGGACAAAAAGTATATTTAAAACCATAATGGCCCAAAACTTTCTGAATGTGGGGAAAGAAATGGACATCCAGATCCTTTGAGATCCAAAGGATCCCAAATAGTTTGAACCCAAAGAGGGCTACACCAAGACACATTAGAACTAAATTGTCAAAAGACAAAGACAAAGAATTTTAAGGGCAGCAAGAAAAAAAGAGAAATTATGTACAAATGAGCCCCTATAACACTATTATCAGTATATTACTCAACACAAACTTTTCAGGCCTGGAGAGAATGGGATAACATATTCAAAATACTGAAAGAAAGTAACTGTCAACCAAGAATTCTATACCTGGTGAAGCTGTCCTTTAGAAACAAAAGAGGGATAAAGACTTTCCTGAACAAACAAAAGCTGAGGGATTTCATTACCACCCAACCTGCTTTAGAAGAAATGCTGAAGAGAGTTCTTCAAGTGGAAGGAAGAGAACATAATTAACCATAAGAACAGAAAGTGGGAGTACAAATATCACTGATAATGGTAAATACATAGTTGTACATAGATTCTGCAATATAGTGGTGCATAATGCATAACTCTAGTTTAAAAAAAATAAAAGAACATGCACACAATAATCTGTTACTGCACAATATAAAAATATGTAAATTCTAACTAAGAACCTAAAATGTGAGCCGGGGGGAAGAAGTAAAACTATAAAGTATAGGAATTCCTTTGAAGCTAACCTGTTACTAGTTTTACACAGGCTGTTATAAGTTAAAGATATTTTGTGTAAGCCTTACAGTAACCACAAGAAAAAATCTTCCAGTAATTACACAAAACAACATGATAAAGAAGTCAAAGTGTAACTGATACCAAGACACTATAGCATATAACAGAGATAGCATAAACAGAAACAAAGAAGAATGGATCTACAAAACAACCAGAAAACAATTAAAAACGAGGCAATAATGAGTACTTATCTATCAATAACTGCTTTAAACATAAACAGAATAAATTCTCCAGTAAAGAGATATAAAAAATAAGTTCCAAAAATAATATCTAAGATGCAGGATACAGAGGCTCACTTTAGTCTTAAGGATAATTACACACTACACTGAGAAGGAAGAGATGGAAAAAGACATCTTAAGCAAATGGTAACATCCCCCCCACCAAAAAAAAAGCAAGGGCAGCGATAAGTAGATCAGAAAAAAAAAAAAAAAGATTTTTAAACTAAAATGGTAAAAAGAATCAAGGAAGGTCATTATATAATGAGACAATACCCCAAGAATATGTAATAATTGTAAATATCTAGGCACCCAACATCAGAATACCTAAATATATATTTAAAAAAAAAAGAACAACAAAACTAAAAGGAGAAATAAACAGTAATATAATACTAATTGCGAAATTTAATAACCAACCTCTCAAAAATGGATAGGTCATCCAGACACAGAATCAATAAGTGGAAAGAGCAGATTTGAACAATGCTATAGACCAAATGGACTTAGATATATACAGAGCATCCTATCCAACAACAACATAATACATATTCTTCTCATGCATGCATGAAATATTTTCAAGGACAGACCACAAAACAAATCTTAGCAAATCTGAAAAGCTTGAAATCATACCAAGTATCTTCTCTGACCATACTGGCATGAAATTGGAAATCAACAACAATAGAAAAACTAGAAAATTCATGAACACATGGAAACTAAATGACACTCTCCTAAACAACCAATGAATCAAAGAAACAATAAAAGGGAAATTAAAAAGCTGAGATAAATGAAATGGAAACACAACACACCAAATGAACAAAACATAACACACAAAAATGAACAAAAAAATAAAACATGACTCAGGGTGCCTGGGTGGCTCAGTCGGTTAAGTGGCTGCCTTTGGCTCAGGTCATGATCCCAGGGTTCTGGGATGGAGCCCCGCATTGGGAGCTCCCTGCTCAGCAGAGAGCCTGTTTCTCCCTCTCCCTCTGCCTGCTGCTCTACCTGCTTGTGCTCTCTTTCTATCTCTCTGTCAAATAAATAAATGAAATCTTAAAAATAAAGTAAAATAAAATAAAACATGACTCTAATAGAGAAGTTTATAGCAATAAGCATCTACATTAACAAGAAAGAGCCTAAATAAACAGCTTTACTCCTTAAGAAACTAGAAAAAGAAAAAACTGAGCCCATAATTAGCAAATGAAAAAAAAGATTAGAACAGAAATAAATGAAATAGAGAACAGAAAACAATAGAAAAGATTATCCAAACTAAAGGTTGGTTTTTTGAAAAGATAAATAAAATTGATAAACCCTTCAATAGAGTAACCAAGGTAAAAGGGGAAAGGCTGAAATTATATATAGAGAGATAGACAGATAGGTAGATATGTATATCTATATATATATATATAAAAATATTATATATATATATATATATATATATATATAGTGGAGACATTACAACTATCACCACAAAAACTCAAAAGGTCATAACAAATTATTATGAGGAACTATATACCAACAAATTGGAAAACCTAGAAGAAATGGAAAAATTCTTGGAAACTTTAATAAAACTTACTTACAAGACTGAATCAGGAAGACATTGACAACTTGAATAAGTCAATTACTAGTCAGGATATTGAATTAGTAATAAAAAATCTCCCAAGAAACAAAAGCCAAGGACCAGATGGCTTCACTGGTGAATTTTGCCAAACATTTAAAGAAGAATCAACACTATTAATTTTCAAACTCTTCCAAAAAATCAAAAAGGAGACTCCCAAACTCATTTTACAAGATCAGCATTATTTTGATACCATTAACTTGATATCTTGATACAAAACAAGAAAAAGACTCTAGTAGGAGAAACAAACAAACAAACAAAAAAACTACAAGCCAATATCCCTGATGATTATAAATGCAAAAATTCTCAATAAAATACTAGCAAACCAACTCAGCAGCGCATTAAAAAGATCGTTCATGGTGATCAAGTGGGATTTATCCCTGGAATGCAAAGATTGTTTCACATACGTAAATCAAGAACGAAGGGGAAAAAATCACATGGTCATCTCAATAGACATATCAAAAAACATTCAGCAAAATTCAACATCTATTTATGATAAAAACTCTTAACAAACTAGGTACAGAAAGAACATATCTCAACATAATAAAGGCCATAGATAACAAACCCATAGCTTACACCATGCTCAGGGGTGAAAGGTTGAAAGCTTTCTCTGTAAGATCAGTAATAAGATTAGAGTGTCCACTCTTAATCACCGTAGTGCCAGAAGTCTTAGCTAGAGAAATCAAGCAAGAGAAAGAAATAAAAGGTATCAGGATTTGAAAAAAAATTAAATTTTCTCTATTTTCAGGAAACATGATTTTGTACACAGAAAATTTCAGAGACTCAACCAAAAAACTGTTAGATCTGATTAATTAATCCAGTAAAGCTCCAGGTTACAAAATTAACATGTAAAAGTCAGTAGCATTTTTATACACTAACAGGGAAATTTCTGAAAAAGAAAAAAGATCCATCCTGTTTACAATAGCATCAAAAACAATAAAATACTTAAGAATAAATTTATGGACATGAAAAATCTCTGCTAAAAACTACAAAACACTGAGGGAAAAAAATCAAAGAAAACACAAATAAATGAAAAAGTATCCCATATTTATGGATTGGAAGAATTAATATTGTTAAAATTGTTAAAAGCTATCTATAGATTGAATGCAATTCCTATAAAGATTTCAATGGTATTCTTTACAAAAGTAGAAAAAACATTCCTAAAATGTATATAGAACCACAAAAGACCCTTAAGAGCTAAGGAAATCCTCAGGAAAAACAAAGCAGGAGGTATCACACTTCCTGATTTCAAGCTACACTATTAAGCTATAGTAATCAAAACAGTAAGGCACCAGTATAAAAAACAGACAGATAAGTCAATAGAACAGCATCAGGAACCCAGTTATAAACTTACATATACAGTTAATTAACATTTGACAAAAAAGCAAAGAATACTCAATGGAGAAAATATAGCCTTTTCCATAAATGGGTTGGGATAACTGGATATTCACACATAAAGAAATTTAACTGGATCCTATCTTACACCACTCACAAAAATAAACTTGAAATGTATTAAAATTTAAGACTTGAAACCATAAAACTCCAAGAAGAAAACATAAGAACAAAGCTCCTTGACATGGGTCTTCATAATGATTTTTTGAATATGCCACCTAGAGCTCAAGCAATAAAATAAAAAATAAACAAGTGGCTCTATACTAAATTAAAAAAGCTTCTTCACAGCAAAAGAAACATCAACAAAGTGAAAAGAAAACCCATGAAATAGGAGATATTTGCAAATCATATACCTGATGAGGGGTTAACATCCAAAACATAAAAACTCCTACAACTTAATAGCCAGAAACCAAACAACCCAATTTTAAAAAATGGGCAAAAGATCTGAACAGATATCTCTCCAAAGAAGATATAAGAAAGGCCAATAGGTACTTGAAAAGATGCTTAACATCACTAGTCATCAGGGGAATCCAAAGTAAACCCACAATGAGATACCACACAATGTTGGTTAGAATGACCATTATCAAATGGACAAGGGATAACAAATGCAGGTGTGGGCATGGGAAAAAGGAAACCATTGTGCACTCTCAGTAGGACTGTAAATCAGTAGAGCCAATAGGGGAAACAGCAGGGAGGGTCCTCAAATAATTAAAAATAGAACCACCATATGATTCAGCAATTCCACCTCGAGGAATATATTTAAAGGTAAAGAAAATACTGACTCAAAAGGAGACCTGCCTTCTTCTGTTCAGAGCAGTATTACTTACAATAGCAGTAAGGTGTGGTGAAGGAAATGCCTACAGGGTACAGAGAAGAGAGTGGGACAAACACCGAAGGAAAAGCTCCCCTAGTCAGGTGTGATGGACAGGGAGCTGAGATGTGAACCTGGACCTTCAGGAGCAGCCTAAAATGAGTCCCCCAGGTTCTCTGGCTGGGACAGTATTTGGCTATTTTGGTGTTAAGCTCTTAATGTAGTACACTTAAGGTGTAGCACTGACTGCCACAAAAAAACATGAAAAACATTTTATTATATAATAAATATTGAGTATCCAAGGAAATTCAGCCAAGATAGTGGAAGTGACTAATATATACCCCCAAATCATCTATTTTATACAAGATTGATATTTAAAGCCAATAAGCTATGTGGTCATCTCCACTCTGTCTTTGATCACATGACATCTTTCATAATTATCAAAACATAATCCATTTAAATGAGTGGATGTTCTAAACTTGTGCAGTACACAAAAAGGATTTGTATTTGCCAGAAACACATCTCCCCAGGTGATTTGCTTGTGCCCCTTGGTCTTCATTCACATTTCACAACAAAGAAAAGAGACACTTCTATTACCAGAGAACAGCATTCATTCTACAATTTTCAAGGATTCTCTGCTTTCAAAGAGGGCTCTAGAAGAGAGCTAATCAGATATAAATGGTTAATTTCCTATTTGATTAGACACATAATTTTTATTTGTCTCAGTCATTTCCATCAATAGATGTGTCCGATCACATGTTCTTTGTCACTGGGTTATGCTGCCCCTTTCACAGCCAGGAGCATTTCCACAGATGGTACACCTGCATCAAGAAATAAATGGCCCTATTTTTAGCTTCTGTTGCTTTGAGTGAAACCTCACAACAATTAGGTATAATTACTATGCCATTGCCATGGTTTTTGTCTGCAGATGAACGGGGAGACCCTGGGCCTCAGATCCCAGGGGACTTGAGATGCTGGGCCCCCACACATGTGGCTTCGCCTTAGCGATCCCTGGAAAAGGGCCTTCATTTTCAGTCCCCAGCCCAGTGAAATCAGGGCTTACAACTCCAGTTCAAATCAGGTGAAGAAAGAGGAATAAATTTCTGTACTGACTCTAAAAGCATGACCACACGTCCAGATGCAACTTCAACAAACACCCAGTGGCATACTGCATGTTAGCATTCTTCCTTTGTTAGTTTGTTTTAAAGTTATTTTGAAATAGAGTTAGGTAAGAAGTTGGGGGGGACAAAAAGGTATAGGGAGGTTCCACATCCCCTACACCAATCTCCCCCCACTCCCCACCCCCCACCCCCAGTCCTACCATAGGACTTTTGCATAATTCAAGCACAAAATCAAAACCAGAAAATTGGCCTTGGTAAAATCCAGACCTAATTCAGATCTCACTAGGTTTACGTGCAATCATTTGTGTGTGTGTGCGTGTGCGCGTGGGTAGATCCGTGTAACCACCACCACAATTCAAATACAGAACTCGCTCGTGAGCTCTTTGTAACTACACCCACATCCCCTCCCCATTCATAACCCCTGACAATGGCTCATGTGTTCTCTATTTTTTGGATTCTGTTATTTTTAGGAATACCATAGGATTTTTTTTTTTTTAATTCTTTTTATTTATTTATTTATTTATTTTGTCTAGGGGCTCTACAGACTGCTGGGAGTAGGGTATGGAAGCTCCCAGCTACCACTGTGGGCTTGACTATTTTTCCCCTTCTGCTTTATTAGTCTGGCTTTGGGCATTTCATGCTTTTTGTTGCATGAACATTTGGTATTGCTGTATCATCCCGGTGGACTGATCTTTTAATTGTTATGTAATGGTCCTCTTTTCTCTATTCTTACCTCCAATTTATCTTATATAAATGTAGTCAAACCTGCTTTTTTAAAAAACTAATGCTTGCATGACATATTCTCTTTTCCATCATTTTACTTTCAACCTCTCTATCACTATGTTTGAAGTGAACTTCTTGTAGAAAGCATATACCACATTTGGGTTACATTTTTCATCTACTCTGACAAGTCTTATCTTTTAATTGGTATGTTTTAGACCTTTCATATTTCAAGTGTTGATAGATTAGAGCTAAAGTCTGCCAATTTATTTCTTGTTTTCTATTTGTTCTGTTTTTTTATTCCTGTCTCACCCACTTTTTTTTTTTTTTTTGCCGTCTTATGGCTTATTGGAATATCTTTTAGAAATCTACTTTATCTGTCATGTTTTGATTATCTCAGTATAGTAATTCAGTGTTTGCTCAGTGTTTTATATACTTATTTATGTATATGTATTTATAAATATTTATATGTATAATATATTTATATACAAAAAACATACCAGAATCCACTGGCATCAGTATTTTACCACTTTAAGCAAAGTGGCAACACCTTGTATCTATTTTGGTCCTTGTATTCATCTATCTTTTTAAATAGAAGTAGCTTAAAAATTTCCTCTACATTCACTGAGTGCCACATCGAATGATGCTATAATTTTTGCTTCAAGTGTTTTTTTTTTTAATCTCATTATATTTACCACTAAGTTACTCATCCTACAGCTCTCTCTCCCTTCATGATGCAACAGTTTTTCCCAGTTTTCATTTCCTTTTTGTTTAGAGAACTCCTTTTAGGTATTGTGTACAGGTGGGTCTCTGAGGACAAATTCTCTCTTTTTTTTAATCTTGAGAATACCTTTATTTCCTCTTCATCCCTGAAGGATATTTTTGCTCAAAGTAGAATTCACAGGTGACATTTCTTTTCTTTCAGCATTTGAAAAATGTGCCACCTTCCTTATGTTTTCTGTGGTTTCAGATGGGAATATTGTTGTCATTCAGATTGTTGTGTTCCTCTAGGTAGTTGTGTTTATCTCTGGCTGATTCTAAGAACTGTTTTTCTCTTTTTAAAAGCTTGATCACATTGTTTTTGGTATGGATTTTGTCAGGTTCAACCTATTCATGATTCACTAAGCCTCATGAGTCTTTAGATTTATGACTTTTGCAAACTTGGGAAAATTTCCAACTATGATATTTTTTATTTTTTTTTTCAGCCCCACATTTTCTCATTTCCTCTAGGACTCTGGAGATGCAAATGTTAGCTCTCTTGTGATTACCCCACATGGTTCTGTTCCTTCCCCTCCCCAGTCTACCTTTTTGTCTGTTATCAGATTGGGTAATATCTATTGATCTGTCTAGAATTCACCCATTCCTTTCTCTGCCATCTCCAATCTTCCATCTAGTGAGGGTTTTGTTTCGTTCTTTTAAATTTCACTTATTGTAGTTTTCAGTTATATAATTTTCCTTCTATTATCTTTATGTTTTCTATTCCATTGCTGAGATTTTCTATTTTTCCATTTGTTTCAGGTCTAATTGTAATTACTCATTTTAAGACTGGTTAAATTAACTTAAAATTACATTTTTAAGGTTGAAGCCTTAAAATCACTGTCAGATAATTCCAATATCTGATTCCTAGATTTGCATCTGTTGACTTTTTTTTTTTAATTCAAGCTGTGATTTTCCAGGTTTCTGATATGACAAATGATTTCAGTTGTATATAGGCCATTTGGATATTATGTTGTGAAACTCTGGATGCCATCCTTTCTTCATTTTAGCAGGTAGTCACCCTGTTTAAGTTTAACATGCATATCCGGATGGAGAGGATTTTCTTTAGGTCTCCAGAGAGCTCCACTGACTCTTCCCTGCACGAGTTTCCAGCTGGCCTCACTCTCCGAGTCATGGCACCTAACTGCACGTGTGTGGGGTACAGTGGGATAGAAATTCAACTTCTCCCTAGACCTTGTCAACAAATTTCCAGGAAATGCAGTGTATCCACTCCTTACTGAGCACGCTGACTCCAGAGTTGAGCTCAGGGGGTGGGAAACAGATGGTTGACTTGAGTCACTTATTGCTAGGAGGAGGTATAAATACCCACAACCCACCCCTATCTCAACCTCTCATCAAACCCCATTGACCTAAGGGGTGGAGGGCAAAAAGGCTAGCCTTGCCTTGTACCACCATGTTCCACCTTGCTGGTACAGGGCGGGTTGAAGGCTTTGCTTCCTGCAGGGTCCCACAGAAATCGGGGAGGGTTGGAGCAAGTGAAATCCTGACTAGTCCTGCTCACAACCTCACTCATTCTCATTGTTATCATCCCACTAGTATCTGAAGGTGAAAAAGCAAAGTGACAGTTCCATTTTACACCAGCTCTTTCAGTCACATTGCTACTACATGGGGATGGGTTCTCAGCTCCTCTTGGAGGGGGAGAAGCCAGGGGCTAACTAACCTCCCTCACACTGCCTCCCTTACATCCACTGCTGCTGATTGAGGATACAGGTTTAGCTCCCTGTTAGACATTACTTACACTACCACACTGGGGTAAGCTGAGGGAAGATCAAATCTTTGCAGACCCCATCAACCACCATCCAAGCGGAAAACTAGGAGCACTAGTTTGCAAGGGATGGTAGGTCCGTCCAATGACCTAAATCCTCATTGACACCATCTGGTGGACGGACCTGGTAGGTCCGTCCAATGACCTAAATCCTTATTGACACCACCTGGTGGAGAATCTGAGTAACGCTACCTACTTCTGCTGTGTTGGGGGGCAGGTGGACATTCTTCTTCCAATTCATCCCCAGTTTAACCATAAAGGTGATAGGAAAAGGCACTTATTCTGTTGGTGTTTGATTGGACGAGGACAACCATTGCTAAAAAAAACAAAAAGCTCTCCATTTTGTTAGATCACCCTTTTCCTGGTCATCTGCCTGGGGTAGAGGCTTTGGTTGGAGTTCAGTCTGTTGGTGCCTCCACGTTGCTCCCTTTACCAGCACTGGGTCTGATACAGGAAAGAGATAATAAAAAGGGATGGAAAATCACATGTTCTTCCTCAGTCCTGAGGACCAAGACAGTCTGCCTTGCTTCTCTACTTTCAAAGTCTTCTCCTGATCTGTTTTCCCACATCCACCCAGTATGATTTAGCTGTAAGAGCTAGAAGCTAGGAGGAAAGGGGCTGCTCCATCTTGGCTGGAACTGGAAACCTGGTCCTCATTTGTAAATTCATTCAGTCTGGGTAGTGTACCTCTCAGTGTGGGAAGGAATGTTAAAGACTATAGGGTTAAGTCCTCTCATTACACAAATACAAACTGGAAACTTAATGCAAAATTATAAAGGTGGTACAGGTTAGGGAAAGTGCTATTGAAAGGCTGGATAAACATACAGAATTAAAGAACTAAGGTTAGAGGACTGAGAGTATCTTTTAAGGAGGAGGAAGAGGAAGAGGGAAAAAAATGAATGTTTTCTTTTTGACATTTATCCTACGTGCCATCTAAAGGAACCTTCCTTTCTCACACATGACAAGAGAAAGAGTAGGAAATAAGGTGCTGGAAGGGGATGGTGTCAGATCAAAGAGGATCCTTTAATGTCCATGCTACACCCATGCTAGATAGGTTAGGACTTCTAACCAGTTCCTTAGCCTTTCTGGGCGACAGCTTCCTAAAATTCAGAATAAATTCTCATCTGATAGACATATAGGCTTCTGTTTTTGTTTTTGTTTTTTTGCTTGTTTGTTTTTTGTTTGCTAGTTTTTGTTTGTTCATTTTAAAAGTGCCAATGTATGGATAGCATTAGGATAAACTGCAAAGTTGTATGCAGTAAAAACCATAAACCTGGCTATTTTCTTTCAGTGATGGATAACAAATGATATATATGTTAAAATGGCATAGCATCACATGTATGGTAACAATGAGACAAGCAGACTTTCTCTCTTTCTTTCTTTCTCTATTTCAGGTCATTCAAAGTTGAAACTCTTTGACCCTAGATCATTATTTCATCAAACACACACAAACATGTATACACACATGCACACACACCCACATCGTGCTGCTTTCCAGCCTGAAGCCAATACATAATAGAAAGCATGCTTACGTAAGGACAAGAGCGCTGAAAAATGGCCTCTGTAAAACTCCTCAATAATCTATCCAAGTGTGATTCTATTTTTAGGTTTCAGGGGAAAATGAATTGTTCAGATGAAATGATGACTCTTCCACTCTACCCAAGTACCATATTACCTATGGTCAAATAATTTTTAAGGCAACTGAGTAGTTTACTTCTATTACTTGGCAGATGGGAAGTGAGAACTGAATATTTTTATTGCAACTTTTTCTGAAGAATAATTTGTTAGAGATAATGTATTTTCCACTCACCAGCAGCATACTGGGCTGCTCGTCTGTGCAGGGCTGAAGTCACTCAGGCTTGTAAAGTAGGGGAGGCTGAGGGATACAGTAACCCTTCCAGGCTTTTCATGGGTCATTTGCAGTTCTATACGAGTCAGTTCAGAAGCAAGAGGTAAATGTGGAGGGATGTGAAGTGATCTGCAAGCCACAGAGAACCTGACAGATGCTATTTATACCATTAATCATTATTACATGTCAAAGGAAGTCCCAGGAAGCTGTAAACAAGGAATGCAACCCAGTGTCTCCTCAGGGATCCCTAAAACCACCTACAAGGCTAAAAACATCTGTGGAATTAGAGCCACGGATTTAGCTGAGGCATATATAGAATTCCAGGCAAGGATGCCCCCTCCCCAAGATAAAATGTTTGTGTGGAGGAAGCATTCCCTGGTCCTAGAAAATATGTAAACAGCCAAGGCTGCCCTAAGAGGGAGGATATGTCAGGAAGAAGAAACACAGGGCCAGTCACATTAGACCCAGAGGTCTAACACATTCTAGGTTGGAAAGTTCGTCTCTGTCCTTTTCCAGGGGGACCAAGGGATAATCCATTTCCTTTGAAAAAGACCATAGCATGATAAAAATGCATACTTTCGTCTCACTTCCCAATGGACACTATTTGTGGATTTTAGATACTTTCAGTGTGTAACTAAAGGGACAAATATTTACTGAAGGCACACCACTCTATGGCTTCACACTAGGTCAGAGCAGAGGCAGGCTTTTGCAGACTTTTGCCAAAGTCTTAGACACTAGAGCCAAAAGAGTGAACCACTAAGCAGGACAGCTTCCTAAGATTTCTGGAGATTGTGGGTGTTTGCATCAGGGTTCTTCTGTCTCTAGGAGGATCTGTGGCATGACACACTCCAGGACACTTCACCTGCTTCCTTTCATTTTAACTGCTCTCAGGTAGTGGCCACATGGGGGGCAGAGTCCTCCAAGGGGACCTGCTCATGTTGGTAAATTCTGGAAGCATGACACAGCTACACCTGGAATGTGTGGACTCCTGACAGGCCTTTGTAAATTTCCTCATTCCTCTACAAAGGCATGATTTCCTCACATTTTTTTTTTTTAAGATTTTTAAAGTTTATTTGACAGACAGAGATCACAAGTAGGCAGAGAAGCAGGCAGAGAGAGAGGGGGAAGCCGGCTCCCCTCCAAGCAGGGAGCCCGATGAGGGGCTTGATCCTGGGACCCTAGTATCATGACCTGAGCCGAAGGGACAGGCTTTAACACACTGAGCCACCCAGGCACCCCAACTTCTTTATATTTATTTTAAATTCTTAAATTCACAGTATATTATCTTTGGTATTAAAAATGTGACCTGATATGAGGAAGTGGTGATGCAACATGGGGGCTTAAGTGGGTAGGAGCAGAATAAATGAAACAAGATGGGATTGGGAGGGAGACAAACCATAAGTGACTCTTAATCTCACAAAACAAACTGAGGGTTGCTGGGGGGAGGGGGTTTGGGAGAAGGGGGTGGGATTATGGACATTGGGGAGGGTATGTGCTTTGGTGAGTGCTGTGAAGTGTGTAAACCTGGTGATTCACAGACCTGTACCCCTGGGGATAAAAATATATGTTTATAAAAAATAAAAAATTAAAAAAAAAAATGTGACCTCCGTTAACTGTTCAACTGAAACAGTCTTATCTTTATTCTTTGTGGTGTAAGACTGTGACTCCCAACAGGGTTAAATCCTGGCTGTGCATTTGTTAGATGGGTAGCATCCCCAAACTTCAATTTCCTCATTTGTTTTTTTTTTTTGGGGGGGGGAATCATAACTGTATCTCACTTGTTGATTTACTATGAGCATTAGATCACATAACCCATCCAAAGCACATAGTGCAATGTCCATCATAGAGCAAGTGTTCAAGAAATGTTGACTATTATCACTCACTTCTTTAATTATTGATAGCACCACAACTGGTTTTCCCCAGAGAAGGTGGTGGTCCCTAATGTTCTTATGACCCTATAGTGTCTTTCCCAGACTCTTTCAAAACAGTTCTCTCTATCTCTCTCTCTCTCATTTGTATTCACTCAGTATTCCTATTCTGATATGAAAATTTCTCTTTGACATTTTCCCTTGTCTTTTTAAACCTTAGTTTAAGAATCCCTTTCTGTTTTTAACACTGTTTTTATTGTCTTTCCTACAACTACCTATCTCTGGGTCCATAAAAAAGTTCTGCCCTGGTCCAAAATTTCCCATCCTTCACCCTGATCATCTCTCCTTTGGGCCAAGTACCTTTCCTGTGACTCTCCACCTCGGATCCAGACGTCATTCTCCTTAGAGTGTCTTGGAACTATGCAATGTCCTGTACGTGTGACTGTTCCAATGCAAAGTGGTGCTTCCCAAGAGGCCTCATCCAGTCTCTGCTTCATTTCTTCATTCCGTGCTTCAGGAACCAAGGCACAGAGCAAAGGGCAGACCTGCCCATGGTCATACAACTGATAACCTGTGAGAGGCTAACTGGGCAATACAGAGAGCACGTCCTTTTATTCAAAGGACGATATAAGGGACTGAAACAAGTTTACCTTTAGTATCAAATCAATATATTATTAGAGCTTTTATGTTACATTTGGAAACAAGGTGAAGTTTAGACTCTTCTAAGCCATATACTATAACCCAACACTCTCTTCATCAGAGTTCTAAGATGAGAAGGGCATTAGTTTGAAGTACTTCAAAAATTGGGGCACAGGGGTGGCTCAGTGGGTTACAGCCTCTGCCTTCAGCTCAGGTCATGATCCCAGGGTCCTAGGATTGAGCCCCACTTGGGGCTCTCTGCTCAGTAGGGAGCTTGCTTCCCCCACCCCTCCCTCTGCCTGGCTCTCTGCCTACTTCTGATCTCTGTCAATAAATAAATAAAATCTTAAAAAAAAAAAAAGAAGTACTTCAAAAGTCTAAATGGAGTCTATTTAAGTAGACTTCTGCAAGCTTATCATAAAACCCATTTTAAAAACTTCCAACCTAATACAACCTCATTCTAAAATGCCTAGTCTTTCTGCAAAGATTTTATTTGGAGCAGAAAGATTAAATTTGTGTTGATTTTCCACACACATATTTGTGATAACCTACATAAACTTCTAAGCTGACTGGACCAACTTATTACAAAATGCAGAAAGACCAAAGTAAGTTAATGATACAAAAAAAAAAAAAAAAACAAAACCATGATACCCCAACAATTGTCATTAGCCAACACAACCCTTGAATGGAGATGGGTTGGAGTCTTTACTGATGATAAGGATGAGGATAATTTGAGCTGATTCCAAGCACCCTGAGGAGAGAATTTATCTATCTCTTCAGCCTCATTAGATAATAGTTAGCACATGCTTCACACATAGATGGTGCTTAGTAAATATGGGCAATACTTGCATGAAGAAATGTTCAGAAAGTCTCAGTCCACTCAAAAAATTAGATTTTCTCTAATTAAAAAAAAATAATTAAGACACCTATTTCAGCCACTAGTCCAGCATGTCTGGCCACAAGGGAGGAGCCCAGGTGCTCTTGGTCTGTGGTGTACAGGCTTCCCACAGAGGAACGCACCTAGAAAACCACATAGGAAGTACTCAGGTGGAATGGTCTGGCTGAGAAAGGAGTCTGGGCTGATAGAAAGCAGAGTGGAAAGAGAATAGTAAGAAGAAGATAGAGAGATCCAAGAGGTGAAGACAGCATCTCTGGTTGGAGGTGGGGCAAGGAAGGGGGGAGGGAGCCTGTGAGACACACCCTCAGCAGAAGGGGCAGGTCAGGGTAAGGAGGGTAGACTTGGTTTGGAGCATCCTGCCCCATACTGTGAATTACATCCAAGAGGCTCAGGCAGAGCAAATTCAGAGGATGTTACCAAAAGACAGTAAGAAGAAGAGTAGAGGGCAGAGGGCTCAAGACAAGCCCACAGGGCTCCACTCAATATACTAGTTCCGTATGTACTCAGGGGCTATGTCTACCACATCCCAGCTCCAGCTTTTCCAATAAATATTGACATAAAAAAAGTGAAATTCTGGGATTTAAAAGAATGATAATTTTGGCACTGAGAAAATTATGAGGAGTAACTGTATTTTGAGGAATATGATGAAATCAATATGTGTATACTCAAGACACAGCATAACTTTAAAAAACTATTCTCCTTGCTTTTTCTATGTGTTCTTCCTTTCTCACCTTTACGCTCTCATTTTTTTCCTCCAAAGACCATTAATTACTAAGATCCCTTATCAGGAAGCTATTCTTATTTTATTGCTAAGTGATGAGGCCAAGGTCACATAATGAAGGAAGAAATGGCATGATATATGGAGAAAAGATGAAAGAAATTTCCCCAACATCATTTTCATCAAGAAAAAATTAGGATTTAAATTTCCAGAAATGTCCCCATAACAAAATGCAAATAACCAATCATCTTCCTTTCAGATCTTTGGTATCTCTTAAAAATTTTTCATGATACAATAAATTAGAAAAAAAGAATCTGTTACTAGGTGGTTTGAAATAAACAAAATTTGTTATGCTATACAAATAACTCATAAATTCATAGTGAAATCCAAAATTATCTCTCACATACATCTAAGCAAAAGTGCCATATCCAGAGGCTTCAGAAGCAATCTATGTGTTGTGGGAAGGCAGGAAAACTTTAGATTAAGGTTGAATCAGGGCACATTTCCTCCTAGTTTAGAGAATGATCTGATACTGCTGAAAAAGAATCTCTCCGTGATGACTGTACCTTTTCTTCGCTATTATGAGTGTCTTAAGCATTCAACAAGAGACCAGAAGAATTTGTAATAGAGCCCTGTGCTTTATAATGCTGGGGTGCTTTATCTATAAGTCATATTAAAGAACTGTAAAGTACTTATTTGATTAATTTGGGTCGGGTTTTCTGCTCGAATCTCAGAATGGCTTTATTGTGTTTCATCCATTTTATGGTTGACATGTTTTCAATTTACTTTTTACTATTAAAAAATTGAAATGAGGTTTTGGAAGGAAATGCTCAGTTCTTTCTTCCCTCTCCCTAAGGCCACAGGGACAGGCGGTAAGATTCTGAAATTGTACACCAGAAACTCTGTTTTCTTTCAGTCATTTTCTAGAAGACTTTGATCTCATCTTGGCTAAGGCAAAATGCTATTTTTCATCTTCACAAATATAAATTTGTTAATTCACTTTGGTACATATGAACAAATGGTTTCGCTGTAGGAAGGAGATAATACCAAGAAAAAGAAATTGGAAAAATTACCCTACATCCTGCTCATAACCAGTGTTTTTGTTTGTTTGTTTCCTTTTCTGTAGTTCTAGTTTCCCTCCCTCCTTTTCCGTGGATGCTTAGGACTTTATAGGCTGTCTAATATCATTCAGTTTTTTTTTCCTGGCACAACTCACCATTTTATACACTTGAGGTTTTCATGATGGGAAAAATCCTGGGCCTCTACAAGCATGATCAGAATGGAGATATGATATTTTTGAAGAGAGAGGAGGAAAACTACATGGAGGAAGAGGAGGAATGATAAAATGAGGTTAAAGAAGAGAAAAAAAAAGCACTCAAAACAGAGGGAGAAAGAAAAAGTATATCCTCTTAGAATAAAATAAGAAATTATTTTATGCTATCTTAAACTCTATTGCACAAAAAAATGGGTACTTGTCATATTTACATGCCTAAAAATACACAAAAGAATAGAATCTGAATTTTAAGCAGGAATCAGAGTTTGTTATAATTGAATGGCCAACTGACCTCGTATGGTATCTTCCTGACGCAGCTCTCCCCAAGACTAATTCCAACTCATTTTAAAAAACATGAGCTGGGCACAGAATTAAGGCATTTATATTCAAGGAACTTCTAAAATACAACATCCATAATATTGCCAGAAAAAAATTCAAATTGTGACTGTTTTTCGTTTATTTGTTTTGTTTTTCGTAGGGTGGATACAGGCAAATTGGTGACAAGGTTCTTTCAAACCATTCGAAGAGTGAGTAGTCAGATTCAGGCTTCAGTCTATTCTCTTCCCAGTCTCTCTTAGAGAAGTGAATTTTTGTAACTACCTTATCTCTATTTCTTACAGTTTTACCTCTTCACCTAAAATTCTGATTTGTCCTCTAAGGCACTTGCAGTGGTAATATTTAACAGTGTTCTCAAACACTGATCTGAGCTGAAGCGTGCCCAGGGCCACTCACCAGTCTTGTACCCTGCTGGAGAGGGAATTATCCTTCCATTCTTAGGAAAAGCAGTGTCTGACTTAGTTTACCCAAAGAAAGCAATGCGGATCTGTATCACAGGAAGCATTCTCATCGTGAGCAAATCAGGCAGCTTTGTGCATCACACCAAGACGCTGGGTCAGCCTCATACAGTTACTGTATTCTTAGAGGATGCCCTGTATGTAGGAATACATCTAGAAATGCACCATCGTGTTAAAAACTCTCCCCAAAGCTTACTTCTTGGGATAGAAGATAGAATATGACAAGTTAATTAATGACCCATTACAGGGAAAATGTCACATTAACGCAGATTTTTCTATTTTTATCTGACACCTCAGAGTAGTTTTATGTAAGTCCTCTCTCAAAGACACATATACATAATCTATAAAATATGTTATCTGGCAGTAAAAGCCTAAGCAAGTTCCAGGACTGCATGCATTAAGATATTAATTTATTCATTCATTCATTCAGTTTAGTTTTTATCTGTTAGTATTTCCTGAGACTCTGTTTTAGAGCCTGTGGGCATAGCAGAGAGAAATATAATAAAATTCTGTCCTTCTGGCACTGAAATTCTGAACTAATGAACTAATAAAGACTTACACATACAGTGTAGTGATGGAGACTGGTTATGTGTCATGAAGAAAATCAGAGCCTTGGAAGGGACAGGGAGTGATGCATGGTAAGCAAGGCCTCCCTGGGGAGATGACTGTGAGCAGAGATCTGATGAAATGTG
The DNA here is from genome assembly GCF_009829155.1 of Mustela erminea. Taxonomy (NCBI): domain Eukaryota; kingdom Metazoa; phylum Chordata; class Mammalia; order Carnivora; family Mustelidae; genus Mustela; species Mustela erminea. The sequence continues at coordinate 25,902,836 of NC_045618.1, forward strand.
CTCACAGGAGGACCTAAAAAAGGGAAACGTGAACCAGGGCATAACTACAAAGTCATGGGCATTAAGGATGTCACCAGAAGATCACCAGCTTTGAGAGGTGCAAGTACAGGGCCAACACTCCATTTCTGCGCAGAAGAAAAAGGTGGCTCACTCTTAGACCACATGCTGTTTTCTCCTTGAGTCAAGAGTGATATATTAAATGGAACCAACCTACCATAGAGAGTTGTGCAATCCAAGCCTCTGCCTTCCTTGTCACTGGGATAGGCAGGCTCAGACTTACCAAGCCTGTACGACTCCCTGTGAAATATTTACTTGCGGTTTCAGAAATCTCAGGAGTCCCTGGGTCTCTTAATGAGGCACTGAATATTAAATTACACTCGAGAGCCCTGGGTCCAATTGAGATTATGAAGTTAGATTTCTCACGGCACCGTGACTTTTCCCCAATTTTCTGAACAACACAGCAAGGTTTAAGATTCTTTGCAGCTTATAAAACCAAAGCTTTGGTTTTGATTCAGTTGTTCTGCCCTACTCAAGAGTGGAACATCGGTTAAAAGAAGAAGCTGTACCACAGTCTCTCCATTTTCCTTCCATCCTTGGAGCCCTTCCAAGATGACGTAACTCAATCATAAAGAAGCTGAAAAATCCGAGGACCCTGAATGCTCCTCCACCTTGTGCCTGTGTGGGTGTGTGTCTGTGTGTGTGTATGTTTTAAGAGGGGTCAGTGTAAGTAGAAATAGTATGGAAAGCGTCTTGAAGAAAAGAACTTGGACAATTAATTACATGACTCGCAGAGTCACTGTCAGACCCTACAGCTCTTCTTACATCAACATAGAGCACATCTTTCAAAGCATCTGAGTTGGTAAACAATAAATTCCTTAGCACCTGCTCCCAACTGTTCTGTTTAGACAGACCTTCAGTTCTCTTTGAATTTGATTCAGCTGTAGCATTTGATTGAGTTATACAAAATCCAATTCCTAAGGATACCCTTAGGTTTTATTCTCCTTTCATTTCTGACTCTGGTCCTAGCAAACCCGTGGTGGTAGGAAGTTGACTTATAGCCACTGACCGTCTATCTGATGAGATCCAAGTGAACAGGCTCCCTGAAGAGGCCCACCTGCCTATAACTGGCAGAGGCTACCCTGCAACCAAGCAGAAGCTGGTATAACTAAAACTACCATTTGGACAGACGAAAGAGACTCCAACACTGTGTTTGTGTGTGCTAATTAATTCTCACACATGCACGCGTGCGCGCGCGCGCACACACACACACCTGTCATGCTTTTAGAAGTATGTTACATCCATTACCACAAATGATTCTTAAGCTCAATCTCTTAAAATAAAAATAAAAGAACTTATTCTCAATATCTTAGTTTTTATTTAGTGTTTTAGGCATACTCTTCCAAATCCTTCATGGTGTAACATCTCCAATAAATTTAAGGTAAATAAAATACTGTCATTTGCATTTCATGCCCTACTAATAGATAAAGGCATGACTAGGATTAATCGAATAACAATAAATTCAAGATGAAATAAATGATTAAGATTTCCACATTATACCAAATATCATATTTAAGTACTTTTCTTCTAAGTCTTTTTTTTTTTTTAATTCTTCCTCTTTTAGAAGCATTTTTAAATTTAGCTAATGGTTTTGGTTAATGTTATTTTCCAAAATGTATCTTTAACTAAAGAAGTGGCTCATAACCATGAATTTTAGGCCTTTCTCTCGGGCACACGGGGTATCACATGTACAGGCCCTGTGATAAGAAGGACTCTTCCCTAACTGGGTCAGCTATGCACAGAATTATATTCATTTAGTTTTATCCCACTTGCCTCTTTGACCTCTGCATTAGTTTTCCTTCAGCCACACCTAAAATAATCTAAAGGGTTAAGTCCTTTCCTTCAAAGGGCTAGGTAGGAAACAGATCTGATTTCAGGAACAGAAAGTCCATTCCACCGCAAATACTCCTTCCACCGAGCTGGAAGATGCCCAGTTCCCCAGGTAGAATTCCATCTTTTAGCCTATTTCCAACATGGACCACAAATATCCATAGAGGAGATAATACAAATATTGCTTAGTTCTTTATAACTGAAAACTTTTTAAGTCTTCTTATCCACTGACATGTTAGTGACAGTGAGCTTATCAGAGCCTTTCTTTTTTAAAACTTTTTAAATTTATCTTGTTCAGTTAGCCACTCTATAGCACATCATTAGTTTTCAATGTAGTGTTCAACGATTCATTAGTTGTATATAGCACCCAATGTATCAGAGCCTTTCTTAATATTGCTTTTTTTGGGACAGAGAAAATACCACAAAACATGAAGCCATGTTCTTCGGCCTCCTACTGACCATTCTTCAGCTTAGAGGAAGAGGATTTCTCCCCAAAACTTTAGAGATGCCATTCATGCACTTAACTGAATTCTAAGGCCCAAACTGGAAGTCAAAACACCAACCCAATTGTGTGAACCCAGAAGAAGGAGAGAAAGGTAAAACAGTATTCTTTCTTCCAAAAAAAGAGGGGGGGGGGCAATCTACAGTAAAGTCAATCAAAATAGCAGCAGCCCATTAATATGGAGTATCGCATTTTTCTGAGCTATTTCTTTACTCTGATTTTTTCCTTTTTACTTTGAAGTTGACTCATGAAACTACTTTAATAATTAATTATTTGTGTTCCTTTTTTGTCAGTATTTGAGGGCTATAATGAGGTTCTCAGAAGAACTTACAAATTAGGGGGGAAAAAGGCTCCAAATTTCATCCACATAGGAGGATGACGAGGACATCAAAAAAAGTTTCTATCAGCCTAAACTACCATCACTACATGAATAGATCAATAATTTGTTTTCCAATTAAGCTCTAGAAAGTAACTCTATGCAAAAGCAGGCTCACACAAAAGTATGAACGTCCTAGGAATCCCATTAGCCACTGCTATTATTAACATATGTCAAGAAAAAACAAAAAACGAAATCAATGAGTTGTGGCACCAAGGAGGAGAGTCCCCCCAAAAAGTGAAAGCAGGGTTATGCATGGGTGGCAAAGCTACTTCTAGAATTCTCTTAAGACATTTTCATAAGAGCCACTCAATGCCTTTGGGTTTTTATCTTCACCCACCAAAGCAACGCTCTCATTACGATCTGCCTTCTCAGGGGACTGACTATCGGGAGAGAATGAGCTGGCTATGAGGACTTCTGTGCTTAGTCTGCTCACGATTTCTTATTTTAAATTAATTGGTTCACAATCTGGTACGGCTTTCAGACTCCTGGGAATTTTTTTTTTTAATCTATTATTAAGCTCTCAGGGTGTTGGTAATGAACAGGACTGCTAAGTAGAAAGATCTTGGCGGCATCCTGCCCAGACTCAGGGCCCTTCTCTGCTTTTCCAGAACCTTATTTGATTTGAGAAGGACAGAAAGACAGACAGACACAGAGACAGACAGAGATGGAGGGAGAGAGAATGCGAATGCATCAAAGGAAAATATGGATGAACCATATGTGCTCTGAGCTCACTGTGACCCTCAAAGCACCCAGTCAGGTGGATTCTGAGGGAGCACCAGGGTTTAGGCTCTGGGGAAGTTGCTTTTCCAGAGCCTTGGTTCCTGAACTCATGAACTCTAAGGCAGCATTAGTGTTGCTCTCTGTCCCAGGTGGACATGTGCCTCACTGAGGCCAGGTTCTGATCAAGAACCAGAAGTGCCAGCATATGTAAAATTTCCTCAAGCAGCATGACATAGCTCCAACACGACCCTATCCAGAGGACAGGTTCTCCCTGGGAAACTGGAGGTCTATAGGGACCTGCATGGAAATCTACAGCATCAATCCCTGCAAGGCCAGCCCCTTTGAATCCTTGGCAATGAAACCAACACTCTGATCTAACTTTACAGGATGCGGGGTGTAGATGACTGGTCTTATGATGTGTTTCAAATAACGAAAATAAAAACATAAAATATTTTAAATGGGAAAGTTCTTCTGTCTTCTGGCAATTGCTTCTAAGCCCCTCATTTATTGATCAGTGGCTACACTGTCCACTGAAATCTTGTTTTTTGACCTCATTAAGATAAGTGCTGCCTGGCGCCACATTTCTAAAATACCCTTTCTGAATTTGCAGAATAAGACAGTGAGAATCACACTCACCTGCTCTTGAGAATTCACACATACATATTAGAATTTCACTCTGGTCTGGTTAAGCACGTTGTCATATGATATAGTGTCTACTGTATACTCATCCTCTTTGTCCCCGTATCACTCCTTTTCAAATTCAGTTTCCAGCTGTTTATGTCATTTGCATTTTTGGTGTACTTATTCAAGTTTGTTTTGGAAAGACATAATTGAGCTTTTGATGATCACAAAATCTTAAACTAAATCTTCTCAAACAGTAGAAGGAAATCTAGGACCACCCAGAGCAATAAACAGGTCCCATCACAAAAGCTGAGAGCCAATTTCACTGCTTCCTGAATACATCCCAAGATTCGGGATGCTGCCCATCCTGGTACCCTGTGCGGGGAGCACTTCCCTATCTCAGACTAACATTTGCTCCTGTAACTGGCACCAACTGGGCCTGGTTCCTTTTCTTTTTCTTTTAAAGATTTTATTTATTTGTTAGAGAGAGCAAGAGAGAGAGCAAAAGAAGGGGGAGTGGCAGGCAGAGGGGAAGCAGACTCCCCACTGAGCAAGGAGCCTAAAGTAGAACCCCATCCCCAAATCCTAGGATCTTGACCTGAGCCAAAGACCAATGTTCAACCAACTGAGCGAGGCAGGCATCCCTAACTGGGCCTGGTTCTTCATTCCGGCACCTCAAAGCACAAGTCATATTTCTCATTCCCTAATATGCCCTAGAAGCACATATGGAGAAATCTAGCCCCAACCCAACTAGCCATTTTTTTATTATTCTTTTCCCTCCATTCCTTTTTTAACATGATATGATGGTTAACTTTGTGTCAGTCTGTCTAATCTGTGACACCCATATATTGGTCAAACTCCTGTCTATATGTAGCCAAGAAAGTACTTTTTTTGATGTGATTAATAGTTAAATCAGTAGACTTTGAATAAGGCAGATTATCCTCCATAATGTGGTGGGCTTCATCTGACAGTTAAAGGCCTCATGAGCAAAGACCGATGTCCTTCAAAGAGGCAGGAATTCTGCCTCCAGACTGCCTTGGGACTCAAACTGCATCTCTAGCCTGCTGGCCCAGCCTTTAGGTTTCAGATCTGCCAGCCTCCAAATCACATGAGCTGATTGTTTAAATCTCCGTCTATGTATACAACCTATTGGTTCTATCTCTCTGGAAAATACCCCAAGACATGCTCTACAGGTATTTTATCACTCCTGATACTTTAACACCTCAGTGGAACTGAATCCCACCCTGGGAAGAACTGGTAAGCCTAGGGCTACCCCACTGCAAACCCTAGAGTCTATGCTATGATTGCCTAACAGCAATATAGCAAACTTGTCATGTGATTGACCCTGCTTAATGTCCTGATCCAAATCTATTTTATTTTATTTTTACTTTTAAAAAATAATTAATTAATTTATTTGGCAGAAAGAGAGAGAGGGAACATGAGCAGGGGGAGTGGGAGAGGAAGAAGCAGGCTTCCCACTGAGCAGGGAGCCCAATGGGGGGCTCAATCCCAGATCCCAGTACCTTGGGATCATGACCTGAGCTGAAGGCAGGCACTTACCAACTGAGCCACCCAGGCACCTGGATCTAAATATATTTCAGACAAAAAGTCACACATAGGTCAATTTAACCTCACTGTTCAACATGTCTTCTGGCACAGAAGATGCTTTCTTTTCAGACTAAAGTGTCTTGAATTTGTTCTTTCCCTAATTTACAGCATGGTGGTCAAAAGCAAAATCCTGGTAGTCAGATTGAGTGGAGAACAAACCATTTATTAGCCAGCTGAACTTTAGAGCTGCTAACTCACATTTTCTCTATAATTGGACATGGTATATATTCAAGAAGTGGTCATGATTGTTATTCTTGTCAGCACCTTCATGGCAGGAATCACTGCTTTAGAGCCTGGCGGTGAGGGTCCAAGAGTGCTAAACTTCATGGAGCTCCGTGGAGGAGTCTTCCTCAGATCAAGCCCAGGAGCATCACACTTTATGTGAACAACTGTCCTGCCTTCTTTGTGCTGCTTGCTGGAAATCGACCCAAATGTGTGCTCTCTATCTTCCAACTGTAGCAGCCATGAACGTATGCATTTTAAAAAAACTGACCTTCCCCATAGCTTTCCATTACTTTTCTTACCCTTGTTTTCTTTCAGGCCTGATTTCAAAGCTCCTACTTTTAAGAAGCTTACTGCTCAGGGGTGCCTGGGTGGCTCAGTGGGTTAAAGCCTCTGCCTTCGGCTCAGGTCATGATCTCAGGGTCCTGGAATCGAGCCCCGCATTGGGTTCTCTGCTCTGTGGGGAGCCTGCATCCTCCTCTCTCTCTGTCTGCCTGACTACTTGTGATCTCTGCCTGTCAAATAAATAAATAAAACCTTTTAAAAAAAGGAAGCTTACTGCTCATTATGTATTTTTGTCAGTCTTTTGAAGGTGACTGAAATTAACCAACCAGCCAATGATCAACATTTCTAATATGATCCTTCCTTGATCTAATCATTCTGGATTTATTCCTCACTTGATCCAAAACTTAAACTTTTAAGATTCATGCACCCAGTATGAATTAAGATGAAAGGCTGATATATTTGCTTTCCATTTCCTTCCTCAGGGAGCAAATCAGTATACGTTTCTAATTGCTTATTTCCCTTCAAAATCAGATTACTAAAAACATAAACTATGTCTCAAGTGATATCTGACTCCACATATAGGAAAATGTGAGCATATTACCAGATCTGAGTTGCTACACTTGGTCAGTAATATGATTCCTATTTATTTTGTGTCCGTGCTAAGCATATGGGAAGTCAGAACATAAGAAAAACTTAGAAAGTCTTTTTTTCTCAGTTCTCCCAGAGAATACATTTTTATCCACATTTAGGTTTTTAAGTGTCAAGGGATAGGTAATGGTCCAAATTACAAACCAGAAACCATAAGTTTATGTTGACTCTAGTTAATATCAGAAATTCCCAGGCCTTGCAGCTTAAGAAACACATTTCTAGTGAAGTAGAAGAATGTTTATTATTAAATGTAATTATTATTAAATTACTTGCTATCTTGCCTCTGTTTTTCCCTGAACACCTTCTGATTCCTTACTTTTCTAGAGGAGTCTTATTAAATCATTGACTCCTCAAGAAATTAAAAATAGAACTTCCCTATGACCCTGCCATTGCACTCCTGGGTATTTACCCAAAAGATACAGATGTCGTGAAAAGAAGGGCCATCTGTACCCCAATGTTTATAGCAGCAATGGCCACGGTAGCCAAACTGTGGAAAGAACCAAGATGCCCTTCAAAGGACGAATGGATAAGGAAGATGTGGTCCATATACACTATGGAGTATTCTGCCTCCATCAGAAAGGATGAATACACAACTTTTGTAGCAACATGGACAGGACTGGAAGAGATTATGCTGAGTGAAATAAGTCAAGCAGAGAGAGTCAATTATCATATGGTTTCACTTATTTGTGGAGCATAACAAATATCATGGAGGACAAGGGGAGTTAGAGAGGAGAAGGGAGTTGGGGGAAATTGGAAGGGGAGGTGAACCATGAGAGACTATGGACTCTGAAAAACAATCTGAGGGTTTTGAAGGGGCGGGGGGTGGGAGGTCAGGGTTCCAGGTGGTGGGTATTATAGAGTGCACGGATTGCATGGAGCACTGGGTGTGGTGCAAAAATAATGAATACTGTTATGCTGAAAATAAAAAAAATAAATTAAAAACAAAAAAAATCATTGACTCCAATATCTACACTTAAGTTTGTCCTTATAGCATATGATGCTCATATCTAATGTTTGGTTTCTTGTATTTCTCTTGTTGCTCAGGCAGTATTGATTCAATTTAGTATATAAAACTTGCTTTCACCTTCATATTTGCAATGTTCTAGATAAAGCCCTGGGAAATCCTGGAATGACTGTCCCCATACTCTTCTCCCTACTCACTCCCAAGGTAATTGACCCCTTTTTTTTTTTTTTGCTATTTTTAAAAGATTTTTCATTTATTTATTTGACAGAGAGAGATCACAAGTAGGCAGAGAGTCAGGCAGAGAGAGAGAGAGAGAAGCAGGCTCCCGCTGAGCAAAGAGCCCCATGCGGGGCTTCATCCCAGGACCCTGAGATCATGACCTGAGCCGAAGGCAGAGGCTTAACCCACTGACACACCCAGGCACCCTTTTTTCCTGCTATTTTGAAGAAAAGCACCCAAGCGGATTTTCTAAAAGCTTCCTCATTTTTGCTGGCAGAATGCAGATAAAGTCTTATAATGAAGCAAGAGGAAACATGAGCGTATCTATGAAGAGTTTAAGACTGACCTAACTGAATGCATGGCCAGTTGGTGCTGAGTGCCTTACTAGGTGGGTCCTAACTCCTGGCTAAATGAAGGAGGATAAACTCTATGTTCTAGAGAATTCACTCTTCTGCCCATAGGAGCCTGAAGCTACAAGGGGGTTGTGAAGTCTAGGTCTTGGCTTTGCCCCTAACTAGCAGGATAAGTTGGGGCAGGTCACAGCCCTGTACCTTAGGGTGGGTAACATAATGACAGATTGTTAGATCATCACATCGGAGGATAAAGCACTGGCAGACTCCCCTGGATGGGGCGACAGTTTAGGCCTGTCGCTGCCCTCTGGATGTACCTATCAGCCTCCTACAGGACCGTGAGAGAGCTGGGACATGGCAGGTCAACCCCAGCCCTGGTGAGGAACTCATCTCACAGTGCCAGCAATGTGTGTTGCTGAGACATGAATAGATTGCATGATCACCAAGAGCACTGTCCTATCTCCCCCACACAAACAGCAGGTTCCCTCAGTTCTAGGGATAATTCAGGAAAAGTTCAGGGATCAGGAGTCCAGTCTTTGGCTTCCACATTAAAATACGTTCCCCAAGCCAGAGTGCTGATAAAAACACCATTGGGGCAGTGTGGCTCTTGGGCACCAACCCTGGATGTTTCCAGCACATGGTTTCTAGAGATTCTTCTGTGGAGATGCACTCTATTATGAAATAATACAAATATGAACACCATATGTGAGGTACAACTTCCTCCAGATTGATGAGGGTCAATTTCAATTCAAGAAAGGAGCTTCAGGGCCCCCATGTCGTGGAGTTTCCTGGTTGGAACTGGCTTGTTGCTGGGTAGGATGGAGAGTAAGAGTGGCCACATCAGTCTGCCCTTGCTCTACTGCTAGCCCATAACCCAGTTCCTAACCTATGGTAAATGCTTTAGAGTGTTTGCAGGATGAATAAAGGAATGAGATAGACAATTTTACACTGACCTCTAGAAGGACATGGATTGTCATAGGAGAAATGACCTAAGTGAACCCAATCTATGTGAGAAGACATTGTGTCACCCTTGTCTCCTAGGGTCTGAAGACAGCAGGAAATCCAAACATATAATATATTTAGAATTAAAATAAAACCCTCTATAGCTTTCTCTACCAGGCCCTCCTGACTAAAACAAGTGTAAGGCACTATAAAACTATACAAAATGATAAAACCGTAAGTAGTAAATTAGCTGATGGAAAAAGATGAGTAGAAATAATGCTGTATATCTCTGAATAAAGACACACAAAGAGGAAGAGCTCTCTAGAGAGGCATGAAGATTGTAGCTGACATTTTCATAACTGACCTAGAAGGAGGAGAGCACAAATTCATCTCTAAGTTTTCAGATTCTATTGAGTTATTGTGGGGAGTAAAGTGTCCAATTAGTGGCAATAACCACAGCAGAACTTTTGAGAGTGAGATTTAGAAAAAAGATGCTGTGACACTTCAGTATATGCATGTTTAACTTAATGTCGTTATTTACCAAATGAATGGCTCCAAGCTCTCATTTTCCAACCCGGGAAAGGGAGCTAGAAATAACTTCAGGATGCTTTTTGAAGACCTTAATGTTTTCTGCAGTCAGAAACAGACACACAAAACTCAGTCCATCCATCAGCATGGACAATGGGACCAACTAGAGAATATGCATACCCCCACATTGCCACCCATATCTGGACACTGGGTGTTAGTCTGGTGGCCACATGGTAGTAAGAGGGAAATGCTGCTGGAAGCAGTGCAAGTGAGGAGGGAAAAAAATGACCAGAGTTACCAAGGAAATTTTCACGTGAGGGAAGACAGCAGCATGAGAAACTCTGGTCTCCCAAATTTTCTTTGTGAGGTTGTCTTTCATTCATCTCTTTCTTAGAACCAATTTCCTTAAGTTTGCACACCAAATGGTTTATAAACTGCTTTCCTTCACCACCACTTTGCTTAAATGCTGGGCCTCATTATCTCTCTGCTGGACTAGCCTCTTCCTGATTTAACTCATCTTTTCTGTGCTTTAGATTTTTACCTAGGGCACACGCCACTGTCTTATATGCAAAAACTTAAATGGTCCCACATTTCTTATAGGAAACTATGAAAGCCTTTGCAGGTATATTAGCGGGTGTTCCCCCAGAGAAACGACAGGAGATTATCTATCCACAAATCATCTAACTAAATCTATATATCTGTATCTATCTGTGAATATATTATAAAGAATTAGCTCATATGATCATGGAGTTGGCAACCAAGAGGAGTTGATGGTGTAGTTCTAGTTGAAAGGGCAGCATGATTCAGAAAAAAAAAAAAAAAAAAAGCCAGTGGTTTAGTTCAAGTCCAAAATCAAGCAGTCAGGCAGGAGGAATTCCCTCTTATTCACAAGAAGATCAGCTTATTTATTTTATTCAGGACTTCAACTGATTGGATGAGGCCCATCCACACTGAGGAGGGTAATCTACTTTACTCAGTCTACTGATTCAAATGTTAACCTCATCCAAAGACACCTCCTTACAAATACATCCAGAATAACATTTGACCGAATATCTGGGACCTCATGGCCCAGTCAAGTTGATACACAAAATTAACCATCATAGAAAGGTTAATAAGACCCTTTATAATCTATCCCAAACTTAATGCTCTTATGCAGAATAGCTACACAGCTCATGGGGCCTAGTGAAAATGCAAAATCCCCTTTTCAAAAATTATGAAAAATGTCAAGATGATGAGAGTACAACATTAAGCCAAGTGTGGAGCCCTTCCAAGCACAGGGTCCTGGATGACTGCACAAATCACAAGCCTTAAAGCTGGTCCTTTTCTTTGGTCTTCCAAATTCCCTGCTCTATGACAAAAATCTACTGAGATTTTAATCCAGCATCTTCCCCATACTTCTATATTTGTTCTGTAGTCTTCAAGGCCCCATATACCTTTCCTCAGCCTGGCCAGGCTCCACAGTCAGCCTTCTTTAGGGAACCTTAAACATCCCTCTTCTGTAGCTCAGATCTAAATGAAGCCCCCCTTTCCTCTCTCAACAGAATGTTGCCCTCCCTTCCTGTCTGTGTCCTGGCATAAACCACACTGATTTCTTCACAGGCTTGTCTACCAACTAACTTGTAAGCTTAGTGAGACCATGTGTTATCCACTGGGGTTACCCTAGGATCTGATGGACTGTGAACCTATAGTTGGCACTTAATAAATATATCCTGTTCTTAAAAATAGCTATCATATAATTTCATAGTGAAGAATCATAATAGCTAGCAGATACTAGGTACTTTACCATGTGCAAGACTCTGTTTATTCAAAGTATTTCCCACATAACGATGCATTTATTCCTCACACCAACTCTACTGGAGCCAACTGTCAGTACCTCACCCATGTATTGGGTATCTCCCATTATCTTGGGTGAGGTAATGCCAGTGGGTGTGTTTTACACATTTGCCTACTGTTTCCTATGGAATTAAGCTAAAGCCACTCTCAGTGGTAAGTGGATTAAAAATGAGGCTTTCTTTGGCTGGCTTCCCTGCCCTGTATCACTGCCCTATTTCTCTGCCAGCATTCAAGTCCCTTCCTAAGTAAAACCGCCAAAATTTGGATCCTAATCTCATGGTCTGTTTCTAGGGAAGTAAAACAAAAGCAAAAACAAAACAACAACAACAACAAAACCACCCAGCCAATATTATGGCAACTTGAGATGCAGGGCACTTAACTAATCCTCCTATGAGATAACATTAATGGTGAAGGAATACATGCATGAATGATTATTGAATAGAATGGTGGAAAAATGAAAGTTTTGATCCAAGTCCATAAAAGCACAATTGGTAAGAGAAAAGTGAATTTGGGTTTGTTTTCTATATTTCTAAAAATGCTTGACTATGTGCTAACCTATATGAGTTTAAAATACACAATTTTTTAAACAATAGGCAGTGTTAGGTAATAAACAAGTGAAATGATCTCAAGAAATAATGTAGAATTAAAATATAATTATGTTCAAGAATAGTTACAGTAAACTTATGAAATAACTTATTCATAATAATTATTATGAATAATAATATGAATTATTATTATTATTATTTTGATTGTCAGGTCTTTTCTTATTAATCACCACATCCTTGACATTTTTTAAATTTAAATTCAATTAGGCCGACAAATAGTACATCATTAATTCCAATATAGTGTTCACCAATTCATCAGTTGCATATAACACCCAGTGCTCATCACATCATGTCCCCTCCTGAATGCCCATCATCCAATTGTCCCATCGCTACACCCATCTCCCCTCTAGCAACTCTAAGATTGTTTCCTATAGTTAAGAGTCTCTCATGGTTTGTCTCCCTTTCTGCTTTCTTACCATTCAGTTTTTTCTCCCTTTCCCTATGGTCCTCCACACTATTTCTTATATTCTACATATGAATGAAACCATATGATAATTGTCTTTCTCCCCAAATTAATTAATTAGTTAATTAATTAAAGAAACAAAGGAAGGAAGGGGCAGAGAGAGAATCAGAGAGAGACAGAATCTCAAGCTGACTCCCTGCTGAGCTCAGAGCCCAACCAGGGCTTGACACCCCCCATCCTGAGATCAGCACCTGAGCTGAAATTAAGAGTTGGATGTTTAACCCACTGAGCCATGCAGGAGTCCCCAAAATAAATTATTAAAGGAAAGTAAAGATAGCAGGAATAGACTTTGAACTTGTCAAGGTTGTTGATAAGAAAGGCTCACAAATGTATGACTTGGCTAGGATACTGGACTGGATCCACCATTTCTCAGTAAGTATGGCGGTCCTGATCTTCCCAAAATATGAATGACTGCCATAAAAAAGAAGATCATCAGCTATTTTGAAAAAGGGCACAATGTAAAAATAGAAGGAGATCTTCAACAATAAGCAAGGATGGTATGTCACTGCAGTTTTCAGGGCATTATCACCTTTATATTGTTGAGAATATTCTTGTACTTTCAGCAAAAGCATTTATATTGATAAATAACAAAGTATAAAGTCCATTACAATATCTAAAGCTCTAAATAATCTATGGCTTCTGTTAGAAGGTATGAATAGCTGTTGATGGCTTCAAAATACTTGGATGGTAAAACTCTAGTTTTAACAATTAATTTGATAGTAGCTGAATGGCTCATGAAAATATATCCCACATCAAAGGATGTTCTTAAAGTTAAGATAATATGTCAGCAATGTTGCTTTATATCGCACTGGCAATGCCCCAGGGAAAAGTGCTGAAGCCGCATGAGGGCCAGCATTCATTAGCGTGATAACACATTTATGCTCTTGGACTGCAGGGTGGTTGTGCCTGAGACACCACTGAGGAGTTGCTGTGAATCACGAACTTGCACAAAGTCTACTTTGCAAAGAATATGTTTAATAAAGGCTCTGCCTAGAGTGCTATACTTCTCTACTAAGTGGAAGTTCTTTTATCAATAGTAGCTGCATCTGGGAAAGTGCTGAGGTGGAACCGACTACCTCAGCAAAAGAGGCATAAACCTGATGACCAGGCAGCTCTCTGAAGCTCTCAGACACCATACAGCTTCATCCTGGAGCTCTCAGACACCACACAGCTTCATCCTGGAGAGAAGAAGCCTTGTGGACATTCCCCCAAACCTCCACTCTGAGTGAGCTGAGTGCAGGGAAAGTCTACCTCTCTGGGTGGTATGTGGCGGGGTGGTGGTCTTGCCTGAGCCATGTCACTCCCTTTCTCCTTCACCTCACTGTTGGTTGGCTGACTCTCTGTTCTCACACAGTTCTAGATAATACATATTTCGCTTTACTTTTCAGACTAACTTCCATCACTTATTTTGAAGATATTTCAAAAGAAACTTATCAGTGTCACCTTTTGAAAGAATGAGGTTATAGACGTGTATTTAAGATTTAGAATTCAGTGAAGATTTGAAAATTATAAATGAGTTTTAAATTGAAATGGGTTTATTCATACAAGTAACTAAATTCATATAAGTAACTGAATGTTTATAGAAGCAACCTCCTACTTAAAAAAAAAAAAAAAAATGTTAACAGGAAAGGTTTAAGTGCCATGTTCCAAAAGGGAGTGCTCTGACACAACTTGGCATCATTTTGTCTTTTATCTTTTTGTTGTTTCTCCTTCCATCCTCCCTGCTTGCTTCCTTTCTTCTCTCTTCCCTCTTTCCTCCCTTTCTACCTCTCCCCTCCTTCCTCCCTCCATTGTCTCTAGGACTGATAGAAAGTTATATAACATAAAATATTTAAAACCATGACATCCTAATTTTTGTTGTTGTTATTTTTCACTTCATTGATAGAAGTCTGGCAGAAGGTACAAAATGGGACAGGTCTTGCATTTTTCATACAGATTTGCTTCTGCTGCCCTGTAGGATGTCTGGCCCTGTTTAATTACACCTGCTGACTGAGAATTTTAATAAGTATTTCCATGATGAATGTTCTTTCCCATCATTAGAAAATGTATATTTAAAAAGGAGTCCTGCTTCAAACCAAATAATTACCTAAAATGGACATGTTATTTTAATTTTTAGTAGGTTACAAGTTACTGAATCTTAATAATCCTTTTATGTTTACAGAACATCCTTTTTTTGCATCCAGTGGAGAATCTACTACCAAGGAAGACACACTGACTTTATGACATATCACTGTTAGTCAGAAAATGAAAAAAACAAAACAAAACAAAAACTAAAGTTGGCAATGAAGTCTTCTCTATTACATAATGACCACAAGACTGATAATTTGAGTGAAAAGCTCGAAGTCAGTAATTAGTTATCATAAA
This sequence comes from Mustela erminea, assembly GCF_009829155.1. NCBI lineage: Eukaryota > Metazoa > Chordata > Mammalia > Carnivora > Mustelidae > Mustela > Mustela erminea. The sequence goes on from NC_045618.1 coordinate 25,917,976, forward strand.
TTAAACGGACACATGGCATAGTTTAAAGGCAAAGGTAAATGAATGTATCTAATATGTATTTTCCCCTGAAAATCTTGGTGGTTAGGTTCAGGTGTGGGCACAGGGCAAACGTTAGCCACACAGTTAACCAGACAGGTAGAATGAATGCCAACCACATGGACTATAGTTGCCAGAAATGCATTCCACGGCTGCCCAAACATTACTCACTAGCTCGTTCTGGAAACTCACGCCAGCCATTCCCTCTCCAAACCTCTGTAGGTGTGTTTGTCTAAGGTACTAAACTAGCACTGCACAGATATCCTTTTGTGAACTAAGCTTCCACAACTCCATGCCAATGATGGTTTTGTAGTGACTGTTCTCAGCTTATGTTTTCTTGGGGGAGGGACATGAGGCATTTAGAGAGGTGGAAAACTCTTCTAAAGGAATCACTTGATTATCTGTGCCATACTGTATGTCATATATGTCAGTGCTATCATTTATGGAGTTTTTGTGATAGACCTTCCAAGTTATTGTTTATTTCAGTCCAAATTTTGGCCATATAGATTAAAATCTACAGTGAGCTGGGTTCATTTTATTTGTTCAGTGGGTGGGGAATTAGCCCAGTCACTTTCAAGTAGCTGAGAAAATCTGACAACATGTAAACCAGACACTGATAATTGGTTACTGATGCTGAACATTTTAATACTCCAAGAATTCTAAAAAGGTATACGTGGATAATTTAAACTGTCTAGAAATCATGATGAAATTCTTATTACCTAGGAATCTAGCTAAGTTGTAAATAAGACTTTAAAGCACAAATCTATAATAAAACTTCGGCTTCTTCTTTATTTTCAGGGTTATTTAAGCCTTGTTTTCTTATGCAAGTTCTAAAGCAGGAATCACACTTCTAGAATCCTCTTTCTTTATAAAAGTTCACAGAGATTTCAACTCATATTTGTTCTCACAACATTCCCATGGAAAATGAGAAAATCAAATGAAATTCTTATCCAAAAGTAGCTACAATGACTTGGGGAATTGGAAGAAAAACTGTTTTTATTCTAGAAAAATAAGAAAGAGATGGTTTCTTTCTTTCTTCTTTCTTTTAGGACTTTATTTATTTATTTATCAAAAAGAGAGCACAATCAGGGGGAGTGACCGGCAGAGGGAGAGCAGGCTTCTTGCTGGGCAAGGAGACCAATACAGGACTCTAGCCCAGGACCCAAGAATCATGACCTGAATCAGAGGCAAATGCTTAACTGACCAAGCCACCCAGGGACCCCAAGAAACTGTTTCTTGAGGAGCAATAAGATTACGTCTTGAGCCAAGTACAAATCATCCTTCAGCCCTGGCACTGGCCTGCTGGTGTTAGTACAGTGAGACACACTGTTGACCAGGTAGCAAACTTTCACAAGAGGAAAGCAACGGGAATGGATGAGGGGGATGAGCACTTTGATTTCTAGTGTGAGGAATTATACAAAACCTCTCATTATTGTGCAGATGATCACGTAAATAGTAACGCAAAAGTTCTAGCCAATTGTGTTTGTCCTAAAGAGTCTCTTCAACTCCAACATCTTTCAGGCTCCTTCTCCCCTATCTTCTCATCTTTTCTTCTTCCTTTTCTCTGGGCATTTTTACTTCCTCCTTCCACTCTTTATACTTCCTTCCTCCCTTCCTTCTTTCTTCAGGTTTTATTTATGTATTTATTGTTAAAGCACTGATTAGATAACGATCACCTCTCAGCAGATAATGAAACTCTAAGACTGTGGCCTTACACTTCCTGCTTTGTCCCTCTTTCTCATTTTCTTACATATCCTTTGTATTTCTTTCTTACTCTTTTGTTTATCTCTGTTTTTCTCCTTTGTCTTAAATATGAATTTTATATCAACACAGGGACTAAGGATGATACAGTCATATGCTCTTCAGAGGGAAGGAAAAAACAGGAGAAGGAAAAGGGGAGACGAAGGAAGAACAACAAAAAATTAAAGGAATTATGTGAATTCATAGAGCTGAATCCCAAAAAATGCAGCCTCAAGGACCTGTGTGGCCCAATCAGGTGTCACTTCCATTCAATATCTCTGCCTTTAAGCAGCTTAGTTGGGCTGGGCTGGGAGCCTCACAGAATGGAGAGGATAGAACTAAAGCAAATGACCTGCAGTACTTCAGGGAGAAGGTTAAAGAAAGAGGAATCTCCCTTCTCCACTCTAAGTCCCCATGTCCTCCATGCTATTTGTTATGCTCCACAAATAAGTGAAGGGAGTTGGGGGAAATTGGAAGGGGAGGTGAACCATGAGAGACTATGGACTCTGAAAAACAATCTGAGGGTTTTGAAGGGACGGGGGGTGGGAGGTTGGGGTACCAGGTGGTGGGTATTATAGAGGGCACGGATTGCATGGAGCACGGGGTGTGGTGCAAAAATAATGAATACTGTTATGCTGGAAATAAAAATAAATATAAAAAATAAAAAAAAATAAAAAAAAAAAAGAAAGAAAGTAATATTCCACAGAACTTAATCATACTTAAAAGGTCTCAAATACTTTGTAAATAAACTGAGTTATTTGAACTCCAGTTAACTCTAGTGTGATCGGAACTATTAATGATGTGCTTGGAAATAGCTGCAATTCAAACTAATAAAACATACCTAAAGGGCAGTATTGCTCAGAATAACGGCACTTTCCTGTCATTTCTCTAACGACTTACTAAAAAATCTGTATCATCAGTCATTTGACAAGAGCAAAAAGAATATAAGCTTTAAACTGTTACACCAGAAAGCATTTCTCCTAGTTGGGGTGTAGCCCTCAAACTTATTGTAATAGAATACTTGAAATAAAACAAAATTCTGTACAAAAAAAAAAAAAAAGAAAGAGGAATCTAATCACAGACTGTTTCATGAACTAATCTTTACGAAAAAGGAATTACAAGGAATAAGGTTACTTATCTGCCCAAGTGGCTACAATTAGAAGGTACTGATTCTTCCCACTAGTTCACTGCAAATCAGTCCATAGCAAACTGGATTAAAGAGAATATAATTGTAAAAAACTGGAGTTGGAACTGGCCCAGGAGAACATTCTGTTCCATTCTCCAACCTCTACGTAGATATCTCCCACACTGGCCAACTCAATATCGATTGGCCTCCAGTCCCAAGTATCTCCTTTGCCACCCTATCAAGAATTAATCTCCTAGAGATGACCCTTCTCCTCTCAGAAACAATCCCCTTTCTGGTTTACCGTAGTCCATGTGAGAAAGTATCCAACTGAACTACATTTTAACATTAAAGAAAAATGAGAAGCCAAGGAATGGAATGCAGGAGGAAGATTATAATGGGCAAGTAAATACATTTTCTTGGTGGCTAGAGTTACCACTAATTTCTATTCTCAGAGGCTATGAAGCTCTAAGAATTCTCTGTTCCTATTACAAGTTTACCATGAGAAAAAGTAACGTCAGCACATTAGTGTATGAGCACTCATTTTTTTCATGAAAAATGAATAAACGTGTCAGAAAATGAAGCATCTTTTATTAAGTATATATAAAGTATATGTCACCTGATTTATTTCCATATTTTAATTCCACTTTTAATTTTTGACAAAAGACTGCAATTTGGTCAATGGGGGTGTGATGAAAGGTAATGAATGGAGTTCCTTACCATCCCTCGCTGCACACACAGGCTCTTGGTTGGAACTTTGTGCATCACAGAAATTCATGACTCATTTGAAAGAGCCAGCAACTGTGCCCGTTGCACTCATCAAGGCAATGGACTAGAACAAAGGGTCAAATGATGATGAGATCAGCAAAAATCTTTTCAGATATAATAGTTTCCATGCTTGAGTATCACAAAGCTCTCCTATATATTTCTGTGGAATCTTCAGGTAAAAGTATTAAGTGTAACATTTTCTTGTAATTAAAAGTTGCTTTTTAGCGCAGTAAGATTGTAGTCAACGCAGAAAAGCAAGTGTTTGACTCTACAGTCTAGTCTAGGATCTAGTCTTAGATGATATTAAATTATGATTATTAAGTCCCTACTTTAGTGTCTGAAGCAGTTGAAGACTTATGGCCTGTACCAGATGTGGCTGACAGTTATCTGGGGGTAGTTCATATGGATATCTTCGTATCTACCTTAGTCACATGTAATAACAGCAATACCTTTTCCAATGACGGCAGAGAAAAAATATTAAGATCTTTTCTATATTATTTACACTGCTTTGATAATAGAAAAGTGTAAATTAGTCTAAACTAAGGTGCTTTGTGAATCACAACTTTGCATGATCAAAGTAAGAAATCTCATTTTACTTAACCGATTTCTAACATTTACAATTTTGAGCAAAGTTCATTTCTTTTTTATGGGTTAAAATGTTCTTCATGTAGCACAGGATTCAGATCTTAACTTTAAGAACATTTAGGTCTCAAGAAATTGGGAGAGATTATATAAAACAAAGGGAGACTAAAATGACTAAGGTTGCACAAGAAGGTCTTGCTTGGCCCCCAGCTCACATGCATTTCAAATGTTGAGGAACTAATACCATGATAGTTCCAGCTGGGGGAAAAAAATAGCACAGAGAAATCCAGGACCCAAGAGTCCTCATTTTTTTTTAATTTTAAATTTTAATTTTTATTATTATTATTTTTAGTTTCAGGGGTAGAATTCAATGATTCTTCAGTTGCATATAACACCCATCAAGTGCCCTGCTATTATAATGCCCATCACCCAGTTACCCCATCCCCCAACTATCTTCCCTCCAGCAACCCTCAGTTTGGTTCCTATAGTTAAGAGTCTCTTATGGTTTGCCTCCCTCTCTGTTTTTACCTTATTTTATTTTTTCTTCCCTTCCCCTATATTCATCTGATTTGTTTCTTAAATTCTACATACGAGTGAAATCATATGGTATTTGTCTTTCTCTGACTGACTTATTTTGCTTAGCATAATACCTTCTACTCCCACAGGATTTCTCACTTGAAAATGCATCAGTACATTGTATTATTTGACCTTCATAACAATCAGAAGAAGGGCACAAGTATCAGTAACTGTTCTCACAGGTGAGGAAACCCAAGGCACAAACTGATTACTGAGTTGCTCCAATTCACTCAGCTAATGAGTGGCAGAAGCAAGCCTAATATTGCAAGCTGGCCTAGCATTTCCAGCACTATTTTCAATGTGCTCCAGAAGACTGAAATAGTAACAGGAAACACACAAAAAGAAATGGAAGTGAATGTCTCCTATTTGCATCATGCTAAATACAAAGGCAGTTGTGGTAACCTTGTTGGGTTAGAAAGAAAAGGTCCACTGGAACTGTATTCCTACAACAAAAGGTAATACTTTATGTCTCTAGAGAGAGAGATTCAAACTTGGAAGGAACTTCTGATTTCCACTTCGACATTTAAAGATCTTGGAAGTCATCACTCCTGTTTTCACAAGAAAAAAAGCTGAACACACTAAAAATCAACAACTTTTCTTAGATCCATCCAAGAATTGAGGTCACAGTGCAAACTACTGTCTCAAAAACTATACAGACCAATTGATAGATCTGGAGAATCACAGCTCTCTGAGAGTAGAAGCTGCTGCTGTAGCTAGCAACTATTTGCTAGAGATTGAGCATAGGCTATCTTGAAAATTAAAAACTCCCATGGGTACAGTCTTAGGAGGGCTCCCACACTTCTGTAAGTTTTTACCACCAGAAGCCCCAGCAGGTTATTAAGGTGAAGACTGCAGAAAAAACCTCTTGTGTTTCCAACAGGGGAAAGGGAAAAGGAGCCACTTAGAAATACAAAGTGTCTTCTTTCCCTTAACAAAGACCTTCCTCAAGGAAAACTATTTTATCAAAGCCTAACCAATGTGAAGGAAGGGGAATATACAACTCCAGCTCTTTCTAGTCTTTCTGCTCATTTAGGAGGAGGAAAAAACAAGAAATACTTATGAAAGCCACAGCTATAGCAAACAGTAAACAAAGACTAACTCTTACCCAGATAAACATAAAACTTCACATTATAGGACAATTTACCTTAGTTCTCTTGAGCCAGTACATTATGTTTAGCTTTCAAAAAAAAAAAAATTACAAGACATGCTAAAAGATTAAGACAAAAAAAGTACAGCTGAAGAGACAAAAGAGACAAAGTAAGTATCAAACTATACTTGGATATAGCAGAAATTTTGGAATTATCAGAAAAGGATTTAGAAACAACTATGATTAATAAGGGCTCTAATGGACAACATGTAAGAAGAGATGGGTAATATAAGCAGAGAGATGGACACTCTATGTAAGAATCAAAAGGTAATAGTAGAAACCAAAAACACTGTTAACAGAAATGATGAATGCCTTTGACGGTTCATCAGTAAACCAGACATACCTGAGGAAAGAATTCGTGAACTTCAAGAAATGTCAGTAAAGATGTGCTAAGCTGGAAAGCCAAGAGAAATAAAATAATGAAAGAAACAGGGCAGAACATCGAAGGACTATGAGAAAATTACAGATGGTATAGCATACATGTAGCGGAAATATCAGGAGAAGAAAGAGACATAAATATTTAAGGTAATAATGATAGAGAATTTCCCAAAAATTGATAACAGACAACAAACACATATACAAGAAGCTCAGAGACAGCAAGCAGAATAAGTAGGAAAAGAATACACTTAGGGTGATCATATTCAAGCTGAAAAACAAAACAAAACAAAAAACAAAGACAAGGAAAAAATCGTGATAAAAAGCCAGAAAAAATAACTTAAAGAGGAATAAAGATAAGTATTACATCAAACTTCTCTTCTGGAACCATAAAAACAAGACTAGAATGGAATGAAATACTATTGAAAGATATAAATCACTAACTTAGAATTCTCTGTCTAGCTAAAGTATCTTTCAAAAGTAGAAGAAAAGTGGACTTTCTCAGGCAAACATAAGTGGCTCGAATTTGTTGTCAGTAGACATGTTTTAAGGACTATTGGAGGTTCTTCAGAAAGAAGAAAATTGAAATAGGTAAGAAATGTGTATCTACATAAAGACTAAATGATGGTAAGATAAAAATTTTAATTTTCTTATTCTTAACTGATCTAACAGATAACTGTTCAAAATAATCATGGCAGGAATAGAATTGGGGAAGACAGCTTATCAATAAATGAAAACAAAAAACAAAAAACACCTCTTGGGTGTTCTTCCTGAATGCTGGAAATCTAATGTAGTGAAGAGCTTGACATGGAGACAGCAAATCCAAGGAACCCATCTTCAGTCACTGGAAGGCAATTTGTCTTTTCATAGTGTTTATGTAAACTCCCAATAGCTTTTGCTTTCCTGGTAGGTTTAAGCAAGAAAGTAAGGAGTAAATTCTACAGGGGTAACCACAAAACAGAACAACAACAACAACAACAAAACAAAAACAAAATGCAGTGGTGTTTGGGTTTATGTTATTTCTCCTCAAAGTTAAAATTTTATACTATTTGAGGTCCCTCCCACATGAAACTTTTAGGTATCTAAATTATTGATATCCCTCAATCCTTAAACTCATTTCCATATACCCCTGCATGTGGATAGAATAAATGGTACATTCTTCAGCACTCTGTTATGGGCTCATTCATGTCTAGCATGCCTAGTATGACCTCATCTACTGAATCAGAATGGACTTTCAAAAACACATGTGTACATGTTCTCACCTTGGCCCTGGATCAACAATTACCTGACTCTACATAGGGCAAGGCTCTAGACCATTTGAGTCTCATCTCTCCAGTGGCCAGGAGACCAATGCTACTCTGACGATTCAGCTCGTTCACTACACCTTATACCAGGTACTGTTGAGTTCAGAGTATAATCAAGAGCACCTGAACACCATTCACAGTGGGAGACAAAGACATCAAAATGTTCTCAAAAAAAGCATATACATGGAATATCTGTGTTCCCTTGGATCAGACCTGACAATATGATGTTGCATTCCAGAAACTGGCCATGGCCATCATATAATGAATTTGAGAGAATGTTGACATAAGTGATAAAATCCAATTTGGGGGATTAAAAAAAGAGATGACACAAGAAAACATGTGCTTAAAACACATTTATATCCAAACCCACACACATTTTAAAGAATGCTTATAATATATAAGGCTTTTCTGGAAGTAGGTGGCCTTGCAGTTTTCAGATCCCCATAGATTCTTTAAAGTGCTAACAGCAAGGGAAGTATAATTCTAAAGATTCAATTATTTTTAAGCACCAGGTTGGATAAAATGTTTTTAAAGAAATGTATTATCCTACTTAATAGGATAAATAATGGTCTATTTTAAAAATTGCATTTATTATTATTTAAATAATGTGCTCTTCCTCTGAATTCCTTGGAAATAAACACTATTTGGATATGCTTAAAAATCAACTGCTGCGGGGCGCCTGGGTGGCTCAGTGGTTTAAGCCGCTGCCTTCGGCTCGGGTCATGATCTCAGGGTCTTGGGATCGAGTCCCGCGTCGGGCTCTCTGCTCAGCAAGGAGCCTGCTTCCCTCTCTCTCTCTCTCTCTCTGCCTGCCTCTCCATCTACTGTCAAATGAATAAATAAAATCTTAAAAAAAAAAAATCAACTGCTGAACTTCTGTTTGAGAATTCAGAGTTCTGTAAAGAAGTGAAGTCTATACAACATGATCTCAGTGACATCTTCTCAACCCTTGAGCATGGGATAGGTCTCCCCTCCTTGCTGAGAATGACCTGTCTCCTGCATTTTCACTTGAATCTAGCTATCTAGTGCACAAGCACATACACACTCCCTCTCTCCCTCCCCCCACCCCCCGGCACTTCTCAAATCCTACAAAGAAGTAAGATATAAGATAAAATGGGAAATACCACATGTATGTCAGCCTATACCCACTTTGATCCTGGGATGCCCCACCATCCCCACACCCCTTGCCACCCAATCCCCTTTCTGCCCAGAGTTTCAAGAGTATGCAGAAAGTCTGGTCTGTTCCCTTGGGCCACAAAAGAAGACTGAAACATCTCTCTCAACAAACCCATGCAAACATTTTACAAGTCACTGATCTGGTAAATTATAACAACCCTAGCTAAATAAAATTGGCCTTACATGCAAGAAACCTGAGGATCAAGCAACAATGTTCCTCTCACATTTTTTTCTCCACACCCACTGTCTCTCATGTCAGGTTCAGGGACTTGATCAAGGTAGGAGCCATCAAGATCTTTGATTTTTCTATTGAATCTCAGGTCTAGGACAGGACTTAGAAATCATCTTCCATTTCAGTTCACCCCCCACCCCATCACTTCAGTGCTTATTAGCTAAGCCAGACTCTATGAATCACACGCAGCAAAGGGGATGGGGATGAAACAGCCCCCGTGCAATCTGCAGAAAAGACAGATGCAAAGCAGGCTGCCAGGTTAGCCTCTCTGCTGCCAAAGAAATGTCAACTGATTACACCCCAGAAGGAAAAGGGGACAGATGGATTGATGTGACTAATGTCATTAGCCTATTTGCCTCTGGGAATTAGAAACAGGGAGAAAACACAAGAGTATTTACCCATATGCTTCATGAAGGTAAGGGCTGGGAATATTTTGGCTGTTTCTTGGTACAAAAAGTATTCAGTCTCTATTACATATTCTTTCATTTCTTTTTTAACATGGCTGTGAATGCCAGAGTGAAATCTATTAGAATTCAATTGATTGCTCTGCGATCACACCCAGTGATCACAATTATATTGTGACACCCAGGGAGTCACAATTATAATACATTTATAGGGGACTGTTCTCTAACATAAAAACATAGTGACAAGGGACCCACAACAAGAAAAAGAAGAGAGTATTATTCTAAATGATGAAAATTAAATAGGGAAAAATAAAATAGGGGGAAATGAAAAATATGTTTAAAGAGGAAGTGAAATAGGAGAATAAAAAGAGAGGGTAGGAGAAAGTTGAGGAGAGGGCCTAATGAGAGATAAGAGATATTTATGGGACTAATGCTCCCTTTTTCAACCTCATTATTGCCTTTCTCTTATAGCCCCCCAAAGGCTTCCGCTTAGCTTGTGTTCAGCAGATGCATGTTTATTCTCCCTATGCTCAGCTGTCAGAAACTTCATCTGTTAAAATGTTAGTTATGAGGACTGTGAAAAAGAAAGCTGATATAGTAAATTTGATTCAACAACCACCACCACCACAACAATAAAACATTTATTTTTGTGTGTGCTGTATTGAACCTCCATAAGAGTAACATAATTGCTAAATTTAGATTAAATAACCAAATTTTAATAAAGCTAAGAAAAAGTATCATTCTTTAGACAGTGTGATAAGTTTTTGAGTTTACACTAAGCTAATATATCAAAACAGTAGGAAAAGGAAAAACAAACCCGAAAGCCAATTGAGAGGCAGGAATATAAATATTCAGGGGAACATCTGTCAGGGTTTAAAAATAAACTTCTGGGATGCCTGGATGGCTCAGTCAGTTAAGTGGCTGACTCTCGACTTCAGCTCAAGTCACCATCACAGGGTCCTGGGATCCAGCCCCATGTCAGGCCCTGTGCTCAATGGGGGGTCTGCTTAAGATTCTTTCTCTCCTGCTCCTCTACTACTTGCATGTGCTCTCTCTCTTAAACAAACAAATAAATCTTGAAACAAACAAAACAAAACAAACAAACAAACAAACAAACAAAACACCTCCAGAGCTAGGAATAAATAGTGCCTACCCCAACAGAACAAGATTCATAGAACAAGAGGTGAAGTACTCATAAGGTTTTGCCTTGATAATGGGGAATAATTAAACCCAAACTGAGCAATGCTCCAGTCCTGCCTAATCAATATTAAAAGCAACATTCAAAAGGACAAAACTATTTCCAAGGAACTTTATTGTGTCCCAGGGCAAAGCATAAGATTATTTATAGGAAGACAAAAATATTGAACACTCAGGAAGTTATAATTCACAATGCCTGGAATCCAAACCGTGATTACCTAGGCATCCAAAGAAGCATAAAAATGCATCCCATATGGTCATATACCAATGAATCTAAATGGAACAGACACAGAAAGTTAAAAAAAATTAGGATTAACATTTAAAAATTTTTATGTCTATTATATATATTTAAAAAGTTAACTAGAAGCATGAAGGACATAAGAAAGATTGAACTTCTACAGATGAAAACTATAACATCTGAGATGAAAAACATATGAATGGGAGTAAACACAGACTAGATCTTGCTAAAAATGTTAGTGAAATTGAGGACAGAGCAGTAGACACTGCACAAAATGGAAGACAGAGAGAAAAGAAGAGAAAAAATGAAGAAAGTATAACATATCTCTAAACTGAATGAAAATGAAAATATAGAGAAATTATAGAGGGCACTAATGAAGTACTTAAGAAAATTTTTAACACTGGATGTCTACTTTTAGAAAAGAAGTTTTCAAATCACTTACCTTAGATTCCACCCTACAAAACTAAAAAAGAGATCAAATTAGACCCAAATTAAGCAGAAAAAAGAAAATAATAAAGGTCAGATTAGAAGTCAGTGAAACAAGAAACAAAAACAATACAGAAAAGTTACTGAAACTGAGAGTTGATTTCCTTATGAAGATGGATAAACCTTTAACAGATGAATAAGGGGAAAAAACCAGAAAACAAAGATAATCAATTTCAGGAATGAGAGAGGTAGTGTCACCTGAGGGTCTATATATGTTAAAAAAGAAAATAAAGGACTATGATGAACAACTTTGTATTAATACATTATACAACTCAGACAAAAATGGGCAAATTCTTCAAAGACACAAACTACCAAAGCTTACCTAAGAAACAACAGGTAACATGAATAACCCTCTATTAAGGAAATTAAAATTGCATTTTTACAAACTTTGCCACAGAGATCTGTCAATGGTGAGCTCTACCAAATATATAAGGAAGGATTAATATCAGTTCTATGCAAACTCTTCCAGAAAACTGACATGTAGGTGATGCCTCCAGCTTATTCTGTGCGGTTAAAATTACCCTAATACCCACATCTGACAGAGAAATCACAAGGAAAAAAATAGATATAAATATCTGCTTGAACATTCATGTAAAAAAACCTAAAAATTTAGCAAATCACATCAAACTGCATATAAAAAGAATAATAATATATCTTGATCAAGTTAATGCATACCAGAAATTCAAAGTAAGTTTAACTTTAAAAAATTAATCAATATAATTCAACATATTAACAAAAGGAAAACCGTATTATCATCCCTGTAAGTTTACAGGGAAATTTTTTTGACAAAATTTAACATCCATTTCTCACTGAAAATCTCATCAAACTAGAAAGAGAGAGGAACTTCTTTAAATCAATAAAGAACATCTATGAAGCATCATATTAATGATAAAAAGACTGACTGCTTTCCTTCTAAAATCAGGAGAAACACAATGATATTGTTCTCATCATTTCTATTTAACACTGAATCAGAAATGTAGCCAGTGTTAATAAGACAAGAAACAGAAATAAAAACATCCAGATTGGAAAGGATAAGATAACACTTTTTATTCATAGATGACATGATCATCTATGTCAAAAATCCAAAGGGACCTACAAAAAATGCTACTAGAACAAACAAAATGAGTTTAACAAGACTGCAGAATACAAGATCAATACACAAGAACTAATTTTCTTTTGATACACTAGGAATAACCAACTAGAAGTTGCAGTTAAAGAAACTTTCATTAATCCAAAAATAAGAAATAAAGATGAATATGATAAAAGATGTAAAAGACCTATACAATGCTAACTACCAAACACTGCTGAGAGAAACTTTAAAACACCTAAGTAAGTGGATAAGATAAGCTTATAAGCTAGAAAACAGTATTGCCAAGATGTCAGTTCTCTCCAAAATGATCTATATATTCAAAGAACTTAGATCAAAATATCAGTATTTTCATAGAAACTGACAAATGTATTATAAAATTCACTTGGAAATGCAAAGAACCTATTATAGCCAAAAAGCTTTTAAAAGAGAACATACTCCTAGAACTAATACTACTTACTTCAAGAACTATTATACGCTGCAGTAATTGTCATAGTATGGATTGACATGAAGATAAACAGATCAATGAAACAAAACAGTATCCAGAAATAAACCCAAACATTTATGAACAACTAATTTCAACAAAGCCTCAAGATAATTCAGTAGAGAAGGAACTTTTTAATAAATGATGTTAGAACAATTTTATATATATATATATATATATATAGAGAGAGAGAGAGAGAGAGAGTTATATATATATAATTCAGTATACACACACACACACACACACGTATCCATAGACAAAAGGAAAAGTCCATGTACAGAAAAAGAACTTCAATCTATACCTGGTACTATATACAAAAACCAAGTGAAAATGGGTCATAGACTTCAACGTAAACCTACAACTATAGACTTACAGAAGCAAACATATGAAGAAACCTCTTTGACCCTAGGTTAGAAAAAGATGTCTTAGACTCAAAAGCATAATCCATATAAGAAAAAAAAATGAGAAATAGCATTTCACCAAAGTGAAAAACTTTTGCTTTTTTGAAAGATACTGTTGTACTATTAAGAGGGTGAAAAGGAAGTTGAAAAGCTACAGATTTGGAGAAAACACTTGCAAAGCATATATCTGAAAAAGAACTTATATCGAGGTATATAAGGGACTCTCAAAACTCAACAATAAGAAAAAAAGGATAAGAGAATGGGCAAAAGATTTGAACAGATGCTCACCAAAGAAGAAGATGTATGGGTTTCCCCTGCTATATAAAATTAGAGGGTTCCTATGGAAGCTTTCTAAGTCCAAATGGCCTAAAGCAAGGAAGAAATTACCATTAATTTATATGAAAACAATTTTGAGCATTCTCAGACTAAAAAAATAAACTGTCTTGGGTTTTTCTGATACCTTAGGACACATCTTACTAATGTTTGCTCAAAATAAATCAAGATAAACCAGAGAGGCTTACTGACACAGTTCAAACTTCTGGTGTCTTGATGCTGAGTAAAAACAACAACAACAACAAAGATTCTTTAAGCTAGTATTTACTAAATCTATGTCTACAGGTCTCTGCATGAAAATCATAGAGACTCCCAGTCTCCCACCCAACCTCCCACCACCGTCGTCAATGAGTCTTCAGAGAAGGAAGGTGGAGTGAAAGTTCCAAAGGGAATGAGGACTGGTATTTGAGAAGCAGTGTTTAGGCTTCAACTTTGTGTGGACAATGTGCTACATGTCGGAAACGCCTAGGAAGATGGGAATGTGGTTTCCATCCTAGAATCACTCATAAAATCAAGGAGAAAGAAGCACAAAAAGGCATGATTGTGCATGTATGACAAACGTTTTAACAGTAATTTACCAGATGCTATGGGATCATTGGAGAAAGCATCTGTGGAAGGCAAAGAGGATTCCTGGAGGAGGAGATATTTGTGAATGATCAGGTGTGATGAAAGAATGAAAACTGTGAATGACAGGTGTGCTTCTAGAACATTTTGTAAAAAACAAACAAAATATGAGATAGGATTTGTATTAGAAGAATCTGATAATTCCAGCAGAGAAGATGGATGGTAAATCAGAAACAGGGAAACCAGTTGGGAAAAGACCTCAAAAATCCAGAGATACTGAACTTGAGGAGATACCAAACTTAAACAGTGGCATTTAGGATGGAAAAGAAGATAAAGAGTTAATCATCTGGGATACTGAGTCTTCCAGAGTAACTGTGTAATCACAAGTACAGGCTGAGGAACAGGATGGGGTCAAGAAAGAACCTGAGTTTCTCTGTTAGATGATGGAAAGTGTCATTCATGACTTCACGCATTTCAGAGTATGTATTCATTATTGGAAATGGTGAATTTGAGATGTTTTAGACAGTCACATGGAGCAAGATACATTTCTCTGCTGCAGGTGTGATGAGAATCCACAGACATGGACCAAGGTGTTAAATGTCAGTCTGATACAGCGTGAATACCACCCCTTAGATCTGGCGTCTTCAGGCAGTGTTAACACAAAAAGTTTAGACAAAAGGGGGTTTTATGAAATTTTAGCATGAGGGGTTTCAGCATGCTGATGGGGACAGAAGTTACACTGAAATAGAGGATCGCAGAGGAAGAGAGGAAAAAAAAAATCCCTGTAAAATGATACGGTATACAACCAGATTAAAACTCCCACCCCCCAAATTATTAAAATAAATTAATTTTCCTACAGATGTTCCATGAAAAAAATGTTCATGTTCTTGTAGAGTTTTAATCTAACAAAGAGTAAAAAGTTGACTGTTGTATATGACAATCATCCCCAATAAGTATGGGCCAAGCTCTAGTTTGCTCCCTAAGAAATGACAATGTAAAAGCTGAAAATAGCCACACATGGCATTTACCAACTACCAGTCAGCTCACCTGTCCACTCCCCCCAGAGCAATAGGGGACAGTGCCAGAAAAATAGCGTCTACCAGGTGTCAGGCACAGTGCTAGTCAGCACGGCACAGTGAGCTATATGATTTGCACTGTGTGTGGGATGATTCCAGCCACAGCTACTGCCCAGAAAGAACTTCCTTTTCTCATTTGCACAGTAAGCAACATAAAAGTACCCACCCTAGTGAATCCTATATTCTAAGGGAGAGAGAATAGGAAGAAATACACAAATGGTGAGATAGTGCAATCTTAACACTGTGGATTTGAGAAGTAAGGGGAGAGAAGAACCAAGACAGAGAGGGGAAGTTGTATTAAATGCAGGATCCCTCTCTGATGAGGATGAACTTGAATACAGATTTGGATATTAAGGAGTTTGCCCAGAAAAGACAGAGGAATGGGGAGCAAGAAGCATAAATGCAAAGGCCTTGCAGTAGACACAAACTTAACATACTGGCACAAAACCAAGATTGCCAGTACAAGGCCTGAGGAGGGGAAAAGCAGAGGAGGGGGACAGAGGGCACGGCAGAGAGGACATAAAAGATGATAAAGTGGATTTTACGTTTCATCATAAAGTGGATTTTACATATGAAATATAATGCATGATTTTCAGTAGTCACTCTGGCAACAATAGCAAAAGGAAGAGCAACTAGAGAAGAGCAAGGAGGTCAGTTAAAGGGGTCCAGATGGAGATGATGAAGTTGTGGGTAAGGGCAGCATTGGTGGGAACAGCAACAAGAGGAGTGATCTACAGGTGTCGCAGGGGGCACTGCGCAAGATTCTCTGATGAGTGAGAAATAGAGAGTATAGGGAAACCAGGAACCAATGGTCGAAAAACTCTGTTTTGGACCTTTTATATCTGCAAGCTCAAACTTCCAAGCAGTTGTTTAGGATGCCAATCTGGTCCTCGGAAGAAGGAAGGGCTTGTGTTACTCATTAGCGGGGTTATCAGAGGGCAAATGACATTGGAAGGAGAGGAGGGCAGGTAAGGTTGGGGTACTGACCCTGGGTCTAGGAGGAGGCTCTGCACCCAGAGACCCGCACAAGAGCACCCCAGCCTGGAGCAAACACTTAGGCTAAAACGAAGAGGAGGAGGGCAGGAGGGTACGGGGAGTTAAGGGTTCACAGGAAGCCACTGGCCCTGCAGGCTGTACCCTAGGTCTGGTGGGAAACAAAGGAAGTCACACCACTGAGGTCGTCTCCGATGGCAGATGCAAGAGAAGACCAACACAGAAATTCCAGTGAGCCACTGGAGTAGGGGTAGGGTAGAGAAAAGGGCAGCTTTGTAAGGCTCTGCTGGTCAAACTGAACAGGCCATGAGGGCGAGAGCAGCAAAGAAAGACCCTGGAGGACTCTGGTTTGGGCGATGGGGTGGCACTCAGTGTCCAAGAGTAGCCAAGAGAGATGCAGCGGTGATAGAAGTGTTGGGGTGAAGACGTGTCCGTAGAGGAAGGCGCAGCACTCCTGTGAGGACAGCCAAGGGGATTTCCTTTTGAAAACGTTTTCTTGGTCTTTTCAGGCTGTGGGATACAGGCCAGCTGCTGAGGTGTGGGATGAGGAAAACGGTGAAGCTCTGAGTAGCAGAGGTGAGGGGTGGAAGAGTGAGTAAGTGCACATGGATCACTGTGGAGACTACTCATCAGTAATGTTGGCAGTCACATCACTGCAGAAAACCATTCATCTCTGAAGGCACCGAAATGCAGGGCTGAGGTTCGAGAGTGTGGAGGAAGGCAGTGGCCACCGGCTTGATTTAGCCTGGGGATCTTTAGGGTGGAGGCTTCAGAAGGCAGGATGAAAAGTTCTCCAAGCCAGTCAGTCACTCAGAGGATGGTTGTGCGCTGTCAGCCAGTGAGGGAAGAACTAGATGTGCTGGGTGGAGAGCAAGTGCTCCCTGTCCTGATCTGGGCACTGGTGGCAACTTGTGCAAGAGTGTGCGTTTACCAGGCTGCCCACCTCATGGGCCCACTTTCCTCTCTGTATGTGATACTTCAAAACAACACCAAACCTCAGGTGAGGTAGCCAGGAAAGGGAGTCAACCACAGCAGATATGTCCAGGGGTGTGTCATCCCGAGGTTGGGTGCTGAGGTGAAAATGCTGACAGGAACCTTGGACCCAGAAGAAAACTAACACATGCCAGCAACAAGAATGGTAAAAGCAGAGAATGAACTTGTTGCTCCATTCAAACCCACGGGATCTCAGTCCTAGAAGCATCGTGGTGCATGATTTGGGGGCAACTTATGTAACCTATTCAAGCTTCAGTTTCTTCACTTGTAAAACAGCCTTCAGAACAGACCCTGCCTATCACTGTCATGCCTCTCACTGGGAGGAATAAATGAGATGATAGATGCGAACTGTGTCTGAAATATAACCCCCCTGTAGCTATCATCATTATCACTGTGGTTGGTAAGGATGACATGTGTGTTTGAAATCATCTGGCACTGTCCCTGGTTCAGAAGAGAAATTCCATAAACTCTTGTCAAACACAGATCTGAGCCCCATGTAGAATATGACATATTCCAGGGACACAGAAAGAGCAGGGAAAGGAAACATCACCTGCATCATGGGGAGAGAAAACACATCCCAAAAAAGCAACATGGGAAAAATTACAAAGCCACATAGCAGTTAGGTAAAAATAAAACAAAAACAAACAAACAAAAAAACAAAACAGAATGCTGGTTAAATTTAGATGAGCTAAGAGTGCACAGATGAGGGGCAAGAAGAGTGGGTGGAGGACAAATAGGGAGGTTTAAGGAAGACCAGGTGTGAGCAAGAAAGACTACAGGCTGAGGCAGATGTGGCCTGGGGAGTCACTCTCCAAGACTAGCAAGCCTTGATAAATCATGCTCCCGAAGGAGAGAGGCAGCACCGAATATGGGAGATGTGGGCTGGTTTGTATAGGACAGAAAGGTTCGAGGAAAGGAAGGAAAAACAATTGTTGGAAGCCACTACCTCTGGGCTACCAAGTCAACTCTGAATGTGGAAGCATCTCAGAACCTCTCGCAAGTGGAGCAGGGAACAGGGCAACAGATATGACGGCTACAAAGACTCTTCCCTGCAGCCGTGTGTGGGATGTGCTGCATCTCCGAAGACAGAGGCAAGAAAACCCACACGGCGGAGTAAGACTCTCACAAAGATGCCACAGTATGACAATAAGTGCTTACGTGCCAAGGCAGGAACTGGGAGGGTATGACTTAGCATTGGTAATTACGTGGAACAAATTGTGAAGCCATTTATAAACTTAATTCTCTTATGGATTCTGAGCCTATAGAATATGTTCTTGAAACAAAAATTAAAGAGAGTGAAATGCTAGAAAATGTTGATGTGCATAGGGCGGGTGCATTGTTCCTCTGATGACGTGTAGGATACCAACAGGGAGTAGACGGCTCTGATGTGTTCACTGCCTGAATCTCATCTGTTGTCTCTTGCGCAAAAGGGGTTCCTTTGCGAGTAAGTTATTAAAAGTGTACATGACTTGTATATAGGCATACTTTACTGTAAATCATTAATCATCTACAGAATGTGATCGTGTGTCATTACAAAGATTTCCCTAAAATGTCCAGACTTGTGACATCTCCCAGACTACAAAAAGCAAAATGCAGAGGGAACAAACAAGCCATGGTAAGAATGCAAACTTCCCAGGAAAACGGAGGCTGGTTTTCAATGAGAACGGGAAACCAAGCCTTGAAGGAACTCCCCACTTCTCCTAAAGCAAATCCACCCAACTCAGACATAGGAGTCGATCAATATCCCAATTTGGAAAAAGGAAACAGAAAAACCTTGTTTTCAAAACATAAGATAGTGATCAATTTTTGTTGTTGTTGTTTTTTGTTTTTTGTTGTTGTTGTTGTTTTGTTTTTTTTGTCCTAAGGGTCCAGAGGATATACAGTGCAAAAGAGCTTTTGGTGAGGGAATGGCACAGACTGAATGTCTTCTGCTGACTGTGGTGGGGTGTGAGGAAGCACGTGCCAAGAGTGGAGCTGGAAAACACCCTGAGAAATAAAAAGAAACCACATCCAACAAAGCAGGTGAGATGATGATCATGATGCAGTTAGCGATGGTGTGTTCCTACATAAAGATAAAGCCACAGGCTTCTAGAATCCCCAACTCAGCCCGCTCCAACACCACAAGTCATCCAGGCCCCTCCTTCCATCTGCATGAACCTACCTCCTGGGTGGGGCAGTTGGGACCTTGCCTGGTGTTCCCTGCAAATACCGCACCTGTGCTGCTTAACACACACATTCACGTGGGTTGTAGGTATTCCTGCTGCCTCCACAAGAGTTCCATGATCTTTGTTTTGCATGCACGGCACGCAGCATAGAGCTGGGCACATGGCAGACCGCAGGGCATGTTTGCTTCCCAGGGGCCCCCGTTTAGTGTGGACTATTTTAAGAAGGCCACACCTACACAGACATGTATGTTGACCTTCCCAGGAACTGAGGATGGCACATACCACAAACTGAACGTCCCTGGTTTCAATTTCACACTTCTAATCAGGCATGAAATCATTCTGTGAAAATCTGTGGCATGGTGATTCCAGCAACTGTCGATAATTATTAAAACTGTTAATATTCGAATTTCATCCATACGTTTGTGTGCTCCATTTTGCAACACGGGAGTGTAAAAGCGAAGTTTTAAAATATTCTGCCTTGAATGACTGACAACATTAGATAACGAGTATTTGCTATCGTTCAAATGCAGTGTTTTAAATTGCCTCAAGGAGTGAAGACACTGATTCCTACACCGTGTCTTACTATCCCATACAGGCAGCTGTTATTTCTGTCACAAAATATGCCAGCGTATCATTCTGGACACAGCTCTTCTCAGGAAGGTTAGCCCTAATTACTAATGTTACCAACCACTTCAAGAAACCAGGACATTTGGATGAGAAGAGAAGATAAAAAGCAAAAACTGATCCAACAGTTGATTCCGATACCAAAATTGGTGACACCCAGACCTGACTGATCATCAGAATCTGTACTATTGGTCACCACTGTGAGTTGCCATCAGCCATCACTTACCTCCTGACTGTCAGGCTGTCACTTCCTTCCTGTAGCTCAGTATGATTTGGGCTCTGAAATAAGTGTGATGGAGACACAAGGCACTGTGACTTAGGACACGAGATCACCATAACAAGCGGGCATTCATTTCAGAGCACCGAGAGACCGAGAGAGAAATACTTTTAAAAACTGGCAAGAGTGCAATCTCCTGCCCCCTCCATCCTCAAAAGGCATCTGGTTTTACCTATTTTGCCCATACCCCCCCTTAGGAATATTGAGAGTTCTCTGATTCATGAATTTTTACATTATTTCTTTTTAAACTTTCTTTACATACACACTGACAGCTAAGTGCATAGGCCCAGATAATTTTCCAGTTACTTCAAAAGGAAGAAATCTCCCTCAAATTGAAACTTGAAATAGAAGTTGGAGGAAAAGCTGAGGAAGAAAGATAAGGAACACAACATGGGAACTGTAAATTCAGTGAACCGAGTTATATTGATATTCCAAAGACTCTATTTGCTTTCATTTATCAAAAGGTGCTCAAAGAATTTCAGTGTTATCACTGAATCAAATAAAGTACTCAGAAGGGGGATTCAAACCAGATCCCATCAGGGAAAAAAAAAAATGCCAACATTTCAAATGTGAGTAAACATTTTATTTTACAAGGTTTCCATTCTCCTTTCATCTATCAAGAGGTCTCCTCAGCTCTTCTCAGGCTTTTTGAAAAATGGGAGGACTTCAGCCAGAATTTATAGGTCAGGCCACAGCAGCTCACCCTCCTAAAATGGGTGCAGGAGCCCATCCCCCAAATGCCCACAACACTCCCTCCCAGGGGTGTCAGCACTCTGATTACTCAAGACTCTGGTGAGTCAGCTGAGACACCAAAAAGAGCCAGAACGGGTAGATTTCAGCTGCGCCCTCTGTTCTCCTGGAATATTTTGTAGAAATATCTAAGAATGCTGCAGGGAGATCTGTGCCCATAGCAGTGGCTCAATTAGTGCTTGCTAACATAATCACAGTTATTTTCCAACTATAGTTCCACCCCAAGCTCAGTGCTCCATCTGCACAGTATTACTAGCAAGAGTTTTGCATTCTTTAAACGGAAATGCAATCTTTTTTTTTTTTAAATGAACCCCTAGTGTGTCCCATGCAATGAATCTTCCACAGCCTATGTCATCTAATTTCACTTTCCCATCCCGTAGTGTGCGCCATCTAGGAAAGGAACCCTCAACAGGAGTGGGTCATTAGAATAATCCAGAAGATTTTTAACCAGGCTGAAGTTCCAGCCCAGAGATTCGACTCAGTTGGGTTGGGTGATGTTGGGGCTATTGGGATCAGCTCTAAGCCAATTTGGGGAAATACAGAACCAGCCAACAAAATGAAGACATAAAGAGCTACTTCATTGTACCCCTGGGGCTAATAATACATTATATGTTAATAAAAAACAATTTTTTTTTAAAAAGGGCTATTTCATTGAAATCTCTGGGCTGCCTTTTAAATTACTTGTTTATTTATGAGACAGAATCTGAAAACACTGGACCCTGAGACCTTCTGGTTGGTTATTCTTCTGGGCCGCTTAGATAGTAGTGAAACTAGCACTCCAGGAGAAAATAAGCAACATGGTGAGCTGTGCAAATTAAAACTAGCCTCTCACCCTTGCTTCTTTTATGTGATTTGGGTTGAGGGGGAAAATTCTAAGGCAATGTATTCACTGAACTTTACATCAACATTCACCTCTCATACCTGACAGAATTTCCAGTTGGCAGCATCTTTTTTTTTTTTAAATTTTATTTATTATTTGCCAGACAGAGATCAGAAGTAGGCAGAGGGGCAGGTGTGGGGGTGGGGAAAAGCAGGCTCCCCACTGAGCAGAGAGCCCAATGTGGGGCTCGATCCCAGAACCGTGGGACCATGACCTGAGTCAAAGGCAGAGGCTTTAACCCACTGAGCCACCCAATGAGCCAACTCTTCGT
This sequence comes from Mustela erminea, assembly GCF_009829155.1. Taxonomy (NCBI): domain Eukaryota; kingdom Metazoa; phylum Chordata; class Mammalia; order Carnivora; family Mustelidae; genus Mustela; species Mustela erminea. The sequence goes on from NC_045618.1 coordinate 25,940,258, forward strand.
GCATAGTGCCACTTAAAGCAAAGTTCCATGGAAGTATGATATACTTCTATGGATATAAATTTCAGTGGCAAACATCATTGGCTTCCAAACACCTGACATTAAAGGAATCTCCAATCAAAAGACAAGCACAGTGGCTTTCATCCAATATAAAGCTATGATAATTCTATAATGAGACCCTGAATCCTTAAGTCACTGTAATATGATTTTATGTTGTGACACTAGTACAAAACACATCAACTCTAATGCATAGATTCTGACACATTATGACAACAGAATACTAAAGATAGCCTTTTTCTAATCGGAAAATGCTGGGTGTCCCTGGCAGCGTCTTTATACGTTACCTCAGTAGCTCTTTAGATTTTATGGGTGGAGAAACTGGTAAAGGTATCCCGTTCAGGACACAATGGCTACCTAGAAAAAGAGTCACAGGACTCAGAGTTTCTGACTCTATTCATTCAAATGTGATTTCCCAGTTCTAAAGGCCTTGCCTTTGATCCTCTGCCTCTGAGTATCAAAATTGGCCTTATTTACCCGTTGGGCTTGTCTGCTCAGCTTGTACTTGTTACTGCCTTCCTGTGCCCACTGCTTTGCCTCAAGGACCTATCAGCTTCACACTATTTTAGATTTTATCATACATTTCCTAGGAGAGTAAATTCATGTTAATAATAATACAAAAGCTGTCAACTTTAAGACATTCAGAGTAGCTTCCAAAATGTCACTCATGAAGACCTTTGTACTTCCACTGAGAACATTTCAAGTTCTCTGCCCATGATAAGCACATTAATAAGAGTAGGAGAGGGTCCTGAAGTTCCACATATCAAAGAAAACACAAGAAAATTCTGCTCAATTTCTGGAGAAATTTGTTGAAGTAATATTATCTTTAGTGTCATTACAAGGTCACTATATAAAATGTATGTGAGCTTTGAAACAGGTTTATACACATCATTTACATTTTCCTATGATAAAATAGCTTGAATGTTGTATTCTCCTTTGCTGTTGACATTCTTTCTAATTCTACATCCTCATAAGTATGGACTATCTCAGAATATAACTCCCACCTAGAGTAGCTGTTCTCACACTAAGAAATCCCACACTGTGGCATTCATCAGCTATAATTCTGCAAAGAATGAGCTACTCCAGCTTAATTTAAGTAAATAATTATCTTTCCATATATGAAGATAGAATGTGCCTGTCCATACAGACAAAAAAACTGAACACACAGCAATGGGAGCTGAAGGTATGCAAATGTGTACACGCACATGGCCTCCAGCCACTGTCATTGTTCCCACAGATTCTGGTCAGATTCTGCCTACTATATCTATATCTTTCTCTGCCCACCCGTTACCCACAATTCCTAAAACTCCACTGATTATTTGGAAAGAAAAAAAAAGAGATCAATCAAAAGGCTGGTATCAAATAATTGTATGGGTGTTTCCTAAATTGCTTTTCAATAAGGAAGAATGCCAGAAACAACCTTGTTAGCCACAGACATAAGTAAATTCCTTACAGGGCAACTTGCAATCTGGAAACACCCCCCTTTTTTCACATTTCATCTACTGCCACATATTCATCACTCTGCTCTTTTAGTAGTCTCCAACAAACCAAACTTTTTGTATCTGTGGTTTTTGGGTTGTCTGTTCGTTTTTGTTTTTTTAATGCAGAACTCTAGTGAGGGCATGTGTTACGATGAGACTGGGTGTTATATGCAACTAAGGTGTCATTGAATACTACATCAAAAACTAATGATGTACTACTATACAATGGCTAACTGAACATTAGAAACAAAACAAAACAAAACTCTAGTGAGAACACCCTTCTCCCAGGGAACATCCTGCCCATCTTCTTGAAATGTCACTTGTTCTGCAACACTTTTATGTTCTCCTCCATGCAAAATACTGCTACAAGTATTAACAGCTCCTCCCCACCAGGGCTATCCCAGCGTAGGGAGCACACAACACATTGTACTGAAATTGGCCATGACCTGCCAAATGCAAGTGGTAGAGTGTATCCTCCTTGAGGACAGGTGTCATTTCTTATTTGTGTCTGTCTCCCAAAGTGCTTCACACTACACTGTGCCTGGTAGAGATATCCAATAGATATTTGTAGAATGAATTGATTAATAGGAAGAAACGCCTTATTTCCTGGGGCACACACAAACCAGTCTGGATTCTTACAGGCTTGTGAAGGATTTCATCTGATCATATCTGTTCCTGGGAAAGTTATAGGTGGCTGTGACAGAAGCCATCTTTCCAGGCACCATGCAAGATGTTCAGATAAGTTTGTGCTTCCAGAATGAAAATGAGCTACTTCATATGCAAGCAACTGGTAATGCTATTATGATAATGCATAATAACATATGAATAATTTCTCATTTATTTCTTTGATTTGCCATCTTGAAATAATTTTAGATTTATAAAATAATTGCAAAAATTCCCGATATACTACTTGCCAAGCTTCCTTATTGTTAACATCACACAAAACTGCAGCAAATTGATTAAAATCAGGAAGCCAATAATGGTATCATGTTATTAACTCATTTACAGACCTTGTTCAAATTTCATCTACAGTTTCACTAATGTCTCTTTCTGGACCAGGATCCAAATCAGGATCAGATACTTCATGTAGGTGTCACAGCCCCTTAGTGTTCTTGAACCTTGAACCCTTCCTCAATCTGGCAAGGTATCTAGTAGAATGTCTGTGATTTGGGTTTGTCTGTATTTTTTTCCTCATGATTCAGTTCAGGTTCTGTGTTTTAGGGAATAATATCACTGAAGAACTGCTGTACCCTTCTCAGTGTGTCACATCAGGAAGGGTAGGATGTCTCTTTGTGCCACTGTTGGCAAGATTTCGTCATCAGCAACTTTCCTTACTTAGTTGAACTGGAGTTTGCCTAGTTTCTGCGCTTAGTTCACTATTGTTTCCTTTTGTAATTAATAAGTATCTTGTGGAAAGAGACTGCCCCACTATGCAAATGTTTTGTTTCTCTTCAAAATTTCACTCACTGTGCTGTGAAGTGTGTAAACCTGGCGATTCACAGACCTGTACCCCTGGGGATAAAAATATATTATATGTTTATAAAAAAAAATTCACTCACTAATTTTAGCACACTAGTCATTCTTGCCTGAACCACCTATTGCTATGATACCTGCCTAATGGTGGTTTTCTTAGCCTACCATTGCCCCACTTTTTAAAAAATATTTTATTTATTTGTCAGAGAGAGAGAGAGAGAGAGATCACAAGTAGGCAGAGCAGCAGGCAGAGATAGAGGGGCAAGCAGGCTCCCCGCTGAGCAGAGAGCCCTATGCGGGACTCGATCCCAGGACCCTGAGATCCTGACCTAAGCCAAAGGCAGAGGCTTAACTCACTGAGCCATCCAGGTGCCCAGTCTACCATCCCTTATAGTAAGGAAGGGCTCCCTTGTTTGATCACTTATTTATATATTTATTTACTAAATTGTTTATTTATACTAGTATGAACTCACAGATTATTCGACAGGTCATTTTTTTAAAATTTTACTGAGTCCAATTTAGTTAACATATAGTGTAATATTAGTTTCATGTATACAATTTCGTGATTCAATACTTCCATACAACACCTGGTGCTTGTCACAACAAATAACAACAACAACAATTAATTCTCAATGGGTTACTTTTATTCTATAAGTTATAGTCCATTACTGTCATTTTTTGTTGTTTGAATTGTTCCGGATCTGGCTAACGCCTTCAGCATGGTTCCCATGTTTTTTCCAATGGATTTCCATCATTTTTAAGCACCTTCTTACTCTTTGGTATGAAAAGATACTCTAGGATCGTCTTGTACTTTCCCTGCCCCAGCCCTGAAATCAGCTATTACTCCAAGAAGGTTAATTTCATCGGAAAATATTTGGAAACCAAGATCCTTGCTACCAGTGTATTGCTGCTTCTCAGCCCTCTCCATGGACAAAGCTGGGACATTCTTTTCTACACACACACAACCACATTCCACACATTTATGTCCATTTTTGTGTCTCTCTCTCCACATGTACATCTAAAATCTGTGGGCTTATAAATTGCATAGGTCATTCTACCGTTGTCCCTGTCTTTGTCACTCCTTTCTCTGACAGGGAGAAACCTAGCTTTCATTACTCATAATATACTTGCTTATATGCTCAAAATTATATATAGTTTCACAAATTCTAACCCATGCATCGGTGAGAAATTAGAGTACAATGTTTGAGTAGAACTATTGCCTAAGAGTCAATGGTCAAAATATTATTTTCTAAGTTACCTGGACTAATTCTTACTCCCCTCAAGCTTGGATATAAATAAACACTTAAATAGGAAGGAGAGACATTCTTATGGGAAAAACTGAGGGACGCTCTGTCAAATAGCTTATCATATACCGTGCATATTGGGTCAGGCCAACTAATTAGGTTAGCTGTATCAATGAGACCAAAACCCAAACACCATCAAAGTTAAAGTCTTCCAGTCACAGCACTGGGCAGGGGAAACAGACAGGCAAGTGGTCAAGACTCCACTCACTTGGATTCCCAGACTCTGTCATCTTCAACACATGCCTTCCAAAATAATTCTGGGGATTGTCTCCACCTAGGCATGCATACAGGTCTCTGGGGGCCATAGTGAGAAGAGGACCCATCATTTCCATGGGACTCAAGCATAAGGCCACACTTGCCATAAGAGACACTGGAAAATGTGGTCTATTGCAGGTCTGAAGGAGAAGAGAGTGGATTTTTGTGAGCAGGTAATCACCGCGGCCACATTGCACATACTGACAAAGCTATTCATGAGGGAAGGATAAGTTTATATTATCAAAATTCTTCAAAAAAGCTCTGATGGTACTATTCCATAAAAGTTGTCATTAATTTACTTCAAATCTCATCACATATTTGCTTTAGGATTGTTGTCAAACTTTCAAATTCAAAGGATTCTCATGTTTCCATTTGTATATCATTTCCCAAAATATCCCTTATCCTTTCTAGATATATCACCCCATACACCACAGCTGACTTTTATTTAGCCCTTTATATAGGCCAGGTTTTGTGCTAAGCAATTTAAATGCATCTAGTTGTATAAAGTTGCATGACAGCACTAAAATGTACAATGAAAATCCAGCTCCCTATGCGATTCTCCTCAAGATGGCTCACTTTTTGGGTATCCCAAAAACCCTCCTACCTACATTGAGTATATATGATTAAAATAAGTTTGATTCAATAATTTATCTGTAAGATATATACTCAGATTCTTTTTTAAACCAATCTATTCTTTCAGCTCTTACCTTTGCCAGTCCTCCGCAGGACGGTTACTGTTGGCCCAGCAGTGGGAGGGAGGCAGTGTTGGGACAGCATGGGGTCGCTACATTCTCTGTGGTGTCAGCTGCAGAGAATGTTCAGACTACTCTCGAGACCACTAAGCACAGCTACCTCCAGCCTCCAATTAGTCTTCAAGAGTGATGTGCAGTCAACAAAACCTGGAGCCCTCAATTGTATAGTCCTTTCCACCACCCCTGCCCAGAGGCCTCCTTCTCTGTAGTCCTCTCCTGAGGCACACAGGCCCAGGGAGGCCAGGGAGCACTGTGGCATGCTCAGTGACCCACCCATTACCAACTGCCCACTCTACCACATCCCTTGTTGGACAAAGTCAGCAAGCTAATGGCTAGGGTCCTTGCAGGCCTAGAGAAGTAGCCATCATGCTAACTGAGGTAATTCTAGAGCTGCCACTGTGCGTGAGTGTGGTATTCTTTATTTTCTCACAACCTTATTTCTCCCCACAACTTGCTGGGCCAAAAATGGATCTGTTTTAGCTGTCCTTCTCATGGCAAAAACTTTACACTTTCTGTCCTGTGCCCTAAGCATCGTCACTCCAGATAGCTTCATGACTTGCTTTCTCACTTCTTCCAGGTACACACTCAGATTTCACCCAAGCCTGGGGCCTCCCCTCATTCCTCTCCGCCCGACTTCACCACGTTCCCCAGGAGGCTTTCCTATTTGACCGGTAGGTCTTTTGCATGTTTGTTGGTTTGTTATCTCTTCCCATATACTGTTAGCTTCAACATGGCAGGGACTTGACTTTTTCCCCTGAGGTAATCCTGGATGTACACCCGGCACAGGGCCTGGCAGCTCAAGCTCCTCACTAACTGCTGTGAATGGATACTGAACACAGGAATGACCTGGCTGGATGAAACAAAAAGAGTGTCCCCTTTATTGTTATGGAAGGAACACTAAGACACACAAAAGAATTTAGAAAATGGGGGGCTTTCAAATCTACTGAATTCTTGAGAAGTCCATCAAATACCTGCGGCGACAGTCCGAATTGAGAAAATACACTGTTCTTCTGTGGGTTATTATGTGTCATTTCCTGAAACTCTGACACTACTGATTCAGTGATGAGAACATCTAGAACAGAGAGCTTTACAGGATGAAAACTACAGTTGCCCAGTACACACATGTGTTCTCTGCCAAGACCCCGGGGGGTAAACACAGCCGCATCCCACTGCAGAGAAGAAAACTGAGCAGAGAAGACAGAGCACCTGACCTGAGGCCATGGGGGCACAGAGGACAGGGGAGGGGCTGAGCCCACTTTCATCTCACTCAGAGTCTAAACAGGACACTCAAGGCCATTGCTCTTCCTTTACGTTTTAAGACATTTTCTTTTTTTGGGGGGGGGCATTTTTTTTCTGGGTTGTGTGCATCTAATTATGAATGAATTAATGAGAAATATGATATAGAAGGTAAGAACAAAAATTCAGAACCAGATGTCTGAGCTTAAGTCCTCTGTCTACTCTTCTCTGGCTATGTGATATGGCACAAATTACCCCAATTGGGCCTCAGCTTCCTCATTGATTAAGAAAATGGTTAATAATACATTTTCTTCACAGGATCACTGTAAGTGAAAAGTGAATTTGCACATAGATAGCACTTACAAAGGAAGCACACAAATAACTCCCATCAAACAATCATGAATAAAATTCGGGTTCAACATTTAGTTGTATTAGTGTGATCCTTGTAGCTGTTACTGCAAAGTTTCTTTTATGTTCAGCAACACTAATATGAGAGATATGATCTCTCTTTTTAAATCTTTTCAACAAATCAATGATGCTATTTTCATCCGAAAGTTATGTTTATAATCGACACTGATTTCACAGTTCTACTTGTTTAAATGGGAAAGTACTAGTAGGACACATTGTGACCTATTTAATAAAATAGTGAAAGAAATCACCAAACAACAACAAAACAAAAATAAACAGCAAGAAGAAAACAAACCAGTAGACATACAAAAAAGCATTGCTTACTACAGCAAGCGTTTCATTTCAAGGTTTCAAAAGACTTCTTTTCGCCACTGAGAGAATGATTTTTCATCGTACACAGATCTTACCAGAATAATATCCCTGTTGAATTCTCAAGTTGAATAAAAACCTTTCGAGCTCTGCTGGCTCCCTGGGCTTCACATTGGAGTTTACACAGGGGATTTCAACCTCATTAGTTCTTTCTGGGGACACACATGGGAAGCAGGATAGATAGAAACCCACACTTGTATGCAAAGGGCGTGCAGGCCAACGCAGACGCTATTTTTGTACCCTCTTATGAAACTCAACTCAAACAGAAGAACTGAGCTCATAGCATAATGTCCTTTTTCTTCCCTTATTTGTATTCCTGACACTCTGCATTTCTATTTCTGCATGGATGATTACACACAATAATGCCAGTTGCAAAGGGTTTATGTCAAAATTCGGTAAACAAACAGAGGGAGACAAGTGGGAGAGCTGTCAACAAGAAAAGAGAAGACCTTACATAGTACTTAGTGCTATTCTGAAAAACATTACAATAGCCTCTGCCCCCTGCATAAAGACCATGTGGCTGAATTGGGTAATGAATGATATTTGTGTATCGATTATGTTTATTTCCTAGAGAACAAGGTCGACATGGAATTTTAGCTGGTTACAAGGAAAGCTCAACTTCTGATAGGTCAATCCTCCATCCTGTTTGAAGACCCTAAAAAAAAGAGAAGCTACTTTCATAAGCCAGTATCTAGTGGGATCGCATACTTATAGTCCCATTAGGATAAGCAGAAGAAAAATATGCTGTTCAGCAACTATATAAAATTACAAGGCATAACCTATGCTTCACTTTAAGCTGAAGTGTAAAGAATTTTCTTTAGCAACAGTTTATAGGGATGGAAATAATAAATCATGACAGAAACTGCTGTCTTGAAGACGACTGCTTCTGAAATTGTTAGCTAAATGTTCCCATCAGGGATTTTCCATCCACAGTCTGATGAAAACATATTGCCAACATCTGTATGGGGAAACCCCAGACATCAGGGAAGAAGTCCCATGCCCCATGGGAAGGGCAACATTTGGGCTTTCATGGGGAGTTGGGACACTCCAGGGCTGTGGATCAGGAGCACAGGGCAGCTTTGCGGAGTAAAGCAAGGTAATTAACTAGTTAGTCCATGTTTCTATTTCAATATCACACAACGGGGGCTCTTGTAAGGATAATCAGGTCCCCAGTGCTCAGTATACACTGACTGAAGTAATGGACAAATAATGGCAATGGGCCCTGACCCAGAGAAGAGAATAGCCCAGAAACACAGCATGCGTGGAAATGCCCTAAAATACACAGACAGATCACCAGCATTTCCAAGCTTAGGTCTAGAGAGAGTTCATTTTCCAATAAGGAGGACAGCTGGCAAAGTGCCACCTTTTCCCTCTGGACTTGACCTTCTTGATTTTCCCACTTAGCCTCTTACGTCACTGCCAGGTCTCCAGGGGCCACCAATGCCATCTAACGTGCCGTCTCACTGCCAGACAAGGAAAGACACCCTCTACACTCATGTCCACTGACACAGCTGAGGCCACCAGTACTTGCTTCCTTCTTGATTTGTTTGTGGAGCATTTGACTATAAAAGTACCATGTATCTGTGTGATTTCTGCCGGATGTTTCAAAAGCCTGAGACCTCTGATGCAGTGACAACTTGATAGCCCAGGGGAAAAAGAACTCACTATGCAAAACAGGACTGGACACAGAAAATAGGAGAATAGCAAAATCAATCATTTCCATGTTCTGAAATAAAGATAAATTTTATTTCTTTGGCTAGGTAAAATGCAAAATTTTTTATCAAGATAGAAACTGAAAACAAAGATGAATTTTGCAGGCCAATGGGAACAGGTTCTTCAAATCAGTTTTCATGCACCTGTTAGTGCCAATATCTTGATTTATTGAAAGGTTTTATGTAGTTTATTGCATAAAACTTAACATTACATGAACATTCTCCTAGAGGAAATAGTTTTAAAAACACTAATTTTTATTGCCATGTAATATTGTACCTTTTCAATCTGCACCATCATTTATTTACACATTACTCATTGTACGTTTATTTTGTGCTTTTTTGCTATTAAAACTAGAATGTGGCATTAAGTCTTTGTCTAAGTTTATCAATGTTCCTTTGTGAGAGAAGGCTGGAAGAGAAATACCAACTTTTTAAGAATCCTATACTTGTTGGCAATTTGTATGGATTTGTCATTCTATCATTTGTGACTGAGAGAGTCTGTCTCTGCTGCTTTATCTTCAGTGAGAATTATAATTCCTTTTTAGGCTGGAAAAGTTTAAAAGAATCTCAATAAACAATACAAGTTATTGGTAGGGAAAGAGCATCCCACCTACAGTGAACACTCCTGTCAACTCAGCTTACAGAGAGTTCTGATTCTCTAACAGGGACCATTGCTATTAGCACCCCTCTCATTGTCTTCACTCCATGATGCCTTCCACACTCTGCTCCTATCCCTACCTTGGAATTCCTTCCCGGATAACATGTAACTGCACAGATGCAATCGAGAGGCTGAGTTTCACTCTCTGGGAAACCAAGTGTTCCACTGAACTCTCTCCTCACTGCCTGACTGCCTGAGCTATCACATCCTGAGGGATGGATGGGCTTATCTGTGAGAGAGCAGCCATATATCTTAAGTTACAACGGATGAAATGCTAGAGTGAGAGGGGGTGAGTTTTCATGTTTGACAGTGGCAGAGAGAAGAACAAAGGGGTAAAGACCTAGGATGTACTGAACATATGCAGTAGTCACTTTTAATGATACATCTTACTTAACTTAGTTATAGCAACAAATACACAAGGTCATTATCAAAGACAAGAAATCAAATTTGGGCTTAGTGAAGTGACGAAGTGGACCCGAGTGGCCTAGCTCCTCAGTGCCTGTGCTGGTTGCTTTGTCCATCTTCATGCAGCTGATACTGGGAGGTGCAGCATCTCCACCCAGCCTGCTCCACCCTTGCCCACTGAGGCCCATCCACGTGAGCCATCTTCTTGCTCTATGTGATAGAATAAGACAGATGTCTATCTATCAATTAGAACATGTCTAAAAGGGCACCAAGGTGGCTCAGTCAGCTAAGTGTCTGCCTTCAGATCAGGTAATGAACCCAGGGTCCTGAGATCAAGTTCCACATCGGGCTTCCTGCACAGCAGGCAGTCTATTTCTTCCTCTACCCCTCCCCCCTGCTTGTGATCCCTGTCTCTCTCAAAAAAAAAAAAAAAAAAAAAAAAAGAACATGTCTACAATAAGAACAAGTTCTACAGAACACATACGGGCCTGTTATCAAATTATAAGGGTCTTTGATCAGACAAATACCATTTTGTGCATGGTATTCTATCCTGTGTGTTTGTGTCAGATGTAAGGAGAAGGAATCGTTAACTTAAAAGAAAATCAAGACAGCTTTATCTTTATTGACAAGAACTACTTGTTTACCATATTTGGTGGGTCCAATATTGTTGCTGGGAAATCAGAAGTCTATTACGGTGTTAGTAGGTATTCAATAAATAGTTGTTGAGCGAATTAATGCACTAATTCATTCACCTTTCTATACCGACTAGATGGTGAGGATGCAATGAGAGGCTGATGCAGTAGGAGGGAGAGAGTGTGTCTTTTCTTACTGACTAGACATTTCTCAGTAATAAATGGTTGTTGTGTCTAGACCATTAATTTGGAAAACTAGAATATGGGGATGTTTTGGAAAAGATTAAGAGGAATATATCAAGTAGAAGTGAGGAAAATGGAGTTAAAATTATTTATCTCCAGAAAATAAAAGGGGATGCATGCAAGAGCTGACTTCCAGTTCTTGTATCCACCTTGCTGAGTCCTGCTTTGACACCTGCACAAGCTGCTCACTTGTTTCCATCTCCAGGATGTCCCTGCTTTTAACCACCTTGCCAAAGAAGTAGTCTTCCTACAAATCAGCTTTGATGTCTGCACTCCTTCATTCAAACAAAAGTCAGGAGCTTCTCAGGACTGGCCAAGACTCATGTCCCACCACATTCACCATCTTCGAGGGTGCCAGGCCCCAAGCTCAGGCTGGCAGGCCAGGAAGGTTAGGCTGAGTAACAGGAGTCCAGCAGAGGACGAGCTCCAATGAGCTGATATGGACCAGGAAAATGAAGCTGCAGTGTAGGCAGGGCTCAGAGGCATAGCAAGGACAGAAGGCATCACTTTACCCTGGCCTAGTCAGGGAAGGAGCTGCCATGAATGGAGAAAGCACGCTAGTTCATAAGGAACAAAACCATCTCCAAGCAGATAACACGGGCAGTGCATTGGGGCCTGAGGACTGGGCCATGTTCCCGGCAAGAGAAATGCCTGGTGTAACGCTGAAGAAGCCCCCTGCACTGGATATCCCCTCACTAGGTCTGTCTCTCCTCTGTAGCACTTGAGTTAGCCCTCCAGTTCTGTGTACTCAACTTGGACAACCTTGTCACTGCCAGTGGCACCCTACAAAGGCATTCCCTTTCCCATGACAGGGCTCTGCACTCCTTCTGAACTCTCAGATATTTCCTAATCTGTGCCATGAAACGCTTTTGCTCTATATTAGACAATATGAGATGCACCTAATTTGATGGCAGTTGTAGGTGGTCCCACTATTTCCCAGGCACCCTTGCTTACTACTGCTTGTCCTAGAATGGTTATTAGTAATGCTTTTTCACGCTCAAAGTCTCCCTGTGGACAGATAAGCTATATAGAATCTTCCCAGGTTCCCCAGCACATACATGTGCATTCTTGGAGTTGCTTGAAGTATAAAGACAGTAGGAGAGGCTGACATTCAAGACCAAGAGCACAGATGCTGAGACGGACTCTCGGATGCCTGGAGGAATAGAACACTTATGAAATGCTCTGTTTCTTTCCCTGGAAAATGGCATGATGACAAAGATACCTACCCCATAGAGCTAAGGAAGGGGTGTGTGTATGGGTGCCCTGATACTTTATATAAACCCCTGGCACAAAGCAAGCCATTCAAGGTCTTCATCTCTTTCTATTTCTTTTATTTATGTTTTTTCTTTGCAGCACCAAGCTTAGGGTCAGAATAGAAAATGTTTAAGCCTTGTGTGAATTGGACTGAATTCCCTGTGACATAATGAGTAGTTGCTTTTGATGATTCCCATAATCCTTAGCAGAGAAGGAAAGAGAATTAATATTGCAGCCATTCCACTGGGCATGAGTGTTAATGCCAAATATTGAGACATAAGACCCACGAAAGTCAGCTGTCCAGTACCTCTAATCTCCATTTGGGGGGAAAAAATAATTCCTCTTAGCTGTGAAAATAAAAAAAAAAAAAAAGAAAGAAATTTGTAAAATGAAAGTACCTTGTAATCCCATCTCCCTGATACCCTCCAAAATAGTTAAATAAAACAAATGGTATAATGGGTGAATATTCTTTCTGCCCATGTCTAATGTATATACATTTTTCCCAAATTTATGTTTATACCACATATGCTGTTTTCCAAATATTTATGGACATCATGGGGCTATATATATACTTAATTTTTGAAGGGTTTCAGTGTATGCTGTTGTTTGAGTATCCACCCTTATTAAATGAGCCTCCCTTATTATGGGCATTTACTGTAGTTACTTATCATTTTCTCACTGTCCTAAACAATGATTTAATTATCTTTATAACAATTATGCAAGTGTTTCCAAAGGAAAATTCTCATGCTGCACCATCTCAGTCAATGGAGCACTGGGTGTGGTGCAAAAATAATGAATACTGTTACACTGAAAAAATAAAAAGTAAAAAAAAAAACAAAACAGTTTTTAAAATGCACTATATGGCATGAAGTGACCCTTCTCTATGGTATCCTAATGCATTCTTACGATCCATGTTTCAGAAGCATACTTGTTTGCAGCCTTATTAATGCTGGATAAGTAATGATTTGTCCGTATTGCTTTACTTGTGCTTCTCTAAGCATCTTACCCGTATTGGCATCCTCTTCATTATCACTACTGACATCCATGTTTCTTCTATGGCTTATCCGCTGGGCCTCTTATAGGCCTCTTACGAGACCAGCTTTTTGATATCTTTAGGTCTAAGAGTACTTTTCCCACAATAGATAGTTACTATTTGCCATGGTACAGTCCATACTGTACACTTCACCCAATTATTAATTTTAACTCTGTTTTCTTTATAGTGTCTGGTCTTGGTGTGTAGCTTTAAAAGAAAAAAACTGAAAGGAAGGAAGGCAAGGAAAGGCAAGGAAAGGGAAGGGAAGGGACATAACTGTTTTCTATCTTGGAATCATAACTAACGTCCAAGATGTAGTCCAAATATTCTCCCATATTTTCTCCTGAGTTGTTGTTTGTTTTTGTTTTGTTTTGTTTTGTGCAAGCCTTGGCTTCATCGGGAAGATATTTACACACAGCGAAAGGTAGAAAACCAAGTAGGTGATATTTTCACCCAAATCTTAAATAGATTATTCTTTTGTCCCTGGTTTGAAACACCATTTTTGTTAACTGCCTAAATTCTCATATATGAATGTATCTGTTGCCAGACTTTCTCTTCTCTTCCTCTGATTCACTATATCATCCTTGCTGCAACTTAATCAGCTCTCATTTTATACTGCTTTTTAAATATCTGATGAGGAAAGTTCCCATAATTAATCTTCTTCTCCAAGACTGTTATTATCTACCCATTTATTCTCCCATATGAACTTTATCAATTTATCAAGTTCTTGCCAGAAATTTAGGTTGTAACTGGGATTCTAATTACATACTAATTTGGGAATGATTAGCATCTATATAATATCAAGTCTTTTCATCCTATCATTACATTGTCACTAGACTTTATTTTCCTCATGAAAATGGTACACATATAATGGATGACATCCTTCTCTTCGGCCTCCTATATCCACTCCTTCCACCATCCCTAACCGAAGCCTTCATACCCCAAAAGGCATTCACTTCTATAGGAGAAAGATTTCAGGTTGGGGTTGAATCCTGGTTTTAAGCAAGCTATGTGGCTTGGAGAAATTACACTCCTTCAGTTTCTGCCTAAAGCAGATAGCTATTAATGCTTATCTGTGGGTGCTCAATTTGTATTGTTTGATTATTAGTATGTATCATTATAAACACTTTCTGATTCAGAATGATGCCTACATATAACTATGTGTTTCCATAAGATTTCATTAGATCAACCAACATTCTATGGCAGAGCAAAGAAAATCCAAAATTGAGGGAAAAGTGCACATCATCTTAGTTTCTCTGTCTGTTTTGTTACTGAGCCAAATGTAACATGACAGTCTCAATAGGAAGTCTTAATAGGCAGACTCCTCCTTGTGAACGTTTACCTTGTACCATTTTCATTTCAACCATCCTAACAAAAAACTGATTCAAAGCAGTGATTGGATGGATCACCAGAGATGAATGAACACGCATACAAGGATCAGCAACAATTTGTATGCCTTGAGCACTCATCTCTAAGAAGTACATTTCAGGTTTCTTCGAAAAAAAAAAAAAAATTCTATTTCCTATCTCACTAAGGAGGAAGAAAATTATGTGTACAGATTAGGAAGCTGGGGAAAAAGACTGCTGCCAGTCACCAAAAATAAAGTCCTATGTACGTAATTTCCCTTCCAGTGTTCTTGAGACCGTGCCTCCCACCAAAATAACTAGCAGAGCTCAACACAACTTGCAGTGAAGAATTCTATGTAGGGGGAGGCTTTCTGAATGAGGCATATAAAAACAGCACAATCTACGTGCTCTTTCTACGTGCCGTTTCGTATGGATCAGGGCTAACTGCTCAGTAATTGCATTTGATACTAGGATCCAGCATGAAAATTCTCAGATAGTTCCCTTAGAAAGTCAGAGAGGCTATTTGGATGGTTAACTGCTTTTGTAATGCCCACTTCTTTCCATTGTGTAATTTTTTAAACACTTAAACCGTGCTTCCTTTGTGAGATAAATATAGTTACCAGCTACAATGGAAATTATTTTCAGTATAACTCAATAAGAACAGAAACTTCCCTTAAAATTTGAAAAACAGTAATAAACTCATTTCGTTGAAACTCATATTTTCAATTCTGAATGTGTATTCTCAAGAAAAAATTCCTCTATCTCGTATTACATAGGTATTATATAGGTAGATTTAAATATGTACTTATGTATACCTATGCATAAGTTCAGAATTTTTTTCAAATTTTAATTTTAATTTTTAACTTTTAATTTTAACTTCTGAATTTTAATTTTTAACTTTTAATTTAATTTTTAACTTTTAATTTAGAAATACATAAATACAGAAAACTGTAAAAAAAAAAAAATGTACAAGGAGGGGCGCCTGCGTGGCTCAGTCGTTAAGTGTCTGCCTTCAGCTCAGGTCATGATCCCAGAGTCTGGGGATCAAACCCCATGTCGGGCTCCCTGCTCAGCCAGAAGCCTGCTTCTCCCTCTCCAGCTCCCCTATGCTTGTGTTCCCTCTCTTGCTATCTCTCTCTGTCATAAATACATAGAATCCTAAAAAAAAAAAAAAAAAAGTACAAGGAGATTCCAGTATACTTCACCGAGTTACCCCAGTGGTAACATCTGGCATCAGTATAAACCAATACCCAAATCAAAAAAGTGATATCCGTACAATTCACAGATGTCATTCTGATTTTGCCAGGTTCATATGCACTTGTGTGTGTGTGGTGTGTGTGTGTGTGTGTGTGTGTGTGTGTGTTAGATGAGTGGGTGGGGGCATAATGGTTATAGTTCTATGCAATTTTATCACCTATGACACTCAGATAACCATAATCAAGATACAGATGTGTTCTTGCATCACAAGCCTCCCTCTACTCCTTGTTTATAACCACCCTTACCACCATCCTTTCCTCTTCCCTCTCTAACTACTGGAACCACACATCTGTCCTTTCTCTATAATGTTGCTTCAAACTTGTTATGTAAATGGAACCATACAGTGTGTAAACTTTTGAGATTTTTTTTTCAAAAGTATGACTTTATAAGATCCATTCAAATGTTGAATTGTCAGTAGTTCATTCCCTTTTGTTGTTGCGTAGTATTCCATGATATGGGTGTATCACAGTTCCTTTAACCATTCACCCACTGCAGTACATTTGGTTTCCAGTTTTGGTGATTGAAAGTAAAGCTACTATGAATATTCATTTACAGGTTTTTGTGTGATTGTACGTTTTCATTTCTCTGAGACAAACAGCAAAGAGTACAATTGCTGGGTTGTAGAGTAACTGCACATTTAGTTCTGTAATGAACTGTGAACTTGTTTTTCAGAGTGGCTGACCATTTTATAGTCTACCAGCAATGTATCCGTGATTTAGTTTCTCCACATATCTTAGCTAGTATTAGATGTTGTCACTGTTTTTTAAAAATTATACCCATCTTGATAGTGTTTAGATATTGAACATCTTTTCATGTGCTTATTTGCCAGCTATATACAATCTTTGTGGAAATGTCTATCCATATCTTTTGCTCATTTTCTAATTAGATTATTCATTTTGTTACTCTTAAATTTGGGAAATTATATATGCTAAATCCAAGTCCTTTATCAAATATATGATTTACACATATTTTCCTTGACTATATAACTTGTCTTTTCATGTTTTTCACAGGATCTTTGCAGAGCAAATATTTTAATATTGGTGAGGTCTAATTTGTTAACCTCTTTCTTTTATGAACCAAGCTTTCCGTGTAGTTGAAGAACTCCTCCCCTAATGCCAGGCCTGAGGGATATTCCCGATATATTTGCTTCTTAAGTTTTACATTTTATGTGAAAGCCCATTTTCTGTGAATTTTTGTATAAATCTTAAATTTAGGTCAAAATTCATTTGTTCCATTACCATTTTGAAAAGGCTGCCTTCCCTCCACTGAACTGTTTTGAACCTTTGTTTAAAATCAGTTGGGCATATTTGTGTGGGTCATTTCTGGATTCTATGCCACCGATCTATATGTCTGTCCCTCTGCCAATACCCCACTGACTTGATTATTGCAGCTATACAGAGAAAAATAAACATTGTAGAGAGTGTTCTCTCCCACTGTTTTCCTTTTCTTCCTTTCTCTCTCTTTCTTTCTTCCTTCCTTCTTTTCTTCCTTCCTTCCTCCCTTCCTGAAGTTTATTTCAGCATTCCTTGCACATTGCCTTTCTACTTAGGGTTTAGAGTCAGTCTGTCTTTGTAAAAAATCTTGCTGGGGCCCCTGGTAGCTCAGTGGGTTAAGGCCTCTGCCTTCAGCTCTGGTCATGATCCCAGGGTACTGGGATTGAGCCCAGCATCGGGGTTTCTGCTCAGCAGGAGTCTGTTTCCTCCTCTGTCTCTCTGCCTGCCTCTCTGCCTACTTGTGATCTCTGTCAAATAAATAAAAATCTTGCTGAGATTTTGATAGAAATTGCATAAAGACTACATATCAATTTGAATCGATGTCTTGCTATGGTGAGTCTTCCAGCTCAGAAAACAGTAGCTCTATTTATTAAGGCTTTTTAAAAATTTCTTTCATTAAGATTTTGCAATTTTTTAGCATTTTTCAATTTTTGGTGTACAGGTTCTTTATCTGTTTTATTAAGTTTATATCTAAGTACTTCATTTTCTTAAAGTGATTGTGAATGTTATTATCTCTAATTTTAATCTTAGTTTTCACATTCTCATTAGCATATAGACATGTGGTTGGTTTTCCTATTGATCTCATATCCTGCAACCTTGCTGAATTTAATTTTAGGACTTTTTGTTCAGATTCCTTGGTATTTTCTACATAGATGATGGTGTCATCTGGTAAGAGAGACATTTTTATTTCTTCCTTTCCAAACTGTATGTATTTTCTTTTATCAGTCATTTGCCATCCATGCCAGTCATTTACCATTAAGCACCATGACAACTATAGGGTTTTTGCAGATTTTCTTTATTGAATGGGCAAGTTCTTTCTTCTTTGATGAGAATTTTCATTACAACTGGGTTACTGTATTTTTCAAATGTATTTTATGTATCTATTAATATATACCATATGATTTTTCTTCTTTACCCTTTGATACTATAAATACAGATTGATTTTTGATTTAAAAAAGAACAGCCTTGCACACCTAGAATAAATGACACTTGGTCAAGGCATAGAATTACTTTTAGAAATTGCTGAATTTGATTTGCAGGTATTTTGTTCAAAATTTTAGTGCCAATGTTCTTGAGAGATTTCCTCTTAGGTGCTGTCTGTCTTTCTCTGGTTTGGTATCAGAGCAATACTGATGTTCTAAAATATGTTAGAACCTGCTCCTTCCTCTTCTCCTTTCCAGGGGGGAAATTGTGTACTTCTGGTGTTAGTTCTTTTTTAAATGTACTATAGAATTTCCCAGGGAAATCATCTGGGACCAAAGATTACTTGTTTGGAAATTTATATTTACAAATTCAATTTCACTAGTCATTACTGGAACATTCAGATTACTTAATTCATCTTGAATGTGTTTTAGTAATTTGTGATTTTTAAGGAACTGGTATTTTTCTCCTGAGTTGTTGTATTTATCTGCAACTTGTTCATCCTATTTTCTTACTTTTCTTTAAATGAGTGCAGGATGTGTAATGATAGCTCCTATTTCATTTAGGACATTGGTTATTTGTGTCTTCTTTTTATGTATGTTTAAGGTTTATCAATTTAATTGACTTTTTCAAAAGATCCAATTTTTTATTTGGATTGTTTTTCTCTAAAATTCTTGTTTCCAATTTCATTCATTTCTGTTCTTATCATTATAATGTCCTTACATCTCTTTAATTTGGGTTTATTTTAATATTTTCTTGTTTTCAAGATACTTAGATTTTAGAGACCACCTTTCTTTGAATATAAGCATTTGGCACTATAACTTACACTCTCAGCACTTCTCTCAATGTATCCCACAAATTTTGATACACTACATTTTCATTTTCACTCAGCATTCATTCATTCATTTCATTTCCTTTGAGTTATCCACTTTGCTTATGGATTACTTACAAGTCTTTTTTTTTTTTTTCAATTTCCAATTATTTGGAGATCTTCCCATTGTCTTTCTGCATTGATTTCTAGTTTGAGTTTATTGTAATTAGAAAACATAAACAAACTGTATGATGTGAATTCTTTTATATTTCTTGGTTTTGGGATATGAATTCTCTTAAATATGTTGAATTTTGTCTTAGGACTCAGAACATGATTTATCTTGGGAAATTATCTGTGGACACTTGTTTTCTGCTGTTTTGGGGTGAAGTATTCTTTTTTTTTTTAAAACTTTTTTAAAGAAGATTTTATTTATTTGACAGAGATCACAAGTAGGCAGAGAAGCATGCAGAGAAAGAGGGGGAGGCAGGCTCCCTGCTGAGCAGAGAAGCCGATTCGGGGCTCGATCCCAGGACCCTGGGATCATGACCTGAGCCAAAGGCAGAGGCTTTAACCCACTGAGCCACCCAGGCACCCCTGGGTGAAGTATTCTTTAAATGACAATCAGATCTTGTTGACTGAGGTGTTGTTCAGTTCTTCTATACTCTCGGAGCATGTACACCTGTTTCTACTGAGCAGTGGGTGGAAGATTATCTTCCTATTTGGCCTGGATGAAACCATGATGGGAGAAGGATATATAGGGTTGGGGCTTCTATTTTGTTTTGTTTTGTTTTTTGTTGGTGTTTGGCTGAACTAAGGTAGGCATTATCAAAAAGTTTCTGTTCTATTAGGCCATTCTTTTCCTGATCCTTTGGCTAGGAGGGGACTTTTTCGGAGTTTATTTTCTTTGTCTCTATTTATTGACAGTTCTATCTAGGCTACAGGCTTCCCAGTATGCTATCTGGGACATCTGAAAGGCAGAAGGAAATCCTAGGGAATTCAGTACCAAGCCATTCCTCACGTCCTGAGATCTTCAGGTAATTCCTTCTTCTTTCAACCTTTAGAATCTTGTTTAGTAGCTGTGTTATGTCCCGGGCTTTTAGTTGTAAGAGGGAAGACAAGGAAAAATGAGGCTACTCCATCTTGGCTGGAATTAGGAATCTGTTTAGAGGTTTTTAAAAAACAGTTTCATTGAATTCTTCCCTTATGTGTCATGCCTTGTGATTGCATTCTTGCTTATTAGCACCTCCATCAGAAAGAAGGCAGGGAAATAAAAGGAGCTCAAATTTGAAATCAGTCCATTTTGCTACTCATTAGCAACTCTGGAAGAGGTTCAGTGAAGGAAGAAGTTGAAACTACTTACTAAAATGAGGTTTTCAATAATCTGTGGATGTTAATTATCCATTCACGCAAGCCCTCAATTAGCAGTAGTGGAACACTAAGGCTTAGACCCCATTCACTGCCTAGATACTGTCCTTCAAATGCTTTCTAGATGGAACTGCTCAGAGCATGATAAGGTACTTCCAACCCAGACTAGAAAGCTAGATAACAAAGTAGGAATGTCAACTTTTTGTTATGAAAAATAAAAATTATGCTTTTAAAAAAGTTTTGTTTTGTACCAAGCAAAGTGACCAGCTGGCATGGTACCCATCTCTAAAGCATGTTCAATTAAATAAGAAGAGACAGGCTGACTACATGAAGACAAGTGAATTAAGATTAATGAAAATATGGGATTTACATTGGTTTTAAATAAGCTACTGTTGATTATGAAAAGAAAAGTTAACACAAGGAGCTATTTTATTATAAATGGCTCTATTAAGTTAAAGAAATAGAATTTCATGAAATGTTTAACTCATGAATGGTAGAAAATTGACAGAAATAGGACAATCTCTGAAAGCTTGTGAAGTAGCTGGGAAGGTAAAGAGGTCAGGAGTAATGCTATTTAGACTGGGGAAATAAGAAAAGTTTTGCTAATAAATTATTACAACACAGAAATATCATGAATCATAAAAGTTTTCCAAAGCTAATTTATTTTCACATTTCATTATAACAGAATCATCTTCTCCCTTAAGTTCCCCATATAACAGTGCAACATTTGGCTCTTTTCCTCCTGCAAAATGTGTTATAAAATGCAATTAGCATCTAGGAATAGTGGAATCTCTAGATTTTCATAATCTTTCTAAATTACGGAAGATTCATGAACTGACAATGTTAATACTTGTATAATGCACTTTTGCAAGATTTCTCTGAAATTTAAGTGTTTGTATGTTTTATTTTAGCTAACTTGAAAAAAAATTGTTTTGATGTTACAGCTATCTAGAATTCACGGGATTCTTTCCTCTCTTTCTTTAACAAAGCATACTTTACAACTTGTGTTAATCAAATATTTAAAATATAATAATAACCTTTTAAATATCAACTGGCAACAAATTCATTGTGGAAATTCAAACCAGAAATGCACCAGAACAACTGCAGATGGAAAGCTACATTGTTCCATAGTGTATGGTTTCCAGCTCCTGGAACAAGGCCCAATGGTAATAACAGAGCAGTGATCAGATTCCCTTCAGTTTAAAAGAGCTTGCTAGACACAGAAGTTCATGAGATAAAGGATCTTAAACTAACCACCTCTCATCTCTTCCTTCTGATTTGGAATTTAATGCATGGCTTTTCACATTCATTATATCCCAATATTCTCAAAGCACTTAGAAGGAAAAAAAAAAATAGTATATCTAAACTCATCAACACCTTTCTCAGGTGAGTTGTGTTATTGGTTCAGCATCTCAGCAGATGAAATTTATCCAGAGCACGAATCTTGCCACCACTTCTCCAGCTTTCATATTTGTCAAGTCTGTTCTTTTTCTAACTAATTCCAGGTTTTTATTATTTTAGGAATAAAAGCAATGCTTTTGTGCCACGATCAGTAAGCTTTATATCCAACCTTAATTTTCTGATATAATATATAACCTTACTTCTAATGGGTACTTGGCAAGAAAGGAGGGTACATATTAAATATAGGTATTTAGCTGAGACAGCATGCCTGTCCCTCCCAAGAAATGTATTTTTCTATCCAAAAAAAGCATGCTTTCAAATGTTTTGAAATTTGACATCATAGTGTTACTTAAGTGGCAGACCAAGACCCTTTCTCATACCCACTCCTTTATGTCTTTTCTTTCTGATTCTCCCTTTTAACTGTGCAGTTATCCAAGATTAAGGTGATGGTCTAGTGGAGAGGAGTCCATAGCACACACCCTTCCAACTCTCACAATTTCACAATTACTTCCTCAACATTCATTATTTGCTCTCTTTCATGAATACCTTTAATGGTTCTGTCTGTCTCATTGCACTGTGTATCAGGGTGATGGTTTCCTTTTCTGCTTCTGGCCATCTTGACATTCCAAATATCATCACTATCAATACTCATTTTTAAGGCATCTAATTATGACTGATAGTTGGAATATATGGAAGTAAAGTGATACCTAATATGGTAAATGGAAGAAATGTACAAGGGAAGCAACTGAAGGCTAATAGAAAAGTAATGGAAAAACAAATACATTAAAGTTTGTACTGCAGATTAGAATAAAGCAAAATTGGGTAATCATAGGGCAAGTTGACCATATTAAGGTAAAAACTGCACTATTAACCCAGCTCTCAGATTCTGAGTGCTCTCAAAACCCAATGTGTATACTCAACACTCTCATACACGACCATTTCTTTCATTTTTGCATTTTTTCAGGAAGAACCCAAAATCTTGCCCCTTGTATGAACCATAGGGTAAGGCTCTGATATCAGCTTAGAAGCTGAAAATTTCCAGCTCCACTCTCTTCCCTTATGGTTAACCTGATGTGCACAGACATAGCCCACAGGCACTTTGCTCCAAATCCTGAAGCTGGTTCTTAACCCTAACATTCCTGTCACTGTAGGCATTAGTGCCAATCACCATTTTGTGACATATCCAGCAGGTACTCTGGAGCCAGTTAGGGTCTCCTATCCCAGAAACAGCAAGAAGAGTAGAGCAACAATATCTCACAAGTGGAACCAGAATATGGGAGAATCACAGATTTCAGACAGATCATGATCACTGTATTTGAGGGATCTAAAGTAGGGTCATGGGGAAAAAAAAGAGTGAGTCTTCAGTATATTACCAAAATTATGGGGGCAAGACATGGTGAACAACTGGATACTAGCGGGGAAAAAAAAGGAAAGGCAAAAAGTATCTTTAGGATTGGGTGATAAGGTGGAGGAGCATAATTCAGGAACTTTAACCAGCATTAGCATGCAGAAGAATGATGCCTGATCACAACACATGTACATGGATACACACTCCCCAGCAACATTTTTAGTGAGGGTATGGGCAAGGACTATAGGTTGTCACTGGTCCCAGAAATAGTGTCCAGAAATATGTGGTCAAGGAGGGCAGTGCAGTCAAGGGAAGATCCTGGTTTATCTCTTATATACAGATATGTTCCTTTTCCCATATGAAGACGAAATGGAAGAACCTAATAAAGAGGAAGATATTTGAAAAGATGTAGTGAATGTGGGCACAAAAAAAACCACACACAGAGCACACAAAGCATGATGGATTTCAGACAGAAGGGAAAACATCTTTCTCTGAGAAAGACATCAGAAACAGGAGCCCCTACATTCTGCTGATACAGGGCAAAGGAGCCTATGCTCTTAATCTTCTGAGAGAAACAAAACTTGTGGTCAACACTGCCAGGAAAGATGTGAGGTTAGAATGGAGACATTAAGAAGAGAGAATATTCCATGTGGTGAAAACAATGAAGATTAAATAATAAAAAATTATATACTGAGAGACTTTTTGTAATCAGAAACTATTTCCTCTTGGTGGGTATGCCTGCTTGTGGCACTTGGACAAATATCTTTTTGAAGGCTGGGCAAAAGCTGACTACATTTATGAGGACTACAGAAACCTGAAAGAGATTTCTTTAGTGTCTGGTATGAGAGGCAGAACAAGGTGCTTAAGGTGTCAAATTAAAGTTTCTAACAGGGAAGAAGTTAGGGATAAAGAGACAAGAGGACCAGCAGAAAGGGTCTTCTCAAAAGCAGGATGGAACCTTTAGTCACATGTGTGACTTCTATATGAAAAAGATAAGAACAGAGGTCGGGGTAATCAAGAAACTGTGGTTGTTTCTGAATGGCTTTTACTGCCATTTCTGGGCATGATAGAATCAGGGTGGTAAGAAAGAATAATTACCCAGTCATCTCATAATCAACGTGGAAAAATCCAAATTCTCTTTTCAATTAAATGGTAATGTCCACTTACTTCCCCCTCCCACCTTTGCATCAGTAGACCAAACTTCAGATCACATTAAATGATGTCTGTGTTTTTTTTTTTTCTTATTAAGTCTATGGAAAATAATCTCTGAAATTGTTACTTATGTAGGCAAAGTTAACTAATGCTTCATTAAACAGTACCTCAGGATGGACATTGGGGAGGGTATGTGCTATGGTGAATGCTCTGAATTGTGTAAGACTGATGAATCACCAGACCTGTACCCCTGAAACAAATAATACATTATATGTAAATAAAAAATTAATATACCCAGTACCCTCAGGTTAATTGGCAGCTCCCGTCAAATCAGCCTCACTGTCCTCCTGATAAAGATCAAGGCAGTGATACACATGAGGACCCTTCCCTCCAGAGGCACATTTAGTGATGATGGGCTCCTCCAAGCTCTAGGCCTTTCTCCTCAGAGTTTCCCCATGTCTGTACAAGGATAGTGATCAAAAACACAATTTTCTTGCAACCAGAGCAAGTAACCTAAATATCTAACAAAAGGAAAACATTAAGTAACTTACATTATTCAGCCATGCAAGGGAATAATGTACAGCTCTTAAAATAACTATAAAATATATTCCATAGCATGGAATTATATATTATACAAATCACATTGAAAAGCATGATAATAACTTGTACATATTATGTGTAAAAAATAGTGCACACATGGTATATATGTATAAAACAACTTAAAAATACATCCAAGGATATTTTTCTAAATATTCTAAATTTTCTAGTGGGAAAATATACATATATGTGTATGTGTGTGTGTATATATGTATATATACATACATATATAAATTTTAGAAAATAATAGATGCTCTCTTGTGAAAGCAGTAAAGGTATAATGAGTACCAAAGTTCCCCACAGATGGTCATCAGCCATCGTGCCTTCTCCAGCCAGAAGGCCTTCTTTTCACTATGAATGTACAGAGAATTCATCCCTCACAAGGAAAAATCTCCTGCCTGACACAACTGTATGTATAATAGTTCATTAATGTGCTGATTATTTAGAGAGTTCATAGCCGGATAAGAGAGAAGAATCCTGTCTTCCTTTTCATTTAACTAATCTCCTTCCCACTTTGCCTCCTATCATACCTGAAAGGAACATCTATCAAGCAACTGGCAAGTTTTGCAGCTCTGAAAACACCTAGGGATTTCTGCATGGGTTTCTTGCAGATTGTAAATCTACTTAGAGTCTTGTACCTGAGGTGGCTGACACCAGGAGGATGATGGGTCCCATTTCAGGGAGCTAACACCCCCAGTGGTTCCACTTTTATCATGGATAAATGTAAGAAGAGGAAAAGTAAACAATATATATATATATATATATATATATATATATATATATATACACACACAGCACAGTACACACTGGTGTGTATCTACTTTCTAATTAAACATGGCTAGCTACCTCAGTATCTCAAGTTTTTAAAGAATAAAAAATCCTGGAGCACCTGAGTGGCTCAGTGGGTTAAGCCTCTGCCTTCGGCTCAGGTCATGATCTTAGGGTCCTGGAATTGAGCCCTGCATTGGGCTCTCTGCTCAGCAGGGAGCCTACTTCCCCCGTTCTCTGCCTGCCTCTCTACCTACCAGTGATGTCTCTCGCTCTGTCAAATAAATAAATAAAATCTTTTAAAAAAAGAATAAAAAGTCCTGTTTCTTATAACAATTTTGCTCATTTTTGCAATTTTTATTCCTCCCATAGGTCTCTGAAAGTCTTTTCCATGCCTTCTAGTTCTAGCCATATTTCCTCAAAACTGCTTTTCAGAATACCAATGGTAATGTTTGATTGTATATCTCTCAGCTTCACAGGCCCAACTGTCAGTCCTTTCTTCATTCCCACCATTGCTGCAACCATGGAGTTTAAAATTATTTATACTTCACACATTTACTGTCCAACTCGCTCATTAGCTCACTCACTCCTGGCTCTAGTCAAGCACCCTCCTCGTGAGTTTCTTTAATAACTTTACGTGGACCTGAGGTCTTGCCAGTTTCAAGTCTGAAGTAATGCAGGCAAAATTTGAACAGGTGTGCTAAACTGAAGAAACAGGGAAAATCCCAAAATATCATCATGTGGATTTCTGATGGTGGACATTCCATTTTTTTTTAAAGATTTTTAATTTTTTAAGTAATCTCTACACTGAACATGGGGCTTAAACTCATGACCCTAAGATCAAGAGTCACATGCTCTCTTGACTGAGCCAGCCAGGTGCCCTGGGCATTCTGTTTGTTATGAGAGCAGTTATATACTAGTTAGGTCACTGCTTAAATCTAAAAACATTTGGAATGAAACAGATAGCACAACAGTATCAGTCAACAAAACGGTTGAACTAAAAAGTCCAACCATGAAAGACAATACAAGAAGTAAGTATTAAGTGTTTTTAGTTATTTTAAGAATTTAAAAAAAGGGCAAGTTTGTTGCTTTGCTTCTTTCCCCCAAGTTCTAGTGCTGATCTCTAAATGCAAGGTGTTTTGATAAGCTTGAGATTTAAAAAATCTATATGCATAGTCTATTTTTAGAAGAGCTGTTAGAATAAGTGTAAATTAGGTATAGGACTTCATGCTGAAGCATCACAAATAGTGCTTGCCATACATATCCACAAAACAAGCCCCACACCCCTCTTCTCTACCATCCCGTCAGGCTCTACTATCAGTATAATGGAATTCCACCATGCTTTCTTTTACATTTTAGGGTTTTTGCGTGTGTGTGTGTGTGTGTGTGTGTGTGTGTGTGATTATTGTTGTTTTCACAATTGCCATTCTAGTGTGGACAGTCCCACAAAAATCTCCATAGAAGAGCCATCTAGAAACACTCATATTAACTGGTGATAGAGAAAATAGTTCAGTAATGTATGAGACTGATTTGTGAGACTTTCCCTTCGTTAACTGACAGTTTCTATTAGTATTGTAGCAAGAGCAGGTTCTGATTTTTCTGTCTGCACATTATTGCATAACCAAGTCCAGTCTTGGGCAAAGGCTGGCATATCGGGAAATTGGATACCAATTAATAGACACTTGCTTTCCTGTCAACATTTGTTTAACAAATTTCATTGTGTTTTCCTCTGAAAAATGTTGAAGAAAAGAGGATTTTCCTTCATTGTTTCAGAAACTGAGAGATATGATAAAAGGAGAAACATTACTAAGCCCAACAGGCTCTTGAGGTATCCAAATTTTGAATTCAAAATCCCGAAAAGATAAATGGCGAGAGAAACTGGCAGGTAAAACCCTTACTTCTTATCTGGTAAGGGGAGATAAATGTCATTCAGGAACATTTATCCCTCTTTTGGCTTTTTCTCCTTAATCTCAGTAAACCAGCCACTGCTCATGATCCTCAGAGTTGGCTCTACTCCCCGAGTGCTAATTTGGTTACGTTTAGAACAAAGTGTCTTCCGCTTTTAATATCTGAGTTTTGCCAGAACCTTCATACCTCTCTTGTCTGTGGGGACAGGGAGAGGGAAAAGGAAGGAGAGAATGACTGCTGAGAAAAAAACCTTTGAGGAATATATACATGAGGTGCTATCTCTGTAGACAAATTAAAATTTCAAAGTGTAAATCAGGAAATCATTTTAGACTGTGCTACAATTCCCCTTAGCCAGATACTACAAATTAGCAGGATTTCACCTACAGTGGAAAAATATGAGCTGAGCACTCTGAAAATTATTGGGGTTTTTTGCCATTTTTTGTTTGTTTGTTTACTTGTTTGTTTTTGGTTACTGATTGGTTAGATCTAAGTTTGCATTTTAATCCATATCATCCTAAATAGGTAGTTTCTTAATAATTTAACAATTGGTACACCCACATGTTTACTTTTATGGAATAAAATTAGACAATTTTACATATTTTATTTTGCAATCTATAGTAGAGGTAAGTGAAATTTTCATCCCTGTATCTGCACAGGTTCACTTGCTTGGCATTATATATAAGAAATTCAATTTTAAATAAGACTAGGAATCAAGAAAAAGGCAGAAAATGTTAAAACTTTCTTTTTTTATAGAGCCAAAATAGGGAAATTCTACCTTTGAGGTCTAAGTTTAAAGTTTTCTCCACTGAATGCTGTCTTAGCATCCCAAACTGGCTGAATGAAGCAGTCTTGATGACACTGACCAAGTCTGTGCCCTCTTCCCTTTGGACTGGATTATGAATTCAAACAATATTAAAATTATGTTATGTTAATAAAATACCATAGAAGATTAAAAAATTATGCATGAATTAAATTTATGTAGAGTTTTTAAAAAACCTGAATATAGACAATTTGGAATCCAACAGCAACTAAGACATTTCTATACTGTTCTTCCTAGGTGGTAATGTAAAGATTATACTTTGAATGTTTTAAAAAAAAAAGGCATTTTAACAGACCACTACAGTTTTTACTCATAAATTATAATTCTACATTCAAAGTGAAAAAGCAAATACCACTGTTTGAGACCTAAAAATTGATGAGCATGGATGCAAAGTTTAAAATTCCAGCTCTTCATGTGCAAAATGTCTGAATTTCATAGCACATCATTCTAGGTTTCACACTTGCCGTGCTTAGAATACAAGGTTGCAAACTGTCAGATGACAACCTCTCAGATAACCAATTAAACCACATGCAGTATCAAATGAACAAGTAGTGGTTTGTGTAAGGCAAATAGAAGGTCCCCTAATGGTTCTAACTGTTCACAGACTCTAAGACACACAGAAACCGGAACTGGAAGGCAATTTAGAGAATCTTATTAACACACTCTTTAAAAAGATCAAATTGAGGACCATTGCACCTGAACGACTTGCCAAAGCTCCAACAAACCCTTCCATGGGATCTAAGTGTTCTGACAAGCAACACTTTTCACTGCAGAGGGCAACCTTGCAAGTTAGATTCCCCATGGTCTCTAAAGGCAAAACACCCGGGAGTACTGAAGAAATCACCTAGGTCCATATACACTATGAAGTATTATGCCTCCATCAGAAAGGATGAATACCCAACTTTTGTAGCAACATGGACGGGACTGGAAGAAATTATGCTGAGTGAAATAAGTCAAGCAGAGAGAGTCAATTATCATATGGTTTCACTTATTTATGGAGCATAACAAATAGCATGGAGGACATGGGGAGTTAGAGAGGAGAAGGGAGTTGAGGGAAATTGGAAGGGGAGGTAAACCATGAGAGACTATGTACTCTGAAAAACAATCTGAGGGTTTTGAAGGGGCGGGGGTTGGGAGGTTGGGGTTCCAGGTGGTGGGTATTATAGAGTGCACAGATTGCATGGAGCACTGGGTGTGGTGCAAAAATAATGAATACTGTTACGCTGAAAATAAATAAAAGGAAAAAAAAAGAAATTACTTAGGTAACTACAATTCCAAATGATTTACAATAATAAAGTAAAATCTCAAGTTTTGAGAGTAGCTTTTCAATCATAAACTAAAGATAAAATTTAGATGTAATACAGTGTAATACTAAATAAGGCATAGCATGGGAGAAAAGAATATGTATATTTCTTTTACATTTATATCTCTTATATTTATATTTATTTATATTTCTCTCATATTTATATTTTATATTTATAAATATTTCTCATAAATACATAAATATAAAATTTCTTATAAATATATAAAAAATATATTGTTATATATTTTTACATGCATATATATGTACAGAGAAATACTATATTTCCAAAATAAGAATTTTTTTTTAAATTTTTTAATTGAATTTTTTTTTAATTTTAAAGATTTTATTTATTTGACAGACAGAGATCACAAGTAGGCAGAGAGACAGGCAGAGAAGGTGGAGGAGGAGCAGGCTCCCTGCTGAGCAGAGAGCCCGATGCGGGGCTCGGGGATCGATCCTGGGATCATGACCTGAGCCAAAGGCAGAGACTTTAACCCACTGAGCCACCCAGGTGCCCCATCTTTTTTTTTTTTTTTAAACCAGCTTTTTGTGCTTCCAAATGCTAAAAACAAACAAGCAAACAAACAAAACCCCATTTTTACTATTATAATCAAATACCATTCTGAATCTCTTACTTTCTGGATCTACTTTGGCTTATTTGCTCATTATCACCAGTCTTTTTTTTTTTTTTTTTTTAGATTTTATTTATTTATTTGACGGAGGGAAAAAATAGGAAGAGCAGCAGGCAGAGGGAGAGGGAGAAACAGGTTCTCTGTTGAGCAGGGTGCCCTATGCTGGGTGATCCCAGGACTCTCGGATCATGACCTGAGCTGAGGGAAGATACTTAGCCAACTGAACCACCAAGGTGCCCCTTACCACCAGTCTTTTATAATCCCTGAACCCACCACAGATCCCCAGCAGGGCCTCCACAGTGGTAGAGACAATATTGAGCAATACGCCCTCTTATAACATCACTGTGATTTATAGAAAAATCCAGAAAACGCATCTGCCTTATAGACTATTGTCACTGACTATTTATAAGCATATATGATCTCTCCCATTGAACTACAGAAAATTAGTCATAAGGGAAATTTTAGGAATAGCTTACTCTAAGGGATGCTAAATATGTTTATCACAAGAACCTTTCAACCAAACAGAATGTTATATCACATATAAATATGAATAACATATAGACCACCATCTAAAAGCCACTGGCCAAGCCTAACAGCCTCAGGGAGCCATATACTGCTTTCAATATTAGTCTGCTGCTTTTGGCCCAAGAGCCTTTAGCATCTCCTCTTCTTTAACACATACATCTCTGCCTCTGTATCATGTACTTGTACTCTTATAATAAAAGAAAACAAGGAAGCTTAAAACACACAGATTTCCCTCAATATGGTAGTCTATAATTATAGAACAAAATCTTTGTGCTTTTTATCAATCAGTTATAACAGATGCCTAATCTTTCCTTTTAGAAAAATCACCCATCCCCATATGTACTGGTAGATTCTTGATCAAAATTATACCTTCCATGCTGTGGACATCTTCACCAAAAGAGGTTTTATTTTATCTTTTTTTAATTATTCTTTTTTTTAAGATTTCATTTACTTATTTGACAGAGAGAGAGATAGTGAGAGAGGGATCACAAGGGGAAGTGGGAGGGAGAGAAGCAGGCTTCCTTCTGAGTGGGGAGAGTGATGAGGGGCTTGATCCCAGGACCCTGGGTTCAAGACTTGAGTCAAAGGCAGATGCTTAACAATTGAGCTACACAGGTGCCCCCAAAAGAGGTTTTATTAATGTAGCAATCTTCTCAGTTATCATTCACAGGAGATTGCTGATATGATTCAATGGATTAGCCCCATATTTTCTAAACAGTGTTCTACAAAAAACTTCATGAAGAAGTGTTAATTCGGTCCCTCACCCACAAAGAAAAAGTGCCCAGGGAAACATAATTTTTTAAATATTGAATTCTTCACCCTCCCAAGAAGATTTACAAAATCATTAGCATATTATTGGCCAGAAATTCCCACAGCGAAGAAACCTATTTTACATCTTTAACATAATTTCCAATATGATTTGAGCAGAAATATTTTGATTATGGGGCCCACATTTGCATTCTATAGAACAGTGTTTTCTTAAGAAACCATTATTTTAGCCCATACCATATGAAATGACATTCTCACAGCAAATTTTAGCGCCCAGGGCCAAAACAAAGATTCAGAAATATGAACTCATTCAATAGCACAATTAAATATGCCCTCATTCCAATGAATTATCTGTAGAATTATAACAGCATAAAAAAGGAATATAGCACAGTCAATCCTGGTCCTCATATACTCAGTTGTTCCCAATCTTTTTTCCAGTATGTGTACTGTTCTGGAAAGGCAAAGCACAGAATTCACCAATGATAAGAAATCATACTTGGAGAACACTTATCTATGTCCACCCCTGCAATAACTCTAATACTACACAAATATTCTTAGTCTATCTATAAGTTTTGGAGTCACTGGTCTAGATGATATGAATGGCACTGTTTTCCATAATTGTAAGTGTGTGTGTGACAAGTTCACAGGAATCCTTGCATATAAAGCTTTTGTTCATTTTATGTGAAAAAAAAAAACACCCAAAAAAGGGAATTTCTGTAATAAAATTTATCAAAGATACAGTTTTACTACAAGGGTCATTCGCTACACAAATTCATTTAGCAAATATTTACTAAGCATATTCTACAGGACAGACCCTATACTCTGTAACCATTGTAGTCTACTTCCCACCTGATATTTGAACTTATCTCTTGGATAGATATTTAGCCTTAGCAGGACTAGAAAAATCAGTAATATAACAACAAATTACCCAAATTGTTGTTTCTTTTAAAACAAATTTTGGTTTGCCTAGATACACACATGCACACATACACAGAGCACGTAGCAATGGGTGATCCAGAAAACTTGTTTCTTCTACTTATTAGTGTTATCAATTGGTAAGTCTTATTCAAAAAGCTCAGTTTAAAAAGAACAATGATGTGATGCTGATCTAAGTAACATGTTTTATACATATGTATAAACACAATCAGTAGTATATAGTTTTAAATCAGTAGTTTCTGTTGTCCTTTAAAGTCAATTCAAAATAAAACAAATGTATTTCATGTCCTGAATCATAGCATGTGGATTTAGCAAATATTTAACATAAAAGGAATTATTGCATTATAGAACTGGGATAAAATACAATGATGCTGTAATTAGTAGAATCTATATCCTCTTTCAGATTGATTGACTGGAGAAGCAAAAATTAGGGCATTTAAAGAGCTGTGACATTCTCACGTCTTAGTTTTATTCCCATTCATTTGAAATGTCAGTTCCATGCATGTTAAAGTTTTTTGTTCACTGTATTAATGCCTCTGTGTGATGCTTAAGTTTGATGGAAAATGAAAAGAGGGACACATGAGTTAATGCTTACAAATGACTTCTATTACTTGACGTGGTCTCCTGATAAGAAGGAATAAAGGAATTCTACATCCCCAGTCAGAGAGATCAGAGGCTTGACTCTCTGTTGAATTGGTGGTACTGAGCAGATTGCCAAGAGATGAGACCTATCTTAGTCTTAGTGTTCCATATTTTGCAGCTAAAGAATCTTCATAATGCCTGGCATAAATGGTCCAGAAGTAAACTGTGCAGGAAAGCAAGCAAACAAATGAAAACCACCGCAGTCTCACTATGCCACTGAGTGGCCACTGGGAAGGGAAGGCAAAGCCTTATGAATGATGAATCTGTATACAATAATCAAAACTCGTATCATATAGGAAAACTCAATGCATATATACTCGACAAGTAGACACAAAACTGAGTGTAAGAAGGCAGCAATGATTGGTGTTAGAATATCCGCACCAAACCTTACACAGACATTGCTACAATACTCTCCATTCTGCTTTGAAATCAGCATAAAAGCTCTCCAGTGAAAGGGGTAGCAGCTACAAAGTATCAGCTGAAGGTATTATATTCTGTACAATCATACAAAATCTGGCTGAATTAAGTCCCCTATGGTAAAATCTCAGTACATCACATTGAGCCAGTAAAAGCTTCTTCTTGGTCATGAGCCCAAATTCTGGGTTATAAAAATATTTCATTGGAAAGCTACATAATCTATTTATTTAGGCACTTATGTATTCATTCATTCATTCATTCTTCATTCATACACTTTCTTTCAACATAGGTGCCTATCGAGTGCAAGGACTGTCAATAGACATCGTTCTGTCTCATGGAGCTTATAATCTAATGGGAAAAGAAATGGAGGAGAAAGATTTTTAAGTAAATAAATACACCATAATCATATGTAACAGTTCAGTAAGTGTTATAAGCAAAGAATAAACTTTCTTGGTAAAGTAGAATGGGAGGATCTAATTTAGACAACAGTGAAGGTCGCAGAAGATAAAATCCTGTGTGCTCCTAACAGAGCACTTTTTGTTGCCCTGTAGTCTGAGTGAGAAACACGAAAGGAGCAGGGCCAAGTTAGTGCTATTCCCAAGTCCTACAGCTATTTTCTCTTCTGAGAAATGGAGAGGAGATTAACACCTGTGTTGCCATCAGGTTAGAAGACCAAATGACAAAATACTTGAAGTAGTTCATAAATTGCAAAATGGCATAAAACTGTAAATTATCATTTCCCTAAGTTGCACCTCAACATGAACATGTAATACAAAATCATTTAAAGGATTCTGAATGATTGGTAGGCTTCTTATGCAATGACAGTATACATGATACAATACAGAACCCATATGAGAAAGAAAGATCCTATACCAACAGAAGAGTCACAACAGCAGTTTCAGATTGAATCCATATTGCTTTACTTGCAAAAACTGGAAATTCTTTTATATGTAAATAAGTATATTTGCACCATCACTTCAAACCAAGTATTTCTAAGTGCAACACACCGGACAATCCTAAGCCAGGCACAGGCAAGAGGTGGTTCACAAGAGGACGATGTGTGTAAGAAATGTAGCAACATAAGTTTTACAACCTCCCTGAGGGAAAAGGCAGAAAGTATTCTCTTTGCACACTCTATACCATTCCTTCCAATATTTAACACAAACTCCCCTTCGTAAAAAGCATATTATATAAGGTATTATTTTCATCCATCTCTGAAGTTCATTATATGCTTTCTTATCAGTACCTCAGCATTGACGTATGATCATCACTTATGCATGAAACATACCGCCAGTGAAAAGTAATGTCCTCAATAAATAGCCTTACCTCCAAAATGCAGCAACCTGGAACCAAATGCCAACACAGTCTGTGGACCTTACCCCTGGAGTGCCTTCCATGTAAGCAGTTTTCCAATCCCAACTGGGTCAGAGAAACACTTTTTTTTTCTTTCTGCTGAATCATCCCCCAGCTTACTTTGTAATAAGAGCATTGAGCACATTTTCAACCTTAAAAATGCTAATAACAATTAATATGCAAACTCTAAATATGGCCCAAGCCTCTAGAAAAAAATCAGTAAAGGATCACTGTCTACCAAGTGTCTGTGTAGTTGTGATTGTCTACCACGATTCTCTCTGTAGAAAAAGTGTGATATCACTTTGGAATCCATTCTGTAGGCATGCTAGGGGCATCTGGAAAGCCTGCAACTGATTTACTGAATGTTAAGTGATTTGCCTAAGGCTAGATGTTCCCATTGACTTGGAAATAGAACGGAAAACTCCAACTCCATTAGGCTCTTTTCAGCACATTACCTGGACTCCTGGGATTTAGCTCTTACACCACCTGAGGTTCTAGCATGTGCTGGACACTACACTTTGGTTCAGCATTCTCTATTGACAAAGAAACCTCTAGACTCTGAAAAGGTGGGGAGGGAGGATTGATTAACATAAATTTGGTCAAAAATGCCAGAAAGCTGAATTCTCCAGACCACAGATCCCAGCTCACTCTGACCAAGATGACCTCCTTTTTCCTACTTGTCCTGAAGAGAGGAAAGACAAAGTGATAGTACAAATGTCTGTCTGTGTGTGTGTGTGTACCTGGTTTTGTACATGAGTGAGACTGTATCCATTTTACAGTGATGCAGCTCCAAAGCTGCTTCTTGGGATGTGCAACACTGTGTTATGTAAAATAGTTATTTTACATCTAGGCTTTTTTTTTTTTTTTAAAGATTTTATTTATTTATTTATTTGACAGAGAGAGGCACAGAGAGAGAGGGAACACAAGCAGGGGGAGTGGGAGAGGAAGAAGCAGGCTTCCCTCCCAGTAGGGAGCCTGGGCTGGATCTCAGGACCCTGGGATCATGACCTGAGCCGAAGGCAGAGGCCTTAACCCACTGAGCCACCCAGGTGCCCCAAAAAGTGGATTTTATAAAAAAATGCAACAGATGAGAAAAGAATACAGTAGAACTACAAAAATGGATGAAAATGTATCTCTTAACAACTAAGGATACACATTATATATTATCTAAAAGGAACTCAGAAACAACAAAAAAAGAGAATTTATGATTTACATGGATATCAGAAAAAAAATCCTTTAGTTCCATTTATGTTAGGAATAATTTTGATGGACTAATTAAGTAAAAAATAATAACAAAGTACAAGATAAATCATAGAAATTACTATTAAGACTATAGAGTTTAAACCTAGTTTTCTATCTTCGATACTTTAAAGTTAATTAAATAAAAATTAAGTATGTATAGTTTCTTCTCTGAATTAATAAATCAAGAAATGACTTATTCTAGTCAAATTTAGGAAAAAACCCGAGTACTTTAAAATATTGTTTTCATTTTTAAATTTATTTTTAAGAATTATAGAACTACTTCATTCTCTGAGTAAAAATAGTTTTGAAAATAAATTTTTAATTGTTTTATATCTTTAATATTTATTTGTTTCCTACACTATCAATAATTTTCCCCCATTTATTCATCTCCCCATCTAAATATGCAACACATGCTTTTATACACTAGGACCAATACTTAAGCATCAGAATTATTAAAAGTGTATATAAAAATGTTCAGTCAACAGTGTTCTTTCACACATACAATGTCACTTAAAGAAATATGTAAACTAAATCTAAATTATCTTAAAAAACATATGAAATTTTAAAACAAAAGCTAAGAGAAACAATGGAAGTTATGTAAGACAAAATGGTTTTCCTTGGACTTTGTCAAGTCAGCTAATTTTTAAAAAGGTGCATGAAAAGAAGAATTGGGAGATTAAGAAAAATGGAGGGGCACCTGGGTGGCTCAGTGGGTTAAGCCTCTGCCTTTGGCTTTCAGGTCATGATCTCAGGGTCCTGGGATTGAGCCTTGCATTGGCCTCTCTGCACAGTGGGGAGCCTGCTTCCCCCTCTCTCTCTGCCTGTCTCTCTGTCTACTAATGATCTCTCTGTCAACTAAATAAATAAATAAATCTTAAAAAAAAAGAAACTTTCCATGACACAAGTTATAGTTAAATATTGAAATACTCAAATTCATTCTTAGGCTGTCTCTACAAAATAGCAAAAAGCATGATGATGTACACATGTATATATACAAATTTATTTATTTTCTTGAGGACAGAGGTGTTATTTGGAGGTACCATCTGTAGGTACTCTCAATAGATAAAGATTGTGCTTTACGACTGTAAAGAGAAAAGTACCAATACTGCTATTATGCATGTATGTTATTCTTTACAAACACCCCCAAAAGTTCATGAACATGCACATATCTGCTCCACCTTGAGGTACACATGCTTTACATATTCTTATTTGAAACTCTGGTAAGTTTTTATTTTACTAAATAAATGTTTTCAAAAATATATCTATATATCTAATAAAATATATATTTATATAATAATTTATTTAATAAGTTATATAATAGAACACATATTATATAATAATTATATAATTAATATATATGTGTATATATACCCTTAATTTTCTTGTAAATTTTGCTTCTACTGTAACAGCCTCATGCTTCTACCTAAATTTACATTTTAGCTAAAAGATTCATCTGAAACCGCATCTCAAATCATGTCAATCACATGCTTAAAACATTTACAGGGCTCTTTATTTCTCCACAATAAGCATCTGGAATTGGCATGGCAGAGAAGAACCTAAGTGAACAGGGGTTTGTATTTTTCCAATTTCACCTTTTTGATTCTCCCCTTCATAACCTCCTATCCTGCTTATCTATTCATCCAAACTTTTGCCAATTTCTTCCCTAACCCACAACACTCTCCTCCATCTACGCCACTTACCCATGAAACCTTCCATGTCAGAAATAATCTTTCTCCCTCCTCCCCAATCTTACCCCCACTTTCCACTCTCTGTTCTGTGTGCTTTCTTCTGTTCCTCTAAGGGGACTGACTACATCATACTTTTTGTTAAAACCATTTGCTACAACCTTTAACAGCTATAATATTCTCAAAGCAAGACCATTATTTATCCAGCTTCATTACTTCACACATATTAGTTTTGTGTGACCAGTAAAGTGATTAAAGAAATTCATAAATGGAATTTGTTATTTTTAAGGAACATGATTGAAGGATGGTTCTAATCTTATGCTTGTACTTCTGTTCTTTCCTTATGAAATATGACCTCCAAAATGATGCTTGACCACTGCTATTCAAAGTTTCTTTAATAATAGGTCAAGGGGTCCCTGGGTAGTGTAGTCGGTTAGGCATGGCCCTCTTGGTTTCAGCTCAGCTTGTGATCTCAGGGTCCTGATCTAACACCACACTGGCTCAGTGCTCAGCTGCAGAGTCTTCTTGGGATTCTCTCTCCCTTCTCTTTCTACCCCTCTCCCCGTGTGTGTGCAAGTGCATGTCTACTCTCTCAAATAAATAAATAAATCTTTAAAAATAATAGGTCAAATATCATAACTCTCATTGTGAGCAAATGTGTGAAGAGAAATCATGTTTTTCTAGCATAAGATTTTACTCAGCCCACTTGTTGAAGATATTTCAAATATGAAATATGTCTAATTCTTATCAAGTTTCCATTCTTATCAATTCTCAGTTTTTGTTTACAATGAATGTATGTTTAGAGAACTACAAAAATTAGCATTATGAGAATGCAAAAAAATGCATACAAGTATACTATGCTTAAGTTATGCATAATTATTGGCTTTGGGATATAAACTATACTAAAGATTATTTAGTATAATGGCTTGTATCTTAAATTTGCCTTTCTATTATTGGGTCCAGAGAAAATTGGGACATTTCAATTCATGGTGCATGAATTAGGCAACTACCGATGTAGTTTTCAAAGGCACCAAGTATCAATATGATGACAACTGGATAACTAAACTTAAAAATTAACTCAAAGAGGCGCAATTGGGTGGCTCAAGCGTTAAGTGTCTTCCTTTGGCTCAGGCCATGATCCCAGGGTCCTGGGATCCAGCCCCACATCATACTCTCTGCTCAGCGGGAAGCCTGCTTCTCCTTCTCCCTATCCCCCTGCTTGTGTTCCCTCTCTCACTATGCCTCCCTCTGTCAAATAAATAAATAAAGATCTTTAAAAAAATTAACTCAAAGAAAATGTGCAGTAGTGTACAAGAACGCATTCTCCTTATTCATCTGGTTGTTTTAGTACTGTATAAAGTTCTTAAAGAGCCACATCAACATACCTTCTCTTTCATTTGACATCCAATATACAGATTTTTGATATAATAATCCACTAAATAGTCAATTATCTTCCATAAAGATTGTCTCTAGAGAATGTGAAATTCTCAACTGAGAAAAATCACAGATTATGTCAACTTAGTTCACTTAAGATCAAAAAGCATACCTTTTGGGAAGGATCATTTTTACAAGATTATAAAAACATACGTAAGGTTAATTTTGAATGTTATGTATTAAGTGCTATTCCTTCTGTGTTTCTTACTAACACTTATGATTGTAATGCCTTGTACAAAAATGTCCTAAGTGATATACATTGAAAGAAAAGGACATGATTTTAAAACACATATTATAATTTTAAAACTTTAGATTAAGAGTGAAAATTTGATGAAATTAATTTTATGTGGTCAGAGATTTCTTCCTACAAAATCCACAGTAGTATGTATTTTAAATATATCTTGCTAAGCAGTCTATTCAAAACAACAGTTCTAATTTTTATAAATGTCCATATTTCTATTTATGATGATGCATCTCAAAATGTTGTCCACAAAATCCTTACTTCAAAAAAGTGTTAAGCACTAGTTTTAAATGCAGAGACCCCAAGATTCCTCTTCACGGTTGGATCAGAATCTCTTGCGAGGAACCTGGGAGTATGCATTTAAAACAAGTTTGCTCAGGTGACTCTGACATACCAGACTTGAGAAACCTACTGGGTCTATCTGAAACCATGCCTCAATATATCCTCAATGTTATGTTGGAAAGAAAAGTCACCAAATGGTTTCTCCCCCAAAAAAATACTGTTTGCAAATGTTCATTCTTACAATTTCTAAAGTGCCACTCAACAGAAAATTAAGTCTGTTTCCAAATCCCAGGATATTTCAGCTCAATTAACAAATGAAAGGGGTCATCCCTCCCCCCATTCCCTGTTGTCCTAAAGTGCCCTGAGCAAAAAACAAACAAACAAACAAAACACACACACACACACACACACACACAAACACACGGTACCCACTTCGCACCTCGGGACACGGACCTCTCTGCTTTCCACAGGTTACGATATTGAACCCTGACAGCATGAACATATCTAAGTGATACTGGACTCACTAGCCTTCAACTCTCCTGGCAGAGCTGCCCGCCTGCTGCCCAGCTCCCCCAGTTCTCGAGAGCCACCCGGTCTCCGTCAGCACCTCCGACAGCGACTTGGCGGAGCGGGGTTCAGGGATTCACAGCCAAAGAGCTTGCCCTTAGAAAAGCCAGATACCAAGGAAACTGACCTGAGACACCCTAGAATACACAGACCACTGTCCCTGGTTCTCTCCAGCTGCCAACATCTCTTTCCAAAATACAACAAAGGAAACCGTAAGTACCTCTTACCTAGAATATGAGCCACCCCCACAACTCGCCTCTCTTCTCCAGCTCCCCAGCGCCTGTTGCTAAGGAGGCGAGATTGCACTTGGGAAGACTCAGGACCAGGTGACAGACCCCTGGAGGAGCTGGGAGCACGAGGGCTGCGGTGAAAGCCCAGTGCTAGGCCAGCCCAGGACCCCTTCCTTCCGCAGGAAGGGTGCGCCCTCCTCATGGCACCGACGCCAACGACGCCCCCCGCGCACACCGGGCGGGTGGAGGAAGCCGCACGAGCTGGGGGCTGGCTCCCGGAGAGCCGCTCCCTCTGCGGGCGGCCCCGTCAAAGAAGGCCTCTGACCCAGTACTGTGGGCCCCGATAGTGGGGCAGGGGCTCAGGGACAGCCCTGGGGAGGGAGGGCACTCACCATGTTGACTTCGGAAACCATGTCTATGCTGGCGATGTCGATGTTCATCCCCACGCAAACCGGGGGACCTGCAGAAAGAGCACGACACACTGATCAGCGAAGCTCGGGCACGGGGTGAGGGTGGCTCTGAGGATGGGGGTGCCTACCCGAGTAGTGGGAGCAAGCGAAATGCCCTCCACCCCCTCTACTTCGCCGCAGCTCGGCTTAAGCGCCCTCCGCCTCCCTCCTCCACCCAGGCCGCCAGCGCTGTGGGTCGCGGTTCCCGCAGCGGCCGCGCACACCCCACTTACCCCCGAAGTCGGGTCTTAGGCGAATGTCGTAGCCTTTCAACAGCTTGTCCACAGTCTCCTTCACAAAGGACATGTTCCCGGGATCGTTCACGCTGGGGGAGGGGGCAAGGGGCAGAGATAGCAGGGTCAGGCGGCGGCTCACCCGCCAGCGCCCGGCGCGCACACCCGCGCGCCTTGCTCGCCGCCCGGCCCGCTTCCCGTCAACCCACCCGCGACCCTACCTCTGGGCGCAGCACACCACCGCCACCAGCACTGGGGCCGAGAAAATGCCGAAAAGCCTTCCTCCCGCAAAGCCCCACATCCCTCCGCCGCGCCCCGGCACGGGGGAGGGGGCGCCCCGCCGCCGTCGCGACCCGCAGCCGGGGCTGCTTCTGCTGCTGCCGCCGCCGCCGCCGCCGCGCTGGCCCCGAGCGGAGGAGGGCGGAGGGGGAGGGGGAGGAGAGGAGGGGGAGGAGCGGGCCTGGGGAGAGGAGGAGCAGCGGACTTGGGAGCGGAGGGAGGGGGAGGAGGCAAGGCAAGCCGGAGGCGGAGCCCGCTGAGCCTCTCGCCCTGGCCTCCCCCGCACTCTCCGCGGCCGGTAGCCCCGGCCCTTGGCGCTCCCTCTCGACACCGCGGCAGCGGAGCGGGACTTGGAGCCGCGCCGGGAACAGCAGGCTGAAGCCGCGGCTGCGCGGCGCGGAGCAGGGCCGGGGTCGGCAGTGAAACCAGCTCCGCCGCGCTCCCAGCGACCGGGAGGAGGGGACCCACGGTGACAGGGGCAGAGGCGGTGAGGGAAACGCTATCCGCTTTCCCCCGCCCCTTTCCTGGGTCCGACCCCTCTACGACCCCCGCCCACCTGCGACAAGGGCCGAAAGCCAGTGGGTGAACTACAGCCTGCGCCCACCGGATTGCGCGCTACAGCATCTAGAAAGAGACTGCGGGTCGGGGGGGAAAACCCCACCTCACCTGCGGGGCTCAGAACCTCGAGTCCCCAGGGTCCAGGAGAGCCAGAAGGGCAGCAGGAGAGCTGGGAGCCTGGAGCACATGGCGTTGCTCCTCCGACCTATTCTGGGTGGGATCCGCTCTCCCCCACAGCCACTGAGCATTCAAACAGCGACGCGGGGATCCCCGCCCCTGCCCCCACCCACGGGCTTTCCCGCCTGACCCATCATCCAGCCCCTCGCATGGCGGCTCTATTAATTATTTATGCACTGTAAGACCGTTTTCAAAAAATCGGTTCATTAAAGTATTCCTCTCACTCTCACCCTCGAACATTTCATATGAGCATTGGGCCCTCCCTCCTCACGTAAATACATTTATAATGAATGGTAAAGAGAGGCCTGATTATGCACCTATTATCAGTAAGCTGGAGTCTGAATCAGAAGAGGAGACCCTGGCTGTGATTTCAGGTTTGGGAAAGCAACTTGCTTTTTTTGGGTGCAGCGTGGAGCTGTCCGTGGTTCTTAATACAAAGCAAGGAAACTTGTTTTCTCTATGACAAGCTTCCATCCATTGGTTCTCATTAGAAGATCCGTGGTACTTTGACTAAGAAACAGACCATTGTTCACTACAAGCCACCCTGCCTTGTGTGTCACCA
Organism: Mustela erminea; assembly: GCF_009829155.1. Taxonomy (NCBI): domain Eukaryota; kingdom Metazoa; phylum Chordata; class Mammalia; order Carnivora; family Mustelidae; genus Mustela; species Mustela erminea. The sequence goes on from NC_045618.1 coordinate 25,983,229, forward strand.
GTGCGCCTAAGGGGTGTCTGTTCACCCACGCCTACAGGTTGTATATTTTTCTTTAGTGAATAATCTTCAATAAAGTTTCTCTGTTCCTCAGATTTCTAATATTGAGGTACATGGTTACACAATCCTACTTGTGGTCAACCAGCAAAACCTACAAATCAAGTTCACTTTTGTGCTTGACAGATTTTCCTGGGCCATTCTAGGACTTAATTGATTAATAGGTAACTGCCTTTCTGTATTTACTTATTTTTTTCTATAAAGATTAAGGGTTTGGGGGTGCCTGGGTGGCTCAGTTGGTTACGCAACCATTAAACCCCACAGGGGGTTACCCGCTGAGTGCAGGGTCTGCTTGTCCTCCTCCTTCTACTCCTCCCACTGCTCTCACTCTCTCAAAAATAAGTAAAATCTTTTAAAAAAGATTAAGGTCTTCTTTTCTACTGTTGAGACTTTGTGTAGGTAAATGTCTAAATCTAGACTTATATTCTAAAAGCTGGCATGTTTCCGTGCATTAATTTTAAACATCATTGTCTTTTAAAAATCAGCAATTTTATTTTTGGAACAGAAAATTTGACCACAAAACCTGCAAGGTTGATATTAAGATAGGTTAAGAGATAAATATAGCTCCCTAATTGTTTTCTGGAAAAGTCTTTTCACAACTACTTTATATTCTGTGTTCTGTTAATGTTCAATGGAATTATAAGGAAAATGAGTTCTGTGTTATTATGCTGTTCCCTCCACATTCATGTTTCAGTCTATTTCTCCTATTTGCATATATGTCTTTTAGAGAAATGCCCTGCTGGAGATCACAGCTATAGAAAGTAAACAATGAGAATAAGGTGTTTGAGTAAAGCTGATAACAAAGTAAGTATTATTTCTCTTTCTACTGGTTTATATGTTCTAAAACTTGCAAAAACCACATGACAAATGTAATTATTATCCAACTGTGTACCGCTTCAGATCTTAGCTTCAACCAGTGCCTGAGATTCTTGGCCTTATTTTTCATACCAGTTGCTACTTTAGCATGCAGTTCCGCAAGAGCTCTGGTCAGCTTTACATGTGAACAAACTCACACCCCTCACTTCATGTCCACATTTATTATCTCTCACCTCCCACTTTCAAGTTTCTCAGTTGACAATGAGATCCAAGATGCTACCTGCTCAGTAATTACATATATGCAATTTGAAGTTGCTGGAGAGCTAATGGTTCGTGGGTTGGAACTTTGGTGAATGAAAGGTGGGATCCAGGTAAATAATTAATTTTCCCTTTATTGCTCCATAAGAGATGCCCTGAGATGCAGCAGTAGCTCCTATGTGTTCTCTCCTTCCATGCCTCAATCCACTTGTACTGCATTCTCATTTTCATTAGTATTGAACACTCTAGTAGAACTGCAGCATTTAAATTATGCCTCAGGATATATTTTCTGGGGAATCCAGACCAAGTCATCAACCAATTGGCAAATTATTAAAGTATCATCTAAAAGGCACTGTTTTATAATATGAAGGCAAAATCAAAGGAAAACATTGTCATGAGTATATACATGTGTAATTAATGTACATGAGTTATAAGACTCATCGTGGCTGTTGCTCAGCTTGCACTTATATGAGCAATAAAGGGTAAGCATGCAGCCCCTGGACCCACCCTCCTACATCAGATCCCTCTCACATAGCCATTTTGGAGGGTTGGATGATCACTGAACTCCAGGCATCTCCAACATTTAACTCTTCTTGACAGGATTCCTGAAACCAAGAATAGTTCCATATCTTTAGTAAATGGTGCCAATATATTAGCTAAAACAGCAGGAAATTATGGATTGACTTTTCAGTTTAACTTATTTTCTGCTGAAGGAGAAAAAAGATATGGGGTCCCACAAGGGGTAAACTTTCATGTCAAAAGAAAGAGAACAGAGGAACCCTCTTACATTGCTGGTGGACATGCAAGTTGGTACAGCCACTTTGTAAACAGTATGGAGATTCCTCAAAAAATTAAAAATAGAGCTACCTTATGGCCCAGCAATCACACTGCTGGGTATTTACCCCAAAGATACAGATGTAGTGAAAAAAAGGTCCATCTGTCCCCCAAGTTTCATAGCAGCAATGTCCTCAATAGCCAATCTGTGGAAAGGCCCAAGATGCCCTTCAACAGACAAATGGATAAAGAAGATGTGGTCCATATATACAACAGAATATTACTCAGACATCAGAAAGAATGAATACCCGACTTTTGCATCAACATGGATGGGACTGGAGGGAATTATGCTGAGTGAAATAAGTCAAGCAGAGAAAGTCAATTATCATATGGTTTCACTTACTTGTGGAACAGAAGAAATAACGTGGAGGACATTAAGAGAAGGAAGGGAAAAGTGAAGGGGGAAAATTGGAGGGGGACATGAAGCATGAAAGACCATGAACTCTGAGAAACAAACTGAGGATTTTAGAGGAGACGGGGTGGGAGGATGGGTGAGCCTGGTGGTGGGTATTAAGGAGGGCACATATTGCATGGAGCACTGGGTGTTATATGTAAACAATGAATCTTAGAACACTACATCAAAAACTAATGCTGTAAAAACAAAACAAAACAAAACAAAAAAAATGAATGCTGTATTGTATGGTGACAAACATGACACTATAAAAATTTTTTAAAAAGGAAGAAAGTACAGGAATGCAATTTTTTCATAGGGAAGTGGTTTAAACAGGTTGGAATAATATTTTGGAGCCCTTGAGGTAGGAAGAAAGAAAGCAAGATAAATGAAGATTGTCACATGATCACTTTACCTGGCTAACCACTATGCCTGTCACCAAAAGATCTCTTGGTCAATCACAGTTGCCTCTTATTTATAGAGAATCAACCCAGTTTTTTAAAACAGCATTGAAGCTTCTGACAATATATTTAAAAACTCTTTAAAAATAATGCAACCAATTGGAGGCATAGCATATGTAGTTGGACTAATCTTGACAAATTTATAAACCAGTATACATTCTCATCATCCCCAAATTCCCTCTCAATCCTTAAACCTACACGTCCTTCGCAGGGATTCTAGACAAGCACTGACCTAAGTTCTATTATTACAGATGATGTTTTTCCCTAACATTTCACTTAAGTGGAGTTATGCAGTATATGTTATTTTATGCCTGAATTCTTTCTTTTGCTACCCAGTTTCTAATATCTATAAATGCTATTGCAGATCCCAGTCTGTTTCTCTTAACTCCTGAGTGGTGGTCCATTGTATGGCTCTTTCACAACTTATTTATCCATTAATCTGTTTTTGAACCTTCCTCGTTTGGGCAATGAGAAATTAAAAAGTCATATATAGATCTTTTATGGATATATGGTTTAATTTATCTTGAGTAAATGCCTAGGAGTATAATGGATGAATTGTACATAATCTAATCTAAGGAACTACAAAAATATTTTCCACAGTAGCTAAGGGTTTTACATTTCAACATCAATGCATGAGAATTGAAGCTGTTCTATATCCTCTCCATCCATTCTAGTGAGGGTAGAGTAGCATGTCATTGTGATTTTAATTTGCATTTTCCTAATAACATGTAAGTATATAAACAAGTATAGTTTATTTCATAGTGACCACTCATATCTTCTTTTTGAATATATAAGATTTCCCCCATTTTTAAATTGTATCCCTACTTTTCTTTTTTATTAAGATGTAACGATTCTTTATATATTCTGAGTATAAGTCCCTTGTCAGATATTTGCAATGTGAATACTTTCTCCCAGTCTGTGGCCTTGCTGTTACACTTCTTTGATAGTATTTTTCAAAGAAAAGAATTGATTTCATTTAAATGAATTTCAGTTAATAACTTTTCTCCTTTAGAGTTCATGCTTTTGGTATTCTACCTAATAAATCTTTGCACTAATCAAAAGTTATGATTTTCTCTATGCTTTCTTTAAGAAGTTAAATGTATTATTTAACTTATATTTATATTATGGATGGTATGGGTAAGAGTTAAAGTTCTTGTTTGTTTGTTTGTTTGTTCCATATGGATGTCTAGTTGTTTGAGCATAATTTGTTAAAAATCTTATTCCTCCCCCCATTGAGTTCCCCTTATATATATGTTGAAAATCAATTGCTCTTATGTAGATCTTTTATTTAGTTGTTTCATTGACCTATATGTGTATTCTTTCACCAATTTCATACTGCTTTGATTAATGTAGTTGTAAAGTAAATACTGAAATCAGGTATCATAATTCATACAAATTTGCTTTTCTTCCCCAAAATTGTTTTTGACTTGTCAAGGTCTTTGTGTTTTTATAGACTAAGAATGAATTTATTAATTTCAATAGAGAAGCCTCCTGGAATTTTAATTTATGCTACTTGAAATCTATAGATGAATTTAGGGAAAACTGACATCTTGACAATACTGAATCTTCGAATCTAGGAAAATTCTGTATATCTCCATTTATTTAGGCACTCTTTAATTTTTCACAAAAACATTTTATAGTTTTACATGCGAAGGTCTTAATTTGATTCACTAAATTTATCCCTAAGTATTTCATATTTATATTATTATAAATGTTACTTTTAGTACTTCATTCTCCCATTGTTTTTTGATAATATATAGAAATATATTTTTATGTATTTACATTGCACCCTAAAACCTTGCTCAATGTATTTATTATCTTAATAGAATTTATTTTTTGTAGTTTCCTTAGGTTTATGTGAAAAATTATGTCATCTGTGATTATAGACAGATTTTACTTCTTCTTCTCCTATCTGGATGCTTCTTATTTCTTTTTCTTGCCTTACAGCATAGGCAGAGACCTCTGGTACAATGCAAAGTGGTGAGAGAGGACAACCTCGTTTTTATTCCAGTATTATGGGAAAATGTTCAGGGTTTGTTGTTGTTTGTTTGTTTTCACCATTAAGTATGACATTAGCATCTTCTTACTTTTCATCTTCTCTCTCTACATTTTCTCCTCTTCCTCCTCCTTCTTCTTTTTATTTCTCCTCCCCCTCTCCCGCCTCCTCATCCTCTTTCTCTTCCTCATCTTCCTCTTCCTCCTCCTCCCCTTCCTCTCCTTCTTCACTTCTCCTCTTCCTCCTCTTCCTTCTTCTCTTCCCCTCCTGCTTTCCCTTATCTTCTTTTTCTTCTCCTCCTCCCATTCCTTCTACTGTACCTTTCTGAAAAGTTCAGTATTAAGAGTACAGCAGTACAAAGTACACATCTGGCATAGAGTACAGTGCTTTTAGGCTCTGACCTAAGGTGTCAGGGCCCAGACAATGTGAGGAGGACATGAGGTTTCATAGCTGGAATGGGCAGGAAAGGTGTATTTTTTTGGTTAAATGTTAGTTTGGAAGTCACAGCCAAAGTAAAGTAAGGAGGGTGTCACTAGAGTGGGACAGCCTACCATGGGTGTCAAGATCCATGGGAGATGAGGAAGGCAATGATGTAAGGAAAGCACCCCATGTTTGAAATCAGAGCCAAAATAAAGTAAAGGCACATCTCAATGAAGGTTAAGCTAATGAGTTGGTAGCTCAGAGGGTGAGGAGATTGTCAAGGCATGGGTCTGCCCTATTGAGGCTCTAAGCCCAAGCTGAATAAACAGTGCATCCATGAAAGGTGGGTTAATCTGGAATAAGGAGTTGGAACCCAAGCAGTGTTAGGAAGGCATTCCCAATATAAGCATGAGTGAGTTGAGAAAATGATGTGGGCATCCATGTGCTGGGATGTTCTGTCATGGAAACTCAGAGCTCAGAAAAAGTGAGGAGGGTATCCATGCACTGGGATGGCCCAAAATGAGGATTCAGAACCTGATCAGGGAAAGGAGAATGTATGCAGGGAATGGGGAATAGGGACAGCAGTAGGAGATCAGTTACATTGTGGGGGCACTGATCAAATGAGTAACAGTAGCTAGTCTTCTCTCTGTTAGAGATGGGACTTACAAATACCAAAAAGGGAGAAACAGTCCCTGTGATGTGAGACTGCAACCAAACATTTCAAACCAACAATTTCAAAATATATAAATACAAATATATACACCCATATATATGTATGTGTATGTACATGTATTTTATTTATATACACATACATATATATATACATATATTTAGTTCTATCCACCAAGAAAGTCTGGGAACAGTGACATCCCAATAGCATTCAGCATCCCCTGCACCCAGGTATTGGCTTCTACATATAATTTTTTACTGGGGGGAAAAAAAATAAAAACCTGGTTCTTCAAGAAAATGGGTGATTCTTGAGTTGGACGGGGAAAGTATAAGAGGATACTAGAATATCTTGTGACAGTAAGGAAGTGATCAGGGGATAGGGAAGATATATCAGAGACACAGAACTCAACATGAATGTGTTTATGTTGTCCAGCTGTGGAAAAATTTGAGCGTAAAAATAAATGAAGGCAATAGTGAACTACAACCTACAGAAAAAAATAGGAAAATTTGAGTCTAAGTGCATTAATTAATTTTTTTATCACAAATGGTATATTTACATAGCTTTTAAATATGTCCCCAAAAATACTAATTATAAAGATGAAACTTAATAGTGTAACTTACAGAAAGAACCTTAATCAAGTGATCAATATAAATAAATTAAAGAATGAAATAAATCGAAATAATGTGACCCATGATACAATGCATAAGAATACTGTATCGGGGTGCTTGAGTGACTCAGTCAGTTGAATATTTGCTTTCAGCTTAGGTCATGATCCCAGGGTTCTGGGATCAGTCTGCATTGGGCTCCCTGCTCAGTAGAAAGTCTGCTTCTCCCTCTCCCTCTGCTGTGGCTCCTGCTGCTGGTTCTCTCTCTCTCTTTCTGTCAAATAAATAAGTCTTTAAAAAATGCTGTATTGTGCTTGCTTCAGCAGCACATATACTAAAAAAAAATGCTGTATTAGTTCTGCAACATTAATCAATTCCAGGGATACAGACATTTTAGAAATTTTACTTAAGTTTTAAGAATTCCACTTTGTTCTGTGTTTATATATCCCATTATTGCCATTATTGTGTTTACTTCTCCTTTAAACTTGAGCTAATTAAGAGTAAACTCTTAAAAATTTTGTATCTGCTTATTAATCATTTCTCATGTTTGAGATTATTTTCAATAAATTGCTTTTTTCCTAGTTATATATCACAGTTCTCTGATTATTAGTATGCTAATAATTCTTTTTCAGACGATGCATTTTGAATTTTATGTTGTTCTGTGCTAGATTTTGTTATCTTCTTCTAAAGAGTGTTGGAATCTGTTCTTGTAGTTCAGTTACTTGATGATCAGTGTGATATTTTCAAGGGTAGTTTAAAACTTTTGTTTAGAGCAGGTCTAAGGTAACATTTAATCTGATGTTAGTTTGGACATACTACTAAAGTATTATCATTGTGAAATACCTATTGAATATCCCAGGCATTTAATAATGACTTTCCACTCTGGCTTGTCAGAACTTGAATATTTCCCATCCTGTGTAACATCTGAAAATCATACAGCTTGTAGGTCCTTGCTTCTTTTCTGCTTAGCATTGTGGATACTTACTGTATGATTGCACAGCTTAGTACTCATCAACAGATGCAAGAGGACACATGTTTGGAGCTCTCTCTTTGTACAGCATCCTTCTTTCCTAGTCTATATTTTGCAGATATAAGTTGCTACGATCTTTCAGAGTTCTGCTCTCTGTCTTCTCAACTCAATGAATCTGTAATATCCTGTTTGAGTTTTCTCTCATTACATTGTGTTCCATAAAATCTCAAGGCAAAAAGTTAGTTCAATTATAGGGCCCCTGTTTCTCTTTTCTAAGGGGTCAAAGTACTGCACTGCTTGTTGTTCAGTGTGTAAATAAAGCTGTTTCATATGTTTTATTCAGCTTTCCTAGTTGTTTATGATGGGAGCCCACTCACATTTACATCATTACTGCCAGAAGAATTCTTGAGCTGATTTTGATTTTAGGAAAATCACAATTGAAAATTAAATTGTTATTACTTTCCGGCCGGATCTAGTAATCTAAAATAGCAAGTGATATTTTCAATGATAAGAACATTTATCCACATTGATCCACTCACTATGTATTTAGTCAATTAAAGACATTATTAATTTACTAACAAATAGGTTTATATATTCTAAGTACATTTACATCTATGATAAAATCGCTATCAGAAATTCTATTTAAATTTTTTTTTACTAGAATAGTAGTTCCTTAAACAGTAATGGGAAGAGGGGGAAAATGTAACAATAAGCACAAAGGAAACCTGCTGCCATTTTTTTTTTTTGTCATTTTTTTCTTTGACTGTTGAGATGATCATATCCTTTATTTTATTAATATGGTGTGTTATTTTTATTTATTTATTTATTTATTTATTTATTTTATTTCCAGCATAACAGTATTGCCTGCTGCCATTTTTAATTAACTGAGGAGATAGAGGACAAGATACTCTGAAAAAAAAATCATCAGTGGTAACACAAAATATTTTTTAGTTAATAAATAATACAGTTTATTGTTGTTCTTGTGACCATGAAACCTTTTTACCAGAGGTATTATACTTTTGCCAAAAATGCCAACTAGAAAGATCTTAAACTAGATTTATCTGATGGATCATTTAAGTAGAACTCAAGATCTCTTATACCTGTTACTAAAGACAGTCACTTATCTGCCAGGAAAAATCATTAGGCAGTGAGGTAGGGAAGTGGCTCAGTGGATTAAGCCGCTGCCTTCGGCTCAGGTCATGATCTCAGTGTCCTGGGATCGAGCCCCGCATCGGGCTCTTTGCTCAGCGGGAGCCTGCTTCTCTCTCTCTCTCTGCCTGACTCTCCGCCTACTTGTGATTTCTCTCTCTGTCAAATAAATAAATAAAATCTTTAAAACAAAAATAATTCAGCTAGGTCAGCTGAATTTAACCAGCAAAGTATCAGGATAATACACATAACAGCCATCCCACACTTTATTTGTGTTCCTATCAGTTGAAGGAGTTCATAGAATCCCAAAAAATACCCTTGTTAAATTTAACCTCAGTATATCAGCAGAAGATTTAAGGACAATATGCTAGTTAGATGATTACTAACATCAAAGAAAGCAAGGTAAGTAAAAGAGAGAAAATATATTAACCTTATACAAAGGACTTCTATACTTGACATAGTAATGTGTATTGGGATCAGTCCTAAAGAACTAAATTGTTTCTAAGCCTCATATTCTATGTTACTTGCTTTTAGCTCTTATAATTATAATTTTTAGATTCATCACTACTAATAAATGTGACTTCAGTGCATTTATATAAGCACACACATATATGTCATACCCAAAAATATATGCATCTTCACATTACCTAAATATTGACAGATTATTTTCCAAGTTGACTTTATCAACTTACAATCACAACAGCAGGAACTAAAGGTTCTCTTTGATCTATATACTCAGCAATTCTCTGCAATACAAAACTTACATATTTGCCATTGTTACAAAATGAAATATCAGTCTGGTAAAAATTTACAATTTCTTATTTACTTATAAAATAAAGAATTTTTTCATATTTACTGGTCATATATATCTTCTTGTACCCTCAAACAAGGACAAACATTTTCTTTTTCTTTTACATTGTAAATGATTATGGATTTTCCTATGTTAATTATTTGCAAAAATGCTTTATATTCTAAAAATGTCTACCTCCTGTTTTTTTCTATATTAGTCTTTCAGCTTTTATGCTAGTTTTAATTTTGCTTTCAAAGGGTTTTGCAACCAACACCACAATCTTTTTTTAGAACATTTTCATCCATCTGTAGAAAGCCCTGTACCCATTAGCAGTCAATCCAAACCCATCATCCACTGACTCCACACATACCTTCACAGTTCTAAGCTTACCCAATGAATTTTTTAAATGAAAATATTGGAAGCCTATAGGAAAACTGTTGACTATATGCTAATTTTGAAACCCAGACCTTAACTTAATTCTTTTCTTTTAGTTCTAAATATTAAACAGTTTTCTTTCTAATATTTTAGATGAATATACCATCTGAAATAAAACAACTGTGTACTCATTTTCAATTGTTATATGTCAGATCATTTAACTCTTCTTGTTGAATTGGCTCAAATTTTCAGAACAATGTCAAACATGAGTGATAATTATTGACACTTTCCCCACTTATCTTCAATTGTTACATAATAACTTATTTATAATCAAATATAACAAAGAAAATATATATTCCTCACATTAAGATCTGATTTATAAAATACATATAAGAATTGGTATTATTTAATATGTTAAGGAACTATCATTCAATTCAAACTTTATTATGGATTTTCTTGTTTTTAATCTGTGATGAATCTTGATTTTTTTATTTTTGGGGTATATAAAGATTATATGATTATCTTTTTTAAAAGATTTTATTTATTTACTTGAGAGAGAGAGGGACAGAGAGAGAGCAAGTGAGAGCACGGGCAAGGGAGAGGGGCAGATGGAGAGGGAGGAGCAAACTCCCAACTAAGCAGGGAGCCCAACGTGGGACCCGATCCTGGGACTCCAGGACTATGACCTGAGTCCAAGGCAGATGCTTAACTGACTGAACTACCCAAGCATCCCTATAATGATTATATGAATACCTTTACTGCCTTACAAATTTACAGATTTTCACATATTGAACAGAAATAGCAGTGTTTCTATATGCAATTTCATTTCTTTTTAAAAGAATTTCTTTTCTTTTTAAAGATTAAAATTTATCTTTTTAAAAGATAAATTACAGTTTTTATTAATTTTTTTTCTAAAAAGTTACTGGATTTAATGTCATTTCTATTTTTCTTTAGTTTTCCAAACATTTTATAATTTAATTTTGTTAATTTATTTCTATTTGTGTGTATTTGTTATTACCTTTCCTTTCACTTCCTGATTTGAATGTTAAAATTATTAAATTTTCTATTTTTTGTTTTGCATTAGTCGATAACTTTCCTTCTGAATCAGCTTTGACTATATTAGTGGTTTTCGGTATGCAAAGGTACTCTACATTTCCAATTTTATTTTATCTTTGGCCAAAAAATTTTTTTTAATTTCTGACTGATAGAGATTTTACTTTGCTTTTTGTTGGGATTTTTTTTATTGCAATGCTATTATTATACTCCAAATATTCTTCAGTGCAATTAGAAAATATCTTAAGTATTTTTTTATGTTCAGTTTATTGGTATGTTGCAATATAGCAACAATTTCAAGTGCCTCATAAGAGTTGAGAAGATTTTTAAAAATATTTTTAGATATCAAAGTTGTAAATTTAGGAAAGACTTACTAATTATAGATACAAATATTTATTTTAAATGTTTATTTTTGTCTGCATTTTTTGCAGATGCCTGAGAAAGATTTCTTAAACTTTCTTGGTGCTGTTATGTTATCCATTTTTTTCCCTTTCATCCTGATGATTTTTAACATTGTGTCTTTCTGTTTTCAGTATATGTCACCTAATAAATCTACAATGACCTTCCAATGCTTATTGACATCCTTTATCAACAAAAATGAGTTGCTCAATTTATTGCTATTTGCAATATTTTTTGATACTCTAATGAAATTCTCTTTCTATTTACCTCATTGTTCATTGTTTTCCACTCTAAACTTGCATAGTTGTTGCTATTAGATATTTCTTTTTTTTTTTTAAAGATTTTAATTATTTATTTGACAGAGATCACAAGTAGACAGAGAGACAGGCAGGGAGAGATGGGGAGGCAGGCTTTCTGCAAAGCAGACAGCCCGATGCGGGGCTCGATTCCAGGACCCTGAGACCATGACCCGAGCCGAAGGCAGAGGCTCAGTGGTTTACACTGAGCCACCCAGGCGTCCCACTATTAGATATTTCTTATGAATAGTATAATTATATCAGTTTTCTGTCCTTAATGATAATTTTTATTTACTTTGTAGAATTCAATTAATTTATATTTTATGAATTAAAATTTGTTGGTCTTTATTTTTGTGTACTCTTGGGCATCATTGATTTCATGAGTTTTTTCTCATATGACTTAATGAATTACTTTCCTTTCGTTCTCAAAAAATGTTTGAATATGCACAAAATGCACAACATCCATACAGAATTATATTTATTTGCTTATATGTGACATGAAAAAAACTGTGATATTTTCACTTTCCTTTTTCCGTATTTGCATCCTTTTCTATTATTATAATTACAGTAATTTATAGCCTTTTAAAAGACATTCACATAAATTTTATTCTTTTTTTTAAGATTTTATTTATTTATCTGACAGACAGAGATCACAAGTAGGCAGAGAGGCAGGCAGAGAGAGAGAGGAGGAAGCAGGCTCCCTGCTGAGCAGAGAGCCCAACGCAGGGCTCGATCCCAGGACCCTGAGATCATGACCTGAGCCCGAAGGCAGAGGCTTAACCCACTGAGCCACCCAGGCGCCCCGACATAGATTTTATTCTTATATTGAAGTAATTTCAATGATTATCTCTGTTACTTATTTTTTTTAGAACCCCATTAGTGCAGAAAGAGATTTTAGCATTTGGGGATTTTTAAATTCCTGTATAGTTAACCTAAAGTGTTATGTTAGTTTCAAGTGTACAACATAGTGATTGAAAAATTCCATACATCATCTAGTGCTCATCTTGACAAGTGTACTCCTTAATCCCTATCACATATTTCACCCATCCCCCCCCACCTCCCCTCGGTACTTTCTACTCCTAACCCTTCCTTCTTCCTCTTGTCCTCTGGGTACAGAACAAACCACCAGTTTGTTCTCTACAAGTGAGAGTTTGTTTCTTGGTTTATCTTTCTTTTCTTTCTCCCTTTGCTCTTTTGTTTTATGATTGTTTATGATTTCACATGAGTGAAATCATATGGTGTTTGTCTCTCTCTGACCGACTTATTTCACTTAGCATTAATTCTCTAGCTCCAACCACTTCACTGCAAATGGCAAAATTTCATTCTTTTTTATAGATGAATAATATTCCATATACATATTATATATATTATATATATATATATATACACACACACATATGAAATCTCTTCTTTATCCATTCATCTATTGATGGACAGTTAGAATGAATTCATAATTTGGATATTGTAAACAATGTTGCAATAAACATAGGGATGCATGTGTATCCCTTTGAATTATGATTTTTGTATTTCTGGGGTAAATACTCAGAGACAGAGAGAGATAGCGAGAGAGAGCACAACTAGGGAGGAGAGGGCTGCCTGGGTGGCTCAGTGGGTTAAACCTCTGCCTATGGCTCAGGTCATGATCTCCGGGTCCTGGGATCTAGCTCCGTGTCTGGCTCTCTGCTCAATGGGGAACCTGCTTTCCCCTCTCTCTCTGCCTGCTGCTCTGCCTGCTTGTGATCTCTCGCTTTCTGTCAAATAAATAAATAAATAACCTTAAAAAAGAAAGAAAGGAAGAAAGAAAGAAAGAAAGAAAAGAAAAGAAATGGGGAGGAGTGGGTGAAGCAGTCTCCCTGCTGAGCAAGGAGTCTGATGCAGGGCTTAATAACAGGACTCTGGGATAGTGACCTGGGCCAAAGACTTAACTGACTGAACCATCCTGAGAAAAGCATTTTTAAAGATACAAGCATATTGAAGATTCTAGCTCCAGACTAAAACACATGTGTGATTTTTTTTCAGGCCCAACAACAGACAATTACAAAGTTCTACCTGGCAGGTCCTCTCCACACCAGGGTTGGTGGCAATCAGAGTGTGGCAGCTTCTTAGGGGAGTTGAGTCAAGGACGTAGCCCACCACCACCCTGCTCTTATGCACATCTGTATTCCTCTACCAGGCACCTCCATTTGCAGACCTCTTTGCTGGGTCTCTCAGCTAAAACCTTCCTAAGTGCCTTTTTTTATAGGGAGAAGATGACCTTGAGGACACTTTTCTCCAGTTTGACCTAGGGCTCAGTACTTTCTACTCCTAACCCTTCCTTCTTTCTTCCTCTTGTCCTCTGGGTACAGAAAATGTCATGAGCCTTTCATTTGGGACTCCTTAGACAAAAAGGTGACTCCATATCAGAGCTCATCCACTGGGCCTTGCTGGCATTGCTACAGGGAAAATGAAACATGGGGGAGCTGGCACTTTCTCCTGTTTAGCCTCTTGTTTCTGGGAACATTGAAGTTTGTGGTTCAAGTCCTGACAATTTTCTCACTTTGGCTTGTTCTAATCAGCTACTCCCAAAACTAGCAACGTAGCTCTCCCCAGCTCTGCTTGGCCCTTGACATATGTCCTATAAAGATAAGATATTAAAAACCAAGTGAACTTCTACTAAGAACATGTTGGCTGTTGACACATTTTGCAAGGCATGTCATATTTAATATTCAATATTTTAAGTTAAGTCTTGTTTCCGACATCTTGGGACCAAACCTTTGTTTCTATTTTGACACTTTCCTTCTGAAACACTTCAAAGAATGAAATTACTTAGTCAAATGGTATGGGCATCGTAAAACAAAACAAAAACAAACAAACAAACAAAAAAACACTTCTATAAATATTGCCAATTTTTTCCCAAAGTTTATAAGTTTCCTTCATATGAGCAGAATGACCAATTCAGATAACCAACACAAATGTTCATTTATTTTTTTTCGTCTGTGATCATTTGATACATGAAAAATTATAATTCAGGTTTTTGTTTTAATATAACATTTTTACCAAGGTAAAATGTTTTACAAGTGTCACAAGATACCTCCAATTTTTCTTATTTAGTCTTGTTCTTCCTCTAGGGGATGCATGGACACACACACACACAATATTTATTTTTTAACAGTTTTAGATTTCCAGAAAAATTATGTAAAATGTACAGAAAGTTCCCATATAAACTACACCCTTTTTTCCCTATTAACATCTTGTATCGTAGGCCTATCTGTCACAATTGACCAATATTAATACCATATATAAATAAAACCCATCCTTTATTCAGATTGTCTCAGTTTCTTTAATGTTCTTTTCCTATTCCAGGATCCCATTCAGAATACCGCATTATACTTCATTGCCATTTCTCTGTAGACCAGTCTTGGCTCTAATGGGGGGGATTGTTGTGTTGGAAAATTGACCCTGTTATCATCATGTAATACCCCATTTCATCCTCGATAATTTTCCTTCTTCTGAAGTCTACTTTGTCTGAAATTACTCTAAGCACTCCAGCTTATTCTGATGATTGTTAGCACATGTGGTGGTTTTTTGTTTTTTGTTTTAAGATTTTATTTATTCATTTGACAGAGGAAGAGAGACAGCGAAAGAGGGAACACAAGCAGGGGGAGTGGAGAGGGAGAAGAAGGCTTCCTGCCAAGCAGGGAGCCTGATGTGGGGCTCAATTCCAGGACTCTGGGATCAAGACCTGAGCAGAAGGCAGAGGCTTAACTACTGAGCCACCCAGGCGCCACCCCCCCCCCCCCCCCGTGGTCTTCTCTTAGGGGTGCTGGAACGAATTACTGTGAACGGTGGGTTAAAACAACAGAAATCTATTCTGGTTCAGTTCTAGAGGCCAGAATGAGAGCAAGGTTATGAACAGGGCCGTGCTTCTTAGGAAGGCTCCAAGGAAGACGCCTTCTTTGCCTTTTCTGGTCTCTGGTGGGTAGTCAGCGGTCCTTCGTGATCCTTGGCTTACAGTCACATTTCTCCAGTCTCTACCACCATTATCGCATGTTCTTCCTGAGTGTCTCTGTATCCTTTGTTTTCATGGGTGCTTCCTAAAGGACACCAGGTTTTGGATTGAGGACCCACCCTAATCCAGTACAGCCTCACCTTAATTAATTACATCTACAAAGACTGTTATTTCTGGGCAAGGTCACCTTCAAAGATTCTATGTGGACATGACCTTGGGGTGGACACTATTCACCAGGACAGCGTATTTTTTTCTCCATCTTTTAACCTGTAAATTTGTTTTCATAGTGATTTTTTTAAATTGGTATATGTATTTCGTTCCCTTCTGAAGTGATTACTTATGTAGTTTGATTAACATATACAATCATTGTAAGTATTTTCTGTTCATTTTTTTCTTGTTTCTTTTTTATCCTTCCTGTCTTTTGTACTTTAATTGAGCATTTTATATGATCCCATTTATCTTCTTTCTTCACATGTCAATTATATTTTTTAGAAAACCTTTTAGGGGCTTTCTTAAACAGATACTCTTCTTAAAAATATGTTTATGAAGTCCCAAAAGTTCATTTTCAGTTTTCTTTCCTTTGCCTTTGGAGACATATCTTGAAAGAAGTTGCTGTGGCTGATATCAAAGAGATTACTGCCTATGTTCTTCTCTATGATTCTGATGGATTCCTGTCTCATATTGAGGGCTTTTATTCATTTTGAGTTTATCTTTCTGTATGGGGTAAGACAATGGTCCAGTTTCATTCTTCTACATATAGCTGTCCAATTTTCCCAACACCATTTATTGAAGAGACTGTCTTTTTTCCACTGTATATTTTTTCCTGTTTTGTCGAAGATTATTTGACCATAGAGTTGAGGGTCCATATCTGGGCTCTCTACTCTGTTCCACTGGTATATGTGTTTGTTTTTATGCCAGTACCATGCTGTCTTGGTGATCACAGCTTTGTAGTAAAGCTTGAAATCAGACAACGTGATGCCCCCAGTTTTGTTTTTCTTTTTCAATATTTCCTTAGCAATTCAGGGTCTCTTCTGATTCCATACAAATTTTAAGATTATTTGCTCCAGGTCTTTGAAAAATACCAGTGGAATTTTGATCAGAATGGCATTAAAAGTATAGATTGCTCTAGGCAGTATAGACATTTTAACAATGTCTATTTTTTGATCCAAGAGCATGGAATGGTCTTCCATCTTTTTGTATCTTCTTCGATTTTTTTCATGAGTGTTCTGTAGTTCCTCGAGTACAGATCCTTTAACTCTTCGGTTAAGTTTATTCCCAGATATCTTATGGCTCTTGGTGCTATAGTAAATGGAATCGATTCTCTAATTTCCATTTCTATGTTTTCATTGTTAGTGTTTAAGAAAGCAACTGATTTCTGTACATTGACTTTTTATCCTGCCACATTACTGAATTGTTGCATGAGTTCTAGTAGTTTTGGGGTGGAGTCTTTTGGGTTTTCCATATAAAGTAACATGTCATCTGTGAAGAGAGAGAGTTTGACTTCTTCATTGCCAATTTGGGTAACTTTTATTTCTTTTTGTTGTCTGATTGCTGTTGCTAGGACTTCTAATACTATGTTGAACAAGAATGGTGAGAGTGGGCATCCTTGTCGTGTTCCTGATCTCAATGGGAAGGCTGCAAGCTTTTTCCCATTGAGGATGATATTTGCTGTGTGTTTTTCATAGATAGATTTTATGAAGTTCAGGAATGTTCCCTTTATCCCTATACTTTAAAGCATTTTAATCAGGAACTGATGCTGGATTTTGTCAAATGCTTTTTCTGCATCAATTGAGAGGACCATGTGGTTCTTCTCTCTTCTCTTACTGATTTGTTCTATCACATTGATTGATTTGCAAATGTTGAACCATCCATGCAACCGAGGGATGAATCCCACCTGGTCATGGTGGATAATCTTTTTAATGTGCTGTTGGATCCTATTTGTTAGGATCTTGTTGAGAACCTTAGCATCCATATTCATCAGTGATATTGGTCTGAAATTCTCCTTATCAAAAGCGTCTGCACAGCAAAGGAAACAGTCAATGAAACAAAGAGGCAACCCACAGAATGGGAGAAGCTATTTGCAAGTGACAGTACAGACAGAAGGCTGATATCCAGGATCTATAAAGAACTTCTCAAACTCAGCACACACAAAACAGATAATCATGTTAAAAAATGGGCAGAAGACGTGAACAGACACTTCTCCAATGAAGACACACAAATGGCTATCAGACACCTAAAAACATGTTCATCATCACTAGCCATCAGGGAGATTCAGATCAAAACCACATTGATATACCACCTTAGACCTGTTAGAATATCCAAAATTAGCAAGACAGGAAACAACGTGTGTTGGAGAGGATGGGGAGAAAGGGGATCCCTCTTACACTGTTGGTGGGAATGCAAGTTGGTGCAGCCAATTTGGAGAACAGTGTGTAGATTCCTTAAGAAATTAAACATAGAGCTTCCCTATGACCCTACCATTGCACTACTGGGTATTTACCCCACAGATACAGATGTAGTGAAAAGAAAGGCGATCTGTACTCCAATGTTTATAGCAGCAATGACCACAGTCGCCAAACTGTGGAAAGAACCAAGATGTCCTTCAACGGACAAATGGGTAAGGAAGATGTGGTCCATATACACTATGGAGTATTATGCCTCCATCAGAAAGGATGAATACCCAACTTTTGTATCAACATGGATGGGACTGGAAGAGATTATGCTGAGTGAAATAAGTCAAGCAGAGAAAGTCAATTATCATATGGTTTCACTTATTCGTGGCGCATAAGAAATAACATGGAGGATGTGGGGAGATTTGGAGGAGAAGGGAGTTGAGGGAAATTGGATGGGGAGGTGAACCATGAGAGAGATGGACTCTGAAAAACAATTTGAGGGTTTTGAAGGAGCAGTGGATGGGAGGTTGGGGGAGCCTGGTGGTGGGTATTATGGAGGGCATGTATTGCATGGAGCACTGGGTGTGATGTGTAAAAATGAATTCTGTTACACTGAAAAGAAATTAAATTTAAAAATGGAAAAAATATATGTTTATGTATGTATATATTCTTTATAATATGTACACACATATATATATTCTTTTAAAAATATTTTATTTATTTGTCAGAGAGAGAGAGCAAGACAGGAAAAAAAAAAGAAGGGGAGTGTCAAGCAGAGGGAGAAGCAGGCTGCCTGCAGAACAATGAGCCCAGTGCAGGACTCAATCCCAGGACCGTGGGTCATGACCTTAGCTGAAGGCAGACATTTAACTGACTGAGCCACCTAGGCATCCTGATATATATTCTTCCAGTATAAATTTTAACTAAGTTAAATCTATCTTCAAAGACAGTACGTTACTTCACATACAATACAGTTATCTTACTGAATATTTCCAATTTCTATTCTGACCTGTCATTAATTTCAATTATTCATCTGATATAATCACTTAATGCATTGCCACTATTACTCCTTTAAAGAAATAAGTATCTTTTAGATCAATTAAGGAGAAGAAAAATAAAATATTTTATCTTAATTTATAACTTCACTGATACACTTCTTTTCTTCTTGTCATTCCAAACTTCTGACCTGTATAATCTTCCTTCTTCCTAGTGAATTTCTTTTAATATTTCTTGCATGGCAGTTCTCTTGATGATATATTCTTTCAGTTTTTATTCACCTCAAAAGTATTTATTTCTTCTTCACATTTGAATGATAATTTTACTGGATATGGAAATCTAGTCTGTTTTATTTTCTTTCAGCACATTTAACATTTCATTCCACTCTTTTCTTGTTTGCATGATTTCTGACTAAAAGTTCACTGTATCCTTGTTTCACTTTGGGTATTATTTTTTTTTTCTTCCTCTTGCTATCATTTTTTTTCCCCCAGAAAGAGAGAGAGAAGCCCATGCATGGGTGGGGGGGCAGGTCAGGGCAGAGGCAGAGGGAAAAGAGAATAAAAAAAAAAAAACAAAACCCATGGCCAGTGCAGAACCTAATGCAGGGCTGGATCTCATTACCCTGAGATCATGACCTGAGCCTGAATCAAAAGCCATGATTAGCTAACTGAGCAACTCAGATGCCCCATCCTTCCATTTGCTTTCAAGATTTTCTTTTTGTTTTTGGTTTCCTGCAGTTTGTGATATATCTATGTACGGTTTGTCTTTCATGTGTTTTCGGTTTTTATGTTTGCTTGTTTGTTTGCTATTTTTGTATTTATACTTGGAATTATATGAACTTCTAAGATCTGTCCTTTGTTGTGTTTTTCTTAATTTTGGACTTCAGATATTCTCACTTCAAATATTTCTTATATTCTATGTTCTCTTTCCTGTTCTCATAGTCCAATAATGTGCATGTGATACCTTTTAAAGTTGCCCCACTGTTTATTTCCATTGTCTTTGCATTTCAGTTTGATCATTTTATCTTGTTCTCCCTGGGATCATTCATCCTTTCCTTGGACATACATGCCCAGGGTACTAATAAATCCATGAAAAACATTTTTAAATTTTTTTCATATTTTTAGATTTCTAGCATTTCCTTTTGATTCTTTCTTGGAACATCCACCTTCTTGCTTGTATTATCCATCTGCTCTTGCATATTTTTCCTTTTTCCATTAGAGCCCTAAACAA
This sequence comes from Mustela erminea, assembly GCF_009829155.1. Classification (NCBI taxonomy): domain Eukaryota; kingdom Metazoa; phylum Chordata; class Mammalia; order Carnivora; family Mustelidae; genus Mustela; species Mustela erminea. The sequence continues at coordinate 26,003,373 of NC_045618.1, forward strand.
ATTAATCATAGCTATTTAAATGCCCTCTTGCGTAATTCCAACATCTGTGTCATATCTGAGCCTGGGTCCGTTGCTTGCTTACCATCATCAGATTATGCTTTTACTTTTACCTTTTAGCATTCCTTGTGCTTTCTGTCAAAAGCTGGACCTCTGTCAGGTAAAGAAAGCTGAGGTAATAAGGCCTTGAGTATGAGAATATATGATAATCTGGATAGAAGTTGACGGGGGAACCAGGGGTTTCAAATTCCTCTAGTATCCTTGTTTTTGTCTCCCCTCTTCAGTGTGGGCTTCCTATTCACTCTTCCTTAGAGACTGTCTCTTTCAGATTTGTGTAATTCACTGTGATTCTGCTGAAGCCCTGCTGTGGTGGTCAGGTATGGAGGAAAAGAAGCATTTCATAGTATTGTAATCAAATCTCAGGGTGATAAGGGTGACATGAGGCTCAGATAAAATTTTCCTTGGAAACTAGGCCTTCTTTTTCTTAGAGAGAAGGCTCTGGGAGTAATTCAACATAGTTAAGTTTCCCTTACTCATGGCAGAACCACTAGGGAATATTCCTCAGATCTTCACTATGAGAACCAGGTGGCATTTTGGAGGTAAAATCCACAAAAGTGTAGTCACCCCCAAACTGTGACTCAGACCCTCAGTAGGCCTTCAGTCTTACTCTATTCCACAGTCTCTCTAACAATTGATTCAGCTTTCCCTTTGAGAGTTCCAGCCTGATTATGATGTCAGTGGCTTCTGCTCCAAGATGCATGTCCCAGCTGTTTCTCTTCATAGACTCCTATACCCTGTATCTCCAGATTTCAGGGTAGTTACTTAATCTGGGACCTCAGTTCTCTGATGCCTCTAAAAGAAACTGTGAATTTACACATTGTTCAGATTTTTCTTGTTTGGAAAATGGCAGTGATTACTTCCAACCTCCTTTACATGACAAGGCTGAAATCAGAAGTCATATTTTTCTATTAAAAGCAATCTGTAAATTTGCTTATACTGTCTAAAGATGTCCTCATATTTTTATATTTTAGTTATAATTCCAAGTGAGATCTATAATTGTATCTTCAATATAAGGTACATTGATTAGTATATTTTGAGGAATGGTAATCAAGAATAAGCTATCAGGGCACCTGGGTGGCTCAGTCAGTTAAGTGTCTGCCTTCCACTCAGGTCGTGATCTTGGGGTCCTGGAATTGGGCCCAGGGCGCCCTGCTTAGCAGGGAGTCTGCTTCCTTCTCTGCTCTTGTCCCTCCCTTCCCCCTCATGCGCTCTCTCTCTCTCATAAATAAAAAATCTTTAAAAAATAATTACCTATAAAAATACTTGACAACAATATGATTATTTGCTGCCACTGTAGTAATCATCATGCATTTTATGACAGTAACCTAGGCATCATCAGACTTTAAAACATGTATCATTTAGTTGATAATTGGAAGATAAGAAATAAATGCAAATGTCATATATATACCAGTAACTAACAATGTATAGACCCTTTATCTTTTAATATATTTATCTTTATTTCATCTCATAAAATAATGATAAATATCACTGTAGGAAAATAAGAATATAAGATTGACCTAAACCCAACAAAAAATAATACTGTTACCATTTTAGTGTATATCCTTGATTTTTTCAAAGGTCACTATATATATATATATATATATATATATATATATATATATATATATGTATACAAATTACTCTGGGAGAATGGGATTTTGTAATTGGCTTCATAACAAACTAAATGATAGAGGAGAAGTGAAATGGGGGAAATCGGAGAGGCAGACAAACCATGAGAGACTGTGGACTCAAAAACAAACTGAAGGTTTTGGAGGGGAGGGGAGTGGGGTGTTGGGTGAGCCTGGTGGTGGGTATTAAGGAGGGCACATATTGCATGGAGCACTGGGTGTGGTGCATAAACAATGAATTTTGGAACACTGAAAAAATAAAAAAAATTATATTTTAAAAATTGTAAAAAAAAACCCTAAATGGTATATTATTAACATATTTCCAAAAATTAATAAATTTCAAAATCATTATTGGTGCCTAAATAGTAATTCTTATACAATAATCTATTTAACTTATTCCCTGTAATTAGTTATACAATAATTTCCCATTTTTCACTTACTACAAAACTATGATGTAGGAACTTCTAAAACATCACTTTGATCTTGTCTACTTGTTCCCTTTAGATGAAGTTTTAACAGTGGAACTGTCAGTTCAAATGGCAAGCCTCTTGCTGAGATTCCCAGAAAGTATTGACTCTGTGCCCCAGAAAGCAGCTGACAGCTCTCTCCCTCAAGCATTAAGTGAGCGTGTCTTTTGTTCACATTTGAACCAAAGAGATTCCATTTTTTGGCAGTGTATATTCCATATATTGTTATATGCAATATATGGGTTTTAATTGTAGTTTTAACTTGATTTTTTGTTATTACATTTATTACTTATTTGACTTACTGATTATTATTACACTTGTTACATACATATCTATCCATACACTTATACTCTTATTTATTCTCCTTTTGTGAATTTTTATTCATTTGCTCGTTTTCCTATTGATATTTTTACATTTTTCTTATTGATTTTTATTGTTATGTTAGTCACCATATCATTCGTTTTTGATGTAGTGTTTCATGATTCATTGTTTGCATATAACACCCAGTGCTCCATTCAATAAGCGCCCTCCTTAATACCCACCACCAGGCTCTCTTCTAAAACCCTCAGTTTGTTTCTCAGAGTCCACAGTCTTTCATGGTTCATCTCCCCTCCGATTTCACCCCCTTCATTTTTCCCTTCCTTCTCCTAATGTCCTCCATGCTATTCCTTGTGTTCCACAAATAAGTGAAACCAAATGATAATTGATTTTTAAGAAGCTTTTAAGACAAATCTGTGCCAAATAGATTGTGGAATTGATAATTAATACTTATTAAGTGCTTCTTGTATGCCCAACATTGAGATAATTGTTCTTTATATAGTGTCTCACCTCATATAAACCCTCGAATGATGCATAAGAATGGGTGCATTTATAACATCCATGATATATGTGAACAGGTGAATGCTGCTGGAGCAACTACTGAGTACCCAAATCTGTCTCTCTAGTTATCGAATTACATCTTTGTAACTGACTCTCAGTATCTTACCTACTTATCTATGCTATTGTCATGCTATTTGTCTGGATAAAGGTAAATTTTGAATGTTGATGAAAGATAAAAATACACCATGAGTTTTTGTATATATGGTGTATTTTTTATATATGGTTATATATATATTTCATGTATGGTTATAAATGCATTTTTTCACTAATGAGTGGTACAACTAATGGGAAAATATGTTGTATATATATGTTTATATAAATTTTCACTAATATATGGTTATATATTTTGTTCACTAGCAATAATATACATATAACACATATATTACAGATATTTTACTTATTAGTTGTGACCATTTTTTTAATCTATCGCTTTTATTATTTTTTAATTTGGATAACTGTATGCCTTATTTTTAAGATCACTAACTCTCTGAAAAATAAGCAATAAATAGGTAACTTGGAAATGGGTTATCTGCAACATAATCTTATAAAATAGGTTTTATTTCCTCATTTACTTCTCTAATGGTGTTAATATTGTGTATACATGAAGTAAATAATAAAGATCAATAATAATAAGAAGAAGAATCAATAGCAAAGATCTCTCAAAATAAATATGATAGGAGATTAGACGACAAATTTAAGTATCTTGGTGAAAATACAACATAGTACAAGCATATATGGATATATAGCCAACATAATCTTTGCAAACACACACAGACCACTCGAAGAATTGGCTGTGTATTATGCATAAGGAAATTGTCCAGAAAGTTTCAAAAGTAGAAATCAATATGTAGCAGGCAATGTAATAAAATTCCAAATTAATAACTAAAGGATAACCAAAATATCTCTTTACCTAAATATTAAATCACTTAGAAAAATTATGGCTAAAAGAATCACATATTTAGAAATAAGAGAATATCATAAAGTTATCCCCCCCAAACTCCCTTTTATATAAAACTGCTACATTAAATCCTTTATTTTATTAGAAAATAAAAAAGATTAAAATTTGGGAGCCAAATATTCAAGTTAATAAATTTTTAAAGAGAACAACAAAATTAAACTAAATGAGGTAGAAGGAAGGAGAAAAGGAAAGAATGAAGGAAAAAGGAAGGAAAGTAGTTACATTAAAAAGTCAACATGATTTTTGTGTGTGGTGTAAGGAAATAAGTCAAGCAGAGAAAGACAACTATCATATGATCTCCCTGATATGAGGAAGTGGTGATGTAACATGGGGGCTTAAGTGGGTAGGAGAAGAATAAATGAAACAAGATGGGATTGGGAGGGAGACAAACCATAAGTGACTCTTAATCTCACAAAACAAACTGAGGGTTGCTGGGGGGAGGGGGTTTGGGAGAAGGGGGTGGGATTATGGACATTGGGGAGGGTATGTGCTTTGGTGAGTGCTGTGAAGTGTGTAAACCTGGTGATTCACAGACCTGTACCCCTGGGGATAAAAATATATGTTTATAAAAAATAAAAAATTAATTAAAAAAAAAAAGATTTTTCTTAACATTAAAAAATGAAATGAAAAGCAATGTCACTAACATAACTATGAAAACTATAAAATCCTTCGGCTAAGACTAACCACAATGTTTAAACTTATATAAGGGGGAAAATAAAGGAAGGGAAACAAAATGATATATAGTATTCCTGCCTAAGAAGATTCAATACTACAGAGATATTAATTTTCCCCATACTTTATTTATTCATTTCCTTATGGAGGAAAGCTTAGTTTCTAAAAAAATTCCCTATTATGTACTGATGAAATAAATGTCCTATTGCATAAATCTAAGAGGATGAAATTTTCTTTAGAAATAAAATCACTGATACGCATACCTCCAAATACCCATATTGATAAATTGATTTTCAAAGTGGTTGTATTTAGTTATAGTCTTATTAGCTCTATTTAAAGTTTCTTATTTCCCTACATCATTAACAATATTGGCATACAAGTGTTATTAACTTGTATAAATATAATGTGTATTAATTTGCAATACATTGCCACTCAACATATACTTTAGTATTAGTGAAATTTAATAATTCTTATATTTTATTAGCTACTAGGATGTTTTAAAAAATTTGTGATCTCATCATTCATATCCATTGTTCATTATGACAGAATAGATTTTTTTTAATTAAAAAAATATTTTATTTATTTATTTGTCAGAGAAAGAGAGAGAGAGAGACAGCAAGCAGGGGGAGCAGCAGGCTGAGGAGCCTGATGTGGGTCACTGAGCAAGGAGCCTGACGTGGGCCTCGATCCCAGGACTCTGGGATCATAACCTGAGCTGAAGGCAAACGCTGAACCAAGTGAGCCACCCAGGTCTCCCAACAATAGATTTTTAAAAAATATATTTTGGGGGTGCCTGGGTGGCTCAGTGGGTTAAGCCTCTGCCTTTGGCTCAGGTCATGATCTCGGGGTCCTGGGATCGGGTGCCGCATCGGGCTCTCTGCTTGGCAGAGAGCCTGCTTCCTCCTCTCTCTCTCTGCCTGCCTCTTTGCCTACTTGTGATTTCTCTCTGTCAAATAAATAAATAAAATCTTTTAAAAAATATATATATATATATTCTGGATACTATTTTTTATGTCTTACTAAAGCTGCACATAACTTCTTCCAATTTGGAGTTTTTCTTTTCACATTTTTTTGTAATGTTTTCAAGTATGTGTTAATTTTTGCTATTCAATTTAAATTAGTAATTAAATTACGCTAACTAAATATTCAAATTTATCCATCTTCTCTTTTATGACTTGTGCTTTTTGTGTTTTAAGAAACTCGTATCTTCCACCACTATCATCAAGATATTCTTCTTATTCTTATTCTTCTTTTTCTTTCTGTTCTGTTTAAGACTTAAGTAGACTTTTCCCCCTCATTTTTATGTCTTGGGTCCATCTGGTACTAATTTTGAGCAAGGTGTATGATAAAGACCTAGTTTATTGATCTCCACATGCATAGCCAGTTGTCCCAGCATCATGTGTTAATGAGTGCAGACTTTCCTCTATGATTTATGATACCACCTCTCTCACAGTCCAGATTCAGGTTCTTGTTGCTCTATTAATTAATTAATTAATTAATTTTAAAAAAAAGATTTTATTGATTTATTTGACAAACAGAGATCACAGGTAGGCAGAGAGGCAGGCCGAGAGAGGAAGGGAAGCTGGATCCCTGCTGAGCAGAGAGCCTGATACGGGGCTCGATCCCAGGACCCTGGAATCATGACCTGAGCAGAAGGCAGAGGCTTAATCCACTGAGCCACCCAGGCGCCCCTTGTTGCTCTATTTAAATAAAAATTTTTAAAAACCCACAGAATAAGATATGAGAATCCAGATGTATTTTATTATAACAAACATTAAAAAGGTTGCCAGAAATTAAAAAATATATATGCATATGTTTTTTATTCCTAGATTATTAACAAACCACAAAATGAATCTTCTTTTCACTCTACCCTTCCAGCAACCTTTTAGTGTACTTCTCATTACAGGAGCAGCCTTATCCAATTTCAAGTTTTGTTTGAACATGTTTTGCCATTTTTGCTCAAAGAATCAAATATATAAAGTATATTTGTAATCACAGATCCCTGTTTCTTCAACATAGATGTACTTATATTTCTCAAAATAAATATTTTATATGGGTTGAATTCATGCAGATGACCTTTGACTAGAAACCTCTCGATATTGGTCTCTTTGACTAGAATTAGAATTGTAGGATTTCTGGTCTGATACACTGGCTTCTATGCCTCCCCTGTGCCATAGTTTTATTTACCATAGCTTTGTCATGACCCCTAATAAGGGGTATGTCCCTACTTAATACTTCTCTACTTCAATTGTCTTTTTTTGCTTCTCAAATTCTCTGTATAAATTTTAGGATTGACAGGTCAAGTTTCACAAAGAGGCCTATTAAGTATCTAGAATTGTGTTAATTTACAGGTCATTTTGAGGAGAAAAGCAGCTTTTATTTCTCCACCTATGAACAAAATATATTCTCCCCTTTATTTAGGCCTTCTTTTATGTCTTTCAATAAAATTTTTATCTTCCTCCAAGGTCTTCACATTTGCTTAGTAAAAATATGTACTTAAGTACCTTTGTAGCAAGATACTCCTCAGCAAAAACTTGGCAGGGTTTTTTGTTGTTATAAATTGTAGCTTTTCTTAAAATTCTTACTTCCTAATAAATCATTGCTGAGGAAATCAAATACTCCAGAATGAGACTAAGTTCGAATCCTTGCTTTGTTATTATTAATGTGTCACCCTAAGGGTAAACAATGATTATGTGTGACAAATAAGTTTTAGTTCTTTGTCTTACGTCCTTTGACCTTTAATATTTTTCTATTATCTTATTGTTCTGGTTGGGAGCTCTAGCATTCTATTAAATATAAAATTGGTAGCAGTTATGAATTACTCAGTGAGAATGTGTTTATTGCTTCATTATTAACTATAATGTTAGTAGAGATATATGATCTATTATCTACTTTGGGAAGCTATCTCCATACCATATTATATTTTTAAAAATTGAGTTAGTATTACATTTTACCAAATTCATTATCTTTTGAGATAAAGATATTCTACCTTTTTCCTGAAGTTCAATTTTTATTGCAGTATAACGTATACAAAGTAAAATACCACATTATGAATTTTATTTTAATTTATTTATCTATTCATTTATTTATTTATTTATTTTAAGAGAGAGTGAGTTGGAGGGAGGGGCAGAGGGAGAGAGAGAACCTTAAGCAGGTTCCATGCCTAGCACGGAGCCTAATGTGGGTTCCGTGTGGGGGCTCGGTCTCACCAACCTGAGATCATGACCTGAACTGAAAGCAAGAGTTGGATGTTTAAACAGCTGAACCACCCAGGGCCTCTGAATTTTACATTTTTGGTTCTAGCTTTGTTACATTCTAGTAAAGACTGGTGTACTTTTGTTCTGGTTGGCTTCCATGGATGTACTTGACACTTTCAAGACTTGCTTTTAAGCTTTTATAATAGTGGATCTGGGGTAGATTTTCCACTAGGTCTAGTTTAGCACTATAATCAAGACATTATCGTTCTAGAGTAACCTGAATATCTAATATATTTAGGGAGTTTTCTTCACTCTGGATATTGAAAATTCAACTGATTCTTGACTGTGTATAATCTCTTAGAATTGTTTGAGTTTTTTCTGCACATTTTTCTTTGCCTGGTCATAAAGAGTTTTACACGATGCCTATGTGGAATGACGTTGAACCAAAGACCCAAATGTACTTTCAACCAAAGACTCAAGTGTACAAAAATGTACCACATCTTTTAGCCTCTTTTTCTGGGTACCTGCTTCTGGTCTGAGACTCTTGTCTCCAAGTTAAGATAACTTTAGCTTCTCAGAACTGCCATTCTTGCTCTTCTACTCAACCATGCTGCCAGACTCTCTTTGGATTACCCTTTCTTGCACCACGGTCTGGAAATTACTCCAGGTGGAATTTGGGTGATCATAAGGGATACCTCATGGGCTTTCCATCTCTGAGTGATCTCAGTTCTGAGCCCACTAAAGTCCCTAGGTAGAATATACTAATAACTTGTTGCTCAGCACACCCCTAGCTGCTGCTGTGTGGGATACACTTTCTGCATCGCTTCTTTACATTTCCTGAGATGATCCAGACCAGGTAAGGTAGGGAGACATGCTGTGGGGACCACAAAACACCTTACATTTTTGTGATTAGTTTATTAATATATGACCTACACAATATATGACCTACACAAAACTCCTTTTTTTAGATTTTTCAGGTGCAAAATTTACATACGGACTGGAAGTGGGAAAAAGTCACCTAGGAAAAATAAGTATAATCACAAATCTTTTTTTTTTTTTAATAATCTTGACAACATACACAAACAAACTTTCAAATTAGGACTAAGCAAATACTTCTAAGATAAAATACACACCTTCAAGGTTGAGACCATACATTCACCCAAATCTTTCATGGTTTGTCAGATGCACACAAGCTATGAATGGAGCTATGGCTACTATATGGTATTAATAGATAACACAAATAATAAAGATAAATAAATCAGAAGCTACTTGATGCTGCCCATTTCATTTAATAAGAAAAGAGTCAGGTGGTAGAGTGTGATACTGTACTTCTCATCTTTATGGACATTTACAAGTGGAATTGATAAATACAGGAGACCCTGCATTGGATTCTGCTAGTGGCTAAAAGGAACACAAATATTAGTGTCACCTTCATGGTGTTGTTACCATTGCTGTAAAGCATGGATGACATGAAAAACACTGCACAAAAGAAGTCTGAACACAAATTTCCCTTGGAAATCTGAGGTAGTTTTTACAAGTACCACCCATACCTTTATTTGGCTCCGAAGTAGGATTGATTGCAAAATTCAATATCAGAGTTTGACTCATCCTATCTAAACAATATAATCTAAAGTCATATTATGCTTCATTTCTGCTCTAAGTAAAATTAGACTGAATTACATCACAATAGAGAGGAAATTCACCCTTACATTTTTTGGTGTTGTACAGCAGAGACAAATATAACTGCGAAGTCAATGACATACCGCACTGAATGTGAGGTTTTGAAGGCAAAGAAACTATCTCAATATAAGCTCAAGATATACTTGGGTTTGCTCCTGGGAAACCACACTAATTCTCTAAATATTCCACTTTGGTTTGAAGCTGCTCATTAACCATTCTGCTTACAGAGTTTAGTTAAGCTCCTCTGAAATTTGATATTGCCCTGTGAGGGAGGGGGCTGCAAATTCAGTAATCACGACCTATGGAACTTGACATGCTGTAGTTTATCTGCCTGTTGTCACTTTCATTCCAAGGACTGACCTTGGGCTACTCTTGCAATGACACTCTTGTAGTTGCAGTGCCTTTGGATTTCCTGATATCCCACTTTCTTCTTGCCTATATTAATGGTTTCCACAGGAAGTCAGCAAGATGCTCCTCTGCAGGGAGGAGGATTAGAGGGCTAGCAGATTTTTAAAAAGATTTATTTATTTATTTGAGAGAGAGAGAGAGAGGGAAGGAGAGAGAGAGGATGAGAGGAAGGGGCAGAGGGGGAGAATCTCAAGAAGATTCCCTGCTGAGTTTGGAACCTAATGCAAGGCTCCATCTCACAACCCTGACATTATGACCTAAGCCAAAATCAAGGGTCAGTCACTTAGCCAGCTGAGCCACCCAGGCACCCCAGGACTAGAGAATATTTTAACCTTAAAAAAATTTCATTTTTTTAATGTATTTTATTAAAAAATGAAAGATAGGGACGCCTGGGTGGCTCAGTCAGTTAAGCCGCTGCCTTCAGCTCAGGTCATGATCCCAAAGTCCTGGGATTGAGGCCCGCACCGGGCTCCTTGTCCAGCAGGGAGCCTGCTTCTCTCTCTGCCTCTGCCTTCCACTCTGCCTGCTTGTGCTCTCTCTATGACAAATAAATAAAAAAAATCTTTTAAAAATGAAATATATATGGGCCTTATTTAATTATTTTACTGGTAATATGTGTGATCAAAAATGCTTAGTGACTGGTTTACCAAAGGCTGTTCTTGATCCACATTTTCCTAACCTACGGTGGTGGCTGTATAGTAGCCCTTGACGGTCCATGGAAACTCTCAGTTTTGAGTTTCTGATTGGTAATCTAATGCTGGGCATGTTCTGTGCTGATAGTATTGTGCCAGGCGATGAGCAGCTTTCCTGGGGAGCAGGGAAATAGCTGAATGGTGAGTTTTAGAGACAAATGAAGATGTGCATTGACACTTGTCACTAACTAGCAAAACCCAGCCACTATGAGGAAATGCTTCAGGGAACATGAGAATTGACACCAACAGCAGTACTAGAAAGGAAAACTTCATTCTCAGCAAGTCAGAGGCCAGAATCGTTCAACAGGGCACTACAGTGGTCTGGAATCAAGCCCAGCAATGTTAAAATTCTGCAAGCATAAACAATAAGATTAGGGAGAAACCTTTCCTTATTTAGCACTTTCCATTTTGTTTTCAAAGTAATTCTATCAGTGATTTGCGGGTGATGATATTGAACAAGAATTTACTCCTTCTTTTGTCTTTCATATACAGTCACATGAAAAAAATAAATAAGGAACAAGAACATTTTAACTGGAAAGAACATATGTTTACTATATCACTCAAATAAGAAAATTAGTTACCGATGAATTTTTTACTTGATGATCCTAAAAATATCTCAATTTGACTGGTACAAATTTGGTACAGTTATTTACCTTCCAAATCAATAAAAAAGATGTTTTGATTCCCAGACCCATAAATCATTCAGTAAAATACTTTTTAGGGTCGAAAATATAACCCAAATTTCCACTGTCAGCTAGGAGTGACCCGCTTTCAGGGCACCAATCTTCCTACTTAGAACAAGTAGAAAGAAAGGGTAAAAATAGAAAAAATATATATATATTTATATTTATATACATCATATATATACACCAGCAAACCCTGAGTTAAGTATTAGAGTAAATGTTATTTATTTGGGCAGTGCACCAGACACTGGTCGTGGCATGGGAAATGTTTATAGAGAAGGGAAAATAGCTCATAAAAGTCACCCAACTTAGTCAAATGCCATAGTAGACAACTTTTTTTTTTGGCAATTTACTTATGAAATTTATTTTCTTATATATAAATTATGTATTTCTCTGGGCAGACAGCCTTCACCTTATTGCACTAATAGCACATCTGTAATACCAAGCTACAGGACAAGTCTTAACAAGAGGTTTGTATTCTTCAACGTAGCACTTGTCTACCAGGCACTGTAGAGAGGATGAGGAGGAAAAGCCAGGATCCGCTCAGGTGAAGAGGGGGGTGGGGGAGAGGGGCAACTTGTATACCCTTCTGACAGTTGGTTCTCTCCCAGGAAAGGGAACATGCAAAGCTTACATCTGGATTCCGGGAGCAGGGAAAAGTTGGAAGGCTGAGAAGCCCAATGCAACACTGCAGCTCAGCTCCCTTTATATATATGTATATATATGAGAGGGTACTAGAGAGCAATTAAGGTAGCCAGGATTTGAAAGGCCAAAATATTGGAAAGAGGGAAAGTTCATTGAGAAGAACATGACCTTCTATGCTATGTTTGTTCTCTTCCATCTGTCAGCCTTTTAGTGTGCTCTCCCAGACTTCCAATTACCAGTATGTGCATCTCCAAGTCTGATGACTTGTTTTATTCTGGAACCTCAGAATTCTGCTCTAAGTGGTGACGAGATATACATTGGAAGAAGGGAGTGTTATCGACATTGCCTCTCTTCCAAACCAGCCCTTGGGAGTTAGTATAAGAAGACTCCAAATCTCTCAACTATTGAATATGATAATTCCGAGATATGTGTGTTGCATCACATTCCACCATCTTCCTGAGGAATTCAGCCCCAGTTGTCTACTATGGCACTTGACTAAGTTGGTTGACTTTTATGAGCTATTTTCCCTTCTCTATAAACATTTCCCATGCCACTACCAGTGTCTGATGCACTGCCCAAATAAATAACATTTACTCTAATATTTAACTCATGGTTTGCTTCTATAGCAGCCTACTGATTATTTATAAGCTGTGTGGGTGCTGAGTCTGTGAAATTGAACAGAAAGCAACTGCTAAGAGGCAGAGAAACCAAAAGAACTCTCAGATATCTCACAGGGCTAATGAGATAAAAATTGAGTTCAGAGCTACCAAAGGGTGAGGACCTAAGTGGTCAAAATCCTGGGGAAAAAGTGAAGTGCAGACAAGAATATGCTAAGACATTTGCCAATTCCTAAGCAGCATTGTTAAAGCAAGAGGCAGAGAAGATGAGCAGGAGGCCAATAGTAGCAGGTTGGAAAGCTAAGGAGAGCTACCAACACTCTCCTTACTCTGAGGAGACAAAATCTGGAGTTCAGGGCCAGCCAAGACAGAGAAACCCGGGTAAATATGCTCGACTTTCATTTGTGAGCCTTAAGAACTGCAAACAAGAGAAAGAACGAACCAGAAATAAAGCAAAGACATTATCAAACTCAGCTCCATGCCTGACTACATTAAAATGATCTGTTCCTACTGTGTTACTTACAGAAACCTGAAGAATATCTTCTCCTTTGGAAGAAATATTAAATAGAGCACTTGCAACATTTAATATATAATGTCAGGCAAGAAACTTTATCTAGACCTGTGCAGTCCTGTGTGTTAGTCATAAGGCACATGTGTTTATTTACATTTAAATTTATTAAAAGTTTATAAATTAAAGGATCAGTTCTTTAGTCATCACACTAGTCATATTTCACAGTGCTCCATAATTGCAGGTGGATAGTAGCTATGGATTTGGACAACAAATATATAAACATTTCTGTCTTCACAGAAAGTTCGATAGGGCAGTGCTGATCTAGAGCTTTTATATTTCAAAACACATGTCTAGCATTGAATCAAATTTGAAAAACATACCACGATCTATAACCAGTAAAAAACAAATAATAAAAGTAAAACAATTATGATCCAGATAGCAGAATTATCAATGCAGACTTTAACAAAACTTTGATTAACATGCTTAGGAAATTAGATCAAAGATGGAGAAATACTTCATAGAGTCAATATCTATATGAGAATTAAATAAAAATTCCACAACTGAAAAGTACAATTACACATTAAAAATGGGTTTAACAGCAGACTGAGATTTAGCTGAAGAGAGGAATTATTACCTGATGATATATCATTTGGAAAAAAAGCAGATTAAAGCATGGAAAGGGAAAAAGGCATGGAAAGGGGAAAAAAAGAATAAAAGACATGAGATAATGTAAAAAATATGTAACAGTTATAATTAAATATACAGAAGGGGACAACAGATATAATGGTGTGGAAACAATATTTGCAGGATAATGGCTGAGACATTTTTAAAATTGTTAAAAAAAGAAAAGGATTAAGCCACAGAATCACAAAAAACTGAAACAAAATCAAAATAAATAAAGAGAAAAGTGCACTTAAATACATCACAGTAAAACTTTTGGACATCAAAATCAAATAAAAATCATAAATACTTGTCTGAAAATGTAAAAATTAATGCCAACATGCAACAATAAGACTGACAATAGACTTCTGAATAGGAACAGGAAAACAAAGAAGACAATAAATTGAGGAAAGAAAGTAGCTGCCAACAAAGAATTTTATACTCTCTAAAAACACTCTTCAATTTTGAAAAAAAATAAAGATTTATCACACAAAAACTTGGAGATATCGTTGTCAGCACACCAGCACACTTACATTATGAGATAGGCTAAAAAGAGTCCTTCAAGGACACAAAATCTAAATGCTGAGAGAAACATGATATTGTAGAAAGAAACAATCAATACATTTGTGGTAAGTATGTAAATAAATCTGAATTAATATTGGATGTATAAAATACACTAATCTAAAAATAACAACTTGTAGGAGTATAGAATGTATATAGCATTTAAATTAAGGATAACAATAATTGTCTTGAAAGTGAAAAATAATTCATGTTTGACACTAATAAAGATGTCTTTTATAATTTCTATGGTAATCAATAAATGAATAATATAGCTAAAACCAAAACCTGAGATACTTAAACATAAATCTCACAACACAACAAAGAAAACCATTAATAAAATGGCAAGACAACCTACTGAATGGAAGAATTATTTGCAAATGATATATCCAACAAAGACTTAATATATAAAATATATAAAGAAATTATTCAATTCAACATAAAAAAAAAACAACAAGTCATCTGGTTATAAATGGAACTGAGTAAACATTTTTCCAAAAAAGACATACAAATTTCCAACAGACACATGAAAAGATGCTCAACATCACTTATCTTCAGGGAAATGCACATCATAACCACAATTAGATATCACCTCACACCTGTCATAATGACTAGAATCAAAAATATGAGAAATAACATGCTAGGTGAGGTTGTGGAGAAAGGGAAACCCTCTTATACTGTTGGTGGAAATTTAAATTAGTGCAGTCACCATGGAAAACAGTATGAAGATTCCTCAAAAATTTAAAAATAGAATAACCATATGATCCAGTAATTCCACTACTAGGTATCTACACACAAGAAAAGAAAAATGTAATTCAAAAAGATATATGCACACTATGTTTATTGCAATATTATTTACAATAATGAAACAACCCAGGTGTCCAACCATAAATGAATGGATAAGGAAGATGTGGTATATATCTAATAAAATATTATTCATCCATAAACAGGAATGGGATCTTGTCATTTGCAACAACATGGATGGACCTAGTGGGTATAATGCTAAGTGAAATAAGCCAGTCAGAGAGAGGCAAATACCAAATGATTTCACACATATGAGAAATTTAAGAAACAAAGAGGAGAAAAACAGAAACAAGAAAAGACTCAAATATAGAGAACAAACTGATGGTCACCAGAGGGGTGGTGAGTGGGAGGATGGATGAAATAGATAAAAGGGATGCAGAGTATCTTTATCATCATGAGCATTGAGTGGTGTGTAGAATTATTGAATCATTATATCATACACCTGAAAATAATATAACACTGTATGCTAATGATACTTCAAGAAAAAAATAAAGATATATCTAACAAAATCTGTACAAGATTTGAATGAGGAAAACCACAAAACTACAACTCTGATGAAAGAATTAAAGACCTATATAAATGGAGAGGTATTCCATGTACATAAATAGGAAAACTTAATATTATCAAGATGTCAATTATTCCCAACTTGCTCTATAGATTCAATGACATCCCAATCACTGACCTAGAAATTATTTGTATCTATTGAAAAATGGATTCTAAACTTTATATAGAAAGGCAGAAGACCTAAAATAGCCAACACACTAGTGAAGGAAAACAAAATTGGAGGACTGACACTACCCAAATTCAAGACTTAACCTAAAGATACAGTAACCAAGAGCATGGTTTTGGTGAAAGAATGAACAAACACATCTATGGTACAGAATAGAAAGTGTAGAAATAAATATAGCTAACTGACCTTGGAGAAAAGAGCAAAGACAATTCAATGAAGGAAGAATAACCTTTCCAATGAATAATGCCAAAACAACTGGGTATTCACATACAGAAACCAACCTACAAAGATTGTAGACCTTTCACAAAAATTAACTGAAGAAGGATCATGGAGTTAAATGTAAAATGCTAATCTATAAAACTCTTAGAAAACAAGAAAGGAAGAAATTTAGGTGACCTTGTGTTTAGTGTTGAACATTTAGATATAATACAAAAAGTATAATCCATAGGAGAAAAAAACTGTTAAGTTGGTCTTGATTAAAATGAATAACTTATGCTCTGCATAAAACACTGCTAAGAAAATGAGAAGACAAGCCACAGACAGGTAAAACATATATCTGATAAAGTACTGGTATCTAATTATACAAAGAACTCTTACAATTCAACAATAACAACTCAATTAAAACATGAGCAAAAAATTATGAACAGACATATAACCAAAGAAGATATGCAGATGGTTAATAAGCATATGGGAAGATGCTCAACATTATATGTCATCAAGGAATTATGACAACTGTTGTTTTTAATTAAAACAACAATGCGACACCACTGTATACATATTAGAACGGGTAAAATCCAAAGCACGGACAGCACCAAATTCCAGAAAGGATATGGATCCACAGGAATTCTCACTTGTCCGCTTGTTGGAATGCCAAATTGTACAGCCACTTTGAAAGACAGTTTGGTAATTTCTCACAAAACTAAACATACTCTTACCGTATGATCCAACAATCACATTTCTTGATATCCACCCGAATGAACTGAAAACTTAAGTCCATGCAAAAACCTGTGCATGAATGTTTACAGTAGCTTTATTATAATTGCCAAGGTTTGGAAGCAACCAAGATGTCCTTAAATAAGTACATGCATAAATAAACTGTGGGGATGCCTGAGCAGCTTAGTCTGTTTAGCGTCTGTCTTCAGCTCGGGTTATGATCCAGGGGTCCTGTAATTGAACCTCAAGTTGGGCTCCCCACTTGGCAGGGAGTCTGCTTTTCCCACTGTCCCTCCCTCACTCTGCTCCTATTTTTCTCTCTCTCTCTCAAATAAATGCAATCTTAAATAAACTGTGGCACATCAATACAATGGACAATTATTCAGTTAGAATACATGCAGTGTTCAAAAATTTATCACTTTTGTAAACACCCAGTGCTCATCACATCATATGCCTTCCCCAGTGCCCATCATCCAATCACCCAATCCCTCCAACCACCTCCCCTCCAGCAACCCTCAGGTGTTTTTGTTTTTTTTTTTTTCCATAGTGAAGAGTCTTTCTTGGTTTTTCTCTTTCTTTGATGACTTCCCATTCTGTTTTCCCTCCTTTCCCCTAGGGTTTTATGCTCTCTTTCTTATGTTCCACATATGAATGAAACCATATGATAATTTGACTTATTTCACTCAGCATAATCCCCTCCAGTTCTATCTACATCAGTGTAAATAGTAAGTGTTCATCCCTTCTGATATAATATTCCATTGTATATATATATACAACATCTTTATTCATTCATTTATTGATGGACACCTTGGCTCTTTCCAGTTTGGTGATGGTGGACATTGCTGCTATGAACATTGGGATGCAGGTGCCCCTTTGTATCACTACATTTGTATCTTTGGGGTACATTTAACAATATTAAATGCATATTTTTAGGTGAAAGAAACCAATCTACAAAGGCTACATATGGTATTATTCCAACTATATGACATTATGGAAGAGGCAAAATAATGGAGACATCAAAAAAAATCATTATTTCCTGAAGATCCAAGGAAAAAGAGGGAGGGATCAATAGGTAGAAATGGGATTTTTAAGACAGTGAAATACCTCTGCATGATACTGTAATGATGGATACATATCATTACATATTTGTCAAAACCCATAAAATTTATAATACCAAGAGTGAACTGTAATGTAAACTATGGACTTTTGTTAATAAAAATTGATCAGCCATCAAAAGAAATGAAATCTTGCCATTTGCAATGACGTGGATAGAACGAGAGGGTATCATGCTTAGTGAAATAGGTCAACTATTTCAGAGAAAAGACAACTATCATATGATCTCCCTGATATGAGGAAGTGGAGATGCAACGTGGGGGGTTAGGGGGGTTGGAGAAGAATTAATGAAACAAGATGGGATCAGGAGGCAGACAAACCATAAGTGACTCTTAGTCTCACAAAACAAACTGAGGGTTGCTGGGGGTCGGGAGGGTCGGGAGAGGGGGGTGGGGTTATGGACATCGGGGAGGGTATGTGCTATGGTGAGTGCTGTGAAGTGTGTAAACCTGGTGATTCACAGACCTGTACCCCTGGGGATAAAAATAAATTATATGTTTATTAAAAAAATAATAAATAAATAAATAAAGATTAAAAAATAAATAAAAAAAATAAAAATTGATCAGCATTGTGGATCTACATGCTCTGCTTCCCAGAGAGGAGACACTTCTACAAGTGAATACAGTAACAGCTTTATTAAACATAAAGCTATGGTTATTGTGCAGTCACTTTGTTATTCTTGTGCCAGTAAATCATCTGGCAAACAATGAAGTTGCCATGGTGGCAGGGGAAATTGACCCACATGATTATGAAGAGGAATAGTACAGATAAAAATATGTTTGGGGGCGCCTGGGTGGCTCAGTGGGTTAAGCCACTGCCTTCGGCTCAGGTCATGATCTCAGGGTCCTGGGATCGAGCCCCACATCGGGCTCTCTGCTCAGCGGGGAGCCTGCTTCCCTCTCTCTCTCTGCCTGCCTCTCCATCTACTTGTGATTTCTCTCTGTCAAATAAATAAATAAAATCTTTAAAAAAATATGTTTGATTTCCAGATGATCCATTGGAGTATTTCATTCATATTTTATTTTTTATCGAGGTATAATTGGCATATAATATTATATTAGTTTCAGGTGTATAACATAATGATTCAGTATTTGTTTATATAGCAAAATAATTTCAAAAATAAGTCTACTTAACATTTGGCACCATATATAGTTAAAATCTTTTTTTTCTTGTGAGGAGTACTTTCAGGATTTACTCTCTTAGCTACTTCAAAATATACAATACAGTATTACTAACTATAGTCATCATATTGTGCATTATATCCCTAGGACTTACATATTTTATAACTGGAAGGTTGCATTTTGACCACCTTCATGCATCTTACCAAGCCCCTCCCAAACCCCTCACTTATGGAAACTACCAGTCAGTTCTCTGTATCTATAATCTTTCTCTCTTTCTTCCTTCCTTCTCTCCTTCCTTCCTACCTGTCTTCCTCCCTTCCTTCCATTCTCCCTTCCTTCCTTTCTTCTTTCTCTTGCATTTCACATATAACTGACATCATATAGTATTTGTCTCTCTCTCTGTCTGACTTATTTCACTTAGCAGAATGATCTCAAGGTCCATCTATGTTGCCGCAAATGGCAACTTCTTTTCATGGTTGTATAATATTCCAATGTATATAGCCATACCACATTTTCTTTATCCATTTATTCATCATTTCTATATCTTAGCTATTATAAATAATGTAGCAATGAACATGAAGTGCAGATACATTTTCAAATTTGTGTTTTTAGGTTCTTTAGGTAAATACCCAGAAGTGGAACTGTTGGATCATATGATGATTCTACTTTTAATTTTTTGAGGAAGCTCCATACTGTTTCTCATAATGGCTGCACCAATTTACATTCCCATCAGCAGTGTGCAAGGATTCACTTTTCTCCACAACCTAGCCAGCACTTGTTTTATAACTTGTCTTTTTTATAATAACCACTCTGTATGTGAGGTGACATCTCATTGTAGTTTTGATTTGGATTTCCCTGATGATTAGTGATATTAAGCACCTTTTCACACACCTGACATATACGTCTTCTTTGGAAAGATGTCTATTCAGATCATCTGCCCATTTTTTAAATTGGATTGTTTGGGGTTTCTTCTGGTTTGGTTTTTGTTATTGAGTTGTATGAATTCCTTATAGTTTTTGAATATTATCTCCTATCAGATTTATTTGGAAACATTTTCTTCTACTCCATATGTTTCCTTTTCATTTTGTTGCTGATTTCCTTAGCAGGCAATTTTAGTTTGATGTGGTCCTACTTGTTTATTTGTGCTTTTGGATTGAGATCCAAGCTGCTGATGTTCTCTTCTAGGAGAACCAACAATGGTAGGGTAGGGCACAGAAGTGATACATATCTAACAAACAAGGCCTCTGGAAATACTGTCACAGTGTAAGCTGTGATTTTTGCCAGAAATCTTTTCTGCTAAATTTCCCGTGAAACTGTGACCAGTTAGAATTCTTACAAAACTATGGAATAAACTTAATGTGAAAATCATCATGGGGAAGACCATGGTTTGCAGCATATGCTGTTGGTACCATACTTCCTTTGTCAGTTCCCATTTGCAGTGTTGGCTACAAATCACTCAGACCTGTACTTTTTTTTTTTTTTTCCAAAACATTTCCTAGGTGCTACTGTGCTTTGTTAAAGTGATTTGATGCAGGTGTATAACCACTAGGTTTCTCGGTGGACAGACTTCGTTCTACAGTTGATATTACAGAGTGCCCAGGGATCAGGTAGAGGCTAAGTATCTCAAAAACATGCTTTTTGTATTTTCTCTACCTCTCATATCATACTTGTTAATCACTTTCATAAATTTTCCTTGATAGCATTTCTTCTATAAATCACTGGAAAAAGAATCCTCATTTTGGAAAGAATCTTGCTTCTAGGGAATCCAACCTAAGGCAAATGGTGATAGAAGTCATAGCATTACCATGATAACCATTACCTTTGTCAAATAGGAGAAGGGAGTGGCTGGCACAGATTGGAGTGAGATTCTGAGATGACTTAATTTGCCCTTTTCCAATCTGATTGGTGATTACATGGCTAGGTTTACTCGTGAATACTAGTACTCTACGCTTATAATTTTTGCAAAATTCTGTATAAACTTATATGTAAATTTAAAAGATTTTAAATGTGTATTTTTTCCCATGTAACAACTGCTTTTAAGAATTTATCCTAAGGAAATATTTGGGTATGTAAATAATGATATGTATACAGTAAGCAATAAACTAAAATGATATGTTCTAATAAATTATTACTTCTTACAAAAATATTGAATAACTACTGTAGTTCATATTATAGTACTTAGAATCTGGACATATGGAAGGAAGTTAGAAATAAAGGAAAGAATTATTAGCACTTTACACAGAAAAGCTTTAAACATTAAAAAATAGTGAGCTGTGGGGCGCCTAGGTGCTCAGTGGGTTAAGCCTCTGCCTTAGGCTCAGGTCATGATCTCAGGGTCTTGGGATCTAGCCCTGCATCTGACTCTCTGCTCAGCAGGGAGCCTGCTTCCCCCCCCCCCCGCCCGCCTGCCTCTCTTCCTACTTGTGATCTCTCTCTCTCTGTCAAATAAATAAATAAAATCTTAAGATAAAAATCCGTGGGCCCAGAGAAGGATGAACTTTGCTCAGAATGCTGAGTTTGGAGTTTGGGGGTGGTTGATATCTAGAGAAACTTTAATTGTAAAATTATATTGTAGCTGAATTTTTTAAGATAAACAAGAATTTATCAGATGATTTAGTTTCTGTTAAACACATGTTTTCAAAAGATTTGCTGCAAAATTTTGTTGTTGGAGCCCATTTTTATCCAAGTGAATATACACACAAAATTCTTAGGTAGGAATTTTTCCCCCAGGCAGTGTGGAGCAATCTAAAAGCATGTTGATGAAAGTAAATAATATATTGTGTTTACCTAATGCTGCTTCTGATTAGCTGTGTAATTTTCAGTAAGCCTCACCTTTCTGGGCTATGTTTCCAAATATGTAAAATGATGATGTTTAAAGTTTCTTCTAATGCTAAAACATTCTATTTTAACCTTGGATGCACCGACTCCTACAATCAGATGTGTTATTAGAATTCAGTTTCAAAAATTTTTAATTAAATTTTTAATTAAAATAATAGGAAAATTATGTAAGATAACTTAAGGTCATATCACATTATTATTATTATTATTGTTTAGTTTCTATGCATGCTTTACAATAATTTTGGTGGATGTTTCAAACACAAAATATATAGAGCAAGGTAAGTTATAAGCTCATATTATAATGACTAATAATACTTGCATCATTAGTGTAAAGCAGAAAACTTTAATAAATAAATTGAAGATATGGACTCACCTGGTTTCATAAATGGTATACAGCTTTTTGTGTTCTTTGACTGCATTCCTGAAAAAGAGTAAAAGGATTACATATAAGTTTTAAATGTATTGCTAATATCTGAAATTCCATCAATAAGCATATTGTCAAATTGTGTCTATTTGATGAAATTCAATAAATAATACTTAAAAAATGTGTACACTTTTTAAAAAGTAATACACATCATGTTAGATAAGCTTAGGCTTTTGTTCTTGCTCTGATAGTAACTGAAATGGTTACAGGACCACTGTTTACATTTTACACTTACATTACATTTACATTTTAGTGAAGAAAAGAAAAAAATAATAAAAAATAAGATAATTTCAAATAAAAATATGTATGTGATAAAAATAAAATAAATTAGCATAATAGAAGATAACTTAAGAGGAAGTATATTAAATGGGATGACAAGAAAATCTTCAAGTAAATGAATCTTTAAAAATTTTTCATTTATTTATTTAATTTTTTAAAAAAGATTTTATTTATTTATTTATTTGACAGACAGAGATTACAAGATTACAAGTAGGCAGAGAGGCAGGCAGAGAGAGAGGAGGAAGCAGGCTCCCTGCTGAGCAGAGAGCCCATGTGGGGCTTGATCCCAGGACTCAGATCATGACCTGAGCCGAAGGCAGAGGCTTTAACCCACTGAGCCACCCAGGCGCCCCAAGTAAATGAATTTTTAATTGAAATCTGAGTCATGGAAGGTGTAGGAAAACAAGCAAGGTTAAGTTCCCAGTTCCAAAGGTAAGAATAAGCCAGATATATTTGAAAAAATTTATCATCATCATCATCATCATACAATAGCAACAATAAATATTTAAATATTGACTACTGTGTACGAGTCACTTTATTTCACATACTGAAAGAGTAATTTGAAATATAATAATTGAAGTAAACCAATGGAGGGGAAATCTTTAATTCAAGGCATTAAAACAATAACTGACATTGAAAAACTATGTCAGTGATATGGAAAAACAAAACCTGAGGCCTGGCTTGTAGCCTTTCTCCAACACCTATCACTGGCCTGGTTAGCTGCTACCTCAGCAGAACATGAGCTCACAGAAAAAAAATTACTAGACATGTGGGAAGTACATCTAGAATTAGGTAGAAAAATCCAGGCACTTTTTTCCCTGTGAAGCAAAACTATTAAAAAAGATGGAGTGAGGAAATAAAAAAATAAATATCTCAAAGAGACAAAAAAACATTAGCATCACAGAAAAAAAAACATAAAAATAATCTGTTAGTTTTTTTATTTATGAAATATAACTGTTTTAGGAAGGAAAATGTTTAAAGGGATAAATAAAATTTAAATGGCTGAAAAAAAAATGAGTGAGCTGGCAGACCATGTTGAGAGATTCTCAAAGGCATGATTGAAGGATGAGGAGATAATAATTGAAAGGAGTAGAAAAGAGAAATAAAATATCTAAGTACAGATGTCAAACTCTGGATAAAAGAAGGTACTGGAAGAACAAAAAAATTAAGGAATAAATTACTTGACAAAATAGAATATATTTCCAAAGAGTTAAATAAGAAATATTTTAGGTTAAAGAGGAGAAATTCCACTGCACTTGTAGAATTACCATAAAGTTGTAATAATGAAATCTAGACAGTATCCTATTGGTGAAGGGGTAGACACATAGATTAATTGAGCAGAATAGAAAGCCTCGAAATATACCCCCAGAATATATTCAAATGATTGCTGACCAAGGACAAACCTTTCAGCAAATTAATGTCAGAACAACTGGACATCCATAAGCAAAATTAGACTTTGACCTAAACCTCACAACTTATACAAAAAGATCTCAAAATTAGTCATCTATCTGAATTATCATGGATCTAAAATTTTTCATTTTAGACATTTTTAGGAAAAAAAGGGGGAAAAAAGCTTTATGACCCTGAGATTAAGAAAAATTTTTAGACATGGCACCAAAAGCATAATCCATAATAAAATAACAAACTGTGTTTAATAAAAATTTAAAACATTAGCTTGAGAAATGAAATGTTTAAGGAAGTGAATTGACAAGCTACATGTTGGCAGAAAATATTTGTAAATCATATATACAACAGAGGGCTTCTATCTAGGATATATAAAGAACTCTCAAATGTCAGTAGTAAGAAATCAAACAACTCAATTAAAAACTGAGTGAAAGATGAACAGATGCTTTTGCAAATAAGATATACAGATAGCAGCTGAAAGATGTGCAACAAAATTAGACATTATAGAAATGCAAATTAAATTCATATTGTGCTACTGCACAACAGTTAGAAGCTCTAGAATTTAAAAAAATAGTGAGGATGAAGGGCAACTAGAACTATAATACACAGCAGGTGGTTATGCAAAATACTACAGCCATAGTGCAAAACATTTGGGCAGTTTCTTAGAAGTTAAAGATATATTTACTGTTTAATCAGCAGCTGCACTTTTTGAGTATTTAGAAAAATGAAAGTGTATTTTCACACAAAACCCATTGAAAGTAACTCTATTCATAATTGACTGAACCTTGGGCGCCTGGGTGGCTCAGTTGGCTAAGCAACTGCCTTAGGCTCAGGTCATGATCCTGGAGTGCTGAATCGAGTCCCACATTAGGATCTCTGCTCAGTGGGGAGTCTGCTTCTTCCTTTGCCCCTTCCCCTCTCATGCTCTCTCCAATGTGCTCGCTCTCTCATTCTCTCTCTTTCAAATAAATAAATAAATTTTTAAAAAATGACTAAACCTAGTACAACCCATTTTGTTCAATAAGTAAGTGAGTAAGCAAACTGGGATACATTCTGTGGAATAATCTGTTCCTCATTTCTAACTGAAACCTCACCAGAATGATCTTAAGTGTTCATATTTCCACCAAGAGTTTGTAATTATGTATGGGTTCTATAAGAAGATGGAGACTCGCTCTTCAGCTCTCCCCTTTTCTTCATGAGCTCTCACCAGAATCAGCATTTTTTTAAAAGATTTATTTATTTATTTATTGTAGCGGGAGAGAGGGAGGGAGAATGCATGAGTAGAGGAGGGGCAGAGGGAGAGAGAGAGTGGAAGCAGACTCCTTGCTAAACAGGGAGCCCAACACTGCACTCCATTTCAGGACCTTTCTGAGCCAAAACCAAGAGTCAGATACTTAACTGACTGAGCCACCCAAGTGTCCCTCACCAGAATCATCTTCAACATCCATATGTCTACGAGCAGTCCCGTCATGACAATCCAGGCTTTTTCTGGCATGCTACTTTAAAGTCCTCCAGTTTCTACCTATTACCCAATTCCAAAGCCACTTTCACATTTTTAGTTATTTGGTACGGAAGTACCCACTTCTCTGTATCAAAATCTGTATTATTCTGCCATAAGAAAATATCATAGACTGAGTAGCTTAAATAACAAATTTATTTTATCAGTTTTGAATGTTATAAGTCAATTGTTAAGTTCTGGCAGGGGTGGTTTCTAGTGAAAGCTCTCCTCTTGGCATGCTGACAGCCACCTATTGCTGTGTCCTCACATGGTCTTTTGTTGGTGCATGTGCACAGAGAGAAAAAGAATGACTTTCCTGATGTTTCTTCTTATAAGGATACTAATCTGATCAGATCAGAGCCCCACCTTTCTGACCTCATTTAACCTAAATTACTTTTTTAGAGACCTCATCTCTAAAGAAAACCACAGGGCAGGTTAGGGCTTCAGTAGAATTTTGGGGTGACACAAACATTCAGTCTATAGCAGGCAGTCATGGAATTATATTGTATCATAAATTTGGTGGTGGTTACATGAATTTAAGTGCATGAATGAGAATTTTCATAAATATATGGAAATTCATAGAATTTTATATTGTTATTTTTATTCAGTGATAATTTTTAAATGTTATGATAGATA
Source organism: Mustela erminea (assembly GCF_009829155.1). Taxonomy (NCBI): domain Eukaryota; kingdom Metazoa; phylum Chordata; class Mammalia; order Carnivora; family Mustelidae; genus Mustela; species Mustela erminea. The sequence continues at coordinate 26,029,465 of NC_045618.1, forward strand.
CAAATGGATTTAAAAGAAGAATTCAGAGACAAAAATTTTCAGATTCAGTTTATTTTTTAAAATATTCAAAAATATTCTGTTTCCAGTAGATGCACTTGAAACAAGAGTTTGAAAATGAAAAAGAGAAAGCCTATATCAAGACAAAATAAAATTTATGTCAAATATTTTAATAGATAATGAGAAATATTACCAACTCATAAAAAGAAACTAGAAAAAGATATTACTGTTATGAATAATATACATCTAACTATATAAACTTTTAATGTGTATAACCACAGTTGGATAGGACTGTAAGAGAAATAATCAAAAAAATAAATAATTTAACTCATCCCTTTCAGAACTTGTAAACTGAGAAAACAAAAACTGAGAAATAGAATATATAATTTATAAAACCTACAAAATTTAGCCAATGGTCATATCTTGAATATCATATTTGGCATATAGAGAATACATAATCTTGTCAAGTATTCATCATATGGGCCATGAAGAGAGAACTTCAACAAGTTCAAAGAATCAGTGTCATTCAGATTGCTTTTTGAATATTACAAAATACATTCTGCTAAAATTTCCTATGTTTTTGAAAAATAAATGATCCTTGTTCTAAAAAAATCTTAGGGGGATTACAAAACACTTTGGATTGGATGGCAGTTAATATGATACATGCCAAAACTTGATTTAACCAAGAACTACATGGATAATTCAACATTATAAAATCTGTCAAGCAATATATAATTTACCAAATTGGTAGGTGGAGAAAATTTAAATTATTTTCTCAATAGATTCAGAGATTGGTTTCCATAAGTTAAACACCCATCTACTTATGATATTAAAAGGCAACTGTTAGAAAATAAAATGCAGAAGAAACCTTCCCTATCTTGGCAAATGCTACGTTCTAAAAGTCTACAGCTTGCATTACATTAATAGGATATCTTTAGATGTCTTATCTTTAAGGTCACGATGGGATAAAAATGCTTACTAGTGTCATGACTTTTAATGTAGCTTTAGAAATCCTAGACCATATTCTATGGAAAGAACAAAAATTGTCAAGTATCAGGATTTGAAGAAGATTGGACTTTTGTTATGTATAAATTACATGATAATTTAAATAGGAAATCCAAGAGAACTAAGTCACAAGCAATTAAAACCGCAGTTTGGCAATATATAGCTGTATGACAAATTTTCAAAGACAAATATCTCCACAAAGCTAAAATTTTTAGAAAATAAAAATTTTACAAAGTATCAAATTATAATAAAAATAAAATAACATTAACCACAATGTTGCTGTCAGCCCACAAAAAGAAATTGGACCTCCCCCACACCCAAAACTTGGCCCAAACTTTGTCAACCCCATACCCAAAGGATATGAAAAGGTGTATTACTCACACAGTGAGGCTTTTTGGGGGGGATAACAGAGCAGGCTTACCAAGTGGGTCAGAAAATGGCTTGGGAGAGTGGGGAAAGGAGATCAGGTTGGATTATTGTGATGGGGGTTGGGGGGCAGGGGTAAGGCTGAGTGCATATCCCTGTACATGGGCAGAGGCTTGCATACTTTCCAACTCCAACTGGTGCCAAAAGAGGGAACACTGGGGTTTCTTAACAGCTTGCCAAGATGTGAGGTAAAAGGGTAAGAGGAACAGATGAATCATTAAAGTTGTCAGCAGTCAAACATCAAAAGAAGTAATCATACATCAAAAGAAGTAATCATACTCTAATTCAAATAAAAAAACCATAAAATTCCTATCAAAAGGGGCCGCCTGGGTGGTTCAGTGGATTAACCATCTAATTCTTTTTTTTTAAAAGATTTTATTTATTTATTTGACAGACAGAGATCACAAGTAGGCAGAGAGGCAGGCAGAGAGAGAGGAGGAAGCAGGCTCCCTGCTGAGCAGAGAGCCCGATGTGGGACTCGATTCCAGGACCCTGAGATCATGACCTGAGCCGAAGGCAGCGGCTTAACCCACTGAGCCACCCAGGCGCCCCCACCTAATTCTTGATTATGGCTCAGCTCATGATCTCAGGGCTGTGAGCCTGAGCCTCGCGTTTGGCTCTAAACTGGGTGCAGAGCTGGCTTAAGGTTCTCTCTCTCTGTCTCCCTCTGCTCCTCCACCAGATTATTCATTTGTGTACAAGCGTTCTTTCTCTCTCAAAAAATTTAAAAAAGGAAAAAAATAGCTCTTTTAAGTGATATTTTAAAAGTTTTAAAACATGAGACATTCCATGCACATAGATAGAATGACTTAATAATACAAACATGCTAATTCTTCCTAAATTAATCTATATAAAATCAATGAAATCCCAATCAAACTGCAGTGGGAATTTGAAAAATAAAATAAGAATTCAACCATTTATTTAAAAACTTTTAACAGAAAGAATGTCTTTTGGGGATACCTGGGTGGCTCAGTCAGTTAAACAGCTGGTTTTGGCTTGGGTCATGATCCTGGGGTCCTAGAATCAAAACTTGAATTGAGCTCCTTGCTCAGTGGAGAGCCTGCTTCTCCCTCTGCCTTCCAATCTCCCTGCTTGTGCTGTCTCTGACAGATAAATAAGTAAAATCTTTTTATTTTTTTTTAAAGAATGTCTTCTGACAAATGTGCTTTTTAAAAAAGGAATAGCAAAAAGAGTCATTAATCGTATCAGATACTGATATTATAAAATTACAATAATAAGACCAGTGTGGTGCTGGCACCAAAAGAAACCAAAAGATTATTGGAATTATAGTAAAGATCTCAATGGCACATGCAAGTATGTATGGACAAATATATCTGGAAAATGTGGAAAAGTCTACACTAAAAATCAATGATGAAAGGGCATTTAAGCATGAGGTTTTGGAAAACCTGAGTTGCCACATGAATAAAAATATAAATCTCTATCAGTATAATCATATAGCAATTGGCTCTAGTCAAATTAAAAACCTAAGTGTTAAAGGAAAAAAATGCTGTTTGTTTTTTCTTGAGTTAGTTCTGGTTGTTTCTGTCTTTATAGAAATTTGTCAATTTCATCTCTATTTTCTAACTTACAATTGTTCTTAGTATTCCCTCATAATCTTTTTTCCTTTAGATTAGTAATAATTCCTGTTCTTCCATTTCTGCTGTTTATAATTTGAACTTCTCTTCCTCTCTCTCTCTCTTCAGTTCATCTAGGTAAGAGTTTATGGATATTGTTGACTTTTTTCAAAAAACTTATCTTTTGGTTCCATTGATTTTTTTTCCTATACTTTTTCTGTTATCTATTTATTTATTTCCATTATAATCTTCATTATTTCATTCCATCTATTGGCCTCACCTTTAGTTTGTTTTCTTTCTATCTTTTAAAGGTTAGAAGTAAGGTCTTTCTTCTTTTAAAGGCATTTATAGCTTTAAATTTTCCTCTAAGTATTGTGTTAGTTGTATACCATAGTTTTAGCAGGTTATGTTTTCATTTACAGTTACTTTAAGTATTTTCTAATCTCTCTTGTAATTCCTTCTTTGACCAATTGGTTATTTATAAGTATGCTTAATTTTCACAAATCTCCTTCTTTTTTTTAAATTTCTAATATTATTCCATTTTGGTTGGATTTGTATGATTGAATCCTTTCAAATTTTTTGATTTGTTTCTGGCCTAACATTATGACTTACCCCACAGAATGTTCCATGTGCAAAAATCTTCATCAGAATGTTAGAAAATTGACTCTAGTGATATATAAAAAGAATTATACACTATGGCCAAGTGAGATTCATCCCAAGTATTCAAGGCTGGTTGAACATTCAAAAATAAATTAACATAATCCATTTCACCAACAAGCTAAAACAGAAAAATCACATGATCAGATTAATAGATACATAAAAGTTATTTAGGGAAATACTATACCCATTCATGATAAAAGCTGTCAATAGAAATAGAGGGAGGGTGCCTTGGTGCCTCAGTGGGTTAAGCCTCTGCCTTCGACTCAGGTCATGATCTCAGGGTTCTGGGATAGAGCCCTGCATTGGGATCTCTGCTCAGCAGGGAGCCTGCTTCCCCCTCTCTCTCTGCCTGCACCTCTGCCTACTTGTGATCTCTCTATCTGTCAAATAAATAAATAAAATCTTTATAAAAAAAAAAAGGAATAGAGGGAAACTTCCTCAGCTTGATAAAGAATATTTACCAAAACCTCGAACATTGTACTTAATGGGAATAAACAGTTTTCTTAATAGGAAAAAGGCAAAGATGTCATCTCTCATCACTACCTTTCAACATTATCCTGGAAGTGCTAGCTAATGCAAAAAGATAAGAAAAGAAAAAGAAAGTATACAGGTTGAGAAGGAAAAATAAAACCGTCTTTGTTCCCAGATGACAAGATTGTCTATATGGGAAATTCCAAAAGAACTGACAAAAGAATTGCCAGTTGATAGAACTAACGAGTGATTACAGCAATGTTGTTAGATAAAAGGATAATATTTAAAAATCAGTTTTACATATACCAGCAATGAACACATGGATTTTGAAATTAAAAATACATTACTATTTATATTAGCACCCCCAAAATGAATATTATGTACAAATAAAACAGAATATATCCAAGATCTATATGAGAAAAAGTATAAAACTTTCATGAATGGAACGAAAGAACTAAATAAATGAAGAAATATGAAATATTCCATGCTCATGGATATGAAGAATGAATATTAAGATGGAAGATCTTGGGGTGCCTGCGTGGCTTAGTGAGTTAAAGCCTCTGCCTTTGGCTCAGGTCATGATCCCAGGGTCCTGGGATCGAGCCCCACACCAGGCTCTCTGCTCAGCGGGAAGCCTGCTTTCTCCTCTCTCTCTCTCTGCCTGCCTCTCTGCTTATTTGTGATCTGTCTGTCAAATAAATAAATAAAACCTTTAAGAAAAGATGGCAGTTCTTTCCAAGTTAATCTACAGATTCAACACAATCTTAATAAAAATCCTAGCAAGTTATCTTGTAGATTTTGAGAAACTGCTTCTAAAGTTTACATGGAGAAGGAAAAGATCTAGAATAGCCACCACAAAATTAAAGAGAAGAAGAAACTTGGAAGACTACTAGACTTCATGACTTCTTATAAATCAACCGTAAACAAGAGAGTGTAGTATTAGTGAAAAAGCAGACAAATCAATGGAATGGAACACAGAGCCTGGAAACATACTCATATAAATATAGCCAACCAACCTTTGACAAAGGAGCAAAAGCAATATGATGGAGAAAAGATAGTATTTTTATTTTTTTATTTTAAAATTAAAGATTTTATTTATTTATTTGAGAGAGAGAGGAAGAGAGTACATAAGAGCATGACTAGGAGGGAGGGCAGAGGGAGAAGGAGAGAGAGAGAAAGAAAGAGAAGCAGAATTTCCACTGAGTGTGGAGCCCAACATGGGGCTTGATCTCACACCCTGAGATTATGACCTGTGCTGAAATCAAGAGTTGGATGCTTAACCAACAGCCACCTAGGTCCCTTGACAGTATTTTTAACAAATGGTGCTGGAAAAACTGAACATGCACATGCAAAAAGATAAATTTGGACACAGACTTTATACTCTTCACAAAAATTAACTCAATGTGAATAAAAGACCTAAATGTAAAACACAAAACTATTAAACTAGTAGAAAACAACACAGGAGAAAATAAAGATAACCTTGTATTTGCCAATTACCTTTTGGATACAACACGAAAGGCATAATTCCAGGAGAAAAAAATCATTGATAAACTGTGTTTTATTAGAGTTAGAAATATCTGCTTGAAAGACACTGTCAAGAGAATGAAAGACAAACCATAGACTGGAAGAAAATAGTTTCAAAAACAATGTTACTATGGACATAGTGTTTGCAAACTACATATCCAGTGGGACTCTGTAATCTATTGTGTACAGAGAACTTACAAAACATAAAAGTAAAACAAATCCAGTAACACAATTAGAACATGGGCAAAAGCCATAAAAAGACATTTCACTAAACAGGATGTAAAAATAGCAAGTGAACACATCATGTTCAACATCATCAGCTTCCCGGTAGATTAAAATGGAAACAATGATGAGATATTGCTCCACATCTATCAGAATGACTAAAGCCGTGTGTGTGTGTGTGTGTGTGTGTGTAAACATATATATATATATATATATTTATATATGATGCTGACAAGGAGTCAGAGAAACTCAATTGCATACACACTGCTGATGGAAATATAACAAAGCATTACCACATTAAAAAACAGTCTCTAAAAACCAAAAATCTAAGCATTCAAGAAACATGCAACTTGCCAATTGAACTCCTGGCATTTATTCCAGAAAAAATGAAGATTTATGCTCACACAGGGATCTGTGTACAACTGTTTGTAGCAGTTTTATTGATGGAAGCCAAAATAAAATGGGCCAGATGTCCTTCAATAAGTGAACTTTTGAACAGACTTTAGTTAATCCATGCTGTGGAATAGTGTTTAGCCATGGAAAGGGGCAAACTATTTTTACTGATACATGCCAACTGAGGAAACTCTGGAGACATATGGTGGATAAAAAGACCTAATCCCCAAAAATTACTACTGGAGTATTCCATTTATATAACATTGTTGCAATGACAAAATTACACACATGGAAAACAGATTGGTGCTACCCAGAGTTTAAGGAGAGGTAGGATAGGGAGATTGGCTTTGGGATAATGGTCAAGTGAGAAACATAGGGTTGTGTCTTGAAGGTGTCAGTGTAGCTACCTTGGCTGTGCTATTAGAGTATAATCTTCAAGATACTACTTTGAGGGCACATGGGTAAAGGGCACAAGGGATCTCTCTGTAATACTTCTTACAGCCACATATGAATCTAAATAAAAGTTTAAAAACTTAAGCCATTTCCAGTTGTAAAAAAAAAAAAATCATGGGAATAAAAGGTAAAACATGGGGAATACTGTCAATAATATTGTAATAGGGTTGTATGGTGACAGATGGCAGTTACACTTGGAATGAGTGTAACATAATGTCAAATTCCTATGCTGTACACATATTGTACAATGCATACCTAATGTACAAGTAATGTAGCATTGCATGTCAACAGTACTTCAATTAAAATAATAACAATAAAATTTAACAAAATAAATAAAAATTAAGTCATAAATATTTTAGGAAAAAAATACTATTAATTGAGTTTTAAAGTGGGAAATTTGTTTTTGGAAAAAAAGTGATAGTGGGGCACCTGGTGGCTCAGTCCTTAAGCATCTGTCTTTGGCTCAGGTCATGATCCCAGAGTCACGGGCTCAAGCTGCACATCAGGCTCCCTGCTCAGCAGGAAGCCTGCTTCTTCCTCTCCCACTCTCCCTACTTGTGTTCCCTCTCTCGCTATGTCTATCACTGTCAAATAAATAAACAAAATCTTTTAAAAAGTGATAGAAAAAATGAATAATAAATGTTGCACAAAGTTTTAAAAGCTGAATATGATAAAAATGTTATGAATGAATTTTGATGCAAATATGGATTAAAATAATATGATAGGATTTTCATGAACCATCTGAAAAAATTTAATTAATGTTGTCAAGAGTTCTGTAACAAAAACATTCTAGCTCATGTTGGCAATAAATGTTACTAATTTTCATGTCTGGTCTACTTAAGCCTCAAGAAATTTCATGCACTTTGAACCAGTAATTACAAACCTGATTTGCAAAACTGGGTATCTGTCCTTTGGAAATCTGAGCTAATTTATGATTACTAAAAAAGTTAGCTGCCATTTGTATTGTTCTAAATACTTTTACTAGTAAAATATTGAAAGACTAAGTATATTACTAATAGTACAGAAATTGTTAAATAAAATATGGTAACAGCATTAAAAATAATTTTAAATAGGCTTAATATCTACTTGAATAATCTTTAATGATATAGAAAATGCTCATAATAGTAAGTGACATCATAGTATATAACTTTTCATGTGTTTACTTAGCAAATAGATCAAAGCTTAAAACAGTGCACAAAGAGGTTGGAGCTAGTTAATTGTTTAGTTCTCTGTAATTTCCAAATATATATGTCATTTGATAATAATAACCATAAATTACTTTATTTATTTTTCTTTTTTAGTAATCTCTATATCCAGTGTGGGTCTCAGGACCCCAAGATCAGGAGTCATATGCTCTACCAGCTGAGAAAGCTAGGCACCTTGAGATGACAATAAATTATAGATTAACAGAAAAAATTTAAATTTATTACCAAAAAAGTCTCAGAAAATTTCAAGATCTGCCTTTTTAACAAAATGTAAGTTCAGAAAACTTAAAACAATTAGAAAGATACCCATTATATAACAATTATATCAAAGATAATGTGCCACTCTATCAAAGATAATATGCCATCTAAAACAAGTATGTTAGCAGTCCTCCTGCTATTTTTCTAACAACTTGTGGAGTCTCTAGCAATGTCAGGCAATCAATCGTGATTAGGAAAGGAAAAGGCCTTGGTAACTACTACAGAATTTCTTTTCAATAATGCAGTTTTTGATTCTTTGTCTAGCCTCATTTTACATTTTCTCCAGAGGAACTGAAAATCCTAAAACTTTCTTAATCTTTCCAGTGATGAGAAATTTTTTTTTTCCCTAAGAAAAATGTCTTTGGAATTAATGGCTAACAAATTGAATTTTTCTACAGACGAAGCCCTTTCAATGTAATCAATTTCAAAGCAAGTGGAGGCTGCCACTGAAAGTCTAGCACATCAAGTAATCCTTGCACTACAGAAAAAGCTACAAAGTCAATTTTTTTTTAAAGATTTTATTTGTTTATTTGACAGAGAGAGATCACAAGTAGGCAGAGAGGCAGGCAGAGAGAGAGAGAGAGAGAGAGAGGAGGAAGCAGGCTCCCTGCAGAGCAGAGAGCCTGATGCGGGACTCGATCCCAGGACTTTGAGATCATGACCCGAGCCGAAGGCAGCGGCTTAACCCACTGAGCCACCCAGGCGCCCTGCTACAAAGTCAATTTTGATCTGGAAATATTTGTTGTAAAATTAAACTAGACTTTATTGCCAAGGAAATTTCTATGACTGCTCAAATATATGTTACCCTTCTCACAGCACATTGAATGGAAACACACCATTGCTCTCTATCTTCATGTGTGAAAAGCAATCATTGCTCTACATTTCCACCATGTCTAATTGCCATATGCAAATTGTAGTATCCACATAATCCCTCTGTCACTTCTATAACTTTCAGTTCAGTGTGAAAACACACTTGGTTCTGAGTGGGCTTCTTCCTTCTCTCTCTCTTGGCTCCTGGGGTGGCCTGAGATCTGGGGCTGTATTGTCCTGACAGTGTGGAAGGATGAGACTCTGAGCCCAAAGTAACAGTCTCCTTTTTCATGGGCTGGCAAAATACTACCACAGAAAATGCTGACAGATAACAAAACAGTGCTTTTCCTATTTACTTTCTTAATGGCAGAACCTGGTGTATTAGGATGTTCAGACTCCCGTAAGTTCAAAGGAATTGTATCACCTTACCTGTGACTGGTTCACATAAAGAGAAATGACCCAGTCTTTGTCAATGGGAAAGTTTTTGTGTGTCTTCTTCAAAACATTTGGCTCTTAATAAACATAATCCTTTCTTTATCCTGTATTTTGTTTTTCTTTGCCATTCTGAAACCCTGAAGTATACTATCTAATCCAAAACATTCTACCTTGCCAGGTAGCTTCGGTCTGGATCAGTCTGTTTTAAAGATTTATTTATTTTAGGGAGGAGGGTGCACAAGTGGGAAGAGGGGCAGAGGAAAAGTGGGAGCATCTCATGCAGACTCCCACTGAGCATGCAGCTGAGTCAGGGGGACCCACGACCCTGAGATCCCCACCTGCCCTGAAACCAAAAGCCGGACACCCAAACAACTGAGCCACCCAGGAACCCCTGGATCAGGGTGGGGTTTTTTTGTTTTGTTTTGTTTGTTTTTAAATGCTTGCTGCAAAGCTGTGATCACAGGACGTCTGATGTTGTGTTTGTGGGTTAGATACAGTTTTGTGAATCTCAGAGTTTCCTTCTTTTTGATTTACTCACCAATTTTACAAAAGTACATGCTCAAGTAAATTCTTTAAAATAACATACGGAAAGTGTATCTGGTAGGATGATTTGGATTACGAGTAGCAAATTTTGAGGAAAAAGGGAGAATTTAATAGTTAATTACCTAGAGTGTGTAAGTGGGTAAATGAGAGACCGGGTTATCAGGATCCTGGTGCAGTCACTCTGGGAGTCTCTCTGTTCACCCTCATTCAGATGTTTCTCTTTTCAGGCTAATTATTGTCATGGAAGAATATTGAATGGAGTACCCCAGGCTTTACATATGTACACTTTTTCATCCAAAAAGAGAGTAAGGTCTCAGCCACTCCGAGGGTCCTTACACCGGAGTCAATCTGCAGTAAAGTGAGGGAAAATGCCTGTTTCTTTCCCACCCTTTCAATGTAACTACGTCATTTATTTGTAATAGACTCAGATTCTTTTGTCACAATCTGCATTCAATCCTGGCTTTTATCAATATGCTGGATGAATTTTTTTATGAAAAAAAATTCACCCTTTGTGGTATTATTTCTATGGTTTTTGAAAACATAGGTTTATATATCCAACAGCAATGTACCATATAGAACAGATAAATCACACCCCCACCAAATTTGTTTGTTGTCAGCCCCTCCCTAACTTCCAACCCTAGGCAACTACTGATCTCTTCTCTAATGGTATAGTATTGCTTCGCCCAAAATGTCATATAAATTGAAACAAACCAAATGGAGTGTTTTGGATTTTGTTTCTTTCCCTTAGCAAAATTCCCTAAAGATTCATCCATGTCCTATGAATTAATACATTGTTTATTTTTACAATTGAGTACTGCTCCATTTTATGGATATACCATAGGTTGTTTATTCATTCTCCCTTAGAGAACATCTGGGTTGTTTCCATCTTTGCCAAGCACGAATAAAGCTGTTAGTCCACAGGGTTGCGTATGAATGTAAATTCATTCTACTTGCATAAATATCTAGAAGTGGAATTCCTTAATGATATGGTAAATGTATGTTAATTTTATAAGACTGCCAAACTGTTTTCCAAAGTGGATGTATAGTTTGCCTTCCAAATAGGAAAGTATGAGAGATACCGTTTCTCTGCATCCTTACTAGGGCTTGTTATTTCTAGTTTTTGTTTTTGTTTGTTATTGTTGTTTAAAGATTTTATTTATTTATTTGACAGAGAAAGGGAGCACAAGCAGGGGGAGGGGGCAGGCAGAAGGAGTGGGACAAGAAGGTTTCCTGCTGAGCAGGGAGCCTGATGCAAGACTTGATCCCAAGACCCTGGGATCATGACCCTAGCTGAAGGCAGACGCTTAGCTGACTGAGCTATCAACGTGCCCCTCTAGTTTTTGTTTTTAAATTTTAACCAGTTTAATACACATATTTTGTACCACATGATAGTTTACTGTGTATTTTTTTTTAAGTCACTAATAATATTGAGCATCTTTTCTGATTCTTATTGGTCATTCATATGTCTTTTTTGGTAAAATGTCTAATCAGGTCATCTGTCCATTTTTAAAAATTTTTTTGTTGTTTCTATCTTATTGTTAAGTTCGGAGAGTCATTATATATTCTGAATATATCCTGGATCTGATTAAGTCCTTTATCAATTACATAATCTAAAAATACTCTCTTTCAGCTTGTAGCAGGTCCACTATTTTGACAGTGTTTTTCAGAGAGTATAAATGTTTATTTTTGCTGAAGGCTAATTTGCCAATTTTTCTTTTAATGAATTATGCCTTCAATGTCATTTTTAAAATTTATTTTTAAAACTATTTTCTCCTTCTTTCTTCTAGAAGTTTTGTAATTTTATGTTTTATATTCATATCCATGATCCATTTTGAATTAATCAAATACAATACAATAAATATGTATTAAGTTTCAGGGGTTTGAGTAAAGAGGTCCTATTGTTCAAGTATCCTTTGTAAGCAATACTATTATTTCTCAAATTGAATTGTTTCTGCAATATTGTGAAAAGTTAGTTGAACTGATTTGCTTTAGTATATTTCTAGGTTTTCTACTGTGATTCATTGATCTTTGTATTAAATTCCTCTTCAGCATGAATGTTTATAGCAGCAATGTCCACAATAGCCAAACTATGGAAAGAACCTAGATGTCCATCAACAGATGAATGGATCAAGAAGATGTGGTATATATACACAATGGAATACTATGCAGCCATCAAAAGAAATGAAATCTTGCCATTTGCGACAACATGGATGGAACTAGAGCGTATCATGCTTAGCGAAATAAGTCAAGCAGAGAAAGACAACTATCATATGATCTCCCTGATATGAGGAAGTGGTGATGCAACATGGGGGCTTAAGTGGGTAGAAGAAGAATCAATGAAACAAGATGGAATTGGGAGGGAGACAAACCATAAGTGACTCTTAATCTCACAAAACAAACTGAGGGTTGCTGGGGGGAGGGGGGTTGAGAGAAGGGGGTGGGATTATGGACATTGGGGAGGGTATGTGCTTTGGTGAGTGCTGTGAAGTGTGTAAACCTGGTGATTCACAGACCTGTACCCCTGGGGATAAAAATATATGTTTATAAAAAATAAAAAATTTAATAAAAAAAATCCTCTTCAGTTCCACACTCCTAATTACTGTGGATTTATTATAAATCTTGAAATCAGGTAGTACGACCACTCTAAATTTTCTTTTTTCAGAATTGTCTTGGCCATCTTATACATTTGATCTACAAAAACACTTGCTCATATTTTGATTGGAATTACATTTCATTTACAGATAAAATTAAGAACGGACTTTTAGTAATATTGAGACCTCCAACTCATAAACATTAGATATCTCCATTTATTTATGAATTCTTTTATTTTTTCTATCAGTGTTTTATAGGTGTAGTTTCTGCCCATATTTTGTTAGATATATACTAATTTATTGAAGATGATTTTTTTGAAGATTTATTTACTTATTTATTTGAGCGAGAGAGAGAGAGAGAGAGAGATAGAGAGAGCACAAGGGGGAATAGGCACAGGAAGAGGAAGAGAGAATCCCAAGCAGACTCTGAGCTGATCATGTAGCTTGACATGAGGTTGGATCTCATGACCCTGAGATTACAAGCTGAGCTGAAACCAAGAGTTGGATACTTAACCAACAGTACCACCTGGGTACCCCACAGATGACCTTTCAAAAATTAAAATCTAATTGCTAATTTTTATTATATAGAAATAATAATGACTTTTGAATAATGACTTTAATTCTTGAGACCCTGATTCTTCTAGTTTTCTAGATAATCATATCACATGATTTTTTTTTTCATTTATAATATGTTTTTCTATTCCTGAGTTACTGCTGAGTTCCTGAGTATTTTTATTCCTGAGTTGGGAGTTCCAGGACAATGTTGATTAGGAGTATATGAAAAAACCTTCCAAGATATGTCTCCAAAGGCAAAGGAAACAAAAGCAAAAATAAACTTTTGGGACTTTATCAAAATCAAAAGCTTCTGCACAGCAAAGGAAACAGTCAAAAAAACAAAGAGGCAACCCATGGAATGGGAGAATATATTTGCAAATGACAGTACAGACAAAAGGTTGGTATCCAGGATCTATAATGAACTCCTCAAACTCAAGACACATGAAACAGGCAAACATATCAAAAAATGGGAAGAAGATATGAACAGACACTTCTCCAATCAAGACATACAAATGGCTATCAGACAAATGAAAAAATGTTCATCATCATTAGCCCTCAGGGAGATTCAAATTAAAACCACATTGAGATATCACCTTACACCATTTAGAATGGCCAAAATTAACAAAACAGGAAACAACATGTGTTGGAGGGGATGTGGAGAAAGGGGAACCCTCTTTCACTGTTGGTGGGAATGCAAGTTGGTGCAGCCTCTTTGGAGAACAGTGTGGAGATTCCTCAAGAAATTAAAAATAGAGCTTCCCTATGACCCTGCAATTGCACCCCTGGGTATTTACCCCAAAGATACAGATGTCGTGAAAAGAAGGGCCATCTGTACCCCAATGTTTATAGCAGCAATGGCCACGGTCGCCAAACTACGGAAAGAACCAAGATGCCCTTCAAAGGACGAATGGATAAGGAAGATGTGGTCCATATACACTATGGAGTATTATGCCTCCATCAGAAAGGACGAATACCCAACTTTTGTAGCAACATGGACGGGACTGGAAGAGATTATGTGAGTGAAATCAGTCAAGCAGAGAGAGTCAATTATCATATGGTTTCACTTATATGTGGAACATAACAAATATCATGGAGGACAAGGGGTGTTAGAGAGGAGAAGGGAGTTGGGGTAAATTGGAAGGGGAGGTGAATCATGAAAGACTATGGACTCTGAAAAACAATCTGAGGGGTTTGAGGTGGCGGGGTGGGTGGGAGATTGGGGTACCAGGTGGTGGGTATTATAGAGGGCACGGATTGCATGGAGCACTGGGTGTGGTGAAAAAATAATGAATACTGTTTTTCTGAAAATAAATAAATTAAAAAAAAAACCTTCTTGCCATCTTTCCACTCTAAGAGTGGAAGCATTCATTCTCTCACCTTTGAGATTGATGTTAGTTGTACATCTTTTGGAGATGTTCTTGACCAGGTTAAGGAAGTGGTCTTTTATTTGCAGTTTTCTAAGAGTGTTTTGTTTTATTTTATAAGATTTATGTTGCATGGAATTTATTATTTTATTTTAAAGTATACAACTTAGTGGAATTTAGTGTCTTCACAATATTGTATACCCTTTGTTACCATCAAATCTATAATACTTCCACATCTCCCAAAATTAGCCCGTCTTTCCCAATTTCCCCCTTCCCATCTCCTGGCAACCACTAATCTATTTCTTGTTTCTGTAGATTTGCCTAACCTGGACATTTCATATAAATGGAACCATAAACTATGTGTTTTTGTGTGTGTGTTCAGTTTCTTTCACTTAACATTATATTTTAATTTCATCCTTATCATAGTATGTATCAGTAATTCATTGCTTCTTGCAGCTAAATAATATTCCAACTTAGGGGTATACCACATTTTGTTTATCTATTCATCAGTTGTTGGGCATATGGGTTGTTTTACTCTTTGGCTATTATGAATAATTCTGCTGTGAATATTCACATACATGTCTTTGTATCAAAACAATTTTTCAGTTCTTTTGGTTATATACCTTGGAGTTAAATTGTTGGATCATATCATTACTCTATCATTATCTTTTTGAAGAACTGCCAAACTGTTTTCCACAGTGGTTACATCATTTTACATTTCTACAAGCAATGTGTCAGGGTTCCAATTACTCTATGTCTTAAGTAACATTTTTATTTCTTTTTTATATTTTTATACCTATCTCATTGGATATAAAGTGGTACGTTATTGTAGTTAATTTCATTTCTCTAATGAGTAGTGATGCTGATTATCTTTTCATGAGCTTGTTGGCCATTTGTATAAATTAATTAGAATAATGTCTATTCAAATCCTTTAGCCCATTGAAAATTAGGTTATTAATCATTTTATTGCTGGGTTGTAAGGTTTTTAAATATTTTCTGGATGAGAGATGCTTACCAGATACGTGATTTACAGATATTTTCTCTTCTATAATGGGTCTGTTCACTTTCTTGATAGTACACTATAATGCAATTTTTATCATTTTTTAAAACTTAATTTCAAATTAGTTAACATACAGTGCAGCACTGGTTTCAGGAGAAGAATCCTGTGATTTATCCCCCACATACAACACCCAGTCTTTCTGATGAAGTCCAATTTATCTATTTTTTTCCTTTCCTTCTTTAAGAAACTTCTGCCTAATTCAAGGTCATAAACATTTACACTTACGTTTCCTTCTGTAAGTTCAATAGTGTAATCTACTTTATTTGGGTTTAACACATTTTTAGTTCATTTTTATACCTTATGGGAACCAAGTTCATTCTTCTACCTTTGGTATCCAATTATCCTAGCATCACTTTGTGAAAAGATTTTTTTCTCACTAAATTTTCTTACTAAATTTTCACTCTTATGAAAAATCAATTGACCAAACCCAAAATGACTACATGAGAGATCCCAGCCCCTGTCCTTCCACAAAGATCAACAATTAGACTGTTATTTTTAATGAAAAATAGCTCCTGGAGAGCTCTGGTGTCCACTTACACTTCAGTAACACAGTAGAACAATAAAACAAAGAATAACTGTACAAGAAGAGAAGGGACGAGCACCTTAATTTTCTCTGCATCATCCCAAACCTTAGGCCAGTATTGTTCAGTGCCAAGAGGGAACTCCTAAGCTAGAAAGAATTCCCCTTGTCAGCAGAAGAGAGTCTGAGTAAGCAAGCAGCTTTCCCAACCTTATGGGGTGCTACGTGAAGGACCTGCTTCTGCTTCAGCCTACCCAAAAACTGGCAAAGCTCTGACATACAGAGAGAGCTTTGAACAAAAAAGAAGAGCAAGAGCTACCAGTATGGGCCACGCAGCACAGAGCAACCATGGTTACCAGTGAACCGCTCTACAGATGACCCCGACAACTATTACCAGTAAAGAAACCGAGGACTAGCATAGCCCCATAGACCCCCTGCAGATACCCCTTTTGCCCCACAGGTATTCATGATCATAGACAGCAGCCACCTTACTTCTTTTAGGCTTCCTTTCCTCACCACTGCCAGATCTGAGACCCACATTAGCAGTCAGCCCAGGCCTCTGCAACTGTGTGAGGGTAGAGCCCAGATCCCAGCAGTTATTCCTCACCAGTGTGCATACACTGGATGACAGCCTCTCTAGCTGTGTACCCGCTTGACTCTAGCCTCCACTGCTATGTACCAATGGGGAGACCATGCAGCTCAGAGCCAGGAACTTCACAGCCCAGATCCAGCCTTGTCTCCTGTCACTAGCTGACACCATGGATCTGATCTGAAATTAGTCTCTCCAGCTTGACACTTGCATGGCCTCAGCCTGGCTCCACATGCTGGTCTCCTTGCTGTGCACCCACGGTGACATCTAGCATAGAGTATATCACAGCCAGGGCACCTGCAGTTGCCAGTGTGCCGGCAGTTGGTACTGGCCTTTGCTGCTTGTCTTGACTCCCACCACTATGTGTGAGTCTGTGAATGGGCCCTGCCAACACACAGGGCCCTGCATCAGGCTCCTGCAGCTGAGTGTGTGTATACTATTTGCTCTGGCCACAACTGATGCCTGCACTAGTCCTTAGACACTGGACCTAAAGGCACTTAAGAGGACCCCAGTAGTCTGTATAGCCACTTTTGGGCTCCTCACAGCCCTGGCTAGAGAATATATAGTTGTCAATACTGTGGATCTCAGAGGTCTAAACTGATAAGACCTTGTGCCTTCCTGGACCCAGACCTGCCACATGCCCCTGAACTTGGTGTCATGTATAACTGGATCCCGGATCACAGTATGCTCCAGTGGGTTTCCACTTGTAAGTGAAAGTTTTTCCTTACTAAAGTTAGTCCATAAAATGTAGAAAAGTAACTTCTTCAAGTGCGCATACACCTCTGCAAGGCTACAGGTATCATGAAAAATCCGGGAAATATAACATCACCAAAGGAATACAGTAACCTCTAGTAACTAATCCAAAGAAATGGAAATAGATGAATTGCCTGATTGTGAGTTCAATAATTGTTCTAAAGATGCCCGGAGAGCTAAAGGGAGCAGAATAATAATTTAATGATACCAGGAAAACTACAAAAACAAAATAAGAAGTTCAACCAGGAAAAACAGGAAAGAACCAAACAAATGTTGGAGTTGAAGAATTCCATAGAAAGATTCAGTGTCAAATTTGTCAAAGCAGAAAAACCAGTGAACTCAAAGATCAATTGAAATTATACAATCAGAGGAGCAAAAAGGAATAAAAAATGAAAAGAACTAAGGATTCAGTGTAATCCTTATAAAAATTCCAAAGGCATTTTCATAGAATTAGAAAAAAATAATTCTAAAATTCATATGGGACCACAAAAGACCCTGAAGTAAAAGCAGAGAAAAAACAAAGCTGGAAGCTCAAACTTCATGATTCAAACTATATTACAAAGCTATAGTAATCAAAGATTATGGTACTTACATAAAAACAGATACAAAAACCCATGGAACAGAATCGAGAGCACAGAATTACAGCCACATATATATGGCCAATTAATATTTAAAAAGGGAGCCAAGAATACTCAAAGAAGAAAGTTTCTTTAATTAGTTTCTTTAATAAATGGTATTAGGAAAACTGTCTATCCACATGAAAAATAATGAAATTAGACCTCTGTCTTACATTACTTACAGAAATTAACTCAAATTGGATTTAGGACTTAAACATAAGACCTGAAACCATAAAAATTCTAGAAAAAAAGCATATTAAAAATTCCTTGACATTGGTCCTGGCACCAGATTTTTTTTTGGATATGACATCCAAAGTACAAGCAGCAAAAGCAAAAATAAATAAGTGGGACAACATCAAAGACAAATGTTTTATACATCAAAAGAAACAATCAACAAAGTGCAAAGGTGACCTAGAATGGGAGAGAACATTTGCAAAGGATGTATCAGAAAAGGGGTTAATATTTGAAATCCATAAAAAACTCATACAACTAAATAACAAGAAAAAGCAAACAATCCAACTAAAATTAGACAGAGGAACTGAGTAGACACTTTTCCAAAGAAAATGTCTAACAAGTACATGATAAGGTGCTCAATATTATTAATCACCAGGGAAATGTAAACCAAAACCATAATGAGACATCACCTCACATCTGTTAGAATACTATTTCCAAAAAGACAAGAGATAGCAAATACTGGACAAGATGTGGGGAAAAGAGAACCCTTCACGCCGTTGGTAATGAAATCAGTGCAGCCACCATGGAAAACAGTATAAAGATTCCTCAAAAAATTAAAACTAGAACTACCATATAACTTAGTAATTCCACTCCTGGGTGTTTGCCTGAAGAAAATGAAATCACTATATTGGTATCTGTACCTTCATTTTTACTGAATCATTATTTACAATATTCAAGACATGGAAACAATCTAAGTATTCACTGATGGACAATTCAATTAAAAATATGTGATATATATACCATCAAAAGAAGGAAGTCTTGTCATTTGAAACTGTATTTTCTTGCCTTCATATATACTTCATATTTTTTGTTGTTGACAGGTGGATATCTTGTAGAAGACTTAAATATGAAAAAAATAGTTTTCATCCTGAGAAATGGATATGCTTTTTCTTCATGTAGGGCTTTATGATAGGATTTCACTTAAACTAGTCTGGAGTTCAGCTCTGTCTGAGGTTTGTTGTTATATTTCCTCTCAGTTGCCACAGGCTTCAGATTCTTCTAGAGATCTCTCATGTTTTGAGTCAAGGTTGGCTTGCCAGAGGTGTGTGTTTCACACTCCCACACCTCTCATGACTCCTCCACCCTTGTCTTTAAGCTCCTTTTGCACTGTGCTTCAGAGAGGCTCAGCCTTTGCAGATTACTTGTTACATAATGTTTGTTTTCCTGGTTTTGAGGGTGGATGGTATTTTTTATTGTCTTAAGTCTCACTCTTACTGTTTATTTATGACTCTGCCTTATGATTTTTTTTTTGTCTACTTCCCAAGGGTGGATCATACAGCAAAGAGTACACATAGTTCTATAAGAAATTGGCATACTGTGCAATAAAGTGATTGTATGATTTTACATTCCTAACAGTAATAAATAAGAGTCCCATTTCTTCCACAATCTCACTAACACATGAGTCTTTTTAATGTTAACTATTCTAAAAGGTGTGTAGTGGTATCCCATTGTGATTTTAATTTTTATTTCTTTAAATAAGCTGTAATTTTGAGCATCTCTTCATGTGTTTACATGCCATCAGTAGACATTCATTGGTGAAGTAATGGTTTAAAGATTTTGCCAATTATTTTGACTGGTATCTCATTATTGAGTTTTAAAAGGTCTTTATATACTTTTATTTTAAGTTTTTAAATAAAATATATTCTTTGAAAATATTTTCTCCAATTCTGAGGAGTTTCTCAATTTTCCAATGTCTTTCAAAGAGAAGCTGGGGGGAGGGGGTTTGGGAGAAGGGGGTGGGATTATGGACATTGGGGAGGGTATGTGCTTTGGTGAGTGCTGTGAAGTGTGTAAACCTGGTGATTCACAGACCTGTACCCCTGGGGATAAAAATATATGTTTATAAAAAATAAAAAATTAAAAAAAAAAGTTGAAAGAAAAATACCATTTTCCCATGTATGCCTGTGTCTATTTACAGACTTTCTGTTCTATTACTTCGATGTAATTTTCTGTCTCCTCACAAATACCACACTGTCTTGAATATTAAAGTTTTATGAGTCTTGAAATAAAATATTAGTCTTCCATCTTCTATCTTATTTTTCAAAATTATTAGCTTTATATTCTGTAGGAAATTTAGTATTACTTTGTCAGTTTCTACAAAGAACATGAGATTTTCATTGTGATTGCATTCATTCTAAGATCAATTTTAAGAGTCTTCTGACCCATTTATTTAGTTTCTCTAAGATTTCTAACAACAACATTTGTGGTTTTCAGTGTATATTGTTTTACACATTTGTCAAATTTAGTCAAGTGTTTCATAGATTTTGATACTATTTAAAAATTGAGTTTTATTTTATCAATATCAATTTCAATGTCATTATCAATAGAAAAATAAGAGATTTTTATATTCATATATCCCACAATCTCATTAAACTCTCTTAAGACATCTAGTAGATTTTTGAGGATTACATTATTCCATATAAGTAATCCTGTGTCT
This sequence comes from Mustela erminea, assembly GCF_009829155.1. Classification (NCBI taxonomy): domain Eukaryota; kingdom Metazoa; phylum Chordata; class Mammalia; order Carnivora; family Mustelidae; genus Mustela; species Mustela erminea. Next base: position 26,050,161 of record NC_045618.1, read on the forward strand.
ATAATGATGATTTTACTTCTTCCTTTCAAATTTGATGAAATTTGAATTTCATTTTTTAGCCTTATTGTAAGTGATTAGAATCTTCACTGTAATGTTTAACAGAAGTGGTAAGAGTGGATAAGCTTGAATTTATCCTAATCTGAGGAGTCATACATTCAGTCTTTCATTATTACATGTAATGTGAGCTCTGTAGCTTTTTGGTAGAAGTACTTTTTCAGAAAAGGAAATTCCCTTCAATTCTTTTTGCTTTGCTGAAATTTTTAGTAGGAGTGGATGTTAGATTTGTTCAAGTGCTTTTTCTCCACCTGTTGAGTTGATCATATTGTTTTTCTCTTTTTAGTTGTTAATATGATGATTTAAATTAAATAATTTAGAACAGTGGTCAGCAAACTATAGCCCAAGGTCCAACATCCTGTTTTTGTGAATATATATATAATATTATTTATAAATTTATATTATATTATATAATTATATCATATAATTATAATCATATAATATTATATTATATATAAATTAATATTATAAATATTATTTATATAATAAATAATTTCATATCATAACATTTTATATCATAAAATAATTTATATGATTCACAATATTTTATATTATTAATTATAAAATATAATTAATTATAATATAATCTATATTATAAATATTATTTATATTATTAATTATTTATATTGTAAATATTATTTATATCACAAATAATTTTATATCACAAAATAATTTATATGATTTATAATATAAATTTGTAAATAATATAAATTATATATGTTTATAAATATGTATATAATTAGGGACACAGTCATACCATCCATTTATGTATTGTATATAACTGTTTTCATGTTACAGTGGAAGAATTAAACAGTTTTGATAAAGACTATATAGTCATGACTAAAATACTTATTAACTGGCTTTTAAAAGAAATAATTTGTTGATCCCTTATTTAGCATATGAAACAATCCTGCATTTCTAGGAAAAACTTTATTGATAATGATGTATTACTCTTTACATATTGCTAAATATAATCTTCTAAAATTTAGTTTAGGACATTTGCTTCTGTATTAATGAGGAATATTGGTTTATAGTTTTCTAATTTTGTAATGTTTTCTGGTCTTTATATCATGATAAAGCTGATAGAGTGATTTGAGAAACATTCCCCGCTCCTCAAGTGTGGAAAGATTTTGTGTAGAAATTGTATTTTTTTTTAAGTTATTGGTAAGATTCACAAGTGAAGCTATCTGAACCTGGAGTGCTTGTTTGTTGATGGAGATTTTTAACTACTAACCCTTTTTCCTTAGTAGAGATAGGACTATTCATATTATCCATTTTATCCTGGTCTAGCTTTGTATGTTTTTCAACATATTTTCAAGGAATTTAAAATGTCAAACTTATTGCCATGAAGTTGTTCTTAATATGTTTTTACTATCCTTTAATATCTATAGATTCTGAATTGCAAATTTCTCTGCTTTGGTCTCTCCAGATTTTGACCTCCATCTCAACTCAGAGTACTGGGGGTTATATGCAACTGATGAATCATTGAACTGATGAATCATTGATGTAGTGATGAACACTACATCAAAAACTAATGGTATACTCTATGTTGGCTAATTGAACATAATAATACAAAAAATTTTTTTAAAAAGTAAAAAATATAATCTTCCCAGTTCTGCCTGGATACTTAACTCTGTTAAGACATTGACAAGTGGGGGCAATTATAGGCTTACCCTGTGCATTTTCTATTTATCATGAATTACTTCCTTCATTATCTAATTTCAGTGTCATAAAAGTTATTGTTTTATACTTTTCTGTCTGATTTTTCTTTTTTTCAGGTAAGGGGTTAAATCCAGTCTTTAAAACTCTATCTTGACTGGAAGAAGAAATTCCTTGATTAGAATTTAACTTTTTAACTTTTATTTTAGTCTTTAACTTTTCTTGGTTTTTATATATAAGCATTTCAGGTGATCTATTGCTCTATCAGCATAGCTTCAGTTACATATCATAAATGCGATATCTTTTATTTATATTATCATTTGGTTCATAGTATTTTGAAATTTTCCATTATTATTTTTTATTTCCCTCATGCATTATTTAAAAGCACTGTCTTAGTTTGCAAATGGGTAACTACTTTCTAGCTATTTGCAAGCAGAGGGAAGATGGGAGAAGATTACTGATATCTAAATTTAATTTCATTGAAGTAAAAAAAAAATTAAGATGTAGATTTAATTCTTCTAAATGTATTAATACTTTCTTTATCTCCTGTAAATGGTTAATTTTAGTAAATGTTCTATGTATATCTAAAATAATGTATATTCTGGAATTTTTAAAAAGACGTTATTTGAGCACGCATGAGAGAGAGAGACCACAAGTAGGGCAAGGGGCAGAGGGAGAGGGAGAAGAAGACTTCCCTCTGAGGAGGGAGCTTGATGCAGGGCTCAATCCAAGGACTCTGAGGTCATGACCTGAGCCAAAGGCAGGTGCTTAACTGACTGAGCCACCCAGGAACCCCATATTCTGGAATTGTTACACACAGTATTATCTATATCGATATAGATATAGATATAGATATAGATATAGATATAGATATAAATGTGATCATTCTTCTTCAAATCTGATATATTGTCCAGGGCTTTTTTTTTTTTAAGATTTTATTTATTTATTTGACAGAGAGAAATCACAAGTAGACGGAGAGGCAGGCAGAGAGAGGAGAGGAGGAAGCTGGCTCCTTGCTGAGCAGAGAGCCAGATGCGGGACTCGATCCCAGGACCCTGAGATCATGACCTGAGCCGAAGGCAGCAGCCTAACCCACTGAGCCACCCAGGCGCCCTCCCTGGCTTTTTTGACTGGTGCTTCTATCAGTTATTGTGCATTATAGTGCAACATATGATAAGCTTTAGGAAGTGCTCATTCATACTTTCAACAAAAATTTAATGAATTTCTGGGGCGCCTGGGTGGCTCAGTTGGTTAAGCGACTGCCTTGGGCTCAGGTCATGATCCTGGAGTCCCGGGATCGAGTCCCACATCGGGCTCCCAGCTCCATGGGGAGTCTGCTTCTCCCTCTGACCTTCTCCCCTCTCATGCTCTCTCTCTCAAATAAATAAATAATCTTTAAAAAAATTAATGAATTTCTATTTGTGCTTGTTCATTCATTTTCCTCATTAAAAGATCCTCCTAGTTTATGCTTCTTTTTTTTTAAGGTTTTATTTATCCATTTGCCAGAGAGAGAGCATGTGAGCACAAGCAGACTCGCTGCTGAGCAAGGAGGCCAATGCGGGACTCGATCTCAGGACCTTGGCATCGTGACCTGAGCGGAAGGCAGCCACTTAACCAACTGAGCCACCCAGGTGTCCACTAGTTTATGCTTCTATGAAAATGTCTGGCTGCAGGTATAGTACATGGGAGGAAAGAGGATAGGGCTAGCTTTTTCATATACTTATTTGAACAAATCTCCCAGTTTCTGCCCCAGTTCTCATTCTTGCTTTTGTTACTTTTGCTTCCTGTGAATTTGGCATCTCTTCTGTATCTACCAGACCATTGGCTTCTTTGCCACTGTACCTTCTCAGTTACCAGTCTCAAAAGTTGCTTTTTCTATGGATCCATTACTCAAACATTTACATCTATTTTATTTTATCCATTTTTTTCCTTTTATGAATGTTTTCTGATGTTCAACTGTTTTGGGTAAGCCTTTTTGGCTCATACAATAAAGAATTACTATTTTACATAACAAGGACACTGGAAGAAGTGTTCCTCCCAGGTTGGCTTGTTGGCAGTTCTTGCATCTTTCCAGCTGTCAACTGCGGTGTTCAAGCCATCTTCAGGTCAGTTCTCCTCAGGGCCACAAGATGGCTCTAGGAGATTCCATCATTACTTCATGGGAAGGTGTAGGACCTGGTTCCTGTGCCTCATTTACTGTAACTGAATCTCACTTATGGGACAGACAGTGGTGGTTGAGATGGAGAAGGATAGCTGCTGAGGAGGGAGAGAAAGAGAGTGTCTGGATCACGTAGGTTCTTTGGAGGTTGCATTTATAATTTACACTTTATTCTAACTGTAAAGGAAAGTCATAGAGAATAATAGAAATCACATAGAGATTGGTGTGATTTTGTTGTTGTTGTTTAGCTTTAAAATATCAAACTGGGGGGCACCGAGGTAGCTCAGTCATTTGAGCTGCTGACTCTCGATTTCTGCTCAGGTCATGATCTTAGGGTCCTGGGATCAAGTCTCACATCAGGCGCTGTGCTCAGTGGGGAGCCTGCTGAAGATTCTCAGTCCCTCTTCTCCCTCTTTGTCCCTTCTTCCACTCACATTTGCTTTATCTCTCTCAAATAAATAAATAAATGTATTTTTAAAAGGTTTTATTTATTTATTTGACAAAGAAAGAGATCACAAGTAAGCAGAGAGGCAGGCAGAGAGAGAGGAGGAAGCAGGCCCCCTGCTGAGCAGAGAGCCTATTGTGGGGCTTGATGATCTGAGCCAAAGGTAGAGAGGTCTAACCCACTGAGCCACCCAGGAACCCCTCAAGTAAATAAATCCTTAAAAAAAACCAAAATAAATAAAATGTCCCACTGGATTTTACATGGGAGAAAGATTGATTATGGGATGACATATAAGAAAGATAGTAGGGAAACTTGTTGGAAACAGTAATCTAGGAGAGCTAAAACTAATATTAAATAATATATTTCTATCTCTGAATATAAATTAATACCAACAGAAGGTGAAATTTTGCAAGCTTGATTCACTCTCCAAAAATAACTTTTTTTCCTGTATGCCTGTGAGCATTTTCTCCTTCGCCTTTCTTCTTGTGTTTTGTTAAAATAAATGCCAAAAATCATAATAAAGTATACAATATAAACAAAAGCTCCAATGTTAGTGCTTCAGTCAGGATTTGCAAGTCCACAAAATTAAAAGAACTTCCTCTCCTTTTTAACTAATTTGTTGTCTAATACACACTACAACCTATTGCAGAATATGTCCCATACCTTGTAGATGAAAGCAGAAATGTTATAAAGTACTATAAAACTATAATTTAGTGTTGCTCATCTATTTAGACATAGTAAATAAGACCTATGAAAATCGACAGAGCTTCAATGCATTTTTCCATCTATTCTCTATTCTCTCTCTATTCTCTCTTTTTTTAAAGGCTTCTCATTTGATGGCATTTTAATAAAGGTCATCACTCAGTAATTTTTTGTGATTATCTTCATTAAAATGCTACAGAGTATTTACATTTACTCTAAGGTATTTTGCTAATTGATTGTCTAATGTGAAAAGACATTCTCTTTGTATTTTTATATTCTTCTTGATGATTTAAAAGGCTTCCACTAGAAAACATATTAAGTAAGCATCTAGGCATCTTTGTAAACTGTTAAAATAATTTCTGTTTGCCTCAGTTTACTCAGGTTTCTATATACATATTATAGTATTTGAAAATAATGATACCTTTGTCCTTTTTTTTCTCTTCTTGCCTTACTTCTCTGGGAAAAGAACCCAAAATAATAATAATGAGAATATTTTTAGTGCGACTACATAAAAATGACAACTTGATATCATTTAAATTTAAACATTCAGAATTGCATTAAAATGGCTAGAATAAATATTCTCCATAATAGACAATGATTCTCAGATTTATTAGATTTTTTTACAATATTTAATATTTTTACTCAAAAAAGGCAATTTCAGGTATGATTCATCTTAATAGAAAGATACACAACTAATGAATTGTTGAACATTGCTTCAGAAATGAATGACATACTATATGCTGACTAACCGAACATAATAAAAAAAAAAAAGACGAAAAATAATGAGGAAAAATACATCTGAAATGGCACCCCAAAGGGAAAGTGATACAATTATATTTTAATCTAACAAAATTGGTAGGACTTTAACAAACTTTGAGGCAATATTATTACTTGGGATCAAATTGATACTATAGAATGAATAAGTGTCCAATTCACTAAAAAAGACTTTGAAACATTTATTTGTAAAAAATGAACCAAACAAAATAACAAAATAACAGTGAAGTTGTAGAAAATTTGAGCAATATTATTAACAAAATTGACCTTATGTAAGGACATTAATTGAATATTTCACTCAGTGAATACAGAATAGATTTTTTTGCAAAACTATGTAAAATATTAACAAATGTAATGCTGTCTTAATGCCTATCTCAATAAATTTCAAAGGAATGAAATAATATAAAGCATGTTTTTAAATAAAATACAATTAATTTAGAAATCAATGACAAAAGATAAATAAAAAATTACTATTTTCTTGAAAATTAACTCATGGTTCATAGAAAAATATAAGGATTTGGAAACATTTGCAAACTATACATAATCTATATATCAAACTTGTGGGACACAACTAAAAATTATTAGGAGAAAAATTACTACAAATATTTGCATTTGAAAAGAAAAAAGACTGAAAAATTATTAACTCAATGTACATTCCATGAAGGTAGAGAAAGAAAATCCAATTAAAAAAAGTAGATGATAATTGATGTTCCCTAAGGAATAACATGGAGGACATCAGGAGAAGGAAAGGAAAAATGAATTGGGGTAAATCAGAGAGGGAGACAAAGGATGAGATACTGTGGACTCGAAACAAATGGAGGATTTTGGAGGGGAGGTGGTGGGGGGAATGGGTGAGCCTGGTGGTGAATATTAAGGAAGCAGGTATTGCATGGAGCACTGGGTGTGGTGCATAAACAATGAATCTTGGAACACTGAAAAAATAAATTTAAATTTAAAAAATAAAATAATAAAAATGTAGATGAAAATAATGATTATAGGAGAGATCAATGAAATAGAAAACAAACATGTAATAAAAATAATTATTAGGAAAGCCAAAGCTTATTATTTGAGAAGACAAATAAAAAATGATAACAACCCTGGTGAGATTTCAGTAAGAATAAAAACACATCACACATTCCCATGTGTTTGTTAGTCATTTGTATGCTTTTGTTTTTGTTTTTGTTTTTGGAGAAGTGTTTGTTCATGTCTTCTGCCAATTTTTTGACTTGATTATTTGTTTTTTGGTTGGTGAGTTTGAGAAGTTCTTTATAGATCTTGTTTCTCAGCCTTTGTCTGTAGTGTCATTTGCAAAAATCTTCAATTCTGTGGGTTGCCTTTTTGTTTTGCTGACTGTTTCCCTTGCTGTGCAGAAACTATTTATCTTCATCAAGTCCCAAAAGTTCATTTTTGCTTTTGTTTCCCTTACCTTTGGAGACATGTCTTTAAAAAAATTGCTGTGGTCAGTGTTGGAGTGTGCTCATCATCATTAGCCATCAGGGAAATTAAAATAAAAAACACATTGAGATACTCCCTTATACCAGTTAGAATGACAAAAATTGACAAGGCAAGAAACAACAAATGTTGAAGAAGTTGTTGAGAAAGGGAGCCCTCTTACACTATTGGTGTAAATGTAAATTGGCGCAGCCACTTTGGAAAACAGTGTGGAGATTCCTCAAAAAATTAAAAACAGAGCTACCCTATGACCCAGCAATTGCACTACTGGGCATTTATCCCAAAATACAGATGTAGTGAAAAGAAGGGCCATATGCACACAAATGTTCATAGAAGCCATGACCTTAATAACCAAACTGTGGAAGGAGCCAAGATGCCCTTCAACAGCTGAATGGATAAAGAAGATGCGGTCCATATATACAATGGAATATTATTCAACCACCAGAAATGATGAATACCCAACTTTTGCATCAGCTTGGATGATACTGGAGGGGATTATGTTAAGTGAAATAAGTCAAACAGAGAAAATCAATTATCATATGGTTTCACTTATTTGTGGAACATAAGGAATAGCATGGATGACATTAGGAGAAGGGAAAAATGAAGGGGGAGAAATTGGAGTGGGAGACAAACCTTGAGAGACTATGGACTCTGGGAAACAAATGGAGAGTTTTAAAAGGGAAAGGCATAGGGGGATAGTTGATCCTGGTGATGGGTATTAAGGAACGCATGGTTTGCTTGGAGCGCAGGGTATTATATGCAAACAATGAATCATGGAACACTACATCAAAAACTAATGATGTATTGTATGGTGACTACATAATATAGTAAAAAATAAAATAAATAAAACAAAATAAAATAAAGTAAAATAAATGTTTAGTAAAAAATACATCACACATAATCAATATTTAGAAATAAAACACGAAGCATCACTACAGATACTAAAGAAGTTTAAAAAATAATAAGAGGATATTTTTAAAATCTTTGTTCTAATTCTGTAAAAATTCAGATAAAATTTATTTAGTTTACAATTTCTTGAAAAAAATAATCTTACCAAAACATACCCAAGAAGAATTGAGAAATTCTGGCAGCAAGAGTGTGGTAATATCATATGCTTTTTTTGTCTATTTGTGCTTTTGATATTTCCAAATACATTTATGAAAACTAAACAGAGAAACTCAGATAACAAAATGAAAGGTAGGAGGGTAACAAATATCTAACAGTTTCAACCAAATTAGGTGAAAGAAATCCCAATGAAACCTAGACTAGGGGAAGGCATGACCAAATACAAAGAGCCACCAGGTATACATGGAACCAGTCATTGTTCCATAATGGCACAGAAGTTTGAAGTATAGAATAAAATCTAGAAACACAATAATGATAAATACCACCCCCACTGTAAGAAAAAAACAAAAACAAAAACTGAAAACTAAGCAGTAATCTGATGAGAAAATCTGAGATAAACTAGTTCTATTTAGTAAAGTCCTCACAGGCTTCTCATTGCAAGTAAGTATGAAATTTATGGGGAAACAATAAATGGGATGCAGTTTAGCAGCCCAAAACACTTGAGATCCCAGAAAGATCATACATTTCCTTTCCAAAGGACAAAGTTCTACCCCAAAGAATAATACATGGTAACAAAACCTAAATTAAGCTGGGTCATAGGAAAAAGATTGTTTAGAAATTGGAAAGATGTAAGGAGAAAAAAGGTATGGCATATGTAGAAAGAGTACTATAAAAGGAAAATGAAGTGATGTAGAACTCTGACCCAAAGAAAGACAAAGATTAGAAGCCTTCTGGAATTAGACTTAATTCCACAGAACACAGAAGTAGCTATTTTTAATATTTTAAGATACTTTTATTTTTTTATTTTTTAAAATATTTTATTTATTCATTTGACAGACAGAGATCACAAGCAGGCAGAGAGGCAGGCGGGCGGGGGGGGGGGGAGGCAGGCTTCCTGCAAGCAGGGAGCCCAATGTGGGGCTCGATCCCAAGACCCTGGGATCATGACCCGAGCTGAAGGCAGAGGCTTTAATCTACTGAGCCACCCAGGTGCCCCAAAATACTTCTATTTTTTTTTTAAGAGTGTGCCTTGAGCCATAAAGTTGAGAGGTACTCTGAACTATTGCTGCTTCCACATAGGGTTCTCCTAATAGAACAAAGCAATGCCTTAGGAACATGTTTATATTAACTGAATAGCATGCCAACAAATAATAAAACCTACAAGAAAAAAGGTGACAAAGAGAAATATAAAATGTGAAATGTAAAGATGAAAAATGTGATGAAATTTTCATGTGATGAAAAATGTGACACTGTGGATCCCCCTGCCCCACCATGTTTGGCATCTGCCTGCCCCACTTTCAGCATCTCTGTGTCATTGCCATGGACATTTTCTGGCTCTTAGAGTTCTGCTTCTCTACTTCCAGAGTTTGAGAAGTGCCTTGGAATGAAAGTTCTCCTGGAACAACCCTCAATCAATAATGGGAATTTAAAAATACCTAACTCAAACACCCTTTATCGAGTACATCACAATCTTGCATGCCATCCTTGTACAGGTGCTATACTAAGCTTCTCTGTATCATTCCAATTTTTAGTACATTTGCTGCTGAAGTGAGCATGTTCAAATGCCCAATCATTCTGGAGAGCATCTTTGCTTTAGTGTCTGAAGTTCTCCAGGAGGACTATGCTCTAGTTACCCAGAAAGATATTATTGATAATGCACTCAGTTGCCTGTTTCCTTCTTTTGCCTCACTTACTTCCATCATCCCCCCCATGTGTTTCTTCCATCTTTCAAATAAACTGTTTCACCTGAATCCTCTTCTCATGGTTTCCTTCTGGGAAACCAAACTAAAGACAAAAACTCTAGCCTAATATTTCAAAAGGGTTTAAAATGGAAAAAAAAATAATGGTGATGAATATTATGGTAAACACTGTAAAAGAAAGAAAAAACAAAAAAGGGAAGAGTACAATTATCAAATACAAATGGAGAAAAAATTAAAAGGGCATGAGTAAAAAGGAATACATACAGAAGACATACTAATGAATCATTGAACCCTACATCAAAAACTAACTGACCATAAAAAAAGAAAATAAATGTTTGGTAGAATTCCTTGTGGGGAAAAAAAAAGAAGACATTCAAGAGAGCTCAACATAAGTAATATGGAACTTTTCTGATAAAAACACTAAAGCAATGAAACCAGGCAAATATTTAATACTATAATAAATAACTCACAGAGATGAGAAAAAAGTACAGCATTGGGAATATAATCAATAATATTGTAATAATGTTATACGGTAACAGATGGTGACTATACTTGTCATGCTGAGTACTGTATAGAATTGTTGAATCACTATATTGTACACCTGAAACTAATACAATATTGTATGTCCATTATATTATAATAAAAAACTATAATTCAAATAAATGATAATAGAATAAAATTATTTGAATTTACATATTGAAAGCACACTGCATAAGTGAAATCTTTCTGTCTAAAATGGCCATATATTGTGTGAATTTCAATCATATGACATTTTGGAATGGGTAAAACTATGAAGACTGTAAAAAGAACACTGTTTGCTAGGGGTTGGGAGGAGGGAGGAATAAGTAGGTGGAGCACAGAAGATTTCTAGGGCAGTGGAACTATTCTGCTTGTTATTGAAATGGGAGTTCACAGCATTACAGATATGTCATAACTCATAAAAGGTACAACTCAAAGAGTTCACCTAGTTGTACGCTATGGCCCTTAATTAATAATAATGTACTAATATTGGTTCATCAATGGTAACAAATGTATCACCCTAAGGAAATATGTTAATGGTAGGAAAAGCCATTTTGACAGGAAGAAACCTATTTGGGGGATGTTCTGTACATTCTGCTCAATTGTGTAAGCCTGAAACTGCTATAAAAAATAAAATCTAACATGAAAAAATGTTCATCATCATTAACCATCAGGGAGATTCAAATCGAAACCACACTGAGATACCACCTTACACCAGTTAGAATGGCCAAAATTAACAAGACAGTAAACAACAAGTGTTGGAGAGGATGTGGAGAAAGGGGAACCCTCTTACACTGGTGGTGGGAATGCAAGTTGGTACAGCCACTTTGGAAAACAGTGTAGAGATTCCTCAAAAAATTAAAGATAGAGCTACCCTATGACCAAGGAATTCTACTACTGGGTAGTACCTTTACCCCAAAGATATAGATGTAGTGAAAAGAAGGGATATATGTATCCCAGTGTTCATAGTAGCAATGTCCACAATAGCCACACTATGGAAAGAACGAATATGCCCTTCCACAGATGAACGGATACAAAAGACGTGGTCCATATAACAATGGAATATTACTCAGCCATCAGAAAGGATGAATACCCAAATTTTGCATCAACATGGATGGGATGACTGAAGGAGATTATGCTGAGTGAAATATGTCAAGCACGGAAAGTCAATTATCATATGGTTTCATTTATTTGTGGGACATAAGGAATAACATGGAGGACATTAGGAGAAGGAAAGGAAAGGTAAGGGGGGTGGGAATCGGAGGTGGAGATAAACCATGAGAGACTGTGGACTCTGAGCAACAAATTGAGGGGTTCAGAGAGGGGAGAGGGGGATGGGTGAGCCTGATGGTGGGGAGGGTATGTATTGCATGGAGGACTGTATGTTATATGTAAACAATGAATCTTGGAACACTACATCAAAATTAATGTTGTAGTGTATGGTGACTAGCATAACACAATAATAAATAAATCTTTATGGAAGCACAAAAAACCCTGAATAACCAAAGCAAACTTGAAAAAAAAAGAATAAAACTGGAGGTATCACAACCCTAAATAACAAAATACACTACAAAACTGTAGTAATCAAGACAGTAGGATAATGGCAAAAAAAGGGGAAAAAAATAGACACCAGAACAATGAAACATAATAGAGAGCCTAGCAATAAGCTCACAATTATATGGCCAATTGATCTTTGACAAAGCAGTAAAGAATATCCAGTAAGAAATAGACACTCTCTTCAACAAATGGTGTTGGGAAAAGTGGACAGCTATGTACAAAATATTATCACAAAACTAAACTCAAAATGGGTTAAAGATCTAAATGTGAGATCTGGGGAAATCACAAAAAAAATCATAGAAGAGAGCACAGGCAGTAATTTCTCTGACATCTGTTGCAGAAAATTTTTCTGGATATGTCTCCTGAGGTCAGGGAAAGTAAGCAAAAATAAACAACTGGTACTTCATCAAGATAAAAATCTCCTGCATGCTGAAGGAAGCAATCAATAAAACTAAAAAAAGAACATACTGAATAGGAGAAGATATTTGCAAATGACATTTTTTGATAAAGGGTTAGTATCCAAACTATATAGAAAACATACAATTCCACACCATAAAAACAAATAATCCAATTAAAATATGGCAAAAGACATGAACAGGTATTTCTTCAAAGAAGACATAGAAAGGACCAACACACCCAAAAGATGCTCAACACTACTCCTCATCAGGGAACTGCAAATCAAAACCACAATGAGATATCAGCTCACACCTGCCAGAACAGCCAAAATCAACAACATGAGAAACAAGTGTTGGCAAGGATGTGGTGAAAAAAGAACCATTGTGCACCATTGATGGGAATGCAAACTGGCATAGCTGCTGTGGAAAACAGTATAGAGGTTCCTAAAAATTTTTTAAAAATAGAACTACCCTATGATCCAGTAACTCCATTAGTGGATATTACCCAAAGAATTTAAAAACAGTAATTCAAAGGTATACATGCATCTCAATGGTTACTGCAGCATTATTTACAATAGACAAACTCTGGAAGCAGCCCAAGTGGTAATAGATGATAGCTAATCTAGCTAGCTAGCTAGATAGCTAGATGATAGATGATAGGTAGATAAATAGATAGATAGATAGATAGATAGATACAAACAATAGAATAATACTCAACTATAAAAATTGAAATCTTGCCATTTGCAGACATGCATGGATCTAGAGGCTATAATGCTGAGTGAAATAAGTCAGTCATGGAAAAACAAATGCCATATGGTTTCACTTATAAGTACAATTTATGAAGGAAAACAAATTACCAAAGGGGGCGGGGCGGGGAGAAACAAACTCAACTATAGAGAAAAAAACTGATGGTTATCAGAGTGGAGGTAGATGAAGGGGTGAAACAGATAATGGGGATTAAGAGTACATTTATGATGAGCATTAATAAATGTATAGAAGTGCTGAATCATTATATTGTATGGAATTAAAAATTTAAAAATTAGAAAAGCACTTATAGAAGTATTTTCACTACTTTACTTCTCCTCACTTCACCCTAGGCTTCTATTGCTGGTATTACCTCCAATGTAAGGAGGTAGTGGAAGGCTGCACTGTCACACAGCTGACCCTCTGCTCAGGGTCCGAGGTCTGCTCCTAACCAGTCCTTGTACTCCATATGTTAGGTCCTCATTATCTTGCCCGGTCCAGAAGATACACTCAGTATGATTTAACTATTGTTAATGAGATCATGACCTCATTAACTTGTTGGGAGTCCAACAAAAAATAACCTAATGCAGTGTTTCTACAGGTGTTGTTTGAAGCATCTGGCCTATGAAATGCTCCCTGAAAAGGAGATTTCAGTGCTACATTACTTTGGGATCATGACATATTTTTTTTTCTCTTTTAGGTAATCATAATACTCCTTAACATATTGAAAGCTCTGAGAAGTCTCAAAATATCTCCTTAAAGCAGCATTTGATGAACTTAGTTGAGCTAAAACCCATTGACTTTGACTTGGATGTTGTTGTTATTGTCCTGAGTAATACTTTTACTAATATGTCAGACAAAAGAAGGACACAGTGACCTAATTGCCCCACTATGTCACATCTACACATTTCTGAACAACTCACTATGTATTTTTTCATCTTTCCAGAACAGACACGTTCCTTTCACTGGTAGAAGCTGAGGCACAGATTGCTTAGATAACTTTGCAAGCTCATTCAGGTGCAGACTATTCTCAAAACCTACTTCTTGGCACTTTATATTTTGTTCATTGTAGTTGATCACACAGATGGGAAACTTCCTCAATTCGTAATGCTATCTTTTCATAAATGAAGAAAATGTGACCCAGTGGCCTTAGATAAATCTGTCAATTTGCAAAGAGTGAGTAGGCTGGTGTGAGTTTGGAACTCAGGAGAAGCCCTTGCAGCCATTTCTCTACTGTAACCGGCTGTTCCAATTCCCCTCTTCGATTCTCATAGACTCCCTTGCTAGTCTTCTTTTTCCCTCTTCTTTTGATTTATTAGAAGGCCCATGACTCAGTCATTGGACTTCTTGTTTCTATATACATATGCTCCCTACACAATTCCATGGTTTCTAATATTCTCAATTTGCCCTTCATTATTCCCTCTCTGCCCTTTCCCACTCCTCTCCTTTCCCTGAAGAGCTGACCTCCATGGACTGCAACATGTAGGCTCTCCTGCCTCTGGCTTCTGGCTGTGTTCAGTAATTAGGAAACACCAGCAGGAGGTCAGAGGGCACGTGGTCTGCTGGTAATATTGCCTTGTCCCTTTATCCAAGACCACTGCTCCTTTTGGGCAATGCTGTTCCCATGACTACAGTTCTTCCTGGATTCTTACAACAGTTCCCCACTGTCATTATACTATGAGTGCTGACGACAATACCTGTTGGTGCCTTTCATGAAACTGTCTTCAATTACTCCTTCACTTGTGCCACCTTTTCTTACAGGACTTAACATTAAGACAACATTAATTGAATGGGAGACCCTCAAATGTGCATCCCCATCTCAGATATTTCACAAGAACTCAACATGCTTATTTAATAAGTATTTAAAATTTAAATTACCTGAAACCAAGATTTTGATATTTCTTTTTTCCTATCAAATTTGATCCTACCACAGTCTTACGTATTTTAGGTAAATGACAATCCTTCCAATTGTTTGCAACTTAACTTCTCTATCTTTACCACACTCCGTATCTGAAATGCAACATACTATGTCCTTCTACCTTCGGTCATTTATAATATCTCCACTACCACTATTTTGGCTCATATTATTGTGACTGGACTACATGCTTCTGCTTTTGCTCCATGCATTCCTTTTTTCAACACAGGTTCTATTGAAAGGAAGTCAGATCATGTCAATATTATACTCATAACCTTCCAGTGGCTTTATTTCTTACCAAAGGTCTTGTTGTGACCTACAAGATCATACAGTTGACCCTGAGAATTCTATGCCTTCATTGCTTCAAACCCATCATCCACTCCCCCAGCCCCACATATCCTCCATGGCCCTTGAATATACTTGATGTACTACTGCCTGGAATTCTGGGCTTTTATTGCCTTCACCTCAATTGTCCTTCTTCCAGACTTCTGTGGAGCTCATTTCTTCCCTCTCTTCAAGTCTTAACTCAGACATTACTTTCCCTGGACATTTTATCTGAAATTTCAAACTTTTTCACCCTAACACCTCCTATCTGCCTTCTCTGCTTTATTTTTCTCCTTAGCCTTTACTGCTAGCTAATATACTATATATGAAAAAAATATATATAGATTGCTCTTTTTTTAGTGTCTCCTCACTAGAATGCAAATTACATGAAGTAAGCATTATTCTCTATTTTACAAAGGAAGAAGCCAAAGGAGGTGAAATGATTTGGTCAATATTCCAGAAGTGGATGAAATGCTTAGGTCCAAATAAGGAGAAATTCAGGATTTCCATCAAGAGGAGATACTTTAGGTATGAGATGGAAAACTGAATGGAATTCACAGAGATTTGGAAGCATGGTAGGTAAGAAATGGTTTTAGAGGGTGAATATAGTATACTTCTACACATGACTATATGAACATAGTATGAGAAGCAAGTAAAAGAATGGTATAGGGAGAGCAGATAATTACAGAGCACTTGGGCTATGTGGGCACACCCTCTTCACATACATTACCTCATTTACTCTCCACTTCCCTCACATCAAAAAGGAGAATTTCAGACCAATATCCTGATGAACATGGATGCCAAGATTCTCAACAAGGTCCTAGCTAATAGGATCCAACAGTACATTAAAAAGATTATCCACCAGGAGCAGATGGGATTTATCCCTGGGATGCAAGTGTGGTTCAACATTCACAAATCAATCAATGTGATAGAACAAATCAATAAGAGAAGAGAGAAGAACCACATGGTCCTCTCAATGGGAAGAAGAAAAACATGGGGCACCTGGGTGGCTCAGGGGGTTAAGCCTCTGCCTTTGGCTTGGGTCATGATCTCAGGGTCCTGGGATCGAGCCCCACATCAGGCTTTCTGCTCAGCACAAAGCCTGCTTCTCCTTCTCTCTCTGCCTGCCTCTCTGCCTACATGTGATCTCTCTCTCTGTCAAATAAATGAATAAATAAATAAGTAAACAAACAAACCTATCTTAACCAAAACAAACAAACAAACAAAAAAACAGAAGAAGTAAAACAAGGGTATGTAGTCTCACACTAAACTGTTTCAGTTTGGGTAAATATTTCACATTCAGGGGCTCTCTATAGTGTATCTAAATGTAGCTACTATGTCTAAATATTTTCACTGTAACAGAGATATCTATGGATTGGCATATATCTGCAGAATATTTCACCTGTGTAAAAAAAAATGTATACTTACTGCAATGTTACTGTTATTTTGATTGTATGCTTTCTACATTTCAGAGTTCTGAATTACTGTAATCTTTTTAAATAATGCCATATTAATTTAAATGCCAGCATCAGTTGAAATACTTCTTAGGTGCTTGTACAAAATTGACATAAAAGGGCCACACAATTAAAAAAAAAAAAAGATTCATCTCGAAGTAAGCAAAGTAGCCTTCCAATATACACTCAATCACAATGAAGCTGTTGCAATGTGACTAAGATAAAGGACTCTGGAAATTGAGACTCCATGGATTATTCTATGAAAACCAGAATAATATAGTATCAAGAGTAGTAATTAGGAATACAGGTGTTGGGACCAGACAAATTTGGGACCAAGTACTGACATTGCAGCTTCTTAATTGGGTGACTCCCAGATATGTGATTTAGTCCCTTTGATCCTTCAACTCTAAACAGGGCCATGGAAGGGAAATGACACATGCAATGTGTCACTCAAACCTCTTGTTTCTTTATTGATTTTCTGCTTGGATGATCTGTCTATTCCTGAGAGTGGTGTGTTACGATCTCCTACAATTAATATATTCATATCAATATGACTCTTTATTTTGACTAACAGTTGTCTTATGTAGTTGGCTGCTCCCGTGTTGGGGGGCATAAATATTTACAGTTGTTAGATCTTCTTGATGCATACACACTTTAAGAATGATGTAGTGTCCTTCTGTACCTCTGACTACAGTCTGTAGCTTAAAACCTAATTTATCCTATGTGAGAATTGCTACCTCCGCTTTCTTTTGAGGCCCATTGGCATGAAAGATAATCCTCCATCCCTTCACTTTCAGGCTGCCCCCCATCCAGCAACCATCGATTTGTTCTCTATGTACTTTTTGGTTTCTTCTTTGATTTGTTGGTTGACCATTTATTGTGTAGTTGTGTGGTATTTAACCTTCGTGTATTGTGCTGTTTCCAGATATTTCCTTGATATTTCCAGATATTTCCTTGTGGCTGACAATGGTATGAACTTGATCTTTCTGTTATTTGTTGAGGCTTGTTGTTTGGTGTAATATGTGATCTATTCTAGAGAATGTTCCATGAACACTTGAACAGAATGTGTATTCTTCTGCCTTAGGACAGGATGTTCTGAATATATGTATTTAGTCCATCTGGTTGAGTGTCATTCAAAGCTATTGTTTCTTTTTTGATTTTCTGTTTGGATGATCTGTCCACTGATCTAAGTAGAGTGTTAAAGGCCCTACTTTTATTTTATTATCTTTATTTATTTTATAATTAGTTCCTTTATGTTTGTTATTAACTGTTTTATGTATTTGAGTGCTCCTGTGCTGGGTGCATAAATGTTTACAATTGTTCTGTGTTCTTGTTGGATTGTCCCCTTTATTATACAGTGTTCCTCTTTGTCTCTTGCTACAGCCTTTGTTTTAATATGTATTTTGTCTAATATAAGTATTGTTCCTTTGGCTTTCATTTGACATTGATTTTCATGATAGGTGTTTCTCCATCCTGTCTCTTTCAATCTGCCAGTGTCTTCAGGTCTAAAGGCAGCATTTAGATGGATCTTGTGGCTTTTATTTTGTTTGTTTGTTTGTTTGTTTGTTTTTGTAATCCATTTTGTCACCCTAGGTCTTTCTTTTTTTATAAATTTTTATAAATTTATTTATTTTCAGCATAACAGTATCATTATTTTTTCACCACACCCAGTGCTCCATGAAATCCATGCCCTCTATAATACCCACCACCTGGTACCCCGACCTCCCCACCCTAGGTCTTTTGATTGAAGCATTTAGTCCATTTAAATTCAAAATAATTATTGATACATATATATTTACTGTTATTTTAAAATTTGTTTTGTTGTTTGTTTCCAAAGATTTTCTTTGATCCTTTCTTGTCTTTCTCTCTTTCAAGTTTTGCTGATTTTCTTTAGTGATAGATTCGGATTTCTTTCTTTTTATTCTTTCTTTTTATTTCTTTCTTTTTATTCTTTATTCTTTGTGTTATTAGTAGGTATTGATGTATGGTTATTGTTAGGTTTGTGTATAACATCTTCAGCATATAGCAATCTATGATAAATTGATGGCTGTTTAAGGAGTACTTTTTTTTCTTTTTTTTTATTTCTTTTTTTTTTTTTTTTTTTTTTAGTTTCTTGACAGATTTTTTTACAGAAATATTAGTTTTTACTGCTTTTGTGTTTCCCAGATTTATATTACCACTTCTGGGCTATCCTTTCCACTCAAAGACTCATCTTTAATATTTCTGTCACAGATGGCTTAGTTGTCATGAACTCCTTTACTTTTTATTTGTGTGGAAAATTCTTTATCTCCATTATTCTGAATGATGCTGGATACAATATTCCTAGCTGTAGATTTTTCCCATTCAGCATGTTGAATATAACATGCTACTTCCTTCTGGCTTGCTATGCTTCTGTTGACAGATCTGCAGCTAGCCTTATGGGTTTTCCCTGATAAGTTATTTTCTTCTTTTGTCTTGCTGTTTTTTTAAGGTTTTTTTTTTTCTATATCATAATATTTTGCCAATTTAATTACAATGTATCTTGGTGTGTGTCTGCTTTTGATGATTTTGGTGGGAGTTGTCTGTGCTCCTGGGATCTGGATATCTGTTTCTTTCCCCAGATTAGGAATGTTTTTAGCTACTATTTCTTCAAACAAACTTTCTACCCCTTTTTCTCTCTTTTTCTTCTGAGACTCCTATAATAAGAACATTATTACCTTTGATAGAGACACTGCATCCTCTCAATCTATTTTCATTTTCATAACTTACTTTTCTCTCATTCAATCAATTATTTTCCATTTCTCTGTCTTCTAGGTCACTGATCAGTTCCTCTGCATCTTCCATACTGTTGCTTATTCCATCAAGTATGTTTCTCATTTCACTTATTATGCCCTTTTGTTGGGCCCCAAGAGGCTAAGATGGTGCCGGGTGGCCTTCTCTTCCGGATCGGGAACCCACATGGCCGACCACAAAGGCGCCAAAGTGGCGGTTTCGGTTTCCCATCAGTTTCGTTTCCCGCGAGTCTCCACCCCCTGCAGGGCGTGTCTCTCCCAACTCCCGCCGACACGGCACATCCCCATTGGCCCCCACTTTGCTGACCTCACTTCCCTTCCCTCACCCCATATAAGCCGCTGCCCTGCTCAATAAAGCGAGATCCTGCTTCGACAGACCTCCCGAGCCCGGTGTCTTCTGTGGGTGCGTTCTGGGTTCGCGACACTCGCCATCCCGCTCAGCCCCAAGGAGAGGCCTCCGGCTGGCCCGGGCGCCTCCTCCCCTCGGCGGGGAGCCCAACACCCTTTATCTCTCCTATGTTATTCCTTGACCCTGTGTTATGGGGCTCATTAATGTCTTCTACTCTTTTCTCAAGTCTAGTAAGTATCCTTATGTTCATTACTTTAAATTCTCTATCAGGCATGTGACCTATGTCTGTTTTGCTTAGATCTCTGATCGTGGCCTTGTCCTAGTCTTTCATTTCAGATAAATTTCTCTGTCTCCTGATTTTGTTTATCTCTGTGCCTGTTTCTCTGTGGTAGGAAAGTCAGCTATATCTCCTGTTCTTGAGGGTAAGGGCCTTAAGAATATGAGGTCCTGGAATGCCATGCAGTGAGCCCCCTGCTTCCCAGGGCCTGGCACTTCCAGGAGTGTCTCTGATGTGTTGCTGCAGGTGCTCTGCTGTTTTGTCCTGGCTGCTTTATCCTTTAGGCCATTCATCTGCAGAGGCTCTTTTTGCCTGTTGTAGGCAATGTTTTGTCCCTAGCCTGAATGTGGTGATTTTTGTTTTGTTTTGTTTCAAATATTTTATTTATTTATTTGACAAAGAGAGAGAGAGAGAGACAGAGAGAGAAATCGTAAGTAGGCAGAGAGGCAGACAGAGAGATGGGGAAGCAGGCTCCCTGTTGAGCAGACAGCCCAATGCAGACCTGGATCCCAGGACCCCAGGATCATGACCTGAGCTGAAGGCAGACGCTGAACCCACTGAGCAACCCAGGCACCCTGAATATGGTGTGTTTTAACTAGGCACACCCTTGTCTGTTTGTGAAATTAGATCTGTTATCACTGCCATTGGAACTGAGATTTCATAAAACTCCTGCATTGAGAGACATTATGTTGGCAGGGGTTTTGACTGGTCTGGGGGAGGAAACCCATCATCCTGGGACTGTGGTGGTTCCACTGGAGCATGGTGGGAGGAGTGGGGCAGTGGCATAGTGTACGCAAGTGAGGTAGCAAATGTCTGCTGCACTGGTTCTCACAGGCGATCCTGTTCTTATGCTGAAGGGTGTGGGAGGAAAACATACCTGTCAGTTCCTTTTCCCAGACGTGGGAAACATTCTTTTGAATGTTTCCTCTCTGGGATGTGCTCCAGGATGAGTGAATAACCTCCCCACTATATGTCCAATGTGCTCTTCAGATTACTGTTTCCATACTGTATGTCTGAGGATTGTTTGCCTGCCATGTCTCCAAGAGAAGCACAATGCCTCTGGGCTCTGTTCCAGCAGAGCCCACTAACCTTTAAAATTCCATACTTTCTTTTGCCAGAAGTCATAAAATTCAGCTCCTCTTACTTTCCAAGCCAGTTTCTATGGGGATTTGTTTTTCCATGTGCACTCTCCTCAGTGCTGATCTGTCTCTTACCCTTCTTCATGACTGTGATTCCCCCACCCTCAGTAGTAGTCACAACCCATTTCTCTCCCAAACCATATCTCTGTTCTTTCTACCTTCTTGCATATGGCCTCCTCTCTACCTTTAGTTGTAGAGTTTGCTCTGTCACTCTGCAGGAAAATTTCTCAGGTATTTAGGGTGATTTCATAGTTATCTAGTGTATTCATGGGATGAGAAGCTTAGGGTCCTCCTACTCTGCTGCCATCTTCCTATCTTGATTCTTACCAGATTTTTTTTAACCTTCCTTATATATAATACTGTACGTTCTTTAAGAATAAGTGTCAGAAATAAATTACAGGCCAATATCCTAATGAACTTAGATGCACAGATAGAATGGCTATCACCAAAATGACAAGAGATAATGAGTTGGAAAGGATGTGGAGAAAAGAAACCCTTGTCTCTTAATGGGAATGTAAATTTGGATGGGAATGGGAATATAAATTGATGCAGCCACCATGGAAAACAGTTTGGAAGTTCCACAAAAAATTAAAAATAGAACCACCATATGATCCAGCAATTCCACTTCTGGGAATATAACCAAAGGAAGTGAAAACAGGATTTTGAAGAAATCAGTGTACTGCCATGTTTATTGCAGCTTTATTCACAATGGCTAAGATATGGAAACAACTGAACTATCAATGGATGAATGATTAAGGAAAACATAGTATATGTGTATTTATGCAATAGAATATTATTCAACCACAAGAATACACAAGGAGGACATCCCACCATTTACAACATGGATAGAATTTATGGGCATTATACTAAGTGAAATAAGGCAAATAGAGAAAGACAAATAATGTATGATTTCTGCTGTATTATCTCAATTATATTTCGTATTTTCTAAAAGTTGAACTCATAGAAACAGAGAGTAAACTCATGGTTACCAAAGACTGGGGGAGGGGGTGAAAGGAATGAGGTGATGTTGCTCAAAGGTAAAAACTTCCAGTTATAAAATAAATTCTGAGAATTTAATTTACAGCATGGTGATTATAGTAAATAATACTGTATTATATACTTGAAAGTTGCTGAAGGTAGATTTTAAAATATTCTCACCCCAAAAAGAAATGATAAATCATATGATATGAAACATGTTAGCTAATGCTAAAATGTTCATTATCTTGCTAAATATATGAAATATGTTGCACATCTTCAACTTGTACAATTAATGTCAATTATATATCAATAAAACTAGCAAAAAGGGGTATGTTTCAGGTCTTTCTTTGGTATTGATGTTATAACTGTGTTGTGTTTAATAAAAATACAATGAGTAGGCATCATCCAATATCTCATTTCTACAGCTGAACAATTCCTGCATCTCATTCATCACCTTGCTTTCTTAGAGAATAGATACTTTCCATTTTTTTAACTTTCATGCCTAGACAAACCAAGGCAGCTAAATTTGATATAAATCCCAAGCCATTT
Source organism: Mustela erminea (assembly GCF_009829155.1). Taxonomy (NCBI): domain Eukaryota; kingdom Metazoa; phylum Chordata; class Mammalia; order Carnivora; family Mustelidae; genus Mustela; species Mustela erminea. The sequence continues at coordinate 26,073,141 of NC_045618.1, forward strand.
CTTTCAGGAATTAACTCATTTTATTGGGCTTCGATATCAAGCCACCAATACCTGACCTCATCCAAACCTTGTAATATGGTGGCACTCAATAAATCGTAAATCTCAACAACACACAAACTCTCCTGAATAACAACCTTGGTGGGACAGGGGCATAGGCAGACTTCCTCGGACCCAGAATATCCTTGGTCATGTCTTGTATGTCACAATAGATAGTGAAAATAGGAGCTAGTTTCCTTCTTTTTCCCTACCATTCATCAAGCCAGAGCTGCTTGTTTTCTTTCCAAGGAAACTGAGTTTCACACTGATGTGATTGAAGTGCCTCTGCAGGATTCCTCTGGGGTTCTTCATAAAATCTGGGTGATCCTTCAGAGTGACATTTACATTTTGTGAAATGTCAACTGTCTGATTGCTGAGAATGTCATCATTCTTCTAGCAGATACAGTGAAGAGAGAACCATGTTTTTTTTTTTTTTTATTTCTACATTTGGTTACTTGCTATGGTATGTGGTCAAAATGACAGAGTCATGTTGAATTTTTATATTGAACATGCTGTCTCTGTCCTTCCCAGCCTTTTTATCCATTTGCTTGCTTACTTATCTATAGTAAACTCTTTCTGGGGTGTGTGTGTGGTGGGGGTGTGTGTTTAAGCTCCCAGACATCTCTAGAAGTATTTGCATTACCATTTTTAATACAGGCTGAGATGGCTATCAAGGGGATACAACATGTGTACCTGGAGACACTAAACAGAGTATGAAGCACTATATCCTGCAAGAAAACCATCTTCTACATGTCTTTTGAAGGGCAAAACATGTTTACAGCCTTTCTTGTCTTAATTTCCAGGATTCTTTCTAGATGTGCAGCCAACAAATACAAATACATATGTAAACAAATATATCTTTAAGAATAGCATCATAGTATAGTCATTGTTGTGCAATTTGCTCTTTTTAACTTGAGAATATATGTACTGCAAACAAGTGGAATTATTTACCAATAAAAGAGTATATCTTGGATTTGCTTAAATCTTGGGGAAGGAAGGAATGAGGTGAAGGTAACATGCAACATGCATGGATCATGCATGCATCATGCAACAATGACCAAGAGTTGAGAGCAGTTGAAGCTGGCCAATGTATAAAAGACTTCCCATGTTTTCTACTATTACCATGATATATATGTGGGGGGGGATGTCTATCTGGTACATATATGTGTATATATATAATTATTTTTTTACATTTTAAAACATTTTATCATAAAACAAACACATACAGAAAAATACACAAAGCAAATATTTAGTTCAACAATTTATCACAAAGAAAATATCTGTCAAGAAATAGTGGTAACCATGTTCTTTCTCTCTTGTCCAATTATGGCTTTAGCAATTGATAATTGACCTTTTCTCTGAAACAACTGTTGATTTAGTATTTCCATTTTGTTTTCTATTTTATTTATTTCTGCCCTTACATATATTATTACCTTTCTGCATGATTTACAGATACTGTGTTGTGTTGTATTGAATTTTAGCTAACTTCTTAAGATGAAGTCTTGGGACAAAAATTTAGACCTTTATTTCATCTCTTGTCAGAACCATTTATAGTTATAAAATTTCCCTTTATCTTTACTCCACAATGTTTGATATATTGTACTTTCATTATCATTCAGCTTTAAATATTTTAAAATTTTCCTTGTAATTTTTTTACCTATGCATTTTATAGAAATGTATTATTAATTTTCAAATACTTGGGGAAATATTCAGAAAACTTTTAGTCATTAATTACTAATTTAACATGATCAGAGAACATACACTGTATGATTCAATTCTTTTGAATAATTGAGACTTGTTTAATGGTTCAGCATACGTACTACTTTGGTGAAAGTACCAAGTACACCTGTTTCTTTAATTTGATCCACTCTGATATTTTTAAGTTTAATTTCATTTTTTCAGTGTTCCAAGATTCATTGTTTATGCATCACACCTAGTGCTCCATGCAATACGTTGCTTCTTAATACCCACCAACCACCAGGCTCACCGATCTCCCCACACCCGTACCCTCTGAAACCCTCAGTTCATTTCTCAGAGTCCAACCTCTCATGGATTGTCTCCCCCTCCGATTTCCCCCCTTCACTTTTCCTTTCCTTCTAATGTCCTCCATGTTATTCCTTATGTTCCACAAGTAAGTGAAACTATATGATAATTGACTTTCTCTGCTAGACTTACTTCACTCAGCATAATTTCCTCTGGTCCTGTCCATGTTGATACAAAAGTTGGGTATTCATCCTTCCTGCTAAAGGCATAATATTCCTTTGTATATATGGACCATATCTTCTTTATCCATTCATCTGTTGAAGGGCATCTTGGCTCTTTCCACAGCTTGGTGATTGTGGACATTGCTACCATTCTCATATTTTATGTTTGTTTGTTTGTTTGTTTGTTTTATAGCAGTGTTTATTCCATTAACACTCCATTAGCTATTGATATAATGAAATTTTGGTCAGGCATTTTATAATTTGTCCCCCTTTTTTGCTTGTTGTTTTTGCTTCTGTGTTCTTCCTGCCTTGCCTGCTTTTGGATTAAATATATGATCCACTTTTGCATATCTGGTGGTTTTTTAGCGAAACCTCTCTGCATTTTTTTACTGGGCACTTGGAATGTTGAAATATCATTCTCAATTCTTTATTGTCTTCTTATACTTAAAATTCTGTGACTTTCCATAAAATATACAACACTTGCAACTGCATATGTCTATTTGTCACCCCCATTATTTATGTTGCCTTCATGATATGAGCATTTATAGACATGCTCACAAAAGTATTATATTATTGCTTTTAAATGGTCATATGTTTTTCAAAAAATTAAGAAATAAACAATAGTCTTCTATATACCATATATTTACCACATCTGATTCTTCTTTCTTCTTGACAGTCTGAGTTCTAATCTAGAATCATTTCTCTTTCACCAAAGTATTTCCTTTAGCATTTCTTGTAATGTAGATTTTCTTTATGCCAAATTCCATTATTTAATATCTGAAAATAACTTAATTTCACTTCATTTATTAAATAGAATATTCATCTTTTGCTGAATATAAGATTCTGGACTCTTTTGTTTGTTTTTTTTGCTTTTGCTTTTTTCCTTTCCACTCTTTAAAGAAGTCCCACTATCTTCCAGCCTCAATTATTTCTACTGAGGGGCTGTGGTGATTTGAATCACTGCACCTAGGTTTAATATTCACTGCAATTTTAACATTTGGGAACTTCTGAAATTCTTGAATATATAAATTTCCATTGTCTACTAAATTGGGAGAATTGGCCACTATTTCTGTATTTTTTTTCTAACTCATTCTCCTCTCTACTGTGATACTTCAATTACATATATGTCAAGTATTTTGATAGAGTCCTCAAGTCCTGAGGGTTTGTTTATTTCTTTTTAATTTTTTCTTCTGTGTTCTGTAGGCTGGATACTTTCTACTGATCTGCCTTCAAGTGGGCTTAATCTTCCTTCTTTATCTTTTGTCTATGTTCTCCAGTTCAGTGAAAATTTAATTTTTAAATTGTTGATATTAATTTCTAGTTACATAATTTTCCTCCAGACTTTCTATATCTTTAATGATATTTTCCTAACTCTAATTCATGATGCATATATATAATATACTTTATGTATATAATTTACTTCATATATATAAAATACTTCATGCCCTTGAAATTAGTTATTATAGCTGCTTTAAAATCCTTCTTTGCTGATTTCAGAATCAGAGTCATCTTGTCATCTGTCACCATTTATTCTTTTTGGGGGGATTCAATTTAATCCTCTTTTTAAATTTTATTTAAATTTCAATTAGTTAATATACAGTGTAATATTAGTTTCAGATCTACAATATAGTGAGTCAACACTTCCTACAACACCTACTGCTCATCTCAAGTGCATTCCTTAGTCCCCAACACCTATTTAACCTATCCCCTAACCACTTCTTTTCTGCTAACCATCAGTCTGTTCACTATAGTTAAGAGTTTGTTTCTTGGTTTTCCTCTCTCTCTCTCTTTTTTTAAATTTGTCTGTTTGTTTTGTTTATTAAATTCCACATATGAGTAAAATCATATGATATTTGCTTTTCTCTGCCTGACTTATTTTGCTTAGCCTAATACTCTCTAGCTCCACTGATGTCATTTCAATGGCAAGATTTCACTCTTTTTTTTTATGACTGAATAATATGTTATCTTCTTAATCCACTAATTGTCTCTTCTTTATCCACTAATCTATCATAACACTTGGGCTCTTATCATAATTTGGTTATTATGGTAGATAATGCTGCTATAAACATTGGAGTGCATGTATCCCTTTGAATTAGTATTTTTGTATTCTTTGGGTAAATACCTAGTAGTGCAATTGCTGAATCATAGGATAGTTCTAGTTTTAAGTTTTTGTTTTCCACAATGGCTGTGCCATTTTGTATCCCCACCAACAGTGTAAGAGGGTTCATTAAAAAAAAAAAAAAAAAAAGATTTTATTTATTTATTTAAGAGAGAAAGAGCATGGGGCGCCTGGGTGGCTCAGTCATTAAGTCTGCCTTTGGCTCAGGTCATGATCCCAGGGTCTTGGGATTGAGTCCCACATCAGGCTCCCTGCTCTGGGAACCCTGCTTCTACTCCCACTCCCCCTGCTTGTGTTCCCTCTCTCGCTGTGTCTCTCTGTCAAATAAATAAATAAAATATTTAAAAACAAAAACACTGCCTTTCTTGGGGCGCCTGGGTGGATCAGTGGGTTAAAGCCTCTGCCTTCGGCTCAGGTCGTGGGCTCAGGGTCCTGGGATCGAGTTCCACATCAGGCGCTCTGCTCTGCAGGGAGCCTGCTTCCTCCTCTCTCTCTCTCTCTCTGTCTGCTTATCTCTCTGCCTACTTGTGATCTCTGTCTGTCAAATAAATAAATAAAATCTTTAAAACAAAACAAAACAAAACAAAACAAAAAAACCCCACTGCCTTTCCTTAAAACAAAAACAAAAAAACAAAGAGAGAGAAAGAGCATGAGTGGGGAAGAGAACAGAGGGGCAGAGAGAAGCAAAGTCCCCACTGGGCAGGGAGTCTGATGAGGGGCTGGATCCCAGGACCCTGGGATCATGACCTAAGCCAAAGTTGCCCCAAAGAGGATTCCTTTTTCTACACATTTTGCCAACACCTGTTGCTTCTTGTGTTGTTGATTTTAGCCATTCTGATAAGTGTAATGGGATGTCTTACTGTGGTTTTGATTTGTATTTACTTGGTGAGGAATGATGTTGAACATCTTTTCATATGTATGTTGGCCATCTGTAGAATCAATTCTGTCAATCAACACAGTCTTTGGAGAAAGACTGTTTATGTCTTCTGCCCATTTTTTAAATTGGTTTACTTGTTGTGGGGGTGTTGATGTTTATAAATTCTTTATATATTTTGAATACTAACCCTTTATCAGATATGCCACTTGCAAAAATCTTCTCCCACTCTGTAGGGTTGCCTTTTAGTTTTGTTGTTTCCTTCACTGTGAAAAATATTTTTACCTTGATGAGGTCCCAACACTGTATTTTTTTGCTTTTTTTCCCTTGCCTCAGGAGACATATCTAATAAGAATTTGCTATGGTGAATGTCAAAGAGGTTGCTGCCTGTGTTCTATTCTAGGATTTTCATGGTTTCGGGTCTCACATTTAGATCTTTAATCCATTTTGAATTTATTTGTGTGTATGGTATAAGAAAGTGGTCCAGTTTCATTCCTTTACATATTGCTACCCAGTTTGCCCAACACCATTTGTTGAAGAGACTGTCTTTTTCCACTGGATATTCTTTCCTGCTTTTTTGAAGATTAATCAACCATATCATTCCGGGCTCATTTCTGGGTTTTCTATTCTTTTCTGTTGAATGAGGATGGGAGGGGAGAGGGAGAAAGAGAATCCCAAGCAGGCTCCATGCCCAGTGTGGAGTCTGATTAAGGGCTTGAGTTCATAACCCTGAGATCATGACCTGAGACAAAATCAAGGGTCTGGCTGTTAATTGACTAAGCCACCCAGGTATCTTGGTTAGGTTTATTCTTAAGTATGTTATTGTTTTTGATACAATTATAAATGGGTTTGTTTCATCAATTTCTCAATTTGTTATTTCATTGCTGTGTATAGAAACACAACAGCTTTCTGTAAAATGATTTTATATCCTGTAACTTTACTGAATTTCTGTAAATTCTGTATTAATTCTGTAAATTCTGTATTAATTCTATCAATGTTTTGTGGATCCTTTCTGGTTTTCTATAGAGTATCATGACATCTACAAACAGTTACTTCTTCACTGATTTGGATGCCTTTTATATCTTTTTGTTGTCTGATTGATGTGGCTAGGACTTCTAGTACTATGTTAAATATTAGTGGTATGTTCTCTCTACACCCACTTTGTTGTTGAGGGTTTTGATCATGAATGGATTTCATATTTTGACAAATCCATTTTCTTCATCTTATGTTTCTTATCCTTTATTTTATTGATGTGGTATATTCAAAAAGATACATGCACCCTGATGTTTATAACAGTATTATCTACAATAGCCAAATTATGGAAACAACCCAAGTGTCCATCGATAGATTAATGGATAAAGAATATAAGGTGTGTATGTGTGTGTGTGTGTGTGTATCATAATGTATATTTCATTTAATAATGTGTATATATTATATATGTAATGCAAATATATATTAAAATATACCATATATAAAAATGTATATGGAGTTTGTGTGTATATATATAATGTATATATATGTATATATATAATGTAATATATATGTATTTATATATATATAGATATAGATATAATTCAACCATAAAAAAGAGTGAAATCTTGTCATTTGCAATATCATAAATGAAGCTAGAGGGTATTATGCTAAGCAAAATAAGTCAGAGAAAAACAAGTACCACATGATTTCATTCATATGTGGAATTTAAGAAAGAAAACAAACAAGTAAAAGGAAATAAAACAAAGAAAGAAGCAAACCAAGGAGCTGACTCTTAACTATAGAGAACCAAATGATGGTTACCAGGCAAGAGGTAGATGGTGGGAAAGTTAAATAGGTGATGGGGATTAACTAAGGGTTTGTATGGAAATGCTGAATCATTATTTTGTGCTCCAGAATCTAATACTACACTGTATGTTAACTAACTGGAGTTTGTTTTATTTTATTTTATTTTATTTTATTGTTTTTATTATTTTTATTTAAATTTGATTAGTCCACATATAGTACATCATTAGTTTTTGGCTTAGCATGCAATGATTCATGAATTCAAATAAAAACTTACAGCAATGGCCTTTTAAATCTCCTGGAAGTTACTTCAGCCAGAGGCACGGGGATTTGAAACAATAAGGGCAGTGCAAAAGCCATGGCCTATACTTCTTTACTGGCACCTCTGTGATCAGGAGTAGCGATCAAGATCAGAGTACATTTCCTCAGTATTTGGAGGACATGGTGTTTTTGGCCCATGATGGCTCTTGCAAGCTTTGTGCAAGCTACTACTGGGATATGCACATATGTCTGCCATGTGGCTTAGGGATGGGAGATGAAAGCTGTCATTGTGCCAAAAGTTGAATTGACCAATATACCAACCAAGTTTTCCCTGGAAATTGCAAGTCTTAGATCAACTCCAGAGTTCCAAAATAATTACATCAGACATATTCTGTCAGTTCAATTTTGTGAAGGCCAAGAAAGATTTCTGGTACTTTCTACTAGTCATCTTCACAGAATCTCCTTCTCTTAACTGAATCTTTTAGAATCAATTCTGTCAATCAACACAATCTTGTTGGCATTTTGACTGAGATTGCATTGAATTCTAAAGAACTTTGGATAGAATTACTCTTTTACAATGTTGAATCTCCCAATCCATAAACGTGGTTGATTTCTATGCTTATTTATGTCTTTTAAAATTTTAATGAGTAATTTATTATAACTTCTATAAAAAGACTTTACACATCTTCTGTTATGTTGATTATTGAGTATTGGAAAAATTTTCCTTTTAAATATTGTTTTTTAAATTATATTGGTGGCATATGGAAATGAAAGCTAGTTTTGTTTTTCATTTAGCAATTTTTAAACACATTTATAAATTATAATAATTTCCATTTAGATACTTTGGATTTTCTATGGACAGGTAAATGATGACAGTTTTATTCTTATTTTATAATATTTTAATTTCATATTTTTGCCTTATTGCATAATGTTTAACAGAAGTGAGAAATGACAATTCTTTTATTGCCCTTCAATTTGAAGGAAGTATTTTATGAATATGAAATTTTCTACTGTTCTTTTAGAGATTACTTTCAAATTAAGTGAATTCACTTTTTTGTTTATTCATTGAGAATATCAGATAATTTTTCCACTTTATTATGAAGTGAATTATATTGACTGATTTTCAAATTTTATGCCCAGTTTGAATTCTAGAATAAGTTTTAACATTAAGTATTATATCGAGTTCTCAAAGTCTAATGATAATTGATATATTTGCTTTTCTCCACGCTGATCTCCATGGCCTGGATGACTATAGGTTGATCTCCTACCCCAGACTGACCTTGTTATTCTTCAGTCCTTCTTTATCTCCTTTAGCTTTGCTATTGATACTGCACTATTCGTACTTTACTGCATATTATTTTATCCTTTGATTGTCTGTTCCAGCTCTTTATTAGATAGTTCTGTTATTTATAATAGCCTCCTATTTAGGGGTGTGTGTGTGTGTGTGTTGTGTATGAACAAGGTTTATGATTTTTTAATAATTAAAATGGTGACATTAATGATGGGAACCAGTTGTTGAGTGCTTTCTATGTATGCACAATATTTCTCAGAACCTTCCAAATACATTATCTTGTTTGCCTTAATTTGGTCATTGAGATAATTTATTAGATGTTCCCATATTATTTTTTGATAGGATAATTTAGAAAGCTGACAAATTGTCTCCGTAACCAAGAAAGAAAACATGTTCTGGAACTGTGAAATACTTTGCTTGCTTTTTGAAACCTTTGTGTAAATTTTTATTTTAATTGGGAAAGGACTACTCTGCACAACATTTGATCAACACAATTTTAAACATAAAAATAAGGTTATGAATTAAACTAAGATATTCTTCTTCCCAAATGGAACTAAATTAAAATAATTATATATTGGGGTGCCTGGGTGGCTCAGTGGGTTAAAGCCTCTGCCTTCCGCTCAGGTCATGATCCCAGAGTTCTGGGATCAAGTCCCGCGTCGAGCTCTCTACTCAGCAGGGAGCCTGCTTCCCCCCTCTCTCTCTGCCTGCCTGTCTGCCTGTCTGCCTGCTTGTGATCTCTGTCTGTCAAATAAATAAAAATCTTTAAAAAAAGTAAAAAAATACATATATTTTAAAAATGTTACTTCAAACACACACACACACACACCCCTAAATGGAAAAAAATTAAAAAAAAAAAAAAAAAAAAAAAGGTACAAAACTATTCCCAGGAAGCAAAGATCTGAACACTGCAGTAGCTGGAGCAACACTAGTCTTGTACAGCTGAGTGACACCAGGACAGTGCTGTATCACAGCAGATGTTTTCTGATGGCATAAGAATGGCCTGCTCTCCACTACCTTCACCTTATGACTTTGTTGTTACTGCTCTTTCCTCACTCCCAGAAAACAAAGGATCTGTGAGGGCAGATGATATTATAAATCTAAGGATTCATGGCTGAGAAATGAATCTTACTCACCATGCCAGTTCTATAACCTGAGACCATACAAGCACTCTTTCGATACTGTCCCCCTTCTACCTGACTACTGTTCAATAATAATTTAATAACAATTTAATTTTCAAAGAAGTACAAAGCTTGGAAGGGAAGAAAAGAGCTTTTTTATAGAATAAAGACCTAATTTTCTTATTATATATTTTGTTAAGAAATAACAAGGTGTTTGTCTTTTAGGATTTGCTTTCAACTCACTTCTCACTGTGTGTAAAAGCATGACAAATGTTTTTCTTTTGTTGTAAGACTAAAGAACTTGCAACTTGAAAATATTTATTTGGTATTTTCTTCATCTGTAATAGCTATTGACTACTAAATGTTTTCTCTTAATATTACAGGGTATATTTAGACAAAGATGTATATCTTCAGAGCGCAAAGTGATCAAAGACCTTACAATTTTGTTTAAAAAATAAACTCTTGCACCAAGGATTTTAGTTTAAAACTAATCCTTGATGTCTCTAGGATTCAAAGTTGGGCACCTCTAAAGCAATGGTAAAGTAGGATCTGTTGAATACCTGTTATTCTGGGGAATTAAGGAATTCTATGACACATGTTGTTGCAGTGCACAGAGGGGTTATGTCTCTGGGAAAGAACAGAGCACCAAAACTGGAGAAGAAAAAGGACGCCAATCATAAGATTTCTAAGACTTGCCCTTGGGTTTGATCTCTACAATCATAACCTTGAATATGTTGAGTGAAAGCGTGCAAGGCATGTCCAAGAGTACACAAACACATAGATCCATGTTTTAATAAAAATGGACATGAAAAAGACAGCTTATCTAACTGGCAGCAAACACCATTGGTAGTGACATAAGATGGTGTCGTTGGAGGGCACAGGGAAGTCAGAAAGGGGAAGTGGAAATTGGTAGATTCTTTGAATGGTGAAGATCCATATAAGGGTCTCCAGATATGGGCAGTGGTGCTACTGGTCAAAGTCAGAGCCGAGAAAAGACTTGGTGACTGTTCATGGACACTCTTTAGACCCAGGGTAGTAACAAACTGAAAATGTGGTTGACAGCCTGCTTTGTCCCAAAATATTATCTTTATTTGTGCATTATAACATTTTATTTCTCAGAGAACGCCTCTGAAAGTAATTTAATGACTTCTTAATGTAGGCATTCCTCTCAGCTAATTTCTTGTGCAGCACTTTTTAAAAAAAAAATAATAAAATGTATTACTATTCCCCGTAATAGAAGAGTGTACATAGAAGTCCCCCAAGAGAAAATGAATTATAACCAGAAGCTTAACCAAGTGCTAAGAAAACTCTACCATTCTATTTGATATAGTGTTGTGTCTATTGCTCTCAATATGTTCCTCAGTCTTAAACCCACCCAGAGTTCATTAACCATCCTTATTTCAGAACTACACTTCCTTTACTGCATGGGGTTAGTGATGTTATTCAGTTCACCAAGGCACAGTTCAGCAAATGAATATTCAAAACATTTGCTGTTAATGCTCATACATTTACAGTTATATGGAATTTACTATATTTTCTAGCAGAGAATTATGTTGCTATATTTACATGTAATTATTTCCAATAGTAAGTAAATGGTTTTTGGAAGGAACATCAAAGAATAAACTCTTCAAGCCAAAAGGAGCCCTGAATTCTAACAAAGATACAACCACCTTTGCCAGATAAATTTTGTGCTCTTCTGCCTGCAAAGCAACTAGCCTATGCCCACAAATGGGTAGTGCTTCAAAAATTAAGGGTTTATAAATATTATAAATATTGCTATTTTTAAACAGAGCTTCATATTAGTGGACTTTTATAAAAATTTGGGAGGAATTATTATAGCAGTAGTAGTAGACATCAAGAACCAGCACTGGCTCCTATCTATAAAAAGATATGATAAAGTAGAGCGATCTATGAAAAACCCATTCCCGGGGCGCCTGGGTGGCTCAGTGGGTTAAAGCCTCTGCCTTCAGCTCGGGTCATGATCCCAAGGTCCTGGGATCAAGCCCCACATCGATCCCTGCATCAGGCTCTCTGCTCAGCAGGGAGCCTGCTTCCTCCTCTTTCTCTGCCTGCCTCTCTGCCTACTTGTGATCTCTGTCAAATAAATAAATAAAATCTTTAAAAAAAAAAAAAAGAGAGAGAGAAACCCATTCCCACCTCATAGAGAAATTTAAAGCTCCTGTCACATTCTCACTACTTAATCACGTTTCTGGTCAGAAATTATGTAAAGGTCACTGGCACTTTCTCTCATTGTTGCTTTTACACATTTGTTTCATTTATTTATTTTTATACCTTCCCCTGTACCAGTAAAATTTCTGATGTAAGATCCAAATTATATTATAAATTTTTATTTAATATTGATCATCTTCACTTCAGAAGTGAGATTTCATCTATGATACTATATATGATGTTCATCATAATGTACACCATGCTTCACTGACCTTATTCTATGAGTTTTTCTAATTACAATAAATGAGTATTTGAAAACTGAGAATGCTTCTTCTTTAAGTAGGTGAGTAACATAAACAGATCAATACAGGCACCTTTTACTGACACTTTAAAAGACAAAAACTCCTAAGAAAGATGACCAAAAATTTACTAAAAGCACATATACAAGGCTAGGCTTTGGATTGGACCAAAATTACCCTGAGTTTGTTTGTTTGTTTTCTGGTTTTTTATGTTTTCTGGTTTTGTTTTGTTTTATTTTGTTTTACTTTCCTCTATGTTTAGTATTGCTTGAACATCTTTAAGGTGGGAATTCCTTGGTAGGGGAAGCTAAGATGGCAGCATAATAGGAGGACCCTAGGCTTGTCTTGTCCCTCAAACACAACTGGATAAATTTCAAATCATTCTGCATATTCAAGAAATTGACTTAAAGACTGACAGAACAAACTCCATAGGTAGCAGAAGAGGAGAGACCACATAGAGGAAGGTAAGAAGTATGAAGGTGTGGTTTGAGGGAGAACTGGATCACAGGTGCTGCAGAGACAGGAAGCCGTAGTTGTGGAGAAAGATGAGAGAGAGACAGAGGAACACACAGGGAACACACAAGGAGAACACTTCCCCAAAGCCATTGGCTGGGAAAATGACAGGAGCTGATTTCCATGAGTTTTTGCAACCAGGAAACACAGCTTGAAGACTGAAGTTTTAAAGGTTGGCAGGCTTCCCTGGGATAGAGCCCTGAGTGTGGTGCCCAACTTCTGGAGAGAAGGCAGGCAAACAACCCAGGGTAGATAGCACAATCTGAGGAATGTCTAAGGCAAACAGGGGAGAAATTTTTTTTTGCTCTTCTTAGAATGCATCTGTTAGAGGTGGCATTCATAAAGATGCCTCTCCTGGGATAAAAGAACCAGTGGATACCATTTCCCCTGTGCCACCCCTCAGCATAAATGCTGAGCAACCCTCTAAGGTAGCTTTCCCCAACACTGGCTGCCTAACCTACTTGTTCTAAGTCCCACACCCCTGCAGCCTTGCACAACTGCTCTCCTTGATCAAACCTGTATCAGTTCCAGCATGGTGAGACCCTACACCAGAAGACCAGCACAGAACCCTTCACATACCACATCACTAATGTTTGGAGTTTTAAAGTCAGCAGGCTTGGCTGGGGTAAAGCCTGGAGTACACAATGCTGCTTTTGGAGACAAGGCAGACAAATAACATGGAGACAGAGAGCATGAAAATGGAGATATGAAAAATGCCTGGGATGCAAAGGAGGGAGATTGTTCACTCTTCTGGGAGTAGTTCCCTGACAGCAGTAAGCACAGAAACCCCTCTCTGAGGTCAAAGGAGCTGACTGGTACCAATTCCTTCCCCCAATCCTTAGCATAAGCACAGAGCCACCTACTGCAGTAACTACCATAGCACTGACACTGGCTACCTAGCCTGCTTACACCAAGCCCTGCCCCATGGCACTCTGCCAGTACTTCCCTTCTTGAGCAACAGTCCCAACACAGTTGGCCTCTTTCCCAGAAGACCAGCGGGAACCCCTGCCCATGCCACGTCTCCCAACCAGAGCTCTGCAAGTCTTCAGTTCAGTGGAAATAACATCAGGTCTCATTTAGCAAGCAGACCGGAGCACATCTAGTTAAAACTCACAACAGTCTGACCGAGGTCCAAACACTGTCCACTGTAGGCAAGGAGAGCCTCTGCAGGTGACCTCGGCTGGAAAACAGAGCAGCCAACACACAGTAGCAGTGTATGCAGACAGAGACACAGTAGCAGTGCATGCAGACACACCAGAGACACTTCCTGAGGCTCCAAGCCCTAAACATTCTATGACTGCTTCTCCATAATACCATTACTCTTGAAGCAGGAAACACACAGAAGGTAGAGACTTAGACAAAATGCCAGGACAGAGGAACTCATCCCAAAGGAAACAAGATAAGTTCACAGGCAGAGAAATAAAAAAAAAAAAAATATATATATATATATATATATATATATATATATATATATATATATATACAAGTAATATACCTGAATAAAAATTTAAAGCAACAATCATAAGGATATGTGCTGGGCTTAGAAAAGCATGGGAGACATAAGGGAGACCCTTACCATAGAGATAAAAGAGTCAAACAGTTAGAAATGAAAAATGCAATAACTGAGATTTGAAACAGACTGGATGTAATGAACACAAGGATGGAAGAAGCAGAGTATTGAATAAGTGATATAGAAGATAAAATGGAAAATAAAGAAGCTGAACAAAGGAGAGAAAGCAGTATTATGAATCATAAGAGTAGACAGGGAGCTCAGTCACTCCATTAAACATAATAACATGTGTATTATAGGACTCCCAGAAGAGAGAGTAAAGGGAGCAGAAAATTTATTTGAGGAAATCATAGCTGAAAACTTTCCTAATTTGGGGACAGAAGCACACATCTAGATCTAAGAAGCACAGAGAACTTCCATCAAAATCAATAAAAGCCAGCCAACACCAAGATATATTGTAATTAAATTTGCAAAATATAAAAAGAAAGGTGGGAATTGCTTGGGAATTTGCAAATTTCCTTAACAACTACTTGACAGATTTTTTTAAAGTATTTAAATATTTATTAAAGTAACAGAAAGTAGTGTATCAATTTATAGAATACTTAAGTGAAATGTGTATTTTCATTCTTCTGATAAATATTTTATAACCCATTCAATCATTTTTGTGGCATTTATACTGAGTTTAGAGTTGAGAGAACTCAGGAAGATGGCAAGTTAGAAGTACCTGAGCCCACCCTATCCCATGTTTACAACTACATATCATCAACACCCAACTCAATAAACCAGATGACAATCCAAGACAGGCAGAACGAACTCCACAGCTAAATGTAAAGAAGATGCTTCAGAAAGATTAGGAAGGTTAGAAAAGGGAAAGGAGTCTGCCCACAGGAGAAAGGGAGCTATGAATGCAGAGAAGGCAGAACAGGCCCTTGCACCCAAGAGTTCACATGGAGAAGACTAATCCTCATTGCTTTTAAAATCCAGAGGGCTGAATTCTGTAACTTTGTAAAACCAGTGGGGCATGGAGTCCAAAGATTTAAAAGTCAGCTGGAACACAAAGAGACGGTAGCCAGCATGGAGAAAGAACACAAAAATGGCAATTTACACAATGCCAGGGGCAAATGGAAGGTAGATCTGTTCATACTGATTTTGGAGTGTATTGGTTGACTTCTTTGAAAAGGAGGGAGCTGGCTGGGGCCATTTTCATCTCTCTCCCCATGATAAGCACAGAACGACTTACAGGAGGCAGGGCTGCACATTCACTTGTAGCTTCAACCCAGGGCTCAGAAAAAATTGTTTCAAAACTGAGCACACATCCTGCCCAGCTGCAACATAGAGCCAGTCTGCATATCCCAAGCCATTGCAGTGCATCATGCTCATTCACCAGATAGAATGTTTAATGCCATGTACAGCCAAGGACCCCAGCCACCATCCCATGCTAGAACCATTCACACTCAGCCATCACTCACGCTGCACAGAGCCATATTACCCACAGCCATTCCAGCGTGGATATTTCAGCTGCCACAGTGCTTTGGGAAGCCTAGCATGAGACTAGTGTCCCAATGCAAATTTGGCTATACACCTGCCGGTTCCCAAACTCCCCAGTGAGCATACCCACTCAGAATTGGCCTGCCTGGGTCCCACTAAAATCACAGAGAGCAAGCACAACCCACAACATGGAAACCATCAGTGCAGAAGACTGTACTGAAAGGAAGAGTGAGTTGGACACAGCAGCAGGACATAAGAAACACACATAGGCTACTCCCCTGACATGCCTGTTACTGGTGTACAAGGAACATGGCACTGAGAGCACTCCAGGACTTCTTCATGAAGTCACTACTTTCAAGAGAAGACACACTTGACTTTCTTAACACAGAGAAACAGATGCAGAGAAGTAGACAAAATGAGAAGACAAATTTATCTCAAATGAAAGAACACGACAAGGCCATGGATAGAGATTTAAGTGAAAGAGATATAAGTAAAATGTTTGAGAACTTAAAGCAATGATCATAAGGGTACTCACCAGGCTTGAGAAGAGTGGAAGACATGAGTGAAACCCTTAACACATGGATAAGGAATAACACAGCAGAGATAAAAAGGATATAAAAGGCTTAATAAATGAAATGAGAAACATCCTTGATGGAACGAATAGCAGAATAGAAGAAGCAGAAGAATTTGTGACTTAGAAGACAATTGGAAAGCAGTCTGCTGAAAAGCAAGAACAAAGAATTACACAAAAGGAAAATAGACAGGGAATTCTGTGATTCCATCAAATGTAATAACATTTATGTTATAAGAGTTCCAGAAGAAGAAGAGAGAGAAGGGGGCAAGAAATTAATTTAAAGAAATAATGTCTTACAATTTTCCTAATCTGGGTGCCTGGGTGGCTCAGTGGGTTAAGCCTCTGTTTCAGCTCAGGTCATGACCTCAGGGTCCTAGGATCGAGTCCCGCATCAGGCTCTCTGCTTGGCAGGGAGCCTGCTTTCTCCTCTCTCTCTCTGCCTGCCTATCTACCTACTTGTGATCTCTCTCTGTCAAATAAATAAATAAAATCTTAAAAAAATTTTTTTTTCCTATCTGAGGAAGGAAACAGATATCCAGAGCCAGAAGGCACAGAGAACTCCCATAAAAATCAACAAAAGTAGACATACAATAAGACATATTGTAATTAAGTTGGCAAAATGTTGTAGTAAAGAAAAAACCTTATAAACAGCAAGACAAAGAAGAAAGTGACTTCTAAGGGAAAACCCATAAGACAGATAGGAGATTTTTCAATAGAAACATAAAAAGCCAAAAGAGAGTGGCATAATATATTCAAAGTGCTGAATGGGAAATATCTGCAGCCAGGAATATGCTTTCTGGCAAGCCTATAATTCAGAGTAGAGAGAGAAATAAACAGTTTCCCAGATAAACAAAAACTAAAAGGAGTTAATGACTACTAAGCCAGCTTTGCAAGAAATATTAAAGGGGACTGTTTGAATGAAAAGGAGAGACCAAAATTCATAGTATAAATTTGGGAAACACAAAAGCAGTAAAAATGAATATTTCTGTAAAAAAAGCAAAGAACTCACAGCAACAAAGAATATATGACACCATATACCTATAACATGGAGAAGAGAAAAAAGTAAAGAATGGTTAAACTTAAACTATCAATAACTTAATATGCACTTCTATATGCAGAAGAGGTTATATTCAAACCTAACAGTAGCCATATATCAAAAACCACAAATAAATATGCAAATAATAAAGATATATCAAATATATCAATGAAGAAAATCAACAAACCATGAAAAAGAGTGACAAGAAATGATCAAAGGTAGCCTTCAGAAACAATCACAAAATAAGTAATAAGACAAATAAATACATATCTATCAATAATTACTTTGAATGTAAGGCAACTGAATGCTCAAAAGACAAAGGATGAAAGAATGGATTAAAAACACACACACACACACACACCCATCTATATGTTGCCCAGAAGAGATTCATTTTAGACTAACAGACACCTGCAGATTGAAAGAGATGGGATGGAGAAACACCTATCATGAAAATGGATGTCAAAAGAAAGCCAGAGGAACAATACTTACATTGGACAAAATACATATTAAAACAAAGGCTGTAGCAAGAGACAAAAAAGAACACTATATAATAATATAGGGGACAATCCAACAAGAGTACAGAACAATTGTAAACATTTATGCACTCAGCACAGGAGCACTCAAATACATAAAACAGTTAATAAAACATAAAGGAACTAATTATAAGAAAGTAAATAAAAATAATAAAATAACGTAGGGTCTTCAACACCCCACTTACATAAGTGAACAGATCATCCAAACAGAAAATCTAAAAAGAAACAATGGCTTTGAATGACACTCAACCAGATGGACTAAATACATATATTCAGAACATCCTGTCCTAAGGCAGAAGAATACACATTCTGTTCAAGTGTTCATGGAACATTCTCCAGAATAGATCACATATTACACCAAACAAGCCTCAACAAATACAGAAAGATCAAATTCATACCATGCATCTTTTCTGACCACAATGTAATGAAACCAGAAGTCAACCATAAGAAAAAATCTGGAAACTGCACGGCATGTTGATTAAATAATATGCTACTAAACAATGAATGGTCAACCAACAAATCAAAGAAATCAAAAAGTACACAGAAACAAATGAAAAAGAAAATACCATGACCTAAAACCTCTGGAATGCAGTGAAAGTGGTTCTAAGGGGGAAGTTACGGTAATACAGGTATCCCTCAAGAAGTAAGAAAAATCCCAAATAAAAACCTAACCTTACACCTAAAGGGGCTAGAAAAAGAACAACAAACAAAATTTAAAAGAAACAAGGAAGTCATAAAGATTAGAGCAGAAATAAACGATATAGAAACTAAAAAAACTTGCAGTAGAATAAGTCAATGAACCCAGGAGTTGGATCTTTGAAAAAAAAAAAAATCAATAAAACTGACAAACCTCTAGCCAGACTCATCAAGAAAAAAAGAGAAAGAACTCAAATAAATAAAATTACAAATGAGAGAGGAGAAATAACAACCAGTACCAAAGAACTACAAACAATTCTGAGAGAATATTAGATGCCAATATTAGATGACAATGTAGAAGAAATGGGCAAATTTCTAGAAACATATAAACTACCAAGACTGAAACAGAAAGAAATAGAAAACTTGAACAGACTAATAACAAGCACTGAAATTGAATCAGAAATAAAAAAATTCCCAACAAACAAAAGTCCAGGACCAAATGGCTTCATCAGTGAATTCTACCAAACAGTTAAAGAAGAGTTAATACCTATTCCCAAAGTACTCCCAAAAGATAGAAAAAGAAGGAAAAGCTCCAAATTCATTCTATGAGGCCAGCATTACTCCGATACCAAAACCAATTTAAAAGAATAATAAAAAAAAAGGAAAACTACAGGATGATATTCCTGATGAAAATAGATGCAAAATGCTAGGAAACTGAATCCAACAATACAGTAAGAAGTAAAAAAAATCAAGTGGGATTTATTACCAGGTTGGTGGTTCAATATTCCTAGATCAATTAACATGATACATCACATCAATAAGAGAAAAGACAAAAACCATATGATCATTTCAATCAATGCATGAATAAAAATCATTTGACTAAATGCAACATGCATTCATGATCAAAAGCTTCAATGAAGTGGGTTTAGGCAGAAAATACCTCAACATAATAAAGACCATATATGAAAAACTGACAACTAACATCATACTCAGTGGTGAAAACTGAGAGCTTTTCCTCTAAGGTTAGGAACACGACAAGAATGTCCACTCTCACTATTTTTTATTCAACATAGTACTGGAAGCTCTGGCTAAAGCAATCAGACAACAAAAAGAATTAAAATATAACTAAATTGGTATCACTATTTGCAGATGGCATATTACTATATGTAGAAATCTCAAGATTCCATCAAAAAACTCCTAGAACTGATAAAAAAAAATCAGTAAATTCACAGGAAACAAAATCAGTGTAGATAAATCTATTGCATTTCTATGCACTAATAATGAAGCAGTAGGAAGAGAAATAAGGAAAACAATCCCATTACAAAGGCATCCAAAATAAAAGCATACCTATGGATAAACCTAAGCAAAGGGCTGAAAGCCCAGTACTCTGAAAACTGTAAGACACTGATGAAAGAGATTGAGGAGGACACAAAGAAACGAAAGACATTCCATTCTCATGCATTGGAAGAACAAATATTGTTGAAATGTGTATACTTTTCAAAGCAATCTATAGACTTAATTATTTATCAAAATACCAAAAACATTCTTCACAGAGCTAGAAAAAACAATCTTAAAATTTGTATGGAACCACAGAAGACCCCAAATAGCTGAAGCAGACTTGGAAAAAAAAAAAAAAAAGCAAAGCTGGAGACATTACAATTCCAGACTTCAAGTCATATTAATCAAAACAGTATGGTACTGCCACAAAAATAGACATATTTAGATATGTCAATAGAACAGAACAGAAAACCCTGAAAAAAAAAAAAAGAAAGAAAACCCTGAAATGAACCCAGAACTACATAGTCAAGTAAACTTTGACAAAGCAGGAAAGAATATCCAAGGGGAAATGGACTGTCTCTTCAACAAAAGGAGTTGGGAAAACTGGACAGCAGCATACAAAAGAATGAGACTGGAACACTCTCTTACACATACACAAAAATAAACTCAGGAGTGTTTGGGTGGTGCAGTGGCTAAGTGTCTGACTCTTAGTTTTGACTCAGGCTGTGATCTCAGGTGGGATTAAGCCCCATGTGGAGCTTTTTGTTCAGCATGCAGTCTACATGAGACTCTCTCTCTCTCTCTCTCCCTGCCCTTCCTGCTTGTATGCATTCTCTCTCTAAAATAAATAAAATTTTAAGAAGAACTCAAAATTAAGTAATAACCTAAATGTGAGACCTGAAACCATAAAAATTAGAAGAGAGCACAAGCAGTAATGTGTTCCTTGTTATCATCAGTAACAACTTCTTTCTATAAGTTTACTGAGGCAAGGGAAACAAAAGCAAAAATAAACTACCTCAAACTGAAAAGCTTCTGCACAGTGAAGGAAACAATCAACAAAATAAAAGGCAACCTACGGAATGGGAGAAGATATTTGCAAATCACATATTTGACAGAAAGTTAATATCCAAATTATATAAAGAATTTTTACATCTCAGCATCCAAAAAACAAATAATCCAATTAAAAATGGGCAGAAGACATGCACAGACATACAGATGGCCAACAGACATATAAAAAGGTGCTCAACATCACTCATTATTGGGGAAATACAAATTAAAACTACAAGGAGATATCACCTTATACCTGTCTGAGTGGCTAAAATCAACATCATAAAAAATGACAGGTGTTGGCAAGGATGTGACTAAAAAGGAACACTTGTGCCCTGGTGGTGGGTCGTGAAAAGAAGGGCCATCTGTACCCCAATGTTTATAGCAGCAATGGCCACGGTCGCCAAACTATGGAAACCAAGATGCCCTTCAACAGACGAATGGATAAGGAAGATGTGGTCCATATACACTATGGAACATTTTGCCTCCATCAGAAAGGATGAATACCCAACTTTTGTAACAACATGGACGGGACTGGAAGAGATTATGCTGAGTGAAATAAGTCAAGCAGAGAGAGTCAATTATCATATGGTTTCACTTATTTGTGGAGCATAACAAATATCATGGAGGACAAGGGGTGTTAGAGAGGAGAAGGGAGTTGGGGGAAATTGGAAGAGGAGGTGAATCATGAGAGACTATGGACTCTGAAAAACAATCTGAGGGGTTGGAAGTGGCGGGGGGGTAGGAGGTTGGGGTACCAGGTGGTGGGTATTATAGAGGGCACGGATTGCATGGAGCACTGGGTGTGGTGAAAAAATAATGAATACTGTTTTTCTGAAAATAAATAAATCAATTTAATTAAAAAAAAAAGAAAAGAAAACTGGTGCAGCCACTGTGGAAATGATATGGTGGTTCCTCAAAAAGTTAAAAACATAACTACCTTATGATTCAGCAATTGCACTACTGAAAGAATACAAAAACACTAATTCAAGGAGATATACATTGTATATATACTAATATATACTAATTCAAGGAGATATACATTGTATATACAATGGAATATTATTCAGTCATAAGAAAGAATGAAATCTTGTCATTTGCAACAGCATGGATGGAGTTAGAGAGTATATGCTATAAGAAATGTCATTCAGAGAAATATAAGCATACCATATGGTTTCCACCCATATGTGGAATTTAAGAAACAAAATAACCAAGCAAAGGAGGGAAAAAAAAGAAAAATGGGAGAGAGAGAGAAACCAGGAAACAAACTTTGATTACAGAGAACAAACTGATGGTTACCAGAGGGGGAGAAATTGGGGAGATGACTTAAATAAGTAATGGGAATTAAGGAGTGTACTTGGTAGGAGCACAGGATGAAGTATCCAAGTGTTGAATCACTAAAAATCTATACTTGAAAGTCATATAACATTGTATATTAACTAACTGGAATTAAATTAAGATTTTTAAATCATAAAAAAGGGTTTATAATTGTAGTTACTCTATATACAGTTGGACAGCAACGTCCAGTCTGATTGGAAGTATTACTACTAACTCCTGAGTAATTCATTAGATAGAATTTTCATTCTACAGATGAGAAGAGCAGCTAATAAAATGTCGGTTTATGTACAGAATACAAATGTAGTTGTTGAGGTTTCTGTCTTGCTTTTTCTTTTTTTTTTTTCAGTTTTGAATTAGCATTGTGGGCTAATAAGAAGCAAACTTAATCTGTGTGCTGCCTGATCACTGTCAGGCCATGGACAGTGACAGAACTGCCACATGTTTGAGCACATGACGGATTAGACACATGAAAACAATTCTATGATGTTATAGCTTAAGAATCCAAATGATCAATGCTCCTCCCAGAGGGTCCATGTTAGGTCTGCTCTTTGCTTTTGAGGTGATTGTGGTTAGGCAACACTCAGAGAACAAAAATATAATAAATGAACAGAGTACACTATTGATGACCAGTGGTCTAAATTCCAAATATATTTCATCATGTTGAATACTATAATAAGTTATTAGTTATGAAAACCCCTAAATAATCCAAGATAAAATAGTCTATGAACATGAATGGGTGCCCTGAGTTTGACAACAATGTCTTTACATTTATGTTTTACCTTATATCTGTGAAAAGGCTTTCATATACAACATTGCATTTGATCTTCTATGTACATGTATGGAACAGGTGTGTCTTTCGCTTTTACAGGAGAGGTGGTGTAAAATAAAGAAATTAAGTAACATGTTTAAGTTTTTGAAGTTAATTATTGGGGAAAATCCTGCACTAAAACCCAGGTTTTTCTTTGTAAATCAAGCGAGCTCTCTACTGCCTCATTTTGAATGAATTCTTCAGACTAGGTATAATAGAAATACTACCTTAATTAATTTATTATCCAATGTTCTGAATTCACAAAATATGTGTTTTGTTTCGGGGCCCTTCAAATAAGTCAAGAAAAATAAATCTTGAACATTTTATATAATTAATGAGGATTGTCAAAAATTCTGTATTTCCCCCAGTCTATCTGGGTGACATCAGAAATGAATCCAATACACAAAGAGAAAATATTTATAAATTTTTATCTATCAGATCAATTCAAGCTCAAGCTCACTCTCAACCCGTAAGCATATATGTACAACTTTGTTTTGATTTTATAGTTCATTCTGCTGATGATCCAGTTTTACTTGAGGCTAAAACAATAAACTTAGATGTCATCAGATGTATTTTCACTAAATACAATAGAAAAAAAAGTTTTCCTTTTTATTTTTCTATACCATAGAATCATAAATGTAGTCCCTGAACTTGAAATCACATTCCAGGGGTTTCAAGACCCAGACTTTCCTGGTCTTTTCAATGTAATTCTAATAATAGGTTATTTTAGTTGCCAACACATAACACACTTATATGTGTAATTGTCAAATTTGCATTCCACCAAGAACAGTCTTTTACAGTCAAAATTTAAATTTCAAATACTAAAAGAAAAATTTAGAATTTATCTAATATTTACATCGGACATGAATGCATTTAATCCTTCCAATCACCTTAGGATAAAATATAACTAATCCAATTTAGCAAAGTTAGTACAAGAATCTGAAGAGGCAAAGACCATCTGCCCGAAGACCCACACCCATCACTGGCTTTGGTTGGAGTCTTTCCCTCCTGTGCTGCATCTACTCCATGCTCCTGTGGGAACAGACTCACAGTCCCTCTGGAAGATCCAGGTGCTGAAACTTAACTGTAATGGGTTTGGATCACTGGAGAAGTGGTGGAGTCTGAGAAGGAAACAGCAACTCATCAGGTCAGGGTAGATGCTGAGTGAGAATCACACTAGTGCATATATCCAAGAGCATCTGTCTGGCTGGATGCTGATTCTCCCAAACAGACCTTCTGAGCCAAAATTTTAACGAATGTATTCTTCCCTTCATATTTTCCTGAATTTTAAAATGTAATTGTAAAATCCACTAGGGAATTCAGCAGCAAAGCTAACTTCCAATAACAACCTCCACAATGTCATGGGCCTGTAACAGAAGAGAATTCCACCAGAGTAGACCTTTCTAAATGTGCAAAAATATCTTTCTGAAGCTCAAATGTGGCAGTCTAATATTTTTGAACATTCATATAGATGTATAATCATAAGAGAGAAAAGTGCATAAATCATAAGCATATAGGATGATCATATCACAAAATGAAAAAATACAATATTACCACCAGGCAGACAAATAAAATGTTAACAGACTGCAAAAGTCCCCACAGGCCTTTCCTAATCACTAATTCTTCTTCCTCCCCAAAGGAAACCACTACAGAGACTTCTAAAATTGTGTATTATATTTGTCTGTTTTTGAACTTTATATAAATGGCATCACACAATAAATAGTTTTTTGTGCCTGATGATTGTTTAGAAGATTTCTGAATGCTGTTACCTGAAGCAATTATTCATTGCTGTTTGGAATTTGATTCCATGAATATACCATAATTTATTTATTTAACCTATTATAGAGGGACATCTGTTTCCAGATTTGTCTATCATAAATAATGCTGTTTGGAATATTTCTGAGCCTGCCCTTTGGGACACAGATGCACCCATTTATATTGAGTACTGAGAGTATTGGGTCAGAGAGTGTATGGATGTTCAATTTCAGTCAATTTTCGTAAATAATGTCGAGCAGTCTCCCAAAGTAATTATATGAATATATATTTCAATTAATATATAAGAGTTTCAACTGTAACACATCCTTGTTGATGGTTAAGATTTCTAGCATTTCTAAATTAAGTGCATCTCAGGCTAGAGAGAGGTCTCTCACTGTGGTTTCATGTGTATTCCTCTGGTGACTAGGGACACAGAGCATCTTCAGGTCTTTCCTGACCATTCAGATTCCATCTGTGGTAAACAAACAAACAAACCCCACCCACCCAAAAAAAAGAAAACCTGTTCACATTGTTACTGATTTTTTTCTATTGGTTTTAGGAATCTTTAATATATTTTCCACATAAGGCTTTTGACAGCTAAAATTATTGCAAATATTTTTCCCACTCCTTGACTTTTCATAAACAAAAGTTTTACATTTTAATATAGTTCAATTTATTGGGTTTTTTTTCCTTTGATATACAAGTTACCTGGGACTGATTTTTGTGAGTGGTATGAAGATGGGAGCAAATTTTTTTCAATATGAATGTCAAATTGAAGCAGCAACACTTATTGAAAAAGACTCTTTTTTCCACTGCACTATAGTGCCCCTTTGTTGTATAGGAGATAATTGAGTATCTCTGTTCCCATTTGTCTGTTTCTCTGCCCTTGTATCAATACCCTATTAAATAAGTTACTACACCATGAAGGGTTCTGGTTCAAGATGGTGAAGTAGGAAGTTCCTCAATTTACCTCCTCCCATGAACTCCAAGTCTACAGCTATATGAAGAACAAGTTCCTCTAGAGGAAACAAAATAAAACAAAACACAGGTAAAAACTGGCAGAACAACCTCTTTACTTCAGGGGGAAACCACCCTGAAGTGGGTAGGAAAGGCTGAGACATGATCTTGCTAACCTTCCTCCCACACACATACACGGTGACCCACAACCTGGAGGAAACTCACAAAACAACAGCTTCTCTCTGCAGAATGAAAGGTTTGTGCATGACATCAGACACCCTAACTTTTAAGACCAGTACCTGAAATATGAACCCCTGAAACATGTCTTTGAAGACCACAGGGTTGTGCTGAACTGAGGAAAAGCTCTCAAAGGGCGCACAGGTAGACTAACCTGCCTCAGAGAACAGGGCAGAAGTAGCACTTTGAAAAGCACCCAGACTCCTTGTGAAAGAGACTTATTTCCTAAAGCTTTGGTCTGAGAGGTGGAGGCCTGCTGAGATACTCTCTGGGATCTGAGGACAATGTGCAACATCTCCTTGATCTCCCCCTGACTTGCTAAAACTGGTGGACACCAGTTTTTTTTTTTTCTTTTCTTTTTAATTTCCCTTTTTCCTTTTCTTTTTCTTTTCCTTTCTTTGTCAGTTGCCATCTTTGTACTCCTTGTCTGCCTCACTCTAGCCACTAAGTGCCACCTTTGCACTTTCCTCTATTGCACTCCAGAGCTGAAGTATCTCTCAGAAGGGAGCTTCTACACATGTCTGGAACCCTGGTTTTTATGTCTGGTGACCCAGTTTTTATGGATGCTACTCAGAGGACACGTCTTGATTGTCTGACTCTGGAGGGCAGGGGGTCCTGCATTCCTGGTCCCAGCACTGTAACAATCAGAGAGGCAGTTCTTGACAGACTCCCACTATCAGGACTCTACACAGAAAGCAGACTGAAATACACAGAAGTCTTTCTGAGAAAGAGGCCCATTTGTTTTATAGGAACTTTGACCTCAGGGACAGGCTTCCAGTCTTGCAAACTTCTAGGAGCCTCTAGAAGGGCCCTGACAGAACAGAGACCAGTGGACACAATCTTTGCACTGCCCTTCACTGTCATCTTCCAGAAAGGATATTATTCCTTTGGTGCATGATTTTTGTGGTTATTGCTGAGGTAAACCTCCACATTGTCTATCTCTGATGGTAAGTGGGACTTATGTTTGTGGGTCCATAAATACGTAATCTACAGAAAAAAGTTCATAAATGTTTACCAACCCAGGGAATAATAAGCAGCAACAGACCCAACAGCTCAATCTTTCTGTGAAAGAGGCCTATTCACTTATCATCATAGCTGCACCCTGAAAAGCAGGCTTCTTATTAAGCACACACCTAAGAGTTGCCTATAAACCTTCCCTGAGAACATGGAGGGTGGGCGTTATCTCCACTCTCACCTGCCATGCTCCAGAGTGCCACTGTCTCCTAAAGGGGACCTCTTATATGTGCCTGCTACTCTAGTGTTTATACCTGGTGCCCTGGTTTTTACTGCTGCTGCCCAAGGAATATTCCTGATCATATGGCTCTGATGGCCAGGGGGTTTACAATCCTGGATCCTACAAAACTGTAACAATTAGAGAGACAGTTCTTGCCAGGCTACTACCCCCAGGGCATTGGACAAACAACAGACTAAAATATACCTCCAGCATGTCTGTGAGAGGCCACTTGCTGGTGCTGGAGTTTTGGTCTTAGGAGCAGGCTTCAGGTTTGGCACACCTCTTGGGGTTACACTGGTGCTCTCAGGAAATAAAAGCTGAGGAGGCCACTTTGCATTCTCTCTCTGCCTCACTACAGCTCACTGGTATCTACAGAAAAGGAGCTGGCACATCTGGAGGCCTATTTTTTGGTGGCTGCCACTCAGAGGACACATCCAGATTGCCTGGCTCTGGGGTCTAATGGGACTTATGCTTGTGCTGCCACAGAACTGCGAATATTTGCATTCTTTAAATGCTGCTGCCTGAGAGTTGAGCTTCTAGTCAACCTGAATCTAGGTGTTGACTGAGACCTTCCTTTTTCAGACACCAACTGGTCTTGGTACACCTGAACTACTCAGAAATATTAAAAATGAAATAGGCTGCTTAGACAAGCACAGGTTTTAGAAATAACCAAAAACTAAGGTAGGGTTGAATGAGAAGTTTCATCTCCTCCACAAGGCTAACACTTCAATATTGGGACACATCATTGTTTCTTCTAATGCATAAAAACCAACACAAATAGTCATGCAAAATGAAGAAATAAAGGAATATGTTACAAATGAAAAACAAGACAAAACCCAGGGCAGGGGGGAATAGAATGGAAATTGAGTTCAATGTAATGGTCAGAAAGATGCTTACGGAACTCAGGAGAGAAATAAATGAACACAGTAAGACTTTCAACAAAGAGATAGAAAATATAAGAAGGTTCCAAACAGAAGCCACCGTACTGAGAAGTACGGTAACTGAAATTAAAAAATACACTAGGGGGACTCAACAGCAGACTAACCAAAGCAGAGAAAAGAATCAGTGAAACAAAGACAGGATTTCACCCTAATCAGAGTAGCAAGAAAAGGAAAATGGAAAAAAAGGAAAGACAGCTTAAGAGGTTTATGGGATATTAAGTGTACTAACAGTCACATTAAAGGGATCTGAGAAGAAGAGAGAGAGAAGGGGACAAAAATGTATTTGAAGAAATAATGCCTGAAAATTTGCCTGATATGTGGAAAAAAAACAGACATCTTGATCTAGAAATCCCAGAGAGTTCCAAATAAGGTGATTCTGAGGATACCCACACCAAGACATATGATAATTATTTTTGTCAAAAGTTAAAGACAAGGAAAGAATCTTAAAAGAAGCAAGAGGGGGAAAAAAAAGTTTTTATGTACAAGGGAACCCAATCAGACTATCATCAAATTTTTAAGCAGAAACTTTACAAGCCAGAAGGGATGGCATGATTATGTTCAAAGGGCTGAAGAAAGAAAAAAATTCAACTAAGAATACTCTACCCAGAAGCGTTATCACTCAGAATTAGAGGAGAAATAGTTTTCCGGATTAACCAAAAGCTAAAGAAGTTTATCACCACTAAACCAGCTTTAGAAGAAAAGTTAAAGGACCATCTTTAAGCTGAAAAAGAAAGGACACTAATTATCAACAAGAAAACATATGAAAGTATAAATTGACTTGTAAATGTATATTTCCTTTACTTCATTTACTTTACTATATTTAGTAAAAGTAGTGGATTAACCACTTATAAAGCTAGTATGAAGATTAAAAGACAAAAGTAGTAAAATAAGTAAAATATGACATTGAAAATGTAAAATATGGAGCCTATAGGGTTTTAGAATGCATTCACACTTAAGTTGTTATCAATTCAAAACAGATTGATATAAATATGAATTGTTATATGTAAGCTTCATGTTAACCAACAAGCAAAAACTTAGATACACAAAAAATAATGAAGAAGGAATCTAAATGTACCACTAAAGAAAGTCATTTAACCACAAAGAAAGAGCTTAAGATAAGAAAGGAACAGAAGAATTATAAAACAGCTTAAAAACAGTTAACAAAGTAGCAATAAAAATATACCTACAAATAATTATCTTAAATATAAATGGAATAAATTCTCCAGTCAAAAGACACAGGGTGATTGAATAGATAAAATACAAAGAAACAAACAAATAAAAACCCAAGATCCATCCTTATGCTGTCTACAAGAGACACATTTGAGATTTAAGGACACACAGAGACTAAAATGGAAGGTATAGAAAGAGATGTTACATGTAAATGGAAACAAAGAGAAAGTTGGGATATCTATAGCAATATCAGATAAAATCAACCTTAAAACATTCTGTAATAGACAAAGAAAGGCATTACTTCATGATAAAGGGTTTAATCCACAGAGAATATAACATATGTAACATATAATACATATAACATGTGTACTTACATAGATATTGATGCACCCAACAAAGGAACATCTAAACACATGAAGTAATACAAACATACCCAAAGGAAGAAAACTACAAAATCCAATAATAGCAGGGGACTTTAACATCTCACTTACATCAATGGATAGATCAAGCAGACAGAAAGTCGATAAGGAAACATAGGCTTTAAACAACAGGTTAGACCATATGGACTTAACAGATATTTACAGAACATTCCATCCAAAAGCAACAGAACACACATTCTTCTCAAGTGTATATGGGACATTCTCCAGGACAGATTATGTGTTAGGCAAAAAACCAAGTCTTAACGAATTTAAGACTGAAATCACATCAAGTGTCTTTTCCAACCACGATGGTATGAAATCAGGAACCAATTACAAGAAGGAAACTGAAAAATTCACACATATGAGGAGAGTAAACAATATGCTACTGAACAACTAATGGGTCAAAGAAATAAAATATTACCTCAAGATAAATGAAAATGGAAATACAAGATATCAAAATTAATGGGTTACAGCAAAAGCAATTTTAAGAGGGAAGTTCAGAGCCATAGATAACTATATTAAGAAACAAGAAAAACTCAAATAAACAATCCAATTATATCTAAAGGAAAAACAACAACTACTACTACAAAAAAATGCATTCCAAAGTTAGTAGAAGAAAGGAAATAGCAAAGATCAAAGCAGAAATTAAGGAAACAGAGACTAAAAAGACAATAGAAAAGATCAATAAAACCAGACTTGGCTCTTTAAGAGATAAACCAAATGACAAAACTTTAGCTACAGTCACCAAGAAAAAAAGAGATGGCTCAAATAAATGAAACCAGAAATGAAAGTAGAAACTTTACAACTCATACCACAAAAACGCAAAGGATCATAAGAGATTACTATGAACAATTATACATCAAATTGGGAAACTAGAAGAAATTGATAAATATTAAAAAAAAAAATACAACCTTACAAGACTGAATCATGAAGAAATAAAATACTCAAAAAACCCACCATTACTAGTAAGGATATTGGATCTTAATAATAATAATAGTCCAGGACCAATCAGCTTCACTTGATTTCTACCAAAAATTCGAAGAGTTAATACCAATCTTTCTTAAACCATTTCAAAAAAATACAAGGGAAGCAAACACACCCAAACTTATTTTTGAGGCCAGAATTACCCTGATACCAAAACAATAAAGAACACAAAAAAGGGTCAATATCCCTGATGAATATAGGTGAAAAAAATCATCAAAAAATACCAGCAAATCAAATTTAACAATACATTATAATGATCATACACGATGATCAAATGAGATTTATTCCGTATTTGTAAGGACAGATCAAAATCTACAAATCAATCCATCAATGTGATGTACCACATTAAGAAAATGAGAAATAATTATCCAAAGATGCAGAAATAGCATTTGACAAAATTCAACATTCATTTATGATAAAAACTCTCAGTGAATATAAAGAGGATATTCCTCAACATAATAAAGGTCATATATATCAAGTCCAGTACTAACATAATACTCAACAATAAAATGCTGAAACCTTTTCCTCCATGATCAGAAAAAAGACAAGTATACCTAGTCTCACCAATTTTATTCAACATAGTATTGGAAGTCCTAGCCATAACAAATAGTAAAGAAAAATAAATAAAAGGCATCCATCAAAAAAAAAAAACAAACAAAAAAACAAAAAATGAAATCTTGCCATTTGCAATGACATGGAGGGAACTAGAGGGTATTATGCTAAGTGAAGTAAGTCAATCAGAGAAAGACAAGTATCCTATGATCTCACCACTATGAAGAATTTGAGAAACAAGACAGGATCATAGGGGAAGGGAGGGAAAAATGAAACAAGATGAAACCAGAGAGGGAGACAAAGCATACGAGACTCTTAATCTCAGGGGACAAATTGAGGGTTTCTGGAGGGGATGGGGAAAGGAGGGATGGGGTGGCTGGATGATGGACAATGGGGAGGGTATGTGCTATGGTGAGTGCTGTGAATTGTGTAAGACTGATGAATTACAGACCTGTACCCCTGAAACAAATAATACATTATACGTTAATAAAAAAGGCATCCAAATTACAAAAGAAGTAAAACTCACTATTTGCAGACAATGTAATACTATATATAGAAAACCTTAAAAACTTTACAAAAAAAAAATACCAGAATTAATGAATAAATTCAGCAAAGTTACAGGACAAAAACAACATACAGAAATGAGTTACATTTCTATACACTTATAATGAGCTATCAGAAAGAGAAGTTTGTTTTTTATATCCCATCTACAGTCACATCAAAAAGAATAAAATACCCAGGAATAAATTTAAACAAGGAGATTAAAAAACCTGTACACTGAAAACTATGACACTCATGAAAGTAATTGAAAACACAAATAAATGGAAAGATGTCCTATGCTTATGGATTGGAAGAATTAATATTGTTGAAATGTCCATAGTATCCAAAGTAATCTTGAGGATAGATTCAATGCAATCCCTATCAAAAGTCCAATGGAATTTTACACAGAACTGAAGGAAACAATGCTAATATTTGTATGGAACCACAAAGAGTTTAAGTAGCCTAAACAATCTTGAAAAAGAAAAACAAAGCTGGAGATATCACACACCCTGATTTCAAATTACATTACGAAGTTATATATATTCAAATCAGACATTGGCATAAAAACAGACACATATATTGGTGGAACAGACTAGAAAACCCACAAATAAACCCATGCATTTGTGGTCAACTAATTAATGGCAAAGCATCCAAAAATAAACAAGGGAGTAAGGAGAGTTTCTTCAATAAATGATCTTGGGGAAACTGGACAGCAATATCCAGAAGAATGAAATTGAAAAACTGTATTCATACACAGAAATTAACTCAAAATGGATTAAACAATTAAATGTAAGACTTGAAACCATAAAATTTCTAAAAGAAACACAGGTAGTAAATTCGTTGACATTAGCCCTTGTTATGAGTTTTAGGATTTGCACAAAAACAAAACCAATAAACATGAAAATAAACAAGTGGGTCCATATCAAACTAAAAGTCTTCTTCAGAGCAGAGAAAACCAACAAAATGAAAATGCGACCTCCCAGATGGGAGAAGATATTTGCAAATCATATATCCAATAAGTTAATAATATCCAAAAGATATGAAGAACTCATGCTAATCTATAGCAAAACATCTAATTTAAAAGTAGGCAGATGATCTAATTTAAAACAGATTTTTTTTTTCCCCAAAGAAGACATACAAAAGGCCCACAGGTACATGGAAACATGCTCAACATCACTAATCATCAGAAAAATGCAAATCAAAACCACAATGAGATAGCACCTCACACTTATTAGAATGGTTATTATCAAAAAGACAAAAAGGCAGGATAACAAGTTATTTTGAGGATAGAGAGATAAAGGAACCCTGTGCACTGCTGGTAAGAATATAAATTGGTGGAGTCACTGTGGAAAGCAGTATGGAGTTCCTCAAGAAATTAAAAATAGAACTACCATACCCAGCAATTCCACTTCTGAGTATTTATCTAAGAAAACAACAAGACTAACTCCAAAAGAGAACTGCACCCCCATGTTCATTGCAGCATTATTTACAATAGCCAAGATATGGAAATAAACAAAGTGTCCATCAACAATTGAATGGATCAAGAATATATATATAATAAATAAAAAATATATGTGATATCTTAATGATATGATACAATAATATCCATATATATGGATAAGGAAAAATATATATCACATATATGTAAAAATATATGTGGCCTTAAAGAAGAATGATATCAGGGCATCTGGGTGGCTCAGTGGGTTAAAGCCTCTGCCTTTGGCTCAGGTCATGGTCCAGGGTCCTGGGATCAAGCCCCACATTGCACTCTCTGCTCAGCAGGGATCCTGCTTCCTCCTCTCTCTCTCTCTCTCTGCCTGCCTCTCTGCCTACTTGTGATCTGTCAAATAAATAAATAAAATCTTTAAAAAAAATGATATCTTGCCATTTGCAATGGGATGGGTGAAAAGGGTAATGTATCTACTCTTCTTTATGATTTTCTTAAAAACATTTTCTCCTCTTGTCTACCTTATCATATAATACAGAATATAATACATATATCACATAAAATATGTGTTAATCGATTGCCAGTGCTATCAGTACAGCTTCCAGTCAACAGTAGGTTACTAATTGTTAATTTTCAAGTAAACTTTTGACTGCATGGAAGGTTAGCACCCCAACTCTGTGTTGTTCAAGGGTCAACTGTATTACTTTTTCTATGGACATTAATTAACTTTCTAATCAAAAGACAGAGATAGAATAGATGAAAACATGATCCAACTATATGCTAGCTACAAGAGACTCATTTTTGATTCAAAGACACAAATAGGTTGAAAATGAAAGGATGGAAAAAGACATTCTATGCAAATAGTAACCAAAAGAGAGCTGAGGTGGCTATAGTAACTTTAGAAAAAAATATACTTTAAATTTAAAAAAAAGTTACAAGAGACAAACAAGGTCACTATATATTAATACAAAATTAAATAAAACAAGAAGATAAAATAAATTTAAACATTTATGAACCTAATAACAGATCCTCAAAGTATAAAAAGAAAAATTGATAAGGCATCTGGGTGTTTCAGTCAGTTAAGCGGCTGCCTTCGGCTCCTGGGATTGAGTGCTGCATCAGGCTACCTGCTCAGTAGAGAATCTGCTTCTCCCTCTCACTCTGCCTGCTTCTCTGCCTACTTGTGCTCTCTATCTCCTATCGAATAAATAAATAAAATCTTTAAAAAAAGAAAAAGAAAAAGAAATTGATAGTATTGTAAAAGAAAAAAAAAAACAGTTCTTCAATAAGAATTGGAGATTCCAATACCTGCTTTCAATAATAGATGAAACAACTAGATGTTGGAAAGAAAAAATTTTTCTCAAAACTTTAAGATTCCTCTAGCTAGTCTAATAATTAAATTGACTAAATTAAATTGATTAAATTAAATTAAATTAAATGGGACAGATTAATAGGAGGAAAAAACAAAGCTTAATTACATACACACAGGGAACTAACAGTGAAATTGAGACCCAAACAAATAACCAAGGCCAATAGTTTTTATCCTTTTTAGACAGAGATAATAAACTTGTGAGAAGTTGACAGGAAAAAAATAAACGTAAGTCTAGGAGCTTCAATTAGTAAGGAATTCTAAATAGAATTTGGGTTGGGGTAGTAAATTATTAGAAAAGTACCTAGGGTTGTTTATACAGCCTTCTTAGCTCTATCTATGGTGATAGGGATGTCCCTTTACCTCCTGGCACATGGAGGGTATCTTTCACATGGGAGATTTATTTCCTGCTATCTGGAGACAGAGGCAGGAGAGTCAGAGTATTCTTCTTGTACTGGCTTTTTCTTATGTAACTTTTAATTCAAAATAATCAATTTGCCAAAGTGGGTCATTTTGGGCAGCCTGCCCTTGGCCTCTACATGGACAGCAGATAAGTAAAAAATAGAGGACTTAACATCATAAATCAACTAGATTAAAGAGCAATATACAGAATACTCTACCCAACAACAGATTGTCTCCTGTATATGGGGCATTTTCCAGGATAGACCACGAATCAAGGTAGGCCATAAATCCAGTCTCAGTAGATTTTTTTAAAAGATAGATATCATAAAAAGTATCTTATCTGACCACAACTGGATGAAATTAGAAATCAATAATAAAAGTAAAAATTAGAAAAGCAAGATATGTGTGGAAATTAAACAACATAGCTTAAAACAACCAATGGTTAAAAAATAAATAACAATGAAATTGAAAAAAATTGAAGAAAAAGTAAAATGGAAACACAATATCTCTAAAAGATATGGGATGCAATGAAAATAATACTGACATGAAAACTGATAGATCTAAACACTTATTTTAAAGGCCAAGAAAGATCTCAAATCAATATGTTAGTTTCACAGCTTGAGAAACTTGAAGAACATACTACATACAAAGCCAGTAGAAGAAAAGAAGAGCAGAGCAGAGATAAGTGACACAGAAAACAGAAAAACAGAAAAAAATCAATACCACCAAAAGGTGACTCTTTGAAAAGATTAACAAATTTGATGAACTTTTAGTTACACAGATTGTTAAAAAGTAGAAAGAGGGAGAACTTAAATTAGTAAATCAGAAATGAAATGTAGACATTACTACCAATTTAAAGAAATAAAAATGATTATAAGAAGGCAGTACAAACTATTGTATATCAACAAGTGGATAACTAAATGAATTTTCAAATGCTTAGAAACACAAAATATACTGAGACTGAATCACAAGAAATAGAAAATCTGAATAGATCTATAACTAGTATGGAGATCAAATCAGAAATTGAAAACTTCTTAAAAAAAAAAAAACAACCTCAGGATCAGATAGTTACTCTGGTAAATTTTAACAACACTTAAAGAATTAACGATCCTTTCCAAAATGTTCCAGAAAGCTGAAGAGGAAGGAATACTTTCTAACTCATTCTGTGAAGCAAGCTTTACCTTAATACCAAAACCAGATAAAATCC
Source organism: Mustela erminea (assembly GCF_009829155.1). Classification (NCBI taxonomy): domain Eukaryota; kingdom Metazoa; phylum Chordata; class Mammalia; order Carnivora; family Mustelidae; genus Mustela; species Mustela erminea. The sequence continues at coordinate 26,109,266 of NC_045618.1, forward strand.
CTAAAAGAAAGTAAACTATAGACCAGTATCTCTTATGAATATTCATGCAAAAATATGAACAATACACTAACAAGCTAAATTCAGGTGCATATTAAAAAGAATTATATACAACGACCAAGTGGGATTTATTCCTGGAATGCAAAGATGGTTGACATCAATCAATGCAGTACACTAAATTATCAGAATGCATAAAACAACAACAACAACAACAAAAACCCCTATTGGTCATCTCAATTGATATAGAAAAAGCAGTTGACAAAATTCAACAACTTTCATGATAAAAATACTCGACAAATTAGGAATAGACAGAAACTACCGCAACAAAAAATGGCCATATATGAAAAACCCAGTTAACATCTAAAGACTAAAAAACTCTTTCTCTAAGATTAGAAACAGAACAATGATATTCACTTTTGCCCCTTCTTTTCAATATAGTATTGAAAATTATAGACAGAGAAATTAGACAAGAAAAATAAACAAAAGGCATCTAATTGGAAAGGAAGAAGTAAAGTTATCTCTGTTCACAGATGATATCATCTTATATTAGAAACACTAAAGGTCACACACACACACACACACACACACAGATAAATTGACAATAAAATTCAGCAGAGTTGCAGGACATAAAAATCAACAGTCCAAAATCAGTTACATTTTCATACACTAATAATGAAAAATCTGAAAAGGAAATTTTAAAAATTCCACTTACAATCATAGCAAAAATAATAAAATAGTTAGGAATTAACCTAACCAAGGATATGAAAGACTAGAATGAACACTACAAAATATAGCTGAAATTACAGAAGACTTTTATCGATGGAGAAACATTTCCTAGTCAATGATTGGAAGACTTAATATTGTTATGATGTCAATTCTACTCAAAGGGATATGCGTATTTTTTAAAGATTTTATTTATCTGTTATTTGAGAGAGGGAATGAGAGAGATCATCAGGAGACACAGACTCCCGGTCAAGCAGGGAGCCCAATGTGGGACTCGATCCCAGGTCTCCAGGATCATGACCTGAGCAGAAGGCAGTCGCCACCCAGGCACCGAAGGGATACGCAGATTTAATGTAAACCTTATCAAAATTCCAATGACATTATTTTATAGAAATCAAAAAAACATTTTCTCAAATTCCCATGAATCTCAAAGAACACTGAATAGCTGAAAAAATCTTGAGAAAGAAGAATGAAGCTGGAAGACTCACACTGGTTTGTGAACTTACAACAGAGCCACAATAAACAGAAAAGTGTGGTATAGGCATTAAAAAAATAATAATAAGCCCAGAAATAAATCCCTGCATATATGGTCAAGTGACTTACCAAAGTGTACCAAGACCATTCAGTGCCAGACAAAAGTAGTCTTTTCCACAAAGGGTGCTTGGAAAACTGAACATTCACATGCAAAGGAATGACTTTGAAACTTCACCTAACTATATGCGAATATGAGCTCAGCATATGTCAAAGCTAAAACTATCAGACTTGAAGAGAACAACATAGAAGAAGGTTGCATGAGTTTGAATTTGACATTGATTACTTGGATATGACACCAAAATCAGCAAAAAAAAAAAAAAATAGACAAATTGAACGTCATCAAAATTTAAAATTTTATGCATCAAAGGGCACTATCAACTCAGTAGAGAAGCAACATAAATAATAGGAGAAAGTATTTTCAAATCATATATATGTTAAGGTGTTAATATCCAGAATATATATTTTAAAAACCCTATTGTTCAAAAATGGAAAAAAAGAAACAACCCATTTCAAAACTGGTCCAATCTGTATAGACATTTCTTTAAGAAAGTATACAAATGTCCAGTAAGCACATGATGTGATGCTCAACATTACTAATCATTAGAGAAATGCAAATCAAAACAACAGTGGCTATTATAAAAACAAAACAATTGTAGCTGGGTATTATAAAAACAACAAAAATAGAAAATAGGTATTGTTGAGGAAGTGGAGAACTTGGAGCTCTTGCTCTTAGGAACACAGAATACTGAAGTCACTGTGGAAAGCAGTAGGCCGGTTCCTCAGAAAATTAAACATATAAAAAAATTAAACATATAATTACCCTATGATCCAAAAATTCTACTTCTGGTTATACACAGAAAAGAACTGGAAGCAGGGGCTTGAGCAGGTATTTGTATACCAATGCTCATAGAAACATTATTCACAGTTGTTAATAGGTGAAACAACCCAAATGTCCACAGATACATGAATGCATAAACAAATTTTGGCATATACATAAAATGGAATGTTATTCTACCTTAGAAAGGAATAAAATACTAATCACATGCTATAACATGTATGAACCTTGGAAATATTATGATAAGTAAAACAAGACAGACACAAAGGGAGAATTATTATATGATTCTACTGATACGAGATACCTAGAACAGTCAAATCTTTTAGTGTCAGAATTATACGCTTAAACAAGGTTAAGTGTAATTTTATATTAGGCATACCTTACCACAATTAAAAAAGATAATTCATTGTTAATGTAAAAGACAACTGAGTCACAACCTATGTGGAAGTAACATGTGACAACAGCAAAAAACAACAGAAAAAAAAAAGAAGTATATTATAAGATTCATATACCATACATGAAATGGGATAATGTTAATTAAAGGTAGACTATGTAATACTTTAAAGGTATCTATTTTAAACTCTAGGACAACTAGTAAAAACAAAATAAAATAGATATAACAAGTAATACAGAGAAAAATGAAATCAGAATAGAAAATTGTAAGTCTTTTTAAAAACCTCAATTGCTTCAATTGCCAAGTAATGTAAGTGAAGGAGTCAGGCTAAGTGTAAAAATAAATAGACTACATTGTTCTAAGAAGCCCATTCCCAAAATAAGTGGAGTGGGGTAGGGCGAAAGGACAGAAATGTATGCCTATGAATTGTTAAATCTGCTTTCAATTTTTTTCTCTTTTAAGAAAAGCCAGAGATCTCGAGTATTTTCTCAGTCATTTCTTTGCTTACTTATTTATTTATGTGAAACCTGGTTTTTAATTGTTTTCTCTAATTTATTTTAAAACAGTACTGGCTAATTAAAACATGGTCATAGTTTATATGTAGCCTTCAGATGACTACTATGGGAGTTCTAATTTAAATAAGGTGAGTGCTCTATTTGGCAGCACATATACTAAAATTGGAATGATATGAAGAAGATTAGCATTGCCCCTACACAACAATGACACACAAATCCATGAAGTGTTCCATATTTAAGAACGAATGAATGAATGAATGAATGAATGAAATGAAAATAAAAGAAATAAATGATGAATTAAAAATATGGAGTATGCTTTCTGTGGATGGAGCATTTTTTACATAGCACACCCCGTACCTTCTACCCTTCCTTGTTCCTTTGTTCTGTCTACCCTGTTCTTTTGCTTTTTCTGATATTTTCTGTCAAATACTCTTTCAGAGTCCAAATCAAGTGCCATCTTTCCCTGGAATTTTTCTTCCTCTTCTAGTCAAACTTGAGCTTTTGGTTTTCTTAACAATCAAGACTGCCTTGTCTCTGTTTGGGCAAAGCACTTAAAAATCTGCTTTGAATACCCAAGAATCAGCTTATTGTTCCATTAATGAAATAACTCAAACGTCTATTAAAGTCCCAGCATGGGCTGACACTGTGATGTTCTTACCTGCTTTTAGCCTGGATTTTCCTCCTCCCAACACTTTTTCTCTATACAGTTTGCCAAGGTGAATCTCTTCTAGAATTATGTCCTTCCCCATCCAACAAAACTATTCAGTAGCTCCTTCTTATTTGCAGGAGGAAGTTAACTTCTCCCCATTTCCTGTCTTCTTGTACCTGGTCCCAGTACATCTGCCTCATCTTACCTCTTGCTTTCTTTCCCCTGATTCTTCATAAATACAAAATTAACTAGAGTCCCACAAAATTGCCTTATTCTGTACAAGTTCGCTCTTAGCTTAGGACATCCTCCACTCAACTTGTCAAGCTCTGCTTCCTCATGGTGATATTGGTTCTCCATTTCAGCCATCTCTACTACATCTGCCCACCTGAACAGAGCCTCCCTTCTCAGTCTCTGCTTAGGATGGCACAGAGGGGGTGTTATTGGGGCAAGTGCTCCACCCATTGCCCAGTTTCCCCATGTTCAACTATTTTAGGCTCTCACACTGGAAACTCATTCTTAATGAGACTGGTTAACCCTGAGGTTATGTGGAACTGGGGTGCCCTCTACTGCTTTCCAGAACTGTAACTATTTTGCTTTATGTCTTTCAATAAAAGGGAAAATGCTAATGGAACAAATGGGAATTCAGCTGATAGACTGTTATTTCTCAGGGTAAACACTGAATTCTGTATCAAAACAAATAAGCACTATTAAAATGGTAATAAGTATTCCTCTACATATGAGTTTCTATATAATTTTGATATGTCATTATTTCACTATCCCCATAGGTCCATCTAACCTAAGGCTCGGTTATATGTTCATAAAAATTAAGAAAAGAGACTGGGTTATCATGTCATCATATGGAAGAGGTAAGTATCTAAGCCACAAGCTTAAATAAATTTAAAAGATTAGATTTTTTTAAGATAATTTCCACTATGTTCCATATGTTCAATATGCACTGAAATTAAACTAATAGAAAGCTTACCCAAAACATAGATATTTTAAAATTGATTCATTAAAAGAACATAAATTCACTTATAGTGGATATTTCATTACTTATCAATGATATCTTGATAAGGTGTTATTGTGAAGATTTAATGTCCATAACTCTCACTAATCCCAAAGTAATCTCTGAGATCTCCACATTTTCTTTTCTTGCAAAAATTTCTGACTGACTTTGTTTCATAATCTGGAAAGCTTTAAATTCACTAGTTATTTGAACTCTTTCATTTGTCTTATGCTGTTTAATCCTGAAAGAAAATTAGCTGTCACGGGTATACCTAAATCTAGAATTCTAAGACCTAAAAGGTGAAAATTATATTAAGTTGATTCTGATTGTTTTTAATGATTCTGACTGTCAACAAGACTATCTCAGTGATAGGCCTTTTGAAAAATTAGAAAATGAAGAAATGTATGTGTTCAAGTTAATCAGTTTAGAATCAGAAAAACCTTTCAAATGAACATCTCATCTAATTTGTATTTCATGCAGAACCACTAAAATCAGAATTATTTAATATTGTGGTAAATGTCCAGAGTAACATCTCCCGTATATTTGCAACATTTCATACATTTTTTTATGTCTTGTTCAGAAATATATTTAAAATTACTCATTTTTGGAGAAACTCAGAATTTTTGAAATGTGCAAAAGTATCAGCAGGTAACTTAGATTTGGAACACCTGGTATTAGGCACAACTGAAGAATAAAGTAACTTCACACACTGAAAGATTAAAGATCCTTTCTGGAGCAGAGTTAGAGACTTGTCTTTTTTCACAATCATTCTGCTAAAAGTGACTATTAACAATGCAGTGTCACAAAAGCTGTGGAACGGTAGTATAAAGCTCATCATTTTCTTGGTGGTTTAACTTTAAATCTTGATCATTTTCTCCCAGATGTTTTCATAGTCCAGAGGCATCCACCTCCTGAGGTACTGGGCTTGCTTTTTGCATCCATCTTATTTGTGCTGCTTGGACCCTATTTCCTTCCAGTTGTCTTTAGTGCCACCTCGCAGGGTCTGTACCACTGAGACAGAAACAGACATAACTCAACAACCCCAGTACTGAAACCCAGGTATGCATGGGTACCAGCGGCAGTGCAGTACACCAATGTCTCGGGTCCCCGGAGCTTTCCCGTTGCTTAACCCCAGAGCTGCTCTCAGGTCTTCAGACCCACAACCCTTGCTATAGACACGGTTTGTTGTTGTTGTTTGTTTGTTTTTGTTTGGGTTTTTTTTTTTTTGGGTCAAAAAATAACACTTCGGGGGGTGGGGGATGTATATTGCGATTAGGTAAATTTTAATTCTAATCCAGTTTTGCTCTTTCTTTCCCGTCGCAATGAATTACAGGTAAAAAAAGGAGCCTCACTAAGGAGTTCTTCCTCAAGAGAGGAGGAGATGAGGGCATGGAGGCCTGTGGTAGGACTGAAGAGGAACACAAGGTTAGGGAGGTACTCAAGCTTGGACCTAAAAAGAAAAACTTGGCCCAACGACCTCTGGCTACCGCTTTGCTGACAGTCCCCCTCCACCTTTGCTGTAAAAAGGGGAAACCAGTGGTTATTACAGGAGGCACCAAATATGCTCCTGAAGGCCATCAAGAAACTTCAGATATATGGCCTATTCCAAACCAGGCCAAGCCGCGGGCCCTCAGCCCTCCCCCTCTGCTGAGCCGGCCCGAGGGCGCATTTGGTGAGAGTCTGGCGGCCTCTACCGGAGTGCCTCTGCAGAGGAACGTTCGTCAAACCCAGAGACGACATGTGGCGCTCAGGAGAGGTGAGAGCGAGTGCGCGAGTGCACTGGGGGCGCGGGGGGGATCTGCAGCGGGGCAGCGCGCGGCCTCGGGCGCGGCGCAGAGCGGAGCCGCAGGGCGGCGGCGGGAGCGCGGGGCGGCGGATCCGCTCGGCCGGGGAGAACTGGGCAAGTTCGCGCTGGCAGCATGGGGCGGTGACGCCGCACCGGCCTTCCGCGCCTGCCAGCCGGGCGAGAGCAGGCGGAGGAGGAGGAGGACGATGCACCCTCGCCGACGGCTCGCCTTCTTGGCAGCTGGGTAAGAAGATGCGGGCGAGGGTGAGAGAAAGGGCGGCCCCGGCCGGGCGCGCACCCCTCCCCTCGGCGCTCTGGAGCCGCGAACTGCATGGCCCGGGAGGGGAGGTGGAGAGCAGGCGGGGCGCCGCAGGCGGCCGGGAGCGCAAACTTTCCCTCGGCGACTGCGGGGGCAAAGCCAGCGCGGGAGGGCAGGGGCGGCCTGAGCGGTACAGCCTGGCCGGACGGGGCATCGGGGCTCACCGCGGGCCCGCTGGTAGGACTTGGGGTGTGGGGACACACGCCGCCGCCGTCCCTGGAGCCGGAGGGGCGAAATCGCCCACCTGGAGGACCCCGCCAGCCCCGGGGCTCTGAGGCGCGGGGTGTCCCGGCGATGCTTGCGGGGTGGGCGCGGACTCCGCGGGGGTGTCGCGGGTGGGTTGGGCGGGCTGCTAGAGGCCGGGGGTCTCGGAGCCGCCGCAGCACAGCGCGCTCCTCGCCGAGGAGGCTCCGACCTGAGGCTAGAGCAGTGGAGGTGTGTGAGGGCCAAAACGAGCGAGGGAGGGTCGGGGAGCGGGAGGCGCTGGGCGCGCTGCTGCGGACAGGGCGGGAGGCCGACGCTGCCCGGCCGCCGGCGCCAGGTTGGCTAGGCTGCGGCTCCGCAATGCCGCCCCCGCGCCCACCTGCGCCCGCAAACCCCCACGGTGGTCTGGGGGCGGTGGGAGCGGAGCCTCTCTTTGGGGGTCCTGGCTCAGGGCGGAGGGCGGCAGGAGGCGCCGCCCCAGCTTCCCGCATGCAGCGCCGAGTGCTCGCCGCCCGGAGTACGGCCCGGGTCAGGCGACAAGCCCCAGGACGCGCCCAGGCGACCACCGCATGGCACCCTGCCCTTCTTGACAGGAGGGCTTCAGCTTCTGAGGTGGAAGTACCTGTTGTATGTTTCCCAATTCCCGAGTTCGCCAGGGGTCTCCTTGGGAAAATGTTCCTTCTGAACACGCGGTGTTCCTCTATAGTGTGCACCTATTTGCGTTATGCGCATATCGAGAAATATGTGCCTTCGCTAAGGTTAGTTGCAGAGCCCAGGGACTGTGCCTGCCTGGACTTAAAATGCATTAATTAGGGCCCAGCACAGAGATGAGAGTCTTCCCCAAATGTAGTGATTAAGTTATTTAGTTATGGGGACAGAATGCTGAGAAAGTGGCAACCTTCTCTTATAAGCAGATCTTATATTATCGTGATCCTGTAGATTTGTTTCTTAAATGTGCCTTTTTTCCCCTCTTTCCACATACTTTCTCTCAGCACCTTGCAGAACAAGGAGTAGCTTGCTGGCTTTGAACGCGTGGCAAATATTTCAGAAAGGTAAAACGATTCCACTTGTGGATTTGACAGATGCAAAAAAAACCAAAAAACAAAAAAGCCCACAATCAGATAACTTCAAACATTTATTCTAATAAGACTAATGGGTCATTTGATAATATGTTGAGAAATAAAGCAAAGTATTTGAAATGTGTAAGAAATAAATTAGAATGAGTCTGCACTCTAAAAGCGGAAATTAAGCCCTATTGTAACTCCTTTTCATGCCCCAACTTACTGCCTAGTAGACACAGATAACACAGTGGAGCTGTGTTTGTGAAGGACGGCCAGGTCTCTTTGTAAATTGTGCTGCTGGCAGTATGAGTTGATTTCAGGAGTTGTCTCACACACACACACACACACACACAAACATTCATATTGTATGCTTTCTCCCTTTGTGTACCTTTCAGCTTCAAGATCAAGTTGGAGAAAGGAACAGTTATTCTTCAAAATTCATCTGCTTCAACTATTATTCTTATTGGGAATGGACAATGGAATGTTTTCTAGCTTTATCATGATAAAAAACCTCCTTCTCTTTTGTATTTCCATGAACTTAGCCAGTCACTTTGGGTGAGTTACCGTCTATGCTTTTATTTTATGGGTTTGGTGCACAAGTGCCTTTAAGAAACTTTGGTGACTAGTACATCAGCAAACCCTCCCTTTCGTCTTTGCAGTCCCATGCCCTTCGATTTGTTGTAAATAGAGTCCTCGCCCTACCCCATGCTCTTGTGTTGAGCAGGGCTGTGCCACAGAGTATGTTTTCAGAAATGGAAGCAGAGATGGTTTCAGAGGAGTCAGCTGTGTTTTCTCCTACTCAGGTTAAAACAAGATTTCTAAGTTCTCATGCATGAAGGACACTTACTGATTGTCAGTGTTTTGGTTGCCTTCCTTGGGTTCCATTATGCAAAGCAATTGCCTTGACAGCCAAATCCACACTGTGTGGCATTGACAAGGACGTAACAGTGGTCCTGGCCTGAGGCAAAGGCTTTGAACAGTGGCCACCTGAATGCGGGTGTAGAAACTACTACGTGTACTAGAAACTACACGTGTCTGAAGATCTGCAAGACACACCTGGTCATCAGGCATTATTGATTTCTCGAAGCTCTTTCACATTGACCTTTAGTATTAGCATACTGATTATAATCTTTTTGTTTTGTTTCCATCAAACTAGGCATAACCAACATCCCAGGCAAGTGTTCTTAGGGGTGCTGATCCTCCTCTCCTCCGACCTCCCCAAAATTGGTCTGGCTAATCAAAAGGAGTATAACTTGAAGTTGAGGGAGCATAATTAAGAAATTAAATTTCATGACAAAAGGTGTCAAGCACTTGTTCCGTAAAAATTGGTTCCAAAAGTTCCACAGTGTAGTCTACACTCACATAAATCATGGAGGGATCTTGAGCATGCAGCAGCTTTCTTACCACCCAGAGACCCCTTCTCTCTGGCCAGTAGGGAGGACCCTCCCAGGTACATAACATTCTCTGTCCTGTGGTCATTTTCTGCTCTTCTGACCTTTCCAGGTCTCTGCAGAAGAGAGAAACTGTGACCATTCGCAGTTGCCATGGCTGGTAAATGCCCACACTGGGACTGTAATCCAGGTCAGCCAGGGGCATGCTCGTCTCTCAGCATTGTCAGGATGGCAGCCCGAGCATGCTGATATGCACAGCCAGAGTATTCCCTTGGGACAGAGTATTCATTGTTATTCTTGCCTTGCTGGTCGTCTTGACTTGACATCTCCCCTATCCTGTCTTCAGTTTCCTTATCTGTTCAATGAAACTTTTCCTTTCCAAAGTTTCTCCCAGCTGTCAAATCCTATCAACTGTGGTGTTCCGGGTGTTCTCCTGAATGAAAACGTTGTAAGTGAACTCATACATGGAATTCACATTTCCAAATTAAGACATGAGGTAGTTATTATGTTTACTGACATACCGCATGTATTTAGCAATATTTCAGAGGTGAAGAGTATGCTAGGATTGGAAACATTTTCTTTTTAAGATTTTGGTCCAATCTATTATCGTGAATTTGCATTCTGTAGGCATGAAGTTTCTACACTCCCTGGTGGCTGTCAGTCTGAAGTATGAAGTCATGTGCATATATGGAGACTAGATATTAGACGCAGCTATGCTTTCTTATTTAATTTGGTGGCTTTCAGGGGTCAACTTCAAAATAGAGAGATAATTGCTAGTTTCCGGAAGCTAATACTGTACAAGTGGTATAGGACACTTCAACCTCCCCGTAGAATTAGCCATGAGAGAAGTTTTGAATTTTAGTTTTATGCTCAACAGTCCATCCTGAAACAATGCCTACCAACTGCAGAAAGTCTGTGAGACACAGAATATCACATAAAAAAAGAAAATGTCCTTAACTCCACCATACAGAAACAATCATCTTTTATATTTTGGTGTCTTCTTTCATTTGCCTCTATGCATATTTTTATACAGTTGGGATGATATTGCACCTTCAGTTTTGTACTATGCTTTTTTCATGCTTTTTTTGTTATTACAGTTTCTTTAAAATATATGATTTAAAAATGGATGAATATTATTACACTGCATGAATGCTTCATCATCTGCTACTTCTCTAATTTGGGGTGTTTACATTCTTTCTGATTATGCTGTATAAATTTTCCTATAGTGAACACATTTGGCTTTAACTGTTTTAAATATTTTCTATTAGAAGATATTTCTATAAGTTGATTTTTATATCAGGTTCCCTCAGTGCTTTTAACTTGTGACCCTGTGTGTCCAGTTGCATTCAGTGAAGTGGGGTCACCAGGAAAGTGAAAGGGTGGGTTTCAAAAACCCTGGCCAGCCACAAAAGCCATTTTAACATCTGGGAGCATAAGTTTCTATTGATTTTCCTTCTTATACAGGAGCCTTCTTATACAAGGCTCCTCTCACTTGCTTGTACTTTTAATGTACTTAGGAATTAACTTTGTTAAATTGCAAAGAAATTTTCATAGCACTCATTTGGCTTAAAATCTTGACAAAATAACAGCTATGCAATATGGAACACCTATTGTTATGTTATCTGCTTTAGGTACATCCTAGGAGGAACCTTATGAGCTAAACACTTATTAGCGCAGTCTTACAGTCTGGGAAGGTAAGAGAGAGGGAGAGCTAACCCAGACAGGAAGCCAAGATTTCTTACTTAGCACTCTTCCGTGATTCAGCCCTGGTGGTCCTTGGCTACACGGAGCTTGCTGGGCTGGTCTGAGTCAGACCAATCTATAGAGGGGGGAATGCAATTCTGGAAGGCATTCTCTGCATTGGGGTAGAGAGAGTTCTCTGTTCTGAGATTAGGGGGAGAAAAAGAGTGATGGAAGCTCTGTCTTTTCCTCCTAAAGAACGCATTTGTTTGATTAGGTTTTAGAGAAAGATGAAAGGGGCAGCATGAAGGCCCTAAATTTGAACATTTCGGGACAAGAGAAATACTGACTTCTGCAGATGTATAAAAGAAATGAGATAACTGGTGGAGAGCAAAGAGGGTAACAGAAGACCAGTCAGGGAACAAAAGGAAAAAAGGCAAATGTGAGCTTTTGTGCATATACTTAGCGTTTGTGACAAGTATGTGGATTTGGGCAATCAGAAAATTTATAAATGTGATAAGTAAAACATATTTGGTGATTATGTAAGATAATTAATGTGAAACTGCTTTGAAAATATACGAGTATTCTTTCTTTTGCTTCTCCTGATTTGATCAGAGTCACCAGCAGCTCATTTTCAATAGCCTTTATAATTCTTTTATTAGTTTTAAGTTATATAACAGAGAATGAGTCAAACATATAATGGGACAGAGGCCTTATTTGACTGTCAGTCTTATGCTATGTCACATTCAGAGACATGGTATTATTTGAAGCATTGTAATTATTTTAACAAGACCAGTAATCAGAAGAACACAGTATCGAAAAACTAGCACAGAAACGATATTTGACTCAATGTAATGTCCAAATACATAATATTAAATTTAAACTGGAATTAATTTATTATCATTTGAAAAATCACAGTTTATCAGACTTGACAGACCAGTGATAATTTTAAGATAAATTTGAGGATTATCAACTTAATAATAAGGTAAAATTTATTTTCATTCATTTATTTGTATTAAATATATTTTAGGGGTTTATCTATTGGAAAACAAAAACTGCATTAGCATTTTATTACATGGGAACTACAATTTAAATATACTTTAGAAACCAACTTTTATCATTTGCAATTAAAAGGAGATTCTTGTAGGAGTAACTTATGAACATGAACAAAGTTATTCTTTATTTGTCTACCTAAGTATGCTAACCTGGACCTTTGGTTTCATGAAGAGAGCTTTCTCATACACATTCTCAAGGACGGTTCTTTTCTTTTAACTGGAGCAGAAAGTACATTCTCTCTGAATCATTCAAGTACTCACAATGTCTTTTTAAATGGCATGTTTTCTCTTATGAATCCCCAGATGGCAAGTTCTTTCTGCACTGTAGCTGCAGGTTCATGAGGCACAGGACAAACGGTCATTGTAACAATTATCAAAACACATGGAAGCATCACCTAAGCAGTTGGGACACTTGCAGGAGGTGGGATATCTAAGTGGAGGCCCCAGGGATAGCCAGAGATCAGAAGGGTAGTTCTTGTGCATAGCAAAAATTTTAGGTGACTAGGACTTTGCTACAGAGTAATACCCAATATATATATATATATTTTAAGGTACCAAAAGAAAATACTTTCCAATCACATGCTTTAGAGAGGAAACTTTTAGCATGTTCATCATGCCAACAGGCAGTGAGCTAAGTAAAGCTTAGAAGGACAGTCGGCCAGCACCGACCCAGCCGACCCGGTCTGGCGATCAGCTCCAAGATGAGTCACTGGCTGGGTTCAAGGGGAGAAGGAGATTGTGGGCTTTTGGATTTTTACAAAGGTGCAATTGCATAACATGCATATTTTAACTGGTGTGAAATTTTAGAGGAAAATATTAGAATCAAAAGTAAAAAGAAATCTTAGAACTCTGTTGATAGCAACAGTAATTAACAGTGTTTATATGGGTATATCTCCTTCATTTCTGGAAGGCCATTTCAAAAAATGTGCTATTTAATTTCCTACTACAAAATATTTTTTTTAAAAACTCCTTTTGTAGATGAAAAGAGTTCAGGCTGACGAGCATAGGGAAATGTGTCTGAATTTCATGGGAAAGTGGCAGAATCAGGATCCATATCAGAGATCAGGACCTGGACCAGTCCTCTCCATTGTGGGACCTTCTCCAAAATGTCCTGATATGTTGATTGCAGTCTAAAGGGAAAGAACGGGGGTGGAAATCTATACATTGGAAACAAAAGAATATTCTAATCTAGAACTCAAATAACACTGTTCTAAAGATAGTGTGTCTACCACTGCTCAAGTAAAATCAAACACAAAATATCTCCTATGAAATAAAATATTATAGAGAAGTGATCATATGAGGGAAAGAAAGATATGCCAGGAAACAGGCTTCAGTGGTTCATTGAATACTCTGTTTTATTTGTATTTATTTAACAATTCATTTCAAGATCAAAAAGCAAACCTAAAAATATATTAAATCCAGAACCAGATCATTTTCAATTTTAACAAACAAAAAAAATTGGGCCATTACTCTACAATCGAATTGGCTCCTGTTTTAGGACCCCTGTCAAGTATATAATAGTGTTAGGTATCACTTTGACAGAGAGCAGTCAGGTACTTCTGATCTCTGTTGCTGCACACTTGCTGTGTGGCTGCGGAGGAATTTCTAAACCTGCCTGCAACTCAGTTTCCTAATCTCAAAGTGGAGTTATTAATGGATCCCACGTCACAGGGCTGATATGGAGAATACGTTGCCGAATGTATGCTAAATGCTGAAACAAGGCCAGGTGGGGGGGGGGGGGGTGCTGAGTATAGGCTAGCTATCTTTTTAGATGTTGGGACCAGGAGGCACCCAAGGTTTACTAAGACCTACAGGGTAAGCATGGTGCTGGGCCTAGGGCCAGAGCATGGCAAAGTCAGTAACCTTAATCATGTCTGCAGAGTCTCCCTTGCCATGTAAAGTAGCACATCCACAGTCACAGTCTGGGATTAGGATGTGAGCATCACAGAGAACAATGCCTTACTGCTGCATCAATGTGCCAGGTACTGTTCTAGGTGCTAAGATCCTGCAGTGGGCAGAGATTGCCTGCCTTCAGGGTACATTCTCCTGTGCAGTGAACAAATACATTCAGTTGGGACACAATTGCCATGAAGAAACAGAGTAAGAGACAGTGAATGTGCTAGAGACAGATGACTTAGGAAACATCTAAAGGCAGTGAGGGCATGGGCAGGGCTGTGTAGAGAAGGTTGAAAGGTGAGCAGAGCAGTGAATGCACTGGCATGCTTGGCATGGAAGGGGCAATGAAAGCAGTATAAGGAAGGGGGGTAGGTAGGAGGCTTAATCAGAAAGGCAGTGGGGAGAGGAGAGGGTCAGATCATGAAAACCCTTATAGGACATGCTAGGTAGTACCAAGAAGAGTAGTTGGCTGTTATAGGTCATAGAGGGTCTTCGAGGGGTTTTAAGTAGGAGTGAATTATGACCCAATTGAGATGTGACAATAATGTGACTTAAAGTTTAAAGGTTGCTCTAGCTGCTGAGTGGAGGATAGAATAAAATCTGGGGTGGGGGTGGTTAGTAGAGGAAGGAGCAGAGATGGCATTTGAGAGAATACAGCAGCACAGGGAAGGAATGACTTGTTGATGGGTTGATGAAAGAAAGGAGTCAAGGATGATACCCCTTACCCCCAGGTATTTGACCTAAGAACATGACACGTTCAATTGCCTACTATTGAGCTAGAGAAGACAGCAGGAGAAAAAGTTCTAGCAAAAATCATGAGTGCAGCTATAGATGTGTTAAGCCCTGTTAGATATCCAAGGGTCCAGACAGGCTATTGGACATAAAAGTCCAGAGGTCAGAAAAAGCCTGGGCCTGGAAACATGAATTGCAAGTCTTTCATCTATGGCGGATATTTAAAGCCACTAGACTGGATGAGATAATTTAGGATTGACTGTAAACCAAGCAAAGTTACCTAGACTGTGCCCTGTCTAAATTTAGGAAGGTAAGGGGGTAAGGGCAAGCAAGAGGAGGATGCCAGTGAAGATAGGAAGAACAAAGAGAGCAGCATCCCAAGACCTGGTGGAGAAAATGTTGTGAAAAGGGAGACGTGGTCGGATGAGGACTGAGATTTGATTGTTGGGTTTGACAGTGTTCAGTAGCCTCCAGATGAGAGGCTTCATTGGAATGCACACAGCAAAAGCCAGACTGGAGTGGGTCCAAGAGAAGGGAGGAGAGGCAGCAGAGGTTTCTAGTGTAGACAACTCTTTTTTTTTTTTTTTAATTTATTTGACAGACAGAGATCACAAGTAGGCAGAGAGGCAGGCAGAGAGATAGGGGGAAGCAGGCTCCCTGCTGAGCAGAGATCCCGATTCGGAGCTCAATTCCAGGACCCTGGGATCATGACCTGAGCCAAAGGCAGAGGCTTTAACCCACTGAGCCACCCATGTGCCCCTCTAGCGTAGACAACTCTTAAGTGAGTTTTGAGAAGAGGGGCAAAGAATGAAACAATAACTGGAAGGAATATGAGGTGAATGAGAGATGTTTTAAAGACCTGTTACATTGCAGCAGATGTCATTACTGATGGGAATGATTGGGAAGGGAGAGAAAACTATGTGAGATCAACACAAGATGGTTTATGTGCAGCATAATCACATATTTAGGGCATCCAGTGTGATTGGGGAGAGTCTAGGGAAATGTGGGTAGGATTAGATGAAGGGAGTGTGGCCTGCAAGAAGGGAGACCTGTGTTTTACCTTGTAGGCTATAGGATTCTGACCAGGGCTATAGTGATAGGGATAAGAGTTGAGGCTACATGAAAGGTGCAAGCAGGGGTAAGCTAGAGAACTGTGTAGGGAGCTGATAGGAGTGAAGAGTGAAACCGATGGCTGATAGGAGTGAAGAGTGAAACTTGGGGACAAGCTAAGAGTTCTGGCATAATTTCATGGCCATGACTTTGTGCACATGAGACACATTTCAAGTCCATGGTTCCACCACAAGAGGGGATGACTCTTATTGGGAAACTTGGAATTGCCTTTCATTGTCTAGCTAGTGTCTACCATGTTTGTTATTTTCTTTTACGTAGTTTTTGAAATGGTTAAAGTAGCGTGCAATGGAAATTTCCGGAAAACATCACAAAATGGTGCCACTTAGAGGTATTTATTTAATAAGGTGAAAGTGACAAGCAAATAATCTGAAGATCTATTTCTCAGAAGTAATTAAATACTAGAGAAAAAAATGTAGAAATGCAATTTAAGAAGACAGAGAAGCTGCCACTTAAAAGCAATCTAGTTCAGTTCCCAAAGTAAGTTCATTGCCATTATTGATCCCATTTAATGTAAATCAAAAATGGCTATCAACATAAGCGGAGATAACATCACAAAGAAATATGTCACACCTTGCCTTCAGTAGCAACATTTGTGGAACAGTTCTCAACAGGTTTTTTTAAACCCCAGAAATGATGACATAACTGTTGACCTTGTACTCTTTTAAGTGCCAAAATAAGACACCCTCAGGCATCACCTGATGAAATACCTTTAAAGCTGGAATCTGCAGCATATTCTTATTATCATTATTATCATTAGAAATTATAATACTGGTAGATAAATAGATAAAGTTATGTTAGAGTAAAATCTTTCATAGTTCCTCAAAAAGAAACTTACTCTGAGATTGAACTAATGATACAATTCCCCTTTCAGAGTAATGTGTGGATTCTACTGCAGGGTTAACTCTGTGTTGGCTAATTTGGGGGATAGTTTGCTTGGGATTCCCTTTCCTGTTGTACTCAGACTCTTCCTTATATCCGCCCTCAGAAACCTTGTTGCCTCTGTCACCACTGACATGGCCTGAGTAACTGGCCTCTATGCCTCTGGCCTTGCCTTTGCCAAGTCCATCATCCACAAAGCACCAAAGGGCCAGAGGGAAATAAAGTGCACCTGTTTAAATGCTTTAAAGTTCCCACTACCTTCAGGACTGACTCTAGGAGTGCAGCATGGCATGTGAAGTCCTTTATGGTTTAATGTATGCTGTCTCTCCACTAGCATGCGTTACTTTACTCACCAAA
This sequence comes from Mustela erminea, assembly GCF_009829155.1. Taxonomy (NCBI): domain Eukaryota; kingdom Metazoa; phylum Chordata; class Mammalia; order Carnivora; family Mustelidae; genus Mustela; species Mustela erminea. Next base: position 26,126,410 of record NC_045618.1, read on the forward strand.
GATCTTTCTTAACCTCTACAAGCATCATTGTTTTCTTTCCCAAGTCCACTGCTCACAACCCCTTCAACATCCCCTTCTTTGACTTGAGAGCAGGTCAGTTCTTCTTTCTGGTAGCCCTGGACAGAGCTCTGTGTCTTTCCTTTAGGTTCCTAGAATGTCTTGTGCATCCTATAGATCCCTACACTTACCATGTTCTGTTGAAATACTCTATGAATGTGACTGATTCTTTTAGAACACAGCTGTGTCCTGCAGGTTGGGAATACTATCTTTGTCATCTTCACATACCCAGTACTCACCACAGTACAAGATAAGTAAGTGGTTGACCTTCCAAAATACATTGTTGAGCTGAGCTGGTGGAATAAACACTGAGCCTAATCATATAGCCTCTTGAAGACATAACGGGGGAGAGAAGCTCTCTGAAGTCATGTAGAATCACTCTGGCTGTTGGCTTAAAGAGCAGCCTTTCCATTTCTAATCTAGATAGGCCTAGAGCCACCAGGGCTGCACACGAGCATCACTTGGGGACCTTAAAAAAAAAAAATACTGGTTCTTGTTTCTCCTGGATTGATTAAAGCCACATCTCTAGGCCTAGAAATCAGAAAGAAGTTAGTGCAGGAGTCCAGAATCAAATGCCCTGAAGAAGTAGTAAGACAACAAGGAGGGGTGAGAAATTTACACAACTGCCAGGAGTTTACTCTTTCTGAGGATGCTCATATTTCCTTTTCTTAAACACTCTGTTAAATCCATTTGTGGACCAGATTTCTTGAGGTTCTCATTCTGACTTCATCAGAAGTCCCTGAATGGCCCAGAACTTCAAGTTGGATGGAGTTCCATTGCATAGCTTTTAGAGAAGCCCATCCACACCTGAGCTTCATTCTGCTGTCCTACTGCACACCCATGTCCCTATGCATTTCACAGCTACCGCCTTCCTTTCTCAGCTTAAAATATGGGACTCAGTGGCCTTATTTCCTTTTTTTCAAACTTTCTTCAAATTTTAAAGTCATTGTAAAAGAGTTTAAGTTTAGTGATCAAGACCTTGTGTATTTTGTGCACAACAATATTTGAACAAGGAAATCTCAAGATGTTTTAAGAAGAATGGTTGATTCTATATTTCCTTTATTATTTTGTTTTATTTTTAAAATATTTTATTTATTTATTTATTTGAGAGAGAGAGAGAGAGAGTGCGTGTGCGCACACGAGTAGGGTGAAGGGCAGAGGGAGAAGCAGACTCCCTACTGAACAGGGAGCCCTGACACTGGGCTGGATCCCAGGACTCCAGGATTATGACCTGAGCTGAAGGCACATGCTTAACTGACTGAGCCATGCAGGCATTCCCTACATTTCCTTTATTATTTCCTTTCTAGAACAATCAATAATCTGTCAGTGTTGGAACTCTTCACATGGACTAGATATGACATTTTTTTTAGACAAAATGCACTAAATATAAGGAAACAGTTCATATTTTAAGAAAACCTAGTTAATTAAGATCAATACTGAAGGGTCAGCCACCAAGCTTTTAAAATATTTCTTATATGTGCAAGGCTATTCTCAGTAATAATGGGGATCTGGCCTCAGCTCACAAAGATCTACTCCCCCAAACAACTGAGCCTTTAGCTTCTCCTTGAAGCAATTGTGTACTCGCAGTTGACCTAAGGATCAGCAGAGATCCTTGGTTGTAGTCAATACAATTAAGAGTGAGCGGTCAAAGAGATGAGGGCATCTTATGTTTCCATCTGGAGGCCTCATAGATGTAACACTGAAGGCATAGCATTTTTGTATTATTTTGTTTTTCATGTGGTTCCAACTAACCAAAATGGAAAAAAGCAAGCTGAAGTAACTTTATACCTTAGGAGCAGTCCTCACAGATTTTGCACCTTGAGAGAGGCACACCTAAGTTTGCCAAAGATCTGTGAGATTCTCCTGTGTGCAGTCATATCACATGTGTTCTATGAGATGGGGAGGACCTTCCTCTCCAAGGCTGTGGAAACGTTGCATTTCATAACCACACGCTGCAAATTAAGCATTTTTGAGGATAACCTGCGACCTCAGAAGGCTTCCTGGTTGTTCCTGAGAGAAAACCTCAACTCCTGCCCTGATAAGCATTTTCAGAGATTCTTTTTTTTTTTTTTTTTTTTTAAGATTGTATTTATTTATTTGACAGACAGATCACAAGTAGGCAGAGAGGCAGGCAGGGAGAGAGAGGAGGAAGCAGGCTCTCCGCGGAGCAGAGAGCCTGATGCGGGGCTCGATCCCAGGACCCTGGGATCATGACCTGAGCCGAAGGCAGAGGCTTTAACCCACTGAGCCACCCAGGCACCCCCAGAGATTCTTTTAGAATGTTTCCTACCGCCTAGGTCCTAACTTCTGTAAAAAGAGAGAAGTCACAGAAAATTTCCAGCCATGGCCTCTATTGTAAATAGGCCCTTAAATAATTACAAGAAGCAGTTATAGCAGAACAGGGCCGACACTGAAATTGATCAGTAACTGGAAGGTGAGATTTGAAATGCTTAAGCCTTGCATTCATTGCATTGCTGTTGGCAATGATTTGGGTATTTGTGAAATAGGTTTCAGCGCCAGGTGAGACAGTGTTTCTTTGGAACTGTAGTGAAGCAGACAGAGTACCAAAGGACCAAGGGAGGCAGCGGTCATGGAGATGACCCCTACAAGCGCACAGTGTCTGGAACATCTTGGATGGTCAGTGATGTAGTCAAGGTTTGTCTCCTAATAGCCAGGGCTGTTCAGATCAAATGTAATTTAAGAACACTTCACGACAGATAATAAATAGCTTAGAAAAACACACTTGAAACACTGATATACTTTTTCTTTTCTCTTTTTCTGATTCATAGTGATATTTTTATTTTTTAATTAAAAATTGAGATATAACTGATCATATAATGTGTTGATTTGATACATGTATATATTGCAAAAGGATTACCACTGTAGCCTTAGCTAACGCCTCTATCATTTCTCATAATTATCATTTCTTCAGAGGCTCCTGGGTGGCTCAGTTAGTTAAGTGCCTGCCTTCAGCTCAGGTCATGATCTTAGGGCCCTAGGATCAAGCCCTGCGTAGGGCCCCTTCTGGGCAGGGAGCCTGCTTCTCCCTCTCCCTCTGCCTGCTGCTCCCCCAGCTTGTGCTCTCTCTAATGAAAAAATTTAAAAAAAAATCCTTTCTTTTCTGTGGCTAGAACATTTAAGAGAATCTTTTGGCAGTTTTGAAGTTTATAATATAGTAAGTGACTGTAATCACTATACTGTGCATTAGATCTCCAGAACTGGCATCTTCTAGTTACAAGTTCGTATTCTTTGACTGGCATCCCCAGAATTCCCCACCCGTAACCCCTGCTAACTGCCATCCTACTATTTCTGCAAGTTTTTTTTTAGATTGCACAAAGAAGTGATCTGCTTTCTCTGCTACTGTGCATGCTCTCCCCTCCAGGCTAAGTTAAAGAGCCAGTGAAGCGCCCCTCCCCAACCCAGACAGTTAGACATGGCCTAGAATTAAATAATCAAACTTGTTGATAAGAGTTATGACCACCATAAGAAGTGGATATTGAGGACAGATTTAGTTTGAGCAATTTACTCAATTGGGCAAGTACAAAATGTCACTGTTTCTTTCTCTCCCAGACCCAGGGGACAGTGGTAAGGCCTGTTACCACTGGTATTAGGTCTGTGAGGCTGAAGTTTTCATCATTCTCAAGAGTGAAACTATGGTGGATGTAAGAGGAAGGGAATTTGATATTTTCAAACACTAAGTCACAGAGTAAAAAAAAAAGTCTGTGGGCTGCATATGAACAGGACTGAATTTTAGCTTGTTAGAGTTTCAACTGTATGCTTAATGGTGATGTGAAAATTAGATCAAAAGAACTTTATACTCTCCATTCAAAAGGGAATAGCTTTAAAGCAGTAAAGAATTGATCTGTTTAGATGCAATCAATACAAATGACCGAGTTTCAAGAACTGGGTGGGGCAAGCATACATCGATTCTGCCCTCAACATCCAACTGCCGATGGTTGGTCTTACTCTCATTTCAGAGAATTTATGGCAAAGGAATCGCCATTAGTAGAGCTGGGGCACTGTAAGAGACACTTCAGGGAAATCCCAGGGATCTCCTGTTCTTCTCCCAAGTGCCCAGGGTGCTAACTTCCTGGGACCCACAGCTGGCTTTCAGCAGCATAAGTTCTACCCAAAGCCAAGCTATATGTGTAGGTCGAGGTCTTGGTAATTCCAAACATCTTGCTTTTTTGCAACATTTGAAAGCAGCCATAGAAACCTGTGGTGGAATCCATGTTCCCGAGCTGTATTACCTTCTTCTAGACTTAGAGTTTTCTTTCCCTCCCAAATAATTTCCTCAGTTTGCCCATGTCTGCTTGAGGCAGTTTCTCATTTCCATCTGCTCCAGATCATCCACACAAGTGTTTGGAACCTGGATAAATGCACTGAATTGGAAAATCCAGGACTGTTCTAGGTTTTTCTTTGAAGGTTTAGCCTACTCTTCTTGGGGTTTTGCTCTAAGTCTGATATGCTGGGTCATTCAGAATACTGTGCTCCCTGAGTCCCTGATCTGAGGTGATGCTGAGTAAACCCTGAGGTGGGTTTTCAGTCCGGTCTTTATAATTCATGTACCCTGGGTCATGTGCCTTGGCTGGAGCTGAATGTGCCAGCAACAAGCAGTGCCGATGAGTGAGGAAGCCCAGAGACATTTCAAAAACTTGATTGTTTCTGTCACCATATGCTCTAATTCTGGCATTCTGCTCATGGCACAAATGCTCCCAATTAGGGATGCAGTGAAATTTGGGCCCACCAGTCTTTCGAATTGCATCATTTTGAACATCTTTTCCACACTCCACTGCTCATTACAGGTGATTCATTAACAATATGAAAACTCATTTTTTCTGTGTTTAAACCAAACATCTGAACTCTCCTAAGAGTGGATTAGGCACTGCTAGTCTAAGTTTTAAAAATGTCTATAATCCTAATAGAAACCGTGCCTCAGAATCAGGCAGAGATGGTTTTGAGCATCATGTTCTGTTGATGGGTGACCAGCCCAGAACCAGCACACTCTACGGAAAGTCCAGAATTAAGGCTTGTCTGTGAAAAACAATAGCCTAAATTAATAGAGGAGATGTTTTTCAGGTGCCCTCCCTCCAAGGCAAGTTGCCCTATCGTTTTCTGGTTTCTGTATTTTGAGAAGAATTTGTAAAAAATATTTAATGCACGTTTGAATTCTTGCTTCTCTGTTAAAAAGCTTTTCACAGATGCCAACCAGTTCAGTAAAAGATGAGACCAATGACAACATCACAATATTTACCAGGATCTTGGATGGGCTTTTGGATGGCTATGACAATAGACTGCGGCCTGGCCTTGGAGGTGAGTAGGTTCTCCTCTGCTGCAGCCCACTAAACTTGGCCTCAAACTCACATCTGCTGTGATGCAGACCATTCGTTCAAGAGCTTCCTTGCCAGGAGTTTGCACTGATGGTTGTTGCAAAGGCTCCCAGTATTCTTTGTTGTCATTCCCCAGGTACAAAAAGCTGGGGGATGTGGTTTCTCTGCAAACTCCCTTTTCTTCAGATAATCTACCCATTCTGCTTCACTTAGGGAGGAAACAGTTCCTCTGTGTTACTAAAGCCAGAATTACCTTATGCTAAGAAATAACGCATAATCAACTTCCTACTCTCATATTGATGCAAATCCTTTTTGCAAATCCTTTCCACAATCCATTGTTTAATGCAATTGCTCTTTATATCTTCATATATTATGTTTAATTTTTTCACTAGGACCATAATAATTGTATTTACTTTAACCCCATGGAAGTTGATAAAAATAAGTGGTGAGCAAAAGATGTTTTCAGGGCACAATTAGAACAGCTTAATTTTGTGCTGAGTCTCATGTGCTGTCTCCAGGCGTATGCAGTGCCCTTGGCTGTAGCTGATTTAGATGTGGTGCATTTGAACTTGCTCCATTAGGTAAGTTAGAGACCCTCTAGCAACTACATTCTTAGAGGAAAAAGTTCTTTTCCATTATTGCAGTTTTAACAGGGAGATTCACTTAAAGCATGAATTGCCATTCACTACATTTTGGGCAGGAAAAGTCCACAAATCCTCCTTGACACCGTCTTACTCCACCGTCTGACTTACGCCCCTGGGCCTCTAATGTCCAGAAGCCCCTGTCTCTTTGACCACATCCACAAGGATCAAAGTATGCAGCGATCCAGTGAGTTGCTGCTATACAGTATTTTCTCCTCCACCCAGTATGTGGCACACTTCTGTGGCACAGGATCCTGAGAACACCACAGAGAGCCAAAGGGGCTGACTACTGGGGCTGGCATCTCAGTGGGCATCAAATGTACACACATCATGCTAACACCTGCACATACATAACTACACACCATGCACATCTATGATTACCATGCAGGGAGATGTCCAGAGAAAAAGGTCCTCCTCGTCACCCCCCCCAGCCCCCTAGCTGTGACTCAGCAATGCTACCAATGGCATGGCAGTATTTATAGTGAACTGTAGTATACTGTTAACGGTCCCCATTCATGACCACAGGGCCTGGGTGATGCCCAGGGAGCACACACTTTTCACCCTCAATATTATTAGCTACTTTTATTGCTCTATAAATTTCAATAATTGTAACTGATACAATAGTCTGTCATGATAGAAATTTCTAAACAATTCAAAATGCAACATAAGGTGAGATGGGTCTTCTCAAGCAGTCCTGTCCCAAGCTACACTGTGGACATGTTCTCATACAGCCTTTTCCAAAACCACCCACTGCTGTAGTCTGGAGCTGACATTCTTTCAGATCTTAATCCCCTCATCAGAACTGCCTAACCCTTTTAAAAGGTGTGGGATAGCGGGTTACACAATGTGAGATTGGGAGTACTGTTCCAGGCTTAAGGAGGACGAAAACTAAAGCCCACCCCAGGTCCCACAGCCACGGCCCCTTTCTTCTCTGTTCCTGACTGATCCTCACCGGGCAAGAAGTACAATGAGAGCCAACACTCTTTCCTTACACGGTGGGCATTTTATTTTCCTACTGTAGTTTGGAGCAGTTTGGCTTCCTTTGGTGTTTTTTCCAAATTCAACAAACACATTATTAAAGCCCTGTGATTGCCAAGAGTGAGATTGGTTCCTAGGTTAAGGACATAACGACGCTGTGATGGGCGGATCCGTGGGAGCTCCGTGCCCAGGCAAGAACCTGTGTCTGTGTTTCAGAACGAATCACTCAAGTGAGGACGGACATCTACGTCACCAGCTTCGGCCCGGTATCCGACACAGAAATGGTAGGTCCCAGTGCATGGCCCCGCCCAGACCATTCTAAATAGGCACTGAAACAACTCCCCAAAGGGCCTTCTCTACTGACAGGTCACCCGGTTGCCTTCCTTTGCGTTAGGAATATACCATAGATGTGTTTTTCCGACAAAGTTGGAAGGATGAAAGGCTTCGGTTCAAAGGGCCCATGCAGCGCCTCCCTCTCAACAATCTTCTTGCCAGCAAAATCTGGACCCCAGACACATTCTTCCACAACGGGAAAAAGTCCATCGCCCACAACATGACTACACCCAACAAGCTGCTGAGGCTGGAGGACGACGGCACGCTGCTCTACACCATGCGGTGAGTACCTGCAGCTGCGGGGAGACGGCACAGCGCAGCGCGCACACAGGGCCCAGGGCAGCCGCGCACGCAGTGCGCACAAAGCGGCAGAGGTGGGGCTGCCAACAGTGCCTGGCCAGGGGTGCAGCGCGGGGTCCTTGCCGCCGCCTGTCCTACCCTTGGGGGATCCTACAGCTTAATGGGTACAAATACTGTTTTGTGTGTGTGAGCACCTGCATGTTTGCGATAGTTTTTGCCTTTTCACCTGTCCGTACTGATGTCCATGCAGATTATTTCCCTGAGCTGCAGTAGGCCCATGTGTTTGCTATCTGTACTTGTTGACTCCAGATAGAAAGCGTCTTTCGAACAGTGACGTAGATGATGTAAGTTAGGGAAAATTCTCTTTAAGGAGAATCGTTTTTATTGAAGCTGTGCACCCTATAAATTTTAAAAAAGCCCGTTTCTCACATGTTTTGAAAACATTCCAATGCCGAGGTTAAATTTTAGTATTTCTAATTTAAAATGATCAGTAGTCATTTTTAAATTCTGAATATTCATTGCCTTCGAGTAAATCAATACATCGACTGGCGAGAAAGGCTCCTTTATAGCTTTTCAGTTTCCATGGTGGGCCTAAGTATTTTTCAAAGAAAAAAAATTTTTTTTAATTAAAAAATAAAAAAAGCACTAAATCTAAGTTAAATTTTTAAAAAGAAACAACATGTATTTATGTAAACATTATTGGAATTTCTTTCTCCATCAAACTTATAGTTCTTTACAATAAACGATGTTTGGAAGAAATAATCATAGTGGAAATAACACTGATGCTGCATCTTCTGAGGTTCATGCCCTAACATATGTTCCGAGGAATGTTTTGACATATTGTGCCCCAAACCTATTTGACAATAGATCTCGACTTTTCTTGTAACAGCCCCATAAGGATTCTGATAAATGATCCTATAATACACACCTCAGCATTTTGCACTATTTTTCACTCTTCTTTTCCCTACATTGATCTTGAACATGTTTTGACCATGAATGGAAACATAAATTGTGAACATCAGTGCCATGGGGCAGCCTGTTCTCCATGGAGAGAAGTATGTGGAAAAGCTACGAAATATCTCAAGTGTAGAAAATTAGTCTTTGGACATCATTCTTGTTAAAGAGAGTCAGTCTATGCAGTGAATCCAAGGGCACTTTGTTCAGCCTTGTGAACAGAGACCAGGTGTGGAGAGTCCCAGGTCTTAGAAGATGCTGGGTGGGATGAATGATTGGATGCCATTAATGTGGGGACCCCATGTGAGCCTGCTGTGTGCCTTCGTTCTATTCATAGAATAAAAATACTCCTGGTCCTCACAGATTATTGACCCTGATTCATATCTGGTTTCTAACACTGAGCAAGTGTAATTAGGCCCAAGACAGTGGGATGCTTTAATCTTGGTGCATGATTGCTTGGCCAGGGCTAGGTAGGCCCCTTGTTTAGAAGGGGAAGGGATAGCAGAGGTTCCTCTTACTGAGTGTCTATATACCTGGCAACTTCACAAACAGCCTGGCCACTATGTGATATCATTTGCATTAACCAACAAAGAGAATGAGGCTCTGAGAGATTTGGTAATCAGCCCAAGGTCATACAGCTAGTGAGAAAAGCATTGGGAATTTGAATTCAGGTATAACCAATTTTCTTGTTTAATCCACCACACTTGAAAATTGAAGGACACAGCATTATTAGACATATCCTAGCTTTTTTCTTATTCTTGTCAAATATTATGCCCAGAAGGAAGATGATGAGAACCAGAGCAGCTTGTCAGCAGTAACTTTTCCTTGTTTATGCAGAGGATGTATGCTAATGATTTGCGAAGTTGATAATGAGTTTTCTCTTTCAGTCATATACATTTGGAAAGTGCACGTAGTTTCACTTGAAAGGGTTATGAACTTTATGTGATAGAACTATAGCTATAATTTGATACCATTTTACCTACTGATGTAGCAAAGACAGTGTGATAGGACGAATCACACAGCCGTTGGTGTCGAGCTGCCCCACCCTGTCAGTGTTAGAGCCTTTCTGTTTAGCATTTGGGTCACTCCTGTCAAGCCTTACAAAAACAATGGTATACTTAGATGTGGTAATTCCCACGTAACATCCATATTAAGGGAATAAGGAAGAATATAGACTAAGCTTTAGGTACAAAGATTTCTATTAATATGTTACTTGTGGTACCAATCATTTAAAGGAATCTAAAAAATTCACATTTTCCAACTAAAACTATGTTTTTACATTTTTTTTTTTTTAAAGAGAGAGCATGAATATGCGGGGGCAGGCGGGAGGAAGAGGGAAAAGGAGAGAGAGACTCTTAAGTAGGCTCCACACCCAGCAACAGAGCTTGATCTCGTGACCCTGAGATCATGACCTGAGCCAAAACTAAGAGTGAGAGGCTTAACTGACTGACTGAGCCAACTAGGCTCCCCGATTTTTATATTTTTATCCAGACCTTGGACCTAATGAAAAAGATGAAATATGAAAGTGTAGAACAAACTAGGGTTCATGTGATGCTCTGAGACAAATGTCTAATAAAATACTGTTATCAGCTTCTAAAAGTAACTCCGTAAAGATCATGGTACATGGATAGCATTTATTGGTGTAAAATCCCTGCCATGCCCCAGAGATCATTTGAAGTAACATTCAAAGATACACACAGTTCTTAAGATGGAATTCTTTAAATAGGTGATTCCAAAAAAGCCAAGGGAACATTTGTTCCTAAAGGTCTGCCAGAAAGTCTTAGGTGCTTGCCTGGAAGTCATTACCAATTTTGATTCTGAAGAACTTTCAACCACCAATGGGGCATCTGCTTATAGGATGTAAAGGTAAAAATCATCAGCTGCTCAGGATAATTCCATGGAGAACAACAAACATTTCTGGTTGGGCCCTCAAGAAGAGGATACATATAGAGTACTGAACAATTTGTTGAGGACAGTCTTTAAACAAACAGAGGGATACATTTTACAGAACTGTCCCCAGAGTTGTGCTTTAAACATTAGACAGGTGGCCAGGAAACCTCAAAGGGAACCCTAACATGGCAATTTCCTGGGCCTACCCTTGCAGGACTGGAGAAAGGGGGTACAGAGCCCAGAGCTCGACATCAGTCCATCCAGGGACCAAAGGACTTGTCCTTCTGGTCAGCCTTGCTATTTTTTTTTTCCCTTTTATTCCTGGGTAGAACTTGTGGTTGTCATCACATAGCGGGAGGTCCCAATTCCACACCCAGGCAAACCCATGCAGTATAGGATGACCATATCTCTCAGGGAACATGCCAAATCTGATGATCCATTTTCCTTTATGAACGTGTGAACTGGGAGACAATGCCTTCCTCTCATCTCCACATCCCCCCACCTTCTAATAGTGAAAACACTTGTGAGACCCACAGTGATGACCACTTTAGGGCATAGTTCCCTGGTCTTTGAGCCTCTGGCAGAAAAGCAAGTCTCTCTTATTTTCTTGTGATGGAAGCCACAATAGGCAAGAAAGAATTTACTAGAAGGCAGGCTCTACTAGGACCACATGATCCTGCCTGTCTCAGAAAACCTGAATACCATTCTATCCAACATCGCCCTGCAAAAGGCCTGCCATAGAGACATCTGGGCAAATATTTTGCACTTCCTTTGGACCACTGCAAGGGTCATAGAATGCACTGTACATAGTAAAAATACTGGACAGAGTCATGCATGCACTGCATGCCACTCCACATTGTCACTTTCACACACTACATATTTGCCTGTGCTATTTTTATATGAAAAAGGCATTTTTTTCAACTTTTATAAACACCTTTATTATGTGTGTTTTTAAATACTACTCTGAATGCATTTAAAAATGGCAAACACAAAAATAAAATAAAATTAAAAAAATAAATAAATATCGCAAACACATCTCTTCACTTAAAAAAAAAAAAACACTGTTCTTTTCCTACCAGGCAAATACAGAACTTTTAAATTTAGTTATTACAATTGTTTTTAAATACTTCTTCACATGAATTATGGAAGATCTATCATCTGTTCCCTGAAATAACACTCTTCTAAAAGTTTCCTGCACATACAGATCTCATAAGCATTTTTATTGCATGTGCTTTTGGCACTTATCTTAATAGAAATGTGTATCTTTATCATTGTTTACACCCCATTTAGATTTTCATCAGTGGAAAGCCTTGCTTTGAATTGAACTATGATGTAGTGAAAAGAGCATGGACTTTAGGGTTAGCCTGATTTAAGTTCAAGTCCTTACTCTGTCACTTAGTAGTCATGAGTCCTTGGTCATTTTATCTTTTAGAACCATTTTTGTTGTGTTTCTTTTCTTACTAAGCAGTATAGCTGTAGGGTCTGAGAATTTGTTTGAAAACTAGTAGTAGATACTTTGATTCCTGGAATGGCCACTGGGAGGCAGCATAGTCACATTTTTGCATAGTAATTGGCAGCATCTGTTAAAGTTAGAAGACCAATAATTTGAAGGAAGTTATATGTATATTATACGTGTTTGACTTGTGGATAACATATCTAAAGGAAATTATACATTTATAAGTAGAATTTTTTAACAGTGTACTGATATGTATATGTACCCTTATATATCTGTATTTACACACACATATACACACACCAATGTGTAGATAAAAATGTCTTTCATGATGCCAACAGATATGCTGGCTAAATATTGCAATATTTAAGATAATCTTTATTTTAATGACAAGGACCAAAACGTGAATTAGGAATTTGTAAAACATGGAAAATCACCGAGTATGGAATACAGCTATAACACTCAGACCAAAGGGAATCAGTGTTTAAAGTTTGGTGTGTATCATGTACATGTGTTTTGTGTGTATATCAGGGTATGTCTGCACACGTACTCTCCTATAGCTTTTGAGTGGTCTCACTCTCTGAAAAGTTTTTTGTAAATAGTTTTTATAATTTAAAATATATTAAAAACTCTGCCTCACCCCCCCCATCATTAAACATCATTCTGAAATGTCATGGTCCATCACGTTCCATCATGTGGATATCCTGTCATTATATAGTGTCTTAACAAAAATTCATGTCCTTTCCATTTTTCCTGTCATAAGCAACATTGCCATGCAAACTCATAATTATATATTTGGGATAAATTCCAATAACTGACCAAAAGGTGAGACTTCTGATACCCACTTCCAAATTATTCTTTAGAAAAACTAGCAATTTCCTTTTCACCAGGAGTGGGAGTGGAAATCCTGTCTATTACTTCCGTCTTCACACTTTAAATGCGAAGACGAAGATGGAGTGTTCCCCTTTTTTGCTACACAAGATGTTATTGGTAGCCACTGTCTAAAAGTTGACTCATCCGGAGATTTCTAGTAACATGGGCTTTCTTCTTTCCCTTTGGGAAATGACTCCCACAGGATAGCATGTGCACTGTCTTGACTAAGAAGGATCTAAATTTGGGGACATGCAACCTGACCTAGACCACACCGCCACTCTGATCTCCATTACACACACATCCACACCCTCCCTCAGTTTCCTCAGCCATCGAAAACCAAGACTTCCCCAGGACTTCTCCCCGACATCTCCTGTTCTCCATCAGTCTATTGCACCCTGACTCACCTGTGGGTCCTCTGTGTTTTGTGGCACCATGAGTAATCTCGTTCCCTGCACCTGGCACCTGGGCTGGCCCTCAAGAGGAATGTCCTACATATTTATGCAGGGACAGTGGTAATGGAATGCATGGCACTGCCTTCTCTTAGCCTAGGCCCTCCCACTTCTCAGACCTTAGTTTGAGGGATTGAGACAGGACACCTGCAGAATTTCTTTTTAACAAACATGCTCAGTGCATAGATTTCCACCAGTTTATAAAGACTAGAGTCGATGTTTGGCTAACAATTTGTATTTGTGGGATACAAATGAGGATATTTTAATGCATACTTATTGCATATTTTGTTTGAAAACATGACTGGAATAATCCTGGGTCAGTTCAATCTGGTCAGTCTGGACTTTTGGACTGTTAGGCACACATTTCATGAAGGACACTTCATCTTTTGCAAATGGGCCATCTACAGCACATTTTTGTCTTCTGAGGTCCTGACCCCACAGAGGCTGTAAGATATTCTCTACTAGCAAGAGAGAAGCCAGGCTCCTGGTCAGCTCTTCACTTTCCTGTCCAGGCAGGGACCTTCTTGGAAATGAGCCACCTACAAGCTTGGGGCCATGTCTTCAAAAGGTTTCCAGGAATCTCTAGTGACTGCTCTTTGGAGGTGATGGTTGCAAGTTCTGGGTGGAAACCTCCAGGAAGCTGCTGGCTAGGGTCTTTGCTCCAGGGCCCCCCAGCCCAGGCCCCCAGCCTCACAAAGTTAATGTCTGAAAAGAAAGAACCATTTAAGCTGATCTGTTAATTACTTTTCAGAAACGTGTGGCCTTTATTGTGTGCTGGGTGCTCCAGAAACGTAATTTCTTAAAACCTTAAGAATTTATTACCATTATTATGCCCATTGGCAGATGAGGAATTAGACTATCACTAGAGCCCAAATGCCAAATCCATCCTCCTATATCTATTTTGATATAATATCTTATCTAAGAAGTATACAATAGGAAGCTATGCACGCCTTTTTGCCAACACAGGTGAAAATAATGTCCACCAGGTGGTGCTATGCCAATTTAGGATAGAGAGCATTTCTGACCCTGCTTCTTTACCAGATTCAAGTAAAGCACTGGTTTTACTAAAACACTTTCGGGGCAGGGAAGGGGCACCTGCTGCATTTCTGGAGTGAGTTGCATGGAAATGAAGTTGGCATATCTGCAACAGATCTGAGGATGCTCAGAGCCAAGAAATCCATCCTTAGCCCCACACTTTCCCCAGTGTATAATCAGCTCGAAACTACCACCAAGCCATTGTGTCACCAGAGTGCTGACTTACATGTTCAAGGGGGTGCTGAAAAGGTCCTTCCCTCCCTTCATCTGGAAAAAGTGAGTAACCAGCTCTCCTCTTACCAGCTAGGATTATGGTCAACGAATGCTGAAATTGGTCATCTCATCTCGTGCTCACTCTCTCCATGCTTTGAGTTTGAGATGATCTATAAATATTAGACAAGTGTCTTGGGTAATATTAAATTTAGAGGAGTCATTGTCTTGATAATGTGGCCAATGCAGTGAGGCTTTCTGTATTTGCCCTGAAAATAATGAATTTGTCTGATGTGTATGGAAAGAAAGGAAAAGTGATGCTTATGGAAAAGAAGGAAAAAAGTGGTAGAGTCCTCCACACTTAAAATATTTCCTAGGTAAGTCTGGAATCATGAGTTTTTGTTTTTGTCTTTCCTATAATCTATGTTGTTCAATACAGTAGCCTATAGACACATATGGCATGTTAAAGTTAAATCAAATTTGAGGGGCACCTGGGTGGCTCAGTTGCTTAAACAACTGCCTTCACCTTAGGCCATGATCCCAGGGTCCTGGAATCATGCCCATATGAGGCTTCTTACTCTGCAGGGAGCCTGCATCTCCCTCTTCCTGTGCCTGCTACTCTGCCTGCTTGTGCTCTCTCTCTTTCTCCCTGTCAAATAAAAAACAAACAAACAAACAAACAAACCATAAACTCTCTCTTAAAAAAACAAATTGAAATTCTGTTCCTTAGTTGTATTAGCCTATGTCAAGAGGCCAGTGGCTAGTTGTGGAGTGGCTTCAGTATTGGACAGAACAGATAGAGGACATTTAGGTTATCACAGAAAGTTCCATTGCAGTCAGCCTGGTTTAAGAGAAGCAAAAACAGTTTTTAGTGGTCATCTTTATCCAATGGCCCTTATTGGCTTATGATGTGCAAAGCACCATAAGCCAATAGGAATGAATAAAAAACAGTGGTCCAAGGATGCTGGGAATCCTCAGACTTCAAAAATATTTTAAAATAGTTTAAGGATAGTTGAAGTATTTATGCTATAATCGCTTACTTACATATTTATTTTTCAGATTTTCTGAGATGTAACTGACATAATATGGTGTAAGTTTAAGAGTACAACATGCTGATTTGATACACTTATATATGCTAAAATGATTGTCCCCTCCATCAGATCACATAACTACCTTTTTTTTCTTTTTGATGAGAACACTGAAGATGTACTCTCTTAGCAACTTTCAAGTATATAATACAGTATTATTAGATTAATAATTATACTATACATCAGATTTCCAGAACATAATCATCTTATAAGTTTATACTTTTGACCAAATCTTCCCCTTCCCCACACCTGTCAGCCCCTGGCAACCATCAACCTACTCTCTATGAGTTCAGATCTTTTAGATTATGCATTTGAGTGGTATCATATAGTGTTTCTTCTCTGACTTGTAACATGTAACATAATGCCCTCAAAGTTCATTTATGATTACTGCAAGTGGCATGATTTCCATTTTTCTTATAGTTGAATAATACTCCATTCTATAAATATACCACATTGTCTTTATCCATTCATCCACAGCAGAGCACCTGGATAGCTGCCAAGTTTCTTGACTATTGTGAATAATGCTGCACTGAATATGGGAATGCTGATGTCTCCTTGAGATCTTAGTTTTATTTCCTTTGGCTATATACTGAGAAGTGCGGTTATGGGATCATATGGTAGTTCTATTTTTTAATTTTTTTTGAGAAACCTCTATACTGTTTCCATAGTGGCTGTACCAATTTGCATTCCCACTAACAGTTCACAAGAGTTCACTTTTCTCTCCATCCTTGTCAACAGTTTTTATCTCTTATCTTTCTGATAATAGCCATCCTGACAGGTTTAGTTACTATAGTACACTTCTTAATTTTTGCTTTTGTTGCTGGTGCTGTTTGTTGCCAAGACCAGTGCCAAGGAGCTTTTCCCATGTGTTTTCTTCTAGGAGTTTTATGGTTTCAGGTCTTATGTTTAAGCCTTTAATCCATTTCAAGTTATTTTTTGTGAGCGATATAAGATGGGTTCTAATTTCATTTGTCTACCTGTAGTTGCCCATTTTTCCCAACACAATTGAAGAGACTATTCTTTTCCCAATGAGCTTGTTTAACTCCTTTGTCAAACGTTAGTTGATTGTATATATGAGGATTTCTTTCTGGGCTCTTGATTCTGTTCCATTGGTCTATGTGTTTATATTTAAGTGAGTATAGCCTAGTGCTTTGATTACAGCAGCTTCACAATATAGTTGAAATCAGGAAGCGTGATCCTCTAGCTCTGTTCTTCTTTCTAAGGACAGCTTTGGCTGTTTAGAGTCTTTGGTGGTTCCATAGGAATTTTAGGATTGTTTTTTCTACTTCTGTGAACAAGTCCATTAGAATTCTGGTAGGGATTACACTGAACATATAGATGGCTTTCAGTAATATGGACATTTTCACATGGTTGATTCTTCTGATCCATGAACACAGGATTTGTGTTTGTTTGTATTTTCTTCATTCAATTTCTTTCACCAAAGTTGTGTAGTTTTCATCTTTAACATACTTAGTTAAATTCATTTTTAAGTCTTCTATTGTTATTTCATTTTCAAATGCCTCATTGTTAGTGTAGTGAAACACAACTAATTTCTGCGTGTTGGTGTGGTATTCTGCAATTTTGTTAATTATGACAGTTTTTTGGTTGAGTCTTTAAGATTCTGTCTATATAAGATCCTATAATCTGCAAACAAAGAGGACTTATACTTATTTATTTCCAATTTGGATACCTTTTATTTCTTTTTCTTCACTGATTGCTCTGGCCAGCACTCCAGTACTATGTTAGAATAGGAGAGGTGAGACTGATCTTAGAGGAAAAACTTACAAACTTCCACCATTGAGTATAATGTTAGCTGTGGTCTTGTCATATGACTTCTTTATGTTATGTTTCTTTTTTTTTTTTAAGATTTTATTTATTTATTTGACAAACAGAGATCACAAGTAGGCAAGGGAGGCAGGCGGCAGAGAGAGAGGAGGAAGCAGGCTCCCCGCTGAGCAGGGAGCCCGATGTGGGGTTCAATCCCAGGACCCTGGGATCATGACCTGAGCCGAAGGCAGAGGCTAAACCCACTGAGCCACCCAGGCACCCCTGTTATGTTTCTTTTATACCAAATTTGTTTTTACCATGAAATGGTGTTGTAGTTTGTCAGATAGTTTTTTGCATCTATTGAGATGATCATATGATTTTTATCTTTATTATCCTATTAATTTGGTGTTTCATATTTATTGATTTGTGTATATTGAAAAATCCTTGAATCCCAGAAGTAAATCCTGCTTGATCATAGTGGACCTTCTTCTTGTAGATTTTATTTAAATTCTAGTTAGTTAACATATGGTGTTATAGTAGTTTCAGGTGTAGAATATAGTGATTCAGCACTTCCATACATCACCCAGTGCTCATCACAGGGCTGTCCTTATTCCCCATCACCTATTTAACCCATTTCCCCACCACACTCCCCTCTGGTAACCATCAGTTTGTTCTCTATAGTTAAGAATCTGTTTCTTGGGGCGCCTGGGTGGCTCAGTGGTTAAGCCTCTGCCTTCGGCTCAGGTCATGATCTCAGGGTCCTGGGATCGAGTCCCACATCGGGCTCTCTGCTCAGCAGGGAGCCTGCTTCTCCGTCTCTCTCTGCTTGCCTCTCTGCCTACCTGTGATCTCTGTCTGTCAAATAAATAAATAAATAAATCTTTAAAAAAAAAAAAAAAAAAAAGAATCTGTTTCTTAGTTTGCCCCTCTCTTTTTTTACTCCTATACTCCTTAGTTTTGTTTGCTAAATTCCACAGTAGTGAAATCATGTAGTATTGTCTTTCTCTGACTGACAGTTTTCTTCACATAATACTCTCTAGCTCCATCCATGTCAGTACAAAAGACAGGATTTGATTATTTTTAATGGCTGAGTAATATCCGTGTGTGTGTGTGTGTGTGTGTGTGTGTGTCCATAATTTGGCTATTGTAGATAATGCTTCTGTAAACATCAGGGTGCATGTATCCCTTTGAATTAGTGGTTTTGTGTTTGGGGGGTAAATATCCAGTAGTGCAATTGCTGGATGGTAAGATAGTTTTATTTTTAACTTTTTGAGGAAACTCCATAGTGTTTTCCAGAGTGGGTGAACCAGTTTGCATTCCTACCGACAGTGCAGGAGGGTTCCCCTTTCTCCACATCCTCACCAACACCTGTTGTCTCTTGTGTTGCGGAGTTTAGCCATTCTGACAAGTGTGAGGTGGTATCTTGTGGTTTCGATTTGTATTTTCCTGATGATCAGTGACGCTGGGCATCTTTCATGTATCTGTTCACCATCTGATTGTCTTCCTTGGAGAAGACAATCCTTTTCCTTCCTTCGGTTCATTTTTAATCGGATTATTCATTTTTGGGTGTTAAATTTTGTAAGTTCTTTACATATTTTGGATACTAACTCATATGTCATTTGCAAGTATCTTATCTTAGCATATAGATTATCTTTTAGTTTTATTGATTGTTTCTTTTGCTCTGCAGGAGGTTTTCATTTTGATGTAGTCCAAGTAGTTTATTTTTGCTTTTGTTTCCCTTGCCTTTGGAGACATATCTAGAAAGAAGTTGCCCTGGCTCATGTCAGAGAAGTTAGTGCCTGTGTTCCATTCTAGGATTTTTATGGTTCTGAAACTATAAACCATGTGAGACCTGGGTCTCACATTTAGGTCTTTGATCCATTTTGAATTTATTTGTGTATATGGTGTAAGAAATTGGTCCACTTCGTTCTTTTGCATGTTGCTGTCTAGTTTTCTCAACACAATTTGTTGAGCAGACAGTCGTTTTCACATTGAATATTTTTTCCTACTTTTTTAAAGATTAATTGACCATATAATCATAGGCTTATTTCTGGGTTTTCTATTTTATTCTAATGACCTATGTGTCTATTTTTGTGCTAGTACCATCTTGTTTTGATTGCTACAGGTTTGTAATATAACTTGAAGTCTGGAATTGTGATGCCTCCAGCTTTGCTTTTCCTTTTCAAGATTGCTTTGGTTATTTGGGATCTTTTGTGGTTCCATACCATGGTTCTTTTAATATAGTGTTGAGTTGAACTTATTAATGTTTTGTTGTGAATTTTTGCATCTGTATTCATCAGGGACATTTATCTGCTCTTTTCCTTTTTTTTTTTTTTACCCCTACTAAAACATTTTATTTATTTATTTATTTATTTTTAAAATTTTTTATTTTTTATAAACATATATTTTTATCCCCAGGGGTACAGGTCTCTGAATCACCAGGTTTACACACTTCACAGCACTCACCGAAGCACATACCCTCCCCAATGTCCATAACCCCACCCCCCTTCTCCCAACTCCCCTCCCCCCAGCAACCCTCAGTTTGTTTTGTGAGATTAAGAGTCACTTATGGTTTGTCTCCCTCCCAATCCCATCTTGTTTCATTGATTCTTCTTCTTTTTTATGGTGCCATTGTCCGGCCTTGCTATCAGGGTAATGCTGGCCTTGTAAGGCGAACTTTGGAGTGTTCTCTCCTCTTCATTTTTTGGAAGAGTTTGAGAAGGATTGGTGCTTCTTCTTCTTTTAATGTTGTCAGATTTCACCACTGAAACCATCAGGTCCCGGACTTTTCTTTTTTGGAAAATGATTCCTGATTCATTCTCCTCACTCATTATTCATCTGTTTAGATTTTCTTTCTTTCTGATCCAGTCTTGTAGTTTGTATGTTTCTAGGAATCTATTTATCTTTTCTAGTTTGTCCATTTTGCTGGCAAATAATAATTTATGTCTGTTGGATCCATTTGGTCTAAAGTATAGTTCAAGTTCATGGTTTCTTTATTGATTTTCTGTCTGGATGATGTATCCATTGTTGAAAATGAGGTATTGGGTCCTCTACTTTTTTTATTATATATTTCTCCTTTCAGATCTGTTAGTATTCGATTTAGGTTTCACATTTAGTATTACAGTTAGGTTTTCCAGTGTTGAGTGTATATATATCTATGATTGTTATTTTCTTGATGAATTGATCTCTTTATCATTATATAATGACCTTCTTTTTCTCTTGTTACATTTTTTCAGCTTAAAATCTATTTTCTTTTTTTATATATAAGCATAGCTGTTCCTATTCTCTTTTTGTTTCCATTTGCATGGAATATCTTTTTTCATCTATTCACTTGGAGCCCATGTACGTGCTTAAATCTACACTGCACCTATTGTAGGTCACATGTAATTGGGTCTACTTTTGTTATCTATCTAGCCACTCTATATCTTTTGAATGGAAAATTTAATCCATTTACATTAAGTAGTTATTGACAGCGAAGAACTTACTAGCATCATTTTATTAATTGTTTTCTTATTGTTTTGTATTTCCCTTGTTCCTTTCTTCCTCTCTTGTTCTCTTCCTTATGAATTGATATTTACATGAGGATTCCATAAAACATCTTATATATATCACAACATACTTTATGCTGATAACATTTATCCTCAATCACTACAAAATCTCTACCCTCTTATTCCTCCCTTTTTATGTTTTTAATGTCAAAACTGATCACTTTTTATATTGTGTGTCTATTAATGAATTATTATAGTTACAGTTGTTTTTCTTTTCTTTTCAGCATAACAGAATTCATTGTTTTTACACCACACTCAGTGCTCCATGCAATCCGTGCCCTCTATCATACCCACCACCTGGCTCCCCCAACCTCCCAGCGCCCCGCCCCTTCAAAACCCTCAGATTGTTTTTCAGAGTCTATAGTCTCTCATGGTTCACCTCCCCTTCCAATTTCCCTCAACTCCCATCTCCTCTCCATCTCCCTATGTCCTCCAAGTTACAGTTATTTTTAATAATTTTTTCCCTTTAAGCTTTAACATATCACCATATTAACAGTATTGCAGAGTATTCTGAATTTGGCTATATACTTACCTTTATTAGTGTGTTATATATTTTTTCGTATTACTGATCTGTGTCCCTTAATTTCAGCTTGAGGAACTCTTCAGCATTTCTTGTAAGACGGACTGCTGATGAGGAAGTCCCTCAGCTTTTGTTTGCTAGGGAAAATCTTTGTGATACCTTCATTTCTGAAGGAAAGCTTTACCCGGTAAAGTATTCTTCATTATTTTGTTTTGTTTTGTTTTGCTTTGTTTTGCTTTAGTACTTTAGGCATATCATCTCATTCCTTTCTCCCCTGCAAGATCTTTGCCGAAAAATCCACTGGTAGCCTCATGGGGGTTCCCTTGTATGAGAGATTTTTTTTTCTTGCTGTTTTTGAAATTCCGTTTGTCTTTGACATTAGACAGTTTTATTATAATTTGTCTTGGGTAGTTTTATTATAATTTGTTTGGAATTAAAATTTTCGGGTGACCTACTAGCTTGTTGAATTTGGGGATCCAAATTTCTCCCCAACTTTAGGACATTCTCAGGTATTACTGCCTTAAGTAAACTCAGTATTATGGCCATAAGCTAACTTTCCACTCCCTTCTCCCTCTCGTTATAGTATAACTTCCCTTAAATTCCCTTAATAATGTCCTATAAATTCCATAGGTTTTCTTCATTCCTTTTCATTCTTTTTAATTTTAACTTCTCTGGATAATTTCAATTTATTTATCTTCTAGCTCACGATTGTCTCTTTTGCTTGGTCAGTCTGCTACTCTAGTTCTTCATTGTAGTCATTGTCTTCTTCAGCTCCAGTGGTTTTGTTTTTGGTTCTTTTTTCCCCCTATATCTTTGCTGATCTCCTCATTATTATCTTGTATAATTTCCCTGACGTTATTTGTCTGTATTCTCCTGTAGTTTTCAGAATATGTTTAGAACAATTATTTTGAATTCTTTGTTGGACAAATCCTGGATCTCCATTTCTTTGGGCCCAGTTACAAGAAGTTTATTGTGTTCCTTTGGTGGAATCATGTTTCACTGATTCTTTATGAATTCTGTGGCAAGCACTGCCACAAGTGGCTGTAATAGCTGCTGGGTTCTTAGCAGCATCTCCATGGTCCGTGGCTAGGGATCAGGGTATGTGGCTGTGGTGGCTAGAACCAGTGGACATATTTTTGGAGGTGCCAGCTGCAGGTACCTGTGTAGGGAGGGGCTGGTCACATGTACTGGTGGGAGCCAGGACAAGCAACAAGGCCTAGGGCCAGCTGTGGACTCACTGGCAGCATGGGGGCCCTGGCTGTCTGTGTATAATTCTGGGGCTGCTGGATTACACCACAGACACATAGTAGTGGAGACTAGTGATGGGGATCAGACTAGTGATCCTTGTGCATAGCCCAGAGGGCTAGCTGCACTTCCTGGGCTCCAGTGGGAGACACAGTGGGGAGGGACTTAGGTAGCTGGCATCAGTGACTATGAATACCAGCGGGGCAAAAGCTGGCAGAATCTGCAGGGGTTCCATGGTTCCAGGGGCTAGCCATTGGTTTCTTTGGTAATAAAATCTGCCGGGTTTGTCCGCAGAGCAGATTACTGTGAACTGCTCTTGCTCCTACTGGGTGGTTGCTACTGGCAGTCCCTGTGTTTGTTCTCTGTTCTTCACCACCGCTGTCTCATTGTCAGTCTTAGTTGGGTCGAAGTGAAGCGGGAACTTAAGGTGGTGCCTTGAAAGGCCTGGGAAATGTCCTCCTGGCTCTAAGTAATGATAGTTTGAGGGGTGGAATGATGGAACCAAGCAAAGTTGTCTTCCTTTCCTTTCTTCTGTGTGGTTATCTGCAGGCTTTTGTTCCTTTGTGTCACTAGAGTTTCTTAAGTGGACTTCAGTTCTCTAACAGAGCTATTTTTGTTCGTGGATAGCTGATTATTGATCTTTATGGGGTTATAGATGCTGGGCTCTCCTAAGTTGTCATTTTGGTGATGTTACTTCCCTACAGTCTTTCAATTGGGGTGATTTTTTTTTTTTTTTGAAAAGCATTTTAAAAGTATGAATAACCAAATAGACTATAAATATTTTAATAGACTTCTAATAAGGAAATAGTAAACAGTGCTAATCTAATTTTTATTATTAAAATTATTTTTGTTTAAAATTGAACCTACCTTTTTTCCATAATGCTGTAGGCAATTTTAATAATGTCAATAAATATACACTATTAAATGTAAGCCTAGGAAATGTTGTTTTCTGTTAGCATTGAGATACAGAAGAAAAAGAACATGGGAGAATAATAGGAGGGGACTTGCAGGCTGGAAGTTAGGCCAGAATGGCTTCTTTAAGTCACTTTGCATTTGTGGCTAGAAGGATGCAGCAGCATTGGGTGGGTAAGAAAAAGGGTGTGCATAGACATGCAGAGCTCAGTATTTTAAGGAAACGGCAGGAGGCTAATGTGGGGAGTAAGGTCCACTTTAATGTATTTGGGGACCTCTCTTGTGTTTTAAGCTTAGGAGTCTGCTGCCTTGTGAAAAAAATATGGCTTAAAGAACTCGGGC
Source organism: Mustela erminea (assembly GCF_009829155.1). Lineage (NCBI taxonomy): Eukaryota > Metazoa > Chordata > Mammalia > Carnivora > Mustelidae > Mustela > Mustela erminea. The sequence goes on from NC_045618.1 coordinate 26,150,335, forward strand.
TTCCAAGTGGCATCAAGGAGTCTTGCTTGCTTTATCTAGGTAGGAGATGAAGACAACTCTGCCAGAGGCAGAAGCCATGGGGGGGAAATGGGCAGAGTCATTTTGGAGGGAGACCTGACAGGATTTGCTGATAGAACTGAAATGGGGTGGTCTCTGAGAAGTGTGCAGAGTCATTCCCAGATCTGTCTTGGCAGAAGTTGTGCTATTCCTCAAGGTAATGATTTGAAGGAAGGAAGGAATGGAAACACTTGGAAGGGCACCAGGGTTTCTTGAGAAGGTCAGAGAAAGGTTAAATTTTGTTTTAAATAGCTTGAAGTTGTGTAGTCTCTGAGACTGGTTAGTGATGATATGTAGTGCAGACAAAATGCAGTCAAATTAGATGTTTATGTTTGGCTCTCAGCATTTTACTAAAGACTTTTCCTGAGTGTGGGGCAGCAGAGAGCAAGCTCTGGGCACCAAGCAGTCAGTGCACTGGTGCTCAGACTTGGCAGGATGGCAGACAGCATGAACCTTTCCTTCAGGGCTCTGGGTGGTGTCCACTGCACTGGTGTTTACCTGCATTGGGTGCCCTGTCAGGCCCAAGCATACAAGCTATGCTTTGCTTACCTAAATAACCGAAATTTTCAAATGCTTCTGAAGGATGTATGCCTTCCCTTTCCCTGCTCTACATTCTTGGTGCAGCTGAGATAGTGAAAACATCCTTACGGAAGATGTCAGTGCTAAACTTGGAACAATGTGTGAGCACATGTGTGTTGAGGGGTGGGAGTAAGAGGATAGGCCTTAATCTTCTGATTGAAAGTATATTATTAAACAGGGAGAGGAGAGTCAAGACAGATCTGTTTGGACAGATCTCCCTGAGTGTTCATTTAAATAACTAAGCAGTGACCCTAGGAGCTGACCCATAGTCTGACTGCTTCCTTGCCTTCACTCAATCCTTCACTTAACCATCATTTTCTCTCTACTTGCTGTATCCCTTCACCAGGGCAAAAAACCCTGCATTGAACACCAGCTGTAGAATATGGATGGCACCGAGATGGAGGCTGTCAGATTTGGGAATACAGCAGTGAGTGAGGGGAGGCCTGGCTTTGTAAGTGGGAGAGGAAGGAGGAAGGGGTTCACAGAAGTCATATCTGAGCTAAGTCTTGAGGAGGTGTGGCAGTTGGGGAGGAGGTGTGGAGTTGCAGGGGTGTCCCAGATATAGGGACAAACATGTACAAAGTATCAGTTGAAAGTATCAGTTGAAAAGTGTATCCTGCAGCAGGAATAATATCTAAGTGATAGACAGACACTGATTCAGAGGATCCCTGTATTCAGAGCAGTTCCTTTTGCTGTGGGCTGTGGGAAGTTTTAGGGCAAGGATCGGAAGAACATAGGCCACATAGGCCACACATCTACATTTCTACTCAGATGTCTGTGGAGTGGGAGGACTCACTGTTTTCATTTAATGGGAGGGGACATTATGAGGTCAGAGTCCACATCAAAGCCACCAGGTGAGAAAGTCCTGCCCTACACAACAGGGGGCAGGGGCTGGACCCCTGGCCTGGGGACTGCCATGAACAGCAGCTACACCATTCACTTGGGAAGAAAAAATCAAAATAAAAAACCTTCTGGAAGGGATCCATGTCTCCATGTAATAACTAGGATTCTGTCTGAATACTTGGACTACTTAAAGAGAGACTAGCTATGTGCCTCGAGCATAAACCTTGTTCATCAGACCCGCTGGCAGGGATCTGGCTCTGTACTTCACCAGATGCTATCATCTCTTGGTCTCAGTTCCCATCAGGCAGATTAGAACGGTCACGGTAGCATCTTCTCGAGCTGGGGGAATCACCAATGAGATGGTGCAGGCAAGGCTCCTAGTACAGCACCTCCCTGGACTCCAGCCTCACACAGGAGGTCTTCTGTCCACACCCCCATCCTATGCGTGACAGTATGTGTTTTCTCATAGCTTTGGACTGTTGCACTTTCTTTGTCTTCTATTTACAATAAGTGGTCCAAGGTAGCCAAGGATCTTCTCCCAGTCACATCCAGATTCCCTCAGTTTCCCTTCTTCTCCATCTCTTGGCCTCCAGAACACTGAGGCACTAAAGCATTTGTTGTCTTTCACGGCATGAGCCTTTGTTTTCCTGTAATCTCCACTCTCCAACAACGTTCCTTTCCTCACTCACTAGGAAGGATGATAAACCGTGTTATTCATGGCCACTCAAGGTGTGTTTCCTGCTCTCTCGAATGGAGGTTGGACATCTGTTTTGCCCTGTTTTGGGCATGATTGAACTAAGACTTGGCCACGTGGACCTAGAGAAAATAGGGTTCTTGTAGTGTTTTGTCTTCTGTATCACTCTTGGGTTTCTTTGAAAATTCATCTGCTTCTGTGGGTCCAACTACTCTCTGTCTACCTATATGCTTTAAGACACAGTCAAGCCCTGATTAATGGCCTAGAGGACACCTCCTCATGCACATTCCACCAATGTTTGAAACTCATTCCAGTGTTCTCAAATAGTGACTGCTTCCCTAGTTCTTTGTTAACCAGCTGGTTTTGAATATCACTGCCTGCTTTTTTATTATTTCTCTACTGTTCTGCGCTGGCCCTTCTGGGGGCCACCTTCTACTCAGCTAGCATGGTGCAGAGCAGTCATCGCCACTTGTAGGACTAACTGTGTACTGGGGACATAACTAAACCACGGAGGGGCTTTTTACTGCTTTTTAAAAATTACACTGCTAAAAATAATGCACCATTTCTATGTTGATGACCCTTTACTGAGTAGCCTTGAACTCAGCAATTTGAAGAGTAGTGAGAGAAACCTGAAACCTTACCTGATTCACAGAAACTCAGAAACTCCAGATAGTCTAGAATATTTGTCTGGTTTTGTGGGAGTGATAGACTGTCAAAATGAGTTACTGTGCATTCCACATATAAGTGAAATTATATGGTATTTGTCTTTTTCTAATTTGTCTTATTTCACTTAGCACAGTGCCCTCTGGGTCTATCTATGTTGGCACAAATGGCAAGATTTCATTGTTATTTTGTGACTGAGTAATTAATATTCCATACACACACACACCAATATTCTTTATGCACTAAAAAACAAAACAAGACAAACAAAACAGAAACAAATCTAAACACAGAGAACAAACTGGTGGTTGCCAGAGGGGAGGTGGTTGGGAGGATGAATGAAATAGATAAAGAGGATTAAGGAGCACAAACTTCCAGTCGTAGAATACGTGAATCAAGGAGATGAAAAGTACAGCATAGGGAATAAAGTCAACAATATGATAACTTTTTATGCTAACAAATGGTAACCATCACATTCATACATTTCATAATGTATAGAATTGTTTAATTATGATATACACTTGAAACTAATAAAATACTGTATGTCAGCTACACTTCAGTAAAATAAAGAGGTCACCAAAGTAGAAAATAGAGCATTTTGAAATGTGAAGTGTAAAGAAGAGGTTGAGAGCAATGACCCTGAGTGGCAATTCTAGATGGATAGTCAGTGTCAAGTCTCTGAGTATGGAAAAGGAAATCCCCTCTGCTCAGTGAATAAAGGTCAACAGAAAACTCAGTGTAAGTCCTTGTATTTTGGAGGATGCAGGCTGCCACTCTGATGTGGCTGCCCTTATATCAATCTTCTTAGCCTCACTTAGTACATCAAGTGTCTGTGCCCCCACCTGCTGCAACACCATGCTTTCTATTAGCTCTCCTAAAGAAGGATGTGGTGTCATTATTTGAAAGATTCTGGGTCTTAAAACATGTCAAATAACATTCTAAAACCAGATGAAATGTCCCATTCATCATCTTTAACATTCAGAAATCTGGAAGAAGGGATTCAGGAATTGAAAATAGCACCGGCTCACTACTTAGCATGCCCTATACCCTAAGACCTCTTTGTAAGCTCAGTGGACTATTGTTTTTCTGTTCTTTATATAATTTATCTTATCTTTAATATTTCTTTCCTTCAATTAGTTTTAGGTTTAATTTGCTTTTCTTTTTCTAGTTTCTTAATATATGAAATGAGATTGTTTCCTCTTTTTTAATGTAGACATTTTATAGCTCTGAATTTCAACCTAGGGACTGTTTTTGTTGCATCCCAAAAGTTTTGGTATGCTGTGTTTTTCATTTCTGTTCATGTCAATGTTATTTTCTGATTTCTCTTGTGATTTAGATTTATTTGTTACTTAGTAATATGTTTATGAAGTTTTCACTTTTCCTTCTGTTACTGATTTTTTATTTTATTCCACTGTGGTCAGAGGAGATACTCTGTATGATTTCAGTATTTTTAAATTTATTAAAACTTGTTTTGTAGCTGAACACATGGTCTATCCTAGATAACATTTCATGTGCCCTTAAAAAAATGTATATTCTCCTGTTGTTGGATGGAGTGTTCTGTATATGGCTGCTTGGTTTGTTTTGCTTATGGTGTCTTCTCTTTAAGTCCTCTATTTTCTGACTAATATTATGTCCAGTTTTTCTAACCATTATTGAAAGTGAAGTATTGAAGTGGGTTCATGTATGTATATAATTTCTCTATGTTATGATACATTGAACATTTTATCATTATATAGTGTCCTTTTAACAAATTTTGTCTTACATTCTCTTTGGTTTGAATAGAATGTCTTCTTCTATCTTTTCACTTTCAACTTCTTGGGTTTTTGGAACTAACATGAATCTGCTATAGACAGTATAATTCATATTTCTTTATTGATTCTATCAGTCTCTGCCTGTTAATTGAAGTTTTTATTCCATTTATATTTAATGTAATTACTGACAAGAAAAGACTTGGCCTTTTTTTTTCCTATTTGCTTTCTATTTGTTTTATTTTGTTTTTGCTTCTTAATTTTTCTATTAGTATCTTCTTTTGTGTTCAGTTGATTTTTTTTTCCTAGTGTACCATTTCAATTCCATCTCATTTCTCTTACTGTATATATTTTAGTTACTTTCTCATTGGTTACTCTGGGTATTTAAATTAACATCTAAATTCATGAAAATCAAATTTGAATTAATACCAACTTAGTTTTAGTGGTATCCCAAAACCTTGCTTGCATAGCTCTGTTCCCTTATTGTTAACTGTAAAAAATTACATCTTTTTATATAGTGTAGCCACTAATGTAAATTAATAATTCTCATCTTATGCATTTGTCTTTTAAATAATATAGAATAAGAGAGGAGTTATAAACCAAAATATAATACTGGTATTTATATTTATGTATGTTGTTAAAATCTGGAAGAGTTCCACAAAAATTAAAACTCTCAGTCTTTGCAGAAATTCTAGATGTGTTGGGGTGCTCCTTCAGTCCTTAGCCAGGCAGTTTACAACTTCCATAGCTTTCATTCCCTGCATTTGAAGGGCCCTTAGCTCAGCTGGAAGTGAGAACTCAGTCTTCTTAGGTCTTTTCTGAGCATGCATCCAGCCCTGGGCATGCACATATTTTTCTAGATTATCTGGAAGATGTAGAGTTTTTAACCCTTACTTCCCCAAGTATCCCTTTCCCTAGCCTCTCCTTCCTAGACTTTTCAGTCTGTCTGTTGCTTGCCCCAACTGTATACATTGCCCCATGGCTGTGGTGAATATATTTGTTTTTAAATGTTTTGAACAAATGGTCCTTTAGAGGACCCCTTAGACTTGGAAAACTATGAGTCAGTTAAAATGAAAGCATACCCTGAGTCAGTCCTTCAGGGACCTTGAAGGACCTTCAGGGATCCTTGAAGGGACCTTCAGCAAACTGCAGCAGGATGTGGGCTGCCATTTTCAAGGTCACTGCAGAGCTAGAGGATGGGGGCTGATAGCATTAAGCTCAAATGCCACAGAGCTTGCTCACTGAAATTCAGGTATTCATTTTCTTCACTAAGCATTCTCCTGGCTATCGTACGTTCTTCATTAGATTCCAGTTTTCTAAAGAAAAGAAAAAAGATAATGCTGACAGTTTTTGTCAGCTTATTCATTGTTTTGTGGATGTTCCCTAATTCACCACTTTTGCTGATGTCACCTTTACTTCTCCCCAGGTATTTTTAAGGCATCTATTATGTGTCAAGCTTTGCATTATATATTTGTATTCAGGACTTAAAACAGCAGTGTAAAATAAGCTTTGTAATCCCCTTTATTGGATAGTTTGGGTCCAGGAGTGTTGAGTAACACAGCAAGTACACAGAGCCTGATATGAGAGTTCAAGTGGGGTCTCTTTAATTCTACTACCTCTTTTCTCTGCTTTCTCATATGTTACAGTATTGGTTGCCTTATGGTTTATGATTAAAGACATACTTGAATTTCATTTTGAGAAAGGAACTTCTTTGTATATTTGTGCTATTCCTTTTTTTTGCAGTGGGTTTTTTGTTTTGTTTTGTTTTAAATTGTTCAGGCTTATTTATTTTCCACATTTGATCTAATAATAATTATTGCTGGGCATGTGAATACATATAAAAATTTAAAGAAAATATTTCCACTACCAGGTTAATCATTACAGTGCCTTCCTGAGAAACAGGAGTATTAAGAATAGATACAGCCATGTAAATAAAAATAGATGAATAAAGTTTGTGTTCCCTTTTGATAAAAATATGCTAAATTTGAAAAATTATCACACATACACTAGTTTTCTCAACATAAGTGAGAATTGCTGACATCTTCTTCCCAATAGCGGAAGAGGAATGCTAGGTTCAAAGAGAATTTTTAGCACAGCATAATTCCAATGGTTGGTCTCATGTACATTCTTCTTACAATAAGAGTACAAAATGAATAAATTAGCCCTCAACTAACTAATGAAATCTGTAACTCAAGCTTGAAGTAAGTTGTAGAATATACGTCTGTTGCTAAAAAGAAGATATTTATTATGTTAAAACACAGTTTTTAACGTGTGAAACTCTACAATTGTATAAATCAGAACATTCATCATTTTAGTATATTCTTATTTCAATTTTCAGATAGTTTCCTAATTTCTGCTTTTTACAACGTTTTCTTTCACTAAATTTAAATTCTGTTATATTTTAAGCAGGTCACCGCACACTCTATTCTTTTAGCTCTTCATTGGATACTCCCCATTCCCATACCTCACTAACCCCTGGTGAACTTTGTATCTCATCTCTTCGTGATCTCAGGCAGAACCTCTGCCTGTGATTTGGGTAGGGCCAGGGTTAGTGCTATGGTGAAGATCCCTTAGAAAGTTGGCTAACCAGGACAAGCACAATGGTCAGGATCTGGAAGCAGCTAGGCTTGCAGTTTTGATCTGGACCAAACACAATTGCAGATCTACAATCATCACAAAAGGGACCAGTACACACATTACAGTTAATAAAAAGTCAAGGGAATGGATGAGCCTGGAAATGACCTTTGGATTCCAGCATATACAGTTCCCAACTTGACAATGTTTAGATTCAAAAAGTTCAGTTTTTACATATTTGACTGAGTTTTAAAATACATTTTTCCTCAAAACATTATTATAAGTTGTAATTAGATTCCCAAGAACTGGTAATTCCTAACTAACCAATAGTATGCATGGTATATCGTGTTAGTGATTGTTCATAACAAGTAAATGCAAGCAAATGAATGTTGCATTCTTTTATTTCATGAAAAAGTTTGCAGTTTTTTTCCTGAATGCAGGCATACAAGGGAGAAAGCTCCAGTCGGGCAGGATTTTAGCAAGAAGAAGGTATCAAAGGGAAATTTCTGAAGGAGAAATTTATGTAATTTATGTAATTTATATTATGTAATTTATAGTTATATTATGTAATTTATATTAAATATAATATATTTACATATTTTATTAATAATAATGCCAATTCTCTGTAACTGAATACATGAATAAACTTTTCTGCATTTGTCAATCTAGAGGTGAGTCAAATATAAGAAGAGGAGGCCTATACTCCTCAGATCTAGGCTTGCTTTCAGCCACCCCCTCACAGTAGAAGAGATCCTCCTTGAATGCAGTGTGACTCTCCAGGTCCATCAACAGTGTGGATGTGACTTGCTATAGAGCAAGGAGAACTTTCCAGCAGCATTCCTCCTAGAGGGTTGAAGGATCCCTTCACAACCCCATGCAGGTGGGAATAAGCCAGAGGCAGCACAATGAGGCTACAATACAGAAAGGATGCTACCTGCAGGAATGCCAGGTGAACAGCATCAGCACCACTCTATCCCAAAACCCTGCAGCCTTTCAGATGGGAACAGCTGTGGTAAATAGAAAGTTATCTACATTAAGCGTTCATCTGTTCTTTACAAGGAATCATAGGGCTAGAAACGTATCATTACCAAATGAAGCCTTATTTCTTTCATAACACCAATCATTAGATGCTGTGTTAATACTTAATTTTGAGTCCCCGAATAAATTTCATATATTGCCTGAGAGTCACTGTAGCATCTTTCAGAGAGGTTATGTTTCCACTGAGTGACTCTAGCTGAGGCATGATGTACAGCTCACAAACTGACCAAGGCAGGACACTTTGCACAAGATGCTATTTCATTAGCAAGGTCTGAATTTTCACAGTAGCCAACACTTTGTGAGCTATTTATAAATTGGCTAATATTTCTTTAATATTTCTTTCAAATTTCTTTCTTAACTTTCGAAAATGATTTCAAAATATACATGGGGCTCCTATTCAGCACACTAAAAACTGGCCATTTGACTTGTAATACTATTTTTTAAGGGAAATTACTGTATTAGTTTTCCATTGCAGCTGTAACAAATTACCATGAACTTAGTGACTTAAGACAACATACATTTATTGTTCACTGCTCAGGAGACTAGAAAACATTTGGCAAGATTGTGTCTCTTTCAAATTCTCTAGAGAAAACTATTTCCTTGCCTTTTCCAGCTTCTACAGGATGTGTGTGTTGCTTGGCTCATAGTCCGGCATCACTCCTTCCATCATCACATCTCTTTCTCTGACTCTGACACTCCTTGGCTTTCTTCTGATAAGTAGCCTTATGATTACATTGGGATCAAACCCAGATAACCCAGGTTAACCTTCCCATCTCAAGAGCCTTAATACCATCCTATCTGAAAAATTCCTTTTTGCTGTGATAGGTAGGAAGGATTAGGACATGGCCATCTTTGGAGGTTATTATTTTGCCTATCACAATCTGTCTTCTGGTCCTCCCCAAAACTCATGTCTTTCCCCCATGCAAAAATATTAAACCCTTCCGAGTATATCCAAATGTCACAACTCATTACAGCATTGAATTAAAGACCATATTCTCAACTAAATCTCAGCAGCTCAAAAGTTCCAAGTATCATTATTGGAGATACCTAAATAAGCTACGCAAGTTGATTGGGTATGATCTACCCTGAGGCACAGTTCCTTCCCATTGTAAATTTGTGGAACTCAAGAAACACGTTTCTGCTTCCCAAATCAAATGGTTGGACAGGCATATGATAACAGTTACAGATATTCTCATTTGAAAAGGGAGAAAATGCCTGAAAAATAATGAAGCACTCTTCCCTCTCCGCCTTTTCAGTTCAAATTGGCAGTGTTTCTGCTGGTATAAAATTCTCAAAAGTTTTGCAGGTCTTCTATGCATGTCTAGAGAGTTCACACTACTGGACAAAAGGCTCCTACTTAAATCTTTCATGGATGATCTAATCTTTATTCCTGGCTTTTACGTACATAGTTGAGTGGTACCATGAGTCACATACCTAATCTCATAGAGTCTACTGTGTAACTGAACACTCTGACCTATTGATACTTTTGAGACATTAGTTTGTCCAACCACACCCTTACCTTATTTTAAGAGCATTCTTCCCTGACAGTTTATCTCTTCTAATTATACCATCTTTTGCAACCTGGATAGACAGAATTTCCTAAATCAAGTCCTGGTCCCTTCAGTTGGCAGTTCTTCCCTCATCTTATCTTTTTCTTCTCACATTTTATTATAAGCAAAAGGAAGAAAACAGGCCACAACTATAACACTTTGCTTGGAACTCTCATCTAAGTATCCAATTTCATTATTTTATCAGTTGCATATAACACCCAGAATTCTTTCTGGATTCTCTAGAGGAGAATCTGTTCCCTGCTCTTCCAACTTCGAGAAGCTACCCGCATTCCTGAGTTTATGGCCACATTGCTCTGATCTCTGCTTCTGTCATCACATCTCCTTTTCTTACCTGGATACTCCTGCCTCTATTTCATAAGATCCCTTGTGATTATACTGGGCCCCTGTGGATAAACCAGGATAAGCTTCTGTGTCCCAGGGGACTTAATGTAATCACATTGGTAAAGCTCCTTTAGATACCAAAGTATCTATAGGTTTGGGAGTGTGGAGAGTTAGGACATGGGCATCTTTGTAGGACCATTTTTTCTACCTGTCACCACCGTACTTTCTGCAACACTGATGTAGTATTTCCATGTGAGTGAAGAAGGCTCAAATCTAAACAGATTATTGGGTAGACATCTGGAGACTAACCCCCTTTTCACACTTAACCAACTATTTTTTTTTTCTTTCAGAAAATAAAAGTGGCAGTTATTTTCTTTCTTCTTCAAATGGGATCAGAGAGGTTAAAAGACAGTTTTACAAAGTTTACACAGTTAGTTAGTGGCAAATTTTTGGCTCTTTTAGCCATCTTAAAGTGATCCACTGTGAGCTGCCCCTGGTCAAGCAGAGAGCTCCCTAGTGAGTCCAGGACCCTAACCCCTTGATTAGTGTGATACAAATCCAGGTTGAAGCAAGTAGTTTATCTCACAAAATGCCCTTTCCTAAACCTAAAGAAAAAACTGTTGAAAATTGGGACATGTGTTTCAACAAGTTAAGGCTTGAATATCTTAACAGAAATGGGAAGCATAATAGAAATTTGACCTCTGGGGGGAAATGCTGGATTCTTGGATCTACCAGTAATTCAGTGAAGTTTTTCCATAAGGCACATTTCTTAACCTTTTAGGTTTTATTTCCTTCATCTGAAAAGTGAAAGTTTCTAGTAGGTGGCCTGGCTGGCTCCTTTGAGCTATGCCAATCTATTATCCCTTAGAGTGCTTTGATCTCAATTCTGTATGAAGGAGGTTGGTTGTGTATCAAGGCATTCTACATTTCAGGAAAACCATCAATGGAAGGCTTCCTCTTATCTAGAGATATTTTTTGAGTATTACAAAAGCATAGGCCATTTTTGAAATGTTCAAAGAGATAAAAAATTTGAATGTTGCTCCCCTACTGAGGCTGAAACATTTGCTATTGGGGGTTTAGCTGAATAATACATTTATCCTTTAGAAGAAAGATGCTATCATAGATATATATTTTTCCAGTGTTTGGAATTCCACTTCTAAGGAGGTATGTTAAAATAAGGGAACAATCCGTGAGGCTTTAATGATAGCACTTTTTGAAAGGGTAATTGTAGAATTACTATCTTTATTATGTTTTTACTAGAATTATTTTTTCTTTAAACATACTCTTTTTCTCAAGTCCAGCTAAATCCCGTCCACTGGTCTCTTCCCACCATCACTAAACTCTCTGCTCCTGCAGCTATATTCTGAAAGCAGACTTCTTAGTGTATAATCCCTATCATCTTTATATGTTAGTGCAGTAACTTTCAGGAAGTAACCAGCTCTCAGGGCCAAATAGCCAGAATAAAGCAGGACAAGAGATGAACTGAATAAGTAAAAGATGAGACCACCATGACAGAAAGGAACACTTCTCATCACTCTTGTAAATACATCGTGCTGGCCAAGAAAGAAGGAGGGCATGAGGAAAAGGGGGAAAAGCCAGGAATGGGCAGTGTGCCCAAGGTGGGAGGTCAAGTCTCCATGAGGGGATCTTCTCTGACAAGTAGGGGCAAACATTAGAAATGCCAGGTGGCAGTGCCTCCAGTGGTCATGGGAATGGAAGCAACGTACCAACATGAGCACAGAGGGAAGAGGAATTAACCATGATTCACGACACTGTCAGGGACTCAGCCAACACATCTGGCTTCAAGTCAGCCTCCAGACCCAGTGGGAAGTAGAGAGTTTCCTGGGGGACAGAAGCTCAGTTATATGAGCTGGCAGACATGGCTGTGTCTAGAGAGAAGCTTTCTCCGTGGAGGGACCATCTCCACATCACACGGATGATGGGAGTGGGTCCCATAAAATTGTCAGCATTTTGGGAGGGCAACTTAAAGACTGCCGTGCTGGGTCTGCTGGCTCAAGTGTGCAGTACCTGTGGCTGGCCTAAGACAGGATCACCTGAAGCATCCCTGCTTACAGCCTGCCTCACACTGGTCCCACTGCCTGAGCCCAGGGCCGTCTTTGCACCTGCATCTGTAAACTGAACAGAGACTGTAGACCAGCACAGAATCTCCAAATCAAACCTGTTCTCCTTTAAGCTCCTGCAGCCCTGCTGTCTTGTGTGCTGCTTCTCACATTTATTGCTTTTACCTGGCATTACAGCTTTATACATACTTACTAAAAAATTTGCTTCTGAAGAAAAATTTTACGTTTTCTGAGCTCGTTGTGACTTTACTGTCCAAAACATTTTTGACTCTTTTAAGTTCTTTGTCCCACTATTTGCTTTACTTTAAAAATTTCTTAAACTTTTTTTAAATTAATTTTTTATTTTTTATAAACATATATTTTTATCCCCAGGGGTACAGGTCTGTGAATCACCAGGTTTACACACTTCACAGCACTCACCAAAGCACATACCCTCCCCAATAAACACTTAAAAGAGCAAAAAAAAAAAAAAAAAAAAATTTCTTAAACTTGCTAACAAACAGATAAAGTCAACATTATTTTCTTTTGTGTTGGCCGAATGCTCTCTTCACAGGCTGTGATTTTTTTTCTTAAAAATTTTATTTATTTATTTATTTGACACACACAGGAGATGCACAAGCAGGGAGAGTGGCGGGCAGAGGGAGAGGGAGAAGCAAGCTCCCTACTCTGCAGGGAGCCTGATGCCGGACTCAATCCCAGAACCCTAGAATCTTGACCTGAACCCAAGACAGATGCTTAATTGACTGAGCCACTCAGACACCCCCAGGCTGTGATTTTTAAGTCAAAATTTTCTTAATTCTGATAAGTTAATACGTTATCCACTTCATGGTCTCTGATAATAGTCCTTTTACATAATTTATGTTTGAAGAAGTCCATTGCAGATTATTTATGAAATAAAACAATCTAAAAGTCTAACAATAATCACTTAAATATATATTCATTATTATGTTATATTATCTATGTATCTGTATATAGTGTATACAGATACATATACCCACACATCTGCATCCTAGAATTAAATAATTCATCTTTCAAAGTTATGTTATATAGAGATTTTCACATGGGAAGTACTCTCTTCCCAATGTTAGGTATATGAAAGATTGAATTTTGTATGCCAAGAACAAAAAGAAAATAAACCATAAAACCAAAAAGAAAATATACGTACATGTCGGAAAACTCTGGACAAAACTTACCAGGTAAAATTATAAGTGAAATGATATCTATATATGGTTTTCTCTTTTACAATTCTCCTGTACTTTCCCATATCCTTCTTTGAACATATACAGTGTATCATTTTAAATGCCATCTCCCTGCCTGAATGTGGTATGTGGTGCTGGGTTCTAGTCCATATGCACTCCCACCTTTTAAGCATTACTCCATCCCTGGGGGAATGGAGCTTCAAACCAGAGGCAGCATATGATTTCTTCTCTTTGATGGACACAGACATTTCTTGCACTGGCTCATATTTTTGTGTCATCCATTCCGGGAATACATACATTAACTACTCTGTCTGCAGTTATAAAATGTGAGTTCTGTACGCAATTTAATAACCAAAAGTTAATCTGTTTCAACAAGTGGAAGTAGTAAAGGCAAAAATGAGTGTTTTTTCATTTTTATTCTCACCCTGGGCACATAGGCAAGATCCAGATTCAATATAAGAAGGAAGGACCAGTAGTGCTAATACCATGTCAAATTAACATTTGTATAAAAATGTAATTATAACATCTGTTTAAAGGTGAATGTTTTCTATTATGATTTCATTCTGTATAATTTCATTTTAAATAGTAGAATAAGAAACTTAAACAGATTAACTCATTAATGAAATTTAGATTCACTATCTAATTAGTAAAGTCTGTAGAGGAGTAAAGGCAGGACAGTGTGGCAACATTGGAAGTGTGCAGAACCTGTTACCAGTTAGTATGTGGTGGACATGCCATTACAGAGACACAGCAATCGGGGGCCTGGTTTCAGATCATGACTCCACAACTTAATAGTTCTACATACTTGTCCTGATCCTTTAATATCTGTTCCACACTTTCCTGCCTTAGAAACTGGGATATTAACAGCAGCAAATCTCCTAAAGCTATTTTGATTAGTTGTGTTAATGCAGCTAAGCATTTAACACAGTGCCTGGCATAGATCTGGTGGATATTATGTCCATTACTGTTTGAGACATCGGTGGCAGTGGTCATAGATGGCGGTATTATTATCTGGGAGACCAGGCTTGGATTAAAAACAATTAGTTGTTCCAGAAAGTTGCTCTCATAACAATTTCACCTACTCTTTAGTGTCATGTCATCAGTCCAGTACACAATAATTATAGCCAGCTTCTGGTTAAAATGTGGACTGAACATTTATTACACAATTATGTTTTTTGAGGTTATCAAGTATTTTAGAAAATACATATATTTTCAGCCTTGTCAAAGGAAGTTTTCTTAGATTATTCTGAATATGGGATGGGAAACAAAGAATAAATCATTTTTAAAGGCATCTGAAAATTGCTTTACAAGTGGTAATGTATGTACAGACACACACACCAACCCACAGAACAGATTAGATTTGACTTAGACCTTATTTCTAAATGCATCTTCAATGCAAGCCTGTACAATTTGGTGAAACAGTTTAGGCAATTTCATGAAATATGGTAATTAAAATAATGAGTGACATACTTAATATGGCTTATTGGAACATGGTGACTGCTCAGTAAATAGCCAGAATTGGCGAGTTATTTAAAGATCTTCATCTCTTACTTTTCAGCCTGACCATCTCCGCAGAGTGCCCAATGCAACTTGAGGATTTCCCGATGGATGCCCATGCTTGCCCTCTGAAATTTGGCAGCTGTAAGTTGTTTTCACAAGTAAGAACCATGGATATACTTTTGGGGTTATTTCCACATTCATTCAGAATTTAGGTTCTGTATGCAAATAAGCACAATATGTGGCAGTCTGCTTGAGAAGACTGAAATGTTGCGGATTACTCATTCCTTTGTCCCTGTCTGCAGCCTCATCCTCACTTCTGAAATGTTGGAAGGCAGCGTTAGAACCAAACTGTTCCCTTCTTTCTTTGTGCTATCCATGTGTTCTTAAGTTATGTGAAGTTTTCATTTTTGAAATCAGAAGAATGTGCTCTTTGAGACTGAGCATCAGGTTTTTTATAACTGATGAACCAATATTGTTACATTATCATTAATTAAGGTCCATAACTTACGTTAGTGTTCATTCTTGTGTTGTATATTATATAGGTTTTGGTAAGTGTATAGTGACATGTATACATCATTATATTATCATACTAAGTGGTTTCACTGCCCTTAGAATGTTGTGCTCCACTGATTCACCCTCCCTTCCATCAGTCCCTAAAAACTACTGATCTTTTGTATCCATATTTTTCCTCTTCCAGAATGTCATATAATTGGAATCGTATAGTATGCAACCTTGTCAAATTGCTGCTTTTACTTTGTAATATGTATTTATGGTTTCTCCATGCCTTTCATGGTGGAAAAACTTATTTCCTTTTAGTGCTGATTACTGGTCCATTGTTTGGTAATACCATAATTTATCCATTCACTTGCTGAAGGACATCTTGTCATATCCTTGTGACATATGATACTGAATAGCTTTTCTTTTTTTTTTTTAATTAAGTTCAATTAGCCAACATATAGTACATCATTAGTTTTTGATATAATGTTCAACAATTCATTAGTTGCACATAATACCCAGATCACGTGCCCTCTTTGGTCCCCATCACCAGCTACAATCCGCCCCCCAACTTTTTTCCCAGAGTCCAGAGTCTCTCATGGTTTGTCTCCCTCTCTTGAGTTCTTCCCATCCAGATTTCCCTCCCTTATCCTGTGGTTCTTTGCACTATTCCTTATATTCCACATATGAGTGGAAATGTATGATAATTGTGTTTCTCCAACTGACTTATTTAGCATAATCCCCTCCAGTCCCATCCATATTGGTGCAAATGGTAGGTACTCATCTTTTCTGATGGCTGAGTAATATTCCACTGTATGTATGAACCACATCTTCTTTATGCATTCATCTGGTTGAAGGACATCTTGGCTTCTTCCACAGTTAAACTACTGAATAACTCTTCATATATTTATTTGCTCTCTGTTCATGGTATTTTGGTGAGGTGTTTGTTCAGGGCGTTTGCCCATTTTTAATCTGCTTGTTCACGTTCTTATTGTTTAATTTCAAGAGTTCTTTGTATATTTTATGTACCCATTCTTTATAAGATATGTATCTTGCAAATATTTTCTCCAAGTCTACAACTTATCTTCCCATTTTCTTGACAATGTCTTTCATATAGCAGGCATTTACAACTTTAATGAAGTCTAGCTTATGAATTACTTCTTTAATGGATCATGTCTCTGAGGTATATAAAAATAAGGTTATCTATATTTTCTTCTGTATCATCATCTAGGAGTTTTATAGTTTTACATTTTACACATAGATCTGTGATCTATTTTGAGTTAATTTTTTGTGAAGATACAAGGTCTCTTTCTAGATCCTCTTTTTTTCTTTTTTTTCATTTTGCATGTGGGTGTGTAGTTGTTTCAGCACCATTTGTTGAAAAGACTATCTTTAATCTATTGTATTGCCTTTGGTCCTTTGTCAAAGATCAGATGACTTGGTTTGTGTGGGCCTATTTTTGACCTTTCTAATCTGTTCCATCGGTGTGTTTGCCTATTCTTTTGCCAATACTACCCTGTCCTGAATACTATAACTTTTTTTTAATACTATAACATTTTTTAAAGAATATTTTTATTTATTTATTTGAGATACAGTGAGAGTGAAAAGGGGGCGGGGAGCATGACTGGGGGGAGGGGCAGTGGGAGAGAAAGAAGCAGGCTCTCCTCTGGGCAGGAAGCCCAACTCAGGGCTTGATCCCAGGACCCCAGGATCATGACCTGAGCCAAAGGCAGACACTTAACTGACTGAGCCACCCAGGCACCCCAAGTACATGAAGAAAACTTAAAGCTATATTGCTAAGGAAAAGAAACCTATCTGAAAAGGCTACATATTCTGTAATTTCAACTATATAACATTCTGGAAAAGGTAAAGCTATGGGGACAGTAAAAAAGATCAGTGACTGCCAAGGGTTAGGTAGGGAAAGAGGGACAACAGAGGATTTTTTTAGGGCAATAAAAATTATTCTGTGAATACTCTAACATTTTATACTCAGTCTTGAAGTTGGGTAGTGTCACTTCTCTGGCTTTGCTCTTCTCCAATATTATGCTGGCTATTCTTTTGCCCCTCCACATAAACTTTAGAGTCAGTTTGTTAATATCCACAAAATAACTTGCTGGGATTTTTATTGTTATTGCATTCAATCTATAGATCAAGTAGGGAAGAACTGACATCTTGACATTATTTAAGCCTCCTGTTCATGAACAAGAAATAACTCCATTTGTTTAGCTTTTTATTTCTTTCATTAAAGTTTTGTACTTTTCTTTATATAAACCAGATTACCTTGGCCCCAAATCAAAGATATTGCAAAAATGACAAAACTTTGGATCAGTATCCCTCATGTATAGAGACCTTTTAAAAAGTCCTTAACAAAGTACTAGTACATTGGATTCAATAAAATGAATAATACACTATGACCAAAATCAAGTAGTTTATTCTAGAAATGCAAGACTGAGTTATAATCCACTATTTTTTTCACTATTTTAACATTCTAAACAAGAAAACCAACATAATAGGGGCGACTGGGTGAGTCAGTCGATTAAGTATCCGACCTTTGGTTTCAGCTCACATCATGCTGTCAGGATTGTGAGATCAAGCCTCATGTCAGGCTCTGCACTGGGTATGGAGCCTGCTTGGGATTCTCTCTCTCATCCGCCACTACCCCTCTACCCTGCTCACACACTCTCTTTGTAAAAAAAAATAAAATCTTTTTAAAAAAGGAAAAAAAGAAAACTAACATAGTTATATCAATTGATGCAGGGAAAACATTCTCAGAAAACTAATAGTAGAAAAGACACTCCCAAATTTGATAAAGTACTTCTACAAACAAACAACCACAATGAAAAACTTTTAATTATAATATTACACTTAATGTAAAAAAAAAAAAAAAAAAAGACTGCATAGTTTCCTAAGACTGAGAATAAGATATTGATGTCTGCTTTTACCACTTTTACTCAACATAAGGAAATTCTAGCCTTTGTAGTAGGACACGTAAGGGAAATAAAAGTGTACAGATTAGAAAAAGAAGGCGGCGCGCAGGCCTTGCCGAGCCGGCCGGCCGGCCTGGCTCCCCTCCCCGGCCCCGACGGGCGGGCGGGCTGCCCTGAGGAGGCGGGGAGGGGAGGGCTGGGCCGGCCGGCGGGTGGGCTACGATGCCGAACTTCTGCGCTGCCCCCAACTGCACGAGGAAGAGCACGCAGTCGGACCTGGCCTTCTTCAGGTTCCCGCGGGATCCGGCCAGATGCCAGAAGTGGGTGGAGAATTGTAGGAGAGCAGACTTAGAAGATAAAACGCCTGATCAACTAAATAAACATTATCGATTATGTGCCAAACACTTTGAGACCTCTATGATCTGTAGAACTATACATTTTGCAGAGGCATCAGAAAACTAAAGAATGATTGGGTTATTTTATTTCTCAAAATTAATTGAAGCAGATACTTGTGAAGTCATTGGGAGAGTCCTTATAGGACAGTTCTTCGAGATAATGCAATACCAACAATATTTGATCTTACCAGTCATTTGAACAATCCACATAGTAGACACAGAAAACGAATAAAAGAATTGAGTGAAGATGAAATCAGGACACTGAAACAGAAAAAAATTGATGAAACTTCTGAACAGGTACCAAAACATAAAGAAATAAACAACAGCAACGCTCAGAATCCTAGTGCAGAAGAAGGGGGTGAGGAACAGGATGAAGATATTTTACCTTTAACCCTTGAAGAGAAAGAAAACAAAGAATACTTAAAATCTCTGTTTGAAATTTTGATTCTTATGGGAAAACAAAACATACCTCTGGATGGGCATGAAACTGATGAAATTCCAGAGGGTCTCTTTACTCCTGATAACTTTCAAGCGCTGCTGGAGTGCCGGATAAATTCTGGTGAAGAGGTTCTGAGAAAGCGCTTTGAGACAACAGCAGTTAACACATTGTTCTGCTCAAAAACACAGCAGAAACAGATGCTAGAGATCTGTGAGAGCTGCATTCGGGAAGAAACTCTCAGGGAAGTGAGAGACTCGCACTTCTTTTCCATCATCACTGATGACGTAGTGGACATAGCAGGAGAAGAACACTTGCCTGTGTTGGTGAGGTTTGTTGATGAATCTCATAACCTGAGAGAGGAATTTGTGGGCTTCTTGCCTTATGAAGCTGATGCAGAAATTTTGGCTGTGAAATTTCACACTACGATAACTGAGAAGTGGGGGTTAAACATGGAGTATTGTCGTGGACAGGCTTACATTGTGTCCAGTGGATTTTCTTCCAAAATGAAAGTTGTTGCTTCTAGACTTTTAGAGAAATATCCCCAGGCTGTCTACACACTTTGCTCTTCCTGTGCCTTAAATATGTGGCTGGCAAAATCAGTGCCTGTTGTGGGAGTGTCTGTTGCGTTAGGAACAATTGAGGAAGTTTGTTCTTTCTTCCATCGATCTCCACAACTGCTTTTGGAGCTTGACAATGTAATTTCTGTCCTCTTTCAGAACAATGAGGAAAAGGGTAAAGAACTGAAGGAGATCTGCCATTCTCAGTGGACAGGCAGGCATGATGCTTTTGAAATTTTAGTGGACCTCCTACAAGCACTTGTTTTATGTTTAGATGGTATAAATAGTGATACAAATATTAGGTGGAATAACTATATAGCTGGTCGAGCTTTTGTACTCTGCAGTGCAGTAACAGATTTTGATTTCATCGTTACCATTGTTGTTCTTAAAAATGTTCTATCTTTTACAAGAGCCTTTGGGAAAAATCTCCAAGGGCAGACCTCTGATGTCTTCTTTGCAGCCAGTAGCTTGACTGCAGTGCTGCATTCACTAAATGAAGTGATGGAAAATATTGAAGTTTATCATGAATTTTGGTTTGAAGAAGCCACAAATTTGGCAACTAAACTTGATATTCAGATGAAACTCCCCGGGAAATTCCGCAGAGCCCAGCAAGGTAACCTGGAATCTCAGCTCACCTCTGAGAGTTACTATAAGGAAACTCTAAGTGTTCCAACAGTGGAACACATTATTCAGGAACTGAAAGATATATTCTCAGAACAGCACCTCAAAGCTCTTAAATGCTTATCTCTTGTACCCTCTGTCATGGGACAGCTCAAATTTAACACATCAGAGGAACACCATGCTGACATGTACAGAAGTGACTTGCCCAATCCTGACACACTCTCAGCTGAGCTGCATTGCTGGAGAATCAAATGGAAACACAGAGGGAAAGATATAGAGCTTCCATCTACCATTTATGAAGCCCTCCATCTACCAGACATCAAGTTTTTTCCCAATGTTTATGCATTGCTGAAAGTCCTGTGTATTCTTCCTGTGATGAAGGTTGAGAATGAACGCTATGAAAATGGACGAAAGCGTCTCAAAGCATACCTGAGGAACACTTTGACAGACCAACGGTCAAGTAACTTGGCTTTGCTTAACATAAATTTTGACATAAAACATGATCTCGATTTAATGGTGGACACATATATCAAACTCTATACAACTAGGTCAGAGCTTCCTACAGATAACTCAGAAACCATTGAAAATACCTAAGAAACGTTTAAAGTAGGCTTTCTCTTATGTTTGATATTTGGAAAAATCTGTAAGAAATTTGAAAACATCTTACAGAAAAGCTGTCAGGTGTATGTAGGCCACTTAATCACTGAATATCTTGACGTATTGACCTCTCATTGAGTATATTAGCCGTTGATAATCTGCCTATTTAAATGGCCCCTGTTTAAACTCTCATGCTTTGGAGACATACCTGTTCTTCCAGAAGATAGCATTGAATGTGCCACATTACACTTCTGTGGGATTTCTGCTAGTGGCACTTGGGAATTGTTTTAGTTAAGTCATTTTAGACATAACATTTATTATCACTGGATCCAATTGTTGGGTATTGAGTTATCACTTTTTAGAAGATAAAGATTTTGAAGAGGTATGGGGGAAGGGATACATTTTAGAAAATGTTACAAGAAGCTCATGAGTGACCCTTGAGTAGTAGGAGTGTTAGTATGTTAAAATCTGTAATGGACAGTTCAGGGAGTTACCAGACAGAAACACATGAGCTTGCCAAGCAACTATTGCAGTAGAGATTTTGTCTTTATCAAATGAACTTAACAGAACAAGCTACAGTTAAAGTTTGAATGGGAGAGCCTCCCATTGTTCCACATTGGGTTGTTGCTGTTTACATTCCTTTGTTGAGCCTACATCTTCATAAGGTCTTTAGCATGAGTATGTTGAAACACCTACAACTTCATAAGCTTTTTAGCAGGTATATGTTGAACACCTCTGTTCATGGTCAAGGCAGGATCAGAGGCCATGGATACTGACAACTGATTTGTCTGTTTTCCTCTGTCTTTTTCCATGACTATATCTACTGCCTCGTCTTGATTTATAAACAAAACCTGGAAAACCTACAGAAATAAGTGTTTTGTGGTTTATCTAGGAATAATACAGAAAATATTACTGTTATTTTTGGTGAAAAAGATCAATTTTGTATAGTTTATTTCAACTTAAATAAAATGTGAATTTTGTTTAAAAAAAAAAAAAAAAAAAAAAAAAAAAAAAAAAAAAAAAGAAAAAGAAGAAAAACAGGTTGTTTTCTTTTAATCTTTGTATCTTTTATTTGCTTGTCTTGTCTTATTGCATTAGTTAGGACTTCCAAAATCTCCAAATATAATTGTGCATTTGTGTATTTCCACTTTCAGTTCAATCAGTTTTTGCTTTACATATTTTTCAGCAGATATTTGGTGAATATACATTTGGGATTGTTAGGGCTTCTTGGTGGATTTGCATAATATTCTTCTCTGTCTCTGGTATTTTTCTTTGTTTTGAAATCAGCCTGATATCTATGTAGCCATTCTTGCTTTCTTTTTGAATAATGTTTGAATGATATTTTATTTTTTTCTTAATTTACTCTCAACACTTATATATCATTATGTGAAAATAAGTTTCTTGTAGATGGCATATAGCTAGGTCAGATTTTTTAATTAACTTTGTCAATCTATGCCTTTTAATTGGTGTATTTTCATCATTTACATATAATGTATCTATTGATATGTTAGTGCTTGGGTCTGCCATTTGTTTATTTTTTGTTTTGTTCTCTATTTTTCTCATTTCTTTATAATCTTTTTTCTGCCTCCCTATTGGTTAACTGGATAATTATTATGATTAATTATTGTATTATTATTAAATTTTATTTACTTACAGTATTTTTTTCTATACAGTTTTTCCTCAACTCATAAAGGGATTACATCTTGATAAACTCATTGTAAGTTGAAAATATTGTAGGTTGGAAACACATTTATTATACCTAATCTATAGAACATTATACCTTAATCTAGCTAAGTGTGCTCAGAATACTTACGTTAGCTGACAGTTGGACTATATCATCTAACATAAAGCCTCTTTTTTTATAAAGTGTTGAATATCTCATACAATTTATTGAATCTTACACAAAAATGGAAAACAGAATGGTTGTATGGGCATAGTATGGTTGTAAATGTGTCAGTTGTTTACCCTTGTGATCATGAGGTCGATTGGGAGCTGTGGCTCAGTGCCACAGCCCAGAACCACATATTGCTAGCCTGGGAAAAGGTCACAATTCAAAATTTGAAGTGTGATTGATACAAAAGATGTATTGTTTTATAGCATCATGATGAAAAGTCGTAAGTCAAACTATCTTAAGTTGGAAACTGTTTATGTATATTTTTTGTATAGCTTTTTAGTTGTTGCTATAATTGTTTACATACAGTTGACTCTTGGACAATATGACAGAGGTACCAACTTCCCACACAGTTGAAAATTCATGTATAACTTTTGACTCCCCAAAACTTAATTACTAATAGTCTACTGTTGACTGGAAGCTTTGCCAATAACCTAGTCAATTTACACGTATTTTGTATGCTATAGGTATTACATACTGTATTCTTATAATAAAGTAAGCCAGGGAAAAGAAAATGTTATTAGGAAAATCGTAAAGAAGAGAAAATATATTACAGTATTTTACTATACTTATAAAAAAAAAAAAAACCATGTATTAGCGGACCTGCATGTTCATACCCATGTTGTTTAAGGAGTCAACTGTATACATAGCTTATCATTTAACTAGATCAAATGAAAAATAAAAACCTTACCTCCCTTTTATGTGCTTATCTTCCCAGAATTATAATACAGTTGCCTAAAGATGTTCTTTTTGTACATCTAGAACCATATCAGAGAATGCTGTAGTTTTTATTTGAACTATCAAACTTCGTTTTACAAACTCAAGACAAGAAGGAAAATTCTATTATATTTACTCATATTTTTACTTACTGTGTTCTTTCTTAAGTGTTCCAAGATTTCTTTTTTAAAACTAAGCTGTTTTATAATAAAATACTAATAAAAATTCAGTAAATAAAATAAAAATACTAACATGATAAAATATTTTAAAATAAAACTTATTTTATAACTCCTTAGCAAACTTCTGTTAGCTATTTTTTAGGATAGACTAGATTGGCTTTGCTCCATTGATTGTCAAAGATCAGTTGACTTGGTTTCTGTGGTTCTATTTTTGAGCTTTCTAATCTGTTCCATTGGTGGTTTTGCCTGTTTTGCCAATACTACTCTGTCCTGAGTACTATAACTCAAGCAATAAATTCTCTTTGTTTTCCTTCATCTGAAAATTTTTTATTTTACCCTTCATACCTGATGATTATTTTCATCAGATATATTGTGTTCTGATAGTTCTTTGACACTTGAAAAATGTGTTGCTTTATTCTTGCTTTCTTGCTTACTGATACCACTCAAATCATTTTTCCCTTATTGGTAAGATATTATTTTTCTTTGGTTGCTTTCAAGATTTTTTCTTTGTCTTTAGTTTTCAGAGGTTCAACTATGATTTGTATAGGTGTAGCTTTCTTTGAGTTTATCCTGCTTGGGCCTTCCTAAGCATCTTGAATCTAGATTTTTGCCAAATTTAAAAGTTTGAGCAATTATTTTTGAATACTTTTTCTGCCCCAGCCTCTTTCTCTTCTCTTTTCCTAAATCCAATGTCATGAATATTAGATCTTTTATTGTTGTTGTTGTTATACCCCCCCATAGGTTTTGAAGCTCTTTTCATTTTCTTGGGTTCTATCCATTTTTCATATTTCTGTTCTTTAATTTCTGTTATTTTATCTTTGAGTTTACTAATTCTTTCTCTTTTCCCCTGCATCCTGCTTATGAATTCATGTATTGATCTTTGTATTATGTTTTTTTGTATCTTTCAGTTCTGTCAAATTTAATATTTCTGTTAACTTGACTGGGTCATGACATGCCCAGGAATTTGGTCGAGCATTATTCTGGGTGATGTCTGTTAGGATGAGTTTGGATAGATTAATAGATTGAGTGAAGCAGATTGCCTTTCCCAATGTGGGTGGGACTCATTCAATTAGTTGAAGTCCTGAATAGAACAAAAATGTTGACCTTCCTATTACAAAGGAAAACTTCTCTTACCTGACCACCTTGATCAGGACCATTGGTCTTTTCCTGTCTTTGGATTCAAAGTGAAACATCAGCCCTTGCGTCTCTGGCCAGCCAGTTCTGAGACTGGTAGTACACCATCAGCTTTCCTGGGTCTTCAGCTTGCTGACTACAGAACTTCTCAGCATCCATTTTCACAAGAACCAATTCCTCATAATAAGCTTTTTTAAAAAAAGAATGTCTACCTATGTTCTATTGGTTCTATTTCTCTGGAGACTAATACATATATTGGTTCTGAGAAGTGGGTGTGCTGTAACAAATACTTAAAAATGTGGATGTTTCCTAAAAAAAAAAGTAAAATAAAATGTGTAAGTGTCATTAGAACTGGATAATGGGTAGAGAGGCTGGAGAGTATTGTGGTGCAAGATAGAAAAAGCCAACATTGCTTAAAGGGACTTGGTGATTCTGGTAAAATATGAGAAGGGAAAAGGAGAGCTGGAGAGAAAGCCTTCATCTTCTTAGAGAATCTGTAAATAATCACGAACAGAATGCTGGTAGACATGGCTCTTCTGGTGAAGTCTCAGTAGAAATGAGCCACAGGTTAGAGGAAACTGGAGAAAAGGCAATCCTTGTTATAAATTGACTAAGTTGTGTCCAGAGCAGTTGGCTGAATTGTGTTCTAGTGTTTCATGGAAGGTAGAACTTGTGAGCAATAAAATTGGATATTTAGTCGAGATTTCTAAGCAAAGAGTTGAGTTCCTCATCATTGCTCATAGTAAAATATGAAAAGCAAGGGATGGATTTGAGGAGGAATTATTAAGCCAAAAAGAATTAGAATTTAAATATTTAGAAAATCTTTAACCTTCCCTATTCTGAAAAACAAGGAAGCTTGTTATGGAGAAAACACCAATGGCGTGAGTAGACAATTGCTTCATAAAATTGACGCCCATGATGTTGATTGGCTGCCTCAGCAGAAACCAGAAACAGTGACTCCAAAGGCAATTCAGAGATGATAAGGACTGCTGGTACCATCACAGGCCTCAGTTTCAAAGGGCAGAACTGCCAACCAGCAGAACTGTGTGGACAGAGTTCTTGCAAAGAACCTTGACAACAGCACCTCAAGAGCAGTGGGGTGAAGCTGCCACCCCACTAGGCCTGGATGGCAGACCATTGAACCAAAGAGGAAGATTCTCAGGCCTTAGGAATGTTCCTAGCTAGGTTTTGGATTTGCATGGGACTCATCACCCTTTTCCTTCTGATTTCATTTTTGGAATCGGAATGTCTATCCTCTGCCTGCCCCACCGTTGTGTTTTAGAAGCACATAATTTGTTTGGTTTCACAAATTTACAGCTGAAGAATTTTGCCTCAGGATAAATTGAATCTCACCCATATCTGATTCAGATGATACTTAGATGAGACGTTGGGCTTTAGATATTGGGGCTGATGCTGTTATTAGTTTAGATTTTGATGCTATTTAGGTGGAATGGATATATTCTGCATGCAAGAAAGACATGAATTTGAGGGGGGCAGTGTCAAAGTGCTATGTTCTGAATTGTGTCTCCCCCACACATTACAATGTTGAAACCCTAATCCACAATGTTACTGTGTTTGGAGACAGAGCACAATTAAATGACAGACACGTAACACAGACAGATATTAAGATTAAGGAAGTCATAAGGGTGGAACCCTAATCCAATAGGATCGGTGCCCTTAGAAGAAGAGGAAGAGAGAGAAATCTTTCTTTTTCTGCAAACACATGCAATGAGGAAAAGCCACATCAACACATGGCAGAAAGGCAGCCATTTGCAAGCCAGGAAGAGAACTCTCACCGGAAACAAATTTGCTGGCACTTTGGTCTTGGACTTCCCAATCTCCAGATCTGTGAGAAATAAATCTTGCTAATTTAACCACCCAGACTATGCTGTTTTGTCATGGTAGCCCA
The DNA here is from genome assembly GCF_009829155.1 of Mustela erminea. NCBI lineage: Eukaryota > Metazoa > Chordata > Mammalia > Carnivora > Mustelidae > Mustela > Mustela erminea. Next base: position 26,177,061 of record NC_045618.1, read on the forward strand.
AGCAGACCAACATAACTTATAAAACATCTGTTTGGTCTTTCCTTATCTCTTCTTTTTCTTTACAGAGACCTTATAGTTTCTCATTTGTTTCAAGCATATTTTGAATTGGTCATTGCAGCATTTTATTATGGCTGCTTCAAAAATTATTTGTCAGGTAATCCTAGTATCTCTCATGTTTGTTTTGGTATGTATTGATTTTTTTAAAATTCAGTTTGATCTTCCTAGTTGTTGGTATGATAAATAATTTTCTGTTGGAACCTGGACATTTTGTGTGTTGTGTTATGAGACTCATTCAAGTCTCCTGTTTTAGTTGGCTTTTTTTTTTTTTTTTTAACCCTGCTCTAGCAGGGAAGGTTGCAGCATAGCCTCATTACTGCCAGGAGTGGGTAGAAGTCCAGGTTCTCCACTCAACACCCATGACACAGGGTGTATGGGGCTCTTTATTCTTGCTGGGCAGGTGCAGGATTTCCAGCTGCATACCGGACCTCCTCAGATACCAGATGAGGTAGAGTGCTTCACTAGCATTGTGCAGTAGCAGAATTCTCAATTTTTACTAATTCTCTACTGAAACAGCTCCAGCAAGGAGCAGGAGGGACCTGCTACTGCTGGATTAATGTGGACCTCCGGGCTCCCCACATGGTTGCCAGCACACTATAAGGAATGGGTGTCATTACTGCCTCATCGGAGTGATGGTGCTAGTTCCCTTTTCTCTGATGCCACTACGTTGGTGAGTTGGGAATCTGGTGAGACTAGAAGTCTGGGACCTTCACTTTCTTCTTGGTCAGCAGAACTGCAATTCTTCTGTGGTGTTTGACTGGACTTCTCTAGTTACTGTCTAAAAGTTTTCTGTCTTGATATGCTGACCCTTTCCTGGTCTTTGGGCTAGAGAGAGTACAGGCTTATGGTGGCAGTGTTACTGTACTTTGTTTATGCCTTATGTGTTTCTGGGTTGCTAAGCTTCTTGGGCTCCTGTCTGAGATGTATGAGGTAAGAATAAAACCATAGAACTCACTATTGGGTCATCTCTTGGGTACCAAGACCCCAAGACTTGTCTGCTTATTCTTTCTACAGATTCTTCCTATATTTTATATCATGTCCAGGTTTTCTAGCTGTATTTAATGGGGAGAATAGGGAAAAATACATCTCCATTTTCCTGGAAGCAGAAGTCCCCTTATATGTGTTTTTATTTTTATTGATACTTCCTAGAGTTTGTTAAACCTTGAATATATAAATTGGTCTTTCATCAAATTTGAGGAATTTGATGGACAGAGACCACTCTTCCTTCAAATATTTTTCTGTTTCATCCTCTTTTTTTCCATCTGGAGTTTTAATTATATTAATTTTTTAAAGAATTGTTTTCTTCCTGTATTCTTTATATTGAATAATTTACATCAGACTGTCTTCAAGTTCACGAACTTTTTAAAGAAAGATTTTTATTTATTTATTTTTTATGAGACAGAGAGCACAAGAGAGAGAATAAGAGCGGGAAGATGCAGAGGGGGAGGCAGACTCCCTGCTGAGCAGGGAGCCTGATGCAGGTCTCAATCCCAGGACTCTGAGATCAGATCACCACCTGAGCTGAAAGCAGATGTGTAACCAACTGAGCAATCCAGGCTCCCCTAAGTTCACTGACTTTTATGTCATCTTCAATATACTGCTTAATTCATACAGTAAATTTTTTATTTAATATCTTTGTCAGTTTTAGAATTTGTATATGGTTCTTTTAAATAGTTTCAATGTCTCTGCTCAACTTACTCTTGGTTTTTCATTACAGAACATTACGTTTTTTTCCCTTTACACTCTTAAGCATAACCATTTAAGCTGCTTTAAAATCCTTGTGTGCTAAATCCAGGATTAAATCCTCTTGGGGTCATTCCACATTGATCATTTTTTTCTCTTAAGTGTGGGTCTGTTTTTTTCCTGTTTCTTTTACATTTAATATTTTGAATTAATTCCTGGATATTTCAGTGTTATATTGAAGAGACTGGATTCTATTAAACTTAGAGTATCACTTTCTTTTTAGCTAATTAACTTGATCAAAGGAAAACTCCAAACTCTGTCTTTGGTGCAGTAGGCAACAGCTGACATTGTCAGGTGGTTCCTCTACCTTAGTTGGGCTGACAGGATTATCCAGGAATGCATAATTCAGGGATAAGTGTTGATAGTGTAGAGTTCACATACATCCATTACATCAAGTTTGGGGCTCCTCTGTAGCTCTTTTTCTTTCTAGGATTTTACACTGCATTTTTCAGATGCATTATTTTGATAGCTCTAGACTCTTTTAGGTTCTTGAAACCCGTAAGACCAACCCATAAGCTTTAGTCACCTCACAGCTCTGACTCAAAGCTTTTTAACTAAAAAGGCATTCCCTTCTTCCAAGTGGCAACTCCCTCCAGTTTCTTCCTGTTTGTTCACTCTCTAGGGCCTTCAAGGAGTTACTTCTCTTTTACATGGTGTCCAGAGCTAATAGCTATTACCTGATTAACAAACACTGGCAGGAGAATTTCGTTTGACTCCAGGGGTTTCCTTTTGTATTGCTTCTCTCATCTCAAAGAGATGTTTGGAATTAGGAGAGGGGACTGTGTGTGATGAGCCAAAAGTTTAGGTTGGATGGAAATAATATATATATTTTTTCCAACTATGAACCTTCAATGCCATGGAAAAATTAAACATATATTTATTGAGGGGAAGCAGTATAAGGGAAGGAAGCTTTCAGGAGGATTTATTTAAGTCATTTGTTGTCTTGGGGTAGCTGTGCACACCAGTGCTTGACAAGACTTCAAAAGATCCCTACGGCATCTTATTTGGGAATCCCTGATTCATGTCCCTGAAAGGAAATGAATTGTGCATGTCCCCAAGAGGAAAATGAGTTGTATGACTTAAAATTATACCCTCTTTGCATATGAAAATTATGCTCTTGATCTGATCAAAGGCAAAACACTGAAAGTGAAATTGTCAGCTTTTTCATCATTAATCAAATAAATTCAAGATCGTGTGATGTTTAAATATAATGACAATGATATGCAGGCCAGACAGCACAAAAGCAATTTTTGTGAAAGAAAATATATGACCCTCTAAATCCTTCTTCACTAAATTTTCTCATATTCAACAGCCAACCAGCTGCAGTTAAGTCATTTATTACATTCAAAGATAAAATACACATCTGATAGGATCTCATCACTTCTACAATCAGTCGCACCAAATGAGATCAATTGGTGTATGTATATGTGTATGTGTGTGTGTATACACATATAATTTGAACTCAGTAGAAAACCTAAAATCAATATAAACACTTCTTGAATTCAGTAGAGATTTTGAACTTTCATGCTAAATTTCTTTTTTATCTGCCTGGTATTTTGAAGATTGGTTTTAGATGCTGCTTGTATCTTTATATCTGATGTCAATATCATTACTACAATATACAAAGCAATTAGAAGGATTTTTTAAAAGATTTTATTTATCTGAGGGAGAGATAGCGAGAGAGAGCATGAGGTAGTGGCAGGGAGAAGGAGAAGAAGCCTCCTCACCCACCAGAGAACATGATGTGGGGCTTGATCCCAGGACCCCAGGACCATGACCTGAGCCAAAGGGAGATGCTTAACCAACTGAGCCACCCAGTTACCCCAGAAGGATTTTGATTTTCTTAATACATCATGTTTATATACAGTTGTCCAAGGGCTAGAAAACTGCAGAAATTTCACCTTTCTTCAGCTTATATGGTTTCAGCACAGGGCAAAATAATTTTAAGAGAAGAAATGTTATTTAAGTTTTTTTTCTTACTTATCTTTCATCTTTTTTGATTTACTAAAAATAGCTGCTTGGCCAAGTAGTTCACTTATACCATGGGCATCTAAGCATGATGCAGAGGCTAAATGTGATAGTATAATGAGTTTCAAATTACCCAATCTAACAGTTCTCTGCTATTAGGAGACAAAGGAATGCAAATAGGTGTCATTATTCTAATGAGCCACATGCTCTGGCTTCTCTAATGCAGAACTGAATTAACAGACATTTCTGTTATTGCTATCTCTACTCTCAAGAATTGAAACAAATGTTGAAATTAGCCCTACTTTACAGAGGGATGTTTTCTAGTCCATAAGGAAATCCCGAGAAGATAATGGCATGGCTTATATTTGGAAGTGAATGCTTAAATCAAGACTTTTATAAAAGAAAAAAAAAAACTTAATTTTTTTTGTTCATTTTATTTGCGGAATGATGCATTAAATAGTAGATTAAGTCATGAGACAACATCTGGATTCATGAAAATATATGCTAAATTAGATACAGATGCCTCTTTGGTAAACATCCAGTGGAGAGAATTTCACAAAATCAGGGTAAATCTCCCTGTAGTGAGCTATTAGTTCATTCAAACATGTGGAATTATGACACTATTAGCTGCATTCATCATTCCCAGCATGTAACGACTCAGCATGAGTGTGGGTGATGTAGAACACAGATTTCAGAGTATCTAATGAGGGTACGATAGTCTGTGAGGTCTTGAAGCACATTGAAGTTCTGTCTGTGTTGTGTCTGAGTTTAGATGCACTAGTAAGCCTTGGTTACAGATACACTGGCTGTGTTCTTCCTTCTGCTGGGTGCAGTTAAGAATTACAGAAGCATGAGTAGTGCTCTGCTCCCAGTGAACTGAAGGACAATTGTATAATAAGATTAAATACCATTGTACAGCTGAAAGCCAGCTGGAATTCAGACAGGGAAACTCATCATGGGGATGACACTTTAACCTGGAAGGATTTGAGTAGAAGGCATAACCAAGATAAGGGCAAAGCACAAAGGACTAGGGGTTGATTAGTGGAGGGGATGAACACCTCCTCTGGGGAAATGACGGGATGGCCTTAACGACTCAAATGTGAAAGTATGAAAATAGTAGTCAGACTGGGAGACGTTTGTGGAGCAAGGGGAGAATGTGCCGGACTCACTATTAGGGAGGTGACACCCAGAGCTAGGAATTAGCCTGAAGCAATAGAAATGCGGAGAGTTGAGAGCAGGGTGGTGGCCAGATGGGACAAGTGGATATGAAGGCTCGAAGGATCAAGGACGACATTACGATTTTAGGACATTGTAACACAGGAAATCTATTTTCTGTGAGGACATTGAAAGTAATTAGAAGAGACTACCCGTTTCAAGGTTTAGAAAAGCTGGTTGGTTTATGAGATAGTGGGAAACTACATGAAGGGATTTTTTCCTGTTACCTCTAGCCTTCTGCTCTGCTCCTCACTCCTTCCCAAAAGAAGAGGGTCTTTTCTGCTGGGTGGCTGATAGTCCTTAGTCCCTCTTTCCTGATTTGTTCCCATTTAAATCCAAGAACATGGAGAGTGCAGTTTTTTGACTCTCTTTCTGTCAGACCAGTCAAGCCATTGACTGTAATTTTACGGACTGGACTGTGGAGTGGTTATGGGCCATTTGGCTGGCAAATCTCAACCTTCCTCTGGAATTCCTTTGGTAATAGGGCAGAAGTATTATCTGTCCATCTCCACCTGTAGATAGCTGTCCTTATGTCTCAGTTGGTTCTAGGCAAGGAAAAAAGCCTGGCAAAGCCCCTCTTTTAACTTTTACCTGGTGACTCGGAAGCAGGGATACTGGGTATCTAGTAGGTTGTTAGAGATAATGTATGTGCATACATTCATATCTTACAAAGTTTGTGATCTAGATTGCAGTCGGTAGGTCCGGTGTTGACTTGGACCTCAGCTCAGAATACTGAGGTTTAGGGAGGTTGAGGATCCTGCAGAAGGTCCCCCAGGTGATGGGTAATGAGATTTTCTGAGGCAGTTATTCTGTTCATTCCCATCTTCCATTTCAGAGAAGAGAGGAAGGCTGAGGACATGGCTGTCAGAGAAGTTAAATTCTGTATGTCTAGATTGCCAAATTCTGCTTTTTGGGTACAGCCTAATCAATATTTCTTCTATCATCATAGGCAATGAATGCACAGAGTAAAACAATTTCCTACCTGGTTATTGGCAGTTCCTGGGTTCCCAGGTGCCCCATGTAGCCTGGCAGATAAGGCTAAGCACATTAGGTTTGCTTCACACATTGGGTTTCCTTTTGATTGACAGAAAGTGAATTCAGGTAGAAAGATCTTTTCATAGAGCTGAATCTGACACACACCAAGAATCCTTCCCACTATATGGGTACATTCCTAATATTTATTAAGCACCTACTTTGTCAGGCATATGTTAAATATTTGACATTGATGAATATACTTTGTCCTCACAGTACCCCTGGGAGATAAGAGTTATTTCCCCCAATCTACAGATGGGAAAATAGAGGCTTAAAGTTCATGCTGGTTGTTGAAGTTCAGAGTTGTGTCACCATATTTCTCTCACAGTTTGGCGAACACTCATTGCTTTTGAAAGACCTTGTAAATAAGGATTAATCATGACATCACTACCTCCTCATCAGTATTTGTAAAGCTAGACCTTAGGAAAACAGAAAGTGTCAACCCAGGAGAAGGAGCCACTCAGGCAACTATGATGAATTCCCCAGTCAGTTAAGAGTGAAAAAATTTCAGACCTTCCTGCCTTGCTCTGCTGATATATGGTCAACAGGAGGTGAGCACTGTGTTTCTGGAGCTCTAAATCATGACAGATGATAACAGAACAAACCTGATTGCCTCATTTGCTGTTGTGTCTGGCTAAGAGATTGAATGCCACACAGCTGACACAAAGAGAAGAAGTGAGTGCTACTAAATACCCAAGGTGAAATGCACAGGACTGATCATTTATTCCACCCTTAGTTCAAGGAAGAGAGCAGAACTCACCAGTGCTGCACTGTCATGCCAGAGGTCATACTGCCTCTTGTTGTTGTTACTGTAAATGCAATTAACGTTATCAATACCACATTTGATACTTACTAACAATTTGAAAAGTAAGATGATGTGAATTATTAGTATCTATTGTGACACTCATATATCACTTTGTGATTTTAAGTAACTTTTAAATTTTAAGTAAATTTCAAATAAAATTTAATTTTAAATGATTTTTATTTTTATTTTAAGTAAATTTTAAATTTTAAGTAATTTTTTAAAGTTTTAAGTAAATTTTAAGTAACTTTTATCTGGTTACAATTATTATTGTGTTCTTATAAGATAACTATTATAGACCCCTCATCCTCCCCACATACACACCAACAATGGAGAAAGAGGCTTGTGTGTCCAGCAAGTCTGCAGGTATCAAAACCAGCCTTGTCCCCAGCCACTGATCCCTGCAGCACAGACCTCCCTGGTCAACATGCTTAGCCTCAGGGCCCAAGTAGAGCCATCTGTAACTGTGTGCCATCTCCAATCTCCCCACAGAAATTGATGTCCAGCACTGCAGTTAGGAGAGCAGATGGGGTGGGGGTCTGTGCCTTCCATAGGCCTGCTCCAGTCTCCACACCTACCTCCATGGCTCCACCACCCCAGGACTCACATCTGCATCCTCACTTCCTCACTCAGCCTCCCTCCAGGCCACCAGAGGGGACTTGTGCCCCCTAGACCTCTGTCCACTTTCCAGAATGCTCCATGTGTCCTGATGTCCTTTCTCTCCTGACTCTCATATGTTCTATGCTTCCTTTCCCTTCTCTCTTGAGCAGATCAGGCACCAAGTAGACAACTCCACGAGGGAAACATTGTTTCCTGTTTTCCGCACTCTTTGTAGATACCATCTGTGTTCCTAGATGTTCTTAACTCTCAGAACAGATCCTGATGACTCTGACCTGTTACCCTGGGGTTTGAACTTGCTTATGAGCTTCTGGATTCACATTTTCCAACCTACTCATACCCCCAAGGGTTGGGGGTAGAGGGTAGGGAGACCCTTCTCTTGACCAGAGTTAAGATTCACAACTCCCTTGTGGATTGGGAGATAGAATGAAGAGGTATTAATGGGACATCTGCAGCCCTCCTCTCTGGAAATATAGCCACGGGGGGTGGGGGGGTGGGGGGGGGGAGACAGCTTCCCAGTATGAGACAGATGAGCTGGGGATAAGATATAGGGCAGGTGTAAGGACAATAGAAATGGAAGCTGCCTGAGTCACTCTGGGGACAGTAAGAAGCCAAGGGATCCTATCTCATCACCGTCTACTGTCTGCTCCACACTCACAGCCTTGGCAAGAATCCAGCAGGGTGCTCTGTTCAAGTCCATGTCTGAGTGCCATAGCTCTTAATAGTCAGGGTCCTATAGCATTTACATAGTAGGAAGGAGATAAAATCTCACTGTTAATTTATATGGAACTCAGGGCATCTTCACAGTCTTGGCATATGCCCAGTGTCTATGACTAGACATTTGGAAACCAGCTTGCTAAGGGACAGGGCATCATCAGCCCCTATATACATTCTCAGTGCCCAGAGCCACCCATCTCCTCAGCAGAGAAGGGAAATTACAGCAGAAGCACTTGTGTCAGGGGAACTCCAAAGCTTCCATGTGAAAAATACACTTCTATATTACTTAAAACTTAAAAACAGAAGGTCATGTTAAAGACAAGACAAAAGAATACCACTCAACATATACCTGCAATGTGAGTTAAATCTAGATCCATTTTTCATCAGTTGCTTTAACAGACTATTTACTTCCATTTCATATCATTTATATACAGATAAATCTCAGAATTATATCAATAATTCTCATGGTTCTGCCCCAACCTTGCTTAGCAACTTTCTGACAAGTTGGCCTATCATTAGACCTTTGCTCAGGGATAGGGAGCACTGGTTATTGGAAAAGACTAAGTATCACATATCTACGGGGAGAAAATCTAGCAAAAGATAGAGAATAGTATACTTTATTGAAAAATATTTCCTTTTAGGTACTCTTTTAGGTACTTCCCATCTTATCAATAGTGATGCTGTCAGCTAGGAATGTTGGGCACTTGCCTGGCCATATTATTCGTAGTGATGTTTCTCTGAGCGGAGCCAGTGCCCTGGTGGGATCAACCCTGTGTTTCTCGTGATGATTGCAAGATGCACCTCAGCAACAACCATTAGGGAACTTTGAAAAAAACATGTATTATTCACCTGCATGCCCGGGACCACAGGTAGAGAAGGGGAAAGAGAGAGCACAGACCTAGGGTCTTTTTACTGGGGACTAGGTTGGGGTGATAAGGGTTTGGCAGCTTCACTCTTTATTACTGCCAAATTTAAAACATAAGAGCAAGAATTAGGGCACAGGAAAGGAAAAGTGGGTGACTCCAGTGGCCAGCTATCTAGGTCACCCGAGGCTTTCTAAAAGGGGAACCTCATGGGTGGGGCGGCCTTGCTCTTTATTTAGTTGTGTAGCTGGCAGTGTGATCAAGAGGGATGTCTTTGAAGGGACTGCCTCCAAAATCAAAAGCTTAACATCAGGTGCTTGTAGGGGCTCCTGGGTGGCTCAGTCATTAAGCATCTGCCCAGGGTCCTGGGACTGAGCCCAGCATTGGGCTCCCCGCTCAGCAGGAAGCCTGTTTCTCCCTCTTCCACTCCCCCTGCTTGTGTTCTTTCTCTCGCTGTCTCTCTCTTATCAAATAAATAGATAAAATCTTTTTTAAAAATCAGGTGCTTATATTACAATCAAAAAAGCTTATTGTCAGTCACTTTCACTACGGAGACCTAAATATGTGGAGAGATACTTCATGTCCATGATGAAAAAGACCTGATACCAGAAGATGTCATGTCTTCCCCGGTATAATCTATAATAATACATATCCGGTTTAGTTCCAATATAAATCTCATCCGAGTATTTTTAGGAAAGTTGATTCCGACATGCTTCTGGGTGAGCATAGGACCAACAATAGCTGGGGCCTCCTGAAGAAGAAAAGATGGGGACCTGACCCTTCCAGCTCTTGGCATCTTCCGAACAGGACAGGAAAAGGGAGCAGAGCAGAAGATCCAGCAGAGAGAAGACCCCTGGATGACAGAAACCTGACTTGGTGGAGCAAAATCTGCAGATGAGCAGGTTGGAGGGATGGCTTGAATGAAGTCAGTGGCAACACAGAAAACCACATGGAGAAAATGCCATTGGATACCTTAAATACAATCAACTCCTGGTGATTAACGCCCTAAGGGTGAAGGACAATGCATTAAAACTTTGATTATGCACATGTAATATATAGTGTGACCTCAGAACAGGGAGAGCCTCTGAAATAAGATGCGGAGAGATGAAAAGATGGATAAATTAGACTAAAATTAATGTTTTTTCAAAAAAGAAAATAAAAGCCAATGATACAGTGAAATAGCCACAAATGTGAAGATCTGTGTAACATAGAACAAAATGTATCAGAATATATAAAGGAAACATGAATCAAATGAATAATAACATGAACATGTAAAGCAGAATATGAAAAATAATTTCACAAAGAAAACATAGCAAAGCCGGGGGGAAAAAAAAAGTGTGTGTGTGGCGGGGGGAAGCTTCGTTTAATGACTTCTGGCCGGGAAGTAAAACTACAAAGCAAACAATGCAGTGATTATCATAAAATTCAGTTACCACCTTGTAGGGAGGGGGGAGCTTACAGTGAGTCATGCACAGAGGGTCTTGAAGCTTCTGGGGCTTTCCTCTATATTAAGCTCAGTGTTTCACCATACATGCTGATTTCATTATTTTTGAACTGTTATAGGTACTGTACGGCACATAAATGAAGAATAAAGGTAGTGATCTACATTAGCAAAGAAACATCTGCACTTTTTATAAAGTAGAACTCTTGGTCATTCCAGAGACCATTCTCCTGGCTTCTATCTGTTAAGATCTCTGATCTAAGTGGATAGTTTTGCTGGTTTAGCCTTACAGCTGCAGGGGTCCTTCACGGTGCAGTGAGCTAGCCCCTCCTGGTGGAAAATTGCAGGGCATGCTGTCCTACTTAGGGAGGCCTCCCCTGCCAGCCGCAGCAGCAGACCTCTCTGCAGCTCTTTCCTCGTCTCCTGAGACATCTACGGATTCTTCACCTGGGAGGGTGCATGGTTCCCTTCACCCTAGAGTGAGGGTCATTCTCACGTTTAAGTAGCTGGGAGCAAAGCATACAGCTTTGTTCAAAAGGTGTCAGAGTGGTTGGGTGTGGCATCTGTTCATACCCATGGACTTGATGATGGGACAAGTGTGTTGGTTTACTTCCAGAGACCTCAAGAGACAGCTGGAACAAATAAGCCCGTCAGTTCCTCGGAGCCAGCTGCTCTTGCTGAGGTGGCCAGATTCTTCTAGGTCCTGGGGCCACTCCTGAGCCATCAACTGAAGCCGGTGATACAGGCCTCCCGGACAGGACATTCCCTGTGCCCTCCCACGGCAGTGCCTGCTGTTCCAGTGGCTTTGCTGTTCTACCCTCAGCTTCTCAGACTCCAGACCCTGCAGCACCCTAGGAAGGCATGCCCCACCCTTTCTTTTTCTCCACCAGCACCCCTCAGGTGATCTCACCAGCCTGTGCTTCAGCTGACATCCATATCCTGGTGATGGGAGAAGTCACATCCATCCGGGACAATTCCCATGATCTAACTTGTACAACTGTCCACTCAGCATCCCCAAGGAAAGCCCTCAAAGGCCTCAAGTCTGACATGTAGGCACCTGCATTGCTCCCCTTTCACTGGATGCCATGTCCTTCCAGAATCTCTGCCATCCTCCCACATGCAAATGACCTGTCCAGACGCCCAGACTGGCCACCTTCTCCCTCTCCCAGCTCACATGATTTGTTAGCACCTGGACGACCCTTTCCTTTAACATGGATCCCAAATTTCTCCTCTTTGTACCCTTGCCCACCACTATCATCTTCCACCTAGATTATTTTAATATTGTCATAGGCAGTCTCCCATTTGTCTGGTTCCCACCTCTGTTCTACTCTCCCATCTCAGCCAGATGGATCCTTTTATTATTTTTTTAATCTCTAGATAAATTAACAAGTTTATTCACTAAATGTTCATCAAGTTTTATGGAAAGTGTAAAAATTTTATGAAAGTTATAAATTGTTCATTATTTTCTATTAAGGAATGTAAGAAAAAATTCTAGAAATAAATATACATTCAGGTGCCATCCAACTGACTCTAGTTAAGCATAATGAAGAGTATAAAATTTATGACAAAGTTAACCAAAATCATCATGAATTCCACATCCCTCAATATTTGATATTTTCAAGGACAAAAGTAAAATAAAAATGTCTATAATATGAGATGTCTTTATTTCTTAATTTCTCTTTCTGCTGCTTCACTGTTGGATATAGAGATGCCACAGATTTCTGTACATTGATTTTGTATCCCGTGACTTTACTGAATTCAAATCATCAGCCCTAGCAGTTTTTTGGTGGAGTCTTTCAGATATTCTATATAGAGTATCATGTCTTGTATATAGAGTATACAAGTTTTACTCCTTCCTTGCTGCTTTGGAGGTCTTGTATTTCTTTTTGTTGTCTGATTGCTGTAGCTAGGACTTTCAACACTACATTAAATAACAGTGGTTCATTACAGTTTCTTCTTTCACCTTATGCTTAAAATTAAATAAAAATTATATTGTTAGAACCTACAGTTTAAAGTTATAGAATCTTAGTAACATTTGGCTCAACTAATTAGTTAAGCCAGATGGATCCTTTTAAAGCATGTTAGAATATGTCTGTGTCTTCTGACTAGCTCAGAGCAAAAGTCAAAGGCCTAAAAATGGTCTTGAGGCACTGTTTTTTAAAAAGATTTATTTATTTTCCAGGGAGAGAGAGAGAGAGAGAGAGAGAGAGAAACATAAGCAGGGGAGAGTGGCAGGCAGAGGAAGAAGCAGGCTCCCTGCTGAGCAGGGAGCCCAATGCCAGACCCAGTCCCGGACCCTGGATCATGATCTGAGCCAAAGGCAGACCAACTGAGCCACGCAGGTGGCCCAAAGCACTGTTTTATCTGGTCTTTTCCTCCGCCCCCTGCCTGGCTTTTCTCCAGGTATTGCAGCAGGACCTTTGCAGCATCCATTCCTTGGATGCTCTTCCTCCTGACAGCCACGTAGCCAGCTCCTGCACACTTCTTGGGTCTCCTAAATTAGGCCTTCGCAGACAACGCCATTTAAAATTATGCCTCCTCCCTTTTCATAGCTTGTAGTTCTCTATAGCATTAACAAACCTGTTACATGTTTTATGTGTATTTGTCTCCCTCTTCCCTTCTCTGTTCCTCATCTACCTGTCCTAGTTTTCTATTGCTCTATGACGAGTTATCACACACTTAGCAGTTTAAAGCCATACATATGTAACTAATTTTATCATGATAATTGTTTCACAATTCATACATATATCAAATCTTTACATTGTATACCTCGAGCTTACATACTGCTCCATGTCATTCATATCTCAATAAAGCTTGGGAAAAGAAAAAAAAAAGAAAATAATATCTTTATTTTCTTAGAGTTCTATAAGCCAGAATGTAGTGTGTTTGCTGGGTCCCACTGGCCAGAGTTATAGTGTTGGCAGGACTGCGTTTCTTTCTGGGGGTGAATCTACGTCTAGCTTCATTCAGGTTGTTGGCAGGGTGCAGTTCTGTATGGCTATAGGTTTGAAGTCCCTGTTTCCTGCCAGCTGTGGTGTGTTTTCTGCCGCGGGTGGTCATTCTCACCCTTTAGAAGCTAGTCACATTCCATGTCCCCTTCCTCCATCTTCAAAGCCAACATTGATGGTCAAGTACTTTCTTCATGCTTCAGATTTCTCTGAGCTGGGTCTCTGACTGGCTCCAGCTGGAGAAAGTTCTCTGTTTTTGAGGGCTCAAGTGATTATACTGGGTGTACTGGAATAATCCAGGATAATCTTCTGATTTAAAGGCCTCTAGCCTTAACTCCATCTGTACAGTGCCATATACCATATAAGGTAACGTTCATAGACATGATACCAGGGGAGGAAGTCTTACCTACCATGTCATGCTCCCACCAGAATAGCATTGGACAACGGGACGATAAGTACCAGTTGCAAAGTGGAGTCTTTATCATAACTAATGCTCTCAGGTGCTGCTCATGTGCTCAATGCATTAGTGCATTATGGAGCTTGTATCGTGACAGCAGGAACCCCAAGAAGTAGCTGCTGTTACTGCCCCCATTTTACAGATGGAAAAGATGAGGCACAGAGCTTAGGTGACTTTCCCAAGACCACAGAGCTGGGAAAGCCCCCAGCACTGTGGTCTCAGCCCATGCAATACTGTACCCTACAGAGAAAATACATGCTAGGAAGCACCAGGCACTGATTGCTGACCACCCAGATCTTTAGGAATGAAAAGGATCTAAACAGTGGTGACATCTGCCCTGGTCTGACCACCAGGACCTTTAAGTTTGACCTTCCACTCATCTCTCTTGCTACGTTTATAAACATCTTTGGTTGTGCAGGCTGAAAATATTTCCTTGCATTTATACCACCTTCTGCTCACCCCCATACAGATGCATATCCTAATTCTGAAGTTGTCTATGTCTGGACTAATGGCACCACTAAGTCAGTGGTGGTGGCAGAAGATGGCTCCAGGCTGAACCAGTACCACTTGATGGGGCAGACGGTGGGCACCGAGAACATCAGCACCAGCACAGGTGAGACCAAGTGCATGTAGAATGACAAACCCTGGGAGAACTTGGTGCTCCTGTGGTATGTTGGTGGGGAGGATTCCCTTCAAGCTCACTTCAGTTCTACTTAGCAATCTGGGGCATGGCTGTTGCTGTGCAGTGCTGGCCACAAGGACCCCTCCAATTCAGGTCCCAGTTCCTGCAGTGGCCTACAAAGGCACCAGCTGCAGTGACTGGCAGTATTGAGAGCCATGGGAGGTGTAATCTCAGGTGTGTTTGCCTTCATGTGTGCACACCCCTGTGATTGCATGTTCTGCCTGGAGGATGCATGAACCTGCTTATATAACAGAGCTCCTGCTTCAAGCACTGAGACTCAGAGGCAGTAGTAGTCTCTGCAGGAAAGGTAGACAGCTTCCTGCAGGTACTCCTGTTTACCTGCTCCCCTACCTCCTGTTCTGAACATTTCTAAGATTTCCCAGGGGTTGAATTTTACACAACAGCATCATAGAAACAGCTGAGGCCTCACCAAGAAGGAAGGGGCTCTCACTCTCACATGCATAGGGCTGGGCTGAGTACCACAGGCCCAGTACAACCTGGCTTCACCTGACACAAAATGGGTGAGGTGTCCAAAAGGACAGAAGGGGTTCTACTTTCTGCACTTGAAAGGTGTGTCCCCGGTTGACTCCTGGCCACAGGGGGTCCTGTTTTAGCAATCAGGAGGCTTGGCTGTTAGCAGAAGAGGAGATTCCACGGCCTCAGAGAGTCTCTAATGCAGAGAAGAAAAGTATAGCCTGGATGGAGTGGGCCCTGTAGCAGGGATGAGTTGCAAGCCCCAGAAGGTACCCTGGTCAGCATCACTCTTTCTCAGCATTGCCAAACCTCAGAGCTGGCAGGAAGTGCATGCTGCTTCTACATACAGACTCCCAGATCCTACCCACTGGCCTTATTGCTGGACATCCCAGGGAGAGAGAAGAGAGCCTGGCAGGACTGAGAAGGTGGTAGCCTAATTTTGTGGGAATAAGTGAAAAGGTGGTGTAGCAGATGTGTAGGGTAAAGAATTGCCATGTTAATGGAGGATGCTACAGTCCAGAATTGTTTCATATAGTTCTTTAAAAATGTATTAAATGGGGTTTATGCCTCTATTTCTGTTCTAAAAAGATGGTCTTTTTAAAAAAAACATTATTTGATATTGCTACTTTCAACTCAAAAATAAAACAAATCGGTGGGGTGAAGGGATGAGCAAAATGGGTGAAGGCGAGTGGAAAATATGGACTTGCTATTAAAGAATGAGTAAGTCACAGGAATAAAAGGCACAGCATAAGGAGTATAATCAATGATACTGTTTAGGGATGTATTGGGACAGATGGTAGCTACATTTGTGGCAAATACAGAATAATGCATAAACTTGTTGAATCACTATGTTGCACATCCAAAACTAGTGTCACATTGTGTGTCAACTATACTCAAATTAAAACAAAACAAAACAGAATGAGAACAACAACAATAAAAGCATTATAAGCAAGAGAGTAATCTCAAACCCTACTGCAAAGAAATAGAATGGCATTTCCCCTCTTTTCAGATGTCAAGGAGAGGCAAAGTTGGATCATTATAAAGATCCAGTCCTTGCTCTTAAACATATCTCTTCCTCCGTCTCTTTGTTGCTGCTTCTTTCTGCTGTAATGGAGCCCACTCAGCCACTCTCCTCTGCTCTGACCTGCCTTGGAACTATGGGGACAGTGTGGCCTGCCTCTGTTGGCATGTCGCAGGCACTCCTAAGGATTTTGATCTCCTTTTCTGCAAGGGGGCAGATTTTGCTGCATGTGATTTTAATGGTTCCCTCTGCCTATGACATCTGGCATGCCGTGAGAAAAGGCATGTAGGGACACATCCACAGCTGGCCATGCTGAGCTCTGGGCTCCGATTCCAAAAGCAAGCATCGGAGCTTGTTATCTGGCTCAGTTGTCCCAGTGCTCCACATTGGTCTCCAGCAGACCACCCCCCAGATAGACAGCTCCCACTGCGTCTGCTTTAGGGGAGGCCTCAAGCCCTTCTCCCCACTTTGCAGTTCCACCCAGCCACGCCATCTACTCCTTGTAATTCAGCAAAAGAACTCTTGTCCTCAGATCAGCTTAACTCTGCTTCTGCTTCTCAAAGCAGCCTTCCCATCTCCCCATAAGCAGTCCCAGAGATGAACGGTGCAGAACAGGAAATACTCAATAATATTGTAATAATGTTATATGGTGACCAATGATGGCTACACTTATCATGGTGAACGTTGAGTAATGTACAGAATTGTCAAATCAATATGTTGTACACCTGAAACTTATATAACATTGTACATGAACTATACTTGAATAAAACAAACAAACAAACAAACAAACAAACAAAAACATCCTAGCCCTGAAGATTCTCCAGCTGACAGCCATTCACACATGCTCCGACCACAGCCCGTCTCAGCTCCTTACCAGTTCACCATCAAGGCAGCATCATTCTCAGCAATGAACGGAAGGTCCCCGCTGGCCTCCCACACTGCCAGGCAGATCCAGAGAAGTCCCTGGGGCATTGCCAAGGAAATGCCCCAATCTCCCTGGTAGGCGGCAGGAAGGGGGGCTGCCAAGACCCGTGGCCTCCTCCAGCTGCAGTTGCTCACCCTCCACCCGGGTTTGGCAGGGAGCACGGAGCAGGGGGGTGGTCACCCTTAGCTTCTTCCAGCCTTCCCTGGCTGGGAAATAGGAAGAAAATTTCTCCACCTGCAACAGGGCTCTGTGATGTCCTGAGTTATATCTGGAGAGGCTAAATCCTGAAATCCTGATGGCAGTAGCGATGAGGGGGTGGGCAGAGAGTGGCACAGATTGTGACCAGGGATTAGGAAAACACACAAATCTGATTTTCCCCAGGAAAAACATCCACCAGTAAAGGCTCTTCAGAAGATGAGGCTCAGAAGACTGACTTCTAATTAAGAGATCCCTGTATCCTCCATTCTTTCATTTACTCCAACAATATAAACGAATAGTTTTCTAAGGGGGAGATGGAGAGAAGGACCACCTCTGGTCCAGGAGCAGGAAGGACAGGCAAGACTCTAGGACAGGTGACTGTCCTGCATTAATTTGCTTATTTGCAGGGGAATACACAGTCATGACGGCTCATTTCCATCTGAAGAGGAAGATCGGTTACTTTGTCATCCAGACCTACCTTCCCTGCATAATGACCGTGATCTTGTCACAGGTGTCATTTTGGCTGAACAGAGAATCGGTCCCTGCCAGGACAGTGTTTGGTGAGTGTCTCTAAGCCTGCACTGGTGTCTTGGGACTGCTTCTGACTATTCCCAAACAACAAAATCCTCTAAACTCCTAGTGATTACTGTCTGTTCTGTGACCTGGAAAACAAACAGACCTATTAGTTAAGAATCCAGTGTTAGGGAGGACATGTATTGCATGGAGCACTGGGTGTTTTATGCAGACAATGAATCATGGAAAACTACATCAAAAACTAGTGATGCACTGTGTGGTGACTAACATAACACAATTTAAAAAGAGAGAGAGAATTCAATGTTAAGGATTAGGAGTTAGGATGGCTCTCTAACAAGAGTTTAGGAAATGATGCATGATCTATTTGATCATTGTTTCCATTTTGAAAAGCCTTTGCTGGTAGCCTTTTTTTTTTTTAAGGTTTGAAACTGCCGGCACTCTGTCTTATGTGATATTTTG
The DNA here is from genome assembly GCF_009829155.1 of Mustela erminea. Classification (NCBI taxonomy): domain Eukaryota; kingdom Metazoa; phylum Chordata; class Mammalia; order Carnivora; family Mustelidae; genus Mustela; species Mustela erminea. The sequence goes on from NC_045618.1 coordinate 26,195,215, forward strand.
CTACAGTATTTTCATACTTCTCCCAAAGTACTACTTTGTTTGTTATCAGGCAGTTTTCTTTGAAGCGTGCGTGCCACTTTAAAATGAACTCCCAAGGGCATTCAATCCATCATATCTTATATGGTAATAATAAATCACATATCTATATATCATATACCCCATCATATTTATGGGGTATATGATTTGAATATGTGGACATTTGCATATTACATAATGCATATATATTATACATAGATATTCACATAGACTTATTTGCAGATACACATATATATGATAAGAATCTAGAACAACATCATTTGACATCCCTAAGACTTGAGTTAGGTATAGCAAAATCTAGTTCAGGAGGTACCTTGGCAGAGCAGGCATACTTAAGCATTTAACTCTTACCTTGAAGCTCTGCTTCCTCACATCTGAGTTGCGATACTGAAAGTAGTTTTGCAGGTCACTTGTGATAATGGATGCTGACATATTTCTAAACCTTAAGGTACACTTCATGCCTCAGCTCTTAACTACTGCGAAGAAGGAAGCCATGACCTGCATTTTATGCTACCACTACCTAGTCTGTAGGAAGTCTAAGAGCCCACGGAGTTTCTAAGTGATGGCCCAGGAGTATTCCTGTCAGACTATTTCTCTACCTATGTGTCCAGCTACACTTGCTTCAGGAATGTTTCAAAGGGCTATGGAGGTTCATGGCCAGGCAGTGCTTCCCCAGTAGTTTAGGGGAATATTAGTAGGTGGGTAGGAAAAAAAAAATAGTTTGGAGAATGCTGGATATTAGTTTCTGTTTCTTCTGGGAGATTCCCAAAGCACTTTGGGATGTTCAAGGACCCAAGAAGTTCAAGAAGCCTATTTCAAGGTCATGCACAGAACCCTCTCCCCCAGCACAATGATTAAGTGGGTTTCTAAGAAAAATCAAAGTTGCCTACTGATTTTTCACTATGCATTAATTCCACTCATGGTACCATGCTCCGGGAATACATATAAATACCTTTGAAGGATGACATTGGATGCAAACTCAGCTGCTCTGACCACCAGTGACATGATACTTGGTGCTCTGATTTCCTAGGGCTCCATAACAAAGTGCCATGCCCTGAGGGGTTTAAACAATGGAAATTACTTGTTTCAATTCTAGAGGCTACAAGCCCCAAATCAAGAGGTCAACAAAACTGGTTCCTTCTGAGGGCTGTGAAGAAAGGGTCTGTTCCAGGGTTAGGGTTAGGACAGGCAATTCCAGTGTTCGCACCCTATGTGCATGTCTGTGGTACCAGTCATATTGGATCAGGGGCTGCCCTAACAATCTCATTTTAACTTGATTACTTCCGTAAAGGCTGTGTTTGCAAGTAAGATTACATTCTGAAATTCTGGAGATTAGGATTTTAACGTATGAATTTGGGGGAACATAATTCAACCCATAACAAGTGCATTGTGCCCACACGCCCACACAAAACTGTGGTAAGGAGGAAGGCACCGCACATGTGGCAGCTGCGTGGGCTGTAAAGGGTCCTGCAGACCTGGATCTGAATCCAGGTTCTCATTTGCCAGCTAGTGAAATGGGGTACATTGCTAAGTATTTTTAAATCTTTAATCCCGTTGCCTGTGAATTGGGATAATGAGATTGTGGCTTAGATCAGTCTGGCACTGAGTGGATACTAGATAGATGGCTCATAATCAGCCAGTCCTCAGTGCCCCCCTCCAGCAGTCTGGCCTTGCTGCATGGTCATTGCAGAGTTTCCACAGAAGCCAAGGCAGACAGCCACAGGCACCTCACACAAGGGCTTCGAGGGGACTTTGTTCCCTCTTGGGTAGAGTGAAGTGCTGAGATCCAGATCCAGATTCAGACACGGTTCTTCTCTTGAACTTGGCTCCTCGAAGTTTCCTGGAAGTAAGTCCTCAAAGTTGGGTTAATCCATGTAGAAGCAAGTCTGTCTCTAGTTTGCCTTGAGCCCAGTACCCACAGGGTACATAGCACATTTTATTGAAACTCTTCACTAGATGCCATGTGAATGTCATTGCCTGTTATCTATTGGGTATTGCCCCTTTGCCACAGAGGGGTATGACCTATTTAACACATCATTGTTGGACATGAGCTATCTGCTGGGCTTGGTTCAGGATAATAGGAACACAACATATGTATATATATCAGACCCAAGCCCCACCTTCCTCAGTTTATATTCTAGAGGAAGGAGCCAATCAATAAGATAAATCAAATAAGCAATATTATAAATGCTATGAGTTTGTTAAATGTTAGGAAATCAGGAGAGAGGGGCAAGTTCCATCTGGGGATAAAAGTAACCAGTTCCTTTCCTATGTTCATCTGTCACAGTCAAGGGTGTTACACTGGGGTCTGGGTGCCAATATTGATTCTTGTTTCCATTCTCCTTGCCTGACCTCCCGTCACTAACAACCACAGGGGTGACCACAGTGCTGACCATGACGACCCTCAGCATCAGTGCTCGGAACTCTCTGCCCAAAGTGGCTTACGCAACAGCCATGGACTGGTTCATAGCTGTGTGCTACGCTTTTGTGTTCTCTGCGCTGATCGAGTTTGCTACCGTCAACTATTTCACAAAGAGAGGCTGGGCCTGGGATGGCAAAAAGGCCTCAGAAGCCGCCAAGGTCAAGGTAAATTTTCGCCCTTCATTTTCCTTTTTTCCAGAGAAAATGTGCCTGATTTAAAATAGCAAATATAAGACAAGTGCTTCTCCTCCCTGTCTCCCTTCCCTCCAGTGAAAAAATGACCTCCTGCTTTATGTTCAAGGTCCCTATCAAGTCTTACTGCAACAGGCCCTGTTTCAACTTTGTTTTGAATCATCGGCTTCGATCAAGCAAGAGGTCTCATGCCATGTGAATGGCTTGGACTTGCATAGATTTTATTGCATATATATTATTTTTGCTAAAGTATCTCCTATCTGTTCAGTCATTACTTGTCCAGTTTTGAATTATACATCTTCTCTTCACTCTTTTGTCACTTCAAAGCAGTAGATCATCTGCAGGGTAGCTTTAAGGAATGAGGGGAGCGTGCCACCTACTAGAAGCCTCAAAAGACACTCTGTTCCACTGAGGAGATGATTTGGTTCACTTAAACGATGCACAGTAATTGTGGAAAGCATTACTCTGTTCAAAGCAATTCAATATTGGGTATTTAGAAGGTGATCGGTGCCTAAATCTAAGGAATTGTTGAAGAAAACAGGTCACACAGAATTCCAAGCTGCTGAACCATGTCCTTGGTGAGGTAAGAATAACATATATGGAACAGAAAATAAAACGGCACATGATAAACTGTGAATTACACCATGCATTAAACAAATAGGCAAAGCTTTTCCCCTGAGACAAGAGCAGGCCAAAGCTAACAGGGTAGACCTGAAGTAAAAATCTGTCCTTGAAAATCAAAGATCTGTCCATGAGAACTCAGCATGAAGGGAGTCCTGCAAGGTATTCTAGAAGACTGGAGTTGTACGGCCTGACCTCCCAACCAGCGCCACAAACCAGGAAGGGCAACCCAAGACACTTTTTACTGAGAACACAGCTGTGTCTCACTGATGGCCTCCTACTTGCTTTTTGCATTTAACACAGCTATTTCCTTCCTCCTCCTCACGACTCCCCTCCCATGCCAGAGTTTCAGTCTGGGAAAACCCATTTTCAACTCCAGCTTTCCTGTCTGGCCATGTTGGACCCATGCTGGATCCTCTCAGGGGAGAAGGGACAGCAGGGAGGGCCTTGACAAGCAGCAACCCCAGGAGTGGGTGTTTTGGGGGTTGGAGACCAAGTGAGGGAGTAAGAGTGAGATGACCATAATGGATGATTGATGGTGACCTGGGAAAACATTTGTAGAGGCAGACTAGGGATTCTTGACCAAAGCATCTGAACTTGATGATGAAAATAAAAGGAGCCATGGAGGAGGTTTGCAGGGGGAGGAACATGAATGGAATTGGGAGGGAGGGCTTCCCAACACCCAGTACTATGTTGCCGGAAGTTAAATGATTGCTAAGGGCTGGGTCTTGGTGGCTACGTGACAGTGGACTGGAGACAGCGAAGTCTGAGTAGGAAATCAGGTGAGAGTCTATTACAGGAATTGAGGCCTCAAGCTCATATCTTAGAGTTTAAGAGAAAGGGATGGGTGGAGAGCCCCAAAGTGTCATGTAGGCTCACCATCCTTGTCAGCCACCACTTTCACACTTGACTCCACTGTTGTTACTCCTTGCCATAGACCCAGATCTGAAGGGAGAGGGAGAGATGATGTTAACATAGATTGCCTAGTCCTAGATTAGCACTGATCTTTTAGAATAAGCAGTACGCTTCAGTGTCTTGTGCAATTTCAAGACTACATGTTGTTCTCCAGAAGGCTGTGGTGCTGGGGATCCTACCATTTAGGACTGAAAGGGGTTGTGCAGCTGAAGCATCAGGACATCTGAAGGCATTCAGGCAGGGAAGTCACACATGAATTAGTGGTTAGTACACATTAATTAGTAAACATAGTATTAGCCTATTGAATAAACTGACTTTTACTTAGAAGTAGAGAGCTTGAAAAATAGTCTAGGTTCACCATTGTCACATGTTGGGATCTCCAGAGGCAAATGTCAGCTAAGGGTTTGGGGTGAAACGCAATTTTTAAGGGTGAACATCAGTGAAAGAACAGACCTTATTTAGAGCAACATTCAGTAGAGGAAGAAGTTGAAGTCTACCCTGAAGGAGTTGGAGTTGAAGGATGTCTCCCACCCACTCTGCCCGCAGTTGGGCAGCAAGTCATCCTGGAAAGCAGACTGGGGAACATCTCTGGGAATGCTACAGCCATTGTGACTGCTGAATCCTGGGCTGCTGCTCATCTCCCCAAGTAAAACATGCATTACCAGGACAGATTAGTGTCTTCTAAAATATCTGTTCTTTTCTTGGCCCCACCAAGAAATGGGAGCCATTCAAGGTAGTAAATTCATAGTTGTTTCTTCTTGCAGACCAGTGTGGGTGCACACATGATCATTGGTATATGGAAGAGCTGTAGTATTTCTGAAGAGTGGCCCAGAGGGTCCCTACTCTGGCCCAGGACTGTTGTAGCCTAAGTCACCATGTTACTATGTGGTCACCATGCTTTTTGTATCTGTTTACACATTTATTCTACCTCCCTTTTCACTTGCTTCCATTTTCTCCTTGTTCCTTGTGTTTCCTTTCTACTTGTTATCTTTTCCATAGTTTTAATGGTTGATAGATTTTTTTTAATTTACTCTCCTATGTTTTCACAATTAAATTTTACCTAATGGTGCTATATTAATGGAACAGAAATTTTGCAATGTTTTATTATGTACATTTGCAAACTGACAGCAATGTTTAAAGAATCTTACAATGAAAATCTATTATGAACATTTTACTATGCTTGTGTCACTACCGTCTATTTGTCCATCATCTATCTATCCATGCATTTACTCATCTTTGATCCATCTTGCATTCTTATCCATTTCGAAGTAAATTTTAAAGGACAATACATTTCCCAGTAAATATATTTATATACATGTAAATTTATGTATGTCATTAACTAGAGTTCAGAATTTATTTACAGTTTGATTCTTTCAAAGAAAAATTTGCATAGTGTAAAATACACAGATATTAAGGATACATTTGCTGCATTTTGATGAACATGTTCACCTGTGTAATGCAAATCCCTTTCAAGATAGAGAACTTCACTAGTACTCCAGAAAGTTCACCATGCCACTTCCCAATCAACAGACACCTTTCCAGTTTCTACCTCAACAAAGACAACTACTGTTCTGATTATTTTTTACCATGAATTATTTTGCCTGTTGTAGAATTTTTTATTTCCCATTTTATTTTCTTTTCAGTGTTCCAGCATTCATTGTTAATGCACCACACCTAGTGCTCCATGCAATACTTGCCTTCCATAATACCACCACCAAGCTCACACAACACCCCACCTTCTCCCCTCCCCTCAGTTTGTTTCTCAGAGTCCACAGTCTCTCATGGTTTGTCTCCCCTTCTGATTTCTCCATCTCACTTCTCCTCTCCATCTCCCAGTGTCCTCTGGGTTATTCCTTATACTCCGCAAGTAAGTGAAACCATATGATAATTGACTCTCTCTGCTTGACTTATTTCACTCAGCATAATCTCTTCCAGCCCATCCATGTTGATAAAAAAGTTGGGTATTCATCCTTTCTGATGGAGGCATAATACTCCATTGTATATATGTATATGGACCATATCTTCTTTATCCATTCGTCCATTGAAGGGCATCTTGGTTCTTTCCACAGTTTGGCAACTATGGCCATTGCTGCTATGAACATTGGGGTACAGGTGGCCCTTCTTTTCACTACATCAGTATCTTTGGGATAAATATCCCGTAGTGCAATTTCAGGGTCATAAGATAGCTCTATTTTCAATTTCTTAAGGAACCTCCACACTGTTTTCCAAAGAGGCTGCACCAACTTGCATTCCCGCCAACAGCGTAAGAGGGTTCCTCTTTCTCCACATCCTCTCCAACACACATTATTTACTGTCCTGTTAATTTTGGCCATTCTAACTAGTGTAAGGCCATTCTAACTGGCCATTCGAACTGGTGTTATCTCAATGTGGTTTTGATTTGAATCTTCCTGATCCCCAATGATGATGAACATTTTTTCATGTGTCTGTTAGCCATTTGTATGTCTTCTTTGGAGAAGTATCTGTTCATGTCTTCTGTCCATTTTTTGACGTGATTATCTGTTTTGTTTGTGTTGGGTTTCAGGAGTTCTTTATAGATCTTAGATATCAGCCCATTGTTTGTAGTGTCATTTGCTAATATCTTCTCCCTTTCTGTGGGTTGCCTCTTTGTTTTTTTGACTGTTTCCTTTGCTGTGCAGAAGCTTTTGATCTCGATAAAGTCCCAAAAGTTCATTTTTGCTTTTGTTTCCTTTGCCTATGGAGACATATGTTGAAAGAAAGAAGTTGCTGTGGCCAATGTTGAAGAGGCTACTGCCTATATTATCCTCTAGGATCTTGATAGATCCTGCCTCACATTGAGGTCTTTTATCCATTTCGAGTTTATCTTTGTGTATGGTGTAAGAGAATGGTCAAGGTTCATTCTACACATAGCTGACCAGTTTTCCCAGCACCATTTATTGAAGAGAGTGTCTTTTATTCCAATGTATATTTTTTCCTGCTTTGTCGAAGATTATTTGACCATAGAGTTGTGGGTCCATATCTGGGCTCTCTACTCTGTTCCACTGGTCTATGTGTCTGTTTTTGTGCCAGTACCATGCTGTCTTGGTGATCACAGCTTTGTAGAAAAGCTTGAAATCAAGCAATGTGATGCTCTCAGTTTTGTTTTTTTCAACATTTCCTTGCCAATTTGGGGTCTTTTCTGGTTCCATACAAACTTTAGGATTGTTTGTTCCAGCTCTTTGAATAATGCTGGTGGAATTTTGGTCAGGATGGCATTGAAGGTATAGATTGCTCTAGGCAGTATAGACATTTTAACAATGTTTATTCTTCTGATCCTTGAGCATGGAATGGTTTTCCAACTTTTTGTGTCTTCTTCAGTATCTTTAATGAGTCTTCTGTAGTTCCTTGAGTACAGATCCTTTACCTTTTTGGTTAGATTTATTCCCAGGTATCTTATGGTTGTTGGTGCTATAGTAAATGGAATCAGTTCTCTTAAGTTCTCTTTCTATATTTTCATTGATAGTGTATAAGAAAGCAACTGATTTCTATTATAGAATACTTTAGTCAAAACTGGCCACATGGGGTTGTAGGCTTAGAAGTCTGTGGAGAACTGCCTTTCTCAGAGCTAAGTTGATATTTCTCTCTCTCTCTCTTTTGAGAGATTAACTCTTCAGTTGCCTGCAAATGTCATGCCCTTACAATCTTATTATATTTTCCAGAAAAAGGAGCGGGAACTCATATTAAACAAGTCAACAAATGCTTATACCACTGGGAAAATGACTCACCCCCCCAACATCCCAAAGGAACAGACCCCAGCAGGGACCTCAAATGCATCTTCAGCCTCAGTAAAGCCTTCTGAAGAGAAGACTTCTGAAAACAAAAAGACTTACAACAGCATCAGCAAGATTGACAAAATGTCCCGAATTGTATTCCCGGTTTTGTTTGGCACTTTCAACTTAGTTTACTGGGCAACATATTTGAATAGGGAACCGGTGATTAAAGGGGCTGCCTCTCCAAAATAACCCACCACACTTCCAAACTCCAAGAGAGCCATACTTCCAGCAGAATGGTACCAAGGAGAGGTTGAGCTCAGAGGGAATTTCCATATTTGGGCACTATCTTTCAGGAAATTTTTGCATGTTTAATAATATGTACAAATAATATTGCCTTGATGTTTCTATATATAATGTCAGATGTTTCAAAGATGTCACGTTGATAAATAAAGCAAACAACTTTCTAGGAAAACAGGAGATAATGGCTCTGACACTCAGATACTCAGTATCTTACACTGATAGTTTACAAACAAGATAAGTATATTTTTAACTGTTCCAAGTGTTACCTAACAATGTTTTTTATACTTCAAATGTCATTTCATACAAATTTTCCCAGCAAATAAATATTTTAGGAAATGCTCCATGATTATTACTTGACCAACTCTCTTGCAAGAAACAAAGATCACAAAGAGCACATTTTTCATTAAAAAGGAAACTGTGGGCATTTATGTACAAAACTAATTGCCTTTGATAATTCTTACTGTTCTGAAATTAGAAAGTACTGCATGATCTTACATTAAGAAATAGATTAGGCAAATATTTATGCAGAGAAATTTAATAACAGAAATATATGGTATGTTAGACTAACAGATAAATTATTTCCCCAAGGAAAAATTTAACTGCTTTAAAAATCTTTTTTTTTTTTTTTTGAAAAGAAACATTTCTCTCACCCCACCCACCTCCCTATCCAACTGAATACTGATCAGAGAAAGAAAAGGAAGTGTTAAAACAAAAAGTGATGTGATGACAGTCTTGGCATTTGGCCCATGCATTCACTGGCTGAAACATTGACCACCTCTCTTGGCAGCCAGCGTGTAGTGCTTCAGTGGTGAGAAATTGTAATTGAGTTATTTTCCATTTTATTTCCTTGTACTTATTTCATGATTGACTTACTGCTCTGTAGCTTTTGTATATGAACCTTAAATGTTCATTAAAAAATAAAAAATGAACCAATCTTGTGGATAAATGTCATTTTTTGAAAAAAGAAATCCTTATTTTGGTGGGCTCGTTTCCTAAAGATGCCATAGAGAAAACCAATCATGAAACTGCTTTGAAAACAAAAACAAAAAAACCTCTTGGTTGTTCATGTCTGTTTCAATTTAATTCTCTGGAGTAGGGTAGTAAAAAGAAAGCAATTTCAAAAAGGGTTAATGAGTAAAACCAGAAGTTCATTGCCATGACATATGTCACATGCATCCTACCTGTGGGTGTTGCACAGTGGGTTCTTTCCATGGGCAAAGTAACTGCTCAGTCCTTGCTCCTACCATTTGATCTTCATGAACAGTGATGTAAAGTACTGCATTTGGACAATCTACTTTCTGTTGAAGGAAGTATCTGGGAATGACAGGTATAAAATAAACACTTCCTGCCTCCTCTGTGACTCAGTTGGAATTATAAAAGGGGAATTATGATGGTTAGCAAACAGTATCAAAATTAGGCCTGTCTAAATGGCCTACATAATGGTACGTAATTCTTTAATACCAATTTACTTCACTGTATTTGGTAGACACAGCCATAGCCATGGCTGTGGACACACACATAGGCAGATATTCAGCAATGTCTTTCATCCTGAATAACCATGTAAATACCCCCAACATCCATTCATTGAGGACTCCACGTATTTATCCTGGAAAGACGTTTAATGGGATTTAGTTACCATATTTGAGTAGTAGGAGAGATCATTTTGTTCTTTAAAAAGAAGCATGCCCATTTTTTTTTTTTTTATTTCCAGCATAACAGTATTCATTATTTTTGCACCACACCCCGTGCTCCATGCAATCCGTGCCCTCTATAATACCCACCACCTGGTACCCCAACCTCCCACCCCCCGTCCCTTCAAAACCCTCAGATTGTTTTTCAGAGTCCATAGTCTCTCATGGTTCACCTCCCCTTCCAATTTCCCCCAACTCCCTTCTCCACTCTAAGTCCCCATGTCCTCCATGCTATTTGTTATGCTCCACAAATAAGTGAAACCATATGATAATTGACTCTCTCTGCTTGACTTATTTCACTCAGCATAATCTCTTCCAGTCCCGTCCATGTTGCTACAAAAGTTGGGTATTCATCCTTTCTGATGGAGGCATAATACTCTATCCCCAGGGGTACAGGTCTGTGAATCACCAGGTTTACACACTTCACAGCACTCACCAAAGCACATACCCTCCCCAATGTCCATAATCCCACCCCCTTCTCCCAGACCCCCTCCCCCCAGCAACCCTCAGTTTGTTTTGTGAGATTAAAAGTCACTTATGGTTTGTCTCCCTCCCAATCCCATCTTGTTTCATTTATTCTTCTCCTACCCACTTAAGCCCCCATGTTGCATCACCACTTCCTCATATCAGGGAGATCATATGATAGTTGTCTTTCTCTGCTTGACTTATTTCGCTAAGCATGATACGCTCTAGTTCCATCCATGTTGTCGCAAATGGCAAGATTTCATTTCTTTTGATGGCATCAGGGAAATACAAATCAAAACCACAATGAGATATCACCTCACACCAGTCAGAATGGCTAAAATAAACAAGTCAGGAAATGACAGATGCTGGCGAGGATGCGGAGAAAGGGGAACCCTCCTACACTGTTGGTGGGAATGCAAGCTGGTGCAGCCACTCTGGAAAGCATGCCCATTTTTCACTATCTCTGCCTGGTTTCAGGATATCACACATAGAAAGGTAAAGGTCAACAAAAAGGTGCTCTTAAATCTTCAAGCAAGAAGCATTTCTTGGTTATACATGGTACTATATTTGTAGAATTAATATGTGTGTTTTTCCTATGTCACAACACAAAATCTGCCATAACAAAAGGCAAACCCAGCTCAGTATGAAGCTTCTGTTTTATCAATTGTTTAGTTATAGTCTGCCTATACAGTCCTCACAGTTTAGCATTGCACTGTACTTTGGAGAAAAATACATTCTAATTTAGTTTTAGATGGCTATACATATAGATACCTTAAAGGTCTAATGGAAAATTATGTCTTCCACATCAAGTTGCAATAATTTTCTTGACAAGTTCTAGCCTCTGTTACAGAGAATCCTAGGAGCTCTGCTGGATGAATTCCAGTTTGAAGGTATGCCTATTGCATTTACATGCTGCTTAGTCTGAAAAAGGATTAATATTTAGTGAAAAAGATCACATTAGTTTTCTGCTCTCCGATTTTGTATGATAGATATTTCAGTTTGTTATTTTTAATGAGGACGTAATAAAGAATCACCTTGGGAAGAATGATAACAAGGCAAGAAATAAAATTTTTTTGGAAATAATTATAAATTATAGTGTCCTACTTTTAGAATGAGGGTATGTATTTCAATGTATTTTTTTGACATTACCATAAATAGAATATTCTAATAAGTGAAAAATCAGTATTACTTTTGTATTTCTCAAGAATCTATGGATCTATCTAGGGCAGACTTTGGCTAAAGATGGCCTAAATTCTTATATAAATAATTGGGTTCAAAATGCTTCTAGAGTAACCATAAAAGTTTAAGTAGTATAGCAAACACTATCCTACCTCACTGAAGGTTAATAAAGAGGTTGTAAATCTTTTTTTTTTCATTTTATTTTATTTCTTTTCAGTGTTCCAGCATTCATTGTTTATGCACCATACCCAGTGCTCCATGCAATACATGCCCTCCATGATACCCACCACCAGGCTTACCCAACCCCCGACCCACTCCCCTCCAAAACCCTCAGTTTGTTTCTCAGCGTTCACAGTCTCTCATGGTTTTTCTCCCCCTCCAATTTCCCCCAACTCACTTCTCTCCATCTCCCCATGTCCTCCGTGTTATTCCTTATTCTCCACAAATAAGAAAAAGCTTATGGCAATTGACTCTCTCTGCTTATTTCACTCAGCATAATCTCCTCCAGTCCCATCCAATTTGATATAAAAGTTGGGTATTCATCCTTTCCGATGGAGGCATAATTCTCTATTGTATATATGGACCATATCTTCCTTATCCATTTGTCTGTTGAAGGGCATCTTGGCTCTTTCCACAGTTTGGCAACTGTGGCCATTGCTGCTATGAACATTGGGGTACAGGTGGCCCTTCTTTTCACTACATCAGTATCTTTGGGATAAATACCCAGTAGTGCAATTGCAGGGTCATAGGGAAGATCTATTTTCAATTTCTTAAGGAGTCTCCAAACTGTTTTCCAAAGTGGCTGCACCAAACTTACATTCCCACCAACAGTGTAAGAGGGTTCCCCTTTCTCCACATCCTCTCCAACACATGTTTATTCTATTTGTATGTGAATGCCTTAGAAATAGTGTTTAATGTATCCTATGGAACAAGCTATTGGAAGTAGGCATAGTAAATGAGAAATCTGTTTTACAAATAAACATTGAAACCCAAAGAGGTTAATCAATTAACTCAAATCATGTCTTATGTTAGAAGAAAATGCAGGCCTAGATTTTAGTTCTCCTAGTTCCTAACTCTGAGTTCACAAAACCATGTGATTGCTTCCAGGGGGAAGTTGACTTAGAAAAAAAATGTAACCTAAAATGAAAAATCTTGCTTTGTGATCTGGTTGAATGATTATCTATTAAGAACACCTTAGAGGAGGGGCGCCTGGATGGCTCAGTGGGTTAAAGCCTCTGCCTTAGGCTCAGGTCATGATCCCAGGGTCCCCGCATCAGGCCCCGCATCTGGCTCTCTGCTCAGCAAGGGAGCCTGCTTCCCATCTCTCTGCCTGCCTCTCTGCCTACTTGTGATCTCTGTCAAATGAATAAATAAAATCTTAAAAAAAAAAAAAAAAACCTTAGAGGATATTTTTGATTTATATTTATTTTTGTTTTGTTTTTGTTTTTGTCACTGAAAGAGTGACCTTGTTTTTTTTTTTTTTTGCATGTCAGTACTATTACACATTTATATGTAATAAAATTATAAAAAGATACAGGAGGAAAAATAATTGATGTGTAATAGTGCATACATGGGAAGTAGAAGGTGAGGAATGGAATGGGATAGAATTTACAGGTCTTACCTGCATCTATAACATTAATTTTTTAAAAGTTGAGGGGTACCTGGTTGGCTTAGTTGGTTAAGTGTCAGACTCTTGATTTCAGCTAGGGTCTGATCTCAGGGTCATAGGATTGAGCCCTCAGGCTCTATGCTTAGCAGGGCGTTTTCTCAGGATTCTGTCTTTCTTTCTATGTCTTTCTCTCTCCCTCTGCCCTCCCCCCTGCTCATGCTCTCTCCCTCTCTCTCTCTTTTTTAAATTTAAATTCATTAATTAACATCTAATGTATTATTGGTTTCAGAGGTACAGGTCTGTGATTCATCAGTCTTATATAATATCTAGTGTTCATTACAACACATACTCTCCCCAATGTCCATCACTCAGTTACCCCATTCCTCTACTCTACCCCGCTAGCAACCCTCATTGTACTTCGCATGATTAAGAGTCTCTTATTGTTTGTCTCCCTCTCTGATTTCATCTTATTTTTTCCTCTCTTCCCCTATGATTCTCTACTTTGTCTTTCTCTGATTGACTTATTTCACTTAGCATAATACCCTCTAGTTCCATCCACTTCATTGCAAATGGCAAGATTTCACTTTGATGGTATCCATTGTGTGTATATATATATATATATATATATATATATATATATATATATATACCACATCCTTATCCATTCATCTTTCTATGGACATCTGGGCTCTTTCTACAGTTTGATTATTATGGACATTGCTACTATAAACATTGGGGGTGCAGGTGCCCCTTTGGATCACTAGAATTGTATCTTTGAAGTAAATACCCAGTAGCTGAAATCATGACCTTCTGTACCTTTTTTATGTAAAAATTCTGTGCTTCCATGATCTTAGAAACTCCTTTTGATGGAATGGACCTGTCAGTGCAGCACTCTCTATCTCACCTCCCCCCATCTAAAAGACAAAGAAACAGCAAGTGAGGGAATTGGTAGAGAGAAGTGATAAGGAAGGAGGAAGCAGGGAGCAAAAGGAAGGAGGAAGGGAGGGGAAGGAGAAGCCCTGATTGACTGGAGCAAAGTATCTTGATGTGATTGCTCCTTCCATAGTACTGATCCAAATGATTATGGTTACTGCACTGGGCAGGGTCTACCTCAAGGAGAAAGCATAACTACGATGACATCAAGTCTTCAATCAACATTAGTTTCCATTGTAAGAACTGGCTTAAAATAAAAAAGAACCATTTTTAGAAAATTGGAAATGCCTTAGTTCTCTGAGTGAAAACAGTGTTTTAAATACTTAAAAATTAGTCTTGGGGGCCCCTGGGTGGCTCAGAAGGTTACAGCCTCTGCCTTCAGCTCAGGTCATGATCCCAGGGTTCTGGGATCAAGCCCCACATTGGGCTCTCTTTTTGGCGGGGAGCCTGCTTCCTCCTCTCTCTCTCTGCCTGCCTCTCTGCCTACTTGTGATCTCTCTCTGTCAAAAAAATAAATAAAAAATTTAAAAAAATAGTCTTAATGTCTTTTTTATAATACTAGTCCATCTGGGATAATCAATGAACAAACATGTTGAGAATTTGAATATGAATAACTCTGATCATTGCAATTACTTGCCAGGTTTGCAGTGATATAAGGTAATGCTTTTGAAGTGTGCAAAAGGTCCATTTCATCAAAGGTTCACGGGATTATGTTTGTCACTGTTGTTTTCAATAGAATTTCTCAATCCCAAACTCAGATGCCCTGTATCTTCTCTTGAAATGATATGGAAACCTGTGATTCAAAAATATTTACTGCTTAGAATCTCCCTAATACAAAAGTCTGAAGAAATGAATTTCTTAGCTTTTCTGAGTTCAAATTGAAAGACAAACAAAACCAAAGATGAGATACTCTATTTTATAATGTATAATCTTAGCAAATTTTGAAATGAGCTGTAATTGACACAATACTAATTCAAGTCCAATTTACTCTACATCCTTCATGTTGCTACCGCTGCCTCTCTAGCAGCCAACACTCTTCCAGAGCACTGGCAGATGCTCAGTGACTGTGAACTGCTAGAGGGAATGAATACTGGAAAGTGGATGGACTGGATGTCATGAAACCTCTTTGGGTAAGGATGGTTGTATCCCACTCAAGGAAAATATTTTCTTAAGAATGTATAAAATAAAATTTCAGGGTTTTTATGAACTTATCCATATTTTCACATAACAACACTACTAGGAGAACAACCTCACATAGCAATCACTGGCTTGGTCTGGCTAACCCTTTAGGTAGAGTGCCTATAAAATGTATTATGCTCTAGGGGTGAGCAGGTGGTAGAGTGAGCACCTCAGTAAATTATCTCCTGTCAAAAAATGACAATACTGGCAAGATTATCAAAAACAATCATTCCGGAACTCTGGAAATTTAACCAAAGGCATACAACAAATTAAAAGTACTTATTGAAGAAAAATTACTGAACCTAACTTGAAACAGAGAAGTCTATGGATTTTAAGTTAGGGTTAATTCCCATCTTTCTATCAACTCTTTAGAATGATAATGTGAAGACCAGAGCCTTGCTGCCACCAGAGGGAGCTAATGTGATTTGGAACATCACCAAAAAAAAAAAAAAAAAACCCTGTCCCTAGGGCTTTGTTACTATTTGACCTGACTTGATGCTTCATGAGAAAACTTTATTCCCAGGGTGTAGCTGATAACAGTAGAAACCAGTAGTAGTCAGGGAAGGTCTATATCATGGATTCATAAAGCTGTGATATTAGCTGGGCAAGAAGGAGCCCAGAAAAAAAATTAAAAGGAAGATCTATCTACATAATTACACGTCCATGGTGTGCTAGGAACACCTCTGACATATTCCCGGGAGATCTGGAATGCTGTTTGCATGTTCAGGGTTTTTTGAACAGTAAAGGAATTGCAGAGAGATCTATGCTGATGTATCAATGACACCTAAGAAGCCATGACTAAAAATTAACCAAGAATTAAAACAAACAAATGGAGACTTCACACTACATGGGATACAAACACTACTGACTTGGTCCTAGGAAGTCACTAAACAAAAGAGAAATCGAATTCCCAATAACAAAAACAGCAACAAAAAGTACAATAGCAACAAACAGTGGTGAGATGGGATGGATGATCAGATTCCAAATGGACTAAAATATACATCTAGTATGTTTAGTTTTCAACAACTATTAGGAGGTGTGCAAAGAAACAGGGATGTACAGCCTGTATACAGGAAACAAAACGATCCAAAGAAATTGACCCCTGGGTGCCTGGATGTTTGACTTAATAGGTGGACTTTATTTATTTTTTTTTATTTTTTTTTTTTTATTTTTTTTTTTTAAAGATTTTATTTATTTATTTGACAGACAGAGATCACAAGTAGGCAGAGAGGCAGACAGAAAGAGAGAGGGGGGGAAGCAGGCTCCCTGCTGAGCAGAGAGCCTGATGCGGGGCTCAATCCCAGAACCCTGGGATCATGACCTGAGCTGAAGGCAGAGGCTTTAACCCACTGAGCTACCCAGGTGCCCCAATAGGTGGACTTTAAATGAGCTTTTATAAATATGTTCAAAGAAAAGGAAATTATAAAGAAAAGTGGAACAACAATAGTTCGCCAAATAGGTAATACCAATACAGGGAGAAATCGTTTTTATAAAGAATCAAATAGATTCTGTAGTTCAAAAAATAATAACTGAAATGAAAAATTCACTAGAGGGTCTCAGTATCCGATTCTAACAGGCAGAAGAAAGAATTAGCAAACTTGAAGACAGTTAATAGATATTAATGTCTGAGGAACAGAAAGAAAAAGAATGAAGAAAATGAACAGAGCTTAAAGTACCTATGGGACACCATCAAATGGACCACCAGGTGCATAATGGGAATTCCAGAAGAGGAAAAAGATAAAGATATTTGAAGAAATAATGATCAAAATTTTCTAAAATTGATTAAAAAACATTAATCTACACATCAAAGAGGTCCAAGCAACTCTAAGTATAGTAAACATAAAGAGATCTATACCTGAACACATTCTAATCAAGCTGTTGAAGGCCAAAAACATAGGAAGAATCTCAAAAGCAACAAGAGAAGAGACTTCTCATGTACAAATGATCCTCCATAAGCTTAACAGCTAACTCCTCAGAAACCGTGGAAGCCATAAGGCAGGGTTAAGAGGGCTAAGAAAATATCTTTCTTAGATATTTAGATATGCACTTAGATATGCACTAGAAAATATCTAATACAAAGGAAGGGAAAAATAAGAAACACCGGGACAAAGGATGTAGCAAAACAGAAGATGCAAATCTAATCATATCAGTAATTACATTAAAAGAAATGTATTTAGTACTCTAATCAAAAGTCAGAGATCATCAATTGGATTTTTTTTAAAGACCCAACTATATGCTGTCAACAAGAAATAGGTTTTAGATTCAAAAGCACAAACAGGTTGAAAGCAAAGGATGAAAATGTATAGCATGCATACATACAGTAATCAAAAAAACACTGGAATGATTATACCAGTATCAGAAAAAGTAACTTTAATACAAAATATATTACCAGTCAAGGTGAGACATTTACAATGACGAAACAGTCAATTCGTCAGGCATATGTAAAAATTGAAAACAGACATGTACTTAACAACAGAGACCCAAAATACATGAAGTAAAAAATGACAGAATTGAAAGGAGAAATAGCTCAACAATAATAGCTGGAAATGTCAATACTCCACTCTCAACAGTTGCTAGAACAACTGGCAAGTTGCCAGAACCTCAGCAAGGAGGCAGAAGACAAAAACAGCACTATCCTTAATCTCACAAAACACACTGAGGGTTGCAGTGGGGTGGGGTGAGGCGGGTAGGGAGAGGGGGGTGGGGTTAATGACATTGGGGAAGGTATGTGCTATGGGAGTGCTGTGAAGTATGTAAACCTGGCGATTCACAGACCTGTACCCCTGGGGCTAATAATACGTGATATGTTAATAAAAAATAAAAAATTGTAATAAAAAAACCCAGCACTATCAACCAACTTGACTTGACTGATATCTACAGAACGCTTCACCCAACAACATCAGAAGATACACATATTCTTTTCAAGTACACAGGCACCATTCTCTGTGATAGCACATTTTCCATGCCACAAAACATAAAATCATAAAAGTTTGTTTTCAAAACACAGTGGAATTAAGTTAAATATTTATTGTTCAAACCAGGATACTTTTAAGAGGGGTCAATACTGATAATTACACCATAATTGACATAAATGAAAACTAACGAGCAAATCAAGGCATGTTCTCATTCTTCCTTTAGCAGGGAATCAACTATACTGTCCCCCATAGTTCTCTCTCTCTCTCCTTCAGTCATCTCCAATGTGAAACTTATCTTATTGTAAACTTTTGAGTTTGTAGCACATCTTCTAGACCAGTTTGAGTTGGGGTATTTCAGGGTTCATGCACTTTATTTTTAAATGAATTAATCCTAAGTTCAGCATGCCTATTTAAAACAATTTTTAAAGACAAGTTTAGTTTGATTTTTTTAGTTTTAAATTAAATCCACATGACAAAGGGGGGCTATGGGAAATTCTAAAAAAACCCATTTGGCTTTGTCCCTTTGTTGCATTTGGCTTCAGACTCAGTCTTGGCCTTTGGGATGTTTAGCATTTTATTTATTTATATATTCATTCATTCATTCATTCATTCATTTATTTATTTTAAAGATTTTATTTATTTATTTGACAGACAGAGATCACCAGTAGGCAGAAAGGCAGGCAGAGAGAGAGGAGGAAGCAGGCTTTCCATTGAGCAGAGAGCTGGATTCAGGGCTCGATCCGAGGACCCTGAGATCATGACCTGAGCTGAAGGCAGAGGCTTTAACCCACTGAGCCACCCAGGCGCCCCTGTTTAGCATTTTAGAATGGTTAATTTCTACTTATTGTATCTACCTGAAAATTCCATGCTTTACTAGAAATGTATACCATCCTTAACCTCAAACATCCTAAAACCTTGAAATGGTAAAAAAGAGATGGGAAAAGGGATATTTTCCACTTCTTTCACCTATTATTTCACTTACAGGGGTGAGCTAACGGAGTCTGATTATATGGAGGAGATTTTGTTAGTAGTCATATTCTGACCTACATGTCTGCGCGTGAAAGGGGCAGACAAAGTGTAAATGTTTGGTCAAAACCACTATTCTTCTCAATTCCTGACCATTGTATGTGACAGAAAGCAGTTTGAATATTTTTGTGATCCTTTTATTTTTATTTTTTTTTAAGATTTTATTTATTCATTTGACAAAGAGAGAAAGAGATCACAAGTAGGCCAGCTGGAGGAGAGGGAAGCAGGCCCCCTGCAGAGCAGAGAGGCCGATGAGGGACTCAATTCCAGGACCCTGAGATCATGACCTGAGCCAAAGACAAAGGCTTAACCCACTGAGCCACAAGGTCACACAATTTTTATTTTTTTAAAGATTTTATTTATTTACTTGACAGAGAGAGAGAGAGAACACACAAGCAGGCAGAATGGAAGGCAGAGGGAGAGAGAAGCAGCCTCCCTGCCAAGCAAGGAGCCTGATGTGGGACTCAATTCCAGGACCTGGGATCATGATCCGAGCCAAAGGCAGCCGCTTAATGGACTGAGCCACCCAGGGGTTCTTTTTGTGGTCCTTTTAATTTGCTACTAGAACTAACAGTATACCTCCAAATAATTTTTATGATTTTGTATTTGTCAATGGTAACCCAGAGAAGCAAATCAGCTGGATATATATAGATATAAATAATATAGGTATATAATTGCTTACACAATGTAGGGGCTGACTAAGCAAATTTAAAGTCTATAGGGCAGACCACCAGGATGGGTGACTGGAGACTTTAATTACATCAGCAAATTCCCTTCATAACAGCACCTAGGTTAATGCTTGATTGAATAATTGGTAACAGTAGCCTAACCAAATTCACATATCAAAATGCCACCACAGTCTACCCCTTGTCAGATTAGTACCCTCAAACTGTATCTAATGTCTCCTTAAACTGTATTCATTCAGTCTCCTGATAAAGATAATAACAAACTTCTATCTCTGCATAACATGATACAACTAACCTATCCACAACCAAAAACACACCAACATTTTCCCAAGATGAGTACACAAAGTCTTTGGGTGCTATTCATTCATCCTGATATTTCGTATCTTAAATAATGAGATAGAAAATTACTATCAACACATTTTCTATTAGATGAAGCAATAATAAAGAGGAAAAAAAACAAAAAAATATTTGTATATCCATACAAAAGTATTCACACCAAAATAAAGAATAAAGAAATATTTATAATAAAGAAAATAAAGAAATATTTATAATTATTAGTCCTCATTTCTGAAATCGCCCTCGTGGTTGGAGCTGGCATTTACAAATACCTCCTTCCACAAATCATTTCATGTTTGCTTTACTCTCAGCAAGCATTTCACCTGAAGGGGTGAACCAGGTCCATTCCTGAAAGGTGTCTGTTATTAACAGTCCTGCTTCTTCTGGGTTGTTGAAGTCTTCCATTGGCTTTAATCACAGGACATGAGAGTACTAAATGATTACCCAAGAGGTCTCCTGTATTCCAGACACACTCTTTCCTACCTCTATTAAGTGACAGTAGTCGAGTTTCTCCTTGGTAATCAGGGTCAATCAATCCACCCAGTGGTGACTCTATTTTAGCCTTTTGATTCAGAAGCATGAGGACCCCAAAATGGCTGGTTGCCAGACTCATCTTTTAGTTTTCAGTGGAATCAATGTTATGTCCCTAGGTGGAAGCATTCCTGCCTTTGGATCTGAGCTCTCTAGACCAGTAGAGTCCAAGATCAAGGGAATGGGAACCAAAATTTTGCTAGGTATTGCCAATTAACCAGTGTCATAGCTGAGTCTTCAATGGGTATTTGTCTTAGTTGGTTCTGGCTGCTATAACAAATTACCAGAGACTGGGTAGCTGAAACAATAAACACTTCTTTCCCATAGTTCAGATGATGAGAAATTCAAGATCAAGGTGCCAGCAGTGTCTGCTGAGAGCCCACTTCACTGGTTTTCAAAAGGTTGTCTTCTCGTTGTGTCTTCTTTATAGAGGAGAGCAGAGAGAAAGAATTCAAGCCTTGTTGATCCCTTCTGAGGATACTAATTCCATCATGAAGTCTCCACTCTCGTGACCTAATAACTTCCCAAAGGCCCTCCTAATATGATCACAGTGGAGTTAATATTTCAACATATGAATTTTAGGTGAATACAAACATTTAGTCTATACTACTATTTCACCATTCTATTAAGAAAGCTGCTGTAGGATAATGAGGAACATAGTAAGACCAATGAATTCCACGAATGTGGGCCCATTGTCATACTTTATTTGTTGTGAATGAATTTCTTGATCAGAAGCAATGCTGTCTGGAATACCATGGTGGTGGATAAGGAATTCTGTTAAGTCCATGGAAAGTGCTTTTGGCAGAGGTGTTATAGGCAGGGAGGGCAACTTTATATCCAGAGTAAGTACCTTTTCCAAAAACAGCAAAACACTCCCTTTTTACAGTGGAATAAGTCCAAAGTAATCAGCCTCTACCACCAGGTAACACCATGGGAACTGATCACCTGAGAACTGGTGCCACACTGAAGATACAGTGTAGCACTCTGATGCTGGAAGACTGGGCTCTCAGCAGTGGCTGCAGCCATGTTGGCCTATTTGAGTGAAAGTCCATGTTGCTAAGTCTAGGCAAAACTTCCATCCTTGTCACCATGGCCTCTGTTCATTAGCCTATTGGTCAATGACATAAGTGGCTGAAAAATGAGGTTGTCTGGTATCCCAAACATGGGTCATACTCACTTCTTAATTATTAAAAATCATCTCTGCTGAGGTCATCTCTTGGTGAGCACTCTCATGGGACATATCTGTCTTTCTTCTGTGCACATATGAAAAGTTCTTTCCCTATGCATCTTCCCCAGATGACCTTTTTGCCAATATTCCAACTGTATTTCCTCCAAGTCTTTGGTTGTCCAGACACACTACTGCCACAGTCCATGAACTAGAACAGATTCAAATGCCTGAACATCTTTCCTTCCACGTAAAATGGCCATGGGCATTTGAGTGTCTTCCCTTTTTTGAATGGGAAATGTGATCAAGATTTCTGTGGAATAATTGTTGCATAAGGCTAAAGAATTGGTATGCCAGGGTGGAAGTGAGAATAAGTGGGTATTGTTATAAAAAGACAACATGAGAGATCCCAGTGATAAGGGAAGTATTCTATATTTTGATTGTATTAATGCCAATACTTTGGCTATAATACTGTGTCATCATGCCATAATTGTTACCTGTGGAAGAAATTTATTAAAGGATACCTGAGGTTTCTTTGTAGTGTTTTTTATAAGTTCATATGAATCTGCAATTACATAGATAAAAAATGTTTAATTAGTTAAAATTTCCATCCTTTTCCAAATTAATAAAAATGCAGAGAAAAAAAAGGCAAAATGAATGTTAAATTGATACCTCTTTTCTCCACTGCATATGAGAAACCAGAAGATAATGAGAGTTAAGGGAAAATAACTTCAAATTAAATTCTATACCCAAGACAAATATATTTTTAAAAAGAAAATACAGTGGAGACATATTTAGGTTAATAAAATCAGAGATTTAATGCCAAATGATCCTCACTGAAGGAAATTCTAGGAGATGGAAAAAGATACTAGAAGGAAGTTCTGATAGGAAGAAAGAAATGTGAGCAAAATTGTTGTGAATGTGTCGATAAATCTAAACTTGCACTAAAGACACAAAACAATTTAAACATTGCCTAATGTGTGGGAAGAAAATAAAAGAGGAAAATAAAGTCCTGGACAATTATAGCATGTGATGTAGCAGGAAGAGGACTTCTGATTGGAGTTAGGATATTCAATGTACTCATATTATTTTTGATGAAGGAAAAAAATTATTACTTTTAATCCTGGTAAAACTAAGGAAGCTTTGTTAAAAATAACTGATAGTAAGTACTTCATATGTTTAATTTTGGATCTAAAATGCAAAGGAAGGGAATGAGGGTAGGAGAATAGTATACAAATGTTAAATACTGTGACAAAGCAAAAGAATAAAACTGAAAAACGAGAGTAGGAAGAACAGAGAAACAGGAGGATAAAACGACTTTCTAATTGTTGTAGAGGGAAGAGGCAAAAGAGAAGGACATTCAAAACAGCCAAAGTGGAGAGTAAATTGTATTCCAAAATGAAATCCAAAAAGAACAAAGAAGACATACCACATAGAGACAGTTTAGACCTGATACCAAAGTGAGTCTTACTATAAAGGTGAAGATCTTATCTGTTCTGACAAAAGTAAAATATTTTTAAGCAAGTTCATAGTGTAGAACCCAACTTTATGTTCTATATAAGAAATACCCAAAAAACCCAGTGATCCAAAAAGTCCAAATACAAAGATCACAGCAAAGATATACAAAATAAATGAAAATTAGAAGGAAGCAGGTTTGAAATCCTGGCATCAGGTAAGATAGCATTCAGGAATAAAGTAATTGAACGTGACAAGCCACAACTACAAACAAAGATATAACAGAATATCTAGAAATACACTAAATTATACAATGATCACCCATACAAGGCAGAAACTATGCGAGATGAAAGAAGACAAAGATATAAACACATAAATATTAGAAACTGTAACACACCAATATTAAGATAAGATAAAACAAGAGAACAAAAAGTAAGTAAAGATAAAAAAATAAACAGTAGAATGAAGTGGGTCTTATGGATATATATTGAGTATTGCACACTCATAATTAAGAATATACTTCTCAAATAGACATGGAACAATGGCAAAATTAATCACTTATTAGGATATTCACTAATATTAAAAAACATAAGTAGAAATTTCATGAACTGTACTTTGATCATAAATAATAAAACTAAAAATTAAGGACAAAACAAAAAAAAATCTTTTCCAACTAGAAAGTTAAAAATTCTTCCATTAAATAGTATAAGAATAAAAAGGAGACATAAAAATTACCAAAATTACAAAAAAAAAGTAATTTTAAACTGCTCATAACAGTCTATTAGATAGGGGCACCGGGGTGGCTCAGTGGGTTAAAGCCTCTGCCTTCGGCTCAGGTCATGATCTCAGGGTCCTGGAGTCAAGCCCTGCATGGGGCTCTCTGCTCAGTGGGGAGCCTGCTTCCTTCTCTCTCTCTGCCTACTTCTCTGCCTACTTGTGATCTCCATCTGTAAAATGAATAAATAAAATCTTAAAAATAAAGTCTATGAGATACATTTAAGGCATGCCAAAAGAAAATTCACATTCTTAAACACTTATATCAATAAAATGAAAAAATGCATAAAAAAGGAATTAAATTCTCACTCAAGAAGTTAGAAGTAAAACAATGAATAGACCAAAAGAAAGCACAAGGTAAGTATAATAAAGATAAAAGCAAAAATTAATGATGTAGAGCATATAAAAGCAGTAGACCTAACTAATGAACAAAAACTCTGGTGATAAAATGAAATGCACAATCAATTTAGAGATAAAAGGTAATCACACACAAAATAAGAAATGATACCACATATACAGAAAAAAACAAAAAGAAGTCAAAACAGAAAGAGTACTTAGCAAACCTTTATTCAAAAACATGGAAAATGGATGTTATGGATGATTTCTTAGATGAAATACAGTTTACTGAAATTAACCTCATCAAAAATAGACAGCATTAGCTTAAAGAGACCATTTTCCATAGAAGAAAAGAAAATAACTTTATCAAGAAATGTCTACACAGGGCAGGGAGGAAGATGGCAAAGGAGTTGGACTCCCTAGTTTCATCTGGTCAGTGGAATTCAGCTAGAGAGCTATCAAATCATTCTGAACACCTGTGACTCACCAGAAACACCTGGAATACTTGGAGATCTAAGAAAATGAATGCGGCAATTCTACAAATAGAAAAAAAAAAAGACCACTTTTTGCAAGGTAGGAGGTGCGGAGAACTAAATCTGAGGCAATATATCAGAAGATTAAGTACACGAGGAGGGTGCCACCATAAGCCTGCTACCAGAAAGTGATATAGCCTCAGAGTGCAAAATCAGAACTTTTAGAAGTCTGCTCCAGTGAGGGACATCCCTGCTCAAAAGGCACTCAGATGGCAAAATGGGGCATAATCCTAGGTGAGACAGTGTGGTCTACAGATCTCTGGGTCACAGAAAGAACAAGCATGTCTGAGTGTGGCAGAGTTCCCAGGCACTGGTATGGGAAAGCCAGCTGCAATCAGCAAGCTCCAGAGTGACTTCTCAGCTAGGTGTTGCCATAAACTGCAAACCCTGGCATGGTCAGGCAACTACTCTCTGAATAGGGGCCTAGCAAGCAGCAGAACCAGGGTGATGCCTCCCCTTCCCCTGGGAGGAGTGGCACAGGTGCACACCACAGTAGTCCAGAAGGTTTGGGGACCCGAACTAAGGTTGCACGCCTAAGACAGAAATGCTTGGTCACAGGTTGAGTAGGCACAGAGTTTGGACAGAGTGATTCATTGCTTTTCCTTGAGGGTCCACTGAAGAGGAGGGTGTGTGACCTTTCAACTCTGGAGCTAGAGATCAGGAGGCCACCATTTTCATTTTCATCCTCTAAAGTGGTGCGGAAAGCCATCAAGAAACAAAAGCCACATAGAGCAATCCAGAGGCCTGACACTAAGCCTGTTCCTCTGGCAAGGGTGGTGCAATTCCACCTGGGCAAGGGCACCAGAGAATGAGCACAACAGGTCCTTCCCCCAGAAGATCAGCAAGAACATTCAGTTAATACCAAGTTTACCAATTACAAAGAACTACGAATCTCCAAACTGAAAGTGGGGGGTGGAAAACAATTTATCACGTTAATTAACATCAAAAGAAAGCTGGGATAGTAATCCTTATATAAGACAAATTAGACTGTAAACCAAAGATTGTAGTAAGAGATGAGGAAGGATACTATATCATAATTAAAGGGTCTATCCAAGAAAAAGATCTAACAATTTTAAATATTTATGCCCCCTAATATGGCAGTAGCCAATTATTTAAACCAATTAATAACAAAATTAAAGAAACACACTGACAATAATATAATAATAGTAGGGGACCATAACACCCTGCTCACAGCAAGGGACAGATCATTTAAGCAGAATATCAGCAAGGAAACAATGACTTTGAATGACACACTGGACCAGATGGACTTCACAGAAATATTAAGAACATTCTATACTAAATCAACAGAATACACACGCTTCTCAAATGCATGTGGAACATTCTCCAGAATAAATCACATACTGGGTCACAAATCAGGTCTCAACTGGTACCAAAAGATTAGGATTATTTCCTGCATATTTTCAGACCACAATGCTTTGAAACTGGAACTCAATCACGAGAGGAAAACTGGAAGGAACTCAACCACATGGAGGTTAAACAACATCCTACTTAAGAATGAATGGATCAACGAGGTAAATAGAATTTAAGAAGAATTTAAAAGTTAATGGAAACAAGAGAAAATGAAAAAACAACTGTTCTGAACCTTTGGGTTACAGCAAAAGCAGTCATAAGAGGGAAGTATATACCAACGCAAGCCTTTCTCAAGAAACAAGAAAGGTCTCAAATACAAAACCTAACCTTATACCTAAAGGAGCTGGAGAAAGAAAAATAAAGTCTAAACCCAGCAGGAGAAGAGAAATAATAAAAAAAATTAGAGGAGAAAACAATGAAAGTGAAAACAAAAGAATAGTAGAAGAGATAAATGAACCAGGAGATGGTTCTTTGAAGGGATTAATAAGATTGATAAACCCTGCCCAGACTTAAAAAAAAAAAAAAAAAAAGAATGGACCCAAATAAGTAAAATGAATGAAAGAGGACAGATCAGAACCAACACTGAGGAAATACAATTATAAAAACATATTATGAGCAAGTACATGCCAAAAAATTAGGCAGTCTGGAAGAAATGGAGGCATTCCTAGAAACATATAAACTACCAAACTGGAACAAAAAGAAAAGGAAAACCTGAACAGACCAACAAAGAAATTGAAGCAGTAATTAAAACTTTTCCATAAAACAACAGCCAAGGCCAGATGGCTTCCCAGGGGACTTCTACCAAACATTTAAAGATAATTAATATCTATTCTTCTGAAGCTGTTTCAAAAAATAGAAATGGAAGGAAAACTTCCAGACTGCTTCTATGAGGCCAGAGTAACCTTGATCCCCAAACCAGACAAAGAGCCCACCAAAAAGAAGAATTAGGGACCAATATTCCTGGTAAACATAGATGTGAAAATTCTTTTTTTTTTAAGATTTTATTTATTTGATACAGAGAGAGAGAGAGAGAGAGAGAGAGAATGGAGCAGGGGAGCAGTAAGCAGAGGGAGAGGGAGAAGAAGTCTCCCTGCTGAGCAGGGAACCTGATGTGGGACTCAGTCCTAGGATCGTGGGATCATGACCTGAGCCAAAGGCAGATGTTTAATGAATGAACCACCCAGGTGCTCAGAATTCTCACCAAGATACTAACTAATAAGATCCAATAGTATATTAAGAGGATTATTTACCATGATGAAGTGGGATTTATTTCTGAGTTTCAAGGGAGATTCAACATCCACAAATCAATCAGTGTGATACACTACATTAATAAAAGAAAGGACAAGAACTACATGATCCTCTTGGTAGATGCAGAAAAAGCATTTAGGAAAGTACAATATATTTCTTGATTAAACCTCTCCATAGTGTAAGGATAGAGGAAACATACCTCAATATCATAAAAGTCATATAGGAAAAGTCCACATCAAATATCATTCTCAGTGGTGAAAAACAGAGCTTTTCCCCTGAGGTCAAGAACGGGACAGGGATATCCACTATCACCACTGTTGTTCAACATAGTACTAGAAGTCCTAGTCCAACAATCAGACAACAAAAGGAAATAAAAGGCATCCAAATCACCAAAGAAAAAGACAAACTCTCACTCTTTGCAGTTAACATGTTACTCTATGTGCAAAACCCCAAAGACTCCACCACAAAATTACTAGAACACATACAGGAATTCAGCAAAGTGGCAGATTATAAAATCAGTGCACAGAAATAAGTTGCATTTCTATACAATAACAATGTGACTGGAGGAAAAGAAATTAAGGAATCAATCCCATTAACAATTACACCAAAAACCATAAGATACCCAGGAATAAATCTAACCAAAGGGGCAAAAGATCTGTGCTCTGAAAACTATAAAACACTCATGAAAGAAATTGAGGAAGACACAAATAAATGGAAAAACATTTCATGGTCAGGGATTGGAAGAAGCAGTGTTGCTAAAATTGCTATGCTACCTAGCAATCTATACATTCAATGCAATCACTATCAAAATACCAGCAACATTTTTCATGGAGCTGGAACAAATGATCTTAAAATTGTATGGAACCAGGAAAGACCCTGGATAGCAAAGGTAATGTTGAAAAAGAAAACCAAAGCTGGTGGAATCAGAATTCTGAACTACAAACTACATCACAAAGCGGTAATCATCAACACAGTATGGTACTGACACAAAAACAGACACACATATATCAATGGAACAGAATAGAGAACCTAGAAATGGACCCTCAACTCTATGGTTGACTAATCTTTGACAAAGTAAGACAGAATACCCAATGGAAAAAGATAGTTTCTTCAACAAACGGTGTTGGGAAAATTGGACAGCCACATGCTTAAGAATGAAACTGGACCATTTTCTTACACTATACACAAAAATAATCTCAAAATCAATGGAAGACCTAAATGTGAGGCAGGAAGCCATCAAAATCCTGGAGGAGATCACAAGCAGCAACCTCTGTGACCTTGCTTACAACAACTTCTTGCTAGATATGTCTCCAAAGGCAAGGGAAACAGGCAAAAATGAACTATTAGGACTTCACTAAGATAAAAAGCCTTTGCATAGCAAAGGAAACAATTGACAAAACCAAAGACCACTGACAGAATGTGAGAAGATATTTGCAAATGTCTTATCAGATAATGGGCTAGTATCCAAAATGCATAAAGAACTTCTCAAACTCAACTGTCAAAGAACAAATAATCCGTTCAAGAAACGGGCGGAAGACATGAACTGATATCTCTACAAAGAAGAGATCCAAATGGCTATCAAAGAAGACATCCAAATGAAAAAAGAAATGCTCCACATCACTTGGCATCAGGGAAATGAAAATGAAAACCACAAAGAGATAACCACCTTACACTGGTCAGAATGGCTAAAATTAACATCAGGAAACAACAGATATTGGAGAGGATGTGGAAAAAGGAGAACCTTCTTACACTGTTGTTGGAAATGCAAGCTGGTACAGCCACTCTGGTAAACAGTATGGAGGTTCATCAAAAAGTTGAAAATAGAGATACCTTGCAATTTCACTACTAAGGATTTACCCCAAAGGTACAAATGTAGTTATCTAAGCACTGCAGTGTTTATAGCAGCAATGTCCACAATAGTCAAACGATGGAAAGAACCCAGATGTCCATTGACAGACAAATGGATAAAGAAGATGTGGCATATGTATATATACAATGGAATACTACTCAGCCACCAAAAACTGAAATCTTGCCATTTGAAATGACATGGGTATTATGTTAAGCGAAATAAGTCAATCAGAGAAAGGAAATTATCATATGATCTCACTTATATGTGGAATTTAAGAAACAAAACAGAAAATCATAGGGGAATGGAGGGAAAAATAAAACAAGATGAAATCAGAGACAGAGACAGACCAAAGAAGACTCTTAATCATAGGAAACAAACAGAGTTGCTGGAGTGAAAGGTGTGGGGGGATAGGGTAACTAGGTGATGGACATTAAGCAGGGCACATGATGTAGTAAGCACTGGGTATTATATGACTGATTAATCACTAAAATCTGCATCTGAAACTAAGAATACACTGTTTGTTAATTAATTTAATTTAATTTAAAAATAAATAAATAAATGAATAAATATGCTTTATTATTGTCTAGGACAACACAATATATCATAAAGTTGTCAATTATCCTTAAGTTAATTTATCTGGTAAAGATGAAGAAAGTTTTTTTTTTTTTTATTCTGCAGCTGTACCAGTGGAGAGTAAAATTAATTTGGAAAAATACATAAAAGTATATGAAAATACTGTACAAGAAGACTAAGAGCTATTGCTAACCCAAACAGATGTTAAAACAGTACAAAGTCTCTGTAATTAAAATGGTGGTTTTAGCACATAATTAGTGAAACAGCCATTGGAATTGAATAAATATTCAAAGTCAGATCTAGGTACACATAGAAATTTAGTATATAATAATGGTGATATTTTAAATCAGTGGGGGCAATCTTGAACTTTTGAATAAGTAGTGTGGGGAGATCTGGATAGCCATTTGGAAAATATTAAAATTACATTCATACTTCACACATTATACAAGCATATACTCCAAACAGACCAAAGATATAAACACAAGAAATGCAAGCTTATAGGTATCAGAATAAATAATGGGTGAATTCTTTTATAACTTAAATGTAGGGAAAAGTTTTCCAACTATATCCAAATCAAGATGCAAAAAAATAGTGACCACAAAAATATTTTTAAAATTTGCATGATGAGAAAAATTTAACCAAGTCAAATAAAAAATGACAAGTAGGAAGGAATTATTTATAACACGTACTATAAAAAAATAACCATAATATATAAAAATATAAATTCTTGAAGTGCAAGGACAAGATATGAAGGAATCTTACAGAAAAAGGTTCAAAAAGCATAGGAAATCAATTTGCTAAAATGTAAAATGTTTACATTTTATATTTAAAAATAAACAAATATACATATAAATATATGAAAAATGAAGGAAATGGACACACCCACAACAGAATGGAAATAAACATGCACAAGAATATAAAATCTTGCATTATATTTAATTGCAAAAGATTGAAAATTACTAAAATTCCCCAACAAAGTAGAATGATATAAAAATGGTAGTATTTACTCACAGAGTAACTTCATAGAATGGATAAGAATGGCTGTAACTGGTATAGAGTGGTTTCCAAGATACATTTTTGAAGAACTTAAAGAAAAGAATACGCAAAAAAATTTTACCTAGCATGCAATATAAAAAAAAAGAAAAGGAATAAGAAAATAGTTATTCACCTATTTATTTTTTGTAAAAAAAAAAAAAAAGGAAAGAAAGAAAAAACATAAAGCAGAAATTCATGGAATAAGTTATATACAAGAAGGGTATGTATGGTGAGAGGCAAATGGAAAGGATAGGGTGGGATGACATTCTTTTGTGTATTCCTTACTCCTCTTTGTATAGTTTTGACTTTTAGAATCATATTAATACTTTACATATTAGAAAATAAATTTAAATTTACGATGAAGGGGAAAAATCCCTAAAGTTGAGTACAGATGGATACAAATGAAGTCTGCTCCAGTTCAAATTAATAGCATACTCTCATTGGGAAAAACAAACAAACAAACAAAAACAAACAAACAAACAAACAAACGAAACTTAAACCAAATAACTTTTGAACACAGTATTTTGATTCCATTCTTGAATTCTTAATTTAAAGAAGACAGGGACACTTGGGTGGCTAAGTTGGTTGAGCGTATGCCTTCAGTCCAAGTCATGATCTCAGAGCTCTGGGATCGAGACCGGCGTTGGGCTTCCAGCACAGAGGAGAGGCTGCTTCTCCCTCTGCCTGATGCTCCCCTTGCTAGTGCACTCTCTCTCTCTCTCTCACTCTATTTCAAATCAGTAAATAAAATCTTATAAAAGGGTGGGACAAAAAGATCTGAAAAGAAATCCTAAACTCAATATTGAAATCTGCTTTTCATTGTAGTTATGATTACAATAATTCTGAAACTACCTTGCCTATATTGTAGGGTTGAGTAAATTAATAAATATGTTAATTTTGTTGAAAATTGGGAGTCTCGATGTGAAAGAAGAAAGTTACAAGTAGAAGGGCAAAGGTAAGGAAGAATGCTATGGGAATACCATTAGTACTCATTAATAATAAAATATAATATAACATAATATGATATATTACATATGTAATATATAAAATGTATCATATCATGTTATATATTATATATAATTAATTCTATAATATTATAGAAGATGGTATGATATATAATATTCTATAGTATTATAGTATAGTGTACATATAGTGTAATATAGGGTAGTAGAATATATATATATATATATTATTCATTTTAGCTCACCCTTCTAGAAAGCCTCAAACCAATGACACTTCAGAAGAATTAGATCTTGTTTTCTAAATATCATACCTGATTAAAAGGAACCAGGAAGAAATTTGTGGCTTTGAGAGCTGGAAAAGGAAATTATGAGTGGGCCTTGAGACTCTCCTTGCACCGCAAAGTAAGAATGTGCTCAAAAGTATACTGGGAATATACTAAAAGGATGTCAGCTTGGAGAGACCCCTACTGTCTAAATCTTGGAAAATATGAGAAAGCAAATAATTACAGATATGGATTAAAAAGCACTGAATAAAACAAAAAACCATGAACCCATGATGAAAATGATAAGAGAAAAAGTGTTTCCTTATAGTATACTAATATAACTCATAAATGTAGAAGGAACAACAAAATTACCTTTTACAGCTAGCAAGTGGGACGCCTGGGTAGCTCAGTCAGTTGAACTCCAGACTCTTGGTTTAGGCTCAGGTCATGATCTCATGGGTTCTGGGATCCAGCCCTGCCTCTCTCTGTCCCTCACCCCACTTGCACTTCTCTCTTGCTCTCTCTCTCTCAAATAAATTAATAAATCCTTACAACTAGCAGGGAAGAACCACCAATGTAAGCTATAACTAAAATAGTTAATGTTTTCAAAGAATTTGTCCTAAAGAATAGTTAATAGTAATTCAAGAAGAAGGAAAAAAAAAGTTACTTCAGTGGAGAAATAGATACCAATTTAACCAAGTGATCAGCAATATCCATAATAGGATAAACCAACATATGTGCCCCCTATATGAGAAAACCAACATTATTACGGTGGATTTGTGCCAAAAATTCATAACTCAATCTGAGCAAGAGGAAACAGCAGGTAGACGTTAACTGAGATGCATTCTACTAAATCACTTTCACTATTGAAACCATCAATGTTATGAAAGATCAAGAAAGGCCAAGAAATATTCTAGATTAAAAACAGACTAAAGGAACACAATAAATTGTAAATTGTGTGACCCTGAGTGGGATCTTGGAGTACATGAGAGGAAATGCTTTGAAATATGTAATTGGAACAATTACTAAAATTTGACTATGGACCATAGATTATATTATATGAAATTTGTGTATTATTTTTATCAGCTACTTTTTAAGCTTGTGAAAATTTACAATTTTGGGGGAAGCTTACTTCCCCCAAGTGCATGGAAGTGCAACCAGCCTAGAACAGCTAAAGAAATAAATTCAGAGTACTAAAAAAAATACTATTAAGAATAATTTTGAAGCTTTAGTAATTTTCAAAAGTGTGATATTGGTCCAAATATGGACAAAGAGATCAACAGAATAAAACTCAGCAAAAAAGATGCATTCATATATGGTCAACTGATTTATGAAAATTTAGTGGTTAAAAAGATGGTATTTTAAATAAATCATGCTGGGTCAGTTAGTTGTCAGCATAAAAAGAAATAAACAGTGACTCATAAATAAAGTCATATACTAAAACTAGTTAGAAACAAAATCTAGACCTAAAATAGGAGTTTTCTTCTAAAGCTTTCTGAAGAAAACCTGGTATTCTATATTTCCAATGGTTGAGTATGCTATCATTTATTACATAGGACACAAAGCAATAATGTTCATGAAACACTATTCAGAGAATGTAAAGACAAACTATCAACTGAGAGAAGATATTCATGACAACACATGACAACAACACACATGGCAACACATGTTAAAGGGCTCATATCAAAAATACATAATGAGCTTTTATAAATAAAAAGAAGAGGACCAGGCTAATTTTCAAATGGACCAAAGACTTGAATGACACTTCATAAAAGATATTCTAATGGCTAGTAAGAATTTGAAAGGCGCTCAGTGAAATTAGAATTAGAATAAAATACAGAATGGCTATAATTTTTTTAAAAAGCTGTAAAACCACATATCACTAAAGCTATGTATGGAACTCACTGGTAGCTAATGGGTGGCGAATTGATACAACTACTCTGAAAATCTCTTTAGTAATCATTATTATAATTAAACATATACCCTCCCTGTGATCTAAGAATTCCATTTTTAGTCAGAAAACTAAGAGAAATGAGCACATATTTCTACACAAAAAATGTACCAATATGTTTATATCGGATAAATAATATGTAGTATATTGAATACCACAATGAAATACCATGTGCAGCAAAAAAGCGTAAGGAATGAATACATCTTGCCCACACTGTATTGGGTGAGGTAAATCACATGTTAAATAGAACATACTACATGATTCTGTGTGAGCTTCAAGAGCAGGCAAAAAACAGTCTATTGTGACAGAAGCCAGAAGAGTGTTTACGTGGGGTCAGGACTGCCTGGGAAAACGACCCAGTAACTGGGAGGGAGCACCTGGAATATGTTCTAAATCTTTATCTGGATGATATATACGTGCTATTCTTATACATATGGCATATGGATGTATAAAAATTCATTGAGCCATACTTTTAAGATGAGTGCATTTTGTTGTGCACGGTGACTCGCTCTGCTCCTTCACGCCTGCAGGAGGTGAAGCGAGGCCAGGAAAGAAAGCCTGAGGTATTTTTCAGAGACGCCGCAAGAGGATCCCTAACCAAGCAGCCAGTCTGGCTGCCTCCGTAGGTTCCTTCCCGCCTCCTGCAGAGAGGCAGGTTAACCCACACGCTGTGCAGGCCAGCACGGGTCTTTCCCCGAAATCCTGAAGTCTAGACCGGATGCAAAAATCGAATCAAACAGCATGCATTGCTGGAAGATGTTCGATAGTCACAGAAGTGCGCGTGTTTGGGTTGAGTGGGTCGATCCCCAACCCTTACCTCTTGTGTTAACGTTTAATTTTCCTTTGTCTTCCTGTGAACTTGGGGAATTGAATGAATGCAAGTCCCGCGTACCCACCCAAGGGGAACTGTCGGTGTCTCTGGTGCTGAAGATGGAGAGAGCTGAGGTAAACCTAGAGTAAACACCGCGCATGCTCTGTAAAGATTACCAATCCCCCCCCTCCCCCATCCCTTTTCCTTCCCTTCCCCTCCCAGCCCCTCCGGTCAAACTGGGCAACAAGGAAAATAAAAATCAAAGCCTGGAAGTTTGTCCTTTGCAGATTCTATATTTTGGATCTTGCATTTTGCTTTTACACTTATGCCCAGAAAGCTTGTTTTGGATTTTCCTTCCTCTCAACTCAGTTTGCTTATAAAAAAAAGAGAGGAAAAGAGAGGAGAGGGGAGGAGAGGAGGGAACATTTTGCTTCAGACGCCAACATGAGAAAGGGAGCTTTTGAAGGTAAAATGTTCATGTCTACCAAGCTGACCCATTAAGTCCAGTAAGTGGAGCAAAGCATTCCAAATACCAGAAGAGCTTCGAAAATACTTAAGTGTTGCTCTATTTTTATTACAAATAACCAGTAAACATTTTACTCATGCTCAAATAATAAAGAATGCAGGTACAAGTCTAAAACTTTGCTCAAAGGAGGAAACAACAATTGTTCACTGAGTTCCTACTCATCTGAGAGGCAGTATGACATAGTGATTAAGACTGAGACATTGGAACTGACTGTCTGGGTTTTTAACTTCCAGTTCTCAACTTGTGAGATAGGGAAGTGACCTAACTTCTCTATATTTTTCCCTCCATCTTTGAAATAGGAAGATTGCTAGGAATTAAAAATGAGTTAATCAAAGAAAAGCCTTCACTTCAGCCCTGTGCTCCCTTATGTTATCAATATCTGAAGGTTGTTTTTACCTACATTCCTATTGCTGTGTTAAAAATTGAGGGTCAGGGGGCGCCTGGGTGGCTCAGTGGGTTAAGCCTCTGTCTTCAGCTCGGGTCATGATCTCAGGTTTCTGGGATTGAGTCCCACATTGGGCTCTCTTCTCGCCAGGGAGCCTGCTTCCTCTTCTCTCTCTCTCTCTCTCTGCTTGCCTCTCTGACTATTTGTGATCTCTCTCTGTCAAATAAATAAAATCTTTAAAAAAAATAAAATAAAAAAAATTGAGGGTCAGAATTCTTTCTTTACTTGCAGTTTTCTCACACATTTAAAAACTATGTGAACATTTGACATATTTCTATTAGCAAGTAACAAATGATAAGTCATTACCTAATTGATTTTTAAAGTGTTCAGTTGTGCGATAGAGAAAATTAGAGATTAGGGCAGAGTATGATAAAAACTCATATTCCCATGAAGCTGGAAGAATTTCTGGAAGTGGCAGAATGCTGGAATGTTGGGGGTCCTCTTAGAAAAGAAGACTTGAATGGGGTCTGTGCATTTAAGTAAGAATGATGTGGAACGCAGAGGAGGGTACCAGAAGGAACCCTGAGGAGCAATGAGCTAGAGTGAGCTCAAGGCCACACAGAGATAGGAAGATAGTAATGACAAGGAAGCAACCAATACTGTCATCCTTGACTTCACTCCACCCCACTTCATGACCATGGTCATGTTGATGAACTAGAAATAAGAGAGAAAACACCAGACAACTTCCAACTTACTATTCTATATATTTTATGAACAAAAATATTTGACAATATTAAGAAACAGTTATCATACTCTTTCATAATTATACGAATAACATTTCAAATATAAAATACTTTATAAGAACTATTTTTTGCAGTATAAAAGCAAACTTCTTAGCGGATTTATTCTAAACTATGCTAATATTGTAATACTCGATGACAGACTAGCTTTAGGGGTGACTATTATAAATGAAAACACAAATGCAATTTTCAGTCCTTGGGGAATGAAAATACATTGAACGAAGTGTTCTTCCTGGTTCGACCAAACAATGTCTTCTACTTTTTGACTGAGGGTCTTTCTCTCTCCTACCTTTAACTTTTTCACCTATTTATTGGTATGTGTTACAATGGTACATATTAGGAGTGCTTTTACCTAAATATCCCTAGCGAGCCGCTTTTTCACCCAGAATCTTAGTAGTGCATAGGAGTTCAGTAGACCTAGCGGGGCATGTGCATGGAAGGGGCGCTTTCAGCAAACCATCTCACTCCTTTGCCATGGCTACCTAGCTGAAGATGCGCGGGGAAGGTCGGGCAACAGGAGGTCAGGGAGCACGGGAGAACCATCATGTCTGCTGAGAGGACAGAAGGGACGCACTTTGCCCAACTCGGGAGCTAGCTCTCAAGGAGGAGGTGCCAGTCCCTGGGATCCTTCTAAATGCTCCCTGCGGGATCCCCAAGCCTCTCCTCCCCCGCTGAGCCCCGCCCCCTTCCCGGCCTCAAACTCTTGAGTCCATTCAAACCTTGCTTTCTTCGCTGCGCGCGTTGTCAGGCGTGTAATTGGGGAAACTCCTCCCCGCCGGGACCGCCTCGCCCGCGCTGCCAGAGGAACGGCCGCCTCGCTGCCCCCACCTCCGAGCGCGCGGCGGCCTCACACCGCGCGCAGAGCCCACCGCCGGGGTACTGGCGCTCAGCTCGCGGCGGAGGGGGCAGTGCCTCGGCCGGCCGCGGGGCTGCAGGGCCAGGGACGGCCCGCGCCCACCAGCTCCAGCCACCAGGCTCCACGGACCCGGCGCCCGAGCGCGGGCGGGGGGCGGCGCGCCGCGGTGGCCGGGTGTCCCGCGTGCGCCCCGCGGAGTCGCGCGCAGACCCGCCGGCCGTCGGGGGCGCGGCGGGCAGCCGGAGCCCACACCTGTCCGACCGCGGCTGCCGGGAATCTGTGTGGCGCCGCAGTCCGCGGCACGGGAGGCAGGGAGAGAGAGGAGAGCGGGAGGAGGCGAGGCCCGTGCTTCGGCGGACGCCGCGCCCGGCTGGAGGCCCTGGACGCCGCTCCCCAAGCTCCACCGCACCATGGCCCCGAAGCTGCTGCTCTTCCTCTGCCTGTTCTCGGGCTTGCACGCGCGGTAAGTGGCGCCGGGGCCCCACAGCCCCGGGCTCTGAGCCCGGCTGGAGGGCGGCGGGGGGCGCTGTCTGCCAGCAAGGAATCCCCGCGCGCCCCGCCGTCGGCTGGGTTGCGGCATAGCCCGCTTGGGCCAGACCAGAAGAAGAGGGGAAGTCGGCCGGCACCTCACCTGTCCCATTGCCCCCTGTACATGGCCGTCTGCCTTTTCAGCCTGGGTGGCTGCAACCTTCCCTGCAACTGCGAATGTGGGGACTCTGAGATTAATGGGCTTCTCCTGAAGCTTTTAGGATCTGGTTGTTTTAAGGGGTTTTGAAAACCACTATCATAAAGAACCGAAGGTGTCTACCTCTTATTTACCCCCTTTCTACAAGTGTTCCAGGGGCACACATACACACACACACACACTGGCTGATATTCTATATAATTTACATCATTGTGAAATTTCCCAGGAGCCAGAAGTCAAGATTTCCTAGCTGCCTAGTTTGGATCACACTGACAAAGAGCATCCAGGCTGGGGGCAGGTGGGAGAGGATTGGAACAAGGGAAAGAACCCTACTTCTCAGAAAGGATCCCCCCCGCCCCCCTCCAGGGCCTGCAAACACACACTGTACACATGCACCCCTTCTAGATGAGCCACTTTTTGCACACAGGAACATACACACTTACCCCATAAGGCAAACACGTTGAAATTGATAGGCTTCTGCCTGGTAACTGTAAGATATCATTTTACCCCAAATACCCTTAATCTGCCTCCTAAAACAGCAACCCACTGATGGGAGCTTAGAGACGCTCCTGGAAGGGATGAAGATGGCTCATTAGGATGGAAGGGCAGTGGAACCAGAAGAGTTAAACCCTATTGCTGTAAATAAAACTGGATATTCTGGGTTTGGTTTCTTTAATTCTCTCCCAGACTAGTTCTTTGGCCCATAGCCTGCAGACTTTGGAAATCAGAACAGCTCCATTACCACCAACACACCCATCCCAAGAATCTCGGGATGCCCCTTTCCCCAAAACATTCTTTGTTCATTTCCTGAGTCTGGAAGCCAGGGAGCTAGAGAGCCTTTCTATGGGCAGTTAGCCCTGCAGGTGTCAGCAAGCAATGTCGGGTCTTAGATTTTCATTCATATTTTTGAAGAAGGAAGGCACATTAACAAATCTTAGAAGACATAAAGGGACCCCCATTTTCACTCCCCACTTTTGACAGGGGTGTTTGACCCTGAGAAAGAAACCCCCAGTCCTCTCCTCCAAACCACGTATCCCTATTAAGATGTGAGAGTGTGAAAGGCAGACAGTGTGCCAGAGACCGTGTCCGCTGGTGAAACGCAGGCAGCTCTCTCAACCAGGCATAGTACTCCTTGGGTCTTTCAACTCAAGTTTCTTCCTGTCTAAGAAGAGAGCTAGGGAAGCTTATGGAAGTGCACTTTCTGAAGTCAGCTCTGCCTGGATGTATCTCTGTTTTGAGGCAGAAAGACCAGCAGATGTCACCAGGCCTAATGTAGACATCTGAAATATATAATCTTGATCTGAAGTTGCATCTGCATGACCTTTCTGTTGCTGCC
Organism: Mustela erminea; assembly: GCF_009829155.1. Classification (NCBI taxonomy): domain Eukaryota; kingdom Metazoa; phylum Chordata; class Mammalia; order Carnivora; family Mustelidae; genus Mustela; species Mustela erminea. Next base: position 26,234,895 of record NC_045618.1, read on the forward strand.
AGCTGCATGAAGTAACCTGCATTTCAGAGTTAGATAATTACGTATAGTTTAGACTTATAGCTACTTAACATGCTACAAGGAAAGCTGCTTATTGTCCTCATTAGTATGTGTGCTTAGTAGGAAGATATCTTAGTATCTAACATGAAGTAGTCAGGTTTCTAAGGATTCCCAAATACATGAACAATTTCTTAAGATTCTTTATCCTTCCTTTTCACCAAAGCAGATGTAATGATATTAGTATGTTCTGTATCTCGGTTCATTCCCTGGCCTTTATAATAGAGGTTACATATCTGTTGCAAAAAAAAAAAAAAAAAAAAAAAAAAAAAAAATCCAAATGTTAAACTAATTGCTTTGCTGTATGCCTCTCCTTTGTGAGTGTCTTTGTTCTTTGAATGGGTTTTACAGACATGTAAAGTAATCTGATGTCCAGTGTCATCTTTCAAAACTATTATTAATGCTGAGAGGGTTCTTGTTTGTCCTCTGGAATGCCTTTCTGATGTTCAGAGTCCCTGGAAAAGGCTCTGACAGTTGTGCTCTGTGGTGATGGTTTGGTAACTCCATGGAGAGAAAAGCACCCTATTCCTGACCCCCTTGGATAAGCTCATTATGCGTTACAATGCACTATATCATGCCTGGACCCTGGTGATTCCTTGCAGACACTTAACTGCTTTCTGAGGTTTAGGAGTTCCTTTTAATGTTTAAAAATACTTCAGATTTTGTCTCTGTACTTCTAGTTGAAGAGAAGGTGTAAGACCTGAAAATAACATCTGAAGATTGAACAGTTCTTTGACGATGACAATACATTGCTGATTTGTTTTTAAGAAAAGCTAATTGCAGTGATGGTATTTAAGATCCAACATTCCTGATAACAGAACACTCATAAAGATTATATATAGCCCACCTAGAATTTAGAAAAGCTGATCATTCTAGTTTTATTCATATTCTAGTGCGTCCTCTGAGACAAGATTTGTTTTTCATGAAAGGGAGGATTTTCCTGTGGGGCTGGTGGTCTGACACTTAGCACTGTGAGATTTCTTTTTTTTTTTTTTTTTAAAGATTTTATTTATTTATTTGACAGAGAGAGATCACAAGTAGGCAGAGAGGCAGGCAGAGAGAGAGAGAGGAGGAAGCAGGCTCCCTGCTGAGCAGAGAGCCTGATGCGGGACTCGATCCCAGGACCCTGAGATCATGACCTGAGCCGAAGGCAGCGGCTTAACCCACTGAGCCACCCAGGTGCCCAGCACTGTGAGATTTCTACTTCATTCCCTAAAGTCCTGCAGCAAACTGACAGATGAGGATTGGGAGAAACTCAGTGTAGGTCTCTAAGAGGACAAGAGGATCTCTGCCCACACTTTGCCATTGTGTACCCCAACCCAGCCACTGTGCTGCAGGTGCTGGTTTACCTGCTGAATGGGTGAGAGAGGATCCTGCTGCTTTTCCTTCCTCTTTCCCACTCTCACCTGCCTTGGCCTCTAAGGAAGAAGCTTATGCAATTTCAGGAAAACCCTCTGGTCACCACTAGAGGGAGAATTAGGCTCATTATAATACCTGCGTTTGAAGTAGCTCCAAGTTTTTTCTCAAAAACGAAGGCTGTGTGTATACAGAGAACTGATGAAGAGATAATGTGCTCAATATATGTACATATGACCACTGGGGCAGTAGAAAATAACAGGGCATGGAGAGCACAGTCTGGCCTGTGCTGGTGAGCTGTTTTTGGGGATGGGGGAGGGGACACAGGGAGAGGGATAAGAGAGAAATGTAGGGGAGGGGGAGAGAAGAGAGAGAAAGAGGCAGAGAGACAGAAGAGAGAGAGAGGAAAGCACTATGGTGGAGTTGGAACGTGTCTTGAGAATGTTGTGTATGATTCTGCCAAAGTGATCTGTCCCTCTGTCCGTAGTCCCTCCAAATGGTTTTGCCTCAGAATGAATTGCAGTGATTGCTTCCAGCTAACCATGTCCTGTAGAACCTGCTTCAACCTATTCCTTTTTTTCCCAAGATGATAAAATTAATATCCCTGACAATATTTCTGATAAAATATTCTACAGTGACATTTTATATTCTGTAGTGTTATTTCTAAAAGTTCAATTTTACAAATAATGAAATGCAGCATATCACTTCTTGACTGTGTCCCAAATTTTTTAAGTTCCTATTGATGGTGAATGTTCAGTGCAAATAAAAACTCATAGCATTTTCTAGTTTCTGCAGATAATTTATTTTAACCTTCTAGCCAATAAAATATTCAAGAAATGGAAGTATAGTCTAAGATAAGCCTAGGAAAACCTTAAATGAATTCAATCTGCCAGACATATGCCATATACTCATTTTCAAAATTTCATATATATGTATATATTCAAAAAAGGAACATACTATGTGACACTGCCCTAGTCTAGGTTAAGGCTAGTTAACACTCATAAATGGAGGGGAGGGAGGTGGGGGAATGGGTGAGCCTGGTGGTGGTAATTGAGGGCACATATTGCATGGAGCACTGGCTGTGGTGCATAAACAATAAATCTTGGAACATGAAAAATAATTAAAATAAAAAAGAGAAAGAAAAACTACTGTAATGTATTACATACATGACATATGCATATACTTACATATTATGTAAAGTCATGTATACTATTATACTATATATATAATTACATGATTATGATATTATTTATATGATTGTGAGCATTTAAAAAAAGTAGAGGAAATGATTTTTTGAAGGTTTTTTCTCTTCCTTTCTGTCATGTTCATTATGGAGAACTTAAGCAAATCCAGAAATTAACTTAAAGAAACTTGTGTCCCAGAGCACAACTGCCCTGGGATGTTTTAACATTTTGGCTCCTGTGTGGGAAGCTAAACAGAAATGAGCTCATACCAAGTCAGGACAAATAAACCTCAATACAATTTTCTATTCTAGATTTTGTTCTCTTTGGTGAAGAAAAAAGTCATTAAGGCATTTATATTGACAAAGTATAAGGAAACAAGCAAAGTTGTTTGTTGTTTTGCAAGTTTTTCTTGCCTTTGTAAATGAAAGTCCACCTGGAAATGCTGCTTTAAGACAGAAGGAGGCTCTCCTTTTTTCAAGCCCAAATGGTTGTGTTGTTGATTTGGCCTCACTCACTGAGAAAACTAGCTTGTCATTTTGAGTCCTCTCCATTCAAGTACTCCTGTCAGTGTGTATCACCCAGGAGAGGCGGCTGTCCTGCTACACGAGACAAGCTCAGATATGCTCAAGCATTCATTTCAGCCCATTTATTAAGAGGCCAAATGATTAAGACATATTAGAAAGTTTTTTTTTAATTTTTAATATCTGTATTAATCTACTCTGTAGGAAATGAATCAGTTTTTGTTGTAAGAGGTAAAATTACCAGAGGGTATTCTCTAAATATCATCTTTGTTCCTTGCCACCACACAGGAGTGCTGGCCAAGCAGACCACCTCATCATATCCCCATGTATCTAGAATGAAGTTTCCAGTCTCCTTAAGAAGCACAAAAGTTAGACTCAGCTATTTTCAGTGAGTGCGATTCTGCAAAAGCAATTCCCACCTTCAACTAAAATGAGATCTTGGCAGTAGGGGATGGAAACAACATCATAAAGTCACCATTTGACAAACATCTGGAAGGTTGAACCTTCAGAGGTTCTCAGGGTGGGACCAAACATGGCTGATTGCTTGCTGTTTGATCTTCTGGCATTGATTTGCTTATCATTTTGCCTATAGCTTACCAAAGACGAGGAATCATTTTGTGACATTTAATGAAAACATTATGACATGTTAAGAGCAGTGGCATTCTTCCTATTGGATTCTTTCTAAACGGTGTTTTATTTTCATTTTAGAGGTAATCCATTGATTGGGCTGTGAGTATTGGGGACTGTCTACTTATGTCAGTGGTGCTTGAGTGAGCCAAGCTTAAGACATTTCCTGGCCCCTGCTGCAACTTATACTTCACTCTTTGTGCCATAATTACAGGTCCAGAAAAGTGGAGGAGGATGAATATGAAGATTCATCATCAAATCAAAAGTGGGTCTTGGCTCCAAAATCCCAAGACACTGATGTGACTCTTATTCTCAACAAATTGCTAAGAGAATATGATAAAAAGCTGAGACCGGATATTGGAAGTGAGTGTTGATGTTTGTTATTCTAATAGAAAATATACTGTGATGATATATTTTTTTAAGTTTTTTGTTTTGAATAATTACAGATTCACAGGAAGTTGCAAAGATGGTGCAGAGTCACAGAATTTATGAGTGTAGTATGACAGCAAAGCCAGGAAATTGGCATGGGTGCAAGGTGTGTGCATGATTTCATGTCATTTTATTGTGTGTGGATTTGGTGGAAGGATCACGGCAATCAAACAACAGAACTGTTTCATCATCATAAAGATCGCCTTCTGCTGCCTCTTCATAGTCTCACCCACCTCCTTCCTCCAAAATTCCTAACCCTTGTCAGCCACTATTTGTTATTTCTGTGTTTTGGTCATTTTTAGAATGCCACATACATGCAGTCGTTCAGTATGTGACCTTTTGAGATAGAATTTTCTTCCCTCAGCAACGTGATTTGGAGATCCATTCAAGTTGTTGTGTGTGTTACAACACACACAGTAGTAGTGTGTACTAGTAGTAGTTCTTTCTTATAGCTAAGCAATCTTCCATGCCAAGAAGAAACACCTATTGAGAAACATTTTTGTTGCTTCCAGTTTTTGTTTATTACAAATAAAATGACTACGTGCATTTGTATTCAGCTTCATGCATGGAAATACGATTTCATTCCCTAGGATGAATGCCCTGGAGTAGTATGATTACTCGGTTGTATGATGAATGTTTAGTTTTTTAAAGAAACTGTCAGACTTTTTTTTCCAAAGTGTCTGTACCATCTTCTAGTCAAATCAGTAATGTTTGAGAGATCCAGGTTCTCTGTCTTCACCAGTAATGAGTATTGTCACTATTTTTTTTTTTAATTTCACCTACTCTAATAGTTATAAATCTAATAGGTTGATGCTTCATTGTTGGTTTGATTTGCATTTTCCTGATGATGGTTAATGATATTGAACTTCTTTTATGTGCTTATTTGCTAGCAATATATCCTCTTTATTGAAATATCTCCTTATATTAGTTGCCTTTAAAAACTGGATTATTTTGTTTTATTTTTTTTTCTGTTAAATTACTGAGTCCTTCATATAATCTAGGTAAGATTCTTTTGCCATATGTAGTTTGCAAATGTTTTTCTCTCAGTATATAACTTGTCTTTTTATTCTTTTCACAAGATCTTTCACCAAGGGAAAGTTTTTAATATTGATGAAATTCAATTTATTGATTTTTAAATATTTTTTGGGACATGCTTTTGAAGTAATGACTAAGAACTCTTCATGAAGCCCTAGTTCCTGAAGATCTTCTCCTTTGTTTTCTTCTGAAAGTTTTATAATTTTATGTTTTACATTTAATTCATTATCTGTCTTTATATAAAATTAGTGTGCGAGGTTTAGAGCTGAGTTCCCCCCGCCATTCCCCCTCCCTACCCTGGGTATGGGTATCCAGTTCCTCTATCACCATTTATTGAAAAGTCTATCTTTCTTTTGTTGAATTCCATTTATAACATTTGCCAAAAATCAACCAACATAGGCTATTTCTGAATTCTCTATTTTGTTCTATTTATCTATGTGTCTATCACTGTGTCAATACACTTTCTTGATTGCTATAGTTACATAATGACACTTGAAATTGGGTAGATTGATTCAACCTCTTTATTCCTCTTTTTAGAAATTATTTTAACTCTTATAAGCCATTTATTTTCCATATAAATTTTAGAATTATCTTGTCTATATCTAGAAAATCTTTTCTGATAATTCTCTCTATCTAAGTATCTCTACTCCTAAACTCTATCAGTTTGGGAAAAATGCCATCTGTATTATGTTGAGTATTCAAATCCACAAATGTGATATGTCTTTCCATTTTAGATCTTCTTTAGTTTCTTGCATCCAGTATTTTATAGTTTTTAGTGTACAAGTTCTGAATATATTTTGTTAGATTTACACCTAAGTATTTCATGGTTTTGGAGTAATTATAAAAGGTACTGTATTTTAAAATTTCCTTTTCCCTATGTTCACTGATAGATATATAGAAATACAGTTAATTTTTGTGTACTGATTTTGTGGTCTCTGACTTGCTGAAACTCACTCACTAGCTTAAGCAAGTTTTATGTGTTTGTTTTTTGATACATTCCTTGGGATTTTTCTGTACATGCCATCATGTCATATGGGAAGTTTTATTTCTTGCTTCCCAATTTGTATGTCTTTTATTTTACGTTATTGCTTTATTTCACTGACTGGAACTTCCAGTCATGACTGAACAGTACTGGTGTGAATGGACAATTTGCTTTACTCCAGATCTTAGAGGAAGGACATTCAGTCTTTCACTATTAAGTGTAATGTTAGTTGTATTTTTGTATATATTTTTTTATCAAATTGAGAGAATTCCCTTTATTTCTGGTTTTCTGAAAGTCATTTTTTTTCTTTTAATCATGAACAGATGTTGAATTTTGCCAAATACATTTTAGGCATCAATAGATGAGATCATGTGACCTTTTTTTTTTTTTGGCTAGTTAATATGGTGGATTAGGTTGAGTGATTTTCAAATATTGAACCAGTCTTCCAACCCTAGAATAAGCCTCACAGCCTTATATGTTTGATAATACTCTTTTTAAAAACCTTTTTTTTGGTTCACTTTTTTAAATATATTGCTGAATTTTACTTGCCAGTATTTCATTAAGGATGTTTGCTTCTCCATTCATGAGGAACATTGGTCTGCAGGTTTCTGTTTCCTTTTTTTTTTTTTGACAATCTGGTTTTGGTATCAGGTAATACTAATTTCACAAGATAAATTAGGAAGTGCCCTCTTATCTTCTGTTTTCTGGAAAAGATTGTGCAAAATTTTGTGTAAACTTCAATATTTCATAGAATTCTCCTGCAATATTCTCTGGATCAGGAGATTTCTGGAGTTTTGTCATTAGAAATTAATTTCTTTAATAGGTATAAGTCTCTTCAACTTATCAATTTTATATTAGGTAAATTGTGATCATTTGTGCTTTTTAATAAATCGGTCCATTTCTCTTAGGTTGTTAATTTATATGTGTAAAATTGTTCATGATATTCCTTTATGATCCTCTTAATATCTTTATGGCCTATATCTCCTGCTTCATTTTTGATATTAGTAATTTGTGTCATCTGTCTTTTTTCTTTGTCATCTTGCTAGAGGTTTGTTTGATTTACCTTTTCAGAGAACTACCTTTTTGTTTCATTGTTTTTCTCTATTATTTTTATGTTTTCAGCTTCACTAAACTTCACTTTTATTTTTATTATTTGCTTTTTTCTGTTTGCTTTGGGTTTATTTTGAAATTTTTCTTTTTTGAGATAGCACTTATTTTTTGACATGAGACTATTTTCTAATGTAAGCAGTGGTGCTTCAAATTACCCTCTCTGCACTGCTTTAGCTAGTCTCTCACAGATTTGGGTATTTTGAACTTTCATTTTTATTAAGTTCAATGCATTTATTTCCCTTGAGAATTTTTTTCCTTGACTCAGATTATTTAGAAGTGTGTTTTTCTTTTCCAGATGCTTGGAAATTTTCTTGATATCTGTTACTGATTTCTAGTTTGATCCTTTTGTAATCAGAGAATATAGTCTATATGAGTTAAATTCATTTGAATTTGTCAGTCTTTGATTTATGACCCAGACTAGGTTTATTTTGGTGAATGTTCCATGGAAACTTGAGAAGAATGTATGTTCTATTTGTTATTGAACGGATTGGATCCTGTTGTTTGATGGTATTGTCGCATTCTTCTATATCTTTGCTGATTTTGTGTTTGGTTTTTCTATCAGTTGTTTTGATAAGTGAACAAGAGATAGACTAAAAAGTAGATTCTGATCTAAGACTAAGACAAGAGTGGTGTATTTGACCAGGAGAGAACTGCATACAGTTTTTTGTATAGGCCTGTGCCATATTCATGATGATGATCAAAGACCATGGGGGTTGTGGCAGACATATTGTTCGTAGGATGAACCCAAGCTTTAGTTTGTTTCTTCTCCGTGGGCCTCAGTTTCATTTAGAGCCCAGCAGCTTGCCAGCTCACATACTACCCCAGCCACTTTATTCCTATGTTTTTCCAACTTTGAGGCTCAGGTGTCCAATTTATCAGTAGCAGGACATAGTACTACCTTGGTTCCAGTAGGCATAGAACATCAAAACCCTTGTTTTGTAGTGAGCAGAGGTCTTAGAGATGCATATCTTCTGCATTACTGGAGCAGTCAAGTCATCATTACATATTTCTGTTTTCTTTTCCATACAGTAAAGGAAGGGGACCAAATTACTTGTAAACTTCCTTCCAGTTTTAAGATAGTTATTCAGTAAGCAATACATCTAAATTACCATTTCACAAGGTTCATAAATTCAATTGTCACCACCTTTCCTCCTTCATAATTATATGAAGGGTCTATCTAGTGTGAAGAGTGTGCAACAGTTCTGTATTTATATAGAAAGAGAAGATTGAGAAAATGTTGCCAATTTCTTCATTAATTGTCAGACACTGTGCTTGACCTTACAACAACAATAACTAAGACTTGTTTCCTGCCTTTCTGGGTAAGTTTAGTCCTTTACTTATCTTGTGCTATACTACAGCACTACACTTTCCATCTATGGTATTATTCAGTACCATGTTTGTCTTCTGTGGTGGAAAATTGGACATGGGTAGAAAGTGGGTGAGCTCAGCTTCCCACCCAGGTCTCTGAGGATAGCTGAATCATTTAGCCACTGTGCTAGTTGTAGAAAATGCCAGGTGATTCTATTCAGAAACAGGAAACCCCTCTTACACACGCGCACACACACACAACAAAACCTCAGAAGGGGATGTACTAAGGCTTCGTCATGTACAACAGGCAAGCAGAATTCACAGTACTAGGGGTTTTATTTTTCTACTGTGTACATAAGAATTGTGAATTTTCTAAGTGAAACTGCGTAATACACACTAAGAAAGAATACTTTTTAAAATGGCAACTCTTTTAAAACCTCATGTCATCAGAAGGTCTTTGTAATCTTTGAAAGAGATTTAAAAAACAACTAAATATAAATCCATAAAGCAGGATGCTCCTCTTTTGTTTCGTGACTTTAAAGTTCCACCAAGCACTTTGTCATGATCCCTGGGGCAGCAGAGTGACCTGATGGAAGTCTGCAGGATCACTGGTGCATTTTAGGATTCCTCTTCCTGTCTCATTTAAATGCTAAATAATGTCTGAGTGGCAGAATCCAGCAACTCACTGATCCTCAGTCAGAATTACTGCCCCAAAACAGCTCTCCTGGTCAAAGATACTGAATTATACACCATTTTCTTTCATGGTTTAGAAAGACTCTGCTTTAAAGGACAATTTCTTATAAAAATCTGAATTTCTTTTCTTTTTTTTTTTTAACGACTTTTTTCACTTGCAACCTATTTGTTACAACCATTATGCCTTTTCCTCAAGGCACAATCATCCTGTATTACATAGCATAGTGCCATACAAGGATTTACCACTAGTTTGCTGCAATTACCAGTTTATTTGCTCACTTCTCCTACCCTCTCCCTCCCTCTCTCAGTCAGACTCTGTTTGCTGCACTTTCACTCTGTGCCAAGCCCTGGGCCATGGATGTGTGGGGAGGAAAGCAGATGCTTGGGTTTTTCTGAAGGGGAGGGTAGAAGGAAGGGTCCCTGAAGACAAGCATGTAGGAGTCCACATTGGGATATTCAGATTCCTAGTTTTCAGTAAGGCAAGCCTGTTTAAGGTACTCCTTAGTTTAAATTCCTTGAAAACTCCATTTTAATTCTAGGATAAAATCCAAGCCCGTAGAATGACATGAAGCAGGAAGCCGCTACCCGGCCCTTGCTTACTTCTCTGCTTTCACTTCCTCACACTCCACATCTCACATGTCATACCCTTTGGGGACACAAAAACCTCCTGCTTTCCTTATCTGGATGCTTGCCTTTACTGTTCTCTCTTTCCAGCATGTGGTTCTCTTAATACACATCTCCCTGTTTTGCACTGAGCTCTTTCCTACCTTTCTTCAAGCCTTGAAGTTACCTCCTATTGGAAGCCTTCTTCCCTCATCTGCCCCCACTCTCACCTCCCTGCCAGTGTGGATCAAGTGTCTTCTCTGCGTGTCTTCTAGCATCACTTTCTCATCTGTACAATAGGTACATTTCAAAGAACTGTCTTGAAGATGGCATAATGTGGTGCAGTCATGAAATAGCTTCTGCAACATTTTTGTGTACTTTCCACAGTTCTGCAGCTGGGAATTGATCTTCTTTCCCCCCACCCCAGGACACAGTTCCCAGTTCCTAACTATAGATACATCAGGGTACATTGGCATATCCCAACATACGTAGTCCAACTGCATCCACAAAGATCCAACATCAGGAAATAGATAAAATGGCTCATCACTGTTATTGTCCACAATAAATAGATGGAATCGAACAGACTCATTTATGTTGCACAGAAGTAACATATCCACACATAATTTTCTACGTAATTTTCATAATACAAATTGTGATCATTATGTTTTAAAAATACTCATTATTTTCCAGCTATTATCACTCTTCAACTAACTTTTAAATTATGGATGTATCTGTTTTAGTTCCCCGTCTTTAACTATCCATCATTCTAAGTAATACTTCAGCTATGTCCTTTACTAGTTCAGGGTTATTCAGGGTATCATTTATCTCAGGAACAGATCTTGTCATGTGAACTCGAAAAGGCCAGAGGAGGATAAACCTTCTAATAAGAGAATTGTGAAAAGGAAAGGAAATGAATCTGAGTGAATTTCTCTCCCTGCAGGGTTTGAAGAAATTTGAACCAGTCTCCTGAAAATAGAGTATTTCAGAATACAAATTCCCTGACTGTAATCTGGATAGTCTATACCAAATACAGTCAGTACTGGGAAAAATAAAAGGTTATGTGTTGGGTTTTAAAGGTGAATGAACACTGAATACAGGCACAATGCATAAAAATGACTCATGGACCCTTTTAATTAAGGCAGAACATCTGAATAATCTTTTCTTGGCTATGTCCATGACAAGAGGGATTAATTTTTCTATTCCTCTTCTTCAGGCATTTGCCTATCTGGACTTCTTTCCCAGGCTTTTCTAAAGCTTATTTTCCCAGTTTAGTTAAAATTTCTTCTAAATGTGGAGTGACGAGCATCCAATATGAGAAGAAGCTGTTTGCATGAGTGAGAAGGTGAGCTTTGCATTGCTGTAACTTACTGGCAAAAGACAGAGGAATCCCAGCCTCCTCCTCAGTGGGGAATACCCCACTGGATGAGAGGCCACTTAGGCTTCTTTTCTTCACACTTTCCAGAGCTGGACATGGCCACTGGACGCTGATTCAAGAGTACTGGTGACAGGACCATTTTCTTGCTAGTGGGAGCTCCTGCCCATTCCAGGGTCACATTCCTGGATATGGAAGGGGGGGAAGGACAATGACTAAGTAGTGGGAATATGACCCCAGATAGGACAGGGGTTAGTTTTGTGGCAGATAATGTATGTTAAACAACTAAAAGACATACCAAGTGGGCTTTGAAGTATAATTTTTAAACCACACCTTATCATGTTGTTCTTTAATATCTTTCAGTGCAGAATTATGAGGATGATTGAGTAACCTAAGAACTATAAAAAGAATGCCTAAAGACTATTGGTCGCAGATGTGATATCTCTGAGAGGGGCCCTGATTATCAGCCAGTAGAAAAGCAGAGAAAACCCTCCTGTGTTTCTGGGCTGGTTCCTGGTGTATGTAAATGTGACAGCCTCTGCCAGGACCAGCCATAGGACTTTGAGAGTTTAGGCTGGATCACAGAATTTGAGAGAATTTTGAAATGTGTGAAGGACTGTACAAATAATCAAATGTATCAAGATATGATGTATAATGGATATATACAGTTGTCCCTCATCCTGATGGTTTTTATGTTTCTAAGAAGAAAATAAGAGACATAAGGTTTTAATCTGAAGGAATGAAATACAAGTGTTGAAGGTGGGTGCTTGTATGCCAGAGGAAAAGATTGTTGATTTGTTGATTTTGTTGATTTTGGGGTCACTAAAGCATAGCAACTTGATCGACCACAATCTAAGTGCCTCAGCTGGGTACTGATTTTCAGATGATATTTCTAACTATCTATTCCTGTCTTAATGCACATCAGATGACTGTCTCAACTGTACATTTGGGTTAGGTCGGTTAGTCTTCATCTAAAACCACAGCCTACTATCCAGACGGGTAAGTCGTCGTTTCCCAACAATTTCTGTATATCCAGAAAATAATTCAAATATATTCACTCCATTCTCAGAACAGATGTAGGAGGAGAGGAAACAGACATTCTTAATTGCTGTGCTCAAAGTAAAAGCTATTACTGTAGACTTAGTTAACTGATTTTCTCACAAAGTTAATTCAAATGCATAGGGAGGTAGAGAACAAATTTTGTGGAGAAATACCTGTCATCTCTGTGGGAGAGTAATTAGGCATCCAGAGGATGCTGGGTTAAGACCCATTACCTCAGCTCAACACATGTTGGTAAGTGACCCTTCCCCACGTAATCCCTACCATTTTGGACATTTTTCACACATATAGCTTAACATTTAGGATTTCACCATGGCATTTTACCTAAGGCAGAATTCTGCATAAGGCAAGGCTATATGAGAGCATATGCCTATAGTTTGGTTCATTAAAAAATATATATATTTTTTACTAGGCTATATTTTTTCTTGTAGGAGACATATAATGAGATCTCAATGCACAAGTATTTTTTTTAATCTGTAATTTGGTAAATAACTCTGATCACATGTCCCTAGGAATAATCTAATGACTGGACTTGATTTGAATATGCAATTTAGTTTATAGAATAACAAGTGATGTGTTTCTTATGTTTATTCATTACCACTGCAGGAATTGAGCAAAATAGTTTCATATGGCTTAGAGAAGGTTTGAGTGAGAAAAGAGCTGGACTCAAATAATGGGTTCCTCCACCAGTTGCCAGTAGATTCACTTAGAGATACAACCTCACTGGCCTGTAGGCTTCCATCTCTAAATGGGATAATTAAAACTATATCTGAGTCCTGTTGTAAGAATTGTAGATTATAACACCTGACCCCTAGAGAGAGGACAGAATGTGTCTGTCATCTGCCTTCCATCCACTGTATTCCTAGACCTACACCTGTTTTGGCTACTGTTTCAGCCTGGTTTATGAGTCGTGAAGTAGAACTCTCAGGCAGCTACACTATCAAAAAAGCTTTGTCTTAGATCGAGATTTCTGTTCAGCTGTTGGCATTTCATCAGTATGTAATTAACATCTTGATCCAAAATATCTTACAGATCCTTTTATAAAGTATTACTGTGCCCATACTGATTAGGTTGTTATCCTACTAATTCACATTTGAGGGACAAATGCAGATGGGATAATCATAGTTTCATAGAATATCATGGCTTGAAGAGATTCTAAAGGAAATCTGTCCAACGGTTTATGAATTATATCAGAATTACCTTGGGAGCTCTTTAAAATACAGAGATGAGGCCTGACCCCAAGGCATACTATAGAATATTATTTTTCTGTTTTCTAGTTCACTGATTTTCACTTAGATCTGTATTATTACCATTCTTAGACTTGCTTTAAATTTAATTTGCTTTATTTTTAGTTCCTTAAAGTGGAAGATGAACTTGCAGATTTGAGACCTTCTTAACTAATTTTAGTGTATAATGCTATAAATTCCTATAGTGACATTATACAGATTTCAGTATTTTGATTTCATTTACATTCAATTAAAAAAAAACCTAATTTCCTTTTTTTTTTTTTTAAGATTTTATTTATTTATTTGACAGTAGATGGAGAGGCAGGCAGAGAGAGAGAGAGAGAGGGAAGCAGGCTCCTTGCTGAGCAGAGAGCCCGATACGGGACTCGATCCCAGGACCCTGAGATCATAACCTGAGCCGAAGGCAGTGGCTTAACCCACTGAGCCACCCAGGCGCCTCACTAATTTCCTTTTTGATTTCTTCTTTCACCCATGCATGGTGTTCATTTAGATATGTGGCATTCATTTTCCAAATATTTGAGATTTTTCCAGTTATCTTTCTGTTTTTGATTTCTAATTAAAATCCACTGTGGTTAATGAATACACTCTGTATAACTTGGATCTTTTTAAATTTACTGAGACTTGTTTCATGGGCCAGAATGATCTATATTTGTGTGCACTTGGAAAGAATGTGTATTCTGCTATTTGAGGGGGAGTGTTGTGTAATTAGATTAGGTGAAGTTAGTTCATATTTATTTTTTAAGATTTTATTTATTTATTTGAGAGAGAAAGACAGAAATCGTGAGAGATATCATGAGTGAGGAGGAGAGGGAGAAACAGCCTCCCCATTGAGCAGGGAACCTGACACAGGGCTTGATCTCAGGACCCTGGAACCATGATCTGAACTGAAGGCAGACATCTAACAATTAAACCACCCAGGTGCCCCAGTTCATATTTTTATAGAGATCTACTTGCTGATTTACTATTTTTGTTGTTGTTGCTGTTATTGAAGTACAGTTAACATATGTTATATTAGTTTCAGGTGTATGATGTAGTATAGTGTGCTTACCACAATAAGCAGAGTTACCATGTGTCACCATACGACATTAAAATATTATTGACTATCTTCCCCATGCTGTACTTTTCATCTTGAGTAACCTAAGAACTATAAAAAGAATGCCTAAAGACTATTGGTCACAGATGTGATATCTCTGAGAGGGGCCCTGATTATCAGCCAGTAGAAAAGCAGAGAAAACCCTCCTGTGTTTCTGGGCTGGTTCCTGGTGTATGTAAATGTGACAGCCTCTGCCAGGACCAGCCATAGGACTTTGAGAGTTTAGGCTGGATCACAGAATTTGAGAGAATTTTGAAATGTGTGAAGGACTGTACAAATAATCAAATGTATCAAGATATGATGTATAATGGATATATACAGTCGTCCCTCATCTTTCGTCATTAGGTTTAAAATGTGCTTCTTGTAGACACCATACAGGTTGGTTTTGCTTTCCTAACATTCTCCTAACATTCTATCAATCTCTGAATTCTAATTGGAGTCTTTAGACCATTTACATTTATTGTAATTAATGTGATTAGATTTAAGTCTGTTGCCTTTTTATTGATTTTCTAAAGATTCTGTCTGTTGTTCCTTTTCCCCTCTTTTTATGATTCTCTTTAATTTCCTTTGTTATTGTCTTTTACCACTTATTTTGCTATTTTAGTGGTTGCTTTAAAAGTTTGTAGTGTAATTTTTAACTTATCACAGTCTACCTCCGGGTGATTTTATACCAGTCTACACATAGTTATAAGTGTGTGTGTGTATGGATACATATTTCTATATTTCATCATTTTCCTTCTACATAAAGGACTTCCTCTGACTTTTCTTTCAGTATGAGTCTGTTATGATGAGTTTTTCAGCATTTGTAAACCTGAAAATATTTTTAGTTTACTTTAAAAAAAATCTTTATTGAGATATAATTCATATACTCAAAATTCATCCAATTAAAGTATACAGTTCAGTGATTTTTATTTTTTTGTTTGTTTGTTTATTTTTATGTATTTGAAAGACAGAGAGTGAGTCAGAGAGAGAGTTTGAGCAGGGGGAGGGCAGAGGATGAGAGAGAAGCAGACCCACTGCTGAGCAGCGACCCCCTACTCAGGACACTGGGATCATGACCTGAGCTGAAAACAGAAGCTGAACTGACTGAGCCACCCAAGTGCACCTTAATGGTTCTTAAATATTCAGGACATTCTGCTTCCATAATTTAGTTTAATAACAGTTTCTTTTCTTTCTTTCTTTTTTTAAAATATTTATTTATTTATTTATTTGAGAGAGAGAGGGAGGGAAAGTGCACAAGTTGGGGGAGGGACAGAGGGAGAGTGACAGGGGAAGCAGACTCTCCATTGAGTGGGGAGCCCACTGTGGGACTCCATCTCAGGACCCTGAGATCAAGACCTGAGCTGAAATCAAGATTTGGACACTTAACTAGATGAGCATCCAGGTGCCCCTAGATTGAAAACATTTTCATCATTCCCCCAAAAGACAAATATCTATTAGCAGTCACTATTCATTCCTACAACCTCCCACTTTGGGCAGTAGGCAACCAGTAATCTAATTTACATCTCTTATGATTTGCCTCTCCTGGACTTTGCATATAAATGGAACAGAATATGTGCATTTTTGTGACTGGCTTCTATTACCTAGCATAATTTTTAAGGTTCATTTACATGATAGCAGGTATCAATATTTCATTCTTTATATTAATGAATAATATTTATTGCATGGGTATATTATGTTCATCCCATCATCAATTAATAATAACAAGGTTCAACAAGGTATTAAGATTTTTTTCACTTTTGGCTGGTTTCAATAATGCTTCTATAAATATGTGTGTATGGGTGAAAATTTTCTGAGTTATTTCTTTTTTTACCTATTGTTTATTTAGAAGTGCATTATTTATTTTCCACATATATGTGAATTTATCAAATTTCTTTGTTATTGATTTATAATATAATTCTATTATAATTGAAGAACACATTTTGTATGATTTCAGTCCTTTTACATCTATCAAGGCTTGTTTTATAACATATCACATTATTCTAGCATGTTTTATGTGCATCTAAGAAAAATACATATTCTGCTGTTGTTTGGTGGAGTGTTCTATAGAAGTCTATTAAGTCTTGTCATTTTATAGTGTTGGTCAAGTTCTCTGTTTCCCTGTCAGTTGCAGTCTAGTTGTTCTATGCATTACTAAAAATAGAGAATTGAAGCAAAATATGATATACTGAATTATCTATTACTTCTTTCAATTACATTAGTTTTATTCCTAATGTAACTTGGGCTGTGTTAATAGTTATAGTTACTGCATTTGCCAGTATATTGACTCTTTATAATTATGAAATATTCCTCTTAATTTCTAGTAACATTTTAAAAAAGTATTTTGTCTAATATTACTGTAGTTATTCCAATTTCTTACAGTGCTGTTTGCATAATACATCCTTTTCTATCTTGTTGATTTCACACTATTCGTATCTTAGAATCTAGAATGTTTCTTCAGAACCAAAAAAGTATTGGATCTTATTTTTATATTCATTTGGATTGTACTATTTAGTCATTTTACATTTAACGATATTATTATTACAACTAGACTTCTGACATTTTGCTTTTCGTTTTCTATGTCTTATTTGCTTGTTTGCTTGTTTCTTTGTTTATTTATTCATTTTCTTTGGGTTCCTTTACTACTTTCTTTTATGTTAAATGGATACTTCATGTATAACATTTTAATTTCCTTAGTGACTTAAAAAAAAAACTTAATCTTTTTCAACAGCACTTTTCGGTTTACAACAAAATTGAGAGGAAAGTACAGAGATTTTCCATATACTTCCTGTCCCCCACACATGCTTTGCTCATTATCAACATCATCACAAGAATTGTATAAATTCTAAGGACAAGCCTACATTGATGTATCATGGTCACATAGAGATCATAGTTTATCTTAGGTTTCACTCTTGGTGTTATACATTCTGTGAGTTTGGACAAACGTATAATGACCTGTATCCATCATTATAATGTCATGAAGAGTATTTTCACTGCCTTAAAAATCATCTGTGCTACATCTATTCATCTCCCTCCCCTACTGTGTCCATAGTTTGGCCTTTCCATAATGTCATATATTTGGAATCATACAGTATGTAGCTTTTTCAGATTGGCTTTTTTCACTTAGTAATAAGCATTAAGGATGTCTTCATATCTGTTTATGGCTTGATAGCTTATTTCTTTTTTTGTGATATTACTCATTTGAATATACCACAGTTCATCCATTAACCTGCTGACAGACCTCTTGGTTGTTTCCAAGTTTTGGAAATTGTTAATAAAATTGCTATAAATACCCTGTACAGGTTTTTTTGTGGGTCACTGATTTTTAATTATATATTTTTTGTTATTGTCTTAGTATTTGCAAGCCGATTACACTACATATCTTGTCAAAATCTTTTCTACTCTAAATAATATCTACCTTAGATCATGCTAAGAAACACAAATAAATATAGAAATTTACTCTAGTAGCTTCATTCACTCACCCATTTTATGCTATTATAAATATTATAGTTATGTATTATAAACCTAATAATTTATTCTTCAAATTATTATTTTATATAATCTTATGTGTTTTAAATTGTATTTACTATTTAAATACTATACTTATCATTTCTGATTCTTATATCTTCTTGTTAGGTTAGAGTTGTCTTCTGAAATTATTATCTATCCTGATACAGCTATATTCCCACCATGCTCTTATTGTTAAACATATCACTTGTCTTTTGCTATTGTTAAATGTATTTCATCAAATATATTTGTTGACAAACATATATTTGTTACATACTTTTTTAATTTTAAATTTTATTTCTTGTTATAGTCCTAACAATACAACTGCATATGGACTGGGTTTTGCAATTACTTTTTAAATTAATTAGGAAGAAAACAGAGAAGACATTTGCAATTATGTTTTTTAAAATAATTGCTACATAATTATCTTTATCAGCTTTATGGGTTTATTCTTTTTTCTTTTTTTATTTGAATTATTGTTTGAGGTTGTTTGCTTTTCACCTGAAGAACTTTTTTAGTGTTTCTTATAAGGCAGATCTACTAGCAAAAAAGTTGTCTCAGTTTTTGTTTTCCTGAAATATCCTTGTTTTGCCTTTATTCTGAAAGATAGGGTTTTTTAAAAAATATATTCAGCACTTTGAATATGTCATCCCACTGCTTTCTGCCTTTGTTTTTGATGAGAAGTCAGTTTTCAATTTAATTGAAATTTCCTTGTATATGATGAGTTATTTTTCTTTCTGTTTTCGGCATTTTATTTTTGAGTTTCAACATTCTGACTATAATTTTTATGGATGTGGATTTCTTTGTGTTTCTCTTACTTGAAGCTAAGTTTCTTGAATGTGTAGATGGATGTTTCTCATCTAATTTGAGAAGATTTTAAATCTTACTTCTTTGAATATATTTTCTGCCCCTTTCTCTTTCTCTTTCTGATATTCCCCTTATGCATATATTGGTGTATTTGGAGGTATTCTGCATTTCTCTGAATCTTTGTTGACTTTTTTTTTTTTCCCCCTTTCTGTTCTTTAGATCACATTCTCTCTACTGATTTAACCTCAAGTTTGGTGATTCTTCTATCAGCTGAAATCTACCGTTCAGTGTCTCCAGTGAATTTTTATTTTGGTTATTATTCTTTTCCATTTTGGGATTTCCATTTAGTCCTTTGTTATCTTTTCTCTTTATTGATATCCTCTATTCCATGAGACTTTGTTATCATATTCCTTTAGTTCTTTAGGTTTCCTTGAATTCTTTGAACATAATTAGTTTATAATAGCTGTTTTTGTCTGTTAAGTCCAATATCTGAAAGCCCTGAAGAGTAAGTGCCTAGTTTTTTTTTTTTTTCCCCTCCTTGTCTGGGTCACAGTTTTCTCTTTGTATATATATATATATATTTTTTTTTTTTTGTATATATATATATATATTTTGTATATATATATATATTTTTTTTTTTTTTGGAAAGTTTACACTTTAGTTAATGTATTATGGCAACTCTGGATACTAATCCTCCATCATTTAAGCATTAATGCTGTCTTTGGTTGTTTGGTCCTTTATTTATTTGTTTAGTGACTTAACCTGTATTAACTCTGAGAAGTATATTCCACCCCTTACCCCCAGAGCAGGCAGCCTTTGATGTATCTGCTCAGATTTTTTTCCCCATTTGGCCTAGTTACCAAGTGGTTGAGTCTTGTGTGAGTCAGCAGGTCTACTACATCTAGCCAATGCGAGTCCTTAAGTACCCTTTTCCAGTTAGATTTTTTATGAGAGGATGTCTTTGTGATTTGGAGCCTACCCTCAAAGTTTTGAAATTTTATATTTTACCACATGTTCAGCTAGGGACCGAGATTGAATATCCATTCTCCCCCACCACACACACACATCACTCCTAAGATGTTGCAGCCTTTGTCATACAGTCTTCCAGACTTCCGAGAATGCAAATGGTTTTATTTTATAAATAAATATATACATACATACATGCATACATAATTTTTAAAAACTAAAATAAATAAATAAAACCAAAGTCTGATTTCTTTAAGAATTGCCACTGGGTCAGAGTAGTTTGTTCTTCAGCCAGTGTTTGGTCAGTTGTTGTGTTTAAGCCCTTGTGTCATTGAGGCTTCTAGGCTTTACTGATGTATCTGTTTTGGGGGAATGTTGTCAGTATATTCATATTTTGCTCTGATTGTTCCTGAGTAGATTGAGCTTAACACATATTCACAGAATTTCTGATGCCCAATGTTGACTGTGATTCCACAAGCACTCTTTATAGGTGACTCTCGCTCTGATTCTCTTTGATAAACTTATGGGTGCCCTTTTTTTTGTATGTTTGTTTTTTTTAATTTGTTTTGTTTTGTCTTGTTTTGTTACCAGTGGCATAAATCTAAGATCTTAATTGCTCTTTTCAGAAATCTCCATTATTTGCAGCAACACCCTTAGACATGGAACTACCCACAATCTGGAGCCAAATAATATCATCCTCCTTATATAGATATGAAGAGTATTTCATATTTATGCCCTTCCTCTTTTCCTGGAAAGTCTCTCTCTCTATGCCACTGGATAGTTCTGGGGACTGGAACAGCACTCTGCTACACTCAGATAGTGACATCTCTGCTGTACAAGGACTGTGGCGGAGGGGTTTGGTGACCTTGGCCTATCTGGCTTGCTCTTTTCAGTGTGCAATCTTCACTGTACAATTGTACAAGGTATGAACACCTGGATTAGGCTTCTTCCCTATGAGGAGGGCCTCAGTGGTGAAAGGCAACATTAGACCTTTAGACTATGCCTATCTGAAACAGAACTACTGAAAAATAAGGCTAAGAAGGGTGAAAATACTGGTAACCTTTCCCTGCAAAGGTGAAATCCTAACCCTAATCTCACAACCTGGAAAAGTGAGGACTTTTGCTATCTTGGTCAAACCCACCCAACATAGATTTCCATAGTAGAGTTTTTAAAATGGATCTGGGAATGAGGTGGAGGAAGTATTTTGTGTCTAAAATGCCATAGACTCTAACTGTTCTCACTGATGGTTAGTAGCTTTTCTTAAATGAATGTATCTCTATTTGCTTTATGTCCTTAGGAAATAGGGACTTTAAATTCTTTTCCCTCCAGCTTTATTGAGGTATAATTGACACATAAAAATTTAAGATATTCAAATTATGCATTATGATAATCTGATGTATGTATATATTGTGAAAGGATTCCTCTCATCTGGTTATTAACACATCCATCATCATATATATATATATATATATATATATATATGATATAAATTCCACTGTCTTAGAAAATTTCCAGTAAAAAATACAGTGTTGTCAACTGTAGTCACCATGTTATACATTAGATCCTAATAATTTTTGCTAGTTAAATGGCTATTTTGTGGGTCTACTGAAATCCTCATTCTGCCATTTTGGAAGTCCTGTCACTTACCTTCATTTTTGATATAGGATTCTGGGTTAGTAGCCGTGTTTTGTTTTTTTGTTAGTTTATTCCCTTTCAATGCTTAAAAGACAATGTTTCACTTTTATCTCACTTGCCTTTTTCTGACGAGGAACATACTTATTATACTTCTTTTTGTTCCTTTGTACTACATATGATTTCCTCTTTTAAGATATTTTTAAGATTCTTTTAAGATTTTTTTATTACCAGATCTGAGAAATTTGATTATGATTTGCCTCGTGGCATGTTTCTCATGCTTGAGTCTCCTCAAACTTCATGGATGTGTAGGCCTATAGTTTCATTAAATTCTGAAAATTTCAGCTATTATTTCTTCAAAGATGTATTTGTTCTGATTCCCACACATCTTTTGTCTTCTCTAGTATATATGTATATATATATATATATATATATAGAGAGAGAGAGAGAGAGAGAGAAAATCCTAAGCAAGCTCCACACTGAGAGTGGAGCCCCATGCAGAGTCTCAGTCTCATGACCCAGAGATTATGAACTGAGCTAAACATCAAGAATTGGATACTTAACAAGATGAGGCACCCAGGCGCCCCACTTCTGTAAATAATCCTGAATGTCATTCTAGGGCATGTTAAGTTACTCTAAAATAGTTTGATCTCCTAAATCCTGCTTTTTTTTTAATTTGTTCTGCAGATCTGGAGAAGTGCTCTTGGCAGATTCTAGGGCCAATTATTCTCCACTATTAAGTCAAACTTTTTATGAGTACCAAAAACCCCGTGAATTTTGCATTTTTCACTCTGGTTTTTGAGAACAGGTGCTGTTCCCAGTCATATGAGAGTAGAGGGAACCCTTCTCTAATCCTTATGGATTGTTCTTACACTGATTTCAGTTAGTTTTCCTTACCCACAAGCACTGATAAGTGCTCTGCTGGATAGAAGAGAGGCCTGCAGATCTCCATAATTCTCCTGAGCAGGTCTTTCGTCTTCCAAATTGTATTCTGTGAGCACAATATGCCTTCATCTCATTAAACTCTCAGCTCCATCTCTTCAACTCAGGCAATCCAAAGAGCTCTGACTGGGTGCCTTATCATGGGCCACAGCCTGGAAACTCTTCCAAGGCAGTAAGCTGGGACAGTTGTCAGGCTAACCTTACTTATTTCCAGGCTCAGAGACCACTGTCTTTCATTAGCACATACCCAGGGTCTTGAAAACCATTGTTTCACATATTTTTTCTGATTCTCTACTGTTTCAAGTGACAGAGTAAATCCAGTTGCTATTACTCCATCTTGGATGAAACAGGAGTGTTCACTGTCCTGGCTGAATTTAACATTGTAAGCTTGTTACTTCTCTACAGGCTAGCACTTGTGGACATTGAATTTCTTCTCTCCACTTGATTTGAGGAGCTACTCCTTAAATTGGTAATAGCAGGAGGGTTTGTATGTTCCTTTTTAGACCTTTTCTTACTGGGTTACTCCTTAAGTCATATTTGTAGCAGGATAAGGGTATGCAGTAGTTAGTACTTATAGTGGTTTTATATCCACCACATTCTAGTACTTGTTTCTAATAGGTTGCAGAAAGAATGAGAAAGATGAGTTGATATGTCCATACCCTAGTGGTCTGTTTCTGACCACCATGTTCTGAGTGTTCTGAGGTAGTCCCTGATTCTGTGTGAATCAACTGACCACTGTCCAGCTTAGAAACAGATGGGAGAAGGGGATTTCTCTTAAAGAGAACTGCCCATATCTAGCTTTTAAGATTCTGGTAGGACAAGTGGACTCTTCAAGGATTGTTGGAGTATTATCAGCTAGTGGCAAATATTATGATAACTATCATGTATGTTATATATGTTTTTACCATGATTACTAGGAAACCATATATTTTTACTTATGTCAACCACAATAGTGAAAGAGCTTAAAGTTTTAAAATATTCCTACCAATAAACCCAATCTTCCTCCAAAAATGAAGTTTTAAAAATAATTATCATTTTACTCAAACATTGACCAACCCTGTCATTACATGTACCTTGAACCATAACTATAATACAGTTGTTGAAGGCTACTGCCTGAAGTCACACCCTGATGACACACCACTGTTTTCTGTTAGGGCTCATCCGCCCACAGGGAGATTTTCCAGCGTCATCCTGGAGCAGAGTCTATTCATTGTCTGAATCCATCTACTTCCCTCTGGCAGCAGGCCAGTCTTCACTGATAACATTTCCTTACTAACCAGATCATTCTGATTTCATAAACTTCTTTAGAAATTTTTACAACAAGATTCTGGTAGTTTAAACCATTGACATTTTCCCTCAACATTTAAATTGTTAAATATCTTAATGAAGTAATCTGCTTTGGGTACAACGTTTCATTTTTTTCCTTTGGTTATTTTTATTTTTAAGTTAAAAAAGACATTGTATTGTAAAAAATGTGGGATGTGTGAAATAGTATGAAAAATTAAAAAGAAAAACACCACCTACCCAGAAGTTACCATATGTGAATATTTTGGCATACTTCTTTCAAGCTTCTATTAAAAAAAATTTTAAAATAGTTAAATTATAGGCTTTAGTAGTCTCACTTTCTCCACAAAACTTTATAAAATTGATATTCATGTGTCATGAAATATTTTAAAGTTGTAATTTGATTGTTTTATGTTTCTCCATTATTGGACATAATAGTAAAAACATATATAACACACATGATAGTTATCATAATTTATTCATTTTTTAAGTTTTTTATTACTATAAATAACACCAGTGCATCAATTTTTATCTACATTTCACATTGCTGTAAAATAACCCACTCCAAGTTTTAGTAGCTTAACACTGATTATTGTGCGATTTCACAGTATGAGTAGGAAATAGCAGGGCTGGGCTTAGGTGGAGGATCAGCTGGGGCCTGGCTGGTGGCTACTGGTCTCACCAGCCCGCCTGGCATAAGTAGAAGAACCAGAATACTTGGACCCTCTGTCCATGTGGTGAGATCTCCACGTGGTGTCTCTTCCTCAAGGTGGCTAGTGTGGGATTGTTTACAAAGGAGCAATTGGAATTGAGATGGGTCCAGAATCTTGTCATGAGCAGAAGTCACATAACATTACTTCCATGATGTCCTATTAGTCAAAATCAGTCAGAAGGCTTACTTAGATCAAGTAGATTCTACCCTTGCTGGTAGAGTTTTGGCCATTTTCAATCTACCATGACAGCTTTTCCCTACCTTGAATTTGTAGAAGCAGAAC
Organism: Mustela erminea; assembly: GCF_009829155.1. Taxonomy (NCBI): domain Eukaryota; kingdom Metazoa; phylum Chordata; class Mammalia; order Carnivora; family Mustelidae; genus Mustela; species Mustela erminea. The sequence continues at coordinate 26,259,680 of NC_045618.1, forward strand.
TACTTGGCCAAAGGATACAAACCTTCCAGAAAAGTTGGCCGAATATGTACTTCTCCCAGAAGGTCATGAGAGTGACCATCTTTAAAAACTTACCACTATTTCTCCAGTTCTAGATCAAAAACTTGAACATCAGGAGCATAAAAATGGTGAAATGGATAACTTCTTTTGGTTATAAATAGTTATATCTATAAATATATAATATATAATCAATATTTATGGTATAATTAATATATATCATTATTAATATATCATAAAATAATCATTAATTAATATAGTATAATACTATAATAATATAAATGGTTATTGGTTCTTATCTGGACCAATGCTTTGGGCTTTATCTAGGTACATATTTTCTGAAAATAAATTCTTGAAAAGTTACCTCAATAAATCTTATCCACTATCCATCTTTCTAGAGAGCAATCCAAACTGTCAAAAAACATATCATAGATACTGTTACATATGAATTTGGCTGTGAATTGAAATTACCTTAAATGTTTCCATTATATGGTCCATTTAAAAGTAATTCAGCTAAATAATTATTTTAGATGCATTGCTCTTAAATGTAGCAGAAAAAAATCATATGTAGAATCTGTTGAAAATACATATGTATTAACCTATTTAAATATATTAGAATGCAGTCACTGAATATTTAGCATTACTGAATATTGTTATTATAGAAGGTTAATAATGAACCTAGATGGGTAAAAACAGTGATGAACTCTTTAATACTCTCGTATTCTGAATATTTGTTTTATATTTCAGGTGAATATGCACATGCCCTTAATTTTAATTCTAAACTTATCATGAGCAGTTGTTCTCCCAAATATTCATAGGATAGGAAACTTTTGAGTGAAAATTCACTCAAAGATTCAGTTGAGAGTAGAGTCTGGGGTACAGTGGCCTGGATTCTGCTCTGATAGAAACTGACAGGCCTGTGTGGCTTCTGTATATAAAACTACTTAATCTGGCTGCTTAGTTCACCTCTCAGATTTCTTGCCTAGATATTAGGTGCTCACAGTTTCTTCCTTCCCTCCTCCTCCTCCTTCTTTTTCATCTTCTACTACTCCTTTTTCCCTCTCCCCCTCCCCCTCCTCCTCCCCCTCCTTCTCCCCCTCCCCCTCCCCTCCCCTCCCCCTTCTCCTCCTCCTCCTCTTCTTCTTCTTCTTCTTCTTCTTCTTCTTCTTTAAACTTTTCCTTCACTACTTCCTACCAACCCCTGGCAAAGGGCACATACATATATATTTTTTATGTTGAAAGGGAAGAAAAAAAATTAATGTGATAAATAATACCAGCAGACAGGTCTCTTGCTTGCTTCCGGATATCACCATAAGGTGAGGTTTCTGTATCACTTCTTTGGGGTTAAGCTCAGCTGCTGAGATGATACATTCCCCTGAGTCTTCTCAACAGCACCTAGCCACAGACCAAGTCAGAGTACATTTTCAGTACAACTGTGACCCTGTGGTGGAGGCATCTTCCCAGAAGGGAGAGTTGGAGGTGTGGGGAGGAGCAGGGACAGGTAAACATCCTCTGAGCAGTTTTAGACTCTGCTCTGTCTCTGTCCCTTGTCCTGTCTAGAAGAGGCTTTGTCTCTAGCTGCCATGGGCATGTGCAGAAGTTCCTCAGAGGCACATGGGTTGATGGGACCTTCTCTAGGTGGGCATAAAGAATTCCAAGTTTACAGAGTATTCATAACAACCCATATAGAATGATCTATCAGTTTGAAATAGGATTAGTCTTTGGAGTCTTCTCACCTCTTTCAATTTTGTCTTGATTTCCTTTTACCAAGCTGTTTATGCAAATTGGAAAGTGCTAATCTTACCAATGTATTTGTATTTTATCAGGTGACACATGAAGATTGAAAAAAATAGTTTCAGTAAATAAATACATATACACATACATAGGTAGATGAACAGGAAAAAAAAAAAAAGCTCTAGTCAGGTAAGGAAGAAATTTGAGTAGGACCAGGAATGTTGCTAAATGTACTTCAACTTTTAATGTGTATTTACTTGCCTGGGATTTTACCTAGTGCGCTTACTGCTTAGAAAATAATTGTGTCATAAATGCTCAATAAATGCTAACTGATATTGGTCTTACAGTTAAGATAGTACTCATCCTCAAGGCAGAGGGCCAATGTTCCAAACATGGCATCTTCAATTCAAAGTTGGCACTGGATTTGATCAATGGGCAACCAGGAAGGGTTAGACATGTTATAGTGATCACCTGTATTCTTTAGCACAGAACTGACCATTTCTCTAAAGATGTAAGGCATTTCTAGGGTGGGAGTCATATGGTCTTTAGCCAACATCTAATTCTGAAAGACTAATGGTGATTACTGTGTTACAGACCTAGGCTGATATGTTGGATATCTATGCTGATATGTTATATAACCGGGCTGAATTTTGCATATCTAGGTCAATATTTTACATAGGTAAGTTGATATACTGTGTACCCAGGTTCATGCATTACATGCCTAAGCAGATATATCACATACCTAGAACCACTCCTATTCCCCATACATACATGTGTATACATCTACTCCAGAAAATTGTCCTTTCTCTGTTAGTGCCTTGCCCTGAAAGATTATTTTTGTTTTGTTTGTCATTTGTTGTTTTTTGTTGTTTTGTTTTATTTTATTTTGCCTGGAATAGTCTTAATCAGAGAATGTCCAGGACACAAGGATAGAGAAGGTTCTATTCTCAACAATTAGAGTAAGCAGCTAATTAAATATTCTAGGAACATCTTACCTTTGCCTGGTCCTTTTATCTAAAGAAATTGAGGCAGCTTCACTGTGGTCAAAATAATATCCCCAGACATTCCAAAATTAAAGAGAGATCAAGGATAACATCAGTTTAGATTTGGGGAAATATCAAAGTTAGATTACATTAGGTAGAGTCAGCTCTGTGCTCTTGAATTGTTCCCACACCATGTTCAGCCTTCTCTGTCGTAACGACCCCTCACCCATTCATATTCACTTTGGCTCACTGTATTTTCTTCTCTTTTCTCAGCTCTGTTCCCATTTTTTTAACAAGACACCCATGTCCCCAACTCAGGACCTACTCAGTTTTAAAGAGTTTAATCTCCATTCTGGTTTCCATTCCACCATCCTAAAATTTGGTCCTTGATATAACTCAGGACTACTTAAAAATTGAAATTATTTAAAAAAAAAACTGAAACTCTTAATTTTATTTTAAACTCTGACTATAGCATCAACTTTTTTTAGAGTATTTTTTAATTTAAATCCAATTAACCAAGGTATAGTACATCATTAGTTTTTGACATAATGTTCGATGATTCATTAGTAGAGTATATCAGCCAGTGCTCATCATATCATGTGCTTGCTTTAATGCCCATCACCCAGTTACCCTATCCCCCCACCCACTTCCCTTTCAACCCTCAATTTATTTCCTGGAGTCAAGAGGGTCTTTTGGTTTGTTTCCCTCTCTGATTTCTCCCATTCAGTACCCCCAACCCTATTGTCCTCTGCACTATTCCTTATGTTCCACATATGAGTGAAACCATTTGATAATTGTGTTTTTCTGACTGACTTCGCTTAAAATTCTCCAACTGCCTTAGCCCTTTCAAATTTTTTTTTCCCTTTTCACTGCATTCTGTAGAACCCTGACACCTTTTTAATAGCAATATATCTTTCCCTTTGCTTCCATGAAATACTTTCTCCTCTCTTATTATCCCCTTACTGGTATCTCTTTCCCTTCCCATCACCCAGCTTCCTGGCCCTTCAATAAGTTTTCTTCTGTTCTTCTTCTTCTTTTTAAAAATATGATCACTTATAATGTGATAGTGACATCACCATGTGTGACTTCAACCACCATCCACATGCATTCATATAATATTTTCCAAAATGTGTACTCTGGACTAGACCACTTTACTACTTAGTTCTTCATTTGCAGTTTACTTCTGGATATTTGAAGTATATGCTATTCCATCAGACTCTTTAACTTTACATGTGCAGAGGCTTTAAAATAGGTCCCAACAGGCCTGGCAGTTTCCCATCCCATCCCTACAGCTATCCACTGTTGCCAGAACCATCTGGATAAAGTCAGTGGTGACGCAAAGCCTCTTCTTGTTAAAGTTCTTCACCGTGAAAGTCAAACTTATTCTGGCAACAAAACGGTATAATAATTTTTATACCAACGAACATTTTTTTCAAACATATTTTCCCTTCTTTCTTGCATGCATGCTATATACCAGTTAAAGACAAAGGCGCTGTCTAACAATTTCAGTATCTATTTAATGATTTCCACTTTCAGACTGCCTGAGTCACTTGTTTCTATTAGCCTCACTTCACAAGGTCACTTTGTCCTGTGAGCTCTCACTGCAAACCACAGTAAACTCTACAACATGTGTAATTTTATTAGGACATATTATTTTCAACTTTGTTGTCTACTTAGACACATACATCTCATTTTCTTTACTTCACTATAGGAGTCTCACAGGCAGTTCATCTAATTTGTCCTTACTTTCCCCCTTGGTACAATGTTTGCACATAGTGGGGCCATAACAAATTTTGATTGAATTTAATTAAATATTGTCTGATAACTCTATAGCCAATCTTTTACAGTGCTTTTCATTCCTTCTTGCAGATTCAGGCTTCCATATGCTATAATTTATTAATAGTGTGAAGACTTTCCTTCAGTGTTTCTTACAGTGAAAATCTGATACAGATGAATTCTTTCAGATTTTGTCTGGCTGGAGATATATTTATTTCCCGTTGATTTTTAGAGGATATTTTTGCAGGTACACAATTATAAGTTAATATTTTTTTTTCTTTTAGTACTTAAAAAATCTTGCATCATTGTTTTCTGGCCTATATTATTTCTTATGATGACTCAGTCATCATTTTCCTTTTTTATATAATATTCCTTTATTTGTAAGTTCTTAAGGTTTTGTTCTTTACTGACTACTCAGCAGTTTGATGAGGACATGTCAAGATAGAGTTTTGTTTATATTTATGATACGTGCTGTTAAGTGACTCACTTAAATCTGTGATTTGATATCTTTCATCAGTTTTGGAAAATTTTTTTCTAATCTCTTCAATTTTTTTCATCCCAATATCTCTTTTTCTGAGAATCCAATTCTATACATTTTTTTCTTCATAAATCATTAGATGTAATTGGACTGTCTGAATATTGAAAAATAATTACAGTCAAGGCTCTATTAACTATGTAGGGCATCATGGCTATAAGGGAGTGCACCACAGTACTGAAAGCAGACTCCTCACACCATACTCACTCTTTATACCAGCATCTAAGTTTATTCCCATCATGGTACCCATCACTATCAAAATACCTGGTTTATGATTAGTTTACTTGCTTCGTATCTGTTTAACTCACAATGATTTAAAGTTTATGAAAGTAGGAGCTTTATGTCTTGACTATGGACTGTCCTCAGGGCCTAGGACTCTGTCTAGCTCAGTAATTAGCCACTAATTATTTGTGAGTGAATGAAGAATGTTAAGTATGAAGGCAAGGATAGGACTTACCATATACTATTAGAACGGACAATATTAAAATTTAAATATTAATAAAACCCACTAATTGTAGTACTGAAATGTTGAATTGTAAAGGTAGATTGGAAAGTGAAATAAATTTGAAATCGTTCAGTAATAATATTTTGTAGTACTAGTGCGTAATTGGTTGTAATAGCATCACAGGATCACAGCTGGCTTTTGCCTTCATATGAGTGGAATCATGTAGCATTTGTCCTTTTGTGACTGGTTTATTTCACTTAAAATGTCATCAAGGTTCATCCGTACTCTAGCCTATAACAGCATTATCTTCTTTTCTAGGAATGAGTAGTATTCCATTGTACTTGTTCACACATTTTCTTTATCCATTCATATATTGATTGACATTTAGGTTACTTCCATCTCTTGGCTATTATGATTTCAGAAGTTTTTAAGTTTTATGCAGTCCCATTTATTTGCCTTTGTTCTTTGGGCTTTTGATGTCATATCCAAGAAATCTTTGACAAACACAAGTATCATGAATATTTTCCCATTTAGTTTTAGGAATTTGCTAGGAGTCCTACAGTTTTAGGTATTATGTTAAGATCTTTAATACATTTTGAGTTAATTTCTCTATGTGGGGTAAGGTAAAGATATAGCTTAATTCTTTTTCATGTAGATATATAGTTTTTCCAACATCATTTGTTGAAGAGACTGTCCTTTCCTCATTATGTAGTTTTGGCACTCTTGTCAAAAATCATTAGGGTACACAAGGGTTTATTTCTGGTTTTCTATTCTGTTTCATTGGTTTATATATCTGTCTTTCTGCCACTACCACACCGACTTTGTTACTATTGCTTTGTAGTATTTTAGGGATATGTGAGACTGCTAACTTGAGCCTTTTCCTTTTTAAGACTATTATGGCCTTTAAGGTTCCTTGAGATTCAATATGGACTTTAGAACGAGATTTTCTATTTCTGCCAAAAATGTCATTGGTATTTTGGGTAGATTGACATCTTAAAAATATTAAGTCTTCCAGCCCATGAACACAGGATGTCTTTCCATTTACTGGTGTCTTCTTTAACTTCTATTACTAATGTGTTACAGTTTTCAGCACACAAGTCCTTTGCTCCTGTGGTTGAATTTATTCCTAAGTATTTTATTCTTTTTGATGTTATTATAACTGGAGCTGTTTTTTAAATTTCTTTTCCAGATTTTTCATTGTTAGTGTATAGAAATTCAACTGATTTTTGTGATTTTATATCCTGCAATTCCGATGAGTGTGTGATTGTGTGTGTGTTTTCATATGTTGAACTAACTTGCATTCCAGGAATAAATCCCACTTGGTCGTGGTATATAGTCCTTTTAATTTCCTGTTTCTGTTTGCTAGTGTTTTGTTGAGAGTATTTTCTCAGACTTCAGAGATACTGGTCTGTAGTTTTCTCTTCCTGTAGGTCTTTGGCTAGCTTTAGTATTAAAATCATGATAGCAGCCTCACTGAATGAGCTTGGAAATATTTTCTTCCTCTTCAGTTTCTTGGAATAGTTTGGGGAGGATTTTTAATTCTTCAAATGTTTAGTAGAAATCAATAGTGAAGCCCTCTGGTCCTGGGCTTTTCTGTGTTGAGATTTTCATTGCTAATTCAATATCCTTTCTAGTTATTGGTCTGTTAAGATTTCTCTTTTTTTCATGATTTAGACTTGGTAGTTTGCGTGTTTCCATTAACTTATCCATTTGTTCCAGGTTATGCAATTTGTTGGTGTATAATTATTTGTTATTGTAGCTGCTTTTATTTCTGTGACATCAGTTGTAAGTCCCCTCTTCCAATGATAATTTTAGTTATTCGAGTTTTCTCTCCTTTACTCTTAGTGTAGCTAAGAGGTTGTCACTTTTGTGGATTATTCTGAAGAATCAACTTCTGGTTTTAATTTTTTTCTGTCATTTTTCTATTATCTATTATGTTTAAGTCTTCTAAAATCATCATTATTTTCTTTCATCTGCTAACTTTTAGTGTAGTTTTTCAAGTTCCTTGAGATGCAAAGTTAAGTTATTGACTTAAGATCTTTCTTCTTCTTCCTCCCGTCCTTCTCCCTGCTCCCCCCCCCTCCACCACCACTGCTGCCTTCTTCTTTTTTTTTTTTTTTAAAGATTTTATTTATTTATTTGACAGACAGAGATCACAAGCAGGCAGAGAGGCAGGCAGAGAGAGAGGAGGAAGCAGGCTCCCCGCTGAGCAGAGAGCCCGATGCGGGACTCGATCCCAGGACCCTGAGATCATGACCTGAGCCGAAGGCAGCGGCTTAACCCACTGAGCCACCCAGGCGCCCCTGCCTTCTTCTTTTTAATGCAAATGTTTGCTGGTATAAAGTTCCCCTTTACTACTATCTCTGCATCTCATAAGTTTTGGTATTTGAGTTTTTGTTTTCATTTGTTTCCAGATACTTTCAAATTTCATGTGATTTCTTCTTTGGCCCACTGGCTGTTTAAGAGTGAGTTGTTTAATTCCCACATATGTGTTTAATTCTCTCTTCTCATAGTGATTCCTAGTTTCATTACATTATAGTCAGAGAAGATAGTTTGTATGTGTGGTTTCAATATTCTCAAAATTAAGACTTGTTTTGTGATCTAACATATAGTTGGCCATAAGGAATGTTCCATGACATTTAAAAAGAGTGTGTGTTCTGCTGTTGTTGTATGGAGTGTTTTAAATCTATCTGTTAGGTGCATTGGTCTGTATGTCATCATATTTCCTGGTTCCTTATTGATCTTCTTCCTGGTTCTTATATCCATAATTGAAAGTGGGGTGCTGAATCTTTTACTAATAACGTGTTGCTGTCTATTTTTTTTCCTTTCATTCTGCCAGTATTTGCTTTATATATTTGGGAGCTCTAACATTAGGTGCATATATTTTTATATCTTCCTGGTAAATTGGCCTTTTTTGTCATTATATAATGGCATACTTTTGTTTCATGTGACACTTCTTGTCTTAAAGTTTCTTTCATCTTATATACATATGGCCTCTCCTGCTCTTTTTCAGTTCTCATTTATATGTAATAAGTTTTTCAACTTTCACTTTCAGCTAATGTGTGTCCTTAGATCTAGTGTGAATCTCTTGTAGACTGCAATTTGGATCTTTTGTTTTTTTAACTATTGAGCCAGTCTGTGTTTGTATCTTTTAATTGAAGCATTTAATCCATTTACTTTTTTTTTTTTTAAGGGGGGGGGAGAGAGAGAGAGACAGAGAGAGCAAGAGAAAGCATGAGTGAGCAGACGAGGGGCAGAGGGAGAGAGAGAATCTTAAGCAGGCTACATATGGAGCTCAATCTCAAACACTGAGAACATGACCTGAGCCAAAACCAAGAGTCAGATGCTTAACCTACTGAGTCACCCAGGTGCCACAATCCATTTATTTTTAAAGTGATTATTGATATGGAGGGACTTAATATTGCCATTTTAGTGTCTTTTGTATGTCTTACAGTTTTTTGTCCTTTTTTCCCTTTCAATGCATTCTTTCATTTATTTTTTTGTGGTGACATATTTTGATACCCTTCTCATTTCCCTTTGTTTTTATTTATAAGATACTTCCTTTGTGTTATACAAAACATCTTAAAGCTGTAATAATCTATGTTAAACTGATGACAACTTCAATTTCATATAAAAACTCTACTTTTTTACATCTCTGTACTTCCTGAAAACTTTATGCTTTTGATGACACAAATTACTTATTTTTATATTGTGTATTTATTAACATAGCTTTATAGTTATATGTTTTTAAAAAATTCTCTATGATATTTAAAGTGATTTATGTACCTACATTACAATACTCCATAATTATATATTTATTAATATACATTTACCAGGTATTTTATATTTTTGTACAGTTTTATGTTTCTATTTATTATCTTTTTGCTTCAGCTTGAAGGACTGCCTTCAGCATTTCTTATAGGGCAGGTCTAGTGGTGATGAACTTCCCTAGCTTTTGTTTAGCTGGGTAGGTTTTAATTTTGCTTTCATTTTTGAAGGACAGTTTTGCCAGACATAGAATTCTTGATTGTCAGTTTTATCTTTCAGCACTTTGATTATATCATCCAATTACCATGGAGCCATCAAAGTTTAAGCTGAGAAATCCAGTGATGATCTAGTAGGAGCTCCCTTATATATGAAGAGTCACTTTTCTGTTTTCAAGATTCTCTCTCTGTGTGTGATTTTTCAAGTTTGATTATGATGTGTCTCTGTGTAGATTTTTTAAGATTATCTTACTTGAAGTTCCTTGAGCTTCTTCAATTTGTATGTCCATTATCTCCTCCAAATTAGGATTTTTTTGGTCATAATTTCTTCAAATAGGCTCTGCATTTTTGTTTCTTTTCTTTCTGGAACCTCCATATGCTTATGATGTTCTGCTTGATGTTATTACAAAAATCCCTTAGGCTAGCTTCATTTTTCTTCATTCTTTTTATTTTTGTTTTTTCAGCTTGGTAATTTTGAATGTCCTGTCTTTGAAATTACTCATTTTTTTCTTCTGTTTGGTCAAGTCTGCTCCTGTGTTCCTCAAGTGAATTTTTTCAATTCAGTTATTGTAATTTTCAGCCCCCAAATTTCTGTTTGGTTTTTCTTCATGATTTCTATATCTTTATATTCTCATTTTTCTCAGTATCATTTTCTTTATTTCACTTAGTTGTCTGCCTGTACTCTCTTTTCATCCATTGAGCATCCTTATGGTGGTTATTTTTAATTCTTTGGTAATTAATATATTTCTGTTTAATTTCCTGGAGATTTAATATATTTCTTTGAACACTGTTTCTCTTACCTTCTGTGGGATTTAGGCATTTGAAAAATCAATGACTTCTCCCAGTCTTTGTGGTCTGGTTTCATATCGGGAAGAAATCTTGCCTTGGATGCATCCTCCTTGGGCTTTTTCTTGTAATAGAATTGAAGAGGTTTGCCAGAACTACCCAGGAGCCTCACCTGGTGTCTGACTGCTGGACTGAGGCCTCTCCAGTGCTGTAGCAAACTCGGCTGGAGCTCTTCTTAATGTTTTTGTGGGATACTGTAGTAGATTTTGCTGATTGACCAAACCATACTGATGGCTCTTGTTCTCAGTAGTCCCCAACCTGATGCCCATTTCCTGTCAGTGCTTAAATTCAGACAAGACGGAAAGTAGCTCCTGGGGCAATTCTCCCAATAGTCAAAATGTTGAATGTATTCCTAACCCTTCTTTTTTCCTCTCCAGGGAGAAGTTGGGAAATAGGAGCTTTGTCTTGATATTTTCTTTGTCTTAGGGGACAGGGCACTGGTGAGTGGGTGCCATGAATTTTCTTGCTGGGCTTCCACGTGGCTGGCTTCAAGTTCACCTGGGGTACAGAGACCTCTTAACTGGCTTTTGGACTTCTCACAAAGGCAGCTATTAAGTTGGGTTCTTTGTGGGGGTAGGAGGATCTGGGGCTTCCTTTTCAATCATCTTGCTGGTATTGCTCTGTTATGCATTTTTAAAATTAATTTTTAATTTTTTTTAATAAACATGTAATGTATTTTTGTCCCCAGGGGTACAAGTTTGTGAATCGCCAGGTTTACACACTTCACAGCACTCACCATAGCACATACTCTTTGCAATGTCCATAACCCCACCCCCTCTCCTGACCTCCCCCCGCCCCAGCAACCCTCAGTCTGTTTTTTGAGATTGGGTCTTTTATGGTTTGTCTCCCTCCTGATCCCATATTCTTTCATTTTTTCTTTTCCTACCCCCCAAACCCTCCATGTTGCATCTCCACTTCCTCATATCAGGGAGATCGTATGATAGTTGTCCTTCTCCAATTGACTTATTTCACTAAGCATAATACCCTCTAGTTCCATCCACATCATTGCAAATGGCAAGATTTCATTGCTTTTGATGGCATATATATATATATATATATCACATCTTCTTTATGCATTCATCTGTTGATGGACATCTAGGTTCTTTCCATAGTTTGGCTAATTGTGTGCATTGCTGTTATAAACATTCAGGTGCACATGCTCCTTTGGAGCACCATGTTTGTATCTTTAGGGTATATACCCAGTAGTGCAATTGCTGGGTCATAGGGTAGCTCTATTTTCAGTTTTTTGAGGAAGCTCCACACTGTTTTCCAGAGTGGTTGCACCAGCTTGCATTCCCACCAACAGTGTAGGAGGGTTCCCTTTTCTCCGCATCCTCGCCAGCATCTGTCATTTCTTGACTTGTTAATTTTAGCCATTATGACTGGTGTGAGGTGGTATCTCATTGTGGTTTTGATTTGTATTTCCCTGATGCCAAGTGATGTGGAGCATTTTTTCATGTGTCTGTTGGCCATCTGGATGTCTTCTTTGCAGAAATGTCTGTTCATTTCCTCTGCCCATTTCTTAATTGAGTTATTTATTCTTTGGGTGTTGAGTTTGCTAAGCTCTTTATAGATTTTGGATACTAGCCCTTTATCTAATATGTCATTTGCAAATATCTTCTTCCATTCTGTCAGTTGTCTTTTGGTTTTGTTAACTGTTTCCTTTGCTGTGCAAAAGCTTTTGATCTTGATGAAATCCCAATAGCTCATTTTTGCCCTTGCTTCTGTTGTCTTTGGCGATGTTCCTAGGAAGAAGTTGCTGTGGCTGAGGTCAAAGAGGTTGCTGCCTGTGTTCTCCTCAAGGATTTTGATGGATTTCTTTCTCACATTGAGGTCCTTCATCCATTTTGAGTCTATTTTCATGTGTGGTGTAAGGAAATGGTCCAATTTCATTCTTCCGCATGTGGCTGTCCAATTTTCCCAGCACCATTTGTTGAAGCGGCTGTCTTTTTTCCATTGGACATTCCTTCCTGCTTTGTCAAAGATTAGCTGACCATAGAGTTCAGGGTCTATTTCTGGGCTCTGTATTCTGTTCCATTGATCTATGTGTTTGTGTTTGTGCCAGTACCATACTGTCTTGATGATGACAGCTTTGTAATAGAGCTCGAAGTCTGGAATTGTGATGCCACCATCTGTTATGCATTTTAAAGTATAGTAGGATCTCTCAGATACCATGCCTCTCATACCATTCTGAATCTTCTCATTGTTTAACTTTGTAATGTATTAATTTTTCATACCTGCTAAAATTCTATTGGTGAATACAGTTTGATATTCCCAGTTAGGTAGTAGAAAGGACAAGGTGTTATCATGAAAAACATTTTTAAAATGTGTCATTCCTGTAATGGTCAGTTATACTCATGCTTGGAGGAAAACTTACTTTAAACACTCAGTTTACAGATGTAGAAAACGAGCCACAGAAAATTTAAATTTTCACAAGGTGGTGTGGTGTTTGACTACTTCAGAGTCAAATTTATAAGATTATTAGACTTTGTGGATGCCTTTCTAAGTTCCTTTATCCTCTTATCACCAAACTCTTTTAAGAGGTGGAGATTTATATACCAATTGGAGTTCTGAAGTTGTGGTTCTGAGCTGTAGCACTAGTGTTCTTTTCATTTTTTTGAGAATATGAATTCTCAGACTGTCTACCTCAGTAATACATTTTTATCTGAGTGCATACAAAAATGGAATCTCACTGTTTGCCTTCTTTTATATTACTTATCAGGTGTGACACAGGTCTGAGGTGATAACAACTGTATCTTGATCTTTTAGCTCTTGTTGGCCCACTTGAGATTACACACTTACAGAAAGATTGGGAAAGACATAGGGGTTTAGCGTTGGCATCTATAGTTCTGGGACTGGGAGAGGTGGGATTAGCTGTAAACCTTATAATGGAATGTCAGAACCAAGTTAACTGGCCAAGTAGGAGCCCTAATATAGTTGAAATGGGACCCACAATAGTGCTCTCAATGTTGCGGTTGTCCATTCTATGTACCTCTTCCCTCCCAAATTCCTTCACCCGTTCCCCCATAACCTAGTATTCTTTTAGCTAGAGAATGGCATTTAAAAACACCTCTCTACTGACATGGTATAGATGGACTTACTTTAAGACTCAGAGACAGTATTTGCATTTTCAGGAGTTTGGAAAGATTATTTGTGATGATGGTGGTGATGGTGATGGTGATGGCGATGGTGATGATAAACTGAAGTCATTTTTTTTTTAAGATTTTATTTATTTATTTGAGATAGAGAGAGAGAGTGTGCATGCACACACAAAAAGGGGGAGGAGCAGAGAGAGGGAGAAACAGGCTCCCTGCTGAGCGGGGAGACTTAGAGGGCTAGATCATAGGAGTCTGGGATCATGACCTGAGCCAAAGGCAGATTCTTAATTCACTGAGCCACCCAGGTGCTCCCCCCCCACCCCCCGCCCATGGAAGTCATTGTTATCCAGAATTCCTTTAAGCCTCATTGCCAAAGTTAAGCCTCTGGGGAGTTGTGGGTGAACCCTGAGATTTTGCTCTAGTGAAGCTGCAGAATCCTGGCTGAGTCACCTCCTCAATCATGTTTTTAAATTCCCATCTTTCAAATGGGAATGAGAATACTAGATATTGATTAGATGCAAATGCTTATTACCATGCAATGTAATAGATATTAATACTTTTGTCTATGAGCATCAGCAGGAGGGGAGGCAAAGCTTAAAGGGACATTGGCGATGGAGTGGGGAGTGAGGCTACCTAATGCGTCATCTTCCCCAGTGGTACTCTTAGTTCAGGTAAAGGAAGGGGGCAATAAATTGGAGGGGCCAACAGCAAATGAGTTCCCACTTTTTCCTCAAAGGCAACAAAGATTAGAAGGGAGTTTATAAGCTACAAGAAGAGCCCTATTGTTTAACCTCATGAGCATGAGTTGGTATTACTTATTTCTCTTTTTTAAAAATTCATTTGCAGATATTTAAATATTTCTCAGTATATTTAAATTTCTCATGATAAAATAGATTTTAAGTGACCAGAATGACTTTTAGACATAAATATTAATTGAAAGGCAACACATAGAAGATTTTGGCATTCTTTCCTCCGTCAAACTGCAGAGGTTCCAGCAGTCATAGCAAACATTTAGGGAGCACCTACTACTTACTTCACAACAGTCTAACCACCCCTTTTGAGCCCCCATCATGATTTAGGTCCTATTATCAGCTCATCTTACACTTAGTGGGACTGAGGCACAGAGATGTTAAGTAAGACACCTTTCTGGATTACAGAACTGGTAAATGGCAGAGCCTCTTGGACAGCCAGGCAGTATGATCTTCTGGCTGTGTTGCCTCACTTAGCACATTTGCTCAGTGTTCTTTGGGGTCCCATTCCTCCTCCCTCTTGCGACCAGTCTGGGGCCAACTCATGAAGGATTGTCTTCTGTGGAGAGCTATAATCACTTGGAGCTTTCCCTCACTCTGCATCTTCTATTCTTGTCAACACTTACTGCCCCTATATTCCATCTATTCTAATCTATGTTTCTGTCACTGCCTATTTCTTGCTTGTTTATGAATGAATATAAATGGTTTCATTTGCTCTCGCAACTTTCTCAGTGCCACTCTCAGCTTTTACCTCTCTCAGGGAGTTAATGCAATTTCCGTTGTAACAGATGCCTATTTCCAGGAGTACCCTTGTCTTGGACAATCTTTTATCAGTCTTGACCAATTGACTACTACTTGCATCAATCTGTGGTTGTCTTCAGGTTCCAGGGGACATTTAAAATTGATTCTTCCTGTTGTAGTTTGGAATCTCATGTGAACATTTAATGTGTAAAATCCATTTAAATATAATAAAACCACCATTTCCAGGAACCATAGTTATCCAGTATACAATGAGTACCTACAGTGTACCAGGAACTGTGGCAGATACTGTGGGAAAGGGTGAAACTGGATTACCTGTAGACCCCTCTTTCCAAGGGCCAGTCCTCATTGAAAATGTTAAAGGATGCTCATGTCCTAAAAGTAGCAAATAACCTAACAGTATGTATATTCAGAGAAAGGTTATAGATCTTTTTCTCTCAGTTATTACATGTAAAATAATTTTTCATAATAGACCCCAGGCACTTAGTGAAAATTTGTATAAGACTATCTTCTATAAGAGATATTAATCAAATGACTGAGAAAAACCAAATGATTATTAGTAGGGTCCTTGTGGTCTCTGAGGCCTACCACTTCAACATGGTGGGTATTTTGTGTAAATCTTTAAACTCATTCCTTCTGGGATGGATTCCTGCTCTTTTACCTTTCCCAGAGGAATTGACGCCATGATGCCAACTCACCCAGGGTCTCATGAACACACATTGCAGCAAGCATAACTCCTCTGTTTTCTACTGGGTTTTTTGTTTGTTTGTTTGTTTGTTTTAGTTTTCTCCTCCAATTCTTCTAAAGTAAAACTTGCTGTCATAATTTTATGGTTTTAGAGAGGAATGGGTGCTTTGGTCAGTAAAGCATCTGACCTTATTTTGAGGCATCAATGATATATTTGATTCATTGAATGGCATTGGTGCTCACCTCTAGGGCCCAGAACCAGAACAGCAAACACAAAATTTGGCAGACAGAAAAATGAAAGATGTTTGTTAAGATTTATATGTAACGGGGAAGCAGTAAACTGGTGGCAGATTATACAGAAATGTTTTTATTACCTGTTTTATTCAGGTTTAGCATTGTGGACAGCTGCTAAGAAGTACTCACTTATGATACATCAATGCAGTCCCTTAACAGATAACTTGTTGGGAATTTTGGAAATGAAATTTGATTTATTTTTCTATTTGCAAGAGGGGCTGAATTTGTCTAATAGGAATCTTATTCTATATTAGATGTGCTTTTGGATGTCAAGTGTCAAAAAATAGACTTTCTTGCATTGAAACAACCTAATTTACTTTTTATCATGACAACTTTCCTTTTGTGTCCACAGTCAATAAGACAGGCTTTAAGCAGCATACTGAAAAGCAAAACTCAGCTATGTACCCTTAGGTTCATCAGTAGACAGACCCACCCTAGACCTATACTCTTCCCCCAGTGAGGCCACTCTGACAGGTGCCATTTCTTATCTGTGCATCTGGGTCATCTTCTCAGCTCCTGACTGCTAATTATTATTATTATTTTTTGGAGTATGAAATGTTTCTTTTTTATTATTTTTTAAATTTTTTAATAAACATATAATGTATTATCAGTCCCAGGGGTACAAGTCTGTGAATCACCAGGTTTACACACTTCACAGCACTCACCATAGCACATACCCACCCCAATATCCATAACCCCACCCCCCTTCTCCCTACCTCCCTCTCCCTGCAACCCTCAGTTTGTTTTGTGAGATTAAGAGTCTCTTATGGTTTGTCTCCCTCCCAATCCCATCTTCTTTCATTTATTCTTTTCCTACCCCTCAACCCCCCCACATTGCATCTCCACTTCCTCATATCAGGGAGATCATATGATAGTTGTCTTTCTCCGATTGGCTTATTTCGCTAAGCATGATACCCTCTAGTTCTATCCACGTCATTGCAAATGGCAAGATTTCATTGCTTTTGATGGCTGCATAGTATTCCATTTTGTATATGTACCAGATCTTCTTTATCCATTTATCTGTTGATGGACATCTAGGTTCTTTCCATAGTTTGGCTATTGTGGACATTGCTGCTATAAACATTCAGGTGCACATGTCCCTTCGGATCACTATGTTTGTATCTTTAGGGTAAATACCCAGTAGTGCAATTGCTGGGTCATAGGGTAGCTCTATTTTCAACTTTTTGAGGAACCTCCATGTTGTTTTCCAGAGTGGTTGCACCAGCTTGCATTCCCACCAACAGTGTAGGAGGGTTCCCCTTTCTCCACATCCTTGCCAGCATCTCTGACTGATAATTCTTGAATACTTGTTCTAAGAGGAGGAAGCCCATGGTTGAGTGGAGAAAACTAACCAAACAGGTCTGTGCATTGGTTTTGTGACAGAAGCAAGTAGAAGTGCAGTCTACATTATTGCCTTTTAGGCCATATACCTCTTTTAAGGGAATGAATGTGGTTGACCCCGTCACAGCTTACCCAGTGCATCTTTTCCACATTCCTTTATGCTGCACAGTTTATGAGTTTGTGATTCTTCCCAGATACACTCATTCTGAATTTATAGGAAATAAAGACACCCAAACAGGCAAGATATAATTAAAAAAGAATTGAAAACCGAACACAATAGCCCTATTTTATACTTTTTGAATTGTATCTTCCTCCTTTCACTCAGAAAATCACATCCTCTCCCCCTCTCTCCCCACTTCTAGCTTTTTCACTTACGTGTAACTCTTCATCCTTCTATCAACTACCCAGAGCTTAATCTTTTTTTTTGTGGTAAGATATACATAACGTGAAATTTGCTATCTTGTCCACTTTTAAGTGTAGAGTTCAGTGGTATTGTAGGTATTCACATTGTTTTGCAACCGTTACTGTCCACCACCCATCTCCAGAACTCTTTTCATCTTGCAGTGCTAAAACTCCACACCCATTGAACACCCACCCTCCTTTACTCCCTCCTTTAGCCTTTGGCAACCTCCAGTCTTCTTTCTCTCTGTGTGAATTTTACTACTCCATGTACCTCATAGAAGCAACTTAAAATGTATGTGTCTTTTTTGACTGACATATTTCACTTATTATAATATCCTTAAGGTTCATCCATATTGTAACGTGTCATTGTATTGTGTGTATGTATATACAAACACACATGCATATTTTAATTTTACATTTTATATTTATAATTTTAAGATTATAATGTTTTGATATCTTAAACCCCCCCCCCCCCCCTTTTTTTAATTGAGGAGAGACTGCTCCTCTGGGCCTAGCCAGTTCTTAGAGATAGCATAGGACTTAGCCAGGAGCATACCTTTGATATGCAGGCTAACCAATCCAGAGCCATAGTCCCTCTCTCTGGCCCTTACACTGCAGGAACCAATATTATTCTGCCTTAATCATCCCCAAACCACCAGAGATCACAGGAATTATTCAAACTATTCAATCCTAATTGTTTATCCTGCCTTGCTGTGTCTCTCCTGTGGAAACCCCATTTATGATCATGGTATAAGTGCCTTCTCCCTCTGCCTTTCCTTGGCTTCTGTCTTCTGATATGGTGGTATCTTTCCCATGTGACCCTGCAAGGCATATCTCCAGTCTCTAGGACTTGTGAATGTAAGGAACTTTGTTATCTGAGCATTTTGTCTTGTGGCTACATGTGACTGACCATCACATAAAAGAAAACAAAACAGTGAAAATCTTCCTTTCTAAGGCTAAATGATATTCCATATGAATACACTGCATTTGTTTTATCCATTTCTCCCTCCATGGATACTTGGGTTGTTTCCACCTTGTTGGTTTTTGTGCATAATAGTGCTATTAACATGGGTGTACAAATATATGTTTGATTTTAATTCCTTTGGGTATATCAGAAGAAGTGGAATTACTGGGTCATGTAATTCTATGTTTAAATTTTTTTTTTTTAAAGAAGTGTCATACTGTTTTCCACAGTGGCTGTGTCATTTTACATTCCCACCATGAGCAAGAGTTTCAGTTTCTCCACATCTTTGCCACCATTTGTTGTTTTCCATGGAAGTGAAGTGGTATTGTAGTGGAGATGAAATAGTATCTCATTGTGGTTTTGATTTGTACTCCTTTAATGACTGGTGCTGTTGAGCATCTTTTCATGTGCTTAATGGTCATTTGCATATCTTTGAAGAAATGTCTAAGTCCTTGACTGTTTTTAAATCAGGTTTTTTGCTTATTTGTTGTTGAGTTGCAGGAGTTCATTCTATGTTGTGGATTAACCATGTATCAGATATGTGATTTGCAAATATTCTTTCCCAATCTGTGGGTTGCCTTTCCTTTCTGTTGACTGTTTCTGATACACAGAAGTTTTAAATTTTGATGTAGTCTAATTTATTTATTTTTTGTTGCCTATACTTTTGGTGTCATATCTAAGAAATCATTGTCAACTGCAGTGTCATGAAGGTTTTATCCTATGTTTTATTTTAAGAATTTTGTAGTTTCTGGTTTAACTTTGGGTCTTTGATCCATTTTAGGTTAATTTTTATATTTAGTAACATAAGGGTCAAACCTACTTTTACATGCAAATATCCAGTCTACCCAACACCATTTGAATGGTCTGGCTTCCTTTGTCAAAGATTATTTGGGGCGCCTGGGTGGCTCAGTGGGTTAAAGCCTCTGCCTTCAGCTCAGGTCATGATCCCAGGGTCCTGGGATCAAGTTCCACATCATTGG
This sequence comes from Mustela erminea, assembly GCF_009829155.1. NCBI lineage: Eukaryota > Metazoa > Chordata > Mammalia > Carnivora > Mustelidae > Mustela > Mustela erminea. Next base: position 26,279,271 of record NC_045618.1, read on the forward strand.
GCTCTCTGCTCAACAGGAAGCCTGCTTCCCTTCCTCTCTCTGCCTGCCTCTCTGCCTACTGGTTGGTCTCTCTCTGTCAAATAAATGAATAAAATCTTAAAAAAAAATTGTCAGGGCCTTTTCTTGAGTTTTTGAATTATAAACCTTGAGCCACTTGTGAACAGTCTCTTTCCTGGGTTCCATTATCAGAGCCACTTTCTTAAAAGCTCCATTTACTTTAGCATGATGCTGCTTAAAAGGATATTTGCTTAGAACAGTTAATTTCCCGGTGCCCGAGTGGCTCAGTTGGTTAAGCAATTGCCTTCATCTCAGGTCATGATCCCGGAATTCTGGGATCGAATTGTGCCTTGGGCTTCCAGCTCCACGGGGAGTCTGCTTCTCCCTCTGACCTTCTCCCCTTTCATGCTCTCTTTCACTGTCTCTCTCTCAAATAAATGAATAAAACAGTTAATTTCCCCCTAGTTTTGTGTGCACACGTGTGCATCTATCTGTATGTGTGTGTGTGTGTGTGTTTGTGTGTGTGTGTGTTTTCCAAACTGTTATCCCTTAAAACCTTCATTGCACTAATGCACTTAATACTGATTTAGTACTTCCCACTTCAAGTTGTTAAGGCTTTATGTCTCTAGGTCTTTTTTTTAATTTAATGAGATTAAGAGCTCTGGAAGCCTAAACTCTAATACCATAAAATAACCAAAAAAGTCTCTTGCAAAAAGTAGGTTCTCAGTTGATTGACTTAACACAGCCTTCTGTATGACATCACCAAAGGTTATGTGGTATCTGGAAACAGAAAACTTGCTGAATCCAGTGAAGTTGAAGAAACGTGCTACTTACTATTTATAGTAGTTAAAAAATCTGTCTAAAATGAAGAACAGTCCTTTTAGGAAATGTAACCACCATATACATAATACATAGAATGGTGTTGGTTTGTTTTCCAAAATGCCAACAGCTCTTTGAAGCTAATATAATTTGGTTATCCTGACAGATGTTAGAGTAGTTGGCTCAAATTCATAATCATTGTTTTCATTTTCATAGAAGTCTGGAAAATGGCTTGGGCTACAGACTGCTGGGTATGCAATTTATTGAGACTGTAAGCTCACAAGTGTCGCTCATAGTTCCGAAAGTAGAGTGCGGAAGTCCAATTTGTGAATGATAGGTTATTTAGTGAAACTGAAGGAAGCTTATCGAAATAATTGCAGATACAAATACTCTAATATCTGAAATGATTTGTTTCATATGCAAAGGTTCAGAGTCTTGTTCCTGTTCCTCTGAGGAAGAAATATTCTAAAATTGGTGATGTCATTCCCTTTATCAGTTGCTAAGTGCAAAGAAGGGAACCTCCTTCTTTCCAAAAGGCATGAACCTCTGACTCAGATGTTGGCCAGCTCTGCAATCTCATTATTGGTCTCTGCCAAGGAAAGAGAAACTGGTTTTCTTTAAGGGGAAATTAACTAATTTCACCTCTGATGCACAATGTTGGATTACAATATCTCACCTATAAATTTTATGCCATCGTGGTTGAAACTGTAATTCTTTGACTTACGAAAGTGTTATTCATTTATTAATTATAGGATTTTAAATTTGTGATACATTACATTTCTTTAGGTTTTACAGTAACAATAATCAATATTCCTTATTCTTCTTTGATGCGTGCACTCTCCAGATCTTAGCTTTGAGTCATTTTGTTAGGCAGAACAATTAGTTAGGCAGCCAGGTGATGGCTAACCATCTCTGATATTACTCATCACTGGGAGGCTTGGCTTTATAGAAAATGTTGGCAATAAGTTGCTTATGCAGTGTTTTCTGTCATTTAACATTTATCATCTTATATTTTCTTTGCCATTTAATCAGCTTAACAAATATTGCAGGATATCTTTACAGTCATCTATTCCTGGCAACTTGCAGGGTATAAATGCCCTATTTTCCAAGAATTTGTTAAATACAAGTAAGAATTTCTCATCCTTTGAGAATTTTAAAAAGGAAGATGGGCAGGATTTGAATTGCAACTGCAAGGCAAATCCAAAAGAAAAATCCACCCCTTTCCCACATACCCATGAGGTGTTAGTGCATGAGTCAAAGGAGGTTGAATACTTCTTTCCTCCATCTCTCTGACACAAGGTGTTAACACACATGTATTTTTCTCCACAGTAAAACCAACTGTAATTGACGTTGACATCTATGTTAACAGCATTGGTCCTGTGTCATCAATAAACATGGTAAGAAGCTCTTTTCTTCTCTGATCTGATGACCTTAATATTAGTTCTTACATTCTTGTTGTAACTTTCTGTTTGAGATTAATCATGCAAGTTTAAACTCACAACTGACTTCTTAAATCAATAGCATTGATTGGTAGTTTAAATATTGAAAATGATTAAGAAAAATCATGCAGTGGAGTTTGTGATGCTAAGTGAGATGTTAGTGAGACATGGCTCTTAAAAGACATCTCACACTCCACCTTCTCCACACATGTATTTAATGCACATAGATTTTCAGGCAAGATTCTTTGCAGTTGTGCAGTCATTGGCTACTTCTGGTTTCATTACTATTAGGGATAAATATAAATGACAGATTTTTAACTTTTGGTTCAGTTTTTCAAGACCCCAAAGAGCTGCCTTTTAGTGTTTCTTAGGAAAGGATCTGAAATTACCCAGATTATACTTTGCTCTTCAGTTTGAACTCTGGGGGTAAATAAACTGCCTTATTTTTATTTATTTATTTATTTTGGCAGGAGAAAGTGTGGTATCAAGTAAGTGATTTTCCTGAGTAGGGTATTCTCACAGATTTAGAAGGGAAATGAGCTCCAGAAGTAACTGCAATGTGAAAGAAGGCCTTCCCTGTAAAAAGTGCTTAGCTATGAGCAAAGTGTTGGAATGCTGGAGTATATTAGCATAAAAGTGTCCCAGGAGGTGCTGCAGGCTGGTGTCTTGGCTCCAAGTGGAGTGTGCAAGGTTTCAAGAGCATGTATTGGCATTTGTGGACCCAGTGATGGCAGGAACTCTTGTATGCTGGGGGCCTTCTTTGTACTTTACTGCTGCACACTGGCTCCTGGATTTGCAGGGAGTGGGGTGAGGCTGAGGGTGGGGAATTGCCAAAATGCTGACTTAGATGCTGTCTTTTCATTGCAATGTTCTGTGGTTAGAAATAATCCCTCCAGAATTAGTAGCAAAAATCAGTTCTTTTCATTGCCAGATATTAAAAGTGTTCATCTTTTCTTTGATGATATAAAGTTTTCTATGTAGGGGTAAAATTATATTTATGGGTAACTCACTTAAAAAAATGTCATCCATAAATTGAGGATGGGGCACTGGCAAAATGGTGGGTATTAAGGAGGGCACGTATTGCATGGAGTACTGGGTGTGGTGCAAAAACAATGAATACTGTTATGCTGAAAAGAAATTTTAAAAAAACATGGTGAAATGAATAAAAAAGAATTCAGTTCACACAGCTTATGGGCTGCAGATTGTAAAATGTAAATTGTAAATGTAATATTTCCTTTCCTTGATAAGTAATGAATCAGTTGACCGAATAAAGACTGTAATCACTTCTCAGTTCATTTGTTTCTTATTCTGGAGTTTTATTTTCTTACATCAGTTTCACATTATTCATTACCCTTAAGTCTAAGACTAATTTATACCCAACACTAAAAAAGAAGTGCCTCCATAGAGATATAGTTAACAAAATTATTTTAGAAAGAGATACTTGTATTTGTATATTGTAGGGATTTTCATGAACTCCTATAACTTTAAGATCTACTCATTGCCCAGGATTAAGCTTTGCTATTGGAATTGATAAAAATTTCTGTCTGGAGGTCATAGCTTCAGAGGAAGAGGCAAAGTAAGTGACAGTCATGTACAGAATGATAAGGACTCTGCTAATTGGCAAACACCCTCTTGGGAAAGCTGGCAACATTTGGAATAGATTTCTCTGAGGAGGCCTCAATCTGAAGCTTGATAGATAGGCAGGTGTTTACCACATGGGATGGCGAAGTCCTCAAAAGATGTCGGGAAGACAGGTGTGTCTGATTGGGGGGATGAGGGGCTAGTGTGCTGTTTGAAAAGGCAAGGGAGTGGGATATGGTTGGGGAGCACTTGGACCTTCCTGGGACTGAGGCCTGAAACGTTTATGAAGAGTTGGGTTTCATCCTTAGTCAGACGTTGGCATTTGAGAAGTGTATTGACCCACTTCCATCTAAGATATGTATGGGTCAAATTTCCTAAGATTGGTTCATATCCATCAAGATCTCTAGTTAGACCCTTTCCTCCATTTTAAAGAGAGAGAGAGTAAGTGAGAGAGAGTGAGAGAGAGCTCGCAATTGCATGGCATACAAATGACAGTGATTTAAGTGGTGCATAAACAGTGTATCTTGGAACACTGAAAAAATAAAGTTAAATTTAAAAAAAGAAAAAAAAATCATTATTTAAAATAATCCACTTTGATCCCTCATCAAGAGGGGATGAATGATATTAAAATGGTCTGAGGTGTTGTAAGACCTGAGAAAAATTCATGAGCATCAAAACCATATATGTTCTGTAGCAGACACACCAAAATACTACTGTTATATTTTTAATAAATGAGATTAAGTAGATAGCTTTTCCAGTTAACCTCTCACTTAAAAAAAAAAAAAAATAGCCCAGGGGCGCCTGGGTGGCTCAGAGGGTTAAAGACTTTGCCTTTGGCTCAGGTCATGATCCCGCAATCCTGGCATTAGACTCTCTGCTCGGTGGGGAGCCTCCTTCCTCCTCCGTCTGCCTGCCTCTCTGCCTACTTGTGATCTCTGTCTGTAGGTGAATAAATAAATTCTTTAAAAAAAAATAGCCTGAATATTGTGAAATTCATTTGGTCCAATTTTTCTTTCTTTCTAGGAATTATCTACTGCAGTGAAAGGGTAGACCAATAAATGTTGGTTGCCTTTTATTTTTAAAAGTGAAGCAAGTCCCTTCAAAACCCTCAGATTGCTTTAATAAAATCACTTCAAAACTGTTAAAAAAAAAAAAAAAGTGAAGCAAGTATCTAAGCACCACTGGGCAAGCTGAACGATAGGAAATGCATTGCTCTGGAAATAATGGCATGTTTATAGACCGTTCTCAGCAGAACTAGAGTTGTCTAGACTATCTCCCTATTTCCAAGATAAATATTAATGTACTACTAACTTATGTCAGTTAAGCAAAGCATAAAGGGTAGGCAAAGTTTTGATAGAGAGATAGCCAGGCAGGCAAAGGCTTATTTATGGATATATAGCTCAATTAACCAATCTAGGTATATACAGGTACATTTGAATATTCAATTTGTATGTTCTCTGGGATGAATTTCTCTATTTCCTTTTTTTGTTTGTTCAGTAAACATTTGACATACAACTATTGTGTGTCATGCAAGGTGCTGAGTGCAGGTTAAGACAAAGATGAGTGAGAGGAGTAAGTTTAGATTCATAAACAAACTATTATGGTACATGGGGGGCCAGAGCAGAGATAGATTCAATGCCAAGTGTCCCAGAAGGACAAATATCTCATAGCCCCGAGGGATGTTTCAAGAGGTTCATGAATCAAGAGCTTCTGAATTACTTTCTTTTTAAATTAAATGTTTAATTTTTAGAAAGACTTATTTTTTTAGAGCAGTTTTAGGTTCATAACAAAGTTGAGAGGAAGGTAGAGAGATTTTTCATATACCTCCTGCCTTCACACATGTGCAGCTTTACCCCTCATGAATATCAACCCCCTCATCCAGAGAGGTACATTTGTTACAATCAGTAAATCTATACTGACTTATTTATCACTGAAACATTCTAGTTTACATTAGGGTTCACTCTTGGTAGTGTACATCTGTGGATCTGAACAAATGTCTGAAGATGTATCCACCATTATAGGATCATACAGAATAGTTTCACTGCCCTCAAAACCCTGTTGGTGAAGCTGCTTCTTAAAGGATGAGCATTTCTAACTTGGAAATTTCCAAACTTCTAAATTCTTTTTAATAGAAATTGTGCATCATTTATTTCAAGACTAGGAATCTGAAGATCAGGAGAGTATGCACATTTATTTTTGAGTGTTCCCCGTAAGCAGCATTTTAGGAAAAGAACAAAGAAAACTAATGCTTTGATACCTACACTGTGGTATTGACCTCATCTCCTTTGATCATCACAAGGTCATGGTAGAGAAGATACTGCTCTTTCCACATAGTATGTTTGTAACGATTATGTAAAGCTCTTGAAGATGGAGATCCCAGAGCAATGATTCCAACTATGATCAAATGCACTTCTGTAGTCAATATTGAAATACAGCAGTAGAACTTACGGAGTTTCAGCTTTAACTTAGAAGTTGAGAAGATGAGGTCTCAGAGTGAGAGTAATGTTAGAATTATTTTCCTTTTCTTTAAAAAAATAAATAATAGACTTTATTTTTTTAAAGCAGCTTTAAAAATATTTTTTCAGCTTTGTTGTGATAGAACTGACATGTAACAGTGTTTAAGTCTATAGTTTACAACTTGGCAATTGGATATATGTATATTGCAAAATGATTATCACAATAAGGTTGGTTAACACCTCCATCACCCCACATAGTTCTCCCCCTTTTTTTGTGATGAGAACCCTTTAGATCTGAACAACTTTCAAATATATAATACAATAGTTTAACTATAATCAGCATGCTGTATGTTAGATTCCCAGAACTTATTCATCTTGATGCTGCAGGTTCGTACAATTTGACTGGTACATCTTTCCATTTCCCCCACTCCCAGACCCTGACAGCCATGATTCTACTCTGTGTTTCTATGATTTCCATTTCTTTAGACTCCACATATAAATAATATCATACAGTATGTGTCATTCTCTGACTCACATCATCTAGCATAATTTTAAATTTATAGAAAAATTGGGCAGAAATCACAGAGAGTTCCCATATGCCCCCCCCAACACACATACATACAATCCCTTTTCCTATCATTAACATCTCTCATTAGTATGGAACATTTGTTACAATTGTTAAAAGCATATTGATATATTATTATTAGCTGAAGTCTGTAGTTTATATTAAGGTTCACTTTTGGCGTTGTACATTCTATGGGTTTTCAGCAATGTATGGTGGCATTTATCCTCCATTGTTGTAGCACATAAAATATTTTCACTGTCCTAAAAATCCTCTGTGCCCCACCTGCTCATCCCTATGCTCTAACCCCCAGCAACTACCAACACTTTTCCTGTCTCCGTCGGTTGCCTCTTTCAGAAAGTCCTACAGTTGGAATCCTAGATTATGTAGCCCTCTCAGACTATTTTCTTCACCTTTGTTTTAAAGAGAACCAGTGCCAAGTCATCTCAGGAAATCCAAGACACATAGTGATAGAGTCAAACGTGATGTGACTGTAATATCTGGTTGTGATGATGTGTTGCCCAGAAATGAAGGGGCTGTTGTACAAGTCCTGAGGGCAGGGAAAACATCACCAAAGTATGCTCCATGGCTTAGAATTATAAGACCTGGGGGAGGATGTGCAGCCAGGAGGAGAAGGGGAGAACATGGGCCCATGAAGCTCCTCATGATATCTATGAACCTCATCCCATCTCCTCTTGCTTTTGGCTATAGTTTTAAGAGGTGAAGCTAGGTGAGCATGTGGAATCATGGAAGCCCAAGAGGGAGGAAGGTGAGTGAATTCCATTACAGAAAAGTCTGATATGACTACAGGATGCCCATTGCTCATTAAAATTTTTCTGAAGGCATCTAAGCTCAGGAAAGTTCAAAGGAAGCGAAGCCTGCAGTGCCCCGAAGACACCCTTGTTTTGGTTTTCTTTGTATTTATCCTGCTTAGGGTTTGTAGCAGTTTTGCATCTGTACTTTGATACCTTTCATCAGATTAAAAAAAATATATTGGCTGATATTTCTTAAATCTGGCTTCTGCACTATTCTTTCTCCCTCTTCACTCTCTAATACTCCAGTCACATGCATGTTTAACATTTCTCCTACATTCCACTTGTCCTATATGTTTGTGGTCTTTTTGACATTCCTTTGCTCCAAGCTTCAGTCAGTGGAAAGGCTTCCAGCCTACCTTTCAGCAAACCATCACTCCTCATCTGTGTCCAGTTATCTCCAAAAACCATCTGTTGAGTTCTTAATTTCATCTCTAAAATTTTAATTTGATTGTTTCTAAGTTAGTTCTCTGGTGAAATTCTCTGTCTTGCAATCTATTTCCTTGAACACATTAATTATTAAATGTGGCTGATAGCTGTAGGATCTGGCTATATGTGGCACCAGTTTTATTGCCTGTTCTGTTGATAGGTCCCATTTTCTGATGTGCCTGATAATTTTGATTATGTGCAGAAATTTGCAGAGGCTTCAGGTGATGTTGTCTCTCATGTCTGGATGTCACAGCTGGTGTGGTCTGGTCTGCAATCTTCCTGAGGTACTGTTGGGCTCTGTTTTTCTCCTACTCCAGGGCATACCTCCCCAACGGTCTCAAGTGAGGTCCTGGGATGCTTCCCAGGGCCACTCTAAATGGATCCTAAACTTTAGTTTTTATAATTTAATAATTTATAAATTTATGATTTTGACCAGAAAATGCCAACAGTTTTGCTCTTCTTTTTAAGCCATTTTAATGACTGCTTTTTAATTTCTTCTCTATGTGGCTTAATCAGTAAATGTATTGAGGGCAAATGAACGTTGTATGGCTTACTTCCCCACTATTTGTTTTCTCTGAAATCTTAACCTCTCATATTAGGACTCCTTGACTTCCCCAAACTCCAGTTTTGCCTCAAGCTCTACTGGGTTCTGTATTCTTAGCAGCTGCTCTACACCCAGCTCCTCCACATCACGCACCACACTGCCAGGAAATAGGTTCTGAGGAGATGACTGCAAGTGGGAAATCTGGTCTATCATGGCTAGTCCACTTTCTCACCTCCTCAAATTGATTATTATTATTTTTGTCTTTAAAGAGGGAGGGAGGGGATGGAGGGGCAGACAGAGAGAGAAAGAGAACCTTAAGCAAGCTCCATACCCAGCATGGAGCTGGACATGGGGTTTGATCTCACTACTCTCAGATCATGACCTGAGCCCAAATCATCAGTTCAGCACTTAACTGACTGAGCCACCCTAGTGCCCCAAATTGAGTTTTTAAATGTGCATTTTAATTTGATTTTTATATGTGTATTTTATCTAGCTTTTTTGTATGTTCTTAGTGAGAATGTTGGTCTAGGACAGGCAATTTCCATCATTGTCATCCACATTTGGTTTGAAATTTTAAGATTTCTAATAATCAGCAAGGAAGTGATTTGGGGCCAAGAGGGAGACCCTAATGAAATATTACTGTAGGGTTTTTTTTTTTTTTCTTGTTTTAGTGACCTCCCTGATTGCCTTCAGATTAGTGAAAAAGAGGAAGTTTTTTAGAGTCTAGTGTCTATGATTTCCCTATATAATGACTCTCCAAGAGAAATTAGAGGAAGTTAATGATGTCTTTCTTATAGCAATGTTAGCTTTAGAAGATTAGAACACTTGTCTGTTATGTGTTGTTTAAAAGGAAGGTCTTACAGATGTGGTTTCAATATTCTTTTAATAAGTGAAAAATAATACTTCACACATAAAGCTTGTGCATTTGAGATCTGGTTCATCACATGACAAAAAGCCATTTTCAAGCTAACAGCAGTAGAAATAATAGTATATAAAACATAAACTTTATTAAATAAATCAGTAGAATATACTGGAGAGCGGGCACCTGGTTGGCTCCGTCAGAAAAGCATGTGATTCCTGATCTTTGGGTCTTGATTTTCAATCCCCATATTGAGTGTAGAGATTACTTATACAAACAAAACTTTAAAAAAAGAAAAAGAATACACTGGAGGAGCCACACAGTGTAAATGATGATGATTTCTGGGATTTAGAAAATAATCTCCAAGATTGAGAAAGATGATGACATTTAAAGACTTTTTCAACTTGGGATCCAGCAAGCCTCATTCTGTAGCAGGTATCCACTCGACTTTGAGCCCTGATGCCAACACCCACTTCTCTTTTTGATTTCCCTAGTATTCGGTCCAGATGCCCTGATAAGTGTGTATCAGATGAATGAAGGGACAAAAATCATTTCGCTCTCTGTTTGTCCACATACATACCTGTTAGTAGATATTTATGTGTGAACAGATACACATCTTTCACACTGCAAACTTTGCCATGCCTTTAGGTTACAATTTTATTAGTTACTAGATTAATTTCTCTTTCTCTAAAAATATTAGCTAACACTTTTCCAGTGTTTCCACTGTTGTAAGAAATTAGTCCTAATAATAAACCTGTGGAGGACATTGATATCATCACCCAAGCTTATGGCTAATGGAAATAAAGTTGTAACCCTCATGTCCTATCTCAAAGGCTATCCATCTGGAAGGTGGTAGAACAATCACTCACTCTTTGAAGTAAAAAGGTCAGTGTGAGCTATTCTAATAGATGGATCTTAAATGTAAAATCAGTGCATTTTAAACTTATACTCTATGTCTTGTTTTCTTTGTCCTCCTGTTTCTTGGAACTTTTCACCATTTTATACAAATGTTATTAGAGGTACTCCCTGGTAGGATGGGACATTCATGTGCATTGTGTGAATAGATGTGAACTTTTCAGTGATGTAAGAACAGTGTAATATCTGTAATGATAATAAAGCATCTGTCCTTTGTTAGTGGTGATCTTGCACACAAACTCCTTCAAATGTATGAATAGCTTCTTATTTTTTTCATCTTGCACTTTTCCATTTCTGTTGTGTATTTCACAATTGGTATCTGTCATTCTTCACAATATGGGCTCCATGATGTACCTCTGAAAAGAGCACCTTCTTTATGTTGTATATAAAAAGCATTTTCTGAAAGGGTGGGCCATTGAATTGGGACTTAATATTAAAGAATCTGAAGAAGTTCTTGCATCTTACCTTGATGAAGTACCTATAAGCCCCCACACAGGTCCAACTTGCCTAGAGGCAGAAAATAGCACTCAGTTTGCTATGGCCTTATTTGCACCTGTGGTAGGATCAGAAGGACAGGTATGTTGTGCTAAAGTGTTGCTTCAGGTGGCAAGGTACAATTATTGGCTCCTAAGAGGAGTTGGTCACATGTATCTTCCAGAGAAGTCCCTCCTATAGCATTGTGGAGGATGACAGTAGGGACTGGCAAGGCTGAGTTGGAGAAATATCTGAGGATTATTGTGTAAGCCCAGGGTGAGAAATATGAGTCCTAAATTGAATAGTAGTGGTGGGATATAGAGGTGAGTGTGGACTTGAGAAATGTAAATTTCCAGACATGAAGATTGACCTCATGCAGGCATTAAAGAATGGGAGAAGTCAAGGGTGACTCACAGCTAACAAAGTTTGTTAATCCAATAAATATTACTGAGCACCCACTATGTGCCAGATGCTGAGGCATGTAATAGGGCAAAATGTTTGTGTAATAAACCACAAAAGGCCGAAGTGTTTATGCAACTTCAAGTGCTACAGCATAAAACATTGAACAAGCACAAACACTATGGCTTCAATTTGTGGGCAGATCCACAAAGAAATAAAACATGTAGATGTGACCACACACTCAAGGTTTCCTTATATGAGAGTGGAGAGAGGTAGTAATGATTGCTTATTGATGCCAGATCACAGTGAGGGCTTTGTAGAACATAGTAAGTTGTTTGGATTTTAGGAAGAAACCTATGGAAGTTACTAAACAGATAAATTATGTAGCTTATCTTTCAAAAATGATGCTATACCCTGACTCTGCAAAGGGTTGAAAAGCCAGCTTTACCCCTGTTGCCCAGCTCCCTGGAAGCAGCAGAAAGCATCTACAAATCTTGTTAATGAGACCTGCAATGGGCTTAATTGTACCCCCCATCAGATCCCTCCTACTTAAATTAATTTATTGAAATATTTTCCCCAAGTACATTAGAATGTGACCTTATTAGGAAACAGAATCACTGTAAGTGTAATTAGTTAAGATGAGGTCACACTAGAGTAGGGTGGGCCCTTATCCAACAAGACTAGTGTTCTTATATAAAAAAAAAAAAAATTGGACATAGGTACATGCATAAGGAGAACACCATGTGAAGATGAAGGTAGAGATCTACAAGCCAAGGAATGCCAAGGATGGCCAGCAAGCCACCAGCAGCTAGGAGAAAAGCCAGGAATGGTGTCTCCTTCACAGACCTCAGAGGGAATCGACACTGACAACTCCTTGATTTTGTGGTTCCAGCCTCCAGAGATGACCCATTTCTGTTATTTGAGCTCCCCAGGTTGTGATACTTCACTGTGGTAGCCCTAGTAGCATAAGACAGGGCCCATCCCATATTTTGCAGGTTCTGGTTATTTATAAGAGGTTGTCACTTTCCATGTGACCCTGACTTGTTGCTTCAGGAGGGCTGTAGTTTACCCACTACCTTTACCCTTCTCTCAGGGCTCAGCGTCACAGCAAGGGTGACTGCAGGTGTAGCTTCCCTCTTTGTATAGCTACTCCCCTAGCAAGGTTGTATTTCATATTATATTCTAAATCTAGGACGGTCCTAGGAGTTAGGGATTATTGTTCCACTTAATAATGAAGAGCACAAGACCACCCCCACAGAGATAAGTAGAAGTCCTACTTTAAGTAGTTCTGAAGCCAAGGCTGGTTCTAGAGGTGTGAGGGGGTGCTTCTTGAATCTCCCACTCTGAGAACTGAAGATATTCTCTCGTTTTGCAAGAGCCAGAGCTGGGACCTATGACCAAGCTGGCAGCCATTTTCAGCTCACCAGCAGTGAGACTTCCTAGGTGGGCAAGGAGGCTGTTGGTATGGGTCACTGGACATGACCCATGGCTGTGAGAGATTATACAGAAGGGAGAATTGCAGTCCCTACTCCCCACTGCTTCACTAGAAAGGCAACCACTCATGTCAGCTCCTTCTGGCCACTCTGCCCCATTTCACACTTTGAGATCTGTACAGCTTGAGAATCCCAAGGTCAATGTGAACATCAGATATTATGGCACCCTTATAATTGCTGTGGCCAGAATACCGCCGCATAATTGATAACCACTTACTTTCACATCTGTCTTTCTCATGAGACTCAGAAATCCCCCAGGGCATGGGTTTGTATTTCTGTCATCCCCTGACTAGCACAGATGCAGGACTCAGAGCAGACTTGCATTTGGTGGGTGAGCTGCTATGGATGAATGACAGAATGGATGAAGCCCTCTGAGAACAGAATTGTGGGGGTAATATTTAGGGATGTCCATTCTAGAAGGCAGTACCTTTAGCATCTTGTTCACTAACAAACCTAGCTTCTGCATGATGCCAGGCACAGAACACTAAATACTGGTATTTACTGGAAGTGCATAATTTATCCTTTGAATCTAGGTTTAAGAGGCCCAGAGTTGTAGGCTGCTTTCCCTCATTTTACCTCTTTAGTACCTGCTATGATGCTGGTCATGTATGTGTCTTTGTTAGATGGTCTTAACCAAGTAAGGAGTGCAGAATAGTCATCAGGAGTGCTTGGAGCTTGGCCCTCCCAAGGGCAGAGCATGGATGCAAAGGGAGCAGGAAATGTCCAGAGAAAGAGTAAAATGTGGGCATATGTTCTCTTCCTCATTTGTGAAGAATTAAGAGATGAGCAAGAGAGGCTGGTCTTTGGAAAAGATGCCATGCTTTCTCTCTGAGCTTCTAGGATTTCAGGTGGCAACAAAGAACACCTTATTTGCTTGGGGGCTATTAGCTGTTCATATACCCTGACCCAGATCCAGGCTCCAGCAGCTGTTGTCTGGCTTCTCTTCTCCCAGCCCAGTCTAGCCTAGCCCTGATAGGGGCTCTTTATGGGCCCCCTCAACCACCTCCTGTCCTCCTCCCATTTAAGGCTTTCCTTTTGCTCCCTGGAACTTTACACCAGAAACTATTTTCTTTGTTTGTATCTTTAATATCTTCTGCTCTCTCTTCAGGTTCTCACTTGTTTTCCCTGGGTTACTTCAGTTTCCCGACTGGCTTTCCTGTGTATAGTATTCTTTCTCTCCCACATTGTCTTCACACAGGTGCCCCAGTTGTCTTCCTGGAGGTGGGTCTCAGCTCGTTGCTCCTCTGTTGGAACACCTTGTGTGGATCCCAGGTGTCTGTGGAATAAAGGCTCCTCGACCAGCACTGTATGTCTTATACAGTTTGCCTCTAGCCTCTTTCAGCGTCACTACTCACTGTAGTCCCAGAAACAGGATGCTTTCGGCATGCTGAACTAACAGACTTTTTCCAATTTCCTATTCCTAGCTCTGGCCTATTCTCCTCCTGTTCTCTCCTGGAATGACTGTCCAATTTTTCTTTCTGTAAAGATCACATTCACTCATCAAGGCTCCCCACATTCTTTCTGAAGACACCTCACCACTGCCATTCAGCTCATTCCTTTTTTGCAGCTACCATTGCAGAAAAAAAAATCCTCAATTTTGGTGTTCACCTCATGTTTCTTCATATTCCTACTAGTGGCATATATGTCTGACCCCTAACATTTTTCATTGCTCCTGGAGTTCACTTCTTGAAAACTATTCTTTTTATATTTTTCTCTTGCTGTCATTTTCCAGGGTTCTGTGCACATAGGAGAGGATTTTTTTTTTTAAAGATTTTATTTATTTATTTGACAGAGAGAGATCACAAGTAGGCAGAGAGGCAGGCAGAGAGAGAGAGAGGAGGAAGCAGGCTCCCCGCCGAGCAGAGAGCCGGATGCGGGACTCGATCCCAGGACGTGAGATCATGACCTGAGCCGAAGGCAGCGGCTTAACCCACTGAGCCACCCAGGTGCCCCTAGGAGAGGATTAATAAGTGTGTACAGGTTGGTGAAATTCAGTCATAAGAAAATAATCGAGTAGGAAGTAGGTAATAAATAGTAAGAATTAATTCAACTTTGAAATTAAAGAGAATTTTTTTAATTTTTTTTTTATTTTTAGAGAAATTATTTTTAAATATAGGTGTCTTACTCTAGTCCTAGAAAACTCCCATTGTGGAGTTTCCTTACACTTACTTAGCCATGTACCTAAGAGAATCTGCTTCTTGTTTTTTCTCCCCAGGAAGTTCTTTATTAAGACACTTTTGTCCTCCTTTGTGCTTCTGCCATCCTCATGTTGTTCAACTTCGTTCTCATGTCCTTGAGTCTGCCAAGTCTTTGCTTTGGTCATACAGCTGCCTCACCGTGCATGTCCCTGCACTTGGTGTCACCCCGCAGCTCATGGCAGCAGAGCCGGGCCAGTTAGGATGAGGTACGTGCCCCAGGTGGGTTGAGAGTCCAGTTTATTCACTAACATTTCCTGAGTTTACTGCCCTCAGGTTGCCAGGCAGTCACCCAGGACGAGGAGGAGCCTAAGATACACTTCAGTCTGTATAAACCACATTGCTCACTCTTTCTTTGTCTACTCCTGAAATCCTGCAAGAGGATAGAACTGGAGTGAAACAAATGGCTGGCCCTTGGAGGCAAGCAGGTTGCACCTTGGCTCTCAGAGAGCAGAGCCTGCTGTTTCCAGGTCACCAAGGTGCCCCAGTGGAAAACAAGGTGCTGGGGGCCTTGTCGAGGAGAAGAAACATGCATGCAGTGTCCTCTTTGATCTCTTCTAAAGTAAATGTCCTACAGTTTCATGAGCCTATGACACAAAGAGGAAATTTTATAATACTGAAAAACCTCTTTCAAAATTTCCTACCAACAATTAATTGTGCCAATGATTTGCAATCACTCACCTTTTGTTTCTAGACTCTAATCTGCCCATCCTTCTCTTTCATAATATCGAAGTCTAAAGATAGACTTGTCCTTGGAGTTATGCAAGGAAATGAAAATGAATTATCAAAGAAAGCAGTAAAATACTGTTTTCCTTTCTTTTCTTTTGGCTTCAAAGTTACAAGTTAGAGATTTCAAGAAAGACATTTGAATAAGGAAACCAATTAAGGCTTAAGCTTTTAAAAGGAATTTACATGAGATTAAAAAAGAATGACCCTGTGAATTCAGTTTCCCTTCCTTTCTCTTCTGGAATTGTCCAGTCTTCTCTAACTAACTCTGTTTTGTTGAAATTGACCAGCAAGACCCCCTTCTCTAGGAGGAGTTGACCTTCGTGTCAGGTGTACTGAACCGTGAAAACTCTTCCAGCATCCAGTATTTAAGGAGTATCCATGGACAACATTTGTTGAAAATCTCTCTCTCTGTCTAGCAGTGCTGGGCAGGCTAAAAGCCACAGAAGAGAGAGAACGTTAGCTGCACTCTGCACTGTATACAGTGCTCCTTATTTGGAAAATTCTGATTTGAACATCTTGTGAGGTTTTTTTAGCCTAAGCTGGAGACATGATTTCTGACTTCTTCCTAGATCTTGTGTGGCTATCTGGTAACTACTCCTCACTCAACAAATTCTTAACTGAACATCCTTACTTATCAGTCCAAATTCTTGCTTTTTGGTTTATCTATTGTTAGCAACATATTCTTTTGCAAAAGCAGCCTAGTCAAAACAAATGTACGAAGTCAGAATCAACTTTGATCTTGTGTCTTTTACTTTTCAAATATGTCTTGTCACCAGGTATGCTGCTGTTGGCACAGGTGATGCTACCAGCATGAAATCAGAGCTCTAAACTTATCTCTGAAACCACAGGAAGATACTATGAGAAGAAAAGTGCTGCCAGTCCAAGGACTTAGGTCACTGCAGTCCCTGGTAGAGCTCTCCTGGCCCTTAAAGTGGTATAAGAAGTCCTCAAATAGGTCCTCTTACCCATGAAGGATGGATGATATCCTCCAAACCCAGCTCTGTTCCTACATGAAAGGCAGGTCTCCGTTTTGGGGGTCTTATTTTGTGGTGTATGATTTCTTTAAAGGAAACTGAGGTAGAGAGCCAAAACTGGCCTCAGTGACGACAACACCCAGATGGCCTATCTTGATGCAAAGGACTGCCCTGATGGATCCCCTCTGTATCCACACTCTCACTCTTGATGGAAAATCTCATACTTAATGATTTTTCACCTGAACTAGAGAATTTCAATCGAGTAGCTCTACAGCCCCCCACCCCCACACTATTTTCTAAATTCTTACACAGAATCAAAATATATAAAATGGGTGGATGTTTGAGCTTCTCTGAGGCAAGAAGGAGGAGGAAGCTGGAGACATGCCACTTGGACCCTCCCACCACCTCAGGAAGCCACCTGCTTTCGGAGGCCCATAGAATGTCTTCTGAAAATCCCTCACCTAGAATGCTACAGCTCCCTCCTGCTGCTTCAGATTCTGGTGTCTTCCTTCTGTATCCTTCCTGGACATGGCTGCCAAGTAACCTCCAGAATGTGTAAAGTAAGCTGACCATCCCTCTGCTGAAAAGTTTTTGAGGAAGTCGCATTGCCCTTTCATGTGGTTGTGTGATTACTGATGGCTCCCTTTCCCTGGGTACCATCCTTGGATCCCTGCCTTCCCTTCTACTTGCTGGCACGTCACCAGGTGTTGCTGGCATGATAACTGCAAGAGGCTCCCCAGCCTAGGGGCTCTTGGTCACTTCTCATAGCTGCCTGTTCACATTCTTTCTATGTGAACAATATTTTTGGGCTCAGCTCCAAACTGCTTGCCGTGGATGTCAGGCTCCCCACAAGGTTCATGGGACTTGTCCCTTGGCTGGTGCCATTGCTTCCACCAGGAATGCTCTCAGTCCCTTTCTTTGCCTATATCAGTGTTATTGTGCTTCTCCTCCCAAGCAGTCTTTTGCCATCATTCCAGGCTGAGCAGCAGACTCTCGGGAGTGATTACAGAGCCTGGTACAGATGTGTGTTAGACACTTAGCGGATACCATTGTTGACTTTCTCTCTGTAGGTCTGTGTGTTGTATTTAGTGGCAAGCCTTTATGGGTGGGGTCCCGCGTTTGCAGGGCTCCAATGGCTGGCCCTTAGCAGACGGCTCAGTAAATGTCTTTTGCTCTACCTGAATCTGATTAGCTTGTGCATGCTTCTTCCACTGCCTGAAAGTTCCTCCCTGCCCAGACAAATAGATTTCCATCCTTTCAGCACAGCTCCAACATCTATTACTTCTTTAGTAATGTTTTCTTCAGCAAAGCCCAGGAGGAATTGTTGTTTGAATTGAATTTGGTGGACTACTTCATTTTTCTACAACTCAGAAAAACACCATATTTTTTCCCTGTTGCTTGGATGTAAATATGCATTTCTCCATCAGTATATATTTCTCTATCAAGTCAGGAGTATACAGTTAAGTATGGATAGCTATCTATTGCAGCATAATCTATTATCTTAACAGTGACTTAAGATGACATATTTCTTGTGTCACTGTTTATGTGGTTAGAAATCTAGGAACAGTTGGGGGGCATCTCTACCCCAAGATCTCTCACAGGCAAATGAGGCCAGACCTTCAGACACGTCAGTGTTTGACTGGGATTGGGGGAAGGATCCATTTCTGGCATCACTCACATGGCTGTTGGCAGGACTTGGTTCTTCACTGGTTGTTGGACTCAGGGTCTCAGTTCCTTGCTGGCCTTTGCTAGAGCCGCCCTTAGTTCTTGCCACATTATACCACACAGTTTTATTAGAGAGAGGCCAGAGAGAGTGAGGAGGGAAGGAAGGAAGGGAGAAAGGAAGGAAGAAAAGGAAGAAGGAGGAAGGAGGAAGGAAGGTTGGGGGTAAGAGAGGAAGTGTGTAAGAGGCAAGTTTTTCTTATCTAATTTGGAGGTGATACCCCATCACTTCTGCCATAGTCTGTTCATTAGGAGCAAACCATTAAGTCCAACCCACATGGTAGTGGGGAATGTTCAAGGGCTGGAATGTCAGGAGGAGGAGATATTTGAGAGCCATTTCAGAAGCTAATGATCACACACCTGCTTTATGCCAGTCACTGTGCTGGTTTTCGTCAGTACTGTGAAAACAGCCATGAAACTTCCTCTGCTGTGCTTGCACTTGGAACTGCAAACCAAAAGTAGACATGGCCTCTGAAATCTGGGTTTTAAAACCTAGAAAGTATAGTAGCCATGAGTTCACATAACTGCTGAAACAGATTATTATACAAGTTGAGGTGAGTTATTGGAGAAAAGGAGTGAGCAGCTTTGAAGTGATGGTATGATGGAGTTTGACCTAGATCAGAGATCATTGGAGGATTCCTTGAGGAACTCTTGAGATCTGAAGAGATTAGTTGAAATTAACCACAGAAGCAGGTGGTGGGAGTCCTGGGCTGGGCATCAGGGCATCCTGAACAGGAAGGAAGAGCAGGCGCAAAAGTCTCTTGGTGAGTGCTGCATGGCACATCTCAGACACTCAAAGAGGGGAAAAACATCTCACTAGCTCTGACCAGGAGAACAGACTGGAGAAAGTTGCTACCTTATGCCCCATCCTATTGGTTTGCACTCAGCCACATACTTCATCCATTTTGTCTTTCTGGAGTGCAGCTAGTGTGTACCACGAGATAAACTATTTGGAATGAATGAAGTGATATATGCTTTGGCAAAATCAATTTAAACAGCTTCCAGCTAGAGCACAAAACCATAAATCTGCTGAAATTGCTGGGTATCAAGGGACGTCGGCTGTCACAGTACTTTGCTTTATCAAAAGCAGATGTGCCTTCAGTGAAAGAGAAAGGGAATGGAACTAGCACCTACTGAGTTCCCAATACCTACCAAAAAATTTACCCAAATTATCTCATTTAGTCCTCACAGAGCCCCATTAGGCAGTATGATCAGTATCTTTTCAGAGATGGAATCAAGTGCAGTTAGACACTGGCCTGAGACCCATGCCCACATCTGTCCACTCCAACGGCAGTGTGCCCTCTGCAGGGTAGCTTTCCCTCACTTTGTTGCAACACCTCATCCCTACCAACAGGCCAGTTAATCCTAAGTGTACAGAGAAACCCTGCCTAACTTTGGAGCACAATTTCAATCTCTCTGTCTGCAAATGGTGGTGTTAATTATGTTCGCGTCTCAGCCAGGGCGAGTGGATGTTAGCTTGACTTGAGAACTGTGGAAAGTTCAGAACTCAGAATGATGACAGGGAGCAGGCAGGCAAGCCCTGAGTCCTTATATTCTTCTTAAATTAGTTCTTCTTCCTCAGTGTCTCTCTGGCCTATTCCTGTTTTCTCCAACAGCGTGGAGACAGCTATGAAACTTCTCTGCTGTGCTTTGAGCCGCTGTACACTTGAACTGCAAACTAAAGACTGATGAGGAGACAGGGTGTGTAAAAAGATGAGGAAGACTGACCACGCATCTTTATATACATCTTCATATACACACAGTTTCCTCGCCAGTCTTTGGTTTGCAGTTCTGCGTCATGGGAGAAGACTTTCCCCCATACTTCTTTTGCTCTTTAATACATTAATAGGAAATTTTCTGAACTCTAGTTTCAAACATTCACTTCATCTTCATGTTTCATTGCTCTCCAATATGGGAGGCATGGTTTTCAGAGTCAGAAAGTAGGCACATGCTTTTACAATGTTATTCCAGTCTTGGACTGGAAGAAAACATTCATTATACTTTTGTCTTCCCGGCTTCTTTTGGAGGTAAAAAAATCATGAGGCACATCTGCAGCTCACAAACGCTTAAAATAGCAGGATATCTACAGGAAGAATTGTACGTAAATTGAACTGTTAATCACGGTCATGTCTCTATGTCTTTCTTGTTTTATATGTTTTATTATTTATTTAAAATCTTTCTTCAGTGACTCTCTTCAATACTCTGAGATGGCGAAAGAGAGCATAAGATAATGTCTTCAGTGGGACCATATGGTATCAGTTACTTACTTAGCTAGTTACATAACTGTTCATGCTTGCTTGCTTTCCAGAGATAAACTACGACATATTCATTTAAAATCCAGCATATTGGGCATCGTTAGGTGGCTGTATTCTGAAGGAACATTCTGGTCAAGTGTCTGTATACTCACTGAGACTTTCCAGTCTTGTGCTTCTTATATTACCAGCATTATTGGGGAATAAAAAGTCCAGGGGTACACTCTTGTGTAAAGGATACAACACACCCTCACAGCCCATCATAATTATCTGTGGCCTCACTGAGGAAGAATGAGGTCTAGTGCCTTCATGACTGTAGTTGTCAGGACTGGCTGTCATTTTGATGAACAAAAACATGTCCAAGGCCTGGCTTGGAGGGAGCCCCGAAGTCATATCATAATTAATTATACAACTCCGATACATGTTCACGATTCTTGGTTCTCATATGTCTCTTGCATGAGAAAACATTCAGCTAAAGGACAAAGGTGGTTCCATTTGTATTGACGTTGCATCTATTGAATACAGAAAAGGGAATTTTCAGTGCCTGAAATATATTTGATGATACACAGTTATAAGTTTTTCAACTTGATACTTCATAAGCATCCTTGAAAAATCATTTTTAGCTACAGAGGGTCATGGCCAGGCGCTGTCTTAAAAGAAATGAGTTGGAAATATTATTGCATTTGCTCTTGGGCTGCTACCGACTTTGCTGATCTGGGAGAGGCAGCGTGAATCTATTTGTGGGCCGAAAGTGGAGTCACGATGGATTGCCTCGGCCCGGGAGACAGCGCTTAATTGTATACTTTATCTTTATTTGGATCTATTAGGTTTTAATCAGAGGTCATTTTGCTAAATGTTTTGAACCTGAATAAGGATTTAATTTGCAAAACAACTGAATTACAGAAAATTAGAGAATCAGGTAAGTGGGGGTCTAAGCCGATGAATTGAGGACAGCTCATTTCTATTTAGTAAAATGATAACACAAAAGGGTTATTATTTTGTGTGAGGCGACACCCTAGCAGGAGCAGAGTTGGGCTCCATCGTGGGCTGAGGGGGTGGTGTTTACCGTTGCCTGGAAGGAGGCTCTGGCAAAGGTCCTGCCGATGACTGCCCCAGAGCCTCATCCCTACTACCCCTGGAGGCAGAATGTATGCCTGTCAGGTGCTCATTACTTTGCTGAGGGCTTGGATACCTAGACTCTCTCTCCCTTCCCAAGAGTGGTCACTGGTCTGGTTTCAGAGCCAGCGCACCCTCTGCTCCAGAGCCTTCAGGACTGGACCAGGTAGATATCACAGTCTCTGGGGAAACCTCATAAACTCCAGGGGCCAGACCCATAGCAGAACAAGTGAACAAATGCCTAAACAGGAATTTGCTTAGAAAGGCCGCAGGGAGTTAATCTGGTCCCAGCAGCGGAGTCTTCTGGGGATGTGTCCTGGAGAGCAGAAGAACCTGCAGGATCAGGAGATTCCAAGTGAGTGCAGCCCCTCCATGAGGACCACAGGCAGGGCCACCAGAGTCCCACTGTTCCTGTTCCTACACCCATGGTAGTAGACACCCATAGTAGATTTTAGCTATTTGAGAAAAAGATGAGGGTTTCAGCCTCCTGACACTGCCATTCATGCTAATATAAAATCATGAAATCATAACATCCGTTGGCTCCCTGAGAGCTGGCATTGTAATTCTTTCTAATAAAAAAGACATCTTCCTCTTAAATGACCATCTAACTGTTACCTTGAATTTGTGTCACTGAGATGTCACTCTTATGCCGTCCAGGTAGTGACACCCCGGTCTCAGACTCCCCTAGCCAAGGCAAAGCTCACGGCCTGGGATTAGCTCAGAGTGCCGGGCTCCTCCAGTATCTCCCCTGCCCTTCTGCTGTGTCTAAACCTGGTACATCCCACCTTGGAACTTGGTCCTTCTAACTCTCTGCCCCTGGCCAATACAAGGTTTGTATCTCACATCCTGAAGGTCTTGATGAAATGGTCTGTTTCCCCCATCCTCTCTCTTTTTCTGTTTTACTTCATGACTCTCGGGTATAGTCAGTCCCTGACTTTCTTCCATGAGCTTTAGGGCCCCTACATTCACTGCTCACCATACCTGGGCTCTGTACACCTTTGTGGGGCACAGACCTGTTGGAGGAAGTCTGCGCTCAGACACTAGAGAAAGAGTGCAGAATTGCAGAGATGATGAAAAATGCTGAGCTGCCTTCATAGGGCAGCTGTATAGATGAGTGCCGTATGCAGGCACAGGGTGCCATATGTGAGTTTAATGCTCTTGTGTCACTATCTTCACATTTTTATTAATTTTTGACTAAGGGGCCCTGTGTTTTATTTTGCACTGAGTCTCACAAATAATGGATGCAGTCCATCTCCCAGTGAATCTGTACCTTCAAGTAGTAACTTTGTTTCACTTGACAGGCTTACACAGCCCCAAATCCCATGAATTAGAGCATCACCCGTGCAAGCTATTATGCAGTCATGCAATTTCAAAATCTTCTAGAAAGATCTACTAGCCACTGGCTATTCACACTGTTTTTATTAGTGTCTTCCAGGTTTTAATCTTACGGTTTCTAATTTGCAGCTCATTTTTCTTCCTAGAAGCCTTACCGATTACTCACCTGCATTGGGGACTGACTGTAATAGTTAAGAGCCACACACGTGGTTGGTTGGGACACCCGCACAGCACCCTGCGGAGATGTGGAGAGGAGAGCAGTTGTCAGGCATGGAGTAAGACAAATCGGGGCTCACACGTTCTAACTTTCAGGGTTGGACTATCTTGCTTCTTATCTCCATGTTTGAAAAGTGGAGACAATAGAACATCGATCAAATTAATTTATAATTATACCAGATATCACATGTAAATATGTATAATTAGTTCATTAACTAGTAATTACTCCCTCCAGGAAAAGTAGGTTAAAAGGATGAGTGAAATGTACAGATTGCTAGAATTCAGGAGAGTTGGGTGTCTGGATGAAAGACACCCAACTTGGAAGGGTGGGAGGATTGTGGGGGACGGAAGGCAAGAAGTCCAGGAGTGACCATATCCAGGATGCATGTGCCCTCCCTGAGCCTTTGTTTTGTATTGGTTGAACCTGTTATACATGTTAGTTAATGAAATAATTATGTCAGGGACTTGCAGTGTTCTCTGATATATGTTGAATAAGACCTATTATAAGTGAGTTCCTCTCTCTTGCTCTGAGATGGGACTTTTCAAAAGCAGAGATGAAGCAAGAATCTTTTGGTGGAGGAAGATGGTTTAAAGGTAATTTGTGGTACATCTTGTCATTCTAATACCTGTGTATATTGCAGATTCTTAAGTGAGTTTTCATCTCTAAAATACACATGAACTCAAATAGTATCCATTTGTGCTTGGATAACACACAGGGAGATTAGCTTTAGAAAAAAAAAAAACTACACTATTTTATTTCTCTATGAAAGAGCAACTTTGCATTGGACTGTTCCCTTCTCCTTATGCTCTTGCATGGGGAGCTCTGACTCTTAGCCTCTTAGATCAGCAGCATTGACTTCATATGACATTCCACCCCACCCCCTGGAGCAGGAGTGGATTCAGCTATAACACAAGCCACAGGAGCTCCAGCCAGCATCAGCAGGCTCTCCCTACCCGGGCAATGATAGCACATTGCTTCGTCTACCTGTCTCTTTAGAGAGAATGCATCCCTCCATCTTCCTACCATTCTTAGAATAAAGTTCCATCTTAGAGTGGATCTTAGGAGGATGTATGGATTTTACTAACAGTAAAACTGTTACTAGTCCAAGAGAGCAAGATTTCCTCAGATAAGTAAACAAAGTTATGCTGCTGAGTTAAGACTCTGAGATTCAGACTTCCTGGTGTTGATTATTTTCATAATTAATGTTTTATTTCCAAATTGATGACAATGCATCATTTTTACAAGGTTTTTCTATTAAGTTGTAACATTTTATCAACTAATTGTTCATTTTAACAAATTACAAACTATAACTGTATAATTATAATGAAATTATAATCTACCATAGTAATAAAATATTACTAGTAGCTAATAAATTATGTGTCATAATGTTGCTAATAGCCATACTTAAGTAGTTTGTTTACAATGTAAGATTCAATATAGTGATTCTGCTCTTCTAAGTTTGGTAGTTTCTTAATTCATATGAAAAGGTTAAGACACTTACCCACTATATAGGATGAAAGGAAAATGATTCAAATATTGTTCAATGTCTATTTAAGCTATTGGTAATTTCTAGCATATAAATGCTGTACCAAGTCTAGGTGTAACCAGAATCATTTAGGCAGTAAGATGCAATCCACAAATTTTGTGCACTTATTATATGCCCATAGTGTTTTTTGTTATTTTTTGTTTCGTTTTGTTTTTGCTTTGTTTTTCCTGCCTGTCACCTGAATGTCGAACATTCTGGTAAAGTTGGTCGTTTCTTTAACCGTTGCATTTTTTTGTAAAGATTTTATTTTGTTTATTTTTGGAGAGAGAGAGGGCATGAGGGGTGGGTAAGGGCAGAGGGAGAAGCAGGCTCCCTGCTCAGCAGGGAGCCCAGTGCAGGACTCAATCCTGGGACTCCAGGATCATGACCTGAGCCAAAGTCTGTCCTTTAACCAACTGAGCCACCCAGGTGCCCCGAGATGGGTCACTCTTGATCTTTGTTTCCTGGAACATGGGTTATTTTGATCATGACACCTCTGGTTGTCTTGAGAAGAAGTTTCTCACTTCCTTGCCTCCGCTTGAGACCAGGTTATGATGAAGGACTGAGCCTTCAGGCTCTGGAGCCTCAGAATGTGGCACTTGAGGAAGGGAGAAAAAAATCATCATTCTGTGGTCCAACTGTGGAGGATAAACCCCTCATTAATCACAGAAAATCCCAAGTGTGTGACACATCTTTTCTCTGGTAACCCCTTAATGAATCATTTGAGGGCCCTTCATGTCTCCGTATAGCAGACCACATCCTTTTTACTGCTTCCAGAACACAAAAAAATATAATATCGACAAATGAATGGGACAAAAGAGTTAGCAAATAGATTAACCATTAATTTTTAAAAAATGTAATATATAGTTTTTGTTAATAGTTTTAAAATCTAAATAAAATTGGCAATTTATAGGGAAGATAAGCTGTAATATCTGGACCCACGAAGTAAACAACTAACATTAGGAAAAATTATAAAAGTTGTCAAAGAATTGCCTCCAAATAAGACGTCAGAGCAAAATTCATATTTTTCAAATTTTCTCAGAATGAGTAGTCTCAGAACTATAAACCTCGACTGGCCATTACAAGGAGGGTGGAAACGCACCCTCCTTGTAATAAAAGGTTTATTTTGTGATGACTTTCCTATGACTACTCTGCTTAACTCAGAAAGCTAGTGAAGGACGATGAAGTGCTGTACCTCTGTGGTATATAATGAATTTAGATCAATCTCTACACAAAAGGCAATGCTTGCAAGGGAAACTCTGTATTACATTGAAAGGACCTTCTGCAGAGCCTGGGACTACTTGACAGGGCGTAAGGTGGTCTGCATCAAAGGACAAGAAGATGCAGCTGTGCAAATGTCACAGCTGTAACACAAAGAAGGAAACACTTGTCATCATTGAGATTAACTACAAAAACCTTAGTGACAAACACTGTTCCTTTCCGCAGTGACCCTGAGACAGAGTCCTTGTAGACTGATTGTCAGCCTTTAAGCAAGAGTATCAAACCTGGACATGAAACTGGGCAAGGTTTGGCAAATTACAGCCCATGGGCCAGATAGGAGCAAGATGTGGCTTTCTTCCTTGTCTTTTTTACTCTTCTCCTCTACCTCTTTTTCCTCCTCCTCCTTCTCCTCCTCTTCTTCTTCCTTCTTCTAAGCTAAGAAAAGTCTTTACATTTTTAAAGATTATTAAAAAAAAGAACAGCATTAGCAATACCACCAACAAAGCCCCCAAAACAAAAGAAGAATGTGTGATAGATTCTGTGTCCTGCAAACCTGAAATTTTTGATCTCTGGATCTTTATAGAACAGAGTTTTATGACACCTGCTCCAGCAACTTCCTTACCTTTCTGCCTTTACAATGTAATTTTTTTAAATATTAAACTCAATCAATACAAAAAGTAACATGAACTATTAGGTGAATAACTTGGGGAAATTTGTTCTAAAATTATTACTTGCTAATGACATGTTATATATTTAGGAAACCAAAAGGAGACAATGGAAAAGGTAGATGATAGAGATTTTTAAAGGTTTGAGAACAAAGATAAAAGCATTCTCAAAAGCCAATAAGGAAAAATAAACCACCATCATACACACTGGGAAAAAAATATATATTTTTTAATTTACAAAAGAAGAATCATGAATAGAAAACACAGGTACAAAACAATTATTAAATCAGTAATCAAAGGCAGTAACTCATTAAACAAATGTGTACTGCCTGCCTTCTCTAGATCAGACATTGTTTTGGGTGCTGAAATAAAAATGAATACCAGACTTTACCCTGGGAATTAGCCAAGATGTTCTCAAAGGTGCTAACACAATGTTGTGAAGGACTATGGGGAGAGGTGAGATGTGTCATCCAATGTTAGCGGGAGAATAATGCTGGGGTTTATGGGGACCAATTTTGAGAAGCCCACATATGAAGTGCACCATGTCACATCTGCTAGGACGTTATGCATGGGCCAAATGGAACCCCTAAGCCCCACTACAAAAGCATCCACTGCAAACAGAAAACATATACGCAAGATGAGAGAGGTGGTCAAATAGGTTGTTTTCATTGTATTTGTAATATTTATTCTGAAATGAATGAAACTAAATCATACACTGGATTTTTAAGAATGGTTCTAGCATATTATTCTGGATTCCTTTACTGACTCCTCCTAAGTCCCAACATTTTTATCAGGAGAAAGCAACAGTAGGTCACCCAGTTCCTATATATACAAGTGCTTGAACCTTCCTCAAAGAAACATGCTACAAGAATGTAGGCCATTTCTCCCACTTTGCAGACTCTGTGCTTTTCCTTGCTTAAAGCACTGAATATATGAAGACAGAGTCTAAAGTAGACAGTGCTCTTCTATATCCATTCTCCAGGTGGAAAACATGAAATCCCCCAGCAAGACCTTGGCTGTCTTGAAGCATTCAGTACTTGGTCCCACCTGCCTTTTTTTTTTTTTTTTTTCCATCAGAAAAATCACCAGAGTATTAAACCTGGACACGAAAATGGGCATGCCCAGGTTTGATACTGGTGTTCTTCTCAAGAGCAGTTCTTCCTTCCTACCATGGAGCACATGAACATGAGCTTATCTGTGAGAAACCATCTGTACCCTGCAGTCACTGAGAACTTTAATAAAGACATTTTCTAACTGGGTCCTTTGCACAAAACCAGTTAGTACAAGTGATCAGACAAAGATTTTATTAGGCTAAGTAATTTCTATTCTTGTAGTTCCAATAGAGAACGTTTTTTGAATAATTAACAAGAAGGCTTCAACACCTATGGATATTTAGGCTTTGGAAATCTCCAAATCTAGGAGAAAATGGCAAATAAACAACTTAAATGTCTCAGATTTATGAAAACAAAATAATTCCAGAGGATGGGTCATGGAATCATCTGGGGTTTGCTCAACTGTCTGTGCCTTATACACTTACAGGGCAGCACAGTCCTGAAGGATGCCTCTATACTGTCTGAAAAGACTGGACAGCAGAGGGCACTGGCGATGAAGAGAGTCTTTCTCTCCAGGTTATCCTTAGTGCTCCCTTTGGGCATGGCCTCCATGCCATTTCTATGTAAAATGTGCTGTCATTTTAAAAGGGATTTTACCATGTACTCATTCTTTGGAAACTTACAATACTGGTTGGTAGGTGTAAGACAATATCGTTCAAGATATTTCCCTTTTAATCCAAACACAGAAAAGCCACGTTTACTTGCCCAGAAGTCCCTGACACAAAGTAATAAAAAAGAAGTTCCCACATATGTCCAGAATGAAGCTCATTACGTCTAGCCCCACTGCAGTGCCAGGAGGCCTTTGCTCTGCCCTGTGCAGTCAGGTTTGTTGCATGCTGTGAGAGCTCAACTGCGAAGCTATTTATTCACTCACATTCATGGTGAATTTTAGGGATATTTCCCAAAGTTGAGGAAGCATGCAGATTCTTACAAACAGCTGGACGGCAAGGCCATGGACTTTTGTTGAAGAGTGTGCTAATCTGTTCCATCTCCAAAGACAGTCTTTGATCTTGAAGTTTTATCTTATTGAATTCGCACGATGGCTCACAATGATAAGACATCAGGTCACACAGATCTTCAATATCCCAGAAGAGAACAAGAGAGATGCTGATTTCTACTAGGAAGCCTAGGTATCCCGGTTTGCCCTGTCTCTGAGGATCAACTGGAAGGTAGTGGGAGTCCATATCCAGCTCTCTCTATAGAGCTGTCCTCTGTTCAGTGGGATTACAGATGGCAGAACCTGACTGAATAACTATGGATGAGGACAAAGATTTTTATGTATGCTTTTTCTTTTAAGCTTTAGATGTACCCTTTTAGGGTGAAAATACTCAGCAGAGGTCTGAATCATTTGATTTCTCAATTTGATTAAGTTCTGAGAAATCTATTGAACAGGAAGTAAGCTACGCTAGGCTCTCCCAGAAGTCACAGTATGTCTGAATTTGGGAAATCAATTTATAAATCTCCAAAATCTCTACCTACACATCTATTTCTGGACAACTGTTTTGATCTATTGTTGTCAAGGTATTTTTTTTTTTAATCAAATTGCTCTAAAGGAAACTAAGAACCACCATCACATGTCTAATCAGATGTACTGTCTGATTGTATCCGTGTAGTTATGAAGACTAATTTAGTCTATTAGATTCCAGTATATTCATTGACTTATTGTAAAGTCATATGTGATTAGCACTAAGTATGTAACTATCCGTTTTGTATAAAATAAAATTGCTTCTTAACTGCTTTTATATTGTTATAGTATGTGCCCCCCTTCCCACTTTATTGAGATATAATTGACACATAACATTGTGTAAGTTTAAGGTGTACCCTGTAGTATTAGCTACCACCTCCATCCCATCCCATAGTTACAATTTAATGCTTTTTGAAAATATCTTCAGCTAAATGCAACCATTGTGACCAATAAAACTGTTTGTGAAGCCTACACACAGATTTTGGATCCCATGGCCAAAATTAAAATAAATTTAGAGTTTGATTTGTTGGATAGGGAGCACTAAGCTGCTGTAACAAGAGAGTCCAAGTAATTCAGTGATCTGAAGAGAGTAAAAGTTTCTCATGTAGGAATTTGGAGGTGAGTATTTCAGGCTGGTAGGCTCATCTAGTCCCTCAGTCATTCCAGGAAATAGGCTCATAGTACATGCTTCTTGTCACTTTCAGCATGTGACTGTGAAGCTTGGGGGGTCCTCTCTACTTCTGTTTGCCCACATTTCTCTTGGAGAGAGATAAGTCCCAGAGCTACAATCAGCTGCAAGAGAGTTTATGAAACAGGTTTCTTTCTATCAGACACCTTCCATCTGTAACACCGCTATATAGAACATTGGGAGAATAGATTTTGGTGGGCAAATAGCAGTCTTTGCCACTACATTAGTCTGCACAAGTTACATGAGGAGTATTTTGTCCTGTAATTTCTAAATTGCTGTTGATAACCAGGATAACTTTAACTTTTATTCCAATTTGAAAATATGGTTCAATAAACAAGGAATGAGAATGTCTTTCCAAATCAAGTCTTTATCACTATTTTGTAACAATTTCTAAACCTAGATTCTCACGGCATTTCTTTTGTTTTCCTCACTGATGGTTTCCCCCCATCATATGGTGACAATGCACAGGGTGACTCACCTGGCAGAAACAAGTCTCTTTCATTTCCTTCTGGGCAACATGCACCACAGTTGTCACAGATTGAAAACTGTGTTGATATAAATATGTCTGATTATTTTCAGGCCATCTGGATCTATTTAAAAAAGTGATATTAGCAGGGCACATGACAAACAAACTCCACATCCTCTTTGACTCTACTGAAGGGGTCTAGCTATGCGTTTATTCTCATTACCAATCCCAAAGAGAAGGCTAAAATTATATCTATAGTCAACCAAAACCACCTGCGTTTCTCTCACCCTGTCAAGAAACCTGAAGAAGTTTGGCAAATATCCTTTTTCATTTCCAGCTTAGATGTTCAAGAGAGACTGAGACCCTGTGAAGGTAAATTATTGCAAAGTAAAAGGATTTGCACCCATATGCAAATCTACCTACCTGATGAAAATGCCCCTGTGGTTAGGAGACACAATTAGGTTATTGAGCCACCAGGTGGCACCACAGAGAGTGTAAGTTTCTGCACCAGTCACCAGGGTATGGGAAGGTTTGTTCTTTGCTTAAGTCTCTGTTATTTCTAGCATCAAAATTTGGTCATACTGCTGTGCAAAGTTTATTGGAGAATGAACCATGTTCCCCTTCTAGTTTATTTCCTTAAATTATGTATGAACGTGTCCTATTAACTATAATCTTTTATCAGCTTTCCAAAATTAAATGCTAGAATATAGACAGTGCATTTATGATTCATCGTGGTTTTAAACCAAGAGATGAACAGTGGAAACTACAGACTTTGAAAATGTGTACTTTAATTTGCATGCATGAAAGAGAATTTAAAATCCAGTTTTTTTGTTTTTTGTTTTTGTTTTTGTTTGTTTTTAATTTCCAATATTGAACCATTCGTGGTCATGAATTCCCATGAGAGGAGAACTTAAGACTATTGGACTCTTTCAAACATAAACCCTCTTCTGCTTGTCTCCAGAAAGGACAGGCAAGGTGGTTACCTATTTGAACTCGTTCCATGGTTGGTCAGTGCACTTCCTTACTAGCTGACCAGGTCCCCTGGGCAGGACTGAAGCTCTACAAAGGTCCTACAAAATCATGGCATGTTGTTCTGGGAACTCTTTAGCAAACATCTGGCAGCCCCACAGGCACTCAGACCTAACGGACTGTGTCATGGCCACATGTTGCAAAAAACTCCCTGCCCAGAAGGACTCAACTCAGCCTCAGAAGGTCCCTGAGATTTCTAAAATGTCAACAGATACTTGCAGTAACAGGCAAAGCAATTCAATGAACCCTGTCAAATTACTGTTTTACATGTTAGGTGGAGGGAGGGGGATACAAAGATAATTCCTGATGAGAGTCTGCCCCCAAAGAGGAACAAGTGTTGAGGACACAGGAGCCCTTGCTAAGTAGAATCACACATACCAGCTGTGGGGGTGGAAGGAAAGAGTAACCTTTTCCTTCTGCTAGCCACACTCTGCCAGTCTCATTGATTACTTTGTGTGCTTGAAAACAGATGAATCTGATAGCCCCAAAGCTCCCTCCTCTCTGTAAAGGGATGGATACCTTAGGTCTGTTTTTGTTGTTTTGTCTTTTTTTTTTTTTTTAATATTTCTCTCTTTAGCTCTCCTGACTTGTAACAGTTCCAACTATAGCTCCATTGTTCCTCCTGTGATTTTCTAGGGAAGCCATCAAATGCCCTTAAATATTCTGCAGTTTACCTAATGAGGCAATGGGCACTGCCTCAATATGATTCCAATGAGTGAAGCCAATAACTTAAACACTTCAAGTTTAATAGATGACAAGTTCACAGTACAAAGTTGAAATCTATTAAGGATGAGGGAACCTGCTATCTTGTGTTTAATATTTTCTTCTCCCAATAAAGATAAATAATACATGGACAAGTGTGTCTGTGCTGGCAGGAAATGAAAGGCTACCTTATGGAGATGTTATTGTGTACTTCTAATGATGATGGGAGATTTGACCAAACACATATTCTTATATTTAGCTGATGCAATGAACTCTGTAGTTTCATGGGTTCCCCCAAGGAAGGCCTGAGTGGGTCATCACAAGAAATGCCACACTCTTTGGTCTCATGCCCTATCCTGGACTGGCTGGATTCTTAACTCTGGCCGGCTAACTAATTAGGGTTTTTAATAAGTCTATGATAACAAAACAATGTTCCATTGAACTAACTAGTCCTTTTTTGTTATTAAAATTAAGCATCATATTTTACCATTTAATTAAAAAACAAACTGTTGGGCTGGATAAAAACTGCTTAGATTATGATCACAACTTTCTCAGGCTTAATCCATGTGCTTATTAGTCCTGTTCTCACACACCTGTCAGAGACAGCCAGGGATTTATGATCAGTACCAGTTTCAAAGAAAATGCTCAGATTGATTTATGGAACCAGTCTCCCTATCTTTTATCTTCCTGCCTCTCCCCTCTCAACAACAACAACAACAAAAAGAAAAGAAAAAGAAAAAAAAAAGGAAGAAAGAAAAAGGAAAAAGTGTTTCCCCTAAGGACTGAAACTCCAGCTCTGACCCCAGCTTAGTCGATAACCTCAAGTAAATTATTTTCCAGCAACAAGCCTGGTTTTAAAAGGTAACTCAGACCTGGTAGAAGCCTTAACATCAGTGCCCCTTCCCTGAGTAGGAAATATCCCTGACAGGATCACCTGCCTCTGCTTCAGCATTTTCCATGCTTGAACAATTTGAATTCATAAAAAGATTCCTCTCATGATGCTAAAATCAGCCTATTTTATTTCTACATACTGGTCCTGTATTTTGCTGCCGGGAGTCTTCCAGAATAATTCTAACCAATTATCCACAGGCTCCCTTTGAAACGTTTGAAGGCAGCTGCCCTATTCTCAGTGTTCCTGTGTCGCATGCCTGTCCTCAGCTTCCCCAGACTCTAGTGCTCTGGTGGAGTTTCTGACCTGACCACACCACTGAACTGTCTGGATATCCATGAGCTTGTCTCAGAGTTCTGACCTCTATTAAGCTTCCTGTGTAGATAGAGCTGACTAGCACAGAGTCATGAGAGAAGAAAACCAGCTCATTGCACTGATGGTTTTGTGTGTGTGTGTTCAGATGGGTGCCTGTGATTGAACACAGCCACTATTAAAAGACTGGGAATACTTCAGTCTTTAGCTTGAGTGCAGGAATAGATATGTTGACTAGACTTGGTGAATAGTTCAGACAGATATTTGTGCTCATTTGTAGCCCCATGAGGACCAGATAGGATCAGTTAATATTTGCTACTTAAGGCTCAATTAATGTTTACTGAACTGAGAAGGATTTAAAAAAAATTAAAAGTAAACCCTAAAAGAGAAATTTAACAAATTACTTTCTCTGAAGTTTATTGTTTCATTTATAAAATAAGTGGATTTAGCTCAAATATATCTGACACCCTCTTCACTTCTTATTTTTGCTGGTGATTGGCAAATAATAGGAATTCATATATTATAGTTCAGTCTCATGATAAGTCATATTCTGCACTGCAAAAATGCAAACATCATTACTCTTTCTTTCCCCAGGGAGGGACAAGCTCAAAAGATAAAATATATGCTTTGCATTACTCACTTGCCTAAGCCTGGCTAAACTGTTGCAAGGCAAAAGCAAAGTTGGAACCATGATAAAAAAAAAAAAAAAAAAAAAAAGGAAACTTTAAAAGAAAAAAAAAAAGAGTTTTGCGTTTAAAAGTTGTCAGTGTCTATGTCACAACAATGACAACATATTATTGTCTCAACATATATTTCTTCAGACGGGAAATGCAGATATTCAGATGGCTTTGGGAATCCTTGTGCACTGTTTCAGAAATCAATCAGTGGGGTTGCCATGCAACACAGTAGTCATGCTTTCTTTTTAGTGAGCACGGAATTGACCAATGGACGGTCTTCCATGCCTGACCTCAGGAAATTCAGGCTGATCTGAAAGAGGGGAAATGGGCTGGTGTGGACTGGCTGCCCTGCCTGTTCACTTTCTCTGTATCCTTTCTCATTTGCATCCTCTTCCATCTGATGGGCATAATTTCAGTGTTAATGGGAAACCAACAAATGCTAGCCCTCACTGCTATCTAGGGACAAAAAGTCATTTTGTCCAGTAAGAGTACCTGTTTGTCCCTAATTAGAGAAATGACTGACTAAGCTACTGTCTCTGGAGAAGCAATAAATCATTTTAATGTTTTACTTCAAGATGCAAGTGTTGATTTGGGTTTCAGGAGGGGAAAAAATGGGAAGATTCAGGTCCATGGAGTGGGGTGGAGGGATGAGATATACAAGAGGCAAATGGCTTCTAAACAAGTGGGCAAAGGTGATTTTTCTCCATTTTTTTATTTTTTAATTTTATTTTTTTAAATCTGTTCCAAGATTCATTGTTTATGCATGCAATACACACCCTCCTTAATACCCACCACCAGGCTCACCCTACCCCATGCCCTTCTAAAACTCTCTGTTTCTCAAAGACCACAGTCTCTCATGGTTTGTCTCCTCCTCTGATTTTCCCCAATTCACTTTTCTTTTCCTTCTAATGTCCTCCATGTTATTCCTTATGCTCCACAAATAAGTGAAACCGTATGATAACTGATTCTCTCTGCTTGCCTTATTTCAGTCAGCATAATCTCCTCTAGTCCCCTCCATGTTGATATAGAAATTCATCCTTTCTGATGGCTGAGTGATATCCCATTATGTATATGGACCACATCTTTATCCATTCACCTGTTGAAGGGTATCTTGGCTCTTTCCACAGTTTGGAGATTGTGGACATTGTGGCAAAGGTGATTAAAACACCTAGTGTTCACAAGGGTGAGTTGCAGGAAGAAGGTGGCCATTGTAAGTCTCATTAGAGTTATGAAAGTGAAAATTTTTGACAGATGAGGTAAACTTTACTTGACCATCAAGTTTGAAGGGCCCAGCTAGGCAAGGCAATGTGGTTACACATCTTGGATTCTCTGGATTCTTTAAAGCTGTTAAATCCACAGAGCTTTTCTTACCCTTCCCCTAAATCCATGAATCCCACTGTTTACAGGAACTCCAGTCCCACTGCTTCCTGGAGGAAAGGAACATTTAATTTTCTGCCTTTTGCCCTTCTTGGTGGGACAGTCAAGGTGACCAGCTGGCCCACAGCCGAGTGAAGACTCAGGTTGGCGGTGTCCTTTAGCATCATGGTTTCAGAAAGCATGCTGAATCATGGAGAACATTGCTGCCTTTTGTTCTTTTGATTATCCTCATTTCACTCCTCTTCACCTTCACTAGAGGTTCAAGGCACTTAAAGAATGAGTGGCTAACAGAGGTCTTCATTCTGGCTCTTCTCATCATGGCAGAATGTTCAAGGGCAATTCCCGGCATGATCACCTTTGCATACCACCTTGGTATGCTTGTAGTATTACACATTTTCGAACCATAAAGAACAAGTTATTGATGGTGCATTAAAAACCAGTACTCATTCCACCTTCTCTTCATTTCATTCATTAAAGTTTATCCCTTTTTTATCTTTTTTAATCCATGTAAAAGCAAGCCACTAAATTGAAGCAGTTAAACTTGATTCTTCAGAAGTCACCAGAGGTGACCACCAGTAACAGAGACCCTCCCAGAAAGGCCTACATGCCACATCATTTAGGGTAGGTTCCCCCACAGTTTCTTTTTGGTGCCATGTTGTTTACTTTGTAGTTTCCAATAACTGATACCTGGGTTTTACAGTGCCTACCCACTGTACTGGCAATGCCGTGTGGAAAGCTTCGGTTAGCTATTTACCTTACACTTAGCAAACTGGTAATGAATCAAAGAAATTCACTGAATAAATAAATGCATGCATTTGATTCTTATTTGTACAACAAATTTCTTAAGTAGGTCTTTGCTGTTGTCTCAGGACTGGGGCTTTCAGCCAACCCATAGTAAACATTGGATTCATCGCAAACCTGGCCCTAGATGTATGTCTATATTTCTGAAAATTTGAAATGATATGAAGTTGTTTCATTATTATAGGAATAATTGGAGGCAGAGTTCCAGGAATATGTGTTTTCCTCTGGTTGGTCAGTGGTAAGGACACAGGAAGTAAGTTTCTCTCTTTTCTGCATGTCCCCTGAAAGCTATGCAGTACAACAGATGGGTCTCTATGCCTCCCATTGGTGACATCCTGTGGGTGTAGACCAGCAGTCTTACAAGGAATTTGGGAGTCAACTCAAATTATGTTTATGTGCTTTGTGTTGTTTTGATAAAAGATGTGTGGTGTAAGATTTTTTGTTTCCAGAGAGGTAACAGGAAAAGAGAAGAGGACAAAACACAACTTTGCTGTCTTCTGAGCAGCCATCAGGCAGTTGCTGAAGCCACAATACAGCCTGAGAGATCATAGCACTTCACATGCTTTTTTTTGAGAAACAATAGAAAAACAACCCAAGCATACTTTTAGCTTTTATCTCCACTGGAATCCTCTGTAGGGAATTGAACCAGACAGCTACAGCATTGTGTGGACCTCTTTTTTCATATAGACAAAATCCTGGCCAATTTAGACATGTCAGCTTGGATTTATATTTTAAAGGGAAGAGTATTCTCTGCGGGAAAGTGACATTTATTTCCAATGTACATTCCCAGAAGATGACTAATTTTGCATGATCATAGTTCTATAATATTGCTCAGTGATAGCTGAAATAAATGAGCTAAAGTGACAATGGCTGTTTGCAGGGATTAAAAATTGTTTTTTTTGGAAAAATGATATTTCAGACTTTCCTAAAATTCCCCCCTATTTTTTTTTCCCCTAACCCTTGATAGAACTAGGAATGCTTAATATACACATGTTCACACAAAACTTTCTTAATACTGACTATATCTTTTGAGCATCAAAGATGTCATCAGTTTAATTTATTCTGCCATTTTCTATATATCCCTGAAATCACGGTGGTCTTTTATTCTGTATCTATGGTTCTTAGAGATATAGTGTTGCTTAAACTTCGCAGCTAAGCGGTCTGAAAGACTAGTGGGCTCAAACCGTAGACAAGAGAAAGCACCTCACTAACAGTTAGAACAATTGGGACTAATTTTGATGAGATGTTAATTTTTTAATGCTATAATTCAGATATTTCTGTAAGAAAAAGAAAGCCACCATCAAAATGCAAGCACTTTAAAGTAGACCCCAGGTTGACTGAGGGATTTCAGAAAAGACTAGTGTTGTCCTTAGTTGGATGGAAGCACTTCAAGTTTTTGGAAAACTTTAAAATAGTTTTCAGCCTGAGCCCCACTCTATGTCAAGCACTCAAAGTAATAACTTTTAAGTAACTTCCCTTAAATAACTGTATTGTTTTCTTAGAGCATTAAAAAACACCCTTTATAATTTGCTCTCTGTTGAAAAAGTGTCTTTTTTCTTTTCTGCTAGTCTTTTTTTAACCAAAATTCATTAATCATGAATGTTTGCAAAATTGAATTTCAAATGCAAAATACTTAACTCATTTTAAGCTAAATTTTCTTACTGATTCACTTATAAATTGTCATTCCAATGAATTTTTCAGAAAAAAAATACCTCATTACTTTCTGGAAAATGCAATGGAACAAATTTTCATTAAAAAATGGAAAGATCTTTTAACCTCAAAGCAGTTTTACAGAGTTGGCAGGCTATCACAGAGAGAGTGGCTACGATGGTGGGAAAGTTATGGACTTCATCAGGATTCAGGAGGCACCACCTGGATCACATTTCCTGGATTCTCACTCCAGTTCAACTTGGAAGATAACATCACTTTCATTTGCATACTTCCAGAACAATCTGTCTTGATTTTATCCTTTTAAATTCTT
The DNA here is from genome assembly GCF_009829155.1 of Mustela erminea. Classification (NCBI taxonomy): domain Eukaryota; kingdom Metazoa; phylum Chordata; class Mammalia; order Carnivora; family Mustelidae; genus Mustela; species Mustela erminea. The sequence goes on from NC_045618.1 coordinate 26,317,500, forward strand.
CTAAGGGTGAAGAGATTTATAATTTTTATTTAGAATATTGAATCTTGGAACACTGAAAAAAAAATAACATTAAAAAATAAAATATTGTATACCTAAATTTATGTGCCAGGATGTTGGGGAAGAGCTTTCAGGAGTAAGGGGGACAAAGTAATAAATAAACATACAAACAACTTCAGTGTGTATATGACTTTCGGGAATGCAGAGGGCTAATTTGTGAACTTCTCTCAAGAGAAATGAAAGCACTGATGTATACATAAACGAAATATTCCTACTTTTTTTTAATTCCATAAACACATTAAAATATATTACAGCCTGAACACCTTCCTTCATACAGTTTCCCTTTCCCAGTCAAAGAAGCATTTTATAGTATTTTATGTTTGTGTCTCACCAAATGAGAGGACCTGAGGTTTCGTGAAGACAGGACATGTTTTGAACTTGGATGGACCTAGATCCATCTAGATAAAATCAACAAAAAAGCATTTCAGCTATTTGCATGTTCCTGACATCTCGTTCCTGTTTTATTCAAAGCCAGTTGTATCAGGATTGTGAATTAGGGTCAAAGTTTCCACGTCCTGATTCACAGGCCCTGCCTGTGTCTATTTGAGGTTTTTATCCTTTCCTTTCTTCTTTTACAATATATTGTGAAAGAAGCTGCAAGCTGAAGCTCATGGTTGCCCCTTTCCAGAGAACATTCCATGCTGAATGGAACCACTCTATGTAGGAGGTATTGTACTACTCTCCCAGGACAGCAGAGACTGACAGCTGCTACAAGGCGCTGGCCCTTTTGCCATAAGTGGAGTAATTCTGTTATATGGTCCATGGGGCCAGTCTGCTTCCAGCTAAGACCTCCTTCTTGCTTGGCTTTTTTCTCTTACCCTCATCTGCTTTCCTCACTCTCCTTCTCCTGAGATCACTCCTGCAGTATATCCCTTGCCCAAGACCGCCATTTCAGGCTCTGCTTTCAGGAAGCCTGACCCAAGGAAGGACTTCCCAGGAACTTGGACACCTAGAGCACTAGATCTGTTGAAGTTGCTGTCCTTTCTGAGCCCAGCCTCCAGCCTTCCCCTTCATTCTTCCCTTTCATTCTGTTCATGCTCTTTTACTAATCTCACTTCTGTTCTTAGTTAGATAGAGACCGTGCATATTGTTTGCAACCATAGAGCTCTGACAGCTTGATGCTTGTATCTGTCAGGGTCAGCTCAGGACAGAGAAGCTGTGTCGTACTTTGAATGGGGGAAGTTTAATACAAAGAATTACTAACGGTAACAGAAGATTGGAGTAAAAAGGGGTTGGCGAATAAGAAGTAAAAAGAACACTGAAAACTACATGAATGAAAGGATAAAAGTAGAGAGACACCGGAGAAGGTGTCCCCAGGGGATATGATGCAGAATTGTTGGAGGGACTGTGGCCATGGCTCACTGAGTGACAGAGAAGTCAATGTAGTCCGGCACCAGTGGAACTTATTAGAAATCCACTCTCCAGTTTGCTGGGAAAGTCTCTTTACTGGGAGGTGTCCAGTCAGGGAGTCACTCCACTACAGAATCACCCAAGGTGGGTGCTGGGGACGCTGCTGGCACTGGGTGCTACTGACTGCTGTACAGTAAGGAGGTAGATGTGAGAGGAGCCACCCACACTGCAGGAGCTGGGCACAGGGGAAATGGGTGCTGCAGGAGTCTAGACCTGGAAAAGCCACTTGCGCTGTTCAGAGCCAGGCCTTGGAGAGCCTGCCATGCTGCAGAAGGTGGAGACTGGGTAAGTGGCACACACTGCAGGAACCTGCTGGGCAAGTTCCTGAACCAAGAAGCAACCCTTTGCAGTGTCTCCACAGCACCCCTGTTGAAAAAATTACTTCCAGTAGGCTGAGAAAACCTATTTATAGAGGGCCCGAATCCATTTCCATGAACTGGCGATGAAGGGCAAATTCAGAGCTGAGAGGCAGTTAATTAATAAATGGCACAGTATCCTAGTTCTTCATGGGATGAACCAGCAGGAACCCTTTCTTAATCTGGTAGAAGAGAGACTGTCTGATAAAGAGGCGGCGTAATTGCAAAAGAACAGGACATTGAAGGGAATGAATTGTTCACACTTTGAAAAAGAAAAGTGAAAACCATTTACCTTGGAACTGTAATAAGAATATTTTATTTAAACAGAGCTCTCTAATCTCTCACTCTCTCGGCTGTCTACGTCTTCCGAGATAGATAATACCCATGGATCTGAGGGCTCTGTTTTCCAGCAAGCACACCAGCTCAAACATTGCAGAGACTCCTCACTTTAAATAGGAAATTGTTCTCTCTCACTGGCAAATGGGACTGCAAATCCCAAGGCAAATAAATGACTGAAAGAAGGCACGCACATTGTGGATCAAAAAATTTTGCTTCTGTCCCTGTTCTTGCAAGCTTGCAGTCCTGCACCTTGGATGTCACAGAAATAGCTAAATGGATGCAGTGTGCCCTTGAGCCATGCATCTTTCCTTAGAAGTCTTAACCATAATGATGCTTTTTCAAAATGTACAATACTTTTGGACTTGTGATTTTCCCAAGGTTGAGTGTCAGTTTGGGATGAAACACTTTACCCAGACATTCATGACATAGTGGAGAGATCATTGTACCCAGAGGCAGGCTACTTCGCTCCACACATAGCTGGGTCATTGTGAAAAGCCACTCCACATCTCCTGTTTCATTGCTGCATCCATAAAATGAATGGGTTACATTGAAAGGCTCTAAAATATCATGTACTTTTACAGTTCTACTGGGTATCAAAGAACTGAATTCTAGTAGAAGGCCTAGTGCAGGAATCACACTGTACAAACACAACCATCTTTCCCCTTTCTCTCCTCTCCATACATATGTGTGTGCCTGAGTGGGTTTATATGCATACATATGAGGGGAAGACCGACAGGATATAGACTAAAATGTTAACTGTAGTTATTCTAGGAGGTAGGATTTTGGATGACTTAAATTTCTTTCTTTATACTTTACTAAGTCTTCCAAATGTTACACAATCTGAAGGCATCACAATCGTAATCAGGAAAAGTAGATCTTATTTAGAAGTAATATTCACTTTATCATCTTGTAAAAGATATGCCCAATGTTACACATGTACAAAAGTGAAATGTCCTGGTAGCCTGCTTACTGAGGGGATGAATTCAGAGAGTCTGCAACAATGCCTGTGGATTTGTGCTTTCTCCAAATGCTTTTCTTTCTTTCTTTCTTTCTTTCTTTCTTTCTTTCTTTCTTTCTTTCTTTCTTTCTCTTTTTTAAAGATTTTATTTATTTATTTGACAGACAAGAGATCACAAGTAGGCAGAGAGGCAGGCGGAGAGAGCAGGGGAAGTAGGCTCCCCGCTGAGCAGAGAGCCCCATTTGGGGCTTGATCCCAAGACCCTGGGATCATGACCCGAGCCGAAGGCAGAGGCTTTAACTCACTGAGCCACACAGGCTCCCCTCCAAATACTTTTCTGTCTGGTGGACAGAAATCTATTTTCAAACATCCTCAACTGTTTCTGATCACACTGGTAAATTCCATCATTTGAAGGTGATCCAAGCTGCACTTCCCAGAAGAACCATAAAGAGAAGCAAGTTAGAGGAGAAAGAATTTTGTAAGCATGTTGGGGAAACAAACCAGAGGCAGAGGGTGGATATGCAGACTCCCTGGGTGGAAATTGTCCTCCAATTTAGGAGAAGGGAAGTGTCCAGCTTCCAGTTATACCACCTTCTGTGCAAAACAAAACACATTTTTTCAACATTCTGAATGCTGTCCAAACTTTGCTTTGTGCCTTGAATGTCAATATAAACAGACAAAAATCATTTGGGGGTATTGCTTCCTGTTGGTGAGTTATCACTGCATGTGATGTAGCACAGGGACTGTTCTGGAACAGTATCAAGTAGTTATGATTATCTTCAAGATTGTATCTGTTTTTCATCATTGAGAGTTACTGTGGTGAAGGGAAGGAAAAATTCTCTACCCTTAAGGTCTTCCTGCTGGATTAAGATTGAATTGACCTGAGGCAGATTAACAGGAGAAGAAAACAAAATTTTATTATGTGCACACAGAGGCTCAATAATGAAATTGAGATCTAATGAAATGACCAAGGCAAGCAGTTTTTGTACTTTTAGGCAAAGAGACAATAAAATTCATGAACGATTGATAGGAATTAAAGAAAAAAAAAAAAAAAAAAGAAAAGCTTAACCTTGGGAGCTTCAGTTAAAAAGGAATTCTAAATTTCCTGTCTTTGGTGAAAAGGATGTCTCTTTACTTCCTGGTACAGGGAGGGTAATTTCACATGGGGATTTGTTTCCTGCAAAGATCTGAGGAAGATCTGAGGGTCCTTCTTGCACAGGCTGTCTGCTCAATAACTTTATTTAAAATAATTAGTATAGCAAAATGGTACATTTTGGGGCAGCCTGCCCTTGGCCCCTACAGTGGCCACATATGACTTGTCCCTGTGTCATACGTCCCACCTCTGTTCAGACTCCATCCTATGGCATGAGTGGAACCCATTTTTAAGCAAGTCTTATAAATATGTAAGTTTCACATCAACAAAATATCTTCTTTATATTTGGGAATGGAATTATACTTGTACCCTTGTCCTTTTTGTCTTAGAGATTGAAGTATTGAATTTGATGAGATTGTTAAGGCTCATTGTAATTGGTATAAATGAAGACAATGGAACATGTTTCTGGTTGGCCCTGAGCAAGCTGTGACCCTAGAGACATCCTGGGAAGCCAGAAATGGAATGAACTGGTAGGATGTGTTTATTTAGTAAACTGGAATCTTTGAAATAAGGCACTGAAGTAAATGTCTCAATGATAAGCGGCCACATTTTATTCTGAGTTTAGAAAAGGAGAACTACCCAATTAATGTTCTTGGTGTTCAAACATAGTAGCTTAGAGTCTCCCACTGCCTGCTAAAACCAGATTCACTTTGCAAATGCAAATGAACCTTGCAAGGCCCTCTCCCACCTAAGGACCTCCTCCTGAGGCACAGGGAGAATGGGCTTCACTGCTGCATTCTAATTTCTCTTCCATCTGACTAACTTGAAAGATGTCTGATCTTGCATTCAGTGTCTGTGTTGTTTTTCAAAATCTGGGCTCCCTTGTATCCTAGGCAACCGTTTAGAGCAAAGATAATACAAAGTGGGAAGCTTCCTGTGTGTTTGTCACAGTCTCTAGTCCCAACTAGTAGCAACTATCTTGGTACTGTCATTGACCTTTTGGGGTCAAAGCTGACAGTAGACGGAAGCCTTTGGTGGCACTGCCTGGGCTTGGCAGCCAAGGAGAGAATGCTCACATCCTTTAATCACCTCTCCGCTCTCCTCCCCTCTTTTGTCAGTACAGTCTACTAAGAATTGTAGAGAGGTGAGGAAAGAGATATTGTGCTAATTACACAGTTACCAACATACTGCCCAATCTCTGCTTTTCGTCCTTGCTGGCAAGTGCACCAGTGATGATGCAAACTTGGGTGTGTTTAATTAGGGAAGCCTGTTTACCAGTCCTGATACCGTGCTGCGGCTTGATAAATCTCTGACTTTAGCAGCATGTCAGAAAATGTGATTGCTCTTCACTAACTAGGCAGTCTGCAAAGCGTTGCTAGCACCTCTCTCTCCTGAGTTCAGTAAGGGAGAGTGGATTTTTCCTCTCAGTGATAAAGCAGTACCCACTCTAAATATACTGAAGACTTATTTCCTAGAGATGCCCAAATTGTCATGTTTGCAGTCAGTTATGGATATTTACTCTGAATTTTGGTTGTTAAGATGTTACCTTCTTAAAGTGTGTTTTGGAGCTTGAACACTTTATTCAGGAGTTCTAGGACAAATTTTCTGGTGAATACCAATTACTTTCCTCTTTCACAGTTGTGGGAATCAGGAAAAATAATCTTGACACCTCCTCTCAGGCTGTACCAATTCATGCAAATGAAACCTCACAGAGATTTTTCTGCCCATTAGCCAGCCTCAGGGTGTGGACAAGAAATCTGGGTCATGTCTAATAAATCTGGATGATATTTAAGCCATATGCAAAGCTGGACCTCAGTTCATACAGCCTTGCTTTTCTCATTCTACCCTTAAAAATGAGAACCTATTACCACACTCATTCCCAGGCATGCTCTTTGTGTTGCTAGCCCCTACCTTTCCTCTCTGGGTCCTAAAAGGCTGGATACTCTCCTTGTATCATGTACACATGATCTGAAGACTCTTACCTGCAAGAAAAGACTATTTGTCTTTCGAAAAATGGCCTTTGTATAGTCCCAATCCATTTTCTAATATTGGTGAAGCAGACACACTTTGTTTTCAGCATCACATCACCTCTTCTTTGAAGGATCCTTCTGATTCGTACAAACTCATTCATAACCACTCAGGTATGCATCTTATTCTAGAATTCTACTAAGTACTCAAAATGGCTGCAAACCCTCCTCTCTTGTGGGACATGCTCATCAATTCCCACCAACAGTTTTATCCTACAGAGTAGAAAATGTAGGCTTCTGGTGGTGGTTAGCCATCTCTGCAATAGTGCATCCTTCTAGCTACCAAATATTCAGGTTTACCCTATTTTTGAAATATAGAACAAATCTATTCACTATTGTCCTCATCAGACAGCCACATTCTTGACCAGGACTGTGTTCAGCTCAATGTGCAAGGTGTTTGGGTCAGTCTTTCCAGTTCTGGTGTGACTTGGACATCCAGGGATCAATAAATTATGAAATATCTGGTTCTTGCACACCCATCCAATTTGTGATAGGCAGGTAGAGACAGAATTTTCTCATAAAAAACAAAACCAAAACAAACAAACAAACAAACAAAACCTTTCTGGAGAAGAGAAGAAAGGGGTGCACACAAGCTTCAGGAATCCAACTTCATAAAGTCCCACATGGCAGAGGTTGGTCAGCATTTCTCCTGATAGAGGAGGCAGCTCCTGGCAATGGCAGTGCCTTCCAGAGGTTCTTTCTTGTCCAGGATGCTTTATGGCTTCAGGTGTGGTAGGCATTGGAACTTCTTTAGAGTTGTCATAGTGTGTGGAGTTTTCTTTTGCTTAGTGGTGGCCACATTGAACCCATATGAAACAATAAACTTTATTTAAAGACAAAAATATCCCCTGATGCTTTATGATGTGAGGAGTCAACAGATTTGGTTGAGAATTCTTTTTTTTTTTTTAAAGATTTTATTTATTTATTTGACAGAGAGAGATCACAAGTAAGACAGAGAGGCAGGCAGAGAGAGAGAGAGAGGGAAGCAGGCTCCCCGCTGAGCAGAGAGCCCGATGCGGGCCTTGATCCCAGGACCCTGAGATCATGACCTGAGCCGAAGGCAGCGGCTTAACCCACTGAGCCACCCAGGCGCCCTGGTTGAGAATTCTTAATGGGATTTTATGGCTCAAGACATCTTTTATAATTCTACTTCTAACATTGGCTCTAGAAGCAGTCAGTTTCACCTACCTAAAGTTCCCACATTTCTAGATTCTTCTTCTGTTATTTTGCTTTTACACAAATTGGTATTACTCTGAGCTTACCTCTTTCTTATAATACCTTGTATACTAAGTTATTGTTATATAATTATATTACCACAAACTCAGTGACTTAGAATAATATTTATTATTTCACATACTCTGAGGTGTAAGAGTCCAAGCACAGCTTCGATAGGCCTTCTGTAGGGCTGAGTTCAAGCTATCAGTCAAGGTTGGGTTCTCATCTGATGGCTTGACTGAGGAATGCTCCACTTCCAAGCTCATGGGGTTATTGTTCACATGTGATTTCTTGTAGATTGTTGAACTGAAGGCCTCAGTTTGTTACTGACTATGGCAAAAAGCTGTCCCTAGCTCCTGGACCCATCCAGCAGGGCTGTTTGCTTCATCAGAACCAGCCATAGAGAGTATTCTAGTGAGACTGACATTACAATCATAATCATGGAAGTGACATCTGGTCATTGCATGCTATTTGTTAGAAGCAAATCATGGATTCTGCCTACATTCAGGAACAATGGATTATATAAGGGCTTGAGGACTAGGAGGTAGGTATAATTTCAGTCCACTCCAGAGCCTTTATTGAAAATGTTTGTAAATATATACTATAGCCTTTCCTTTTTACAACAAATTTTACAGCAATTATTGTCCTTATCACACATACAAGAAAACTGAAGTTCAGAAAAATTAACAATCTGATAGTAAGTGTGTAGCAAAGGTTCAAATCTAATATTTAGTATGACACATTTAGAAGAGTGTGAATGTATATATGTGTGAGTGCACACATCTGCAAGTTTCTGAATGTGTGTGTAAGTAATAAATGTAAGGCAAGGGTAGAGAGTGAGTAGAAGAAGTAAAGCTGCAAAGATAGATTGCTGTTGGTTTGTAAAGTGCTTGAGCGATACACTGAGGTTTTTGTTTTTTTTTTTTAAAGATTTTATTTATTTATTTGACAGAGAGAGAGAGAGAGAGCACAAGTAGGCAGAGAGGGAGGGAGAAGCAGGCTCCCCGCTGAGCAGAGAGCCTGATGCGGGACTCGATCCCAGGACCATGGAATCATGACCTGAGCCGAAGGCAGAGGCTTTAACCCACTGAGCCACCCAGGCGCCCCTACACTGAGGTTTTATTCTGAAGTTCTAGGAGGAGCCACTGTGTTTGAAGGACTGAGAATATATGCACTCTTTACTTATTTTTAAGTAATATTCAGTGATACCTAACAGCTCATGTTCAAAGTGGATGATATCTTACTGATACCAATATGTGGATCTTAACTAAACTATTTCAAGTTAAATATGGTTATGATTCATAAAACAATTTTTTAAAACTGTTTGGCTATCTTGGCTACAATTTCTTCTCACTCATTTGGAATAACATCACTGAGTATTTATTAGTATTACTTGAGGTTATGTAAATGTTATTCAACAGGAAGACTGTCCTCTCCTATAGAACAAAACATCTCAAAGTATTTATTGGGGTAGGTTTATGTTGATTTTAAGGCATATTAGAAAATTAAAAACAAATACAGTTTTCTTACAAATGTTTAAGTGTGCAGGCTCTACCTTGGTTGAACTACACTGTAGATTTCGTCAGGGAAGAAACTGAACCTTGTTTATTTTGGCAATGCAGTGCCAAGGACAGTGCTCACCACATAGCAGAAGCCCAATGCTGGTTTGTAGGAAAAAAGGGTTGTGTAATTCATCTCAGCCTAGTGCAATAATGAAGTCAGCTTCTAGAAGATGACAGCTTTGGGCAGCCAGCAGAGAACTCTTCCTATGGTGTTTGTATAAGAAATCTGTTCTGCCCTCTGAGTAAATCATTGAACCTGAAAAAGTCAAATAATTCAAAACACAGAAGTCAAGCTAGAAGTGATGTTCAAAGTGACATAATTTAGAATATTTTTCTTAAGAATCAAACAATTTAAAACACACAAGTCAAGCTAGAAATAATGTTCAAAGTAATAAAATTTAGAATAATTTTTAAAAATCACAGGATGATCTTTGCTATTGAAAGAATTTACAAGTCACTTTGTTAAGGAAGGCTTGGTGGAGGTGGTATTTGCACTAGAAGATAAGTCCTTTTTCTGTCAGACAATGAGAGGTTCAAGGGACTCCAGTCTAGGGAAACCACAGTGTGAAGGTCCTGATGTGGAGAACTGCCACCCAGATACATTTGTGTCTAGTCTACCATCTACTAGTCCCTGCAAGAATGCAATGTGACTCATAGAGTGGAAATGCTCCTGGCGTTTATTTAGCATTAGAGTTTCTGCATTGAAGGTCACAGGTTTGTTGTTGTTGTTGTTGTTTTTATTTTTTTTTCCCCATGGGCTTCTTCAGAGTCCTGAACTTACTAATATTTAACTCCTGGATACCCTTCTTGCAGACCCTGCATGCATTTCCATTTGTCTTGGTTTCAAAGGAGTGCTGGCTCTGTATCACATTGTTTACATTGATTCAGAATGTCAGGGTTGAGTGGATCCTATAGACGGCCTCACCCAGCCTTCTGTGGGAGGCTGAAACACAGTTCCATGAAAGATATCACACCAAATCCCTGGGACTGTGAGTGTGTCCTATTTGGTAAAAAGGCCTTTGCTTATGGGACTGAGTTTACAATTTTGAGATGAGTTCATCTCAGATGATTGGGGGGAGGGTGTCCTAAATACAATAAGAAATGTCCTTATAAAAGAATGGCAAAGGGGAATATGAGACAGAGGAAAGAAGACACAGACAGAAGAGGGAATATGGCATGAAGACAGATACAGAGATTAGAGAGATATGGTCACATTCCATGGAATGTGGCAGCCATTAGAAGCTGGAGGAAGCAAGGAAAGATTCTCCCATGGAGACTGGCAGAGAGTGGGACCTTGCAACACCTGGATTTCACACTTCTGACCTCCAGAACTGTGAAAGAAGAGCTTGTTGCTTTGAGACACCAAGTTTGTGGTATTTCGTTATGGTAGCCACAGGAAGCTTTACCACTGGAAAATGGAGAAATTGATTTCTGAGAGTTCAGTGACTTGCCCTCACCCAAGGCCTCCCTCTGATTAATCCATATATAATCCTTGAGTTTAGATTCTGCAGTTCTGCTCGGGTTTCACACCTCTTCTAATTGTCTTCCTCTGCCATTTCCCAGAACAGACCATCCAATGAGGCCGAACAGTGTGCAGTCTTAACAAGGTAGTTGGTAGAGCAATGTCACCCAGAGAAATACAGTTTCTCGAAAATACTCTGCATTTCCAGCCATCCTGGGCAGTTACCATGTTGCAGAGTGATTGTGGTATACATTTTATGCCCTGTACAGGTCCAACCATGCTAGCATCTCCATTTAATAAAAACTTTATTCTAATGAAAATTAGGACTAAAAGACCCACACGCATCCAAGGGCCCATGTAGCCACACTCTGGCTTATTAGATTCATTCCAGCTCGGCTGCATTTTCCAGAGCAGCTGGACTCTCATTCTCTCATTATTTTTTTTCCTATTCTGTTCTATTCTGGGGTGCATTAATTTTAGAAATGCCAAGACAAATGGAGACTAATTTCCAAATTCCCCTTATGGCTTAATTGATTGTTTCCTGCACTGACCTTTGTGGGAAAGTGGCAGCCAGCAGGAAAATGAACATCCTCCTTGTGTCCTCAACAAGCCTTCTTCCCTGTTGCCCTGTCAGTTTCCAAAATACTTTGAGGAAATTGAGTAAAGATGAAAGAAACCATTTCCTGAGATGGCTAGCGATTTTCTGGGCTTTGTAATGATCAGCTGGTCTCTTCTCTTATTTAGCTGAAGATCACTTTGGTAATCAAAGGAAGGGCTTTCCCTCCTCTTGCCCTAATCAGTGCTTAAGACTGAGATCTATGAGGACCAGAGACAAAGAGAGGGTTAAGAGTGGATCACTCTGAAAGGCAGTTTTGAGTATTAAAATAGTCCAATAAGCTCTTTTGCAATGAGACTGACAGCACATATGTCTCAGCCCCCCATAGGCTGGCCAAGGCTTCTTTGGTTCACTTTTCAGGTCAGGTCACATCAGGTACTTAAACATATTCCATGTTAATATTTTCCTAGGCTCTCAGGGATACTAAAATATGCAGAATGTAGACTTTCCATGTATGGGGTTAATTTTGTGTGTCAACCCAAGTAAGTCACAAGGTGCCCAGATATTTGATCAGTACTCTAGGTGTGTCTGTGTGCTTTTTTTCTGGATGAGGTTAACATTTGAATCACTAGAACGAATGAAGCAGATTGTCATCCCATATGTGGGTGGGCCTCATCTAAACAGTTGAAGGCCTGAATAGAACACAAAGACTGAGTGAATACCCTCTGGGTAAGAAAGTATTTACCCTGCTTGGTGGCCTTCAAAATTTAAAATGAAATGAAATAAAATAAAATAAAATAAAATAAAATAAAATAAACTTTATTCTAACTGAAATATTGGGTCTTGATGACTTGAATCTGCCACCCTTAAGATGAGAACTACACAATTGTTTCTCCTGGTTTTCAGGCTGTTGGACTAAGACAAACTACACCATTGGCTCTCCTGGGTTTCTACCATGCTGACTCACCTGCAGATATTACCTGCAGATTTTAGGACCTGCCAGCCTCCATAATCCCATGAGCCAATTCTTTGTAATAAATCTCACTGTGTATACACTTATTAGTTCTATTTCCCTAGAGAACACTGAATAACACACCTTGTTTTATTTTATCATTTGGGGCTTTGATCATTTTCTCATTCTTCTCACAATATTTCTAACTTTTAACAATCAAGTTCTTAGCTCTTCTCCAATGGAAAAAAACCCCATATTTATGGAAGGGAAAACATGCCTTAACCATAAACACATTACAGAGGTCATTAAGATATTTGTAGAATTAAAATAAAATGACAGTAGAGAAATTGGAGGATGTAACATCAGACATCACTGGGTCATTGCCCAGGGTCTTCTCATCTGTAAAATGGGAATAATTATAGACTCTCTCTAAGACCATTGTTGGCATGATGAAAAGAGACATTGAAATGTCTTTTGAATGATGGCCTTATTACAGGTTTTGATAAAAATCAGTTGATGAAATAAAGAGGACTGTAATGTATTGGATAGTGTCCTCCCAAAGTTCATATCTTTCTTAAAACCTCAGGATGTGATCTTTTTGGAAATAGCGTTGTTGCAGATGTAGTCAATTAAGATGAGGTCATGCTAGAGTAGTAAGGTGGACACTTGATTAAATATGGCTGGTATCCTTATAAGAAGAGGGAAATGCAGAGACAGACACAGACAGAGAGTGTGTCATGTGAATGTGGGGATAGAGATTGGAGTGATGTGTCTATAAATCAAGGAATGCCAAGGATTATTGGCAACACCAGAAGCCGGAAAGACATGGGGCAGTTCTCTACTAGAACCTTCAAAAAGAGTATGGCTTAGCTCAGCAAGATCAGGTGTGAGTATAGGCCACAGCACTTTGGGAGATAGACTTGGTGAACAGTGAGGATATTTATTAATATCCCTAACCTTAAACAGGTAGTTGCTAAAAAAAAAAAAAAAAAAAAAAAAAAAAAAAGGCAAAGAGTAGAGAGACAAAAAGAAGTCACTAAGAAAAAGAATCAAAAGGCTGTTCTATAAAGTTGAACAACCGTTAGAAGTTAGAATACTTTTAAAAATTAAGGGCAATTTAAAATAAAATGGGAGCAGGATGCATTGGTGTTTGAAGAAAACAACAGCTCTTCCATATAATTTAAGGACAAAAGCTACAAATAGAATAAATTTAGAAGAGACTGCATAGGATGTGTGTGTTGTGAGTGGGTGAGATTTCTCTGGAAGATGGACTTAAATCTTGGCAAGGACTAACAATCAATCAAGTGGCTAGGATAAAAGGAGACGAAATGGTAGTATAGCAGTTTCATGAAGAGGTCCAATGAGAGTTTGGCAGCAAAGTCATTTTTCTTAGCCAATGGGACTGGACCCAGGTCTTGCTATTAATAAACATTATTAAAAATAACTGGCATGTCCATTACCTTGTTGGAAAGCAAGGTAAATTGAACACACAGCCTCAAACAGTCCCAAAGCAGTCCTGAGAACTGGACTCAGTCATAGCCTCAAGACTTTTAATGGCAAAAGATGGGATGATAAAATGAAATAAAAATTAATTCTTATCTTCTAAGGTTTACTCTTCTGTTCATCATATTCCTGGCAGAAAAGTATCTTCCCAAAATAATTCGTGGTTCACTGTCTGCATGCAGAGGTTGATTTTTCCAGGGGCTGGCTTTTGGCTAAGGATAATCTCTAAAATCAAGTGAAAAGTGAGGCATTCTGTCAGCATTTCAAAGGAGTCAAGTCTATTTAAAGGAAGAAAGATGTTTCCCTTGGAGTTATCCTGAGGCCTTCAAATCCACAGGAAAACCCCTTGGGGAACAAAGGTAAATGACAGCATTTTTAAAATTCAAAAGATAACCTTGAATGATTGCCTATAAGCAGTGGGCATAGTTATATCCCTCTCTGTGTCCACATCACTCCACTGTGTGACTTTTCAACTCCCACAATCAGAGTTGGAGTCTCTCTCTAAAACCTTTTCATCTGACCTAGCTTTGGGACTTACTTTTTTCCTTGGGACTTAGGTGGAAGTTATCCTTCAGTCCAGGTCTGGGAGATAAAAAGTCTTGTGGCTCCCATGTACTTGCTTGGAACCCTTCCCAAGCTGCCATGGAAACCAGACACAGTAGCCTTTGGAGGTTGGGAGAACATGTGGAACTGAGATGGGCCAACCCAGCTGAAGCCATCTTAGGTGGGACAGCCTTTTGGGGCTGATGACACCCACATGAATGAGCCCAACCACAATTAGCTAAGTCTGGCTCACATCAGTAGGACTACTTAGTTGACCTATACACTCAAGAACAATAATAAATGGTTGTTAATTTAAGCCAGTAAATGTTGGCTATAGTGAAAACTAACAGATACAAGTGGTAATATTGACAATTTGCAAATTAGAAAACTGAGACCCAGAAGAATGCTAGATACATGGTAATAAAACCAGGGTCTATTTATTCTGATGTTTGTTTAATGACTTTTCCTGCTTGATTTGTTAGAAAACTGATGACAAATATTCTGGTAAAGTTGGTGGTTTCTTTAACCATTACATTTTTTGTAAAGATTTCATTTTATGTTTTGAGAGAAAGAGAGAACACAGGGGGGTGGGGAGAAGCAGATTCCCTGCTAAGCAGGGAACCTGATGCGTGACTCAATCCCAGGACTTTAAGATCATGACCTGAGCCAAAGGCTGATGCTTAACCGACTGAGCCACCCATGGGCCCCAACCATTGCATTTTTATAAAAATTCTTTTAAAATTCATTAAATATTCATTTATTGATTCTAAAATAAAAATATATTTGCTGATCAAAAATACATTTACTAGCATTATTTGCCCTCAAGCTGTGCCTTATACAGACCTTCAGAGCATGTATGGACCAGAGGGATCTGGTCCCCAAATAGATATCAGAGTACATTGTGTGAAATGCTCTTGGGCTCTGGGAACTGGGAGAAAAAGAAAGGGTTGCAAATGTTGAGCAATGCGCAGGACAGAGGTCCCTGCCATCCAGTTATAATACCAACAGCACATGCTTTGCAGAGTCAGTATCTGATAGCCTGTATCTGAACATATCTGCTTATGGCTGACCCTGTTCCCTGGGGGAGACATACTTGGAATGTTTGTGGCTTGACAGCATGAATGTCAAATATATTTTTAATATGAAAGAAGGCCCTTGGAGCTAGATATGCTAATGTGGCACATCCCTCTAGTGGCTATTACCTGGGCACATTTCACTGAATTGAGTTTTAATCCTCAGTGAAAGTTCTCTTGGGAACCCAGAATGTACTTAAGTTATAGCCTGTATATGAACACGTCTTGGTTAATCTTTAGTTGTGAGGCAAAGCAAACAGTCCCACAACATTATAATCTGGCCATTACAGTGATGATCAATGATCATTACAGATCTGGACATCATTGTGAGAAGCTCTGTTTTTCTCTGATTATGAAGATTCCCTGTGTCTAATTCTGGCTGAGGTATATCCAGATATGCCCTTACCCCTACTGCCATGTTATCCCCTACAATGAAGGGAGCAATCCTGTCTGCTCCCTCACAATGACAGTTGGTATCAGACATGAAATGACTTCTGAAAAAAAAAAAAAGTCACAGGGCATTTGGCTTCTAATCTGGCAACCTGTACAATCCTCAAGTGACATGGAACCTGCTATTCTGCTTTTAGTCAAAGGAAATGAAGATGCAGATAAAATGGTAGAGAAGAAAGAATCCAGGAGTTATCATGTATCATTTATCTGGGAGAACACATGAGCTTCTGTGGCATTCATTAGGATTCTTAACCAAAATTTCAAAATAGCAAAATGACTTCTGTAGGCAAGGTTTCAGATCAGAAATGTTGTTTTAAGAGAATTCAAGATGAATGGGTGTACTCCAATAAATGGTACCTGATTTAAAATCACTAATGCGGGGGCTTGGCCTGTTTCTGAACCAAACAACTGAAGAAAGATGTCAGAGAATTTAAGATCAAAGGAAAATCACGGTGTCATTAAGTAGTTGGCAGAAAATGGGACTTATGTGAAAGGATAAAATGACCTTCTGTAGCTTACCAACAGACAGATGAGAAATAACTCTCAGAAAACACCAGACAGCTTTTTAAAATTCCCTGCAATAAAAGACCCCTGGCTTGGTGAATAAGGACCAACTAGAATAGCAGCAGGGATTTTGGTGAGCTTAGTAGAGGTCCAGCGCCCTGCAGCATCTGTTGCAACTATTCTGTTCCTTGCGCTCATCTTCCAGAGTCCTGCTGAGGTCCCTGGATCCCTGGGCCCCCCATAGTGTTTACAGTGCTATAAGTTTTCTCCATTAACCATTTTCTATGCTTGAAGAAGCTTTTGTGCATATGTGCCGTGTAATTTAGATTTTTATCATTATTCTTTACAATATAATGAAAGAATCAAATCAGTCTAAAGTATACAAAATGTAATTTTTCATGTTTTTAATGGTAATTTACAAGCTGGGCTTGTTAGCATAACATAAATGAGGTAAGGAAAAATTAAGTGGTTTTTATTATTAAAATAGCAATTGCAAGCAAGCAAGCTAACCCTCATTAACAAAGGCTAAGATCATTTTTTCCTGACTTGTATTCACAAAGGAAGCTACATAACTGCATGAAATTTTTAGTTATCTGAACTGACTGATGGCAAAATTTGAATTACTGGAAGAAAAAGGGCCACTGACTATTTTTTCCAAGAATAAATTTCATCACTTCTAAATACATACTGTTAAATGCAAAAGCCAAAGATGGCCTCTGCAAAGGTGAGTCTCTCTCCCCAGCACATCAAAGTCCACATGTGGATTCTTTCCCAATGTTGTCACAAAGCTCTAGGCCCTGTGTGCAGCATAGCTCACCATTTCACCATACGTGTGGGGCATGGGTGCTTTAACACTGCATGAATGGACTGTAAGTACATGTTTTCTTTCTAGACTTCTTTTTTACCATTTATTCAGCAAGCCTCATTTTTTTACATGGTGTGAAAGTGAACTACTCACCTTTCTCTGTCTACACGATCATAAATTCATTTACTAATAGCTTATATGTTAAACTGTTCACAGTGAAGAGGGTGTGGAGGGCAGCCTGGTTTGGTTTCTGGGCTGGGGAGGCAGTGCAAAGACGTAGCTTCTTCCCCACCCCAGGACCCCAGATCCCAGTAGGACCACTTTTTTTTTTTTTTTTTTGGTCTGAGACCCTGTCTTGACTCAACCATTTTGCTTATGCCCCCCCATCCAACTGAAAACTTGTCTAGATAACCAGTCTCACTGGAAATCCTCATTCTTTCAGTTCAAATTCAAATACTTCTTGTGCTTGAGTCTTTCTGGATTATCCCACATGTTTCTGAATTCCTGTGGTGACTTTGTCTCTCTTAGACTTTCTTTGGCAACTTCTCTTTTTTTCCCTTTGGTTTTCCATACACACGTCTCATTCTCTGGATAGGATGAATTTCAAGGAGGGACCCTAAATGTCTTTATCTCCACTGCATCTGGCAGGGTGCTTTCTATAGTCCATCTGGAATGGAAACGTGTATGTTCTGCCCTGGTCCTGGGCTAGGACGCTGGCATATAATAGAGATTAGTCTTTACCTCAGCAAACTTTTGTAGTGAGGAAAATGAGGAGACTCTTAGAAGACAAGGCCATCATACAACAGTGAAGGTGAACACAAGGTACTTTAGGTTCATTTGGCACTGGTGGGGCCACAATCAGGTAGATTGCCAGAAAATTCAAAGTATACTCAGGAGGTGCTCATCAGTCAATCAGTTAATTGTCTCTTTGAGGTCATGGAAACCAAAGGAGTGGTTAACAAATTTGGTACAAGATGGGCAAAAAATCCTGTTTTACGAAGCAGATGTGGAGCTAGTTTGCACCCAGCTTCTGCAAGCAGCCATTATCCCTCATCCGTGGAACTACAAAGCCTAGGCAGCTCCAAGGAGAGAGCTATCCTCTCTGAGGAACTTTCTCCTTTGCTACTTGAGCAAATAGGATTAACATAAAAAGTGATTCCTGTTTTGATGTTGGTGTTTTCTAATTGTTTGACTACTCAGCACTTGGAGCCTCTTTCACAGGATCTGGGACTTTTATAGTAATTGAAGTGTCTCTAATCTCAGCAATTCATAGAAGTGGTTTATGTCAAAATTTGTTGAGAACTACTTCAAGGTTATTTATACTCCGTAAGTTCACTTTTGAATGAGCACAGGCCATGCCACAAGAGAGGGCATAGAAGGACTTCATTTCCAGGCTGATTTGAGTGGTGAGAGTCACATGATCCTGAGGACCCTGAAGGAAGAGTTACAGATGAGCAGAGTTCATCCTCATGCGACGCCCTATCTCTAAGCTGTAATTTTATTATGTGTAATTGCCTTTTACATAATGTTAATAGATTTGTCCCATTCTACTTAATTGATTCAAAGTATCCCATAGTATGGATGCATGGTCTGTTTTTTAACCAGTATACAGTTGATGGTGTCCCTAGTTTTTCCTCTAAACAGACTAGTTAGAAATTAAGCAGTTGCAGTTTTTAAGGTCTGTGCCCTTAAGTTTGCATAGTTATTGCCAAATTTTACTTGAAAAAAATTTAATATATTGTCTCAAATTATGTCAATTGTATAGAAGGATGATTTATTTTTTCTTTCACAAGCACTGGATATAAACCATTCTAACTTAGAAATTTACAAATCTAGTAATTAGTAACAATTTGTTTTTAATGATCTATGATAGGGAGAGACTGAATGAGATATATTTATGTGTATATTAGAGGAGGGTAAGAGCAAGTTCCAGTTAATTTTAATATATTAAAATGGTCACTTAAAATATAATCAAAATTCTTTGGCTTATTTTATGTCTTGTATTTTAACATACAGAAAGACCTGATGTGTAAACTTTATAGTTTACTTTCCTCTCATAAGTCTAAAATTCTTTAAAATTGATATTATTTGAATAGATCATGCCTTTTAGATGGAAGATAATGATTTAGGCACTCTAAAGTAACCATCAATGTAAACATTTCATTGAAAAATTTAAAATTAACTCCAAATGGATATTCAAAATGGCATAATGCTAACACCTTCCTGTTCTTCCAATAAATTCATCCTCGATTCCTTTTAAAAAAAAAAAATTAAGCCATCAGGGAGATTCAAATCAAACCACATTGAATACCACCTTACACAGGTTAGAATGGCCAAAATTAACAAGATGGTAAACAACATGTGTTGGAGAGGATGTGGAAAAAGGGGAACCCTCTTACACCGTTGGTGGGAATGCAAGTTGGTGCAGCCACTTTGGAGAACAGTGTGGAGATTCCTTAAGAAATTAAAAATAGAGCTTCCCTATGACCCTGCAATTGCACTACTGGGTATTTACCCAAAGATACAGATGTAGTGAAAAGAAGGGCCATCTGTACCCCAATGTTTATAGCAGCAATGGCCACAGTCGCCAAACTGTGGAAAGAACCAAGATGCCCTTCAACGGATGAATGGATAAAGAAGATATAGTCCATATATACTATGGAGTATTATGCCTCCATCAGAAAGGATGAATACCCAACTTTTGTATCAATATGGACAGGACTGGAGGAGATTATGCTGAGTGAAATAAGTCAAGCATAGAGAGTCAAGTATCATATGGTTATTTGTGGAACATAAGGAATAACATGGAGGACATGGGAAGATGGAGAGGAGAAGTGGGTTGGGGGAAATTGGAGGGGGAGATGAACCATGAGACACTATGGACTCTGAGAAATACACTGAGAGTTTTGGAGGTGATGGGGGATGGGAGGTTGGGTGAGCCTGGTGGTAGATATTATGGAGGGCACATATTGCATGGAGCACTGGGTGTGGTGCATAAAGAATGAATTCTGGAACACTGAAAATAAATAAATAAAAATAATAAATTGAAAAAAAAAACCCTAATGCTGTACTATATGTTGGTGAATTGAATTTAAATAAAAAAATAAATCAAAGCTACCAAAAAATAAATAATTTTTTTAAATTTTATTTTTTCAGTGTTTCAAGATTCATTGTTTATGCACCACACCTAGTGCTCCATACAATACATGCCCTCCTTAATACCCACCACCAGGCTCACCCACCCCTCACCCCTCCCTTCCAAAACCCTCAGTTTGTTTCTCAGAGTCCACAGTTTCTCATGGTTCGTCTCCCGCTATGATTTTCCCCAATTCACTTTTCCTTTCCTTCTCCTAACGTCCTCCACGTTATTCCTTATGTTCCACAAGTAAGTGAAAACGTATGATAATTGACTTTCTCTGCTTGACTTATTTCACTAAGCATAATCTCCAGTCCTGTCCATGTAGATAGAAAAGTTGGGTATTCATCCTTTCTAATTGTGTTAAGAATACATAGCATGAGATCACCCTCTTTTTTTTTTTTTTTAAGAATTTTATTTATTTATTTGACAGAGAGAGATCACAAGTAGGCAGAGAGGCAGGCAGAGAGAGAGGGGGAAGTAGGCTCCCTGTGGAGAAGAGAGCCCGAAGCAGGACTCCATCCCAGGACCCTGAGACCATGACCTGAGCCAAAGGCAGAGGCTTAACCTATTGAGCCACCCAGGCACCCCCACCCTCTTTTTTCTTTGTTGTTTGTTGTTGTTGTTGTTGTTATTTATTTATTCATTTTAAAATTATTTTTATAATTTTATAATTATAATTTTTATAATTAAAGTCAGCATATAATGTATTAGTTTCAAATGTATAACATACTGTCTCAATAATTTTGCATATTATTCAGTGCTTACTATGATAAGTATGGTCACCATCTTTCACCATATAATATTATTACAATATTATTGACTATATCCCTTCCCTATGTTATACTTTTCATCTCCATGTCTTATTTATTTCATAGCTGGAAGTTTTTACCTCTTAATTCCCTTTATCAATTTCATCCATCTCCCCACCCACTTGCCCTCTGGCAATTGTTTGTTCTCTGTATTTAAGAGTTTGTTTTGGAGCACCTGGGTGGCCCTAGTGGGTTAAAGCATCTGCCTTCGGCTCTGGTCGTGATCCCAGAGTCCTGGGATCAAGCCCCGCATCAGGCTCTCTGTTCAGTGGGGAGCCTGCTTCCCCCTCTCTCTCTGCCTGCCTCTCTGCCTACTTGTGTCTGTCAAATTAAAAAAAAAAAAAAAAAAGAGTTTGTTTTGTCTTATAGACTCCACATATAAGTGAAATCATATGGTATTTGTCTTTCTCTGTCTGGCTTATTTCACTTAGTTCGGTGCCCTTTAAGTCCATCCATATTATCACAAGTGGCAAGATCTCATTCTTTTCCATGGCTTTTCCATGGCTGAGTAATATCCCATAATGGAATATATGTATGTGAATACACACACACACACACACACACACACACACTTAAATATCACATCTTCTTTATCCATCCATTTATTGATACAAATGATATATCTGATAAGGGGATAATATACAAAATACATAAAGAACTTACAGAACTCAACTCCAAAAAATCTCAAATAGTCCAGTTTAAAAGTGGACAGAGGACCTGAATAGACTTTTCTCCAAAGAAGACATATAAGTATCCTACAGGCACATGAAAAGTGTTCAGCATCACTCATCATCAGGGAAATACAAATCAAAACTATAATGAGTTTTCTATCACCTTCCACCATAAGGATTGGTCCAGCCACATCACCTTACACATGACAGAATAGCTAGCATCAAAAAGACAAGAAATAACAAGTGTTGGTGAGGATGTGAAGAAAAAGAACCTTTGTGCACTGTTGGTAGGAATGTAAACTGGTGTAGACGTTGTGAAAAACAGAATGGAAGTTCCCCAAAAATTAAACATAGAAATATCATATGATCCAGTAATTCTACCTTGGGAAATTTACCAAAAGAAAAGGAAAACACTAATTGAAAAAGATATATATACCCCTGTGTTTATTGCAGCATTATGTACAATAGCTAAGCTATGGAAGCAACCCAGTGTCTATTGAGAGATCTACCCACTAAACAAAATTTTAAATATTCAGTACAGCATTGATGAGATTAAATGTTACATATAATTTTGAAAAACATTATTTTAAAACGTTGACAATTTGTTTTCTTCCATAAAGAACATGGGAGTGGAGAATCAAATATATGAATGATTATGACCTGTACATGTCTGTACAGACACTCCAAGAGACACTTCATGAAATGTTCCCTTAGGGTAGGAGGCAGAGAAGGAAGCCACCTGTAATGGGTAGAAGGACTCCCCCTCCTATATGTAACCTGCTCCTATTAGGAGAGGCATGTGGGCTGAGCTACCACTGAAGAAGTGTAGGCCATGGAGTGACAGACTAAGGACTAGAAGTTTAAGGCGCAGTTTGTTCCTCTGAAAACAAGGGCAGTAATTACTACCCTGGGTACCTTAGCAGGATTTACTGAAAATCCAAGGAATAATAAGCATGAAAGCATGTTGCAAATTGGAAAGTCTTATACAATGGAAGGAAGTTAAAACTGTAATAAAGTTTAAATTTGAAAGGTAATTTAACAAAAACTATTGTAGTGTAAGTGCCTAACATTAAGCTTTTTTGATTGCAATGTTAAGTGCCTGATGTTAAGCCTTTGACTGCCAAGGCATCCATTTCAATGACATCCATCTTGAATAATCATCCTGCCAGCTGCGTGGCACAGTTCCTCACTACACAACTATATAAGAAGCCAGGCCTGCCCACCCATGAGGTTCCCCTTTTAAGAAACTCTGGTAACCTAGACAACTGACAACCTAAGTGACCCTGCTTTTCCCTTCCCACACTCTAATTCCCACTCTTTAAGTTCACCAAGAAAGAATGAGCCTAGGAAAAATTGGGCACCCCACCCTCAACTCTAATAAAAACAGCAGCCCAAGTCTGAACTCCCCTCTTTTTCTCTTCCTCCCTCCCTCCTTCCCTTTCCTCCTTTTCTCCCTGAGACCTCACTGTGTGGCCCTAGGTGTGCTGTGCGCGTCCCAGGACTTCTGAGTAATAAAACTTGTTTTGTCCAGGTTCCCTGATGTTTGTTGCTGAAGTGCATCTTGGAGTCATAGTGAGAACCAGAAGGACTGGCCCAGCCACATACTGGCTCAGCTCAGAGAACTGTCTGTGGGGCTGTCACCAGTAGGGTGGGCCCAGATGAGTGCCCCAGGCATTAGTAGTGATAGCATCAAAACAACTATGTTACTATATTAACATAATATTTATGTTTAGGTCTGTTAGACAATTCCCTCCCCCACCCATGGATAGTTTATTTCAATTGCTAATTCCTAAGTAAAGCATACAAAAAATATTCAGGGTTGACTGAATTTGCTGATTTATTTTTGACATATTTAAAATGTAATCTTTGTACCAATCTCCACTCTACAATGGTGGAGCTCTTGACCTGCTCTGGGATGTCTGTGCTGCATTCTCAAAGCCCTGCTAGTTTAACAGTCTTATCTCCATACCACATCTGTAGTATCCAGGTATCCAAGATAAATGGAGCCAGGAACATTCCACCCCACTGGAAGCCATGACTTTATTCCCAGAAAGATTCCACCAGCAAAAGAAAACTGCCTGGAGCTTAAAATACACCCATGAGCATCTGGCTTGACAGAGTAATACGCCCTGTGGTCCTCTAGTAGCAGATCACACTGCAGCCAAGTCCTGTTCTCTGAGGGCTGTTTTGACTGGAGGCAGGCAAGGTTTCCATGACCTTGGAATCCTCTCCAGCCCTGAGTCTTCATGGTTGTTGCAGTCCGAGCTGTTCACACATATACTGGACCTTGCTGCAATTCTGTGGTACAGACCAGATACTTCTGAGTAAGTCCAGATATGGAAACCTTGCTGAGAAGAGAGGTGGTTGCTGTGCAGTGAGGCTGCTGACAGACACCTGAATCAAATTTGAGCCCCTGGACTTCCTGACCTCTAAGTTCAGAATTCTTGAATTTGAGGATCACATTTTCCATTTTGGCAAAAAATGTCCTTGGGATTCTGATAGAGATTGCTTTGGGTATGTAGATTATTTGGGGGTAGTATTGACATCCTCTTTGGATTGTTAATTGCTAGTATAGAGAAATGTAGCTAATAGTTGACTTTTCTTGACTCCTACAATATTGCTGGTATTGTTTATTAGCTCTAATATTGTCATGTGTGTGTTTGTATTTTTGGGGTTTGTCTACATATAAGACAGTGCCATCCTCAAATAAAGATAGTGTTAGGGCCTATTCAGCCAGAGCAGCCCCATCCCGGTTGAACTGCCATTTTGCTGTAAAGCTTAAATTGACCTTGCCCCGCCCCCCTCCACCAGGGGAACTTAAAAGCAAGTCCGGGAAACCAGTCCCAGGTAACAAAGTCTAAGTACAAAGGTGGGTCAGGCCAGGTGGAGGTATTCAATCAGTGGGGGTGCATACTGTCTCCTAGCTACCAAGGAGTATGGGCCCATGCTCTTTGGGAGCCTTTTGGCGCCAATCTTAACCAAGGTGTGATAGGCTAAATCAAATGTCTACTAGGGTAAATTGTAATTCAATTGGTCGCCTAGCATCACTGTGGGGTTTCCTGTTTGTGGCCAGGCCCAACCACATGGCCTTTGCTCTATAAAAGTTAGTCTGGAAAGCAGAAAGGGGTCGTCCTCTCTGTTGGGGCGGCCCTGACCAGTCTGTTTGACGGTCAGTCTGATTCCTGATTCTGGGCGCGAAATAAAGCTTTGCTTGACCTTCGCTTTGTATCAGTCTCGCTCCTCTAATCACAAACCTATTATTGGAGTACCCAATTTTGGGGGACCCAACATTAGCTTTACTCCTTTCCTTCCAATTTGGAAGCATTTCTTTTCTTTTTCTTTTTAATTGAAGTATAGTTGACACACAAGATTATATTAGCTTCAGATGTACAAAATAGTAACTCTCTGTATATCCCCAAATGCTTACCATGATAAGTGTAACTACCATAAGGATATATTATATGATATATATATATATATAGATATCTATATATATATCTATATATATATATATATCTGTCTCCATGCAAAGTTATTATAATATTATTGACTAATTTCTCATACTGGATGTTTCATCCCTATGACTTACTTATTTTACAACTGGAACTTTGAATCTCCTAATCCCCTTGATCTGTTTTGCCCATCTCACCATCCCCTCCCCTCTGACAACCACCAGTTCTCTGTATGTATAAGCCTATTTCTGTTTTCTTGTTCATTTGTTGACTTGTTATATTTTTTAGGTTCCATATATAAATGAAATCATATAATATTTGTTTTTCTCTAAAACATTTAATTTAGCTTAATACCCTCTAGGTTCATCTATATTGTCCTGAGTAGGGAAATTTCATTCTTTTTAATAGCTGAGTAATGTTCCATTATGTATATATATACACTACATCCTTTTAATCCATTCAGTTATCAAAGGATACTTAGGCTGTGTCC
This sequence comes from Mustela erminea, assembly GCF_009829155.1. Classification (NCBI taxonomy): domain Eukaryota; kingdom Metazoa; phylum Chordata; class Mammalia; order Carnivora; family Mustelidae; genus Mustela; species Mustela erminea. The sequence goes on from NC_045618.1 coordinate 26,342,926, forward strand.
ATATCTTGGCTATTGTAAATAAAGCTGCAATAAACATAGGGGTACATATGTCTTTTCCTATTAGTGTTTTCATTTTCTTTCAGTAAACACTTAGAAGTGAAATTACTGGACTGTGTACTATTTCTGTTTTTTTAGTTTTTTTGTAGAGCTTTCATAGTTTTCTGTAGTGGCTATACCAGTTTGCATTCCTACCAACGGTACACAAGAGTTCTCTTTTTCTCTCCATCATCACCAAAAGTTGTTATTTCTTGTCTTTTAATGCTAGCCATTCTGACAGGTGTGAAGTGATATCTCATTGTAGTTTTGATTTTCATCTCCCTGATGATGGGTGATTTTGAGCATCTTTTCATGTGTCTGTTGGCCACCTGTATGTCTTCTTTGGAGAAATGTCCATTCAGGTCCTCTGCCCACTTTTTAATTGGATTAGTTGGGCTTTTTGGTGTTGAGTTGTATAAGTTCTTTATATATTTTGTATATAAACCCCTTTTCAGATACATCATTGGAAATGTATTCTCTCATTCAGTAGATTGCCTATTCACTTTGTTGATAATTTCCTTCACTGTGTAAAATCTCTTTAGTTTGATATAGTTCCAGTTGTTTATTTTTAATTTGTTGCCCTTGCCTGATGAGAAGGATCAAAAAATTATTGCTAAAACCAATGTCCAATAATTTACTGCCTATTTTCTTAAGGAATTTTATGGTTTTGGGTCTTATATTTAGGTCTTTAATCCCTTTTTTAGTTAATTTTTGTAAACAGTATAAAAAGTTGTCTAGTTTCATTCTTTTACATTTTGCTGTCCAGTTTTCTCAGCAGAATTTATTGAAGAGACTGTCTTTTCCCCCTTGTAAATTCTTGCCTCTGCTATAGATTAGTTGAACATGTAGGCTCTAGGCTCTATTATGTTCTAAGGATCTGTGTAACTATTTTTATGCTATTGCCATACAGTTTTGATTATTATAACTTTGTAGTATAGTTTGAAATATGGGATTATGATAGCTCCAGTTTTGTTCATTATTTTCAGGATTGCTTTAGCTATTTGAGGTCTTTAGTGGTTCCAAACAAATTTTATAATTTCTTGTTCTAATTATGTTAAAAATACTATTGGTATTTTCATAGAAATTGCATTGAATCTGTTAAATCTTTGTGTAACACAGACTTTTAACAATATGGATTATCCCAATCCATGAGCTTGGTATATCTTTTCATTTACCTTGTCCCCTCCAGTTTCTTTCATCAATGGCTTGTAGTTTTCAGAATACAGATTTTTCGCCTCCTTGTTTACATTTATTCCAAATATTTTATTCTCTTTGATATAGTTGTAAATGAAAGCGATTCCTTACTTTCTCTGTTTGTTATTAGTGTATAGAAACACAGATTTTGGTATACTGACTTTGTATCCTACAACTTTGCTGAATTCATTTATTCTAATATCTTTTTTTTTGTGGCATCTTCAGTGTTTTCTGCATATATTATCATGTCATCTACAAATAGATGTTGTATTTCTTCTTTACAAATTTGGATGCCTCTAATTATGATAATTATGGTTTCTATAGGATTGCTGTGGCTAGGACTTTTTTTTTTTAATTTTAAGATTTTATTTTTTTGTTTGACAGAGAGAGGGAGCACACACACAGGCAGAGTGGCAGGCAGAGGGAGAGGAGGAAGTAGACTCCCTGCTCAGCAGGAAGCCTGATGCAGGGCTCGATCCCAGGACCCTGAGATCATGACCTCAGCTGAAGGCAGATGTTTAACTGACTGAGCCACCCAGGCACCAGGTGGTTAGAACTTCTAATACTATATTGAATAAAAGTGGTGAGAAGGAACAACCTTGTCTTGTTCCTGATTTTAGGGGAAAGGCTTTCAGTTTTTCTTCACCATTACATATGATATTGGTGTGGGGTTGTCATATTGTTTTTTATGTTGAGGTATTTTCCCTTTATACCTACTTTATTGAGAGTTTTGTCATGAATGGAAGTTGGATTTCATCAACTGCTTTATGTACATCTATTGAGATGCTCCTATGATTTTTACTTTTCATTTTGTTAATATGGTATATAGTGTTGATTGATTTGCAGGTATTGAACCATCTTTGCATCCCCAGAATACATCCCAGTTAACTGTGGTAAATAACCATTTTATTGTGTTGTTGAATTTGTTTTGTTAATATTTTGTTGATGTTTTTTGCATCTATGTTCATCAGGGATATTTGCCTGAAATTTTCATTATTCTGTAGTGTCTTTGTCTGGTTTTGATATCAGGATAATGCTGGCCTTGTAGAATGAATTTGCAAGCATTCTTTTCTTTTCAATTTTTCTGGAATAGTTTAAGAAGCTTAGGTATTAACTCTTCTTTCAATGTTCTGTAGAATTTACCTATGAAGCCATCTTGTCCTGGACTTTGGTTTGTTAGGTCCAACTTTGATACTTTTTACTTTTTTTTTTTCTTAGTTGCTCTAAATAAATTTTTAAACTTCTTGTACAGTGTTAACTGAATTTAGGGACAAAATTGGGCATCATTGATCTTAGTAGGAGACATTTTCATCCTTTTGTCATTGAGCATGTTGGTAGTTATGGGTTCACCATATATGTTTCTATAATTTTAAGGAGGTTCTCTTCCATTGTAGGTTGCTTTATTTTTAATCACTAAAGGCTATTGTACTTTGTCAATTGCTATGGCTGCCTCAATTGAGAAGATTATGTAGTTTTCTCTTCATTTTGTTAATGTAGTGTATTATATTAATTTGTATATCTTAAACCTCCATTACTTTTCCATGCTACATTCCAAAATTATTTTAAGAAGCTACTACATTCAGTTTGCTAGCATTTTGTTAAAGAATTTTGCATATATTTATTTTTTTCAGTGTTCCAAGTTCCATTGTTTATGTACCACACGCAGTGCTCCATGCAATATGTACCCTCCTTAATACCCACCACCAGGCTCACCCAACCTCCCACCCCCTTCTCCTCCAAAACTCTCAGTTTGTTTCTCAGTGTTCACAGCCTTTCATGGTTCGTTTCCCCCTCTGATTTCCCCCAGCTCACTTCTCCTCTTCTCCTCTCCATCTCCTCATGTCCTCCCTGTTATTCCTTATGCTCCACAAGTAAGTGAAACCATATGATAATTGACTCTCTCTGGTTGACTTGTTTTACTCAGCATAATCTCCTCTATTCCTGTCCATATTGATACAAAAGTTGGATATTCATCCTTTCTGAAGGAGGCATAGTTCTCCATTGTATATATGGACCATATCTTCTTTATCCATTCGTCCGTTGAAGGGCATCTTGGTTCTTTCCACAGTTTGGTGACTGTGGTCATTGCTGCTATGAACACTGGGTACAGATGGTCCTTCTCTTCACTGCATCTGTACCTTTGGGGTGAATACACAGTAGTATAATTGTATATATATTCTTAACTTAATATATATTCTTAACTAATGTATATATATTCTTAACTGTATATATTGTATATATATTCTTAGTGTAATTGTATATATATTCTTTTATATATATACATACATATATATGTGTATATATAAATAAATATATATATATATATGTTCTTATTGTTTTATAGTTTTCTTGTGATGTCTTTGTTTTACATTGTAATGATGACCTTATAGAATGAGTTGGGAAATATTCCCTCCTCTTCTAGTTTTGGAAAAGTTTGAAAAGGATTAGTGTTAATTCTTTGCTAAATATTTGGCGGAATTCATCACTGAAGCCACCTGATTCTGCCCTTTTCTTTGCTGGAAGGTTTTGATTGCTGATTCAACCTCTTTACTTGCTATAGGTCTATTAGATTTCTTGTTTTCTTTCTGAGTCTTGGATCAGTTCTTTATGGAAATCACTTTCAGGGCTAAACCATCAAACACAATTTCCTGGGAATAAGGTTTGCTCTGCTCTTTCTGGAAGCAAGTAGCCCTCCGCCTGCCACCCAGGGCATACAAGCTACAGTTTTCAAGACTGATGCTGTATTGTGTAAGAGGGTAGCCTAGAAAAGTTAAAATATCACAAAGCTCTCCTATCCTGTTTCAGTGGACTTTTTCTTGACTTAATGTTCACTTGGTTAGCAGCAACCTTTGACAAGCTTTGAGAGTTCTGATAAGGTTGATTCTGATAATTTTTTGTGATTTTTTTTTGTTTGTTTTGTTTCTTTGGGACCTAGGTTTCCCTACTGCACATTTTTTTTTTTTCCACTCTTACTCCTCACAAACTGTTCTTACTTTTTCAAGCATTATTTCTTTTTAATTTGGAGTTTTAAACATTTTCATTACTTTTACAGTCTTATCTAGGCTCTCTGGTGAAAGCATGCTATTGAATCAATTAACTCATGGCTTCCTTGTCTGTATCACATTGCATCGGTTGATAAACTAGCCATTTCATTTCTATGTGACTTGGTTCATCAGCTTTTTATTTCTTTTCTGGGAGAAATAAGGAATCTTTAGGGGAAATGGTCTCTCAGATTTGAATCTCATAAAGAATATTACTTGTGTGGGCAAATTCTTAGTATATAAGCAAACATGGCAGGGAATGTCTTTCTCATTTGCTTTCCCCACTATAGTATTTCTAGAGGATCCTGAAGGGTTCATGCACATCTGTTCTGCTTTTATTTTTCACTTATTTAAACCACATTGTGTCTTGATGTGCTCACCTTTGACATTTGTTACTGACCTTTGGCTGCTGTGTAAGGATCCATAACACTCTCACTTCATGTTTTTTTCTTGTTTTTCCCACGAATATTCTGAACATTTAAGGTCATGCTTCCCAGCCCCCCATGGGCTAATTGTTTTCAATCTCTGGTAATTTAGCACCAGTGAAAACAGAGACCAGCCTGGAAAAAAAAAAAAAGATGTTGAGAAAGAGATGTGTTTATTAAAAAAATTGTTTCCCTGTGTGCAAGTTGAATTAATAGATTTTTCAGAATGGAAAAGAACCTTTGAGATCACCTGTTCAGTATCTTCATTTTAAAGAGGGAATAGAATTCACAAAATCCCTTCGGGCAACAGATTCCTTCCCTCCAGGAAAGTATGCCTCTGCTGTATCACACAGTTGCTAGTTTCTTCGTCTAGATGGCTCTTCTCAGTGACTTTTCACTGAGCCTTACCTGGTAGCTGAATTTTCAGATTGCTGTGTGGTATAGTTTAGAGGGAACTGAGAAGATCCCTTTCCTAATGTTTTCCTTGCATATTTCCCCAGTCTTTGAAATCCTACCACTATTCATTTCTCTAGATCTGTACTGGTTGGTATGAATGAAGGTATCTCTTCAGGAGGGATGGCAACCCAGAGCATCAGTGCCTGAGGTGAAGGCCCTGGCATCTGGAGCAGGAAGCAGGAGTAAAAAGAACTATACAAATGAAAAGGGAACAAACCAAAGGCAAGTATGGTTGGGTTGGTGATTCAGAAGTAGAAGCACAGTGATTAAGATCGTAGAGGCTGAGCCAGGCTGACTCAGGTCAAATGGTGGGGTGGTGTGGGGGGGTACTCTGCCACTTATTCCTGTGTGACTTTGACAGGCCAGTTATAGGTTCTGAATCTGTTTCTACATCTGTACAAGGGGGATAATAATGATAGAAAAGATTAATGGGGAAAATGTATGAAGCACTTAGGACTTACACAAAGTATATGAGTGTTAGCTAACTGTTATTACTTCATTGTCATCATTTGTAAACATATGTTAAGCACTGAGGCTCTCCAGTGGACTCAGAGATTCAGCTTTTCAGTATGCACAGGGTCCAGTCCAATGTGCTTTCTCTTCATCTTTACTGCTGGCTCTTCTACTGGGATGTACAAAATAATTACATGTATTGATACCCAGGATATTTTTGTGCAAAGGAACACTTTTAGAATTTTAACTTTTTTTTTTTTTTTTTTTAATTTTAGAAAGATACCAGGCTGGATAATTTTGGCAACTAATGTTTGGACGCTCGAAACAAAAACCCAGTTTTCCATATTGTAGTCAGAGAATGACCTAAAGAGCCCTAAAGAAGCTCCAAATGATATCGACACTATTGTACTTTTAAAATGTTGAGGTCACTTCAGCGTGTCATTGCATGCATTAATAATGTCTTACTGTCTACATATAGAGGGTGGCAGGGCATAGTGACTCAAAGTTTGGTCAGATAAGAGCTCATGAACAAGTATATAATTTTCAACTCCATGCCTCATTTAAAAAATGAAAATGATACTAATAATACATTCCCCCAAAGTGTTCTACAGCTTAAGTTGGTTTTATGCATGCAAATCACATAGCAAAGTGCTTGGCACATAGTATACATTCGTAATTAGCATTAATGGTTGCAAATATTTACTCAATACAGGAAACAAACCTTTACTGATCTGGGTGCTTCCATGTGCTCGACCCTGGGCTCGAGCCAATAACTCAGGCACTTATCCTTCCCATTTCATAGTGCATACTCTAATAACTGATTATTCAAAGGCTGCAAGAGTAATCATATTTCCTTGTTATTTCTTTGGAAACCAGGGCACAGAGAGACTGAGAGCATTGCTCAAGGCATTTGTGGGGACATATAAGATTCCAAATAAGGACTGTCAGACTATACAGCTTTTCACAGTACCAGACTACCTTTTTGAAAAATTGCCTGTCCTGATATTTGTAACTTGGTCCAGAAAGCAGTGTCTACAAATCTCAGCCAAGGAAAAGAGATACTGGATTGTAACCATAAGAGTCTGCCCTTCTTGGATCTTAGGAAAAGCCTCTGGCCCTAATGAAAGGATGCCTAGATTCTTGAGGTCCAGAACATAAAGGCAGATGGCAGTAACACTGTGAACAGAGAGATCTAGGCGCCTTGTTATCTTGATAGACTAGGTCCCAGCAACATTTCTATCCCCTGTGTCTATACTCAAAAGGCAATTTAAAAATATATATATACCATGAAGATTTTTTTCCTGACCACAAATGTGATAGATGCTTACTTTGAAATTTGAAAATTAAAAAAAAAATAACCCCCCCCCACAAATACACACACAAAGAAGAAAAAAAAGTCCTAAATATCACCATTTACCCTTAAATACATAGTTTTTCAAATATATACATTATGACAACATGTATATACACATATACTTTTTATACAGAATGCATTTTAAGTACCTAGGTAACTAGCTTCTTCTATACTGCGGTTCTTATGGTCATGAGTGAAAACCCTTGTCAGTATAGGTCCTTAATACATTCCCCACTCTGACAGGCGGGCATCTTTGCAAACAAACCCAGTGTACAATACTGGATTTCTGCCACTTTGATGCCTCCCATTGTAAAAAATAAATAAATAAAATAAAATAAGAGATGTCAGTTAACAAATTCCACAAGGAGCAGGACTTAGCCTGTCCTGCCACCATCATATCTACAGTCTCTGCCTCAGGCCTCTGTATGGCTGACTGTCAGAAACTGTGTTGAATGAAGGCATTAGTATTTTTTTTTAGTTAATGTGTACAGATTTTATGATACTTAAAGCTTTAAGAATTAAGGTTTTAACAATAGCCAAACTATGGAAAGAACCTAGATGTCTATCAACAGATGAATGGATAAAGAAGATGTGGTATTGGTATGTGTGTGTGTGTGTGTGTGTGTGTGTGTATACACACACACACAACAGTATACTATACAGCCATTAAAAAGCCCACAAAATCTTGCCATTTACAATGACGTGGATGGAACTAGAGGGTATTATGCTAAGCAAAGTAAGTCAATCAGAGAAAGACAATCATCATATAGATCTCTCTGATATGAGAAATTTTAGAGGCAGGGTGGGTGGTCATGGGAGGAAGGAGGGAAAAAAAATGAAACAAGATGGGACCAGGGCGGGAGACAAACCATAAGAGACTCTTAATCTCAGGAAGCAAACTGAGGGTTGCTGGGAGGTAGAGGGGGATGGATAGGGTGCGTTATGGACACTGGAGGGTATGTGTTGTGTGAGCGCTGTGAATTGTGTAAGACTGAAGAAGCACAGACCTGTAACCCTGGAGCAAATAATACATCATATGTTAAAAAAAAAGAATTGAGGCTCTCTCTCTCTCTATATATATATGTGTGTGTGTGTGTGTGTGTATATATGTACACACCTATATAGCATCTGACATATGACTGCAATATATAATATATTAAAGTGCTTGTATGTGTTCATACATATATGTTTGCTTATATGTGTGTGTATGTATGTATGTATGTATGTATTTATAATCTCCTATATGGCAAAAGAGAGTTCTAGGAATCAAGATCCTTTCAAAAATCACATCTGGAAGCTCAGCTTCAGTGGTCATCCAGCTTCTTGGCCATCTGCACACTTTCCTGCAATAGATGTGGTAAATGTAAGTTTTCTCATTTAAAATGATTTTCTCTGGCCAGGCCTCTCTTACACGGGTGATGTGCTGGAGTATGGTGGTGTCTGACAGTGAAACCCTTCTGGAATCCCATGTGGTTGTCTTTCATTACAATTTGCAAAACCTTCTCAGACTTCTCATAACCAAGTTCATACTAATCACTTGCTAGCAGGGAATAATGCTAAAGCATGGGGAGTGGAGGCAAGTGTCATCTTCTCCCCACTCTTTTGCTGAATTTAGGTTTTTCCTTCTGGTTGATGAGTTCTGTGGAGCAGGTGTTTGGGAATTAGGCCTCCTCAGAGAAAAGCCTTCAGGATTTGCCCTGAGGAGAGATCCTGCTGGATCCTTTCCATCTGCTCCTACCTCTGATTTTTGGCACGAAGGCTGCATTCCCTTAACCATAGCCAGAAAGGATGTGCTTTCCCTGGCTCCCCCTGCTCTTCTGCTTCCTCTTCACACCACCCCAGTGTTCAGACACGGATGCCCACGTCTTTCCTGCATTCTGAGACTGAGTTCCCCTGGCTGCAGAATTTCCCAGGGGCCTACATTCCTTTCCTGTGTATCCGTGACAGCTCTTCAATTTCCAACAGTTCAGCTTGACCTGGATTATTGCATTTGATAAATAGCCACCATATGGTCAGCCTGGCAGGCTGTGGATTCTTGCATTCAGAAATGCTCCAATTCATCATGCACAGTTCCCATCAAAATGTAGTCAATCAGCTCATACTAAATCATGACAAATTGTTCTTTCACAGATTCACAGTGGATGCCATCACACAAAGCAGGGTTCTGTTTCCGTGTGTGTGTGTGTGTGTGTGTGTTTAAATCTCATGTTTGTCATTCAATTGAACAAATATTTACTGAACAGAACCGAATAGAGGCCCTGGGCTTGGTGTTGCCATGGATCCTGAGGTTGGTGAGAGAAAGTCTCTGCCTTTCTGGAGTATCTAATCTGGGGCATGGCTAAAAGGTGCACACACACATCTGGCACAGATGAAGCATTGTGCTTTTGCTGTATTTTGGACATCAGGAGAAGTTGGATCTTTCAGCAGAGATGATGGATTAATTACTTATGTTTGTTCATACTCATTGTTCTTACATCTTTGGACTTTTAAGATAGAGCAACAGTGCTACAAGCTGAACTGGGTTAAGACAAGAATCTTTGGTCAAGAGTAGTTAGCTATAGACAAAACATAAAATTAGAGCCAGCATTTACCTTTGAGTTTTTGGGAGCTCTGTGCACACACCTTTTATTTGTATGTTTTCTGAGAAAGACAAATAACTGTGAGATACTCATTTCCCTTTCTAAATTAATTTTTTCAAATCTAGAACCACTTTCCAACTAAATTTGGACTGGGTCAGATAAAGGGCAAGGATTAGATCCTATCCACCTCCTTTTTGGGTTTCCTTTTATTTTTCTATCATTGTAGGATGTCTACCTCTGTATTATAACATCTGAGGGGTGCCTGGGTGACTCAGTGGGTTAAAGCCTCTGCCTTCACCTCAGGTCATGATCCCAGGGTCCTGGGATGGAGCCCCACATCAGTCTCTCTGCTCAGCAGGAAGCCTGCTTCCTCCTCTCTCTCTGCCTGCCTCTGCCTGCTTGTGCTCTCTGTCTGTCAAATAAGTAAATCTTTTGAAAAATAAATAAATAAATAAAATTAAAAAATAATAAATAGTAAAACATCTGTGAATCACAGATGTTATTTACATCAGTTCCTTCTACTAAGTTCTGAGGCTGGTGGGCAGGTACTTGCAAATTCTGGCCCACTTTCTGGTACATAAAAAGGTGAATGATGGAAGAAGCTGTATATGGAGGCCTGGAGTGAGTGAAACAAAATGATTTGAAGCAAGGGGTGTGGGCTAGTGGGGGCCTGGGGTACATGGGGCTTAGGACGAGGGACCTATTTAACTGAGGTATAGCCTCAAGAGTAGGAAGGGCTAGGAAGAAAAGATGTCTTCTTCCTAGACACAGCTCAGCTCATTCATATTTTCTTCTTGAGGCACAGAAAAGTTTATCCAGTTATTGTTACTTTTCTTTCCTTCCCCTCACTCTCCTTTCGTCTCTACCTTCCCAAACCTTTCTTTCCTTCAGTGCTCTGGCTTTAATTATAATATTTTTTAAATTGTCTGATCACTCTAGAGCAGTGATACACAACCAGGGCAATTTTTCTGCCCCCTCCACCCTGCCACGCACATACAAGAGGACATTTGGCAATGCTCAGAGCCATTTTTTCCCCCTGTTGGTGTGATGTATACAGGTAGTTCTACTGACACGAGTGGGGGGAAGCTGGAGATGCTGCTAAATATCCTACCATGCACAAGAAAGTCTTAACTTAGGGGGAAATTATTTCCCCCCAAATAGAATTATCTGACCCAAATGTCAATAGTGTCAAGATTTTGAGAAACGTTGCCCTAGGAAATAAGGATATTTGGGATAAAGGATTGTATTACAAGCCTGTTACCATTATTAGCTAAAAGCTTCCTTCTTAAGTGAGTTTTTTTTTCTTTTTTATCTCTTTTTTTTACAAGAAGAGATGGCAGGTAGAATTAAAAACAACAACAACAACAACAACAACAACAACAAAACCTAAAAATATATGGTCTCATGTATGTGGAGAATCTAAAACAAAACAAAACCAACTAATAGGTTCAGAGAGCAGAATGGTAGTTGTCAGAAAAAGGAGTGAGGAGTGAGTGAAATGCGTGAAGGATTTCCAAAGGCACAAACTTCTGATTGTAAGATGAATAGGTCTTGGAGATGTAATGTACGGCATACTGCTGATAGTTAACAACACTATACTGTATATTTGAAATTCGCTGAGAGAAGAGATCTTAAAAGTTTTTACCACAAGAAAAAAAATTGTAACTACGTGAGGTGATGGATGTTGACTAAACTTGTTGTGGTTATTGTTTACAATACATACATATATGTTATGTCATATAATGTTATACAATGTTATACATATATGTCATACAATGTTATATGTCAGTTGTATCTCAATAAAATTTTTCTAACTGAAAAGAAAAGAGAGCAACAAAGGGTGAGGTCCCTGTGGTGGGTCACAGCACTCAAGTGCATCTACCTACACCTTGGCCTGGAAGTGCTTCTCCATAGGGAACCAGGAGATTGTGAGTGTCCTGTGTAACATCCTTCTTCCTGTGAATAGTAGCCCCTACCAGCAATGCTCATTGGCATTCAGCTACATCCTTTGCATGGTACCCACTAACACAGTAGCCCTTCCAAACCATTCCTCTGATTATTTTTTCCTTAAATATGTCATGAATATCTTTCAATGTAAGTAGCCATAGATGCACATTGTCTTTTTTAACGATGGCATGCTATTTTACTGCATAGGTACACCAGCATGTAATTAGCCAATCTCTCTGTTGTTTCCAATTTGAATTCTTCCAGTTATTCACAGTATATACAATACAGCAGTGAACAACTGTGCAAACATCTTTGTAAGCTTGTCTGATTATTTCTTTGGTATAAATTCTTATAAGTGGAATTACCCTAATAACACATCATCTGAAAAAGAAAACAATTCCATTTATAATGGCAACCAAACAAACAGTAAGAGTGACGTCCTGGGTAATGCACAGTCAGAGTTAGGCCTGAATATTTGGAGTATTTTGAATTTTATTATTTTTTGTAAATATGCTCCAAGAACAGAAGAAGGGAAGATTTGGTTTTTAAAAAAATACTCAATGCTAATATTACAGGGCCTAACTCAGAAAATATGCCCCCATTTTTTTAAACCAAATTTTACTTGGATACCAGGAAAAAGAAGTACTTTGTTACCTTTTAAATAAGAAATTTTGCATAATTATCATTATTTCTTAAGTAATTTGAGCATTTTCCAAGCCCAGTTTTAAGAGTAAGTGCCTGAAAGCCTCCTAAGTCTGATAAGACAAGCAGAGTCTCTACTCATTAAAGTAAATCAGAAATTCTTATAAAATACAGATATGACAAATTTCCATATGGAAAATGACAAAAAGAGATGACCAAATTGATAGAAATATTCAGTGTACCAGACAAAATGTTTAAACATATCAGGGAGACGTCTAGTTCCAATCAAGATGGAGCAGCCCCATTGCTCTCAGGACCTTCATTTTAGGACAGAAAATCCTTGGATCTAAAACAATAAACAAGTGTACAAAGACTGAAACATGGAAATAAGGAAGCAAATCACCTTAGGACTTTAAAAGAACAACACAATAGTGAGTTAGCCCTGGTGCCATAGTATGTTATCTGGAATGTTGCATATACAATTGAAACTCACTTGTTATACAATGAGACCGGAAAATCGCAGACTGAAAGAGAAGAGAAAATGAACAGATGCCATTACCAAGATAAATAAGACATTATAATTATTTAAACAAAGGATGTAGTATGCAGAGAAAATACTGAGATGATTACATTTAAAAAGTGGGGTAGATATAAAAAAACCTGAATGAAACGAGTTCCCTCTACTTCACTCAAAGGGCTCACATGTCAACACTAGTAGATTTGTGACTGTGATGCGTTACTGCATTGGTTGGCTAGGGCTGTCCTAACAAAGTCCCACATACTGTGAGGCTTACTTAACAGAAGTTTATTTTCTCGAAGTTTGGGAGGTTGGAAGCTCAAAATCAAAATGTATGCAAGGATGGTTTCCCTTGAAGTCTTTCTCCTTGACTTGTAGACAGTTGTCTTCTGCCTGTGTCTTCTCTCTGTGTATGTCTGTTTCCTGATTTCCTTTTTTAAAAAGATTTATTATTTTAGAGAGAGAGAGAGAGAGAGAGAAGGAGAGAGCACTGGGTAAGAGGCAGAGGGAGAAGAAGAGAGAGAATCTCAAGAAGACCCCCCTACTAAGCACAGAACTCAATGTAACGCTTGAACCCATGACCCTGAGCCATGACCTGAGCTGAAATCAAGAGTCGGCTAACTGACTGAGCCACCTAGGTGTCCCTTGATATCTTCTCATAGGGACATCAGGCATATTAGCTTAGGGCTTACTTTTATGACTTCATATTAACCTAATTACCTCTTTAAAGACCCTATCTCCAAATGTAGTGCATTCTGAGGTACTGGGGGTTAGGATCGAACATATGATTTGGGAGGGCCCATAAAAGTTATACATATTGTATTTTATGCAATTACATGTATATTATAATATCTAGAGCAATCACAAAGAAAGCCAAAGAAGTGATAGGAGAAAAAAAAAAAAAAACCCTAAAACTATAAATAAGATAAGAAATCCTTAAAAATGTTCAAGTATCCTTAGAGAAATAAAAAAATAAACTTAAGAATGAGAGACAGGGAAATTAAAAACCAGGGAAAAACCCATTAATCACCACTATTAAGAAGAAAGCAAAGTGTATCACTATAGATCCTATAGCCAGTATGGGGATGGTAAAGATATAATACAACCAAATTTAAACCCAGATTTGAGATTATTTTACAAGTTAGAATAAATGGGCCATTTAACAATTACAATTACATTAACATTAACAATTGTTAATGTTAGTGATTTTAAGAAAAATCACTAACTATAGAAGAAAAAGATGCAACAGAGAACTGAATATTCTTATGATGATTAAATAATTGAATTAGTGATTAAAAGCTCCCCAAAAAGAAATATTTAATTTCATTTGGTTACACCAGAGAATTTTACCAAATAACTAAAGAATAATTAATAATGACTTTGCATAATCTCTTCCAGGAAATAGAAAAGTGGAGAACATAATTCAACTCTTCTTATAAAGCTAGTGTTATTAGATACCAAAACCAGATAAAGACAATACAAACAATAGAAAAACTACAGATTAGTTTCTTTGATGAAGCTAGATGCAAAAAACCATAACAAATATTAGCAAATAGAACCCAACAGAGCATAAAATAATTATACTTCATGACCAAGTAAGATTTATACCAGGTATGGAAGGCTAGCTCAACATTCAAAATCAATCAATGCAATCTACAAAATCAATGGGCTAAAGAAACAAGCATCATATAATCATATCGTTTGGTGCAGAATATGTATTTGATATAATCTAATGCCTACTCATTATAAAAACTCTCAGTAAACTAGGAACAAAGGAAACTTCCTTGATATGGAGCATCTACAAAATTAAACATCCAACCTACAGCTATCATTTTACTTAATGATGCAAGACTGAAAATTAGGAACAAGGCAAGTGTGTATGTTTTCACTAGTCTTATTCAACATAGTACTGACAGTCCTAACCACTACAATATGGCAAGGATAACAGGCAGTCTGGAAAGAGTAACAGTATATTTATTTACAGATAACCTGATTGTCTACATAAAAATCACAAGGAATGTTCAAAATACACTTAGAACTAATGAATTCAGCAAGGTCTTAAGAGAAAAGATCATCATACAAATTGAATCATATCTGTATATAACAGAGAATATGTAGAAGCCAAAGTTAAAAACACAATAACATTAACAATTGTTCCAAAAAATGAAACACTGAGGTATAAATCTAACAAAATATTCTATATACTGAAAATTACAAAATGCTGCTGAAAGAAATCTGAGAAGCCCTAAGTAAATAGAGAAATATTCTGTCCCATATTTGGAAGACTCAACAAAATAACGATGTCAGTTTTCTCCTACTTGACTATAGGTTTAATGTAATTCTTGTCAAAATATTGTCAGTGAATTTGGTGGATATAGACAAGCTTGTTTTCAAACTTATATAAAATGAGGGCACCTGGTGGCTTCGTTGGTTAATGACTGCCTTCAGCTCAGGTCAAGATCTCAGGGTCCTGGGATTGAGCTCTGAGCCAGGCTCTCTGCTCAGCAGGGAGTCTGCTTCTCTCTCTCAATCTCTCTCTCCAAAAAAAAAAAAAAAAAATAGTAATAATAATTATGGGGCACTTGGGTGGCTCAGTGTGTTAAGCCTCTCCCTTAAGCTCAGGTCATGATCCCAGAGTCCTGGGATCAAGCCACACATCAGGTTCTTTGCTCATCAGGGAGCCTGCTTCCCCCCTCTCTCTGCCTGTTTCTCTGCCTACATGTGATCTCTCTCTCTCTCTCTGCCAAATAAATAAATCTTTAAAAATTATATATACATATATATGTATATGTGTATATGTGTGTATGTATGATTATATAAGACCTAGAATAGCTGAAGCAATTTTGAAAAAAAAACTGGAAGTATTAATCTATCTTACTTGAAGATTTTTTATGTAGCTGTAGTAATAAAGACAGTAAGTTTGGATAGAAGAATAGACAGGTAACTCAACAGAAGAGAATGAGGAACCCATAGTAGACCCACACAATTATGCTCAACTGATTTTTGACAATGTTGGGCATCTATAGGCAAACAGACCAAAAAACCCTTACAGAACCTCAACATTAACTTCAAAATTTATATTTAAAATATTCACTCAAAATAAAATGTAAAATTATAAGCTTTTATTTTAAAAATAGGTAATTCTTAGGATCTAAGCTTAGTCACAATAATTCTTAGACTTGACCCAGATTCATAATAAAGGAAAAATTGATAAGCTGGGCCTCATTAAAATTAAGGCCCAACTGAAGAACTTTTAAGAAGATGAAAGGAGAGAAAATATTTGTAAACCACATATCCAACAGAAGATTAGTGCCTAGAATGTATAAAAAACTCAAAACTTAGCAGTAGAGAAACAAACAGTCCAATTGGAATATGGGCAAAAGACATGAAGAGACATTTCATTGAAGGAGATAAGCAGATAACAAACAAAAGATGTTTAATATCACCAGCCATTAGGGAAATACAAATTAAAACCACAAGAAGAGGGGTGCCTGGGTGGCTCAGGTCATGATCCTGGGGTTCTGGGATTGAGCCCTCTATCAGGCTGCCTGCTCAGAGGCAACCCTTATTCTCCTTCCCTCTGCCTTTCCCCACCCCTTGTGCTCTCTCTCACCCACTCTCCCAAGTAAATGAATAAAATCTTAAAAAAGAAAACACACACAGAAAAAGATACCCCTACAGGCCAATCAGAATGACTAAAACAAAAGAATAGTGATAATGTCGCAAGGATATGGAGAGTCCAAAACTATTCATGTGACTGGTAATTCAACCCATTGCACTCTTGGACATTTGTCCCTAAGAAATGAAAACTACACAAAAACCTGAATGTACTTTTTCATAGCAGGTTTATGAGTAACAGCCCAAATCTGAAAGCAGTCAGATGTTCTTTAGTGGGTGAGAATGGCCAAACAATCTGGTCCATTCCTACCACTGAATAATACTCAGCTCTGAAATGGAATGAACTGTTGATACATAGAACAGTTTGGATGGTTCTCAAGTAAATCATGCTGAGTGAAAGAGTCCATTGAAAAGGTTACATACCAATCATGCTGAGTGAAAGAGTCCATTGAAAAGGTTACATACCATACAATTCTATTTAGATAACATTCTTTTAATGACAAAATCATAGCAACAAAGACCAGATGAGTGGTTGCTATGTATTGGGGGGCTGGTGGCAGGAAGGAAAGGAAAGCGACTATGACTAGAGTTGTGTGAGGGATACAGCTCTGTGCCTTTACTGTGATGGAGGTGACATAAATCTACACATGTGATATATGTGTGCTGAACTAAACACACACATGTGAAACTACAGGCAAAACTGGTGAAATCTAAGTAAAGTCAGTGAAACTTGGTTGTGAATTTTTACTATAGTGTTGCAAGATCTTAACATTGGGGGAGACCAGGTCTGCATTACTTCTTAAACCTGCATGTGACCTACAGTGATCTCAAAAAGAAAGTTAAAATATATATGAGCATGCTTTTCACATGTGTGTATATGAATGTGTTAAGAATGATTTGGACATAATTTTATCCAGTGAACACTGTAGGGGGTGCCAAAGACTTCTGGTCTGAGAAAGGGTCTTCACAATAGGCACAGGCTGTGTGCATAATGTGAGTACCCTCACAGTCTTGCTACAGAGAGGCCACTCGGGTGTGAATAAGACCCACCTGGTGTCAGAGGTCTTCCAACATGGGCTTGTATCACCTGAGCTCTACTTAGCGGGGCCCTCCTGTTCAGATAAATGCATTGGGTGCAGTTGATGTTAGAAGTTCATGGATCCAGTTAATTAATTTTAATCTTAAAATACAAAATCCTAAAAACTGCCTTTTTCCAGTTTGGGAAATGACAGTCTTTGGTTTATGGTATGACCTGCCTCTTTATTCCTAGTGTTCTAATTATATGAGGATTTGGGGATAACTGATCAGAATTTCCACTGAGGAGTTAAGACACTCACACTTGGCTCTAAAAAAATGATTTGGAGGCATATTCCGTCTCCTCAAATGCTTTCAAATAAATGCCAAGGTTCTGTAACAATAAATGATATTGAAGATGATGAAAATGATGATGATGGTGATGATAGTCTTCCTATGAGGGGGATTTCCCATGGTGGGAAGCATTGTTATTCAAATATTATTTATTGTTAATTGGATCTTTGGCTGAAGACTGTTCTATGGTCATATAACTACAAACACATAGCTTTCTATACTATATGCCTCAGGAATATGATGCTATGGATTGAATTTCAGAATTGCCACCACTTTAACACATGAGCTCACTTCTCCTAATTGAAGTGCTGACAGGACCTACCTTTTAATTCATTAAATTTAGTATATGTGATTGTTAATATTTGATTTCTCAAGATAAATATGTAATTTGAGTGAATGTTTGCATTTTTTTGCACAGTGCTGCCGAGAGTACTATGCATAGTAAAAGTTAACCAAGTCTCAAATCTTAAAAATCCCAGGGAAAGGATGCCTGGGTGGCTTAGGCAGTTAAGCATCTGCCTTTACCTCAGGTCATGATTCCAGGGTCCTGGGATCGAGCCCCACATCAGTCTCCCTGCTCGGTGGGGAGTATGCTTTTCCTTCTCCCTCTGCTGCTCCCCCTGCTTATGCACTCCCTCTCTCTGTCAAATAAAAAAAATAAATAAATCTTCCAAAAAAAAAAAAATCTCAGAGAAAAAAAAATCCCAGGAAGAGCAAATAAAACTCACATTAATAGAAATGACACAAAATTATTTCTAACTAATATTTTCTTTAATTGTTTTTGGATTATTGTCTTTTAAAGTTTAAAAACTTGATTATGCCAGGCTTTCATATTTGTGAATTCCAAAATAAGTATTGGTCACTGTAAAGAAAAACATTCTTCTCACGCTTCTACTGCCATACTCATACCGCTGCTGATACCAGTTGTGGGGGTTTTGTACACGTCAGGCAATTCTGTAACAATAGCTGGGTATCTTCTAATTTAAATCAATCCTGACACCATCTACCTGGCCATACCATGAGATCCCACAGGTTAAGCTCAGACCCATAAGACTGCTCTACTTTCTATGCCAATTGCAAGGCCTAGATTATCACCTGCACTTCTGACCACTGGCTATAAATCAGGTTTCCAGTGAGCTCTTCCTTAGGTTGCATTATTTGCAAGGATGGTAAACTCAGGGAAACAGTTACGTTTATTGATTCTTTACATAATAAAGGATATGATAAAGGATACAGATGAACAGCCAGATGAAGAGATACATAGAGTGAGGTCTAGAAGGGTCCTGAGAACAAGAACTTCTTTCCCCATAAAGTTGGGTCTATAGACATTAAATGGACAAACCTTTCAGAAATTTAAAAAAAAAAAAAAAAAAGGAAGAAAGTTTTATTCAAGCCAGCCCCAAAGTAAGGACAGCTGCCTGAGATACACAATCTTCACAAAGAAGAGTGTTCCAAAGAAAGAATGTTTAATACAGGGTTACACTCTTTTTGGTTACATTATTACAAATCATCATGATGAAAGACAGTTCATAAAATAACAGATCTTATCTTGTGCTTTTAGTATGTGCAAGGGTGCAGGCTTTGGAGGTAGGAACTTGGGGAGATTTTTACTCTTTAGTTTGAAATGTTTCTTTTAGGTTATTTGTTAATGAGGCAGATGTACAATGTGTGCTTGGGGCAGAAATAGAGCCCATGCTCTGGAGTTTGGTGAAGTAATTCTGGCCTTGATAAAAATACAGCTTCTCTGGCATTGCAGAAACAGGGCCCACAAACATTAAAAATTAAAAATTTCCTTTCTCAGGGTGCTTGACCCTTCTGGCACAGAGTTGTATTCATCAACCAAGGTCTCCAAACCCCATAATAGTGGGATTGTTATGCAGGTTTCATCATATAGGCATGATGGATTATTAACTCAGTTTCCCTTTTTCCTTTCTGGAAGAGGGGTAATTGAGCTAAAAATCCCAAGCCTCTAATCATGGTGTGGTCTTTCTAGTGACCAGCCTTCATCATCCTGAAGCTATCCAGTGCCCAACAAGCATTACCTCATTTCAACAAAATATATTCCTATCATCTAGAAAATTCTAAGGGATTTAGGAGCTATGTGTCAGGAAGCTGGGTCAAATACCAAATATTAAAATAAAAGATCATGTTAATGCTCTTATCACTTAGGAAATTGAAAGAATTATAGGAACTCTGTGCCACTGAAGGCAGAGACCAGTATACTATGTTTTATAGTCATACATTTCTTTTCAGTGAATGTGGAAGATTTGACAAGTGTTTATGTGTACTGTGATCTTCATCATATAGTAATATATTCAATGACACTAACCAACCATTCTCAGCAGGTTCTAGGCCTACTGTAGGCCTTGCCTCTGCTTTGACATACCCATCTGTATCCACATTTGTCCTGCACTGAAAAGTCACTCCTTGGAACTGAATCCCCTATCCTTCAGTGTTCCTAATATCATATTAGCTCTGTCTAATGCTTAGAAGGTAAACTCTCTGTTGTCAAAGTCTCAAATCAAAGACTTCCACTCAAGCATAGTTAAAGTAAGAGCCCATGGAGCTTGGGGCTGCCCACAATAGGACCTACTCAGATGACACAGGTCTGTCCCTGCAGCAGGAGGGAATCAGAAGAAATAGGACCAGTTTATAAATACCAAAGTGTGGGCAGGCAGCCTGGAAAAGAGAACACTAAAAGGAATTGCTTCTTATTTTCCTTTAAATCTTTCTTTATTTGGTTTTATAAATCATAAAAATTATACACATGCATTGTAAGAAGTATATAATAAAAAATAGTTATGTATTAAAAAAGAGTTAACTCCCTTTTCTGGTCTCTGTTCTTTCACACCCACTTGGGGTGACCAATATCAATAGTTTGGGGGTAAGTTCACCCACAGTTTTCTCCTGGCTCTTATACATGCATTCAAATATAAATTATATGCCTTTTAAAATGATTGCCTTTTAAATGGTCTTTTGACATATCTGTTTCTCATGGTGAGGGCTCTCTTTAATGGTTAGTGGGAAAATAAATAAACAGCTGTTTTAATGAACAAAAGGCTAGCTCAGCCAGAACCCTATAGAATGTGCCTCTCAGTACATGGAAATTACCAAGTTGAGGCAGTCTTAGTGCAGCACACAAGCATGTCGAGGCCACAGAATAGAACGTCCCTTGCCTTAAGGTGTTTGGGGAGGGAGAAAACCTACTCCTAATAAAATGTGAAGTCACATGAAAAATAACTCTTGTTAGCTTCTGTTTACAGACTGTTGAGCCATTTGCTCTGCCTTAAAATGATGATTTTAGTAATTTTCTTTATGATATCTTCGTTTTTGTTTTTGTTTTGTTTTCTTACACTTTGCCTATGGCACTTGATTGAATCAAATGACAAGAAAAGTAACCAAGTCCTGTTGCCTTCCCAAGGCTTTTGTACATTGACGAGCATGGTCCATTAAATGGTCAAGCTTTCCAGGCTTTGGAGTATGAACTTGCATGCAAACTTAGTCTCAGGGTAAGGTAAATTTTAAGAGTGATTAAAATTTTTTTTTTTAAAGATTTTGTTTATTTATTTGACAGACAGATTACATGTAGGCAGAGAGGCAGGCAGAGAGAGAGGAGGAAGCAGGCTCCCTGCTGAGCAGAGAGCCCGATGCGGGGCTCGATCCCAGGACCCTGAGATCATGACCTGAGCCGAAGGCAGAGGCTTAACCCACTGAGCCACCCAGGCGCCCCAAGAGTGATTAAAATTTGTCTGTTTGTTTTATTAAACCTTTTTTCTCATTCACACATTGAGGGAAACGTGGAGGGCTGTATGTATGACTGGTGCTGTCGTATGCATTTGCTACACCGACACCAATTAAGTACAGCTTATGTTTCCTGTGAGATGTTAAGCTAATCTCAGCAGGTATATTACCTGTAGCTTTTTCTTCTGCCTCATACCGTTTTAACTGGGCTAGTCTACCTAGGTAAGAATAAAAGCCCCAGGTGATCTTCATTCCTAGGTTGAATGAGAGATGGAAGATGTAATACACTGAAATACTAGTTAACTGGAATCACACAGCTAAGAGAAATTCATTGTAACAAATTAAGATATTTCCTTCCAAGGTTATCTATGTGTAACTATAAGTTTTGAAATTTTAAAAGATTAGGAGGACCAGTGGAAGCAAAAAGAAAATTTAGTATTAAATGACAGACTTATGCCCTCATATATCAATAATTACCTTAAATGTAAATGGTTAAACAGGCGAGGCTGAAAATTTAAAAATGATCCAACTCTATGCTCCTTACAAGAACCTCACTTCAAATTCAATGATATAGGTAGGTTGAAAGTAAAAGAGTGAGAACAATTATACCATGTAAATATTGAATTAAAATTTAAAAAGTAGGGGAGTTATGTTAATATCTTATGAAGTAGAATTCAATAACAAGATAAAGAGGGGAATTACATAAAGATAAAAGTATCAACCCACAAGGAAGATGTAATGATTCTAAACATGTGTATCAAAAAATAGAGCCTCAAAATACATGAAGCAAAAACAGATGAGGCTTAAAGAAGAACTATATACACCCATTTGAGAAGTACATACTCATATGTACTTCAAACATACTTCAGGAAGACTACAAGAAATCTATCAGTGCACTCAACCACCAGGATTTAATTGACAACAGCATACACATTGCTAGCTCATAAAGCAAATTTCAACAAACTTAAGAGAATTGCAATCATACGGGGTGCCTGAGTGGCTCAGTGGTTAAGCATCTGCCTTTGGCTCGGGTCATTTTCCCTGGGGTCCTGAGATCTGAGTCCTGCTTTAGGCTCCCTGCTCAGTGGGAGGCCTACTTTTCCCTCTCCCTCTGTCCCTTCTGCTTGTGCATGCTCTCTCTCCTTTAAATAAATAAATAGAATCTTTAAAAAAAAGAAGAATTGAAATCATACAGTTTGTTCTGTGCCTATAGTACAATCAAATTAGAAATCAGTAACAGAAAGACAAGAAGACCTCTAAACAAATGGAAATAAATACATATCTAAATAATCCATCAAAAAAGTTTAAGAGAAAAAATAATACATAGAATTGAACAAAAATGAAAACATATCAAAATATGTAGGATAAAGTTAAAGCAGTGCTGAGAGGGACATTCATAGCAAGAAATGTTTGCATTAGAAATCAGAAAAGATTTCAAATCAGTAATCTAACTTCCTACTATAGGAAATTAGAAAAGCAAAATGGACCCAAATCAAATAGAAGGAAGACAGTACTAACGATAAGAGCAGAAATCAATGAAATTGAAAATAGGAAAACAGTACACAAAATCAATGAATAAAAAAGCTGATTCTGCCCTCCAAATCAATAGAACTGACAGGCAAGATGACAAAAATAAAAAGAAAAATGAAAATTATCATTATTAGGAATATCAGTACAAATCCTACAGCTGTTACAAAGGTAATGAGGAAACATAATGAGCACTTTTATGCTCATAAATTCAACAACTTTAAGAAATGTACCAACTTTAAGAAATGATCCTTGAAAATTACAAAACTTCAACAGGATTAAATAGACAATCTGAATAGAGTCCCTGCAGAAATTTAATTTGTGATTACTACACTCCCCCCACCCCAAAAAAATATCTTGGCCCAGATGGTTACACTAAATAATCTCATGCAATCTCTTCAATTTTACACAAGCTCTTCTAGAAAATAGAATTAGGGTCTCACATCTCCAATTCTTTATGCCTTTTAAAAAACTAAGTGTTTAATTTTAGGTTAGTTTCAGATTTATAGGAAAGTCAGGAAGATAGTAGAGTGAGTTCCCATATATCCCACACCTAGTTTCCACTTCTGTTAACATCTTATATCAAAATGATACGTTCATCACAAGTAATGAGCCAAAACTGAGACATTATTGTGAACTGAAGTCCATATTTTATTTATATTTCCTAATGGAATATATGGAACTGTGAGTTCTATGTCATTTTTCTGTTCCAGGATCCCATTTAGGATAGCACATTATATTTAGTTGTCCTGTCTCCGTTGTGGGTTTTTTGTTTGTTTCGTGCTTTCTTACTTTCTGGTACTGCAAGGTGCTCTAGGCTCATCTTATATATTCCCCTTCCCTAGCCCTAGCATCAGTCATTTTCTCCAAGTGTTTATGTCTTGTAACCTTAGACCACTGTTAGCATCACTGGAGCGGCCTTGGTATGGTGGTTGTATATGGAATAGGAGAACCATGCTATACTTTTCTGATATATTCTCAGTCTTTAGGTAGGCCTGTGTCTCAATGTTGTGGGCTTCATAGTTATTTTTGTCCTTGCTCTAGTGGTATAGATTTTCCTCCTACCCCATTCTTTCAGGGGTGGTAAAGTTTCTGAATTCTGCTATTGCAAAGTAATTTCCTCTGGAGAGAGGCTTTTGTTATGGAGCAGGCTCTGTGAATGTTTCACAATAATTACTGTCCCTTACCCACTACCAGGACCATGAGGATGGATTCCTCTTATATCCTAACCTTGAAAATCTAAAGAGTTTATGTCTTGTAGCTAATCTAGGGATTCTGATCAATTGCAATGTATTTGTGTGTGTGTGTGTGCCTGTGTGTGTGTTGGGAGTAGGGGTTTGCAAGACCCCAAGAAATTCTCTGACACCAGCTCAGTGTCCTACATAAAGTTTAACTCTGACACTGTGTACTTGGAGATAGCATCAGAATCCACAAGATAAGGGCCCAGTCCTATAAGACTGCCCACTCCAATACACACACTTCAAAAGCCAGTTGCAAGTGAAAGTTATTGCCTGTGCTTCTGACAGACTAGCTATAGATTAGGAGTTCCAACTGCCCCCACCTTAGGTTTGATTAATTTGCTAGAGGGACTCACACAACTCAGAGAACTATTTTACTTACTAAATTATCTGCTTGTTATGAAAGGATATAACTCAAAAACAGCCAGATGGAAGAGATGCATAGAACAAATATGGACAAAGGACACAGAGCTTCCATGGCCTCTCTAAGTACAACTTTCTCCAGGCATCTTCACGTGTTCACCCACCTGGAAGTTTTCCAAGCCTTGTCATTTTGGGTTTTTATGGAGGTTTCATTACTTAAACATGGTTGATTAAATCACTGGCCATTGACAATTGATTAATTATCCAGTCCCTCTCCCCTCTGGAGAGGTCAGAGAAGTAGAACTAAAATTTCCAACCCTCTAATCACATTGTTGGTTCTCCTGGCAACCAGCCTCCATCCTTAGAGGGCATCTGAAGTCACCTCATTAACATGACAAAAGACACTTCCTTGCTCTCATCACTTAGGAAATCTCAAGCATTTGAGGAGCTCTGTGCCAGAAACAGGGAGGGAGACTAACTATAAGTATTTCTTATAAACCACAATATCACAGAATCTGGTGGAGTTCCTGAGAAAAAAGGTCCAGGAAAGCATTGGATGTATCTTATGATGGGGCCCACGAGATTTTCTCATTGTTGTACTCACCTAAGCTCGGCCTCCAGAAAATTAACCTTTCATTGATCCTGCCGTTTTATGGCTCCTGTGGCTTCTGCCCAGTGCAAGCAGATCTCCTTTGCTTACTTCTCAGAATGTTGCCATCTCTTAAGATTTTGGTGTGAGAGTTCGCCCTATGATTTAGTTCTCTGAGGCGTCGAAGAAAGGTCATTGATTTTCAGTTTGTACAGATTTTTCTTGTCATAAAGCAGGAATGAGAGCTTTTGGGTTCTCTGAATATACAGGAACCAAATTCATATGTCCCACTAAACAATTTTTTTTCCCACTTGAACTTCTACCTTAAGTATTTTCTTACGTCATTTAATTTCTTTAGAAAACACAATTTTGTGTTGTTTTCACTTACATTGTGGGCCTATAAATTGGTCATCTGATCTCTCATGTATAATTAGTTAACTAGTTTGCTAGTTCATAATACTATGATTTATTTGGGGACTTTTTCCATCCACTTACTTTATTTACAGTCAGTAATCCTTTCCAACAAGGAAACTCTGCCCTTTAGGTCTAGGAATAATCTTGAAATATTTCTTCAATAATTTCCTCTAATGGGATGCCTGGGTGGCTCAATCAGTTAAGTGTCTGGCTCCAGCTCAGGTCATGGTCTCTGGGATCAAATCCAGCATCAGGACTCCTGCTGAGCAGGGAGCATGCTTCTCCCTCTGCCTACAACTCCCCCTGCTTATGCACTTGCTCTCTCTCTCTCTCTGACAAATAAATAGATAAAATCTTAAAAAATCAATTTCCTTTAATATGTGTTCACTGATTTCACTTTTAAAAATTCCTACTCTGTAGATAGCTTCTGGAGGGATCTTCTCTTTTACATATATTTTCCCTACTCTTTTCATTTTTTTTTTTGTTGTTGTTGTTTATTTTTTTAAACTTCGGTCATAGATTTCCTCAACTTTATGTTTTATTCCTTCTAATTAAACTATCATATTTTTCCCAAGAACTTTTTCTTTCCCGAATAATTATTTTTCTCTCTTGAATGCAGTAATTCTTTTCCTCTCTCTGAGGTTATATTAATAACAGTTTATTTTATGTTATTTTTCCATGCATTGCTTCTGCTTCCTCCAAGTTCTTTTTTTTTTCCTGTTTGTTTGGATTTCTGTGTTTTTATGTGAATCTATGTTTTTCACCTCTAGTGGTTCTTCCTTGTCTGTCCATAAATTTGATTGTCACGTGACAAGTGGATCTAAGACTTTTCATTAGGTAGTGAGTGATTGGGAGTTTAATGGAGTAACCACATAGCAGTGTGTCTATGAACTAGACTAAGCTGAGAGCAAAGATAAGGGATTTTTCTGGCTGTGATCTGGTGAGAGGTTGAAGCATTTGGAGGAGGTATATTTCTTGAGTTTTAAGAACTGGGCAAATATTCAGACAAAGGTAGGCTAGACAATCAGAATCCTAATACATTTTGGCAGAAGTCTGTGCCCCCTAGCTTATAATCGTTCAATACTTTTTTTTTTTTTACGGATTTATTTATTTATTTGACACACAGAGAAAGAGAGATCACAGGTAGGCAGAGAGGCAGGCAGAGAGAGAGGGAGAAACAGGCTTCCTGCTGAGCAGAGAGCCAGATGTGGGGCTCTCCATCCCAGGACCCTGAGATCATGACCTGAGCTGAAGGCAGAGGCTTAACCCTCTCAGCCACCAAGGTGCCCCTTAATCATTCAATCCTTAAAGCTTTAAATCTAGAGATTCCTGCTTTCTCTCTTTTGAAATATGTCCCTTTGGGCATTTGTTTCTAAGGGAGACCAGTTTCATCAAAATTAAAAATCTGATATAGAATAAAACCTTCTACATGAATGAAATATGGATAACAGCCACAGGGAATATGAAACTGTATAAAAAACTTACCAACTATTTGATTACCTGGATACCTGGAAAAGACGAGATAAATGCTTAATTCTGCCTCCTCCCCTTTGTTTATGGGTTTGGATGGTAAGGCACTAGCTAATTATTTTGCAAAAATGACTAATATTAAAAAAAAACTCTATAAAGGGGGCACCTGGGTTGCTCAGTGGGTTAAGCCTCTGCCTTTGGCTCAAGTCATGATCTCAGGGTCCTGGGATCGAGCCCCACATTAGGCTCTCTGTTCAGTGGGGAGTCTGCTTCCCCCTCTCTCTGCCTGCTTGTGATCTCTCTCTCTCTGTGTCAAATAAATAAATCAAATCTTAAAAAAAAATCTCTATAAAGGCATGGAATAAACATATCTGATATATTTTTAATCAATTGCACTTACTCTTACACTTACTAAAACTCAGATTGTCTTATTTGTAGCCAGTGGGAAGATATTGAAATTTCCTCCTAACTTCTTTGGGTATATATTCAATAGTCTTTAACAGATTATTTGCATTCTGTTATAACAAGATACTCCAGACTTATCTCATGCATTTCCTACTTTAAACCTGGAATGACCATTTTTTAAAAGAGTACCTGTTTCTCTTTACTGCTAAATAATATTTAGTGACTACCATATCGATTCTAGGAATACTCATTACTGGTAGATTTAACATTGTTTATAGGTTTTTTCAGTAGAACAACCTGGGAAATACGTGCTGTGTTGTTGTTATAAACTAAAATGCAGCTGAGTGCACACTGATACATTTAATTCAAATTTAGGACTATGTGATCGTACTTAATTTCATCAGTGTTAAAATCATATATTCTCTCTCTGGTGATTGGAGATCCCAGGTCCCTCACTTAATTTTTTATTTTCTTTGTTCTGAAACACACACATAACATTCTTGGCATAACAATAACAACACTAAGAAGTAGTGTTTTTTTAAGCATGTGCCGCAATAAAAACGAGTTTTGATTGAAAAAAATGTAGTCATGAAGGTAGCTGAGTAAGCATAGATAAACATTCTGCTACAAGTTTCCAGGGTGGTTTTAGTTGATGAATGAAGTCAGTGATTTAAAAGTGAAAGTAAGAGATGAAGTTAATTGACTAGATAATACAAGGTACAGATTTATTGAGGGAATAAGGAAATATTTACCCAAAAGAATTATTCCGTTTGCTCTTAGAAATGTACCATTACAATGAACTCACAGGTATAATTATCACCTGTAGCCTTTATTGCAAAGAGTTTATTATAATAATTACATGGAATAAGCCTTTCAGTAGAGGTAATTGGCCTTTTGATTTCTGGAAAAAATTAATTTTTAGATAAATTTTGATAACTTATTAATGTTAAAATTTGCCCTTAGTTTACTTTCCTATTATCACATCCAGGACATACTTTAAAAAGTGAAATAAACAAACAGTGAGCTATTTCTAGACATTTTTTTTTTGTTTTAAAGTCAGCTATATCCTTTCACTAATGGTGGAACTTAGATAGGGTTTGATTGCTAAGAAACCTCAGAGGACCCAAAATGACCATGCCTACAAAGCTATAGTTTACTACAGGAAAAGGATTTGGTATAGCAGCTACAGCACTAAAAAAAAAAAAAAAAAAAAAAAAAAAAAAAAATTGTGATAGTCAAAGACACCCTGACAGGTCCAGGTGGCACCTATAAACACTCATTCTCTCAGACCCAGAAGCACTGACACATGCACAGAGCGTCTTGGGTTCAGATGCCCAGAACTGAGTCTCAGTCAGGATATTTTAAAATTTGCTGGTTGTGTGGGCATATCCCAGCCACACAACCAACCGAAATAGCAGATACTAATGGGTTTCTCACCTTCATCACTGAGAGTGTAATTCATCACTCTCACTATTATTGTCACTGAATGGAAAGGGCTTGCTGCTTGGAATATGTCAGACACTGGATCGGCCCAAGTCCTTTCCGTTTGAGCAAATAGTTTTTATTACTTGCGGCATGAAAGGAAACAGGGAGATAGCTCTCAAAGCACGAACTCCTCATAGCATTATTACAGGAAGTTTAATTCAATGTATTAGGGAGCAGAGGAAGGCAGCTCGCATATACATTAAAGAACTTAGGCATATTCTATTACTTAGGAACTTTGGTTCAGTTGTGCATTCCCAGCAGGTCAATATGCTAGTGCATATACCATTTGTTCAAAAACTGGGAGAAAGCCCCACTCATAGGAGGAGATCTCAGTATTATAATGAGCTAAAAGTAAGTTTAAGACAACTTAGAGGGTCTTCTGCAGAGGTCCCCAACTTCAGTCTGGTTCAAACTGGCTCACATATGGGATTATCAGATGAAACACCTAGCAAAGGACTCCAAGGTGAAACACCTAATTGGGTGTCCCCGTGGAAGGAACTGCTCATTCTTTGAAACAAAACACATTTTTCCCTGCTTTTGTCCCTATTCCCTCCTGTCTCTTCTAGTAACAGTTGTCGGCCCTCTAAGTACCTCCTTGTTGCATTCTAATGGACATTATCAATAAAATGCTAATGGTACAAACTACTCCCCAAATTTCTTAGATCTGTGCTTATAAACAATGTTGTCAATTATTATGTGTCATGCCTTGACTAGGTGACCGTTCCAAGCAAGTACATTTCTTATTTCAGTATAACAGCTCAGGCTAGTTGTAGTCCTGTTGAAATTAACTTCCACAACGTACTTTTGAATTTAATATCAATCCAATACATATGCTGATAAACATTTATTTTATTAACAATTAAATTAGCGATTAAAAACTAAAATTTTTATTAACAATTAAGTTAACAATTAACAATTAAAAATTCTTTCATGGATTTATAAACAGTAAAATTTTCAAAGTTCCCAATTTCCAAATTCATGCAGTTATATACAAATCTTGAAAATAGGATTTAATGCTGATTCATCGTTCATTTTCCTCTTTACAGAAAACAATAATAACCTTGACAATGACAAAAATAAAACAAGTTAGTAACAACTTTGATGTCCTTTACTGAAGGGAAGACAACCCATGGGCTGGGGGAGTCCACTGCTATAAGCAGAAAGAATTAGGGTGTCCCTGGAAAAAAGAAAGATGAGGCATAGCTTTTTTGATGTAAGAAAAGTCATTTTATGTCCCTGGCCATCTTGTGATCTATGCCTGACCAGTGCTACTTGACCAAAGCACATTTCTTGCAAAAACTTCCTGGGATATATTAAAATTGCAGAAGCATAGATCCCAATAGATAATGATTTTGAAGGAACTAAAGAATGTAAGAACAAAAAGCCACTATCAGGCCAAGAGATAGCTCAGTCATATCAGGGACAATAAATCAATAGACCTCCTAGTGCTGGTTCAAAAGTAAAGATTGACCTGAAACGCATTCTTGAGTTATCTTTGTTGGATTTAACCCTGTTTGAGCACTCAGACACCAAACCAATTAAAGCCAGAGAATTGATGATGCTGACCCTTGCAGCCTTTGTGATTTAGACCTGGATTCCATCACCTTCAGATGACTATTGTTCCAAAACCATGTTAAATCCCCTATTGTCCAAGCCTCTTCCAATATATATGCAGTCAAGCATAAAACTTTCCCAGTTTTGTGGTTCAAGGAGATATTTCTTTGGGAAATATCCTTGGTATTCTCCTTTACTTGTTGCAAGTAAAACCCTTCTTTTTCCTATTCTTTGGCTTTGTTGTCTTTTGGTTTGACACCCACCGAAAGGACTCAGTTTTGGCTACCAGTGCCTCACAAGCAATGGAGCACTCTTCCCAAAGGATTTTGGGCAAGAGTGAGTTTTACAGATTGTTAGGAGAGACAATATAGAAATGGCATAGCTGGCTAGGAAGTTGGGGATTTCCCTTTAAAGCTAACAGGTCCTATTGTGTAGGGTAAGCTGAGTTGGAGGATATGATTGGCGTTATGTTTCCTTGACACTGAGGTGTTTTGCTTTGTTTTTTGTTTGTTTGTTTGTTTGTTTGTTTGTTTTAATGTAGAGTGACAGGTTCAGGTCCATTTTGTGGGTCTTGGTGTGCAAATTAACTTTATTAGCCTCTATAATTTGTTTATGATTATTTTTTGTATACATGCCTGGAACTTAGTAATACCCTTGTTACTTGAGTTCCTTAAGAGCCAAAAAAAAAAAACCTAGAAATATTTATCTACTTATTTTTCTCAAGGCACAATGAAGGATTCTAGTAAACAATATTAGTACTGCAACTTTTACTACTTCTATACTACTACTAAGGGAAGATAAGAGGAGGAAGTGGAGGAGGAGGAGAATTATAGCTACTAGTTGTGTGTAAAGCTCTTCTAAATACTTTACACATAGTAACCCATTTAATGCTCATATCAACTCTATGAGGTAGGTAATACAACTGTCTTGATTTTTTAGATATAAACAAATTAAGGCAATAGCTCAAGGTCACAAAGCTAATAAGGAATAGAGACAGAATTCAAACCAAGAGTTTGACTTTAGAGCACAAGTCTTTGTTTCATACCATTAACTCCCTTGTTTTTTGAATCTCATTTCACTTAGGTGTTTTTCTTGAAACCTGATTCTCCCTGGAAGTCTTACATATGCAAATTTCTCCCTTATTCCCCTGAGATGAGGCCTGGATTTAAGTTTAGATTCCTTCTTCTCTGAATGAAAGAAATATTCAAGATTCCTTAGATGCAATATTAATAGACCACAAAGAAGTGCTTTCTCTCTCCATATTCTGAAGGGAGAATACCCTTGCCTTGCCTTCTCCCTCATGCTCACAAAGTAGTCCTCCTGTAATATTTTGGAGTGGGGTTGGACAAACGGACTCTGATAAGATGGATCATTTGATTGTTGAGTGATTGAAACAAAGACATTTTTACAAGAACTCTCCTAAAAAAATCATAATTATTTGCAAATTTCCACAGGTGAAGTGTCCTTTACTTCAAACAATGTCATTTACATTTCAGGCCTGCTCAAATAATTAGAAAGTTTTTCGTTATGTAGAACTGGTCTCTGTCTCTGATTTCCATCCACCAATACTAGTTCTGATTAAAGAGTAAACCTACTTTTAACTAGCCTTTTAGCTAATGGGAAAATACTAATGATATTAATACTGATCACTAATACCTCCTAAGTGCTTGAGTGTCATGCTTTTTTCTAAGTTGTGTAAATGTGCTAACATGTCTCTTCATGAAACACTCCTGAGATGGATGTTGATATTCTGATCTTCATTTTACAAATAAGAACACGTTAATTATAAAGGGAGAAAATCATGTCAAATGCAGGCGTAAGAGCTGATTTAAACTCAAATAGTCTTGCTCCTGTGTCTATGCACTTAACCAGCGTAGGGGAGAAAAGTTTTCCTTGACCCTCTTAGGGTCTATTTCTGGTATGAAAACTGAACTGTCAAAGACAGACTAACAGGAAAAAATTTTTAAAAAGCATAGAAATTCATTTTATATTAGATCTAGAGACACAGAGACTTCATAAGGAATGAAGACCTGAAGAAATGATTAAAATTGAATGTTGTATGCCAAGTTTGAGGAAGAATGGAAAGCTGGAAATGGAAAGAAATGTGGAAAGATATGGTAGGGCAAAAGAGTATGACCAAAGGGTGATAAATTGAGGGAAACAGCAAGTCCTTTTCCTTCAGATTCCACTCTGTGTCCCTTTGTCTTCAGAGATAAGGATACTCCTTTCATCTGGGTATAGGGAGGACAACTTTCTCATGAGGAATTTATTACCTGCTTCACAGGAAGATCTGAAAGGTATTCTTATGCATGCCATTTCTCAAATTCCTTCAGACAACATATTCAGTACACCAAGGTGCTTTATTTGGGGGCAACATATCCTTGAAATCCATTATGAGTATACTATAATTGCAAACTGAAACCCCCACTGTGTCTTCTACTAATTTAAGTCTTCCTTTTCCAAACAGTTTCTTGTGGCTTTAGCTTTCAGACTATTTGTTCACTCTGTTCATAATGTAGTTATTCAATAAGTATTTCTTGACTGTCAGCCATGTACCAGGCACCATACCACCATACTGCTTTACCTCCTTTAAAGGACTTTAGTTGGTGATACCTGTCAAACTGGAACATTGTTCTCCAACACCTAGAATCAAGATGGGATGAAACCTGGTGTATATTATATGATGCATGCAGTAACAATGGTGGGATTAACTAAAAGCGCATTTCTTTTGATTCACAAAGAAGGGGCATATAGCCCAAGACATAAGACCTTTCCATTTCTCTACCATATATACTCCACTTCAGGGTGTGGTTTGTAATTTTTAACCTAAACTGAGAGATTTCAATTTATTCCTTAAAAAATGTGTATCATTAGAGTTGGTGCAAGATTCTGGCCTTTTGAGTCTGTTGCGTTCTATTTTCTAATTCATTTTCTTTTCCTCCAAATAACATGTCATTTATGAATTTGGTATCCAGAAACTCTGTTTTGCTTTGAGTTACTAATTCTCATATTGTAGAAGAATAGCACAAGGGCAGGCACCTGAGGCATGCCAAGGTGGCTTCTGTCCATTAAATGTCATTCAGGCATCCATTTAACATATAATTACTGCACATCTAGCTCTGTTTTAAATGCCATTTGGTGAGTCACCCAATCTCTAAAAAGATCTACCTCTGAAGTAATTGTTATGATCTAGACCACACTCATTCAGTCTTTGTAGAAATGAGCACATAAATCTTTATCAAATGTGATAGTAAAATTTAGGGTTATGCTTCAGTCATTTTCCTGATTCACTAATGAGGAAATGAATTTAAAAAAAAATACCCTGCATGTACTATAATGACTCTCAGGGTTTATCTGTTTCCTCTAAATGTTTTGATCTCAGTCTAGAGAACATTATAGTTTTGACAAATATTGATGTCAGGTTTAATAGAATACAGCAGATACTATAAGTTAGTTCTCCGTGGCAAAATATGTCTTTTAGATGTGATTTGTTTATTTCATATAGTGTGTTAGTTGCATAATGTTATATAACAAATGAGCACAAACTGATGGCTTAAAACAGCACACAATTTTCATCTCAAATTTTCTCTAAGACAACTGTCTGAACATGGCTTAACTGGGTCCTCTGTTTAGGGTCTCATGAGACTACATTCAGAATGTCATCTGGATGTGTTCTCATCTGGAGTCACAACTGGGGAAGAATCTGCTCTAAGATAACTCAGGTTGTTTGTGGTTGTATAAAAGGCTTTGGATTCTTGCTAATGTCAGTTGTAGACTACCTATGGCTCTTATGTACCAGAGAACACTCTCAGGCCCTGGATACCACCCTGGCCCTAGTTCCTCTAGTTCCTAAAGGTCACCTGTAGCACTTTGGTATATGGGCCTTCCCTACTTGGGTACTTACTTCATCCGTCAATAAGGAGAATCTCTAGAGTGACTCTACCAGCAAAGCAGAGTCTTATATAATGTCATGGAATCCTTGCAGTGACACTCCACCACTTTGCAAAGTTTCCTTGGTTAGAAGCAAATTGCAAGACCTGTTTATACCCAAGAAGAGGAGACTGAAGAAAGATATGAACATGAGGAGGTGGAGGATCATGGGGGGCTCTGTGACACATGTTTCAATGATCAAAGTTTAATTAAGTTTATTGCTACCACTTAAATGTTAGAAAATCATATATAAAAACCAGGTGTTTCCAGATTTTAAGAAGGCTGATAGGAGATATGTTTTTATATGGCAAGGACTGGTACAGGCTAAGAAATAGCTAGTTCCTTTGAACAGATCACTTGATCTTATTTGTTCACAGTCTCTCTTTTCCTTACTGTATGCTGCTGATTATCATGCTTGCATAGTTGTTCTTCTCACATCTAAACAACATCAATTATTTGTAGTACCTGTCTGGCCTCTGCTGGCATTTGAGTTTTTATGACTCCTTATCTAAATATATAATATAACTTCTTTCCTTTCCTTAGGATTGCATGATGACTTTGATTGCTCCTACCCCTTGTGAAATTCTAGCCATCATTTTGTGTAAAGATTATAAGGAATCATCATAGTCTATCTTTGGCCACGGAAAAGTTTCTAATCATCCACAGGTTTATGCTTGTCAGTTGGTATTCCTTGACCAGGATCCTAGTGTCGAGACTGCTGGTTGTAGCTGCCAACTAAAACTGCTTTGGTGGAGGCCAAGTCCTGAAGCTACATCTTACTGTTATCGGAAAGTTGACTTGTAGGAAACTTCTTTAAAATCTCTAACTTCCTTGAATGTGTTTCACAGAGTATAGATATTTGCCTTAGTCAAAGGTAGCTTGAGGTTACAGATTAGTTGTCATAAAGATATTAGTTATCCTCCCTGGTTATTAATATCTCAATATTCTCTGGAGTCTGTGATATCCCAAACTGATCACTTGTTTGGCCTTTAGGAGGAGGAGGAGGAAGAGGAGGAGGAGTAGTGGGAGGGGGGGAGAATAAGAAAGGAAAAAAAAAGTAAATTATATGAGGTCAAACATAGCTTGTAATTCAGAGAATGTGCTGCTTCAGGGAAGGATGGTTATTCATTTTTAGACTACATTTCACTTTATTTATTGTCTCTGTGTAGCACAATTCTTATAGGCAACAAGAGGGTAGCATTCCTACAGATTATTTTATGGCTCTGGTACAATACGAACATCAGCTCCATCATGGCTGCTATATAAGAAATCAAATATCTGCTTATTCTGGAAACTGGTTAACTTTCTCTCCAGTAACACGGAGCTTGCATTTTGGTTCCTTATTTGAAGCTAAACTGAGATATTCTTGATTGCTTTAAAGCAGATGTTCATAGACTACAGATGCCTTTGCCCTTGGAGAGCACTCAGATTTTTACCTCACAGCTTCAGGGAGTCAAAATCTTAAAGACTGGCTCAGCTTCCCTTTGGTGATACCCATTCTGGTTTCATCATCTCTAATTTCCCTTTGAGCAGCTGGTAAGTTATTCAGTCAACAGCTATATGCATAATTACTGAGTGATTCCAGGGTTGTGCTGTAATGTGTCTAAAAGAGACTGTTGTAAAAGTTCCAGCATGGATCTGCCCAGCCAGCCGCCGCACAATAATACTAGGCACTATGGTAAAAACTGTGCCATCTATTCTTCTAAGCACTTTGCATACTTAGAAAGGTTATATAATTTGCAAAAGGTCATAAAGCTAGAATATAACTGAGCTGGGGTATGAACTCAGGCAATTTTTTTCCTCTGCAGTATTACATAATCCTAAAAAAGCACAGTATATAAGATCTGCTTTGTATAAATAATATCAATACAAACATTTATGTGCCAGATACTGTACTATATACCTCATATGTAGTACTGCATATGATTAAAAGAACAACCCAGTGAAATGAGATATAATATTACTATCATCTTATTTCAGAAATGAAGAAAACAACACACAGAAAAGTGATGTAACTTGTTCTAGTTCTCACAGCTAGAAATGGGTTCAAACCCAACATCTCCACTGTTAAACAATGTACTAGAAATTATGAGCTGTATAGAGGAATTTATTTATCTACATGACCTCGTTCTGCATTTAATAAAAAAGAAAAACAGAAAGGAGAAAGCCAGAGAAGCATCATTTCGGAAAAAACTCTTTCTTACGGTATGAAGGAACAGACAGTCAGTGCTCAGCATGTAAGTCTGATCTGGCTCTGTGGCCCTATACCAATAGTATCAATAGACCTTGCTACTAAAAGGTGGCTGCTTAGCAACTGATCCAAAGTCAAAGTAGATAATAAGCTTATGGTTATTCTTGAAGCTCAGTAAAACAGTTGTCCGTGATCGATTATCATGGGCCTTGTCAGTTTTGTCTCTCATTAAAGGGAAACTATTCTCAGAAATGTGTACCAGTCATTCACTGCGTGAATAAATACCTTGTTTTACATTGCAGCTCTAGTAGGGGAGGATAGGGGTGGAGAGAGGCACAGAAAACTCTCTGGTAGGAAAAGCTGGGGGTGCACTGAGTAAACCTCGTGCTGTTGGACCCGGCCTGCTGAAGGTTCTCTCTGTACTTTGGAAATCCCGGAGGAACTGTTCTGGTTCCTTTGAAAAGATTGTAT
This sequence comes from Mustela erminea, assembly GCF_009829155.1. Classification (NCBI taxonomy): domain Eukaryota; kingdom Metazoa; phylum Chordata; class Mammalia; order Carnivora; family Mustelidae; genus Mustela; species Mustela erminea. Next base: position 26,379,934 of record NC_045618.1, read on the forward strand.
TTTGAAAGCTTGCCCTATCTTTTCTTTTTCTCTTTCAGCAATGTTGTTGAGACTACCTGTTTGATGCCTTATAATTACATTTTCACTCTAATTATAGCTGCTTCTTTCTAAAAAACTCAGTTCCTTCCAATATGACTCTTAATGCTTGCTTAAGTGGGCTTGTTTTCCACAAATGTTCATTAGACATTGGCTTTTAATGATAGAAGCCAGTTGTATTTCCAAAACATCTTTATTTAATTATATTACCTTTTTTGAACCTAAAGAGATTCAGTCTGAGAATATGCCGAAGGGTTTAAAAAAATTTTTTTTTGAGTTAAAAAAGAAAAGAAGAGCCGAAATGTCTCACTGATAGATTCAGCAGCTACTGTTGCACAGTAAAGCAATTCAAACATAGGTAAAGAAATAGCCTTCTTAGCTGGAGTGCCATCTTACTGAGAGCGAGATTGTCTCTCAAAGTAAAACATGGTGAAAGGCAGCTGCCCACCACATGACTGGGTCATGTGGATTATGTGTAGGTGCCCAGAGCCTGCTCAGGCAACATTGGATCTAACTTTGTAATTGAATGCCTCTTAACAAAATTGAAGGGAAGTAATAAAAAGATGTATTAGGAGCATATACAGTAAAAAGAAAACTGCCTTAAGTGATGCAGCAGAGGTAATTAGAGAAAGTTGTTGCTGATCACAGTGGAATGAAAGGTGCCTCTTCTTAGGCCAAATCCATTAGGAAATTAGAGAAGCAGATTCACACATGATCGCAGGAATCAGGAGCACAACAGAAAACCAATGAATAGCATATTGAGAGAATGAGGTTTTTCATTTCACACTAGCTTTACTAAACACTTCACATACATTAGCCTATTGGATCTTAACAAATACCCTAGAGGTAAATATTGTTCACTTTGCCGATCAGTGGGCTAAGTACTTAGTCAAATTTTTGTGGCACTTAAAAGAGGTGGAACTCCCGGCCAGGTACTGTCTGACTTGGTGAATGCACCTTAACATTTATTTTAAAAACTCACATTGAAGTGCATCCAGTCATCAAGTCTTTCATGCCAGTGGCATTGAGTATAGTACTGTTCTTACAATACTTCTGAGACTTTGTTTCTGATCACCCTCAGGGTTGCACTTCCTGACTGGTTGATTGTGGTCACCTAACCAGGTAAGGTCATGGGTCTTTCACAGACGTGATAGGTGTCACTTCTGGACCTGAGCATCAGATGGCTTATGAGAGGCCCTTCCAAACTCTCTACTCCCATGCTGTGGATGTGGTCCACTCCCATCCCCCCAGTAGAGTAAGGCCGCAGGGAGGATGGCACAGTGTTGCCTCTGCCAACCTGTTATGGAAAATGCAGAGTGAGTGAGAAATAATGTTTGTTGTTGTAGACCAAAGAGATTGTGGGGTTCTCTTTTGCAAAAGTTTACTTTACCCATTATAATGGATTTGGAAATTGCTGCTAAGAATGGATGATATAATAACCAAACACCTGAAATATGCAGCACTGATTTCACGGTTGACAGTAGATGGCAGGATAAACATTCTCTGGGGCTGATGGCATCTTGATCTGTGTTAGACAGTGATGTAACATTTAGTTTTGATGAGCAACAATTTGGAGGCAGAGCAGGGACTATAGACCTCAGGGCCAGGGGAGAGATCAGAAAACAGATTGTCAATGGTACATGTTACTTTGGTATTAAGAGATGATCCCCCAAACAAGTGGTTTTTACAAGTAGAAATTTAAGGCACTAATAGAGTTCACAAATTCAGGGACGTATCAGATGGAAAAAGGCAATTACTTCTCAATTCCAAATTCTAAAGGTTAAAATTGAGAAGCATCTTGGTCAACAAAATCTGATTATAAATATACCAGGGGCAAGCACACAATTGAGACTTTGTTCATTGTAATCGCTAAAAATCTGACACCCAGTAAGCCCTTCCAACTGGGCATGAAGACTTGGACAAAGAAATACAAATGCAGTCCTCACACCGGAGTGTGACCCACCAAAGCACCCACAGTGAAAGCACCCACAGTTGAGAAAAAAAAAAAAAAAATGATGGCAAGAAAGAGGAAGCTGAAGGCATGGGGAGAGGAGGCACAGAAATAAACCACACACTTCACCAGTGTGTCTAGAGTGCTGCGGGTACAGCTGTAGGAATAGCTTTGAGCATGTACTGTTGGTGGCATCAGGCTTAAAAAAAACGTACTTGATTTCAGAAGACTCACACTGCCAAAATAATCACAATCACAAAGACCTAAATACATGAACCTGAACAAAGTTTCTGTGACTGTGTGCAACGTAACCCATTAAACATCTATGAGCAAGGCTAAGAAATCTGCTTAGTCCCCGGAAAAGAAATATTCTCCAGTGCCCACTGCAGAAGGGTCTAAGGAAGGTAACAGAAAGGGAAGCTCAGCCCTGCCTCCAAGGACAGAGCCAAGGATAGGTTGGGAGACCTATCAGAGAATGATGGGGATCCTTCCAAAGAGTTGGCAGCCTTCAGAGCCAAGTCCCTGCCATCCTCCCAGTGGGTGGGAGACAAGGCAGGCAACTGGTCATTTTAGTTCTGAGTCCCCAGATGAAGAGGAACTGTGTCTGGGACTTGAGAGAGAGACTGCTGCATATTCCACAGAATGCTGGAGCTGTGAGCCAGATGCCATGCATAGGAAGGCCTGTGGGTTGTCTGCCTGCTGGAAGGAAAGGAAGCCAAACACTGACTAAAGTGCTTTTCATAAAATATTGTCACCCCCTGCCTTCCCTGTACATGGTGGGATTGTATTTCCTGACCCATATAGTTGGGTAGGCCTGGGGGACTAGTTCAGAACAAGATTGATACCACTTTCACATTTAATTGTCAGTTGGATACTCTTAAGCACTTATTTTTCTTCTGCCCTGGGGAACAACATGAAAGCTTATTCCAGACTGTTCCAGGAATCTGGGCTCACAGAGTGAAGGGCAGATGAAGTCCTGGGTAACCAGGGAACAACAGCAGGGACACCTGGGATGTCCAAGGCCAGTGAGGTACAGACAATTACAGCCCCTGGACAGTGATCCTGAACCAAGGCTAGTCCCTGAATACCGAATCCTATTGGAAACACTGTCTCTTAGTCTTTACCCCCCCCCCTTTTTTTTTTTAAGAAATCATAGGTTCTTCTATGAACTCTAATCCTTACATTTTAAGGTGGAGTGAGAATTTAAAGACAGTGGTGAACAGAGACTTTCTCATTGTCTGGACAACATGAGTTTAATTTTCAAAGAAACAATCAATTTTTTTCTTTAACTCATATTTTGTGTGTCCTTTGAATAATAATACATGTAATCATAATAAAAATTGCCTTTGGCCTTGGCAGATTTGGACAACATATAACTCTCATTAAGAGTACAAATCAGGGCACCTGGATGGCTCAGTGGGTTAAGCCTCTGCCTTTAGCTCAGGTCATGGGATGGAGCCCTGCATCAGGCTCTCTGCTCAGTGGGGAGCCTGCTTCCCCCTTTCTCTCTTCTTGCCTTTCTTCTTCCTTGTTATCTCTCTCTCTCTTTCTGTGTCAAATAAATAAATAAAATCTTTAAAAAAAATGTATAAACCTTCAGCTGATGGGTGCATGAAGGGTAGTGGTGATAATGGAGGGCTAGACTCTGTCCCATGAGCTGGTCAAAGAGCAGTCAGTTAAGGACATAGGTGTAGATTCAATATTATGAAATGAGAAGCAACATATGTGACTTGGATATCATAATCAATAACATTAACACACATATAGTGACATTTGGAGAGAAAGTCCTCTTTCATCCTTTAAAATCTTATTTGTTATGGTTAAATGGCGTGTGTTATCCATGTCCAGTGGAGGAAACGAAAGTGGCTATAATTAACTGTCTACAGAACAGTACCATGCATCTCATTATTTTAACAAGGTCTTTTTTGATATTTTTAATTGATTTTGAGTTATGTATTTTGTTTATAAAACTGGATTTGCACTTGCATAAAAATTAGAAGATATGGAATTTAAAAAGGAGATATGGAATTTATATATCTACTTTTAAGTTCCCACATATTTAAGTAAAATTAAGATTAAGATAATTTAAGTCAGTATTAGAAGTTTGAAAAACATTTGGGGGGGGTTTCTTACTTCTTACATACATAACAAAATTTATCATTTGAACTACTTTATAGTTCAGTGTCATTAGTAAACTCAAATTGTGCTACTATCACCACCATCTATCTGAAAAACTTTCTTCATCTTCCGAAACTGAAATTCTGTACCCATTAAAAAATAACTCCCCGTTCCCCGTGCCTTCCAAACCCAAGCAACCACAATTCTATTTTCTGTCCCTATGAATTTCACGACTCTAGGTGTCTCTTGTAAGTGGAATCACACAATCTGTGTCCTTTTGTTGTTCACTTGATTTGCTTAACATAATGTCTTCCAGGTAGCATATGTAGCATATGTTAGGATTTCCTTTCTTCTTAAGGCTGAAGAGTATCCCATTCCATTTGGTTAGCATAATGTCTTCCAGGTAGCATATGTAGCATATGTTAGGATTTCCTTTCTTCTTAAGGCCAAAGAGTATTCCATTGTACAGATTATACCACGTTTGTTTATCTATCTCTCAATAGGACGCTCGGGTTGCTATTACTTTTGACTCTTGTGAATAATGCTGATAAGAACATATGAGAACAGATATGTCGGAGTGCCTGCTTCCAAATCTTTTGGGTGTGTATGTACCAGAAGTGGAATTGGCTGGTCATAGCATAATTCAGTTTTTAACTTTTTGAGGAACTGCCGTACCATTCTTCATAGCAGGTACACCATTTCTCATTTTCATCAACAGTGCCCAAATATTCCAGTTTCTGCACATCCTTTACTAGCTCTTGTTACTGTCTGTTAATTTTTTTTTTCTTATAGATATCCGACTGAGTGTGAAGTGATATCTCCTCGTGCTTTTGATTTGCAATTCCCTGATGATGAGTGATGTTGAACATCTTTGCATGTGATTATTAGCCTTTTATATATCTTTGAGGAATTGTTACTCATGTTCTTGGCCCACTTTTAAATCAGGTTGTTTTTTGTTTTGTTTTGTTTTACAATGGTTGAGTTGTAGTTCTTTATATATTCTGAATATAAACCCCTTATCAGGAATATGATGTCCAAATATTTTCTCTCATTAATTTGATGTAATCCAATTTATCTAATTTTTATTTTAATGCCTGTGCTACGGTGTTGTATCCAGGAAATCACTGACAAACCCAGTGTCATTAAGCTTTTTCCCTATGTTTTCTTCTCAGAGTTTTATAGTTCCAGCTCTTACATTTAGGTCATTAATAAACTTTTAGTTTTGAATATGGTGTAAGGTTAAGAGTCCAACTTAATTTTTTTTTTTTTTTTTTGACTATCCGGTTTCCCGACATTCATTGAAAAACTGTCCTTTCTCACATTTAATAGTAATGGTGCCCTTGTAGAAAATTATCTGACTATACAAGTGTGGCTTTATTTCTGGTCTCTCTTTTTTCTATTCCATTGGTCTCTATGTCTGTCTTTATACCAGTATTGCACTATTTGGATTACTGTGCTTTGTAGTAAATTTTGAGATTGGAAAGTGGAAGAACTCTAACTTTGTTCTTCTCCAGATCTTTTTGGCTATTTAGGGTCTTCTGAAATTCCATTTGAATGTTGGGATTTTTTTTTTTTTTTCCTATTCTGGCAACAGGCATTGTTGGAAAGCAGACAGAGATGACACTGAATCTGTAGGTCACTTTATGTAGTGTTGACATCTTAGTATTGTCTTTTAATCCATGAACACAGAATATCTTCTCACTTATTACTGTCTTCTTTAATTTCTTATAACAACATTTTGTAGTTTCTGATGTACAAGGGTTTTTGACTGGGAAAAATTAGTTCTAAGTATTTTATTATTTTTGATACTATTGTAAATAAGGTCACTTGCTTCATCTCCCTTTTGGATATTTCATTGCTAATATATAGAAACACAACTGATTACCAGGTGTCAATTTTGTATCCTGTAGCTTTGAATTCATTTATAGTTCTAAGTGTGTGTGTGTGTGTGTGTGTGTGTGTGCGCGCGTGTGTGAGATCTTTAGGGTTTCTACATGTAAGATCATGTTATTTTTCTGAAAAATTAACTTTATTTCTTCCTTTCAAGTTTGGCTGCCTTTTAATGTCTTTTTCTTTCATAATTGCTGTGGCTAAGACTGCCAGTACTACAATGAATAAAAGTGGTAAAATGGTCATCCTTGTCTTGTTCCTGACTATAAGGAAGTTTTTAGTTAGTAATTAATGGGTATGATGTTAGCTGTGGACTTTTTAATATATGGCCTATATTATGTTGAAATTGTTTCCTTCTGGTTCTTTGTTCAGTGTTTTTATCATTAAAGGTGTTGAATTTAATCAGATGTTTTTCCTACATCTGTTGAGATCAATGTATAATTTTTCCCCCTTCATTCTGTTAATGCAGCACATTACACTGATTTTCATATGTTGAACCATCCTTGTTGTTCTACTTGGTCATGGTCTATAGTTCTTTTAAAATACTATTGAATTCTGTTTGATGACATTTCATTGAGTATTTTTGTATAAATATTGGTAAGAGATACTAGTTCTCTTTCCAAATAATGTCTTCGTCTGATTTTGGTATCAGGCCTCATAGAATGAGTTTGGAAGTATTTTTTCCTCTTCAATATTTTGAAAGAGACTGAGGGGGATTGGTGTTAATTCATCATTAAATGGTAGAATTCACCAGTGAACCCATACAGTTTCTGAGCTCTTCTTTTTAAGGAGGTTTTAGAGTACTGATTCAATCCTCTAAGTAGTTATAACTTTGTTCAGATTTTCTGTTTTTTTCATTACTCAGTCTTGATAGGTTGTATTTCTGGACTTTCCATTTCATTTAGGTTATCCAATTTGTTGGTATACAATTTTTCATAGTTTTTTTTTTTTAAGGTTATTTATTTACTCTGAGAGAGAGAGAGAGCATGCACATGGGTAGTGGGGCAGGCAGAGAGAGAGAGAGAATTGCAAGCAGATTCTGTGCTGAGCTTGGAGCCTGATCTTGGTCTTGAGCTCATGACCCTGAGATCATGACCCGAGCTGAAATCAACAGCTGGATGCTTAACCAATTGAACCACTCAGGCATCCCACCTCATAGTACTTTTTTATACTACTTTCATTTCATTTCAGTAAAATATCTTAGAAGGTCCCTTCTCATTTTTTTATTTTAGTTATTCGAGTTTTCCTTATTTTTTTCTTAGTTTGTCAATTTTGTGGATCTTTTCAAAGAACCAATTTCTGGTTTTGTTGATTTTCTTTATTGTTTTTCAATTGTCTATTCAATTTATCTTTGCTTTAATTTTTATTTCCTTCCCTCAACTAGCTTTTGGTTTAGTTTGTTCTTATTTTTCTTTCCTTTAAGTCTAAAGTTAAGTTATTAATAATATTATTATTAATAATAATTAAGTTATGGATTTGAAATATTTCTTCTATTTTACTATAAGCATTTACAGCTTTATATATTTCTCTTAACCCAGTTCATGCTATATTCTGTAAGTTTTTCTATATGATATTTTCGTTTTCATTAGTCTTAAAATACTTTCAAATCTCACATGTGATTTCTTCTTTGGCCCATTGGTTTAAAATGTGGTTGTTTAATTTTTACATGTTTGGAGATTTCCCAGATTTTCTTCTACTTCTGATTCCTAGTTTCACTCTAATTGTTGAGGTTTGTTCTGCTCAGGAATAAAGAACAGGAAAGTGAACATGGCCATGCTTTCATTACCCTTTCTGCTTGCCTATCGAGAAATTAAGAGGTTTTAAAATAATGGGTTCCTTAGTTTTTTACCAAATGTTCTGAATTAAATGCCTGCACATTCTCAGATTCTCCATTGCCAAATTTTTTTTTTTCTCATTGACCAATTATTATTCATGGAAATTCCTACCCCTGGGAGAATGTGTTGTGCCTCTGGTTGCTGAGTCATGGGGTAACTTTCTGTAGCTACCACACAAGGGACTCTGGAGGCAGCTTATAGATTGCCTGTGTTTCACTTCAGAGCTGTGAATTGTCCTCCTCCTCTTTAAGCCTTTCCACCTTGGAATGGACTTCTAATAAAATGCTTTCATAGTGACACAGTCTAGTTGCTCTGCTTCCAAGTATATAATTGTTTTCTAACATCCAAATACAAACCGCTTTGGGAGAGCTTTCTATTAATTCTTATGACAATGGAGTTTCTCTCCATTAGGCAATTGATGATGAATTATTTGAATAGCAAATTGTTGCAAGTTGCAAATGCAATCAGTTTGTTAATTTGAGCATGATAAATGATTTTTGTTAATGTAAATACCTAGGTTCATCTTATAGTATGCATTTACAAGAATTCACATTTCAGCAAGATCTATATACTTCAGCAAACTTAAAAATTATCACAGAATGCCAAATATTAGGACCTCTTTGAGCTACTTGTATTTTAAGCATTTAATTGCAGAAAATCAACATTTCTATACTCATAAACCAAAGGAAATTATTATTTGGTTCTTAAGGCCTTCCTATAATTAATTAAATTGTCTTTTTCTCCTGCTACTTAAAGAAAAGACACTCACATCCCTGAGTGTGTCCATAGGCTCAGAAAAGAATTTTCTGACACACCATTCATTTTATCCCTCATGGAATTCTGAGTGTAGGAAATGACCTTGGCCATAATCGTGATGATTGGCCAGAGACCAGAGTTTAAAATATATGTCATCAAATTAAACATACATAAATTAAAGAGCAAGTGCCAGGTGTTAAGCAGAGATTTGTCCCAGAGATAACAACATCGTGTACTTGAAGTGCAAATTTGCTGCCACTCCCTCTTCTCATGGTATTGAAAGGGCATCTCCCTCCTCAATTCTTTGCCAGGGGAGCCCCTAACAGTACCTTTGTGAGTGACACCCTTCTGCTCAAGGCCACCAGCACATCTATTCAAAGTTAACCTCCTTTGCTTGGCTTCTGGGGGCTTCAAAATGTGATGACAACTCACTTGTCTACCCAGATGCCCCCTACCTGCTGAGGACTCATGGTCACCACACTATCATCTGGCTTATTCCCACCCATGTCTGGCTTGTCCTTTCACCACCACCCAGCTGTGCACTGTCTTCCTCAGAATGACCACAGGCATAAACTTCCTGGTTTTAGATAGAGCCCTCTCAAGGCCCCTCCTCCAGGAAGCCTTCCTGAAATTCAGTTTTTCATGTTGGTCTCATCCTCACCAGAGATCGTCCTGCATTCATAAGCTGGCATTTTGCAATTAGCACTTCTTCCAAAGCATATGACAATGATAAAACAATTTCCTCTTTAAGTTCATCAAAAATTCCTTGGAAAAAAATGTTCGTTTCTGAAGCTCCTGTATTTCACTTCTGAATCTCACATAGTTGGTCCTCTATTCATTAAAATAAAAGAAGGAAAAGAGATACGGGTTTCCAGAGATTCATTAATGGTGTTCCCCACCTTAGAGTCAATTTTCCAAAGTGTGATGAGAACAATTATCACCACCAGTGATAATGTGGGACTTGCAGACATCATAGAAAACAAGGTCAGTAATTTCCTCTAAAAATTTATATTCAAAAATATACTTGTACTGATAAGTAAATGGGTACTTTCAGCTATTGTGAAGAGAAATAGTCAGTGACAATGCAGGATGCTAATTTTTTTATCATAAAATTTCACTAGTTTAAATAACTGTGATTAAGAAATGGTGCATTTATTTATGTGTGGATATGTATCCTTATGTAAATAAATAATGAAACATCAACCGAACTTAATTAGGGAAAGCATTAAATAACTTTGAGAGTAACAGAATATGTGGTTAGTTAGAACTTCTTTGAAAGGATGGATAATGGTAATTTTCCTAAGTAGATGTTCTTATGTACTTGAAGACAATCTGTTCTCATAAGCAGCAAGGGGAATTCTGCATACCAGCTTAATTTGTTTCCCAACTTCTTCCCTGTAGCACCACCATCCAGTACTTGGACTAGACATTTAAGGAGGATGGTTTTGATGCATTTGGTAGACGATGTTTCAAGTATGCTAATTGTGTGAGCTAGGGCAACTAAAGTCAAATTTTCCAGCACCAACTTTAGGTTTCCTGGTAGAGCTAAAGGAAATAGGGAGAAAGTCCAATATTGGCCCTGAGGTGATGCTCAGTAAGCATGTTTTTTTGTGTTTGTGTGTGTGTGTGTGTGTGTGTGTGTGTGTGTGTGTGTGTGTGTGTGTGTGTGTTTTCCTTTCCCTCTAACTGGGAGTTATGAAGAGGTGGTCATCCATGATGTGGTATGAGTGTGGCATCCACAGCCACATGATGTCTTGAAGCACAAGAAAGCTAGGTCCTGTCCCTTTAGCTCCAGCCCTGTCATGTATATGAAAGGAGGCTATGACCATTCATTAAATATAAATATAGTGATTAAACATTTTATCTTTTTTAAGGCTCTGAAAAGTTTTATTTGGCAAAATGACTTCTGCATCAAGAATTATTTATACTGGTCTTCAAAGTGAAAATTTGGACTGAGTTTTATAATTACTGATATGAGGTGCAAAACTGACATGTATAAGCTTTCAACGAGTCATTTTCAGAAGTATTGACTGTGTATTTGGATGCTCCTTAATTATATCTGAATATAATAGAAAACAACTTCAGATGAAGTATAGGTTTTAACATTAAGACTTGGATTGTGGCTCTGTTAATTCAAGTCTTTGTGTTTTGCCATCTTTTGATTAAACGTGTGAATTAGGTAATGATGCTAAAAGGCTGGGATCAGTCATAGATTCTAGAGATCAGTTAATAAATGATCACTTATAATGAGCTCATAGGTTAGCTACTTCATGTTCATCTTATGTAAAAATGGATATAAATTCTTTTTTAAAAATTGCCATTTCCCATTTATGTTCTCTTGGACATAATACTCTAAATTTGTTTGCTGGTCTAGAAAATGTGAATTAATCCTAGGTTCTGTGGTACTTGGGTGGCACGGTCAGTTAAGTGTCTGACTCTTGGTTTCAGCTCAGGTCATGATCTGGGGTGGTGGCATCAAGCCCCGTTGGGCTCCATACTCAGAATGTAATTGGCTTCAGATTCTTTCTCACTTCCCCTCTGCCCTTCCCTGCTTAATCTCTCTCTCTCTCTCTCTCTCTCTCAAATAAATAAGTAAAATCTTTCAAAGAAATCATAGGTTCCGGGTGCCTGGGTGGCTCAATCGGTTAAGTGGCTGCCTTTAGCTCAGGTCACAATCCTCAGGTCCTGGGATGGAACCTTGAGTTGGGCGCTCGGCTCAGCGGGAAATCTGCTTCTTTCTCTGACTCTTTCTCTTCCACCATCATAATGCACATGCTTTCTCTCACTTTCTCTCAAATAAATAAAGTCTTTAAAATAAATTGTAAGTTCTCCCCCATATCATCCAACTCAATCAGTGTGTCATAGGATCTCCCAATTATACCACCAAAATTCTCTCAAGTGTAGACCACCCACCCTAGTACACCTTCCTTCTTTCAGCCCAAGTCCTTGCTATTTCTCTCTTGGATGACTGTAGATGAGGCTGTTTCCGATCACTCCTCAGATTAGAATACTCTAGTGATTTCCACTTGACTCCTCTATAACAGAAACCCTAGTGCCCTCCTGGGATAGCACTAGGATGTACAGGAGGGCCTATTACCTGAATTGGGCCTCCAGTCTCACCAATCTCTCCCAACATCTCCCATTGCAGACCAACTCCAAACTGTCTATGCAAGTTTTCCTGTAATCTTAATATCCAGGGGCCTCTGTCTGGGCGGCCTTCCTGCTTGTTGCCTCCCAGATCCAGTAATCCATGCCCTTGTCTGAGCTCTGTTCTTTCACCCCAAGGTTACTCTTTAAAAAGATTTGTAACATTTATCATACTGTTTTAAAACTAGACCTGTCTTACACTAGACCATAAACTAGACCATAAACTACGGATTCATTCTTATGGTTATCTCTAGTCAGTAACACATTGCGTAACACACTGTGTGATAATTCCCTGTAATAGTGGAGAGCTGGAGGAACCTCATGAGATAATTGTAATGCAGCAAAGCCATTGATGAAAACATCTCTAGAAAATGCCAAAATCAAAATGTTCAAATGAATTCAGGAGAAAGAAGCATATGGATAGAAGTACTATGAAAAGAGGAGGAACCATCATTGCAGTGACAGCAAGAGGAAAGCCAAGGGCTCTGTCCAGAAAAGACTCCCCTTCCTAGGCTGAAATGTACCAGAAAGCATGTAGTTTGGAATATTAAAGCTAACTGTCAGTAAGCTTTTAAGTAACTCCCAATCAAATTCCGAATGGCCTAAGGGGACGTGGTTACAAGACTGAAGGCTAAAGTAAAAAACAATAATCCAGTACCACATTATTACTTTATAGTTTTTACTTGTGGTCCCTCTGTCCTGAAGAAGGAGATCTTGCGGAAGAACCATATTACGTTGTTGTAATTTTTGAAAACTTCACTTATGTAAGCAAAGTCATGTTATTTTTCTTTTGATGTAATAAGTACATCAATGTCAACTTAATATTGGGTATTCTAAACACTCTGTGCACATCCTTTCTGGACAACCAAACCTAGTGCATAATGTACCAGAGCAAAGACCTGGGAAGTCCTGTGACTAACCATTTGTAATACAGACTCCCTACTTTTTCTCTGTTTTCAAAGAGTTCACAGAAGTTGCTCATAAATATTTGGAGGACTTTGTGACTGCTGCTTCGGTATATGTGGTTTTCTCTTTTATAAAGCCACAGGTATTCTCTGACAAGTGAACCTGTGTTCAAGTTACTTAGTCCTTGTTGTCTTTTTCTTCTTTGGGTGGTGATGGGCTGGGAAGTTTGCTTCATTTCCATCTAAGGTGTTTGTTTGTTTTGCTGGATGTTATGCATGGTTAAGTATGTGACAAAGTCCTTCATTAGATTTGACAAACCAGCTAATGCCCCTGTTAAATGAGATGGTGCAATAACACTTTTGAAATGTCTTTACTTTTCTATTTTTTTATTTTTAAAATTTTTCTATCTTGTGTTCATTTAACTTATTTGCTATTCCTACTTACTTCTCTTATTTGTAAATACTTAAAAACATAACAAAAAATCATGTTTCCTTTCTCAATCCTGTTTTCCAGAGGAAATTACTTTCAACTTTTCCAGCTTTTTTTTTTTTTTTCCTAATATGTAACCTGTGGTTTAGCATAGTGTGCATATTTAACTTCTTTTATTCAATTTTAGACACAGGCTATTAACTTCCTATAATGATTGCTGAAGAATGTGGGTAACTCACAGCTCCTTTCCATAACCTCTACCCTTCCTGTGTAAGTGCATCTTAATTGGGTAAACACATAATAAGAGTTTTCATTCTTTTGACCATGTAAATTCTGTTCACTCTTGGGGTAGTATACTGTAATTATATATCCATTCTCATCAAACTCTTTGTTTTTCCTTGGAATCAAAAGTTGACTTTTTTTTTTTCTACTTTAGTCTCAGTTTTTTTTGGATCACATCACAAATCTTCCTATATTCTCAAACAGTTTATAAAATACCTCTCAGAAGAATTTTGCAGACACTCAATTCTGTCTGATTATTTACCCATTCCCCACCTCTAGAGCCCTGGCCCTGCACTGCTTCATGTAGAGTTACTCCCTGGGAGAGTGATATAACACTGATGGACACCTGTCTCACCAGGCTCTCCTTGAGCTTCAGCTTCACCTCTCTCTGGCCTTGGATATCTTTGTCTAGAATCTCAGGCCTTCTTCATCCGTGGTTAAGCTCCATTGTGGAGTTGAAAATCACTATCCCTCAGGATTCTGAAGGCATTGTTCCATTGTCCTTCAGTTTAGCTGGTTAGGGAGTTCTATATCATTCTGATTAATTATCCTTTGTAATGTTTTTCTTCTCTCTGGAGGCTTTGGGGAATTCCTTTTATTCTTGATGTTCTGAAATTTTACTATGAAATGACTAGAAATGGATCTTTTTTCATTTTACTATCTAAAGAATTTGGGGGGACCTTTATAATCTTGAATGTTTCTCCTTCTGTTCTGAAATTTCTTCTTGTAGTATTTAGCTGGCAATTTTACTTTTTTTTTTTTGCCTCCCTTTCTGGAACTCCTATTAACTGGGAATTGGACCAATCATATATTCTTTTCATTACTCCATTAACTTTGTCAGTTTTTTCCCATAGGGGAAATTACCCTAATTTCAGTTTACAAATTTCTATTGAAATTTTATAAATTATCAAGTATTTTCTTGTTCTCTGATTGTTCCTAAATAATAGCATATTGTTTTTATTTTGTGGATATATTGGCTTTTATCTTCCTGAGTATATTATGGTTACTTTAATATTTTCTTCTATGCTTCATTTTTTAAATCTTTTTATTTTATTGTCTGTTTCATGGTTCTGGTTTCTTGATATTTTACTGCCACTTATATTTGAAAGTGAATTATTAAAGAGTTGATTAAAATCTCTTACGTGTATGTGGTGGAGGGGAATGTATAGACCAGAGTGCTTCACTACAGGGTTTTTTCCAAATTTTTTCCTTTGGAGTTCACAATCATCAGCATTTGCCAATTTTCTTCTTTCTTTCTTATTATTGTTTCTTTGTGATTATCTATCCGGAAAAGTAGGTTCATATGTCCTGTCTGCCTTGGAGGGGATGTCATAGGGTAGGCTAGGACTGGATATAAGCTTATTTTCTGACATTTGACATACTTAGCCTTTGGGATTGTGGAAAAACAAAATGTTCCTGGAATTCGTATTGTTTTTATTAAGAAGCCCTGGACCCCTAAGCCCCAGATCTCACAAACCTTAAGAATTAGATCTCTAACCATTTGTTTAGTTAACTGCTCTGATCTGGAATGACAATAAAACATCTTTTATCCCCACAAAGAGGACCAAATCTTTTCAGCTCAGGCCAGATCCTAGGTTAGACTCTAGGGTTCCAAGAAGACCTAGATGGCTATCTCCTAGGTATTTACATTTCAAGAAGGAAATGTCTCTAAGATGATAATTTCCTGAGACTCCTTTATTGACATACTAAGTGGCTGGAATTGGGACTCAGACCCATTACATTCCCAAGGAGATCTTGTCAGGTGGAGCAAGGGACAGCTGCTTCTTCCCCTTTAATAAGCAGAGAGATATCATATTTTTTTTAAAGTGTCGCGGCCAGCGCGACGAATGGACCAGGGTAACCGTGGGGGCTAAGAGGATGATGAAAAAGGTTAAGAGACAACAAGATGGGGGCAGGAGGGACACTGAAGAGGATGTCCAACAGTGCCAAATTTATTCCACGTCTTATAAGCATTTATAAGGTAAAGCAGAATAGGAGGAGCATTACATTAGTACCTAGTCAGATAACTACAAGTTCCTATAACAAGTTTACATTAACTACAAGCAAACCCCGGGAGCCCAGGTAGTTTTGGCTAAAGCCATTAGCAAGGCAATCAACCAGGGAGTGGATCATGGGATGAACAGAACAAGAATTAACTAAGAACTCAGGACCCTGGCCACATTGTTCCCTACTGCAGGGAGAGTGTGTGGGAAGTCACGTAGGCGAGCGCACGACACACAGCACAGACCATTTCTCAGTGCACTCAACTGTCCCGTCCTTAGCCTTGTCAAGGTGTCCGGACTTTGAAGGAGACACAAGTCTCCTTCTCCTGAAGGGCCTGGTGTGGTCCTCGACTCCAGACGTGTCGTGGCCTCCAACATTAAAGATTTTATTTATTTATTTGACAGAGCGAGAAATCAGAAGTAGGCAGAGCAGCAAGCAGAGAGAGGGGGGAAGCAAGCTCCCTGCTGAGCAGAGAGCCTGATGCGGGACTCGATCCCAGGACCCTGAGATCATGACCTGAGCCGAAGGCAGAGGCTTAAACCACTGAGCCACCCAGGCGCCCCGAGATATCATATTTTCTTATCCTTCACCTACGACATGTTCAGCTACCCACACAGGGCAATTGATTTGGCTTGTTACATTACTCTGTGGATAAGGACTAGTGAAAGTGGAAGAGAGGGGCACAAACATATTATTTACTATAATGTATTTAATAAGAAATATGCCTTTGATCCTGAATAACACATGTGCACATTAAGGATACAATTAATAGAGAGAAGATTAAAAACCCAAGAGAGATCCTGGGAATAAATAGTGTTTCCTTTTTTTAAGACTGCTTTTCACCAATCTACTCCCTTTTATCAACTTGTGTTTGCTCTTTCTGCTTACTACTCAGTCATTTCTCATTTATCCTACTGCTTTCTGTCTACTTATATTTGAATAAGGTTTAAATATTTCTAGCTTTATTGGAGTTTATAATCCTATTTCTCTTTCTCTTCGATGTTTCTTGAGAAAAGAAGTGAAAACATTTTTATTCCTCTGTATAGATTTGAAAACTATCAGGTTTCTTCTTTTTAATTTCATTTTACAATCAGCCTTTCATAATCTCTACTTTCATAATGGAATTCTAGATGGTTGACGTCATTCTATAAAATACGTATGATTTTGGTTTTTCTTTAATAATTTATTCCTTTATTATATTTTGCACAAATATTCTGTTTTAAGATAAAAGTCACATTGCAGACACTTGAAATGCTTCTGCTGTACGTGACTTTTCCCTCTTGATCAAATTCTCAGTGTTTTGCACAAGTCAGTTTTCCTTACATACCCATTTGTTTATTACTTCAGTCCAGTCCCTTCATAGCCACTGCAAAGGGTTACTGGGTTTCATAGGAAAGGAAACAGCATGAGAGTCTTCAGTTTAACCTTTCCATAAAGATTAGATTAATCTTACAAATACTTGTCTATTATTTTCACAGGTTGAAATTACTTTATTTATCAAATGAGAATTTCGCTAAAGAATCTTTCATGCTCGCAGATAAAAGCGAGGTAAATCATACATTATCAATAAAAGGAAAGGCCAGGGTGACAGGATGGCATTTCATAGCAGCATCTGAGATAATGATATGGTAATCTGTGAGTGTATCTTTCTTAGAGACCAAAGAAATGGCTGACAGTCTATTAAGACTAGAATGTTTTGGGAGGAGTGACCAAAACAATAACATAAAATATTGAATGGCTTGCTTTGAAATAACTGTCTAAAAGACAGGTTGAATTGTAACTGGCATTGGGTTCTGTTTTCAAAGCTGATTTGGATGTTTATATACCTCCTCTTGATTAATTCATAAAGGTACTGACCAGAAACTTTGGTGTGATGACAATAAGTAGACTTTCATAATGTAGGGAAATAAATAGAAAAGGGAAAATATATTTCTCTATTGAAAGACAGTATTTTGCTACATTTTAAAGACATTTAAATGCAACCCAGAGGATGGCTTGTGAAATATTGAGACCTTTAAGTGGGCTGAAGAAAATGGTGGAGAAAGAGCCTCCAAAAATTCATTCTTCCATAAAAACAATGTGAGTACTGACAAAAATTGTAAAAATCAACTTTTTAAAGAAATCTAGAAATCAACCAAAGGCTTACAATAATCTGTAACATTTATTCAAGTAAAATATTTCAGTCTTGGTAAGAATAGTGAGTTTGTGGAATTTAAACCTGCTCTCTTCCCATGTCCCTCTGCACAGTTCTGTGGTCACCTTGAAAACCAATAGCCCCGATCATGGTGAAAACCAGAAGCCTAGGAGATACTGGAAGAGGTAAAATGGATTTGGAACTTTCCCTAAAGCAAGAGAACTGTCATAATTCAGACTGTTTAGAAGTTCCCAGGAAGCTGTTTTATCTTTATTTGAACTAAATCAGAGTTGTCTTAGTACAAATAGTCTTTTCCCCAGAGATATTTGTTGAAAATATTTTCAATTTAATATGTCCATTAAAGAAGACCACAGGGCGCCTGGGTGGCTCAGTCAGTTAAGTGTTTGATTTCAGCTCAGGTCATGGTCCCAGGGTCTTGGGATAGAGTCCCATGTCCGGCTCCCTGCTCAGCGAGGAGTCTACTTGTCTCTCTGCTCCTAGTGCTTGATCTCTCCTTCACTCTCAAATAAATAAATAAAATATTTAACAACAACAACAACAAAAAGAAGACCACACATTTATATTTATACTTTTATAATTTTATATATTTAACTTGTCATATTAATTTTATAATATATCATTTATGTTCTATTAATATAATTTTATAATTTATATTTTATATAAAATACAGAAATAATTTTATACCACCATTTTCCTGTCTGCCTCTTACCCATGTGTAGAATGGCATTCCTTTCTAAATACAGAAGCTATAGGAAATGATAAAGTCTGCCATCCTAGACATTCCCCCAGCCCAACAGAGAAAGAATCATATTCCTGTAGTGGAAGAAAAGCATATATTATTGGCAAACCTATTTGCACTTGTGGTTAGGGAACACTGCAGTATAAAAAATAAAAATAATTTTGCCAATAGTATATGCTTCTGTTCCACTTCAGAAATATGATCACTGGAATTCAATTGCTGCACGCTTGGAGCCGAAGATGGAAATTTTTATATTTTGGTGAAGAAAACATTACAAATACTTTTTGAGAATTATGTTTTGCAAATTTATGTGGTATATCCAAGTTTAAAAAAAACCCACCCATATGGCACTAACATTTATGCTAACGTGATACTTTGCCCCGTAAGAATTATGAACATATGAAATGCAAATTCCCAGGATTTGAACACAGGGGCCCATAAAGTGAAGAAAAACTAGCAATAGTATTTCATTTGATAACACAGTGAGTTAAAATAATATATTAAAATTCCCGTAGCCTCATCCTGAAGCTATGCATCACAGCTCTTGTGTCCCCCCACCCCGACTATCAATCCTCTTGGTTTTATATATATTTATTATCAACCTGAACTTTGAAAGCACTTGAGATATATACTCCTGTGTTCAAGTATATCCTGGATTTGGAAGGTGGACATACAGACCTAGACTCAAATGTTAGTTTGTCCATTACTCCCTGTATGACATTTGGGTAAAGTATTAATCTAACCACATACCTATTTCCTTGCCTATAAACCAGAAATAATGATATTATCTCCTTATAATAGTAATAATTCTTATACAAGCATATTCCAAGGTCAGGTGCATATATGCTTATTATTATAATTTTTACTATACTGAGATATCACAATGTACAAGGCAGAATATATTGGACTATGTGTACAGTGCCAAAATTTCTCATGTTTTATCAAATTTCTCTTGATCATGGTTTTAAGGTTTCTTGTGCATAGAGCTCTCTTGTTGAATATAAATTACTATCTGCATTCTCCATCTACATTCACTCAGATGCACAGAAGCCCTACTACTTACCTGAATGAAGTGTGTGGAGTTCTTGTGTTCTTCGTTTACAAGTACTTGTTGAGCATCTACTTTGTGCAAGCAGGCTCTGGCCCCTGATTATTCAGCAGTAAACGAGACCCACAGGTGGGCTTTCCAGGTTTTTCTCCTGACTGATTGGGTCAGGTAAGGTTTTCAGATGGGCAGGAGCTTCTGGAATGCAGGTGAGATGGGAAATGCAGTTATTAGGAATGAGACTTGGTTTATAAAAACCCATATGGAAAAGAGTATGGTTAGTTTGGGGCTCCTTACACAAGAACAGAAGAGAAAATACACTTAAAACCATGGGTCAGACACTGAAGTGAGCTGTACAGCAGCAGAAGAACAGCCGCCACCATCACAGCACATTTTGCATTCCTGTAGTAATTTTGGGCTGAGTACATATTAATCCAAACCTAACAGACCCTGTGCCTAGGAGTCCATGAGAAAACCATTTTGTTAAAGGCTTTTTATTTCCCCATATTCTATGCTCTCTTTAATGTGATTTTTAAAATTTACATTCAAATTATACCTATAAATCCTATTTAAATGTGCTTTATATTAAGCATTTTGTCTAATTATGGCAGTAATAAAAAGGAATTACACTACTCCTACCGATTTCCATAAGAATTTTGAGTGTAATATGTTATTTTATCCTAGCCATGAGTCTGTGTTGAGTTTCCTTTCAAATAATGTGCCAAAGGTTAGAATAAAACACTATTAATCTAGGGGTGCTTGGGTGCTTCAGTCGTTAAGTGTCTGCCTTTGGCTCGGATCATGATCCCAGGGACTTGGGATGGAGCCCTGCACCAGGCTCCTGCTCAGAGGGAAGTATGTTTCTCCCTCTCCCACTCTCCCTGCTTGTGTTCCCTCTCTTGCTGTGTCTCTCTGTCAAATAATAAATAAAAAAAAATTTAAAACCTACTATTAATATATTAAAAGTTTAATAACAAGAAAATAACATTTTTGTCAGATATGAATAAAAAAGGGAAAATAAAACACTCATTATTCCCTGATAAACCATGCCACTTGGGGAATACTTCCTTTATTAGGTGAAAATACTTTACTGGCTAATTTTTTATTTAGAAATACCATCTGAATATTAAATTATTCCGATAATGGCCTTTTACTTTTCTTTGGTTTAAAGACATCATCCTTATAATTTACATATCCCTTTCCCATACACATTGCCCACCTTTCCCACAGAAATTATTTACCTCATTACATAGGTCATTTTAGTATTTCATGAAGTCATGTGACATTTTCTTCAAACTTCTCACATTGCTTATGCACCTTCCAAGGATTTAAAAAATATATACATTTCTTCTACTCCTCACTGTTTGCATCCCCCTACTCCTTTCCTATGCCCCTTCTTCTCCCTCCTTCTTTTTCTTCTCTTTAAAATATAGGTTAAAAAATAAAATTTATGTTAACTAATGGAGTTTCATTTTCATCTTGAAAGAAAAAATAATACGAAAAGATTTTAAAAAGAAACATAAAGCTGCTTCATGCTCTACCCTTCCTGACTTGAGCCCACTTTCCATTCTCTACATTCTGTTATTTTTCTTCCCATTCCTGAAATACATTTATACAAAAATTTTTGGATCAGCCATTGTAAGATAATGCATAATAGTGCTTACCAGAGCTGACTAGAATTTAGTTTTCTACTTGTAAGATTTTATAGGCGAGATAAACACGACACCAGGCGAGGTAGGCACAAGGCAAGATTTATTAAAGGCACCCTTGAGCGAGGTTTCCCGACTCTGGAGAGGAGTCAGGGAAGTCGCACTGGGAGGGGGTCGAGTGGGTCTTTTATGTGGGTTAAGAGAGAGAATAAGTTCACAGCCATATAAGGTACGGTATTCGGGGATTGGAGGGTTGGGGGAGTCCTGATGTTCCGGTTTCTTGCATAGGTATTGGGTTACTTGTGGAGATGTGACCTGGGCATACATCCTTCTGGCTGGAGAGTCAAGGGTTAGGAAAGGGGGTGGGATGGGTAGGGGGAAGCCTAGAAGATGGCAGCCCGTCGGTCATTTCTATTGTTTCCCTGCATTCCCTGAGCCTCCGACCCAACACTACAACACTACTAACTGCCTTTCCTTGTGTATTCTCCACTCCCATTCTCCCCAAACAAAACAAAATTTGATCAAATATATATCTCCTGCTTACAATGTTATAATCATGTGATAACTGAACTCTGCAAAATTTCCTAGTGTGATCTGCTTAATTTTTGGAGAGGAGAATAAAAATTCTCTTTGTTCAGGAGGTAACTGCTTTCTTTAAAAAATGTAATGTCATATCCTAGCATCAGTGTTTTATCAGTAATTCTGATTGAACCAAAATCTTCTCTAGGTCTGAGTTCTTCAACAGTCCCTTTTGGCCATCTTCCTCAGATTTGCTTTCCCTTCATCTGCTCATGGACTGCCTACTGATTGGACCTGGAGTCTCCCTACACCATCATCCTAGGAAGCCCCTTCCTCTCTTTCTTGTGTTGACTTCCTCATCTGTAGACCAGTCCTTCCCAGTCTTAGGCATTCTCTTCCCTTATTTTGGTGGAGCATATTCTCCAAGAACTTCCTAAAGAATGTTCCATAGAAGGTACATTTTTGGGAAATCTTGAATATCTAAAAATTTCTTTATCTTCACTCTCATAGGCTGGCAATAATTGCACCTCAGAGTTACACAAATATTAATCTATTGCTGGCTAGATTCTGTTATTGAATATGGATGGGCTCTATCTCATCCTTATTTATGATGATTTAATTGTGACTACTTCTTGCCTCAATTCCTTTACTCCTTGCCACAATCAGAAAAATTCTTTTCCCCTTCAAAATTTGTAATTTTATGATCCTGTGTTTTAAATACAAAGTATTATCTGGGTTTTTTTTTAATTTCATTATGCCAGGCACTAGGCAATTCTTAACTATCTGGAAGGTGAAGGCTTCAAATAATAAAAATTTGTCTTCTATTATTCCTTTTTTAAATATACCCACCGTAGTCTTAATGTGTTAAGCATAATGCTAGTCTAACATGCTTCTACACATAAGTTTACAAACATTTATATCTGAATGAAAGAAGATATAACTCAAAAGTTGATTTGTACACAGTGTAGTGTCAATGAATTTAATATATGTCTGTTCTTACATGCATCTATACACATGCTCCCAAACACTTCTATCTTAATGAAAGAATATGTTACATGAAATACTCATTATATGTAATAGAGTTTCACTGAGTCAGTAACAGGAATACTGTAAAGTGCTTCCACACATACCTTTATAAATACTTATATCATAATGAATAAAGATGTTATATGAAGGAAGTTATATACACAGTGTATTGCAATCTTTTGAGCATCTGGTTATTCCCATATACTTCTACTGTATGTTACTTGAAAGAAGGTTTATACACAATACAGTTTCACTGAGTTAAGCATGTGACTATTCCCATATGATTCTACACATATGTTTATGAACACTTACAATAACAAATAAAAGTGTTGCTGGAAAGATGCATTATACACAGAATAGTTTTAATGAGTTCAGCATAATGCTACTCCTTCCTATATACTTCTACATGAGTTACATACCCTATCTTAATAAATGAAAATTTCATTTGAAACACTTATTATACAAAGTATAGCTTCAATGAGTTAAGCGTAAGGCTATTCACATATGCTTCTAAATATAAGTTTACGTACACGTCTGTCTTAATGAAGAAAATGTTATTTGAAGAACACAGTATGCATATTGTAGATCTAGCGAGTTAAGCCTACTGCTATATCCATTTGTTTCTACACAGAACTTTACAAACACTTTTTAAAAGTTTTTATTTAAATTCCAGTTAATTAACATACAGTGTAAAATTATTTCAGGTGTACAATATAGTGGTTCAACAGTTTTATACAAACCCAGTGCTCATCACAAGTGAACTCCTTATTCCCCATCACCAATTAACCTATCCCATTAACCAAAATCATCCACCTCCATTCTGGTAAGCATCAGTTTATTCTCTGTAGTTAAGTTTCTTGATTTGTCACTCTCTCTTTCTTTTTCAACTTTGCTCTTTTATTTTGTTTATTCAATTCCACATATGAGCGAAATCATATAGTATTGCTTTTTCTCTGTCAGATTTATTTCACTTCATAATACTCTCTAACTCCTTCCATGTCATTGCAAATGACAAGACTTCATTCTTTCTTTTATGGCTAAGTAATATTCGTGTGTGTGTGTGTGTGCGCGCGCGCGCACATATATAATACTTATTTATCAATTCATCAGTCAGTGGGCACATAAGCTGTTTCCGTAATTTGGCTATTGTAGATAATGCTGCTATAAACATCTGGGTACATGTATCCCTTTAAAATAGTATTTTTATATTCTTTGGGTAAATACCTAGTAGTGTGATTCCTAGATCATAATGTAGTTCTATTTTTTTAAAAAGATTTTATTTATTTATTTGACAGAGATCACAAGTAGGCAGAGAGGCAGGCAGAGAGAAAGAGGAGAAAGCAGGCTCCCTGCCGAGCAAAAAGCCCGCTTGATCCCAGGACCCCGGGATCATGACCCAAGCTGAAGGCAGAGGCTTTAGCCCACTGAGCCACCCAGGTGCCCCAGTGTATTTCTATTTTTAACATTTTGACGAAACTCCATACAGTTTTCCACAGTGGCTGCAACAGTTTGCATTCCCACCAATACTGCAAAAGGATTTCCCTTTCACCACATGCTTACCAGTACCTGTTCTTTTTTCTGTTATCAATTGTAGCCCATTCTGACAGATATAAGGTGATACTATGTTGTAGTTTTGATTTTCATTTCCCTCATGATCTGTAATATTGAGCTTCTTCCATGTGTCTGTTGGCCATTTGTATGTTTTCTTTGAAAAATATCTATTCGTGTCTTCTGCTCATTTTTAAATTGGATTATATGTTTTTTGAGTGTTGAGTCATATACGTTCTTTACATATTTTTGATACTAACCTCTTATCAGATACACCATTTACAAATATCTTCTCCCATTTCATTGGTTGCCTTTTAGTTTTGTTGATTGTTTCCTTCACTGTGCAAAAACCTTTTATTTTGATGAAGTCCTAACAGTTTATTTTTGCCTTTGTTTCCCTTGCCTCAGGAGACATATCTAGATAGAAGTTGCTATGGCTGATGTCAGAGAAGTTACTGCATATTCTCTTCTAGCATTTTTATGATCTCAGATATCACATTTAGGCTTTAATCATATTTATATATGTGGTCTAAGAAAGTGGGCCAGTTTCATTCTTTTTGCATGGTGCTGTTCAGTTTTTCCAACACTATTTATTGAATAGATTGGCTTTTTTTCCATTGGATATTCTTTCCTGCTTTACTGAATATTAATTGATGACATAATTGTGGTTTCATTTCTGGGTTTTCTCTTCTGTTCTATTGATCTATATTTTTGTGCCAGTACCATGCTACATACCACATACTATAGCTTTTTAAAATAACTTGAAATCTGGAATTGTGATACCTCCAGGTTGTCTTTTCTTTTTCAAGATTGCTTTGGTGTTTTGGGGTCTTTTGTGGTTCCATAGACATTTTAGGATTGTTTGTTCTAGCTCTGTGAAAAATGTTGTTGGCATTTGGATAGGGATTGCATTAATTATGTAGATTGTGTTGGGTAGTATAGATGTTTTAACAGTATTTTTTCTTCCAATCCATGAGCATGGAATGCCTTTCTATTTCTTTGTGTCCTCTTCAATGTCTTTCATCAGTGTTTTATAGTTTTTAGAATACATGTTTTTCATGTCTTTGTTAGATTTATTCCTAGGTATCTTATTGTTTTGAGTGCAATTGTAAATGCAATTGATTTCTTAATTTTTTTTTCCACTGTTTCATTATCGGTATACAGAAACTCAAGAGATTTCTGTACATTGATTCTGTATCCTATAACTTTACTGAATTTGTGTTATCAGTTCTAGAGGATTTTTAGTGGAGTCTTTTGGGTTTTATATATATATATATATATATATATATATATATATATATATATATATATAGTGTCATGTCATCTACAAATATTGGAAGTTTAACTTCTTCTTTGCCAATTGGGATGCTTTTTATTTCTTTTTGTTGTCTGATTGCTGTGGCTAGGACTTCCAGTACCACATTAAATAAAAGTGGAGAAAGTGAACGTTGCTTTCTGCTCCTGACCATAGAGGAAAAGCTCTCAGTTTTTCTCCACTGAAGATGATATCAGCAATGGGTTTTTCATATATGCTCTTTATATGTTGAGGTATGTTCCCTCTGAACTTACTTCATTGAAGATTTCTACCGTAATTGTCAAATGATTTTTCTGCATCTATTGAAATGATCATTCATTTCTTATGTTTTCTTTTACTGATGTGATATATCACAATGAGAGATTTGTGAATATTGAACCATGTTTGCAACCTAGGAATGAATCCCACTTGATCATGGTGAATGATTCTTTTAATGTATTGTTGGATTTGATTTCCTAGTAGCTTACTGAGAATTTTTGTATCCTTTTCAGTAGGAATAGTGGCCAGTATTATTATTTTTTTTTATTGTGGAGTCTTAATCTGGGTTTGGTATCAAGGCAATGCTGGTATCATAGAAAGAATTTGGAAGTGTTCCTTCCCTTCCTATGTTTTTGAAATATCATATCTTCTTTAAATATTTAATAGAATTTGCCTGTGATGCAAACTGCTATTAAACTTCTGTTTGGAGTTTTTTGAGTATTGATTAAATTTCTTTGAATGTTATCGACCTATGCTAGTCTTCTAGTTATTATTGTTTCAGTTTTGTGAGTTTATATAGTTCTAGGAATTTATCCATTTCTTCCAGGTTGTCTAATATGTTGACATATAGTTAATATTCTCTAAGAATTGTTTGTATTTCTGGGTTGTTGGTTGTTATTTCTCTGTTTTCATTTGTGATTTTGTTTGTTCATTCATTTGTTTTTTGTTTTGTTTTGTTTTTTTTTTTTTTTATACGGCTGGCTAGAGGTTTATCAACTTTTAAAATTTTTTTCCAAAAACCTGGTCTTGGTTTCATAGATCTGTGTTTTTTTTTCCCCTATATCTTTTATTTCTACTCTAATCTTTATCATTTTCTTCCTTCTGCTGGCTGTAGGCTTCATTTGTTGTTCTTTTTCCAGCTCCTTTAGGTTTTTAGGTATAAAATTAGGTTGTTTATTTGCGGTTTTTGTTTGTTTGTTTTTCATTTTGTTTTGCTTTGGTTTGTTTTTGCTTCATGAAGTAAGCCTGTATTGCTATCTTGCCTCTTAGGATGGATTTTATTGCATCCCAAAGGTTTTGGACTACTATGTTTTCATTTTCATTTGTTTCCATGTACTTTTTGATTTATTCTTTGATTTCCTGGTTGGCACACTCATTATTTAGTAGCATGTTGTTTAACCTCCATATATTTGTGGTCTTTCCAGACTTTTTTCTTATGGTTGACTTCAGTTTCATAGCATTGTGGTCAGAAAAGCTATGTGCTCTGACTGTGATGCTGAGGCTTGTTTTATGGCCTAATATGTGGTCTGTTCTGGAGACTGTTCCATGTGCACTTGAAAAGAATGTGTATTCTGCTGGTTTAGGATGAAATGTCCTGAATATACCTGTTAAGTCCCTCTGATCCAATGTGTCATTCAAAGCCATTGTTTCCTTGATGTTTTGTTCAGATGATCTTTCCACTGATATAAGTGGAGTGTTAAAGTCCCATAATATTACTGTGTTATTATCAATCAGTTCCTTTATGTTTGTTATTAACTGTTTAATACATATGGATGCCCCCATGGTGGATGCATAACTATTTACAATTGTTATATTGTCTTATTGGATTGTCCCTTTTGTGATTATGTAGTGCACTTCTTTGTCTCTTCTTATAGTCCGCATTTTATATTCTATTTTCTCTGATAGAAGTATTGCTACTTTGGCTTTCTTTTGACATCTATTTGCATGATAAATGTTTTTCCATGACCTCATTTTCAATCTGTGTGTGTCTTTAGGTCTAAAATAAATTTCTTGGAGGCAGCATATAGATGAGGCTCTTTTTTTTTTTTTAAACATTCTGAAGCCCTTTATCTTTTGATTGGAGCATTTAGTCCATTTACATTGAAAGTAATTATTGATAAATATATATTTATTGCCATTTTATTACTTGTTTTGTCTTTCTTTCTGAAGATTTTCTCTGATGATTTCTTGATTTTGTTACTTTTGATCTCACCTCTGAACTCAAAGGGTCCCCATTGCTATTTCTTGCAAGGATGGTATAGTGGTCCTTTAGTTTTTGTTTGTCTAGGAAACTCTTTGTCTCTCCTATTTTGAATAACAGCTTTCTGGGTCAAGTATTCTTGGGTGCAGACTTTTCCTATTTAGCACTTTGACTATATCATGCCTTCTGGAATGCTATATTTCTGCTGAGAAATGTCCAACTACATGTTTTTCCTTAAAAGTTAAGGACTTGGGGCGCCTGGGTAGCTCAGTGGGTTAAAGCCTTTGCTTTCGGCTCAGATCATGATCCCAGGGTCCTGCGACCGAGCCCCACATCGGGCTCTCTGCTCAACGGGGAGCCTGCTTCCCCCCGCCCCGCCTGCCTCTCTGCCTACTTGTGATCTCTGTCTGTCAAATAAATAAATAAAATTCTTTAAAAAAAAAAAGAGACTTTTTTTTCTTCTTGCTATTTTTAACATGCTTTCTTTATTATTATATTTTGCAAATTTAATTACAATATGTCTTCGTGTTGGCCTGTTTTTTATTTTGATGTGAGTTCTTTGTGTCCCCTGAATCTGGATGTCTGTTTCCTTCCTCAGGTTAGAGAAGTTTTGAATTATTATTTCTTCAAATAAATTTTCTACCCCCTTTTCTCTCTCTCCTCTTCTTCTGGGACTCCTATAATATGAATGTTATTATGTTCAATGGAGTCACTGAGTTCACTAAGTCTATTCTCATAATCTAGAATTCTTCTTTATGTCTTTTGTTCAGCTTAATGAAGCTTTCAATTAGTTTGCCTTCTAGATTACTAATTCATTCCTCTACTTCTTCCAGCCTGGTGTTCATTGGATCAAGCACATTTCTAATCTCATATATTGTACTCTTCATCTCTTATTGATTCTTTTTTAACTCTTTTATTGCTCTAGTAAGGAGCTCACTGATGTCCTCTATTAATTTCTCAGACCTGGTATCTTTATATTTCTTGCTTGAAGTTCTCCATGAGAGATGTTACTCGTATCCATTTCACTTTGATCTAGCCATGCCCTTGACTTGTTCTTTCATTTGGAATAATTTCTTCCACCTTGGCATTTTTTTTTTCTAAGTCTATGCCTTCTCTGTGTTAGAAAAGTCAGTTATGTCACCTGCTTTTGAAAGTACTGGCTTCATGAAGATGTCCTGTAGTGCCTGGGGCCTGGTGCTTCGAGGAGTGTCTCCACTGTGTGCACATGAGCTCTGTTGTTCTGTTTTGACTGCTCTATTCTTCACACCAGTCATCTACTGAGGCTCTTCTTGCATGCCATAGTCAGTGTTTGCTCTGTGACCTGAATGTGGTAAGTTTTAATGAGGTGTGCTCTAGTCTGCTTGTGAAATGAGACTTGTCACCACCTCTACTGTAACTGAGGCCCTACAGAATTCTGGTTCAGAGAAGCAGTATAGGGAGGGGTTTGTGAAGGTCCTTCTGGTGGAGGGGTCTGCTGTGCTGGGATTGAGATAAGTGTGACTGAGAAGGGCACTCCTACCAGAGCAGAGGGATAGAGCTTAGTGTATGCAAGTTAGGCAGCCCGTGTCTGTGCTGTGCTGTTCCCCACAGGGGACTCTATGTTTATAATGAAGGGCAGCAGAGGGAAATGACACTGGACAATTCCCGTGTTCCCTGAGAGGTGTCTCTATGGAAGCTGCCTCTCAGGGATGTACTCTAAGAAAAGTGAATAATCTCCCCACAGTGGGCCCCACATTCTCTTTAGATTGATGTGTCTAGGTTTAGGGTGTCTACCTCCAGTTTGTTTGCCTTCCTTCTTTCCAAGAGTAGGGCAGTGCCCTCCAGGCTTTATATCAGCCTTTAACCTTTGCTCATTGCATGAAGTCATGTAATTCAACCCTTCTCATTTTCCAAGCCAGTGGCTTTGGTGAAATGTTCCCCTTGTGCATCACCTTGTCTGTTCCTCTCTCTTCCTTCTCATTTTTTTTCCACTTCTTACCTTCTTTGATGTGGCCTCTTCTCTCTCTTCAGTTGTGGTGTTTGTTCTTTAGGTCTATTTCTGGAGTAGTTAGGATGATTTGATACTTATTTATTTGTTTTTATGGGAAGAGGTAAGCCACCACCATCTTTCTCTGATGACTTTATTATATTATTCCTTTAATAAATTCTTTCTTCCATGGTATTATCTTTCTCTTATAATTTTATTATAACCACTTTATATTGTATACATTTTTCTTATTGCACTAGTTTTTAGGAATTTTTTTTTTACCAATTTACTCTCCAACTATCTACTAATTTTGAAAAACAAATAAACAAATAAAAACTCCAAAGGACTTTCTTGTCCTTGGAATATTCCTCATTAATGGCATCCTGCCATTATTTTGATGACTTAATAATGTCTCTTCTCTCTCTGAGGACATTAATCACCATTACTTTGAAGTTTTTTTCTGGTCCCACATTGCTTCTAATACCTCTGGTACTATTTCTTCCTATTTGTTTTGGAGTACATTTTTATATAATAGAGAATTTCCTCACTTGTATCTTATTAATATTTAGAAATGAAGTACTCGTGGATGACTGGAAGCTCTCTGTAGGTCTCACAGTGGAGCGAAGTCTGGGAATCTAGAGGAAGTACTGCTTGTTAGTATTTCTAGGTCTTTTTACTTTGGCTTATTAATTTCACAAGGGTTTTTTGTTGTTGTTGTTGTTTGTTTTTTCTTTGCTTGGGAAGTTGCAAACTTGTGGACACATGCTGGAAACCAAATAAGGAAATGGCATTGTGTGCTTACCTTTTATTTCTGTGTCACTGAATCTTGGGTTTTTGATTCAGCCTCCAAAGATCAGGAAATTCCATGTTTTATTGGGATGGAGAAAGACAATCACCAGCTCTGTTTGTTTTATGGTGTTTTAACTCCCTCTTCTCTTTTGGATCCATTAAAAGTTCTTGTCCTGAGATACTGAGAACCTCGAACTCTTGAGATTCTTCATGGTTCTCCTCATCTAGAACCGTGACAGTCTGAGATATTACCTCACTTGTGAGTTAACAAGTTGGCCTACTACAGTTTCATAGATTCTGGGAGAAGAGAGGAGATGCTTGGTTCAAAGACAAAAGACTTTATTATTCAGGTCACTTGCAGTCATCATAAGTTCCATATTTCCCTCTATTCTCTTTGCCCCCCAAGTTCTGTGGGATAAGTGTGAAGCAGTTTGTGTCACAGCTGAGGATCTCTGAAGTTAGGAAACCTCAACATTTATTTTTTCATTTTATTCTATTTCTTTTCAGTGTTCCAGAATTCATTGTTTAAGCATCACACCTAGTGCTCCATGCAATACGTGCCCTCCATAATACCTACCACCAGGCTCATTCAACCCCCACCCTTCTCCCTTCCAAATCCCTCAGTTTGTTTTTCAGAGTCGATAGTCTCTCATGGTTTGTCTCCCCCTCCATTTCCCCCCAACTCACTTCTCCTCTCCAACCCCAACATTTTTAATGTCTGCACATCTTTTCATGATGTATTTGATGAAGGAATTTCTTAATTTTAAAGAAATTCAATTTATCAGTTTGTTCTTTTATGCTTATGTTTTAATGTCCTGTTTAAGAGATGTTTGCATTTCTCCAATTCATGAACATATTTTAAAAATTTTATTCTTGGGATGCCTGGGTGGCTCAGTAGTTTAAGCCACTGCCTTCAGCTCAGGTCATGATCCCAGGGTCCTGGGATCGAGTCCTGCATCAGTCTCCTTGCCCAGCAGGGAGCCTGCTTCTCTCTCTGCCTCTGCCGGCCACTCTGCTTGCTTGTACTCTCTCTCCCTCTCAGATAAATAAATAAATAAATAAAATGTAAAAAAATAAAAAAATAAAAATTCTATTCTTAACGTTTTAGTATTTTAACATTCACATATAGGTCTATAATCTAGTTCAAATTAATTTTTGTCTATGACATGAGGTAGGAGTCAAGGTTAATTTTTTCCCCCACTATGATATCCATTTGCTCCATGACCACATATTAGAAAAACTATCTTAAACAGTGCATAGAATTCTAAAAACTGGGAGTATGTTTCAGCACTTAATATGTTCTACTTTAATGAACTACAAAATGTGAGACCAAATGCAGCTGCCATTACTGTGTATTTACCAAATGGTGATTGGGCTATTCAAATGAAACAAATAAATAAAATATGTTTTTAAGGAGGTTATAAAAAAGGATAAGAATAGACTTTATACATGTACTATAATTCATAAAAATGAAGGAAAAAGTTATGTAATAAAATAGATAACATATTTTTTCAACACCTCTTAACAGTTACTGTAGTACTGCAGTTGTCACTTTTGTTCCAAAATATCTGCTCACTAAGGAAAATTAGGGAGTGTGGACAAATTGTACTTCTTGTTATATTAAGGAATTTCCTAGGAGATCTCAATTAAAGAAAAAGAGTACCAGGAAAGGCAAATTGGATTCATTAACAAAGTTTTGGTTAATACACATAAAGGATCATTCTGAGTATGGTATCTGACACTCCCTTTCTATGGTACCTGAAGAGATGTGGGAGGCAGAGGTTAAAGCTATCACTGAAACCATTGTAGGATATTGGGGCCCTCGCAGCCCCAATTTATAATTTCTTAAGCCAGGGTCTACACAAAAGGGTAAAGTTAATTCTTTCTCACTTTGCTACTAACCACTGTGCAGTTTTGGTCCTCTGAGAGCTACAGGACAAGTGAGCTAATTATAATGTCACCTTTTGAAGATTTTTTTTTTTTTTTTTGAAAGACAGAGATCACAAGCAGGCAGACAGGCAGGCAGAGAGAGAGACAGGAGGAAGCAGGCTCCCTGCTGAGCAGAGAGCCAGATGCAGGGCTAGATCCCAGGATCCCTGGATCATGACCTGAGCTGAAGGCAGAGGCTTTAACCCACTGAGCCACCCAGGCACCCCTATAAAGGTGCCTATAATGGCACCTTTTGGACATGGCAGGTGCCAGATCAGATGGCAGTACCCAGCAACAAAGGAAATCATATACAATGGATAAAGCTTGTCAAATGTATCTGGTATTTTCTAGACTAGGATTAGAGGAAAGAAAATGGACATTACATTTTAACTGTCCAGAGAGCAAACTCACTCTCTCTCTCTCTCTCATTCTTAAAAATGTTTTTATCTATTCATTGAAGAAAGAGAGAGCATGGACAGGGGCAAGGTCAGAGGGAGAGGGAAAAGTAGACTTTCTGCTGACTAGGGAGCTCAATGTGAGGGAGGCTCTATCCCAGGACCCCAGGATCATAATCTGAATTGAAGGCAGATGGTTAACTGACTGAGCCAGCCAGGTGCCCCATTATTTATTTATTTTTAAATATTTATTTATTTGTTTGTTTGTTTGTTTGTCTATTTATTTGCTTTAAAGAGAGAGTGAACATGAGTGGAGGGAGGGACAGAAGGAGAGGGAGAGAATCTCAGACTTCCTCATTAGTGCACAGCCCAACTTGGGGCTTGATCTCATGAGTCTAAGATCATGACTCTGAGATGATGACTTGAGCTGAAACCAAGAGTTGGATGTTGAACCAACTGAGTCACCCAGGCATCCCTGGGATTGTTTCTTAGATGTGTGAAACATCCCTTTGAGACTCTTAGATATAGATCATGAGCAGGAGAAGGGTTGGCATGAGGAAGAATAGGGATCTAGTTAGCAGCTAAGATAAAGACAAATAGAAAACTCTCTTGAACATATAAATGTAAGGCATCATTATTATTGGATTTAAAACATTTAAATTATCTTACCTATTTGATTCTCTTAACCCAAGAGTTTGCAGCCAGTTTTCCTAAAATGAAAAAGAAGGAATCACATGGAGGTTAAGAGATTTGCCTACTATTTTAGTAGTCAATCCAGGTCTGGTGGAGCCTAGATCTATGGACATCATTCTCTATCTCATGCCTCTTATTCTCTGTAGCCTCACTGTTTCCACATGCCTTCTCACCCTAAATCCCTCTCAACAATCCTGACCCATCAGCCTATCACGACCACTCTCAGGCAAATTCTGCTGAAAAATACTGCTCTTACTATATTTCTACTCTATTCAACATATGCAGAGACTCCCCACTGGCTCCTAGATTACATATGAATGTCAAAAAACCAAAAACTTTTATTTATAAAGAAATAGTTGTGTGCTAATTTGAACAGCTAGATTGTACAAAAAATGGCTTGAAAATTCCCTTTTGATATCCTTAAAGAGCTGGATTCCATTATATATATATATCTCTCTCTTCAGAACCTCTTAACCTCAGACTGGAGTTGGTAAGAAATATTGCTTAGGTTCCCTCAAATCATTCTCGGGCACCAGACATTGTGCTGGACCTCGGAGCAAATAAGCTCGTTACTTGTAACAGTGCCCAGGGAAAGACAAAGCTGTGGGTTATGAAAGTTCCTTCCACATGGCATCCCTTTACTCCTGCAATCTCCAGTTTCTCAGTTGTTCACGTGTTTTCATAGTCTAAGTCATAGTGAGCTAAGTTTGATTCATCATAGCATGATCTATATTAACTTTTAACTTTTCCAAATTTACTTTCTCTTTCTCTCTCTACACACACACACACACACACACAGAAACACACACACACACACGCACACACACACACACACACAGACAATTGTTTTTTTGCTAATATGTTGAAAATCAGTTGCAGGCATCACAGCATGTCATCTCTGAATATTTCAGGTTTCCTACCTATGAATGAAAGTTCTACTCCCTACTCATAATACCACTAAAATAAAGTTATCATTTAGTATCTAATATATGATAAAAAATTTTCCAGTTGCATTTGAAATGTCTTCCATAGCTATGTTATTTTTATCCAAGAATCAAGGTTCACACGCGACACTAATTATGTCTCTTCAGTCACTTCTGAACTAGTTCGGCACCCTCCTTTTTGATTTGTTGGGTTTGTCATGGCATTTACTTTTGTGAGGATTCCAGGTTGGTTATGTGCTAAATGGTAGAATGTCCCACATTCTGGAATACCTGATTTTTGTATCATGATTAGATTTACAATGAACATTTTTTGGCAGTAATATCTCATTGGTGAAATAATTTTGATTAAGCACTAAATACTAAGCATTACATTTTCTGTTTTTGTGATAAGGAGTCTTCATCATAATGGGCATGTGTTCCTTAGCTTCCAATAAAATTAATAAGTGATATCAACACACGTAGATCTCCTTCTCTGAATGGAAAATGGTATCTCTCACATTAGATCCATGTTGCTTTTGAAGTGTTTAGAAATTCAGCTCCATAATCAGATCAGTAATCAGACTTGGATCAGAATTTTCTGCATATTGTTCTTATAAATATCTCCAAGAGATCCAAGGTGGCAGTTGTCCTTCTAAATATTATTACTTGAAACCTTTGAAAAAAAAATAAAGAGTCCAAATTTTGACACAATCTAATTCTTTCTTTCTTTCTTTCTTGCTTTCTCTTTCTCTCTCTCTTTCTATGTCTTTATCTCTTTCTTTCTTTCTGATATGGGGCAAATGGAGTGGGGTTTCTTATTAAAGTACCATATGAGTGATGATACATTTATCTACAACCAGATTCAGTGTTGGGAGGCACCTACATGATGGTGTAATACAGTGTTCCAACTCACTGCACCAACTCCCTGCAGAGAACTGGTCCCCACTAGCCATGGTGACATCCATTACCAGTGGCATCCATTAAAATTTTTGAGTTAAAATTGCCCCCGTTTTTATTTATCAATATAATTTTTAGTTCTTGTAAGCCTTTATCTACCTTAAAACCCTTCAAATATTTGTAGACAACTCTACATTCTCAGAAGAATTTTCTTCTCTGGTTTAAATATCCTAAGCTTGTCCTCTATCCCCTGGGTATTTCCTCTAAGCGGGAACTTTCTGCATGCTTTCTTTTTGAAATGTGTATTCCTGCCCTCTCTCTCTCCTTCCATCTCTCATTTCCTTGTTCAGACAGTAATTCAGGTCT
Organism: Mustela erminea; assembly: GCF_009829155.1. Taxonomy (NCBI): domain Eukaryota; kingdom Metazoa; phylum Chordata; class Mammalia; order Carnivora; family Mustelidae; genus Mustela; species Mustela erminea. Next base: position 26,415,421 of record NC_045618.1, read on the forward strand.
GCCATGTACAAACCAGGCATGGAAATGCCAAGCTGACTGCTTGTCCTCAGTGAGCTCATAAATCACAAAAGTGCAAGGAAATAATCAGAAGAACCAACAGTGCGCATAGCAGTGACTCAACACCATGACTAGGACTGGGGCTTCTGTTACACTCATCACAAAGGAGGAGGTGGTCATTGGACCCAGAGAAAAGAGAAGCTCAGTTTCGTATGAATGGTAATATTCTAGAGAAGAAGGGGCATAGCCTAAGTTCTGGATGGGGGAGTGCAAGACGAAGACATGGAAGGTAAAAAGCAGGGAAGTATAAGGTGGCAGGAGTATGGGATGAAGAAGAAAGCAGAAAGCCAGTCATAAAGAGTCTTTTGGAGCCTTTCTCAGTGGTTTGGATTATGTCTTGGGCAGTTGGAAGCTTCCAGAATGAGTTTTACATTACAGAGTTAGTAACAAGATAGACACACCCTTTAGAAGGATATCTGACGGAAAATGCATATCTATATATGAAATAGAACATTTTCTTGACTAATCATCAGATGTACCAAGGAAGAAAAAAATTTAAAAGAAAAAAATGTATTTTCCTTTTGTCTTAACCCATTAGTATTTCTTACAGCAGCTTAGTTGGTTGTAAACAGAATATTACCATTGATTTCATTTTATTATTGTATTTGCTCTTTAAACTTTTAAGAAGTGATCTGACATGTATAACAGCTTCTTCTTTGGGTTTTAGAGCCATTTTTTTTTTTTTTTTCATTTTTAGGAAAGTAAAGGCATTCTGTGCCCTCCTTCCCAGCATTAGTACTCTTTGGAGAACTCTCTGGGATAGAACAGATGTTGCAGGGAGGTCTGTTCCTGTTCTCTTGGCTTGGCCCACATATAGAAAACTGTGGCAACCCTCAGCTTTCATGTACTGCAGCCACCATGCCCATCAGTATGGTCACACCCATTGGGTTCCAACACCCAGTGAGGCACTGGCATTGGACTAGCAAAGCAAATAGCTCCTGCTGTTTCCAGAGGAATAAAGATACTCAATATATTATCACAAATAGTATTACTATAATTTTGTTTAAACAAAATGACAACAAAGGAGAAGCCAATCATCCTACAGGATGAATATCTCAAACTGTGTGCAGGTCATGCTTGTTTAGCAAAGATAATATCCCGCCTTTCTTAGCATATTTTTTTCACAGAGATGATGGAACAAGTCTTGCAGCCTGAAACTCTCTCCTGTGTTACCTCAGGGGAATTCAGACTGAAGACAGACTCTTCATACCAAAAATTAAAGTGATAGGAAGCTTCATTCTTCCTAGGTTTAACTCGCCAGCCAGTGTGACCTTGACTAATTTTGCTCAGCTCCTCTGAATATATACTTCTCTAAAATATAATTCCCTCTCTGTGGGGCGCCTGGGTGGCTCAGTGGATTAAGCCTCTGCCTTTGGCTCAGGTCATGGTCTCAGGGTCTTGGGATTGAGCCCCACGTTGGGCTCTCTGCTCAGAAGAGAGCCTGTTTTTCCCTCTTTCTTTGCCTGCCTCCCTGCCTACTTGTGATCTCTCTCTATGTCAAATAAATAAATAAAATCTTTAAAAAAATATATAATTTCCCCTCTCTGGTTCTCTGGACTATGAGCTCATGTAGAACAGGGCCTTCTCTTTATTTTTGTGTCCCAGCTCTTGCATAGTACAAGGCCCAGGCTCTGTGCTTTTGTCCTGTTGGTTTGGGATGAATAGTTGAAGGAATGACTACAGGGAGCACATCCTCAAGGCTACTGTGCTCCCACCATCATAGTGCCTCATGCTGCTTTTCTTTTTTCTGCCTTTGGTTCTCTTTGGGCCCTTGGATGTATTAGATGATGCCTACCTATGGTGGTTCATCGATTCAAATGCTAATGTCTTCCAGAGACATCCTAACAGACACACCCAGAAATAATGTTTTTTCAGCTCTCTGGACTTGTCTTAGCCCAGTCTACTTGATGCATAAAATTAACCATTACAACTCTCTCCAAAAGGGTCACCCCACTTATGTCTGAAAACATACAATAATTTAGCAGGTCTCCCCATGAAAAGCAGAACTTGTAGTTGTTTTGTTTAAAAGTTTCTCCTTCTGTTTTTCTGCAAGATTCCTGTAGTTGAGGTTTGTGCAGAGGAATTAAGCCTAGGCCTGAGGGGAGAACCGTGATGGCATCACCTTATGTATATGGAAGTCCTTATTATTCTCTATTAGCATGTTTATTAGAATAGATAAGTTAGGCCATAATAGATATGTGCCAAATCCTGCACTGAGGGGTACAGATACAATGGTTAGCAAAATAGACATGGGGGTCATTGTCCTTATGGAACAAGGAAAGAAGAATGGAGGAAAAGCCATTAATCTCACACTCATAGAAAACATACTTCACAGATGTTGATAGGTGCTGTGTAGAGATGTCATGAAATGTATAATGGGAGAATTTATCTGATTAGGAAAGTCAGAGAATTTGCTGGCAACTGCTAGATGTGAAATGGAGTGAAAGTGGATGTCATGCAGAGGGAATAATATAACAGGACATGAAGCCTGGAAGGAGCATGACCTATTGGATCTGATCGAAGACCATTGAGTCTAAGGAGGAGAATGAAGAGGAGCATGTTGATGGATGGGCCTAGAGAAGTGGGCTGAGGAAAGCTTACCCAAGGCTTGTAGGTGATAACAGCTATGGAAAACCATTGGGAATGGAGAATGTGGTGATAGGAAAGTGAACAAAATTGTGTGCCCAATCCCTTCCCTTTGAGGGTTCCTGCACAAGAGGAGCTATAGCTGATGACGAAGAAGAGCATGTGCTGTTTCCTCATTGACATAATTCAGTCTCCTTTGATAGCAACTCTCACTCCCTGTCTGTCTTAGCTTGGGCTGTCATCACAGAACACAGGAGGTTGGATGGTTTAAACAACAGACATTTATTTTCTCAAGGTTCTGGAGGCTGGGAATCTCTGATCAAGGTCCTGGCTAATGCAGTTGCCAGATGAGGGCCCACTTCCTGGCTAGTAGATGGCTGACTTCTTACTATATCATTACATGGTACTGTGAGAGAAATGCTGGTGTTTCTTTGTCTTTTTATAAGAACACTCCTCCCTCCATGGGGGCTCCATCCTCACAACTTCATCTAATCCTAATTCCCTCGAAGAGGCCCTTCTTCCAAATACCATTACATTGGGAGGTTAAGACTTCAATATATTAATTTTGGGTAAACACTGACATTCAGTCCATAACACAACCCTTTCAAAGACCATCAAGTAAAAGGCCAGCAACAATGACAATAACAATAATAGCCAACCTTTATGTAGCACTTTCTATGTGTTTGGGATGCTTCTAGATGTTTTACATATATTCATTTATCCTTCTAGCAGTTGCTTAAAAAAATAAAATTCCAACCACCTTCTTTGAAAAGGAATTAATAGCAAAATTATTGTGCTTCAATTTGTCTGCATGGGATATCAGTCAACCAAACGCCCAGCCTTTCTTTTTTTTTTTTCTTTTTAAAGATTTATTATTTATTTGTGGAGGGAGGGACAGAGGGTGAGACAGTGTTGAGCAGACTCCATGATGAGTGCAGAGACCCATCTCACACCCTGAGATCATGACCTGAACCAAAACCAAGAGTTGGACACTTAACTGACTGCCACTTAGATGCCCAACACACATTCAAATTTAGATCCTCAGATAAATAATGCAGAAGCACTCAATGAACACCCAGCCCTTCTGCTCCCACTTCCACCTCACCTTTTCTCTTCTTTGGTAAAATGCTAAGTCTTACCTCAGCAGTTCAGATTCTTAAGTAGCACCCCTCTTCCCAGAGGTCACCCCGAAGAAAAGTCCTGTCTATGTCCCCATTATGACTAGCCCCATATTAATGGGTCCATGACTATCTCTCTTGTTTATCAGTCATCTCTGCCCCCAAACCCAATGTGTGGGTCACTGTAAAGCTTAAAAAAATATATTTGTGGAATAAATATAATTTTGGCCATGACATTTGTTAGCATGTCCAAGCCTGGTGTATTTCTGCCCAAAGTGTCTTGAATCAAATATCTTGCTCAAATATGTCCCACATAAGTATATTCCTAATTACTCATTAACATCTGTTGAACCAGTGCTCCTAATTCTACTTCCTGGAATTGGCCTTTAAAAATTATGTCCTTCAAATATTTGGAACTATAATCCCATTACCAATAAGTCTTCCATTTTGGTTCAAAATGCTTTGTTGTCTTCTCTCAATCAGATTCCCTTTATTAGGCTGGTTGGACAAAAGAAGTATTTTTATCTAACTTGTTCCTCAGAATATTCAACCTTATTAATAATTCCACTGGAAATTTTCCTATTCAACAATGAACTTGAAAAATAAGTTTCCAACCATGAAGTGACTCCAGATGTAATTAATTCAGTGCCTAATACTGGGTCCTTAATAGGGATAAAAGACTTCTGTTTATGCAGCATAAGTCTATACTAGCATTTTTCTATTTTATTTTTTGCGTATTGTTTTATTGGTCTATTGATTTTTGCTGGCTTAAATTTTGTTTGCAGTCCAAACTCTGAGGCCTTTTCTCAAATCATTTCCTGCTCATGATCTCTTCTTATTCAGTTCTTATAGACTTAATTTTTACTTTTTATCCCTTTAAAACTTCTTCTTAGTTTAAATTGATCACAATAACCTGCGGAGAATATTTTGGGCATTAATTTCACCTAAGATATTCCTCTCATTCCACAGAATGCTCAGCTCTGGTTCATAATGTTATGATGTTCCATATTTTCAAATGTGAACAAATGTTTATGATGCTGGGAAGTGTGTTCTCAGCTGATACTAACTTCTACTCTCTGAAAATGACTCCAATCCTCTTTAAACCTCTATACTGCTTAGCATATAGCTGCCACATTTCTATGCTGACCATAGCATTCAGTGTCCACAAATGCCTGTTAAAAACCAAGACATACAGGCTCTCTTTGGCTTTCCTCTAATCTGCAATTGCAGTAGCTGTCTTGAAAATGGTTTGCTGTCAACATTTTTTTTCCCCCCACTGATTCCATCTTATTCGTAGTGATTAGAGCATCATTTATTAGAGGCTTAAAAACCACCCAATAATTATTTATTCTTACCATTGAGGAGAGATTGTTAGATTTACTTGTCTATCTCAGACCTACCATGTCCCTGTTAGGAAAATCATAACAGCATGCACTAGTTTCTACTATTCCATAACCACTACCTTCTCTGCACTTCCAAGGGTTTGTAGTTAACATCTATATGGGGGTAATTCTCTTGAACATGAAACTTTCAACCTAATTGTAACCACTAAATGTTACCTTTCACAGCTAAGACTTCCTGGAAGTCCACTTACATTTTCCTACACCCCCTGGATCTCTCATTATTTCTATAACTCACTAGAGAGCACCATCTCCTGTTCTAAAATTCTCCTGCCTCCCATTGCTTTGCTGGGCTTCACTTAGCATTAACATTTATTGCCATCTTTAACTTCTATTTTTATACCTAACCAAGTTCTAAGACTTGGTAATCTTACCTGTCTGGCAGCTGTGCCTTCTTTTTAAATCCCAAGGTCTAGTTCATGTTCTTATATCCTCTTGCCTGGGGCATTCCCAATATAATCAGACCCTGCCCTTTGCTTCTCTCCTCATATGTTCCAGCAGATCAGTTTGCTGAAGCCCCGATTTTAACCTGGTATTTTCCTTTCCAAAGCTTTCAAAGTTTCTCCATTTCCTGTGGAATCAAGTCTTCCTTTTATCCCTCTTCTTGGCCACATGGAAATCTTCATTTTGTCATTCACTTCACATTCCTTTGATGGCAGACTGAAGTTTATGACTTGATTCATTCTGCTGGTCAACCTTGTCTGTTGCTTCCCTCTGGAAGGCTGGGAAAACCTAAAAGGGAGGCAGCAAGGAGCTTGGGTTCAGACTCTCAGGCCAAACACTTCCTTGAAATGTATTTCCTTTACTAACAGAATGGAAATATCTATTAAAAAATATTAGTAGAATTGTAAAATGTGGCTGAGGAGTCCTAAAAACAGTGCTCAGAGTGTGATAAACACTTGCTGTATAAATGCATGCAGTTGCCTAGTTTAGGAGATTGAAATGTTCGTTATTTCAAGTACTATAACTTAACTCCAGTGAGCCTCAGTTACCTTCCTGAAGAGATGGTTGGTCATACAGATAAAAAACAAGGTTTACAGTTAGACAGACCTGGGTTTGAGGTTCAGCTAAGCCACCTGTTAGCTCTATGACCAAAGGAAAACTAGTTACAGGTAGTTACAAGAGTCCAGTTATGACATCCTCTTAATGCAATGCCTTGTAAGCAGTTAAAAAAGAATTATTGAGGGGTGCCTGGGTGTCTCAGTGGGGCAGAGCCTCTGCCTTCAGCTCAGGTCATGATCCCAAGGTCCTGGGATCAAACCCCACATCAGGCTCTCTGCTCAGTGAAGAGCCTGATTCCTCTTCTCTCTCTCTCTCTGCCTACTTGTGATCTCTGTCAAATAAATTTTAAAAAATTAAAAAGGAATGACTGAATAAATGGAATCCTGAAAATGGTCAAAGAAAGATGAACTGGAAGACAGCACTATCACTTTCTATTTAAATGAATGTGAGCAAGGCACTTGAGCCCTCTCTGTTTCACTTTTCTCCTATGAAAGTGTAAGGATCAATGAAATAATGCATTTAAATAGAGTAGCATGCTCAAACTTATTTGGCTTTCAATGAATGTTAATTTTAATAGATTATAATAAATAATAATTAAATAAGACATGATGCATAATGTTCCTGGTGGAGCTGGTGTGCAGTATACATTCAATAAATGATATTTGTCAGTCATCATCACTGTTGTTGTCATCATCATCATTCTTCTTATCATTCTACCTTTTCCAATCCCAAAATCATTCCTTTTGATAGAAAAGGCATAGATAGTATTTGAAATAGACTTAAACTCAGAAAAGTAGAAATCCAATGACTAGCTAGAGGCAGATAATTCTTTCAGCTATTTCCAAGGCTGGAATTTAATCAAGGATAACAGTATTCTGGATTTTTACTTTATTTCACTCTGTGTGTGTGATATTCCTTAGTTTACTGTTGGAGACGAGAGAACATTTTTTTCCCTTATGATCACTATCCTACTGAATGGATCCTCTGTTATTTTTCAGAAAATAGGTGAAGAACCATGAAAAATGATTAGAGAGCTTACTGGGAATTTCAAAGAGCAAAAAGGCAAGTTGAAAGCTTCTAGGACAATTGTCCCAAGGGAGACACCTGTGACAATGACCTTTGCTTAAGATTTTAGAATTTTCTCAAGGCCTAATAATTCCTCTTTATCCCTATTACTTTACTGTGTGCTTACACTTCATCTCTCCCACCCTGTCTCCTTTCTTCTACAGGTAGAACTGTAGAAGTTCCTATTCTTAATTTTCTCTTGGAAACTCTTTTCATTTTTGAGGACACCTTTAGCTCTTCCATCCCTACTTATATTTTACCTCCCCTCCTCTCTTGCTTTTAATTCTTAATATATAAATTTGAATAATATGTTAAATGTTTTATACATTAGAGAAGATTTTCACATCTCTTAGAAAAAGTGAATTTATAATCTTTTGTTACTCTTCTCTGTGATCCTTGAATTGTTTTTTTCCCCTCTCTGATTAGTAATTTTTTATTTTTAGGAGAGTAGAAAAAGATATTTTACCCTGAAGACAATGTTTTTGTTTAAATAGGTGACTTTATGTGAATTTACTTATGATTAAAAAATATATTACACAAGCATACCTATGCTAGACCTATTTTATGAGTACACAGTTACAACATGCGATCCCTACTGAGTGTTGGAAACTATCGTAACTTCTGTATTTAACATTTCCAAGTCTTATTCCACAATGAGCCTTCAAACACAATTTTTGCCCATATTTTTCAGATAAGAAAACTGTTGTTTACAAAGATAATTATTTGGGGGAGCACAAGACTGAGAAGTGGCAGAGAGTAGCTTCAACCCAATGATAGCTGAGTCTAAACTTCCTCTGACTGGGAGGTACTGAAATATGGCTGGAAAAGCAGAAAACCCCAAGGTTGGCATAGGGTTTTCATGTACTTCTAACAAAATTTATCTTAAAAAAAAAAAGTTTATATTAAAACACATAGGATGTATTATATGATAGACTGCAGATTTTTCATTAATTTTAAATCTATAATAGGTAATTTCAAAGTCATCAATGACAGCAACACTTTTGTGGGTTTCTTCATGAATTTTTTTAACTTTTCATTTTGAAATAACTATAAGATATGCTCAGGTAAATAATTATTTAAAATAAAGTACATCTGTTTTATTTTATTTACATATATCAAGTAAATATATTTTACTTTTATTTGTTTATTATTTTTTTAAGATTTCATTTATTTCACAGAGAGAGAGAAATCACAAGTAGGCAGAGAAGCAAGCAGAGAGAGAGAGGGGAGGAAGCAGGCTCCCCGCAGAGCAGAGAGTCCGATGTGGGGCTGGATCCCAGGACCCTGGGATCATGACCTGAGCTGAAGGCAGAGGCTTTAACTCACTGAGCCACCCAGGCGCCCCAGTGTATTTTACTTTAAATAATTATAGGAAAACACAACAGTAGTGTAGAGAAGTCCTGTGTATCCCTCACCCAGTTTCCTCCAAAGTTTGCATTTTATATAACTACAGTGTCAAAACCAGGAGATTGGGATTGTTATAGTGTGTGGGTGGACATAGTTTAATGCCATTTTATCACATGTTTATATTTCTGTACCCACAATCTCAATGAAGATATAAAGCCATTCCATCACCTGTTCCATCGTCACAAAGATCTCTCTCCTGCTGCCTTTTTATGGTCATACCTGCATTTCTAATCCCCAACAACTGCCACTCTATTTTCCATTTCTATACTTTTCTTCCTTGAGGGTATAATATAAGTGGAATCACACAGTATGTGACCTTATGAGATAGACTATTTTTTCCCTCTCACTCCACAGAAAGTCCTTAAGTACTATCCAAGTTGTAGAGTGAATAACTAGTTTATTTCTTTTTACTGCTGAGTGATATTCCATAGTATGAATGTACCACAGACTCCTTAACTATGTACTTGCTGAGAGAAATTTTAGTTGTTCCCAGTTTGGGGCTATTACAAATTGGGCAACTATGAGCATTATTATACTAGCACCTTAGGGCTGCTAACACGAAATGCCACAGACTGGGTAGCTTCAACAACTTAAGTCTATTTTCTCACAGTTTTGGAGACCAGAAGTTCCAGATCAATTTGCTGTCAACATTGGTTTCTAATGTTCGTAGCTTGTACACAGAACCTTCTCACTTTCTTCTCACATGAACTTTCCTCTTGGAGAAGGGGTGGGGGGGGTGGAGAGAAAGAGGTATTAAAAAAATTCTGTATCTAAGGAAAACATCTTTCAAAAATGAAGGTGAGGGTAAGACACTGTAGGATTAATGAATGAGAGAATTCATTATTTGCAGGGATAAACTATAAGAAACATGAAAGGAATTTTTTCATGCTGAAGGAAAATTATCCTAAATGGAAGTTGTCCACTGAAGGACTGAAGAGCTCAGATAAATGTAAATATATAGGGAAATTTAAAACACTTATTTCTTAATATCTTCAAAAGGCATTTGGTCATTTAATGAACAAGTAATAATAATGTAGAATTAAGTTTATAATATATATGGAAATAACATGGTACATAGCACAAAGGATATACTCCTAAGTTTCTAATATCATATGATATGTAAATAATATAATACTAGTTTATAGTAGACTCTGATAAAATATGCATATTATAAAGCATAGCACCACCAATTAAAAAAAAAACACAAAGAGGTATAGCTTAAAAGCAAATAAGGGAGATATAGTGAAATATGAAAAAATACTTAGTTGATCCAAAAGAAGACATCAAAGAACTATAAGGACCAGAGGACAGATAGAAAAAATAGAGAACAAATGACAAGACAGAAGACAGAAACATACCAATAATCACATCAACTGTAAATGGACCAAATACTCAAATTAATTACCTAATACATTCATTTTTCAATAGCAGTATTAGCACTCTTAATTATTTTGAAATCATGACAGTGGAATCATGTAAAGAATGTGACAAATAAGTTGTGTGAAAGAAATAAGATTTCATTTTTATTTTGTTAGCATTTTTTGGCCAATTGTTTTAAATGAGTGTTTAAAATAGGAAGGCTGATGTAAAAAATGTGCCAATTATCAGTATATTATTTATGCATTCCCCAAATAGATTTTGAATCTCTCAACTCAAGCATTTTTCAAATTGAAAATATATAATTACTACTTTCAAGTCTGTCCCTTCCAGATTGGGCTTTTAGCTCTCGCTCAGTAGCTGACTCAGACTTCACCAGGGCGGGTGACAGAAAAGAAAGAGCTGGGTATGGTCTGGTGCTGGGGTGACAAGAGAAGGATTGGAAGAGAGGACTAGTGTCTCAGGGCATAGAAGCCTGGATTACACTGCTCAGAAGTGGGTTGGGTGGGTTTGATGCTAGAGCCAGATCATCATAAGTTTCTCCTAAAATTATAGGCCATAATTTGGTAAGGCAGATGAAGCACCAGTATTTTAGAATCCATGCTCCTAAATTAAGAAATAAATTATAGCTTTGAGATTCTGCATCAATCTTAAATCTTGAAGCCCCTTCACTTTAACTAATGATAAATATAAATTATTTTTCTTCCACTTGGTCCAATCTAAGAGCTAGAAATAAAGGAATAGTGTTGCATGTAAGTGTTCTTATAGAGTCATTATTCCTGATAGAAGGGCCCCAAAGTACCCGCCATGCCATTGCCTTTCTCTGCAAAATTTGTGTGTGTGTGTGTGTGTGTGTGTGTTTGATGTGTATGGAGAACAAGAAAAAGAGAGAGAGATAAGAGAGAGAGAAAGTGGGAGAAGGAGAGAGAATGTTTTTCTCTCTTGCCACCTGACACAGCATTTCTTACACAGTGTTGGTGCTGAGAAGTGAAGCTTCCTGAATGCATGGAGTTGTTGCCCCTGTGAAATCCTGGAAGACCTTGAGTTCTCAAGTTCATGGCTTTCCTGGTTGTAAAATTTTCCTGGGGATTGTCAGCACTGGGTTCCACACTGATCTTCATTCCCCTTTCCTCCTTTGAAACCCTTTGGCTCAGAGCCATGACTTGTGTGACTTAAGACAAGTCACTATCCTGCTCTTTTGCATACTTAACCCCTCTCTGACACTTCTGTTACTACTTCCATGGGATCTTCTCTGTCTTTCTCTAGCTCCAAGTTTTAACAGGACAGGTGGATCTGGACAGTATTACCTCATTTAGCTAACACATCTAGCAGGAGTGCACCTGCAGCTCCTAACCTCCATGAGCCAGAGATGTCCACGGAATCCTTTTTAGTTCAGTGTGACCGCAAGCCCCAATGCTTAGTTTAATCCCAGTTATTACTGGGCAGGCACCTTACTCTCCCTCTAGGGACTCAGGGATTTCCAGCCTCATTGCTCAGGTCTCTGTACCCAGAAATCCTGGTCGCATTTCTCTTGTGCAAACTGCGGTCTCAGGATTAAGTGGTGAGTCTGGGAATACTGGGCAAAGCATCCAGCCACTCTGTCAGATGAGGGCTGTCAGGTTGCCAGCGCAGTTTGTACCCCATCATCATCTGGGTGGCCTGAATTTCACTCATTCATGTGTGAATGCACCTAGAGAAATGCTCTTTCTGCTTGCAAACCTTACTCCCGTATTAAGAGAGCAACACCCCCAACAAATAGTTAGACTCCTCTCTTGTGACAGAGGCATATAATGCACCATTCTAAAAGTCTATACTCATTTGCTAGCTCTAAAGCTGATATGTCAGGGATTTCTTCTTGTTGCATTTTAACTACCTACTTCATTTCAAAATGCTCTGTGTGTGATTCTCTTTACTGATGTAGGGAAATGCTGTATGCAGTTAGAGTCCCATTAGCAGTTCAGCAGGGAATTGTCTGCATTCTAGCAGTGCTCAAAAGATAACCCAAACACAAATACCCATTATGTCTGCTCCTTTGGCTAGCAATTCCAAGCCAACTGGATATAGTTGGTATGGTTTTATGAGAAAGAGAGGTGGTAAGGGGGCAAGGGGAGAGTGGACACCTAGTGTGGAAATTCTAAATGACATTCTTTGCTCCAAAGACTGTAAGACTTTATCTTTTACTTGTAGTGTATTTGAGGTTCTTTTGTCTTACAATAATATTTGCAAGAAAATTTTATTTTGAAATGTTTAAATGCATGCAAAACCAGAGACTAGTATAATGAAACTATGTATGCCCATCACTTGATTCAATAATTAAGACTATTTCTCCACACTTTTTCGTGTTTTTACCAAAATACCAAATTTGGGGGGTTTTATTTCAAACCCAAGCCTCTCATCATTTTATCCTTAGGTACTTGAGAACTCATTGTTTGGGGGAAAAAAAAGGACTTTTAACAGCTAAAACAATGTTATTATACTACCAACAAAATTGCCAGTACTTCTCTGACATCCCATATGTAATGCCCAGTCTACATTCAAAAGTATTTGTATGGCTTCCTTGCTTAAAGCAGTATCAGACTCCAATGTCCACACTTGGAAATACCTACATGTCTGTTGAACGTCCTTTGTTCTCCAACAGAACCTCCGTCTGCTTGTTTTCCATAGCATTTGATGCCAGCAAGCCAGGTCAGAGAAATCAGAGGCGTTCCTGCAGGAACAGCCCACAGGGTCCTTTGTTGCACACAGGACAGAAATCAAACATGAGCCAGCAGGACATGAAAGCAGAGTTTATTGAAGGTATATAGAGAGATACAGACAGAGTGTCTGGGAAACTCAGAAAGGAAAGGAGGGAGTCTCCTCTTTGGAGTCCGGGGGTTTTACTGAGGATGGTGTTTTGGTGTCCATGTCCTCCCAGGCATCCAGGAACCAGTTAGAACCTGGTGTTATTCCTTGGAGCCAGGGTTTTGGCATTAAGATGTCTAGCTCTGGTGGTCTGGAATCTGCATATGATAGCTTCATCTGGTCATTCTCACCTGGTTCTTCCTTAGATGCTACCTGTTCTGTAGAAATCATTAACTCCTTGTCCCTTACAAGGAAGACATAAGCCATTTGTATTACAAGGCATATGTCAAGTGGGGTGGAGGTGCAGGTCCTAGAAGGAACTGAAGCAGGAAAAGGAGAAAAAGCAGATTTTTGGGAGCCCTTCAGTTTCCTTATCTCACAGTGATTTGCTAAAGAAATTTTGCTCTTTCCTTTCTCACTAGGCCATTTAACCTGTTCTATTACCCCTCCTTCTGTGCATTGTAAATACTGCATCACATCCTATGCCATCTCTTCCACTTTTAATAGAGCTTCTTGGTGCAAAACTACTTTCCCTCATCAATTAGAGCTATCTGGTTACCTGGAAAGGTTACTGTACAGGAAATGAAGGATAGATGTGAGATCTCTCCCGCCCCCCCCCCCGCCCCCGCCCAGTTGTCAGTTTGCAGAGTGGGTGGTGCTCCAGTTCTCTCCAGTGTCATCCAGTGCCTGTTCCCTCTCTCTCCTCCTCCTGCTCCCCTGTCCCCTCTTTCTCTTCCCTTTCCTTTTCTCTATTTCACTTCTTTCCCTTCTCACCCTTGTACCTTTATCATTATAAACTTACTCATTCTTATGCATTCAGTGTATTTCAATCAGTTACAATGGTTACATTTTGATTCTCACGTATTTCTGTCTTTGGTCAATGGAAGTCTCATAAGTTGGCTTCTGTGACTTTTCACATGATTCTCCTCAGGATGTCCCAGAATCCTTTTTTTTTTTTTTTTTTTTTTTTAACATTTCTTTCTCAAGCCCTGATATCAATTATCCCTCTCCAAAGCTCTGCCCCCATACAGTGGGGAATAGCTTTTAGAATACATCATCAGTTACCTATGGGCGGGCTTTCCTATTTGGTTGCACAGTTTCTAGAACCTTCTATGGTTCAGAGATAGGAAGTACACAGTGTCTAAAGAAAGCAGTTGGGATCAAGGGTTGGCTGTAGATTTGTCAGCCTTCCACCAGGCCTTTCCCTGGGGATGGTGGATTTTGCTGTTTGTCTATCTCTCTGGGGTCCTCTGCTTCTGCACTCCTCTTACCCCAGGGAAACTTTGTCTTTCCTGGCCCAGGGCTTCTGCTACTCAAGGGACATCCTGCTTTTGTGATCATCCACTGTTTGTGACTATCACAGAGCTCCCTGATGCTGTGAGATCCATCAACCTCTTTGTCAAGCGCACTTCCTTCTCTTACCTACAGCTTGGGGTCTCCACTGACTTCTGGTTTTACTGTCATTTGCTGACCCATTGACCTGGTTTCTATCAGGGGTCAAATCAACCTTTTGGAAGGATGGAAACTGGTGGGTAGCCTATGGGACCTCAGGTACCCCCTGCATCATCTGTGATCCCAATACCCCATGTTAACCCCACCCACCAGTTTGGTCACCACAAGTAATTTAGGGCTCAGTCTATTCCCTGACACTTATTTGTTTCAAAGATGTTATCCATGAGTTTTCCATATGGTATCCCCATTGATCTGTTCGTCGTCTTGCATTGGGAATTTGGGAAAATCCAGAAACCACGCAGACACTCTGATTCCATCATCCAATAATGTTTTAAATTAAAATCAGTATATAATTAGACATAGCCTAGACATATGCCTCTCATGGAGACATTGCAGACATGTTCCCAGTGGAGAAGATAAAACAAAGCAAATGCCAAAAAGCAAGGCAAATGGGCCCCTGAAGTTTCAACATCCCTCAGGATTGTCCTGAAGAAGGGATGCTTTATTCTCTTTGCTTTACAATGCATCCTGACCTTTGTGCTAAGAATAGTTCAGTTGTTGCTTTAAACATTTCTAGTTCACCTCTAACTGCTGGTTACAATGAAAGAAAAGAGCCATTGTCCCTTCCTCTTAAGCACACCTGCAGAGTCACCAGGCAGAATGGTTTGGAGCAGCGGGTCTGGGACAAACCAAAAAAAGGCTTAGAGAGTAGCTCTTAGCAACCTTGTATTAAAAAGGCTTGGAGCTTAAAGGAAAAAAAGAAAAGAAAAGAAAAAAGGCTTGGAGCACAAAACTGGTATTAGGGAAACTTATTTTAGCCTATGTAAATAGACATGCAGAGAAAAATGATAATAAGCAAAAAAAAAAAAAAATTCTGTAGCTTAAATATGTCTCCTAAGTAAAATTAAACCTGTTCTTTTAATTTTTATTTTATTAAAGTAATTGAAACACAATGTTGCATCAATTTCAGATTTACATTATAGTGAAAATCTGTTCCTTTTTCTCTTTTCAGAGATCAACACACTCTTTGGTATGCTAATACAATGCACATACATATAATAGCAATGTATATAATAATGAATTTCGTAAAGAAAGTCAGCAGTCAGCATTCTCCCAGCTAACTTGACCACCCACCCCTTTTATACTTATATTTTATACTTGTATTATACTTATATTTTATACTTATATATTTATATTTTATACTTATACTTTATACTTATATATAGTTCAATCCCAAGAAGCACAGCTATAGAATCAGTGTAATGGGGTTCTAGCACTTACCAGCACCAAAAAACTACTATGAGCTTAAGAAAGGTAATGATACTTATTTTTAAACTACTTACTTATGAACTAATGTTTACTGAATAGTGTGGTGTCATCCCAGGTTATGCTAATTAACTATGCTAATTAAGGAGACAAGGGTGGTAGGAAGTCATAACAGAACATGAGTACAGCAGTTACAAAGTATGAAGAACTATGGCTAAAAGTACAAGTGGTTTTATTGTTACTTTAAACATTGGTAGTTTATTTCTACTGTTAAAAGTTAGACTGAGGCACCCTAAAATTTTCATCTCTGTTTGCACAAACATCAATTTGAGTCAGGCAGTACCAACCCAGAAGTGGTTAGGAACGCCCCACTGACAGGAACGCAAAGCTTTTAAGGAGCAGACATAGAAGCAAAGAAAGGAAATGATTTGATTAGCTATAGCTTAAGCAGTTTCCTTATTTGTTCTTAAAAATTTCGTTTCCATTTCTTTAAAAGATTTTATTTATTTATTTGTCAGAGAGACAGAGAGAGAGTGCACAAGCAGGGGGAGCGGCAGGCTGATTCGACTGAGCCACCCAGGCACCCCCTAAATTTCTTTTTCTGGAATACCAATGCATTTATAAGAATTGACTCTGGCTTAGGTTTCGGTTTGCTTACATAGGCTGCTAAGGCATTAGAGCCACTCCTCTAACGGCCTGTTTGTTTAACTGTTTTAACACAAGTGATTGCCTCTGCCTTCAAAAGTCAGAAAAGCTTCCCAGAAGTGGGGGCCATAGAGTACCAGTCTGAGAACTTGCATGGCGGAAAGCTACAAGAGTTGGGAGTGCCCAGTCCCACCGTGTTGCATTACATTGTGCTTTTCCACTGGAAGGAGAGCTTGGAAAGTTCTGGGATACAAATGCTGAATTCAGTGCCTGATTTTAAATAAAGCAACAAAGAGCATCAGTGACAATGCTCAAGTTATGAGTCTTGGATTAATGGAATATCGTGTGGAAGAGTTGGGGTTCTGAAGCAGGAAAGTGAAGTTCTTGTCTCACGGAGTCAAAGAATAAGTCTCGCAGACAAAGGAGAGTGAGTTTTCTTAAGCGAGGATACAGAAAAAGCTCTCAGGAATGACAGGGGTCCTGAAAGTGGCCTTCCACTGATAGTCTTTTATTTAAAACTGACAAGGGAGCTTGTGGTCTTAACATTCTTGTAATGTCTTGGTTGGAGTAAAGGCTGGTGACAAAATCTTTGATGACTCACATCTTCTTTGAGGTCTGCTTATTCTTTGTTGCTCATAGTGACGGTCATAAAGAGACCCTACCTCTGACACCCAGGGCAGGGTGATCTGGTTTGTTCCCTTATCTCCGGTTTCATTATGCTTCAGCATTTCTGTGAGCCTGATCCTGTAGCCCTCTACCTATCTCTCCAGGTCTGTCCCTTTTTCAGTGACACCCTTCAGATGTAGATCAGTGGGTCATACGTGGGGATGATCCCCAACTGGTATCATTTTTTTGGGAGGCAGGCAGAGATAAAGGAAGTTTCTAAAGGAATTTTTATATGTTAAAGTAGACTTATAGGATCCTGGGGCAGGGTGGGGGGCAGGCTAAGATTGCTTTTTGCCCTTTAGCAAAGTGTCAACATTCACACAGTTGAGTCTGTAGTGAATGTCACTCTAGGGGAATATTATTCTGACTGTTTTAAGGACCCATCAATGGGCTGCAAGTAGTAAGGAAATTTAATAACTTTTTCTTTTCCCTTTGTTTCCTACATTAGTGTGGTTTGTATATGTCATACCTGCCTGCGTGTATCTCATTTCTGTGGTTCATTAAGCAGAAGGACACCACTTGAATGCTTCAGTGCATTTCAATTTCTTTTTTTATTATATTTTATATATTTATTTATTTATTTTCCAGAGAGAGAGATAAAGAGAGAAAGTGCACACAAGCAGAGGGAGTGGTAGGCAGAGAGAGAAGATTCCCCACTGAACAGGGAGCCTAATGTGGGACTTAATCCCAGGACCTGGGGATAATGACCTGAGCCAAAGGCAGACACTGATGCGACTGAGACACCCAGGCATCCCACATTTCAATGGCTTTCTAAAAACTTTTCAGGGCTGCCAAGAAGACTAACTTAACCAAACCATGAAAAATGATATAAAGTAATCATAGATGTTTCAACAGTGATTATGAGTATTATTGACTCAGTTAATATTTTCTCTTGGTTAAAAACCACAAATAATACAAGCCTAAATGTCAAAAATTGTGAAATTCCTCTTCAGCAATTCAAATTAATGCCAGAATCAGAAATACTACATATTTTGTAAATGAAAATAGCATCACCAATGAAGAGCCACAATTTGCCATTTTGAAACGTGTCCAATTTAGCAATCTAGAAAAGCAGTGTTGTCAGTGTTCCCTCGAAGAGCAGCTTGCAACAATGTCCCACACATTGTCCCATGCCCTTTGCAATGCAGTGTCTCTATGCATCTGTCATATGCATCCAAGTTAATAATGATTAGTCACATTCAGAAAAGGTGCATTGTGCTTTCTCCATTTTTGTTGATAATGGTGCCTCCAGGTTTGTAATCCCTTATTTTTGGTCTACTAACCTCTTTGTAATAAAAATTCCTCTGATTTTGTGATGTGATTGTGATTTTGTGATTGTGATTTTGTGATGAACTAAGCTTGTTGCTTAGTCTGACTCCCAAGAAATTTATCATTTTCTCTTCTGCTATAGTATGAAAACTTTAATCAAGGACTACCCAAGTGAGCACTTTGCAGTTTGAAAATGTTCAGAGTTTTACCTCTTTCCAGAATACAAAGAAACAGGACACCCTAGGGTTCTATTGCTAGGTCAGGAACCCATTTATCTTGTGTCTTCAAAAGTTTGAATTCCTACTTGTTGCCATTTGTTCCTTATTCTTTCATGGCAGCAATTTCAAAGGCCACAGTATGTGCAGGTCAGCGGAAGTGCAGGGTGCTTGGAAAAGGAAACGATGTAATGATGTAAAGTGGGGGAGGGGAGCAGTTTTCTTTTCAGCCTGGTGTGCCTCAAAACAGCTCTTCTGCTTTTAATCTCTGTTACCCCATTGTTCTCTGCTGTCAGAATAAGTTTCTCACCTTGTAGATGTAACTGAAGGCAGTTCTGAGGAGTCAGAGCAGTTCTGCCTTAGAGTGCATTGTGCTAGCTGATAGACTGCCTGCTGGAAATCCTTGGATCCTTGGCTCTCCCCAGGAAATAGTGGGCTCAATGTGCTTCATCTTGATGTCACAGAGCTCATGAAGATGCTAGCTGACACCAAGGGGTGATAGAGATGAATTGGTCATGACCACCACATTCTTTCTGAAGAAACTTAGTACTATCTAAGTAGAGGTATGGGGACAGTTAGTTTAGAAGACTGAGAAGATCTCAGCAGCTGAGAACAGATAGGCAAGGGCCTGAGTGGAAAAGCAAATAAAAAGAAGACACTGAACAAGATAACAGCTGTAAAATTGTCCCAGATCACTTAGTGACAGTTGTTTTCAGATGCATTTTCATCCTCAGGTAGCCCACCCTCTGGTGGGCTCTGGTATCCTCTGGGTAAAGTACTAGACTCTCCTACATAGCAGCTTGCATTCACCTTCTTGAGATACACTGATTAACGCACTTCTGTTAGCCAACCCTGGCTCCTTTCATACCCTCAAGCTCAACACAGGGCTCCACCCACATCACCATTTGCCCTATTCCCTTCACCCCAACTTAGATTCCATTTCTAATGTGAACCTATACTCTCTGTGTGTGTGCACGTGTGCATGCTTGCATGTGTTCAAGCAGAGTCAGTTCTAGACACTATTGGAAAACACCACCACCAGCAGTTCTATTTTCTTTCATTGTTCTTTTATCTCCTCCTTCATTCTCCCTGGCCCCAAACTCACTGACTAACACTAATGCTCTTTCCATCCACACTCTGTCACTGTTAGCATATATACTCCTTATGGCCTCTGAAAATTCTCTTAATACTTAGTTAGGACTGAGATTTGGACTGACCAAACAAATGCACAAAATTGTTTTGGTTTGGTATTTTAAGTTTTGTTTTAGTCATCTCAGACCACAATAACAAAATACCATAGACTGGGTTACTTAAACAGCAGAGAGTTACGTCTCACAGTTCTGGAGGCTGGAAAGTCCAAGATCAAGGTGCCAGCTGATTTGGTTCCTGGTAGGACCTTCTTTCCTGTCTTGCAGATGGCAGCCTTCTCTCTGTGTCTTCACATGGCAGAGACTCATTTAACCCCATCTCTTTGGAGTCTCGTGCTTATGACCTCATTTTGCCTTAATTACTTCCATAAAGGACTTATCTCCAAATTTAGTTATATTTGAAATGGTTTGAAGTGGTGGGGTTTGGAGCCGATGGTCAAGAAAGAATTCTTGACACATCTTCAGTGCAAAAAGGTTGGATTATTAAAGCACAGGGACAAGACCTGTGGGCAGAAAGAGCTGCATTGGGATCATGAGGAGTGGCTGATTATATACTTTCAAGTTGGGAGGGCGTTAGGGATAGTGTAAGTCTCTAAGGAATTTTGGAAACAAGGTTTCCAGGACCTTGGTGGGGGGGCAAGCTTTTGCTAGAAAAAGGTCATTTATTACTGTCTAATAAAACCTTAGTCATGAGACCCTTCAGATGTATATCAGTGGGTCATATGCTCGGGGGATGATTGCTAACATATATCTTGGGGCGGGGGGGTAGAATTTTCCAAAGTAAATTTCCAAAGTAATTTTTATATGTTAAAGTAGATTTACAGGATTCTGGGGGTTGGGCTATGCTCTTAGCAAAGTATTAAATTGAGTATTAAATCAATAATTAAAATTAAAAAGTATTAAATCAAGGAAGCTGTGTTCCTAGAGGAATGTCATTCTGCCTGTTTCAAGGACTTGTCAGTGGGCTATAGGTAATAAGGAAATTTAATTTTTCTTTTTTTAAAGACTCATTTACTTAGAGAGAGAGAAAGGGGGAGAGGGGCAGAGGGCAAGAATCTTAAGCTGACTCCCTGCTGAGTGCAGAGCCCAGTGTAGTGCTCTATCCCAGGGTCCATGAGGTCATGACCTGAGCCAAAACCAAGAGTAGAGCGCTTATATAACTGAATCAACCAGGCATCACAGAAATTTAATTTTTTTTTTGCCTTTGCGTCCCACATCGACATTGGGCATTAGAGCTTCAGTGTATGAACTTGGGGACAAGGGACACATTCAATCCACAGCACGGTTGGAAAATCCTTTCTCACATCAGGTGTTACTTTAGCTGGTAGATTGCACTGACTCCACTTACAAGAGCCCCAATTTCAACCTTCATGACAAGGAGCAGTGAAGTAAGGACCTAAAGAGGTGAAGAGTTAAAATTCAATAAATTCCTTCATATCTCACCATCAGATTTATTTATCTCCCAACATTTCAGGGTGAAGACATTGCAAGCAGACACCTGGTAGGAGGGATGGTTTGTTAAAAGCTGATTTTCTGCTCTAGTCCTGCACCACTGACAGCCACTGAGAGCTGCTCATGTCATGTGGGCAACTTGGGGGATGTTTTTGGTGGGAATTCTAAAATAAGCATAATCATGATGCCCCATTCCAAATCCCCAGAATCTTTCCTTCTAGATCAGGGAAGGAAAAAGAAGACAGCCCTCTTGCCAACACACACCCTATTTACTAGAAGTCTTACCCAGACTCACACCTGGGACTGGATTTGTGTAACAGACATATCCTAATACAAATAGCTGTGCATGCAGCAAATAAGGAAGGCCGAGTTACAGATGTGTGGCCACTGAAAGAATTGGGCAGAGTTTAGGGCCAGAAACATGGATTTCATGATTTCTGTCTGAATGAATTGCTAATTCTATTAGTTCTATGATAATGTACTGTCATATATATACACAAAGCCATCTGACCACACACATACATCCAAGCCACAACTTTCTGGAGGCGATCGTTCCTTTTTCAGTTACATAATATATCAATGATAAATGATTATCCATTCACTTACAAATACTTAGGGAGTGGTTGTTACATGTAAGCACTCCCCAAAGTGCTGCGTGAGAAGCGGTAAACCAAAGACTCTAGCACCAAGAATGACAAGTTCTGGTCATATCCAGATCACAAGATCCTAGTTAAGATATCTCTGGACTTCTTAATGACATACATGACATATACTTAATTTTTGTATGCCATATACTTAGTAATCTTTCCCATTCAGTTCTGCACACAAGAAAGTACAATGAATTCCCAAAACTACCAAATGCATAGCATTTCCACTATAAAATACAACGAATATGACTGAAAAATATACATGAATCTTATCGAGAGTTACTACTTCGTAAAAAGCAATACAATTGAATGTCAACATGCATTTTAGAATAACATGAACAAACCAATAAAAATGCAGATTCTGAGACACCCTTGCACATCAGTCCTGGGGATGGTCCCTCACCACAGGTCTATCTATTGTTTCTCTGGCTGATTTATAGACCGCAAGCTCTATGCCAGAATGCAAACTGATGTGTGGACCTACGTAATTCACTCCCACAAAGTAGTCTTGTTAGGTTTATTATTCAAATATGCATTTATTTAAAATTATAGTAAAAAAAAGTCATGGGCCTGAGAAGTTATTCTCAAGTACTCAAGACTTTGGGTAGTCAACTCCATGAGTTACAGTTTTACTGGCTTTTATTGTTTTTCATAAATGAAGTTTAAGAGGAGGCCCTTAGGAATCAGAGATCATGCTCTGAATCTATATGCCCTGATGCCAGGACACACCTGGGCTTCTGTTCCTGATTTATGCAATGGAGGTACGGATTCCTGTTTCCCAGCATGGTGCTGAGATTTGAATGAGATGACCTGAGGAGGGTGCTTAGCTGAGAGGCCAGTAGAGAGAGAAAAGAGCTTCCCACGCAGCCATCAACTAAAGAGATTTGTGCTGAACTCTAGTGGCCCCACTGGATATCCAGCTGTGCACAGCTGGATTTTCAACTGCTGCAAATCAAAAGTGGTTCTGCTGGGGGCTGGCAGTGTGTGGGCTCAATGGTCTAACTAGCAAGATGTCCACTTGACGGAAATGAGCTACCACCGGCTTAGGCTGCTAATGGGCAACTAATGTTTACAAGAAACCTACCAAAAAAATCCTTTGATAACTGAGGACATAGTCTTAAGGTGATGCCAAAGTAAATTGAGCAAACAGCAAGAAAATAAAACTCTCACTTTTATGATTTATTCTTAGTTTTTACTGAAGAACGATCAGTTTATCTTCGAAGAGCCTTAGGTGGTGGATTTCTTTAATTCCTTGATTTCGACTTTGTGAAATATTATTTCACAGATGACAAGCCAGTTTGTTTGTTTTCAATTTTTTCTTCCTGGCAAGCAGTGAAATGGTTGGCTGGAGTTTTAAATGGATGACAAACATACCTCATTTCTTTCTAATAACTGCCTGATCATGTTGTTGATTTCTGAATGATAAGGATATAAAAATAAGTTATCTTTATTACCACCTCCCCTACTCCCTTAGCTACAGAAAGACTGGAAAGAGAAAACAAAACAAAACATTAGGCTTGGCTTTCAACTAGCATCTCGCTCCTGGCCTTGAGATAAGAAGAGAGAGAACTGAGTGATGGAGATGTGTGCCCGAGGTTGCACAGCTAAGCAGAGGGAGCCAGACAGAGAGCAAGCAGTTTGGATCCCCATTCCCTGCTTTCTATCCAATACTGCACATTGAGATAACAAAAAATGCTGTTTGGAGGGAGGTTTGAAATGGTTCTGGACTTTAAAAACTCTCAAAGTATATTTTTCCCCATTTTACTGAGATGTAATTGACATACCACATTGTATTAATTTGAAATGTACAACATGATGACTTCCAGATGTGTATATTGTAAAGCGGTGACGTTTTATGGTTTCAGTTCTTTTCTTGGGATGAGAACTTTTAAGATCCATTCTCCGGGTCATTTTCAAATACAAAATACAGTATTATTAACACGGTCACCATGCTGTACATTACATTTTCAGAACTTATTTACGTTATAACTGTAAGTTTGTACCTTTTAACCACCTGCACTCATTTCTTACCCACCCCCACCCCCACCATGACAACCTGTCCCTGGCAACCACCGATCTGTTCTCTGTATCTATGTTTTGTTTTTCAGATTCCACATGTAAGTGAGATGGTAGTGCATTTGTCATTCTCTGGCTGACTTATTTCATTTAGTTCTGGAGGATTTGCCTCTGGGTGCAGATTCCAGCTCAACACCACTATCAGGGCCCTTGATCATGTGGATCACAGCTCTGCATCCATGAAATATGGGCAGACCTCCCAGGGTTGTTGTGAAATTTAAAGGAGATATTGCACGAGAACTCCTGGTGTGAGGCACTGAGCATAGAAAGCACTCGATAACTTTTGCAGTTCGGGTTATTGTTGGGCTTAACATTAATGCCATGCCATAAAGTGAGGTTTAGTGAGGTGAAATTAGCCCAAGAGCACACAGCTCGTAAGTGCTACAAGGTCGCTGTCTCTCTAACACTGCAAGCACAGGGTGGGAGGAGGAGTAGGTGGAATGATCCTTCTGGTTTCTTCCAGGTTTCCTCTATAGAAAACTCCAGAAAGAACAAAAACCATTGCATTTAAAATGTGATATATTAGCTGCCTGCTTCTGTCCTGAACAGCTCTCACAACGAAACTTGCCTCTCTGTTCCATTATGTGAGCAAGAAGTTGATGTTCATAGGAGTGCTTGTTGAGGAGATACCAATGGCACTCCCCATAGCAAAATAAACATCTGCCTATTTCTTTAATTATTGTCTTCTCTAAATGAGTGTTTACTTGACCTTGAAAGCAGTGTGGATGAAGTGGCAGCTGCATATGCTCCTGGTGGGAGTGACCTTCTCAGGAATCAGCAGTGGAGCTCACGCTTCTACTTGAGGCTGGTGTCCAGTGGAGTACATACAAGTGAACGTCAAATATGCATTTTATGGAAGGCCTCACAAGAAAGGATTAAGGATAGATGGAGCCAAAGCTTATTGGAACAAAAAGACCACATATTGACAGGCAGCTTTGTTTCTTTTTTATTTTGATTGTGTGGTTAGAATGACAACCATTGTATTAATCTGGTCCTGGAGGTGATGCTCTTTTGTTTTAAAGGGAAGTTGTTTCTTGTTGTTGTTGTTAAGTTCAATTAGCCAACATATCATCATTAGTTTCTGTTGTAGTGTTCAATGATTCAGTAGTTGTGTATAATACCCAGTGCCCATAACAATATGTGCCCTCCTTAATACCCATCACCCAGTTACCCCATCTTTGCCCCTCCTTTCTATAACCCTCGGTTTGTTTCCTGGAGTCCAGAATCTCTCAAGGCTTGTCTTCCTCTCTGATTTGTTCCTTACTGCAACAAAACAAGACTGTCTGCAACATATCTCAATGCTAGCATTAACTTGGTTCCCATCTCATGGTGCCTGGATGAAAGAGAATATTTCACCCTGCCTACTGCGAGGGTGAGCACAGCAGCCGCGAGTGAATACCCACCACATAAACTTCTGTGGCTGGTTTTGATGAAGTCCCAGAACCTAAGTCAGGTTCGGTGGGGTGAGGAGGTTCGGAGCCGACGACTAAAGAAAGAATTCTTAAGACGTCGTTGGTGCAAAAGGTGATTTATTAGAGCACGGGGACAGGGCCCGTGGGCAGATGCGGCTGCCCCGGGTTGTGAGGGTAGGCATGTTATATATCCTGCGGTTGGGGGAAGGTGAGGGGAAGGGAGGTTTCAGTGGAGTTTTCATATGCTAAAGAGGGCCTACAAGGTGCCAGGATGTCCCAGGCCTGCCGGAGGCCTTGCCCTTGCAGCTGGATCAATGTTGTCTTTAGACCAGCCATTAACATTAAGATAGTTGGGAGACTTTTTGGTGGGGTGTCACAATCCTGCTATCAATCATCTTTGTTAGTGAGATTTAGAACATTTGTAAACCAAGGGAGACTCCTGTCTAGCAGGATTGTGAGCTCTGCAAGTTAACTATTTGCTTATTGTTCATGGCAGTCAGGGCTGCCTGAGGGATGCTACACATGACAGAGGGAGAGTGGATGGAGAGGGGGGGTGCAAGGCGCCAGCTTTTGCTTTGTCTTCAGCCAGCCCCGTGCTCCCTCATCAGTTTGTCTTATTTATTTTCCTTTATTTCTCTGTCCCTTCCCCTCTCTCCTGCCCGCCCTTCCTCTCTCTCTTTCTCTTTTCTTTCCCACCTCTCTAATTTTCTTTCTTTCCTCTCCCTTTCTTTCTCCCTTCCTTCCTTCCTTTCTTTTTCTTTCTTTCTTCTTTCTTTTCTCATAAAATAATGCCTCCATTTCTTCCAAACAAACAAACAAGCAAAAAAAACCAGAAGAATAAGTAGGATGTTGTTTACCGGCTTCTCTGTGACCCTTTAACATAGAAATTACAGCAGATACAGTTTAGCAAGATTTCTTGGCTGACATTGTCTGTGTGCAGCTATGACATTTGATGCTTAAATTCAGTTTATATGGGGCAAGTATGGCTTTCCCTCTCACTATAAATTATCTAACTAGTTATGAAGTTGAATTCTATGAGCCATACTAGACAAACTGTTTCAGCACTCTTCATTTTTAAAATACATGCTCCTTTTGGGAATTTTACTTGAAACAAAATGAGAAATTCATGTTCTTCCAGAGAGTAGCATGTTAGTCAACTGTTCAGGATTCCCATCGAGTGTTTGGTGTTTCACCAATGGCATTGCTTCTCTAGCACAAGACGCATCCCTGAGCAAAGCAGATGCACCCCCTTCCTTCAGAGAGCTTGCATTCTGGCATGAGGAAGAAGAGTGACTGACCCCTTTTCCATGTTAGATGAGGGGTCAGAAAAGTCTTCCTATAAGAGTCTAGATGATAAATTCTTTAGTCTTTGACCACTGGGTCTCTCTCACCACTGCTCACCCATGTCCTTGTAGTAGAAACAGCCATGGACCATATGTGAATGGGCATGGCTGTGTCCAGTGAAGGTTTATTTACAGAAGTATATACCTTAAGTGGACTTGACTTGAGAGTCCCAGTGTGCAACCCCTGGGCTATATTCATCACTCCCTACAAAATCTTTTCTTAGGGCCTTGGTATTTACTTCATTTTAAATTTTTTATGGATGTTGCTTACATTCTCTACCCCTTTTAGCTGCCTTCAGCTTTTTAGCTCATCCATACTTTATGAAATGCAGAGAACAGCATCTCCCACATTCTGTATCGATACCCAGTTATCACTACACATCTTCCCTGGAATAATCCTCACTAATCCAAACAAATAAAAAGTAGAGAAAAGAAATAGAGCAGAATATTTGTCTTTAGCTTCTGTCTGCTGCTTGACTAACTGCATCTGCTTTGATTTCTAAAGAAGAGATTAAACAAATTCTTTTCTGTTGAGTACCTGTTGGATCCCTACCAGTGTGCTGTCTTTTGCATATGCAGCTGCGGGACATGGCCGCTATCCTTTAAATGTGGGCAGGTCAGGAAGAGAGTTAGAAAGGCAAATACCCAGCAGAGTACAGCAGTAAAGTTAACCAGCAGAGCTCAACACAGGATGTCACTGGAGTATATGGAATGAGCATCTAACCACGGGTGTGTGTGTGTGTGTGTGTGTGTGTGTGTAATAAGGAGAAAAAAAGAGAAAGGAATATAGGAGGAAAAAAAAAACACCAGTCATTCTGAGCAACAAACACAACACAACAAACGTAACAACCTGCCCAAGGACAGTGGACCTGTGTCCATAGTATTTTTGAATACTGGGAACTGCTTCTTGAGAGTTTTGCTCTACATAAATAACTTGGGATCTTTGAGGTCTGGAAATCTGGTTTAGGGCTAACTAGTAGGATGAGAAAAATAGTCCAGCAAACATATAGGTTCCTTTATGGAGGCTGGACAACATGACCAGTTTACCAGGGACTGGCCACTTCTATGCAGGAATGCCTGTCTCTGAAGACCACAGATTCAAGGCCACATGAGCCCTAGGTAAGGGTCAGAGTTGAGGTCAATGTTTGAATGTTGACAGGTGGCCAAAGTAGAAGAAAGGATCCCTCTTTCTTTCTTCAGCCTCCAGTAACACCTGTAATTTCTTTTAAACTTTCCCCTCCTAATTGCAGACCACAGAGCTGGCCTTTATTTTACGTATGCTAAAAAATGAGTGTAGTAAGAGGAGTATTTATGAATACATTTTCCCCCATGTAGGTGACTTTCAGCTTTCTAGTTCCCATAGTCTTTAGTGGCATATTGCCCTATCTTCTCCCAGCCAGGGATTCTTTGCAGTTTTGGGCTGCTTCAGCTATGTGAATTTTTTCTCTATCATATGTACACACCTATACATACAAACACAGGCACTTTCACAAACATGTGCTCACTTTCAAACTCACAACCTAGACTGAGGTAGAATTGGGTTTCCAGTGAGCTATCAACTGAGGGATGCCACTCTAATATTTCCCTTGATAGCAGGTAAATGTAATGGGGAATATTACTAACAATTTGCTTATTCTTAGAAGATACAATAGTATCTTAGAAGATACTATATTGCTAATAGAAGATACATTATTGGTATCTTAGAAGATACCAATAGACCATGGTACAGCTTGAATATTTAAATCTTGACATTTTAGAAGTCACTTGCCAGGAGAGTAGGAGAAGTAGCGCTCCCATAGCCTGGAAAGGAACACTCTGTAAACCCTGCAGATGTCTTCCCCTAGCCCCCCACCAAGGACATAGGGAGGAGCTATGGGGACAGCCCTGGTGTAAGCATTCTGCTTGACAATATGGTTTGTCAAAGCACACCAGAAGGTCAGGTTCCTAGGAACTTAGTCCCTATTGTCTCTCACCCTGGTCTCCCCAGATTCCTTTGAAGATCCACCACTGAAGTGTCCTTTAAGGGACACTTTTCTGTCTATCAGAAAGTAAAAATTAAAAAAGGGTTGAAGAAATACCCTAGGCCATCTCTGAGCCTGTTGGGAATGTATTTTTGTTAGTGTGGGCATCCGAGAAAGAGACCTGGAAGGAAGTGAGCCAGTGAGGAAATGCCAGGGCCAGATTTGCCTACGTCAGTACTCTAGTCACACAGGTCTCCTTGTGTCCACTGAGAGGACCAGATACTGCACCTTTAATGTCATTTTGGCTAACAGAAGTTGACCATTCCTTCAAGACAAGAAGCTTGTCTTCCTTCAGTCATCTCTTCACCAGGACTGTGCAGCACAGAACCTTTCATGGGACCCAAGCAAACATTCCATATGTTCAAAATCACAGGAAGTCCCTAGAACACATAAAAAGTCATCATTCTCAAGTTATAGGGATAGATTTAACTATACCCTTCAGGCAGTCCCCTTTTGAAAATGTAATTTGCAATCTGGTGTTCTTAAAGACAGTTCATCAAATGTTAAGTTGTTCTGTCGTCCTCAAATGGAAGGCTGGTTGGGGACCAAGAGGTCCTCTGGCATGGCAGCACTGTAAGGGATCTTGAAGGCTGGAGCTCTCTGATGTTCTGTGTCTGCTTGTTATTATTTCATTCTGTTTCCTCCTGATCTTATGCTCTCCTAACATTTTGAAGCCATCAGTAAAGTGTCTATTGTAATTCCCTCTGTTTCTAATTAACATTTCCAAACTTCTAAGCTTCCAGAAGCTTGAAATTCAGAAAACAAATTTTAAAGTAAAACAAAACTGGAGGAGCTTGGAAAGATGATGGAGTAGAAGGACCCTGAGCTCACCCTGTCCCACATTTTCAACAAGAGATCATCCAAATCCAACTTAATGAACTGGACAGTGATCCAAAGACTGGCAAAACAAACTCCACAACTAAATATAGAGAAAAAGCTGCATCTGAAAGTTTACAAAAGTCAGAAAGATAGAAGAAGTCTGCCCACAGGATAGAGGGAGCTGTGTACTCACAAGAGAGGGCAAGAAACTAGCCCTTGAACTAGGAAGCTCACATGGGGAAGACTAATCCCTTTAAACGTTTGGCTTTAAAAGCCAATTCTAGTTTTTAAATTTTTATATTAATTCTGGAATTTTGTAAAACTGGTAGGACTTGGAACCTGGAGCTTTGGAGATCAGCTGACTCACCACCGGATGAACTAGAAGGGCAAGTAATAACCCTTTGCCACCCTTGAAGAGAAACAGCAGCCTGCATGGAGAAACAGCCTACCAATGGTCGTTTACACAATGCAGAGGGCAAACAGAGGACAGATACATTCACACTGACTTCTGAGGATGTTAGGGGACTTCTCTGATAATGAGGGAGTTGGTAGGCATCGTTTTCCTCCCCTGCCTCCCAAGCTTAAGCACAGAAAAAACTGCTAGAGGCAGGGCTGCACAAACACTTGCTACCTAACCCACTAGAAGTATACCAGGCCCACAAGTTCTCCTTGGGACTTGCCCACTCCAAACCTGCTGGCTTCAGGCCTGGGCTGAGGGCAAATTTTGTTAAAAACTCACAAACACCACACCCAGATGCCAGGTACACAGCTGCCACTGACACTGTGTACATCTCTTGTGATTAGCTGTGCACCCCCTTGTGCGTCTACCCAAACATGCACCACCCCAAGACACCAACATGTTCCAAGGGTTGCTGCACTATCTTGACCCTGCCTAGGGGGACTCACAGGTACCTCTGGCCCCACCCAGTTATGCAACCCTGACAACAGTCACATGCCTCACCCAGCTGTCGGGTGCATAGCCTAGGTCACGCCAGCTACCACAATAGGCTAAAAGGCCACACCATGCTTAGCCACACATCCCCAGCCACGATTTGGCTCTGCAACTAGCCTCTTGCCCCTGGCTGCCCTGGCGCACAGCCACCTGCCATCCCAGCACTGAACAAGATCTGTTGTAAGAATTGTGTCCTACATGCACTCCCAGAGCTTGCTAAGTCCCACTAACACCACAGAGAGCAAAGCACACCCCAAATCAGGCAGAGAGTTGGTGCAAATTATTGCACTGAAAGGAAAAATGACTCAGACACAACAATAGGGTGTAAATAACACACAGAGGATACTTTCCTGAAGTGTCAGGTTTTGGTGCACAGGAAACATAGCACTGCAAGGCACTCTAGGACCTCTTCTTCATAAAGCCACTACTTTGAAGAGGAAAAGACACAGCCGACATTGTTAACACAGGGAAATAGACACAGAGAGCCAGACAAAATGAGGAAATGGAGAAATTTATCCCAAATAAAAGAACAAGGGAAGGCCACAGTTAGAGATCTAGCAAAATGGATATAAGTAACATGCCTGATACATAATTTAAAGTAATAATCATAAGGATACTCACTGGACTTGAGAAAAGATTGGGAAATATGAGTGATATCCTTACACAGAGATAAGGAAATCATTGTAGCAATAAAGGGTACAATAAATGAAGTAAGGAAATAGTTTGATGGAATAAATAGTAGGCTGAAAGAAACAGGAAGAAATTAGTGACCTAGAAGACAGCGTAATGGAAAGTAATCAAGCTGAACAAAAGACAGAGAAAAGAATTATACAAAATGAAAACAGATTTAGGGAACTCAGTGACTCCATCAAACATAATAACATTTGTATTATAGGAGTCCCAAAAGAAAAAGAAAAAGGCAGAAAATTTATTTGAAGAAATACTAGGTGAAACATTCCCAAATCTGGGAAGGGAACAGATACCCAGATCCAGGAGGCACAGAGAACCCCCAACACAATCAACAAAAGCAGACCAACACCAAGACATATTGTAATTAAGTTTGCAAAATGTAGTGATAAAGAAAACAACAAGACAAAAAAGTCATCAATTTACAAGGGAAAAATCCATAAGGCTAGCAGGAGATTTCTCAACAGAAACATGATAAGCTAGAAGAAGGTGGTATGATGTATTCAATATGCTGAATAGGAAAAATCTATAGGAAAAAAATAGCCAAGAACACTATACAGAAAGGTAATCATTCAGAATAGAGAGAGAGATAAAGAGTTTCCCAGAAAAACAAATACAAAAGGAGTTCAAGATCACTAAACTAGCTCTGCAGGAAATATTTAAAGGAACTCTTAGAGTGGAAAAGAATACCAAAAATGGCTTTATAGGTGGATATGAAACATAAAAAGCAGTAAAAATGAATATTTCTGTAAAAAATCAGTCATGGAAATCACAAAAAATAATAAAAACCTAATAACATATACTTTAAGTGTAGAGAGAAGAGGAGAAAAGAATAGATTCAAACTTATATCACCATCAAGTTAATATAGACTGCTATATGCAGAAGAGGTTATATACAACCCTAACGGTAACCATATATAAAAAACCACTAATAAATAAGCAAAGAATAAAGAGAAAGAAATCCAAATATATCATGAAAGAAAATGAACAAAACATGAAAGAGAGAAAGACAGGGAAAGATCAGAGAAAATCTTTAGAAACAACCACAAAACAAGTAACAAAAGGACAATAAAAACATATCTATCAATTTCTTTGAATGTAAATGTATCAATGCTCCAATCAAAAGACATAGGGGGGAATAATGGATAAAAACCCAAACCCATCTATATGCACCTAGGAGAGACACATTTTAGACCTAAAGACACCTGCACATTGAAAGGAAGGAGGTGGAGAAACATCTGCCGTGCAAATGGATTCTTTTTCTTCTCAAAAGAAAGCCAAAGTAGCAATACTTCTATTGGACAAAATAGATTTTAAAACAAAGACTGTAACAATAGACAAATAAGGCCACTATATAATAATAAAGGGAACAATCCAGCAAGAAAATATAACAATTATAGATATGTGTGCACTCAACATGGGAACAATTGAATACATAAAACAGTTAATAACAAACATAAAGGTACCAGTTGATAGTAATACAATAATAGTAGAGGACATTAACACCCTATTTACATCAGTGGACAGATCATCTAAACAGAACATCAACAAGGAAACAAAGGCTCTGAAGGACACACTGGACCAGATGGACTTAACAGATATATTCAGATCATTCCATGCTAAAACAACAGAAGACACATTCTTTTCAAGGGCACATGGAACAGTCTCCAGAATAGATTACATATTAGCCTGCAAAACAAACCTCAATAAATTCAAAAATATCAAAATCATACCATGCATATTCTTCGGACACAAAACTATAAAACCAGAAATAAGCCAGAGAAAAAAAAAAATCTAGAATACACAGAAGTTAAAGAACATGCTACTAAATAAGGAATGGGTTAACCAGGAAATCAAAGAAGAAACCAAAAAATATATGGAAACAAATGAAAATGAAAGCACAAATGGTCTAAAATAGCAAAAATGATTCCAAGAAAGAAATTTATTGCATTTTAGGCCTATCTCAAGAAGCAAGAAAAATCTCATGTAAACAACCTAAGATTGCACTAAAGGAGCTAGAAAAAGAACTCCAAAACAAAAGCAAAAATTAAAACCCCTGAAACCAGAAGAAGAAAAGAAATGATAAAGATAAATCAGAAATAAGTAATAAAGAAACTAAAAAAACAAAATAAAACAAACAAATAAAATAGAAAAAAATCAATGAAACCAGGATCCAGTTCTTTGAAAAAAATCGAAGAAATCGGTAAATTTCTGACCAGAATTATCCAGAAAAAAAGAGAAAGGACTAAAATAAATAAAAACAGAAATAAGAGAGGGCAAACAACCAATGTCACAGAAATACAAACAGTTATCAGAAAATATTATGAAAAACTAGATGCCAACAAATTGGGCAGCAAGAAATGGATAAATTTCTACAAAAGTGTAAATTTCCAAAACAGAAACAATAAATAGAAAATTTGAACAGACTGACAACAAGCAAAGAAATTGAGTCAGTAATCAAAACCCTACAAACAAAAGCTCAGGACTGGATTACTTCACTGGAAACTCTATCAAACATTTAAAGAAGAATTAGTACCTATACTTCTTAAACTATTCCAAAAAATAGAAGGAGAAGGAAAACTTCCAAATTCATTCTAAGAGACCAGGATTAGCCTGATGTTAAAACCCGATAAAGGCATCACACAAAATAAAAAAGAAATATAAGCCAATATCCTTTATGAATATAGTTGTAAAAATTCTTAATAAAATCCTAGCAAACTGAATTCAACAATACATTAAAAAAAATCATTCACCATGATTAGGTGGGATTTATTCCAGGTTGCGAGAGTGGCTTAATATTCACAAATCAATCAGTGTGATACATTACATCAATAGGAGAAAGTATAAGAACCATATGATCACTTCAATAGATGCAAAAAAAAGTATTTGACAAAGTACAATACTGATATACGATAAAACCCTCAGCAAAATAGGTATGGAGGAACATATCTCAACATAGTAAAGGCCATCTGTGAAAACACAGCTAATACCATCCTTAATAGGGAAAAACTGATTATTTTTCCCCTAAGGTCAGGAATAAAACAAGGATGTCCACTCTCACCACTTTTATCCAACATAGTACTGGCAGTCCTAGCCACAGCACTCAGACAACAAAAAGAAATAAAATCCATCCAAACTGGTAAGGAAGAAGTAACACTTTCACTATTTGCAGATGGCATGATAATTCACAAAGAAAACCTGAAAGACTCTACCAGAAAACTGCTGGAACCAATAAATGAATTCAGTAAATTTATGGGATAAAAAAAATCAATGTACAGAAATATGATGTATTTTTATACCCTAGTAATGAAGCAGCAGAAAGAAAGTAATAGAACAATCCTGTTTACAATTGCACCCAAAATAATAAGACACTTAGGAATAAACCTAATCAAAAGGGGAAAGGCCAGTACTTGGAAATCTATAAATAGAACACTTTGAAAGTTATTCAAGACAACACAAAGAAATGGAAAGACATTCCATGGTCATGAACTAGAGAAACAAATACTGTTCAAATGTCTATACTATCCAAAGCAATCTACAGATTGAATGCATTCTGGATCAAAATACCAATAGTATTTTTCATAGGACTATAATGAACAATCCTAAAATTTGTGTGGAACCACAAAACGATCCTGAATACCCAAAACAACCCTGGAAAAGAAAAGAAAAGCTGGAGATACCACAATTCCAGACTTCAAGTTATCTTACAAAGCTGTAGTAATCAAAACAGTACGTTACTGGCACAAAAAAAAAAAAAAAATACATAGATTAATGGAACAGAATAGACATCCAGAAATAAACCTACAAATAAACAGTCAATTAATCTTTGGCAGAGGAAAGCATATCCAATAGGAAAAAGATAGTTTCTTCAACAAATGGTGCTGGGAAAAGTGGATGGCAACATGGGAAATAATGAGACTTGGTCACTTTCTTTTACTATACACAAAAATAAACTCAAAATGGATTAAAGACCTAAATGTGAGACCTAAAATCACTAGAAGAAGTGGTTAAGTTGGTTAAGTATCTGACTCTTGATTTTGGCTCAGGTCATGATCTCAGTATCCTGAGATTGAGCCCCATGTTAGGCTCTGTTGGGTGTAGAGTCTGTTTAGGATTCTTTCACTCTCTATCTCTCCCTCCTCTCTCTCCAAAAAAATCAATCAATCAGTCAATCAATCAGTTAATCAATCCTGGAAGAGAACACAGGCAGTAACTTCTTTGACATTAGCTATAGCAACTTTTTTCCAGGTATGTCTCCTGAGGCAACGGGAACAAAAAGCAAAAAACAAACAAACAATCAAGACGTTATCAGAATAAAACTCTTCTGCACAAACAATCAACAAAACTAAAAGGCAACCTACAGAATGAGGAAAGATATTTGTTAATGATGTATCTAATAAAAGACTAGTATTGAAAATATATAAAGGTATTATAGAGGGCACGGATTGCATGGAGCACTGGATGTGGTGGAAAAATAATGAATACTGTTATGCTGAAAATAAATAAATTTAATTTAAAAAAAAAGAACTGATAAAACTCAGCACCCAAAAAACAAATAACCCATTTAAAAAGTGGGCAAAGACATGAACAGACATTTTCCCAAAGAAGACATCCAGATGGCGAATAGACCCATGAAAGATGTTCATTATCACTTACCGTTAGGGAAATGCAAATTAAAACTACAATGAGACATTAGCTCACACTTGTCAGGATGGCTAAAATTAACAACACAGGAAACAACAGGTGTTGGCGAGGATGTGAAGAAAAATGAACACTTGTGCAGTGTTACTGGGAATGTAAACTGGTTCAGCCACTGTGAAAAACAGTATGGAGATTCCTCAAAAAGTTAAAAAGAGAACTATCTTATAATCCAGCAATTGAACAACTTGGTATTTACCCAAAGAATAAAAAACACTAATAAAAAGGGATACATGCATCCCTATGTTTATAGCAACATTATTTACAAAAGCCAAGATATGGAAACAGCCTATGTGTTCATTAATTGTTGAATGGATAAAGAAGTTCATATATATACATATGTATATGTATATATATGTATATGAAGAAGTTATAAATATATGTATGTATACATATACGTATATATAATTCATTCATAAAAATGATGAAATCTTCCATTTGCAATGAATGGATGGAGCTAGAGAGTACTATGTTAAGCAAACTTAGACAAAGATAAATACCATATGATTTCATTCATATGTGGAATTTAAGAAACAAAACAAATGAACAAGGGAAAAAATAAAGAGAGACAAATCAAGAAATAGACTCTTTCTTAAAAAGATTTTTATTTATTTATTTGACAGAGAGATCACAAGTAGGCAGAGCAGCAGGCAGAGAGAGGGGGAAGCAGGCTCCCTGCTGAGCAGAGAGCCCGATGCGGGACTCCATCCCAGCACCCTGAGATCCTGACCTGAGCCAAAGGCAGAGGCTTAACCCAGTGAGCCACCCAGGCAACCCCAAGAAATAGACTCTTAACTGTAGAGAATAAACTGATGGTTACCAGAAGGGAATTGGGTGGGCAGGATGGGTGAAATAGCTGATGGGGTTTAAGGAGTGTATTTGTCATGAGCACAGGGTGTTTTATGGACATATTGAATTACTTCATGGTACACCTGAAACTAATATAACATTGTATGTTAACTAACCATTTAAAAACAATAAAAATAGTAAATCAGAATCTGAGCAACTTAGATTCATGGAAAGTCTAGCTCTGTTTTGGCTCCTGGGAGGTTTACTTGGGTGAACTTTAGTCCATGTTGGATAGAATGATAGGGGTTACATTTCTTGAGGTCTTGATACAAGCTGTCTCCATACAGACCCCATTGTGGAACTCTTTTTTTTTTTTTTTTTTTAAGATTTTTATTTATTTATTTGAGAGAGAGGAAACACAAGCAGGGGGAGCGGGAAAGGGAGAAAGTAGGCCTCCTGCCGAGCAGGGAGCCTGATGCAGGGCTCTATCCCAGAACCCTGTGATCATGACCTGAGCCAAAGGTAGACACTTAACAACTAAACCACCCAGATGCGCCCCCCCATCCCCTGCCCCAGCTGTGGAACTCTGACTAGTACTTCCAGAAAGGGTATATTAGGAGACAGTTGCTGTAGAAGACATATCTGATGCCTCTAGATTCCCTGCTTTTAGCCAGTTGATTTCTAGATCACAGAAGCAGTGCCATGATTCATTGGTTAACCTATGAAAAATTAAATAAAAGTGAGACATTTGAGCCACAGCTGGAGAGTTGTTTACCATGTGATAAATAAGACTTTTGGTATAACAGAGAAATACTGCTTAGGAAACAAATAATACTTGAAGCATTAGAGACTTCCTGTCTTAGAAACAAACCCACTTAGAAGGTTTAAATACTCCTAAACTAGAATACAGGTCATCAACATGCCTATTTTTATAGTGTAGTTAGGCTTATACATAGATACATTGAAAAATAACTAACAATGTATGCTAATAAGTTTTTCCTCTTATCATTGATTTGAGAGTATGATTTAGAATGATAACTTTTTTTTTTTTTTCTTTTTGAAACTAGTAAGACAGGCCAGTTAAATATCCCCAAGCCTCTGTGCTAATAAAAATGGAACACATTCAGCTCCACTGGTCTGTCCTCCTGCTCTCCCATCTAGATTTTGACTCTGTTTGTTTGAAACATTTACTATATATTCATGAAGTTTCATGTATAACCTCATTAAATATACATTAAAAATACTGTGGTGTTGGAATTTTTGTTTTCCCATTCTAAAATCAAGAAAATTGAGGCTTAACTAATTCGAGTTCAAACTCAAGAATGTTCAGGGACAATTGCACTTACATTTTCAGCTCAAGGAAAATTATATATAAGGGAAAAAAACTGAATCTTGTCATTAAAATGAGCATCTTGAAAATTTGAATAGATTGACAAAAAACTCCTGGAACTAATAAGTGATTATAGCAAGTGATGGTAGCAACGTTGCAAGATACAAGGTTAATATAAATAAGTCAGCCCTTTCCCTATACCAGTAATGAACAAGTGGAATTTGAAACTAAGTTCACAATACTATTTATATTAACACCCCAAAACAATGAAGTATTTAGATATAACTCTAACAAAATGTGTACAGTATCTGTATGAGGAAAACTACAAAACTATGCTGATCAAAATAAACAGATATTCCTTGTTCATGGATAAAAAGACTCAACAGTTTATGATGTCAGTACTTACTAAATTCATTTATGGATTTAATGCAAGCCCAGTCAAAATCCCAGAAAGTTATTCTGTGGCTATTGACAAAATGATTCTGAAGTTTACATGGAAAGGCAAAATACCCAAAATAGCCAAGAAAATATTGAAAGAGAACAAAGTTGGAGCACTGATACTATCTGATTTCAAGACTTTAGTATAAAGCTACAGTAATCAAGGCTGTGTGGTATTGGTGGAAAGAAAATAGTCAAGTAAATCAATATAACTATGCTCTATTGATCTCAGAAATAGAGATGTCCCAGAAATAGACATGTATATTCAATTAATCTTTGAAAAAAGCAATGGAACAAAGATAGTCTTCAACAAATGTGCTGGGACAGCTGGATATCTACAGGCATAAAAACGAGTCTAAAAAGGATTTTATACCCCTCACAAAAATTAATTCAAAATAGATCATAGATCATAGACTTAAATGTAAAATGCAAAGCTATAAAACTCTTAGAAGTTAATGTAGGAGAAAACTTGAGATGACCTTGAGTATGGTGATGGCTTTTGAGAGACAGCACCAAAGGCAAGATCCATAAAATAGATAAGTATTAAGCTGGGCTTCATTAAAATTTAAAACTTCTGCTCTATGAAAGACAATATCAAGAGAATGAGAAGATGAGCAACAGACTGGAAGAAAATACTTGCAAAAAACTTACATCTAATAAAGGACTTTATCCAAAATATACAAGAAAACTCTTAAAACTCAACAGTAAGTAAACAAACAACTTGATTGAAAAATGGATCAAATATCTTAACAGACAATTCACCATAGAAGATATACAGAGAGCATTCTAAAAGATGTTCCATATCATATGTCATCAGGGAAATGCAAATTAAACAACCATGAGATACCACTCTACATCTCTTAACATGACCAAAATCTGGAACACTGACAACACCAAAGGCTGACAAGGATGTGGAGCAGCAGGAACTCTCATTGATGGTAGGAATGCAAAATGGTATTTGGAAGACGGTTGCTTTCTTACAAAAACTAAACATACTCTTACCATACTGTCTGTAATTGTGCTCCTTGGTATTTACCCAAAGTATCTGAAAACTTATATACATACACAAACCTGTACACCCACCTTTATAGCAGTTTTATTCATAATTCCCAAAACTTGTGAGCAGCTGAGATGTTCTTCAGTAAGGGAATGGATAAACAGACTGTGGTACAACCACATCAATGGAATGGAATATGATTCCGTGCTAAAAAGAAATTATCTCTCAAGCCATGAAATGACATACAGAAAACTTAAATGTACATTACTAAATGAAACAAGTCAATCTGAATAGGTTGTATACACTATATGGTATCAACTCTATGACATTCTGGGAAGGGAAAAACTATGGAGACAGTAAGAATATCATTGGTCTCCAGTGAGAGGGAAGTCTGAATAGGAAGAACACAAAGGATTCTTAGGGTATTGAAATTATTCTGATGATACTATAATTATGGATCTATGTCATTATACGTTTGTCCAAACCCATACATCAAACATCAAGAATGAACCCTTGTGTAAACTCCAGACTTTGGGTGATTATGACATGTTGATGTAGATTCATTGACTGTAATAAATATACCACTTTGGTGGGAGGATGCTGATAACGGGAGAGGCTATGCATGTGTGGGGGTGGGGGTTTATGAGGAATCTCTGCATTTCTCTTAATTTTTCTAGGAACCTTTAACAACTCCTTAAAAAATCTTTAAAAAAGAACATCTTGTATACTTTCCAGGGAAATGAATTAGAAGATTAAACATAGGTTTTCAGCCACAAAACCAGCTTCATTTATTTCAGATTTCCTCCAATATATTTAACATTGAATCCAATTGAATCACTCATACTCACATTTTTTTTTTTTTTAAGAGGAGGCACATGTCTTGTTTTATCAAATAGACTTTAGAACCCCTGGTCATTGATATTGAGATCCCGTTGTAGGTGCATGAAGAGCTTGTGTAAACCCTGCTGGAAAGCTGAGTTGTCCTCACCTTCCTTCAGAGAAAGGGAGGATTGGTCAGTAGGAAACTTCAGGGGGAATGAAGTGCCTTATCTGCCTGCCACCTCTTCTCACATAAAACAAAACCAAAACAGAAAAATCCAAAATCTGTGCTCCGATATTAGAATGAGTTGTATGTAAATGTAGTTATATTGGTTATACCACTGGTAACACATGGAAATATATGCATATCAGTAGGATGGCAGGTCTCAGTTTTGTATTTATCCCCACTTCTTTCTTTTTTTTTTTTTTTTAAGATTTTATTTATTTATTTGACAGACAGAGAGCACAAGTAGGCAGAGAGGCAGGCAGAGAGAGAGGAGGAAGTGGGCTCCCTGCTGAGCAGAGAGCCTTATGCGGGGCTTGATCCCAGGACTCTGGGATCATGACCTGAGCCAAAGGCAGAGGCTTTAACCCACTGAGCCACCCAGGCACCCCTATCCCTCCTTATTATTTCTTCTTCATCTTCTCCTTCTCCTTCTCCTTCTCCTTCTTCTTCTTCTTTTTTTTGTCCAAGATAAGTTCTGCCAGCCTTCTATCTAAAGTCTACTCTATGTCAAAATTCCTCAATGCCAATATTCCTTTAAAGAGAAACAGCCAGCGTTTTTCATAACTCCTTGCAAGGAAAGGTTGGGAATCTCAAAAGAGGAAGAGGGATCAGCAAGACTATATTTAATGGGTGATTCGAGACCCTGCACACTCTTAGTGGCTTCTGAGCTCCCTGGCTTCACTTTCTTTCTCTAGTTCATTATAAGGCACTCTCCCTGACTTTGCTGTTCTTTCAAATATGCTGCAGCAGGCATATTGTCATAGGCAACCATGACAAGGCCTGGCACATTTCAATGCTCAATACATTAGGAATGTGAGATATGTCCTCCCTGTGCTGCACTCCAGAAAGCACTTTGTTTGGGGAGGGGTTGCACAATGTCTGAGGGCAGAAGCATAGAAAGATTTGCCACTGTCTGTCTTCTTCAGTCTTTGTCCCACTCTTGTCCTAGCCTTAAATATGTGAGTCCTTCTCAGGGACTTCCTCCTCCATGTGTTTCCTAAGGGCTAGGGTTAAAAGGAGGCAAGGAGTTCTCCAACAGGCACCTCATTCTTGCCATTGAAACTTTCCTGGGTTTCCCTGGAGTTCAACATTCTGCAAGCTTTGAGCCCATCAGGTCTAATCCTGATAGATACTTCCAAACTTCTCCCACACATTGCAAGGACCTTAGAACACTTCCTTATGATTACTGGAAAAGGCTCAGTTTACCTCTATATCTGATGCTGTATCATCAAAAATATTTGCAAATCTTGTGTGGGGGAATTGGCATCCAATCCTTGGGTATGAATCACAAGCCAAGACCAGAGTATTCTGAGTCACTTGAGTAGATCTGCAATGACTGGTGTGTGACAGATGAATGTGGGCAGTGACTCTCTGTGAGGACATGTGTGTTGTGTTTTTTCTAGTCTTAGGGATGGATTCTGCTAGGTCATGTCCTCTCTCTCCTGGTCCCTCTTCTGGGAGCTGGTGAATATCTGCATATTGTTACCTAGGATTAGTGGCTCAAATTAAAATAATTTATTCATATATGCTTCTTTTATGAGAGAGTTTGCAGGCTGTAGAAAAGATGAAAGTGTGTCTTCAGTTGCATTTACACACAACTTAATGAACTGAGGGAATTGGCTAGGATAAACCTGCACTGTATCAAGATTATCCAAAGATCTCTGCATACTGTTGTTCTAATATGGTGTTAGTTCATTTGCAGCATTTTACAAATAAGACTGGTGCAGGCTGGCCATCCTGTAGATGGCAAAAACTAAGGGAGGTGGATACTGGGCCAAACATAGGTATGCCTCTGCATGCTTGGGGTGGAAACAGACTAGGCTATGGATTTGGTGATAATTAGGCACACAAAGATGAGGTTTACCAAGATTTGAGAGGAGAGCAGGGAGACTCTCCAGAAAACTTTGGAGACAGTGAAAACTAGAGGGGCTTCCAGTTCAGTTCCACCGCCTGGGAATACAGAGGTCCTTCTGCAGAGCAAGCCAGAGCCCAAGGAGTTAGGCATTCAAAAGTCACACAAGCAACCATTGCTCTGAATGCAGTTCCCGAGGCAGAAGCTTCTTTATTACTGAGGATCACCTATTCTGACATTTATCTCCATCAGTGTGTTTTCAAGAAAAATCCACTGTGTATTTCACAAACCAACTCTTGGGAATCAATTGTTAGGCACCGATGGTTAGCAAACTTGGAGTTGGGCTCATGCTGTGACTATACATTTCCTTTTTCTGCAGGTGTAATCACCCAAGCTTTAAACTTGTCATTATATTTGACCAGTTCATTTCCATGCAGGGATTCTTGAACATCTGCTTATGGCTGTTAGTATTGGGAGTGGACAACAAGTACAGCCCTAGTCTCCACAGTTCTATACATGTGATATTTTGGGAAAGGCATTTTAGCTTCTTTTCTTCATCCACTAGGGCATCATGAGATGCTTTCTGAGATGCTACTGTACAGCTGAATAACACCCGCTACTTTGTGTTCTCTAGAGGCCCCTTCTCTGGCCTCACAACCTTACCCCAGAACCCCCTGGAATGGCCTTCCTGGTCCTACCTCAGTTTCCAGAACTGCAAATCTCCACCCACGCCAGCAGAAGTCTCTAGGATCCTGTTGCAGGCTGTGGCCACACTGGTTGTTAAAAATTTTGCTTTCACCCCTGCGTGCCTCAGGTGGTAATGCTGTATATGGAAGTGTTTTGTAAACAATAAAGTGTTAGTGATCACACTGTCACTACAGTTTGACAATCTCTGTGTCATGCAGTGAGGGACACAATGGAGACCAAAGTATTTTGATCTCAAGATAGACACACATAACACAGAAAGCGGGTTCAGTGGGCAGTCTTCATAGGCCAGACACTGACCAGCTCACCTGTGCACAGCCTCCCAGGAGGCAGAGCTATCTTACCTCTCCCTGGAAGGGGCTTTGAGGGAAGTGGGATGAGCAGCAGTCCCAACCTCAGGGGCAGGGGTGAGAGGAGGGTGTGAGCAAGGGTCATAACCTCTGAGTGCCCTAGTGACCTGCACTTTGGAAGTCTCACCATTTCTCTAGGCTTTGGGGGACTCTCTGTCTTCCTATCACCCATGCTCACAGGGTGGTAGTCCTACTTCTTCCTCATGGCAAGAAGGAAAAGAAACTTTCCACTACCCTTTTAGGTTCAATAATTGAGGCCCTGCAAATTGGACTGAAAAAGAACAGGAGAAAAGGTTTATTTCGTATGCATGTGGTAGGCCTCACAGACACAACATAAAAACCCCAAGGAGACAGGCAGACCTGGACGTCTATAAACTATTTTAACAAAGGGCAATAAATTTCTGTAGAAGTGATACATCAAGGGAAAAGGGTTTTGAGCTTCTAGGATGGTAAACTGTGAGACAGTAAATATATAAGAAAACCAATGGAAGATAAGTTATTTAGTAATGCTTGTGTAGTCCAATCTTAGTCCAAATTCCCCTGGAAGAGGGGATTTATGGCTATCCTTATTTCTCAGAAGTTCATGTTCTTAGTCAGATAAGGGATGCTTTGAGAAGGCTTCTTGCTATACTTATGGAATCTCAGTGGCCTTCAGCTTAAAATAATCCATAGCCAATGTGGCATATTTGGGGTGGCACATTCTGATCTTGACAATGCAGCTATGCCCTGCATTTCCTCATTACTACTCGGTTTCTGTCTGTCTGACTCCACTGAATGTGACAGCCCAGCCTGAATGTGTCCTCTCAACTCTATGAACCCCTCTATCAACTCCGAAGCCAAGCTCTGAGGGTAGTAATGCAACTCTTCTATTTTGCCTTTTTTACAGAATGGAAAAGGATTTAGCAGAGGACTCAGGAAAGAGTCATCATTGGGTTTGGCTAGGACTGATGCTAACAGGTGGGTGACCTTGACCAGGTCACCTTCCAAAGTAGTCTCCTTTTCTCTGCCTTAACAGTATGATACATGTTTTATGTCTCTTCACATTAACACAGAGAAAGTCAGCTACTATTATTCTAACTATTGCAGTAACAACTAATGAACACAAACCCTGTGGTTTCCTCCTGCCCCGAAGACCCTGGCATTCTCTCTGCCAGTCTCTCAATTTACCTATGTTCTGCTCTAACCTAGGCCTTCTCCTTTTGGTTGCAGTTCAAGCCCTAACTCTGCCCTGAGATTCGGAAACCTTTCCTGGACTTGTTTCTTTCTTGGTTTTGTTTCTTCCCTCTAGATTTTAAGTTCCTTAAGGGAACAAGGGGGCCGAAG
The DNA here is from genome assembly GCF_009829155.1 of Mustela erminea. Lineage (NCBI taxonomy): Eukaryota > Metazoa > Chordata > Mammalia > Carnivora > Mustelidae > Mustela > Mustela erminea. The sequence goes on from NC_045618.1 coordinate 26,459,871, forward strand.
GGAACCCTGTACCATATATATATATATTTTTTTCTTTTCCAAATGGATGGCATTGCTCTACACATGGTAAGCAGTGATTGCTTTCACCTAAATAGTCCTCCTTGCCTGAGGGCATGGGTTTCCCTTTGGGACAATGGCTTGTTCTCCCTGGCCACTGTAATTGCCCAACAGATAAGCAGAGTCCAATTAGGGCAAAACCTCTTTCCCAGTATTAATCATACAAGGTCCGGGTGAGAGAAGTTCTGTCCCCTTTCTGGCCTCTGAATTGTGGAGGTGAAATTATCTCCAGTGGTTCTGTGCCTTCCTGCCCCACACAGCTGTCACAGCCGGTGATAGGATAGAGCAAGGAGGAGCAAGATGATGGCTGAGGATCCCATGGCCTTGGAACCTGCTATGTGATCCCACAGTTGTCCACCCTCAGCCTCCACCTTCCTGGCCTCTGCCCAGCAGCCAACAGGTCACCACCCCGCAGACTGCATCCCTCAGGCTCCTGCTGGCTGGAAAACGGTGTCTCTTCCCGCCTCGCATTGTTTAAAAACATCTCCCTACAAGTAATATGATTTACTTAAAACAGATTTTCAGAAATGCAATCATTAGATTCAAGTTTGTTTGCTATGACTTATGCAAATGTTTCTCCCAAGAACTATTCCTGGTTATATATTCAGCAACAATTGAGGAATAGGGCTATTTTACTACTACTATTTTACTACATACTTACTACAAGGGTTATTTTACTACATGGTAGTAGGAGCGGGTGTTTGTTGCCATCATTGGTCCATAATCAAAAATCACAGATCAGGAATTCTGTTCAAACTTTTAAATTGACAATACTTTATATGCAAGGCTTTATTGAACTTTTCAATTGGTTGAAACTAGAATTATTTTTTCTTTCTTTCTTTTTTTTCTCTCTATCCTTTATTCAATAAATATTGAGGTGCACATAGAGACTACATCGAGGGAAGAAAGTTGCTCAGACTTTTGGGATTCATTAAAGGGAATTAGAATATGTTCTAAATAGATGAAGTTTTTTATTTAATACATGATTAACATTATATAAAATATTCCAGGAATATTTGTCTTCTGAAACATGCAGAAATGTGATTCTTTTCCTTTCTTCATGACTTTCATTTTTAGACACTTGCTCTGCTCCCAATATGCTCTGTAGAGGGAAACCTTCTCTTCCCATTTGCTTGAGGAAGAGGCTGAAAACCAGTTAATTCCTAGGTGCAATGTTAGTTTATGTTACTGCACTTTATATATTTAAATCACAAAATCAATGACCACATGGTTTGAAAAAGAGTAGAGGAAGTTATAAAACAAACCAACAAACAAAAACCCAGACAAACAAAAAGCAGCAATCTTTTTTGTTTGTTTGTTTTGGCAAGATTAAGGCACAGCAACTAAGTGGATACTGATTTTTAGTTTTAAAGCATTCAGAAAAGGAGTCTGGTCAGAGATGCTGTTTTCAAGATGGATTCTCAGAAGGCCCTGGGGGACACAGACATACCCATGTATACCAATTTTGGGGGCTCCTTTCAGGTCATCCATCACACTAGTGACTTAAAGTACATTTCCAGTTCCTTCTGTAATATTTTGCCTTATTATAATCTAGTGGTCATTTTCTAAAATGTCTAAATAGCCCTTCATAACTTCTTCTGAGTGTGCCTGGATAAATGTAGCCTGTTTTAGCTTCATAAAATGTTGTTTCCGTCTGTTTCTCAGCTACTCAAAATTTGAGGTCAGTGAACTGACCTCGCCTGTCCAGATGGCAAATAAAGATGATGAAAATCCTGTTTTTTATCTTCTTTCTAAAGTAAAGCCGTGCACTAGACATTTTTATGATTGCCCCCAAATGGGTTACATGATTGAAATCCATTTAGTTTGAGGATAGCAGGTGCTTTTGGTTTTCCTTTGCTGGCTCTATCTTCTTTTTTAAACTCTTTTTAATATATTCATCTGCCTTTCAAATGCAGATTTCTCTATCATACTGGTCTCAACCCTTCTCTATCTTCCCTCCTTATCCTTTTTTTGGGGAACCTTTCTGGGGAAGCTAATTCTAAGATTCTGACACGTTCTTCAACAGAAGATTCCCTGAATGCTTTCTACTTTGTGAACACTATCCTGGGTGGAGTCTATGCCCTACCCCTTCAAAACTGAGAGTCAGTAGGTCTGAGCCAGGTGCATAGGCTTGAATATTGGCTCTGTTCTTTACTGGCAATGTCATCTCAGGCAGGGTGCCCGCAGATGTAAAATGGGAGTAATAAAATAATCTGCTGTAAGGATGTTTGAAGATCATATACAAAGTCTCAGAAGAGCACCTGAGAGATACTTTATGTCGAATAAGTGTTAGTCATAATTATCAGTGATATGATCTCTGTCAGACCGACCTCTTCACTTGGATTTCATACTAGAACTTTTGGCAAAAGATCCAAAAGCAGATTCATAATTTTCTAATGTAAATTAGTGGAGGATGTTGACTTTGGAATTCAGAGGGTACTTGAATAAAATATGGGTGCATGAATCAGGAACACAGAATCAGTGCAAATAATAATCTAGGAATTAGAGGTGTCAAATGACATTCCTTTTTATCTCCAAAGATGGAGCTCCTTAATCCTGAATGTGTTCAAGATCTAAGAGATATTTGGAGTGAATTCTTATTTTCAATTAGATGACCTCTTTTGCAAACCAGAGACTGATTCCAACCAACCATAGCTACTGTGATGCCCTGGGGAGGCATAGGCTGAAGCCATGCCATTGCCAGTGGTGATACCCTCTTGTGAATAGTTTCAGCCCAGGAACACACAAAGAGGGGCTCACATAAATTCTTGATAGTCTCCCTTTAGATTCCTTGCCACACTTGGGTGCCCAGAGCAGAATTAAAACCATCTGCTGCCAAGCTTAAGAGATCCTTCCACTTTCCTTCATTTGTTTGCCTCTTTTGGTTGATTCTTATTTACTTTCTTGAGGGTAGATTTGAAGTAATTGAAATACATGATTCATTCTTTTTAAAAGCAGAGAAAGGAGTGCTGTGAATAATTTAGAGACGTAACATCCATTTGTATCTTTACAGCATCTCTCTTCAATCCCAAACTGGTTGGGGGGGGGGCAGTGAGGAAACTTTCCTATAAACAACTAAAACATGAGACACCTGGGTGGCTAAGTTGGTGAAGTGCCCAACTCTTGATTTCAGCTCAGGTCATGGCCTCAGGGTCATGAGATTGAGCCTCGAGTTGGGCTCTGGACTGGGCATGGAACCTGTTGAAGATTCTCTCTTTCCCTCTGCCCCTCCCCCACCCAGCTTATGTGTGTGCATGCTCACTCTCTCTCTCTCTTAAAAAAAAACCTCCAAGAACAAACAAAAATCTAAAACACATTTTTTTTTTCATTGTGCAGGAACTTGGGAGTAGTTTATAATTAAATGATTTTTCTTACTAAAGTAATAGAGATGCATTCCAAAACACTGGAATAGGAAGAAAAAAAAAAAACAAACTTTAAAGATCTATAGTCTTACTACCTGAACACAGCTACAGCTTCTTTAAGCATTTTGATAGGATTGTTTTTAAATGTTTAAAATATTAGGTAGATTACATAGATCAAAATAAATGTTATATCTTTAAATATGGGTGTGTGTTTTTTTATACATTATACATAGACACCCCATATTGCTACAAATATTGATACATAGCTAGATAGATATAGAAGGATATTTAAATAAATCATCCACAGCCTGACACTGCACACTCAGAGAATGTGAAATCTCGTACAGGATAGGATAATGCTCAGCTGAATCCAGTGAGTGGCTGCCCTTAAATTCAGTTGGTCCACTTGCTCATTGCAAGACATGTTGATTGATATTTTCATGTTAGAGAACACTGCTATACACGATCTTTTCTATATAGAACCATTTTCTTTAGGTGAATTCCCAGCACCTATCTGGGCCTAACATTGGATATTTCTTAAAACTTTAAATCCCAGCCTCCCACTGCTGGTCCCCAATTTCCCAGGGAATGATTAACAGTTAACATGATTTTCACTAAGAGAAGGCATTCTGTAGTATCTCATGTTTGTGTCCTCACTGTGCCAGCACCTAGAGATGTAAAAGACAGAAAAATCATATTTCAGCTAAACTGGATTTTAGTTTCTCTGAGAGCAGAATCATTTTCTTAGAAACTCTGAAATATTGAATCATGTTACCAAGCTTTTGTTGTTATATGGAAAGTAGCTCTTACAGAACCTGGACAGTATCCAGTTTTACCTGAGCCTAGGAAGTGGGTCCTCCTGTGGGTCTGACCTTTCTCTGATGCAGACTGGTGATGTTGGCTGATGGACAGCATGGAACTATTGGTCTAAGGGGAACCATATGGTTCCCCTCTGTGCTTCAGTTTCCCTACCTGAATGGGAGAAGACTAGACATCAACAGTTGTTGCTGAAATCCCTTTCCCTGCCCTTGCAAAGAATCACCACAAAATGATTTATGATGGGAAGGTATTCTTTTTTGTTTTCCAGTGTTATTGAGATATATTTACCATACACCATTGTGTAAGTTTAAGGTACAGAGTACGTTATGTCATGTGTTAACCTATGTTAATTTGATACATTTATATATTGCAAAATAATTGCCACTAAAACATTACCTAACACCTCCATCATGTCACACATTACCACTTCTTTTTTGTGAAGAAGATATTTAAAATCTATTCTCTTAGCAATATTCAAGCATATAATACAGTACTGTTAACCATAATCATCATGCTGTATATTAGATCCCCAGAACTTGTTATTCTTATAACTGCAAATTTGGACCCTTTGACCAATGTCTCTTTACTTCCCCCCACTCCAAAGTCCAAAGTCCCCGGCCACCAACACTCTTCTTTCTGTTATGATGAGAATGTATTTTGTCTCCAAGTATTTAGGATGGAAAGAAAAGCTTAAATAGTAACAGTATAGATTATTTCTAAGACCCTACAAGTGCAAAATTCACTTATGCTATGTATTTAAGAATGACTTTAGTGGATTGTATACATCATTTTAGCAGAACCATTTGCGAACTTAATGGCGTTCCTTTTCCATTTACAAAGTAAAGCACTTCACAGCTATGGCTCTAGGAAGCAGTATTCAAAATGACCATGGTTTCCTTCCTATGGAAGAGTCAAACATTATCTTTTAGTACCGGGGAGGGCCATCTGCCCATGATGTGAACTCCCTGTATGGGGACAAGAAGGGAAATTCTCCCACTTCTTGGGAGTCCCAACTCTACTCCACCACTTTGACAAACACTGAGCCTTTTCTTTTCATCCTGCAGGGTATGGTCACTAGTATGTTTATCTAGTCATTCATAATCAAATATTTTATTCTTCCCAATTTGATTATCTTAACTCTATTGTCTTAAAATAATCACAATTTAGCTTACAGGGTTTTAATATTTTTAGTTAGAAACAAAAGCTATATCTGAAAACCTCCTCTTGCTGTGCTTCCCATGATAGTGACCAAAACTTACAGCAAGGGAGCTTGATCTCCCAGGACACTGCTCTGCAAATCACAGAATTATAGCTACCACTTGGAAAGGATGAGCAGAGAATGTTGAAAGTGTGCTTCAAGCAAGTCTCTCTGGGCTTGTGGGGGTCTAGTCTTTCCTCACCACTGATTTCTTTAGTTTAAGACTTTACTTCTAGAGTCTGAATATGTTTACTTATAGATGAAAATCCACTGTAAAATTTGTTTTTCATTCCCGACTGAGGAAGAATAATCTAAATCAAAATTCTGGACTTGTAGGTGGATAGGATTACCTTCACCCTTGCAACATGTGTTCCATCCAAAAGGATAAAGACCAAAGTGTAAAAACACTCCTTCATTCAACTAACAACACTTTGTCAAGGACTACTATGTTCTAGTCCTGTCAACCTAAAAACAGTATGATGAATTTTACAACTTATCTGGTAAAATGCATCTAGAATTACCAGTTGCACTGTAACAGGTTTGCTTTACATTCTCTGGGAATCAGAGAAGTCCTCTGTCAGAGTGCAATACTGAGAGTGACCTGGGGCTTGCAGGATATGAGAGTGGGGTGTTGAGGATGGAGAAGAAGGTCCAGAAGAGAGAGAACTCCTTGTGGCTGAACTTCAAGCATCAAGGAAGAGACTGGGAGATAGGGACTGATGCTCAGATCTTGTGACTAAGGCGCTTGGCCTATTTGGTGCTCCACTTGGAAATCATGACCATTTCTGTCAGTTAATTTTCTCTAGAACTGGTCAGTAGATAGGCACAGGCACCCAGAGGGCAATATGGAAGCCCTTCAATGTAGAAAGCCTTTAATGTGGAAGTTCTTCAATGTGGAAGAACATGTTGATGGATATGAGTCTAAGAAAAGGAGACTAGGAAGTTGAAAGCCTGAGCAGAAAAGGGTCAAGGTAACTGTGTGGGCCTCAGCTGGCAAAGAGTGAGGACAGAGTGCTCAGGGACAAGTGCGGGGCACACTCCAAGGTATAGAAACTCATGTTATGGGAACATCACCAAAGGTTTGGGAGTAGCTTTCTTGGACACCTAGAGATTAGAGGAACAAGGTCTCTGGAGCCATGGGCCTAGGCGGATGAGCTGTCAGCCCAGGGAGCGTGGTGTAAACTTTGTGCTCACAGAAAGCATGGTCCTGACTGCAGCAAGACCCGGGTGCTCTGGGCTTTGGGGGAGGAGGGAATGCAGGTCACTGGTAAGTGCCCACCTTCTGGCCTGCAGAGCCCATGCTGACAGAAGTGCTGAGTGGGGGACTTCTCTTCCACTTTTAGTTAATGTAATCTACCAGTGAAATGTCCCAAGTTTATAGAATCACCGCTGCCATACCTTTCCTAATGAGTGATCTTTCTCTCCATTCCTGGAGACATGAGGAGCACCTTGACCTGATTCATGTAGGGCACCTGATTCATGAAGGGCACCTTGACCATTTATTTGGTCATAGCCAGCACTTCCTCTTAAACTATCGTTTTATCTCCTGGAAGAATGGAGCACTAAGGGAGTTTGACTGGATCATATCATCCCTCACTGTTACAAAAGGAACTAAACCCCAGACCTCTGTCTCCCCAAGGAACTTTTTATCCTCCTTTAATAAAATGTCCATCCCCCCCTTAAAACAAACAAACAAACAAACAAAAACAAAACAAAAAACAAAACAAAACAAAAAAAAAACACAAAAGAAAGAAAGTAAGGAGAAAAAAAAGAAAAAGAAAGGAAAGGAAAAAAACAAAAACAAAAACAAAAAACAATGTTCTTCATAAGTTGCAAAAAGAGCCAAAGGCCCTGAGGCAGACTGCAAATTTCCCTAGATGTTAACTTATGTAAAAGATTGGGTTGGGGAACCTGGGTGGTTCATTCAGTTAAAGCATCTGACTTTTGATTTAGGCTCAGATGGTGATCTCAGGGTCTTGTGATCTAGCCTAGTGTTGGGCTCCTTCTTCAACAGGAAAGTGTGCTTGAGGATTCTCTCTCTCCCTCCCAGCTTGGGCTATCTCTCTTTAAAATAAATAAATTAATCTTAAAAAATAAAAGGCTCTTGACTTAACATTAAGGTATCAAATTTATTAACAGGAACTAAAAAATATGATAATCTCATAATTAAAAAAGAGACAAAAACAGCCATGGTAATCTCTTTTATAGAAAAAATCAGTTACTAGATTTTAACCATGAAATACAGAAATGCTATCAAGTATTTAGTAGAAAAGCCTTGTACCCTGTCTGCTCTTCAAAAATAATATAATGGCTGAGGCAATTATTCAATAATTCCATCTTACCATGCATGTTTTTCCTCATGGTCTTAGTAAAACATATAAAACTGCAAGTCGTTTTTTTTTGTTGTTGTTGTTTTTCTTGCTTGTAATTAGGAATAAAAAATTTTATATATTTTTATAATTTGGTTTATTTAAACTTTTTCTTTTTTTAAGATTTTATTTATTATTGAGAGAGAGAGAGAACATTTACAAGTGGGGGACGGGCAGAGAGACAGAATCCCAAGCAGACTTCTCACTGAATGCAGAGCCCGAGGCAGGGCTTCATCTCACAACCCTGAGATCATGGCCTGAACTGAAATCAAGAACCTGGTGCTCAACCAACTGAGCCACCTAGGCTCCCCTATTTTAACGATTTTAATGTTCATAAAAATAAATTGAAGGATAATGTTAACCATGTTTTCAAAGTTAAATAACCATGTTGGAACCTATTAAATACCCATTGTAATACAGAGCTCTGAATTTCTACATTGAATCAAATCTATAGCATGAAACTGAAGTACATTTATGATGGTAACTGTCTGAAATTGAATTACAGATAAAACCTAACGAGTTTTTGTACTGTTTCATTTGTTTCCATATGTCTAACAGCTTCTACCTGTCAGAATCTCAAGGCTTGCCCTAGAGAAGGCAATGTGTCAGGTGGACAGACTACTCACATTCATTTTCCTTAGTTTCTACCTTGGATGTTACTCTTACTGTTACTTTTTAATTGTTAATTTTTTCCTTACAAAAACTTGTTCTCCAAGCGTGGATTTTTATCATTTGTGTATGTTCATATAGTTTGCATATGATTTCCTCTAAATTATTTGCTGTTGGTTTTTGGTAAACAGGTTTCTTCTGCTTTGTTTGACCCTTTAATAGTGGAGAAAATAATTAGTCCAGCCCTCTTTGCAAGAGCAGCCATTTGAAAATGGGAAACACTTCTATTGTGGTCTTCTTATTTATTTATTTTAACATTGAATATTAAGCCATTAAATGACTTAGCACTGAAAATTGTTTAAAGTGGCCTAAAAATAAATTTAACAAATTATAGACCTGAGCCTCCCATGCTGTCGTAGCCTGTCATTAGCAGCTGGGTGTAAAGGACTTTGCAGGAGGCAGTAGAGCAGCTGAAATCTGGGTCATTGTTTTGGTCCTTTGAATAGTGAATATAGTTTTAAAACTGTATTTTAAGTGATTGCACCAAATTAAAAGGGCTTTGTGTGTGTGTGTGTGTGTGTGTGTGTGTGTGTGTGCACAGGTAGGCTTTCTTCTTAATATTAAAGGGTATTCAAGAAAATAAGCCTTTAACATACTTACACTTTCTACATAAAATATCAAATATCTAAATCTCAAGCTAATGTTTTCATGTTACATACACACTAGTGTTACACATATTTATATGAATAAACTAAAATTTTAAAGTTATCTTTATATTTTACATATTTTCCCAAACACCTAATTTTTTAAAAAACCTATATGAAAAAAATCCTATATGTTCAAGTACTAGAGGTCTAACAGAGCAATATAATTCAGTTAAGCTAATGATAACAAAAGAAAGAAAAAAAGAGAGAAAGAGAGAAAAAAGGAAAGAAAGAAAGAGAGGGAAAGAAAGAAGGAAGAAGGAAGGAAGGAAGGGAAAGAATAGACCCAGCAGGAGTCTTATCAAGCTTTAAGACAGTACTTTCACTTGAGAATTTTGGAGGCCTCTTGAGCAGCAAATTTGTCTTTGATTTCAGCACATTCCCTGAGGTTCAAGTGTTACAGATGTGTGAAATGGGAAGGGGGAAGAGGACATCAGCAGAGGGAGAAGAGGAGGGCTAGGTCGTATACCAAGAAGACTGTAGCCTGGAATGAAATAAGCTGTTAATTTCTAAATGTCTTATATTATCTGCCATCATTTATGGATGTGGGTTGAAAACCTGAATTTGGTGACTTTCTTGGAAAAAAGCTTCTGGAAAAGAAAGGCAGAGGGTGCCCGTTGAGGTTGTCATCGTAGAACCCTCCCTACTCTCCTAGCTGTAGACGCCAAAACAGAGATTTCAGCTTTTTGTCATTTTCTTTTTAATTGATTCATTTTCTGGATATGGTAACATTCTTATGTTCTGCTTGGTAGACAGGGGATATCTAAATTGTGTTGACTCTTCCACTGTTTTATGAGGGAAAGAATGATCCAATTATCTAAACCTCGCAAAACATATTAAAATATTTTTTTAACTTGACAAAGATCCTTTCTTCTTCATCAAACGATCTAAATAGATGGGAAAACTGTAATGCTACTCTTGTTTACTGTGGTTCATAAGAGCTTCTCATACAAAAAATCCAATTTTTATGATGGTAAATAATAAAGCCAACTCCATAATAAATTCTGTTAGGCCTCTTACAATTCAGGTAAAAATAAATTTTTAATATGTGAAAATGATATAAAAAGTGAGACAATTTTATATTAATTTTCTCAGAGAAAATGGAAACATCACTTTATAATAATTGTGCTATGTTAAATGGAGTAAAATCCAATTTCGTTGCAGGAAATCCTGTATGTCATAATTCAGTCTAACTTTGAGGTCTTGAAAATAGCATGTAACCACCTGGAATATAAATTGAGGGCAGATTCTTCAAACTTAAAATAACTCAGTAAAATAACAGAAAGTGAATTTGATTTACATTAAATTTAGTAGGTACTTAAAGTGACCCATTTTCCTCATGCCTCTGGCCTGAAATCTAGTGGAGGCAAGTGTGGTCCAAGCAGCTGCCATTTTGCCTGGGTCCATCTTCCTCATTCCAGATCTGAGGTCTTCTGTACAGAGTTTGCACATGTCCACTTACTGGGTGGAGACCACAGATCTTGGTGAACTGTGCTGGAGGGTGAAAGGATAGTTTAACAGTGTGCTGGACTGAAGAGGAGACCTGGAGTACGCCAGGGGTGACTCTCTATCGTAGGTGTAAATTGAGGCAGCTTCTCTCCTGCCAGGTCACATTGTAAGTGCTGAAACCCTAGACATTCTGTTTATGATCAGTCAACCTTGACTTGGAGCCAGGAAGCAAGGAGACATAGATGAAAGAGGAAAGGCCATTATTCTCTTTTGTTTGATGACATAAAGAGTCGAAATTACTTTTATTCACAGACAATTCAGTGGAAAAATGATACAGTGTCTTAAATATTTCCTCTGAAATAAGATACAATAGTTACATCCATGAAATAAGATACAATAGTTACGTCCATGGTGATTGAGCTAACTCTCTTCTACCTACATCTCTAAAGGAAATGAGTTGATGAGAAACTTGCTTCTTTACTTTTGACCCAGTGACCTCTGGGGAGCCTGTGTCAGTCAAGAGGGGCTGTGCTCTCCTGGGTATGCTGCAGAGAAAACACAGGTGGAAGCAGACATTTCCTCTGTGAACATCTGTCCATTTGAATGATTCCCTCACTCTGAAGTGGCTCTGCTTGTCCCTGGAGTGGGAGAGATGAGAGCCTGGATTGAGAAGAAGTAATCAGAGGTGAGGTTGTGTGGGAAGCTACATTTATCCCACTGGGTGGTTTGCCTGGAAATGTGGGAGCCTTTCTTCTCAGGCTGGGACAAAGAGATGCAGCTGCTGGGTGATGGGTTGTGTTTTTCTTTGCCTTGTACTCAAACATCTATTTGTTAGGCTTCCTTTTTCTTCAAATTTCTCTTTTATTTAGCAAAACCTTGAAATCAAGTGTACAGAAGTGGAATAGGGTGTGTGTCTCAGTCAGTTTGTGCTGCTATAACAAGATAACATAGACTTGATGACTTTATCAATTATTTTCTTATGCTTCTAGAGGCTGGAAGTCTGAGATCAGGGTGCTAGCATGGTTGAGTTCTGACAAAAACCTGTTCCTGGTTTACAGACCAGCTTCTTCTTACTCTTGTCTCCACACAGCAGAGAAAGATTTTCTGTCTCTTGCTCTTTTCATAAGGGTATTAATCCCATCCTGGAGGCACTACCCACATGATCTCATCTAACCCTAATTTTATCTCAAAAGTCTCACCTCCAAATATTATCACACTGGAGATTAGAATTCCAACACATGAGTTTTGGGGGATACAATCATTTGGTCCATAGTAGTTTATATAAATAGTGAACCCACTTCTTTAATATTTTTCTACAAGACATACTAGACACCTATAGAAACCACTAGATAGCTTGACTAACTATGGGGTTAATTTTTCCCCTATTCATGATTTTTTAATGTTTCTTATAAACTATGACACTATTAGATGTAATATGAAATTAGCATTCTATGAAAATTATTTTATACCATTAAATAAGTAAAGTGATTTACATTTACAGTATCACATCTCCCTCTCTACATATTATGAACCATGCAACTCAAGACCACAGAACTTTAGAGAGGAATATTCCTGTCTTTCTTTCCTTTGCTCATCCTTTTTTCTTTCTTTCCTTCTTCATTAGTCTGAGAAGATTTAAAAAATAAGGAATAAAATTCTATAATTATATTAAAAAGGAACCCCAAAATTAATTAGAAATATTTAGTTCTAATTCTATTCTGTTGGGTTCTTGACATTAGGTTGATGGGATAATGTATTAAGAAAGATTATTATTGTGTAAAATGCAAAACAAAACAAAAAACCTCCAGAAGTCCACATTCTCCCCAAGGAGACTCCCCATTGTCTCCTCTATAACACCTGGGCAAGGGTGTGGCTCTGCACCATATGTCTCTGGGTCCCAATGTCAGCCCTGTCATATTCTTGCGGTGTGTCCTTTTCACATGTATTTAGCTTCTCTGGGCCTCAGTCTTCTCATATAAAATAGAAAGACCTTCTTCCTAGGGTTGCTATAAGAATTAGGTGTAGTAGTATACTTAAAGCTCAGCTCTGCCTGCTTCATAACAAGTAGGCTGCTTCAGAGCCATGTCTTTATCCTCCATTTCCTCCAATGTTAATGCTGGGAAGGAGGGATACGTTCTTGGTTCTGGAGCTCACTGTATTCTGAGTTACGGAGCTGCTGGGCTGTGGTGCTGGGATAATGTGATTTGGAGTCATCATCTTCTAATTACTAAGTTGGTGGTTTCTTTAGAGGATTCTGTATTTGGTCATTTTATAAAGTCTTTATATTGAAGTTTTCAGATTATTGATCAATAAATATTCTGACCCATGTACAGTGGAATTCCTTTGTGAATGATCTAACAACTAAGAAGCAAAGCGACCCAGTCCAAAGAATGCTTGCATCATTAATGCCTGCCTCTAGGACCCCAAGAGAGGTTACCTGAGCTCCAGCTACTGAAATGTTTAGGTCCTCTTTGAGAGCAGCTGTAAACTCAGCCCTCAGCTGTAATCCCACCAAGAATTGGCCAGCATGAGAGAAAGAGGGGGCAATGTTGGGTCAGCAAGGAGATGATGAAAATGTCCCTCTGTGATCTGACAAACAGCCACATTTGCAGCCTCTTTACTTGGTAGGAAGCATGTTCTGGTCTCCTTTCTCCTCATGCAGTGGCAGAGAAAGTGACCTCCATATCCCTGGGGAGTCTAGTTATTACTCTAAGAGGCTTCCACTGGAAGCTCTATTTTTTTTTTTTTTTGTCTTAGACACTTACACAAATTTTACATTTTAATTTAAATTATATTTACATTTGTTCAAAGAAATGAAACATAATGTCCCTAAATCTTTCCAAAATAATGCTACGAAAACAGATATATTTATTGTCCTTGCTCCTACACAGGAGATGGAACTTGGCTTTGAGAGACATGAATTGATGGCCACCCCCCATGGCCCATCAAATCTGCAGGTATTCTTAGCTGGCTATGGCTGACTGCTGGCTTACCTGACACTCTGGCATTTAACTCCACATGACTCAGTATATTTGTGAAATTATGTACTTATCCTCATAAATCATGGTTCAGTTTAGACTTATTTCTTCAAACTAGCATGTGGAAAGCTGTGATGTGTATAGGAATTTTGTCTTCCTCAGGTTTAGTTTAGAAAAAAATACCAATTTCTCTTTCCTATATGAACACAGCAAATGACATTGCATGTGACAAAAGAACACAATAGAGAGGATATATTTATCAGTTATATGTTAATTCAGATTAAGATATTAAATTCAAAGGGAGAACAAGCAAGAACTAAAGAGATAGTTCTTGATATTTTGATACTTGATCCCTTTGAAAAGCAATCTAATGTCACTGTTTGTCCACTGAGGTAAAACCTTTCCCCTGGATTGGGTAAAAAATGTGCTGGCAGTCACAGCCTTCCTGATGAACATGTTTTGTATCATTTTGTGACATTTTGCAATTGCGTCTTCCACTCGAGGTTTATGTTTGTTGTGAAGCACTTTTCTGCTTCCCTTGGACCATAAAGATGTATCCTACATTCCAGGTAGGATCCACGTTATGTCAGGCATGCAACTTATAAAACTTTCCCCCACCTCAAGGAAATAAGACAACTTGCATGAAGCTTGTGACTTTGGGGGCACACTGCTGAGTCCTAGAGGCTGTCAGAAGTGGCCAGTGGGAGTGAAGTGCTGAAGCATATGCCTCACTGGTCTTGTGGAAGATCCTCAGCTCCTAGAATTTAAGTGGGCTTCCTTGACAGTAGCCCTAGGCTTTCTGTCCTCTACTCTCCAGTGTGCTGCAATGTTCCTTGCCTGGGATAATGAGGTGATAAAACCATGATAGAGTCATATTTAACCTACAGGTGCTACTGCTGGGACATTTTTCTCTGTGAGAACTCTAGAAACACACATTTGAAGGTCTTTTTAATTATATTTTCCTTCATGGTGTTCTCTATCAACCACAATTCCTGTTGGCATGGCACTTTTTATACCATTTTAAAAATCTCCCTTCTTACCAAGTTTGATACTGTAGATTGTAGGTCAAACAATGGCTAAAGAGAAGCTCTCCGTTTCAGAGAGACCCAAATCACTCAGGGAGACCACACCAATCTTTTGTAAAAACAGAACTTCTGTTTACCAGGGCAGGTGCCTCTGATTTTATTTCTGCAGGGATGTCAGAACTCTGTTGCTAGTTTCAAATGCAAAATGGTTTAAAATATCCACTCTGTCATGCAGACCACTCCATGAACACTTGCTGTGGTTGATTGTTATGTTAATGACCCTCCAGAGTCCAGCCTTATATATCCAAGGACATAGTTCTTTCTACATTGATTCTGGGCTAGGTCCTGTGGTCCCTGACCACTTAGTCCTAAGCAAACCTGACAAGGGCCTTGGTATGTGCTGTATGTGGGAGCCTGCCTTCTTAGAATGCTGCCATATTGCCAAGAATCTTCTCTAAGCTTCTTGAAAATTAAGCTCACAAAGAGGGAAATAGTGAGCTCCCCCAGGGACACCAGCCCACAACAGAATCCAGGTGCTGTAGTGAACTCAGCAGCAGGCCCTCAAAGCCAATTCATGGAGTCAGGAGAAATAGTACTTGGTTCTTCTTCTTCTTTTTTTTTTTAAGATTTTATTTATTTATTTGTCAGAGAGAGAGAGAGAGAGCGAGCGAGCACAGGCAGACAGAGTGGCAGGCAGTCAGAGGGAGAATCAGGCTCCCTGCGGAGCAAGGAGCCCGATGTGGGACTCGATCCCAGGACGCTGGGATCATGACCTGAGCCGAAGGCAGCTGCTTAACCGACTGAGCCACCCAGGCGTCCCTACTTGGTTCTTCTTTAAGGTTACACTTTGTACTGTTTTATTATACAATATATCTTTGATGTACTTTTGGATGACACATTCCATTTTCCACTGAATAAAGTGACAATATTGATACTTAGGAATTAGAAAACATTTTATATCAATCACTGATACTACTAATTAATGAAATTATTCAGTACAATCATTAGTGTTGCTCTAACAAAAAGAAAATATTTTCTTTTTTATAAACTCTGAATTATATTTAATATATGCTTTATAACCACAATAAAAGTTCATAGATTTGTTGCACATTTATAGCCGAACAGGCAAACTAATCTATAGATTGAGTTTTTAACATGCAAAATCACATCATCTGAAAATGGTTTGTGCCCTTATTCCAAGTTTTGTAATTTTCTTTCTTGCATAAATGTCCTGGCTAGGATGTCCAGTACAATACTGAGGATTACTGTTCGCAGATATCCTTGTTTCGTCTCTCATCTCAAAGAGAAAATTCTCAGCGTTTCATCATTCACTATGACTTCTTGCTACATATTTTTCCAATTACTTAGGTTTAAGAAGATTATTTTCCTTTAATCTACTAATGTAGAGTGAACCACATAGCTCAAGCTTCATAGGTATAAACAAAGTTAATGAAAATCTAATTTATTTCTATATAGCAGTAAGAAAGAGCAAGTGGAATTTTCTACAGGACACATTTACAGTTGGAGCAAAATATATAAAGTACCTGGGAATAAATCTAAAGAAGATGAGACAGATCCTAACAGAGAATAATAAATTGATTTGAGACAGTTAAGAAGATCTTGACCTAAATAAGTGAGGAAATGAAACATTTCACGGATAGTTAGACTTAATATTGTATAGATGACAGTGACCAACATACATTGTGGCCCTGAGGAAATCTCAATGGGTTTTTGAATAGACATTGATACTAAATCTTGCATGAAATGCCATGCCTAGAACAGTCAAAACTCTGCTACAGAGGGTAAAAATCATTTGGTGGCCTTGCCCTGACATTTATCAAGACTTGTTATCAAGCACTAATAATTATGGTATATAGGATTGGTGTAGAAATGCCTAAGTAGACCAAAGGAGCAGAAACAGACTGATGTATAAATCTCTTTATGGATGGGTCCTAGAAACACAACAAAAACAGAATTTCAAATTATGGAGAGTGAATGAGGATTTATAAGAAATCCTGGATAAATGTTGCTGGATAATTTGTTGATTTGATATATCTATATCTATATACACACACAAAAATAAAAATAATTGGTATATATATTAAAAATCTATGTATATATACATATACACTTTACTGGATAATTAGGTTATATACATACTTAGATGGGTTAAAATTATGAATTACCATTTTATTACATAGTAATCCAAAAGGACAAATACTAAGAGTATGTAAAATCTTCCTTGCAGAAAAAAATCTCGGACTAGATGGCTTTAATAGTGAATTCCACAAAGCATTTACTGACGAATTAATATCAATCTTTGTCAGACCCTTCCAAAAATAGAAATGGAGGTAAGACTTCCAAATTATGAGGACTGCATCGCCCTCATACCAAAACCAGATAAGGACACCAAAGAAAATTACAGGCCAATAGCCTCAATGAACATAGATGCAAAAACCCTCAACAGAATATTAGCAAACTGAATTTAATAATACATTAAAAAGATCACATACCATGATCAAGTGGGATGTACTCTGGGGATGCAAGGATGATTTAACGTCACAAATAAATCAATGTGATGAAATACATTAACAAAATGAAGGCTAAAAATCACATGACCATCTGAACAGATTCCAAAAAACATTTGTCCATTCTCACCATGTTTATTCATAATAGTATCAGAAGTTCTAACCAGGACAATCATACAGAAAAAAAGAAATAAGAGATACCTAAATCAGCAAGGAAGAAATAAAAATGTCAATATTTACAGATGACATGATATTGAAAACCCCAAAGACTTTACTGAAAAACTGTCAGAACTAATAAGAAAACAATAAAGTTGAGGGATAGAAAGTCAATATACAAAAATCTGTTGCATTTCTATATATTAATAACAAAATTAAGAAATGAATAAATTAAGAAAACAATCACATTTACAATTGCATCAAAAAGAATAAAATATCTAGGACTAAATTTAATGAAAGTTGAAACACCTATACACTGAAAGCTGTAAGATATTGATAAAAGATATTGAAGAAGACACAAATAAATTGAAAGATAGTTTGTGCTCATAGATTAGAAGTAGTTAATTCCTTTTTTAAATGAATAATATTCCATTGTACAAATATGCCACATTTGGATCCATTCATCCATTGGTGGACATTTAGGGTTGTTTTCACTTTTTCTACTGCCATAAAGAGTACTGCTGAACGTTTGTGAACAAATATTTTGTTGTATATCTGTTTTCAATTATTTCAGATATATAACTTGAAGAGGAATTGCTTTCAATATGAGAACTCTGTTTAACTCATTAAGGAACTGCCAAACTATTGTCAAACTATTTCATAAAATGACTACAACGTTTTATATTCCCATGAGCCAAAGTACAAGGGCTCCAACTTCTCACATCATCATCAACAGTTGTCATTTTCCACTTAAAAAAAAAATTATAGGGGCACCTGGGTGGCTTAGCGACTTGAATGATTGACTCTTGGTTTTAGCTCGAGCCCTGTATTGGGCTCTGTGCTCACCAGAAAGTCTGCTTGAGGTTCTTTCTCTCCTTTTCCCTCTGCCCTTGCTCCTCACTTCTCAAATCAATAAATAAATTTTAAGAAAACATATAGCCATTACAGTGAGTGTGAATTGGTATCTCATTGTGGTTTTGATCAAGGAATGAGTAAAGAAATGGGATGGAGATATGTATATATATATACACACACACACAAACATACATACATATATAAACATGCATACATATATGTATATATAAACATGCATACATATAAACATATATGTATAATTCACCATAAAAAATGAAGAAAATCTGTTCATTTGTGAGAAAACAGATGGCTTTGAGGGTATTATGTAAAGTGAAATAAGTCAGACAGGGAAAAAATACTATATGATTTCACTTTCATGTTTAATCTAAAAAACAAAAACAAAACAAACAAACAAATAAAAACACCACAAAAACTCATAGATACAAAGAACAGATGGGTAATTGCCAGAGGTGTAGGGTAGTAGATGAAATGGATGAGGGTGGTCAAACCATACAAACTTAAATAAACAAAAGAACAATATAAATGGATTCCTATAAAACAGAAAATGGCAAACAAGCCATGATAATGATGGGCAAAGGAATTTAATAGGTATTTCACAGAAAATGTAAATAGTCACTAAAAATCTGAAAGATCCTCAACCTCATGAGTAATTGAGGATTGCCAAGTGAAAAATACAACACTTTGTTACTTGGAATTATAATTTTGTTACTTGGAATTGCTTAGAGAAATAGTAAGTCTACAGTGCATGTAAGAGAACTATTAGCACAAATTTAAAGTAGTGAATGCCTTCAGAAGAGAGATCTGGACATACAAGGGATTGACGCCCCTACAACATTCTACTTCTTAATCTGAGAACTCTTAATAAGAGAGTTTGCATGAAAAAGAACTGCTACGCTTAATATATTTTTATACATTCTTTTGAGTGCATATTTTATTAACAATTTAAAATGGGAAAAAAGTTAATTGTAGAGCCATGTATATTATATGAGGCCATTAAAAATTATTTTTAAAAAACTGGCAAAATTTACTTGGTAACATAGGAAAAACCCATAAGAAGGAACACCACAGGTTGATGAGAGCCTCAAGGAGTAAGGTATGGGGCTCGGGGAGAAGGATGAATGTTTTGCTTTGTGTTTGCACGATTTTATTTCTGTCACATACATATATTATTCTAAGTAATTTTAATAATGGAAATAAAATTCATAATATAAGTCCATACTCCAAAAGTTTTTAATAATCTACCAATAGGTTTAGAAATCACATAACTCCTGCAGCAATTTTTAGTACTTTTACTTTTTTTCCCCTTAAATGAAATCTACAGCAGAAAATCATAATATAAGATGGAGGACAGTGGTCTTGAAAGGGGCCCAGAGCCTTCTTCAAATACTCTCATTTCACCCTGTCCCCAATTGACCCAAGTCCCCAAACCTTGGGAAGTGGGTAACCCAAGTTGGAAGCCATCCTACAGTGCAGCAATTTCATGGTAGAACAGGCCAATCTGTGATGTATTAAAGAGAAATTGTTCACCAGGCTCTTGTTAAACATACCAGGGCAGATTTTATTCAAGACTATTGCAATTGGGGAAAGAGGCTGAACTCAAATCCAAACATCTGTTGGACAAGTGGGAATTTATAATCAATGTACAGAGTCAGGGGTTCAGTGGAGGGAAAATTAGTAAGAGGAACTAGTTTAGGTATCAAGGGTGGAGGGATTCTCAATTGACTGACCTAACAGGATTCTTGCTGACAGCAATTCAGGATTTGTACATCATAGGTGGGGATGAGGAACTTGATGAGATAGCAGAGATGATCAGATACAAAGAGTGGGGGGATTCCAGCAAAAAGGACTTAGCAGAATTCTTGCTAAAACTATGCTAGGCAGGACCAGCAAGGATAGGATAGATACAGAAGACCAAGGTTGAGGTATAGTTGAGAAGAGAGTTCAAAGGAATGGGGCTAAAGTTGGGTCAATGAGAGAGTCTTGTTATTTGTACTAACCTAAGGTGTTTCTTGACTGTGTTATTTCCACAAAAGTTCATAAACTCTTTGAAGAAGTGAACTAGAGGTTTGGGAAGAAGGAAGGTGGCGGAAAACATGTAAGAAGTAGAGTCAATGTTCTCTTAATGTGAATTATATGCAAATAGGAACACAGGATTCTGGGAGATTGGAAATGCAATAAGAAAGTTCAGAGTCTTGTTTGTCCAATTTTAAGAATTACTCCTGTTATGGATACAACTGGGGAACAGATTTCCAAGCTATGGGGGAAACTGAGGTGTGGGCTGGTGATCCTACCTTCCTGCAGAGAAGTAACTGAGTGCAAGTAAGGAACAGGATGCGTGTGGTTATTTATTTTTGGTTTTATTTTGTTTTAAAATTCTATTTTAATTTTTTTTAAATGGGGAGGTACCTTGGGCAGAGGTTTGGGTAATGTTATTTAAGATTTTATTGAAAAAAATTAAACTATCCAATGTTAAGAAATGCATTCAAAGTAAACCTTTTATGTAAAGGATGGTTAATTCCTTCTTTAGCCCTCCTTCCATCCTTCCCAACCACAGTATATTTGACTTTTGAAATTGTCTGCAGATCACACATTTTATGTGTATAAGGGCCCTCATTTAGACCTGCAGAGAGAGTTCCTATTTTGGACATGTCTTCTTTCATTCGTGTGTGTGTGTGTATGTGTGTTTAAGATTTTATTTATTTATTTGAGAAAGAATGAGAAAGAGAGAGCACCAGGTAGGGGAGGGTCAGAGGTGGACTAGATCCATGAACTCCAGGATCATGACCTGAGCAAAAGGCAGTCCAAAGAATTGAGTCACACAGACACCCGGAAAATGGAGTTTTTGATAGCACTTGGGGACATTTTCCTGTTTGACAGTAAAACAATTAGCCACCTCTTCTCCTGATGTGAAAAGATAAACAGACTGTTTAGCAGCAGACAACTAGGGATTAGTTGAAAAGCAATTACTCTGCCTTCCTCTGTTCCTGTGCTCTTCCATAATGCCTAGGAGTTGTGCTTTCTTTTCAAAGGGGAACTCAAAGTTCAGGAACTAGGGCACTTGGTTTTGGCATATTACTTCTGTTAGCAGGCAAATGGTTGATAATAGACAAGGGAGGTAAAAGGTCATTGTGAGGAGAAATTTAAGAGAAGGCTGAGCCCAGAGGCTAAGTTTTTGCATCACAGTAGGTGGAAAATATGACTGGCACTAACTCAGTCTTGTCACAGAATTGTAAAGATTTAAGTGTTTTACGGGGTTGGAATTTCCAGGTTAAAGTTTTTATTTTATTTTATTTTATTTTATTTTTTACTAAAATGATTGGAGAAACTGAACTCCTTCATAGCCAGTTACAACTCCACACTAGTATCCAGGCAGCCTTCTGGGATTTACCACTGTTCTGTGGCTTCTACATGCTCTGTGTTTGGATTTGTAATTACATACCTACCTGTCCCCCTAGAAGCTTTGATTTGCATGTCATAACATAATAAGTGTAAACTAACTAAAAAACTCTCATAAAATCATTGAGTCTCAATGACTGTGCCCACATATTTCTTTGGTAAAATTCAGCCAATTCATTTAATGTGTTCAAACTGCAATATCCATTAGGAAATGTATATCACTCTATCCCCCATTACTTTTTTTTAAAATTAATTTATTTATTTTCAGCATAACAGTATTCATTATTTTTTCACCACCCCCAGTGCTCCATGCAATCTGTGCCCTCTATAATACCACCACCTGGTACCCCAACCTCGCACCCCCCACCACTTCAAACCCCTCAGATTGTTTTTAAGAGTCCATAGTCTCTCATGATTCACCCCCCTTCCAATTTCTCCCAACTCCCTTCTCCTCTCTAACTCCCCATGTCCTCCATGCTATTTGTTATGCTCCACAAATAAGTGAACCCATATGATAATTGACTCTCTCTGCTTGACTTATTTCACTCAGCATAATCTCTTCCAGTCCCGTCCATGTTGCTACAAAAGTTGGGTATTCGTCCTTTCTGATGGAGGCATAATACTCCATAGTGTATATGGACCACATTTTCCTTATCCATTCGTCCATTGAAGGGCATCTTGTTTCTTTCCACAGTTTGGCGACCACAGCCATTGCTGCTATAAACATTGGGGTACAGATGGCCCTTCTTTTCACAACATCTATATCTTTGGGGTAAATACCCAGGAGTGCAAATGCAGGGTCATAGGGAAGTTCTATTTTTAATTTCTTGAGGAATCTCCACACTCTTCTCCAAAGAGGCTGCACCAACTTACATTCCCAACAACAGTGGAAGAGGGTTCCCCTTTCTCTGCATCCCCTCCAACACATGTTGTTTCCTGTCTTGTTAATTTTGGCCATTCTAACTGGTGTAAGGTGATATCTCAATGTGGTTTTAATTTGAATCTCCCTGAGGGCTAGTGATGATGAACATTTTTTCATGTGTCTGATAGCCATTTGTATGTCTTGATTGGAGAAGTGTCTGTTCATATCTTCTGCCCATTTTTTGATATGATTGCCTGTTTCGTGTGTGTTGAGTTTGAGGAGTTCATTATAGATCCTGGATATCAACCTTTTGTCTCTACTGTCATTTGCAAATATCTTCTCCCATTCCGTGGGTTGCCTCTTTGTTTTTTTGACTGTTTCCTTTGCTGTGCAGAAGCTTTTGATTTTGATGAAGTCCCAAAAGTTTATTTTCGCTTTTGTTTCCTTTGCCTTTGGAGACATATCTTGAAAGAAGTTGCTGTGGCTGATATCAAAGAGATTACTGCCTATGTTCTCCTCTAGGATTCTGATGGATTCCTGTCTCATGTTGAGGTCTTTTATCTGTTTTGAGTTTATCTTTGTGTACGGTGTAAGAGAATGGTCAAGTTTCATTCTTTTACATATAGCTGTCCAGTTTTCCCAGCACCATTTATTGAAGAGACTGTCTTTTTTCCACTGTATATTTTTTCCTGTTTTGTCGAAGATTAATTGACCATAGAGTTGAGGGTCCATTTCTGGGCTCTCTACTCTGTTCCACTGGTCTCTGTGTCTGTTTTTATGCCAGTATCATGCTGTCTTGGTGATCACAGCTTTGTAATAAAGCTTGAAATCAGGTAAAGTGATGCCCCCAGTTTTATTTATGTTTTTCAACATTTCCTTAGCGATTTGGTGTCTCTTCTGATTCCATACAAATTTTTGGATTATTTGCTCCAGCTCTTTGAAGAATACTGATGGAATTTTGATCGGAATGGCATTAAAAGTATAGATTGCTCTAGGCAGTATAGACATTTTAACAATGTTTATTCTTCCAATCCAAAAGCATGGAATGGTCTTCCATCTTTTTGTGTCTTCTTCAATTTCTTTCATGAGTGTTCTGTAGTTCCTCAAGTACAGATCCTTTACCTCTTTGGTTAGGTTTATTCCCAGGTATCTTATGGTTCTTGGTGCTATAGTAAATGGAATCAATTCTCTAATTTCCCTTTCTGTATTTTCATTGTTAGTGTATAAGAAAGCCACTGATTTCTGCACATTGACTTTGTATCCTCCCACGTTACTGAACTGCTGTATGAGTTCTAGTAGTTTGGGGGTGGAGTCTTGGGTTTTCCATATAAAGAATCATGTCATCTGCGAAGAGAGAGAGTTTGACTTCTTCATTGCCAATTTGGATACCTTTTATTTCTCTTTGTTGTCTGATTGCTGTTGCTAGGACTTCTAATATTATGTTGAACAAGAGTGGTGAAAGTGGGCATCCTTGTCTTGTTCCTGATATCAACGGGAAGGCTGCAAGCTTTTTCCCATTGAGGATGATATTTGCTGTGGGTCTTTCATAGATTTGATGAAGTTCAGGAATGTTCCCTCTATCCCTATACTTTGAAGCATTTTAATCAGGAACGGATGCTGGATTTTGTCAAATGCTTTTTCTGCATCAGTTGAGAGGACCATGTGGTTCTTCTCTCTTCTCATATTAATTTGTTGTATCACATTGATTGATTTGCGAATGTTGAACCATCCTTGTAGCCCAGGGATGAATCCCACCTGGTCATGGTGGAGAATCTTTTTAATGTGCTGTTGGATCCTGTTTGCTAGGATCTTGTTGAGAATCTTAGCATCCATATTCATCAGTGATATTGGTCTGAAATTCTCCTTTTTGGTAGGGTCTTTGCCTGGTTTGGGGATCAGGGTAATGCTGGCTTCATAGAACGAGTCTGGAAGTTTTCCTTCTGCTTCAATTTTTTGAAACAGCTTCAGGAGAATAGGTGTTATTTCTTCTTTGAAAGTTTGGTAGAAATCCCCAGGGAATCCATCAGGTCCTGGGCTCTTGTTTTTTGGGAGGGTTTTGATCACTGCTTCAATCTCGTTATTAGATATTGGTCTATTCAGGTTGTTGATTTTTCCTGGTTCAATTTTGGGAGTTTATAGTTTCCCAGGAATGCATCCATTTCATCTAGGTTGCTAAGCTTATTGGCATATAACTGTTGATAATAACTTCTGATGATTGTTTCTATTTCCTTGGTGTTCGTTGTGATCTCTCCCTTTTCATTCATAATTTTATGATTTTGGGCTTTCTCTCTTTTCTTTTGGATTAGTGTGGCCAATGGTTTATTGATCTTATTGATTCTTTCAAAAAACCAGCTTCTAGTTTCATTGATACGTTCTACTGTATCTCTGGTTTCT
This sequence comes from Mustela erminea, assembly GCF_009829155.1. NCBI lineage: Eukaryota > Metazoa > Chordata > Mammalia > Carnivora > Mustelidae > Mustela > Mustela erminea. The sequence continues at coordinate 26,484,653 of NC_045618.1, forward strand.
ACCTCATTGATCTCAGCTCTAATCTTGATTATTTCCCTTCTTATGTGTGGAGTTGGTTTGATTTCTTGTTGATTCTCCAGTTCTTTAAGGTATAGAGACAGCTGCTGTGTTCTGGATTTTTTCAATTTTTTTGAGGGAGGCTTGGATGGCTATGTATTTCCCCCTTAGGACTGCCTTTGCTGTATCCCATAGGTTTTGGACCGAAGTGTCTTCATTCTCATTGGTTTCCATGAATTGTTTCAGTTCTTCTTTGATCTCCTGGTTGATCCAAGCATTCTTAAGCAATCCTTCTTAAGCAAGCCTTTAGCTTCCAGGTGTTTGAGTTCCTTCTTAACTTTTTTTTGTCATTGAGCTCCAGTTTCAAAGCACTGTGATCTGAGAATATGCAGGGAATAATCTCAGTCTTTTGGTATCGGTTGAGTCCTGATTTGTGACCCAATATGTGGTCTATTCTTGAGAAGGTTCCGTGTGCACTTGAGAAGAATGAGTATTCTGTTGTTTTAGGGTGGAATGTTCTGTACATATCTATGAGGTCAATCTGGTCCAATGTGTCATTCAATGCTCTTGTTTCTTTATTGATTTTCTGCTTCGATGATCTGTCTATTTCTGAGAGAGGCATGTTAATATTTCCTACGATTAGTGTATTCATATCAATATGACTCTTTATCTTGATTAACAGTTTTCTTAAGTAATTGGCTGCTCCCATATTGAGGGCATAGATATTTACAATTGTTAGATCATCTTGGTGGATAGTCCCTTTAAAGATTATGTTGTGTCCTTCTGTATCTCTGACTACAGTCTTTAGTTTAAAATCTAATTTATCTGATATGAGAATTGCTACCCCAGCCTTCTTTTGAGGCCCATTGGCATGAAAAATGCTTCTCCATTCCTTCACTTTCAGTCTGGGTGTATCTTTAGGTTCAAAATGGGTCTCTTGTAGTCAACATATGGATGGGTCCTGTCGTTTTATCCAATCTGCAACCTTGTGCCGTTTTATGGGCTCATTTAGGCCATTCATATTGAGAGTGATTATTGATAGATTCGTCTTTATTGACATCAAGTTATCTTTGAAGTCTTTCTTTCTGTAGATTGTCTCTATATTTCTGTTCAATGCTATTCTTAGGATTTTTCCTCTTTTATAGAACCCCCTTAATATTTCCTGCAGTGTTGGCTTGGTGGTTGTATAGTCTTTTAAGCCTTGCTGGTCTTGGAAACTCTTTATCACTCCATCCATTTTGCCTGTCAGTCTTGTTGGATCAAGTATTCTTGGCTGCATGTTCTTCTCATTTAGTGCCCTGAATATATCTTGCCAGCCCTTTCTGGCTTGCCAGGTCTCTGTGGACAGGTCTGACGTTATTCTGATGGGCTTTCCTCTCTACATAAGGAGTCTCTTTGTCCTAGCAGCTTTCAAGAGATTATACCTACAATTATGATTCCTCAATTTGACTATCAGGTGTCGTGATTTTTTTTGGAATGTATAATCTTGGGTGGAGACCGTTCAGCTTCTAGTACATGAACGCTGGTTCCATTCCTGAGATTGGGAAAATTTTCATGAAGGACTTGTTCCACTATATCTTCTAGACTTCTTTCTTTCTCCTCCCCTTCATAGATTCCAATAATTCTGACATTGGAACGCTTCATGGCATCATTTATTTCCCTGATTCTATTTTCGTGGTTTCTAAGCTGTTTGTTCCAGGCTTCCTCTTGATCCTTTCTCTCTATCTGTTTGTCCTCCAGATCACTAATTCTATCTTCTGTCTCAGTTACCCTAGCTTTGAGAGAGTTTAGATTAGATTGGAATTCATTGAGAGCATTGTGAACCTCCTCCCTGGTAGCTTTAAGCTCCGCCCTAACATTGTGAACATCATCTCTCATCGCTTTCCCCTCGGCCCTAATCAATTCCGTTTGGTCATCCATGGTTTTCTCCAACCCAGCTATTGCCTGGATAATTGTTAGCCTGAATTCTCTTTCCGACATATTGTCTATGTTGATAACCAATTAGTTCTGTTGCAGAAGGTCCATCCTCTGTATTTTTCTTCTGTTGGGCATTCCTCCTTCTAGTCATTTTGGTGGGAGATGACTGAACAGATATGTAGCTGGATGTATCAACCGTGGTGCAGTCAAGGTGCACCCTGGAACCCTTCTGAACAATCAGGATTCCCCACCCAAACAAGAGACAAGAGAAAAGAAAAAGAGAGAGAGAGAGAGAGACAGGAAAGAAAGGGAAGATGAAAGAGAAGTTTCAGCCCAAATGGGCCCCAAGGTAAGATTTATGAAGTAGACAAACAAAAAGAGACAAACAAAAAGACTGATACAAGTATATGACAAAAGAAAAAAATATATATATGAAAATAAAGGAAGAAGCTCATCAAAAAGAACCCCAAGTGTAAGAATTATATGCTATCAGGACAAACACAAAAAGAAACACTGGTGGAAGAAAAAGATGGAAGAGTGGTTATAAATTCTCAGTGTGTGCGAGGAAAGTTGTTTTGATTCTTCCTGGATGTATCTTGATATCTTTGTTAAAGAACTCATCTTTCCTAAGATAAAGGGGGATTAAAAATTGGTTTACCTATGGGGGTAGTATTGATTGGGGAAAGGGGATTACTTTGAAGTTTAACTCTATATGAATATTAGAAGATAGAAATAAAAAGGAATAAACTAGACTAAACTAAAATTTTTAAAAAAAGGAATTCAAAAAATAGAAACGCAAAAGAGTAACATAGGTGTATGTATCAAAAAGTTCAGGTTAGAAGGTTATTATGTTATTTGATGTACTGTACAGCTCGCTGTGATGGTAAATAGGTTAAAAAAATTACCTATGTATAAAAAAAAATGAACCAGAATAGTGGGAACGAGTGAAAAATAAAAGTTTTCCTATGAAGTAGTGGTTGTTCTCTTGTAGTCCTTTTTTTTTTTCCTCTCTCTCTCTCTTTTTTTTTTTCTTTCTTGGTTTGTTTTCTGGGGGAGGGGCCTGCCACGTAGGTTTTCAATCAATGATGTTCCCTGAGTTAAGTCCCCCCGCCCCCCTCAAGGGAGTGTGCTCTGAGGAAACTGTTTTTTTTTTCAGGCTTTTGTTCTCTGGCGGTTTTTATGTTTGTTCACTTTTTTTTTTTTCTCTCACTTTGACCGCTTTTGATGGTTTTTGTAGTTTTAGAGGAAAACAAACCGCACCCTGATCTCCCTCTCAGCCTCAGTCTGGCTGCAGAGCCCAAATAAGTTCCCCCTTGGCCACTGTCAGAGTAGGTTCCAAGTTGCGGACCCTGGGACACAGGAACTTTTGCTTGTACCCAAAGCCAAGGCAGTGGCGGCTGTCTGGGCAGCTCCAGACCACCAGAGAGGTTCCAAGCAGCAATTGCACACTGAGATTTTCCCGCTGGCCCAGGCTGGGAGTGCCTGGTCTTTCTGGGTCTAAGAGCGCCTGGCTTGCGTGCACCAATTTCAGGGGAGGCTGTGGGTCGCGCATGGGTCTCAGGCTCTGAGAACGGGGCGCAGGTCCGAAAGCACCAGGCTGGGCCTTCTGCGCACCTCTCTGTGGGGAGAGTTTGGTGCAGGCATCTTAGGCTCTGAAACAATGGCCCGTATCAAAGGGCACCAGCTGGGCCTTTGTACCTCTCTCAAGGGAGTATCTCAGGCTCTATAGCAGGGCTCACGCGTTCTGTTCTGCCGCCCGTGGCTCCCATCCCCTCACAGGAAACAGACCCCACACGTTCTCAGGCGGGCTCGCTGGCGCTTAGGGACCAAGAGCTGGTTTCTCTGCCACACTCTCTCTGCCTCAGCACCAGGGGAGACTGTCCTGGGACCAGAGACTTAGCCCCTGTCCCTAGCTGCCCCGATTCCTACAATCCCCCCCCCACCCCCAAGCCCCCCCCCCCCCCCCCCCCCCCCGCAATCCTTTGCTCTTTTGGAGTGCTTTCAACCAGTCTCCAAGTTAATGCTGGTCCCCAGATGCAGGGCACTCTCGCTCCTATTGGGGTATTACTTTCCAACCGGTTGCCTCTGGTGGCTCCCTCCCCCTTTTGTTTATCTTCCGATGTCAGTTCACCGTTCCCACTCCACTTTACCTGCCCACTGGCTTCTTCTGCCCCTGTCGAGATCCAGATGTGTATAATTCTGATCTCAGGCTGATTTCATGGGTAATCGGAGTTCTTTGGTAGGTAATCAGCTCACTTTAGGGTACAGGTTGAAAAGGCGCCTCCTCCTACTTCCTCGCCATCTTGTCCCCATCTCTATCCCCCATTTCATTAAGTAATTTTCACATTCATAAAAGAAGGTAGATAAATGTTTTTAAATCAATTGATTATTTCAGAGCTTTCTAATAAGACATTAATGGCTATAATCAATGATTCCCTAACTCACAGTTTCTGGGTCTTCTGGTACTCTCAGGGGCTGGCAACTAATCCCTACCTTTTTATACCCCCAAAGGGGTACACTGTCTCTCTTACCCCTCTTCCCTTGCCAGGGATTGCTACCAATGAGAGAAGGAAGAAAGCTGTCCTTTGCACAGGATATTTGTTCTTTCTGGATTTTTTTATCGTGTCTTCCAATTAAAATTACAAATCCAGTGAAAGCTGACAATGGATAAATATTTTTGTTTTTTATCTAACAGATTATAGCACAACTAGCTTTAAGCATATCAAAGTTACTTATTAGATTGGATGATTGCTGAGTTGAATGATCTTTCTAGATTATTAGAAAGATATAAACTGACATAATTCATGAAAGTTAACAATACCCTCAGATGAAATTGAATCTATGAAATAAATGGGAAGCTAATGGTGTCAATGCCAACAATGACAATGCTGACCATTTTTTAATCACAAGACTGAGTGTAAAGAAACTATGTTCAGATGAACACAACCCCTTCTCAGCTCTAGGTCATCATAGTTTGATCACCTGAAGAATGGTATTGCAGCACATTTTATAAAGAACCATGGCAGGGACTCAGGAAACTTGTAAGTAGGACACATCCAGCATGCATGTACCCATCTTAGCAAAACAAAACAAAACAAAACAAAACAAACAAATAAGCTAAAAAATCCCCAAATTTCTATGAGATCTCCAGTGTATTTAGAGTTCATTGATGAGGTAATCCCTCAGTACTACTTGATGTCTAGTTGATGTTTTCATGTCATCAAAAGAGGTGTGCTGTGGACTGAATTGTGTTTCTCCCAAATTCCTGAGTTGAAGCCTAAACCCATCATTGACTGCATTTGAAGTTACAGACATTAGGAAGAGTTTAAGTTTAAATAAAGTGATAAGATGGGAAGACCTAATCTGATAGGACTGGTGACCTTACAAGAAGTAGAGAGAGAGGTCTCCCTCCTTCCACACACACCTGCTGATAATAAACCATGTAAGGATATAATGAGGAAGCGCTGTCGGCCATTCAGGAAGAGGGCCCTTACCAGAATATGACCAGGCTGGCACTCTGATCTCAGACCTGCAGTCTCCAGAATTGAAAGAAATAAATTTCTGTTGTTTTTAGGACACTCTGTGGTATTTTGTTATAGCAGCCCAAACAGGCTGAGATAGATGCCATGGTCCATTCAACTGACTTTACAGCCCAGCAGGTAGATTTCTCATCTGTAAAAAGACACTAACAATGTTCCTAATATAGAAGGTCTCTGTGAGGAGTAGATGAGTTATGTGGATCTGTGTGTATTAAATTTTTATTTATACCTGTTGTGCATAGACTGCATAGTGCTAATGAACACTTGAACATTTAGTTCTATCTGGGGGAAGGAAGGGAGGGAGGGAGGGAGGAAGGAAAGAATCTTAAACATAGGAGAAGAGTTTATTCAGACCCTCCATCAATTCTGTACTTGGGAGGTGAAGCACTTGGTCCTTTGCATTGGACATACTATGATAGAATCATCCTAGCACTCCACACCTAATAGACAGCAACCATGGTACATTTGCCACTTCTTTTTCTTTTGTTTTTGTTTCTTATTAGATATGTGAAAAATGAGGCACCACCCTCCTTCCCACTCAGGAATTCCTGAGGAAGACCTAGGAGAATAGTATACATTATCCAATTTATTTCACATTAGGGCAATAATGTGGAAAGATATGAAGTGAATTTGTAAAGTCACAGAGATCTTAGATGAGATTTATTTTATCATTTCCCTCTTTCCTTCCCTAATCTGTAGTAGGAGGAAAATAAACATAGATTAAAGCCAAAATCTTTGTGTATGACACATAATCAAAATAAATGCTACATATGTTTCCTTTCTCTTTCCTGTTTGTAAGAGTTGGAAATTTTTGAGTTTTTTAATCACTTAAAGAATTTGCTTCCTGTAACAAGACCAAGTAAAATTTCTCTATAGTTAGAAAGTGTTCAGCAAATACTGGTTAATTCACCTGAAGTTTCAAAGATCAGTCAGCATCGCTAGTGTACTAAACTAACTTGATGGGTTAGGATTGCTTTAAATGCGTCTGTATTTATCATGGTTGTTAGTATCCTAAGAGTCAAACTAAAATTCTAAATTCGGAAGAGTATTTGTAAAACATTTTTATGCTTGAACCTATAGCTAATTGTATTAGGATAATACCATATCCTTATTATAATACTAACAATGATTAGTTATGCCCTCAATGTTTAATTCAGTCATTACTATTGATGCTTTGAAACTTTTATGAAAATCCTAATGAGTTAGTGCTATCAATTACTTAATAATTTTTCTGAAATTTGAACTTTAGAATGCAAGCCCATACAAATCCACTGAAATTTCCCATTTGCTTTATGATTTTGTCATCTTTGGCTTTCTAAAGCTTCCTGTATTTTGTTATGTGTAAGATAACTTTATATTTTTAGAAAATGAATTAGACACAGCTAATTATCTTGCTAGCAAGGTGGTAAAAGCAGCCAGCAGGGCCCTTAGAGCAAAAATGGGGCCATCGTACACACAGATGTGAGAAACTCTTGGTCAGGGATGTGGGTAGGCTAGTGATAGATAGTAGGAGCTCATTGCCTAATGATGTAGAACATTGAGTTCTGCAAGTGATGATTTCCATACATGAGTATTTGCACGATTTGTGGAAATTACTTCATATTTAGCTAACACATTAAAAATATATGGACCATTTCAAAAAAAATGTTCAGAAGAATAATTAAATGTTTTTGCTTCCATCTGGATTATCTAAATCGGTAATTTCTAATATTCCTGACAATATTCTTAATATTTTATAAAGTAGGTGCGAATTATGACTAAATTGTGTTGACAAAGAATAAGAAAACACCTATTTAAATGTATCAAGATTAGTCCAAACTTAAGGTAACAGATATTTTCAAATTGAATTCTGAAATTTTTTATTTTTCTTTTAGGTCTGCTGAATGACTTCTATAGAGACCTCAGTATATTTATGTTTTCTGTTATCATGATGAAATGATGTGTAAAATGTTGATTTCAGTGTTGCACTGCATGTGGTTAGGTGCCTTTCCATACCATTGTAAATGTTTAGGATAGTGGTGTTTGTTTCTTTGTTTTTATTTACTTATTTTAGGCTTTGAAACTTCATCAAATACAATTTTATATGCAATCCTGATTTAAAAAGCTGAGATGTTCTTACTGAAGTTGGGGCAAGTGTAAGTCCTTCCATGTCCACCAACCCCTGCCTCCCTTTCTGCCATCCCTGTTGACCCTTCAGGTAACTCCAGATATTCCGAGCGTTGAGCATTGGTAAGAAACAATGTGAGAAGAACTGTTTTAACACACATTAAAATAATTGGATTCATTTGCTTGGAAAAGCAAGTGTAAATTGTGTTTTTTAATGTCTTTTCAAGATCAAAGTCTTCATGTGTATTTTAAGATACCTGAGGTTTCAACAGTTCATTTCTTCAGAGGCAGATAGAGTAGAAAATCATAATCTATTATAAAGAATGTTAATTAGTGACAGCATTATCTCCTTTGTTTCTTCATATATGCTTATCACCTAAATTTATCAAATTAAGACATGTAGAAACACTTGGGTAAAAGAATGGTTGACTTTTTAGGAAGTAATACTATTTCTGTGACTGAATGCCATACATCCTAGAGCAGCAGGTGGAACTTCATGGTTTTCAGCACAGTCTCCCATTTAACATGCATACTGGGCATCTGGTGACAGGGCTGTGTTGCAATTGAGATGTTTGGATGCTGCATCTAAAATTCTCACTTTTTAAATCTCCATTTAAATGTTCTCATTCATGTACTATTGATTCTAGTCACATCAACTACTATCCTTGTGCAAAGTTAGCAGTCCATGAGCATTCTAATTTCAGTTGAACATCTGTCTTTCCAAGGTGATCAATCAAGGCAAGCCAGATTTTGCCTCTTGATATGTCCCTTCTTCTAAAGTGAATAGCATAATAGATTTTGAATTTTTTTTGAAGTTTTTCCTCTAAAAGGCCCACTTTCCACAAAAGCTAAAACTGGATTTAATAGTATATCTGCAACCCTATATATTAGTTAGAAATTGAGCTTGATAAATAGTCATGAAGACTCCACATAAATGGCTTAGACATACAAGAGCTGATTCTCCCAGAAGTTGTCTATAAGTAAACAGTTCAGAGCTAATAGGGTGTCTTCTTAAAGTCATCAGGGACCCAGGCTCTTACCTCTTGGTTCTGCTCTGTCTTGGTTGCTTTTAAATTTCATGTACATAATGGATGGCTTGCCTGGACAATTGCTTTTCTAGCATTTCAGGCAGCAAAAATGAAGAAGGGTGTGAGAATGACTTGTAGAAGTTATATATAACACAGGATCTTTTTAGCTGAAACTCAAATTTCTGGCTATACCAACCTGGAAGAGACCCTGGGCAATTCTACTCTTTAAGCTGGACACATTTCCTAGGGTTCTTTAGCAGGACATGTGGTCAAAGAGGAGACAACTATATATATTTCTGGTGCTGCAAGATTCACTTGTTTTGGGCTTAGATGAGTTTTGTTTTTTTCTTAATTTTTTTAGTATTTGTGATTAAGACAGTTTGTGTCTACCCAAATTATTAATTAACTATGGAAAATCCCATTCGGTCTTTCCTGAGTAGACCTTAATTTACATAAAAATTAAATTTACTCACATTACTTTGGACAAAATAATGAATTCTACATCTCATTTCTTTTGAAAAGCCTTGTTGCAATAATTCCAATCAGAATAATGATACTTCAAGAACTCAATGTATTCATCAAACCAATGCTCAAATTACTTTCTATCCAGTTGAAACTGATAGTTGGTATATGTTAAGTCTTCATTGGACAGAACAGGATAATAGCAACCGCAGTTTGGACCACCATCTGCTAAGGACCACAGAATGAGCCACAACAGAAAAATGCATGCATGATGAGAATTTGATGTGAGGTAATTTACAGTTTGACAATTATTATATTTTTCTCAATAATTAAAAATAAGCAACTAATTTTACATGTATCTCGTATAGCTTGCCACATAAGTATTAGATTATAAATATTAATTGAGAAAATAAATGAACTAATTGAGGCACATAAGATTGATTTTTAACTTATTTTTGACTCTGTTCCTATTTCTTCCTAATATCCATGAAGATACCATAGACATTGCAGCTGCGTGAGTGGAAGGATAGATGAGAGGGATAGTGGGAATCACCGTAAATTATTGTGAGTCATAGCATTTTGAATTCTGCTAACATTATAGACTTCAGTATCAAATTGTCTCAATTTCAAAGAAGTTTTCTGGATCCCTACCAGTTACTCTTCCACTCCTGTTAGGGAATACTCTTAATACAATTCCCTTTTTAAAATTGCTAGAAAGATAAACATTTGATAAAAAGAATAAATACTTGGTAAGGTTGCATGTTTTTCATTCAGATGCAGAAAGGAAGGTACTCTAATTTTACCATTATTAATACTGTAGAAATAAACAAGACCACCAAAAAAAGAAAAAGTGAAGGCTGCTTTTTGTTTGGAGCTTCCTATAGCAAGGAAGTCAGCCATAATCACTTGGAGGTGGTGGAGACTCAAAAGCAGGTAAAAAAGTGGGAGAACTTTATGTGGAAAAAAGGAAAGGTTTCAGTGCTGCCCTGAAGGCCATTGGCATGGGAGACTGGAGGTAGGCTAACTAGAAACAGGGCATCTGTGTAATTGGTTAGGGGTGCATATGTGCTTTTCTTCAGTTGTTCTAAAGTTGGAAGTGGAGGCAAAAATTAGGGAAATTGGCAGTTATTGACCAAGCTGAGAACATTTTGAGTGAATTGCTGTTGTTTGGCTTCCCTGGCTGGTTGCTGCAAAGGTCATGGCTCAGTTTATGGTTTTATACATGGTCTGGCCATTGTCTGTTTGCATAGTCCATCTATTAGTATCAGTTTAATATAAATTAATACTAATAAAGCTTAATGGGAATCCTCTTAAATATTATGACAGAACATTTTCAGAATTTCCATGGTGTTCTTCCTCCTAGAGAGAGGTTATTTAAAGTTCCTAATAGGGGTCCCTTCTTTCTATATGCATCTCACAGGTCATGTGTATGGGTTGAGATGTGTGTAAAGCAGGACCTCCTCAGCCCTGTGAGGTGTATAGAGAGAGACACATGGACACTCTAACAGAGGAGGGCCTCACAGAGGAGGGCTGTCATTCTGTATTGTGATGTGAGAGCTGAGGAGAAGCTATAAGCGGGAGAGGAGGTCTGTTCTGAACCTTGATATATGATGATCTGGGCCAACTAGCAGTTTCCAGGCAGAAGAAGCACATGAAACAGCCCTACCATTTGGAAATGACATCTTCTTCAGGGGATCTACTTCCTCACTTGTGAAAGACCTCATGGATTCAATGGATTGTGTAGATTCAATGAAGTAGCATTGACAATACTGGAACCCAGTTGCCCAGCACTTAGTTAACCCTCAAGGAATGATATTTATATGTGAACAAATGTGCTAATGAGTAACTGAAATTATTGAGAAACATTTAGTTAAAAATAGGATTTTCCTTCAAGCTGTCTTAAAAAGGTGGTTAAAATATGCTTTAGGTATCCAAAAACCTGACACAGCATAGATGCAGTCTCTGTCTCTGTTTTTCTTTAAAATATAGAAATGTCAACATATTTAGGCATGTTTAATTCTGAGATGATATGGCATACTTTTTACATGGGGAAAATGAATGTGAATGTGGGTGAACATAGCTGAGTCATGTAATCATTTTATGAATACTTTCTACATATATACATGTTCCATTTACAAATGGAGATTGATGTGCAACGATAAACAAATACATCTGAGATAAGGCAGTTGTTATTCTCTACACGTTGGCTATGATTTGGTCACAAGTGTGTAGACCATTAATATAATAAAATATTATCTACCAACTTCTCTCTTAAGAAAACTACCTGGCAAAGCTTTCTTAGCTTTTTTGTTTTTTAAAATGGCTTTAAGTAATATTAAACTTGGACAACTGTCCCAATTAAAGCATGACTGTAGCTCAAAGCACTAGGATTCCAATTCTAACATCATTAGTTGCCTTGAATAAAAATCATAACATACCTAATTAGATAAATATTGTGGCTATCATGATCTGATTATTAAGCAGCAATTTGGAAAGACCTGCCATGAAAGAATATTTCTTCTGGTTTTATAAATATTGAAAGGCAGCACTGTAACAAAAGCAGTGTGACCTGAATATAAGATGGTGTTAAGTAGCATCATGATTTACAAATGCGTCTTTTGCTTGTAATTGCATTTTGTGCATGTGTACTCATACTCACATAAATGTACATTTATATAAATTCCCATCTTTAAATTGTCTTATATATACCCCTCTTCTCATGAGCTCTGGATGTCCCTGCTGTCCCCTAAGTCTCTTATTTCTCTTGTCACCGCACCCATCCTCCTTGCAGAGCTGCTGCCTCAAGCACACATTGGGCTACCACCTTTGATTGAGTTTTCTCACTCCCAACCTCCAAGAACCATGAGCTCAATAATTGACCTGCTTTGTATTTAGCGTTACAATATTTAGCCTTGTAATATTTCCAGATGTTATCTGATGCTGAAAACCCCACACTTTCATTCTTATTCTGAGAAGTTTTCTTCAAATACTACTTAACCTTACCATAAAAGAAAAAAAAAAATGTCTATTTTAAGAGATAGAAAAGAATCCCCCCAAACTGTCACATTGTACAGTTGATGATCACTATCTGAGTCTGAAACACAGAGAGAAGACGACAAGAGTAACTCCACTGTCATCTGTATGCATTTCTACTTATTTTTTTCTCCCAGAAACCATGCAGAAAAGCCCTTCATGTATTTGGAAAAGCAGTTTCTGCCTCATTGTCTAATTTTTGTCCATTGTCATTGAAGTCCTCCAGACAGGTGTCCTGTCTCACCTGCAGTCTCCCTAATCAGGCAAAACTGTTCTTCCAAATTCTCTGTGAATCTCACTGCTTTAAAAATCATCCCACTCCAGTCCTGTCCATGTTTCCACAAAAGTTGGGTATTCATCCTTTCTGATGGAGGCATAATACTCCATAGTGTATATGGACCAAGAGATTATGCTGAGTCAAGTAAGTCAAGCAAAGAGAGTCAATTATCATATGGTTTCACTTATTTGTGGAGCATAACAAATAGCATGGAGGACATGGGGAGTTAGAAGAAAGGAATTGAGGGAAATTGGAAGGGGAGGTGAACCATGAGAGACTATGGACTCTGAAAAACAATCTGAGGGTTTTGAAGGAACGGGGGGTAGGAGGTTGGGGGAACCAGGTGGTGGGTATTGGAGAGGGCACAGATTGCATGGAGCACTGGGTGGGGTGCAAAAACAATGAATACTGTTATTCTGAAAAGAAATAAAAAATTAGAAAAAAGAATCATCCCATTCTCCTAGGAATAGGTGCCATAATCCTATTTCAGTGGGTTTCTACTGTCATTCTCTATTTGGTCACCACCAAATCTGGTGCAGTTTGCAGGTAGATGGGCCACCCTGCCTTCTGTTTCCCACTTAGTACCATCTTTTACATGATCAGGGCTAAACCAGCAATGTATAATGGTTGGGTTATTGCTCATCCCAGTGGTATCAAAAGTCAAGGCAAAGAACTAAAGTATAACTCCAGAAAATAGCACATATACCCAAGAAAGAAAACATGAGTATTTCCCAACATTCAATATTGGTACAAGTTAAATCCTCTCTTAATTTTTGTACTTGAGTTGTTTGGACACATAAAGTTTTGGCATATGGTTCCAGTCATGTCACTGGCATTAAGAACAAATTAAATATTCAAATCAGTGATCTGTAGAGTATTTGATGATACCAGTAATGACACCTAAAAATGGAAGAATTTCAAATGAGAAGGAAGTAAAAAAGAAGAATGGCCTCCATAGATCTTGGAGAAAGGAAGGACTACTGGGACTTCAGGGGCCTGTGTCTCAATCATTAAGGAGAACACCATCTTGAAACAGATGATGAAACAATGAACCATCTCAACTTTGAGGACGGATCGACAAGTCTGTGTTCTGGGTGGTAGGGGTGGTATGTAGAGTGAGGGACACATACAGTCTGCCTGCAAGGAGCAACAACATGGAATTTAATTAAATGGCTGGGATATCTAGAGACAACATACAAGGAAGAATATTTGGGACATCTGACCAATATGAGTTGGGTTGTAAAAGTGACAGTGACTTCTAATTTTCCAAGTAGACACATTTGGGAAGAAGGTCAGGAGAAATGCTTGAACCTGAAGGTCCTGGACTACAGGTGACAGCCATCATCACTGGGTTTCTCAGATTCATGTACCATGCTCCTCAGAGGTTTCTTCCCAACATGATAAAACAGACCCAAGGTCTAAAACCAGAGACCTGTCATCCAAAAGCAGGGCTGAGAGGCTTGGGGTAAGTCACCAGTTACTCATATCTCAGGAGGGAGGCTCCAAGATTTCCACTTCAAAGCTTGCCATATGCACCTGCTGAGGACATCACTGAATCCATTCCAAGATCAGTCCATGGAACCTACCCAAGATTCCAAGACCACAACACCACAGGGCATTCACATGTCTGCATCTATGTTAGCATCTCACACCAACTCAGCCTGGCTATGTGAACTCTATTACTATCATAAGTTTCCTACCAGGAAGGAAGACATATCTTTTGCATGCCTATTAGTGTGAATTAGATGTAGAGCCAGGCTTGACACACTGACGAAATATTTTTGTTGGTAATAAAGAAGCCACAATATCTGACTGTGTTGGGCAGTAGTCAGGTGACAAAGACAGTTCATACCAGCAGACATGTAATGCATTTGATTTTTTCAGATATAATATACATTATATATAATAACCAGTTTTTCTCTCACTTCCCATGGTTGGAGGATAGTGAAATTTGGTGTTCTGTAGGACCACAGAATTTCAAATAAGACCATCTCTGCCACACTAATAAAAGATGGAGAACCTTATAAGAACTTTGGAGAGCATAAGTGACCTGTTAAGTGGACAGCCATCCCCTCCTGGAGTGTCTCTTCCATCTTTTCTACTTACCTGCACACTGGTAAATTGTATGATGGAACATCTGAGTCTTGGGGGTACTTTTCAATGAATATGATAGCACAAAGAAGGCACTGGGGTGGAAAATGCCTAGGGCCTTATGCATGGATATAATGCATAAACTTTACATGAACTTTATTGAAATCTTAAAGATTAGTCAAGTTTCACAACCAAATACACAAAACATGAAAGTGAACTTTGGCTTTGATGCCAACTAATGTTGAACTGGGAGTACCTAACCCCACATTTGGGACATCAGGCTCTCTGGGAGCAGGGTGCATATCTGGACAACTGTAGGCTAGTTGTATTGTTGCCTTTCCTAAAGGCATTAATTGGTACTGAAGCCTACTTTATTAATGGGTCCTGCATTTCACCATGATTATAAAGTCTGAAGGTGGAGATTTACACACACACACGTCTGACTTACTCCACCTCAGCCCCATGCCTTAAACACAGCTCAGGACTATGTCTTTGCGATTTATCCTGCCTGGCACCATCTTTCCCCAGATCTTCTTGGGTCCCTTCTCCCTTCCTCAGAGCCATTCCCTGATCATCTCTCCTCCCTGAGGCTTTGTCCTGCTTAATTTCACCATGGTCATAGTATCACCACTAAACACACTATATAGCATTCTTTGTTGTCCTCCCCCCGTAGGATTAACTACAAACTACTGCATCCCAATAACCTTCAACTGTATGACAGTGTGAACTCAATGACACATGTTACTTGAGAAAATATGTGTATTAATTAAAGAATGTGGCTTTAAAGGAGATTACCTAATTGATACTCAAACATTTTCAACTCAACCTGCAAAACCTTTTGCCAGACACTGTGGAGGAGGGACAGCACAAAGAAGGAAGTAATGGTTCATTTGGCAAGACATTCAGAAAGAAGTTTCTGCGTATTTCTACTTGATGCATTAAGATAATGACATTTTTGTGTTTTGTGAAACTGAACAGGTTAAGTGTCAAGGGACAAAGAGGAGCCAGGAGCCTCAGATCTGACCTTCAGTTCAAGGCAGCAAAGATGCTGAAATCCATGGGCTAGAAGCAGGCAGTAACTTGGCACAGACTGGCCTAGGCAGGGGGCATCACCATGTGCACATTGTTTCCTCAACTTTCTGTCCTTCTCTTCATCTTCTCCTCTACTTCTTCCTCTTCTTTCCACACTCACCTAACCCCCAACTGCCCACCCACCACCACATTTACCTCACTTCCATTGGCCTGGTTGGGCACTCCTGAGTTAAGAACAGGGATGACTTGTGTCCCTGGACACAAGGGATCTTTGTGCATCCAGCCACACTCTCCCATCCTTACCCCATGGAGGAGCATCTGTGTTGTTTTGCCCGAAAGCTACTCTCTGTTCCATGCTTTGCAGCAAAGCTTTGCTTGCCGTCAGATCTGTCCTGTCCAGCACCATAACCACGGGTCACAAGAGGCTATTGATATTTACATTAGTGAAAAATAAATAAACTTAAAATTTTGCTTCCTTAGTGGCACTGGCCACATTTGAAGTGCTGAATAGTCATGCATTTTTTGTGAACATTTCTAACATTGCAGAAAGTTCTGCTCTAGAGCAGAACTCTATATTTGAGCAGAACTAAATATTTTTTCACATTGTCCTCAACTGTCAGGTTATAAGGTAGGAACAGTGCAAATTCAGAGGCTGTTCAGAGTGTAAAGGAAGAGAAGGGTTAGCTGCAGGCACTGTTTCTGTTAGCCACCCCCAGGGCTGGAGCCCCTGCTTTCACAGCTTCTCTTTGCATCCCACCCCTGCTTCCCTGTCTCACCTTCGGAAGACCTGGGGCAAGCTGAACCGCCAGGCACACTTTATATAAACCAGGGACCCCCTCCCAAATGCTCTGGTTGTTTCTTCCTATCCAGCTTCACTGGATATCCACTATCCACTCACTTTTGCAGAGAGAGCTCTGAAGTGAATTGACAGGCCATGCCTGTTTTCTGGCATATTCTACAACCTATATGGTAGTTACTAGAAAGGTAAACTCTTTCATCGTGATTCTCCTTTTGCTGTCTTCAAGTACTAACTCCTTTCATGTTCTATTTCTAGCACAGCAGAAGGTTTTTCTCTAGACACTTTTGCATTCCTGATTTCCAAGGTTATGGCCAGTGAGGGTTTCTTTTGATTACAAGAAGGACAGTGTGCCTTCGGAGACAGTGACATATCTCTACCTTCCATTCTTCTGAATGCACAGAGGATAAGGGGCACTTGGAAAATGTAGAATATTTGGAGAGTAAAATCTTTTTATGTGTTTGTTTACATTTTTGTTTTCTTTCATTGGTTATTTGATTTTAAAAGGGCTATTCTTGGGGTGCCTGGGTGGTTCAGTCATTAAGCATCTGCCTTGTGCTCAGGTCATGATCCCAGGGTCCTCGGATTGAACCCACTTAGGACTCCCTGCTCACCGGGGAGCCTGCTTCTCCCTCTCCCACTAACCCTGTTTGTTTTCCTTCTCTGTGTCTCTTTCTCTGTCAAATAAGTAAATAAAATTTTTTTAAAAAGTGATATTCTTAATGAATATCCCCAAGTTGTATCCTATTGACTTGAATCAAATGTTACAGATGAACTACAGCGCTTTTTGAAGATATCCTAATAAAATATTAAATATAATTTAGTAAGCTGTAAATCACTTGACGGGCTTTAAAAAAAATAATTCAAACATTTGTGTGAGGTTTTGATTTTTTCTAAGTATATATTCCTTTCTGTAGTTCAGAAATGATTCTGTAAGGAAGTCTAGTCCAGGATAACCTGAGACGGAAAAGCGAAAGAGACAGAATTGACTGCAGCCTTTTTTTTTTTTTTTTTCCTGTGTCCCAGCCAGCCAGTCCCCTCCTTTGCCGTGGCTGCCTCTGCCTGCCTAGGCCAGAACCTTGGGATCCTTGTTTCTAACAGATAGGACTTCCCTGCAGGGCTACTCACATTCAGCCAGCCCTCTGAGAGTTTGGGTGGATACGCCCTGCCAGGGCTTGAGGGCTGATGCCTGAAAATCCCATATAGATGAGCCTCCTTGAAAAAGATGCATGCTGAGGAAATTAATAATTGCTAAAGTAAGATTTGCAGTCTCCCTCCCCTTGCCTAGTGCCCCTTCACTGGTGATACAACACTGGCTATTCATGCGCTAGGGTTCCAGTATATCTGGCCTGATGGCTTGGAACCCATCAGGCCAGATATACTGGCCTGGGGGGATGAATTGGCCCCCAATTTATCATCAGGGGCCAGCCCAGGTCTGGCTTCCCTGGGCCCTTACCAGCTCCAGACCTTAGGCTGGGTAGTCACTCAGTCAACACTACTTCCCTAACTCCTAAGGGGCCATCCTATCCCATGTATGGACCCTAGGTAAAAAGCCTGTGCCCTTAAGGTATTGAGTACTTAACATAGATGAAATTGCCCCAAGTCTGGGGAGAACATACCTGCCTTCATATCTCCCTTTGCCAGGGGAAACTCATGCCATCTGTTTTGTGGGCAAACCAGCTGGGCATCTGAGGAATTTGTACAACATTCTTACCCCCCACTCCCACCCAAGAACTCTGCAACAGTGGAAATTAAATGCATCTGCAGGGTCAAGTGGGGCAGATTCTTTCAGATGAGAAAATTTGACTCTGAAAGGGGACCCTTCCCACCTGTGTGCCTAACACCAGGCAGAGCAGAAAGAAAGAAAGAAAGAGCAGAACTAAATCTGGAAGAGATTTCTGAGATAATCCAATGCCATTATCTTATGGATAAAGAAACTCGGGATTTGAAAGGTTCAGGTCCAGAGGATTTCATTGTAAATAATAGCACAGCACACTGCCTAACAGTTTATAATTTTAATCGGTAATCATTTGTATGTCTCCAACACAGGGTTTGTATTAATCTGGCCATGTGTCTTCAAGGACCGTGACATTTGCTTTCACGTTGAAAGCCATTTACTTTTACTGAATTAAAGCTTGGGCCCCAGCACTGGCTCTGGCGCTCAGAGCCAATATGATTGAGGTCATAATGTCAGGTTATTTCCTCAGTGATTTAACGATGTAGACAAACACACTGTATACTGCCATGGCAGTTTCACTGAACTAACATAAAACAGTTTTGGGGTATCATTGACCTAATCACAGGGCTCCTGGGCCCACTCATGGAGTGTTTGCCTGTCAGCCCAGAAAGGACTTCCTGGGAAGGAGACATTGCAAAGACAGCAGGTATCAAAATGTAGACTACTGTATTTTCTACATAGATGGGTTTAGGCATTTAGGGAAATGAGGGATTTTTAGTGAGAATGCCCAGAGCAGGGCTCTCCTGGGTGCTACAAGGGACACAGCAGGGTGAATTGCACTGGAGCTCTTTGTCCCTTCCCTGCCCCTATAGGGATGGCTCATGTCCCTCCCTCCCTTGGTGCTAACCACCTGGCTGGCCAAATTATCACATTCCAGGCTTTGAGAAATCCCCATGAGGTAAAACTCCCCAGAGGGTTTCCTGGCTGTGTGTGCACACATTCCTTTTGCTGTTGGTTAGAAAATGAATTTTCAAAGGCAGAAGCCTCCCTGTGGAGTAGGCTTCCTCTGGAAAGACTCTCAAGAGACCCGGCCTCTGGCCTCAGTGTTGTTAGCCTTAAGTTCAGAGCACAAAACAGGAGAGTAGCCCAGGCACCTGGAGTCACAGTTCAATACTGTAGGTGCTCACCCCTGGTGGGAAAGGCAGAAACTCTCTTCTGATCTCACCAACAAACCTTGGGCTTAGGACTCCATCTGTGGTGCCGTGGGTATTGTCTTGTATGGTATAATGGGATGGAAACGAATATTCTCATTCTACCATGAGCCAGATTTTAGTTCTTTTATTCCCAGCTTCTTGGAACAGCTCAGTTTCACTTTGGGGAGAGG
Organism: Mustela erminea; assembly: GCF_009829155.1. Lineage (NCBI taxonomy): Eukaryota > Metazoa > Chordata > Mammalia > Carnivora > Mustelidae > Mustela > Mustela erminea. Next base: position 26,503,993 of record NC_045618.1, read on the forward strand.
GATATATGACTGGCTGGTGATATTTTAAATTTCCTGCTTTAAATAGAATCATTCTCAAAGGTTGTGTCATTCTCCAATTGACTTGTTTTCCCTGTAATTCGAAAAGTAACCTAATGTGATGCTTGAAATTAATTTTTCCAATTACTGACTATAATCACTTTGCTCTGAAGAATCTTAGGCATCTGTGAAGAATCCTATCTTGCTGCAGTTCTAGAATTCTTCCAGCAACTGCAGAGACATTGCCCCAGAACTCAGAGGTGACAGCGCAGTTGTCTGGCTCTCAGCTACTCAGCACACTAACAGTCACCCAGGCACATGGTGTCAGGTGACATAAAGGCTGGGGAGGGAAGGACCTAGGCAAGGGGACCCGAGAGCAGGGAGGCAGGTGCGGTTGGGAAGGGTCTCTGCAAGGGGTTGCATTCAAGCAGCAACCAGACAAAGGGAAGGGTTTGCATGCGGACTTCACAGGAGCACAAAAGACAAGGGACCAAAAGCAGGAAGGAGCTCCATGTGTTACAGACCTGAGAGAAGGCAAGGTGAACTGAACACAGGAGAGGGACACTGTTAGATGGAGTACATCACATGGGAGGGTTCTTTAATGCTTTTCTGAGTAAGCTTCCGTGTTGTTTTAATCAAGGAAATGGCACTGTCTGGGTTTGATTTAAGAATCTTCTCCCTTGGGACGCCTGGGTGGCTCAGTTGGTTGGACGACTGCCTTCGGCTCAGGTCATGATTCCGGAGTCCTGGGATCGAGTCCCGCATCAGGCTCCCAGCTCCACGGGGAGTCTGCTTCTCCCTTTGACCTTCTCCTCGCTCATGCTCTCTCTCACTGTCTCTCTCTCAAATAAATAAATAAAATCTTTAAAAAAAAAAAAAAAAAAAAGAATCTTCTCCCTTGTGCTCCACGTCGTGGGACTAGGTTGCAGTAGGATAGGAGCAGAGCCCATGTTGCAGGGAGAAGTAATCCAGCACTCTTGGAGAGAAAGGGATGGAAAACGGAGAAGGCAGATGAGAAATGAGCAACCTGGCTGCTCTGACACTGGCAGGGAGGAACACACTGAGCTACCCTGGTCCCACCTGTGCCAGGCACCACCCACTCTACCCAGACTTCTTTTAGCAGCTTGTCCAGGTTCACAGCTGCATGGAGACCTCTGAGTGGGCTTCCCAGGGCTCCTCAGGGGTGCCCCTCAGGGCATATGACCTATCTGGCTTGGCAGTTGATGCCGAGATAAGGAATGCTTTGTATTCTTCCCACACAGTCTAGTCCCCTGGGCAAATGATGGACAGAAACAGGATCCCACAGATCCATCCCTCCGCCTCTTCTTCCATGGGCAGAGAACTTCCTCCTGGGAAATGCCCTGTGAAATCAAAAGCCGGGAACTCCAGACACAAACTTACGGCTGGCAGCCTGTCTGTGTTGGCACCCTTTGTCTGTCCCTCGGTAGACCAGTAGCTCCAGAAACCTTTGCTGTGTGCAGCTTTGGGGAAGACAGGCCAAGGCAATGATCAGCTCAGAGATGTCAGGCTACTCATGCCTTGCTTGGCTTGTCAAAAGCCCAGATAACAAAATTAAAATCTCCCGGTCAGTAACATGGTAACCAGTGAGAGTATATTGGACACATAAAAACGGTTGGTGAACGGGAGCTTTCAGATCCTAAAGGCTAGGGGCAAGACCTTCTAGAAAGGTTTATAAAAATAAAAAGGAGGAAGTTGTTTAACCTTTATAATGACTAGATATTATCGTGGGGTTTCTAGATGCCAAGGGATTGGTTAAAAGTGATTATCTTATACCATTTTTAGAAAGGTGACTTTAGTTTCTTTTATGATGACCAGAGCCATTTACAAGAAACACCCCAAGTTAAGTTTTGCACATGTTCATGAAATATTAGATTTAGTTTTTCCTACCTTGTTTAAATCGTGTCCTCTGCTCAGAGAATTTTAAGGTGTGGTCTTCATTTTGTTTTGTCCTTTGATGGGCTACTGGCTTACTTATGTATAAAACTGAATGAAATGGGTGCTGACATGCCACCTGCTCTCACACATTACCAGTTCATTTCGGGCTATATCTTTAGGTGATAGGGAAGACATAAGGTCTTTTCAAATTGAAATTTCTATTTCATTTTTATATTTTTGGGGAAATGTATTAGTGATCTATTATACCTCATTCTTTAGAATTTTGTTGTAAGTAGTAGTATTATCATAAATTAGACTTCTCCAAGCAGCTCACATGGTCCATTGCATCAATCCTCCTGAGAGGCATTTGGTGATTAAGCCAGTAAGGGCTAAGGGGCAGAGCCAGGCTGGAATCAAGGTCTGGCATCTTCAAGACAGAGGGTTCTGGGGCTACATAGCACCCCTTCTCCTAAGTTGGCTTTGAAGATGCCAAGCTACACTTGAAACTGAAATGCACTTTGGTTATTTTTGTGGGTTATTAGTGAGTGTGGCAGGCAGAATAATGGTCCTCTCTCCATGTAATATGTCTATGTCCTGGAACCTGTGAATATGCTATATTAAAAGACAAACGGAACTATACAGATATGATTAAGTTAATGTCTTGATTAGCAAAATGATGCTGTATTATCTGGGTGGGCCTTCTGTAATCATGAACGTCCTTTTCTTAAAATATTTTATTTTATTTTATTTTATTTTTTTGTTTACATATAATGTATTATTTGTTTCAGGGATACAGGTCTGGGACCCATCAGTCTCACACAATTCACAGCACTCACCATAGCACATACCCTCCCCAATGTCCTTTAAAGAGGGAGGCAGGATGGTGTGAAAGGAAAGAGATATGTTGGCTCTGGGCCAAGGAATCTGGATGGCCTCTAGAAGCTAGAAAAGGCAAGAAATAGATTCTATCCTCAAGCCTCCAGAAAAAATGCAACTCTGCAGACCCATTTTAAATTTCTAGCCTTTAAAACAAGATAATAAATCTGTGTTTTAAGCTAAATCTGTGGTAATTTGTCAAAGCAGTGATAAAAACTAATACAATACAGTGTTTCTTTCTAGAGTGACTCTACAAAATCATAATTTCAGTTGGTCACATTGTATTGTGTTCAAGGATTTTTCATCCCTGAAGAAGAATATTTAGACTAGTATGTGAAACAATAGGGTATTTATTTACTTATTATCTTTATAAGCAATTTGGCTCAAAACATTAATCAGTTTTCTGAGAGCTTTCTTAGTTAATAAAGTAGTTCAACAGGAAAATGTTATTTATATTTTAAAAACAGCTTACTGTCAATGGTTTAATAACAGCCTTGCACTGTGTATCACACACAGGTTATTTTCAAATGCATTATTGTGCTCGCTTCAGTAGTAACATGGACCTGGGATGCCAGTCCCTCAAGAGAAAAATTATGAAGGGAACCATTTGATTTCCAAGGGTATCCTGTGTGTAGGAAGAAAATCTAAAGGACACATGTTGAGCTTAGGTGTGAATATATAAAGATTAAGCATTATTTCAAGATCATCATAATTACAATGCCCAACATAAATCTTAGTGATGAAAATACAAACTGTTTTTAAATTAAGAAATAATTGACACATAAAACTGTATAAATTTAAGATGAAGGCTATGTCAATTTGGTACATTTATATACTGTAATATGATTATCCCCATGACATTATCTAACACCTCGATCATATCATATAATTACCATTTCTTTTTTTTTTTTTTTTTTTTGGATAAGGACAGTTAAGATCTAGTGTCTTAGTATCTTTGAAGTTTATAATACAGTATTGTTGACTATAATCACTATGCTGTGCATTAATTCTCCAGGGTTTAATTTAACTACTAGCTGTAAGTTTGCATCCTTAAATAACATCTCCCAATTCCCCCACCCATCAGTCGCTGGCAACAGCCTTTTACTCTCTGCTTTTATTAGTTTGGCTTTTTTAGATTCCACATAGAAGTGAGGTCATACAATATTGGCCTTTCTTTGACTTACTTCACTTAGTATAATGCCCTCAGGGTCCATACAAGTTGTTGGAAATGGCAGGATTTCCTTCTTTCTCATGGGTGAATAACATTCCATTGTATATAAATACCACATCTACTTTATCCATTCATCTATTGACCAAAAGGAAATGAAAACAGGATATTAAAAAGATATTTGCTCTCCCATGTTTATTGCAGCATTATTGACAAAAGCCAAGATATGGAACAACCAAAGCGTCTGTCAAAGTATGACCTTTTAAAAAGTGGTTGCATAATCCACCCCTCTATCTCTACAATCTTCAGAATCACTATCTCCACAGCCTAAGAAAGTCTTTTTATAACTCTAAGCTTTAAGTGACCCCCAGCTGCACTGGAGACAATTTCTTGGATTGGGGGGAAGACTGGCACCCCCTGATGCCCATGTTGGTGCCCCCCATGCCAGGGGCTGGCACTGTTCCCAGAGGATACCCATATCTTTTCTCACTTTTTTAAAAAATTGAAGTATAGAGAATATTATATTTGTTCCAGGTATATAACAGTGATTTGACAAGGATATATACATTACAAAATGCTCACCATTCTGTGTAGTTACCATCTGTTATCATACATTATCACAATATATTGACTATATCCCCTAAGCCTATTTCTTTTTAGTATTCCTGAACATCCCCGTCCCTTGGGTTCTTTCTTTCTGCAGCTCTCACTTCCCTACCAGTCCTGGAGTGTGGCTCTGATTCTTCTTCATCCCCTTCTCTATTCCTTCTTGTGCTCTCTCTCTTTCTCTTGACTCCTTTTTCTATTGCAAGATGTCCTTGGGTTCTGTGAATACAACACAGGGCTTTTCTACAGAACCTTGTTTTTTCTGCTTGTTATAGTCAGTCGTTAACTATCCAGAATCTCGTATTGCTCCAATACCTTGGGAAGATGCCTGCCTGTGATACAAAGAAAGACTCATTTTTTTTTTTTTTTAACTTTCATGAGTTCTAAGACATCATGGTCTCACCATCTTCAAGTCCCAACCCTTCAAATCTTATGATGGATAGTAAGAGATAAGCTCAAAGATTCTCTTCTACCTTTTGGGAGTTAACTTGTCATAAGTCTCTTTCCCTGAGGCATATTGGGACCTACACCATCATTGGCCTTATTCCCATTTCCATGAGACTGAGGAACAAAATGGCACATATTTACAACAATGAAGATAGGAAGAAGAGGGTCTTTATCGCGAGTGATGGGAAACATCTTGGAACATGGAAATCAGGTGGAGAAGTGGGGTCTTTGAGTGGGGTGACTGCAGCTCAAAGCTCACTGAGGGACTACAGAAAAAGGGGCATGCTTGGTCATAGAGAACTGGAAGAGGCCCAGTCTTCAGAAAGATGAAGCAGGAAGAATCCACCATTGATCTCACAGAGAGAGTGTGACTTTCCCTGTTCCTAGGAGAATCATGCTGGAAGTCATGTGTTTGCTACCAAAGAACACATAAAAGTTGTTCTCAAGAGAGTTGAACAGGGAGGTAATGAAAGGCAAGGTTCCTGAGTACAACCTTGGGCATTTGTCTATTTGGACATCTGTGTGCTCCCTTAAGAGCTTTTCTCTTGCCTTCCATGTAAATATGTATGGATGGATAGCAATGCCCACGATGTTATGTTATGCCATAACATAATAGTATAGACTACATGGCTTAAACAACAGAAATTTATTTTTTCACAGTTCTGAAGGCTGAAAGTCTAAGATCAAAGTTTGTTTTCTCTTAAGGCTTTCCTCATTGACTTACAGAAAGCATTTTCTTGTTACTGTCTCACACGACATTTTCTTCTAGTGTACATCCCTGGCATCTTTTCCTTTTCTTATAAGGTCACAATTCTATTGAATCAAGGTTCCACCCTATGACCTCATTTAACCTTAATTACATCTTAACTACCCCTATCTTCAAATATAGTCACATTGGGGGTTAGGGCTTCAATATATGAATTTTGGAGGGACAAAATTTAGTCTATAACATGTGTGATGGTAAAATAAGATATTTATATATGTCAAGGGATCAGACAGCTTGCCTGGTAAAAACTGGTAAGCCAAATTTCAAGGAAGATACTGGATCAGGAAATAAGGAGCCCAAAGTGGGAAATCTGTGAAGAGGATTCAAAGATGATCCTGTGTAGATGTTCTGTATAAAGGAACAGTGCAAATGGACTGGTGGGTGGTAGGTCAGGAGCAAGGGCACTGGGAAAAAGCAGGTATGCACTGAATGATGTAACATGGGCCACAAACACAAAGGTAGAGGAAAAATAATTATGGAAAAAGCCACAGGATGTACATAAGTAAAAGGACATAATAATACTCCACCTATCTCTGTGGGAAAAATACTAACACAAATTATTTGTTTTTCAACTTTCAGAATCAACATGGAAGCTTTGTGTTTATAGATTAGGAGCTGAGAGTTGAAAGAGAAGGAAGGGAGAACAGGTTATTCCCTAGCACTCTGAGTCACGATCTGTTACCTGCAGAAGGAAACATTTGGAAGCAGGTGATTTAAAGTTACAAATGTAAGCAATATAGGAAGTAATAAGAGTCTTAGAGGCATTTTAGGAGAGTTGATTTTCATGTAGTAGAGTCTAGAATTGGTAAATCAATATATGTTTCAGTGGCAAAATGTTATCAGGAGAGCTGGAATTAAACCCCTGAGATGAGGAAAAGTTGGAAAAATTAACACCCCCACCTTTACCTCCACACTTGCTTCTGCTCAAGGTAGAGGGTATTTAGGTTGGCGAGATGGGCAGGGAACTGTTGATTCCCATCAACAGTTTGATACTGATACTCTTTTTGTTCATATATGAGTATTTAATTAAATAGGCATATCAAATGCATGTAATTAAATTAAATATATTTGATATTTATAACATTGGCATTTTGGTTGACAGAGGCTTATAAGTAAAAACTACCTCTCCCTTTCCTTTCTTTTTTTTTTTTTTTTAAGATTTTATTTATTTATTTGACAGAGGGAGAGAGAGATCACAAGTAGGCAGAGAGGCAGGCAAAGAGAGAGGGGGAAGCAGGCACCCTGCTGAGCAGAGAGCCCGATGTGGGGCTCGATCGCAGGACTCTGAGGTCATGACCTGAGCCGAAGGCGGCGGCTTAACCCACTGAGCCACCCAGGCGCCCCTCCTTTCCTTTTTATATAAATCTTTTCCTGGCATATTTATGCATTTAGGATTAAAGGAGCATCTTTTTTTCTTTCTTTCTTTCTTTCTTTTCTTTTCTTTTAGGAGCATTTTCTTAACTTGCAAAATTATTGAAAAATTTATTTCACTTCACAACAAGGCATGTTTTTAAAGTGTCCCATTTCTACCTAAATAAAAAGCCTCCATTATATGAATGACTACCATTTAAGGTCTACATTTTTTAATTCTCTAAATTTATATGTTGTGAATTGAGGCCAATAATACCATTTTCCCTTATTTTTCCCTGTGGATCACTTGGTTGCACATCTGTGTCTTATATGCAAAGCTGCTATAGTAAATACCTTTGTTTTTTTAACTGTTGCTTTCTCCCTTTCTCCCAACAGTCTTCTGAACATAGTCCATCTTGCCTTTCTTTTCCATGAGTATATAGCAAATCAGAACTCATTTTTGAGAACTGATTACACAGCCATTCTCTCTCAAATTCTTCCCTTTCCAAACTTCCTGTGTTAGAGTAGAAAACAACGACAAAAGCTCCATATTTGTGCATCCTACTTAGGCTGTGACCTGAGACCTGTGTGTTTTTCAAGGGAGGGAAAATATAATGCGTGCCAGGGAAGGGAAAGGAGCATCTCAGTATTGAAAGGGACACTTGCATTAGTTATCTCCTTTCAGATCAAAGCCACAGAGAGTTAGTGATGCTGGGTGCCTTTAATGAGCCACCTCTGTAACACTTGCTTATAAGAATGCTGTTTTCAAAACAAGGATGCAGCAGGCTTTGTTGATCTATAACGTGTCTTGATGACTCTTTTCCAGATCTGCACAACCCCTATTACATGAGTGATTTATTTTTAGGGTCTAGTTCTGCCTTGTTAGGAAAGTGATGTTTCATTAAGCCCTTCTCCTCCCTGCCCCATCATCTATAGTTGACTCCCACTGGAGTGTTGAAGAAGTTTATAAATTTTACTCACTTGTTTGTCATTTGTAATTATTTCAGGTGAGACAAATATCCCACCTGATTTAAGTATCATCTTCAACAATTTGGGAACTTTCTAGGGATGCACATATAGAACCAAAAGGCAGTGAAGTAACTTGCTAAGAAATCAATTTAATAAATATATTTTTTTTAATTTACCAAATAATTTTGAGAAAATGTAGTCCACTAAATTATATATCTTCTTTCTATTCCTTCATTCTGCCTAGTGCCATTTTTCTACACAAAAGAAACACGTATTTCCTCTTTTTAAAATTAGCAAATAATTTTGAGAAAATATAGAGTCCACTAAATTATATGTCTTTTCTCTCTTCACTATGCCCAGTGCTATTTTCTACACAAAAGGAACACACATTTCCTCAATTGGTTATTGTATCAGTTTGGCACAGGTGAGAAGTACTAATTTTGAATCAACTGGGCTCTCATCCCCATCATAGGCAAGGATACATGTTAATGAATTCCTTTTTGAAAATGAAATCATCAGAGCTCACTTACATTAAAGCCAGGAGCTGTCATGGATAGTGCAGATTGCATCAGTGGTACAGACAAATTGGCAGTGGTCATGAACTTCTCTGAAGGACAGATGAGAAAAGGAGGTGACTTGAATTTAGCACTCAAGAGTAGAGTCATAGCTAGGTTCTTGTTTTCCTGAATTTAACAACATTTTGATCTTAACCCAAGTGGTCAGTCATCTTTAAGCTATAGTGTATCTCAAGAAAATTCATCTGAAATGTGTGATGTTGTTTTGTTTGTCACTGAGCCCTAATTTCTAGTAACCATTCATTCTATGACAGAGATGATGCTATAACTGATACTTGAATATTTCCCCACATTAAGAGATTTGAACTTTTTAAACACTTTCAAACAAGCAAATGAAGCTTGTCGTTAGCCATTTTAGGAGCAGATGGGAAGATCTGATACACAGATGGAAACCAAAATATTTAAAACACCCATTTTCTTTCTATCTATCTGTGGGAATCATTTTTGTTTTAAACTTATAAACCAAAACTTCTATGCCTAGGATTCATTTCTACCAAGTCAGTGGTATTCAGTTATGATTCCTGAAACAAAGCTTTATGGATTATTTTTACATATTGATTGATGCCACTTGCTGAAACAGTTGAGTAGATGAACACTGATCAGACTATTATTAAATAAATTACAATGGCAACTTACAAGCACTGGAAAAGAGGAGCACATGTGAGAACCCATGTCTTGGTCTGGTGAAGGGTTAAGAGTGCCTCTTGGGAGATTAAGGTTTGAGCTGATAGCTGAGAAGTAAACATGGCTTGTTGGGCTCAAGAAGAGGTGGCAGTTTTCTATTTGGAGGTAACAGCAGAGGAAGGATGTAGAGGTGTGGAGGAATGTTGGCACGGACTTCTGGAGAAACTGAAGCTAACCAATCTCATGGTTAGAGAGAAAAGAGTGAACATCCGAGACATAGCACAACAGGTTGATAACAGTCAAGGTACCCAGGGCTCTAGAACCATCCAAGTGTTTGCTCTTCATGGCCAGAGCTAAAGGAAGCAGTGGAAGCTTTAGGCATGTATGTTACATTAATGGATATGCATTTTAAAAGGCTCCTTCTGGCCCCAACTAGAAGTAGATATTTCAGGGAGCAAAAGTGAGTACTTTCGTTTTGGCACATGTCCTTTACCAGACATGTGCGCTGCAATTTTTTTCTCACAGCCTTTGCTTGTCCTTCATTTTCTTAGTACTGTCTTTTGAAGAGCAGTTTATTGTTTTGTTTTAATTTTGCTGAAGTCCAGTTTATCTAATTTTCTTTCTTTCTTTCTTTTCTTTTTCTTTTTTCTTTCATGGATCATGCTTTTGGTGCTTTACCTAAAAACTCAACAACAAATCCAAGCTTTGTGTTTTTTTTCTTGAAGATTAGAGTTTTAGGTTTACTTTTAGGTCAATGACCTATTTTGAGGTAGTATTTACATGTGGTGTGAAGTTTCGATCAGAATTTTTTTCTTTCCTTCCTCCCTCCCTTCCTTCCTCCTTCTCTCCCTCTTCTTCTCTCCCTCCCTCTCTCTTTCTCTCTTTCTCTTCCTTCTCTCTCTCTCTCTCTCTCTTTCTTTCTTTTTCTTTCTTTCTTTCTTCTCTTCTTTCTTTTCTTTCATGGATACCCAATCTTTCCAGGCTATTTGTTGAATGCTACTTGCTGCAAAGATTATCATCCCGCATGGTCTTCTTATCTTTGTCAAGAGTCAGATATTCACGTGTGTGGGTCTGTATCTGGGCTCTGTCCTTTTCCATTGATCAATTTATTTGTTTGATCACACTGTTTTGATTATTATAGCTTTAAATAAACCTTGAAGTCAGATCTATAGCCGTGTATAGTTTTGTTCTGCCATTCTTCTCTTTCAAGGTTATATTGTTTATTATAGGTGTTTTGCATTTCCATATGAATTTTACAAATAGTTTGTCAATTTATAAAAAAAAATTACACTAAATTTTTATTAGGAATGCATCAATCAATTTACATCAGAAAGATCATTTGGGGGGCGCTTGTGTGGCTCAGTGGGTTAAAGCCTCTGCCTCCGGCTCAGGTCATGATCCCAGGGTCCTGGGATCGAGCCCCATGTTAGGCTCTCTGCTCAGCAGGGAGCCTGCTTCCTCCTCTCTCTCTGCCTGCCTCTCTGCCTCCTTGTGATCTCTGTCTGTCAAATAAATAAAATCTTTAACAACAACAACAAAAAGATCATTTGGGAGGGTTAAATGTTCCATTTCCTTTCTAAAAATAGTATTGTTGGATTTACTATACTAAAAAAGTGCTTAAATTTCTGCATGTATTTCCATGAGGAATATTGCTGTGTAATCTTGTAATGTCTTTTTCTGGTTTTGACATTAGGGCAATCCTAGATCATACAATGAATTAGGAAACATTACCTTTTTTGCAGCTTTTTGGAAGATGTATATAGATTCTATAGTTTGGTTTCATTTCTTTACTTATATGTTGATTACAACCACCAGTGAAGCTATCTGGGCCTGGAGTTTTGTTTTTTCTTTGCTTGTTTCGTTTTGTGTTTTGTTTTGTTTTATTCTGCTTTATTTTCATGGGAAGGATTTTTAATTGAAAAATCTATTTCAAAATAGATACAGGAATATTCAAATTAACTATTTCTTTGCTTAAATTTGGAAGTTTTTGTCTTAAGGAATTTGCCCACTTTATCCCATGTATCAATTTATTGTCAGAAAGTTGTAGTCTTACCTTGTCTTCCTTTTAACAGCAATGGAATGTGGTGATGTCACTCCTCTCATTTTTGATACTACTGATTGTGTCTTCTCTCTTTCTTGATCAGTCTGGCTGCAGTTTTGTCAATTTTATTGATTTTGAAGAACTAGCTTTCATTTTAATTGTATTTTTATTGTTTTCTGTTTGTTTATTTTAGTGTTTTACTTCTTGAGCTCTATATTTCTTTTCTTCTAATGAAAGGTGAGGATTAAAGAAAAGGTGAGGATGTTAATTTGCTCTTATTTTACAAGTTTCTTAAGACAGAACCCAAGGTGATTGATTTGAGATCTCCCTTCTAATATGTTTAGTACAATAAACTTAGTGCAATAAGAAATTAACTTAGTGCAATAAATAATAAAAGACAATTCTGCTTTAGATGCATCCTGCATGTTAGCAATGTTAGGTTTTCAGTTTTATTCATTTCAAATATTTTCTCCCAGTGTAGTTCTCTCCTCCAGTGCTCTGTTTTGCAAACTCAGTCACCTAGGTTTTCCAGGCTCTCACCTTCATCTCCTCAATGCAAGGGTTTCCTTCATTGCCCTGAGGCCTAGAAACTCTTCTAATAAACCGGGACAACCATAGGAGTCACCTCTCTTCATTCTCTTTTCTTGGGAACCATCCACTGATGCCCAGTTTCTTGCAAACACTGGAAGTGAAGTATCTTCACTTCTGCCACCTGTCATCATCCATGGTCTCTCAACAGGGCTACTTCAATGCCTATTCTTCCACCCCTCATACAAAAATATCAACCAATCTGTTCCCCTCTGCTGGAGTATCTGCTTCCCAGAATCTCTCTGTGATCTCCACTGACTTCAGTGTAAAACCTAAATATCTTTAATTTGGAGAGAATATTTTTCTTTTTAATTTATTTTTTATATTTATTATTATTATTATTATTATTATTATTATTATTATTTAGGTAGGCTCCATACCCAGTATAGGGCCCAGTGCAGGGCTTGAACTCATGACCCTGAGATCAAGTCCTGAGTCAAAATAAAGAGTTGTATGCTCAATCAACTGAGCCTCCCAGGTGTCCTAAGCCAAGAATTTTCTTGATCTTCCTGCTAGCTTTCTTCATTCTGCTCCTTCCTCAGGCTACCTTACCCAGCACACCATTACCTGATCCAACAGTTCAAAGTCACATGGAGTTCTCATAAACCTGTTCTCATTCACAGGTTGTCATTTTCCTATAATGTCTTCTCTCTCTAGATGTCGTCAAGAAATTCTGGCTATTATTTTAAGCATCAGCCTAAAATTGTATCCTCTAATAACCAACACCCCCATCCCTCACGAACTTCAGTGTTTTCCCTTTTGTGTTTATACTACATTTTGCACAACCTCACTTCTAGCAAGCATCACATTTAAATGAATTTTTGCATATCTATCTTGCTAAAACTCTCTAAAGATCTTGAAAACAGGGCTTTTGCCACTCATAGTTCATCTTTTATGTCCCAGGCCTTGTGTAGTCCTGATGTTAATAAGTAGTGAATATACTCACAGACCAAAAGAACAATTCAGCATGAAATTGGCCTGAGGATGATGATCATAGAACATCACTGGAAGTCTGAAAAACTGGTTATAGGTAATTGAAAGATGTTTTATTGTTTGTTTTCTGCTTAATATATATGTCATAAATACACATGGCTATTCTATGTGTCTGGAAAAATATATTATTAATACTAACAAATATTAAGTATCATATTAACTATAACCATAAAGACAAAGGGAATTGTTTTTAAACATTTAAAATTTAATACTTCCATTATTAACTATTTTATACTGGAAGATACTTACTACCCGAGAGTCATAGAAATTAAAAAATCCATCACCTGAAAGGAAATTATGTCAGGAAAGAAATAATGAATATTCCAGATAGTATCCAAAATAGAAGTGGTACAAAAAAAAAATGGAAATAAAAAGACCACTTTTAGAAAAATTAATCCATTTTCTCTGTGCTGTCATGAACGGTCTGTGTTTGGGCTTAAGATCTAGAAACACCTCTTTTGCAAGCGGGAAAGGCCACGAGAAGATGTATGCAGATGACTAGTAAATGAATTTTTCTTTGATCTTTAAAACACAAATGATGGTGTGGACATTGTGGTTGGTCATCCTAGCTTTGTTTCACTCTGTCTGTTGGCATCTGTTCATGTAGACTTGCTCATTCAGCAGAGAAATTAAGACAGATTTAAAGGAAAAAGGTCCATTTATAGATGATGTACCTTGACTTCACTACCTAATACCATAACATGCAAAGGGAATAGACTAACTCAGCTATCTTCTGGGATGTAGGTGGCCAAGTGCCACTCCCGGAGAAACTGGCAGAGGAAATTCAAGGATTCAAGGTCATGGTGATGACTATTTTTATTTCTTCTCTTATTATCATTTTATGTTATGTGCCCAGTGAGATAGAGCCTGAGCAGAGAGGGGGAAACATTGAATTTAGGGAGTTTAGCTCTCTAACCCTCCTTCTGTCACCAGGGGTTGATGAGAGGATGGGAAGAAAGACTCTTCCACACAGTCAGAACTCTCCTGGCTGGCCTACCCACTGAAATTGCTGGCTCTGATAGCTGGACCCAACTTTGCAGCCCCGCAAGGCAGATCTTTGAGTTGTGCTTGGCTCTTCTGCCAGAAATGTCTCTTTGTGTCTCTTGGACTGTTACTCAGGCTCACATGCTTGTGGTTTGTGTGTGCCGTATGTGCTCTGACACGTGCTAGGCACTAGAGGTAGAGGTAAGTCGGGCTCAGTCCTCACCCTTGGGGATAACAATAACCAAGAGGGTTGGGTGGAAGTTGGGCTGGAAACATCTCAACTTCCACTTTGATGATAGCTAAGCACAGGAGAGGGGTATGTTTCAGTCTTATTTGAGAGAAAGGATTTTTCATAAGAAGACAGCATTTTTTTTTCTTTTTCTCCGTTAGGAAAGTAACAGGTATGTAAGCAACCAACTACCAGTCACAAACGTGACAAGAAAGCAAGACATTCTCTGTAATCTTCTGCTAGTAACTGTGTATCAGAGTAGGCATGTATAGGTGGCTGGGGGTCCCTCCTGGATGATGCAGTTTACAGAGGGTGATGGAGACTCCTGCAATATCTTAGGAGATCAAGTGCAAAGAGAAAGATGGCAGAGGACATATGCGGGCTCCAGGGAGGTCTTGAGGAATAATACCCATGTAAGCTCTGCCAGTAAAGCCTGCCTTTTTAAATCGCATTAACTAGATTTGAAATTTCCACCTAACTTTAATGAGTATCATTCAATTTACATAAGGATTCCCAGTGTATATTACTAAAGTCCTCTGCAAAGAGCTATGTCTATGATTGTACCTACTCTAAATTCTTCAAAAGCCTTTCTCTCCTCTCCCACCCCGAATGTCTGGCTGCTAAATCAGGACTGAATCATGCTCCTGAAGACAGGGGAGGAGACCAAATAGAGCAGCTGAGACCCATGGTACAGCATCTCAGCCACAAATGTGATGAAGCTGAGTACTGGTCCCCACCCCCCAGGTGTGTGCTTCAGTCTCATTCAGGAGAAAGGGTGCTTTGTAAGAAGACTGCCTGTTTCTTTTTCTCCTTTTAGAAAGTAACAGAAGAAACTGGCTCTTTGGCTATCCAAAATAGAATTAGGGCAAGTGAATTTTTAGACATTGTACTTTTTAATAATGAATCAATTACAAAGTGTTTTCAACAAAGTATTTAATGGAAACGTATATTCTCACAGCAAGGGTTAAACTATTTTTTTTTTCCTAAAGCACCAGGTGGTAAATATTTCAGGCCAAGTCTTGCAACTTGTCACCTCTGCTGTTGTACAAAAGTGGCCAGCCACAGACTACATGCAACTAATGGGGTATGGCTGTGTTCTGATACAACTTGATTTACAAAAAAAGATTCCTGAAAGACATTGTATATAGCTTAGTTCAATTGTGTGTTTAATACCTACACTTTGATAAAATTGCTTCAATAAGTTCCAGTCTATCCTGTTGCAACAAAGAAATCAAACAGTAGAGAGCTTAAAACACATAGACGCTTATTTTATTTCTCTTTCATGTAATGCTTTTACATGAGCCATCAGGGCAGTGGGATGACTTTGTTCCATGCAATTACTCAGGGCTCAGGTTCCTTGGATGCTTTGATTCATCATTTTATGCAAGGGCATTATGATGTTCTGCATGGTTAAAACTAGGTTACTGCCTGTCTGCATTTCTGCTGGTAGCAAGAAAAAGGGAAACATAGAGGAGGGAGCTAATGGTCCAAGACATAGAAGCTGCATGAGCTTGTAAGAAATTGGTAGCCTCTCCACACTGTGCTGCACAGAAGACTGGGAAGTGGGGTCAGCCTGGGCCCAGCTACAAGTGGAGTCACTGTGGACATGAAAGATTCTGAAGCCCAACTGGAGTTATCTTCCAAGTAAATGCACACTTGAATGCAAGGTAGAGAAAGGGATTATCTGCTTATTTCACTGCTGTATTTTAGTATATGGCTCAGGGTGTCAACATATTCCACACTTGATTGCATGAATAAGCATGTCCTCCTGATACAACCTTAACATCATATTCTCCAGATCTTCTTAATGATCTCATTTATTAGTTACCTATTACTGCATAACAAAGTGCCTCCAAACTTAGTACCTTATGAAAACAACATTTAAAGTCTCACAGGAATTCATGAGGGGCTTAGCTTGGTGAGGCTGGCTTTGGGTCCATTAAAGGTTACTGCCAAGAAGTCCACTGAAAGTTCAATCAAAGGAGGACCATCTTCAAGTTCACACACATGGCTGCTAGCACGAGGCCTCCATTTCTCACCAAATGGTTATCTCCATAGGCTGCCTGAACTTCCTCACAACATGGCAGCCAGCTTGCCCCAGAACTAGAGTCCCAAGAAAGGATAAGTCCAAGATGACAGTTACAGTCATTTATAATACAGCAATTCTGCCACATTTTGTTGGTCACATAGGCTATCCTTGGTAGAATGTTGGAGGGGACTACACAAGGCTGTGAATAATAAATAACAATGATCATTGGGGTCCATTTTTGTGTCTGTTCTTTCAGTCCTGTGTCAAAAAGCACCACCTATCACATACTGGCTTGAAGTCTAGAATACCTGCTGAGACATGCTAAGCCTATGCAATGATTTAAACATGTGGCCAAAAAGAAAAGTTTGCATGTGGAAATATCTGGAAAACACTGAATTTAGTAATTTAGTACAAAAAGTAAAACTTTTTGTTTGTTTTGTAATTTCAGGATTTCTTGGAGACTTTGTTATAGTAAAATTCCTTATGAACCTTGGCAGGGTTGGAGCACACGGTGGGCATTGTTCCCCAATGTTATTAGACCATGGACAACTTTTTCATGGAACCTCTATTAACATTTCATAGAAATTATTTCACAGTGGAAGAGTCATAGAAAGGCTGCTTAGAGAAAAAGACATAAACACTGTAAGAGGACGCAGCCTCAGTCCCATGTCAAAGATAGAGTAATTATCTGAAGTGACAATTCATGTGCATTACATGGTTCATTTACTTGTCTTGCTTGTCAGCTGCGGAAAGAATGTGGCACTGGCCCTTGAAGAATCATCTACTCCTCCAGTCATCCTTAGTTATTTATCATTCTTCCTTCTGCCTTCATCTTCTTTCTCATCCTTCCTTCTATAAAACAAATCATATATATGCATAGCACTTTGCTTATATCCTTCTTGAAAGAACACTGCAGTTAATCATGGTAAATATTATGTTCATTAAAGAACAAATTAATCTTAAAGGCCCCTTTCCTTTTATCAAATTGTTGTCATTTCTTGAACTACTAAAATGTTTGTGGTGGATGTAAAGGCAAAAACCATAGAAATGCCAAGTGTTATGAATTGAAGGCTAACAAAGGCAACATGATAGAGTAAGTGATGCAATAAGCTCAGTGTTTCCTGGACTTGGGCCCCAGAGTGCTGCATCTGCATAGTGTATCTGTTCATCTGTGACCTCTGGGATATGGCAATGGAAAAACAAAGATTCCACCCTCGGTGCAAGCATTGGTGAACTCAATCATGCATGCTATAATCATGGATGTCAGGTAGATTTGCAGTCTATGCATCGTAAGATTCCCTGGGTTGTCTGCAAGTAACCTTGAGCTTTTGACTTATACTTGAATGTTATTGTTCAAAATATCCTTATTCTTTCTAAATCTACCTATTATCTCCTTGAACTAAACATTTAGTGTCCCCCTGGCTGGGTGGTAGGACTAGCTTAGCTTTGTATATAACAAATATTTTAAAAATCTTAAAATAATGAGATTTTAGTATTAAACATTTTACTGACATAGAGCTTTGCAACTAGTCCTATTAAGTCAGTGAACCTTTATGGACTGCATGAAGAAAGTGAGGTTCAGTGATGAAAGTCCAAGAAAGTCCATCTCGTCATTGGGATACTTCCCCCAAATGACACCAAACAGACTTGCCAGGTCTGTTCCCACAGGGGTTGGGTTGAGCTTCTGATAGTTCCCAATGGTCTTCACTTTTCTGTCTCTTGAGACATAAGAGAAAATGTATCATCTCACAAATGCCACCAGATAAATACTAATTGTCTCAGTGTGTAGTCAGTTTTTAGTATTACTTCTCTATGATAAACAGAGAAACCCTGAATATTTAAATTAGACCATCAGTAAAATGCATTAATTAGCCACTGATTTCTGTGATTGCAGGGCTGACCAAGGGACCTCATGTTATCATTTAGTAGCGAGAAAAAATGATAATGAACAGAAGGATGTCAGAGAAAATAAGGAGTTTTGAAACTGGAGTGGTAGAAACATTAAGTTGGATGATAATTACCTTCTCCAGCTTCTACCCACGCCACATCATGGTCCCTACTTCTGCCAGTGATGCAGATGACCTTGTGGATTGTAGGACTTGTGGAAATAAATAAGACCACCCATATCTCAACAAAGAGAGGTTATTCATAGGTTGCTATAGTAAGGAAATCATCCACCATGACTTGCATTTGACAGAGACTCAAAAGAGGACAGTAAGGTTAGAGAGCTTTATAGTGAACAAGTGATGGCTTAAGGCATGTCCTGCTTGGAGGTTTGCTGGCATGAGGAAGCTGGAGGCAGGCTAATTAAAGTTGGGTATCCTATGTGATTGGTTTGGGGAGAACATTTGGCTTTCTCTGTTTTTTCCTGAGTTAGAAGTGTAGGCAAAAATTAAGGAATCTGGCAGTCATCCACCAAGCCCTGACCATTCTCAACCAATGACCGTTGCCATTGAGTTTAGCTTCCTGAGCTGTTAGCTGCAGAGGTTACAATGCAGAGTTCTATTGTCATATGTGGCCTGGTTGTTGTCTGTCTGTATGTTTATTCTTTCAGATTGGGATTAAATGGGATGTCACCAAGTATCCAGCACAGCACCTCATGTATGGTAAAGCTTTCAATGAAACATACTACAATTTTTAAATATTAAGAAACAAATAAGACTGGGCTTAATTACCAGGAGACTTGAGTATGGGAATAATGAAAATTTTGTTTGGAGAATTTTGCCCTGAAATGCTATGTGGAATTGATTAAAGGGAAAATGGTGGCATGATGCAGTCCTGCATGACCATCTCAGAGTAAGAAATGCCTGCTCCACAAAACAGCTTAAAGTATAAGAAAAATCTGACAAAGCAAAGCCAAAGCAGGGTCTGAATTCAGATTCTGAGACATGTATTTTTTATATCCCTGTGTGGATGTCATTCCATGCCACTGGAATTATTAATTTTACTGGGGTTGGACAATATTTGTATTCTATGCCTCCCCCACAACCCCCAGCTAAAATACAAACAGAAGTTTGGTAGTTGACTGGATGTCTCTGAGAGAAGTTTTTAGTTTACTTAGATGAAAAATAAGGAACAAAATATCAACACTCAGAAGTTAACAAGGTGCTCAAGAAAGGGAAAGTCGGGATGAGGCAAGTCTCTGAGACTGAGGGCTGAGATGTTTGACTACAGCAGGTAAGGAGATTTCCCTTTTGACAAGGGCTGAGGAGGCTACAGATCCAAGTTCAGACTGACAAGAAATCAAAGAAGTTTTCCGCAATTTCTCCCTTATTTCCTCCCTCTCTCTCTTCCCTCCTTCCTGTCTCTCTTTTCCTTTTTCCTTTCCTTTTCTTTCTTTCTTTCTTTCTTTCTTTCTTTCTTTCTTTCTTTCTTTCTTTCTTTCTTTCTTTCTTTCTCTTTCTTTCTATCTCTATCTCTATCTCTATCTCTATCTCTATCTCTCTATCTCTATCTATCTCTATCTATCTCTCTCTATCTTAACTCCTGCAAGGAATTCTTTGAGAAAGAGACAGAGTAAATGAAATGTATACAGAAGATAGTATCTGTGAATGATTTTAGAAATGTATGACACATGACCACATGTGTTTTGAAGTCTTCTTGTTCTTACCCACTTTGTTCATTCCTTTAATTTTTTCTTAATCACTATGTAATGTTGCAGGGTATGGATATTTGAGTACAAAATAGTTTATATTGAATAATTATGAAGAGAGAGATTATAATTACTCACCATAAATTCCTTGATGGCTTCTGAGAATCCATCCTGGTATCTAACTGAAGGAGACTGATAGCATAATTAGTGGGATCAGTATAAAAATATTCATAGACTTTCTTTGTTCCGGGGCATATAAACTTGTAATTATATAATGATCTATTGATAGCCTGACATTCACTTCTGCAGTGTATTTAAGCTTTTTCTCCCATTTTCTACTTTATAATACTGGTTATAAAGATTGCAAAAAGACTTCCATTTTAACTACTATAATTCTGTGTATTTGTAATCTAAATTTACTATTGTTAATCAGTAATGAAGAAATATAAAGACAATTGAGCCATTATTTTTAACTTTTTATTTTGAGATTATTATAGATTATGAGGAAATCACAAAAATAGTACAGAAAGGTCTGGGAACTCTATCTCATTTTCCCCTGGCGGAAACATCATGCATAACTTTAGGATAGTATCAAAACTAAGGGGTGCCTGGATGGCTCAGTGGGTTAAGCTTCTGCCTTCAGCTCAGGTCATGGTCTCAGGGTCCTGGGATGGAGCCCCACATCGGGCTCTCTGCTCAGCGGGGAGCCTGCCCCCCCCGCCGCCTGCCTCTGCTTACTTGTGATCTCTCTCTCTCTGTCAAATAAATAAATAAAATCTAAAAAAAAAACTAAGACATTGATTTGGTAAAATCCACAGAATTTATTTAGATTTTACCAGTTCTATATGCACTCATTGTGTATGTCTGTGTGTGGTTCTAAGAAATTATGTTACATGGTAGGTACCTGTAATTACCACAGTAAACATACAGGACTGTTTCCTTACCACAACGGTGTCTTGAGAAGATGTGCTCTGCTTGATAGCCATAACCATCTCCACTCCTATTTGTAACTACTGGAAACCACTAATCTGTTTTCCAAGAATGTTTTATGACAGAATGTTACATTTTGGGATTGCATTTTTTTTTTCCCTCTCAGCATAATTTTTTTTGAGATTCATCCAACTTGTTTTTATTCATAGTTTGTTTCTTTGTATTCCCAACTAGGATTTCATGGTATGGATGGACCACAGTTTGTTTAACCATTCATTCATTGAAGGACGTTTGGATGATTTGTAATCTTTAACAATTAGAAAGCTGCTATGAACATTTTTGTACAGGTTCTTATGTGAGCCCCAGTTTTTATTCCTCTGTAATAAAAACCCATGAGAGTGATTTCTGTATAATATAGTAATGATATATTTAGTTTTATTTATTTATTTACTTACTTACTTATTCATTCATTTATTTATTGAATTTATGAGACTACCAAACTATTTTCCAGAGTGACTGTACCATTTTACATTCCCACCACCGATGTGTGAGAGATTTATTTTCTCTACATCCTTTCCACATTTGGTGTCATTACTATTTTTTTATTATTATCATTTTAGCTATTTTAATAGGTGTGTTGATATCTCATCATGGCCTTAATTTACCTTTCCTTAGTGGTTAATGATATTGAACTTTTTATTGTATGCTTACTTGCCATCTATATATCTCCTTTAGTGAAATGTCTGTTGGTGTTTTTGTCCATTTTCTAATTGGATTGTACTGTTGAATTTTGAGAGTTCTTCATATATTCTAGATAGGGGTCCTTTGTCAGATATATGGTTTGCAAATATTTTCTCTAAATCTGTATGTTGCATTTCCATTCTCTTAATAGGGCGTTGTGAAACAAGTTTTTAATTTTGGTAAAGTCCCATTTATTTTCTGTTCTTTTTTGTTGTTGTTTTTCTTTATGGATCAAACTGTTGGTGTCAACTCTTCATCTTAATAGAAGTCTTAAAGTCTCTTCTCTTATGTCTTATTTCAATTGTTTTGTACCTTCACAGTTTTCTTTTGAACCTATGATCAATTTTTACTCAATTTTTGTATAAAGTGTGAGACTTTGCTATAAGTTCACTTTTATTTTTCCTGTGGATAACTAATTGCTTCAGCACCATATATTAAAAAGAATATCCTTCCTTCAATGAATTGCTTTGCACCTTTACACACAATCAGTTGGTCATACATTTTTGGGTTTATTTGTGGAATCTCTATTCTGTTCCTTTGGTCTGAGTTTCTATTTTCTTCCAGAACCGCAGTCTTTTGAGTACCACATTTAAATAGTAAGTCTTAAACATTAGATAGAAAGATTCTTCTCACTGTTCTTCATTTAAAAAATTGCTATAACTATTCTCACTTATTTGCATTTCCACATGAATTTAGAAAAGGCTTTTTCTACAACTATAGGATTTTGATAGAAATTATAATAAATTTCAGATCAATTTGGAGTCAGTCATCTGAAAATATCAAAGCTTCTAATTCATGAATACATTATGCTTCTCCATTTACTTGGGTCCATGATTTCTTTCATCAGTATTTTGCAGTTTCCTGTGTATAAGTGCTGTATAGTTATTATTAGATTTATACCTATATATTGCATCTCTAGTCATTGTAAATTGTAATGTGTTTTTGATTTATATTAAATTTCTGAAATAAAATTCTCTTGGTTATGGTGTATAAATTCTTTTTGTGTGTTGCTGGATTTGATCTGCTAATATTTTGTTGAGTATTGCTGCATTTATAATCATGAAGGATATTAGTATTCTTCCTTTTCTTATACTCTTTATCTCGTTTTGGTATTGGATAATGCATGATTTGGGAAGTTTTCCATTCTCTTCCATTATCTAGAAGAGATTGGATAGAATTGATCTTAATTCTATGAACATTTGGTAGAATATCTGCTGAAATAGTCCAGACTCGGAGATTTTTTTCTTAAGAAACTTTAAACTGTATATTTAATTTATTTAGTTAGTATAAGGCTATTTATTTGCAAAGACTTTACGTATTTATTTGTTGGAGGGAGAGACAGAGAACACAAGCAGGGGAAGCGACAAGCAGAGGTAGAAACAGGCTCCCCACTGAGCAAAAAGTCTGATTCAGGACTTGATCCCAGGACCCAGGATCCTGACCTGAGCAGAAGGCAGGCATTTAACCAACTGAGCCACCCAGGCGTCCCTAGGCTATTTATTTATATGATCTATTTATTATTAGTCGATTTTTGTTACTTTGTGTATTGGGGGAAAAGGGTCTATTTTATCTAGGTTATTGAATTTATGTGTGTAGAGTTGCTTATTGTAGTCCTTTATCATTCCCTTAATATTTGCAGGGTGTGTTATGACACTCACTGTTTCATTCCTGATAATGGTAATTTGTGACTTTCTTCTTTGTCAGGCTTTCTAGACCTTTGTGAACTTTCTGAGCCACCCAGGTGCCCCTAGTTGTGTATTACAAATTTTAATGTGTTTTATTTTTATTTTCATTCAGCTGAATGTATATTTGATTTCTTTTGTGACCTACTCTTTGATTTATGGATTTTTTAGAAGTGTCTTGTATAGTTACAAAATGTTTGGAGATTTTACTGAATTTCAGTTTCAATTCACTGTATATGCCTTCAACACCTATACATTTGTTGAAGTTTGTTTTGTGATTCAGGATATGATGTATTCAGAGAATGTTTGATAGCTGCCTAAAAAAATATGTATCTTGTTGATAGTGGTGGAAAGTTCTGCAGATGGCATTTCAAATCTGTTGATTGATGGTGTTGTTTAGTCCTTTTATATTCATATGCATTTTTTGACTAGTTGTTCTATCGATGTTAAAAGGGAGTGTTGATATCTCCAATTATAGCAGTGAATGTGTCCATTTCTTTTTTCAGTTTTATGTTTTGTTTCATGTACTCGAGTCTATGTTGTTTATGCATACACATTTAAAAATTGTTATGTCTTCTTGGTAGGTTGACCATTTCATCATTAGGTAAAGTCTTTTTCTGTCCCTGGCAATTTTCTTTGCTCTGAAGTCTTTTTATCCTATACTTTCTTTTGATTAATGTTTTTATAAAACCCATTTTCAATACATGTGCCTTTTCCTTATTTATGTTTCTGGTGAAAAATCTATTATTCATTCAAATAATTGTTCTCCATATGTAAAGCTTGTTTCTCTCTAGTTTCATTTTTTTAAAGGATTTTTAAAAAAAAATTATTTATTTATTTGACAGAAAGACAAGTAGGCAGAGAGGAGGCAGAGAGAGCAGGGAAGCAGGGTCCTGCTGAGCAGAGAGCCCGATGTAGGGTTCAATCCCAGGACCCTGAGATCATGACTTGAGCTGAAGGCTCAAGCGCCCCTCTCTCTAGCTTCTTTCAATGTTCTTCTTTGTCTTTAATTTTCAGAAGTTTGATCAATGTGTTTTGATATGGATTACTTTGGATTTACCCTGCTTCCTTAATATGTAGGTTAATGTTTTTTGCCTAATTTAGGAAGTTTGATTTATTTGTTTTGTTTGTTTGATTTTTTTTAAAGATTTTATTTATTTATTTGACAGACAGAGATCACAAGTAGGCAGAGTGGCAGGCAGAGGGAGAGGGAGAAGTAGGCTCCCTGCTGAGCAGAGAACCTGATGCGGGGCTGGATCCCAGGACCCTGAGATCATGACCTGAGCCGAAGGCAGAGGCTTTAACCCACTGAGCCACCCAGGCGCCCCTGTTTGTTTGATTTTTTTTTTATTACTTCTTCTGCCTGTTCTCTTCTTTCTCGACTCTGTCATGAATGTCGCATCTTTTCTTATAGTACCAATGTCTCTAAAGCCCTCTTCCTTTGATTGCTTTTTAAGTTATTCTCTCTGTTTTTCAGATTAAGTAATTTCTGTTTATCTATTTTCAAGAATTCTTTAGTCCCTCATCTCTATTCTTCTACTAAGCCCATCCAATAGGAATATTATATTATATATTGTATTTTTTAGTTCTAAAGTTTCCCTTTGGGGGGCACATGCATGACTCAGTCAGTTAAATATCTGCCTTTGGCTTGGATCATGATCCCAGGGTCCCGAAATCAAACCCTGCATCAGGCTCCATGCTCAGTGGGAGGCTGCTTCTCCCTTTTCCTCTGGTCCTCTCCCTGATCTCTCTCTCTCTCAGATAAATAAATAAAATTTTTAAAAAAATAAATAAATTTTCCACTTGGTTCTACTTTACTATCTATTTCTTGTTTTGTGATTTTCAGTATTTTCACTTGTATTAACCATGGTCTCAACTACTCCTAAAAACATTTTTATGATGACTGCATCAAAATTCTTTTCAGATAATTCTGACACCTTGTCATCTGGTTGTTGGTTTCTGTTGGTTGTCTTATTCCATTCAAGTTGAAATCTTCCTGGTTCTTGGTACTATTAGTGATTTTCAATTTTAACCTGTTATATTATGTTACATTATGTTATCAAACATTGGATCTTCTCTTTTACCAATTGTTCTCTGAAACCATGCTGTCAGGTAAAAAGGGGAACCAAGTCCTTACTGATGGGTGGTAGGATGGAAGTCCAGGCTCTACACTCATCTTCAGACACACTGGTGGGAGAGGTGCTTGGTTGTTAGTGGGGGAGGAAAGTCCAGGATGTCTGTTTAGCTCCCTCCAATATCCCACTCAGCAAAGAGGAAGGGCACTTTGTATGGCTGAGCTTCAGTGGAAACCCATGCTGCTCATTCAGCCCCGACCAGTATCATCCTGCCGGGGAGAGGCTCTTCCTCCTCTGGGAGGAATAGACATCCAGGATTCTCACTTAGCTTCTGATGGCACTTTGGAGGGGTTGGTGCACTTTGTTTTTACCAGACATTTGTTGATAAGGTTAGGGACAGTACATTAGTGTTTCCCTGATGCTCTAGTTGAGTAGGATGTGTGTTATCAAAAAGATTTTTTTATCTTGCTAGGGGTTCCCTTTCCTGGTTTTATGGCAAACAGAAGCAGGCTTTTCTTGAGGATATTTTTGTCTATGCCTATTGGCATTGCCAGGTCACAGGCTTTCTTTCCCAGGTCCTCTTTAGGATTTTGAGACAAAAAAAGAAACTCAGAGAATTTACCACCGTGTTGGTTCTTGACTCGTGGGATCCCAAGCTGATCTGATACTTTCTCCTTACCTTTTAGAATTATGTATAGTTTTTAGGGTTTTTAGCTATACTCAGTAGGAGAGAGAGAAAAAAAATAGTGTATTAGTGTATAAGTATATAATCTATTTTGTCTTGTCCAGAACTAGAAGTCCTCAATCAAGTCATTTTTGTGGTCTCAGAAAATCAGAAGACAAACTAAGCAGTATACAAGAATAGACACATACGTATTCTCTTCCTTCCTATTAACAACTGCAGTTTATAATAAAATGTCAGTCATCTTACTCAAGGTCATGAGTTGCAGAAACATAGATTTAGAAGCAAATTTAACACCTGCTTCCTATGGGAATAAAATTTGTTCACAAAAATCTAGGAATTCATAAAAATATTTCCCAAATATTTGCCAAGCGACTCTTGAGATTCAAGTCATGAAAAAATAGAACTGTGGTCAGTTTTGGTTACATACAGGACATGGTAAATAAGAAAGATAAGTAAAAGTATCATCTATGTCTTTAAGAACAGACTCCAGGACGTTTTCTTTGTGTGACATCTTTCTATCCTTTTTTCTCTGTGTCTGTCTCTGTCTTTCTCTCTCACATACACACACACATGGCCCAGAGGAAGCAGCATCTGAACACCACACCTCTTTTGGTTTTCCCACTGGGAGAGACTGGCTGGAACCCAGCAGAGCAATAAGAGGAAAACACTGTGAGCACTTTAAAAAAGTCTGAAAAATCCTCTCATACTCAGGATAATCAAGATTTGATGGGAGTTTCCATGGAGACAGAATATAACCATTATTAGCTTACAAACTCCAAATAATTTAACTAGTGATCTACAAAAATGACTCCTGTTTCCTTCCTCTACTTTGCCGTAGTCCATAATGATGGAAATGAAATACAAGAAAAAAACAGTTGTATTTTCAGTTCTAATAGCTTTTGAGAAGAAAGACCGCATGGAAAAGAAATCAATTTATTACAAAAATCATATGTGCATTTTTTTTTCTCTTTATTAGGTGACATTTCAAAATGTAGAAAGCAGGTATTGCATTTGGCTAATGAAGACTCTCAGGCCTTTGTTCTAACTTCTACCTTCAATCCTTAAATTTGACCTGATGACTTATTAATCCTTGGGTACAATAAAGAATGTTTCCACCAATCCATAAAGAGCTATGAATTGTAGTACCTTGGAGATTTTGTTATGGGTAAATGTCAGAGCAGAACAACCTGTTCCTCCCTACTTAGTTCTATATATGTATACTTAATTCAAGAATTGGATATTAAGGAGGGCACATGCTGTGATGAGCACTGGGTGTTAATACACAACCAATGAGGGGCTTCTGGGTGGTTCAATGGGTTAAAGTTTCTGCCTTCGGCTCAGGTCATGATCCCAGCCAGGGCCCTGGGATCGAGCCCCACATAGGACTCTGCTCGACAAGGAGCCTGCTTCCTCCTCTCTCTCTTTGCCTGTCTCTCTGCCTACTTGTGATTTCTGTCTGTCAAATAAACAAATAAAACCATTTAAAAAATACACAACCAATGAATCATTGAACACTGCAAAAAATTAAGATCTTTAAAAAAATAATTTTAGAGACTCAAATTTTCCTATAACGTGTTTTCTGTAATATGGTAGCTATAGTTTGCTGAGCTTTCAGAGGTGTGTGTGTGTGTGTGTGTGTTACCTGTAATATGGTGTGCGAAGGAAAGCAGATGATGAGCTCTGAAAGCAGTGAGAGGAAAACTCATTTGGCTTCTCTAAACCTCATTGTTCTTCCAGGAAAAAATGTGCTAATTTTTCTTGATAAAAATTTTATCAACTTGTATTGAATTTTTTTAAAATTCTGAAATCTGAAATTTTACATCATTTGAATTTTCAGTCATTCAGCAAAAAAAAAAAAAAAAATCAGAATAGAAAACAATATATTTGCTTTTTTCTAAATGAGAAATAATAAGATATTTAATGGCATGTAGTAGAGATATGTAGTTTGTTAATTAGTATTAGCCATTAATATTTGATGACAGAGGAGGTGTAACCACAGAATGAGCAGACATTTAAGTTTTTCGGTTTTTTTTTCCCTGCTTTTATTCCTAGCTACAAAATCTTTATCTCCTTTGGTGGTGAAGGAGTTTGAGAGGAAAATGGATCCCATCTTGTCTGCCATCAAAACAGACTGCTTTATACTAGCCAAGAGGTCACTCATTACATCTGTAGACATCTTGCCTTATTTTGTCTCAAGTGGTACTTTCTACCTCTCTTTATTTCTGCATTTATATATAATCCTAATTGTGCTTTATGGTCTGCTTCTGGCAATAGAATGAAGCTCCCAGACAGCTGAGTGGCCATCTTATTCACCTTTGTGCCAATAACACATTGCTTGGCACATGGTAGGATCTTGAAAAATATCTGAAATATTAATAAATTCATTTGGGAACTTTCTTTGCTTAAAAATAACCAAAATAGGCAGTCATAAGAGATCACAGAACACAAAACTAATCTTATAATTTACACGCCAGGCAAATGTACAAGCAAAATGAGCCTTACATTTAAATTTTATTCATTCATCAAGCATTTCCTAAAGTCTTCATTTGAATTGACCTGATATGTATGTATGTACCTCTTAAATGCAGGGCACCGTTATACTTACTTTAACATATACAGAGTCAATTGAAATATAGTCACTCCTTTCAAGCCTGAGACCCATGATGATGAGACCCAACCTAACTGAATCTCCTGACATCAGGACCATTTTCTTTCTCTGGGGCTGGATGGTTTGTTTGTTCTTCTTCCCATTTGGAAAGCTTCAAACAGCTTCCTACTCTTCCCACAAGGGTTGACATAGGGACATGTTCCTTGAGGTTGTGCTCTGAGGAAGGGATGGAAACAAAGGGAAGTCTGCTGCATATGAAGAGAAAACAAGGATAAAAAAGAAGGCAACTGTGTGGTCGTGGAAAGAAGAGTAACATTTGAATCAAATCTTCCCAGTCATCAGAAGAATCTGGTTGAAATGACTTTAGATAGAAAAGGTGCAGTTTGTACTTTCAATGTTTGCAAAAATGGAGAAGAAACATCAATAATTCAAGGAGTGCACAGAGCTTGAGTGCTTTCAAGAAAGAAGTTCCTGAATGACTACTCAGAAATATAAGATCTCACCCCAAGCAATAGAAATATTATAAGGAGTTCCTTGGTATAGAACAGAAATATACCATGATATATTTTAATCAGTAAATCAAGTATTCATGTAAGGGAGAGTCCTACCTTCTGAGGCTCACCCTCAGACAGTGGTGTCTTAATTTCATTCCTCCTCATCTTTTTCCTAGATTGGTAGCTCCTGGCATAGATAGGTAGCTACTATGCCCTTTCCCACCAGATCTTTCCTCAATGTAATCCTACAACTCAGCATGTAATATGCAGTTAAAATGATCAACAGATCCATGATACAGAACTCCATAGCATTATCTTCTGCTCTTGCTGGTTTGAGTGTCCCATAGATAGGAGTGAAATCTTGTTAGTTGATTGTATTGTTCAATTATTCTATATCTTCCTCATTTTGTGCCTAGTAGTGCTGGTGACAGTGTGGTGTTGAAGCCCCCAACTCTATATTTGTGGACTTGTCTATTTATCTTTTTAGTATTCTTGTTGCATGTATTTTACAGTTGTGTTGTTTTTGACATGCTTTTTTAGAATCACTGTCTTCTTGGCAAATTGATCTTTTTTTATCATCGTGTAATGTGCTTCTTTAATATCTGATAAAAACCTTTGTTCTGGAATCTATTTTATCCTTTATTAAGGAATGATTCTTTCTAAATCTCCCTGATTCACTGGGATAAGCAGTTCTGTTTCTCACTCCTTTAAGAAGGTGCTGTGGCTCTGTCCTCGGTGAGGCTCTGTCCTTGGTGAGGCCCTGGGATCATATCATACTGCAATGTCAGTTGCCATGGTTGGTGTGATGACCCATTGCCAGAAGAGAAAAAGATTAAAAAAAAAAAAAAAAAAAGCTGATGTCACAGGATAACTGACAGTAACTGCTTTATACCTATGGGTTTTCTCACCCAAGGAAGAGACAATACAGAAGAGATCTTGCAGAGGGTTAGAAATCTTTTTTTTTTTTTTTTTCTTTTTAAGGGAAACTTTTTTTTAAGATTATTTATTTATTTATTTATTTGACAGGGAGAGAGATTACAAGTAGGCAGAGAGGCAGTCGTGGCGGGGTGGTGGGGGGAAGCAGGCTCCCCTCTGAGCAGAGAGCCCAAGGCAGGGCTTGATCCCAGGACCCTGAGACCATGACCTGAGCTGAAGGCAGAGGGTTAACCCACTGAGCCACCCAGGCAGCCCAAGAGTTAGAAATCTTGACAAAAATGATTTAGAAGAAATACGAGCTGAGTGGCTAATGAAATAATTCATAGGTTGGCTTTTCTTTTCTTGCTTCACACACAGTCATTCTCCCGAAAGACTCCATGACATCTCTGATAGTCAGAGATTTTTTTTCAAAAAAAATTTTTTTCAAAAATGTTTTTCAAAAATTTTTTTCTTTAAAGCTTTGAGGTAAAACCATGGATAAAAGTGATTTCATCAAGTTGACCAATAAACAAGTAGATCTCTTATAATATAAATCAGGAACCCATGCTTGACTTTCAGATATGAAGGTTTAACTTAATAAAATCATATTTTGTTCAATTTAGTAATTGTATTTTTTTTTACATCAGTGCTTTAAGAAAAATGAATTCAGTATTTAATGGATTTAGGGTTAAAGAACTTCTGTTGCTTTCAGGAAATCAAAATAATTTTATATAAGCTATGTTCTATATTGTATATTGTCAGTACTCCACACTAAAAGTAATAAAATGAGTGACTGTCACATCATAGAGAGCTAATTCTCTTAGGGCTAATAAATTAAGGAATTGGGGAATTGTTGGCTTGGAAGGAATCTTTGAGATGGTCTTGTTCAGCTCCTAATTTTGTAAAGGTGTAGCTGATGCCCAGTGAGGGGAACTGGCTGAGAATGCTACCTAAGGGTGGGTGGGTCAGGGCTTCTTAGCCTTGCAAGAGGTCTCCTAGGAAAGGACACAAAGAAAATGTATAATCTTATTTATATTATATTTACATTACTATATTATATAATATTATTTACATAATATATAATATTATGTTGGGAGATTTATAATATTAAAAATAAAATGAAAGTCTTCAGTAGGTAATATGTATGAGAAATATTTTCAAAAAAATGTGTTTAATATGTTTTGAGTAAAAATAGAATTATTGAATCAGTACAATTAGGCAAAAGGTCATGATTAAGAAGACCATGTCTCAAAGATATATTTGAATATACAGACATTTAAGTATACTTTTGAGGTTATGTCAATCACAAGAGAAAGGATTCAGATAATGAAACTGGTGCAGGTGAAATGACTAAGATGGTAAGGCTTAGAGTAAGAAGTTTACCTTATCTGGTAATAGATTAAGTCTAGAAGGCATATTAGAAAAGTCTGGATCACATGAGAAACTTATGGTAAATTTCTCAGTTTTCAGCCCTGAGGGTTTACATCAGCAGATGAACTGCTAATTGAAATCTGTAGATATTTTACTCCTTATTGCACATCAAGTTCCAATTAAATATAAACAAATATTAACTTTCAGGTACATATAAGTAACACTAAAAATTATTTACTCTTTTTTAAAAAAGAATTATTTACTCTTTTCTATGAAATCATTTACCAATTCTTTCTAACTTTTGGAATAATCTACTATCTTAAACTACTTTGGTTTGATAAATTGACTTCACAACTTTTTTATTTACTTCCTTCTGAAATTCAACATCAATGACCTTAATAGAATTCCCAAATCATATCCTCATTTTATTAGGTTTTTATTATTGTGAGGAACAGCTGTTCAATGTTAACACCTTCTTTATAATTTAACAAGTGTTATATTCATCAACAGACATTGGCCATCACCCTGTATTTATTCATTGCCTTTTGCAAGCGAATTAAAATGAAAAGTTTATTTAGAAACATTACCAACATTTTCTCAACCATATTAAAAACATTTCAAAAAGCTTAAAGTCAAACAATAATTGCTTTTGATAAACAATAATGTTGATAATATAAAGAAGGAAAGGTGAGTTGGCATTGGTATGAGTCTCACTTCTTTATATGCTTTCATCTTCTTGCAATCTTTTCATATAAATTCTTCCTCTTTCCAAATAGATTTTCAGAAACAGGAGGAAGGTTAATCTATGAAATAGGCAATGGAAAAATAAAATATTAATGTAGCAGAATACAGAAAGAACACCCTCTTCCTCCACATCTTCATGGGCTTTGTCATGAATGATGAATATGTTTGCATGTGTATCTGACCTTTATAACATTTTCTTTTATATGGAGCTGCAATGCTGTGAATAAGAAATACTCTTCTTAGATATTCCTGAAAACAGCTATTTTATATGTTAATTTCCACTGATACCCTGAGTCTAATTATGAAAATTTGGTTTTCTTTTTTTTTTTAAGATTTTATTTGTTTATGTGAAAGGGAGAGAACACAGGTTAGGGAGAGTGGGAGAGGGAGAAGCAGATTTCCCCGCTAAGCAGGGAGCCCAATGCAGGACTCAATCGCAGGACCCTGGGATCATGACCTGAGCCGAAGACAGATGCTTAATGAACTGATTCTCCCAGATGCCCTGGAAATTTGGTTTTCTTTTTGGAAATATCTTTATAAATTTTAAGCTGATTATTTTGAGCAACTTTCATTTGTTTATAGCGCTGTTAATGAAGTGAGACAGTGTTTCCTTTTTATTAGTTGATATTTTCTTTAAACAACAAGAAGTAGAATACTTAAGATAAAACTAAAATCACTTTGTTTGCCTTCTAATACCTGTCTACATTGCTATGACCAGAATCAACCACACTCATGAATTTGGTGTGTATTTTTCCAATCACTATATTTTTTACTTCCACTAACTAGCTATATTATCTCTAAAACATATAGTATGGCTTTGTGTGTCTTCAAATTCACACAAATGAAAAAGGAGGGAAAGGAGAATCCATCAGTAAACAGTAATATTCAAAGCTAAACAGTGAAATAATATTTGCATTCGTGAGACTGCAAATCTTAAAATGTCTGATGACATCAAATATTGGTAAGGATATGCAAAAATAGGAACTCTTTCCTATATCTTCCTGAAGGAAGTTAAAATTGGTAAATTACTTTGGTGAATAACTGGTTATAGGTAATCATTTTTAAATAAGATAAATATTTATGCATTTACACATTCACAATTATAACTCTTAATTAGTAAGATATTTTTATTATGAATAAATATTTATTATGAATGAAGGAAGGTTTTTCTTCAACTACTGAGGTAATGCTACAATTTCTTACTTTATATATAATTTCTGATGTTGAGCCAAACTTGTGTTCCTGGCATAACTTGCATTTATTCAGCATGATTTATTAAAACACATTTAGTTTTGATCCAAGTATTTATTTAAGATTTTTGTATTTTTGAGTTTGGCAGAATAATGGCCCCCCCAAAGACGTCTGCATCAGTTATTCAGTCTGTGAATGTTCTCTTACATAAGTAAGGGGACTTTGCAGACGTGATTATGTTAAGTATTTGAGATGGAGAGAGGATCCTAGTGTCTGGTATGTGAATCTAATTCTGGGGGTTCTTATAAGAAAGAGGCATAACACCAGAGTCAGAGAAGGAGACATGACAAGAAAACAGCAAAGTGTTGTCAGACTAGAGCCAAGGAATGCCTCTGGAAACTGGAAAAAGCAAGGAAATGAATCTACCCTTGGTCTTCCACAGGAGCATGCAGCCCTGCTGACCCATTTTAGACTTCTAATCACCAGAACTACAAGGGCTGCAGTTTGTGCCACTACATTTGTGGCAATTTGCTGCAACAGCAGTAAACAACAATGAAAACAATGTCTTTAATTGTATTGGTATTTTTCTTGTATTTTCTTTGTTTTGTTTATTGTCAAGGTTATTTTCACTTTATAAAACCAGTTAAATAGCTTCCTGTTTTGTTTTTGTTTTTGCTTTATTCTCTGAATCACTTTTACAAAAGAGAAATCATCCACTCATTCAACACTTGATAAAGTAACTCCCCGGACTATGTATGTTTTTTGTTTGGATGAGGGTTGGGGGAAGGCGTTGGCAAAATATTTTACAACAATTTCAGTTCTCTTAGTTGCTTAAGGTAGCTTCCTGTTCTTAGTTTATTTTTAGGTTGATTTTGATAAATAAGAACTCTGCAGAGAATTTCTTATTTTATCTAAAATTTTAAATTTATTCATACCAGGTTGTTTGTAGTATTCTTTTGTTATTCTTAAAACATATACTGCATTTGTGGCTGTACTCTTTCTTTTATTCCAAATATTTTGTATTCATGGTTTCTTTTTCCTTTTAAATAAGTCTTCTTAAAGTTATTTTTTGTTTTATTCAGTTCTCTTTTAATATTTTCCATATCTTTTTCTCCAGCTTTATTCACATATAATTTATACATAATAAAACTTGCTAATTCTGTGGATTTAGTTTATTGATATTAAGTAATTGTTTACAGTCATGTAACTTTCTCTACAAGCGACATTTCTGTCACCCCATCATCCTCATGCCTCTCTGCAACCAATCTCCTCCATTGATACAGCCCCAAGGAGTCATTGATGTACTTCTTGTCACTAGGTTTTGCTTAGGTTTTGGTTTAAAATTTTATATAAATGGAATGATGCAATATGTAGTCATTTGCAGTTGACAGCTTTTACTTCCTGCCATGTTTGTAAGATTCATCCATGTTGTATATATCAATAGTTCATTTGTTTTTGTCTAATTAATATTTTATAGCATAGACTACTACAATTTATTCATTTACAACTTGACATACATTTGAGTTGTTCCCAGAGTTTGTCTATTATGAATAATACTACTCTGAGCATTTGCATACAAATCTTTATGTGAGCATATGTTTTTATTTCTTTTGGGTAAATTCCAAGGAACAGGCCTCCAGGGTTTGGATGATAAGTGTATGACTAATTTTATAAGATGCTGACAAATAATTTTCCAAAGTGACAGTACCATTTTGTATTCCTACTAGCAATATAGAAGATTTCAGGAGACTCCACATCTCTAGCAATGTTGAATAATGTCTTTGAACATCTTTAATAGGATTGAGTTTGGGTCTATATTTTTATTTTTCCCCATGATGTCTGATTTTTGTTCCTCTGTTGTTCCCTTCCTACCTCCTTTTATGGGATTACTTTAGTATTATTAGAATACAACTGTAGATTTTAATTTGTTTCATGTATAATACTTTGCACTATATTTGAGTGTTTGTTTTAGGAATCAAAATAGGCTTCCTTAAGTTTTCACAGTCTTTTAGAATCGATGTTGTACTACCACACACAAAATATAGAAATTTCAAAGTGGCATAAATCCACTTACTTCTCCCCCCTATACTTTATACTATAGTTGTTAAAAGTATTGTAACTGCATACATTATATATGAGAAAATATAATATTTGCTCAAAACTGTCATATGTTTATAAGGAAATTAAGAGGAAAATGTAAAAAGTTGATGATTTTAATTTACACAGGTATGTAACATTTGTGATATTCTTCCAAGTTTTCATATAAAATTTTTCTCAAACCTGAAGAATTTTCATTACATACAGACACATTTTTTTCCAGTTTGTCTATTTAAATATTATTTGCCCATTTTTTCTTCCCTTTCTACCTAGTCCCTCTTTTTAATAAGACCAATCCCTCAAATGTTGGTGTCTAAGAGGTCTCCAATAATTTATACATTTTAATTTTATTTTACTTATTTTTCAATCTGGACAATTTATTTTTGAGTTCATTGGCACTACCATCTATCATCGATGTTTTTCTACTTATTATGGATAAATTTAAATCCCTGTATTGAATGAATAATATGAGAAAACATTCTAACAATATCACATATTTATGAAACAAAAAGTGCAGTGAAAACTTAATGACCTAACTTTGTAAATAAGTACAGTCTGTAAGAGTAAAGACTAAAAGCTATATATAAACACTATACACTAGAAGGTAAATTTGTGTCTTCTGGGGGTATGGTTTAAAATTCTGGTACCACTATATAGTATACTACAATTGCACAATTAAATAAGTGGATGGAAGATTAGGAGTCAGGTTTCTCATAGTTGGAATAAGAATTTTTACATAAGCAAGGGGAGGAAGCTGAAATGATCTGTGTGGTAGTAATTTAGAGTTGGTTATGATTTAGCTGAGTGTGAATTCATGTTTAGTTTAATATAAATATAGTTACAAGTAGGGATATTTATAAATAAGTGTATACATAGAATAGAACATACATAGATATAGTCCCTTATTCTTTCAGCTAAGAATGCCTACAAACAACAAGCATAATTAGTATCCAGATAGTGGTTTCTAATAACAATCTTCAATAAAAAAGATGTAAACCAGAGCTTCTTGAAGAAATAGCAGATTCTAGGACTAGAGAAGGAAATATATGAGTCTGGAGTATCTTATAGTGCCAGAAACAAGACAGTTCTAAACACACACACACACACACACACATTGGTATAGGTTTGTCAAAAATGCACATGAGCCAATAAAAAAGCTCCCCATGGCCAAAGCTGGAAGAATTTGAGCCAAAAATACATAAAGTACAATTGGTTTATAAATGAAAGTATAAAATAAATATCAATGAGACCATATATAAATGAGATATAAATGAGAGAGTAAATAAATAAATGATTGTGGAGAAGAGGCAAATCTTCCTTATAGGAAAATTCCGGATAATTTATGTATATATACTCCTTTCCAGGAGGTGGAGCTTAATTTTTCTTCCCCAACTTGAGTGTAAACTGGGCTTAATGATTTTCTTCTAAAGAAATAGAATATGGAAAGAGGGCAAAAAAAAAAAAAAAAAGTTTACAGAGGAGAAATTTGACAAACATGACCTCATCCTGGGGACCAAGGTCAACATCAGCAGTGCTAAGCAGGTGTGTGCCCTTGATACGATGTCCTGAGTGTGTCACTATACTTCTTGTGGCCTTCCTCCTAAAAACCATAACCAAAGTCTAATCATGAGAAAAACATGAGACAAATCACAATTAAAGACATTCTACACAATTCCTAACTAGTACTCTTCAAAATTGTTAAGGTAATAAAAGACAAAGAAAGTATGAAACTGCCACAACTGTGAAGAACCTAAGGAGAAATGGCAACTAAAAGCAATGTGATACACTGGATAGGATTGTTATGGAAAAACCCAAGTTTGGCTACTTGCACCTCAAAAAGCCAACACTCAAGAAACGAGTTTTGATTGGAAAAAAATAGGAAATTCATTCCAAAGAGAGAGAAGGGACACTCTTGCCCAAAAACCAATTCCAAGATTTCTGCCGGGCCCCAAATTTTTTTAAAGGAACTTCACAGCAGTTCACCATGTAAAAGGGAAGCACAGTGGTCTGTAACACTTCTTGATTGTGTGCAGACTCAATGTTGACAGCTACAGATCTTATCATGGTGTTTAGAGGTTGTGTATTGGTGCTGATGGAGCGGTTGTATAAGAAAGTCTGGTTCTGAGTCTTTCTAGGAAGCAAGGCATGATCTATAGATACACAAAGCAAGGTTTAGTTAATCAACCATGTGGACTAAAGGTTTACTTAATCAATCTTTTGGGCTAAATCATGTGCTTGCTGAAATTTAAAGACTACTAAGCTGGCTGGAGGGGTCCAGGCATTAGTTTCAGGATCATGGAATAAAAAATGTATGTATTTGGTAAAAACTAAGAAATATGAACAAGGACCTCCTGGTTGGCTCAGTTGGTTAAGTGTCTGCCTTTGGCTTAGGTCGTGACCTCCAGGTCCTGGGATCAAGTCTGCATCAGGTTACCTGCTCAGTGGGGAGCCTGCTTTCTCCTCCTTCCTCTGCCACTCCCCCTGCATGTGTTCTCTCTCTCTCAAATAAATAAAATCTTAAAAAGAAAAGAGCTTGTATATTTTTAAAAAAAGAAATACGAATAAAATATGGGCCTTAGTTAACAATAATGTATCAATATTGGTCCATTAATTGTCACAAATATTCCACACTAATCTAACATGTTAATAATAGGAAAAACTGGGTAAAGGTTATAGGACAACTTTATATTATCTTTCCAGTTTTTTGTAAGTCCAAAACTGTTCTTAATTTTAAAATTATTTTTTTTAAAGATTTTATTTATTTATTTGACAGACAGAGATCACAAGTAGGCAGAGAGGCAGGCAGAGAGAGAAGGAGAAGCAGGCTTTGTGCTGAGCAGAAAGCCTGATGTGGGGCTCGATCCCAGGACCCTGAGATCATGACCTGAGCCGAAGTGGCTTAACCCACTGAGCCACCCAGGTGCCCCTTAATTTAAAATTTTTTTTTTAAAATTTTTTATAAACATATGTTTTTATCCCCAGGGGTACAGGTCTGTGAATCACCAGGTTTACACACTTCACAGCACTCACCAAAGCACATACCCTCCCCAGTGTCCATAATCCCACCCCCTTCTCCCAAACCCCCTCCCCCCAGCAACCCTCAGTTTGTTTTGTGAGATTAAGAGTCACTTATGGTTTGTCTCCCTCCCAATTCCATCTTGTTTCATTGATTCTTCTCCTACCCACTTAAGCCCCCATGTTGCATCACCACTTCCTCATATCAGGGAGATCATATGATAGTTGTCTTTCTCTGCTTGACTTATTTCGCTAAGCATGATACGCTCTAGTTCCAACCATGTTGTCGCAAAAGGCAAGATTTCATTTCTTTTGATGGCTGCATAGTATTCCATTGTGTATATATACCACATCTTCTTGATCCATTCATCTGTTGATGGACATCTAGGTTCTTTCCATAGTTTGGCTATTGTGGACATTGCTGCTATAAACATTCGGGTGCACGTGCCCCTTTGGATCACTACGTTTGTATCTTTAGGGTAAATACCCAATAGTGCAATTGCTGGGTCATAGGGCAGTTCTATTTTCAACATTTTGAGGAAGCTCCATGCTGTTTTCCAGAGTGGCTGCACCAGCTTGCATTCCCACCAACAGTGTAGGAGAGTTCCCCTTTCTCCGCATCCTCGCCAGCATCTGTCATTTCCTGACTTGTTGATTTTAGCCATTCTGACTGGTGTGAGGTGATATCTCATTGTGGTTTTGATTTGTATTTCCCTGATGCCAAGTGATATGGAGCACTTTTTCATGTGTCTGTTGGCCATCTGGATGTCTTCTTTGCAGAAAAATTTTAAGAAAATGAATAAAACATTAAAAAAAAACACACTTACAGTTTGTTGAGTATACAATGAATTATAGGTGCCCCAATAACAGCAGAAGTCCTCCAATTTTCTGGGGCACCTGAGTGACTCAGTTGGTTGAGAATCTAATCCAGTTTTGGCTCATCATGATCTCAGGGATGTGGGATCCAGCATTATTTTGGGCTCTGTGCTCAGTATATAGTCTGCTTGAGATTCTCTCCGTCCCCTTCCCCCTCCCTGACTCCTCTTCCTGCTCACACTCTTTCTTTCTCAAATAACTAAATAAAATCTTTCTTTAAAAGTCCTATTTTCTCATAAAACTTTTCTCAATAATTATAGAAACAATAATATTAACAGAGAATTTTATAGGTGTTTCAGAAATACACACACACTCATATATGCATACACACCGTATTTATGGCCAAATTTTCCTTAAATTCGCAAGATATTTGGATATTTGATGTGATGTGGGCCAGAAGCAAATGGTCAAGAAAGAATTTTGAGACATTTTGGTGCAAAAAGGTGTTTTTATTATAGCACAGGGACAGGACCTCTGGGGCAAAAAGAGCTTCACTGGTTTTGTGAGGAGCAATTGGTTATATAATTTTAAGTTGATGGGGTAGAGATAAAGGAGGTTTCTAAAGTTATTTTCTTTGTTTTTTAAAAAGATTTTTGTTTATTTATTTGAGAGAGAGAGAGAGAGTGAGAGTGAAAGAGACAGCAAGCACAAGTGGCGTGAGGGTCATGGGGAGAAGCAGACTTACCGCTGAGCAGATCCTGGTGTGGGGCTTGATCCCTGGACTCCAGGATCATGACCTGAGATGAAGGCAGACACTTAGCCAACTAAGCCACCCAGGAGCCACAATTTTAATATGTTAAACAATTCTTACAGGATCCTGGCGGTCTGGCCACTGTCAAGCTAAGGATTTTCGCATCTAGTAAAGCATAACATTAAGGCAGTTGTGAGTTCCTTGAGGAATGTCTAATACTCTGTTTGTCTCAAGTATTTGTCAATGGGCTGCAAGTTGTAAGGAAATTAAATTTTATCTATATTTCTTTTGCCTTTGTTCTCCTTATCAAGGCAACCTTCCATAACTGACTGTTCTGAGTATTATAAAGCTAGATATAATACATCCTTATGAAAGTAGATCTATGATTAATGGTTTTGGATTCTAGAATAAACATGGACTTCTGTGTAATTTCAGATATCACTTTTATTTTTTGGATATTATCTTAACTTTATTGTAAGTTGCTGTGAATCTTAACGTTTTGTGTGTTAATATCTGTGCTATGTCTGGATGACATATTAGTATAACCTTGGTTTTCATTCTTAACATCAATCATTAAAATAATCCCTTTCTATGATCTTTACCCATATAATTGAATCTCACTGAAATCAACAAGGCAGCAGATGGTCTTATTTTAAAACACCAGTTTTCATTTAACTTCAAGAAGTAAAACAGAATTATGCAGTCCATTTGAGAAGTTTCTTAGTTAATGAAAACATTCTATAAAAAATGAATATTTTGCCCTTTTATAGCATTCCAGGTCTTGTCAAAATCATTGAACTCTTTTAAAGTTAACTGAAGAACAGAGAAATGTGTTCGAGGCAGAGTTGTAATTGTGACTTCAGTTCATCCTGCTATACATTTATGGATCTAAGTGCTGTTGGGGCAGCCCTCCATTAGAAAGAAGAGCCTGTGCTCTTTCTTCATGCTGTCCTCTTTGTATGTCTAATAAATTCAGCTATGGATTAGATGTATGTGGGAGAAAGAAAGAGAAAGGAGTGTATATGTCCATGTAATAAACAATTCAAATGCCTTTGAGGTATTTGCATACTGGTGTTAGAACAGGTTATCTGATACTGTTTCCTAGGCAATAAGCCATGTCACTTAGCTGAAATAAGGACTGTATCCTGGTATGCAGAGAAGGCAGAGAAGCGGTGATGTGAAAAGCAACTTTCTGCAACCTATTACTATTGTTAACAAGATGCAGTCTATTTCTATAAAAGCAGTAAACAGAAGTGCTTTCAGACAAGGGACAAAGGCAAAAGAAATCGGGGCTATTTCCATAGCAACAGAGATCTACTGTTGTTGGTAGATTATACTTTTTTTTAAACCTAATAATATTGATATTACTCATTAATGATTTTATAGAAGTAGAAATTTAGAAAGCCCTGATCCTGAACTAATGACTTAAAATGTAAGACATAGAAACTGCATTAATTGAAAGTGTCACTAAAGTCCAGGGTGATGTGGTGAATTTCGATGACTGACACTAGGGAAACTAAGAAATTACTGACTGCTACAAATGTTGCTTTTTGTTTTTCTGAAAAATTCAGAGAAATCTTCCCTAATTTATTTGTACCAAGGACTGTGTCAGGGGACAAGTGCAAGATATAGAATATGTCGACATAATGTGTGCCTAGGCATCTCAGTCAGTTAAGTATCAGCCTTCTGCTCAGATCATGATCCTGGAGTCCTGGGATGGAACCCCGTGTCAGGATCTTACTAAGCAGGGAGTTCGCTTCTCCCTCTGCCCCTGACCCCGCTCATGCTCTCTCTCGCACGCGCGCTCTCTCTCTTAAATAAATAAATAAATAAAGCAAAAAATAGACATTAGAGAAGTGATGTAAATGGAATTAAGTTTAGAATGTGTGAAGGGAATCTGAATAGATTGCAACATTACATACAAAGATCTGATTTAAAAAGAGAGAGAGAAATGTAATTGAAACAATAATGTGTTTTCTTTAGAAGTAAATCCTGGAGAGAAAAAAAGAAAAGGAAACAAAGGGTAAGATTTCAGAGTTGGAAATGCACTTTAGGACCGTGCATGTTCAATTTGCATATGAAGTGTTAAAAGGCATTCATTTATGCAAATATTTATTGAGCCTCTACTATATGCCAGATACTATTTTGAGTACTTGGAGTATATAAGTGATTTAAAACGGACAAACATCTCTGTCTTTGTGGACTTATATTCTCAAGGGAAAATAAAGACAATAAAAAGTAAGTAAAGATAATAAATAAGAAAGTTGTGCAGGTGTGTGCATAATAAGTGCTATATAAAAAATGCAAAATCAGCAGGATAGCAGGCATGAAGGTGGAGCTACAATTTAAGATGGAGTATCAGGGTTGGCCTCATTGCATAAGCAACATTTGCAGAGGTTAGCAATGCCAAATAGCTTAGGAAGACCATCCCAGTTAGAAAGAAGGGGACTGTGTTGACAATATCACATGCACAAATAATGGCAGACCAGGGTCAAAACCCAGTGCCTGTCCTCTCTGTCTCATTGTCTTCTCTATCTCTCAATTTTAAATAATTGCCCACCAATATAATTTCCTGTACAATTGTTCTAGTTCAGAGGTTCTCAGTGGGCTGTCTTTGGACCAGCAGCATCAACGTTATCTGGGAACTAGTTAGAAATAAAAACTATCAGGCCTTACCCAAAGACTTACTAATTGAGCAAGCTCTTCAGCTCCCCAAGCTTCTGATAGTTATTTCTCTAAATACACTGCATATCCTCTTCAGTGACTTCCCTCACTTTTGATTCTGGGGTCTGTTACATCTTTCATAAATGAGTCCTAACTTATCAACTATCCTAGTACCATAATATCCCAGTCTGTTTTTGTTTGTTTGTTTGTTTGTTTTGTTTTTTTGTAAGAAGGAAATATTCAACAGAAGTTATTCCAGAATAAAGAAGACACACCTTCAATGTACTGTAATCAGAGCCAAATGATGACAGAATGGATACCCAAAGATGAAGGCCTGTCCTGGTGCTATCCTAACAAAAACAAATATAAGAACAGCCAAGTTCAGGGCACCTGGGTGGCTCAGTGCATTAAAGCCTCTGCCTTCAGCTCAGGTCATGGTTTCAGGGTCCTGGGATCAAGCCCCGCATTGGGCTTTCTGCTCAGTGGGGAGCCTGCTTCCCCCCCTCTCTCCCTGCCTGCCTCTCTGCCTACTTATGATCTCAGTCTGTCAAACAAATAAATAAAATATTAAAAAAAAAAAAAAGAATAGCCCAGTTCTGGGACACCAATTCACCCAACCTGGAAGAAATTTTGGGGGAAAGGAATCTCATCCATAGAAAAATAAATGATTTTCTAGAACCAATCTGAAAGTAATGTGTCTCTGGAGAGAGAGACCCAACAAAAGTCACTGTTGAGTCAATTTTCACCTAAATGTGAGGCAGTATAGATTTTCAATTAAATTTTGTTATGTTTTCTTCCTTTCCGTTACTTAATATTAGAATTATACTCTAATTTAAGGTGGATAAGTACAAGGATACATTATATCTTGTTCCTTTCACTTCGGCCTAAATCTTACTAGTAGTCATGATGTTTTGAACCATGTTGGACTTTTACTTCTGATAATAGATCATAAGGGAGATCAGAACACCTAATCCACTAAAAATAAACACAAAAAGTGAACAAAATACAAAAATTCTTCTTGAAAACAGAATCAGGCTTCTGGAAATCAAGCATCATGGCTGTGAAAGGTTTTGGGACAGAGATTCAAGGGATAAAGAAAATTCACAGTAGGTATCCAGGCAGTTAGGACTATGTTACCTTAAGAAGCATCTACATTTGGGGAGAGTTGTTGACAAGATGATACTCTGAGCAGAAATTCTAGCCAACTCTATAGGAATTAGAGACAAAACATTAGAGTTCAGAGCCCCCCAGAATATGTCTGGTGAAACCTGCAAGCTTTGGATTTCAACTCCAAAAGTCTATAGACTAGGAGTAAAAGTGGATGGAAATAGACCCACACTTAATCCAGTTCCTAAAATGAGGAAAATATAGGTGTTATAATGGGACAAATACAGCTGTCATTATTTGCTGATAATTAGGAATGCAGATGGGTGTTTTGGAATGGTAGAATGAGGAGCTCAGCAGATCTTTTTTTTTTTTTTTTTTTTTTTTTTTGGAAAAACAACCATTTAACTGGAGAAAATTATAATACACACACACACACACACACACACACACACACATCACTTAAAGTATCTGGAGCTCATCTTGAGTGCATACAGCAAATGGAGAACCATCCATTCATGAGATCTACTAAGTCTCAGTAAGAAGAGCAGAATCCTGTGGTGTTTATGCCGCATTTGCTTCCCCACCCCTTCCACCTTTATCTTATGGAAGTTTAAATACAGGCACTATACTCTGGATAGGTGCA
This sequence comes from Mustela erminea, assembly GCF_009829155.1. Classification (NCBI taxonomy): domain Eukaryota; kingdom Metazoa; phylum Chordata; class Mammalia; order Carnivora; family Mustelidae; genus Mustela; species Mustela erminea. The sequence continues at coordinate 26,548,252 of NC_045618.1, forward strand.
TCCAACAAGAGGGGGCTCCCTCTCCCCTCAAATCCTAATCTAAGGCTCTAGTTTCACTGGGATGGGCAGGCTGCTGGCATTTCAAATAAAGTCAGTCTTTTCAGGCAGAACTGTGGAGATCTTTAACCCTATGACCTACCTACTTTACCCTGGGGAGAAACAGGAACTGGGAGGGAGACAGTGGCTTTCTACTTCTTCCAGGGTGAATCTGCTCTATGAGCTGAAAATGGGAGGGATAGTAGTCCCTGGTCCTGTAGGCTTGCCCTTCCTCGTATGAGACCTTCACCCACAGGTAACCCTTGACAGGGGTTACTGGGGCCCCAGTGTTTATGGCCTACTGTACTTAGAGTAAGTTCTTACCCTGTGAATAGGGGCTGCATGAAGAACAAGCCTCTGTCCTCTCATTGCACTTATTTTGACCAGAGCTTGTGCAACATGGGAGTGAGGGTAGTGATGATGAGATCTGATTATAAGAACTACTAAGGTAGGGGCTCCTGGGTGTCTCAGTGGGTTACACCTCTGCCTTCAGCTCAAGTCATGATCTCAGGGTCCTGGGACTGAGCCACCCACGCCTTGCGCTTTCTACTCAGCAGGGAGCCTGCTTCCCCTCTCTCTCTGCCTGCCTCTCTGCTTATCTATGATCTCTCTCTGTCAAATAAATAAATAAAATCTTAAAAAAAAAATACTAAGGCACTCTTTCAGCTATGAGCAAGTGATCCTAGACTGTAATTCACATGAAAAATAAAAGCACCAGTAAAGGTAATTTTGTAATTACAAAAGACAGTGAAATTGCATATTTCTTCTCTTAATTGATTTAAAAAGCAATTGCATAAAACAATATGTATATATATAGAGAAATGTAATTATTTAATAATAATAGCATAGAGGAAGTGAGAATAAAACTGTATTAGATGAAGATTATTGACACCAGATGCTAAGTTGAATCTATTAGAAAAAAGGAAAATAATCAGAAATAGTAAATAAGATGGCTAATATAACAAACTCTACAGATGCAAGTGTATACTTGATCACGTTTCTTCTTTGGCTTTCTTATAATGTATAAGATTATATTAAATAATAATTAAACAATGTGTTGAGTTTTTAACATATATATATCATACATATAAAAACAACAACACAAAAATCAGAGGAAATGGAGCTATGTAGGAGTAAAGTCCAAGAACAACAACTGAAAATATATTTTTTATATATAAATATAATTTAAAAAATTACTCTAGAAACTCAAATGTTATATTAGAAAACGTGCACTTAATATAAGTGAAGTAAGTAAACAAAGAACAGAAGAATAAAAAAGTATGAATTTTAAATTTTTAAAATTTAAAAATATTTAAAAATATATTTAAAAAATACTTAAAAAGCAAATGGATGTAAATCCAACCATATGAATGACAGTAAATTGGACTGAATTAAATAATTTAATTAAAGGCAGAGATTATCAGATTAGTAAAAAAAAGAAAGATGTTACCTACCATATACTTTTTACAAAGACACCGTTAGATTCAGGGATGCAAATAGGTTGAATGTAAAATGATTGGAAAGAGATTAACACATAAACAGCTAACATTAGTGTGCCAAACTATCTATATGAACAAATGTTGCCAGAAATAAATAAGGGTATTACATAATGATAAAATGGTCAAAGCATCGGGAAGATATTAACAAGAACATAAAAACAGAGCCTCAAATAAGGTCAGCATATGGAATATAGTCGATGTTATTATAATAGTGACTCTATTATAATAGTGACTCTACAGAGTGTAGCTACATCTGTGGTGAGCACAGCATAATATATAGAATTATCAAATCACCATGTTGTTCACCTGAAACTAATGTAACATTATGTGTCAACTATACTTCAGTTAAAAAAAAAATCTCCAAAATACATAAAGCAAAAACAGAATTGAAGAGAGAAATACACAATTCAACAATAATATTTGGAGTCTCCAATGCCCACTTTTAATAATGGATAGAACAAATAGAAATCAATAGGGAAATAGAAGACTTAAACAGCAGTATAAATCAATTAAACCTAACAATTGTCCCTGGAATGCTCATTCCAAAACAGCAAAATGCACATCTTTCTCATGAGCACCTGAAACATTCCCCAAGAAAAACCACATCCTAGACCAGAAAACAAGACTCAATAAATTTAAAAGGATTGAAATCATGCAATGTATAATCTTTAACAACAATGTAATTGAGTTAGAAATCAATTGTATACGTAAAAAACCCCAATAAAGTCTGTTTTTAAAAAGTAATGTGTGACTTTTCCATGGTTCTTGGCCAGAAGGTTAATATTTAATAATTAGCTACTTTTATATACCAATGGAAGATCAGTTAAAATTAAAATTTTCTTAAAGATACAATGTATAAATTCTTATTCTAGGTTAGATAGGATAAACATTCTTCACTCTTTCTTTCCCAACTCATTACAGCAATAAAAACCGTAGGCAGAGTGTCTGGAATACCTATTTGAAGACACTGAAAATTAAATAGCAACAGCTAGATTGAGAAAGAACACCAAAATTTGAACTACTACACATAGTCAAGGAATTTACCATTGTTTTTCTTCCAGGATCTTCTGACCTAAATTCAACACAAGTTGAAACCTGGAAGTCAGCACTATTTTTCAGACAATGAGAGCTCCTAAAATAAGCCATCTAGTCTGGCTTGAGGCATTGGAAAAGAACTAATTCATAGAAAGGACAAAATCTCCCATTTCTTCCCCCCATTTCTTTTATTCTCTCACATCTGAGTCCCTTTATGAATCAAGTGTATCTCTGTATAATATAAATATATATTGGAAAGCAGAAAAGTGTGAAAACATCATTTAAAATAAGTCTAAAATTGAAAGACTCAGGAATCAAAGTAACAAAATATGCACAGTGTCAGTTTATAGAAAACTAAAAATGTGATAAAATAAATAAAAAAGAACATAAAAATGAAGAGTTACATTGTGTTCATCAAATGGAAGTGTCATGTAGTAAACATAAAAATTATCCATAAATTGATACATAATTTTAATGGAAAACAAATCCAAATGCCAGAAGGATTTTTGTAGATATGGACAAGTGATTCTACAATTTATTGGAAAGGTAGAGGAACTAGACTATCCAAATTCTGGATAAGTATGATAAAGTTTTAGTTTTAGTTTTATCTTCTGATAATTTTGGTAAATGAAGAACTGTTCCATGATCTTATTATGTTGATAATTACACAAATGTATACGTGTTTAAAATTCATGGAACTATATATCCACAGAAAGAGTTACTGTATGATAGATACAGAAATCAAATATAATATCAAATACCTAAGGAACTCCCAACAAAAGATGCATATAACTCTATAGCTAACTATAAACCATTATTGAGAGAATTAAGAGCCCTAAGTAAAGGTTGTTGTTTTCTATGTTCATGGATATGGAAGACTCCATTTTGGAAACAAGCAAGTATCCATTAATCTGTAGAGTCAATGCAATCCCTATCAAAATCCTATCAGTTTTTGTTTTGTAAAAAAATTATAAGCTAACCCTAAAATGTATGTAATAGGTACATAACCAGAAATGGCCAGCATACTTTTTCTTTTTGATTGAGTATAGCTCACACACAATGTACATTAGTTTCAAGTGTACAATTTAGTGATTTGATAAGTTTATACATTATTCTGTGTTTACCACAAGTGTAGGTACCATCTGTCCCAATACATTATTACTACAATATTATTGGCTATATCCCTTATTCTGTGCCTTTTATTCCTGTGACTTATTCATTCCATAACAGGAACTCTGGATCTCCCAATCCTGTTCACCAATTTTGTCCAGCCCACCACCCCCGTATTTTTTTCACTCCCATACTTTTGAATAAAAAGAACAAGTTGGAGGGACTTGCTCTACTAGGTATCAGTATTTATTAGAAAGCTATAATGGTTAGGATAGTGGCATCTGAGTCAAGGTACATTAACAGGTCAGTGGAAGAGATTCAAGAGTCTGGAAAAAAGGCCTAGGCATAGATAGACACTAGGTTTATGAAAAGATTAGTAATGACAGCAGAGATAAAAATGTGACCCTTTCAATCAGTAGTGTTGGGATAACTGTATGGCAATATGAGAAGAAAACTTAACATCTGTCTTACACAAAACCCAATTCTGATAGATTATAGACTAAAATATGAATGGCAAATCAATAAAAGTTCTGGACATAAATAAATGGAGATAATCCCATTAGTGTTATAGTCCTGGAGAATTGACAGATTGGAACCTAAATTTGAAGCATTCTCATCAAACACATTCTTTCTCTTCTTATGATGACAGATACAAGTCATATTACATTTATGCACAGAAATCCTTTTATCCTATGAAATCATGTGCTTTAAAATAATTTTGGTAATATTGACCATTTTTATAAAGCACATTCATTATTAAAATGTTGAGACTTTTCAAATAATAAAATGGTCTTAGATGTACATAATGGTCTTAGATCTACACAATGGACCTTAGATCATATGCAGACTATACAAATGTATATATCACTGGACTTCTGAAATTTTTCAGCATGCACTCTTTTTGCAGTTCAAACTTGATTTGACTTTTTTTTTTAAAGATTTTATTTATTTATTTGTTAGAGAGAGAGAGCACGCATGGGAGCACAGGGAGCACCACAGACAGAGTGGCAGGCAGAGGGAGAAGCAGGCTCCCTGCAGAGCAAGGAGCCCGATGTCGGACTCGATCCCAGGACTCTGGGATCATGACCTGAGCCGAAGGCAGCTGTTTAACAAACTGAGCCACCCAAGCGTCCCTCTGATTAGACTTTTTCGAAAACATCCAAATTCTGATTTTTGTAGTAGCATTCTCATTTTTAAACATTACCTATAGTGAGTTCTTTTTAAAAATTTGTTTAATCCACTTTGACAACTTCAAATGATATTTTATTTATAATTATATTTTGTAAATTATATTCACTTACTCTGCTTTCTAATTCATTAGTATTTTCAGAAAAAAATTCTGAAAATGGTTTGGCTGTCTCTAATTCAAAAGAAAGTATATCTTCACTGAACCATCTTTGGATAGAAAATTCAGAAAGTCATGAACTCTACCTCATAGGGCAGTTGGACAGATTAAAAAATAACATTTGTCAAATAATTGTAACACTTGGGATGTATGCGTGCACAGTAAATTAATTACTTACTGGTGCATTAAAATGTCTAAGATTATAATCCAGGATTTTATTCAATGTCTTCAACCTGGGTATATTTCTCATGTGAGAGAAATTCCTCTGATTGATGAGGAGTTTAGTTTGTTTTAGAGAGTAGAGCTTTCAGCATGACCTCTGACTTCCACCTGAACTATAGCTGTCAAACAAGGAGTGTTATTTTATGAAGTGATGTTTCTCATCTCTACTAGTTTATATGAGAAAGTGGTGATTTTCAAACAACTCCTTTTTTAAAAAAAATACCAGTTTCCAAATTAAAATCACTTCTTAGATATTTGTGAGAATCCAAAATGTTTAAATAGAGGAAGATTAACAATATCTCAGAAATTTCCTGCGGTGTCACAGAGTACGATCTATCTAGGAACAAAACAAAACAAAACACCTCTTTTCTGTGAACCCTAATCCCCGAGTTTATAAAGTTTGTTCTCGCTTGGTTTGCTTATTTTAAACTTTCTAGGTCAGAGGTCCTAAACTCTGATGTGTTTTGGAGTTCCTCTCCATTTTTGTAATTGTTTTCCAGGTCTTTCCTCCTTATCCTGCTTCAACCCTTCCCTTTAGTCAAGTGCTGGTTCATGTTCTTCCCATGCACCTGTCCTCTCAGCCTGACACTGAAAACTTGACCCCTCCTCCCTCTTCACTGTCGCACCCATTCTGAGGATGTGGTATCTTCTGTAAGGCTTGAAAAGTGTCTACACAGCTTTCCAGTACCACTGTGGGGACTGCTTTCCAATCTGAGAATGAGGTCAACAGTTTCTCTTCTGGCTAGCTCAGGCTAACACTCTGTATGCCCCAGTTTTCATAGTGGCCTCATGGGACCCAAGCATGGGAATCAGCTGTCATTTTCTGTGTTAGCCACCATTTGTCTTAGATTCTTCTTCATTATTCCAGATTCATCCAGACTTCCTTCAGAAGTGCCTTGTGTTCATTGAGAATCCCCACTAGTGCAAAGTTATTTAGAGACCTGACAAGACTAAGGACTTGCTATGTTATTTCTAAATATTAAAAAAAAAACAAGTAGATGTCCATCAACAGATGAATGGATAAAGAAGATATGGTATATATACATAATGGAATAGTATGCAGCCATCAAAAGAAATGGAATCTTGCCATTTGCGATGATGTAGATGGAACTAGAGGGTATCATGCTTAGCGAAATAAGTGAAACGGAGAAAGACAACTATCATATGATCCCCCTGTTATGAGGAAGTGGAGATGCAACATGGGGGGTTAAAGGGGTAGGAGAAGAATAAATGAACAAGATGGGTTGGGAGGTAGACAAACCATAAGTCACTCTTAATCTCACAAAACAAACTGAGGATTGCTGGGGAGAGGGTGGTTGGGAGAAGGGGGGTGGGGTTATGGACATTAGGGAGGGTATGTGCTATGGTGAGTGCTGTGAAGTGTGTAAACCTGGCGATTCACAGACTTGTACCCCTGGAGACAAAAATATATGTTTATAAAAAATAAAAAATTAATTAAAAAAAAAGCAATAGTTTTGTCTGAAGATAAAATGTGATTCGGCAATAAACTTTGACCAGGAATGGTCACCAACTGTGACCAACTTCATGCTGGTATCGGCTGTACAACGAAACATTTTGTATGAACTTACATTTTCTCATGGAATGGTCAAACACTTTCAGGCTAAAAAAAGTTATTGAGAAGTCTCCTTGTTAAATTACAGATCTTTTTTCTCTGTTCTCACCAAGGAATAAAATGTAATGATGTGATGGAATGGAGGTGCTAGCTAAAGCAATGGTAATGATCACTTGCAATATATGTGTGTCATACATTGTATATCTTAAAACTTAACACAGTGAATATGTTAATGATATCTTGATAAACTTGGAAAAAAGATTTCCCCCCATCCTTTGCTCATCCAGTTTAAATAGAGTATTGTTAACATAATTTGCAATACATTTTAACACGCACTGTGTTAAAACAACAACAACAACAGCACTATGAAATCTGGAATCCTGATTTTTATGGTTGCTGATAAGAGAAAGAGCTCGAGTCAATTCTTCAAGAGTAAAGTCAAATAACACAAAGTAAAAACCTTGCTTATGTAAGCACCTAATACAGCTTCCTTTACAAAGTTTTACTAGACCATTTTACATTCTAAAATTCTCACAATTCCCTTTTGGGTGGTGATGAGTACTTCTGAGTAATGCCTAAAAGGAAATTACTTCATCATTCTGGAAAGAAGCTCAAAGCAGGGATCTCCCAGAGGCCTATTTACGGAGGTAAATATTAAAAATATAACCCAGTACAGAATTATAATAGTTCTCTCTATGCACAGGAAAGTTACATTATTTTTTTTTCCACCTTCCACTGTTACCTTTATAGAGCCTCCTATAAAGCAAGGTCCCAAAGGGACATTTACATGTTTATAGTCACCTCTAATTGTAAAGGTCCCCTAGGGTAACACAAAGCCTTCTGTTGGAAAGGAGGAGTATACTGTATGTTCTACCTTCTTCTTCCTTCCTCTACCTTGGAACATTATGTGGATTCTCTAAATCACTGATGAGGTCCCAGGAGCTAAAAAGGTTTTATTTCATATTGGTCAGAAGTTCTGTTTGTCCTTTATTGTGGTGCTGCCCCGGGAACGCTGCAGAATGTTGAGTCAGATGGTGACTCAATACATTTCATGTTACTTTACCTGGAAGGATTTTATATCTCTGTAATAAATCCTTTTTAGAATGTATTTAGCTTTTGCACATATGAAGGCAATTCCTAGAATGGGGGCTAGCACCCCCTTTAATTAATGAGGAAAGGTGAATACTACCACAGGCTGGGTGTTTGCCGCCAGAAAATTTAGGGATTTACTGAGCTGTCTTAGAACCTAGGCAAACACCTAGACATCTACAGATGACATGGTTTTCTTTAAATATCACTATGCAAAGGTGTACTTTACAGTGGGAAAGCATATCATTTGCATTATTTTTCAAAATTGACAGTAAATTTTGTTTTGCATAAGTGCAAGCACTAATGAACTAGAAATTTTCTTGTAGACATTGTGACTACCTTCATTCTCTTAACATTCTCTACATATTCAAGAATTTTAATGGCCTTTGTCAATGTGCAGGGATATGAAAAGAAAGCCACGCTGCCATGACTATTTGTAAAATGTGATACTTACTTCATATTGTCACTTCTTCCATGGCCAGGTATACTCTTTCACAAATTAGTATATTGATACAATTGTTTATATATTTACTAGTTACATACATGTAATATGCATTTGAATAATAGACATTGTTTGTATAATGTATATTTGTATAAATTTTATATTTGTACTTTTGTATAATTTGTATATGTTTTTGTATATTTTCTATATTTTGTATATACTTGTATATTTTATATAATTTGTATTTTTGTATAATATTTTGTATATTTGTATAAATTTGTATAAACATACATAGACTAAGCTTTCAAATAGTTTTTAAAACTAGGGCTATATGAGCTGACTAAATTATTTCTTAAAAACAAATGGCCACTTATTTGTGGAGCATAACAAATAGCATGGAGGACATGGGGAGTTAGAGAGGAGAAGGGGGTTGGGGGAAATTGGAAGGGGAGGTGAATCATGAGAGACTATGGACTGTGAAAAACAATCTGAGGGGTTTGAAGAAGCGGGGGGGTGGGAGGTGGGGTACCAGGTGGTGGGTATTATAGAGGGCACGGATTGCATGGAGCACTGGGTGTGGTGAAAAAATAATGAATACTGTTATGCTGAAAATAAATAAATTTAATTTTTAAAAAATGGCCCTGGGGCACCTGGGTGGCTCAGTGGGTTAAAGCCTCTGCCTTCGGCTCAGGTCATGATCCCGGGGTCCGGGGATTGAGCCCCGCATCGGGCTCTCTGCTCAGCAGGGAGCCTGCTTCCTTTCCTCTCTCTCTGCCTCTCTGCCTCCCTGTGATTTCTGTCTGTCAAAATAAACAAAATCTTTAAAAAAAAAATGGCCCTAATGTGTTAAATGCAAACTATATGTTTCTATGGTGCAATTAAAATGATATATGAATCATTATTTTTCCAGTTTGCATAGCTAATCTTTGGCATGAAGAGGTGTTGTAGTATGCCCAAGTTTTCATTACCCTAAGTAGTGATGTGGGATATAAACCCAGGCAGGCTGACTCTAGGTTATGCTTCCATCAGGACACACCATGAGAGGAAGCAGAAAAAGTGATAGAAGCAATGGGCTTTGCAGTTCTTCCCTTAGAATAACATGAGAATATGAGGCTAATAAGTTTGAGAAAATGGTCAGACCTGGGCTGTGATGCTTTCTCAGTCCCTGGTGCTGTCAGTCATGAAGTTGCTTGGGATGGACCCATTTTTTAAAAGAAATCTGAGTATAGGGAATCATCTTTGAAAGGTACCACCTCTGCTTTCATGTTGCATTGTGCTCCAGACATGTATGATCCCAGAATCATTCCCAGTTCTGCCATTTGGAAGGCACTCAATACTGTTTTTGAGGACTAGAATCAAACAGATATAATAATTGTTAACACACATTTCTTGTATTATCTGTAATGGAACAAAGTAAAATTTGTAAACCATTTTTTAAAGTTTTTATTTCAATTCTAGTTAGTTGATTTCACAAGTTGAACTTAGTGATTCAGCACTTATATATAATACTCATTCATCACTTATATATAATACTCAGTGCTCCTCACAACAAGTGCCCTCCTTAATACCCAATACCCATTTATAATCTGGCTTTTTTTTAAGTTAACATATACTGTATTATTAATTTCAGGATAGAGTTTGGTGATTCATCAGCTGTAAATAAGACCCATTACATGAAGTGCCCTCCTTAATGCCCTTCACCCAATTAACCCCACTTACTTTCCCTCCCACAACCCTCAATTTGTTTCCTATAGTTAATAATCTCTTATGGTTTGCCTCTATTTCTGTTTTATTTATTTTTTCTTCCCTTCTTCTATGTTTATCAGTTTTGTTTCTTAAATTTCACATAAGAGTGACATCATATGGACTTATTTCACTTAGTATAATAAATTCTAGCTCCATCCATGTCATTGCAAATGGCAAGATTTCATTCTTTTTGATAGTTGAGTAATATTACATTGTATATACATATAACACTGTTCTTCACCTATTCATCCATCAATGGGCATCTGGGACTTTTTGCATATCTTGGATGCTGTGGACATTCCTGCTCTAAACATTAGGGAGCGTGTGCCTCTTCGAATCACTGCTTTTTTACCCTTTGGATGAATACCTAGCAGTGTAAGTTTTGGGTCATAAGATGTAAACCATTTTTGAAATTTCTAAGATAAAAGTTCCTGATGAGTATCTAGTCATCAAGGGGGGACAAATGGAAACTATTTCTATGGCAGTCCCTCTTTACTTTGGATATGCATGTGCCGTTGATGTTCTCTCTAGTGGGATGTTTGCATTTTTATGTTTTTATGTTTCTGATTTTACTTGTGACTGTGATTCTCTTTGCTGTCTTTTCATCATAATACCAACTTCTTCAAATCTGGATGAGACTACAATAGCATTTTCATCATTTGATTCCAATCTGTTTATGAAAATAGAAAAAAATAGCAATTTTTAGATAGTGGAAGGCTATATTCCATTTTCAAGTAAAAGTATTATGATATATTTGCAGTCCATACAGAAATTCCAATTTCCAAGAGGCAAGATGGCAGAAGAGAAGGGGACCTCATTTCATCTGGTCCCTTGAATTTATCTAGATAACTATCAAATCATTCTGTACACCTATGAATTCAACCAGAGATGTAAAAAAAGATTTGTTGGGATTCTACAAATAGAAAAACAATAAATTTTTCCAATGTAGGGGGTGCAGAGAAGTGAATCTGAGGGGCTTTATTGGAAGATAAATGTAGGGGGTGTAGGGGAGCCTCCATAACCTGGCTACTGGAAAATGATATAGCCCCAGACTGCAAGATTGGAACTTTTAGAAGTCTGCTTCAGTGAGAAATGTCCCTGCCCAAGAGGTGATCAGATGAAGTGGGGCAGAATCCTAGGAGGGACAGTGTGGTCTCAGGATCCCCAGGGTCACAGAAAGAACAGGGATGCCTGATCCAAATTTCCCAAGCATTGGGGCAGGGAAACCAGCTATTGTCAGGGAGCCCAGAAGGGGGTTCTCAGATCAATTTGCCATAAACCCTGAACCCCAGCAGGATCAGGGAACTGCTGTCCGTGTAGGGGCCCTACAAAGGGAAGAAACACAGTGACACTCCACCTTCCCTGGGAGGATCAGTACAGGCATGTAGTACAGGAATCTGCCGAGTTTGGCACACACAGATTGAAAATTGCTTTTCCCTGCTGACTCCCTGAAGAGAGGAGGCCAGGAACTTTGAGCTCCAGGGCGAGAGATCAGGTGTGGCCAATTTTATTTTCATCCTCTAAAGAGAAGTGGAAAGCCTTCAGGGAACAAAAGCCTCATAAAGCAACCCCAAGCAACTTACACTGAACCCAGCTCACTGGCAAAGGGTGGTGCAACTCCCAGGCAAAGATACCTGAACCTCAGCTCATCAGGCCCCTCCCTCAGAAGACCAGCTGGAACAGCAGGTGAATATCAAGTTTATGGAGCTTACAAAACTTCAAAACTCCAAGCCTAAGTGAAAATAGTATATAGAATTCAAGGGATTTTTTCATGATTCTTTTATATTTCAGTTTAAAATTTTCCTTTTCCTTTTTTCCTTCTTTTCACTAGTTTCTTATTTTGTGAACTCTTTGTTTTGAAGTCTTTTTTTTAAACTTACATTCTTACATTTACATTTTATAGATATATTCTTCATTTTTGGCTTCTTTTCACTGTGTTCAATTTCATATATATATATATATATATATATATATATATATTTGCTTTCTTTACAAATTTGGGATTTAGTGTTTTCTAACAAGTAGACTAAAATACCTAGGACCTAGGACCAAGTGGATCACCTTGTTTTGTCCAAGTGAACATTATATGTTTCTCTCCCCTCCCCCCTTTTATCTTTTTCTTTTCTTTTTTGGTTTCTTACCTCTTCGGATTTGCCTAATGTGTATTTCGCTTGGGTCATGTTGATATTTTTTATTTTGCTCTCTTGTTCATCCATTCTTCTCTGGGAAAAATGACTAGGAGGAGAAGGAAAGAACCAGAAGTAAATTTCTCTACCACAGATCTAGTCAGTACGGATATAAGTAAAATGTCAGAGCTGGAATTCAGAATAATGATTATAAAGTTACTAGATGGGTTGAAAAAAGTCATAAGAAACACCAGAGAATCTCTTAGTACAGAAATAAAATTTTATGATGCTGAAGTTAAAAATGACTTAACAGAGAGAGATGCAGTCTAAAATAGATCCTCTAACAACTAGGATAAATGACACAGAAGAAAAAGTCCATGACATAGAAGACAAGATGATGGAAATGAAGGGTTCTGAGGAAAAGAGAGAAAAGCAACTAATGGACCATTAGGGAAGGCTTTGAGAAAGCATCGATATCATAAAGTGAAACAATATTAGAATCACTGGGGTCCTGGAGGAAGAAGAAAGAGAGAAGGGGACAGAAGGAATATTTGAGCAAATCATAACTGAGAACATCCTTAATCTGGGGAAAGAAACAGGCAATCAAGCCCAAGAGGCAGAGAGAATCCCCCCTCAAAATCAATAAAAATAGATCAACACCCCAACATATAATAGTGAAACTTGAAAATTTCAGAGATGAAAAGAAAATCCTAAAAGCATCTCAAGACAAGTGGTTCTTAAGCTACAGGAGTAGGGTCATCAGACTGGCAGCAGACCTATCCACAGAGAGTTGGCAGGTCAGAAAAGGGTGGCATGATATATTCAGGGTACTAAATGAGAAAAATAGGCAGCTAAGAATACTTTATCCAGTAAGGTTGACATTCAGAATGGAAGGAGAGATAAAGAACTTCCTGGACAAACAGAAACTAAAAGAATCTCCAACCCTGGAGAAATATTAAAGGGGATCCTGTAAGTGAAGAGAGCCAAAAGCAACATAGTCTAAAAAGAAACAATCTACAGAACAGGGACTGTACAGATAATACAACGGCACTAACTTCTTATCTTTCAGTAGTTACTCTGAATATAAATGGGCTACATGCTTCAATCAAAAGAGACAGAGTATCAGATTGGATAAAAAAGCAAGAATCATCCATATGCTGTCTACAAGATACTCATTTCAGACCTAAAGACATACCCAGATTGACAGTGAGGGGGTGGAGAACAATTTATCATGCTGATGGACATCAAAAGAAAGCTGGAGTAGCAATATTCATATTAGAAAAATTAGTTTTTTTAATGGTTTCCTGCAATTGGAAAAATACATGGCATATTGATCAATTAGTATCCTTTTTGTACTTATATTATACAAGTTATGCTTTCATTAATTATAAGTACTGAAGATTCTAAAATAGAATTTGTATCTAGGTAGTGCATTTTAATGTAAACAATTAAAACACATGAGAGACTATGGACTCCAGGAAACAAACTGAGAGTTTTAGAAGGGAGAGGGGTAGGAGGATGGGTGAGCCTGATGATGGTATTAAGGAGGGCATAGGTTGCATGAAGTACTGGATGTTATATGCAAACAATGAATCATGGAACACTACATCAAAAACTAATGATGCGGGGTGCCTGGGTAGCTCAGAGTGTTAAGCCTCTGCCTTCGGCTCAGGTCATGATCTCAGGGTCCTGGGATCAAGCCCCGCATCAGGCTCTCTGCTCAGCAGGGAGCCTGCTTCCCCCCCCATCTCTCTGCCTGCCTCTCTCCCTACTTATGATCTCTCTTTCTCTGTCAAATGAATAAATAAAATATTAAAAATAAAACCAATGATGCACTGTATTGTGACTAACAACATTAAAATAAAATAAAATAAAATAAAATAATATATAATTATGCACATATACATACAGAGTTCTAAAAATGACATAGGCTATTGATTCAGTCTGCAAGCCAGGTATATAATACAAATTAGTTTTAAACCAAAGGGATGAAGAGGGACACGACATCATACTTAAGGGGTCTATCCAACAAAAAGATCTAACAATTATAAATATTTATATTCCTAACTTGGAAACAGCCTATTATATAAACCAATTAATAACAAAATTAAAAAAAAAGTCAAAGATAATACAATAATAGTAGGGGAATTAAATACCCCACTCAGAGCAATGGGCAGATCATTTAAGCAGAAGATCAACTAGGAAAGAAGGGCCTTAAATGATGCACTGGACAAGGCAGACTTCACAAATATATACAGAGCATATCCTAAAACAACAGAATACACATTCTTCTTAAGTACATATGAAACATTATCCAAAATAAATCACATACAGGGTCACTCATGAGGTCTCAACCAGTACCAAATATTGGGATTATTCCCACATATTTTCAGACCACAATGCTTTGGAACTTGAACTTAATCACAAGAGGAAATTTGTAATGAAGTTAAACACTTGGAATTTAAAGAACACCCTACTAAAGAATGAATGGGTCAACCAGGAAATTAAAGAAGAATTTTAAAAAATTCATGGAAACAAATAAAAATGAAAACACAACTATTCTCAAGTTTTCATACAACTATGGTGGTCCTAAGAGGGAAGTACAAACCAATAAAAGCCTTTCTCAAAAAGTTAGAAAAAAATCTCAAATACACAATCTGAATATACTAATAAAGTTGCTGGAGAAAGAATAGCAAATAAAGCCTAAACCAAGCAAAAGAAGAGAAATAAAGATTAGAGCAGAAATCAATGAAATAGAAACCAAAAGAATAGTAGAACAGATCGATGAAACTTGAAGCTGCTTCTTTGAAAAACTTAATATCAATGATAAACTCCTAGCCATACTTCTAAAAAAGAGAAAGGACTCCAATTAATAAAATCATGAATGAAAGAGGAGAGATCACAACCAATACCAAGGAAATACAAACAATTTTAAGAATATATTATGAGCAAATATATGCTAACTAATTAGATCTGATAGAAATGGTTGCATTCCTGGAAATGTATAAACTATGAAAACTGAAACAGGAAGAATAGAAAACCTGAACAGACACATAACTGGTAAGGAAATTGAAGCAGTGATCAGAAATCTCCCAACAAACAGAGTTCAGGGTCAGAAGGCTTTCCAGGGGAATTCTACCAGTAATACCCATTCTTCTGAAACTTTATTAAAAAAAAAAAAAGAAAGAAAGAAAGAAAGAAAGAAAGAAAGGAAAGGAAAACTTCCAGACTCTTTCTGTGAGGCCATGATTACCCTGATCCCTCAAAAAGAAAAAGGCCCTATCAAAAATGAGAATTACAGAATGATATGATCCTTTCAATTGATGCAGAAAAAGCGTTTGGCTAAATGCAGCATCCTTTCTTGAATAAAACTCTCCATAGTGTAGGGATAGAGGGAGCACACCTCAATATCATAAAAGCCATCTATGAAAAGTGCACAGTAATATCACTCTCAGTGGGGAATAATTGAGAGCTTTTCCTTTAAGGTCAGGAAAACAACAGAGATGCCCACTCTTACCACTGTTGTCCAACATAGTACTAGAAGTCCTAGCCTCAGCAATCAGACAACAAAAAGAAATAAAAAGCATCAGATGGCAAAGAAGAAGTCAAGTCTCACTCTTCACAGATGACATGATACTTTATATGGAAAGCCCAATAGACTCCACCCCACAATTACTAGAACACATACAGGAATTCAGCAAAGTGGCAGGATATAAAATCAACCCACAGAAATCAGTTGTATTTCTATACACTAACAACGAGACAGAAGAAAGAGAAATTAAAGAATTGATCCCATTCACAATTACACCAAAACCCATAAGATACCTAGGAATAAACCTAACCAAAGAGGTAAAGGATGTATACTCTAGAAACTACAGAACACTTAAGAAAAAAATTGAGTAAGACACAAAGAAATTGAAAAACATTCTATGCTCATGGATTGGAAGAATAAATATTGTTAAAATATCTATGCTACCCAAAGCACTATACACATTCAATGCAATCGCTATCAAAATACCATCATTTTTCACAGAACTGCAACATATAATCTTAAAATGTATATGGACCCAGAAAGTACCCCATATACCCAGAGAACAGTTGAAAAAGAAAACCAAAGCTAGTGGCATCACAATTCTGGACTTCAAGCTACATTACAAAGCTGTGATCATAAAACAAAAACAAAAACAAAACAAACAAACAAAAAAACAGTACTGGCACAAAAACAGTCATATAGATCAATGGAGCAGAATAGAGAAACCAGAAATGGACCCTCAACTCTATGGCCAACTAACCTTCAACAACATGGAAAAACATAGCCAGTGGAAAAAAGACAGACTCTCCAATAAATGGTGCTGGTAAAAGTGGACAGCCACATGTAGAAGAATGAAGCTGGACCATTTTCTTACATCATGCACAAAGATAAACTCAAAGTGGATGAAAGACCTAAATGTGAGACAGGAATCCATCAAAATCCTAGAGGAGAACACAGACAGCAACCTCTTCGACCTCCGCCACAGCTCTGTCTTGCTAGACGCCTCTCAAAAGGCAAGGGAAACAAAAGCAAAAATGAACTTTCGGACTTCGTCAAGATAAAAATCTGCACAACAGGGACGCCTGGGTGGCTCGGTTGGTTAGGCAGCTGCCTTCGGCTCAGGTCATGATCCGGCGTCCTGGGATCGAGTCCCACATCGGGCTCCTTGCTCGGCAGGGAGCCTGCTTCTCCCTCTTCCTCTGCCTGCCATTCTGTCTGACTGTGCTTGCTCCCCCCCTCCCCCGATAAATAAATAAAATCTTAAAAAAAAAAATCTGCACAACAAAAGAAACAGTCAACAAAACTAAAAGTAACCTATGGAATGGAAGAAGATATTTGCAAATGACATATTAGATAAAGGGCTAGTATCTGTAAGATCTATGAAGAAATTATGAAACTCAACACTGAGAAAACAAAGAATCCAGTCAAGAAATGAGCAAAAGATGAACAGACATTTCTCCAAAGAAGAAAGACAAATGGTCAACAGACACATGAAAAAACGCTCCACACCCCTTGGCATGAGGGAAATGCAAGTCAAAACCACAATGAAATACCACCTCATACCAGTTCATATGGTCAAAATTAACAAGACAGGGAACAACAAATGTTGGCAAGAATGTGGAAATAGTGGAACCCTCTTATGCTGTTGATGGGAACGCAAGCTGGTATGGTCACTCTGGAAAACAGTATGGAGGTTCCTTAAGTTAAAGATAGAGCTACCCTACAACCTAGCAATTACACTACTAGGTGTTTACCCCAAAGATACAAATGTAGTGATTCAAAGGGGCACCTGTACCCCAATGTTCATAGCAGCAATGTCCACAATAGCCAAACTGTGGAAAGAGCTGAGCTGTCCTTTGAAAGATGAATGGGTAAAGAAGATGTTGTGTACATCGACAAAGGAATATTACTTAGCTATCAGAAAAGATGAATACTCATCATTTACATCAACTTGGATAGATCTGGTGGGTATTATGCTAAGTGAAGTAAGTCAATCATAGATAATTATCATACAGTTTCATGCATATGTGAAATATAAGAAATAGCATAGGGGATGGGGTGGCTGAGTGATAGACATTAAGTGATGTAGTGAGCACTGGGTGTTATATGCTACTGATGGATTATTGAACATTATATCTGAAACTAAGTATGTACTATATGTTGGCTAATTGAATTTAAACAACAACAAAAAAAATGAAATACTCTTAAACACCTATATAACAACCCAAAAAGACTATCTAAGTACTGTGCTGGTTATGAACTATAATTTTCTTCCTCATTTCAAAGAATACATGCTATGATGTAAAGAATAGAGAGATAGTATCCAAAAGATAATTTTAGATACTATCTAAAATTGGACTCAGTTTTGCAATAGGTTTGGTAGGTTTGAAGACATAAATATCACAAACTTTGAGGAGTTAAACTTTCTAGGAAAGGGAAGGGGATTGAAAAATGTAATGCCAATAAATTTAGCATCTGGTGTATGGGCCTATCGGTCAGCTTGCTGTGTAACAAACCATCCTAAAAATATGTGGGTTTTTATTATTCCTCATGATTCTTGGATTGGTTGTGTAAGCTGTATGATCTAGGATGGCTAGGTTAGGATTGGCCAGTCAATGATGGCATTACTCATCTATCTAGGTGATGGCTTGACTTTAGCTGGGGCCATGAACATGTCTGGGCATTTGTCTCATTTCTAGCAGATTGACCTAGACTCATTTGTTTGATGGTTACAGGGTTCCCCAAAGCAACAAGAGGGGCCAGCCCCAGCACTCAAGACTTTCCAAGTTTCTGCCACTGTCACATTTGCTATTAAGTCACATGTATAAGGCCATGGACAAAATAAAAAGAATCTTTATAGCTGTTTTCACAAATAACTTTCCAAAGTACAAGACACACTTTTACCCTTCACCTACCTCTTTAAAGTTTTGCTAATGTGCACATAAAAATTCAATATCACAGATTTTCCACTTGGTAGTAAATTTGGATAATAATGTTTGTGAACTGTCATAGTGAATATTGAGACAGTGAGAGTTTGGGTAGCAAGGACGGGTGCATTTTCAAATGGAAATCTGAAAGTGGCAGAAACTGTGTTTAAGGAAAAATGAACACCTTTGGATAGCTTTGTGTTGTACTTCTTATACTTTCAACTAACCTTTGCCCCTAGATGAGTTATCTGAGCAGCCTATAATTGGAATGGGTCTGTGATTATCATTTTATAAAGAAAATTTCCAGTGATTCATTTTACTAATATATTTATCCATCAGTACCAGGCATGGTGCTAATGTGCTTGGGATCTAAGGAAGAAAGCCTTTGGCCCCTGGGAATGTGTGTCTCCTGCAAACCCAATCTCCAATTCCCTGTCCTTTATTAATCATTTTTTTTTCCATTTGACCCTCTTTTATGTTAAAGGAAAGGGGAAAGTGTTAGGAAGTAATTTTTCTGAGTTTTAGAAGTTACAAATTGATATCATTAAGAAGCATGATTTTTCTTCTGTTTTGTCAAAATGCTCCACATGTTGCAATAATTCATGGCCTATTTAAGAATCATTAAGCTCTCCAATTATTAAAACAAATTATGAACATAAGTTCTCCACATGCATGATGTTTTAAACTGGGGGATTCTGCACATTCATCATTAGTGTTTTAAACACATTAATTTCACAGCTACTTATCGATTGCATAAAATGTTTATCTGTAAGAATAATTTTTTTCTTCTACAGAAAGGAAAAATGATTAATGACATTACAAAGAAAGTTTGAGAAACATAAAAATATTTCTCTGTGGATGGGAAATGTTTCTTCAACATTTAATCAAATGTAGACACAATAAAACATCTACCCCATGTTCCACATATACCATCTTCACTATACACTCTTGAGTTAGAGTTTCTGTCAGGGCTTCAGAATAAATGAGTATCCCTCCAAACCCCACTGTCCCCAATCCCAGAGCATTATGGTGTGCTCTTTTCCCTTACAAGAAAGTAATATTGGGGTTGGGGACAGGAATCCATGTCTCACCCTTCAAGCTACAACCTCACACATGGCTCTGATTACAGTGGTCCACACTTATCTGTGGTTTCACTAGCCCTTAATCAACCTCAGTCCAGAAGAGATGACTCTCCTCCTGATCTATCATCAGGTCAGTAGTAGCTTAATGCTATGTCACAATGCTTATGTCATTCATTTCATCAGCTCATCACATACACATTTTATCATCTCACATCATCACAAGAGAAAGGATAACTACAGTACTATAAGGTATTTTGAGAGAGATCACATTCATGTAACTTTTTTTTACGATACATTTGTTATAATTGTTCTGTTTTTAATCAGTTATTAATCTCTTACTATCTTTAATTGATAAATTAAACTTTGTCATAGGCATGTCTGTATAGGAAAAAAAAAACATAGTATATATAAGGTTCAGTACTATCCATGGTGTCAGGTATACACTGGGGGTCAGAGAATATATACCCCCCAAAATGATGGGGGGAGGCAATTGTACTTCATTTAGAACTCAAACATACAAAGTTCTTTCCAGTGGCAGGAAATAGAACATGTATAGAAGTCATTCTATCTCATCTTTATTGCAAAATTAAGACAGAAAGGAGGGAAATGGAAAATTAATTTCAACTGTGAAACACTAATGTAAGCAAGGACATGGAAATATAGAATGTTAGAATTGGAAGGTCCTTACATAAGCTACATTAACCACCCCATTTTACAGATAAGAAAACTGAGTCCAAGGAAAGTAACCTCATGTGGTTTGCAAACGGGGTGAACAAGGAGGGAACTTCTGCTTCTTCCTCTCACATTTCCAGTGGTTTCTACCTCTAACAACTAGATTTCAATTGCTCTCAGACACCTCCAGGGAAGCAGGTTTTGACTGTGTAGTTTAGAACAATTGGTACTTAGCTGCTCAGTGTGACTTGATGAAAATTACTTAATCTCTTAGGTCTCAGTTTACCCCCTGAGAGGAAGGGTTATTAGAGTCTTTTACTCAGTAATCAGAGCCTAGAAAGTACAGAAGCATCTGTACCTCATAAGAGTGACTTTGGATAAAGTTCTCATCTTGCTATATAACTTACTGATTTCAGATCTGCAGTTCAAAGTATTTTATTGTGAAGGTATATAACCTGTGTATTAATGGGAATAGGGACCAGAGACAATAGGAGAGGAGGGGCGAAGAGGAAGGCCCTATCTTCAGGACACTCTTTGTTTTGCCATTTTTACACAGCACCATTGTAAGGCTAAAACTCTGGCCTGAGGAGTTAAGGTGCCTACCCACCTCATTCAGTCTACCCTGTCTGGCAGAATTGTTGCTCTCTCATCCAGTATGCTTTTGAACTTGCTTGCTCCACTTATCTGTATGGCTCACTCCTGTACCTCACCAAGGTCTTTTTTATAAGTCACCATCTCAATAAAGAAGGCAGCAACTCCTCCTTGCAACCCACTCCCCTTTCCAACTCTTCCTGGGTACCAGTTGGTACAGGCTGAGAAGTGATCCTCTTACAAACTGTTCCAGGTAATTTTGCATCCACAATATGTGTCCAGTGTGAATCAACAAAGACTGTGCTCCATAGTTTCTCAGAGTCTGTAAAGGGGTTGTGCTCTGAAAACACCATCCCAGAAATGGCACACCCCACTCTGTTTACATTTCACTTTATCACAAATAAGATGTCCAGACACGGCCCCAACAGGGGGTAAGGGAGATGCAATTCTACCACATATACACAGAGAGGGCTGATGCAGTATTTGGTGAATAGGACCAATGACCACCATAATCTGTATCTAGTTGCCAAATATTTTCTCTCTCCTTCATCAGGGAAGATTCAGTCTACCCTTCTTCAAATGGAGCATCCCCAAAGGTTCACCTGGTCCCAGCCTCAAGCCCCAGATTATTTGAATGTGTGCTGGCATCCACATTAATTCACATGGTTTTCCTTTGTCCACTGACTCCTAAACAAAAAGAAAAGCTATTTGACCTATCCCCACACGTGTAGTATATCTGCAGTGATGGAGAAGAGCCAGGAAAATCACAGTCAACTCACTGGTTTGCAGCAATTCTGAGACCCCATTGGACAGATCCTGAGCAGGCTCTGTTCCCTGGGAAGAAAGCAACTCCTTTGATTAAACTAATTCTGCTCCCAGGGTATGGCTCCAAAGGACAATTTTCCTGGCTCTTGACTCCATTGTTTAAGAGTTTATTATTTTTCCACTAACTGCATTGGTCATGGGAAAGTGGGCACTGGAGATGAAGCCCCCATTAAGGTCTAATCAGCTTTTCCAGATTACAATCTGTCCTTTATAGATAGGAATGCAAAAGTACATCTTACTTTCACATAGTCACAGATTTCTCTTCCTGACTTGATGGTCCTTTGGCAGTAGAACTCTCTAAAACCTAGCCAGCTTCTTACCTATTAAGAGAGTTTCAAATGTGCATAGCCACATTCACAGAACTTTTGTCAACGCAATTCTAGGGTCCAGTAAGTGTCTTGGCTTTCCCATGTCACTGCCTCTCCCACCCTTTTACTTTCAAATGAACTCTTACTCCTTTTAAATGAAGTACAAGTGCCTTGGCTATATCAGCCTTCAGTGGAAGAGTTAGACCTTAGTCTCTTATCCTGAAACCATATACAATTAAAGATTTTATAGGGTGGCAACTTAACCCATTTACCAATTTTTAGCAGTCGTCTGATTATTTCTGCAAAGCTGAGTTTCAATAGGCTTTTAACTCTCAAGGGATTTCTTGATGTGATTTACTGATGGAGATGAGGAGCAGTTGCCTTTTCTAACCCTACAAGAAACTGTATGTGGTTTATCTTTCTTTTCTCTTTCATAACTACTTTCATAATTGGCCTCACTTGCTGGCCAATTAGCTTCTGAGATAATTTCTTTCTTATGTAAACTTACCAAGCACAGTCAATAGCAGCCAACACATTCTAATTAATGTTCCTTTTCCATCCATAGTTCAAAGAGCTCTGTACTCATTAGACATGCTCTGCCTTACTGCAGGTGTCAACTTTACCAGACATTTTACCCATGTGTGACATGAGCAACCTTGCTTCCAGTCCTAAGCCAACACTACACGTTATATATTTGTTATAGCATTCTTTTTCAATGTACTGGTTTTGTTTTTATTGAGATAAAATTGACATTTAACATAATATCAGTTTCAGCTATACAAATAATGATTTGATTTACATATATATTGCAAAAGGGTCACCACAATAAATCCAATTAGAAATATATTTTTCTTGTGATGAGAGCTTTTACAATCTACTCTTAGTGATTTTTGGTTATGCAATACAGTATTGTCAACTATAGTCACAATGCTGCACATTGCACCCCTGGGATTTATTCATCTAATAATGGGAAGTGTGTACATTTTGATTCCCTTCACTGCTTCTCCCACTTCTCAGTCTCCACCCCTGGAATCCACTAGTCTGTTCTCTGTATCCATGACTTAGGTTTTTTGTTTTGTTTTGTTTTAGTTTCCACATATAAGTGAGATCATAGGTATTTGTCTTTCTTTTTCTGACTTATTTTACTTGTTTCAGCACTGTTTGAAACCCATGCTTATTTATTTATTTTTGAAGTTTTTTAAAGTATTTTTTTAGAAAGAGAGAGCACACATGCATGAGTGAAGGAAGGAGGAGAGAGAGAGAGAGAGAGAGAGAGAGAATCTCAGTAGACTCCTCACTTGCTAAGAGCCCAATGTGGGACTCTATCACAGGACCCTAAGATCATGACCTGAGCTAAAAACAAGAGTTGGACACTTAACGGACTGACTTCTGGTGCTCCAAACCCATTTTAAAATTAGTCAGTATACAACAGGAAATAACACATATGCATGCGCACACACACACACTCACACACACACATACACACAAACTTCCTCTAGTCTCTCTCTGTGTGTGCATTTCCAAGTTTAGAGTCTGTTCATGAGAGACATGGGCAAAGTTCTGGAAGGCGATAATGACACAGAGGTTATTATTCCCCAGAGGCATGTTTAGACAGGCAAATGGACAGAGGGGAGGACTTGCACTGGGTCCCTCTGGATGTTGAGAGTTCATTCAGCCCTGAAAGTTCCCACAATAACCTGCCCCTAGTTTTGTTCCCCTAGCTGTTCAAATGCTTAAGCAAGACTCAAATTCCCTATACATAATTCTTTCCACATTAAAAACTTGGATGCTTTTTGTCTTTTCTTTCTGGAATCCTAACCAAATTCATTTTTCTGGTTGCTACATGTGACCATCAAACTCGTGCTGTTTTGTTTTTGGTGTTTGGTTTTTAACCTTAACTGAATATTTAATTCCCAGACTAAAATATAAGCTCCATGAAGGGAGAGAATTTTCTTGACGGCACAGTGCTCGGTCTTCAGTGATTTGCAGGGCATAGCATACTCACTGCAGCAGAGAGATGATGAATGAATGGATTTGTTAATAACAAACAGGATCTGGTCAGTTGAATTAACTACCTCAGAAAGGGTCTTTAACTGGAAACTCGGTGGAAAGAATAAATGTGGGATTTGTTCAGAATTACAAAACCCACACTCTGTAAGAGTAATTCATTATTTTATCTAACATGTAAATGAAATGAAAGAAATAAGAATTTCTAACAGTTTGCTTCTAGATCCTCTTTACTATGGACCTAATTGATGATAATCCTTTAAACTGTGCTTAGGGTAATGGCCTTTGGGATGGTACAGTCTTGGGACATTTCTTTAGGTCTCATGGTGAAATTGGTCCTATTCCACATCTAATGGTTGCAGCAAAGTCTTATTCTGTTCAGGGAATACCAAAATGTTTCTAGTTACAGAGGTCCTGTGAGTCTCACCAGCCTTCTGTTGGCGTGGGTGTCTGTCACCTTTATAATTCTTTGTTGTTGCCCCTTTTCTTACTTTCCTTTTTGATTTGAGTGTGTGGTTCAATAAGACTTTAAAGTGAAAATGATAATTACTATATAAGCTACTACTGTATGGATCTATGCCAGACACTAAGGGTTTTTCATTTAATCATCTCCTTTCTTCTTTATAACCCATTTAGGATGTGGGCATTCCACCCATTTTACAGATTAGGATGAGGCTTGAATAGGTCATATTACCTGTTAAAGCTTGGACTTGTGAATGCAGGGGGATCTGATTCTGGGCTTTCAATTATAGTCTACTACCACTAGCCCCTTATCACATTTTATGTGTTTATTATCATTTAAGACTTACAGAATATTTTGTACATATCTTATCACATAATAATATCACTAATAATACTGGTTATCATTTGTTAAAATGTTTACCATGTTGAGCAAGGCACTATACTGAGAGCTAGCAGAAAGGGACGTGGGGGATAAGGGTGTAAACATGAAGGAAAGACAAACTTTTGACAAAGAAAACAAAGCATACAGAAAATTCATTAAGGAACCACTTTGCCTCTCCTTTTGCTCTGTTTTAGGAATATCAAATTGACATATTTTTTGCTCAGACCTGGACTGACAGTCGCCTTCGATTCAACAGTACAATGAAAATACTCACTCTGAACAGCAACATGGTGGGATTAATATGGATTCCAGATACAATCTTCCGTAATTCTAAAACTGCAGAAGCTCACTGGATCACCACCCCCAATCAGCTCCTCAGAATTTGGAATGATGGGAAAATCCTTTATACTTTAAGGTGAGATGTTGGTGGATTTTTAATCACTGACAGGTTGATAATTTAGATCATTTTAGAGATGGGACCCTATTTTCATTGTTGCATTCTATCACTTCTCATGTTTGACAGGCTACAGGATCCTGAAAAAGTTTGTTCCAATGTCACTATATGTAAAAATAAAGAATAAAGGCATACAGATGATCTTCAATGGATATAAACTGATTCCTTCATCATAATCCATGTCTGTTGGAAGTGGGCTATGGAATTTTCTTTAATATATTTAACCCATGGGTCCACTAGGCTAGAAAAATAAAGATGCCTTGGTGTACTAATTAACAAATGTAATCATAACCAAATTTAAGACCACAGGAAAAAAAGAGCACAGAGGACATTTCCCAGTACATCCTTAATGGAAGTGGCAGCTACAGTGTAATGAGCCTTCCTGGGGGCCAGGCAGCTCTTACAAAGTTGGGCAAGGTAAGAGAAACTGCACTTCAAAGATGTGAATTGACTTGCTTGTCCAAAGTCACCATTGAGAACTAGTGTTACCAGAATTTGTGCCTGTGTCTGTATCTCTCAGAAGTCTTTCCACAAGGCTGGCCCAAGTCTAAGTAAATACCAAGCTGTAACATAGTAGAGGGATACCCTGCACCTTGGGCAGCTTTTCTGTTTGCCTAGAGTTAGGATCAGGGCAGTACCCTCCAGACACTGTTGTTCCCACTGCCTATGAGCTCTTAGGAGCACTATATGTGCTCACTCTCTTCTATCACTTTATTTCACCACCTTTGTAGCACTATGGCTCCTCTCTCTGTCTCCTGTTCCTGCTTTTGTGGAGCCCTTTCTCCTTCTGTTCTTTCTGCCTCAGGACTTCCTCATTACTAATCCATTTCCACATCTATTCTGAGGTTTCCCACATGCCTACCTCCAACCCATTTCTGGAATCCAGATGCTTGGAGCTCCTGCCTATGGGATGTCTCCTCCTGAGTGTCTGAAAGGCATTGTAAATTCCGCATGTCTCAGCAGAAGGTGACTTGTCTAACTCTTCTGACCCATTTATCTTCTTGGCTCAGTGAAGCCCACCACCAGCCCCTGGGCACTTCTCTTCTCTCACCCCCACATTTAGTAAATGAGCTCTTAATTGCAGGTGAGTTGTGGCCACGTGAAGTCTATAACTTAGAATGGTAAACAAGTATCCACAGTACAAACAAAAGTACAGATTAAAACCAAAAGAAGTGGAAGATTGGAGAATTTCAACTTCCAGGGAAATAATAATTTTTGTAGGCGGGGAACAACAACAACAAATCCACAGCAGGTAGCTCAGTTGATGGATTATATTTAGAGAGTTGGCGTCTGTAACGGGTTTTTCCACATTAGTCTTAAAGGAGTGCAGAGGAGACTCTGAAGTGAAGGTGAACCTCAGCAAACCAGACTGGAGACATCACCTATCCTGGGATCCTTCATAGGAACTCGGGCCCCAGGGCTGTCTGTTCATGAAGGATGCAGTGCACACGCTTATATAGCCACCACCTGCATAGTCTAATGAGAGTGTTGTCCAAATTTGAAGTCCCTTCTACAAGTAGATTAGTTTGGCATTATACCTATTTAGACAAATACACTAGTTTGAAAATGGAAGGTTTTAATTCAGTCAAACATATAGAAGACAAAGACGTATAAAATAATAGTTGTTTTTGTCTTCTCTCTGACTTGGGTTTTATTTCTAGACATAGTTTGGAATTTTTAGTAACTGAAATTCTCTCTGCTACCAATAATTAAAAACAAAATGAAATAACACAAAAGCCACTAAATGGTTATCCCTGAATGGCACCAATGCCGAGAGTGAGTTAAGTGCACTGCTCTCACTCCCCAGTTATGGTAAAAGGTGACTGATCCTTAGCTTTGACCTGAGACTTTTCTGGGTTGCTCCTGGCTGACCTCAAGAGTGACCCTTGGCTCTCCTGCAGGCTTACTATAAATGCAGAATGCCAGCTGCAGCTGCACAACTTTCCCATGGATGAGCACTCCTGCCCGTTGATTTTCTCCAGCTGTGAGTACCAACTTGGGGTATAAATGCTGTGTAAAGGAATGTCTATCTTCTGTTGATTTATGACAGATGGTCATGAGATTGATTATAGCATCATTACGTGACAGAAAAAATGGATAATGATTTTGGTATTAGACACATGGGTATTTTCACTCTATTGTGTAAGACGTATGTTACAGAATACATAAATTTGGAAAAGCTGTGAGCAACTTGACCATTACTTATAATGATGAAAGTGTCAGAAATTGGTGAACAGTTGACTTACAAATAACCTTTATTCTAATGAGCTATGCATATTATCCTGAAGTATACAAAATTCATTTGTGATATTTTTGGGTTTAATATTATCTTCAAGCAAGGCATTCTGTCTTCTGAATAGAAAGATAAAAATTTATTTAAATATATTTACATTTGTCTTATTGCAGTACTGTAGAATATAATTTTTCACTATTTTATTTTCTAATATCTTACATATGATTAATACTAGCTAACAAACTAAATTCTTCAAGACAATTCTAGTGCATACAAGGATACATAAAAAAGGAAATATCAAATTTATGTGTTTATAAAATAACGTTTTAAGTAAAGCTCAATAGGGAAATACATCTGTAGAATGTAGGATAGCTCCTTTTAAATGTGTTTATCACAAGTAGCTAAGTATGACTCATAAGAATTTAATTAACTTTATTGGCTTTCTATAAAATTGCATATAGAGCTTGACAAACAAATGTGATGAAATCTCAAGCAGAGCTTTTGTGACTTCCCTTGCTTGACATTAAAGTGAAAAGACAAAAATGAAATAAGAGATGAACACACTTTACAGTTCATTTTAGGCAGAGAAAAAGACAAGGTAGAAAGCAAAATTACACTGATCTACACTGGGCAAAAATATTCTTTTGCAGAGATTAGTTTAATTAGTTGAATCCTAATTTAAAATAACATTTCCCCCCAAATCATTATATATGTTGATAACACATATTTTTAATGCCTAACAAGTAGATGGCTAATGTCTGTGAATGTCTGGTAAACGTGCCTGTAGATTTATTAGGACTGCTATTCTCTATTTATTTAATTACTTTGAAAATTATGGAACCATTCAAATAGTCTATTTCTTTGTGAGTCAGTTTGGTATATATGTATATAATTTTCCTAGTAATTTGTCCACTTCACTATTTACCAGTGTTCTCAGTGAACCCAATTTAGCTATGTAGACCCTTCCAATGCTCTAATATGTTATTAATTCATCTATTTACTTTATAACTTTAATGGTTGTTTCTCATTATTTTAGACATCCTATATTTTGCTTTTTTTCTAGTTCTTTATGCAATTTGACAACATCTTATTTCTTCACTAAATTTTTAATGTCATCTTCCATTTATTTAAATTTCCCAAACTTTCTGATATCTTTGTGGGAGCAACTTGCAGACTTTGTTGTTTTGTTTTACTCAGTTACATGGTAATTAGTTTACTTTTCTGTCCAATATGTAATTTTTCATTTGAGTTCATGTTTCTTGTAATTTTTTTTCTGTAGGATTTCTTTGGGGCTTACATTTAAAACGGGTTTTTCTAAGGAGGTTTTGCTCTGGCTCTGGTGTCTCTATAACTTTAAAGTTTAAATCTGGATTCCTAGGCTACAGAGTTGGTATGAATTCTAGCTACATATCTGTGATTTCAGGTTGTGATTTTACATTCCTGGAAGGAATTTTTTCTTTTCTATTGTTCCCAGAGCCAAGTCAGGACAGGGAATCTACTTTTAGGGAGAGTTTCTCCTGAGTCCACAAGCTGAGGAACCCAGTGTCCATCAATAGATGCGTGATAAGCAACCAGTGTCTATCAACAGATGCATGGATAAACAAAAAGTGAGAGAAAGGATAAAAGATCATGATCCTACCATATATTGTCTATATGAGACACAATTTAGATTCAAAGACAAATCATTTAGAAGTGAAATTATGAAATAAGATATATAATGCAAGTAGTGACCAAAAGAGAGTTGGATTAGTTATATTAGTATAAAATAAAATATATTAAAGAAAATTGTTATTAAAGACAAAGAAGCACATTTAATAATAATAAAATGTATCAGCACATCAAGAAATACACAGTAATAATAAACAGGCATAATGTTCTAATAATGCAACATTAAAATACATAAAGTAAAATTAAAATTTAAGTAAAAATTGACCTATCTGGAGGGAAAAACAGACGACTCAGCAATAATAGTTAGATATTTTAATAACCCACTTTCAAAAATGGAAAGAAAAAACTGTAAATAGGAGGTCTACCAGGGAAACAGAAGACCTGAATAGTACTTCAAAGCAACCAGATCTAGTAGATATATATAGAGTAGTCCACTGAACAACAACAGAATATACGTTGTTCTTAAGTGCACAGGAGGCTTTGTGCAAAATAAGCCTTATAGCAGTAATGAAGTAAGTCAATAAATTTCAATGGATTAAGATTACAGGATACAAGAGCAATATACAAACAACATTTGTATTTCTATAAATTATAAAATGAAACCTTGAATAGGAAAGTAAGAAACCAATTAATTTACTAAAGTATCAAAAAGAATATAATACTTAAGAGTGAATTTAGCAAAATAAGTGCAAGAGTTGTATGTTGATAACTTCAGAAATGTTGAAAGAAAGGAAGGAAAATCTAAACAAATGTAAAGGCATGCTATGTTCATGAACTGAGACTTAATGTTTTTAAGGTGGTAATGCTTTTCAAAATAATCTATAGATTCAGTGCAATACTTATCAAAACCTCAGCTGGCCCTTTTCCTCCGAAATTGACAAATTGATTCTAAAATTTATGGGGTAATTAAATAAATCTAGAATAGCCAAAAAAATCTTGAAAGAAGAACAGATTTAGAGAGCTCACACTTCTGATTTCAAAACTTACTACTAAGGTACAATAACGAAGACAGTGTGGTCTGGTGCTGCTATAAAGATAGATATACAGATATACTCAAATCCCATCAACTGATGAACAGATAAAATTTGATATGCTCATACAACAGAATATATCTTCCCCTTAAGTAGTTTGGTAAAAGAAACAAATCTTCCATGCAGAAGGATTCCTAATAATTTATATAGATATTCCACCCTCATGGAGGTAGAACATAACTCCTTACCTCTTAAGTCAAGGATGAGCATAGTGACTTCCTTCCAAGAAATTTATCATAGAAAGGGATAAAATGAGCCATTTTATAGTGGAGAAAACTGACAAACACTATTTCAGCCAGGTGATTAAGGTCAATGTGAACAGATATAAATCGTATTGATAGTAGGTACCCTTGATATGATGTGATGATAATGGCACTTCCTCCTGTGGTCTCCCTTCTAAAAACCCATAACCTCATATAATCATAAGAAAAACAACATACAAATATATATATATATATTTTTTTACTGGTAAACAGAAAAATCTTTTTTTTTAATATTCTTTTTTTTAAATTTTTTATTTTTTATAAACATATATTTTTATCCCCAGGTGTACAGGTCTGTGAATCACCAGGTTTACACACTTCACAGCACTCACCAAAGCACACACGCTCCCCAATGTCCATAATCCCAACCCCTTCACCTAACCCCCCTCCCCCTAGCAACCCTCAGTTTGTTTTGTGAGATTAAGAGTCACTTATGGTTTGTCTCCCTCCCAATTCCATCTTGTTTCATTGATTCTTCTTCTACCCACTTAAGCCCCCATGTTGCATCACCACTTCCTCATACCAGGGAGATCATATGATAGTTGTCTTTCTCTGCTTGACTTATTTCGCTAAGCATGATACGCTCTAGTTCCATCCATGTTGTCGCAAAAGGCAAGATTTCATTTCTTTTGATGGCTGCATAGAATTCCATTGTGTATATATACCACATCTTCTTAATCCATTCATCTGTTGATGGACATCTAGGTTCTTTCCATCGTTTGGCTATTGTGGACATTGCTGCTATAAAAATTCAGGTGCACGTGCCCCTTCGGATCACTACATTTGTATCTTTAGGGTAAATACCCAGTAGTACAATTGCTGGGTCATAGGGCAGTTCTATTTTCAACATTTTGAGGAACCTCCAGGCTGTTTTCCAGAGTGGCTGCATCAGCTTGCATTCCCACCAACAGTGTAGGAGGGTTCCCCTTTCTCCACATCCTCGCCAGCATCTGTCATTTCCTGACTTGTTGATTTTAGCCATTCTGACTGGTGTGAGGTGATATCTCATTGTGGTTTTGATTTGTATTTCCCTGATGCCGAGTGATATGGAACACTTTTTCATGTGTCTGTTGGCCATCTGGATGTCTTCTTTGCAGAAATGTCTGTTCATGTCCTCTGCCCATTTCTTGATTGGATTATTTGTTCTTTGGGTGTTGAGTTTGCTAAGTTCTTTATAGATTTTGGACACAAGTCCTTTATCTGATATGTCATTTGCAAATATCTTCTCCCATTCTGTCAGTTGTCTTTTGATTTTGTTAACTGTTTCCTTTGCTGTGCAAAAGCTTTTGATCTTGATGAAATCCCAATAGTTCATTTTTGCCCTTGCTTCCCTTGCCTTTGGCGATGTTCCTAGGAAGATGTTGCTGCGGCTGAGGTCAAAGAGGTTGTTGCCTGTGTTCTCCTCAAGGATTTTGATGGATTCCTTTCGCACATTGAGGTCCTTCATCCATTTTGAGTCTATTTTCGTGTGTGGTGTAAGGAAATGGTCCAATTTCATTTTTCTGCATGTGGCTGTCCAATTATCCCAGCACCATTTATTGAAGAGGCTGTCTTTTTTCCATTGGATATTCTTTCCTGCTTTGTCGAAGATTAGTTGACCATAGAGTTGAGGGTCTATTTCTGGGCTCTCTATTCTGTTCCATTGATCTATGTGTCTGTTTTTGTGCCAGTACCATGCTGTCTTGATGATGACAGCTTTGTAATAGAGCTTGAAGTCCGGAATTGTGATGCCACCAACGTTGGCTTTCTTTTTCAATATCCCTTTGGCTATTCGAGGTCTTTTCTGGTTCCATATAAATTTTAGAATTATTTGTTCCATTTCTTTGAAAAAGATGGATGGTACTTTGATAGGAATTGCATTAAATGTGTAGATTGCTTTAGGTAGCATAGACATTTTCACAATATTTATTCTTCCAATCCAGGAGCATGGAACATTTTTCCATTTCTTTGTGTCTTCCTCAATTTCTCTCATGAGTACTTTATAGTTTTCTGAGTATAGATTCTGTACCTCTTTGGTTAGGTTTATTCCTAGGTATCTTATGGTTTTGGGTGCAATTGTAAATGGGATTGACTCCTTAATTTCTCTTTCTTCTGTCTTGTTGTTGGTGTAGAGAAATGCAACTGATTTCTGGCATTGATTTTATATCCTGACACTTTACTGAATTCCTGTACAAGTTCTAGCAGTTTTGGAGTGGAGTCTTTTGGGTTTTCCACATATAGTATCATATCATCTGCGAAGAGTGATAATTTGACTTCCTCTTTGCCAATTTGGATGCCTTTAATTTCCTTTTGTTGTCTGATTGCTGAGACTAGGACCTCTAGTACTATGTTGAATAGCAGTGGTGATAATGGACATCCCTGCCGTGTTCCTGACCTTAGCGGAAAAGCTTTCAGTTTTTCTCCATTGAGAATGATATTTGCGGTGGGTTTTTCATAGATGGCTTTGATGATATTGAGGTATGTGCCCTCTATCCCTACACTTTGAAGAGTTTTGATCAGGAAAGATGCTGTACTTTGTCAAATGCTTTTTCAGCATCTATTGAGAGTATCATATGGTTCTTGTTCTTTCTTTTATTGATGTGTTGTATCACATTGACTGATTTGCGGATGTTGGACCAACCTTGCAGCCCTGGAATAAATCCCACTTGGTCGTGGTGAATAATCCTTTTAATGTACTGTTGAATCCTATTGGCCAGTATTTTGGTGAGAATTTTTGCATCTGTGTTCATCAAGGATATTGGTCTATAGCTCTCTTTTTTGATGGGATCCTTGTCTGGTTTTGGGATCAAGGTGATGCTGGCCTCATAAAAAGAGTTTGGAAGTTTTCCTTCCATTTCTATTTTTTGGAACACTTTCAGGAGAATAGGAATTAGTTCTTCTTTAAATGTTTGGTAGAATTCCCCCGGGAAGCCGTCTGGCCCTGGGCTTTTGTTTGGAGATTTTTAATGAATGTTTCAATCTCCTTATGGTTATGGGTCTGTTCAGGCTTTCTATTTCTTCCTGGTTCAGTTGTGGTAGTTTATATGTTTCTAGGAATGCATCCATTTCTTCCAGATTGTCAAATTTGTTGGCGTAGAGTTGCTCATAGTATGTGCTTATAATAGTTTGTATTTCTTTGGTGTTCGTTGTGATCTCTCCTCTTTCATTCATGATTTTATTTATTTGGGTCCTTTCTCTTTTCTTTTTGATAAGTCGGGCCAGGGGTTTATCAATTTTATTAATTCTTTCAAAGAACCAGCTCCTAGTTTCGTTGATTTGTTCTATTGTTTTTTTGGTTTCTATTTCATTAATTTCTGCTCTGATCTTTATGATTTCTCTTCTCCTGCTGGGCTTAGGGTTTCTTTCTTGTTCTTTCTCCAGCTCCTTTAGGTGTAGGTTTAGGTTGTGTATTTGAGACCTTTCTTGTTTCTTTAGAAAGGCTTGTACCGCTATATGTTTTCCTCTCAGGACTGCCTTTGTTGTGTCCCACAGATTTTGAACCGTTGTATTTTCATTATCATTTGTTTCCATGATTTTTTTTTCAATTCTTCTTTAATTTCCCGGTTGACCCATTCATTCTTTAGAAGGATGCTGTTTAGTCTCCGTGTATTTGGGTTCTTTCCAAATTTCCTTTTGTGGTTGAGTTCTAGCTTTAGAGCATTGTGGTCTGAAAATATGCAGGGAATGATCCCAATCTTTTGATACCGGTTGAGTCCTGATTTAGGACCGAGGATGTGATCTATTCTGGAGAATGTTCCATGTGCACTAGAGAAGAATGTGTATTCTTTTGCTTTGGGATGAAATGTTCTGAATATATCTGTGATGTCCATCTGGTCCAGTGTGTCGTTTAAGGCCTTTATTTCCTTGCTGATCTTTTGTTTGGATGATCTGTCCATTTAGTGAGAGGAGTGTTAAAGTCCCCTACTATTATTGTATTATTGTTGATGTGTTTCTTTGATTTTGTTATTAATTGGTTTATATAGTTGGCTGCTCCCACGTTGGGGGCATAGATATTTAAAATTGTTAGATCTTCTTTTTGGACAGACCCTTTGAGTATGATATAGTGTCCTTCCTCATCTCTTATTATAGTCTTTGGCTTAAAATCTAATTGATCTGATATAAGGATTGCCACTCCTGCTTTCTTCTGATGTCCATTAGCATGGTAAATTCTTTTCCACCCCCTCACTTTAAATCTGGAGGTGTCTTCGGGCTTAAAATGAGTTTCTTGGAGGCAACATATTGATGGGTTTTGTTTTTTTATCCATTCTGATACCCTGTGTCTTTTGACAGGGGCATTTCGCCCATTAACATTCAGGGTAACTATTGAGAGATATGAATTTAGTGCCATTGTATTGCCTGTAAGGTGACTGTTACTGTATATGGTCTCTGTTCCTTACTGATCTACCACTTGTAGGCTCTCTTTGCTTAGAGGACCCCTTTCAATATTTCCTGTAGAGCTGGTTTGGTGTTTGCAAATTCTTTCAGTTTTTGCTTGTCCTGGAAGCTTTTAATCTCTCCTTTTATTTTCAATGATAGCCTACCTGGATATAGTAGTCTTGGCTGCATGTTTTTCTCGTTTAGTGCTCTGAAAATATCATGCCAGCTCTTTCTGGCCTGCCAGGTCTCTGGATAAGTCAGCTGCCAATCTAATATTTTTACCATTGTATGTTACAGACTTCTTTTCCTGGGCTGCTTTCAGGATTTTCTCTTTGTCACTGAGACTTGTGAATTTTACTATTAGGTGACGGGTGTGGGCCTATTCTTATTGATTTTGAGGGGCGTTCTCTGAACCTCCTGAATTTTGATGCTCGTTCCCTTTGCCATATTGGGGAAATTCTCCCCAATAATTCTCTCCAGTATACCTTCTGCTCCCCTCTCTCTTTCTTCTCTTCTGGAATCCCAATTATTCTAATATTGTTTCGTCTTATGGTGTCACTTATCTCTCGAATTCTCACCTCATGGTCCAGTTGCTGTTTGTCCCTCTTTTGCTCAGCTTCTTTATTCTCTGTCATTCGGTCTTCTATATCACTAATTCTTTCTTTTGCCTCATTTATCCTAGCAGTGAGAGCCTCCATTTTTTATTGCACCTCATTAATAGCTTTTTTTATTTCAACTTGGTTAGATTTTAGTTCTTTTATTTCTCCAGAAAGGGCTTTTATATCTCCCGAGAGGGTTTCTCTAATATCTTCCATGCCTTTTTCGATCCCGGCTAGAACCTTGAGAATTGTCATTCTGAACTCTAGATCTGACATATTACCAATGTCTGTATTGATTAGGTCCCTAGCCTTCGGTACTGCCTCTTGTTCTTTTTTGTGTTGAATTTTTCCGTCTTGTCATTTTGTCCAGATAAGAGTATATGAAGGAGCAAGTAAAATACTAAAAGGGTGGCAACAACCCCAGGAAAATATGCTTTAACCGAATCATCCCAAATCGTGATGGGGGGAGAAAGGGGATAAAAAGAGGTTCAAAAAGGAAGAAAGAAAAAAAAAAAAAGAAAAGAATTTAAAAAAAGAAAACAAATAAAGAAAAATATAAAAAAGAAAAAATATATATATTAGATAAACTAGTTAAAAAACGTTAAAAAAGAAAAGGGTAAAAGTTTAAAAAAAAAATTGTACCAGAAGGCGAGGAAAAAAAAAATAGAAAAAAGTAAATTAACTGCAGGACTAAAGAAAATCACAGGGAGAAAGCCATGAGTTCCATGCTTTGCTTTCTCCTCCTCTGGAATTCTGCTGCTCTCCTTGGTATTGAAACCACACTCCTTGGTAGGTGAACTTGGTCTTGGCTGGATTTCTTGTTGATCTTCTGGGGGAGAGGCCTTGTGTAGTGATTCTCAAGTGTCTTTGCCCCAGGCGGAATTGCACCGCCCTTACCAGGGGCTGGGCTGAGTAATCTGCTCAGGTTTGCTTTTGGGAGCTTTTGTTCCCTGAGCGCTTTCCGTAGAGTTCCGGAGGATGGGAATACAAATGGCGGCCTCCTGGTCTCCGGCCCGGAGGAGCCGAGAGCCCGGGGCCCCACTCCTCATTGCTCCCTCAGAGAACACCGCCCAGTTACTCCCGTCTGCCTGACTCTGGCCGCACTCCAAGCTCACCGAGCCTGTGGCTGGTTCAAGGTAACACCGAGCTGTGAGCTTACTGTCGGCTCTGTCTCTGTAGCCGGCTTTTCCGTTCCAATACCCGCAAGTGCTGCGACACTCAGACACCCCCGATCCTTCTGTGACCCTGCGGGACCTGAGGCCACACTGACCTCTCATGGGCTTCGTCCCGATTTAGCTTCTGGAGTGATGTCCCTCAGCAGAACAGAGTTTTAAAAGTCCTGATTTTGTGCTCCGTTGCTCCGCCACTTGCTGGGAGCCGGCCCCTCCCCCCGGGGTCTATCTTCCCGTCGCTTTGGATTCACGTCTCCGCCAGTCCTACCTTTCAGAAAGTGGTTGTTTTTCTGTTTCCAGAATTGCTGTTCTTCTTCTCTTCGATCTGCTGATGGATTTGCAGGTGTTTGCAATCTTTAGATAAGCTATCTAGCTGAACTCCTGCTAGCTGAAGTAGTCTCAGCCTGCTACTTCCCCGCCATCTTGACTCCTCCTCAAACACCATACAAATCTTAATTGACATACATTCTACAAAATCTTGAATAGTACTGTTCAGAAATGCCAATGCCATTGAGAACAAGGAATGTCTGTGGAACCATCATAGCCAAGGTGGTATCTTGGATGACATCCCAGAATAGAAAAAGAGCATTAGGGGCAAATTGATGAAATCTGAAAAAAGAAGACTGGACAATAGTGTACCAATGTTGACTCATTAATTGTGGCAAATGTACCTATTAGTGTAAGATATTAATAATAGGGGAAACTAGGTGTAGTGTGTTGGGAACTACCTGTAAGATCCTTATGATTTTTTTTTTCCATAAGTTTAAACCTATTTTAAATTTCAGCAAAGGAAACAGTAGACAAAACCAAAAGACAATCTATAGGATGCGAGAAGATATTTGCAAATGTCTTATCAGATAAAACTCTAATATCCAAAATCTATTTTTTTAAAAAAACAACTTATTACACTGTTGGTGGGAATGCAATCTGGTACCGCCACTTTATAAAACAGTATGGAGTTTCCTCAAGAAGTTAAAAATAGAGCTACCTTATGACCCAGCAATTGTACTCCTGGGTGTTTACCTCAGAGATATAGATATAGTGAAAAGAAGGCCATATGCACCCAAAGTTCATAACAGCAATGTCCACTATAGCCAAACTGTGGAAGGAGTCAAGATGCTTTTCAACAGATGAATGGATAAAGAAGATGTGATTCATATATACAATGGAATATTACTCAGCCATGAGAAAGGACAAATACCCACGATTCACATTAACATGGATGGAACTGAAGGAGATTATGCTTAGTGAAATAAGTCAAGCAGAGAAAGACAATTATCATATGGTTTCACCCACATGTGGAACATAAGGAACAGCATGGAAGACATGAGGAGAATGTAGGGAAAACTGAAGGGGGGGCATCAGAAGGAGAGAGGAACCATGACAGCATGAGAGACTGGACTCCAGGAAACAATCTGAGGGTTTCAGAGGGTATGGGGTAGGGGGATGGGTTAGCTCAGTGATGGATATTAAGGAGGGAATTTGTTGTAATGAGTGCTGTGTATTACATGCAAATAAAGAATCATGGAGCACTACATCAAAAACAAATGATGTACTGTATGGTGACTAACATAACATAATAAAAAATATTTATAATCTTAAAAAAAAACTTAACAAACTTAACACCCCCCAAATCTTTACTTCATAAAGATAGAAATATGAGTAATCATACTGAGGTGGCATTATAGGCCCAATTCCTAAATATAATTGGTCCAAATTGCTGATAAATTAATATTTTATGGGCTTAAGTGAAATAATAAAGTGAAAAATGACAAATAAAGATCCTATGCCTCTTCCTTCACTTCAGTGAAACAAACTTCTGAATTATTAGAAATTTCTGGAAACCCTGGGCCAGAAGTTCCAGCTTAGAGATCTCAGTGACAAACACTCTTTTACAATGGTTCTTACATATTTTGGGGTTACATTCCACTTTGAGATTCTGGACAAAACTATGGTCCTTTATTCATACACTTAGAAAATTTAATAGAATATTTTGAATCTATCAGCTACATAATTTGTAGTTCAGAGTTTAAAAACTCCTCATCTAGTCCCTCTTGCTCATGTGTAGATGAGGAAACAGAAACAGATGCTGTCACTGTCCAAGGTTAAGGGATTAGAAATGGGATCCTCTGACTTCTGGAAAGTGCTTCTTCCATGGTATTAAACCAATTACTATTTAGTCTGCCTCAAAAATGTCCTTGAACTTGTTCACTGTTAACTGTTTCTACCTGTTGGGGTTTCCACTCCCACTCTTGTATTTCAAGTTCATTATATACATATATCCTGGCATTGGCTTACTAAAATATATATATATAAATCCTGTACTTCTAACTGTTCAAAAGTTCTTACCCCTGGTGATAGTATCAAGCTTGAATGCTTTACCATAACCTACAAGATTCCTTCTTCCCTCTCTAACTTCACTTCATTCTGTCTTGAAAGTTCATGCTTTACCATTCCATTTATGGATTTTGTCTCTTTTTCATTCAAAATATAGCTCTATACAACACTAATCTATCTCCTTTATATTTTCATTTTAAACTAAAGTCATCCTCAATAACTTGTGTATAGACAATTCAAACACAAAGATCTAGTGTCTATGGATTTTACTCATAGAGTTTTAATTGCATTTAATTGCAAACCAAAAATAGCTTATTCTACAGTTTTTAGTTACATGATTTAATAATTTAATAATTTCACCTGCAGAACAACACATATGAAAGGAGTCAAATATAGCCATTGTGAGTAGAACGGAGGTCTCTAAAGAGGATCATAATCATCATGACAATAGGATTATCCTCCATATTCCTTCATGGTTACTTAATGAGGAGGGATGTTTGCTAGCTCTTCTAGCTTTCCATGAGCCCCTCATTCAAGAGTAGCTATGTGCTTGATGAGAAATGGCATCTGGTGGCCAATGGCAGTTGTGCTTCACTTTACTCAATTTCATGAGAAGTTTCTGTGAAGGAAGGAGGATACACTAACCTGTTGTGTTTTTCTTAGGAATTTGGTTATCTACTCAATAACAGTACCTCACATGTATAAATTTCAAGTCCACCCCTCCATTTTCTGTGACCTTCTGATTGTTGATATGTTCAGCTTCCTTCTGATGTTGAAATCTGATACCTCTTTCCATATCTCTTTTAATATCTGAAACTGTTATGCTATCATATCTAGAAGGATATTGCTTTCTATTCCTGATCTTGAATTATTTTTAAATTGTTCTTATAAGATATAATGAAAGATACATATATAGTTATAGATATGATATGTCTTATCTTGTAAGATAAATTGAAAATATATATTAGTGTCCCAGAGATAGTTATCTTTGATCATCCTTTAATTATTTTCCCTGTTGTAGTCTGATATGTCAGAAATTTCTGTTTCTGTTTTTCCTTATCTAGTGCTCCTAACTCCAAGAAACTCATATTCTATACAGATGCCAAGATTTACTCTTAGCCCTTCTTCACTCTGTGCCATGCTCTCCTATTCTATAGGGTAGGGGTTGCAAATGCAATGAACACTCACACACACTCTCACAAAACAAAACAAAACAAAACCAACACAAAACAGAGCCACATCAAGAATTTCAGTGAATGACTCTGGTTACCGTATGTATTTTTTTCCCTCATAAGTATACAGCAAGAAACATGACTACATGCTTGACAAATAAATAGCAGCTGACATTTAATTTCAGGCTCCAGTGTACAACAGGTCATGGTGGAGATTATGGCAAAGTACATAAATTGCCTGTGAGAGAACCACTTTCAGTGTTTGCCAGATTTTACTTTGATGGAACACAGGAAAGATTTGCTAGGTGTTTTTATTTCTCAAGGAGGAGATTTTAATTTTTATATGAAGGCTTCCAATATTTTTAAGTCAACAACAAATTCATTTAAGATTAAAGGTATAATTAAAACATTTTGTAGGTTAAAACTTTACTGACCAAATAAAATATATCCATGAGCTGTATAAGCAACAGCACAGTGTCTGTATTAGCTTTTTCCTCTGTTTTACATTTCTTTTAAACTGTGTAACTGTTCCCTCTGAGTAGCATTGTGGTCTCTTTATTTTTCGAAGTGTTTATTTTCAATTAACACTCCTTGATCTTCTTTTATCATACTAAGAGAAATAAATGCAAACCAAAGATATAATTATACATTTTTAGGAGTCACATCATTTTTTAAAGTGGGCTTCATGTTCGTTAGGGAACCCAATGTGGGGCTTGAAATCATGACCCTGAGATTAAGACCTAAGTTGAGATCAATAGTTGGGCACTTAACTATCTGAGCAACTCAGGCACCCCTCTTGAACTCACATTTTAAAAAGTTAAAACAAACATGAAATTAAATTAAATAATATTTTACTTAACAAAATTTATCAAAATATCATTATTTAAACATGCAATAAATATGAAAATAATTAGTGAGATGCTTTAATAAATTAGTATGGGACAGTTTCATAGTGTCTTCAATATCCAATGTGTATTTTATGTTAACCTCGCTTTTTAGTTTGGAGTAGTCACATTTCAATTACTTAATAGTTTACCTACAGCTCATGGCCAACTGTTGTTGGAAACCACAGTCTTAGACTCTCCCAGAGGTTTTCAAACCAGCTATTCATCTCCTTTAAATCTGTGTGATTTACTTAAAATCATAATGTTCTTGATTCCTCTTTCCTATGTTGCTCCCTGTTTGTGTCATTTACCTAAATACCTAGGTGTAGTCTGAAAGCTGAAAGACATTAATACAAAAAAAAAAAAAAGACATTAATACACCTAAATACCTAGGTGTAGTCTGAAAGCTATAAGAAATAAATTGAAGAAAACACAAATAAATGGAAAAATACTCGACGCTTATGCATTGAAAGAATCAATATCGTTAAAATGTCCACACTAGTCAAAGCAATAAGATACAGTGCAGTCTCTACCAAAATTCCAATAGCTTTTGGAAAAAACAGACACAAATCAATGGAACAGAATAGAAAGTCCATAAATAGACCCATGCATATATGCTCAATTGATTAATGACAGAGGAACCAAGAATATACAATGGAAAAGACAGTCTCTTCAATAAATGGTGCTGGGAAAACATGAAAAAAAAAAAAAAGAAAAGAAAAGCAGTTGACCACTATTTTACATGTACAAAAAAATTAACTCAAAAAGGATTAAAGAGGGGTGCCTGGGTGTCTCAGTGGGTTAAGCATCTGCCTTCAGCTCAGGTCATAGTCTCAGGGTCCTGGGGTTGAACCCACATTGGAATCTCCGCTCGACAGGGATCCTGCTTCCCCCTTCTCTCTTTCTGCCTGCCTCTATACCTCCTTGTGATCTCTGTCAAATAAATAAATACAAAAATATTTTTTTAAAAAGGATTAAAGATTTAAATGTAAGACCTCAAACCATAAAACTCTTAGAAGAAAACACAAGATGTAAGTTCCTTGACATAGGTCTCAGTAATGATATTTATAATCTGATACCAAAACCCAAACTAAATAAATAATAAATAAATAAATAAATAAATATCTGGGGGATGCATGATACTAAAAGGCTTTTGCACAGCAAAGGAAACAAGAAAAAAAAAAGAAGAAGAAGAAGAAGAAGAAAGAAAGAAAAGGCAACCTATTGAATGTGATAAAATATTTGTGAATCATATATATGGTAAAGGACTAATATCCAAAACATATAAAGAACACATACAATTCAATAGCAAAAAAAAAAAAAAAAGACAATTTGATTTAAAAGTTCCTTTAGTAATGCATGCCTTCTATTTTCCTTTTAATACATACCTGCCATGACGTGATAGGAAAAAACAAAAACAAAAACAAAAACAAAAAAAAAGACAAAGGGTAATGGAAACCAGTTTCAGCTGATCAAAAATTCCACAGTTCTGTGGCTATGAAGCTAAAATCATTGCTACTGAATTTGATTGAGACTGTGGTTCACTGTGTTCCAATTCCTTCATGGCTATAGGGTCCCTGAGGAATATTAACTTGGAAAAAGAATCTAAAGACATCAATGAGGTTCATGCTCCAAGTTAGGTCTCAGAACCTAGAGGGAGGTTACCATCTGCATCTCATGGTCAGTGGAATTGTATCCTTTCAAGACAGGAAGGCAGGCTGGTCAGGACTGGAAGATTTCACTTAGCCTTATCACTATCAGGTTCCAGCAACATCTGATTGGCTGTGCAGAGGTACATACAAACCAGAAAGACTTATTTTTAGGAGTCACTAATACCTTATTACTATGTGTGCAGCAGCCAGAATACAGCCAAATGTATTTTATTCTTAGCCTTTGTTGATGTGACCTGGAGAGGGAACTAAGTACTCTTGGTTCATCCAAATGCTTTCATGACTGGTGTGTGTGTCTTAAAATAAGCTGAGTCAAATTTGCTTGTTTCCTGAATGCTGCCCAAATGCATTAATGAGTTGGGCCTTCTGCCAGGTAGAGCATCCTGGCAGGTGCGGCTGTCTCCCTCCCATCCCTTTTGCTTTGGAGGAAAGGAATCACACAGCTCTTTGAAAGTTATTTTCCTTTGTTGGGAGGAGTTAATTACCAAATAGCAGATGGTGTGAAATGCCAGCAGTCATCCTATGTCCTCTGAAGAAAATGCTCAGGTGTGAGACTTCTAAAAGGAAACCCATCTTCCATGGGGAGAGTGGTGGTTAATTTTACCTGTCAATTTGGCCATGCTACGTGTTGCTTGGAAAACTGGTAAAACATTATTCCTGGGTGTGTCTGTGAGGGTGTCTTCAGAAGAGAGATTAGCATTTAACTAGTAGACTAAAATAGATTACCCTCTTCAGTGTTGGTACCCTCATCCAGTCCACTGAAAGTCCAAATACAACAGCAAGGCAGAGGATTATGAAACTTGCACTCATTACTCATTGCTGTCTTCTCCTGCCCTCAGGCATTGCTTCTACTGGTTCTGAGGCCTCCAGACTCAGACTGGGACTTACATGATTAGCTCCCAATTGTCAGGTCTATGGACTCAGTCTTACATAGGCATACCTCATTTTATTTCCCTTCACTCATTGTGCTTCACAGATATTGTGTCTTTTTTTACACAAATTGAAAGTTTGTGGCAACCCTATGTTGAACAAGTCTATTCATGCTATGTTTTCCCAAATTATTTGTTCATTGCATGTCTCTGTGAATATTTTGGAAATTCTCACAATATTTCAACCTCTTTCATATTATTATATTTGTTATGGTGCTCTGTGCTCTATGATTATGATTCCCTGGAAGCTCAGATGATGGTAGTCTTTGTTAATAATATAGTATTTTATACTATATATAATTATAGTTTATATAGTTATAACTATATAGTTTATATAGTTAATAATATAGTATTTTAAATTAAGGTATGTAAATTGGTTTTTTTTTGGACATACTATCATTGCACACTTCATAAAGTGCAGTTAGAATGAATGCTGGGAAACCAAAAACCACATTTGACTAGATTTATTGTAATGCTTCCTTTATTGTGTGATCTGGAACTGAACCTACAATTTCTCCAAGGTATCCTTACATCACCAGCTCTTTTGAGTCTTCAGCTTATAGATGACAGATCATAGGACCTCTTGGCCTCTATAACCGCATGAGCCAATTCCTCTAATAAGTCTTCTCTTATGCTTATGCCCATCTATATCTGTTTATCCTGTTGGTTCAGTTCTTTGAAGAACCCTGACTGATACTGAGAGGAAGTTCCCACCCTCCCAAATACTAATATGTGGATTCCAGGGTCTCAAATGTTCCAGCATCTGCTTGAATCTACGTAATTTGGATGCA
Organism: Mustela erminea; assembly: GCF_009829155.1. Classification (NCBI taxonomy): domain Eukaryota; kingdom Metazoa; phylum Chordata; class Mammalia; order Carnivora; family Mustelidae; genus Mustela; species Mustela erminea. The sequence goes on from NC_045618.1 coordinate 26,592,822, forward strand.
GTTAGAATGAACTCTGTGGCATGTCTGGGAGACAAAACTGAGTCCGCATCCTACACCTCTCGGTGAGAATCAAGACAGCACCATGGTAACCAGGTTTCCCATCAAGGACCACATCAGGCAACCTGTGTGGTGGGTGAGGTGGACATTGTCACATTCTCTCTACCTGTCCCATACTCCTCAAGGGGCTTACCCTACACTTGCCAGGCAGCTCAATTTCCCATGTATTCCTTGATCTCTGCCCTCTCCTGTTCTGTAGTGTCTCTACCTTCCCATGTAAACCTTGCAGGGGGGTGGTGGGAGGATGTCCATTGCAGGTGGTTATGACTGGTCATGCCTTCTACAATGACAGTGATGATATCCGCAACAGAAATAGCAGGGCTTTGGGATATCCTCCATGTAAATATTACCCTCAATGTGGTGGAAACTCATTAAAAGTGGTAAACTACTGCTACACATGATTATCATGGCTTCACTGTCCAGTCTTGAAGATGGGTTATTTTATTCTAGCTTTAGGTAAAGTAAGATGTTCAGAGAGGTTAAGGACTTGATCATGGCAGAACAAAGAATGCTTCACTGCAAGAGGTGTTGTGAATTTGAAGGCTGTGCTCTTCTTCTTTTATTTTTTTCTTTTTTCCTCCTCTTCTTTTTTCTTCCATAATGACATTCTGCCACTTTCATTTTTTGAAATGATTTTATTGAGGCATGATTGACATGTAAAAAGCTGTACATATTTAATGTGTACAACTCAATAAGTTTGGGGGTAAATATATACCCATGAAATCATTACCACTATCAAGGCCATAAATATATCCATATGTCCCAAAGTTTCCTCCAGCTCCCTTTATTATTTTTCATTGTTTGATAATTTCACTTAATACAAGATCTACCCTCTTAGCAGATTTTATGGACGTAGTGAAGTATTGTTAGCTATAGGCACCATGCTCTAGAGTGGATCTCCAGAATTTATTTATCTTGCATAACTGAAACTTTGCACCCTTTGACCATTACTTCCCTAGTTCCTCCTCCCTTGAGACCCTGAAAGCCATCTTCCTACTCTCTGCTACATGTGTGACTATTTTATGTCCCGCACATAATTGAGATCCACACACATTTTGTATTTCTGTGTCTGGTTTATTTCATTTAGCATAATGCCCTCAAGATCCATCCATGTTGTTGTAAATGAAAGGATTTCTTGCTTTTTCAAGACTGTGTAACATTCCATTATGTGTGTGTGTGTATGTCTGTGTGTGTATATATGTATATATCACAACTACTTTATTCATCCATTTATGAACACTTAGATTGTTTCCAGTCTTAGCTGTTATGAATAATGTTAAAATAACATGGGTTTGAAGAGCTCTTTGAGATCTTGATTTCACTTCCTCTGAATACATGCTCAGAAGTGGGATTGCTGGATTGTAAGGTGGTTTTTCTTTTAATTTTCTGAGAAAACTCTGTACTGTTTTCCATAGTGGTAGAACTGGTTGACATTCCCACCAACAGAGCACAAGGGTTTCTTTTTCTCCACAGCCTAGCCTAATGCTATTTGTTATCTTTTTGATAATAGCCATTTTGATAGGTGTGAGGTAACATACCATTGTCACTTTGATTTGTATTTCTCTGATGATTAGTGATAGTGAACATTTTTCATGTACCTGTTGGCCAGCTATATGTCTTCTTTGAAAAACTGTCTATTCAGGTTCTTTGACCATTTTGTAATCACATTATTTTTCCCTACTGAGTTGTGTGATTTCTTTATATATTTTGGATATTAACCTCTTACCAGATATATGGTTTGCTAATATTTTCTCCCATTTTCTAGACTGCTTTCCATTTTGTTGATTGTGTTCTTTGCTTTACAGAAGTTCTTTGTTTCATGTAGTCCCACTATACCCAACCCTGTCACAGTGGATCGCTGGAGGTATCTTGCCTCTTTCCCAAATGACCTACAATAGGTGGAGGTAAGGAGAATGGTATGGTGGTAGGAAGGTCAAGGAAGTGCCAGAGAAGTTGATATTTCAGGATCCTGCAGATTCTATCATATAGCAGCAAGACCACTTCTCTTGACACCTAAAGGGTATGCAGAAAATGGTCTTGGGTGTGCCTGTATTCAAGTCTGGATCACACGGAGAAGAGTGTGTTTTGTGACTCTTGCACTGGAACGTACACAGAGGGTGTCTGCACATTCCAAACACGGCATGTCTGTAAAAAAACGAAGTCGAAGCATCGGAGGTCTAGAGTGAAATAGGAGTGAGCTCTCCTCCACTTTCACCACTTCTCACTGTATAGGTGTTTTCATATTGTCTAACCCTTCTGAACATGATATTCTCATCTATGAAAGCAGAATAATACATACATAAATTAAGTGACAGTATGTATACAATGAGAACCACTTCCCAGGGCTCCCCTAGAGGTCAGGAGGGAGTCATCTGATCCTCATTACTATGAAGAACCCTGTGGCAGTAGAATATTAGGTGCAGATTCTGTGAGGGAGGGTCTAAGGATATCAAGCAAAGCTTTCTAGTTTAGAATCCCAGCTCCCTGCTCACTCATTATAGAACATCAGGGAAATTCTTATATATCTTTCAACCCCTTTGTTTTTTTAGTTACTAAGTTTTTGTTTTGATACAGTGTTATGTTAATTTCAGGGATACGATATAGTGATTCAACAATTCCATATATTACCTAGTGGTTATCAGGATAAGGGTACTCCTTAATCCCCATCACCTGTTTAACCCACCCTTCCCTTCCATCTGCCGTCTGGTGATGATCAGTTTGTTTTCTATTGTTAGGGTCTATTTCTTTGTTTTTCTCTCTCTTTTTTTCCATTTGTTTTGTTTCTTAAATTCTACATATGAGTGAAATCACATGGTATTTGTCTTTCTCTGACTGATATATTTTGCTTAACATTATACTCTCTAGCTCCATCAATGCCATTACAAATGGAAAGATTTTATATACTACTCAAAGCAATCTACAGATTTAATGAAATCCCTATCAAAATTCCGATAGCATTTTTTACAGAACTGGAGCAAACAATCCTAAAATTTGTGTGGAACCATAAAAGACTCCAAACAGCCAAAGCAATTTTGAAAAAGAAAAATTTAACTGGAGGTATCACAATCCCAGATATCAAGATATACTACAAAGCTGTGATAATCAAAACAGTATGGTAATGGCACAAATAGATCAATAGATCAAAATAGGAAACCTAGAAATAAACCCATAATTATATGGTCAATTAATCTTCAACAACGGAGGAAAGAATATGCAATAGGAAAAAGACGGTACCTTCAATAAATGGTGTTGGGAAAACTGGTCAAGTACATGCAAAAAAATGAAACTGGACAACTTTTTATACTGTGCAAAAAAATAAATTCAAAATGGATTAAAGACCTAAGTGTGAGACCTGAAACCATAAAAATCCTAGAAGAAAACACGATCAATAATTTCTCTGATCAGCAGTAGTCACATTTCTCTAAATCTCTTTAAAACTCCTTCCTCCCATCTGTAAGCTGAGAATAACAAGTTACTAAATGATAGAAAAGGACTAGAGGCACTCTGTTTAGAGATATCTAGTTGGTTTGGTCAAGGATGTCAACATCAATAGGACTGGAATAGCAAGAACAGGTGTGAGAGATGTTTGTACATTTCCCCTCTTTCTGTTGGATTTCCCAATGATGTACAACTATAGTATACATACTCTGCACAGGGAAGGCTTTCTATGGAAAAGGAAAAAGACTAACTTTCACACTATTAGCTTTTCCTACTGAGCTCAACTTCTTCTAGTCAGAAGAATCTACCCAACAATGAACACATTTCTGTATATGATTGTCTGCAGACACCAAGCTCTGTGACTGTGTTAAAAATGAAGCTGGTGATATGATGGCCAGTCTCCTTTCCCTAGACCATATCAATGATATGTTCATTGAACTGTGCGTTGTTGATGAGATGTAATTTAAGGTTTAAGAAAATCAAGGTTTCAATCTGAGAATACAAAGAAAGTTCATTTTGGGGAAGTGATGGGGAATCTTATCAGTGGCAGTAGTAGTCCAGCTCTCTGTGTTCTTCTGGGGATCAAAAGTACCCAAGTGATTTATGGTACTACTTCATTGAACTACCATATCATGGGGAAAACATCAGTAGTCTGACCATTTTGCCATTCAAGACCTCACCCCCATCCTCAGCCATTACTTCCACATCAGCACCAATACCATAGACAACTGATGTGAGCACCATGGCATCAAGAGTATGCAGCTAATTCTGCCCAAGTGCACAGCCATAGCATAAACTGATTTGAAGGAGCCACTGAAAGTTGTTGGTGTTGCCAAGATGCTTGATCCATCAAAAGCAAATTCTGCAAAAATAACAAGGTCAGAAAACCTACATGTTTCTTACATCTTGCAAAAAGCAAAACTTCAAGTCAGCAAAGATGGAACCAAAGCTTCAGCAACAACAACTGGGAATCTAATCACAAGGTCATTACTTCCTTTGTTCATTGTAGACAAATTTATTTTTATTTATTTTTAATTAATTATTATTATTTTTTTTTACATTTTATCTAACATTATCCCACAAGTGTTGTCTTATTCTTGGGGCAGACAAACAAACCCTGAAGAGTACACAAAAGAAACCAAGCAAAGCACAGACTGCTTGGTTATGAAGAAGGATTGTTTTCCTCCTTTTTTTATAGTTCTCCTACATATTTTTTATACAGTATTTTCTTTCTTAAAACAAATTCTTAGGAAGAGATACTCGAAGATACGAACATTTCTGCTCTGGGATTTATTTTTAGGGGAAAACAGGTCAGGACAACTGGAACACTGGAATGGAGAATGAAGAGGAAGACTTCAAAATACCTAAGTGATGCCTTAAGCTAATGAACAGTTACCTACGTCAACAATCCACTTGAGTATTTACCCACCAGTTCAGGATTTTTGTTTTATTTTATTTCTACATTTGGCTTTCCAGAGGAAATTTAATGAGTATGGTGGGGGCAGGATAGACAGCTAATAGTTGTTTCCAATTTTAGGGAAAAAAATTATTTTCCTTTAAAACCTTTTCCTCTGACAAAGTCTTGATAGTAAACATTATCTGAGTGAATAGAAATGGTGAAATATCTGTTCTCTTTGTGTGTCTTTATTGTTTTATATAACGTATGAATTCTCTAAAATAAGTCTTAAACACTTTCTGAATTTTAAAAATACAGTATGAACCATGCTGAATATGAGGGAAACCCTGGTTTCTTCCCTGCTCAGACCTACTCAGAGGCTGGGGTAGAGGGATTGTGGCTTAATGTTAAACATAGACCTCCATGTTCGAACATGGGAATCTTTAGTGTATCCCTAACACTTACGTAGGTGCACTTAGTATGAGCCAGACACTATTCTGAGCAATTACGGTCATCACCCCATTTGATCCTTAAAGTGACTTTTCACAGCTGTGGAAATCCAACAAGAGAAATGAGGTCATCTACTACATCACCAGGGGTCTTAATCAAGCACAATGGTTATTGATTCTGTGCTCTTTATTATTATTAGTACTTCTATTATAATAATTATTATTATTATTGGTAGAGGAGAGGTGGAGCAAAAACAGATATCCAGGTCATAAGATATGATATGTATTTTGGTGCAGTATGGCTTTATCCCAATAAACCATTTAAGGCAAAAATAAACACACGCACACACACACACACACAGACACACACACACACAGAGTATGTTTTATCTTTGACACTTGTGTCAACTTCTAACCATATTGGAGTTAGAAAAATTATTAGGGAAATGTCACTGCTGCTATAGCGATGTATGAAATGTCTGAGCATGTTGGCTGATTTTCAGAGTTTTAAGAGGCAATACTTCATTCTCCCAAAGTAATTAATTCAGAAGAGGAGTAAATGCCAGTTAGTAAATCTCAGCGTCAGTGTGTCTGGGTCCTGCCGCTGCTGAGTTACAGCAAAGGGTGCATCCAGTTCTCTGGGCTGATGCCACACCCAGCACCAAGCAGTGGCACAAGAGCAGTGACGGATCTTCTTTTATGCATGTGTTTCCCGTCAGTGTGCAGAGAAGCACATTTTGAACCCCATTCCTACCTGCCAAACCCCCTTTTACAGATGAGAAAACTGAGTTTTACATAAATAATAAACTTCAGGTTCAAGGTCACATATTTAGTGCATGGTAGTTAAAATCAACACTTGTTTTTTCCCAAATCCAGGGTTTTCTCTACCAGACCAGGCTTTACCTTGGCAGTTATTACCTAAATAGAGCAAATGTCAAGGCAAATGACCCCTTGGAGGACATTCTAGAAATGTATTATCTGTCATTTCCATCCATACTCTGAACACTGGATGATTGAAAGGCATGAAACTGCATGCAGGACATGACACAGCTACTGCTTCTATTTTCCCCAAACATTCCAGACGGAAAAGGAACTTGGAAATGTAAATCTCAGGATATTCCTAGGGAAGGGATGCATTTTTCAAAGGAGAACCTGGCACATTCTTTATCAAAGCTTTGTGGATGTCATTTGTAAACAGCTTGTTAAATGGTACTAGGAATTCCTTAGGGCTTTTCTCCCCTCCAATTTGCCTTTGTTCCACTGAGTGAAGCAAGATGGGGAGCCTGCCTTCTAGATCCTGATTCAGAGGGTTCTTTCTGAAACAGGTGAGCCATGGACAGAAAGCAGCACTTTTACTCACCTGCTTCTTCCCTGTGGCTGGGCTCTTTGGAAACTTCACACTGTTTCCTACTACTCTGCTTAGGGGTTTAAGTGCATCTCAGCAAGTGTGTGTGGACAGTTCTAGGATTTTCTGAGCCATAACAAGGTGGGTGCTCTCAGTGAACAACAGTAAAATAGAGTAAACTGTGAACACAGAACCTCCACAAAAAATATTTTGAATTCCCTGCCTGTCTACTATAAAACTTGTCTTTTTCTCCTTTAAATTCTCCTGCCTTTAAACTGTCCAAGGATAGTTTGCATGGTGCCACTAACTTATCTGACCTTCATAGATAAATATGAAAAAGGAAGGAGAAATCTGGACTAAGAGCTTGACTTTTTCATTATTTAGGAAAAGTTGCTGTGCTTCATTTCAATTGTCTACTGATAAACCTGTTTAATAGGTGTAAGAAGATGATGGAGTGCAGAAGACCTTAGGGTCTTCAGTTATGAAATGAAAGAATGTCTGGGAAAAGTGCTTTGTTGTCACTTTAACAACATGAAAAGATGAAAATAGGTAATCTGTAAACCATGTAACTTCCCCTGCTGGGTCAATGAAGCCAGAATGTAATTGGGAAGAAAGACTATGCATTTTGGTTATAGACTGCTCTTTCTGTACACTGAGTCATTATTAAAAAAACAAAAAGAAAAACAAAAACAAAAACTGACCTTGTTGAGTTTTGGAGGTTAGGGATCACGTTTTTTGTGAGCTATGAAATACCTGTTTACAGTAGGTGCTTAACAGATATTTAATCTGTGTAGAGAGCTGGCTAAGGTCAACTGTGTATATTAACAACTCAAGATGATGTAGCCCACATAATGCCTCATTTTGGGAATACCATTTATTGTTCTAAGTAGGTGGTGAGCTCATTAATGACAATATATGCTGCTCTTACTAAAGAACGTTGCCCATCCACAAATTCTAAAATCTCTTCTCAAACAAGAAGAGACACAGGAAATCTTTGTAATTTTGTCTCAGTTTGGCTGTGAAGCTAAAACTGTTCCAAAAAATAAAATCCATTAAAACAAACAAACAACAACAACAACAAAACAAGTCTGAGGGAGAGAATCCAAAGAAGAGACAAATGGGAAGTAAATCTTCTCCCAAGGATTTGCACTGGGATCTTGTTAGAGCAGCTGTGTTGGCAGCTTTCCAGATAGTGGAAAAGTCTCTGAGCTGACCTGGGCCAGAGTTGGTTTATCATTGGCATACAAGCAGGAAGCACCTGGTCAGAATACAAATGGGCAAAAACTTGGTTAGTTTTTTCAAGCAGGAAACAACCTTATGGGTATAGGTGACCAAGTCTCATTTGAAGTCCCAGAGAGGAAGTCTGGGCTTCAGGGGCTGCTAAATGGCTGTGTGATACAAGGCCTGTGTCAGACACATTGATGAGGTGCAGGTAGACCCAGGAACATGGATGGATTCATTGAGGAGGACAAGACATCAGGAACTGGTTGCTGAATGATTAGCACAAAAGTTGGGGTGTACAGTGTGTCTCCCGAGATAACTAACTGCATTGAGGTGGTAAGCAGGCCAGAACTGGGACTACAGATTCACAAAGGATTGCATGCTCTGAGTGTATACTATATAGCAGAAGGAAGAAAAAGCCAAAAGATGCCCACTCAAACTAGGAAAAGAAGTCCTATTCTTTTTTAGTTTCTTTCCTATGCCTTGTACTGACAATACTTAACACCATACCAACTGTAAAGGATAATTGTTGACAGGGGTCCATGTCTGTCACCACAGAGCAAGTAGTAGAGGGTGAATTTAGAGCTATAAGGTAATACATTTATAAATGCAAATAACTATCAAATGCATATTATTTTAAATATAACTTGAATTTGTGTATTAATTTCCTTTCCTCTATATAGTGTTTCTTTAAACTTTCACTCACACTCAGATTTAAAATCTGTCGTCTACTGATTCAACCAAATCGCCTACCAAAATAGGAAATCTGAATCATTCTTCTTCAAAATATTTCAAAAATTACTCATTCATAAGTGAACTTCAAATTTATTTATCTAGAAAAGAGAAAGAAAGAAAATAAGGAAGAAAGGAAGAAAAAGGGAGGGAGGGAGGAAGAAAGGAAAAATGGAGAGACAAAGACTGAGAGAGGGAGGGAGAAAGTTGACGGTCAAAGAGCATTCTTCATCAATTTTCATTGTTTGGGAATAGAATCAAAACAGTCCTATTATTCTTTATGTGAGCATGAACAGAGGACTTGGGTAAAATTTAAGTGCCAAGTGAACTACATTCTATACCTTTGGACACATCTCCTTTCTTTGGATGACCAAGAAGTAGAGAATATCAGATAAATCTATACATTTTCATGTTTCACTGTAGCCGGGGAGAGGCTGTAGAATTGAATATGATGCATATCTTTTGTGCTTGAATAAAAAGGAAAATAGTTATGGTAAAAGAGAGTATTTGTTTCAAGAATCTATACATATCTTTGACACATATCTTATATCAAGTGGTGTATTTCCTGAGAACTTAGATTTCAGGTCATCATCTCATGAAATACATGCTCTGTACTGAGAGGACCAGGAGTGAAGAGCATCATGACGGTTCTCAAATTGTTGGCTTATTCTTTTTTTAAGCTTTTATTTAAATTTCTGTTAGTTAACGTGCAGTGTAATATTAGTTTCAGTCATACAATATAGTGATTCAGCACTTCCATACGACATCCAGTGTGCAATCACAAATGCCTTTCTTAATCTACATTACTAATTTAACCCATCCCTTACTCACCATCCTTCTACAGCTGAGAGCCTATTTCTTGGTTTGCCACTCTTTTACTTATTTTTTTTTAAATTTTCAGCATAACAGTATTCATTATTTTTGCACCACACCCAGTGCTCCATGCAATCCGTGCCCTCTCTAATACCCACCACCTGGTTCCCCCAACCTCCCAACCCCTGCCCCTTCAAACCCCTCAGATTGTTTTTCAGAGTCCATAGTCTCTCATGGTTCACCTCCCCTTCCAATTTCCCCCAACTCCCTTCTCCTCTCTAACTCCCCTTGTCCTCCATGATATTTGTTATGCTCCACAAATAAGTGAAACCATATGATAATTGACTCTCTCCACTAGACTTATTTCACTCAGCATAATCTCTTCCAGTCCCATCCAAGTTGATACAAAAGTTGGGTATTCATTCTTTCTGATGGAGGCATAATACTCCATAGTGTATATGGACTACATCTTCCTTATCCATTCGTCCATTGAAGGGCATCTTGTTTCTTTCCACAGTTTGGTGACCATGGCCATTGCTGCTATAAACATTGGGGTACAGATGGCCCTTCTTTTCACTACATCCCTTTTACTTTTCAACCTTTGCTCATTTGTGTTTTTTTCTTTCTTTCTTTCTTTTTATTATGTTCAGTTAGCCACTGTTTAATACATCATTTGTTTTTGATGTAGTGTTCATGGATTCATTAGTTACATATAACACCCAGTGCTCATCACAACATGTGCCCTCTTTAATACTCATCACCCTGTTTCCCCATCTTTCCACCTCCTCCACTCTGAAACCCTCAGTTTGTTTCCTGGAGTCCATAGCCTCTCATGGTTCATCTCCCTGTCTGATTTCTCCCCCTTCAGATTTCCCTCCTTTCCCCTGTGATCCTCTGAGCTATTGCTTATGTTCCCTGCTAGTTCCATCCATGTCAATGCAAATGGTAGGTATTCATTATTTCTGATGGCTGAATAATATTCTATTGCATATACATACCACATCTTCTGTATCCATTTGTTTCTTAAATTTCATATATGAGTGAGATCATATGGTATTTGTCTTTCCCCAACTGACTTATTCTAGTTACCATAATACTCTCCAAATCCATCCATATCATTGCAAATAGAAAGATTTGATTCTGTTCTATGGTTGAGTAATATTTCATATATAGTCCCACATTGAGTGCATAAATATTTTTAATTGTTAGATCTTCCTGTTACTATTACATAGTGTCCTCTTTTTCTATTGTTACAGTCTTTGTTTCAAAGTCTAGTCTGTCTGATATATGATTTTCTACTCTACCTTTCTTTTGTCATCCATTTGCATGATAAATATTTTTCCATTTCCTCACTTCTAATCTGCACGTGTCTTTAAGTCTACAATGAGTCTCTTGTAGACAGCAGAAAGATGGGTCTTTTTTTCATCCATTCTGACATCCTATGTCTTTTGATTGGAGAGTTTAGACCATTTACATTCACAGTAATTGTTATTAGATACATATTTATTACCATCTGATAAGCTATTTTTTGGTTGTTTCTGGAGATTTTCTCTGATCCATCCTTATCTTTCTTACATATTTTGTTGTGAATCGATTGTGAAAATGATATATTTGGATTTCCTTCTCCTTTTTCTTTGCATTTTCATTGCATATACATACCACATGATGTATGGTTACCATTAGCTTTGTATATAATCTCTTCTGCAAATAGCAGTCTATATTAAGTTGACAGTCATTTAAGTTTGAACCTATTCTTTTCTCCTCTTCTTCTCATATTTTAGGCATATGTTATATTTTAATATCCTTTTTATATGTTCCTTGACTGATTTTTTTTACAGAAATATTCATTTTTACTTCTTTTGTGATTCCTGCCTTTATAATGTCATTTTTGGTCCTTCCTTTCCACCCAGAGCCTCATGTAGTATTTCTTGCAGGGTTGATCTAGTGGTCACAAACTCCTTTATTTACTTCTTTCTTTCTTTCTTTATTTAGTTTGCCTGGGAAATGCTTTATCTCTCCTATTCTGAACAATAACCTTGCTGAATCAGATATTCTTGGGTGTAGATTTTTCCTCTTTAGCACTTCGGATGTATCATCCTACTCCTATCTAGATTGCTTTGTTTCTGTTGAGAAATGTCCAGCTACCATTATGTGTTATTTCTTGTAAGTTAAGGACTTCCTCTTGCTTTTTCTTTTCTTTTCTTTCTTTCTTTCTTTCTTTCTCCCTTTCTTTCTTTCTTTTTTTAATTTTTGTGTGTCTAAAACAATATAATATTTATTTATTTGCCTATGATGTATTATTTACTTCAGGAGCACAGATCTCTGAATCATCAGTCTTACACAATGCACAGCATTCACCATAGCATATAATCTCCCCAGTGCCCATAACCCAGCCACCCTATAGCTCGACCCCACCCCAAGAACTCTCAGTTTATTTCCGAGATTAAGAGTCTCTTATGGTTTTTCTCTCTCCCTGGCCCCAACTTCTTACATTTTTTTTCCTCCCTTCCCCCCATAACCCCCACCCTGCACCTCAAATTCCTCATATCAGAGAGATCATATGATAATTGTCTTTCTCTGATTGACTTATCTCACTCAGCATAATACAGTCTAGTTCTATCCATATCATTGCAAAAGGCAAGATTTCAGAGTTTTTTTGATGGCTGTGCAGTAGTCCATTGTATATATATACCACGCTTCTTTATCCATTCATCTGTTAATGGACCTCTAGTCTCTCTCCATAGTTCAGCTATTGTGAACATTGCTGCTATAAACATTTGAGTGCACATGCCCTTTTGGATCACTACATTTGTATCTTTAGTGTGAATACCCATTACAGTGATGGCTGGGTCATAGGGTAGTTCTATTTTCAACTTTTTGAGGAAATTCCATACTGTTTTCCAGAGTGACTGTACCAGCTTGCATTCCCACCAACAGTGTAGCAGGGCTCCCCTTTTTCTGCATCCTCACCAACACTTGTGTTTCCTGACTTGTTAATTTTAACCATTCTAACTGGTGTGAGATGATATCTCACTGTGGTTTTGATTTGTATTTCTCTGATGCCAAGTGATGTTGACCACTTTTTCATGTGTCTGTTGGTCATTTGAATATCTTCCTTGCAGAAATGTCTGTTCATGCCTTCTGTCCATTTCTTGATTGGAGTATTTGTTCTTTGTGTATTGAGTTTGATAAGTTCTTTATAGATTTTGGATACTAGGCCTTTATCTGATATGTCATTTGCAAATATCTTCTCCCATTCTGTTGGTTGTCTTTTGGTACTCTTGACTGTTTCTTTTGCTGTGCAAAATATTTTGATCTTGATGAAGTCCTAATAGTTCATTTTTGCCCTTGGTTCCCTTGCCTTTGGCAATGTTTCTAGGAAGAAGTTGCTGCTGCTGAGGTCAGAGAGGTTGCTGCCTTTCTTCTTCTCATGGATTTTGATGGATTCAGGTCTCACACTATGGATTTTGAGCCCATTTTGAGTCTATTTTAGAGTATTGTGTAAGGAAATGGCCCAGTTTTATTCTTCTGCATGTGGCTGTCCAATTTTCCCAATACCATTTGTTAAAAGACTGTCTTTTGTCCATTGGATATTCTTTTGAAGATTAGTTGATCATAGAGTTGAGGGTGAATTTCTGGGCTCTATTTTGTTCCAGAGATCTATGTGTCTGTTTTTGGGTCAGTACCATACTGTCTTGATGATTACAGTTTTGTAATAGCGCTTGAAGTCTGGAATTATGATGCCACCAACTTTGGTTTTCTTTTTTGATGTTCCTCTGGCTATTCTGGGTCTTTTCTGGTTCCCTATAAACTTTAGGATTATTTGTTCATTTCTTTGAAAAAAGTTGATGGTATTTTGATAATGACTGCATTAATTGTATAGATTGCTTTAGGTAGCATAGACATTTTCACAATATTTGTTCTTCCAATCCATGAGCAAGAAATGTTTTTCCATTTTTTTGTGTGTGTGTCTTCCTCAATTTCTTTCATTAGTACTTTAAATTTCCTGAGTACTGATTCTTTGTCTCTTTTATTTCTAGGTATCTTATGGTTTTGGGTGCAACTGTAAATGGGATCAAGTCCTTAATTTCCTTTTCTTCTGTTTTGCTGTTGGTGTGTAGAAATGCAAATGATTTCTGTGCATTGATTTTATATCCTGACACTTTACTGAATTCCTGTATGAGTTCTAGCAGTTTTGGAGTGAAGTCATTTGGATTTTCTGCATAAAGTATCATATCATCTGCAAAGATTGAGAGTTTGACTTCTTTGTTGATTTGGATGTCTTTTATTTCTTTTTGTTCTCTGATAGCTAAGGCTAGGACTTCTAATACTATGTTGAATAGCAGTGGTGGTAGTGTACAGCCCTGCCATGTTCCTGGCCTTAGGGGAAAAGCTCTTAGTTTTTCCCTACTCAGAATGATATTCACTGTGGGTTTTTCACAGATGTGTTTTATGATATTGAGCTATGTACCCTCTATCCATACACTGTGAGGAGTTTTGATCAAGAAAGCATGCTGTAGGTTGCCTAATGCTTTTTCAGCATCTATTGAAAATATTTTATGGTTCTTGTTATTTCTTTTATTAATGCATTGTGTCACATTGATTGATTTGTGGATGTTAAACCAAACTTGAAGCCCTGTAATAAATCCAACTTGGTCGTGGCGAATAATCCTTTTAATGTACTGATGGATCCTATTAACTAATATTTTGGTGAGAATTTTTGATCTGTGTTCATTAAGGATATTGGTTTGTAATTCTCTTTTTTCATGGGGTCTTTCTCTGGTTTTGGTATAAGGAAATAATCCCCATAAAGTGAGTTTGGAAGTTTTCCTTCCATTTCTATTTTTTGGAACAGTTTCAGGAGAATAGGTATTAATTCTTCTTTAAATGTTTGGTAGAGGGGCACCTGGGTGGCTCAGTGGGTTAAAGCCTCAGCCTTTGGCTCAGGCCATGATCCCAGGGGTCCTGGGATTGAACCCACGTTGGGCTCTCTGCTCGGCAGGGAGCCTGCTTCCTCCTCTCTGCCTGCCTCTCTGTCTACTTGTGATCTCTGTCTGTCAAATAAATAAATAAATAAATCCTTAAAATAATAACTAACTAACTAACTAACTAAATAAATAAATGTTTGATAGAGGGGTTCCTGGGTGGCTCAGTTGGTTAAGCAGCTGTCTTCAGCTCAGATCATGACCCCAGGGTCCTGGGATCAAGCCCCACAGTAGACTCCCTGCTCAGTGGAGAGCCTCTCTCAGTCTCTCTCTTTCTCTCTCTCTCTGCCTGCTGCTCTGCCTACTTGTTATTTCTCTCTCTTTCTAATAAATAAATAAAATCTTAAATAAAATAATAAACAAGCAAATAAATAAATATTTGATAGAATTCCCCTGGGAAGCCATCTGGCCCTGGGATCTCTTTTGCTGGAAGAATTTTGGTTACTACTTCAATCTCCTTACTGGTTATGGGTCTGTTATTTCTTCCTAGATCACTTTTGGTAGTTTATACATCTCGAGGAATACATCCATTTTTTCCAGGTTGTCAATTTTTCTGGTGTGTAGTTGCTTATAATATGTTCTTATATTTGTTTGTATTTCTTTGGTGTTGGTTGTGATCTCTCCTTTTTCATTCATGATTTTATTAATTTGAATCCTTTCTCTTTTCTTTTTGATAAGTCTGGCCAGGTGTTTATCAATATTAATTCTTTCAAAGAACCAGCTCCTGGTTTAATTGATTTGTTCTTCTGTTCTTTGGTTTTTATTTTATTGAACTTTGCCCTGATCTTTATTATTTCTCTTCTGCTGGGTTTAGGCTTTGTTTGCCATTCTTTCTCCAGCTCCTTTAGGTGTAGGATTCGGTTGTGTATTCAAGACCTTTCTTGTTTCTTTTTCTTTCTTTTTTTAAAAGTTTTTATTTATTTGACACATAGATAGAGAGTACAAGTAGGCAGAGCAGCAGGCAGAGGGAGAGGGAAAAACAGACTCTTCGCTGAGCAGGGATCCTGATGTGAGGCTCAGTCCCAGGATCCTGGGATCATGACCTGAGCCAAAGGGCACCACTTAACTGACTGAGCCACCCAGGCACCCCACCTTTCTTGTTCCTTGAGAAAGGCTTGTATTGCTCAATATTTTCCTCTCAGGACCACCTTTTCTGCATCCCAAAGGTTTTGAACAGTTGTGCTTTCATTTTCAGTTGTTTCCATGATTTTTTTTTTAATTCTTCTTTTAATTTCCTGGTTGATTCATTCATTTTTAGTAGGATGCTCTTTGACTTCCATGTATTTGTGTTCTTTCCAATCTTCCTCTTGTGGTTCCAATCTTCCTCTTTCTACTTTCAAAGCATTGAGGTCTGAAAATATGCAGGGAATGATCCCAATCTTTTGGTACTGGTTGAGACCTGATTTGTGACCCAGGATGTGACCTATTCTGGAAAATGTTCTATATGCACTAGAGAAGAATATGTATTCTGTTGCTTTGGGATGGAATCTCTGAATATAACTGATATTATATTCTTTCTGTCTTTATTCATTTATTAGAAAGAGAGAAATAACAAGTAAGCAGAGCAGCAGGCAGAGAGAGAGAGAGAGAGAAACAGGCTCTCCACTGAGCAGGGAGTCTACTGGGGGGCTTGATCCCAGGATCACCAACTGAGCCACCCAGGAACCCCTCTATCAAACATTTATTTATTCATTTATTTATTTATTTTTTATTTTAAAGATTTATTTATTTGACAGGCAGAGATCACAAGTAGGCAGAGAGACAGGCAGAGAGGAGGAAGCAGGCTCCCTGCCAAGCAGAGAGCCCGACTTGGGGCTCAAATCCAGGACCCTGGGATCATGACTTGAGCTGAAGGCAGAGGCTTTAACCCACTGAGCCACCCAGGTTCTCCTCTATCAAACATTTAAAGAAAAATTAATACCTATTTTCCTGAAACTCTTGATCTTTTGCTTAGATGATCTGTCCATTTCAGTGAGGGGGTGTTAAAATCCTCTTCTATTCCTGTATTATTTTTGATGTGCTTCTTTGATTTTGTTATTAACTAGTTTATATAATTGGCTGCACCCATGTTAGGGGCATAGATATTTACAGTTATTAGATTTTCTTGTTTGACAGACCCTTTAAGTATGATACACTGTCATTCCTCATATCTTATTATTATCTTCATCTTAAAATCTAATTTATCTGCTATAAGGATTGCCACCCCAGCTTTCTTTTGATGTCCATTAGCATGGTAAATTGTTTTCCACCCCTGCACTTTAAATCTGGAGGTGTCTTTGGGTCCAAAATGAGTTCCTCGCAGACAGCATATCAATGGGTCTTGTTTTCTTTATGCATTCTGATGCCCTGTGTCTTTTGATTAGGACATTTAGCCTATTTACATTTAGAGTAACTACTGAAAAATATTAATTTAGTACCATTGTATTGCCTTTAAGGTGACTCTTACTGTATATTGTCTCTGTTACTTTCTGGTCTGTTTCTTTTAGGCTCTCTCTTTCAATATTTCGTGTAGGACTGGTTTAGTGTTTGCAAATTCTTTTAGTTTTTGTTTGTCCTGGAAGCTTTTTATCTCTCCTTTAATTTTCAATGAACACCTAGCTAGATATAGTATTCTTGGCTGCATATTTTTCTCATTTAGTGTTCTGAATATATCATACCAGTCCTTTCTGGCCTGCCAGATCTATGTGGATAGGTCTGTGCCAATCTAATATTTCTACCATTGTATGTTACAGACCTCTTGTCCCAAGCTACTTTCAGGATTTTCTCTTTGTCACTGAGACTTGTAAGTTTTAGTATTAGGTGACAGGGTGTTGGCCTATCTTTATAGATTTTGTGGGGTTACTGGGTGGTTTTCTGTGCCACCTGCATTTTGATACTTTTTCCCCTCCCCAAATTAGGGAAGTTCTCTGCTATAATTTGTTTCAATATACCTTCTCCCCACCCCTTTCTTCTTCTTCTTCTGGGATCCCAATTATTCTAATATCATTTCTCTTGAATTCTCCCCTCATGGTCCAGTAGTTGTTTATCTTTCTTTTTCTCAGCTTCTTTATTCTCCATCATTTGGTCTTCTATATCACTAATTCTCTCTTCTGCCTCATTTATCCTAGCAGTAAGAGCCTCCATTTTTTAAAAATTGCACCTCATTAATAGCTTTTTTTTTTTAAATTTCAACTTGCTTAGATCTTAATTCTTTTATTTTTCCAGAAAGTTTTTTTTTTATTTCTCCAGAAAGGGATTCTCCAGTATCTTCTATGGTTTTTTTTTGAGCCCAGTTAGCATCTTGATAATCATTATGAACTCTGATTCCGACATCTTACAAATGTCTGTATTGATTAGGTCCCTAGCCATCAGTACTGCCTCCTGTTCTTAGATTTTGGATGTATTTTGGTCTGTTAGAGAAAATGCCTCCCAAAATTTTAAAGAAAGAAAAACTCATATATATACACAAAATAAGAGTAAACATGATGAAGGGATGGAATATGATTGTAAAGATGAAAATGTAAAAAGATTCTAAAAATGAATTGATAAAAAGTTGTTTGAAAAAGAAAGAAAATAAAAAATGGAGACAATGTGATCAGGCTGGAGACTAGAACAAAGGTACATGCTTGATTTAGGGTATATTGATCTGTTAGAAGAAACTGTATCAAAAAATAATGAATACTGTTTTTCTGAAAATAAATAAATTGAAAAAATTTAAAAAAAGACAGCTGAAATAAAAAAAAAAAGAAGAAACTGTATCCCAAAATTTTAAAGAAAGTAAAACTTAAATGTATACAAACAATAAGGTTAAATACAATAAAAGAATAGAATATGACTATAACAGTGCAAATTTAAAAAGATTTTTTAAATGATATTGATAAAATAAAATATTTAAAATAGGTTAGACTAGGAAAGAGGGAAAATTTAAAAAATAGAATAAGAAAAAAAACTTTAAAAAATTTAACTTTGAAAGACTAAAGAATCATGGGGGGGGAGGAAAGCCATGAATTCTATGTGCTGCATTCTCCTCACTCTGGAGTTCCACAGTTCTCATTGATTGGTGAACTTGGTCTTGGTTGGATGTTTTTGTGGATCTTCTGGGGGAGGGGCCTGTTGCTGTGATTCTCAAATGTCTTTGGCTGAGGTGGAATTGCCCCACCCTTGCACCAGGCTAAGTAATCTGCTTGGTTTTGCTCCTGGTAGCTTTTGTTCTCTGAATGCTTTCTGTACAGCTTTGGAGGATGGGAATGAAGATGGTGGCCTCCTAATCTCTGGCCTAGAGGAGCCAAGAGCCCAGTGCCCTCAGAGAAAAACAGTCAATCGCTCCTGTCTGCCTGGTCTCTGACTGTGCTCTGTGCTCACCGGGCCTTTGACCAAGCATTTCTATCTCTGGCACACAATCCCATTTGTAGTCTCCAAACTCAATAGAATCCTGCAGTGTGCTCCTGTGCCACTCCTCCCAGGGGAGGAAGGAGGGATCTCCCCAGATATGCCACCTTTTGGGGTCTCTGCTCCAAGAGCAGTGGCCTGAATATGCTGGGGATTATGGTTTATACCAACACTGAGCTGAGAACCCACTCCTTGGTTCCGTGTTTGCAGACAGCTTCTCCACTCCAATACCTGGGGGCTCTGCCATACTCAGGCACTCCCAGTCTTTCTGTGACCCCAAGGGACCTGAGGCCACACTGTCCCAGTGAGGGCTCCCCGCCCCCCACCTTCCACTCAGCTTCTGGAGCAACATCTCTCAGTGGAGTGGACTTCTAAAAGTTCTGATTTTGTGCTACAGTGCTCTACTGCTTGCCTGGAGCTGGCCCCTCCCTTTACAGTCTATCTTCCCATATACCGCCTTAGATTCATGTCTCTGCACATCTTACCTTCCAGAAAGCGGTCAGTTGTCTGTGTCTAGAATTGCTGCTCTTCTCTTCTTTGATCTCCTGTTGAGTTTATAAGTGTTCAGAATGATTTCATAATTATCTAGCTAAATTACTGGGCCCCAACAAAACTTAGATCTCCTATACCCCCACCATCTTGATCCTCCCCCCACATTGTTACTATTTAAACAGTTATATTTATATCAATTAAAAGTTATTAAAATATTTTATTTTCTCTTTATTTTTCCCTAATACTCCTTTATTTATGTTGATCTGAATTTCTGACATTATTTTTCTTCTGTGTGATAGACATTAACATTTCTTGAAGGGCAAGTCTGTTGTTGACAAATTTCCTTATTTTGTGTTTGTATGAGAAAGCGTTTTTCCTTCACTTTTGAAGGATAATTCATCTGGATATTGAATTCTAGGTTAGTGTTTTATTCTTTCTTCCAGCATTACAATACTTTCTTCCAGTATCTTGCTTGATTATTTTTGGAAGACTTTATTATTGGGTTTCCAGAAAAATTAAGAAGAAGTTACAAATTTTCCATATACTCCCACCCACCCCCACACACATAGCCTCCCTTATTGTCAATGTCCCCCACCAGAGTGGCACATTTGTTATAATTTATGAGCCCACATTTACATGTCATTACCCAAAATCTTCAGTTTACATTTGGGCTCATTCTTGGTGTTGTACACTCCACCAGTTGTGAAAAATGTATAATCACATATTCACATTATAGAGTACTTTCACTGCTCTAAAACTCCTCTGTGCTTTGCCAGTTTATCTATTCATCCTGCACCCATCCCATAGCAACCACTGATTTTTCCACTGTTTCCAGGATTTTGCCTTTTCCAGAATGTCATATAGTTGAAATCACAGTATATAGCCTTTTTAGATTGGCTTTTTTCACTTAATAATGTTCATGTAATGTTCTTCCATGTCTTTTTATGGCTTGATAACTCATCGCATTTTAGTGCTAATTACTATTTCATTATTTGGATGTACCATAGTTTTTTTAACCTTTAACCCACTGAAGAACATCTTTTTTGATTCCAAACATCCATGTGGAGCTTTTAGTGTGAATATAAGTTTCAATTACTTTGGATAAATAACAAGGTGTGTTATGGTGTTGTATGGTTGGAGCTTGTTTTGTTTTGTAAGAAGCTGCCAAACTGTTTTCCAAAGTGTTTGTACCAGCATGGTTTCTGACATGTGCACTGAAATTCTTGTCCTTGTTTCTCTAATGTTAGGATTCATAAGCCCTCTTACTACCTGCTACCATACTCATGTTTTGTTTTGTTTTCACATTTACTGTTTACTGAATATGATATGTCTAGGTTATTTTGTTGTTGTTTTAATGCTTCATGTATTCTGAGCTTTCTGAATCTGTGGTTTGGTGTCTGTCAATCTTGGAAAATTCTTAGCCCTTATTGTATTACTTCATATATTTATCTTCTCCTTTCTTTCCCTTCCTTTTAGTATTTTTTTTTTAAAGATTTTATTTATTTATTTTTCAGAGAGAGAGAGAGAGCACAAGCAGGGGAAAGACAGGCAGAGAGAGAAGCAAGTTCCTTGCTGAGCAAGTAGCCTGATATAAGACTCAATCCCAGGACCCCAGGATCATGACTCAAGCCTAAGACAGATGCTTAACCAACCAAATGAGCCACTTAGGCATCCCTCCTCCTTGTAGCATTATAATAAAATATATGTATTTTATATCACTATATATATATTATTTCTATTTTACATATATATATATTTTTTAAAGATTTTATTTATTTATTTGACAGAGATCACAAGTAGGCAGAGAGGCAGGCAGAGAGAGAGGAGGAAACAGGCTCCCCGCTGAGCAGAGAGCCCGATGTGGGGCTCGATCCCAGGACCCTGAGATCATGACCTGGGCCGAAGGCAGAGGCCTCAACTCACTGAGCCACCCAGGTGCCCTTACATATATATTTAACAATGTATATATGTATGTATTTATTTTTTTAAGTAGGATCCATGCCCATCATGGAGCTCAGCCTAGGGCTCAAAGTCCTGACTCAGATCCAGACCTGAGCTGATATCAAGAGTCAGATGCTTGACCAACTGAGCCACCTAGGCATGCTATTAATTATGTATATTAAGCCTTCTGTAATTGCCCTACATTTCTTGAATGTTATGGTCCCTCTTTTTTTCCCCTCACTTTCTATCTGTTGTGGAAGTTTCAAATGACATATCTTCATTATTTCCTTGGTTGTGTAAAGTATACTGATGAGCTCATGAAGATAGTCTTTACTTCTGTTACAGTGTTTTTGGTTTAAAATATTTCCTTTTTTGATATTTATTTATTTATTTTAGAGAGAGACAACACATGTAAATGGGGGATGGGGCACAGGGAAAGAATCTTCAAGCAGACTCCCCACTGAAGTAGAGCCCACAGTCATGGGACTCGATCTGACAACCCATGAAATCATGACCTGAGCTAAAACCAAGAGTCAGATGCTCAACCAACTGAGCCACACAGGCACCCCTATAACATTTCCTTTTTTTTTTTTTTTTTTAGTGTTTTTAGCTTTCTGCTTATATGACTCAATGGTTCCCCTTCTTTTCTATTAGAACCTTTAATATAGTAATCATAGTTACTTTAAATTTCTTATCTGATTATTCCAACATCTGTGTCATCTTGATTGTAGTTTTATTGTTGGCTTTGTCTCCCCAGAGTTTTTGTTGCCTTTTGGCCTGTCTTCTAATTTTTTTTGAAAGCCAAACAAGTTATATTAATTAGTAAATATCAAGAAATAGGCCTTTAATGTGAGAATTTATGTTAATCTGATGAGGAGCTGGGCTATGTGTTACATTTGCTGGAGCTGTGGGTGTCAAAGGCTAAAAATCCCTCCAGTGTCCTTTTTTGAGTGATTTATGCTTGCCAGGTGCACCTTCTCAGAGAGAGTCTGCATCTTACAGCTCTCTCCGCTCTAATCCGCTGTTCTTACACTGGAGCCTTATTGGTTTATAATGAAGTATTGGGGAGGGGGAGCTCTCTCTAATTTTATAATTGCATGTAAGTCTTTAAGTAAGCCTGGGTTTCTGGCTATGACTTTCACAAGTGTTTCTCCAGTGGTATAAGATGTTTTCTTCCTTACCCTTACTCACCTCCCTGGCTACAGTATGTTTATCTGATATCCTTGAAGCCCTAGTTCCTGTTGACTGTATCTCACCACCTTTGGTGAGATAGGAAGGCCAGAGGGGCCTGAAGTGCCAGGAATACATTTCACCATCTGAGATAAGGTTCTGGTAAAGACTTTTCTCCTCTCCAGTAGGTCTTTGCTATGTAGTGAAGGCTCCAGGTATATTTTATAATGATTAATCTTCTCCTGCCAGAGAAAAGAAGATATCTTTCTTGGATCTTCACTTTAAGAACCTTATAAGGTTCCTGGAAGTTAAGTCCATGAAAATGTTGGAAGACCTCTGAGGTTGTGGTCATAAGAAGCTTTTCAGTCCATTTTTGTTCACACTGAGCCTCCAACAATCATCAGAATTAAATGGGAGTGTTCCTATCAGCTTGTTGCTTCAGCGATTTCTCCAGAAAAATAAATAGACCTTTGCTTTGATTCTATGTTCACGTGTCTCTCCATATTTCTGAGTGATGATTTGCCTTGTGACCTCAGTTCTTGGATGGGTCTAAAAAAAGTCAGTGACTTTCAATTAGTTTAAGCTTTTTCCATTGTTAGGGCCAGTTGAGACAACTTGCAAGCTCTTTTCAGCCTGTAGCTGAGTCCAGAAGTATCTTCATATGCTGTTTCAGTTACGGCGAATAGTTAAGAGTCAGGAATTTTCAAAGAAAGATGTCTTGAAACTGGAAACAAAGTTTGCAGAGTTAATTAAATGTCAGACACTCCTTTCATCAGTAAGAATTTATTGAGCAGCTACTGTTTATGAGATAGTTTAGACTGCTGTATTTATGAAATAATTAATTAACTTAATCCCTTAAAAGCCCCAGTGTGATACATACCATTGTTGTTTTCACTTTTCAGATGAGGACACTGAGCACAAGGTGCTCAAGTAATTTGCTCAAGTCCCAAGAGTGAAGATTCTAAAAGAAGTCTGCAGATCTCATTCTCTTAACCACTGTATTTTGCCTCTCTCCAACTATTATGTGTAGATAATATACTAACACATAATAATGCAAATAATAATAAGGAAAACAAAATGTTCTCTGACATTTTAGGAGGCAGGAAATTACTCCTGTCATGGGAGATCAGGGAAGACTTGGCATTTCCATTTATTAAAGTTAGGATTTAATAGACAGTTATGATGACAGGAGTTTTGAGAGGAAAGAAAGTGGTGGACAGACCCAGAGATTCATAAACAGTGTGCAGTGCAAGAGAGAGAGAGAGCAACCTAGAACAGAATGTCAGCCTGGGAGATCTCAACTGTTTCCTGACAACAAGAAAGAGAGCTTTGAATTAAGAAATGAAAGATCACTTGCATGTTTGAAAAAGATCAATGTGTAACAGGGAGCACTGGAGAAATAAGGAACAAAGACAAACATATCAGTTAAGATACTTGTTAGACAGTTGTGTAGTGAGAGTGGAAAGGAGGAGAAAGGGCCAGAGGGGACAAAGACTAGTGAGTTGAAGAAATCAAAAATGACTCTAAGGTTTAAAGTTTCTGTGATTAGAGAATGATGAAATAGATTGCTAATGAATAAATTTATATATATACACATATATATGATGTATATATGTTATATATGATATAACATATATACATGTATATATACATGTATATATATGTATATATATGATATATACATGTATATATCATATATACATATATGTGTATATTATATATATGTATATATGTATATATGTGTGTATGTTATATATATCATATATATACATATATATGTGCATATATATATATATATATAATGAAATTGGATATATATATATAATGAAATTGGAACCCTTAGGGGAGAAGTCAAATACTCCTTTAGCTTTTAGGGTGGTTATAATTAGTTGGGCTAGAATCTAAAATGAAGGGTGGTGATCTTCTCAATAACCAGAGACCAAAGAAAAATTATGTCTGTCATAACTCTTACTCATGAGAGAGATTATGTCATTTTTTTTTCAGAAGAGACACAATTTTAGTTAAGTTTAAAGTCTAAAGAAAGTTTATTTAACTCAGATAAAGGGGACAATAGAAATGGTGAAGGGTGGTGTCCTCAGCTCCCAGTCTCACCAGAACATTGTCAACACTGTTAAGATTAAATGGCTCTTTGCAATCTCCCAGCTTTAGGAACATACTGACCAGACATTGGGTCTGCCTTTCTGTCCTTGCAAATGCCCAACCCCCCCTCCCCACCACCACCACGAGGGCATTTCTTCATTGTTTGCCTGGAATAACAGAACCTTGCCTGCTTTGTGAGCCTTGTAAAGTTTTACACAGTTCATAGTTTGTGAGATTATCACCAAAGGAAATGGAGGGATGTTTAGAACTTGTGTTTTGGGGGAAACATGCATTTTAGAGGAATGGTTGCACTGCAGTCTTTTCCCAGAAACATATTTTTGGGGGTCCCCAATGATTTGTAGACCACGTTTATTATTTTGCTCAGACTTTACTACATCCTTTACTGCCCTATTTTTTTTCTTTAGTGACAAAAGCACTTCTTATCAGTATTTATTTTTGGCAAATTAAATAATAGCCAAAGGGTTATTGTGTTGGGTTGTGATTTTCCCATGTACACACAATAAACTTTATCTGGAGAAATTACCACACTTGTCACACCTTTATTCCTTCCAAATTGCTTTCCCAACCATCCTTTTAGCCTTCAGGACTTCTCCCCCTGTACATCAGAGACATTTAAAAGTTTCAAGCTTGAAGGTGTCTTACAGATAATCTCATCCAAGATTTTCACTCCATTCATGAGGAGCCAGGGCTCAGAGAGCCTCCCTGTGCTTCTCACAGCACATAGCTGGTCCTGGTAGATCCATGGGGGAAACCACATCTGATTTCTGGTCCAGTGATATTTTTATTACTCAATTTTCAGAGAAATTATAGGAGGGAAAATCCAACATCAATTCAGTAACGTAAAACAGTCTTTTTTAAAAATGGATAATCTTATCAATACATAAAAATAGAAATATTGAATATAGATCGATAGGAAGATATGCAAGGGATGATTGCACAAAAAAGAAGGGTTACCAATTATTTGCCAAATGAATTGTAGAAATCCCATTGGTCCTTAGGTTTGGAGAGCCAGAATAGAGCTGGATCAGAAGTGAGAGAAAACTGGGATGGCAGGTCTGCCATGGGAGGAGAGCCCAGCAAGGCTGACTCTGGAAGCCCTGATAGGAGAGGAAAGGCACCCCAGACTTGGCAAACAAACAGGGTGGCCTGTCCAGAGTACTGAGACAGAAGACCTGTGCTGTGTAGCTTTTGGAGGTTACAGGGTTTCCACATGAGATAGTTTGTCCACTGGACATTGCTTTGCAGCTAAAATACACAGGTCTAGACAGGCCAGGTATTCTTTCTTGTGAGTGGTTTTTTGTTTTGTTTTTTTTTTTTCTTTGTGTCCCCTTACATTCATTTAAGACTGCATGGCATGTAGAGACTCTGCCAAACTGCTCAGCCATTTAATCTTCATCTCTCTGTCCCTCTTCACCTCGTAAATCAGGACAGATAGCGAGAGAAAGAGGACCAAGGGAGAGTGCGTGCAGCTCTCTACACTAAAAAGGGAGAGGGTGTGTGGGGACGACATTTGTCAGCTTCTCTTTTTCATTTTCCTGAACGAGAAAAAATGACCCAGGAAATCCAACAGGACGTAAATCTAAGGTGAACCAAGCAAGTTGATAGCCTTCAAATTAAGACGAAAACATACTGAAGTATGGGATTCAAAGAATGAAAAAAATGAGAGACCATGAACACATTTTGGGTCAGGGGCTGTCTGAGATTATTCCTCAGTGGCCTGTAAGGCAGGTGCTCACAGAGGGGGTGTTCACATCACCCCATGCTGCAGGAGCAACTTGCTTGGGGCCACAACCCACACATTAGGATCGTGGTTGGACTCAGCCCTTAATCCCTATAGCTGAGCTTAAGTGTCAATGCTGAGTGATGCTCTCACTGTCTTCCCCATGCCCCACATTTGACACAGAAGCAGGATGAAATGGTGGAAGTCATAGGGCCCAGTAGTGGGCCCAGAGATAGTGACAGTTAATTCACAGGATTGTGGGGAAAAAATAAAGGAAACCACCTCTGTAACATGCCCAAGATCGGCCCCAGCTTGTGCTCATTTGGTAAAAAATTGATACCTCATTTTATCTCTATTTTCTAATTTTGCTATTGTTTACAAAGAGGCACTGAAAGGGGATGGGTATTCTGATATCTGGGTGCCGATGAAGTATTTCAATTGTAACACCTACAATCCACCCCAAACCTGTCCCTTTCTGTTCTTTTCTCTGCTCATTAAAGGAAAACTCTGTCTTTACAGAATTTAGAGTTGTCCTGGACGTCTCTCTCACTCCCTCACATGTAGTCACTGCATTCTCTAAGGGCCTATGTGTGCTCTCAGTGTCTGTGTAGCTTCCTCCAGGCCCGGTGGCAGTTTCTCCATGTGCAGGCTGGTGGATGCCTCTTGCCACCACTTGGGCATTATATGTCATCTCATTAGAGCAGCCAGACTGGTCAGATATCAACTTGCAATTGCTTTCCACCTCACTCAGAATAAAGACAAAGTCCTTACCACATTCCCAAGGCTTGTCCACCTCCTATACAGACACACTATGGGTCCTCCAGGGCCTCAGCCACACTGGATGCCTGTGTTCTGCCCATGTCAGCCATACCTGCCTGCAAACGCTGATCAGCTCTTCTCTCAGACCAGAAGCTTCTTCTCATACACCTATGCATCATTTTCTTGAATTTCTTGCATTTTATCAAGGTTATGGTGTAAAGTTTCACCATATTCAAGAAGCGTTCTGAGATTTGTTTGTAATGAAAGTACTACACCTACCCTTGTGCTCTGCTATATTTTCTTTGAGATGTCATTCATGTTCTCATTCCTGCATTCCCTGCTTTTCCACCCCAGTGATTACCATGAACACAGCAGTTTTCTCTGTTCACCCTGGCACCTCTCGCCCCTGAGGGCAGTACCTGGCACTGTAAGAGCTCAAAGTGCTTTTGAAAGAAGGGAGGAAGAAAGGGTTGATGAGGTAGCTGGCCAATTCCAAAGTCAGATCTCTTTGGCTCAAATATAACCTTGCACTGATGACCTTGGGCAATTATTGTATCTTTCTAAAGCCTCAGTTTCATAGTCTGAAAAATTATGGTATAAGAGGAGAATGAAGTTAGACAACCATTATAGAACGGCAAGCCTTGTCTTGGTGGCAAAAAAACTGACAGCAGGCGCAAGTTATCATTTGTACACTTATTCACCATGGGATTAAAGAAAGTCCCTGTCCACCTCCTTCTCAGAAAAACAAGATGGAATTCAATGAGGTGCCATCATCACCATAACCTTGAATATTTTCTAATTAACAAGTGTATACCCATTTTCAGTTATTTTGACTACAATGAATGAATATATCTTGGGCCTCACTTCACTTTGAGATGGAAACACAATGGCAGCACCTACCCCTACAGAAGCTGTCTAAGGATGGCTGGCGCTGCCTGTGTGTGGATGGGGACTTCGAAGGCTCAGCACTTGTCAGGGGCCTGAGGAAGGGCAAGAGCACTTAGCTGCACAGGGAAGCATCAAGAGGAGACTTTAAAAAATGCTGATGTGTTTTTTCATATTTTGTGGCTTACGGTATCATTATGCCCCAACCAGAGAAGCTACTGTAAGAATTTAATATTTGTTAAGGTTCACTTCAGGGTTGTTGCATTAGAGACTGTTTCACATGTGTTTAAAAAATGATTCAATTCCCATAATCTTAATATCTACCACAGTTTTATGGAAGACTCCCATTAACTAGATATATGCTCCCAGAAGTCAATGGCTACACTTGTTATATTCAGCACCACATGTCTTGCACTTAGCCTGGGTGATTCACAACTCATCTTATGGAGTTTTTGAATGGACTTCTGCTGTTTAGTGGTGTTCATAACCAGGACTTGTACATCATGTGAATTCTTGTTTCAATCAAAATACTTTAATAATCAATAATCAATAATTCTGGGATGGCCAACAGGACCAAATTGTGTTGTGCCAGAAAAACCCAGGATGTTCAGTTTTCACATCAACAAGAAAAGGTCTGTCTCCACTGGCTTCCACCGTGAGCTATGCCTTGTTTGTCTCCAACTTGCTCTATGTGTCAAAATCTGTCACTAGATGGGAGCTGCTAGTGATTCCCAACCTTTAACTTGGTGGGAAGTCTGTCTCGGTGTGTAAACAAATGGACCATGAGAACAGAGAAAATAAGAGTGTGCAACTGTACAACTCAACAATAAAAAGACAAATAGACTAATTAAAGATGGGGAAAGGATTTGAATAGGCTTTTCTCCAAAGAAGATACACAAATGGTCAATCAGTTCATGAAAAAAATGCTCAATAACCCAAGTCATGAAGGAAATGCAAATCAAAACACAATGAGATGCTACCTCAACCCACCAGGATGGCTATAACACAAAGACATCATAATAAGTCTTTGCAAGGATACCAAGAAATTAGAAACTTTCATTGCTGGTGGACATGTAAAATGATGCATCTGCTTTGGAAAACAATTTGGCAGTTCTTCAAACAGTTAAACATAAAGTTACATATGATTCATCATTTCCATTTCTAGGTATATAGCCAGGAGAAATGAAAATATACATTCACACTTATATAAAGCTTGTTCATGAATGTTCCTAGCACCATTATCCATTATAAACAAAAAGTGGAAGAAATACAATGTCCACCAACTGATGAATGGATAAAAAAAGGTGTGATATATCCGCGTAATGGAAAATTATTCAGCAGTTAGAAGAAATGAAGTCCTGGGGTATGCTACAATATGGATTAACACTGAAAACACTTTATTCAATGGAAAGAAAAGCAGATACAAAAGGACCAATATTTGTATGACTCCACTTATATAAAACATCTACAATAGACAAATTTATAAAGACAAAAGGTCTATTAGTGGATGCCAGGGACTGGAGCTAAGGAGGAATGAAGAATAAAAACTAAAAGGCTTAGATTAGGCTTTCCTGTTGGAGTGAGGACATGTTCTGGAATCAAATATTGAAGTTCAGGAATGTTCCCTCTATCCCTATATTTTGAAGCGTTTTAATCAGGAATGGATGGTGGATTTTGTCAAATGCTTTTTCTGCCTCAACTGAGAGGACCATGTGGTTCTTCTCTCTTCTCTTGTTAACATTGGTAATTAATTGATTGGTAACCAATGTTTTTGGTATATTCCAAAAACAACTGAAATTTCCACTTTTAAAGGGTGACCTTAATCTATGTCATTTATAGTTAGATAAAGCTGCTATTAAAAATGAATATAGATGATTTATAAGGTGTATTGATCATAATGAATTTTTTATGGTTATATAATAAATTATATCTTACCCTTGATTTCTGTAACAATTAAATTGAATAAAAATGTTTCTATCCAGAAAGTGAGGAAGATTTGATGGAGGATGTGATGGAGGCAGGAGATCTCAATGTATAGCCAAATTTGACTTCCTAGCATCTTTGCGATTTTTACCTTTTAACCAGAGACGCAAGAAATAAATCTCCTGTCACTGTGGTTTGTCATTAAGTTATTTATTACTTTGATACTTATTGAGGACCCACTATGAGGCAGGATGCGAAAGGAGCTACTAATGCCCCATCTATTCCTCGTCTTTAAACTTTCTTTGATGTCTACATATGGATTCATATTCATGTTCATGTTCATAAGACTTGCCACAATACATGCAAAAAGCCTTGGAAAAGTGTATGTTCATTCACTGAAGGATCCTAATTCTTAGACTTTTTCTTAGGGAAATAAAGGATCATTGTTATGGAAAAATGTGTCCATCTCAGCATTTCTCAAATTAGTAAAGAGTTTAACCAATCCAAATATTAAAGAATCTGAGATAATTTAAAAAAGATCCCAGTGTGTCCTTTACAAGAATAGACTGCACAATTTGAACATGGTGCTAAGGACTTGTATTCATGACGTGGCAAGAATTTCCCAACATAATGTTGACAGATAAATGTAGTTAGATCACAGCAGGAGTTCTATAACCCCATGGATTTATTTGATTTATACAGATAAGGGTAAAACAAGTAGAGTGCAATGTTAATTGAAGATTCTACATGGATAGGGTGCTCATTATAAAAACCTTGCAGTGTTTTTGTACACTTGAAATTTTTGTAACATTATAAAGATAAGTTAACTTCAAGAGTGGGGCACTTATTAGTTTTGTTTTTATTTTTGTTCTTACTGGGATTCCACAGGGAGGTACTCCAATGCAGAAATTACCCTTGCAGTCTAGAAGTCCTCCATTATGATTAACTCCCATCCTCTCATTGTCTTCCCTAATACTGAAGAGACTAGCCCTTTATGTTCATTCTCCCCATTCTGCCTCTGAAACTATTCCCAGTGAATAACTTGAATTTCTTAAGATATATTAAGTCTCAGTGAAATTTATATTAGCAGCTGTGACTTCTAAATGTGTGAACTGACTTAGCATAAGATAAAAAAAAACCCAGTCCATGTGCCCACTAATAAAGCAAAAATGCTCTCAGTATTAGGTAAAACTCATAAAAATTATTGAAGACCCAAAAAGCTTTTATTGATATGCATTATCTCCATCAGTATTTACTAAATTAGAGATTAAAACAATCATTTTTTAAAATTTTATTTTATTTTTTCAGTGTTCCAAGATTTATTGTTTATGTCCCACACCCAGTGCTCCATGAAATATGTGTCCTCCTTAATAACCACCACCAGGCTTACCCACCCCCCACCCCTCCCTTCCAAAACCCTCAGTTTGTTTCTTAGAGTTCACAGTCTCTCATGGTTTGCCTCTCCCTCCGATTTCTCCTAATTCACTTTTCCTTTTATTCTAATGTCCTCCATGTTATTCTTTATCTTCCATGAGGAAGTGAACCCATATGATAATTGACTTTCTCTGCTTGACTTATTTCACTCAGCATCATCTCTTTCAGTCCCGTCCATGTTGATACAAAAGTAGAGTATTCATCTTTTCTGATGGAGGCATAATACTCAATTATATATATGGACCACATCTTCCTTATCCATTTGTTTGTTGATGAGCATCTTGGCTCTTTCCACAATTTGGCTATTGTGGCCGTTGCTGCTATGACCATTGGGGTACATATTGCCCTTCTTCCCCCGACATCTATATCTTTGGGGTAAATACCCAGTAGTGAAATTTCAGGATCATTGGGCATCTCTATTTTTAATTTTTTGATGAATCTCCATACTGTTTTCCAAAGTGGCTGTACCAACTTGCATTCTCACCAACAGTGTAAGAGGGTTCCCCTTTCTCCATATCTTCTCCAACATTTGTTGTTTTTGCCTTGTTAATTTTTGCCATTCTAACTAGTGTAAGGTGGTATCTCAATGTGGTTTTGATTTGTATTTCCCTGATGGCTAATGATGATGAACATTTTTTCATGTGTCTGATAACCGTATGTATGTCTTCTTTGGAGAACTGTCTAAAGCTGAGTCATGTTAATATATGCATTTATTAGTTCATTTAAAAATAACAAAAAGCCTACATAAGTAGTGTACTTCTATAGAAACAACTATATTATTCAAAACAAAAGAATTTAGCAAGAATTTAGTGAAATTATTTTACATTTTTCCAAATTTCTGTAATATCTGACTTAATGAAAGACAGATGATTTTCATATCTTTCTGTGCATTCAGTATTTTATGATATACAATTTTGATTGAAGAAAATCCAGCCTGAGACAGCTTTGTTAAAAAGTGGATGAGCGTTTTATTAGACTTTTCAGGTAATCATGGATATACTTCCTTGATGTCACATGAAATTCAACAAGGAGAAATTTCTTAGAATTTAATTGCCGTGTGAATCCTGATACAGTATAATGAACTCCTCATATTATCACATTGTGATCCATTGGTCTATCTGATTATTTGAATATACCTTTTACCCATGCATGGTTTTGGAGCATCATGCACTGGTCATTTGAAAAATATTGGTTCAGAGAATCATGCAGATCATCCAAATGTTGACACAATATCATGAAGATCACACTTGTTAATGTTCTCACCAATCTCATTAGAACAGTATTTAACTATTGGGAAGCTATCAAACTCATGATGGTGAATACAAGTTTCCCCCCAAAAATTTTTTTTTAAGATTTTATTTATTTATTTGACAGATAGAGATCACAAGTAGGCAGAGAAGCAGGCAGAGGGAGAGGAGGAAGCAGGCTCCCTGCTGAGCAGAGAGCCCGATGCGGGGCTCGATCCCAGGACCCTGGGATCATGACCTGAGCCGAAGGCAGAGGCTTTAACCCACTGAGCCACCCAGGTGCCCCAAGTTTCCCAAAATTTTAATGTTTGTTTGAAATCTGAAATTTTAGTATTGGCCACAAAAATTTTCAATTGTTTTCCTAGAGGTGACAGATTCCTTTCTTTCTTCTCAAGAAAATATCTACCAAACACCCAAGTCTGAGTATAACCATAAGTTGCCTGCTTTTTGTTTTTGTGAATAGCATTCTATTTCACGAGAAAAACTGTACCTTTTAGCACCATGGGTGTAAGGTTGGCTGTAGGTGAATATTGTAAATTCATTCTGAATCCTTTCTGGGAACTGCTTTATTGAAGACATTATCCTTCCCAGCTTTAGGAAATATTATTTCAATGCAAATAATACTGTGTAGAAACAGGAAAAGAAGTGTAGAGAGAAGGGCTGGTGGTTGGGAGCAAAGCAATCAATCAATCCAGAGGTGAAAGAAGTGACACACTCTCAATGTACCTCCCCAGTGGGAAGCTGTGCCTTGAGCTAACAGATCTGTCTGAAGCCCCTTATTCTGTTACCCCTCCAGGGTTCCAATGAGATCCAAAAAGAAAAACTAAGAGCACAGGACATGTGATAAATGAGACAATGGATGGACACTTAAGAATGTAAAGAAAAAGTATTGCATAAAAATAATTTATTCCCTATTCAATGACAGATATCAAGAGCCTACTATGGGTGAAATGTACAGTCAAGAAGCAAGGATTTTTTTGTTTTTATTTTTCTCTTGAAGCACACAGAAACTTAGGAGACTATGGTTGCTTTGTGAGCTGGAAAGTAGTTTGTTTGCATGTCTTGAGGCTCTTGAAGGGCTAACCTCAGCCTTAATTCACAGAGTTAAGCAGTGCAGAGTGCCACTTTGGGGGGCATTTGATCAGAAGGTCTGACTCCCACCCTGGTTGTACTTTTGGAGGGCGACAGGTTCTTAGATCAAGAGCCGCAGTGACACCCTCTGGTGGCAATGAGGCACTGCAGGTTTCTTTTATAGACAACGAAGTTTGGAGGGAAATCCACGGAAAGGCATTACCGGGAAGGCTGGTTTGGCCTCCCTCCTCCCATCCAGGATGTCCCAGAGGCCTCCTGGCCCCATGCCAGTCCCACTTCAGGATGGTGCCCCAAACATCATGAGCGGGACTCATCTTCTCAGCGGGACAATTGTCTATTGTGTCTTTGGTCCTTCACTTCCCTCAGTCAGAAGCTGTTTAACATGTTATGCAATTATAATGAAATATATTTATTTTTATTGTTATACCTTCTTTTCAACCTTTTTTTCTCAATATGTTCAATTTTAATCAGACTGTAATGTTTTCCACAGTGACCTATAATTAAAACTTAATCGAATGAAAGAAGATATATTCATTTAGTTATTTTGTTTTTTAATTTTTTTAAAGATTTATTTATTTATTTAGAGAGAGCGTGTGTGTGAGCTGGGACAGGGGCAGTGGGAAGCGAAAAGGAAGAGAATCTCCAGCAGAGTCCCCGTTGAGTGTGGAGTCAGGGATGGGGCTTGATCCCATGACTTTGAGATCATGACCTAAGTCGAAATCAAGAGTTGGGCACTTCACTGACTGAGCCACCCAGACGCCCCCGTTATTTTGTTTTTGCAAGCGATCAAACAAAATACAAAACAAAAGGTAGGATAAACAATGCAATTCTTTATGAGCCTGGATATTATAAACTGTGGTTTGGAGCTGAGGAAACAAACGTTTGTGATCTATCTCCATGGTTAAAAGTATAATAAAATATAAAATGAAAGGGAAAGTATGTGTATAAGCATTTCTATCTAATTTTCTGTGATCATTTCTATGAAGTCATTATAGTCAAATGACATGTTGCAATTTTTGAGGGTTTACTAGATAATCTCTGTTATTTCCATGCATGTTTATCTTAAACCCCCATCCAGATTTTTCCTTTCTTTAAGACAGATTTGAAGCAGAGGCTTATGTAAGCCAGGGAAGTCATGCCAAGATTATCTGAACATCTTTATAAAACCTTCAAGTTCTCTGATTTAGGTCTGATATAAATATTTTTGTATGTGTCCTCTTTCTCTTCCTCCTCCTCCTCTTCCTCCTTTGTAAGCTTTTCTACTTTGTTTGTCAATTTACCCCACAGTTTTTTGGTATGGAGCACACATTGGGCTCTGTATTAGGGCCTGGGTACAGCGGGAACCTGCTTCTCTGTGTCTAAGAATCAGGACCCAGAGCATTTCCAGGCCGTGATATAGTGTTAAAGATACTATGCAAGGAGAGAAAATACTTTTTTTTTTTTAAATTTTTATTGTGTTATGTTAGTCACCATGCAATACATCATTAGTTTTTGATGTAGTGTTCCAAGATTCATTGTCTATGCACCATACCCAGTGCTCCATGCAATAAGTGCCCTCCTTAATACCTACCACCAGGCTCACCCATCCCCTCCTCTAAAACCCTCAGTTTGTTTCTCGGAGTCCACAGTCTCTCATGGTTCATCTCCCCCTCCGATTTTCCCCCTTTCGCTTTCGTAAGGAGAGAAAATACTTAAGGGTTCACCAGGTACTTTTAACCTAACCAGGAGAGGTGATACTCAGTCTGAAACTGAAGTAGCTATAGCAGGACAGGCAGGATTATCCAGTGACCAGGAGGATGGGGGACACCCAAACCTTATTGCTTTTTCTCAGGCAGACTCATTGGGAGTCCTATCCTGCCTGGAGAGTACGATTCAAAGAATGAGCAGATTGGAGGGCTTGAGAAATGTATCTATTGGGACATGACCCTGGCTTCTGAAAGCCCAAGTAAAAAAGAACTAGCATTCTCTTGTCCAGATATTTAACTGCTCTGGGCCCAGAGCCCTGCAAGTCAGTTGGAAGATATTTTACCTGGAAAGCATTTTCCTTAGAATGTGTGGTCGTTTCAATGAGAATGTACACAAGGGAGATTTTATTAACATGAAACACCACAGGTGAGTAATTCCTAGTAGACGAACCATCATTGTCCAGGCATGTGACCTGGATAAGGAACTCCCAGTCTCCCTGCCAGTGTGTCTAGTGGCAGGAAGTGCTCCTCCTTGAGACACCTGGGTGGCGCATTTGCTTAAGCATCTGCCTTCAGCTCAGGTCATGATTCCAGAGTCCTGGGATCAAGTCCCACATCGGGATCCTCCTTGCCCCGTGAAGAGCCTGCTTCTCCATCTGCTCGTGCACTCGCTCTCTCTCTCTCCCTTTCTCTCTGACAAATAAATAAATAATTTTTTTTTTAAAGGAAATGCTCTTCACTATACTCACTATTCCTTTGCAGTTACTACATAAGCCCTGCAATCCTCCTTCTGCCAAACCAGACTCTCCTGTTGCAAAGATGACCCCTGAGAAATTCAAAGGTTGCCACTGTGATGTTAAACTCCCTTCTGCTTCTGGGAGGAGGAGCCCAAGTGTCTTTGGCTCCCAGAGGAATGTGTGGGATGCTCCCTCATCTGTGTGAAATGGCACTCTTGATGCTTCCAGATGGTGCTGTGTGTCCATGAGTCAGGCAAATATGGAGTTGAGCTCATGCATTCAGGGCTGAGGTCCACTTCTTAGCAGTATGACCTTGGGTAATTCATTCTGGGACTGACTTGAGGTCTTTGCCTCCATAATTGGTAAAGAGAGATCATTAATATCTTATTTCGACACCTCTATGCAAGAGTAAAACCATCACTTATTTAAATGCCTAAATATTGTGCCTGGCAATGAGCAAGCGCCCAGTATTTGTGGTCCATCATGATCATAGCCTTTCCCAGGCTGAATGAGGGCACAGAAGAGCAGAGCCTTCTGCTCATCGACTAGGCACCAGGGGTCTGAAGGAGTATATCCATATGGTGTGTTTAGCTAGTAGGTTCAACAAAACACTTGGGCTTGTGGGGTAATCTAGCATGGGACTTGGGGCACTTCCACAGTGAACCTCACTTTCTTCTGGGTCAGCCCGTTTCTGGATTTTGAGTGAGGTCTGTTTATCTAAATGGTACCACAGAGGTGGGAAAAGGCCAATTCAA
Source organism: Mustela erminea (assembly GCF_009829155.1). Lineage (NCBI taxonomy): Eukaryota > Metazoa > Chordata > Mammalia > Carnivora > Mustelidae > Mustela > Mustela erminea. Next base: position 26,629,587 of record NC_045618.1, read on the forward strand.
TGTCTTAGGTAGGATTCTGAATTAACTTGTTCCTGGAATGATGTTAATAAACTAAGACTGAGAATTGGATCAGTGTTTTCTCTGAACATTATTCCATTCTGGAGGTAAAGGTGAAGGGAATAGTATTATTTTCCTGGGTAAACTTCCATGAAATTGAATTCAAGCTGGTTTCACCCTCATGAACATCCCTGGCAAAAGACAGCAGACCTCTCCTCTCCCCGGAAAGCCAAGAGAGGATTCTTCCAAATTTGGGCCCAAGCACACTGACCTTTAGTGAGGGTGAGTGGTCAACAGACTGTGAAGATAAGAGGGCAGGTGATTCTTCTGCATTTATGTATTCTAGTATAGATGTCTCCCACTTTTTGTTACACTCCTAACTCTGCCCTTCAGTTAGAGACAGGCTAACAGAAATGTATCTGTCAGGGATGCCTGGGTGGTTCATTTGGTTGAGCACCTCAATCAGTTCGTCTCAGGTCATGATCCCAGGATCATGAGATTGAGCTCGGAGTCTAGCCCCCCATCAGGCTCTGTGTTCAGCAAGGAGTCTGCTTGATACTCACTCGATTTCTCCCACTGCTCTTCTCCTTCTCTCTCTCACCCTCTAAAACAAACAAATAAATCAATCTATAAAAAAAGGAGGAATATGGCCAATTAAGTCAAATCACAACATTTCCCATTCAATCCATAATTTCAACAATTCTAAAATGACTATCACATAATCTGTAAATATTAAGACTTATTTAACTGGTTGATTTCACTAGTCCCTTTGAGGATAATTCAATAACCCCCATTTTATTTACTTTGAGAAAAGTTCATGTTACAAAATTAATATACGCATGTGTATTTTGCAGACACTCTCATTCAACACCATTTTTCTGTCTCCCAACTCATTGTACTTAATTATGATGACCCCAAATGTCAATTATACAAGATGATCTTCTATTTGCTTCCATGTGCTTAATGTTAGATTGGATATTTTCCCAAGCTACTGAAAATCTTTCAAGAGCTGAAACTGGCTTAATTAAATGTACATAAAGAATATTAAAAACATACAAAAGTGGAGAAATGACACCTTCTACAATCATCTTCATATTTTGTTCTTTATCTGGTGGTTTCACTTTAATGACAGAAATTAGGTTAAAATGTAAAATCTAGATTAGTAGGTCCCACCAAGAGGGAATTTTTGCACATGGCAAGTGCCCCAGCAGGATTCATTTGTGAGGTTCAGACATAGAATTAAAGATGATGTTTTAGTTTGAGTCAGTGTGTGAAGATGTTCTTTGGAAGAAGTCAAGAATCAAAAAAAAAAGAAAAAAAGAAATATTGTGATGACCTTATAGTTCCGCAAAAGTAGAGCTTTTCAAGGGACTAGTTTTTGGCTAAGAAGGCAGTAAGAACAGATTAAGGCCTCTTTCAATCGTTAACTTTTTATGGTTTTTACTTTTCAGTGTACATTAAGACCCTTCTGATGTAGTATTTATTTAAGTATATTATAATGTGAAAAATAGACATTAGTGAAAATGCCTCCCATTTTGTGATTTTGTCATGTAACAGGAAATGGAAATTTCACTAAAAGGATGTTGCTCTGTATACCTTGACATTCAGCTGGATGCCTTTTACTTAGCACTGACATCATGCTCTTCTCTAGGTTATAGTCACTGCTTCCAACTAGTTAGGGCTTACCTATCCATCTCAGATGTTAGATGTATTTCAAATGATGTATCATGTAGATGTATCAGTATTTCAAATGAGCATCTCTCCACACAATGTTGCAACTGAACCTGTTTAAACTGTCAAAAATAACACTTCGTTCTTCAGTATGTCAAGGGACTAGAGAGTACATAAGAATAAAACAAGTAATTATATTGATAAACAAGAGTTTATGAAAATAATGATATTGTATATTGTTACAAATTATAGAAAGATTTACAATAAATCCAGTTTTAAGAGCTTATAATAGGTACATAGTTCATTAACAATTTGTATCCTTCTCAGGTTTCTGTAAACTTTCTGGCCACCCCAAACGCTCTCTGTGTTTGAGGGAAAAAGACCCTACATCTCCATTTTTCAGACTCCCTCACAGACATTGCCGAGGAACATTTCCATCTTGCAAAGAGGTATATCTCTTGATAAAATCAGCAAGAGTACCCTGAATTTCTCATGTTATAACTTTGATACGATTTCTATATATTAAGGAATGAAAATGTGGATGAAATCTGTGCCCATTCCCCAGTAAGTCCTATCAGTAGGATTCTAGGTCCAGCTAGGCACAAGACCTCGCTCTAATCTCAAGCCTAGACAAAGAAAATGAATTCCCAGTGTTTGCCACTGGGAGCACTAGAGCTGTGACCTCCCTTCAGAAGGGTCCAAAGTTGAGGCAATCAGCCCAAGTTTCTGTATCTCCATATCAGTGGCAGGTCATTAGCCATAGGTGTTCCAAAGAGGAGGCAAATCCTGGGCATGGTGGTCCCATGTAACTGTGGGTGATTGCCAGGGAAAGATGCAGCTATGAACTGACTTTCTCAGCAGCTGAAGGTCAGGTACATCTGCCTGAAGAGAGGATCTGGGATGAAGCAGCAGGTTATCTACAATGGAAGCTGAGTGAAATGATGTGAAAGACATGAGAGGATTCACTCATTCAACACATATTTATTAAGCACTGAATTAATATTCAACACATATTTATTAAGCAGTGCTTAATAACCTTCACACCCATGAAGGTTCTTGGCATGGGGGAAACAGGTGAGCATGGCTAACATATCACCTGACCTCATGATCACAGCATTCCTGGGAAGAGAGGCAGACCATCAGAAATCAGGCAAGCATAAGAAAATTGGTTTATAAAAATTAAGATTTAAGAAAGAGGTAAGTGCTATGAAGTAAATAAAGTAATGATTGGTATGGAAGTGTATAAGGCTTGGTGAGACTTGTTTGAAGTGGTATCAAATGAGCTGAACTGAAAGTATAAAAGAAGTTCCTCCATGAAGACCTGAGGATGAGAATTCAGATATAGGGCTGGACAAGATAGAAGGAATTGTCAGGTCATTAAATCTAAGCCCCTTGCCACAGTGGTTAGGTAACTTTAAGAAATCTAGTTCTGTCCAAAGTTGGGGGAGAGGGGGTGGCACCAACCAAGTTAAACTGATGAATTTAGATTCTTAATAAGTGTTAGTAGGTCTCCTAGTGCCACCATATAGTTTGTTTTATTTTAGACAAGTTTGTGAGAGAAGGATGGCCACTCTTAGGTCTTGCTCATCCTTTGTTCTCAGAGCCTATGCCAATTTGTCTACATAGGCTAATTCATAAAGAAATCCTGGAATGGGAGGGCCATGCTTCCTAATGGGTGCTGGTAATGACCAGATGAGCATCCCAGGCCAGACAAATATGGCCCAAAATGTTATTGTTATTCACAGAGGGTCCTCAGTGGTGTGGGGGGTTTCCTTCTGGATGCTTCAGGAAGTCTTTAAGAAGGACTGCAATTATGGGGCACATGGGTGGCTCAGTTGGTTTAAGTGTCTGCCTTTGGCTCAGGTTATGATCCCAGGGTCCTGGGATTGAGTTCTAAACTCGAACTCGGCTCCCTGCTCAGTGGAGAGCCCACTTTTCTCTTTCCTTCTGCCACTCCCACTGCTTGTGCTCCTTCTCCCTCTGTCAAATAAATAAAATCATTAAAAAAAATTTAAAAAAGGACTGCAAACACTTTGGATACCTATGAGGACAGTACTTTGAAGAATCTATAGAATAAGAGCAGACACCCAAACTAGGAAAGAAGTAGGTTATGGGGAGGTGCCTGGGTGGCCCAGTTGATTAAGGACCTAACTCTTGTTGTTTTTTTTTTTTTTTTTTAAGATTTTATTTATTTATTTGATAGACAGAGATCACAAGTAGGCAGAGAGGCAGGCAGAGAGAGGAGGAGGAAGCAGGCTCCCTGCTGAGCAGAGAGCCCGATGTGGGGCTTGATCCCAAGACTCTGAGATCATGACCTGAGTTGAAGGCAGCGGCTTAACCCTCTGAGCCACCCAGGTGCCCCTAACTCTTGGTTTTGATTAAAGTCATGATCTCAGGGTCAAGAGATTGAACTTCAATTTGGGTTCTGCGCTCAGCACCAAGTCCCAAGTCTGCTTGAGATTATTTCCTCCTTTCCTTCTCCTCCTGCTCATGCTCTCTCTCTCTTTTTCTTTTTAAAATGAATAAATAAAATCTTTAAAAAAAGAAGTAGGCTAAAGGACCTAATCTAGGGACAATAGGATACAAAAGCAGACTGGGTTTGCAAACCTGAGGTCTGGCATCACTAAAGCAATGACATTACAAGATGGGCCATGTTGTCTTTCTGGAGTTTGTTCATGCCTGAGAGTAATGGAGAAGGATAGGAAACTTGGACTAATGCTAGTCCAAGCTTTTTTTTTCTGTCCAATGAGAGTTTCTGCACAGATGCTATAGAGAGAATGATTGAGTCATGAGTGAGAAGAGGGAGATGGTAGGGGATCCAAGATGAAATGTCATGAAAGGAGAGAGGAAGAGGACTCCAGAGGCAAGATGCACATTAGAAACTTAGTGAGATCTATTTTCACTATTCATTCACCCTCCAGGACTTAGTCCTGATTTTGAGCAGGTCTAAAGACTTGAGTCAGTTCCGGCAAAGGTCCAAAACCTGTGGTCATCCATTCCCAGGGTACAACTGCCTCTTCTATGACAGGCACTGCTGCAGGAGCTGGGGATACAAACGAGGAGAATGCATATGCCTACCTTTCACCCCTGGAGTGAGAATGCCTCTCATTCCTTGGCTACAGTGAACAGACACATAGTAGGGGCTTTGTCTTTTGAAGATAAACATATTGTCAGTATCAACCACCCTCTCTGTCTGACTTAACCCCAGGATTGAACAGTGAGCAATTGTATTTTCCCTTTCTCCACCAATTTCCCACCTTGAGGGCCTTTCCTCCTCCTTTCTCTACCATTTATGCATCTACTCAGCTCTCAGCTCTCAACTCAGTCATAATATGTGAGTTGTTAATTCTTCAAAGACATAAGAGAACAAAGAGGACAGTAAGTCTGCTATGGTGCTTCAACATCTCCCTGGAAAGATGACTACATGGTCCATCGTGATGTATAGCCTGTCTTCTGGAGTCCTTCTGTCTGTACACAGGAATGTGGGATCAGATAGGTACATACATTGGACCTAAATGGACCTTCCTTTAGAAGAAGATGGAACTAATATTTATACCAAAAGAGGAGAAAGATAGTAACAGAGACTAGCCACTAGTCAAGCACAGGATATCATGCTGTGGACATGTAACTCTACATCAAAATCATGTTCACAGTGACCTCAGTAAACATTTTAAGAACCAGATCTTTGTCATTGTAAGTTCATATTACAAAAAGCTTTTTTCTGGTTTTATACATTTCAAGAAGAAAAACTAAGTAGACTAATCGCTTCCAACTAAAGGGATCTGTTTTTGTGTTTAGAATTTATTTTGCATGGCAGTCACAAGGCTAAGTTACACTCAGGCACTAAGTAGATGTGTCCTTTTAGGCATTATTATGATCTCACAAGGCAGATTGTGCTTCTACATGACTTAAAGTGACCACAGTTTGAATCTGAGTAATGATGAGATTGCGATGTTGCCTAGACAACAAGTACTCCAACCACATGAAGGAAAAGTATTCTTGGAGGACCCAGCACCAGTGACACCTCTTAATATGACTGTAAATGGAGATACTATTCAAATATCATTTGGAAAATCCTGGCCCCATTTAGATAAGAAAGTTACATACACATTCCCTGCTATGAGTAGAAAGTGCCATTCTACACTAACACTGACAATATTTCCTTCACAATACCAAGAGAGCAGTGGAGGGCAGGAGAGTATGGTGTTTTCTAGAACTATTTTTTTGTCAGCCTTCCTGGAGTACTTGAATTTGCTTGAAGCATATTATTTTAAAAATACCTCTTTTTTAAAATTTCAATTCTATTGCCCAGCATATAGTGCATCATTAATTTCAGATGTAGAGTTCAATAAATCATCAGTTGTATATAACACCCAGTGCTCTTCACATCATGTGCCCTTCTTAAGGCCCATCACCCAATTACCTTATCTTTTAACTTGGGTGTTCATATAGCATAATTCCAGACTGTTTACCAATCAAAGGTAATAATAATGTAGTAATTGAGGTCAATATCAAAGAAATGTGAATACCATTCTATGTAATATTCCTACAAGTTTCATATGGCATTATCACTTTTTTGGTATTTTTATTCTGAATTAATTTCAGAATTATAGGAAAGAAGCACAAGTAGGAAAAAGAATTTTTGTATACTTTTTACTTATACTCTTCAAATGTTGACATTTTACCACATTTACTTAATTATTCTCTCTTTATACACACACACAAACACAAAAACACACACACCCAAGGTTTTTGAGGGATTTTGTTTGTTTGTTTTTGCTGATCTAGCTGAGAGCAAGTTACAGGCATATTGCCTTTTTACCATTGAATACCTCACCCAGTATTTCCTAAAATGCAGGACATTCTTTTATATAATATGAGAATGTTTATAGTAATAAGGGAATTACATTGAAATGATACTATTATCTAACCTACCAACTTTTAAAAAATTTCACTAGCTGTCCTGATAATGGCATTTGCAGCTAAAAACATACACACAGTCCAAGGTTATGAGTCTAGAATAAACAGCTGTATTTTTCCTGTTCTGATTTCTTAAGCCTCCTTTATTGTGGACTCGTTCTTCAGTCTTTTCAGTTATTTTGTAGAACACCTCTCCATAGGATCTGTGTGATGTACCTTCATGAACAGAGTTGCATTATGTATTTTTGGCAGGAGCACCACTAGGGAACATTGGCAGTGCCTCATGTTGGGGGCACATGATGCTCCTTGTCCCTAACTGGTGATGTTAATTTTGATTACTTGTTAATACAAGTCACTATTTTTTTATGTAAAGTTATTAATTTTCTATGCTATTATTTTCTATGCGTAATTAATTATTCTTACAAATGCTGCTTTCAAAATATTCCTGGAGGATGATCACTGTCATTAAAAATATAGAATCAGAGGTTCAGAAGTTACATAACTTGCACAAGTCACATATTCTGTTGGGTATACAGATTCAGGTCTAATGCCAAAGTTTAAACACTTTTCTCTCTACTATTAAAGAAAGGAGCATAAAATGAAAAAAAAGTTTTATTTTTATATTGATTTATGTTTTGTTTTTATTTATCAAAGTTACTAAAATAATAGCATTTGAGTAATTGTAGATCTAATTGGAAGAATAGTCCTCTACAAGGCAGTTTTTTTTCTTTCTTTCTTTCTTTTTTAATATTTTATTTATTTATTTTTTGAGAGAGAAAGAGAGAGCGAGCGAGCGAGCGCAGGAGCATGAGCCAGTCTGGGGAGGGGGGTGTGCAGTGAGGGAGAGGGAGAAGTAGACTCCCCACTGAGCAAGGACCCTGATGCAGACCTGATCCCAGGACCCTGGGATCATGACCTGAGCTGAAGGTAGACACTTAACTGACTGAGCTGCCCAAGCACCTAACAGTTTCCTTTCCTTTCCTTTTTTTTTTTTTTTTTAATTTCTTCTCAACATAACAGAATTCATTGTTTATGCACCACACCCAGTGCTCCATGCAATATGTAATAACCAATGCTCCATAATACCTATCACCTGGCTCCCCCAACCTTCCACCCCCCGCCTCTTCAAAACCCTCAGATTGTTTCTCAGAGTCCATAGTCTCTCATGGTTCATCTCCCCCTCCAATTTCCCTCAACTCCCTTCTTTTCATCTCCTTATGTCCTCCATGTTATTTGTTATGCTCCACAAATAAGTGAAACCATGATAATTGACTCTCTCTGCTTGACTTATTTCACTCAGCATAATCTCTTCCAGTCCCATCCATGTTGATAAAAAGTTGGGTATTCATCCTTTCTGATGGAGGCATAATACTCCATAGTGTATATGGACCACATCTTCATTATCCATTCATCCGTTGAAGGGCATCTTGGTTCTTTCCACAGTTTGGTGACCGTGGCCATTGCTGCTATAAACATTGGGGTACAGATGGCCCTTCTTATCATTACATCTGTATCTTTGGGGTAAATACCCAGTAGTGCAATGGCAGGGTCATAGGGAAGTTCTATTTTTTAATTTCTTGAGGAATCTCCACACTGTTTTCCAAAAAGGCTGCACCAACTTGCATTCCCACCAACAGTGTAGGAGGGTTCCCCTTTCTCCACATCCTCTCCAACACATGTTGTTTCCTGTCTTGTTAATTTTGGCCATTCTAACTGGTGTAAGGTGGTATCTCAATGTGGTTTTAATTTGAATCTCCCTGATGGCTAGTGATGATGAACATTTTTTCATGTGTCTGATAGCCATTTGTATGTCTTCATTGGAGAAGTGTCTGTTCATGTCTTCTGCCAATTTTTTGACATGGTTATCTGTTTTGTGTGTGTTGAGTTTGAGGAGTTCTTTATAGATCCTGGATATCAGCCGTTTGTACTGTCATTTGCAAATATCTTCTCCCATTCCATGGGTTGCCTCTTTGTTTTGTTGATTGTTTCCTTTGCTGTGCAGAAGCTTTTGATCTTGATGAAGTCCCAAAAGTTTCCTTTCAAAAGTATGAAAGAATAGGAAGACAAAAGGAAAATGGAAACATGTAATGATTTCTTTTCCTTCTGCAATCCATGCATGGAAGGACAGAAAGCTCCTTTTAAGTTTAAGTAAAGAACCAAAAGATACCCATAGACATACTAGAATGAGGCATAAACTATTTTTATAGTTAGAAAATCATTTTTACAGCTGGAAAATTTTAAAACTGGAAAATCACAGAAGTGGAAGAGCCATGGGCCCCATGGAGTGCAGAAGAGGATATCGGTATGGGTCCCAGGGTATGTGATAAGCCACAGTTGTCCAGCCAGCCAGGTTGCAACTGGACATAGAGTCTGTGATTCCAAATATCTAACTCCATGCTCTTATCCTAAATCAGATGTAGAAAGATCTTTGGAGCAAGATAAAAGTGTATCCCCTTAAAATTGAGGGTAAGAACAAAAAAGGAGAAAGAAATCTCATTGTTATTATTTTTTTTTAATGACACTCATTTAAACTTCATCACATGGTATCATTCTCACTGATTCTTGTATGTTGGGGACAGGCCATGAGTTTCCCAATTAAAAGTGTACCACCTGTGTTATAAAGCTGTCTTGTTCTGCCTTTGCTCTCTGCCTTGAAGTAATTCTCAGTCTTTCCAGGTTCTTCTCCCAGCCCTGTTCTCCTGGCTAAGGTGTGTCTGTGCATATCATGAGTAGAGGAACCAGTACTTGGAGGACTGTGTCCTCCCAGTGATGAGGGGAGCCCTGGTCCTCACATATGTCCTTGTACATAAGGTCTTTGCTCATCTCTGCGGAAGTGGCCTTTTCCTAACTCATCCTAAGGTGCCTCCTGCATCCACTTCTGATCTGCACAATTTGTAAAACCTGTATTCTCCTCTGCCAGAATAGAACCTGGCACCACTATTCCCCACCAACTTGATCTTCATTTTTTCTGTGCCTCCTCTGTCTCTGCAAACCCACACTTCCAGGACACTCAGTTCCAGCTATGTGATTTCTGTACCCCCTATTACAGGAGCATCATGAGAGGCCCTCCGGCTGGCCACTGGCCATTAACTTTCCTGTGGCTCCACTAACCTCTGGTGGCTTAGGAGGCAAGATTCTCAAGGGAACTGAGGGATAGCCCTGAGTGTTTTTCCCGTCCACTTGACCTAAGCCTCCTGAGGCCCAAGGCTTTTACTCCTGTCTCCCTCACATGTTGGGACCTGCTGCTTCAGATTTCTCTATCTAGGTGTTTTTGTTTTGTTTTGTTTTGTTTGTTTTTGTTTTTCCCCTCACCTGGAGTTTCATGCCACTCCCCCCTCCAGGCTGGTAAAAATATCTGAGGCATCTTTCTCATTCCCCACCCTTAAAACCTACATGTCATACATATCTGTTTACGTCATCTAGATGGCAGATACTAGTCTTCTTCCTCCTTCTCTAAAACAATATAACCTACCCTCACAGACAAAGGGATGCAAAAGAAGCCAGCTACCAATAAAAATGTGTGGTGTCTAAAGGTCAAAGAGTAGCTCCATTATTCCAAACAATTTTGTAAATCTTGGTGAGGGTGGGCAGCAAGGATACTATTGTTTTATTATTAAAAGGCATTTTATATTCTGTTGAGGAGCTAGTAAATTTACAGTTTTCTTTTTTTGCACAGTCCCCTTCCCATTACATGGAGAGAGGGAAGGAGGGATGGGGAGACAATGGGAGAAATACAGAGAGAGGAGAGGGAAAAAAGTGAGAGAGAAGAAGGGAATGAATTAGGAAGAAGTTAGACTTTCAAACTATGCTTAAAATCCGTCAAATATAGTAGGAGTATCTATAAATATTATGACAAAATTGCATCATTTTATACACAACATATGTGGCAGCTTCTCTAAATTGTATGCAGCTTGTTGATTATTTAAATTTTAGTCATCTAATCATACAGTAATTGTAATCCCACATGAAGCCATGTGGCTCTCACTTGTTAACCTTCATGGGTTGTACCAGTTTTCCTTCTGTTTACTAGGCAAAGAAGTCCAAATGTGAGATAAGGAAAGTCAGATAATTATAATGGAATATTTTAATAGGTGGGAAAGAGATAAGGGTAAATCTCTTACCTTTCTTGTCTCTCTCTTTCTGAGCTCTGTGTCCTTTCTTGCTCCTGTCCATCTCATTGGGGAATTTCCAGGTTCAGGACCCCACCATCTCCTGAAGCCCTCAGAATGGCCAGGAATGGGATAGAAAAAGGACTGATGGGAAGAGCCATTCAGCTTATAGTCTTGGAAAGAAGGACTCTTCCTTCTCTTCATTTAATTTCTTCTGCATTGGAGTAAAGTCAGAGCTTAATGACTCAGATTATAGCTTGGATTCAAAAGAATGGAGACAAGAAGACAATTTGGCCACCCCCATACAGGTTTTAAGCTCATTCCTAAAGCTTACCATCATCAAACTTAATAGAGGTGTGTAGGTTCACCAGCATGGACACACACACACACACACACACACACACACACACACTCACATAAAATGTTAGTATGGTTGATCAAGAATGTTGTGATATAGTAGATCTAGGTATAAGGAATATGAAAAGGACATGAAACTGCCCTCAGAGTTCTACTGTACCTTTCAGAAAATAATAATATTGCAATCAGTTTATTGCATGATACCAATAATTATAATGCTATGAAAACTAAAGGTTATCCTATCTGACATGCATTGTGCTGCTGCCACTGTTCCTGTCACTGTCCTGGTGTCGTCTTACTTAACCCTCAAAACACAATTTGTTGTCAGTTTACTCCAATTTTACAAGATGCTGATGCACAGGGTCGAAGAATAACTCACTCTGGGTAACATAGGGTTTAACATACAGGTTTTGTTATACTCCAAAAATGAGAAGTAAAACACCGTGGAAGGAACAAATGCATCCACTTAGGAGTCTGGGAAGCATCACAGTAGAGACAATGAATAAATGAGGATTTGACAGATATGTAGGAGTTTTCTGGATGGAAAGGAAGCAAGAAAGTGAAGGAAAGGGAGGGGAGAGGATTGAAAGGGAGGGGGAGGAAGGACATTGACAAAGGCCAGCATGATGAAAAGGCTTAATACTCGGTGAACTAATTTCCCTACTAGTGAAGCTCAAAGTTAAACAGCCCAACACCTTGAAATGATCTTTGATAGGAAGGGAAGAATCAGATAATAAATCATCTACCTTTTCTAAGACTTTTTATTCACTTTTTAAAATTTCACCATTTAAAAAGGTTTTATATGTTTTTTCATCCCACCTGGTATTTTTGCTTTTTAAATGTAATTGATCTTCCTTAGACATAGTACTAAAAATGTACTGAACAGCTTAATTGTATCTTGATCATTCAAAGGATTTCTTTAGTTTTAAATCCTCAGAGGTCATTTTTTTAAATAATTTTTTATTTTTATAAACATATATTTTTATGCCCAGGGGTACAGGTCTGTGAATCGCCAGGTTTACACACTTCACAGCACTCACCAAAGCACATACCCTCCCCAATGTCCATAATCCCACCCACTTCTCCCAAACCCCCTCCCCGCAGCAACCCTCAGTTTGTTTTGTGAGATTAAGAGTCACTTATGGTTTGTCTCCCTCCCAATTCCATCTTGTTTCATTGATTCTTCTCCTACCCACTTAAGCCCCCATGTTGTATCACCACTTCCTCATATCAGGAAGATCATATGGTAGTTGTCTTTCTCTGCTTGACTTATTTCGCTAAGCATGATACGCTCTAGTTCCATCCATGTTGTCGCAAATGGCAAGATTTCATTTCTTTTGATGGTTGCATAGTATTCCATTGTGTATATATACCACATCTTGATCCATTCATCTGTTGATGGACATCTAGGTTCTTTCCATAGTTTGGCTATTGTGGACATTGCTGCTATAAACATTCGGGTGCACGTGCCCCTTTGGATCACTACGTTTGTATCTTTAGGGTAAATACCCAATAGTGCAATTGCTGGGTCATAGGGCAGTTCTATTTTCAACATTTTGAGGAACCTCCATGCTGTTCTCCAGAGTGGCTGCACCAGCTTGCATTCCTACCAACAGTGCAGGAGGGTTCCCCTTTCTCCGCATCCTCTCCAGCATCTGTCATTTCCTGACTTGTTTATTTTAGCCATTCTGACTGGTGTGAGGTGATATCTCATTGTGGTTTTGATTTGTATTTCCCTGATGCCGAGTGATATGGAGCACTTTTTCATGTGTCTGTTGGCCATCTGGATGTCTTCTTTGCAGAAATGTCTGTTCATGTCCTCTGCCCATTTTTTGATTGGATTATTTGTTCTTTGGGTGTTGAGTTTGCTAAGTTCTTTATAGATTCTGGACACTAGTCCTTTATCTGATATGTCGTTTGCAAATATCTTTTCCCATTCTGTCAGTTGTCTTTTGATTTTGTTAACTGTTTCCTTGGCTGTGCAAAAGCTTTTGATCTTTGTGAAATCCCAATACTTCATTTTTGCCCTTGCTTCCCTTGCCTTTGGCGATGTTCCTAGGAATATGTTGCTGCGGCTGAGGTCAAAGAGGTTGCTGCCTGTGTTCTCCTCAAGGATTTTGATGGATTCCTTTCGCACATTGAGGTCCTTCATCCATTTTGAGTCTATTTTCGTGTGTGGTGTAAGGAAATGGTCCAATTTCATTTTTCTGCATGTGGCTGTTCAATTTTCCCAGCAACATTTATTGAAGAGGCTGTCTTTTCTCCATTGGACATTCTTTCCTGCTTTGTCGAAGATTAGTTGACTGTAGAGTTGAGGGTCTATTTCTGGGCTCTCTATTCTGTTCCATTGATCTATGTGTCTGTTTTTGTGCCAGTACCATGCTGTCTTGATGATGACAGCTTTGTAATAGAGCTTGAAGTCCGGAATTGTGATGCCACCAACGTTGGCTTTCTTTTTCAATATCCCTTTGGCTATTCGAGGTCTTTTCTGGTTCCATATAAATTTTAGAATTATTTGTTCCATTTCTTTGAAAAAGATGGATGGTACTTTGATAGGAATTGCATTAAATGTGTAGATTGCTTTAGGTAGCATAGACATTTTCACAATATTTATTCTTCCAATCCAGGAGCATGGAACATTTTTCCATTTCTTTGTGTCTTCCTCAATTTCTCTCATGAGTACTTTATAGTTTTCTGAGTATAGATTCTGTGTCTCTTTGGTTAGGTTTATTCCTAGGTATCTTATGGTTTTGGGTGCACTTGTAAATGGGATGGACTCCTTAATTTCTCTTTCTTCTGTCTTGCTGTTGGTGTAGAGATGTGCAACTGATTTCTGTGCATTGATTTTATATCCTGACACTTTACTGAATTTCTGTACAAGTTCTAGCAGTTTTGGAGTGGAGTCTTTTGGGTTTTCCACATATAGTATCATATCATCTGCGAAGAGTGATAATTTGACTTCTTCTTTGCTGATTTGGATGCCTTTAATTTCCTTTTGTTGTCTGATTGCTGAGGCTAGGACCTCTAGTACTATGTTGAATAGCAGTGGTGATAATGGACATCCCTGCCGTGTTCCTGACCTTAGCGGAAAAGCTTTCAGTTTTTCTCCATTGAGAATGATATTTGCGGTGGGTTTTTCATAGATGGCTTTGATGATATTGAGGTATGTGCCTTCTATCCCTACACTTTGAAGAGTTTTGATCAGGAAGGGATGCTGTACTTTGTCAAATGCTTTTTCAGCATCTATTGAGAGTATCATATGGTTCTTGTTCTTTCTTTTATTGATGTGTTGTATCACATTGACTGATTTGCGGATGTTGAACCAACCTTGCAGCCCTGGAATAAATCCCACTTGGTCGTGGTGAATAATCCTTTTAATGTACTGTTGAATCCTATTGGCTAGTATTTTGTTGAGTATTTTCGCATTTGTGTTCATCAAGGATATTGGTCTATAGCTCTCTTTTTTGATGGGATCCTTGTCTGGTTTTGGGATCAAGGTGATGCTGGCCTCATAAAATGAGTTTGGAAGTTTTCCTTCCATTTCTATTTTTTGGAACAGTTTCAGGAGAATAGGAATTAGTTCTTCTTTAAATGTTTGGTAGAATTCCCCCGGGAAGCCGTCTGGACCTGGGCTTTTGTTTGTTTGGAGATTTTTAATGACTGTTTCAATCTCCTTACTGGTTATGGGTCTGTTCAGGCTTTCTATTTCTTCCTGGTTCAGTTGTGGTAGTTTATATGTTTCTAGGAATGCATCCATTTCTTCCAGATTGTCAAATTTATTGGCATAGAGTTGCTCATAGTATGTTCTTATAATAGTTTGTATTTCTTTGGTGTTAGTTGTGATCAGTCCTCTTTCATTCATTATTTTATTTATTTGGGTCTTTTCTCTTTTCTTTGTGATAAGTCGGGCCAGGGGTTTATCAATTTTATTAATTCTTTCAAAGAACCAGCTCCTAGTTTCGTTGATTTGTTCTATTGTTATTTGGTGTCTATTTCATTGATTTCTGCTCTGATCTTTATGATTTCTCTTCTCCTGCTGGGCTTAGGGTTTCTTTCTTGTTCTTTCTCCAGCTCCTTTAGGTGTAGGGTTAGGTTGTGTACCTTAGACCTTTCTTGTTCCTTGAGAAAGGCTTGTACTGCTATATATTTTCCTCTCAGGACTGCCTTTGTTGTGTCCCACAGATTTTGAACCATTGTATTTTCATTATCATTTGTTTCCATGATTTTTTTCAATTCTTCTTTAATTTCCCGGTTGACCCATTCATTCTTGAGAAGGATGCTGTTTAGTCTCCATGTATTTGGGTTCTTTCCAAACTTCCTTTTGTGGTTGAGTTCTAGCTTTAGAGCATTGTGGTCTGAAAATATGTAGGGAATGATCCCAATCTTTTGATACCGGTTGAGTCCTGATTTAGGACCGAGGATGTGATCTATTCTGGAGAATGTTCCATGTGCACTAGAGAAGAATGTGTATTCTGTTGCTTTGGGATGAAATGTTCTGAATATATCTGTGATGTCCATCTGGTCCAGTGTGTCGTTTAAGGCCTTTATTTCCTTGCTGATCTTTTGCTTGGATGATCTGTCCATTTCAGTGAGGGGAGTGTTAAAGTCCCCTACTATTATTGTATTATTGTTGATGTGTTTCTTTGATTTTGTTATTAATTGGTTTATATAGTTGGCTGCTCCCACGTTAGGGGCATAGATATTTAAAATTGTTAAATCTTCTTGTTGGACAGACCCTTTGAGTATGATATAGTGTCCTTCCTCATCTCTTATTATAGTCTTTGGCTTAAAATCTAATTGATCTGATATAAGGATTGCCACTCCTGCTTTCTTCTGATGTTCATTAGCATGGTAGATTCTTTTCCACCCCCTCACTTTAAATCTGGAGGTGTCTTCGGGCTTAAAATGAGTTTCTTGGAGGCAACATATAGATGGGTTTTGTTTTTTTATCCATTCTGATACCCTGTGTCTTTTGACAGGGGCATTTGGCCCATTAACATTCAGGGTAACTATTGAGAGATATGAATTTAGTGCCATTGTATTGCCTGTAAGGTGGCTGTTACTGTATATGGTCTCTGTTCCTTTCTGATCTACCACTTGTAGGCTCTCTCTTTGCTTAGAGGACCCCTTTCAATATTTCCTGTAGAGCTGGTTTGGTGTTTGCAAAGTCTTTCAGTTTTTGTCCTGGAAGCTTTTAATCTCTCCTTCTATTTTCAGTGATAGCCTAGCTGGATATAGTATTCTTGGCTGCATGTTTTTCTCGTTTAGTGCTCTGAAAATATCATGCCAGCTCTTTCTGGCCCTGCCAGGTCTCTGTGGATAAGTCAGCTGCCAATCTAATATTTTTACCATTGTATGTTACAGACTTCTTTTCCGGACTGCTTTCAGGATTTTCTCTTTGTCACTGAGACTTGTAAATTTTACTATTAGGTGACGGGGTGTGGGCCTATTTTTATTGATTTTGAGGGGCGTTCTCTGAACCTCCTGAATTTTGATGCTCATTCCCTTTGCCATATTGGGGAAATTCTCCCCAATAATTCTCTCCAGTATACCTTCTGCTCCCCTCTCTCTTTCTTCTTCATCTGGAATCCCAATTATTCTAATGTTGTTTTGTCACTTATCTCTTGAATTCTCCCCTCGTGGTCCAGTAGCTGTTTGCCCCTCTTTTGCTCAGCTTCTTTATTCTCTGTCATGTGGTCTTCTATATCACTAATTCTTTCTTCTGCCTCATTTATCCTAGCAGTGAGAGCCTCCATTTTTGATTGCACCTCATCAATAGCTTTTTTTATTTCAACTTGGTTAGATTTTAGTTCTTTTATTTCTCCAGAAAGGGCTTTTATATCTCTCCAGAGGGTTTCTCTAATATCTTCCATGCCTTTTTCGAGCCCGGCTAGAACCTTGAGAATCGTCATTCTGAACTCTAGATCTGACATATTACCAATGTCTGTATTGATTAGGTCCCTAGCCTTCGGTACTGCCTCTTGTTCTTTTTTTTTGCGTTGAATTTTTCCGTCTTGTCATTTTGTCCAGATAAGAGTATATGAAGGAGCAAGTAAAATACTAAAAGGGTGGCAACAACCCCAGGAAAATATGCTTTAACCAAATTAGACGAGATCCCAAATCATGAGGGGGGAGAAAGGGGATAAAAAGAGGTTCAAAAAGGAAGAAAGAAAAAAAAAGAAAAGAAAAGAATTAAAAAAAAAACAAATAAGAAAAATATAAAAAAGAAAATATATATATATTAGATAAACTAGTTAAAAAACGTTAAAGAAGAAAAAGGTAAAAGTTAAAAAATTTTAACCAGAAGGCGAGAAAAAAAAGCAAAAAATGAAAAAGAAAAAAATTAAATTAACTGCAAGACTAAAAAAAATCACAGGGAAAAAGCCATGAGTTCTGTGCTTTGCTTTCTCCTCCTCTGGAATTCTGCTGTTCTCCTTGGTATTGAAACCGCACCCCTTGGTAGGTGAACTTGGTCTCGGCTGGATTTCTTGTTGATCTTCTGGGGGAGGGGCCTGTTGTAGTGATTCTCAAGTGTCTTTGCCCCAGGGGGAATTGCACTGCCCTTATCAGGGGCCGGGGTGAGTAATCCGCTTGGGTTTGCTTTCAGGAGCTTTTGTTCCCTGAGCGCTTTCTGTAGAGTTCTGGAGGACGGGAATACAAATGGCGGCCTCCTGGTCTCCGGCCCGGCGGAGGAGCCGAGAGCCCAGGGCCCCACTCCTCAGTGCGCCCTCAGAGAACAGCGCCCAGTTACTCCCGTCTGCCTGACCTCCGGCCGTGCTCCGAGCTCACCGAGCCTGCGACCGGTTCAAGGTAACCCCGGGCTGCGAGCTCACTGTCGGCTCTGTCTCTGTAGCCGGCTTTCCTCTTCCAATACCCGCAAGCTCTGCGACACTCAGACACCCCTGATCCTTCTGTGACCCTGCGGGACCTGAGACCACGTTGTCCCCGCGTGGGCTTCGCCCCGGTTTAGCCTCTGGAGCGATGTCCCTCAGCGGGACAGACTTTTAAAAGTCCTGATTTTGTGCGCCGTTGCTCCGCCGCTTGCCGGGAGCCGGCCCCTCCTTCGGGGTCTATCTTCCCGTCGCTTTGGATTCACTTCTCCTCCGGTCCTACCTTTCAGAAAGTGGTTGTTTTTCTGTTTCCAGAATTGCTGTTCTTCTCTTCGATCTGCCGATGGATTTGCAGGTGTTTGCAATCTTTAGATAAGCTATCTAGCTGATCTCCGGCTAGCTGAAGTAGTCTCAGCCTGCTACTTCTCCGCCATCTTGACTCCTCCCTGTCCTCAGAGGTCATTTTTATTTAACATCAGGTAGTATTACACCATAGGTGTATAGGGAACCAATTATCAGAAAGTTCTAGATAACTCAAGTGTATTCAGCAAGGAAATCTAATGGTAAATGAATAAAAAAACAAGGAGATACCCAGTTCAGATATTCTTTAGAAGACCTTTCACTAATGGGCATAAGAAGCACATCTAGGAAAATTGCTCAACTCAAAAGCTGAATTGGAAATGTAGACAATACCAATATATGCTGTTTCAACACAAAATGATGCAGCTATTCTGTCTAAAAACTGGGTGAGATTCTAGGAATTTTTGTTGTTGTTGTTGTATGAAGTTAAGACACACCAGAAAAAACTTTCAGATATGGGTATTGAAAAAATTTCTCATTTTGTCTCATCTTCTTTCATCACATGGAGACTGAGAGTGAGATGTTCCCTCTGCTCCCTTACTCTTCAGATAAGCATGTGAGGCCCATCAATTCCAATGTGTAAGCTTAATAAGTTGGATACTGATTGCAAAATCCTTCAACACAGCCTAATCAAGTGAACTTTTAGTTCTTGAAGAACAAAGCCATTCTTTAAAATATGCCTTTTACAGAATTCACCAGCAAAAGCATCAAAAAACAACATGCTTAAGTGGAACTAAATATTGCAATAGTCACTTTTCAACTGAGGTCCTTAGTTTTCACATCTGTTAAATGAAGTAATTTGCCTGGGTGATTTTGAAGTATCTTTCAGCTTTGACAATGTGAAAGAATTTCAATCTAAAATGGAACTGAAGGATATAAAATGGAAAATCTCACGCATATGCCCTCAGGAAAACAAAAGTTAAAAGACCGAGAAACTAATATCTTGTAAATGACTGATTTACAGAACACTGACAATATTGGAATGTTTTTAAGCGATAAGGAGTCGGTCGGGGATTATTTCATATCAACCATGGAAAGTATTGCTACATTCTGGGGCATGAGCAAAAAATGACCCAGGTCAGGTTGGTCGCACAAAATAAACTGAGCAATTTTGTCTGTATGACTGGACTTGTTCTGCCTGCTTGGGCAATTTTTGAAGCTAGTCTTTTTTTATTATTATTATTTTAACAGACTCTAACTGACCTTTTCTCTCTTTAGATTTCCTGCCCAGAAAACAGTCTGCCTAAAACCCTCCGTGGATTTGCTTGTAGATTGCTACTGTTGGTCCTCCCAAATTGCAATTCATCAAATTGCAATTCAGTTGCAATTGCTATTCCTTCATCTTCTAGACAATTTTGAGTTTGCCTCAGTTTATCTCTTTATTTAGGTAGGCAGCAACCATAATGACTACATTAGGCATTTAGTAGAGCCTAGGGGCAAACTAAGGAGAACAATGCAATGTACAGATTGCCAGGGAAGAATTACCAACGAGATGGTTACTTAGCCACCTATCTTGCTCAAACAATGGCCTGGAGTAAACAGTTTACAGCTTTCCCTTGCTTTGTTTTTGCTGTCAGCATCAGACAATTTAAAGTTGCCAATCTCCTACCTGTTTGGATAATGTCCAGATTGCTTGGTGAATTGTTTCTGTCATTCCACTTGGGATCTGAGCAGTAGTCTGGGGCCACCCATTCTGTTTGGTCCAGCAGACTTCAGGCACTGTGACATGGACCCGTTATTGCCCTAGAATCTCGGAAGTCCACTTCAGAAGAGAAGCCAGGTGCCTCCCACTTCATTAGTTGCTTGTTTAAAGCAATTTCATGTTTCTTCCCCGCCACCAACAGTTACATTTCAATGATGAAAATAACAAAATGAAGTGGCACATTCTCCTGCTATATTTAAAATAACAAATATCTGTATTTCTCATGTATGGAGATGATACCAGTTACTACTATAAAGATATAATTGTTATTCCAACAGTGGCCAAAAATGGGTGTGGATCCATGTGCACACTGACAAACTTGTTGGTTCTGCACTGCACAGCTGTGACATTCACTGCTCTCCTGTGTCCTTTCTCAATCACCAGGTCAAGATACTGGAAAAAAACAAACATACAAGCAGCTGTGTCTGATGTTGAGTTTTAAAAATGACATAGATGCCCTCATTTACCTCTGTAATCACATGATCGCCCTACATTAACAAGCTTTTAAGGCCAGTGCACTAAGTTCCATTGTCTAACTCCTAAAAAAAATTAGAAATAGAAAATTTTGTGAGAGAAGATAAACTATACTAGATCAGATACTTCGAATATGTTTGCACGAAGGCTAGATTAATGATTAACCATTTATAGAACACATTAACATTTTCATGCCTGTTTTTTCCCTCAAACAACATTTTTTGAATGTTTTACAAATATATCTGCAATTCCCAGTTTTGAATTAAACAGTACTCTCTTTTAGCCTAGGTAGGAAGATGCAAGGAATTTATTGAAGAAACTCCTGATAGTTTTCTACGAAAGAAAGATGATTTAGAAAGATGAATCTGCTCTGTTAGAAGGAAAAGCTGACCATCTTATTAATATATATTATATTATATAACACATATATAATATTATATCATATAACATAGATATATAATATTATATTATATTATTGATAATATAACACGACGTAACATAACGTAGCATAGCATAACATAACATAATATAAATGTATCTTTCCTTGTAGTTTCTGGCAATTATTTTGGTGATAGTTAATAACACATTTCGCAATACTAGAGTACCATTTATAGTTAATGTTAAATGATTTCCAAAACCATTAATGATTGGGTACCAGAAGAAACTGAAACACAACTTGTTTCTATGGATTTTGACTCTTCTGTTTATATCCAACAAACCTGTGCATATGTGAGGAAAAAGAAAAAGAATTACAAAAAGATGACCTATTTCCCTAAATCTCAATTGCAATAAAGCTCATTATAATGATTTGTCATCCACAAATATTAGTATTTTACTTCAGTATAACTTATAAAAAACAAATAATGATAATGTTATCAAAATATTATATTGATATCCTAAAATAAGAGCATGAAAGTGATGGGAACATGACGTTTAACAATGTTAATTCATTTTTTATTCCTTAAGAGCGAAGAACGCTGGATTTTTTTTAATAGTTTAAAATTTAAAAAAAGTCAACAGCATTGCAATGGCTTTAAACACACACCTTTTAGTTTTACTTGTTTCATTGATAAATAAAATATTTATATTTTATTAAGTTAATAAAAACCTAAAATAGTGTACAAAATTATATTCAAATATTAACTCAGCTTCAAGCTTTAACCTGTCCACATTTTATAGAATAGAATTATTATAGGGCTTGATTCTTATTATAGGTTGCTTTTTAGCTAAAATAATATCAGAATCTTAGGGGCTGATTTTACGGTGTTTTTGTGTGTTTTTTCTCAGGTGAATTATTAAAATCTAGTTTGATTAACAACCAAACTTTATGATTCTTAAGAACAAGTTCTTTACAGCGTTAGCCTACTTCTTAGAACTTAAGTCCACCACTAAATACAAAAAGTTACCATCACTGAGCCTGTTTAAATTGTCCAACTCAAAACCAGCTATCCCTTTGAATCCTTCACTGTGTCTCCACCTCTGATTGCCCCCCTTCTAGCCCCAGCAGCTCTCACTGAGCCCAGACCTCTCTCCAGGTCCCAGGCCATTATACCTTGAATGGTCTTTAAATGTAACTGACAGCTCCTTTTGGGCATCAGCCATACTGTGGTGATCTGATAACTAGATTTGTGGCCTCAAGCATGGTACTATCCCATATGTGTTCAATTTTCTCCATTTGCAAAATACTAGGGTTTAACCCATACCTAACAGTACCTATATAAGTGAAAGGACATACAGATGTCAATTAAAATACAGTAGGAGATGAGGTGCCTAGGTGTCTCAGTCAGTTAAGCAGGTGCCTATGGCTCAGGTCATGATCCCAGGGTCCTGGGATCAAGCCCCATGTTGGGCTCTTTGCTCAGCAGGGAGCCTGCTTCTCTCTCTTGCTCTCCCTCTCACTATGCCTGCTTGTGTTCTCTCCCTCTGTCAAATAAATGAATAAAATCTTTTAAAAAGATAAAGTACAGTAAGAGAAAGATTAGCCATTCTAGCAAGGGCCCAGTCTGGGATTTAGAATGCATGGGTTCAAACTCTTCTTTTTTTAATCTTTTTTTTTTTCCCAAATTTTTTATTAAATTCTTGTTAGTTAACATATACTGTAGTATTTATCTCAGGAGTAGAGTTTAGTGATTCCTCACTTACATATAACATCCCGGGCTCATCATAACATGTGCCCTCCTTAATACCCTCAAATTATTTATCAGGAATTTGCATAATCTAAGTGTCTCTGCCTACAAAATGAAGATTCAAGCTATATGCTGTTCAAGTATAATTTTCAAAAAGCTAAAAGAATGACTTAAGAATATAAAATGAACATGTGTCAAACATTTTAATAAACACATTAAAAAATGAAGAAATCAATAAGATGCCAAACTGGCTAGATGAGCATTTGAAGAATAAGGTATTTATAGGAAATTTGATTTTAAAACTGATAGAAAAATTACTGTGTTAGATATAGAACCATTAAATCACTTGAGGAAAATAACCCTTAATGTTTAGGGTTATCTGTTCTACCAGACAATATTTTTTTATTTTATTATGTTATGTTAGTCACCATATAGTACATCATTAGTTTTTGATGTAATGTTCCATGTTCCATGATTCATTGTTTGTGTATAACACCCAGTGCTGCATGCAATACATGCCTTCCTCAATATCCATCACTGGGCTAACCCATTGCCTCACCTCCCTGCCCTCTGAAACCCACAGTTTGTTTCCCAGAGTCCATAGTCTCTCATGGTTCATCTCCCTCTCTGATTTCCACGCCTTCATTTTTCCATTCCTTCTCCTAATGTCCTCCATGCTATTCCTTATGTTCCATATATAACTGAAACCATATGATAATTGTCCTTCTCTGCTTGACCCATTTCGCTTAACATATTCCCCTCAAGTTTCATCCATGTTGATACAAAAATTGGGTATTCATTCTTTCTGATGGTTGAATAATATTCCATTGTGCGTATGGATCACATCTTCTTATCCATTTATCTGTTAAAGGGCATCTCAGCTCTTTCCACAGTTTGGCTATTGTGGACATTGCTGCTATGAACATTGGGGTACAGATGGCCCTTCTTTTCACTACATCTGTATCTTTGGGGTAAATACCCAGTAGTGAAATTGCCAGGTCATAGGGGAGCTCTGTTTTTAATTTTTTGAGGAACCTCCACACCGTTTTCCAAAATGGCTTCATCAACTTGCATTCCCACCAGCAGTGTAAGAGGGGTCCCCTTTCTCCACATTCTGTCCAACATTTGTTGTTTCTTACCTTGTTAATTATTGCCATTCTAACTGGTGTAAGGTGGTATCTCAATGTGGTTTTGATTTGTATTTCCCTGATGGCTAATGATGATGAACATTTTTTCATATGTCTATTAGCCATTTGTGTGTCTTCATTGGAGAAGTGTCTATTCATGCCTTCTGCCCATTTTTGACTTGATTATCTCTTTTCTGGGTGTGGTTTTGAGAAGTTCCTTATAAATCTTGGATACCAGCCCATTATCTGCAGTACCATTTGCAAATGTCTTCTCCCATTTCATGGGTTTTCTTTTTGTTTTGTTGACTGTTTCCTTTTTTGCAGAAGTTTTTATGTTGATGAAGTCACCAAAGTTCATTTTTGCTTTTGTTTCTCTTTCCTTTGGAGATTTGTCTTGAAAGAAGTTGTTATGGCTGATGTCAAAAAAGTTACTGTCTCTGTTCTCTTCTAGGATTTTGATGGATTCCTGTCTCACAATGAGGTCTTTCATTCATTTTGAGTTTATCTTTGTATATGGTATAAGAGAATGGTTGAGTTTCATTCCTTCGTATATAGCTATCCCATTTTTCCAGCACCATTTATTGAAAAGATTGTCTTTTTTCCATTGGATATTTTTCCTGCTTTGTCGAAGATTATTTGACCATAGAGTTGAGGGTTCATATCTGGAGTCTCTATTCTGTTCCATTGGTCTATGTGTCTGTTTTTGTACCAGTACCATGCTGCTTTGGTGATCACAGCTTTGTAATATAACTTGAAATCAGGCAATGGGATACCCCAGATTTGTGTTTTTCTTTTTCAACATTTCCTTGGTGATATGGGGTCTTTCTGGTTCCATACAAATTTTAGGATTGTTTGTT
This sequence comes from Mustela erminea, assembly GCF_009829155.1. Classification (NCBI taxonomy): domain Eukaryota; kingdom Metazoa; phylum Chordata; class Mammalia; order Carnivora; family Mustelidae; genus Mustela; species Mustela erminea. The sequence goes on from NC_045618.1 coordinate 26,654,117, forward strand.
CCAGCACTTTGAAAAATGCTTTTGGTATTTTGATCATTGTGGCATTGAATGTTTAGATTGCTCTAGGCAGCACATACATTGTAAGAATGTTTATTTTTCCTATCCATAAACATGGGATGTCTTTCCATCTTTTTGTGTCTTGGTCAATTTCTTTCACAAATGTTCTGTAGTTTCTAGATCCTTTATCTCTTTGATTAGGTTTACTCCAAGTATCTTAAGGTTTTTGGTGCTATTATTAATGGAATCAATTCCCCAATTACTTTTTCTACAATTACATTGTTAGTGTATAGGAAAACAACTAATTTCTGTGCCTTGATTTTGTATCCTGCCACATTAATGAATTGCTGTATGAGTTCCAGTAATTTGGGGGTGGAGTTTTTTGGATTTTCCACATAAAGTATCATGTCATCTGCAAAGAGAGAGTGTTTGACTTCTTCTTTATTTATTTTTGTTGCCTGATTGCTGTTGTTAGGATTTCCTGCACCATGTTGAACAATAGTGGCAGGAGTGGGCATCCTTGTTATGTTCTTTATCTTAAGGGAAAGGCTCTCACCTTTTCCCCATTGAGAATGATATTCACTGTGGGCTTTTCATAGATGACTTTTTATGGTATTGAGGAATGTTCCCTCTATCTCTACATTTAATCAGGAAAGAATGCTATATTTTGTCAAAAGTTTTTTCTGCATCAATTGAAAGGATCATATGGTTCTTGTCTCTTCTCTTATTAATGTATTTTATCACATTGATTTGTGAATGTTGAACTACACTTGCATCCCAGGAATAAATCCCACTTGGTCACGGTGGATAATCCTTTTAATGTACTCTTGAATCTACTAGGTAGGATCTTGTTGAAAATTTTGGCACCCATATTCATCAGTGATATTGGTCTGTAATTATCCTTTTTGATGGGGTCTTTGTCTGGTTTGGGGACTAAGGTAATGCCGGGCTCACAGAATGAGTTTGGAACTTTTCTTTATGTTTCCAATTTTGGGAAACACCTTCAGGAAAATAAGTATTATATCTTCTTGAATGTTTGTTAGATTTTCCCTGGGAATCCATCCAGTCCTACACCCTTGTTTTTTGGGAGGTTTTTGATCACTGTTTCAATTTCATTACTGGTTATTGGTCTATTCAGATTGTCAATTTCTTCTTGTTTCAGTCTTGGTAGTTTATAGGTTTCCAAAAAGGCATCTATTTCTTTTAGGTTGCTTAATTTATTGGCATAAATTTGTGGATAGTAATATCTAATAATTGTTTCTATTTCCTGGTATTAGTTGTGATCTCTCTCTTTTCATTTATACTTTTATTAATTTGGGTCCTTTCTCTTTTCTTTTGGATAAGTCTGGCCAATGGTTTATCAATCTTATTAATTCCTTCAAAGAACAGCTTCTAATTTATTTTTTAAATATTTTATTAATTTATTTGACCCACAGAGAGAGAGGGATCAGAGGTAGGCAGAGAGGCAGGCAGGGAACAGGGAAGCAGGCACCCACTGAGCAGAGAGCCCAATGTAGGGCTTAATCCCAGGATCTCAAAATCATGACCTGAGCCAAAGGCAGTGGCTTAACCCACTGACCCACCCAGGTGCCCCCAAAGAACAAGGCTTCTAGTTTCGTTGATATGGTCTACTGTGTTTCTGGTTTCTAATTCATTAATCTCTGCTCTAGTCTTAAATATTCCTCTTCTCCTGAATTGCTTAGGCTTCATTTGTTGATCTATCTTTGTCTAAATCTTTCAGGTGTAGAGTTAGTTTGCACATTCAGATTTGTTTGTTTGTTTGTTTTGAGTGAGGCTTGAATGGCTATGTATGTGCCTGTTAAGATTGCCTTTGCTGTATCCCATAGGTTTTGGACTGAGGTGTTCTCATTTTCATTGGTTTCCATGAATTGTTTAAGTTCTTCTCTTACTTTCTGGTTTACCCAAACATTCTTAAGCAGGATGCTCTTTCACTTCCATATGTTTGAATTTCTTCCATTTTTTTTTTCTTGATTGAGTTCCAGTTTCAAAGCATTGTAGTCTGAGAATATGAAAAGAATAATTCAATCTTTTGGTATCAACTGAGACCCGATTTATGACCCAATATGTGGTCTATTCTGGAGAAAGTTCCATGTGCATTACATTAAAGAAGAAAAAGTATTCTGTTGTTTTAGGGTGAAATGTTCCGTATATTATGAGGTCCATCTTGTCCATGTGTCATTCAGTGCTCTTGTTTCTTTATTGATTTTCTGTTTAGATGATCTGTCTATTGCTGAGAGTGGAGTATTAAGGTATCCTACTGTTAATGTGTTGTTATCTATATGTCTCTTTATTTTGGTTAACAGTTTATTTATGTATTTGGCTGCTCCCATGTTGGGGGCATAGATATTTACAATTGTTAGAGCTTCTTGGTGGATAGACCTTTTAAGAATGATATAGTAACCTTTTGTATCTCTTACTACACCCTTTAGCTTAAAATCTAATTTTTCTGACATGAGAATTGCTACCCCAACTTTCTTTTGAGGTCCTTTGGCATGAAAGATGTTTCTCTATCCCCTCACTTTCAGTATGGATATATCTTTAGGTTCAAAATGAGTCTCTTATAGACAGGATATGGATGTACTATGTCTTTTTATCCAATTGGCAACCCAGTGTCTTTTCATGGGAACATTTAGGCTGATCATGTTGAAAGTAATTATTGAAAGATATTATTTTGTTGTCATCATATTGTCATCATCATGTGAAGTCCTTGCTTTTTTAGATAGTCTCTGTAAATTTCTGTTCTATATCACTCTGGGGGTCTTTATCCTTTTGTATACCCCCCCTTAGTATTTCTTGTGGGGTCAGATTCATAATCACATATTCTTTCAGTTTCTGCTGGTCTTGGAAGCTTCTTGGCTCTCCATTCTTTCTGAATAACACCCTTGCTGAATAAAGTATTCTTGACTACATGTTCTTCTCATTTAATTCCCTGAATATGTCTTGCCAGCCCTTTCTGGTTTGTTAGATCTCTGTGGACAGATTTGACATTACTATGATGCCCTCCCTCTTTACATAAGAAATATCTTCCCCCTCTATGCTTTCAAGATTGTTTCCTTGGATTTTGGATTAGCAAATTGTACTGTTATATGTCATGCTATTGTTCTGTTCTTGATCTTGGGAGGGGTCCTCTCTGCCTCTTGTACAGGAATGCTTGTTGCCTTCCCCAGGTTATGAAAGTTCTAAGCTACAATTTGCTCAAATATATCTTGTAGATATCTCTCTCTCTCCATCCCCCTCAGGGATCCCAATAATTCTGATATTGGAATGTTTCATTGAGTCATCAATCTCTCTCAGTTTGATCCCCTGGGCTTTAATCTGTTTTTCCCATGCCACTTTGGTTTCCTTCTTTTCTATCACCTTATCCTCTGGCTCACTAATTCGTTCTTCTGTCTCATTTACCCTGGCAGTCAGAGTATCCAGTTTAGACTGCATCTCATTCATAGCATTTTAAAATTTGGCCTGATTAGATCTAATTTCTGCCTGTAGAGATTCTATATTGTCATTAATATTTTTCTCAAGCCTAGATGTCAACTTCATAATTGTTATTCTGAAGTCTATTTCAGACATCTTGGTTATATCCATATCCATTAATTCTGTGGCAGAGACCACAGTCTCTGATCCTTTCTTTTATTGGGGGTTCCTCCTCCTAGTCATCTGTTAATGAGTGGTTGAATGAGAGTACAGAATTTGAAGTATTAAGCACAACACAAGCAGACACACCTGTTTTATAGGGACTTTAGGATTGTTGGGTTCTTGTTCTTCCAGTCTGTTTTCTGGGGTAGGGGCTCGGCATGCTGGTAGAAATCCAGTTCAATTCAGGAGATGGGTTGAAATAGTTGAAATAGGGTCCCCTGCTCCTATGCTATCTTTTTTGTTTTGTTTTGTTTTTTTCTACCAGACAGAAATTATTTGCATCTCTACTCGGCAGAAGCCTACAAGTTAACAGGTGGCTACACTAGGACAAGGGCTTTCAATCAGTGGTCTTGACAGTTTTCAATAAAAGGGCTCTCACAACTCTAAAATGCTATGAATCAATATGAGTAATATTTAGTTATATTACTGGAAAATGTATTAAAATTTATTTGAAAAATATGAAGTTTTCCAGCTTCTGGCATTTACTTTTGGTGTTTATTTTTGTTAATACCCAATATTACAAAAAATATTTTTTTTTGTTTTACAAACATGATTAAAAGATGGATAATCTTACTTATAAACACTCAAAAGATAATTAATACTCAGTAATAGAGAATCTTCATTAGACCCCTCTCCTGGTCACACAAGCTAATTTTAGGTTTTCTCTGAAACGCTATCTTGTACTAGCTGAAGTCCCAATGTAATGAATATGCTACTAATATTTTCATACATCGTTATTTTGTTATTTATTTTCTATTCTCAGAGGGGATGCTCGAGGTTAGTTTAGATTTCATAAATAGCATTTAACTTTCTTTTTGTCAAAAAAGAGTTCAAACTGATGTATCTTAGAACGTTTTATTAATATATTTGCATTTTGAAATTTAAGAATCCAGTTAATATTTTGTCTGTTTTCAAGTTTGTCCTTGTTACTCATAAACAAATTCTTTACCCATACCACCAGGTTGTATGGTCTGTGTATTTTTACTGTCTCGGAGTGGGTTTTCCCAAAAGCAGAACCTATAGCAAGCACTGACTCCAAACAATATATTTGGGAAGAGACCTCAGAAAACACTAGTAACAAATCAAAGGTATGCATAGAGTAAGCTGTGGTCTCCTTGAATAAAACACACTTCAGAACTGTCTTAACTGGGGGTAAGGAAGCTGGGGGCTTATCCTCCAGCTGCACTTACCATTGGCTAAAATCCCACCACTTGTAGTGGAAGGAAGCTTTCAAACCAAATTCCAGAAACAAAACACTCATATTGGAGCTGTGAATGCCAAAGGGGCCAACACCATCCACCTGGATATATCATTAAAAGTACTTTGGTTGAACATGGCTCTTTGTAAAGATTACCTGTGGAGTCTTTGAAATAATACCTAGTATTGGTTTTTCATGCTTCATTCAACTAAATTTTAGTTGGCTTTTACCACATTCTGAAATCATTTTTTTAAAAGATTTTTGTGTTAGAATAAGGTGTGGAAAATTCAGATGGCAATTAAATGGTCATATAATATTAACAGGCATAAGAAGTTAGAAAAGGGACAATGGAAACAATTTAATTTACCCACTAACCTTACAGATGATTGAGTAACTTGCCCCAAAACTGTCAGTTGGTGAGTGGTAACTTCTTGTACCACATGAGCTATCTGCTCCTAAAAAAACAGAACAAAACAAACCAACCCCTGTTTTATCTGATGTCATGATATTAGGATAGACTCCATGCAGAAGTTATGAGGTAGAAAAATTATCTGATGTCCTTCTACTTCTTTTTAAACAACTAATAATCTCTCCCTTATCAACATTCCCAAAGTACTTATTCCTTCCTTGGTCCTTGGTTCCTTGAATGGGCTACTTGAGGCACAAATATGGAATAGCTGAATTTGGTCAGTTTTGTTGAACCATCTGTCAGATATGAGAACTTTGATATCTATCAGAAGGAACCAACAGTGGCTAATAGAGAGTTGGGCATTTGGCAAGAACAAAGTTACCCAGTGAGAATGTACCTTACTAGTGAAGTCAATATTACTGGGATAAGTAAGGACATATTTACTGTCACTGTATTATTCAGGTATGGATTCTGAAACACCACAGTCTTGCAATTACAATATGCCATGCATGTTTAAAGCATTGTTATTGTTGATCCATGTTTTGACCCTGTATTTTATCTGTATAAAGCCTTAATTATTGATTTATTGAAGTCATGATAAATGGTTAGAGTTCTAATGGTTAAGCTAAGGCAGCAATTTCACTTATTTTATGAAAGGTGTGTCATCTCACTGGAAAACTAAGATGAGGTCATATAAATCTCTTGTTTTCTGGAACTGGGGTGTGTGTGTGTGTGTGTGTGTGTGTGTGTGTGTGTGTATGTAGGAAGCCAAGTTAATTGTGAACAGATGGGAGAAGGGGTTATGAGACATTAAAAAAGAAAGTTGGGTGCAGTAGATCTTCAATGAATGCTATCCACAGATGTGTGTATTAGAAAAGGTTTGTTTTGTTTTGTGCCCCTGTGCATGTGTGTGTATTTATGTGCATGTCTGTTCTTTGCTGTCTTTTTTTGTAAAGATCCCCACTTATCCTACTCTGAAGAAGTAGGATGAGCTTGAAAAGCTAAGACTTCCCAGTCTCCCAAAGCCAAGGCTCATCTCTCCTCCTTTACTTCCACTCTTTTTTTCTGCCTTTCATGGTTTTATCTGTGCAGTTTGTATTTTGTTTATTCCATTCTTCTCTCCTCAATGTATTTATTATGCTTTTTTTTCCCTTTTCAGTGGTTGCGCTTGAGTTTGCAATATACATTTACAACAAAGTCGAGTTCACCTTCAAGTAACACTGTATCACTTCACAAGTATTGCAAGTACCTTATAACAGAGTATTCCAAGTTCTCTCACTTCCTTCATCTCTTGTAACATTGCTGTCATTCATTTCCCTTAGCCATAAGCTATAGTCAAATTGATAACTATTATTATTTTGTACAAACTGTTCTCTGTTGGGTTAATTAAAAATAATGCAAATAAAATACTTTTTCAACCTTTTTCCCTAATGTTCTTCTTTGATTTATGTAGATCTGAGTTTCTGACCTATATAATTTGCCTTCTTTATGAAGAATTTCTTTTAATATTTCTTCAAGGCACGTCTACTGGCAACAAATTCCAACAATTGTTGTTCATATGAGAAAGTCTCTACTGTTTTCCACTTTTGAAGAATAATTTTTCTGGATACACAATTTCTAGGTTGGTGGTTTTCTTCTTTCAACATTTAAGTAGTTTTCTCCATTGTTTTCTTGTTTCCAAGATTTATGAAAAGAAATACAAAGTAATTCTTATTTTTACCTCTCTGTGAATAAGGGGTTCCCCACATGTATACCTGCCTCTCTCAAGATTTTTTTTTAAATTTTCTGCAGTTTGTATATGATACACAACTATAGTTTTTTTGTTGTTGCTGTTGTTGTTATTTTTGTTTTTGTAGTTACCCACTTAGTAGTCTCTGAAATTCCTAGATCTGTGCTTTGATGTCTATCATTAATTTTGGAAAATTCTCAGTTAATATTTTTCAAATATATCTTTTGCTCCTTTTCTTTCTTTCTTTCTCTCTAGTTTTTTCATTGTATACATGTTAAATTTTTTTCATCTTATTTTTTATTTTTTTATAAACATATAATGTATTTTTATCCCCAGGGATACAGGTCTGTGAATTGCCAGGTTTACACACTTCACAGCACTCACCATAGCACATACCCTCCCCAATGTCCATAACCCAATCCCCTCTCCTGACCCCCCTCCCACCAGCAATCCTCAGTCTGCTTTGTGATATTAAGAGTCACTTGTGGTTTGTCTCTCTCCCAATCCCATCTTGTTTCATTTATTCTTCTCCTACCCCTCTAACCCCCCATGTTGCGTCTCCACTTCCTCATATCAGGGAGATCATATGATAGTTGTCTTTCTCTGATTGACTTATTTTGCTAAGCATGATACACTCTAGTTCCATCCACATCATCACAAATGGCAAGATTTCATTTCTTTTAATGGCTGCATAGTATTCCATTGTATGTATGTGTATATATATATATGTGTGTATATATATATATATGTATATATATTACATTGTATGTATGTGTGTGTGTGTGTGTATACATATATATGTATATATATATATATCACATCTTCTTTATCCATTCATCTGTTCATGGACATCTAAGCTCTTTCCATAGTTTGGCTATTGTAGATATTGCTGCTATAAACATTCGGGTGCATGTGCCCCTTCGGATCACTACGTTTGTATCTTTAGGGTAAATGCCCAGTAGTGCAATTGCTGGGTCATAGGGTAGTTCTACTTTCAACATTTTGAGGAACCTCCATGCTGTTTTCCAGAGTGGCTGCACCAGCTTGCATTCCCACCAACAGTGTAGGGGGTTCCCCTTTCTTCACATCCTCGCCAGCATCTGTCATTTCCTGACTTGTTAATTTTAGCCATTCTGACTGGTGTGGGGTGATATCTCATTGTGGTTTTGATTTGTATTTCCCTGATGCCAAGTGATGTGGAGCATTTTTTCATGTGTCTGTTGGCCATCTGGATGTCTACTTTGCAGAAATGTCTGTTCATGTCCTCTGCCCATTTCTTGATTGGATTATTTGTTCTTTGGGTGTTGAGTTTGCTAAGTTCTTTATAGATTCTGGACACTAGCCCTTTATCTGATATGTCGCTTGCAAATATTTTCTCCCATTCTGTCAGTTGTCTTTTGGTTTTGTTAACTGTTTCCTTTGCTGTGCAAAAGCTTTTGATCTTGATAAAATCCCAATAGTTCATTTTTGCCCTTACATCCCTTGCCTTTGGCGATGTTCCTAGGAAGACGCTGCTATGGCTGAGGATGAAGAGGTTGCTGCCTGAGTTCTCCTCAAGGATTTTGATGGATTCCTTTCACACATTGAGGTCCTTCATCCATTTTGAGTCTATTTTCATGTGTGGGCTAAGGAAATGGTCCAATTTCATTTTTCTGCATGTGGCCATCCAATTTTCCCAACACCATTTATTGAAGAGGCTGTCTTTTTTCCATTGGACATTCTTTCCTGCTTTGTCAAAGATTAGTTGACCATAGAGCTGAAGGTCTATTTCTGGGCTCTCTGTTCTGTTCCAATGATCTATGTGTCTGTTTTTGTGCCAGTACCATGCTGTCTTGATGATGACAGCTTTGTAATAGAGCTTGCAGTCCGGAATTGTAATGCCACCAACTTTGGCTTTCTTTTTCAATATTTCTTTGGCTATTCGAGGTCTTTTCTGGTTCCATATATGTTTGGAGATTTTTGGTGACTGTTTCAATCTTCTAACTGGTTATGGGTCTATTCAAGTTTTCTATTTCTTCCTGGTTCAGTTGTGGTAGTTTATATGTCTCTAGGAATGCATCCATTTTTTCCAGATTGTCAAATTTGTTTGCATAGAGTTGCTCATAGTATGTTCTTATAATTATATTTCTTTAGTGTTAGTTGTAATCTCTCCTCTACATGTTACATTTTTGAAATTGTCCCCTGGTTATTGGATATTCTCTTCTGTACTTTTGTTCTTTTTTTTCTTTGCATTTCTATACTGGAAGTTTTTTTTTTTTTTTTTTTTTGAAAGCTAGATATGTTGTATTTGTAAAAGGAATTGAGGTAAATAAAGCTTTAATATGAAGTCTTGCACTTATCTAGCTAGGAGCTATGTTGTGTTTATTCTTGGTTCTAGCTGTGGTTGTCAGGGGCTAAAATTTCCTGATTTCTTTGCTTTGGTCCCTATGTTGTCTTTAGATTTCCTCAGAGACATCTTAAATGAGGTCTATGATATGTAGTTCTTTCAGCTGTATGCTCCTATTATAATAAAGAAAGCTATTGATGTGGTAGTAAGGTGTCAGGGGAGGAAAAGTGTTCCATAGTTCTACTATTAATTCTTAGTCTCTTAGTGTGCCTGTTTTCCTGGGCCCTGACCTTTGCAAATGTTTCTCCATTGTTTCCACTCAGGTGAAACGAGAAAGCTAATGGGAGCATGAGTTAGGTATTTCTCTTCCCCAAGGTTAGTTGGGTTCTGGTAAAACCATATTTTACCTTTTTTTTTTTTTTCTGGTAAAACAGTTTCCTTGACAGCAGGCCTTTTTAATAACAGAATGCTCTAGGTATATTTCAAAATGGCTAATTACCCCCCTCCTGCTGGAATAATAAGAGGGTTTCTCTGGTCTTCACTGTGAAAACCTGGTGGATCCCCTGGGGGTAAAAGTCATGAAAATGTGAGAGTCCTCCGAATACTGGACTCCCTGGAATTTTTAATTCTCCAGATTTGTCCACACTAAGTCTCTGGCAACTTGGCCATTACAGTTCAGTTTTCTATACCAATACTGGTTCCCATGGAAGTTTCTGTTCCTGAAGTTCTGCTTCAGTAAGTTACAAGTTCCTGTATTTACTTGTCTGTCTTCAATTTTGAGAGCAATGGTTTTCTTTGTGACCTCAGTTCTTTAAAAGATCTAAGATGAGTTATTTTTAGTTTATTCAGCTTTTTTTCTTGTGATGTTTAGAGTGATGTTTTCCAAGTTTCTTATATGCTGGACCAGAAAATAGTTTCTTATTTCTCCTGATACTCTCTTATGTATAAGATCGAGGCTGATGAACATTTTCCCCCTCAATGATATGTCTGATTGGATATGCAGAATGCGACAAAGGGAGGCTGAGATGACTTTTAGGATTCAGAGTTGTGTTGAATAGTTGGAGGTATGATTCATTTATGAGCTTTCTATATATGTCACCTTGCTTTCCTGCTCTTCCATACCCCAATTACAAGAATATCCAGAGGAATTTATTATTTTTGAACATAATTTATTAAATATGTAGTGTAGTTGTTATGATTGCTTCTATAGTCTCTATCAAAACCAGTGTTGCATTTGTAAAACTTTGCTAAAAATTAAGCAACACTTAGTTGATATTTTGCTGAATTTCTCTAACTTATTCACTGCACATTTATTGAATATCTACTATGTGTTAAGTACTCTTCCAGGAACTGGAACTACATTAGTAAATACGATAAAGAAAAATGCCTATCTTCTCGGCATGGTGTATTCTTTAGTAGAAAAAATCAATAAGCAAATATGAGAAATATCCAATATGCTATATGAAGATAAGATATATGGGTAAAACTAAGGAGAGGCACATAGAAATGCTGGAGAGGGGGGGTCTTTCAAGTAGTGTAAAGTCAGCTGTGTTGATTAAATGACAAGGGCATCAAAGGCAGATGCAAAAACAAGTGTAAAGTTCCTAAGGCAGAGCATACTTAGGCTGTTGAAGAGAAGCTAGAGGCCACCATATGACTTTCACTTGAGTGAAGATGGGAGCCATTGTAGAGTTTTAAGCAGAAAACATAATTTGATTCATGTTTTTTAAAAGTTTGTTCTGGATATTGTGTGGAAAATAAATGGGACAAGAACAAGGGTACAAACAAGGAAACGAAAAGAGGACAAGTTATAGTAATAGTTTAGTCTAGTGTGTATTAAAAGAAATGATAAGGTGTAATGGATTCTAAATTTATGTTGAGTGTATAGTGAAAACCATTTGATGAGGGATTAAATATATGGGATGAGAGCACAGAAGAGTCATGGATAAATCAAATTACTATGTATAGCGATGAGGAGCACCAGGAGAAGAGTCAATTTTGGTGGACTAGGGGACAATTTTCAGCTCTTTTTGGAGGATATTAAGTTTGATATGTTTGGTAGATATTTAGAAGTGTTGAGTACAGTTGGAAATACCACTACTAAATTTAATGGAGAATTGAAAAGTAAAACACTTTGAATGGATGAAATCACATAAAGTACAAGTTGAGAGAAAAGAAAAATAACTGAACACTGACTCTTAAAACACTCCTGCATTAAGGGATTGGAGAGATGAAGAGAAAACAACCAAAGAGACTGAGAAGGGGTGCATGGGATAAAATGATGCATAAGGACTTCATCCTGACAAGAATTTTGACTGTGTTGACTTATAGTTGGTGTGTGTTTAAGCACTTTCTTAAATAAGACATAGTTATCTTCATCTGTGTAAAGTTACTTTAATTTGGGGTTTTCATGAAGATAGAAAATCTGTTTTGTCTTTCTATCCTGTTACTCAAGACAACTCTTGCAATTGTTTAATCTAGTTTACCAACTAGGCTATGTGTACTTTGACAGACCCCTGTCTTAGGGTCCCACTGAAACTAGGATACTGTAATTCTAGACTGTAACTTTAGGCAAGTCCTTTATCCCTCAGTTTCCCTATTGTAAGTGATTATTCATCTAGCTGCCCAAAGCAATTCTGATTTCTTATTTCACAGCTATATGCCCAGTTTAGTAATTGTCCCATTTGTTTCATTTGTCAATAAAATACAACATTAAGTGAAATATTTCTAGCCATTCTGCCAACTGTATCAAACAAAACAGGACATAGGTATATCCAAGTACCTATAAGAAGACACAACATCTGAAGGAAAAAAATATTTCTCACCTTATAAAATCTCACTAACTTTGAATCATTATAAATGCATATGTCATTATCTTCACTGTTTATTTTGCTAAACTTCCTTAATTGAAATTTTTAAATAATTTTTAAAAATCTTATTTATCTGTCAGAGAGAACACAAGCAGGGGGAGTGGCAGGCAGAGAGAGAAGCAGACTCCCTACTGAGGAAGGGGCCTGATGCAGGACTTGATCCCAAACCCTCGGATCATGACTTGAGCCAAAGGCAGACACTTAACCAGCTGAGCCACCCAGGCATCCCACCCAGGCAATGTAATTTTTAATCAGTGCTTATGTGTTTGAAACTAAAGTAATTTTATAAAATAGAGTATTTGATAACTACAGGTTTATTTGTATAATGTTAACAAATGCAGTGGCAATGGAAAATTGATTTAGGCCAAATGATTGATATTTTTATTGATTGTTCTGCAAATTTTCTTTAAGAATGAGCAACATTTAAGTACCACATAAGAGACTTTATATAGTAGATGTCTTCTGCTATTTTTATTTTAATTAATTGTAATCAGTTCAACAGAGAAACTAGGTTTAATTTTGCTCAACAGAAATGCAAACAGATCAGTTCAATGCTATATTTATATTATATTTAATGGTTACTGTATGTCTAAAGTGCAAAACCTGAGGTCCAGTAATTTCAGCAATAGAAAACATGCAGGACACAATGGTTCACTGCAAGAGGCACAGAATATGGCTCAGGCTTCCAGAATCTGTTGCTCCCCTTGATTAAATGCAAATCAAATGTCACTGAGGATGATTTTCAGAAAAACCTTGAAATCTAGCATAAGCCTAGAAAATGAGAATTGAACATTGTATTAAATAAGATGATTCTAGCCATGATATCCCAAAACCTACCAGCTGGTTGAAAAAATAAAAGAAGATATTTTAACAAAAGGATTTTTGGAAATTACTAAGACCAAATGCAAGTGAAAGGTGAAACACACACACAAGTACCTGGGAAAGGTGCTGTGAGATCAATTTAATTGATAGAATAATTTAATTCATATTTCAGATTAATTACTAGTATTTAGAGAATAGAGAATCATAAAAATACCCTGATGATTAGTCCCAATTTAGTAATGATTTAACATATTCTGTGCCATAGAGCACCATAATTTTTTTTAAATTTGTATTTAAATATCAGTTAGTTAACATACAGTGTAATATTAGTTTCAGGTGTAGAATTTAGTGATTTAAAACTTACATAGGGCATGCATTGTTTAACACAAGTGCACTCCTTAATCCCCATCACCTATTTAACTTATTGCCACTCCCACCCCCTCTCTCGTAATCATCAGTTTGTTCTCAGTAATTAAGAAGGACAAATACCATATGATTTCACGCATATGTGGAGTTTAAGAAACAAGACAAATTACCATGGGGGAAAAAGAGAGGAAAACCAAGAAACAGACTAACTATTGACAACATAATTCTGAGTTACACATTAATGATATTGTACCAAAGTAGGGAAAAGTAGAAAAGTCTTGTGGGTAATACAAGTAATAAAAATGCCTTTATTTTATAAAACCCATATTATGTACAAACTTTGCACTGTACATGGTATCTGGCCCTCATAGTAATTTTCCAATACAGACTTTTTTGTTTAATTTTAATATTACTATTACCATTATATTACTATATCAGACTAATTTTCTTAATTTTATTTGTACTTCTATTTTGATCAAAGTATAATTAGCATACCTTAAAATGCACATTATCTTAGATGTTTGGTTTAATGTATTTTGACACCTGTCTACATCTGTTTAAGCATAATCCAAAAAGATATAGAAAATTTCTGTTATCCCAAAAAATTCATCCTGCCCTTTTATGTATTATTAAGTATAGCTTTTTTTTTTTTATTCTGATGCCTTAACATTTTTGGATTTTGCTGATCCTATAAAGGACTGCCTTTCCCAGGGTTAACTAAGGGATAGCAAACAACTTGCCTGGGAGAAAACCAACCAATCCAGAGCCCATACCCAAACAGCCTCCTGCAGGTTCTCTTACACTTGTTGTCCCTCTACACCTGACCTGTTTACCCCAGAGCTAGGTACCAGACAACTAGGGACAATCTATATTCTCTAGAGTCCGCTGAAATTATTCAAATTAGTCATTCCTAAACAGCTTACTCTGCATTATCTATTCCCTTCTATACAAACTATATTAAAGATTCTTGATCACAGATTCACCCCTTTCCCTGTATCCCTGAGCAAATCGGGTGCTTTATCTCTCTCCTCTCCTGACACTACCATTACGTGTATTTTGGAGTGCTAAATGATATTCCACAGATCTCTAAGTCTCTTCTTATTTTTCCTCATTTTTTTTCTTGTGTTTTAGAGTAATTTTTATTGGGCAATCTTTAAGTTCATTCTTTCTTCTACCAGTTCAAATCTGATATTGCCTTTAAAAAAAAAAAAAAAAAGATTTATTTATTTGACACAGAGAGAGCCAGAGAGCACAGGTGAAGGGAATGGTGGAGAAAGAAGCAGAAGCAGGCTCCCCACTGAGCAGGAAGTCCAACGCAGGACCCTGGGACCATGACCTGAGCTGAAGGCAGATGCTTAACCAACTGAGTCCCCCAGACACCCCTAATATTGAGTCTTATGAGTGAATTTTTGTTTCATTTATTGCCCTTTCAAATCCAGAATTTCCATTTGGCTAATTTTTACAATTTCTTTTCTTTTTTTTTTTTTTAATTTCTTTTCAGTGTAACAGTATTCATTGTTTATGCACCACACCCAGTGCTCCATGCAGTATGTGCCCTCTCTAATACCCACCACCTGGTTCCCCCAACCTTCCACCTCCCACCCCTTCAAAACCCTCAGGTTGTTTTTCAGAGCCCATAGTCTCTCATGGTTCACCTCCCCTTCCAATTTCCCTCAACTCCCTTCTCCTCTCCATCTCCCCTTGTCCTCCATGTTATTTGTTATGCTCCACAAATAATTGAAACCATATGATAATTGACTCTCTCTGCTTGACTTATTTCACTCAGCGTATTATATTTTGATACTCTGTATTTTGTGACTCATCATGATCATACTTTCCTTTAATTCCTTGAACATACTTACATCTTCTCTGTAGCTCTTGTGTGCTTGTCCAACATCTGGACCCTCTCAAAGGGTTTCTCTTGATTTTTTTACTATGCATGTGTCACACTTTCCTGTTTAACATCTCATATTTCTTTATTAAAAACTGGACATTTAAGATTATGTAGCAGCTCTGTATTATAAGATTTATTGCCTTGCAGGTTTTTTTTTTTTGATTATTGATTTGCCCAGACTAATTTTGTGATATCTTTTGCCCTCACAGAAAGAGATTCTGATCTATTTTCTTCCTTTCTTCCTCTCCTTCTTTTCTTCTTTCTTTCTATCTTCTTTCTTCTGTTTTTCTTCTTCTCTTCTTCTCCTCCTTCTTCTTCTCCTCCTCCTCTTCTTCTTCTCCTTATCCTTCTTCTTCTTTTCCTTCTTCTTCTCCTTTATTTTTCTTTTTAAATTTGGCTTTGTAAGTGGATCAGCACTACTTTAGTTGTGTTTAAACTCCTTGAGTGAATTAGGTTATCACCCTTTGCCACTGGATTTTTTTTTTTTTTTTTAATTAAAGGACTTGGTGTGTCTCTTCAGCATTCCAAAGCCCCTCTCCAATCTTCTGAGCGGGTTCAAGATAAGTGAAATATTAGCATGGCCATTTTTGGCAGTCGCTTTCTCTGGCTCTGTCAAGTCTCTGGTTGGTCTGCTTTTTTCTTCAACTAACATCACAGTCATGTTAGCCTTCATAGTTTGCCACTGAAATTTCTATTGTTTTGAAACAAGTATTTTATTTTTAATAGGAAAATCCTATTTTCCCATGCTCTGCTCCAAATAAAATAAGCCTTGTCTGACAGTGCAGTGGAGCTGTCAGTACTCGTGGGATACCCCCAACAATCATGGAAGAACTTACATATCATGCAGCTGGGGGTGGGTAAAGGCAATCCATGGCAAAATTGACACAGATTTAACAGTCTATATTCAGTATACAATAGCTTTCTTTAATGAATTATTCTTGACTTGTTATATGTCCTTCAACCAATATCTTTAAATCATAACTTTAGAAAATCTTGTGGGGTTTTTTTGTTGTTGTTGTTTGTTTGTTTGTTTGCTTGCTTTTTTCTGGAAAAGGATTTACCTAAGTTCTTCTCACAGACATTCTGCTACCATGGATTACTTTTGTGTTTTTCTTTTCTTTGATTTCAGAAAAATAGAATTATATAGTGTGTACTTTAGTGTGCATGTGCATGTGTGTGTGTATATCTGACTTATTCTGACAGCTTAAAAAATTTTTCCATGTTACTATTTGTCTGAGTAGTTTTTCTATTTTTTAATTTTTCCAATTTATAAATAATTTTGCCTTCACATAAAAACTTGAGAAATAGTACAGAGAATACCTGTATATGTTTTATCCAGAATCTCCCAATATAGTTTGCAGGATCAGACAAAGAAATTGACATTGATAAAATATATTAACCAAATGACAAACTTTATTTGGAGTTTACCAGTTTTTATTTTTTTTTTCATTTCTTTTCAGTGTTCCAAAATTCATTGTTTATGCACCACACCCAGTGCTCAATGCAATATGTGCTCTCCATAATACTCACCAGCAAGCTCACCCAACATCCCCCTGCCAGAACCCTCAGTTTGTTTCTCAGAGTCCACAGTTTCTAATGGTTTGTCTCTGCCTCTAATTTCCCCCATCTCACTTCTCCTATCTCCCAGTGTCCTCAGTGTTATTCCTTATGCTCCACAAGCAAGTGAAACCGTATGATAATTGACCTTCTCTGCTTGACTTATTTCACTCAGCATAATCTCTTCCAATCCCGTCCATGTTAATACAAAAGTTGGGTATTCATTCTTTCTGATGGAGTCATAATATTCCATTGTATATATGGACCATATCTTCTCTATCCATTCATCTGTTGAAGGGCATCTTGGTTCTTTCCACAGTTTGGTGACTGTGACCATTTCTGCTATGAACATTGGGGTACAGGTGGCCCTTCTTTTCACTACATCTGTATCTTTGGGGTAAATATCCAATAGTGCAATTGCAGGGTCTTAGGGTAGCTCTATTTTTTATTTTTTGATGAATGTCCACACTGTTTTCCAAAGTAACTCCACCAACTTGCATTCCCACCAAGAGTGTAAGAGGGTTCTCCTTTCTCCACTTATTCTCCAACACTTGTTGTTTTCTGTCTTGTTAATTTTGGCCATTCTAACTGGTGTAAGGTGGTATCTCAAAGTGGTTTTGATTTGAATCTCCCAGATGGCTAGTGATGATGAACATCTTTTCATGTGTGTGCTAGCCATTTGTATGTCTTCTTTGGAGAAGTGTTTATTCATGTCTTTGCTCATTTTTTGACATGATTATCTCTTTTTTGGGTGTTGACTTTGAGGAGTTCTTTATGGATATGAACCTTTTGCCTGTAGCATCATTTGTGAATATCTTCACCCATACCATGGGTTGTCTCTTTGTTTTGTTGACTGTTTCCTTTGCTGTGCAGAAGATTTTGATCTTGATGAAGTCCCAAAAGTTTATTTTTGCTTTTGTTTCCTTTGCCTTTGGAGACATATCTAGAAAGAAATTGCTGTGGCTGATGTAGAAGAGTTACTGCCTATATTTTCCTCTAGGATTTTGATTGATTCCTGCCTCATATTGAGGTCTTTGTGGATTTTACCAGTTTTTAAATCCCATTGCATGTTTGTGAGTGTATGTGTGTGTGTCTGAAAATTTATCATGTGACTAAATTAATGTAGCCTCCACTATAATCAGGACAGAGGACTATTTTATTGCCTAAAAGAAATCCTCTATCCTTTTTCATTCATATCCTCTACCTAAATCTAACTAGTCATAACCATCTATCTGTTCTCCATAATTGATTTTATAATTTCAAAAATTTTATATAAGTAGAACAATAGAGGATGCAAACTTTTTGAGGCTGTCTTTCTTCACAGAATAATGCCACTCAAATTGTTGCATGTATCAATAGTTTCTTCCTTTTACTGCTGTATAGTATTCTATTTTATGGATTTAGTATAGTTTGCATATCCACTCACCCACTGATATTTAGATTGTTTCCACTTTTCAGTAATTACAAAGAAAGCCACGATGGAAGCTTGTGCACTGTCATATGAACATAAGTTTTCATTTTTGTATGGTAAGTAATGTGGTATGGAATGGTTAAGTCATAAGGAAGATGAATGTTTAATTTTATAAGAAATTGCCAAAATGTTTTTTTAAAGTTACTGTCATTCCATATTCTCATCAGAAATGTAGGACATTTTCAGGTGCACTGTGCTCATCCCATTTTTAATTTTACCAAATTTTTTTTTTTTTGTCATTCTGCTTTAACTTGAATTTACCTTTTGGCTAATAATGTTGAATATATTTGCAATACTTATTTGTCATCCATATGTTTTCTTTAGTAAACTGTTTACCCATTTTCCAATTATATTTTTTTGTTATCTTACAATTGAGTTAAGAAAGTTCTTCACGTATTTTTGATAGAAACAATTCTTAAATGTATTATGTGTAAATGTTTTCTCCCAATCTGTTAGCATATGTTTTTCTTCTATTAACAGTGTCTTCACAATGATAAAAATTTTGATTTTGATGAAACTCAGTCTACCATTTTTTTCTTTTGTGAATTTTGATTTTGTGTTGAATCAAAGAAATCTTCAGTTAATTTTTGATCAAGATTTTCTATATTTTTAGAAAATATTATTTTGTTATACATTTACATCTATGACCCATTAAGAGATAATATTTGAACTTTATAAGATACAAGGTTTAAATTAAGGTTCATTTTGTTTTATGAAACATTTGTTGTTTTATGTGTTGAAAAGACTATCAACTCTCTATTAAATTAATTTTGCACCTTTGTAAAAAAAACATTGGCTATACTTGTGTGAGTCTGTCACTGGTCTGTCTTTTGTCTTACTGATCTATGCTTTTATTGCTATGCTAATTCCATACTATATTTATTATTATAATTCCTTAAATTAGATAGTGTGAGTACCATAACTATTTTTTAAATTTTCTACATATTTATCTTTATTTTTTCATTTATTTTTATTGTATTATGTTGTTAGTCACCATACAGTACTTAGTTTTTGATGTAGTGTTCCATGATTCATTATTTGCATATAATACTGAGTGCTCTATGCAATATGTGCCCTCAATACCTATAATTTTGTTCTTTTACAAAATTGTTTTACCTACTCTAATTATTTTTCCTGTACATATATGATTTTTGAAATAGTTTTCCTATTGCTACAGAAGAAGAAAAAAAAAAAAAAAACTTCACTGGGGCGCCTGGGTGGCTCAGTGGGTTAAGCCGCTGCCTTTGGCTCAGGTCATGATCTCGGCGTCCTGGGATCGAGTCCCACATCGGGCTCTCTGCTCGGCGGGGAGCCTGCTTCCCTCTCTCTCTCTCTGCCTGCCTCTCAGTCTACTTGTGATTTCTCTCTGTCAAATAAATAAATAAAATCTTTAAAAAAAAAAAAACTTCAGGATTTTGATAGGAATCTTATGGTACTAGTAGCTTCTCCAAGAGTTACAGTATACATCTTTAATTTATCATGGTCTAGCAATGTCAACATTTTACCACTTCAACTGGACTGTAAAAATCTTATAAGCACTTACATTTCTTTAACCTACCCTTCTGTCTTTTATAAGTGTTTTAAATATTTCTCCTATGAACATTGAAAACTACATTAAATGGTGTTATTATTTTTTTATTAAATCATCAAACATAATCTTTAAAAAAAACTCTAGAGAAAAATGGTGTATATACTGGTGTATAACTCAGATATTTACCATTTCTATCACTTTTTTCCTAATGTTTATGTTCTGTGTTCCCCTCTGTTATCATTTTTCTGTTTGAATAACTTCCTTTATCAATTATTTTAGAATGGGTCTAATACCAACAGGTTCTTGTCATTTTATTATTATTTTTTAATTTAAAAGAATGTATTTTTTTTACCTTTATTCTTAAAGGCTATTTTCCCTAGAGCTCAAATTCTAAGTTGACAGTTTTCTTTCAGCATCTGGCAAATTTCATGATATTTTGTTTAGGCTCTTATGATTTCTGATGAATTTTATAATTGAACAATTATTCCCTGGTAAGTATGTAAGCAATGTTTCATGCCTCTCTGAATACTTTAAGTTTTGTTGTTATTGTTGTTGTTATTTCTTTGTCTTTGTGTTCTCTCTCTTTCTTTCTTTTTTTTTTTTAATTCCAGAAATTTGATTATGATATATCTGGTGCAGATTTCTTTGAGTTTATATTTTTTGGAGTCTCTCATCTTCTTGAATCTGTGGGTTTATGTATTTCACTAATATTGGGAAGTATTCTTTCATTATTCCTTCAAATATTTTTTTTCCCAAACCACACTTTTCCTTTTCTCCTTCTTGTACTTTCATAATGCAAATATCAGTCCTCTTGTACATTTCCCAGGTCCCTGAATCTCTGCTCCTATTTTTACAATTGATTTTCTATACATTGTTTAGATTGGAATGTTTCTAATCCCATCCTATCTTCAACGCACTGATTCTTTTCTCTGTCATCTCCATTCTGCTTTTGAGCCTATCCACTGATTGTTCTATTTTAGTTCCTTCATTTCTCAGCTCTAAAATTTTCATTTAGTTCTTTTGTATATCATCTGTTTATTTGCTGAGACTTTCTATTTCTCCATATGCTTAAAGAGTGTTTTGAATTATTTGTTAAAGCATTTTTTGAGAACTGCTTTCAAATCCTTGTCAGATAAGTAAGTACACCACATGTGTTTTCTTGGTGTTGATCTCTGCTGATTATCATTTGTCATTTCAATTGGGATTTCACTTTTTTTTATATGATGAGTAATTTTGGACTGTATCCTAGACATTTTGAGGGTGAAATTATGATACTTCTGTATCTATTTAAATCTATTATTTTAGTAAAAAATAAATCAGTAAGTTTCCAAATACATATTCTGGTGCACATTTGTGAGCTCTTATTTGAATGTTAATTTTATTTTCAAAGTCTATGCTGCACTATTCTGGCTCACCCTACTTAGTACTACCCAGAGGCCATTTTTAATCACATATCCCATATTCTAGTTCATTTATTAAAGCCTTTCTGCTTATTCTGGTTGGTTTCATTCATTCACAACTTCGGTGTGTGCCCAGGACTCAAGACACCACTATGAAATATTTTTTTCCAGTTTTATCCTCTTTAGGTGGAGGAGGTTGGAAGCCAACTCTGCTGTTATTTTTTCAGTACACAGTTGGGATGCTGGCAGGTCCTTGCCCCCCAGTGTCCACAGACCCACTGGAGAGTGAGAGGAGCTATACCTCTGCTCATAAGCGTGCAGAGTTGGTGGACTTTGCAGTGTTCCTCCCTACAATCTCTACAGCACCTTCTGGGCAAGGTGAGAAGTTTGCTATTTTTGTGACGTTCACCTGGAGTAAGGCAGGTATAACCCCTCAAATTTTTATCTTGCAGGCCTACCCTCTTCCTTATCTCTTGATTAGAAACAGTGGAGTGTGTGTGTGTGTGTGTGAATGCATATGTATGTGCATACATGCATGGAGACATGTGAGCGCACAAGTGTGTATTGTCCCTGGCATTTTCAAGTTGGAAGTTTCTCAATTTCCCAGGCCAGTGTATATATAAAATATAAATACAGAATCCCAAGAAACTCACCACCATGTCTTCTCTTCTTTAAAAATTATATTTATAGACTAGTTAATTAACATACAGTGTAATACCGGTTTCAGGAGTGGAATCATTGATTCATCACTTACATACAAAACTCACTGTTCATCAAGTACCTTAATACCCATCACTTATCCAGCAAATTCCCCACCTGCCTTTGTCCATCACCCCTCTCTTTGTTCCCTATCTTTAAGAGTCTCTTATGATCTGTTTCCCTCTCTCTCCCCCCCCACATAGGCTCTTCTGTTTTGTTTCTTAATTTCCACATATGAGTGAAATCATATTGCATTTGTCTTTCTCTGACTTATTTCACTTATAGTATACTCTAGTTCCAGCCATGTCATTGCAAATGTCAAGATTTCATTCTTTTTGATGACTGATGAATGAAAAAGATTTCATTCTTTTTGATGATGAAGAAAAGGTGATGGTCATCTTTTCTTCATCTATTTGGTAGTCAATGGACATTTGGCCTCTCTCCATAGTTTGGCTATTGTTGATAATGTTGCTATAAACATCAGGGTGCATGTATCACTTTGAATCTGACGTTTTGTATCCTTCGGGAAAATACTTGGTAGTGCAATTGCTGGATTGTAAAATAGTTCTATTTAACTTTTTGAGAAACCTCCATACTGTTCACCAGTGGCTGCACCATTTTACATTCCCACTAACAGTACAAGAGGGTTCCCTTTTCTCTGAATCCTTGCCAACACCTGTTGTTTCTTGTGTTGTTGCATTTAGCCATTTTGGCAGGTTCACCATATCTTCTTTTGAGTCTCAAAGTCCCTAGATATTCTAACTTCTTTCTCTCATTTCAGAATATTCTGATAGTTGTTTTATACATATTGTCTAGGTTTTTGAGTTGTGATCGGTGAGGGAGGGGGGATGGTGGAACATGATTATTTCATCTCTTCTGGATTTTTTTCTTTTTAAAGATTTTATTTATATATTTATTTATTTGTCAGAGAGAGAGAGAGTGAGAGAGAGAGAGCGCACAAGCAGGCAGAGTGGCAGGCAGAGACAGAGAGAGAAACAGGCTCCCTGCTGAGCAAGGAGCCCAATGTAGGACTTGATCACAGGACCTTGGGATCATGACCTGAGCCAAAAGCAGCAGCTTAACTGACTGAGACACCCAGGTGTCCCACTTTTCTCGATTTTTAAAAATGAATTTTCTTATGTTTAATGAATATACCAAAATTTGCTTTCTTTTGTAAGTAGACATTTGGACTGATATCAGGTTTTTTGTTTGTTTGTTTTGTTTTTTTTGTTGTTGTTGTTTTTTGTTTTTTGTTTTTTTATGAAGACCTATTATAAAAATTCTTGTTTAACTTTCAATCAAATAGTTTGACTTCTTTTAGGTAAGTGGACTAATGTGTCATAAATAAACTATATATTTACATGGATGAAAACAATAAAAATGATGGATAATAAGGGTTATTTCTTTGAGTTTTTGGAGTTTCACACCTAATTTAGAGACAATAAAAGTACTTTTAATAAAACAGTACAGGAGCACCTGGCTGGTTCAGGTGGTAGTGTGTGTGGCTTTTGATCTCAGGGTTGTAAGCCAAGTCCTGCATTGATCTCCAGATTACTTAAAAATAAAATCTTAAAAAAATTCTACTTTTAGTACAAAATGGTTGACTGAGTATGACATTAAATTTTCTTTCATCCATTATCCTGCCAAAACTATGGAATATATATAAAAATAAAATAATTTCATAACATCACAAAAGTTGAAAAAGGTTTTCATTATTAGAACAGACTATTAAAGAACATGTGAAAAATTAAAGGCAATGGAATATTATACAATAATAAAGATAAATAAACTATGATGACATCCCATAAAGATAACTATAGAGCAATATTATATTTAATGGAAAAATGCTCAAAAGATTGTTTACATCATAGATTGTTTACTTAATGGTGACATTTATAGAAAGTAAAAAAACAACATATGTGTATACATGTATGTGTGTGCATACACACACACACACACACACACAGAGGCAATACAAATATATAAGAGGAAATCTGGGGAATAATAAGCACTAAGATAATTATTCCACTGTGGATATTCAAATAGGTGGGCTTGGTGGGGAGACTGCCATGTTAGAAGCAGGGTGTTATTGAAGTCCTATTTTTTACCTCAGGTGGTATTTTTTGGGAGCTAATTATACCATTAAAAATATCTAGCTGAATAAATTAATAAAAGAAGACTTTGAAGGGACCAATGACAAGTGTTTGTCATGAAACAAAGATAATGATTCATCCAATTAGGTGTGCCCAAGATCCTTAAAAGGAAAGTGGAGAGGAAGGAAGGAAGGAAAGAAGGAAGGAAGGAAGGGAAGAGAGAGGGAGGGATGAAAATTAAACACAGATAGGATTGTGTTAACTGTGTTTCAAACATTGTTGAGAGATTTGCAGCACAGGCAAAGCTAAGAAGATTCATGTCCAATAAGGTATCAGAAAATCCTCAGGATTTTTCATAGCACTGTGAAAGACCAGGACTAGTTCTTGGT
The DNA here is from genome assembly GCF_009829155.1 of Mustela erminea. NCBI lineage: Eukaryota > Metazoa > Chordata > Mammalia > Carnivora > Mustelidae > Mustela > Mustela erminea. The sequence continues at coordinate 26,678,522 of NC_045618.1, forward strand.
GATGGTTAAGGGAAATGACTCAAAGGGCTTTTGACTACTACAATAATTCTGAAATCTGAGATGGTTGGCTGTGGTGTTGTATTCCACATAACACTATTGTTTTCATAGTGTCTGCAAATAAAGTATCTGCCATAGACGTGTGCTGAGTATGCATGGAGTCAGAGTAGAATCAGTGGAGAACACACCAACTGGATATCATAAACTTCAAGGAAACAGAGTTAAGTCACAAAATATAAAACCTTAGAATAATTAGTAATTATAATTATCAGAGTGATGAGAGTTTGTTACATCCCTAAAGCAATAATAAATACTATATGCAAAAGAAGAAAGCAAATTCCTTTATGGTTAGTGATGATGAACATTTTTTCATGTGTCTGTTAGCCATTTGTATGTCTTCTTTGGGGAGGTGTCTGTTCATGTCTTCTGCCCATTTTTTGATATGATTATCTGTTTTTTAGTTGTTGGGTTTAAGGAGTTTTTTACAGATCTTGGATCTATAGCCTTTTGTCTATAGTGTCGTTTGCAAATATATTCTCCCATTCCATGGGTTGCCTGTTTTGTCGACTGTTTCCTTTGCTATGTAGAAGCTTTTGATCTTGATGAAGTCCCAAAAATTCATTTTCACTTTTGTTTCCTTTGGCTTTGGAGACGGGTCTTGAAAGAAGTTGCTGTGGCCAATGTCAAAGAAGTTACTCCCTGTGTTCTCTTCTAGGATTTTGATATCTATCAAAAGGGATTTTGATATCTATCAAAATCCTAGAAGAGAACACAGGGGGTAACCTCTTTGACATTGACCATGGCAACCTGCTTCATGTTGAGGTCTTTCACCCATTCTGAGTTCATCTTTATGTATGCTGTGAGAGAATGGTTGAGTTTAATTCTTCTATTAAATATATTAAATAAGTTAAATAATTAAATAAGTAATAGATAAATAAATTAAATATATGAATTCTAAACTTTCAAGCATTAAGATTCACTAAAAGGACAGAATAATAATTAGACAACATTGTGATCTGGCAAATGAAGCTGAAGAATTTTTACAGAATATGAAGGAAAAAGCAATGAAATAGTTAATTACAGAAAATAAAATCTGAAATTATAAAGAGAAGAATATAGAGAGAAGAGGAGAGTAGAGGAGAGGGAGGGAGAGAGGACCTGGAAAGAAGCAATGGAATTTAGTAATGAAATAATAATTGAAAATTAAAAATTAGGAATTGCCGTTGAGGAATGACTTTCACAAGTGTCTACAGAGTGCCTTTAGGTGTATTCACTCATCCCACAGTCCTGCTGCCCCAACCCACACCACAGACAGTAGACAATAATGGCATTTATAAAATCCAGAAATGGAAGAAATTTTACACATTTAATAGGGAAATAAATGAAAAAAGATTGTTCATACTGGCATAAACCTTAGTCATCTAACTAATAAAAATACTACTGTCTTATGGATTTCAGGGTTTCTTCCAAGAAATCTACTGATAGTTTTACTAGGGAGTTCTTTTATGTGATGAGTTGTTTTTCTTTTCTTGCTTTCAAGATTTTCTTTATTTTTGGCAGTTAATAGTGTATCTATCTCTGTGTATGTTTTCAAGATTTATTTTACTTGGGAGTAAATTGATTTTCTTGTATTTGTATATTTATCTCTTTCCTCAAATTTGGGAAGTTTCAAATAACCTCTCTGATCTTTTCTTTCTCTCTCTTCTGCATCTGAGACAACCATAATCAATATATTGGCCAACTTAATTATGCCCCATAAGACCCCTGAATTCTTCTCATCTTCTTCTTAAATATCTATCATCTATCTATATCTATCTTTCTATCATCTATCTGTATCTATCATCTATTTATTTAATTTATTTCAGACTCAGTAATTGCAAATGACATGTTTTTATATTCACTAATTCTTTCTTCCTGATAGAGTCTGCTGATATTTCATCCAGTGAATTTTTCAATTCAGTTATCATGATTTTCAGCTTCAGAATTTCTATTTAATTGTATTTTTAATTTCTATCTCTGTTTATATTATCTTTTTGTCCATAGAGTATTTCTATGATTTCTTTTCGGTTAGGTGGGTTTTTTTGTTTTTGTTTTTGTTTGGTTTGGTTTTTTGGTTTGTTTTTGTTTGTTGTTATTGTTTTTGGTATTTTATCTTTGGTCTTTGAGAGCATTTAAAACAATTGCTTTAGTCTTTAGTAAGTCCAGTGTGTGTGTGTGTGGTGTGTGTGTGTGTGTGTGTTTCCTTCAGAGACTCTTTCTGGAGAATTGTGGCTTTCTTTTTTTTTTTTTTTTCCTTTAAATGTGGTGTTTTTCTTTCTTTGTGTGCCTTGTGATCTTTTGTTAAAGTCGGACATTTGGAGGGACGCCTGGGTGGTTCAGTTGGTTAAGCAGCTGCCTTGCTCAGGTCATGATCCCAGCATCCTGGGATCGAGTCCCACATCGGGCTCCTTGCTCAGCAGGGAGCCTGCTTCTCCCTCTGCCTCTGCCTGCCATTCTGTCTGCCTGTGCTTGCTCTCTCCCCCTCTCTCCCTCTGATAAATAAATAAAATCTTAAAAAAAAAAAAAAAGTCGGACATTTGGGGAAAAAAAATCCACATCCCCCATCTTTGCAGATTGTAAAAGGTGTAAAAGACTTTTCCTACTCAGCAGGCTTCTAAAACTTGAGATCTATCCAGGGTGAAGTCTTAATGTTATCTTGGTTATTTTATGGGTATACGTTCCATTTGTGTGTGTGTGTGTGTGTGTGTGTGTGTGTGTGTGTGTCCACCAGTCTTCTCTAACTGCTTTTAAATGCCTTAATTAAAAAAAAAAAATCCCAGTTTCTTCTAGGGAATTTAGGTATTCTATTGTATTACTTTTCTTACAATTTCTTATTTACACCTTCCATAAGTCTACAGGCCTTCTGAAGTTTTCACACACTGCTATGTCTGCCACTATCTTTCTGGCTTTCAGCATGAAATCCAAATTATGTTACCACAATTTGTTTCTGTCTGAGTTTGAAATCAAGTAAGACAGGTACCAGTTGCTTACATACCCCACAGACAAGTCAGAACCCTGCAAATTATAGCCACTCTGCTCTTTCTGGTCCAAGTGAGGGATCTAGGACTTTGACTCCTTCTTCTCAACCATACCACCTCTTACCACACCAGTGAAATGTGGGACAAGGGTGAGAAAAGTGCCATTAAATGGATTCCTGATGTTAATACATTTTTTGAGCAATTGGATCCATCCTTTTCTGAAGCCATACCTGGCTCTAATTTTGTCAGTTACACAATCCAATAAATTATTTTTTAAGTTATTCTGCACTTGATTTTATGATTTGCAATGGAAAGAATCATGACTATATATAATATCTCCCTTAAACAGCAGTCCTATAAATGTAAATAAATAAAGATAGACCTAAATAAATAAAGCCTAGAAGATGTGTGCATAATTCAAACATGAAATTCACACAGAAAAAGAAACACTAATGGTAATTTAACAACAAAATAATTGCCTATCAATGAAATAGGAAATATAAATAAAGATAACAATGAGTGTCATTTTAAACTATGAAAGTAGCAATGATTAAACTGTTTGAAAGGGTCCAATGGTGAGTATGTGTGGAATGATGCAGTTTTAAAATAACCTAAATCAATATATCACCTGGAAAATAACTTGGTATTCAATGCAAGTTTTATTTAAACCTTCAATATTTTTCCAAGTCAGAAAATATTTCCTGTATGACCAATAACTGATCAGATGTCTATATAAGTTAAAAGCTTATCCAGCCAAATTTTGTGCAAATGCAACCAGTGTCATCTGAGGTCAAATGCATTCAAGATACATGGATTATTTTGATAAATAATGTGTAATATTTGTGTGTACCCTCAGAAAAATGCTGGCCATTGTTTAAATTTTATTACTCAGCACATATTCCTGAGCTTTTAAAGTGATGTCTTCTTGCTTTTAGTCCATCCCACAATCTAATTCTGATTGGTAAAATGTATACATATGTTAGTACCCAATAGTCACACCTACTTAGAGTAAGCTATTTAAATGGACTATGCTAAAAAAATTTAATTTGGTAAAATTCTTAAATTTAATTAAATATTTAGTTAAATATTTGGTTTCCAATTTTCCTTTAATAAATACAGAAAACATAAAACAATTGAAAAAAGCATGTTGTGTTCTATCTTCCTTTAGGGTTAAATTTAAAAGCAGTACAAAATATGCAGACCTAAAACTGCCTACAGGATATAAAAATGTCACGAAGCCAGGGAAATATGTAAATAATTATTCAAGAACAAAGAATGTAATCTATCTCATCTCTTATGCTAACTTTTCGTGTGCTAGGAATCTATTAAAGAATGCATAAAAATATAAATGTCAATGTTTAGAGTATAAATATCTCATGATGTTCCTAGTGAGGTGTTTGCTATTTTTATTGCTTTAGCTTTTTAAAAATCAAATACTCACAGTAGATAAATCATATAGGAGAAATATTGAGCAATAAATACTTTAATGAGTAATGCTTCATAAATAATAATACCACAAGTCAATTTTGCTCCTTTGATGACCTCATTAGAAAATTGGAAAACAAACCACAGTTGTTTATTGTTAACATTAGTTGCTCTGTAGAAATTATATTTGACTTCACTAGGAATAGATTATAAACTGTGAACAGCTTGTAATTTCTAAAATACAAGTTAAGAATGAACAAACCAGGGACACCTGGGTGGCCCAGTCAGTTAAATGTCTAACTTCGGCTAAAGTAATGCTTTCAGGGCCCTGGGGCTGAGTTCCATATCAGGTTCCCTGCTTAGCCAGGAGTCTGCTTCTCCCTCTCCCCCTGCTCCTCCCCTGCTTGTGCTATCTCTCTCTCTCTCAAATAATTTTTTTTTTTTAATGAAGAAACCAAAAATAAATCTTGATGTTTTTTCTCCTTTGAAGCACTGGACTTCAAGCTATTGCCATGATATGATTTGTTTTATTGTGATAATCATGAATCTATTAGATTAGTAGTTAACAGCATGGTACACCCCAGAGTGTCAGTAAGTCCACAGTACCCAAAATGCAAATATAGTTCATCAACTGAATGAAGTAGATTCACCTTCCTCCTCATGGCCCCCATGCTATCACCTCATCATAGTGACCCTAGGGAACATGGTATGTTGTCTGCACCTTTGTCCCTGGTCATTTCTATAGATGTCCCACAATGAGTCAGATAAGAACTAGAGATCCATTCCATCTTTTGTCCTCTAGCTAAACCAAGAAGGAAGGCTAATGAAATCTTTTTTTCAGGCCTTTATGATCTGTCTGGGGATTTTCTTGCCAGTTCCAGAAAGTCTGCGGTATTCTGATCAAAGGATGCAAACAGACATCCCTCAGGTAGACAATAGCACCTAATGCAGGCTTGGAACCAAATATTCACATAACTTCTCAGAAGACATTGTTAAGAAAAAAAAAAAATAGCCCCTGGTTTTGCCCACAGGAATAATTTTAAACTCTTTGTTTAAATCGTGCTGACACTATCTCAGTCCATTCATTTGGAAAAGTTATTCATTATCCATGTAACTAGATCAGAATGACCCAGGGAAGGAACCAGCAAAGAGCAAGACATTGTCCAGGTTTTTGCTCCACATAGCCATGTAGCTTACATTAAAATAATTTGCTGACATCTGGTTTAAGAGTTAGTTCCCAGTTTCAATACATACACTATGACATGCATCGCTTTTTGATTTCTTTAAAATAAACTTTTTAAAAAAAATTTAGGATAGTTTAGATTTACAGACAAATTATGAAGATAGTATAGAGTCCCTACACCCTCAATCCCCAGTATCCCTATTATTAAGATCATACGTTTATGAAAATTCACAAACTAATGTTAACTAATGTCCATCAGTAAGCCTACTGAAGGAATTCTTCATTTATATTATAATGGTTTTGATTTCTATCATTACCTTTTGACACTTTAGAATTTCCATCTTTCTGCTTATATTCCCCATTTGACAAGTTTTCTATCTTTTTAAAAAAATGTTTTACGTGTTTTCCCATGTTTCTCACACCTCTACCCCATGCCTACCTTCATTGTTCTAGCCCATGTAATCTTTAAAGCCCTGACTCTGTTGGCTCTCTTCCCATGCCCTCTTAGGTGAGAAAATAGGGGTAAGCGTAGCTGTAGCAGGAGGAATCCCCTTACCCCAACTGGGCTGGCAATGCCTTTTTGCCCTATAAAGTTGGTCTTCCTTATTGAGAAAACTGGGCATATTTCTCTGTGATTACTACACTACACCCTACTTCACCCCACCTCCCCTTTTTTCTACTCCTCACTCCAAAACCTAAATGGTGTCTTTCTTGAGTCTTCATTCTTAGAAACTTATGAGGTCCTTGAGGTAAAGTCCCAATGTGTTGGAGTCCTCCATTACTGGGCTCCATGACTTTCTTTAATTCTTGTCCAAACTCAACCTCAAGCATTCCATCAATATCACCATTTAAGGTTTCAACCATTTTATGGTCAACTGCTTCTGCTCCAGGTAACTGATTTCAGCTGTGTTTCCATGGATGCACCTGTCTCTCTAGATGTCAGGGTGGCAGTTTGGCAGCAACCTCAATTCTCTGATGGGTCCAAAAAGTCATTGATTTTCAATTTGTCCTGTTTTTATCTGTGGTGTAGACTGGCGTAACAAATTCCAAGTTCTTTGCATGTTAGAATTTTTAAGGTAAAATAATTTCATTAATTAGCAGCACATTTTTGAAATGAAAATTTTATATGGTTTTAGGGTCTTTACTTTTTTATTTTATTTTATTTTATTTATTTTACTGTATTTTTTCAGTGTTCCAAGATTCATTTTTTATGTACCACACCCAGTGTTCCATAGAGTCTTTACTCTTAACTCCTATGCTAACTGCCTGTAACCTACATATAGTCCTCAACAGCTAAATGAGAATTATCCTTGCTAGCAATTGCCACCAATAAATAGAGGAGGGACGGCACTGCTACATTTTTTACTATATGTGATGTACACAGATCAAAAGCTACATATAAAAGAAGATGTATGAGTGAGTATGTTCTTTTCATTAAGCCTGACCAATAAGGAGAACCCTAACTTACATCATTTTAGATGTCAGAAATAAGCAAAGAGGTGTGTTTAGAAAGGTCATGTATTTTTTTTTAAGATTTTATTTATTTATTTGACAGAGAGAGATGGCAAGTAGGCAGAGAGGCAGGCAGAGAGAGAAAGAGAAGGAAGCAGGCTCCCTGCTGAGCAGAGAGCCAGATGCGGGACTCGATCCTGGGACGCGAGATCATGACCTGAGCTAAAGGCAGTTGCTTAACCCACTGAGCCACCCAGGTGCCCAGAAAGGTCATGTATTTTAAACAATGATTTGGTACATTTTTCCCGAGTTGTTTGATTAAAACCAGAAGCATCATGTTTAAAGTGAAGATGTCCAAAGTAATTTTCATATTAGTATACTAGTACATTTGTCAAAATGTATTCATATTCCCAAAATGCACTTCAAGTCTCCATAGGAATGTAAGAGGGGAGGCAATGTGAAGACCAATAGTCATGAGAATTTCCTGTGCAAACGGTGGGTAAGAACACAGACACCAGATACAGTCATAAAAATACTGTGGTGGGAAATGATTTACTTGGTTTTGGTTCTATTAAAAAAAAGCATCATGGATAAGAGAGTCACAAATCTGTTAGATAAGGAAGATTCTTAAGAAAGACACAGCATGACTTCTTGCTATGTATATCAGTTATGAACATGGACAATTTGGAACCATCAAACATTACCTGTTCACTTTGCCCTTCATCATTGATCTGATTAATGTCTTTCACATGCAAAGTAAAGAAAATTTTGAGAAAAAAGTTTTATTTACTCAGAGAAAGATAACTATATGAGTATAATATTAAATAATGTCAATGCTTTCCCCCAAAATTTTCTCTGAAACTTGACAGTTTTTCTTGTAAGCTTCCATGGTTATTTTAGATATGTGAAACATTTTCTAAGGGAAATAGAATGTTTACCTTCTTTCCATGTACTTAGAATATATTCAGTCAAAGAGCATAGAAAGCTTCTGTAAAGTCTCATATTTTTATTTAAAGGGGTATATGCTAAAATAGAAAAAGTCAGGAAATCAAGAACTGCAAAGAAAATGAAAGGATGGTCAGTGTTTTCCCAATCTTAGTGGAGGTAATAACTCAAAACAAACCACCAACAACAAAATGATGGTTATCAAGCTATTTTTTTATGTACTGGGAGTTATGTGTGCTTGTCCTTCACATTTAAAATTAAAACTATCTTTTTATTTTGAAGTAAAAACACACCCTAATTTAACTTATTCCTTTATATTTATTTCATACATTTAATGAACATTCTAGAGGAAGTACATTAGAGTTATCTTAGTGATAGTATTTACCAAAGAAATGTTGAGTAATATATCCAGTTTGAATGGCATATGAACATAGAACAAGTACGTTAAGACTTTATGTGTAGTTCATATATCTCCATCTATATATTTTTATTTTTGGACACTGGTCTTCCAAAGTGACAATATAATTCACATTTTACATGAATACTTGTCACATGCCTGGTTTTAAAAATGGAATAAAATCTTATTCCTCCAGAAATTTGTATTTTAGTCATACAGAGTATCTATGCCCTCAACCTCCATTAGACTTTTATGTGGTTATGTCAGCAGAACTGCATTCTAAATTTGGTTAAAAGAATCTGGTCAGTATTTCCTTAAGGTGGTCCTAAAGTCTTTAATTAATGTATCTCCTATAGTCACTAATTTTCTCAATGTGTATGGCCTCCAAGAAAGCATCTCCGATGTCTCCCAAAAGAACCAAAGTAATTTCTATTTTTCCTCCAGCAAGTTTTCTGGTCTTATTAAATATAAAATGATCAAATTTCTTAGTGCTATTAGAGATTTCTTTTCCCCCTATTAAATTCTTTGCTTCGTAAGCTGAGACTTTTATGTACTATAGATTAAGATGTTCTCCACTGTTTCAATCACTCTTATTTGGTGCATTAACTGTTTTTGACTCTAAGGACTATGTTCAGCATAACAGGGGAAGTATGCACATGAATTATTCCTCTGTAGTTTAGAATAGTTTATTTTTTCCCTAAATTCAACAGCAAGAGTTTCCCAAGTTTCCAGGAAATAGAGCCAGATGCATGTATTCTTGAGGTTCTCACCCAAATTTGGTTGCTGAGGATGCATACAGTGTTCATGAGAGAAACTAAGAGGAAATGATGCTGGCTTCCACGTTAGAAATATCAGTTATTTGTGAAACAAGCAGGTTTTTAAAGGAAACGATGTCTGGGAAAGTGAACCGGCAGGAGAATTTTGTCCCTAACAACTATATCAAATGAGAGGGAATGCAAGATGGAAGCTGTAATGCTGGGTAGCAGACTCTCCCAAGCAGATACCACTGCAATAAGATCTTTTCCTCTGAATTCCTGGAATCTGTGGCATTGGAAGAAGGCATGAGCAGAATTAAAGAACAAATCACCTAAGGGATTAAGCACATATTTTAAGTGTTTATACACATATTTTGAAGTTTAAATACATAGTTTAAATTTGTAAATTTTGAAGTTTAAATACATAGTTTAAATCTGTAGGTATTTTTTGTCAATGGGGAAAAAAAAGGTAGTGAGGTTCCACATATAAAATGTCTGAAATCAAAATTATAAGATGACTTTTCTTGCTGGAACCACAATATTAGTTTTATAGGGAATACAGTTTGACCATGCCTGTTTGTCTCTGAAGAAATTTTGCTTTATTGTGTAGCAAACAACAACAAAACAAACAAACAGAAGGTAATATACCATCAAATAAAAAGAATTAATATGTGAAGACATTATTTTCTGCATATATGAGTATCATTCTCAAAATTTAAAGAGAGACAAACCTAGATTTGTTGAGGCATGAAAATAACAAAGAGACAGAGAGAAGCTCATGCTTAGGCATGAGAACACAATACTATGCTAGACTGAAATTTTACTGACTCATGTTCATTAACCATACTTCAGAATTTTACCAATACAGGAGTTCTATTGAAAGCATTTAAGTTTCCTTTGTTGAAACTAACATTCATTTGAACACTTCAAATTTTAGGTTCCCTCTCACTGGCTCTAATCTTATCACATGAAGCAGAAATGCAGGGATGCAAAGGGGGAAATTAGTGTGTCAGATTGACACTTAATTATGCAATACTTTGGTTTTCTCAAAATGAGCTATGCACAGGAAATGAGATTTTCTAGAGGGATATTAGAAATACACAGAGATATTAGAAATACACTGAGGGATATTAGAAATACACAGTTGGATGGCTTAACCATTGTAGAAAATTGTTTGATGTTATCTCCCTTGCTTAAATATATACCTATTCTATGATCTGGAAATCCCACTCCTGCCATATGTTCAAGAGAAATGAGTGCCCACAAATATTCACTTCAACTTGGCTCAAAGTTTCAAACACCCATCTACAGAAGAATGGACAAACAGTGGTACCTTCACACAAATAAATGCTTCTCAGCAATAAAACATAGAATGAACTGTTGATATAGGTAGCATGATGAATATCTCATACTTTAAAAAAAAAAACAGACACACACAAAAAATGTGTATTGATTATTCTAATTATATGAAATTCAAGAACAAGAGAAAATAACATGTGAACAGTGAAGGCCATATTCACTAGAATTATGTGCTAGGTAGCATACAATTTTGATTTCAGGAATGTCTTTTTTTTTTCAATAAAATATGAACAGGATTTTCCTGTTTATATCCCACATTATGAATACTTTAAACTTCTATTATTGTTTAAATTCCAAAAAACTAACCATAGGGTTGACTTTTTCTAAGATTTTTTTGTAACTCTGACTTCAACAACTTTTTTCAATAGCTGTTTAAACACTGCTATATGAATGAATTTCCCATGTAATGCCTCATAAGAATTATATAAAATTTGACTTATGCTAAGAAACTAATTTACCAAGTTCATTTATTTCTTAGACCTATTTTTTGGTTCTCAAAAAGAAGTAGTTTGCAAATATCATGAGTTGAAAGCTGAGTTTTTATCCAACTTAGAGCAAAACTCCCGCACAAAAGAATTTGTTTCAATAATGGTTTCCTTTTTTTCTATTTTTATTTTTTAATTTTTATTTTATTTTATTTTTTATTTTATTTTTTAATAACTATTTCTTAAAATCTTTGGTAATCTTTTCTAAGCACAGCAATATTGACTGACAAAGAAATGCACTTTTACTTGTTACCAAATCATTTTCAAGATATTATATCTGCCATTTTTACAGAAGGAGAAATAATGTTTTCGAAAACCAGTACTGAACATTTTTTGTTCTGTGAGAAAAATTTTATAGCATATAAGCATAGTCTGGATTCCTAGGGCTTTTCCTTCCCTAATGCTGCCTACTAGAAGAAGGATACTCCACAAGACAGCTATCTTTTGTTGTTTTCTTGAAAGAAAAATTCAACTGAAATCAAGAATTATGAAGTGAAGGGATGCCTGGATGGCCCAGCCACTTAAGCAGCTGCCTTTGTTTCAAATCATGATCCTAGGGTCCTAGAATTGAGTCCCACATCGGGATCCTTGCTCAGAGAGATCTTGCTTCTCCCTCTGCCTGCCACTCACCCTGCTTGTACTCACTCTCTATCTGATTTAAAAATAAATAAATAAATAAAAATATTTTTAAAAAAGAATTATGGAGTGGCACTTGAGCCAGGTATTAACAAAGCAAAGACTGAAACCATAACAAATTCACTAAAATTATTCACTAAAAGAAAATCTGAGTTTCTGAGTATGTTTTTTAACATTGAATAAAATTATATTGAACTATAACATACATACAGTATAGGAACAAGTCAATACATTTTCCCTACATATTCACCAATGTAACCACCACTATCCACATATAAAACCCTTCAAGAACCCTAGAGGTCTCCCTTGTGCACTTTCTAGATAATACCACTACATACCAAACCCCAAACAGAGGTAACATGGCATTTTGAATTCTATCTCCATTGATTACTTTTACCTCTTTTTGGAAATCTTATAAATTGTACCATTTTGTATAATTGTTTTTGATTCTTTCATTCATCATATTGTAAGATTCATCCATGTGTGTACAAGTGGTTCATTCTTTTTGTTGCTGAATAATATTCCAGATTCTAAGTATGCCATATTTTAATTCATTGTATTTTTAATGTGCAATTGGATTATTTCAAGTTTATGGATATTACCAATAAACTATAAGACAGTGTTGATTATATATTTCTGGTGAATATATAGATATATATAGATATATATATATAGATATTTCTACTAGGTATATAATTAGCAGGATGGTACTGATGGTGCTGATGCACTTCTGCCTCTGGAAAGGTGGAATAGTGACGTAGCCCTGCTGATAGCTTGATTGCAGCCCAGTGAGATCAATGTGACTTTTGACTTACAGAATTATAAGTTAATAAATTTGTATGATTGGATTAGAGTTAAGGTTTCAACCTATCTGTGTCAATTTCTCTGTATTATTCAATCTAAAGTGAGCTTTATACAGAGAGTGAATTGTTGGATCTTTTTTTCTCTTCAATTTATTCTGTCAATATTTGCCTTTTAATTGAATATTTAGTGATTTTACATGTAATGTAATTACTAATGAGGTAGGATTTACAACAGACATCTTCTATTTGTTCTCTATATGTCTAATGTCTCTTTTTGTTCCTTTATTTCTCCACTTCTGCCATCTTTTGTGTTAAATATTCATTTTCTAGTGTACCACTTCAGTTTCTTTTTTGTGATTACTGAATGTTATGTTCTTAGTGTTTTCCCTAGAGATTACAATTAGCATCTCAACTTAAAACAATTTAGTTTAATACTTATTTAATTTGAATAGTTTACAGAAATTTGTCTTAAGTTTTTTTTATAATACATGACTTCTTCCTCTTCCTCTCATTACTATTATCATCATTATCATATAAATTACATTGTTTACCTCATATGTCGTTGTATTTCAAATCATATGGGAGTGGAAAGCTTTTATAAAAATACATTGGTGCTGGGCTCCTGGGCAGCTCAGTGGGTTAAAGCCTCTGCCTTTGGCTCAGGTCATGATCCCAGAGTCCTGGGATCAAGCCCCGCATCAGGCTGTCCGCTCATTGGGGAGCCTGCTTCCCTTCCTTTCTCTCTGCGGGCCTCTCTGCCGACTTGTGATCTCTGTCTGTCTAATAAACAAATAAAATCTTAAAAAAATACATTGGTGCTTTTATTCATTATGTTATGCTTAGTGTAAGTATAGCCACCATCTGTCACAACACAATACTATTATAATACCATTGATTGTATTTTTTATGCTCTCTTTTATTCCCATGATTTATTAATTCCATAACTGGAAGACTGTATACTTAAATTTAAAAAATAATAAATAAATAAAATTACAATTAAAATTTGAAAAAGAGTATATCAATACTATTTTTTACATTTGCCTATGTGGTTACATTTACCTTGACTCTTTTTGTGGCTTGTCTGTCTCTTCCTTTCAACTGGAAGGCCCTTTAGAATTTCTTATAGGGGATGATAAAAACTGATTCTCTCAATTTTTTTAAATCTAAGAATGTCTTAGTTCTTTCTTAAATTTTGAACTATAGTTTTGTTGAATGTGGAATTATTGGTTGACAACCTATTTCTTGTGGCAGCCTATTTCTTTTCTTTTTTTTTTTTTTAAAGATTTTATTTATTTTGACAGAAATCACAGGGAGGCAGAGAGGCAGAGAGGCAGAGAGAGAGGAAAGGAAGCAGGCTCCCTGCTGAGCAGAGAGCCCGATGTGGGGCTCGATCCCCGGACCCCGGGACCATGACCTGAGCAGAAGGCAGAGGCTTTAACCCACTGAGCCACCCAGGTGCCCCGCCTATTTCATTGCTGTCTGAACTCCATTCATTTTCTTGAGAAACCATCTTTTCTCTTATTGATGATCCCTTGTACATGATAAGTATTTTTCCCTTGTTGTTTTCATAATTATCCTTTTGTTGTCTTTGTCAGTTTGACTATTATGTTTAAATGTGTGGAACTCATGGAATTTATTCTAGTTGTAATTTATTGAGGTTCTTGGATATGTAGATTAATGTTGACATTATATATAGGGATTTTGAGGAAATTATTTTTTAAAAATTTTTAATCTCTTTCCTCTTTCCTTGGGCCTCTCATTATGCATGTCGATACCCTTGATGGCATCTGAACCAAAGCTATGTTCATTTTCCTTCCTTCTCTCCTCTCTTTTTCAGTTCCTCAGACTGAATAATCTAAATTGACCAATTTAAAATTTCCTTGTTCTTTCTTCTGTCAGTTCATATCTCTGATGAGCCCCCTTTGTGTATTTCTTATGTCACTTATCATACTTTTCAACCCTATGATGTCTATTAAATTCATCTGTATAATTTCTATCTATATTTGGTGAAATCTAAGGACTTATAGATATTAATAGGCTAATTCTAAAATTTAGATGGAAAAGAAAGGGATATTTAAGGAATTTTGGAAAGGAAGAATGAAGTTTGAAGCCTTGTATTACTTAATTTTTATACTACTATAAAGCTAAATCAATCAACACAGTGTTATTGTCAAAGCCACAGACACAAAGATCTCTGGAATAGCATTGAGGTTCTATAAATAAATCCACACTAACATAGCCAACTGAGTTTTGACAAAAGTGCAATGGAAAAGATCATCTTTTCAACAAATAATGCTGGCAAATTGGATATGCATACGAAAAATAAACTTAGACACCTAGCATTTTACATAAAAAATAATTCAATATAAAAAGTAACTAAAATGGGTCATTGATATAAATGTGAAATGTAAAATTTGCATATTTCTGGAAGGAAACATAAGAGAAATTTTGCCTCATTTGGGGTTAGTCAAGGTATTTCTTAGATATTACTTCAAAAGCATGACCTATAAAAGAAAAAAAAAGGACATTATATTTATTAAATTTAAAATACTTTGCTGTGCAGTTAGATACAGTTAAGAGAATGAAAAGACAAGCTATAAACTGAGAGAAAATATTTACAAATCATATTTGAACAAAGGGTTATACCCAGAATATATGAGAATACTCAAAAGTTAATAATATATAAACCTACAAAAATATATAAAATTATGACTTCAATATTTCACCAAAAAAGTATATGACATTAAATATGTATATGAAAAGATGTTCAACTTCAGTAATCATTAACTGACTATAAAGTAAAACTACACTGGGGGATGGATACACACCTGTTAGAATGACAATTAATGACTACACTTGTCATGGCCAGCACTGAATAATGTGTAGAATTGTCAAATCAATATACTGCACACCTGAGAGTCATTTGACATTGAATGTTAGTTGTATTTATTTTTTTTTAAATATTTTATTTATTTGAGAGAGAGTATAAGTGGGAATGGGGCAGAGGGACAGACAGACTCCCTGCTGAGCAAGGAGCCTGACAGGGGCTCAATCCTAGCACCCCATGACCTGAGCTGAAGTTAGACTCTTTACCCCCTGAGCCACTTGGGTGCCCCTGCCTGCTAATTATATTTCAACAAAAGAATAATAAAACAGCACATTAAAAAAATGACATATGAAGTGCTGGTGAGAATGTGGAAAAACCAGAACTCTTTTATATTTCCTCTAGTAAGCAAAATGGTGCAACTACTTTAGAATACAGTTTATTGGTTTACGAAAAATTCAATACACATCTGCCATATAATTATTAGCATTCCCACTTCTAAGAAATAGAAAAAATATATATATATATATACATGCACAATCTGTACATGAAATTCTATAAATTTATAAAACTCATAATTGCCAAAATCTGAAAACAACTCAAATTTCCTTTAACAGTTTTAGTTTTAAATAAGCTATTACACATTCATATAATGAGATGCTACTCACAATTTTTTAAAAGATGAATTAATGATTTATGCAACAAAATAGAAAAATATTGTGTTTATTTATTGCATTGTATAATTTCTATTATTTTGATAAAGAAAACAATTTAGGAGGAAAAGGCATATTTGGTGGTTGTCTTGGATTAGGGATTAGAAGGCATTGTCAGTAAGGGGTGGCATGGGGAAATTTGGGGAGTGATGGAATAATGCTGGTGAGCACAAGTCTATGTGTTTATACTGGTGGTGGGTATTATGGAGGGCATGTATTGCATGGAGCACTGGGTGTGGTACATAAACAATGAATTCTGGAACACTGAAAAGAAACTAAAAAAATAAAAATCTAAAAAAATTCAATGGAACTGCATTCTAACAAAAGTTAATTTTTGGTCACGTAAGTTTTTAAAAATCATCAGTATACAAAAGTAAAGATGAAATTCATCTCTGACAAATGAATCTGATTACCTTATAGTGGCACCATATGACCACACTAAAAAGGGTAGGTGAGAAAAGAGCTGTCCACAGTAACAATGTTTTGATTTAATCTTCAAATGCTAAAGATAAAAACAACTGCAATTTTAATTTTGACTACCATGTTTATTTCATAATGTCTATAATTCCAATCCTGGTATATAAGGAAATGATGACTATTTATAAATGCTGTACCAGTTTGTCATTATTATGTAATTTCTCCATATTTTCTGATTCATCATGTCCTAAGTTTTCTACTTGGCTTTTGGTCAATATTGATCATCATGAGATCCCATTCCATGTAGTTCATCTTTTTTAGACTCTTCTGTAATCTGCCTCTCTTATTCCATTCATAATGGCCCCTTCAATAGACCACAGCACATTTCTTCTGCCATGTAAGGGACATACTCTTTTCAGTGTTTCTTTCTTTTAATTTTTTTCTCTGCTTGTGCTTATGGTATGTTCTTTCTCAACACATTCCTATACTTTCCTCCAAACTTCAGATTAAGTTGATAATGATTAACATGTAACCTATACATATAGAGGATATTTTATATACTATTATTTGTTTTGGGTGTTCACAGTACCACACTAATCTTTATCTCAGCATCAAAGTTTTTTTTTCCTGAAACTACTTTCTTTTTTTTAAAATTTTTTATTTTTTATAAACATATATTTTTATCCCCAGGGGTACAGGTCTGTGAATCGCCAGGTTTACACACTTCACAGCACTCACCAAAGCACATACCCTCCCCAATGTCCATAACCCCCCCTTCCCCCTCCTTCCCCCCCCCAGCAACCCTCAGTTTGTTTTGTGAGATTAAGAGTCACTTATGGTTTGTCTCCCTCCCAATCCCATCTTGTTTCATTGATTCTTCTCCTACCCACTTAAGCCCCCATGTTGCATCACCACTTCCTCATATCAGGGAGATCATATGATAGTTGTCTTTCTCTGCTTGACTTATTTCGCTAAGCATGATACGCTCTAGTTCCATCCACGTTGTCGCAAATGGCAAGATTTCATTGCTTTTGATGGCTGCATAGTATTCCATTGTGTATATATACCACATCTTCTTGATCCATTCATCTGTTGATGGACATCTAGGTTCTCTCCATAGTTTGGCTATTGTGGACATTGTTACTATAAACATTCGGGTGCACGTGCCCCTTCGGATCACTACGTTTGTATCTTTAGGGTAAATACCCAGTAGTGCAATTGCTGGGTCATAGGGCAGTTCTATTTTCAACATTTTGAGGAACCTCCATGCTGTTTTCCAGAGTGGTTGCACCAGCTTGCATTCCCACCAACAGTGTAGGAGGGTTCCCCTTTCTCCGCATCCTCGCCAGCATCTGTCATTTCCTGACTTGTTGATTTTAGCCATTCTGACTGGTGTGAGATGATATCTCATTGTGGTTTTGATTTGTATTTCCCTGATGCCGAGAGATATGAAGCACTTTTTCATGTGTCTATTGGCCATCTGGATGTCTTCTTTGCAGAAATGTCTGCTCATGTCCTCTGCCCATTTCTTGATTGGATTATTTGTTCTTTGGGTGTTGAGTTTGCTAAGTTCTTTATAGATTCTGGACACTAGTCCTTTATCTGATATGTCGTTTGCAAATATCTTCTCCCATTCTGTCAGTTGTCTTTTGATTTTGTTAACTGTTTCCTTTGCTGTGCAAAAGCTTTTGATCTTGATGAAATCCCAATAGTTCATTTTTGCCCTTGCTTCCCTTGCCTTTGGCGATGTTCCTAGGAATATGTTGCTGCGGCTGAGGTCGAAGAGGTTGCTGCCTGTGTTCTCCTCAAGGATTTTGATGGATTCCTTTCGCACATTGAGGTCCTTCATCCATTTTGAGTCTATTTTCGTGTGTGGTGTAAGGAAATGGTCCAATTTCATTTTTCTGCATGTGGCTGTCCAATTTTCCCAGCAACATTTATTGAAGAGGCTGTCTTTTTTCCATTGGACATTCTTTCCTGCTTTGTCAAAGATTAGTTGACTGTAGAGTTGAGGGTCTATTTCTGGGCTCTCTATTCTGTTCCATTGATCTATGTGTCTGTTTTTGTGCCAGTACCATGCTGTCTTGATGATGACAGCTTTGTAATAGAGCTTGAAGTCCGGAATTGTGATGCCACCAACTTTGGCTTTCTTTTTCAATATCCCTATGGCTATTCGAGGTCTTTTCTGGTTCCATATAAATTTTAGAATTATTTGTTCCATTTCTTTGAAAAAGATGGATGGTACTTTGATAGGAATTGCATTAAATGTGTAGATTGCTTTAGGTAGCAGAGACATTTTCACAATATTTATTCTTCCAATCCAGGAGCATGGAACATTTTTCCATTTCTTTGTGTCTTCCTCAATTTCTTTCATGAGAACTTTATAGTTTTCTGAGTATAGATTCTGTGCCTCTTTGGTTATTCCTAGGTATCTTATGGTTTGGGGTGCAATTGTAAATGAGATGGACTCCTTAATTTCTCTTTCTTCTGTCTTGCTGTTGGTGTAGAGAAATGCAATTGATTTCTGTGCATTGATTTTATATCCTGACACTTTACTGAATTCCTGTACAAGTTCTAGCAGTTTTGGAGTGGAGTCTTTTGGGCTTTCCACATATAGTATCATATCATCTGCGAAGAGTGATAGTTTGACTTCTTCTTTGCCAATTTGGATGCCTTTAATTTCCTTTTGTTGTCTGATTGCTGAGGCTAGGACTTCTAGTACTATGTTGAATAGCAGTGGTGATAATGGACATGCCTTCTGTGTTCATCAACTTAGTGGAAAAGCTTTCAGTTTTTCTCCATTGATAATGATATTTGTGGTGGGTTTTTCATAGATGGCTTTGATGATATTGAGGTATGTGCCCTCTATCCCTACACTTTGAAGAGTTTTGATCAGGAAGGGATGCTGTACTTTGTCAAATGCTTTTCAGCATCTATTGAGAGTATCATATGGTTCTTGTTCTTTCTTTTCTTGATGTGTTGTATCACATTGATTGATTTGCGGATGGTGAACCAACCTTGCAGCCCTGGAATAAATCCCACTTGGTCGTGGTGAATAATCCTTTTAATGTACTGTTGAATCCTATTGGCTAGTATTTTGGTGAGAATTTTCGCATATGTGTTCATCAAGGATATTGGTCTATAGCTCTCTTTTTTGATGGGATCCTTGTCTGGTTTGGGGATCAAGGTGATGCTGGCCTCATAAAATGAGTTTGGAAGTTTTCCTCCCATTTCTATTTTTTGGAACAGTTTCAGGAGAATAGGAATTAGTTCTTCTTTAAATGTTTGGTAGAATTCCCCCGGGAAGCCATCTGGCCCTGGGCTTTTGTTTGTTTGGAGATTTTTAATGACTGTTTCAATCTCCTTACTGGTTATGGGTCTGTTCAGGCTTTCTATTTCTTCCTGGTTCAGTTGTGGTAGTTTATATGTTTCTAGGAATGCATCCATTTCTTCCAGATTGTCAAATTTGTTGGCATAGAGTTGCTCATAGTATGTTCTTAAAATAGTTTGTATTTCTTTGGTGTTCGTTGTGATCTCTCCTCTTTCATTCATGATTTTATTTATTTGGGTCCTTTCTCTTTTCTTTTTGATAAGTCTGGCAAGGGGTTTATCAATTTTATTAATTCTTTCAAAGAACCGGCTCCTAGTTTTATTGATTTGCTCTATTGTTTTTTTGGTTTCTATTTATTGATTTCTGCTCTGATCTTTATGATTTCTCTTCTCCTGCTGGGCTTAGGGTTTCTTTCTTGTTCTTTCTCCAGCTTCTTTGGGTGTAGGGTTAGGTTGTTTCTTGAGAAAGGCTTGTACCACTATATATTTTCCTCTCAGGACTGCCTTTGTTGTGTCCCACAGATTTTGAACCGTTGTATTTTCATTATCATTTGTTACCATGATTTTTTTTAATTCTTCTTTAATTTCCCGGTTGACCCATTCATTCTTTAGAAGGATGCTGTTTAGTCTCCGTGTATTTGGGTTCTTTCCAAACTTCCTCTTGTGGTTGAGTTCTAGCTTTAGAGCATTGTGGTCTGAAAATATGCAGGGAATGATCCCAATCTTTTGATACCGGTTGAGTCCTGATTTAGAACCGAGGATGTGATCTATTCTGGAGAATGTTCCATGTGCACTAGAGAAGAATGTGTATTCTGTTGCTTTGGGATGAAATGTTCTGAATATATCTGTGATGTCCATCTGGTCCAGTGTGTCGTTTAAGGCCTTTATTTCCTTGCTGATCTTTTGCTTGGATGATCTGTCCATTTCAGTGAGGGGAGTGTTAAAGTCCCCTACTATTATTGTATTATTGTTGATGTGTTTCTTTGATTTTGTTATTAATTGGTTTATATAGTTGGCTGCTCCCACGTTAGGGGCATAGATATTTAAAATTGTTAAATCTTCTTGTTGGACAGATCCTTTGAGTATGATATAGTGTCCTTCCTCATCTCTTATTATAGTCTTTGGCTTAAAATCTAATTGATTTGATGTAAGGATTGCCACTCCTGCTTTCTTCTGATGTCCATTAGCATGGTAGATTCTTTTCCACCCCCTCACTTTAAATCTGGAGGTGTCTTCGGGCTTAAAATGAGTTTCTTGGAGGCAACATATAGATGGGTTTTGTTTTTTTATCCAGTCTGATACCCTGTGTCTTTTGATTGGGGCATTTAGCCCATTAACATTTAGGGTAACTATTGAGAGATATGAATTTAGTGCCATTGTATTGCCTGTAAGGTGGCTGTTACTGTATATGGTCTCTGTTCCTTACTGATCTACCACTTGTAGGCTCTCTCTTTGCTTAGAGGACCCCTTTCAAGATTTCCTGTAGAGCTGGTTTGGTGCTTGCAAATTCTTTCAGTTTTTGTTTGTCCTGGAAGCTTTTAATCTCTCCTTCTATTTTCAATGATAGCCTAGCTGGATATAGTATTCTTGGCTGCATGTTTTTCTCGTTTAGTGCTCTGAAAATATCATGCCAGCTCTTTCTGACCTGCCAGGTCTCTGTGGATAAGTCAGCTGCCAATCTAATATTTTTACCATTGTATGTTACAGACCTCTTTTCCCGGGCTGCTTTCAGGATTTTCTCTTTGTCACTGAGACTTGTAAATTTTACTATTAGGTGACGGGGTGTGGGCCTATTCTTATTGATTTTGAGGGGCGTTCTCTGAACCTCCTGAATTTTGATGCTCGTTTCCTTTGCCATATTGGGGAAATTCTCCCCAATAATTCTCTCCAGTATACCTTCTGCTCCCCTCTCTCTTTCTTCTTCATCTGGAATCCCAATTATTCTAATGTTGTTTCTTTCGTCTTATGGTGTCACTTATCTCTCGAATTCTCCTCTCGTGGTCCAGTAGCTGTTTGCCCCTCTTTTGCTCAGCTTCTTTATTCTCTGTCATTTGGTCTTCTATATCACTAGTTCTTTCTTCTGCCTCATTTATCCTAGCAGTGAGAGCCTCCATTTTTGATTGCACCTCATTAATAGCTTTTTTTATTTCAACTTGGTTAGATTTTAGTTCTTTAAATCTCCAGAAAGGGCTTTTATATCTCTCCAGAGGGTTTCTCTAATATCTTCCATGCCTTTTTCGAGCCCGGCTAGAACCTTGAGAATTGTCATTCTGAACTCTAGATCTGACATATTACCAATGTCTGTATTGATTAGGTCCCTAGCCTTCAGTACTGCCTCTTGTTCTTTTTTTTTGTGTTGAATTTTTCCGTCTTGTCATTTTGTCCAGATAAGAGTATATGAAGGAGCAAGTAAAATAGTAAAAGGGTGGCAACAACCCCAGGAAAATATGCTTTAACCAAATTAGAAGAGATCCCAAATCGTGAGGGGGGAGAAAGGGGATAAAAAGAGGTTCAAAAAGGAAGAAAGAAAAAAAAAGAAAAAATAAATAAAAGAAAAGAATTTTAAAAAAGAAAACGAATAAAGAAAAATATAAAAAGAAAAAAATATATATGTTAGATAAACTAGTTAAAAAATGTTAAAAAAGAAAAGGGTAAAACTTAAAAAAAATTTTAGTAGAAGAAGAGAAAAAAAATGAAAAAGAAAAAAATTAAATTAACTGCAAGACTAAAAAAATCACAGGGAGAAAGCCATGAGTTCCATGCTTTGCTTTCTCCTCCTCTGGAATTCTGCTGCTCTCCTTGGTATTGAAACTGTACTCCTAGGTAGGTG
Source organism: Mustela erminea (assembly GCF_009829155.1). Taxonomy (NCBI): domain Eukaryota; kingdom Metazoa; phylum Chordata; class Mammalia; order Carnivora; family Mustelidae; genus Mustela; species Mustela erminea. Next base: position 26,701,090 of record NC_045618.1, read on the forward strand.
AACTTGGTCTTGGCTGGATTTCTTGTTGATCTTCTGGGGCTGGGGCCTGGTGTAGTGATTCTCAAGTGTCTTTGCCCCAGGCGGAATTGCACTGCCCTTACCAGGGGCTGAGTAATCCGCTGGGGTTTGCTTTCAGGAACTTTTGTTCTGAGCACTTTCCATAGAGTTCCCGAGGACGGGAATACCAATGGCGGCCTCCTGGTCTCCGGCCCGGAGTAGCCGAGAGCCCGGGGCCCCCTACTCAGTGCGCGCTCAGAGAACAGCGCCCAGTTACTCCCGTCTGCCTGACCTCCGGCCGCGCTCCGAGCTCACCAAGCCTGCGACCAGTTCAAGGTAATCTTGAGCTGTGATCTTACTGTCGGCTCTGTCTCTGTAGCTGGCTTTCCCGTTCCAATACCCGCAAGCTCTGCAACACTTAGACACCCCCGATCCTTTTGTCACCCTGGGGGTCCGGAGGGCATGCTGACTCCGCGTGGGCTTCGCCCCGGTTTAGCCTCTAGAGCGATGTCCCTCAGCGGAACCGACTTTTAATAGTCCTGATTTTGTGCTCGGTTGCTCCGTCGCTTGCCAGGAGCCGGCCCCTTCCCCCAGGGTCTATCTTCCCCATCGCTTTGGATTCACTTCTCCGCCGGTCCTACCTCTCAGAAAGTGGTTGTTTTTGTTTCCAGAATTGCTGTTCTTTTTCTCTTCGATCTGCCGATGGCTTTGCCGGTGTTTGCAATCTTTAGATAAGCTATCTAGCTGATCTCCTGCTAGCTGCTGTAGTCTCAGCCTGCTACTTCTCCGCCATCTTGACTCCTCTCTGAAACTTTACTTTCTATGTCATTTATAAATGTAAGTCAAAGCATATTATAGTTATAGCATATATAAATGCCAGTTCAAGACACTTATGGAAAAACCTAAGACTGATATTTGCTGGAAAAGACGTTTCTGGATGTCAAGATCTTAAATGGTACCTGATATTTAAAATTACACACACACACACACACACACACACACATATGTAAATTATATAATACATAAACAATGCAATAATTACATACATGTACTTACTTTAAGGTGATATGTTTGGAGTTTGATGGGCTTCTCCTATTGTAAGTTTTTAGAAGGTAAAGATCAAGGAATAGGTAAAATTTATTGCCATTCTCAAAACCATACTCACTAACTTGAATTATTTCCTTTTTTATATTCCATAGCATGTTTTTTTTAAAAAAATTATTTATTTACTTATTTAAGAGAGAGAGCAAGAATGGAAGGGAGAGAGAGAAAGAGAATCTACAGCAGACTCCCCGGTGAGTGATGAGCTGAACATGGGGCTGGATCTCACAGCCCTGAGATCATGTTTTGAGCTGAAATCAAGAATGGGGGCCTAACCCACTGAGCCACCCAGGCATCCCAATGTATCACATCTTTAAATTTATAAATACTTATTAAGCAAATGTCATTATATTTGTTTATATGTGTGTGTTTGTATGTGAATGGTTGCAAATTATGGTAAGAGTTGCAAAGGAAATTTTTATTCACACCTTTTTTTTAAAAGAAAGAATTTTATCTGGAAATCACAAATACTTACTAATTTCCTACCAGCATGGTGTAGTAGAAATGTATAAGACAAAGCATAAGAATTCAAAAGTTTTACCATCTATTTGGGAAGATCTCTCACACACACACACACACACACCAACCACAGCACAATGGAAGGCACTGTATAATTAAATAATGTTTGAGTTCAGTAAAGGACTTGCTAAAAGACCAATATGGACTAAAACTATTTGCTAAATTTTTCCAAAGATTGAACATAATAGTCCCTGAACTACAGATAAAATCCACATTATTAGGAGTGCACAAGAGAAGAAATTCTGTGTAGAAGAACAAATAAAACATGGAGGTGGGGTTAGAACACAAGTGTGTGGCACAGTCAACACATGACAGCCAAACAGAACTTTGTTTTCTGCGTTGTGAACAAACCTTCCCATCATCAGAGTAGCAATTTCTGTTTTACTCTTAACTTTAAATATGAAGAATGGCAGGACTTTCTTCTCATTAACTAATCTAGATGGAAATAGAACTGGTTAAAAAGTTGAAAGAATGGCATAGTCTGTGGGCAGCTAAAATTTGTTGTTACCTAAAATTTCAGGAAGTTGGTTTAGTAATAGTAGGCTTTCTACCTGAAGACTTCCTCTGAGTTCATTCAGAAACTGAAAAGACCCTACAAAAAAGATTGAGTGATTAAATGAAAAATGGACAAATCAATGGATGTCAATTCTGTCCATTGAAAAGGAGAGAAAGGACAAGTGCTCTCTCTGACTGACTCAGATGCTTAAGATGCTTAATAATGGTTTCTAGTCCAGCACTTAATCAATATTCAAGTGCCTTATTTAATTACATAGCAACGGTTTCTTTATAATCCCTTTGCTTTCCCTAGACGTACCTAGTAACCTTTGTTCAAACCGTAGTGCATTTTCAATTAATATATCAAAAGGCAGTAGCTTAAGCTTTGACATGTTTAGAAACCTTTGCTTTCCCTAGACGTACCTAGTAACCTTTGTTCAAACCGTAGTGCATTTTCAATTAATATATCAAAAGGCAGTAGCTTAAGCTTTGACATGTTTAGAAACCTTTGACTTAGAAGTATGTTTGCTAAAGAAATTCATTCCTGTGCTTGACCTCAGGACACTTAGTAGAGGAAGGAGAATATTTTATTATAGATTTATCTTTAAGTATTATCTGTACTTGCTATTTGAATGGCTGACTCTGAGTGTTTCGTCCATTTTGTGAAAAATGTCTTCAAATTTCTGCCTCGAGACTATTTATTTCCTCTGAGTGATGACAGTAGACCCATATCTTCACAAGTAGACAGTAAAGGTCAGACCTGAATCAGATGTTAAATATCCCCTTTTATTAACACACTCTTTAGGGTACTCAGACAAAGAAGAGAGGCATTTAGACTTATTTCCAGGTAAAATATAAGCAGGTATATATTTATATATAATAATCTATATGAATAATTAAAATCTGTGTATATTGCATGCTGGTATTATTTTAATTTTTTATTCCATATTTTCAAGGTTGAAATAAAATATAATTATTTTACAACTTTGTTATCAGATAAATTTTTGAAGCAAATATCTACTTCACAGATGATGTTCCCCCTTCTCTACTAAAGTCAAATACTGAGGTTTTTAGCACTATTTTTCCTCCTCTTTACAACTGGTAACTTTTGGAACACTAAAGTGAATCCTCCTCAACATATTTTTAAAAATATCCTTTTAGGTCCTTCTTCCTTAGATAATAGAAATAAATAAATTTATTTTGGGTATTTCTGATCTAAGATTTTTATCTCACATTTGTATTTATTTTTCCATGATTTTGCATAGTATTCTGTTAAATGTAACTAAAATTCTGCCATTACCCATGCTGAGATAATGTTATTTGGTGTTTTTGCATAATAATAATTGACTAATTTCCTTTCACTTTATTTCCCTTCCATGTACTTGTTTATTTACTTGTTTTATTTTATTGTTTAATTTATTTATTAGAGAGAGATGAGTGAATGAGTGAAAGAGAGCACAAGCAGTGAGGTGAGGGAAAAGCAGGTTCCCTGCAAGCAAAGAGCCCAATATGGGGCTCTATCCCAGGACCTTGAGATCATGGCCTGAGCTGAAGGCAGACGGTTAGCCAAATGAGCCACCCAGGCACCTCTGTTTACTTGTTTTAAGTGGCATTTAGGAAGGCACTTGATTTTCTTAGAACTAAACTATGTTGGACAAACAAAGCCATATATTTTTTTTAATGTGTAACTTTATAACTCTATTATTCCTCATCGTTAGGTAAGAATATTCTCTTTCAAAATAGTTAGATGAGGAGTGTTCCAAGTTTAAGGTAAGCTTATCAAAACAGCAAGAAATCAACTGATTCAAAAAATCTTCGTTTCCTAAATTTCTTTAATACTGTTGTCATTTTGCTTGTATGTGGTAGTGCAATGTGCATTCAGTGCAGAGAAGTGTGTCTTATAAGCAGTAAGCAGAGAAGATGAATTTAATCTCAGGGCTGGCTAACTCAACTACAAAATTGATAATTAAAGATGAAATGGTCCTTTTGCTTTTCATTTCTCTCATTTGAGGTGCCTGAGAAAAAACAAGGTGTCCAAAGGGAAATTAAACATTTTCCTTTTCTCTCCTGATTTTCAAACCCTCCTAAACATAAAGGTTTGATAACTTATAGAAAGCACTTGGTGATTTTATTATTGAGATGAAATCCGGAAGTCCAAACCTAACCAGTTTACGTATTTCCTACAGACCCTGAAATTCAAATATTGTGGTTCCCTTCTCAAAAGTTACACCTTGCCATGCACTTGCAAAACACCCATCAGGGTTACAGAAGGGAGGTGGGTGGGGGAATGGGGTAACATGGTGATGCATATTAAGGAGGGCATGTGTTGTGAGGAGCACTGAGTGTTATACACAACTCATGACCTGTTGAACACTACAAAATAAACAATCAAACAAACAAACCACCCAGCAAGGGGTTGTTGAAAGAAAGTCACCTAAAGTGAAATGTTGACTGCAGGATTTGACAAATCCTTGGATGGGGAAAAGAAAAATAAATAAATGGATGATGTGTGAAACTGGTCAGCTATCTAATAACATCCAAAATTTTGGTCTACTTGGCTATTTATTTATTTATTTTTGAATTTTTATTATGTTATATAATCACCATACAGTACATCATTAATTTTTGATGTAGTGTTCCATGATTCATTGTTTGTGTATAACACCCAGTGCTCCACGCAATCTGTGCCCTCCTTCATACCCAACACCAGGTTCACCTATCTCCCCCTCTAAAATCCGCAGTTTGTTTCTAGAATCCATTGTCTCTTGTGGTTCATCTCCTCTTCCTTAAGCCAAAACTTTGATCTCTCCCTGTTCAAGACGGCAGGAGGCTGACAGATACCATCTCCTCTTTGGGAAACAGTTATGCAAGAGACATTGGAGAGATCCTATGTCCATCAGAAACTCTGAGTTAGGACTGTGAGGATAGAAATTCTTTATAATCATCATCTGCTGTCCTTCTGCATGCACTGACCCATTAGTTCTTGTGGAAACACATCTATTTATCTTCTGCAGAATAAAAATGACAAAAAAATATTGAAAAACTAAAGGATAGATAATTCATAAGAAAAAGCCTAACATATGAACAAAAGGAGTCCTAACCAAAGACAAGATAGAAAATAAGGCAGGCAATATTTGAAGTAATAACAGCCATGGAATTTTCAAAACTGATGGAAGATATCAAATAAAAAATTCAAAAACCTGTATGAATTCCAATCAGGATGAATGAGAAAGTAATTCAAAAATACTTAAACACATTGAGGTAATCAGCTGAAAAATTAGACCAAATAGAGAAATCTTAAAATTCCTAGAGCAAAAATATTCATTTTCTTGAAAGGTGCAATCTTTGGATTGAGGGCTCTATTCCAAATGAAAAGATGCAATTCAGAGGACAATAGAGTGAGTGAATTCCTCAACATACTTTGAAAAAATAACTGACATCAGGGTCTTTGGGGTCCCCATACTTTGGAGTTCCCTCCTTAAAAACTCTTAAATCCCTCTCTGTTGCTTGGGATTGCCAGTGCATCCAGGCAGGACATCTCCAGCACAGACCAGGTCCTGCATGGATCTCACTTCCTGGATATGACAATTTTAAAAGTATCTAACTCACCTTCTGGTATCTGTGACCAGGGTGTTGACCAGTTGGTTTGGGAACCTGAATCCCGCTTGTATACATCTGGCCTTTGTCTGTTTCTTTCCTTAGGAGTGCTTTCTAACCCTCTGTTCTGTACATAACATCAAGTAAATGCCCCTCTTAGCTCTAGATCTTATGCCTATGGTTCATCCTGGGGTCCAGTGGCAAGGCCTGGTGCTGGGTGCTTTCCCAGTTCCAGATGTCATGAAGTTTATTTACATCCACCTAATATAAGATAAATATTCAATTCAGAAAAGAAGCAGATATCATTGCTTTCTTTTCAGCTTCTCTTGGTAACACATTATGAGACTTTGAGTCATGCAGTGATTATTTTCCCCCATGGTCAAATATTAAGTTTTTTTGTTTTTTTTTTTTTTAAGCCACAATATATCATCTTGCACAATATGTGTTATACGGCTATTCAAAAATAACTCTTAAGGGCGCCTGGGTGGCTCAGTGGGTTAAGCCGTTGCCTTCGGCTCAGGTCATTATCTCAGGGTGCTGGGATCGAGTCCCACATCGGGCTCTCTGCTCAGCCGGGAGCCTGCTTCCCTCTATCTCTCTCTCTGCCTGCCTCTCCGTCGACTTGTGATCTCTCTCTGTCAAATAAATAAATAAAATTGAAAAAAAAAAAACTTAAAATGTTAAGACAATTAAATAACTTGCTACACAACAGGAATTTTTCTGGATCTACCTCCCAGTAGATTCATCAGGCAAGATTTATTTGCCCTGTCTTCCAATTTATCTCCTTCTTGGCTTCCATATCACCTCTCTGAATTGTCTACCATCCACAATACCTGCAGCTTTAGTCTCTCCATCTCAGTACTTTCTGCAGTGCTCTTCTCTTTTTCTTCCAGAGTGGATTGGTGTCTCAGTTGGTGGCTCTACTCTTCTTAGTGTGAATATGCTTGCAGAGCCATTATCATTTCAATAACTGTCTCTATTTGAATGAGTTTCATACACTTAGCTCCTATCCAGACTTCTTTTTTTTTTTTTTAATTTTTTTTTAAATTTATTTGACAGACAGAGATCACAGGTAGGCAGAGAGAGAGGAAGGAAAGCAGGCTCCCTGCTGAGCAGAGAGCCCGATGCGGGGCTCCATCCCAGGACCCTGGGATCATGACCTGAGCTGAAAGCAGAGGCTTTAACCCACTGAGCCACCCAGGTGCCCCTCCTATCCAGACTTCTGTCTTAACTACAGATCCAATCATCCCACTACCACCAGATGTCCCATCATTGCTTCAAAATCAGGATTCTGCAAACCTCATTCATTACTACCTACCAGGCCCTCATTTCCCATTTCAAAACTGTTATTTCCATTTCTTATCCAAGTGAAAACACTATCTGCACCTTTGCTCAGATGATTATCAAAGCTTGTGGATTTTACATGGAAGTTTATTTTCTCTGCTGCAACACTGTCAAAGTTGGATCCAAAACTATTTGTGGGGCACCTAGGTTGCTCAGTTGGTTAAGTGTCTGCTTTCAGCTCAGGTCATGATCTCAGGGTCTTGGGATCGAGCCCCACATCAGGTTCCCTTCTCCTTCTCCCTCTGTCCTGCTTGTGCGTTTTCTCTCTCTCTCTCTCTCTGTCAAATAAACAAACAAGCAAATAAATAAATAAAATTTTTAGAAAGACTATTTTTGTATGAAAAAACTTCTAGACTTAGAGCAACAATAAAGACACGGAAAATTCTAGAAGATAAAACTTTTTGTCTTACAGTTTTCGTCTGGGGACAGCGTAACCTAAAACATTTGGTATTAACTCATTTGCTATTTAATTTCATAAAACATTGCTGAGTAACTTTTACTTACCTAATTATTTTATGAGAAAAGAATTAAGTAAAAATATTAAAGGTTTCGGGCACTCTATTAAGCAATGAAGTTAAAAAGCTTATTCCCCACTTCCAAGGAGATAATCTATCAGAAAGTGAACCATGACATTCTCCCTGCCTAGGGCTTGTGGATAGTAAAAGGAGTATATACATTACATTTCTGGCTAGGCTGCACTTGGTCATTGATTAATACCATTGCTTGAAGTAGAACATAGCCTTGGGCAATGTTTTATAATTTTTAAAGATTCTTTTGATGGTAGGACACTCAGTACTCAGGTATATGAAAGGCAAAACATGTTTATAAATTGCAGTTCCACACAAAAGAAGGCTGCCAGGCAGGTTCAAATCAGAGGGTGACCCCTGACAGAGTAACAGCAGGGTGCAACTCTAGGAAACAGCTTGTACATGGCATGTGGGGTGGAATTGACCAGGTTTTATGGACTCCCTATGGATTAGCTAATATAAGTAATTTCTTGGGCTCAGAGGCATAAAGATTGTCCTTTGTTGTCTGATATCTGGCCCTGAGTGATTAGGGCTATTGCGTAGTGGCTCTGTGTGTGAGATCCTGATAAGAGAAGTGGTTTGGGTATGGATTTACTCAGCTGCTCAAGAAAGGGAACTGATCAGCTTCTAGCCAAGACCCCAAAACTAAGTCAAGATGGCATTTCAAACAAACAAACAGAAAAACTTATAAGCAAGTGATTTGTTAATCTAATTTTTGCCTTCCTTTTCTTAGATTATGATACCTACAAGCCGTAAAATTCTGTGATTTTTTTTTCCAACTATTAAAGCTGTGTCCTTTGGTTTAGGAACATTGATAATGTGGCAAGTGCTTATCCTTTTATGAGAGGTTGTCATGGGTTGAAGGCTGTCAACCATTGTCTTTGGTGACATGACCCTTTCTCTTCAGATTTTGTCAGCACTGTTAACTTCAGGGATGGTGGCCATAATCTCTTGTTGATAGTATGATCTTCATTAAGCAGTGATGTTCAGTGTTCTGTCAACAAGTCTGTATTTCAAGGCTTTAGTCTATTTGCTGTTTCCCAGTTTCCATTCTAAATTGAACATCCTACCCTGATTCCCATGTAGACTTCATCTAGCTTCTGTAAATAGTGAACAAAGATAAGGGCTAGAGAAAAATTTACTGTAGGTCGATCACTTCATTTAGTTTGGCTATTTCTGGTTATTGCCACTGCTCTGAATCAAGTTCTGCCTTAAAATGCAGTATCTTCTTCTGTAACAATTTAATTATTTAGAAGAGACTATGTCCTGGACCTACATCAGGTGAAGTCAGCAACTTTCTGTATAAAGACTTGAGAATATCAGAAGTCATCTCTGCCTTTTCTCAAATCTCTCCGATTAACTTTTATGTAATTGTACTACATTTTAACCAACAGAAAATAGGTTGTTTAATTTTGAAAATAATAAAAAGGAGTCTCTGTTTTAAACAAATCCTAAAAGATGGCATATGTTTTATTAATGGGAAAAAGCAAAAGCACTAAGTTTCTCCTCTATCATTCTCATCTTATCAAAATACTGCCCCTTTCTTCAGGTGAATCCAGTATTTTTAGTCTTATCAAACATATCTGGGGCTCAAAGAGCCCATGAAACCAAATCAGAGGGTGTAGGACAGAAGGATTAGAAGCCCTTAAACCCAGTGAGTGTTCTCCAGAGCAGGAACCTCATCACACCAGCTTATGTTAATTTATCGAATTGCTACTTACAGAGTTAGAAAACACTAAAACCAGAATTCAAAAAGCATGGGACACAGAGAGAATGCTTTATTTCATGGAGGAGAGAAGGGTGGGGAATTGACAACAATCTGCTAATGCACCAGAAGAAAATAGGGAGCAACAAAATGCAAAGGGCTGGGCATGCCTGGTGGCACATGGAGTGGGACCTATGGAGGAAGTGTCACGGATAGGTAGGAGTCAAGCTGATGGCAACAACTAAAACAAGGGAGTGCTCCCCATCCCCTACTGAAAACTTTAAATTTTGAAATGATTATAGATTTCAAAAATTCCACATAGAATTCCATGTAGTCTTCCCCACACTTATTGCAATGGTGACAACATATATAACTGAAGTGCAATAACAAAACCAAAAAATTGACACTGGAACAATATTAGTAAGCAGAGTACAAACCTTATTTGGTGCTTACTTTTTCTTTTAATTGACTTATTGATTTGTGTGTTTGTATATTTCTAAGTGGTTTAATCACACACGCAGATAATGTGCAACCTTAACCACAATCAAGATACCAAACTATTCTATCATTTCAAAAGAATTCCTTCCTGCTACTTTACATCATCACTACTCCCCACCTCCCAGCCCTGCCCCCTAGCAATCACTAACCTCTTCTCTGCTCCTGGTTTTGAGATCTAGATAAATATTATCATATAAGCATGTAACTTATAGCTTAATTGGGGGAATATCTTTACTACATTGAGTATCCCAATCCATCAACACATTATGTCTCTTTATCTGTATTTTCTTTGATTTCTTCTATCAGATTCGTTTTTCACTAAGCATAGGTTGTTGCCTAAATCAGTAGTGTGTTTCTTTTTATTACTGAGAAGTATTCCATTGTATGGATGTATCAGATTTCCTTTGGCCACTCACTCCTTGAAGAGCATCTGAGTTGTTTCCAGGGTTTTTGCTATTACAAATAAATCTGTTATGAATAATTATTATGAATAACTGTTCACAGCTTTTTATGTAAACATAGTTTTTATTTCTCTGCTACAAATTCCTAAAAATGTGGCATGTTGTAAATTTCATTTATCTTTTTGTTATTTTTTCATTTATCTTTTTGTTTATCTTTTGTTAAACATCTTTATTAAACTATCATTCCTGGTGGCTCAGTGGGTTAAGCCTCTGCCTTCAGCTCAGGTCATGATCTCAGGGTCCTGGCATGGAGTCCTGCATTAGGCTCTATGCTTGGTGGGGAGCCTGCTTCCTCTCTCTCTCTGCCTACTTGTGATCTCTCTCTTTCTGTCAAATAAATAAATAAAAATCTTAAAAAAAAAGCTATCATTCACATAGTATACCCTTTTAAAATGTATGATTCAATGTTTTTTAGTATATGCACAGACACATGCAATGATCACCCCACTCAGTTTTCATCACCTGACAAAAAGACCCATATATGTCTACTATTGCTGTTTATCTCAATTTCCCCTGCACTCTTCAGCAAGTAATCTACTAATCTACCATATGGCGCTCTAGATGTGCTTATTCTGGACTTTCATGTGAATGGAGTCATATAATATCTGGACTCCTGTGCCTTATCTCTTTCATTTAGCATAATGTTTTTCAGTTACATCCAAGTTATATCATGCATCAATACTTTGTTCCTTTTCATAATTGAATAAAATTTCATTGTATGGATATACCACATTTCATTATCCATTTATCTGTTCATGGATATGTAGGTTGTGCTCACTTTCAACTATTGTAAATAATATTGGCATAAACATTTGTGTACATGTTTTTGTGCAGACAACTGTTTTCTTTTCTCTTGGGTATATACTAAGTAGTAACATGCCAAACTCATATGGTAACTCCATGTTTAATCATTTGAGGAACTACCAAATTGTTCTCCAAACCAATTGCATTATTTCACATCCCTGCCAGAAGTCTATGAAAGTTCTGATATCTCTGCAACCTTATCAATACTTGTCATTATCTTACTTTATTATTCTAACCATCTTAGTGGGTGTGAAATGGTATATCATTGTGGTCTTGTTTTACATTTCCCTGATTACCAAGGTGACCAATGATGTCTATCTTCTTTCATGTGTTTATTGGCCTTTTGTATATATTCCTCAAGCCACTTATCATGTATTTGATTTGTAAATATTTTCTTCTTCTCTATGGATTGGTATTTGCACTTTCTTAAGTGCCCAAGAAATCAAACATTTTAAAAATTATTTTGATGAAGTCTGTTTATCTAAGTTTTCTTTTCTTAACCAAAAAAATGGTTGCTGTTATATCAAAGAATTCTTGCCGAATCCAAGGTCATGAAAATTTTATCATATGACTAATTTTAATAGTTTCATAGTTTTCTTATTTATTTATTTATATTTATTTTTTAGTAATTCAAGTTCCTTTGTCTTTTCACATAAATTTCAGAGTAAGATTGTATCTACAAAAGAATCTTGCTGGAATTTTGATAGAAACTAGGAAAAAATGATGATTCCTTTCCAGTATTGTGTCTTCCAATCCAGGGATATATTGTATCCCTCCATTAATTTAGATGTTCTCTGAGTTCTTTGGTTTGTAACTTAGCATGCAGATTCTATACATACTTCATTAGACTTCTACTTAGATTTTTCGTTCTTTTTTTTAATCTTTTTTGGGCTGATTATAAAAAGCATTGTTATAAATTTTTGTTTCCACATGTTCACTGCTAATAGGTAGAAATGAGACTGACTTATGTGTTAACCTTATGTCCTTGCTAAACTTACTTATCAGGTCTAGTGAAGTTTTTTTTTTTTTTAGATTCTTTAGGATTTTGTATATAAACAATTAAACAGTTTTCTTCAATCTGTGACTTTTACATCATTTTTGTTTGTTTTTCTTTGCCTGATTAGAGTGGTTCAAGCCTCTGGTTCTGTGTTCAATTAGAGTGGTGCATTGTTTTAATACCAGAAAAAGAACATTCATATTTTTTAGCTATAAAATATGATGTCAGGTGCAGAGTTTCAAGGTTCTATCAATTCTCTTTATCAAGTTGAGGAGGTTTTTCTGTTTTCCTAATTTGCTAACAGTTTCGATCACAAATGAGTGTTTTATTTTTGTAAAAACAGTTATAAAAATTGTAAATTTTTTTAAAAGATTCTCTGCATGAATTGCTACAATCATGTGATTTTTCTTCTTGACCTGTTGATATGGTGGATTACATTGATTGATTTCTAAATGTTACTAGATCTTAATTACTAGATTCTAGTAGATTCTAGTTATTCTGTTACTAGATTCTACTAGATTCTAATTATTCTAATGTTACTAGATTCTAAATATTACTAGAATGAACCTCACTTCATAGTGACTTGTTGTCATTTTTATAGACTACTAAGTTCAATTTTCTATTTTTGAAAAATACAGTAAAAATACACATAACACAAAATTTACCATTTTATGTAGCAGAGTTCAGTGGCATAAAGTGCAGTCACACTGTTCAGCAGTCAATCTCTATAACTATTTTCATCTTGAGGAACTAAAACTCTTGTCTATTAAACAACTTCCCATTTCCTCCAAGATCCCCCATCCATGGCAATCACCATTCTATATTCCATCTTTATGAATTTGACTAATTTAGATATTTCTATAAGTAGAATCAGACAGTACTTGTCCTTTTGTTACTGGATCATTTCACTTAGCATAATGTCCTCAAGATTCAAACATAGCCTGTGTCTGAATTCCCTTCCTTTTGAAGACAGAATAATATTTCATTGCATGTATATACCACATTTTATCTATCCATCTGTCAATGGACATGTGGGTTGGTGTTCATATTTTGGTTATTGTGAATGATGCTGCTAGGAACATGGATATACAAATAAATCTTCAATATCCCACTTTCTATTCTTTGGCGTATATATCAGTAGTAAAATTGCTGGATCACATGGTAATTTAATTTTCAATTTTTTGAAGAATCTGCATACTCTTTTCCATTGTGGCTGACCATTTTATATTTCCATCAATAGTACAAAAGAGTTTCGATTTCTTTACATCCTTTCTATTATTTTCTTAAGTTCATTGTTTAATTACAGTTGACATGCAATGTTACATAAGTTTCATGTATACAACATAGTGTTTTGAGAATTCTGTATATTACTCATTGTTTGCCATGATAATTATAGTCACCATCAGTCACCATACAGTTGTTACATACAATATTATTGACTATATTCCCTATGCAGTACTTTTCATCTTTATAGCTCATTTATTTTATGACCAGAAATTTGTACCTCTTAATCCCCTATGCCTATTTCACTAATTCCCTCACCCACCTCCCCTCTGGCAACCTTGCTTTATTCTAAAGAGCTTGCTTCTTTTTTAATTAGTTTGTTCATTTGTTTCTTTTAGATTCCACATCTAAGTGAAATCCTATTGTATTTTTCTTTCCCTGATCTGACTTATTTCACTTAGCATAAACACTGTAAGTTCATCCATATTGTACATATTGCCATCCATATTGCCATTAACAATGGCAAGAATTCATTATTTTTTGTGGCTGGGTATATGTATATACCACATCATCTTTCTCCATTCATTTATTGATAGACACATGTGTTGCTTCCTTATCTTAGCTATTGTAAATAATTATGCAATAAACATAGGAGGCATATATCTTTTTGAATCAGTGTTTTCATTTTTTTCTTTTTTGTTTTTTCAATAAATAGTATTGGGAAAACTAGACAGCTACATGGTAAAGAATGAAGCTGGAGTACTTACACCATACAAACAAAAAAAAAAATTCAGGATAGATTAAAGACCTAAATGTGAACCAAGTGTGGTCTGGAACCATAAAACTCCTAAGGAAAATATAAGCAGTGATCTCTTGGACATTGGCCTTAGCAACATATTTACAGATATGTCTCCTCAGGCAAGGGAAACAAAAGCAAAAATGAACTATTGGGACTACACCAAAATTAAAAGGTTTCGTAGAGTAAAGGAATCCATCAACAAAACAAAAAGGCAACATAGTGAATGGGAAAAGATATTTGCAAATGATATATTCAGTAAGTAGTTCATATCCAAAATATATAAAGAACTTATACAACTCAACATCAAAAATAAAATCCAGTTTAAAAAATTGGCAGAGAATCCAAATATACATTTTTCCAAAAAAGATGCACGATGGCCAATAGACACATGAAAAGATACGCAGCATCACTAATCATCAGGGAAATACAAATCAAAACCACAGTGAGGTATTTCTTCATACCAGTCAAAATGGCTAGAATCAAAAAGACAAGAAATAACAAGTGTGGGTAAGGATGTGGAGAAAAGAACTCTCCTGCCCTGTTGGTGGGAATGTAAATTGGTGCAGCTGCATGTATTATTTGTCATATACAGCCAATGAAGTCTTGTCAGTTAGCCTAACGGTCAGCTAATCGTGGGGGAAGATCTCCTTAATACCTTGAACCAATAGGAATTCTAGCATTTGCTGAAGCTCTGTGTGTGTGTGTGTGTGTGTGTGTGTGTGCGCGCGCGCGCGGGCGCGCACACATGTGTTTTTTATGGAATTCTTTCAGTGCTTCCCCAGACAGTTTAAAACCCTTCACTCTTCCTTCACTCAACCTTCACTCTTCACTTCCTGCTTGCATAGAACTTCTAGGTCAGTCAGAGAAGAAAATAAGCTCTTCTTAGTTCTTCCCTGGGCATGACCATAGTTCTGCACATAGTCATGTTCTTCAGGTTCCCCAGAAAATATGTCAGAACTTTTCAAAGCTCTGTACTAGTATCTTTTTTCTCATAGTTTTCCCTTAAGAGTTTTTGTTTTGTTTTGTTTTTGTGGTTGGTTTTGTTTGTTTGTTTGTTTCCCAGCCTCTCGCTTGCTTCAATTGGTCTCATTGCTTTAGGCAGCTGGGATGTTAAACAATTGTGACTAATAGTTTTGGACCAACACTCTATGTACAGGGCATTGTTGACTGAGTTTTCCAGTCAAGTCAAAGAAACACAAGCCCTGTGAATGGGGTTTTCCACAGAACTGCCACACAGATTAAATAGACTAGGCGATTCTCTGGAAATTCTAAACCATTCTGTCCCTTCCATTGTTGTTAGGTGCTGTTTTTCACAGTTACCAGTTCTGTTAGGAAAGATGTTAAGGTTCAATTTCGATGGCCGAGAAAGATTCTTGAGACATTTTTGATAGAAAAAAAATGGTTTTACTAATTTTACTAAAACATGGGGACAGGACCTATGGGCAGAAAGAATTGCCCTGGGGTCATGAGGAGTGGCTGACTGTATGCTTTCAGGTTGGGAGGGGGTTGGAGAGAACATAAATCTCTAAGGAATTTTGAAATCAAGGTTTCCAGGACCTTTGGGGGGCTACCTATTGTTAAGAAAATGTTATTTATTACTGTCTAATAAAACCTTAGCCATGAGACCCTTCAGTTACATATTGGTGGGTCATATGTTTGGGGAATGACTGCCAACATGTGTCTTGGGTGGGTGGGGGGGACAGAGATAAAGGAAGTTTCCAAAGGAATTTTTAAAGTAGACTTACAGGATCCTGGAGGTCAGGCTGATTGCCTTTGCCCTTAGCAAAGTATTAAATTGAGGCAGTTGGGTTTCTTGACGAATACCACTCTGCCTGTTTCAAGGTCTTGTCAGCGGGCTATAAGTACCATAAGGAAATTTAATTTTTCTTTTACCTTTGTTTCCCACATCAGTTTCTGGGCTGCTCAGTTTCAGAGCTTCCATTGAGAGTAGGAGTATGGGATGGATACCAACCAAATTAAATGCCACATGTTTTGCTTCCATTACCACGATTCAGCTATTTTTCTTGATGAAACATTGCTTAGATTGTTGCAAATCTTTGATTAATTTTCAGGGTTCTGATATGTTTCATCTTTATTTTTTTTTCTTATTTGAGTGTTCTTACTGCTTTTATGAATGAGCAGATTTTTGGACTTCCTTCCTTTCTCAGCCATTGCAAAAGTATTTCTCCACACCTCTATTATTAACATATATGAACCTTCATATTTAGAGTGGATTCCTTATGGACAACATTTACTTAGGTCTTCTGCGGGGTGTGTGTGTGTGTGTGTGTGTGTGTGTGTAATCCAGTCAGATGCTCTGCATCTTAACTGATATATTTAGGGTGTTTATATTTAAAGTGATTACTTATATAAGTGATTATAACTACAATCTTAAAATAGTTTTTTTTTAATTTATTTATTCTCAGCATAACAATATCATTATTTTTTCACCACACCCAGTGCTGCATGCAATCCCTGCCCTCTATAATACCCACCACCTGGTACCCCAACCTCCCACCCTCCCCCCCCACCACTTCAAACCCCTCAGATTGTTTTTCAGAATCCATAGTCTCTCATGATTCACCTCCCCTTCAATTTACCCCAACCCCCTTCTCTCTAACTCCCTATGTTAAGATTTTATTTATTTATTTGATGGACAGAGATCACAAGTAGGCAGAGAGGCAGGCAGAGAGAGAGGAGGAAGCAGGCTCCCTACTTACCAGAAAGCCCGATGCGGGGCTCGATTCCAGGACCCTGAGATCATGACCTGAGCTGAAGGCAGAGGCTTTAACCCACTGAGCCACCCAAGCGCTCCAACACATTTTTGATTCACTGTGTTTGTTTCTTCTCTTTTTATGACCCTTTTTATGACCTCCATGATCTTAACTGATAATTTTATATGATTCTATTTTTTATTCTCTCTTAACATATCATTTGTACTTTTTTTTCACTTTAAGTGGTTGCTATGGAATTTATAACATACATATCAATAACCTAAGCTCACCTTCAATTAGCACTCTACCATTTAACATATAGCACAGGCATTTTCTAACAGAGCATTCCCAATTCTTTCCTCTGATTCCTTGTATTTTTGATGTCTAATCATCCAATACCTTATTTCTGTTATTGCCTTTAACAGTTATATTTTAGATCTAATTAAGAATAAAAAAAGAATAAGAAAAATTAAAAAATATTGTTTTACCTTATTTTTTTCTTTGTAGATCTTTTCTTTATGTGGATCTAATCCTTCTTCATATCATTTATTATCTGCTTGAAAAACTTCAAACATTTCTTGCTGGGCAGATCTTCTGACTTTGGGTTCCTTAATTTTGTGTCTGCAAATCTTAATTTCTCCTTAACTTTTTCCATCATACAGATTTCTTTTAGTTAAACATTTTCATTTTGCAATAATTGTAGATTCACACACAGTTGTGTAAGAAATAACTTGGAATCTTCTTATGTCCTTTACCCATTTCCCTCAGTAGTACTATCTCACAAAAGCATAGCACAACAAGAAAATCAGAACATTGACATTGACACAGTCGAGATACGGAACATTTCCATCTTCACAAGTATGCGTTGTGCTATCTTTGTCTTTTTATGGTTTCATTCACTTCCATCCTGTCCTTAACCCCTGGCAGCCACTAATCTGTTCTCCATTTTTGTAATTTTGTCATTTCAAAGTTATATAAATGAAATCACACAGTATATAAGCTTCTTAGATTGTTTTTTTTTTCAATGAACATGATTCTTTAAGATTCATCTAGGTTGTTGTGTGGCTTTTGTCCTTAATAAGTAAGACATATTTAAAAAAAAATGACTAAGTCATGTTTATACTGTGTTCTCCATTCACATAACATAAATCAGTGAACTAAGTTCATGAATTTGAGGTGGGTGAGAAGAAAAAAGGGTAAATTGGGCATTCTTTGAACCTCTCATATATTTGCACATGGAAGAGAAAAGGAGTGGCCTTTTTGGGCCATTTTTGAGCATTCTAATGCAGAAAGATTATACAGTGCTGTATAACTGTCAGCTTTCTTCTTTCCTCAAGCTCCAGCTCAGTTAAGGACTAGGATTTTGTGTCATAAGTTATTTCTTTGAAGGAAAAGGCAAATATTATGACTTCTCTTAAGAAAGTAAAAATTAAAGTTTTTTCCCAGTAGTTATTACTGTAAATTCAATCTTGCATATCCAGTTACAAATGATATATTTGCTTTTTGGAAAAATATCACAGTAGGATAGTCACTCTTTGTTTCCTACTTATTGCAAGTCACTGTAAAAATGAATATAATTAATTGCAAAGTTATTTTTAATGTTTATCTAAATTTGTTTCATTATTCTTTTCACGTCAAAGCAACCAAAGTGAAAAGATGCATAAATCCCTTGAGAACAAACACCAAATGAGGCAATAAATAGATTATAAATCATAGCTTATCCATTTTAGTGATATGTAGGAAAAATGTTTTGCAGATGATAATGCACACTTACAGGAGATTTGTGTTTACAATAATTCATGTTTAAAGTATTGTCAGGGAAGTAATTACAAGTCTGCCATAACAGCGTCTGTTAATCTTACACACCTTAAAGTTGTTATTAATTAAGGAAAAACTATAGATATAGAGGAAGATCTAAACCTAAATTAATAAAGTTAGTTGGGGAGAGCCAGTTTAAGCAGATTAGAGATTTTATAAAGAAATTTATTATTAATAAAAGAAATGCATATTTTTAGAAAATAGATTATATTTTTAAAAGAAAAAGCAATTAATATATGTGTGCTAACATTAGAAATGAATTCTCACCTGTGCTTAATGTAACACAAGAAAATCCTGATACTTAAGTTGTGGTTAAGGTTTAAATCACATTTGAGTAGATAATTTAAATGTTCAGTTTCACATTTAATTGGGCTCTTATCTTAAAAAATGCATTCAGATCAGTGTATATAACTTGCGGGTGATTTTAAGATGTAGAATTACAGAAGGAGGCAAGAATGTGAGTTCCAGCTGCTCAAGCTTGCTGACAGAATAAAATTTCTTCATCCAATGCTATAATTTTGCACTTATGCCTAACTAAAGATGGCTCCGTTTCTTCTTTCCTACAACTATTTTTTTGGGGGTGGAAAGAAAGAATGAGATGACAATTTTTCCCATATTATTTTTCTCCTGAATATTTTCAGTTAATTAATGTTCATGTTCAGAAGGACTAATTTGAATAAAGTCTCTACCAAACATCTTTTAGATGCCTGATTTATTCTAGGAAATTAAATTTACACAGATAAAATGTGCACGGTTGATTCCTTTAGAAATATTAATGTTCACAATCTTTCTTTTTATTGCTTATAAAGGAATGATAGCTATTTCAGCACTTAGTGGAATTGAGTGACAAATACTGTGTAGCTTATACTGAACCAAATTTTTATTCACAAGCACCTTAAAGTTTATGGAATAAGTATATGCCATAATTTTTTAAAAGCAAATAATCTAAATGGTTCATTTCTGACTCTTCTCTCTCCTTGGAATAAGTTCATGTCATCTTTTCTGCTGCATGAGTTTCCTTAAATTCTCACAATTTCTCTCTTCTTCCATTCCATTAATCACCTAACCTTTGGTACCCTTTCCCCCTATTCTAATGAAAAATGGGTTTCTGAACAACCAGAAGGAGGTTTATCTGAGGAAGGCTTCCTTCCGAGCCTGAAAGAGTCTATGACTCCATTACTGTAATGTTTTGAGGGGCAGGATTCTCCCATTTATTTTAAACAAACAAAACAAATATTTAGAAATTGGGAACTCAAAGGTAATATGGGGATTACAGAGGAATTGTTACGAAGGTAGTAGGTATTCATTTGATCTAATTAATATCTTGAGTCTATGGATTTTCTCTCCATAGCATCTTTTCGCCTGGATGGCTGAGACCCATTTGTCAGCATCACAGAAACACTCTTTCGAGTAGTCATATCCCACCTCAAAGACTGACCACCTGTTGTCTACAGGGGTTCCAGCATTCTCAAGTTCAAATTCCTTTTTTTCAAATAATTTCCTTGCCTTGTGTTTTTCAGTTTCTTGGGCATCCTCTTCAACTGAAATTTTTCTTCCTTACTCTTTGGAAATAGGTTGTCAAAGTCTTAAAAATAACAGTAATTACCTTTCTAAGAGCTTATCTAAATAATAAGAGGTATGGGTAGTCAAAGCTGCTCACTGAAGAGAAATATTGTAAATGACTTGAGAGTGTTAAACAAGGTGACTATTTAATAATAATACTTTGTCCATTTAGTGGAATTCTCTGCAGCCAGAGTTCTCACCTGGAGGTGATATTGCTCTCCTAGAGAACATTTGAAAATATCTGCAGACATTTTTGATCTTTACTACTGGGAGTGGGATGCTAATCATGTCAAGCGGGTAGAAGTCAGGGATTATGCTAAACATCCTAAAATTGAAATTTCTTGATCCATCAGAAAACTGCTCCTTAGTTGACATTCTCTTCCTTGAGAATCCACCTATCCTTCTGGAAATAGCAATGATTTTCAATGATCAGTTGACTGATGGCTTCCAAATATATACTTCCTGCCCCCTACTTATGTTTCTCTCTGGTTCCAACACTTTGGTATGGAGTGGGCAGTGTTTTCATCTCTAAAACTCATTTCCTATCCTCCTTACCTACACCTAAAGCATAAGCTTTAGTTAGCCCTTCAGTTCCACAGGCTCACTGACCTTCTAGGGTCTTTTCCTTCTCTTTCATATTCATCTGTTTGCATTCTGGTTATAATAAAAGATGTAATAAAGATATTTGGGTTCAAAGCCAATGGCCAAGAAAGAATTATTGAGACATCTTTTGTGCAAAAAAATGGTTTTATTAAAGCATGGGGACAGAACTGATGGGCAGAAAGAGCTGCACTTGGGTCATGAGAAGTGGCTGATTGCGTACTTTCAGGTTAAGAGGGGGTTAGAGAGAGCATAAGTCTCTAAGGAATTTTGAAAGTAAGATTTCCAGGACCTTTGGGGAGCTAGTTTTTGTTAAGAAAAAGTCATTTATTACTGTATAATAAAACCTTACTCATGAAACCCTTCAGATGTATGTTGGTGGGTCACATGTTTGGGGGATGATTTCCAACATGTATTTTGGAGGTTGGCCATAAAGGAAGTTTGCAAATGAATTTTCGTATGTTAATGTAGACTTACAGGATCCTGGGGATCAGGATAAGATTGCTTTTTGCTCTTAGCAAAGTATTAACATCAAGGCAGTTGAGTTCCTAGATGAATAGCATTCTGACTGTTTTGAGGTCTTCTCAGTGGGCTATAGGTAGTAAGGAAATTTAATTTTTCTTTTCTCTTTGCTTCCTGCATCAATAAATGCCAATAATCTTACTCCTGGGCCATTCTTTCCTTTTCCATTTTCCATTTCCTGCCAGAGTCGGTGCTTTCCTGAACACCATCTATTACTCCCAGTATATCAGAAGGACCCTCTACCTTTGTCCTCTCTCTAACAAGGGAGTCTTGCCCCAAGTGTTTTGTTTTGTTTTGTTTTGTTTTTTCTATTCTTCTTCCCCTCCATGTCTATAACTGAACAAAGTTTCCCTCTCCTGTCAGTCCAAATGGTATTTGTCACTTAAATGTATGGATAGTTGGTGGGCCTGGTAGGAGCTTGACAAGTAGCAGGCATGCATTAGGGTCTGTGTCCCCATTTTCTAGTGTCTGCCCTTGGACTAGCTCCCTTGCTCCCTAGAGCCTCTGTTTTTGCATAAAGTCTCAGTTTATCCAATTTCCTGTGGAGCTTTGGAAGGGATTAGATAATAAGGCAAGTGTGAAAGGTATTCATGCTCAGGCATTCAGAAGAGGAACTGATCACCTTCTTCTTTCTCTGTCTGCCCCCTCCTTCCTCACTACTCTTCACTGTCTGGTGAGTCTAGGCAGGATACAGGCTCATTTGCTTGACTGTTTGGGTCACTTTTCTCTCCAGAAGCAATGTTCTTTGCCCCCTTCTCTGTTAACAGATATTAAGTCAGGGCTACCCATCTACCCTTGGAATCTCTCCTTGGTGTACTCTATTGTGATGTTAATGTTCCCCTTAAGAAAGGAATAACCAGGGTAATTAGCTACAGTGATAGATACTCTCACAGGGGAAGATTTTAAATAGTTGGAGATGAAAGGGGTTGTGGTTGCACCAACTGTTCATATTTCCTAGAAAAAGTCTTCTGTATCCCATCATGCTGCCCACAGCTCCCTCCCCACAGAGCATTATGCCCTCTAGTCCCCAGCTGTGCCTGTCCTTCACCTTCTGATAGAAACATTGGCATACCACAACCTGCACATATTAGTCACAGTGCCCTAGAGGGCAGCAGTGACTTTGATACTTAGCCAATGTGAATTCAAAGACTGCTTCTGCACTTTTCTCTATGAGTGTCCTTTTCTCATATGCAAAATGGGATAATAAAGAATACTTCACTAGAGTGATGGCAGAGTTAGGCATGTGCCTGACTGCTGGACATCAACATCCCAACCTCTGCCCATAGTCAAACTGTGCAGTAACTATACCTTGGCAAGATTGGCAGGCCTTTCCCAGCCTTAGAGAAGGCTTAGCAAATGAAGCAACCCCTAAATACTTTTGAGATGGTATGGTTTCATCCCAACTGAAGACTGATTGTGAGCAAAAGTAACTTCCTTTGCTACAAAGCATTGCATGCTCACAGCACAAGTGGAGGAAGTGAAGTGGTCCTCTCTTGGATGAATGTTCGGAGAGGATGCCTGAAGGTCAAGGAACTTCTGAGCCCACTGCGAGCTCCAACATTCCAGCCTACATTGGAGGGCAAGATGGGGATGAAAGGAAGGATCTCCTGGGATCCAACTTCACACTGAGAGACATAGTAGAGGGGAAAGGTCACACAGCCTCAGGAAGAAAGCCTGGAAAGCAGGACTTTCCTTTTGACAGTTTGCACTTTGCACATCTGCAGTGAGAGAGAGGGATTCCCTAGAAACAAAAAGGCACTCCTTGCAGAAACAAGCATCCAGCCCTGACTCTGGGCTTGGTGGATACAACCAACTTCTACTGCAGCCATGCCTCTGGGTAGCAGAGACTCTTCTGCCCCACAGACACATTCTGATGGTCCCCACTGGTAAGCCTTTAACCTCACATTACAGTAGGCCCTGGTACATTTTTAGAAGAGGAATATGTTAAGGAATTAACGGGTAAACACACGTATTATATTTTTTTAAAACATAGTTTTTACCTAAAATAAAACATTTTTTCTTTTTCCAACTAGAAGGAAAAATCTCAAAAAAAAAAAAAAAGAAGGAAAAATCTCCAGAACAATTATGTCACAAATTGTGGCAATCTTTAAGTTTTATTGCACAATCGATTTATGTTTAAAAAAAAAAAAAGTCAAACCATTTAAGTCAGAGACAGCAGGGAGCGGGCATGGATGTCAGTGTTCAGGGAAACAGTTGCCATGACAACTCAGGGCTTTTCTAGAAGCCAGGCTCCAGCTCAGGCTCAGTGGGCTGTTGCACAAGATACCTCTATGGGCACAAATGTTACACACATAGTTCAGGTTCTGATACTGCACCTCTCATAACACACATAGCTCTCATTATGTTGTCATTGGTTTTCTCCAACACATCAGTATGGTGAGTCTTTCTTCTTGGACATGAACAATGGCTCAATTAATCACAGACTGATTTGCCATCTGCCAAAATATGAGGTGTTTTTGTAAGGCTTCATTGTCCAGCTCTGACAGTGTTCTATGTGCCTTGGCTTCTAGAATCCTGATGCTTGAACAATCCCCCACTTTTCAAAACCTCATACTACAGCACCCACTGCATTTACACATACAGATGGCCTCAAGCCTGACAACCCTTTGGTCTTTATTTCTGCTACCTGGTCTCTCTGTCTGTACCTTATTCCCTTCAGGCTTTCTCAGTTGTGTAGTATACTATTTTTCTGTTAAACTGATGAATAATACTAAGGAAGAAATAGTTCAGTGTGGTCCCTGCACCATACCCTTCACCCTCAACTGCCTGGCCAAGAGTTATTTGTACTTATAAAAGGGCATTATGTCACTGTTGCCAAAACATGGAACTTCTAGGTATGTCCTTGTAAGCAAGGTAGCAAAAGTAGAAGAGTTATTTAAACTTTTCAAAAACTCTTCTGTACTAAAATTATGAATGTTACATAAGTAACTTTGTCTAGCTCACTTACATATAAGGCTGGTTCCATTATTATTTACACTAAAGGGGACAATACAGCTTTAAGGTAAAAAGAGATGTTTGGCAGGTAGTAATATTTTGTTCTCATATCACACCTGCATGACAGAAGAGGGGTTTTGATCACCGGTGTTTAGAATTGCAACATGTCAAGTTGCTTTTCTGACAAATAGGTTGGAAGATTGCTGACAAAAATTTAGAGGATAGACTCGAAGAGCAAAGTTGTTGCTTTTTTTTTTTTTGATGTATTTAAAACAAAACACCAGGAGTCATACATTTTAACGTGTTTTTTTTAATTTTTTTTTAATTTTTTTTTATCCTTGAAGATAATCTGTTTTCCTATTAACTTAAACATTGCAGTATTACAATTCTGGATATAATAGCAGAGGCTGTCAAGAATATCAAGTGACGTTTTCTGCCCTTGAAAACTTTCATTTTTAGTAAAGAAATAGTAGTACACTACTTAAATTCAGTACTTCTATAGGCAATGGACACTTCCCTGTAAATCCCTTTTCTGTTAGAATTTTACTGCTTGCACATGCTTTCTCAGTATTCTTTGAAATAGCCTTTCAGTTACTAGTCAGGTAAAATGAAAAGAAATGATTTTTGAGTTAAAAAGCAAGATAAATATCCCTTAAGAAGACAAGAAAATGAAGAACACGCACTGTTAAAATAGTGTCAAACAAACGCATAGAAGAAGAAACAATTATGCTCAATAAGTGAATGTGTTAAGGATTTTGTGGTTGATGTCTGATCCCCTTCTTATATTTTTTGCTCATTCAGACAAGTTAAGAAGCCCTTTTGTTTTTTTGACTCCTGGACCCCCCTTTGACATTTCCATTGGCTGATTACAGTCTGTATTGTATCTTTTTGCTGAAATAAACTGTAACTGAGAGTAGAATGCCTTGTCTGAGTTTTGTGAGTTCTAGCACATTATAAATCTGAGGGTGGTCTTGGGGATTCTCAAACTTGAACTTGTTCAGAGTGTGCTCTTGGAGACCCCTGCACTTTGTGGTTTTATAAAACCAAATATCTATTTATCAATGTCTGAACAACTTTAATTTGTTCCTAAGTCAATGCAGAATGAGATTTTTGAAAGAATTTTGTCTTATTACACCCTTAGGAGAATGGAATTGTGGTTGTATGATTGGTATGAAAATTTAGACTTGGAATGTGCTGTTTTTAGTAAGATAGTATAAATGTGTTCTCAGTTTTCTTCTTTTATTCAATGTCTGAAATTTTGATTTGCTTAAAAATAAGAAAGAGACTCGCTTCTTCATGTGAGCTTGGCTTAACAGTGAAGCAGCTAACAGATTTGTGATAAATAAACCTTCATTCCTGCAAGAGAAGTAGTGGAGGGTTATAAAATAATCACCTTTTATTCCAGGTTGAATTTGTAGACAATTCAAATACTCCAAGATTTTCCCCTAGAGTAAAAACTTAAGAATTTCTGTAAAGAACAAGGGACATCTGAGTTATGTTCCAAGATGAGAGGCCATCACTAAACACAACCTTCCCAGAGAAAAGAAATAGCTGGCCACTGAAAACGTTGGCTGGGAAAAAAGGGCAAGCCATTTCTTTTGACTCTGCATATTTAATAACAAAGATGGGCCTGGTTTGCTGATACAAACAGGCATGAGGAGGAAAAAGAAATATTTTAACACTTGAAAAAAGTACCCCTTCAGGAGCCTGTGTTCAACACAAGGACTTATGCCGGAGGTAGTCCTAATGGAAAATCCAGTTACAGACTTTAACAAAATTCATTAGCTAAAAAACACAAACGTGGAATAGATTTCAGCATTGAAAAGAACAAAAGAAAGCCATCCTTAAGAACTTCCCTGCTGCTCCTCTGGGTGTGGTTTATAGTACTTAATGCTTTTGGTCTCAGAGATTTTCCAGGAACATTTGGAATTAGCCCTGCCATATTATCATTAGAGAATCGTGTTCTCTGAGAAACCCTGAATGACAACCAAGCATCTGATGTTTAGATCCATCAACAGAGGAAATAAAATTCTATTATTTTAACACTCTCTCTTCTGGGAAGTGATCCAAATATGTGACCCTAAATATGTTCTTCTATATAAGATTTTTGATAGTGTTATACAACAATATCATTTTATAATGGTGCTTCACAGTGACTGGATTTTAATTTCTTAATATTTGATGAGGTATAATTTTAAATCCCTCATCTTGATTCATCCACATTTAAATACTCTCTATATATGTAATATTACCTCATCTTTACTTAAGTAATTTAAAGCATCCATTTTCCAATCCGTTTTGTAGACAAGGCACCTAAATTTTAAAGGCATTAAAAATAGGTAGTATGGTTGCCAAGAATTTACTATCAAATAATCTCTGTTCAAGTCTTACCTTTCCTATTTGGGCTGGATATTTCACTCTTCTAAGTCTCTTTCCTCATTTGTACCTTCCTCATAGGGCTATAGCATAGTTTAAACAAAATATAGCATACAGTAAGCTTGACACAGAGGCCTGACACAGAGGAAGTGCACAGTAATGTTTGCATTATTTTTATTGCTATTATTACTAGGCATATGGTAACTGACTGGACCTGGATCAATACCTAACACATGTCATTTACAAAATTTGGACTCAAAACTCATTTTCATGTCCAATTTTCATTTCATTATTTGTTAAAGGGGGAAAAAAAAGTCCTGTTTGAACAAATTGGGACCAAGTGCGGTGACTCAGTAGTTGAATAAATTTCATTTAAAAATTGATATGAGGGGCGCCTGAGTGGCTCAGTGGCCTCTGCCTTCAGCTCAGGTCATGATCCCAGCGTCCTGGGATCGAGCCCCGCATCAGGCTCCTTGCTCAGCAGGGAACCTGCTTCCCTTCCTCTCTCTCTGCCTACCTACTTGTGATCTTTCTCTCTCTGTGTCAAATAAATAAATAAATAATCTTTAAAATAAAATAAAATAAAATAAAAATAAAAATTGATATGAATATAGTGACATACAATGTTACCTTGATTTCTGGTGTATAACAGTGATTTGACACGTTTATATATTGTGCTATGCTCACAAGTATAGTTATCTTAGTTATATTGCTATTATAATAGCATTGACTACATTCCTTACTTTTTTTTTTTTATCCCCATCAGCTAGTCATTCCATAACTGGTGAATCTCCCACTCCCTTTCACTCATTTTGCCAGCCCCCAAACCCCTCCCCTCTGGTAGCCATGAGTTCTTTCTCTATTTATAGTTCTGATTCTGATTTTTGTTTGTTTATTCATTTTTTATATTGCATTTATGGATGGAATCATACAACATTTTTTCTTTCACTGACTTATTTTATTTACATAATACTTTCTAGGTCCATCCATGTTTCTCAAAGGGCTCAATATCATCCTTTATGGCTATATAATATTCCATTGAATATATATACACTTTCCCTCAACCATTTGTTTCTAGATGGACACTTAGATTGCTTCCCTGTCTTAGCTATTATAAATAATGCTGCAATAAACATAGGGTTGGATATATCTTTTCAAGTTAGTGTTTTCATTTTCTCTGGGTAAATACCCAATAGAGGAATTATTGGATATTATATTTCTATTTTTAATTTTCTGAAGAACCTTCATATTGTTTTCTACTATGGCTGAACCAATTTACATTTCCACTAATAACATACAAGTGTTCCTTTTTCTTCACACTTTCACCAACAGTTGTCATTTCTTGTCTTCTTGATTTTAGCCATTCTGACAGGTGTGAGGTGATATCTCATTGTGGTTTTGATTTGCATTTCCCTGATGATGAGTGATGTTGAGCATCTTTCCATGTGTTTTTTGGTCCTCTGTGTGCCTTCTTTGGAAAAAGTATCTATTCAGGTCCTCTGTCCATTTTTAATTGTACTGTTTGGGGCTTTTTTGGAGTTGACTTGTATAAATTCTTTATATATATTTGGATATTAACCCTTTATCAGATATAACATTTGTAAATACCTTCTCCTATTCAGTAGGTTGCCTTTTTGTTTTCTTGTTTTTGTTTATTTTGTTTTGCTTTAGGTTTTGTTTTTTGTTTGTTGTTGTTATTGTTGTTTTCCTGTGCAAAAGATTTTTATTTTATTTATTTATTTATTTATTGTAGTCATGGTAGTTTATTTTTGCTTTTGTTTCCCTTGCCTCAGGATACATATCTGGGAAAATGGCCAATCTGAGAGAAATTACTGCATGAGCTTTTTTCTAGGATTTTTATGGTCTTAAGTCTCACATTTAGGTCTTAGTTCATTTTGAGTTTAATTATTTGAGTTTATTTTTAGGTGTAGCATTAGAAAATAGCTCAGGTTTTTTGTTTGTTTGTTTTGTTTTTGCTCGTATGTTGTCTGCTCAACACCATTTATTGAAAAGATTCTCTTTTCCTTCTTGTGTATTCTTGCCTCCTTAAATAAATTAACCATATAAATATAGCTTTGTTTCTTGGGTTTCTACTCTGTTCTGTGGAACTGTATGTCTGTTTTTGTGCCAGTATCATACTGGTTTGATTACCAAAACTTCGTATTATATCTTGAAATCCAAAATTATAGTACTTCCAGCTCTCTTCTTCTTTCTCATGATTGCTTTGGCTATTAAGATTTCTGTGGTTCCATATAAATTTTAAGATTATCTGTTCTAGTTTTTTGTAGAGTGCTATTGGTATTTGTATGTTGCTTTGGGTAATTTGGGCATTTTGATGATATCAATTTTCCCAGTCCATGAATAAGCATGGAATATCTTTCCACTTGCTTGTGCCATCTTAAATTTCTTTCACCATTATTTTATAGTTTTCTCTTTGGTTAAGATTATTCCTAGGCATTTTTCTTTTTGTTGCAATTATAAATGGTTTTATTTTTTAATTTATCTTTCTGTGACTTTGTTGTTGGTATTCGGAACACTACCAATTTCTGGGTATCTTATTTTGTATACTATCACTTTACTGAATTTGTTTATTCTATAAATTTTGTGGAGTCTTCAGGATTTTTTGTGTATAGTATCATGTCATTTGCAAACAATGGCAGTTTAACTTCTTCTTTACCGATATGGAGGCTGATTCTTTTTCTTGTCTAATTGCTGTGGCTAAGACTTTCAGTGCTATGTTAAATAAAAGTGGTGAAAGTGGACAGCCTTGTCTTGTTCAAGACCTTAGAATGAAAGCTCTCAGTTTTTCACCAGTGAGGATTATGTTAGCTGTGGATTTTTCATGTAATGTTAAGGTATGAATATTATATGATTTTTATCCTTCATCTTTTTGGTGTGGTGTATGACACTGATTGTTCTATGAATATGGAACTATCCTTGCATCCAAGGAATAAATCACAGTGGATTGTGATGAAGGATCCTTTATTACATTTGTGTATGCATTTTGCTAATATATTGTTGAGAATTTTTGCATCTATGTTCATTAGAACACATGGGCCTGTAATTTTCTTTTTCTGTGGCAACTTTGTCCTGTTCTATAATCAGTGTAGAGCTGGCCTCATGGAATGTACTTGGAAGCTTTCTTCCCTTTTTTTTTTTTTAATTTTTTTTTATTTTCTGGAATAGTTTGAGGAGAATAGGTATTAACTCTTGCTTAAATGTTTGGCAGACTTCATTTGTGAATCTGTCTTGTCCTGGACTTTAATTTTTTGGTAGTTTCTTGATTGCCAATTCAACTTAATTACTTTTAGTTGGCTTGTTCAGATTTTGTTTCTTGCTGATTTCAGTTCAGAAGATTGCATGTTTCTAGGAATTTATCCATTTTTTTTTCCCCAGGCTGTCCAGTTTGTTGATATATATATATATATATGATGTTCTTATACTCCTTTATATTTCTGTTGTGTCGATTATTCTCCTCTCTCATTTTTTATTTTATTGATTTGGGCCTTTTATCTTTCTTTCTTGATGAGTCTGGCTAAGGGTTTCTCAATTTTATTTATCTATACAAGAACCAGCTCTTGATTTCATTTATTTTTAAATTGTTTTTAGTCTCTACATCATTTATTTCTGCTCTGATCTTTATTATTTCTTTTCTTCTACTCACCTTGGATTTTGTTTATTCTTCTTTAAATTTCATTTTTGTCTTGAGTAGATCAAAGAGAAACTTGATTCTACTCATTTGTTTTTGATCCCTTCCTTTTCTAACTTTTATATACAAATCTATACCTAAACATTTTCATAAATTAAGATATATCTAGCATGGGGTGCCTGGGTGGCTCAATGGGTTAAAGCCTCTGCCTTTGGCTCAGGTCATGATCCCAGGGTCCTGGGATTGAGCCCCTGTATTGCATCAGGCTCTCTGCTCAGCAGGGAGCCTGCTTCCTCCTCTCTCTCTGCCTGTCTCTCTGCCTACTTGTGATCTCTGTCTGTCAAATAAATAAATGAAATCTTTAAAAAAAAAGATATATCTAACGCATCCCCTGGAGTGGCTTGTTATATTTAACTTCTCTGAAATTTAAAAGGCTTATGGAATAGCACGTGGGTGGCTCAGTCTGTTGGACATCTGCCTTCAGCTTGGGTCATGATCTCCTGTGCTGGGATCAAGCTCCACAGAGAGTCTGCTGCTCCCTCTCCCTTTGCCAGCTGCTACCCTTGCTTGTGCCCTCTCTCTCTCTTTCTCTGTCAAATGAATAAATAAAATCTTAAAGAAATAAAAAAATAAAAGTCTTATGCAAATAAACCTTTAAAGTGCAGGTTTTAGGATAGGGAATATGGCTTCCCTTTGAAAACTACTACCATGGAATGTGAAATCTGCTACCATCTCCTATGTTGCTCTTAACTAAATATGAAAATATAACTGTGTTGTATGATTAAGGATACTGCTCTTTCATTCATATCAGAGGTATATTGCCAAGGGTCATTTTCATCCTGAATTTATTACTTTCTGGTCTGGATGATTTGGCAAAATCTAAACTGAAGCCTTGCTCCCATTTTTTTTTTTTTCCACAAGAATGATTGACTAATTGAATATCTGGGGGCTCAATCAGTTAAGTGTCTGCTTTTGGCAGGTCATGATCCCAGGTCCTGGGATTGATCCACGTGTTGGGCTGCCTGCTCAGGAAGCCTGCTTCTCCCTCTCACTCTGCCCCTGCTCCTGTGCTCTCTCTCTCTTGCTCATTCTGTTTCTCAAATAAATAAATAAAATCTTAAAAAAAAAAAAAAAAAAGAATGATTGACTAAGGGGAAAAAAGAAGGGGGAGAGAAATTAAAATGAGACCATGAATGATCTTCTACTATGTTGACTCTGTTGTTATTTAGGAGATTTGTGTAATTTTCAAAAATAAAATATGTAGGAATCTGAATTCTTCTTGCTCACTTTTATGTGGATTGGGCCTACATTGTTTAGCCTACTGCTTCCTAATTGGTCCACCAGATAGGAATGAAATAATCAGAGACTAACTTAATAGGAAAAAGTCTTTACCACATTCTTACCTAATACTTGTGCTTAACCACAAGAATTGATGGCATGTGATTTTAACAGTTTCTGACTGAATAAGCAAATAAGCAAACAAGCAAGGAATCTAAAACCGAACAAAACATAAGGTCTATTTAAATGTTGTGTCAGTTCACAAATGGATTTCCCAAAACTAAAATAGCTACATGCCAAAATTTTGTCTATACTTCTCAATGTTTACAACAATTCGGGGAGGAAAGTTGAATGTGAATCTGTGAAACTAAGCATTTTGAAAGTTCTGAAAGTATTTTCATGGGCAAAAAAATAATGTATACTTCCATTCTCTTACGTAGGTATGCTTTAACTAGATTTTTGCAATGTAGAATTATAGATCAAACTGAGTCTCCTAATATGATACTTTACTTTTTTTAATTCTATTTTTCCAGTGTTCCAAGATTCACTGTTTATGTACCACACCCAGTGCTCCATGCAATATGTGCCCTCCTCAATATCTACCACGAGGCTCACCCATCCCCCTCACCCTCTAAACACTCTAAACCTTCAGTTTGTTTCTCACAGTCTCTCATGCTTCATCTCAGCCTCTGATTTCCTCCAATTCACTTTTCCTTTCCTTCTCCTAATGTCCTCTATGTTATTCTTTATGCTCCAAAAGGAAGTGAAACCATATGATAATTGACTTTCTCTGCTTGACTTATTTCACTCAGCATAATCTCCTCCAGTCCTGTGATGTTGATACAAAAGTTGGGTATTCATCCTTTTTGATGGAGGCTCAATATTCCATTGTATGTATGGGCCACATCTTCTTTATTCATTCATCTGTTGAAGGGCATCTCGGCTCTTTCCACTGTTTGGCTATTGTAGACCTTGCTGCCATGAACATTGGAGTACATATGGCCCTTATTTTCTCTACATCTTTATCTTTGGGGCAAATACCCAGTAGTGCCAGATTTACTACTGGGTAAATACCCAGTAGTGCCGGATCATAGGACAGCTCTATTTTTAATTGCTTGAGGAATCTCCACACTGTTTTCCAAAGTGGCTGCACCAACTTGCATGCCCACCAGCAATGTGAGACGGTTCCCCTTTCTCCACATCCTCTCCAACATTTGTTGTTTCCTGTCTTGTTTAATCTTTGCCATTCTAACTGGTGTAAGCTGGTATCTCAATCTGGTTTAGAAATTGAAAGCTAGAATTATTTGATCACATTAACACTTTCAAGACTAAACTGAACAGAACTTGGAGCTAAGTCATTCATATTATCATGTTATTAAGAAATGGAAAGAATAGAGATTACCTAATCTTTTCATTTTCTAGGTAAAGATGATTTATCCATTTTTTACTTTAGGTTGCTCATGTGGTAGTGAGTTCTACAGAGTTAAAAGCAGGACTTGACTTGGGGTCAAGTCTCATATAACTTAAAGCTCTGGTGGCTAATTTCAAAATAATGACTTTAACGAGATATAATGCATGTACCATAAATTCCTTCTTTTAAAGTATACAATTTAATAGTTTTTTAGTGTATTAACAGAATTATGCAAGTGTCACCACTATCTAATTTTAGTATGTTTTTATCACTTCTAAAATAAACTCAGTACACATTAGTGGTCACTCCCTATTTTCTCTTTCCCTCAGATTTGGCATCCACTTTTTGTACTTGGGTTTGCCTATTCTGGGTATTTCATATAAATGGATGGTATGATATGTGGCTTTCTGTGACTGGCTTCTTTCACTGAGAATAATGTTCATATTATGACATGTATAAGTGTTGCATTCCTTTTGTTTGCAGAGTAATATTTCATTGTATGGATATACTACAATTTTTTAAGGATTTGGTTTATTTATTTGAGAGAGAGAGAGAGCATGAGAAGAAAGGGAGTCAGAGGGAGAAGAAAGCTCCCCACTAAGCAGGGAGCCCAATGTGAGACTCAATCTGGGACTCTGGCATCATGACCTGAGCCCAAGGGAGTTGCTTAACCAACTGAACCACTTGGGTGCCCATGGATATACTACAATTTGAAGACCTATTCTTCCAGTCATAGACATTGGGGTTTTTTCACATTTTGACTAATATGAATAATTCTTCTGTGAAAATTTCATGTACAAGTTTTGACTTACGTTTTCAATACTCTTGAATATATACCAAGGAATGGGGTTGCTAAGTCATATGGTAAGTCTTTGTTTATATTTTGAGGAACCTCCAATTTTTCACAGTGAATTACCATTTTACAATCCCACTGGCAGTGTAAGAGTATTCCAATTTCTCCACATTCTCATCGAAATTTTGATATTATCTTTTTTTTAAATTTTAGCTATCCCAGTAGGTGTGAAGTGGCATTTCATGGTGGTTTGATTTACATTTTATCTAATAACTAATGATGTTAAGCATATTTTCAAATACTTACTGACCCTTTGTAGATACGCTCTTTATATATTCTTTGCAGATATGTCTACTTAACTCTCTATTCATTTTTGAATTGCATTATTTGACTCTTCATTGTTGAGTTATAAGATTTCTTAGAATATTATTGTTACATAAGTCTCTTATACTAGCATATGTTCTACAAATATTTTCTTGCATTATGGGTTGTTTTTCCACTTATTTAATGGTAATTTTTAAATTTCAAAAGTTGTAAATTTTGAATACATCTATTTTTTTTCTTTTGTTTCTTGTGTTTTTGGTGTAATATCTAAGAAAGCATTGCCAAATGACGGTCATAAAGTTCTATTTCTGTTTTCTTCGAAGAATTTTATAATACTACATCTGATATCCAGGTCTCTGATCTGTTGTTAATTAATTTTTGCATATGGTGAGAGGAAGTAATCTAACTTTATTCTTTTTCATGTGCATAACCAATTGTCCCAACACCATTTGTTGAGAAGACTCTTCTTTCACCCAGTCAATTGTTTTGGCACCCTTGTCAAAAAAATAATTGACCACATTATATGAAGGTTTATTTGTCATCTACATGCCTAACGTTATGACATTACTACCCTATCTTGGTTATTGAAGCTTCATAGAAAGTTTTGAAATAGGGATCTGTGAATCCTCCAACTTTTTTTCTTTTCCAAGATTGTTTTGTTTATTATAGGTCCTTTGAATTTCCACATGACTTTTGGGATCAGTTTGTTAATTTCTGTAAAATGCCATCTGGAAGTTTTACAGTGGAATTATTTTGTAATTTTCCTTTCTTTCTTTTCTTAAAGATTATTTATTTATTTATTTGACAGAGAGAGATCACAAGTAGGAGGAGATGCAGGCAGAGAGAGAGGGGGGAAGCAGACTCTCTACTGAGCAGAGAGCCCAATGCGGGGCTCGATCCCAGGACCCTGGGATCATGACCTGAGCTGAAGGCAGAGGCTTAACCCAATGAGCTAGCCAGGCGCCCCATAATTTTCATTTCTAATTGTTCATTGCTAGTGTATAGAAACACAATTTACTTTAGTATATTGATCTTGGAAACTGCACATTTACTGAATTTCCTTATTATATTTAATAGTTTTCTATTAAATAGTTTGGATTTACTAGTTGACTAGATTAATAGTTTGGATTACTTAGGATTTTCTGTATTTTATACCATGTTATCTATACATAGAAATAGTTTTATTTCCTCTTTTTTTATTTTTTAAATTTTTAAAAAGATTTTATTTATTTATTTGAGAGACAGAGATCACAAGTAGGCAGAGAGGCAGGCAGAAAGGCAGACAGAGAGAAAGAGAGGGGAAGCAGTTTCCCTGCTGAGCAGAGATCCAGATGCTGGGCTTGATCCCAGGACCCCGAGGTCATGACCTGAGCAAAAGGCAGAGGCTTAACCCACTGAGCCACCCAGGCACCCCACTACTTCTTCCTCTTTAATATGAGAGCCTCATTTTATTTTCTTGCTTAATTCCTTGTATAGAAGCTCTTGTTCAAGCCTGCATAGTAATGGGGAGAACAAATATCTTTGTGTTGTTCCTAGGGTGAAAGCAGTTTTTCAATATTCAGCATGCTATAAACTATGAGTTTTTTTGTAGATGCCCTTTATCAGGTTTAGGAAGTTACATGCTAACTACCCCCTATTGGTTATCTGCTCTTATTATAAAAAAGTATTTGTTTTGCTAATTTTTTCTGAAACGATTAAGACCATCATATTTTTTCTTCATTATATTAATAATATGCATTTTACTGATTGATTTTCACATATTAAATGAAATTAAATTAAAATGTTAAACCAATTTTGCATTTCTGGACTCATCTAAAAGTATTTCCTTATTTCCCTTGTGATTTCCTCTCTGATATTTTCATTATTTAGGAGTGTGTTGTTTAACTTGCAAATATTTGTGAATTTACCAAATTTACTCTTGCTATTAATTTATAATTTAATTCTATTGTGTTTGGAGAACATATTTTGGATGGTTTCAGTAATTTTAAATGTAATAAGGTTTGTTTTATGGTTTAGTCTGTGCTTCATCCTAGAAAATATTCTGTGGTACTTGAGGAGAATATGTATTCTGCTATTGTTTGGTGGAGATTTCTATAGATGTCTGTTAGTCTAACATCTTAAATTAAAATAATAGTTCAGATAAAATATTGACTTAACTTTAATATTGCATAAGAGCTCTGTTCCAGTATAGCTCCTTTCCCTCACCTCATCTTTGTGCTATTAAGTATATACAAATTATTTATTTGTATGTTATTAACCCGTCAACACATTTATATAATTATTAATGTATGTATTTGTTTTTTAGACAGAAGAGTGTAACAGCAAATTACATTTATAGTCTTTTATATAAACAACTATAAATTTCTTTGGTGTTCTCTATTTCTTTGTGTGGATTCAAGTTATTGTCTAGTGTTCTTTTATTTGCTGAGATGGCTGAGTAGATCCAAGAGTCACATGCCTAATCTTTTAAAAGAGCCTTCTGTGTGATTGTGTATTCTAGTTTTTGATCCTTAGGAGGAAAAGAAAGTCTAGCCACATTCTTGGAGTTTTCTTCAGAACGCATTTCCTCACTATTTCCTAAATTTAGTGTCTTTTGCAAGGATAGGCTGATAATTTTTCATATCATGAAATCCTGGTTCTTT
The DNA here is from genome assembly GCF_009829155.1 of Mustela erminea. Taxonomy (NCBI): domain Eukaryota; kingdom Metazoa; phylum Chordata; class Mammalia; order Carnivora; family Mustelidae; genus Mustela; species Mustela erminea. The sequence goes on from NC_045618.1 coordinate 26,737,803, forward strand.
TTTACATAACAGTTTAACTCCTTATTTTATCTCTTTCCTATAAGATTTTACTATAGGCAGCAAGAAGAAAGACTCTGCTCAAAAAATCTCCTTAGTTAAACTCACAACTTACTGTTCACAAGTTATCAGTGGGCCAGGGTCAAAGCCAAACCCAAGGGCCAAGTCCCGGGGCAGACCTGCAAGCAGGGTAAATGGGGGCAACCGCATTCCATGTAACTGCAGAACATGATTTTGCAAGTTTCTTCTACTACAGAGCAATGAGTCTCCTTCCTTACTTTTCAATGACACATTCCTTATTTCCTTTTGAGGCCTCATCCCTAGTGCCTTTAATATTAATATTTCTATCAACAGTGTGCTTATGGTGTTTTAAATGTTCTTTGAGATAATGTTTTCTTTAGCATGGTCCTCACTTTGAATTCTGCTAATATCTTCATTTATGCTGTCTTATCAAGAAAATCTAGGCTTTTCCTGTTGCTCTCCTATGAATGATGCTAGCCTCTGTCCACTGCCCAAAGTCAGAACCCCACTTCCGGTATCAAAATTCAGTATCAAAAAATTAGTTTCCTATTGCTGCTGTAACAATTACTACAAAATTAGAGATTTAAAAGAACATAAGGTCTCTTATCCTATAGGTCTTATGGTCAGAAGTCTAAAATAGATCTTAGCTAAAATCAAGTTGTCAGTAGATCCTTTTTCCTTCCGCAGGCTGTAGGAGATTCTATTCTTTGCCTTTTCCAGCTTCATGAGGCAGTCTGCATTCTTATGTTCATTGCTACACTGGTCCAGCCTCTGTTCTATCATCACATCCTGATCTGAATCTAACCCTTGCCTCCTTCTTACAAGGATCATTGTTTACATTAAGCCCACTTTGAGCCCTGAACAATGCAAGATACTTTTCCCCTCCAAAACTCTTAATTTCATCTGTAAAACCCTTTTGGCATGTAAAGTAACATACAAACAGTTTCTGGGAATTATGATGTCAGTATCTTTGTAGGTTATTATTTTTCCTACTGATACTGCCAAACAGAATAAACAGTGAAAATTCTATGGTCTAGGACTTATTGGAGAATCCCTAGTACATTCTGAATCTTTCCGTGCCTTCTAAGCTGCTGGTTTTCATAGCTACTGTGGTCAGGAAGCCTTTGGTTTTCAAAGCCACCACAGATGAGGGGAGAGGGTGCTGGAAGTCACAACACCACAGAGTCTTTTCTTCTCACTAAACGGTCAACATTTGTCTATGTAAATTATCCGTGATCTGTTATAAGGCTTTGTTATAATTTCCAGAGTTCTGAAAAGATTAAAAGTTTTCCAATGTTCTATTTGCTATTATGGAGTAGTGGCTTTGCAGAGATCCTTACTCTGTCACTATAGAAATGTTGCCACTCTCGTGGTTATTTTAAAATCCAGTTGATCCACTAGTTTATCAAAATGATCTCATTAATTATTTTAGCTTCTTTAATTTACCCTGTGAAGCCATCCTTGGGTTTAGGGGTACCATTGCATGTGGTTGTATATAGTTCATATGACAAAAATGTGCCTTATCACTCTGCTTTGGTGGATTCTGATTCAGAACTTTCTGGGAACCAGTGATTATATCAGTCCCCAAATCTTCAAATGTCCTAAAGATAAATTTCAAGATGACCTGTGCCATCTGTAGAAACACTAAAAACCTAAGATTAATAATTTTCTAACAAATGTTTATTTCCCCCCAAATGTTTAGACAACACAATTCTTATGGAACTGTACATGTATCTTTTTATTTATAACAATTTTCTTCACTGGGTACCCATGTCAGTGCAGCTATGTGAAGTCTTCAATCTGACCCAGGAAATATATTTGCATAACAAATTGCAGGCAGTTGATTTTTAGCTTGACTAAAGCTTTTTGGTAAACATGGAAATGGTTCATGTGACACTATAGTTCATGCATATCATAAGCAGCCCAGAATAATGCATGACATATTTATGCAGATGTTAATAGCAGATTCAATTAGAATAGTTAAAATTTGTGTTTATGGCTAGAAAAAGATGGAGACAATGAGCACTTAAGGATAATCATTTTGTCAAATAAAATTATGAGGAATGACTTCTTTGAATAACAGTTGAAGTCAAGCACAGTGAAAAAGAAACATTTAAGTTATACACAGTAATTTGTACTGCAGTCTAAGGACATAAACAAGAGAAAAATAGATGGTTAGATAGATGATAGGTGATGGAAAAAAGAAGGAAAGAAGGAAGGAAAGAAGATGGAAGGAAGGAAGGAAGGAAAGGAAGGGAAAGAAGAAAGAAAGAAAAGAAAGAAAGAAAGAAAGGAAGGAAGGAAGGAGGGAGGAAAGAAGGGAAAGATAAAGAAAGAAAGAAAGAAAGAAAGAAAGAAAGAAAGAAAGAAAGAAAGAAAGAAGAAAAGAAGGAAGGAGAGACTTCAGTAAAGATAGTATTTCTGACAGAGGTCTCATCTTGTCATCCTTTTTGTCTTTATAATACATAACAGTGATGGATTAAAAAATCCCATCTTTGATGTGAAATAATTCATGAGATATTATATATATACATATATATATGAAAATTCAGAATATAGAAATAATCGTATTCATATTGAATGCCTCTTAAAACTGAAACTATGATAGCATATACTATAGCTTAACACAACTAAAGTGTGAGTCTGTAGATATAACATTTCTCTCATATGTCATTAGAATCAGTGTCACTTATTAAAAGCCGTAGACATGGGCCAGAGCAATGGGGTAGTCTCCTGGGGGAGACGAGGGGGGAACTCTCATTTCTCTCCAGGGGCTTTGGTTTGGAAGTTCTTTCTCCAGTGTGTAAGGAGGAGGGAAGTTTTCCTGCCTCCTGCTTTACAACTGGATCCCTCTTCATCTGTAGTCTAGTTTGGGTTAGTTGTGTTCCATTTGTGCATTTATCTGAATTTTCATCCTGCTCTCATCTCTTTCTACTCTTCCCTAGTCACCCAGCCCAAGAACCATGACACCTTTGTTTTTGCTCCAATATGCCAAACTTTCTTGTACTGAGCCTTTGTATTAACTCTCACTCTGTTTGGATACTTTTCCCCTGCAAGTGCAGCACTGTTCCCTCACATTTTTAGGACCCGTTGGAGGCTTTCTTTACCCTAAGGGCTTTCCAAATAACCCTGGGTATCCTGCCATAATCCCCATCCCACAGTCTCTTTCCCCCCTTATACTACTTTCTTTCTGTTCAGCAAACTTCCTCTATAAATGTCAAAATGGTCAGTAGTTTAGGCTCTGAGGGCTATATTGTCTCTCTTGCAATGACTCAATTATGTCACTATGGCATATAGAAAATACACATATAAATGTATGTTGTAATTTTATAAAATTTATTTACAAAAATAGGTGTAGGCCAGATTTCACCAATAGCCATTGTATGATGGTCCCTGCTCTAGAACTGGCACTTTGCACCCCTGGAAAAATGTTGCTTGTTTATTGTATTTATTGTATTTTACCAGAACACGAGTGCTCAATAAATAGGCTGAATGTATGAGGAATGAATAAAGAGTGTCGCTTAAACATTGAATGGTTGATACTAGTTTCTTTTTACCTTTTCTCTGTTAAATAATTTAAATTTATGGCATTAGAATCACCACCAAAGCCCACTAAAGTAAAATGTCTAAATCTGGAGACAAGTCAGAGTCCAAAACCCCTTAGACTTCAAGTCTCCCAACTAGTTGTCCGTTAGCCATTCTTTTAATCATTTAGCAAACATTCCATACATAGTTTGTTGATGCTTCCTTTATATCAGGTATGAATTAGGGGGAGCAGGATCCAGTTTGCCTTCCAGCTGCTGGTAGTTTTATTATTTTATTATTTATTATTTATTATTTTTTATTTCTATGAGTTCTGTGAATGGGTGCAGGGCCAAGAGAGGCCATTGTGGTAGTTCCCATACCATAAAGATGTTTGACTTACACAGTGCAGTGAAGATGAAGAGAAGTGTTCAGACTCAAGATATATGTTGGGGTTTGTACAGATAGTAATTGCTGATGAACAGAGTATTAGGGTTACTGAGGGATAAATAAGATACTTTAATTTTTGGCTTGAGCAGTGAGTATGTGGGGGAATAGACTTGTAGACAATCGTAAGTATTTTGGACATGGAAAGATAAGGTTGTGATTCCTATTACATATATAATTGGAAATTCTGAGTTACTCACTCAAAAGATGTGCCTGGAGGGTAGGACAGTCTAGGAGAGAGAGAAATGTAACAATTATCCACAGGTCCTTTGTATTTAAAGCCTCAGCACTGAATATAGCCCCTTAGAGAGAAAGTGCAGATCACAGGATCCGTGACTGAAGGCTGGGTCCCTACGTGGACTGGCCCAAAAGTGGGGGAAAAACATGCAAAGGACAGGGAGAACATCCAGGAGGTCAAGAGGAACAATCAAGGGGCAGTCCACAGTCTCATCAGAACACTAGCAATAATACATATTTCTTTTCAGGTTCTATTTACTTAGCTTTGATAATGTTGATTATCATCAAGCATCTTTTAATTTGTCACACACATGATAGACTGTTCTAAAATTGCAATTGCTTAGGAAGAGTGAAAAAAATATTAAAACTTCAGGTGAATCTGCTGACATGATGCAATTTATTCAGCATATAAGCAAATGAAGTTGCAAATTTGAGTTACTGATGATAGCAACTCTAATTGGTCTCTGCTTAATAAGTGGAATATAATTAACTTTTATTAAATACGGGATTTTGGTGGGAAAAGAAATTTTCTTTATTTTCTATGAAATAGATTATTCAGCTTTTTTTGCAAATCTTTTCCTACTTTCAACTACCCTCTTTTCATTCTAATGGAGGCATTTCCTTCCACTCATTCCTTCATTTTTAAAAGATTTTATTTATTTATTTGAGAAAGAGAGAGAGCACGAGTGGTGGGGTTGTGCAGGGAGCCCAACACAGGCTTGATTCCAGGACCCTGAGATTGTGACCTGAGCTGAAGGCCGATGCTCAACCATTGAGCCAACCAGGTTCCCCTTATCCCTTATTTTGCAAATATTTGTAAAGCACCCATTATATCCAGACCCCGAACAAAAAGTTGGCATGCAGTGGAGAAAAAGAAGAGCTGGGTAACTCCCAGGGAAGTATTCTCTCTGGGAGAAATGCAGGAATGAATATGATATCTTACTAAGCCTAACAGAACTGAATTCACCTCCTACAAATGACGAGAGGCTGTGCCTTAGGAAGCAGGGCTGGGAAGGCCTCTATGGAAATGCTGCCTCAGCTGAAAACAAAGCAGGAGAGAAGTCTGTGTGCTGATGTGTCCTCTGTGAGCATTCACATTTCAGCAAAGGAGTGAGGAGGAGAGAGGATCTCTGTGGATCCAAGGTAGACCCCTGAAGATGTTCCTCCTGCATCAATAGGACATCACCAGTTCAGTTCCTTAGGTGAAAAGTTATCCAGATTTGATTACCTGAACATAATGGTGTGATTGTTGAAGTGACAATTGAATTCCTTAATTCTAATAAATGTATCACCCGAGATCTGTTCAGTGTTTTCTTAATTGCTTAGCTAAATGTAAAACTATTTTCTCATAATCTCATTCATATCACACATTTTTGTGAAGGTTTTTTATAAAAAAAAAATAAATTCTTTGAAGTTCAGAGCTTATTTTCTAAAGACAGTACATAAGGCCAGCATTGTCTGTGAAGTCAAAGTATGTGGGAAATTCAATGAAATGTATCCATCTGGAACTGGCACTGATGCCTGTGGAATACCCCTAAGCACCACTGACTGACCAGAACCCTCACTTGTGGGACCTCCAAAGAGTCACCTTCAGAGCGGGAGGCGATCCAAGGAGCTCATCTCCAGGTGGCCTTATGCCTTGGAAATAATTTTTCCTCATTATCAACTTCAACCAAATGAGTCACTGTAGAAAGTAGAACCCTATGTTTTTGAAGATATTTACTATGGAACCTTGGAAGTTACTTAACATTGGCACATTATTTTTTATGACTAGAATAAGTATAGATGGCACTAGTTAAACCCCGTAGGACATAATCTAATTTCCAAGTTGTTAACATGATGATTGACACCAGGGACTTTATTATATTTTCCATGGATCCACATCTCCCTCTGTTTATGGTGTTACCATACATGTGAGATCTTGGCTATGTATGAATTTTATATGCCTGGGGCCTGCATGGGTGTCACTAAATTGTGAACTTTGTGCCCAAACTGTCTCCCCGCCCAAATTCCCACTTCACTCAGGATCCCTACCCCATCCAGAGAGTCCACACAAGGGGGAGCTTCAAGCTGTAGACTGAAAAGACTTCCAGACATCTGCTCTACCCATCCTTTCCCCCATTCCTGTCAATCTCTCAAGAATTTCTCTGGGCTTTCCCTAGCAAGGGAGTGCCCTGTCTTTTGTGAAAATCTAACCATGAAAGACCTTTCAACATTATAAATAGAAACAAATCAATAATGGAAGATATCCTGAGACATTTTGATACTTTAGGTTTTAGAATCTGTATCTGTCTAGATAACATTTTTATAGGGTCTGAGATTCACATGTGTGTGTTTGAGGTTTTCATTATAGTGCATCTTTTTTCTCCAACAAGTTAGAAATGTTGGAGAACTGTTTTTCCTTCTGGCTCCAAAATCATTCCTTTTCAGTAATGCTCATCATTAGCTATGCCATCTGCATTGTAATGTGCTTCATTCCATTAGGAGTATCAAAATCTATCTGTCAGTATCACTTCTCTTTGCTGGATTTTGTCAGCAAATATTAATCTGTATTAATATAACAATTAGTGTTGATCAGAGCTTTTCTTGTGCCAGGCACTATAAAGCACACTTAACATATCAGATCCACAAAGTATGCATTTTTAATATGTAGTCCCCATTTTATTTAAGGAGGAAGGTATGAGAGATTCATTACTTAGTCTGGATCAAGAGGGTAGGCCTACTGTGACTCTTTAAAGGAAATATAAATATAACATGAAAATAAAAGACATGCATGAATGCTGTGTGAGTTTGGGAGTATTTACAGTTATCCTGGAGGAAGGCTCTCCAATTTTATCACTTTTTTACAGTTTTATTGAGATATATTTGACATATAATATTGTATAAACTTAAGTTATAAAATGTATAGATTGCAAAATGTGTTCCTTAATAAGGTAAGTATCACATTCTTCACCTCACATTACCATTTTTTGTTGTGGTTATGATGAGAACACTTAAGGTCTACCTTCACACAATTTTCAAGTAAATTTAATACAATACCATTATCTGTAGTCACCATGTTGTATATTTGATCCCTGGAAATTGTTCATCTTATAATTGAAGGTTTTTGGCTTTTGGTCAACATCTCCCATACTCCTAACCCCTGGTAAAAATCAGTCCACCCTTTGTTTCTGTGAATTTGACATTTTTGGGTTCCACATTTAGGTAAGATTATACAATATTTGTTTTTCTCTTATGACTTATTTCACTTTGCATAATTTCCTCCAGATCCATTTACAACACGCCCACCCACCTGTCCTCCAGCAACCTTCAGTTTTTTCTCTATAGTTAAGATCTGTTTTACAATTTGCCTGCCTCTCCCATCCACCATGTTCATCTGTTTCATTTCTTAAATTCCACCTATGAGTGAAATCACATGGCATTTGTCTTTCTCTGACTTATTTCACTTAGCACAACATACTCTAGTCCCATCTATGTCATTGAAAATGACAAGATTTCATTCTTTTTATGGCTGAATAATATTCCATTATATACCACTACTTCTTTATCCTTTCATCAGTCATTGGATATTTGAGATCTTTCCATAAGTTGGCTATTGTTGATAATATTGCTATAAACATTCAGGTGCATGTACCCTCTTTGAATCAGTATTTTTGTATCTTTTGGGTAAAATACCTAGTTGAAATTGCTGGATCATAGGATAATTCTATTTTTAACTTTTTGAGAAAACCCCATACTGTTTTCCAGAGTGGCTCTACCAGCTTGCATTCCCACCAATAGCATAAGAAAGTTCCCTTTTCTCTGCATCCTTACCAACACCTCGTTGTTTCCTGTGTTGTTAATTTTAGCCATTCTGACAGGTGTGAGATGATATCTCACTGAAGTTTTGATTTGTATTTCCCTGATGTTGAATGATGATGAGCATCTTTTTTTGTGTGTCTCTTAGCCATCTGTATATCCCTTTGGAAAGATGTCTATTCATGTTTTCTCCCCATCTCTTAAATGGATTAGGTTTTGTGTGTGTGTGTTGAGTTTGATGAGTTCTTTATAGATTTTGATTACTAACCTTTTATCAGATATGTCACTTGCAAATATCTTCTCTCATTCTGAGGGTTGTCATTTAGACTTGTTGATTGTTTCCTTCACAGTGCAGAACCTTTTTATCATGATGAAGTCCCACTAGTTCATTTTTGCTTTTGTTTCCCTTACATCAGGAGACCTGTCTGCAAGAAGTTGCTGTGGCTGATGTCAAAGAGGTTGCTACCTGTTTTCTCCTCTAGGATTTGTATGGTTTCATGTCTCACGTTTAGGTCTTTCATTCCTTTTGAATTTATTTTTGTGTATGGTGTAAGAAAGTGGTCCGGTTTTGGGGCGCCTGGGTGGCTCAGTGGGTTAAGCCGCTGCCTTCGGCTCAGGTCATGATCTCAGGGTCCTGGGATCGAGTCCCGCATCGGGCTCTCTGCTCAGCGGGGAGCCTGCTTCCTCCTCTCTCCCTCTCTGCCTGCCTCTCTGCCTACTTGTGATCTCTCTCTGTCAAATAAATAAATAAAATCTTTAAAAAAAAAAAAAAACAAAAAAAGAAAGTGGTCCGGTTTCATTCTTCTGTGTGTTGTTATCCAGTTTTCCCAGCACAATTTGTTGAAGAGATTATCTTTTTTCCATTAGATATTCTTTCCTGCTTTGTTGAATATTAATTGACCATATAGTTGTAGGCCCATTTCTGGATTTTCTATTCTGTTCCATTGGTCCATATGTCTGTTTTTGTGCTGGTACCATATTTCTTGGTCACTGGTGTTCTTATTTAAATATTTGATAGAATTAACCCATGCATCCATCTGGACCTGAGCTTTTTGGTTGGGAGATTTTTAAAAATTGAAATGTAGTTGACATATAATTCTACATTATTTTCAGTTGCACAATGTAGTGATTTGATAGCTCCATACATTAACATGTGCTTACCATGAAAAGTGCAGTCACCATCCATCATCATACCATACCATTATAATATTATTGACTATATTCCATATTTTGTACCTTTCACCCCTTTGACTTACCCATTCTATAACCACAAGTTTGCACTTCTTAATCCCCTTCACCTATTTCACCTATACCCCAATCTCTTCTTATCTGGCAACCACTAGTTTATTCTCTGTATTTATAATTCTGTTTCTGTTTTTTGTTTGTTCATTTATTTTTGTGGTTTCTTTTTACTTTCACATATAAGTGAAATCATATGGTATTTTCTTTCTCTGCCTGACTTATTTCATTTAGCATAATACCCTCTAAGTTTATTCATATGGTTGCTATATATATATATATATATATATATATATATAGTATATATTATATTAAACATATATGTTTAATATAATATGTAATATATATTATATATAAAATATATAATCTCTATATTATCTATATAATCTATATATAAGTCTCTGAATAAGTCTATTCATATGGTTGCTATGAATATTCATATATATATATATATATATATATAAAAACACATAATTTCAACTTCTTTATCCATTCGTTTACTGATGGGCACTTAGGTCACCTCCATATCTTAGAAAAGTAAAAGCCAGAAACAAAGAAACACAAAGAATTATAAGAGACTACTGTGAAAAATTATATGTCAACAAATTAGGCAACCTAGAAGAAATGAGTAATTTCTAGAAACATGATCTTTCAATACTGAATCAAGAAGAAATAAGCAATCTGAGCAGACTGATTACTAGTAAATTGAACTGGTAATCAAAAACATTCAACAACCAAAAGTCTAGGAATAAATGGACTCAGGTAAATTCTACCATTTAAAAAAAGAGTTTATTCTTATTCTTCTCAAACTATTTCAAAAAATAGAAAAGGAAGAGAAGCTTCCAAACTCATTCTATGAGGTCGGTATTACTCTGTTACCTGGGAGTTTTTTATCAGTTCAATATCCTTATTCATTATTGGTCTATTCAGTTTTATATTTCTTCATGATTCAGTGTTGGTAGGTTGTATGTTTCTAAAACTTTATCCAGTGTTTCAAGGTCACTCAATTTGTTGGCATATAATTGTTCAAGTAACCTCTTATGAACCTTTGCATTTTTGTGATATTGGTTTTAATTTTTCCTCTTTCACTTAAAATTTTATTTACTTGAAGCCTCTTTTTTTCTTGGTAAATCTAGCTAAAGGTTTGTCAAATTTGTTTATCTTTTAAAAATATCAATTCTTAATTTTATTGATCTTTTCTAGTCTTTTGAGTCTTCATTTTATTTACTTCTGCTCTGATCTTTGTGTTTTTCTTTATTTTTTTTTTAAATTCAAGTTAGTGAATATATAGTGTAGTATTGATTTCTGGAGTAGAATTTGATGATTTATCACTTACATATAACACCCAGTGTTCATCTTAACAAGGGCCCTCCTTAATGCCCAGCACCCATTTAGCTCATCCCCCCACCAACCTTCTATCCAGCAACATTCAGTTTGTTCTCTATAGTTAATAGTCTCTTATGGCTTGCCTCCCTTTCTGTTTTTTTTTTTTTTTTTTTCTCCTTTCTTTCATTTTTTAGAGGGGGCAGGGGCAGAAGGAGAGGGAGAGAGAGAAACTCAAGCAAGTTCCACACCCAGCTGGAAGCCAGAGGCAGTGCTTGATCTCACAACACAGTCTCAGGGTCATGACCTGAGGCAGAATCAAGTCACATGCTTAACCAACTGAGCCACCCAGATGCCCTTCACTCTCTGTTTTTACCTTATTTTATTTTTCCTTCCCTTCACCTATGTTCATCTGTCCTGTTTCTTAAATTCTACAGATGAGTGAAATCATCTTCTTCTGCTAACTTTTGACTTAGTTTGTTCTTTTTCTAATTGCTTGAGGTGTAAAGTTATGCTGTTTATTTGAGGTTTTTCTTTTTTTTTTAATGTAAGCATTTGTTACTATAAATTTCCCTCTTAGCTCAGCTTTTGCATCATCCCAAAAGTTTCCATATGTTGGGTTTCCATTTCCATTTTTTTCAATATATTTTTTATTTCCCTTTTGATTTCTTTTTTGACCCATTCAGAAGTGTGCTAATTCCTATACATTTGTGAATTTTTTAGTTTTCCTCCTGTTGATTTCTATTTTCATACCATTGTGATTAGAAAAGATAGCTGGTAGGATTCCAATCATCTTAGGTTTGTTTTGTAACTGAGCATATGATTTAACCTGGACAATGTTACATGAGAACTTGAGAAAAATGTGTACTCTGCTTTTGTAGATGGAATGTTCTGTATATGTCTATTAGGTCCATTTGGTTTAATGACTAGTTCAAGTCCAATGTTTCTTTACTGATTCTCTGTCTGGATAATCTGTCTATTGTTGAAAGTAGGATACTGCAATCCTTGACTTTTATTATATTGACATCTTCTACTCTTTTCAGATCTGTTAGTATTTGTTTAAAATATTTAGATATCCAATGTTGGCTGCATATATATTTACAATAGTTACATCTTCTTGATAAATTGACCCATTTATCATTATATAATGACCTTCATTGTGTCTTATTAGTTGTGACTTTTAAATCTGTTTTATGTAAGTATAGCTCCCCCTGTCTCTTTTGGTTTCTATTTGCATGAAATATCTTGTAATATACCTACACTTTGAGTCCATGTGTTCTTTTTTTTTTTTTTTAATTTAATTTAATTTTATTTTATTTTTATTTCCAGCATAACAGTATTCATTATTTTTGTACCACATCCCGTGCTCCATGCAATCCGTGCCCTCTATAATACCCACCACCTGGTACCCCAACCTCCCACCCCCCGTCCCTTCAAAACCCTCAGATTGTTTTTCAGAGTCCATAGTCTCTCATGGTTCACCTCCCCTTCCAATTTCCCCCAACTCCCTTCTCCACTCTAAGTCCCCATGTCCTCCATGCTATTTGTTACGCTCCACAAATAAGTGAAACCATATGATAATTGACTCTCTCTGCTTGACTTATTTCACTCAGCATAATCTCTTCCAGTCCCGTCCATGTTGCTACAAAAGTTGGGTATTCATCCTTTCTGATGGAGGCATAATACTCTATCCCCAGGGGTACAGGTCTGTGAATCACCAGGTTTACACACTTCACAGCACTCACCAAAGCACATACCCTCCCCAATGTCCATAATCCCACCCCCTTCTCACAAACCCCCTCCCCCCAGCAACCCTCAGTTTGTTTTGTGAGATTAAAAGTCACTTATGGTTTGTCTCCCTCCCAATCCCATCTTGTTTCATTGATTCTTCTCCTACCCACTTAAGCCCCCATGTTGCATCACCACTTCCTCATATCAGGGAGATCATATGATAGTTGTCTTTCTCTGCTTGACTTATTTCGCTAAGCATGATACGCTCTAGTTCCATCCATGTTGTCGCAAATGGCAAGATTTCATTTCTTTTGATGGCTGCATAGTATTCCATTGTGTATATATACCACATCTTCTTGATCCATTCATCTGTTGATGGACATCTAGGTTCTTTCCATAGTTTGGCTATTGTGGACATTGCTGCTATAAACATTCGGGTGCATGTGCCCCTTTGGATCACTACGTTTGTATCCTTAGGGTAAATACCCAATAGTGCAATTGCTGGGTCATAGGGAAGTTCTATTTTCAACATTTTGAGGAACCTCCATGCTGTTTTCCAGAGTGGCTGCACCAGCTTGCATTCCCACCAACAGTGTAGGAGGGTTCCCCTTTCTCTGCATCCTCGCCAGCATCTGTCATTTCCTGACTTGTTGATTTTAGCCATTCTGACTGGTGTGAGGTGATATCTCATTGTGGTTTTGATTTGTATTTCCCTGATGCCGAGTGATATGGAGCACTTTTTCATGTGTCTGTTGGCCATCTGGATGTCTTCTTTGCAGAAATGTCTGTTCATGTCCTCTGCCCATTTCTTGATTGGATTATTTGTTCTTTGGGTGTTGAGTTTGCTAAGTTCTTTATAGATTCTGGACACTAGTCCTTTATCTGATATGTCATTTGCAAATATCTTCTCCCATTCTGTCAGTTGTCTTTTGATTTTGTTAACTGTTTCCTTTGCTGTGCAAAAGCTTTTGATCTTGATGAAATCCCAATAGTTCATTTTTGCCCTTGCTTCCCTTGCCTTTTGCGTTGTTCCTAGGAAGATGTTGCTGCAGTTGAGGTCAAAGAGGTTGCTGCCTGTGTTCTCCTCAAGGATTTTGATGGATTCCTTTCGCACATTGAGGTCCTTCATCCATTTTGAGTCTATTTTTGTGTGTGGTGTAAGGAAATGGTCCAATTTCATTTTTCTGCATGTGGCTGTCCAATTTTCCCAGCACCATTTATTGAAGAGGCTGTCTTTTTGCCATTGGACATTCTTTCCTGCTTTGTCAAAGATTAGTTGACCATAGAGTTGAGGGTCTATTTCTGGGCTCTCTATTCTGTTCCATTGATCTATGTGTCTGTTTTTGTGCCAGTACCATGCTGTCTTGATGACGACAGCTTTGTAATAGAGCTTGAAGTCCGGAATTGTGATGCCACCAACGTTGGCTTTCTTTTTCAATATCCCTTTGGCTATTCGAGGTCTTTTCTGGTTCCATATAAATTTTAGCATTATTTGTTCCATTTCTTTGAAAAAGATGGATGGTACTTTGATAGGAATTGCATTAAATGTGTAGATTGCTTTAGGTAGCATAGACATTTTCACAATATTTATTCTTCCAATCCAGGAGCATGGAACATTTTTCCATTTCTTTGTGTCTTCCTCAATTTCTTTCATGAGTACTTTATAGTTTTCTGAGTATAGATTCTGTGTCTCTTTGGTTAGGTTTATTCCTAGGTATCTTATGGTTTTGGGTGCAATTGTAAATGGGATTGACTCCTTAATTTCTCTTTCTTCTGTCTTGCTGTTGGTGTAGAGAAATGCAACTGATTTCTGTGCATTGATTTTATATCCTGACACTTTACTGAATTCCTGTATAAGTTCTAGCAGTTTTGGAGTGGAGTCTTTTGGGTTTTCCACATATAGTATCATATCATCTGTGAAGAGTGATAATTTGACTTCTTCTTTGCCGATTTGGATGCCTTTAATTTCCTTTTGTTGTCTGATTGCTGAGGCTAGGACCTCTAGTACTATGTTGAATAGCAGTGGTGATAATGGACATCCCTGCCGTGTTCCTGACCTTAGCGGAAAAGCTTTCAGTTTTTCTCCATTGAGAATGATATTTGCGGTGGGTTTTTCATAGATGGCTTTGATGATATTGAGGTATGTGCCCTCTATCCCTACACTTTGAAGAGTTTTGATCAGGAAGGGATGCTCTACTTTGTCAAATGCTTTTTCAGCATCTATTGAGAGTATCATATGGTTCTTGTTCTTTCTTTTATTGATGTGTTGTATCACATTGACTGATTTGCGGATGTTGAGCCAATCTTGCAGCCCTGGCATAAATCCCACTTGGTCGTGGTGAATAATCTTTTTAATGTACTGTTGAATCCTATTGGCTAGTATTTTGTTGAGTATTTTCGCATCTGTGTTCATCAAGGATATCGGTCTATAGCTCTCTTTTTTGGTGGGATCCTTGTCTGGTTTTAGGATCAAGGTGATGCTGGCCTCATAAAATGAGTTTGGAAGTTTTCCTTCCATTTCTATTTTTTGGAACAGTTTCAGGAGAATAGGAATTAGTTCTTCTTTAAATGTTTGGTAGAATTCCCCCGGGAAGCCGTCTGGCCCTGGGCTTTTGTTTGTTTGGAGATTTTTAATGACTGTTTCAATCTCCTTACTGGTTATGGGTCTGTTCAGGCTTTCTATTTCTTCCTGGTTCAGTTGTGGTAGTTTATATGTTTCTAGGAATGCATCCATTTCTTGCAGATTGTCAAATTTATTGGCGTACAGTTGCTCATAGTATGTTCTTATAATAGTTTGTATTTCTTTGGTGTTAGTTGTGATCTCTCCTCTTTCATTCATGATTTTATTTATTTGGGTCCTTTCTCTTTTCTTTTTGATAAGTCGGGCCAGGGGTTTATCAATTTTATTAATTCTTTCAAAGAACCAGCTCCTAGTTTCGTTGATTTGTTCTATTATTTTTTTGGTTTCTATTTCATTGATTTCTGCTCTGATCTTTATGATTTCTCTTCTCCTGCTGGGCTTAGGGTTTCTTTCTTGTTCTTTCTCCAGCTCCTTTAGGTGTAGGGTTAGGTTGTGTACCTGAGACCTTTCTTGTTTCTTGAGAAAGGCTTGTACTGCTATATATTTTCCTCTCAGGACTGCCTTTGTTGTGTCCCACAGATTTTGAACCGTTGTATTTTCATTATCATTTGTTTCCATGATTTTTTTCAATTCTTCTTTAATTTCCCGGTTGACCCATTCATTCTTTAGAAGGATGCTGTTTAGTCTCCATGTATCTGCGTTCTTTCCAAACTTCCTTTTGTGGTTGAGTTCTAGCTTTAGAGCATTGTGGTCTGAAAATATGCAGGGAATGATCCCAATCTTTTGATACCGGCTGAGTCCTGATTTAGGACCGAGGATGTGATCTATTCTGGAGAATGTTCCATGTGCACTAGAGAAGAATGTGTATTCTGTTGCTTTGGGATGAAATATTCTGAATATATCTGTGATGTCCATCTGGTCCAGTGTGTCATTTAAGGCCTTTATTTCCTTGCTGATCTTTTGCTTGGATGATCTGTCCATTTCAGTGAGGGGAGTGTTAAAGTCCCCTACTATTATTGTATTATTGTTGATGTGTTTCTTTGATTTTTTTATTAATTGGTTTATATAGTTGGCTGCTCCCACGTTGGGGGCATAGATATTTAAAATTGTTAAATCTTCTTGTTGGACAGACCCTTTGAGTATGATATAGTGTCCTTCCTCATCTCTTATTATAGTCTTTGGCTTAAAATCTAATTGATCTGATATAAGGATTGCCACTCCTGCTTTCTTCTGATGTCCATTAGCATGGTAAATTCTTTTCCACCCCCTCACTTTAAATCTGGAGGTGTCTTCGGGCTTAAAATGAGTTTCTTGGAGGCAACATATAGATGGGTTTTGTTTTTTTATCCATTCTGATACCCTGTGTCTTTTTTTTTTTTTTTTTTTTAAAGATTTTATTTATTCATTAGACACAGAGAGATCACAAGTAGGCAGAGAGGCAGGCAGAGAGAGAGGGAGAGAGGAGGAAGCAGGCTCCCCGCTGAGCAGAGAGCCCGATGCGGGACTCGATCCCAGGACCCTGAGATCATGACCTGAGCCGAAGGCAGCGGCTTAACCCACCGAGCCACCCAGGCGCCCTACCCTGTGTCTTTTGACAGGGGCATTTAGCCCATTAACATTCAGGGTAACTATTGAGAGATATGAATTTAGTGCCATTGTATTGCCTGTAAGTTGACTGTTACTGTATATGGTCTCTGTTCCTTTCTGATCTACCACTTGTAGGCTCTCTCTTTGCTTAGAGGACCCCTTTCAATATTTCCTGTAGAGCTGGTTTGGTATTTGCAAATTCTTTCAGTTTTTGTTTGTCCTGGAAGCTTTTAATCTCTCCTTCTATTTTCAATGATAGCCTTGCTGGATATAGTATTCTTGGCTGCATGTTTTTCTCGTTTAGTGCTCTGAAAATATCATGCCAGCTCTTTCTGGCCTGCCAGGTCTCTGTGGATAAGTCAGCTGCCAATCTAATATTTTTACCATTGTATGTTACAGACTTCTTTTCCCGGGCTGCTTTCAGGATTTTCTCTTTGTCACTGAGACTTGTAAATTTTACTATTAGGTGACGGGGTGTGGGCCTATTCCTATTGATTTTGAGGGGCATTCTCTGAACCTCCTGAATTTTGATGCTCGTTCCCTTTGCCATATTGGGGAAATTCTCCCCAATAATTCTCTCCAGTATACCTTCTGCTCCCCTCTCTCTTTCTTCTTCTTCTGGAATCCCAATTATTCTAATGTTGTTTTGTCTTATGGTGTCACTTATCTCTCGAATTCTCCCCTCGTGGTCCAGTAGCTGTTTGTCCCTCTTTTGCTCAGCTTCTTTATTCTCTGTCATTTGGTCTTCTATATCACTAATTCTTTCTTCTGCCTCATTTATCCTAGCAGTGAGAGCCTCCATTTTTGATTGCACTTCATTAATAGCTTTTTTGATTTCAACTTGGTTAGATTTTAGTTCTTTTATTTCTCCAGAAAGGGCTTTTATATCTCTCGAGAGGGTTTCTCTAATATCTTCCATGCCTTTTTCGAGCCCGGCTAGAACCTTGAGAATTGTCATTCTGAACTCTAGATCTGACATATTACCAATGTCTGTATTGATTAGGTCCCTAGCCTTCGGTACTGCCTCTTGTTCTTTTTTTTGTGTTGAATTTTTCCGTCTTGTCATTTTGTCCAGATAAGAGTATATGAAGGGGCAAGTAAAATACTAAAAGGGTGGCAACAACCCCAGGAAAAAATGCTTTAACCAAATTAGAAGAGATCCAAAATCGTGAGGGGGGAGAAAGGGGATAAAAAGAGGTTCAAAAAGGAAGAAAGAAAAAAAAAGAAAAAAGAAAAGAAAAGAATTAAAAAAAAAAAAAGGAGGGCGCCTGGGTGGCTCAGTGGGTTAAGCCGCTGCCTTCGGCTCAGGTCATGATCTCAGGGTCCTGGGATCGAGTCCCGCATCGGGCTCTCTGCTCAGCAGGGAGCCTGCTTCCTTCTCTCTCTCTCTCTGCCTGCCTCTCAGTGTACTTGTAATTTCTCTCTGTCAAATAAATAAATAAAATCTTTAAAAAAAAAAAATCTAAAAAAAAAAAAAGGAAAACACCTAAGAAAAATGTAAAAAAGAAAATATATATATATTAGATAAACTAGTAAAAAATCGTTAAAAAAGAAAAAGGTAACAGTTAAAAAAAAAAAAATTTTACCCAAAGGCGAGGAAAAAAAAAAAAAATGAAAAAGAAAAAAATTAAATTAACTGCAAGACTAAAAAAAAATCACAGGGAAAAAGCCATGAGTTCCGTGCTTTGCTTTCTCCTCCTCTGGAATTCTGCTGCTCTCCTTGGTATTGAAACCGCACTCCTTGGTAGGTGAACTTGGTCTCGGCTGGATTTCTTGTTGATCTTCTGGGGGAGGGGCCTGTTGTAGTGATTCTCAAGTGTCTTTGCCCCAGGCGGAATTACACCGCCCTTACCCGGGGACGGGGTGAGTAATCCGCTCGGGTTTGCTTTCAGGAGCTTTTGTTCCCTGAGCGCTTTCCGTAGAGTTCCGGAGGACGGGAATACAAATGGCGGCCTCCTGGTCTCCGGCCCGGCGGTGGAGCCGAGAGCCCAGGGCCGCACTCCTCAGTGCGCCCTCAGAAAACAGCGCCCAGTTACTCCCGTCTGCCTGACCTCCGGCCGCACTCCGAGCTCACCGAGCCTGCGACCGGTTCAAGGTAACACCGAGCTGTGAGCTTACTGTCGGCTCTGTCTCTGTAGCCGGCTTTCCCGTTCCAATACCCGCAAGGTCTGCGACACTCAGACACCCCTGATCCTTCTGTGACCCTGCGGGACCTGGGGCCACGCTGAACCCGCGTGGGCTTCGCCCCGGTTTAGCCTCTGGAGCGATGTCCTTCAGCGGAACAGACTTTTAAAAGTCCTGATTTTGTGCGCCGTTGCTCCGCCGCTTGCCAGGAGCCGGCCCCTCCCCCCGGGGGCTATCTTCCCGTCGCTTTGGATTCACTTCTCCGCCGGTCCTACCTTTCAGAAAGTGGTTGTTTTTCTGTTTCCAGAATTGCTGTTCTTCTTCTCTTCGATCTGCCGATGGATTTTCAGGTGTTTGCAATCTTTAGATAAGCTATCTAGCTGATCTCCGTCTAGCTGAAGCAGTCTCAGCCTGCTACTTCTCCGCCTTCTTGACTCGGCAGTCGTCCATGTGTTCTTGAAGCTGAAGTGAATCTCTTATAGGCAGAATAGTGTGGGGCCTTTCCATTTAACCACTCTATGTCTTTTAATTGAAGACTTTAATCTATTTACATTTATTTATTTTTTTAAATTTAGTTTTTTCAGTGTTCCAGGATTCATTGTTTATGCACCACACCCAGTCCTCCATGCAATACATACCCTTCTTAATAACCACCACCAGACTCACCTAATCCCCCATTCCCCTGCCCTCCAAAACCCTCAGTCTGTTTCTCAGGGTTCACAGCCTCTCATGGTTTATCTTCCCCTCCGATTTACCCCAATTCTTTTCGTTTCCTTTTCCTAATGTCCTCCACATTATTCCTTATGCTCCACAATTAAGTGAAATCATATGATAATTGACTTTCTCTGATTTAATCCACTCAGCATAATCTCCTCCAGCCCAGTCCATGTTGATGCAAAAGTTGAGTATTCATCTTTTCTGATCTATTTACATTTAAATTAATGACTGATTGGTAGGGAGGGACTCTGAGGTTTGGTATCTGTGAAAATGAAAACCTGAGAGCCAAAAGCTGGTGAAATCTGCAAGGAGTCCAAAATGTCTGTGCTGGCTGTTTCTTCAGT
The DNA here is from genome assembly GCF_009829155.1 of Mustela erminea. Taxonomy (NCBI): domain Eukaryota; kingdom Metazoa; phylum Chordata; class Mammalia; order Carnivora; family Mustelidae; genus Mustela; species Mustela erminea. The sequence continues at coordinate 26,757,471 of NC_045618.1, forward strand.
GGGAAAAGGTGCTGAGGTTAAAGGAATTACGTTGCTAGTTCACAAAGCTGCCTTCCTATGTCCTATTTCAACTCAAATATGGATCTTCTTTGTTAACCCAAGTGAGGAAAAAAAAAAAAAATCAGGATTTGTTTTTGGTTTTGTTTTTGTTTTCTTTTTTTTTAATTTCAAAAAATCATAAATATTAAGAACAACAAAATTTGTCAGATACTTCTAATTGTTTTGGACATTTATTTCAATGATCCATTTCACACGACTTATGAAATATTGCTCTGATATTCTTTTTCAAAGGGACAGACTACTTTGGAACATTTGTACAATGTCAATTTTCTTTACTCATTGTAGACTTATATCTCTTGCAGGGAAAATATTTTGTCTTCCTAAGTTCGTCGTGCTAAGTTATTGATCTGTATAAGCCATACGGCAGGTGTTCACTGTTCTGCTCTAGGTTAACAGATAAATCTCAGTGTATCCTATGAGGTGGTTGTTTTTCATGTTTGGCATGGAAAGTAGCCCTGGAAAGATATTTAACTATCTTATATCTTTGGACTCTCAGCTACAAAGCAATCAAGAATTCCCAAAGCACACTCTAGGGTGAGTGTGGTGACAAATCATTTCTCTTCTCCTTGATATGACAGAACAATTTCCTGATAAAAATATGTCTTCATCGTCATTTTCTCTGCTTGGAACCAAAACCTCATCTCTAAAATCTTGGGGGCTTTCAAACCACCCTGAGGACATATCCAAATCAGGGAGGTCCCAGTCCAGCAAGTAGCTGTCATTGAGCCCTCCCTTCTTAAATTTGCTTGTCTGTGCCTGTGGCTTTCTGGGAAGAAATAGCCAAGTCCACACATTCTAATGCAGTGGTTTCCATAGGATGTTCAGAATGTTAATGTTATTATTTTTTTTAAGTTTGTGATAAGGTTTGGAAACCACTGAATTAAACATATTTCAATGAAGTTTACTTGGGAATTTCAAAGTGAAAGCATGGTATATAGCATTCCCCAAATTATTTTGCCACAGACTCATATTTTAAAGAAGCAGTTGAGATTACACAAGGGAAAATCTTGGGCCAAACAGTGAGCTTTGCACAAAGCCAGCCAGCCCCAGAGAAACCTACTGCTCCCTCCTTAGAGCCTCTAGGAGGGAGGAGTGACTTCCACCTCTCCACCCCCAGTATCGGAGGAGTTCACAGCTGATATAGTTGGCAAGACTTTCTATTAGCCTCCTCCTCTAATCCTTTGTTCCCAAAAGCACAGATTTCTCTGGGTTCCCTTTCTATTTCTCCCAGAGTTTTCCCTTTTTTATAGTGTTTATGAGGATTACTATCCTGTGAGTGCACCAGAACAGTGATGTTCTCTATAACCACAGCCTCAGAATGGTGGGTAATGCATGAGAGTGCTGAGTAGATGGTGACTGAATGAGCACTGGAACACACTTATGGGCACAAGTCCACTTTATAGCATGAACAAATGAATATACCACAGCTCAGCTTCTCCTGGTAGCAAACTACTAGGGAAAGGAATCCACTAAAGGAAACCAACACATATGTATTTTTTTTTTTATTTCCAGCATAACAATATTCATTATTTTTGCACCACACCCCGTGCTCCATGCAATCCGTGCCCTCTATAATACCCACCACCTGGTACCCCAACCTCCCACCCCCCGTCCCTTCAAAACCCTCTGAAAAACACATATGTATTTTGATCAAGGTGTCCAGTTAAGCCACCTTGGGCACTGTCAGACACTCTTGAAGCTAGACGATACAGGTAATACCTTCACAAAAAATGTACTTTGGAATCCAATTAAGTTCTCTCTTCCATATATTTAGTATTGGGTTCTAGTTTTTATCCTGCTATAACAACCTCCACAATTACATTTTTAATCTTATTTTTCCACAATATGGTCACTTTATACAGGAAATTTGAACAAGGCTATAAATCCTGAAAACATTTTTGTATCTCAGATAGAAAAATAGAGAAAAACATTAAATTGTTTTCTTCTAAGTAGTAAACTGCATGAGGTCAGAGGGGTCAGCCATCAAAGCAAATAGGAACTATCAAATATCAAAGGCAAGAAGAACATTTCTCTTCAATAAGGGTGCTCTGTATGCTACCAAAGTAGACAGTGGTCTAGGAGCTGGCCAGAGTCTGGCCCTCCCTGCATGAAGTCTGCTATGGGCTGAACTGTGTCTCCTAAAAATTTGTATGTTGGAGTCCTAACCTCCAGTACTTCAGAATGTTACTGCATTGAAAGATGGGGTCTTTGAAAAGGTGATCAAGGTTAAATGAGTTCATATTTGTGGGCCCTAATTGAATCTAACTGGTGTCCTTACAAAAAGAGATTAGGACATAGACACACACAGGGATGACCACGTTAGGGATTAAGGAGATGTCCATTTGCAATCTGAGGCCTGAGACATCAGAAGAAACAACCCTGCTGACACTTTGATATCAGATGTCCAGCCCCTAGAACTGTGTGGCATATATTAATTTTATTATTGAAATGACCCATTCTGTGGTATTTTATTATGGTACAAATGGCAGTCAAAAAAACCCATATAAAGTCCTTCCTGGGAGCATCCAGGTGGTGTGTGACTCTGTCACACAACAGCTTGGATTTCCTCAGGTTTTATTTCTTATTCCTTGCTACCCTTGGGAACCTTTTACATGTTAGGTAGGGTTGTTCATGTTTTAATTTCACTTTCAATGGACATCTCCTCAGAAAATTTAGAGTTAAAAAAACAAAACAAAACATTCTGCACTGATGGATTTTTACCTATTGGCTTTCCAAAGAACTATAAAGTAAGAACAAAGGAAATTTTAGTCATAACCATGGAATTAATTGTTATAAAATCAGAAAACTCAACTAAGCTGAATAGAATTTGTGTAAAAATTTTTAAGGTCAGGTTTGTTTTTGTTTGTTTTTCTTACTTTTTTTTTTTTTAATGAAACCAGGAATTTTTTGTTAGGGATGATGAATGCCCACTTGTTCTTCCCAGTCACCTAATAAAAATGACATTTTGGACTATAGTGAAATGTGACTGCTATAATCCTCTTTTCTCTAGCCTTGCCCATTGAACTCACAATAATTAGTCAGTAGATCAAAATTCTGCCATTAAAGTACCAGTATTCCCAAAGGGTAATGTATCTTCCTAGCTGATAAATCTAGAAATTATTCTACAAATAAGCTGCAAGAAATATATAACAATTACCTGCATGATTGGGAGATTTTGATAGACACTTAAGTATTATCTCATTTAACCAGCCTCTGATGATGATTTTTAAAAAATATTTTATTTATTTATTTATTTTGTCAGAGAGAGAGAGAGAGCATGCACAGGGAGAGTGGCAAGCAGAGGGGGAAGCAGGCTCCCTGGTGAGCCAAGACCAAGATACGGGGCTTGATCCCAGGACCCTGAGATCATGACCTTAACCGACTGACCCAACCAGGTCCCTGATGAAGACATTATTAATCTTTTACCCTGAAAGCAAATTAAGGCCTAGTTTGGTTAGTGATATGACCATGGTTTAGAACTAGAAATACAATAAGTTGCACATCAGTCAAATGCCTGGAGACACTCATAGTGACACTAAGGCCTTAATAAATCAGCATATTTGTGGCTTGATGTGCTGGCCAGGGAAGTTCTTGGGAAAGCCCCTTGGTTCATCAGCATAAATTTACAGCAACAGTTTTAATAGATGGCATTGGAAACATGTCTTCTATCGGAAGTCCTCCCTGATAGCTGTTCACTTTGTGATGATGTCTTGGCCACAGTTCTGCTGAGCTGTATCACCACTGGGGCTTCAGTCAGTGGCAGCTCCCAGGGAGAATGTTTCTGTTTTCTCTAAATGGCCCTCTGAATGTAGTGCATACTGTATGTGTTCCCCCAACTGCCCTTGGATTCTGCTGGCATTCCAAGGCATCTTCCCCAGAAATACTTTCTTTGTGATGGGCAGCATCTTTAATGGAAGGCTACCAGAGCAGATGCTGCCTGCACATCTGGAGCTCCAGAGAGATGGGAAGTATATGTCCTCCAAGTGCTGCCCTTTCTGCAGACAGGTGCAGAAGTAAAATTACCCCAACTCCCACCTCTTGCCTTATGGGGCAACTCTGAATGTGGTCCATACCAATTTTTTTTAGTCCCTTTCCTTACTTGCACCCCCTTACCCACACGTTACTCATTTTCCAGCTTCAGAACTTGTCTCAGGGTCTGCTTACTGCTGAAGAGCCTAAGAAAAAGTATCTTGTGCTTTGAGTCATTTTGTAAGTTTATTCAAACACACACACACACACACGAGCAAACACACAATTAGTATTTTATTTGGAATGGCATTGAATTTTTAATATATTTGGTGTGAATTGATGCCTTTGTTTAGGTTTAACTAGCAACAAACCCTAAGAGAAGTGCAAATAGCAATCTGGGACATGAAAGAAGCACTACTACAAGAACACTATCAAGAAGGAAGGGACACAGCCCACTTTACAATGAAGTGTATAATTATGCAATTCACCAATTCTGCAGGGAAGCTCTGAAAACCAACACAGTTCAAGGCCTCAGAATTGTCTCACTGGAGCATTAATACATCAGAACCACAGCAATGGGTTGAAACCTGTCCCCGAGGGATAATTATTCTCCAATCTTCCAGCTACCACACAAATAGTCAAAAAAAAGAGACCTTGGTGGCCAATAAAATGAGCAGGCAAATGGGAGGTTAAGTTTCCAAGTCCTAAAGCTATAGGAGTATAGGGAACTGAGAAGGACATCACAGACAACTACAATTGATACCTGCACAAAAGTGAATTTCAATCCATGGATACAGAATATGGAATGCAGAATGATTAAATTATCCCCCCCCACCCACTCTGTAAGCTTCTGTATATGTTTTTAATATCCTTTAATTATTTAGTAGTAAAAGATTGTTTATAGCAGCAATGTCCACAATAGCCAAACTATGGAAAGAACCTAGATGTCCATCAACAGATGAATGGATCAAGAAGATGTGGTATATATACACAATGGAATACTATGTAGCCATCAAAAGAAATGAAATCTTGCCATTTGCGACAACATGGATGGAACTAGAGCGTATCATGCTTAGCGAAATAAGTCAAGCAGAGAAAGACAACTATCATATGATCTCCCTGATACATTTTCCTTTTTAAAATTTTTATTGTGTTATGTTAGTCACCATACAATACATCATTAGTTTTTGATGTAGTGTTCCAAGATTCATTGTTTACATAAACACCCAGGGCTCCATGCAATATGTGCCCTCCTTAATACCCACCACCAGCCTCCCCCACCCCCCTACTCACCTCCCATCTAAAACCATCAGTTTGTTTCTCAGAGTCCACCATCTGTCATGGGTCATCTCCCCTCAGATTTTCACCCCTTCACTTTTACTTTCCTTCACCTAATGTCCTCCATGTTATTCTCTATGTTCCATAAGTAAGTGAAATCTTATGATAATTGACTCTCTCTGCTTGACTTATTTCATTCTGTATAATCTCCTCTAGTCCCATCCATGTTGATGTAGAAGTTGGGTATTCAACATTTCTGATGGCTAATATTCCATTGTATATATGGACCACATCTTCTTCATCCATTCTTCTGTTGAAGAATTTATCCTCAGCTCTTTGCACAGTTTGGCTATTGTAGACATTGCTGCTATGAGTATTGGAGTACAGATGGCCCTTCTTTTACTACATCTGTATCTTTGGTATAAATACCCAATAGTGCAATTGCAGGGTCATATGGTGGTTCTATTTTTTATTTTTTGATGAATGTCCACACTGTTTTCCAAAGTGGCTGCATCAACTTGCATTCCCACCAACAGTGAAAGAGGGTTCTGCTTTCTCCACACCCTATCCAACATTTGTCGTTTTTGCCTTGTTAATTTTTTGCCATTCTCAATGTTTCTCAATGTGGTTTTTCTTTGAATTTTCTTGATGGCTAATGATGAACATCTTTTCATGTGTCTGCTAGTCATTTGTATGTCTTCAATGGACAAGTGTCTATTCATGTCTTCTGCTCATTTTTTTTTTAACTTATCTGTTTTTTGGGTGTTGAGTGTGAGGAGTTCTTTGTAGATCTTGGATTTCAGCCCATTGTGTGTAGTATAATTTGTGAATATCTTGTGCCATTCCATGGGTTGCCCCTTTGTTTTGTTGACTATTTCCTTTGCTCTGCAGAAGCTTTTATCTTGATGAGGTCCCAAAAGTTCATTTTTGCTTTTGTTTCCTTTGCCTTTGGAGACTTGTCTTGAAAGAAGTTGCTGTGGCCAATGTCAAAAAGGTTGCTGGCTATGTTCTCCTCTAGGATTTTGATGGATTCCTATCTTATGTTGAGGTCTTTCATCCATTTTGAGTTTACCTTTGTGTATGGTGTCACATACATAAAGAATGGTCAAGTTTCATTCTTCGATACATAGCTTTGGATCAACCAGGAAATCAAATAAGAACTTAGACAATTCATGGAAGCCAATTAGAATGAATACACATTGGTCCAAATCCTATGGGACAAAAAGGTGATCCTAAGAAAGAAATACATATCCATCCAAGTCTCACTCAAAAAAATAGAAATATCCCAAATACACAAACTCTCTTAACACCTTAAAGAACTGGAGAATCAACAACTAGTTAAGCCAACCCCACACATGAGAAGGGAAATAATTAAGATCAGAACAGGGATCAATGAGTTAAAACCAGCAATACAAAAGAACACATCAATGAAAATAGAAGCTGATTCTTTGTAAGAATTAATAAGATGGATAAACTGTTTGCCAAACTAATCCAAAAGAAAAGAAAGAGGACCCAAATTAATAAAATTATGAATAAAAAGGGAGAGACCATGACTAACACCAAGGAAATAGAAACAATCATCAGAAATTAATATCAACAGCTCTATGCCCAATAAGTTAAGCAACCTAGGAGGAATGGATGGATCCCTGGAAACCTATAAACTTCCAAGACTGAAACAGGGATAAACTAACTGACAACCTGAATAGACCAATATCTAGTAACAAGATTGAAGCAGTGATGAAAAACCTCGCAAAATACAAGATTCCAGGACCTGATAGATTCCCTGGAGAATTCTACCAAACATTCAAAGAAGAAATAATATGAATAATATGAATATGAGTAATATGAAGAATTAAAAAAAAATAGGAAGAGATTGAAAACTTCCAGACTCTTTCTACGAAGCCAGCATTACCTTGATTCCCAAACTAGGCAAAGACCCCAACAAAAAGGAGAATTTCAGACCCATATCCCTGATGAATATGGATATCAAGATTCTCAACAAGATCCTAGCTAATAGGATTCAACAGTACCTTAAAAAGATTATCTACCATCACCAGGTGTGATTTATCCCAAAATGCAAAGGTGGTTCAATATTCTCAAATCAATCAATGTCACAAAACAAACCAATAAAAGAAGAGAGAAGAATCATATGGTCCTCTCATTGATGAAGAAAATGCATTTGACAAAATACAGTATCTTTTCCTGATTAAAACTCTTCAGAGTATAGGGATAGAGGGAACATTCCTCAACTTCATAAAATCCATCTATGAAAAACCCACAGAAAATATCATTCTCAATAGCAAAAAGCTGACAGCCTTCCCATTGAGATCAGGAACACGACAAGGATGCCCACTCTAGCCACTATTGTTCAACATAGTACTAGAAGTCCTAACAACAGTAATTATACAACAAAAATACCCTTTTTGTGACTCTTAATCTCACAAAACAAACTGAGGGTTGCTGGGGGGAGGGGGTTTGGGAGAAGGGGGTGGGATTATGGACACTGGGGAGGGTATGTGCTTTGGTGAGTGCTGTGAAGTGTGTAAACCTGGTGATTCACAGACCTGTACCCCTGGGGATAAAAACATATGTTTATAAAAAATAAAAAATTAAAAAAAAATACCCTTTTTATAGTTTCATTGTTATTTTATAAGAAAACAACTGATTTCTGTGCACCGATTTTGTATCCTGCCACATTACTGAATTGCTGCATGAGTTCTAGTAATTTGGGGTGGAATCTTTTGGGTTTTCCACATAAACTATAATGTTATCTGTGAAGAGAGAGAGTTTGACTTCTTTGCCAATTTGAATACCTTTTATTTCTTTTTGTTGTCTGATGGGAAAACATTCCATGCTCATGGATCAGAAAAATAAACATTGTTGAAATGTCTATCCTGCCCAGAGTAATCTATACTTTCCACACCATCCCAATCAAAATACCATTGGCATTTTTCAAAGTGCTGGAATAAACAATCCTAAAATTTGTATGGAACCAGAGATGACCCTGAATGTTGAAAATGTTGAAGGAAAGGCAAGGAAATGTTGAAAAAAAAAAAAAATCTGGGGGCATCATGTTGCCTGATTTCAAGCTTATTACAAAGCTGTGATCACCAGACAGCATGGTACTGGCACAAAAACAGTCAAACAGACCAATGGAACAGAGTAGAGAGCCCAGATATGTACCCTCAACTCTATGGTCAAATAATCTTTGACAAAATAGGAAAAAACATCCAGTGGGAAAAAGACAGTCTTTTCAATAAACGGTGATGGGAAGTTTGGAAAGATTTACATTTTAAATTATATATCAGGTGCTACCTTTTAAGTTTTTCCTCCAATTATTTACTATTAATACATGAAAAGATAATCAATTTTTTAAAAGGAACATTTGAGTAGTTTACTTATGATCAACTTTATTTACTTCTTCCTCTACAAATTAATTATGCCTATTCTAGAATTTTATGTAAATGGAATCACAAGTGTAGAGTATTTTGAAATTGACTATTTTCACTCAGCTTAATTTTTTTAGATTTATTATGTTTTTATGTGTAAAATTAGTCCATGCCCTTTTTATTAGTGAAAAATAGTCTCTTATTGTAGATAGACAACAATTTATTAATCCATTGGTTGATGGAAAGTTAGGTTGTTTCCAGTTTTGAGCTTTGAGGATTAAAGCTACTATAAGCATTCATATGCAAGTCTTTGTATGCACATAACTTCACAATTCTTTTTGGTAAATACCTGGGTGCGAAATAATTTGGCCAAATAAAAGGGTATGCTTCACTTTATAAGAAACTATCCAATAGTTTTACGAAGTGACTGTACAATTTTACATTTCCGTCAGGAAGATTATGATTGTCCTGGTTGCTCCACTTGGTATTATTCATCTTTTAAATTATAGTCATTCAAGTAGATGTCTAGAGGCTTTCCTTCTCAGTTTTTTTTTTTTTTAATGTGTATCTTTCAAAAAGAAAGAGCCAAAGGTATTAATTTGGGAGAGTCCAATTTGTGTCATTTTCTTTGATGTGATTTTTGTGTTCTGTGATAAGTAATCTTGACTTACTTCAAGGAGGTGAGCATTTTTTCCTATTTTTTCTTCTTGGTGGTTCATATTTATAATTTTTACATTCAAGTCTATATTAAATTATTAAACATTTCTAGTTAAATCTTGTAAATGGTGAAAGGTAAGGGATGAACTTTACTTTTATTGAAAAGACTATCCATTCCCTATGACTTATCTTCACTCTTTCTGTCAAAAATCAATTAACCAGATATGTGTGAATCTAATTCTTGATTCTGCTCTGTTTTTTCCCAGTAACACAATGTCTTGATTACTGTAGATATATAGTAAATCTTAAAATCCAACTTTGATCTTTGAAAAAAAAATGTTCTAAGTCATAAACATATAATTTCCAAATTATTTTCAGATTATCTTGTTGATTTCTGCAAAATAATGCCTACTGGGATTTTGACTGGGATAAAATTAAATCTACAGATCAAAGACAATTGGCTTTTTAAGAACTAAAGTCTCTCAATCCATTAAGTTGGATATGTCTCTTCATTTAGCTGGGTATTCTTCAAATTTTCTGAATAATACTCATACCACATATTATACCACATATTTTGTTTAACTTATCCCTAAGAATCACTCTCTTTCTCTCTCTCTCTTAACTTCGTTACAATAGTCTTTATTTTTGGGACATATAGAGCCTCAAGTTTGGGGAATCTCACATTTTAATGCAATTATAAGTGGTATTATACTTTAAATTTCATTTTAAACTATTTCTAATAGAGAAATAAAATTTATTTTTGTCATTGACTTCATATCTGAGACTTTGCTAAATTAACATATAAGTTTAAATAAGTTTTTGTAGATTTGTTAGTATTTCCTACATGGAAAATTATGTTTTCTTTTTTATTTTCCAATTGGCTTGTTTTTATTTCTTCTACATGTCTGATTGTTCCTGCTAGAATGTCCGGTACCACACTGAATAGGAATGGAAAGAAAATATGTCTTTTCCTTGTTTCAGATTTTAGAAGGAAAATTGTTACTCTTTCACCATTAAATATGATGCTAGCTAGTTTCTTTATGGATGTCTTTATTAAATTGAAGATGTTCCTTTTACTCAAATTTCCTGGGAGGTTTTATCATAAATCCATTTATGATAAATATACACTTATCAAGAATTGGTGTTGAATTTAATCAAATGCTTATTTCATTTATTGGAAATTATACTGCTTTCTCTCTTAATCTGTTAATATGGTAAGTTACATTGATCTAATGTTAAAATGATTTTGTATTTCTGGAATGAACTCCATTTGGACATGATTGATATAGTGTCTTTTTTAGATTCAAATAACTAATATTTTGTTGAGGTCTTCATGCTCAATTTCTTTTCTTGAAATACTTTTGGTTTTGGGGCACATGGGTGGCTCAGTTGGTTAAGCAACTGCCGTCAGCTCAGGTCATGATCTCAAGATCCTGGTACTGTGTCAGGCTCCCAGTTCTGTGGGGAGCCTGCTTCTCCCTCTCCCTCTCCCTGCAGCTCTCCCTGCTTGTGCCCTCTCTCTCTCTAAAAAAAAAATAATTTTTAAAAGAAATATCCTTAGTTTGGGGATCAGGTTATCAAAGTAAAAATGGCTTAATAAAATTAGGTGGGAAAAATTGATTTAAAATTTTTTTAATTTTATTTTATTTTTTCAATTATTTTTCAAAATTCAAATTTTTTGAATTTTGAATAAAATTCAAAATTTTTATTTTTATTTTAATTTTATTTAAAAATTTTAAAAAAATTTAATTTTTTAAAAAATTTAAAATTAAATTTTTTAAATTTAATTTTATTTTTTCAGGTGAAAAAATGCACCACACCCAGTGCTCCATGCAATACGAGCCCTCCTTAGTACCCACCACCAGGCTCACCTAACCCCCCATCCACCTTCCATCCAAAACCCTGAGTTTGTTTCTCAGAGTCCACAGTCTCTCATGCTTCATCTCCCCCTCCAATTTCTCCCAATTCACTTTTCCTAATGTCTTCCATGCTATTCCTTATGCTCCACAAGTAAGTGAAACCATATGATAATTGACTATCTCTGCTTGACTTACTTCACTCAACATAATCTCCTCCAGTCCCGTCCATGTTGATATGAAAGTTGGATATTCATCCTTTCTGATGGAGGTGTAATATTCCATTTTATACATGGACCATATCTTCTTTATCCAGTCTTCTGTTGATGACTTTTCTTTATTTTTAAGTGTTTTTTTTTTTCCACACAGCAATATGGATTTTTTTGTGAAATTCTGTTTCTGCATTTATTGAGAGAATCATGTGTTTTTTATTCTTTATCATATTAAAATGGTATATTATATCAATCATTTTTTTGGATATTAAGTTGTCCTTGTCTACCTGAGATAATATCACTTAGTAATATTATATAATCCACTTTATATGTTGCTGGATTTGATTTGCAGTATTTTGTCTATTACTTAGGGGAGGTTGTTCTAGAGTTTTGCTTTGTTTTATCTTACAACATGCTGTCTGGTTTAGTATCCAGGTAATACTGGCCTCACAAAGAATTAGAAAACATTTGATCTTCTATTTTGTGGAAAACTTCCTAAAATATTGATATTAACTCACTTTTAAATGTTTCGCAGTATGTGCCTGTGAATAGATATGGGCCTGGAATTTCTTTGTGGGAAGTTTTAAAGTGTGAATTCAATCATTTAACTTGTTATAGATCTATTCAGATCTATTCAGATCTGCTCCTTTCTATTTCTTCTTTCTCTTTCTGTGTACGTTCAGCAGCGATGTCTCTTCTTTCATACTAATTTTAGTAATTTGAGTTTTCTCTGTTGTTTTGTTTTCTTGGAAAGTCTATGTGGAGTTTCATTTTGTTAAACTTTTCAAAGAGCCATTTTTTTATTGTTTTATTTTCTTTAACCTTATATTTTTATTTCATTAATTTATGCTCTGATCTTTAATTTTCTTACTTTTGCTAACTTTAGGTTTAATTTATCCTTATTTTTCCAGTGTCTTAAGGTAGAGTGTTAGATTATTTATTACTCTTATATTTCTTCTCTTTTACAGTATGGATATTTACCGCTATAAATTTCCCTCTATGGATTGCTTTAGTTGCATTCTGTAAGTTTTGTCATATTTTTCTTTATTTTTCATCTCTAATTTAATTATAATGTGGTATGGAAATATTACTTCTATACTCCTCTATACTCTCTCCTCTTTTTAATGCAATTATTATAGCACATAGTGCTTCATAGTTTTTAAGTACTGGATGTTACATATAAAAATATACAGAGATAATATTAGCCCACAGATATAATTCATTCTTCAGAGTGAGTTAAATTTTCTTCTGGCAGGCATTTGCAGCCATAAGATGATTTGCAGGTAGTTTTCAGTTCTACAAAGCCTTCTACCTCTTAACCACACTTACTCATTTAAGACTGAATGATAGTTAAAATCTCTATAGGATTTTGCCTTATACTTCATACTTCTTTGTCTCCTTTCCTATCTAATCCCCTTTCCTACTTCCTAGTTGTTTTTCCCAAGAATACATTTTCCTGGGTGGCTTGTTTCCTTGTGTTTTGTGTGCTGCTTGATTGTGAACTAACATTTACTTAATCTTTCCCCTACTATTTTGAGAGTCCAGATGCTTTACTTCAAAGATAATTTTTTTACAGTGAAGATTAAACCATAATTTATTTAATATAGGCATCTTTCCATAGAGAATGAGATTTTCCAATGTCTCATAATTATAAGCAATATAACAAAAATACAAATGTGTATTTGTGCATAGGTGAAAATATTTTAGTAGAATAAATAGGAACAAAATTACTGGGGCACCTGGGTGGCTCAGTGGGTTAAAGCCTCTGCCTTCAGCTAAGATTATGATATTAGGGTCCTGGGATTGAACCCCACATCAGGCTCTCTGCTCAACAGGGATCCTGCTTCCCACCACCCCCGCCTGCCTCTCTACCTACTTGTGATCTCTGTCTGTCAAATAAATAAAATCTTAAAAAAAAAAAAAAAGAATAGAATTACTGAATCAAAGACATGCCTTTAAAATTTTAATTTTGATAGGGTCCGAATGCTCTCCAGGAAAAGGTATCAGCATTTAAACTCCTACCAACTGGGTATACAATTGTCTATTTTATTAAGCCTTGGATCAACACACAATATTATTTATTTTTTTTAACTTCAACCAGTATGGTGAATGAAAATATACCTCATGATTTCATTTTTTTCTTTTTCTGACTAAAGGAAGTTGGCCAAAAATTTAAACTTCTTTTGGCCATTTGTGTTCCTGTGAATGGCCCATTTTTAGCCTTTGCTCATTTTTCCATAACAAAGTTTGAGGATGCACATTTTGTTCATTCTACACACCATTTTATAGTTCTTGTCAAAGTAGTTGCTAACATTAAGAAATGGGAATATTTAACATTTTTAAAAATCCATATTTATAGCTTCTCCTGAATATTAAGGCTCTTCAACCGTGGGCCCCTTTTGGCCATAAATACCAGGAACAGAAGAAAGGCTTTTTCCTCTAGTGGTGCAGGTAGGTCTTGGATCCCAAGTTCCTCTCCCAGAGATATTTTTTGTTTTAATTCTTATGGCATCTATTGGGCAAAACAAAGTTGGGAATACTTTAGCTCTGCTCCGTTGTTCTAGCTTAATGTGGAAATCTTAGATTCTTATCTGCCACTGTGTGACAGGCTGAATAAATGAATTAATGCAGGTAAAACATTTATGGAAGCACTTTGCATATTTAAGGAGTCCCTGAATAGTATTGTCATCATTATCATCATTATTATCATTAACATTACCGGTTCTCAACCTCTGTGTCAGGCTGTCAGCACCACCAAAAAAGAACAAAGACTCATAGGAGGGACTCTGCTGAGACTTCTTTTATTATTTTTCTTTAAGTTCATAATAAATTAGCACACACTTAGTGGATAATTACATCTATTTATTATCTCAGGATTCTGTAGATCAGACATCTGGCATAGCATGATTGGGTTATGTGCTCAGGTTGAAATCAAGTAGTTGGCCAATTACATGCTTATATGGAGGGTCCTCATTGGGCCCTCTCCCAAACTCATTTCTGGTGTTGAAAGAATTCAATTTCTTGTGTTATAAGAATGAAGTCCTATTTTCTTGCTGACAGGCACCTAAGGATATCTCTCAGCTCATATATGTCACTCACAAGTTCTTGTTCCTTATCCTCCTCCATATCAAAGCCAGGAACAAAGAGCTTTCTTCATTTTAAATCCCTCTCACTTTTGCAATGTTTTGACTAATATCTGTGATCATTCATAAATCTCTGTACTTGTAAAGAGCTCATATGATTAGGTTAAGGCCACCTATAATCATCCTATTTTAAGGTCAACTGATTAGTAATTTTAATCATATCTGAAAGCTCCCTTTTCCATGTAAAGTATAATCATGTGAACTAACATCAGACACCAAGATCATGGGGCCTGTCTTAGAATTCTACAACACTAATCATGGCAGGCCTAAAGAAACGGCACTCATAGGACATCTTTAAAATCACATCAGTTAGTAAAGCTATGAAAATAAACCCATATTGTTCCACACAATACCTCATTTCTATCTTTCTCTGTACATTTGAAAACTGAGCTCCAGTGTAAGCCCACTGATTTCCTGGACTACAGAGGGTCCTTATCTCCCCAAGTGGATGGTCTTACCAGTGCCTGAGGTCACCTATCCAACAGGATCAGCAAGAATGTCTACATTTTCATTTTACAGTCCTCTTAAGTACATAAGAGCTATACAAATAGAATTCTAAAGACTTTTGGTAAGATTGAATTAATTCTAAGTGAGATTCCTGGGCCAGGTAACTCATTCATAAATAATGCAAAATAGATTCCCTGATATTCTGGTACTTATTTATTTATTCCCTCCAGAACTGTTATGAATGCAGAAATGTTTCAAAGCTCTTACATCTGTGTCAAAGTCAAAATGTGTTTTCTGATGGCTTGAATTCAAATTTGCTTATTTGATTTCTTTTTTCCCCTCATGGTGCCAAGGAATTGGTCTGGCAATTAGTTAGCTATGTAGTTATCTCTTAGTACAAAGGTCAAGTGGATGTGATGTCACTGAACTCCACATCAGCCACACCACTGCTATACCCTCTGTGATCTGCGCATTCATAATGGATGCCTCAGGCACCTACCACTTCTTCCCCAAAGCTGTATGGTGTTCATATTCACTTACTAATTATACTAAAGGCACAGCAAGAAGGCTATTGGAGGAATCTCTTTTACCTAGGTGTGAGGCACTTATTTCTACCTCTGATTAGGTTGACAACAAAGCTGTACCCATTGGGAGGAGGAATCCCATTCATCAGTGAGGCTTGCCCTTTGAAATAAAAATCCATTGCATGGGCCTGGGCTTGAGGTGATTTTCACAAGGGCTGACAACTGGTATTCCACACACACTTATCAGAAGTAACGAAATAGATCTCTTTTTACCATGCCAGAGGTAGGCTTCATTGTTGCTGAATCACTATGAAGCCCACAGAATCCTTGAGAGGGAGCTAAAGCATCCAGAGTGGATGCAAAGGCACAGGGACCTGGTGGGTTGAATATTGCAGGAACAATAACTAATTAACTGATGTGGAAGAATTTCAACAGTTTAGAAATTTACTCAGCTATGTCAGTTTATACTTGACTTAGGAGAAACAAAGTTAATGGGACCTATTCTACCCATATATTTTTGCCTTTTGCTTATTTCACTCCTCACTTCTATCCCTGGATGAAAATCCCTTTCTTTGTGTCATCTTAAAGAAGTCCATTTTTCAGGACATATTTTTCTGTAATAAAGACTTATGAGATATTAACTATAAGCTGTAAGCTGTACAGAAAAAAAAAATACAGTGACTATTAGGGAAGAGGAAGTGCTCTAGACAAGAAAGAAATGCTGGGAATAGAATCTGGAGGCCACACACGAGAACACTGACCTTCCTAATGTCACAGAAAGCACTGAGGGTCACTGTAAGAAAATGCTGCTAAATTTTGGCTCACACTTACTATAGATATCTCACCTCCTCCAGTACCCAGAATCCTTCTCCTCCATGACCTTATATAATTTACAGAGGTATCCCCAAGACCTAAAGCCAATTCTCTTATACCCTATTGTTCTACCCCCAAACTGATTTTCCCAGTAACAGAGTGAGGACCTCGACACTATTTGAATTCTGCTCTTGTTGGTCATTGTTCTGCTGGAATGAACATATGTGGTTTGGGAAGATGGAGAAAATATCATGCAGTGAAACTTGGACCTTAAAACACATCATGTATACAATACTCTCATGTGTGACTAAGTTCAGAGAACTATTCCATCTTAATGTTTCAGGGAGGATTGTGGAAATCTCATAAATGGCAACCACAAAGCACTCAAACCATGATCCTGGTGCAAACATGAATGACAAGTTTCTCTTATTCACATCACATATTCTTTTGACAGATCAGATTGATGGTTTTGAATATTTAACTAGACAACATAAAGCTTTGAAATTTGGGCAGGTAATGTGTGTGTGTGTGTGTGTGTGTGTGTGTGTGTGTGAAGTCTTACTACACTCTCAGGTGTCTGTTTTCAACAGAACAGTGGTACATTTCATGAGAATCTAATAGTACTTGATTGATTTTTTTTCACTTGGTGCAGATGAGACCTGGACATATTTCAAACATCACAGAATATTTTGTATTCCTAAAACAAGACATGTATTTAGTCCAGTATTTGAAATATAGCGTAAGAAAGAGTGGTTCACTGAATTGTCCTTTGAATCACTCCCTGATATGGTCAGAGAAGAGCTCTCTTCACATTCCAATCCTTCCATGATATGAGAGGCATAGCTGTCCCTGAGGGATAGATAACATGGTAAAAAAAGAGTTAGTCCACCTCTTTTCCAGTGTGGGGAGAAATGCCCTGATTCAGTGAAATGTTCTTAGCTGTAGTTTGGTGTCCTTTTCTCTGAAGGTTGCTATAACAAAATACATTAAACTGGATGGCTTAAACAAGAGAAATTTATTTTTTCGTAGTTCTGGAGGCTAGGAAGTCCAAGATCATGGTGCTGGCCAATTGGGTTTCTGGTGAGGATTGTTCCTGGTTTGCAGATGACCACTTGTTTCCTCATATGACAGAGAGACAGAACAGGATTTCTGGTGTCTGTTTTTATTAAGACATTAATCCAACTCAAGGACCCTACTCTTATGAGCTTTTAAATCTAATTATCTCCTAAAGATTCCATCTCCAAATACAATCACATTGAGGTTTAAGGCTTCAACATATAAATTTGAGTGGGACACAATTCTGTCATAGCAGTTAGTGTAGATCCATGATTTGTAATCCCATATAGTATTGTAAAATTTGCACTATATTTGCTAAAGCTGCACTGTTGTTTGAATATGTGTTCTCCCAGATTCATATGTTGAAATCTTAAACCCTAAAGGTATTAGTAGGCAGAACTTTGTGAGCAATACATTTCTGTTTTTTATAAGCTATCCCACCCATGGTGTGTATTACAGCAACCAAGCAGACTAAGAAAAGCTACCATAAGAAAATACCATAAAATGGTTGACTCAAACCACAAAAATATATTGTCTTACAGGTTTGAAAGTTGGAAGGTATTAAGGTATTGGCAAGAAGGCTCCGTCACAGGGCTGTGAGAGAGGAATCTCTTCCAAGGCTCTCTGCTTGGCTTGCAGGCAACCATTTTCACCCTGTGTCTCTTCATATATTGTCTTTCTTCTATCTATGTTTGTGTCCACATTTTCCCTTTTACAAGGACAACAGACATTGAATTTGGGCCTACCTAACACCCTCATTTTAACTTGATTACCTCTGTAAAGACATTATTTCCAAATGAGGTCACATTCAGAGGCATTGGAGACTAGGATTTAAACATGTGAAATTTGGAGGAAACAATTCAAGTCATAACACCCGTAATACCCATGCTTCCCTTTTACAACAAATACCTGATGTATCTTACTTTTCTGAAATAAAATCTGTAAATAATATAACCTACTTACACAGAAAAATTTTTAAAAAAACTAGTATAATGCTCTAATTGTCACATCAGAGGGAAAGAAAATGAAAGTAATTTAGAATAATAAGGATCTCACTTCCACCTTGTGCTTTAATTATTCTTAGGAATCACTGAGCTGTCTTGGAATTTCCAGAATGACATGTGTGTGACTGCATGTGTCTGTGTGTGTGAGAGTATGTGTACTTATGGGTCTGTATACATATGTGAGTGTGTGTGCATGAATGTATGCATATGGGTGTGGTATGTGTATGCATATGACTATGTGTATGTATATGAGTGTGTGAGTATTATATGTGGACACTTGTGTGTGTGTGAGAGAGAGAGATGTTATTCACTGACACTATGATGGTTGTGCCTTTTCACTATATTCAGGTCCTTGTCACACTCGATGCTGTCAAGGAGGCATTTAAAAATAAATACCTCCTCATCTAGGACTCATTAGCTGTGGATGGTAAATGCTCTGTTTACAGATAGTACCTCAGGGTACAGAGGAGATCTAGGGGCTCTGAACTAAGTCAAGAATGATGGGGTTGAGCAGATAGGGAAAAGATACAGACTACATGTACTGATGATTAAATAAAGGACAAGTGGGGGATGACTCTGATAGTTTTCTGCCTATATGTCCAGAGAAATTGTAATATTTTTACCCAAGAGAAGGGATAGTGAAAAGAAATAAGAATTTATTACAAAAGAGAATAAATTTCATTGTAGATACATTGAAATAGAAATTGAAATATACAACACAAATCTGACCTGGAATTCAGCTAAATGGGGCTAGAGTGTAGATCTGGAAGGCAAAAATCCATGCAAAATAGAAGATTCTAGCAGGAGAGAGCATATAGGCTTCTCACTTGTAAATGCAGCTCATTTTCATTTGAATACCAGTTATGACATAATTATTCACATAATTATGCTTGAAAAATGTAGTTTGAATACACATCCATAGCACTAGGATTTGATGATATTATCTTATATGCTTCAGAGAACCCTGATTCAAATCAGTTTGGCAAGTTTTGATGAGTGCACACTCTGTACTCCTTGTCAGGGAGCAAAAGTAAGGATCTCTGCTAGGTTCACTGATATGTCCTGTATGCATAGATTCCATATGGTAGCTACCAGAGAACAATTGTTCGTTGAAGTACTGTCCTCATAAAGCCTGTAGAACTTGAGAAAATACAAGACTTCACACATGCACGTTGTGGCTGCACACAAATGCAAACATATAGGCATGCATGCACAACATACATATGCAAAGATACTAAATTAAAATTTTCTTAAAGTAGCTCCTACCGGGACACCTGTGTTTCTCAGCCAGTTAAGCATCCAATAATTGATCTCAACTCAGGTCTTTTTCTTGGGGTCATAGATTCAAACCCTGCTTTGGGGCTCGAAAAAATAAAAAATAAACTAAAAATAAATAAATAAATAAATAAATAATTTAAAAATAAATAATAATAAAAGTAGATCCTGCCATGTATAGTCTGAATGAGGGGTTTTCCAAAGTGTTTCTTTTGTAGATTTTTCAGATAGACTCAGGAAACTCCCTGAAAAACAAAATCTAGTACATTTATTTAAAACCAATTTTTAAGAGTCTCTAATGCATTCATCATCTCCAAGAGGGGAGAAGAATGTGTGTGCTGGCCACAATGTACCTTTCACAGACACACAGTGTCTTCCTTTCTTTTCTTCTTTCTTCAACCCCTCATTCTTGCCCTGATGTCCTCCTACAAAGGTGTCTCCTATACCAGTAAGTGAAGGAAAGGAACGTTTTGAGAGTTGTAATCTTTCAGACAGACCTCTGCCTTTGCATACCTGTGTTGGAATACTACACCTCCCTGAAAGTTCTCAAGCTCAGGCTGGGCCACTTTCTCCATCATCTGGGCATCTCCTCAGTAGTATTCCTTACCTCTGGAAACTCAGCTCAGGTGGGATAGAAGAGCCCACAAAATTCAATCAGCAAATTCCTTGCTCTGCAGAAGACTATTTTTTTTTAATCATCTTACCCCATTTGGCACCAGCCATCCCATAAGCCTTCAGTAATGAAATCTAATCTTTTTTAAAAAGTCTATTTTGAAAAGTTAAGATGGTAAATCCCATGAAAATGGAAAAATATAGAATATTTACATTTCTTGCTGTTATTAGATAAGGAAGGAAATAATTTTGTTCTTTGAGATTCTTACATTTTACTGGGGGAATCAGATAAACTGGTTTAAAATAGTGAAAAACAAAATGAGAAATATGGAATCATTATGTGGGCTTCAGGTCTAGAAGAATGAACCCATTTGTGTGAGTTGTATAGGAAAAGGTATCCACGTTGTGCTGGGGTATTGTATAGGTTATGACAATGTGGGCCATCTCTAAGATGGCTAAACACCTACATGAGTCATGCTTTAATCAACTCAATATGAAGTTTGTGTGAAGTTCACTTGAAAGAACTAATTGTCCTCAAATGCTTGCCAGACTCAGTAGAAAGTGAGGTGTTCTCCTGGGGTATATGAAAGTGCTGGTGACTTTGATTTTGTACCTTTTCTATAGATGCACGTATATAAGTGTTTTAAAATACTCAAAATATTTGAAATATGATTTTTCAAATTCACCCTGCTATCAGGCATTTTGCACTAAGGATAGGCAGAACGGATGTCTGGTTCATAAATGGAGATTCTGGAAAAATTCTGCCTCCTCCGTGAGAATATAGTTATTTTTTGGCAGACATAGACGTTTGGGGGTGGATTTTCATAGGCTTGACAAAAACATATCTTTTGCAACTTCCTTCCCTGCTGTCATTCTTTTCATTTTTAATCTACTGCATATGCTTCCTCAAAATATGAAAATATAGAAGTTATTAATATACCCAAGAGTAGAATAGAACATAGCCATTTAATCATATCAGTAACCTTTGAAATCTCACAAAATCCCTCAAACTATTTAAAGTGCATGATGCCACTAATCTTACTCTTTTTTTCCCCTGTGTAATTTTGAGCAATAATTCCTTATTTCCCTCATCCTCCCCAGCCCCCAATAACTACCATTCTATTCACTGCTTCTATGAGTTTTTTTTTTAATATATCACCTGTAAGTGATATCATACAGAATTTGTCTTTGTCTGTCTAGTTTATTTCATTAGAATAATGCCATCTAGATCCATCCATGTCATCACAAGTGGCAGGATTTCCTTCTTTCCCATTGATGAGTAATATTTCTGTGTGTGTGTGTGTGTGTGTGTATGACATCTTCTTTATCCATTCTTCCATTGATGGACATTTAGGGTATTTCCATATCTGTTGTGAATACTAAAATCATAGACATGGTTATGCAGATATCTCTTTGAGACCCTGATTTTGTTTCCTTTGAAAACTTGCCCCAAAGTGAGATTACAGGATCATATGGTAGTTTTACCTTTTAATTTTTGGGGGAGCATCCATATTGTTTCCCATAGGGACTACACTAACTTACATTCTCACCAATAGTGCACAAGCATTCATTTTTCTCCACACATTTATCAGCACTTACTGTCTCTTGTTTTATTGATGATGTCCATTCTTTTTTTTTTGTCTACCTTCCAATTTTATTTGTTTTATTTTAATTCCAGTGTAGTTAATATATGATATTATATTTAGATTAAATTGTACAATATAATGATTCAACAATTCTATGTATGTATGTATATATATATATATATATATATATATATATATATATTTCTTGAGTTGTTTATTTTAGCCATTGTGACAAGGAAGAGGTGATATCTTACTGTGTTGGTGATTTGCAGCATCATCAAGTGGAGACAAGAGCCACTTACACCAAGCCCAGCACCCCTGTGCCCAGCAGGTGCATCTCTATGAGAACAAGTCAGCCTGAGAATCAGTGCAAGAGGCCTTGCACAAACTCCTCATGTACTACTGATCAAAGTATCCTGCAAAGCTTCACTTCAATTCTTATTTTTAAATTACTGTATTTTTATTTCTGAATTGTTACAAATAATATATATTAATGTATATATTCTATAGATGTGTACATATATGTATATATGCATATGTGTGTATATATATATCTTCTTATATACATTACATATATATATTCTTTTAAGAAGTAGACCAAAACACATCTAGGGTATAGATTTTTTTTTTCCTAGACAAAATGATAAGATGGGGAAATCACCCACCCCAAAAAAGAACAGGAAGTAGAGGTAATAGCCAGGGATTTAATCAATATAGATGTAAGTAAGATGTCTGAAATAGAATTTAAAACAATTATAAGGATACTAGCTGAGCTTGAAAAAAGTTTAGAAGACACTAGAGAATCCCTTACTACAGAGATAAAAGAACTAAAATCTAGTCAAGCCAAAACTGAAAATTCTATAAATGAGATACAAACCCAAATGGATGGCATAATAATGAGGATGGATGAATCAGAGTAACAAATCAGTGATATAGAAATAAAATTATAGAAAATAATGAAGCTGAAAAAAAAAAGAGGGAAAGAAATGTATTAGATCATGAGGGTAGACTTAAGGAGCTCAGCAACTTCTTAAAATGTAATAACATTCATACATTAGAAGATAAAGAGAGAGAAAAGGAGAAAGAGGGTTTATCTGAGCAAATTATAGTTGAAAACTTCCCTAATCTGGAGAAGGGCACAGACATCAAAATCCAAGAAGCACAGAGAACTCCCACAAAATTCAACAAAAGCCAGCCATCACCAAGACATATTGTCAAATTCACAAAATTCAAAGATACAAAAAGAATCCTGAAAGAAGGAAGGGGGAAAAGTCCTTAAAATACAAGGGAAAACAAATGAGGTTCTCAGGAGATCTATCCACAGAAATAGAGCAGGGCAGAAGAAAGTGGTAAGAGGTACCTGGGTGTTTCAGTTGGTTAAGCCTCTGCCTTCAGCTCAGATCATGGTCTCAGTGTCCTGGAAGTAAGCCCTGCATTGGGCTCTCTGCTCCACAGGGAGTTTGCTTCCCCCTCTCTCTGCCTGCCTCTCTGCCTACTTGTGATCTGTCAAATAAATAAATAAAATCCTTTTTTTTTTTTTTAAGTGGCAGGATATATTTCATGTGCTGAATGGGAAAAATATGCAGCCAAGAATATTTTATCCAACAAAGCTTTCATTCAGAATAGAGGAAGAGATAGTTTCCCAAGAAAACAAAAACTAAGGAGTTTGTGACCACTATGCCAGCCCTGCCAGAAATATTAAAGGGAATCTTTGAGTAGGTGTGTGTGTGGGAAAGCAATACAGACTAGAAAGTAACAGAGAACATCACCAGAAATTTATAGGTAACACAATGGCATTAAATTCATGTTTTTCAATAATCACTCTGAATGTAAATGGACTAAATGCTCCAGTCAAAAGACACAGAGTGCCAGAATGGATAAAAAAAAAAAGACCCATCATATGCTGGCTACAAGAGACTCATTTTAGTCCCAAAGACACCTGCAGATTGAATGTTAGTGGATGGAAAGCCATCTGTCATGCTAAGGGATGTCAAAAGAAGGCCAGAGTATTCATACTTATTTCAGATAAACTAGATTTTAAACAAAGACTGTAACAAGAGATGAAGAAAGGGATTATATCATAATTAAGGGTTTATCCAAAGAGAAGATCTAAGAATTGTAAATATTTATGCAGCCAACTTGGGAGCACCCAAATATTTAAATTGATTAATAACAAAATTAAAGAAACTCATCAATAATAATAATAATACAACAATAATAGGGGAATTTAACCCCACTTACGCCAACGGATAGATCATCTAAGCAGATAATCAACAAAGAAGCATTGACTTTGAAAGACACACTGGACCAGATGAACTTAACAGGTATATTCAGAACATTTTATCCTAAAGCAGCAGAATACACATTCTTTTCAAGTGTACATGGAAGACTTTCCCAAGTCAAAAATCTATCTTCACCAAGGACAAAAAGATCAAGATCATTCCATTCATATTTTCAGACCATACTATGAAACTTGAAGCCAACACAAGAAAAAATTTGTAAGATCACAAATACATGAAGGTTAAAGAAGATCCTACTAAAGGATGAATAAGTTAGCCAGGAAATTAAAGTAGAAATTTAAAAAGTATGAGAAATCAAATGAAATTTAAAACACAACAGTCTAAAACCTTTTGGATGCAGTAAAGGCAGACTTAAGAGGGAAGTAATTGTGATACAGGCCTACCCCATAAAGCAAGAAAAGCCTCAAATACACAACCTTAAACCTAAAAGATAGAAAGAGAACAGCAAATAAAGTCTAAAGCCAGCAGAAGGGAAATAATAAAGATTAGAGAAGAAATAAATGGTACAGAAAATACCAAAAAAAAAAAAAAAAAACTTGTAGAACCAATGAAACTAAGAGCTGGTTCATTGAAAAAATTAATAAAATTTTAAAACTCTATCCAGATTTATCAAAAAGCAAAAAGAAAGGACCCAAACAAAAATCAAGAATGAAAGAGGAGGGATCACAACCAATGCTGCAAAAATACAAATAATCATAAAAGAATCTCATGAAAAATTATATGTCAACAAATTGGGCAATCTAGAAGAATTGGACAAATTTCTTGAAGTATACAAACTACCAAAACTGAAAAAGAAACTGAAGAAGTAGAAAATTTGAACAGACCCATAACCAGCAAGGAAATGGAATCAGTAATCTCAAATCTCCCAACAAAATAAAGTCCAGGACCAGATGGCTTCCCAGGGTAATTTTACCAGAAATTAAAGAAAATGTAATATCTATCTATTCTTCCAAAATTGTTCTAAAAAAACAGAACTGGAAGAAAAACTTCCTAACTCATTCTCTATGGCCAGCATTACCTTGATTCCAAAACCAGAAAAAGACCCCACTAAAAGGAGAATTACAGGCCAATATCCCTGATAAACACAGGTGCAAAAATTCTCAATGAGATACTAGCAAAATCAAATCCAATGGTACATTTAAGAATTATTCACCACAATCAAGTGGGATTTATTCCTGGGCTGCAAGTGTGGTTCAATATTTGTGAATCAATCAACATGATATACCACATTAATACAAGAAAGGATAGGAACCATATGATCCTTTAATAGATATAGAAGAAACATTTGCAGAGGACAGCCTCCATTCTTGATAAAAACTCTCAGTAAAGTAGGTAGGGATAGAAGAAATGTATTTCAACATCATAAAGGCCATATACAAAAGACCTGCAGCTAATATCCTCAATGGGAAAAAAAAGGCAGAGTTTCCCTTTATGGTCAGGAATAATATAGGGATATCCATCTCAACATTACTATTTAACATAGTATTTGAAGTCTTAGTCCAGCAATAAACAACAAAAAGAATAAAAGGCATCCAAATCAGCAAGGAAGAAGCAAAACTTTCAATATTAGCTTACAACATGATACTTTACATAGAAAACCAAGACTCTACCTGAAAACTGGAAATTACCTTTTGCGTATATAAAGAGCACCCAGCAAAAATGGAAAATAGAACCAATAAACAAATTCATCAAAGTCTCACGGTATAAAATCAACATACAGAAATCTGTTGCATTCTATACACCAACAATGAAGCAGCAGAAAAAGAAATCAAGGAATCGATCCATTTACAATTGCACCAAACCAATAAAATACCTAGGAATAAACCTAACCAAAAAGGGAAAAGATATATACTCTGAAAACTACAGAAATATATGAAGGAAATTGAGGAGGACACAAAGAAATGAAAAACATTCCTTGCTCATGGATTGGAAGAACAAACATTGTTAAAATATCTATACTATCCAAAGCAATCTATGTATTTAATGCAATCCCTATCAAAATACCACCAGCATTTTTCACAGAGCAAAAACAAACCCTCATCAAATTTGTACAGAACCAGAAAAAACCCTGAATATCAAAGCAGTCCTGAAAAAGAAAAGAAAAACTGAAACCATCACGATTCTGGACTTCAAACTATATTTACAAAACTGCTGTCATCAAGACAGTATGGTACTGACATGGAAATAGATAAATCAATGGAACAGAATAGAAAACTCAGAAAGGGACCACCAACTATATGGTAAAATAATCTGTTTTCTAAAGATTTATTTATTTATTTATTTGAGAGAGAGAGAGAGAGAGAGACAGCACAAATAGGAAGGTCAGAGGGAGAGAGAACCTCAAGCAGACTCCATGATGAGCACAGAGTCCGACACAAGGCTTGATCTCAGGAACTTTAGATCATGACCTGAGCTGAAACCAAGAGTCAAGTGCTTAACCGAATGCACTTCCCAGGTTCTCCATGGTCAATTAATCTTTGATGATATAAGAAAGAATATCCAATGGAAAAAAAGATAGTCTCATCAACAAATTGTGTTAGGAGAACTAGACAGCAACATGCAGAACAATGAAACTACACCACTTTCTTACACCATACACAAAAATAAATTCAGATGGGTGAAAGACATTTATGTGAGACTTGAAGTCATAAAAATCCTAGAGGAGAAAACAGGTAGCAACTTCTTTGACATCAGCCACAGCAACTTCTTGCTAAACAGGTCTCCTTATGTAAGGGAAACAAAAGCAAAAATAAGCTATTGGGACTTCATCAAGATGAAAAAGGTTCCGCACAGTGAAGGAAATAATCAACAAAACTAAAAGGCAACTTTCAGAATGAGAAGATATTATCAAATGACATATCTGATAAAGGATGAGTAATCAAAATCTATAAAGAACTCATCAAACTCAAAACAAAATACCTCAAATAATCCAGTTAAGAAGTTGACAGATGACATGAATAGACATTTCCCCAAAGATGTACAGATAGATGGCTAACAGACACTTGAAAAGATGCTCAACATCACTCATCATCAGGGAAATACAAATCAAAACCACAGTGACATACCACCTCACACCAGTTAGAATGGTTAAAATTAACAAGTCAAGAGGTGCCTGGGTGGCTCAGTGGGTTAAAGCCTCTGCCTTTGGCTCAGGTCATGATCTCAGGGTCCTAGGATCAAGCTCCACGTCGGCCTCTCTGCTTCATGGGGAGCCTGCTTCCACTGCCTGCCTCTCTGCCTACTTGTGATCTCTGTCAAATAAATAAATAAAATATTTTTAAAAAATTAACAAGTCAAGAAATGACAGATGTTGGCAAGGATGTGGAGAAAGGGGAAACCTCTTATACTCTTGGTAGGAATATAAACTGGTATAGTCACTCTGGCTATTGAAGTATGTTTCCTATAAACATACTTTGTTAAAGGCTTTTATCAGGAATGGATGTTGTACTTTGTCAAATGCTTTTAATCTATGTATTGAGATGATCATATGATTTTTATCCTTTCTTTTATTGATTTGATATATCATGTTGATTGACTTGCAAATATTGAAATCCCTCTCATATCCTGGGATTAAAACCCATGTGGTTGTGGTGAATGACATTGTTAATGTATTGTTCAATTTTTTTTGCTAATATTTTGTTGAGGATTTTTGTATTTACATCCATCAGAGATGTTACTCTATGGTTTCCTCTCTCTCCCTCTCTCTCTTTGGTGATGTGTTTATCTGGTTTATCAGTGTGATACTGGCTTCATAGAATGAATTTGGACTTTTTCTTTCCATTCTATTTTTTTGTAATAGTTTGAGTAAAATAGGTATTAACTCTTCTTCAAATGTTTGGTAGAATTCGCTGTGAAGACATCTAGTCCTAGACCTTTGTTTTTTGGTAATTTTTTGATTATTGATTTATTCTCCCTGCTGGTAATCAGCCTGTTCAAATTTTCTATTTTTCACTACTTAAGTTTTGGTATGTTATATGTTTCTAGGAATCTATCCATTTCTTCTAGCCTAATTTGTTAACATAGTTTTTCATACTATTGTCTTACAGTTTGTATTTCTGTGATGTTGGTGGTTGTTTCTCCTCTTTCATTCATAATTTTATTTAACATTTCCCTTTTTTTTTGAGTTTCTTATTTTACTTCTTTGTTTCAAGTTTTTATTTAAATTTTATTCAGTTAATACATATGGTAATATTGGTTTCAGGAGTAGAATTTAGTGATTTATCACTTACATGTAACAAGTACCCTCCTTAATACCCATCACAAATTTACCCCATCTCCCCTACCTCCCTCCATCAACCCTTAGTTTGTTCTCCACTGTTACAAGTCTCTTCTGTTTTGCCTCTCTCTCTCTATTTCTCTCTCTCCCTCTCTCTTTGATGAGTCTGGCTAGAAGTTTATCAATTTTGTTGATCCTTTAGAAGAACCGTATCCTGGCTTCATATGCTCTTTTGGTGTTTTTTCGTTTTGTTTTTAGTTTCTATATCACTTATTTCTGCTCTAGTATTTATTATTTCCTTCCTTCTGCCTGTTTTGGTTTCATTTATTCTTTCTTTCCTAGCTCTTTATGTGTAAGATTAGGTTATTTATTTGAGATTTTTTTCTTGCTTCCTGAGGTAGGCCTGTAATATTATAATTGTTCCTCTCAGAGACACTTTTGCTACATCCCAAAGATTTTAGACAATTGTATTTACATTTTCATTTGTTTCTCTATAACTTTTATTTTTTCTTTAATATTTTGGCTGACCCACTCATTGTGTAGTAGCATGTTATTTAACTTGCATATACTTGTGCTCTTTCCAGATTTTTTTCTTGTGGTTGATTTCTAGTTTCATAGTGTTGTGATCAGAAAAGTTGCATGGTACGATTTTGATTTCTTTTACTTTGTTGAGACTTGTTTTGTGGCCTAATATGTGACCTGTTTTGAGAATGTTCTATGTGCACTGAAAAGAATGTGTATTCTGTTGTTTTAGAATAGAATGTTCTGAATATATCTATTCAACCTATCTGATCTCAGAGCGCCTGGGTAGCTCAGTCATTAAGTATCTGCCTTCAGCTCAGGTCATGATCCCAGGGTCCCAGGATCAAGCCCCGTATCTGGCTCTCTGCTTGGCGGAAGCCTGCTTCTCTCACTCCCTTGGTTTGCGTTCCCTCTCTTACTGTGTCAAATATAGAAATTATATAATATATATATTAATTATTTATTAAATTATTTATTGACTATAAATTAATTATTAAAAATAAATAAATTATATATAATATATGTATATGTATATATGTACATATATAATATATTTATATATGTATTATAATTATATATAATTATATTATATATAGGTTTTTAAAAAGATTTATACAATATAAATATATAGTATATATTTATATATGTATTATAATGTATATAATTATAATATTATAATATTATATTATAAAATTATATACATTATAATACATATATAAATATAAAAGTCAGTCTATTTTGTCATTCAAAGCTAATGTTTACTTGTCAGTTTTCTGTTTAGATGATCTGTCCATTGATGTAAGTGTGGTATTCAAGCCCCCTACTATTATTGTATTACTATTGAGTAGCTCCTTTATGTTTGTTATTAATTGTTTTATGTATTTGGGTATTTTCATGTTGGGTGCATAAATCTTTACAATTGTTTTATCTTCTTGTTGCCTTGTCACCTGAATTATTACAAAGTGCCCTTCTTTGTCTCTTATTATAGTCTTTGTTTTAAAATCTATTTTCTCCAGTATAAGTATTGCTGCCCTGACTTTCTTTTCACACCCTTTCATGTGATAATTATTTCTTCCTTTCAATTTCAATCTGCCTTTTTCTTTTGGTTCAAAATGAGTCTCTTGTTAGGATATATATGGATCTTGTTATTTTATCTGTTCTTTACCCTATATCTTTTGATTGGATCATTTAGTCCATTTACACACAATGTAATTATCAATAGGTACATATTTATTGTCATTTTGCTATTGGTTTTGTCATTGTTTTTGTATATATTCTCTTTTTCTTTCTTCTAAGGGAAGAATTTGGCTTTCTTTAGTGATATACTATGATTTAGTTCTCTTTAGTATTTGCATATATATTACTGACACAAACCACTGATTTTCAGTTACCACTAGATTTGTCTATAACATTTTCTGCACATAACAATCTATACTAAGTTGATGGTTCTTTATTCCTGTCTCCCCACATTTTAGGTACAGGGTGTGATACTTTATATCTTTTATTTTGTGAATTCCTTGACTGATCTTTACAGATATACTTATTTTTACTGCTTTTATGTTTCTTAATTTCTTACCCATCCTTATGGGCTTTCCTATGCACTCAGAGTCCCCTTTAATATTTTTTGCAATGCTGGTTTAGTGGCCATGAATTTCTTTATCTTTTGTCTGCCTGGGAAACTCTTTGTCTGTCTTTCTATTGTGACTTATAGTTTAGCTGGATAGCATATTCTTGGCTTCAGAATTTTCCTTTCAGACCTTTATTTATTTTTTAAAATATTTTATTTATTTATATATTTATTTGACAGAGAGACAGAGAGAGAGATCATAAGTAGGCAGAGAGGCCGGCAGAGGGAGAGGGAGCAGCAGACCTCTGTTGAGCAGAGAGTCCAATGTGAGGCTCAATCCCAGGAACTTGAGACCATGACCCGAGCCATAGGCGGAACCTTAACCCACTGAGCTACCCGGATGTCCCTCTTTCAGCCCTTTAAATATAGCATTCCTCTCTTCTTTAAAAAAAAATATTTATTTATTTATTTGAGAGAGAGAGAGAGTGGGAAGAGGGACAAGGGGAAATCATCTTCAAGCAGACTCCTCATTGACCACAGATCTGACATGAGGCTTGATCTTATTATAACTTATGAGATTATGACCTGAGAGTTGGACACTTAACCAACAAAGCTACCCAGACACCCCATCATGTCCCTCCTTTCTGGTCTGCAAAGTTTCAGTTGAAAAAATCAGATGATAGCCTTATGGAATTTCTCTTGTATGTAACAGTTTTCTTTTCTATTGTTGCCTTTAAAATTCTTTGTTTACCACTGTTTTTGCTATTTTAATTATTATGTGTATTGGTGTGACCTCCTGGGGATGATTTTGTTTGGGGATCTCTGTGCCTCCTGGAACTGAATTTCCTTTTTTTTTTTTTTTTAATTTGTATTTATTTATTTGACAGAGAGAGAGAGACAGTGAGAGAGGAAACACAAGCGGGGGGAGTGGGAGAGGGAAAAGCAGGCCTCCCACTGAGCAGGGAGCCTTACATGGGACTCCATCCCAGGACTCCAGGACCACAGCCCTGGCTGAAGGGTCAGAAGGTCCACCTGCCTTAAGACTGAACCACCTAGCCACCCCTGGAACTGAATTTATGTTTACTTCCTCAGATTTGGGTAGTTTACACTATTTCTTCAAATAAATTTTCTGCTCACTTTTCTTTCTTCTTCTCTTGGGATCCCTATAAAGTGAATGTTATTATTACACACGATGGAGTCACTGAGTTCCCTAAGCTTATCACATTTTGCATAACTTTTTTTTCCCTCTCATCTGCTCAATCCTTTCAATCCTTTCCATTACTTCAATCCTTTCCAATACTCTGTCTTCCAGGTTGTTAATTCATTCCTCTGCTTCCTCCAACCTACTATTTATTTTATCCAGTATATTTTTAACTTCACTTATAGTGTTCTTCATCTCTGATTTTTTTTTTTTATCTCTTGGTTAAGGGTCTCACT
Organism: Mustela erminea; assembly: GCF_009829155.1. Lineage (NCBI taxonomy): Eukaryota > Metazoa > Chordata > Mammalia > Carnivora > Mustelidae > Mustela > Mustela erminea. Next base: position 26,789,394 of record NC_045618.1, read on the forward strand.
GATGTCATAGGCTCTTTTCTCAAGTCCAGTGATTATCTTTATGATCATTACTTTAAATTCTCTATCTGACATATTATCTATCTCCGTTTTGCTCAGGTCTCTCACTGTAATTTTGACCTGTTATTTCATTTGGAACATATCCCTCTGTCTCTTCATTTTGTCTAACTCTTTTTTGTTGTGTCTTTGTGTTGAGAAATTTAGCTATGCCTCCTTTCTTGAAGGTAGTGGGTTAGCGGGGAGTAGTGGGTGGCATATGCACTTTCACAAGGTGGCACTGGTCATTTGCCAGAGGGAACAAACTTTGCCAAGAACAGGCCAGCCAGGGTGGGACCACATAGCACATGTGGGTGGGAACCCAGTGTTCATAACTTTTGTTCTCTAGTCCTCTTCCACCATGCTGTGTGAGCATAATACACACTGCCCACAAGTTATTTACCCCAGTTATCCTCCACAAGGAATGTAATGCCCTTGTATTGGCAGTGGAATGGCAGTGGGGGGCAGGGGATTACAGTGTCCACAAGTTTTCCACAGGGATATACTGTCACTGTCAAGACCAGGGCCCTTCTAAATACATGATTTGGGAGACTCAGTGTTGGCAAGTTTTGTGTTGGTCTTCTCAGGATGGGACCCACAACATAGTTACTGAGGCAGGACTGGTTGCAGGGAGGGGGGAGATGTATAACTAAGTTATGTAGTGAATATTTTCATTTTGCTGGTTCCCACAGGTGACCAGTATTTTCATGCTAAGGGACACGGGAGGGAAATGGCACCTGCCAGCTGCTTTGTCCCTAGAGAATTTTTCCAGTGATCTCTGTCCCTTTGGGATATACTCTGCAATTAGTAAATAAATCTCCCTCCCATATGCTTCCAATGTTTATCAAACTGCTGCTTGTGTGCTATATCTCCACAGGTTCTTTGTTGTATTGCTTTTTTTCTTTTCTTTCCTCTTTCTTTCTCCCTTTCTTTCTTTGTTTCTTTCTTTCTTTCTTTCTTTCTGTTGTTGTTATTTTGTTTCCTTAACAGTGAGGACTCAATTTCCTATTGCCTTTCTGGATCTCCTATAGCCAAGCCAGCTAATTTTTAAAGTTCTAGGCCTTAAGTCCCACTAGTAGTAAGAAATCATGGAATTCAGTTTTCAAAGCCAATTATTATGGGAATTTGTCTTTCCTGTGTGGACTCCATGGTGTAATAGTCTGTTTCTCACCCTTCTCCACATTCATGACTCCCCCTTGCCCCTGGAAGGCCTAAGAGTCCCTTTAGCTCCTTACAGTGTCTCTGCCCTTCCTACCCTCTTTAATATGGTCTCTTCTCTACCTTTAGTTATGAAGTTTGTTCTGCCAGCCCTCAGGATATTTTTCAGGTTATTTATGTTGATAAGAGTGTTACCTAGTTGCATCCATAGGATGAGGTGAGTTTAGGGTCTTCCTACTCTGCCATCTTTCCAAGAAGTTCAATGATACCTATTCTAACAGGTGTGAAGTGACACTTCCTTGTGGTTTTGATTTACATTTCCCTGGTGATTAGTGATATTGGGAACTTTTTCTTTGTACCTGTTGGATGTTTGGATGTCTTCTTTTGAGAAACACTGATCTTATTCTTAAGTTTCCCTCCACTCTGCTTGTCCTCCAACCCCATTTGCTTCTATTCTTCCTTTTCTTACGTTATTCCTTCTGTTTCATGGATATGTCTGTGTACTTCTCCCTATGGTCTTGTCATAAAACTCTTGAGTTCTGCAGTTTATTCAAATCCTATATTGAAAGTGATAGCCACAGTGATGGCTGCCATGTCAACAGGTCAGGCAATGTTTACAGGGAAAACTCCTACACAAGGTCATTTTGGGGGAGACATTTGTTTATGCAGCTATAGTGTGTCCATCTTTAGATAAGCTTTTCATTATTCCCCTAATGTTTTTATAACAATAACACAGCACTTCCTTAAACATTTTTGGAAAAATTGAACATATTTGATATGATATGGACATAAACATCTGCCCCTGGCCCTACAAAAAACTGAGAGAAAAGCTATTGTGCAGCATACCTTATCTAGATATTTATAATTTTTCTTGGGAATTTCTATATTAGACATCTAAATATAGAAAAATTGAGTGATGAATTTCTAATAACTTTACTTCAGAAATGAAGAAACTTTGAAAGGGTAAATGATCACACTGGTGACATTGGTGTTAATATTTCCCAAGCAGAGGAAATGACATGATCCAATGGCTCAAGGTTCCACGTGGCTTAGTAATGCTGCCACCATGCAGACACCTAGTGTTGCTGATATAATCATGTTTTGTTCACACTAGCAGAGCACAAAAAGGTGAAACCCACACATCGGACTCTGTTATTTAACTGCTTGGAGTATTCAGACCATAATGGCAAAGTGGCTATTGCATTATGATCTCTCTATCTATTCTTCCATTCATGTGTTTCAGTCCTTAGCAAATCATCCTTATCTGCATTTGGGAAAGTGCTCAGTTTTGCTTCTTGCAAAGCAGCTCTCACATCAAACTATACATATGTTGACAAAGTGAAAAATTGCAAACAGTAACACCTGCAGGAAGCAATAATGAGTTCATCCAATTCTATACTAAATCTTGTATAAACTGTAAACTTGGAATGTTACATGGTCATTATTAATCTTTTCTTTCTGCCTTTAGGCAGGTAGCTCTAAGTGCATTCTCTTTGACATCAATAAACATGGGCATCATTCCCATTTACTGTAGTATCTAATGGTTGCTCGGTATACATTTTCCATTTTCATTTTAATAATGCTGTGCCTGAGGTCTGAAACTGCCAAAAAAGAATTTGCTTCATTGGAGCCTTTCTCTTTTACTGGAATCTTAAATTTTTAAGGTCTTTTTAAGTGAAAAACTGTTAATATTCCTGGTTATCACCATTATCCTGGCTGGCAAAAGGTGGAATGATAAACAATCCAAGAAAATAAATCAGTGCAAGCAGCTATAGAACATTCTGTGTGTTCATACCTCTCTTCTAATCTTCCATTATTTGTGTATGTGTGTATGTCATGAGTATGTGTATGTGTATAGGTGTATGCATGTGAGTCTTTGAGTGATGTATTATGAGTGTGTTCACATGATGTGTGTGTGTTACATATGTGTATGCATGTCATGTGTGATTGCATAAGTGTATATGTGTGTAGGATATGTATGAGTGTGTGCACATGGTATAAATGTGTGTGTGTGTGTGTGTGTGTGTGTGTGTGAACCTAATCTGAAGATTCTACATCTCCTAACTCTCGACCATTAAATAAAGCTTCCAGATGCCAGGACTACTGGGATATTACTGGATACAGCCTGGCAAAGGAGGCAGAAGCAAGGCTAGTGAAAGATGTTTTTTTTCCCCTTATTGTGAATTTTCAGGAAAGTGCATAAACAAGGCCTAAAACTCCTTTCCGCCTCCTCTTGATACTCCACTGCATCTCAGCTTCCATATTAGTCAGGACTTTCCATGGAAATAGAACCAATAGGGCATAAAGTAATTTATGGTAGGAATTGGTTTATGTGATTATGAAGGTTACAAAGTCCCACAATCCACCATAAGCAAGCTGAAGAGCCAAGAAAGCTGGTGATGAAATTCAATCTGTCTGAAGTTCTGAGAATCAGGGGGAGCTGATGATGCAATTTCCAGTCCAATCTCAGAAAGATGGAAAGACAAGTCCCAGCTTAATAGGCAAAAAAAAAAAAAAAAAAAGGTAGGGGACTCAAATTCACCCTTCCTCTGCTTTTTGTTTTATTCACACTCTCAACTGATGGAAGGATGCCTGCCCATATCAGGGAGGGCCATCTGCTTTAAGATTCCACCAATTCAAATGCTAGCCTCACCTGGAAACACCCTCACAAACACAGCCAGAGATATGTTTAGCCAGCTATCTCTTTAAACATCTATCTATTCCCTTAACCCTGTCAATCAACACAAAAAATTAACCATCATAAGTCCACCCCTTGTCAACATAGCACCCATACACATCGCCATAAACCATGAGTAATCTCCAAATAAAGACAATGGCAAATCATAATTCCTAACATGATACAAACACCATGATAGAACTGTCACACTACAACTATCCTACTTACAACCAAAACACGCTAACTTCTTCCCCATAAAAGGAAGTAAGTCCTTACTCTTCTTGATATCCTCGAACTTAAATGCTATAATATAAAGTTAATAGTACTTAAATATTATGATACAAAGTCAATACATCTTATGTTACATAAAGGAGTAAAAGAAGGAAGAAAAAAGATATTTGAATACATATGCTCATAATGAAATAAAGAAGACAGTTACTCATTGGACAGTTATAGCCCTCTTTTGTGTAACTGGTCATGTGTTCACAGTTGGTATTTATATGTATATTCTTCTACTATGCACTTCATATTTCCTTTGCCTTCAACAACAGCTCACTTCGTCATGATTCTTTACCTAATGAGATGACCAAGCCTTCATTCTCAGAGTCTAGGCCTTTGCTAGTCGTGGTTGGATTGAGTTGTAGTTTTTTATTTACCTTAACCACAGGAAATGAAGAATCACTTGTATTCCAGACATAGTCTTTTTTAACTCCATTGTGGTGTGGTATTACTTAATCTTCCCTTGGTGTTCAGGATCAGTCATCCCAGCCAACATAGTAACTGCCTTCCTTTCCTGTTGATTCAGAAACACGAGAGATCCAAAGTGAATGGGTGAGTGTTTTCTCTTTCAGCTCAGTAGGATCTGTGTTGTGTCTCCTGGTGGAAACATTCCACCTTTTGAAACTAAGACCTCTGTTCAGGAGGACAGGAAGGAAACATTTTGCTTGTGGATCATAGACAATGAGTGGTGCCACTCTCATTCCCATCCCTTGATTTCTGAAGTCATAAATCCTGGCTATGAGAGAAGTAGCACCATTTATTGGATGCTGATCCAGAACATACACAACCTCATGGATAATCTTGCCTTACCCCTGCAAGGTATTGCCATCCAGCTGATGTTGCCTTTGAGTCTTCAAGAGGCCAGTCCACCATTCTATGAAACAGCTGCTTCAGGATGGTGGAAAATATAGTAATATTGGTGAATTCCATGAGCATGGGTGCATTGTCAGACTTTTTTACTGACACATGCTGGACACTGACCAGTGTACTCTGCCTGAAGCATGATCAGGTTAACATCTTCAGGGCAAGCAAATGCAGATAATGGCAAGCCCCACTGGAATGTGGCTTATAAGGGACATGTTTCTCTTATTTTTCAAATGCAACTAAATGACTCATCACAATGCTCTACCCTAGTGAATCACATTGACAATTATTCTGTTTATCTTCATTACAATTCGGGGAAAAACACCATAGAACCATTCAATAATAGTAATTTTTGACATGTATTTGTCTAGTCAATTCTCACCCTGATTGAAACAGTTGAAATTGTCCAATTTAATATAGCCTTGGTTACTGGGAATATAATGCTTTTTCCCTGAAATTGCATCCCTATGCTCATTCACATGCTTATCAAGTCTTGAGAGGTTTTCCACAGCTGTTTCATGATTTGGGGAAATGTAAGCTCAATTTCATTATCTGGCTGAGGAGCAATCGATTCCTTGTGGTTTCTTTGGATCAGAGATTGGGAAGCAATTAAATGTGTCTCTCAGGAGAGTATCCTAACTGAGAAGGGCTCACTTTCTCCTTATGCTTTGACAAAAAATAACCCAAATCTAGACTTATTTTCCAGAGGTTATTTTTTATGTGAGCTAAATGGATGCAAATTGCTGCTTATAAGAGAGGAGGCAATGACAAGAGTCTAGGCTGTTCAGTCTTTTACAGGAATTCCTGGTTTCTGTGGCACCCAGGCTGGAAGAATATAGTTCTCCAGGAGGATGCTGTGAGTATAGGATCCCCAAGAACTTATTGTCTCTGACTGCCCTGTCTCTATCATATTTCTGCCTCTCCTTTCTCGTTCCAGCATTCCATACCCACTATTTTCATGCTCTCATAGTTCGATTCCACCAATATCCTCTCTTACAAAATTTTCCTTCCCCCGGGACACCTGGGTGGCTCAGTTGGTTAAGTGTTTCCTTCAGCTTAGTTTGTGATCCCAGAGTCCAGGGATGGAGCCCTGTTTCAGGTCCTTCTCTGTATTCTCAAGACATACATCTTTCCCCAGCATACATTCCTGAATATTAACACTGGTTGTTCTTTGCCCTTCGTTTCAACAATTTTAAATGAAATATATGATAGCTATTAAAAATGTGTCAGTGTAAAAGTATAAGAGGACTTTTCTCTTTCTTTTTTAATGGTGAGACTAGCAGTCTTCAGAATCAGTTCCCACATGGTAGTGATTTTCTCTCCTCCACCTTCTTTTTTTTTTTTTTTAAGATTTTATTTATTTCATGGCAGCCCATAGGGTGGTATGATTGCTTTGTTCTCCCTTTGCCTCAGTCTTGCATCCTCATATCCGTGGTGAGTCCCTGGAACTTCAACATGAGCATATGCATCCTGTGGGCCTTGGTCAGCCCGTGTGCTTCATGTCACACAGGTGACAATGTGGGAGGTTTCTAAAAAGAAGGGAAAACGACTTTTAAGGATGTCATCATCCAAAACATGTCACTCTCCACAAAAAGAAATTGGAAAACAAATAACAATTAACAAATGATATTTAACAATCAGGGTGATAATTTGAACATGGGTCCCTGGCCAGTCCTTTGCAATTTCATGGATGCAAACTTCCTTCAAACTCTAACCAGATTCCTCAGACTGATATTCAATGTTCAATATGCAGAGGTTTTCTTTCCCATTTTTTGCCATCAAGTGATCAAAGAGTGTAACTGGCATGTTCTCTATATTTATCTCCTATTAGTTGTTTCTGTCCGGGGGGAGGTGTGGGGAAGGTGACCATGGCTAGCTGAATCATGGGGAATCTAAAAATCTCAGCATCCATTCACTAAAATTAGACTGTGTCACTGCTGTTGTAATTGCTCAGAGTCCATACTTCTGGAGTTGTAAATGTATCCAGGAATATTTGAACTTAGTAACAAAGCATTGATCATTGGATAAATGTAGGTATTATAATAATATAACCAGAAAAAAATATTTAAATATATTACCACTGTCAATACTTTTGCCCATCATTTCCTCAAATAGAACATTTTATATATTTTTAGTTTCTGGTTTTTCATACTGTTTTAGGTAGATAGACAATATATATATCGTCTGCCTGACTTTTTTTGTGATAAGTTGCATGAGGCAATAAATCAAACAATGTCTAAATTAAAGTAAAAGTCATTCCACCCCTCCTGATGGCAACCTATATCTCTGCTTGACGCTGAGTTAGTTAGTGCATTATGGGCTTCTCCCATGCGTTTGTGTTTGCTTGTGGAAGCATACAATAGTATGTACATGAATACACACATGTACACATACCTGTTTTTTGAGATAAACTATACTCAACATATCTTTCTGGATCTTGTGTTTTTTAAAGGGCCGTGGGCATACTTCCAACTCAGTGCATGCTCTGCTACCTCCTTCTTTTTAACAGTTTTATTATAATCAAGAACATAGACAGAAGATAATTTTTCCACCTTTAAAAACAGCATGGCAATAAATATTTATTGCTATTATTATTTGTTTTCTGGGGCTGAATTTTTATCAAACAAATTTGCAAGTCAAAATTTATGACATTTGCTACTTTAAAACATAGTGCCACATTTCATTCCATGATTTTATATTAATTAATAATATGTAAGTGACCCTTTTTTTTTAAACCACCTTTACCAGCCTGGGTGTTATCACACCGATCTCATAAGAAAAGTAAATCTCAATTGTTGCTTTTATTTTTATTTTCCTAACTGTTGATTAATTAGGTCATTTCCTACCATGTTCACTGGCCACTTGCTCCTCCTACTACTGCTCACTGATCTTGCCAATATTCTCTCCCATTCTTTCTGAACCACACCATGCTTGCCTTTCTTTGTTCACAGCCTTAATGCTGTCTGAAACCTCAAAGTTTCTCCAGCACTTTCTTCACCTCCTGATTATCTCACATCGCAAGCCCACCTGTCCCTCTCAGTCTGTCTCTCCATCTACCTCTATATGCTTATTGTCTCATTCCCCAGAGAACAGAAGCCCAGGAAAGCAGGTAGTTTGGCACAATCCTTGCTGTTTCTGCAGCACTGAGAGTGAAGTCAGGTACCTAATAAGGTGGAAACAAAGAGTAGAACATCCAATCAGCCAAGGTTCTGAATTTGAAAGAAAACAAAGAAAAGGAACTAACTACAAAAAAATTCAATTACAGAACAATTAAACAAACACATCTAAGATTATGAAAGAATACAGAAATGATACTTATTTAAAACCATAAAAGAAATACATGAGAAATTTAGAAAAAAAAATTTAATATAAGAATTATACATAATTTTCTAACAAAAAATAAATGGCCAAAATTGGTTCAAGAATTAGAAAACACTAAAGGACCAATAACTGAAGAAAAGTGAATGATTCACAAAAAGCTACTATTTTTTAAAAGTATGAAAAAGCAACCAGACACAAAGGTGAACATATTAATTGTTCTCACCTGAGGAACAAAGACAGGAGAAATTAATCAGTGGTATCAGAGGCAGGATGTTGGTTACAATTCCATCAGGAAAGCAATTAATAGAGGTGGTAAAAGGGAAGCCCGGATTAGAAGGCAAGGTGTGGGTTATTGTTAAAATAAGACTACGAGGTAGCTAATGTTGTGGGAATAAAGATTTTAGTTTCCCTTGTGATGAATTAGTCTTGGGGAGGTTGCCAGAAATTCAGGGGATCTGCAATATTCTATCTCCTGACTAGCACACGAGATACATGAGCACAATAAGTTTTGTAAATCCATCAAGATGGGTACTTTTGACATTTGCTCTTTTCAGTTTACTTTAATAAAAAGTTATTTTTAAGAAACTATTTGTATATATAGTATTAGAGTGAATTCTAGTCAACTTTAAAAAACAATGTTGATTATTCTAATTAAAATTGCAATGTTGAAATCGTATTTTATTAAAATCTTACTTCTGCTATCACATGAACATAGGATTTTCAACTAACCTTTGTGTTAAAATGTAGCACCCATGGTGCACCACAATCTAATATTTTACCGAAGCTGCAAAGATTCTAAATAATTTACTGATAAGCTTAATTCAGCAAGTTTTTCTTAATTGAACAGTACAACTGATTAGAACTTATTTCAGTAATGTGATGGTGGTACATTGGACTATCTCTGAAAATAATTTATTAAATAAACATATTAAAAACTAAAAAAATAATTCAGTGGCATATTTCAATAAAAACCCTAAGCGTGGGGACACCTGGGTGGCTCAGTGGGTTAAGCCTCTGCCTTCGGCTCCGGTCGTGATCCCAGAGTCCTGGGATTGAGCCCTAGGGAAATCTCTGCTCATCGGGGAGCCTCTTCCCTCCCCGCCCCCGCCCCACCTGCCTGCTTGTGATCTTTCTCTCTCTCTCTCTGTGCCAAATAAATAAATAAATAAATAGATTTAAATGTCCCTTCCTTTAAAAAAAATAAAAACAAAAAAATAAAACCCTAAGCATGCATTACAGGGAGAAATACCAGGTGCCAGACACAAAGCAAGCATCAGGGATGTTAACACTGCTTCAGTGAATTATATGAAAAAAATAAAAATAAGTATCATGAATTTTGGAAATTTCAGTATTATCATTTTTAGATGAAATGACCATATATCCTGAAAAAATAATGCATGCAACTGTATGATTAAAATTAATAGAGGTTTTGAAATGGGCTCAGTAAAAAATTAATACATAACATTTAACAGCTTTTATTAATATAATCAATACATATGTAAAATATAAAAGAAAAATTCCTCTTTATTAGACAGAAAAAGAAAGTAAAAGGAAATTTATACATCACTGGGAACATTTTTTAAACATTAATGGCACAAGACATAGGCTAAGAAAATCACCAAAATTCTATTGAAGAACCTAAAATAAGTCCTTTAAGCGAGGAATATGTTCCTGAAAGAAAAGACTTGCTATTGCAAAGATGTCTTCCATGATTAATCTGATAATTAAGATATTTCAATCAGAATTCCAATGGTGTGAGTTTTTCTGTATAATTGTTCTGATAATTGCTGTTATAAGTGCTGAAGGGATCTTAATGTTAACAATAATGCAGGGGAAGATTACAGTGATGACGTTAAGCTTCAACAGCCTGACCCCTCATTTGCACAGACTCTTTCCAACCCCAAGGATCCTGGGATCCTCAGAAAATCTGCAAAAATACATTCGAGCCATGCTATGTGATAATGCTTACCCCTTTCCACATTGCCTCTCAAGCACTTTGAAGGGGGCAATGAGCATATTGGTGGCCACATTTAGGATGCAGCAGAGGAGCCTGTTTGGAGTCAGAGGTGTCTGCACTTCACACCTGAACACACATCTTGAGACATGTTCTTGAGTCCATGCAGCATTCCTGAACTTCTCTTCGGGGTTGCTAGAAGCAGCTCTGCACTTCCAAAACTTTTCAGGAAAATTAAGTGAAAAGGTTAGAGTAATAGCTGATAGCTCTTCTGCTGCTCTTGGAAAACTACATGTTTACTACATTACCTAATGAACTTCCCTCTCCTGCCTCCCATCCCAGTGAGTGAACTCAATTTGACATCACCAAATCCAGAGCCCCTTATCATAACTAGAATTTAAGATTTGTTGAGTCTTTATTCATATCACTCACATGCAGCTTGCCATCTGTTAGTGAAAAAGGGGCCAGTTTCACTCATGCATTGGTGCCCCCAAATATTTATTGGAGGTCTGAGAACTATATTTTTATGGTGCTCCTTTTTTTTTTAATAACAACTTTATTGAGTTTTTTATACCATAAAATTTACTAGTTTGAAGTATACTTGCCAGCAGTGTTTGGTATGTTCATAGACTTGCACAACCATCATCGCTACCTAAATTAAAACATTTTTGTCACCCTAAATGAAACTCTGTACCCATTAGGCAGGCACTCCCCATTCTCCTGTCAGCCCTAAGTAACCACCAATGTATTTTCTGTCTCTCTAGATTTGCCCATTGTAGACATTTCATGTAAGTAGAATCATACAATATGTAGTTTTATTTTTACATCATCAGTTGGTACATGCCGGGTTGTTTCCACTTTGGGGCTATTATGACTATTGCTGTTAGGAACATTAGTTTCCAGGTTTGGATGTAAACACATGTTTTCTTTTCTTTTGGGTATATACCAGGAAATATATGACATTTTGAGGAACTGATAAATTGTTTTCCATAGAAGTTGTACCATTTTACATTCCTACCAACAGTGTTCAAAGGTTCCAATTTTTCCACATTCTCTCAAATGCTTGCTGTTTTTTTTTCTTTTTTTTTTTTAATTGCACCTACACTGGTGTATGTGAAACAGTATCTCATGTTAGTTTTGATTTTCATTTCCCTAATGACTAACGATGTTGAGCATCTTTTTTTGCACTTATTGGTCATACACATATCTTCCTTAAAAAATCCATTTAAACCTGTTACCTATTTTTAATTAGACTATTTGTATTTTTATTGTTGAGAGGTAAAAGTTCTTATATATTCTGGATTCAAGTCTCTCATCAGATGCATGATTTGCAAATATTTTCTCCCATTCTGTGCCAGCATGCTTTTAAATGTTCATAGCAGCAATGTCCATAATAGCCAAACTGTGGAAAGGGCCAAGATGCCCTTCAATAGGCAACTGGATAAAGAAGATGTGGTCCATATATACAATGGAATATTACTCAGCCATCAGAAAGGATGAACTTTCGTGTCAACATGGAAGGGACTGAAGGAGATTATTTTTATTTTTTTAAAAACCATGTAGGATATAAAATTGCACAATAAAGCTAATAATTTCAAATTTATGACTGGGTAATTCTTTGTGAGTAGCTGAATTTTTGTAAGTAGTGAGTAGGTGAAACCTTAGAAGACTTCAGAAGCCACATACACACATACTCCCAGGCACAGAGCACATGGATGCCTCTCAGACTGCGCTAAACAAGGACGGTCAGAAGATGTGGTCCCGGGCGCCTGGGTGGCTCAGTGGGTTGAGCCGCTGCCTTCGGCTCAGGTCATGATCTCAGGGTCCTTGGATCGAGTTCCGCATCGGGCTCTCTGCTCAGCAGGGAGCCTGCTTCCTCCTCTCTCTCTGCCTGCCTCTCTGCCTACTTGTGATCTCTCTCTGTCAAATAAATAAATAAAATCTTTAAAAAACAATTAAAATTAAAAAAAAAAAAAGAAGAAGATGTGGTCCCATTCATTTGGTGGGTGGAGTGTCAAACTCGTGTGGCTACACTAGCCCCTGCACACCTCAGCTGGGCTCATTTGTCTTCCATCTGGTGAGATTAAGGATTGATGACACTCTTCTGAGAAAAGAAAATTTTAAAAAAATACAAAAGGTACAATTGAGGGTCGGTAGTGACCTAATGCCACAACCAAATGCCCACATCTTTCCCTTCACTTCTTCCCCTCAGATGGACATTTTATCATCTCACGCCATCATGACAAGGGTGTGAAAGTTCTAACGAAGATGCAAGAAAGAAAAGAAACACTATACAGCAAACTAAGAGGAAGTATATGGACACTGTAGATTTAAAAATATGAATACACAAGCATACATATACAGTATGACTTATCAAGCCTATCTGAAAAAAGAAACTTCTGGAAGCTTTCAATCTCCTAATCATCAAGACTGATTATGATTTCTAGGCAACTGATGAGTTACTTTCAGCATACACCTCAAATAATGTGCCCCGTGGTCACTGGAACCAGAGATTTCAAGTACACCAGTTATGAGAAAGCTCTTACAATGTTTTTATAAATATATACACAGACAAAAAGTTTTTTTCACGTTTTCTGAAGCTAAGAAACCTTTAAAAATAACACACACACACCATAAGCCCAAGGGTCTCTGGTTGACTATTAACTTCTCAAAAGACTTAAGACTGCTGTCTCCCAAGGGACACACAATTCGAAAGACTTTAACTTTTACCAACTGATTCCCTAAAGGGTAAACATACACCCCATAGAAAATTTTGGCTTGTTGAAGAAGAAGAAGGAGGAGGAGGAGGAGGAGGAGGACGTGAAGAAGAAGAAGAAAAAGGAGGAGGAGGAGGAGGAGAAGTTGTCAACATTTAGAAGCTAGGAGGTTTTAAACAAAATTACATATTTCTACTTTTTTTTTTGGAAGGCCAAATATTTGGTGACTCTGGCAAATTCAGGGAGTAGGCACTACTCTAGATAGAGCTGTGTGCTACAGGTCTCTGTCACCCTTACCCTCTTGTCCCAGTTCACCCATGGCCTCTCATTTATTTTCCCTGCTTCCAAAGGCACTGAACTTGAAAACAAGTTACTTTTCACACCAATCTCCCCTGTAAAATACAATTTCCATTCCAGAATCAGGACATGTACACATATATATGTGTACTGAAAGTAGCACAAAATAATATTTTTTGGGACAATGTATGATAGCTTCTGATATATTCTATTCTACTGTACTTCTGGATATGATCCAATATAATGATTTCAAAGACCCAGTCTTCAAAGACACTGGGTCTTTGAAATCATTATATTGGATCATATCCAATATAAATTATATTGCATATGATTGGATATATAGGATTGGATATATTGGATATATCCATATATGTATATGGATATATATATTGAATATATATTAAAATATATATTTTTTAAGATTTGTATTTATTTGTTAGAGAGATAGCAGGGGAGAGAGAGAGGGAGAGAGCAAGAGAGTGTGCACACAATTGGGGGCAGCAGGCAGAGAGAGAAACAGGCTTCCTGTTGAACAAGGATTCTGATGCTGGACTCAATCCCAGGACCCTGGGATCATGACCCGAGCAAAAGGTGGACGTTTAACCAACTGAACCACTCTGGCATCCCTAACCTATCATATTTAAAGAGATAAAGCCCCAAGAGATTGAGTGGCTTGTCTATTATCTAGGAAGTAGGTAAACAATGTGTTTAGATGAAAAAATAACCTACAAACTTCAATTCAAGGGACCTTATTTAATAAAAAACAGCCACTGAATGTTGGACCACATTGAGTTGAGAAATTTCTGAATGAAAAATTTTGAGGAAGAATCTGGAATGATTTTTAACAGTGGACATAGTTTTGTGACCTGGCAGCAGATACTACGATAGCTAGTAGACTCTACAATATCCAGGGGACTACAAAATATTCCGTAGTCCCTACAGTACCTGGTAGACCCATAATGTCCAGTAGCCCCTAGACTATCTGATAGACTTTACAATATCTCTTAATCTCTGTGCCCTCCTACTCTGACAGTAATAAATTTGACATTGATGCCTGAAGCATCCCCCCACCTCTGGAGTACTTTTGTGATATTTGCATTGAGAAAATAACATTTTTCCTAGCATCAGGAAAATTATTATTATAGTTGGCTACATTAACAACCATGGACAAGAAATTGATTAAAATTGTCAAAGTGGAATTTATTTTTTCTTGCTTAGAAACAAAAATAAATTTAAAAACAGCTTCTTATTACATCTTTTAAATCAATGGTGTTCTCTTTCACCTCTGAGCATTTCTCAAACTAGGTCAAATGCAACAGATAAGGAAGCTACCTTAACTCTCATCATTCAAAACAAATACCACTTTTCTCTAGACAAAAGGCAGTGCAGAGTGTAATTTTTCTCTAAGGCTGTTGCCTCTTGACCCATTGTGTCCTAAACTGAAAGTACAAGAAGAGCCCCCCAGAAGGGCATGCAAGAGAGCATCCTCCAAGGTCGAACATATTGACAGTTGGCATAGCTACTCACCCTCCCTCCTTTAGTCACCTGGAGTGGAAACCCATAATGGAAAACCTTCTGAACAGCTCAACACAAAGAGGGAAGAACTTTTCAAATGCAGTATTTTGAATGAAGGATGTAATTTTATTTTATATTTGGCACCACAATAAAAAGTACGATTGACATTAATTCAGTAATTACCATGGCCTGGAACACTGCTGAGTACTTCATACGATCTCTTAGTCAGTTTGGGCTGCTATTATAAAATTCTGTAAAATGGGTAGCTTAAACAATAAACATGCATTTCCTACAGTTCCAGAGACATGAAGTCCAAGGTCAAAGTGTCAAATTCAGTGTCTTCTGATGGCCCACTTCCTGATCTACAGATCTCATTGCCATGTCTTTATGTGGCAAAAGAGTGATCATCTTTCTTGTGCCTCTTCTAAAGACACCAATCCCAAGAGCTCCACCTTCATAAGCTAGTTACCTTTCAAAGGTCCCACATCCATACTCCAACACATTGGGGATTAGAGCTTCAGCATATAATTTAGTGGGTGTTAGAAACACATTCACTCTATAACATGTAATTATGTGCAGTCCTTGGTGCCTTGACACTATTAGGGGCTAGGACTCCCATCTACGTTCTTCACATTTCACAAATTAGGAGCCTAAGACTTGGAAAGTATCTCACTTAATGGGATCAGAGCCTTAGAGCATATAAAAGGCAAAGTTTGACTCCAGGCTATAAGGCTGCTGGTATTGCTGTTTTTGACATGCCCATATATTTTCCTTTTGATAAACCTTTTAGGCTCCCAATGGCTATTTTATTGGCTAAATATAAGCTTTGGTTTACAAATTGTATGAACATTTCCCAGTCTTTTTTATTTTTTTTAAAAATAAGGGAAAGAGTGCCATGAAACCCCAAGTTATAGTTACCCAACATCAACATTTTGCTCTTTCAACTTAGAATGCCTCCTCTCATTTGTTAAAGAATGACTTAGGTGCCTCTAACAGATATTCACAAGTGTCATTATCACACAAAGTTAATAGTGATTCCTTAATATCATAGAACACTCAATCTAAGGCTAGTTTTGCATATTATTTTACAGTCATTTGCAAATCAGTATCAATCAAGGTCTACACAGTACATTTGGTTGATAATTTCTCTCAAGTCTCTTTTAATGAATACAAGTTCCCTCTATTTATTTAGACATGAATTAGGCCATCTTGCCTATCAAGTTTCACACATCCTAGGTTTGGCTGATTGTATTTTCATGGTGTCATGTATTCCCCACATTTCTTACAAACTGGCAGTTAGCTCTAAAGCCTTAGTATTAGAACACTTCATAGGCAGTCCTGTATAATTTTGATTACAGTATGGCAGAAGGAACATAATGTCTGCTTGTCCATCTTTAGTGATGTTAAGACAGACTCCTAGATCCTTCAGATGCTGCAGAGGGGCATAATTTAATCACACCACTTTTTCCTGCATTCATTAGCTGTGGTTCATATGTAAAAAATAACTTTTCGTAATCAGCATTTATTTAGCATAAATTCAGTCCTTAAAGGGTACCCATAAAAATGCATATTGCCCTTTATTTATCAATTTTCAGTACAATTTGTTTGCTCCCAGCAACTTCTAGTTCTTTCTCTTTTTTTGGTTGAGGTTTGGTGTCTTTATCAACTTATGGTCCATTTTTATTAACTGTTTAGTCACAGATTTTACTATTAGATTTTTGGTCTTACTTTTTCTCATTTTTACATGTAATTCTTTATCAGTATAATTTGTCCTTTGATTCTGTTATATTAACCATATTTTTCTCAATTTATCATTTGTTGTTTTTACTTTCCTTTAAGAATACTTCTTGCTATTAATTGTTAAATCATTTTTTATATTGCCAATTTTATAAATATGTTTTTTAATTGTTTTTGGATTTTGAGTCATTGTTAAGAAACTTTTTTAACATCCAAAGTTGTGAAGGAATTCATTCCTATTTCTATTATAGTACTTGATAAAGTTCTAGAACCTAGGTGAGGTTCGGTGGGCTGAGGTCCGGAGCCGATGATCAAGAAAGAATTCTTGAGGGACGCCTGGGTGGCTCAGTGGGTTGGGCCACTGCCTTCGGCTCAGGTCATGATCTTGGGGTCCTGGGATCGAGTCCCACATCGGGCTCTCTGCTCAGCAGGGAGCCTGCTTCCTTTCCTCTCTCTCTGCCTGCCTCTCTGCCTACTTGTGATCTCTCTCTGTCAAATAAATAAATAAAATCTTTAAAAGAAAGAAAGAATTCTTGAGACATTTTTGGCGCAAAATGGTGGTTTATTAAAGCACAGGGACAGGACCTGTGGGCAGGAAGAGCTGCTGCCCCGGGTTGTGAGGGATGGCAGGTTATATACCTTGCGATTGGGGGGGTGGTGAAGGGATGGGAGGTTTCAACGGAGTTTTCATATGTTAAAGAGGGCCTACAAGGTGCTGGGAGGAGACCTTGCCCTTGTGGTTTGATCAATGTCGTCTTTAGGCCAGCCATTAACATCAAGATGGTTGGGAGATTCTTGGTGGGGTGTTATGATCCTATCATTTACATTCCCTTCTACCTCAGCCTTCTCCAGTTTCATTTATGATGGGGAGGGAGACATTAGGGCTTGAGGAACTGAGAGTTATTTGCCTCTGGAAATTTGTGCTATTGATAAGGTAACCTCCCTGTTTGTAGATCTCTAGGACATCTGTAGAGCAAGGGAGATTCCTGTCCTGCAGGATTGTGATCTCTGCAAGTTAACTATTTATTGTTTTATGGCAGTCGGGGTGCCTGAGGAATGCTACACATATTAACGGAGGGGAGCAGGTGGAGAGGAGGGTGCAAGGTGCCAGCTTTTGCTCTGTCCTCAGCCAGCCTCCTGCTCCCTCATCAGTACTTGCATTTTTTCTGTTTGTTTTGTTTTTGTTTTTGTTTTTCCATAGTTAGATCTCTGATCCTTTTTGATTTATCCTAGTGTATGGTATAAGAATGCACCCAATTTATATTTTTCTCAAATGGATTCCACAGATCATAAACTCTCTCCTCCACACTAATCTAAGTTGCTGCCTTCATCATATACTAATTCCAAGAGAATCTCACCTGTCTTGTTCCCTTGGGCTGTTATGTACCAATTCCAAAATTGTATTTAGTGTAGTCTTTATCATATTAAATAGTCTTAAAAAAAGAAAAACTAGTTCCCCTCATTGCACTTCTCCTTATAATTCACACTTATTATTCTTTCAAGTAAAACTGACAAATAATCAACTTGTGTGGAAACAGAAAAAAAAAAAAGAAGCAAATGATCTTAATTGAGATCACATCAAAAGTATATATTTAACTTGGGTAAATTCAACACCCTTACATTGTTGAGTCGCCCTATGTGAGAACATGGCATGTCTCACTTATTTAGTTTACTTTTGTCTCATAACAACTTATGGACTGCCTCTTATAGAATTTCACATTTTTGTTGTTATAACTGGCTATTTTATGATAGCTAAAAAAATCATTTGTGTTAGTTTGTCTATTATTCTGTGTCTTGGCACAAAACAATATTTTCTTTCTAATTTGTGTGACTTTATTATTTTATTTATTTATTTTGCTAGAAATATTTTGGTTAATGTATCCAATACCATGACAAATAATAGTGAAGATAATGGACATTGTTTTAAAGGAAAAAGAAAGTTTCTAGTATTCTAGTATTTCCTTTTAATTAAGTTATTGGTTTCCAGTAATATATGCAGACTATGTATATACAGTGGTATATACATGTACAGTTATACATATATCTGATATATCATTTAAGCCCTCCTTTATGGAGTATTTTTTATTAAATACATGCTACATTTTATCAAATATCTTTGCCTTCCATGGAGATGAACATCAGATGGATTACATTCATGAATTTCCACTCTTTCCATCCTATTAATCTCATTAGATCATATGTATTTAAAATAATATGCTGATTGAGACTGTTTACTAGTAATTTATTTGAAGTTTTGTATCAGTATTTGTTAAGTGAGATTTGCTTTTCTTGTGGATCCATTATCAGGCTGTATATCATTGTTATACTTAGTATACAAAAATAACTAGGATGTTTTCCTTCATTTTCTGCTATCTAGATGGGCTTAAATAGCACCAACAATATCTGATTATTAAAGGTATGGTAGGACTTCCTGTGTTTCTACCTGGCCCGGTGGTTTTTCACACAGTCACTCTTGCTAGAACCTTCCATTTGTCCTTCTGTGGGAACCAAATTGTTTTGAAAGAAAATGTGAAACTATGAAAAAGGAGAAAAAATGCACATGGTTTTGAAAATTACAACTTGCAAAGTGAATTTTTTATGAGTAAAATGCTATCTAATTATGAAATATTATTGTTTGTCAAATCTGTGTTAGAAGGAACTATAAACTTCATGACAAACTTGACCAGCCACTGAAGTAATGAATGTCTGGTACATGAATCATTGATTATTTTATATGTTAACTATTCAATATAATAAGCTGATTGGTCAGATTGTTTAATCAAAGCCTAATTTTATGTATTTTACTGTGAAGTGAGGAAAAAGAGTTTTCATGTTTTCACAATTAGCAGATCAAACAGGTCAAGTGAGAAAGATTGATCAGATTTGGTTTCCCAAGGAATATAAGGTTATGGCAAGGATTTTGATTTCTGTAAGATACTGTAGTAAATATTATACCTGAACTGACAATTTAAGTACTGGGCTAGATCTCACATATATGTGAAAGAACTTATGGCAAAAAAAAGAAAAAGAAAAAAAATCTTTGTTTTAATGAAACAACAAAGCAACAGTTAATAGAAAAAGCCAGTAAGATTAAATCTTTGTCTTAGCTTTTTCTTTCTTTCTTTCTTTCTTTTTTTTTTTTAGATTTTATTTATTTATTTGTCATAGAGAGAGAAGCGAGAGCAAGCACAGGCAGACAGAGTGGCAGACAGAGGCAGAGGGAGAAGCAGGCTGCCCGCCAAGCAAGGAGCCCGATGTGGGACTCGATCCCGGGACGCTGGGATCATGACCTGAGCGGAAGGCAGCCACTCAACCAACTGAGCCACCCAGGCGTCCGCGTCTTAGCTTTTTCTTAACATTGTTTTCTAGCTTCAAAAATTAGAAAATGCTTTATTTGGGGCACCTCGGTGGTTCAGTCGGTTAAGTGTCTGATTCTTGAGTTCAGCTCAGGTCATGATCACAGGGTCATGAGATCCAGCCCCACCTCAAGACCTGTGCTCAGTGCTGAGTCTGCTTGAGATTTTCTCTCTCCCTCTGCCCCTCCATTCTGCACTTTCTCTCTCTCTCTCTCTCTCAAGTAAAAATAAATAAACCTTAAAGAAAAGAAAAAGAAAAAGAAAGGAAGGGAGGAAGAAAGGAAATACTTTGTTTTATATGATACACACAGAGGGCCTGAAGATAGTCTTTTTCCATCACAGCAGCCAGGGACTGAACCTGGAAAGTAAGCATATCTGCTACTGCCATGACTCTTAATACAAACTTTGGTAAAATCACTGTAACATGAAGCGAGCTGGGCAGTTTGATGGACAAGATTAGGAATTAACTTTGTTGATATGAAAACTTTATTTTCATAATCACAAGGCATGTTTGTCTTTAAAATATTGTCATCAAGTAGTGTTAATATCATATGTACACACAAATCACACACATGCATGTACATATACATGCACACATACTAAAAACTGACTTTCAAGTAGAAGGAACCTATTCAAAATAAGTTGAGAATAACTAATAAAATTAATAATAAAACTATAAAATAACTATAATTAAATTTTAGAAATGCTTATCTGAACGTATTTTAAGGAAGCATTATTTAAACATCAATACAAAGATAAATGCAGAAATGATTGATAAATTTACTTATACAAAATTTTTGAAGTTCATTATATCAGATAGACAAGAAAAATACCAAGAGAGAGAAAACAAATGGGAATGAGAGACCTTCTCTAAATGATTCAAAATTACCCCCCCAAAAAGTTTCTATGCCCTGCCCAGAACTTTGGAAGGTTCCTGCAAGTAAGAGCCCCTTGACCTTAGAACATTGCTTGGCACATAATTGCAGTTATACATGACAATAATATGATGGTGGTGGTGGTGGTGGTGGTGGTATTGGGGAAGTTTATGATCACTGAGATGATGATGATGATGACCATAACTGAAATGATATTTATGATGATTATGTGTAGGAAAAGGAAACATAGAAGAGAATTTAGTAGCTAAGTAAGATACTGAAAATTTCGTCCCACTTTACCTCCTCTCTGAAATCCCAACTACCATTGTTATTTCAAGTTATTGCATGTATCTTTGGAAAACTATGATGAACTTAAGTGTAAATACGTTTTATTGAAGGTGTTACATATACATTTATCAACACATTAGTATTGATTTATTTGTGGCAGGGAGAATACAATGGGAGGCCTTCTGAATTAGAAATAAAAATAGAAGTTTTGTAAAAGGAGAAGTCAGGTAGAATGGAGTTGAAAGAAGGCTCTGGGTTTGTTCTGTAGCTTCATTAAGGATGAGCTGTGTGGCACTGGATAAGTTATTTAATATTACAGTGCTCAGATCAGTCTACAACAGGATTAAGATTAAATTGAAAATGTAGTTAAAAATCCTATTGTGCATGGTGGCATGCAATAAATAGAAGCCTTTGTTTGTTGCTCTTATTATTGTTATTAGAATTATGGCATAGGGAGATCAACTTTGGAGTGGTGGAGTAAGGATCTTAGTGACCACTTTTCCACATAAGCAGTGAAAATACTGGCAAAGCAACTAAAATCAACCATTTTAGAATACCATAAATTAACCAAAGTCATATAAAAAACTGAAAATTTTCTATCAAAAAGAAACATCTGAATCTCAGAAAGGCAACAGAGCCTGTACATGTCAGCTTAGGACTATTCCCTTTCTCTCTACCTCCCTGCTACCTCAGTAGCATGGTAGTTCTGAAAGATTTGCAGGCTCACAATGAATGGAGAGGTAATAGCTTTATACCAAGAGCACCATCAATATTATGTCAAAACTAGCAGTATTTGAACAATTTCATTCCCAAAGTGTTGTTGGTCATTTGATTAGACTCAGAGCTCAACACAGCTAAATAAATAAATAAATTTAAGAAGCAGTATCATCAGGACATCATTAGAAAAAAATGGAAAACTTCTGACAATGTTACATCTGCCTGTTTGTGATATCAATTTCTTTTATCAAAAGAAAAGATCAGCCTCACCATACCCCCTTCAAAAAAAAAGAAAATTAAAGCAAGACCTAGATACAGAGAAATTTGAAAAGCTCCAGCAAATTCTTAGGGATCTATAAGAATTTTGCACACATGTGAAGTGCTGCATGCATGCCCAGGAAAGACCTAGGAAAGGAGAAAGCCTTGGTCACTCACCTCTTGCTTGGAGGAATAGTGCAAACAGAAAATTAAAGCTAAGCCTGTCTTGTAAATTGTTTAAAGTTTAAAGTCAAGCTTTCACACATAGATCTCCTTGGCAGAGGTAGAAAAAATACAGGCATGGCATTTAAGGAAACATTCTTACTGATCATTGGCTGACTACTAAATTATAATGAACCAAAGGTGACCCCTAGGAGACCAGGCTTGAAAACAAGAACATAAAATTAACAACAACAACAAAATACAGCAGGAAACTCAGTGTCTACACACTGTGGAGAATACAGATTTTCAAATTAGCCTGGAAGAGTCCATAAGGAAATAAACAACAAGAAGAAAACAAAAACAGAAATCCAAGAACAATCACCATCTCTGGAGTGGAGAGAGGGTTCTGATACTGGAGTTATTATAATGCATTATCTAAAATGTCTGGTTTCCAATGAAAAATTACAAAACCTACCCAAAAAAGGCAAAGCATATCACATACACAGGATAAAAATTGTCAATAGAAATAATCCTTGAATACTCCCAGATGTTGGATGTACTAGACAAAATTTAAGTCTGCTATTTTACATAGATTAAAAGAACTAAAATAAACCAGTGTCCAAAGAATTAAAGGCAAGGAAAGTCTGACAACTATGTGTCATTAAATAGAGAATATCTGTACAAAGAAATTATTAAAAAGAAACTAACTACAATTCTGGAGTTAAAAAGTACAATGACTGAAATAAAAAAGTCACTAGCCAGCTACCAACAACAGATTTGAGGAAATAGAAGAAAGTATCAGCAGACTTGAAGATAGGCCGGTAAAGATTATCCAGTAAGAGAAAGAAAATGAAGCCTGAATGGAGAAAAATGTGTAGAAATTCATACACCTGTGATATATCATAAAAATTACCATTATACAGTGAATGGAAGTCTCAGAGAAGAGCAGAGAAATAAGGCCAAAATTATTGGAAAAAATAATAACCAGAAGAAGCTCAAGAAACTCCAATGAACTCAGAGAACCATACCTATTCACAGTAGAGTCAACTTGATGATTTCTCATCAGAAACCATGGAGTTAGAAGACAGATAAGAGCTTCATAATGTTGAAGGAAACAGACCGGCAACCAATAATTCTATAACTAGCAAAACTTTTAAAAAATGCAGGAAAAATCAAAAGATAAGCCTAGAATGACAGAAAATGTTTATAAAACATGTCTGATAAGGGACTTGTCCCAAAAATATACAAATAATTCTTAGGACTCAACAATATGTCTTCTTTGGAGAAATGTATGTTCATGTCTTCTGCCAATTTTTATTTATTTTTTATTTTTTATTTTCAGCTTAACAGTATTCCTTGTTTTGCACCATACCCAGTGCTCAATGCAATCCGTGCCCTCTCTAATACCCACCACCTGGTTCCCCGAGCCTCCCACCCCCCGCCGCTTCAAATCCCTCAGATTGTTTTTCAGAGTCCATAGTCTCTCATGGTTCACCTCCCCTTCCAATTTCCCCCAACTCCCTTCTCCTCTCTAACTCCTCTTGTCCTACATGCTATTTGTTATGCTCCACAAATAAGTGAAACCATATGACAATTTTTTTACATGATTATTTGTTTTGTGTGTGTGGAGTTTGAGGAGTTCTTTATAGATCTTGGATATCAGCCCTTCGTACTGTCATTTGTGAATATCTTCTCCCATTCCTTGGGTTGCCTCTTTGTTTTGTTGACTGTTTCCTTTGCTGTGCAGAAACTTTTGATCTTGATGAAGTCCCAAAAGTTCATTTTTGCTTTGGTTTCCTTTGCCTTTGGAGACATATCTTGGATGAAGTTGCTGTGGCCAATGTTGAAGAGGTTAGTGTGTATGTTCTTCTCTAGGATGCTGATGAATGAATGAACTCCTGCCTCACATTGAGGTCTTTTATCCATTTCAAGTTTATCCTTGTGTATAATGTAAGAGAATGGTCGAGGTTCATTCTTCTACATGTAGCTGTCCAATTTTCCCAGCACCATTTATTGAGGAGACTGTCTTTTTTCCACAGGATATTTTTTCCTGCTTTGTCAAAGATTATTTGACCATAAAGTTGAAGGTCCATATTTGGGCTCTCTACTTTGTTCCACTGGTCTATGTGTCTGTTTTTGCGCCATGCTGTCTTGGTGATCACAGCTTTGGAATAAAGCTTGAAATTAGGCAACGTGATGCCCCCAGTTTTGTTTTTCTTTACTATAGAGTATTATGCCTCCATCAGAAAGGATGAATACCCAACTTTTGTATCAACATGGATGGGACTGGAGGAGATTATGCTGAGTAAAATAAGTCAAGCAGAGAGAGAGTCAATTATATGGTTTCCCTTATCAGTAGAGCATAAGAAATAACACGGAAGACATGGGGAGATGGAGAGGAAAAGTGAGTTGGGGGAAATTGGAGGGGGAGATGAACCATGAGAGACTGTGGACTCTGAGAAACAAACTGAGGGTTTTGGAGGGGAGGGTTGTGGGAGGTTGGGTGAGCCTGGTGATGGATATTATATAGGGCATGTATATTGCATGGAGCACTGGGTATGGTGCATAAACAGTGAATTCTGGAATACTGAAAAGAAATTTAAAAAATAAAGAAATTTTTTAAAAGTTCATTGGAAAATTAAAAAAAAAAGACTCAATATAAAACAAATAACTCAATTAAAAAATGAACAAAAAATCTGGATACCTCACCAAAGAAGACGTATGTGTGACGAATAAACCCATGAAAAATTGCTCGATATCATCAGTCGTTAAGGAAATGTAAATTAAACAGCAAGGTACCATTTCACACCCACAATGGCTATTATAATTAGAAAGACAATCATTAGCAAATGTAGAAATTGGAACCCTCATGCATGGCTGGTAGGATTTTAAGGTATAGACTTGAAAAACAGTGTGGCAGTTCCTCAAAAATGTTAAGTGTAGAGTTACCTTATGGCTCAACAATTTCACTCCTATTTACATATCCAAGGAAATTGAAAACTATGTCAGCACAAAATCTCATACAGAAGTGTTTTTAACTCTTGAGAAATTAGGTGGGTACACAAACACTGCTATTTGCTTAGATAGAAAAATGGAGGAGAAAAAAGTCTGGATTAAGGGAAAGGAAATCTGTTCTGGAACAAGATGTAAATCTTTTTAAAGGTTTTCTTAAGGATCTGGGAACCGTTTCTTTAAAATATAACCAAGAAAGATAATATCCCAATCTCCTTGTTTCTATGGGAAGGTAATAGCTTAATTCAGTGGAAACCTTGCCCCAAGTTGCAAAACTACCGTTCATCCTAAAGATATGTGAAGTCCTTATTTGCTTAAAAAAAAAATCACTAACATTCATAACAGCATTATTCATAGAAGCATAGAAGTGGACTCACTGCCTATCAACTGACAAATGGATAAGCAAAATTTGGTATATTCATTTAGTGGGATATTGCTGGGTAATAAGTAAGGATGAAATCCTAACAAGGGCTTCAATATGAGTGACGTTAAACACATTATGCTAAGTGAAGGACATCAGTTCAAAAGATAATATATTATATGATTCAATTTATATGAAATTTCCATAATAGGCAAATATATAGACAGAAAATATATTAGTGGATGCCAAGAACTGGATGAAACAGGTGATGTATGCAATGCGGGCAAGGAAGGGGAATGGGGATTGACTACTAGTGGGTCTGGGGTTTCATTTGGGGTGATAAAAATATTCTAAAATAACATTGTTGTAAAAGTTACACCACTCTGAGAATATACTAAAAACCACTGAGCTGTGCATGTTTTATGTATTTGAATCACACCTCAATAAAGCTGTTTAATAAAACAAATTAAAAGAAAGAATTACAGCATAAAGTACTTTTTCTGATTATGATAATATAATAGGAAGATAAAGCAAGCAGTACAGTGGCTTATGACCAAATAAAAGGTCTAGTTACTTCATAGTAATGTCTGGGTCTGAGTCTTAGTGACTTGAAACCAAGATTGTCAAGTTGAAAGAGAGCAAGTATCCCAGCTATGGTGACAATAATTTCACAGAACAATACACAATCAGAAAGTAGGGGGCATGCCAGGGTTTAATTTTAGTCTTTGAATGAGGGAGCCATGCTAGCACTGATGGGAAGAAAGGGAAAATACCAGGAAGGAATATCATCTTTACAAGATTTGCAAATTGATCTTCACAATGTCTAATTAGAAATCTCCAGCCACTTATTAATATGTTTGTATAAGTATGTATTTATCAGTGCGGTGGTTTTCATATTCAGGATGGTACTGCATGTATTTCTCTCTACTACAGTCACGCCATCAGTGTCTATATGAATCCGTGAAGGGCTAATGATATCAATGCTATCATGTGTTGAAAGACAAGTGGGATCTAGGCCTGCTCCAGGGAGCAGACCTTACCATAGAGCCTGGAGGCAATTACTCTAGAAAACAAGTATTACCCAAGTGGTATTCAGAAGTAGATCTAGGAGTTGAGAAGTAGATATTGGCACCATCTCTGGCTTGGGTCAGGGGGCCCAAAAGGCCCTAATAATATCTGTCCATGACACTTGGCTCTGGGCAGGTTGTCACCCTAGGCTTAAGGCAGCAGAAACATACCAGTATCTTGCTTCCTGGAGTATTGAATGAATAAGATAAGCATTGGTCTATAATAAAAGTTAAAGTTCACTGATCAGAACTGGAGACTGATGTCAGAGCAGGACTGAGAGTCAGTTGACCTCTGGAATTCTAAAGTAATTGCCTTATTGAATCTGTCTTTCTTAAGATTTGAATGGTCTAAGTTCTGGGGAAGGGTGAAGGTATTATGAGCCTAGGCCAGATAGTTAGATCTCAGAGTCTGGAAACTAGTAATACTCTGACCAGGATCTCCACATTTTGAAAATGACTACACCCTATGGTGACTAAAAGCGGCTCTCCAAGGTTAAAGAAATAAAGACAGTAACCCTCTTATATGGTGTATCCACATAAATGAGGCTTGTGGCTGGAAACATCTTGCTGATGAAGATCTGTAGCAGGAATTCTCTGGGTTGAGTGGCCTTTAGCCATTAATTTTTGAGTTTAAATGTCTTTGAGGAAATTTTTGAGAACAAATATGGCCTAAAATTTAAACTTCTGTTAAATGATCAGAATTATAATTTTGACTTTTATTCTTATAAAACTATGTCTTCAAGTATTAATATTTATTCTGTATTTTCAGATGGCTACCCCAAAGAAGAAATGATTTACAGATGGAGAAAAAATTCAGTTGAGGCAGCTGATCAGAAATCCTGGAGGCTTTATCAGTTTGACTTCATGGGCCTCAGAAACACAACAGAAATTGTAACAACATCTGCAGGTAGGAATTAATTTAAGGAAACATAGCTCTCAAAAAAAAAATCTGACTTTTTCCCCTGGTGCTGGAGGCATAATCAAGCCTTTAATGTAGAATTTCATCATGTTTATGTTTTAACTAGTTATATTAGGGCAATCATATACCTCGGCAATATCTGAGACAATACAACTGATTCAATAGTGAAAATATTTTTAATGTTTTATTGGGATGGAAAAATGATCATGAGAATTGTCTTATTTTTTAATCAAGATGGCATTTACATCATGTTTATAAATTTAACTAGGATTCCCACTATCAACCATATTTATATAAACTGATTTTACTAATAATGAGAGTTCTACAACTTTCCATATACATAATATGAATAAAATATTATTGAGAATCTACACATAAAAGAAGCTGCTGTGAAATGTCCTTTGAATTTTAATTTCTAGCTTCTTCCTTTACTTTAACCTTTATTTGAGCTTTGTATTTCTTTTCCAATATACTGAGCACAATAATTATCCACCGGTTTGATTTTATTAAGTGATCATTAAGTGCATAATATAAGGTACGTAGTTAGGTAGAAAGATGTTTCCTCTATTAGCATATTTGAATATTTTAGGGATTTTTGTTTGTTTTATAGGTTTTTTCTTCTTGCTTTGTTTTAGGAGGGTTTTTTTGCTTAGTTTTGACTATTATTTATTCCTATGACCCACTGTTTTGCAACTAGTTTATTTTGCCAGTGTGTGGGGCACAGATGAGGTTAGAACCAACCTTTCTACTGGTCTTATTATTAATATGAATAGCTTTTAAAACTTCATAATAATTTGTTTCATCAATGACTAAGATTAAGATGTAAACTTTGATAACCACTGGCTAATATCTTTAAAGGATAGCCTGAATTCTGGATAGAGTTGAAAATATAGAATATTTACACATTAAGAAAAGTCTGAAAGGCTCTGTGATTAACAGAGAAAAAACTTCCCTATAGGTGTCATGGTGATAAAGGTGAGAAATGCCATCTGTGTTTAAATATTAAACAATGATAAAGTTAAAAAAATAAAGAATCATAATTTATTTAAATAATCTGCAGAGAAAGCAAAAAGGGAAGTGTTTAGGGAGACTTTTTCCCAATTACGAGTCACCTACATTAAGAATGTAATTCTGCTTCTTGAATGGTAGAAATGCACTCGTAGACCTTTCAGTATAAGGCAGCCCAAGGAGGGTACTTAGAGGGGATTGTTCTAGCATTTAAAAGCTAAAAAAAAAAAAAAAAAAAAAAAAAAAAAAAAATGCCAAATGTCGATTCTGTTTTTCCTTTCTTGGTGTTTTCTGAAAGATGATGTTAAAGAATAGGAAATTTCAAAGGAAAGTAAAGCACAGCTGCTATAGGGTTTTGAAATGGACTGTAAGAGAATACCAGCACAGGGAAGCAACAAATAGAGGGAGCTGTGGAGTCAAGGTAATAGTCTTAGTGACTGTATGCTAAGTGATACTTTTACCAGGCAGAAAACCCATTCCAAACTCAGGTTCAGCTACCCTATGCTTGAAATATCAATAGTCAAGGGGCGCCTGGGTGGCTCAGTGGATTAAGCCTCTGCTTTTGGCTCAGGTCATGATCTCAGGGTCCTGGGATTGAGCCCAGCATCGGCTCTCTGCTCAGCAGGGAGCCAGCTTCCCCCTCTCTCTCTCTGCTTGCTGCTCTGCCTACTTGTGATCTCTCTCTGTGTGTCAAATAAATAAATAAAATCTTTTAAAAAAAATCAATACTCAAGAGATGTGTGATGGCAGAAAAAGAAAGGTTGCTTTATTCAGGAAGCTGAAACCTAAGACGATGGTAGGCTAACATCTCAAAGATCATCTTCCCTGTCCAGCTGAAGTTGGAAGGTATTAAAGGGAAAGGCATAGGAAAAAGGGAGGGGGAATCCATCCAGGAGCTAGTCCTCTGTGGACATGATCCTGAAAAGACTTGCTGACATCAGTAGCAGCTGTTTTCAAATGCAGTCAGACCTTATCTTCTGGGAAAGTTTGGCCATTCACTCCTCGAGGCCAGTGGTCTGCAAATCTCAAGGAAAGTAACTTAGTTTTGCTAGAGATTAAGGGACTTAGTTCCGCAAACAAGGAATGCATAAACTTGAAGCAAGTTTACACTTCAGATAGGTTGGAGTGCTATTATGTTACTGTTGGTTTAAAAAATATGTGGAAGACATTCACTGGCAGCAAGGAGTTTTTGGTCTCACTGGAAAAACATGATAGATATGAGAGACTTATGAACAAACTAGGAATTTATACACCAGCATAACAAATAGACCTTATATTAAGTTAAATTGTACTCAAGATGGAAGCAATGTTTAGGACAGTCCTTAATGAATAAGAAATGAATGTTTCCCGGGATTTTTTTTTTTTTTTGTCATTCTTTTTTCCATGAAGTCAATGAATGTTTTAGCATTGATGAATGTTCTCCATCTACTCCTCTTCTCTGGCTTCCCTTATTTTTATATAAATCTCCACATTATATTGAATCTTGTTAATCACTCCATCTCTTTTAGAAAATAAGCAAAAAAAAATGTTCTAAAGAAATTAATCTATATTAAAAAAATTAAACTCTCTTGCCTCTAATAAATCAGATGATACTGTTGGAAGATGAGAGTGAGATATAAATGATGGATTTACACTCTTCATTTCTAAATTTCTTATGAGCCCAAGGTGGTCACCTCCCATATCTGTCTTTAGCAGCCCAATATTCTCTCTATCCTATTTGCCCAGTGGAAGATCTTGGAGAAATCATTACAATCCCTCTTTTGCACACTCCCTCAGTCCCCTTTCCCCTTTTTCTTGTGTACACCCAACCATAGTGAAATCCAGTCCTCTACCTATTCCACACCACAACCATACAGCATTATGGGGGAAAAACACTAGTAAATAAAATACACTATTTTCATCACTGATCTCTTTTGAAGGTGTTATCCACGAATTTCAAGAGAGTTTTGAGGTTATCATATCATAGTATGTGATGGTCCAGTGTTTCTCAATCTTTTATTCATTATCACCTCTCCTAAAGAGTCTTTTTAGGTATTTTTAACCACCTCCCTTATAAATTTTGATACTACAGATATGCTTGTATATATTTTCATATATTATGGCCTTTTGGAAGGCTCCACATAGCAATATCAAAGATTTATCCCCTCCCTACCCCCCAAAAAGAATTTTCACCCCCCAAAAAGAAATATCACCTGCATTAAAATCCAAACCTTAGTCTGTTTATTCTTTCTCTTTTCTAGAAGGGGTTCCTGTTTTGTTCTTGGTCCCAACATCTGACAGCAACACCTTCTTTTACTTTCCACTAGTGATCTTGCTCCTCACTGTTCCTGGAATCTTGAGGAAATCAGAGAATGTCCCAACATCTTTGCCCACCTATTGCAACTTTCCCTCATAGTGTTGCAGATGAGCTCCCATTGCTTATCCATATTTACACCAGATCCTGTTCTTTTCCCCTACACAAGAGATTGCTCCAGCAAAACTCCCTCTTACTCACACCATTTTTTTTTTTTTTTGCTCTCTACTGGATCTTTACTATCATCTACTTAAAAATAAGCTTTTATTTCACTAACAAATTTTTTTTAATTGTTTTAGTTAGGTCTCCAGCATGCAACAAGTGACATACACAAACTAGGTAATTAGAAGTTAATGAAGGTAAGAAACTATGCACAATCTTGCTGGCAGGGCTTATGACTTATTGCAATAATGGATTATGGTAGGCAGAATAATGGTTCCCAGAGATTTCCATTTTCTAATTCTCAGAACCTGTGAGTACATCATGTTACATGATAAGGGAGAATTAACTTAGCAGATGGAATTAAGATTGGTAGTCAGCTGACTTTCAGATGGAGAGGTTATTCTGGATTATTGAGATGAGTTCAATGTGGAAGAGAGAGTCAGAAGGAAATGTGACTGTGGAAGAAACTCACAGAGAGGAACAGCTATGCTGGATTTGAAGATGGAGGAAGGGACCATCAGCCAAGGCAAGTGGGAAGTTGTAGAATCTGGAAAGAGCAAGGAAATTAATTCTAGAACATCTAGAAGGAAATATGGCCCTACTTATATCTTAATTTTAACCGAACAAGATATGTGTCAGACTTCTAACCCGAAGTACTGCAACATAACAAATTTCTTGTTGTTTCAAGACACTAATTTTGTGATCATTTGTTACAATAACAATAGGGAACTAATATAGACATATTGTAATAATCTCAAGTTAGTGGTATTGGGAAGCTTTTACCACTTTGCTGAAGAGGAAAGAAGAGGGAATGGTTACTGGAATCTGGAGAAATAGAAGAAGTGAGGGGACTGCATGACAATTGGTGTCACTTTCAGTAGAGAATCCAGCCAACCTGCAGTACAGAGGCAGGACAGAAACCTAAGGATACATGGCTTAACCTCCTTTACCTCACATTATCTGTTCCTTTTCCCCAGTAGCCAGAAGCCGAGGTTCAGGGAACTTATATGGTGCACCCTAGACAGAAGCTTCCTGGGGATAAGGCAGGTGGAAAAGAGTAGAAAGTAGGTACAGAGGGGCAACAGAAAGTGCCCAGCACACTGTTATTCTAATCTTTCATCCTCCACAAGATTATGCCTTATTTGTGCCCTCTGCAGTAAACCCTTCTAAAGAATCATCCTGTCTCACTGACCCAGTACCTCCATGCCAGCCTCTTGAGCCCACTCTAGCCAAGCTTTCCTTTTCACTTCTCCACCAGTACTGTTGGTAACCCTGGGTCACCAGGGTCCTCTACAATGATAAACCTTCTTCTCTAACCATGACTCATCTTCCCTTGGCTCCCAGGACACTCCTCTCTTGGTTCTCCTCCTCCTCATGTCTCTTCTGCATTTTTTTAAATAAAGATTTTATATATTTATATATTTATTTACTTATTTATTTGACAGACAGAGATCACAAGTAGGCAGAGAGGCAGAATGAGAGAGAGAGGGAAGCAGACTCCCTGCTAGACAGAGAGCCCGATGTGGGGCTTGATCCCAGGATCCTGGGAGCCAAAGGCAGAGGCTTCAACCCACTGAGCTACCCAGGTGCCCCCCCTTCTGAAATTTGTGTTGGACCTCCATCTTCTCCACCTTCTATTCATTTGGGAGTGCCCCAGAGCTCTGTTTTCTATCTATACTCACTTCTCTGTGAGTCTCATACAGGCTTCTGTGGTGTTAACTCCAAAATTACATCTTTAACTCCTAGATCAAACATCTCAAAAATTCCAGCCCCATAGACTCAAACACTTGTTCAGGATTTTCTCTGGGATGCCTTGGAAACCAGTTCTACTCAGCGGGTCCCAAACTAATGCTCACAGGCAATTCCACCCATAGTCTTTCCTTACCAGATGATGGCCCTCTATCCTTTCATTTTCTCAGGCCCAAACTCCAGTATCATCAATTCTTCCTTCTTTGATACATCAAATCCAAAATATCAGCAAATGCTTTTGATTATATCTTCAAAACATTCTAAATATGGTGGCTTCTACCAATTCCATTGCTACTATCCTGATTTGACTCACCATTACCCTTTTCCTCATTTATAGCGTTAGGTCCTTTTACCCTTTGATTCTAGACTTGCCAACGTATGGTCCACCACAAAATAATATTTCATTATAGAAGTCAGCATTTATTTGCTCAAAACTATTTCATGACTCCACTTCTTACTTAGAGGAAATACCAGTCTTCATGATGGCCTACCAAGCCCTACATGATCTACCTCCCGATGGCCTGACCCCCACCCCTCTCCCAAGCACTCTCACAGACTACTCCCACCGTATCAAGTGTGTTCTGACCATTTGACTTTTGACGGACTGTTCTATGCCTGGATGACTTTCATTAGGGTTTCTGCATGACTAATTCCCTATGCTCTGTAAGTCTGTGCTCAAAAATCATCTTCTCATTGAATCCTACCCTACGAGCAATCTTTGCCTTCACTGGTTGATATAATCTATCATATAATTCATGTATGTGTTATGTTTATCTTATTTTGTGTGTTACACGAAGGAGTTATTGTCTATGTTGAATGTAAACTGTGCTTGACTCCTAGTGATGCTCTCTTAAATAAGTTAGAAAGGAAAATATTTGAGTCAAGGAGATTAGTTCAGAGGAATTTGTGAGTCTAGACAAGAAATCATGAGTGTTGACTCAGAAATAGGCAATAAGAAGGAAAAGTATTATATTTAAAAGACTTTCTGTCATTTAAATGAGCAAGTCTAGTAAGTTATGTATAAATGAGATGAGACAAATACATTAAAAACGGAGGATAATGAAGTAAGGCATATTGGAGAAATATGTGATCACATCAGTCAAAGAGGATTAGACATGTGTTGGAGGGAATCATGAGACTGACTCAGATATTCTGGAGAAAAATTCTCACTAAGTTTCCTCAATAGCTGATATGGCTCCAAATCTAGATGGCTTATCTGAAATGGGGGCTGAACAAGTTGATGTTCATGTTTCTGTAGAATCATGTAGTAGAATCAAGCATGTCTGTAACTACTCACAATCAAAGGGTGATACCCATAAGAACAGATCTAGATCAAGTAGCTTTTGGAATAATGTCTGCCTGAGATTGGATCCCTCCCTGATTGTCCCAACTTGTGAAGTTCTTTGCCTGAAGGGAATATAGCTGTTGCATTTCACCTGCACTTTCAGGGAGATTCCTGAGATCTCACCTTGGTGCAATATCAATTCTGGCAACTGGGTGTAAAGCTGTGAATATAACATTTTCCCCAAAGATCCGTAAAGCAGTTCGGTAACTGGGAAATCTCAGATACAGCACAATGAGCTGGAAGACCTTGACTATAATAATACCACCTAATATGTAATATCTCAGTCATTATTTTAAATGTTTTATATGAATTAGCTTATTTGGACTTCACAATGCCCACACGTTATTACTGTTAGGGAATCCAACACTCATCAGGATAAAGTAATGTGCCTAGAGCAAGTTATTGGTTGAACTCAAATGCTTCAAAGCCTATATGAACTACTCTTGCTAGAGAACCCAAGACAAGCTTTATGAATATGGGATGAGCTGTTAAATATAGGTTTTAAATATAGGCAATGTTATTTCTTTGTTAAAATATCATGACAGAAAAGGCTAAAATATTTAGGAAGTGGTGGAAATATTCATAATGAGCTGATTTCTTCCTGAATATTTTTATACAAACTTTGCTATGCCCTTTAAAGTATTTTCAAATACTATTCTTAGATTCGATCATCTGTTAACTCTTTTAGTTGCAAAAGGGTTCCTGGAAAAGCTAAAATGTGCTGGACACTTCTTGAGGAGTCTTCATGTTTACAATTACCTTAAGGATTTAGAATTTAGTGAGAGATGTGTCGATATAAATGTGTTCCACCAACTGCTGCAGGAGCACAGAGGTGAAGGGAGAGCTTATTGTTGGCACTTCACATGTAGCCAGGTGTCTCAGCATCTCCCCAGCATTTTCTATGGGTCACCAGTATACTACAAGATACCAACATTATGTCAGCAAAAGTGTTTCTTAACTATGGTAATAAATTAGGCAACAGTGCATATAGCATTCTCTTCCTGAAGATGTCCAATATGTCTAAACACAAAGAAGAATTATTTTAAATAAATCAGTCTGTGTTTAATCCTGCACTTTTGAGATGGATTATACCACAAAATACTTTTTTTTTTAAAGATTTTTATGGGGGTGCCTGGGTCGCTCAGTGGGTTAAGCCGCTGCCTTCGGCTCGGGTCATGATCTCAGGGTCCTGGGATCAAGCCCCACATCGGGCTCTTTGCTCTGCAGGGAGCCTGCTTCCTCCTCTCTCTCTCTCTGACTGCCTCTCTGCCTCCTTGTGATTTCTCTCTGTTAAATAAATAAATAAAATCTTTAAAAAAAAAAAAGATTTTTATTTATTTATTTATTTGACAGACAAAGATCACAAGGAGGCAGAGAGGCAGGCAGAGAAAGAAGGAGGGGAAGCAGGCTCCATGCTCAAGTGGGGTTCGATCCCAGGACCCTTGGATCAGGACCGGAACTGAAGGCAGAGGCTTTAACCCACTGAGCCACCCAGGTGCCCCCCTCCTTTTTTTTTTGATGGAATATCCAACATCTTCCTGGGTAGCATTACCAGTCTGCAAAACATCACTTTGGGCATTCCATTTGTGTATAATAATATTGAGGGATTTTTTTTTTTTTTAATTTAGAAGACAGTTTGGTACTTAACGTCATAATTTAGAGAAAAAAAATTAAAAAATATAACCTCACAAATCCAACATACTAGTCAATAATTGAGCTTTTACCTTGGACAAATATGGAATATTTACATACCCCGCTTGCCTATACTATAAGAGAGGAAAAGAAGAAATGCTTTTTGCCACAGAGAAGCTTGCAAATTTATTTCTTATTTAAATTTTTATCATGGAGAATACTAATTTCCTTCAAATGAGATTATTTATTTTTACAAATACTGTGGTCCATAAGAAAATTGGAGTAAGTCTGAGTTCACACTTTTTAAAAGTTTTATGGCCATAGTCAATCTTTTGTATAATCACACCTATAGCAAGAACTTTACCTTTCAAAAATATTCCAATTCATATATTTACTAATTGATAATTTTTACTTGCACTGTTAACCATCAATGGGCATTAATCACAGCAACAATATCATTCTCACAGATTGTTGTTGCTTATTGGCAAAACTTAGACTATGTGAACCAGAAAATCAATTCACTAGTAGGATGAGTGTTTACAAAATAAAATTAAAAATACAAATATTTCTTTTAGGTGTTTCTTTATTTGGTATTCACATTCTTGTGTTGTAATGTTTCCAAGTGTGAAAAGAAAAGCAAAAACACACAAAAAAGTCTGCTCCTGTAGAAGTTTATCTATACATCAAAAATATAAGGTGTTTATACTCTTTAAGAATATATTGATAATTCAGGTGTGTTCCATGTTATGCAGTGACTCCTCAAACTATTCTTAGCTTCACATCATCTTTCTAGGATCCCCAGAATGTTCTTACAAATATGACTGCAGCTGGGGAGATCTGACTGGTTACCCCACTTCCTACTGAGGGAATTCCCAGGTAAAGCATTCTTCTTTGTATAGAAATGCAAGGTTAATAGGATTCATATCCAACCTAATGGATATGAAAAGGAGGTACTATGAACCCCTTAAAGTCCTAAAGCAGCATCATGACAAATCTCCAACTTTGCCATGTTGATCACCCTCTTCATAATCTTTTTTATATAGATAGATTTATTTTTTCACTCATTCATTCATTCCAACCACTCATTTATTCATTAATATAACACCCAATTAAACCTCTGGTTACAATTGAGGTTTGAAAGAAAGTGCAGCTGGAATAAATGGGAAGGAATATTTCTCATATATAACTGTGAGAAATTTCTGTGGACTGAAGATAATGTGACATGGGAGTGTGGTAGCTGGAGGCCCCAAGGATGAGAAAACATGCTGTACCTGCACACCCCAGTATGCTGTTCTGTATGTGTTTTTCTGGCCAAATCCAGCATGAATTTAGGTGTCAACAATTAAGACAGTTTAATGAATATTCATGAAACACAGTTGTGTGGCTAAGTGTGTCTGGCATTTTGCAACATAGAGAATCACCAGCAGTACTCTGATGACGTTTTAGAGAATCCCTGTTAGAAAAATATCTTTTTACTTTCTTAAATTTTGTTTGTTTGACGAGGTCTTATTTATTTATTTACTTAAAATTTTATTTTTTTCAGTGATCCAAGATTCATTGTTTATGCACCACACCCAGTACTCCATGCAATACATGCCCTTCATAATACCAACCACTGGGCTCACCCATCCCCCCAACTCATTCCCTTCCAAAACCCTCCGTTCATTTCTCAGAGTCCACAATCTCTCATGCTTCATATCCCCATCTGATTTCCCCCAATTCACTTTTACTTTCCTTCTCCTAATGCCCCCATGTTATTCCTTATGCTCCACAAGTAAGTGAAACCATATGATAATTGAGACTCTCTGCTTGACTTTTTTCACTCAGCATAATCTCCTTCAGTCCCGTCCATGTTGATACAAAAGTTGGGTATTCATCCTTTCTGATTGAGGTATAATATTGCACTGTATATATGGACCATATGTTCTTTTTTTTTTTTCTTTTCAGCACAACAATATTCATTGTTTTTGCACCACACCTAGTGCTCCATGCAATAATGCATGCACCACCTTGTTCCCCCAACCTCCCACCCCCTGCCCCTTCAAGACCCTCAGGTTGTTTTTCAGAGTCCATAGTCTCCCATGGTTCACCCCCACTTCCAATTTCCCTCAACTCCCTTCTCCTTTCCATCTCCCCATGTCCTCCATGTTATTTCTTATGGTCCACAAATAAGTGAAACCATATGATAATTGACTCTCTCTGCTTGACTTATTTCGCTCAGCATAATCTCTTCCAGTCCCATCCATGTTGCTACAAAAGTTGGGTATTCATCCTTTCTGATGGAGGCATAATACTCCATAATGTGTATGGACCACATCTTCCTTATCCATTCGTCCGTTGAAGGGCATCTTGGTTCTTTCCACAGATTGGCGACCGTGGCCATTGCTGCTATAAACATTGGGGTACAGATGGCCCTTATTTTCACTACATCTGTATCTTTGGGGTAAATACCCAGGAGTGCAATTGCAGGGTCATAGGAAAGCTCTATTTTTAATTTCTTGAGAAATTTCCACGCTGTTCTCCAAAGTGGCTGCACCAACTTGCATTCCCACCAACAGTGTAAGAGAGTTTCCCTTTCTCCACATCCTCTCCAATACATGTTGTTTCCTGTCTTGCTAATTTTGGCTGTCCTAACTGGTGAAAGGTGGTATCTCAATGTGGTTTTCATTTGAATCTCCCTGATGGCTAGTGATGATGAACATTTTTTCATGTGTCTGATAACCATTTGTATGTTTTCATTGGAGAAGTGTCTGTTCATATCTTCTGCCCATTTTTGGACCATATGTTCTTTATCCATTCATCTTTTGAAAGGCATCTTGGCTCTTTCTGAGTTTGGCAATTGTGGTGATTATTGCTATGAACATTGTGGTACACATGGCCCTTCTTTTCACTACATTTGTATCTTTGGGGTTAATACCCAGTAGTGAAATTGCAGGGTCATAGGGTAGCTCTACTTTTAATTTCTTAAGGAATCTCCACACTGTTTTCCAAAGTGGCTGCACCAACTTGACTTCCGACCAACAGTGTAAGAGGGTTCCCCTTTCTCCACATCTTCTCCAACACTTGTTTCTTGTCTTGTTAATTTTGGCCATTTTAACTTGTGTAAGGTGGTATCTCAATGTGGTTTTGATTTGAATCTCCCTGATGGATAGTGATGATGAACATTTTTTCATGTGTCTAATAGCCATTTGTATGTCTTCTTTGGAGAAGTGTCTCTTCATGTCTTGCATTTTTTGACAGGATTATGTTTTTTGGGTGTTGAGTTTGAGGAGTTCTTTATAGATCTTGGATGTCAACCTTTTGTCTGTAGTGTTATTTGTGAATATCTTCTCCCATTCTGTGGGTTATCTCTTGGTTTTTGACCATGTCCTTTGCTGTGCAGAAGATTTTGATCTTGATGAAGTCCCAAAAG
Source organism: Mustela erminea (assembly GCF_009829155.1). Taxonomy (NCBI): domain Eukaryota; kingdom Metazoa; phylum Chordata; class Mammalia; order Carnivora; family Mustelidae; genus Mustela; species Mustela erminea. Next base: position 26,828,562 of record NC_045618.1, read on the forward strand.
TTCATTTTTGCCTTTGTTTTTATAGACAAATGTCATTTCTTATTTTCAATCTCCAAACTCAAAATGATGATGACAATAATATAGAATTACACATCTCTTTTTTTCTGAGAAGATTAATGCATTTGGAGCATTATCTATATAAAAGTTTCCCAGAATCATTGTGAAGTCTGAAGAGGATGGATATTATTATTCAATATTTTTAAATAGGTATAAATAATTATATGGAACTTAACTGTGAAATAGAAAAACATTGTAGAACCTCTCAATCTTAAGGTTAGTTTTCCAGTCTCTAGGTGTGTTGTCAACACCAAGTACTTTGAGGTGGACTGTCGTCATTATTGCATCACATCATCACAGAACCTATGTAAGCATAATCTTCATTAACCCCAACATCTTTTGGGTGTGAACCTGGGCAGCCACTTTTGTCTGACTGGTCCTACTTTTCTCCATTAACAGGAATATAAGAAGTATTATTTATATTACTCTGAGACTTTGATATAAAATAATAAATATGTTCACCTAAATTTTGCAAACACTGTTTAAGAGCATGAGTGACTTAGGGGCTCTTGGGTCACTCAGTGGGTTAAAGCCTCTATCTTTGGCTCAGGTCATGATCCCAGGGTCCTGGGATCAAGCCCTGCATAGGCTCTCTGCTCAGCAGGGGGTCTGCTTTCTCCTCTCTCTCTACCTGCCTCACTGCCTACTTGTGATCTCTGCCTGTCAAATAAATAAATAATATCTTTAAAAAAAAAAAAAGAGAGCATGAGTGACTGTATTTGTTTCCTGGGGCTGTTTTAACAGTAGCATGGAATGGTTATTTTACAGTTCTGGAGGTGTTAAGTCCAAATTCAAGGTGTCATCAGGATTATTTCCTTCTGAGGATCGTAAATGAGGATCTGTCCTAGCCCCCCAACCCTGGCTTGTAGATGACATTGTTTCTGTGTCTTCATGTCATCTTACTTCTCTCCGTGTCTGCTCTGTGTTCAAATTTCCACTTTTGTATAAGAATATCAGTCATATTGGATTAGGAGTCCACCCTACTCCAGTTTGAACCTCATCTTAACTAATTACATTTGTAATGACTATTATTTCCAAACAAGGTCACATTCTAAGGTACTGTGTCTTAGGACTACGATACTTTTGGGGGAACACAATTCAACCTGTATCAGTAACCTAGAAAGTATCACATACTGTGAAAATCAGTGTTTTAATTGTATTTGGAAATTAGTCTTTCTCTGTCTCAAACAGATTCTTTACACTTGGATTCCCTTAAGGATCAGTGTTATCTCTGAAGTAGACTGTTTGCAATCACTGAGAAGAAAACAGGCCATGAACCAGCCTTGTTAACATGAATGTGACCTGTTAATAGGCATCCTCTGCATCACCTAGTAGGTGGTAAGAAATTGAGATTCCAGGGCCTCAACCCAAAACTTTTAGATCAAAATCTTTTGGGTAGGATCCCAGGATTCTAGACTTCATACCCTTCCAGTGATTCTGATTCTGAAGGTTGGCATACACTGGATGGATCAGACTAGATTATAGCTGGTGGATAAAAATTGCATTCCTGTGACTTCGAAGTCAGTGAAGAATAATCTACTATGATTTCTGACTGACTCAACACTGTGTTGCATTTCTTTTGCTACTGATGTTTTTGAACATTCTTTATCTAATCCTTTTACCTTCCTCAACTATTTCTCTGACGATGCTTGCAGAATATCTTTTCCTTTGTATTAGGTAAATGCTACCTTGTGAAATTAAAACCAGAAGCTTTATATCTAAATATATAAAGTCTATAATTATAATAGGGAACATATCTACAGACATACCTCATAGAAATTGCTGTTTTGGTTCCAGACCACCACAGTAAAGCAAATATCATAAATTTGGGGGGTTTCTCAGTGCATATAAAAGTTATGTCTATAATAGACCATAGTCTATTAAGTGTGCAATAGCATATGTTTTAGAAAATAATGTATCTATCTTAATTGTAAAAATATGTTATTGCCAAAAAATGCTGTTATATGAGCTTTCAGCAAGTCATAATCTTTTTGCTTGTGGCAGGTCATTCCTTGGTGATGATGACTGCTGACTGATAAGGATGGCAGTTGCTGAAGGTTGGGGTGGCTGTGGCAATTTCTTAAAACAAGAAAACAATGAAGTTTGTCACATCAATTGACTCTACCTTTCAGAAACAATTTCCCTGCAGCATGCAATGCTATTTGATAGCATTTTATCCACAATAGAACTTTGAAAATTTAAGTCAGTCCTCTAAAAACACTGACACTATTGACACTATTACTATGTATGTAATATCATAAATCTTTTGTTGTCATTTCCACAAACTTCACAGTATCTTTGCCAGGAGTAGACTCCATCTCAAGAAAACCACTCTTTCTTTGCTCATCCACAAGAAGCAACTCCTCATCCATTAAAATTTTATCATAAGATTGCAACAATTTAGTCACATCTTCAGGTTCCACTTCTAATTCTAGTTCTCTTGCCATTTCCACTACATCTGCAGTTGCTTCTTTCACTGAAGTCTTGAACCTCTCAAACTCATCCAGGAGGATCAGAATCAACTTCTTCCAAACTCCTATTCATGTCGATATTTTTACCTCTTCCTATAAATCACTCATGTTCTTAATCGCACCTAGAATGGTGACTCCTTTGCAGAAAGTTTTTAATTAACTTCACCCAGAACTATTAGAGGAATCATCATCTATGGTAGCTATTATTCTATGAAATTTATTTCTTAAATAATAATACTTGATAGTTGAAATGACTCCTTGAGTCATGGGCTACAATAGATGTTACATTAGTGGGCATGAAAAAATATTAATTTCATATCTCTCTATCAGAGCTCTTGGGTTACCAGGTGTATTGTCAATGAGCAGTACTATTTTTGGAAATAAATCTTTTCTGAGCAGTAGGTCTCAATAGTGGCCTTAAAATATTCATTAGCCATGTTGTAAACAGATGTGTTATCACCCACACTATAGTATTCCATTTGTAGAGCCCAGGCTGTAGATTTAGCAGAATTATTTTTCTTTAAATCTATTTATTTATCTATTTATTTATTTATTTATTTATTTATTTATTTTAGAGAGAGAAAGAGAAAGAAAGAGCAGGACAAGGGGCAGAAGGAGAGGGAGAATCTCAAGAACATTCCTTGTTGAGTATGGAACTCAACACGGGGCTCGATCTCATAACCCCAAGATCATGACCTGAACCAAACTTGAGTCAGATGCTTAACTAACAGAGACACCAAGGCACCCCAATTTAGCATAATTCTTAAGGGCCCCATGATTTTTAGAATAGTAAATAGATGGCTTCAATTTAATGTTGCCCACTGTATTAGCTGTCCTTTGAAGTTCTGAAGCCACATGTTGACTTCTCCTCTATAGCTATGAAAGTCCTAGACAGTATCATAATTCACTATAAGGCTTTTTCATCTACATTGAAAGTCTATTGCTTAATGTAGCCACCTTCATTAATTTTCTTAGCTAGCTCTTCTGGATAACTTGCTGCAACTTCTGCATCAGCACTTGCTGCTTCACCTTGCACTTTTACATTACAGAGATGGCTTTTTTTCTTAATCTTCATCAACCAACCACTGATAGCTTCAGACTTTTCTTCTGCAGCTTCCTCAACCTCTCTCAGCCCTCATAGCATTGAAAAAAGAGTTTTGCTCTGCACTAAGTTTTTCTTTTTTTTTTTTTTAAGATTTTATTTATGTGACAGAGAGAGATCACAAGTAGGCAGAGAGGCAGGCAGAGAGAAAGAGGAGGAAGCAGGCTCCCCGCTGAGCAGAGAGCCCAATGCGGGACTCGATCCCAGGACCCTGAGATCATGACCTGAGCCGAAGGCAGTGGCTTAACCCACTGAGCCACCCAGGCGCCCTCTGCACTAAGTTTTTCTTAAGGGAATGTTATAACTGTTTTGATTTTCTATTCAGACCACTAAAGCTTTCTTCATATCAGCAATAATGTTGTTTCACTTTCATACTATTTCCCTGTTCATTGAAGTAGCACCTTTAGTTTTCTTAAAAACTTTTCCTTTGTTTTCACAGCTTGGAATACTAGCCATGAGGCTTGGGTTTTGGCTTATCTCAGCTTTTGACATGCCTTCCTTGCTAAATTTAAACATTTCTAGCTTTTGATATCAGGTGAAAGACGTGTGACTCTTCTTTTCACCTTAACTGTTAGAAGCCATTGTAGGGTTATTAATTGGCCTAATTTCAATATTGTTGTATCTCAGGGAACAAGGAGGCTTGAAGAGAGGGAGAGAGATAGGGAAACAGAAGAACATGACATTTTTCAATTAACTTTGTCATCTTGTAAGGGTGTTATTTATGGTGCCTCAAAACAATTAGAATAGTCACATCAAAGATCACTTGATCACAGATCCTCATAATAAAAATAGCAATGAAAGAGTTTGACATATTAGGAGAATTATCAAAATGTGACACAGAGACACAAAGTGAGAAAATGCTATGGGAAATATGGTGCCAGTACATTTGTTGTGTACACAGTTGCCACAAACCTTCAATTTATAAAAAATACAATACCTGTGAAGTGCAATAAAGCAAAGACTAGTAACACAAGGTATGCCTGCACCAGGTTGTTATTTTAACAACTAAATTGTGTATATCAATATCTTCACTGAGAAAAACATGCAGGAAATTTAAGGATATATATATTGGAATTATTTGAAGTAAGTCAGTGGTGAGACATTTGGCTTGGGTTTTCAAATAATTGTATTAATTTAAGAGAAGTAAACTATTTGTAGATAGGTATACATGCACAGGTTGGTATATACAGATACATTTTCTTGCTCTGTCAGCTGAGAGGTTCTAGAAGCAATGACACCCTGGTATCAGTGAACCCAAATCTTGGTTTCTAATGCTATTCTCCAGTAAAAGGAAACAGGGATCCTTGGAGGAATGATTGATTGTATGGCTGGGGCAGGAAATATATAAGTAAGATTAGAGCATCTTATAGTGCCAGGAAGAAAGAAAACACACAATGACAAGGTATGTCAAAGGGAAATAGAAGCCAACTAAAAGATGTCACAATTTTTAAAGCTGAAAAATTTGAGCAAAAAAATAAAGTAGTGTTCAACTATAATCCAAGAGTAAAATAAGTATACATGACAATTATCTGGAGTCCCTACTGACATAAATAAATGATTAAATAAGTAAATAGGAGAAATTTGACAGACGTCCTGTGCATAAAAATTTACATAATAAATTATGTAGATGTTATGCCCTCAAGGAAAGGTAGACTAACTCCCACTCCTCAAGTTTGAACTACACATAGTGATGGAAAAAAATAATTTTACTAGGAAGACATCTGACAAACACTAGCTCATCCAGGGGATGAAGGTCAGCAACAACAGTGATATAATGTCAGTGGTATGTATCTTTAAAATGATGTGATGAAAATGGTACTTTACCTCTGGTCATTTCCTCCCAAAATCACAGAAGCCCAGTCTAATAATGAGGAAAACAGCAGCAAACCACAATCAAGGGACATCCTACAAAACACTTTACTAGTACTTCTCACAACTATCAAGGTCAGTACAAACAAGGGAAGCCTGAAAATCTGTCACAATCACTTAAATTATATAGTATCCAGATTAGGATCCTGGAACAGAAAAAAGACATTAGGAGAAAACTTTAAAAATCTTAGTAAAGTATAGACTTTAGTTACTAATAAGGTACTAATATTGGCTAATTAATTGTATCAAATGGGCTATACCAATGCAATTATTAATAATAAGGGAAACTGGGTGCCTGGGTGGCTCAGTGGGTTAAAGTCTCTGTCTTCAGCTCAGGTCATGATCCCAGGGTCCTGGGATTGAGTCCCTCATGGGGCTCTCTGCTCAGCTGGGAGCCTGCTTCCTCCTCTCTCTCTGCCTGCCTCTCTGCCTACTTGTGATCTGTCAAATAAATAAATAAAAATCTTTTAAAAAAATAATAAGGGAAACTGAGTGTAGTGACCGTGAGAACTCATTACCTTCACAATTTTGCTGTAAATCTAAAACTGTTATAAAATTTTAAAAAATCATAATGATCATAATGATGAAGATCTGCTTTCAATTATTTTTGAGTGGTTTGCAGTATGCCAACTCTTTAACTGAAATAAACTAAAAAATAAATGGATAGGATAACATTATAATCTCTTTGAAGACATCAGGTAGGTGCCAAACCATGACTTGAGGGTACAAAACCCTGGAAACGTGGACACCACATAGGAAGATGAACCCACATTCTGTTGTGACTTTATCTTTGTGAGCATTTGCTGAGCATCTGGAAATAGAAAATGAATTTTAAAAATATAGGTAAAGACTGTGGAGAGAGGGTGCTCTAAAAAGCTATCTCTTTGGGTTAGAGCATCAACAAAATTTAATAATTAAAAGCCCTTTGGGCCAGAATCCCAGGGGGAAAGAAGGAAGAGGAAATGAACTCTGTTCTCCAGACATTTCTGAATTCTGATACTATAAAGAGAAGGAAGTTAAAACAATCAAAAACCTCTGAGAAGAAGAATAGTCTAACCGCTCATCAGTGTTGAGAAGACAAGAATTATCACTGAGGATGCACCAGAATTGGGGTCATGGTGAAAACACCAAGAACTCAGAATCCCTGAAGGGTTATGGCCTAAAGCAATTGTGAAAGAGACCAAAACAAAAAAATAAATAAATAAAAATAAAAACAAACAAGCAAACAAATAAAACCAACCACACACACAAAAATAAAAATAAAATGCATCCTACTACTAACTGAGGCTTGAGTTACCCCAACTCTTCATTGTGATAGACTGACTAATCCCATACTTACTTACTGCCCCCCCCAAAATAAACTGTCTTTGGAGGATCAAAAGAAAAAGAGTTTCATATAAATTTCACACAAGGTGTATGCTGATGCCAAATGAACAAAACCCAAAAGAAAAATGAAAGAAGATAAACACAGACCCACAGGTGATTAAGATATTGGAGTTAGCCAACAAACACTTTAGAATGGAAATAAATAATATTTTTAAAAGAACAGAAGAAAAGAGAAAATTATAAATGAAAATATTTATACTTTCACCAGAGAACAGGAATTTATAAAATAGGAAACATTCCGATGAATTATTTTAATTCAAGGATTTTAATTTTAAACACAAAAGATAAAGTTAAATTACTAGATAAAAATAGATAAAAGCACAAATATGACTACTAAACTATAAAAGAGATCAATAGAAAATATAAAAACTGAGGAAAAACATAGAAAGGAATAAATAATTAAAAAGATAAGAGTGTTTGGGCACCCGGCTAGCTCAGTCGGTAGAGCATGAAACTCTTAAAAATATAAGAGTGTAATAAATATGTGAGATATGTTAAAAAGTTATAATGTAAGTGAATTGGTAAAGAGAAAAATTAAAACTAAGTGCAATTGGAATCCCAGAAATGTAGGCCATAGAAAATGGGAAGCACTATCTGAAGAAATAAAGGCTTATACTTACCATAGATAAATGATGACATTCAGTCACACAGTAACACTTGTGAACTCCAGAAGATGTATAATACAAAGAAAACCACTGAACTGCCAAAGACCAAAGGCAGAAAGTATGTCTTTAAGCATGGAGAGTAAAAAAGACAGATTACCATCAAAGGAGCAAAATTAACACAGACATCTGACTTTGAATCCGAAATCAAGGCTGACAAAAGACAATGGAATTCAAAATGTGAAGAAAAACAGAATTTTTCTTTTCATTCGTAGGTCCAATTTAAGAAGCAAAACAGGGACGCCTGGGTGGCTCAGTTGGTTAAGCAGCTGCCTTCGGCTCAGGTCATGATCCCAGGGTCCTGGGATCGAGTCCCACATCGGGCTCCTTGCTTGGCAGGGAGCCTGCTTCTCCCTCTGCCTCTGCCTGCCTCTTTGTCTGCCTGTGCTCGCTTGCTCTCTCTCCCTCTGTCTCTTACAAATAAATAAATAAAATCTTTAAAAAAAAAAAAAAGAAGAAGAAGCAAAACAAATGAACAAACAAAAACAAAAAAAAAAGAGAGAGAGAGAGAAAGACAAACAAAAAACCAGACTCTTAAACAACCTTGTGGTTTGCCATAGGGGAGGTAGTTGGGGGTGTAAAGTTTTATAGGCGAGATAAACACAACACCAGGCGAAGTGGGTGCAAGGCAAGATTTATTAAAGGCACTCTCCAGTGAAGTTTCAGCGCTCAGGAGAAAAGGGGAGCCGGGAAAGTTGCGCCAGGAGGAGGTGGGCACCCTCAGGCGAGATTCTGCAACTCTGGAAACCAGAGTGGGGTAAGTTGCACTGGGAGGAAGTTGGCTGGGGGGTCTTTTATCTGTTTCCTGCATAGGTATCGGGTTACCTATGGAGATGTGACCTGGGCATACATCCTTTTGGCGGGAGAGTCAAGGGTGAAGGAAAGGGCTGGGAGGGTGGGGGGGGGGTGTGGATGAGGCTGGAAGATGGCGGGACCCAGCGGTCATTTCTATTGTTCCTCCTGCACTCCTCGAAGCCCCGCCGACCTAACAGGGGATATAATCACCCAAAATAGGTAAAAGGGGTTAACACTACGCTTATCTTTATGAGCTCTGAAAAAACATATAGAGTTGTTGAATCATTATAGTGTACACCTAAGACTAGTATAACACTATATGTTAATTATAGTTCAATTAAATATAAATAAAAAGAAACAATTTGATATACAACAAAATAGGCACTAAAAATAAAAGTGAAATGAGATTTTTGTGATTTTTATAGCAAACGGCTTTTCTCTTTGGTTAAATGTTTAAGATATTTGCATACTAACCATTTATTTGCTGTAGCAAGGCTATCCATAATGTCCATCTGAACCTGAGTCTAGTTATCTAAAATCATGTGGACAAGAGACACAGCATTTTTTATCCGAGTGTCAAAGCATCTAGAGCAAGGTTTGTGAAATGGGACCGGAAATGTGAGACACATTCTGTGGTGGGCATACTTATTATAAACTTAGAGCATGCATCAAAGGAGGAGATCAAGTCAGAAGCCTGGGGCCTAGATTTAACTGCACTAGTAGATTGTCCCCTGGTGTGTTTTTGTTACAAAGTCCCAAATAGGCCCCCTAAAATACCAAAGTTGTTATTGTCAAAGTAACCATGGGAAAGGATTGCTCTTCCATGACTTTGGCAAAAGCCATACCATTTGATGAGAATGCCTGATATTTTCAAAGTTTATTCAGGCTTTAAGTTTAGCAGCTTTTGTAACTAATTCTCCAAAATCCCCCCAAATTATTCTGAACATGAAATTTTATATATTCAATAGATAGGTCATGCTCCAGTTGAAATTTTTTAAAGTGTTTTCTCCAACAGTGCCCATGGTAAAAAGTAAGCCCAGAGGGTAGGAGCAATGGAACCAGACTGCCCAGCTTTGAATGCAGCAGCACCACTTGCAGCACCACTTACCTGCTATCTGACCTTGGGCAAGTTCTGTGATCCATGCATGAACATCTCTCATAAATGAGAAGGAAATTGCCTTTTTCTTTATATGGCTGTTGTGAATTGAAGTAAACTACCATACGTAAAGTGCATAATTGCCATGCCTACATATAAATATTATCTCTTATTATTACCTTAATCCACTTTCTGTAAGAGGGAATTGTGAGATTTCTGCAGTTTCATTTAGTAAATAGTCCATTAAATCAACTGTTAGCATTTTATACAATGAGACATGCTTTAACATGGCACTAGAGTGAGATTTATATCTTGAATGCAAATAGGAATATATGTTTAAAATAGCTCAGTAGAAGAAACTCTAAAAGTGGTTTCTTCTTGGCTTTTTGTCATATTTATTTGAGTGCAATCTGAGTAATAAATCAGTCTGGGTTTTAAAGTCAGAATTTTAAAAATAGCGACAGTGTCTTTGTTCACAAGATTGAGTGAAAAATCTTTTAAACCCACTGTGAGTCATCTTCTTTCTCTAATTCAGAAAGGAAATGTGGAAAAACCATCGCTTGGTTGAATGAACTGCTCACCCATTAAGAAAATTGAAATTCTATGATACAAATCACATCTGACTATGTCTGCTCTTTTAAAATCAAATTTAATTAATTATTCCTTAAAAGCAAAATTATCTTTCCATGGGACCTGAACAAATTATAACACTTAGTATATGGTGACAGTGATATTTATACATATATCATTTTAAAGTTTTCATTTGCTTCTCATCCCGCACTTTGAGGATGGTAGAACATGTGTGAATACCTTTATTAATATATAGGGGACTGAATCTCAGGAAGATTGTGGGCCATGTCCCACACACCCAATATGCACTGTAGCTGATGTTTGAGCCTGTTACTCTGAAGTCAGTGTCTTTTCCATGACACATCTGAAACAACAAGTTAACATTGCTTCTTGCAGCCAACTCTCAATTTTCAGAATGTTCTCTTTTTTTTTTTTTTTTTTTTTTGAGGTCTAAGAGATTTGGATGGTCTTTTTTTTTTTTTAATAATTTTTTATTTTTATAAACATATATTTTTATCCCCAGGCGTACAGGTCTGTGAATCGCCAGGTTTACTCACCAAAGCACATACCCTCCCCAATGTCCATAATCCCACCCCCTTCTCCCAACCCCCCTCCCCCCAGCAAACCTCAGTTTGTTTTGTGAGATTAAGAGTCAATTATGCTTTGTCACCCTCCCAATTCCATCTTGTTTCATTGATTCTTCTTCTACCCACTTAAGCCCCCATGTTGCATCACCACTTCCTCATATCAGGGAGATCATATGATAGTTGTCTTTCTCTGCTTGACTTATTTCGCTAAGCATGATACGCTCTAGTTTCATCCATGTTGTCACAAATGGCAAGATTTCATTTCTTTTGATGGCTGCATAGTATTCCATTGTGTATATATACCACATCTTCTTGATCCATTCATCTGTTGATGGACATCTAGGTTCTTTCCATAGTTTGGCTGTTGTGGACATTGCTGCTATAAACATTCGGGTGCATGTGCCCCTTTGGATCACTACGTTTGTGACTTTAGGGTAAATACCCAGTAGTGCAATTGCTGGGTCATAGGGCAGTTCTATTTTCAACATTTTGAGGAACCTCCATGCTGTTTTCCAGAGTGGCTGCACCAGCTTGCATTCCCACCAACAGTGTAGGAGGGTTCCCCTTTCTCCGCATCCTCGCCAGCATCTGTCATTTCCTGACTTGTTGATTTTAGCATTCTGACTGGTGTGAGGTGATATCTCATTGTGGTTTTGATTTGTATTTCCCTGATGCTGAGTGATATGGAGCACTTTTTCATGTGTCTGTTGGCCATCTGGATGTCTTCTTTGCAGAAATGTCTGTTCATGTCCTCTGCCCATTTCTTGATTGGATTATTCGTTCTTTGGGTGTTGAGTTTGCTAAGTTCTTTATAGATTTTGGACACTAGTCCTTTATCTGATATGTCATTTGCAAATATCTTCTCCCATTCTGTCAGTTGTCTTTTGATTTTGTTAACTGTTTCCTTTGCTGTGCAAAAGCTTTTGATCTTGATGAAATCCCAATAGTTCATTTTTGCCCTTGCTTCCCTTGCCTTTGGCGATGTTCCTAGGAAGAATGTTGCTGCGGCTGAGGTCAAAGAGGTTGCTGCCTGTGTTCTCCTCAAGGATTTTGATGGATTCCTTTCGCACATTGAGGTCCTTCATCCATTTTGAGTCTATTTTTGTGTGTGGTGTAAGGAAATGGTCCAATTTCATTTTTCTGCATGTGGCTGTCCAATTTTCCCAGCACCATTTATTGAAGAGGCTGTCTTTTTTCCATTGGACATTCTTTCTTGCTTTGTCAAAGATTAGTTGACCATAGAGTTGAGGGTCTATTTCTGGGCTCTCTATTCTGTTCCATTGATCTATGTGTCTGTTTTTGTGCCAGTACAATGCTGACTTGATGATGACAGCTTTGTAATAGAGCTTGAAGTCCGGAATTGTGATGCCACCAACTTTGGCTTTCTTTTTCAATATCCTTCTGGCTATTCGAGGACTTTTCTGGTTCCATATAAATTTTAGAATTATTTGTTCCATTTCTTTGAAAAAGATGGATGGTACTTTGATAGAAATTGCATTAAATGTGTAGATTGCTTTAGGTAGCATAGACATTTTCACAATATTTATTCTTCCAATCCAGGAGCATGGAACATTTTTCCATTTCTTTGTGTCTTCCTCAATTTCTTTCATGAGTACTTTATAGTTTTCTGAGTATAGATTCTGTGCCTCTTTGGTTAGGTTTATTCCTAGGTATCTTATGGTTTTGGGTGCAATTGTAAATGGGATTGATTCCTTAATTTCTCTTTCTTCTGTCTTGCTGTTGGTGTAGAGAAATGCAACTGATTTCTGGCATTGATTTTATATCCTGACACTTTACTGAATTCCTGTACAAGTTCTAGCAGTTTTGGAGTGGAGTCTTTTGGGTTTTCCACATATAGTATCATATCATCTGTGAAGAGTGATAATTTGACTTCTTCTTTGCTGATTTGGATGCCTTTAATTTCCTTTTGTTGTCTGATTGCTGAGGATAGGACCTCTAGTACTATGTTGAATAGCAGTGGTGATAATGGACATCCCGGCCGTGTTCCTGACCTTAGCGGAAAAGCTTTCAGTTTTTCTCCATTGAGAATGATATTTGCGGTGGGTTTTCCATAGATGGCTTTGATGATATTGAGGTATGTGCCCTCTCTCCCTACACTTTGAAGAGTTTTGATCAGGAAGGGATGCTCTACTTTGTCAAATGCTTTTTCAACATCTATTGAGAGTATCATTTGGTTCTTGGTCTTTCTTTTATTGATGTGTTGTATCACATTGACTGATTTGCGGATGTTGAACCAACCTTACAGCCCTGGAATAAATCCCACTTGGTAGTGGTGAATAATCCTTTTAATGTACTGTTGAATCCTATTGTCTAGTATTTTGGTGAGAATTTTCACATCTGTGGTCATCAAGGATATTGGTATATAGCTCTCTTTTTTGATGGGATCCTTGATGGTTTTGGGATCAAGATGATGCTGGCCTCATAAAATGAGTTTGGAAGTTTTCCTCCCATTTCTATTTTTTGGAACAGTTTCAGGAGAATAGGAATTAGTTCTTCTTTAAATGTTTGGTAGAATTCCCCCGGGAAGCCGTGTGGCCTTGGGCTTTTGTTTGTTTGGAGATTTTTAATGACTGTTTCAATCTCCTTACTGGTTATGGGTCTGTTCAGGCTTTCTATTTCTTCCTGGTTCAGTTGTGGTAGTTTATATGTTTCTAGGAATGCATCCATTTCTTCCAGATTGTCAAATTTGTTGACGTAGAGTTGCTCATAGTATGTTCTTATAATAGTATGTATTTCTTTGGTGTTAGTTGTGATCTCTCCTCTTTAATTCATGATTTTATTTATTTGAGTCCTTTCTCTTTTCTTTTTGATAAGTCGGGCCAGGGGTTTATCAATTTTATTAATTCTTTCAAAGAACCAGCTCCTAGTTTTGTTGATTCGTTCTATTGTTTTTTGGATTCTATTTCATTGATTTCTGCTCTGATCTTTATGATTTCTCTTCTCCTGCTGGGCTTAGGGTTTCTTTCTTGTTCTTTCTCCAGCTCCTTTAGGTGTAGGGTTAGGTTGTGTATCTGAGACCTTTCTTGTTTCTTGAGAAAGGCTTGTACCACTATATATTTTCCTCTCAGGACTGCCTTTGTTGTGTCCCACAGATTTTGAACTGTTGTGCTTTCATTATCATTTCTTTCCATGAATTTTTTCAATTCTTCTTTAATTTCCTGGTTGACCCATTCATTCTTTAGAAGGATGCTGATTGGTCTCTATGTATTTAGGTTCTTTCCAAACTTCCTCTTGTGGTTGAGTTCTAGCTTCAGAGCATTGAGGTCTGAAAATATGCAGGGAATGATCCCAATCTTTTGATACCGGTTGAGTCATGATTTAGGACGAGGATGTGATCTATTCTGGAGAATGTTCCATGTGCACTAGGGAAGAATGTGTATTCTGTTGCTTTGGGATGAAATGTTCTGAATATATCTGTGATGTACATCTGGTCCAGTGTGTCGTTTAAGGCCTTTATTTTCTTGCTGATCTTTTGCTTGGATGATCTGTCCATTTCAGTGAGGGGAGTGTTAAAGTCCCCTACTATTATTGTATTATTGTAATGTGTTTCTTTGATTTTGTTATAAATTGGTTTATATAGTTGGCTGCTCCCACGTTGGGGACATAGATATTTAAAATTGTTAGATCTTCTTCTTGGACAGACCCTTTGAGTATGATATAGTGTCCTTCCCCATCTCTTATTATAGTCTTTGCCTTAAAATCTAATTGATCTGATATAAGGTTTGCCATTCCTGCTTTCTTCTGATGTCCATTAGCATGGTAAATTCTTTTCCACCCCCTCACTTTAAATCTGGAGGTGTCTTCGGGCTTAAAATGAGTTTCTTGGAGGCAACATATAGATGGGTTTTGTTTTTTTATCCATTCTGATACCCTGTGTCTTTTGACAGGGGCATTTAGCCCATTAACATTCAGGGTAACTATTGAGAGATATGAATTTAGTGCCATTGTATTGCCTGTAAGGTGGCTGTTACTGTATATGGTCTCTGTTCCTTACTGATCTACCACTTGTAGGCTCTCTTTTTGCTTAGAGGACCCCTTTCAATATTTCCTGTAGAGCTGGTTTGGTATTTGCAAATTCTTTCAGTTTTTGTTTGTCCTGGAAGCTTTTAATCTCTCCTTGTATTTTCAATGATAGTCTAGCTGGATATAGTATTCTTGGCTGCATGTTTTTCTTGTTTAGTGCTCTGAATATATCATGCCAGCTCTTTCTGGCCTGCCAGGTCTCTCTGGATAAGTCAGCTGCCAATCTAATATTTTTACCATTGTATGTTACAGACCTCTTTTCCCGGGCTGCTTTCAGGATTTTCTCTTTGTCACTGAGACTTGTAAATTTTACTATTAGGTGACAGGGTGTGGGCCTATTCTTATTGATTTTGAGGGGCGTTCTCTGAACCTCCTGAATTTTGATGCTCGTTCCCTTTGCCATATTGGGGAAATTTTCCCCAATAATTCTCTCCAGTATACCTTCTGCTCCCCTCTCTCTTTCTTCTTCTTCTGGAATCCCAATTATTCTAATGTTTTTCGTCTTATGGTGTCATTTATCTCTTGAATTCTCCCCTCGTGGTCCAGTAGCTGTTTGTCCCTCTTTTGCTCAGCTTCTTTATTTTCTGTCATTTGGTCTTCTATATCGCTAATTCTTTCTTCTGCCTCATTTATCCTAGCAGTGAGAGCCTCCATTTTTGATTGCACCTCATTAATAGCTTTTTTGATTTCAACGTGGTTAGATTTTAGTTCTTTTATTTCTCCAGAAAGGGCTTTTATATCTCCCGAGAGGGTTTCTCTAATATCTTCCATGCCTTTTTCGAGCCCGGCTAGAACCTTGAGAATTGTCATTCTGAACTCTAGATCTGATATATTACCAATGTCTGTATTGATTAGGTCCCTAGCCTTCGGTACTGCCTCTTGTTCTTTTTTTTGTGGTGAATTTTTCCATCTTGTCATTTTGTCCAGATAAGAGTATATGAAGGAGCAAGTAAAATACTAAAAGGGTGGCAACAACCCCAGGAAAATTTTCTTTAACCAAATCAGAAGAGATCCCAAATCGTGAGGTGGGAGAGAGAGGATAAAAAGAGGGTCAAAAAGGAAGAAAGGAAAAAGAAAGAAAAAAAAAAGAAAAGAAAAGAATTTAAAAAAAAAGAAAATGAATAAAGAAAAATATAAAAAAGAAAAAATATATATATTAGATAAACAAGTTAAAAAATGTTAAAAAAGAAAAGGGTAAAAGTTAAAAAAAAATTTTACCAGAAGGCGAGAAAAAAAAAATGAAAAAGAAAAAAATTAAATTAACTGCAAGACTAAAAAAAATCACAGGGAGAAAGCCAGGAGTTCCGTGCTTTGCTTTCTCCTCCTTTGGAATTCTGCTGCTCTCCTTGGTATTGAAACCGCAGTCCTTGGTAGGTGAACTTGGTCTTGGCTGGATTTCTTGTTGATCTTCTGGGGGAGGGGTCTGGTGTAGTGATTCTCAAGTGTCTTTGCCCCAGGCGGAATTTGTACCGCCCTACCAGGGGCCGGGCTGAGTAGTCTGCTTGGGTTTGCTCTCAGGGGCTTTTGTTCCCTGAGCGCTTTTCGTAGAGTTCCGGAGGACAGGAATACAAATGGCGGCCTCCTGGTCTCCGGCCCGAAGGAGCTGAGAGCCCGGGGCTCCACTCCTCAGTGCGCCCTCAGAGAACAGCGCCCGGTAACTCCCGTCTGCCTGACCTCTGGCCATACTCCGAGCTTACCGAGCCTGTGGCTGGTTCAAAGTAACACCGAGCTGTGAGCTTACTGTTGGCTCTGTCTCTTCAGCCGGCTTTCCCGTTCCAATACCCACAAGCTCTGCGACACTCAGACACCCCCGATCCTTCTGTGACCCTGCGGGACCTGAGGCCACGCTGACCCTGCGTGGGCTTCGCCCCTGTTTAGCCTCTGGAGCGATGTCCCGGGGGGGAGGGGTCTATCTTCCTGTCGCTTTGGATTCACGTCTCCGCCAGTCCTACCTTTCAGAAAGTGGTTTTCTGTTTCCAGAATTGCTATTCTTCTTCTCTTCGGTCTGCCGATGGATTTGCAGGTGTTTGCAATCTTTAGATAAGCTATCTAGCTGATCTCCTGCTAGCTGAAGTAGTCTCAGCCTGCTACTTCTCCGCCATCTTGACTCCTCCTCAGAATCTTTTCTTTTCTCTAGTCCTATGTTGGGTTAAACTTTATTGGTATATTTCCTGCTGTGCCTGATATTGTATATCATTTTTTTGTTTTTGTTTTTGTTTTTCATTATGGAATTACATTCTTGTTCCCAATCGTCTGATCAGAAGAAACTTCTTAAATTTTACAGTCATATAAGGACGGATGATAATTTAAAATCATCCATAAAAAATTATATTTTTGGTGAAATTTAGAGCTCTGGCAAGGAATACTCTAGCATATCCCCATGTTTAAAATGGTAGTTCACAGATGACAAACCTAGGCCTTAAAAGCATGCTTGTTTGTGTAAGCCAGTGTCAAGCCTCAAGACAGCTATCGAGTGTTTTGAGTACACCATTCTAAAACGTGCTAGAGGAGTCCTGTTAGAATAAAATCAAACAACTTTCCAAACCCTGTGCTAAAGTCACCTGGCATACTTTTATTCCTGTGTATATCCTAGCAAGCATGTCACACCATACTTCTCCACAGTCCATTCTTCACCACCCTGGTTAACTTTACCCTTCATTTGTATGCATTGATATTGCCCAGCCAGGAAGACATTTTTAAGAATCTCTCAAACACCAGGTTGAAGAGGACAGCCATTTACTTTCACAGTTCCTGACCTTACCAAAGGTAACATTTAGTACTTTACAATGTATTGTGATTGAAATTTCAAAGAGAAAATATGAGACATGTAGAGAACAAGAACTCTAGAGCCATCCTGTCTGGGTTTAAATTCCAGGCTTTATACTTACAAGTTGTATCATCTTGGACAGTTATCTTACCTCTCTGAGACTCAGTTTTCTCGTCTGTAAAATGAGAAAGATAATACCAGTGCCTGCCTCATAGACAAGGATTTTTTGAAGATTAAATGAGCTTGAAATGTTTCAGTAATTGTCTAGCATTACTTTTATGGGTATTTCTCAATACTGACCTATTTGTATCTCAGGGTTCTAGCAAGGTACATAGTTCTCTTGAAAAGAAAATACTTGGTAAATATATGAATATGTGGAAGAAAAAAGAGCCATTTGTTTACCAAACAATAAAAAAGGTAAATGTTTCACTTTGCCAACATTTAATTGTCATTTTAGAAACATGAATATGACACCCTTAAGGTGATATAATAATAAAGAAAATGTATTTTGAATTTTAGTAGTATATTTTATTTTTTATTTAGTATTTTGTTTATAGTTTCATGATTTAAAATTTGATTAAGAAGGACAGTTTTATCTACTTTGTACTTTATAGATAACACTTGTTTTGATATGTGGATACAAATGTCTGAACTGAAATTTGGGAAAGAAATAGAGCAGATTAATTTATTAAGTTCTTTGATATACATATTTATATTTAAATTTATGGTAACAAGTTCATTTTCTATGAAAAACCTGAATACTTTTGTCAGGAGTCAGTCTTAAGAAGTTTACACTGTTAATAACCTGGAACCTGTTTGGAGGCTGGCTGCCTAGGTAGGGAATTAATTCCTTAATTAGGAATTCCTTACCGGTCAGGAGTTTTAGTTGTTAATATTCATCCAGAAAGTAACTCACCTAACTCACCTGGAGATTTTGGTTTGACTTCCATTTTCTCTTTAATCAACATACAGTCTGGGGAAACTTAGACCTATTTCCCAAAATAACTGTTTGCTTGCTAGGGACAACTTTCCTTCACCACAGTGATGGTACTATGATGGCACAGTAGGCCATCAGTTATATAAGTTGGAGAACACTTCCTTTGTCCAACAACACTTTTCCTATTGGTTCTGTCTGTTATGGTTGTCACTGAATGTCTATTTCAGTATAAGAAGTAATCCTTACAGACCCCAAAGTTCCCTGGGAATAACCCTGTTCTTTGGAACTTGCTACCTTTTCCACTCTGCTCTTGACACTCACTGAGACAGGAGAATCAGAAGGCTTTCAGGGGTCCACTTCCAGCTCTTCCTCTATCATCCCTCCATGCCATTTCTTCATATTGTCCTTGCCTCATTCCTATGCCTGTAACTATAGCCATCTGAGTCATGCTGCTTTGGATTTAGTATTTCACCTTCTCTCTTTAATTGGTTCTTAAAAGAGAGAGAGAGAGAAAAGATGAAGAAGGAGAAGACTTATTCAATTTACCAGAATATCATATAGTTACAGCAGGATTGCTGTGGTTTTCCAATTGCCTGACCCTTGGCAGTACCCTTCTCACATTTTCTTTGCTGTGCTCTGCTGACAAGAAGACTGTTCTAGTTTAGGTGAATAATCCATGTGATCCCACCCCCACTTTGCTCTGGGTGGGCTCCACATCAGCTCCTCACTGAGGCCCATGTCACCAAATCATGATCATCAATGACTTAAGGTCACTCTTCTTGGGAGTACATACAAACTTCAACCTTCTTAATCTTCCTAGGGAAATAACATAATTCAAGAAGCCACACATCTGAGGAAAATCTTACACTGAGGAATACTGATAAGACATTTAGAAGTTACCGTTACACCTATATTCTTATTTCAAATGCATAGGCAATATTGGCAGCTGGCATACCTCTAAATTTTCTTCTCCATTACTCTATATACTAATGCTATCATTATTTCATTTTTTACACTTTTTGTAATATCACATATGATGTGTAATTTGTTTATCAAAGCCTTGCTATTAAACCATGTTAAGGTAATTCCTTGATCCTTTGCACCAAAAGGTTTTGTCTTATCAGTATATAGAGCTCTAAAAGTTTGGAGTTTATCCAGAATTGCAGTGTCGTGACTTGCCCATTTGTCGGGACTAATTATGCTATACTTAGAACAAAGTCTCTTGAAGGAGGGGGAAAAAAATGTAGCTAGCAAGCCCATAGCTTTAATGAGGATGTAAAGTGCAGACTTGGCTAAGAATTTATCACAGCTCCCTAAATATGTCTTAAGTAAAAGGATAGGGTGCATTCCAAGAGCTTTTTATTTCTTCTGTAATAAAGTCATAAAGGAGTAAAAAAAAACATATGTTTTGGTCTTGGTTTAAGTCTCACATCAAAAAGATCTAAAGAATGGTGTGAAGTTAATATCACTGGCTCCCAGAACATCATAAAGTGTTTAAGCCTATGGCCCAAGGTGAATCTCTGCACCAATTCAACATTTGTGCTGGTTAGTGGGTAACAAGTGTGTCTGAAATAGATAGATCTGTTGTATTCAGAGGTTCCATCCCAGGCCTTTATCTCAAAGGGTTTCTCTTTCTTTATGCCATTTTTTATTACACTGAAAGCCAGAATGCTTTTTAAGAATGAATCTTCAAAGTACACTTGGATTGAATGGAATGACACTATTTTATAAAGAAATGCCTTTTGCTGAAGAAGAACAGCTATTTGTTTAAGACAGATTTTTATATTGTTCTTTGTATTGATGAAAGAACCACTGGTAAACATACATCTGTGCATTTATGATTTGTATATAAAGCCTGGCCTTAAACATCACACATGTTATTTGAAGTTTCTGTCATCAATGATATTCTATGTCTGCAATTCAGAAACTGTTCAGTGGCCCCAATGGAAAAGATGATTTATTGAATAAGAAGACCATGAAAGGATTAGTTATGTTGAACCAGGAAAAATGCTTATAACAAAATGTTAGATCAAATAAAATAAGACCATAATGATGGTTTTACTGTAATCTCTGGGGAATATTTTGCATCCTTAAATTATGTGTGCATGTTTCATATGTTTTAAAATATTGTTATTATTTTTTAAAAGATTTTTAAAAATTATTTTAGAGAGAGATAGAGCATATGAGCAGGGGGAGGGGCAGAGGAAGAGGAAGAGGGAAAGAATCCAAGCAGACTCCACACTGAGGGTGGAGCCCAATCCAGAGCTCCAACTCAGAACCCCAAGATCTGGATCTGAGCCAAAAACAAGAGTTGGATGGCTAAATGACTGAGCAATCCAGGGACCCCTGAAATACTATAATTATTAAAAACTTAAAAGTCATAGGAAAATATACAAAGGAGGAATAAATCTCTATCCTTCACCAATCATTAATATCTTGGTAAATATATTTCCAAAAGGTTTTTATTTTTAACATTAAACATACTATGTTGCATGTAATAGATTTGTTGTCGTATTTAAAAAAAATAAAAACTTTAAAATGAAGAAAATTACAAAGATGAGAGGTTTTTTTGTTTGTTTATTTGTTCTTGCTTCTGTTTTTAAGTATCTCCTAGTAAAGCCCACAGCTAATATTAAGTAGATGTATTCCACAACTGTATGCAATGAGCCCACACAGATTAGTAGATAAATATGTAAGCATAGAAATGTAGATGTGTTTTTGGACAACTTAGAATGGATGGCTCAGTGGGTTAAGCCGCTGCCTTCAGCTCAGGTCATGATCTCAGGGTCCTGGGATCGAGTCCCGCATTGGGTTCTGTGCTCAGCAGGGAGCCTGCTTCCCTCTCTCTCTCTCTCTGCCTACTTCTAATCACTCTCTGTCAAATAAATAAATCAAAATAAAAAAAAAAAAGAATGGATGAATTCCTAGAAACATAGAATCTTCAAAAATAAAACAGGAAGAAAGAAAATTTGAACAGACCAATTACCAGCAATGAAATTGAGTCAATAATAAAAAGACTCCCAACAAACAAATGTCCAGGACCAGAAAGCTTCACAAGTGAATTTTAACAGACATTTATTTAAAGAAAAGTTAGAACTTATTGTTCTCAAAGTATTACAAAAAATTGAAGAGGGAGGAAATCCACCAAATTCATTCTATAAGGCCAGTACCACCCTGTTACCAAAACTAGATAAAGAAAACACCAAAAAAAAAGACTGCAAGCCAATATCTCTGATAAATGTACATGCAAAAATTCTCAACAAGATATTAGTGAACCTAATTCTAAATAAACTAAAAAAAAAAGAAAAAAAAATTCACCAGGATCAAGTGGGATTTAGTTCCAGGATGCAGTGTTGGTTGCACATTTGCAAAACCGTCATTTTAATATACCACATTAGTAAGAGAAAGGATAAAAGTCATATATCATTTCAACAGATGTAGAAAAAGCACTTGACAAAGTACATCTATTCATGATTTAAAAAAAAAAAAAAAAAAAAAAAAAAAAAAAAAAAAAAAAACCTGGGCAAAGTAGGTCTAGAGAGAACATACCTCAAAATAATAAAGGCCTTCTATGAAAAATCCACAGCTAACATCATACCCAGTGGGAAAACCTGAGATTTTCCCCCAAGGCCAGAAACAAGAAAAGGATGTCTAAGCTCACCACTTTGATTCAACATAGTACTGGAAGCTCTAGCCATAGCCATTAGACAACAAAAAGAAATAAAAGACAACTAAATGAGTATGAAAGACGTGAGTCTCATTATTTGTAGATGACATGATACTATATACACTAAAAATCTGAAAGACTCCATCAAAAACTACTAGAACTGATAAATGAACTCCATAAAGTTGCAGTATACAAAATCAATGTGAAAAAATCTATTGCATTTCTATACACTAATAACAAAGAAGCAGAAAGAGAATTAAGAAAACAATCCTGTTTACAATTGCACCACCAACAACAAAATACCTAGGAATAAAACTAACCAAAGAGATGAAAGACTTGTACTTTAAAAATTATAAAACCCTGATTTAAAAAAAAAATTTAAGACTATGTAAAGAAATGGAAAGACATTCCATGACTTCGAATTGGAAGAACAAATATTGTTAAAATGTCTCTATTACACAAAACAATCTACACATTCAGTACAATCCCTATCAAAATGCCAACAGCATTTTTCACAGAACTAGAATATCCTAAAATTTGTATGGAATCACAAAGACCTCGAGTAGCCAAAGTAATCTTGAAAAAAAAAAAAAGGATGTATTGCAACTCCAGATTTCAAGTTCTGTTACAAAGAAACAATAATTAAAACAATATGGTATTGGTATAAAAATAGACACATAGATCAATGGAGTAGAACAGAAAACCCAGAAAAAAATTATATGGTCACTTAGTCTATGATAAAGGAGGAACAAACATAAAATAGGAAAAAGTCTCCAACATGTCTGGTCAGCTACATGCAAAAAAAAAAAAAAAAAGAAAAGAAAAAAAAGAAACTGGATCACTTTCTTTCACCACACACAAAAA
Organism: Mustela erminea; assembly: GCF_009829155.1. Taxonomy (NCBI): domain Eukaryota; kingdom Metazoa; phylum Chordata; class Mammalia; order Carnivora; family Mustelidae; genus Mustela; species Mustela erminea. The sequence goes on from NC_045618.1 coordinate 26,851,436, forward strand.
TAAACTCAACATGAATTAAAGACCTAAATCTGAGATCTGAAATCATGAGTCCTTGAAGAGAGCACAGGCAGTAAATTTTCTGACATGAGCTATAGCAGTTTCTTTCTCAATGTCTCCCAAGACAAGCGAAATAAAAGCAAAAATAAACTACTGAGACTATATCAAAATTAAAAGAAAACTGAACAGCAAAGGATCAGCAAAACTAAAAGACAACCTACAAATGGGAGAAGATATCTGCAAAGGATATATCTGATAAAATGTTGTATCCAAAATATATCAAGAATCTATACAATTTGACACTAAAAACCAGACAATCCAATTTAAAAAAATGGGCAGAAGACATTTCTCCAAAGAAGACATACAGATGATCAACAGACACATGAAAAGATGTTCAACACTGCTCTTCATCAGGGAAATACAAATCAAGACTACAATGAGATACCACCTCACACCAGTGGAAACGACTAAAATCGAAACAGAAGAAACAACAGGTGTTGGTGACGATGTGGAGAAAAAGGAACCCTCTCTCACCACTGGGAAGGCAAACTTGTGCAGCCCCTGTGGAAAACATCTTCAAAGGTTCCTCTGAAAGTTAAAAACAGAACTACCCTAATATCTAGTAATCACATTACTGGCTATTTACCAAAAAAACACAAAACACTAATTCAAAGAGATACATTACACCACTGTGTTTATTGCAGCATTATTTATAATAGCCAATGTTGGAAAGAGCCCAAGTGTCCATTGATAGATTAATGGATAAAGAAGAAGTGGTGTGTGTGTGTGTGTGTGTGTGTGTGTGTGTGTATAATGGAACACTACTCAACCTTTAAAAAAGAATGAAATCTTGCCATTTGCAATAACATGAATGGATCTAAAGTATAATGCTAAGTAAAATAAATCATAGAAAGACAAATACTATATGATCTCACTCATATGTGGAATTTAAGAAACAAAATAAGCAAAGGAAAGAGAGAGAGAGGGAAACCAAGAAATAAATTTTTAACTTAAGGAAAAAACTGAGGGTAGGTTGGTAGGGGATGGGTAAAATAGGTGATGGGTATTAAAAAGCACACTTATGATGGAGAAAAAAAAAACAGCAGCAACAACAGTTATTTAGAATTTAGACCAATAAAAACATTTTTCAGGGACATTGTTGGGAATTTTATGTGCATGATGTTAAAAAAGTCATAATAAAATAAATAAAAATGTAGATATGTTTCATAACAATTTTATATTTGATGCTCATTTTTAAGTTAAATAATGTATATAATTTCTCTTGGTTCTAATTAAATAATAGGAAATTAAAGAGTAATTAAAACTTCAAATAAATGTTTTTTCACTAATGTTAGAGAGACTCAATAGACTCAGCTCCAAGACACTGAGGTGGTGGCCAATACATTTCAGCTAGAGATCATCAGGAACACACCTACAGTTAAACAAGCTGGAACTATTACTCATTGAGTGAGGGAGAACATGAAGTGTGGAAACCATGGGGCATTTCAGTAAGAGGGACATTAAAGAATTATAGTATTCATGTGTCTGGGGGAATAAGGTTTGAGGGTAGGACTTGGCTCTGATTTTTGGTTTTGCCACATGGTTATCTGTGAGTATCATGTCAGCTCCTACTGACCCCAAGGGAGCCCTGGCCAGTAGTACCAGGTCAGCTCCCAGAAGCCAGAGACTCTTTTCTCTTTCTCAGAGATATCTTTCCAAGTTTTCTTATTTATATTCCACGTGGCTATATATTGCTTACATTAGGATTTTTCACTGTTAGATTCCATAAATTTCAAATTATCTTCTGGAATGATGTTTTCCAAAATATAAAAAATTCCTTCTATATTAAGGTGAATCCAATGATTACTAAATTTCCTGATGTAATATCCCTTTGTCCTTGAGTTCTTTTTTTTTTTTTTAACAGAAGAAAATAAAATTTAATTACATATGTACAGGAAAAACACATACACATGAGATTTTGAAGGCAGTCAGACAAAATGAGTTGTATATGCTCTATTGCTCTAAGGAGACAGGGATAAGGTCTGGGAAGTCAAAGGGAAAGCAATTCACAGAAAAATGAAGAATAAATGTTTGGTAAACAAACATTTGCTGTGCTATGCAGAAAAATGGGATATAGAGAGATATTTTAACAAACAGACCTTGCTAAATTCCTTTCCTTCTGCCACCCCTACTTCATATTATACTGTAGTTGTCTATGGTGAGATAGCTCCCTTCCTGGAATCTCTGTTTAAATTATTTTAAGGAGGGGAAAGGTCAACTTGGAAGTTTACTTTTTTAATAGCAAAAACTTAATTTTTCACTACATTTTTATTAAAAAAATTTTAAACCTTTAGAATAATTCAATGAGTATTTGTATGCTCTTCACCTAGATTCATCAGTTGTTAACATTTTACTGTGTTTGCTTATCTTTTTCTGAGGGATGGCCAAGTTAACACTATTTATGGGATATCTATGAACTTTGCATTTGCAAGATGGCTTATCCACATTTATTGTGCTGTGGGATGGAGCTTGAGATGAGAAGAGGAAGTAGGAAGCTGCAGGCTTGGGGCCAGAAACCAGAAGCTTACTTTCCTTATAGTGCCATGCTCCAGGATGAATTCTAAAGATCGAGGAATTTCATATTTGAACCTAGACTACTAGGTCACAATAAAGTACATTTATCAAGTTAGGAGGATAAAGAGGATATAACATATTTTATTACTTTATTAAATTGGTTTATGCCTTCTAAACCTCCAGATATACAATAAAGGTCTCTATTTGTAATCTTGTCCTGGGTTATAAAAACATTAGGGGGGCACTTAACACCTATTTAGAAGTAAAAGGGAAATACTGCTTTCCCACTGATTTCACTTATATGTAGTATAGGGGTTCAGAAGGAGTAGCCCCAAGATATGCTGCTTTGGCTTGCAGATTATTTCAAGCTGAAAACATTTAAGGCCCAGAAGATTCAGGAAGAAACTTTGACCTTTTTCCTGAATTCTTAAATTGAGCCAGTACTTAATGGGGTGGATTTTATTTTTTAAGATTTTTTTTTTTTCCATGAAAGACCCATGACTGCTGTATCCCCTGACTCCTATTTTTAAGAATGTTTGCCCTTGCTTTTATTCTTTAATTGTGTCTTAGCTTAGTCAGTTTCTTTCCCTCAGAACTTTGTAGACATTTTTTTCTGTATCTTCTGGCCATGGATGTTGATTTGGAGATATCTGAGGCCAATACAATGCTTTCCCTTTAGAAGCCTATACCATATCAGAAAGATAGCAGCTTTACAGAGGTAATTACTGTGAATTTCCACTACTCCATTCACATGGCTTGTCTACTGACTCATATGAGAAGTATTATCACCTTTTGGAATTAGAGCTGGGCTTATTCTAGCCTTTGATTATAATTTAGGAAAAAGCTATCTGACATTAGGAATTTATTAGCAAACAAACATGGTCAGTTATAAGGATACTAAGCACCATGCTTTTATTATCCCAAGATAGCTAACATCATATGGCTTAAGATACATTTTTTTCATAAATATAATTGCACATTATAACAATTCATAGAAGTTTTAGGATTTAGTTTGATATAAAGATGTAAGACTAATACTAAAAATACTGGAAACACAGATTTGAGAAGCATTACATTCTAAGCACCAATTGATCTCAGATAAAACATCCCCAGAAGGAGTCTTAGGAGATAAGATATAGTCTACAGGGGAGACTGACTTCTTAATAGCCACTTTTCCATTCAAATCTTTCATTATTTAAATATAGCTCTAAATCTAGAGACATATTACTGACTGTAAACAACCCAGTCATAAGCAAAAGGCACAAGTCCCCAAAACAAACTGAGGGTTGCTGGGGGGAGGGGGGTTCGCCAAAGGGGGGTGGGGTTATGGACACTGGGGAGGGTGTGTGCTTTGGTGAGGGCTGATTCACAGACCTGTACCCCTGGGGATAAAAATACATGTTTATAAAAAATAAAAAATTTAAAAAAATTCACATAAAAAAAAAAGTATTCAACTCTAATCTGAGAATTAGCCTTACATTTGTTTTCAAAAACAACTCAACTCCTGTTTGATATAAAGCTTTGTTTTAATGAAAATGTTTATTTCCATGTAAGAAGCAAGGCTTCTGAGGATATTAGATAAGCAATGAGCATTAGCAGCAATTAAGCTTGTAATCCTTATTGAAGTAATTAGATACAAATTATGAATTTTATTTGGTCCTTGAATGTGTCATATAGTGTCTACAACATCAGCATAGTTTAAAAACATAGTCGACATGTGCTGGCAGCTTCCTTCTGCTAGGCCCTGTTCTGAGGGCTTTACACTTAACTTATTTAACTCCCCAACAGCTATAGGAGATATAGATACCATTATTATTCCTAGTTCACAGCTAAGGAAAATAGGGACACAAAGAGATGAGGTACCTAGTCAAAAGCCAGGCAATACAGTTGCTATGACTGTACTCTGAAATATGTTACTCTGTTTCTTTACAAAATAAGAGTTCTGATGATGGATGAGTAAATACACCACCAATTCTGATAGGGACAGAGAACAAAACTATTGCATTTGAGTCTACAAAGCACATCAGACAGTTGGCAGGTGCTAAGAATATTACCAAAAGAGTGAAGAAAGCATAGGAGGACCAGAGTCCACAACTGTTCCTATGAGGGCAATATCTTGCTTAACCTACTCATACATTTGACTGCAGTCTGAAGTGGCAATTGGATTTTCATTCATTTATTGGCTGATATGATTAGTAATCATCTCCTCTGAGTAATGCCTCTTGTCAGAATTAGAAATGCAATTGTGACTGCAGGAAGCAAAGGCCTGGCTCCAATGGAAAAAAGACAGCCTCTTCAATAAATGGTGCTGGGAAAATTGGACAGCCACATGCAGAAAAATGAAATTGGACCATTTCCTTACACCACACACAAAAATAGACTCAAAATGGATGAAGGACCTCAATGTGCGAAAGGAATCCATCAAAATCCTTGAGGAGAACACAGGCAGCAACCTCTTTGTCCTCTGCCGCAGCAACATCTTCCTAGGAACAACGCCAAAGGCAAGGGAAGCAAGGGCAAAAATGAACTCTTGGGATTTCATCAAGATCAAAAGCTTTTGCACAGCAAAGGAAACAGTTAACAAAATCAAAAGACAACTGACAGAATGGGAGAAGATATTTGCAAATGACATATCAGATAAAGGACTAGTGTCCAAAATCTATAAAGAACTTAGCAAACTCAACACCCAAAGAACAAATAATCCAATCAAGAAACGGGCAGAGGACATGAACAGACATTTCTGCAAAGAAGACATCCAGATGGCCAACAGACACATGAAAAAGTGCTCCATATCACTCGGCATCAGGGAAATACAAATCAAAACCACAATGAGATATCACCTCACACCAGTCAGAATGGCTAAAATCATCAAGTCAGGAAATGACAGATGCTGGCGAGGATGCGGAGAAAGGGGAACCCTCCTACACTGTTGGTGGGAATGCAAGCTGGTGCAGCCACTCTGGAAAACAGCATGGAGGTTCCTCAAAATGTTGAAAATAGAACTGCCCTATGACCCAGCAATTGCACTATTGGGTATTTACCCTAAGGATACAAACGTAGTGATCCAAAGGGGCACATGCACCTGAATGTTTATAGCAGCAATGTCCACAATAGCCAAACTATGGAAAGAACCTAGATGTCCATCAACAGATGAATGGATCAAGAAGATGTGGTATATATACACAATGGAATACTATGCAGCCATCAAAAGAAATGAAATCTTGCCATTTGCGACAACATGGATGGAACTAGAGCGTATCATGCTTAGCGAAATAAGTCAAGCAGAGAAAGACAACTATCATATGATCTCCCTGATATGAGGAAGTGGTGATGCAACATGGGGGCTTAAGTGGGTAGGAGAAGAATAAATGAAACAAGATGGGATTGGGAGGGAGACAAACCATAAGTGACTCTTAATCTCACAAAACAAACTGAGGGTTGCTGGGGGGAGGGGGTTGGGGAGAAGGGGGTGGGATTATGGACATTGGGGAGGGTATGTGCTTTGGTGAGTGCTGTGAAGTGTGTAAACCTGGTGATTCACAGACCTGTACCCCTGGGGATAAAAATATATGTTTATAAAAAATTAATTTAAAAAATTAAAAAAAAAGATTTCTTAAGATTTTATCCATTTATTTAAGAGAGAGAGAGAGAGAGCACAAGTAAGAAGTAAGGGGAGGGGTACAGGGACAATAGACTCCCTGCTGAGCTCAGATTCTGATCTGGGGATCCATCCCAGGACCCTGAGATCATGACTTGAGATGAAGTCAGACACTTAATTGACTGAGGCACCCTGCAAAAGCCCAGATCTTAATGAAGTTTGTAGTCAGTAGGGAAAATGGACATTACTCAACACTGTCACCAAAAAGTATGAAATCACAACTGTGATAAGTTAAGGAGAATAGATGGACAAAATTCTCTGTAAGACAGTAACTGGGGAGCCTGACCTCACCTAAGTAGCCAGGAAGGTGATCTTCAAACTGAGACCTGAATGAACGAGCAGGTACTTACCAAGCAAAGGGGTACATTTGGCATGGTGGAAAATGTGGCTCTGGGAAGCTAGGTTTTTAGAAGGAGCACAGTGCCACTGAAAGAAGACCTGGTATCTGGAAGAAGCATAAAAGACAGATTAACTTGAAGAAGTAAGCATATGTCTCACTGTATGGGAAGTATACCTTACATATCAGCTGACTTGAGCTGGTCAGAGAGTGACTAGGAAAACAACTGAGAGAGTTGAATGTAGGGGATTGGTTAGACAAGTGATTAAAAGGCAGAGAGGCAACCAGGGCATATAAGATGACCTAGAGATTAGTAAAGATGGGACACCCTAGTCCCCCATATTAGTGGGACAAAGGAGAGAGTGTTCAGAATAGCCTCATGGAAGCCCAGTTAAGAGGAACCTCATTGAACTTAGTGGGCTCCATGTCCCTAACACATAGCCAAGACAGCCAGGGAGAGGGGAAAATAACTTGGTTTCTCCAGTTCTCCACTCCACCAGCTATTTTTCCCACTGAAAACCATTTAGCCACTTACCTTGGATCTAGGAAAATAGTCACAGTTGCCACTCTCTGTGAAGTACAGAATGGATCAAAGGAGATACCAGGATAGATCTGTAGTAAGAGGCCCAAGGCCAGGACAGACATGACATAAACCTGTCTTGTTAAAAATGTCCCTTAAATTCGCACTCCCTAAAATCTGCCTTTTCTGGAAACATCTTCTATGTTAAGTTCCATCTGTCAATTTGAAATCTGAAAAAAGCTGCCCAGCCTACTCTCCGATCTCATTTATTTTTATTTTAGGATACGTTCATTTATTATATAAAGTTAAAGTAGTGTAGTACAAAATCTACAGAGTCCAACATCACAGACTGAATAATTATATTAATAATATAACCAATTGTCTATTATTTTTGGTAATTTGCAGGCATCGTCTGTATTTGCTATAAAACAATCAACTCAAGAACGTTATAATAAGGGAGAATAAAAAGATAAAAGATGACCATAGATTAAGCCTTGAGTAACTGTCGCATCAACATTAAGAACCAGCACCTGTTTCTAAATGTTGCCTGGGGTATAAAAGCAGATTAGCACGTTTGTCCCTAAAGAACACACATTTCAACTACATTTATGTGCCAGGAACAGAGATTCTCTTCTCCAAAGCAAGACCCACAAATCTTCCCAAAATATTCCCAGCAGACAGTTACAGACTGATCATGAGGCCAGTTCTTGAGCTTCTTTTAGAGTCTCAAAATCAGTCACCTGAAAAGCATTTTAAACCCTCATCACAGATGTAATGAGTTCTATCCCAAAAGAGGCTCATTCTTCTACCATCTGTTTAAATCAGGCTTCCTAACTGACAGTCTATCCTTGACACTGAATTTGAAGGAATTCTATCAGCTGTGAAAAATCCCAAAGATTTAAAACAAAGAATTGAACAGACTTTATATAAAGTAAAATATATTTATGAAACAACCCTTGTGAAACAACCTCCTCCTCAGACTTCTTCAGGCACTTGAGCCTGTACCCAAGTTGTCTTGATTGGTAATGTTAAAGCACCTTTGAACACCTGGAGATGAGAAACTAGTAGTTTTAATTTTAATTCTATCTCTGATTTTCCTTAATGGAGTTGCCTACAAGTAAGAGAATAGAGTGTCACAGCATATTGAGAAAATGCCAACTTTAGAAGATGACACTTGTTTTATTACCTGAGAGTCAGTCTTGCATTATCATGCTGAAACATTCTCAGAAGTTGACTTATGATGACCTGACCAAGGGCCTACCACAGATCTGGTGATAAAATCTCCAAGAGTCCAACCACAAGGTAAGGAGAGCACATAACTCAGATTTAACAAAAATCAAATAGCTTAGGTAAATGAAACATACAACTTTGACAAAATCTGAATCAGAATCATTGATGATTTTTACTGAGCTCATTTTCATTCAACATTTATATTCAACAAAATTTTCATTTAGTTAAAAATACTTTCACATTAGTTGGTTGATAAGGTGTTTTAATTATCTTTTAAAATTTTAATTATTGATTAAAATATAAATATAAGAAATATATATAAATGATATATACATGTGTAGTCTTATATATATATTATATATGTGTAGTCAAGTTATAAAGATTATAAAGTGTGTCACAGATTAGTAACACAATCAAGATATGAAACATTTCCATAACCACAAGGATCTCTCATGTTGCCCTTTCATAGCCATGCTCATTTCCCTTCCTCTTTCATTCCTTCCTTAATTCTTGACAACCATTAATATGCTCTCCATTTCCATCTTGCCATTTCAGGAATGCTAGCTATATAAGTGGAATCATGCAAAATGATACTTCTGGCCTTTGCTTTTTATCTATGTCATTACCATTCAGAGGGCTGGTTATTCTTGTGTACATCCATGCTTCCATTTTTTTCCCCCCCATGAGAATGATTTCCTTTAACATTTCTTGTGATGATGAATTCTTTCCATTTTTATATGTCTGGAAAAGTTTATTTTTCTTTATTCTTGGAAGATATTTTTGCTGGTATAGCTTTATAAGTTTACAGGATTGCTTTTATTTCTCTTTTCAAAAGGTTTTAGATTTACAAAAGAATTATAAATTGTAATGCAGAAACTTCTCACTTACCTTTTGCTTACTTTCCCTTACTGTTAACATGTTATATAGCCATGGCAAAGCTGGCAAAACTAAGAAGTTTATGTAAGCACAAAAGTATTAGCTCAGCTACAGCCTTTGTTGACACTTTAATCAATTTCTTCATTAATGTCCTTTTCCTGTTCTAGGATCCAATCCTAGATACCATGTTGTATTTAGTTTTTATGTGTCCTTAATCTCTTCTAATCTGTGGCAAATTGGCCTTGGCACTTTTGGATACTACTGTGAAATATTTTGTGGAATATCCTCAGTTTAGGCTTTTCTGACATTTTCTCATATTAGAAATTTTCCATCACATAATATTAGGGATTATGTGATATCAACATTACTTGTTACAAGTGGCATTAGTCTTCATCTCTTTGTTTAGATACTGCCTGCCAGATTTCTCCACTGTAAAGTTACAATTTTATCCTTGTCAATTTTCTACTAATTAGCAGTCACTAAGTCTAGCCCATATTCAATGGAAGGGAATGATGTTAGCTGCAGTGTTTTTGTTTTTGTTTTCTTGTAGATGCTCTTTATAGATTAATGAAGTTCCTTTCTATTTTTAGTTTTCTGAGATTTTTCTCATAAATGCATGTTCCCTTTCATCAAATTGTTTTTCTACATTTCCTAAATGATCAAATAATTTTTCCTATTCATACTGCATTACATTGACTGATTTTTTAAATGTGAACTAGCCTTTCATTCCTGGTATTAATCTTACATGTCATGATGTGTGTTTTATATATATTGCTAGATTCAATTTGTTCTTATTTTGTTGATGGTTTTTTGTGTCTACATTAATAAGGAATATTTGCCTTCATTAGTTTTATTAACTTTTCTTGTAATATATATATATATGTCTGTTTTTGCTATTAGTAAGGCAGGCCTCATAAAATGAGCCAGATAATGTTCCTTTTTGTTCTATATTCTGGAAAAGTTTGTGTTCATAGTACTATAGATGCTTTATAATATTTGATGTTTGATAAAATTTCAGAGAGAAGCTGTGATTAGACTTGTGTACTTAGAATATTTTTAATTAAAATTTCATTTCTTTAATAGATATAGATTTATAAAGATTATTTTTTTAATGAGTTTTGGTAGTTTATCTTTTTTAAGGAATATGATAATTTAACCTATGTTGTAGAATTATTGATAGAGCATTTTTCATTTAATTTTGTAATCATATAATTATGTTGCTCCCTCTTTTGTTTATGATCTTGATTTTTTGTGCTTTATCTTTTTGTCCTTGGCAAACCTGTCCAGGGCTTTTTCAGTTGTATAGGGAAAATTTTAAGATGGCTTCCAAAATTTTCTAACCTCAATATATTCTTCCATACATTAATTTGATATATTTTGCTCCCATGATTAGGTTATGTTATTTACATGGCATAGTTGAATTTAAGATATGGAACTTATCTGGATGGATCTTGCTTAATTACATGAATCCTTTAAGAAAAACAAGAGTTTTCTCTAGCTAATTCCAAAAGTGAAATTTAGAGTAAAACATTAGAAGGATTTCATGTGTTTTTGTTGGCTTGAATGTGGAGTTAACAATATGGCAAATAGTAGACAGTGTGTTATTGTCCCATAGCTCTTGGTTTCTCTGTTCTGATTTTTTAACTTATTTTTTTTTCCTTTGTGTTTCAGATTGGATAATTTCTGTTCAACTGTTGTCAAGCTCACTGGTTCTTTCCTTTGGCTGTGATAAGTCTATTGATATAACCATCAAAGACATGCTTCATGTCCCCTATGTTGTTTTGTTTTGTTTTTTTGAATTCCCATTAGATTCCTTCATATTAGTTTCCATTGATCCACTGAAATCACCTATTGGTCTTGCATGTTGTATACCTTCTCCATTAAAGTCTTTAACATATTAAATGATTATTTTAAACATCTCTTTTATGTCTGGTTCTCTTTCTAAACCAACTGAGCCACCCAGGCATCCCTGGTTCTCTTTCTAATGACTGCTCTGTCTCTTCAGACCACTACTCTTGGATTATTGTTGGACATATTGTATAGAATAAGAGACACTGAAGTAAATGTTTTGTATGTCTAGAGATGAGTATGCCTTTAATCCTCCTAGGCCTTTAGTGTAAGGGTTTTTGCTTATATGGTAGGAAGTTGATACAGGTTTAAAGTTTTCTTCCTACTTAACTTTGAGTCTTGTGACTTGGATTTGGGTCTTCCCTTTTCTTCTGCCTAAGGATGATCTGTCTCTCCACAATTTCTCCACCTGGATTACACTATTGTTTTTATTCACTGCTCGTTAGTGTATTAGTGGCTATAACAGGGCAAGGTGGTTGTTATCTGATATTTTGACTGAAATCTAGTCTTAGGCAAAATTTGTGAATCTAGTTCTTCAGGTGTTTCTGTTCCTTCTCCAGACATAATGTTGAGCCTAGCAAGTATTCCTACTCTCCCTGAAAGTAGAGTTTCCTTTATTTTCCAGTTCCTCTCTCACAGCTGCAGTAGGTTTCCAACAGTTCCCTAATGCAACAGCACTTGCTTCTCTCTTCCTGTATAATAAGGTATTTATTTCACAGGGAACACAGCAATACATGTCTGGGTAGAGTTTTGTCAGTAGAGACTGTTGCCTTCTCACAGGTTGTACCATTGGAGAGGCTTTCTCAGGATTCTCCCTGATCCTCCCTTTGAAAGCCCTTGAAATTCCTGGGTAAGAAACCTGCAAGAGGATGAGAAACTCTCGTCTCTGGGGCTCTCAGAGGTTTCACGTTTTCATGCTACTCACATTTAGCATTTAGTAATTTGGTAAACACTTTTGGCTCAATAGTCTTAATGGATAAGATAGTGTTTGACGATGCTTATCTCAAGTAAGCAGTGCTTAAATAAGCAAATGTCTACTAGTGTTTCTCTAAAGATTTCAGATTAGTCATTTGCACTGAAACCTTACATCCTTGATAGATTCAATAAAAGTTATTAATTTGTAAAAATAATATTAATTTGCAATCACTAAAAGCAAATGAATACATTGCCCCAGTTAGCCAACAGTAAACAGTGTTCACAAACACACAGGTAATATTCCTGAGAAAGGGAAAAGAACAAACCAAATACAGTAAAATATTTAAAGATATTATTAGAAAAAAAAATCCTGAAATGAAGGAAGACATGACTCTGGAGACTAGGTCCCAGGAAAACAGTATATGAGATGTCTTAATAAAGTTATAAAGAAATAACAGAGAGGCTGGGAAGATGGCAGAGTAAGAGGACCCAAAGCTCACCTCATCCCATGAAAATAACTAGGTAACACTCACATCAGCATAAATAATCCAGAAAATGACTTTATGAAGACTGGCATAACAAATTCCACAACCAAAGGTAGAGAAGAGGCCATCTCAAAGAGCTAGGAAGGGCAGAGATAAATGGGGGGGGGGGGGGGATAGCTAAATGAACCATGGTTGTTCATTGGGAAGAGGGAACCTCAGCCATAGAAGAGGGGAAAACAGACTATCACAACAGAGAGCCAACACAGGGAAGATGAATCCTCATACCAATTGGCTTTGAAAGCAAGAGGGGTAGAATTTCTTGAGTTCTTACAATAGTGGGGTTTAAAGACTAGAATTTCTCCATGAAAAAAAAAAAAAAAAGTACTTGGGTCACTCCGTCAGTTAATGTCTGCCTTCGGCTCAAGTCATGATCCCAGGGTTCTGGAATCAAGTCCCACATTGAGCTCCTTGCTCAGCAGGGAGCCTGTTTCTCCCTAAGCCTGTTGTTCTCCTGCTTGTGCTCTCTTTCTCTCTCTCTCTCTCTGACAAATAAATAAATAAATAAAATATCTTTTAAAAACCTAGAATTTTAAAAATCAGCAGATTTGGTTCTGGGACAGCCTGGGTGAAGTGTTGGTGATAGGAAGCTGAGTCTTTACCCTTTAAGTGATAGCAGGACAGCTTGTCGAGATACAGTGTAAGAAGCGATTCAAAAAACACCTGGGATATACAGGAGGGAGTTATTTACTAATCTTAGAGCATGCCCCAGAGGGACAGGGTTCAGTAGGGACTTCACTAGAAAAAAAAAGGAGCTGGAAGGCACCATTCCCCTTAATCTCCCAGCATAAACAGGGCCACCTGTGAGAACCAGCAGGGTGCCAATATTCACTGCTTAACTTGCTTGCCCCACTGAACCCCCAGGGCTTAAGCAGATCTGCCCTTACAAGTCATATTTGCCCCAGTCCTGAGACTTCAGACCCCTTTCCCAGAAGATTAGCATGAACTGTGACAACACCATTTTCCAATACACGTTATGCAGAGCCTCATCCCAATAATGCTGACAGTAGCCTGAAACCATCTTGTTAAAATTGTATGCCCCGTCCACATGCATTTTGTGGGTCTACACAGGCTGGCCCTGTCCTGGCAACAGCAGCAGAAGAAGGTCTCATTACACAGGCAGACCAGTGCTCACACTGAAAACTACATGTCCCACCTTGGCTGAGAACAAACCACTGCCCACAACAGACAAAGAGAGCCTCTACAGAATACTGCACTGAAGGAAAAAGTGGCCAGGACACAACAGCAGGGCACACAAAACACAGAAGATACCCCCGGAAGAACTAGGTTCTGGAAAAAGGGGATACTGTACTGCAGGGCACTTGAGGACCTATTCATCATAAGGCCATTACTTTCAAGAGCCGAAGATGTAGCAGACTTTACTAACACAGAAAGACAGAGAGAAGTAGACAAAACGAGAAGACAGAGGAATATGCCCCAAATGAAAGAACAAGACAGTTATAACAGTATGGAAGCAAAATGGAAATAATACATTGGATAGAGAATTTAAAGTAATGATCATAAAGATACTCACTGGACTTGAGAATAGAGCAGAGGACATCAATGAGACCCTCAACAAAAAGATAAAAAAAAAATAGAGATGAAAAAAACAATAAAGTAAATTAAAAATCCACTAGATGGAATAAATAACAGGCTACAGGAAGCTGAGGAACAAATTAACAACCTGGAATACAGAGTTATGGAAAGGAATGGAACTGAACAGGTGAGAGGAAAAATATGCCAAATGAGATAGATTTAGGGAACTCAGTGATTCCATCAAGAGTAATAGCATTTGCATTATAAGGATCCCAGAAGAAGAGAGAGAAAGGGGAACAGAAAATTTATTTGAAGAAATAATAGCTGAAAACTTTCCTGATATGGTGAAGGAATCCAGATCCTGTAGGTACAGAGATCACACAACAAAATCAGCCAAAGGAAGTCCACACTAAAATGCATAGTAATCAAAATGGCAAAAAGTAGTGATAAAGAGAGAATTTTAAAAGCAATAAGAGAAAAGAAGACATTTACATACAGGAGAAACCCCATAAGGCTATTACCATATTTTTCAACAGAAATTTTATATGCCAGAAGGGAGTTGCATGCTATGTTCAAAGTGCTAAATGGGAATAATCTGTAGCCGTGAATAGTCTATCCAGCAAGGGTATCATTCAGAATAGGAGAAATAGTTTCTCAGACAAAAGAAAGTTAAAGGCATTAACAGAGTTCATGACAGCTAAATTAGCCTTACCAGAAATGTTAAAGGGGACTCTGAGTGGAAAGGAAAAATCATAAATAAAAATAAGTGAGAAATACAAAGTCATTGATAATAAATATATCTGTAAAAACGAGTCAAAGCATTCACAAGATAAAAACATAGAGAATATGAGACCATATACCTAAAACCTAAGGGATAGAAGAATAAAGAATGGGTTCAAACTTAAGTCACCCAACTTCTACTATTGCGGAAGATGTTTTATACAAACCTAATGGTGATCACAAATCAAAAACCAGTAATAGACATGCAACAAATAAAGAGAAATACATCTAAGTATATCACTAAAGAAAGCCAGCAAAAGGTGAGAGAAGAACTACAGAGAAGAACTACAAAAACAACTACAAAATAAGTGACAAAAGGGCAATAATACACACATAAAAATAATTACTTTGAACATAAATGGACCAAATGCTCCAATCAAAAGACAACAGTGACAGAATAGATAAAAACTGAAGTCCTGTATATATGCTGCCTACAAGAGACACACTTCAGACCTAAAGACAAAAACAGATTTAAAGTGGAGAGACATTCATCATGCAAATGGATGTCAAAAAAAGGTGGATTAGCAATGCTTAAATTGTCTTTTTTAAAGACACTATCAAGAGCTAACAAGGACACTATGTAATAATAAAAGGAATAACCCAACAAGAAGATATGACAACTGTAAATATTTATGCACCCAACATGGGAAAACCCAAATACATAAAACATTTAGTAGAAAATATAAAGGAACTAAGGAATAGTAAACAATAATTGTAGGGGACTGTAGCACTCCACTTACATCAATGGACAGATCATCCAAACAAAAAACCAACAAGGAAACAACGGATTTGAATGACACACTGAACCAGACAGATTTAGTAGATATATCCAGAACTTCCCATCCTAACATACCAGAATGCACATTCCTCCCCAGTGTAGATGGAACATTCTCCAGAATGGATCATATATTAGGCTACAAAACATGTCTCAACAAATTAAAAAAAAAAAAAAAAAAGATCAAAGTTATACTGTATATCTTTTCTGACCACAGTGCTATGAAACTAGAAATTGACCACAAGATAAAATCAGGAAAGACACAAATACATGGAGGTTAAATAACATGCTACTAAAGATAGAATGGGTCAACCAAGAAAGAAAAAGAATCAAAACTACATGGAAAGAAATTACAATGAAAGCAAAATTGTCCCAAATCTTTGGGAGGCAGCAGAAGTAGTTCTAAGAGGGAATCTTGTAGTAATACATGCTTACATCAAGAAGCATGAAAAACTTCAAATAAACCACTAATTTTATACTTAAGTAGCTAAAAAAAAGAAAAAAGAACAAAGAAAAACCAAAAGGTTAGAACAGAAATAAATGAAATAGAAAAAAAAAAAAAAAAAGACTCAAATAACCTACCTAAAGTGAAACAGGGAAGAATAGAAAATTTGAAAAGAAAATTACCAACAATGAAATTGAATCGGTAATCAAAAAACTTCCAACATACAGAAGTCCAGGATCAAATGGCCTCACAGATGAATTCTACCTAACATTTAAAGAAGAGTAAATATTTATTCTTCTCAAACTTAAAAAAAAAAAGAAAAAGATAGAAAACTTCCCAATTTATTCTGAGAACAGCATTATGCTAATATCAAAACTAGATAAAGACACTACAAAAGAGAGAGATAGAGAGAAATGTTTTTCACAGAACTAGAAAGAAAGAGTCTTGAAATTTGTATGGAAGCATAAAAGAGCCTAAATAGCAAAAGCAGTCTTGGGGGTGGTGCAGCGGTGGTGGGGGGGGGGGGCGTTGGGGAGAGAAGGGCGAAGCTGGAGGCCTCACAATTCCAGACTTCAAGTTATATTACAAACTGTAGTAATCGAGACCATATGGTACTGGCACATGGATCAAGGGAACAGAATAGAAAGTCCAGAAACAAACCCACGGTTATATGGTCAATTAATCTTTAACAGAGGAGATGAGAATATGCAATCAGAGAAAGTCTTTTCAACAAATGCTTTTGGAAAACTGGACAGCTACATGCAAAAGAATGAACCTGGGTTATTTTATTACACCATACACAAAAATAAACTCAAAATTGACTGAGGGCCTACTTATAAGACCTGAAACCAGAAAAATCCTTGAAGAGAGCACAGGCAGATATGTCTTTGAATCAGATGTAGCAAATTTTTTCTACATGCGTCTTCTGAGGCAAAGGAAACAAAAACAAAATTTAAACATCAACATGAAAAGCTTCTGCACAGCAAAGGAAACAACCAAGAAAACTAAAAGGCAACCTACTTAATGGGAAAATATATTTGCAAATGACACATATGATAAAGGGTTATTATTCAAAATATATTGAGAACTTAACACCAAAAAAACCCAAATAATCCAATTAAATGAGCAGATTACATGAACAGATATTTCGCCAAAGAAGACATCCAGATGGCCAACAGACACATGAAAAGATGCTCAACACTGCTCATCCTCAGGGAAATGCAAATCAAAGTCACAATGAGATATCACCTGACAGCTGTGGAATGGTTAAAATAAAAAACTCAAGCTGTGCCTGTGTGGCTCAGTAAGTTAAGCATCTGCCTTTGGCTCAAGTCATGATCCCAAAGTCCTTAGATCAAGTCCCACATTGTGCTCCTTGCCCAGCAGGAAACCTGCTTCTCCCTCTGCCTGCCATTCCTCCTGCTTGTGCTCTTTCCTTTCTCTCTCTCTGACAAATGAATGAATGAATGAATGAATGAATGAATAGAATAGAATAGAATAAAAAACCCAAGCAAGAACAAGTGCTGAGGAGAATTCGGAGTAAAAGGAAAGCTCTCTCACTATTGGTTCGAATGCAAACTGATGCAGCCACTGTGGAAGACAGTATGGAAGTTCTTCAAAAAATTAAAAATAGAACTATCCTGCAATCCAGTAATCACACTATGAGGTATTTACCACAAAATATACAAAATACTAATTTGAAGGGATAGATGCACCCCTATGTTTGTTGCAGCATTATTTATAATAGTTGAACCATAAAATAGCCTAAGTGTCCATTGATAGGTGGTGAATGGATAAAGAAGATGTGTTATATATAATATGGAATATTATTCAGCCATGAAAAAGTCTAAACTCTTTCTGCTTTCAACAACATGGATGGATTGAAAGAGCGTAATGGTAAGTGAAATAATCCAGTCAGAGAAAGACTAATAGCATATCATTTCATTCATATGTGGAGTTTAAGAAATGAATCAAAGAACAAAGGAAAAAAAAAGGAAGGACATAACAAGAAACAGACTCTTACCTATAGAAAACAAACTGACAGTTACCAGAGGAGAGTTGGGTGAGGAGATGGATGAAAGGATTAAGAGTATACTTATCTTGATGACACTGAGTAATATATGGAACTATTAAATCACAATATTATACACCTGAAACTAATAGAATACTGTATGTTAACTACATGGGATTAAAATTTAAAAAAATCTTTTTAAATTATAATGATAGAGAAAGAAAAAATTAAAACAACAAAAGCTTGCTCAAGATGATCTTTCTGTTCTGTTAATATGTGACCAGAGGTAGATATTCTGCATAGAAAACCCAAAAGACAGAATCCATAGAAATTATTATTCAAATTAATAAGATTTTAAAGGTAGTTGAATATAAGATCCATATTAAATTTCATTTCTGTATGCCAGAAAAACAGAGTTATAAAATGTAATTTAAGTAGAAACATAATTTAAATATATCATTGTCCATAACAACAGAATATATACCCAACAACAATTAAATTTAACACAAGACATGCCAAGACTGTATGGAAGAAATTTAATGTCTTATTGAAGGATATTCAAATTGAAATAAGTAAATCTTTATGAGGGCTAAAATTTTGTTTTGTTAAGTGCTCTACCTCCACGTAGCCACAATGAACTATAAATAAATGAAGATACATTAATTTATTGATATACTCAAAAAAAAAAATACCCAAAGTGTGGGGGGGCCTGGGTGGCTCAGTGGATTAAAGCCTCTGCCTTAGGCTCAGGTCATGATCCCAGGGTCCTGGGAACGAGCCCAGCATCAGGCTCTCTGCTTATCAGGGAGCCTGCTTTCTCCTCTCTCTCTGCCTGTCTCTCTGCCTACTTGTGATCTCTCTGTCAAATAAATAAATAAAATCTTTTAAAAAAAATACCCAAAGTGTTTATTAAAGAACTTGTGTTTTGTTTTTTTTTTTAAGTTTTATTTATTTGAGAGAGAGGGAGGTAGGGAAAGAGAGAGAGCACAAGTTAAGGGAAAGGCAGAAGGAGTGGGAGAAGCAAACTCCCCATTGAGTAGGGAGCCCAACACAGGGCTTAATCCCAGGACCCTGTGGTCACGACTTGAGCTGAAGGCATACACTAACTAATTGAGCCATATAGGCACCGCAGGGAACTTTTCAATCTTTACAATTTATATAGAAACACAAAGACCCACCCTAGCCTTGGTATGCTTGGAGAAGAATACTAAGTTTGAGGATTTTTCTATTAGTAATCAATGCAATTGTATTATTTTTCCATCTCTTGTTTTCCG
The DNA here is from genome assembly GCF_009829155.1 of Mustela erminea. Lineage (NCBI taxonomy): Eukaryota > Metazoa > Chordata > Mammalia > Carnivora > Mustelidae > Mustela > Mustela erminea. The sequence goes on from NC_045618.1 coordinate 26,870,754, forward strand.
GTTTTATTGAAGTATTATTAACAAATAACATTGTTGTGTGTTTATGGTATATAACATGTTGATTTGATACATGTAAATTTTGCAAAATGACTACCACAATAGGATTAATTAACTCTGTCACTTTACATTATTACCTTTTTTGTGGTAAGGTTATTACAGATTTACTCTCAGTAACCTTCAAGTATATAAAACAGTAGGGTAACTATAGTGACTATGTTGTATATTAGACCCCTAGAACATATTATTCCTATAACTGGAAGATTTTAACTTTTGACCAATATCTTCCCACTCCCCCCATCCTCCCCATCCCTGACCCTGGAGACCGCAATTCTACTCTCTGTTTCTATAGTTTGGCATTTTTATAGCTTCCTTATAAATGAGATTATAAAGTATTTTTCTTCTGTGTCTGACTTATTTCACTCAGATAATGCCCTCGAGGCCCATCCATGACATTTGTTGCAAATGGCAAAATCTCCTTCTTTCTCAGGGCTGGAAAATATTCAGTTTTACATATATATGTGTGTAAACATATGTGTATGTGTGTGTGTCTGTGTGTATGTAAGTGTATATATATATATATAATTGTTATATTGTTTTATAATTGTTATATATAACAAAACAAAAACTTACACATATACATTATATATAAATATATATTTGTATATACATAGATTATATATAAATATATATTTATAATATAAATATATATTTTATAAAGTATATTTATTTAAATAAATTTATTTATATATAAATAAATATATATATTTATATTCATTTTATTTATATATTTATATTTATATATAAATATATAATATATTTATATATTAAAATAAATATATTTATTTAAATAAATATACTTTATAAATATATATATTTATATTATAAATATATATTTATATTATAAATATATATTTATCTATAATGTATGTGTGTAAGTTTTTGTTTTTGTTTTATTTCACGTCTTTTATCCATTTATCTCTATGTGAACACTTAGGCTGTTTCCATACCTTGGCTGTCCTAAATAATGCTGCAATGAACATGGGATACAGATATGTCTTTGAGAAACCTTTAGATATGTACCCAGAAGTGAGATTGCTAGATTATATGTTGTTCTATTTTTAATTTTTTCAGAACCCTCCATACCGTTTTCCATAGTGGCTTCACCAGTTTATATTCCCACCAAAAGCGCATGACTGTTCTCTCTCTTCCACATCCTCTTCTGTAATTGTTATTTCTTGTCATGTTGACATTAACTCTTCTAAGAAGTATAGAGTGATATCTTATTATTATTTTGAGTTGCATTTCCCTGATATTATGGATGTTGAACATCTTTTCATGTATTTGTAGACTATTTGTATGTCTTCTTTGGAAAAATTCTATTTTGATTCTCAGCCTGTTTTTAGTCAGATTTATTCCTTGTTGAGTTTCTTATATACCTTGCATATAAATCTGTTATCAGATATACGGTTTGCACCTATTTTCTTCCATTCCATTTGTTGTCTTTACCTTTTATTAATTATTTCTTTTGCTATGCAGAAGTTTTTTAGTCTGATATAGTCCCACTTGTTTAATTTTGCTATTGTTGCTTGTGCTTTTGGTATCACATCGAAAATAAATTTTTGCCAAGGCCAATGTTAAGGAATTTTTCCCCTATGTTTTCTTCCAGGAGTTTTATATTCTAAGGGATGGACATTGAAGTCTTAACCATTTTGAGTTAATTTTTGTGAATAATATAAGGAATCAGTTTTATTATTTTGCATGTTATTTTTCAGTTTTCCAGTTTATTGAAGAGATTATGTCCTTTATTGAATATATTTAACTTCTTGGTCAAATAGTAGTTGACCATATATGTGTATGTTTATTTCTGGGCTCTCATTCTGTTCCATTTGTCTACCTATTTTAATGCCATTACTATATTGTTTTGATTACTATAGATTTGTAATATAGTTTGAAATCAGAAATTGTGAAGCCTACACTTTTGTTCTTCCTCAAGAGTGCTTTGGCTATTTAAGGGTCTGATGGCAGTGCACAGATCTTGCCCCAAGGGCCAGCTTGAGGGGTGGCCTTAGGGTGAGGTTCAGTTTCTGGTATGGTCTCGAGGCAATGTTCATAGTATCACTGAGGTTTAGGTTTTTCACTAGGACCATGCTCTCCAGCAACTCCCTGGGGATTCCAAGTGGCCTGGTTTCTTCCTGTGCTCCTACCTGGCATGGCCAGGTGTCCCAAATCCATGTGCCTTCAGAACTAGGGTTTGGGCCCTGTCTGTGCCACAGCCAGGGCTAGGGTTGAGGTTATGTACAGGGAATCCACAGTCCAGGGGCCTATCTGATGGCACCACGCAGAACTCCCTGGGGGGTGGTTGAGGATGAGCATTAGGGTGAGGCTTAGGGTTCATGTTTGGATTCAGCAATTAGACACATGATGGGTCTGAAGATCAGGTTTTACCTAGAACCATGCTCTCCAATGGGATCCCAGTGGTTGCACCTGGCATGGTTTCCTCCTGTATTCTTGGCTGATTTGTCAAGGATGAGTCTATGTTCCAAATCCCATCTTTGCTGAGACTTGGCATTTAGGCCCAGGGAGGGACAAAAACCAAAGCCATGCCTATGCTTAGGGTGAGGATCCAGTGGGCAGTATGCACCTATCATTTATATCTGGACTGATCTTTGTTTTTTTTTTCTCCTTCCTGCTAAATCTGGTCTTAGCTTGATTCTTTCTTTCTCTCTTTCTTTCTTTCTTTCTTTTTTAGTTCCTTGATATGTAAAAGTAAGTATTTTTATTTGACATCTTTGTTTTTGCTTAAAGCTGGTATTGGTCACTATAAAGTTCCCTCTTAGAATCGGGTTTGCTACATCCTATAGGTTTTGGTACCTTATGTTTTCATTTTTATTTGTTCCAAGAATTGCTTTTATTTCTCTTTGGTCTCTTCTTTGACCTACTGGATGTTCACAAGTGTGGGGTTAAGTTTCCACATATTTATAAATTCCCCCCCCCTTTTTTTTCCTGTTGCTAATTTGTAGGTTCATACCATTGTGGTTAGAAAAAGAATTGGTATGACTTTAATCTTCTTGAATTTGTTAAGACTTGTTTTGTGACCTAACATGTGATCTATCCTGGAAAATGTTTCCTGTGCACTTCAGAAAAATATGTATGCTTGCTGCTGTTGGATGGAATGTTTTGAATATGTCTGTTAGGTCCATTTGGTCATTGATATAGTTCAAGTCCAACATTTCCTTATGGATTCTCCATCTGAATCACCTCCCCATTGTTGCAGGTGGGGTATTGAGTTTGTACTATCGTCTGTTTCTCTCCTCAGATTTTTTGGTAATTGCTTAGTGTATTTAGATGCTCCAATGTTGGGTGCACTTATATTTGTAATTATTATAACCTCTTGATGAATCGACTCCTTTGACATTACCTACTGACCTTTGTCTCTCATTACTGTTTTTGACTTGAAATCTTTTTGTCTGACATAAATATATCTAATCTTGTTATCTTCTGGTTTTCACTTGCATGGAATTTCTCTTTCTATCCCCTCACTTCGAGCCTATGTATGTCTTGAAAGCTGAATATCCTATAGGCAGCATAAAGTTAGATCTCCTTTTTAATCTATTCAGCCACTCTATGTCTTTAATTGGAGAAGTTATTCTATTTACATTTAAAGTAATTGTTGATAAGTAGGTATTTACTAATGCCATCTTATTCATTGTTTTCTGGCTATTTTATAATCCTCTTATTCCTTTCTTTCTCTCTTGCTGTCTTCCTTTGTAAGTTGATAACTTTCCATTGTAGTATTCTTTTATCCCCTTCTCTTTATCTTTTGCATATCTATAGTAGACTTTATTTTCATAGAACAGTAGCTTTTTGCCTCACAGTTACCATAAGGATTAAATAAAATATCTTACAGCTGTGACAGTCTATTTTACATTAACTTCTCTTGCATTAAAAATGTTATTTTTATTCTTTCTCTTTTATTTAATTTTTTATATTTCTGATATCAGAATTTACCTTTTATTTTTTTGTGCCCATTAACAAATTATTGTAACTATAATTATTTTTAATACTTTTTTCCTTTAACTTTTATACTAAAATGGTTAACACTCCATCATATAATATTTTTAAAATATTCTGAATTTGATTATATACTTACCTTTATCAGTGTGTTGTATATTTCCATGTTTTTATGTTACTGACTACTTCTTTTTGTTTCAATCTGAAATCCTTTCGGCATTTCTTTTAAAGCAAGTCTAGTGGTGATGAACTCCCTCAGCTTTTGTTTGTTTGGGAAAGTCTTCAGCTTGCCTTTATTTCTGTAGGACAACTTGCAAGGTAAAGTATTTTTGGTTAACAGATTTTTTTTTTTCCCTTCAGGACTTTGGATATATCACTCCACTCTCTCTTGGTCTGCAAGGTTTCTGCGGAGAATTATGCTGATAGCTTCTTTGGGGTTCCCTTGTATGAGAACAATTTTCTTTTCTTTTTCTGCTATAATGTTCTGTCTCTTTTATTTTAGTCAGTTATATTACAATATATTTTGGAGAAATTGTTTTAGATTAAAATGTTGGGGTTACCTATCAGCTTCATGATCTTGGGTATCCAGACCTTTCCCCAAATTTGGGAAGTCTCAGTCAGCCATTATCTATCTAATTAAAATTTTATCTGCGTCTCTTTTCCTTCTGTGACTCCAGTAATTAAATTGTTTTATTAATAATATTCTATAGATCACATAGATTTCTTCACTCTTTTTTTATTCTTCTTCTTTTATTCTTTTTTTGACTGAATAATTTCAAAAGTCCTCTTCTCCTATTTAAGATTCTTTCTTCTGATTTATCAAATCTGCTGTTGATGCTTTCTATTGCATTTTTCCCCCCACCTCATTAATTGTATACTTGAGCTTCAGCATTTCTGTTTGGTTCTGTGTGTGTGTGTGTGTGTGTGTGTGTGTGTGTGTGATTTCTTTTTCTGTGTCAAATTTCTGATTTTTTGTGTGTCTTGTTTTCCTAATTGTATTATATTGTCTTTCTGTGTTTTATTTTTTTGTAGTTCAGTGAGTTTCCTTAAAATGGCTATTTTGAATTCTTGGTTGGGCAAATCACAGATCTCTGTGTTTGGGGTTGGTTATTGGAAAATTATCGTGATCTTTGTTGGGGTTCTGTTTCCTTATTTTTTTATATTCCTTTAAGTCTTGCATTGCTGCCTTTGCATTTGAAGTAGCAGTCACTTCCTCCAGTCTTTACATACTGACTTTGGGAGATAAATACCTTCCATCAGAACTGCTAGCGATTCTGAGTCTTTCTCACACTTTTTCCATGAGTGTGCATGCTCCCTCTTGTGGCATAATATTTAAACTTGTATGCCTTTTATCAATCCCAAAAAGCCATAGTGGGTGCTGACAGCCTCTCTTTTGCTTTCCCTAGTGCTTTGCTAAGAGCTCAAGCTTTCTCCCAGTCCTATGGATTTGGGTGAGCTTTCTGTGTGTACTCACTAGCCATCTGCTGAAGCTTGCTCTCACCACCCCAGAAGAAAGCACACTGGGAGCTAGCCACATTTGGGGGAGGGAGTGGTACACAGAGCACTGGAAGTGCCTGTGGGCCAGTTAGGGTGGTCCATAGTTGAGATTTCCCCAGCAACTTGTTGGAAGACCTCCTGATGGAGTCCATGAGACTGCTGGGAGGATCTGTGTCTCTTGATTATGTTCCATTCCAAGCCCTGGCTGCTATTCTCTCAGTGCTCACCACCCTCCAGGCATGCAGGTCAGGACTCAGCACTCTGTGTGAGAGGAGGGAAAATGGGCCTCATTAGCAGCATCCCAAACAGCTAGGGAAGCCAAGTACTCCGTCACACTTTCTCACTTACCTCTGTGGGAGAAATCATAGACCAAGAACATCTCTCTTATCACTAAGCTGTGCTGCTTTGGGGTATGGGTGATATGGCTAAAGTCAAACTATTCCTCTTCATTGAATCCAGTCTCAGTTTTTTTCTTTTTCTTTTCTCTAGCAATGTGTTTTAACATCTCCATTGACTCTTGGGCTTCCACGAAGGCTCTCTCATCTGTGGGTAAATGTCTGAGTCAGTGTTCTTTAGAGACTCCCAGTAGTGACCCACAAGGCTGGAGGTGGTTCATGAACCATTTTGTGGTCCACAGCTGGGACTGAGTTCTTTATGTCTATCACCCAACACAGAGTAGGTGTGACTTTTCATGAGTCCCTTGGCATATTGTGCTAGCAACAGAACCAGTGACAAGTGAGGCTGTAGATGAGTCCTCATGTAAACAGAGCTGTTTTTAGGTTCATTGAGTCAGTCGCCTTAGTAAAAGTCTGTTTTCTTAAAATGGCTGTTTTCATTCTTGAATAGCATCAGGATTTCATAGTCTCCTACCTGGATCTCACAGCTCCCACAAAAGTGCAAATATGGATGGATGCCAAATTAGTGTTATTGAGGAGGAATAAGTTCAAAGGACATCTTATTTGGCCATCTTGTTGATGTCACTCTCCTTTAATTTTTCATTTCTGAGTAACAGATTACCACAAATTTAATGGCTTAAAACAGAGCATTCAAAATTCAGCAGTTTCTGTGAGTAAAAAGCATGGGTTTGGCTTAGCTTGGTCCTCTGTTTAAGCTCTCATAAGACTGCAGTTGGGGCATTGGCTGAACTTCATTCTCATCTGGAAGCTTGACTAAGGAGGACTCTATTTCTATACCATTATGTTGTTCACAGAGTTTATTATTTGTAGCTGTAGAGCTAATTGTAGTTCACTTCTTCAAGACCAGAAGGAGAATCGCTTTTCATGAAAGTCCCAGTCCTCCTTTAAAGGGTTTTCACCTGACTGAACCAGGTCCAGTAATAATTTCTCTTTGGATTAGCTTGACATCAACAGATCTCAAAATCCATTCACCTTTGCTCTATAAAGTAACCTGATCAAAGAAATGACAGGTTACATTCTATCGGTTAAAACAAAATCACAGGTTCTCACACTAAGGTGAGAGAATTGTACCAGTGTGTTATTAATATAGGGTCATTTTATGCTGCATCTCCCAGTTTCAATAACTAAGATAATGAGGTAATTATGCTGGAATTGACATGTAAAACAGATCTGTACATATATGGATATGTGAACAAAACAGATCCATACTTACATGGCATTGTGGATGACTGAGGATGACAACGAATGATGCTGTGACAGCCAATCTTGGACTTTAAGAAATTTAATTTGGAGAAGAATCAACTACATATACAAATAAAAACAAAACTTATAGACAAAAACAATATAATACCTTTGTGATCTCCGGATAAGAAACAGATTCTCAACAGCACGAACAGTAACAAAAGTTTGATAGATTTAATTCCTTAAAATGAAGGATTTAATTCATGAACATATGTCACAAACCAAAGAAAAAGATAAGTCTTCCATGGAAAAACTTTTTTTTTTCTTAACTGAATATTGCTTTCTAATAACCAAGTCTTGGCCAGCTTTTGAAGGGTACTAACTTAGGATATTTTGAAAGGAGACCAAGGAGATACCTGCGTGAAGGAGTGAGAAGACATGACCATCACAAGGGGAGCAAATCTGGAGAAACAGCAATGATGTTTAAGAGAGATTCAATGATGATTCACAGACCTGTACCCCTGGGGCAAGTAATACATTATAGGTTAATAAAAAATAATTAAAAAAATGAGAAATTCAAAGGAAGTTTTTGGTGCATAAGGTGTAATAAATAAACAAGCTTATTGATAGCATGGAGTAAATAATTATTTTTAATCATTCTTTCTGGAAAAAAATGCTGGAGTACAGAAAATGTGGCTGGCTAGTCTTTAGCTTTGGGAGAACTCTGATTCTTACTAATCTTTGTACTTCCAACTTCATGAAACACAGTATTAGCTTAATAAATTTGTATTTCATAAATATGTGCCATTGTGCTAAAAGGTAGTGCTACAGGTGCTCTTCCAAAAAGCTTACATTGGCTCAGGAAACACACACATACACACACACAAATGAACAATTGGCAAAGAGCAACTTGTTCTTATAATTCCACTAGGCCCAAGTTGATTTTTTTTTTTTTTTTTTTTTTTTACTTTGATGGATCAAAGAGAAGCTTCTCAATGCCTCCCCAATTTTTTCTTTTCCATTTTCCCTCAGGGAAGTGGGCATCAGGCACATTCCAGGTAGACTCTGGAGAACCTCTGTGCATTCTAGATCCCTATTATCTGGCATGAGCCAACCAAAATCTATGTCCCTTTGGTTTGGAAAGAACTTATAACAGAAAATGAAAACCATTCTGGTCCAGTTCATGAACTGCATTAGGAAAGCTGCACATGGCTTAAACATACCATAGAGAGGGAAAAAATCGTCCAAGGAACACAAAGCAGGAGCTGAGACTTCACACCCAAGTTGGAGCAGACTGGGTCCATGGGGGTGTGTGAGTGTCTGAGTGTGTGAATGTATGTGTGTGGGTATATGTACACTTACAGAAGGGGAGCAGATAGAAAGAACTACATTATTCTTCAGTCAAGAGCCCTAAACCTAATGGCAGATATAACTTAGGCATATACTTGGTCTCTCTGAAGAGCTTTTCACGTTTACAGATATAGGGAGGAACTTTTGCATCCTCTGAGGGTTTTTATCTCTTCTCCTCAGGCCTACACAAACAAATTATGTGTATACAGAAACATGTGATGCATCTGGAAATTAAGACCCCATGGCCTCTGCCTTCCAATTTAGGATGAGAGGCACATTGACTATGTGTTGTTCTTATGTGGGGCAATGGTCTAGAACCCACAATTCCTCCCTCTCTGGAACTGCTTCTTGTAGTGTGTCCCAAAACCTCACCAAGAACCAACTGAGTTATATCAGGCCCCAGAATGTGGCCCTGACAGTCCATCTGTCTTTCATACTTGATAATGGGACATTCAGCAGATCTCTGGGTTAGCAAAGATGTATGCTGAGCACAGGTATAGTGTCCATTTACTTCTGGTTGGGGAGAAGCAGATAGGTTTACTAAAATGAATTGTGGGTCTTCTCTGAAATTGTCCCTCTTTATCTTTCTCAGAAAACTATAGTGGTAGCTGAAGAAATTATTCAACTCTGGATATTCCATCGACGCTGCATTCATAACTGATTTATTATGTTTTGTCTTTCTATGTTTGTTTTCTGCTTGGCTTTTAATTGAAATTTTTTGTAAAAAATAATAGACATTTAAGTATCACACATAATTCAATAATATTTCCCCAGGAAATGATGTAACTTGGCATTCATATTAGAAAAATATCTTTGTGTCTTTTGATTGCTTCAGGTTAATCATTTTTATTTCTTTGCAGTGAAATGTTAATTTGCTTAGAAATTTTAAGTGTTTCTTGGAAAATGATCTCAGTATTGATGTTTCTATCAACCATCCTGAATACTGCTACAAGAGAACACCACAAAATCTCTAATAATTAAAAGGCAGTTTTCATATGGACTCAATAGAATCTCCTTTTCAATCTTCTTAAGTAAAAACGGGACTTTCATTATCATCTTTTCATTAAACACACACTAATCGATTGCTTATCACTAAATAACACTGGTAAACAAGAGAGAGATATTCTATAACCCAATCATTTTATTGGTCTGAATAACATATTAGCAATTATAGGAATGAATTAATAAGAGTTGTTGAGAGGGGCATAGTGAGGATTTCCTGGTAAAATAAATGATTTCTAAGCTGAGATTCAAAGTGAATGGAATTACTGGGATGCAGGGGAAAAGAAAAGATCACCTAGGCAGATAAATAGAGATTTACTGGCCCAAGGGAAAAGGTCTTGGTATATCTGAGGACTTGGGGAGACTCTGATGTCCAGAGTGCAGACTTCCTTTACAAGGGGCAAAGGGCATTGCATGCAGAACGATATAGACCATACTAAATTCATGACAATAATACAAGAGTAGCAAGATGTTGGTGAAGGATTATAAGGAGAGATATGTTGGATATTTATGTTTTAGAATGATCTTTTTTTTTTTAATTTTTTATTTTTTTTATTTTTTTTTATAGTTCTTTTTTTTTTCTTTTTTTTTTTTTTATTTCCAGCATAACAGTATTCATTATTTTTGCACCACACCCCGTGCTCCATGCAATCCGTGCCCTCTATAATACCCACCACCTGGTACCCCAACCTCCCACCCCCCGTCCCTTCAAAACCCTCAGATTGTTTTTCAGAGTCCATAGTCTCTCATGGTTCACCTCCCCTTCCAATTTCCCCCAACTCCCTTCTCCACTCTAAGTCCCCATGTCCTCCATGCTATTTGTTATGCTCCACAAATAAGTGAAACCATATGATAATTGACTCTCTCTGCTTGACTTATTTCACTCAGCATAATCTCTTCCAGTTCCGTCCATGTTGCTACAAAAGTTGGGTATTCATCCTTTCTGATGGAGGCATAATACTCTATCCCCAGGGGTACAGGTCTGTGAATCACCAGGTTTACACACTTCACAGCACTCACCAAAGCACATACCCTCCCCAGTGTCCATAATCCCACCCCCTTCTCCCAAACCCCCTCCCCCCAGCAACCCTCAGTTTGTTTTGTGAGATTAAGAGTCACTTATGGTTTGTCTCCCTCCCAATCCCATCTTGTTTCATTTATTCTTTTCCTACCCACTTAAGCCCCCATGTTGCATCACCACTTCCTCATAGAATGATCTTTTTGATGATAGGACATAGAATTGTCAGGAGTGGGAAAGGGTTAGTTGTTAGGAGACAGATGGGAGCTGTAATAGAATCTGGCATTTGTGGGGAAAGGAACTGAGAACAATGCAGGAAATGAGGAAGGGAAAAGGAGGAGTCACAGGTAGCTTCTGTATTTCTGCCTTGCCTAGTGAGAAGGACTTGACTTTGGTGAGAGAAGAGCAGGCATTGGTGTGGGGGAAGATGATAGTTCAGATCTGCACATGGTAATTTCAGGTGCCAAAATGCTGAATCCAGAATGCTGAAGAGTGAAGGTCAAGCGGAGGTGGGGGACAGATGTGTTCTCAACAGGATGTTGCCTAGAAAGGACACAAAAGAAATGATTTTGGAATAAATTGTCTAATGCATTAAGTGTGCACCCTCTCCCAACTCTTTAAGGAATCTCATGGAATCTTTAGTAATAACTTTTATGGTGTGGCTTTGTTTTAGTGGGAGGAAGCAGAATGTCATAAAATGATTTCTTGTGTTTGTTTTCTGGGTTGGCACAGCCTAACTGCTGGAGTCATGAAAGGATAAGATCAACATAAAAATATCAAATAAAACATAAAATACAAGGTTGATATGCTAAAATAATGCTATAAAATAGAAATATAAAATTGTTACATAAATTTATGTATGAAAGTTTATGTTTAGCTCTGTTATTATTAAAAAAACAGAATCACTATGTATCTGCTTGAGGGTGGATTATGTTTCCCTTTATTTTAAACATAAAACAAATAGCTGGGCTCAAGCAATAATAGCTCATTGAGTAATGGTCTATCACAGAATAGATGTGCATGTCTGTCTCCTCTATCAATTAATATGTTTGTTTGTCTTTTTCCAGTGACCAGTAAAAGGTCCTGCACAGCCATGGATAAAATAAAATTTATAAAAATTAAGTTTAAGAACACCAGCATTTTGACCGTTTTTCACAATTTGATCTTATTGTAGTTGTATATTTTTATTCAGGTCATACATTTAACAAAATTATTTCCCTGAAATATTCTTTAATCAAAGAAAGTTGTTTTACTTTTGATAATATTTTATTACAGGTGATTATGTTGTCATGACCATATATTTTGAATTGAGTAGAAGAATGGGATACTTCACTATTCAAACATACATTCCCTGTATATTGACTGTGGTTTTATCCTGGGTGTCATTTTGGATAAAAAAAGATGCTACACCAGCAAGAACAGCATTAGGTGAGTTTCAAAAACAAAAACAAAAACAAGTCTCCCGTCATTTTGTGTAATATTGATACAGAAGTATTCATAAAAATTCTTCCAGTGTAAGAGATTTAGTTCAAATGTAATTGATCTAATTTGAAGGCTACTTAAACTGTGCTTAGATTGTTTCAAGTAGTCAAGTTAGACTCTTTCCGACAATAGAGTTCCAAGTGTACCACTTAAAATAAGCTGGGTTAGAGATTAAGAACAAATCAATTGCATCATCTGATACTATGCTCTAAGGATGAAGTCATCATAAAAATATAGTCACATCCTGGGAATCTGCCACACTGAAAAGTCTCATTACATTAGTGTAAAGGGACACAGCTTTTCATATACTTTTGAGGACTAAAGACCTAATATCAGTAAAATAGTCTTTTAGTGACAAAAGTTCTGATTGCCTATAGCAACTTTACCATCAAAAAAGAAAGTGATCATTTTTTCCAGCTACAATCTACACACTAAATCTCAAAGTCTTTTCATGAATTATCCTCTGATGCCCAAAGTCCTCCTAATAAAACACTAAATTCCAGGGGTTTTAGGATTATGTAACATTTTTATACCAATCTTTCTTTATGATAGGAGCATTACTTAACTTTCAATATTTTTATGTGTGAAAACAGATAATGGGTAAGAGTGATATAAAGGTTGTGTTTGCTTAAACATGTTTTTCAGAAAAGAGGGCATTTTCTCAATTTCAAAGTCTCTGCAAATGTCTCATATTTTTTTTCTGTATTTGTTACTTTATTCTTTGTTTGTTCAACCAACATAGTACTTTTTGAGCAAGATAAACTAGCCTGTAAGACCTCCACCAGTGTTAGTTTTGCATGCTTATAGAAAATACACAATAGAATTGATAAAGTATTCAGCAAAGTCACAACATAAATTTAGTAACTATTTTTGAGGTTATGAACTCAGAATTGGTCAGGTGCCATAGTAAGCATGACTTGAAAAATCAGCTCTCAAACAATATAATATGTAGTAATGGTTGCACAATGTGAAGTTATGAAAGTCCTGTCAAAGAGTCACCATGGTGGCATTAAGGAGATAGAGATACTAGAAATATATAATGCTTGAAGATAATGGATTTACAGTCCAGAAGAGTAGAGAAAAGTCATTAACATCAGAATATTTGGTTAAGACACCAGAAAAGGCTATGCCTGAGACTGAAGGGGTACTCTAGAACCTCTCTAAATAAAGCTTAAACCAAACCATAACAAGGTCAAGGAGAACCATCAGTAGATTAACTGCCATAAGAAAGCATTTAACATGGCTTAAAAAAGGATGATACATTCCATAATCTTTGTATTATATCATCCACAATATTGAGTATTCAATAAAAATTATTCAGTATTCTTAGAAGCAGGAAAATGTGACCCATGATAAAGACAAAAAATAGTCAATATAGGGTGCCTGGGTGGCTCAGTTGGTTAGGCCGCTGCCTTCGGCTCGGGTCGTGATCTCAGGGTCCTGGGATCGAGTCCCACATCGGGCTCTCTGCTCAGCGGGTAGCCTGCTTCCCTCTCTCTCTCTGCCTGCCTCTCTGCCTACTTGTGATCTCTCTCTGTAAAATAAATAAGTAAAATCTTAAAAAAATAGTCAATATAAAAAGAAAAATCTGGTGTTGAATCAGCAGACATGAGTTTAAGGCAAGTTATTATAACAATGGTAAAGTTCTTACAGGAAAATATAATGTCAGTTAATGAACAGATAGTTATTCACAGCAGGTAAAGTATATTAAAAAGTAAACTCTAGAATGAAATGTATAATAATTAAATTGAAAAATTCACTAACTGAGCTTACTAGTAGATTGAAGATGGCAGAAAAAAAGATCATGCATAATTGAATACCATCATATAAAATTTATCTAATCTGAAGAAGAGAGGGATGAAAAGATTTTAAAAGATGTAGAAAGCCTCAATGATCAGTAGGACAATATGAATATGTATAACTATAACTTGGGTTCTAAAATGAGAAGAGAAAATGAATGAGATATATATTTTTTTAAATAAATGAGATTAAAGCCAGACATTGCCAAATGTTGTCCATGATCCTCACTCCACATTGAGCCTCACTACATTGTGAGGTAGATATAGATGGGTAACAGAAATGCATCACATTGGATTTGCTTTTACTATGTAATGGGGATAATAATAACATGAGCTTTGGAGAAGAGGAGCAAGATGGCAGAGTATTAGGAGACCTAAATTTCATCTGGTCCCAGGAATTCAGCTAGATAGTTATCACACCATTCTGAACATCTACAAGCTAAACAGGAGATCAAAGAGAAGAATAGCAACAATTCTAGAAACAGAAAAGCTAACACTTTCTGGGATGTAAGACATGCAGAGAGGTGAGTCTGAGGTGATATACAAGAAGATAGGCCACAGGGAGAGGGGCTGGATCCCAGAAAATAGTAGAGCATCAGAGCACAAAATTGGAACTTTTAGAAGTCTGCTCCATGGAGGGACATCACTCCAGAGGCTAAGTGGGGGCTGGAGCCCTCACTGGGATGGGTGTGGTCTCAGGACCCTCAGGGTCACAAAAAGACCAGGGGTGCCTGAGTGTGGCGGAGCTCCCAGGTGTTGGAGCAGGGGAACCACCTGCAGTGATGGAGCCAAGGTGGAGGCTCTCAGCTCAGGATTACCTTAAACTGTTATCTGAGGCACTGTCAGGCCACTACTCTTCAAGCAAGGAATCCACAACTGGCAGATCCAAGGAGACTTCCTCTCTCTCCCCAAAGAGGAGTGGTACAAGAACATGCCACAGGAATCTGCTGGGTTTGGAGACTCCAAATGGGCCCGTCCATGTACCAGAGATAAGAAGGCTCAGTCACAGTCTGGGTGAACTTGAAATATGGCTGGAAACCAGGGAGACAGGAGTGTTTGACTGCTTTTCTCTGAGGGCACACTGAAGGGGGGGGGGCAAGCTCTCAGCTCCTCCAGGCTGGAGATTGGAAGGCCACCATCTTCATTCCTGTCCTCCATAGCTGTACAGAAAGGGTTCAGAGAACAAAAGTTACTGAGAGCAAAACAGCAAATTACTGAACATGGCTCCTGCCAAGGGTGGTGCAATTCTACCTTGGGCAAAGACATTTGGGAATCACTGCAAATCCCCCAGAAGATCAGCAAGAACATCCAGCCAAGATCAAGTTTACTGATCAAAGAATTGCAAAACTCCAGATCTAGGGGAATATAGCACATTAGAATTCATCGCTTTCCCCCCCATGATTCTTTACTTTTTCAAAGTTAAACATTAAAAAATTTATTTTTTTCTTCTATTTTTTTATTTTACCTCTTTCCTGTTTTAACATATTTTAACTATTTCATCTTATCAATACCTTTTAAAAATCTTTTTTTTAATTTTCATTTTTATAGTCATATTCTCTCTCTTCATTATATTTAACCTTATTTTTTGTATACATATAAGCTTTCCTTTCTTTAAAATTTGGGATACAGTTTCTTCTAACAGACCAAATATACCCTAAATATAGCATATGACTTTGTTCTAGTCTCCAGCCTGATCATGTTCCCTTCTTTGTCTTTCTTTTTTTTCAACCAGCTTCTTAGTTACCAATTCCTTTTTAAAAATCTTTTTAAAATTTTCATCCTTAAAGTCATTCCATCTCTTCATCGTGTTTACTCTTGTTCGTGTGTGTGTGTGTGTGTGTGTGTGTGTGTGTGTGTGTGTAAGTTTTTCTTCCTTTAAAATTTTGGGAGGCAGTTTCCTCTAACAGACCAAGATACACCCAAAATCAAGTGTGTGGCTCTGTTCTATTTATCAGCCTAACCATATGTTTTATTTTCCCTTCTTTCCCCCCTGATTTTGGGTCTCTTCTGATTTGGTTATTGTATATTTTTTTGGTCTTGTTTCTCTTTTAGCATTTTGTTCTCTTACCTGTCTATTCTTCTCTGGACAAAATGGAAAGGTGGAAAAACTCACCTCAAAAAAAAAAAAAGGAAAAGAAAACAAGAGACAGTACCAACTGCTGGGGACCTAATCAATATGGACATTAGTAAGATGTCAGAACTAGAGTTCAGAATGACAATTATAAAGATGCTAGCTGGGCTTGAAAAAAACACATAAGATAATAGACAATCCCTTTCTGGAGAAGTAAAATCTCTTTCTGGAGAAATAACTTAAATCTAACCAACTTGAAATTTTAAAAAAAGTTATTGAAAGGTGCAATCAAAAGTGGAGGGTCTTACTGCTAGGACAAATGAGGCAGAAGAGAGGATTAGTGATATAGAAGATCAAATGATGGAGAATAAAGAAGCTGAGAAAAAGATCAACAACTACTGGATTACAAAGGGAGAATTCAAGAGATAAGTGATACCATAAGACAAAACAATGTTAGAATAATTAGGATCCCAGAAGAAGAAGAGAGAGAGGGGCAAAAGGTATATTGGAACAAATTATAGCAGAGAACTTCTCTAATTTGGGGCAGGAAACAGGCATCCAAATCCGTGGTGCACAGAGAATCATCTCCAAAATCAATAAAAATAAGTCAACATCTTGTTATCTAATAGTAAAACTTACAAGTAGTGGAGACAAAGAGAAAATCCTGAAAGCAGCTTGGAACAGGAGGTCTGTAACCTATAATGGCAGAAATATTAGATTGGCAGCAGACCTATCCAGAGACCTGGCAGGCTAGAAAGGACAGGCCTGATATATTCAGAGCATGAAATGAGAAAAATATGCAGCCAATAATACTGTATCCAGTTAGGCTGTCATTGAAAATAGAAGGAGAGATAAAAAGTTTCCAGGACAAAAAAAACTAAAAAATTTTGCAAATATCAAACCAGCCCTACAGGAAATATTTTCCTCTAATCAAAGAGAGAGCATAAGAGAAATGACCATAGGGGAACAGAGAAAATATACAGTAAGAGTCACCTTAAAGATAATACAATGGCACTAAATTCATACCTTTCAGTAGTTACCCTGAATGTAAATGGGCTAAATGCCCCAATCAAAAGGGTATCAGAATGGAGAAGAAGAAGAAGACCCATTGATATGCTGTCTGCAAGAAACTCATTTTAGAACAAAGACACCTCCAGATTTACAGTGAGGGGATGGAAAACAATTTACCATGCTAATGGACCTCAAAAGAAAGCTGGGGTGGCAATCCGTATATTAGACAATTAGATTTTCAGCCAAAGACTATAATAAGAGATGAGGAAGGAAACTATGTCATATTAAAGGGTCTGTCCAACAAGAATGTCTAACAATTTTAAGTATCGATGCCCCTAATACAGGAACAGCCAACTATATAAACTAATTAATAACAAAATCAAAGAAACACATCAAAAATAATACAATGATAGTAGGGACTTTACACCCCCTCACTGAAATGGACAGATCAAATAAGCAAAAGATCAACAAGGAAATAAAGGCTTTAAATGACACACTGGACCAAACAGACATCACAGATATATTAAGAACATTCCACCCCAAAACAGTAAAGCACACATTCTTCTCTAGTGCACAGGAAACATTCTCCAGAATACATCACATCCTGGGTCACAAATCAGAACACAACTGGTACCAGAAGATTGGGATCATTCCCTGCGTATTTTCAGACCACAATGCTTTGAAGCTAGAATTCCACCACAAGACAAATATTAGAAAGAACTCAAATACATGGGGGTTAAAGAGAATCCTTCTAAAGAATGAATGAGTCAACAAGGCAATTAAATGAGAATTTTAAAAAGTTATGGAAACAAATGAAAATGAAAACACAACTGTTCAAAATCTTTGGAATGCAACAAAGGTGGTCCTGAGAGGAAAGTATAGAGCATTACTAGCTGTTCTCAAGAAACAAAAAAGGTCTCAAATACATGACAAGGATATTCACTCTCACCAGTGTTGTTCAACATATTACTAGAAGTCCTAGCATCAGCAATCAGACATCAAAAAGAAATAAAAGGCATTCAAATTGGCAAATAAGAAGTCAAACACTCTCTCTTCACAGATGACATGATACTTTATATGGAAAACCCAAGAGACTCCACCCCCAAACTACTAGAACTCATTCAGCAATTCAGTAATGTAGCAGGATACAAAATCAACGTACAGAAGTCAGTTGCTTTCTTATACATCAACAACGAAAATACAGAAAGGGAAATAAGAGAATTAATTCCATGTACTATAGCACCAAGAACCATTAGATATCTGGGAAAAAACCTAACCAAAGAGGTGAGGATCTGTAATCGAGGAACTACAGAACACTCGTGGAACAAATTGAAGACAGAAAAAGATGGAAAAACATTTCATGCTAATGGATTGGAACAATAAACATTGTTAAAATGTCAATACTGCCTAGAGCAATCTATACTTTCCATGCCATCCTGATCAAAATTCCACCAGCATTTTTCAAAGAGCTGGAACAATCTTAAAATTTGCATGGAACCAGAAGAAACATCGAATTGCTAAGGAAATGTTGAAAAACAAAAACAATACTGGGGGCATCACATTACTTGATTTCAAGCTTTACTACTGCTGTGATCACCAAGAAAGCACGATACTGGCATAAAAACAGACACATAGACCAGTGGAACAGAGTAGAGAGCCCAGATATGGACCCTCACATCTATGGTCAAATAATCTTCAACAAAGGATGAAAAAAATACACAGTGGAAAAAAGACAATCTCTTCAATAAATGATTCTGGGAAAATTGGACAGCTGCATGTATAAGAATGCAACTCAACCTTTCTCTTACACCATACACAAAGATAAACCCAAAATGTATAAAGAACCTCAATGTGATGCAGGAATCTATCAAAATTCTAGAGCTAAAAATAGACAGTAACCTCTTCAGCATCAGCCCCACAACTTCTTTCAAGATATATCTCCAAAGGTAAAGGAAACAAAAGCAAAAATGAACTTTTGGGACTTCATCAAGATCAAAACCTTCTGCACAGCAAAGGAAACAGTCAAAAAAACAAAGAGGCAACCCACAGAATGGGAGAAGGTATTCACAAATGACACTACAGACAATGGACTGATATCCAAGATCTATAAAGAACTCCTCAAACTCAACACACACAAAAGAGATAATCATGTCAAAAAATGGACAGAAGACATGAGCAGACACTTCTCCAAAGAGCACACACAAATAGCTAACAGACACATGAAAAAATGTTCATCATCCTTAGCCATCAGGGAGATTCAAATCAAAGCCACATTGAAATACCATCTTCACCAGTTAGAATGGCCAAAATTAGCAAGACAGGAAACAGCATGTGTTGGAGAGGATGTGGAGAAAGGGGAACCCTCTTACACTGTTGGTGGGAATGCAAGTTGGTGCAGCCACTTTGGAGAACAGTGTGGAGATTCCTTAAGAAATTAAAAATAGAGCTTCCCTATGACCCTGCAATTGTACTACTGGGTATTTACCCCAAAGATACAGATGTAGTGAAAAGAAGGGTCATATGTACCCTAATGTTCATAGCAGTAAAGACCACAATCGCCAAACTGTGGAAAGAGCCAAGATGCCCTTTAACTGATAAATGAATAAAGAAGATATGGTCCATATATGCAAGGGAATATTATGCCTCTATCAGAAAGGATGAATACCCAACTTTTGTATCAACATGGATGGGACTGGAGGAGATTATGCTGAGTGAAATTAGTCAAGCAGTCAATTATCTTATGGTTTCACCAACTTGTGGAGCATAAGGAATAACACTGAGGACATTGGGAGATAGAGAGGAGAAGTGAGTTGGAGGAAATCTGAGGGGAAGATAAAATATGAGAGACTGTGAACTCTGAGAACAAACTGAGGGTTTTGGAGGGGAGAGGGATGGGGGTTGGGTGAGCCAGTTGGTGGCTATTATGGAGGGCACATTATTGCATGGAGCACTGGGTGTTGTACATAGAAAACAAATTTTGGATCACTGAAAATAAAATAAAATTAAATTTAAAAAATACACAACTGAACCCTACCTCCAGGAGCTGGAGAAAGAACAGCAAATAAAGCCTAAACCCAGCAGAAGAGAAACCATAAAGATCAGAGCAGAAATCAATGAAATTGAAACCAAAATAACAGTAGAAATCAATGAAACTAGGGGCTGATTCTTTGAAAGAATTATAAGGTTGATAAACCACTGTCCAGTCTTATCAAAAAGAAAAGAGAAAGGACCCAAAGTAATAAAAATAGTGAAGGAAAGAGGAGAGATCATAACCAACACCAAGGAAATACAAAAAGCTATAGGAATATATTACAAGCAACTCTACACCAGCAAATTTGACAATCTGGAAGAAACAGTTGCATGCCTAGAGATGTATAAAGTACCAAAACTGAACCAGGAAAAAGTAGAAAACCTGAACAGACCCATAACCAGTAAGGAGATTGAAGCAGTAATCAAAAATCTCCCAAGAAACAAGAGCCCAGGACCAGACAGTTTCCCAGGGGAAATCTACCATACATTTAAAGAAGAATTAATACCTATTCTCCTGAAACTGTTCCAAAAAATGGAAATGGAAGAAAAATTTCCAAACACATTTTATGAGGTCATCATTACCTTGATCCCCAAACCAAAGAACCCTTCAAAAAGAATTACAAACCAATATCGTTCATGGACATGAATGCAAAAATTCTCACCAAAATACTAGCCAATAAGATCAAACAGTACATTAAAAGGATTATTCACCATGACCAAGTGGGATTTATTCCTGGGCTGCAAGCTTGGTTCAACATCTGCAAATCAATCAGTGTGATACAATACATTAATAAAAGAAAGAACAAGAATCATGATATGCTCAATAGATGCTGAAAAAGCATTTGACAATGTATGGTATCCTTTCTTGATCAAAACTCTTCAAAGTGTAGGGATAGAGGGTACATACCTCAATATCATAGAAGCCATCAATGAAAAGCCCACAGCAAATATCATTCTCAATGGGGAAAAACTGAGAGCTTTTCCCCTAAGCTCAGGAACACAGCAGGGATGGTCACTATCACCACTGTTATTCAATATAGTACTAGAAGTCTAAACTCAGCAATCAGGCAACAAAAAGAAATAAAAGACATCTGAATTGACAAAGAAGTCAAACTCTCATTATTTGCAGATGATACGATACTTTATGTGGAAAACCCAAAAGACTCCAGTCCAAAACTGCTAGAACTCATACAGGAATTCAGTAAAGTGTCGGGATATAAAATCAATACACAGAAATCAGTTGCATTTCTATACACCTACAACAAGACAGAGGAAAGAGAAATTAAGGAGTCAATCCTATTTACAATTGCACCCAAAACCATAAAATACCTAGGAATAAATCTAACCAAAGAGGCAAAGAATCTGTACTCAGAAAACTATAGAATACTCATGAAAGGATTTGAGGAAGACACAAAGAAATGGAAAAACATTCCATGCTTATGGACTGGAAAAGCAAATACTGTGAAAATGTCTATACTACCCAGAGCAATCTACAAATTCAATGTAATCTCTATCAAAATACCATCAATTTTTTTTCAAGAAATGGAACAAATAATCCTAAAATTTATATGCAACCAGAAAAGATGCTGAATAGCCAGAGGAATGTTGAAAAAGAACACCAAAATTGGCGGCATCATAATTCCAGACTTCAAGCTCTTTTACAAAGCTGTCATCATCAAGACAGTATGATACTGGCACAAAGACAACCACAGAGACTGATAGAACAGAATAGAGAGCCCAGAAATGGACCCTCAATTCTATGGTAAACTAATCTTTGACAAAGCAGGATAGAATGTTGAGTGGAAAAAGACAATCTCTTTAACAAATGATGTTGGGAAAACTTGAAAGCCACATGCAGAAAAGTGAAACTGGAGAATTTCCTTACACCACACCCAAAACTAGACTCAAAATGGATGAAAGACCTCAATGTGAGACAGGAATCTATCAAAATTCTTGAGGAGGACACAGGAAAAAACTTCTTCAACCTCAGTTACAGCAACTTCTTCCTAGAAACATCATCAAAGGCAAGGGAAGCAAGGGTAAAAATGAACTATTGGGACTTCATTAAAATAAAAAACTTTTGCACAACAAAGGAAACAGTTAACAAAACCAAAAGACAACCAACAGAATGGGGAAGATATTTGTAAATGACATATCAGATAAAGGGCTAGTATCCAAAATCTATAAATAGCTTAGCAAACTCAACACCCAAAGAACAAATAATCCAATCAAGAAATGGGCAGAAAACATGAACAGATATTTCTGCAAAGAAGACATCCAAATGACTAATAGACACATGAAAAAGTGCTCCACATCACTTGGCATCAGAGAAATACAAATCAAAACCACAATGAGATATAACCTCACACCAGTTAGAAAGGCTAATACTAACCAGTCAGGAAATGTTAGGTGTTGGCAAGAATTCAGAGAAAGGGGAACCCTCCTACACAGCTGGTGGGAAAGCAAGCTGGTATAGCCCCTCTGGAAAACAGTATGAAGTTTACTAAAAAATTTGAAAATAAAGCTATCCAATGACCCAGCAATTACACTGCTGGGTATTTACCCTAAAGATGTAAAAATAGTGATCTGAAGGGGCATATGCACCTGAATGTTCATAGCAGCAATGTCCACAATAGTCAAAATATGGAAATAGCTTTGATGTCCATCAACAGAGGAATGGATAAAGAAGATGTGGTATGTATGTATGTATGTATGTGTATGTGTATGTGTGTGTATATATGTATGCATATGTATATATGCATAGGTATGTATGTATGTATATATATAATCCAGCCATCAAGAAAGAAAAAAGAAACCGAGAAACCGAATTCTTGCCATTCACAATGATGTGGACGGAACTGGAGGGTATTACGCTATGTGAAATAAGTCAGTCAGAGAAAGACAATTATCATATTATCTCACTGATATGAGGAATTTAAGAAATAAGACAGAGGATCACAGAGGAAGGGAGAGAAAAATGAAACAAGATGAAACCAGAGAGGGAAACAAACCATTAGAGACTCTCACTCTCAGGAAACAAACTGAGGATTGCTGGAGGGGAGGAGGTGGGAGGGATGGGTTGGCTGGTGGTGGACATTGGGGAGGGTATGTGCTATGGTAAGAAAAGAAATAATTAAGGGAAAAAAAGAAAATAGAAGAAATTGAGGTTAACAATCCCCAAATTTAGTGAAAAAAATCCTACTTACGTATTCTGTAGAATGACATGGTCACATTTTTTTAAAGTTAAATTGGATATTTATTAGAAAATCATTATTTCAATAAGAATATATCTATCATCAGTGTAGACTTTCCAAGTTTACACAGCACTTTTTCCTCATCTATAGAAAAGAGAGCTTGGCATTCTGTTTTCACTGTACTGATTAAAGAAACAAGTTCAAAGAAGGTAGGTGACTTTACATGACCAAAGGCTGAGAAGGCCCAGAGCAAGGCTGAGGGCTTTGACCTCCATGTCAATATCCTTTTACACATGACTAAGCTGTCCACCCTATGCTGTTAGCATCCTTCTTTAGCTGGCGCTGGCTAACCCTCCTGAGGAGGTGCCAGGAGGCACTGATGCCCAGCAAAGGTAGAAACTCATGTGCACTTATCTATCATATCTACCCTATCATGGAGTATTATTACCTGGTGGATATTTTATAGTATCCTCATGCAAGCACAAAGTAGTGAGTGTTAATGTCAATATTCCTATGATTCCTGAGTCCATGTCACTAGCCTCCCTGTCCAGCAGCTCTAGCAGTTTCTGATTTTGCAGGAACTCATCTAGAAGAGAGTTAGTCTTAACTCCTCTTGTGTAATAATCATCTAGTCATTTCATTCTTCTTAATGCTTAGTAAACTCCCTTCCTTTTTTTTATTGTGTTATGTTAGTCATCATACATCATTATTTTTTGATGTAGTGTTCCAAGATTCATTGTTTAAGTATAACAGCCAGTGTTCCATGCAATACATGCCCTCCTTAATACCTACCAGCAGGCTCACCCCCTCCCCACCCCTTTCCCCTCTAAAACCCTCAGTTTCGGGATGCCTGGGTGGCTCAGTTGGTTAAGCAGCTGCCTTCGGCTCAGGTCATGATCCCAGCGTCCTAGGATCGAGTCCCACATCGGGCTCCTTGCTCAGCAGGGAGCCTGCTTCTCCCTCTGCCTCTGCCTGCCATTCTGTCTGCCTGTGCTCGCTCTCTCCCCCTCTCTCTCTCTGATAAATAAACAAAATCTTAAAAAAAAACACCCTCAGTTTCTTTCTCAGAGTCCATAGTCTCTCATGGTTCATCTCCCCCTCCAATCCCCCCTTCACTTTTCCTTTCCTTCTCCTAATGTCCTCCATGTTATTGCTTATGTTCCACAAGTAAGTGAAACCATATGATAATTGACTCTCTCTGCTTGACTAATTTCACTCAGCATAATCTCTTCTAGTCCCGTCCATGTTGCTACAAAAGTTGGGTATTCATCCTTTCTGATAGAGGCATAATATGGACCATAACTTCTTTATTCATTCTTCAGTTGAAGGGCATCTTCGCTCTTTCCACAGTTTGGTGATTGTGGTCTTTACTGCTATGAACAGGGTACATATGACCCTTCTTTAAACTACATCTGTATCTTTGGGGTAAATACCCAGTAGTGCAATTGCTGGGCCTTAGGGTAGCTCTATTTTTAATTTTTTCAGGAATCTCCACACTGTTTTCCGAGTTGGCTGTTCCAACTTGCATTCCTGCCAATAATGTAAGAGGGTTCCCCTTTCTCCACATCCTCTCCAACAGTTGTTGTTTCTTGCCTTGTTAATCTTTTTCATTCTAACTGATGTAACAATGTGGTTTTGATTTTATTTTTCTCTGATGGCTAATGATGATGAACATTTTTTCATACGTCTGCTAGCCATTGGTATGTCTTCATTGGAGAAGTGTCTGTTCATGTCTTCTGCCCATTTTTTGACTTTTCCTTTTAAACCATCCATCACATATGTGTCTGTTTTTTGACTCTTGTCCACAGACTTTGTTTAAATATTTATTTAATAAATAAATAAGTAAATATTTATTTAATAAATAAATATTTATTATTGACTTATGTTTATAAAATAGTCAAAGTCAGACTAACACTGTTATTAGTTAGCTAATTAATCAATGAATCAATATAGTCCATATGAAGCATTCATTGAAATGCCTAAAATGTGGTAGGCACAATGCTTGATGACAAGTAAGCAAAGATGAGCAAGATACAGTTTTGCTTATAATAATCACACAATTTATTCAGAAAGACAGACATACAAAGACTAGAAAGACAAATGCAATTCCTTGTGCAAATGCAGAAACCAGGCACATAGAAGGTAAAGGTAGTGCAGATTCCCATGTTATCAACTCTCTTTGGGGTGCTATAAGCAATGCCACCTCATTAAGAGAAGTACTTCAACTGGGTCCTAAAGAAAGGTTGGAGTTTAAAATTGCAAAAAGAAAAAGTAAGGAAGGAAACAGTTTATCTGCGCAGAAGAACAGTGTGAGATGTGAGACAGAATGTATGGAGGACTGCAAACTATCATTATTTAGAAAATATTTAAAAGTCAATTATATGGTTTCACTTATTTGTGGAGCATAACAAATAGCATGGAGGACAAGGGGAGTTAGAGAGAAGAAGGGAGTTGGGGGAAATTGGAAGGGGAGGTGAACCATGAGAGACTATGGACTCTGAAAAACAGTCTGAGGGGTTGGAAGGGGTGGGAGGTGGGAGGTTGGGGGAACCAGGTGGTGGGTATTAGAGAAGGCACGGATTGCATGGAGCACTGGGTGTGGTGCAAAAACAACAAATACTGTTATGCTGAAAATAAATAAATAAATAAAATAAAATAAAAGACAATGTGAAACTAAGAATTTCTGAATAAATTGAAAGGTGTTGGCTTAATTCAGGTATTTTAACGTTATTGTATGAACTATGACAAAAATTTTATGAAAATGCTCGCAAGATTATATAGACATTAAAATTTAAAGTATTATTACATATATGCAATGCCAAGAAGGATTTACCTAAAAATAGAACACTGTTGGTGTGGAGGAATTTTGTCTGGCTCCTTTTACAACTTGATAACTATTCCCTGTACAGGCATCACCACAGTGCTGACCATGACCACACTCAGCACAATCGCCAGAAATTCCTTGCCTCGTGTGTCCTATGTGACTGCCATGGACCTCTTTGTGACAGTTTGCTTCTTATTTGTCTTTGCTGCTCTGATGGAGTACGCCACCCTCAACTACTATTCAAGTTGTAGAAAACCAACTACCACTAAGAAGAAAACATCGGTGAGTTCCAGTAGCAAAGATTTTCTGGAAAAGAAGTGGAAGGAGAGTTTGTAATAAATGATCATTATTCCTTGGATCTTATGATATGTTTTATAAATAGCTACTTCAACAAGATGTCAAAAAAACAAGATATTCTGAATATATGAATATGACCCTAATGCACCTCTTTAACTTCACCTACCAGTGACATAGATTGATGTAATCATACCTCAAAGATTGCTCTTAGCTAAGGTAATCTATGATGCAGATTTCCACAGAAGTTTCCTAATTATTTTTTTTTCTGTTTTTCTTGTAGTTGTTACATCCAGATTCCTCAAGATGGATTCATGAGCGAATAAGCCTACAAGCCCCCTCCGTATGTATAGCCGTGAAGGTGCAAATATTTCTGAGAACTCTTACTAAACTAAGATTGAATGATATCTTAGCTGTTTTTGTATGCATGTATTGAAGAACAATGAGCAATGTACATAACCCCACAAAAATTTGTATACTTTTTAAATATCCAATTTGGAAAATAAAGGAAAAAAGATAATCATCATCCTTCTACCTAGGGATTAGCATATACATATATATTCCTCTTTTTTAACTCAAAATACATGATGAATAAGTTTCTGTCTTATAAATATTATTTTATAGGATCATTTCAATGACTGCATTATATGTTCATGATTGATGCACAGACAATCTTGGCTGGATACTGGGCTAATTCACACCTTCTCACTTTGATACATATCCTTATCACTGCATTTTTGTATAAACCTGTGACTATTAACTTAATACAAATTCCTAGAAGCAAAATTGCTGGACCAAAAGGGTTGCATGGCTCCAATAGCAGTATGGGGCACCCACCACTCAGAACTCTCCCTGTATTAGGTTTGATAGCCAAACAAAAATATGGCTTCTGTAAACTGTTCCCTTAGCATTTCTTTGATTATTGATAAAGTTGAATATTTTGCTTATTTATTTTTACTTGCATTTCTGTTTTGGTGAATTGTTTTTATGTCTTTTGACTTTTATGAAAAATTTTTATATAACTTTTTTGTCTTTTAACCTTTTTAAAGTAATGATCTGCCAGTTATTTATACTATATATTATGTATAGTGTATCTTATATAACATAAAGCATATTATATAGTCACATATCAAATAGTTAAGGATATTAATATGTTTTTTATTATGTAGTTTTATTTCAGTTTTTATGACAATGTTGTCACTGTTATTTCTTGTGCTTTTTTCCACATGCATCATTTTAAATCTCCTGTTGCCAAATCTATCAGACTTCCCTTTTGTGGTCTCTGCCTCTTGATCAGAATGATTAATTCCCCCTCACTTTCTTTTGAGCACTTACTCTTTTGGACACTATGTTCTAAGTGTTTTCATGTACCAATTCATTTTATCCTCACAACAACCCCTTCTACTGATGAGAAAACTGAAATACAGTGAAATTAAGCTCTATAAATATTGGTTAAGTTTCAACAATTTATAATATTATTATTTTATTTATTAATGCATATGGATTTTTAATATGTGGATTGAGGTAAGAATCTAACTATTGAAAAACTGAGAAATGTTTTTAAAAATCTGATGTGACCTACCTTTTTATTATGTAACAAAATTTATTTGTAACTACTTGCATCCCTTTATACATATCAATTCACTAATTACACTGAATGTTTTATGCACCCCTCATATGTGGTTTTCTAACTGCTGATCAGTAATTTATGTTTAGTGCATTTTAACATGCTTTTTCAAGGAGACTACTTAGTTATCTGTACTCTGCAAGTGTATCATTTTAGTTCTGACAGAAGGTGAGTGGTGAAGCCACTTTTACAGCTGTGGGAAGCCACAGAGAACATACAGATTTGCCAGCAAATGCTCCCAAATAGTAACAGACTGAAAAGTAATGGAAAAGGTTTGAAGTGGGGATGTTGTAACAGAGACAAGTCAGAACAAATAGCCGGAGGCCCAGAAAACACATTTCACACACAGCCAGGGAGCTGGGAGTGGAAGAAGAAGTATTGACATCTTTGGTATAGAAAAGATACTGCCAAAAAAGAATTTTTTACCATAGAGAAAAAAGAAATTTTCACAAAACTGTAAGAATTGTTTTTGGTTTTGTTTTTTTTATTTTTTAAGAGGGAAAGTGTGAGGACCTTGAAGAAAGTACGTAGAAATACAATTCACAGAGAAAGGGCTCTAGGCCAGGTGAAAAGACACCGAGAGATCTTCAACAAAAGTTCATAAAGCAGCCGAATAAAAAGGGAGTTTTCCAAGGTTGGATGATAATTGTCCATGTCTTCAAAGCGATTCTGAAAGATCCACAGGGATAGTCTAGTTAAAGGGCCATTCCCACTAACATCTATAGAGATGGGCAGCCTCCAAGCAATGAGGGACAGGAGCCAGGCCTCACTAACAATCATGTGTGCACTTTGGGACAAGCTGTCTGAACATTTCTGTGCCTCAGTTTCCTAACCTGTAAAATGCAAGGCTAACCATTTCATATGTACATGCCACCCGGGAAGCATAACATTTCCGGGGAAGTCATAGGACTGCACTGTACAGGTAGGCAAAGCAGGAGTGAGTCAGGTCCTGCTTGGCTGCAGATGACCTTGAGGACTCATTAATTAAATTCCCAATTTTTAGCACAGTTTGAAACTTTTATGACAAATGAGAGGTATGCATTTTAAAAAGTATTGAAGCAATTTAACATATGGCTTTTTAGGGCTCTTAGCATCTAAGTTTTTGCAATATTATAAAACGCAATTAGTTTTATTTCAAAACAGTGAACTATAAAGATATAAATAGAACTCTCTTAATTCTTAGATCAGGCTTGTATACATTTCAACAATCATGAGTTTTTAGTTCGCTAAATGAAGAAGGGAAATAGGGGTTTCTCTGGCCCCCAGAAATCTTGCTACTTATTTGCCTACAGCTCCTCTTGTCACCCGTTAGATCTCTAGGGAGCTTTACCCACCCCCTCAGAAACTTCTGATGTCTTTTCTGCATCAACATCTTCCTTTAGGCCTGTCCTGCCAATAATGGCCAGCTTCTCATCTCTGTGTCACTACACAGCACAAAGTGTTGAAGAAATGAAAAATGACTATCTGATTGAACACTGTCCAAACACACATGCAATTATTATTTAATAAAGGCAGATTTTTCCAACTGAACCTTGCCAAAAAGATGCAGATTCCTCAAATGCAGTGGACTACTTCTTTTTTTTTTTTTCAGCAACCACCCACCACCCCAGTGATTTTTATATCCACTCAGAGTTAAGAATCATTAACCTAAAATGTGTCCACAGTAGAGCCTATAGAACAACAAAGTTTTTGTTTCTGTTCATTGCCTGGAGTTGTGGAGGAAGGTAGAAGCCTGTACCATGACACTCCTGACTGGCCCTTGGTATGTGTGGCAAACAATTATTATCAATTTAATACATAACTCGTAGCTATTTGGAAGAATTCAAACAAGTGTCTGAGAAATCGACAAGTCTATTTAAAGCCACTTTCTCTTACTTATGAGTGAACATAAGCCATCTCCTCTCCATTGAATTTTCCACATCAGGAGGAAAGCCTGGGAAGCAGAAAATAAAACATTCCAATTGTACACACTTTTGGCTGTGACTCTTGATATGACAAGTGGTGTCTGACCACCACACACTGAAAGCTAATTTTTTTAATGCAAATTACATGGAACAAGAAGATTCTCTCATCATTCTTATATAGCATAGTTTTTACTATTTACTAGTTAGGAAATAACAAATTTATCTCTCCACATTTGAAGTGTCCTTCTTAACATTTAAGGGATTATATGCAATATGTACATATTTACCCTCAATCAATTGAAAAGTAGCCAGAACAGAGACTTGAAATACATATCTGAAAATGTTCTCAACCTCCCTCATCAATAATCTGAGTTATGCAAGTTTTGAAAACTTCACCATACTTTTTTGCATTAAATTTGCAAATATAAAATTGGCAGACTGAACACTCAAAGATCAAAATGTCCAGTACAAGGATGTGTGGGAAGGAGCATGACATTATTCTCTTTATCTAAAGGACAGACATAACACACATCTATTGCTTGATTCATCTCAGGTTGTTCTTATTGCATTTCATGATGATTTTTGTGTTGTTCTTGTTGCCTACAGAACTATTCTCTCCTCGACATGAGGCCACCACCACCTGCAATGATCACTTTAAACAATTCTGTCTACTGGCAGGAATTTGAAGATACCTGTGTCTATGAGTGTCTGGATGGCAAAGACTGTCAGAGCTTCTTCTGCTGCTATGAAGAATGCAAATCAGGATCTTGGAGAAAAGGGCGTATTCACATAGACATCTTGGAGCTGGACTCATATTCGCGGGTCTTTTTCCCCACATCGTTCCTGCTCTTCAACTTGGTCTATTGGGTTGGATACCTCTATCTCTAAATGTTGCTGTAGTGATGAGTGAAGAGCAGTAGGTTTCCCTCTTTACCTTTCACCCTCCCCAGACCAGTAGTGACCAACTGGAGTAAGAAGGAAGGACACTGCTCAGTTTATCTGAAGTTATACATTACCTATGAGCAGTACAGGAGTACGTGGCAAATATTTCTATTATGTATTTCACACTTACACACATGCGTACTCACACACACACACACACACACACACACACACATTAATTGCATTTTAAAGTGATATTCTTGCTAATCCCTTATTGAATCTGTAATGTGGTGATGTTTATGAATGGTTTCAGATATTGGAAGCAATTGCCAATTATCGTTGCCAAGAAATCTGTAAAAGGTGAAAGCAAATATCCAAGAAGCTCTCTCTTGGGCCAAGACTCCCCTTCTATAACTTTCCTTCGCAGCCCTTGGAGGTACCAGTGCCCACACTCGTGAGTCACTGCTTGCTGGGACATGCTCATGCTTGACCTCAGCCCCACATTCCCAGGCAGTCTGAGTTCAAGTGTGAATTGCAGGGAGTTTTGACCCAGTTTCCTCTCCTGTGGCTTCATTTACTCTGGTACCATCATTGTTTCCTAGCATTCCTTTATCAAATAATATCACCCTAGGCTTGCAAGGGTGTATTTGCATCACCCACAAGATTCCGGTTGAGGAAAAAAAATATGATTTTCAAAATTCTCATGTTGCTGAATTCAATGATGTTGATTGTCTCTGAACATCAGTTACTTCTTTTTTCCAAACTACTGAGAATCAGCAGTACATTTAACTTTGGGATTAGTTCAGCTGGAGTTCAACAATTTACCTTAGTTGGGTCTTACTAGACCAAAATACAACCCCAGAGTATGAAATTTGCTTATGTTATACTATTACAGGGTCAGTGATTAACTTCATCTTGCAAAGACAGATATATACCATTTACAAGACTTTGTCTTGAAAGTGTTTTCCAGAGTGTGAAAGAAATGTAGACAGAATTTAGAAATATTTTAGGGAATATTAACTGTCAAGTCAAATCAACCTTAGTTGCAAAAACAAGGGCAATGGCTATCATCAATGATATATTTTGATGAACAAAAATTATTTTATACTTTGAAATATGAATATGTAGCAAGATCCCAAAGAAAAAAATGCCCTGAAATTATTACTCTTTTGATATTTTTATAACACAAAACTAACTTGCTTCTTGATGTTAGTTCTTTGTTATAACTGGATGCCAGTATATACTGTACTTCACAAAACTCTTCAGAAGTTTCCCACCATTTGTAGGAAAAAAAGTCCCACCAGTTCATTAATAATGCTTTGGCATTATTAAAATTTTGGTACTAAAATTTTGGTACCAGTAGCTCTGTGCTTCTCACTTTTCTCACCCAGAAAACTGAATTAATTTTATTGGAAACCATAAAATTTTATTTTAATAATCTATTATAAATATAATTATTACTCAGCAAAAAAGGTAAAATAATATACAGAGAGAATATCTAAAAGTACTGATTTCACACAATTTATTGGATGCAGACCAGATAGAGAGGCTAGAAAAGTAAAATTAGATGAATCTGTTTATTTTATGAACATCATTCATATCAAGTGAATGCAAATATATTGGGATACAATCACCAGTTTTCAAGGACTGAGTCCATATATAGTGTGAGATATTCAAGCCCATTGCTTTTCTTCTTGTCAACTCCCTGCCTTTTAATCTGATAATTGCTACATAGGCCACAAGCCAATTCGGTTCTAGCTAGCAAATTCAGCTTAAAACATAAAATAACAATAAATACTTGGGGAGAAATCGGTTGAACCTATTGGCTTGATAAAATTTCTACTCTACTGGAGAATTTCACCTTCTAGCATCCTTGTTCTGTCTCTTACGCATAAACCACCCTCCCACACCTGGCAGTGTTGGTCTGGAGGCACTATGACCAAAGGAATTGCTCCATGTCCCACCAAAGCACTGAGAACCCATGGAAGGTGGCCCAAGGTCAGTCTTCTTCAAACATAATTTTCAACTTTATGAATTTATAATATCTAAATATGATATGAATTTATAAATCTAAACATGAAAGATTTCAACCTGTTATGTCTTTTAAAAAGTTCTGGAGGGAAATGAATTTTCTAGTGAAATTATTCTGGAAGAAAAATAACCCATGAACACTTTTATAACATAAGTTTGGTCCAATTTTACCTTAAAAATGTTATTAATGCTTCTTGTTTCAAAGCCACTCAATATTCAACTTTCATTGGCAACTCTTACATATATATAAAACATACCAATGACCTGTTTTCTGAATCCAACCATTCCTTTCTCCCTGACTTCAGTCATTCTGCTGATCTAAACATACTAGTTTATCATTCATTTTCCATGAAGGGAAACTTTCATCTCAAGAGAGTCTAATAGATGTTCACTCACAAGGTGTAAAATACATTCCTGCACAAACAGCAATCTACCCACAATA
Source organism: Mustela erminea (assembly GCF_009829155.1). Taxonomy (NCBI): domain Eukaryota; kingdom Metazoa; phylum Chordata; class Mammalia; order Carnivora; family Mustelidae; genus Mustela; species Mustela erminea. Next base: position 26,903,821 of record NC_045618.1, read on the forward strand.
GGTTCTAACTAAAAAGAACTCAAACATCCTCTTAGAACATATTAATGTCAGTTTCTCTACAAGATTCCCTGTTCAAGTTCTCTTTATCAATTTCAACTCCTGAAATGAGCCTTCAGTCCACAATACAGGAGGGTGGCATGTACCTCATGCAGATGCAGAACTTAGGGGCTTGCCTAATAAGTATGTATGAGTTTACCTTTCGGAGGAAGGAAGAGGAGAGGCATAAGAAGAATGTGAGGGAAATGTATCACTCTTAAATTGAAGAATTCTCCTTCACCAGTATGCTTGGTTAGTACGGTTTGTGTGAGGTATACAGATGTAAGACTGTTCTGCACAGACCCAGCACCCTTACAGCTCTGACCAGCTTGCTTTGCATTTAGACTTGTGAAATGTTTTTGTGTTTTTGTGCAGCTGGTGGGGAAGTTGTCTGAGTGACTGGTATTCTAAAGGTGCTACTGTGTTCCTTACTTTCAGAAATACTGTAAACTGGAGAAATGAGAGTTCTGTATTTTGAAAAGGATTTCTAATTTCTTACCACTGTGGATCATACTTACAACTGTGACTGTCTCTCCTTTAAGCTGCATCAGGCTGAGAGGTAATGAGAAGGCATTTCACATAAATGGAATTAGATAAAAATGCCTCTTCAGAACCTAGAAAATACAGTTTGTACAAAGTCTTAACACCAATGATCAGAGGAGAGAGATTCTCAGGTACTGGACAGAGAAGGAAAGTGTTATTATAATTTACTCTGGACCCAGCCAATACTGCCCCCAATTTGCCCAACATATGCCTTACAATAACACATAAAGCTTAAATCAAACACATCTTATCATTTTTTTCCATTTCCTATGATTACATATATTTCATGCCAGGTTTTTTTTTTATTGTTTATGAATGGATAGAGACAAGACTTTCATTTTTTATGTGCCAAGCAGTCTTATCCTTACTTGCATATCAGATCTGTCAAGAACACAGTTTTGTGGCTTCAGTTGGAAAAATGCTTGTCCTCCATGGCAAACTACTTTCAGGCTACATAAGGGAAATTGTAGCCAATCTAAAAGTCAGTGACATAATGCTTATGATGAGATATGAGTGTCCACATAGAACCTTCACACCAAGTCTTTTTACCTGGCCATAGCTTGCTGCAGTAAAAGTGTCTAGACAAATTTTTTGCTGCTCTGCAAAATATCACACTCTGCAAGCAAAGGTGGGTAATTGACAAACTCATTTTGCATTAAAAATACTTGCTACAACTAGGAAGCAATGGGGCACTCTTTATCTAAAGGGCTAGAAAATAACACAAACAAAACCTCTTCTTCCTTAATCATTTTTATCTTAGCTACCGATAACCGAGAACTTTCTGTGATTTACTTTGCAAACTTGAAGAATTATAACTGGTTTCCAACTATTATACTTCTCACTATATGAGATCAATGTTCTTGAGACACAAAGCACTTTGAAATCTCTCCATAATCTTGCAATTGTCTGCTTGTTCTCAGTTTATGAACTATATACATATGAAGTTTCATTCTCGATTTCTATAAAAAAGAAAAGTTAGTGAGTGACTTGGGATAAACATAGGTATAAATATACAATGAAATGTTTATGATTAGTATTGGGCTTCAGAACACTATTGTTTTTAAAATATTCAGAAAGGTATCTGGAAATAAGGAAGGGAAACAATCTGCAAATACACTGTCATTGTAAAATTCACAATTTTCTCTTGAGTCCCCTTCAAATTGTCCTAAATTGAGGAGGTGTGCAATCTGTACATGTTTCTTTCTCTCAAATTTTTCTGTAGGAAACATTCAGGTTCACACGGTTTAGAAGTACCTCTACATTGTATAATAACATCCAAAGAACCAAAAAAGAACAGTTTGGGCTAAATGACAAATCCCTTCTTATATTCATTCTTGACTTACTTTTTACTTAAAAATAAATTTCTACCATTATAATGAGAAAACATGTATATGGTAAGATAACAGGATAACAACCTAGCCATTCATATCTCCGGGAGAATAAAAACTTGGCTTTTTTTTAAGAGTCTGATAGTCTTTAAGACTAAAGACAAGAGCATTTTGACTCCTCCTTTTAAAATTTCTTCTGATTACAAGTTAGCAATTCCAGGCTATAAGCCTGATCTAGTTCTAGTAACGTCAAAAGAAAGAATGTCCCCTACCATTTTCCCTTTAGTTAAATGATGCTTTGGTTTTTAATGTTGTCATTAAAATACCTTAACCCTCTTATTACTCTGCTCACATAAAAAACAAACTTTAGACTAGTTTAAATCAGTGCTAAAATTAGTTGAACAGTCATTAACAAGTTTTCAATGTTTTAAGCTATCCAAGAAGGGTTTTCAGATAGTTTAACATAGGAACACAAGCTAGAAAATTAGAAAGACAAAACACACAGAAGTGCGCACATGCACACACACACATGCACACACGCTCATACACACTCCCGTACACACACATACACATACACAAAGCAAACACTGCTTGAATGCAACATGCAGGTAATTGAAGGAAATATAAATTGTCGTACTTGAATTATTCAGATAATTACCTACTTTCACCATTTCACTTTTCAAATTTGTAACCACAACACAATTTTCCCAGCCCAGTGGAGCAGCTCCACAAAGTGAGGGTGATAAATGTTCCTGCAGGGAAGGAAGGTCCTTTACATCTGTTGAAAGTTTATACTCAACAGATTGGAAAGAATAGTAAAGATTGATTGTCAATAATGAAATGCCCCAGATGGAGAAGGTAGCTGCTATCTTTTCCTCTTTTGTAGTTGTTTGGAGTTTCTTCTTTGTATTTCCCCTAATCAGTTATTCACAAAAAGATTAAAGTTCCCAATTTCCATTAAAATGTAGAAGTCCTAACTCAGTTAAACTGACTTTCAGGAACAAATGATAAGTACTTTGATTTGGTTAGAATTTATTACAATAGTTTTTATTATGTACTGTTCATATTTATAGGAGGAGAAGTTTGAGGGGGGTCAGTTTGTCAACTGAGTGAAAGCCCATCCATGCATAGAACAAGAGTTTAGTCACTTCAATGGAGAGATCAGACCACCCCAACCTCTATCTAGCCATTACTATCCCCGCCAGTCCATCTACTATTTAATTAACATGCCTCGTTCATTTAGTCCCTGAACTGGTTCGTGCAGGGTAGCCCTGGAATCTACAGAAAATTTTTAAAAAGAAAACAAAAACAAAACAAAACAAAACAAACCTGCATTCTGCAGTTTCAATCCAGTTGCCAGATAAGAAATGACAGAAAATTCACGTAATTTTCTGACTTGATTTTCAAATTGTGAGCCACATGGGGTAATATTTTAGAAGAAATAAACTGTCACCATCATCATCATCACCATCACCATCACCATCACCATCATCACCACCATCATCACCGTTACTACTATCAACACCACCATCACCATCACCATCATTATCATCTATATGCTTTTTTTTGTTCCATACTAGTCCTTACCATTGATCCAAAACAAAGGTTTAATTTTTTTTCCAAATCATAATGAAATTATAACTTAAATTAAAGAGAAAATGGATAAGTTTCATTTTAGTTTAAATATTAAATGCGCAGATCTTAGTTTAAAATGTTGTTTTCTTAAAACATTTCCATAACTTCCCTGTGTCCCTCCAGTTCTGTCTACCCTTCTTCAAAAAAAACTTGCAATAATTCCCTAGGGTAACACTCTACCTACTTTTATTTATTGGTTTATTCTGAGTTTTGTGTCTCACTTGACTTTTTTTATTCTTTTTCATGAAGATAACATATGTATTGGCTAAGAACTTTTTCCCCTAAAATGGATGCATCTGTGGACACCACAGATTTTCTTAACCCAAAGGGACAATCAATATGCTTCATATTGTACAATTTGGGTCTGGTCTTTGATTCCCCCAATCAGTCTTGAGATTTTTACTTTGAGATAGAAATAGACACAGGCAAAATAATATTGAATAAATTTACAGTGTTTACTATTATAATTATCTGTTTAGAATAACTATGAAAACATTGTAAAAGATACTTCCTATTATTCTTGATCTTCAAAATGACTAATTTTGTGCTAGTGAGAAATGTTTACATGCATATATTTGTACTACTACATGATATGTTTTTCTTTACAAGCAGCTCCTGGATTGAGTGAAAGGGTCATTCTTCAAGAGTGCATTTTCTATGGAAGACTTCAGAAAAGTAATAATTTTCAGGGATTGGGCCTGGGTTGTCTTGTAAGAAGCAAAGGGCCATCTTGTGTTCACATGCAGTGATGTGTGTATTTGTGTATGTATGTACAGTGGTAAAACTGGAACAACGTATTAATATGTGTATTACTCTACCCATCACCCCAAATGTAGTTGAAACAAGTAGAAAGGACCACAGTTTCCTAGTGGTAGCATCTTAGCTTACTAAGTGTTTAATTAAGGAAAAAGGAGTGTGGGGGAGAGAGAGAGGGAGAGAGAAACTCATAATCTCTACATTTTCTGGAAATGTGGGATCACATTTTCTCTTAAAAAAAAAACAAATTTAAATACATGATCAGAAGTTTGTTCTGAGTTCAAACAAGCTTGTCTCCTACTAAGAACACCTGATCATATTTTTTACTTGGGTGCAAGTATGAGTGATTACTTGGTCATTTGTGTAGGTGGTCAGTATCATCTGAGAGCTGGAAGTAGTTCTCAAGACATAGGTGGCAAACAGACATACTCATACTTGTTTAAAACACAGCTTTCCAGTACAGCGTGATTAAGCATCCATCAGGTCTAGTGTGAACAATGCGATATAGGAATTAGCCATAGTGCATGGACTGCCCTCTCTTTTTGAAGCTTGTGTAGAATGTTAAACCATCTTAAGTCCTGGGAGATGCCCAGGCGGAAAGGAAGGGCAAAAGCCAGGGGTGTGCTCTCTGCCTCAATAGAATCCTTCCTGCTTGTGAAGCCATCCCACTCAGTTGGGAGGATAGTAGAGGGATTCCAGAGTCTTAGAGTATCTTGGAAACAGCTCTGAGCACAGTGCCGATGAGGTTGGCCCCAAGAAGGTGTTCACCCTGCTCAAGTGGGTGCACCCACCTTTCTCCAGCAAGTGGACCAAGGACCAGGCCAGGGCCCTGCCCTCACCAAGTGGCCTCCAATAGCTCCTGCTCCCCTATCATCACACAAAGGCCTAGAAGCCCTGACTCCCAGTCTTCGGGCCATCTTGGGCCATTCTCCACGGTCCCAAGATGGTAATGAGGTCCCGTTGTCCTCCTCCCCTCTGTCAAGGACGTAACTCCCTGCTAATCATGCAGCTCAGCTCGTGGTGTCCTAGTGAAACGAGGGCGCACCAGCGCCCGACGTGCCTTGGCGACACGGGCGGCACCGCGCCCCGCTTCGCCCGTCTGGTCCTGCCGCACCCTCTAGGCCCCCTGCCCTGGGCCAGCTGGACCTGGTGGCTGGGCCACCCTCTGTATTTGTATTTGGATTCCTACGTTTGTACTTCTAATACAAATAAATGCACATGTTGTCAAAAATACTTGAGTCAGGAATGAGCGTTTTTCTGGTTTGGGGTGGCCTAGAGAGACTCAGGAAAGGCAGGCTTGGGTGGAGGTCAAGGGTGCAGTTTTATATGTGGGTCCTTCCCATCAGAGAGGCATGGCAACAACTGCTCTTTTTCGAGGCTCAGATCCCTGCTCAGCCCCACACAAGGACAGATTCTGCAAATGTTGAAGGGGGGGAGGTTAATTGTCTTCTCTGGCAGAAAGTTTGTAAGAGGACAGTGTCCAAAGGAAATGCCTTCCTCTTCCACTCCTGCCAAAGCCCATGAACAAGGATTTGAAGCCCACCCTTGGAAAATAGGAAACCCCACTCCAGCCAAGCCAAGGCAGCTGGTGCCAGCCTCCAGGGCCTCACTTGCAACTCAGGAATGGATTAAATAGTGTGGGAAGGGTTCATACACCTTCTATGCTTCTGGAGAAGAGGCCTGGCCACCTCCAATGTCCAAACACTGGCTCTGGGGAAAGGTATTGCATCCCCACACTAAGTAAAGGCAAACCTTCACAAACAAAAACCACAAACCAATTACAGCTGCCAGCACTACAGGCTGACAGAAAATTTGTTCTCTAATCCATTTGAACTGAGCACATATTACTGAAAATGAACAACCCCAGATCCTCTAGCACAACTACTATGACTTCAACAAGACTGGGCTCTTCAACAAGGTGACACTACTTCTTCTTAGATGGGCACTCTGCTGGTGGAAGGTAGGGAGAGGCTCTGAGACATTTTCTACTACCTCTGCATGTTTCTGTCTCTGCTCTCAGTCCTAACAAAGGACTCAAAATGTGACATTATGTTTTCAGAAGTTGATTAGACTTCTCCAAGATAGCTAGTCTGGTATTTTCAGCAACTGCTTCTATATGTGCTTTAACACTGGTGAAAATTTCATGTTCATTAATTGCTTCCTCTTACTAGAATTGTCACATTCTTTCTGGTCTGTGGCCAAAGTTGCAGGCCCCCTTTGAGGAATTATAACAACAGCTGTCATGTATGTACTATAAGAACTTTGCACACTCAGTCCTTCCAGCACCCTGCGATGGAGATTCTATTTTTTCACCATTTTGCTGATAAGACAACTGAGATGTGGGTTAAAATAACTTGCCCAACACTATAAACCTAGAAAAATGCAGATGAAGGATTTAAAGACTAGAATGTGACTTTGAGCACTTCAAAGCTCCTGCACTTAGCAGCTACATGCTGCCAGTTGGTGTCTTGAAAACCTTGTTATTATGGAGTGAACTTCTGAGACAGTTCTTTTACTGCAGTAGCCATTCACTTTTTAATTAACTTAAACACACTTGTTTGGAAAAGAACATCTCTTTCAAAGGGACATCTAAAGAATGTGTTAAAATAGCACACTGAGATGATCTGTACTTAGTAGGATCCAATAAAAGCAACTCTCAACTAAAAAGTCATACATAGAATATTCATTCACTTGATTGTTTGACTTATAATTTAAGAAGAGAGTTCATGTTCAGGCGCTAAAGCTACCAGATGCAGAACTAGAACTCTAGATAAAAGAGAGACTACCTAAAGTCTCAAGATTGGGGACCCTGAGACTTAGAGTGGCATGTTTGAACTTCTCACACCAAATGCTTTTCTGAAAACCTTTCAATGACTTTCTCTGGGCTGTTAGCCTCAATGGTCCAGACACAATCAAGTGTCATCCAAACATAGGCCAGAAGTGCTTCAGGTCTGTTCCAATGGGAGATGGCAGATACAGCATCTTTGGTATTTGTATTGAAAGTATACTGGAAAGCCTGCCTGGAAGTTATTTTAAGGGTTTTAGAACTAGAAAAGACTGGCTGGCTGCATTTATATATGAAGGAATTAAATAGCACCACCAATTCATTTTTTAAGGTTAATGATAAGCTAATCAAGAAAAAATTACTATTTAAACCTAGATTCATAGTGGTATTCAGCCAAAAAATTGAGATGCTTGCACTTCCTTGATATACTGTAGAGGAAAAGCCTAAGTCTTTGGGAGGTGGGGATGTTGGAATGAGTCCATCATGTGCAATTAATCCATCCACCATCTAACCACAAACAGGGACACTCAGGGATAACTCCCCCAACTAGAGGTTGAGAACTAGAGGTCCTCAGTGAGAGAATCTCAGCACCCATGAAAGCTCAGGGGAGGCTGCAGATGATGGGAATGTGCTACCATGGACCTGAGATCCCGGTTTCAGTTGAAATTATTAAGGCATGAAGTAGCAGGGCCAGGTGGTATGGCTTAACCTTCAGAGGCAGTGGATTTAATGAGAATAATAAGCCCTAGGAATGGAGAACATGTCAATCCACAAACATCTGAGGCAGTGGCTAACCGATGCCAAAGTCTATAGGAATGACTTAGATGCAAAGCATACAAAGGTATTGCTTGATGTATATACTCAGGGAAATTCTAGGGAAAGCAGGGAGAAACTCATGTTGGCATAATGAAAGTTCATGGACCCTTACTGCAGCCCCAGGTTTAAGCTGATTCACAAAATCAGAGTCCCATTGTGGAGCATGAACCACATGTTCATGATCACTAGCCATCAGAGAGATTCAAATCAAAACCACCTTGAGATACCACCTTACACCGGTTAGAATGGCTAAAAGTATATCCTGAGGTTCTTCCTCCAAGCCTTTTCCAGAGAAATGGAGCTATTCATCAGGGTGACTGTGTCAGGAAAAAAGGGAAATAATCATAATTTCTAGAGTTATTTGACATTGGGTATGAGTTTTTAAAATGCCCTAAGAACACAAAATGACACTAGGTCCAAGGTCAGAGTGGGGCTATGGAAGTCAGGGCATAAACAGTCTTTCATCTTTCTCTTTGCTTATTCTAACTTTAGGAGCCCAGAGGACTAAGGCTCTTAATGTGTAATAGAAGTACACATACTGTAAATTTGATGGAATCTTCAAACATTTGTTCTTTGAAGACTGAGAGACATAAGCTTTAAGAAAAATCATTCTAGGGACACGTGGGTGGCTCAGTCAGTTAAGCAACTGACTCTTGGTTTTGGCTCAGGTCAGGTCTCAGGGGGGTGGAATCAAGCCTGGAGTTGGCTCCATGTTCAGTGTGGAATGTGGAGAGATTCTCTCTCCCTCTCTGCCTCCCCCCACCCCCACCTCATGCTCTCAAACAAACAAACAAATAAATAAATAAATAAATAAAAGAAAAAGCATTCTACATGCAAACTGTTTACCAGTGAAGTCACAGCTAAACCTTGCCAAATGAAACATATGTTGGTATTTAAAGGAAGGAAAACCAGACTACAAAAGTAACCAAGATGTAACTGTTCATGTGACAAAAACAGTCATTTTCATTTTTTTTAAAGAGTTATTTATTTAGTTTAGAGTGAGAAAGACAAAATGCGTGGGAGGGGCAGAGGAAAAGGGAGAGAGAATATCAAGCCGACTCTACACTGAGTGTAGAGCCCAACTCAGGGTTCCATCTCAGGACTCTGAAATCATGAAGTGAGCCAAAACCAAGAGTCCAACACTTAACTGACTGCACGACCCACACACCCAAAAATCAACCATTTTCTACCATGGTTAAATAATATGAACAAAGGATATCACATATCTTTAAACATCAGGAATATAAAATTCAGGGACAAACATGTTCTTATTAAATCTATAACAGAAAAGCTCATGGCTATATTTATTTGAGGCAGTTGAGATAGGAGAAAAAGTGCCTTTTCCTTTCTGACTGTGTTCTATACACTGTTCCGCATGATGCAGAACAGGTTACCAGATTGCCTCCACATTTGCTGACCTATGGAGTGAGGACTAGTACAATATGAAGGTCAAGTGGAAGCTGGCCCAACTGCCCCAGTTTACCAAAGTAATAAACCCAAAATATTTCCATAGCCCTGGAGGAGTTTCAGTCTCCTTCCATCTAAGATGCAAAATATGGAGGAGAAATGAGTCTACCACCCCTATGTAACTTGCACATGCATCTGGTACAAAAGCTAAACAGACCTTAGAGAATGACTTTTTGTAATAAGTGACTTTGGGGATTATTATAAAATGAATCAAGTTATGGTGTCATTCACAGAGACTATTCCAGGTGTGATATATTTTCTGGAGCAAATGAACAAAGCCCCTGGCAGTTAGTGTGCAGCTACTGACCCAGAAAATGTTTTGATTTTAGTCCCAATTAATAGACAACAAATAAAAAAGGATTGGCTCTTTCACCTGCAATGGCCACTAATACACTTTGACAATGTAAACTCATGTGTTTCTGTCATAATATATCCAGCCCAGAGGGACCTTAATTATCTTGATAGCCACAGAGCATTATACTAATCCATTTCAATGGATTCAAAATTATTTAAGTCTTTCAAGTGGCAGAATTAAGGATTCTAGATGCTTTAGAGTCTGATAAATTCTGGAGAAGCCCAGGATCCCACTGTATGAACAACTTTCCTAGGAGCCAACTGATCCTGGCATGTCTAGTGTCCTGGCATGTCTAGGTAGTTCTTCTACATGTAGAGACAAATTGTTCCATCTTCAGGCACCCACAATAAATAAATAAATGTTTGATACATCTCTGGATTTTGGAAGCAATATATAAAACATGTAGCTATAACGTTTTTATGTATTTATTGCATAGCCCATAAAGCCAAAAATTTGGGGTCAAGCTCATAGTAAAAGAAGTACTCAAAGCAGGCCCTAGGTAGGTATAGGTTGAAGTGCACAGTAGACCTTGTGACTCAGTAGAGCCAATGGTATTTAAGGTATCTGCAACAAACAGGGATGTTGTGTGGAATCTCTGACAGGCTGTAATAGGAAAATCATCAGGCCTGTGCCTTGAGTTTTGGAACAAAGACTTGTGCTCCTCTGTTGACAACCATTCTACATTCCAATAGCATTTTCTGGTTTACTATTGTGCTTGTGGAGATTTAATACCTGATAGTGACTTGCCAAGGCAGATATGTGGCCTGATATGACCATCATAAACGGAGATGCTATGTATGACCCCATGCCTGAATGGAGGTGGAAAGCATAAGAAATTTTGCTTGAGCAGCAGGTGCAGATTCTCATGGTATCAAGTCCATATATAAGATAACCATGACAGAAGGGATGGAGGACATGTATAAGCTCAACAAAATGAACTTCTCTTCACCAAAAATGATCTGCCACCAATAAGTGTCCATGTGTTGCCAGAGGAGACCAATTCTATGCCTCTGATATAGCACCATTCCTTAGGGACACTAGACATCCACCTGGCCAGTTCATTACATAAAACACATTTTTGTTCTAGTGGTGAGTGTTTCCTCTTCATTGGAATAGATAAACATTTTTTATGTGAATTTGCCTTTCTTACCAATATGGCCATGTTAATATCTACCCTTCTCATTCATGGCCATTGAAGCCCACATAGTATCACCTCTCCTTTTCAGGCCAATTTGACTTGCCAGAACTTCAAATGTTCTCATAGATTTATGAATGACCTAGAAACAAATGATCTTATTGGTGGCAAATGTTTAAATAGTAATGGTATGTTGATATAATCAATGATAGAAAACACACCACAACTCCTCAGTCAGATAATTCACATTGTCTAATAACACTAGCAATAATTCATAGAGGACCAATGGGATAGAAATAAAAGACAAAAGAAATGAACTGTCAGAGCAATTCAGATGTTAACAGACTCACAAAAAAGAGGGCTGCCAGATTTCTTGACACTCAACTTTTATCTGATTTGTCTGTCCCTCTCACCTTCTTCAGCATGCCATGCAAGGTTTGAATAAAGCATAGATCTCCTAATATTAACACAATATGGAGCAGAAAATCCCTGCAATTGAGTGAAGTAGCAAAAAATGGGGCCAGCAGACACATGTGTATACCTACGGAGAAGCAGCATCTAGCAAAAAGTACAGATCACCTGGTGCCAGAAAGTTAAATTTTAAGAGTTTAACTCCTATACATTTTCCCCTGGGGGAAAAATAATTGAATAAACTAAGCAAGTAAGAAAATGTAAATTCGAGGATAATAATCTTCCATAAAAGAAAAGCCTTTTTAAAGATAGGAAGTTAAAAAAGTGAGTCCTGTCCAATCCATTTTCCTCTTCCATCCACAAAGCCTATTTTGCCTAATTCCTCGTTTCTAAAAATTAGATGCTGATAAGCATGACACCTGTGGTTCCTGCTTAAGTTAGTTTCCTAAGTGCCCCCTCTGGAGGTTCTGACTTTATTAGGTCTGGAGTAGGATCCGGCATTCACCATATGCATTTGTAAAACATTTATCTAACTGAATTGGGAGGAGGTAATGTAGAAAAAACATTATGGGGATGTGCTATCTGAACAAAGCTCTTTAGTTGTCCCCTTAGAATAGAAGGTGGATGCAAATCATAAATTAAATGGGTATACCTTTGAGGTTGATAAGTTTTTGTTTGTTTGTTTTTAGATTTTTAAATTTATTTTAGGAAGAGAGAGAGAGAGAGAGCACACTCATTGTTAAGGGCAGAGGGAGAGGGAGAGAGAATCTCAAGCAGACTCCATGCTGAAGCCAGAGCCCCATGTGGGGTTCAATCTCACCACCCTGAGATCATGACCTGAGCCAAAATCAACAGAGGGCGCCACCCAAATGCTCTAGGCTGAGAGGTATTTTTGAAACGATATTGAGGTAATATATCTTCTCTGCAAGCAGTACAGTCCCAGAATTAAGTAGTTGGGCCTCAGACACTGCATTTGTCAAGGGAGGCTAATAGAACAAACTCTGAAAGCTCAGCCTCCACATAATCAGAACTTCCTTACATCACAGCCTAGACAGACCAACAGAGGGATTCAGCCGCATTCAACGTGTATAAATATACTTGACTTCCCCTACATGGTTCTGGTCTTTGTTTCCATTTATTGAGTGGATGGGGAAGAGAGATGAGGCTCACAGATGGCAGTTGTTTACCGGCTGGACTGTCAAGTGGCACTTGCACCATGAGGCAGAGCCAAAGAGCATGGCAGCACCCAACTGACTGCACAGGAGTCTGGGAAGTGTCCATCCGCCTGCCCAGGAAGAAAGAGGGGGATCTTGGAGTTTGGCCAGTAAGAGTCTCTGCTATACAGGTAAACAGAATTGAAAGTGGGGTGGGGAACCCCTGCAGTTCAAATACCAGCAAGCAATACTGGAAAACCCTGTAGCTGATCAATAAACTCAGCACATGGATTTCTGTGTGCCAGCAAATGCCACAGCACCTGGATGCTTATTAGAAATGCATTCTTGGACCCATCCCAGACCCACTGAAATAAATCTGCATTTATAGGCACCTTAAAATTGGAGAGATACTGACTACTCTTGCCAAGTCAGAATTGTCTCCACATAGTTTAATCTTATGGTATCTTCAAAGGCCAGTGAAAATGAAAAGATTCTGATTCAGTTAAAGTTCACCAGACATCTCGACACGTATTACTTCAAATTTAACAGAAATTAAAGTAATTATTTCATATGTGATAAAATGATACATTTCATATTCAGATATATCAATTCCTGTGTATTTCTAGAGTTCTGAGCCCCAAGAACTATCAATAAATCATGTAAGAGCATATAGAATACATAAACATCAGAATTCATACAAGACAAAACTATTTATACATATTTGAGATTGTGTGAGATAAAATTCAGATCAAATATCATCACTTTAATCACCTGTGCCAAGAAAGTTGAGAAGCCTGAATGACAACTATTACATTGATGGTCATTTGGGCAAAAACCCAGGGTTACTAAAAGGTTTGCATGGCTATGAGTACAGATGCAATCTACTTTTCACTCTATACCAAGTCCTACTAGGCAGCCACTGGCAGATCTGCATTAAAGATCTGCGTTATTTCTTTAGGCAAAAGCCCTTCCATCTGTCAAGCAAGAAGTGTACTAACAAACTTACTGTTGCCAGTGCAAGGCAGGAAATAAAGGCTCTACTCAGAGGAATGGGTGAAAATCATCGCAGAAGATAACAGAATGGTATTCTGATATTTCAAATATCTTCCCCAAAGCAGGCTGTTTTGTATAATTTTAAAGTATGCACTAAACATCTTCTCCAGAAGAAAATAAAATTTCACTACCTTGGATATTGTAATTCTCCCTTAAGAACAAGTATTGTAGAAAGAAGTCCCATATGGGCAATGCACATGAAGGTACAACAGGTAATAAGCATTTTCAGTCTTATTACCAATTTTAATATAATAATCTTTATGATTCTCAATGTTTCTTTTCATATTTATTTTATTTGTGAACCACCAGGAAAAAACACATGTAAGAAGGAAAAGAATAGAAATCCACTTTAGAAATGAAGCCAGCTAAGGCCACTAAACATACACCATGACCAAGGTGTTTCTCAGTAAATCAAAGGGCATAGGTTCAGAGATCTCAAATATGTCTCCAAGCTCTCTAAAAATGTGAGAAAACAATCCTGTTGCATTTATATTATACCTGATCTGACTTATTATATGCTCAAAATTGTCACCAGTTCATGGGTTCTATATTGGCAATAAGAAACAGATTCACTGATTTCAGTTCAGACCTTACAGAAGTCACAATACAAAGACATACATACCCCTTTGGGTTATTTTCCTGTAAATCATGGTTCCATTTTATTTGGGGTGGTGAGTCAAGGAGGGATTTCCAGCAGAATGATTTTATAATAGATATTACATATTGGTGAAATTTAGGTCTATTCTGTAAAAACAGGACAATTGGGACTTTTCTAATAATGTGGTAGTTTTGAAGATATTGAATGTATTATATTTAAAAGCAGAAAACCATGCCAAGGTTTGAGTTTGTATTTTCTATACTGTCTTCTGTCAAGTCTTTGGACTGTGGGGGAGCATCAGGGAACTCTACTGGACAGTCACCTTAGCCAGAGAGGTCCTGGGAAAGGACAACAGGCTTCTTTTAAGATAGGAAAATTGAAAACAAAGCTTAAAGTTTGAAAACCTTTGATACTGTCTGAGTCAGGCTCTCTAGCCCTCTATTTGCCAGCATGATGAAGATGAGAACAGCCTGGATAAAATGAGGTAACATGTGTCCAGTCTTCAGAATGGACCTCTGTGTGTGGAGAGTATGTGACGTATGTCTGGTGTCCTGGCTGTTGCTACTGTCATCATGACTGTTGCTATGTCACAGTGTTATGCAGTTATCCAGAGTAAAGGTACTCTCCACAGGCGTATGGCTGTGAGAGCCATATACACGAGATTTTGGATACCATAGACCATTCTAAAATGTTCATCATTTCATTTCTTCTCCAAAGTTAAGAAATGGGGCAAACTAAAACACTAGGTAAAAATACTAGTTGCAGAATTTTGGATAGAATTTTGGATATACTGAATTCATTCCCTTACTGAGATATTCTATACAGTTGTCCATAAAAGAAACAAATGTGAGCATGATCTTACATACATACATTCTTACATGCACACACACACAGACACGGACACACACACGCACACACACATAAGTATGTCTATCTTCTTGGCTTAGAAAAAAATGTTTTCTTTCTCCTTGCTTTCAACTCAACTCAGTGGTAGAATTCAGACAATGATGAAGCCTGAGAACTACAAAAGAGCTCTTGGTATGGAATGACTCTATCCAAGCCATTGTGTGAAATGATTTGACCAAACTCTAGCATGGTTTATGGTAGCTTAAAGCCATGTCTGCTAGATGACCCTCCTTAAAATGCCTATCTGAGAAAGTTCAGTGTTGCCAGGATTTAATTTTTAGCCAAATCTACTTATTTGTACCAGCTAAAACCTGGTGTCAGCCAGATAGGCCCCTGTACCTTCTCTTAGAACAGTTATATTCGAAAGCTTCAAGTTGTAAATCTTTTCTCTGCCCTTTAAGATGTAACTCCTCCATTGCCAGAGCTACTTACTCAAGGACCTAAGAGCTGTATTGGTGATAACTGTTGATAATAATTTCTGATGATTGCTTCTATTTCCATGGTGTTAGTCGTGATCTCTCCCTTTTTATTCATAATTTTACTAATATGGATCTTCTCGCTTTTCTTTTGGATTAGTTTGGCCAATTGTTTATTGATCTTACTGATCCTTTCAAAAAACCAGCTTCTAATTGTGTTGATGCATTCCACTGTATCTCTGGTTTCTATCTCATTGATCTCTGCTCTAATCTTGATTATTTCCCTTATTGTGTGTGGGGTTGGCTTAGTTTGTTGTTGATTCTCCATTTCCTTAATGTGTAAAGACAGCTGGTATATCCTGTATTTTTCAATTTTTTTGAGGGAGGCTTCCATGGCTATGTATTTCCCCATTAGGACTGCCTTTGCTGTATCCCATAGATTTTGGACCAAAGTGTCATCATTCTCATTGGTTTCCATGAATTGTTTAAATTCTTCTTTGATCTCCTGGTTGATCCAAGCATTCTTAAGCAAGGTACTCTTTATCTTCCAGGTGTTTGAATTCCTTCCAAACTTTTTCTTGTGGTTGAGTTCCAGTTTCAAAGCATTATGATCTGAGAATAAGCAGGGAATAATCTCAATCTTTTGGTATCAGTTGACTTGTGATTTGTGACCCAGTATGTGGTCTATACTGGAGAAAGTTCCATGTGCACTTGAGAAGAATGAGTATTCTGTTGTTTTAGGGTGGAATGTTCTGTATTTATCTATGAAGTCCATCTGGTCCAATGTGCCATTCAATGCTCTTGTTTCTTTATTGATTTTCTGCTTGGATGATCTGATTATTACTAAGAGTGGCATGTTAAGATCCCCTACTATTAGTTTATTCATATCAATATGACTCTGTATTTTTTAACAGTTGTCTGATATAGTTGGCTGTTCCCATATTGGGGGCATAAATATTTACAATTGTTAGATCTTCTTGGTGGATAGACTCTTTAAGAATGATGTAGTGTCCTTCTGTATCTCTGACTATGGTCTTTAGTTCAAAATCTAATTTATCTGTATTGGTGAAATGCACACCTTCTAAGAGATTACTTTCTTCTTGCTCCCAGCCCCTGTGGGAGGGTATGGGCCAACCCATACCACTACCTCTGATCATGAAGATATGAGAAGTGTGTTTCTCTTCCAGATAAAAACCAGTTAATAAACCCTGATGTCCTAGTCACATAGACTAAAACACTTCACACTTCTCATTGTCTATCCCCTAGCACACCTTTAGAAAATCTTTGGCCTTTTGTTTTAGCAAAGTTGAGTTTACATGATGCTGGATGCTTTGCCTATTGCAGTAGTTACTACTGCACAAAACCTACCCTTACCAGCTTAAATAGTGTACAGTTTTGTTTATCTTTGACAAATCTAATCTGTAAAAGCATCACAAACGTGGCATAGTTCAACTTTTTGTTATAGGTGATCTTCATATTTAAAGGAATCTGCCATTAAGTATTGTAATAGAAATAAAACCATAAAAAATAAGTGAAGTCAATTGCTATAAGGGAATAGCTATAAGTTAAGTTTACTTAACTAGGAAAAAAAAGTTTTAATCCCAGTATGTTCAGCATTACACAGATCCAGGGTTTTCCCACTGGCCATAAAAATATTAATGCAGAATTTTTATTACAATACAAATCAGAATTTATGTAGATATGTTCATTTTTTAAAGAGGTGATAAGTAACCCTTTTTTAAAAACAGTGTAAAACCATTGAGACCTGGAGACTCCTTGTCCCCAGGCTCTCAGGGGTCTCTGCTTCTCTTGAAACCATGGGTGAAGACTGAGGATTGAGAAGCCCTGAGAGGAGGGCTCTGCTGTGGTGGAAAAACCACAAAACCCAATAATTCTGGGCAGGGTAGGGTCCAGGTGGGCCTGTCCTTCCCAGGTAGCAGGTGGGTAGCTGGGCAGAACTGGGGGTCCAGAGCATGAATTTTCTAAAAGACATTTTCCAAAAGACATTTTCTAAAAGACTCCTCCAGCCCTTACAAAATGCTTTCCTGCATTGTACCATACACAAACTTGAAATAATTTGAAAGTGGCCAAAGACCTCTCAGCCTTACGCAGTTCTCCTAAAAACACATTTCTCCCCCTTGCAATTCAGCTCTAGTTGTCCACCCCTACACTGGAGGGCAAACCTTGCGTTGGCACTGCTGGGCAGGCCCAGAATCTAAGGGCAGATAGTAGTACAAATTTCCTCCATCCTGGCCCTCTTCCTTCTGCTGTCAGCATGGCCAGAGGGCAAAATTTCTTCTCAGCCAGTCCCCAGCTGGGTCACTGCACACTTGTGAACAAGGGTCAATGTCAATGGCTTGCCTAGACCTATTCAACTAGCAGTAGGATCAGGGCTCAAGCCTACTCTTTTTTTTTTTTTTTTTAAAGATTTTATTTATTTATTTGACAGACAGAGATCACAAGTAGGCATAGAGGCAGGCAGAGAGAGAGGAGGAATCAGGCTCCCTGCTGAGCAGAGAGCCCGATGTGGGACTCGATCCCAGGACCCTGAGATCATGACCTGAGCCGAAGGCAGAGGCTTTAACCCACTGAGCCACCCAGGCGCCCCAAGCCTACTCTTCTTTACCTCCAAATAATAAAAAAGATAAATCAAGGAGAAAAACTTATGTTTGTGTAGATCAATGTTATGACCTTGCATGCACTTGTCCATGTTTCATCTAGAGAGTAAGCTTCACTCACTAGTGCATTTAAAACACCATTTCATTCAGGAGAAATAAAAATGAACACTGATATTCATACATAAGTTTTGAAGTTTTTTTTTTAATGTAAATCCAGTACGCCTATATTATTTATAACATTCTTCAGCATCTTTCAGTTCTAATGCTGAAAGATCAAATCTGCCATACTGAACAGTAATGGAAATAACCCCTGACAACTGGTCTCCTAAAAAACACCCTTTGGGACTCAAATTTTAGGTTCAGGTGAAGCTGTATAAAAGTGCCCAGGCAGTGCAGCCACCCCAAATTGGATGAAGAGTTTTTCTTTCACTTCCAAGACTCCATTCACAAAGATAAACTAGAGAACAGGAGAGCCACAGAAACCCTTAGAAAACTTGCCAGTGCCTTGCCAGTAAGCACAGATGGAACACAGCCCAATGCCCCACTCCAAGTCTGGGCAGCCTGTCCTCAGCCTGAATGTGCTCAGGGGTGGGCTTCCAGATGAGGACAAAGACAATCAACTGTCCCAAAGGCATTGTTAGAGCAAAGCCATGTCTGCCTCATGATGAGATCCCAAGAAAAGGGTCTGGTACATTGTGAGTATTCAGTCCCCATTGATTGGATAAGTGCCTACATGACAGAGACCACTGAGGCTAGAATATCTGACCTGGGCATTCTTCCCCTTCCTATATAGTTTCACATAAGTACTTTTGGAATCAGGACTCAAAGCTAAAAAAAAAAAACATTATTTTCTTTGGAAATGGGGAATATTCTTTTCCAAAGCTGTCAGTTAGGTCTACTCCACCAATACATACATATATCGTAGTTGTATATAATATGCAATTAAAAATACATACAAATGGCTAGCAGACACATGAAAAAACGTTCTTCATCATTAGCCATCAGAGAGATTGAAATCAAAACCACATTGAGATACCAGTTAGAATGGCCAAAATTAACAAGACAAGAAACAACAAGTGTTGCAAAGGATGTGGAGAAAGGGGAAACCTCTTACACTGTTGGAGGGAATGCAAGTTGGTGCAGCCAACTTGGAAAACAGTGTGGAGATTCCTCAAAAAAATAAGAATAGAGCTACCCTATGACCCTTCAATTGCACTACTGGGTATTTACCCCAAAGATACAAAAGTAGTGAAAAGAAGGGCCATCTGTACCCCAGTGTTCATAGCAGCAATGGCCACAATTGCCAAATGGTGGAAAGAGACTAGCTACCCTTCGACAGATGAATGGATAAAGAAGATATGGTCCATATGTACAATGGAGTATTACATCTCCATCAGAAAGGATGTATACCCAACTTTTGTATTAACATGGACAGGACTGGAGGAGATTATGCTAAGTGAAATAAGTCAAACAGAGAAAGTCAATTATCCTATGGCTTCACTTACTTGTGGAACATAAGGAATAACATAGAGGATATTAGGAGAAGGAAAGGAAAAGTTAATTGGGGGAAATCAGAAGGGGAGATGAAGCATGAGAGACTGCAGACTCTGATAAACAAACTGAAGGTTTTGGAGGGGAGGGAGGTGGGGGATGGATGAGCCTGGTGGTGGGTATTAAGGAGGGCACTTATTGCATGGAACACCGGGTATTGTACATAAACAATGAATTTTGGAACACTGAGAAAAATTAAATTAAATTAAAAAAATATATCAAGTCTTTAGGAAGAAGGCTTAGGAAAAAGTAAAAGTCAACATAAAATTCTGACTTCGCCTCTTCATTGTCCTCCTTTTCTCCTCCTGCACTGAGTATCATTCACCCTTAGCACACACAGTGACAAACAAGTTGGCCCAGGTGAAGCAGCCTTGCTTGGCAGTTGATTAGAAAGTATGTCCTCGAAGATTTATATCCTCAGAAATAGACAATGCAGAGGAGGGAAAAGGCTGTGGGACTTGAACTAATATCTTTTGAGCAGGTTTCAATTGCCAAATCCCATTTATCCTTGGACATCCTTAAGCTTGAAAAGAGGAAGTATTTTTAGGTTAAAGATCTTACATCTAAGCAAGCTAGTAACCATTGGTCAATTTTTCTGAGTTTTCAGATATGCTTTATAAATTCCTGGTCTATGGTAAGTGATCAATGGTAATTAGTTTTTATCCTGATGATTAGGATGATTATTATCATCTGATCAATTCTGTTTTCTTTAGTTCACTTATCAGCCAACAAAGATGTTCGGTCTGCTCTATGTCCTTCCTATCCATACCACCAACGGGGTTTCATTTCCACTCTGATATTTTCTCCTCCACAGAACATGTGACAGTCACACAAGGGGGGAATACATTAAGTGCTGTGGCAGTCACTGTTTTAGAATGTCTGTTTCTATTATGAAAATGAAGAAGAGTTTCATTTATTCATGAATCAATTCAAGAAGAATTTGCAAGTTTATAAGGAATGTAAGTTTTATTAGTATTTTCCATGAAGTAAATTTAATATGCCTAGCAATTACTGGAGAAAATGAGGGGTGTTAGCTACGAAACAGAGGTCATCACAGAAATCTCAGAAGACAATAAACTTATAAAACAATTACTTTTATTGCTCCATTTCCATAAAGTCCTCATCTTTAATGTGGGATAAGATAACAAAACATAATAAGGACAAAATAGAGTCAACCACTGCATAATACATATTTTCACTATGATGTTTCTAAGGACATATTTGCTTTTGATCATTAGCACATAAAATGTTTACTGAATATTCAAAGTTAAATTCATTTCCCTCTCCCAGCACTTCTACTTGTGGCCTTAACTTTACCTTCAATGACCCTCAAAGATTTACCATTAAATACTATGATAGGGAGAAATGAAGCACTCTTACACGTTGTTTATAATTACTCAAAATGTCATATTGACTTTTTAGACCAATAATTGGAACTTTTAAACTAGTGGATTTTTTTGCTTGGTTTTGTTTTTAATTTGCTTTAGTGTTAAGTGTCTAGGCAATGTCTTTACTTCAGTTTGCATATATCACAACCGTCCAGTTCAGGTCAGTCCAACTAAACAATCATCCTGCACCGAGCATATGAATACAAAGATCAAGACAAGTAGAAACTCAACTGCGAGCTTAGGTTCCACTTCTCTCAGTCATCTAACTGATATTGGTTCCAGCTGCTGTCCTTCATTCTAGGGAAAATTGGCTAGAGTCTGTACAGCATCTGCAAATTCCCTGGGGAACTCACAATTTCTGGTCCCCTCTAGTGCTGAGATGACTTCCCCTAAACCCCAGATTCTATTGACACTTCATCTTCCAGGAATGTTCTTTTCCTTTTAGAACCAATTCTTTTCTCTTAATCACTAAAAAAAAAAAAAAAAAAAAAAAAAAGCACGTAGGCAAGGCTGTTCAGTATATAATAGATTTTTCTAAAGATTTGGACCAAGAAAGGAGTTTGCATCAGAGTAAGTCAACTACCTGAAGTTAGATATTAGCCTTGCTTAGTCTTAAACTGCTTTTACCACCCTAATACCAAGAATTTCTCACATTTCTGCATAGGCCATAGCCCAGGCATTGTTGCTCAGTCTCTCCCTCCCCATATACTCCTTTCTTTCCCATCCCCAATGCATCCTTGTTTTAGTTAGACAGATTTACCCTTGGTTCACCTTTTTTACTCTGTTTAACCTGATCTGCTCCTTATGGCCTTGTCCTATATTATTTTTACCCCACTATGGAGGTCCCTGTTATAGATCATCTCAGCATCTCCTGAGACTGTATTTGAAAAAGTTAATTAGATTAACACTACATTGATTCAAACACAGTCCTCCTCCATAGTGACAAATTGTGCACATGGTGAAGGAGAAACTGTAGTGATGTGTTCAAGGTTGTGAACATGACAGAAGCATCCAAGGAGGTTTCATGGAGGACCCTGAGAGATAAAAGGGGTTTGAGGGATGAGCAGATGTCCCAAAATATCAAGAAGTAAAGGTGTTTCAGGGCAGAGAATGGGAATTCATTGTCCATGGGCAAGAGGTTTTCAGACATGATTGGAAAGCTACTGGCAGGATGTTGTTATTTTTAGCCAGAGGAGGGATTTGGGGAGAGAAAGCTGGGTCCAGATGGGGAAAAACTTTTCATGCCATGAATCCTTAAGAAAATTAGATTCTGGGGCACCTGGGTGGCTCAATGGGTTAAGCCGCTGCCTTCGGCTCAGGTCATGATCTCAGGGTCCTGGGATCGAGTCCCGCATAGGGCTCTCTGCTCAGCGGGAAGCCTGCTTCCCTCTCTGCCTCTCTGCCTACTTGTGATCTCTCTCTGTCAAATAAATAAATAAAATCTTTAAAAAAAAAGAAAAGAAAAGAAAATTAGATTCTGTCAAGAGATTGGAATTTTGGAAAGATCCCTCTGATGACAATATAAAGAAGTTACTGGTGGAGGGTTTCAAGACTGAAGGTGGGAGACACATATCAGCTGTAGAACTGGTTCAGATAAGTTTGAGCTTTTCTTTAGTAAGACAGTGGCAGGAAATGAGGAGAACAGATGAGGGAGTTACTGGAGGATAAAACCAATCAGATGATGCAGTACACTACTTTAAATGATGGCATAAAGAGAGAGAAACAGATCAGGAGATCTTCAGTATTCTCCTGAGTGCCTAGCAGACCCACTTTCCTGGAAAATGGGGGAAGGAAGCCTCTGACAGCTCTTCCCACATTTTCTTGCCACTACAATATCTATAGCCACTGATATAGGTGCAGGATTAAGAAGCAGAGCTAGGTTTTCATGGACAATTTGCAACCAAAAGGTCTTCCAGTCAGGAGGACTAATAGAGCAACAGTTCACATTGAGTTTTTTCTGACTAATCATTCCCTGAAATGTTTGCTTGCATGAGAGAGAACCTGGGAATCTAGCTTAAGTCTCAAAGCAAACTTTTAATTTGAGAACAGTGCAGCTACTACTGGTGACTAACCATCAGTCCCCACCCTGGAGATATTTTAATGGGTTCCTCCTAGCCCCAGGTGTGTCCTCTCAAGGAACTGCCCTGGATGACCTTCCAAAACTAGTTACAGGTGTCACTCACATATAAGCATCAGCCTTTCTCAAAAATTTTAGGTTAAGTGAAGAGTTCCACTAAATGACAGAGGATGAAGAATAGCTAATTTCTATTTCTGAAAATAGAAAATGTCACATCCAACATTGTGAAGCTATTTCTATCCTTCATGCTGGGTCTAAACTGTTGTCCTACTACAAAATATGTGGCACTCATACTCACACCAACATCCCAAAATATTTCATGAGGAATGAAGTTAATGATACTGCAAACTATTTTAAGCATACCATATATGCCACTACTATTTCTTATAATAACAAAGCAACCATTTATGTGAGTTTAAATTATACCTAGATGTACTCATTTATTCATTTCTCTAATCAATATGTTGCATAATTAAGAGTACTTATTATGGACTAATCAGCATGATGCATATTTAGAATATACTTACTATGTGCCAAACAATAGTGAATAAAACAAAAATTTCTGCTTTTATATATCTTACAGGGGCAAATGGAAGATAAGTCAGGTTCTAAGAACTTTTCTGAAATGATCTTAGTTAATCCTTACCTTAACCCTATTATGATCCCCATTCTAAGATAGGGAATCTAAGCCACAGAACAGTTACACTCGCCCAAGGCTACACAGATAGTAAGGAGAGTAAAGAATTCATTTCCTAACCACAGAAGTGTTTTATTAGGTTGTGACTGATACCGCTAGCCATTTGTGTTGTCAAGAAATCATCACTTCATGTGTAATTATAAATAACTATAATAAATCTAATTTTTAAAATTAAACTTTACCTTATTGAAAATGGGTGAAAGACCTTAACAGACACCTCACCACAAAAGATGTACTAGAAGATGGAAGATAAACATAGGAAAAGATGCTGCACATTAGGTAGTCACTAGGGAGTTTCAAATTAAAACTGTAATGAGGGGTGCCTGGGTGGCTCAGTGGGTTAAATCCTCTGCCTTCGGCTTGGGTCATGATCCCAGGATCCTGGAATCAAGCCCCACATCAGGCTTTCTGCTCAGCAGGGAGCCTGATTCCCGTCCTCTCTTTCTGCCTGCCTCTCTGCCTACTTGTGATCTCTGTCTGTCAAATAAATAAATAAAATCTTAAAAAAAAACTATAATGAGATACCACCATATACCTATTAAAATGGTTAAAATACAAAACACTATCCAACACTGAAAGCTGGTGATAATGTGGAGCAACAGAAATTCTCATTTGTTTTTGGTGGGAATGCAATACAGTACAGATACTTTGGAAGACAGATGATTTCTTACAAAACCAAACATACTCTTACCATACTTCCCAGTAATCAAACCCTTTGGTATTTACCCAAAGGAATTGAAAACTTATGTCCACACAAACACCTGCACATGAATGTTTATGGCAGTTTATCCATTATCACCAAAACTTGGAGGCAACCAAGATATTCTTTGGCAGGAGAATGGATAACTACGTGCATCCAGATAATGCAATATTGTTCGGCACTAAAAAGAAATGGCTGTCAAACCATGAAAAGACATGGAGAAAACTTAAATACATATTACCAAGTGAAAGAACTTAATGTAAAAAGGCTATATACTGTATGATTCTAACTATATGACGTTCTAGAAAAGGCAGAACTATGGAGAGAGTAAAAAGATTAGTGCTTGCCAGTGGTTGGGTGGGAGAGATAAATAGGCAAACACAGAGGATTTTTAAGGCAATGAAAATACTCTGCATGATATATCAATGGTGGATACATGTCATTATACCTTTGTTCAAACCCACAGAACATACAAGACCAAGAGTGAACCCTACTGTCAGCTATGGACTTTGAATGACTGTGATTGTGATGTGCCAATATAGGTTCATCCTTGGAGATAAAAACAAAACAAACAAAACAACAACAACAACAACAACAACAACAACAACACACCATTCTGCTGAGTGATGTTGACAATGGGGGAGGCTATAAATATGTGGGGGCAGAAGATGTATGGTAAATCTCTGCACCTTCCTTTCAATCTTGTTGTAAACCTAAAAGTTGCTCTTTAAAAAGAAGTCCTTTAAAAATAGTAGATGTTCAGTGAATGCAGTTTACTTAACATAAAATTAAATTTTATGCCTGTTAAGAATTGCCTTCAGCTGTAAGTAATAGAGAACTAACTATAGTGGATGAAACAAATAGCTGTCTTATTTTTCACACATGACAAAATTTCTGGAGGTTGGGATTCTTGGGTTGCTATAGCAGCTTCAAAATAATTTGGGGGACCAAGCTTCTATTCTTATTTCACTCAATCATTCTCCATGGGCTACTTGTATCCACATTTACTTGCCCATATTCTCAGTCATTTTTTCTTCACATTTAGGCAAAAATGGGGAAAAACAAAAACAAAACAGTAAAAACAAAAACACTCTCCTGTCAACTAAGTCTGTCACCTTGAAAAGAGTTTTCCTGGAATTCCAAAAACAATATATGTTTATATCTCATGAGTCAGAACTGTGTTCCATGGTCACCTCTAGCTGGGCACATTGGTACCTAAAACAAAATTGGAATTTTGTCAGTGAAACAAGAAGAGTGGATGTGTAGTAGCAAAGCTCTCTTACTTTCATAATCATCTTGGGTATTCTTGGGGTTGTGGTTTTTTTTTTTTTTAATCTTTTAAAGTAAAATTTAACCAACTGTCACAAAAGAAAAATGTTGGGATATTTCTATGACAATTGTATTGATTCTATAGATCTCAGGAAGCACTGATATCTTTATAGTACTGAACTTATAGTCAAAATATAATTTGTTGCAATACTCAGGTATTTAATATCACCCAACAGTCTTTTGTAGCTTTTTTGTAGGTATCATTTTTTATTAGATTTATTCCTAGCAATATAAGATTTTTAGTGTTATGGTGAGTGGGTTAAGTATTTGTAAGTTTTGTAGCCAGTATATGAAAATAAAGTTTACTTTTTCATTGATGTTAAGTCCAGTGACATGCTAAGTCAATTTTGTTATGCTAATATATGGATTTTATTTTTTTAGATTTTTATTTGAATTCTAGTTAACATACAGTACAATATTAGTTTCAAGTGTATAATATAGTGATTTAGTACTTTCTGATGCTCATCACAGTGCACTCCTGAATCCCAATCACCTACTTAACCTTCTCCCCTCCCCTTCCCTTCTAATAACCATCAGTTTAAAGTTGGATCTGTTTCTTGGTTTGCCTCTCTCTCTTTTTTTCTTTGATCATTGTATCCCAAAGTCCACATATGAGTGAAATCATATAGTATGTGTCTTTCTCTGACTGATTTATCTCACTTAGCATAATACTCTATAGCTCCATCCATATCATTGTAAATGGCAAGATTTCATTCTTTTTGATGGGTGAATAATATTCCCCGTGTGTGTGTGTGTGTGTGTGTGTGTGTGTGTGTGTGTGTGTCACATCTTTTTAATCCATTTATCAGTTGATGGATATTTGGGCTGTTTTCCTAATTTTCTATTGTAAATAATGCCATTATAAACATGGGGTGTATGCGACCCTCAGAATCAGTATTTTTGTATCCTTCACGTAAATAAATACCTACTAGTGCAATTGTTGGATCATAGAGTAGTTCTAGTTTTCATTTTTTGAGAATCCGCCATACTATTTTCCATAGTGGTTGTATAGGTTTGCATCCCACCAATAGTGCAAGAACATTCCCCTTTCTCTGCATCCTTACCAATACCTGTTGTTTCTTTTGTTGTTACATTTAGCTATTCTGACAGGTATGAGGTGAAATTTCATTGTAGTTTTTATTTGTATTTCCCTGATGATAAGTGATGATGAGCATCTTTTCATATGTCTGTTTGCCATCTGTATGTCTTCTTTGGAATAATCTCTATTCATATCTTTGGCTCATTTAAAATATGGATTTTAGACTTATATTTCTGTGGGAACCAAGATGTCTTTGGTGAATAAAGACAACTTTATTTCTTCCTCAACATTATTTTTTCTTTTTCTATTACATTTTTCCTTTTTTTTTTTTAATGTTCTTGTCAGTTCTTGTCAAATTAGATGCCAACATTGTGTTGACCTCATCAAAATAAATTGGAAGGGGAGGTGAACCATGAGAGACTATGGACTCTGAAAAACAATCTGAGGGTTTTGAAGGGACGGGGGGTGGGAGGTTGGGGTACCAGGTGGTGGGTATTATAGAGGGCACGGATTGCATGGAGCACGGGGTGTGGTGCAAAAATAATGAATACTGTTATGCTGGAAATAAAAAAAAAAATTTTGAGATAAAGGGAAGTTTAGCGGCCAAAAAAAAAATAAATAAAAAAATAAATTGGGAAATATTTCTAATTTTTTTTTATCTAGAGAAGTTTAAGAATGATTAGAATTATGTATGTCTTAAATACTTGTAAATATTTCATTGGGGAAGGATTCTGGGCCTGGAGTTCATTTTGTGAGGAAGATTTTAGTTATTATCTCAGTCACTGTTGTTGTTTAATAGAATAGAACTACTCAGCCTTTCTATTTGCCTGTGTCAGTTTTGGTAAGCTGTAATTTTCACGGAATTTTTTAGACATATTTTCATTTCTTTATCAGAAAGAGGCTTCTAGGGTGCCTGGGTGGCCCAGTTGTTAAATAGCTGCCTTCAGCTCAGGTTATGATCCTGGCATCCTGGGATGGAGCCCCACATCAGGCTGCCTCCTCAGTGAGAGGCCTGTTTCTCCCTTGCCCCCTCTCCCTGCTTGTGTTCCCTCTCTAGCTGTGTCTCTCTCTGTAAAATAAATAAGTAAAATTAGAAAAGGAAGAAAGAAAGAAAAAAGAGAAAGAAAGAAAGAAAGGAAAGAAGAAAGAAAGAAAGAGAGAAAGAAAGAAAGGGGCCTCTACACTGTAACCATCTCTCTCCATTACTTTAAACATTTTTCTTTTTTATTTTTCCCCCCTTAGAATATTGTACAGCTGACAGAAGAACTCCCAATGCAGGAAAATACAAACTGGCATATTTAAAATGAAATCGTATGAATCATGGAATTTCTTTAAGAGCAAACTTT
Organism: Mustela erminea; assembly: GCF_009829155.1. Classification (NCBI taxonomy): domain Eukaryota; kingdom Metazoa; phylum Chordata; class Mammalia; order Carnivora; family Mustelidae; genus Mustela; species Mustela erminea. The sequence goes on from NC_045618.1 coordinate 26,931,960, forward strand.
CAAATATTTTGACAAATATTGTCTTGTCTCTTCTAGTTCCTTTGCCTTTCCACAGAAATTTTAGAATTAGCTGTGTGTAAGTCCAAAAAAAGCATCTGAATTTTATATGGATTGCTTCAAACCTATAGAATGAATTAGGCATAAATGATGTCTTAACAATATAAAATCATATCAAATACCAACCATGAACACAATATATCTCTTCATTCATTTAGATCTTCTTTGATTTTTTTCATCAGTATTTTATTCTTTGCAGTATACAGATTCTGCATACATTTTGTGAGATTTATTCTTAAATATTTTATTTAGGGGGTACTTTAAATTGTGTTGTATTTAAAATTTTAAATTTCTTGTATAATGATCCTGAGACATGCACTTATTAGTTCTAGGAGGTTTTTCATCAATACTTTAGCAATTTCTATATAGACAAATATTGCATCTATGGATAGAGACAGGTTTATTTTTTTCTTTTTTAATTTGTATTGCTTTTGTTTCTTTTGCTTGCCTTATTGAAGGGCCAGAACTTCCATCTTTTTTTTTTAAATTTTTATTTTTTATAAACGTATGTTTTTATCCCCATCTTAACACTGAGTAGAAATGATAAGAAGGGATAATTTGGCTTATTCTAAAATGTAGTGGGAAAGCATTCAGTGTCTTCTTATTTGGTATTATGTTAGTTGCAGGATTATTGTTGTTTTGGAAAATAATGTTTATTAGATTAAGGAAGTCCCTTTCTACTCCTACTTTGCTAAGAGTGTTTTTTTTATTATTATGAATGTGTATTAAATTTTTTTATGTTTCTTCTGCATTTTTTAAATGATCATGTCTTTTTAAAATCCTTTTTAGTTTGTTGATATAATTTTATTGGATTTAGAATGATGAACAAGTTTTATATTCTGGGAAAGAGCCCCATTCGGTCATGCTGTACTATCTATAATCTGGACATGATTTTATATTATCTTGTTCAGGCTTGCATCTACATTGTGTCTCCTATAGTGATGCTTTTGTTTAGTTATAATACATAGGTAGTGTTAACCTGTATAATTGATTTTGCTCCCCGTTCTGAGGTCTGCTTTTTTTAAGTTAGTATTTCTATACCAGCTTTTCTTTATGCTCATATTTGAATTCTTGCTTTTCTCTCCTTTTATTTTGAAATGATCTATGTATTTACATGTAAAGTGAGTTTTTAATAAAAAGCATATTTTTGAATCTTATATTAAATCCAATTTAAAAATCTATTTTAACTAATGTGTTTAGAGCATTCATATTAATGTGATTATTAAGATTGCTAGATTAAAAACTTTTTTTTTTTAAAGATTGACTTTTTTATTTGAGAGAGAGAGAGTGCATGAGCTGGTGGAAAGGCAGAGGGAGAGACCAAAGGGAAGCAGACTTACTGCTGAGCAGGAAGTCAGATGTGGGGCTTAATCTTAGCATCCTAAGATCAAGACTTGAGCCAAAACTAAGTCAGACACTAACTAACTGAGCCAACCAGGTACCCTAAAAACTACCATCTTGAATGCAATTTTATATTAGTTTCATATTTATTTTATTTAAACATTTTATCTACCTTGTGGAATTTCATACCAATTTTTATTATTCCACTTTATATTCTAAGATTATATTAACATTTTTGCTTTTAGTGCTTGTCTTCAGGTTTATAATACACATCTTTCATCAGAATCCAACTTTGAATAATATACTAGTTCTTATGTTGTTTAAGAAACTTATAAAAATATATTCCAAATTTCTCTCTATAATCCTTTTATTTTTGTCATACATTCTGCTTTTACATATGCTGTAAATTACATGATGTATTGCTACTATTTTTGCTTCAGAAAGTTAGTGTCTTTTAGATCAAAGGTTAAAAAAATTAATTATTCCACTTCCAGTGTTCTTCATTTATTTGTGTAGATCTAAATTTTAGTCTTTATCATATTCCTTCTGCATGAAAAATTTCCTTTAATTTCTTAGAGAGTAGTTCTGCTAGAAATGAATTTTTTCTCTCTCTTTTTATATAAAAAATATATATGTGTGTACATATATATTATATATATTGCCTTTATTTTTGAAAGATTTTTTAATTAAAGAATTCTTGATTGTTAATTTTTACCTTGAAAACTTTAAATTTGTCACTCCATTGTCTCCTGCTTTGTACACATATTAATAAAAGTCTCCCAATTTATTTCCCTTATTCCCTGCAGGTAATATATTTTATCAATTCTCCATTCCTATAGTTTAATCTTTTTATGGATGTCATATAAATGGAATTATTTTGTAATCTCAAATTTATGTCTGTAAGACAACATAATGCCTGAGCTTCATCTTGGTTGTTGCATGTATTAATAGTCTGCTCCTCTTTATTTATGAGTAGTTATTATTTTTTTTAATTTTTAAAGACTTTATTTATTTGACAGAGAGAGACAGTGAGAGAGGGAACACAAGCAGAGAGAGTAGAAGAGAGAGAAGGAGGCTTCTGGCTGAGCAGGGAGCTGGTTGTAGGGCTCAATCCCAGGACCCAGGATCATGACCTGAACCAAAGGCAGATGCTTAATGACTGAGCCACCCAGGCACCCCTGAGTGGTTATTTCTTTCTACAGATATATCCCTGTCTGTTTACTCATCCAACAATTTAAAGACATTTGGACTATTTCCAGTTTTCAACTATTACAAATAAAGTTGCTATGAATATTCATTTGCAGGCTTTTTGTGAACACAAGTTTTCATTTTCCTACCCAAGGATAGAATTGTTTGACTATATAATGAGTGTGCATTTCAATGTATAAGAAACCAACAAACAATTTTCATGAGTGAGTTACCAGTCTGTAGCCCCACCATCAACTTATCAAAGTTCCCTATGTTGCAACCTACTTAACACTTGGTATGCTCAGTCTTTTTTATTCTAACCACTTTAATTGATGTATGTTAGTTTCTCATTATGGTTTTAATTTGGATTTCCATAATGGCCAGTGTTGTTTGACAGCTGTTTATGGGATTATTTGCCATAATTACATCCTCTTTGGTGAAATGTCTATCCAAGTCACTTGTCCATTTTTAGAATTGGGTTGTTTGTTTTTATATGGCTGAGATTTGAGAGTTCGTTATGTATTTTACATACAAATCCTTTGTAAGATCTATATATATTTTTATTTTTTTTAGATATATGATAAGCAAATACTTCTTCCCAGTTTGTGGCTCAAGCATTCATTCTTTTAAAACTATTTTACAAAGGGCAGAAGTATCTGGCTTCAGTACAGTCCAATTTATCTTTTTTTTTTTTTTTCTCTTGTGGATCATGTTTTGGTCTTGAAGCTAAAAAATCTTTGTACAAGTGAAATTTCTTATATTTTCCCTAGTAATTGTACTGTATGGTATTCTATATCTACATCTTTGATCTATTTTTAGCTAATTTTCTAAATGGTGCAATGTACAGATTAAAGTTTAACTTTTTAAAATGTTTTTATATGTGATATCTAATTATTTCAATACCATCAGTTGACTCCATTGTGCTGTGCTATCCATTGTTTTGCTGAGACATCTGAGGTAAACCTTATTACTTATTACTCCCTTGAAGGTAAGTGTTTCTTTCTTGTGAGTTTCTTTCTTTCTTTTTTAAGTATTAGCTTTGATTTCCTTTATTTAGTTTGTGCAAGTTTAATCTAACTCAGAAATACTTTGATGTGTTTTCTTTGTACAGTTGACCCCTGAACAACACAAGCATTATTGGTTCTGACCCCCATGCAATAAATAATCTGTTGTTACTTTTGACTCCCTCCAATCTTAACTACTAAAACTTACTGTTTGACCAGAAGCCTTACAGATAATAGTTAAATGACACATATTTTGTATGTTTTATGAATTATATGCTGTATTCTTATAATAAAGCAAACTAGAGAAAATAAATAAGAAAATCATAAGGAAGAGAAAATTCATCTATACTGTACTGTATGTATCCAAAAAATAATAATAACCCCCATATAAGTGGACCCATGCAGTTCAAACCTATGTTGTTCAAGGGTCAACTGTAATTATCATGACTGACTTTTTAAGAAATTCTTGAATCTAGGGCTTGATGTCATCCACCAGTTTTGAAAACTCTTAATCAGTATTTCTTATATTGTTTTTTTTTTCTACATTGTTTTTGCTGCTTTACTGTTGGGCCTTTAATTACATATAATATAGATCCTTACCTTGTTTTCATCATGCTTCTTATACTTTTTTACTCCATATGTTATATAGTTTCAATTTTTCTTCTTTGTGCTTTAGTATGACCATTTTGTCTTGACCTAGCTTCCATTTCTCTAATCATTTCTTCTGGCATTTTTAATATTCTGTTAAAGATGGATGTTCTTAACTTCAGTTCTAGAAATTCTGCTTTATTCTTGATAAATTATAGTTTCTACTGACATTTCTTTCTCATCATCTATATTCCTAGTATTGACAATTACTTGTCATTTTAGAGTTCATGCCTAAAATCTCTGATGTCCATATCACTAATGGGTCTATTCTCTCATCTGTTTATCACCTCTTCCTGTTTCTTGGCATGCCTGTTAAATACCAGATTCAATGGCAGAAATTCTTCATGGAGGATTATAGAGGCTCTAAAGAATATTATCTTCCCAAGAAAAGATTCACCCTATCAAATGGTAAGTAGCTATTATAGGAGAGAGCTCTTCAACTTCATCAGTCTTGACACCCTGATTTTTGACTTGGGCTGTGTTTCAGACTTTTGATGCTCAGTGAACAGTTGTTATTCTGACTTCTAGGGTATAGCTTTTGGGGGTTCTATATTAAATCTTTGTCTTCAACATGGACTCTTCTACTTGGAGGTTCTTAAACTCCATTTTTTTCCTCTCCCTGCCACCCTGATATTGATGGAATCTCCACTCAGCTTTTAATCATATTTCTCTTTATTTTTGGCCTCCCACCCTGTGAAGTTTAAGAATCAGCAAATGCCTGAAATAAAGCCTAGAGCAAAATTTTGTGCTTATTTCTTTGAGGTGACCTTCTCTAGGGGACCTTAGCTACCAAAATTCTGGCAATTTTGACAACCCAGAATATAAGGTTTTTGTCTCCAGAACCCCCATGCAGTTGCCAAGAGGTATCTCTGCATCTTTCCTTCTGCATCTACCTTTTACATTCTTTTAATATTCTTGCACTGTGCATATGTCCCAAGAGAAATGATATACATACTGTTTCTGTCATTCTAATAAGCTTTACTTTTCTCCAGAATCATAAGACTTCCATTCTGGCTGCCTTAACATCTCTCTGATGTCTTCACATAAATGCTTTAGTGTTTTTTTTTTTCTTTTTAAACATTATTAAATTAATTTAATAATATTTTATTGAGGATTTTTTGCATCTATGTTTGTAAGAGATATTAGTCTTTTATTAAAATGTCTTTATCTCATTTTGGTACATTCATCAGACCTGGATTGCAAAGCTAGAATGAAGAGTGATTTGATATTAAATTTTCATAGTAGTAAGTTAAACTTAGAATCATCTTCATGGGAAGACTTAGTGCTCAGGAAAGAGCTGGATCTGATAAGTAAGGGTCAAGCCATCCCAGCTTCACAAAGAGGAAGCCAGGTGTCGTGCTAGAATTAAAGCTAAATCTGTATTTCACTCTAAGATAAAATCTGCTTTGAAGAAACTTGTAGGTGTTTTTTGTTTGTTCTTCCATGAACACTATATAGTTGTACAGTTGAATTAATTCAACAGCTACTTATTGAATCTTCATTGATGATCCCACCTGAAATCTACCACTTTCCAAAAATATACTTCTGATATCGCTACTGTTCTGCTTTCATTAAATCTCCTTATCTAAAGGATAACATCTATTTTCTTTCTCTGGCAGTTAAGCTTTCCCATCATTTGACACCAAAACATTTTAATGCCCATGAAATCCCTTTTTATGTGGACTAAATTCCAATCAAACTAAATATCCACCATTTTTATATGACTTTCATTTCTCCACATGAATATCTTCACTTACTTTTTTTCCCTAGCCTGTAGAGGCTTTTCTGTACTCTCAGTCTGGACATGTTCAATTTACCCATACTCTTAAGGTTCTGCTTAAATATCATAAGCAAAGTGGGATTTCTTCAGCATGAATAATCCTCTGCTGGACTCCTAGAACAATTTATCAGTACATGCCCTTAGGAAATGAATGCTTTCTGCTTTACATTATAGTTACCTAACCATTTCTTAATAGAACATCTCCTAAATTTGAAGGATGGATAATCCTAGAAGGCTGGGGGTTCAGGATCTTACCACCACAAACTTTTTCAAGTTTATTAGCAGTGTCACTACTCCTACAAACTAGACATTTTGGAAACAAATCAAGGATATTGATTTGACTTTCCAAGGCAGGGACATGTGTTTGACAGAGTCTCAAGACCCAATTTGGGATTATCCCACAGACCCCAGTTGATTTGGTATTCAATCTTCTGTTCCTTCCACCAGGCTAGAGATTGGTTAGCTAAGTGGTCTGTTACACAGAAGCCATAAATGATGTCATTAAATTCACATCCTGTTTTCCCTTCCTTCCCTCCTGGTGAGGAAATGTTGAACCAAAGGGCCAGAAATTGGGATTTCCATACATGAGCCCTTCTCTGTAATGGGGAGAGGTGAGACAAACAGGATTCATAGAATGTCATTTACAGGGCTGGCCATTCTAGGAATAAAGAATCTATGTTTGATTTATCTTTGTATATCCAAAATTATCTGATACTAACTAGATATTCAATAAACAGGCAAAAAATGGGCTTGTGAACTTCTTTCAAGTTATGTATCCAAAGGCAAAGGAAACAAAAGTGAAAATGGATTTTTGGGACTTCATCAAGATCAAAAGCGTCTGCACAGCAAAGGAAAAAGTCAATAAAACAAAGAGGCAACCACAAAATGGGAGAAGATATTCACAAATGACTGTACAAAGGGCTGATATCCAACATCTATAAAGAACTCCTCAAACTTAACACACACAAAACAGATAATCACATCAAAAAATGGGCAGAAGACATGAACAGACACTTCTCCAAAGAAGACATACAAATGGCTAACAGACACATGAAAAAATGTTCATCATCATTAGCCGTCAGGGAAATTCAAATCAAATCCACACTGAGATACCACCTTACACCAGTTAAGATGGCCGAAATTAACAAGACAGTAAACAACTGTGTTGGAGAGGATGTGGAGAAAGGGGAAGCCTCTTACACTGTAGTTGGGAATTCAAGTTGGTGCAGCCACTTTGGAAAACAGTGTGGAGATTCCTTGAGAAATTAAAAATAAAGCTACCCTATGACCTTGCAATTGCACTATTGGGTATTTACCCCAAAGACACAGATGTAGTGTAAAGAAGGGACATCTGTACCCCAATGTTCATAGCAGCAATGGCCACAGTCGCCAAACTGTGGGAAGAACCAAGATGCCCTTCAACGAATGAATGGATAAGGAAGATGTGGTCCATATATACTATGGAGTATTATGCCTCCATCAGAAAGGATGAATACCCAACTTTTGTATCAACATGGACAGAACTGGAGGAGATTATGCTGAGTGAAATAAGTCAAGCAGAGAGAGTCAATTATTATATGGTTTTGCTTATTTGTGGAGAATAAGGAATAACCTGGAGGACATGGAGAGATGGAAAGAAGTGAGTTTGGGGAAATTGGAGGGAATGATGAAGCATGAGAGACTGTGGGCTATGAAAAACAAACTGAGGGCTTTGGAGGGGAGGGGAGTGGGTGGTTGGGTGAGCCTGGTAGTGGGTATTATGAAGCTCATGCAGTACATGGAGCACTGGGTGTGGTGCATAAACAATGAATTCTGGAACACTGAAAAGAAATTTAAAAAATAAATAAAAATTTTTAAAAAATGTTTAAAATGGCCACGTGTTCTTTCATGTTACAAGGAAATATTTAAAATGTTAATCCCTACTAAAATGTGCTTGAAAGCCATGTATTTTAAACCATATGAAAAACAAAGTGTTTGCTGCTTAGCATGTTTTCAGCATTAAATTATAAATGCTACTTGATCTTTTTCTCAAAGCTGTATGTATTTCTAGGGACAGCTCTCCATTGCTGAGTCCAGTGTTCAGAGCTTCCCTGTTATGTAAGCTCAATGTTAAGGTAATGTTCTTGAGCTATAATTTCATTGGAATAGGTAGAGAGCATCTTATTCCTTAGCTCATTCTAGCAGCTAGGGGATCCTGCAGTTCAAAGTCCTATTTAATACCACCCTCACTCCTCTTTCATTCCTTCCTTTCCCTTCACTAAAGTTGATAAAGAAGGAGAGGAAAAAATGAAAAAATCTCCCCCAAGGAGACTGTGTCTGAAATTCATAATAAAGAATCAGTTTGTAACACAGCTTTCACATTATTTGTAGAAACATCTTTTTATCTCTTGCACAGTCTTCTTATTTTCTGTTAATTTCTCATGGGAAGACCAGACCAGCAGTTTTAGGTTACAGATAAAATTGAGAATTCCTACAGTAAATTTCTCAGGGCTCATGAAACTGATTTTACCAGTATAAAAAATAAAGTGAAGATGACCAAAACTGACTCACTCTGAATTCAGCCAGGAAACCAGTGTCAAGGAACCCCACACCTGGGACAGGTAAGCAGAAAGGGTCTGTAGGGTTTGGTCCCAACTATTGTTTACTAGACAGATAATCTTGATTCTTATTTAACCCTTCTGAGTTCTGTTTCCTCATTGGGAAATAGAGATATAACATAGATGGTTTTCAGGATTTCATGAGATTGTACATTGAAAAGTATAAAGCACTGCTTCTCATGACATATTAATTTTTTGGCATTGCCTTAATCTCATCTGTCTTCATCAGGCATGGGCTCCTATCCCTGTGGCTCAGAGATACCCCAGCCAGCACTTCAAGAATGGAATGAGTGGAATCAGGAACACAGGTGGGGAAAGAGCCTTCCATACTACCTCCAAGGGCCTTGCTGTGTTCCAATCTGGCCACTGCTGCAGATGAGGTTGTCCTACCCTAAGGTGTGGGCACTGTGGTGCTGGAATGGACTCCATAGTTATGCATATAGAGAGAAACACAGCTGATGTAAATTGGACAACACTTGTGTGCTGATGTGTCCAAATGGAACTTCTAAGGTAAAAACAAAGATTTGATCCAAAAGACACCAAAATTGAGACCATTCTTTTGTTAGCATGGTGTGAACTACACCCGTCTTCCCATCAACTCCCAACAGTTGCCAATGGTGGGAAAGGAGAAAATGGAGAGAAAGGGTTCTAGTGTGGCTCTTTTCAGTGCACTAGGTCACATGGAAGCAGGGTCTTCAGAATTCAATATTGCCAAATTGAATTTTATGCATGTATCATTTTATAAAGAAAACTACATTTTATGAAGAAAATTTCAAGTTGAGCCACAGTGACCATGTATATTAGTAACTCAATAAATAATCCACTAAACAAATAACACCCAGAATGTGTCAAGAATCAGGAATAAAAAAAGAACCATTATACAGTGGGGGAAAACTTTTCCATATATAAGAAGATATTGAGTAGAACTATTCCCTGGACCCAGGACACCTCAACCTCAGCACTATTGACATTTTTCTTGTGGGGTAAAATCCGGTACATTATAGGATGTTTAACAGCATCTCTGGCACCTAGTCATTAGATATTAGTAGTATCCTCTCCCAGCTGTAACAACAAAAATATATCCAGGTTGCCAAATATCCCTTGGAAAGGAAGAGTAGGAAAATCATTATCCCCACCATTAAGAACCTACCTTAGTTCCAAACTTGGGGACTGAGAACTAAACCAAACAACAAATATTCATGCTATCCACAGCTTTAATTTGGACAGACTCCAGTGTTATCAATAGTTGGTCCTGCTACCCTGATCATTATTCCTATTTCTACCCAATCTGTCTGCCTGCCTGTCAATATAGCATCTATCTATTTATTTTTGAACTAAAATTGGTATATAACATTACATAAGTTTTAGGTATACAACGTTATAATTCAATATGTGCATTCATTACAAACTTACTACCTCTAAAAGTCTAGTTACAATTTACCAAAATAAATTTAACACCCGTTGTTCATTTTACCCACCTCTCAATGGGTTTCCCTTCTGATAACGACTAACATGTTCTTTTTGTCTGTGAGTTTTTTTGTTCTGTTTCTTTTGTCATATTCCACATATGAATGAAATACTGTTTTGTTTTTAATTTTTTTTAACTTTTTCCTTCTGTGTATTTCACTTAATATAATACTTTAAAGGTCCATCCATGTTGTCACAAATGGCAAGATTTCATTTTTTTAATGACTGAAGAGTATACATGCCATACATTTATTCATTCCTCCACCGACGGACATTTACATTTTTTTCCATATCTTACTTATTGTAAATAGTGATGTATGACCATCATGGTGCATATATCTATTTGAATTAATGTTCTCATATAATTTGGATAAATACCCAGATGTAGAATAACTAAATCATATGGCAATTCTACCGCTAAATTTTGAGGAATCTCCATACTGTTTTCCATAGTGTCTGCACCAATTTACATTCCTACCAATAGTGCTCAAGTGTTCCCTTTTCCCCACATACTCTCCAACACCTTATTGCTTGTCTTTTTGATGATAGATAGCCATTTTGTTGTTGTTGTTGTTGTTGTTGTTATTGTTTTGTTTTTTGTTTTTTGTTTTTTTGTTTTTTCCCCAAGATTTGGGGAAGGGCAGAGCAGGTAGAAGAAATCCTCAACAGACTCCCTCCTGAGTGGGGAGCCTGGAGCCCAGCATGGAGTTCGATCTGTGATCCTAAGCCAAAATCAGGAGTCAGACACTGAACCAACTGAGCCACTGAGGGGCCCTTGATGATAGTCATTCTAAGCGGTGTGAGGTGATATCTCCTTGTGGTTGTGATTTTCATTTCCTCAATAATTACTGATGTTGAACATGTTTTCATTTGCCTGTTAGCCATCTCTATGTCTTCTTTGGGAAAATGTCTATTCAGATCCTCTGACCATTTATTAACTGGGCTGTTTTTTCATGTTGTTCAGTTGTAGGAGTTCTTTATATATTCTATGTATTTACCCCCATTGAATATGTTACTTACAAGTATTTCTTCTCATTTAGCAGATTGCCTTTTTTTTTTGGATAATGTTTTCCTTCACTGTGCAGAAGCATTTTAGTTTTTTTTGTTTGCTTGTTTTTCCTTTAGAACTTCCTCAGAGAGGAAGGGAAAGATGGAGGAGAAGTAGGAGACCCTGTTTCAACTGGTCCCGTAAGTGAGCTAATTACCTACCAGAACACTCTTGAACACCCATGAAATCAGCCCTAGATGTAGGATTATACACTTCTGGATCTCTATGGGAGCAGAAGACACCAGTGGAGAGGAAAATCAGAGTGGGAACAATCAGGCTGATATCAAAGGATAAACAGAAGGGGGAGAGAGACAACAGAAGTGACCCACTGGAAAGTGGATTGATTAGGGGTACACTACATCTGTATTTTGGGGGTAAATACTCAGTAGTGCAATTTCAGGGTCATAGGGTAGCTTTATTTTTAGTATTTTGAGGAACCTCCTTACTGTTTTCCAAGTTGGCTGCACCAACATGCATTCCCATGAACAGAGTAAGAGGGTTTCCCTTTCTCCACATCCTCCCCAACATTTGTTGTTTCTTTGCCATTTTAACTGGTGTAAGATTTTATCTCAATGTGTTTTTTTGTTTGTTTGTTTTGTTTGTTTGTTTGTTTTGACACAGAGAGAGAGATCACAAGTAGGCAGAGAGGCAGGCAGAGAGAGGGGGAAGAAGGCTCACTGCTGAGCAGAGGGCCAGATGTGGGGCTCGATCCCAGGACCCTAAGATCATGACCTGAGCCAAAGGCAGAGGCTTAACCCACTGAGTCACCCAGGCGCCCCTCTCAATGTGGTTTTGATTTTAATTTTCCTGATGGCCAATTATGATGAACATTTTTTTCATGTGCCTGCTAACCATTAATATGTGTTCATTGGAGAAGTGTCTGTTCATGCCTTCTGCCCATTTTTTGACCTGATCATCTGATTTTGGGGTGTGCATTTGAGAAGTTCTTTATAGATCTTGCTTATAAGCCCTTCGTCTGTAGTGTCATTTGTGAATATATTCTTCCATTCTGTAGGTTGCCTCTTTGCTTTGCTGACTGTTTGCTTCACTGTGCAGAAGATTTTTATCTTGATGAAGTCCCAAAAGTTCATTTTTGCTTTTGTTTCCTTTGCCTTTGGAGATGTGTCTTGAAAGAAGTCGCTGTGCTATGTATAGACCATAGACTTGACCATTCTCTTATACCGTACACAAAGGTAAACTCAAAATGGATGAAAGACCTCAATGTTAGACAGGAATCCATCAAAATCCTAGAGGAGAACATTGGCAATAAGCTCTTCAACATTGGGCAAAACTTTTTAGTTTGATGTAGTGTCAGTGCCCGAAAGTAAACACGCCATTAAGATGGCGGCTGGATGCGAGCCAGTAGGTGGAACTGAGGATTAAGGAAGTACTCCAAAATGCCTCTTGTATCTATGTGGCTGCAAGTGATTGGTTGTACAACTTTGGTGTATATACACATGTGCGGGCGGTGAAAGGGGAGATCCCAACAGCTACCCAGAAATAAAGCTTCCTTCGCTGAGGTCTCCTGGTCGTTCTTGCTGGTGAGAGCAACAAGTGGTGCCGAAACCTGGGAACCCTCGGAAACTGAGGAGTTCTCAGTGAACGCAACGATCCGGTAAGTGCGCACAAAATTTCAGATAAGAAAGTTCCTAAGTATAGGATGAGAAGTTAGAAAGTACTAAGTATCGGACAAGAAGTAAAAGGGTTCCTAGGCATAGGATGAGAAATAATGGGATCAAAGTTTACTAAGACGGAAGTGCTTAAGGCTAACAGCACTCCGCTAAAAACGAAAGCAGCTCGGCAGTTCTTGAAAAAGGTTGAGGAACTATGTCCTTGGTTTGTAGAGGAAGGACTTCTTAATATTCCCAATGGGAACATTTGGGGGAAGAACTACGTAAGCGGGACCGACAAGAGCCACTGCCGCTAGGTATGATGGCTATTTGGAAGCTAGTACGCTCCTGTTTAGACTCTAACCATAAAACAGTTAAAAATGTTATCGAGGAAGGTGTTGAGGTGATGGAGCAGGTCAGAGAAGCCTCTAAGGCAGGATCTAGCAGAGGGGGAGAAAGTTCAGAGGAGAGCTCCTCTGAAGATGAGCTTGGGGAAGCCATGACGCACTTAAAATTAAAAGAGAAAGTCCCTAACGAACCTTTAAAGGGAAGGACATACAAAGAAGCCGGGAAAAAATATGACTCCCTAGCGCCCTCTGTCAGAAAGTCAAGAATTCCTACCCCTGAATGTAGGCCTATAGCACCACCTGCAGAATGGCCGCCACCATATAACACTTCATGCTCCCTAGGGGCATGCAGTTGGTTGTCCAGAATGTAGAAATGCAGGATGGAGGGACATTACGGACTTTACTAAACCCTCCCCTCTTGTATACCCAGTGTTAGAAGATCAAAATCAACAGAGGTTTCATCAACCACTAGACTTCAAACTTATTAAACAGTTTAAGGAAGCAGTCACTACTTATGGGCCACAGGCTGCTTATACACTTTCACTTTTGGAAGCAGTCAGTAGCATGAACCTTACCCCAGACGATTGGACTAACATGGCAAAAGCACCTCTGTCTGGTGGACAATACTTGATATGGAAAACTGCTTGGCAAGAGTGTAGCTCAGAAACTGCCTGGCATAACGCCGCATCAGGAAATACCCACTGGAATATTGACATGCTCATGGGAGGAGGTCAATTTGTGGGACAAAACAATCAGATTGGGTACCCCCCAGGGGTGTATGTACAGATAGCAGCTGCAGCCACTAGGGCTTGGAAGACCATACAGGGTTCTGGAGATTTGCAGGGACAACTTTCCAAGGTGTTGCAGGGGCCTAATGAACTCTATGCTGACTTTGTAGATCGTCTGCTCCAAGTAGCAAGGCGCATATTTGGGGATGTGGACCAAGCAATGCCCCTTGTTAAACAATTAGCCTATGAACAAGCAAATAAATGGTGTAGAGAGGCTATCCGCCCTTGGAAGTCTAAGGACCTGACTACGTATATCAAAGTGTGTCGAGACATCACTGATACAGTTGTTCAGGGCCAAGTTATGGCAGCAGCAGTAGCCCAAGGGATAAGAAGCTTCAATGGAGGAACCAGGAGTTCTTCCAAGGCTTGTTTCCTTTGTGTAAGGGATGGTCATCTTAAGAGGGATTGTCCAGAGGGTAAAGGATCTCCTAGACCAGTCAAGCCCGCACCTGGGTTGTGCCCTCGTTGCCGTAAAGGGAATCATTGGGCTAATGAATGTAGGTCCCAGAAAGATATTCAAGGAAATCCCCTGCCACCGAATAACTGGATTCAGTCCAATGACTCAAAAAACGGGAAGCAGGGCCCCGCGCCCTGGGGCCCGACACAAATTTATGGGGCGCTAACGCAAATGCCCAGGACATGGTATCCTCCCTCGGAGAAAGGCGTGCAACCTCTGGATCAGCAGGGCTCGATATCAGAGCAGCCGCCCGAATGGTCCAAACACCGGAGATGGGCATTCAAGCATTAGCTTCCGATCTAAGAGGGGGCCCCCCTCATGGTACTGTAGGTTTATTACTTGGCCAAAGCTCCACTTATCTCAAAGATCTGATAGTTCACCCTGGGGTAATAGATTCAGATAATGAGGGAGAGATCAAGATGCTGGTGTCTTCCCCAAGGGGAGTTACTGCAATTAGCCCAGGAGATTGGATAGCTCAACTTCTCATACTCCCTAGCCATCATGAAGCCTTTCCCAGTAAAGGAAAAGAAAGAGGTACGGGAGGTTTGGGGTCTACGGGAGTTGACCTAACATGCCTGACCCTGGATATGACTGATAGGCCCATAATTACCCTCAAGGTGCAAGGAAGAAAATTTTTAGGGTTACTGGATACAGGCGCTGATAAGAGCATCATCAGCCAACAAGAGTGGCCTCCGAGATGGCCCCTAACACAAGCAAAACAAACACTCAGGGGTTTAGGAATCACTCAAAGTCCTAATCAAAGCACAGCTACCCTTGTGTGGGAGGATGACGAAGGCCATAGGGGAACTTTTCAGCCCTATGTCTGCAATATTCCTATTTCCCTCTGGGGACGAGACGTTTTGGAACAGATGAACATCCACCTGACAACTGAAACAATATACAGCCCCCAATCAATAGCTATGATGCAGAAAATGGGATACACACAACAAAAAGGGTTCGGGAAACAGGAGCAAGGTAAAATAGACACCATTCCTTTCACCTCAGAATATAAGGGGCAAGGCCTGGGTTTTCGGTAAGGGCCACTGAGGCAATGAAAATAACGTGGAAGACAGATACGCCCTGCTGGGTGCCTCAGTGGCCCCTTACTAATGAAAAACTATTGGCTGCTAAAGCCCTGGTACAGGAACAGTTAGAGGTGGGCCATATGAAACCTTCTACCTCACCTTGGAATACACCTATCTTTGTTATTAAAATGAAATCTGGTAAATGGAGACTTTTACATGATCTTAGAGAAATTAATAAGCAAATGCAGAACATGGGACCAAATACAGCTGGGACCGCCTTACCGAGAAGCTGGCCATCAATAGTGGTTGACATAAAAGATTGCTTTTTCTCTATCCCTCTGCATCCTGAGGATACAATTAAATTTGCCTTTACCCTACCTTCTATTAATCATGCAGAGCCTGACCAAAGATATGAGTGGACTATCCTCCCTCAGGGCATGGCTAATTGCCCCACTATGTGTCAATTATATGTTTCTAAAGCCATACAGCCTATTAGAGAGACTTACCCTGATTTAATGTGTTACCATTACATGGATGACATATTGTTGTGTGGATCTGACTCTACTACAGTTTCAGAAGCCTTAGTAATGTTACAAAAAGAGCTAAATTCATGGGGGTTAATTATAGCCCCCGAAAAGATACAGGCTTCCAACATCAAAGACTATTTAGGCATGAAACTATACAATACCATGGTAAAACCTTCAAAAGCCTCCATTAGAACTGACAAATTACAAACACTCAATGATTTCCAAAAATTATTGGGAGACATAAATTGGATGCGACCCTACCTGAAAATAACTACAGGAGAATTACAACCATTGTTTGATATTCTGAAGGGTGATGCCCGTCTAGACTCTCCTAGGAGCCTTACTGAAACAGGCTTTGAAAATCGTGGAGGACAGACTTGCCTTGACTTAAGCAGATAGATTTGATCCTAGCCAGATAGTCCAAGCCATAGTGATTCCATCCCCTTCTTCACCTACTGGAGTGCTATGGCAAGGTGGGCCCTTACAATGGCTGTACATCCCAAACACTCTTCCTCGGATAACCACAACATATCCAGTTGCAGTAGCCATGCTAGCTAAGAAATTGATCACTGTTTGTATTTCTACTCTTGGAATCATACCTGACAATTGCATCATGCCGTATACTAAGGAACAGATTCACCTACTATGTGCTACCCTAGATGATTGGGCGATACTGACCACCTCTTACTCAACAGAATTTGATAATCATTATCCTTCACACCCACTTATAGAATTCACAAAAAGTGTTGAATTCATACTACCGAAAATTAGTAGATCGACACCACTAAAAGAAGCCTCTACTGTCTTTACAGATGGAAGTAAAGAGGGCACAGGAGCTTATATCATAAATGGAATCGTGAACCCAGTCATAGTTCCTGCCAGGTCGGCTCAACAAGTAGAGCTACTAGTAGTACTCCTAGTGCTCCAAAGATTTTCAGACACTCCCCTAAATATTATTTCTGATAGTCAATACGTGGTAAATGCAACAAAAAATATTGAAACAGCCATCCTCTCCTTAAGTGATTCACCTATTCCATGGATCTTAAGGCAACTACAAGAGGTTGTGCAACTGTGCACTGCACCATTTTTTATAGATCACATCAGAGCCCATATAAGCCTACCGGGACCATTATCCGAGGGCAATGCTCTAGCAGATCACAATAGTCGTTTCCAACTTATTTGCCCTACCTTAGAACAGGCGAAGCTGTTCCATAGCAAATGGCACGTGAATTCTAATACCTTAAGATATAGATTCCATATCACCAAAGAACAGGCAAGAGATATGGTAAGGACCTGTGGGAATTGTGCCACATTACTCCCTCAGCCTTTCTTGGGGGTAAATTCCAAAGGCCTTCAAGCTAATAACCTGTGGCAAATAGATGTCACACATGTACCTGAATTCGGGCAACAAAAGTACGTACATATATCAGTGGACACTTATTCGGGTATCATAATGGCTACTCCCCTCACGGGGGAGAATTCAAAACAAGTCATCACACACTGCCTACGATGCTTCGCAGATTGGAGTATCCCAAAACAAATAAAGACAGATAATGGACCTGCATATACATCAAAATCTATCCATCAATTCCTGAGTCAATTTGGTATAGTCCATACTACAGGTATACCCTACAATCCACAAGGTCAAGGAATAATTGAACGCGCCAATGGCACCTTCAAACGATGCTTACAAAAAATAAGAAAAGGGGGAATAGGGGATGACTACAAGTCACCCCGTGATCTTACATCTCTCACCCTTTACATTTTAAATTTTTTGTCCTTGGACCACAATGGTACATCTGCAGCGGACAGGCATGCGGCAGTTACCGAACGCACTCTAGCCCAGGCAAAGTGGAAGGATATACTCATGGGCCAATGGAGAGGCCCTGACCTGGTCCTAAGATGGCACCGAGGTTCTGTTTGTCTTTTTTCCACAGGATGCCCAAGTGCCTATCTGGGTCCCGGAGTGACTGATTAGAAGAATCGATCAACATGGCCCACCCCGTCCTGATGCTCGGCCTGATAGCGATCCTGGCGACACCAGCATCCCTTCAACAGATGCACCAATGGCCAATAGTGAAAGCCTGGCCGTTCCCCATGCCACTGACGAATGAGTCTGCCATCCTCCCTCCTGTATACCTACTTTCATTCCCATGCCTGTTTCTGTAAATCCTAACGATTTGCCTGTATTGCTCTCAAGACATAAAAGAGACTTTGGGATCACGGCAGCCATTATTGCCGCTGTAGCAGCCCCCGCAGCTCCAGCAACTGCAGCGGCTGTAGCTCTCACCACGTCTGTACAGACTGCCTCCACTCTTAATAACCTAACTACCGGAGTTGCAGAAGCCCTCGCCACACAAGAACTAATTAATGGCCACCTTCAAGCCGGTATTATGATCGTCAATCAGCAAGTAGATCTAATCCAGGAACAAGTGGACATTCTGCAGAAACTATTGACGACCGGATGCATCCAATCACTTTCTGGACTTTGCATAACCTCCGTGGCCTATAATGACCTTTCTATTGCCACTAATCTGTCGAAAGAGTTAAGCAGACACCTAAATGGGACATGGTCCAATCAATATTATAATTTGACAAGATTGTTAAGACAAGAAATATTCACTATTAATGCAACTAAGATTGACATAGCTCCATTACGGGATTAGGTAATGTAGTCCCAGTTTTTATTTTTGCTTTGTTTCCCTTAACTTTGAAGTAAGATCCACAAAAACATCACTAAGACCATTGTCAAGGAGCTCACCACCTATGTTTTCTTCTATGAATTTTATGGGATCAGGTCTTACATTCAATTCTCTAATCCATATTAGGTTAATTTTGTGTTTGGTATAAGATAGTGGTTCAGTTTCATTATTTTGCCTGTGGATTTAGTTTTTCCAATACCATTCTTTGAAGAAATGTCCTTTCTTTATTGTATGTTCTTGACTCTTTGTTGTAAATTAATGATCCGTGTATGAGTGGGTTTATTTTTAGTCTCTCAGCCAATGGAACAGATCTTTGTGTGTGTGTGTTTTATGCCAATACCACACTGGTTTAGTGTACTATAGCTTTGTAATATAGTTTGAATTCAGGAAGCTTGATATCCCACCTTTATTGTTTCTTTCTCAAAATTGCTTTGGCTATCTGGGGTCTTTTGTGATTTCATACAAATTTTTGTATTATTTGCTGTAGTCTTGTGAAAAATGCCATTGGAAATTTGATAGCGATTGCAGTGAATCTATAGATTTCTTTGGGTAGTTTGAACATTTTTAACAATATTGATTCTTTCAATCCATGAGCATGAAATACATTTCCATTTATTTATATCTTATTCAGTTTCATTCATAAAAGTGTTATAGTTTTCAGTGTATTGATCTTTCACCTCCTAGTCTAATTGTCCTGGCTAGGACTTCCAATATTTTCTTGAATAAAACTGACAGAGTGAGCATCCTTGTCCTGTACTTGATCTTACAGGAAACTCTTTCAGCTTTTCACTTTTGGGATATTAGCTGGGTAGTTGTCCTATGTAGCTTACATTATATTGAAGTGTGACCCTTCTATTTCCTTTTCATTGAATTTTTATCATAAATCGATGTTGAATTTTGTCAAATGTTTTTTCTGCATCTATTGAGATGACCATGTGATTTTTATCCTTCTAGATGTTAATGTGATATGTTACATTTTTTGATTTACAAATGTTGAACTATTCTTGAATCCCTGGAATAATTCCCACTTGATCATTGTGCATTATCTTTTTAATGTTGTCCAGTTCATTTTGCTAATATTTTATTGAGTAGTTTTGTGTCTGTGGTCATTAAGAATATTAGCTTGTAATTTTCTTTTTTTGTGGTATCCTTGCGTGATTCTTCTATTAGGGTAATGCTGGCCTCATAAAATGAGTTTGGAAGCATTCCCTTCTCTTCAAATTTTTTGAAATATTTTTGAGAAGGATAAGCATTAAATCTTTCAATGTTTAGTATAATTCACTAATGAAACCATCTGGTCTTGAACTATTGTTAGTTGGGAGGTTTTTGAAAACTGACCTGATCTCTTTACTAGTAATTTATCCGTTCAGATTTTCTATTTCTTCTTGATTTGGTCTTGGAAAATGATGTGTTTCTGGGAATTTGCCCAGTTTCTCTATGTTCTCCAATTTGTTGGCAGGCAATTGTTCATAGTAGTCTTATAATCCTTTGTATTTATATGATATCAGTTGTAATTTCTTATTTGCAATTTTGTTTATTTGAGCCCTCTCTCTTTTCCCCATGGTTATCAAAGAACCAGACCTTAGTTTCATTGACCTTTTTTTTAAAAAAAAATTTATTTCTATTTCATTTATATTTGCTCTGATCTTTATTATTTATTTCCTTCTACTAACTTTGTGCTTTGTTCTTATTTTTTTAGTTGTTTTAGGTATGAAGTTAGATTATTTGAGATTTTTCTTATTTCTTGAGGTAGGAGGAATTGCTATAAACATTTCTCTTAAAACCACTTTTGCTGAGGTTTCCCAAGATGGTGGAGGAGTGGGGGACTCCATTTCAATTGGTCCCCTGAATTTAGCTAGAAATCTACCAAGTTACTATGAACACCCATAAATAAAATCAACCTGAGATATAAGATTATACACGTATGGGGGCACCTGGGTGGCTCAGTGGGTTAAAGCCTCTGCCTTCACCTCAGATCATGATCCCAAGGTCCTGGGATCGAGTCCTGCATTGGGATCTTTGCTCAGTGGGGAGCCTGCTTCCTCCTCTCTCTCTGCCTACCTACTTGTGATCTGTCTGTCAAATAAATAAATAAAAATCTTTAAAAAAATGATCTCGCTCTTCCCACATATTAAAAAAAAAAAAGATTATACACATATGGATCTTTATGGGGGCAGAGGATCATCAGCTGAGAAGTTCAAAAGACAGAGTTGTGATTGCATGGACAGATATTGGAGGATAAACAGAAAGGGGATGGAGTTGCCAGAATCTAGCCATTGGAAAGTAATACCCCAGTGCAAAAGTGTCCTGTGCCTGGGGACCAGCAAAAGCTTGGAGATTGGTGGTGGCATGATGGGAAGGGATGGATAACAGCACTCAAACAGAACACAGGGGCTTAAGGGGCAAAGGTGGACCTAAGCCTGCAGTTCCAGGGCTGGCTGTAGCAGCTGCCCACACCTGAGAGGACCTGGCTCAGATTTGAGTTCATGGTCCTGGGGCTGGCAGCCACCACTACTGCTGCCACTGCCCATACCTGAGAGGACCTGGTTTGGACTTGTGCCCACAAAGCTGGGGCTCGCTGCCACCAGGGCCAAGGTCACCCAGACTGGGATTGCTCATGGTTTTGGTGGCACATGGGGGAGCAGAGACAAGTGGGCATCAGGATCCACCACTGGAGGATCTCTGGAGGACATGCACCATCTGTGGGAGGCTACAGTTTTTATCAGCACTTACAAAGGAAAGACTGTGTGTTCTGGAGGATTCAGAGAAGAGCAGACTGTGGTTTCTCTCCTCTAAGGAAGAGGTCTGAGTGTGGACAGTTTACTTGTTCTGACCCTCTGAAAAGGTGTGAAAAGCTGCCAGAGAACAAAAGCCTCCAAAGAACAAAAGCCCAAAAAAACTTTCCATGGAGCCCAGCCCCTTGATAGGGGGCAGGGCAAATCCACCCAAGTAGGATTGACTGAAAAACAATGTGGCAAGCCCCTTCCCCAGAATATGTTAGAAGAACAAGAGAACAACAATCCCAAGGCCCTCATAAAACAGTAAAACCCCAACACCATGGGGGAAACAGTATACTAAGCTCCTGGTGTTGCCTCGTGACCTGTGTATTTCTTAGATACAACTTTTCTCTCTCTTTGTAATTCTTTCTCATGCTTCTTCTTTTTTTTTTTAACTACTTATCATTTCAACTAGATATTTAATACAACATATCTCATAGTAACTTTTTAACTGAACTTTTCCACACATATACTTTTTTTCTTTTTCCTTATATATGTAGAGAGAGATATAAACTTCAATGTAGTCTTTTTCCCCTATTTAATACTGCCTTCACACGTATACCAGTTTTAATTTCCCCTTATCTCTGGGAGGTAGATTTCTATAAGAAAAAAAAACAAAATATACCCAGGTAGAACTGAATTATCCTTCCTCGCTCACATTGAGGGATTATAGCCACCTTCCCTTCATCCCCTCCCCTTTTATTTTGGGTTTCTTGTGTGTGTGTGTGTGTGTGTGTGTGTGTGTGTGTGTGTGCTGTTTGTATGTATATGTGTGTGCACACACATGTGTGTGTCTTTTTGTTTGTTTGTTTGTTTTTGTTTTTGTACGTTATAAATCTTATTCTTGGGTTTCATTATGGTTAGGTGTTTTATTTTGTTTTGCTGACTTTTTTTGTTTTTTGTTGTTGTTTGTGGGTTTGTTTTGTTGTTGTTTTGTTTGTTTGCTTGTTTGTTTTGTTTTTGTGGTGGCGGCTTCTGATTGCTCTGAAGTTTACCAGGGTGCACATTGCATGGATTGTGGTTGATATTATTGGCTGTACATGCCCTCAACCACACTCAACAAAATGACTAGGAATAGAAACTCCCAAAAGGAAAAGATCCAGAAACAATGACTTCTCCCACAGATCTAATGGATATGGATATAAGCAAAATGTCAGAAATAGACTTCAAGGTAGTTATAAAGCTAGGCTGGAGAAAACTATTAAAGACAACATAGATTCTCTAAGGGGAGAAATGAGAGCTGATTTGGCAGAAATAAAAAATGCTATCAATGAGATCTAATCTAATCTAGATACTCTAACAGCTAGGGTAAATGTGGCAGAGGAATGAATTAGTGATTTAGAAGACAAACTGATAGAAAAGGAGGAACAGGAGGAGGCCTGGAACAAACAGAATCCATGAAAACAGAATTAGAGAAATAAATTATGCCATGAAACATTCCAATGTTAGAATTATTGGGACCCTGAGGGAGTGGAGAGAGAGAAAACTAGAAGATATATTGGGGCAAATAAAAGCCAAGAACTTCCCTAATCTGGGGAATGAAACAAACATTACTGTCCTAGAGGCAGAGAGGACCCCTCCCAAGATCAAGGAAAACAGACCAATGCCCCAGCAAGTAATAGTAAAACTCACAAATCTTAGAACCAAAAGAAACCATCTCAAGGAAAGTTAGGGGGAAGAGATTCCTTACATACAGAGGTAGGAACATCAGAATAATGTCAGACTTGTCCACAGAGACCTGGCAAGCCAAAAAGTGCTGGCAAGACATATTCAGGGTACTAAATGAGAAGGACATGCAGCCAAGAATTCTTTATCCAATAAGGCTGTCATTCAGAATGGATGGAAGGATAAGGAGCTTCCAGGGCCTGCAGAGACTGAAAGAATATGACCACTAAGCTGACCCTGCCAGAAATATTAAGGGGGGTTCTATAAAAGGAAAAAGACTCCAAGAGTGATATAGAACAGAAATATACAGAGACAATCCAAAGAAACAAGGATTTCACAGAAAACATGATGACAATAAAATCTTATCTTTCAATAATCATGCTCAACGTGAATGGCCTAATTGCTCCCATAAAATGGCACAAGGTTGAAGATTAGATAAAAAGATAAGACCCATCCATATTTTGCCCACAAGAGACTCATTTTGAACCTAAAGTTACATCCAGACTGAAAGTGTAGTGATGGAGAAACATCTTTAATGCCAATGGACTTCAAAAGAAAACTGGGGTGACAATTCTCCTATCAGGGGCACCTGGGTGCCTCAGTGGATTAGGCCTCTGCCTTAGGCTCAGGTCGTGATCTCAGGGTCCTGGGATAGAGCCTAGCATCGGGCTCTCTGCTCAGCAGGGAGCCTGCTTCCCTCACCCTCCTGCCTGCCTCTCTGCCTACTTGTGATTTCTCTTTCTGTCAAATAAATAAATAAAATATTTAAAAAATATTCTCATATCAGACAAATTAGATTTTAAGCTAAAGACTATAATTAGAGATACAGAAGGACACTATATCTTTCTTAAAGTGTTTATCCAACAAGAAGATCTAACAATTGTAAATATCTGTGCCCCCAACATGGAAGCAGCCAACTACATAAGCCAACTGTTAACCAAAAATAGAGACATATTGATAATAAATAATACATTAATTGTAGGAGACCTCAGCACTCCACTCTCAGCAACAGACAGATTATTTAAGCAGAAAATCAACAAAGAAACAAGAGCTTTGAATGACACTGAACCAGATGGGCCTCATAGATATACAAAGAACTTTCTACCCTAAAACAAGAGAATACTCAATCTTCTCAAGCGCACATGGAACTTTCTTCAGAATAGACCACATACTGGGTCACAAATTCGGTCTTATCTGATACCAAAGATCGAGATTATTCCCTACATATTCGCAAACCACAATGCTTTGAAACTGTCACAGTCAGTTTCTTGTCAGTCACAAGAGAATGTTTCAAAGAAATTCAAACAATTTAGAATTTGTTCAATTTGGAAACTAAACGCCATCCTGCTCAAGAATGTTTGGGTCAACCATTAAATTAAAGAAGAACTTAAACAATTCATGGAAACCAATGAGAATGAAGACACATTGGTCCAAAACCTTTGGAATATGGCAAAAGCAGTGCTAAGGAGAGGAAGTACATAACCATCCAAGCCTCACTCAAAAAACTAGAAAAGCCCCCCAAAATGTTCTCCCTCTGTCCCTCCTCAAGCTTGTACTCTTTCACACTCTCTCTCTTTTGGGTAAACAAATGATTTTTTTTTAAATTCTCTCATTTCTAGATGACCCATTGCTTGTTCACTAGCATGTTGTATAATCAACACATTTTTGTGCTTTTCCAGTTTTCTTTTTTTTTTAAGATTTTATTTATTTATTTGACAGAGAGAGATCACAAGTAGGCAGAGAGGCACGCAGAGAGAGAGAGAGAGGAGGAAGCAGGCTCCCTGCTGAGCAGAGAGCCCGATGCGGGATTCGATCCCAGGACCCTGAGATCATGACCTGAGCCGAAGGCAGCGGCTTAACCCACTGAGCCACCCAGGCGCCCCACCAGTTTTCTTTTTTAATTCATTTCTAGTTTCATACCATTGTCATCAGAGAAGATTTTTTTTAAAGATTTTATTTATTTATTTGAGAGAGAAAGAGCATGAGAGGACAGAGGTCAGCTGGAGAAGCAGACTCCTACTGAGCAGGGAGACTGATGTGGGACTCAATCCTGGGACTCCATGACCTGAGCCAAAGGCAGTCATCTAACCAACTGAGCCACCCAGTCACCCCCCGAGAAGATGACTGATGTGATTTCAATTTTCTTGAATTTATTGAGACTTGCTTTGTGGTCTACTGTATGTTCTATTTTATAGGATGTTCCCTGTGCACATGAGGAAAATGTGTATTTTTGTTTTTGGATACCATGTTCTGCATACATCTTTAAAGTCCATTTACTCTAGTGTATGACTTAAAATCAATGTTTTCTTATTGATTTTCTATCTGGATGGTCTATACATTGATGTGGGGTATGAAAACTCCCTACCATTATTGCATGGTGTAAATTTCTCCCTTTATTTGGCTTAATATTTATTTATATATTTAGGTGCTCCTATGTCCAAAGCATACATATGTTCTATCTTCTTGCTGAATACTGACCCCTTTATCTTTACGTAATTCCTTTCTTTACCTTTTACTACAATCTTCGTTCTAAAGTCTGTGTTGTCTGATGTGACTACAGCCTCACCAGATTTATTTTCATTTCCATTTGCATGGAATCTTTTCTCCATCCCTTCACTTTTGGTCTGAAGTCACTTCTGAAATGGCTTTTTTTTTTTTTTAAAGACTTTATTTATTTGACAGACAGAGATCACAAGTAGGCAGAGAGGCAGGCAGAGAGAGAGGAGGAGGAAGCAGGTTCCCCGCTGAGCAGAGAGACCCTGGGTTCACGACCTGAGCCAAAAGCAGAGGCTTTTAACCCACTGAGCCACCCAGGTGCCCCTGAAATGACTTTCTTGTAGGAATTATGTAAATATCTTGTTTTACGGTTTTTTTTTTAACTGCTCAGCAACTCTCTTGATTGGAGAATTTAGTCCATTGACATTTAAAGTATTGATAAGTATATCAATTATTATTACCATTTCTTTGTATTGTTTTCTGGCTTTTATTTTTTATTTTATTTTATTTTATTATTATTATTATTATTATTATTATTATTAATTATTTTGTAGTTCCCATCTGACCCTTTCGTCTCTTTCCCCCTTCCTTTGTGGTTTTATGGTTTTCTTTAGTGTTACATTAGGATTGTTTTCTCATATCTTGGCGTGTATTTATTATGCATTCTAGCTTTGTAGTTACCATGAAGTTTCACATAAGCATCCTATATGTATATAATAGTCTGTCTTAAGCTTGCAGCAACTTAAATTTGAACAAATTCCAAAACTTTACATTTTTACTACACATCACACTGAGTTTTACATTTTCTATGTCACATTTTACATCCTTATATTTTTGCTTTCCTTAAGTAATTATTATGGTTTCAGCTAATTGTACTACTTTTGTTGAACCTTCATACTTATAAGTGATTAATCCACTATCTTTACTATATATTTTCCTTTTTCACTGAGATTTTCACTTTTGTTATATTTTTGTTTTTCTTAATTAGTGCCATTTTTTTTCAGCTTAAAGAAGTTCCTTTAACAGTTCTCAAAAGGCAAGTTTATTATTGACAAACTACTTCAACTTTTTTATTTAAATTCAATTTAGTTAACATATACTGCATTACTAGTTTCAGTGGTTGAATTTAGTGATTCATCAATTGTGTACACCCAGTGCTCATTACCTCACGTTCCTTTCTTAATGTCCATCATCGAACTATCCCCTCTCTTGAAAACAGTATAGAGGTTCCTCAAAAAGTTAAAAATAGAACTATCCTATGACCCAGCACTACAATATATTTATTCAAAGGACTCCTCCAGCTTTTTCTTATTTATCTGGAAAACTCTTAAATCTCTCCCTTTCAATTCTGAATGAAAACCTTGCCAAGTAAAAGATTGCTGGTTGGAAGTTGTTTTTGTTTTTTGGTTTTGTTTTTGTTGTTATTTTTGTTGCTATTATTGTTTCCCTTCAGTCACTTTCTTCTGGCTTGTAAAATTTCTGCTGAGAAGTCTGATGGTATCCTTATGGGCTTGCTCTTATATATATGAAATTATTTTCCTCTTGCTGCTTTTAAGATTCTTTATCTCTAACTTTGGCCATTTTATTAATGTGTATGGTGTAGATCTTTTGGGGTTCATTTTATTTGGAATTCTCTGGGACGTATGGATGTAGATGTCTATTTCCTTGTCAAGTTAGAGAAGCTGTCAACCATTACTTTTTTCAAATAGTTTTCTTTCTCTTTCTCTTCTTCTTAGATATTATAATGCAATCTTATTCTGCTTGATGTTGTTCCAAAGTTCCGTTAAGGGATTTTTAATTTTTAAAAGCTGTGATCATTAAGAGAGCATGGTACTGGCACAAAAATGGACACATAGAGCTGTGGAACAGAGTAGAGAGCCCAGATATGGACCTGCAACTCTATGGTCAAATAATCTTAGACAAATAAGGAAAAAAAATACAGTGGAAAAAAGACAGTCTCTTCAATAAATGGTACTGGGGAAATAGGACAGCTACATGTAGAAGAATGAAATTTGACCATTCTCTTACACCATACACAAAGATAAACTTGAAATAGATAAAAGACCTCAACATGAGGCAGGAATCCATCAGAATCCTAGAGGAGAACATAGGCAATAACCTCTTCAACATTGGCCACAGCAACTTCTTTCAAGATGTGTCTCCAAAGGCAAAAGAAACAAATGTGGAAATGAACTTTTGGTATTTTATCAAGATCAAAAGCTTCTGCACAGCAAAGGAAATGGTGAAAAAACAGAGGGAACCCATGGAATGGGAGAAGATATTTGCAAATGACAGTACAGACAAAAAGTTGATATCCAGGATCTATAAAGAACTCCTCAAACTCAATACATACAAAACAGATAATCACATCAAAAAATGGGCAGAAGAGTACAGATCCTTTACCTCTTTGGTTAGGTTTATTCCCAGGTATCTTATGGTTCTTGGTGCTATAGTAAATGGAATCGATTCTCTAATTTCCCTTTCTGTCTTTGCATTATTAGTGTATAAGAAAGCCACTGATTTCTGCACGTTGACTTTGTATCCTGCCACGTTGCTGAATTGCTGTATGAGTTCTAGTAGTTTGGGGGTAGAGACTTTTGGGTTTTCCATATAAAGAATCATGTCATCTGCAAATAGAGAGAGTTAGACTTCTTCATTACCAATTTGGATACCTTTAATTTCTCTTTGTTGTCTGATTGCTGTTGCTAGGACTTCTAATACTATGTTGAACAAGAGTGGTGAGAGTGGGCATCCTTGTCGTGTTCCTGATCTCAACGGGAAGGACACAAGCTTTTTCCCATTGAGGATGATATTTGCTGTGGGTCTTTCATAGATAGATTTGATGAAGTTCAGGAAGGTTCCCTCTATCCTTATACTTTGAAGTGTTTTAATCAGGAATGGATGCTGGATTTTGTCAAATGCTTTTTCTGCATCAATTGAGAGGACCACGTGGTTCTTCTTTTTTCTCTTATTAATTTGTTCTATCACATTGATTGATTTGCGAATGATGAACCATCCTTGTAGCCCAGGGATGAATCCCACCTGGTCATGGTGGGTAATCTTTTTAATGTGCTGTTGGATCCTGTTGGCTAGGATCTTGTTGAGAATCTTAGCATCCATATTCATCAGTGATATTGATCTGCAATTCTCCTTTTTGGTGTGGTCTTTGCCTGGTTTGGGGATCAGGGTAATGCTGGCTTCATAAAAAGAGTCAGGAAGTTTTCCTTCTGCTTCAATTTTTTGAAACAGCTTCAAGAGAAGAGGTGCTATTTCTTCTTTGAAAGTTTGGTAGAATTCCCCAGGGAATCCGTCAGGTCCTGGGCTCTTGTTTTTTGGAAGGTTTTTCATCACCGCTTCAATCTCGTTGCTAGATATTGGTCTA
This sequence comes from Mustela erminea, assembly GCF_009829155.1. NCBI lineage: Eukaryota > Metazoa > Chordata > Mammalia > Carnivora > Mustelidae > Mustela > Mustela erminea. Next base: position 26,960,866 of record NC_045618.1, read on the forward strand.
TTCAGGTTGTCAATTTCTTCCTGATTCAATTTTGGGAGTTTACAGTTTTCCATGAATGCATCCATTTCATCTAGGTTGCTTAGCTTATTGGCATATAACTGTTGATAATAGCTTCTGATCTGTACTCAAGGAACTACAGAACACTCATGAAAGAAATTGAAGAAGACACAAAAAGATGGAAGACCATTCCATGCTCTTGGATCGGAAGAATAAACATTGTTAAAATGTCTATACTGCCTAGAGCAATCTATACTTTTAATGCTATTCCGATCAAAATTCCACCAGTATTCTTCAAAGAGCTGGAGCAAATAATCCAAAAATTTGTATGAAATCAGAAGATACCCCGAATCGCTAAGGAAATGTTGAAAAACAAAAATAAAACTGGGGGCATCACGTTACCTGATTTCAAGCTTTACTACAAAGCTGTGATCACCAAGACAGCATGGTACTGGCATAAAAACAGACACATAGACCAGTGGAACAGAGTAGAGAGCCCAGATATGGACCCCCAACTCTATGGTCAAATAATCTTCGACAAAACAGGAAAAAATATACAGTGGAAAAAAGAGAGTCTCTTCAATAAATGGTGCTGGGAAAACTGGGCAGCTATATGTAGAAGAATGAAACTCGACCATTCTCTTACACCATACACAAAGATAAACTCAAAAAGAATAAAATACCTCAATGTGAGACAGGAATCCATCAGAATCCTAGAGGAGAACATAGGCAGTAATCTCTTCGATATCAGCCACAGCAACTTCTTTCAAGGTATGTCTCCAGGGCGCCTGGGTGGCTCAGTGGGTTGAGCCTCTGCCTTCGGCTCGGGTCGTGGTCTCTGGGTCCTGGGATCGAGTCCCACATCAGGCTCTCTGCTCAACGGGGAGCCTGCTTCCTCCTCTCTCTCTCTGCCTGCCTCTCTGCCTACTTATGATCTCTGTCTGTCAAATAAATAGGTGAAATCTTAAAAAAAAAAAAAGGAAAAAAAGATATGTCTTCAAAGGCAAAGGAAACAAAAGCGAAGATGAACTTTTGGGACCTCATCAAAATCAAAAGCTTCTGCACAGCAAAGGAAACAGTCAAGAAAACAAAGAGGTAACCCATGGAATGGGAGAAGATATTTGCAAATGACAGTACAGACAAAAGGTTGATATCTAGGATCTATAATGAACTCCTCAAACTCAACACACACAAAACAGACAATCATATCAAAAAATGGGCAGAAGATATGGACAGACACTTCTCCAGTCAAGACATACAAATGGCTATCAGACACATGAAAAAATGTTCATCATCACTAGCCATCAGGGAGATCCAAATTAAAACTACATTGAGATATCCACTTACACCAGTTAGAATGGCCAAAATTAGCAAGACAGGAAACAACATGTGTTGGAAAGGATGTGGAGAAAGAGGAACCTTTTTACACTGTTGGTGGGAATGCAAGTTGGTGCAGCCTCTTTGGAGAACAGTGAAGAGATTCCTCAAGAAATTAAAAATAGAACTTCCCTATGACCCTGCCATTGCACTACTGGGTATTTACCCCAAAGATACAGATGTAGTGGAAAGAAGGGTCATCTGTACCCCAATGTTTATAGCAGCAATGGCCACGGTTGCCAAACTGTGGAAAGAACCAAGATGCCCTTCAACGGATGAATGGATAAGGAAGATGTGGTCCAATATACACTATGGAGTATTATGCCTCCATCAGAAAGGATGAATACCCAACTTTTGTAGCAGCATGGACGGGACTGGAAGATATTATACTGAGTGAAATAAGTCAAGCAGAGAGAGTCAATTATCATATGGTTTCACTTATTTGTGGAGCATAACAAATAGCATGGAGAACATGGGGAGTTAGAGAGAAGGGGTTGGGGTAAATTGGAAGGGGAGGTGAATCATGAGAGACTATGGACTCTGAAAAACAATCTGAGGGGTTTGAAGTGGCGGGGGGGGGTGGTCGGGGTACCAGGTGGTGGGTATTATAGAGGGCACAGATTGCATGAAGCACTGGGTGTGGTGAGAAAATAATGATACTGTTATGCTGAAAATAAATAAACGAAAAAAAAAATGGGCAGGAGACATGAACAGACACTGCTCCAATGCAGACATACAAATGGCTAACAGACACATGAAAAAATGTTTATCATCACTAGCCATCAGGGAGAGTCAAATCAAACCACATTGAGATACCACCTTACTCCAGTTACAAAAGTTGGGTATTCATCCTTTCTGATGGAGGCATAATACTCCATAGTGTATATTGGACCACATCTTCCTTATCCATTCATCCGTTGAAGGGCATCTTGGTTCTTTCCACAGTTTGGCGACTGTGGCCATTGCTGCTATAAACATTGGGGTACAGATGGCCCTTCTTTTCACTACATCTGTATCTTTGGGGTAAATACCCAGTAGTGCAATGGAAAAGTGCAAAGGAAACAAAAGTGAAAATTAATTGTTGCAACTTCATCAAGATCAAAAGGTTCTGCACAGCAAAGGAAACAGTCAAAAAACAAAGAGGCAATCACAGAATGAGAGAAGATATTCACAAATGACTATACAGACAAAGGGCTGATATCCAACATCTATAAAGAACTCCTCAAACTCAACACACACAAAACAGATAATCATGTCAAAAAAAAAAAAAAATGGGCAGAAGACATGAACAGACACTTCTTCAATGAAGACATAGAAAATGGCTAACGGACACATGAAAAAAAATGTTCATCATCACTAGCCATCAGGGGGATTCAAATCAAAACCATACGTAGATACCACCTTACACCAGTTAAGATGGCCACAATTAACAAGACAGTAAACAAGGTGTGTTGGAGAGGATGTGGAGAAAGGGGAAGCTTCATACACTGTAGTTGGGAATTCAAGTTGGTGCAGCCACTTTGGAAAACAGTGTGGAGATTCCTTGAGAATTTAAAAATAGAGCTACCCTATGACTCTGCAAATGCACTACTGGGTATTTACCCCAAAGATACAGATGTAGTGAAAAGAAGGGCCATCTGTACCCCAATGTTCATAGCCGCAATGGCCATGGTCGCCAAACTGTGGAAAGAACCAAGATGCCCTTCAACAGATGAATGGATAAGGAAAATGTGGTCCATATACACATGGAGTATTATGCCTCCGTCAGAAAGGATGAATACCCAACTTTTGTATCAACATGGACAGGACTGGAGATTATGCTGAGTGAAATAAGCCAAGCAGAGAGAGTCAATTATCATAGAGTTTAGCTTATTTGTGGAGCATAAGGAATAACACAGAAAACATGTGGAGATGGAGAAGAGAGGTGAGTTGGGAGAAATTGGATGGGGAGATGAACCATGAGAGACTGTGAACTCTGAAAAACAATCTGAGGGTTTTGCAGGGGAGGAGACTGGGTGAGCCTGGTGGTGGGTATTGTCGAGGGCACATATTGTATGGTGCACTGGGTGTGGTGCATAAACAATGAATTCTGGAACACTGAAAAGAAACAAAACTTTTTTTAAAAATTAGTCATTTTTAATTAAGTCATAAATAAATAAATAAATATATTTTTCCCCTTTTTGCTTCTCTGTCAATATGATTTCTATTGCTCTGTCTTCTAGCTCACTGTTCCAGTCTTTTGCTTCTTCCAGTCTGCTGTTGAACCCTTCTATTTTTTCAGTATTTTTCAGTTTGATTGTTGTATTCTTCAGCTCTGTTACTTCTGTTTGAACTTTCTTATATTTTATATATCCTTATTGAAGAGATATACTATGTTTATCCATTTTTCTCCCTATTTTAGTGAACATATTTATGATTATTTCTTTGAACTCTTTTTTCAGGTATATCACTTATCTCTGTTTCATCAATGATTTTTTTCTGAAGTTTTCTCTTGTTCTTTATTTTGGAACATATCCTTCTCTCTATTTATTTTTCCTGAAACTTTATATTTGTTTCTATGTATTGGGAGAAGTTTCTTTTAGTCATGAAGGAGTGGTCACTGGAAGGCTATAGATATTTTTCAATCTGTTTTCTGTACAGTGCCCTGTTTTGCTAATGGTCTTTGTTCTGTGGGTCTCAGAAATGAAAGTCCCCTTGGTAAGCAGCACCAGATATTCAAAGGTTGTCCCTTGGGTAGGGTGTGTGCACCCATAGAGTCTGTCAGGGCAGCAGCTACTGTGGAGAAGAAATGAGCCAGGTCTGGTGGAGTGAGTCCAAAGTGAACACTAGGGCAGGGACAAGTGACAATAGAATGAAGCTTGAGAGTGCAAAAATGATACCCACTAATACAAGTCTAACAAGGAAAAAGGACATTTAAAAATAGCATCTGCTGGTGTTCTTCTCTAGGATTTTGATGGATTCCTGTCTCACACTTAGGTTTTTCATCCATTTCCAATTTATTTTTGTGTATGATGTAAGAAAGTGGCCCTATTTCATTCTTCTGCAGGTGTCTGTTCAATTTTTCTAACACTATTTGCTGAAGAGACTATCATTTTTTCATTGAATACTCCTTCTTGCTTTGTTGAACATTAATTGAACATAGAGCTGAGGGTTCATTTCTAGGTTCTCTATTCTATTCCATTGATCTATGTGTCTCCTTTTATGCCAGTATTATACTGTATTGATGATTATAGCTTTGTAATACAGCTCAAAGTCCAGAACTTTGTCTCCAGCTTTGGTTTTTGTTTTCAACAAAAAAATAGCTTTGACTGTTTAGGGTCTTTTCTGGCTCTCTATAAATTTTAGAATTGGTTTTTCCAGTTCTGTGAAAAATTCTGGTGGTATTTTGAAAGGGATCGCATTGAATTTGTAAATTGCTTTGCATAGTATAGACACTTTAGCGATATTTGTTCTTCCACTCCATGAGCATGAAATTTTTTTTTCATTTCTTTGTGTCTTCTTCAATTTCTTTTATAAGTATTCTATAGTTTGCTAAGTGCAGATCCTTTATCTCTTTGGTTAGGTTTATTCTTAGGTATCTTATCATTTTTGGTGTAATAGTCAATGGGATTGGTTTCTTGATTTCTCTTCATGCTGTTTCTTTATCAGTGTATAGAAACAGATTTCTGTGCATTGATTTAATATCCTGTGACTTTGCTGAATTACTGTATCAGTTCTAGCAATTTTGTTTGATATCTTTCTTGTTTTCTACAGAGAGTATCATGTCATCTATGAAGAGTGAAAGTTTGAATTCTTCTTTGCTGATTTGGATGCCTTTTATATCTTTCTGTTGTCTGATTGTTGAGACTAGGGCTTCCAGTACAATGTTGAACAATAGTGGTGAGAGTGGACAACCCTCTCATGTTTGTAACTCTAGGGGAAAAGTTCTCAGTTTTCCTGCACTGAGGAAGATATTACCTGTGAATCTTTTGTACATGGCCTTTATGATGTTGAGGTATGTTCCCTCTATCCCAACCTCATTGAGGGTTTTTGTCAAGGAAGGATACTATATTTTGTCAAATGCTTTTTCTGCCTCTATTGAGAGGATCATATGGTTCCATATTCATTCTTATCCATAATTTATTAAACTGGTGTGTCATGTTGATTAATTTGTAGACATTGAATCACCCCTGCAGTCCAGGAATAAATCCATTTGGTCATGATGAATAATCCTTTTAATGCATGTTGGATCCTATTAGCTAGTAGCTTGTTGAGAATTTTTGCATCTATGTTCAATAAGGATACTGGCTTGTAATTTAACCTCTTTGACCTTGGCCAGAGCAACTTATTGCTAGACACATCCCAGAAGTTAGGGGAACAAAAACAAAAATGAACTATTGGGATTTCATCAGGATTAAAAGCTTTTGCACAACAAAGGAAAGAATTATCAAAACTAAAAGACAACCTACAAAATGGGAGAAGATATTCACAAAAGACATATCAGATAAAGGGAAAGTAACCAAAATCTATAAAAACTTATCAAACTCAACACCAAAAAAAACCCCAAATAATCCAGTCAAGAAATGGGCAGAGAACATGTTGGACATGTTGGACATGGACATTTCTCCAAAGAAGACATATAATAGTCAATAGACACATGAAAAACTGCTCAATATCACTCAGCATGAAGAACATACAAATCAAATCCAGAATGAGATACCACCTCACACCAGTCAGAATGGCTAAAACTAACAAGTCAGGAAACAGCAAGTGTTGGTGAGAATACAGAGAAAGGGGAACCCTCTTACCCTGTTGGTGGGAATGTAAACTGGTGCAACCACTCTGGAAAATGGTATGTAGGTTCCTCAGAAAGTTAAAAAAAGAGCTACCCTACAACCCAGTAATTGCCCTTCTAGGTATTTACCCAAAGGATACAAAAATAGTGATTCAAAGGAGCACCTGCTCTCCAATTGTGTGTAGCAGCAATGTCCACAATACCCAAAATATGGAAAGAGTCCGGGTGTCAATTGACAGAGGAATAGATAAAGAAGATGTGGAATATTACTCAGCCATCAAACAAATGAAATCTTGGCATTTGCAATGACATGGATAGAACCAGAAGGTATTATGCTAAGCAAATAGGTCAATCAGAGAAAGACAAACACCATATTATTTCACTCATATGTGGAATCTAATAAATAAAATAGATGAGGGGCACCTGGGTGGCTCAGTGGGTTAAGCCTCTGCCTTTGGCTCAGGTCATGATCTCAGGGTTCTGGGATTGAGTCCTGCATCGGGCTCTCTGCTCAGCAGGGAGCCCTTCCTCCTCTCTCTCTGCCTCTCTGCCTACTTGTGATCTCTATCTGTCAAATAAATAAATAAAATCTTTTTTAAAAAATAGATGAACATAGGGGAAGGGAAGGAAAATAAAATAAGATGAAAGCAGAGAAGGAGGCAAACCATAAAAGACTCAAGTCTAGGAAACAAACTGAAGGAGAGTTGGGGGGGATGAGGTTATTGGGTGATGGGTACTTGATATAATGAGTACTGGGTGTTTATGCAACTGATGAATAAGTAAGCTTTACCCTTGAAGCTAATAATACACTATATGTTAACTAAATTGAATTAAAAAAAAAAAAAAAAAAACCACCTGCCGGTACCTCTGCATCTGTAGAGATCTTCTAGGGACTTTTATCCCTTCAGTATATCCCCTAAGACTAGTCAAAGAATCTCCCTCAAATATGATCCAGGTGTTTCTCAAACTACTGCTTCTTTATTGAGACTCATAATAATGTGATTCTGTGTGAGTCCTTCATGATAGCAGTCTCAGTCCTTTGCCTGTCTCAGACACTAGCCCTGATAGTTTTCAAAGCTAATAATTTGGGGAGCTTACTTTTCTGTTGCAGGTCTCATGGGTTGGGTTAACCCATGTGGGCAAACTTGTTCCTCAGAAAGGAGCTGTGCCTTTATGATATCCTTCCTTTTTGTAAGTCACTACATTGGGGATGGCGGTCCTTAGCCAGATCATTTTTGCTCTTCCTACTGGTCTTGATATGACTTGCTTGTTTTGTTTTGTGGAAGAGCTTCTCTGCCAGTTTTCAGATATTTTTCAATGAGAATGTCCTATACGTAGTTGTAACTTTGTTGTGTCTGTGGAAGGAGATGAACTCAGGTTCTCCTTATGCTGCCATCTGGAACCCTTCCTCTGACATCCTCCCCAGTCTGTTTGAAAGAAAGGTAGGAAAGAGGAAGAATAAGAGAAAGACTAGTTATCAACAGAAGAAGGTTGAAACCCAACTCAAGGAAGAGCTTCTAAGAAAACGAGTCACTTAGAATGACAGTGAGAAAATACTGGTATTGAAGCAGTGACCAGGTAAGAAAATATTTTCTAATATGCCTACAGCCTGAATTTATGAGCAAGAAGGTGAAATGACCCAGAAGGTGAGGGAAGGAAGAACCCAGAGTAAAACAAATCCCTCTTCCCTTTAAGTCTTCAGATGTAATTCAATTTGAAGAAGATAGTAATTCAGTCATTATGGAGGTGCTTCTCTTTTTGACCAAGTAACAGGGAAAAGAATTAATCTCCTGCTTGGCAACAAAAACGTGACAGAATATTTGAAACAATGGTTTTTCAGGACATGGAACATCAGACATTGAAGACTGGAGATCTCTCAGAGATGGGAAACAAATTAGATGAGCCCTAAGGTCACTCTAGTTTAGTGCCCTGAAAGAGTTTCCAGTGTGTGGTGTAGGTAGAGAGATCCAGGAACACCATGACAGGTCCCTGAGTCAAGGAGACATTGATGAGAGTCTGGGAAACTAAGATGGCTAGAGTTTATAGGACAGAACACCAGAAAAGTAATGGTGTAAACACTCCAATTAAGGCAGGATTTTTCAGCTTGGACAAATGGCAAGACACTTTATAAACTAGCTACAAGAAACACACCTTAAATACTAAGACACAAATAGGTTAAAAATAAAAGGATGAGAAAAAGTATATCATTCTAAAAATAAGAGAAAGTTACAGCAGACACATTAATATAAGATTGAAGTAGACTTCAGAGCAAAGAATATTAACATAGATAACTGAATCATATTATTTGGACCAAGGGACAATTCATCAAAAAGACAAAATAGGTGTATAGATCATAATCCCACATTTATAAAACTTCTATAAAAAAATAGGACAAAGTCTTTCTGACACTAATTCAGACAAAATTTTAGATAAGACACTGAAAGCAAGATTCACAAAAGAAAAAAAAATAACTTGGATTCCACCAAAATTAAAAACGTCTTTGTCTTCCTTGGTGCTGCCTATAAAGGTGGTAGCCAATCTCCTACTCATCATCATGGTCACCCTCAGAACTCTGGTGAAACTCAAGATCATTAAAAAGAGGACCAGAAGTTCATGTACCACCAGTCAGACCAAGATGTCAAAATTAAGAGCAACTGGTGGAGATGCATAGGAATAGATAGTAGTGAGCACAGAAGATTCAAGGGTCAGATCTTGATGCCCAGCAGTGGTCAGAGGAGCAACAAGAAAACAAAGCACTTGTTGCCCAGTGGCTTCGGAAAGTTCCTATTTCATAAGATCAAGCAGCTTGAAGTGCTGTTGTGCAACAAATCTTACTGTGGATGTGCAACAAATTTTACTGTGTAGAGAATGATCACAATGTCTGCTCTGAAGATCACAGTCATTGTTGAAAGAGCAGTCCAGCTGGCCATCAGTCACCAATCCCAATGTCAGCAAAGAAAATGAATAGCCTGGGGCGCCTGAGTGGCTCAGTGGGTTAAGCCTCTGCCTTCAGCTCAGGTCATGATCTCAGGGTCCTGGGATTGAGTCCTGCATTGGGCTCTCTGCTCAGCAGGGAGCCTGCTTCCCCCTCTCTCTCTGCCTGCCTCTCTGCCTACTTGTGATCTCCCTCTCTCTGTCAAATAAATAAAAATAAATAAAATCTTAAAAAAAAGGAAATGAATAGACAGTGTATGTACATGTTATATTTGTGTTAATAAAACTATAAAAAGGAACAAAATTTAAAACCTCTTTTTCCTTTCCTCATTTAGAAGGAAAATCAAGACAGTGATATTTGAAGACCATGTATAAATATTAAATGTCCTGAACATCTACAAGATGCCAAGGATCCCTGTTTGCTGTGTTCTGGGGCATCTTCTTCAAGAAAAAAATGAATAAATAAAAAGCCCCCTCCACTATGGTGATGCCTTATATGGCCATCTGGGAATCTGAGACCAGGTAGACTATAAGCAGGGAAGTCTGGTAGGATTCAAGTACATCACAGATCACAGATCCTTGAAGTAAACTCAGACAGTCCTAAAGTCTGAGCTGGACTTACTTTGTATCTAGTTGGGCTGTCAACTGCTTTGTATAACACAGTGAAGTTGTAACATCTAAACAAATTCTGATTAATATAATGATTTTTTAAAATGTTAGTTAATTTTATTTAAACAAAATTAAATCTTCCTATTCTGAAGAATCCTAACCTAAACCCATTTAAATTATAGGACTTAATTTATCAATTCATCCAACCATTCATTTATTGGTTTGTTTGATTATTTTTGCCACAACCTTCTAAAAGATGGCAGTGGTCTAGCTACTATTAACAACAATGTAGAAAATAAATCTAAATCCCAGAATGGATTGCTCAGTATGGACTGGGCTGTTTTGTTATTTGTGTGTCTATGGCAATTATATCAGGCTGGCACATTAGCCTGGAGGATCTTGGGAACTGGTAAGTTGCAGGCTTAGGACCATATTCCCTCACATGCACTCAGCCTAAAGGGAGAAAGGCCCCTCCAACAGAAAGTCATACCAGTGGATGGGACACAGGCTCAGGGTCCTGGAAAGTGGAAGGGAGTTAACCCCAGCATGACTATACCACTTTTTGTAGGCTGGGGGGAAGGTACTGTGGCATGTTGAGTCTAGGGTGATCCCTACAGCATCTTGGAGGGGTGGGCAGCCCTCAAGAGCAGCCACCATCAGGAAGGGTTTTTTTTGGATCATGGTAGGAGTGAACATGGAGGTCACATGAAGGGCATTGTGGTCCCAGGAAGAACTGAAAGAACACTGGTCATTGCTTACCATTTTGTTATTGACCAAGGAAAAGAGATTTCTCATGTTCCCTCTTCCATTCACCAGAGGGCACTTGCAGGGGAGGTAGAGGACATAATGCTTACTTTGACAAGCAGCCGTGTACATTGCATAAGCAGTTTAAGCTTCCTGAGTGAGGAGTGACACAAAATGAAGCTTGTTTTTGTTAGAACCCAGATGAGATCTCCTTCCTCCATGGAGGTAACTGGGCTGCTGCATTCAAGGCCCAACCTGGCAAGTATCTCCAACAAAGTGGACAGAGCAAATGAGACAAGCAAGGCATTGGAGGAAAGGACAGAAAAACATGAATGACATTATGGATAGCTGCACAATGATCCATTGAAATATTGCTAACAACTCTTCAGTCATCATGCCACTTATGAAGTGAATATGTTGGGTAGGATGGGTCAATCTTAAGGAAGAACGTGGAAAACACAGTGATCTGGACAAACTGTGGCCCTCTGGCTAAATCCCACCTACACCTGTTTTTATACATAAAGTGTTATTTGTACTTATCCTTCAACAAATCATTTATGAGTGCTTTCATGCCTCAATGGCACAGTTGAGTAATTATGACAGGGGCTTAAACCTAAAATATTTACTACCTGAGCTTTTTAGGAAAAGTTTGGTAGGCAGAATAATGGCCCCTGAAAAGCTTACATCGTAATCCCTGGAACCTCTGAAAAATCTTCCCTTACATGGCAAATAGATGTTGCAGATGTAAATTAAGACTCTTAGGAAAGTTAGCCTGGATTATCCAGGGAGCAAAATCTAATGCTTTAATGTCCTTAAAAGCAGAAAACTGGACAGATAGCAATGTGAAAAGTACTGTACCTTGGCTTGGAAGAAGGAGAAAGAGAATCTGAGAACAGAATCCATGAGACAAGTAATGTAGATGGAGAAGCTAGAAAAGGAAAAGATGTATTCTTCCTGACAGCCTCTAGAAAGGTATACATGCCTGCTGAAACTGTAGTTTTAGCCCCGTGAGACCCTTCTCAGACTTCTGACCTACATAACTGTAAGATTCTATTAAGTCACCATGTTTGTGGTGACCTCCTATGGCATCAACAGAAAACCAGTTCATGATTCTAAATTTGATTTATATTTAATTTGATTTATTTGATTTGATGATTATTTATTTAGCAATCAACTACAAGATACCACATTATATCAGACACTACCATGCACTGGGGACACAGGAGACCAAGAAATAGTCCTGATCGTGATCCTTCATGTCTGTGGTGTGGACTATGGAGGGTCCTAGGTCATGAGTATGTATGACAGTGGTAGGGGACAGATCATAGTGCATTCATTACCTTCCACTTTCCTTCGTTCATACCCTTCCCACTTTCTGGAATCAAGTTTTCTCTATGTTGCTCATTTAAGTACTTTGTTCATATCACCAACAAAATATTTATCATATCTTTATTGGTTCTCCATGTAACCAGTTTACTGAGTAAAATGAATATGGTGAAGCACGGATGTGGTTTTATATTGTCCTCAATGTCTTAACAACTATGCTCTTGTGAATTTCACTTTCTATTTCTTGAAGATAACCTAGGTAGATCCCAGGAATTTCAATATATTTATCCATTTAAAATATCCATTTTAAATGAAAGCTGTATTATAGTATAAGTGATACACAATAACTGGCACATATTAAAAATATATAACTTAATAGGGTTTTACATATGTATATATCCACCATCACCACAATCAAGATAGAGAACCAATCCATCATTCCCAGAAGTGTTCTCCTGCCCATCCTCACTCCTTATCCACAGTCAACCACAGATCTGCCTTTTGTTACTATAGTTTGCACTCTTTAGAGTTTGGTGCAAATGGAATCATACAGAAGGTATTCTTTTTTGTTTAACTTCTTTTACTGAGATAAAAATTCATCCTTATTCTGTGTATCAATAGTTTGTTCTCCTTTAGTGAATAGATATGCCACAATTTGCTTATCCATTAACCTGTTGATGGATATCTAGATTTTTTCCAGTTTGAGGCTATAACAAATAAGCTGCTACAAACATTTCTGTACAAGTCTTTGTATGTGGTTTATGTTCTCTTGGGTAGATAAATACCTAGGAGTGATATGACTCATATGCTAGGTATACATGTTTAAATGTTTGAGAAACTGCCAAACTACCAAAATAATTAAACTGTTTTACATTCCTACCAGTAGTGTAAGGATATTATTTCCTACACATTTTTGATAGTGCTTGCTATGGCTAGTCTTTTTAACTTTATCTGTTCTAATACCTGTGTGTTGTTTTAGTTTTAATTTGCATTTCTCTTATTATTAATGATGTTGAACATCTTTTCATGTGCTTATCTGCCATCCAGTTAAGTTACCTTCTTTGGTTAACTGTTCAGATATTTTGCCTATGTATTTATTGAGTGTTTATTTTCTTGTTGAGTTTTGAAAGTCTTTATATATTCTAGATACAAGTCTTTTTTCAAATATAAGGCATGAAAATATTTTCTCCTAAGCTAGCTTACCTTTTCATTTCCTTAACTACATTTTGAAAAAATATTTATTTCTAATTCTTAAGAAATCCTATTTATCATTTTTACTTTTATGAGTTGTGCTTATGGTATTATATCTAATTATGAACTCTTTACCTAACCCAAGATATGGCATATTTTCTCATGTTTTAATCAAAAAAGTATGATTTTGTTTTTACATTTTGCATTTAGTTGCCTTGTATTTTGAATTAATTTTTACATAGTGTGTGAAGTCTAAATTGAGGTTTGTTTATTTTTCTTGTGTATGGAAAGTACAATTGTTCCAAAATTTGCTTAAAAAAATTATTCTTTCTCCTCTGAATTACCTTTCAATATTAATAAAAATATTAATTGACCATATTTCTGTGAATCTTCTTCAGGATTTCATTCTAGTCTACTGAAGGGTCAGTTTTCTAATCTATGAACATATCATATCTATCCATTTACTTAGCTCTTTGAATTGTGTAGTTTTCAGAATATACATGCTTTGTTAGATTTACACAGAAGTATTTTTGGAGCTACTATACATAACTTTTTTTTTAATTTAGGTTTTCCGTTACTTGCTAAACTCATTTTTAAAAATAGATCAATTCTAGAAATAAATACCACTCCCTACCCATCCCCCATATTCTTGCTAAAGACTCCTTTTATATCTTCAGTTCACTGTGCTGTCTCCCCTGCCTTGAATCTCAGGAGTATTTACTCTGTATGTGTATACTGTCATATATTTCCTTTTCTGCTATTTTAGTTCCATAGTTAAAGTACACACCTCCTGAAAGCAGAGTCTGTGTCTTGAAATTTTTATCTCCCACAATGTCTAATACACCAGGTTATCAATAAATATTTGTGGTTTTTTATTTTTTATTTAAATTCAATTAGCCAACATATAATACATCATTAGTTTTTGATGTAATGTTTAACAATCCATTAGTTGTGTACAACACCCAGTGCTCATCATACTACATGCCCTCCTTAATGCCCATCACCCAGTCTCAATTAATATTTGTGACTATTGGTGAATGAGCTTTTTGCCCTTGGAAAATAATTTTAAAGCTTCCATAAATGTATTTGGGTACATTTTAACATATATTCCAACCTATTCTCCTCCACTTCTGACCAGGCCATATACTTTCACAAACTCTGAATTTGAAATTGGAAGACAACTAATCAGGTAGAAGAGAGGATTTTTTGAGCCATTTCTGATAGACAGTATTTATGCATCTGATCTTAATTCACCAGAGCTGCTGCTAGAGAAAGCCAAATAGAACATAGAAATTAAAAAGGATTAATACATTAGTCAGTTAAAGAGGGCTTTAATAGAAGGGTAGAGGATTTAGTTTTTGCCCACACACATGGGGATTCCTTGCTAAGTCTTTTAGTATCGAATGTGCCATTCCTGGATAATTTCACATCTCTAACCACTAGAAAAATGTAGCAACACTGTTGTTACTCATACTGTTAAGGCTCTTCCCAACACATTCCTACTGAAATGCTATAGATCTGCTTATCTCTGAAGTTTCTAGTAGCACTTAATCCTAAACATAATAAATCCTTAGTATCATTATTTATAATGTCATATCATCCATTCCTCTGATTGTGAATACTGACTTCTAAGTGTTCCCAAATTTTCTCACTGTGCTACACTGATGATGACTGCAGATGTAAGAAAATGTGAAGTATCATTTGTTTTCTACTCATGTTGAGTTTTCCATTTTCCAACCATGTACTTGTTTTAAGTCTTTATGCCAGATACATTTTATTCCAAGAATGGGTTCTCACTCAATGTTGACTACACCCCTGACTTCTGCACACCTCCACCCGCAGGAAGGATAGGTAAGGAGCTTGAGGGCAGGTGGAAAGGGCAGTCCCATTTGGGCAAGGAATATTGGTCCCTTGCTTTATTCCTGACCCAAGACTGACCCAGGGCAGCTTGACTTTGTACGTCAGTGGAAACAGATGACATTGATTAGAAGTGACTGTTGATGTACCAACTCACTTTTTTCACTTAATGAGATTTTTAATAGGTTCTTTATAAATTTCTATATGAAGAATTATGTCACCTACAATTAAGGACTTTGTCAGTCCCTTCCTATATGCCTTTTCTTTCTATTCCTCACTGTATTGCACAAGCTAAGATTTCCAGTACAACATTAAATAGAAATGATAGGAACAGATACTCCTACCTTGCTCCTGATGACAAGGAAAAAATATTTGTCTGCTTTAGGATTTTTGGGGGGTTTTGGGGTTTCCTTTTTGTTGTTGTTTTTAGGGTTTTTTTTGCAGATTTATCAGGATTTTTTTTTACAGATGATTTATTGATGTTGATTAATTGTTTGGTAGATGCATTTTTGCTCTTTATCAGATTTCCTCTCTATTTTTAGGTTGCTGACTTTTTTTTAACCATGCATGTATGTTGAAATTATCAAATTTCTGCATCGATTAGTATGATCTTGTGGTTTTTCTTCTTTATCTATTAGTATTATGGGTTGCATGTTCAAATACTGAATCAGCCTTATATCCCTGTAATTATTGGACTTGGCATGCTATTTTGTTGTAGATTATAGTTTTCTTCTACTTTATTGATATTATTGATGTTAATCAATAATATCAATCTAATTAATTGATGTCTGATATTGATATCAGACATAAAAATAATTGGAAATTTCTCTCTTTTCCATTTACTGGAAGCTATGTGTAGAATATATGTTCTTTCTTTAAATATTCAGTAGAGTGCTTGTTTTGGCAGCACATATACTAAATATTCAGTAGATTTGCCAATAAAACTGCAAGGACCTGGTATCTTTTTGGAAGTTCCTTAATTACGAATTAAATTCATTTATTAATTTATTTATTTATTTTTTAAAGATTTATTTATTTATTTGACAGACAGAGATCACAAGTAGGCAGAGAGGTAGACAGAGAGAGAGGAGGAAGCAGGCTCCCTGATGAGCAGAGAACCCGATGTGGGGCTCGATCCCAGTACCCTGGGATCATGACCTGAGCCGAAAGCAGAGGCTTTAACCCACTGAGCCACCCAGGCGCTCCACGAATTAAATTTATTGAGTGGATATAAGATTAGAAAAGTTACTGGGTTTTTTTTTTTTTTTTACACAAGAGTTTTTGGTAGTCTGTGGTTTTTAAGAATCAGTACATTTCATAAAATTATCAAGTGTATGCACACAGGATAGTTTTAATACTTCCTTATTGCAAGGCACCTGGGTGGCTCAGTCAGTTAAGTGTCTGCCATCAGCTCAGGTCATGATCCCAAGGTCCTGGGATCAAGATCTCATGAAGCCCCTCATTGGATTCCACCTAGAGCCCTAAAGCCCTTCATTGAGGCCCGTATTAGGCTACCTGCTCATTGGGGAGCTTGCTTCTCCCTCTCCCTCTGCCTGTCTGTGCTCTCTCTCTCTCCCCCTCTCTCTGTCAAATAAATAAATAAATAAATAAATAAATAAATAAATAAATAAAATCTTTAAAAAATATTTCCTTATTGCCCTTATTGTCTGTATTGTCCATTAGTATCTCTTATTATCTTTGGTCATTGTAGTGATGTCCTTGCTGATAATGGCAATTGGTGTCTTTTCTCATTCTCTTTTTTTCCTAAGATTTATCAATGTTATTGATTTTTTTTTTAAAAAAAAACCTGTTTTTAATGACTTTATTTTTTTTTTCTATTTCAAGGGCATAGATTTTTGTTTTATATCTGTTAGTCCTTTCTTCTGTCAGCTTTGGGTTTGTTTTGTTCTTTTTCTAATTTTGTAAGTTAAAAACTTCATTGATTTGAGGGGTTTCTTATCAATGTAAGAATTTAACACTGCATGTTATCTGCATTCCACAAATGTTGATATGTCATATTTTCACTTTCATTTTGTTCAAAAATGTTTTCTAATTTCCTTTGAAGCTTCTGTTTTGACTACAAATTTCTACAAGTGTGTTATTTAACTTTAGAGTATTGGGGAATTTCTCCTTTCTGTTACCCATACCTATTTAATTTCATTATGATCAGAGAACATACTTTATAGATAATCAATCATATTAAATTTAAGTTTGTTTTGTGAACTAAATTATCTTCTCGATTGAAATGTGTTTTATTAACTCTTGAAAGGAATAGACATTCTGCTGTCTTTGGGTGGAGTTTTCGGTAACTGTTATTTGAATCAAGTTGACTGATGGTATTATTCAGTTTTTCTATGAGCTTATTGATTTTCTAATTCCTCTTTTGATTGCTATATAATTGATTGCAATTGTAATTGCGGATTCTTCTATTTCTACTTTCAATTCTGCTTCATGTTTTTTGAACTTCTGTGTTAGGTGCATACAGATTTAGATTGCTATATCTTTTTGGAAGATTTACCATTTTATCATTGTACAATGACTGTCTCTATTCATGGTAATTTTTCTTGCTCTAAAATTTATTTAATCTGATATTATTATTGGCATTATTATAGGGATAAAAAATCACTTATTCTATATTTTACTCTCCAAATAGGATTTGCTTTGATCTTATACTATTTTTAGTTATCCACATATCAATATGCTAAGAGGATGTCAAGACCTATCTGGAACAACTATGCAATGCTGAAATTAGTATTTGTAGAATTTAGTGATTTCTGTTAAAAAGTCAGTGGACATTTACTTGGTTTGACAAATCTTCCCCATGGGTGGTTTGATATTCTGCAAATGTAGTTTAGTGTGTAATGACACAGATTTAAATTCTTAAAGAAATCAAATAAAAATGAATCAAAATGGTAGAGTCCACATCATAAACCCTACTCTTCATGTCATTTTATTTTTTTTATTTTTTATTTTTTTTTTAAAGATTTTATTTATTTATTTGACAGAGAGAAATCACAAGTACACTGAGAGGCAGGCAGAGAGAGAGAGATAGAAGGAAGCAGGCTCCCTGCTGAGCAGAGAGCCCGATGCGGGACTCGATCCCAGGACCCTGAGATCATGACCTGAGCCGAAGGCAGCGGCTTAACCCACTGAGCCACCCAGGCGCCCTCTTCATGTCATTTTAGATCTTAGTCTTATAAACCTTCATTTGTTATCACTGTTTAGTAAACACTAAAAAATTACTTAATATGTATTATTATTCAAATATGACCTAATTTTTGGTTCTTCTTAAGAGCCTGCCTGTCCAAGTCAGATATTTTGCTCCCACAAATGGTAGCCTACAGTGTGTGTATATGGAGACAGAAAGTGAGAGGGTCTCATACCTTTCCTCAAACAATCTATGCATTGAGCACTTTTATTGCATGATCATTCTACCTTGCACAAGAGAACTCTGTCCCAGAGTCCCTGTCCTGTTCTGTCTCTGTAGTTCTTCCACCAGACACAGTTATGTCTTCATGCTTGCTCTATTTCATTCTTCACTGAGGCTCTGGGAGCTGTTAGTGCTAAAGCTGTCTGCCCTTCTGCTGCTAAGTATGGTAAATGGCTCTTCCAACTGCAAAAATAATACTTAACAATCATTAAACTCGTGCCATATATGCCAAATTATTCAAAGCAGTTTTCATATATTTCATTGGATCCTTATAATAATCTCTTGAACTAAATTTTATTTTAGTCCTATTTTATAGGTAAGAAAACTGAGGCATTGAGAAGTTAAATAGCCTAACTGCTTAGGATAACACACACAGAACAGCTGGCCTGAACAGGAAGCAGGGGCTTCAAAAGTAAGTGTTCTGACCTTCAGACAGCTGATACAATTTAATCTGCTTGGGCTTTTTCTTTTTGACAATTGAGGCTCTGTTACTAAGTAAGCTTTTTTTTTTTCTTAGTATTAATTCTCATGTAAGAAAGCCCTTGCTGCCTTGCCCTGCTTGCAAATAGCTATCAGTTCATCCATATAAATTTTTTTTTTTTCCAGCTCAGGGACTTTTATTCTTTTTTATTTATTTTTATTTTTTATTTTCAGCATAACAGTATTCATTATTTTTGCACCACACCCAGTGCTCCATGCAATCCATGCCCTCTATAATACCCACCACCTGGTACCCCGACCTCCCACCCTCCACCCCATCAAACCCTCAGATTGATTTTCAGAGTCCATAGTCTCTCATGGTTCACCTCTCCTTCCAATTTCCCCCAATTCCCTTCTCCTCTCTATCTCCCCATTTCCTCCATGCTCTTTGTTATGCTCCACAAATAAGTGAAACCATATGATAATTGACTCTCTCTGCTTGACCTATTTCACTCAACATGATCTCTTCCAGTCCCATCCATGTTGCTACAAAAGTTGGGTATTCATCCTTTCTGATGGAGGCATAATACTCCATAGTGTATATGGACCACATCTTCCTTATCCATTCATCTGTTGAAGGGCATCTTTGTTCTTTCCACAGTTTGGCAACCATGGCTATTGCTGCTATAAACATTGGGGTACAGATGACCCTTCTTTTCACTACATCTGTATCTTTGGGGTAAATACCCAGTAGTGCAATGGCAGGGTCATAGGGAAGTTCTATTTTTAATTTCTTGAGGAATCTCCATACTGTTTTCCAAAGAGGCTGCACCAACTTGTATTCCCACCAACAGTGTAAAAGGGTTCCCCTTTCTCCACATCCCCTCCAACACATGTTGTTTCCTGTCTTGCTAATTTTGGCCATTCTAACTGGTGTAAGGTGATATCTCAATGTAGTTTTAATTTGAATCTCCCTGATGGCTAGTGATGATGAACATTTTTTCATGTGTCTGATAGTCATTTGTATGTCTTGACTGGAGAAGTGTCTGTCCATATCTTCTGCCGATTTTTTGATATGATTGTCTGTTTTGTGTGTGTTGAGTTTGAGGAGTTCATTATAGATCCTGGATATCAACATTTTGTCTGTACTGTCATTTGCAAGTATCTTCTCCCATTCCGTGGGTTGCTTCTTTGTTTTCGTGACTGTTTCCTTTGCTGTGCAGAAGCTTTTGATCTTGATGAAGTCCCAAAAGTTCATCTTCGCTTTTGTTTCCTTTCCCTTTGGAGACATATCTTGAAAGAAGTTGCTGTGGTTGATATCGAAGAGATTACTGCCTATGTTCTCCTCTAGGATTCTGATGGATTCCTGTCTCACATTGAGGTCTTTTATCCTTTTTGAGTTTATCTTTGTGTATGGTGTAAGAGAATGGAGGTTCCTCAAAATGTTGAAAATAGAACTGCCCTATGACCCAGCAATTGCACTACTGGGTATTTACCCTAAAGATACAAACGTAGTGATCCAAAGGGGCACGTGCACCTGAATGTTTATAGCAGCAATGTCCACAATAGCCAAACTATGGAAAGAACCTAGATGTCCATCAACAGATGAATGGATCAAGAAGATGTGGTATATATACACAATGGAATACTATGCAGCCATCAAAAGAAATGAAATCTTGCCATTTGCGACAACATGGATGGAACTAGAGTGTATCATGCTTAGTGAAATAAGTCAAGCAGAGAAAGACAACTATCATATGATCTCCCTGATATGAGGAAGTGGTGATGCAACATGGGGGCTTAAGTGGGTAGGAGAAGAATAAATGAAACAAGATGGGATTGGGAGGGAAACAAACCATAAGTGACTCTTAATCTCACAAAACAAACTGAGGGTTGCTGAGGGGAGGGGGTTTGGGAGAAGAGGGTGGGATTATGGACATTGGGGAGGTTATGTGCTTTGGTGAGTGCTGTGAAGTGTGTAAACCTGGTGATTCCCAGACCTGTACCCCTGGGGATAAAAATATATGTTTATAAAAAATAAAAAAAATTAAAAAAAAAGAGAATGGTCGAGTTTCATTCTTCTACATATAGCTGTCCAGTTTTCCCAGCACCATTTATTGAAGAGACTGTCTTTTTTCCACTGTATATTTTTTCCTGTTTTGTCAAAGATTATTTGACCATAGAGTTGGGGGTCCATATCTGGGCTCTCTACTCTGTTCCACTGGTCTATGTGTCTGTTTTTATGCCAGTACCATGCTGTCTTGGTGATCACAGCTTTGTAGTAAAGCTTGAAATCAGGTAACGTGATGCCCCCAGTTTTATTTTTGTTTTTCAACATTTCCTTAGCGATTTGGGGTATCTTCTGATTCCATACAAATTTTAGGATTATTTGCTCCAGCTCTTTGAAGAATACTGGTGGAATTTTGATTGGAATAGCATTAAAAGTATAGATTGCTCTAGGCAGTATAGACATCTTAACAATGTTTATTCTTCCGATCCATGAGCATGGAATCGTCTTCCATCTTTTTGTGTCTTCTTCAGTTTCTTTCATGAGTGTTCTGTAGTTCCTTGAGTACAGATCAGAAGCTATTATCAACAGTTATATGCCAATAAGCTAAGCAACCTAGATGAAATGGATGCATTCATGGAAAACTGTAAACTCCCAAAATTGAATCAGGAAGAAATTGCAACCTGAATAGACCAATATCTAGTAACGAGATTGAAGCGGTGATGAAAAACCTTCCAAAAAACAAAAGCCCAGGACCTGACAGATTCCCTGGGGAATTCTACCAAACTTTCAAAGAAGAAATAACACCTCTTCTCTTGAAGCTGTTTCAAAAAATTGAAGCAGAAGGAAAACTTCCTGACTCTTTTTATGAAGCCAGCATTCTCTGATCCCCAAACCAGGCAAAGACCACACCAAAAAGGAGAATTGCAGACCAATATCACTGATGAATATGGATGCTAAGATTCTCAACAAGATCCTAGCCAACAGGATCCAACAGCACATTAAAAAGATTATCCACCATGACCAGGTGGGATTCATCCCTGGGCTACAAGGATGGTTCAACATTCGCAAATCAATCAATGTGACAGAATAAATTAATGTGAGAAGAGAGTAGAACCACATGGTCCTCTCAATTGATGCAGAAAAAGCATTTGACAAAATCCAGCATCCGTTCCTGATTAAAACGCTTCAAAGTATAAGGATAGAGGGAACATTCCTGAACTTCATCAAATCTATCTATGAAAGACCCACAGCAAATATCACCCTCAATGGGAAAAAGCTTGCAGCCTTCCCTTTGAGATCAGGAACACGACAAGGATGCCCACTCTCACCACTCTTGTTCAACATAGTATTAGAAGTCCTAGCAACAGCAACCAGACAACAAAGAGAAACAAAAGGTATCCAAATTGGTAATGAAGAAGTCACACTCTCTCTCTTCGCAGATGACATGATTCTTTATATGGAAAATCCAAAAGACTCCACCCCCAAACTACTAGAACTCATACAGCAATTCAGCAACGTGGCAGGATACAAAGTCAATGTACAGAAATCAGTGGCTTTCTTTTACACTAACAATGAAAAGACAGAAAGGGAAATTAGAGAATCGATTCCATTTACTATAGCACCAAGAACCATAAGATACCTGGGAATAAACCTAACCAAAGAGGTAAAGGATCTGTGTCGGAGGCAGGCCCCTGGCCAGGGTGGCCTCCGCCATTAAAAGATGGCGCCTGGCTAGTTGCCAGGTGAGGATTGCCCTGTGAGACTAAGCGGAACGCCCAAAGAGGAAGTAAACAGCATTGGTTGCTAGTGAAGTTGTTCGTTTAGGTGCACCGCCTGATTCGCTCCCTCCTGTACCCTGCTCGCTGATTGGTCATGTAAGCGTATATAAGTGTGTAGACTTGCGGAAATAAAGAGAGAGGAGAGAGAGAAGATGCATCCGAACCAGGGCGTCTTGTCGTCCTTGCGGGGCAAGGGCGATAAATGGCGCCGGCACCCAGGAACTAAATAAAGGAATCTTGCAAGGTAATCCGCAGGAAAGCGGGGAGTAAAGGTCCGCAGGTAAGCGGGGACATTAGCCACGTTCAAAAGTGGGAATTCCGCGGTAAAGCGGGGAGTAAAAATAGAAAAACCTTGCAAGGGAGAAGTCCGCAGGTAAGCGGGGTAAAACCACTACAAAGGTGGTGGGAAACTTGTACAAGACCGCAACAAGAAGCGGGGCGGCCATAGAGCTGGGATTTTCTTATCAAAACCACAGGTAAGCGGGGAAGGGACCACGGTCAAAGTGGTGGGAATCTTGTACAAGTCCGCAATAAGAAGCGGGGCGGCCTTAGAGCCGGGATTAACTTGTACAAGTCCGCAATAAGAAGCGGGGCGGCCTTAGAGCCGGGATTTAGCAAGTCCGCAATAAGAAGCGGGGCAGCCTTAGAGCCGGGATTTAGCAAGTCCGCAATAAGAAGCAGGGCGGCCTTAGAGCCAGGATTTAGCAAGTCCACAATAAGAAGCGGGGCGGCCTTAGAGCCGGGATTTAGCAAGTCCGCAATAAGAAGCGGGGTGGCCTTGAGCCGGGATTAACTTGTACAAGTCCGCAATAAGAAGTGGGGCGGCCTTAGAGCCGGGATTTATCGAGTCCGCAATAAGAAGTGGGGCGGCCTTAAAGCCGGAATTTAGCGGCGAGTCTTTAACGTCCGCGTCTGTTGTCTGTGTGTTCATAATGGGATCTGAAGTATCTAAAGTGTGGTTGGAAGGGTCTTTTTAGAAGACCTGCTGAAAGCCAATGGAACTCTACTAAAAGCAAAAACTGCTCGGGCCTTTTTGAATACAGTGGAAAAGGCGGCTCCATGGTTCCTAGATGAAGGCTTGCTAAACATACCTCAATGGGACCACTTAGGGGAGGATTTGAAGAAACAATGCTTTAACTCTTTGCCTCAAATTTAACATAACAAAAGCACAGGCACGGGACATAGTAGTCTCCTGCAGAAATTGCGTGATCTTACTACCTGCACCGTCCTTGGGGGTTAATCCTAAGGGTTTGTTACCTAATCATATATGGCATATGTATGTCACACATGTTTCAGAATTTGGAAAGTTAAAATATGTTCATGTCTCTGTAGATACCTGCTCTGGAATAATTTTCGCCTCAGTGCATGGGTGGGGGGGAATCCAGAGATGTTATCGCCCATTGCCTACAGGCTTTCGCCGCATGGGGAAAGCCACGCCAATTAAAGACAGATAATGGTCCAGGCTACATCTCACAACCCTTTAAAGCCCTCCTACAACAATCTGACATTGACTCGATACATGGAATACCCTATAACCCACAAGGACAGGGTGTTGTGGAGCGTGCGCATCTTACAATAAAAAATGCCCTTTATAAACAAAAAGGGGGAATAGGGGACACCTTCAGGTCCCCTAAAGATAAGCTCAACACCATTCTCTTTATTTTGAATTTTTTAACGTTGGACAAAACGGGTAAATCAGCTGCAGACAGAAATGCAATTGCTGCTGCTGCTCCCCCTAAGCCTTTAGTACTTTGGAGGGACATCCTCACAGGAAAGTGGAATGGACCAGATCCAGTGTTAGTATGGAGTAGGGGGTCTGTATGTGTTTTTCCACAGGAAAAGGAGGCTCCAATTTGGATCCCAGAGTGGCTGGTGCGTGCAGCCTTGCCTCCAAACACCAGTCATGATGCCGAAGATGCTGATGATAACTCTGGGGACGCTACCCCTCCTGTGGCAGACTCAAGCCAGAGAGCTATGAGCAGTGGTTAAAGCATGGCCATATCCTTTACCAGTGACTAACTCTTCTCTCATATTCCCTCCTCTCCCTTTGATGCATGGTAGGTCTGTAACTTGCTAGGAGCATGTACTGATATCTTAGCAGTGTCCATGTTAAATGGTGGCAAATTCCTCAACTGTTCTTATAAACAAAATGACTCTAGTACCTTTGAGACAACAGTTAATATGTCTTGTCCCAATAATATTACTTATCAGCCCACTCCCATATGCGTCTGGCCACCATTCCTTTTCCTCGTAACAAATGCTAGCGAGCTGAATGATACGTTGAATTGCACTAAGAATTGCTATCTTTCCCAGTGCTGGAATGTCATGGCCTTCAAGCTGGCTGTGATTATGCGTATCCCTACCCATGTTCCTATCCCAGTTTCCTTTCCAGAGGACAAGTTACCGGTGGTGCTATCCAGAAAGAAGAGAGATTTTGGTATCACAGCCACCGTTGTGACAGCATTGGCTATATCTACAGCAGCTGCCACGGCAGCAGCACTCTCGCTTGCTGCAACTATACCCACTGTGGAAGCTGTGAACACCCTTGCAGAAGGAACGGCAGCTGCCCTTCAAACACAGACTCAGATCAATGCACATCTGCAAGCAGGAATCCTGATAGTCAACCAGAGAGTGGATTTGGTTCAAGAACAAGTGGACATATGGGGGGCCCTATTGGGACTGGGATGTATAGTACCCTTCCTGGCAATTTGTGTAACTCCCATATCCTATACTAATATGAGTGACTTACGGAATGTCTCCCAACAGCTCTCCCAATACTTATGGGGGAATTAGTCTGCAGAATTCCAAAACTATACTCAGCACCTGCTACTAGGCATAACAAGGATAAATAACACCAGAGTTGAGCTTGCAACCCTCCCAGAGATAATCAAAACATTGCAAGATGTGTTAACCTTTACGAAACAATGGGCTAGTGTAATTGGTCTGATGACAATACTCGTAGTGGGCTTGATTTTGCTAGTAAGGAAACTGCAAATTTGGAGTCGACAGCAACCTAGGCAACAGCAAGCCATGGTGCATGCCTTGTTAGCCATCGAGGCTGGAACATCCCCCCAAGTGTGGCTAAGTATGCTGGATCGGTAGTCAACGACGGGTAAGATTGGTGGGGGAAATATACCAACCTAAGACAGGACGCAGATCATTGATATCTGCTGTCTGATGACGGGTAAGGATATTCCCCGCCACTGACAACCTAAGACAGGCACGATCCCTGCCATAAAAGAAAAAAGGGGGAGATGTCGGTGGCAGGCCCCTGGCCAGGGTGGCCTCCGCCATTAAAAGATGGCGCCTGGCTAGTTGCCAGGTGAGGATTGCCCCGTGAGACTAAGCGGAATGCCCAAAGAGGAAGTAAACAGCATTGGTTGCTAGTGAAGTTGTTCGTTTAGGTGCACCGCCTGATTCGCTCCCTCCTGTACCCTGCTCGCTGATTGGTCATGTAAGCGTATATAAGTGTGTAGACTTGCGGAAATAGAGAGGAGAGAGAGAAGATGCATCTGAACCAGGGCATCTTGTCGTCCTTGCGGGGCAAGGGCGATAGATCTGTACTCGAGGAACTACAGAACACTCATGAAAGAAATTGAAGAAGACACAAAAAGATGGAAGACCATTCCATGCTCATGGATCAGAAGTATAAACATTGTTAAAATGTCTATACTGCCTAGAGCAATCTATACTTTTAATGCTATTCCGATCAAAATTCCACCAGTATTCTTCAAAGAGCTGGAGCAAATAATCCTAAAATTTGTATGGAATCAGAAGATACCCCAAATCGCTAAGGAAATGTTGAAAAACAAAAATAAAACTGGGGGCATCACGTTACCTGATTTCAAGCTTTACTACAAAGCTGTGATCACCAAGACAGCATGGTACTGGCATAAAAACAGACACATAGACCAGTGGAACAGAGTAGAAAGCCCAGATATGGACCCCCAACTCTATGGTCAAATAATCTTCGACAAAACAGGAAAAAATATACAGTGGAAAAAAGACAGTCTCTTCAATAAATGGTGCTGGGAAAACTGGACAGCTATATGTAGTAGAATGAAACTCGACCATTCTCTTACACCATACACAAAGATAAACTCATCCATATAATTTTGCATTTATAAGTGGGAAGCCATTCTTCTCACAAAGCCTTCCAGGAGTTTCCATTCACAGTACCAGAACACTCTTCACAGTGGGCCCTCCAGCCCTCCATGACAGACATCCCACTTTCACATTACTGCTCTGCTCTACCTTCCCTTCTGTCTTCACATCACTCACTCTCTGCTGCCTCCTGTCTAGCTGCTAAACATTGCATCCATCCTTAGCATCTTTACTCAGATGTCCACCCGCTTCTCTGAGGTCTTCCCAAATGTTTCCATTTTAAATTAGAAGCACTAACCCCTTTCCTGCTTATTATCTCCTCAACACTATTATTGTGCTCAGAGAATAAAGAATTCAGGCCAGGAATAGACATTCAATCAGTATGTGTTATGTAATAGCTTCGCCCTAGGATAACAATGCTGAAAGTATAGTTAACTTCCTCCCAAATGTACCTGAACCATGGCATCAGGTATGACCAAGTCTCAGACCTATAGTGGTTGGCTGGAGTGGGTCACAGCAGCCTTCTTTTTGCCAAATCAGTTCATTCAGGATTCAGAAACTGGATCTATTGCTGGCACCTATGAATCTCTTCCTCCTGGAACATTCAGTTTTCTGATTGCAAATCCTAATGATTTTTCTAGACCTTAGATTATTATTTCAGTAATTTCACACATTGTGTTGTTTGCTATAAATGATATTCCAAATATCTAGGATGTATATAAAGAAAGTTTTTTGCACTGGAAAGGGATCACTGGTCCCACAGTTGAAAACAAAATGAAGGCTACTTTCAGTTCTTTTGAGTGTATCAAAGGAAATGTCTTTTAAATTTTAATCAATCACTTTGTATGGATTATAAGAACACATTTGAAATTGGAAGAAATGACATACTTAAGAAGAGAATTGAACGAGCTCACAGACCACTGTGTTCATGAACTTTCCCACACCCCATCTATTATAGTTTGTGGAATAATTGGTCCTTATTTACAGAAAAGAGTTGAAGGATTTGTCTGGCTAATAAAAGTAAAACACCATGTATCTTACTATAAAGGAAGTAGTTTGAAGCATTTGACCTCACTCAGAATGTTTTTCAGTCTCTTGGTATCCCAGAGTTTATTAAGTCAAGGATAAATTTTACTCATACCAACCTCCTAAGAGTTCAAAAGACAAATACCAGAACTAATATATTTGTTTCCAAGGTCATTGTACCTTAGGGATTAGAAACCCTCTCTTCACCATTGGAGCACCCCCTCTCTTGCATTGCTATATCAATCTAGCAAACATAATGGTGAGCCTAGGTTCAGAGAAATGGAGGGGAAGTTTTGAGAATCCTCTTGTCCATCCATGAGCAACCAGGATTTTCTGCCCCAGTGTTTCTGCAAGAAGGATTTGGAGGTGATTGTGTACAGGATGTATGAAGAAGAGGACCCTGATGGATGAGAGACTGCCCTGAGCACAGACAATCTGTTATGCATTTGTCAGACTTGATCAGAATTTCCCACTTTCTTATATCCACCTAATACCACTGTTTAGCCCCCTATTTTCCAGATTGACTTCATATTCCATGGTCAATTCACTGACATTAAATACCTATCACCTTGACTGGAGTTCAGGTTATTGAAAATTTCAGCTCCACCCTCTGTGTGGAGAGGATGTATCAGGGAACAACATGTAGAGACAATGAAAAGTTGTGGGGAAGAACTGCAGAGGGAGGCAATTTCCTGTCAGGAGAAACCTCAGAAGTGGTCAGAAGACCAACAAACAAAGGCACTTCAGGCTCATTTTTTTTTTCTTTCTTTCTTTTTTTTTGGTGCTTTTTTTTTATTATTTAAAATATTTTTTTAATTTTTTATTTTTTATAAACATATATTTTTATCCCCAGGGTTACAGGTCTGTGAATCACCAGGTTTACACACTTCACAGCACTCACCAAAGCACATACCCTCCCCAATGTCCATAATCCCACCCCCTTCTCCCAAACCCCCTCCCCCCAGCAACCCTCAGTTTGTTTTGTGAGATTAAGAGTCACTTATGGTTTGTCTCCCTCCCAATTCCATCTTGTTTCATTGATTCTTCTTCTACCCACTTAAGCCCCATGTTGCATCACCACTTCCTCATATCAGGGAGATCATATGATAGTTGTCTTTCTCCGCTTGACTTATTTTGCTAAGCATGATACGCTCTAGTTCCATCCACGTCGTCGCAAATGGCAAGATTTCATTTCTTTTGATGGCTGCATAGTATTCCATTGTGTATATATACCACATCTTCTTGATCCATTCATCTGTTGATGGACATCTAGGTTCTTTCCATAGTTTGGCTATTGTGGACATTGCTGCTATAAACATTCGGGTGCACGTGCCCCTTTGGATCACTACGTTTGTATCTTTAGGGTAAATACCCAGTAGTGCAATTGCTGGGTCATAGGGCAGTTCTATTTTCAACATTTTGAGGAACCTCCATTCTCTTACACCATACACAAAGATAAACTCAAAAAGGATAAAAGACCTCAACGTGAGACAGGAATCCATCAGAATCCTAGAGGAGAACATAGGCAGTAATCTCTTCGATATCAACCACAGCAACTTCTTTCAAGATATGTCTCCAAAGGGAAAGGAAACAAAAGCGAAGATGAACTTTTGGGACTTTATCAAGATCAAAAGCTTCTGCACAGCAAAGGAAACAGTCACGAAAACAAAGAAGCAACCCACGGAATGGGAGAAGATACTTGCAAATGACAGTACAGACAAAATGTTGATATCCAGGATCTATAATGAACTCCTCAAACTCAACACACACAAAACAGACAATCATATCAAAAAATCGGCAGAAGATATGGACAGACACTTCTCCAGTCAAGACATACAAATGACTATCAGACACATGAAAAAATGTTCATCATCACTAGCCATCAGGGAGATTCAAATTAAAACCACATTGAGATACCACCTTACACCAGTTAGAATGGCCAAAATTAGCAAGACAGTAAACAACGTGTGTTGGAGAGAATGTGGAGAAAGGGGAAGCCTCTTACACTGTAGTTGGGAATTCAAGTTGGTGCAGCCACTTTGGAAAACAGTGTGGAGATTCCTTGAGAAATTAAAAATAGAGTTACACTGTGACCCTGCAATTGCACTACTGGTTATTTACCCCAAAGATACAGATTAGTGAAAAGAAGGTCCATCTGTACCCCAATGTTTATAGCAGCAATGGCCACAGTCGCCAAACTATGGAAAGAATCAAGATGCCCTTCAATGGACGAATGGATAAGGAAGATGTGGTCCATATACATTATGGAGTATTATGCCTCCATTAGAAAGGATGAATACCCAACTTTTGTATCAACATGGATGGGATTGGAAGAGATTATGCTGAGTGAAATAAGTCTAGAGATGTAGAGGAGAAGAGAGTTGAGGGAAATTGGAGAGGGAGATGAACCATGAGAGACTATGGACTCTGAAAAACAACCTGAGGGTTTTGAAGGGGTGGGGGTGGGAGTTCGGGGGAGCCAGGTGGTGGGTATTACGGAGGGCATGTATTGAATGGAGCACTGAGTGTGGTGCAAAAACAATGAATTCTGTTGCGCTGAAAAGAAGTAAAATAAATAAATAAATAAAAATTCATGTGTGTGCTTATCAGTGTATGTGCATATATTACATGTTTACCTTGTAATATCCATATATCTGTCTTAACTAGCTAAATCCCATAATTCCTGTCAATCATTATGAATTTACAAGATTTAATTGCAGTTGGACTTTGATTCTTAGTCTAATATTTAGTGCAAATATTCATATAACTTGCAAATGAAGGAAAACCAATAGGCAAACCCATCCTTTGTTATCCTCTGCTTAATATTATTGTTTCAGTTACAAAGATTTTAAGCATCCAGTATTTATGTTTTAGTTATTTTGTGTTCATCTACTGTAAAGGAAAAGTCTGACATGATTTTTACTTTACAGATGCATTTAGAACATAATTCTTGTGTAAGACACTACTTATTATAATTACTTAAGTTCAGCTGTATTGAATGAAATAAATGCTATCAGTCAATATTAAGTATGCTAAAAAAAAGTGAAGAGGATTTTTTTACTTATCAAAAATATACCACTGTGATTAAAAGATTAATATATGAGTCCTTCCAGACAAACTGCCTAGGTTGTCTAATGTCCATGGGTTCACAGACTACTGGTCCTCCTCCTAAGCCATAGGAAAGTCTCATTTGCCTAGGATTTTCAAACAGTCACTTTATCTGTGACCCTATGATGCAGAGCAAAAACCACCTCTGCACTCAGATGCCAGGACCTGTAATGAGGTTTAGCAGGGACAGGACCAGCATTCCCCAAACATTTTTTTAAAATGTTATATGTACAGATTTTACAGAGCCTGCATAATCCTGGCCAGTGAAATATGAACAGAAGTGACCCCCATCTCTGACCCATAAATAACTCCCAGGTGCCATCCCTTATTTTCCTTCCCATGCAGAGGACACTGGACCCTAGGAGAAGACAGAGTCTCCAATCAAGAAGGCTGAATGCCAACATCCCCTGTGATAAGCTACTCACTGGCTTATTACACAATGTAAGCACCATTTAAGCAAACAGTGTATGTGCCATTTAAGCCTCTATCACATTAGGGCATTGCAGCTTAGCAATTTAGAGCAGTTAGTATTACCTAAGTCACACCATCATTCCATTCTGTGCACCGGGATATGGTTTGCAGGGATAGGAACCCCTGACATCTAACTCTGCCTTTTCTTCCCTGCTTGGGGAAACTTGAATAATCTGAGGATGGAGTGGGTAGAAGGTTGAGGTGGGGACAGGACAGGACTGGTTTTCCCATAATTCATCTATTTTCAAAATATTTTCTTGATCCCAGTATGTGATGTCTTTGGTTTTTTTCCCAATCTGACAATTATTCTTAGGGTGAATGGCAGCTCCAAATCTCTGAACTTGAATAAGACCACATCACTGGGGGGGCAGGGAGATTGTTTAGCCCACCAAACATGACAACCATGCACAGGTATTCAATACAAGGTTTCTTAGAAGTGGTGTTGAAGACACAACATACAACTGCTAAAATTCTTTGGTCCTAGACCCAGGGGTATAGAAGTAAAATTTCATTCTCCCAAATTTGCAATAACTGCATGATTGCAATCCTCCAAACTATCTAAGGAAGGGGTATAATCCTCCCTCTTGCCAGGTGAGTTCACAGACAGTGTAATGATGCATTGGTTCATTCAGGCTTGAACACAGTCTCTAAGAAATTCTTTAACCTCTGAAAGTTTTCTGACCCTCATTATCTCTGCAATTATTTCTATGCTTTAGGTCATAAGGCAATTGTTGCCACAGTGTTAATTTTCCCTTAGGGCTACAGTGACTCTTGAAGTTATGCTGACATATCTGCTCTGGTACTGAGGATAAGTCGTGTGGGCTCTCTCCATGACTGAAGCAGAAGAAGGCACAGATTTCCACACTCATCTCTAGCATGGGGACCAGGACACAGAGCTCATCCTTACCCACTCAGTGAAGGACTATCTACCCTCATCCTTCTACCAGCTGCCCTTTACGTGGCCTCTCTAACACCTGCAAACACCTGTTTTATCTTTTTGCCTCACTGAATTTCATATTTTATGTGGGGATTTTCTGGAGTCTAGAAACCAAAGGGGAGCTGAGGTCCTGACCTGTCATGTTGCCATCTCTATGGATTCTAAGGCATGTGGTAATGGGAACCTCTGAGGTTCCTAATGATTGTTGAAACTAAAGGTGGAAAAGCCTCAGATCCAATCTTCTCTTGGGTCCCAAAATTTCCTCCCCCAAGCCTCTTCCCCCCCGCTTTTTTTTTAAAGATTTTATTTATTTGAGAGTGTGGGTGTGAGAGAGAGAGCATGAGGGTGGGGAACCCCTGTAGAGGGAAGAGATAAGGCAGATGCTTAAGTGACTGAACCCAGACCCCCAAGACTATTCCTTTTAAAAAAATCTATTTTCCTTTTATTAAAGATGAGTTATTTTTCTAGTTGAAATGACTGATGTTGGATTGACCCTGTTCCCAAAATATGTGTGTTTACATAAATATACATATTTTAACTTTTTTTTTGCCTTCACCCAAATCATGTGTTTTTAAGCCTAAAATCTAAGAGTTAACTGTGTGTTTGTTCTGCACTGATCTCCTTTTGGTTTGAGAGCCCTGATTGCTCTGACACCATGCTTTGATGAGGACTAGTTCCTGGTTAAAGGAAAAATTTTGTTAATGTTTCAACTTGTGTGGGTCCCTGTGTCTAATTGGGACTAATTAACATATATTATTGTCCTTTCTAATTGAGAATATCAATTATTTCTGCAATTTGCTTTTTATGACTATGTAGAAAATTGGAAATTTTAAGGTTATTTTCATCTAGAAAAAGGATAATCTCCCATCTTCTAATTCTGCCTTTGTCTTATCTGCACTGACAAAAAAAACAAACAACAAACAAAAAAGCACAAACAACAAATGTTGTCTCAGACTTCTAGAAGGAAAAAATAGTATATTGCTTTGTGCCTTAGGAGAAAACAAATATCAAGAGCAACTATACAGATATTATTTTTATAGAGAGAAACAAAACACATTGGTTACATTGCCTTAGGTATGAAAAGGCAGGGATCACGCCCATGCTGACCCTAGTCCTTACAGATAGGAAGACTCAGCCATCATGAACTTTGTAGTTCTGATGGAAAAATAATGACAGAGACTAGAGCCTACAACCTGGCACCAGCATCTTGTGAGTGCTCCCCTGGTAGGGAACATGCACACATGGACAGCAGTTCTTAACCACAGTAAGTGGGTTTCCCTCATGTATCCTGTTATTTTATACAGTATAGGATTGAAGAGGATTCAAGAAATAGGTTGATTAAAAAAATCTTAACATTAAAAAGAAAGAATACTTGGATCTTCATAAAAGTTCCTAAAAAAAAAAAAAAAAGATTTATTGACTTAATCTATGAGAGAGAAAGCATGCACAAGTGTGGAGAAAAAAGCAGAGGGAAAGAGAGCATCTCAAACAGACTCCCTGCTGAGCATGGTGTCTGATATGGAGCTTGATCCCACAATCCTGTGATCATTACCTAAGCAGAAACCAAGAGTTAGACACTTAACCAACTAAGCCACCCAGACATCCTTCATAGAGGTTCTGAAGAATATAAGAATATACATAAACATCTGCATCATTATAAATGGTCTGAAAGCCTCAAAATTAGGGCTATCACTTCCCACTGATATAACCCACATTTTGGAACACAATGAAGCACACACGTACATGTACACATAGAGACACACATGCAGTAAAGGATTAAAGCCTAAAATGACCCTTCTGAAAAAGGTAAAGGTAAGGGGCACCTGGGTGGCTCAGTGGGTTAAGCCCTCTGCCTTGGCTCAGGTCGTGATCTCAGGGTTCTGGGATTGGGCCCCGCGTTGGGCTTTCTCCTCGGCGGGGGTCCTGCTTCCCCCTCCCTCTCTGCTTGCCTCTCTGCCTACTCGTGATCTCTGTCTGTCAAATAGATAAGTAAAATCTTAAAAAAAAAAAAAAAGGTAAAGGTAAAAAATCAGCAGGGCATAAGTCACACTCAGTCACTCACCATCTGTGATTTCTTTTCTCCCCGCAACTTTCTATCAATGGGTCCTATCTGAGTCTTGAATCACTGAAGCTGTCACCTCTATTCTGCAGCAGAAGTGGCATGAAACCTACAATGGTGAGATTAATTCTTATGTTTCACTGATCTACAGCATCCCCATCCTTATTTGAACTATTCTTAAAGCTTTGCTCACCTGTAAGAGAAAATTTTCACTTTCCTACATCAAAGGAGGTAGTGAAGCATGGAACAAATTATAAAAAAAAAAAACTGGTAACATCAGTATAAATGAATCTTTTAAAAGAAGACTTAAAAATATTTAATGTGAACACTGAATGTCTTTAAATGCCATCAGGATACACAAATGACTACTCATATTTAAGAGTGAGAGTTTGGATGTTAATGGGAAAAGTAAAGAATGAGTCTTCTGTCTTTGATGGTTTCCTTTAGCTCACTGATGTTTTACTCATCCCACTATCTCTGCAAAACAGATCTTCTATTCTGTTCAATAAAGTTACATCTCACTTCATTTGGAATCAATCTCAAATATGGTGCTAATATCAGCTAATTTTATTTAGGGCTATATTAATCAATCAATCAAAAACCAAGATGTTTCCAAAATCTAGTATATATAAAGCATTGTCAGCTGTAATGACAAAATATTTTACAACAAAAAAAGCTATACATCAAGTTAAGACACAGGATGTGTTTTATATAACTTATTTTACACATGTAATATATTCTAATCTTAAATAATATATTAAGAATATATATGCTAGGGGGGCATTTGGGTGGCTCAGTGGGTTAAGCCTCTGCCTTTGGCTCACGTCATGATCTCAGGGTCCTGGGATCGAGTCTCGCATCAGGCTCTCTGCTCAGCAGGGAGCCTGCCTCCTTTGCTCTCTCTCTGCCTGCCACTCTGCCTACCTGTGATCTCTCTCTGTCAAATAAATAAGTAAAATCTTTAAAAAAAGTATATTCTAGGGAGAAGGCAAGATGGTGGAGAAATAGGAAACTGAAATATCATTAGGTCCCAGGAGTTCAGCTAGATAGTTATCAAACCATTCTAAAAACCTACAAACTCAACAGAAGATAGAAAAGAAGAAGAGCAGCAATTCTAGGAACAGAAAACCAACCACTTTCTGGAAGGTAAGATGTGTGGAGAAGTGAATCCAAAGCAACAGGAAGATTAGACTAATGGGAAGATAGACAGGAAGGGGACCACCAGCTCCTGGCAAGAGGTGGAGCAGTGGAGCACGTCAGAGCCTTGACAAGTCTGCTCCACTGAGGGATGTTGCTCCAGAAGTTAAGCAAGGGTGGAGCCCTGATGTGGTCTTAGGACCTGTAGGGTCACAGAAAGACCATACGTGCCTGAGTGTAGACAAGCTCCCAGGTATCAGAGAAAGCCGGCTACAGAGACAGAGTTGAGGACTGTGCTCTCAGTTCAGGGTTACCTTAAACCATGATCTAAGGCACAGTTGGACCACTGCTCTTTGAGAAGGGACCCCAAAAGTAGCAGATCTAGGAAGACTCCCTCCTTTCTCCTCCAGGAGGAGTAGCATGGGAGCATGTGGCAGGAATCTGCTGGGTTTGGAAACTCCAAATGGGGCTGTGAGCCAGAGATAGAAACATTTGGTTACAGGCCAAATAGGCATGGAGAGTGGCTGGAGACCAGGGAGACAGACGGGATTGACTGCTTTACTCTGAGGGCACACTGAGGAGTGGTGCCCTGATCTTGGCTACTCCAGGCTGCAGATTAGGAGGCTACCATTTTCATTCCTATCCTCCAAAACTCTATTGAAAGTGTTCAGGAAACAAAAGCTACCAAGAGTGAACTCAAGCAGATTACTTAGCTGGGCCCCTGGCAAGCATGGTGCAATTCCACCTCAGGCAAAGACATTTGAGAATCACTGCAGCAGGCCCCTTCCACAGAAGATCAGCAAGAACATCCAGCCAAGGCCAAATTTACTGATCACCAAGAACTGTGGAACTCCAGAGGTAGGGGAAAACAACACATAGAATTCATGGCTTTTTTCCTTCCATGATCCTTTAGTCTTGCAAAGTCAATTTTTCTTTAATTTTTTTCTTATTCTATTTTTTTAACTTTTCCTCTTTCCTTTTTTAATTTTTTAACTATTTTATCTTATCAATACCTTTTTAAAAAATATATTAAAATTTTTATTGTTATACTCCTATTTTATCCCTTCATTGTATTTAACATTATTTTTTGTATACATATAGGGTTTTTTTCTTTAAAATTTTGGGACACAATTTCTACTAATAAATCAAAATATACACTAAATCTACAACATGACTTTGTCCTAGTCTCCAGCCTGATCATGTTCTCTCT
This sequence comes from Mustela erminea, assembly GCF_009829155.1. Classification (NCBI taxonomy): domain Eukaryota; kingdom Metazoa; phylum Chordata; class Mammalia; order Carnivora; family Mustelidae; genus Mustela; species Mustela erminea. The sequence goes on from NC_045618.1 coordinate 26,997,366, forward strand.
TTTTTTTTCTTTTTCCATACAACTAATCTTATTAATTCCTTTTTGAAAATCTTTTTAAATTTTCATCTTTACAGTCATATTCCATCCCTTCATCGTGTTTACCCTTACTTTTGTGTATATATATGCTTTTCTTTCTTTAAAATTTTGAGAGGTAGTTTCCTCTAAAAGACCAGAACACACCCAAAATCAAGTGGGTGGCTCTGTTTTATTCACCAGTCTAATATTTATGTTTGTTTGTTTGTTTGTTTCCCCCCTTCCCTCTTTCCCCAGTTTTGGGTCTCTTCTGATCTTGTTAGCATATATTTTTCTGGAGTCTATGCCACACTTTGGGACTTTGTTCTCTAATTCATCTATCCTTATTTGGATAAAATGACAAGGTGAAAACACTCACCACAAAACAAAACAAACAAACAAACAAAAAACCCACAAAAACCAAGAGGCAGTACCTATGGCTAGGAACCTAATCAGTACAGACATTGGTAATATGTGAGATCTAGAGTTCAAAATGATGATTATCAAGGTACTAGCGGGGCTCAAAAAAGGCATGGAAGATATTTAAGAATGCCTTTCTGGAAAAATGAAATCCCTGTATGGAGAAATAGAAGAACTAAAATCTAACCAAGTTGAAATTAAAAAAATATATTAGAGAGGTGCAATGAACAATAGATGTTCTTACTGCTAAAAACAAAATGAGGCAGAAGAGAGAATTAGTGATATAGAAGACCAAGTGACAGAGAATAAAGAAACTGAGCAAAAGAGAGACAAACAACTACTGGACCATGAGGGGAGAATTCAAGAAAAAAGTGATACCATAGAAAAAAACAATATTAGAATAATTGGGAACCCAGAAGAAGAGAGAGAGAGTCAGAAGGTATATTGGAGCAAATAGTAGTAGAGAACTTCCCTAACATGGCAAAGGGAACAAGCAGGGGGAATCTGCCTCAAAATCCATAAAAATGGGTCCATATCCCATCATCTATTAGTAAAGCTTACAAGTCTTACTGACAAAGAGAAAATCCTGAAGGCAGCTCTAGACAAGAAGTCTGTAATATACAATGGTAGAAATATTATATTGGCAGCAGACTTATCCAACAGAGACCTGGCAGGCCAGGAAGAACTGGCATGATAAATTCAGAGCACTAAATGAGAAAAATATGCAGCCAAGAACACTATAACCAGCTAGGCTTCATTGAAAATAGGAGGAGAGATGCAAATCTTCCAGGACAAACAAAAATTAAAAGAACTAGAAAACACCAAACCAGCCCTACAGGAAACACTGAAACGGGTCCTCTAAGCAAAGAGAGAGCCTAAAAGTAGTAGACCATAAAGAAACAGAAACAATATACAGTAACAGTCACCTTATAGGGAATAAAATGGCACTAAATGCATATCTTTTAATAGTTACCCTGAATGTAAATGGGCTAAATGCCCCAATCAAAAGATGTAGGGTATCAGAAAGGATTAAAAAAAAAAAAAAAGACCTATTGATATGCTGTCTACAAGAAACTTATTTTAGACCCAAAGACGTTTTAATCAGGAATGGATGCTGGATTTTGTCAAATGCTTTTTCTGCATCAATTGAGAGGACCATGTGGTTCTTCTCTCTTCTCTTATTAATTTGTTCTATCACATTGATTGGTTTGCGAATTTTGAACCATCCTTGTAGCCCAGGAATGAATCCCACCTGGTCATGGTGGATAATCTTTTTAATGTGCTGTTGGATCCTGTTGGCTAGGATCTTGTTGAGAATCTTAGCATCCATATTCATCAGTGATATTGGTCTGCAATTCTCCTTTTTGGTGTGGTCTTTGCCTGGTTTGGGGATCAGGGTAATGCTGACTTCATAAAAAGAGTCAGGAAGTTCTCCTTCTGCTTCAATTTTTTGAAACAGCTTCAAGAGAAGAGGTGTTATTTCTTCTTTGAAAGTTTGGTAGAATTCCCCAGGGAATCTGTCAGGTCCTGGGCTCTTGTTTTTTGGGAGGTTTTTGATCACCGCTTCAATCTCGTTACTAGATATTGGTCTATTCAGGTTGTCAGTTTCTTCCTGATTCAATTTTGGGAGTTGACAGTTTTCCAGGAATGCATTCATTTCATCTAGGTTGCTAAGCTTATTGGCATATAACTGTTGATAATAACTTCTGATGATTGTTTCTACTTCCTTGGTGTTAGTTGTGATCTCTCCCTTTTCATTCATAATTTTATGAATTTGGGCTTTTTCTCTTTTCTTTTGGATTAGTGTGGCCAATGGTTTATCGATCTTATTGATTCTTTCAAAAAACCAGCTTCTAGTTTCATTGATACGTTCTACCGTATCTCTGGTTTCTACCTCATTGATCTCAGCTCTAATCTTGATGATTTCCCTTCTTATGTGTGGAGTTGGTTTGATATGTTGTTGATTCTCTAGTTCTTTAAGGTGTAGAGACAGCTGCTGTGTTCTGGATTTTTCAATTTTTTTGAGGGAGGCTTGGATGGCTATGTATTTCCCCCTTAGGATCGCCTTTGCTGTATCCCATAGGTTTTGGACAGAAGTGTCTTCTTTCTCATTGGTTTCCATGAATTGTTTCAGTTCTTCTTTGATCTCCTGGTTGATCCAAGCATTCTTAAGTAAGGTGGTGTTTAGCTTCCAAGTGTTTGAGTTCCTTCGGAACTTCTCCTTGTGATTGAGCTCCTGTTTCAAAGTATTGTGATCTGAGAATATGCAGGGAATAATCTCAGTCTTTTGGTATTGGTTGAGTCCTGATTTGTGACCCAGTATGCGGTCTATTCTTGAGAAGGTTCCATGTGCACTTGAGAAGAATGAGTATTCTGTTGTTCTAGGGTGGAATGTTCTGTATTTATCTATGAGGTCCATCTGGTCCAATGTGTCATTCAATGCTCTTGTTTCTTTATTGATTTTCTGCTTCGATGATCTGTCTATTTCTGAGAGAGGCATGTTAAGATCTCCTATGATTAGTGTATTTATATCAATATGACTTTTTATCTTGATTAACAGTTTTCTTATGTAATTGGCTCCTCCCATATTGGGGGCATAGATATTTACAATTGTTAGATCTTTGTGGATAGTCCCTTTAAGAATGATGTAGTGTCCTTCTGTGTCTCTGACTACAGTCTTTAGTTTAAAATATAATTTATCTGATATGAGAATCGCTACCCCAGCCTTCTTTTGAGGCCCATTGGCATGAAAAATGCTTCTCCATCCCTTCACTTTCAGTCTGGGTGTATCTTTAGGTTCAAAATCGGTCTCTTGTAGACAACATATTGGATGGGCCCTGTCGTTTTATCCAATCTGCAACCCTGTGCCATTTTATGGGTGCATTTAAGCCATTCACATTGAGAGTGATTATTGATAGATACATTTTTATTGACATCGTGTTACCTTTGAAGTCTTTCTTTCTGTAGATTGTCTCAATATTTCTGTTCAATGTTATTCTTAGGATTTTTCCTCTTTTATAGAACCCCCCTTAATATTTCCTGCAGCGTCGGCTTGGTGGATGCATAGTCTTTTAAGCTTTGCCGGTCTTGGAAACTCTTTATCTCTCCATCCACTTTGAATGTCAGTCTTGCTGGATAAAGTATTCTTGGCTGCATGTTCTTCTCATTTAGTGCCCTGAATATATCTTGCCAGCCCTTTCTGGCTTGCCAGGTCTCTGTGGACAGGTCTGACGTTATTCTGATGGGCTTTCCTCTCTACATAAGGAGTTTCTTTGTCCTAGTGGCTTACAATTATGATTCCTCAACTTGACTATCAGGGGTCGTGATTTTTTTTGGAATATATAATCTTGGGTGGAGACCGTTCAGCCTCTAGTACATGAATGCTGGTTCCATTCGCGAGATTGGGAAAATTTTCATGAAGAACTTGTTCCACTATATCTTCTAGACTTCTTTCTTTCTTCTCCCCTTCAGGGATTCCAATAATTCTGACGTTGGAATGTTTCATGACACCATTTATTTCCCTGATTCTGTTTTCGTGGTTTCTAAGATGTTTGTTCCAGGCTTCCTCCTGATCTTTTCTGTCTATCTGTTTGTCCTCCAGATCACTAATTCTATCTTCTGTCTCAGTTACCCTAGCTTTGAGAGAATTTAGATTAGATTGGAACTCATTGAGAGAATTGTGAAGCTCGTCCCTGGTAGCTTTCAGCTCTTCCCTAACATTGAAATCATGATCTCTGGTTGTTTTCAGTTCAGCCCTAATCAATTCTGTTTGGTCATCCATGGCTTTCTCCAACCTACCCATTGCCTGGATAATTGTTAGCCTGAATTCTCTTTCCAACATATTGTCTATGTTGATAGCCATTATCTCTGTTGCAGAATGTCCATCCTCTGTATTTTTCTTCTGTTGGGCATTCCTCCTCCTAGTCATTTTGGTGAGAGATGACTGAACAGATGTAGCTGGATGTATTGATCGTGGTGCAGTCAAGGTGCACCCTGGAACACTTCTGAGCAATCAGGATTCCCCACCCAAACGAGAGAAAAAAGAAAAGAAAAAGAAAAAAGAGAGAGAGACAGGAAAGAAAGGGAAGATGAAAGAGAAGGTTCAGCCCAAATGGGCCCCAAGGTAAGATTTATGAAGTAGACAAACAAAACCAGACAAACAGAAAGACTGATAAAAGTATATGACAAGAGAAAAAAATATATATGCAAATAAAGGAAGAACCTCATCTAAAAGAACCCCAAGTGTAAGATTTATATACTATCAGGAAAAACACAGAAACAGTGGCAGAAGAAAAAGATGGGAGAATGGTTATAAATTCTCAGTGTGGGTGAGGAAGGTTGTTTTGATTCTTTCTCCAGATTTAAAGTGAAGGGGTGGAAAACAATTTACCATACTAATGGGCATCAAAAGAAAGCTGGGGTGGAAAACCTTATATCAGATCAATTAGATTTTAAACCAAAGACTATAAGTCTTTGGAGTCTCCAAAGTCTCCACCCAAGATTATACATTCAAAAAAAAAAAAAAAAAAAAGAGATGAGGAAGGACACTATATCATACTTAAAGGGTCTATCCAACAAGAAAATCTAACAATTTTAAGTATTTATGTCCCTAACATGGCAGCAACCAAATATATAAACCAATTAAAAACAAATCAAAGAAACACATGGACAAAAATAAATAATAGTAGGGGACTTTAACACCCCTCTCACTGAAATGGACAGATCATCTAAGCAAAAGATCAACAAGGAAATAAAGACTTTAAATGACACACTGGACCAAATGGACATCACAGATATATTCAGAACATTCCATCCCAAAGCAACAGATTACACATTCTTCTCTAGTTCACGTGGAACATTCTCCAGAATAGATCACATCCTGGGTCACATATCATGTCTCAATCAGTACCAAAATATTAGGATCATTTCCTGCATATTTTCAGACCACAATGCTCTGAAGGTAGAACTCAATCACAAGAGGAATGTTGGAAAGAATTCAAATACACGGAGACCTGGAGCATCCAACTAAAGAATAAATGGGTCAACCAGGAAATTAAGGAATTGAAAAAATTAATGGAAACAAATAAAAATGAAAACATAACTGTTTAAAATCTTTGGGATATGGCAAAGATGGTCCTCAGAGGAAAGTACATGGCAATACAAGTTTTTCTCAAGAAACAAGAAAGGTCTCAAGTACACAACCTAACCTACACCTGAAGGAGCTGGAGAAAGAACAGCAAAGAAAGCCTAAACCCATCAGGAAAAGAGAAAAAATAAAGATCAGAGCAGAAATCAATGAAATAGAAACCAAAAGAATAGTAGAACAAATCAACAAAACTAGGAGTTGGTTCTTTGAAAGAATTATAAGGTTGATAAACCCCTGGCCAGACATATCAAAAAGAAAAGAGAAAGGACCCAGAAAAATGAAATCATAAATGAAGGAAGAGAGATCACAACCAACTCCAAAGAAAGACAAACAATTATAAGAACATATTTTGAGCAACTCTACACCAGCAAATTTGACAATCTGGAAGAAATGGATGTCTTCCTAGAGAATATAAACTACCAAAACTGAAGCAGGAAGAAATGGAAAACCTGAACAGACCCATAAGGAGTAAGGAGATTGAAGCAGTCATCAAAAATGTCCCAACAAACAAGAGTCCAGGGCCAGAGAACTTCCCAGGGGAATTCTACCAAACATTTAAAGAAAAATTAATTCCTATTGTCCTGAAACAGTCCCAAAAAATAGAAATGGAAGGAAAACTTCCAAACTCATTTTATGAGGTCATCATTACCTTGATCCCCAAACCAGACAAACCCCTCAAAAAGGAGAATCACAGACCAATATCCTTGATGAATACAGATGAAAAAATTCTCACCAAAATACTAGCCAATAGGATCCAACAGTACATTAAAGGAATTATTCACCACGACCCAGTGGGATTTATTCCTGGGCTGCAAGGTTGGTCCAACATCTGAAAATCAGTCAATGTGATACAATACATTAATAAAATAAAGAACAAGAACTACATGATACTCTCAATAGATGCTGAAAAAGCATTTGACAAAGTACAGGATCCTTTCTTGATCAAAACTCTTCAAGGTGTAGGCATAGAGGTCACATACCTCAATATCATCAAAGCCTCCTTTGAAAAACCCACAGCAAATATTATTCTCAATGAGGAAAATCTAAGAGCTTTTCCTCTAAGGTCAGGACATGACAGGGATGTCCACTATCACCACTGTTATTCAACATAGTATGACAAGTCCTAGCCTCAGCAATAAGACAACAAAAAGAAATAAAAGGCATCCAAATCGGCAAAGAAGTCATCAAACTCTCACTCTTTGTAGATGATATGATACTTTATGTGGAAAACCCAAAAGACTCCACTCTAAAACTGCTAGAGTTCATACAGGAATTCAGTAAAGTGCCGGGATATAAAATCAATGCACAGAAATCAGTTGCATTTCTACACACCAAGAACAAGATAGAAAAAAAGAGAAATTAAGGACTTGATCCCATTTACAATTGCACCTCCAAACCATAAGAAACCTAGGAATGAACCTAACCAAGAGGCAAAAAATCTGTACTCAGAAAATTATAAAGTGCACATGAAAGAAACTGAGGAAGACACAAAGAAATGGAAAAACGTTCCATGCTATTGGATTGGAAGAACAAATATTGTGAAAATGTCTATATTATCTAAAGTAATCCACACATTTAATGCATTCCTTATAAAGATATATAAAAATATCATCCATTTTTTTCAAAGAAATGGAACAAATAATCCTAAAATTTATATGGAAACAGAAAAGACCCCAAATAGCCAGAGGAATGTTGAAAAAGAAAGCTAAAGTTGGTGGCATCATAATTCCAGACTTCAAGCTCTATTACAAATCTGTCTTCATCAAGACAGCATGTACTGGCACAAAAAAAGACACATAGACCAATTGAACAGAACAGAGAGCCCAGAAGTGGACCCTCAACTCTATGGTCAACTAATCCTCAACAAAGCAGGAAAGAATGCCCAATGGGAAAAAAGATAGTTTCTTCAACAATGGTGTGGGAAAATTGGACAGCCACATACAGAGGAGTGAAACTGGGCCATTTCCTTACACCACACACAAAAATAGACTCAAAATGGATGAAAGACCTCAATGTGAGACAGAAATTCATCAAAATCCTTGAGGAGAACACAGGCAGCAACCTCTTTGACCTCACCCACAGCAACTTCTTCCTAGAATCATCGCCAAAGACAAGGAAGCAAGGGGAAAATGAACTATTAGGACTTGATCAAGATCAAAAGCTTTTGCACAGCAAAAGAAACAGTCAACAAAACCAAAAGACAACTGACAGAATTGGAGAAGATATTCACAAATGACAGATCAGATAAAGGGCTAGTATCCAAAATCTATAGAGAACTTATCAAACTCAACACCCAAAGAAGAAATAACCCAATCAAGAAATGCGCAGAGGACATGACCAGATACTTCTGCAAATAAGACATCCAGATGGTGAACAGACACATGAAAAAGGGTTCCACATCACTGGACATCAGGGAAACACAAATCAAAACCAAAATGAGATACCACCTCAGAGAAGTCAGAATGGCTTGAATAAACAGGTCAGGAAATGACAGATGCTGGTGAGGATATGGAGAAAGGGGAACCTTCCTATACTGTTAGTGGGAATGCAAGCTGGTGCAGCCACTCTGGAAACCAGTATGGAGGTTCCTCAAAAATTTGAAAATAGAGCTACTCTATGAGCCAGCAATCACACTACTGGGTATTTATCCTAAAGATACAAATGTAGTGATCCAAAGGGACACATGCACCCGAATGTTTGTAGCAGCATTGTGCACAATAGCCAAACTATAAAAAACAACCTAGATGTCCATCAAGAGATGAATGGATAAAGAAGACATGGTGTATGTATACAATAGGATACTATGCAGCTATCAAAAGAAATGAAATCTTGCCATTTGCAACGATGTAGATGGAAGTAGAGGGTATTACGCCAAGTGAAATAAGTCAATCAGAGAAACAATTATCATATCTCTGATATGAGGAATTTGAGAGGCAAGGTGGGGGGTTTTGGGGGGTAGGAAAGGAAAAAATGAAACAAGATGGGATTGGGAGGAAGACAAACCATAAGAGACTCCTAATCTCACAAAGCAAACTGAGGGTTGCTAGGGGATGGGGGGTAGCGATAGGGTGGTTGGGTTATGGACATTGGGCAGAGTATGTGCTATGGTGAGTGTTGTGCAGTTGTAAGCCTGAAGATTCACAGACCTAACCCCTGGGGCAAATAATACATTATATGTTAATAAAAATAATTTTAAAAAAAGAATGTATATGTTTAGGACATGACATTTGCAAGAGTGTCTTTTGAAGACAAAAATATTTTGATCTTTATAAAATATCACTTATTATTTACTTTTTCCATTATGTTTTGTGCTGCTTCATTTCATATTTTTAAAAGTTTTTGCCTATGCCACAGTTGCAAATATTTTCTTCTAAAGTTTTTTTTTATTAATTCTATATTCAAGTTTATGAGGGATTCAAAAGTCATACCTATGTATAGTGTGAAGTATGCTCCAAAGTTCCTTTTCTCCCCCATAGGGATATCCAATTATCCCAGGATGATTTGTTGAAGAGTTTTCCTTGTTTCCATGAATTATCTTGGTATACTTGTTAAGAATCAATTAAACATAAAAAACAAACAATTGGAACTATACCAAAATAAAAAGTTTTTGTACAGTTGAAGGAAACCATGAACAAAACATAAAGGCAATCTACTGAATGGGAGATTTTTGCAAATGATATATCTGATATGATTAATATCCAAAATATATAAAGACCTCATACAACTCAACACTAAAAAGCCCCCAAATAATCTGATTTAAAGATTAGCAGAAGACCTGAATAGACATTTTCCCAAAGAAGGCATATGGATGGCCAATAGGCACATAAGAAGATGTTCAGCATCAATAATCATCAGGAAAATGTTAAGCAAACCACAATGATATATTACCTTACACTTGTCAAAATGCCTAGTATCAAAAGACAAGAACTAATAAGTGTTGATAAGGATGTGGTGAAAATGGAACCCTCATGCATTTTTGATAGAAATATTGGTGCAACCACTGTGGAACACAATATGGAGGGTGTTCAAAAAATTAAAAATGGAAGTAAAAAAATTAAAAGTAGTGACAGCACACAATCCAGTAATTCTACTACTATTTACCCAAAGAAAATAAAAACACTAATTCAGAAAGATATATGCAGCCCTATATTTGTTGCAGCATTATTTACAATAACCAAGATATGAAAACAACCTAAGTGTTCATCAATAGATGAATGGATAAAGATGTGATTATAAGTATATTTGTGTGTGTGTGTGTGTGTGTGTGTGTGTGTATACAAGAAACTAAAACTCTCTTCAAAGATATATGAACACATACCTTATTTTTTTTTAAGATTTATTCATTTACTTGAGAAAGAGAGAGATCAGTGTGGGGGGAAGGGAAGAGGGAGGGGAAGAAAGTCTTAAGCAGTATCTACATTCAGTGTGAAGCCTGATGCAGGCCTGGATCCCACAGCCCTGAAATCACAATCTGAACCAAAACCAAGAGTGGGTTGGTTAACTGTGCCACCCAGGTGCACCTGTCTTATTTTTTCATAAGGAAGGGTGGAATCTTTTAAATTCCCTCTATATATTTCATGCATCCCTCAACCTGCTCCTCTGTAGCAACCACCAGCTTGTTCTGTCCATGAATCTCTTTCTGTTTTGTTTTGTTTGTTCATTCATTTTGTTTTAGATTCCAAATATAAATGAAATCATATGCTATTTGTCTTTCTCAGTCTGACTTACTGAATTTAGCATAGGATCCTCTGGTCCATCCAGGGGTTGCAAATGGCAAGATCTCAGTTTTATGGCTGAGTAATTCCATTGTATATACTATGCAACATCTTTATCCATTTACCTACTGATGGGCCCTTAGATTGCTTTCATATCTTGGCTGTTGAAAATAATGTGTCAATGAATAAGGGGTGCACATGTTTCTTTTTCTTTTTTTCAAATTGCTATTTTTGTTTCTTTGAATAAATACCTAAAAATGGAATTGCTAGATTATATGATTATTCCATCTTTAGTTTTTTAAGGAACCTCCATACTGTTTTTCACAGTGTATTTCTTTCTATGTGTTAGATATTTTAACTTTACTTACCTATCTTGAAGGACTGGCCTTATGTAGGTGATGTTCTGTGTAGCTTAGTGGTGCAATTATCTATAGCCATCAGAACTAGGTGCTTCACGGATGTTCCATATGTTGGCTGTGTTCAATCTCCTATTATTGTGATACCACAAATGTTGTGAGCAATTGGTGGGCAAGGTTGACACCCAGCCTTGCTGGCTGCCTATCCTGTGGATGTGATTGTGGACAAAGTTATCCTTCTATTGGCTGTGAGGCCCAGCTAAGATACAGAGTTGTGCTGGGTTCTCAACAGGATGTGCCCAATGGAATAAGCAGTGTAGAGGGAGGAGTCCAGTATGGCACCCACTTCTGCCAGGATCAACATGGCAGAATAAGATAGCAAAAATAGCAGCCATCATTGTCTCAGTCCCTGGGTATTCTTTAGCAAGACCACATGTCCGCTTCTTCTACATGATTCAGTGCTGTCTTATTGTGGAAGCACTGTTCCTCCAGTATCTAGGTGCCCTAAAGAGAAAATTATTCCATATGTAATTGTAGGTTTCTTGTGTCTGTGAGGAAAGGTGAGTTCAGTGTCTTCCTATGCTGCCATCTTGACCTCTCTCTCCCAGACAGTACTTTACATAGTATTTTAAAATTTCAATTCCAGTTGTCTGTGCTAGTATATAAAAGCATACAGTGATTTTTATATATTACCCTATACTCTATAATCTTGCTAAATTTACTTGGAAGTTCTAGTACTTGTTTTGAATGTCCAAGATGTCCTACATAAAATGATTTTTTTTAAAGTGTTTTAGTTGAAGCACCTAGGTGGCTCAATCAGTTAAGTGACCAATTCCTGGTTTCAGTTCAGACCATGATCTCAGGGTCATGAGATCAAGCTCTATGTCAAGCTCTGTGCTTAGCATGGAGTCTGCTTGGGACTCTATTTCTCTCTCCCTCTGTCCCTTCTCTTTGTTCTCTCTTTCTCTCTCTCTCCAAAATAAATAAGTAAATTTTTTTACAAAAAGTGTTTTAATGGATTTTATTCCAACAATATAAGGTTAGTTTAACATACGAAAATTAATCACTATAATACACCATATTAGTAGACTTAAGGAAGGAAAACCACATAACATCTCACTAATGCAGAAAGAGCTAATATCATAATCAATGTCAAGAAAGTAAAAACTCTCTCTGAATGAGCAACAAGACAAAGATGCCCACTATCACTACTTCAATTGAACATAGGACTAGAAGTTCTAGTCGAGGTAATCAAATTTAAAAGAAATTAAAAGCAACCACATTGAAAAGTTATTTCTGTTCACAGATGACATGGTCCTATATGTAGAAAACCCTGAAGAATGTGCGCACACACACACACACACACACACACACTGCCAAAGCTGATTAATTCAACAAATTGCAAGATAAAAAATGAACACACAAAAATTAGATGTACTTCTATACACTGGAAATAAACAATTCAAAAAGATGAAAATTTTGTTTTAACAAGCATTAAAAAATTCTTTAGAAATAAATTTAATGAAAAAGGTGAAAGACTTGTATGCTGAAAACTACAAAACACTGAACAAAGAAATTGAAGGCCTAAATAAGTGAAAGTATATCTCTTGTTCATGGGTTGGATGGCTTAATATTATTACACTGATAATCTATCAAAGAACTTTACAGATTAAACACCCATCAAAATCCCAATGTCATTTTTTGCAGAAATAATTTTTACAAATCCTATAATTCATATGCAACCTCAAGGAACCCAGAATGACTGAACAACTAGGAAAAAAATACAAAGCTGAAGGACACTTCCTTATTTCCAAACGTGCTTCAAAAATACAGGAATCAAAATAATATGTTATTGTCATTAGTACAAACACATAGGACAATGGAATAGATAGAGTACCCAGAAATAAATTCTTATATCTGATTTCAACAAGGGTGCCAAGATCATTTAATCAGGAAAACACTGTCTTTTCAATGTAGTTCAGGGAAAACTAGATCCACATACCAAAAAAGTTGAGGCCCTATCTTGTACCATACACAAAAATTAAGTCAGTTGGATCACAGATATAAACTTAGGAAATAAAACTAACATTGAGCAGAATAAAAATAAGAAAATATTCATGCCACTGGAGGATATAATGATTTCTTAAATATGACACCAAAAACACAGACAATAAAAAAATATATATATAAATTGAACTTTATTAAAATTAAAAACTTTATACATCAAGAGCATCTGGATGGTTCAGTTGGTTAAGCAACTGCCTTCAGCTCAGGTCATGATCCTGGAGTCTCAGTAGAGAGCTCTGCATCAGGCTTCCTCCTCACCAGGGAGTCTGCTTCTTCCTCTGACCCTCTCCACTCTCATGCTCTCTCCCTCTAATTCTCTCACTCTCAAATAAGTAAATAAATTCCTAGGAAAAACTTTATGCCTCAAAGTATACTATCAAGAGAATGAAAATATAATCCCCAAGATGGAGGAAAATATTTGCAGATCATATATCACATAAGTACATGTGATTTATGTACATTTATAAGTCATATCTATCTGTTTATATATATATGATTTGTATATATCTAGAAGTCATTTATCTATATATCACATGTATATTATTACACATATATATTAACATCCAAAATATATAAAGAACTCCTATAACTGACAACATAAAAACAACCCAACTTAAAAATAAGCACAGGACTTGAACAGACATTTTTCCAAAAAAGATATATAAGTGGCCAATAACCACATGAAAAGATGTTCAACATCAAATCAAAATCAGCATGCAAATAAAAATCATAACTAGACACCAGTTAATAGTCACTAAGATGGCTATTATAAAAAAAATAATTTAACAAAAAATTTAAAAATACCAAGTGTCAATAAAGATGTAGAGAAATTGGAACACTTGTACATTGCTGGTGGGAATGTAAAATGGTACAGCCACTATGAAAAATAATTTGGTGGTTCCTTTAAAAGTTAAAGATAACATTACCAAAGACTCAGATTCCACTATAGGTATATATGCAAAAGGATTGAAAACAATAGCTCAAACAGATATTTGTGTGTCATTGTTCATTGCAGCATTATAACCCCAACAACCAAGAAATAGTAACAATCTAAGAGCCCATCAATAGATGAATGGAGAAACAATTGTGGTATACCCATACAAAGGAGTATTGTTCAACAATGATAAGAAATGAAGTTTGAGCACATGCTACAACATGGATGAACCCTAAGAACATTATGCTGAGAAAATCTGACAAAGAAGGAGAAACATACAAATTAGATAGGATATCTAGAATAAGCAAATTCATAAGAGACATGATGTAAAATATAGATTACTAGGCAGTAGGTGGAGGCACATACAGGGAGTTATTGCTTAATGATTATCAGTTCTGTTTCTGGTGCTGAAAATTTTAGGAAATAGATTGTGATGATAGTTACAGAATACTCTAAATGCACTTAATGCCATCAAACTGCAAACATAATAATGGTTAAAATGTTAAAATTTATGTTATATAAACTCTACCAAAATAAATAAATAATCATCTATTTAACACAGAGACTAGACAGTTTCACTTCCTGTTAAAACTTAATTCCTTTAATTGCTTGCTTTATTTCAATGATGAGCATTCTAAAACAGTATTGAATAGAGGTAGTGATAGTGGGAATCTTTTCCTTTATCTCCATTCCTAACATGGGAAAGCATTGATATCTCAACATAAGCATGATCAACTGTAGGGGTTTTTGAAGATACTCTTTATCCTATTTACAAAGTTTACATCTATTCCTGGTTACTTATGTTTTTGTCATTGATAGATGTTAACTTTCTTTCCAAACGCTTTTACAAATCATTGTAGTTGGTCATATGGTTCCTTCCATTACTCCCTAATGTGGCAAGTACATTGATGGAATTTTCAATGTTAAACACACTCTGTATTACTGGGAATAACCCTACTCTTGATGCATTTTTTTAAAATTTTACATGTTACTAGATTCAATATACTATTGCTAAGTAATTTTGTATCTATCTATGTTCATGAGGGATTTTTTTTCCTGAAATTTTACATTTCATAATGTCTTTCTCAGCCTTTGGTGATGAAGTTACTCTGGCCTCAAAATAAATTTAAAAATGTTCCTCATCCACATTTTCTGGAAGTACTTGCATACAATCAGTATTATTTCTTGTTTTAATGTTTGAATTCACCAGTGGAACTCTCTGAGCCTGGAATATGCTTGGTGGGAATGTATTTGATAATGATTTCAAATTTTTAAAAAGATATAGAGCTATTCATATTTTTTCCAACATCTAGTATTCATTGTTGTTATATTTATAAAATAATTCATCTATCCCACCTAAGTTTTTAAATGTGATGTTATAAGTTGTTTATAATATTTTGCTTATTATATTTTCATGTCGTTGTGATTTCTTTTATTCTTAATATCAATGATTTGTGTTGCTGTTCTTGCTTTTCAGAATAAAGGTCTATGAGTTTTATTTTTATTTTAAATAAATCAGCTTTTGATTTATTTTTCTTCAGCGTTTATCTGTCCTCTAATGTATAGACTTATGCTTCTTTTTTTTTCATGTTTGGGTTTATTGTACTATTTGTCTAGCTTCTTGAGGTAGATCACTAGGTCATTGTTTCTACACCTTTCTTCTTTTCCAATAAAATTATTTAAAACTGTAAATTTCCCTGTGTACTCGTTTTAACATATCAAAGGATTCTGATATGTTGCATTTTCACCATCACTTAATTTAAAATATATTCTAAATTATTTTGCATTTTATTTGAAGTCTATCCTAGATAACTTATTGTCATCAATTTCTTTTTTTTTTTTTTAAAGATTTTATTTATTTATTTGACAGACAGAGATCACAAGCAGGCAGAGAGGCAGGCAGAGAGAGAGAGGAGGAAGCAGGCTCCCTGCTGAGCAGAGAGCCCGATGCGGGGCTTGATCCCAGGACCCTGAGATCATGACCTGAGCCGAAGGCAGCGGCTTAACCCACTGAGCCACCCAGGCGCCCCTTGTCATCAATTTCTGATTTAATTCCACTGTAGGCAGAAAAGGTACTCTGCATTATTTCAATCTTTTAACTCTATCAAATCTATTTGGTGAATGTACCAGGTGCACTTAGAAAGAAAGATTCTGCAGGACAGAGATTAAATATTTTTATAATTATCAAGTCAATGGGGTTGGTTGTTGTGTTCATGTTTTTATTGGTCTATTGTTCTATTGATACTTCAAGTTGCTAAGAATACATATTAGAATCTCTACTACAGATTTGGGTTTATGAATTTGTCCTTTTATTGCCATCAACTCTTCTTTATGGATTTTGAAGCTCTGAATAGTTGCATGCACATTAAAATTTGTTATACCTTATGGATAAATTGACCCTTTTATCAGTATGAAATGTCTTTATTTATCTTTGGTAATATTCCTTGTCTTAGGGTCTATTTTATCTGATTTTAACATAGTCATGACTAATTTATTTTTTTTCTTTGCTTGATATAGCTTTTGTACTACTTAAATATAAGATAATAGCTGGATTGGGATAAAATAGAATTATGACAAAAAGAGCTTGGGAGTAAATGATAGTGAGCCAGAAAATAAAATTCACAAAGAATAAAAGAGAGCTATTGTTGCAGAAATAATGCAGAACAGAAGATGCAAATCTGGAGGCTCTTAGGGTGGAGGGAAGATGTTTGTCCAGAAGAAGCAGTGAGGAACAGGCAGCAAAGACACCTATGCCCTCATCACCCTAGGGACTATACACAGGTGAGAGAAAAATCAGCCACCATTTGATTAATACTGTGTCCCTGTGTGACCAAGACCAACAAGGATAAATGGTATAATGGAATTGGTCCCTTTAAATTGACAGAAGAGGGAGACCATTGTGATCATGCAGATTTGGGTGATCTGCTTGGTTTCTGCCAAGAAAGGAGGCTGGGAGTGGTGGGGTTCCCAATCTGATCTCTTTTAGCATTTAACTCTGTCTACAATGCTCATTTTCTAAGGTTATTTATTAAATCTCTATGCTTTTCATTACGTTGCCTGCTCCCATTTCTGTGTCTGTTCATGACTGTATTCCACTGACTAGCTCAATGTCTAACACAAAAAAAAGACTCTCAGATATTGGTTGGAAGAGTAGTTAACACGAATGCTGGAACATACTTGAAAGTGATTTGGCAATTTGTATCCACTATCTTTAAAATATTAATAAGATTAAGAACTGCAACTTTACTTCTGAGAATCTATCCTAAAAATTGTTAAATGTTATTAAAACATTATTTATTTGAAAATGCATATAACCATTTAAAATCTTCCCAGAAGGAAATTGTTTAATAAACTATGGTATAGCCACAGAATGGAATAAGAAATTGTTAGGAAAACTTGTTTAAAATTCATAGCCATGTATAATATACTCCTTTTATAATGTTCAGTAAAAAATTTTATAATGCTAAGCCAAAATATGGATGTAAAATTACAAAGAGAAGGTAGACTATGCCATGTAAAAAATAATAGGAAATAGTGGCAGAATATGTGTAAATGACTAGAACCATGAAAATTTTCATTTTCTTTAACAAACCCTGTACATTTAATATTTTAAATCTCTTACTTTAAAAAAAAAAAAGATTTCATTTATTTATTTGACAAACAGAGATCACAAGTAGGCAGAGAGGCAGGGGGAAGCAGGCTCCCTGCTGAGAAGAGAGCCTGATGCGGACCTGGATCCCAGGACCCTGGGATCATGACCTGAGTGGAAGGCAGAGGCTTAACCCACTGAGCCACCCAGGTGCCCTAATCTCTTACTTTATTTAATAATCAGAAAGGATAAGCTTAGATGGAGGAAGGCTGTGGAGAATAAGTGTCCAGGGAAATAGAAATTGAACTAATACCTTGTCTTCATGTTTACAAAATTCTATAAGCCAACAAGTGTAGGCACAACATTTATTCCCCTGATCATTGCATTTTTAAAAGTAGCTGTTATAACACATTTAGGTGTGGGGATATCAGAAAAATCACTTTATTGAATGTTTGGAGAGCTAAAATCTGGTCTTGTTAATATTCCTTTTTCTTCTTTCTTTCCTCATATTTTCCTTTGGTCTTTCAATTACTCCTGTTTCATTGAACTCTCGGGTCCTCAGCCCTTACTCCATTCTCTACTAAAGCCAAGGTCTCATGGCTAGGTGGTAGAGGCCACAACCCAAGCACATGCCACATTGGGCCAACCTTGACAGTGCAAAGGGGATATCAGTTAGAATCATCCTGGTTCTCAAGCTTTGGAAGGCTTTTTGATGGAATAAGGAAGGAATGTCAAGGAGACTGTGGGCTTGTTTTATGCCCCTGTCCTTTTTACAGAGCAGCAGATTGAGTCCCTGACTGCTCAGCCCACCTCTGAGGCACATCTATGTGGAGCACAGCTGCAGAAACTGAATAGCAGTGAAAGGACAAATTTCTTCTTTTTACTTTCAAAATGACCTTAATCACTTGTTCTGATTATAACAATATTACAATTTCATTGAGCCAATGCATGCTACTCTATACAGAATTGGGCAAACTTACCCTTAAAACCCATTACTTAAACATAACTACATTTTTCTCTTTCACTGAGTAGTCTTGCTGATCTGTGGACACACACAATCACTTGGACATTGCTGGTATTTACCATATCATCACCTCTCAGCAATTTTCCACATTAGTAAATACAGAATGGATGTTGTTGGATGTTGTTCTGCCTTCCATATGAAGCAGAGCTTTGCACTGGACTGAGTTGAGTGCCAAGAGCAAAAACTGGTTTTCTATGCCAGAGTGAAAAATGAGTGCTACCAGGACAAATTCTAGAACAAAGAAGAATCACACCCAGCTTCACCAATCAAAAAGGGCTTCCTCACCACTAACATTACTAAATTCATTCTTTGACAAGCCTGAACCTGTGTCTTGTCTCCTCTACTGTTACCCTCATTCCTTCTCTATTATTACCACATACTTTTTGATGCGTGATATGTGATATTTTTTAATTACCCCCATAATGTTTCTCACACTCCATCAGTGTCTTTGGGTGGTCACCCCTAACCTTGCCCTTCATTTTATAAAGTCTCTCTAGAACTGTAAGAAGCAGGTTTCCCATGGCTCTCTACCCTGCATCACTGAGCTACTGTGTGCCTGAGATACTTCACCTTCCCTAGCCTAGCCCTCCTCTAGCACCTTTTGCACATATGAGTCACCAGGATTGCTTTTCCCCTACCAGAAAGGTCCTGTAATCACTCATTAAATATATGAACAACTAAATTCCCTTTTAAGGATTGGCTTCTGGAGCTACTCATGGTTCTAGTCATAGTATAAATCAAATCCTGACAAGAAAGAGATGGCATTCTCAAAGTGGTCAAATGCAGATAGTTGTATGAAGGAACAGTTCATAGAGATATAGACAGAGTAATGAGCCAACAAGGGATGGTAAGATTGGGCGGATACCAAGGATAGAAATAGGCAAAAACATTGACCATGTTGGTATAGACAGGAGGAGACAAGATTGTTGCCAGAGGCTGGTTGGAGCCAGAGCCATGAAAAAATGATATCTGATAGGAGATTTGGCCATGGAGGAATGCAGCCATTGCTAGACACATCAGGCAGGAGCAGATAAGGCCAGCCTGACACCCTGTCATTTCTCTACAACAGTCCTCAATTTCCTGCTGGTATCCCCGTTGGCTGAACCCAACCTGAAGCCAGAACGCACAGAAGCCCAATGATGCAATCTAAATGTCAGCTTCCTAGCACACACAGCAGGGAAAACAAGGGGGAGGAATGGATCTACTGGGGCAAATAGAAAATAATCTGCACCTGTGTTAAGAGACAGAGTGGAAAAATAGCAGATGATTCTCATGGCCCATGCCTGAAATTAATATATATCCTTTGACCTATGTTCTATGATCAAAACTCAGTCACATTTCTCCTCTAGGAAAACTCTCACACTCATGCACCCAGTTGAAGAGACTGCAGGGAACAAGTAGCTGTCTCTACCACAGATATTTTATATCTCTGTTCTAGAGCTCAATTGAAAAAGAAAAAGGAGAGGCGATAAGGGCAAAAAGAGGGGAATTCTACTGGGGTATTCATTCAGTTTTTTGAACTTCTCAGGGCAAGCAAAATGTAGGCAGACTCTCATTTCATCCTTATTGGTGTGACAAAGTATCAACAATGAAAAACATATCCCATAGAAAGTCAAATGTGTCTTCAATGAGAGAACCCTTAATTTCAGAAGAGAGGATAATGTCAAATCCCCAGAGTATATTCAGGAAAACAAGCAGCAGTACTCAAGAGCCTTGAGAAGAGGTTTTGCTAAGGTTGAATGCAAGAATAAGACCAGCCTCCTAATGACCCCATGAAAGTGCTGGAGACAAAGCTGAAAGAAGTGACCTTGAATAGGGTTCCATTTCACATGGCATCCAGCTTTGCTTTAGGCTCAGGCCAATCTTATGGTGCTTATTTTATATTACAGTATAGAAAGAACACGTTCTGTGAGATCTGATGTCAGAATTAGAATGTCAGTTGCACGTCAAAATGTAAGTGATTCAATTCAATTAGAATGTCAGCTGCACGTCAAAATGTAAGTGATTCAATGCCATATTTTTTGATGTCAAGCATAATTGCAGAAAATGCCCAGAGAAGTTTCCTAAAGGAAATAGAAACAACACTGGTAACAATAGTGACTAAGGGGAAAAATCTAATCAACAGAGGTATCTTCAGATTAAGGAAGTCGAAATTTCAGCGAGGCTGCTTGCTGCTTCTGTAAAAAATAACTCTGAATATCTACAACACACTGAGAGATGGCCACAGTCCCAGAGCAATTGATGGGATGATCCTTTTTTTTTTTTTCCTCCAAAAGGATTCCCCAGCTCACAGCACTTCACTTCATAGGAGGGGCATTTCTGAAAACAAAATACACATCCCTTTTGAACATCAAGGGAGGTTTAGCATTAGGTCCAAAAGACTGCCTTTGATGTTGAAGACATGGGATGTCATTCAACAGGATGAGGGAATGCCAAGGGGTACAGTCATAAACCAAGACTAAACAGCCAAGGATGGATAAATTTTCAGTCACTCCTTGTGATGGTCCCCTGCTAGGTTTTCTGACGATGTGGAGAGATGATGCTTTGCCTTTAGTACATAAAGATGAATAGAAATAGTTGTACCTATGTTTCCCAAAGTTACCAGAAGAATTCTGAGGTTCACACCTGGTTCCATGGGAGAGGAGTGGTGAGATATGTTTTTCATTGTTGATACTTTGTCACACCAATAAGGATGAAATGAGAGTCTGCCTACATTTTGCTTGCCCTGAGAACTTCAAAAAACTGAATGAATACCCCAGTAGAATTCCCCTCTTTTTGCCCTTATCTCCTCTCCTTTTTCTTTTTCAATTGAGCTCTAGAACAGAGATATAAAAGGGTTACCAGAGGCAGTAGAAGAAAGCAGTGAATCACAGCCAAGGAGAAGCCAAGGAGAAGCCAAGGAGGAGCAGGAGACAGGGTAAGGGTGAAGGGAGAGGAAGAGGAATGAACAAAAAAGTCTGTTAGAGAATTGAAAGGTAAGCACAAGGAGAAGAGCAATCTTTCCAAACAAGGGCAAGAAAGACATATGTCTGGGGTAGGTAGGGACTGCTGGCTGCTGCTGGAGCAAGTAAGGCCACTGACACCCATATGCATGCATGAGCAGTCAATGTGTACATTTTTATCAGAGGTTATGGTTGGAGTTCATTATATGTTGATAGTGGAGGAAAAATATCTATTTTTGGTAGTAGAACATGAGATGTTTAGAACGCTCAGGGATCAGAAATACAGATTTTAAGAGCCTATCATGTTCTGATACTAAATATCTGAGTAATGCACGTACTATAGAGTGAGACAGTATGTAGGCAAAAATGGAATTTTCTAACTTCTCGTTTCTTTTCATAACCTAGATAGCTGCACCCTTGACTGGTTAACTTCACTCACAAGTTCATGAATCAAGCAGCCAGAACTGTACCTGTTTCCTCTATAGGGCCACCTCCAAGGAACAGAACTATTCATTTCCCTTTAGAGAACTCAGTTTAAGGGGTGCATAGTGAAGTCCTTGACAACATCCTAGATACTCTCAAATAGGTGTACTAAATCCTTCTTCTAAAACTCACTGGATTTGCCAAATCTAATTCAAGATTGTAGCCAGTGTCTTTTCTCTTGAGTGTTGTTACTGAAGATTGAAACAAGTTTTCTAGACTCAGCACAGTTCAAAACAAAAATTTTCCCCTTGAGGCTCAAGGGGGTTTAACTGGATTCACTCAGGAGCCTCAAAATAACCACTGTTGTGAATTGCATGTACTAACATGCCTTCAGTGGCTGTCGCTGAATTAACAAGTGATTCCCTGTGGAGGGTGTGACTAGTTGGTCATATCCAAGTTGAGTCAGAGCAACTCACATGGGCTATAAAAAGACCAGCAAACATAAATAAAACAAATGAACTACACAACCAATATTCCAGAATTTGAAGCTTGGATTCTTTAATAATGTCCCAGGAAAGTAATTTTCAGATGAAGAAAACTTGCTTTGGATATAATAACAACGTATCTTTTGAAAGTAATAAAAGAATGTGAACTTTTGCCCATTACATATGAATTTGTTGTTGACTCCATTAACAAAGCAGTGGAGGAATTCAAAGGAACAAAATGATTTAAACTGGTGAGAATATTAGGGGTTTGTATAATTTTAAAATCTAGGAAACTGTTGTGAAAGGCACAATGACCCACATTTTTATATTCCCACTGCACATATTCAATTGTTCCTCAGAAAGAGTCCCTTAAGGCAGCAGCTTACTGTGTACATGACAAGAAACTTCCCTGTTTGCCTGTTCTCCACTCTGTCTCACACCAGGTCCCAGACTAATTCTTGTCATCTCTCTAACACAGAACCTATTACAGCACCTCAAACTATAGAGTGTTTTGTGTTTCAAAATTCATATTTTGTTTTGTTTTGTTTTGTTTTGTTTTTCTGTTAGCACATCACTCAGGATTAAGTGCTCTTAAAATAGAACTCTCTGAGGGGTGCTATGGTGTTGTAGAAAACTATTTTTTTTCTGTGTTGTTTATTTCTTGGCCTTGAGCATCCATTTACTTTCTAGCAATCATTCCTTTTCTCCTCTGGAAAAAGAAGTGCTCCCTCATTCTCAGCCCATGTGCACCCAACATGGAAATGAAACTGGTTCAAGGTCATCATGTGACCCTTCAGAGGCAACAATGCTAAGACAAGTATTCAGGAAAAGCGGGGACTTACTCCTTCTTGCTAAAAGCAAAGAGGGAATTATGCACTATACATCTATCAGAATGGCAAACCTGGAAGAGTGACAACACCAAATACTGGTGAGGAGGAACAAGCTCATTCATACATCACTGGTGGAGGTACAGACTCTGGGAAACAGGTTGACAGCTTCTTTAAAAAGTAAATATTCACTGACCATGAGGGTTTGCCAATTGCCCATTAACTTCAGCAGATACTAAAGTTAATTCAGAATGTGTGTTGTAAAGACACAGCAGTCCTTTTATATATTTGTTGTATAAATTTTTTCAGTAAACTTTGAAGTTCCAGTTGGGTCAAATTGTGGACCTTTGTTTTAAGTTCTGTTCTGTTTTGTTTTGTTTCCTCCAGAGAGCTTCAACTTAATATTGTGAGGGTTAGGAGCCTTCTCATGGCAAAGATTACTTTATAGGGTTTAAGGATCCTGAGATTACATTGGGTTTGAACTATGTCCTTTACTGTGCCCTTGGCTGCCTGAGGTGTTTTCTCTATAACCGGGATCAGGATCAGGATCTTGTGATGACAGGATGGGCAGTGGAGTGGTGCCGTGAAAGAGCACAGGGCCAACAATCCAGAGGTGAATGCATTGAAACCAACTTCTGCTGCAGCCTCATCTTATCATCCTGTGTGGGCCTCCTCTTCTTTCTTTTTCTCTCTCCAAATTCCCTCAGTATTTTGGATTTCTAGTTGCATAAAGTCAGAATTTTTGGTTTATGTCTCTGTTCAATCACCCATAGTGAGGATCTTCTGAGTGGTTACAAGAAAAATTTGGGGTCTTAATGGCCTGCCTCTTCCTCCAGGAAATTCCAGTCAATTTCACCAGGGTCAGGGGCCACATCCGGTAGTCATTTCATCTATGATACAGACATGGGAAGTCAAGCACTGTGATCACTAGGTTAGTCTTTCGTTGGGCTGGTAAGAAGTACAAAGCAAAGTACAGGCACATTGGCTAGGGGTTTCACATTGAGAGATGAGTTGAGAACCAAATGCATTTCTGCCTGCTTCTTTTTTATCATCAATGCCTGGGCCATGGGCTCCCTTGGATAACCACCTGGACATCCTTGAGAGTCAAGAGAGCCTACACAGTACATCAAGGGAGCAAGAACACAGGAAAAGTAGCTACTCTTGCCTGAACAATAACTATTGGGCCACTGGGGTGCTATGTTTAATTCCTCCAGGGTGATGTTCTCCATCTAGAAAATCTCAAAAAGGGCCAGTCCATGGGTCTGGAATGCACAATCACAAACCACATCTGTATGGCTGCTTTAAGCAATCAGTGATAGTCACCAGGATATAGTCATTAACCACAGTGATCTTGGTAATCAGGATTTAGGTGCTGACCAGTTAGGATGTTGGGTTGCTACCGTTTTCACATGTGGGAGATTCAGAGACCACCTGTCATATAGGCCAAATCTATATGGCAGGTCATGCTGTGGTAGAATTAACAGTTCTTATCTTGTAATTTGGGATGGAAAGAGATGACAACATGTGACAGAAAGATAATACAGTGCCCCATAAGCCAAACTGCAGGCAATTGGTGGATCTATCCCAGCTGCCTATTGCTGTATCATAAAACCAGTCACATAGCCAAGGAGAACTTAGTTCCCCACCCTAGGCTTACAGGGATAACTGAACACATGACACCAACACTGGATAGCTGAGATTATCAGTAGTATTATTATACCAGAGTCTGGGAAGAAGGACACAGAATGCCATGCAGGTACACACAAAAGCTTCACTAGGGAACAGAGTGAACAACCAAGACCTATGGGAGGCAGGGTTTGTAGTAAGAAGAGGGTGAGGTGACCCTACTTTCCACTGGAGAATGAGATTTATTTGTTTGAATAATTCAACAAACTAGCCAGGAACTGCAGCCCACCACTCAAAGATAAACAGGACCTGCACATGGTTCATTTGATAAAGAGTTGTTTGGCTAGGCAACTTTATTCTTGGGAGCAGAATGAGTAGGATGACTTGTGGTTAAGGCATTCAAGGCCATTCCAATTTTGTCAGATGTCAAGGCAGCACATACAGCTAATTTTAAGCCTGACACAACACTTATAGCTTCCACGTATAATTTTAAATTGAGCTGTGTAAATAAAGGAGTGCATTAGAAAGAACTTTTACCAAATTCTATCTGAAACCCTGTAAAATTGAGGAAAAAAGCCAGTACCTTTCAAGTTGTTGCTACATGCATACAACAAATATTCTTGCACAATGTCCATATTTTTTCAGCATTTTGTAAAACAGGGAGATAATTAGTCTCTAATTCACCATAAAGCTAAACCACTAGGGAGTAACAGAACAGTCATTAACCAGACACTCAGACTCACTTCATTGCCCTTACTGGGACAAGGAGAGGATCAAAAACAATCAGGCATTTCTGACTAGTGTGGGCCTTAGCAAAATAATGTTCTCATCAAACTCTGAATTTTTAATATTAATTGAAGACAATCTTCTTCACCTTAGAACCAGCACAGGCATTTTGTGCATCCTTCATGTCCATTTCTCTATTTTAAACCTGGGCAGACCTACCCAGTCATACACAGCTAGCTTTCTCCTCTTGACTCCAGAGAGTACCAAGCCCCTACCCTGTGATGCCTTTAGCCTTTATTCACACCCTTTTCATTCTACTGTGCAAAGACAGAGCATTAACCAGTCAAGTAAAACAGAGTCCTGCTATGGCTTTTAATGTCAACTTCCCTTCAAGCAGAAAAGTGGGCCACTGTGGAATGACAATTGAAGACAATGGCAATGAAAATCTAATTCCCAGAAGCCAGCACTCCATTTTCAGCAAATGATAAAAAAAAAGGAGATTCAGTATTTCTTTCTCATTAGCAGCAAAGAAAGAACTTGGAAAGGATAAAACAATACAGGTGGAATTGCTATGGGGCTGCCCATGGGAAAAGAGAGTAAGCTGTCGGGATAACAACAGGAAAAACCAGTTTAGCTAAGTCAGTTACCCCAGTGGGTCATCAGGAGCCTCAAGTAAGCTCCTGGGTTGAAGAAGGGAAAGGAATGTATCAAAGCCAATACCTCTGAGCAAACTCAGAGGAAGGATTTGACACGGAAGGGATGTTTTTCTGCTAGTTCATACTCTCTGAGAGTGTGTAAATCTAAGATAATATGCACATTCACTTCTATACTAAAGAAAGCAAAACACCAGCTTAGAAGCAAATAAATGTAATCTGCCTGCCTCCAATAAAACAGTTCTTAGTTTGCACATTTCCTACCCATTGTGTTCTGTCATTTTTATAATTTACAACCTTTGTACCACAAAGCCTGCCTAGGACACCATCTGAGTAGGCAGACTTTCTCGCCATCTGACCCAGGACCAGATGCTACTAGCTATTTGTCCACCCCAAGCAACCTCCTGGAAGTTCCCTTCTCCAGGGCTCCTTTTTTTCTATCATATGGATTATTGGAACACTTACTCCATGCCTGAGGGGTACTGAATTCCTGCTCACAGGCCAATTACAACCACATGCATGTGCTTAAAAGGAATCCCATGCAGGGACTGGGCTAGCCAAGGGGAAACTGGTTGCATCTTTCAGAAATCTTGAGATGTCTTGGCCTCATCCAAGGTAGCCTCAACAGAAACCCCAGAGCACTTCCAGACAGACATTTTTTTTTTAAAAAAGGGGGGGCTGCGCCTGGGTGGCTCAGTGGGTTAAATCCTCTGCCTTCAGCTCAGGTCATGATCCCAGGGTCCTGGGATCGAGCCCCACATCAGGCTCTCTGCTCAGCAGGGAGCCTGCTTCCTCCTCTCTCTCTGCCTGCTTCTCTGCCTACTTGTGATCTCTGTCTGTCAAATAAATAAATAAAATCTTTAAAAAAAAATGTACCTTCCAAGGACATGCACATAAGGACTCATGATAATCTAAGAGGTTAAATCTGCACTGGAGCATGCTAGGCACTGGTTCTACTATGGCAAGCATTCAATATTGCTCCTGCCCTCAGATTGCCCATGCTTAGAGGAAACTGACTGACGAAATAATCACAAAAATACAGATGTAATAGCAACTATGATAATTCACATTGAAAGATATATGAGGCCCTAGAATTCTACCATCTGGAGGTTGACCTTGCCTGGGATGTAAGCAAGGCGTCACTAAAGCAAGCTGAGACCTCTAGGATGAGAGATAATGAGCACAGTCAGGTGGAAGAGGCATGAGCCTGAACAAGTGTAAAGGCCCTATGGTGGGAGACAAAACAAAATCAGGTTTTAAACAACTGTGGGTCTGTAGCACAGAGGATGCTGTTCTGGACCATGACTGAGAAGCATTAAACAGAGTAGAATACATAAACTCCTGGGATATGTCTTCATAGTTGGAGCACCAGGAGGCCATGGGAGGGTCAAAACAAAGAGAAATAGGAAAGAGGGGTATATGAGGTTCAGAATACCTGACAGCTGTTAGCAGGTTATCAGCAGGTTAGATAACTGGGTGAGAGTACACCACGGTGGGACAGCCAAAAGAGTGTTACAGGAGCTGCCTCAGGAACTCCATCTTCTATATATCCACCATGAGGAAATCCTTCCAAGGAGTGGAGGAAGGTTGGACCCAGGTGTAAGGAGGAGTTGCTTATTGGCAGTCCTGAGCAGGGCACAAAGAATGGGGAGGATGGAAGGTAAAAATAAGAAGAATGGAGAGGGAAAAAGAGAGGAAATGGTAGAAAGCGGGGGGGGGGGGTCTTGAATTGGAGGAGGATACGGAATCAGCTTCTTTTGATCATTTGCGGAAGTGCTGGTTTCTAGGAGTTAAGTTTTTTGTTCTCATCATCTTCAATTGTCATTCCACAATGGCCCACTTTTCTGTTTGAAGGGAAATTGACATTAAAAGCAGTAGCAGGACTCTGTTTTACGGGACCAATTAATGCTCTGCCTTTGCACAGTGGAATGAAAGGGGTGGGAATAAAGACTAAGAACATCACAGGGTGGGGGCTTGGTGTTCTCTAGAGTTAAGAGGAGAAAACTGTGTGTGACTGGGTAGGCCTGCCCAGCTTTAGAATAGAGAAATGGACATGAAGGATGCACAAAATGCTTGGTGCTCGTTCCAAAGGGAAAAAGCTTGTTTTTTACTATTAAAATTTCATTGCTTGATGATAACATCCAAGAAGGGGAGGAGGAAGAGAAGAAGTAGGGGAAAATAAGGAGCTGTTTGTAGGGAAGACTACAATCTGTGCTAGAGACTTGCATTTGGACACACAGTGGTGTCACCTGTGCCCAGGCAGGAAGGGTACAGAGTAAATCTAGTGGTCTCTGGAGGGAAGCTGAAAAGAAAAAGATCAGAGATGACTGACCTGGAAGATGACCTCACTTCAAGGAAAGAAAGGAAGTGTCAACCAGAAACTGATGGATGGCTAAGATAATGTAGTGTCATGGAAGAAGAGAAAAGAGAATATCTCATAAAGAAGAAAGAAGAGAGCAATGAGCCATGCACTGTGACTGTGATTGGACAAATAAGGCAAAGCTTTCAAACATCCTTTGTGGGGCACCTGGTGGTTCAGTCAGTTAAGTATCTGCCTTCAGGTTAGGTCATGATCTCAGGGTCCTGGGATGGAACCCTGTATTGGGTTCCCTGTTCAGTGGGGAGCCTACTTCTACCTTTCCCTCTGCAGCTTTCCCTGTTTGTATATGCTTGCTCGCTCTCTCTCTCTCTCTCAAATAAATAATTAAAATCTTTAAAAAATTAATTAAAAAAAATAAAAATGTCCTTTGTGTATACCATGTTCACAGCAGCATATGTCACAACAGCCAAAGGGAGAGAATACCCAAATGACCTTCAAAAGATGACCAGTAAACACTCTATTATATACATGCAATAAAATATCATTCAGCTTTAGAATGGAAGGAAATTCTGACACATGCTACATCATGGATGAACCTTGAGGACATTATGCTGAGTGAAATAAACCACCACAAAAAGACAAATATATATGATTCTGCTTATATAAGTTTCCTAGGGCGGTCAGATTGAGAGACAGAAAGCAGAGAGGTCATTTTCAAGGACTGTGGGAAGGAGAAACTGGAAGCTAGTGTTTCATGGGAGAAAGTTTCAATTGGGGAAGATGAAAAAGTTCTGGAGATGGATGGTGGCAATTGTTGTGCAACATTGTAAATATACTTAATGAGACTGAATTATACATTCAAAAGTGTTTAAAATGATTGACTCCATGGTTTTGGTTGCTTTGTTTTGTTTTGTTGTTGTTGTTGTTGTTATTTTTAACCACAGCAGGAAACTAAACATAAAATGTCCTTTGGGCTTACAAATAAAGAGGACATTGGTGACCATAGCAATGGCTAATTTGACAAGGGGATATTTCAAAACCTGCGTGAAAGGGTGCATTTGGGAAATGGTGTCAGTGGGTGAGACAATTCTATGGAGATTTTCCCTGGTAAGGAGAGGGGCAACTGGCCAGGGTTGATGCCAATTATGAGTGGGTTTTTTTGTTTTTTGTTTTTTGTTTTCCATGGGAGAGGCTTGAACACACAGGCAGCATCCAGGGGTGTGGATAGTTGAAGACCCTGGAGGAGGCTGGGAAGCAGGACACAGGGGAGCAATGAGCTGGAGCAAGAGATGAAGACAGGCAGAGTGAGGGCTGTTTGTAGAAAGAAGAGGAGGAAATTCTGATCCCATGGCCCTTATTTCCTTTGCAGTGTATCATTTCATCAGCAGCTCCACTGAAATACTTTCCCCTTTGTACAATTCCCATTTTGCATCCAGTACACGATGTCAGGAGAATGGTCCAAGATGAGAGCTTTAGCTTAAAAAATAGAAGATGAGGTTGGTATGTTAGATTCCACATAGGGTCCAGGTCCCCATCTCTTCCCCTTGCCAATTTTGGAAGGAAGATGAGCATTTTTGGAAGAGGTTGAAGAATAGTACTTCAACATGAAGTGCTGATTTGGAGAGTTGCTCTCCTGGAGGATGTTGACCAGAGCATGGGTGCTAACATTTTGGATTCTCTCTTCCAAGCTAAGTAGATATGAGGAAGACTCAACCCAGTAGATGGTGGCTCTCTTCACTTCCTATTGGAGGAGTCTCATAGTTGCCCCATCATACTCCAAGCAGCCCAGCATCTCCTCTTAGGTGCTGCTTCATGGGTGGCTTGCAAAAGCCTCTTCCTTTCCATCCTCACAGAATTCTGTGCTGGGACTTTCCTCACACCAGAGGATTCAGGGGTGTGACTTGCATCTTGGCTTAAGGTGAGTAAGGTTGAACATTCCAGGTACAGAGCTAATGCATTCTATTCACCCACACTCGGATCTGGGCCTCACATCTGCCCATCCTCACTGCCTTTGTCTTTAGTGGATACCTCCTCTGAAGAGGTAGAGGAGGGAAGAATTCTGTCATTTCTGGGCCCTGACACAATACCTTAATAACAGCTCACCGAGTCATTGTTTCTTACAGAGATTAGAAAAGGGATTTATCCTAACATCTTCAAACAAGAATGTGTGAACAAACCCCCATTCCCATCATTTTAGGGGCTAAAAATTGCCTAAGAACATATTTTTAATCTTTTTAATAAGTACAAAGAGAGACCTTCCAAATTGTATGGTATCACAGAACTGCTAAGGCCTTAGACATAGGCTGTTACAAACATGGGTCTTTATTCAGCTTGTGGTGGGCCATAGCAGAGGTAGCAATGGATGAGATCTCTGACTTCTCATTCTGTGTTAATAAGAAGGATACTATCTGTGCTGTCTTGTCCCCAACGATTTGCATCATTTGGTAAATGAGCCATCCCTATCTTCTTTCTTGTTGCAAGGCAAAGTGTGATAATATGCATGGGAATTGGTTAGAGGGTTAATGTCAGATTATTCTAAAAGTAACCAAGTATGTTATCATCACCTTATGCCAACCATATAGAAAGCCATCTCCATGCAGATGACTGTCTCCAAATTTGCTGTGTTCCAGGAATCCAAGAGTGGACATAGCACTGAACGTTTCTTGAATCATCTCAATCCTTGTTCTTTGTACTCAGAGAGGGAGCCATTTGTTTGATATTTGTCATATACCTTGATGTCTATGATTGGTCAGCTCTCCACCTATATCATGTCCAGCCTAAGAAATTGAAGCCTGAGATTGGCTGAAGTGAGTTGGTAAGATGGAATTCTAAAGCCAAGTGCTGTGTTAAAATCCTGGGTCCATCATTACTAGTTGGGTGACTTTGGACAATATATTTCAATTCTCTTGTACCAATTCCCTTATTGGTAGTTTGAGAAGATAAGGATACCCATCATGAAGATTTTTGGGGATAGATAAATCCTAAAACACTTAGCATAGGACTTAGTACATTCATCAAATGTCAGCTGCTTCTCACATGGCTATGACATATGTGTTGCCTATGTTGCCTGGAACAATGGGTATTTACTAGCCATTCAAGACATTGGTATGTAATTCTCTGACTTGGGAAGAAAAGGGAAATTTCTTCATCTTTCACAAATTTCTGTGCTTTTATGGCTTCCTCTCTGAGCTCTGAAATGAATCTGGGATGGGAGTGAAAATGACTGGCCAAGCTCCCTGAGGCCATGAAGATACAAATGCTGGGACAATGCCTGCCCTGAGCCTAGCACAGCAGTATGGACCCAGCTGGAGTCCCCAGAAATAGGATGAAGATTCATCAATACTAAGTATATGCATAGCTTTATGTTCTAAGAAGCTGTAAGTCTTTATTGAAAGAACTGAACTCTATGGGTTCTCTAACCTGCACACTTAGGGAAAGCGTTGTTTTCATAAGACCCATCATAATTGTTGATTGTCTCCAGGTTCCATCAGACACGAGGGCCACTTCAAGTCCTCAGATTTACTGAATATTATAAAAATGCTATTTCTCCCTCAAATTATTCTATAAGTTTAACGTGATGCTAATAAAAATTCCAATTGGAGTTTTTGAGAAACTGAAAACACACTTAAATTATATAGAAGAATAAATATCCATAAAAAGCCAAATAAACTTGGGAAATACAATTGTAAAGAGTGTATGTAAAATATTATGATGTTAATTTTTCAATATTAAGCTACCAATTCTGTTTTGAATTGCAGGTATCTCTGCATTTTAAAAATGTCTTATATTAGGTTCAGAAGGAAATATTTTGCATAGGAATAGCACATATTAATACCAGGAAACATTTCAGATTATCCTAAGAAGCAGGTTTCTCTGTCTTCTGAAAAGGAGATTTTTAGCTTTGAGTCCACAGAACAAGTGTAATAAAAACACAGTATTACAATTTTAAATGTGAATTGACAGGCAGCAACTTCCCCCTTTGTGTTCAATTTTGAAATGCTGCACAATTAATCCTCATAAGGTGTTTCATTACACCTGTTTATAAAGACACAGAAGCAGGAGGCATAGCTAAGGATTTCACAGAAGATGGCTGGAGACGATTTTTCAGAGCCAGGGCTCTGAAATCAAAGTCTGGACAAAAGTCTTATGATCTATGACCATACCTCAGTTCTCCAAGAGTCAGCATGAAAACAACAGAAAGAATCCCACATATTTTTTTTCCCCTTTGCACAGCAATTTCTTAAAAAATGCATGTAGAGAATGAATGACACTGTGTGTGTGTCTTTATGAATGTTGATCAATTGTCTAGTTGTTCATCTGTTCTGCATCCCACCCACTACATGCTATGTGGAATCAGCAGAGATGGCAGCATAGGGATCCAGAAAATGGAGGGCACAGGGACTCATTCAGGATAAACTCAACCCCATCCCTTATTGGCCAGTCAGAGCCACTCAGAGGGAAATGAATTAATCAACCAATTATTTTTTGGGAACTTATGTGTCACACACTCTAAGGGATACAAACAAATGTCAAACTTGGTTCACAGACTAGAGAAGAACTTATAAATAAAAATATCATTTGCAACACCTGGCAGAAACTGATATATAACCTAACTCATTGACTCAGATCTGGAAAGGTCCTAAGAGCATGATGGTCATGGTTCCAAATCTGAGTGCACATCAGAATCCCAGAGATACTTTTTAAAAATAACAATTTCCAAGACCCAGCCCAGAGGTAGTGAATAAGAATATGTGGATGAAGCTCCATAGTCTCATACCATAATACAAAAATCTCTAGGTTTCAATCAAATATCATTCATCATACCAATAACCAGGAAGATCTCACAATGAGTGGCAAAACACAGTCAAAAGATTCCAATATTGAGATGACAGAGGTGTTAGAATTATCTGACAAAAAAGACATAAATTGCTCTTTAATGAGCAATTACAAATACACTAAAGCAAATTTTAAAAAAGAAAACTGCATCAAAGAAATAGAAGTTATGAAAAAAAAAAACTAAATGGAAATCTGAGAACTGAAAAACAAAATAATCAAAATAAGAAGCTTGATGAATGGGTTCAACAGCAGAATGGAGGAGACAGGAAAGAATCAGTGAATTTGAAGATAGAACAATAGAACTGCCCAATGTGAACAGAACATAAATAGAAGAAAAGTGAACTGAGTCTCAGGGAGCTTTGGAAGGAACCACAATATAAGCTGTAGCATTTATGTCACTAGAATTCTTCCTTATTGCCTGCCAGAGTGGAAATTGTGACTCCCATATGGTCTCCACTGATGCTGGGTGGGGTAGGGAACTTGGGAGTGGGGTGGTGGTGATATTCATTTCCATCTGGCAGAGGAGTAATGTCCTGGCTTTCCATATGGGGTGATCTATGACGGCCTCTTGAGAGTGGAAAATGTAAGCTACCCACAGGGCATTTGCTGGCAGGATTGGGGTAGGGCCATAGTTGTTCTGTGGGGTTTGGCAAAAGTCAAACATCGATTGTCCAAATATTTTCTCTCACTTGGCTGCCCTTTCCTCGGTCCTTGGGCTTGGAGTCCTTTTTAGTCTGTGCTTACTCATGATTCTGTTTTTCTGGTTTCTCCAGGACACAGTCTGGGGCATATGAGGTAAAAGGAAAACCCAGAGAACTCCCTACCATGTTTTTTGAGTGCTAAGGTCCCTGGCAGGTCTGTCTTCTTCTCTTTACCTTCAGGAGTCTTCTTAATATTTCTTGTACTGAGTAGTAGGAATAGAGAAAAGAATATCTACTCAATTTTCTTGGAAGTGGAATTTAAGATACTTTTCAAA
Source organism: Mustela erminea (assembly GCF_009829155.1). Taxonomy (NCBI): domain Eukaryota; kingdom Metazoa; phylum Chordata; class Mammalia; order Carnivora; family Mustelidae; genus Mustela; species Mustela erminea. Next base: position 27,031,443 of record NC_045618.1, read on the forward strand.
AATTCAGATTAGAAATTATATGCTTCTCTAGAGTTTCTGATAGAACTACTTCTAATGGGATTATTTTCTCTCCTTCCTTCCATTCCCACTGATAGCCTTTGCTACTGCCAGGAACTCTTTATGGTTTCACTTTATATCAGAAAAAAAAATAGGTAATTTTATTTAATTGTGAAGAGAAATATATTTTATTTTAATAATGAAAGCAATTTTTCAAATATGCATACATTCCTCAAAATACTGTTCTTGGGGGAAGCTGGAGGACATACCTTTTTCTACCCTCTGAAAAACTACCTTCCTTAAAGGTCTCCATTCCTTTCAAAAGTCAAGGCTGTATTTGTTGGAACAAGCAATAAATTGTCCTTATCTCACCAGTACTAAAAAGAGACTCTCATATAATTTGGAGCCTGCACACTTTAAGTAGGAGACAGACTGTAATATTAATTTCCTTACAACTTGAGCCAGGGCATCATTTTAGGCTGACCTACCTTTTTTTTTTTTTTTTTTAAAGATTTTATTTATTAATTTGACAGAGAGAAATCACAAGTAGACGGAGAGGCAGCCAGAGAGAGAGGGAAGCAGGCTCCCTGCTGTGCAGAGACCCCAGGACCCCGAGATCATGACCCGAGCCGAAGGCAGCGGCTTAACCCACTGAGCCACCCAGGCGCCCCTAGGCTGACCTACCTTTAATAGTCAATGTTTTTTCTGCCTCTTAACTCTAACTTTCTGGTTTACAGGATTTCACCATGTCTTCACCCAGCCTCATGGCCAGTCAGGAGAGGTAGTGTACTATACACTGATAGAGAATCTCAGATAATAAGAGCTATCTGACCTCATAGTAACACAGACAGGAGTTTGGACTACAGAACATTTTTTTTCCAACAGTTCAAAGGTCTTCAGCCACGCTCAGCTCCTCTATATGTAGATCCAGGTTAAAGTAACCTTCTTCTCAGGTGTCTTTGTACATCGATGGTTTTCACCTGGGTTCAGTTTTGCCCCCTAGGTTACATCTGGCAATGTTTGGAGACATTGATGATTGTCACAACTGGGAGCACACTACTGGGTAAAGACCATACATGCTATTAAACATCACACTAAGGGCGCCTGGGGGGCTCAGTCGTTAAGTGTCTGCTGTCAGCTCACATCATGGTCTCAGGGTCCTGGGATCAAGCCCTGTGTCTGGCTCCCTACCTGTGGAAGACCTGCTTCTTCCTCTCCCACTCTCCCTGCTTGTGTTCCCTCTCTCACTGTGTCGTATCCAAAAAAAGCAAAAACAAAAACAAAACAAAACAAAAACCTCACAGCACACAGGACAGCCCCCACCACAAAGAAATATTAGATTCAAAATAGTGGCAGTGTTCATCCTTTCTGATGGAGGTTGGGGTACCAGGTGGTGGGTATTATAGAGGGCACGGACTGCATGGAGCACGGGGTGTGGTGCAAAAATAATGAATACTGTTATGCTGGAAATAAAATAAAATAAAATAAAATAAAATAAAATAAAATAAAATAAAATAAAATAAAATAAAAAACATTATTTAATAAAAAAAAAATAGTGGCAGTGTTGAGAAACTCTGATATGCTTAAATCTTTAAGAACCTGTTTATGAAGGGGCGCCTGGGTGGCTCAGTGGGTTAAGCCGCTGCTTTCGGCTCAGGTCATGATCTCAGGGTCCTGGGATCGAGTCCCGCATCGGGCTCTCTGCTCAGCAGGGAGCCTGCTTCCTCCTCTCTCTCTGCCTGCCTCTCTGCCTACTTGTGATCTCTCTCTGTCAAATAAATAAATAAAATCTTTAAAAAAAAAAAAGAACCTGTTTATGAAGATGGTTCCATAATACAAGCTGTATATTACCTAGTGACATTTCTCAAATTGAGTTTTTTGTTGTTGTTGGGGGGAGGGTACATTTATTTTCAACAAACTCCAAAAGAGAGGAGAGAACATAGTCCAACAAGTTTGGGAAAATCTTCAAAATATATCCCCCTCTTGGAGATTTGCAATGCTCATGAACACTTAGAAACATACACAAGTTGTCTGAAGCAAGAAATATTTCTATTTTTTGAACACACCCTTTTCCTAAATTCCATGTCCTCTGAACTCCTTCTATTCTGTGAAACACAAATTAGCATATAATGACCTTTAGGTAATGTTTCAACTTGAGATTTCTGAAAGGAATGGTTGTCATGGGTATTTAGGTATCTTAAGAAAATTTTCATTTTAATACCTTTAGAACAGACAAGTACTGCAAAAGGAGATAAAACCTTCAAATATTAACCTTAACTTCAAACTTCCATTAAAATTCTATTGTAAAGAAGAAAATAAAGCCTCAACATCTCTGATGATATTTTCTGTCTTTAAAAAATATGTATTGTGATCACAGTACCATCCTAAGAAAGATATTATTTGACCATGTCCTTGAGTCTAACACAAACAGCCTGCACCCTCATAAACCAAGAGTATTAAAATCTCTAAGGTTTATTTATATATTAATTTTAAAATTATTTTACTGGGGCGCCTGACTGGTTCAGTTGGTTAAAGCCTCTGCCTTTAGCTCAGGTGATGATCTCAGGGTCCTGGGATCGAGTCCCACATTGGGAATCTCTGCTCAGCAGGGAGACTGATTCCCCCCTCTCTGCCTGCCTTTCTGCCTCCTTGTGATCTCTGTCAAATAAATAAGTAAAGTATTTTTAAAAAATAAAAAATAAAATGATTTTACTATAATAATGTCCCAGCACAATTCAGAGAAATGAATTTGAAATCATACACAATTCTAAAATACAAAGGAATATATTCTATCCTTTTAGAGAATATCTTCATGTCCATAAATATGGGGCAGAAGCAGTTTTACAATAACAGGATCTGATTATTCTCCTTTTGTAAAACCTATCCTTTTTTTTAAGCCAACAACATGTTACCAACATCTTTTTGGAGTCATTAATCATTATAAATCCTTAACCATCTTTCTAATGTCTACATAGTATTACAATGTATGTACAACCTGAAATTAACTTGGTAATATTGAATATTATTATTTCACACTACTTACTATTACAATGTCTCAGTTAACCTCTTGTTTAACTCTTTTTCTATTTCAGCAATTTTTTCAATAAGACAATGGCCAATTGACTCAAAATATGAAGGTCTTATATTTTTGTACATATTTTTACATAAATATTAGACAAATTCATAATCCAACATGAAGTATTAAAATTACTTCATGCCATTTGATGTGGAAATGTTGGTTGGGTTCAGAGCTGATGGCCAAAAAAGAATTCTGTTGATTTTTTTTAATGTAAAAACATGTTTTATTAAAGCATTAAGACAGGACCTGTAGGCAGAAAGGGCTTCATTGTGGTTGTGAGGAGCAATTGATTATGTACTTTGGAGTTAGGAGAGGTAAAGACAAAGGGAGGTTTCCAAAAGGACTTTCATATCCTAAAGAAGACTCATAAGAGGCAGAGACAGCCAATACAACATATATGAAATTCCTTGAGTAGAAAGGATCCTCTGTCAGCTAGAAGTTATGACAAAGAGGGAGTACTGGCACCAGGCAGGGAGACATGGGAAAAGAAAAAAGAAGGTTAATATTATAATGAGAAAGAGAAGTCCAGTAAAAACAGCATTGATAGTTGACCAAAATCTTCCTCTAGGCCAAGAGTTTAGCCAATCATTAAAGGAAAGAGAGGGATCTTTTAAAGTGCTGATTTGAGTATTTATATCTTTTAGCAATCCTATTATGTTTTTGTGATCTCTAGAATATATACACAACATTCTGTTTTTATGATAGCACATGTTCCACTTTGGGCAGCAGTTAAAATATCTAAGGCCACTTTGAGAGTCATTTAAGGCCTTAGTTGCATAGCATGTGATGTTAGCTATCATCTGTCTTTTGTTTAGCAAGCAATCAGTTCATTAATAAGAGACACTTTTATGGAAAAAAAAAAGAAAAATAGAAGTTCATGGCTGGGACAAATTACAAACCTTGTGTATTGGGTCTTGAGTGGTTAAGATCTTAAGATCTTTAAAAAAAGTTATTAAAACATTTGTTCTCTATAATAACCCTCATTTTTATTTTATTTTTTAATTCAACTAGCCAACATATAGAACATCATTACTTTCAGATGTGGAGTTCAGTTAATTGATAAGTTGATACAACATCCAATGCTCATCATATCATGTGCCCTCCCATCACCCAGCTACCCCATCTCCCCACCCACCTCTCCTCCAGCAACCCAGTTTCTTTACCATAGTTAAGAGTGTCTTGTGGTTTGTCTCCTTTTCCATTTTTTCCTTCCTTCTGCTGTGATCTTCTGCACTGTTTCTTATATTCCTTATATGAGTGAAACCATATGATTCTTGTCTTTCTCTGATTGACATATTTCATTAAATATACTCTTCAGTTCCATCCACTTTGATGTAGATGTTAAGTATTCATCCTTTGTGATGACTGAGTTAATATTCCATTGTGTAAATATACCACTTCTTTATCCATTCATCTTCAGTGGACATTTCAGCTCTTTCCATAGTTTGGCTGTTGTGGACATTGTTGTTATAAACATGAGGGTGCCTTTCTAGATCACTACATTTGTATCTTTGGGGTAAATACTCAGTAGTATAATTGCTCTGTTGTAGGGTAGCTCTATTTCAAACACAGTGTTTTCCAGGGTGGCAGCACCACCTTGCATATTCTCACCAATCTCACCAATCTGGCATTTCCTGATCTGTTAATTTTAGCTATTCTGACTGGTGTGAGGTGGTAACATATGAGGGTAGAAACATTAAGTTGGCAACAGACCTATCTTTTCCATGGAGACCTGGCAGGCCAGAAAAGACTGGCATAATATATTCAGGAAACTAAATGAGAAAAAAATATGCAGCCAAGAATGCTTTAACCAGCTTGGCTATCATTCAAAATAGGAGTGATAAAAAGCTGGTGGCATTGAATGTGTAGTTTGCTCTGGGTAGCATAGACATTTTAACATTATTTACTGTTCCAATCCATGAGCATGGAATGTCTTTTTCATATCTTTGTGACTTCCTCAATTACTTTTGTAAGTATCCTGTAGTTTTTAGAGTACAGAACCTTTACCTCTCCTGTTAGGTTTATTCCCACGTATCCTATGGTTTTGGGTGCAATTGCAAATTGCAAACTCCTTATTTTCTCTTCCTTCTGTCTCATTGTTTGTGTATAGAAACGCAGCTGATTTCTGTACAATGATTTTATATCCTGTCACTTTGCTGAATTCCTATATGAGTTCTAGCAACTTTGGGGTGGGTAGAATCTTTGGGTTTTCCACCTGAAGTGTCATGTCATCTATGAATAGGAACAGTATGACTTCTTCATTACTGATTTGAAAACCTTTTGTTTCTTTTTGTCTGGTTGCTAAGACTAGGACTTCTAGTACTATGTTAAACAATAGTGTTGAGTGGATATCCCTGTCCTGTTCTCAGTTTTTCCCATTGAGAATGTTATTAGCTGTGGGTTTTTCATATTTGCTTTTTATGAGTTTGAGGTATGTACCCCTCTATCTCTACACTGTGGAAAGTTTTAATCAAGAAAGGATGTTGCATTTTGCCAAATGGTTTTCCTGCATCAATTGAGAGCATCATGTGATTCTTGTCCATTCTTTTGTTAGTGTGATTTTTCGCATTGATTGATTTACAAATGTTGAACCATCCTTGTAGCCCAGGAATAAATTCCACTTGGTTGTGGTGAACAATCCTTTTAATGTACCGTTGGATCCTATTAGCTAATATGTTGGTGAGAGTTTTGACATCTATTTTCATCAGAGATATTGGTCTGTAATTTTCCTTTTTGGTGGGGTCTTTCTTTGGCTTTGGGATCAAGGTAATGTTGGCCTCATAAAACAAGTTGGGAAATTTTCCCACCATTTCTATTTTTTGAAAGAGTTTCAGAATAGGTATTAGTTCTTTAAATATTTAGTAGAAGTTATCTGGGAAGCCATCTGGCCCTGGACTCTTATTTTTTGAGAGATTTTTGATTATTGCTTCAGTTTCCTTGTTGGGTCTATTCAGGTTTTCTATTTCTCCCTGTTTCAGTTTAGGTAGTTTATAAGTTTCTAGGAATGCACCTATTTATTCCAGATTGTCTGATTTGTTGGCATATAATTACTCATAATCTGTTCTTTTAATTGTTTGTATTTCCTTCATGTTGGTTGTGATCTCTCCTTTTTCATTCATCAGTTTATTTACTTGTGCCCTTTCTCTTTTCTTTTTGATGTCCAGTAAATTCAATCCAATTTATCATCCAAGAAAACTTTAAAGTTTTAGGTTATCATTGGTTAACAATGACCCATGAAAATTTTGAGACAGACAAAACTAGCCATCATTTTAAGTCATCTTTTTGCTAACAAATAGCAACAAAGATACATAATCTTATTTGACCTTTAGTCAACCTAGATAGAGGTAAGTTTCATATTTAATGCTGATAACACTAAAGACATGACTATCTTAATTATGCCAACAAATTTAAATACTGAATTGTGTTCCACTTGTGTCCCCTTAAAAGTCAATAAATTTGTTCCCATTGTCAATTTTTACCTGGTGCTCTTTGCTCCTGGACAGTGAAGATAGAAGGAAGAGCAAATGGTACTGGTCCAGATGGCATAGAAACCAGTTGTGTAGGCCATACCTAGGTTGTGCAGAAATAGGAGGGGGAGTGGAAGACAGAAAAGGTGGGGTGCCACTAGAAGGTAGAGAGAAAAAGTTCCATGTTCTAAAACTTTTCTGCTCAGACAGATGAAGAGACAGCTTGTTTTTATCCAGCAGAGTAGAAATAGGCAGTCCATGTCAGACCAGAGAAGACAGGAAAATTCCCCAAAACAAAAGGAACTTCAGCAGAGGCTGGGGAATATTGCATAAAGTCTCCATCCTGAGGTAGACTAACCACAGACTTTTGAGTCCAATTATAGCCATTAAACCAGGAAATGAATGAAGGAGAAGCCTCCACACACAGCTAGAATAACCTGAGTCTATTAGGAAGAAGAGTGAGAGAATCAGCACTCCCTTCATCAGGGATGGCCTATGTTTCCTCCAGCAACCTGGGTTTTACCCAGAGGAGGCCTAGATAATCATCACCCAATATATTAGGAGGGGTTTAAGAGCCAAACATGTTAAAGCAAACACATTCTGCAAGAGGCCCTTGGGTTGGGGTCCTAATCTAGAGACATGAAGATTTGAATATAGAATAACTCTGTCCATTTGCCCTGTTTCTTACGGAAGAGATCTGTTATATCATACTGAAGCTTATGCCCTATTAATGGGTCATTTTCCCTTACCCCCTAAGGAGTGCTGAGGCCATACAGTGTGTGTGTGTGTGTGTGTGTGTGTGTGTGTGTGTGAAAAAAACATATATGTTTTTTCATTTCCTTAAATCGTACAACTGAAATTTTTTCCAGCGAATTAAAGGCGTCCTAAGGGAGAGCCCATGGGGACTGGAGAAGTTCCATGCTCCTAGAAAAATGGAGACTGTCCATACCAAGAAAGTATTCCTGACTCCCAGCTGGCATCCCAAATGCAGGATATGTCAGAGGTTCCTGATGTCAAAGTGACCTGAGATGTCCCTTGAACAAAGTCACTCTGATCACTCCCTGCCATAAAGACCCTGTAAGAAGGAAGCCAGCCTTTCCCCAACTCCCCCATCACATTCTAGACTACAATAGGTGGCAGGATATGGATTGAGTTTGCCTTGTTGTGAAGGCCATACCATGAAGGCCATGCTGCACCTTGGATTGCCTTGTCATGAAGACTGTCATTGACCTGCCAATTTTTAACCCATAGAAAAGTTTTAAAAGAGGAAAATACCCATGTTTGTAATTTAAGTAGTTAATAGAGGACATTGATAGAAAACCATAAAGATAGAGATCCATCATGCTCTGAGACACATTGTAAAATATGTAGTCTTTACAGCCAACTTCGTTAGGAAGCAGTCTCCAGTTGTGTTTTAATTCAACTGGGTACTGGTTTTGGCAGGTTCTGAGTGGAGGTCCTATGGTCAGAAGGAGCTTGACCAGGGATGTCAATAAATGAGGAGGAAATCTTCCATGGAATTCTTACGATCAACAGCCATACAAGTCACTTAGGTGGCTATCCCTAGCCCAAGACAGACAACTTTGTATAGGGACAGAAACAAAAAGAAGGCATCAAGTTTCTTTTTGCTGACAAATAGCAACAAAGATATATAATATTATTTGACATTTAGGCAACCTAGATAGAGGTAAGTTTCATATTTAAAGCTGATAGAATGGTCTTATTACCATTCTGGCAAGGGTACTACCTACCAGCCAAAAGGCAGAGTTTCTCCTCCCTGTAGAGTAACCACAGGCTAGAGGATTGCAATTGACATGAAAGTGTTTCAATAAGACTGTACTCTTTGAAAAGCCTCTGAAATGAAAACTAAGAGAAAAGAGAAGTACACAACAAGCTCACACCAAGACTCAGAGTCAAGCAGAGAAAGTCAATTATCATGTGGTTTTACTTACTTTTGGAACATAAAGAATAATATGGAGGACATTAGGAGAAGGAAAGGAAAAGTGAGTTGGGGTAAATTGGAGGGGGAGAGGAACCATGAGACACTATGGACTCTGAGAAACAAACTGAGGATTTTGGAGGGGAGAGGGTGGGGGGATGGATGAGCCTGGTGGTGGGTATTAAGGAGGGCACATAATGCATGTAGCACTGGATGTGGTGCATAAACAATAAAACTTTTAAATGAAAATTAAAAAAAAAAAAAAAAAAGACTCGGAGTCCAGATAAGAAGACTCAAAGCCCCACTTTTGGCACTTAAATGATGTGGGAATATTGGTTGGGGTTCAGAGCTGATGGACAAGAAAGAATTCTTGAAATATTTTTAGTGTAAAAAGGTGATTTTATTGAAACATTTGGGATAGGACCTTGGGGAGAAAGGGCTACCCTAGGGTTGTGAGGAGCTGATTATATACTTTGACGTTAGGGAATATAGAAACAAAGGGAAGTTTCTAAAAGGACTTTCATGTGGTAAAGAAGACACAGGATCCTGGAGGCAGACCTATTGCCAAACTAAGGTTGTTGGGAATTCCCCTCTAGCAAAGCATTAACATTGAGACAGTTGGGAGTTCCTAGAGGAATGCTTCAAGTATTTGTCAATGAGCTACCTGTTATAAGGAAATTTAATTTTATCTACATTTTCTAGTTCCTTTGTTCCCCATATCACCACTGTCAATATTGGATAAGGTCAATGATATTTAATCTTTCTCATTCTTATGAATAAAGACTAATATCCAAAAAAAAAAAGACTAATATCCAGTTTTTATTTGACTTTGTCTTATTGTAAATAAATGTGAATATTTTCATAGAATGTAGCTATTGATATTTTCTGCCAGTACCTGAAATAGACTTCAGAAAAGATGTAAGTATATACCCAGTTCCTAGCTTATTTTAATTTTACCACAGAGAAGCCCAGTTAATCATTTAAGCCACATATTGAGTCAGTGCCACATTTAGCACTGTCCTCACTTTCCTAGAGAGGCCCTCAGAGTGAGGCCTTCCTGTCTAAACAGGAAGATCTCATCCTCACCTCCAAAGCCTGACTGTATCTTGACAGCCCATTGGGTGCCTTGGATGTCATAAGCTTCAGAGAACCATTTAATGATGCTCTAAAACCTGATTTTAGCCTATTCTGAATGCCCAAAGAGTAAAAATCAACTTTTCGTGGAAACGTCTAACTGCCACCTTTGTGTAACTGATTTTGGAATATACAAATAAATATATCCAAAATTGTAATTATATTATTGTTATAAATTTGAGTAGTTATACTTTTAAACGTTTGTAATTATGCTAAGGAATATTATTGTACACCTTCTGGATCACTATACTAAGTATTTGTAATACCAAATAGACATTCACTTCCAACTCAAAAAAGTCACAAATTTTTTTGATCTGCAGCAGAATATAATTCACAAAAATATTTTAGTAACATGTTTTGCAGAATGGATGATCTATTAAGAATTAGTCTTTGGATATATTTTAAGACAAATTTATCATCAATTCCTGTAAATTTATCATAAACTCTTGTAGTTGACATGCTCCACTTACATATACTTTTAAGAAACTGCCTTTTAAAGATAACATTTAAAAATAAGTTCTTAAAAGGTTGTATCCTTAAAGTATCATTGAAAATAAACTACATTTTGAGTAGTAGTATTTTTCTTCATTATATCTGAATCAAAAATAAATTGCCATAGTTGTTGTGTACATGAATTGTGAAATCTGAGGTAACAAAATTGACGTTTTGTTTTTAATTCATTCTAAGAATGTAGGAATAATTGCCAAATTGAATTCTGTAATTACAGTCTAAATTTAACTAAGTAACTAAAATTTAATCAATTTTTGCATGCAATTGATGTGGGAAACAGAGGCAGAAGAAAAATTATTAAATTTCCTTACCTACTGACAAGCCCTTAAAACAGGCAGAGTGACTCTCCTCTAAGGATTCAACTACCCCCACCTTAAGGCTTTGCCAAGGGCAAAGGGCAGTCCTAGCCTGACTGACTCCCTACCCTCAACCAGGATCCTGTAGGTCTACTTTAACAATTCCTTTGGAAACTTTATCTCTAAACCTCCAAGATAGTGTTGAATCATTCCCAAGCATATGGCCCACTGATATACATCTAAAGGATCTCAAGATAAGGTTTTATTACTGTTATGCCTCAATAATGGGTCCGCCATTAAAGGAAGGAGACTGATATAAAGCGAAGGTCAAGCAAAGCTTTATTTCATGCCAAGCATCAAGAATCTAACCGAACATTTGGGGACGCACCTCTTACAAGAGAGGGTCACCCTTCTCTGTTTCACAGACTAGTTTTTTTTTTAATTTTTTCAATTTCTTTATTTTCAGAAAAACAGTATTCATTATTTTTTCACCACACCCAGTGCTCCATGCAATCCGTGTCCTCTATAATACCCACCCACCTGGTATCCCAACCTCCCACACCCCCACCACTTCAAACCTCTCAGAGACTAGTTTTTAAGGGCAAAGGCCGTGCTGTCAGGCCTGGCCACCACAGATGGCCAATGAGATTGTAACACACACAGGAAACTCCACAGTGATGCTAGGTGACCAACTGAATTACAATTTACCCTAGTAGACATTTGAACCAACCTATCACATATTGATTAGGATTGGTATGGGCCCCCACCCTTTGCATACTGTCTCCCTAGCTACCAAGGAGTATGGGCCCCCACCCTTTGGTACTCCTTGGTAGCTAGGGAGACAGTATGCAACCCCCCACTGATTGGATGCCTCCACCTGGCCTGACCCACCCTTGTATCTGGGCTTTGTTACCTGGAGCTGGTTTCTGGGACTTGTTTTTAAGCAAATCCCCTGGGGAAAGGGGAGCAGGGACAGTTTAACTTTAATGAAAGCCTCTTGCTAAATAGGTCCTTACAATTACTGGTAATGAATAACCTTTTTCCCAAACAATAGCTAGCTCCTCAAGGTCCTAGAAACCTTGCTTCCAAAATTCCTCAGACTTATGCCATCCCTAACCCACTGCCCAAATTACAAGTATGAAATAGACTACTCCTCATATCCCCGGGGCAGTAGCTCTTCCTGCCCATGAGTCCTATACCTGTGCTTTAATAAACCACCATTTTGCACCAAAGGTGTCTCAAGAATTCTTTCTTGGTCATCAGCTCAAGACCTCATCCCACTGAATCTCACCTATGTTCTAGAACTCCATCACTATGAGTGCTAAAAAACAACAATTATTAACACATAGAATTATAATAAATATAATTTCCATTTTTTTGCCTCTATTTATTCCTTATATTTTTTTTTAAATTTAAAATGGATATAGTTAGAAACCTATCAGTGGCCAAAATAATTTTGACTGCCCAAAGCAAAAGTTCTCCACACAACCTTCAACAACTACACAGATCAACAGAAAACAAGTAACACTATTGAAACCTCAGATCTTCGGCATGAACTGAAGAGAGAGAACATGAAGATTTTAGATTACATGCAAAAACAAAAACCAATGTCTAACAGTGCTTTCTCGTACTATTCCTAAACCTTTTATATATGTTTGAAATTATATTTAAATAAAAAATAAACAAAACACAATAATTGGCAAACATATTTCAAGCTAATGGAAACAAAAACATAGTAATGGTTGTGGACATGGAAGCCTAAAAAATAGAATGCAAGATAAAAATGTTGGTGTTAGAAAGAAAATGACACCTTTTGATGTTAAAAGCCATAATTCACGATGACAATATAATAATTATAAATTTCCATGTATCAAGTAACACAGCTACCATCACAAAAACAAACAAACAAACAAAAACTGTAGGAGATTCAAAGAGACATAGACAGAAAAAGAATAACAGTAGATTTTGCCATATCATGCTCAGAATATATGAGACATAAAAATATAATCTTATGAAAATTCTTACATCCATACACTAGAAAACAGATCTTCTTAAATATTATATTCCTCAAAATTGATTACATACAGTAAGAAGCAGAAAACAATTTCTATAAAGGACTAGACAGTGAATATTTTAGGCCTTAAAGCCCACACAAAAACAATCATAGATTATACATAAATAAATATGATTGTATTCCAATGAAATTTAACTTATGAACACTGAAATGTGAATTTCTTATAATTCTCATAGGTCATGAAATACTGACCACTTAAAATATTTTTTCCAATGATTTATTTTTTCTTAATGATTTAACATAGGCAGTGGGCTAGATTTGGCCTGAGAACTATAGTTTTTTGGAACCCAGACATATTACGAAAGAAAGAATGAATGAACAATCTCTATAAAGTAGAAATTTTATGAATACTTCTACTTATTGACCACAATGAGAAAATTAGAGATTAACAACAAATTTTAATCAGGTCAAATGCAAATTTGGAATAGAAGGATTAATTAACAACATTTTGGGGAAAGTAGAAATGCAAACCAAAAGTACAAAGTTAAAAAAAAATGATAATAGAAGCACTGATGTTAGGCCTTGTGGGATAAATATAAAGCACTGATCAGAGGAAAGTCCATTGCCTTGAATACTTATGTCAATAAAAAGTGAAATAAATAAATAAATAATTTTCCCGCTTGACTAGAAAAAGAACAGCAAAATAGTGCAAAAGAAAAACACATTGAATAATATAATAAAAATAAAAACAAACTAACGAGGTAGGGAATATCAAACAAGTTTTAAATATTAAATCCTCCCTTTTCCTCCAAATAATTAATAAAGTGAAGTGAAAAGCCAACAGGAAGAGCAGAATAATATAAGAAACAAAAGGGTAGAAATAACCATTAACACAGGGAAAAAATTAAATAGTAAGAAGTTACTTTGTAACTTTTTGCAAATAAATTTGGAACCTAAAAGAAATGAATAATTCTGTTAAGTTAAATAAAATTAACTTAATAAAATTGATCCCATTAGCAATAGAAATCTTAGGTGCACCAATTTTGGTAGAAGAAAAGAGAAAGTTATCATAGAGTTACTCTCAAAATGCACAAAATTCAGATCATTTCAAAAGGAAATTATACACTTTCAAAGAATATATAGTCCCAGTTTTACATTAAATTTTCCAAAAAAATAGCTAATGAAAAGAAAATGTCTTGTTGAAGCAATTATAACATTGATAATTAACATTTTAAATATAGCATTTTAAAAAGTTAGAAAACAATATCATTGGCTATCAACAAAAAATATTGAATAAGTTATCAATCAACAAAATACAACACCACATTAATAATATCATGTGACCAAATAGATTGGAATGTACAACATAATCTTGTTTTAATAATTGAAATTCATTAATATAATAGATGGTATTAATAGGTCTAAAGAGAAAATCATATTATTATCTCCATTTTTCAGAAAAATGAAAAATGAAAAAAACTTAACACCTATTACAGATAAAAATACTCAAAAAATAGAAATCTATGCATACTTTCTGAAACACATATCTTGCTTAATTGTCAAATATGAGAGGTAATTCCAATAAGATCAGGTAAACAACAAGGATGCTCAGTACCTTTATTACTATTGAACCCTATACTAGACGTGTTGATCAATGCAATTAGAAAAATCAGCTGGAGGCATAAGAATTAAAAAAGAAAACTATTTGCAGAAAATTTGATAGTATATCTGCAAATCCTAGAAGATCAATGATAAAATTAACTAAAACAATAAGTTAGCAAAGAAAAAGATATAAAATTAATTTAAAAAACAATAGCCTCAATATACACTAAAAAACACCAATTGCAAGATATAATGGTAGAGGAAATATCCAAAATCAATAAGGAAGATAAAATACTTAGGAATAAGTTTAACAAGAATATGCATAACCTATAAGATCAAAAGCTGAAGTATTCTTAAAGGACACAAAAGTCGACCTACATCAATAGGAATTTATCCTTTTTCCTTGTGTAGGATGGTTCAACCTCATCAATTCTCCAAAAACTAGTTCATGAATATAAGGCAATTCCAATGAAAACATGACTTTTTTTGTAATCAATAAAATTTGCAAATTTTGGATTGATACACAATTTCATATGGAAAAATAAACATACAGATGGGAGACATCACTGAAAAAGCAAAACTCTAAGGAGAGCCAGCTAACTACCAGACATTACAAGATCTGGCATTTTAAAATTGTCTAAATATCTGCTTTTCTAAAATTTAAACAGTCTAGTATCAGAATCCAAATAGACAGAGAACAAAAAACTAAATTAGAAAGCTCATAGACCCACATAACTTAGTATATGACAGAAATCATAAGTGAAATCACAGAAGGCAAAATGAATTTTAAATTGTATTGGAGCAAGCCATTTGTTATTCAAAAAAAGTTAAAAATTAAACCCATATTTCCCAGGACACAAAAAATTAATTACAAATGGATTATATATCTAAATGTAAAAAAGTAAAAACCTTTACACACACACACAAAAAGAAAACAAGGGTGTAGGGTAAAGCTTTCTAATGCTGAGTGTGTGGGTGTGGGTGTGGGTGTGGATGTGTGCTGTGTGCTGGCTATAAACCATTTTTATCAGGTTCCAGTTAATAAATAAGAAATACTTATTCATTAACTTTACAACAGAGAACTTGGAAAGCATCATCTTAACCAAGTGGTAAAATTCACATTCCAGTAATCAGACTAATCTACATGATGTGCATTCCTTTATGATGCATTATTTTTACAAAGGTATTGGTCAAAGGTGTGAAAGGAAAAACTGAGAAACTGTTCCAGACTGAAGGAGTCTACAAAGGTTTGACAACTGTATTCAAAACATTGTCTCCAACTGCATTCTGTAATGAGAGTAAAATTGCATAGGAACCATGGATTAAATGGTAGTAATATATCAATATAGAATTGCTTATGTTGATAGTCTATTGTGGTCTTTTTGTGGAAGAGTGTTCTTTTTTTAAGGAAATGTATATTGAAGTATTTAGGGCTAAAAGGGCATTACATATGCTATGGCAATTTACAAAAAGGTCTGAATTTAGATTGAAAGAATGATAGAGGGCGCCTGGGTGGCTCAGTGGGTTAAACCGCTGCCTTCAGCTCAGGTCATGATCTCGGAGTCCTGGAATCGAGTCCCGCATCGGGCTCTCTGCTCAGCAGGGAGCCTGCTTCCCTCTCTCTCTCTCTCTGCCTACTTGTCATCTCTGTCTGTCAAATAAATAAATAAAACCTTAAAACAAAAAAAAAGAAAGAAAGAAAGAATGATAGAGCAAGCAGCAGAAATTGGGAAATCTGAGTAAGAACTATGTTAGTCACAACTATTTTTAAAAAAAATAAATAATATATTTTTTAGAAAGAATACGGACTAATGCATAAAACATAAACAGACAAATATTCTTGTCTTTTTCAAAAGAAAATGATAAAGAAAATTTTAAATGGCCAAAGACACAGACAATTCAGAAAAATGTATGTATCCTTCAAATGTATGAAAATAAATTCAAATTCATTCACAATAAAAGACATGCTAAGGGAAACTACTCTGAGATATAATTTCTCACCTATCAGATGGGCAATACTGAAAAAAAAAAACCTCTATAAAACATTGCTGGAAAAATGTAAATTCCCTTTTAGATGGAAATTTGGCAAAATCTACCATAAGCTTCCCCTTCCCTTACACCAAGTCTCCACTAAAGTAAAAATTCATTAGAAATAAAATGTTCACCATAATAGATCACATCTGGGCCACAAAATATACCTTAACAAATTTAAAAGAGGAGAAATCATAAAAAATACATTCTCAGACCATACAGAATTAAACCAGAAGTCAATAACAGAAAGATATCTTGACAACCCTCAAATATTCATAAATTAAATAGCAAACTTCTAAGTAACTTAGGAGAAAATTCTAATTTTTTCAACAAACTAAAAATAAACTCATCAAGCTTAGGAAGATGGTAGAGTAGTAAGACCCTACATTCACTCCATCTTATGTTTGCAACTAGGTATCATTCACATCTGTATAAACAAACTGGAGTGACTGGAAGACTAACAGAACAAACTCCACAACTAAATCTAGAGGATGAAGCTTCATCTAAGAGGTTAGAAAGGACAGAAATGTGATCAGGAGCTGCCTACAGAAGGGAGGGAACTGAAGGTGCAGAAAAGGGAAACAGTCCCTCGTACCTGGAAGCCCCCATGGGAAAGATGAATCCCCATAATGTCTGGCTGTGAAAACTAGAGGGGCAGAATTCCCTGAGTTTGTATAACCAGCAGGACTTGGAGCCTGGAGATTTAAAAGTCAGCTGACTCAGTACTGGGCAAGCCAATAGGGCAAGTGATAGCTGGGTCCCCATCTCAAAAAGACAGCAGCCATAGAAAGGTAGCACAGAAATGAAAGTTTGCACAATGCCTTGTTTATACTGATTTTAGAGCATGTTGGGAGCCTTCTCTGGGAACAAAGGAGCTGGCAAACACTATTTTCTTCCACATCCCCCAGCATAAATACAAGGCCACCTGCAAGAGGCTGGGCTGGACAGACATTTGCTAATTAACATGCTAGCAGTGTGCTCTGCCTATGCATTCTCCTGAGGACCCACTAACTTCAAACCTGTTGGTCTCAGCCCCAAGCTCAATGCAAATTTTTTCAATGGTGCATGTTTATTCCCTGCTATCCACCATGCACCCGCCAACCCCCATGCCACACTGCTTCATACAGCTGGCTGCCACCTGATTCTGGCTGTTTTGCTTTAAGTAACCCAGCCTAAGACTAGCAGCTACTGCAAATTTTGCTAATACTACTGTCCTGCCCTCAATGCCCTCCTATGGTCATGCCCCTTCAGAGCCATCCTTCCTGGGAATCATTAACACCATAGAGAGTAAACACAACCCACAATAGATAGAAAGTTAGTGCAGATGTCTAGACTGAAAGAAAAAGCAAAAAATGAGGGGACAAAGGAGTGTGTCCCACACAAGGAAACAAGACAAAAATCACAGCAAGATATCTAAGCAAAACAGAAATAAGTAATCTACCTTGCAGAGAATTTAAAGTAATGATTGTAAAGATATTAACCGGATTTCAGAAAAGGATGAGGGACATCAGTGAGACCGTTGACAAAGGGATAAAAAATAACATAAAGATGAAGAACCCAATAAATGATACTAAAAATACAACAGATGGAATAGTAGTAGGCTACAGGAAGCAGAAGAACAAATAAGTGACCAGGAGGATAGAGTAATGGGAAGCAACCAAGCTAAACAGGTGAGAGACAAACAAATACTGCATGTAAGAATAGACTTAGAGAACCCAGCAACACCATCAAAGCATAATATTCATAATATAGGAGTCCCAGAAGGTGAAGAGAGAGAGAAAGGGAAATAAATAATGTATTTAAAGAAATGATACCTGAAAACTATCCTAATCAGGAAAAGCACAGAGATTAACAGAATAGAATAGAAAGCCCAAAAATATATCTGTATTTATATGGCCAGTAAGTCTTTAACAAAGCAGGAAAGAATATCTATGGGAAAATACATCTCTTCAACAAATGGTATCGGGAACACTGGATGACAACATGAAGACGAATAAAACTGGACCATTTTCTTAACATCATACATAAAAATTAATTCAAAATGGATGAAAGACTTAAGTGTGAGACCAAAAACTATAAAAATCCTAGAGCAGGATGTAGGTAATGATTTCTCTGACATTGTACACCATAGCCTCCTGAGACAAGGGAAACAAAAGAAAAAACTGTATACTGAATGGGAGAAGATATTTGCAAATGATGTATCTGATAAAGGATTAGTACCTAAATATGAAGAACTTATCAAACTCAACACCCAAAAGCCCAAATAATCCAATTAAAAAATGGGCAGAAGACATAAACAGGCATTTCTCCAAAGAAGACATCCAGATGGACAAGAGACACATGAAAAGATGCTCAACGTTCTTCATCATCAGGGAAATACAAATCAAAACTATGATGAGATATCACCTTACACCGGTGGAAATGGCTAAAATAAAAAACTCAAGAAACAAATGCTCATGAGTACATGGAGAGAAAGGAATGCTCTCACACTGTGGGAATGCAGACTGGTGTAGCGGCTGTGGAAGACAGTATGGAGTTTCTTCAAAAAATTAAAAATAGAACCACCCTACAATCCAGTAATCACACTCCTGGTTAATTACCCAAAAATGCAAAGACACTAATGCAAATAGATACATGCACCCTAATGTTTATTGCAAGGGTACTTATAACAGCCAAATTATGAAAGCAACCCAAGTATCCATTGTTAGATGAATGGATAAAGATGTGGTATATACATATAATGGAATATTACTCAGCCTTAAAAAAAATGAAATCTTGCTGTGTGCATTGACATGGATGAAGCTAGAGAGTATTATGCAAGTAAAATAAACCAGTCAGAAAAAGACAAATACCATCAGATTTCATGCATATGTGGAATTTAAGAAAGAAAACAAGCAAAGGGAAGAAAGAAAGAAGCCAAGAAACACTCTTAACTATAGAGAACAAACTAGTAGCTACCAGATGGGGGTAGGTGACAGGATGTTGAAGCGGCTGAAAGGGATTAAGAGTACACTTTTCAAGATTATCACTGAATAATGTATAGAACAGTTGAAACACTAGATCATATACCTAAAACTCATATAACACTGTATGTTAACTATACTGGAATTTAAAAAATAATGAAAAAATTGAAATAAATAAGAACATAAGAAAGAATAGGATTTACAATCACAATAAAATAAAATAACTCATCAAAATCTGTGGCATACTATTTCATTGTTTAGAGGAGAAAGAACAAAAGATCTAAAAGCATTTGATCTCAGATTGAACCCAGGAAACTGAAGACATATTAACAAGTTGGACCTAAAGCAAATATATGGAAAAGAAATAATGAAAATTAGAGCATATGTCAATGAAATAAAAATATGAAAACAGAAAAGGAAACCAAAATCATTCACTAAAATATTAATAAAGTCAACAAACTTCTAGCCAGGCTAAGAAGAAAGATAATACAAATTACTCATGCCAGGAATGAAAGAGGCAGTTTACTACTGAGTCAGTAGACACTAAAATTATAATAATAAACTATGAATAAAAAAAGAATTTTCTTAACCTATTGAGAACTATTTGCAAAAATTCTATATAATATTCTCATTGGTAAGAAACTGAATGTTTAATAATTTGGAATTAAAGATATTTGTAATAACACACAAGAAAGAAATTCTTAGGTGTACTTCTAACAGAATATGTACAGAAAACCTATACAGAAAACTGCAAAACCCTGGTGAAGATTATAAAAAAGATCCAAATAAATGGAAATATATACTATGTTTAGAAGACTTAATACATTAAGATGTCAATTTTCCCTTGTTTATCTACTGATTCAACAAAATCCCAACCTAAATCCCAGCATGAAAAAAATAAAAAATAAAAATAAAATTTTTAAAATCCCAGCATGATTTTTGTTTTGTGTTTATCAGCAAACTGATTCTAAAATTATACAGAAAGACAAAGAACTGAGAAAGGACGAACAAAGTTGAACGACTGACACTGCTTGATTGAGACTTACAAAAAGCTGCAGTAACCAAAATAGTATGGTATTGAGAAAAGTATGGTATAATCTGGGAACAGAATAAATAAATAGATCAATGGAACAGTATGGAGAGCCTAGGAATAGACACACAAATATCATCATCTGACTTTTAACAGAGGCACACAGGTACTCACCAGAGAAAGTGTAGTCTTTTCAACAAACACTGGCCTGCACAATTAAATGTCCTTTGCAAAACTGAGTGAATGAATGAATGAATGAATGAGCAAATAAATAAATAGGAGCTTAGATATTGACCTAATATCTTACACAAAAACTTAGTCAAAATGGATCATATACCCCAATGGAAAATGAAAAACTAAAAATTCTAGGAGGAAAGAGGGAAAAATCTACATGATTTTCTTTTTTGTGATGAGATTTTAGAACACTAAAAGCATGATGAAGGAAAAATTCATAAATTAGACTAATATAGTTAAAAACCTTTTTCCTTTGAAAATCTCTGTTATTATAATGAAAAGACAAGCCACAGACTGGGAAACAATATTTTCAAACAACATATCTGAATTGTGACTGGAATTTTTAAAATTCATCTTTAAAACTCAACCCAACTAAAATCTTGGCAAAAGATCTAAACCATATCATCCAAGAAGGTGTACAGATGGCAAAAAAAAAAAAAAAAAAGATGATAAACAATTCAACATAATTTCTCAACTGCAAATTAAAACAGCAGTGGATTACCCATACTCATCTATTATAATTGTTAAAAAAAAAAAAAAACTCATAGGGTATTTGTCTTTCTCTGAATGATTTATTTCACTTAGCATAATACTCTCTAGATCCATCCACATTATTGTAAATGGGAAGATTTCATTCTTTTTTATGACTGAATAATATTCTATCATATTTATACTCCACATCTTCTTTATCCATTCATCAGTCAATGGACATTTGGGCTCTTTCCATAACTTGACAACTGTTGATAGTGCTGCTATAAACACTGGAGGGTATGTGCCCCTTTGAATAAGTATTTTGTATCTTTTTGGTAAATACCTAGTAGTGCAACTGCTGGATCATAAGGTAGTCCTATTTTCAACTTTTTAGGGAACTTCCATTGTATTTTCCAGAATAGCTGCACCAGTTTGTATTCCCACCAAGAGTGTAAAGGGGTTCCCTTTTCTTTGCATCCTTGCCAACCTCTCTTGTTTACTGTGTTGTCAAGTTTAGCCATTCTGACAGATATGAAGTGATATCTCATTGTTGTTTTGATTTGTATTTCTCTGAAAAGGAGTGATGTTAAACATCTTTTCATGTGTCTGTTGGCTATCTGTATGTCTTCCTTGTAAAAATGTATATTCCTGTCTTCTGCCCATTTTTTAACCGGATTATTTGTTTTCTGTGTGTGTTGAGTTTGGTAAGTTCTTTATATGTTTTGGATATTAACCCTTTATCAGATAAAGATGTCATTTGCAAATATTTTCTCCCATTCTGTAGTTGCCTTTGAGTTTTATTGCTTGTTTCCTTCACTGTGCAGAAGTGATTAATTCTCAGTACTTCATTTTTGTTTTGTTTCCCTTGCCTCAGGAGACATATCTAATAAGAAGTTACTATGGCTGATGTCAAAGAAGTTACTGACTGTTTTCTTCTCTAGGACTTTGATGGTTTTCCATCTCATATTTAGATCTTTAATCCATTTTGAATTTATTTTCTGTAAACGTGAGATTTAAGAGACAAAACAAATAATCATGGAGGATAAAAAAAGAGAAAGGAAAACCAAGAAATAGACTCTTAACTACAGAGAACAAACTGATGGTTACCAGAAAGTATATGTGCTGCCAGAGCAAACACGATGGCTACCAGAGAGGAGGTCATTGGGAGAGATGGGTTAATTAGGTGTTGGGGATTAAAGAGTGCACTTGTGATGAGCACTAGGTGTTGCATGGAAGTGTTGAATCACTAAATTGCACACCTGAAACTGTAATATTATACTCTATGTTAACTAACTGGAATTTAAATAAAAATTTTAAAAATAATTAGGAAAGTTTTAAAATTTAAAAAAAACTGACAATTTTTTGTCAGTTTTTTTTTTTTGTTTGTTTTGTTTTTGTTCTACAACCTCACCACCAATTGCTGGTGAGGATATAGAACAAAAGGCACTCTTATACATGCTTATGGGAATGCAAAATGTTACAACTGTTTCTGAAGTACTTCATAGTTTTTCATAATCAATTGTTTTACATATAATCTGGCAGTTGTACCCCTATGTACTCAATTGATTTAAAAAAGTTATGCCACACAAAAATCTGCATGCTAATGTTTATAGGAGCTTTATTTGCAATTGTCAAAACTGAAAACTACCAAAATATCCTTCAACCAGTGACCAGATAGACAGACTGGTACATACATAAATGGAAAAATACTATTCAGTGATTTTAAAAAGACCTAGCAATCTTTGCAATAAAAAAAACCATGAATTTTAAATACATTTTACTAAGTAAAAGGAGCCAGTCTGAAAATGCTACCTACTATATGATTACAATTATACAACATTTTGGAAAAAGCAAACTTATAGAGACATAAAATAGATCAGTGGTTGCAAGGGCTTTGTGAAAGGGGGAAGATTGAATATGTAATGCACAGAAGATTTTTAGGATTATAAAATTCTTGTTTGGTATTTTATTGCTGCATAGGTGACACTATCTATTTGCCAAAGCCCATAGAACTTTTTGGCACAAAGAGTAAATTTTATGCATATAAATTAAAGCAAACCCAACTAGATTGGTAGAGGATACCAGACAGAAGTGCAGACTGTAATGAAAGAATTTAAATGTGTTTAAAACATATGACATAATCTCACCAAGGAAAGAGAGCTGGAGAGAAGAACTGCTGAGCTAAGTAACTTGGGGAATAAGTAGATATTGTAAAACTAAAGACAAAATAAACTACCATAAGCACTATACACCAGATGGCAAAGTTATTTCTCAAGGATGCTGTTGTACTTATATCCTGAAAATGATTAAGTAAATGGATGGTGGATGCTGGGAGCCAAGTTTCTCACTGGTGGTGTGCAAGGTTACAGAAAAGCAAAGAGTACCCAGAATGGGTCACACGTGTGGGATTAGAGCTGGTGACAGCATTATGAATTCACGTTTTGTTTAATGTAGATACAAATGGGTATATATAGAAATACTAACAGATATGTATATAGATAGACTAACACACCCACGTATTCTTTAAAGCTCTGTCTGCTGAGCAAGCTCAGGAACAACCATGCCCCAGCCACAGCACACACAACACCTAGGGCTTAGTTTGTGGTACCATTTCCAGTAAAAGGAATCAGGACCCCTTGAAAAAGTGGCTGAATTTAGGGCTGGGACAGAAAATATTATAGACAACACTAGAGCATCTTGTAGTGCCAGAAAGTAAGGAAGTGCTGAAAAACAAGATGATGTGTTTTATTAGAAGAATACAAGCACCAAACTGCATGACCTCCCAATGGAGATGAAACATAGAGCAATTTGAGCAACCCAAATTACTACTAATAATAATAATAATGTGGTGTTAGATTATAACTTAAAATATAGTAAAAATAAATATTCATGGGTGCTGACATAAATTAATTATTAAATAAACAAGTTAATGAGGGAGAACAAACAAATCTCTTGTAGGAGATGGAGGATGGGGTGGGAGGAAATACCTTCACAATGGAAAAACTCGATAAAAAATATCTCAGCCAGGGTGCCTGGGTGGCTCAGTTGGTTAAGCAACTGCCTTCAGCTCAGGTTATGATCCTGGAGTCCTGGGATTGAGTCCCACATTAGGCTACCTGCTTGCCTGCTTCTCCCTCTGACCTCTCCTCTATCATACTCTCTCCCCCCATTCTCGCACTCTCTCTCAAAAATAGATAAATACAATCTTTAAAAATATCTCATCCAAGTGATCAAGGTCAACATCATCAGTGATATTTCATGCTGATAGTATGTACCCTTGATATGAGGATATGATAACAGCATTTTTACTTCAGTGGCTTTTCCTACCCAAAACCCATAACCCCATTATAATCCTGGAAAAGAAATCAGACAAAACCAAACTGATAAGTATTATATAAAATACTTGTAGAACACTTCTCAAAGCTGTCAGAATCTTCAAAACAAGGAAGGTTTAAGGAAGTTTCACAGTCTAGCAGAGCCCAAAAAGACATGGTGGCTAAACATAATGTATTGTGTTCTTAGATGGGATAAGATGGGATGGGATGGAAATAGATCTTAGGAAAGGAAAAGAACATTAGGTAAAAAACTAAGGGATTCCATGTAAAGTATGAACTTCAGTTAATAATAAAATATCAATACTTGTTCATTAGTTGTGACAACGGTATTAAACTAATGTAACATGCAATAGGAGTAACTAGGTATAAAGTATAAAAGAACTATCTGCATTAACATTGCAATTTTTCTGTAAAACTTTTCTGAAACAAAAAAGTCTTATTTAAAAAATAATTACCAGATGATGTAATAAGCACAATAATAGACATGTATATATTAGGGAAGTACAGAGGAGGGGTACTTACCATAGACTGTTTTTATATCTCAAATAATTTTGGAAATAAAATTTCAACCAATTATTTCCGATTTTAAAACATACCTTTCTATAATAATTATTAACTAAATTATAATTTTTAATTAAATTAAATTGTTAAGAATTTTTCATCGTGGGTGCCTGGGTGGCTCAGTTGGTTAAGCGTCTACCTTCCACTCAGGTTTCAGGACTCTGGGATCAAGTCCCACATAGTGTGCCTTGCTCAGTTGGAAGCCTGCTTCTACCTCTGCCTCTACCTGCCACTCCCCAGGCTTGTGCGTGCTCTCTCTCTCTCTCTCTCACTATCTCTCTGTGCCAAATAATTAAATAAATAAATAAAATTTTTTTAGATTTAATCTTTTCTTTAAAGATTCTAAGGGCATCTATAAAGATATTAAGGGCAGGGAGGAGTCAAGATGGTGGAGAAGTAGCAGGCTGAAACTACTTCAGATAGCAGGAGATCAACTAGATAGCTTATCTAAAGATTGCAAACACCTGCAAATCCATCAGCAGATCGAAGAGAAGAAGAACAGCAATTCTAGAAACAGAAAAACAACCACTTTCTGAAAGGTAGGACTGGCAGAGAAGTAAATCCAAAGTGACGGGAAGATAGACCCCGGGGGGGAGGGGCCGGCTCCCATCGAGCGGCAGAGCAACGGAGCACAAAACGAGGACTTTTAAAACTCTGTTCCGCTGAGGGACATCGCTCCAGAGGCTAAACCGGGGCGAAGCCCACACGGGGACAGCGTGGCCTCAGGTCCCGCAGGGTCACAGAAGGATTGGGGGTGTCTGAGTGTCGCAGAGCTTGCGGGTATTGGAATGGGAAAGCCGGCTACAGAGACAGAGCCAACAGTAAGCTCACAGCTTGGTGTTACCTTGAACCGGCCACAGGCTCAGTGAGCTCGGAGTGCAGCTGGAGGTCAGGCAGATGGGAGTTACTGGGCTCTGTTCTCTGAGGGCGCACTGAGGAGTGAGGCCCCAGGCTCTTGGCTCCTCAGGGCCAGAGACCAGGAGGCCACCATTTGTATTCCTGTCCTTTGGAACTCTAGGGAAAGTGCTCAGAGAACAAAAGCTCCTGGAAGCAAACCCCAGCGGATTATTCAGCCCGGCCCCACTCAGCCCGGCCCCTGGTAAGGGCGGTACAATTCCGACCGGGGCAGAGACACTTGAGAATCACTACAACAGGCCCCTCCCCCAGAAGATCAACAAGAAATCCAGCCAAGACCCAGTTTACCTACCAAGGAGTGCAGTTTCAACCAAGGAGAGCAGCAGAATTCCAGAGGAGGAGAAAGCAAAGCACGGAACTCATGGCTTTCTCCCTGTGATTTTTTAGTCTGGCAGTTAATTTAATTTTTTTCTTTTTCATTTTTTTCTCTTCTAATGCTAAAATTTTTTTAACTTTTACCCTTTTCTTTTTTAACGTTTTTAAACTAGTTTATCTAATATATATATATTTTTTTCTTTTTTATACTTTTCATTATTCATTTTCTTTTTTTAATTCTTTTTTTTCTTTTTCTTTCTTTCTTTTTGAACTTCTTTTTATCCCTTTCTCCCCCCTCATGATTTGGAATCACTTCTGATTTGGTTAAAGCATATTTTCCTGGGGTTGTTGCCACCCTTTTAGTATTTTACTTGCTCCTTCATATACTCTTAGCTGGACAAAATGACAAGGCAGAAAAATTCACCACACAAAAAAGAACAAGAGGCAGTACCAAAGGCTAGGGACCTAATCAATACAGACATTGGTAATATGTCAGATCTAGAGTTCAGAATGACTATTCTCAAGGTTCTAGCCGGGCTCGAAAAAGGCATGGAAGATATTAGAGAAACCCTCTCTGGAGATATAAAAGCCCTTTCTGGAGAAATAAAAGAACTAAAATCTAACCAAGTTGAAATCAAAAAAGCTATTAATGAGGTGCAATCAAAAATGGAGGCTCTCACTGCTAGGATAAATGAGGCAGAAGAAAGAATTAGCAAAATAGAAGACCAAATGACAGAGAATAAAGAAGCTGAGCAAAAGAGGGACAAACAGCTACTGGACCATGAGGGGAGAATTCGAGAGATAAGTGACACCATAAGACGAAACAACATTAGAATAATTGGGATTCCAGAAGAAGAAGAAAGAGAGAGGGGAGCAGAAGGTATACCGGAGAGAATTATTGGGGAGAATTTCCCCAATATGACAAAGGGAACGAGCATCAAAATTCAGAAGGTTCAGAGAACGCCCCTCAAAATCAATAAGAATAGGCCCACACCCAGTCACCTAATAGTAAAATTTACAAGTCTCAGTGACAAAGAGAAAATCCTGAAAGCAGCCCGGGAAAAGAAGTCAGTAACATACAATGGTAAAAATATTAGATTGGCAGCTGACTTATCCACAGAGACCAGAAAGAGCTGGCATGATATTTTCAAAGCACTAAACGAGAAAAACATGCAGCCAAGAATACTATATCCAGCTAGGCGATCATTGAAAATAGAAGGAGAGATTAAAAGCTTCCAGGACAAACAAAAACTGAAAGAATTTGCAAATACCAAACCAGCTCTACAGGAAATATTGAAAGGGGTCCTCTAAGCAAAGAGAGAGCCTACAACTGGTAGATCAGAAAGGAACAGAGACAATATACAGTAAAAGCCACCTTACAGGCAATACAATGGCACTAAATTCATATCTCTCAATAGTTACCCTGAATGTTAATGGGCTAAATGCCCAATCAAAAGACACAGGGTATCAGAATGGATAGAGAAACAAAGCCCATCTATATGTTGCCTACAAGAAACCAAAGACACCTCCAGATTTAAAGTGAGGGGGTGGAAAAGAATTTACCATGCTAATGGACATCAGAAGAAAGCAGGAGTGGCAATCCTTATATCAGATCAATTAGATTTTAAGCCAAAGACTATAATAAGAGATGAGGAAGGACACTATACCATACTCAAAGGGTCTGTCCAACAAGAAGATTTAACAATTTTAAATATCTATGCCCCCAACGTGGGAGCAGCCAACTATATAAACCAATTAATAACAAAATCAAAGAAACACATCAACAACAATACGATAATAGTAGGGGACTTTAACACTCCCCTCACTGAAATGGACAGATCATCCAAGCAAAAGATCAGCAAGGAAATAAAGGCCTTAAACGACACACTGGACCAGATGGACATCACAGATATATTCAGAACATTTCATCCCAAAGCAACAGAATACACATTCTTCTCTAGTTCACATGGAACATTCTCCAGAATAGATCACATCCTCAGTGCTAAATCAGCAATCAACCGGTATCAAAAGATTGGAATCATTCCCTGCATATTTTCAGAACACAATGCTCTGAAGCTAGAACTCTACCACAAGAGGAATTTTGGAAAGAACCCAAATACATGGAGGCTAAACAGCATCTTTCTAAAGAATGAATGGGTCAACTGGGAAATTAAAGAAGAATTGAAAAAAATCATGGAAACAAATGATAATGAAAATACAACGGTTCAAAATCTGTGGGACACAATAAAGGCAGTCCTGAGAGGAAAATATATAGCGGTACAAGACTTTCTCAAGAAACGAGAAAGGTCTCAGGTACACAACCTAACCCTACACCTAAAGGAGCTGGAAAAAGAACAAGAAAGAAACCCTAAGCCCAGCAGGAGAAGAGAAATCATAAAGATCAGAGCAGAAATCAATGAAATAGAAACCAAAAAAACAATAGAACGAATCAATGAAACTAGGAGCTGGTTCTTTGAAAGAATTAATAAAATTGATAAAACCCTGGCCAGACTTATAAAAAAAAAAAAAAGAGAAAGGACCCAAATAATAAAATCAAGAATGAAAGAGGAGAGATCACAACTAACACCATAGAAATACGAACTATTATAAGAATATACTATGAGCAACTCTACGCCAACAAATTTGACAATCTGGAAGAAATGGATGCATTCCTAGAAACACATAAACTACCTCAACTAAACCAGGAAGAAATAGAAAGCCTGAACAGACCCATAACCAGTAAGGAGATTGAAACAGTCATTAAAAATCTCCAAACAGGAGTGAGGAGTCAAGATGGCGGAGAAGTAGCAGGCTGAGACTGCTTCAGCTAGCCGCAGATCAGCTAGATAGCTTATCTAAAGATTGCAAACACCTGAAAATCCATCGGCAGATCGAAGAGAAGAAGAACAGCAATTCTGGAAACAGAAAAACAACCACTTTCTGAAAGGTAGGACCGGCGGAGAAGTGAATCCAAAGCGACGGGAAGATAGCCCCCGGGGGGAGGGGCCGGCTCCAGGCAAGCGGCAGAGCAACGGCGCACAAAATCAGGACTTTAAAAAGTCTGTTCCGCTGAGGGACATCGCTCCAGAGGCTAAACCGGGGCGAAGCCCACGTGGGTTCAGCGTGGCCTCAGGTCCCGCAGGGTCACAGAAGGATCAGGGGTGTCTGAGTGTCGCAGACCTTGCGGGTATTGGAACGGGAAAGCCGGCTACAGAGACAGAGCCGACAGTAAGCTCACAGCTCAGTGTTACCTTGAACTGGTCGCAGGCTCGGTGAGCTCGGAGCGCGGCCGGAGGTCAGGCAGACAGGAGTAACTGGGCGCTGTTCTCTGAGGGCGCACTGAGGAGTGCGGCCCTGGGCTCTCGGCTCCTCCGGGCCGGAGACCAGGAGGCCGCCATTTGTATTCCCGTCCTCCGGAACTCTACGGAAAGCGCTCAGGGAACAAAAGCTCCTGAAAGCAAACCAGAGCGGATTACTCACCCCGGCCCTGGGTAAGGGCGGTGTAATTCCGCCTGGGGCAAAGACACTTGAGAATCACTACAACAGGCCCCTCCCCCAGAAGATCAACAAGAAATCCAGCCGAGACCAAGTTCACCTACCAAGGAGTGCGGTTTCAATACCAAGGAGAGCAGCAGAATTCCAGAGGAGGAGAAAGCCAAGCACGGAACTCATGGCTTTTTCCCTGTGATATTTTTTTAGTCTTGCAGTTAATTTAATTTTTTTCTTTTTCATTTTTTGTTTTTTTTTTTCCTCGCCTTCGGGTAAAATTTTCTTTTTTATTTTAACTGTTACCTTTTTCTTTTTTAACGATTTTTTACTAGTTTATCTAATATATATATTTTTTCTTTTTTACATTTTTCTTAGGTGTTTTCCTTTTTTTTTTAATTCTTTTCTTTTCTTTTCTTTTCTTTTCTTTTTTTTCTTTTTTCTTTTTTTTTTCTTTCTTCCTTTTTGAACCTCTTTTTATCCCCTTTCTCCCCCCTCACGATTTTGGATCTCTACTAATTTGGTTAAAGCATTTTTTCCTGGGGTTGTTGCCACCCTTTTAGTATTTTACTTGCCCCTTCATATACTCTTATCTGGACAAAATGACAAGACGGAAAAATTCAACACAAAAAAAAGAACAAGAGGCAGTACCGAAGGCTAGGGACCTAATCAATACAGACATTGGTAATATGTCAGATCTAGAGTTCAGAATGACAATTCTCAAGGTTCTAGCCGGGCTCGAAAAAGGCATGGAAGATATTAGAGAAATCCTCTCGAGAGATATAAAAGCCCTTTCTGGAGAAATAAAAGAACTAAAATCTAACCAAGTTGAAATCAAAAAAGCTATTAATGAGGTGCAATCAAAAATGGAGGCTCTCACTGCTAGGATAAATGAAGCAGAAGAAAGAATTAGTGATATAGAAGACCAAATGACAGAGAATAAAGAAGCTGAGCAAAAGAGGGACAAACAGCTACTGGACCACGAGGGGAGAATTCGAGAGATAAGTGACACCATAAGACGAAACAACATTAGAATAATTGGGATTCCAGAAGAAGAAGAAAGAGAGAGGGGAGCAGAAGGTATACTGGAGAGAATTATTGGGGAGAATTTCCCCAATATAGCAAAGGGAACGAGCATCAAAATTCAGGAGGTTCAGAGAATGCCCCTCAAAATCAATAAGAATAGGCCCACACTCCGTCACATAATAGTAAAATTTACAAGTCTCAGTGACAAAGAGAAAATCCTGAAAGCAGCCCGGGAAAAGAAGTCTGTAACATACAATGGTAAAAATATTAGATTGGCAGCTGACTTATCCACAGAGACCTGGCAGGCCAGAAAGAGCTGGCATGATATTTTCAGAGCACTAAACGAGAAAAACATGCAGCCAAGAATACTATATCCAGCTAGGCGATCATTGAAAATAGAAGGAGAGATTAAAAGCTTCCAGGACAAACAAAAACTGAAAGAATTTGCAAATACCAAACCAGCTCTACAGGAAATATTGAAAGGGGTCCTCTAAGCAAAGAGAGAGCCTACAAGTGGTAGTTCAGAAAGGAACAGAGACCATATACAGTAACAGTCACCTTACAGGCAATACAATGGCACTAAATTCATATCTCTCAATAGTTACCCTGAATGTTAATGGGCTAAATGCCCCTGTCAAAAGACACAGGGTATCAGAATGGATAAAAAAACAAAACCCATCTATATGTTGCCTCCAAGAAACTCATTTTAAGCCCGAAGACACCTCCAGATTTAAAGTGAGGGGGTGGAAAAGAATTTACCATGCTAATGGACATCAGAAGAAAGCAGGAGTGGCAATCCTTATATCAGATCAATTAGATTTTAAGCCAAAGACTATAATAAGAGATGAGGAAGGACACTATATCATACTCAAAGGGTCTGTCCAACAAGAAGATTTAACAATTTTAAATATCTATGCCCCCAACGTGGGAGCAGCCAACTATATAAACCAATTAATAACAAAATCAAAGAAACAC
Organism: Mustela erminea; assembly: GCF_009829155.1. Taxonomy (NCBI): domain Eukaryota; kingdom Metazoa; phylum Chordata; class Mammalia; order Carnivora; family Mustelidae; genus Mustela; species Mustela erminea. The sequence continues at coordinate 27,062,823 of NC_045618.1, forward strand.
ATCAACAATAATACAATAATAGTAGGGGACTTTAACACTCCCCTCACTGAAATGGACAGATCATCCAAGCAAAAGATCAGCAAGGAAATAAAGGCCTTAAACGACACACTGGACCAGATGGACATCACAGATATATTCAGAATATTTCATCCCAAAGCAACAGAATACACATTCTTCTCTAGTGCACATGGAACATTCTCCAGAATAGATCAGATCCTCGGTCCTAAATCAGGACTCAACCGGTATCAAAAGATTGGGATCATTCCCTGCATATTTTCAGACCACAATGCTCTAAAGCTAGAACTCAACCACAAAAGGAAGTTTGGAAAGAACCCAAATACATGGAGACTAAACAGCATCCTTCTAAAGAATGAATGGATCAACCGGGAAATTAAAGAAGAATTGAAAAAAATCATGGAAACAAATGATAATGAAAATACAACGGTTCAAAATCTGTGGGACACAACAAAGGCAGTCCTGAGAGGAAAATATATAGCGGTACAAGCCTTTCTCAAGAAACAAGAAAGGTCTCAGGTACACAACCTAACCCTACACCTAAAGGAGCTGGAGAAAGAACAAGAAAGAAACCCTTAGCCCAGCAGGAGAAGAGAAATCATAAAGATCAGAGCAGAAATCAATGAAATAGAAACCAAAAAAACAATAGAACAAATCAACGAAACTAGGAGCTGGTTCTTTGAAAGAATTAATAAAATTGATAAACCCCTGGCCCGACTTATCAAAAAGAAAAGAGAAAGGACCCAAATAAATAAAATCATGAATGAAAGAGGAGAGATCACAACTAACACCAAAGAAATACAAACTATTATAAGAACATACTATGAGCAACTCTACGCCAATAAATTTGACAGTCTGGAAGAAATGGATGCATTCCTAGAAACATATAAACTACCACAACTGAACCAGGAAGAAATAGAAAGCCTGAACAGACCCATAACCAGTAAGGAGATTGAAACAGTCATTAAAAATCTCCAAACAAACAAAAGCCCAGGGCCAGACGGCTTCCCGGGGGAATTCTACCAAACATTTAAAGAAGAACTAATTCCTATTCTCCTGAAACTGTTCCAAAAAATAGAAATGGAAGGAAAACCCCAAACTCATTTTATGAGGCCAGCATCACCTTGATCTCAAAACCAGACAAGGATCCCATCAAAAAAGAGAGCTATAGACCAATATCCTTGATGAACACAGATGCGAAAATTCTCACCAAAATATTAGGCAATAGGATTCAACAGTACATTAAGAGGATTATTCACCACGACCAAGTGGAATTTATTCTAGGGCTGCAAGGTTGGTTCAACATCTGCAAATCAATCAATGTGATACAACACATCAATAAAAGAAAGAACAAGAACCATATGATACTCTCAATAGATGCTGAAAAAGCATTTCACAAAGTACAGCATCCCTTCCTGATTAAAAGTCTTCAAAGTGTAGGGATAGAGGGCACATACCTCAATATCATTAAAGCCATCTATGAAAAACCCACCGCAAATATCATTCTCAATGGAGAAAAACTGAAAACTTTTCCGCTAAGGTCAGGAACACGGCAGGGATGTCCATTATCACCACTGCTATTCAACATAGTACCAGTAGTCTTAGCCTCAGCAATCAGACAACAAAAGGAAACTAAAGGCATCCAAATCAGCAAAGAAGAAGTCAAATTATCACTCTTTGCAGATGATATGATACTATATGTGGAAACCCAAAAGACTCCACTCTAAAACTGCTAGAACTTGTACAGGAATTCAGTAAAGGGTCAGGATATAAAATCAATGCACAGAAATCAGTTGCATTTCTCTACACCAACAACAAGACAGAAGAAAGAGAAATTAAGGAGTCCATCCCATTTACAATTGCACCAAAAACCGTAAGATACCTAGGAATAAACTTAACCAAAGAGGCACAGAATCTATACTCAGAAAACTATAAAGTATTCATGAAAGAAATTGAGGAAGACACAAAGAAATGGAAAAATGTTCCATGCTCCTGGATTGGAAGAATAAATATTGTGAAAATGTCTATGCTACCTAAACCAATCTACACATTTAATGCAATTCCTATCAAAGTACCATCCATCTTTTTCAAAGAAATGGAACAAATAATTCTAAAATTTATATGGAACCAGAAAAGACCTCGAATAGCCAAAGGGATATTGAAAAAGAAAGCCAACGTTGGTGGCATCACAATTCCGGACTTCAAGCTCTATTACAAAGCTGTCATCATCAAGACAGCATAGTACTGGCACAAAAACAGACACATAGATCAATGGAACAGAATAGAGAGCCCAGAAATAGACCCTCAACTCTATGGTCACCTAATCTTTGACAAAGCAGGAAAGAATGTCCAATGGAAAAAAGACAGCCTCTTTAATAAATGGTGTTGGGAAAATTGGACAGCCACATGCAGAAAAATGAAATTGGACCATTTCCGTACACCACACACAAAAATAGACTCAAAATGGATGAAGGACCTCAATGTGCGAAAGGAATCCATCAAAATCATTGAGGAGAACACAGGCAGCAACCTCTTTGACCTCAGCCGCAGCAACATCTTCCTAGGAACATCACCAAAGGCAAGGGAAGCAAGGGAAAAAATGAACTATTGGGATTTCATCAAGATCAAAAGCTTTTGCACAGCAAAGGAAACAGTTAACAAAATCAAAAGACAACTGACAGAATGGAAGAAGATATTTGCAAACGACATATCAGATAAAGGACTAGTGTCCAAAATCTATAAAGAACTTAGCAAACTCAACACCCAAAGAAAAAATAATCCAATCAAGAAATGGGCAGAGGACATGAACAGACATTTCTGCAAAGAAGACATCCAGATGGCCAACAGACACATGAAAAAGTGCTCCATATCACTCGGCATCAGGGAAATACAAATTAAAACCACAATGAGATATCACCTCACACCAGTCAGAATGGCTAAAATCAACAAGTCAGGAAATGACAGATGCTGGCGAGGATGCGGAGAAAGGGGAACCCTCCTACACTGTTGGTGGGAATGCAAGCTGGTGCAGCCACTCTGGAAAACAGCATGGAGGTTCCTCAAAATGTTGAAAATAGAACTGCTCTATGACCCAGCAATTGCACTATTGGGTATTTACCCTAAGGATACAAACGTAGTGATCCAAAGGGGCACATGCACCCGAATGTTTATAGCAGCAATGTCCACAATAGCCAAACTATGGAAAGAACCTAGATGTCCATCAACAGATGAATGGATCAAGAAGATGTGGTATATATACACAATGGAATACTATGCAGCCATCAAAAGAAATGAAATCTTGCCATTTGCGACAACATGGATGGAACTAGAGCATATGCTTAATGAAATAAGTCAAGCGGAGAAAGACAACTATCTTATGATTTCCCTGATATGAGGAAGTGGTGATGCAACATGGGGGCTTAAGTGTGTAGGAGAAGAATAAATGAAACAAGATGGGATTGGGAGGGAGACAAACCATAAGTGACTCTTAATCTCACAAAACAAACTGAGGGTTTCTGGGGGGAGGGGTGTTGGGTGAAGGAGGGTGGGGTTATGGACATTGGGGAAGGTATGTGCTTTGGTGAGTGCTGTGAAGTGTGTAAACCTGGCGATCCACAGACCTGTACCCCTGGGGATAAAAATACATGTTTAAAAACAAAAATTAAAAAAAAAATTAAAAAAAAAAGATATTAAGGGCAATTCTTTGTACCATCACAGATTCCTTCATGTCATCAAAGAAGCCTAAAGTGGTATAATTCTTCAATTTTCTAGGTATTTTCATCATGAAATATAATATATACATGGAAAAGTAACATAATAGGATGTACAGTTTAGAGATTTTATCTCAAAATAAGCCTCCCTCCTTTCTGCCTCCTCATGACATCTCTAGTCCAACTCTGAAATGTCCCTCCAAGACAGCTGTGAATGGACAAACAACATGTGCACAAATATGACTCTCGGAACTGAGCCATCTGCAGAGTTTCCCACGGCCTGCCCCATCCAGCCTCCAAGACAGGGCACCCCTTTGTTCCTTGTTTTGTGCTTCATGTTTCCCTGTCCCCAATAATGTTTCAAATTCTGCCCCGACATCTGCTCTCACCTCAGTGAATTCGAGCAAAAATTTGATATCCACCCCCAATTCCAACCCCCAAAACCTATTTTGTTGGTGATTTGTTGAGTACACCAGAAGGGAGGAGCAGTGAAAGAAGGTGGTCATCTGTGTTCTGGGAACTATATTCTAAGGCAAATATGCAAGGAATGATCACAATCTTTTAGTACAAGTTGAGATCTGATTTGTGACCCAGTATGTGATCTATTCTGAAGAATGTCCCATGTGCACTCTATACTTTTTTTTGTCTTAAATGTTGAAAGTGTATGTTTTTATTTTAGAGAGTGCTTTATGCTGTGAATAAACAGGTACTATATTATGACCATCACTGAAATTAATTTGGAGAAACTGACAACTAAAATATTTGGTCATTTTTTTTTTTTTTTTGAGGGACTACAGCCTTCCTGCCCATTCTTTGTTTATGCATCACTCAATCCACAAACCAGAACATGAGTTTCCTCTCAGAATTTTTAGTTTTCTCCCTCAGAGTAAAATGAATTAATTTTGATATTGCGGACTTTCAGAACTGCTATTCAGTACATCCAACTACTGTACTTCACCCATGAGACTTCCCCAAACTCAGCAAACTCACAGAAGCTTCTACCTATCAATTTCATCTTTTGGAAACTAAGGAATTGCTGGAATGGAAAAAGAAACATTTTGAGTACAACCCTCAAGAGGAGTCATAAAATGCCTAATAGTTACCTCAGCTTCATTATAATGTTAAAATACCCACCCTGAGCAGGGAATAACCTTCATTAGCAATAACATATAATATTTCAATAAGGGTGTTTCTGCAGTACACACGTGAAACATTATTCCTGCTTATTATATGCAATGATAAGGCCTCCTCCTTGGAATATTCATTCCTAACCTTAATGAAAGAGAATCATGGCTTACATCTGTTCAAGGAGTCATGGCTTTGGAAATTTTTCCCCATGATCTACATATTTGCTGCAAATTAAGATGACTTTGTGAGGCAACTTTACCTGGTGTAGTCTATGTCTATAACTCACCAAGAAGCAGACCCACATTGGTTTAACACATCTCTTTCTAAACCCCAGTTTCAGGGATGAAAATACGGAAGGCTGACCAAGTCAATCAACCTGTGCTGCATTTTATAGAATTTTTCTAACAATCCAAAAGTTTTCCCTTAAAATGATAAGCAAAATAAGAAACAAATAGTAATGCATGTAATATCAGTACCAAAAATCTAAGCACACTTTACTACAGTGTAATGAAGTATGGACACATTAAATATGCTCTCTTTTGCTCTGTTGACTCTTGTAGAGACCAAAATCCCACAAAGACCACAAGAAAGACTTGCCATCATAATATTATTCTGGAGAGGTGGCTGTTCTCAATTTACATGCAACATTTTGATATTCACTCATTCATTAATTTTTCATTTTTTTGGAAAATGTACTTTGTGTTATACATTATTAAGTAGATGAAAATATAGCAAAGTAACTTCTGACATGGTATCTGCCTTCACATAACAAAACAGTAGGATGACAGATACATAAAGATATCATGAAGCACGATATGACAGTGCAATAATAAAAATGGCATATCTCTAGTTTCTTTGGGAAAGTCTAATTAAATATTTATGCTTTCTAACAAAAATTCTAAGCCTCTTGAAACTTCCCAAATGAAGAAGGCAAGTAAAATTCCAGGCCTTCAGAAAACATCACTTTAATAGAATGACATTTCTGTCTCTAAAGCAAACTGCTTTGGGAAATAACCTGACTAATAGATAACCTTGCTTTCTGTTTATATATGTGGAATAGTAGTTGAGTTCTAAGCTATTAAATTAAAAGCAAAACAAAATCTGGTCAGAAATGACACATGATAATCATCAAAAGGAACTATTCTGTTTCAAAGTGTGGCTCACTTCATGATTTATCAGTTAACAAAATAACTACTTTTTATTGTGTTGTTTCTCCTTTCAACTAGGTTGCTTTGGTAGCCATTTTAAATAAAACCATGGAAATTACTTAAAATCATTTCGAATACATTGCTCAAGAATCTCATTTCCTGATATATATACTCAATCAAGTGTCATATTATCCAGCTGTGATGAGAAGAAAGAAGTAGTGACTCACAGATTGTAATTGTTTTCCTGTATGCATCAAAAAATAATCCACAGTGAAGGCATTACATGTCACTCTCCTTCTGATCCATAAATTTCACCAACATCTTTCAGGCATCAGAATGGAAATGTCCATGGATGATACAATTAGTTCATGTATGCTGCCACTTACTGATTACCCAGATCAAAAAGGAAAGGAGACTGTGAAGATCATCAGACAGTTAAACCCATGCCCCATCTCCCTCAACTTCTCTATGAAAATGTTTAAGCAGTGACATGGTAAATAAACTACTTTTTTCTCTACTCCTTCAAAAGTAAAAATATAGCAAAATAATTTTTTTATGCCACTAGGAGTGAGGCAAGAGAAAAGAGAAGACATATGGTAGATATACAAGTGTATTTACCAACCTTCTGCACCTCAAAATTACCTACTCTTGAATATTAACAGCTATTGAATTAGTTAAAAGTTTTAATATAAACATAAAGGCAATCAAATACACAGTGCTATTGAAAAAATATCTACGTTGATTGGCCTTTGGTCAAGATGGCAGAGATGTAGCAGGCTGAGACTACATCAGGTAGCAGAAGATCAGCTCGATAGCTTATCAATCCATTGCGAACACCTACAAATCTAACAGGAGATGGAAGAGAAGAAGAGCAACAATTCTAGAAACAGAAAATTGACCACTTTCTGAAAGGTAGGGCCAGCAGAGAAGTGAATCAAAGCGACGGGAAGAATAGACCACAGGGGGAGGGGCCAGCTCCTGGCAAGCAGCAGAGCAATGGAGCACAAAATGAGGACTTTTAAAAGACTGCTCCACTGAGGGACATTGCTCCAGAGTTTAAACCGGGGTGAAGCCCACATGGAGTCAGCGTGGCCCAAGGTCCCACAGGGTCACAGAAGGATTGGGGGTGTCTGAGTGTCCCACAGCTCTCAGGTATTAAAGTAGGGAAGCTGGCTACAGAGAAAAAGCTGAGGAGTGAGCTCTAATCTCAGGGTTACCTTGAACTGGTCACAGGCTGGGTGAACTCGGAGTGCAACTGGAGGCCAAGGAGACAGGAGCGATTGAGCGCTTTTCTCCAAGCACAGCCAGAGGCCAGGGAGATGGGAGTGATTGAGCGTTTTTCTCTGAGAGCACACTGCAAAGCAGGGTCCAAGCTCTTGGCTGCCATTATCATTCCCATCCTCCAGAACTCCACAAAAAGCGTTTAAGGAACAAAAGCTCCTGAAAGAGAACCTGAGCAGATTTCTTAGCCTGGCCCCTGGTAAGGGTGGGCCAATTCCACCTCCAGCAAAGACACTTGAGAATCACTACAACGGGCCCCTCCCCCAGAAGATCAGCAAGAAATTCAGCCAAGACCAAGTTCACTTACCAAGGAGAACAGCGAATTCCAGAGAAGAAGAAAGCAAAACCTGGTATTCATGGCTTTCTCCCATGATTCTTTAGTCTTGCAGTTACTTAATTTTTTTTTCTTCTGCTAGTTTTTTTTAACTTTTACCCTTTCCTCTTTTAATGTTTTTTTTAGCTAGTTTATCCTAATAATACCTTTCAAAAAATAATAATAATAATCTTTTTTGAACCTTCATTATTATAGTCATATTTTATCCTTCATTGTATCTAACTTTCTTTTTTGTAGACACATAGAGTTATTTCTTCTAAAAAATTTGGGGTACAACTTCTCCTAATAGAGCAAAATATACCCTAAATCTAGCTCTGGGCTTGTTCTAGTCTCAAACCCGAGCAAATTCTCTCCACTTTCTTTTTCCTTATACTCCCAACTAACTTACTTTATCAACTCTTTTTTAAGAAATTTAAAAAACTTTTTTTTTCTCATCTTTACAGGTATATCCCATTCCTTCATTGTGTCTATCCTTATATATGTTTTTCATTCTTTAAAATTTGGGGAGGTAGTTTCTTCTAAGAGACCAAAATACTCCCAACATTAAGTGGGTGTCCTTTTTCTAGTCACCAGCCTAATATATATATATATATATATTATATATTATATATATAATATATATATATATATATATTAGGCTGGTGACTAGAAAAAGGACACCCACTTAATGTTGGGAGTATATATATATATATATATATATATATATATATATATATATCTTTTTTAATATTTTGTCTTTATTTGTTTTCATTTTTTTTACCTTTTTTTTTCCTGAACTTCTTTTTATCCCTTTCTCCTTCCTATGATTTGGGAACTCTTCTGAGTTGGTTAAAGCACATTTTCCTGGGGTCTTTTCCACCCCTTTAGTATTTTATTTGCTCCTTCATATATTCTTATCTGGACAAAATGACAAGGTGGAAAAACTCACCACAAAAAAAAAAAAAAAAAGAACAAGAGGCAATACTGAAGGCCTGGGACCTAATCAATATGGACATTGGTAATATGTCAGATATAGAGTTCAGAATGATGATTCTCAAGGTTCTAGCCAGGCTCAAAAATGGCATGGAAGATATTAGAGAAACCCTCTCCAAAGAGATAAAAGCCCTTTCTGGAGAAATTAAAGGACTAAAATCTAACCAAGTTGAAATAAAAAAGTTATTAATGAGGTGTAATCAAAAATGGAGGCTCTTACTGCTAGGATAAATGAGGCAGAAGAGAGAATTAGTGATATAAAAGACCAAATGACAGAGAATAAAGAAGCTGAGCAAAAGAGAGACAAACAAATACTGAAACATATGGAGAGAATTCAAGAGATAAGTGATACCATAAGATGAAACAACATTAGAATAATTTGGATTCCAGAAGAAGGATAAAAAGAGAGGGGAGCAGAACGTATATTGGAGGAATTATTGTAGATAATTTCCCTAATATGGCAAAGGGAACAAGCATCAAAATCCAGGAGATGCGGAGAACCATGCTCAAAATCAATAAGAATAGGTCCACAATCCATCACCTAACAGTAAAATTTCCAAGTCTTAGTGACAAAGAGAAAATCCTGAAAGCAGCCAGGGAAAAGAAGTCCGTAACATACAATGGTCAATATATCAGACTGGCAGCAGACTTATCCACAGAGACCTGGCAGGTCAGAAAGAACTGACATGATATATTCAGAGCACTAAATGAGAAAAACAAGCAGCCAAGAATACTATATCCAGCTAGACTATCATTGAAAATAGAAGGAGAGATTAAAAGCTTCCAGGACAAACAAAAACTGAAAGAATTTGTAAACACCAAACCAGCTCTACAGGAAATATTGAAAGGGGTCCTCTGAGCAAAGAGAGACCCTAAAAGTAGTAGATCAGAAAGGAATAGAGACAATGCACATTAACAGTCACCTTACAGTCAATACAATAGCACTAAATTCATATCTCTCAATAGTTACCCTGAATGTAAACGGGTTAAATGCCCCAATCAAAAGACACAGGGTATCATAATGGATAAAAAACAAAACCCATCAATATGCTGCCTACAAGGAACTAATTTTAGACCCAAAGACACCTCCGGATTTAAAGTGTGGGGGTGAAAAACAATTTACCATGCTAATGGACATCAGAAGAAAGCTAGGGTAGCAAAACCTTATATCAGGTCAATTAGACTTTAAGCCAAAGTCTATAATAAGAGATGAGGAAGGACACTATATCATACTCAAAGGATTTGTCCAACAAGAAGCTCTAACAATTTTAAATATCTATACCCCTAACATGGGAGAAGCCAACTATATAAACCAATTAATAAAAAAAAAAAAATCAAAGAAACACATCGTCCATAATACCATAATAGTAGGGGACTTTAACACTCTTCTCACTGAAATAGACAGATCATCCAAGCAAAAGATCAACAAGGAAATAAAGGCCTTAAATGACACACTGGACCAGAGGGACATCACAGATATATTCAGAACATTCCATCCCAAAGCAACAGAATACACATTCTTCTCTAGTTCACATGGAACATTCTCCAGAATAGATCACATCCTGGGTCATAAATCAGGTCTCAACTGGTATCAAAAGATTAGGATCATTCCCTGCATATTTTCAGACCACAATGCTCTGAAGCTAGAACTCAATCACAAGAGAAAATTTGGAAAGAACCCAAATACATGGAGACTAAACAGCATCTTTCTAAAGAATGAATGGGTCAACCAGGAAATTAAAGAAGAATTGAAAAAATTCATGGAAATAAATGGTAATGAAGACACAATAGTTCAAAATCTGTGTGACACAGCAAAGGCAGTCCTGAGAGGGAAATATATAGCGATATAAGCCTTTCTCAAGAAACAAGAAAAGTCTCAGTACACAACCTAACACTACACCTAAAGGAGAAAACAAAACAAAACAAAACAAAGAAAACAAAGAACAACAAAGAAAGCCTAAACCCAGCAGAAGAGAAATCATAAAGATCAGAGCAGAAATCAATGAAATAGAAACAAAACAAAAACAACAACAAAAAAAACCAATAGAACAAATCAACAAAAGTAGGAGCTGGTTCTTTGAAAGAATTAATAAGACTGACAAACCCCTGGCCAGATTTATCAAAAAGAAAAGAGAAAGGACCCAGATAAATAAAATCATGAATGAAAGAGGAGAGATCACAACCAACACCAAAGAAATATGAACAATTATAAGAACATAATATGAGAAACTCTATGCCAAAAAATTCAACAACCTGGAAGAAATGGATACATTCCTAGAGACATATAAACTACCACAAGTGAACCAGGAAGAAATAGAAAACCTGAACAGACCAATGAACAGTAAGGAGATTGAAACTGTCATCAAAAATCTCCAAAGAAACAAAAACCCAGGGCCAGATGGCTTCCCAGTGGAATTCTACCAAACATTTAAAGAAGAATTAATTCCTATTTTTCTAAAACTATTCCAAAAAATAGAAATGGAAGGCAAACTCATTTTATGAGGCCAGCATCACCTTAATCCCAAAAGCAGACAAGGATCCCATTTAAAAAAAAAAAAAAAGAATTACAGACCATATCTCTGATGAACACGGGTGCAAAAATTCTCACCAAAATACTAGCCAATAGGATCCAATAGCACATTAAAAGGATTATTCACTACGAGCAAGTGGGATTTATTCCAGGGCTGCAAGGTTGGTTAAAAATTCGCAAATCAATCAATGTGATACAATACATTAATAAAAGAGAGAACAAGAACCATATGATACTCTCAATAGATGCTGAAAAAGCATTTGACAAAGTACAGCATCCCTTCCTGATTAAAACTTTTTAAAGTGTAGGGATAGAGGGCACATATCTCAATATTATCAAGCTATCTATGAAAAACCCACCACAAATATCATTCTCAATGGAGTAAAAACTGAGAGTTTTTCCACTAAGGTCAGGAACACGGCAGGGATGTCCATTATCACCACTGCTATTCAATATAATACTAGAAGTATTAACCTCAGCAATCAGACAGCAAAAAGAAATTAAAGGCATCCAAGTCGACAAAGAAGTTAAACTATCACTCTTTGCAGATGATATGATACTATATATGGAAAACCCAAATGCTCCACTCCAAAACTGCTGGAACTTGTACAGGAATTCAGTTAAGTGTCAGGATATAAAATAAATGCACAGAAATCAGTTGCATTTCTATACAGCAACAGCAAGACAGAAGAAAGAGAAATTAAGGAATCAATCCCATTTACAATTCCACCCCAAACCATGAAATACCTAGGAATAAACCTAACCAAAGAGACAAAGAATCTGTACTCAGAAAACTATAATGTAATCATGAAAGAAATTGAGGAAGACACAAAGAAATGGAAAAATGTTCCATGCTCATGGATTGGAAGAATAAATATTGTGAAAATGTCTATGCTATCTAGAGCAATCTACACATTTAATGCAATCCCTATCAAAATCGCATCCATTTTTTTTTTCAAAGAAATCGAACAAATAATCTTAAAATGTATATGGAACCAGAAAAGACCTCGAATAGCCAAAGGAATATTGAAAAAGAAAGCTAAAGTTGGTGGCATCACAATTCTGGACTTCAAGCTCTATTACAAAGCTGTCACCATCAAGACAGTATGGTACTGGCACAAAAAGAGACACATAGATCAATGGAACAGAATAGAGAGCCCAGAAATAGACCAACAACTCTATGTTCAACTAATCTTTGATGAAGCAGGAAGGAATGTCCAATGGAAAAAGACAGCCTCTTCAACAAATGGTAATGGGAAAATTGGACAGCCACATGCAGAAAAATGAAAATGGACCATTTTCTTACACCACACACAAAAATAGACTCAAAATGGATGAAGGACCTCAATGTGAGAAAGGAATACATTAAAATCCTTGAGGAGAACACAGGCAGCAACCTCTTTGATCTCAGCAGCAGCAACTTCTTCCTAGGAACATCGCCAAAGGCAAAGGAAGCAAGGAAATTAAATAAACTATTGGGATTTCCTCAAGATCAAAAGATTTTGCAGAACAAAGGAAATAGTTAACAAAACCAAAAGACAACAGACAGAATGGGAGAAAATGCTTGCAAATGACATATCAGATAAAGGGCTAGTATCCAAAATCTGTAAAGGATTCAGCAAACTCAACACCCAAAGAACAAATAATCCAATCAAGAAATGGGCAGAGGGCATAAACAGACATTTCTGCAAAGAAGACATCCAGATGGCCAACAGACACATGAAAAAAGTGTTCCACATCACTCGGCATCAGGGAAATACAAATCAAAACCACAATGAGATACCACCTCACACCAGTTAGAATGGCTAAAATTAACAAGTCAGGAAATGACAGATGCTGGCGAGGATGTGGAGAAAGGGGAACCCTCCTATACTATTGGTGGGAATGCAAGCTGGTGCAAAAACTCTGGAAAACAGCATGGAGATTCCCCAAAAAGTTGAAAATAGAGCTACCCTGTGACCCAGCAATTGCACTACTAGGTATTTACCCTAAAGATGCAAATGTAATGATCCGAAGGGACATGTGCACCTGAATGTTTATAGCAGCAATGTCCACAATAGCCAAACTATGGAAAGAACCTAGATGTCCATCAACAGATGAATGGATAAAGAAGAGGTGGTATATATATATATAATGCAGCCATCAAAAGAAATTATATATATGTATATATGTGTGTGTATATATATATATATATATATATATATATATATATATATATAATTATGCAGCCATCAAAAGAAATGAAATCTTACCATTTGTGACGACATGGATGGAACTAGAGGGTTTTATGCTTAGCAAAATAAGTCAATCAGAGAAAGACAACTATCATATGATCTCCCTGATATGAGGATGTAGAGATGCAACATGGGGGGTTTGGTGGGTAGGAAAAGAGTAAATGAAAGAAGATGGGATCAGGAAGGAGACAAACCATAAGAGACTCTTAACCTCACCAAACAAGCTAAGGGTTGCTGGGGGGAGGGGGGTCGGGAGAGGGTGGTGGGGTTATGGACATTGGGGAGGGTATGTGCTATGGTGAGTGCTGTGAAATATGTAAACCTGGCGATTCACAGACCTATACCCCTGGGGATAAAAATACATTATATGTTTATTAAAAAATTAAAAATTAATTTAAAAATTTAAATTTAAAATTAAAAATATCTACATAGCATAATTTACTAGTACCTTTGTAAGGTGTTTAAAAAGATGTGCAGAAGTCAACACTAAGCCAACAGAAGTGGACCTTGGTCTAATAGAACAATTATTTTAGTGCTGAGAGTCACTTAGTTTTTACCTGAGTTCCATAAACACTAAACCATATTTATATGTTAATGTACATTTCTTTGTTTTTCTTCTCTTTCCATATAGAAAATTCTAATTTTTCCACAGTCTATGCATAAATTCAATAGAAAGACAGTAGGTGGAAAGTATATTTCCACCATGATAGCAACGTGATTATGGATGGATGGATGTGTACACAATTTGAAATCAACTGAAATGGAATTGGTCGAGTTTCAGATTAACTAACCTGTAAAATGTTCTTAAGACACCATTATCACAAAAAGTAATTATTATTACAAAAAGTAATTACCTCCCAAGTAATTAGTCTTCACAATGGCTAGTGTAGATTTGTCATTTTACTTCCTTTGTGGTAATAAAATTAAACCTATAAAATATTTCCTTATAACCAATTAGCTATGAGAGCTCTGAGGAGCTGAGTATGGATGGTAATCCATGAAACACAAATAATCAACATGTTATTACCTGAGGGGAGCTGAAGAGAAGGAAAGAAAAAGAAAGAAAATTTAATTATAGATCTGTTTTAAAAGTAGTTTGATTGGACTTTCCAAGATGGAGAAGGAGTAGGAGACCTCAGTTTTGCCTTGTGCCAGGAATTCACCTAGATAGCTATCAAATCATTCTGAACTCCTGTGAAGTCAAGCAGAGAACTAAGAAAACAATTGCTGCAATTCTACAAATAGAAAAGTGACCACTTCCTGCAAGATTGACAAGACAGAAGAACTCACCTCAATGAAGAAGACAAGAGGCTTCAAAACATGAACTCAATCACAAGAGGAAATTTGGAAGGAACATAAATACATGGACATTAAAAAGAGTTCTACTAAAGAATTAATGGGTCAAACAGGAAATTAAAAAATATTTTAAAATTCATGGAAACACATGAAAATGAAAACACAATTTTTAAAAACCTTTCAGATGCAACAAAGGGTTCTTAACAGGGAAACACATAGCAGTACAAGCCGTTTCTCAAGAAACCGGAAAAGTCTCAAACACATAGCCTAAACTTATACCTAAAGGAGCTAGAGAAAGAACAATAAATAAAACCTAAATCTAGCAGAGGGTGAGAATTAATAAAGATGAGAGCATTAATCAATGATATAGAAATCAAAAGAACAGTAGAACAGATCAATGAAACTAGGAGCTGGTTCTTTGAAAGAGTTAATAAGATTGATAAACACCTCCAGACTTATCAAAAAGAACACAGAAAGGACACAGATAAAATCATGAAAGAAAGGGAGAGAGCATAACCCAAAGAAATGCAAATAATTGAAAGGACATATTTTGAGCAACTATATGGCAACAAATTAGGCAATTTGGAAGAGATGGATGCATTCCTAGAAACATATACTACCAAAACTGAAACAGGAAGAAATAGAAAACCTGAACAGACCTATAACCAGCAAGGAAATTGAAGCTTTAATAAAAAATCTACCAACAAACAAGAATCCAGTACTGGATGCCTCCTAAGGGAATTCTACAAAACATTTAAAGAAGAATTAAGACCTATTCCTCTGAAGCTGTTCCAAAAAATAATGGAAGGAAAACTTCCAAACTCTTTCTATGAGGTCAGCATTATGTTGGGTCCAAAATCTAAAGAGCCCACCAAAAAGGACAGTTATAAACCAGCATTCCCTATGTGGACATAGATGCCAAAATTCTCACCAAGATACAAGCTAATAGGATCCAACAGTACATTAAAAGGATTATTCGCCACAATGAAGCAGGATTTATTCCTGGACTGCAAGGTGGTTCAACATCTATATATCATCCAATATGATACACTACACTAATAAAAGAAAGGACAAGAACCATATCATCCTCTCAACAGATGCAATAAAAGCATTTGACAAAGTACAGCATCATTTCCTGATTAAAGCTCTTCACCGTATGCAGATAGAGGAAATATAACTTGATATCATAAAAGAGAAGCCCCTAGTGAGTATCATTCTCAATAGAGAAAACATTAGAGTTTCTTCCCAAAGTCAGGAAAACAACAAGGGTGTCTTCCCTCAGCACTGTTGTTTAATATATTGCTAGAAGTCCTAGTCTTAGCAATAAGACCACAAAAAGAAATAAAAGGCATTCAATTTGGCAGATAAGAAGTCAAACTCTCACTCTTTGCAGATATCATGAAACTCTTTGTGGAAAACCCAAAAGACACCACCCCAAAATTGCTAGAACTAATACAGGAACTCAGAAATGTGTCAGGATATAAAATCAATGCACAGAAATCAGTTGCATTTCTATACACTAACAGTGATACAGAGAAAAGTGAAATTAAAATAATTGATCTCATTTACAATTACACCCAAAACCATAAGATACTTAGGAGTTAAAACTAACCTATGAGGTAAAGGATCTGTACTCTGAAAACTAGAGAGCATTTATGATAAAAATTGAAGAAGACACAAAGAAGTGGAAAAACATTCCATGCTCATGGATTGGAAGAACAAATATGGTTAAAATGTCTGTGCTACCCAGAGCAACCTAGACATTCAATGCAATCTCTATCAAAATACCATTGGCATTTTTCAGAGTTGGAGCAAATAACCCTAAAATTTGTATGGAACCAGAAAAGACCCTGAATAGTCAGAGGAATGTTGAAAAAGAAAACCAAAGCTAGTGGCACCAAAATTTCATACTTTCAGCTCTACTACAAAGCTATAATCATCAAGACACTAAGGTAAAAGAACAAAAACAGACACATAAATTAATGGAACAGAATAGAGAACCCAGAAATGGACCCTTAACTCTTTGGTTAACTAATGTTCTACAAAGCATGAAGGAATATCTAGTGGAAAAAAGATAGTCTCTTCCACAAATCATGTTGGGAAAATTAGGCAGCCATGCACAGAAGAATGAAATGACCATTTTCTTATACCATACACAGAGATCAATTCAAAATGGTCAAAAGACCTAAATGTGAGACAGGAATTAATCAAAATCCTAGGGAACACAGGCAGCAACTGCTTTGACCTCTACCACATTTAGTTCTTGCTAGACATGTCTCCAAAGATAAGAGAAAGAAAAGCAAAAGTGAACTATTGAAACTTTATCAAGATAAAAAACTTTTGCACATCAAAGGAAACAATTGACAAAAGTAAAAGACAACCAATGGAATAAGGAGAGGATATTTGCAAATGTTATATCAGATAAAGGGCTAGTATACAAATCTATAAAGAACTTATCAAACTCAACACCCAAAAAACAAAGAATCCAGTCAAGAAATGGGCAGAAGACATGAAGATATTTCTCCAAAGAAGACACCCAAATGGCCAACAGAGACATGAAAAACTGCTCAACATCACTCAGTATCAGGGAAATACAAATAAAAACCACTATGAGATATCACCTCACACTGCTCAAAATGGCTAACATTAACAAGTCAGGAAATGACAGGCATTGGCAAGGATATGAAGGAACTGTCTTACACTGTTGGTGGGAACGCAAAATGGTACAGCCACTCTGGAAAATGGTTTGGGGGATTCTTAAAAAGTTAAAAATTGAGCTAGTGTATGACCCAGCAACTGCACTGCTATGTATTTATCCCAAAGATACAAATGTAGTGATTTGATGGGGCACCTGCTTCCTAATGTTGATAGCAGCAATGTCCACAATAGCCAGACTATGGAAAGAGCCCTGATGTTCATTAACAGATGAATGGATGGATCACCATACATATATATGGATTACTATTCAGCCATCAAAAAAGAAAAAAAAAGAAATCTTGATATTTGCAATGACATGGATGTAACTAGAGAGTATTATCCTAGTGAAATAAGTCAATCAAAGACAGTTATTATATGATATCACTCATATGTAGAATTTAAGGTACAAAATACAGAATCATAAGGGGAAAGAGAGAAGAATAAAACAAGGCAAAATCAGAGACAGAGACAAACCATGAGAGACTTAACTATAGAAAACAAATTGAGGTTTGCCTGAGGGGAAAGGGGGGAATGGCATAATTGGGTGGTGGACATTAAAGAGTCCACATGATAGAATGAGCACTGGGTATTATATAAGACTGATGAATCACTGAAGTCTACCTCTAAAACTTATAATAGTCAGTATGTTAATTAATTGATTTAAATTTTTAAACAATTAGTTTGATTGAAGTTTTGTTTGAGAATCAATTTTTTCTCTTCTCCTACCTTTCCTAGTAGTGTAAACAGAATAGCCACAAATCAGGTATTTTATACCCAGAAACATCAAATAAAACTAGAAATTCCATCTGCCAACAGAATAAAACACTAATGTTTCTGGGGAAGTTTTCAGCAATAAATTTAATATTAAACCTACGAAGCATATTGAGCCCAGATTTATGGTATTAATGTAATACAGGAATTACAAAACAAGAAACTGGCCTAAACCTGCAGTTTAAATAGTTGGCCATCTATAGTTTGGCACAATCAAATCAACATTGTAAGAAAACTTCCACAAACTCAAGGAAAACAACTGTTGACCCCACCCAAAATTAGTTAGTCACAAACCCCTTAAGGAGATGAATCATCACAGAAGGTAGTACAGAAGCTATTAGCAGGAGAATTCACCTTTCCAGGAAGGAGAAGTATAGGACCATCTGTGGAAAATAATAAAATGAGTTAGGGTAAATGGTTAAGGGGTGTTCTAGATTGAAGATGACAGTATAAAGAATTTTTTATTTCTTCTTTCTGGAAATTCCTCAAAAGAAATACGGAGAACAAGAAACAGAATCACAAATGATAACTTCAGTGAAGGTACTACTCCTGCAAACCACTAAACGTATAGAGGGCCACCAGAAGAAAAAGCACAAGCATGTGTGGAGGGAAGCAGTAGGAGGAATGTATATTCAGTGCTTGTCTCAATAATGAGGATCAAACAGCTAAGTTCAGGTAGTGTGCCCACTGGGATGGAAGCAGAAGCTGCCAGCAAAATCTCTCTTGGGCCTCGCTTGGTTCCAGGAAGCAGAAGAGAAACTTAATGGTGAAATACAGAGAAAGTTGTGAATTTTTATTGGTTGGGAGGAAATAGACTAACCCACAGAAAAAGGAAGAAAGGAATAAAAGAGGGGAGGAAGGAAAGAAGAAAGGAGAAGAAAGAAGGAAGGAAGGAAGGAAGGAAGGAAGGAAGGAAGGGAGGGAGAAAGAGAGAAAGAAAGAAAGAAAGTAAGAAAGAAAGTAAGAAAGAAAGAATGAAAGAAAGAAAGAAAGATAAAGAAAGAAAGAAGAAAGAAAGAAAGAAAGAAACAAAGAAAGAAAGAGAGAAAGAAAAAGAAAGGAAAGGAAAAAGAAAAGAAAGAAAACCTATGTTATCAGGAAAATTCTTGTTAGACTGGAACATGGTCTTGTTTCTTCCCCATCATGCTGTACCCTGGAAATAGCCTAGAAACATGTAATTCCTCAAATTCAGTCAAGCACAGAGGATCTAGAAAATAACCTATACAAAGAGAATCTACAAGAAAAAGAAAGGGAAGCTGATAAACTTTGCTAGAAAAATGTTTCCAGAAAAGTAATAAAAATTGTTTAAAATAACCTCTAAATTTTTAAATCAGACTGAATTAATCCTCTCTATGTTTAAAGAACACAAAACAAAGATTTGAAAAAGAAAGTTCAGGGAAGGAAAAAAAAAGTAGGAGGATATGAAATATGAGTTGGCAGAGCTCATTAAAGAAGGTTAAGAAAGAAACTGAACTTATAAAGAAAAATTAAAGTGGCAAATGCAAAAAAAAAAAAAGAGTCACTGTTGAAAACAGCATGGTCAGCACATATGACCCATAGGAAATTAATTGTTTCAAATGGTTTATAAACACAAATAAAAACAAAGCAGAATATGTGACAGAGATTAACTGTGTCACAAAGTCTAAAATATCGATTATCTGGATTTTTATAGAAAGCATAGATATTAAACTTGTGAAAAGTAAATTAATGAAGTACAAATGAATAAAGAGTTTTAAAAGATTAAAAGATTATGAATATGAGAGATTTAAGATTGAACACTCATCATTGGAGTCACCCTAGATGAAAATTAAGTATGAAGCAGAACAAGCCCTTAAAGGTATAATTAAAGAGAAATAAAACATACATACATGTATCTACCAATTAAAGGAGGAATATTGTCCAGGAAAAATAATAACCTAGATCAGTCAGCTCTAAAACAGAGATCATTAAAGCTATCATACTGCAAAGAGAATCCCCTGAAAAGAGAAGTGAAAGGGAAAGGAGATTCTTAATAAGGGAAGACTTGATTAGCAGTTCTCCAGTGTTAGACACATACAATTAGAGTTGAGAGTCTGTTGAGGCAGAGAGAGCTTTCTTAACTCCCAAGGGTTATAACTTAGATTAAAAGAAACCAATCGAAATAATAACCAGATTCTACAATGACAACACTTAGTCTAGAATCCACCAAACTACACTCTGATTTTGCCTGAAACCACATAAATCATACCCCCAATAACCAACTAAACCATAAAAAAATTAAGGAAAATTGCCTGACAAAAGCTAAAATTCATCTCCTGAGAGGATATTATTCTGAACATCTATTATTTTTCACACTAATTTCCAATATTTAGTAAAAATTAACTGGACACAGAAATAAATAAGGCCCATAGGAAAATAGACAAAACAAACAAATCTACATATAGCCAGATATTAAAGTTTTCAGTTAAAACAGATTAAAAAAACAAAAACAAAAACAAAAAACCCTGGTAAGTATATATATATATATATATATATATATATATTATATATATATATATATTTTTTTTTTTAATGAGAAAGCAAGAGAGAACAAAATGGAGATCCTTTTCTACCAGAAGATAGAAACTGATGGAAAAGACTCAACTGGAAATTCTAGAACTGAAAAAAATGAAATAAGTAAATAAGAATTTCATCAGGACTTAATAGGTAACCAGACAAAACTGAAGAAAGAGTTGGTGACCTAAAAGAGAAGTCAGCAGGTATCATACTCATGGGAAAAAAATAAAGAAAAAAAAAGAAGGAAGACAAAAAGACAGGAAATATAGGGCACTTGGGTGATTCAGTCAGTTAAGCATCCGACTTCTGGTTTTGGCTCAGGTCATGATCTACCTCTGTATCAGGCTCCCCACTCAGTGGGGAGTCTTCTTGTCTTCTTCTTTTTCTTCCCTTCCTCTAGCTCAATCACACTCAGAATCTAAAATAAATAAATAAATCTTTTTTTTTTTTTAAGGAGAGAAAACAAATAAAAGAGAAATATATGGTATAAATTTCTAACATATATGTAATTGCTAGTCTACAAGTACATGAAAGAGAGAGTAGGGCAAAAAGCAGTATTTTCAGAGGTAATGGTCAAGGCTTCCAGTACTATATATAATGGAGTAACTTCTAGTAGATTTGCACTACAGAAAACCAGAAAAAAGTACATGAAAGAGAGTGTGCTTTAGAAGTGACCCCATGATTCCCATGGTTTCCTGGATCTAGTTCAAAAACTGAAATCTGGTCACAGCATGATTGTAATGTTGGGTGAAGGATGTATAGATCATAATACAGGGCAAATTCCAGGCACAGAAATGAGGAGGTATGCTACGTGTGTGGTAGGGGAAATCTGTATGGGGATCTACCATGAGTCTTTGACTGAAAACTGGACCACACAAAATACTTTAAAATTTCCAGAGAGCAGTTATTCTGGTATTGAGAGAGAAGGAGTAATACCAGAGATTTAGTAGTGCAAGAAGATATTGGAGCCAGCCAATCAAAAGTAAAACCAAGTACTAACAAAACCACAAAGGAAACAATTTGGAGGATGAGTCCCACTAAGAAAAGAGGATTTGAGAAATACATTGGTCTTTATGTATGTTTTCCCTAACATGACACAAAACAAAGCCAAGGAAAGTTCAGAGGAACCAGCCAATCATTAACTGCCTTAAAGGTTAACAATTAAGTTCTTGAGACGATATTATTAAAAAAAAAAAAAATAGAGTCTCTACATAGATCTTCCAAAATTCCACAATTACTAGAAATGTAACAAATGGAAAAATGTGGTCCATAGTAAAAAAAAAAAAAAAAAAAAATCAGTTAGTAGAAATTATTGGAAAGATGACCCAGCTGTTAGATTTAGCAAAGACTTTAGAACAGCTATATGAATACTATTTTAAAAAATTAGAGGGATGCCTTGGTGACTCAGTTGGTTAGGCATCTGACTTTGGCTCAGGTCATGACTTCAGTGTCCTGGGATCAAGCCCCATGTGGGGCTCCCCACTCAGCAGGGAGTCTTCTTGTCCTTCTCCCTCTGCCCCTTCCCTCAACTCAGGCGCGCTCTCTCTCAAATGAATAAATAAAATCTTTAAAATTTAAAAAAATAAAGAAAGTGGGTGCCTGGGTGGCTCAGTGGGTTAAGCCGCTGCCTTCGGCTCAGGTCATGATCTCAGGGTCCTGGGATCCAGTCCCGCATCGGGCTCTCTGCTCAGCAGGGAGTCTGCTTCCCTCTCTCTCTCTCTGCCTGCCTCTCTGTCTACTTGTGATTTCTCTCTGTCAAATAAATAAATAAAATCTTTTTAAAAATAAATAAATAAATAAATAAAGTATTGAATGAGCAAATAGAGACTCTTGGAAACACACAGGTATTATAGAAAAGAATCACATGAAACTTATAAAACTATATATATATATATATATATATATATGAAATTTAAAAATAATTTTTGAAATTAAAAAAAAAATCCACTAGATGGGCTTAAACATAGATTGGAGATATCAAAGGAAAGAGTCAGTAAATTTGAAAGGAGATAAATAAAAACTTCGCATTCTGAGGAAAAAGAGATTGAAAAATGAGAAGCCCCTAGGAACATTTAGGGCAACAAAAATAGTAAAACACATAAGTAAATGGAACCCTAAAATGAAAATAGACTGCAAATGGATTTGAAAATAGTATTTGGCAAAATGATGGTTGACATTTTTCCAAATTTGATTTTAAAAATCAACCTGCACATCCAAGAATATTAGTAGCTCTCTAGCAGGATATAAACATAGGAAATCACACCTAGATGCATCAGAGTGAAATTTAAAGGAAAGATAGAAAAGGAAGAGAGAGAAGAAAGAAAAGAAAGAGAGAGAGAAAGAAAAGGAATTAGGAAGGAAGGAAGGAAGGCAGGAAGGAAGGAAGGAGAAAGAAACAGAGAGGAGGTTGGGCTGTCAGCATGGCTCAAATGCAATGTGCTGGCATCATGGCTTGGATATACCTCCTTCTAATGTGGTTGTAATTGGCATCATATCCCACACCAAAATGTCTTTTGAGCAGAATAAAGAGAGGGGAACTATAAAGTAAGAGCCAGTTCCTGCTCTACTCTGCAATTTGGTAGAAAAACTTTTACCCCATGACAAATCAGGGTGAAACTTGCCTGGATCAGGAATGATGTATTCAGCTATACATCCCCTCAAACACCTCTCACCAAAATGACTAGGAGGAGGAGCACCCAACAGAGGAAAAATTCAGAGACTGTACCCTCTCCATCAGAACTATTAGAAATGGACATAAACAGAATGTCAGAAAGGGAATTCAGGATAACAATTATCCAGGCAATGGTTAGGTTGGAGAAGACCATTAGGGACAACAAAGAATCTCTAAGGGCAGAAGTGAGAGTCCATCTGGCAGAAGTTAAAACTTCTATCAATGAGATCCAATCTAATCTGAATACTCTAACAGCTAGGGTAACCAACACAGAAGATAGAGTTAGTGATCTAGAGGACAAACTGATACAGAAAAAGGATCAGGAGGAGGCCTGGAACAAACAGCTTAGAAGCCATAAAAACAGAATTAGGGAAATAAATGACACCATGAAACATTCCAGCATCAGTTATTGGGATCCTGGAGGAGGTGGAGAAAGAGAGACTAGAAGATATAGTTGAACAAATTCTGGATGAAAATCTCCCTAATATGGGGGGGGGGCGCCTGGGTGGCTCAGTGGGTAAAGCCTCTGCCTTCAGCTCAGATCATGATCCCAGGGTCCTGGGATCAAGGGCTGCATCTGGCTCTCTGCTCAGCAGGGAGCCTGCTTCCCCCTCCCCCTTTGCCTGCCTCTCTGCCTACTTGTGATCTCTCTCTCTGTGTCAAATAAATAAAATCTTTAAAAACAAATTTCCCTAATATGGGGAATGGAACATGTATTCATGTCCTAGATGCAGAAAGAATACCCCCCAAGATCAATGAGTCTAGAAAGACATCCAAACACTTAATTGTGAAATTCATGAATCATATTTTCAGACAAAAGTTTTTAAGGGCAGCTAGGAGGAAGAGATCACTTACATACAGAAGAAGGACCATCAGAATAACATCAGACGTGTCCACAGAAACCTGGTGAGACAGAAAGGTCTGTCAAGACATAGCCAGGTCACTAAAAGAGGAGAATATGCAGCTGAGAATATTTATCCAGCAAGGCTGACATTCAGAATGGATGGAGAGACAAAGAGCATCCAAGACCAGCAATGTTTAAAAGGGTATGTGACCACCAAGATGACACTGCAAGAAATATTAAGGGAGGGGGTCTATAAAAGAAGAAAGAACCCAAGAGTGACAGAACAGAAATTTACAGAGATAATCTGTAGAAACAAGAACTTCACAAGCAACATAATGTCAATAAAAACTTATCTTTCAATAATCACTCTCAACATGAATGGACTAAACATTCCCATAAAAGAGCACAGGGTTGCAGACTGGATAAAATGACATATGCTGTCTACAAAAGACACACCTGGAAACTAAAAATACATCCAGACTGAAAATGAAGAAATGGAGAAACATCTTTCATGCCAATGGGCCTTAAAAGAAATCTGAGGTAGTGATTCTCATATCAGATAAATTAGATTTTAAGCTAAAGACTGTAGTCAGAGATATAGAGGGACACTACCTCATTCTTAAAGAGTCTATCCACCAAAAAGATCTAACAGTTGTAAATACTTATGCCCTCCATATGGGAGCAGCCAACTACATAAGACAACTGTTAATCAAAATAAGGAGTCGTGTTGATATGAATACATTAATTGTAGGTGATCTTAACATGCCACTCTCAGTAATAGATCATTCAAGCAGAAAATCAGTAAAGAAACAAGAGCATTGAATAACACATTGGACAAGACGGACCTCATAGATATATACAGAACATTCCACCCTAAAACAACAGAATATTCATTTTTCTGTAGTGCAAATGGAACTTTCTCCAGAATAGACCACATACGGGTTCATAAATCAGGGCTCAACCAATACCAAAAGATTGGGATTATTCCCTGCATATTCTCAGACCATAATCCTTTGAAACTGGAACTCAACCACAAGAAAAAACCTGGAAGGAATTGAAACACTTGGAAGCTAAAGACAATCCTGCTCAAGAATGTTTAGATCAACCAGGAAATCAAAGAAGAACTTCCACAAATTGTGGAAACAAATGAGAATGAAGACACATTGGTCCAAAACCTTTGGGATACAGGAGGTCCTAAGGGGGAAATATATAGCCACCCAAACCTCCCTCAAAAAAATTGAAAAATCCCCAATACACCAACTGTCTTTACACCTTACAGAACTGGAGAATCAACAACAAATTAAACCAACCCCATACACAAGAAGGGAAATAATCAAGATTAGAGCAGAGATCAATGAGTTATAAACTAGAGATAGAGAAGAACACATCAATAAAACTAGAAGATAGTTCTTTGAAAGAATTAATAAGATCGATAAACCACTAGCCAAACTAATCCAAAAGGAAAGAGAGAAGACCCAAATTAATAAAATTATGAATGAAAGAGGAGAGATCAAGACTAACACTAATAGAAACAATAATCAGAAATTATTATCAACAGTTATATGCCAATAAGTTAAGCAACCTAGAGGAAATGGATGCATTTCTGGAAAACTATGAACTACCAAGACTGAAACAGGAAGAAAATGACAACCTGGATAGACCAATATCTACTAAGGATATTGAAGCAGTGATCAAAAACCTCCCAAAAAACAAGATCCCAGGACCTGAGGGATTCCCTGGGGAATTCTACAAAACATTCAAAGAAGAAATAACACCTATTCTCCTAAAGCTGTTTCAAAAAATCGAAACAGAAGGAAAACTTCCAGACTCCTTCTATGAAGCCAGCATTACTGTGATCCCCAAACCAGACAAAGACCCCATCAAAAAGGAGAATTTCAGACCTATATTCCTGATGAATATGGATCCCAAGATTCTCAGCAGGATCCTACCTAATAGGATCAAACAATACATTAAATCCCACCATGACCAGGTGGAATTTATCCCTGGATGCCAGGGTGGTTCAACATTCATAAATCAATCAATGTGATAGAACAAATCAATAAGAGAAGAGAGAAGAATCACATGGTGCTCTCAATTGACACAGAAAAAGCATTTGACAAAATACAGTATCCGTTCCTGATTAAAATTCTTCTAAGTATAGGGAGAGAGGGAACATTCCTGAACTTCATCAAATCTATCTATGAAAAACCCACAGGGAATATCATTCTCAATGGGGAAAAGCTCACAGCCTTCCCACTGAGATCAGGAATATGACAAGGATGCCCACTCTTGCCACTGTTGTTCAACACAGTAATAGAAGTCCTAGAAACAGCAATCAGACAACAAAGAAAAATAAAAGGTATTCGAATTGGCAGTGAAGAAGTCAAACTCTCTCTCTTTATAGATGACATGATACTGTGTATTGAAAACCCAAAATACTCTACCCCCAAACTACCTGAACTCATACAGCAATTCAGTAATGTTGCAGGATACAAAATCAATGCACAGAAATCTGTTGTTTTCTTTTACACTAACAATGAAAATATAGAAAGGGGAATTAGAGAATCAATTCCATTTACTATAGCACCAAGAACGATAAGATACCTGGATTAAACCTAACCAAAGAGATAAAGTGTCTGTACTTGAGGAACTACAGAACACTCATGAAAGAAATTGAAGAAGACACAGAAAGTTGGAAGGGCATTGCATGCTCATGGATTGGAAGAATAAATATTGTTAAAATGTCTATACCGCCCAGAGCAATCTGTACTTTCAGTGCCATCCCGATCAAAATTCCACTGGCATTTTTCAAAGTGCTGGAACAAACAATCCTAAAATTTTCTGGTATGAAACCAGAAGAGACCCTGAATTGCTAAGGAAATGTTGAAATAGAAATATAGGAATAATAATAAGGAAATGTTAAAGCTGTGATGACCAAGATAGCATGGTACTGGCACAAAAACAAACACATAGACCACAGAATAAAGTAGAGAGCCCAGATATGGACCCTCATTTTTATGGTCAAATAATCTTCGAGAAAGCAGGAAAAAAATACACAGCGGAAAAAAGACAGTCTCTTCAATAAATGGTGCTGGGAAAATTGGACAGCTATGTGTACAAGAATGCAACTCAACCATTCTCTTACACCATATACAAAGATACACTCAAAATGGATAAAAGACCTCAACATAAGGCAGGAATCTATCAAATCCTAGAGGAGAACATAAGCAGTAATGTCTTTCACATGGGCCACAGCAACTTCTTTTGAAACATGTCTCCAAAGGCAAAGCAAACAAGTGAAAATGAATTTGGGGGACTTCATTAAGATCAAAACCTTCTGCACAGCAAAGAAAATAGTCAACAAAACAAAGAGGCAACCCATGGAATGGGAGAAGATATTTGCAAATGACACTACATCAAAGATCTCTAAAGAACTCAAATTCAACACCCCAAAAACAGATAATCACATCAAAAAATGGGCAGAAGACATAAACAGATATTTCTCCAAAGAAGACATACAAATGGCTAACAGACACATGAAAAAATGTTCATCATCATTAGCCATCAGGGAAATTCAAATCAAAATCATATTTACAGCGCCTGGGTAGCTCAGTGGGTTAAGCTTCTGCCTTCAGCTCAGTTCATGATCTCAGGGTCCTGGGATCAAGCCTCACATTGGGCTCTCTGCTCAGTGGGGAGCCTGCTTTGCCCTCTCTCTCTGCCTGCCTCTCAGCCTACTTGTGGTCTCTCTCTCTCCCTCTCTCTCTGTCAAATTAATGAATAAAATCTTAACACACACACACACACACACACACACACACACACATTGAGATGCCAAAATTAACAAGACAAGAAACAAGTGTTAGAGAGGATGTGGAGAAAGGGGAATCTCTTACACTGTTGGTGGGAATACAAGTGGGTGCAGCCACTTTGGAAAACAGTGTGAGATTCCTTAAGAAATTAGTTACCCTATGACCCTGCAATTGCACTACTGGCTATCTACCCCAAAGATACAGATGTAGTGAAAAGAAGGGCCATCTGTACCCCATGTTCATAGTAATAATGGCCACAATTGCCCAACTGTGGAAGAAGCTGAGATGCTCCTCAACAGACAAATGGATAAAGAAGATATGGTCCATATATAAAATGGAACACTATGTCTCCATCAGAAAGAATGAATACCCAACTTTTGTATGAACATGGATGGGCCTGGAGGAAATTATGCTGAGTGAAATAAGTCAAGCAGAGAGAGTCAATAATCATATGGTTTCACTTACTTGTGGAGCATAAGGAATAACACAGAAGACATTAGGAAAAGGAAAGGAAAAGTGAATTAGGGGAAACTGGATGAAGTGATGAAGGAAAGAGACCGTGGACTCTGAGAAAGATACTGAGGGTTTTGGAAGTTAGGGGGCTGAGGGGGTGGGTGAGCCTGGTGGTGGGTATTAAGGAAGGCACATGCTGCGCGCAGCACTGGGTGTGGTGCATAAACAATGAATCTTGGAACACTGAAAAAAAAAAAGAAAAGAAAATTTAAAAAAAAATTAAAAAATAGAAGAAAGAGGGAAGGAAGGAAGGAAAAGAGAGGGAGTTTAAAATCAGAAAATATTAATTAGGTAGCTAAAAAAAGCCCCTAATACTTAGAAACTTAAACACACACAAACATACACATGCACACACACACACATGCACACACATACACACATGTTTTTTAATGTACTTTTTAGTGTCTCTGCTTCTCTGATTGACTCCCGACTAGCATATAACCAAAGGGTTATTAAAGGAAAATTTTCAGTTTAATATCTATATTAGAAATTAAGGTGAGGTTGTTGTTGTCATTGGTAGTGGATTTTGGCTTACACTAGCAAAGTTTATGTTTTAAGTCACACTACATGCTGGCTATGGTCTGTTTTCCCAATGCAAATGTCTGTTTATCCTTGGACTCAGACATGAAGAAAAAGCCTACATGGGATATATCACTCTCTTGACAGAAAGAACAAGAGAACTGAGCAGAGATGTAGAATGCTCTTTCAGGAAGAGGGAACAAATACTGAAAAGAGTAATATCATTACCTCCATTTAGTTAACAGCAGTTTCTAAGTAAGTTCTCCACAAACATTTAATGATGAAAATTAAAATGAATGAATTTTAAAGATGATATGGAAGAAATTTCTTTTATAAAGATGGTTTAACTACTCTTCTGTTTGTTCCCATAATAACTTTTTTTTAAGATTTTATTTATTTGACACAGAGAGAGTACAAGCAGGGGGAGCAGTAGGCAGAGGGAGAGGGAGAAGCTGGCTCCCTGCAAGGAGTGTGATGTGGGCTGTATCCCAGAACCATGGGATCATGACCTGAGGAGAAAGCAGATGTTTAACCAACTGAGCCACCCAGGTGCCCCTTTTAACTTTTAAGTATCTTTGTTTTAATCATAACTGTTTGACAGCTCCACTGAATAGAGTTTATTTCTTGAACGCAAAAATTTGGTCTTGTTGGTCTTGGTCCCTCTTTTTAAAAATTGAGCTATTTATTCACTTATTCTCATTAATCTTCAAATCTCACTCTTACACCTTATAGTTATTTTAATGTATTTAATAATTATAATTTTGCTTCAATTCTTGAAAAGCATATATTGTAATGTGTACCTGTATTTTATGGAATATACATTTTTAAAATCAATGATCTCAGATTAAACTTTGAGAAACTCAAATCTCAAATAGGTATACTTAAACTTAAAACTTAAATCTCAAATAGGTATAAAGAATGAGATAATAAAACACAAAGTGAATAAAAAAGGAAAATGATATTTAATAGAAAAAAGAAAACCAGAGCTCTCTGGAAAAAAAAAAAAAAAAACCTAATTGAAGAACTTAAGCAAGACTAATAAACACATTCATGCAGAACATGTCTAAAATAAGATATTTAATTTCCAAAAGAGAGCTACACTTTTAGTTCACATTTCAATTAATACCAATTTTTTCCTCTGATTTCTCAGGCATTGGAATTATTCTGGATTCTTCTCATTCTCCTATATCCCACATGCAATCTACTGGGATGTCAATCACTTGCCAGTCCTATATCCAAAATACCAGCTGACCCTTTAGTAACATGGGTTTGAACTGTGCAGGTCCACTTACTTGCAGGGTTGTGGGTTTTGGGGTTTTGTTTGTTTGTTTGTTTTTAATAAATAGAGTCCCATAAATGTATTTTCTCTTCCTTATGATTTTTTAATAACATTTTATTTTTTCTAGCTTACTTTTTAAAATAATATGGTATATAATGCATACAATACACAAAATAAGTCTTAATCAACTGTTTATATTATCCATAAAGCTTCTAGTCAACAGTAGGCTATAAGTAGTTAAGTTTGGGGAGTCAAAAATTATGTGTGGATTTTTTACCACAAAGGTGTCAACTCCTAACTATACGTTAAGAGTCAACTATACCTCTCAGCCAGAATATTTTTCACCACTTTTCCTGCTATTATGATAGTGTAATCCCCCCACTAGGCATTACCTATATAACTGTAATGATCTTCTAACTGGTCTTCCTTTTTCACCTCTAGCTCATTACACTTAATTCTCCATAGAACATTAAAGATTTTATTTTTTTATTTGAGAGAGAGAGTGCATGCACAAGCTGGTTGAGGGGTAGAGGGAGAAGCAGACTCCCCACTAAGCAGGGAGCCTAATGTAATCTCAATCCCAGGACTTTTTATGCCCAAATTCCAAGACCCCCCAAAGACGACCACCAGAGTCCAGAGTCAAAGCCAAACAGCAAGAGTCGTTTATTACAAGTTCGAACCCGGACCTCCGCGCACTCATTGTCGGTGACGCTAAGAGGTCCTGAGCTCAGGATCACAGCACTTTTTTTATACACTATTTTTGGGGAGGCAGGGACTTAGCACACATCATAGTATCTCGTAACAAATCACTACATACCGCGGGAAAATCAAACAGCAACTCTATAATATGACTGGCATGCTACAGAGCAGGAAAAGGCTGGGAACAGATTATTGGTTAGGTCAAAGGGCTGTCATTCTTCAAACTGCTTGGTTGGCACCGCTAGGGTATGTGTCACCTCAGGATTGGCAGGGGTCTCCCTGTCAAGCGCGGGATGTCAGATGGTCATTATCTCTCGTACAGAAAGCTGGGTGGGGGGTCTGGGAGCAGTCACTTTGTCACATCCAATTCTGGGTGGGAGTTTCTCTGGTGCCAGATGGCTGTTATCTCTCGGCCCAGAGCCGAGTGGGGGTCTGGGAGTGGCCACTCTGCTAGGTTCAATTCTGGGCGGGGGTTGTGTGGTTACAGAGTGCCTATAGAAAGTTTGCTGGTAATTTTCCATCTCCTCATGGGTTAGCAAGCGAAGGTACAGAAGCAGAAATAGCGGTTATAGTTATAATTTAGGCATCTCAGACTCTGGTATCATGACCTGAGCTGAAGACAGATGCTCAATCCACTGAATAACCCAGGTGCCCCCACAATAATGTTTTAGTTATATTAGTCAGATCATGTAATTTCTTATTATGTTGTAGAAACCTCAACTCTGGGAGAGTTTAACACCCCCCCCCCCCCCCCCCGTCTATACTGGCTGACTTGCTATACCTGTGGAACACCAACCTCCTTTCTCATCTTTTTGGCACTTGCTATTCTCTTTGTCTGGAGTGTTTTCTTCCCAAACCTTGCTATGACTTGCTAGTATTTCTTTCAGTTCCCTATTTAAACATCACTGCTATAAAGAGGTCTTCTTTGACCACTGATGTAAAACAGCCTCCAACAACCTCTCATTAAACTCTATACCTTGCTTACTTAATTGGTTTCTTATAGTCTGTACTAGTACCTTATATTTATTCATTCCCTAAAGGTAAGTAGATCATTTGTCTTCATTACTGAATCCTCCATACTTTTTAACAGTACCTCAGCCATATAAATATCCAGTTAATGAATGAAAAAATGAGAAAAGGGGTCATAACCCCAAATGGGGGAGTGGGGATTATAATAGAAAACAAAATGGTAATCTGAAGTGTGGAAATCAGAATAGAGAGTAGTATATAAATATTTCTCAATACTTATTACTTCTAATAATGCAATGAACATGTAGCACAAATCAAAAATTATTCAAGAAGTGAATAATGTTAAAAAAGGCATAATATTTCTTTGGTAGACCTCTGCACATGCATAAATCTGCTGCTTAGTTTTTGGTAAAAAGAATTAAATGTATGAATCTGAAATCATATAAGTTAAAGTAAATAACATGATCAAAATTCCCTATGCATTAAATAAAAGAAAAAGTATGATATAATGAGACTAGAAACTAGCAAATAGCTTTATATCTTATCAAGAAAGTAGAACAAGCATTAACATTAAGCATTACATAAATGATATAAGATGAAGACTGAATGCATAATATTATTTCTGTGTCTTTTCTGTAATTCAGATAGTTAAGAATTTTCTCCAAAATGGTGCATTCATTTCTTTATCCATTAAAATTTTAATCCTAAACTTAAACTTCAGCTCCAGAAAAATGTTTAAGTTTAGTACTGGTTCATTCTTGGTTCAGTCCCAAATGACTGCACTTATTTTTTTTAATTCTCTTTCTTACCTTTGTTTAGTCTTTCCCTTCTTCCACCCCTACCACCTACACACACACACAAGCACACACACACACACACACACACACACACACACTCACACACTTGCTAGTGTGGGGCATGGGCTATTTTAAGTGACTAATTACAGAATGAGGAAGAGAAGAAGGAAAGGAAACTGTGGGAGGGAAGGCATAGTGGTTGAGAAAGGACACACAGAAGAAGATGGACAGAGGAAATATAGCAAAGAGGTCTACGGAGAGTGCATAGATTATTATATTTATATTATGAATATAAATGAATGAATGAATAAATATAATAATATAGCAAATATATAATTCAAAACAATGTGGTTGAATGGATCATTTAATCATTTTTTAACTTAATTGCTTTCTTTGATTAAACTTAACTTTAAAAATCTAATTCTTTGAAGTTAATTTTTATTTCTTCAATAATTATCTGTATATTTTTGACAAAGGCTGTATTAAACAAAAATTCATTGTATAAACAAATTTATTTAAATTAAAAGATAAGTGATACATTTTGTTGTTATACAGCAATTTGTTGTATACCTGTGGAATGAAGATATTTCATCTCTATAGTCTAAACCTTTTCTTCTTGACTTTGACATGGACAGTACTGACACATACATTTGCACATTGTTCTTAAATGCTAACAGTTCATCTTGGATCTTTCCCTTAGAGCTATATGTGGAGAAAAGTAAAAAGAAACTTGGAGCAAACCACTGTGAGGCCCAGGTGCCAAGATACAAGGAGGGATACCATGTCAGGAAAAAAATCACAGTTCCAAATTTCAATATTTTTTTCATTAGAAGAAAAACAAGGATGAATGCATATTGAAAATTTATTTGTTCTCCCATACAAAATATGTCAGTAAATACTTGAATGATGCCTCTCCTTTGTCATTATTACCTTACTGGTTAGGCTACATTCTTCTTTGTTAATGATCACAGAACTTTGCAGCACCAACATCAGCCACTCCATCTAAATCAGTCTCAAAAATTAATTGACCACAATAAACACACTACAGTGAAGATAAGTCAACAGAATTACCTGGCTATTGGCTCTTCAGTTAATCAACATAGACACAACTTTAATTCAGGCACAACTAATATTTTTTAAAAAATGAACAAGATTTTCTGACCTTCTCTTCAATCCTACAGCTGAATGTAGACCTTGGTGAAGATACACACTCAAGTTACTTATCCTGAAAGATGCTTTCCATCATTCATTTATTGGTCATTTTTGTTATAGCTGTGTAGACTCATATTAATGCATTTATTTAATGCTCTGAAATAAAGTGTCTGTAAAAATGATCAGGTTATCAATGAGCACTAATTATGCTAGTTAGGTAAGTTGAGAAAGAGAAAATGAGGGTTCTAAGGTTTAGGCAAGAGTATTATGATGTACATAAGATAAAATTACTTCACACATATTCATACATACACACACACACATGAATGAAGGGGAGAATAATGAAAAAATGGGGCAAAATGGCAAGTCAGTGTGGTAGATATATAGAAGTTTTTCTACTCTAATGACAATGTTTTTGTAAGTCTAAATTATAACAGATGAGAATTTACAAGTAAAGAAACAAAAAAGAAATATAACTAGGCATATAAAAAAAGAAAATATATGTCAACAATTCTAAAACTCAACAGAAAGCAGAAAAATAGCTCAGGAATTCAGGCAATGGAGTTACCAGATATGGGCTTTAAAATTACCATAATTACAGTATTGAAAGAACTTAAAAATTCAGATTTGAGTGTGGAACTTCAAGCTATAAAAAGAACAAAATGTAAATTCTAAAAGTGAGCAAAAGTGACTAAAATTAAGAGCTAAACAGAGTCATGAGGAGGGCCATGGGAAAATGTCATGTTGCAGGCATTCCAGGCTAAAGGGCAAGTGCACAGTGGTCTAGGCCCAAGGAGACTGCCTCCAGTAAGTAGGGTGGCACATTAGTAGGCCTGCAGTGAAATGATCACTAGGCTGCAGTGCAGATTGTGACTAACTGAAGGACAGGATATTCTGGACACAGAAGCCTAGAGCACAGTTCATCTTGCAGAAGTGCAACTTTGCAACTTTGAGGTGATGCTTCCTACATTCTTTGTCTTATTTTAAATCTTCATATTGGCTTATAGGTGAATCTGTC
Organism: Mustela erminea; assembly: GCF_009829155.1. Taxonomy (NCBI): domain Eukaryota; kingdom Metazoa; phylum Chordata; class Mammalia; order Carnivora; family Mustelidae; genus Mustela; species Mustela erminea. The sequence continues at coordinate 27,097,747 of NC_045618.1, forward strand.
TCTCAACACTTCAGCAGGCATTGTCTGTGAGTGAAGGCCTCAATCCACTCTTCTTCTTCAGAGGTATGAGGCCTGGCATAAGCACCAACAGCTTTGACTCTCCTCTATGGAATCCCAAACTCTGTTAGCCTGAGGTAAATTTGTGCTCTGCTCCTCTATCACTGCTTTTGTTGATTTTTTTTTAATTTCAATTTGATTAGCTAACATACAGCACATTCTTAGTTTCAGATGCAGAATACAATAATTCATCAGTTGCATATAATATCCAGTAATTATCACATCACGTGCCTTCTATAATGCCCTTCAACCAACTAACCCCCTAACCCCCTGCCACCTCTCCTACAGCAAACTTTGGTGTGTTTCCTATAGTTAAGAGTCTCTCATAGTTTGTCTCCCTCTCTGATGACTTTTCATTCAGTTGTCCCTCCCTTCCCGTATCTTCTGAGTTGTATCTTATCTTCCATTTATGAGTGAAACCATATGACAATTGTTTCTCTGATTGATTTATTTCACTGAGCATAATACCCTCCAGTTCCATCTATGTTTATGTAAATGGTAAGTATTCATCCTTTCTGATGGCTGAATAATATTCCATTGTATTTATATACACACCACATCTTTATCCATTTATCTGTAGATGGACAGTTTGGCTATTGTGGACATTATTGTTATGAATATTGGGGAGCAGGAGTCCCTTTGCATCACCACATTTGTGTCATAGGGGTAAATACCTACTAGTGTGATTGCTGGGTAGCTCTATTGTTAACCTCTTGAGAAACCCCCGTACTGTTTTCTAGAGTGGCTGCACCAGCTTGCATTCCCACCAACAGTGTAAAAGTGTCCGCCTTTTTCTGCATTCTCACCAAAATTTGCTGTTTCCTGACCTGTTAGTTTTAGCCATTCTTAGTGGTGTGAGGTGATATCTCATTGTGGTTTTGATTTGTAGTTCCCTGATGCTAAGTGATATTGAGCATTTCTTCATGTGGCTGTTGGCCATTTGGATGTTTGCTTTGGTGAAATATCTGTTCATATCTTATGCCCATTTCCTCACTGGATTGTTTGATTTTGGAGTGTTAAGTAAAATAATTCTTTATGGATCTTGGATACTAGTCTGTTATCTGATTATGTCATTTGCAAATACCTTGTCCCATTATATAGGTTGTCTTAGATTTGTTGACCATTTTCTTTGCTGTGCAGAAGTTTTTATCTTGACCAAGTCCCAATATTTATTTTTGCTTTTGTTTGCCTTGCCTTTGGAGATGTGTCTAGCAAGAACTTGCTGTGACCGAGGTCAAAGAGGTTGCTGCTGGTGCTTTCCTCTAGGATTTTGATGGATTCCTGTCTCACATTTAGATCTTTCAATCATTTTGAGTTTATCTTTGCATATGGGGTAAGAAAATGTGCCAGGTTCATTTTTTCTGTGTGTAGCTTTCCCAACACCATTTTTGAATAGGCTCTCCATTTTCCCTTGGATATTCTTTCCTGCTTTGTTGTACATTAGTTGACCATAGAGTTGAGGGTCCATTTCTGGGTTCTCTATTCTGATCTATGTGTCTTCTTTTGTGCTTTTACCATGTCTTAATGATTAGAGCTTTGTAACAGAGCTTGAAGTCTGGAATTGCGATGCCACCAGGTTTGTTTCATTTTGTTTTGTTTCATTTCAAAATTCCTTTGGCTATTCAGGGTCTTTTCTGATTCTATACAAAGTTTAGGATTATTTGTCCCAACTCCGTGAAAAATGTTGATGGTATTTTGTTAGAGATTGCATTGAATGCATAGGTTGCTCTGGGTAGCACAGACATTTTAATAATATTTGTTCTTCTAATCCATGAGCATGAAATGTTTTTCCATTTCTTCATATCTTGTTCAGTTTCTTTCATAAGAATTCTTAGTTTTTAGAGTACAGATCCTCTACCTCTTAGGTTAACTTTATTACGAGGTATCTTATGATTTCTGGAAAAATTGTAAGTGGGATTGATTCCTTAATTTGTCTTTCTTCTGTCCCACTGTTAATATATAGAAATCAACTGTTTTCTGTGCATTATTGATTTTATGTCCTGCCGCATTGCTGAATTCCTATATGAGTTCTAACAATTTTGGGGTTTGGGGCAGGGCTTTCACATAAAGTATCATGTCATCTTTAAAAAGAGAGAGTTTATTTCTTCTTTGTCAAACTGAATGTCTTTTGTTTCTTTTTGTGGTATGATTGCTAAGGGCTAGAACTTCTCATGCTATGTTGAACACCAGTGGTGAGAGTGGACATCCCTCTCACGTTGTTGACCTTTGGGGGAAAGCTGAAAATGATATTCACTGTGGCTTTTTGTACATGACTTTAATGATATTGAGGGATGTTCTCTTTATCTTTACACTATGGAGAATTTTAATCAATAAAGGATGCTGCATTTTGCCAAATGCTTTTTTTGCATCAATTGAGAAGGCCATATATGTCTTGTCCTTTCTTTTTTTTAATTTATTTTTTTATATTCAGCATAACAGTATTCATTATTTTTGCACCACACCCAGTGCTCCATGCAATCCGTGACCTCTATAATACCCACCACCTGGTACCCCAACCTCCTACCCCCCACCCCTTAAAAACCTTCAGATTGTTTTTCAGAGTCCATAGTCTCTCATGGTTCACCTCCCTTTCCAATTTCCCCCAACTCCCTTCTCCTCTCTAACTCCCCATATCCTCCATGCTATTTGTTATGCTCCACAAATAAGTGAAACCATATGATAATTGACTCTCTCTGCTTGACTTATTTCACTCAGCATAATCTCTTCCAGTCCCGTCCATGTTGCTACAAAAGTTGGGTATTCGTCCTTTCTGATGGAGGCATAATACTCCATGGTGTATATGGACCACATCTTCCATATCCATTCGTCCGTTGAAGGGCATCTTGATTCTTTCCACAGTTTGGGGACCGTGGCCGTTGCTGCTCTAAACATTGGGGTACAGATGACCCTTCTTTTCACGACATCTGTATCCTTGGGGTAAATACTCAGGAGTGCAATGGCAGGGTCATTGGGAAGTTCTATTTTTAATTTCTTGAGGAATCTCCACACTGTTCTCCAAAGAGGCTGCACCAACTTGTATTCCCACCAACAGTGGAAGAGGGTTCCCCTTTCTGCACATCCCCTCCAACACATGTTGTTTCCTGTCTTGTTAATTTTGGCCATTCTAACTGGTGTAAGGTGATATCTCAGTGTGGTTTTATTTGAATCTCCCTGATGGCTAGTGATGATGAACATTTTTTCATGTGTCTGATAGCCATTTGTATGCCTTTATTGTCCATATCTTCTGCCCATTTTTTGATATGATTGTCTGTTTTGTGTGTGTTGAGTTTGAGGAGTTCATTATAGATCCTGGATATCAACCTTTTGTCTGTACTGTCATTTGCAAATACCTTCTCCCATTCCGTGGGTTCCCTCTTTGTTTTTTTGACTGTTTCCTTGGCTGTGCAGAAGCTTTTGATTTTGATGAAGTCCCAAAAGTTCATCTTCACTTTTGTTTCCTTTGCCTTTGGAGACATATCTTGAAAAAAGTTGCTGTGGCTGATATAGAAGATATTACTGCCTATGTTCTCCTCTAGGATTCTGATGGATTCCTGTCTCACATTGAGGTCTTTTATCCATTTTGAGTTTATCTTTGTGTACAGTGTAAGAAAATGATCAAGTTTCATTATTCTACATATAGCTGCCCAGGTTTCCCAGCACCATTTATTGAAGAGACTGTCTTTTTTCCACTGTATATTTTTTCCTGTTTTGTCGAAGATTATTTGATCATAGAGTTCAGGGTCCATATCTGGGCTCTCTACTCTGTTCCACTGTTCTATGTGTCTGTTTTTATGCCAGTACCATGCTGTCTTGGTGATCACAGCTTTGTAGTAAAGCTTGAAATCAGGTAACGTGATGCCCCCCGTTTTATCTTTGTTTTTCAACATTTCCTTAGCTATTTGGGATTTCTTCTGATTCCATACAAATTTTAGGATTATTTGCTCCAGCTCTTTAAAGAATACCAATGGAATTTTGATCGGAATAGCATTAAAAGTATAGATTGCTCTAGGAAGTATAGACATTTTAACAATGTTTATTCTTCTGATCCAAGAGCATGGAATGGTCTTCCATCTTCTTGTGTCTTCTTCAATTTCTTTCATGAGTATTCTGTACTTGCTCAAGTAGAGATCCTTTACCTCTTTGGTTAGGTTTATTCCCAGGTATCTTATGGTTCTTGGTGCTACAGTAAATGGAATCAATTCTCTAATTTCCCTTTCTGTATTTTCATTATTAGTGTATAAGAAAGCCACTGATTTCTGTACATTGACTTTGTATCCTGTCATGTTGCTGAATTGTTTTATGAGTTCTAGTAGTTTGGGGGTAGAGTCTTTTGGGTTTTCCATATAAAGAATCATGTCATCTGCAAAGAGAGAGAGTTTGACTTCTTCATTACCAATTTGGATACCTTTTATTTCTCTTTGTTTTCTGATTGCTGTTGGTAGGACTTCTATTACTATGTTGAACAAGAGTGGTGAGAGTGGGCATCCTTGTCGTGTTCCTGATCTCAAAGGGAAGGCTGCAAGCTTTTTCCCATTGAGGATGATATTTGCTGTGGGTCTTTCATATAGATTTGATGAAGTTCAGGAATGTTCCCTCTATCCTTATACTTTGAAGCGTTTTAATCAGGAACGGATGCTGGATTTTGTCAAGTGCTTTTTCTGCATCAATTGAGAGGACCATGTGGTTCTTCTCTCTTCTCTTATTAATTTGTTCTATCACATTGATTGATTTGCGAATGTTGAACCATCCTTGTAGCACAGGGATAAATCCCACCTGGTCATGGTGGATAATCTTTTTAATGTGCTGTTGGATCCTGTTGGCTAGGATCTTGTTGAGAATCTTAGCATCCATATTCATCAGTGATTTTGGTCTGAAATTCTCCTTTTTGGTGTGGTCTTTGCCTGGTTTGGGGATCAGGGTAATGCTGGCTTCATAAAAAGAGTTAGGAAGTTTTCCTTCCGCTTCAATTTTTTGAAACAGCTTCAGGAGAACAGGTGTTGTTTCTTCTTTGAAAGTTTGGTAGAATTCCCCAGGGAATCCATCAGGTCCTGGGCTCTTGTTTTTTGGGAGGTTTTTGATCACTGCTTCAATCTCGTTACTAGATATCGGTTTGGGACTTTATAGTTTTCCAGGAATGCATCCATTTCATCTAGGTTGCTTAGCTTATTGGCATATAACTGTTGATAATAACTTCTGATGATTGTTTCTACTTCCTTGGTGTTAGTTGTGATCTCTCCCTTATCATTCATAATTTTATGTATTTGAGCTTTCTCTCTTTTCTTTTGGATTAGTGTCACCAATGGTTTATAGATCTTATTGATTCTTTCAAAAAACCAGCTTCTAGTTTCATTGATACGTTCTACTGTATCTTTGGTTTCTACCTCATCGATCTCAGCTCTAACCTTGATGATTTCCCTTCTTATGTGTGGAGTTGGTTTGATTTGTTATTGATTCTCCAGTTCCTTAAGGTGTAGAGACCGCTGCTGTTTTCTGGATTTTTCAGTTTTTTTGAGGGAGGCTTGGATGGCTATGTATTTCCCCCTTAGGACCGCCTTTGTTGTATCCCATAGGTTTTGGATTGAAGTGTCTTCATTGTCATTAGTTTCCATGAACTGTTTCAGTTCTTCTTTGATCTCCTGGTTGATCCAGTCATTCTTAACCAAGGTGGTGTTTAGCTTCCAGGTGTTTGAGTTCCTTCAGAACTTTTCCTTGTGATTGAGCTCCAGTTTCAAAGCATTGTGATCTGAGAAGGTGCAGGGAATAATCTCAGTGTTTTGGTATCAATTGAGTCCTGATTTGTGACCCAGTATGTGGTCTATTCTTGAGAAGGTTCCATGTGCACTTGAGAAGAATGAGTATTCTGTTGTTTTAGGGTGGAGTGTTCTGTATATATCTATGAGGTCCATCTGTTCCAACGTGTCATTCAATGCTCTTGTTTCTTTATTGATTTTCTGCTTCGATGATCTATTTCTGAGAGAGGTGTATTAAGATCTCCAACGATTAGTGTATTCATATCCATATGACTCTTTATCTTGATTAACAGTTTTCTTATGTAATTGGCTGCTCCCATATTGAGGGCATAGATATTTACAATTGTTAGATCATCTTGGTGGATAGTCCTTTTAAGAATGATGTAGTGTCCTTCTGTATCTCTGACTACAGTCTTTATTTTAAAATCTAATTGGTCTGATATGAGAATCGCTATTCTTTTGAGGCCCATTGGCATGAAAGATGCTTCTCCATCCCTTCACTTTCAGTCTGGGTGTCTTTAGGTTCAAAATGGGCCTCTTGTAGACAACATATGGATGGGTCCTGTCGTTTTATCCAGTCTGCAACCCTGTGTCGTTTTATGGGCGCATTTAGGCCATTCACATTGAGGGTGATTATTGATAGATACGTTTTTATTGACATTGTGTTACCTTTGAAGTCTTTCTTTCTGTAGATTGTCTCTATATTTCTGTTCAATGCTATTCTTGGGCTTTTTCCTCCTTTAAAAAAGCCCCCTTAGCATTTCCTGCAGTATCAGTTTGGTGGCTGCATAGTCTTTCAAGCCTTGTCAGTCCTGGAAACTCTTTATCTCTACATCCATTTTGAATGTCAGTCTTGCTGGATAAAGTATTCTTGGCTGCATGTTCTTCTCATTCAGTGCCCTGAATATATCTTGCCAGCCCTTTCTGGCTTGCCAGGTCTCTATGGACAGGTCTGACGTTATTCTGATGGGCTTTCCTCTGTACGTAAGGATCTTCTTTGTCATAGCTGCTTTCAAGAGGTTCTGCCTACAATTATAATTCTTCATTCTTACTCTTAGGTGTCTTGAGGACTTTCAAGAATCTATAGTCTTGGGGGGAAACTGTTCTGCCTCTAGTACATGAACGTTGGTTCCATTCACAAGATTGGGAAAGTTTTCATGGAGAACTTGTTCCACTATATCTTCTAGACTTCTTTCTTTCTCCTCCCATTCAAGGATTCCAATAATTCTGACATTGGAACGTTTCATGGCATCATTTATTTCCCTGATTCTGTTTTCGTGACTTCTAAGCTGTTTGTTCCAGGCTTCCTCCTGATCCTTTCTCTCTATCTGTTTGTCCTCCAGATCACTAATTCTATCTTCTATCTCAGTTACTCTAGCGTTGAGAGAGTTTAGATTAGATTGGAACTCAATGAGAGCATTTTGAAGCTCATCCCTGGTAGCTTTCACCTCTTCCCTAATATTGAAAACATGATCTCTGGTCGTTTTCAGTTCAGCCCTAATCAATTCCGTTTGGTCACCTATGGCTTTCTCCAACCTAGCTATTGCTTGGATAATTTTTAGCCTGAACTCTCTTTCCGACATATTGTCTATGTTGATAGCCATTAGCTCTGTTGCAGAAGGTCCATCCTCTGTATTTTTCTTCTGTTGGGCATTCTTCCTCCTAGTCATTTTGGTGAGAGATGGCTGAACAGGTGTAGCTAGGTGTATCGACTGTGGTGCAGTTAAGGTTCACCCTGGAATGCTTCTGAGCAACAGGTTTCCCCACCCGAATGAGAGTAAAAAGAAAAGGAAAAGAAAAAAAGAGAGAGGGAGAGAGAGAGAGGAAAGAAAGGTGAGATAAAAGAGAAGGTTCAGCCCAAATGGGCCCTAAGGTAAGATTTATGAAGTATACAAACAGACACAAACAAAAAAGAAATAATATATATATATATACATATATATATGTGCATATATATATATGCAAATAAAGGAAGAACCTCGTCAAAAAGAACCCCAAGTGTAAGATTTATATACTATCAGGACAAACACAAAAACACAGAAATACTGGTGGAAGAAAAAGATGGGAGAGTGGTTGTAAATTCTCAGTGTGGGTGAGGAAGGTTGTTTTGATTCTTCCTGGATGTATCTTAATATCTTTGTTAAAGGACTCAACTTTCCTAAGATAAGGGGGGATTAGAAATTGGTTTACCTATAGGGGTGGCATTGATTGGGGAAAGGGGATTACCTTGAAGTTTAACTCTATATGAATATTAGAAAATAAAATTTTAAAAAAGGAATAAACTAGACTAAACTAAACTAAAATTTAAAAAAAAGAAATTTAAAAAATAGAAATGCAAAAGGAAAACACAGGTATTATGTATCAAAACGTTCAGGTTAGAAGGTTATTATGGAATTTGATGTACTGGACATCTCACTGTGACAGTAAATAGGTTAAAAAATTATCTACATAATAATAAAAAATTAACTATATAAAAAAATGAGCCAGAATAGTGGGAACGAATTAATAATAAAAATTGTCCTATGAAGTAGTGATGGTTGTACTCATGTCGTCTTTTTTTTTTTTTTTTTTTTCCTTTCCTGGTTAGTTTTCTGGGGGAAGGGCCTGCCACATGGGTTTTCAGTCAATGTTGTTCTCCCAGTTAAGTCCTCCCACCCCCTTCAAGGGGGTGGGCTCTGAGGAAACTGGTTTTTTCAGGCTTTTGTTCTCTGGAGGTTTTTATATTGGTTCACTTTTGTTTTTCTCTCTCGCCTTGACCGCTTTTGACCTCCCTCTCAGAGAGAAGACTCAGTCTGGCTGCAGAGCCCAAATAAATCCCCCCTTGGCCACTGGCAGAGCAGGTTCCCAGTCGCGGTCCCTGGGGACTCAGGATTTTTTGCTTGTACCCAAAACCATGGCAGCGGAGGCTGTCTGGGCAGCTCCAGACTGCCAGAGAAGTTCCAAGCAGTGATCACACACTGAGATTTTCCCACTGGCCTAGGCTGGGAGTGCCTGGTCTTTCTGGTCTGAGAGCACCTGGCTGGCATTTATGTGCACCTCTCTCAGGGGAGGGTGCGGGGCATGACTCAGACTCTGATGGCAAGGCAGAGCACTCTCGTGGGGACTGCAAAAAGGCTGTGCTTCTGTTGGCTGGGGAGGCTCCCAGCCCCTCACAGGAGCCGGATGCCACACACTCTCAGGCGTGCTGGTGGTTCAGGGACTGAGACCTGGTTTCTCTGCCGCACTCTCTCTGGTTCTGCACCAGGGGTGGCTGTCCTGGGTCTGGGGACTTAAGCCCTGACCCTAACACCCTGATTCCTGCAATTTCCCCCCAGTAATCCTTTGCTCTTTTTGAGTGCTTTCTACCAGACTCCCAAGTTAATGCTGGTCCCCAGGCGCAGGGCACTCTTGTATTGGGATATTACTTTCCAACGGGTTGCCTCTGGAGGCTCCCTCCCCCTTTTGTTTATCTTCCGATATCAGTCCGACGTTCCCACTCCACTTTACCTGTCCACTGGCGTCTTCTGATCCAGTAGAGATCCAGACGTGTATAATTCTGATCTCAGGCTGATTTCGTGGGTGATTGAAGTTCTTTGGAAGGTAATCAGCTCACTTTAGGGTACAGGTTGAAAAGGCGCCTCCTCCTATTTCCCCGCCATCTTGTCTCCCCCTGTCCTTTCTTTTATTAATGTGATGTATCATATTGGTTAATTTATAAATGTTAAAGTACACTTGCAGCACAGGAATAAATCCTACTTGGTCGTGGTGAATAATTCTTTTAATCTACTGTTGGATCCTATTGGCTACTATCTTGGTGAGAGTTTGGCATCCATGTTCATAAAAGATATTGGTCTGTAATACTCTTTTTGGTGGAGATTTCATCTGGTTTGGGGACCAAGGTAATGCTGGCTTCAGAGAAAGAGTTTGGAAGTTTCCTTTCCATTTCTATTTTTCTTTCTTTTTTTTTTTTTGACACAACATCAGAAGAATAGCTATTAGTTCTTCTTTTTGTTGTTGTTGTTTATATTAAGTTATTTATTTTCAGCATAACAGTATTCATTATTTTTCTACCACACCCAGTCCCATGCAATCCGTGTCCTCTATAATACCCACCACCTGGTACCCCAACCTCCCACCCCCTCCCGCCACTTCAAACCCCTCAGATTGTCTTTCAGAGTCCATAGTCTCTCATGATTCACCTTCCCTTCCAATTTACCCCAACTCCCTTCTCCTCTCTAACTCCCCATGTCTTCCATGCTATTTGTTATGCTCCACAAATAAGTGAAACTATATGATAATTGACTCTCTCTGCTTGACTTATTTCACTCAGCATAATCTCTTCGAGTCCTGTCCATGTTGCTACAAAAGTTGGATATTCATCCTTTCTGATGGAGGCATAATACTCCATAGTGTATATGGACCACATCTTCCTTATCCATTCGTCTGTTGAAGGGCATCTTTGTTCTTTCCATAGTTTGGCGACCGTGGCCATTGCTGATATAAACATTGGGGTACAGATGGCCCTTCTTTTCATGACATCTGTATCTTTGGTGTAAATACCCAGGAGTGCAATTACTATAGCACCAAGAACCATAAGATACCTGGGAATAAACCTAACCAAAGAGGTAAAGGATCTGTACTTGAGGAACTACAGAACACTCATGAAAGAAATTGAAGAAGACACAAAAAGATGGAAGACCGTTCCATGCTCTTGGTTTGGAAGAATAAACATTGTTAAAATGTCTATACTGCCTAGAGCAATCTATACTTTTAATGCCATTCCAATCAAAATTCCACAGGTATTCTTCAAAGAGCTGGAGCAAATAATCTAAAAATTTGTATGGAATCTGAAGAGACCCTGAATCGCTAAGGAAATGTTGAAAAACAAAAATAAAACTGGGGGCATCACGTTACCTGATTTCAAGCTTTATTACAAAGCTGTGATCACCAAGACAGCATGGTACTGGCATAAAAACAGACACATAAACCAGTGGAACAGAGTAGAGAGCCCAGATATGAACCCTCAACTCTATGGTCAATTAATCTTCGACAAAACAGGAAAAAATATACAGTGGAAAATAAACAGTCTCTTCAATAAATGGTGCTGGAAAAACTGGACAGCTATATGTAGAAAAATGAAATTGAACCATTCTCTTACACCGTACACAAAGATAAACTCAAAATGGATATTAGTTCTTCTTTAGATTTTTGGTATAAGTCCCCTGAGAAACCATCCAGCCCTAGACCCTTGTTTGTTGGGAAACTTTTTGATTACTGCTTCAGTTTCCTTTCTGGTTATTGGTCTATTCAGGTTTTCTATTTCTTCCTGTTTCAGTTTTGTCAGTTTATAAATTTCTAGGAATGCACCCATTTCTTCCAGACTGTCTAATTAGTTGGCATGTAGTTGCTCATATGTTCTTTTTTATTTTTCTTAGAAAGCGTAATGATCTTTTTAAATTAATAAAGTTTATTTATAGAAAAATGAGTATTTCTCCCTTCCTTCTCATAATATGTTCTTATAATTGTATTTACTTCATGTTGGTCATGATCTCTCCTCTTTCATTCATGATTTTATTAATTTGAGTTCTTTTTCTATTCTTTTTGATAAATCTGGCTTCGGGTTTATTGATCTTATTAATTCTTTCAAAGAATCAGCTTGTTTCATTGACCTGTTCTGTTCTTTAGGTTTTTACTTCATTGATTTCTGCACTAATCTTTATTTCTCATTGTCTTCTTGGTTTAGGCTTTATTTCTCCAGGTTCTTTCTCCAGGCCCTTTAGCTGTAAGTTTAGGTTGTGTGTTTGAAACTTTTCTTGTTTCTTGAGAAAGGTTTGTGTTACTATGTACTTTCCTCTTAGGACTGCCTTTGCTGCATCCCAAAGGTTTTGAGCAGTTGTGCTTTCATTTTCATTTGTTTTCATGAATTTTTAAAAATTCTTCTTTAATTTCCTGGTTGACCCATTCATTCTTTAGTAGGATGCTCTTTAACATCCAAGTATTTGAGTTCTTTCCAAATTCGCTTTTATGATTAAATTCAAGTTTCAAAGCATTGTGGTCTGAAAGTATGCAGGAAATAATGCCAATCTTTTGGTAACAGTTGAGACCTGATTTGTGACCCAGAATGTGATCCATTCTGGAGAATATTCCATGTGCACTCAAGAAGAATGTGTATTCTGATGCTTTAGAATGGAATGTTCTGGATATATCTGTGAAGTCTAATTGGTCCAATGTGTCATTCAAAGGTCTTTCTTCCCTGTTGATCTTCTGGTTAGATGATTTGTCCATTGCTGTTAGTGGGGTGTTAAAGTCCCTTACTAGTGTTGTATTATTATCAATGTGTTTCTTTAATTTTGTTATTAACTGGTTTATATAGTTGACTTCTTCCAACTTAGTAGCATAAATATTTATAATTGTTAGATCTTATTTGATACAATCTTTAATTATGATATAGTGTTCCTCTTAATCTTACTACAGTCTTTGGTTTAAAATCAAATTTGTCTGATATAAGGATTGCAACCCCAGCTTTCTTTTGATGTCCATTAACATGACAAATTTTTCTCCACCACCTCACTTTAAATATGGAGGTGTCTTTGGGTCTAAAATGAGTCTCTTGCAGAGAGCATATCAATGGGTCTTGATTTTTTTATCCAATCTGATACCCTGTGCCTTTTGATTGGAGCATTTAGCCCACTTACATTCAGAGTAACCCCTGAAAGATATGAATTTTGTACCATTGTATTATCCATAAAGTGTTCTTTTCTGTAAATTTTCTCTGTTCCTTTATGGTCTATGTTACTTTTGGACTCTCTTTTCACTTACAGAATCCCTTTAATATTTCTTGCAGGTCTTGTTTAGTGATCATAAATTTTTTTTTAGTTTCTATTTGTCCTGGAAGCTTTTTATCTCTTCTTCCATTTTTGAATGAAAGCCTTGTGGGATAAAGTATTCTTGGCTGTATGTTTTTCTCATTTGGTACCCTAAATATATCATGCAATTCCTTTTTGGCCTACTAGGTCTCCTACCAGTCTAACGTTTCTATCCTTGTACGTTAAGTAGTTCTTGTCTTGGGCTGCTTTCAGTATTTTCTGCTTTTCTCTGAAATTTGCAATCTTCACTATTATGTTTGTGTATCATTCTATTTTTATTGATTTTGAGGAGGGTTTTCTCTGCCTTCTGGACTTGATTATCTTTTCCTTCCCCAGTTTAGGGAAATTCTATTATGATTTGCTTACATATACCTTCTCCCCACCCTTTTTTCTTCCTCTGGAGGTCCCAATAATTCTACTTTTGTTTTGCTTTATGGTATTGCTGATATCTAGAAACATCCCTTCATGGTCTATTAGTTTTTTTTTTTTTTTTCCCCAACTTTCTTCCTTTCCATCATTTTGTCTTCTATGTCACTGACCCTGTCTTCCACCTCATTCACCCTAGCTGTTAGAGCATCCAGTTTAGACTAAATCTCAGTGAAAACATTTTTAATGTTGGCCCAATTCAATTTTACTTCTTCATTAAGGGGTTCTCTAGTGTCTTTTATGATTTTTTCAAGCCCAGTTACTAACTTTATAATTGTTATTCTGAATTCTAGGTCTGACATTGTACTTATACCCATATCGATTAAATCTATCACACAGACTTACCTCTGGTTCTTTCTTTTGTTGTGAGTTTCTCCTTCTAGTTATTTTTGCCCAGAAAAGAATTAGATGAATGAGATAACAAAATAAGAAACATACCAACCACGATCCAGCAAAGTATACACTAGACACATCCAAAAAGATCAGAAACCAAAAAAGTGGGGAGAGGAGGTGGGGGTATATAATTTATCAAACTCTGGATCCCAAAATTGTAAAGAAGCAAAAGCATATATATACAAAAATAAAATTGAATACAGTGAAAGGAAGCCAAAAATGAAGAATATATCCATAAAATGAAAATGAAAAAAGGAAAATTTTAAAAAGACTTTAAAAATAAAGTTGATACAATAAACTAGCTCAAAAGGAAAAAGAAAATTTCAAGTTGAAAGACTAAAAAATTATGGGGAAAAAACCTTGAATTCTGTATACTATCTTCAACACAGGAGTTTTGCACTTTTGTGTGATTCATAAACTTAGTATTCTTCTGATGTCCCTGCTGGTCTTCTGAGGGAGGGTACTGTTGCACTGATCCTCAGGTGTCTTTGTCTGAGTGGAGTTACATGACTCCTTACCAAGAGGCTCAACTCAGTGTAAGCTGCTTCCATTTCCTCTGTGTCTTTTTCCCATAAATGATTCCTGGGCAGCTTTAGAGGATGAAAAAAATAAGAATGGGGGCACCCTAATCACCAGTCCCAGTGCTGAAGTGTCCACACTCCAGCATACCCTCAGGGAAAAGCAATCAATCACTTTTGTTTGTATCAAACTCTGAAGACTCCTGAGGTGCACACCTGCACCAATCATGGGAGTGGGGGTGTTACTGGGGCTCCACTCTTCACTGGGTTGCTGGATCCTCAAAGCACCTGTCTTGTTCCTCCCTGGAAAAGGAGGAGGGTCATGTTGCTTGCTGGGCCCCTACTTGAAGAACAGTCTTCTGCGGTTTGTTGTAGCTGGGAGTCCACTCCAGGACTCACTAATTGTAGCCTGCTTTCTTGTTCCAATATCTGGGAACACAGTCACACTCTAGCACTCCCATTCTTTCTGTGACCCTAGTTGATCCTGAGACCACACTGTCCCAACTAGGACTATGCCCTGCTTCACCACCTGAGCACATTCCAGGATGGGATGTCCCTTGCAGGAGAAGATTTCTAAAAGTTCCAATTTGACATTCCATTGCTCTATCACTTTCTGGTAACCAGCCTCTGAAGACTCCCTCCCCCTGCCCTTTATCCTCCAATATATCCCTTAGATTCACTTCTCTCTACTTCCTATCTTGTGAAAAGTGATCACTTTTCTATTTGTAGACTTGAAGTAATTCTTCTCTTAGATTCCAGGTTGAATTAACAGGTATTCAGAATGATTTGATAGATATCCAGCTGAATTAAAAGGACCAGATGAATTTACAGTCCCCTACTCTTCCACCATCTTTCCTGCCTTCTCCAGATTTTTTTAACTTGGAATTTTTAACTTGGAATAACCCCTTTTAATTTGTAATAATCCCAGTGCTATATTCAGCCTTTTAACACCCACCTCTCTACAACTGGCATTTTGGCCTTTAAAAAATATTTTTTTTCTCTTTTTTTTTGTTACTTCCTGTAAAGCAGAACCTGAATTAAATAGATGTTTAATCTTCATTTTGGCCCAACTTGTGTTTTCAACATCAAATCTATTTCAGTGACTCAATCAAGCTCTTAATAACCTTGACTGTAAGGCTTTCAGGTTCACTCTTCACCTTGAAGAAGCTAAACAGTATTTGCAGAACTTGTCAGCATTTTCCTCACACCTTGAAAGGAGAACAGACTTCAAGCAACTGCTTATAGGAAAATGTGGAATCAAAGGTGCATGAGTGTTGAGGTTCAAGTGCTGAGAGGATAGTGAAGGTGTGCCACTAATGGAGAAAATGGTGTCAAGAGGAAAGGCAGTTCTGTGCTGGGAGCATTATAGATACATTCAGTTTAGGCTCATTATTATGCAATCTGTCACAAATATGAATGAGAATTTTAGTGTCATTTTTAATTTTTCCTGAATCCTGGATAGATTTGTTCCTAAAGACAGAGCCAGAATTAAAGATTTCATTTGCCCTTTGCACATATATAAATTCAATTGGTTTTACTTTCTCACTAAGACTTTTGCTTTAGTTAGGGTCCTCCCCTTCTTTTAAAATCAAGACCACAACATGAATTTGCATAATGAATGCAAGCAATCTGAACTTGATCTCTGAGGATGGGTGGTAGCTGTGCATAGGGGCTGGTTGAGCTCCCAGCTGGAGTTGGCAGGATTAATTTTCTGTGTTCGAGATGTGTTATGGCCTGTGTGTATCTCCCTGCAGTAGCTATTTTTATACCTTTACTTATTTCAAAAGCTTTTCTTTCTTTTCCTTTTAACCTTGAGATCAGTAGTTGCTTGCACAAAAATGTAATTCCACTGGGGGCGAAACTGTGAGAAGAAGGAAATGGTTTCCAACTCTAAGGATTAAAGTGGGACAATAATCTGACTTCAGGGTGTTCTGAGCCATGCTGAGCACTGTGCAATGCTGAAAGCAGGAATCAGGTTCTCGTGATACACTTGGATGCTTAGCAGAAACAAAACTAGAATTATGTTCCAACCATTTCTGTCTAGTTATTACCTTAATACTCCCAAATTCTTTTAAACGTTATTACAAATGTTGAGAGCAACAACTAATTCAATTGCAAATTGATCAAATGTGCTTATAGGGATGTGTCAACAATGTATTATTTACTAACAAACATTTCTAAATATTCTTGGCACCCCGAGAAATACCCTGGTCTATAATCCTGCCTTCAAACACATTATATTGTACTTTTCTTCTTAGTGTTCTGCAGTCTCTGTTAGTTTGTTTGTATCTGAAATTTCCTCGATTAAACTGAAGTGAGAGTTTGTGGCCCATTCACCTAAAGATTCCTTTGAAACATTGCATTGCATGGTGTGTGTTCTCCCAAGCAATCCCATTAAGATAATATTAGCTTTTTCTAATTTAGAACCCAGTACTTTATGTACAAATACAATGGAAAAAAAAAAGAAAACCTAATACTTATTTTCAGGTTACACTGAGACAAATCACAGATGTTGTAGATATGCTTTTCATAAAACAATATCACTGTTCATTCAACAACATGGTTCTAGTTCCCCCTGATGATTCATTGGAAACAGAAGATCTTAACAAAATACCCCTTCTTTGTGGCTTATTCCTGTACTTTACCCACTGCCCCCCTCTGTCATGGGCAAAGTTCTGGCTTCCTGCCTGCCTGGCTGAGATGTGCCTTCTCTCACAGTATGAGGACCAACAGCACAGCAAACTTTACTCCTTATAGCACATTTTCCCAGCAGGAGGCATGGTGATGACTTATGGCCTTAATAATCTCTTACATTTATCGATAACACTTTATACTCCAAAGTGCTGTACTTGTTCATCTCTTTGAAGCTGAAAAACCACTCTCCAAGGCCACATCTCCTTGCTTCAATTACAGACACAAGCTCAAGAAGGCTTCTTGACTTATTTACAATCCCAGAGATGTATGTGGGAAACCTAGAGCTAACTGGAGCCAGAATCCAGGACTTCTTACCCTTAATATTTATTCACTAAAAAGTGCATCTATTTATTCTAATCTATTTATCTATCTATTCAGATTAGCTATCTTTAAAAAGCTGTCCCAACAGAAACAATAGAACACAACTTGATGGATTTCCTGAGCATTTCAACATATTGACATCCTCTTCTTCTCTAGCTCTTACAAAACTAGACACATATATTAATTCAATGAAAAATTATGTATAATGAATCCAGTGTACAGCTCTGTGTAAGGTGCTTTCAAACATGGTTCCCACTTTTTCTGAGGCAGCAGCTTGTCAAAGAAGGGGCAGATGATGTCCCAGGAAGATTCTGCAATTATTGTGACTGAGTAAGAGACATGGGTGCACAGTGAAGAGGGTTCCAAGCCACTGCTGGTGCTTAATATCACATATGTGAGTCAGGGCATGCATATTATTCTTGAGGGATCACCATGCAATGACAGTCAAAGATACATTCATAGAAGGAGGTCTCAGGAAAAGAGGTGTCCAGGAAAGCTGGGGAGAGAGAAGTGTGAGTAGCAAGAAGGATACTTGGAAAGTAAGTACGTGGGTAAGACTCCTGCCTGAAGATGTCTAGATTCAGTGAATGGGGGGGGGGGGACTACTGAGCCTGCAATGGGGGAAAACCTCCACCAACTCAAGGCACCCTCACTGATCTTCCTTTTAATGCTATTAATATTTCTGTTTTACTGAGAGTGAAGAAGATGTAAATTGTTGGTAGGACGAACTAGAGTGAAACTCAAATCTTAGTCTCAGACATCTATTAGAATATGGTTCGGCATTTACCAGACTGCCCAAAGATTGTGGGAACTCTGAAAGCCAGAGATGTTCACACAATTTTCATTTTTTCTGGAGAAAATTATGTTCTATTTATTGGTTTAATTATATCTCCCTCTTTCTAAAATAAAGAGTGATACCCATTGCTTTATAATATTGAATACTCATACTACTATGAAAATAGATTTTTTTAATAGAAAGCTAGAAGCTATAATAAATACTAAGGAGTCTAAATCTGTAGTTCTCCACCCTGCCTATGGAGCTGGCATTATTCTTTAGGAGGGCAGGACAACTCAGGACTCATCCTGAATGGAGAGTGACAGCTGAGAAGTTGATAAGAACCTGCAGACTCAGAACAGCTGTTGTCTACCCAGTAATCAACATGACATTTTTGATTGCTGTTTCAAGAAAACAGTGTGTCAGCCACAGCATCTCTGTTTATTTTGGGTGCTTTTATTTTTTGAAATCATGAACAAGAATCAGCACATAGAGTAAGAGATAAATACTCCTGGTTGGTTCTATCTTTAAAATATTCTGCCTTTTGTTTTTATTAATGTCCTGAATATGGGCATAATAATCTATATAACTCGAGTAATTACTGGCAAACCCAGTCAATAATTCAAGGTAGTCTCTATAAAAACCTGAGATTGAAAAACAGAGAATAAAGCAACTTTACTAAATCATGAATTTGGGAATCTTCAGAATTACATATGCCATACATTGAGCAGATGTCTTTTTTACTAATCTAGCTAAAATAACATGAAACTCGAATTAAAGATTAAGAAGCCCCTTTATTTGCAACATTCCAGTCAACTTAAAATGTATGGATTTTCAAGCCCAGTTAGGTTGAATTTTTAAATTAAGTATATTATGGTATTTTCCCAGATCACAGTAAAAGGTCAGTATGTCATCAGTTTTTACTCTTACAAAAAAAAAAAAAAAATCAAGGTGGATCTCACACCTATGTGAGGCCTCTTTGTGAAGTAGACTCTTCATTAACACTTGGTTTACCAAAGTGCTCACTGCAGTCTGAGTTCCCTAGGCCAAGGACAGTGGGAATAACCCCTGGAGTTCTAAAATACTTTAGCAATACTTGAATCCAGTAGGATTCAAGTCCTGACTCAATAAATTAATTTCAGACTATTATTGAGAAATTAGTTTGTGAAGCAATGACTTTATCAAATTGTCTTTAGTATTTCTAAGAATATTTGGTACTTAAAACTAATAAATGATGTAAGATAATATATTTTACAAAATTATAATGAGCTATCACCGAGAGGAGACAAGATGGCAGGGAAGTAGGAGGAGGTGCCATTTCAACCTGTACTCTAAAATGAGCTGATTACCAACCAAAGAACTCCAATCACCCATGAAATCAGGCTGAGATCAGAATTATACACGTCTGGATCTCTATGGGGGCAGAAGATGCCAGCAGGTAAAGCAGAGTGGAAATGTTGGACTAATATCAGAAGATAAACAAAAGGGGGAGGGAGCCACCAGAGGTGACCCATTGGTAAGTAATACACCACTACAAGAGTGCCTTGCATCTGGGGACCAGCATTAACTTGGAGTCTGGTTGAAAGCACTCAAAAAGAGCAAAGGATCATGGAGGGAAACTGTGGGAATGGGGGCAGTTAGGGACAGGGGCTTAGGTTAGGACCCAGGACAGCCACCCCTGGTGCTGAGCCAGAGAGAGTGTGGTGGAGAAACCAGGTCTTGGTCCCTGAGCCACCAGCACGCCTGAGAACAGGTGGGGTCTGGCTCCTGTGAGGGCCTGGGAGCCTCACCAGCCAGCAGAAGCACAGCCTCTCTGCACTCTCCATGCGAGTGTTGTGCCATGCTATCAGTGTCTGAGATGCACACGCCCCACACCCTCGCCTGAGAGAGGTGTGCGAAGGTGCCAGCCCTGCGCTCTTGGACCTGGAAAGACCAGGCACTCCCAGGCCAGGCCAGCAGGAAAATCTCAGTGTGCAATCGCTGCTTGAAATCTCTCTGGTGGTCTGGAGTTGCCCAGACAGCCACCGCTGTCGTGCTTTTGGGTACAAGCAGGAGTTCCTGTATCCCCAGAGACCGCAACTCGGAACCTGCTCTGCCAGCAGCTGAGGAGGAACTTATGTGCTCTGGAGTACCCAGAGGAGAATACACTGAGGCTTCTATCTGAGAGGGAGGTTGGGGTGCAGTTTGCTTTCCTCTAAACCTCCAAAAATCATCAAACGTAAAAATCATCAAAAGCTGTCAAGGCAAGAGAAAACAAAAGAACAAACATAAAAACCTCCAGAGAACAAAAAACCAAAAAACAATTTCCTCAGAACCGACCCCCTTGAGGGGGGGCAGGAGGACTTAACTCAGGGAACATTGCCTGAAAACCCACGTGGCAGGCCCCTCCCCCAGAAAACCAACCAGGGGAAAAAAAAAGAAAAAAGAAAAGACAAGAGAACAACCACCACTACTTCATAGATACCTTTATTTTTATTAGTTCTGACTATCCTGGTTCATTTTTTTTATATATATAATTTTTTTAAAGATTTTTTTTTTATTTATTTGACAGAGAGAGATGACAAGCAGGCAGAGAGAGAGGAGGAAGCAGGCTCCCTGCTGAGCAGAGAGCCCAATTTGGGGCTCAATCCCAGGACCCTGAGATCATGACCTGAGCGGAAGACAGGAGCTTAACCCACTGAGCCACCCAGGCGTCCCTCCATTCAATTTCTTTTTTCTTTTTTAAGATTTTTTTCTTTATTTATGACCTCAAGATCTTACTATTTTAGATTTTTAAAAAGAAAACAATGGGAAATGGCTCATGAACTGTTTTGGGGTTTTTGGTTTTGTTTTGTTTTAATTCTTTTTTTTTTTTTTATAAACATATATTTTTATCCCCAGGGGTACAGGTCTGTGAATCGCCAGGTTTACACACTTCACAGCACCCACCAAAGCACATACCCTCCCCAATGTCCATAATCCCACCCCCTTCTCCCAAACCACCTCCCCCCAGCAACCCTCAGTTTGTTTTGTGAGATTAAGAGTCACTTATGGTTTGTCTCCCTCCCAATCCCATCTTGTTTCATTGATTCTTCTCCTACCCACTTAAGAACCCATGTTGCATCACCACGTCCTCATATCAGGGAAATCATATGATAGTTGTCTTTCTCTGCTTGACTTATTTCGCTAAGCATGATACGCTCTAGTTCCATCCATGTTGTCGCAAATGGCAAGATTTCATTTCTTTTGATGGCTGCATAGTATTCCATTGTGTATATATACCACATCTTCTTGATCCATTCATCTGTTGATGGACATCTAGGTTCTTTCCATAGTTTGGCTATTGTGGACATTGCTGCTATAAACATTCGGGTGCACGTGCCCCTTTGGATCACTAGGTTTGTATCTTTAGGGTAAATACCCAATAGTGCAATTGCTGGGTCATAGGGCAGTTCTATTTTCAACATTTTGAGGAACCTCCATGCTGTTTTCCAGAGTGGCTGCACCAGCTTGCATTCCCACCAACAGTGTAGGAGGGTTCCCCTTTCTCCGCATCCTCGCCAGCATCTGTCATTTCCTGACTTGTTGATTTTAGCCATTCTGACTGGTGTGAGGTGATATCTCATTGTGGTTTTGATTTGTATTTCCCTGATGCCGAGTGATATGGAGCACTTTTTCATGTGTCTGTTGGCCATCTGGATGTCTTCTTTGCAGAAATGTCTGTTCATGTCCTCTGCCCATTTCTTGATTGGATTATTTGTTCTTTGGGTGTTGAGTTTGCTAAGTTCTTTATAGATTCTGGACACTAGTCCTTTATCTGATATGTCGTTTGCAAATATCTTCTCCCATTCTGTCAGTTGTCTTTTGATTTTGTTAACTGTTTCCTTTGCTGTGCAAAAGCTTTTGATCTTGATGAAATACCAAGAGTTCATTTTTGCCCTTGCTTCCCTTGTCTTTGGCGTTGTTCCTAGGAAGATGTTGCTGCGGCTGAGGTCGAAGAGGTTGCTGCCTGTGTTCTCCTCAAGGATTTTGATGGATTCCTTTCACACATTGAGGTCCTTCATCCATTTTGAGTCTATTTTTGTGTGTGGTATAAGGAAAGGGTCCAATTTCATTTTTCTGCATGTGGCTGTCCAATTTTCCCAGCACCATTTATTGAAGAGGCTGTCTTTATTCCATTGGAAATTCTTTCCTGCTTTGTTGAAGATTAGTTGACCGTAGAGTTGAGGGTCTATTTCTGGGCTCTCTATTCTGTTCCATTGATCTATGTGTCTGTTTTTGTGCCAGTACCATGCTGTCTTGATGATGACAGCTTTGTAATAGAGCTTGAAGTCCGGAATTGTGATGCCACCAACGTTGGCTTTCTTTTTCAATATCCCTTTGGCTATTCGAAGTCTTTTCTGGTTCCATATAAATTTTAGCATTATTTGTTCCATTTCTTTGAAAAAGATGGATGGTACTTTGATAGGAATTGCATTAAATGTGTAGATTGCTTTAGGTAGCATAGACATTTTCACAATATTCATTCTTCCAATCCAGGAGCATGGAACATTTTTCCATTTCTTTGTGTCTTCCTCAATTTCTTTCATGAGTACTTTATAGTTTTCTGAGTATAGATTCTGTGCCTCTTTGGTTAGGTGTAATCCTAGGTATCTTATGGTTTGGGGTGCAATTGTAAATGGGATTGACTCCTTAATTTCTCTTTCTTCTGTCTTGCTGTTGGTGTGGAGAAATGCAACTGATTTCTGTGCATTGATTTTATATCCTGACACTTTACTGAATTCCTGTATAAGTTCTAGCAGTTTTGGAGTGGAGTCCTTTGGGTGTTCCACATATAGTATCATATCATCTGCGAAGAGTGATAATTTGACTTCTTCTTGGCCGATTTGGATGCCTTTAATTTCCTTTCATTGTCTGATTGCTGAGGCTAGGACCTCTAGTACTATGTTGAATAGCAGTGGTGATAATGGACATCCCTGCCGTGTTCCTGACCTTAGCGGAAAAGCATTCAGTTTTTCTCCATTGACAATGATATTTGCTGTGGGTTTTTCATAGATGGCTTTCATGATATTGGTATGTGCCCTCTATCCCTACACTTTGAAGAGTTTTGATCAGGAAGGGATGCTGTACTTTGTCAAATGCTTTTTCAGCATCTATTGAGAGTATCATATGGTTCTTGTTCTTTCTTTTATTGATGTGTTATATCACATTGACTGATTTGCGGATGTTGAACCAACCTTGCAGCCCTGGAATAAATCCCACTTGGTCGTGGTGAATAATCCTTTTAATGTACTGTTGAATCCTATTGGCTAGTATTTTGTTGAGTATTTTCGCATCTGTGTTCATCAAGGATATTGGTCTATAGGTCTCTTTTTTGATGGGATCCTTATCTGGTTTTGGGATCAAGGTGATGCTGGCCTCATAAAATGAGTTTGGAAGTTTTCCTTCCATTTCTATTTTTTGGAACAGTTTCAGGAGAATAGGAATTAGTTCTTCTTTAAATGTTTGGTAGAATTCTCCCGGGAAGCCGTCTGGCCCTGGGCTTTTGTTTGTTTGGAGATTTTTCATGACTGTTTCAATCTCCTTACTGGTTATGGGTCTGTTCAGGCTTTCTACTTCTTCCTGGTTCAGTTGTGGTAGTTTATATGTTTCTAGGAATGCATCCATTTCTTCCAGATTGTCAAATTTATTGGCGTAGAGTTGCTCATAGTATGTTCTTATAATAGTTTGTATTTCTTTGGTGTTAGTTGTGATCTCTCCTCTTTCATTCATGATTTTATTTATTTGGGTCCTTTCTCTTTTCTTTTTGATAAGTCTGGCAAGGGGTTTATCAATTTTATTAATTCTTTCAAAGAACCGGCTCCTAGTTTTATTGATTTGCTCTATTGTTTTTTTGGTCTCTATTTCATTGATTTCTGCTCTGATCTTTATGATTTCTCTTCTCCTTCTGGGCTTAGGGTTTCTTTCTTGTTCTTTCTACAGCTTCTTTGGGTGTAGGGTTAGGTTGTTTCTTGAGAAAGGCTTGTACCACTATATATTTTCCTCTCAGGACTGCCTTTGTTGTGTCCCACAGATTTTGAACCATTGTATTTTCATTATCATTTGTTACCATGATTTTTTTGAATTCTTCTTTAATTTCCCGGTTGACCCATTCATTCTTTAGAAGGATGCTGTTTAGTCTCCGTGTATTTGGGTTCTTTCCAAACTTCCTCTTGTGGTTGAGTTCTAGCTTTAGAGCATTGTGGTCTGAAAATATGTAGGGAATGATCCCAATCTTTTGATACCGGTTGAGTCCTGATTTAGGACCGAGGGTGTGATCTATTCTGGAGAATGTTCCATGTGCACTAGAGAAGAATGTGTATTCTGTTGCTTTGGGATGAAATGTTCTGAATATATCTGTGATGTCCATCTGGTCCAGTGTGTCGTTTAAGGCCTTTATTTCCTTGCTGATCTTTTGCTTGGATGATCTGTCCATTTCAGTGAGGGGAGTGTTAAAGTCCCCTACTATTATTGTATTCTTGTTGATGTGTTTCTTTGATTTTGTTATTAATTGGTTTATAGAGTTGGCTGCTCCCAAGTAGGGGGCAAAGATAATTAAAATTGTTAGATCTTCTTATTGGACAGATCTTTAGAGTATGATATAGTGTCCTTCCTCATCTCTTATTATATTCTTTGGCTTAAAATCTAATTGATCTGATATAAGGATTGCCACTCCTGCTTTCTTCTGATGTCCATTAGCATGGTAAATTCTTTTCCACCCCCTCACTTTAAATCTGGAGGTGTCTTCGGGCTTAAAATGAGTTTCTTGGAGCCAACATATATATGGGTTTTGTTTTTTTATCCATTCTAATACCCTGTGTCTTTTGATTGGGGCATTTATCCCATTAACATTCAGGGTAACTATTGAGAGATATGAATTTAGTGCCATTGTATTGCCTGTAAGGTGGCTGTTACTGTATATGGTCTCTGTTCCTTTCTGATCTACCAGTTGTAGGCTCTCTCTTTGCTTAGAGGACCCCTTTCAATATTTCCTGTAGAGCTGGTTTGGTGTTTGCAAATTCTTTCAGTTTTTGTTTGTCCTGGAAGCTTTTAATCTCTCCTTCTATTTTCAATGATAGCCTAGCTGGATATAGTATTCCTGGCTGCATGTTTTTCTCGTTTAGTGCTCTGAAAATATCATGCCAGCTCTTTCTGGCCTGCCAGGTCTCTGTGGATAAGTCAGCTGCCAATCTAATATTTTTACCATTGTATGTTACAGACCTCTTTTCCCGGACTGCTTTCAAGATTTTCTCTTTGTCACTAAGACTTGTAAATTTTACTATTAGGTGATGGGGTGTGGGCCTATTCTTATTGATTTTGAGGGGCGTTCTCTGAACCTCCTGAATTTTGATGCTCGTTCCCTTTGCCATATTGGGGAAATTCTCCCCAATAATTCTCTCCAGTATACCTTCTGCTCCCTTCTCTCTTTCTTCTTCTTCTGGAATCCCAATTATTCTAATGTTGTTTCATCTTATGGTGTCACTTATCTCTCGAATTCTCCCCTCATTGTCCAGTAGCTGTTTGTCCCTCTTTTGTTCAGCTTCTTTATTCTCTGTCATTTGGTCTTCTATATCGCTAATTCTTTCTTCTGCCTCATTTATCCTAGCAGTGAGAGTTTCCATTTTTGATTGTACCTCATTAATAGCTTTTTTGATTTCAACTTGCTTAGATTTTAGTTCTTTTATTTATCCAGAAAGGACTTTTATATCTCCCAAGAGGGTTTCTCTAATATCTTCCAGGCCTTTTTTGAGCCTGGCTAGAACCTTGAGAATTGTCATTCTGAACTCTAGATCTGACATATTATCAAGGTCTGTATTGATTAGGTCCATAGACTTTGGTACTGCCTCTTGTTCTTTTTTTTTGTGGTGAATTTTTCCCCCTTGTCATTTTGTCCAGCTAAGAGTATATGAAGGAGCAAATAAAATACTAAAAGGGTGGCAAAAACCCCAGGAAAATATGCCTTAACCAAATCAGAAGAGCTCCCAAATCGTGAGTGGGGGGAAAGGGGATAAAAAAGGTTCAAAGAGAAAGAAAGAAAAAGAAAAAAAAAAGAAAAGAAAATTAGAAAAGGAAACGAATAAAGAAAAGTATAAAAAAGAAAAAATATATATATTAGATAAACTAGTTAAAAAACGTTAAAAAAGAAAAGGGTAAATGTTAAAAAAAATTAGCAGAAGAAGAGAAAAAAATGAAAAAGAAAAAAATTAAATTAACTGCAAGACCAAAAACTCACAGGGAGAAAGCCATGAGTTCTGTGCTTTGCTTTTTCCTCCTCTGGAATTCTGCTGCTCTCCTTGGTATTGAATCCGCACTCCTTGGTTGGTGAACTTGGTCTTGGCTGGATTTCTTGTTGATCTTCTGGGGGAGGGGTCTGGTATATTGATTCTCAAGTAAGACTATAGATTCTTGAAATTCCTCAAGACACCTAAGAGTAAGAATGAAGAATTATAATTGTAGGCAGGCCCTCTTGAAAGTAACTAGGACAAAGAAGCTCCTTATGTACAGAAAAAAGTCCATAAGAATAATGTCAGACCTGTCCACAGAGACCTGGCAAACCAGAAAGGGCTGGCAAGATATATTCAAGGCACTAAAGGAGAAGAACATGCAGCCAAGAATACTTTATCCAGCAAAAATGACATTCAAAATGGATGGAGAGATAAAGAGTTTCCAGGATCGGCAAGGCTTAAAAGACTATGCAACCACCAAGCCAACACTGCAAGAAATATTAAGGGGGGTTCTATAAAAGAGAAGAAATACTAAGAATAGCATTGAACAGAAATATAGAGACAATCTACAGAAAGAAAGACTTCAAAGGTAACTCGATGTCAGTAAAAATGCATATATCAATAATCACTCTCAATGTGAATGGCCTAAATGCACCCATAAACCAACACAGGGTTGAAGATTGGATAAAACCATAGGACCTATCCATACGTTGTCTACAAGAGACCAATTTTGAACCTAAGGATACACCCAGACTGAAAGTGAAGGGATGGAGAAGCACCTTTCATGCCAATGGGCCTCAAAAGAAGGCCAGGGAAGCGATTCTCATATCAGATAAATTAGATTTTAAACTAAAGACTGTAGTCAGAGATACAGAAGGACACTACATCATTCTTACAGGGACTATCCACCAAGATGATCTAACAATTGTTAATATCTATGCCCCAATATGGGAGCAGCCAATTACATAAGAAAACTGTTAATCAAGATAAAAGTCATATTGATATGAATACATTAATACATTAATAGTAGGAGATCTTAACACGCCTCTCTCAGAAATAGATCATTGAAGCAGAAAATCAATAAAGAAACAAGAGCATTGAATGACACATTGGACCAGATGGACCCCATAGATATATACAGAACACTCCACCCTAAAACAACAGAATACTCATTCTTCTAAAGTGCATGGAACCTTCTCAAGAATAGACCACATACTGGGTCACAAATTGGGACTCAACCGATACCAAAACACTGAGATTATTCCCTGCATATTTTCAGATCACAATGCTTTGAAACTGGAGCTCAATCACAAGGAAAAGTTCAGAAGGAACTCAAACACCTGGAAGCTAAACACCACCTTGCTTAAGAATGATTGGATCAAACAGGAGATTAAAGAAGAACTGAAACAATTCATGAGACCAATGAGAATGAAGACACTTCAGTCCAAAACCTATGGGATAGAGCAAAGGGAGGCCTAAGGCGGAAATATATAGCCATCAAGCCTCCCTCAAAAAAATTGAAAAATCCAGAATACACCAACTGTCTTTACACCTTAAAGAACTGGAGAATCAACAACAAATCAAACCAACTCCACACATAAGAAGGGAAATAAGATTAGAGCTGAGATCAATGAGGAAGAAACTAGAGATACAGTAGAACGTATCAATGAAACTAGAAGCTGGTTTTATGCAAGAAACAAAAAGATCAAAAAACCGTTGGCCACACAAATCTAAAAGAAAAGAGAGAGAGCTCAAATTAATAAAATTATGAATGAAAAGAGAGAGATCACAACTAACACCAAGGAAGTAGAAACAATCATCAGAAGTTGTTATCAACAGTTATATGTCAATAAGGTAAGCAACCTAGATGTAATGGATGCATTCCTGGAAAACTGTAAACTCCCAAAATTGAACCAGAAAGAAATTGACAACCTGAATAGACCGATATCTAGTAATGAGATTGAAGCAGTGATCAAAAACCTCCCAAAAAACAAGAGCCCAGGACCTGATGGATTCCCTGGGGAATTCTACCAAACTTCCAAAGAAGAAATAACACCTCTTCTCTTGAAGCTGTTTCAAACAATTGAAGCAGAAGGAAAACTTCCAGACTCTTTTTTTATGAAGCCAGCATTACCCTGATCCCCAAACCAGGCAAAGACCACACCAAAAAGGAGAATTTCAGACCAAAATCACTGATGAATATGGATGCTAAGATTCTCAACAAGATCCTAGCAAACAGGATCCAACAGCACATTTAAAAGATTATCCACCATGACCAGGTGGATTCATCCTTGGGCTACAAGGATGGTTCAACATTTGCAAATCAATCAATGTGATAGAACAAATCAATAAGAGAAGAGACAAGAACCACATGGTCCTCTCAATTGATGCAGAAAAAGCATTTGACAAAATCCAGTATCCGGTCCTGATTAAAACGCTTCAAAGTATAGAGATAGAGGGAACATTCCTGAACTTCATAAAATCTATCCATGAAAGACCTACAGCAAATATCATCCTCAATGGGAAAAAGCGTCCTTCCTGTTGAGATCAGGAACACGAAAAAGGACGCCCACTCTCACCACTGTTGTTCAACATAATATTAGAAGTCCTAGCAACAACAATCAGAAAACAAAGAGAAATAAAAGGTATCCAAATTGGCAATGAAGAAGTCAAACTCTCTCTCTTCGCAGATGACATGACTCTTTATATGGAATACCCAAAAGACTCCACCCCCAAACTACTAGAACTCATACAATTCAGTAATGTGGCAGGATACAAAGTCAATGTACAGAAATCAGTTGCTTTCTTATACACTAACAATGAAAACACAGAAATGGAAATTAGAGAATCAATTCCATTTATTATAGCACCAAGAACCACAAGATACCTGGGAATAAACCTAACCAAAGAGGTAAAGAATCTGTACTCAAGGAACTACAGAACACTCATGAAAGAAATTGAAGAAGACACGAAAAGATGGAAGACCATTCCATGCTCTTGAATTGGAAGAATAAACATTGTTAAAATGTCTATACTACCTAGAGCAATCTATACTTTTAATGCCATGCCGATCAAAATTCCACTGGTATTTTTCAAAGAGCTGGAGCAAATAATCCAAAAATTTGTATGGAATCAGAAGAGATCCCAAATTGCTAAGGAAATGTTGAAAAACAAAAATAAAACTGGGGCATCACGTTACCTGATTTCAAGCTTTACTACAAAGCTGTGATCACCAAGACAGCATGGTACTGGCATAAAAACAGACATATAGACCAGTGGAACAGAGTAGAGAGCCCAGATATGGACTCTCAACTCTATGGTCAAATAATCTTCAACAAAGCAGGAAAAAAATATACAGTGAAAAAAAGACAGTCTCTTCAATAAATGGTGCTGGGAAATTTGCACAGCTATATGTAGAAGAATGAAACTCGACCATTCTCTTACACCATACACAAAGATATACTCAAAATGGATAAAAGACCTCAACGTGAGACAGCAATTCATCAGAATCCTAGAGGAGAACATAGGCAGTAACCTCATTGATATCAACCACAGCAACTTCTTTCAAGATATGTCTCCAAAGGCAAAGGATATCAAAGCAAAAATGAACTTTTGGGACTTCATCAAGATCAAAAGCTTCTGCACAGCAAAGGAAACAGTCAACAAAACAAAGAGGCAACCCACGGAATGGGAGAAAATATTTGCAAATGACAGTACGGACAAAAGGTTGATATCAAGGATCTATAAAGAACTTCTCAAACTCAACAAACACAAAACAGATAATCATATCAAAAAATGTGCAGAAGACATGAACAGACACTTCTCCAATGAAGACATACAAATGGCTATAAGACACATGAAAAAATGTTCATCATCACTAGCCATCAGGGAGATTCAAATGAAAACCACATTGAGATGCCACCTTATACCAGTTAGAATGGCCAAAATTAGCAAGATAGGAAACGACGTATGTTGGAGAGGATGTGGAGGAAGGGGAACCCTCTTTCACTGTTGGTGGGAATGCAAGTTGGTGCAGCCACTTTGGAGAACAGTGTGGAGATTCCTCAAGAAATTAAAAAAAGAGCTTCCCTATGTCCCTGCAATTGCACTATTGGGTATTTACCCTAAAGATACAGATGTAGTGAAAAGAAGGGCCATCTGTACCCCAATGTTTATAGCAGCAATGGCCATGGTCGGCAAACTGGAAAGAACCAAGACGCCCTTCAATGGATGAATGGATAAGGAAGATGTGGTCCATATATACTTATGGAGTGTTATGCCTCCATCAGAAAAGATGAATACCCAACTTTTATAGAAACATGGACAGGACTGGAAGAGATTATGTTGAGTGAAATAAGTCAAGCAGAGAGATTCAATTATCATATGGTTTCACTTATTTGTGGAGCATAACAAATAGCATGGAAGACATGGGGAGATGGAGAGGAGAAGGGAGTTGAGGGAAATTGGAAGGGGATTTGAACCATGAGAGAGCATGGACTCTGTAAAACAATCTGAGGGTTTTGAAGGGGCAGGGGGTGGTAGGTTGGGGGAGCCAGGTGGTGGGTATTAAGGAGGCACGGATTGCATGGAGTACTGGGTGTGGTGAAAAACAATGAATATTGTTATGCTGAAAAGAAATTTTAAATAATAAATAAAGAGGTACCATCTCATACTCATTAGGTTGGCTACTATTAAAAAAAAAAGTGAGAGAGAATAGAAAACAGCAAGTTTTGATGGGGATGTGGAGAAAATGGAGTGCTTGCATGTTGCTGCTGGGAATGTAAAATGGTGTAACCACTAGGGAAAACAGTATAGGGACTCCTTACAAAATTAAACATTGAGTTACCTTATCGTCCCACAGTTCCACTTCTAGAGAGCAGGGTTGTGAAGAGTTCATCGTATACCCAAGATCACAGGAGCATTATTCACAGTAGCAAAAATGTGGAAGCAACACAAGTGTTCATCATGGATGAATAGATTTTTAAAATATGACATATACAGACAATGAAATAGTATTCAGTCTTAAAAAGGAAGGAAATTCTGAGTCATGTTGCAATATAGGTTAAACTTCTGCTAAGTGAAATAAGCCAGTCAGAAAAAGAGAAATACTGTAGGATTCTACTTTTTTGCAATATCTGGAGGAGTCATATTCATGGAGACAGAATGTAGCATGGTGGTTGCTAAGGGCTCAGGAGAAGGAAAAATGAGAAGGTTTGTTTAATGGGTATGGAGTTTCAGTTCTGCAAGATGAAAAGAGTTCTGGATGATGATTGCACAACAATATGAATGTACTTACTGCCATAGTACTCTACACTTTAAAATTGTTAAATTGATAAATTTTATGTTATGTGTATTTCACCACAATTGAGAATTAATTATATATTTAATAATATAAGTTTAGAGAGTCAACTAATCATTTTCAATATAGATAAATGACATGTATTAGTAATAGCTGAAATTATGTAATATTTTCACAAATACCATAGTTGATGAACTATGTATATTTATTTAGGCACCCTAAACCATTGGTCTTTAATGATATGTAATGTACAAATTACATCAATCATCATCATCATAACAGACAATAAAAACTGAGGTATAAAGAATACTCTTTCAAAATCTAAACAGCAAAAAAGTTTAATAGAAGAAAAAATTGCAAAAAATATTCAACTGGTTTCTTGAAATTTTAATTTCTTTTTATAATTCCTAAAGGTATTCAATTTCCTTTAGTACACTGAAAATCCCTTTCAAAGTGTGCACTTCTTACTTTTTATATGATGACAATTTTGGCGATTTACCTTAGTCCCTTATTTCAGCTTTTTTAATGTAAGGAAGAGAGCTTTCACAAAGTCCACAATTCATCATCATATGCTTTGGCTACATTTTTTTACACTTGCATTTATCTCATTCCTTCTTTTTTCCCCAGTTTTATTGAGATATAACTGGCATTACATTGCTGTATAAGTTTAAGTTATACAGCATAATAGTTTGACTTACGTATATATTTTGAAATGATTATTTCTTTATGTTTAGTGAATATCTGTCATCTCATATAGATGCAATAAAAAGAGAAAAGAGAATAGTTCTCCTTGTTTTTACTCTCTTAACAACTTTCCTATATATCATACAATAGTTCTCTGTGACATACTATAGTCACCATGTTGTAAATTGCATCCTAGTATTTACTTATCTTGCCACTAAAACTCTGACTACCTTCCTCCAACCCCCACCTCTGGTAACCATAAATCTGATTACTTTTTATATGAGTTTGGTGTTTGTTTATTTTTTAAGATACTATATATAAGTGAGACTGTACCGTATTTGTCTTTCTTTGATTTATTTCATTCAACATAATTCCCTCAAGTTCCATCCATATTATTGCAAATAGCAAGATTTTCTCCTTTTATAACTGAACACTATCCATATATATATAATACATAATGCAATATATTAATAATATTTGAATAATACTCATATATGATATAATAATGTATAATATATAATATAATAATAAAGATATTATATATGGATATATCACATAAATATATATGGATATATATTTATGTTATGTAGTATTTATATATTTACTATGGTATATATCATAATATAATAAATATATATGATATATAATATCCATACATATAGTATATATCCATATATTAATACATTATATAGGTAAATAATAGCCATATATGAGACATATACATATAAATATTACATAAATATACATGGATATTATATATATATATATATACACACATATTCATATGTTGAACATCTTTTCATGTACTTATTGACCTTCTGTATACCTTCTTTGGAGAAATGTCTATTCAAGCTTTTTGCTTATTTTAATTGAATTATTATTATTATTGCTATTGAGTTGTATAAGTTTTTATATATTTTGGATATTAATCCCTTAACAGATACATGGTTTGCATTTTTTTTTCCAGCTTTATACACTGTCTTTTCACTTTGCTGATGATTTATTGTGTTGTGCAGAACCTTTTCAGTTTAATGTGCTACCTGTTAAAAAATACCTGTGTATTTTTTATTTTGTTGCTTGGCTTTCAGTGTCCTAACCAAAAATCATTGCCAAAACTCATATAAAGGAGCAATTTTCCTACATTTTCTTCTAGGAGTTTCATGGTTTCATGTCTTTTTTTTAATGATATTTATGAATGCTGTAAATAAATAGTTTCACTTTTTTCCATGTGAATATCCAGTTGTTCCAGCCCCATTTATTGAGGAGACTGTCTTTTCTGCATTGAGTATTATTGGATCCCTTGTCAAATATTAGTTGACTGTACATTTATCTCTAGACTGTTGATTCTGTTCTATTGATCTATTTGTATGTTTTTTTTTTTCCATTATCATACTGTTTGGGTTACTAGAACTCTACAGTAAAGCTTGAAATCAGGAAGTGTGATGCCTCTGTCTTTGTTATTAAGATTATTTTGGCTATTTGGAATCTTTTATGGTTCTACATAAATTTTAGAAGTTTTAAAAATATTTCTATAAGAATGCCATTGGAATCTTGATAGTGATTTTGGAAGTATAGACATTTTAATAATATTAATTCTTCTGATTCATGAATTCAGGATTATTTTCCATTTATTTGTGTCTTCTGTTTCTTTCTTTAATGTCTTATAATTCTCAGTGTAGAGACCTTACACTTTCTTGATAATTTATTCCTAAGTATAACTTAGGAATTGTTGTTTTTGATGTTATTGTAAATGGGATTGTTTTATTTCTTTTTCAGATAATTCATTATTACTGTATAATAATGTTATTGATTTTGGTATGTTAATTTTGTTTTCTGCAACTTCACTGTATTTGTTGATTAAATTTAACAATTCTTTAATAGTCTTTAGGACTTTTTATACATAACATTATGTTATCTGCAAATAGAGACAATTTTTATTCTTCCAATATTACATTGATTGATTTGTGAATATTGAACACCTTGTTGCCTAGGAATAAATCCCACTTGATTGTAGTGTGAATAATCCCATTTTTAATGTACTGTAGGATTCAATTTCCTAGTATCCTATTGAGAATTTTTCCATCCATGTTCATCAGGGATATTGACCTATAATTCTCCTTCTTAGTGGTGTCTTTGAAATCAAGGTAATGCTGGCCTCATAAAATGAGCTTGGGCATTTTCTTCTACTTCTACTTCATGGGACAGTTTCAGAAGAAAAGGTATTAATTTTTTAAAAATTTGGTAGAATTCCCCTAGGAAGCCATCAGGCTTGGACTCTTTGTTGGGAGATTTTTGATTACTGATTCAACTTCTTTGCCGAGTATGAGTCTGTTCAAATTTTTTATTTCTTCCAGTTTCAATTTTGATAGTTTCTATGTTTCTAGGAGCATAACCATTTTTTTCCAGATTGCCCAATTTGTTGGCATATAATTGCTCATAATATTCTCTTAGAATTGTTTGTATCTCTGTGGTGTTAGTTGTGATTTCTCCTCTTTCATTCATGATTTTATTTATTTGGGTCCTTTCCATTTTTTTTTTGACAACTTTGGCTAGGGGGTGATAATTTTTTTTTTTTAATTCTTTCAAAGAAGCTCCTAGTTTCATTGATCTCTTTTACTGTTTGTTGTTGTTATTTCTGTATCATTTATTTCTGCTCTAATCATTATTATTTTCCTTCTTCTACTGGCTTTAGGCTTCAGTTGCTTTTTTATAGCTTCTTTATATCTTCTTTAGGTATAAATTTAGGTTGTGTATTTGATATTTTTCTTGTTTCTTGAAGTAGGCCTGTATTGTTATATACTTTCTCTTATATGTCTTTTTATGACCACTTTTGCTGTATTCCAAAAGTTTTGGATGGTCTAATTTTCATTTGTTTCCATGTATTCTTTTATTTCTTCTTTCTTTCCTTAACAAATTCATTCTTTAGTAAGATGTTCTTTAACAGCATGTATTTGTGGTCTTTCCAAAAGTTTTCTTGTAGTTGACTTCAAGTTTCATAGCATTGTGTTCTGAAAATATGCATGGTATGATTTCAATCTTTTCATATTTGTTGAGGTCTGATTTGTGACTCAGTATGTGATCTATTCTGGACAATGTGCAATGTGCACTTGAGAAGAATGTGCATTGGGCAGCTTTATGATGAAATGTTGAGAATACATCTGTTAAGTCCATCTGGCTCAATGTGTCATTCAAAACCATTTCTTTGTTGATCTGCTTAAATGATTTGTCCATTACTATAAGTGGGATGTTACAGTCCTCTACTATTATTGTATTATTATTGATGAGTTTTTTAATGCCTCTTATTATTTTTTTAAGATTTTATTTATTTGAAGACAGAGATTACAATTAGGCAGAGGCACAGGCAGAAAGAGAGAGGAAGGGAAGCAGGCTCCTGCCGAACAGAGAGCCCTATGCAGGGCTCGATCCCAGGACCCTGGGTTCATGACCTGAGCGGAAGGCAGAGGTTTTAACCCACTAAGCCACCCAAGTGCCCCTTTTTATTAATTTTTTATGTATTTGGATGCTTCCAAGTTGGGGGCATAAGTATTTACAGTTGTCAGATCTTCTTGTTGGAAGAGCCCCCTTTTTTTTTATGATATAGTGCACTTCTTCATCTCTTGTTACGGTCTTTGGTTTATTTATTTTGAGGGGGAGGGGCAAAGGGAGAAGAAAGAGAATCTTAAGCAGCATGATCCATGCCCAGCACAGACCCCAACATAGAGCTGATCTCACAACTATGAGGCTTAACCAACTGTGCCACCCAGATGCCCCAGAGTGTCTGGTTTAAAATCTAGTTTTTCTGATATAATTATGGCTTTCTTTTGATGCCCGTTAATATGATAAATGGTTTTCCATCTCCTCACTTTCAATCTATAGGTGTCTTTTGGTCTAAAATGAGTCTCTTTTAGACAGCATATAGAAGGGTCTTATTTTTCTGGTTTTTTATTTTGTTTTGTTTTTATCCATCCTGATACTCTGTGTCTTTTGGTTGGAGCATTTAGTTCTCTTGCATGCAGAGGGATTATTGAGACATGAAGATAGTACCATTTTATTACTTGTTAATTCATTTTTGGAGATTTTTCTGGAGATTTTCTCTGCTCCTACCTAGTCTTTGTCACTTTTGGTCTTTTTTTTTTTTTTTTTTTTCCTACTCAAAGTGTTCCCTTTAATATTTCCTGCAGGGCTAATTCAGTGATCAACATCTCCTCAATTTTTTGTATTGTCTGGGAAACTCTTTATCTCTCTTTCTACTCTGAATGACAGCCCTGCTGGATAGAGTATTCTTGGCTGCACATTTCTCCCATTCAGGATGTTGACTATATCATGCCAGTCTCTCTGGCCTGCTAAGTTTCTGTGGAGAGGTCTACTGCTAACCTGGTTTGTCTTCTCTTTTAAGTTAGGGATTTCTTTTCTCTGATTTTAGGAATCCCTTATCTCTGCATTTTTTAAATTTTACTATGATATATCTTGGCATTCGCCTGCTTTTGTTGATTTTGATGGGAATTCTCTGTGCCTCCTGTATTTGGATGTCTGTTTCCTTCACCAGATTAGGGAATTTTTCAGCTATAATTTCCACAAATAAACTTTCTTCTCTGCCTTCCTCTCTCTTTTTCTTCTAGGGCTCCTGTGGCACAAATGTTATTATCTTTGGGGTGCCTGGATGGCTCAGTCAGTTAGGCATCTGCCTTTGACTCAGGTCATGATCCCAGGGTCCTGGGACAGAGACCCAAATTGGGCTCCCTGCTCTGTGTGGAGCCTGCTTCTCCCTCTGCCTGCCACTCTGCCTATGTGTGCTCTCTCTCTTTCTGTGTTAAATAGATAAATAAAATCTCCAAAATAAAAATATACTATTACCCCTCAGAGAATTCCTGAGTTTCCTAACGCTATATTCACAGTCCAATATATTCTTTCCCTCTTCATTTCAGTTTTACATTTTTCCATAATTTTATCTTCAATATCACTTACTCATTTCTCTACTTCTTCCATCCTCGTGTTCATTACATCCAGTCAGTTTTGCATCTTAGTTATGGCATTTTTTATTTCAGCCTGACAAGTTTTTAGGTCTTTTATCTTTACAGTAAAGGACTCCCTTGGTGTCTTCTATGCTATTATATAGCATATGCAATATGCATTATATATATATATATAGAGAGAGAGAGAGAGAGAGAATAACTATGTAA
This sequence comes from Mustela erminea, assembly GCF_009829155.1. Lineage (NCBI taxonomy): Eukaryota > Metazoa > Chordata > Mammalia > Carnivora > Mustelidae > Mustela > Mustela erminea. Next base: position 27,134,932 of record NC_045618.1, read on the forward strand.
GCCCAGCTGTTATCCTTATGATTGTTGTTTTAAGTTCTGGATCAAATTTATTACCAGATGAAACTCTACTACTTTGAATAGATTCCTGGTTGTGACCTCTACTTTTTCTTTCTTTCTTTCTTTTGTGATGAATTCCTCCATCTTGTCATTTGTCTAGGTCTCTGTCTTCTTCTGTGTGTTAGGAAAGCTTGTTTATGGTTCCTGCTTCTGAGAGTAATGGTTTTATTAGGAAAAGGTCATACAGACACCAGGATCTGGCACTTCAGGAAGTGTCTATGGTGTGTGCCATGTGCACTCTGCTGTTGTTTTGACTGTTGTTTCCCTCAGGTCAGTCCTCTAAAGAGTTTCTCCTTGCCTGTAGTGGGGAGTGATTAGAGCTTGTCCAGAGTGTGGCAAGTTTTAACTAGGTGTGTTCTGGCCTGCTTCTTTAAAGAGGCCTGATCTAATTTTCACTTAAAGATAAAGATTTGTAGCATTCTTGGTGTAGGAAGGAGTTGTGCTAGTTTTCTGGGGGAAGGGAATCTATTGCTCTGGTTCTCAAGCACACTTGCCCTAGTAAAGAACCACCTGCAGAGCACAGGGTTCAGGGCTTGGTATAAGTGGCTCAGGCCTCCACTGTTGGCACTGTACTGCTCACTGAAGTCAGTCCATGTTGATGAGCAAGGAAGAAAAATGGCACCAGCACTCTCCCTTAACTCTGGAGAGGGGAGTTAATATCCACCACTCTTTAGGAATCCCTCACTAAAAAGCAATTTCCCCCCATATATCCCAGGAATTCCTCAGATCCCTGCCTTCACCTTGTCTGTATCAGGGTCATCTGCCCACCTGTCAGCACAATATGCCTGTGTTTTATCTCAGACACATGAGCTGAGTTTCAAAACCAAACTTTAGGGACCCAGCATGCACAGACCCACACTGGTCCTCTGTGGGAGTGTCTTGCCACACTGATTCTAGTGGGAGCTTGGAGTTTAGAGTAAAGCACAGCAAAAAGCCTGAGGTTAGCTGCCCTCAAGAGGTGTCTCTGTCCCTATGCTTAAGGGTCAGGGGAGTACAATGGTGCCCACGGCTCTTTTGGTCCCTGAGAGACAGTGCCACCCCTCCCAGATGCACTCCAAGAAGGTGGAAATATCTCTTCCAGTGCATCCTAGGAGATCCTCAGATCATGTAACAAAAACTACATATTTTTGATGTAGTGTTCAATGACTCATCAGTTTCTGCCCTCTTTTGCCATGGGAGAATGTCAGTACCCACTAGGCTCAACATCAGCCATGGGGTGGACTTCTAAAACTCCATGAGTTCTGCTGGTTATAAAAACTCAAGAAAATCAGTCCCTCTCATTTTCCAGTTAATAGCTTTAGGGAAATGTTTTCCTCATGCTATCCCCTATGCAATCCCTTCTTTACCCCCCATCAGAGCTCCTTCCTCTCTGTAACATGAGTGATCTTTTTCTCTCACAATCACACCTCTGCACCTCTTATGTTCCATGATGTGGCCTCTTCTCTTCCTTTAGTTGTGTGGTTTGTTTTGTCAGTCTTCAAATCGATTTCTTGGATGTTCAGAATGATCTAATATTTATCTAGCTGTGTTCAAGGGACAAGGCAAGCATTAGGTCCTCCTATTACCTTAACTCCATCTCAACTCCTTCCTTCTGTCATAACTCTTTCTAGCATTAATTAATCTTTAATGGTTGGTGAAATTCACCAATAAAGCCATTTGTTACTCGGCTTTTATTCATTGAGAGATTTTTGACTACCAATTTAATTTCCTTACTAGTCATATATTCAGACTTTCTATTTTTTACTGACTCAGTCTTTGTAGTTCATATGTTTCAAAGAATGTTTCCATTTCTTAGAGATACTCCTGTTTGTTTGACATATTTTTGTTCTTACAATTAGCTTCTTACAATTCTTTGCATTTCTGTGGTACCAATTGTAATCTCTTTTTTGTTTGTTTGTTTATAATTTTGCTGATTTGAGTCTTCTCTACTTTTTGCTTGGTTAGTCTAGGTAATAGTTTGTCAATTTTGTTTATCTTTCCAAAAAATCAACTCTTCATTTGATTAATCTTTTGTACTAATTTTATGTTCTCTATTTTATTTATTTCTGTTTTCATCCTTATTATTTCCTTCCCTTTGCTAACTTTGGGCTCAGTTTCTTTTTTTTTTTTTTTTTTAATTTCCTGAAGGCATAGTTAGGTTGTTTATTTGAGATCTCCCTTGCTTCTTAATGTGGGTATTTATTGCTATAAACTTCACTGTTAGAACTGTTCTGTTACATTTCATAAGTTTTATTATGTTGTACTTTCTATTTCATTTGTCTCAAAGCACTTTTTAATTTATCCTTTAATTTTTCTTTGAACCACTGGTTGTTTAGGAGAGTTTTGTTTAGTTTCCATGTATCTGGGAATTTTCACGTTTTCCTTTTGTTATTGATTTCTAGTTTTATACTATTGTGGTCATTTTAATCTTCTTGAAATTGCTAAGACTTGTTCTGTGGCCTAACATATGGTCTATCCCAGAAAGTGTTCCATGCGTGTTTGAAAAGAATGTGTATTCTGCTGTTATCAGATAGAATTTTCTATAGATGTCTCTATAGTGTTGTTTAAAAACATGCCTGATCAATCAACCCACTGTTGAGAGAGGAGTATTAAATTTTCCAACTACTATTGTATTGTTGCTTATTTTTCCTCCTAGAGCTATTACTTTTGCTTTGCATTTTTAGGTGTTCCTATATTGTACACAAAAATATTTACAATTTTTATATATACTTGAGTATTTATTATTAAATATTTACTTCCTTTGTCTCTCTTTTCTTTTTAATTTAAATTCAGTTAGCCCACATATACTACATCTCCATTTTTTTTGATGTAGTGTTCAGTGATTCATCAGCTGCATATAACACCCAGTGCTCATCACATCACATGCTCTCTTTAATGTCCATCCCCCAATTACCCCATCCACACCCACCGCCCTTTCTGCAAACTTTAGTTTGTTTCCCGAAGTCAAGAGTGTCTCATGGCTTTTTCTCTTTTTATCACTTTTAGTTTAAAGTCTATTTTGTCTGACATAAACCCAGCTATGCCTGCATTTATTTATTTATTTGTTTGTTTGTTTGTTTGTTTGTTTTTGGTTGCTATTTGCTGGAAATAACTTTTCCCACTCATTCATTCTTATGCTATGTATGTCTTTAAGGAATAAAGTGAGTCTCTTATGGGCAGCATATCATTGGATCTTGGTTTTAGTAATCCAGTCAGCCATCCTATGTCTTGATTGGAAGACTTAATTATTTATGTTTAAAGTAATTATTGATAACTAAGGACTTTCTATTGTCGTGTTGTTAATTGTTTTCTGACGTTTAGTAGAGACATTGTTACTTGTTTATTATTCTGCTGTCTTTTTATGTGTGTTTCAATGCCTTGTGGCATCAGCATGCTAGGACTTTGTCATTTTCTTTTTAATTACTACAGGTTTTCCTTTGTGGTTATGATGAGGCTTACATAAAACATCTTAAAATTATAACACCCTACTTTAAACTAATAATAATTTAACTTCAAAAGCATCTCTAAGCTTTAGACTTTTATTCCTCCCTTCCCTCACATGTTAGGTTATTGATGTTAAAATTTACATATTTTTTAATATTGTGTAACTTATAGATTATTATAGTTATGGTTATTTTTATTACATTTTATAACTATGAAACTAGAGTTACACACCATTTATCATAATATCAAATCCAAATTTGACAATATACTAACCATTACTAGTGAGTTTTACATTTCCCTCTTTTTACATTTTATGATGTTAATTAGTGTCCCTTTATTTCTACTCAAAGAACTCCTTTTAGCGTTTCTTATTAGACAGGTTTAGTGGTGATGAATTCCCTCAGCTTTTATTTCTACAAGAAAACATTTATCCCTCCTTTACTTCTGAAGGAGGACTTTGCCAGAAATTGTATTCTTGATTAATAACTTTTTCTTTCAGTATTTTTCATATTTCACCTCATTCTCTTATGATCTGAAAGTTTCTGTTGAGAATTCTGCCAATACCCTTATGTAATATCACTATTTCCTTTTGCTGCTTTTAAATTCTTTTGTCTTTGAGTGACTTTTGACAATTTATTTATTAGTTAATTTACTTATTTATTTATTTATAATGTGTCTCAGTGCATCTTTATTTAAATTCAACTTATTTGGGATTCATTGGACCTCTTGAGTCTGGATGATTACTTCTTTCCCCAGATTTGGAAAGTTTTCAGCCATTGTTGTTTTAAACATATTTTCTGTCCCTCTATCTTTCTTTTCTCTTGGAATTTCCATAATAAAATTTCTTTTTAAAATTGTGTACCATAATTCCTGTAGGCTCTCTTCACTTTTTGTTTCTTTTTTTTTTTTTTTCTTTCTGCTCCTCTGAGTAGTTTCACATGCCCTATCTTCTAGGTTGCTGATTCTTCCTTTTGCATAGCCAAGCCTGCTTTTGAAGTGCTCTGTTGAATTCTTCAGTTCAGTTATTATTTTCAATTCTAGAATTTCATATATATAGTTTCTGTTACTTTGTTGAGCTTCTTGTTTTGTTTATACATTGTTTTCCCAATTTCATTTAGTTGTCTGTGTGTGTGTGTTCTTATACTTCACTAAACTTCTTTAAGAGGATTATTCTGAATTCTTTGACAGTTCACAGATCTCCATGTCTTTGGGTTTAGTTAATAAACCTTTATGAGTTTCCTTTGACACTGTCGTATTTACCTGGTTTTCATGATTTTTGATACTTTGCATGGTAACTGCAAATTTGAGTAAGTGGTCTTTTTCAGAGTTTGTATGTTTGCTTTGGCAGAGACAATTTTCTTTAGCATTCAACTCAGATTAGGTTTTTAGACAGGTCTTCTGGTAACACCTCTGGGCAGGTAAGGCCTGATGTTAGGGTCAATTTTGGAGTCAAGGCAACTTTTTGAGCTCTGAGGTTAGAGGTGGAGAGGGGGAATGTGCCACTGGCTGAGAATAGCTTGATAGAACTGCTAGCTTGGTTCCTTACCCAAGTGAAGCTCTAAGATGGGCCTTACAATTACCCAAAATCTCTGGTCAGGTGTATTAGATGATCAAGACTGAATACTTTATTTAGCAGCAGATGGGGCTATGAATTTAGCTTCCCTGCCCTGACCAGGCAACTGGATGAGACCCAACGCTTGTATGTCTCATTGTCTGGGGACCCAAATCAGGCAAAAGTATGCATTGAATATCCTGGTCAGGTGAGGCTACCAGTTTTTCTCTGGAGACAAATCCATGGGATGTGCTCTCTGTTAAAATGCTGCTGTAAATAAAGCTGTTGGATGGACAACTCAACATCTGTGTGCTCTGGTAGGCAATTAAATGGTCTGAAGACTGTATTCAGCAATAAGTGGGGCTACAAATTAGTTTCCCTATTTTAGTACAGTGGGAGAGGCAGCTCCAAGACCATTTCTTTGTGTGTGATCTTGACATGTCTCAAGTTCCTTTATTGAACAAGGACACTGGATTTTCTCTAAAGGTGATCAGTTCTACGAACTTGCCTCTTGGTTCAAATTGTCAGACTATGCAGTTTCCAACTCTTCTCACCAGGTCTCCCTTTTAAATGGGTCTGTGAGCCATGCTTTGCAATGGGTATGGTTATGACTTCTGTTTCTGTGGAACTGGGAGAGTCCACTTCAGGCTAGTCCCAAATTTTCCAAAATAGGCTTTCTATGTGGGAGGAGCTGGAAGCCATGATCCATGTGGGTAGGGCTATGACTGAGCTCTATACCAGGGGATAGACAGACCAGGTTCCAGGGCCAAAAAACCCTCTCATCTGGGGACCCAAATCAGGCAGAGCTGCACCCTGCCAAGTTTCCTGGTCAGACTACATCCCTGGCTTAGTTCTGCAGATAAGGAAAACTGCTGGTTGGGATTACTACTTGGATCTGTAGGTAGGAACCCAGTCCAGCAAGTTTTGAGTTCTGATTTTTGGAAGCCCCTCCCCAATTACATGTTGTTGAGCTCCAAAGATTCCCATGCAATCCCAATGAAGCAAAATCACAGTAGGAGCTCCCAAGAAGTCACCCACAAAACTGGGGATAGGCCTGGATATCACTCCTGGGCTCTCTTTTTCTACTCTAGTAACCACAGGCTTAGGGGAGACCTCTTAGCATGCTGCTCTGTCACTGTCCTGGAGGAAGGACAATTCAGTCTCTTAGTCTTCTGATACAGTCTCTCTTGGTCTCTGTGGGACAGAAAGGCTCTCCAGCCTCACTCCTGTGTTCTAGGATTCTCACAGCAGTGTCTTATTCATAAATAGTTGTTAGTAGTTCTTCTTGTAAGGAGGAGCAAAATCAGGAAAAACCCATGTCATCATCTTGGTGATGTCATTCCCTCTCACTCTTTTTAAAACTTCATTTATCTACATGAAATGGAAGTAGATTATATTCCTCTGATTTGGGTGACCATTTAAATTTGATCTCTTAGAGTCCACAGCCTTAGTGGTAGAGTGCAAGGCTGGATTAGATCAGTGCATTAATTCCTTCCAGTTTTCACATTCTAAAATCCTGAACATAGTTTTCTTTTGTATAAATTAAAAGGAAATTCTTGAGCATTTTATGTGTCCTTGCCTATGCAATGATTTCAGGGATTAAGGGAGGAAGTGTAGTTGCTAAGAGTCCAGAGGAGGAGGCAGTCTGCTGGATGCAAAGGCTGACCTCACCACTTACTGTCTTTGAGAACTTGATCAAGGAAATCAGTCACTAATTCCCTTGATTCTAAAGCACCTCATTTGCAAAGTGGAGATTATAAAGGTGCTTGCCTCCCAGAGTTGTTTTAAGATTTAAGTTAGTTCATGATTATTTGAAGCATTTAGAATCGTGTCTGGCACAGAATTAGTGCTTATAAGTTTATTAAGTAAAATCTCACATATGGAACCAAACTTAGCAGAAGGATCTCATACATGGATTAAGGAAAGAAATTAACATAGGAACCCTTTTTGGGAAAGGTTTACCAAAGTTAACCTGGAATGTGAAAAAGATACAAATAACATGTTATTATTAGATTCAGTGTGAATTGAAATTAGCAAGTGCAATATGCCTACTTGGAAACAACCTCAACATCAGGTTAGGAACGTTTTCTTTTTTAAATGGGTTAATAGAATCTATTCATAAGAAGATATTAGGTGACACAGTATAAATGACTAAGGATTTTCACTTCTCAAGTTGAAGACAAACTGTCCTTCAAGAAATACCCACTAATCCATTGTGTTTACTCTTCCCTTATTTAAACTACCAAAGCCAAGTATTTTGATGAATTTAGTTGTGTCCTTTGCATATGAAAAGGTATTCTATTTGTGAATTCTTAAGCATTTGCCTTTCCTTCCTCTGAAGAGCCCCCCAAAAAACTGATGCCAACAACTTTATGAAGAATAAATAAAACCTTACTAAAAGACCTGAGTGAATAGCTAAGTGAATGGGTCAAGAGACATTCAAGAGGCAATGTGGGACATAAGAAGGGAAATCATCAAGATTAGAGCTGAGATCAATGAGGTAGAAAACAGAGATACAGTAGAATGTATCAATGAAACTAGAAGCTGGTTTTTTGGAAGAATCAATAAGATCAATAAACCATTGGCCACACTAATCCAAAAGAAAAGAGAGAAAGCCCAAATTAATTTAGACCGATATCTAATAACGAGATTGAAGCAGTGATCAAAAACCTCCCAAAAAACAAGAGCTCAGGACCTAACAGATTCCCTGGGGAATTCTACCAAACCTTCAAGAAGAAATAACACCTATTCTCCTGAAGCTGTTTCAAAAAATTGAAGCAGAAGGAAAACTTTCAGACTCTTTCTATGAAGCCAGCATTACCCTGATCCCCAAACCAGGCAAAGACCACACCAAAAAGGAGAATTGCAGACCAATATCACTGATGAATATGGATGCTAAGATTCTCAACAAGATCCTACCAAACAGGATCCAACAGCACATTAAAAAGATTATCCACCATGACCAGGTGGGATTCATCCCTGGGCTACAAGGATGGTTCAACATTCACAAATCAATCAATGTGATAGAACAAATTAATAAGAGAAGAGAGAAGAACCACATGGTCTTCTCAATCGATGCAGAAAAAGCATTTGACAAAATCCAGCATCCGTTCCTGATTAAAACGCTTCAAAGTATAGGGATAGAGGGAACATTCCTGAACCTCATCAAATCTATCTATGAAAGACCCACAGCAAATATCACCCTCAATGGGAAAAAGCTTGCAGCCTTCCCGTTGAGATCAGGAACAAGACAAGGATGCCCACTTTCACCACTCTTGTTCAACATAGTATTAGAAATCCTAGCAACAGCAATCAGACAACAAAGAGAAATAAAATGTATCCAAATTGGTAATGAAGAAATCAAACTCTCTCTCTTCACAGATGACATGATTCTTTATATGGAAAACCCAAAAGACTCCACCCCCAAACTACTAGAACTCATACAGCAATTCAGCAACGTGGCAGGATACAAAGTCAATGTGCAGAAATCAGTGGCTTTCTTATACACTAACAATGAAAATACAGAAAAGGAAATTAGAGAATCGATTCCATTTATTATAGCACCAAGAACCATAAGATACCTGGGAATAAACCTAACCAAAGAGGTAAAGGATCTGTACTCGAGGAGCTACAGAACACTCATGAAAGAAATTGAAGAAGACACAAATAGATGGAAGACCATTCCATGCTCTTGGATTGGAAGAATAAACATTGTTAAAATGTCTATACTTCCTAAAGCAATCTATACTTTTAATGCCATTCTGATCAAAATTCCACCGGTATTCTTCAAAGAGTTGGAGCAAATAATCGTAAAATTTTTATAGAATCAGAAGAGACCCCGAATCGCTAAGGAAATGTTGAAAAACAAAAATAAAATGGGGAACATCACGTTACCTGATTTCAAGCTTTACTACAAAGCTGTGATCACCAAGACAGCATGGTACTGGCATAAAAACAGACACATAGACCAGTGGAACAGAGTAGAGAGCCCAGATATGGACCCTCAACTCTATGGTCTATTAATCTTCGACAAAACAGGAAAAAATATACAATGGAAAAAAGACAGTCTCTTCAATAAATGGTGCTGGGAAAACTGGACAGCTATATGTACAAGAATGGAACTCGACCATTCTCTTACACCATACACAAAGATAAACTCAAAATGTATAAAAGACCTCAATGTGAGACAGGAATCCATCAGAATCCTAGAGGAGAACATAGGCAGTAACCTCATTGATATCAGCCACAGAAACTTCTTTCAAGATATGTCTCCAAAGGCAAAGGAAACAAAAGTGAAAATAAACTTTTGGAACTTCATCAAAATCAAAAGCTTCTGCACAGCAAAGGAAACAGTCAAAAAAAAAAAAAAAAAAGAGGCAACCTACGGAATGGGAGAAGATATTTGCAAATGACAATACAGACAAAAGGTTGATATCCAGGATCTATAATGAACTCCTCAAACTCAACACACACGAAACAAGCAAACATATCAAAAAATGGGCAGAAGATATGAACAGACACTTCTCCAATCAAGACATACAAATGGCTATCAGACACACGAAAAAATGTTCATCATCACTAGCCATCAGGGAGATTCAAATTAAAACCACATTGAGATATCACCTTACACCAGTTAGAATGGCCAAAATTAACAAAACAGGAAACAACATGTGTTGGAGAGGATGTGGAGAAAGGGGAACCCTCTTACACTGTTGGTAGGAATGCAAGTTGGTGCAGCCTCTTTGGAGAACAGTGTGGAGATTCCTCAAGAAATTAAAATAGAGCTTCCCTATGACCCTGCAATTGCACTCCTGGGTATTTACCCCAAAGATACATATGTCGTGAAAAGAAGGGCCATCTGTATCCCAATGTTTATAGCAACAATGGCCACGGTCTCCAAACTATGGAAAGAACCAAGATGCCCTTCAACAGACGAATGGATAAGGAAGATGTGGTCCATATACACTATGGAGTGTTATGCCTCCATCAGAAAGGATGAATACCCAACTTTTGTAGCAACATGGACAGGACTGGAAGAGATTATGCTGAGTGAAATAAGTCAAGCAGAGAGAGTCAATTATCATATGGTTTCACTTATTTGTGGAGCATAACAAATATCATGGAAGACAAGGGGTGTTAGAGAGGAGAAGGGAGTTGGGGTAAATTGGAAGGGGAGGTGAATCACGAGAGACTATGGACTCTGAAAAACAATCTGAGGGGTTTGAAGTGGCGGGGGGTGGGAAGTTGGGGTACCAGGTGGTGGGTATCATAGAGGGCACGGATTGCATGGAGCACTGGGTGTGGTGAAAAAATAATGAATACTGTTTTTCTGCAAATAAATAAATTGAAAAAATTAAAAAAAATAAAAAGAGGCAATGTGGGTGGAGATATCATTTCCTCCCACATGAATCTGCAGACTCAATGCCATTCCAAATAGAAATATATAGGATCCTTAGCAAAACTTGACAGACTAAACCTAAGGCATGTCTTGCTATGTATGTGGGTTAGCAGAGCTAAAACAATTAAAACAAAGATGGGAACTTAACTGTCTGAGTCTTAAACCTATTAGAAATCCATGGGGATTAAACAATATAGTATGGACACAAAATTTCCGGTAAGTAGAACAGGATAGCCCAAAAATAGCAATATGATTAATTCAGGAATTGATATAATGTATGATAAAGATATCATTTAAAACCATGAAGAAAAAGGATGTTTCAGTAAATACAGGCACTAAAATTGACTACCAATTTGGAAATAAAAGTGAAATAGCTAATTCACATCATTTATAAGAGTAAATTCTAGATTAATTTTAGAATTAGTAACAAAGAAAATTAAAAAATAAAGACAACTTAGAGGGGCGCTTGGGTGGCTCAGTTGAGTAAGCATCTGTCTTCAGCTCAGTTTATAATCTCCAGGTCCCAGAATCAAGCCCCATGTCTGGCTCCTGGCTCTGCAGGGAGTCTACATCTTATCACCCTTTGCCCCTTTCTTCTGCTTATGCTCTCTTTTTCCTTCTCTCTCTCTCTCAAATAAATAAGCAAAATCTGAAAAAAAAAAGAAAGGAAAAGAAAAGAAAGGCAACTTAGAAAAGATAGGAGAACATCTTTATGACTTTGGAGAGAACAGGGCCCCCACATTCAATTAGTGATAGTCTTAGAGGAAGAGATTGAGATATCTTACTCCTTCAAAACTAAAAACTTATGTTTGAGCACAGATACTGTAAATATATCATATTTAGATTATATAAAAAAAAAACACCTAACTACAAATAAGAAAAAAAAATCCAGTCAAAAATCTCCAAAAAAGAAGAATGATAGGCAGATTGCCTAAAAGAAAACACAAATGGCAAATAAGCATATGGATGTGTTGAGACTGAGATATCATTGAGCTACAAGAAAAGAAAAGCTACCTGGTTGCATAGCAGCCATTGCTTCCTAACATCACAAAGGCCAAGCCACTGGCCCACAGGGAAAGAAATGGAGCCCAGTCATGTGCCTTCCCCCTATCTTTAACAGCCCTACATAGTCATAACCATCTAAGTGTTCTTAATGGTTAGCTTTGACAAAACATAACATAAGTACATTTACCCAAGAGCATGTGGAGCCAAATGTGAAAGGATAAATTGGCAAATTTGCCAAATATGGAGGCAAATATGAAAGCAGATGTGGTGGGAAACATAAGGATGTGAATATCCTTCAGTACATTAATAGACTATGAACAGAAAGTTCTTTGTGTTGTTGGGATAAAACATCTTCATGTTTTATTCATGCTAATGACTTAGGGGCACTAATGGCTTTCTATAATTTGAATGGTGAAGCGAGGTAGTGTTAGTGTAAAGGACACTAAAGTCTCTGATGTCATACTGAAGACTCAATATATATGTCCTATGTGGATAAAGCAATGACATAAATATAGTACCAAAGTTGAGAAGATTACCAGCAGACATCTTCAAGCAGTTTGGAGTGCTTGCCTCTGGAAATGGACCCTGAGTTGGGAACTCAGAAAGAGGCCCCATTACTTCTACCAGAAGAATTAGATATTCAGCTAAGCAAAATAAATTGATTTTTTTTAAATAAAATGAAAAAATGGGCTATAAGCCAACAATATGGTAAAATCTCCAAAAAGGCAATTTCCAAAAACTTTTTACTTTAACAGTAAGCTGTAAGATTCATGTGGGTTTACTTATATAATGAAATTTGTTAGGACTCTCTATTTCCTTCCAAAGCAGAGAGTCAATTTTGGCACTTCTTACGTCTATCTGTGGAAATAATTTCTTCACCACTCTAAATGAAGATTCTAAATACGTTCCAGTTCTTATCCCATTGACACTGATGGCCTCATCCCATGGGCTCATTTCTTCTCATCACCTTCCAGATGAGAATCAGGTGGGGGCAGGCCAGAATCTGTTCTTCAAGTTATTTATCAAATCGGTTTGCCTTTGAGGGACACCTGGTATCTCTATTTATATTTCTTTTTCTTATTTTTATCTTAGAATTAAATATGAAGGAAAGAATTCATGAATTTGGAGAACATCATTCCTAAGAAAGTAAAGAAATGATAATACTTCTCTATAGCTAAAAAGGGGTTATTGAGATATATGTGGAAGCAAGACAAAAGAAGTGATCCTAATCTGATAACTCTTAGAGTCACCTGGGCAACATAATTAAGGAGAAACATAGTAGAGGGGCTTGAGACACTTTTACTGAAAATTAAGTACAATTATAATTTCTTTGCAAAAAAAAAAAAAAGTGTCAATAGTTTTGTTTGATGACCAGTAATGACTTCCATATAATACAGACACTACTTCTTCTGGAGCTGTTAGATTCTATTAAACTAATTAATCTTATCTAGTCTACTGACAGATAAAATTCTCACATGAAACTAAAAGCGAAAAACCAAGAAGGAAATGTAAAATAAAGATCCAAGAGACTTCTACTTTTCCACTCCTCTTACCCATAATGCCATCTGATATCTGAGCTCTCCTAAAACAAAACAAAACAAAACAAAAAACAACAAATAACAAACAAACAAACAAAACAAAATAAAAAACCCTTAGCACCAAAAGTCCCAGCCAACCAGGATTCTAACACCCCTTGTCTTGGCTGAGTTATCATGTCTCCTTCTCTTGAATATTACTTACCTTATCTACTTACCCACCCCTGCCCTAAATATTCAAGTTCTCTTTCTACAGTGCCTGATTTCTACAGGGCAGATTGAGTCTTCAATTTACCTACTGAAATCAGTTTTTACGTTTTTCCTCTTTCTTTTATCTTGAGCTCTTTTGTTTTTCTCATGTAGAGAAAGAGAAATAATTGTATTCACCAGGGCCACTTTAGGGGAATTGGCATTTGTTCAGAAGAAATTCCATGGTACTCAGTTTGGGATAGAAATTAGGAGTTTAGGATGGCAGTTTAGGTGGGAACAACCATACATGGGATAAGAAAGCTGTGAAAGTCCTTCCACTGTGAAGGGAAGAAAGAAAGAGAAGAGGGAGGAGAGAGGACATATTCTCCCAAATAGTCAGTAAAACTAATGTAGATATTCATGGATTTATGTTTGAAACCAGTGAAGATGGTTTGAAACCACAAGAAATGACACATAATGTCAAAAATTGTAGAGGTGAAAAAAGAATATTTTTGAGGATGAGGGAGACAGAGACAAAGGAAAATGTGGAGAAGGGGGACAGGATGCCACAGATACCCTGAGGTTGGCTCTAGAGTCTCTACATGGAATGGGTTAGGTGGGGGCCAACCCAGTACCATAGGTCTCAGTTCTGGTTTCACAATTATGATCTAACAGGTAGGGAGATTAGACAACACAGAAAACAGCTTTATTGCCAAAACACAAAAGCAGAGAGAGGAGTCCAAGATGGCAGAGGAGTAGCAGATCTTAACTTCCTTTGGTCCCAGGAATTCAGCTAGATAGCTACCAAATCATTCTGAACACCTGTCAACTCAACTGGAGATCTTAGAAAAGTGACCACTCTGCAAGATAGGAGGTGCAGAGAAATGAATCTGAAGTGATACATAGGAAGTTAGACCATGGTGGGAGGGAGCTTCTGTAGGTTGGCTACCAGCAAGTGATCTAAAAGTGGAGCAAAAAATCATAACTTTTAGAAGTCTGCTCAAGTGAGGCACATTGCTCAGGTGGCTAAATGGAGGTGGACTCCAACCTGGTGATAATGGAGTAAAAGGTTAACTGAGGACAAAGCAGAAGCTGGCACCCTCCCCCTACCCCATGTGATATATTTAACATTCCTTAGGCACTCCTGGCTGTCCAAAAGGGAAAACAAATGGTTAACTGATAGAGATCACAGTTCTGCAAGATAGGAGTCTCCTTCAGTTTACAAATGTCCTTGTGATTTACAAGGAAGAAGCTTTCTTATCAATACCCTAACTTCCAGGGACCCATAACTCAGTTCCTAAAGCCCTCAAATCACACCCCCTCCACAAAATTGAGGGATGCTGATGTGGAAGGAAATGTAAATAAAACTAAATTTCTTCTAAATCTAAATATCATTGACAAGGATGTGTGATAGGAGGAATGTAACATTCCTCAAGGAAATTCCCAACTGTCTTCATGTTAGTACCTCATTAGAGGGAAAAGCACCTTGGCTTGGTAATAACTAGGTCTCCATTATCCTGAGATTCTTCTTTACTATATGACAGACAAACCCAGAGCAGTTCTTTCTGCCCACAGGTTCTGTTCCCACGCTTTAATAAAATCACCTTTTTGAACCAAAGATGTCTTAAGAATTCTTTCTTGGTTGTTAGATCCAGATTGTATCCCTCCAAACCTCACTTATATTCGACCAGAAATGCCTGGGTGTGGCAGAGCTTCCAGGCATTAGAGCCAGGAACTGGCTGTAATCAGTGAGCCCAGGAGTGGGCTTTCAGCTCAGGTTTCAATAAACCACAAACTGCAGCATAGTTGAGCTACTGCTCTCTGAGCAGGGACCTGACAACACCCAAAGAACAAATAACCCAATCAAGAAATGGGCAGAAGTCATGAACAAATATTTCTGCAAAGAAGATATCCAAATGGCAAACAGACACAGGGAAAAGTGGTCAACATCACTTGTCATCAGGGAAATACAAATCAAAACCACAGTGAGACACCACCTCACACCAGTCAGAATGGCTAAAATAAACAAGACAGGAAATGACAGATGCTGGTGAGGATGTGGAGAAAGGGGAACCCTCCTACACTCTTGATGGGAATGCAAGCTGGTGCAGCCTCACTGGAAAACAGCATAGAGGTCTCTCAAGAAGTTGAAAATAGAGCTACCCTACAACCCAGCAATTGCACTACTGGTTATTTACCCTAAAGATATAAATGTAGTGGTCTGAAGGGGCACGTGCACCCAAATGATTATAGCAGCATTGTCCACGATAGCCAAACTATGGAAAGAGCCCAGATGTCCATCAACAGACGAATGGATAAAGAAGATGTGGTATATATATAGACAGTGGACTACACTACTCATGCATTAAAAAAATGAAATCTTGCCATTTGCAATGACATGGATGGAATTAGAGGGTATAATTCTAAGTGAAATAAGTCAGTTAGAGAAAGATAATTACCATATATCTTTCTGATATAAGGAATTTGAGAGACAGGGCAGGGGTCATGGATGGGATGGAGGGAAAAATGAAACAAGATGGGACCAGGGAGGGAGACAAACCATTAAGAGTCTCAATCTCAGGAAAAACACTGAGGTTTGTTGGAAGGGAGAGAGGTGGGAGGGAAAGGGTGACTGGGTTATGGACATGGGGAGGGTATGTGCTATGGTGAGTGCTGTGAGTTGTGTAAGACTGATAATCCACAGACCTGTACCCCTGAAACAAATAATATGTTATATGTTACTAAAAAAAAAAAAAAACCCAGAACCTAATATATGGTTCTGCTCTATTCACCTGTCTGATCATATTCTCTTTATTGCTGTTTTTGTTTTTCTTCTTACATTTTTTTTGCTTTTTTAAAGACTTTTTAAATTTTCATTTTACAGTTACATCATATCCTTTCAATTTATTTAATTTTATCATTATATATATATTTTTTTCTTTACAATTTAGAGATGTAGTTTTGTCTATCAAACTGACCAAAATACACTTAAGAGATAGTGTATTGCTCTGTTCTATTCACCTCATTGTTTATATACCTTCTTTTTTTGTTGTTGGTTTTTTCTTTTTTGTTTTTTCTTCTCTTTTAATTTTGATTTTTATAGTTACATTCTATCCTTTCATTGTTTTTAATTTTATTTTTCTACATATATAAGTTTTTCTTTCTTTACAACTTTGGGATCTAGTTTTCTAAAAAACAGAACAAAGTACACACAGAATCAAGTATATTGTTCTATTCTGCTCACCTGTCTAATTATATTCTCTTTTTCTTTTTTCTTTTTTTTTCTTTTTTTTCTCCTGGCTTTAGGTCTCTTCTGATTTGTTTAGTGCATATTTCTCTGGGCTCATTGTTGCCATTCTAGTATTTTGTTTTCTCATTCACCTATTTCTCCTGGAAAGAAAAACAAGATGGAAAACTCACTTCAAAAAAGAGAAGAAGAGGCATAACTGACTGCCAGAGACTTAGTCAGTATCAACAGAAGTAAGATATAAAAACTAGATTTCAAAATAATGATTATAAAGATACCAGCTGGGCTTGAAAAAAAGAATAGAAGACACTAGAGAATCCCTTTCCTAAGAAATGAAAGAACTAAAATCTAACCAACTTGAAATTTTTTAAAAAGTTATTAATGAGATGTAATAACAAATTGAGGCCCTAACTGCTAGGATAAATGAGGCAGAAGAGACCCGGGGATATGGAAGACCAAATGATAAAGAATAAAGTAGTTGAGATTAAAAAGAGATAACTACTTGATCACAAGGGGAGAATTTGAGATATAAGTGATACCATAAAGTGAAACGATATTAGAATAATTAGGATCCCAGAAACAGAGGAAAGAGAGAGGGGGGCAGAAGGTATATTGGAGCAAATTATAGCAGAGTATGTCCCTAATCTGGGGAAGGAAAACAGGCATCAAAATCCAGGAGGCACAAAGAATCCCCTTGAAAATCATTAAAAATAGGTCAACATCCTGACGTATAATAGTGAAACGTATGTCTCATGGACAAAGAAAATCCTGAAAACAGTTCAGGACAAGAAATCCATAACATACAAGGGTAGAAACATTAGACTGGCAGCAGACATATCCACAGAGACTGGAAGGCCGAAAGAGACTGGCATGATATATTCAGAATGCTAAGGAAAAAAATGGAGCCAAGAATATTTTATCCAGCTAGGATGTCATTCAAAATAAAAGAAGGAGTGACAAAAAGCTTCCAGTATAAAGAGAAACTAAAAGAATTTGTAATCACCAGAACAGCTCTATAAGAAATATTAAAAGGGATCCTCTAAGCAAAGAGAAAGCCAAAAAGTAACATAGACAAGATAATGTAACAGTCACTCTACAGGTAATTCAATGGCACTAAATTCATATTATTCAATAGTCACTCTGAATGTAAATGGGTTAAATTCATCAATAAAAAGACACGGGGTATCAGATTGGATAAAAAAGCAAGAGCACTGATATGCTGTCTGTAAAAGACTCATTTTAGACCTAAAGACATCTCCAGATTTAAACTGAGGAGGTGGGAAATCATTTATCATGCTAATGGATATCAAAAGAAAGCTGGGATGACAATCCTTATACCAGAAATATTAGATTTTAAAGAAAAGACTGTAATAAGACATGAGAAAAGACACTGTGTCATAATTAAAGGGTCTATCCAACACGAAAATCTAACAATTATAAATACTTATGCCCCTAACATGGTATCAGTCAGTTATATAATGCAATCAAAGAAACACATCATAATAATGCAATAATAATGCAAGGGGAGGGCGCCTGGGTGGCTCAGTGGGTTAAGCCGCTGCCTTCGGCTCAGGTCATGATCTCAGGGTCCTGGGATCGAGGCCCGCATCGGGCTCTCTGCTCAGCAGAGAGCCTGCTTCCCTCTCTCTCTCTCTCTCTGCCTGCCTCTCCATCTACTTGGGATTTCTCTCTGTCAAATAAATAAATAAAATCTTTAAAAATAAAAAAATAAAAAAATAAAAAAAACAAACAAAAAAAAAAAAAATAATGCAAGGGGACTTTTACATCTCCCTCACTGCAGGAACAGATCATCTAAGCAGAATATCAACAAGGAAATGAGGGCTTTGAATAACACACTGGGCCAGATGGATTTCACAAATATATTCAGAACATTCTATCCTAAAGCAACAGAATACACATTCTTCTCATGTGCATATGGAATATTCTCCAGAATACATCACATTCTGGGTCAAAAGTCAGATCTCAACTGGTACCAAAAGACTGGGATCATTCCCTGTATATTTTCAGACCACAATGCTTTGAAACATGATTTCAAGTACTCAAATACAGGGAGGCTGAAGAACATTCTACTAAAGAATGAATTGGCTAACAAGAAAATAAAAGTAAAATTTTTTTAAAAAATTATGGAAACAAGTGAAAACAAATACACAACTGTTCAAAACCTTTGGGATGCAGGAAAGATAGTCCTAAGAGGGAAATATAGCAATACAAGCCTCTCTCAAGAAACAAGAAAGTTCTCAAATACAAAACCTAACCTTTCACCTAAGGGAAGTGGAGAAAGAATACCAAATAAAGCCTAAACCCAGCAGGAGAAGAGAAATAATAAAGATTAGAGCAGAGATCAATGAAATAGAAACCCAAAGAACAGAACAGATCAATGAAACTGGGTGCAGATTCTTTGAAGGAATTAATAAGATTGATAAACCCCTAGCAAACTTATCAAAAGGAAAGGAGAAAGAACACAAATAGATAAACTCATGAATGAAAGAGGAGAGATCAAAATCAACGCCAAAGAAACGCAAACAATTATAAGAACATAACATGAGGAACTATATAGCTACAAATTAGGCAACCAGGAAGAAATGTATGCATATAACTGCCAAAACTGAAACAGGAAAAAAATAGAAAACCTGAACATAACCATAACCAGCAAGGAAATTGAGGCAGTAATTAAAAAATCTACCACCAAACTAAAGTCCAGAACTGGATGGTTTCCCAGAGGACTTCTACCACATATTTAAAGAAGAATTAACGCCTATTCCTCTGAAGCTGTTTCAAAAAACAGAAATGGAAGGAAAACTTCCAAACTCTTTCTATGAATGCAGCATTACCTTGATCCCAATCCAGACAAAGACCCTGTGAAAAAGAAGAATTAGAGACAAATATCCCTGATGAACATGAATGCAAAAATTTTCACCAAGATATTAGCCAATAGGATCCAATAGTACATTAAAAGGACTATTTATAGTGACCAAGAGAGATTTATTCCTGGGCTGCAAGAGTGGCTCAATATCCTTAAATGAATCAATGTGATACACTATGTAAATGTAAGAAGAAGAGAATCATATGATCCTCTCAATAAACGCAGAAAAAGCATTTGATAAAGTACAGCATCCTTTTTTGATTAAAACTCTTCACAGTGTAGGATAGAGGGAACATACCTCAGTATTATAAAAACCACATATGAAAAGCCCCTAGTAAATATCATTCTCAAAGAGGGAAAACTGAGAGCTTTTCCCCTAAGGTCAGGAACACAGCAGGAATGTCCACTATCACCATGTTGAACAACATAATACTAGAAGACCTAGATTCAGCAATCACACAACAAAAAGAAATAAATGGCATCCAAATTGGCAAAGCAGAAGTCAAACTTTCACCCTTTGCAGATAACATGATACTTTATATGGAAAGCCCAAAAGAATCCACCCCAAAGTTGCTAGAATTCATACAGGAATTCAGTAAAGTGGCACAATATAAAATCAATGCACAAAAATCATGTGCATTTCTATACAAAAACAATGAAACAGAAGAAAGAGAAAATAAGGAGTTGATCCACTTACAATTGTATTGAAAGCCATAAGACACCTAGGAGTAAGTCTAACTAAAGAGGCAAAGGATCTGTACTCAGAAAACTATAGAATATTCAAGAAAGAAGTTGAGGAAGGCACAAAGAAGTGGGAAAATGCCCCATGCTCATGGACTGAAAGAACAAATATTGTGAAAATGTCTATGCTACCTATAGCAGTCTATACATTCAATGTAATCCCAATCAAAATATCATCAATTTTTTCCACAGAACTGGAACAAATTATCCTAAAATTTGTATGGAAGCATAAAAGACTCCCAAATAGCCAAAAGAATGTTGAAAAAGAAAACCAAAGACGGGGACACCACACTGCCTGATTCCAAGTTATATTACAAAACTATAACCATTAAGACAGTATGGTACAGGCACAAAAACAGACACATAGATCAATGGAACAGAATAGAGAGCCCAGAAATGTACCCTCAACTCTATGGTCAACTAATCTTCTACAAAGAAGGAAAGAATATCCAATGAAAAACAGGCAGTATCTTCAACAAATGGTGCTGGGAAAATTGGACAGCCACATGCAGAAAAATGAAACCGGACCATTTCCTTGCACCATATACAAAAATAGACTAAAAATGGACAAAAAATCTAAATGTGAGACAGGAATCCTAGAGGAGAACACAGGCAGAAACCTCTTTGACCTTGGCCCCAGCAACTTCTTGCTAGACATGTCTCCAAAGGAAAAGAAAACAGGCAAAAATAAACTATTGTGATTCCAATAAGATAAAAAGTTTTTGTACAGCAAAGGAAACAGTCAACAAAATGAAAGCCAACAAACAGAATGAGAAAAGATACTTGCAAATGACATATTAGATGAAGGGCTAGTATCCAAAAATCTATAAAGAACTTTAAAAGTCAACATCCAAAAAACAAATAATCCAGTTAAGAAATGAGCAGAAGACATGAACAGATATTTCTCCAAAGAAGACGCCCAAATGGATAAAAGACACATGAAGAAATGTTCAACTTCACTCAGCATCAAGGATATACAAATCAAGACTGCACTGAGATATCACCTCACACCACTCAGAATAGCTAAAATTAACAATTCAGGAAAGACAAATGTTGGCAAGGATGTGGAGAAAGGGGTCCTTCCTACACTTTTGGTGGGAATGCAAGCTGGTGCAGCCACTCTGGGAAACGTATAGAGGTTCCTCAGAAAGCTGAAAATGGAACCACCCTATGCACTACTGAGTATTTATCCAAAGATACAAATGTAGTGATTTGAAGGGGCACCTACACCCCAATGTTTATAGCAGCAAAATCCATAATCGCCATGGAAAGAGCCCAGAGGTCCATTGACAAATGAATGGATAAAGATGTCAAATCTTGACATTTGCAATGATATGGATGGAACTAGAGGGTATTATGCTAAATGAAATCAGTTAATCAGAGAAAGAAAAATATCATATGATCTCACTAATATGTAGATTTTAATAAACAAAATAGAGGATCATAGGGAAAGAGAGAGAAAAAATGAAACAAGATGAAACCAGAGGGAGAAAAACTATAAGATACTCTTTATCATAGGAAATAAACTGAGATTGCTAGAGGAGAGAAAGGTGGAGGGATGGGATAACTGGGTGATGGGTATTAAGTGACATAGTAAGCACTGGATATCATATAAGACTGATGAATCACTGACTTACACCTCTGAAACCAAGAATACATTAATTAATTGAGTTAAAATGTTCAAAAATGAAAAAACAAACCACCCAAGAATGGGAAAATTGACTCTGTAGTCAAGGTAATCTTGGCTCGTATATGTGTGTGTGGGGGGGGTGATGATAAATATCTCACTTTGTTGCTAGAAGAGCAACCTACATCCAATCTTCACACATCAGACAAAACCCCATGTTGTGTCTGTACAAGGCATCATTCATTTAGGGAAACTCTAGGATAGGTATTTTCTTTGGGAAGCCATCACATCATGTTTCTAAAGGGAGAGATGGTCACTTTCCTGTCACTTTATACACAAAAAGGAATCTTCAGAGCACAAATGTCACTTATTAGTGACCACAAACTATGACTGCTTTATTCTGAATTTTCTTTTTTTTTTTTAATTTTCTTTTTTTTTTTTTCAAACAAATGTATTTATTTGACAGAGATCACATGTAGGCAGAGAGGCAGGTAGAGAGAGAGAGAGAGAGAGAGAGAAGCAGGCTCCCAGCTGAGCAGAGAGCTCCATGTGGGGCTCGATCCCAGGACCCTGGGATCATGACCTGAGCCAAAGGCAGAGGCTTTAACACACTGAGCCACCCAGGCGCCCCTAGTCTGAATTTTCAATGAAGATATCCATACCAAACACAGACCAGAACCATTAAAGATTTACAGAAGAGGACATATGGGAGTAGACACTAAAAGTGATTCTGTATGCATTTCTCAAAGGGTTTATTTATACATCTCTTATCTTCCCTAGCTCTACTCTTATCAATAAGTGAGAATTTAATTACTTAATTAAGGATAAAATTGTAGATACACTCATTTTCCAATTAACAAGCATTGTTCTAACTTTAGATTAAAAAAAAAAACCCGCATGCATATCCAATAAATAGTGATAGCAATCATTGCTAAATTTTATTTTATTTTTCCTTATTGGGTTCCTTTCTGGGGTTGGGAGTGTTCTATATTGAGTTATTAGATCTATTCCATGGAGACAGAGATGCATTCCTGGGAAGAAAGCTACCACTTCCAAGGACCTAAGCACTTCTAGGTGGGACACAGCAGTAAACTAAGAATTTTGAAGTGGACACTGGTGAGGTTTTCTGGCTCCAAATAAAACTTAAGCTTCCTTCTAAATTTCCCAGCATGGGTGGCAACAACAGCTCTTTCCTGTTGGATGACTTTAAATTGGAGTTCTCTTGACAACTCCCCTGTCCCTGCCCCACATTGATGCAAGATCATCTGAAGCTGCCCCTTGTCTTTTCTAAATTCTATTCTTGGCTTTGCCCCACATCTCAGAAAGGATGCATGTCACCTTTCCTCTTGCTGTTACAATTCCAGCAAGTGGTTCCCAGTGCTCCCATCTCAGGTTCAGTGAGGACAGGGCCCTGCTGATTTCCCCGTGTGAGACTAGGATCAGATTTCTAAAGCCTTGGGCACAGCCATCACTGCAGCCAGCCCACACTCCAATATCTTCACAAGGACAAGTGAAGGATTCTGGCCTTCTGGCAAGGAGAGAATGGGAAAGAATGGGCAGCCCATCAGTTTCCCATCTGGCTATCCTGGGGTGGCAATAACACAGGGATGTGAGGATGTCCAGGGTTCTTCCCTCACATGGCCTGCCAAATCAGGCTGCTTTTGAGTGTATTTAAATCTTTAAATCCTCCTTTTGAAACACAAGTTTCTATTCAGTGCCGCTTTAGTCATCCATGTCAAAATGCAAAGCCAAGAGGATATGGCAGCCTTGAAGAGTTGTGGACTTGGTCCTCACATGGTTAAGACATGTTGGATATTGGCATCATTTGAATCCTTTAATTGGAAAATCTGGTGGCATCAGTGAAAAACTTGATCTCAGGATCTTTTTATTTTTTATTTTTTATTCTTTTTTTAATCTTTTAATTTTTTATTTCTTTTCAGCATAACAGTATTCATTGTTTTTGCATCACACCCAATGCTCCATGCAATCCATGCTCTCTCTAATACCCACTACCTGGTTTCCCTAACCTCCCACCCCCGCCCCTTCAAAACCCTCACATTGTTTTTCAGAGTCCATAGTCTCTCATGGTTCACCTCCCCTACCAATTTCCCTCAACTCCCTTCTCCTCTCCATCTCCCCTTGTCCTCCATGTTATTTGTTATGCTCCACAAATAAGTGAAACCATATGATAATTGACTCTCTCTGCTTGACTTATTTCACTCAGCATAATCTCTTCCAGTCCTGTCCATGTTGCTACAAAAGTTGGGTATTCATCCTTTCTGATGGAGGCATAATACTCCGTAGTGTATATGGACCACATCTTCCTTATCCATTCGTCTGTTGAAGGGCATCTTGGTTCTTTCCACAGTTTGGTGACCATGGCCATTGCTGCTATAAACATTGGGGTACAGATGGCCCTTCTTTTCACTACATCTGTATCTTTGGGGTAAATACCCAGGAGTGCAATTGCAGGGTCATAAGGAAGCTCTATTTTTAATTTCTTGAGGAATCTCCACACTGTTTTCCAAAGTGGCTGCCCCAACTTGCATTCCCACCAACAGTGGAAGAGGGTTCCCCTTTATCCACATCCTCTCCAACACATGTTGTTTCCTGTCTTGCTAATTTTGGCCATTCTAACTGGTGTAAGGTGATATCTCAATGTGGTTTTAATTTGAATCTCCCTGATGGCTAATGATGATGAACATTTTTCATGTGTCTGATAGCCATTTGTATGTCTTCATTGGAGAAGTGTCTGCTCATATCTTCTGCCCATCTTTTGACATGATTATCTGTTTTATGTGTGTTGAGTTTGAGAAGTTCTTTATAGATCCTGGATATCAACCTTTTGTCTGTACTGTCATTTGCAAATATCTTCTCCCATTCCATGGTTTGCCTCTTTGTTTTCTTGACTGTTTCCTTTGCTGTGCAGAAGCTTTTGATCTTGATGAAGTCCCAAAAATTTATTTTTGCTTTTGTGTCCTTTGCCTTTGGAGACATATCTTGAAAAAAGTTGCTGTTGCTGAGATCGAAGAGGTTACTGCCTATGTTCTCCTCTAGGATTCTGATGGGTTCCTGTCTCACATTGAGGTATTTTATCCATTTTGCGTTTATCTTTGTGTACAGTGTAAGAGAATGGTCGAGTTCCATTCTTCTACATATATCTGTCCAGTTTTCCCAACACCATTTATTGAAGAGACTCTTTTTTCCACTGTATATTTTTTCCTGTTTTGTCAAAAATTATTTGACCGTAGAGTTGAGGGTCCATATCTGGGCTCTCTACTCTGTTCCACTGGTCTATGTGTCTGTTTTTGTGCCAGTACCATGCTGTCTTGGTGATCACAGCTTTGTAGTAAAACTTGAAATCAGGTGACATGATCAGAAGAATAAACATTGTTAAAATGTTTATACTGCCTAGAGAAATCTATACTTTGGATGCCATTCCAATCAAAATACCACCAGTATTTTTGAAAGAGCTGGAACAAATAATCCTAAAATTTGTATGGAATCAGAAGAGACCCCAAATCACTATGGAAGTGTTAAAAACCAAAAATAAACCTGGGGGCATTAGGCTCTTTTTAAATCCCAGAGTCTTCATGCAAACTGACTCTTCTTTAGGATCTTGATTATCTTGTTTAATTTTTACAGGTGTACTAAACCACAAATAACTAGAGATTTTATATTATTTTGGTTTTCGTTTGTTACTAGCTTAACTTCATAAGCTTGATTTGCATAGTCATATATGGAGTGCTTACTATGTGTCAGATCTTTTAAATACCCCATATGCCTAAGTATAAGTATATTCCTACCCTAAAAGGAATGTTACATATCTGTATGTAACACTGTAACCACGTCACATATGTAACCATGTTATATATCTGTCAGCCTTTCAAATACTTTATCTCAAACAATATATTAATGCTAAGGGAAGATACTTGAGTCTAAATTAATCTCAATAGATTAGTTTGGGATTTTTACAGCTGTCACTTGATGAAAAGAAAGGGGGAAAAAAAGAGGCAAAGAAATCTAACATAGAACTCAAGAAAACTTAGTACAAGAAAAGAAGGAAGGAAAAGAAAGAGAGAGAGGAAGGGAGAATAGCAAGGAAGGAAAGGAGAGAGGAACGGAGGAGGGGAGCAGAAACATCATTTATGACTAATGTGTATGAAAGGATAAACATCCTGCAGACACACAGACATTATGAAAATATCAAGGAAATTCTACAATAGTCTCTATGCTTATAAATCTGAATGGATGAGATGGACCAATTTCTTGAAAGACACAAGTTGCCAAAACTCACTCAAAAAACTGGGTAGTCCTATAATTCTCAAAGAAATTTATTTTTACATAAAACCCTCCACAAATAAGTCTCTAGGACCAGATAAATTCGCTGGTGAATTCTACTAAATTCTTAAGGAAGAAATAATACCAGTCTTACACAACCCCTTCTAAAATGTAGAAGAAGCAATGTACCTATTCTTTTGATGGGATCATAATTATTTTAATTCAAGAACATAAAAAAGACATTAGTGGAAAAACAAGTGAAATTCAAATAATGTGTGGAGTTTAGATTAGTAATATTCTATCAGTGTCAATCCCTTAGTTTTGGTAAATGTACATAGTTATGTCAGGCATTACCATCAGGAGAAGTTGTGCAAGAGTTAGACCAGACAACCTGTTCAATCTTTGCCAACTATTCTTTAAGCCTAAAATTACCTAAAAACAAAAAGTTTTAAAATAATATGCTGTATGGTGACTAACATGACATAATAAAAAAAATACACTGTGAGTTAGGGATATCTATTTCCATTTTTCAGACAGGAAACCTATATTTTAAAAGAATAAGCAATTCACCAGCCTCAACCCAATATTTAAATCCAAGTGTGTTTGACTAAATCTATTGATATATCTCTGCTATTTTATTTCTCTTAATTACCAAATGTACCTTAAAACTTATAAGACAAAAAAGTTCAAGACATTCCACAAAGTCTATTGCATCTGATGTAGTGATTAACCTATGGAAACTTATTGTGCTATGTATAATGCTACATGCTGATGTAGTCCTATGACTTGCCCACTATATTGTCTGAACATTTGGATGAAAACACTAAGGCTACTTCAACTGCTCAAGACCATGCAATAACTAAGCAGGAGAGCTAGAGTAGGGAACTGTGCCACTTGATGCCAAAGCCCAAGCTTGCTTCTCTCTATTATTCCAGGTGTCTGGATATTATGATGGTTATTTTTATTTGTCATTTTGGCTAGGCCTTTTAATGAATTTCATATTTAAAACCCATTACCCTCTACAATGTGGGTGGGCCTTTGTTAAGAAATAGGGTGAATTCTTCCAAAGAAAAATTCTGCTTTCAGACTGACTTCAGACTTGAGCTACAATATCAACTCTTCCCTGGTTCTCCAGTCTGACAGCCTGTCCTGCAGAATTTGGAGTTGCTAACCTCCACAATCACGAGTCATTCCTTAAAGTAAATGCCTTTCTGTCTCTCTGTCTCTTTCTCTCTCTGTTTCTGTCCTTCTCTCTTTCTCTCTCTCTCTCTCTCTCTCCACACACACACACACACACACACACACACACACACACACGTGTATGTGTTTATATATTGTATGCGTATATGTACACATCCCTATGTAAAAAATGCATTGTATATGTTTATGTGCATGTGTACCTATGTTATACATGTATGTATATGTGTACATTTACATGTGTACATATAAATGAGAGAGAGAGGTTTGTTTTAAGGAATGGACTTACAATTGTGGAGACTAGCAAGTCCAAATTTTGTGTGTGTGGATGTGTGTGTGTGGATGGAGAGAGAGAGAGAGGGAGGGAATACATGTAATGTAAATACCAGCTCTAATTTCCCACTGCTTCTGTTTCTCCAGTGAGCCCTAATAACATATTTCCACACTAACTCTGAAGAATAAAAAAGTCAAATATTATTATTCCCACCTCTCCCATCAGAGGTACAAAAACCAGCCATCAAACATCCTTTGGCTTAGGCAAATGACCCCAGAGCAGACAGAAGGTATATTCCAGTCTAGAACAAGAAAGAAGTATGAAATATGATTAAATATTAGTTTACTTGCATGTGATATGGAAGGGCACATGGTGGAATGAGGTTGCTGGGAACCAGACGGAACTTAGGGTTGAACCAGTGCAGTGCATGCCTTGGGTAAAATGAAAAAGAAGAGTCATATGTAAGGTTGGATCAGAAGGCTGTGGAGTCCAATAATTTGGGACCTCAACAGAAGACTAAATCCAATAGACATGTTTCTAGTTGAATCCTGTCTCCCTTGCTCAAGACCTATACATTTAATTACCCATTGGCCTCTCTACAGAGATGTTAGGCTCCTCAAACCCAAAATGCCCACAACTAAAGTTTTCCCACAAAACTTTTTGTTTTGCCTTATGGAAGCTAAAATCCAGTAAACATTGCTGTCACCCTCTCACATCCAAAGGAAAAATATGACTGGCATGCTTTGCTCTTTCTTCAATCTCCAGGCCCTGTTGATGTCCTCTAGTCAATTTCTCTTAAGACTGAGTGCACTTTTCTTTTTTTTTTTTCTTTTTTAAGATTTTATTTATTTATTTGACAGATATTACAAGTAGGCAGAGAGGCAGGCAGAGAGAGAGAGAGGGGAGGAAGCTGGCTCCCCACTGAGCAGAGAGCCCAATGTGGGGCTCCATCCCAGGGTCCTGGGATCATGACCTGAGCTGAAGGCAGAGGCTTTAACCCACTGAGCTACGCAGGTGCCCCCCAAGTGCACTTTTCAACCTCCATGGGTACACCCAGTTGACATCTCCATTGTATTACAATACTCACCTGAACTCACTCTCAGCTTCAATTTTACTCTTCTCCAACACAGCTGGATGCTGCACTTGCTACAGTGGAGAAAGAGCACAACTAAGGAGCTGTTTTCAAGTATTGATTTCATCAAGTATCCTTTCCTTCCATTTTGCTCTTAGGGTAAATCTGATATCTTTAACATGGTTCTACACAAAGGCCGCTGCTTTAGCTCTCCTACTCTTTCCTTTGCTCACCGTGTTTGGAACAACTATAAGACTTTCACACACACACACACACACACACACACACACACACACACCCAATGATGGGCCAAAACACAAATATTTATTCTAATACAATGTGTTTTGCCAAATCTTCAGCCAATTACCTTCTACTACTCAAGCAAGTTGTTTTTTTTTTTTTATTTCCAGCATAACAGTATTCATTATTTTTGCACCACACCCCGTGCTCCATGCAATCCGTGCCCTCTATAATACCCACCACCTGGTACCCCAACCTCCCACCCCCCGTCCCTTCAAAACCCTCAGATTGTTTTTCAGAGTCCATAGTCTCTCATGGTTCACCTCCCCTTCCAATTTCCCCCAACTCCCTTCTCCACTCTAAGTCCCCATGTCCTCCATGCTATTTGTTATGCTAGTTTTTTCTTAAGCCTTTCATTGTCTGAGATGTTTCACCTACTCTATTCTCTAGTGATGTCTACTTTGAATTTCCTCTGATAGGAAACCATGCTTCATTCATGATCCTCCAACTCATTCATGACACTCCATGTCATTTGTCATTACTTGATTTCTTCCTGTCTTCTGCAATTGTGGAAACATGGTTGCTTCTTTCTGAACTGTGACAACAGCAGTGGGCACAGTGTTTAATATATTGTAGTCAATTACATGTTTTCACACAAATTAAATTATTGAAAAGGTAAAATAAATGCGACCACTTGCTTCCATAAAGCAGATTTGCACATTCATTATGAGTCAAAATATAATCAGTTGCAGCCAAAAGTTAATGGAGAATACAAATAAATAATATAGGACAATTTATATAACTGTGATATCTGAGTCATATTTTTTATCCCAGTATTGTACATATGAGAAACAATTGATTAGGTACTATGAATTTTTCTATCTGAAAAATGAAACAAGTAGATAGTGATTTAAGTTGGGATAGCAGCACATATTTATTAGATTAGATAATTTGGATTAGAATTTTATCTGACTTAAACTTTTAATACTAGCATCTTTTCCCTAAATAGTAAGGTAACTTAAGCATCAGTTAAATCCTAACATATAATTGTCAGTATTCATTGAAATTTGGTGTTTGCTTGCACCCAGAACAAGCAACAAGGAATAAATAAGATACAATGAAATAAAGATAACAACCCAAAGTTATTACTGCAGCACCAAGGAAAACAGTATTCATGGCTATGATAACTGTCTGACCATATTTCTTTTGAGATAAATGGTTCCTAAGAATTAAACACAATTTGTATTTGGGCTATGTGATTTGATTAATTTTGTGATTAAACATGTGTCCTTCCTTGGATAATAAACTCTATAAATATAGTCAGTAATGCTGGGTATCTCCTTCTTGAGGGGCCTACCATGGTTTCTAGAACACCACAGATGCAAAAAATTGTTAAATATATAATGAAGAATGGTTAGATTTTGTAAAATACATGCACACATAAATGTCACACACATATGGTAAATATGCATATATAAATATAAAATAATTAAATATATATAAATGCTTAAACAATTTCACAATACTATCCTATATACTTATGACCTAATTCCCAAGGCCAAGATTAGCAAAGCTAATGGGAATAGTTTGTAGAGAATTTGCACCCAGTGATTTTCATGGAACAGATTTCCTGAAAGAATAATTGACCCAAACAAAAGTTATCAGAATACTGTATCTATTGTCTCTCCTTATTTCTATTGAGTTTCTTAGCTGCATTTCCCCCTCGGGGCACTGTGGTATCCAATTTATGATATAAACGGCAGAGTCCCTTTTCTCAATCTCCAATTTGAAAAACCTTGTTAAGACTCTGAGTGAGTTGGGGGAAATTGGAAGGGGAGGTGAACCATGAGAGACTATGGACTCTGAAAAACAATCTGAGGGTTTTGAAGGGACGGGGGGTGGGAGGTTGGGGTACCAGGTGGTGGGTATTATAGAGGGCACGGATTGCATGGAGCACGGGGTGTGGTGCAAAAATAATGAATACTGTTATGCTGGAAATAAATAAATAAAAAAAAAAAAAAAAAAAAAAGACTCTGAGTGAGCTTGGGTTACCTGCGCTCACCTGAACTAATCCTATGGTGAGAGGGATGGGGTACTCTGACTGACCTGACTCAAGTGAAAGTGTGGCTCTGCAATGGGCAGCTCCAGCATAATCAAGGAAAGTGGAATTTGCCCAAAGGAAGAAAGCACATGATAGGTTCCCAAAAGACAGGTTCTCCTACATCCCACTCTGCAGCACCTGAGTGAGACAAAGAAACAACCCAGTGACTTGAAGTGCAAAATGTAAGAGAGTAAGGGGGTGTAAATTCACAGAGTAAGTTACAGTGTTCATCTAACAGATCTACTATGAACACTGGACACAGTAACTTGCACTTCCTGTCTGAATGAATAGCACCATGACCATTCACAGCCCTCACCTCAGGCTTCAAGTAAAACGAAAGAGCATAATCACACTCTTTATCACCATTATCATTCCATCCAGCCACACATCTGGGCAGAAGTCTCCTGTGGTGAAAGCCGTGGCCACCCAGCATCCTTGTGTGCACTGTTATGTGCAGACATGAAAAACAAACACAAACCCATTTACTGTGTATGGCAAATACCCTGGTCACACCCAGCTCAACTTTTCACAGAAGGCCCAGGGTATGATCTGTATGATCTTTAAAATAACTGGTATGGATTCCCATATACACCCGTATAAATAGATTTATTAACTGAAATGTACTTTAAGAAAAGATAAAATCTGTAAGTAAACTAATTTATAAGTTTTTAGATATTCTGCAGCTGTCACCAATTTTCATTTGACTTAAATGGGATGTGGTTTCCCTGAAGCTGTTCTTTTGACAGTGAGAAAATCTTGGTCCCCAAAGATGCTACTTATAAAAGCAGGTCTACACTGTCCTCTAATATAGGCACGAGACACATGCAGACTTGAGCACAGAGGGGTGAAGTAGCACAACAAGTTCACGCTCTTGATCGATAGCCTCCAGAATGAAAATGTCCACTAAGACACTGTCTTATTATGAAAATGAATTGTAACAGGCTTATAATTTTGTTTTTAAAAATTCCATTATACCAACTGTGAATTATAGAAATACCTCAGAGATATTGTGGGTTCAATTCTAAGCTGTTGCTATAAAGCAGATATTGCAATAAACTGAGTCAAATGAGTGTTTTGGTTTTGTATACAAATGTCATGTTTACACTCTACTGTAGTTTATTAATCATACAATAGTATTATGTCTAAAAAATGTATATACCTTAATTTTAAAAATGTTTTATTGCTAAAAAATGTAAACTATCCATCTGAGCTCTCAGTAAATTGTAATCCCTAATCACAGGTCACCATAACAAATATAATGATAATGAAAAGTTTGAAATATTGTAAGAATTACCAAAATGTGTCAGAGACACAAAGTGAGCAAATGCTGTTGGAAAAATGATGCTCAACTCAGGGTTGCCACAAAACTTCATTTTATGAAAAACATAATATCTGCAAATGCAATAAAGGGAAGAGCAATAATAGGGTGTATGCCCATAATGAGTACTGGCTTGTAAGGAAAGTGGAAATATGGACAGAACAATGTGTGAAAGGGAAGAAAGACGTATCAGTGACAGTTCTCTGTATATAGCCAACTAAACATGCATTTAAGATTCAGGACACTCATCAAAACTGTCATTTGAGCGAATGACTCTTATTCATGTCTTCTTTGTTTTGAATGGATCTTGTATGTTTTAGAACACTACTTCATTAGTTATGATATCTCCACCAATCACTGATTGATGCTGGTCGTATAATCTTGTCATCCCTAGAAAACAGCATCACCACTTGATGAAAACTTTGGAAAAACAAATTGGGCTGCTGAGAAAGTCTTTGAGTGCTCTAGGTTTTCATTGGTGTATTTTTAATCCAGAAGATAGATGTGTTGATTCCAAATACCTTTTGAATTCTCCGCCATGTTTTCAGATTTGTCTCACTGCCAACGTCTGGGACACAGGAAGGAACAGAGCACAGAAGCACATGATTGTCGTGACACAAGGGATAGATAAACTTTTTCCTGAAACAGAAGACACTCAGCCCTGGTGAGACCCTCCTCCAGCCATATGTCTTAAAAGTTGGTGGGTCACTTGGGGTTCTTCACTTGTCAGACTGAATGACATCATGTTCTGAGTGAGCTGTAGCTAGGAAATGAGGAAGCCTGTTGTTGGCACTTATATCCCAGTCTCAGGCATTCTCAGTCTGCTCTTTGTAGACTAAAGGCAAAGCTCTTCATACAGAATCTGAGTTGTCATTCAGAATCTGAGTGGTCAGGGCTTTGTGGACTGATCTAATTCAACAAGATTGTCCTGATATACAATATTTAATATAAAATCATGTCAGACAGTAAGAAAAAAAATCCTATGCAAAAAAACACATATTAATTGAAAAGTTATAGCATTAAATGGTATAATAATATTTCACATATTTTATTTTGATTTAAGCATAATAAATATTCTAAGCTTCTCAGCCTGGGAAAGGTAGGTAGTTCAGTGGAAATGAATGACAAATAATCCATAATTAAGGACAGTAGAAAACTAAAAAGGACTAAGAATTATTTTAAGATGTTCTCTTTTTATGGTGAGATGGTGGAGTTTATCCAGGAACATCTAAAAGAGAACATAGCTTTAGAAAAAAAAAGTATAACTTCCAGAAATTAGTAGCTCTATTCAGGAAAGCAAGATGTAACTGAAGAACTTGAATGTCAAATGTTGTGATTTTATAATTTAATAAAGGGCATGTGTGTTTAAATTATATAGTAGAAGTGGTCCTCATTTAATTGGTATTGTGCCATTTGTAAATTTGGGTATCTGTTATTTAGAATTTACAAGGAACAATGCTTATTATAATTGGAAAAGCATAATGTACCTGCCACCAGATGGCAATGTTCATCAGGTGTAACAGTTCCTCCATGGGTGAATGCAGGTAATAGGTAAAGTGTTAATGGCTGCAACTCAATGAAACATTGAACAAATCAGCCTTGTTTTGTTATTATTTTTATCCTGGGAGCATCAGTGGGGTATATTCTAGAGAAGGCCACCCAATAAGAGGGTCTTTGATGGTATTGTCTAAGCTGGTGTGATGCATATCAGATTTGATGGAAAGCATGGGCTAACAGAGAAGTCTACATCTGACAGTTATCTCTGGATAACGGTCCAAGGAAGGAATGAAAGTGCAAAATCAAAATAATGGGGCCATACTCGATAAGAATGATCAATGCTGAGGCTCCTGTGCATGAATCACTGAGGGAATTAGATAGCCATGATGGTGAGTGGAAAGCCATTATGGAATAGCAAGAAGGATGATGAGAAGGATATCCAAAATGTCAAAATAAAATAATTAATTGGAAACTATTGGAAGGTTAATTATCTGGAAGCAGGTGGAAAGGAGTGTACCAACCTGCTTCTTGTGTTTGAGCTGAGGGCGATGAGGAAAAAGTAACAATTCCAGAAAAGAGTGTCTTTAAAAAATGGCACTGTCAAGGAAAGATCCAGATTCCTTCAACTGAGAAAAATAAGGAAAGTAAGGGAAAAAATCCATTCTAATAAATTAGAACTGTTTCTCCCCAAACTGTCCTATGAGATATTGAAGAAGTACTCCATGGAAAAAGAGATTCAATATCTGGAGTCAATCTATAGTGTGTCTTTAAAAAGATCAGGCTTTTTGAAGAATTTGAGGTGGGAAGTTGAATAGGTAAAGCACGGGTGATTTTAAGGCAGTAAAACTATTCTCTACAATACTGTAATCATGGATACATAACAGCATGCATTTGCCAAAGTGCCACAAGCTTTAATGCACAAGGAATGAATGTTAATTGTGCACACTTAAAAAAATAATTTAGGAGGTTGTGGAATCCCTTGGATGAAATCTAGAATTTGCCAAGAAATCTAACTATGCTACAAATATATGAAACAATCCCCTGAAGGAGTGAGAGAAAAGTGCTACCTAAGTAACTCTGTAAATGTGTGACATTTGTTAGACTAAAGGCAAAAGGAACTACACTTAATCATTATTGTATCCCAGGAGGGTATGGGTTAATAATTCTAATTCTGTAACACATATATACCAGAGTTGAGCAATGAATGAATGGCAGACAGTGGGAGCCAGTGGTCTCACTGTTGGAGTGGGAGTTTACCAATAAGCAAGAGAAGGAGTGATATAATGATTCATGTAGTAATGGATTGGAGTTGTAGATATTAGTATAAACTCATGTTTAACTTAATACAGATAAGATTAATATGACTACAGTAGTATTTAGACACATGTGTGTATACACAGGCTAGTATACATACATACATCTCCTTGCTCATTGATGACACAGCATAGAATCGACAACACTCCAGTATCAATGAGCATTCGTAACACCCAGATATTGATTTCTAATCCCATTCTGCGATAAAAGGAACAAGGACTCTGTGGAGAAAGGGCTCTTTCTGGGCATGGGGAAAAATACAAGATAAACCTGGAATATCTTTTTTTAAATTTTATTTTTATTTTTTATTTTTTAATTATGTTATGTTAATCACCATACAGTAAATCATTAGTGTTTTTTTAATTAATTTATTTATTTTTTAACATATAATGTATTATTAGCCCCAGGGGCACAGGTATGTGAATCATCAGGTTTACACACTTCACAGCACTCATCATAGCACATACCTTCCCGAATGTCAATAACACCACTGCCCTCTCCCTATCCCCCTCCCCCTGGCAACCCTCAGTTTGTTTTGTGATATTAAAAGTCTCTTTGGTTTGTCTCCCTCCCGATCCCATCTTGTTTCATTTATTCTTTTCCTACCCCCCAAATACCCCACATTGCCTTCCAACTTCCTCACATCAGGGAGATTATATGATAATTGTTTTTCTCCAATTGACTTATTTTGATAAGCATAATACCCTCTAGTTCCATCCACGTCATCACAAATGACAAGATGTCATTCCTTTTGATGGCTTTTTGTTCCATTGTATATATATACCACCTCTTCTTTATCCATTCATCTGTTGATGGACATCTAGGTTCTTTCCATAGTTTGGTTATTGTGGACATTGCTGCTATAAACATTCGGGTGAACATGCCCCTTCAGATCACTACATTTGTATCTTTAGGGTAAATACCCAATAGTGTAATTGCTGGGTCATAGGGTATCTCTATTTTCAACTTTTTGAGGAACCTCCATGCTGTTTTCCAGAGTGGTTCCACCAGCTTGCATTCCCACCAACACTGTAAGAGGGTTCCCCTTTCTCTGCATCCTCACCAATATTTGTGTTTCTTGACTTCTTAATTATAGCCATTCTGACTGGTGTGAGGTGGTATATCATTGTGGTTTTGATTTGTATTTCCCTGATGCCGAGTGATATGGAGCACTTTTTCATGTGTCTGTTGGCCATCTGGGTGTCTTCTTTGCAGAAATGTCTTTCATGTCCTCTGCCCATTTCTTGATTGGATTATTTGTTCTTTGGGTGTTGAGTTTGATAAGTTATTTATAGATTTTGGATACTAGCCTTATATTTGATATGCCCTTTGCAAATGTGCCCCAATAATGGGTCCGTGATTAAAGGAGCGAGACTGATACAAAGGGAAGGTCAAGCAAAGCTTTATTTCGCACCAAGCATCAAGAATCTAACTGAACGTTTGGGGCCGCACCTCTTACAAGAGAAGTCGACCCTTCTCTGTTTCACAGACTAGCTTTAAAGGGCAAAGGCCATGTGGTCGGGCCTGACCACGCACAGGTGGCCAATGAGATTGTAACACACACGGGAAACTCCACAGTGATGCTAGGTGACCAATTGAGTTACAATTTACCCTAGTAGACATTTGAACCAGCCTATTACACCTTGATTGGGATTGGCTCCCAAAAGGCGGAGCCCATACTCCTTGGTAACCAGGGAGACAGTATGCATCCCCCCCTCCCCCATCGGATGTCTCCACCTGGCCTGACCCACCTTTGTATCTGGGCTTTGTTACCTGAAGCTGGTTTCAGGGACTTGTTTCCAAGTAAATCCCCTGGGGGAAGGGGAGCAGGGACAGTTTCTAAATAAGTCCTTATAGCAAATATCTTCTCCCATTCTGTCAGTTGTCTTTTGGTTTTGTTGGCTGTTCTTTTGCTGTGCAAAAGTTTTTGATCTTGATGAAGTCCCAATAGTTCATTTTTGCCCTTGCTTCCCTTGCCATTTGTGATGTTCCTAGGAAGAGGCTGCTGTGGTTGAGGTCGAAGAGGTTGCTGCTTGTGTTCTCCTCAAAGATTTTGATGGATTCCTTTTTCACATTGAGGTCCTTCATCCATTTTGAGTCTATTGTCATGTGTGGTATAAGAAAATGGTCCAGTTTCATTTTTCTGCATGTGGCTGTCCAATTTTCCTAACACCGTTTGTTGAAAAGTCTGTCTTTTCCATTGGCCATTCTTTCCTGCTTTGTAAAAGATTAGTTGACCATAGAGTTGAGGGTCTATTTCTGGACTCTATTCTGTTCCATTGATCTTTGTGTCTATTTTTGTGCCAGTACCATACAGTCTTGATGATGACAACTTCGTAATAGAGCTTGAAGTCTGGAATTTTGATGCCCCCAACTTTGGCTTTCTTTTTCAATATTCCTCTGGCTAGTCAAGGTCTTTTCTGGTTCCATATAAATTTTAGGATTATTTGTTCCATTTCTTTGAAAAAAATGGATGGGATTTTGATAGGGATTGCATTAAGCATGTAGATGGCTTTAGGTAGCATTTCACTTTCACAATATTTCACAATATTTCTTCTTCCAATCCATGAGTATGAAACATCTTTCCATTTCTTTGTGTCTTCCTCAATTTCTTTCATGAGAACTTTATAATTTTCTGAGTATAGATTCTTTGCCTCTTTGGTTAGGTTTATTCCTAGGTATCTTATGGTTTTGGGCACAACTGTAAATGAGATTGACTCCTTAATTTCTCTTTCTTCTGTCCTGTTTTTGGTGTAAAGAAATGCAACTGATTTCTGTGTGTTGATTTTATATCCTGATACTTTACTGAATTCCTGTACAAAATCTAGCAGATTTGGAGTGGAGTCTTTGGGGTTTTCCACATAAAGTATCATATCATCTGCAAAGAGTGATAGTTTGACTTCTTCTTTGCCAATTTGGATGCCTTTAATTTCTTTTTGTTGTCTGATTGTTGAGGCTAGGATTTCTAGTACTATGTTGAATAGCAGTGGTGATAATGGACATCTCTGCTGTGTTCCTGACCTTAGTGGAAAAGCTCTCAGTTTTTCTCCATTGAGAATGAGAATGGGTTTTTCATAGATGGCTTTGATGATACTGAGGTATGTATGCACTATCCCTACATTTTGAAGAGTTTTAATCAGGAAGGGATGCTGTACTTTGTAAAATGCTTTTTCAGCATCTACTGAGAGTATCATATGGCTCTTATTCTTTCTTTTATTAATGTATTGTATCACATTGATTGATTTGCGGATGTTGAACCAAACTTGCAGCACTGGAATAAATCCCACTTGGTCGTGGTGAATAATCCTTTTAATGTACTGTTGGATCCTATCTTATAGTAGAGAATAAAATACTAAAAGGGTGGCAAAGACCCCAGGAAAATGTGCTTTAACCAAATCAGAAGAGATCCCAAATCATGGGGGGAAGAAAGGGTGTAAAAAGATGTTCAGAAAAAAAAAAAATTTTTAATAAGGAAAAAATATTAAAAAGAAAATATTTATATATTAGACTAGTGAATAGAACAGATTCATCCACTTAATTTTGTAAGTGTTTTGGTCTCTTAGAAGAAACTACCTCCCAAAATTTAAAAAAATGAAAAATTTTATACACACACAGACACATATACACACACACACAAAATAAGGGTAAACACGATGAAGGGATGGAATATGACTATAAAGATGAAATTTTAAAACAATTTTTCTAAAAAAGCAGTTGATAAGGTGGTTGGGGGAATAAAGAAAAAGAAAGTAGAGAGAATTACCTCAAGCTGGAGACTAGAACAAAGCCCTATGCTGGATTTAGGGTATATTTTGATCTATTAGAAGAAGTTGTACCACAATTTTTTTTTTAGAATAAAAAACCTATGTGTATACAAAAAATAAAGTTAGATACAATGAAAGATAAAATATGATTATAATAATGAAGGTTCAAAAAGATTTTTTATGAAAGGTGTTGTTAAGATAAACTACTTTAAAACAAGTTAAAAGAGGAAAGAGTAAAAGTTTAAAAATTTTAGCATTAGAAAAAATTAAATTAAAAAATTAATTAACTTTGGAGGACTGAAGAATCATGGGGAGAAAGCCATGAATTCCATGCTTTGCTTTCTCCTCCTCTGGAATTCTGTGGTTCTTTTTGGTAAGTGAACTTGGTCTTGGCTGGATTTCTTCCTGATCTTCTGGGGGAGGGGTCTGTTGTAGTGATTCTCAAGTGTCTGCCCAAGGCAGAATTGCACTGCCCTTTACCAGGGGCCGGGCTGAGTAATCCGTTCAGGTTTGCTTTTAGGAGCTTTTGTTCCCTGACCACTTTCAGTAGAATTCCGGAAGACGGGAATGAAAATGGTGGCCACCCAATCTCTGGCTGGGAGGACCTGAGAGCTCAGGGCCCCATTCCTCAGCACATCCTCAGAGAAATCACTCAATCACTCCCATCTCCCTGGTCTTGGGCCACACTCCAAGCTCACACAACCAGTGACCAAGCGTCTCTTTGGCACACAGTCCCACCTGGAGTATCCAAAACCAGGAGATCCCTGTGCTCTTCCAGGGGGCTGTCCCTGGATCTTGTGGGGTCCCTGATCAAAAATCAGTGATCTGACTGTGCCACAGATCACAGTTTAAGGTAACCCCAAATTGAGAGCTCACTCCTCCTGTTGGGTCAGCAGCCCTGGGAATGCAGGAGGAACAATAAAAATGGCCACCAGGCTATCATCTTCCAGGCCACCCTCTTCCTTTACCCATGACTCTCCTGCCAGAAGGACATATGCTGAGGACATGTCACCATAAGTAAACTGATACCTATGCAGGAAACAGGAACATCAGGATTCCCCCAACCCTCCAATCACTGAATACCTTACCTTATATGGCTGTGAACTGATGCCCTGTCTTAACCTAAATAAAAGACCCACTTGACCCCCTCCTGGGCGTGACTTCTCCGACTCTCCTCTCCAGAGTCAATGAACATTGCCTGAGGGCGCCTTTAATAAACCTTGCCTTGCGCCTATCTTGCCTGGTGTCATGTTAATCTCACCTGTAAAACCTTACATTTGGTGCCAAAATCCAGGAGGAGATCAACCTGTAAAACCTTACATTTGGTGCCAAAACCCAGGAGGAGATCAAGCCTCCACCCTGGTGAGGAGGCTTTCTCCTCTCCCTACCCAGACCTGGACCTGCCTCTCTGAACACCACTTCCAAAGCCATGGTGAGTTTTCCCCGATTCTGCATCTATCCAGAAAGCCCTGTCCTAATCACGGCTGTGTCAGAGCGGACCCCGCCAGTCACCAGGTAACCTCCGTGACTCTGGGAGTTGGGAGACATCCTAATTTCATGGCAGTCAACACTGTCTCCCCACAACCCAGTGCTGGATGAGGGGATGCCTTCTTCCAACCCTCGGATTGCCTGACAAGAAATCATGGGGACCTCCCAATCCAAATTCGACCCCAAAACACCCCAAGACACCTAGGGTGTCTATTGGCTGAACTTAAGACCCTGGAACTGGATCAGGACCTGCAAAAGCGACGTCTCATACATTACTATACTGTCAGTTGGCCACAATACTGATTAGACAATCAATCCCAATGGCCTCCAGAAGGCATTTTTGATTACCAAATCCTCACAGACCCAGATAACCTTGGAAGACACCAAAGCATATGGGCCAAGGACCTTATGTTCACGTTTTCTGAACTGGCGCCCTGGTCTACCCCTCCACCTCCCCACTCCTATCCCAACTCTTGAAAAAATTATCAGCAGCAAATGTGAAACTTCAATCAAAGTTTACTGAGGGTCAAATAAGCTCATGTTATTTGTTAAAATCTGTTACCAAAGAGATGACTAAATTGATGGTTAATTGTCTGTCTCAGAGTTTTAAGGGTAATTGCTGAGATGGCTTTCAAAGTCTTTGGTAACCTGAAAGCTTGAAGTTATGCTTGGATAACAAATAAAATTAAATTTGTTGAACATCTAGGTCTTTTCCAAATAGGATAAAGTGCTAAAGTATTGAGTACTGGATGTAGGTTTGTGTTTTTGACTTCTTACTGCAAAGAAACTAAGAATATTTAAATCTGTTGGCAAACATGTTTTGCACTTAACTGATTCATAAATTTGCCATGTAAAGAATTCTGTTGTAACAGTTCACAATTGGTTAATACTTAGTCTTCACTAAGGATTAAGGTGTTTCTAAGAGTAGAAAATTCTGCTAAGTGTAACTAAGACTGATGGAAATAAGGGAAACAACTCTGTACATGGAAAAGTAGAAGATATGTAAGAAAGATTTAAGGAATGGAAATACATTTTGTTGAAGGTAAGAGAAGGTAATTTTGTCCTAAATGAGATGGTTGTTTGGAAGGAAATGGTTTGGGACAAAACCTGAATGCAAAGGAAAGTTGTAAAAGGTTGTGAAGAGAAATCTTTGGAATGGAATTTTAGGTATGGTAAGGATGGACTAAGATTGAAATGAAAAAAAGAAAAAAGAGAGAGAGAGACACTGGTATAGAAAAGCTGGTTTTCTCTCTGTTTAAAAGGCAAAGTTTTCTTACGTTAATTAATCCGCTGTTAAGAAGGAAACTTAAACAGTTGTTTCCTCTTTGCCTGTCCAGAAAAAACATCGTCCACGTTTTGCCTATATCTCAAGTGTTTAACATTCCTAATTATATTTAGGCATGTGTTTTAAAACTTTCCAAGATTTTAGCAATCATCAAGATTTAAATTGTAAATGAGATCACTCTGACTCATAAGGCTTTTCTTTGGCATGCTAAGTTACTCAGGAAGTACTGCTAAGCCAATAATAAACCTTGGGTTACATTTGGATAAATGCTGTAACTACTCTAGATGTTCTATACATTTCCTAAAGTTTTAATGTTTTGATAAGGTCAACATTTAATATTTAATTATTGAAATGTTATATGTCACAGAAGTAACCTGATTTTCTTGCCAGTTAAATTGTAAACTCTCATCTCATCAGCTCATTAACCATATCTATTCTGAGATTTTGTCATTTATAATTGTTTTAATTCTCATAAAATGAATTCCGCCTTAAAGGAGATTCATATAAAGGACTTTCAGGACAAATACAGGGATTTGATATGTTAAAAATCCTAAAACTGAAATGGGTAAGAATTTCCAGAAGTAAAAGCTGCATTCAAAATAAAGCAGAAGTGTCTGTTCATATCTTCTGCCCATTTTTTGATATGAT
Organism: Mustela erminea; assembly: GCF_009829155.1. Lineage (NCBI taxonomy): Eukaryota > Metazoa > Chordata > Mammalia > Carnivora > Mustelidae > Mustela > Mustela erminea. Next base: position 27,177,069 of record NC_045618.1, read on the forward strand.
TGTCCGTTTTGTGTGTGTTGAGTTTGAGGAGTTCATTATAGATCCTGGATATCAACCTTTTGTCTGTACTGTCATTTGCAAATATCTTCTCCCATTCCATGGATTGCCTCTTTGTTTTCTTGACTGTTTCCTTTGTTGTGCAGAAGCTTTTGATTTTGATGAAGTCCCAAAAGTTTATTTAGCTTTTGTTTCCTTTGCCTTTGGAGACTTATCTTGAAAGAAGTTGCTGTGGCTGATATCAAAGAGGTTACTGCCTATGTTCTCCTCTAGGATTCTGATGGATTGCTGTCTCACGTTGAGGTCTTTCATTCATTTTGAGTTTATCTTTGTGTACGGTGTAAGAGAATGGTCAAGTTTCATTCTTCTACATATAGCTGTCCAGTTTTCCCAGCACCATTTATTGAAGAGGCTGTCTTTTTTCCACTGTATATTTTTTCCTGCTTTGTCGAAGATTATTTGCCCATAGAGTTGACGGTCCATATCTGGGCTCTCTACTCTGTTCCACTGGTCTATGTGTCTGTTTTTATGCCAGTACCATGCTGTCTTGGTAATCACAGCTTTGTAATAAAGCTTGAAATCAGGTAACGTGATGCCCCCCATTTTATTTTTGTTTTTCAACATTTCCTTAGCGATTCAGGGTCCCTTCTGATTCCATACAAATTTTGGGATTATTTGCTCCAGCTCTTTGAATTTTGATCAGAATGGCATTAAAAGTATAGATTGCTCTAGGCAGTATAGACATTTTAACAATGTTTATTCTTCTGATCCAAGAGCATGGAATGGTCTTCCATCTTTTTGTGTCTTCTTCAATTTCTTTCATGAGTGTTCTGTAGTTCCTTGAGTACAGATTCTTTACCTCTTTGGATAGGTTTATTCCCAGGTATCTTATGGTTCTTGGTGCTATAGTAAATGGAATCGATTCTCTAATTTCCCTTTCTGTCTTTTCATTGTTAGTGTATAAGAAAGCCACTGATTTCTGTACATTGACTTTGTATCCTGCCACGTTGCTGAATTGCTGTATGAGTTCTAGTAGTTTGGGGGTGGAGTCTTTTGGGTTTTCCATATAAAGAATCATGTCATCTGTGAAGAGAGAGAGTTTGACTTCTTAATTGCCAATTTGGATACATTTTATTTCTCTTTGTTGTCTGATTGCTGTTGCTAGGACTTCTAATACTATGTTGAACAAGAGTGGTGAGAGTGGGCATCCTTGTTGTGTTCTGATCTCAACAGGATGGCTGCAACCTTTTTTCCATTGAGGATGATATTTGCTGTCGGTCTTTCATATAGAGATTTGATGAAGTTCAGGAGTGTTCCCTCTATCCCTACACTTTGAAGCGTTTTAATCAGGAACAGATGCTGGATTTTGTCAAATGCTTTTTCTGCATCGATTGAGAGGACCATGTGGTTCTTCTCTCTTCTTATATTAATTTGTTCTATCACATTGATTGATTTGCAAATGTTGAACCATCCTTGTAGCCGAGGGATGAATCCCACCTGGTCATGGTGGATAATCTTTTTAATGTGCTGTTGAATCCTGTTTGCTAGGATCTTGTTGAGAATCTTAGCATCTATATTCATCAATGCTATTGGTCTGAAATTCTCCTTTTTGGTAGGGTCTTTGCCTGGTTTGGGAATCAGGGTAATGCTGGCTTCATAGAAAGAGTCTGGAAGTTTTCCTTCTGCCTCATTTTTTTGAAACAGCTTCAGTAGACTAGGTGTTATTTCTTCTTTGAAAGTTTGGTAGAATTCCTCAGGGAATATGTCAGGTCCTGGGCTTTTGTTTGTTGGGAGGTTTTTGATCACTGCTTCAATCTCATTACTAGATATCAGAAGATATGAACAGACACTTCTCCAATGAAGACATACATATGGCTATCAGACACATGAAAAAATGTTCATCATCACTAGCCATCAGGAAGATTCAAATTAAAACCACATTGAGATATCAGCTTACACCAGTTAGAATGGCCAAAATTAACAAGACAGGAAACAACATGTGTTGGAGGGGATGTGGAGAAAGGGGAACCCTGTTACACTGTTGGTGGGAATGCAAGTTGGTGCAGCCTCTTTGGAGAACAGTGTGGAGATTCCTCAAGAAATTAAAATAGAGCTTCCCTATAACCCTGCAATTGCACTCCTGGGTATTTACCCCAAAGATACAGATGTAGCGAAATCAAGGGCCATCTGTAACCCAATGTTTATAGCAGCAATAGCCACAGTCGCCAAACTGTGGAAAGAACCAGGATGCCCTTCAATGGACGAATGGATAAGGAAGATGTGGTCCATATACACTATGGAGTATTATGCCTCCATCAGAAAGGATGAATACCCAACTTTTGTAGCAACATGGACGGGACTGGAAGAGATTATGCTGAGTGAAATAAGCAGAGAAAGTCAATTATCATATGGTTTCACTTATTTGTGGAGCATAACAAATAGCATGGAGGACATGGGGAGTTAGAGAGGAGAAGGGAGTTGTGGGAAATTGGAAGGGGAGGTGAACCATGAGAGACTATGGACTGTGAAAAACAATCTTAGGGGTTTGAAGTAGTGGGGAGGTGGGAGGTTGGGGTACCAGGTGGTGGGTATTATAGAGGGCATGGATTGAATGGAGCACTGGGTGTGGTGAAAAAATAATGAATACTGTTATGCTGAAAATAAATAAAAAATAAATTTAAAAAAATAAAGCAGAATTAGTAACATGGGAGTAAATGAACTAAAAGATTATAGTGTTGTGTCTCTTATTTTAAACATTGCTGGTTCTGTAATGTTTGCTTTTCCACACTAAGGAAACTTTTACTTAAGTTACCTATGACCTACAGAAATATAAAAATATTCATTTATAATCAAATGAAGGCATTCAACTTTTCTCTTTATTTGAACCCTCTGAAACTCAAAAGGTCTCAATAAGTATTCTTTATTCCATGGCAATCAGTCATTTGCATAAGTTCAATTAGAATCTGTTCTCTATGTAACATGACACCTTAGGAAACACTGGTTATTTTACCAAGGCTTTGACTGGAATATCATATTTAAGAAAGACTCAGATATAACCAAACAGCTTAAAGGAACTAAGGTTGACTTTATAAAACATGGAGTCATAAAGCCCCTTGTCACTGTTGACCTAATACCTTGCTTATACATTTCCCAGCACCCTCACCAGGTGAGTAAAGAATGACACTTCCTGCCAGCTGCAGGAAACTCAGGATACTTTGGGGACCTCAGGAAGAGGAATTCACCCAAATTGGCTGATCTTGTAGGCATGTCTGATGGCAAGTATCTGGCTTGGCCTCTGGCATGGAGAGGCTACTAAAAGTTCAACCTAGAGATTCCTTATAAGGAGTTTCAGCAAAGCAGATTCTAAAAGATCTATATGATCATTCACTGTTCTTGCTGAGCTTATGTAAATAATTAGGACAAATCTGTTAGCCTGCCCAGAAAAATCAGTTTCTATGTTTTATCAGATCTTTAACCCTCTCATTCTCCTTTGCCTCTTATTACTAATCACCTCTTATGTTCTTCACTTAATTCATCCATGAGGTTTCCAGGATCACTGTCAGCCAACTCCTTCTGCATCCCTACACCTACCTACCCACATGTGAAAAATCCCACAACAATGCCCACCCCCAGCAGGAAGTAGCCAGATCTGAGTGCCACCCTTATTACACCAAAAAGGTCGGAATGCTGGGTCAGCGGCTCTGGGAATGCAGGAGGAAAAATAAAAATGGCCACTGGGCTGTTATCGTCCAGGCTGCCCTCTTCCTTTACCCATGACTCTCCTGCCAGAAGGACGTATCCTGAGGACACGTCACCATAAGTAAACTGATACCTATGCAGGAAACAGGAACATTAGGACTCCCCCAACCCTCCAATCACTGAATACCTTACCTTATATGGCTGTGAACCTATGCCCTGTCTTAACCCAAATAAAAGACCCACTCAACCCCCTTGCAGGTGCAACTTCCCTGACTCTCCTCTCCGGAGTCGCAGAACTTTGCCTGAGGGCACCTTTAATAAACCTTGCGCCTATCTCGCCTGGTGTCATGTTTATCTCACCTGTAAAACTTTACATTTAGTGCAAAATCCAGGAGGAGATCGAGCCTATAAAAGCTTACACCTCAGCTATGTCTCTGTAGCTGGCTTCCCCACTCTAATACCTGTGAGTTCTGCAACACTCAGACACCCCCAATCTTTCTGTGATGCTGCAGGACCTGAGACCATGCTGTCCCCATATGGGCTTCACCCCAGCTTAGCCTCTGGAGTGATGTCCCTCCGTGGAACAGACTTTTAAAAGTTCTGATTTTGTGCTCCATTGCTCTGTTGTTTGCCGGGAGCCGGCCCCTCCCCCTGTGGTCTATCTTCCCGTGGCTTTGGATTCACTACCCCGTTGGTCCTACCTTTCAGAAAGTTGTTGATTTTCTGTTTCTAGAATTGCTGCTCTTCCTCTCTTCCATCTCCTGTTGGATTTGTACATATTCGGAATGGTTTGATAAACTATCAACCATTGATCCCCTGCTACCTGGTGTTATTTCAGTCTATTATTCCTCTGCCATCTTTACTCCCTACATCATTAGTTTTCAATGTAGGGTTCCATGATTCATTGTTGGCATAAAACACCCAGTGCTCCCTGCAATATGTGCCCTCCTTAACACCCACCACCAGGTTCACCCATCCCACCACCCCTCTCCCTTCCAAAACCTTCAGTTTATTTCTCAGAATTCATAGTCCTTCATGGTCAATCTCTCCTTCCAATTTCCCCCCCTTCATTTTTCCCTTCCTGCTCCTAATATCCTCCATGCTATTCCTTATGTTCCACAAATAAGTGAAACCATATGATAATTGACTTTCCTTTCTTGAGTTATTTCTATTAACATAATCTCCTCTAGTCCCATCCATGTTGATGCAAAAGCTGGTTATTTATCTTTTCTGATGGCTGCATAATATCCATTGTATACATGGACCACATCTTTATCCATTTGTCTGTTGAAGGACATCTCATCTCTTTCCACAGTTTGGCTATTGTGGACATTGCTGCTATGAACATTGTAGTACATATGGCGTTTCTTCTCACTTAATCTGTATCTTTGGGTTAAATACTCAGTGGTGCAATTGCTGGGTCATAGGGTAACTCTATTTTTAATTTTCTGAGGAATCACCACACTGTTTTCCAAAGGGGCTGCACCAACTTGCATTCCCACCAACAGTGTAAGAGGGTTCCCCTTTCTCCACATCCTCTCCAACATTTTTTTCTTGCCTTGTCATTGTTTGCTGGTGTAAGGTGGTATCTCAATGAAGTTTTGACTTGAATTTTCCTGACCGCTAATGATGATGAACATTTTTTAATGTGTCTGTTAGCCATTTGTATGTCTTCTTTGGAGAAGTGTCTATTCATGTCGTCTGCCCATTTTTTTACTTGATTATTTGTTTTTTAGGTGTTGAGTTTGAGAAGTTCTTTATAGATATCGGATATCAGCCCTTTGTCTGTTGTGCCTTTTGCAAATATCTTCTCACATTCTGTGTATTGTTTTGTTCTCTTTGTTTTGTTGACTGTTTTCTTTGCTGTGGAGAAGCTTTTGATCTTGATGAAGTCCCAAAAGTTCATTTTCGTTTTTGTTTCCTTTTACCTTTGGAGACATATCTTGAAAGAGGTTGCTGTGGCCAATGTTGAAGAGGTTACTGCCTATGTTCTTCTCTAGGATTTTGATGGATTCCTGTTGCACCATGAATGAGGTCTTTCATCCATTTTCAGTTTATCCTTCTTTATGGTGCTAAAGATTTCCAATTTCCCCAGCACCATTTAAAGACTGCCTTGTTTTCCACTGGATATTTTTTCCTGCCTTGTCAAATATTATTTGACCATAGAGGTGAGGGTCATTACTCTGTTCCATTGGTCTTGGAGATCATAGCTTTGTAGTATAGCTTGAAATCAGGCAACGTGTTGCCACAGCTTTTTTTTTTCTTCTTTTTCAATACTTTGTTGGCAATTTAGGGTCTTTTTGGTTCCATACAAATTTTAGGATTGCTTGTTCCAGCACTTTGAAAAATGCTGATGATATTTTGATTGGGATGGCATTGAAAGTATAGATTGCTCTGGGAAGCATAGACATTTTAACAATGTTTATTCTTCTGATCCATGAACATAGAATGTTTTTCCATCTTTTTGTGTCTTCTCTAATTTCTTTCACGAGTGTTCTGTAGTTCCTTGAGTACAGACTTTTACCTCTTTGGTTAGGTTTATTCTAAGGTACCTTATGGTTTTTGCTGTTATTCTAAATGGAATCAGTTCTCTAATTTCTCTTTCTACAGGTTCACTGTTATAAGAAAGCAACTGATTTCTGTGCATAGATTTTGTGTTCTGCCACATTACTGAATTGCTGCATGAGTTCTCATAATTTAGAAGTGGAGTCATTTGGGTTTTTCACATAAAGCATCATATCATCTGAAAAGAGAGTGTTTGACTTCTTCTTTGCCAATTTGAATACCTTGCGTTTTTTGGGGGTTTTTTGTTTGTTTGTTTGTTTGTTTTTTAATTGTCTGATTGCTGTTGCTAGGACTTCTAGTACTATGTTGAACAACAGTGACAAGTTTGGGCATCCTTGTTGTGTTCCTGACTTAAGGGAAGCCTCAGATTTCCCCATTGAGAATGATATTCATTGTGGTTTTATCACAGATAGATTCTATAAAATTGATGAATGTTCCTTCTATCCCTACACTCTGAAGAGTCTTAATCAGGAAAGGATGCTGTATCTTGTTAAATGCTTTTTCTGTATCAATTGAGAGGATCTTGTATTTATTCTCTCTTGTCTTATTAATTTGTTCTATCACATTGATTGATTTGCAAAGATTGAATCATACTTGCATCCCAGAGATAAATCCCATCTGGTTGTGACGGATAATCCTCTTAATGTACTGTTGAATCCTATTAGCTAGGATTTTCTTGAGAATTTTGGCATCCATATGCATCAAGGATACTGCCTTTTTGATGGGGTCTTTGCCTGGTTTGAGGACCAAGGTAATGCTGGTCTCATAGAAAGAGTCTGGAAGCTCCTTCTGTTTCTATTTTTTTGAAACACCTTCAGGAAAATAGGTATTATTTCTTTTTTGAATGTTTGGTAGAATTCTCCAGAAAATCCATCAGGTCCTGGACTCTTGTATTATGGGAGGGTTTTGATCACTGCTTCAATCTTGTTACTAATTATTGGTCTATTCAGGTTGTCAATTTCTTCCTATTCCAGTCTTTGAAGTTTATAGGAATGCACCTATTTCTTCTAGATTGCTTACTTATTGGCATATAGCTGTCAATAATGATTTCTGATGATTGTTTATATTTTCTTGGCATTTGTCATGATCTCTCCCCTTTCATTCATAATTGTATTAATTTGGATCCTTTCTCTTTTCTCTTGGATAAGTCTAGCCAGTGCTTTATCAATCATATTAATTATTTCAAAGAACCAACTTCTAGATTTGTTGATGTGTTCTACTATATTTCTGATTTCTAATTTATTAATCTCTGCTCTAATCTTAATATTTCCCTTCTCATGCATAGGTTAGGCTTACTTTGCTGTTAATTCTCCTGTTCTTTGAGGTGTAAAGAAAGTTTGTGTGTTCAAGTTTTTCTTTTTTTTTTTTTTTTTTTTTTAGTAAGGCATGGATGGCTATGTATTTCCCTCTCAGGACTGTCTTTGCCATATTGCATAGGCTTTGGGCCAATGTGTCTTCATTCTCATTGGTTTCCATGAATTGTTTAAATTCTTCTTTGATTTACTGGTTGACCCAAACATTCTTGAGCAGGGTCGTCTTTATCTTCCAAGTGTTTGAATTTCTTCCAAACTTTTTCTTGTGATTGAGTTCCAATTTCAAAGCATTGTACTCTGAGAATATGTAGGGAATAATCTCAGTCTTTTGGTATTGGTTGAGACCTGATTTGTGACCCAGTACATGGTCTATTCTGAAGAAAGTTCCATGTGCACTTGAGAAGAATGTGTATTCTTTTGATTTAGGGTGGAGTGTTCTCCATATATCTATGAGGTCCATTTGGTTCAGGGTATCATTCAAAGCTCTTGTTTCTTTGTTGATTTTCTGCTTAGATGATCTGTCTGTGGCTAAGAGTGGATTGTTAAGGTCTCCTACAATTAATGTATTGTTATCAGTTGGCTTATGTAGTTGGCTGTTCCCATGTTGCGGGCATAGACATTTACAATTGTTAGATCTTCTTGTTGGATAAACCCCTTAAGAGTAATATAGTGCCTTTTTATCTCTAACATAGTCTTTAGCTTAAAATCTGATTTGTCTGATATGAGTATTGCTACCTTAGGTTTCTTTCGAGGTCCATTGGCATGAAAGACATTCTCCACCCCTTCACTTTCAGTCTGGATGCATCTTCTGGTTCAAAATGAATCTCTTGTGGACAGCGTATGGATGGGTCCTGTCTTTTTATACAATCTGAAATCCTGTGCCATTTTATGAGAACAATTAGGCCATTTCCATTGAAAGTGATTATCAAAGATATGATTTTATTGTCATCATGTTGCCTGTGAGATTCTTGTTTCTATAGAGTATTTCTGTAAATTTCTGTTCTATATAACACTTGGGGTCTTTCTCCTTTTATAGAACCCTCCTTAGCATTCCTTGCAGGGCCAGCCTAGTAATCACAAACTCTTTCAGTTTTTGTTAGTTTGGGAGCTCTTTATCTCTCCTTCCATTCTAAATGACAGCCCTGTTAGGTAAAGTATTTTTGGCTGCATGGTCTTCTCATTTAGTACCCTGAATATGTCTTGCCAATCCTTTCTGGCTTTCCAGGTCTCAGTGGACAGGTTTGATGTTATTCTGATGCTCCTGCCTCTGTACTTAAGGATCCTCTTCCCTCTAACTGCCTTTGGTTCTAAGATTTCCAAGTTTTACTATTGCTATTACATGCTGGGACATTGGTCTGTTCTTCTTATCTTGAGAGAGGTCCTCTTTGCCTCTAGGACACGAATGCCTGTTTCATTCCCTGGCTCAGAGAAGTTCTAAGCTATGATTTGCTCAAATATATTTTCTAGACCTATCTCTCCCCCTCTCAGAGATACCAATAATTCTGACATTGGAACATTTCATGGCATGATTTATTTCTCTAATTCTGTTTTCATGGGTTCTAAGCTGTTTGTTCCAGACTTCCTCCTGATCTTTCTTTTCTATCATTCCTATTCTAGATCACTAATTCATTCTTCTGCTTCATTTACCCTAACAGTTAGAGTATCTGGATTAGATTGGATCTCATTGATAGCACTTTTTAAGTTCTGCCAGATCAGCTCTCACTTCTGCTCTTAGATAATCTATGTTGCCATTAATGGTTTTCTCCAACCTAGCTATTGCCCACATAACTGCTATCCTGAAGTCTATTTCCAACATTTTGCTTATATCCATATCCATTACTTCTGTTGCCGTGGTCACAGTCTCTGATCTTTCCTGTTTTGGGAGTTCTTCATCTTAGTCATTCTGTTGAGGGGTGGTTGAGGGAATGTACAGAGTCCAAATCACTGACAACAACCATGCAAGAAGCACATGTTTTATAGTGATCTTAGGTTTGTTGGACTTTTGTTCTTTCATCCTGTCTTCTGGTGGAGGAGCCTGCCATGCTGTTACTCAAGCAACCCTGTTTGGACAAAGTTGCCCCCTTGTGTGGGGGGGATGGGCTCTGTGAAAACCAGTTTTGGGGGGGTTGTCTCAGGTAGCTCTCCCTGGTGGCTTTCCACAGCTCTTCCCAGAGTCAGAGAAGTGACCATATCCAAACCTCTGTCTCAGAAGAGAGAGATCACAGCCTGTTCTTCGGTAAGCACTTCAGACCACACTGTCTCTGTTTTTGTCTGTGCTGCTAAAAAACACAGCATCCTTCATTGTGCGCCCCACAGTAGCATTTCCAGCCCTCGCTTCCAGGTCCAGGCACATCTCTACCCTTTGTGCTTCTAAAATGGCCAGCTGCCCCCAGTTCTCATGTGCATCCCTACAGCTCCAGGTTTCAGTCTGGAGGGCTGGATCTATACCTACAGAATATCTTCAGTGGTTGGTTTTGATGTATGAAGTGGGGAGCCATGATTCTGTGTGCAGATATTGGAAGATAAATGGAAGGGAGAGGGAGCCTCTGGGATCCTGTGCCATCAGAGTGCAAAAGCCTCCCATGCTGAGGACTGGGCTTAGATTCACGGACTGGCAGTGACAGGGAAAGGACTTTAGGGCAGCCTGGAATGTCTTTAAAAGCATTAAGAAAGTGTGTTTTGTTGCTGTTGCTGCTTGTTGTTTGTTCATTTGTTTTTAATATGATGGTATATGCTGAAGGGTCACAGGACACAGCAGCTAACTAAAAGAGCTCCCACTGCCCAAAGCTGACACCATTTGAGCAACACAATAAAGTATTATTGGATTATAACCTAAATTTTAATAAACACCCATGATTTTAATGAATAAATAAATAAATGGGGGTGAGGAAAGACAAATCTTCCTTGCAAAAAGATCTCTAATATTTTTGTAGACACTCCACCTTCAAGCACATGGAATATAACTTCCCATCCTTTTACTATGGTCCACACAGAGTCCCTCCTTTGCAAAGACTGCACTATGGAAATGAAATTGAGAGGAGTAACTTTACACTAAAGACACCTGACAACCAGTACTTTAGGAAGGCAGTCAACATCCACATCAACAATGGAGGGTCATTTGAAAGGCCCAAAGAGCAGACTGTGCCAGGGACTTGTTCCAACCAGTAAGTGTTCCCAAAAAAAGAATGATTTGGAGCTATGGGGCTGTAGGAAGTTCTAGTTAGTTTTCTTTCATTAACCATCTAAGAAAATTCATTGCCAATATATACAAACTATTAGTGGGGCTAGACCCTCACAGAGGATGCAAAGATATCTAGTGACTTCCAGAATTTCTTGGCCCCCCACAGACATAAATAAGTGACCCCACTACCTACCAGTACGTTGTCTGCAAACAGTTATCTTATGCTTCTTGCCCCTAAGAAGTATCTGCACCTTAGTATCAGGGGGCAGGACCTGTTCACGTTCCAGCATTACATCATTACCCTTATGACCCCCAAACATTCCAGAGGCTAATAAGTACCGCCAAATATTCCCAAAGCATTTTTGGTTTTCAGCAAATTGTAAAACATCTTGATGTTATTGGTTCTGAGACCATGTTAAAAAAAATTACAACTTAAAGAAAATAAAAACGAAGAGACAAAGATCATCATTTCATGGTAAGAGAGGCAAGTCATTCTTGTGGGCATCATTTGTTCTCACTAATTATTTGCTCACAATATGGATTTATAGTAACATTAGCAGCATTTAACTCTTCATATTGACATATCCATTGTGTGTTTTTTCCAACACCACCAAACAATTAATTATCCATAGACATTGGCAGGGTGTCCCACAGATTCAGCTTGATTCTGACATCATCTATCTAGAGACAGTATCAGATTCCACAGATTAAGGGCTTAGCCCCCAAGACTGCCCCCACTTCAGACACCAATCACAAGTCCAGGCTATTCCCTGTGTTTCTGGCTGGTGAAAAATCAGAGGTTTCCCTTGTCCCCATCCGTGGGTTTGACTAATTTTCTAGATCATCTTGCAGAACTGAGAAACATTTTACTCACTAGATTACCAGTTTATTACAAAGGACACTGAAGGATACAAATGAATAGTTATAAGGAGGTATACATAAGAGCTGTTTCCATGAAGCTGGAGCTATACACATGGATGCATTCTGGTTCAGTAACCTGAAAGCCTTCCAGACCCCATCCTTTTGGGGATTTATGGAGACTTCATTACACAGACATTAAATTAATGGCTATTGATAATTAACTCAACTGCCAGCCCCTTTCCCGCCTCCAAGGTCAAGGGGTTAAAAGGTCAAGGGATCTTGAAGTCAAGGTTCCAATATTTTATCACATGGTTTATTTCCCCAACAACCAGACTCCATCCTGTGGTTATCTAGGGGCTTTTCATAATAATTGCCCATTAACATAAATTCAGGTGAGTTTGAAAAGGGTTTGTTATGAATATCAAGACACATTTATCACACTCACCATTTAGGAATTCCAAAGGTTTTAGGAACTCAGGCTAGAAATGGGGATGAAGATGAAATATGTATTTCTTGTAATAAATCACAATATGTTGTGTTCTTTAAGTATTATTAAGTGTATTTTCTGTTCTCACAAAAACCACACAAGGTAAACACACTTGAAATGCCCATTTATAGATGATAAGGAAGGGTCATACACCCAGTGAGTTTTGAGGCCAGGACTCAGGTCCGGGTATGTCTCCTTCCACAGAATCTCAACCACTCCTCTCCACGGCTATCCAACTGCCCCAGGTAGACATCAGTGTTGGCAAGGGGATATTTCATCTTCTCAATGGTAGACACATCATCATATATGTTTGACTAGTAATAATCAGAAATAAAAACAATAAAATTCTAATAAATGGATAAAAATAAAGATATATATCAAAAACTTGCTCCATGCTGCATCACAATTATCAAAAGTTGAATAACCTGTGAATGGAACTATTTATTTATTAGATGGATTATTTTCCACAATTATTCATAGCCAAATCTGGCATCAGATTTCCAACCCAAAAGTATGAGAGAAGAGCAATAAAAGAAGAAAGTGATAGCCTTTTCAACCCCTCAGGTCCGGTGTGTTCCTCTGTTAGCAAGAGCAGGAGTCATAGGTTCTCTGTGTGGAAATAAACAAAGACTATCCAAATGAGAACAAGCAGAGGCTATTTATTCAGCACTTGCTAGAGCAAGGAAGTCAGTCATCATCATTGGTACTTGGCTGAGACTCAAAGGCAAGCAGAAGAGAGGGGAAGCTTATAGGAAAAAAGGGAAAGCGTCATGATAGGAGACTGTTGGCATAGGAGGCTGGAGGCAGGCTAACTAGAAATGGAACATCCTGTGTGATTGGTTTGGTTTTTCCATTTGGTCTTGGGACCAGGGAGCAAAACCCAGGGAAGCTAGCAGCCATTGACTAAGTCCCAACCACTCTTGACTGATAACTATAGAGGTTGTGGTTTGGCTTTCTAGACAGGTTGCTGCAAAGGATGTACAGGGTTCCAATGGCATATGTTCCATTGGCCACCCTCCAAATGTCTATTCAGTTCCTCATCTGGGTAACCTTAATTACAGATGACTATCTTTCACATTGAGACTGAGAGTGGGTGGTGTATATGGGGTGCATAAAAGGGAAGTAGAAGGCCCATCCTAGAAATTATGTAGTGAGACGAACACAAATATAGAAGAGAATAGGAACATGTGCACATACACATACAAACACACACACACGGATTGGCACTCCTACCACTATGTCAGGGACAGCTGTCCTCTCATCACCAGAGGTCTTCTCAGAACATGTCTTAGACTTGCTTCCTACTTGATGGCACACATAAAGGTAAGGTTTCTCTCTGGAAGCCATAGACACTGCTCAAAATTTGCTTTCTCTCCACCATCATTACCTTTTGCCAGTAACTATGTGGCATAGCAGCTCATGTGATTTTCCCAGAGGTATACCCATTTGTAAAAATGGAACATGAACCACATCCCTGTCATTAAAGCTAGCTTCCATCTCAATATTCTAGTCCATCTAATTGCAAATAATAATGCTATGGATCAGCCACCCCCAGGGCTACACAGCTGCTTAGTAAATTTGCAGTCTTCAATTTAGTCAAATTCCAGATTTTCCATCTTTCCTTCCTTGTATGCATTGGGAGGCCTCTGCCTCAGTGAGAAAGGCCATTCACCTCTGCCACTGTCTTCTCTTAGTGATATATTGCTCTCTGCAGTGATGTGTGTCTATTTCCACTATTGAACTGTCTGCATGAATGCTCCTTCTAGACCCTAAACATAAGTTAGCACCTGTAACTACATTTCCAGTGGCAGCAGAGGAGCCCTTCTGAACAAGAGTCTGAATTCTCTGCCCTTTACCTGTTTGAAAGATCATATCTAGCTGCCCCCACCTGCAGGGGTAACTTTGTCAGCTAGTACATTTCTCAAATCTTTAGTCCTAAACAGGTCAGCCAAATATGGCCACAGGCTGATACCTGTTTTGTAAATAGAGCTGGTTGGTACAGTGGCCATCTGTGTGCATATTGTCTGTGCTGCTTCGCAGAGACAACTACCAAGTCAGTAGTGACAGTAGAACCCTAATGGCTAAAATATTTACCTGGCCCCTTAAGAAAAACTTGCCAACCTTTAGTCTAAATATAAGTTTAATCTTTGCAGTTTTGAACTTCAAAGTTACACTGATCCCTTTACTCTTCACAGAGAGGAGATTGGCAGTAACCTAGCTGATGGCCCCAAAGCTCTGGGGGATGAGTGAAATACTGGACACAGCCAGGTGCACTCACAGATGAAGCAAGATCACTTCTCTCCCAGATAATGTGTGAGGAGCTCACTCCACACACCCTACATCACCCTCACTTTGAGGAAGTCTGCTGGCCAGAGAGATAGTGATCCTGTCTTTGTGCCCTTCCTTGACTTGTCCTTCTCGGACAGGCAGCATAGCCCCTGCCCAGGCCATGGGTGAGCTGTGGGACTCACTTTGGTTTCTGAGGTGTTTGCAGGTAGGATGCAGTAGATGCTTAACATGGGTCCTGTGGTGGCAAACTTGCAATCCTATGGTGGCTCTGGGACTGATGGAGTCCGCACTTTCTTCCCATGTGACCTCTTTGCTTCCCACACTGTTTATAATGTCCTGAGGATCATCCTGAGCAAGCTTTACCAAAGAGCCAGTGCCCCCTTAGAACATCCACAGGAAATGATGTGGATAAAAAGAATTCTAACATCCAGAAGTGTAAGAAGGGTTATGTTACAGAACAGGTAAAATATGAAAAGTTATTGCCTGAACTGTAGTCTGGACAAATGGATAGAAGTCTGTTTCCACAAGTCAACTTTATCCCTTTGGGAAAAAGAGACAAAACATGAATCGGCTTCAAATGGTTTTCTGCTTCAAGTTTAATCAGCACGAGTTCCAGAAATGATCATAGAATGGCGAAGCTCTTAGGAGGAAGAAAATGAACTTCGTTACCATTCAATAAAGTAGAGAGTGATATGCAGTTACTGCTTCACTCCTAAGAAAGCAAGGTTGTTTGCAGCAGTTTCTGAGTCTCCAACAAAGGGTCCTTTGTTATTCAAAGCCATTTACAAATGCCAAGTGTTTGCCTGTCTCAAGGATTCCAGAGCACTGTCTTCAAAACCCTTCACTGGATATGAGCGGGAAGGAAAGACAAGAAAAGCAAAACCTGGCCAAATCTCCTGCATGCCTCCCAGCATGCTCATCCAGGAGCCTAATTTTCCCTGAGGCTCTGCTTCAGAATTTCCCCAAGACCTGAATAGGAACACTGGATCCCACACATGAGTGCAAACACGCACACACACATATACACTTACACATGTATACCATATACATACATGCACGTGCAGACACAGACACATCTATGCATACCCACATCCCCCTACGTACACATATACATGCATATGCACGTTTGCATGTTAATACCTTGTTGACTGTATGAACTTTCTCATCGTTTTAGAGGGTGTTCACATTTAAGTCTCCATTCTTACTCTGTCCCTTAGAAATAACTCATATACATGCTTTGACAGCTCTGAAGCACAGTTGGCCACAACCTAGCAGCTTTAGAAATCATCTCAGGTGGAAATGCCTTTTTAAAGGCATATTTAGGGGAGCCTGGGTGGCTCAGTGGATTAAGCCGCTCCTTCAGCAAAGATCATGGTCTCAAGGTCCTGGGATTTAGCCCGCATCGGGCTCTCTGCTCAGCAGGGAGCCTGTGTCCTCCTCTCTCTCTCTGCCTGTCTCTCCGCCTACTTGTGATCTCTCTCTCTCTGTCAAATAAACAAATAAGTAAATCTTTTAAAAAAAAATAAAGGCATATTTAATTGCTCATTGCACAAGCTAAGGCGATATGAGTAAGATTCAGAGAAAACCACAGGGGAGCACAGAGATCTCTGAGGTGCTAGGAAGACCAGCCCTGGTGGACTGGGACATTTCAAGTCAAATACTCTGAATTTTTGTTTCCTTTTGCCCTAATATGTCTCTCGCATGCCTTTCCTTTCTAATCTTTTAGTTTTCCTCTTTCTTTCTCATATGAACACTTAGGTTTGAATTTTACTTTGTTAGCCAAACTGAAAATCCTTTTTTTTTTTTTTTTTGGTAAGAATTTAGTTAAGTCCATTTACATTTGCTGAAGTGAAATGACCAATATATTTGATGTTAGTTCTGTCATAATGTTTATCATATTTCATGGTGTATTCACTATATCCTATTGTTTTACATTTCATATCTTTCAAATAAGCTAATACTTTTCACACAAAAGCATATTCTTGTAAAATTCAAAATTAAAGGGAAGAATAGCCAAAAATACAAAAGGATAAATGAAACAATGAGCCATCCATGTCTCCTTTGAGGTCTGATTTCTGTCCATACCTTTGCTTAGTGAATTCTTCCAGAACACTGAATGAGAAATTAGACCCATGAGCCCATAGTAAGGAATGGGAGAGAGAAGAGAGTGACTCTGTGACATGGAACCAAATCCATGGTCCACACCAGAAGTGCACAATAGTCAGGAGAGCATTTTGTAAACATCGAATATCACACAAACATAAGCAACAGCTATTATCATTGTCCTTGGCCCCAGGTAGGGTGTAGAGTCAATAACTTGATGAAATACATGGACTCCTTAGGAGAGTGACAAGAGCATCTGGGCTGGTTCACAGGTAAGTCAGGTATCCCTCACCATGTGGTTAACCTTGCAGCACACAGGAGTCACATTCACAATGTCAACTGAAACAATACTATATTCCAGGGTTGCTGGGAGGCCTGAAAATCTACATACCTGTGATTAAATGGGATGCAAACCAGGAAAATTATACTCACCATTTTGGTTTGGTGTAAGGATAAGATATAATAAATGCAAAGTTTCTGTAATTGTTCTTGGCAATAATATATACTCAGTAAAGAGTAGTAATTGCTATTTTCCTTTTAGTTTGTTAAAGTAAAAAAATAAATCTGTTATATGGCCCTGCTCTGCATGCATTATAGAGATGCAATAGTGTAATAGAGATGCAATTTGTTAGAGTAAAAAAATTAATCTGCTATATACCCCTGCTCTGCATGCATTATAGAGATACATTATAGAGATGCAATTTAGAGAAGCTACTCACATTTAAAAATGTTCCTCTGATCCTTAGTGGTCCTTTGACCTTTACTCAGACCTCACCTCTGCCACATTCTTGGGACATGACTGTAGAACAAAGCCGTGTGATTCTGAACAGCCAGGCCTGCAGCAGACGCTTGGATATGTTGTTACCCAAAGCTGAGATAGCTACTGACTCCAAACTCATCTGCAGAAGGAGAAGGATGGAATTCTGTTTGCTGAGGAGCTCTAAACCAGTATCAGGTTATTCTACATCTCATGTAACTGTTGAATGAAGGAGTAGTGATGACAATGATGATAGCAAGGCTTCATGGTGCTCACTCATCACATTCCCAGCAGAGGTGAATATGCAGAACCAGGCTAAGTTCTCAGTAGTCAGTACACGGGAAGGCACCGCCACATGCCAGTCTCAGCTACCTCCATGTCCCTCCCCCAAGGTGCTGAGACTTGGTTACAGATGGAGACAGAAGGTAGAATCTCAGCTGTTCCTAGAGCCCTGTTTGCTAAGACCTGACATGCTCCCTGGGGAGGAAAGCTGGACAGGATTATTCCTGTCACTTGATGTCCCCACACAATTAGGGAGCAGTCCTTTATTCTTCTAGAATTCAGGCCAAATACCAAGGACACTTATGGCTCTATGTGGCTTGAGCGCCTCTCTCATGGTTTCCTGAAGTTCCTAAGCTGCCTTTTCTCACCACCGTGGTCCCAGGGTGCACCATCACTTCAGATCTTTTTAACCCAATGAGTCCTGTGACCTAGCCTGTGCTCTACTCTGACAAGTCTTGTGTGTTTATGGGGCAGCCCCAAAAGGATGTGTGAAAACATTTATTAAGGTAATCACACCTGGGGGATGAGAACTGCTCATGGCTCAAGAGCATTCTGCTCTCTCCCACCCCTGCCACTATTCCTACTTCACCAGCTGTGATTCAGCTCACCTCTTACCTAGATGGAGAGGGTCTGAGATGGTCCTATGCAGTTCAGCATTGCCTAACTACATGCCTGCTGTTGTTCTCACCCTGCTTTTGTTTTATGGGCTCTGCAAACTGGGAAACCAGAGAGTCTGCGCCAGCTTGCCTGCCACCACTACAACCCACCTAACTAGCCCTGGAAGTGTGATGGGAAGCACAACATTTCCCTAGTCTTCTTGCTTTTCTTTATTCATTTTCCTTTAGCCTGGTTTGTTTACTTATTTTTTATTATTAGAATAAATAATAAATTTTATTATTATATTGTATTTATAGAACACAAATATCATTATTTGTGTTCCATGCACAGAGAAGAGTCCCTCCAAATGTGTTTTTTTTAATTAGGTCTTAAACTAACAAGTGGACACCTCCCAATTGGACAATCAACCAAATTGTTCCAGGCCTCAGAGTTTTCTACCACTCCATCCAACCTCTTTGAAAACCTGCTTAAAGCAGTTGGATCTTCTTGCCTTTTATTGTTGAAAGACCCATGATAGGCCTTATCTCCCTGCAAAGAGGAAACTACCTAAGATCCAGAATAGAGTTTAGGAGCCCTTACTTACTTTCTTTTGTCTAGGATTCATTCATAGTTTGTTACCTGCAGGCACTGAGTACACTATATGTTATTGACCTTGCTTGCATAAGAGAGGAACAGCACCCCACCCTAAGGAGGAACATATCAACTTTCAAGGCAGAAGGTTTGGTCAAACGCTCGTGCTCTATCCGAAGCCACCTTCCACTAACAGTAATAGTGAACCTGGAATCTTTCTCACCAGGCAGTTCTTGCCATTCTGGCCAGGGAACAGGGAAGCCTGAACCTTGTGGGTTTCATCACCATCCAGCATGATCCAACATGGCCTTCCTGGAGGTCCTGAGACACCATCCTCCTACTTCCCTGTGGCCTTCTAAGAAAATATGACTCATTAAAACTCAAACAAAATTATGAGTTGTTTTTCCTCAATCTTATAAAAATCAGTATATGTACCAGTACTAAGTGCTCATCTAGTCACACAGACTGTAATATTTGTGAAAGGGGATTTATTTTAGCAGTTTGAAAAATGTTCATTTTCTCAAGTTCTCACCCCCTCTTCTTCTTCTGTGTACCTGAATATGGCTGTTGCTGAGATGCTGGATGTTAAAGCACTGACTCAGAATCAGTTTAGCGTTGTCAAATAATGGGACTTTATCCTGAATTCTTCATGGATCAATAAAAGGACAGATTCAAATAGACTTGTTCTATCAGGTCTACAAGGAGTACTAACACCCTTAGCGGAGCCACTAGGCCATTGTCAGACAAAGACCAAAAGCATGATTTTCATACATTTATAAAATGAACATGTTAAAGAGTTTATTTAACTCATTATCAATGGAGGGAACTAGTAAAAGATTACAGCCAGTTACAATGAAGGAGAACTAACAACAGACATATTAACAGATCAGGAATATTGACAGGAATGTATAAATTGAGGCAAACTGGCCTCTTCTACCATGGGGAGGAAGTTAGTGGGAACCCCCACAGCACTGTGGAGTTTACATGGCACAGACGGGAAATATTTTTCATTGCTGTGACTTGTCTGCAAGTTTCTGAGTTATAAAATAGTTTCCTTAGAACCAGAGTGGATACCCTGGAAGGGTGAGCTATAGACAAGGCAGTTTGCCCCCAAACACATCTTTTTATATTGGTAGGCAGGCACCCCCACAGTTCTGGCACTGGGATCAATTGCTGGGGCCCCAGGTCTGCCTCTGCCTGTGGTAGAGGCTGTGGATGGAGATCTGTGTATTTCTAATTCCAAAAACAACTTCCCAGATGATTGGGTTCCTCATTAATTTGAGTGAAGAATTAACCTACAACTTATATTCTCCACAGCCTCTTTTCCAATTTTCCTCTCTCTGAGATCACACTCAGGGGTCCCCAAAGCTACATGGAGTATTGATAGGAGGGATATTTGGGATATGGCCAAGTCCTCAAAATCAAAGCTAATCTAGGCACCATCATGCCTTCAGTTCCATCTGCAGTGTTTAATCAGCCATGTCTTTATAGTGGTCTATTTTTTAAATGAAATATCCCTGGAATGCATTCATTTATTTAATGATGCTAATAATAATAACTTAAGTAATTAATATTTAATGACCACATCATATTATATTATGTGCTAAGCCCTTTCAGGCATTATCTTATTAACTAATCACAACAATTTTAAGGAATGGTTATTATTAGTATTCCCATTGTGTAGGTGATAAGGCCAAGATCCTGAGAGGCAAGACACAAGCAGAGGTAAGGCTGTGGCTTCTATAGCCCTGGCACCTCTAGAGTGCTCTGGATTTTCTTATTTCAAGGCACCAGTGCTATAGAAGGTGCATTTGTGTGAAGAAAAGAGAAGGAAAGTATGAGAAGTAGAAGTAGAAGGGAAGACAGAACGAAAGCAAGGATCCTCAAGGACAAGATTTCAGTTTTACTCCTTGGAACACAAAAAACCTTTTGGGTGAGAAAGAGTCTTTGTTCTCATACTCTCTAATTGTTTATAAAAGGAAAATAACAGAGCAAGCTGGCCTTTAAACCAACCAAACAACAATTGAGCTACTCCATCCAGAGTAATCAGAGAAAGAGCAGCAGCTCCAGCTGCAGATCAGAGGGCCAAACAGCAAGTTACTGAAACTCCACCTGCCTTTCAGGTCATTTAATCACCAAAGACCAAAGGACTTGTAGAAGCTGAGGGATTTAGCTGTGTCTATTTTCCAAAACAAATGTTCTTCCTAAAAGTATGTCTTGAAATGACCTTTGCCTCAGTGATTCAGAAGAGAAGACAGACTAGGCTGCCCCTCAAACCCCCACCTCACCGCCACACACACTAATTTATCCAACCTGAGTATCCTTCTGAAAAACCAGGGAACTCTGTTAACAGAGGGTATTATAAGGCTCAGAAGCCTCAGTTCTCTAAGGAGCCACCAGGCCTCTGTCACAATGAAGCTGTCAAATGTGGCCTGTCCTGTGCTAAACACAGAACCAAATGGAAAAGGACATGTAAGAAGCTTTGGCCAAAAAACAGGCATTCAACAAATATCTGTTGAAGTAGTAGGAATTAATGACAATTGTGCCTACAGGCTAATCTTTACCCTACAGGAACAGAACAGATTACACTAATACTTTTGTAGAAATGAATGGATAAAAGGCCTTTTCTTTTTTAATCAAAATTTAGATTTTCTAAGTTCAAGGCTAAGAACTCAGAGTAGTATAACTCAAATAGAATCAGATCGCCTCTGCACAGAATATTTGCATGGTCTGTTCTTGGAGAATGATGTTAAATTCTAGGCATTCAATCCATTATCGCTCCAAATGAAATGCTCTTAGAAGAAAAAGAAGGGTTTTCAGCACATTCTCCTCCAATTTCAGCCAGAAATATATTTTTAATGGACACAATGAATCCTTTAAATGCATTTTAATAACAAAAATGATTTGCAGATACCCTCACTAAACTGCTGTTATGTGCCCCCCTACGCACAGGGCAACCCACCAGAAAAGAAATGGGGACACAGCAGCCAGCAAATCACAATGGACTTGGTAATTTCCTAATAGCTTGTCTAGCACAGTTGATTCAGAAGGCATCTTTTTTTCAGACTGTTGTTAATCATCTTATGACTACTATTATTATAACTAGTCTTATGACATCCCAGCATTGTCCCAGAGGTCCTTACCACAGCCCCACCATGCAGAAATCAATACCTCCATGTTATGACTGAGAAAGCAGAGGCTTAGGGAAGGCTTACCCTGTACTAAGGAGCAAACTTTTCAGATTCCAAACCCAGGTATTTCAACACAATTTATGCCACTGGCCACACTGAAGTCTCCTTTCTGACCTCCCATTTGCCCTCCAAGGTAGGTCAGGCAGGGCCTGACATCTGCAAGATCTCACGGTCAAAGCATTTCTCTATTGCAATTTCTCCTTCCCCTAAATGAAATAATACCCTAGGATAAAATGCATCTTTAAGATAGATTCGTTGTTATCTAGCAGTACTATCATTTTCTATTCACAAGTGAATAAACTGAGACACAAGAATTATGCAGATCTCACTGAGGTATACAATTTAGACAGCAACGTTATTAGCTCAACAGCTATGCTTTCTCCTGATATGTGTTTCATACAGATTTTTCCATCTATATGGAGGAAGAGCCTGCCCCAGAGAAAAGAGAGTCTAAAATTTTTCAAAATAAAAGACAAAAAGTTTCACAGTGTTAATAAGGGAAAACCTCACTGAGGATGAAATCTGGGAGGCCAAAGGGGAAACTGTAACACTCAGGGGCCAATTACAGACATACTGGAAGAATCCCTAATGAGAAAGAATCATCAGTTACAGGCCCCAGAGAGAAAGCTAGACATTGCATCTCCCACAAGAAGTCAAACACCCAGGCAACACAGTTAATGAACCCTCGCTTTTCTCCAATGGACTTCCCTTCAAAACAACCCCTCCCAACTTTCTTCTTCTCCATAAAATAATGTTCCCTTGTTTGTTGGGCTTGCTTATGATTTTGCTTTCTTAAATTGCAATTCTCTGTCAGTCTTGAATAAACCCAGTTTTGCTGGTAAAATAACTAACTGTTTCATTTTTTAAGGTTAGCAATAAATCTGTCCTCCTCACCTTCAAAGGAATTTCAACCTGGGATATGAGAAATTATGAGAATTACAATAAAACTATTCAAATTATGAAAATTACAGTAGAATTTCGTTGTGTGAAAAAGAGATGAAAATACCCCTCCACCCCACCCCCATTCATAGCAAAATATGGCTCCATGTTAAGTATGTCACTTAGAACTCTTTGGGGCCATCAGTTGTAAGTAATTAACATAACACAGTTGATCCTCATTATTTGTGGATTTATTTGTGAATTCACCTGCTCATTAACATTTATTTGTAACCTCAAATGAATACTCACTGCCCTTTTCCAGTAATTCAGAGCTTGGCAAAGAATTTGAATCACTGATATATACATTCCCAACTGAGGTATAACAAGGAAACATTCTGCCTTTTAGTTTCAGCTTTCATGCTATAACAAGTGTTCCTTTTGCAATCCATTTACTATCATGTTTCTCTAATTTTTGTCGTCCTTGTTGGTGATTTTGCCATTTAGAATGACTCCCAAGCATAGTGCTTAATTGTGTGGTCTGATGGAAAAGGAAAGAAAATAAAATTAAAAAAAAATAAATAAAAGTAAAGCAGAGCAAAGTTTTATTAAAGTATGCCCCAGGGTAGGAGGAGGCCAGTCAATGGCTCAGGAACTCTGCGTTGTGGGCTTCTATCAATTTTTTCTTTTGGATGGGTCCTGGGGTCACAACATTTGAGTGACTGGCCTCGATTATATAATTAGCCAGTTACCATTCTCCTACCAAAATGTATTCAAAGTACCTGCAAGGAGTAGGAAAATGCAGCTTTATTTCATACTAGTAAATGTAAATATAAGTCAAATAAGGACAAGTGCAACAAGCACAATAAACTTAACTCTTCCTCTGTTGAGATACTGTAACCACATCTCTGTCAGGATATCTAAAGTCCATCTTCCTGTCACTCATGCCTAGCCTTCTGCCTAATATTCCTAAAAGCCAGAAGGTTGTGATGTGCCTTATTGGAGAAAATATGTGTCAGATAAGCTTCATATTCAGGCAGAAGTTACAGTGTTATTGGGCATGGGTTCAAGGTAAATAAATCAACAATATATGTTAAATAAGTGTCTTTAAACAGAAATACACATCAAACAAGGTTCTATATTAATTGGTTGGCAAACATGTGACCTAATCACACTGACAAATTGTGACTAATTAGGTACTGGAGCCTAATCCTGTATTTTACCTAGAAGCAATGATTCAGAATTCACCAATGCAGTGTTCTAGGTAACTTCAGACAACACAACTAACTACTGGGAGAATGGCAAGAATCAGGATAGAGGACATGCTGTGATAGCCTTTCTTTTGTAAACTGACTCCTCTGGTTTGCCAATTTCAAAGTAAGCAAGAGTTTACTTAGCAACTACTGAATCAGCTTGTTTGTGTGGGAGAGAGGGAGGCTTTAGAAAGAAGTGGCAGACACTTTGAAACTAGGTAAATTAGAAATGTGCAAACCACCCCCAGAATAATGCAAAATTAAAGTTCATTTTGATGCCTTAACATCTGTTCTGAGAAGAAACAGGAGGTGGACCTCAGGGGAAGAAAGAAAAAAATTTCAGGGCTGGACCTTTCTGGGAATATTCTTTTGTAACCTCAGTTTTTAATCTAAATGTAATGCTGAGTATTCACAGAAGCCAAGTTTCTTGCAAAGAAATCAGGTTTGGAATAAAATCTGCATTTCCCACCTTCTGACTGTAATGCTTCATCATACTGTAAGAAGCTCTCCAGCACCACCCCTCCCTTAAGATGCCTTTTTGCAAATTCCTATCTTGGACCTCCTGCCTGCCTGTCTTTTCATTAGTGCCTAGTATCCATTTGTCTCCTTTTACTCCCTTTTCACACTGTCCCAGAAATGTGGTTTTGCCATGGTAGTATTACAGGGTTGCAGCGTTCTTGTCTCATGGAGTTGAAGAATGAATCTCTTGGAAAAAATGGTGAAGTGAAATTTTAAGTGAAGGTGAGAACAGAAAGGAAAGGAAAACCTCTCTAAAGTGAGAGGGATCCTGAATGTGTTGCCATTGAGGGCTTTTATGGTCTGGTCAGTGTATATAGAAAACTGACCAGGGAACTTGGTAAATTTCATGTCAACAACATGGCAGATTTGTAAATATCATGAGAATATCCTGCCTATATATAGAAGGAACAAGGTGTTCTTGTAAATATCATGAGCGCAAACAAGGCATTTCTTCTCTCTGCTTAATATCTCCTCTAATTCTCTACATCTGGGATTTCTGTGAGCCTGTACACAGGGCCCCCTATCTGTTTCTCCCTATCTACCCTCACCTGTTCCTTACTCAGCAATCAATACCAAACTACACCATACCTACTCCAATCCCCACTCTGTGACCTGCTGCTGTTTATATCTTGGCTGGACCACAGAACTTATACACACTGTAGAAGATCTTGTTGCATGTGATGTGGTAAGTAATGATAATTGCAATAACAATTAGGCACTGAATCACATTTATTTACTAAATCCTATCTGTGAGACTTGATCCACTTCCAACAGACAAAACTTTGACAGCCATTTCTATCAAATATGCTTTTAATTATTTGCACTTAATCTGATCCTGTCATGCTTACCATTTGCTCCAGAGAAACCAGGACCATTCAAGTTTTAGAAACTGTACATACATTAGTGTTCTTGCTTGTAATAGGAAAAATATAGTATTCTTACTAGATGTTTTTACACATTAAGGAATTGGAACATCAACAACATGTGGCCAACTCCATGCACAAGAACGGAAATAATCAAGATTACAGCAGAAATAAATGAGAAAGAAACTAGAGTTATAGTAGAACACATCAACGAAACTAGAAGATGGTTCATTGAAAAATCAATAAGATCGATAAACCTCTGGCCAAACTAATCCAAAAGAAAAGAGAGAGGACCCAGATTAATAAAATTATGAAAGAAAGGGGAGAGATTATGACTAACACCAAGGAAATAGAAACAACCATCAGAAATTATTATCAACAGTTATATGCCAGAAAGTTAAGCAACCTAGAAGAAATGGATGCATTCCTGGGAACCTATAAACTTCCAAGACTGAGTCAGGAAGAAATTGACAACCTGAATAGACCAATATCTAGTAACAAGATTGAAGCAGTGATCAAAAACCTATCAAAAAAACAAGAGCCCAGGATCTGACAGATTCCCTAGGGAATTCTGTCAAACATTCAAAGAAGGAATAATACCTATATTCTAGAAGCTGTTTCAAAAAATAGAAACAGAAGGAAAACTTCCAGACTCTTTTTATGAAGCCAGCATTACCCTGATCCCCAAATCAGGCAAACACCCCATCAAAAAGGAGAATTTCAGACGCATATCCCTGATGAACATGGATGCCAAGATTTTCAACAAGATCCTAGCTAATAGGATCCAACAGTACCTTAAAAAGATTATCCACCACTTGACTTATTTCGCTAAGCATGATACGCTCTAGTTCCAGGTGGTGGGTATTATAGAGGGCACGGATTGCATGGAGCACGGGGTGTGGTGCAAAAATAATGAATACTGTTATGCTGGAAATAAAAAAAAATTAATAATAAAAAAATAAATTAAAAAAAAAAAAAAAAAAGATTATCCACCATGACCAGATGCGATTTATCCCTGGGATGCAAGGTGGTTCAACATTCGCAAATCAATCAATGTGATAGAAAAAAATCAATAAGAGAAGAGAGAAAAACCACATGGTCCTCTCAATTGAGGCAGAAAAAGCATTTAACAAGATACAGCATTCATTCCTGACTAAAACCCTTCAAAGTACTGGGATAGAGGGAACATCCCTCAACTTCATAAAATCTATCTATGAAAAACCCACAGGGAATATCATCCTCAATAGGGAAAAGCTCACAGCCTTCCCTTTAAGATAAGGAAGATGAAAAAGATGACCACTCTTGTGATTATTGTTCAACATAGTATTAAAAGTTCCAGCATCAGCAATCAGACAACAAAAAGAAATAAAATGTATTCAAATTGGCAAAGAAGAAATGAAACTCTCTCTCTTCATAGATGACATGATACTGTATATGGAAAACCCAGAAGACTCCACCACAAACTACTAGAACTCACACAGCAATTCAGTAATGTGGCAAGGTACAAAATCGATGTACAAAAATCAGTTGCTTTCTTATACACTAACAATGAAAATATAGGAAGGGAAGTTAGAGAATCAATTGCATTTACTAAAGCACTAAGATCCATAAGATACTTGGGAATAAGCCTAACAAAAGAGGTAAAGGATCTGTTCTCGAGGAAATACTCCTGAAAGAAATTGAAGAAGACACAAAAAGATGGAAGACCTTTCCATGCTCATGGATTGGAAGAATAAACATTGTTAAAATGTCTATACTGCCTAGAGCAATCTATACTTTCAATGCCATCCCGATCAAAACACCATCAGCATTTTTCAAAGTGCTGGAACAAGCAATCCTAAAATATGTATGGAACCAGAAAAGACCCCAAATCACCAAGGAAGTATTGAAAAAGAAAAAAGGGTGGGGCATCACGTTGCCTGATTTCAAGCTATACTACAAAGCTGTGATCACCAAGACAGCATTGGACTGACACAAAAACAGTAGCACGAAAAGATAGACCATGGAACAGAGTAGAGAGCCCAGATATGGACCCGCAACTCTATGGTCAAATAATCTTTGACAAAGCAGTAAAAAATATACAGTGGAAAAAAGACGATCTCTTCAATAAGTGATGCTAGGAAAATTGGAAAGCTATGTATAGAGGAATGAAACTTCTCTTACACCATACACAAAGGTAAACTCGGAATGGATGAAAGACCTCAATGTGAGGCAGGAATCTATCAACGTCTTAGAAGAGAACATAAGTAGTAACATCTTTGACATTGGCCATAGCAACTTCTTTCAAGACATATCTTCAAAGGCAAAGGAAACAAAAATGAAAATGATCTTTTGGGACTTCATCAAGATCAAAAGTTTCTGCACCATAAAGGAAACAGTCAACAAAACAAAGAGGCATCCCATGGAATGGGAGAAGATATTCACAAATGATAGTACAGACAAAGAGCTGATATCCAAAATCTATAAAGAATTCTTCAAAGTCAAAACACACAAAACAGATAATCACATCAAAAAATGGGCAGAAGACATGAACACACACTTCTCCAAAGAAGACATACAAATGGCTAACAGACACATGAAAAAATCTTCAGGGTGCCTGGGTGGCTCAGTGGGTTAAAGCCTCTGCCTTCGGCTCAGGTCATGATCCCGGAGTCCTGGGATCGAGCCCCACATTGGGCTCTCTGCTCAGCAGAGAGCCTGCTTCCTCCTCTCTCTCTGCCTGCCTCTCTGCGTACTTGTGATCCCTGTCAAATAAATAAATAAAATCTTTAAAAAAAAATCTGCATCATCATTAGCTATCAGGAAGATTCAAATCAAAACCACATTGAGATACCACCTTACACCAGTTAGAATGACCAGAATTAACAAGACAGGAAACAACAAGTGTTGGAGAGAATGTGGAGAAAGGGAAACCCTCTTACACTATAGTTGGGAATTCAAGTTGATGCAGCCACTTTGGAAAACAGTGTGGATATTCCTTAAGAAATTAAAAATAGAGCTACCTTATGAGCCTGCAATTGCACTACTGGGTATTTACCCCAAAGATACAGACATAGTGAAAAGAAGGGCCATCTGTAACCCAATGTTCATAGCAGCAATGGCCACAGTCGCCAAACTGTGGAAAGAGCCAAGATGCCCTGCAATGTACAAATGGGTAAAGAAGATATGGTCCATATATACAGTGGAATATTGTGCCACCATCAGAAAAGATGAATACCCAACTTTTGAATGAACATGGACAGGACTGGAAGAGATTATGCTGAGTGAAATAAGTCAAGCAGAGAGAGTCAGTTATCATATGGTTTCACTTACTTGTGGAGCATAAGGGATAACATGAAGGACATTGGGAGAAGGAGAGGAGAAGGGAGTTGGGAGAAATCACAGGGAGCGATGAACCACAAGAGACTGTGGATTCTGAGAAACAAACTAAGGGTCTTGGAGGGGAGGTGGGTAGGGGGCTGGTGAGCCAGGTGGTGGGTATTATGGAGGGCAAGGGCACATATTGCATGGAGCACTGGGTGTGATGCATGAACAAAGAATCTTGGAACACAGAAAAAATAAAATAAAGTTTAAATAAAAAAATAGTATTCTGTAGACTGGAAAGACAAAAAGGAACTACAGATATTTATGTTTGGAGAGATAGCAAAGGGAAAGATAGCAACATTTATAGAATATAATTAGAATGTTGAATAGATAAAAATCTTACCCATTTTCTGTCAATGTTTACACTGTAAACACTGGGCTCCTGTCAATGTTTACACTACAGATGGTTTCAAGTGGAGTAATTTGCACCAGAGGTTTATTTCATAGACTGCATCAACCACATACTCATCTTTCACAGTATTTTCAGATAATCTGCTATTAGTGGCATTCAGTTTTGGTTGAATATGGAATCAGAAGGGAAAGTTTTTGGTTTTTCCCCTACCCCCAGCTGAGAAATGGATTTAATAAGTGTCTGAAAAAAGCAATAGGAATGTCAAAGGAAAGATAAATGAAGGTCAAATCTGAAATTCTAATTTGAAATGACCTAGCTGTCAAACTGGACAGATATCACGTTACCTATCAACTTTCTAAGGAAAAAAAAAAAGTCTTAGGTAAAGTGGAGGGTGGAAAATAGCTGGAATCAGGCCACAGGGCTCTTAATTTCTTGTGGTTTTCTGCAGAGACCACCCCCAACCCCCGACCCCCCACTCCCACCCCCGACCTCCCCACCCCCCCAGGCTGGCACACAGCAGGACCTCTATTCTGGGAGGCTTCTGGGGGATCCCCTATGCTGTTTCAAAATGTTTTCAGATGCTACTCTTAAGTTAGTTGGTTACAAACCGTGAAATGCAAAGTAGTTACTTAGAGGCAGAGTGAGGATATCTCAAGAAAATTAATAAAGGGAAACTTCATTGAAGTGGACTCTAGATATTAGAAAGGGAGCTGGAAGTGGAAAGCTATATCACTCAACCACAGTTACAGGAAGAATTATCAATTACAGATCCCCACAGAAAGGTCAACTGGAGAGAGTCATAAATTACAGGACCCCAACAGGGCAAGATATATATTGCATCTCCTCCAAGGAACTGGCAACTCCTGTAACTCAGCCAATGAGAAATCATCACCACCTTGAACTCTTACTTCCTTTCAATGAACGTTTGTTCAAAATAATCCATCCCAAGTTCCTTCTTTTTCTCCATAAAATAACTCCTCTCTTCTGTTTATAGGACTTACCTGTCTTTGCCATAGCTTGCTTGTCTTGAATTGCAATTTCATTATTCATGAATATGCCCATTTTTGCTGGTTAAATTATTTTAAAACTAACACTTCCAAGATGGATTTCCAGGACTTAGGGGGATGCCAACTTCTGCCTCCATGTGGAGGGTGGTGTGACCTGGCCAAGGCCAGCCCTGCTATCTGAGCCATGCTGTCCCTGAAAAAGCAGTAGGGGTGCCTTGGGCTTGTGTCTGACTCTCCCACCCACATCTAGAGGATGCCAAGGACTTGGAGCTCAGAATCAGTAAAACAGAGTGATAAATATAAATACCTTTCCCATACAGCTGATGAGGTTCATTAAAATTGTCTGAGTACTCTGTTTGCTATGAATGATTTAAAAGGCTTAGAGAGGCTAGATGAGGACCTCAGGGTAGCTGCAAGGTCTGGAGTAGTGGGTTCTGCACCAGGTTTAGCCATAGAGCCCTCAAATAAAAGCAAGAACACAAGCTGAACACATCAAACAAAGGTATGTAGTTTCAGAGGGAAGAAAAGTGGAGAGTCACTGCTTAGCTGTCTGGCCCTTAGCTCAATGGTGCCATGGGGTTACTTGGTGCACAGTATGACCATCATGCCTCCCCTACATTATTCCCATCGGGACTGAAGAGTAGTTCTGAGCCTTGCCTACATCCCTACATTCTGATTTTTGGCCATTACTGACCATTTGACTCTGTCCTTCCTTTCCTGCCCAGCCCAGATATTGCAGAGACAACTTCTAACTTCTTCCTCTTCTGGAGAGACATGACGACCCCTCTCCTTCCATCTATTCTGATAATTTTGCAGGGTTCTTGTCTCATGGAGTCAAAGAATGAAATCACACAGACACAAAAGGGTGAAGAGAAGTGAAAGTGTATTAAGTGTAGGTGAGAATGGAAAGGAAAGAAAGAAAGGGGGAGAAAAAAAGCTCCCTAGAGAGAAAGGGGTCCTGAATGTGTTACTATGGAGGGATTTTATGGTTGGTCTCCCTTAGAAAACTGACCAGGGAACTTGGTGAATATCCGGTTTATAACATTTAGGACAAGGAAGGTGGATTTGTAACTATCAGGTAAATATCTCATCTATATTTAAGATCAACAAGGTGGATTTGTTATGCTCCCTTCTCTCTGGTTAATATCCATAACATTTCTCCACATCTGGCATTTCTGTGAGCCTGGTCATGTAGCCTCTGCATGAGCCTAGTCAAGGCAGCCTGGGGCCTCCTATCTCTCCCTGAATATACCTTGACCATTTCCTTACTCAGTAACATTGACTTGGGCAGGATACCATTAGGGCAGCATTCTCCCAAGTGGGCTGTGTGGATCCCAGGAGAAGTAAGACCATCCACCCCGCAGAACTAGAAATAAACACTGGGACTTCTTAATGTTTGATCTCACCAACATAGTAGCACATGTTTAAAATTTGGATAACATATAAATAAGGATTCATGTTCAAAACAAATTTACTGTTAGGTGTCCTTGACTAAAAACAAAATTAGAATCCACGGAGTTCACCACAATTTAACTGATTTTAAATTTTGTTAAAGATTTTTTGTTTATTTGTTTGATAGATAGAGATCAAAAGTAGGCAGAGAGGCAGGCAGAGAGAGAGGGGGAAGCAGGCTCCCCACTGAGCAGAGTGATCCCAGGACCCTGGGATCATGACCCGAGCTGAAAGCAGTGGCTTTAACCCCCTGGGCCACCCAGGCACCCAGCGTAACTGGTTTTATCTAGTAACTTCCTTTAGAGTTTGAGCTTCATTCCTGTAAGCAAGTGACTTGGTGAAATATGGTAAATATGTACCATGCTTTTGTGAATGCTTTCCTCATGTTCTGAAATCCAGGCTATCTTTGGCACTTCCCTTTCCTTAACTACCATGTCCCCTCCATGTTCACCTACCCCACATGGACCCCACAGCCTGCTGCCTGTCCCATGCCCTCATGCTTTTCTCTAAGAACCTCTAAGCATTCCACAGTATTTCCAACACCCTGTAGGCATCTATTGAGAGCCACTTGTGTGCCAGCCATTCCCGTAGGCATGAAACAAAACAGCCCCACTCTCAAGGCTGGCACTCCATTGGAGATGGTCTCCTAACTGTCCCCACCCTTCCTACACCCCTTCCTTAAAAGTAGATTCCGTACAATCCTTCCAGAAGGTACTCCTCAAAGTGAAAAAGATAATCAGGACACCTTTCACACACCTCCATCTCTTTTAAAAACATGATCAGGGACATCTGGGTGGCTCAGTGGATTAAGCCGCTGCATTTGGCTGAGGTCATAATCCCAGGGTCCTAGGACTGAGTCCCACATTGGGCTCCTTGCTCCAGGGGTAGCCTGCTTCTCTCTC
Source organism: Mustela erminea (assembly GCF_009829155.1). NCBI lineage: Eukaryota > Metazoa > Chordata > Mammalia > Carnivora > Mustelidae > Mustela > Mustela erminea. Next base: position 27,209,569 of record NC_045618.1, read on the forward strand.
CACCTTTGCCTGCCACTCTGCCTGCATGCGTGCTCACTCTCTCTGTCTCCCTCTCTCTCTCTCTGACAAATAAATAAATAAATAAAATCTTTAAAAAAAAAAAATGATCAGCTCCCATCACTCTTGAAATAGACTAAAACTAAAAGAGCCTAGGAGGAAGCCTGGGCCATGGTCCTGTCCACACATGGCCTTGCCTTTAGCATTCCAGCTACTCTTGAACACTCCTGGAAGCCACCCTATTTCTCCATCCTCTCAGGGCCTGTCACTTGTGGTTCTCTCCCTTGACACACTCACACCCTTATGCCGCATACTTTCCCACCACCTGGCCCTTTTGCCTCTTTCCTATTGTTGATGAATTGCTTCCTTCCACATTTTCTGCAGCTGCAAAATTGGCAGCTGTAGACTCTGCCTACTGAAGCTCTATGTGGCCATGCTGGCCATCATCCCCAGCCTGCGGCCTCTCAGCCTGATTCTCCTAACATCCTTTAACACATTTATTCTTCTCTTAAACTATCTATAGGGGTCTCTACTGTCTCAACAAAGAGGTCTCACAGATGTGCCTTGCTTCCATAACATTCGTCATCGTCACTATTTCTCATCTATCTCTTCCTCTAGGCTGTGAATGCCATGAGGCAAGGTCACACTGATTTTTCTCACCACCCGGAGACCTTGACCAGGTTCTGGCATGAAGTGACATCAGTATAAATACTAAGGAATAAACAATTCATTCGCGCGTGGAAAGATTTACATGCTTATATTTGCCATAAGCAATTACTAATATGGTGAGGGAGCTTCAGAATTTCCCCAATAGAAAAATAGAAACCAGTTCCTTTTACTGTCATCGGCTAGGCAATATTAAATTAACTGGCTCATGCTTGTGTCCACAGGATAATATGAAGCAGACTAGGCAGACATTGGTGCCTAAGTTCCAGGCACTCTTATAGGTACTAACTGTAGGGGCCTGGTCAGCCAGAGGGAGCCATTTGGTTGTAAACTTAGGTTGACCCTGCCCCTCCCAGAAGAACTTACTTGCAAACCCCGGATATAGGGGTGGGCCAGGCCAGATGGAGACATCCAATCAGTGGGGCGTGCATATATTTACTATGGTAAATTGAAATTAAACTGGTCACCGCTATTGGTGACGCAGCATGACTGTGCAGTTTTCCCTGTGTATTGCAATCTCATTGGCCACCTGTGTGTGGGCCGGGCTCAACCCCTACCTCTATAAAAGTTAGTCTGTGAGGCTGGGATGCGGTAGTCGTAGGGAGCGTCCTGAGCATCGCCATCGGGGAGCAGCCGTCGCCGGGGAGTGGCCGTGCCAGGGAGCGGCCATCATCGGAGTTGGTGTTCTGGTCGTTGTTGCCTCTTTGTAAGAGACAGCCCTGACTGGTCAGTTTGATTTTCAATGCTGGGCATGAAATAAAGCTTTGCTTGACTTTTGCTTTGTATCAGTCTCATTCCTTTGATCACGGACCCTAACACTAATGACAAAAGCTTATTCTCCAGGAGTTCATGACCTAAGATTCAAAAATTATACTAATAATTGTCCACCATTATTATTACGCTATTTTATTTATCTGTTTTCCAACTAGAAAAGCTACCCAGTATTTTTCAGTGTTAGGGTCTTTTCTCTTTCAGAATGTCTTTCTGGTTCCTCCTAGAAAATATCTGCAAATCATATATCTGATAAGGGGTTAATATTCAGAACTAATAATATATAGAAAACAAATTATCAGAGAATTCCTACAACTCAACAACCAAACAACCAATCTGATACAAAAATAAGCAAGGGATTAAATAAACATTTCTACAAAGAAGATCTGCAAGTGGACAATAAATATATGAAAAGATGTTCAACATCCCTAGTCACTGGGAAATGCAAAGCAAATCCACAGTGAGATATTACCTCACACTCATTTAAGATGGTTACTATAGACAAAAACAAAGACAAACAAAAACAAAACAAAAAACAAATAGAAATTAGCAGGTATTAGCAATGATGTGGAGAAGTCTGAACTCTTGTTCAGTGTTACTGGGAATGCAAAAGGGTGAAATCACTGTGGAAAATAGAATGGCAATTCCTCCCAAAATAAACACAGAATTACCTTATGATCCAGCAATTCTACTTCTGGGTATATACCCTAAAGAATTAAAAGCAAAGACTCAAAGAGACATTTACACACCTGTGTTCTTAGAAGCACTATTCACAATAGCCAAAAGGTAGAAGTAATCCAGGTATCCATCAAAGGATGAATAAACAAACAAAATATATTCTATATACACAATGAAATATTATTCAACATTAAAAGGAAAGTAAATTTCTGACACATGCCACTACTTAGAACAATCTTGAGGACTCTATGCTAATTTGAACAAGCCAGTCACAAAAGGACAAATACTGTATGATTCCATGGCTATGAGGTACCCAGAGTAGGTATGTTCACAGAGATAGAAAGTAGAATGGAGGTCGCCAGGGGTTGGGGGAGGGTTGAATGACTAGTTAGTGTTTAACAGGCACAGAATTCCAGTTTGGGAAGGTGAAAAATTTCTAGAGATTAATGATGGTGATGGTTGCACACAACAATGCAAGAGTACTTACCTCTGATCTATACACTTAAACCTGGTTAAGATGGTAAATTTTATGCTGTGCTTATTTTTCTTCCATGAAAAATAAAATATAACAAAAGGAAATATGCTATGATTCATGCTCCTTTGACCTACCAGAAAGTATGAACTAAACTGCTAACCCACACTATAAGCTGTCTAAAGATACATATTTTTTCAAAAGTATATATTTACATATTACTATTTTATGATTCCTGAAAAATGTTTCCAATCTGAAGGAATTGAGTCAGAAATGGGAAGGGAAAGGGACCAGCCCCACAGAGCTCCACTGTGTGTGCCTGCTCTAGACTTTTGCCCCAAGTCTTCTATTCTGGTCTTGTGTCCCCAAGGAAAGCCCAGGGTCACTGACAGCTCTGCCCTTGCAGAGTACTCTCAACTCTTGAAGACATTTTCTGTGAATTACCTTAGGACATATTGTGGCAAATATTTTTCTTTACTGTTCTTAAATATCCTTACTTTGACTGTCTTTTAATGGTTAAGTTACTCTTCCAGTCAGCCTGGGCATTGCTCTTCTTGCCCTAGGATTTATTTGTTCTGTCTTATCTGTGGATTTTGAATAAGAGTTAAACATTTTCATTCATGTTATGCACCTTCAAATCATTGAAAATCATTTTTCATATGCACCCCTGTTCTTCTTTCTCTAGTTAAGTGGAATTCTAGTTATCCAGGAGACTCCCTAAAACCTAGCTGACCTCAAAAGCTGAAAATCACTGTAACAGCTGTAAGAATTCTTACAGCACTGGGAAAGGCCAGATCCATCCCAGGCTGCAGGCTCCGTGCCCATCTCCAGTGTCCCACAGAAACAGCTGCCCCTCCACTAGTCCTGGGTTTACCCTGGCCCAGCTGCAAGACGGTAGCCAGGAAAATGGGTCCTGGCAAGAGGGAGGTGGGTGAGGCAGGAGCAAGCAGTGCCCAGCCCAGAGAACCAACAACAGTGACTCTGCCTGATATTTGGAGGGGAGTTTCAGACATCCCAACTGATTCACCACAAGGAGGGACTGGAAGAAATTTCCTATGTGATAGTAACAGGAAAGCTTTTTTTTTTTTTTTTTTAAGATTTTATTTATTTACTTGAGAGAGAGACAGTGAGAGAGAGCATGAACGAGGAGAAGGTCAGAGAGAGTACCAGGAAAGCTTTTCAGAGTTCTTCCACCATAGCCTGGCAAAGATATTCAGCAGCTTCAGGATGAGAGAGAGGTGGTGGTTTCCTGCTCCACTCCTGCAGTGGTCCATCTGTGCCTCTGACACACCTGGGGATGAGTCCCAGCTCTGCCGTGATCCTTGATAAGCACTCGGACTCTGCACCTCTTTGGTTTTTTCCATTAAATGCCACACGCAAACCCAGCTTGCAGGCTTCCTCTGCCTCCTCCTGCTGGGTTACCCACCATAGAGTGTGTAAGCGCCTATTTAGCTGGAGTGATTTCATTTCGGTTAAACAGTGATTTTGTTGTTTATGCAGTAAAACTTAAACTGACCCTTCCCCACCCCCACCCCCACCCCCACCACGGAGGAACTTACTGAGAAGCAATTCCGGGAAACTAGTAAAATATGGTTGACCAGTCCCTGATAGCAGAGCCCAAATTCAAGGGTGGGTCAGGCCAGGTGGAGACATCCAATCACTATCTCCCTAAAGAATGTGGGCCTTGGGACGCCTGGGTGGCTCAGTTGGTTAAGCAGCTGCCTTCGGCTCGGGTCATGATCCCGGCGTCCTGGGATTGAGTCCCACATCGGGCTCCTTGCTCAGCGGGGAGCCTGCTTCTCCCTCTGCCTCTGCCTGCCATTCTGTCTGCCTGTGCTTGCTCTCCCTCTCTCTCTCTCTGATAAATAAATAAAATCTTTAAAAAAAAAAAAAAAAGAATGTGGACCCCGCCTTTCAGGTGCCAATTCTGAGCTAGGTGATAGGCTAGCTCAAATAGCTACTATGGGATGAATTGTAACTCAGTTGGCCACCCGTGTGTGACCTAGCATGACTGTGAAGCTTTCTCTGTCTGTTGCAATCTCATTGGCCACCTCAAAGGCCAGGCTCAACCACATGGCCTTTGCTCTATAAAAGTTAGTCTGTAAGGCTGGGAGTCATCGCTCTCGCTATAAGAGGCAGCCCCGAATGGTCGGTTTGATTCTTTTTTTTTTTTTTTTTTTTTTAATTTATTTATTTATTTATTTTTATTTCCAGCATAACAGTATTCATTATTTTTGCACCACACCCCGTGCTCCATGCAATCCGTGCCCTCTATAATACCCACCACCTGGTACCCCAACCTCCCACCCCCCGTCCCTTCAAAACCCTCAGATTGTTTTTCAGAGTCCATAGTCTCTCATGGTTCACCTCCCCTTCCAATTTCCCCCAACTCCCTTCTCCACTCTAAGTCCCCATGTCCTCCATGCTATTTGTTATGCTCCACAAATAAGTGAAACCATATGATAATTGACTCTCTCTGCTTGACTTATTTCACTCAGCATAATCTCTTCCAGTCCCGTCCATTGGGGTGGTCGGTTTGATTCTTGATGCTTGGTGCGAAATAAAGCTTTGCTTGACCTTCGTTTTGTATCAGTCTCACTCCTTTGATCATGGACCCTATCAGAGTGCATTCTTTATGGTGTCACCCAGACATAGAACACTGTCCTTGTCTTTGATCTGAATTGATTTCACTTTTTCCTTCACTATTGCAAGGGGGAAAAAAAGCACCCAAAGCCTTGATGTTGTAACAGATTTTTGCACTTTGCAAAACATCTGCAGAGATGGAGAAAATTAACAGTAATCTACCTAAAATTACATAGTGGGTATACTGACTCTCATTGTCACAATTTCTGATATATTTTAGAGTAAATAAATTTCAATCCCCTTCCTTTTTGTGTCTCCTCTGTCACTACCATGCTTATGCATCTTACCTGCACCCCAGGCATTACTATGATATTTTTCTAAACCAAAACCATTTTCTCCATGAAAGGAATCAAGCTACTTAAAAAGAAAAATCCTTAACAATTATTGGGAGTACAATGACTCATAAGCAATACCCTGACTCAGAAATGAACATAAAGTGATATGTTGAAACAAATGCCTAAAATTGACCCTGGCCTCACCTTGCCACAAGGGATCACCTGATGAATGAGTTTTGAAAGGCAGAGAGCTGAGTGCTATTCAAGCACATCTCATAGACAGAATCACACCCACAAGGATGGGTGGGGTGTCATGGCATTGGGGTAGATGCTACATATGTTTTTCAGCCAGTTTTCTCAAATAGAGCCATAACAGTATTTGGAAACAAATACACATTGTGTGAAAATATTGTTTGGCTCATCTGAGTGTGGGAGTTCTGCCCACAAGCAGACAATGCTTTTAACTGGAAGAAGGACATTAACAGAGTGTTCATCAGGACATAGCTGTACACTGCACAAGAGACATCTGCTATGGGCTTGGTTTTTAGTGCTCCAAGGGCCCTGGACACATGTTTGAATTATTAGTTCTTTTGCCAAATAACCCCCGTAAATCCATGCTCCCATGGTGAAGCAGAAGAATGTGCTATTTCTTGGCTATACAAGCAGAGATGGTCTATGATTAGCACCTGGTTTTTCTTGGCTGTCAATCAGTTGGTGGATGAGCACTGAAACAGGTTTAGTAGCTAATAAAGCATACCTGTCTGGAAGCTAAAGCTTAGTTTTGTAAGGGAGGCTAGCGCAAATTGTCCCTTTGTTAGCCTGCCCACTGGCTCTGGTTAGAAGGCCAGAAGATTTCTGCTAAGACGAAAATGTTACCTGGATATTTGGGTTCTGCAGCTGAGTTGAGGCAGGAGAAATTTTCACTTGATTGCTGTCGTTACTAAATGAGCAACCTTCCTAGTACACAGTAATCCCACAAATCAGTCTACAACCCTGACAGTGTGCCTTCAGAGAAAGGTCTGGCTAAAATAAGAATAAAAGAAGGCAGTTTGGTGGTGGTATGTCACCCCTGGCCAGGAAAGACACCAAGGATAAGCCAAGAGAAGCACAGGGTTAGACATGCTTTGATTCACCGAATACCAGCTGAGACCTACTGTGAGCCTGGAACTGGAAAGCAAGTGCAAGTGCACAGGGATCCAGAACTGCCTGGGGACCAGGGCTGTGGGCATGGCAGCCCCAGCTCCTGTGATCTGTGCCAGCAAACAGCTTCCCAGGCCCAAATCCAACCCACTGCCTGTTAGCATACCCCTTAAGCTAAGGATGATCTTCACACATTCAGATGGTTGAATAAATATCAAAAGAAAAATAGTATTTCATGACATACAAAAATTACATGAAATTCAAATTGCACTGTCAAATAAAGTTTTATTGGAACACAACCACACACATTCATTTATAACAAAATTGGGTAGTCAGGAAGGAGACATAAATGGCCTGCAGAGCCTAAAAGTGTTTACTTTCTAGCTCTTCATACAAGGTATGTTGATTCCTGTGCTAAACTGCCTGCAGTAAACCAAGTTGTTACTTTTGCCCACAGCTGGTAAATATTCCCAAACTCTGAATCAGGTGCTGCCTGAGGGCTAGCAACCGGTGTAAGCAGCTTCATCAGGACTCCTCGGCAGCACCCGTGTGTTTGTGTGTTGGCATGCACTTTTCCTTTTTAGGTACTTCAAATGACAGGGAGAAAAGAAAAGGGAAGGGCTGATAGTGAAAAAGAGTACTCAAACAAAATTAAATGATGAAGAGATTGAAGCTTTCAATCGAATCCACCTGCATAGATCCATGGACGGCTAATACAGCCCAGTGACACAGATGGTCCAGACCTGAAGGGGACTGGGGAGGTCCAAGGGCAGCCTGAGAGATGAGAAGAATGATTGACTGCCCTGAACTAAGCAAAGAAGGATACGCTTGCTGAGTCTGTTGGAGAAATGTCTTTTATTTGAATAAAATACATATTTTATTTTATTTGAGATTATTCCTTGTAAAACAGTAAAGATTTCAATTACTATAATTTCTCATTATTTGCTTTGCTATTTTGGTTAATCCCAAATTCTCTCAGCCATTTCAAACCTCACATTTTGTTTTTCTTCACCCTCTCTTGCTTCGTAGCTGCCTCCATGTTTGGTTGGCTTTGAAATGGTTATTTTAGAAGAATATAATGTCTTCTAATCCAAGAGAAAGAAAAAGAAAGTAAAATAATAGGTATCACTTAAGATATTATAAGGATTTGACAGAAGAGCAAAATGAAACGCTTCAGAATCAATCTGTTCAAATGGAATCCTTTCTGCCCAATAACTGCCTTCAGAGCACAGTTTTTCTTTTTTAAATCCTCTAAATGTTGAAAGAGACCTAGTAAGTCACTGCTGCCATTTGGAAATGTCAGAAAGTCTCTCACTTGGTTTCCCTGATGCCTGTAACTTGAAACACCACACCACAAACCACAAATACACATACACCTCCCACATGTATGCTACAAACACTCTGGGCGGGCACACACACACACACACACACCCTCAACAGGCAGCACACACACATACACATTTTGGGGTCCTATAAATAAAAACAATCCTCTCTGAGGCATTTGCTCTGCAGACAAAGAAACAGACACAGAATGCCTATCCAACATGACACACAAAAGGATTTGCACCGTCTGTAAGAAATTGGGCTTTTGGCTTGTCATTAAGATCGGTGAGGACATGTGTCTAAATCGTTTTCTAAAGACCTTCCTTTATTTTCTAACAGTATTAAATGCTTTTTTGGTAGGCTTTCAAGAAGAACACTGCACAGAAGTGTTCCAAGGAAAGGAGTAACATCAGGCTTAAAAAAGGAGAGAGGAAGGCCAGAGCCACATCTTGGGATGCCAGCCTCCAGAGAAGAGAGGGCACTTTTGAAGCCTGCCCTATCCCTTTTACCCACCCTTGTTCATCCAACTACAAACTCACTGAGGTCTAAAAAGAAATGAGGTATCTGCTAAGTGATCCTGTCTCCTCAGAAGCTCCTGCTGACTAGCCATGCAACATACTCAACCAAACCCGGGTAGGAGAACCCCCATTGTACACCCATGCCCTTCCCATTCGGCAGTTGTAGGTGCCGCCCCCTGCCCTTCCCCGGCCAGTAAAAGCTGACGGACTCACTTCCCCTTCAGCTCTAAGGGACCTCTCACTTAAACTCTAAGTCCATCTGAACAAAGGCTGAGTGTGCCCTGCCTTGGAAATGCTATGGCCCTCCTGCCCTCAAACGCAGGACCCCATGTAGGCTGTTGACCAGGGCCTGGATCTCGGGTTCAGCAGCTCCAAAGATGAGCCAGATGTGAGGGCACAGGCACAAGGCCAGGAGGATGAGCAGTTCCAGCTGCCAGCAGGATGCAGGGGGCACAGGGACATGACCATTCAGTGCAGTACAGGCATGCTGCACTTGAGGAGGGGTTGATGCGTGCACTTGAAAGAGCAACTTCCATATCCGAAAAGTAAAGAATACAGTACAGGAAGGACTGCAAAGTAAGCAGCAAGGACTGCAAAGTAAGTAAGAGTTCTTTGGAAACTATAAATCACCTGCAAATGTAGTCTTTCGCGCCCTTACACATGCTGTTTTCTCCTGTAACAAATGTCTTCCATAATCTCTCTTTTATTGAAAGCCCCCTCGTGCAGTGGAATGTAAGCCCCATGAAGACAGCATTTTTTCTTATTCATAACAGTGTTCTCAGTATCTATAACTGTGTTTAGTACTTGATAGGGGCTTAATAAGTACCCGTTGATAGAAAGAAATTAAGGCATTAAAATAAAAAGAATATGTCTCAGATGAAAAGAACAGACTCCAGGGAGGCTAAGTTTCCAGGCCTACAAGTGATCTCAGCATGCTCTGGGAGGAACACATCTGACAGGTCCTGGAGGACCTAGGGATGCACTGGTTGTCAAGGTGACACCCCAGGCATGAGATGCTTTGGGCAGCTGACATCTCCTGGGGTCAGAACAGCTGCACCATTAGCAAGAAAGCCTTCTTGAAAATCTCCTTGCAAAAGAAATACAGAACTGCTTTGATTTTTTGACCCCTTTGATATTGCAATGACTGCCTGATTTTTCCTGGTGCTTTAAAGATATGTAGTATGCAGGCTGAAAATCTAGCTGTGTTTTCTAGTCTGTTAAAAAAGCCTCAGATTTGGCCATTTGTAGGACACGCCCAACCTCCATTAGAATCAAGGGCTCCTTTCCATAAGCTGCCAGGCTTGCAATTCAACAGGTTCTATGCATAGCCTCGCCCCTGTGTTTACATAGTTCAGGAAAGCCCTGTGTGGCAGGCAGAACCTTGCTCCACTTGAACGGCCCTGGAGAAAACTAGCATTTGATGTCACACTTGAAATCCAGGTTTTATCTGTAAGACCGGAGCAGACTGGTCAATCACAGAGGGAAGTGCAGACAGGGCAGATATGTGCACTCCATCCCAAGAATGATTTCTTTCTGTTCTGTTCTACAAATCCATGAAGGGAACCAGGTGAGTATCTGGGGAGCTCTTCATGGAGAAAGGGGTAGGTAGAGCATCAGGAGCCATCTTTGGCTCTATTGGCTTTCTTCTCCAAACTGTTTAATGACACATTTTGTTTCATTTTTCTTTTTCACCATTCATTCAGTATTGGCCAGGTGATTCTCAAAGTCAGGTGCTGACTTACAAAGGAGCCACTGGCTCTCTGTGGATTCCACTTGGCAGATGGAGATAGCAAGAGAGTGAGTCATTGCCAGGGATAATACTCTGCTTGGTTGCTGAGATCCAAGCAAAGGGCTCCTTGGAGGCTTGAACCTCCCCTAATAATTAGGTGAAATAAGGTGTTTAATTTTTCAGGGGAGGGGAGGGGACCTCACTGGGCAACCTCAGCAGTAATACTTCAGACTTTCAGAGCATGAGTCAAGGTGCAGCCAAAACTCCCTCTTGCAGATTGAGTTCTCAGGGCAGTCACACCCACCCAATGGCAACTGCAATATGTGTTAAAAGTGTTCTGTGGGCAAAGCTGAGTGGGAAATGCAGAATCACACGGAACTCAGTAGGTTTCTTTCACACAGGACTTCCTGACACCATCAACATTCTCAAGTCACTGTGAGCTCTCAAAGAGGGATATTAACTCCCACAGGACCTCAACATGGTTGACTAGACCCCCCTATCATTCTAGAGTAACTATTGAAATGTGTTCTTTACTAGGGTCCTCACAAGACTGGATCCAGGGCCACACCAGTGAATGAGACATTACAGTGGATCCAAGTGACCAGGCCTATTGATTTTGATTTTTAATGTAATTGCTGGTGAAAGGACAGGAACATTGCTGGAGATAGGTGGGGTGACTATGATGTACAGGAAGAAGGATCTAGGAGAAATGAGACACAGCAGAAGATAGCAGAAGGATGGTGGGGACCATGGGACAAGACCATGGGGGAACATCAGCATTGTGCACAGGCTTTGGAACCAGAACTGGGATATGACTTTGCCCGCCCCCCTGAAACCATGGACACCCAGGCTGAGCTTGCAGTGGGTTGACAACCACTGATTGACATCAGTGATTGATACATGGTCGCACAGACATGTCTCAAGAATAAAACTAATCAGCAGCATCAGACGCCTGAAACAATATTCAGGTGCAGACAAGAGAGGCAGAAGCTGGGAAGCTCTGAGAGCCCCCTGCACCCTCTGCCAGGAGCCTGGTGGAAAGGCAAGGGCACAACCAAGTTCTGAAGGGGATCAGCATCAAGGAAATCAATAAAAGGGTAGGCTCTGAAACTAGGGGACTGACAGAGGATGTCACCACAGGGAGGAGGTTGCTGAGGAAGGGCTCTGTTATCATTGGAGGAGATCCAAAAATCATCAAAAAGGCGTTTAACTGGCTGTCTGTCTAGAATAGTAGCAAGAGAATTCCTATACCTAGTGGTATGTCTACTGTGATAACTTAATATTTATTTTAATGAAATATTTCTATCCAAATTAAAACATGGGCTCATGGGGAAAAAGAAGAAGAAGAAGAGGAGGAGGAGGAAGAAGGAGAAGGAGAAAAAAAAAGTCAGATCTGTAGAATCACATATTCCAATGACTGGAGAAACAATTGTTAATATTTTGGGATGAGTCTTTCCATAATTTATCCTGCAAATGTTTAATTATACTCAATATTATTTGAACCCTTTTCTTTTAAAAAACATTAAGATTTTTCTTTTCAGTAAAGACTTATTTTAAGAGTTGCTTATTAGTTCAATGCATACATGCAATGCCATTTCTGTTGGATGTCTGGGTCATGGGGCATTTCCAGATTTCCCCTACTCCCAACATAGTGGGCATCTTGGTTAACAATTCCTTGGTCTCCACTTGATTGTCTCCTGGGGAAAAATTCTCAGAAGTGGTTTACTAGATCAATATATTTTGCCAAGTTGTCCAAAAAAGCTTGCAATTATCTGCTCTCTTAACAGTGGAGAATATTATAATTATTTGTAATCTCTGCCGATTTCATAAGATTGTAACAAGGCATTTCAGACTTGTTCTGTGAGATGTGCAAGGCAGATATCATTATTCTTTTCAGTAAAAGGAAAAACAAGAAGCCCAGAGAGGTCAATTGACTTCATCAACATCACACAGCTCCAGAGCCTAAACCCATCCAAGCTTTATTCTTCCACTTGAACTTAGGACAATCCCAAGTTTTCTCAGGTTGGTTTTTTTGCATTTAGACTTTGGCTCTTTTAACAGTGACACATACCACAAAACCTTCTTTGACTCTAAGGGGATCTCTATTCTTTTTTAACTCATCTGCAGCTTCTTTGGTCTTTCCCTCCCTCCTTTCATGCCCCCCTTCACTTAGAATAATATTATAGCATGTTTCAACTGGAAGGAATAATAAGTGGAGCTGAAATGTATTAAGTGCTTAATGTGTGTGAAGTACTATACCATGCACTACCTCTGTTTCCTATTTGGAGTGGATTTAAACACATTTTCTCACCTAATTATTAGATATTAATAATTTTTACAAAGGCTTCTTCCATCCTTACATCTTATCCATTTGATCTTTACCATAGCTCTCTTGAGAAGGAGTTCCTGCTGGGCTGAGGAGTGTGTGGGTTCCTGGCTCCACCTCATAGACCTTTGAGCCTGGAACAGGGAAGGAAACTCCATACAGCCCTTGTCTCTTTGTGGTTTTGGCCATAGGTATTTATGCTCTATTTGGGGCCCTGTGAGAAACAGACTATTTCTGGTTAAGGCCTGTCCATGTCACTGGTACTCACTGAGAATTGAGTGTGCAAAATAAACACAAGACGTGACCCCGTCCCTTAAATATTTTCAGTCTTGTCTTGAAGCAAAATTTAACTCCACCTAAGCCTGGAGTAATAGTAGAGGTGTTACCTTATTAAGAACCAGGATGCAAGCATGCACAATAGATGTCCTACTTGGGCCAGTGAGGGGGAGGTGATGATGCCGACCTCTGTCAGAGACCATTCTGGTGGAGGCTCCCCCAGGGAGACCAGAAAGCCTGGCCAGTGCAGAAGAGCAACCTTCTTTTACTCAGGTCTGGCCAGAGTGCAGGGAGGCAGGAGGGCACAACAGCAAACCACACAGCAGGGAGAGGATATTTCTTATTTCGTTAGACTGGAAGTACAGAAAAAGAAGGTGAGGTGCTAAAGGCAAATTCAGAGTGGGGATGTAAGATTAAAATGCTGGTTTTGCTGCTTGCTGAGTGACTGGGGCATTTCCAGTTTCTCTGAGCCCCAATGTCTTCATTTGTAGAATGACAGGAATCGTTCCTGTCAAGGCTGCTCATAGGCCACAGGCTTGAATGATGGAACCTTGAACAAGGTGGAAGTGTTTACAGTTACGGCCTGGCTGAATACAACCACAAGGCACCCATTTCAAAATATCCGTAGGCCCCGACTAACCAATGAGCTGCTTAGAACTAGGCATAGTTAACAAAAAAAGGAAAATTCCATACATCCCATACCTCCTCACCACCCCCCTTTAAATAGAGGCCCCGCCTACTGCCTGGTGTCAGACAGTCTCTGCTGTCCTGCCCACTGCTCCCTTGTGGTGTCTTCAATAAACTTCTACTCCTTCGTTTGCCTCAGGCGAATTCTTTCACTGCTCATGCAACCCCACATTTGGGCCCCTCATCTGATCAGGGAGATACCACAATGCCCACATCACATCTGCAAAGTGTGAAGGGGAAGACATGAGCAGAAAGTATGCAGATGGATGAGGGGTAGGGGATGTGCTCAGCCTAAGATTGTTTTATTTCAATCTGTTAACCACACACCGGCAGGTGTAAGAAACCTCTAAGTTAGGCCTAAAGCAAATGTTTCAGAAACATGCACGCTCCACCTCCCCCTCCACGTCCAACAGGCCCAGGAAAGGCTGGGGCATCTCTGTGTCTCTGTCATCTTTGTGTCTCCCCACTGTGGGAGCCCTATAAGCACCTAGTTCCAGGCAGGCCTAGGAGGCCTCTGATGAATGTCTCAGCCTCATACCAGGCAAGGGAAATACTGGCACCAATCTCTGGGAATTCCAAAGTCCTGACCATTCATAAGGCTTAGCAAGCAAGGTGCATCCTGTCCAATATGAGATCTCACACATTCCTTCAGAGAATCATCAAGGCCAGAAGATGATCTAACTCCAACTACTTTGTCAATGGCATTTTCCTTGCCAAATGCTCCACAAGAAACCCTCACTCTTTGCAGCTGGTACAGGAAGGTCAGAGATGCTAGCTGCCAGCAACAACAACAACAACAACAAACTGCCTTCTGCTTTATTATGTTGGAATAGGGAGGAGTTCCATGAAGGGGCATGTAGCTGTTGGTGCTGCTTGCTCCCGTAGCAATCCCGATTTCGGCAGGCCAGCCTGCAAGGTTTAGCTCTGTTCACTTTTGAAGATTTGAGAAACCTACCAGCCAGTTTTAACAATTTTGAAAGAGCAGGTTATGTTTTATTTTATTTTATTTTTTTAAATATTTTATTTATTTATTTGACAGAGAGAGATCACAAATAGCTGGAGAGACAGGCGGAGAGAGAGAGAGTGAGGGAAGCAGGCTCCCTGCTGAGCAGAGAGCCCGATGCGGGACTCGATTCCAGGACCCTGAGATCATGACCTGAGCCGAAGGCAGTGGCTTAACCCACTGAGCCACCCAGGCGCCCCAGTTATGTTTTAAATACAGACTGACAGCTAATTTGTCTGGACTGCCCATCACATGCCCTTCCCACCCCACCTCAGACCATCTGCTGAAGTTCATGAATTACCTATGGTGGTTTTCATGAGAGTTGTGTTATGAAAACTCTTATTCTTATTTGGAATTATTTCTTTCTTTTGGATAAAACTTTAAAAATTATAATTATGTCTAATGTTAATTAAGTCTGTTAGAATTTTCTTCTTCCTAAAAACTCCTCTGGTAAGGTTTAAATGGAACCACAATGGCTATCTGGAAACTTTGATCAATGTTATCAGCTTTGATAACTAATTCAGAATATTTTTTAAGTTAAAACACATGTACGGGCTGTATGTTATTTGAATTATTTTGCTTAAACTATTCAAAACAACCTTGAAGTGAACTCTACGTACATGAACACTTATATAAATAGTCATTATACCTGAGTAAAAGAACGAACAGATATATGAATGAGTGCTTTTGACTGAACTACAAAAAGTTTTATCTTCTGGCATATCACTCAGATCCCTAGGGGGATATTGCCTGTAAATAACAAAGCACAGCTGTAGAAAGTCCATTTCTTCAGAATTTCAGTTGGGGAAGATAAAAAAAGTTCTGGAGACGGGTAGTGGTGACAGTTGTGTAATGACGGGAGTGCAGTTCATGCTGCAGAAACTGCACACTTAAAAACAGTTAACGGGGTGTCTGGGTGGCTCAGTGGGTTAAAGCCTCTGCCTTTGGCTCAGGTCATGATTTCAGGGTCCAGGGATCGAGCCATGCATCGGACTCACTTCTCCGCAGGGAGCCTGGTTCCTCCTCTCTCTCTGCCTGCCTCTCTGCCTACTTGTGATCTCTGTCTGTCAAATAAATAAATAAAATATTAAAAAAAAAAAAAAAGGTTAAGATGGCGTATCTGTCAGGGTTCTCCAGAGAGACAAGACCAATAGGATGAATAATAGAGATAGACAAAGACTTATGATAAGGAATTGGCCCATGTCACTTTCGAGAATGACAAGTCCCAAGTTCTGCAAGGGTGAGCAGGAAGTTGGAGATGTCAGGGACTGCCGGGAAAGTGCCCGCCATTACAAGATGGCGCTTGGCTCACTGCCAGCAAAATACGCCGCAAGTAAACATCGAACCTTCTGGTGAAGCCCGCCTAAAGGAGGACATAGTCATTGGCTGTTTCAAATTTAATCAGCATAGTAACAAGACTCTCATTGGCTCTCCCCATTGCTTGGCCCCTTATTGGTCACCCTGCTGCACATAAGCTAAGGAAGTTGACGAAATAAACAAGGAATTAACACCATACCAGGCTGGTTGTCGTTCTTGTCGGCCGAGGGCGACATGGAGACTCAGGAGCACTGATGGTGTAAGTTTTAGCCTGGAAGCTGGCAGGCTCAAGACCTAAAAGAGCTCATGGTTCAGCTCAAGTTCAAAGACAGAAAAAGAACAACATCCTAGCCCATCACAGTCACACAGGAGTTCTTTCTTACTCAGTTTTTTTGTTCTGTTCAGACTTTCAATGGACTGGATGAGGCCACACTGGGGAGGGCCATCTGCTCTACTCAGTCCACCAGTTCAAATCCTATTCTCACCCAGAAACACCTGCACAGACACACCTATAATAATATTTAACTAAATATATGGATACCCGGGTGACTGGGTGGCTCAGTGGGTTAAAGCCTCTGTCTTCGGCTCAGGTCATGATGCCAAGGTCCTGTGATCAAGCCCCACATCGGGCTCTCTGCTCTACAGGGAGCCTGCTTTCTCCTCTCTCTCTGCCTGCCTCTCTGCCTACTTAGGATCTCTGTCTGTCAAGTAAATAAATAAAAATCTTTAAAAATAAATAAATAAATAGATAGATAGATAAATAAATATATGGATACTCCTCTGGCCCAATCAAGTTAACACTATGTGTATTTTGTTATGTATATAACAGAATTTGTTTTATGTTATGTATATTTCACCACAACTAAAAAAATAAATAAATAAATGAAGAAGAAAAATGTATTTACTTTCAGAACTCAATGCACTGAAGCTTGGAAATTTTTCATTTACTCCTAAATACGGAAAGCAAGATTTCTCAGTCTGCTCTAAACTTGGCAGCAATTCTCTGTCCCTGATTACCCTCAGTTGGATCCAATACAGGTTGTTGCTCTTCCACATGTAACGTTTTATTTGTGCAACCTTAAACTTGGGAAGACCAGCCAAACTCCCACCCTGTAGTGTCGCCCCCGTGTGGCATTTCTTGTATCATGTTGGCTTTTGCCAGTGAAATCTAAGTTAAGTACCCATATTTCAGCGTGGCCAACTGATGCTGCCAGGAACTCACAACCCACAGGGACTATCATCCTGGTTTCTCGGAGACACTCTGCTCCCCTCTACTTTCTGGTCTCCAGGGACACTCATGCTACAGAGCCAGGCAGCTGTACAGAGCTTCCCTGTTAAGCAGAACACACTTAAAGAAAGTGCAAGGTCAACACAGATCCACACAGGCTGATGGGCACTGTCTGTCACTCTTCTGACTTGAATGGCCTGAGACACTTTTTCTGTCTTTTACACTTTACATAAATAGAATCATGCAATAGGTGCTAGGGATTTATCCACTTGGCAAGTATCTTTAGAAGTCATGTATTCTCATGGCTCTGTACTATTTCATTGCATGACTATTTCGCAACATATTTACCCATTCTACTGTTGATGGACATTTGGGGAATTTCTAGCAGGGGCACGTCTTAGAGAACATACACGTTGCCATACACAGTGCCACTTGCAATAGTGGTAAACCTCCCTTGGTGGTGGTGGTGGTGGTGGTGGTGTACTGTTACAGTTGTTTAAACTAGCTCAGCATAGATTTTATTTGGATTATTCTCCATTTACTTTTGCTTTAGAGCTGTGATCTGATTTTATCTTTCTTGCTTTCCTGCCCTATTAAAAAGTAATGATGTGCACTGAAGCAACATTTTTACAAAGTATATTTCTAACTGTTCAATATTGTATCTAAATATAAGTTTTTGAAACATGGAAATCAAGTACTATCTGAACAAATCCTAACAAACCATTTCCCCAGAGCATCTTGATCGTGAACCTCTTCTCAAATACTTGATGAGGTCATCCCAGAGATGTTGTCCTCCAAGCAGTGAATTAGTTTCAGTGGTCTTTCTGTGCTTCGCACTGACCACCTCTGATTAGCTGGCTTCAGTGGATGGCCATGGAGATGATAAGGACTGCTGGGAATCTGTCTAAATGGGTATGGGAATTCACCTAGTCACTTGGCTGGCTGCCAGGTAGGAAGGCTTAGAGCTAGGAGAAATGTTTCGCCTTCTTCCTTGAGCCTTATTATCCTCCACAGCAATGGAGGATTATGTGTCTGGGATTTTCATGTTTCTTGGCAGAGCACAGACATTCTCCCTGTGGTTTTAAAGAGCAGAGTAACCCCTTCTGCTGCCTCTTGTCTGGTTCTCCACTTGAACAGTCCATGCCAGCTTATCCCTGGGTGCAGGGAGATGCTCTGGGTAGGCCCTGGGGTAAGGGGCTCTAAGATTCTTAGGATTGGCAGAGAGGCAGCACAAGCAAAGGGGTGACAAGCTGCCTTCTGCCTGAGCCCTGTCCAGGGTAGAAGCCCTAGTTAACTCAGGCCCCTCAGCATGATCACAAACCCAGTGAGCTAATTCAGATGCACTCTCCTCCTCCCAGTGCTTCACAGACCCTCCTCGACCTTAGCCATCCTCACCCAGTGGGCTGACTAGACCTCCACTACTGCTACCTTTGTTACAAGATGTAGTACAACCTGACCAAGACAGCCTTCAATATGCTCAACACTGCATTGGCCCTGCACCCCATAACATCCTCCAGCACTTTCCACTCACCTTATCACTACAAACCCCACCCCCACCTCTCACCCTCCAACCCCCACCTTTTGTTTCATTCAACTTGAGTTCAGTATCTCTTTTCAGGTAAGAGCAGGAATAAAATCTTCTCAGACAGTTCAACTCTGGTGCATTTTGCATTGGCAGTTTCATAAGCTGTATGTCTTAAAGGAAATCCCCAAATGTCTCTCTCTCTTGTCATTTCATCAAAATGTCACCCCTGTTGGTCTGGAAGCTTCACAGTTTTGTACTGTATTTTATTAAATATAGGCCTTTGGCATCAATCTACCCATTTTTAACATCAGATAAAACCAAAACATTTAGGAATGGTGCTGGATAAAAGACAGGGATGGAGGACAGGAAGAAGGTCCCTTGAAGTATAAGCCAAGCTGCTGGATAACCTCCTGGTGGTGAGCCAGACATGTTGTGTGCATTCAGGCATGTAGATCAGAGGCAGTACCCCATTGCTGAGTCCCATGTTCCTGGGCAGGTCATTAGCATCTCTGGGCTCTGATAACTTTATCCGCAAATCAGACAGAGACTTAATGTAAATTTCCTGAAAAAACAGTAAATTGTGAAATCATAGACAGTTGTATCTGTTCAGATTCACACACATACACATATACATACACACACGTCTGCTCTCAATCATT
This sequence comes from Mustela erminea, assembly GCF_009829155.1. Classification (NCBI taxonomy): domain Eukaryota; kingdom Metazoa; phylum Chordata; class Mammalia; order Carnivora; family Mustelidae; genus Mustela; species Mustela erminea. Next base: position 27,228,802 of record NC_045618.1, read on the forward strand.
TTGCATGTTGCCTGTTTTGCCTGTTTAGGAAGTAGTGACCATTGTCATCCACAGAGTGAAGAAGTTTTGTTTAAATATGTGGCGATTGCATTAGGGAAGAAAGATAGTGAGTAGGGAAAGGGTTAAGTTATAGGCAGAGAGTTAGGAGGGCCCTGACTAGGCTCCAGAACTATTCTTGACAGGTGAGACTCTGAGAAACAGAAGAACAAGAGAGAAGGGAACAAACCAGACCACATAACCCTGCATGTTAGGGGATGTCTTTATTGTTGTTATGGCAGCTACATTGTAACCGCAGAAAATGACCAGACCCCAAAGAAGAAGAAAGCTATTAAAGATGCTATCAATAGTCCTTCTCAAACCAAGATGGCATAAGAATCTCAAGACCACAAGCTTCCCAGTTAGTTCTCAATAAGAGACAGTCAATAAAAGCTCACAGTGGCATCCCATTCGGGACCCCTCTCATTCTAAAGAGCTTTCTTCTTTCTGTTCTCACCTTCACTTAATAAACTATCATTTCACCTCTCTGTGTCTGTGAGATTCATTCTTCAATTCCACAAGACAAGAACGCCGTAACAATACTTTCCTTTCTTTGGGGATGGACAACCGAATGCCTCACATCTGGAGAGCATCTTGACTCCCCATCCACCTGTCTTTCTCTGAGCCCCAGTGACCATGCATACTTCCCATGTCATGACAAAAAAGCTTGATACCCCATTGGACTCACAGACACCCTGCATCCCATGGTTCCCTGATTTGGTGAATGACACTATCATCCCCTCAAAGTCTAAGGTCAAGTCTCCCAGTGCTCCTCAACACTTCTCTGCCCATTTCCAAACTCTTGCCATTTCTGTTTCAGAATATATCTCTGTTCCAACATCCTTCTCACTATCACCACTGCTCTGATCCAGTGCAATTCCATCAACAGCCTCTTAATCCATGCCACTCCTGCCCACAACAGGCACAATGTCATTCTGATTTACGAAGCCAGCTTGCCTTCTGTAACTGGCACTCTGGACTTGGTTCTCACCCACTGGCCACTGGGTACTACTTCCCCAGGCCAGACTGCTGGCCCCAGGTCTTCTTGCGGCTCCTCTTCCATCACATCTCTGGGATCGTTTCAGACCATCAGGGCTGAACCATATACTGTCACTTCCTTTCCCTTGTATGCTCTGCTTTCCTCAGCACACCTGTCCAGGTGACAGCACATGCCCAGCACCTGTGCACATTGTTTCCTCTTCACCTCCCAGTGACACCAAGCTCCATGAGGTCAGGAGTACTGACTACCTGCTCCTCACAGGAACCTCAGAATCTAGAATCATACCTGGCATAGAGCAAGCTCTGAATACTTTTTTTTAATGATTTAACAGATTTCCATTCTATTACGGGAAACAAAGACTTAAGGAGATATTAATATCCACCCCATGGTGGAAAGAAACAAAGCTAGTCTGCTCTGAGAAGCTCCTTTACCTCCAATCTAGATCAGCCCAGCCTGGGATTTTTCTTTCCTTGGATCCCCCAGCACCACTCACTCCTTCAAAATGACTTAAAAAGTACCTCTGTGGCTCAAGAGATTTTCTCGACCCTGCAGATCCAAAATGAATAAGAAAAACTGTTCCTGGCCTCATGAATCTCACAGTACCAGTACAAGGTAACAAAAAAGGAAACATAAAATGATATTATGAAGAGGCAAACAGAGCCTAAGGGCTGGGTGGGCTGAAAAGGCAGCCTGTAAGATGGGATTTTAAGTGTGGAAAGGGGGAGAAGGGGAGACCAGTGGGCAGCATCACCACTATTTAGTTAGGGGTGACTGCGTTTGGGAATGCCTTGGAAGCAGGGAAAAGAGAGGGTTCCCCAGAGCAATAGATTTTACTAGTCACATGCACGTAACTGTGAGGTGTGTGGATATAGTTGTCCTAGTACCACTTTTTTAATATTTAATTTTATTTTTTCAGTGTTCCAAGATTCATTGTTTATGCACCACACCCAGTGCTCCATGCAATACATGCCCTCCTTAATACACACCACCATTTTTAATGGTATTGATATTTGCTGAAAATCAATAATTATAGATATATGGGTTTATTTCTAATTCTCAGATCTATCCCCTTGGTTTATATAACTATTCTATTCAAGTTAACACACTCTTTTTTTGATAGGTTTGTAATAAATTCTGAAGTCAGAAAATTTGAGTCCTCCTACTTTGTTCTTTTTCAAGATTGTGTTAGTTATTCTGGGCCTCTTGAAATTTCATATGAATTTCAGGATCAGATTTTCTATTTCTTAAAAAGGTCTATTGAAATTTTGATCACTATCTTAAATATATTAGGTCTTCAGATGTATGAAGACATTATCTTTCCATTTATTTGAGGCTTCCTTCTTTCAGCAATGTTTTATCACTTTCAGGTATAACATTTTTATCATGCTGATTAAATTTATTCCTAGCTATTTTATTCTTTTGGATGCTATTGTAAATGAAATTGTTTTCTTGATTTCTTTTTCAGATTGTTCATTGCTAATGTATAAAAATATACCTGATTGTTGTGCATTGATTTTGCATTCTGCAATTTTGCCAAATTTATTTATGAGTGGTAACAGCTTTTTGTGGCTTCCTTAGTATGTTCTTTATGTACATTCATCTCAGCTGCACAGACAGCTTTACTTCTTCCTTTTCATTATGGACATTCTGGCTAGCACTTTCAACACAAAGTTGAATGTAAGTGACAAAAGCAGTCATCCTTATCATCTTACTGATTTTAGTGGGAAAACTTTCAGTCTTTGAGCATTGAACATGATGTTAGCTGTGGATTTTCATGAAGGTCTTTATCAGGTTTATTAGGAAGCTCATTCTTTTTGTTTGTTTGTCTTTGTTTATTATTATTATTATTTTATAAATATATAATGTATTTTTATCCCCAGGGGTACAGGTCTGTGAATTGCCAGGTTTACAAACTTCACAGCACTCATCACATCACACACCCCCCAATGTCCATAACCCCACCACACTCTCCCGAACCTCCGACCCAAACAACCTTCATTTTGTTCTGTGAGATTAAGAGTCTCTTATGGTTTGTCTCCACCCCAATCCCATCTTGTTTCATTTATTCTTTTCCTACCCCCAAACCTATGAAGCCTTTCAACTTCCTCATATCAGGGATATGATATGATAGTTGTCTTTCTCTGATTGACTTATTTCGCTAAGCATAATACCCTCTAGTTCCATCCACGTCATTGCAAATGGCAAGATTTTATTTCTTTTGATGGCTGCATAGTATTCCATTGTATATATATACCACTTCTTCTTTATCCATTCATCTGTTGATGGACATCTAGGTTCTTTCCATAGTTTGGCTATTGTGGACATTGCTGTTATAAACAGTCAGGTGCACATGCCCCTTTGGATCACTACATTCGTGTCTTTAGAGTAAATACCCAGTAGTGCAATTGCTGGGTCATAGGGTAGCTTTATTTTCAACTTTTGAGGAACCTCCATGCTGTTTTCCAGAGTGGTTTCACAGTTTGCACTCCCACCAAGAGTGTAGGAGGGTTCCTTTTTCTCTGCATCCTAACAAGCATCTGTAATTTCCTGACATGTTAATTTTAGCCTTTCTGACTGGTGTGAGGTGGTATCTCATTGTGGTTTTGATTTGTATTTCCCTGATGTCCAGTGATGTGGAGCACTTTTTCATGTGTCTGTTGACCATCTGAATGTCTTCTTTGCAGAAATATCTGTTTTTGTCCTTTGCTCATTTCTTGATTGGATTACTGGTTCTTTGGGTGTTGAGTTTGATAAATTATTTATAGATTTTGGATACTAGCCCTTTATCTGATATGTCGTTTGCAAATATCTTCTCCCAGTCTGTCAGTCGTCTTTTGGTTTTGTTAACTATTTCCTTTGCTGTGCAAAAGCTTTTGATCTTGATGAAGTCCCAATAGTTCATTTTTGTCCTTGTTTCCCTTGCCTTTGGCGATGTTCCTAGGAAAAACTTCTGTGGCTGAGGTCGAAGAGGTTTCTGCCCATGTTCTCCTCAACGATTTTGATGGATTCCTTTCTCACGTTGAGGACTTTCATCCACTTTGGATCTATTTTTGTGTGTGGTGTAAGGAAATGGTCCAGTTTCATTCTTCTGCATGTGGCTGTCCAATTTTCCCAACACCATTTGTTGAAAAGTCTGTCTTTTTTCCATTGGACATCTTCCCTGCTTTGTTGAAGATTAGTTGACCATAGAGTTGAGGGCCAATTTCTGGACTCTCTATTCTGTTCCATTGATCTATGTTTGTCTCCCTCCCGAGAGGGCACTGTTTTTGTGCCAGTACCATAGTGTCTTGATGAAGACAGCTTTGTAATAGAGCTTGAAGTCCAGAATTGTGATGCCACCAACTTTGGCTTTCTTTTTCAATATTCCTTTGGCTATTTGAGGTCTTTTCTGGTTCCATATAAATTTTAGGATTATTTGTTCCATTTCTTTGAACAAAAATGGATGGGAGTTTGATAAGGATTGCATTAAATGTGTAGATTGCTTTAGGTAGCAAGGACATTTTCACAATATTTGTTCTTCCAATCCATGAGCATCGAATATTTTTCCATTTCTTTGTATGTTTCTCAATTTCTTTCATGAGTACTTTATAGTTTTCTGAGTATAAATTCTTTGCCTCCTTGCTTAGGTTTATTCCTAGGTATCATATAGTTTGGGTGGAATTGTAAATGGGATTAACTCTTTAATTTCTCTTTCTTCTGTCTTGCTGTTGGTGTAGAGAAATGCAACTGATTTCTGTGCATTGATTTTATATCCTGACACTTTACTGAATTCCTGTCTGAGTTCTAGCAGTTTTGGAGTGGTCTTTTCGGTTTTCCACATAAAATATCATATAATCTGCAAATAGTGAGAGTTTGACTGTTTCTTTGCCAATTCAGATGCCTTTTATTTCTTTTTGTTGTCTGATTGCTGAGGCTAGGACTTCTAATACTATGTTGAATAGCAGTGGTGATAATGGACATCTCTGCCATGTTCCTGACCTTAGCAGAAAAGCTCTCAGTTTTTCTCCATTGAGAATGATATTTGAGGTGGGTTTTTCATAGATGGCTCTGATAATATTGAGGTATGTGCCCTCTATCCCTACACTTTGAAGAGTTTTGATCAGGAAGGGATGCTGTACTTTGTCAAATGCTTTTTCAACATCTATTGAGAGTATCATATGCTTCTTGTTCTTTCTTTTATTAATGTATTGTATCACATTGATTGATTCGCGGATGTTGAACCAAACTTGCAGTGCTGGAATAAATCCCACTTGGCAGTGGTGAATAATCCTTTTAATGTACTGTTGGATCCTACTGGTGAGAATTTTTGCATCTGTGTTCCTCAAGGATATTGGTCTCTAATTATCTTTTTTGATAGGATCCTTGTCTGGTTTTGGAATCAAGGTGATGCTGGCCTCATAAAATGAGTTTGGAAGTTTTCCTTCCATTTCTATTTTTTGGAACAGTTTCAACGAGAATAGGAATTAATTCTTCTTTAAATGTTGGGTAGAATTCCCCTGAGAAGCCGTCTGGTCCTGGGTTTTTGTTTCTTTGGAGATTTTTGATGACTGTTTCAATCTCCTTACTGGTCATGGGTCTGTTCAGGTTTTCTATTTCTTCCTGGTTCAGTTGTGGTAGTTTATATGTCTCTAGAAATGTATCCATGTCTTCCAGATTGTCGAATTTGTTAGCGTAGAGTTGCTCATAGTATGTTCTTATAATTGTCTGTATTTCTTTGGTGTTGGTTGTGATCTCTCCTCTTTCATTCATGATTTTATTTATTTGGGTCATTTTTCTTTTCTTTTTGATAAGTCTGGTCAGGGGTTTGTCAATCTTATTAATTCTTTCAAAGAACCAGCTCCTAGTTTTGTTGATCTGTTCTATTGTTTTTTTAGTTTCTATTTCTTTTTTTAAAATTTTTTTAAAATTTATTTTCAGCATAACAGTATTCATTATTTTTGCACCACACCCAGTGCTCCATGCAATCTGTGCCCTCTATAATACCCACCACCTGGTACCCCAACCTCCCACCCCCCCCTTCAAACCCCTCAGATTGTTTTTCAGAGTCCATAGTCTCTCATGATTCACCTCCCCTTCCAATTTCCCCCAACTCCCTTCTCCTCTCTAACTCCCCATGTCCTCCATGCTATTTAGTTTCTATTTCATTTATTTCTGCTCTGATCTTTATGATTTCTCTTCTCCTGCTGGGTTTAGGCTTTCTTTCCTGTTCTTTCTCCCGCAACTTTAGGCGTACGGTTACATTGTGTATTTGAGACCTTTCTTGTTTCTTGAGAAAGGCTTGTATCATTATGTATTTTCCTCTCAGGACTGCCTTTGCTAAGTCCCACAGATTTTGAACAGTTGTGTCTTCATTATAATTTGTTGCCCTGAACTTTTTCAATTTTCTTTAATTTCCTGGTTGACCCATTCATTCTTTAGAAGGATGCTGTTTAGTCTCCATGTATTTGGGTTCTTTCCAAATTTCCTCTTGTAATTGAGCTCTAGCTTCAGAGCATTGTGGTCTGAAAATATGCAGGGAATGATCCCAATGTTTTGATAACAGTTGAGACCTGACTTATGACCCACGATGTGATCCATTCTGGAGAATGTTCCACGTGCACTAGAGAAAAATGTGTATTATGTTGCTTTGGGGTGGAATGTTCAGCACGTATCTGTGATGTCCATCTGGTCCAGTGTGTCATTTAAGGCCTTTATGTCCTTGTTGATCTTTTGCTTGGATGATCTGTCCATTTCAGTGAGGAGAGTGTTAAAGTCCCCTACTATTATGGTATTATGGTTGATGTGTTCCTTTGATTTTTTTTTAATTGGTTTATATAGTTGGCTGCTCCCATGTTAGGGGCATAGATATTTAAGATTGTTAGATTCTTTTTGGAAAGACCCTTTCAGTTGAAATAGTGTCCTTCTTCATGTCTTATTATCATCTTTGGCTTAAAATCTAATTGACCTGATATAAGGATTGCCACCCCAGCTTTCTTCTGATGTCCATTAGCATGGTAAATTGTTTTCCACCCCCTCACTTTAAATCTGGAGGTGTCTTTGGGTCTAAAATGGGTTTCTTGTAGGCAGCATATTGATGGGTTGTTTTTTTTTTCCATTCTGATACCCTGTGGCTTTTGATTGGGGGCATTTAGCCCATTAACATTCAGGGTAACTATTGAGAGATATGAATTTAGTGCCATTGTACTGCCTATAAGGTGGCTATTACTATATATTGTCTCTGTTCCTTTCTGATCTACTACGTTTAGGGTCTCTCTTTGCTCAGAGAACCCCTTTCAATATGTTCTGTAGAGCTGGTTTGTTGTTTTGCAAATTCTTTCAGTTTTTGTTTGTCCTGGAAGCTTTTTATCTCTCCTTCTATTTTCAATGATAGCCTAGCTGGATATAGTATTCTTGGCTGCATGTTTTTCCTCATTTAGTGTTCTGAATATATCATGCCAGTTCTTTCTGTCCTGCCAGGTCTCTGTGGATAAGTCTGCTATCAATCTAATATTTTTACCATTGTATGTTACAGACTTCTTTTCCCTGGCTGCTTTCAGGATTTTCTCTTTGTCACTAAGACTTGTAAATTTTACTATTATGTGACGGGGTGTGGACCTATTCTTATTGATTTTGAAGGGGGTTCTCTGCACCTCCTGGATATTGATGCCTGTTCCCTTTGCCATGATAGGGAAATTCTCTACAATAATTCTCTCCAATATATCTTCTGCTCCCCTTTCTCTTTCTTCTTCTTCTGGAATCCCAATTATTCTTATGTTGTTTTGTCTTATGGTGTCACTTATCTCTCAATTCTCCCCTCATTGTCCAGTATTTGATTGTCTCTCTTTTGCTCAGCTTCTTTATTCTCTGTCATTTGGTCTTCTATATCACTAATTCTTTCTTCTGCCTCATTTATCCTAGTGGTGAGAGCCTCCATTTTTTATTGCACCTCATTAATAGCTTTTTTAAAATTTCGACTTGGTAAGATTTTAGTTCTTTAATTTCTCCAGAAAGGGCTTTTATCTCTACGGTGATGGTTTCTCTAATATCTTCCATGCCTCTTTCAAGCCCAGCTAGAACCTTGAGAATCGTCATTCTGAACTCTAGATCTGACATATTACCAATGTCTATATTGATTAGGTCCCAGGCCTTCGGTATTGCCTCTTGTTCTTTTTTTTGTGGTGAGTTTTTCTGCCTTGTCATTTTGTCCAGATAAGAATATATGAAGGAGCTAATAAAATACTAAAGGGGTGGCAAAGACCCCAGGAAAATGTGCTTTAACCAAATCAGAAGAGTTCCCAAATCGTGGGAGGGAGAAAGGGGATAAAAAGAAGTTCAGGAAAAAAAAAGTTAAAAAGAAAAGAAAACAAATAAAGAGAAAATATTAAAAAAGAAAAAATATATATATACATATATATATTTGACTTGTTACTAGAATAAGGTCACCCACTTAATTTGGGGAGTATTTTGTTTTCTTAGAAGAAATTACCTCCCAAACTTTTAATGAATGAAAAACATATATAAGGGTAAACACAATGAAGTGATGGAATATGCCTATAAAGATGAAAAAAAAAATTTTAATTTCTAAAAAAGGAGTTGATAAAGTAAGTTGGTTGGGACAATAATGAAAAAGAAAGTGGAGAGAATTTGCTCGGGCTGGAGACTAGAACAAGCCCAGAGCTAGATTTAGGGTATATTTTGATCTATTAGAAGAAGTTGTACCCCAAATTTTTTAGAAGAATAAACCCTATGTGTATACAAAAAGTTAAGTTAGACACAATGAAGGATAAAATATGACTGTAATAATGAAGGTTCAAAAAATATTTTTTTATGAAAGGTATTGTTAAGATAAACTAGCTTAAAAATGTTAAAAGAGGAAGGGGTAAAAGTTTTAAAAAATTTAGCAAAAGAAAAAAAATAAAATTAAAAAAAATTAATTAACTGCAAGACTAAAGCATCCTGGGGAGAAAGCCATGAATTCCATGCTTTGCTTTCTCCTCCTCTGGAATTCTGCTGTTCTCCTTGGTAAGTGAACTTGGTCTTGGCTGAATTTCTTGCTGATCTTCTAGGGGAGGGGCCTGTTGTGATTCTCAAGTGTCTTTGCCCAAAGCGGAATTGCACCGCTCTTACCAGGGGTCAGGCTAAATAATCCGCTTGGGTTCGCTTTCAGAAGCTTTTGTTCCCTGAACGCTTTCCATAGAGTTCCAGAGGAAAGAAATGAAAATGGTGGCCTCCCAATCTCCAGCCCAGAGGGGCCAAGAGTTTGGGGTCCCACTTCTCAGTGCGCCCTCAGAGAAAAATGTTCAATCACTCCGATCTCCCTGGCCTCCAGCTGAGCTCCCAGCTCAACCAGCCTGTGACCAATCATCTCTGTCTCTGGAACATAACTTCTCCTGGAGTCTCTGAACTCTGCAGATCCCTGAGCATCCCCAGGGTGTGTCTCCCTGGATCTTGTGGGGACCTCACTCACAGCAGTGGCTTACAATTAAGGTACAAGGTAACCCTGAGTTTGAGAGCCCACTCCTTGGCTCTGTCTCTGTAGTGGCTTCCCTGCTCTAATACCTGCAAACTCTGTGACACTCAGACACCCCTGATCCTTCTGTGACCTCGTGGGACCAGAGGCCACGCTGACCCCATGTGGGCTTCACCCCAGTTGAGCTTCTGGAGCAATGTCCCTCAGTGGAGCAGACTTTTAAAGGTCCTGATTTTGCGCTCCATCGTTCCACCACTTGCTGGGAGCTGGCCCCTCCCCCCGCAGTGTATCTTCCCATCACATTGGATTCACTTCTCTGTTGGTCCTACCTTTCGGAAAGTGGTCGATTTTCTGTTTCTAGAATTGTTGTTTCTCTTCTTCTCTTCAATCTCCTGGTGTTTGCAATGGTTTGATAAGCTATTTAGCTGATCTCCTGCTACCTGATGTTGTCTCAGCCTGCTACTTCTCTGCCATCTTGACTCCTGCCGCCCTAGGAAGCTCATTCTTATGCTTTTTTTTTTTTTTGAAGTATAGTTGACACACAATGTTACATTAGTTTCAAGTGTATAACATACTACATTCAACAAGTCAATAAATTATGCTATGTTCACCACAAGTGGTGTGGCTATCACCACTCTATATTTCTTTGACTATACTGCTAACTATATTCCTTATGCTGCACCTTTCATCCCTGTGACTTATACATTCCATAACTGGAAGCCTGTACCTTCCACTCCCCTTCACGCATTTTGCCCATCCCCTGTTTTCCTCCCCTCTGGCAATCATAAGTTTGTTCTCTGTATTTGAGTCTGTGTCTTCTTTTTGTTTGTTTGTTCTGTTTGTTTTGTTTTTTGGAGTCTGTGTGTAAGTGAAATCATATGGTATTTGTCTTTGTCTGACTTATTTCAGTTAGCATAATACTCTCTAGCTCCCTCCATGTTGTCACAAATGGTAAAATCTCATCTTTTTTATGACTGAGTAATGTTCCAATTGTGTATATATATCACATCTTCTTTATCCATTCATCTGTAAATGGACACTTGAGCTGTTTCCACATGTTGGCTATTATAAATAATGTTGCAATAAACATAGGGGTGGCTCCCTTCTGTTCTCAGTTTATTTTTAATGATGAAAAAGGTATTGACTTTATCAAACACATTGCTTAATTGAGATAATCATATAATTGTTTCCCTTCTTTATATTAAGGTCATTTATTACATTAATGTTCATATATTAAGTGGCCCTCACATTCCTAGGATAATTCCCACTTGGCCAAGGTGTATAATCTTTCTAATATGCCCCCAGATTTGGTTTGCCAGTAGTTTGTTAAGGATTTTTGCGTCTATATTTATAAATGATACTGGTCTGCAGTTTCTTTTCTCGTGATGTTCTTTTTTGGCTTTGGTATTGGGATGATGTTGGCCTCATGCAAGGAGTTAGGAAATACTCACTCCTCTTCTAATTTTCAGGAGAGTTTGAGAAGGATCAGTATTAATTCATCTTTAAGCAATTGGCAGAATTAACAAGTTAAGACATCTGGTCTTGTCCTGGGATTTTCAGTAAGTTATTTGCATCTTCTCTCTTGTTCTTTGTCCCTCTAGCTAGAGATTCTCAATTTGTTGATCTTTTTAAATAACAAACTTTTGATTTTTTTTTTTATTCTCTGTATGGCTATTCTATTTTCTATTTAGTCTATCTCCACTAATATTTATTATTACCTTGCTTTAGCCAGCCTGGAGTTTAGTTTTCTTTTCCTTTTCTATTTCCTTGAGATGCAAAGGTGGGTTACTGATTTAAGACCTTTTTTTTTTTTTTCCCCCATGCATACATACATTTACTGCTATAAATTTCTGTTCTGGTACATCTGGTACAGATTGGTGTGTTGTGTTTTAATCTTCACTCATTTCAAAATACTTTCTAACTTCCCCGTGATTTCTATTTTGACCAGCTGGTTTTTTGAAAGTCTGTTGTTTAATTTCTAAATTCTTGTGAATTTTCCTGTTTTCCTGATGTCATTGATTTCTAATGCATTCCATCGTGTTTTGAGAAGATGCTTTGTATGACACTTCCCTTTTAGATTCATCAAGGCTTTCACAGCTTAACATATTCTGGAGAATGTTCCCTGTGTGTTGGAGGAGAATGTATATTCTAAAGTCATGGGGTGGAGTGTTCTATACACGTTTGCTAGGAATAGCTAGTTGATAGCACTCTTTAAGTCCTCTTTTTCTTGTTGGTCATTGATTTAGATGTTATATGTTATTGACACTGGGGAAGTCTCCCAACTGTTATTGTGGAATTGTCTATTTCTCCCTGCAATTTGTCTGTGTTATCTTTCATATATTTTGTCTCTGCCATTTGGTTCAAATTTTGATTTAGACATGTTGTATTTTTTTTTATGAATTGGTTCTTTTGTCAATTTATAATGACCTTCTTTGTCTCTTGTAAAGTATCTTGACATAAACTCTTTTTGTCTGATATTATTATACTACCTCACCAGTTATTTGGTTACTATTTGCATAGAATATCTTTTTGCATCCTACTTTTGACCTAATTTGTGTATTTGGCTCTAAAGTGAATTACTTATAGACAGCATACCATCAGATCATGTTTTGCTGTTGTTGTTGTTGTTGTTTTCTTTTACATTCTTTCTATTTCTTTTAATTGGTGAGTTTATTTCTTGTTTGTTTATTTATTTTGAGAGACAGAGAGAGAGCACACACACAGAAGGGAGGGGCAGAGAGAGAGGGAGAGAAGGTCCCAACAGACTCTGCATGGAGTGTAGATCCTGACGTGCGGCTCAATCTCACCACCCTGAGATCACAATCTGAGCTGAAACCAAGAATCAGACGCCTAACTGGCTTTACCACCAGATGCCCCGTGAGTTTATTTCATTTGCATTTCAAGTAACACTAATAAGGGAAAACATCTTCTATTTTTATTAAACTCTGTCTTATCTTATTTTGTCCTCACTTCTTCAATATTCTTCAATCTATTCTTTTTAATTGATTGGTATTTTTCTGGTCCAATATTTTTATTCCTTCCTCATTTCCTTTTCTGTATACTTTTTAGTTGTTTTCCTAGTAGTTGCCATGAGGATAAATACCTTAAAGTTATCACAATCTACATCGAATTTATCACCAACTTATCTTTTTTGTCATGCATGGTCTCTGACATCTCATTTCCTTTAATTCATGGTCATCAGGTGTTTTGATAGAGATTTTCTTGAATGCCTGAGCCCCAAAACAAAAACAACAACAACAAAACACTTCTAGTTTTTATGGATTGGCTCTGTGTTGAGACATGCCAACACTTAGCCTTTTATAACTCTGCTTTAGCCTTCCCACTATCTGCTCAGGCTGAGCTGAAAACTCAGAAGTGTAAGTTTAGGGTCTTCTTAAGTCTGTTCTGTGCACGTGTCCTACCTTGGGAAGGTATGTGACTTTCTAGATTACCTGGTACACACACTTTTTAGTAGTCCAATTCACCAAAGAATCTCTTTTTCTCCCAGACTTGGATATATCTGTTGCTTGCTTCCACTGTGATATTTTGCCCCAGTCAACAGGGTCATTTGCCTTTCAGCATTTTTGAGGGATGCCCTTTGCATAGCAACTTTTCAACCCTGGGAGAATTATGAATTACGCAAAGCAAAGACAGCTGCCTTGTGCCAATCTTTCAGGTAGCCCCTGGACAGGCCAAACAAAGATAGATCTTCTCTACTCCCTTTGGAGCCAACAACCATGGGTCCACCATTGCAATGTGGGGTTCTATCTTCAAGAGTGCATCCCAGCTGGGAGAGAAGGGGGGGCAAGGAAAAGCAGAAATTCAGCCAAACTCTCCTATAGCATTTACACTGCTTCTTTCCTGAGTCAGCCTTCACTTGACTGATAAAGCTGTGGCTCTTTTCTAGGGGTCAAACAAAACTAATTCCAATCTTTTTTCTCATTATTTTCGTGTTTCTATGGAAGGTTGAACCCTTATAGCTACCTACACTGTCATTTTCACTGACATCATCCCAGCTGTTATATTTTGTTGTGAATGCCTACTGCTTCCTCAGTATACTGTGGTAAGCAGAATAATGACCCTATAAAGATATCCGGATACCAAGAACCTAGGAATATGTAACCTTACATAGCAAAAGGAATTTGAAAATCTGATTATGATTACAAATTGTGATATGGAAGATTTTTATGGATTCTCTTGTTGGACGCAATCATTCCACATGAGAATGGCTTTCAGCTCACAGCCAGCAAGAAATAGATATCTCAGTCCTATAACTGCAGGTAAATTAATTTTGCCAAAAAACTAAATAATCAAGGGTACACAGCTTCCCTTGGAGACTCCAGAAAGGAATGTGACCTTGCCAACATCTTGATTTTAACCTGGTAAAATTAATGTTGGACTTTTGACCTACAGAAGTGAAAGACAATGCATCTGTGTTGCTTAAACCCATTGTGTTTATGGTAATTGTTAGGGCAAGCAATAGAAAATTAACGTATACATTTGCAGCATCACAAGCAAACAGCTGGTGATTACTTGTACTGTGTGTGCACATAAAAGTTGGCCCCACCCAACAAAATGAAAGCTTATTAAGCATAATATTTTCCTTTCTTATACTACAATTGCTTACAATTCATTGTTATACATGGCTTATTGCCTATCTGCTAGAGACCCAAGATGTCCTTTTCTCTTCTCATATTTCATTCACTCATCTAACAGATTACTGGGTGTCTGCTGTAGGCCAGGTGGTATGCTGAGTGCTACATAGACTGCAATCAACCATATGAGAGTGGTTTTGCCACCTTTGGATGTCAGACATGAGAGGGAACAGACAACACAATTAAACAATGAAAATTTTTGCAATCATTCACATCCACTATCTTCAGAATATCTTGATTTTATTACCTTCAGAATCATTTGTGAATTTCTACATAATCCTTATATGGCTGAATCTGCATTTGCCTAATAATTTCCTTCATGATTCCATTGTGATTTTAGAAGATCTCAAATTTTAGCATGCATTAGAATCATCTGAGGGCTTGGAGAACTCTGGTTTCTTCCCCAGTTTCTCATTCAGCAGGTCTGGAGCAGGAGACTAAAAATGTGTATTTCTAACAATTTGTAGGTGCTGCCAATGCTGAAAATCTGGGAACCACATTCAGAGAACCATTGTTCTAATCATATACAACTGAACCAGACAGTCCACACACTTACATATCCAAGTCAACTTGGTAGACACACCCCGATGACAGCTTTCTCATTACTAAACATAGGATGACTCTAGAAAAACTGACACCTGTGAGTACTGTGCATTTCACTTGCAGAGCTGGCCTCACTTGCCTTTCTCATTCATAGCAATAGGATTCCTTGTTTTTAATCTGTTCCCCCTTCTATTCATCACAAAGACTCCATTTCCTAATTCCTTCTGCTGGGTTTATCCATGTGACTCCATTCTCAGCAAAGGTAAGAGTCATATCCTTAGGTCACATACTGGCCCCTTTCCCTCTCCCTGATGATTGGAATATAAGCATTGTAGAAAACCACTTTAAGGATGACATAGAGAGAAGCTGGATGGACCTAAGTCAGCCCTCGATCAGGCCACTGCATAAGCCCAGGGTGGCTTTGTTGTTTACAGGCACATGAAAGGTAAACCAAATTCTTTTTTTTTTTTTTTTTTTTTTTTGGTAAACCAAATTCTAATTTGTTTAATTTCTGAAATTTGGGGGCTTTGTTATAAGCAGATTAATTAAGTTTAATCTATCTATAGTGTAGAAACCAGTAAGTAAAAGAACTTCACAATACACAGGGTCAAGTTTGATTTTGTTTTAAGCCCACTGTTGTTGTTGTTGTTGTTTTACATTTATATTCGGGAAAATCAAACACCCTTTACTATTTAATGAAAAACCACATTATAAAGGATTATTGAAGTTAACATTTTGGTAGTATCCACTAGGTCTTTGTGAGGTTAATTTTTGTCTGGGTGTGATGTAAGTATCAGATTTTCTTTTAATTCTCAATGAGGATCCAGCTGTCCCAGCACATGTGCTGAATGTCAGTGTGTAATGGTAGCTCTGCCTTGTTGCTAGTTGGCATTATCCATAGGCCTCCTTTGGGCTTTCCACTGCATTCCTTTGGTCTGTATTCCTATCTCTGTACTGATACTATACTGATTTAATATTCTGTAATTTTTCATTTTGAAATTATTATAGATTAACAGGAAGTTGCCAAAATAGTACTCAAGGGTCGGTACCATTTACCCCATTTCTTCAGGGTAACGTCTTACATAATTATAGGACAGTCTCAAAACCAAGACATTGACATTGGAACAATCGACAAACCTTCTTCAGATTTCATTAGTTTCATGTGCACTCATTTTTGTGTATGTGCCTCTATGCACATTTAATCACATGTGTAATTTGTGTAACTACCACACAGTTTCCTTGTGCCAGTTTTCTGTAACCACACTTTCCCCTTCATCCTTAACCCCCAACAGCCACTAATCTGTTCTCCATGTATATAATGCAATGTCTCTTCCCTTATTTACATGACCTTTGGTCTCTTTCATTTTCATTTCACAATTTTTAATACACACAATCCTATTTTTGCCAGATTTCATTTACTTTGGAGCAACTTCAAGTTGTAATGTGTTGTTAATTTTTCATTAGTTTATAGAAATACCCTTACATTTTTTTGTAGATCTTAAATCCTGCAAACTTGTTAAACTCACTTAGTTGTTCAAGGAGGGTTTGGGGTTTTTTTAGCTGTTTCTTTTTTTGTAGATTATTTGGGGTTTTCTGCATACATTATTGTGTCATTTGTAAACAAGGACAGTTTAACTTCTTCCTGTCCATTCTATATGAACTTTATACAGAAATTCTTTTCTTTTTTATTTTTCTTGATTTATGTCATTGCCTACAACTTTCAATACTATGTTGAATATGAGGAACAAAAGCAGACATTCTTGCTTTGTTCTTGTTTCTAAAATAAATTCATTCAATCTTTCACCATTAAGTTTGATGTAAGACTTTTGTTGATGTTTTCTATGAAGTTAAGGAGGTTCTCCTTTGTTACCACTTTGTTGAGATATTTTATCATGCATGGTTGTGCTATATCATATGCTCTTTTGCACCAATTGATGTGATCATATCATTTCTTTTTTAGACTGCTGTAGTGAACAATGTTGAATAATTTTGAATATTGGGCCAGCTTTAAAACAAATTTTTTTAAATTTCTTTTCAGTGCTCCAGAATTCATTGTTTATACACCACACCCAGTGTTCCATATAATACGTGCCCTCCATAATACCCACCACCAGGCTTACCAACCTCCACCCCCGCCCCTTCAAAGCCCTCAGTTGGTTTCTAAGAGTCCACAGCCTCTCATGGTTCATCTGCCCCTCCAATTTCCCCCAACTCACTTCTCTCCATCTCCCCATGACCTCTATGTGATTCCTTATGCTCCACAAATAAGCAAAACCATATGATACTTGACTCTCTCTGCTTGACTTATTTCACTCAGCATAATCTCTTCCAGTCCTGTCCATGTTCATTCAAAAGTTGGGTATTCATCCTTTCTGATGGAGGCATAATACTCCATAGTATATATGGACCATATCTTCTTTATCCATTTGTCCATTGAACAGCATCTTGGTTCTTTCCACAGTTCGGTGACTGTGGCCATTGCTGCTATGAACATTGGGGTACAGTTGGCCCTTCTTTTCACTGTATTTGTATCTTTGGGGTACCCAGTAGTGCAACTGCAGGGTGATAGGGTAGCTCTATATTTAATTTCATGAGGAGTCTACACACTGTTTTCCAAAGTGGCTGCACCACCTTGCATTCCCACAAAGGGTTTCCCTTTCTCCCTTCTCCACATCCTCTCCAACACATTTTGTTTACCGTCTTGTTAATTTTAGCCATTCTAACTGGTGTAAGGTGGTATCTCAGTATGGTTTTGATTTGAATCTCCCTAATGGCTAGTGGTGATGCACATTTTTTATGTGTCTGTAAGCCATTTATATGTCTTCTTTGGAGAAGTGTGTGCTCATATCTTCTGCCCATATTTTATGTGATTATCTGTTTTGTGTTTGTTGACTTTGAGGAGTTCTTTCTAGATCTTGGATATCAGCCCTTTGTCTGTACTGTCATTTGCAAATATCTTCTCCCACTCTGTGGGTTGCCTCTTTGTTTTGTTGACTGTTTCTTCTGCTGTGCAGAAGCTTTTGATCTTGATGAAGTCCCAAAAGTTCATTTTCATTTTTGTTTCCTTTGCCTTTGGAGACATATCTTGAAAGAAGTTACTATGGCCAATGTCAAAGAGGTCACCACCTATGTTCTCCTTTAGGATTCTGATGGATTCCTGCCTCACATTGAGGTCTTTTATCCATTTCAAGTTTATCTTTGTGTATGGTGTAAGAGAAGGATCGAGTTTCATTCTTATACACATAGTTGTCCAATTTTCCCAGCACCATTTATTAAAGAGACTGTCTTTTTTCCACTGTATATTTTTTCCTGCTTCGTCAAAGATTATTTGACCATAAAGTTGAAGGTCCATATCTGGGTTCTCTGTTCCACTGGTCTATGTGTCTGTTTTTGTGCCAGTCCCATGCTGTCTTGGTGATCACAAGTTTGTAGTAAAGCTTGAAATCAGGCAATGTGATGCCGCCAGTTTTGTTTTTCTTTTTCAACATTTCCTTAGCAATTTGGGGTCTCTTCTGATTCCATACAAATTTTAGGATTATTTGCTCTGGCTCTTTGAAAAATGCCTTTGGAATTTTGATTGGAACGGCATTGAAAGTATAGATGGCTCTAGGCAGTATAAACATTTTAACAATGTTTGTTCTTCCAATCCATGAGCATGGAATGCTCTTCCACCTTTTTGTGTCTTCTTCAATTTATTTCATGAGTGTTCTGTAGTTCCTTGAGTACGGAGCATTTACCTCTTTGGTTAGGTTTATTCCCAGGTATCTTATGGTTGTTGGTGCTATAGTAAGTGGAATTGATTCTCTAATTTCCCTTTCTGTATTTTCATTGTTAGTGTATAAGAAAGCAACTGATCTCACAGAACAAACTGAGGGTTGCTGGGGGGAAGGGGGTTGGGAGAAGGGGGTGGGGTTATGGACATTGGGGAGGGTATGTGCTTTGGTGAGTACTGTGAAGTGTGTAAACCTGGCGATTCACAGACCTGTACCCTTGGGGATAAAAATATATGTTTATAAAAAATTAAAAAAAAAGAAAGAAAGCAACTGATTTCTGTACATTGATTTTGTATCCTGCCACATTACTGAGTCGCTGTATGAGTTCTAGTAGTTTGGGGGTGGAGTCTTTTGGGTTTTCCATATAAAGAATCATGTCATCTGCGAAGAGAGAGAGTTTGGCTTCTTCATTGCCAATTTGGATACCTTTTATTTCTCTTTGTTTTCTCATTGTTGTTGCTAGCACTTCTAATACTATGTTGAACAAGAGTGGTGAAAGTGGTCATCCTTTTCGTGTTCCTCATCTCAAAAGGAAGGCTGTCAGCTTTTCCCCATTGAGGATGACATTTGCTATGGGTTTTTTATAGATAGATTTTTATGAAGTTGAGGAATGTTCCCTCTATCCCTATACTCTGAAGTGTTTTAATAAGAAACGGATGCTGTATTCTGTCAAATGTTTTTCTGCATCGATTGAGAAGACCATGTGGTTTTTCTTTCTTCTCTTATTGATTTGTTCTATCACATTGATTGGTTTGCGAATGTTGAACATCCCATGGATAAATCCCACCTGGTCATGGTGGGTAATCTTTTTAATGTACAGTTGGATCCTATTAGCTAGGATCCTGTTGAGAATCTTAGCATCCATATTCATCAGGGATATCTCCCAACTCATGTTACAAGGCCAGTATTAGCATAATACAAAAATCAGAAAAAATAATGCAAGGAAAAAACCTTATAGATTGATGGAAATTTAAACACGATAATCTTCAAAAAATATATTTTTTTAGCAAATGGAATGAAACAATATAAAAAATACATACCATGACCAACTGGAGTTCATTCCTGGCATAAAAAAGCTGGCCCATTTGGTCCAATGTGTCATTCAATGCTCTTGTTTCTTTATTGATTTTCTGCTTAGATGATCTATCACAGAGAGTGGCCTGTTAAAATCCCCTACTATTAATGTAGTCATATCAACATGACACAAAGCAGGGGCTCATACAGGTTTGGTATTAATTAAAGGTCTGCTCCCTATACACTTAGCCTTCTAATGTTAATGTAAGGTAACATAATGTGTAGGGATTTATAGCATCCTTATACCTTGAGCATTCTGTTTAAGCAGAAGCACAAATGACAGTGAGCACACTTCAGAGAAACTCCAAAGGAACTAGAGGGTATCGTGATTAGCAAATTTCACTCATATGTGGAATTTAAGAAACACAACAGAATAACATGGGAAAGGGAAGGAAAAATAAAATAAGACAAAATCAGAGAGGGAGACAAGCCATAAGAGATTCTCAACTATAGGAAATAAACTGAAGGTTGCTGGAGGGGACTTGGGTGGGTAAATGGGATAACTGGCAAATGGGCACTAAGGAGGGCACTTAATATAGTGAGCACTGGGTGTTATATGCAACTGATGAATCACTAAATTCTATCCCTTGGAAACCAATAATACAACTGATGAATCACTAAATTCTACCCCTTGGAAACCAATAATACATTATAAGTATTAATTTAATTTAGATTTTAAAAATCTTAAAAAGGGGCGCCTGGGTGGCTCAGTGGGTTAAAGCCTCTGCCTTTGGCTCAGATCTTGATACCAGGGTCATGGGATTAAGCCCTGCATTGGGCTCTCTGCTCAGCAGGGAGCCTCCTTAATCCTCTCTGTCTGTGCCTGCCTCTCTGCCTACTTGTGATCTCTGTCTGTCAAATAAATAAATAAAATCTTTAAAAAAATCTAAAATAAAATAAATTACAGAGGATCAATGAAGCCCAGGTTTATTACCCAGCTCCCACTGTGCATATGCATACATGCATGCATGTATACATTCATGCATACATTCATTACAAGTAGACATGCATGTGTGCATGTGCTACTGGGAATGAACACTTGTGTAACCCTCTTGAAAAAATCCATCACTTATGTCAGCCATTCTATTCCTAGGTATTTGTCCAAGATAAATGGAAAAATATATCCATACAAACATGGATTTCATAGCATCTTTCTTTATAATAACCCAAAGCTGTAAAAAGAAACCCAAATATCCATTGATGAGTGAATGAATAAACAAAGTGTGATATATCCATTCACTGGAGTAGTACTTAGCAAAAAAAGAGGGAGCGAGAACAAACTATGAAAATATGTAACATCCTAGAGAGTCTTGAAATCTCTGGGCTGAGTTTTAAAAAAAGAGTACATGCTTTCTGATTTTACTTATATAAAACTGCAGTGACAGAGTTTGATCAGTGATTGCCCTCAGAGAGGGGCAAAGGGAAGCACAAATTCTAAAGGGCAGAAGGCAGCATTGGGGATTAATGAACATATTTGTTATCTTGGCAGTGAGGATATTTTGTGGGTATATGGACATGCCAAGACTGATTAAAAGGTATACTTTACATATGTGCAGTTCATTTACATCACAAATTCCTCAGTAAGTTTGTGAAAAAAAATGTACACCCTGTTTATCATAGCATGTCATAGCATATCATAGCATCTCTGAAGGGAACTTGCCATATGATGTATTTCCGTCACAAAGACAGGCATAACCCAAATCCTAAGACTGAATCTCTGAACAAGTATGAAGAAGTTTCTGAATCAGGACTTAGGTGCAGTGGTGGAAGGGAGGAATGAAAGGCCAGTTTCACGTTATCACAGCAACTGAAACTACTCCATTCATGGTTTAATTTTTTTTATTTAAAAAATATATCTTATTTATTTACTTATTTATTCAATAGAGAGAGACTGAGAGAGAGAGAGAGATAACATGAGCAGGCAAACCCCAGGTAAAGGGAGAGGGAAAAATAGGCTTCCCCCGAGCAGGAAGCCTGATGCAGTACTCAGTCCCAGGACCCTGGGATTGTAACCTGAGCCAAAGGCAGATGTTTAATGACTCAGCCCCCCAGGCACCCACAATGCAGTTTTAATGTCATCGTGAACATTCTGGATCTTGTTTGATTTTAATAGCTTTTTTTGGAGCTGTATTGAGATGTAATTGACATATAACATTGTGTTAGTTTAAGGTGTACAAACAATTGATTTGATACATGTAGCTAACACCCTGTCACATAATTATCATTTTTGTAGTGGAAGACTTCCATCCTACTCTCTAAGCAACTTTCAAGTATACAATACAATATTATTAACTGTAATTCCAACGTTGTACATTAGATCCACACAACTTATTCATCTTCTAACTGGAAGTTTGTAGCCTTTGACCAGCATCTATTTGTCTACAATTTCTGTCAGTTGATCTTGGGAGCTTTGAAGAATGCTTTGTTTTAAGATGAATTTAGTTCAACTTCTCTAAAGCTTCATCTGATTTCAAATCCATTTATTAAACAATATATAACATGCAATTTTGGTGTGTCACACTGTATGTGACACTACAGAAAACTCTAGAGGAAAATAAATGAACCATATTATTTTAATGAATGACACTAAAAATATAATTATTTCACTGGAAGAAAATATTTTTATACACAATGGTTACACTTAATTTTAATGAAAGTGAAATGCTATTCCTATACTACCTTCAAATAATCAAATTCTTTGTGAAAACCTGGGGAAATTAAAGTATGATCAGTATTTCCAAATGACATTTACCACATTCAACATCTTTAAATTCAAATTGCATTAAATCAAGCAAAAATAGCTCATGTCCAACATAATGTTCTTTTGACTTCTACAAAAATCCATAAATGAGAGTGACAACAATTTTATTTGTAAATTGTGTGTCTCTACAGGTCATATGCTCAGCACATTACTTGTCAGTCATGCTTTAAAGCCATATAATTTTTTTCTGATCAAAAAGTAATATATGTTCCTTACAAGAAATTAGGAAGTTTTTTAGAAATGACAAAAACAAGAAAGAAAATCCATAGTTTAAACATTTATTTTTATTTTTTATGTTCAGTTACCCAGCATATAGTACATCATAAGTTTTTGTTGTACTGTCCAATGATTCATTACTTGCATATAACACCCAGTGCTCATTACTACATGTGCCCTCCTTAATACCCATCACCCAGTTACCCAATCCCCCACTCCCTTCCATACTGTAACCCTCAGTTTGGTTCCCAGAGTCCAGAGTCTGTCATAGTTTGTCTCCCAGTATGATTTCTTAACAGTCGGTTTTCCCTCCCTTCCCCTGTGGTCCTCCATGCTATTCCTTCTGTTCCACACATGAGTGAAACAATATGGTAATTATCTTTCTCTGCTTGACTTATTTCACTTAGCATAATTCCCTCCAATTCCATCCACGTCAATGCAAAGGGTGTTCGTCCTTTCTGATGGCTGAGTAATACTCCACTGTATTTATGAACCACACCTTCTTTATCCATTTAGCTGTTGATGGGCATCTCAGCTCCTTCCACAGTTTGGCTATTGTGAACACTGATGCTATAAACATTGGGGTGGATATGCCCCTTCTTTTCACTATGTCTGTATCTTTGGGGTAAATACCTAGCAGTGCAATTGCTGGGTCATAAAGTGGTTCTATTTTTGCTGTCTTGAGGAACCTCTATACTGTTTTCCAGAGTAGCTATAACTCCTTGCATTCTCAGCAACAGTGTAAGAGAGTTCCCCTTTTGTCACATTCTCACCAACGCTTGTTGTTTCCTGTCTTGTTAATTTTTTCCATGCTAACTGGTATAAGTTGGTATCTTATTGTGGTTTGGATTTGTATTGCCTCGATGGCTAGTTATTTTAACATTATTTCATGTGTCTGTTAGCCATTTGTATGTCTTCTTTGCAGAAGTGTCTGTTCATGTCTTCTGCCCATTTATTGATTGGATTAATTGTTTTTTTGGTGTTGAGTTTGGGAAGTTCTTTAATAAATCTTGGATACCAGTCCTTTATCTGTAATGTCATTTGCAAATATCTTCTCCTAGTCCTTGGGTTGTCTCTTAGATTGTTGACTGTTTCCTTTGCTGTGTAAAAGCTTTTTAACTTGATGAAGTCCCAAAAGTTCATTTTTGCTTCTGTTTCTCTTGCCTTTATAGATATGTCTTGAAAGAAGTAGCTGTGGCCAATGTCAAACCGGTTACTACCTATGTTCTTCTCTATGATTTTGATGAATTCCTGTCTCACATTGAGGTGTTTCATACATTTTGAGTTTATCTTTGAGTATGGTGTAAGAGAACATCAGTTTCTCTGAGAGAAACTGAGGTCGAGTTTCATTCTTCTGTGTGTAGCTGCCCAATATTCCCCACACTATTTATAGAAGAGACTGTCTTTTTTCCATTTGATGTTCTATCCTGAATTGTTGAAGATTAGTTAACCATAGAGTTGAGGGTCCATTTTGGGGTCTCTATTTTGCTCCACTGACCTATGTGTCTGTGTTTGTGCCAATACCATGCTGTCTTGATGATCACAGATGTGTAATATAGCTTGAGGTCAAGCATTGTGATGCCCCCAGCTTTGGTTTTCTTTTTCAACAATCCCCTGGCCACTCTGGGTCTGTTCCATACAAATTTTAAAATTGTTTGTTCCAGCTCTGTGAAAAGTGTCAATGGTATTTTGATAGGGATTGCTTTGAAAGTATAGATTGCTCTGGGCAGCATAGATATTTTCACAATATCTATTCTTCCAATCCATAAATATGGAATGTTCTTCCATTTCTTTGTCTCTTCCTCAATTTCTTTCATAAATGTTCTGTAGTTTCCATATCATAGCTCCTTTGCCTCTTTGGTTAGTTTTATTCCTAGGTATCTTAAAGTTTTTGGTGCCATTGTAAATGGAACTTATTCATTAATTTCTCTTTCTTCAGTCACATTGTTGGTATATAGAAATACAGCTGATTCCTGTGCATTGATTTTGTAGTCTGCCATGTTGCTGAAATGCTCTATGTGTTCTGGTAATGTGGAGGTGAAGTCTTTTGAGCTTTATACATAAAGTATCATGTCATCTGCAAAGAGAGAGAGTTTGACTTCTTCTTTGCCAATTTGAATGTTTTTATTGCTTTTTGTCTGATTACTGAGACTAGGACATCTAGTACTGTGTTCAACAAAAGTGATGAGAGTGGGCATCCTGATCACATTCCTGAACTTAAGGGAAAAGCTTTCCCCATTTCTCCATTGAGAATGATATTTGCTGTGGGCTTTTTGTAGATGGCTTTTATGATATTGAGGTATGTACCCTTTATCCCTACACTGCAGAGAGTTTAAATCAAGAAAGGATGCTACACTTTGCCAAATGCTTTTTCTGCATCAGTTGAAAGGATCATATGGTTCTTGTCCTTTCTTTTATTAGTGTGATGTAACACACTGATTGATTTGTAAATATTGAACCACACTTGCTGCCTAGGAATAAATCCCACTTGCTTATGTTGAATAATCCTTTTAATATACTGTTGGATCTGATTGACTCATACCTAGATGAGAATTTTTGCATCCATGTTCATTAAGGATATAGGTCGGCAATTCTCTCTTTTGATGGGGTCTTTGTCTGTTTTTTTCTATCAAGGTATTCTTTCTCATAGAAAGAATTTGGAAGTTTTCCTCTCCTTTCTATTTTTTTGGAACATCTTCAGAAGAACAGATATCAATTCTTTAAATGTTCGGTAGAATTCCCCCTGAAACCCATCCGGCCCTAGATTCTTCTTTTTTGGGAGATTTTTTAAATTATTACTTCAATTTCCTTGCTGGTTAGGGGTCTGTTTTAGGTTTTCTATTTCTTCCTGTTTCTGTATTGTTTTTTATACATTACCAGGAATGCATCCATTTCTACCAGATTGCCTAATTTGTTGGCATATAGCTGCCCATAATATTTTCTTATAATCCTTTGTATTTGCTTGGTATTGGTCATGATCTCTCTTCTTTCATTCATGATTTTATTAATTTGGGTCTTTTCTCTTTGATAAGTATGGCTGGGGGTTATCAATACTATCCATTCTTTTAAAGAACAAGCTCTTAGTTTTATTTTTTATTCTTTTTTAAAGATTTTATTTATTCATTTCACAGACAGAGATCACAAGTAGGCAGAGAGGCAGGCAGAGAGAGGGGAAGGGAAGCTGGCTCCCTACTGAGCAGAAAGCCTGATGTGGGGCTTGATCCCAGGACCCTGAGATCATGACCTGAGCCGAAGGCAGAGGCTTTAACCCACTGAGCCACCCAGGCACCCCTCTCTTAGTTTTATTGATCTCTTCTGTTGTTCTTTTGGTTTCTATTTCATTGATTTCTGCTCTAATCTTTATTATTTTTCTTCTCCTGCTTTGCTTGGATGGCTACATATTTCCCCCTTATGACCTCCTTTGCAGTATCCCATAGGTTTTGAACTGATGTGTTTTCATTCTCATTAGTTTCATTAATTGTTTAAGTTCTTCTTTAATATTCTGGTTGATCCAGTCATTCTTAAGCAGGATGTTCCTTAACTTCCAAGTGTTTGCATTCCTTCCAAATTTTTTCTTGTGATTGAGTACTAGTTTCAAAGCATTGTGCTCTGATAATATTCAGGGAATATTTTTGATCTTTTGGTATCAGTTGAGACCTTATTTGTGACCCAGTATGTGGTCTATTCTGGAGAAAGTTCCATATACACTCAAGAAGAATGAGTATTCTGTTGTCTTAGGGTGGAATCTCTGTATATATCTACAAGGCCCCTCTGGTCCAATGTGTCATTCAAAGCTCTTGTTTCTTTGTTGATCTTCTGCTTAGGTGATCTGTCCATTGCTGAGAGTGGAGTGTTGAAGCGTCCTACTCTTAATGTATTTTTATCAATATGATTCTTTATTTTGGTTAAGAGTTGGCTAATGTAGTTGGCTGCTGGGGGCATAGATGTTGGGGGCATAGATATTTACAATTGTTAGATTTTTCTTGTTGGATAGACCAATTAAGTATGATATAGTGTCTCTTTACATCTCTTACTACAGACTCAAAATCTAATTTACCTTATATGACAATAGCTATCCCAACTTTCTTTTGAGGTCTGTTGTCATGATAAATTGTTCTCCATCCCCTCATTTTCAATGTGGAGTTGACTCTATATTCAAAATAAGTCTCTTGTAGACAGCATATTGATAGGTCCTGTCTTTTTATCCCATCTGCAATCCTGTGCCATTTCATAGGAGCATTTAGGCCATTCACATTGAGGGTAACTATTGACTGATACGAATTTAGTACCATTATATTGCCTGTAAAGTCTCTGTTTCTATAGATTGTCTCTGTAAATTTCTTATTTATATTACTCTTGGGATCTTTCTCCTTTTATTGAATCCCCCTTAATATTTATTGTAGGGTTGGCTGGGTGCACACATATACTTTCAGTTTCTGCTAGTTCTGGAAGCTCTTTATCTTTCCAACCATTCTGAATCACAGCTTTGCTGGATAAACTATTCTTCACTGCATGTTCTTCTCATTTAGTCCACTGAATATGTTTTGCCAGCCCTATCTGGTTTGCCAGATCTCTGTGGTTAGGTCTGATATTATTCTGATGTCCCCCGCTCCATACATAAGAAATCTCTTCCCCCTACCATTTCTTAGGATAGCTTCTTTGGCTCTAAGATTTGTTAAGTTTCACTATTATATGCCAGGCTATTGGTCTACTTTTATTAATCTTGGGAGGGTCCTCTCTGCATCTTGGAGAGGAATGCTTATTTGCTTCACCAAATTAAGGGAGTTCTCAGCTATGATTTGTTCAATTATATCTTTTAATCCTCTCTCTTTCTCCACCACCCCCCCCAGGATACCAATAATTCTGATATTGGAATGTTTCATGGTGCCATTAATCTTTCTAAGTCCTGTTCTCATGGGCTTCTAGCTGTTTATCCCTATCCCGCTTGGCTTCCTTCCTTTCTATCAACTTATCTTCTAGCTTGCTGATTCATTCTTCTTCCTCATGTACCCTGGCTGTAGAGTATCCAGTTTAGACTGCATCTTATTGATGGCATTTTAAAGTTCAGCCTGGTTAGAGCTCACTTCTGCCCTTGGAGATTCTATACTGTTGTTAATTCTTTTTCTCAAGTTTAGCTATTGACTTCATAATTGTTACCCTGAAGTCTACCTCTGACATCTTGCTTATATCCATGTCCTGTGTTATATCCATGTTCTGTGGCAGAGGACATTGTCTCCCATTCTTTGTTTGTTTGTTTGTTTGTTAGGAGTTCCTCCTCCTAGGCATTCTGTTGATGGATGGTTGAAGGAATGTACAAGTATCAAACATGACCCAAGCAAAATGCACCTATGAAAAAATCCAAAGTGGTCAAAAGCTACCACAGATATAAGATCAAAGCCAAGATGATCCAACATAATAAAAAGAGAAAGAGAGAGAAAAAAGAGAAAAAAAAATGGGGTGGGTGGGGAGAAATATTATAATCTCTCACAATGGACACAGTAGGGTGATCTGCCTATTCTTACTTAATTTTTGGTCTCTGTGTTAGAAGACTCTATATCCCAAAATTGCAAAGAAATCAGAACTTACATATATATAAAGATAAAATTGAATAGCATGAAAAACAGGCCAGTATGGGGCATAGGTCTACAGAACACATATATGAAAAAGAAAAGAAAAGTTAAGGAGCAATTTAAAACATAGAATAAGAATCTATTTCTATGAACCAATTTGAAATGGAAACAGAGTTTAAAAAACATAAGAAAAGAAATTAATAGAGAAATGTAAAACTTCAGCCTGAAGTATAAGCAAGTCGTGGGGGAACACCTGGAGCAACCTATTTTATTTTCCCATGGTGCTGGAGTTTTACAGTCCTGTGGGAAATAAGCTTAAGCCCATTCATCTTTTCTTCTCATCTGTCTTCTGGTGGAGGGGCCTGCTGCTTGGCTTCTCAGAGGTCTTTGCCTGGGTGGCTTTGTCCTCCCATCACTTGTTGAGGGATGGGCTTAATGTGAGCTTGTTAGCCGCATGACTTTTTTTTCCCCTGGTGTCTTTCCACTTCTCTTTAGAGGGTTAGAGCAAATATGGTGGTGCAGTTATCTTCAGCCCACAGACACAATGACACAGTCCACACCTTCCCCCTCAGTCCCTTCACCCTCCCCCCTCGCCATCAACAGATCCTCCAGATCAATCTGTTTCCACCTCTGCCCACACCAAAATCCACAGATTTCTGCATCTTCTGGGGGAGAGCCTGTTGTGTTGATTCTCAAATGTCTTCCTCCCTTGTAGCAGAGTTGCTCTGCCCTTGCCTGGGGCCAGGCTAAGTAATCTGCTCCAGTAAGCTCCATATGGCTTTTGTTCCCTGAGGTTTTTCAGCTTTAGAGGATGAGAATGAAAATTGTGGTTTCTCAATCTCTGGCCTCAGAGATGAAAGTCTGGATGCCTACTCCTCTGTGCGGCCTCAGAGAAAAGCAGTCAATCATTACTGTCTCCCTGCTCTCTGGCTGTACTCTGTGCTCACCCAGCCTATGACTGAGCCTTTTTATCTCTGGCACATGACTATATTTGGAGTCTCCAAACTCAGTAGACCCTGCGGTGCTCCTCCCAGGGGAGGAAGGGGTCTTTTCCTGGTTCTGCTACTTTTTGGGTCCTTGCTTGGAGAGCAGTGGCCCAACTGTGCCTTGGATCATGGTTTATGGCTAGCCTGAGCTGAGATACGACACTTGGGCTCACTCTTTGCAGCCAGATTCCCTGCTCCAATGCCTGGGAGCTCTGCCACACTCAGGCATCATTGGTCTTCCTGTGACCCTGAGGATCCTTAGGCCACATTGTCCCAGTGAGTGTTCCATCTCCTGCTTTTCTGCCTGAGTGACACTCCTCACCAGAGCAGACTTCTAAAATTTCTAATTTTGTGTTCCCCTGCTCTGTCACTGTCCAGAAGCCAAGTGATGAAGGCTCCCTCCCACTCCTGCATGGGTTATCGTCCCATATATTGCCCCAGATTCACTTCTCCATACCTCCTACCTTGTGGAAAATGGTTGCTTGTCTATTTGTAGAGTTGCAGCTATTCTTTTCTTCAATATCCAGTTGACTTTGCAGGTGTTCAGAATGGTTTAATAGCTATCTAGCTGAATTTCTGGGACCAGACAAATTAAGGCCTCTTAATCCTCCACCATCTTGTACCCCTTCACGTAAATATCTATTTTTAAAAACCCAAGAGATGTTCTGTTAGGAACCTTGTGCCTATCCAACCAGTGCTTTTCCTAAAAAGAATTTAGACACATCTGTATGTATTAAATATCTGTATTAAAATTATTTCACCAGCACTTTCAACTTAATAATGTACATATATTTACCTGAGTCATGAAATATACTTATCAGAATGAATGTACAATGTTTAATTCTGCAACTAGAATAGTTTCTGAAGTGCTGCAGGGACCCAAAAATGTGTGTTCAGAGGATGTGCTTACCCTTTACCTGCTGCAACAATCTTTATGGCTGGTCTCTGAGTTTTGAATCTATTTTTCAATGGTAAGTAATATGAATGTGAAAACACTAGCATGTAAATCTTTCCCAATGCCTGGACATTTGCTCAGAATATATTCCTAGAATTGAATTTCTCAGATAGAGATGGCTTATTTTTAAGACTATGAATCCAGGTACCCACAAGCCCTTTTATATTTGCACACCTGGCAGTGTATTTCTGTGTGTCTCTCCTGAAAACAAGGCAGCTGTGGAGGCTCTCATTAAATGTACTAGTTGCCATGCAATATCTGCTCAAATTTCTTTTAGTATTCATGAGAAATCTGCAAGACGCTAGATGGCTACCTTCCCACCCCACCGCCATTCTCTCTTTCCTTCTTAACCTATTGTGTACTTCTTGACCCTTCTTAGCATCTAAAATTTTATACCTCTATAAGTTTTTCTAATTTTCTATCTACCAACCCCATAACTTTAAAAAAAAGATCAGAGATTTTGTTTTTTTACTTTGTTTTCTCCCTGTACCTTATTTAATATCTGCCACATGGTAGGAGTGATTTTTTTTTCTTTAATAAATGACTAACAAATGAATGAATAGACATCTAAATATACATTTATTTTGAATACAGCTGTGTGAGTCTATAGTTTTCCTTTTTAGAAATCAGGCCAGGAGGAGGAGTCAAGATGGCGGAGAAGTAGCAGGCTGAGACTACTTCAGATAGCAGGAGATCAGCTAGATAGCTTATCTAAAGATTGCAAACACCTGCAAATCAATCGGCAGATGGAAGAGAAGAAGAACAGCAATTCTGGAAACAGAAAAACAACCACTTTCTGAAAGGTAGGACTGGCGGAGAAGTGAATCCAAAGCGACGGGAAGATAGACCCGGGGGAGGGGCCGGCTCCTGGCAAGCGGCGGAGCAACGGCGCACAAAATCAGGACTTTTAAAAGTCTGTTCCACTGAGGGACATCGCTCCAGAGGCTAAACCGAGGCGAAGCCCACGCGGGGTCAGCGTGGCCTCAGGTCCCGCAGGGTCACAGAAGGATCGGGGGTGTCTGAGTGTCGCAGAGGTTGTGGGTATTGGAATGGGAAA
This sequence comes from Mustela erminea, assembly GCF_009829155.1. Lineage (NCBI taxonomy): Eukaryota > Metazoa > Chordata > Mammalia > Carnivora > Mustelidae > Mustela > Mustela erminea. Next base: position 27,259,877 of record NC_045618.1, read on the forward strand.
ACCGGCTACAGAGACAGAGCGGACAATAAGCTCACAGCTCGGTGTTATCTTGAACCGGTCGCAGGCTCGGTGAGCTCGGAGAGCAGCCGGAGTTCAGGCAGACGGGAGTAACTGGGCGCTGTTCTCTGAGGGCACACTGAGGAGTGGGGCCCTGGGCTCTCGGTTCCTCCAGGCCGGAGACCAGGAGGCCGCCATTTGTATTCCCGTCCTGCAGAACTCTACGGAAAGTGCTCAGGGAACAAAAGCTCCTAAAAGCAAACCCGAGCAGATTACTCAGCCCCTGGTAAGGGTGGTGCAATTCCGCCTGGGGCAAAGACACTTGAGAATCACTACAGCAGGCCCCTCCCCCAGAAGATCAACAAGAAATCCAGCCAAGATCAAGTTCACCAACCAAGGAGTGCGGTTTCAATACCAAGGACAGCAACAGAATTCCAGAGGAGGAGAAAGCAAAGCAAGGAATTCATGGCTTTCTCCCTTTGATTTTTTTAGTCTTCCAGTTAATTTAAATTTTTTCTTTTTCATTTTTTTTCTCTTCTTCTGCTAAAATTTTTTTAAAATTATACCCTTTTCTTTTTTAACGTTTTTTAACTAGCTTATCTAATATATACATTTTTTCTTTTTTATATTTTTCTTTATTCGTTTTCTTCTTTTTAATTCTTTTCTTTTCTTTTTTCTTTTTTTTCTTCTTTTTTTTCTTTCTTTCTTTTTGAACCTCTTTTTATCCCCTTTCTCCCCCCTCACGATTTGGGATCTCTTCTGATTTGGTTAAAGCATATTTTCCTGGGGTTGTTGCCACCCTTTTAGTATTTTACTTGCTCCTTCATATACTCTTATCTGGACAAAATGACAGGAAGGAAAAATTCACCACAAAAAAAAAACAAGAGGCAGTACCGAAAGCTAGGGACCTAATCAATACAGACATTGATAGTATGTCAGATCTAGAATTCAGAATGACAATTCTCAAGGTTCTAGCAGGGCTCGAAAAAAGGGATGGAAGATATTAGAGAAACCCTCTCGGGAGATATAAAAGCCCTTTCTGGAGAAATAAAAGAACTAAAATCTAACCAAGTTGAAATCAAAAAAGATATTAATGAGGTGCAATAAAAAATGGAGGCTCTCACTGCTAGGATAAATGAGGCAGAAGAAAGAATTAGTGATATAGAAGACCAAATGACAGAGAATAAAGAAGCTGAGCAAAAGAGGGACAAGCAGCTACTGGACCACAAAGGGAGAATTCGAGAGATAAGTGACACCATAAGATGAAACAACACTAGAATAATTGGGATTCCAGAAGAAGAAGAAAGAGAGAGGGGAGCAGAAGGTATACTGGAGAGAATTATTGGGGAGAATTTCCCCAATATGGAAAAGGGAACGAGCATCAAAACTCAGGAGGTTCAGAGAACACCCCTCAAAATCAATAAGAATAGGCCCACACCCCGTCACCTAATAGTAAAATTTACAAGTCTCAGTGACAAAGAGAAAATCCTGAAATCAGCCAGGGAAAAGAAGTCTGTAACATACAATGGTAAAAATATTAGATTGGCAGCTGACTTATCCACAGAGACCTGGCAGGCCAGAAAGAGCTGGCATGATATTTTCAGAGCACTAAACGAGAAAAACATGCAGCCAAGAATACTATATCCAGCTAGGCTATCATTGAATATAGAAGGAGAGATTAAAAGCTTCCAGGACAAACAAAAACTGAAAGAATTTGCAAACACCAAACCAGCTCTACAGGAAATCTTGAAAGGGGTCCTCTAAGCAAAGAGAGAGCCTACAAGTGGTAGATCAGTAAGGAACAGAGACAATATACAGTAACAGTCACCTTACAGGCAATACAATGGCACTAAATTCATATCTCTCAATAGTTACCCTGAATGTTAATGTGCTAAATGCCCCAATTAAAAGACACAGGGTATCAGAATGGATAAAAAAACAAAACTCATCTATATGTTGCCTCCAAGAAACTCATTTTAAGCCCGAAACACCTCCAGATTTAAAGTGAGGGGGTGGAAAAGAATTTACCATGCTAATGGACATCAGAAGAAAGCAGGAGTGGCAATCCTTATATCAGATCAATTAGATTTTAAGCCAAAGACTATAATAAGAGATGAGGAAGGACACTATATCATACTCAAAGGGTCTGTCCAAGAAGAAGATCTAACAATTTTAAAGATCTATGTCCCCAACGTGGGAGCAGCCAAATATATAAACCAATTAATAACAAAATCAAAGAAACACATCGTCCATAATACCATAATAGTAGGGGACTTTAACACTCCCCTCACTGAAATGGACAGATCATCCAAGCAAAAGATCAGCAAGGAAATAAAGGCCTTAAATGACACACTGGACCAGATGGACATCACAGATATATTCAGAACATTTCATCCCAAAGCAACAGAATACACATTCTTCTCTAGTGCACATGGAACATTCTCCAGAATAGATCACATCCTCGGTCCTAAATAAGGACTCAACCGGTATCAAAAGATTGGGATCATTCCCTGCATATTTTCAGACCACAATGCTCTGAAGCTAGAACCCAACCACAAGAGAAAGTTTGGAAAAAACCCAAATACATGGAGTCTAAACAGCATCCTTCTAAAGAATGAATGGGTCAACCGGGAAATTAAAGAAGAATTGAAAAAAATCATGGAAACAAATGATAATGAAAATACAACGGTTCAAAATCTGTGGGACACAACAAAGGCAGTCCTGAGAGGAAAATATATAGCGGTACAAGCCTTTCTCAAGAAACAAGAAAGGTCTCAGGTACACAACCTAACCCTACACCTAAAGGAGCTGGAGAAAGAACAAGAAAGAAACCCTAAGCCCAGCAGGAGAAGAGAAATCATAAAGATCAGAGCAGAAATCAATGAAATAGAAACCAAAAAACAATAGAGCAAATCAACGAAACTAGGAGCTGGTTCTTTGAAAGAATTAATAAAATTGATAAGCCCCTGGCCAGACTTATCAAAAAGAAAAGAGAAAGGACCCAAATAAATAAAATCATGAATGAAAAGGAGACATCACAACTAACACCAAAGAAATACAAACTATTATAAGAACATACTATGAGCAACTCTACGCCAACAAATTTGACAATCTGGAAGAAATGGATGCATTCCTAGAAACACATAAACTACCACAACTGAACCAGGAAGAAATAGAAAGCCTGAACAGACCCATAACCAGTAAGGAGATTGAAACAGTCATTAAAAATCTCCAAACAAACAAAAGCCCAGGGCCAGACGGCTTCCCGGGGGAATTCTACCAAACATTTAAAGAAGAACTAATTCCTATTCTCCTGAAACTGTTCCAAAAAATAGAAATGGAAGGAAAACTTCCAAACTCATTTTATGAGGCCAGCATCACCTTGATCCCAAAACCAGACAAGGATCCCATCAAAAAAGAGAGCTATAGACCGATATCCTTGATGAACACAGATGCGAAAACTCTCACCAAAATACTAGCCACTAGGATTCAACAGTACATTAAAAGGATCATTCACCATGATCAAGTGGGATTTATTCCAGGGCTGCAAGGTTGGTTCAACATCAGCAAATCAGCCAATGTGATACAACACATCAATAAAAGAAAGAACAAGAACCATATGATACTCTCAATAGATGCTGGAAAAGCATTTGACAAAGTACAGCATCCCTTCCTGATCAAAACTCTTCAAAGTGTAGGGATAGAGGGCACATACCTCAATATCATCAAAGCCATCTATGAAAAACCCACCGCAAATATCATTCTCAATGGAGAAAAACTGAAAGCTTTTCTGCTAAGGTCAGGAACACGGCAGGGATGTCCTGCTATTCAACATAGTACTAGAAGTCCTAGCCTCAGCAATCCTACAGCAAAAGGAAATTAAAGGCATCCAAATCAGCAAAGAAGAAGTCAAATTATCACTCTTCACAGATGATATGATACTATATGTGGAACACCCAAAAGACTCCACTCCAAAACTGCTACAACTTGTACAGGAATTCAGTAAAGTGTCAGGATATAAAATCAATGCACAGAAATCAGTTGCATTTCTCTACACCAACAACAAGACAGAAGAAAGAGAAATTAAGGAGTCAATCCCATTTACAATTGCACCCCAAACCATAAGATACCTAGGATTACACCTAACCAAAGAGGCACAGAATCTATACTCAGAAAACTATAAAGTACTCATGAAAGAAATTGAGGAAGACACAAAGAAATGAAAAATGTTCCATGCTCCTGGATTGGAAGAATAAATATTGTGAAAATGTCTATGCTACCTAAAGCAATCTACACATTTAATGCAATTCCTATCAAAGTACCATCCATCTTTTTCAAAGAAATGGAACAAATAATTCTAAAATTTATATGGAACCAGAAAAGACCTCGAATAGCCAAAGGGATATTGAAAAAGAAAGCCAACGTTGGTGGCATTACAATTCCGGACTTCAAGCTCTATTACAAAGCTGTCATCATCAAGACAGCATGGTACAGGCACAAAAACAGGCACATAGATCAATGGAACAGAATAGAGAGCCCAGAAATAGACCCTCAACTCTATGGTCATCTAATCTTTGACAAAGCAGGAAAGAATGTCCAATGGAAAAAAGCCTCTTTAATAAATGGTGTTCGGAAAATTGGACAGCCACATGCGGAAAAATGAAATTAGACCATTTCCATACACCACACACAAAAATAGACTCAAAATGGATGAAGAACCTCAATGTGAGAAAGGAATCCATCAAAATCATTGAGGAGAACACAGGCAGCAACCTCTTCAACCTCAGCCGCAGCAACATCTTCCTAGGAACATCACCAAAGGCAAGGGAAGCAAGGGCAAAAATGAACTATTGCGATCTCATCAAGATCAAAAGCTTTTGCACAGCAAAGGAAACAGTTAACAAAATCAAAAGACAACTGACAGAATGGGAGAAGATATTTGCAAACGACATATCAGATAAAGGACTAGTGTCCAGAATCTATAAAGAACTTAGGAAACTCAACACCCAAAGAACAAATAATCCAATCAAGAAATGGGCAGAGGACATGAACAGACATTTCTGCAAAGAAGACATCCAGATGGCCAACAGACACATGAAAAAGTGCTCCATATCACTCGGCATCAGGGAAATACAAATCAAAACCACAATGAGATATCACCTCACACCAGTCAGAATGGCTAAAATCAACAAGTCAGGAAATGACAGATGCTGGCGAGGATGCGGAGAAAGGGGAACCCTCCTACACTGTTGGTGGGAATGCAAGCTGGTGCAACCACTCTGGAAAACAGCATGGAGGTTCCTCAAAATGTTGAAAATAGAACTGCCCTATGACCCAGCAATTGCACTACTGGGTATTTAACCTAAAGATACAAACGTAGTGATCCAAAGGGGCACGTGCACCCGAATGTTTATAGCAGCAATGTCCACAATAGCCAAACTATGGAAAGAACCTAGATGTCCATCAACAGATGAATGGATCAAGAAGATGTGGTATATATACACAATGGAATACTATGCAGCCATCAAAAGAAATGAAATCTTGCCATTTGCGACAACATGGATGGAACTAGAGCGTATCATGCTTAGTGAAATAAGTCAAGCAGAGAAAGACAACTATCATATGATCTCCCTGATATGAGGAAGTGGTGATGCAACATGGGGGCTTAAGTGGGTAGGAGAAGAATCAATGAAACAAGATGGGATTGGGAGGGAGACAAACCATAAGTGACTCTTAATCTCACAAAACAAACTGAGGGTTGCTGGGGGGAGGGGGTTTGGGAGGAGGGGGGTGGGATTATGGACATTGGGGAGGGTATGTGCTTCGGTGAGTGCTGTGAAGTGTGTAAACCTGGCGATTCACAGACTTGTACCCCTGGGGATAAAAATATATGTTTATCTCCCTCCCAATCCCATCTTTTGTAGCAACATGGACAGGACTGGAAGAGATTATGCTGAGTGAAATAAGTCAAGCAGAGAGAGTCAATTATCATATGGTTTCACTTATTTGTGGAGCATAACAAATAGCATGGAGGACATGGGGACTTAGAGTGGAGAAGGGAGTTGGGGGAAATTGGAAGGGGAGGTGAACCATGAGAGACTATGGACTCTGAAAAACAATCTGAGGGTTTTGAAGGGACAGGGGGTGGGAGGTTGGGGTACCAGGTGGTGGGTATTATAGAGGGCACGGATTGCATGGAGCACGGGGTGTGGTGCAAAAATAATGAATACTGTTATGCTGGAAATAAAAAAAAAATATATATATATGTTTAGAAAAAATAAAAAATTAAAAAAAATAAAAATAAAAATATCTGAGGAGAAAAAAAAGAAAGAAAGAAAGAAATCAGGCCATATTCTTATAGACACTAAATCTGCCCCAAGTGCAGGGGAGGCCACACACACACACACACAACACACACCTGACCCAGAGTCAGAGGGCACCTGCAGAGAATACAGATAGGCAGGAGAAATCAGTTCGGAAAACAGAACTGAAGAAGGTGAAAGTTGGTGCCCTGAGGAAGACCAGTGGGGACAGCGGACCTCCTGGTTGGTTTCAACAGCTCACTCACATTTTCCTGTCCACCTTAGCCATCCTTGCATTTCATATTCCCATTCATCAAACTTGTCATCCCAAGAGTCTCTTGCAAGCTTCCTTGCTCCATGTCACATTGTCCAAACCCTTAGTCCAGTCTTCTCAACATTTCAGATGAAGAGAAATCTCCAGAGGTCCCTGTTACAAACTAGAATGTAAGTCACTTAGTCACAAAGGGACACATCAGAGATGAGATATGGGAAATCACATGTTTAAAAGTCCACGTGGCACACAGTTCCAAGCTGCACACAGAATCTCCTTGTGTTCAGTTTTTATACATCCACGTGGCTTCCTGGGCCTGCTGTAACAGAGTACCATAAACCAGGTGGCTCAAACAAGCTTTAAGGGATCTCCCAGCTGAAACACACAGGAAAGATGTCTGAAGGCTTTCTCAGAGCTATTGTTAGCTTCTTCAAAGATCCTGTTTTAAATGTACATTCATTTGTCTCTAGGGCTGCCATAAAAACAAAGTACCAGAGACTGGGTCCCTTAAGGAACAGAAGTTTATTGTTGCATAGTCCTGTAGGCTGAAAGTCCAAAATCAAGGTGTTTCCAGGTTTTGTTTCTTCTAGGGGCTGTGAGGGAAGGGTCTGTTACAGCGTCTGCCCTGGATTCTGGTGTCCTCAGACATCTGTGGCTTAAAGATGCTATTCTTCCTGTATCTTCATGTTGTCTTCCCTCATTTTGTGGCTGTCTCTATGTCCAAATTTCCCCTCTTATAAAGACACATAATATTGGATTAGGGCACACCCTAATGTGCCCTAGCACATTAGCTAGAAGTGACCTAGCTGGTCACTTCTATAAAGACCTTATCTCCAAAAAGTCACATTCTGAGGTACCGGGGGTTAAAAACTCCAACATATTTTTTTTGAGGGGATGCAACTCATTCCATAACAGGCCCCCAGGGAACTTTAATGGGACTATTGATATTTCTACAATCCATTGTCCCTTGCTGGCTATCCTAAGCTCTAGGATACCTGAGTCAGTCATAGGAATCCTGATTTCTTTAATGCCTAGTCTTACTAATAACTAAAAAGAATGGGAAACTGTTAACTGTTTTTTTGTTTTTTTCAAGTTACCTGATACCCAAAGCTCTGTGAGATAAGCATTTTATCCCCAGTATACATATGAGAAAACTGAGGTCAAGTCAATCAGCAACTTGGTATTATACTCAATTTCATCAACCTCAAAGTTCAAAACATTACCAACAAAATCAGATATTGAGGATCTGAGTATAATCCATCCTGGAACAAAATTCCCCTTCATCTGTGGAGCTTTGAAACAAAAGGAACAAGTTGTCTGTTCCCAAAATATAGTGGGGGACATGCACCAACTACTAGTTGGAGACTTCCCATTGAAGGATAAAAGGAGTCATTGTTCCCAAGCAATTTGAAATCAAGGAAGCCAAATTCCATTAGGTCTGAAGGTCAAAACATGGTAGTAGGTGGGTCTCAGCTAGGTGAAACCAAAGTATCCTACATTTTCTATGAAATTCAGCACCTGTGGGGTGCCTGGGTGGTGCAGTCAGTTGAGCATTGGACACTAAAATTAAGAGATTTTCTCTCTGAGAAGTGTGCTCTGAAGAAAAAAGCTGAATGTAAAGCTGTACAACCTTTTGTAAATATCTTAGAAAGATCAAAAGTTCAGTGTACTCAGTAACACAGAAGTCTTTTTAAAGAGACTGAGTGTGATTCACAGATGCCTTCAATCAAACCAGAAAGCATTTAGGAAGCTTAAAGACATTGTCTTTTAATGATTTCAGCAAAGGAAACGTGGAGATGGGATTATCTAGACAGGACAAATGGTCAAGCCTCTTATTTAATAAAGAGAAACCCCATGACATACATGTGTGACCCACAAGTTTCTTGAAAATTTTATATCAGCAGAAACAGCACTAGCTTGTATTGAAAACTATAGAAAGAATAAAAATAAAAGAAGATTGTTGGAACCTCATAATTCTACTAGAAAGCGACAGGCTGATAAAACTACTAGCTGTACACAGGTGCTGTATTTCTTTTTCTTTCTTTCTTTCTTTCTTTATCTTCTTCTTTTTTTTTTTTTTAGAGATTTATTCATTTATTTGAGAGAGAGAAGGAGAGCAAGAGAGATAGCACAGTAGTGGGAGGGGCAGAGGGAGGGGCAGAGAGAACCTGAAGAAGACTTTGCAGGGAGCGTGAAGCCAGACATGGGACCCAATCTCTTAATTTTAGTGTCTTTTGCTAACCTGGATAGTTTGAGGATTTCTCAAACCATCAAGTCTGGTTCCCTTTTGTTGGGCAATTTTTCCCTCTTTTGCTTTTTACTAAGCAAACAAAAACCAGACTTCACGTTCAACACTTGGAAGTCACTTATAAGTTCTGTTTTCCACACAACCACAAGACATGCTAAGCTTTCTGACACTATATCCCTCTTCTTCCAGTATCCAATAATGCATTCCTGATTTTCTTCTATCTTCATCATCAGTGCCCATAATGTTCGAAATGTTCATACTGATACTCTGCTCACTAACTTTGATATTCTTTAAGCTGCATATAGGTTACTCTACTGTGCACCTCACTTCTTCCTGATTCCTCACTGGCAATGACATCCATTTTTTTTTTTCCCCTACTAATAGTCTGTTCAAGGTAACTGAAGTTTTTCCTACCATCTCAAAATTTTTCTAGTCCCCCTACTTTCCAACTTCAAAGCCCTTTCCACATTTTTAGTCATTTGTTATAGCAACACCCCCCTGGTTCGAAAAATATGATTAGTTTTCTTTTTTAAAAAAAGATTTATTTATTTATTTGACAGAGTCTAGGTGGGGAGGAACAGAGGCAGAGGGAGAGAAAGAATCTGAAGCAGACTCCCCACCAAATGCAGAGCCTGACTCAGGGGTTGCTTCCAGGACCCTGAGATCAAGACCTAAGCTGAAATCAAGAGTCAACTGCTTTAACCGACTGAGCCACTCAGTTGCCTACAAATATATGTATTAATTTTCTATTACCACCATAACATATTGCCACACTGTAACTGGCTTAAAACAGCACAAATTCATTATCTTTTAGCTCTGTAGATCAAAAGTCCCATTCCAGTCTCACCAGGCTAAAATTAAGTTGTTAGAAGGGCTTTGTTTCTTTGCAGATATCCCTAAGGGGGACCTGTTTTCCTTTTTCACTTGAACTGCTGAAAGAATTATCTTCCTTACGTGCAGAACCTTCCATCTCAGAACAAGCACTTGGAGCAGCAACTCATCCTCATGCCATCTTCCTCTTTGCCTACAGCTAAGAAAGTTTCTCTAGGGCCTTTGCTTTTAAAGACTAATAGGATTCGCATTAGGGTGTAGACCTCTTACCAGGGGGAGTATTGTTGCATCTACCACATGGACAAATGTAAAAATTCGTGAAATATAAACTTAAGAGTGTGGTGCTTTAGTGTTTTGTGACTTATAGTTCAATAAAAGTACATTTTTAAAAATAGGTGACATTAAGGCTTTGGGAACTGACCTGATGAATAACAAGAAAAACAACCCAAGCCCCCTCCACATAGCAGAAAACAGAGGCACGGAATGAAGAATAGGGTGAGGGGCACCTGGGTGGCTCAGTGGGTTAAGCCTCTGCCTTTGGCTCAGGTCATTGTCTCAGGGTCCTGGGATCGAGCCCCACATCAGGCTTTCTGCTCAGTGGGGAGCCTGTTTCTCTCTCTCCGCCTGTTTCTCTCTGCCTGCCTCTCTGCCTACTTGTGATCTCTCTCTCTATCAAATAAATAAATAAAATCTTAAAAGAAAAAAGAATAGGGTGAATTTGAAGATGTTTTTGAGCCATGGATCAACTAATTCAAAAGCCAAAAGCTCAGCATTTTCCATAATGTGAGTTAGTAAATTTCCTTATTTTTAAATTAATTTTAATTAATTTCTCTATTATTTCCAGGAAAAGTCATTGTAAGTGGGAATGTATCCACTTCATAAGTGGAAGGTCACTTTCAGCTCCTATAATGACACTGTGTCCTAAGACTATTACTATACTGGCTCTAAGGTAGTTTCATACACTGCCCGTGCATGTAACACTTTCTGGACTTTTTTTTTTCTTTTTAAGATTTTACTTGTTTATTTATTTGTCAGAGAGAGAGAGAGAAAGAGCAAGAACAAGCAGGTGTAGCAGCAGGTAGAGGGAGACGCAGACTTGCCACTGAGCAAGGAGCCTGATACAGAACTCGATCCTAGGACCTTGGGATCATGACCTGAGCTGAAAGCAGACACTTAATTAACTGAGCCACCCAGGCGTCCCAACACTTTCAATTGATTTTGCATTTGATTATAAAATCTACCTTAGAACTAAAAAAGCACTGATGGTTTTGTATGAAATGTCTTCAGAATTAGTCTCATAAACCTCATATACTTTGTCATAAAATTATAGTGAGTCTCTGAATTTACAGTACCTATTAGTTTGTGGTGGGAAGAAAATTATGTGTGTTAAATATTATTATGAAAGAATAGCTATTTTAGCTGTGATATGTGCACAACTTTCAAATTACGTGCTTCTCTTTGAGAAAGAAATGTTGATGGTATTTTATTTTGTGGCAGGTGTAGAGATTCCTTGTATGTGGGATTTGGCCTCAGCCTGAGTGTAAAAAGAGAAAAAAAAACTCAAAGGAAATGAATATATTGTGATGTTAATGTTCAGCTATTTATAGATAGATACATATTTCTTTGATTTAATGAAGCATGAAGAAGTTGCATAAACATTTCACTTTCAATCCTCACTCCTTCAGACATCCCAATCAGAGATCCTGAGTCTCTTCAGGCTCTGATGGACCAACCATGGTCAGTTTGGGTAACGGGGCAGAAGGAAGATAGCAGGTGCTACATCTTCAGAGGGAAGAAAGAAATGTTCTCCTTTAAAAAAGATAGATTTCTGAGGGCAGACTCAAATATGGAACACATGTTAACACTGTTTAACATAACAGGATCCCCAGTGTGGTTTCTCATTTCTGTCATATTTATTCCTCCTACAGAAATGTGTAATCTATTCCAGTAAGGCCAAGAGATTTAATCACTTTTGGCTCAACCTTGAGGCAAGAACCCTGGGTTATCTCATACACAGTTGGGTGTCTGACAAGATATTGTCATCACAGATGTCCTGTAAATACAGTTTAAGCTGGACAGGCTAATAAGAGCAGGCTTACTGACAAAAGATAGTCTTATTTTAAATACCAATCCATTATATACAATAATCATTTTCCATATCTGAAATGAAGAATTTCCTCCAAAACTTAAACTTGAAAACAATGATATACATTAAAAGCTGAAGACAATAAGAATTCCAGTTTTCATGAACATGGCAAAAGATGAGGATCTGTCTCTTCATAAATTGGGGGAAGAAGGAACAGAAACACTGTGTTCATACATGGATGATTTTCTACCTTCAACACCTGTCATGAGACTATAAAAACAAAGATGGGTACTGATACAAGGAAAAGTAAGAAAATCTCTCTGTCAGAGGATAATCCAGTCTAAGGAGGAGTCGGAAGGGTGCATCCCCACACCACACTCATGATTCTCCAAATCCAAACGGGAACCATGGAAAATAGAAGACCCAGGTAGGGAACCAGGAGGACAGGAGTTCCCAGCAGGATTTTGCAACTGATAGTGGAGGCAGGAGCTAGGAAAATCCTGCATGTGAGGAACTGACTAAAAGAGAAGGCAAATGTGGGGGGTATAACCCTGGAGGCCAGACCCTCAGGGTAATCTGTCCTTTCTGCTCACTCTGTGTAGGCCTTGTTCTCTGTGTAGGCCTTGTTCTCGTTAGTCTATGATGAAGTAACACTCCTCAACTAGCACAGTGTCTGAGCTTTGGCACCCTCCCACACACAACATGAACAGGGATCTCTCCTTTTCTAACTATGTCCTCTCTCAGATGTTTCAGTGAACAGTTCATTAATGACTTTTGGAGATAATAATTTGTCAAATTAAAGTATGGGAAAATTGTCATTTGTTGTTTTATTTTAAAGTCCTCCCCAGAGGGAATTTCCTTATCTGATAAAGATACAAAAATTCATAGCCAGCATTATATTTGACAGTGAATTATTAAAAACTTTCTCTCCAAATTTGAGAATGAAATAGAGATGTTTGGTCCTGACAGCACAAAAATGCAAGAAATAGAATAAAAGAATAATGATTGGAAAGAAGGAAATAGGAAATGCCATTTCTGTGAATGATTCAATTATTATGTAGAAAATACAGGAGTTTATTCAGATACATCATTCAGATACTTATTATACTAGCATAACTTATTAGAAAATGAAAATTTAAACAGATGTCATTTACAGTAGCCTCAAAAAATCACATTTTTAAGAATAAGTCTAGTAAAAGAAAGAAGACTATTCGACAAAAATACTTAAAAATCATGGCTCAGAGAAAATAAAAAAAAAAAAAAAAAAAAAAAGCCCAAGTAAATGGAGGGATATATATAATACTCATTAGTTTGATTCTTCCCAAACTTATCTGTAGATTCAATACAATCCCAATCAAAATCACAGCAGGTATTTTTCTGAAAATTAATGAACAATGTATAAAATTTACATAAAAATGAAGAAGGAAACTAGCCAAGGCAATCTTGAGAAAGGGACAAAGTTAGAAGACTTAGACTTTAGTGCATCTAGACTTATGACACAAAGAATGTTAGTTCAAGGATAGCAAAATATATCAATGGCACAGAATAGTCCAGAAAAACAAAGAAGTGTCTTTTTTTTAAAGATTTTATTTACTTATTTGAGACAGAGAACATGCGGAACAAGAGAGAGCGCACATGAGCATGGGGGTGAGGAGGGACTGAGGGAAAAGTAAACACAGACTCCTTGCTGAGCAGGGATCCTGACACTGGGCTCCATCCCAGGACTCTGAGATCATGACCTGAGCCAAAGGCAGATGTTTAACCACCTAACCCACTGAGCCACCCAGGTGCCCTTAGAAGTGTCTTTCAATAGAGTGCTTTGTTAATTGAATACCCAGGCAGAACAACATGTCTCTTAAGTCCTACTCATACCATACACAAAAAATTTAATCCTAGATAACTTTCAGGCAAACCTGGAAAGGTAAAACAATAAAATTTCTAGCAGATATTATTAGAAAATATTATGTTTCAGAGGGGTTAGCAAACATTACTTCTTTAGTGAACAAAAAAAACATTGCTTACCATAAGGAAAATGAGTTGTCAATTGGACTGCATAGATATCTGCTTTATATTCAAATATACCATTAAAAAATACTAATTAAAAGGAAGTCACAGAAGGAACAGAATAGTTTCAGTCCATATATCCAACACAGGATTCAAATCCAGAATATATAAGGAGGTCCCATACTAAGAGACAAAAAGCATAGCAGGAGAAGGGACAAAAGTAGGATGTGTTGTTCTACATTGTTAGTCATCACAAAAATGCAAATTACAACCATAGCAAAGTACCAGTACCATCAGAATGTCAGAATGCCTAATAACAAAACTCTCATAATATCACATACTGCTGAGGAGGGGAGCAAGGAGAATCTGATCTTTCCCTGGTGAGAGTGTAAAGGAATATAATCACTTGGGAAAATTATCTAATGTTGACCATATGCTTACCCTAGGACTGAGAAAGTCCATCACTTGGTAAGTATCAGCTAGAAATACGTATATATGTATACCAAAATAAAAGCAAAAACTATGGACAAGAGTGTTCCTAGCATAATTATTAATAACTGCTAGAAATGGGAAACAGTCCAAACACACATCCATCAACAGAGTGGGTACCTAAACCATGGCACATTCACACAACGGAATATTCACAGGAACAAAATGAGCAAACTCTGCTGCTTGCAATACCACAAATGGGTCACACAAACATAATGTTGAGTGAAATAAGATAGACGGGCTCACAAAAATCACATGGTGTACTTCCACTTAAGAAAACTTCAAAAGCAGACAAAACTAATCTATGGTGTTAGATGTCAGTGGCTTCCCAAGGGCATGGAGTGGGTTGGGCTTTTGGGGAGTGAGATTTTTGTGAAAATTCATCAAGATGTGTATTTATGAATTACATGTCTATACAAATGTTTATTTTAAAACACAAAGTAGCCAGGGTTAAATATGTAATTGTAATATTTAAGATCTGGAAGAAAAACTACAAAGCATCTTATTCAGTGGCTCTGTTCTGTGGGCCAAAACGGAGATGAAGTGGCTAAAGGGTAATGTCTGTGGTTGAATCAGTGGAGGAACTAGAGCAGAAAGGGGTTCCTGGTGCTTTCCAGGGCAGGAAGCCTTTTCCAGCTTTCCCTGTCAAAGTAAACACTGGTGTTCTCTTCAGTTTTAGATGTCATTGCCATAAAACATGAGACACAAGAAATCCTATAGAAATAGAGGTAGGGGGCATCTGGGTAGCTCAGTCAGTTGAGCATCAGACTTTTGGTTTCAGCTCAGGTCATTATCTCATGATCATAGGACTGAGCCTGGCATCAGGCTCTGTGTTCAGTGAGGATTCTGCTTCATATTCTTCCTCCATCTACCTCTATGCCTCCCTGCTCATGCTCTCTCTCTCTCTCAAATAAATAAATAAAATCTTGAAGAAAAAAAAAAATAGATGTAGGAAGGTAATCCCTTAAAGGAACTTGCCAGACTGCACTAACCCTTATGGGAAAGACTAAAAGCGAGCTCTCTCCTTATCCATTCAATTCCAACACTTTTCAGTATGACCCTCTGATGCATATTCATCTTGCCTATGTAGGGGATGAGCACGGTGGACATATTATTCTCAGATTTAAATTTTTTCTCAGAGAAGCAGTGATGGTATGGCTGCACACTGATCATTTTACTCACTGATCATTATACTCACTAATAAAAACATTAATGTTTTCTAAACACATAAAGCTTACAACTCTCAATTGGAGTCTTCCTCATGTGTAAATCCCACAACTTCCCATAACCCTCCATGCAGTGAGGATGAGTTCTTTTACTCAGCTAAGGAAGCTGCCTCTCCCAGAGAGTTGGTGAGTCTCAGAAATCACTGTCCATGAAGGACATGATTCAGGAGACCTAAGTTACAGGTGGGATTTGCATTTCATGTAGTACTCCTTAGATGCTAATTATAAGGCATATGGTTAATTATATGCTCATTATTTTTGTGGCTGAGTAATAAGACAGTGAATTGGACAGTATCTTCTACTAGCCTATCTCAAGAACTGTTCTGTTCATAGATAACATTTCTATTCACAGCTGTTTTTATAGACATGATTCACACCACCTAGTTGGCTGTGTCCACACATTTCTTTCAGCATGTTATTTAGAATAGAAGGCAAGTAAGAGTGAAGTTTGCTGAACTCTGCGCCCAGCCCTGTGCTTGGGTATGATCATGCCCATTTCCAGCAAGACTAACTAGGAGTGTTCTTGGCACAAGACAGGAAAGGATAAGAAGCTCCAGCTCCTCCCACTCCAGGTTCCAGTCCCCAGGACCTGTTCCCACTCTCCCAGTGCACAAGCAGCAGCCACCTTCCTCACCTTCACCACTGGCAGGAAGGTAAAGAACACCCAGCTAGCCCTGGACCTACTCCTCCAGCTTGTCCCCTCCTCTCACTTTACATTGCCAAGATGCTATCTTGCTACCTTCTCCACTAGGAGAAGGTAGAGGGTAATTTAATCTAATTGAGTCAACAAAAACATGTGTTTTCTAGGCCCACAGCTCATAGGACAAACAGGGCAACAAGGACTTGACAAATATTTAATCATGATGAATGGAATCAGATTAATTCAGATCCTCCCTAAAGAAGCTCTAGCCTTCCTCCCAAGTATGGCTGAGCTTGGTAGAGTAGAGGCTGGTACAAGACCTCAATCATCCATCTTCTTCCCAGGCTGGTGTGTACCCCTTGCTGTCTGCCCTCCACATCGTGCTTTGATGCCAGACTGAAGACACCTCTGCAGTCAGCAGGCAGAAACAGCTTTTGCCTTCAGACCATGGGTCTCTAACCTCCTGAAAAGGACTATTTCTCCTTATCACAGACTCAGGAAAAGTTTAACATCATCACTATGAATTGTCAAGTTACTTTTATTCAAATGTCTTACACAAATTGTTTTGAATGGCATATTTTTCATTATTACAAGATAAACATTTATCATCATGATAAGAGCCCCTGCAATAGCATCTTAACCAAAATGCCTTTCCAAGAGATAGGACATTTCAGCAATGATTAAACTTCCTCTTACTGATAATTTCTTTTGCCAAAAAATGATGCTTTTAATAAATACACATTGAAGACTTACCTGGGCTATTGAAGATAGGCTTTTGGCTGCAGACAGGTGATGTTTCATTTCACCAGGCCAAACTAAGTGCCTACTAGATGAAGAGCAATGTGCTAGATTTGGAAAAGATGGGACAATAGAATTCATCTCCTCTGCCTAGTTCAGCTCAAGATGGTAGAGGACAGGTATGAGTGGGGCTTAGTAAGACCAAAGAGGGGATGGAAAATGAAAGACGCTCCCTTTCTGGCTGCAGATTGCTAGGTAAATGGCATTTTTAACTGTTCTAAAGAATGATGCTGAAAAATGTGCAAAGCAACTGGGAAGCTGTTTAGTAAAGAACATCCTCGGGGAAGGGTCAGTCTCCAAAATTTTTTTCCTAAGGTCAGACTAGACCAGCCCTGACTGCGCATGTGCCGGATGAGGGGATGGGGATGAGGGAGATGGGGGCATTATGGACATATAAGATGAAGACAAGAGCCCATACCCTCCCGCTCCAAAAATTCTGGATGACAGTTTCAAAGGCTGGATCCTGAGAGAAGGAAAGGAATGAGATGGGATGGCTGAGACCAGTAATATTTACATGCAAGTGATAAGGCGGAACTGGGCCATATTACCTATCTGTAAGGTTTGCCACTGTCTGCGAAAGAAAGCTGGGCAAAAACGGAGAGAGGACTGACTGAAATGCAGAGTAGGGAACACAGCTGGAACCTGATTTTTCACTAAAAGAATTTTTCTTCCAGGGATCAAAGACTTTCCCTCTGCCTATACTAGGCTCTGAAGTGATGGATTAATCATTTTTATTATTAGCAATTATTTTATTAGCAAACATTTTTATTGCTCTCTGGCCACATGCAAACCTCTCTGAGGGGTCTGGTTGGATGATAGAGCATGCCAGCACATGGTGGCAGACTTGGGGAGAGATTGCAATGGGAAGAAAATTAGGAAATATGTAACATTTCATGAAAGCTCCTGAAAGGCAGGAGCTGGCTGCCCCCTGTTTCTCTTGTACATACTTCATGAGCCTGTATTAAATTAGGCACTTAATCGGAAAATCTGTTTTTAATTCACCCACGGTGTAAAATGTCATCAAAGCAGACATTCCAAGAGTCCTTTTGCCCCTCTCAGTTCAGTTTCTTCCTGCTGCACACCTGGGAAGGAAGTGCCTTGGCACTGCCCATGGTGACAAAAGGCCATTAAGAAGGTACATGTGCTTAGTCTGGATGGGCTGTGAGTGGCTTGTGACAGAGGACTGAGCTGATCCTTGATGCAGAGACTAACAGAGGAACTGACATTTTGCAGTGCTCCTAAGAAAAGGACAAGGACAGGCTTTATTCCACTCAACTTCAGGTTGCCCTGAAGAACATCAGCTCTACCCAATGAAATAACATGCTTTTCAATTGTCCCTGGTCCCTGTTTCAAACACCAGGGCAGAGAGACTCCCGACAGTCTTCGGTCGGACTTTTGCCATTTGCCCTCTTTCTTTCCATGAAGCTTATTCCAGCAATGGGTCCAGACACCTCAAATACAATCCTGAGCATGTCACAGATGTCTGTTTGTCTTGTATCTACAAGCACTTGAGGGTCCAGTGGGCTATGATGGTGATTTGAGCAGCTGAAAGCCTGCTGTCTACCGTGTGAAGGCCAGGAGTCCCATCACCATACAGCAAGTAGATTGCAATAAAAACCCTTGTTCTTCAGGCACAGATTATGTTCTGATGGCGCCTGGTAAATGAATTCCATTGACCAGAGCAGGGGGAGGAGGCTGACTTCCCTTTGCTCTCAGCAGGACTCCCTCCCCACCAGCAGCCCCTGCTCTCCTTCTGGACCCCTAAACTTCTTTCTCCAGCCACTCCTGCTGAGTGTACTTACTGCCTTTCCAGCCTTAACACTGGTGGTGTCTCTTCTTTTGATCTTTTACCAGCTGCTTCCTTTTTCACAAATGCTTCCTCTAAAACCCATTTCACCCATGAAAGTTTTCATTGATTTCCTACCACTGTAAGATCCATAAAAGAGTATGAGAAAGAGATTGAAGGTCACTGAAAAGGCAGGTCCCCCTGCAGCTGGCCAAGCCTGTTCACATAGCAACATCTGTGCCTCATTTTAGTCACTGTTAGTGCTGAAAAAAGTCCCGTGTGACAGGAGCAAGAAAAAACTAAAAACAGTGATTAGATCTAGCCCTCTTCCCACCCAACCCTGGGCATCTGAGACTGTCTTGCTGAGAGAGGGACCACCAGGGAGGGAGAAGATGGTCTTTTAATAAGTTGATAAATCACTTAAAATAAGGTGTAAAAAAGCAGGATTTAAAGAAAGCAAAGACAGGATTATGGAAATTTTACTCTGAAAATGAAGAATGGCAGGGACGAATGAATGAAGACGAATCTAGAAAGACCGGAAGTGAGTGGGAAGGAATGAGCTGGGTGTGGAGCAAGTACTTTGGGCTCTGGGAGGAAGAGAGAGCCCAAGCGCCAGGTCGGTGCTGGTGACAGGGAAAGGGACAGGCAAAAAGGATTTGCTTCTAGTGAGTACTTCTGTGGGTTTGCACCTGTCTCCTTTTGGTTTTCTTTAAAGATGCCTGTTGGGGAAGTAGCCATAGTGTCCCTCCCACTGGAGGGGATCCATTGCCCCCATCAGTGCCCAGGGTCCAGAATATTTCCCTCAGATGGAGGCCAGGAATTAAGCTGTTGCTGATCCCGGGTTCACCTTCCTTATTAGCAGAAATCATTCCGTTTTCTGGGGTGAATGCTGATCTTGCCAAGTCTGCTTTCCCTCTGTGAGTAAAGCGTTGTTCCAACCTGAACTGTGTGTATCGAGTTCTCCTTGGTGACCCCAACCTAATATGTATATGGATGAAGTTCTCAGTGACTGCTCTCATTCTACTTAAGTGTCTATACCACATGGCACCTGTTTCAGCCCACTAGTTTATCTGCCCCCTGCAGGAGGGAATGGGGGCCTCTGCCTGCAACAGGAGAGGGGAGCATACAGCCCACCACCCTGCATTTGCTATCTGGAGACTGTGCTGAGGTGGGAGAGCAGCACACACTGCAGACACTGATCTTGCTGGGTCTCCCTCTGTGAATAAGGCATTGTTCCAAACAATACCTTTTGTCTGGCAACCGCAACTCCACAGCCGGTGCAGTGAGCTGAGGCCTGTGGTGGGACCACCACTGCTGGTGGTGTGCTCTGGTGCTCTTCACTGTCCTCCACAGAGTGAGGATCCTCACTGGGGGTTGTTAGCTGGAGCCTCCTGCTCCACAATGCGGGGGAAGATTTAGATATATTTTGTATTGCTATTCTCAGTTACTTGAATGCTGCTGTTTTGAGACAGGGTGACCCGCAGCCCAACAGTTATGTAATTGTATCTGCCGAAGTCAAACACAGATCCTCCAACTGCTGTTCATTTCATGACTGATTAGCGAAGCTTAAAACTGTTTCTTGTGATTGATTGGTCAAGAGGAGAACTGTTGGTCCCCTGAAACTAGTTTAAGTTAAAATAAAAAACAGAGTTCAGCCTCAAAAATTCCCTGAGGAGACAAAACTAGTTCAGTCATACAAACAAAGCTTAAGTTAACTTTTATTTATTTTTTTTTTTTGCAAGACTAACTTGCCCTATGTTATTTCTTGTTTATGTCTTTGGAAATCATAAGCAAAACTTAAACTGCTTCCCAATATTGGTATGAGGTAACCAGTAACAAAATCCCTATCATTTAAGGAAATTTTAATGTAATAACTAATCAATGTGAAGATTAGTCCCTGACTGCTCACTATATAAGCTCTTCTATGACAGTATAGAGCCTCAATCCATGTTTTAGTTTGAGTGTTCTGGGTGCAAACTTTTTGGTGTGTGTGCAATAAACTTTTACTGATTACTACTTTGACACTGACTACAAACAAAAGCATTCCATGTTCTGACAACTGAGTCTTCCCCTTTCTCAAAACAACCCCAACCTCAAATCATCCCATCTGCAGCTTGTTTGCTCCCCACTAAAAACAGCACATCCATCCTTTTAAGACACTCTGAGGAGCTGGTACATTCTCCCCATTGCAATAACCTAAATAACCTTACTTTCCCAGTTCTTGTCTTTGACTCAGAAATGGAGACAGCAACATGTTTCTAGGACAGCTGGGATGTGACCCCACTCCCTTCAACCTACCCCATCTCTCCATCTAGTGTTTTCTTTCAGTGAACAAATATCTGAAGTCTTCCCATTGGCCTGTAGTCCTGCAGGGCCAGAACCTGGGTTCCTCTTCCCCTATCTCACTCTGCTGATACAATAACACCGCAGCATGTTCCTGCCATGGGGGTCTCACTTCTTGTGCACTCTGCTGTGCTCCTTCTTTCTCCAGACCCCTCTATAACTGATCTCCCTTTGTGTCTCTGCTCAGAGGTCCTGTCCCCAACCAGCCTATCTAAAACCACTAGCTGCATTTTTCTTCCCAGAACTCACCACTGCCTGAAATATTTATTTAATCTACTCTATATACCAGTTCAAGTAAGGCACAGTGGTGACAATGACACAGGGATCCAGGACCCTGGCTGGAGTCATGATACAAGAGAATTTGATTACATGACTTGAGCAAAAGCATCAAATCAGTTTGTGGTTAACTCTAGTGAAGGGGAGAAGGAGAGAGTTATCAGGAGGGGAACAGAGAGGAACTTCAGTGATATTTAGTATTTTTTTCAAGTCAGCCATTAGTACATACACAGATATTCATTATATTTTTTAATTTCTGTATGCCTGAATTATTTATAGTAATAAAAAGACAGTAGCCCGGAGAAGAGAAAATATAAATGGTACAGACAAAAATTGTTTCAAAAAAGTTTTAGAAGTGCAGTCAGTGGGAGATGAAGGAAGTTGATTTTTAAAGTGACATTTAAGATAAATTCCATGAAGTTAGAGTGAGTTATTCATTCATTCATTCACTTGCTGTTCCATCTCTAGCACCTAGAGAAGTTGTCCAGAGCATAAAAACATTAAATACAGATTTTTCTCAGCTATCCATAAGTAGAGTGTTCCAATGAAACCTTTCATAACCCAAAATGACAAATCATGAAGCAAATACCATTAATTTATATGAAAAATGTTTTGAGCATTCCCAGATCCCAAAAATAACCTCTCTCAGCCTTTTCTAGCATCTTAGGACACATCTTGCTAACAGACACACAAAATGAATTAAGATAAAGCAGATGCTCACAGACACAGTTCAAAGCTACGGCCGCTTGATGCTGAGATGTGGGGTACAGTTTCTGGGGAAGGAGCTTGTGGGGCCACCCTCACTGCTCAGGCTGTGTGCTTCCTCTGCAACATCTTCCTGAAAAACCGACCCTGAATGCTGGTTTTGCTTTTCACCCTTCCTCATAAAAGCAAAAATACTCTTCAGATTTCCTTTAGTTACCACAAACAGGTACTAATGTAGGTCTTTTGAAGAAGTGAAGTGACTAATGAGAACTTTTTAAAAGTAGGATGTACTGTACCTTTATTTTTTTTTTTATTTCCAGCATAACAGTATTCATTATTTTTGCACCACACCCCGTGCTCCATGCAATCCGTGCCCTCTATAATACCCACCACCTGGTACCCCAACCTCCCACCCCCCGTCCCTTCAAAACTCTCAGATTGTTTTTCAGAGTCCATATGATCCAAAGGGGCACATGCACCCGAATGTTTATAGCAGCAATGTCCACAATAGCCAAACTATGGAAAGAACCTAGATGTCCATCAACAGATGAATGGATCAAGAAGATGTGGTATATATACACAATGGAATACTATGCAGCCATCAAAAGAAATGAAATCTTGCCATTTGTACTGTACCTTTAAATGAATAAATGAGTGAATGAGTGAAGTCCACAAAATCATGTTTGTATGTTTGTGGGAATGATATGGTAGATGAAGCAGAGAACAGTTTCTCGTTGGAAGCAGTGAAGCTCCTGTGAGAAATGAGAGCTACAAGATTCAGAGCAAACACTGAGGGATTGGCCTTTGACAAGGTAACTGTTCTTATGTTATAAAGTAAGACAGAACTTTTGGGGCCAGATGCAGCAAACTTGTAAAATTGCTAATGACAGTGTTCTTCTCTGAGGGCTTCTGTGTTTTCAAAGAAGTAAAACCAGGGGTGGGGGCAAATGAGGTGTGAGGGCTTGGAGGAAAGGAAGTGTGAAATCGTTCCAGAGTAGAGGAAGGTGAACTTCCTTTTGACCTGTACAGTACAGGAATTGAAAGCTGAGGTATTTATCCAAATGAGAACCTGAGTAGTTTATCAGCAAACTTTGAAAGCAGATTGGAAGTAGTCCAGCAGATCTGGCTGAAGCCTGGACCTAGGCCTGACTATGAAAATTGGTAAGGACACTGGTGAAGAAAGAGTAGGACCCTGAAAGTGGGGTGTGGGCCTGTGATCAAACTCAGATGTGACTAAGAAGTTTGAACTCTCAAACTCTCCTGAGCTCTCCCTTGGTAATAAACAGGAGAGCAACTTTTCTTAACCAATAGCCATTTCATGGCTGTACCTGAGTCATTTGCTTCTCAAGCTGATGTGGATTTGCCTCAAGATTCATCCCCAATACCCTCCATTTTCTCCAGGAGTCTAACAAGATACCAGTATGTTTTGAATAGAGAAGTAGAAAGTCCACTTCAAGTCAAAATATCCTGTCTACTGAAAATGTCAAACTTCACCACTCTGTTTAAGGAGCACGTAAAGGATAGAAATCTATAGGTGTCACACAGGGAGAATGAAATATAAGGCTTGAATGGACCAATATCTTTAGTCAGTGCACTCACATAGAATTTGAGATTTTGTGTGTTGGCTTGAGCACTTAGAAGACATGTCAATTTTATGCACTGGCATAGAATTGGTTAATCCTTGGCAAACAGACAAAAGAGTCCAAAGGCTCATACTAATTACTCATGACCTACCCTCTAGCCCCAAGAAGTCCCTTAAGAGAACTCATTGGTCACTTCCTTCCTGGAGAAGAGGATGTGGAAGAGGGCGTCAGTGTTGTGGGAAACCCTGGGATGGTTGTCCTCTGAAATAGGGTCACAAAAATTGAATTGAATCTTCTTTTCCCAGTAGGAATAATGGGATCCTGAGACAGAAGAAGCCAAGGAAGTGCTTCACTATTGCAGTCAGGTGGGCACAGTTTCCATAATAAGCTTCAGAGACTTACACTAAAAGGCAAATCAGTCATGGAGTTCATGGTAGTGAATTATATGAGCAGCTTCCCACATAAAATTGGGGGGAAAATCTGCATCCTAACTCAACTCAAGGATCATAAGAAGGATTAAAGACCTCAGCTACTTCCCAGATCTAAATGTGTTCCTTGAAAGGAGGCTATGTCTCTTTGAGAAAGAACACTGCAGCACAGGCAAGGATGTGTTTAGTGCTTCCCCTCACACTTTCCTCAGAGGAATGCAGTGAAAAAACACAAGTGTCTTGTGGCCATTTATCAGGGAACTTGTGCATTGGTGAAAAGAACAAGATCTCCATATATAGCTGCTAATTTTCTGCAGTCTTCAGTGACACATAATACCCTCTGATTCACTAGACAAAGAAGAGGTCTATGAAGGACAAGCAATAGATGCATTTTTGAGCTAAGTTCGTACAATAGTTGATCCTGTAGGATAGTGGACCAATCCTGTGGTTATTTCCCCAGCTCCAGAATGAGTCCCAGGAAAGATACATCAAATAATTATCAGAGTCTCCATTTTTTTCCATATTATTTTAAGAAAGTTTCCGCATTCACACCACGACAATAAAAAGAAAAAAAATATGACATCCTGATGCAAATGGCAGATGTTAGTGCCAATGATTCCTTAAAATTACTCTGCAAAGTGAGAGACAAATTGTTGCACACACACATTAAATACAAAATACAATTCTTCTTGGTCTACTTTTTATTTTATAGGCAATGTTAAGTCAGATTGGAGAATCTATTCTAACCTCATGAGGCTACATGATTTGAGGGTGACCAAAGCAAGCAAAAACCTTTCAGCAGGGCCAGGTTGTAGTGCAAGCTGCCTGGCCACACTGACCTTCTCTAATGGCACAATACATTGAGGGGAGGTCTTGACAAACCTCAATGGGAGAATCACCGTACAGATCCCGAGGATTTAGTTAAAGTCTCTGCCTTCTTATTCTGACTACTCATCTCCACTAAAAGCAACTCCTAGATGCCCTGGTTCAGATTGAGGACCTGATTATGAGAAACAGTGTGACCAGACAAGTTGAGCTGTGCATCATAACCAACCAACCATAAAGTTGGTCTTCTCTTACATGGTGGTTAAAAAACTGGGCCCAGGCATGTCTGAAAGGCACACATAATTTGCAGGAGGAAGTTGCTCAGATTCCCATGGCAGCTGTGTCTGGTGCTTTGCCACCTCTTCTTCCATGCATGCCTGTATCTGGCCTTGGGAGTATATGTGGGGCAAGGCACCTGTCAAAGGTAATACACAACTACTAATGCAAGTTCAGAATCCTCATATGCAGAAAAGAAAATACACAATGGAATACTATGCAGCCATCAAAAGAAATGAAATCTTGCCATTTGCGACAACATGGATGGAACTAGAGCGTATCATGCTTAGCGAAATAAGTCAAGCAGAGAAAGATAACTATCATATGATCTCCCTGATATGAGGAAGTGGTGATGCAACATGGGGGCTTAAGTGGGTAGGAGAAGAATCAATGAAACAAGATGGGATTGGGAGGGAGACAAACCATAAGTGACTCTTAATCTCACAAAACAAACTGAGGGTTGCTGGGGGGAGGGGGTTTGGGAGAAGGGGGTGGGATTATGGACATTGGGGAGGGTATGTGCTTCGGTGAGTGCTGTGAAGTGTGTAAACCTGGTGATTCACAGACCTGTACCCCTGGGGATAAAAAATATATGTTTATAAAAAATAAAAAATTAAAAAAAAAAAGAAAATAGATTTTCATCTTGATTTCATGGTAAATTCAGACTATAAAAGGATGTCTTCATGGTCTTTGTGTCCCCGAGGGGTTTATGCATGAGGTATCAGAACAACTCCAACAAGGATAACTGGCCTATAGTGGTGCCATAAATATAGCAAAGCTACAGTTTGTCCCTTCAATATAGCCTTTTCCTATCATGATGAAATGGGGTTTAATGAGCATTGGATTATTCACCTATTAATTCTGGAGACAGTGTCAGGAGGGAGTATAGACAAACTTGCATTGTCTCCTGGTGACAAGAAAGCTGACGGCACTTTCAATGTCTCCTTTATTGCAGATATGAGCTTTTTATCTGCTGAAGAGCAGAACTGGTGGATGGAATAGTGTATCTTCTAACTGCTCCTTCAAACCCACTTTACATGCTACTTGCCCTGCTTTGTATCCATAGGAGCTGACTTGTGTAAACAACATCAACAGTTCCTTTCCACTTCTGACTTCTGGCTGGCTTCAGTCAATGGGAAGGACATTAGAAATCAAAGGGAGTAAAAGGAGTGAAGTCAAGATAATTCACACAGCCCCCTCCCAGCAAAGTTACTGTTGCTGGCTGTAACCAACTGCAGAAGGGCACAGGTTCCATCAGAGGCCTCTGGCCATCCAGTTCCCTGCATCTCTATGTTCTGCTATTTCCCCCTCTCAACCTTCAACCAGTCTGAAGGAGTGCCACATACTGGTTAAATTCCCTCTAAGTTAACCCAATTTGAGCAGCTATGTGTTTCTAGCCAGGATTCTGACAGCTGCCCTAGGAAAATGCAAGAAATGAGTCTGGTAGATTGAGTGTCCATTTGATGCTTGTTTTCTCTATTTTGAAGTAAAACCAGTCATTCCAACTGATAAATTATCTCAGCACTATTCAGGTGCTTAAACACAGGGCCATAAAAGAGAGAGTAGTGGCAATTCATTTAAGAGTGTTTTTGAATTTAAAGCAGAAGTAGAAAACTAATCTAGGAGGGAACTGATGTGGGAGGTTAGCAGGGGAGTGACTGATGAACTGGAGACATCAGTGGAGGAAGGTGTTTATGTGGTGATCTGGAGCAGATGACCACAAGTGTCCGAGAGAGAGATGTGAGATGAAGAATTCAAGTGGCAGCTACTGGAGACAAAGTTCAGATATAGTGAAGCTTGAATATTGAGTGGGGAGTGCTGAGAAACTGAGGGGCTCAAGATCCAAGGGTATTTAAGAGTGAGAAGGAGTGACTGAGGCCTGAGGAAGGCACCAGTGAGGATAGGTGGGAGGTGGAGAGACAGAGGGTGCAGCATCATGGGGGAGGAAATGTAAAGGAGGAAAGAAGACCTGTAAATTAGAAGCAGCAGCTGGGCACAAGGAAGGCACCAATACCACCACGAGACATGAAAATATGTGGGAGAAGAGAAGACCATGGCTTTTAGTGAAAGACATTAGGGATATCTAGGCATCAGTAAGGCAACATGAAAAGGGAGCAGAGCTAGAACAGCTGTCAGGTCTCCTTCCTGGGGAAGTCTGGGTTGTAGGCTCCTCTGGAGCACTGTGTCAGGGTCACACAGCAGCTTCTATGACCAAGATCAGATTTTAAAACAAATTGGGACTTCATGTCATCTTTGCTGTCAAAGAATTCAAAGATGGCTCATGCATTCAAAGGTCATATTCTCATAAACTCTCTCCCTACCTTTCAGGAAAGACACAGGTTGCCATTTAACAAATATAGATTCTAAACTGTAGAAAGGGCACATTCATCCTAAGAGTGCCAGGGACAGAAATATAACTAGAAAGATCTCCTATTTCCCACTATTTAGTGCCCTGGGGATCCTAAACCTTTTGAAATCAGACACTTCATACAACTATCACTTCTAGGAGAGTCCCCAGTAAACATTTTCATCTCAAGGAATCACACAGAGTAGAACAAAAACTGAAGAAGAGGTCGGTTGTCTGGGCTATAACAATAGTACTGACCAAGCAAAGCAGATGAGACCTCAGATCCCCTTGCTCTTTGCTCTCACTACCTTTGTCTCACACATAATACTCCACAAAAGAACAACATTTAATAAACACTGACTGAAACCCTAGAGTCCTGTGCAGTGTGCAGAACTGGGTGCATTAACCACACTTTGTATAATCATTGGAAATAGCATGTACCACCTTCAAAACTGAAGATTATTATTCTAGATATTAAATATGTAAAATATTATTTTAAAAACACTTATGACATTCTTACAAGTCAAATTTATGCCCTTGTACATTTTTTAGAAGATTTTATTTATTTGAGAGAGAGAGAGAGAGAGAGAGAGCACAAGTGGAGGGAGGGGCAGAGGGAAAGGGAGATCTCTCTGCTCTCAGCTGAGCAGAGAGCCCAATGCAGGGCTTGAATCCTGGAATCATGACCTAAGCTGAAGGCAGACGCCTGACAGACAGCCACTTAGGCACCCTGCACTTGTAACTGAGGACTTAAAAACTCCAGAGGAAAAAATATAAATGGATAAAATACAATTTTACACAATGTAAACAACTAAAAAATTAGAAGACTAACAAATGCTAAATCTTTTGTCAAGATAGTTTATTTTTTTTTTTAACACATAAAATGTTTCCTTACAAACTCTCTTCCTTTTCCAAGGGAGAATATGTATTTGGAGAGTATACAATTTGAATGCTGATTATTTTAACATGAAAAGTGATTATATGAAAAAACTCTAGAAGGCCTCAGGAAAGTGACAGTTACATAGCATAAGCCATTTGGGTAAGAATACTGCATTTGTGTCTTTTCTTACAGAGCATAGCAAGATGTGTTTTGAAATATACATATTTTCCCATAGTGGAATCTTTAGTAAGTTATTTCATACTTCCTGTGATTTTCCAGCATTAACCTGAATAAATATGGATGCCAAAATTCTCCACTCCAGAGCACCCCCATGATGAGCACCTTTTCTTCTCCCAAGAGTGGTCTTGGGTGTTTTTCTACTGATGTTGGTGATGGGTCAAGTTTCCTTTAGTCTTCAAATGATGTATATCTATTAATTCCATCCCATCACAACATGAGCAACAAGGAGGTAGCACATTCCAACTGTGCAGGAGACAACCATCATTGGGAAGCCCAACCTGAAAAACAAAGAAAAGTGGATTGTGGTGTCTGGTATCTGGTAAGTACTGTAAGATCTAGACTCATTATTACATTTTTTATTGCATCATTATATTTGTCATGATTTAGGAGCTTTCCGTATCTGTAAAGTCAATTATTTCTTATTTCTAGAAATTGAAAAGTTGGTTTTAGTCTAGATGGTATGGATGTGTGCCTTCATTAGATATATGACATTTTGAGATGTGCTTATAATTTTTGCAAATGTTAGTTGACATTTTATAGCCTCAACTTATTCATCTATAATATTAGAGTGTTGATATTGATAATGACACTTACAACTGCCAATATTGTGTAACTGGACCATTATTTAAATCTCTGCATCATCTTCCAATTGTCCTGAGAGAACTGGTTTCCCAGAAAGGTCATATTTCCACAGACCTGGGAAGTTTGTAATGCTTAAAATTGAAGAGAGCTTCAGAGGCAGGATTGGGAAATAATATTTTGTCTTAGGAAGGGAAGATGAGAGTGTAGATAAGCACAAATACAAAAGAAGTCATAAAAAGATGAAAGTTCCCCTCACTATATGCCTCCCATAATATACTTGTATTCCCACAAACCCCTATCCAGGCTAATAAATCCCAGTCAATTCCCACTTTGCATTTGGAACTCATGCTTTGAAGACATTGCTTAGTGGTTCATTGTCACTGAGGGAAGTTACTGCAGAGATTGAAGTTTTTGTCTTGAAAAAGCTTTAAAAAATCACTGGTAAGAGCCCAGTGTGTGATAATGACAAGAATTTTGACATTTCCCTGACCTTCCTCTCCCTGACCATGGCATGAGGAGTGGCTACTCAGAAAGAGCCACAGCAAGGCTCTGTTCACAAAGCTGTAATTTAAACACAGAAACTACATCCACAAGTGAAACAGTTCCTTAAATCCCAAGCCAGAATTGGACATTTCAGGAAGGGGGTAGCTGCTGCTGCTTCTTAAAATTAAATAAATAAATAAACATTTAAAAAAATTTAAAAATGTTTATTTATTTGACAGGAAGAGAGAAAGAATACAAGCAAGTGGAGCAGCAGGCAGAGAGAGAGGGAGAACCAGGCTCCCTGCAGTGCCGGGAGTCCAATGCAGAGCTTGATCCCAGGATCCTGGGATCATGACCTGAACTGAAGGCAGACACTTAACCGACTGAGCTACCCAGTGCCCCAAGGAGGTGGTAGCTTCTATTCTGACATTTCTTTTACAAAACAGAAAACCGAAACAACAGGTTTTACTAAGATTATCTAAATTTCTTGAGATTAATAAACTTGGTTATTATTTTTTTTTTAAATACCTAGACATGTTTGCAATAAGTCAACCCTGATCATTGAATTCTGGAAAAATACACCCAGGAACAGTGTCTGGTCAACTCCAAGCACCACAGATATCATCACAAGCTTTCATACAAATGCAAACCTTTCTTCACACTGTGACAGATTGTGTTAAATTACATCAGTGTTGAGTAAGATGTTGAACACATCAACCTGGGTCCTGGGACATCTGGTATGTTTCACAGGCAAATCTGCCTTGCAACAGATGGATCCCACAAAAAGAAGACATTATACTTGGGGAGTCCAAACCCAGAGGAAGTTCCCTGTAGATGGTTCTGGTGTGCTTCCAATTAAGAGTTACTGGTGGCTCAGAGATAACACCAATCCTAAGAAGGAGCATCATCTGGGGATCTGACACCATCAGAAAAATGACTGTTTACTTAGTATCTAGACACCATGTAAATCCTCACACAGATGACCACATCAACTGCTTATATCACCTTTCAAGACTATTATCATTGCATCCACTGTACAGATGGAATTTGGAAAAGGAAGCAAATTTATCCAGGTCACTTGGGTAACCTGTTATGGTATAGACATTCAAACCCATTCAATCTAACTCTAAAGTCCATGTTCAAAATCATTATACATTCTGCTTCCCTGTGGGTATAAATAAACCATAAAATGAAATATACCACTCAGAAATAAGTGACGTACTGAATATCTGCTATACCTTGAGGGTTTCATCGATAAACATTGACATTTCCCAAACACAATACGGTAGGCCATACATATCATCCCTATTTTATAGACAAAGAAACTGAAGCTTAAATATATTAAGGAATTTCATAAAGTATACCACCACTATGATGCCGATGATATTTTGGAATATTTTTCTGGCTTCAAAACCTGCTTGCATTCCTACCACAACACATTAGTTAAGGGCCCAGCTCTTGTCCAGCTGCATGATCTTGGGACATATCCATGACTCAATTTCTTCATTTTTGAAATGGAAATAGTAGTACTTACTTACTGAAGTTATTATGAGGATTATATGAGTTCATCCCTATAAATGCCTTAGGCCAGTGTCTGGTCACATAATGAGCCACCAGAGCAAGATTGATGAGATACTCCTTTGAGTCCATTTAACATGACAGTGAGTCTCAGACACGATATTCAGGACTACAAAGGAGACATTTTAGTATTCACTGAGCTTCAGGAGACTGGAGCAGTCTAAGCCTATCCTAATACCACCTACAGTGCCTTAAATAAGGAACCCCAGAGGGTACAAACTCCAGCCAAACCAGTGGGAGGAGAGAGATGGAGACAGAGACAAAAGCAGAAACAGAGAGGCAGGTGAGAGATACAGAAAAAGAGGGAGAAGGGAAGAAAAAGGAAAGGGGAGAGTGAGGAAGGTAAAGAAGGAAGGGAGAGATGGAGAGACAGAGAGAAAGAGAGAGAAGGGAATTCACATCAGATGCCAGCTCTATTATTTTAGATTCCAGCTTCATCATTTGTTAGTTATGACATGCCAAAGTCATAATAATACTCACAAAGATATTTGCATGTACCATAAGATCTCTCAAGCCATAAACTTGCATACAGTAAGGATTCTATGAATGAAAAATGTGCTTTTCCAGTCCAAAGAGAACTCACTTAAGTAAATCACCCATTTTTACAGATCAAGAAACAATAAACTATAGCCCCAGGCTAATACTGGCCCACTGCCTGTTTTGGTAAATAAAGTTTTATTGGAACATATTCTCTCTCATTCATTTACTTATCAATGGTTGCTTTACCATCTAGGTGGCTGTGTCTGGCACAGCACAGTAGAGTTGAGTAGTTGCAATAGAAACCATGTGGTCCACAAAGCCTGAAATGTATACTATCTGACCCTTTACAAAAAATATTTTCCTCTCCCATTATAAAAAAATACAGTCTTAAGAAGGTGAAATAAAGTGTCATCTTCTTGTCAACTCCTACTCAAAATAAAAGGTACTTGCAGTCCACCAAGCAACAGAAAAGTACATGAGTCACTATGTAATTTCAAATTTCTAGTACCACATATTCAAAAAACAGCAAAAGAAAACAAATGAAATTAAATTTAATAATATATTTTATTTATTCCAACATATCCAAATTATTATTTTAACATATGATCACATAAAATTCCTAATGGAATATTTTACTTTCACTTTTGTATACTTAATTTTCAAAATCCAGTGTAGGTTTTCTATTTACAAGATATCTTACTTTGACTTGCCACATTTCAAGGCTCAATTGTGTCAAAGTGACTGGGGGCTGTGCAGTCCAATGCAGCTCTAGGAGCATCACAATTTCTGGTTGAAAACATGTGAAAAGGCAGGTTTAAGACCTTGACTAGATGGAGGGGATGCTAGCTCTAGATGGAGTTTTTGGAGAGGATACGCTCGAGCAAGGCCTTCTCAGAGAAAGCAGGTTCAGACTGCCTTACAGAGTCTCTGCCATCCTCTCTGTACATCTCCCCCAGAGGAGCAAGCTCATCAGGGTGACCTTTTCCTTATACATTTTGGAAGTCAAACATAGGCACAAAGAATCCTCTAAGGTTAGGGTCAAGACAAATGATGAAGCTGTTTATTGGCAATTTGAAGACAACACTGACAACAGTGGCTACACACCTAAGTATCTGATGGGTAAAGACAAGGGTGGGGCACCTCTTTCTGTAGAAACTGCTAATGCTGGCATGTTCCTTCTTGGGGTGAGCCCCTGCTGCTTTTTCCTGGTGGTTAGCTTGATTAGTGTTTCAATGTTTCACTCACTGCCCAGGCTGGAGTCTGCTGGAAGGAGATTTATTTGAAGAAAGGGCAGTAATGACTTCCTGTCACTGCCAGCAGTTCTCTTCGTATACACATTTATGCTCTACATTTACCAAGAGCAGTTCCATTTCCCAGAAGATCCATTTGTCTTGCTCCCCAAGCCTCTCAGAAAAGAAGTACCTTTACCAAAAGACTTAGGGAAAGCAAATTTGCTCAAAATCCAGCATCACATCATGCTTTCATTTCCCTCTGGGATTATTTTTAATCTATGGTGGCTCCAAACATCACATTCTGTTACAAAAGACAAAAACACTTGAATGTCAAAGCACAAATCAAGATGCAAAATGTCAGATGGATGCCCAGACAAATGCATTCCGTTTTAGGTTAAAAACATAACTGTGATGACACACAGTACTCCCAGGAACCAAAGCTTCCAAATTGCTGGGAAACAAGCTGCTCAGAACCATGCCATTTCCAATGGGTCAGGCATTTGCACTGAGAGTGGAATTCCACACACTGAAGACTGGCCTAGTTTCAAAAGGAAATGTTTGCTAATGAAGTCTCCTACTTGAGTTTTAGACTGAAACCATTCTTCCTATCATTCTTCCTTCCCAAAAGTCTTTATAACATACCATGATTATAGATCTTAATCAAAAGTCATTTCATTGTTTTCTTTCCACAAAGGTAATGCATGTTTCTCAGCAGAACAGCTTCAGCTTCTACAGGACTGTGGGAGCTTATCACAGGGATGGACAGCTTGCCCCACCATCCATAGACCCTGGATACCTTGAGAGCCATACTCTTCAGTCCCTTAACATGTCCTCATGTTATTCAGGGCCTCAGGACATGAATTGTTCTCTCATCCTCAGCCATCATTTGAAATTTGAACAGCCTCATACCTCATGTCTTGGATTTCTCCAGGTGACAATTAGCTAATCCACTTCACGAAGAAAGGCTGAATGAACTTCCTGCATCCTGGAAATAAAGCCCCATCATTGTATTTCCCATAGAGAGAGGAGTTCCTGGTGGGGTAGAAGGTAGTGACCCAGAGGGAAAGCTACAGAAGAGAGAAGGCACATCTAAGTTAGGAGGCGATCTTATGGTATTTTCAGAGTGTTCCCCATCATATTGTGTTGGTGATGAGCTTCCAGCAGCAGAGCTTACATGGCTAAAGACTAGAAAGAATGACAGAGGAACAAATAGAAATCATAGTAAGGAGCAAAAGCAACAAAGTAAAAAGGCAAAACTTAGAGGAAAAAAGGCAGGTGGCAATGAAATTGTTGAAATTGTAAAAATTTGCTTTTCTCCCCATCAGAATAGCCTCAAGCTTGCATGGTTTCTTTTTCATGTGTTCAAACTTATGACATGTATGTACCATCTTTATAGCAAGCAAAAGAGAAAGAATTCGAGAAAATTATGTCTTGTTCTTTCTCCTTCTGAAAAAAAAAAAAAAAAAAAAGCATTTTCATTACATACTTTGTGCCCACCTCTGCTAGTTCCCTCTGTCTCTTGACCAGTACCAGTGCTCTTGGGCCATCTGTAGAGCTGGGACTCTTATCTCTCCCTCCATGATATCTGCAGCCAGCCAGTCTCTCCCTTCCATGTTGGAGAACCCCTTTACCCATTGAGGGTCTCCACTGAACATAAATGGAAAGTCAGACAGCCCTGCAAATACTTGGCTTCATATGAAAACACTTTATAAATGTTTTTTGCTCAATACCTTTGCTGAAAATTCCTGGCTCCTCCCATATTCTCATATTTGGAATATGACCTTCCTTCTGACTTTTGTTTTTTTAATTGAATTCCACTATAGTTGACGTGCAATGTTATATTAAGTTCAGGTGTGTAATATAGTGATTCAACAATTCTGTACAGTTTTCAGTGCTCATCATGGTAAGTGTACTCTCAATCCCCTTCACTTATTTCACCCATCCCCCATACCCACTTCCCCTCTGGTAATCATCAGTTTGTTCTCTATATTTAAGAGTCTATTTTTTGGTTTGTCTCTCTTTCTTTTCCTTTGTTCATTTGTTTTGTTTCTCAAATTCTACATGAGTGAAATCATATGGTATTTGTCTTTCTCAGCTTGACATATTTCACTTAATATTGTACTCTCTAGCTCTGTGCATATTATTACAAATGACAAGACTTCATTCTTTTTATGGCTGAATAACATTCCATTGTATGTATATACTCCATCTTATTTATCCATTCATCTGTTGATGAATGGACTGTGTCTATAATGTGGCTATTGCAAATGGTGCAGCAATAAACATAGGGTTTCAAGAATCCCTTCTGACTTTTTAAAGAACATCATATTTAGCTGAGTTAAATAGCAGCAGCATTCCTCATCTATACCCAGCAAGCCTTTATCTTTACCTTTCTTTTTTCCCTCTATTGAGTATTGGACTCAAACTTTGGACTGCATCTCTTTGGCCCTCCTCTAAGAACTTTGTTCACCAAGAGCTTTTTTTCTTTCATACCTTTAATGCCTCCTTTTGACTGACATCTTCTTCTATCCTATAAACACCTGCAAATCTTCCTTTGTTACAAATAATTGTTCCTCTCCTTACTCCAACCCCTCTAAAATTACTTAATGCCTTTGTTATTTACATTACACTCTTTGTTGGATAATACCTAGGCGAGATAAAAAGAAATAATAGGCACTCCCTGCCTATAAGTAGCCCACAGTGAAAGGAGCAAATAGAAAATCAAATTTGCAACACAATGTAGTGAGTACTAAACAAAGGCCCATACTCAAGATTGTGAAGGAAAGCACCAAAAGCAAGTAACTCCTTTACCTGGTGGTGCTCAACTGTTGGTGTAAGGGGCTGAGCAGAAAGAGGAGGTTTGTAAGAAAAATAACTTTTAAGTCTGTTGTTCAACAGAAAATGGGAATTGAACAGCCAAAGAGGAGGAGAATGGACATGAGAAATTTCAGAGAGCATCCATATGGATCTACTACTTAAAATAACCTTGATGATTTATATTTTTCCTGAAAAACATTAATTTTATAAAAACTCTTTTATTAGCTCATTTATATAATATCCTAATATAATTTTAATGTTTATCTCTGTAGCTTTATTCCCTTTGTACCTAATTTTTGTATTTATTCTTTTTCTTGATTAATGCCAAAGCTTTATTTATAACATCAAAAGCATTTACAAAAAAAAAAAAAATCACCTCTTGACTTATCAGTTCCACTGTTTACAGTTTTCGTGTGTGTGTGTGTGTGTGTCTTTTTGTTTGTTTTTATTTAAATTCCAGTTAGTTAACATACATTGTAATATTTGTTTCAGGTGTTGAATTTATTGATTCAACAATTACATATAACACCTGGTGCTCATCACAAGTGCACTCCTAATGTCCACCACCTATTTCCCCCATTCCTCACTCACCTGTCCTCAAGTAACCATTGATTTGTTCTCTATAGTTAAGAGTCTGTTTCCTGATTTGCCTCTCTCTCTTTTTCTCGCATGATCATTTGTTTTGTTTCTTAAACAATCAATCAGCTGCCAGTAAATCATAAGGGTGGAGGTTTTTGATCACATCACTGGTTCAATCTCATTAATGGTTATTAGTCCATTCATATTATCAATTTCTTCCTGTTTCAGTCTTGGTAGTTTATAGGTTTCCAGGAATGCAGGCATTTCTTCCAGGTTGCTTAGTTCATTGGCATGTAGTGGTTGGTAATAATTTCTGATGATTGTTTCTATCTCCTTTGTGTTAGTCATGATCTCTCCCCTTTCATTCAAAATTTTATTAATTTGGTCCTGTCTCTTTTCTTTTGGATAAATCTGGCCAGTGGTTTATTGATCTTATTAATTCTTTCAAAGAACCAGCTTCTAGTTTTGTTGATGTGTTCTACTGTATTTCTAGTTCCTAACTCAATGATCTCTGTTCTCATCTTAATTATTTCCCTTCTCATGCATGAGGCAGGCTTAATTTGTTGTTGATTCTCCAGTCCTTTAAGATGTAAAGAGAATGTGTGTATTCTGGTTTTTTTTTTTTTTTGAGTGAGGCTTAGGTGGTTATGCATTTCCCACTTAGGACCAACTTTGCCAAATCCCATGGGTTTTGGACCAATGTGTTTTCTTTCTCACTGGTTCCCATGAATTGTTTAAGTTCTTCTTTGATTTCCTGGTTGATCCAAACATTCTTGAGCAAGGTGTTCTTTAACTTCCAAGTATTTAAATTTCTTCTAAACTTTTTCTTGTGAAAAATGCTTTCAAAGCACTGTATTCTGAGAATTTGCAGGGAATAATCTCAGTCTTTTGGGATCAGTTGAGACCTGATTCATGACCCAGTATGTGGTCTATTCTGGAGAAAGTTCCATGTGTGCTTGAGAAGAATGAGTATTCTCTTGTATTAGGGTGGAATGTTCTTTATGTATGTATCTATGAGGTCCATTTGTTCCAGGGTGTCATTCAAAGCTTGTGTTTCTTTGTTGATTTTCTGCTTAGTTGATCTGTCTGTCTTTGAGAGTGTAGTGTTGAGGTCTCCTACAATTAATGCAGATATCAATATGTCTTTATTTTGGTTAACAGTTGGCTTGTGTAGTTGGCCACTCACATTTGGGGGTATAGATATTTACAATTGTTAGATCTTCTTGTTGGACAGACCCTTTAAGAATGATGTAGTGTCCCTCTGTATCTCTAACTACAAGCTTTAGCTTAAAATCTAATTTGTCTGATATGAGAATTGCTATCCCAGCTTTCTTTTGGGTCCATTGACATAAAAGAGTCCATCCCTTCACTTTCAGCCTGCATGTATCCTTAGGTTCAAAATTAGCCTCTTATAGACAGCATATGGATGGGTCCTGCCTTTTTATCCAATCTGCAATCCTATGCCATTTTATGGGAGCATTTAGGCAGCTCACATTGAGAGTGACTAATGAAAGATAATATTTCAATTGACATCATGCTGCTTGTGAAGTCCTTGTTTCTGTGGATTATAGCTGTATATCTCTGTTCTGGATCACTGTTGTAGTCTTTCTACTTTCAGAGAACTCTCCTTAATATTTCTTGCAGAGTCAGCTAGTGATCATGTATTCTTATAGTTTCTGCTGGTCATGAAAGCTCTTTATCTCTCCATCCATTCCAAATGACAACCTTGTCAGATAAAGTATTTTTTTTAATTAATTAATTTATTTATTTTGATTTTTTAATTTCTTTTCAACATAACAGTATTCATTGTTTTTGCCCCATACCCAATGCTCCATGCAATCCATGCCTTCTATAATACCCACCACCTGGTTCCCCCAACCTCCCACCATCCACCCCTTCAAAACCCTCAGATTGTTTTTCAGAGTCCATAGTCTCTCATGGTTCACCTCCCCTTCCAATTTCCCTCAACTCCTTTCTCCTCTCCATCTCCCCTTGTCCTCCATGCTATTTGTTATGCTCCACAAATAAGTGAAGCCATATAATTGACTCTCTCTGCTTGACTTATTTCACTCAGCATAATCTCTTCCAGTCCCGTCCACGTTGCTACAAAAGTTGGGTATTCATCCTTTCTGATGGAGGCATAATACTCCATAGTGTATATGGACCACATCTTCCTTATCCATTCGTCCATTGAAGGGCATCTTTGTTCTTTCCACAGTTTGGCGACCGTGGCCATTGCCGCTATAAACATTGGGTTATAGATGGCCCTTCTTTTCACTACATCTGTATCTTTGGGGTAAATACCCAGTAAGTGTAATTGTAGGGTCATAGGGAAGCTCTATTTTTAATTTCTCAAGGAATCTCCACACTGTTTTCCAAAGTGGCTGCACCAACTTGCATTCCCACCAACAGTGTAAGAGGGTTCCCCTTTCTCCACATCCTCTCCAACACATGTTGTTTCCTGTCTTGCTAATTTTGGCCATTCTAAGTGGTGTAAGGTGGTATCTCAATGTGGTTTTAATTTGAATCTCCCTGATGGCTAGTGATGATGAACATTTTTTCATGTGTCTGATAGCCATTTGTGTGTCTTCATTGGAGAAGTGTCTGTTCATATCTTCATATGTAGAAGAATGAAACTCGGCCATTCTCTTACACTGTACACAAAGATAAATTCAAAATGGATAAAAGACCTCAATGTGAGACAGGAATCCATCAGAATCCTAGAGGAGAACATAGGCAGTAATCGCTTCGATATCAGCCACAGCAACTTCTTTCAAGATATGCCTCCAAATGCAAAGGAAACAAAAGCGAAGATGAACTTTTGGGACTTCATCAAGATCAAAAGTTTCTGCACAGCAAAGGAAACAGTCAAGAAAACAAAGAGGCAACCCATGGAATGGGAGAAGATATTTGCAAATGACAGTACAGACAAAAGGTTGATATCCAGGATCTATAAAGGACTCCTCAAACTCAACACACACAAAACAGACAATCATATTAAAAAAAAAAAAAATGGGCAGAAGATATGAACAGATAAAGTATTTTTGATGGGACGGTCTTCTCATTTAGTACCCTGAATATGTCTTGCCAGCCCTTTCTGGCTTGCCAAATCTCTATGGGAAAGTCGGGTGTTATTCTGATGTTCCTCCCTCAGTAGGTAAGGAACCTCTTCCCCCTAGCTGCCCTTAAGATGGTTTCCTTGGTTCTGAGAATTACAAGTTTTACTATTACTATTACATACCAGGGTAGTGGTTTATTCTTCTTAACTTGGGAGGGGTCCTTCCTGCCTCTAGGACATGAAATCTTGTTTCATTTCCCAGATTAAGGAAGTTCCCAGCTATGGTTTGCTCAAATATATCTTCTAGTTCTCTCTGTCTCTACCCCCTCAGGGATCCCAATAATTCTGACTTGGAATGTTTCATGGCATCATCTATTTCTTTAATTCTGTTTTCATGTATTCTAAGCTGGTTTTATCCAGTCCTCCTCCTGTTCCTTCTTTTATATCAGTTTGTCTTCTAGATTACTAATTAGCTCTTTTGTCTCATTTACACTAGCTGTTAGAGTATCTAGATTAGATTGTATCTCACTGATAACATTTTTAAGTTCTACCAGATGAACTTTCATCTCTGCCCTTAGAGAATCTATGTTGCCATTAATGGTGTCCTCTATCCCAGGTATTGTCTTCTATTTCTGACATCTTGCTTATATCTATATCCATTAGTTCTGTAGAAGAGGCCACAGTCTCTGAATATTTCCTGTGTTAGGGGTTCCTCCTTTTAGTCATTCTGTTGATGGGTGGTTGAGGGAATATACAGAATCCAAATCATTGACCACAACCTAAGCAAGATGTACCTGTTTTATAGGGACCTTAGGGTTGATGGCCTCTTGTTCTACCAGCCTGTCTTCTGGGACAGGGGCCTGCCACCATGTTACTCAGGCAACCCTGTTTGAACAGGAGTTACCCTGCCCCCTTGGGGGGATGGGCCCAGTGAAAACTGGTTTTGGGGGTCTTTTGTTCTCAGATGTCTTTCCCTGGTGGATTTCTGCATCTCTTTTGAGAGTCAAAGCAGAAGTGACTGTATCCAAACCTCTGTCTCAGAACAGAGATCGCAGTCTGTTCTTCAATGTGCATCCAAGCCACACTGTCTCCGTTTCTGTCTGTGTAGCTAAAAACCGAGTGTCCTGGGTTGTGTACCCCATGGCAGCACTCCAAGCCCTCACTTCCAGGTCCAGGCACATCTTTGCCTTTTGTGCTTCTAAAACCACCAGCTGCCCCCAATTCACATGCATGACCCCACAGCTCCAGGTTTCAGTCTGGGAGACTGCCCTAAATTCTTTCCTCTGACACTGCTATTCTGTGAGTCTGTGCCTGGTCTCCAGCACAGAGGGCTTTTTTGCTGCAGTGGTGCAGGATCCTGGAGGCCCACTCCCCCTTCCATTTAACTTCTGATATCTGCCCAGGGAATCACAGCTCCCCCCTTCACACCTGGAAACCAATCTCCAGGGATATTCTGTTTGTAGAGATCTAGATATATCTTCTTACATCTCAGGATGATTTTGTGGGTATTCAGAGTGGTCTAGTAGATAACCTGCTCAATTAAGGGGACTGGTTGAAATAGGGTCCCTACCCCTCTGCCATCTTTGCAACCACTTAAGTGACTTTTCAATGTAGACTATCAGGTGAGGAAAATCTTTAAGCACAATTAATCTATTAGGTTTCCCCATTTTTTTGGAATTCAGATTTCATTTTTTATTATTTTTTTAATTTTTTGTTTTATTTACTATTATTTTATAAAGAGAGAGCACATGGGAGTAGGGATAGAGAGAGGAAAAGCAAGAGGGGGAGAAAGAATCCCAAGCATGTTCTACTCCCAGCATGGAGCCTCACAACTCTGAGACCATGACTTG
Source organism: Mustela erminea (assembly GCF_009829155.1). Taxonomy (NCBI): domain Eukaryota; kingdom Metazoa; phylum Chordata; class Mammalia; order Carnivora; family Mustelidae; genus Mustela; species Mustela erminea. The sequence continues at coordinate 27,301,117 of NC_045618.1, forward strand.
AGTCAAAACCAAGTCGGATGCCTAACCAACTAAGCTACCCAGATAACCCCCAGAGCTCTTTTTTTTTTTCCTAAACCAATTCAGGCATATCAGGATTACAATGGCACTGGGGAAACATAATTTCATCAGTTAATGTTAGTTTTTAGCATCAACTTCTTCCTGAATCTGAAACCACTAAGGCCATTAGACCTTCTAAAATCCAAATGGCTTTTCTTTCTAGTTTTACAACATTGTGTTCAACAGAGATCTTACCTGGCAGTATACATTTTTCTGACTTAACACATATGCATGAGAAGAACCCAACCATAGAAAGAATGGGGAAAAGGAGGAAAAACCCATGTGAGAGGCTTTGTTTTTGACAAGGCATCTGGGAGGTTTTCGGCTGATTAGATACTAAATAAGCCACAATGTGCACATTTTCTACAGCACCCCACATAGGAGGAGAGCCCTAGGGTATCTATTTTTAGAATTATAATGTTCAATTTATATCTGTTTAAAGTTGTATGTCATGTAGAAAACAACATGTCACACCAGAGTCATTGTATGACAGAAAAGAAAACCTGTTGGAAATTTCCCAGAACTCTCACCAAGACATCCTCATACACAGAAGCAAGTAAACACTTGAGGAAGAGGAAAGTTACAGCAACTCCAGAGGGAGAACCAGCTATCACCTGGGAAAAGCAGTCACAGAGACTGAACTCGCAGTTCAGGGAAAGGGGATTCAGGAATTTCTATGTTAATAGAAAGTTGCAAATTTGGTTCCTTACATGAAGAGAAAGGAAAGAAAACATGCAGGAATTTCACTTAAGTATTATATCCCATTGTTTTATGACTTTTTTATTCTTCCTTTATTTATTTTTTACAACAACCTGGATATTATTAGATAGCATTATCCCTACATTACAGAAAAAAAGACTGAGGTTCAAATACATTGCAAAAACAGAAAGCAGAGACAGAAATCATTCAGACTGTTAAACACTAAGTCTCTGGGGGTTTCCTTTAGTACTTAAATTGTCATAAGTGACAGAATGCATTAACACAGAATTAGAATATGGTTGAAAACAGAGTCCTTATCTTAAAGGGATTTAAAAATATTTCTGACTGCACCATCCACCCCAATTGCATTCAAGGAAGTGCTGTATCAAAATGACCAGTCTTTCCATTCCCAGAAAAAAACAGGAGAAAGTGAACTATGACCTTGATCATATGTGATCCTTTCTGCTAGGCCACCTTCTGCTTCCTGGTGCTCAAGTCCTATCTGTTTCAGTCTGTTCTGGCTGTACCCAGAGGCTGCTACTATTGTTTCCCTCATCTCCAGCCACATTTGGCAACCTAAACATCTTGTTCTGGATGGAGGGCTCTAACTTACTGCAAGGGAGCTCTGTTACCCATCAGAACAGCATATGCTGCCCATCATGCAGCCAATAAAAGCTCCCTGTGCTACAGTTTTATTTTATTTTTTTTTAAGATTTTATTTATTTATTTGACAGATCACAAGTAGGCAGAGAGGCAGGCAGAGAGTGAGAGAGGAGGAAGCAGGCTCCCTACTGAGCAGAGAGCCCGATGTGGGGCTCGATCCCAGGACCCTGGGATCATGACCTGAGCTGAAGGCAGAGGCTTTAACCCACTGAGCCACCCAGGCGCCCCCGCTGTGCTACAGTTTTAAGGCTTTCAGGGTAGCCATACCTGACTACCCTGCTTCCAACATGGGCTCATTTGAATGTCTCCAAATGTTATTCAAAATGAAATTTCAAGGTCAAATACATTTGAGAAACACTGGCTAAAGAATAGCACAGGTCACTGAGGTAATTAACTACAGGGATCCTTGAAATCCAATATTCTAATGTGGGCTGTGGTTCTCCAAGGGTTGGGTGTATTATGCAGTGTTTCCAAAATGATTTGACCTGGAAACCCTCTTTCTTGAGTTACTTCAAGGGAACAGTGCTCTGTGGGATATCCTTTAAAGAGGAATAGAGATAAATAAAGTTCTAGGACCAAGAATTAGGAAAATATCAAGACCCAAAACCTATTTTAGCTAACTCAGCTACAAAAAAAGAAAGACCAAAAGGCCATGATTCATATATGTGTCTTTGTATAAGAGTATGAGGAAAAATGCTTAAGCTCTGGCCTAATTTAGAATGATTCTAACATTGTATCAAAATACCTTCTCTATACCATTTTAAGACAAATGTCCCCTTTCATAAATTTCAGATCGTGGCCATCAAACACATCTCCATCATTTTTTCAATGCTCTAATCTTAAACTGGACATTTACAGGATTCAAGAGTTAGTTGCCTTGTGAAACGTTCCATCATGAGCTCTGATTATTAAAAGTCTTCCCTTTCACTGAGTCAAAAAAAACCCACTTGTACTCATAGGTCCCATTTCTATTCCTCGCAGTATGGAAATATTTTTCTCAGCATGTACCAAGTCCCCTTCATATTCTCTTTGCCAGTATATCTAGTTCCTTCAACTCTTTCTTAGATTGAACTGTTCTTAAATCCTTGCCCAGTCTCATTCTGTGGAAGAGGACTAGTTCAAAGTCTCTCCTACTTCAGATATTTAAAGCAGACTATCCTGTATCACTTATGGAGAGTACCCACCTCAGAAAGTTGGCTTCCCTATTATTTTGTCACTCAAAAACTACAATATATTTTTTTTTACTTTTGCCATTACTTAGTATTGACTTCTTCAAATCTCAGGAGATTTAACCTGTGATCCTTAAATCTATTTATTTATCATCTTTAAAAACTGCTTCATCCTTTCTTATATATCATATCAGAGAATAAGACATTTCTTAAAACCTTAAAAATAGCTTATCAGACATTAAGGTTATAATAAATTTCTAGAATTGTAAAGTTAAATTTACCTACTTTGGAGGTAACCTTGTCTAAAACTTCTTTTTACACATGAAGAAACTAAAACATGAGTAGTAAAGGGATTTGCTATAGTCAATTCTTTTAATACATGTTTTTGAGCATTTACCTAATATGCTCAACACTATTCCATGGCTAAAGATACACAGCAGGGGGGAAAAAAAGTTTCTGCTCTATTGTGACTTACATTCTATTTTGACAAAGAATTGAGTTGAACCCAATTCTTTCTCTTGCTCGTCTTTCTGTCTCTATCTTATCCTTTTTAATACAAAAATAGCTCTATAAAACTTTCATATATATAATGCCCAAAACTGATGAAAGAACATTTATATTTAAATTAAAGCTGAATTATTTCCAACAGGTCTCAAACTCCAAAATTTACCGTTCCTTTTCCCCCAACTTTCCAAATAACCCGTTTTATGCCCATATAACCCTTGCCTTCAAGGTTTGTCAGTTAATAGCTAATTAGGAAATGATGCTTTGTCTGCAGATATGAGCCACCTTCCACAGACTGCAGGCAAAAATACCACTCTCCTTGGGGCTGGGTATGCTCAGGTGAATACACATTCCTCACAGGATAGTGTGTAGGGACCACACTTGTAAAGTCTGTACCTGGAACTGATGGGGCAATCTCAATGAGATGAAATGGAAGGAAAAAGGATAGTTTGATCTTCCTGAGTACATGCTTCTGTAACAAAATGCAGCTGTCTAAAGAAGAAAAAAAAATGTGTGGAAAGTATCCAAAGGAACTTCACTAAGGTTATTTTCTAATGCAAGTTGAGAAGAAATCTATCACAAATTTAGTTATCAGGGACATACTAGAACTTTTGTATTTTGTAGTCAAAATTGAAAAACACAGCAAAATATTAACTCACAAAGAAGTTGACATTTCTAAGAATAATCAATTATTTACACATCTTTTGCTTATAGTAAACTGGTAGCCAACTATTCCATATAATAGGTGAAGAAAACATGTCAAAAAATGGTCAGAAGACATGAACAGACACTTCTCCAATGAAAGCATACAAATGGCTAGCAGGCATTATGATAATGATGATGGCATCATTAGCCATGGAGGAAATGCAAATCAAGACCACACACACACCTGTTAGAATAGCAAAGATTAACATGGCAGGAAACAACAAATGTTGGAGAGGATGTGGAGAAAAGGGAACCCTCTTACACTGTTGGTGGGAATGCAAGTTGGTGCAGCCACTTTGAAAACAGTGTGGAGATTCCTCAAAAAATTAAAAATAGGGCTAACCTATGATTTGGCAATGGCACTATTGGGTATTTACCCGAAAGACACATATGTAGTGAAAAGAAAGGCCATATGTACCCTAATGTTCATAGCAACAATGTCTACAATCACAAACTATGGAAAGAGCCAAAATGCTCTTTAACAGGTGAATGGATAAAGATGTGGTCCATATATGCAATGGAATATTACTCAGCCATCAGAAAGGATGAATATCCAACTTTTGCATCAATATGGATGGGACTGGAGGAGATTATGCTAAGTGAAATAAGTCAAGCAGAGAAGGTCAATTATCTCATGGTTTCACTTACTTGTGGAACATAAGGAATAACATGAAGGACATTAGGAGAAGGAAAGGAAAAGTGAACTGGGGGAAATCAGTGGGGGAGATGAACTATGAGAGACTGTGCACTCTGAGAAACAAACTGAGGGTTTTAGAGGGGAAGGAAGTGGGAAGATGGGTGAGCCAGGTGTTGGGTACTAAGGAGGGCATGTATTGCATGGAGCACCGGGTGTTGTACATAAACAATGAATCTTGGAACACTGCATCAAAAACTAATGATGTATTTTATGGTGACTAACATAAAACCATAAAAAATAATTTTGTGCACAGTAAAAAAAAAAAAAAGTGAAAGAAAAGAAAACCTCCCATAAATTAATTTGCAGGCACTATGCTGAATGGTCATGCCTTAGCAGAATGGGGACTGGAAAATGGTTGACCATAGGAGTCTTTGTGGCACCTAATTCAGCATCCTTCCTTTTCTTATCCACTTCATCATTCCCTTTCTCCTTGCTTTCCCTGAAAGTGCCACTGAGTATCAATCTTTAAAGGTTTTTGTTTATTCACTTATTAATATATATTAGAAACCTACTATCACCATAAGAACTATAAAGTAAATAAGATAAATTTTGCCTTCAGTACCTCATAAATTTGTAAAAAAGACAGATACATAAACAACTACTATAACACAATGTATATGTTAAATTATTCTTAACTTGTTCTGACTAAGCCTTGTTCATTAAATCACTCATCAGAGTTTTACTATAGTGGCATCTAGGCTAGGTGTATGGGATTATAGGAAAATGTACACAGTGTTCTGGGTAGCATAAGGCATAAGTAATTACGTCCTAAATGGGACCAGTTAAAAAACACACCCTGCTATGATGCACTATGAATATTTTATTCAGAAAGTATTGTTCCAACTGGACTTTAAACAGTGAGTTGTTACTGGCACTCAGGGAGGATCTGGGTGAGCATTCCAGATGAGAAGCACTGTGTGAACACAGGTCCCAAAACAAAAAAGTGAAGGTCATTCTGGAAAATATATGTGAAGGTGAATTACCAAAATGTTATCAAGAGAGGATTCAGTCAGTTTTTGAAATTTGTTCCCCCACATTGTATACTTTGATTTAATGAATATATCAAAGTGACTCCCATCCTGGTAAGTTAAATTTCCATGAAAGACTTCCAGTTAGAAGAAAGCAGAAAGAACATCATTCTGAATCATACAGCAGAAAAGATCCAGGCAAACTTCAAATCAAAAACTTCACAAACCTCCCTAGAGCTGAGATGTTGGAGCAGCTAACTAACCTGAAGTCTAAGGAAAAGTATGCACTTGCAAAGAGAGATGGAGGGTAATCACTTGCAGACATAGGTCAGCCAATACCACAAACAACTTAGTCAACATCTTTCAACAAATTGGCAAAAACAGAATGTGAAATAAAAACAAGAGAATATAGAAATCTTGGGGACTTCAGATGAAAGAGGAATGCAGTATCTTCATCATGGACCTCATTGAGTACTCACAGAAGAGACTGGCCAGGTCCTGAAAAATCATCCCTTGTGGTGCTGACCTGGCAGAGACATCAGCACTTCCTGCTGGAAGGAATGACACCAGGCCCAGATTTTTATCCATAATCTCCTCAGGGACTAAAGCCTACAACTATGGGCCAAAGACAGCAGCAAACAGTATACTCCCATGGTACTGAGGAGAATCCATTTCAATCAAGGGAAAGAAACAGACATAAAGCCATACGTCCAGAAGGTGAGGCAAGAACAGTGTATGGAATGAGAAACACAGCTTGGGAGGGGCAGGAACCTTAAAAGGTCACAGAGCCAAGACTCAGAGACATGGTGCCCACTTGAGAAAAAAGTATGATGCAAATAACAAAGACACCCACTACACTCCTACCAGGTGAACAAGTGTTGCGCTACAAATAATAGTATTGTGCTTTAAAAGCATGGAGAGAGATTCTCTGTAACTCGGTGCAAAGGAAAGACCTAAAAATGAGGAAGAAAAAAACGTTGAAAAAAATTTTTTGACAAACCAATTCCCAATCTTAAACACAAGATAACACTAGAAGATTGAGAATTATGGCACCTGAAGGTGATCAAGCAGCAAGACACACACCAAGTCAATTCGTGACCAGTCTGAATCAAATATCCACATGAAAGACCTAACAGAAGAAAAGGTGCATTCATTTCCAAGCATTAATGAATATCTGCCTTAGTTTCTCTCATCCACCTTTCAACAAAAAAATTGAGACATATGAATAAGCTAGAATAAAGCCAATATACTCTCAAGAGATAATGTAACTAATAAAGCCAGAATCAGTCATAACATTACCAGATTAGAAATTTTATTTTATAAATTTTTTTAATTTTTTTTTCAGCTTAACAGTATTCATTGTTTTTGCACCACACCCAGTGTTCCATGCAATCCGTGCCCTCTCTAATACCCACCACCTGGTTCCCCCAACCTCCCAACCCCCGCCCCTTAAATAACTGAGCTTAACATGTTAAAGACTCTAATGGAAAATGTGAACAATATACAAAATCAATGGGTAATTTGAGAAGAGAGATAGAAATTATGAGAAAGATTTCAATGCAAATTGTAGAAATGAGAATCATATTAGCAAAAATGAAAAGTGCCTTTGACAGACTCATCAGCAGACATGACAAATCGAGAAAGTAATTAGTGAATTTAAATACAGACCAAAAAAATTATACACACTGAAAAATGAAGAGAAAAAAGAAGAGGAAAAAAATAACAATGCATCCGAGTATTGTAGGACAATATCAAATCATCTAATGTGTGTAACCAGAATCCTAAAGGTAGGGAAAGAAAAATGAGAACGGGGCAAAAAAATAATATCCAGGAATCTCTAATGAAATCACATCACAAATCTAACAAGCATGGAAAACACCATGCTGAATAAATGTTATAAAACAAAACAACCAAAGTCAAACCTTAGATGTTGAAAATCAAAGACAGAGAAATTGGCTAAGGTAGCCAGAGAAAAGCCCACATTATGCACAGAAAAACAACCCCCTCCCAAAAAAAAATTATGGCAGAGCTCTTGCCAGACTATGCAACAAGAAGATGATGGGGAGGCATCTTTAGAGTGCTGGAAAGAAAAACATGTCTACATTAAATTCTATATGCAGCAAAAATAAATATATATTTCAAAAATAAGGGAAACCTGACAATTCCACAACTAGGAATATATACAAAAGAATTAAAAACAGGTATTCTAACAAACCCTATGTACGTTCACCCATGACTACAGAAGCACTATCTGCAATAGCAAGAAGGTAGAAATGACAGAAATGTCCATCAATGCATGAATGGATAAATAAAACATTTGGTATATCTCTACAATGGAATTTCATTCTACTATTACAAAAAGAATGAAACTAAGCAAAATGGTGAACTAGGAAGCTCCTTGCCCTTTTTCCCGCAGCAACATTAAATAAACAAATAAGAACTAACCAAAATAACTTCAGAGGAATTTTGGAAATCAGTCAAGGATCTACTGCAATAAAGTAAACAACCAATCAATAAACAAATCACCGCATTTGAAACAGTAAATATTTTTATGGTGTTTTTACTCACACTTGCCCTACACCCTCCCTGGTATCAGACATTTTGGGAGAAGCAGTGGACCAATGCCTAGATCCCTTCCATAAACCTGAGGAAATAAAGAGAATAAAACTTGCAACATTTCTAGGAGGTGCATAAGGGATTGGTCTCCATTACCCCTACCTTGAAATTCAAATGGTTAAAAGAGGCACAGCTCTGGTTCCAGACTAGGGAAAACCACAGGAACTAGCAGCTCAACTCCTGAAAGCCACAGGGGACTACAAACTCTAAGACACATGGGGTAAGAATTACTGATAGAGGAATACTACTGAACAGCTAAGGATCCAAGAAAAAGCAAGAGATGTATCTAGAAAAGTGTTTCTGTAGCCAATGTCAAAAAAATTACTATGTTTTCCTCTAGACGTTTCATAATTTCAGACCTCATCATAGGTCTTTAATCCATTTGGGGTTTATTTTTACCTGTGGCATAAAAAAGTGGTCCAGTTAGCATGTTAACTATCCAGTTTCCTAAGCATCATTTGTTAAAAAATCAGCAGAGAACCTGAATAGATATTTTTTTTTCCAAAGGAAAACATGCAGATGGACAACACACACATGAAAAGATGTTCATATCACAAATCAAATCATTAAGGAAATGCAAATTAAAACCTCAATGACATATCACTTTACACCTGTCAGAATGACTAAAATTAAAAAACACAAGAAATAACAAGTGTTGGCTAAGATGTGGTGAAAAAGGAACCCTTGTTCACTCTTGGTAGGAATGCAAATTGGTGTGACCACTGTAGAAAATAGTATAGAGGCTCTTCAAATAATTAAAAATAGAAATACCATTTTACCCAATAATTCCACAAACAAAGAAAGAAAAAAGAAACAAAAGAAAAAATAAATCTTAAATATAGAGAATAAATTGACAGTTGTCAGAGGGAATGTGGGCAGGAGAATGAGTGAAATGGATAAGGGGGTTCAAGAGTACACTCATCTTGATGAGTACTGAGAAATGTATAGAATTGTTGAACCATTATGAAAATAACATCACACTGTATGTTAATTATACTTTGATTTTTAAAGATGTGACATACTGGCCGCACCACAAAAAAAAAATAAAATGTATTAGGACAATGGAAATGAAAACACAATATACCAAAACTTATGTCATTCAGTAAAAGCACTAAGAAGACAGCTTAAGGTAGCAAATGCCTACATTAAAATAGAAGAAATATCTTAAATCAACAACTAAATTTTACACCTCAAGGAACTAGAAAAAAAGAACAAATGAAAGCGGAAAGAGTAAAATAATAAAAATTAAAACACTAATGAAGAAAATAGAAAAACAACAGAAAAGGATCAGTTAAACTAAGAGCCGATTTTTTAAAAAGATCAGCAAAACTGACAAATTCCTAGCTAGACTAAAATAAAAAAGAGAAAAAAATCAAATTTTAAAGATCAGAAATGAAAGAAGAGACATTAAAACTGATGCTATATTTTCTTTGCCAATTTGTATACATTTTATTTCTTTTTGTTGTCTGATTGCTGTTGCTAGGACTTCTATACTATGTTGAACAACAGTGGCCAGAGTGGACATCCTTGTCATGTTCCTCATCTCAAAGGGAAGGCTGTGAGCTTTTCCCATTGAGAATGATATTCACTGTGGGTGATTATGCTGAGTGAAACAAGTCAAGCAGAGAAAGTCAATTATCATATGGTTTCACTTACTTGTGGAGCATAAGGAATAACATGGAAGACATTAGGAGAAAGAAGGGAAAAGTGAACCAGGGGAAATCAGAGGGGAAGATGAACCATGAGAGACTGCAGACTCTGCGAAACAAACCGAGGGCTTTGGAAGGGAGGGGGTAAAGGGATGGGTGAGCCTGATGGTGGGTATTATGGAGGGCACATATTACATGGAGTACTGGGTGTTAGATGTAAACAGTGAATCTTGGAACACTACATCAAAAACTAATGATGTACTATATAGTGACTAACATAACACAATAAAGAATAAATAAAAAATAAATGACCCACACGTCTTGACTTTAAACCATACTACAAAGCCATAGTAATCAAAATCATATTGGCACTGTCATAAAGATAGACCTATTGACCAATGAGTAGTCTAGAGAATAGAGAGCTCCAAAATAAGCCTTTGCAGATATGATCAAATGGTCTTTGGCAATGATTCAAAGGCTAAAAATGGGGAAAAGACAGTCTCTCCAACAAATGGTGCTTGGAAAACTAGACATCCACATGCAAAAGAATGAATTTGGACCCCTCACACCATAAACAAAAATTATATCAAATTGAAGACTCATATGTAAGTCTTGAAACTATGTAACTCCTGGAAAAACTTTTTTTAAAAAAGGAGAAAAGCTTCATGACATTAGATTTTGCAATCACTTATTGCATATGACACCAAAAGCACAGACAACAAAAGCAAAAATGAACAAATAGGACTACATCAAATTTAAAAACCTCTGTACAGCAAATAAAACAATCCAGAGTGAAATGGCAACCTACAGAATAGAAAATATTTTCTAACTATATATCTGATAAGGGATGAATATCCAGAATATAAGTAGCTCCTACAAATTAACAACAAAAGAGAAACGCCCATATTTTTAGGACTAAAAATTGAAACCTTTTCCCAAGGAAAATATACAAATGAACAAGCATATGAAAAGATGCTCAATATCACTAATAAACATGGAAATGCAAATCAAAACCACGAGATAATCACCTCACCCGCATAAAGATGATCACCATCAAAATAAATAAATAAATAAATAACAACAAAATATCAAGTGCTGGCAAGAGTGTGAAGAAATTAGAACCTTTATACACTATAAGTGGGAATGTAAAATGAATAGTGCAGCTGCTATGAAAAACAGTATGGTTCTTAAAGTACCCATTGGAACTTATCAAAGCCTACTCTAGCTGTCATATATCCTGGAACACTTACTAAATGTATGGACCTTTTGTTTGATTTTTTACAAAAATACCAAAGCAGCTCAATGTAAAAGTTATAGTCTTTTCTATAAATGATGCTGTACCTGTCGCAAAAATGAATATTTACTCATTCGTTATACCATAAACAAAAGCAAGCAAACTCAAAAAAGGATCACAGACCCAGAAGAAAAATGTAAAACTTATTGAAGTATACCTAAAAGAAAAAAGTCTGTGACCTTGTACTAAGCAGATATTTCTTTTTTTTATTATGTTCAATTAGCCAACATATAGTACACCATTAGTTTTTGATGTAGTGTTCAATGATTCATTAGTTGCATATAACACCCGCCCCTTATCACCACATGTGCCCTCCCTAATACCCATCACCTGGTTACCTCAAACCCCAAGCCCCTCTGTTCTGTAACCCCCAGTTTGGTTCATAGAGCCCAGAGTTTCACATGTGTTTTTTTTTTATTTATTTTTTATTTTCAGCATAACAGTATTCATTATTTTTGCACCACACCCAGTGCTCCATGCAATCCGTGCCCTCTATAATACCCACCACCTGGTACCCCGACCTCCCACCCCCCCGCCCCTTCAAAACCCTCAGATGTTTTCCCCGCCCTGATTTCTTCCCATTCAGTTTTCCCTCCTTTCCCTATGATCCTCCACACTATTCCTTATGTTCCACATATGAGTGAAACAATATGATAATTGTCTTTCTAGCAAAGATTTCTTTGATATAACACAAAAAGCATGATCCACAATAGAATAAACTTATAAATTGGACTTTATCAGAATTTCAAAACTTTGTCTGAGAAAGATACTATTGCAAGAATGGAAAGACAAGGAAATTTTGCAAATCACAGCTGTAACAAAGAACTCATACCTTAAGAATATAATAACCTCTCAAAACTTAACAATAAGAGAATAATCCAATTTTTAGAAGGCAAAAGATTTTAATAGATATCTCACCAAAGGACATCAATAGATTAAAAACAGGTTCAACATCATTAGTCATTAGTGAAATGTAAATTAAAACCACCTACCAATACACACTCATATTAGAATGGCTAAAAATCAAATCTGACTGGAACTCTCACACATTAATGGTGGATTGATACAAAATCATACAGCAACTTCAAAAAGTTAAATGTACACAAACCACATGGCCATGCAATTCTATGGCTCAGTATCTTTCCAAAAGAAATGAAAACATACATGTACATGAAGACCTCTGGGTAAACGATGGTATACCTATGCAATAGAATACTACTCAGAAGTAAGACGAGACATTTAACTATTGAAAAGTACAAGAACATGATTGAATCTCAAAAACATCATGTCAAGTGAAGGATCTAGATTCCATTTTTATGAGATTCTGAAAACAGTGAAACTATGGGGGCAACTCCTCACTAAAAAAGATATAAAGATGGCAAATAAGCATATAAAAAGATGCTCCACCTCAGATGTCATTAAGGAAATGCAAATTAAAACAACAATGACAAACCACTACACATCTGTTAGAATAAAATCCAAAACACTGATAACACCAAATGCTGGTGAAAGTGTGGAGAACAGAAACTCTCATTCACTGCTGATGAGAATGCCAAATGGTGCAGCCACTTTGAAAGGTAGTTTAGCAATTTCTCACAAAGCCAAACATACTGATACCATATGCTCTAACAATTGCACTCCTTGGTTATTTACCCAAAGGAACTGAAAATTTACATCCAAACAAAAATGTGCACGTGGATATTTATAGAAGCTTTATTCATACTTGCCAAAACTTGGAAGATGCCTCTCAGTAGGTAATTGGATAAACAAGCTGGTACATAGAGACAATGCAATATTATTCAGTGTTAAAAAGAAATGAGCTATCAAGTCATGAAAAGACATGGAAGAACCTTAAATGAATATTGCAAGTGAAAGAAGCCAAACTAAAAAGTCTACAGGCTGTGTGATTCCAGCTATAATAAATACATTCTGGAAAAGGAGAAACCATGATGGCAGTGAAAACATCATTGGTTGCCAGGGTTTGGGGTGGGGTGATGACAGAGGGTTTTTTTAGGGCAGTGAAAATACTTTGTATGATACTATAATGACAGATGTAAGACATATAAATTTGTCTAAACTCATACAATGTAAAATACCATGAGTGACCCTTGAGGTAGACTATGGACTTTGGTGATAATGATGTGTCAGTGCAGGTTCATCAATTACAACAAATACACCACTCTGGTGGAGGGTTTTGAAAATGGGGGAGGCTGTGCTTGAGTGGAGACAGGGGGGAAATCTCTATACGTTCCTCTCACTTTTGCTGTGAACCTAAAACCACTATAAAAAATAAACTAAATATTTAAAATAATTTTTAAACCTCTAAGCTAAAAAATGTCAAACAAACAACAACCTAAAACAAACTGAAACACTACACAGACAGAAATCAGTTGAGTTCTTAGCAGTAGGTAGGAGAAGGAATTGAACATGAAGAGATACCCAGGAACCTTGGGGAGAAATATTCTGTCTCAGTTGAGATGGTGGTTACATGACTATATATATTTGTCTAAACTCATTGAACTAAACATCTAAAAAGGGCCAAGTTTATTGATGAAATTATACCTCAATTATTCTCATTTTTTAAAAACTGAATTGAGGGTCACCTGGGTGGCTCAGTGGGTTAAAGCCTCTGCCTTTGGCTCAGGTCATGATCCCAGGGTCCGGGGACTGAGCCCCGCATGGGGCTCTCTGCTCAATGGGGAGCCTGCTTCCTCCTCTCTCTCTGCGCCTGCTTGTGATCTCTGTCTGTCAAATAAATAAATAAAATCTTTAAAAAAAACCAAACTGAATTGAGATACAGAGTCTTTGTCACTAGACCCTCAAATTGCATGCAACCTATTCCCAGGCATGTTCAATAGAAAATTTATGTTCATATGAAAACATGAACATGAGTGCTCAGAATAGCTCTATTCATATTTATCTAAAATTGAAAAAATAAAAATGACTTTCAACTGGTAAATAAACAAACCGCTGATCACTCAACAACAGAATAACCCACAGAAATATAAAGGAACAAGAGTGGAGAAGGGAGTTGGGGGAAATTGGAAGGGGAGGTGAACCATGAGAGACTATGGACTCTGAAAAACAATCTGAGGGTTTTGAAGGGACGGGGGGTGGGAGGTTGGGGTACCAGGTGGTGGGTATTATAGAGGGCACGGATTGCATGGAGCACGGGGTGTGGTGCAAAAATAATGAATACTGTTATGCTGGAAATAAAAAAAAAATAAAAAATAAATTAAATATTAAAAAAAAAAAAAACAATTCCAGAAACTCAAAAAAAAAAAAAAAAAAAAAAAGAAAAGAAATATAAAGGAACAAACTCCTGATATATGCAACAGCATAGATGAATCTCAATGCATTTTGGTAAATGAAAGAAGCAGACCCAAAAGACTTTAACAAGGTACAGAGATTTCCCAACTACCCTTTGCTCCCACTTATGCTTAGCCACCCCCATTATTCCACTTTTATGACATCTTGGTAAAGGAAAAATTATAGGATGGCAATTAAATCAGTGGTTGTCAGCAGTCACAGGTGAGGGAAGGGGTTATCTATAAAGGATCAGCATAAAGGAATTTTTTTCCCAGGTAATAGAATTGATTTGTTTCTTGATCATGGTGCTAGATATGAAACAACAGATTCCTAAAAATTCATGGAACTCTACACTATAAGACTGAATTTTACTACATGTATATTGAAATATAAATTAAAAATTTAAATCTCTATGTAAAATGTGTGGAAAATGGATTCCTTGTAATTTGCATCAATTTCTTGGACTATATATTTTGCTAGGGTCTCTGAATGCTATACCTTTAATACTTGTTTTCCCTTGTGTATGTTTTCTTCTTATGAATTTCAATGTTAAGAGCAAATTTCCCTAAGAAATATGCAAAATTTACATTCTAAAGTAAACATTCTCCCATCCTTGGCAGAGCTCATTCAGGGCCTGGAGGATGTGCTATTAGAAGTGGGTGGAAGTAAAGGTTCTCTAATTGGCAGAACTTTGCAACCCCAACCTCTAAAGGCACGGCTCCAAGAAGGTGAATGTTGGGGGCCTCTGCTTTATTCATGTGTGCCCAGGCTGAGAGATAGACCAGGAGCATATCATCCCAGGTACATAAAAGGCAGAATGTTCCCCAAGTTTGCACTACCACATCTGAAATTGTCACTAACATTCTACAGCTATAGTTAAAGGACATTTTCACTATTCAATATTTGGGTTAGTTAAATAGTCAGAAGATATTTCAAACTAGTTAATTTCTGATTTTTTCACTTGAATTTGTGACTCCTGAGACAGCCTTCCTTTTAGAAATGAGTTCATTTTTGGTTTGTTTGTTTTTTTCTTTTCACAATGGTCATTTTCTTTTTCTTTATTCAAATTCAATTAGCCAATATATAGTACATCATTATTTTCAGAAATAAGTTCATTTTATTTTGTTTTAATTTTTTAGAAATAAATTCACTTTGGGGTGCGTGAGTGGCTCAGATTGTTAAGGACCTGCCTTCAGCTCAGGTCATAATCTCTGGTCCTGGGATCAAGCCCCACAGTCAGGCTTCTGGCTCAGTGGGGAGTCTGCTTCTCCCTCTCCCTCTGCCTGTCTCTTGTTTGTGTTCTCTCTCTCATCTCAAATGAATAAATAAAATCTTAAAAAAAAAAAGTTTATTTTAAAAGCCTTCAAAGACAATGCTATAAATTTACTTTTGTATTCTGCTTTCAGAGTGGTGCTACTCCATCCTGCACAACACTTTGTGGGAAACAACATGGTCACCATGTTGGGGAGGAGGAAACAGCATGTGGTGACTGCTAAAGCTGACAACTGGGCCCAGAGGCCTTGATATCAGGGCTCTTTTCATCTTCAAGGTGCCTTCAGAGCAATTATCTTCACATCTTAGAGAAAACTGCCCCACTTTAAAGTTTTGCACTTCTCTATATAGGAAATGGGTCATCAACATGGAGATTGTCTAGAACGGTTTTCTTTATCCAGGAATAAACTCTCCAAGTATTGATGTCATAATAACAATACCGGAAAAAAAAAAAAAAAAAACTAACAACATTTTCTGATGCTTGCTACATCCGCAAACTAAAGTTTGTAAATAAATTTGAATGCAAAGAAAAGATGTCCACATTGAAGTAAAGATGTGAAAATCCGAGAGTAGGTAAATCCAACAGGGATGAGACAGATGATCAATCAGGAGATAGCCTCAACAAAGGGACTTTGAACAAGATATGAGGAATACCACAAGTTTGTTTGGGAGAACACAGAAAAGAGTAAGTTAAGAATTCCTTTACATCTCCTTCCTCCGCCCTCAAAAGGAGCAAATATCTGCATATGTCCCACAGTGATAGGGAGCAAACTTTCTAATCTGAAAGTTTCTCAAGACCTCTGTGCTCCATTTCCCTGTTGCTGCACTATGATCCCAGTTGAGAAGGAGAGTGGGTGATTAACATAGGCCCGGCGCTGTACTCTGTCAGCTTCCTGTTGCCTCATTAGCTGAGGGTGAAAGTATTCATGTTTAGTTCATGCATTTCATGCATTTACTCATCATGTTCTGGTATTCATTATAGAGGCACAGAGCTGGATGTTGGTAAAAAACCATGATAAACAGCCACAGCTTCCAAGGGCTTGAAGTATAGGAGAGTCTCATAGGAAATGTAAGAGGGGAATATTGTTTCTCTCAGTCAGCTAATGTTTATCATGCACAAAAACGGAAAAGCATTATGACATTACAAAGAAACACAGAAAAAGCCTCACAGCTGGTCTCCTTGCCCAAGCTACCTTTCCCTTTCCTACTTTATCTTTTATGTGGCAGTGGATATCTAATTGGGTTTTATGGGCAAAATTACCCACTGGTTAATAAATAGAATTTCTCACCTGCATGAGACTGCAGAGTCCTTTCTGGCAGCCTGCCCACCACCCAGCCTCATCGTATGTCTTCACTATAACTATCCCTTCCTCTGTGTGGTTCTTCTGGAATTATCTGTGCAATCTGCACCTTCCCCTAAATGTGAACCCACCACAGCTGAGTTAGGAGCTTTGCTTTTCCACAACTCTTCAAATTTCCACAGTATACTGGGCTGTAATCACACTGGAGTCTACCTGTCTTTCTTCATCAGAGTTTAATCTCCTGTGCACCAAGGAAGGAAACTAATTTATTTCTGAGTCCCCCATGGCCGATAAAACTTGGCTTTGTTCCCCTAAATTGGAAGGAAAAGTAGAGTCTGAATTGAGGACTAGAGGCTGGAGAGAAGGGCAGAGAAGAGATGTGCCCTGTGCTGGCCCATGGTCACACTGAGGTCCCAGGTGAAGACAGCACAGCTTTCAGAGGAGGGGCATGCAGGGCATAAGGCAATCCTGGTATCTGCAGGTCTGACAGCTCCCCAGGTTGTTTACAAACTCTAAACCTTATCCTTATAATCACTGACAATGCTGCTTTATTTCTGGTCCAACCAGCTTTGAGTGAAGCAAAACCATGATGGAACTAATGGACTGACTAACATAGACACAGATCAATGGGGCTCTGATACTCAAAGCTGGCATCTTATAATGTGGAACACTTCTTCCATTTGGACCAAAAATTTATCACGATGTGTAGCTCAGCCAGGTTTGGAAAGTATAAAGCTGATAGCGAATTAGTTATGTGACGTCTTATGAGTGTTCAGTAAACTACTGCTAAAATTGGACTATGAAAATGTTATCTATACTCTTCAGGGATGTTTACAGTGCCCATCAAGTAAAAACAATGAGCTAGCCCAGAAAAACACAATGTGAAAACAGCTTTCACCATTTAAAAAAAATAATAATAATTGCAGATGAATCTTAGCTGGAGATTTTCTCCTGCCAAGATGGTCAGGATTTGGTTTTTTAAAAGTAAAATACTGATTCTTCTCCAGTTGCTGTTTTATTACTGAAATAACTTTCATGAGATTTTTATTTAGCTATGAAGCTTTGTTAGTTCTTGCTTCACTTCTTCCATGCATAGAATCATAGAATTTGAGAGCAGGATATCACCTCAAACTCTGTGTCATCCAGTCCTTCATATTCATTTACTCATTCATTCATTCATTCATTCACTCAAAGAACTTTTATGGTTCACTCTAACCTGTCAGTCCTCCACGCAGTGGGAAAGAGGAACTACATAAAAAGATGGAAAGCCAGGCACACAGTCAGGTTGACAGATTTGGTGTGGAGGCAGGCCTCTGTGCCTCCCCATGTTCCCATCTCACTCCTCAGCATCATTCCCTTAGATCTTCCTGGGCCTGTGATTCTGACACCAACAGAGTTCCTCCAGAGTGTACGCAATGGTTTCACTACACAGATTCCCCTTCAACTCAGCTGTGATTGTTCCACTTCCATGAAAGGAAGTCCCTGGAACACTCTGGAACAGACAAGAGTTTCACTGGAGCAGCAGCCTGACATCAAATGTGGTAAGAACAGGGATGACAGATTCTCTAAGTTCCCACGTTATGCTACAGGATGCATGGGCCTGCCTGAGAGGCAACACTGTGTAGCGGTCTTCTGGCTCATTCTAAGGGAGCCCTGTCCTTTGTGTATGCTTTCTTATGGACTGTGGTGGTGGTGTTGAGAGTGTCTGGGAGAGGCTTTCGTGGGCTGCATGAGTGGATATACCTATCCATAGGCTCTGAGACCCTCTGCAGCACTCAGGAAAGAGGACACACTGCCACATTTCATCACTGCCACATACTTGGTAGTTGGCCCTTCTGGCACCCCCACAGCACACATGGGGGCTGTGGAATACACTGAATGCAGAGAGAGGGACGTGGCAAGGGATGAGGCCCTGTTACTGAGGTGTGATTTTACCCCCTTTCCATGCACTGCTCTAAAGCTTCTTCTCTTAGGGCTGTCTGGTGAATGCCTTGAGGGAGGTAGCAGGGAGCAAAATAAGCATGAGCTTCTCCATTCTGTTTCTGCCTCTTGTTTGATCTGGTGCAGATTATCTGATTATCTGACCTTTGATCCTCAGTGTTTCAGCTCAAATAATGACACATTTCTTGCATAGTGCCTACTATGTGCCAGATGTGTCTTTATGAGTTCATATCATTATCTATCCTGTTCAGCCAATGTCATTATTGAAACTGGTATCAAACAAAAGCCTAGTCAGGGCCGAGCCCATGGCAGAGCTATGCCTCAGACCTCAACGGATTATATGATTACATTATATCCATTCAGAAAAGGCAACAGAAAGCCTTGGCTTAAACTCCCAGAAAGACATATGACATTGCACAACATACATCTGTTATCTTTCTAAATACTATCCTTCTAAATACTAAGTGATAGTATCAACCACTGTGTGTTTACTGCTTATCGTGGAACCAGGTTTTCCAGAAGAGCTGGCAAAGCCATGGGTGAGAGAGCCGGGAAAGCACCCTCAGTCTGGGCCTCTCACACACCTTCCATGCCAATTTTCTTTCACTGGTTTTGTGAAGCTGCTGAGATCCTAGATACTCAGAAGTGGCCATGAAGCCTGGAGGTTTGTCAGATACAAGTATATCTGGTGGACCCTGGGGGGGGTTCATTAGGAACCAATTAAAGGAAAGTGCTCTGGGGGGTCAGCACTCTGCTAGTTTCCTACAGAAATTCTTTCCTAGGGAAGGAAGATCTTTGCTTAGTAGATCAAACCTTCAAAAAGCCTGCATCCAAAAGGAGGAGCAAAAGCTATGTGTGATAAAATCTCACCTGGAGCTAGCAGCTCTGCATTGGGACCCCTCTGAAAACCAGAAAGAAGTCAGGCAGTTGGCTACCTTTTAGAGGTATGGCCAGCTGCCATCCTGAGTCCCATAGTGGACCACAGACACCGTGTGTGGGCAGAGGCCACTTCTGTGGTGACAGCCTGCGTCAGCACAGGTCCTGGGCAATCCCCAAACCAGAAGGCCCCAGCCAAGTGGGGATGCTGTGGGGAGGTCCACACCAACTGACTTTCTCTGGGGCACATGCATTCTCCCCTACTCCCCATTTACTACCTTAAATTCCTACAGAAGCTTATGCTTCTGTTATCTTCAGTCTTATGACTTATGAGCTATGATTTATTTCCTATTGGATTATATGATCTCCAAGCTAGATTCTTCTTATGGAAAACCATCCACTTTGGAGCACGGCTGGTTTAGAAACCATGCCTAGTGGTGTGGTCCTGACAATTAGATCCCCCCAGAAAACACGCTGCCATCTTAGATCTGATGCTAATACACACCAATTAACAGGAGAGCTCCTTCTTTCTTTTAGTATTAATTAAAGTGGAAGTAAACAGACAATACCTCCCATTCCTGCATGTGAATATCAGCAAGTGCTAGCGACACCACTTCCATAGGGAAGCTCACACAGAATTGCCTAATGGCCAACTCCGCATTATACAGAATCCATAGAAAGTACTATAGTTACACCCTACCCAGCCCCACGTACACATCTGGTGTTCAAAAGGAATCACATATGGCTCTTGGCTGAGTGGTCATACTCAGAGCAGCCATTCTTCATGCTCTAAGTGCATTGACAGTACCTACCCTTTTGTAGGCTAAAAAAACAATTTAGAATTCCACACATTTCCCTCATCTCTTGCTGATTCAGGAATGGGGTTACTGCTGTCATATTTAAATACCAGAAACACAGACAAAATGTGGAAAACTGTTTGAAGTATTGACTTAGTAGCTTCAACCACCTTGTTCTAGAGATGGTGGAGCCCATACCAATTTCAACACACGTGAAGGTCTCTCAAGGTCTGCTTCCCCTCGACCCTCACTGCTTGAGGCTGAATCTCCTGCCCCGCCACTCATTTCTAAGCTATTTTCTGTGAGAACTCCTCCACTGTCCCTTGAAGAATACAGCATGATGTGACTGCAACATCCAAGGAGGTACACCAGGAATCACAAGGCCACCATCATTTCTGAACCTTTAGCTTAGTTACATTTTAACATACAGATTGAGGATTAAGTCTAAAAGAAACAGAGAATTAAAAAGAATTTTATAGCAAGTAGATGGATGGAAGGAATCTATTATATCTAAATGAAGGGATCCAGGTTACCATTCTAACATGTAAAAAATGAGATGACACGTATCAGTGCCTGATCCAGAGCCTGGAGCAAAGCAGGCACTCAACAATGGTAGATGTTTTCAATATTAGAAATTAGATAGTTAGATAGTACTGCACTCTAAAGTGATATAGCATGATTTTTAGTGCATAAGGATTTATACACCAAGATTTTCAAGGGAGAAAATATTCTCCTTATAGACTAAGAGTGCTGGTAAAAATAACTGGTGTTAATACTCCCACCATGACTAATTACAAGCACAAATGTGATGCCACCAAACATCGAACGGGGAGTGATCGCTGCAGCGCACTTATGTAATATTTCTACCACACAGATCAAACAAATGGAAATAACCTCAAGAACATAGGGAAGAGCAAAATGTAGTAAACTCATTATAAAGAGATATATTTTGAATATTATTTTTGTTTTAGTATACTTAATTATAAGTTAACATAACTTAATTTTTAATAACAACTATGTTTAATAACTGAGTGACAAAAATTCTGAAAATTTAGCGATCAGCTCTCACAAGCCAGGTCTTGCACACACATTAGTACCAGAGTATCCAAGTTTCTGTGATCCTCCAAGAAATTCCATGAACACAAGTTCAGCAGATTTGGGTAGTTCTGTCCTCTGGTGTGTTTGCACCCTTGAGACATGCAAGTTTCAGATGAGAACGCTCTGCCCTACCATGTGGAAGGCACACAGCTCATTCACCCAAGAGGCATGAGGAAACCACACTTGGATTGGAGGAAGCTCTGGGGGACTAAATGTGAGTGTTCTAGCAATAGTAAATTCTGGAGCTGGAAATTTAGAAGTGAATTTTTATACATGGTTCTTCTTCATTCTGTTTAGGCAACACCTTCAAATGAGTTGGAGGTATATCAATAAATAGCAGGAGTATAGCCATGAATACCCTTGACATTAATATGCCTGTTGGTCTAAACCTAAAGAACCGTGACTTAAGAAATTTCCAGTAAATAATTGTGTGCAAATGCTGAAAAGTGCATCCATCACCAGTATCACCCTGAATGTTACATAAAAGGAAGTATGCTATAGAGCCAGGAACTTAAAAGGAAAATATACGCAGGCACACATTTAAATATATATCCTCACTTCCAAGCGATGGTGTAAGAAATGTATTTATAAATAATATG
Source organism: Mustela erminea (assembly GCF_009829155.1). NCBI lineage: Eukaryota > Metazoa > Chordata > Mammalia > Carnivora > Mustelidae > Mustela > Mustela erminea. Next base: position 27,323,331 of record NC_045618.1, read on the forward strand.
GTCTTAAGACTTTATTCTTGTTGAAATGCCTACATCCTTCTTAAATGCCAATTTTACCTTGAAGTCCCACATGGAAGGGCATATTTTGGATGATCAATGAAAACATAAATGCATTATTTGTCCTCAGCACAAATACCTACTTCACTAGTTTTGTCTTTTCAATTACTAGTTCTTTTCAGATTATATAGCCTGAAAATAACTTTTTCAGGCAGTTCATTTATTGTATTGAGAAAGAGAACAGAGCAGACCATTTCTATAGCACTGGGAAGAAGATGGGAAATATTGTACAAGGGGTTGATTTCTAGCTTGTTAATCATTAATGTGCTTCCTTTCATTTTATTCTGGGGGTGACTGCACTTCAACCTAATGCAAGACAACACCACCATCCATCAAATTACTGGTGCCTAGGAAAAACTTCGTTCTGGGTTAAATGAGTTTAAATTAAGCACATTTCCATCACCTCAGGCTGCTGTGATCCACTTAGCACAGAGCCCTTATCTGACATGGTGTTTTATGTAATTTACAGAGAATATTGGCATTGTTCAGAGTGGACTGGCCTGTAACAATAACTGTTTTTATTCTTGTGTCTTTATTTTTGGCTGAATATTCAAGCCATTTAAAGTCATCCATCTAACCAAGGGTTTTAGAGGGGAAGGGACTGGAGGGATGGATTAGCCTGGTGATGGGTATTGAGGAGGGTATGTATTGCATGGAACACGGGAACACTGCATGTTCCATGCAAACAATGAATCATGGAACACTACATCAAAAACTAATTATGTACTCTATGGTGACTAACATAACTTAATAATAATAATAAAAAGTCATCCATCTAACATTAGAGCTCTCCTTTCTCAATAAATGACATTGTTATTGACCCAGTTTCTCAAGCCACAAACTCAGACGTCTCCTTAAATGTTCTCTTCTTTCCCTTTCCTTGTCCACACCACTAACTCATCGCAAGCTAGTTGGTTCCCTATCTCTCACCATTGCAGTCTTCCAGCTAATGCTCCACCCAGACCAGTCTTATCTCTTCAAGAACTGTCTCTCTGCTTTCCTGTGGCTTTCAAGGAGATCTTTTAAAAATTAAAACCCAGTCAAGTGTTTCGGATCTGAGAGAAGAGTGGTCACTGGAAGCAGAGCCCTGCCTGGAAGGACTACCTCACTGTTGAACTGTCCACAAGGCTCCAACACTGCATTCTCTCATTGCTGCTCTGTGCAGCAGCTCTCCATATATACCACTGCTTGTATTAGAAGAGGAACTTCACAAATGACAGGGCTATAGCCTTTGGGAGTGTTTCACTTATAAGATTTGTAACATTGTGTAATGTACTTCAATTCATTTAAATTTTCCTATTCAAGAAAAGAAATCAATATATGCCTTAAAGTAACATTTCTTTGTGCTTTCTCCAGTATCTTAATTGAGTTCTTTAGTCTTTACTGCTTGTATACTAACCATAAGCTGATTATGTACTGGCAGAGTGGATACAGATGCTCTGAGCCATCAATGATCCCACAGGACCACAAGTGCTGCTGATGCACACATCTGCTTTCTGGGTTGAGGAATAGGCAACATTTCCTGTCATATTTACTGAATTACCACCAAGTTCTGAACATCCATGCAAATTACTTTCCACTAAAACATGTCTTTCAATACATATATGGGAAAAGTCTGTGTGGCAGAAAGAACTTGGACTTGGGGCAGAGAGAGTTGTGAAGACTCCAGCCCTGCCAGTTGCCTCTGAAATGTTTGAACAAGTTCCCATCCACTGGTCCACTGTGAGCACCAGTCCCTTCATCTAACAATGGCTCATTATGATGCCTAGGGACTTATGGAAACAGCACCTGCTGGGCACTTACTATAATGCCAGGTGAGGCAGGACCTCCAAGCATCAATTTCCCCCCACATTTGTAATAGAGCTAAAAGCAGAGTCATGTGAGAAGCATCATTTGTCATCATCAGGAGCATATCCCTTCTCAACTATTGCAGCATTCCCTAGCCCCACTTTGGAAGTAACAACTAGTAGTACCAAATTATATAAAAAGAGAAGAATCAATGAAACAAGATGGGATTGGGAGGGAGACAAACCATAAGTGACTCTTAATCTCACAAAACAAACTGAGGGTTGCTGGGGGGAGGGGGTTTGGGAGAAGGGGGTGGAATTATGGACATTGGGGAGGGTATGTGCTTTGGTGAGTGCTGTGAAGTGTGTAAACCTGGTGATTCACAGACCTGTACCCCTGGGGATAAAAACATATGTTTATAAAAAATTAAAAATTTAAAAAAAAAAATTCCTCAGGAAGCAAAGTCTAGGCAAGGCAGGCCTGCATCCCCATGCTTCCCCTATTTCTCTTCAAAGGTTTCCCATTCCTCTGCTCCTGCATGTCTTTTCCAATTTCAAATCTTAGGGCCAGAGTGCTAGACTCATTGGTCCTACTGATCAGGGCCCAAGGGCTGGACCACACAGCTGACCTTCTCTGAGTATCTTCCCCAGGGAATGGGGAGGATTCTCCAACTTTCACAAGGAGGAGCTGGGTGGCTCATTCATTAAATGTCTGCCTTCAGCTCAGGTCATGATCCCAGAGTCCTGGGATTGAGCCCAGCATCAGGCTCCCTGCTCAGTGGGAAGCCTGCTTCTCCCTCTGCTGTTCCCTCTGCTTGTGTTCCCTCTCTCGCTGTCTCTTTCTCCTGGTCAAATAAATAAATAATTTTTTAAAATTTAAAAAAATAATAATATAAAAAAAGATGCACAAGTCTTTTGAGATGGGAGGTGAGGCCAAAGAAGAGGATTTGAAGGAAGATGAAGGGCCAAGCTGTGACCAGCAGTTTGGTTTACAACAGCCTGACAAGGGGCTTTGATGAGTTCCAGCCTGCTGCCAAGGCCCCTGTGAGCGCCATCCTGATACCAAGTCCCATTCTGATGCCAATTTGGAGTGATATTTTCTCCTCCATGGTACAACAAAGTTTGACAGAGGAGAAGTGGTTTTGTTTTTTAATGTAATGTGACCTTATTCTCTGGACTTCTATTTTAAAATTTTCTGTGTAATGATGACTTAAAAGAACGCTGCAGGAGGTTATGATGAAGAGATGAACTGATGAAGGAAGAAAGACTGCAAAGTGATCTCTACCATTTTCAAGCTATGGAAGTCTTTCTGACCCTGTCTTACTGATTGGAAGAGAAAATCTTTTGGCATCAAAATAAACACACAAAAAGCACCAGGCCCATTCAAGATGCTCTTTCATTGATCACTACACAAACAGTGTATTTGAGTTTGGATGTTGATTCCAACATCTATTTGTTTGTTTTTAAGATTTATTTATTTATTTGAGAGAGAGCAAGAGAGCACAAGTGAGGGTAGGGACAGAGGGAGAGGGAGAGAGAATCTGATGTAGACTGAGTACTGACTTGCAGAGCCCAGTGTGGGGCCCAATCCCATGACCCCGAGATCTCTACCTGAGCTGAGATATTGACCTGAACTATAGCCATGAGTCAGATGTTTAACCAAGTGTGTGACCCAGACACCCCCATTTCCAACATTTAAAATAACATTGATGGTTACAGAATTTTATGCTCTTCTTTAAAATTTGTAAGCCTTTGGAATTACAAAGCATTTAGCAAACCTAGACCAGTAAGTACTGAGTCACAATGTAGCTATGTAAAAACTTGCTTTAAAAGAGAGAGAGAGGAGAGAGACAGAGAGAGAAAGGGTGCCACTTTAAAGAATTCCATTTGGAATAAGGTTTTCTTAAGAAGAACCCAGATGGGCTTTTAGATAAAAAGAGAGAACAGCTGCATGCACTGTCAGATCTGCATTACAATTGGATCTTATGAAAACCAAACAATGTTTTTCATTAAACAAGAGAGCTCTTAATAAGCTGCTTTAAAAACCATGACTATTTCTCATTATTCTACAAAATGGAAGCCATTTTCTTTGTAGTTGTCAGGGAAACTCAATGTGTAAGATAGAGGGGTGCATTTACAGAGAAGAGCCAGTCTGAGCTGAACCTGGAGCAACCCCGGGGGCTCAGTGGACAGTATTCATTCATTCACTCAATATGTATTAAACATCTATTGTAAGCAGGTACCATTCCCACCCTGGGCACCTAACAGCAAGCACTTCAGGACATCTGTTCCCAATGGCTTTACTGCACTGCAAGAGGTGGAAAGTGGTATGGATCAAAACAGGGCAGGAAAGGTGTGGGGGCTCCATGTGGTTTGAGAGGTAAATGGCCTCTTTGCTAAGGTGACACTGAATAGAACACTGAGAATCAAACTGAGGAGTCAAGCATGTGCCTGACTGATGGACAAAAATCCCAGGGACAAAGACCTTGGGTTTAGAATGTTCAAAACACAGTATAAAGATTGGACTGAGGAGGGAGAAAATGGTAGGAGATATGGTTAAACTGGAGGAGCCAGAGCTCATGAGACCTCATGGGTTCCTATAAGAGAATACAAATTATATTATTCAACTGCATGAAATTAAATTAGATATCAATGACAGGAAAATCTTTGGAAGATGCCCAAATATTTAAAAACTAAATAATACATTTCTAAGTAACCTGTGTGCTAAAGAAGAAAGAAAAAGAGAAATAGAAAGTATTATACTTTGAACTGAATGAATACATCAGAATTTGTTGGGCTGTCAAGCAGTACTAAGGAGGGAATTTATAGCACTAAAATACTAAAATTGGAAAAGTTTCAAATCAAAGACCTCAGGTTCTACATTAAGAAACCAGAAAAGAAAAATAGTAAAGGAAATCAGTAAAATCAGAAGAAGATTCTTTCAGAATATCAATAAAATTGTTGAACTCAGTCAAACTAATCAGGAAAAAAAGAGAGAAGACAGAAATTATCAATGTCAGGGATAAGAGTGACAACACTACAGATTATACAGATATTAAAAGGATAATAAGAAAATAACATAAACTATTTTAGGTAAATAAATGTGACTATAGATTAAGTGAACAAATTCTTTGAAGATAAAAATTGTCAAAATTCACTCAAGAAGAAAAGGGTAATATGAATAGCTCTGTATCTATTAAAGAAATTGAAATCATAGTAAAAATTATTTCCATAAGGAAAATCCTAGATTCAGATGGCTTTACTGGTGAGTTTTATCAAATATACAAGGATGGAATTAGAGTAATTCTACATAAACTCTTCCAAAAAATTGAATAAAAGACAATACTTCCCTACTTATGTGATGAAGCCAGAATTACACAGATATAAAAACCAGACAAAAACATTAAAAGAAAACCACAGAACAATATATCTTATAAATATAGATGTAAAATTTCTTAACCAAAATTTTATAAATCTAATAAAAAATATATTCAAAGGAAAATATATCATGACCAACTCAAATTTGTCCAGGATAAAAGAGTTAAACATTGAAAATCAATCAATATAATTCACTACATTAACAAACTGAAAGTATATATTGAATCATCTCAATAGACACAAAAGAAACATCTGAAAAATCCAACATGCCTTCTTAATAAAAACTCTCAGGAAACCATGAATAGAAGGTAAATTCCTCAAACTGACAAACAACATCTAACCACACACACACACACACACACACAGAGCCAATATCTTACGTAATGGTGAAAGTCTAAGTGATTCCCCATTAATATCAGGAACAAGACAAGATATCCTCTCCCACCACATCTATTCAATATTTTACTGGAGATAATGGTCAATGCAACCAGTCAAGAAAAGGAAGAAAAAGGAATATAAATTGGAAAGAAGTAAAATTGTGTTTATTGGATTACACACATAATAAATTTGATGACATATACAAAAAGTCTACTAGAACTAATAAATAAGTTTAATAAGGCTGCAGGATCTGAGACTAATATACATAATTCTACTATATTTCTATATATCAATAATAAGCTATCAGAAATTAAAATTTAAAGAAATATCTACAATAGCATCAAAAATATGAAATACTTTGCAATAAACCTGGCAAAAGATATAAAACACTTGTACACTGAAAACTACACAATATTTCTTAGAGAAATAAAAAGGACTAAATAAACGGAGAGATATACCTTAGCCAAGATTGGAAGAATTCAAGTGTTAGGAAGTCAATTTTTTCCAAATCGTTCTATCAATTCAAAGCAATCCCAATAAAAGTCTCAGTAGTATTTTTGTAGAAGTTGACAAACTGATCTTCAAATTCACATGGAAATGCAAATAACCTAAAATAGCCCAAACAATACTGAAAAAGAAAAACAAAGATGGAGAAATAACACTACTTTCTTCCAATAATCACTATAAATCTACAGTAATCAAGACAGTCGGGTATTGGTATAAAGATAGACAAATCACGGTTTGGAAATAAACTCTCATAAATATGTACAAGTGAATTTTGACAAAATCACAAAAGAAATGTAGTAGAAAATGCATGCATTTTCAACAAATGCTTCTGGAATAATTGTATATCCATATGCAAAACAAAAATAAATAAACTTGGATCCATACCTCACAGCATATTCAAAAATTAACTCAAAATGGATTGCAGACCTAAATGTAAAACATAAAACTGTAAAATGTGTAATAGAAAACACAGTTAAGCAAAGATTTCTTAGATACAATACCAAAAGCATAATTCACAAAAAGTACTTGGTTAATTAAAATTTAAAATCTCAAGATTTAAAAACCACTCCTCTTCAAAAGTCACTCTTAAAAGAATGAACAGATAAGCCATAAACAGGAGAAAATATTTGCAAAGTATATATACCACAAAGAACCTGTATCTAGACTATATAAAGAATTCTGAAAATTCAATAATAAGAAGACATACAGCATACACAAGAATTTGCCAAATATTTGAACACTTTAACAAAGAGGAAATACAAATATGCACATGAAAAAAGCCAAATGTGATCAGTCAATAGGATAGTGCAAGTTAAAACCATGATGAAACTGTACAATTCAGAAATTCCACTACTGGGTATATACCCAAAAGAATTGAAAACAGGGACTAGAACAGATATTTGTACACCCATGTTCATAACACTGTTCTCCCAACACTTATCTAGTCTTTAAAAAGAAAAATTCACTAACAAACTCACAGATACAATCTTCACCCAGAAATTGTTAGAAGAATGGTAAACCCTTCAAAGGGCTGATATTCAAGATCTATAAAGCTTCTCAAACTCAACACTCAAAAAACAGATAATCATGTCAAAAAATGGGCAGAAGACATGAGCATACACTTCTCCAAAGAAGACATACAAATGGCTAACAGACACATAAAAAAATATTCATCGTCTCTAGCCATCAGGGAGATTCAAATCAAAACCATATTGAGATATCACCTATACCGGTTAGAATGGCCAAAATTAACAGGACAAGAAACAATAAGTGTTAGGAGAGGATGTAGAAAAAGGGGAGGGGAACCTTCTAACACTGTTGGTGGGAATGCAAGTGGGTGCAACCACTTTAGAAAACAGTGTGGAGATTCCTTAAGAAATTAAAAATAGAGCCATCCTAAGACCCTGAAATTTCACTACGGGTATTTACCCTAAAGATACAGATACAGTGAAATGAAGGGCCATATGTACCCTCAATGTTCATAGCAGCAATGACCACAATTGCCAAACTGTGGAAAGAGCCAAGATGCCCTTCAACAGATGAATGGATAAAGAAGATGTGGTACTTATATAAAATAGAATACTACACCTCCATCAGAAAGGATGAATACCTAACTTTTGTATCAACATGGACAGGACTGGAAGAAATTATGCTGAGTGAAATAAGTCAAGCAGAGAGAGTCAAGCATCATATGGTGTCACTTACTTGTGGAGCATAAGGAATAACACGGAGGACATTAGGAGAAGGAAAGGAAAAGTGAATTGGGGGAAATTGGAGGGGGACATGAAGCATGAGAGACCATAAACTCTGAGAAAAAAACTGAGGGTTTTGGAAGGGAGAGGGGGGATGGGTGAGCCTGGTGGTGGGTATTAAGGAGGGCATATATTGCATGAGTACTGGGTGTGGTGCATAAACAATGAATCTTGGAACAGTGAAAAAATAAAATTAAATAAATGAAAAAAAAATGGTAAACTCTTGCCCTTCGTCTTTGTCTACTATAGAGTTTGGGAAACTGAACATTGATATTTTGCTCACTGACTGTAAATTTTAATCCAAACCATACTTAAGGAACATTTACACTCAAGGAATGAAAAATTAACCATATTAAAAATATCAGATTCCTTGTACTTAAATTGTAAAACTTGAAACTTAAAAGAGAAAAGTCACCCAGATTGACTTTGTGAAGTAGAAAGCCAGAATGGCCCAATTTCATATGGATGGAAATAGCATCATTTCTTAGGAATATAAAAAAGGAATTGCCTACAGCACTTTCAAATAGAATGTTCTTTTTTATTTTCATTATTTACACTGCAGTTTTATTTCCTGAGGGGCTTTGACAAAAATAGAAGCATAAAATGCTAGCACCACAAAGGACTTCAGAAACCATCTGGTTCAACCTCTTCTTTCTCGGGTGAGTAAACTGAAGCCCAGGGAAGATGGGAAGATGCTTAGGAAGACACCAGGGAGAAGGCTAGAAAGGGGGGCGGGGGGCAGGACTGCACTCCTCCTTCCCTTGGCCTAGAAAGACAACAAAATTATCAGTATCTTTGGAATCACCAGTGTCCTGGAACCTAATACACCAGTCATCATTGCTAGAACTAGGCTAATTCCTTAAGAGTTCCTTCCTTCCTTCCTTCTTTCCTTCTTTCCTTCCTCCCTTATATTTATCCATCCATATTTACTTAGCATTTAGGGCATACCAAGTCCTGTGTTAGGTTCTCTTCCAGCCATGATCATGACCCAAAACCTCACTGAATTTGCATTCCAGCAAGACATACAGACATTAAACAACTCTGTACAATTAGTTATTTAACTGCAACTGCCATCAGTGCCATAAAGAAGCACTTGTCTGGAAGCCTTGCCTTGGGAGCATGATCAAGACAGAGAGAAGTTAGCAGAGCAGGTGTGTGAGAGTGGAGAGGGCTGTCCTGGGCTGAGGAGGTGCTTGAGCAAGGTGAGGGCAGAAGCTCTGCCTAAGACGTACCAGCACCAGGGCACAGGTAAGTGAGGAGCAGTCATGTCCATGCAGGATGAAAACAGGTTACCCACTTAGATGTGATACTTAATATAATGCAAAGCTGTTATTTAAATAGGCATTTTGAAAATATTGTGTATACAGGGTGCACAAGGAGACAAAAGTAGACTAGCAGTTACTTCCACCAACAGGGTAAAAGCTGCTTTGGGCACAGCAGTAAGGAAGAGATAAGGGAAGTGGATAAGTGGGCCAGATACTTCACAGGAAGGCACAGTAGGCAGATGGCTATACAATGTGGGGACCCAGTGCAAAATGAAAATTCAGTGCCCCAGGTTCAAAAATTACTAAAAACGTCAAAATGGCTAGACTAGAAACACAGAACCCTGAGCAGAACCCTGGGAGATCTGGGTCATGCACTACACTGGCAGCATGCCAAGGGAGCTACCCTGCCCAGAATTTGGCCATTGACTAGGCATGAAGGAGGAGAAGAAGGAGGATGATGCCAATGTCCAGGGGTCTGCCTATGACTGGCAGAGCTAGGCTGGAATTAGCTACTCAGCAGATGCTCTGGACCAGCCTGGAAGCAGAGCCTGGGGCATCCATGTAGAGGTGTGGAGTAAGCAGGAAGGTGCCTAATGACCACTTGATCAGAGGGAACACCTGTCTCCAACATCTAGATGGAAACAGGAAGAGTGCACAGATGACCCAGCAACAACAGAGAAGCAGCCCAGGGAGTCTTTATGTGGCCAGATTCAAGGTACACCAGAGACAAGTGAGCTGGTGGTCATAGAGAACCAAGAAGTCAGGAGGAGCTCCAGAGCCTTTAGCATCATCTCTCCATGCCCACCTCTTAGACTGAATGGTAGAGCCTCATTCCCAAAGGGAAATTACAATGAAAGTTTTCTGAGGCAATGAGAAAACAGTAAAAAAAAAAAAAAAAAAAAAAAAAAGACTGACTTTAGAAGATGCCCACTTTTGTGTGCTGCCTGACTAAAGGTGCACAGTGGTGCTCTGACTATCCACAAAGCTGTAGGCTTTTCCACACCCTGATCTCCTGTTGGCCTTCCTCCATGGGAGAAAAACACAGCTGAGAACAGAGAGCCAAGGGCTCATTTCTAGCTTTTGTCTTCAAATATGAGTTTTAAACAATCCAAGGATTTCACTGAGAAAGGTCACAATTTTTGAGAGAGAAAGGACTTTGTTTTTATTGTGCTTTGTTTAAAGTTTCCAAATCTTATGAGCTCAAAAGAACATGATGCTTGTATCATGATTTACAGATGTGTAAAGAGTCCACAAGTCTTAAAAACTGGTTTTCCCTCCCAGAAGGATAAAATACTCCAAAGTGAGTTAGCAGAGTTTGGAGAGAATCAGGGAATCAAATGTGAATGGCTCCACCTTCTTAGGCCACACTCCCCATTGGAGAAGGGTCAGGATGTGATTCTCCTGACAGTTCTGCAGTGTGGGGAGTGGTGTTAGAAGCCCAGATTCTTTCTCCAACTCTCCTTGTCTTTTCTTGCTGACAAAAGCTGTGCCTCAACAGGGCTCTATTCCTTAACTGGCATAGCTCTACCCTGAGTGCATAGGTACTGCTTTACCAAGACCATCTTGTATGTTCATTTCTGTCATTAGATGGTCCTACTTGGACATGATGCTGTGACCAGCTGATTTTACTAGCATAAAATCACTTTAACATGGTTCTCTGGATAGAAGAGGCATGAAAGTTTGTCCCCACCATCTTATGATGTTGGTGGGAATGTAAACTGGCACAGCCACTCTGGAATGCAGCATGGAATTTTCTCAAAAAGTTAAAAATAGGGGCGCCTGGGTGGCTCAGAGGGTTGAGCCTCTGCCTTCGGCTCAGGTCATGATCTCAGGGTCTTGGGATCGAGCCCCGTGTTGGGATCTCTGCTCAGCGGGGAACCTGCTTCCCTTCCTCTCTCTCTCTGCCTGCCTCTCTGCCTACTTGTGATCTTTGTCTGTCAAATAAATAAATAAAATCTTTAAAAAAAAAAAAGTTAAAAATAGAGCTACCCTACAACCCAGCAACTGCATAACTAGGTATTTATCCAAAGGATACAAACTCTGGAGAGGACTTCTGGCTGCTTTAATAAAAGCTGACTGGTAACAAACAAGATGTGTGTCACCAAGCCTGACTAGCTGTTCACCAGGTTCCTCACACTTATCTCTGTGCTCCTTCCCTCATCCAGAATGGTCCAGACCAGACCTGGAAATCTTCCCTGATTGTTGCCCAGCCCTCAAACCCCACCTCTGACACAGCCCTCAGTCCTACCAGGAACATATGTCCCAGGTCACACCCAGCCTATGCCTTCCCCAGTCCGAACCACCAGCATTCCCAGGCTAGACAACTGCAATCACCCTAACTTCCTCTGGTTGCCACTCTGTCCATCTATAGGGCAGCCAGAATGATAATGGCAAATGAGAATCTGATCAGATCACATGCTGTCCAAACCTTTCTGATGGCTTCTTATAATACAGGAACAATTCCCAAGTTCCTGACTGGGTCTGCAAGGCTATGTCTGGCCTGAGCTGCCCCCTTACCCCCATGCTGCAGGGCCTTTACCCACTGAGGGCTTCTTTACCCAGTCCTTACTCCCCACACATCTGCTCACTTACCCTCACTTCTCTCAGAACAAAGGGCATCTCAGACAGTCTTTACTGACCTACTCCTCAAAAGAAGCACTACCCAACCTCTACCAGACACTTTCAAGCACCTCATTGTGACTTATTTTCTCAATATCACTTGTCACTACCTGCAAATGTAGATGAATATGCATGCACTTGTACACATATGTACAAGCATGCATATGCACATATATGCATACACACATACATGCACACGTGAATTCATGCAGTGATAAATGCTGTCAATGCACATGCAGTGAGGAATAAGAAAATAGAGTCGTACCCTCAGGGAACTCACAGACCTCTTCCCATGGACAGCAAATACTTCCCTGTATAAGGGGAACCTTGCTTCATGTCCTAACACCTAGTTTATATAACCAGATTAAAGGAACATTTGAAAAAAACTTTCCTTTAGAGAGTACTTCAGTAAGTTGGATGTCATGAGTGATTTTCTTTCCTGAGAATATCTTTTTTTTTTTTAAATATGAGAGAAGATTATTATTAAAGCCCATTTTCTTCAGGAGAGTGAAAAAGGCTAAGCAATAAATCCAAAGCTCTGCCACTTATTTCAAAGTAACTCCAATCCTTGCTTTGTTAGTACCCCTTCACTCAAAAGAGCAGATTTAGATCTTGTCTACCAAATAAAGGGAAGTGCGAGCTGTCTGGGGATGGGATGAAGGAGCCTCCCCTGGTGATGGAAGTAATAAGAAAGCAAAGGCAATTGGTTTTCTTAACTCACTTAGGTAATTGCTTCACACCTGTCTGCACCAGCAGACAGCAGACATACCAGGCAAAGGAAATGGAATTCAAACAATCCCTGAATCCTTTGCCCCAGCAGACATCCCTTTCTTTTTACTCCACACGGGGTTTAGTGCAGAATCAGGCTTCAGGAGTAGAGGGATAGACTATAAAACAAGGAGGAAATGCTTTCTTTCTGCTATGGCAAGGCCACACTTTATAGAGGAAATAGAAGAACTCACACTGGCTCAGATAGAAGGGACGAGAATATGACTATCTCCCAAGGATTTTAGGTGGAGAAGGGAAATTGCAGGGGAGGTGGGGGGCGATTGGCTATTTGCTATAAATGTTTGTATCTCCCCAAATTCATGTTAAATCATAAACCACAATTTGAAGGTATTTGGAGGTGAAGTCTTTGAAAGGTGACTAGGTCATGAGCGTGGAAACTTCATGAAAGTGCCCTAGAGTGTTCTCTTGCTTTCTTTCTACCACATGAAGACATATTGAGAAGTCAAGTCTGAGACCTGGAAGAGAACCTGACCATGCTGGAACACTGATCTCAGACTTCCAGCCTCCAGAGCTGTGAGAAATAAATGTCTATTGTTTACAAGCCAACTAGTCTGTGGTACTTTGTTATAGTAGCATGAACTGCCAAAGTCACTGACCAGGGGAAGAAGTTAAAATCACTTTCCTTTTGGGCTGAGCATTTCGCACTAGCACCTATGAGTAGAAAGCAAGGGAGAAGACCATTGGAGGCAGAATCCACTTTCTTATGAGGAAAAATTGTTCAACTGTGGAACTATACCCAAAACTGGCATTCTTAGGAGCTGGAAGACATGTGAAATTGGGAAATGATGCATAGTTTTGAGCGAGGATTGGAAAATGACCTATAAATTTCAGTATAACATTGACATTCTAAGACTCAGGTTTCTGGCCTGAATATTTAGGAAAAGTACCAGATTAACTAAAAAAGGGAGGACATGCCCTGAAGAAAGGGGAGGGTATGAGGTGTGTATATGGGGCAACAGGGCACCAGAGAGGATGGGCTTTAGAAAATTGGGTCTGGAGTCAAGAAGGGCACTGGAGGTGGGTTGGTGGGAGGTAGTGAGTGAGGAATCCAGATGGACTATTACTCCAAACCCAGACTGGTTTGCATCTGCCATGCCCCAGGATAATAGATGTCCTGCTCCTGCCTCAGTATCTTCTGGACCTTCTCTCCTGAGCTGAATGGACCTTCTTCACCTCAATGTTCTTGTCTATCCATCTAGCTCTCATTGTCACCTCTGGGAGAACACCAGGTTTCCTCCACATCATTTGCTTCCTCCAGCCTCCTCCAGGATCCCCAGCCTCCCAGCCCCTTCCTCTTGGCCCTCTTTCTGCTTCACATGAACATATTCTTGTCTATGCAAGCCTTTCTACCTATCTTCCAGTATCCCAGATTTCTTCAATTTCTTATAAATTCCATTTGGAGCAATGCTGAATCTCACCGTTCTGGAGTGTTTTATTCACTTTGACAATGGATGGCATTTCCCCTCCCTCTTCTGTTGCTTCCCATTTCAGAAGAACTATTCTAATTCAAAAAGTTATCAACTTTTGAAGTTTAGGAAACTCAGATCTATTGATTTTTTGTTCAATTTATAAGTCAGTCAAGAAAAGAAAATGGTATAGTGCTATTTCAGAGTCTTGAAATACCGTGATAAAATCTCATCTTTTCTCTCTATAAAGGGAGAAATGCAACAACTCTGTGTCTGGGATTGACAGCACCCACATCACCTGAGCAATAGGATGATATAGCTTTGTCATCATGATCAAGTCACAGAAATCATGTCAGCCTCAGCTACCTATAAAATAAAACTAATAAGGCCTGATCATCTAGATAATATGGTGACCAAATAGTAAAGGGCACCAATTACCATCCCTATGCCAGGTGCAGGAGGCCTCTGCAGATGTGAGTCCTTTGCCCCTGCACTGACCTTGTGGCCAGAGGGTTTGACCATGATTAAACAGGTGCAGGATAAATTCATTTTTACTTCAAACCACTTTGTAAAAATGATTTCAAATTTGGATTGGGGCATTCCATAAATAATTTTCACAACATGCTGAGCATTTTTTTTTTTATTTCCAGCATAACAGTATTCATTATTTTTGCACCACACCCCGTGCTCCATGCAATCCGTGCCCTCTATAATACCCACCACCTGGTACCCCAACCTCCCACCCCCCGTCCCTTCAAAACCCTCAGATTGTTTTTCAGAGTCCATAGTCTCTCATGGTTCACCTCCCCTTCCAATTTCCCCCAACTCCCTTCTCCACTCTAAGTCCCCATGTCCTCCATGCTATTTGTTATGCTCCACAAATAAGTGAAACCATATGATAATTGACTCTCTCTGCTTGACTTATTTCACTCAGCATAATCTCTTCCAGTCCCGTCCATGTTGCTACAAAAGTTGGGTATTCATCCTTTCTGATGGAGGCATAATACTCTATCCCCAGGGGTACAGGTCTGTGAATCACCAGGTTTACACACTTCACAGCACTCACCAAAGCACATACCCTCCCCAATGTCCATAATCCCATCTTGTTTCCTTTATTCTTCTCCTACCCACTTAAGCCCCCATGTTGCATCACCACTTCCTCATATCAAGGAGATCATATGATAGTTGTCTCTCTGCTTGACTTATTTCGCTAAGCATGATACGCTCTAGTTCCATCCATGTTGTCGCAAATGGCAAGATTTCATTTCTTTTGATGGCTGCATAGTATTCCATTGTGTATATATACCACATCTTCTTGATCCATTCATCTGTTGATGGACATCTAGGTTCTTTCCATAGTTTGGCTATTGTGGACATTGCTGCTATAAACATTCGGGTGCACGTGCCCCTTTGGATCACTACGTTTGTGTCCTTAGGGTAAATACCCAATAGTGCAATTGCTGGGTCATAGGGCAGTTCTATTTTCAACATTTTGAGGAACCTCCATGCTGTTTTCCAGAGTGGCTGCACCAGCTTGCATTCCCACCAACAGTGTAGGAGGGTTCCCCTTTCTCCGCATCCTCGCCAGCATCTGTCATTTCCTGACTTGTTTATTTTAGCCATTCTGACTGGTGTGAGGTGGTATCTCATTGTGGTTTTGATTTGTATTTCCCTGATGCCGAGTGATATGGAGCACGAAACGAATTTGTGTATTTCTATGGGCAGAAGGTTGTAATGGATTTTGATGAATGAAGACTTTCATCCAGGAATTTGCCTAATGGTAGGTCTTCACTACAACATCTACCTCATGATTGAGTCATCCACCTCATTATACACACATTATCACTTAATAAAAATGCTCAGACACATGAAAAAGTGCTGAGCATTTTTATTAAGTGATAATGTGTGTATAATGAGGTGGATGACTCAATCATGAGGTAGATGTTGTAGTGAAGACCTACCATTAGGCAAATTCCTGGATGAAAGTCTTCATTCATCAAAATCCATTACAACCTTCTGCCCATAGAAATACACAAATTCGTTTCATCAACAACATATAGAATAATATACATCTAGACATTAAATATTCAATTATTCAATTGAATTCAATTATAGTTGAATTAAAATTGAATTCTATTATAAAATTATAAGGATTTTCCAAAAGAAAAATTCTTGAGAGAAAATATTTCCTCTTGTTGAGTTCCTAGCAAAAAGAGGACAATTACATCTATTACATAATGCAAAGGTAAGAAAATGCCCTTGTTTCCCTCATTAATCTCACTTAAACTGATTACAATATAATGTAATAGAGTGGTGACACTTGGGCTGGAAAGAATTTCATAACAGATTTTAGTATTGATAGGAAGAAGAATAAAACTTTAAAAAATCTTTCACTAAAAAGATTAAAGACAATTATGTGATAAATTGCACTTTTGTCCATGGCACTACCATTTTAGTAAAGTTACTATTCATTTCCCAATTAAGGATCTAAAACTGTCAGCTTGCTTTTCTTTTTCTAAAGTGCCTAAATAATATCCAATTCCAATATGAACAAAAGAGTAGGAAGAGAAGGAAGGAACTAGAAGAAGGTAGAAATGTGTGATGTAAGGAACGCTCTAGGTACTCACCATCCCAATTAAATAGCACCTGTCTCCTACTGTGACTGTCTAACTGTAACTGCTAACTAGAGGTAAAACACACAAAGGCCATCCTTGCCTGTATTTTGCTTTGCCAAGGCCCTCATTAATACATGTCTGGCAGTCGCCCCAGTCTGTCTACAACCGCTCCTCATCATAAAAATACTTGTCTCCAAAACACATTTCTCCCACAAGCCAATTACAGATGATCAGGGGTTCCCTGTGCCACCCCAGCCAGGGTCCTAGTCAATGCTCTGGCCCCACAAATAGGGGCATAAGAACAGTAGTGGGCTCAGAGGGACCACAGGGGCCGCTGCTGGAAAGTAAATGTTTCTCTGAAGAGGGGAGAGAGAAAGGGCTGGCTTTGCAGCAGGAATGTGAGAACATTGGGCAAAGTACCTCGCCGAGCTGTAGCCACATCTGGATAAGAGGTGTGGGGCCAGGGGAGCCTGGGTGGCTCAATTGGTTAAGCCTTCGACTTTGGCTCAAGTCATGATTTCAGGGTTGTGGGATGGAGCTCTGTGCTCCCTCTCAAGGAAGAGTCTGTTTCTCTCTCCCCCTCCACCTTTCCCTCTCCCCCACCCCACTTGTGCTCGCTCTCTCTCTCCCTCAAATAAATAAATAATACCTTAAAAAAAAAAAGTCGGCCAGCCTCTCTCCAGGGTCCCAGGCAAATGGGAAAGTCCTCTCCTTCCCTGCCCCTTCTTTGCGTCTTCCGAGTTCAGTAGGGGTTTAAACCACTTCCAAGGACTTCTTTACCTGCCTTTACACAGTAATACACACACACTTATATGCACAACCTAAGAAGACAGCACACCTTAGTCAGGCTCAAGTAACACAGAAATTACAGAAAATGTCCTTAGTCTTCCAGGTCCCAATGAACCTTTATTTGAAAAATGGAAATAAGAGAATAGAAACCATCAGATATACAAGGTACTTGAGCTCATAAAAGGGGACTATTTCATCTTCTTTGTTCAAAGCTTTTCCATGAGGACAATGCATTAAGATCTGTAATTACAGTGGGGTGTAGTAGTACACCGAATATCATGATGTAGAATAAGGAGACTTCTCACTCATGTTTCATGCTCAAAAGGCTGGAAATAACAAATCCAGGGTATCATCAGTAAGCACTGATAAAAGATGGTAAAGAAACCTCTTAAACCAGAGCTGAGGAAACAGAAATATGTTGCATCTTTTAAGACCTATACATATAAGATGAACATAGGGGAAAATCAGTTTATTTTGGCAAAGACATAAATAAATAAATAAATAAATAAATAAACTAAGCAAGAGAAACATAAGAAAGATCTTATTAGTGGAGAAGAATGGGATCTTACATAAGTATGGAAAAGTGGTGAATAAGACAGCAGAATATAAATAAATAAAATGTACAGCAATAAATACAGAATGATTAAGAAATGTTTAAGACATGTGACGATGCCAATGACAAAAGACAGATGAAGATGATGTAGAATATTTGACATATCTAGGGTAGTAACACAATTATTAAAAATTCTACAATTGTCCACTGACTATTCAAGGAAAAGCTGAAACACAAAAACAAGTATTATAAATGTTAAAACATTAGTTAAGTTTGGTTCAATTTATCTTTAAGATCATTGTGTTATTATACTAAAACAGGTGTGTTCATATTAAAACAAAAATGTGACTTTGCCCACAGATAAATGAAGAAATGATTGTGGCCATCAAAAAGGAGTGTCCAGTATGCCCCGGGAAGATCCACCCCCTGGAACAGTGCTTTTGCTGTGCCTTCTGGCTGCCAACACAGCAGGGAGAGATGAGAAACACTCACCTCCAGCCAGCAATCCAAGTAAGATACCACAGAATAAAATACTGAAATATTTGAGGAAATAATTTTAACTAAATGAATGGGGAAGGTGAGAAGCTCTTTTAGTTTGCTCCAAGCCTCAGCCCATGGTGAAATCTGTGGAGAATCACCTAACAGCTGGACTTTGCTGGCATGCATCAGGAACAAGGGACACACCTTGCAGGAAAGGCTTCATGATGGCTGTGCCCAAATAATACACGTACAAAGCATATAAACTCCCCCAAAGCAGTGCTTAACCTAAGGGATTATACAATGAGATGAAATTTTTTATACATTTAATTGACAAAGATAAAAAGATAGCATACAATATTGGTACGGGTTTAGAGAACAAGCACCCCCATACTTGTGGGATGAGGTAAATTAGTATAATTTATTGAGAAAGCAATTGGGCAAAACCCAGCAAATTATTAATAACCAAGAATACTTACACTAGCATTCAACTTGTAAGAGTACGATCTAGAGACATGTACATATCCAAAGGCATCTATAACAGGTTAGCAAAATCCAGAAAAACATCTCCATCAACGGACAACACATAAAGTAAATAATGATCCATCACATAATAGAATACAAAGCAACATTAAAGGGCAGGAGAGTTATATGAATTCTAATGGGAAATGTCTTTTAAGCTTTATTGTTAACTGAAAAAATAAAGTGCTGCAAAATAGTGTACACAGTTTGCTCTCATTTTTAATCTTTTAAAAGGAATATATATTTATGTGCAAAATGTATGTATACATAAATACATATGCAAAACTGCATATGCTTTTGTATGCATATATGTGTGTTTACATACTATGTATACTGGGAGCAAGGTCCCAGCTAGCCTGGAAAGTTTGTCAAAGAAGAGCATTAATTGGCCAGCTGTAATCTGCCTCCTTCTCCAAATTCCCATAACATCCTTCCCTTGTGCCTTCAAGCCCAAGGACAGTGATGCCCTCCCTCTTACTAAATTCTCCCATGTAAATATTTCTTGTAAAAACTTCTCAAATTTCCCTGGGGTTTATACGGACAGACCTTAGCTAAGATGCTCCTAAGTTCCCACGAGGGATGCGAGCAGGACAGCATCTGAAAGATCCCCCTGCCTTTGTCTGCGACATCATTTAAGATGGGAGGGAAACCCAGAAAACTCACTATCTTAAGGGGAAAAAAAAAAGAGGAAAGACTGGTATAGGAAAGCTGGTTTTCCCTCTGTTTAAAAGGGCAAAGTTTTCTTAGGTTAGTTGATCTGTAAATGGTTTTCTCTTTGCCTGCCCAGAGTTGTAAATGAGATCTCTTTGACTCTTCAGGCTTTTCCTTGATATGCTAGGTTAGTCAGGGAGTACTTCTAAACCAAGGATAAACGTTGCCTTATGTTTGGGTAACCGCCATAAAGGAAATTCATATGAGACATGTTTGGGACAAATACAGGTCTTTGATATGTTAAAATCCTGGGAACTGAAATGGGTAAGAATTTCCAGAAGTAAAAGCTGCTTTCGGACTAAACCAGAATTAGTAACATGGGACTAGATGAACTGAAGGAAGTTGTAATGTTGTGTCTCTTAATGTGTTGTCTTATTTTAAACATGACCAGTTCTGTAATGTTTGCTCTTCCAGACTAGGGAAACTTTTTCTTATCTGTAACTTAGATGTAAAAGTGCTCATTTGTAAATGAATCAAGGCATTCAACTTTTCTCTCTATCTGAACCCTCTGAAACCAAAAGGCTTACTAAGTATTCTTTCATGGCAGTCAGTCATTTGCATAAGTTCAATAAGAATCTGTTCTCTTTGTAACAGGACAGTATTGGAAACACTGGCTATTTTACCAAGACTTTGACTGGGATGTCATATTTGAAAAGACTCCGATATGACCAGACAGTTTAAAGGAACTAAGGTTGACTTTATGAAACCTGGAGCCGTAGAGCCCTTTGGAACTGTTGGCCTAATACCTTGCTTACAGAGTTCCCAGCAGCCTTACCAGGCAAGTAAAGAATGTCACTCCCTGGCAGGGGCAGAAACTCAGGAAGAGTAATTTGCCCAAATCGACAGGTATTGCAGGCATGTCTGATGGCAACTATGTGGCTTGGCTTCTGGCCCAGAGAGGCACTAAAAGTTCAACCTAGAGATTCCTTATAAGAGGTTCCAGCAAAGCAGATTCTAAAAGATATATATGATTACTTACTGTTCTTGCTGAGCTTATGTAAATAATCAGGCCAAGTTTGTTAAAACTGTACTTGTTTTCAAGTGAATTAGTCCTGATTTGGCTATCTCTGGAAATGAGGGTTATCTTAGGGAGAAAAAGTAGTTTTAATAACATACCTTTATGGGTGTTAAATTCTAGATTTGGTTGTCTTTAAATGTTTATTTACCTAAGCTAGGCAACTTGAAGTAAACTTCAGATAAGTTGCACAATAGCTCATTTAGATGATCTTGCTTTTGCTAGTCAGTCAGCCCCAGAGATACAGAGGAAACTTCAGAAAATTGAAGGATTTGAAAGGAGGAATCTGACTGAGTTAGTGGGAATAGTGGAAATAGCCGCTGAGGACTATGGGTCATGCTTGCAGGGGACGAGGGCTGTCTTACAGAAGGGTATCAGGTGTCAGCAACGAAAGCACAGCTTTGTCAGAGATGTGCCACTTATTTAGGCTTTGATCTCCAAGAGGAAGTTTCTTGGGATGGTGGACTACTGCAGGCTGTGGATACCGCGGTTCGCAAGATGGCACGACCTCTCTACGAACTGACTAAGGGAGGTTTGACTCAGACTCTGGGGCCGTGGCAAAGGCCAGAAGCCTATCTTAGCAAGAAACTAGATCCAGTAGCAGCTGGGTTCCCCCCTTGCCTCTGCATAATTGCTGCCACAGCCCTCCTGGTCAAGGATGCAAGCAAATTGAATTTGGGTCAAAATCTCATCTTGGGGGGTGCCTGGGTGGCTCAGTGGGTTAAAGCCTCTGCTTTCAGCTCAGGTTGTGATCCCGGGGTCCTGGGATCAAGCCCCACATCGGGCTCTCTGCTCAGCAGGGAGCCTGCTTCCCCCTCTCTCTCTGCCTGCCTCTCTGCCTACTTGTGATCTCTCTCTCTGTTAAGTGGATAAATAAAATCTTTAAAAAAAAAAAAATCTCATCTTGGGTGGTTGACCACCAACCACGCTATCAAGGGCCTTCTCTGGACTCCACCAGACCAGTGGATGACAAATGCCTGAGTGACAGGGTATCAGGCCCTCCTCCTCAACAAATCAAAAGTGACCTTCTGGCCCCCAGCAGTGCTAAATCCAGCCACAATGCTACCAGAGGAGCTGACTGACCACCCACACAACTGCAGGAAGGTCCTAACCCAGGTCGCAGGAATAAGGCCAGACCTCACAGACACTCCCCTCCAGGATGCAGATATGACTCTACTCTGTTCACAGACGGGAGAGTTCACAGACTCTATTCTGTTCACAGCTACATGGTCGATGGAAAGAGGTAAGCAGAGCTACACCTACACCAAGGCGCTACAGATGGCCAAGGGTAAGACTGCCAACATCTATACGGACGGTAGGCTGGGTAGAGGATTTTTCTGCCAAGAGATGGCAAGAGTGGTAGGTAAAAAACACCTAGAGGTTTGGGTTACCTCTCGTGATTGGGTCAGACAACAGCCCTGCATTTGTGAGTTCAGTCTCACAGACATTGGCCAAGGCCATGGGCACTGATTGGAAACTACATTGTGCCTACCAGCCCAGAGCTCTGGGCAAGGAGAGAGCATGAACCGGACTCTCAGAGACCTTGGCAGAGCTAAATCTGGAGGCTGGCGGTGGAGGGATGGATCTCCTTCCTTTTGCCCTCCTCAGGGTGTGATGTACACCTTGCTTAAACAAGGTGACCCCATTTGAAATAATGTTTGGGAGACCTCCCCTGCTCTGCCCTCGGCTACAAGAGGTTCCTGTAGTAGAAATGACTGATCAGTCTGTACTCCAGTCACTGCAGGCATTACAGTCTGTCTTAGAACCCATGCAGGGATCTGGACTGCCCACACTGGGACGGAGATGGAGGTGGAGCCACATCCCTACCAACCGGAAGACTTGGTTTGGATACACTGCCACCAAGTGGGAAACTTGGAGCCTCTCTGGAAGGGACCGTTTGCTGTCATCCCGACCACCCCCACGGCGGTGAAAGTAAACATGTCAGGGCCTGGATTAACACGAGTCACGTCAAACAAGCCAAGGATGAGGATGCCCCCCAGAGGTGGATGCCACTGCAGATGGACCCTGCCGATCATGGACTAAAGCTAAGACTGGGGAACAATGAGTTCATTGAGTTCATTGTTGCTCCTATTGTTAAAGTATAGGTGGGAAATACAGACAATAAGGGTTTGATATACTATTTCTAAAAAGGGGGGCTCTGCATAGCCCTAGGAGAGAAATGCTGTTTCTGGGTAAATCACTCTGGAATCATTAAAACAGTCTGGCAGCTGTTAAAAAAGGGACATAGAACTGGCTGAAAAGTCAAAGATTTGACTAATCTCCAAAGAAAAGGGGGGAATGTAAGGGCCTATTCAGCCAGGGCAGCCCCACCCTGGTTGAACTGCCACTTTGTCATAAAACTTAAATTGACTCCCCCCCAAAAAGGGGAACTTATTTAGAAGCAAGTCCCGGAAACCAGTCCCAGGTAACAAAGTCCAAATACAAGGGTGGGTCAGGCCAGGTGGAGGTATTCAATCAGTGGGGGCACATACTGTCTCCTAGCTACCAAGGAGTATGGGCCCCCGCCCTTTGGGAGCCTTTTGGCACCAATCCTAACCAAGGTGTGATAGGCTAAATCAAATGTCTACTAGGGTAAATTGTAATTCAATTGGTCACCTGGCATCACTGTGGAGTTTCCTGTGTGTGTTACAATCTCATTGGCCACCTGTGTGTGACCAGGCCCAACCACATGGCCTTTGCTTTACAAAAGTTAGTCTTGAAAGCAAGGAGGGGTCGTCCTCTTTGTAGGGGCAGCCCCAACCAGTCTGTTTGATGGTCGGTCAGATTCCTGATGCTTGGCATGAAATAAAGCTTTGCTTGACCTTTGCTTTGTATCAGTCTCGCTCCTTTAATCACGGACCCATTATTGGGGTACCCAATCTGGGGGGACCCAACACTCACCAGGAGCTAAATCAGCTGGAAGCTTTGTCTTAGACCTTCCAGCCTCTAGAACTGTGAGAAACAAACTTCTGTTGTTTAAGCCACCTACTCTGTGGTATTTTGTTATAGCATCCCAAGTTAACTAATACAATTGAGAAAGAATATTTTTATAAGTTTTTCATACATAAGCCTTTTCTCTCAGAAAGCTTTTGAATATATAATGATAATTTTCAAAATAATAAAATTAACATTCCTGGTCATATATAAAAATTAATACATGAAACTGTGATCCTTTAAATTGATCATTCTCCCTAACATCAGGGTCTTAGTGAAGTAATAGTAAAATTTCCCATTTATAACATTAATGTTACTGACAGACTTAAGATTCATTGCCAAGAATGATATGTTAATTATTGAATCATGCTTCTCTTTAATCCTAAAATCTCAGCATTTAATCTAAACAACTTAGACTTTATACATTGATCTAAGGTAATGACAAAACTTAGATTCCTGCCAGATAAATGATAAAAGTTACGCATATTTTTAAAATAACTTACAAAATTATACAACCATTTCAGAAGACAATTTGGCAAGTATTTACAAAGCTAAACATAGTCTCATGATACAACTCAGCAATCATGCTCCTAAGTATTTACTCAACTGATCTTAAAACTCATGACTACATAGTTGCATAATTGTACAAAGTTGTACATTTATAACAGTTTTATTAATAGTTTATTCATAATTTCCAGTAACTGGAAGCTAACAAAATGCCCTTCAGTAGGTGAATGATTAACTTTAGTATAGCCATACAGTGAGATACTATTCAGTGATAACAAGCTATCCAATTAGCTATTAAGTGAAGAAAAGACATCCATAAATCTTAAGTGCATACTCTTAAGTGAAAAAAAAAAAGCCTATCTTAAAAGACTATAAACAATAAGATTAGATGTGTGTGACATTCTAAAAAGACAAAGCTATAGAGATAGTAAAAAGCTCAGTGATCCCCTGGAGCTGTGGAGGAGGGAAGGATAAACTAAATAGGTGAAGCACAAGGATTCTTTAAATTGGTGAAACAGCAACTCTAGTACATAAAGTTGGGAGTACAGGTTAAGAAATCTAATATTGAGATATATGTGTATTGGAACTGGACAATTTAAGTAGACAGACAGCAGATGGTGAGAGTTAATACTCACTGGTGGAATGAGAGGTTACAGTCAAGCAATGGGTAGAGGCTAGAATGGCCTCTAGAATGGTAGAGGCCTATACGTTAATGGATTAGAGTTGGAGACATCAATATGAACTCGTGTTTAGCTTATATAGAAGCAGATGGTTGCTTTAGAAATATTTATATACCTGTATGTGTGTGTGTATCACAGGCTCATAAAGGATGAGCCTGTGACATACTGTAATGCTAAGAAATAAGGAAGAGCTCAAAGAAACACACAATAAAACACAATGTTGGGTTATGTCAATGGGACACAAGAGACAACAGGAAGAGTTCCCAATGGCCAAAGGTGAAATAACTTGAATAAAAAAATTAAGTAGTATTGCATTGAGAAAGTATAAAATTTTACAAGTATGAGCCCATACTGATAAAAATAAAATGAGTGAATAAGTAAATAGTTGGAAGGGAATAAACAAATCTATGTAGAAGAATTCAAAATATGTTCTGTAGCTACTCCACCCTGGAGCATATCTCCACTCCAATAAGTGTGGTCTACACACACTGACTTTTTTCCAAAGAGGATAGTATGGGGAATGGGGAAGGAGCTTTGCAGTGAAGAAACCTAGAAATTACTGCTTCAGCCCAGGGATCAAGTTAACATCAAGGGTTATAAATCATGTTGATAAAATGTACCCTTGGTGCACCTGGGTGGCTCAGTCAATTAAGCATCTGCCTTCAGCTCAGATCATGATCTCAGGGTCCTGGAATTGAGCCCCATGTTGAGCTTCCAGCTCAGCAGATGAGTCTGCTTCTCTATCTGTCCCTACTACTACTTATGTATTCTCTCTCTCCCTAATAAATAAATAAAATATTTTTTTAAAAGGATAATGTGTACCCTTAACATGATGTGATGAAAATAACACTTTAAACCTGTGGTCTTCCTCTCCAAAACACATAACCCCAGTCTAGGCATGAGAATAATGTCAGACAAATCTGAAGTGAGTATTATTCACAAAACATCCGACTAATATATCTCAAAAGTGCCAAGGGCATTAAAAACATGGAAATGCAGAAACTGGCGTAGCCAAGGAGAGACTTAGGAGATACGATAACTACATATAACGTGGTCTCCTTAATGGAATCCTGGAAAAGAAAAAAGAAAAAACACTAGGGAAAAAATAAGGATATATAAATAAAGTTTGGATCATAGTTAATTAATTAATTTATTTTTTTAAAAGATTATTTATTTATTTATTTATTTGACAGACAGATACCACAAGTAGGCAGAGAGGCAGACAGAGAGAGAGAGGAGGAAGCAGGCTCCCTGCTGAGCAGAGAGCCCAACACGGGGCTTGATCCCAGGACCCCGGGATCATGACCTGAGCCAAAGGCAGAGGCTGTAACCCACTGAGCCACCCAGGCACCCCATAGTTAATTTTTTTAAACCCACTTTCCTTTTCATTCAAAAATGGCCTCAAATAAGGCCCATGAACTGGAAAAAAAATAGTTTGGATATAAAAACAGAAGAATAATTTTTCCATATTCTGGTTATTCTTCATTGTTACAGACTTTCAAATAGCAACATGCCCTGGGATTAATTATCTACTAAAACATTTCAAGACACTCACATAAGTAATCAAAGGTGTGTGCATATATTTTTCCTAGGTGGCTGGGTCAGACAGTACAAGAGAGAAATACAAGTGGCTCTTGTAGGTAGATGCAGACTCCCTCCCTCTGCTGGAAAGAAAGCAATAATCTGGAAAAAAATATCTCAAAGGATTTGTCTTTGATATTCCATAAATCTTTCTTTTTAAAATGCAACACGAACATAAACATGCACACACATACACATGAGCATGTGTTCAGGCAAACACATGGATGAATACATGCAGGATCACTTATGCATGCATTCTCATACACAAGTGTACATGTATGCACACTAAATCACAATATAGGTCACACATGTATGCATGCATTTATGTGAGCCATATGCATTTTTAGCTCTATGCATGTGTACAAATATGTGCAGAGATGTATGCAGGCTCATATGCATACATGCACCCACCCATACATACATACAAATACTCATACAAACACATTTACAAATGCACATATATAAGCTCACATGGATACACACATTCATGCACCCTATATGCACACACATACATGGACATGCATACTCACATGTACATATACACAGACTCACATACACATGCAAACACCTAGCACAAACACACATATTTGCAGCTCCATATTTCCTTGTCTATTTCTGAACAAAACTTGTTTGCCTATTTTTAAGTACTGTGGATCTGGCAACTTAACTCTCCATTATAGTATGAAAGTAGACATAGACAATATATCACTGAATGAGTATCTGTGTTCCAATAAAGCTTTAGTTAAAAAGCAAAAAAAGTCACCACCAGCCAATAGGCAGTTGATCCATGGATAGAGTATAAACACAAAAATAAGTACATGTGTACATCAATGAGATTATTACAAACTGAGCATGCACTGTCATAAAATATGACATTATTAGCACCCAAAGTCTCTCCATGATTTCATTTTTTTCAGTGTTCCAAAATTCATTGTTAATGCACCACACCCAGTGCTCCATGCAACATGTGCCCTCCGTAATACCCACCACCAGACTCACCCAACCCCAACTCCTCTCCCCACCAAAACCCTCATTCCATGATTTCTTTTTCTTTTTTTAATTTAAATTCAATTAGCCAACATATATTACACCATTAGTTCTTGATATAGTGTTCAGTGATTCATTAGTTGCATAATGCCCAGTGCTCATCACAGCACATACCCTCCTTAATGCTCATAACTCAGTTACCCCATTCCCTTACCCCCTCCCATCTGTAACTCTTTTGTTTCCTGAAGCCAAGGGTCTCTCATGGTTTGTCTCCCTCTCTGATCTTCCCATTCAGTTTTCCCTCCCTTCCTCTTCACTAGTCGTTATATTCCACCTATGAGGGAAACCATATGATAATTATGTTTCTCCGATTGCCTTACTTCACTTAGCATAATACCCTCCAGTTCCACCCATGTCAATGCAAATAGAAGGTATTCATCCTTTCTGATGGCTGAGCAATATTCCATTGTATATATGAACCACGTCATTTTTATCCATTTGTCTGTCAGAGGACATCTGGGGTCCTTCCACAGTTTGGCTATTGCAGACAATTGCTGCTATGAACATTGGGGTGCAGGTGCCCCATCTTTTCATTACATCACTCTTCAAGAGGAATCACTATTCTATCTTCTAACAACACAAATTAGTTTTCCTATATTGGTACTTAATGTTACTGAAATCATATATACTCTTTTGCATCTGACTTGTTTCACATAACATCATGCTTTTGAGATTCTTCCATAGGGTTACATATTGTATATCTAATTTGTAATGCTAGTGTTAGCATCCTAATATATTTTTAAATGGAAATAAAGTTGTGTTTCTATTAGGAATGTACTTAGGAGTGGGGCTGAGAGTGGATGTGCAAATGTTCAGCTTTAGAGTATACTATCAAGGTGTTTCCAAAACAATGGCAGCAATTTACATTTCCATTAAATGAGTATACATGGGTTCCAATTGCTTCACATCCCCACCAACATTTACTATTTTTGTCTTTTTCAATTTAGTCATTTATAGAGGTCTGTGGTTTCTTATTATGGTTTTTATTTGAATTTCCCTTATGACTAATGAATTTCAGAATCATTTCATGTGATTACTGGCTACTGGATATCCTCTCCCAGTGAAATGTCAGTCAAATATTTTGCTCATTTTTCTATTGGACTATGTGTGTAGGGATTATCACTGATTTTTAGTAGATCCTTATATATTCTTAATATGAATCCTTCCTTGTATGTAAATATTCTCTCCCACTTTTTAAGTTGCATTTTCACTCTTTTTTTTTTAAGGATTCATTGATGATCAAAAGGTCTTTAATATAGTTTGATTTCTCTTCTTTTTTTCTTTTATGGTTACTGCTTTTTAGATCCTGTTTATTAAATTTGTCCTATTGTGAGTTCACTAATAACCTTTTGAACGTTTCCTTTTAAAAGACTTACATTCTACCTTTCATGTTCAGATCTGAAATCCTCATGGAAATGCTTTTGGTGTATGATGTGAGGTAGGAGTGAAGGTACATTTTTTCCCCATATAGAGAGCCAATTGACAGAGCACCATCTATTATAATAAAAATATTTCATGACTAAACTACTGTGTAAACTTTGTCCTAAATCAGAGAACAATAATCAATTTGAGTTTCTCTCTGGGTTCTCCACTCTTTTCTGTTTAATCCCACTGAACCATTTTTCTAGTGTTGCATCAATACCACACTATTCTCTTTATTAGAGCTCATAATAGTTCTTGGTCTCTGCTAGTATTAGACCTCAAGCATTATTTTGTTTACATGTTAGTAAATGAAGGAAGAAAGGAGGGGAGGGAGGGAAAACAGAAACAAAATCAGAAGAGAGAGAGGAAGAGAAATTGTAGACTTATTTGAATTAGTCATATAGTGGTAATAGTGATGATTTTATTTGCTATTTAAGGAATGACAGTTAGTTGTTTTCTCCAAAATAATAAATCTGTTATAGGTAAAAATTAATTTAAGACCATGTTTACCTAGTGTTAACAATATAGCTGAAGATCAAAACACATTTTAACTTGAATTTTTTCACTTTTTAATCTTAGCATTTTCTGGATAATAATTCTATCCTAAGAACAGTTAATTTTTTAAATGACTAATAAATGGTACTGAAAACCCTTTATTCAATTACAGAATGAATGAACTGAAAAACACCTTTATTCAATTATAGATTTAGCACTCATTCTCCAAACACATACACAAATCATCCATAAATTCTATATTAGTTTATAATAATGCTAGTTGTCTTTGAAACTTTTAATTAGTTCTATAGCTACAACAATGAGAATAAAATGTAATGTTGACTTATTTCCTAATCAAGATGCTCATTTAAAAAGCATTTTGAAGCAGTAAAATGATTTACACTGCAATACCAGGCAGCCTGAAGTGTATATGAATTTGAATTAGATAGGATAATGAAGCTCATCAATAGCTTTAGAATATCAATGGGAATCCAGGCATGCTTCTTAAACACCATAAACTCAAAGGGTAATCTTGCTGTTCCAGTATCAAAAAGATCATGAAATCATTTTAAAAATGTGGTTGTACTTTTATTTATTTTATCTTTAAGGTGCTGGTGCTGTAAATTATGCAGCTGTCCAAGTGATGCACAAAATAAGAGAAAATTATCAAGGCCTTGAGTTTAGGGTAGTACATAAAGACAGGCTGAAGTAAAGGGAGGGAATAATTTAAATAGAATGAAAAACAATTATGTGAAATTAAACTGTCAAAAGCTTAGGTTTTCTTGAATAAATAAAATTTCAATATAAAAATTAGGTTGTTAAAATATCAGTTCTTTGTTGGTTGGCAATTTCAGGTCTAAAAATTATGACAATGGAGTACCAAATATCTATCCAACTCTCTCTTTGTATGTAAAGTAAGCTGTTATCTGACATCTTGTTGAAATACTTCAATGTTTGAAGCAGAAGTGTTAGATTGAATAGACCAAATAATTTCTCCTCTATAATTATCTGTACAACCAAATCTCACTAAAAATAACAGAACCACAATGAGATACCACTTCACACCTCTTAGGATGGCTATTATGAAGAACACAGAAAATAACAAGTGTTGGTGAGGATGTGGAGAAATTGAAACCCTTGTACTTTACTGGTAGGAAAGTAAAATGGTGTGGCCACTGTAGAGAATAGTATGGCAGGTGCCTGGGTGAGTCAGTTAAGCATTTGCCTTTGGCTCAGTTCACCGTCAGGCTCCCTGCTCAGCGGGGAGTCTGCTTCTCCCTCTGCCCCTCCTCTCACTCTTGCTAGCTCACTTGTTCTCTCTCACTCTCTCTCACAAAAATAAACAAATTAAAAAGAAAATAGTATGGCAACTTCTCAAAAAATTAATATGATGCACTAATTCTATTTCTGGGTATCTATCCAAAATAAGGGAAAAACAGAGACTACATCGCATATCTGTACGCCCATGTTCATAGCAGCATTTTCCTCAATAACCAAAAAGTAGCAACCATTCAAATGTCCATTGATCAATGAATGTATAAACAAAATGTGGTATCTTCATACAATGAAGGAGTATTCAGCCTAAAAAGGAATAGTAACTCTGACACATGCTACAGTGTGACTAAATCTTGAGGACAATATGCTAAGTGAAACAAGACAGGCACAAAAGAACAAATATTGTATGACTGCACTCATAAGAGGTACCTAGAAGAGTCAAATTTATAGAGACATAAAGTAGAATGATGGATGCCAGGGACAAGGGATAGGTGAGAAAGGCAAGTTATTTAATGAATACAGAGTTTAGTTTGACATAATGAAGAGTTCTGTGGAGATGGTTGCATAACAATGTGGATATATTTAATTCCACTGAGCAACACACTTAAAATTGTTTAAAATGGTAAATGTTATATTATATATATTTTACCAAAATAAAAAAGCAAATACACATACCCACACATGCACATGTGCACACAAACACACACAAACACACACCTCAATTGGAAGTAATCTCTGAAAGTATTATTACTAACTTAAATATTTGAGACTTAAACTGTCTCAAATAGTTATGTGTCAGGGGGCCCACAACCACTTCCAGATTCAATGATTCTGTAGGACAACTCAGTACATAGTCATAGTCAGGGCTACATTTATTATAGCAAAGCAAAATCAGCAACCAAAGGATGAAAGCAAAATCAGCAAGCTTCCAAGAGTCCTCTCTCAGTGGAGTCCCATGGAGTGTATTTAATTCCCCCCAGCAAAGAGTTGTGATAACACATGTGCAGTACTGTCTAACAAGGAAGCTCATTAGACACTCAGGTAACCCAGAGTTATCATTGGCACAGGTCAAGTAGGCACACTCACCTGGCACACCCAAGTTCCAGACCCCTGGAAGGAATTAGGTGTCAACAGAGACCACATTTCTCTGTTTAGGCACAGCAAGGCCTCTTGTCAGGAAATGATGGGAGCCCTCCTGAAATCCAGGTTCCCAGAGGCAGCTGATGGTGACCTTGCAAGAAGGCCTTTCTAAGGACAGCAGTCTCAGGGTGCTCTGTTAGCTCTTCTCTGCATGTAACACACTCAACTAAAGAGCTACACAATTTTTCTAAAGCCCACTTCGCACATGAGTCAAGATCTATCCCACAACTGAGCTCTGCAAAAGAATGATATTCATAGCCTCTCTGTGGGAGTTGGGACCTCAATGGACAGTTGATTGTATACCTGGTTATCTTACCTACATTGGCATTAATCACAGGTAACATGCACAAAAATCTCCATCAGTAAAGATAACAATTGTTCTCTACACTCATAAGTGGCCCTGTTGGGGACCAATTAGGAATTTAAGAATTTTAATTAAGACCTCATCTGTGTCTTAAATAATCCACAATCATTACCTTGTCATTACATGACACAATCATTACATTAGACAAAACTGAAAACTGACTCTAGATGATTCTCTCAACTGGGAAATGATTGCTCAGTGTCTTGATTCCTTGAGGAAGGCCAACAACCCTGCCCATATGGCCAGTGCTAAAGAGGGTAACCCCTGCACATGAGTTGTGGACATCTTCCTCCCTCCCCATACGGGTTTGAGGCCCAGCCTATTGTATGCCCACTGTTGTCTGAGGACACGTGTTTGGAGACAAAAGGAAATTTGATTTTCACATTGAATTGCCTCCTCCATCATGAGACGGGCTGTTTCTACTCTGTGTAGCAAGAGACACTAGAGAGACTTGCCACTGCGAAGCACAGGAATTGTCAGCTACCAGGGGCTTCTTAAGGGGCATGAGCCTGCCTCTGCTTCAAAGCTGAGTAGCAGTGAGGAAGGTGGGGAAGGGGCCAAGAGCTAGCAGTGGATGGGGAGGGAACTCCAGGCAAACAGGTAGATGGGTATATGGAAACCTGAGGTGTCCCCAGCGAGAGTGAAGGTGGAATGATGGAGTAGGCCAAAAGTTGCTGTGGGTATCGGCTGCAATGACAGAGCTCAGGGGGACCAAGAGAACCCACTGAGGCACTTCAGGGAGATGGCCCTGGCCAGGACAACAGAAGATGAGAACCCATGTCTACTGCAGATATACAGTGGGCCACCAGAATTTGTATAATAGATTGCCTTCTAAATTCTATTATATTTAAGGAAATAAAATAAGTTTCTGTCACTCTCTTTTTTTTTTAAGATTTTATTTATTTATATGACAGAGAAAGAGAGCAGAAGCAGGGGGAGCAGCAGTCAGAGGGAGAGGGAAAAGCAGGCTTCCTACTGAGGAAGGAGTCTGATGCAGGTCTCAGTCCCAGTACCCTGGGATCATGACCTGAGCTGAAGGCAGACACTTAACCAACTGAGCCACCCAAGTGCCCCAATTTTCTGTTTCTCAATTTCAGACTACACTGGATATGAGAGCTAAGATCAATGCAGAGAAAGCCAGACAGGACTGAGTGCACATAAAATCTGCAAAAGACGTCATCAGACAAGGTACTTTTTTTTTTTAAGATTTTATTTATTTATTTGACAGAGAGAGATCACAAGTAGGCAGAGAGGCAGGCAGAGAGAGAGAGGAGGAAGTAGGCTCCCTGCTGAGCAGAGAGCCTGATGCGGGACTTGATCCCAGGACCCTGAGATCATGACCTGAGCCGAAGGCAGTGGCTTAACCCACTGAGCCATCCAGGCACCCCAGACAAGGTTCTTTTAAATAAGGTTATAAGAATTTGTGCCCTTGTCCACCAAAGGTGGCAAGCAGTTGCCTGCCCTTTACACAGCTTTTCCCAACTGGTGAGTCACAGTTATCTGGGAGAAAGCAGAAAGTGTCTCCCAGAAAAAATACTCTTGTTTCATAAGGTATGTTGTGGGACCAGGCAGTTTTCTGAGTGCTTTTCCCTAAACTAAAGAGTGATCATATCTCATGTTTGCAACAGCATGCTGAGACAGGAGTAGATCATAGGCCCATTTTGCAAATGAGGAGCTGTAGCACAGAGAAGTCAAGGAACCTCCTCATTCATACACACTAGTAAATAGTAAGATGGGAGTTCAGGCCTAAGAGAGAGCCCTCAATCACTAGACTGCACCACAGCCAAGTGGTGCATCCTAAGCATGAAGGGGTATAGTGAAGAAGATATCAGGGCATCTCACAGATTAGGGATTCAGCTGACACTGAGAGCAGACTGGAACTGAGACATGAGCACCACTGGGTACTACCTCTGCCTCTCCTCTCATCCCCCTCTGCACAAATCATTCCTCCTTTCTCAGCACATGAGAACACATGCATGCCAAGCTCCTGTATTCATGCCTCCTTTGCGGCTCTCAGACTCAGGCCCAACATCACATTCTAAGGAAAGGAACTCAGAGGGGCCCAAATCTCCTTCACCAGACAACTGATGTCATCTTGCAAATGGGGGTGGCTTGGACAGTTCCAAAGCTGGTGGATGAGAACTCCGTCAAGATGAACCTTGAGTGGCCTAACAGCTTGAGACATTTCTTATAGTTTAGGATCCCCTTAAAGACTCACAAGCCATATTAACATATTAAAAGCTGAGACACTTTTGCAGTAAGAAAGTGTTTAGCTTTGTTTAACCAGATGTGTTCCAAACTTAAACATAAGACACTCACTTTATGACTCTTCCATTAACATCTTACAGGAGAATTCAGCAGGATTCTCAGTAGGAAGCGCTGTGTGGCATGTGCTTCCCCCTATAAGATTCTACGTCCTCAAGGACAGAGGCCTGCTGCACGTGGTTGGATGATCTTTCAAAACCCAAATGAGCACAGAAGATTAAGTTCCCTCTCACAGCATGTTTATCAGTATATTAAACCCATCTCTGGATGTTGAAATATATAATATGACAATAAGCCTGGTACATCTGACAATTACACAAACCTAGAAACTAAAAGTAGCTAGCCATGCAGAAATCACACAATCCTGAAGGAGCTGACAAACCAAGAATTGGAAAATCAAACTCTGATTTAAATTAAAACAAAACAAAACAAATAAATGGCAAGAGATCTTGTAACTAATTCTCAAAGGTCGCTATTAAGTTGCATTTTGGAAGGAAGAGCCTAAAACTCAGAAAGTCTGAGTTTACTAGAATAAAAGCAAATTCAGGAAGATATCACCTTCCACATAATGCAGACAGAGCTGGAGATTGTAATTAGCATACCAGCCATGTTTGACCCTCAAGTAGTTGTTCTACTGGGTACTTTGGTTAATTCTTATAATTCTTATGAGTCATTTAAAAAAAAGTCAGCTGAGGAAAATAAAAAGAAAACCACTAAGATGCTATGAGTTTGTTCAAAATACCCAGCTTACTGGAAGGTGGAAACAAAAACCATTTAAATTCTGAAAGGGAGAATAGTTTATTTTAAATCTTGTGGAAAATTCACAAAATAGTTAAAACTTGTGAACGAGCTAAATATAGAAATGTTTAAAATAAGCATGACTATTTTGTCATTGTTTTATTCAGGAGAAAAGTAAATCATCATTTAAAATTGGACAATCAGGTTTCTAAAAGTTGTTGTCCATTTACTTTTTTGCTCTTTACAAACTGATAGGCTTCACTGATAGACTTTTCACAATCTTTAGTGAAATTAAGACACTTGAGAGTGTGGTTGGTCACTGGGTAAGATGATCACCAGCACAAGACCCTACTTTTATTGTCAATCCTCTGACTATGAAGAGATTTTGCTGGGCTTTTTTTTTTTTTCTTATGCCTTTCTTATGGCTCTGTGTGAGTGGTGGGGTAGAAAAGAAGAGAAGAACCACATGGTCCTCTCAATTGATGCAGAAAAAGCATTTGACAAAATCCAGCATCTGTTCCTGATTAAAACGCTTCAAAGTATAGGGTTAGAGGGAACATTCCTGAACTTCATAAAATCTATCTATGAAAGACCCACAGCAACTATCATCCTCAATGGGAAAAAGCTTGCAGCCTTCCCGTTGAGATCAGGAACACAACAAGGATGCCCACTCTCACCACTCTTGTTCAACAAAGTATTAGAAGTCCTAGCAACAGCAATCAGACAACAAAGAGAAATAAAAGGTATCCAAAGTGTCAATGAAGAAGTCAAACTCTCTCTCTTCACAGATGACATGATTCTTTATATGAAAAACCAAAAAGACTCCACTCCCAAACTACTAGAACTCATACAGCAATTCAGCAACATGGCAGGATACAAAGTCAATGTACAGAAATCAGTGGCTTTCTTATACACTAACAATGAAAATACAGAAAGGGAAATTAGAGAACCGATTCCATTTACTATAGTACCAAGAACCATAAGATACCTGGGAATAAACCTACCCAAAGAGGTAAAGGATCTGTACTTGAGGAACTACAGAACACTCCTGATAGAAATTGAAGAAGACACAAAAAGATGGAAGACCATTCCAAGCTCTTGGATCGGAAGAATAAACATTGTTAAAATGTCTATACTGCCTAGAGAAATCTATACTTTAATGCCATTCTGATCAAAATTCCACCGGTATTCTTCAAAGAGCTGGAGCAAATAATCCAAAAATTTGTATGGAATCAGAAGAGACCCCAAATCTCTAAGGAAATGTTGAAAAACAAAAATAAAATGGGGGGCATCACGTTACCTGATTTCAAGCTTTACTACAAAGCTGTGATCACCAAGACAGCATGGTACTGGCATAAAAACAGACACATAGACCAGTGGAACAGAGTAGAGAGCCCAGCTATGGACCCTCAACTCTATGGGCAAATAATCTTCGACAAAGCAGGAAAAAATATACAGCGGAAAATAAACAGTTTCTTCAATAAATGGTGCTGGGAAAAATGGGCAGCTATATGTAGAAGAATGAAACTTGACCATTCTCTTACACCGTACACAAAGATAAACTCAAAATGGATAAAAGATCTCAACGTGAGACAGGAATCCATCAGAATCCTAGAGGAGAACATAGGCAGTAATCTCTTCGATATCAGCCACAGCAACTTCTTTCAAGATATGTCTCCAAAGGCAAAGGAAACAAAAGCGAAAATAAACTTTTGGGACTTCATCAAAATCAAAAGCTTCTGCAAAGCAAAGGAAACAGTCAAGAAAACAAAGAGGAAACCCATGGAATGGGAGAAGATATTTGCAAATGACAGTACAGAAAAAAAGGTTGATATCCAGAATCTATAAAGAACTCCTCAAACTCAACACACACAAAACAGACAATCATATCAAAAAATGGGCAGAAGATATAACAGAGACTTCTCCATGAAGACATACAAATGGCTATCAGACACATGAAAAAATATTCATCATCACTAGCCATCAGAGAGATTCAAATTAAAATCACCTTGAGATATCACCTTACACCAGTTAGAATGGCCAAAATTAGCAAGACAGGAAACAACATGTGCTGGAGGGGATGTGGTGGGAATGCAAGTTGGTGCAGCCTCTTTGGAGAACAGTGAGGAGATTCCTCAAGAAATTAAAAATAGAGCTTCCCTATGACCCTGAAATTGCACTCCTGGGTATTCACCCCAAAGATACAGATGTCGTTAAAAGAAGGGCCATCTGTACCCCAATGTTTATAGCAGCAATGGCCACAGTCACCAAACTGTGGAAAGAACCAAGATGCTCTTCAACGGATGAATGGATAAGGAAGATGTGGTCCATATACACTATGGAGTATTATGCCTCCATCAGAAAGGATGAATACACAACTTTTGTAGCAACATGAACGGGACTGGAAGAGATTATGCTGAGTGAAATAAGTCAAGCAGAGAGAGTCAATTATCATAATGGTTTCACTTATTTGTGGAGCATAACAAATAGCATGGAGGACATGGGGAGTTAGAGAGAAGGGAGTTGGGGGAAATTGGAAGGGGAGGTAAACCATGAGAGACTATGGACTCTGAAAAACAATCTGAGGGGTTTGAATGGGCGGGTGGGTGGGAGGTTGGGGTACCAGGTGGTGGGCATTATAGAGGACACAGATTGCATGGAGCACTGGGTGTGGTGAAAAAATAATGAATATTGTTATGCTGAAAATAAATTAAAAAAAAAAAGAAAAGAAAACTTCACATAGGTAAAGTGAGGTTAGAGCAGATAACAAATTCCAACTCTAGACTGGCATCAGGCCACTTCTGCCTCATCCCATGTCGCTCCATGCACCACCCACACTCCATTCAGGGTCACGCCTTCAGCTAGTGGTCTTCGGTAGGGACTTCCTTACCAATATACCCAGTGGGCTCTCTTCACCAGTCCTGAGGCCCCTGCACACAGCCATATTGGCCTGCCCCCTCCTAAAGCAGGTTCTCCTAGGGATAGGGATTGCACACCCTGTGCATTTTTCATTCCAAGCTTCACAAATCATCTCAGAAAGAGGCAGAGGGAAGAATTCACAGAGAAAAGCAATTTCTGCCCAAAACATTCAGCTATTCCTGGTAAGTTCTTAAAGTGCTGCCAAGTTTAGCTAGAGACTTGCATGGCCCAGATAATCACAAGCTGATAAAAATCACAGGGCTTTCAAACTGAATATAACATCACAAAATCTATGTTGTGAAAAATATCCATCAAGATTGTAGAAAATAGGGACGCCTGAGTGGCTCAGTTGGTTAAGCAGCTGCCTTCGGCTCAGGTCATGATCCCAGCGTCCTGGGATCGAGTCCCACATCGGGCTCCTTGCTCAGCAGGGAGCCTGCTTCTCCCTCTGCCTCTGCCTGCCATTCTGCCTGTGCTCGCTCTCTCCCCCTCTCTCTCTGATAAATAAATAAAATCTTTAAAAAAAAAAAAAAAAAAAAAAAGATTGTAGAAAATAAAGTGATGATTTATCTGGGACAAACTCCTATTCCAGGTTTGGATAGAAGGTTGCTTAGAATAAACCATTATAAGTGGGAGAAATTGGGAGTGTTTGTAGTCTGTCTGGGGTTGCATGCTTTAGGGAGAAGACATGCTTTAGGGTTCTCTGTAGCATCAGATAATAGCAGAAGCCAGATGTTGGTGTTCTGCCACCCACTGAGGGTGCTAGAAGATCCCCCAAGGTATATAAATTAGGGAAGGGCTACACAAGCCCACTTTCTGAGTGTTGTCTTGAAGACACATCTGTCCTGCTGACAAAATTACTAATAGAATACAGAGATAGGAACTGCCCCAAAGAAATTGCAGCCCACATGTGGAGGGGGCACAGAGGTTAGTAACCTAGGGAGAACAACCAACATGGCATGTGAATAAGCAGTTCCCACCTACTTAAAGTGAAGGAAGAGTAAGACCTGCAATATTAGAGAAGATAGAAAAATAGACAGTGAAATCAGGACAAATGAAAGACACTTTTGGAATGTTAGTAATTGGAGCACATACCTGAAGAACTGCTCACTGTGAAAGACATTTTTTTGGAATGCAAGTAATTGGAGCACATTCCTGAGGACCTGGTCACTGCCTCTCACCTAGAATTGAAGTACTAGATGCTCATTTATAGAGTTCTTTGCAGCTAAAACAAAGCACATGACCTAAGCTTTGTTCGTTAAATTCACCTGTCCAGAACTTTGAGCTCCAGATACACAG
This sequence comes from Mustela erminea, assembly GCF_009829155.1. NCBI lineage: Eukaryota > Metazoa > Chordata > Mammalia > Carnivora > Mustelidae > Mustela > Mustela erminea. The sequence goes on from NC_045618.1 coordinate 27,362,616, forward strand.
AAGCAGAGGCCAAAGAGGATCTATTCAGGTGGTTGGTCTCAGAATATAGGGCAACAGCAACATGGAGTGTCCAGAAGCAGATGGAATATGTGAGCTATGGATAGGACCAACCCTGCCTTTGTATCTGTACTACATCCCCAGCCTCATCCCTATTGAAATTAGGGAGCCAATATCAATGATAGAGTTTTCCATTAGCATTTCTGAGCTACAGATAAAGGGCCAACATTTGGCTACAAACCCCCTCTTAGTTCTCCATTTTGACTTATACAGAAGATGGAGAGCTCCTGGAAACAGACAGTATATTATGAGTATCTTAACCAAAGGGTGAATCTAATTGAAATACTCTTCTATATAACTCTCACACCTTTAAGGAAAAAACATAAGCATCTCAGCTACGCCACAATTTAATCCTCAGAGAATTTAACCAACATGACTCCACAGGGCCTATGGCTTTTGAAGACCTACGGAGCATGAAATAGCAGGGGCTTAAGAGGCTTTGATAAGACACAAGCATAACAAAGGGTGATGGCTAAGTGGATATTCGTAGACAAATCCCATAAAGATGCAGAAATTGAAGTTACTATGGGTGGGTCAATGAGCAAGGGCCTGCACAGTACCAGAGCCTGTACTTTCTAAGATGCCACAACATTTGATATAACATGCATTGTTTTGAAGGAAGTACATACCATTTGGGGGTGACTATGCTTATCTACTTGCCAGGTGACTGAAAAGGTTACCTGTGAGTAGGGTAATAGAGAATCAGTAGTTTTTTAATCATATGAAACTAATTTGCACAACTCTACAAATATATTTGAAGGCATGGATGGAAATATAATTTAACAAAACTAAGGAAAAGATTGAAAATCTAAAGAAGCTAATTTCCAAAGAAAGTATGGGAAAAAAAATTGTAAACAGATAACATCTCCTCAATAATAAAAGTATCGGGTCCAAATAATTTCACAGGGAAAATTGTACCAAATCTTTGAAAAACAGGTAAGTCCAATGCAATTCAAATTGTTCCAGAGAAAGAAAACTTTAAACTTTATGAACTATAAAGAAAACTTTTAACTTTATAAACTATAACATTGACTCCAAAATTTAACAAAGAGTATATAAGTTAAAGACAAGTAACAAGTTAAAGAAAACTTTTAACTTTATGAACTATAACATTGACTACAAAATTTTATAAAGAGTATACAATAAATACTGCATGTTAACTCAGTTGTAAATATCAATAGAAAACTCTTAAATGAAATATTATCAGAATGAATCCAGATAACACTAAAAAATATGCCATCACCAAATGACAATGATATCCACTAACATCATTGCTATTTTAAACTTGTACTTTAGCTATTAACTAAAATTAATAGATGGAAGGGGGAATTAGATGGAAGGGGGAAAAAAAGCAAAATGTAAAAACTGGAAATAATGGGCAAAACTATAGCCAAAAATTTAAATAGAAAAACACTAATTTAGTAAAATATTAGCATATAAAATTAATAGCTAAAAATCAAAGCTTTAAAATATGAAATGACAAGCAGTTAGATGTTATAATGGAAAATATAATTTCATTTGCCACTGATATTACATAGGCCAAAATACTTTCGAATAAATTTGCCATAACCATGTACATCAGACATGTGGAAAATTTTACATATAAATTATAATTGAATAACATGTTCTTTATAGGGAAAACTTGATATTAAAAAGATGTTAACTGGGGCGCCTGGGTGGCTCAGTGGTTTAAGCCGCTGCCTTCGGCTCGGGTCATGATCTCAGGGTCCTGGGATCGAGTCCCGCATCGGGCTCTCTGCTCAGCAAGGAGCCTGCTTCCCTCTCTCTCTCTCTCTGCCTGCCTCTCCATCTACTGTCAAATAAATAAATAAAATCTTAAAAAAAAAAAAAGATGTTAACCTTCTTGAAGTTAACTTAAGATTTATTATAATCCTGGGGTGCCTGCGTGACTCAATGGGTTAAAGCCTCTGCCTTCGGCTCAGGTCATGATCCCAGGTTCCTAGGGGTCCTAGGGGTCGTGGGATCAAGCCCTGAATCAGGTTTTCTGCTCAGCAGAGAGCCTGTTTCCCTTCCTCTCTCTGCCTGTCTCTCTGCCTACTTGTAATCTCTCTCTGTCAAATAAATAAATAAAATCTTTTTTTTTATCAATTTTTTTTTTATTTCCAGCATAACAGTATTCATTATTTTTGCACCACACCCCGTGCTCCATGCAATCCGTGCCCTCTATAATACCCACCACCTGGTACCCCAACCTCCCACCCCCCGTCCCTTCAAAACCCTCAGATTGTTTTTCAGAGTCCATAGTCTCTCATGGTTCACCTCCCCTTCCAATTTCCCCCAACTCCCTTCTCCACTCTAAGTCCCCATGTCCTCCATAAAAAAGATTTATTATAATCCTAATCAAAATAATAATTTTTAAAACTAATCTAAAGGATTTCTTCTTTTTTTTTTAATTAACATATAATGTATTATTTGTTTCAGAGGTACTGGTCTGTGATTCATCAGTCTTATATAATACCCATATACTCTCTATAATTTATCTGAAAAGATAAACAATTAAGGATAGCCAAAAAAAAAAAAAACTAAAAAGGAAAAACATAAAGGGATACTTTCCCTCTAACATAGTAAAACATTCCACAGAGTCCCAACAAAGTAAACCCATGGTGTTGGCACGCTGATCTCATAAAACACAATTGATTGTCCACCAACATATCCAAAACCCCACAGGAATGTTTTTTATCGTAAAGGTTATATATGAAATCAGTGAGGTGAAGATAAACATTTTATTAAAGAATTTTGGGAGACCTGCTTACCATCTTGCAAAGGATGAGTTGCGTCCATTTCTTACACCATATAAAAGAATACATTCCAAATGGATCAATAATTTAAATGTGTAAAGTGAAATCACAAAGATCTTGGTCAAATAGAAGGGCAAAATACTTTATAACATTGGAGTATACAGACCTTTTCAACTATGATTTAAAACAAAAAAAGACATGAATTTAACAGCACAAAGAAATGTAAATAACTTTTGCATGACACATTTTAAAAAGAGGAGTTGGTAATTGAAGGCAAAAGACAAAAGAAAACTATGAAAAAATACTTATAACTCATCTTACAAAGGATTAATTTTCCTAATTTATAAAGAATTTTTTATTTTAAAAATTAAATAAATAAGTTGGGTGAGCCTGGTGGTGGGTATTATGGAGGGCACGTATTGCATGGAGCACTGGGTGTGATGCATAAATAATAAATTCTGGTACACTGAATAGAAATTTAAAAAATTAAAGATTAAAACAAATTAAATAAATAAATAAACTCAATTTTAAGAAGTCCAATACTACCACAAAAAATGGGGAAAAAAAAACCCCAGGAAGAGCTCAAAAGAAAAGAAAACTGTACCCTAAGCTGTAAAAATGTATTCAACTTCACTAATTATGTTTTATTTATTTATTTATTTTTTAATTTTTTTAAGTTTTTCATTTCTTTTCAGCGTAACAGTATTCATTGTTTTTGCACCACACCCAGTGCTCCATGCAATCCGTGCCTCTCCAATACCCACCACCTGGTTACCCCAACCTGCCACCCCCTGCCCCTTCAAAACCCTCAGATTGTTTTTCAGAATCCATAGTCTCTCATGGTTCACCTCCCCTTCCAATTTCCCTCAACTCCCTTCTCCTCTCCATCTCCCCTTGTCCTCCATGCTATTTTTTTTTAAGATTTTTATTTATTGGAGGGGAGGAGTCAAGATGGCGAAGAAGTAGCAGGCTGAGACTGCTTCAGCTAGCCGGAGATCAGCTAGATAGCTTATCTAAAGATTGCAAACACCTGAAAATCCATCGGCAGATCGAAGAGAAGAAGAACAGCAATTCTGGAAACAGAAAAACAACCACTTTCTGAAAGGTAGGACCGGCGGAGAAGTGAATCCAAAGCGACGGGAAGATAGACCCCGGGGGGAGGGGCCGGCTCCCGGCAAGCGGCGGAGCAACGGCGCACAAAATCAGGACTTTTAAAAGTCTGTTCCGCTGAGGGACATCGCTCCAGAGGCTAAACCGGGGCGAAGCCCACGCGGGTTCAGCGTGGCCTCAGGTCCCGCAGGGTCACAGAAGGATCAGGGGTGTCTGAGTGTCGCAGAGCTTGCGGGTATTGGAACGGGAAAGCCGGCTACAGAGACAGAGCCGACAGTAAGCTCACAGCTCGGTGTTACCTTGAACTGGTCGCAGGCTCGGTGAGCTCGGAGTGCGGCCGGAGGTCAGGCAGACAGGAGTAACTGGGCGCTGTTCTCTGAGGGCGCACTGAGGAGTGCGGCCCTGGGCTCTCGGCTCCTCCGGGCCGGAGACCAGGAGGCCGCCATTTGTATTCCCGTCCTCCGGAACTCTACGGAAAGCGCTCAGGGAACAAAAGCTCCTGAAAGCAAACCCAAGCGGATTACTCACCCCGGCCCCGGGTAAGGGCGGTGTAATTCCGCCTGGGGCAAAGACACTTGAGAATCACTACAACAGGCCCCTCTCCCAGAAGATCAACAAGAAATCCAGCCGAGACCAAGTTCACCTACCAAGGAGTGCGGTTTCAATACCAAGGAGAGCAGCAGAATTCCAGAGGAGGAGAAAGCCAAACACGGAACTCATGGCTTTTTCCCTGTGATTTTTTTTTAGTCTTGCAGTTAATTTAATTTTTTTCTTTTTCTTTTTTTTTTTTTTTTTCTCGCCTTCGGTTAAATTTTTTTTTTTTTAACTGTTACCTTTTTCTTTTATAACGATTTTTTACTAGTTTATCTAATATATATATATTTTTTCTTTTTTACATGTTTCTTAGGTGTTTTCCTTTTTTTTTTAATTCTTTTCTTTTCTTTTTTTTTTTTTCTTTTTTCTTTTTTTTTCTTTCTTCCTTTTTGAACCTCTTTATGTCCCCTTTCTCCCCCCTCACGATTTTGGATCTCTTCTAATTTGGTTAAAGCATTTTTTCCTGGGGTTGTTGCCACCCTTTTAGTATTTTACTTGCTCCTTCATATACTCTTATCTGGACAAAATAACAAGACGGAAAAATTCAACACAAAAAAAAGAACAAGAGGCAGTACCGAAGGCTAGGGACTTAATCAATACAGACATTGGTAATATGTCAGATCTAGAGTTCAGAATGACAATTCTCAAGGTTCTAGCCGGGCTCGAAAAAGGCATGGAAGATATTAGAGAAACCCTCTCGAGAGATATAAAAGCCCTTTCTGGAGAAATAAAAGAAGTAAAATTTAACCAAGTTGAAATCAAAAAAGCTATTAATGAGGTGCAATCAAAAATGGAGGCTCTCACTGCTAGGATAAATGAGGCAGAAGAAAGAATTAGTGATATAGAAGACCAAATGACAGAGAATAAAGAAGCTGAGCAAAAGAGGGACAAACAGCTACTGGACCACGAAGGGAGAATTCGAGAGATAAGTGACACCATAAGACGAAACAACACTAGAATAATTGGGATTCCAGAAGAAGAAGAAAGAGAGAGGGGAGCAGAAGGTATACTGGAGAGAATTATTGGGGAGAATTTTCCCAATATGGCAAAGGGAACGAGCATCAAAATTCAGGAGGTTCAGAGAACGCCCCTCAAAATCAATAAGAATAAGCCCACACCCCGTCACCTAATAGTAAAATTTACAAGTCTCAGTGACAAAGAGAAAATCCTGAAAGCAGCCCAGGAAAAGAAGTCTGTAACATACAATGGTAAAAATATTAGATTGGCAGCTGACTTATCCACAGAGACCTGGCAGGCCAGAAAGAGCTGGCATGATATTTTCAGAGCACTAAACGAGAAAAACATGCAGCCAAGAATACTATATCCAGCTAGGCTATCATTGAATATAGAAGGAGAGATTAAAAGCTTCCAGGACAAAGAAAAACTGAAAGAATTTGCAAATACCAAACCAGCTCTACAGGAAATATTGAAAGGGGTCCTCTAAGCAAAGAGAGAGCCTACAAGTGGTAGATCAGAAAGGAACAGAGACCATGTACAGTAACACTCACCTTACAGGCAATACAATGGCACTAAATTCATATCTCTCAATAGTTACCCTGAATGTTAATGGGCTAAATGCCCCTGTAAAAAGACACAGGCTATCAGAATGGATAAAAAAACAAAACCCATCTATATGTTGCCTCCAAGAAACTCATTTTAAGCCCAAAGACACCTCCAGATTTAAAGTGAGGGGGTGGAAAAGAATTTACCATGCTAATGGACATCAGAAGAAAGCAGGAGTGGCAATCCTTATATCAGATCAATTAGATTTTAAGCCAAAGACTATAATAAGAGATGAGGAAGGACACTATATCATACTCAAAGGGTCTGTCCAACAAGAAGATTTAACAATTTTAAATATCTATGCCCCCAACTGGGAGCAGCCAACTATATAAACCAATTAATAACAAAATCAAATAAACACATCAACAATAATACAATAATAGTAGGGGACTTTAACACTCCCCTCACTGAAATGGACAGAGCATCCAAGCAAAAGATCAGCAAGGAAATAAAGGCCTTAAACGACACACTGGACCAGATGGACATCACAGATATATTCAGAAATTTTCATCCCAAAGCAACAGAATACACATTCTTCTCTAGTGCACATGGAACATTCTCCAGAATAGATCACATCCTCGGTCCTAAATCAGGACTCAACCGGTATCAAAAGATTGGGATCATTCCCTGCATATTTTCAGACCACAATGCTCTAAAGCTAGAACTCAACCACAAAAGGAAGTTTGGAAAGAACCCAAATACATGGAGACTAAACAGCATCCTTCTAAAGAATGAATGGGTCAACCGGGAAATTAAAGAAGAATTGAAAAAAATCATGGAAACAAATGATAATGAAAATACAACGGTTCAAAATCTGTGGGACACAACAAAGGCCGTCCTGAGAGGAAAATATATAGCGGTACAAGCCTTTCTCAAGAAACAAGAAAGGTCTCAGGTACACAACCTAACCCTACACCTAAAGGAGCTGGAGAAAGAACAAGAAAGAAACCCTAAGCCCAGCAGGAGAAGAGAAATCATAAAGATCAGAGCAGAAATCAATGAAATAGAAACCAAAAAAACAATAGAACAAATCAATGAAACTAGGCGCTGGTTCTTTGAAAGAATTAATAAAATTGATAAACCCCTGCCCCAACTTATCAAAAAGAAAAGAGAAAGGACCCAAATAAATAAAATCATGAATGAAAGAGGAGAGATCACAACTAACACCAAAGAAATACAAACTATTATAAGAACATACTATGAGCAACTCTACGCCAATAAATTTGACAATCTGGAAGAAATGGATGCATTCCTAGAAACATATAAACTACCACAACTGAACCAGGAAGAAGTAGAAAGCCTGAACAGACCCATAACCAGTAAGGAGATTGAAACAGTCATGAAAAATCTCCAAACAAACAAAAGCCCAGGGCCAGACGGCTTCCCGGGGGAATTCTACCAAACATTTAAAGAAGAACTAATTCCTATTCTCCTGAAACTGTTCCAAAAAATAGAAATGGAAGGAAAACTTCCAAACTCATTTTATGAGGCAAGCATCACCTTGATCCCCAAACCAGACAAGGATCCCATCAAAAAAGAGAGCTATAGACCAATATCCTTGATGAACACAGATGCGAAAATACTCAACAAAATACTAGCCAATAGGATTCAACAGTACATTAAAAGGATTATTCACCACGACCAAGTGGGATTTATTCCAGGGCTGCAAGGTTGGTTCAACATCCGCAAATCAGTCAATGTGATACAACACATCAATAAAAGAAAGAACAAGAACCATATGATACTCTCAATAGATGTTGAAAAAGCATTTGACAAAGTACAGCATCCCTTCCTGATCAAAACTCTTCAAAGTGTAGGGATAGAGGGCACATACCAATATCATGAAAGCCATCTATGAAAAACCCACTGCAAATATCATTCTCAATGGAGAAAAACTGAAAGCGTTTCCGCTAAGGTCAGGAACACGGCAGGGATGTCCATTATCACCACTGCTATTCAACATAGTACTAGAGGTCCTAGCCTCAGCAATCAGACAACAAAAGGAAATTAAAGGCATCCAAATCGGCAAAGAAGAAGTCAAATTATCACTCTTCGCAGATGATATGATACTATATGTGGAAAACCCAAAAGACTCCACTCCAAAACTGCTAGAACTTGTACAGGAATTCAGTAAAGTGTCAGGATATAAAATCAATGCACAGAAATCAGTTGCATTTCTCTACACCAACAGCAAGACAGAAGAAAGAGAAATTAAGGAGTCCATCCCATTTACAATTGCACCCAAAACCATAAGATACCTAGGAATAAACCTAACCAAAGAGGCACAGAATCTATACTCAGAAAACTATAAAGTACTCATGAAAGAAATTGAGGAAGACACAAAGAAATGGAAAAATGTTCCATGCTCCTGGATTGGAAGAATAAATATTGTGAAAATGTCTATGCTACCTAAAGCAATCTACACATTTATTTTTTTTTTAAAGATTTTTTCTTTATTTATCTGACAGAGATCACAAGTAGGCAGAGAGGCAGGCAGAGAGAGAGGAGGAAGCAGGCTACCTGCAGAGCAGAAAGCCCGATGTGGGGCTCGATCCCAGGACCCTGGGATCATGACCTGAGCCGAAGGCAGAGGCTTAACCCACTGAGCCACCCAGGTGCCCCAAGCAATCTACACATTTAATGCAATTCCTATCAAAGTACCATCCATCTTTTTCAACGAAATGGAACAAATAATTCTAAAATTTATATGGAACCAGAAAAGACCTCGAATAGCCAAAGGGATATTGAAAAAGAAAGCCAACGTTGGTGGCATCACAATTCCGGACTTCAAGCTCTATTACAAAGCTGTCATCATCAAGACAGCACTGTACTGGCACAAAAACAGACACATAGATCAATGGAACAGAATAGAGAGACCAGAAATAGACCCTCAACTCTACGGTCAACTAATCTTTGACAAAGCAGGAAAGAATGTCCAATGGAAAAAAGACAGCCTCTTCAATAAATGGTGCTGGGAAAATTGGACAGCCACATGCAGAAAAATGAAATTGGACCATTTCCTTACACCACACACAAAAATAGACTCAAATGGATGAAGGACCTCAATGTGCGAAAGGAATCCATCAAAATCCTTGAGGAGAACACAGGCAGCAACCTCTTCGACCTCAGCCGCAGCAGCATCTTCCTAGGAACAACGCCAAAGGCAAGGGAAGCAAGGGCAAAAATGAACTATTGGGATTTCATCAAGATCAAAAGCTTTTGCACAGCAAAGGAAACAGTTAACAAAACCAAAAGACAACTGACAGAATGGGAGAAGATATTTGCAAATGACATATCAGATAAAGGGCTAGTGTCCAGAATCTATAAATAACTTAGGAAACTCAACACCCAAAGAACAAATAATCCAATCAAGAAATGGGCAGAGGACATGAACAGACATTTCTGCAAAGAAGACATCCAGATGGCCAACAGACACGTGAAAAAGTGCTCCATATCACTCGGCATCAGGGAAATACAAATCAAAACCACAATGAGATATCACCTCACACCAGTCAGAATGGCTAAAATCAACAAGTCAGGAAATGACAGATGCTGGCGAGGATGCGGAGAAAGGGGAACCCTCCTACACTGTTGGTGGGAATGCAAGCTGGTGCAGCCACTTTGGAAAACAGCATGGAGGTTCCTCAAAATGTTGAAAATAGAACTGCCCTATGACCCAGCAATTGCACTATTAGGTATTTACCCTAAAGATACAAACGTAGTGATCCAAAGGGGCACGTGCACCCGAATGTTTATAGCAGCAATGTCCACAATAGCCAAACTATGGAAAGAACCTAGATGTCCATCAACAGATGAATGGATCAAGAAGATGTGGTATATATACACAATGGAATACTATGCAGCCATCAAAAGAAATGAAATCTTGCCATTTGCGACAACATGGATGGAACTAGAGCGTATCATGCTTAGCGAAATAAGTCAAGCAGAGAAAGACAACTATCATATGATCTCCCTGATATGAGGAAGTGGTGATGCAACATGGGGGCTTAAGTGGGTAGGAGAAGAATCAATGAAACAAGATGGGATTGGGAGGGAGACAAACCATAAGTGACTCTTAATCTCACAAAACAAACTGTGGGTTGCTGGGGGGAGGGGGTTTGGGAGAAGGGGGTGGGATTATGGACATTGGGGAGGGTATGTGCTTTGGTGAGTGCTGTGAAGTGTGTAAACCTGGTAATTCACAGACCTGTACCCCTGGGGATAAAAATATATGTTTATAAAAAATAAAAAATTAAAAAAAAAATCCAGGAGACACAGAGATCCACCCTCAAAATCACTAGAAACAGGTCAACACCCCGACATATAATAAGAAGACTTATAAGTCTCGAGGACAAAGAGAAAATCCTGAAAGCAGCTTGGAACAAGATATCTGTAACTTACAATGGCAGAAACATTAGATTGGCAGCAGATCTATCCACAGAGACTTGGCAGGCCAGAAAGGACTGGCATGATATACTCAGAGCACTAGATGTGAAAAATAAGCAGCCAAGAATACTATATCTACCTAGGCAGTCACTAAAAATAGAAGGACAGATGAAAAGTTTCCAGGACAAACAAAAACTAAAAGAATTTGCAAACCCCAAACCAGCCCTATAGGAAATATTCAAAGGGTCTTCTAAGCAAAGAGAAGGCCTAAAACTAGCATAAACCAGAAAGGAATAGAGACAATACAGAGTAAGAGTCAATACAATGGCACAAAATTCATACCTTCCATTAGTTACCCTGGATGTAAATAGGCTAAAATGTCACAGACAAAAGAAACAGAATATCAGAATGAATAAAAAACAAGATCCATCAATATGCTGTCTGCAAGAGACTCATTTAGACCCAAAGAAAAGGGTCCAGATTTAATGTGAGGGGGTGGAAAACAATTTACCATGGTAATGGAAATCAAAAGAAAGCTGGGGTATATATCAGACAAATTAGATGTTAAAACAAAGACTGTAACAAGAGATGAGGAAGGTCACTATATCATACTTAAAATGTCTATCCAAAAAGAAGATCTAACAATTTTAAATATCTCTGCCCTAAGATGATAGCAGCCAATTATGTAAGCCAATTAAAAACAAAATCAAATAAACACATTGACAATAATACAATAATATGGGGGCTTTAACACCCCATTCACTGAAATAGATCATGTAAGCAAAAGATCAACAAGGAAATAAAGGCTTTAAATGACACATTGGAACAGATGAACATCACAGATATATTCAGAACATTCCATTCCAAAGCAATAGAATCCACATTCTTCTCTAGTGCACAGGGAACATTCTCCAGAACAGATCACATCCTGGGTAACAAATAAGTTCTCAAATGGCACCAAAATATTAGGATCATTTTCTGCATATTTTCAACCACAATGCTTTGAAACTGGAACTCAACCACAAGAAGAAAGTTGGAAAGAACTCAAATACATGGAGATTAAAATATCCTACTAAAGAATGAGTGGGTCCACCAGAAAATTTAAAAAGAATTTTTAAAAATTTATGGAAACAAATGAAAATGAAAACACAACTGTTTAAAATCCTTGGGATGCAGCAAAGGTGGTCCTCAGGGAAGTGTAGAGCAATACAAGCCTTTGACAAGAAACAAGAAAGGTCTCAAGTACGCAACCTAACCCTATACCTAAAGGAGCTGGAGAAAAAACAGCAAATAAAGCCTAAATCCAGCAGGAGAAGAGAAATAATAAAGATCAGAGCAGAAATCAAGGAAACAGAAACCAAAAGAACATTAGAACAGATCAACAAATGTAGGGGCTGGTTCTTTGAAAGAATTAATAAAATTATTAAAATTACAAATGAAAAGGGAGAGATCACAACTAACACCAAGGAAATACAAACAAACATCAGAAATTATTATCAACAGTTATATGGCAATAAATTAAGCAACCTAGATGAAATGGATGCATTCCTGGAAAACTATAAACTTCCAAAATTGAACCAGAAAGAAATTGACAACCTGAATAGACCTATATCTAGTAACGAGATTGAAGCAGTGATCAAAAACCTCCCAAAACACAAAAGTCCAGGACCTGACTGATTCCCTGGGGAATTCTAACAAACTTTCAAAGAAGAAATAACACCTATTCTCCTGAAACTCATTCAAAAAACTGAAGGAGAAGGAAAACTTCCAGACTCTTTATGAAGCCTGATCCCCAAACCAGGCAAAGACTCCACCAAATAGGAGAATTTCAGACCAATATCACTGATGAATATGGATGCTAAGATTCTCAAAAAGATCCTAGCCAACAGATTAGAACAGCACATTAAAAAGATTATCCACTGTGACAAGGTGGGATTCATCCCTGAATTACAAAGATGGTTCAACATTTGCAAATCAATCAATGTGATAGAACAAATCAATAAGAGAAGAGAGAAGAACCACATGGTCCTCTCAATTGATGCAGAAATAGCATTTGACAAAATCCAGCATCTGTTTCTGATTAAAACACGTCAAAGTATAGGGATAGAGGGAACATTCCTGAACTTCATCAAATCTATCTATGAAAAACACACAGCAAATTTCATCCTCAATGGGAAAAAACTCACAGCCTTCCCACTGAGATCAGATACATGGCAAGGATGTCCACTCTCACCACTCTTGTTCAGCATAGTATTAGAAGTCCTAGCAACAGCAATCAGACAACAAAGAGAAATAAAAGGTATCCAAATTGGCAGTGAAGAAGTCAAACTCTCTCTCTTCGCAGATGACATGATACTTTATATGGAAGACCCAAAAGACTCCACCCCCAAACTACTAGAACTCATACAGCAATTCAGTAATGTGGCAGGATACAAAGTCAATGTATAGAAATCAGCTGCTTTCTTATTCACTAACAATGAAAATACAGAAAGGGAAATTAGAGAATCGATTCCATTTACTCTAGCACCAAGAACCATAAGATACCTGGGAATAAACCTACCCAAAGAGGAAAAGGATCTGTACTTGAGGAACTACAGAACACTCCTGATAGAAATTGAAGAAGACACAAAAAGATGGAAGACCATTCCATTCTCTTGGATCAGAAGAATAAACATAGTTAAAATGTCTATAGTGCCTCGAGCAATCTATACTTTTAATGCCATTCAGATCAAAATCTACCGGTATTCATTAAGAGCTGGAGCAAATAATCCTAAAATTTGTATGGAATCAGAAGAGATGCCAAATTGCTAAGGAAATGTTGAAAAATCAAAATACAACTGGGGGCAGCACATTACCTGATTTCAAGCTTTACTACAAAGCTGTGATCACCAAGACAGCATGGTACTGACATAAAAACAGACACAAAGACCAGTGGAACAGAGTAGAGAGCCGAGATAGGGACCCTCAACTCTATGGTCAAATAAACTTCGACAAAGCAGGGGAAAAATATACAGTGGAAAAAAGACAGTCTCTTCAATAAATGGTCTTGTCAATAACTGGAGAGCTAGATGTAGAAGAATGAATCTCAACCATTCTCTTATACCGTACACAAAGATAAACTCAAAATGGATGAAAGACCTCAACGTAAGACAGGAATCCATCAGAATCCTAGAGGAGAACATAGGCAGTAACCTCTTTGATATAAGCCACAGCAACTTCTTTCAAGATATGTCTCCAAAGGCAAAGGAAACAAAAGTGAAAATGAACTTTTGGGAGTTCATCAAGATCAAAAGCTTCTGCACAGCAAAGGAAACAGCCAACAAAACAAAGAGGCAACCCACGGAATGGGAGAAGATATTTGCAAATGACAGTACAGTCAAAAGGTTGATATCCAGGATCTATAAAGAACTTCTCAAACTCAACACACACAAAACAGATAATCATGTCAAAAAATGGGCAGAAGACATGAACAGACACTTCTCCAATGAAGACATACAAATGGTTATCAAACACATGAAAAAATGTTCATCATCACTAGCCATCAAGGAGATTCAAATTAAAACCACATTGAGATACCACCTTACACCAGTTAGAATGGCCAAAATTAGCAAGACAGGAAACAACATGTGTTGGAGAGGATGTGGAGAAAGGGGAACTCTCTTCCACTGTTGGTGGGAATGCAAGTTGGTGCAGCCTCTTTGGAGAACAGTGAGGAGATTCCTCAAGAAATTAAAAAAAGAGCTTCCCTATGACCCTGCAATTGCACTCCTGGGTATTTACCCCAAAGATACAGATGTAGTGAAAAGAAGGACCATCTGTACCCCAATGTTTATAGCAACAATGGCCACGGTCGCCAAACTGTGGAAAGAACCAAGATGCCCTTCAATGGACAAATGGATAAGGAAGATGTGGTCCATATACACTATGGAGTATTGCCTCCATCAGAAAGGATGAATATGCAACTTTTGTAGCAACATGGACGGGACTGGAAGAGATTATGCTGAGTGAAATAAGTCAAGCAGAGAGAGTCAATTATCATTTATTTGTGGACCATAGCAAATAACATGGAGGACATAGGGAGATGGAGAGGAGAAGGGAGTTGAGGGAAATTGGAAGGGGAGATGAACCATGAGAGACTATGGACTCTGAAAAACAATCAGATGGTTTTGAAGGGGCAGGGAGTGGAAGGTTGGGGGAGCTAGGTGGTGGGTATTATGGAGGGCACGTATTGCATGGAGCTCTGGCTGTGGTGCATAAACAATGAATTCTGTTATGCTGAAAAGAAATTTTAAAAAAGAATTAATAAGATTGATAAACCATTGACCAGATTTATGAAAAAGAAAACAGAAAGGACCCAAATTAATAAACTCATGAATGAAAGAAGAGAGTTCACAACTGATACCAAAGAAATACAAACAATTATAAGAATATATTATGAACAGCAAATTATGCCAGCAAATTAGACAATCTGGAAGAAATGGGTGCATTCCTAGAGACATATAAACTACTAAAACTGAACCTGGACCAAACAGAAATCCTGAACAGACTCATAACCGATAAGGAAATTGAAGCAGTCAACAAAAATTTCCCAACAAACAAGGGCCCAGTTTCAGATGACTTCCCAGGGGAATTCTACTAAACATTTAAAAAATAATTAATACCTATTCTCCTGAAACTGTTCTAAAACATATTAATGGAGGGAGACTTCTGAACTCATTTTATAAGGCCAGCATTACCTTGATCCCAAAACCAGAGAAAGACCTCACTAAAAGGGAGAATTAAAGACCAATATCTCTGATGAACATCCCTGATGCAAAAATTCTCACCAAAATACTAGCCAACAGGATCCAACAGTACATTAAAATAATTATTCACCATGACCAAGTGGGATTTGTTTCTGGGCTGTAAGGTTGGTTCAACATCTGCAGATCAAAAAATGTGATACAATACATTAATAAAAGGAAGAACAAGAACTATATGTGCTCTTCTTAACAGATGCTGAAAAAGCATTTGACAAAGTACAGCATCCTTTCTTGATTAAAACTCTTCAAAGTATAGGGATAGAGGGTACATACCTCAATATCATCAAAGCCATCTATGAAAAACCCACAGCAAATAGGAAAAACAGAAAGCTTTTCCCGTAAGGTCAGGAACATGGCAGGAATGTCCAGTATCACTACTGCTATTCAACATAGTACTAGAAGTCCTAGCCTCAGCAATCAGACAACAAAAAGAAATAAAAGGCATCTGAATCAGCAAAGAAACAGTCAAACTCTCACTCTTTGCTGATGATATGATACTTAATGTGGAAAACCCAAAAGACTCCAACCACCCCCAAACTGCTTGAACTCATACAGGAATTTACTAGTGTCAGGATATAAAAATCAATGCACAGAAATCAGCTGCATTTCTATACACCACCAACAAGACAGAAGAAAGAGAAATTAAGGGGTCAATCCCATTTACAGTTGCACCCAAAAACATAAGATACCTAGGAGTAAATCTAACCAAAGAAGCAAAGAATCTGTACTCAGAAAACTATGAATACTCATGAAAGAAATTGAGGAAGACACAAAGAAATAGGAAAACGTTCCATTTTCATGGATTGGAAGAACAAATATTGTGAAAATGTTTATACTATCTAGAGCAATCTACATATCTAATTCAGTCCCTATCAGAATGCCATCAACTTTTTTTCAAAGAAATGGAACAAATAATCCTAAAACTTGTATGGAACAAGAAAAGACCCTGAATAGCCATAGGAATGCTGAAAAAGAAAAGCAAAGCTGGTGGCATCACCACTCTGACTTCAAGCTTTATTACAAAACTATAATCATAAAGACATTATGGTACTGGCACAAAAACAGATAGATCAATAGAACAGAATATGACAAAGCAGGAAACAATGTCCAGTGGAAAAAAGACAGTCTCTTCAACAAATCACGTTGGGAAAATTGGAGAGCCACATGCAGAAGAATGAAATGGACAATTTCCTTACACCATACACAAAAATAGACTCAAAATGGATGAAAAACCTCAAGAGACAAGAATCCCTCAAAATCCTTGAGGAGAACACAGGCAGCTACCTTTTCCACCTCAGTCACAGCAACTTCTTTTTAGAAACATTGCCAAAGGCAAGAGAAGCAAGGGTTCATTTTTAAATGAACTACTGGGACCTCATCAAGATAAAAAGCTTTTGCCCAACAAAGGAATCAGCTAACAAAACTACAAGATAATGGGCAGAATGGGAGAAGATATTTACAAATGACACATCAGATAAAGGGCTAGTGTCCAAAATCTATAGAGAACTTATTAAACTCAACACCCAAGAAACAAATAATCCAATGGGCAGAAGACATGAACAGACATTTCTTCAAAGAAAACATCCAAGTGGACAAAAAGACACATGAAAAAGTATTCAACATCACTCAGAATCAAATCAAAACTACAGTAAGATACTACCTCACACAAGTCACAATGGCTAAAATTAACACTCTTGGTAGGAATGCAAGCGGGTGTAGCCACTCTGGAAAACAGTAGGAAACTTCCTCAAAAAGTTGAAAACAGAGCTATCCTACAACCCAGCAATTGCACTATTGGGTATTTACCCCAAACATAAAAATATAGTGACCCAGAAGGGCACATGCACCCCAATGTTTATAGTAGCAATGTCCACAATAATCAAGCTATGGAAAGAGTCTAGATGTCCATCAACAGATGGATAAAGAAGATGTGGTATTTATACACAATGGAATATTATGTAGACATTAAAAATGAAATCTTGCCATTTGCAATGATGTGGGTGGAACTAGAGGGTATTATACTAAGTGAAATAAGCCAATCAGAGAAAGAAAATTATCATATTATCTCACTGATATGTGGAATTTGAGAAACAAGACAGAGGATTATAGGGATAGGGAGGAAAAAGTGAAAAAAGATGAAACCAGAGAGGGAGACAAAGCATAAGAGACTCTGAATCTCAGGAAAGAAACTGAGGGTTGTTGGAGTGGGGGTGGAGGGATGAGGTGGCTAGGTAATGGACATTGGGGAGGGTCTATGCTATGGTGAGTGCTGTGAATTGTGTAAGGCTGATGAATCACAGACCTGTATCACTGAAACAATACATTATATGTTAGTAAAGTAATAATAATAATAATAATAAAGTAAAAAAAGAAAACTGAAAGTAAAAACTAAAAATCTATATAAAGTATGTATAAAAATTTAAAATTGGAAAGTTAATAAAAAATTTTTAAAGGAAATTGAAAAAATGGAAAATAATAATAATAAATAAAGAATAAAAATAAAGGAGGCTAGATTCTATTTCCACTATAGCTAAAGCTTTGCAGAATTCTATGATCAGTAGATATCATGGGCAAATGAATTGTTTGTGCTAATCTTCTGGGAAAAGGGCCTGCTAGGATGATTCTCAGGCTAACTTGTTTCAGTGGAAATGTGTCTCCAGGGAGCAGAGGGGAGAAGCTTGGTGTAAGCAGCTTCCACGGGACTCCTACAGCATGGATCTGAGCTGTTCCTCCATGGGAGGGTCCCCCCATGTTTTTGTCTTTTGCCAAGAGGTCCCAGGAAAGTGGTCACACGGTTTTCAGTTTATGGCAAAACTGGCCATGAAAACAGGCACCAAGACTTGGTGCTCTCAGCCAGCTTCCCTGCTACTATCCCTGGGTAAAGTGCAGCAGGTTGGTGGCACCCATTCTTCTTATGGCCCAGGGGATCCTCAGACCATTCTGTGACTTCCAGGATTCTTCACCCCCTCCCCTCACCACCTAGGCACCCTTAAGCCAGGCACATCCTGCATGATAGCAGATCTGTAAAAATTCAGTTTTTGCCCTCACTGCTTATAATACTTTACAATAGCCTCTGTAAGCAGGCTCCCTCCCTGCCATGTTATTCACAGCTCTATCTCCCCCAAGTCAACTCTGCATACCTCCTACCTTCTAAAATGTGGTTGCTTTTCTACTTGTAGACAGACTTGCAGTTTTTCTTCTCTCAGACCTCCAATTGATTTCTTCAGTGTTCAGAATGATTTGATAATTATCTAGCCGTGTTTGAGGGACAAAACAAGCTTAGTGGTCCCCTGCTCCTCCACCATCTTAACTCTTCTCTAGAAAATTATTTAAATAAATTATGTTCTATATACCATGCATTGCTGTGCAGCTCTTAAAAATAAATATACAAAAAGAATGATGAAATTCTCTATGGGGAGGTCTTAGGATATAAGAGGAAAAAGCAAAATGCATAGCAGCACATGTAATGTGCTAATTTATGTATAAGAAAGTGGGTGAAATAGGATTTACATTTAGAGTTTCATGTATCTGCAGAAAGGTAGACTGAAAAAAGCACATAAGAAAGTAATGTAAGCAGACATAATAGATGGGGAGGAAGTGAAGTAAATGGTGATGGGCTGAGAATAAGATTTCTCAATGTACTATTTTTTCTAATTTATTTAACCATCGGAATGTATTAACTATGTGACATAAAAAGGAAAACAGCAATAAAATTGATTAAAATAACTTAGATAAAATTAATAAATATTCTTCTGAATAACACCTAAATTTAAAAAAAAAATCAAAATGAATGAAAAATAATAAAGAAAGTAATAAAATGAAAAGCATTTAATATACTTCATGGGACACAGAAAAGGTGTACAATCTGAAATATACAAACCCTTTCATTACTTTCTATCTGTAGATAACTGAAAAATAAATAAAATATTTGACATTATAAGAAAACAAAAGAGCATGGGGCGCCTGGGTGGCTCAGTGGGTTAAGCTGCTGCCTTCGGCTCAGGTCATGATCTCAGGGTCCTGGGATTGAGTCCCACATCAGGCTCTCTGCTCAGCAGGGAGCCTGCCTTCCTCCCTCTCTCTCTGCCTGCCTCTCTGTCTACTCGTGATCTCTTCAAATAAATAAATAAAAATCTTTAAAAAAAAAAAACAAAAGAGCACAATAAATATTGTTTAAACAAAAGAGGGGTCAATTAGGATAAAAAAAAAAAATACCTGAAAGTAATGTAGTACAGAAACAAAGTATATAAGGACTAAAAGGCTAAAAATATACTTTCTGAAATGTCAAATAAAAACTTCTGAGAAGTTTCATTAAGGAAAAAAATAAAAAGAATACATGCATATATATGCACACACATGCATATACATATGCATATATATACCTATACTATATATATACACATATTTTATATATATATGTCTTAGAATATTTTAAGACTATATGGGGTGGGTAAGTGTGTTTCAGCAGAGAAGGGAGATATGACCGTAGATATAAGGATACTGAGGAGTTTCAAGTTATTTCCTAGCAAGATATAAGAATCAGGGGCACCTGGGTGGCTCAGTGGGTTAAAGCCTCTGCCTTCAGCTCAGGTCATGATCCCAGGGTCCTGGGATCGAGCCCCGCATTGGGCTTTCTGCTCCATGGAGAGTCTGCTTCCTCCTCTCTCTCTGCCTGCCTTTCTGCCTACTTGTGATCTCTGTCTGTCAAATAAATAAATAAAATATTTTTTTAAAAAAGGAATCACATCCAAATGGATTTACAATTACACTATTCAAAGTTAAATATGGAAAGCTCCCTGATTCATTTGATAAAGCTAATATAATTGTAAAAACCTAATATAGTACAAAAAGAAACACCATGACCAAATTTACCTCTGAATATAGGTTCAAAAATTCTGATAAAAAAAATTTCAGAAGCAAAGGGAATGTACTAAATAGGACTTATTCCAGAAATACAAAAATTATCTGATATTAGAAAATCTAAAACGTGATTCATTGCATAAATGACTTAAAAGGGGAAAAAATCATATAATTATATTAACAGATTCACTAATAGTGTATAATAAAATGCAGTGATAATTGACAATAAAAGTATAATGTGATTAAAAACTATTGACAAACTAGCAAAAAACAACAGCAAATTAAACAGTAAAATGCACAACTTCATTAAAAGCAGGAAAATAAGGATGTTTGCAATAACTGCTCTTTTGGCACACTGTTTTTGGAGATTCTGATAAATAAAATATGAAAATTATATTTTAAAAGCATAAATTCTGAAGAAGAAAAGAAAATCATATTTATGGATGATATGACTATGTTCCTAAGAAAATACAAGAAAACTTAATTTTTAAAAAACATCAGAGAATCAAAAGTATCAGCCAGATTCAAGATAAACACAAAAGATATCAATCAGTTTTTTCAAGGTTGTGAATAAAGAGTAAAAAAAGACATAAAACAACCAAATTTACAACAACTAAACAAAAGAATAAAATATCAAGGAAAAAGTCCAAAGCCTATATGAAGCCTATTCAAGTCCAAAGCCTATATGAAGAAAGAGCAAAACCTTATTAAAGTAAGATAAAATATTTTGTTAAAACAAGACTTGAATAAACAGAGAAATAAATCAAGTTTCCAAAAGTAAGGATGTTCTAATAGTGTAATGTCATTTTTAGTCAGAATCTCAACTTATAATAAAAGTAAAATGACAGAAGTCTCTTTGAAAAATTAATGATTCAAAATGTACAATTATTTTTAAAAAGAGTAAGTTGTCTTATAATATTTTTAAATTATTTTAAAACTACCTCTCTCTCTCTCTCTTTCTCTCTCTCCCTAGGTACTGGCTCTAGGACAGTCAGTCATATGACCAAAATTGAATGGATAAATCCAACTAGAGAGTGGAACTTATTATATCAAAGGATACATTGTGTCTCCATGGGAAAAGAAAGTTTGTTTACTGTAGGGTGCTCAGGGAAGCAGGCTGGATAAAAGTGAGTGTCTGCCCTTTTGGTAAGGCCAGGAAACCCCAATAGAGAACTATGTTTCTTTAAGATTCTTCCAGGGAACCTTGTGAATAAAAGCATCAGCAGTGTTAGTGCCTGGGGATTTTGATGCTAAGGGGCAAATAGGGACTTCCCCAGTGCCCTTCATATCTCCCATGCACATGGTACATGCCTACTGTTTTGAGTCCCCAAACAGCATCCACTCCCCTCTTCTGGGAGGCATACCTGCTCCCCCATGGTGAATGTGTTGCCATGGTGACTGGCAACAAGCACTAGGTACACACTGAAAACAACTTGGAATGGGTACCACAGCCCTTGGTCAAAGTGTTGCACCTAACCTAAGTTAGACCATTTAGAGCCCTTCCCTGAGAATTTTGGAAAGGATGTTAGAGAGAACCTATTTCAGTTCATCTCTGGAGCTGTAGATGGCCATTCCCTAGCATATGAAAGAAACTATAGAATCATCCCCACATTGAATGAAGCAGAGATGAAAGTTGGGGAGAGCTGTCTCCTATTGTCTCTGAAGACACTGCCCATCAGAATTGGTAGATTGCTGTCCCATTCTCCCTCTTGCCCAACCTAATTTGATGAAGCCTTCTGTCACCCACAACCAAGAGTGCTGATAAGCAGTGCATCCTCCATTCTTTCTTCTCCTTCTCCCACAGCATCCATGGCTGATTACAAATGCCCACTCCTAAGGTTTTTGCAAGATGTCCCCGCACTGCCCCATCTTTCCAACATCATTAAACACTGCTGATTCCATTTCCAAACTGTATGTCAAACTGCTCCATTTCCCCACCTTCCCTTCCTAAGGTAAACACCTTGCCCCACAACCCACCCGCCCTGCCTCAGCCTCTAACTAGTCTGCTACTACTCTTGACTCCTCCAATCTTTGCTGCTATGAAACGTGGCCTTTTTCACATAAAAATCATATCACATTGCTTTCTTGTTTAAAGCCCTTCTATATGCTCCCACCACAGCTGGAATAAACCCAGTCTCTCTCCATTGAGTCTAAGTGGCAAGGTATGCAATCTCTTTAAGGTCTCTCCCTACACCACAGTGATGGTTGCTTGGTTTCCTCAGAGAAGATACACAATTTGCCTTCTTGGAGATATTTCTTATCTCAAAAAATTAGTATTTTTAGCATAGCAGAACTTGTTTACATTAAGGTTAGTTTATGTAGTCTATGCCAGGTTGTATGTATTGCTCCTCACCTGACCAGACTCAAAGCTTACCAGGACCATGGCTGTCTGGTTTACCTGTGCACCACTTGAGCCTACTTCTTGGTAGTTACAAATATGTGTTGAGTGAACAGATGAACATAAATGAACGTTATTTATACAATGATTATTCATGAAATAAGGCTTGATTGAATAGCTGATAAATTCTTTCGTTGTCCATAAATACATAATTTTATAATTAATGTGAATCTATGTTAATATAAATGTCTAAATTCATAATCAAAAGTTTTTATTATATTACTTTCCAAAATAGGATATTCTAAGAGGAAAAGTTTAGACCAAACACTTTTTACTTAAAAAATTCAATCAATAAGGGCACCTGAATGGCTCAGATGGTTGAGTGTGTGATCTCTAGGTCCTTGGATTGAGCCCCACATTGGGCTTCCAGCTCAGCAGGAAGTCTTTCTCCATTTCCCTCTGCCTCTCCCCTGCTTGTCCTCTCTCTCTCAAATGAATCAATAAAACTTTTTTAAAAAATTTAGCCAATAAATGTACTCTCTGTCATGAAAGGATACATGAGGAATGGACAGCATTTCTGCCATCCATAATCACTGAATGGCACTCCATTGTTAATCCCAGAAAGTTGCCAAATATGCATTTTGTTTGTGGAGACTGTTTTAGAAAATGACAGAAACTGTATTGGACTACTCTGCCCCACCTTACCTTATTTCCCTCTTCCAAGATATTTACTTTTTCATCCTTCTAAGTTTCTTGTGCTTTTTTAAGTCATTGTAAATTATTTTAATTTGCACATTATTTCTGAATTCCATAATGGTTGAAAATAATTCTCTGTCTTTCAATTAATAATATATTGAAAACAAGTTGCATAAATATAATCATTTAGTATACAAGTGGTTCTACTTTATTTCTTTTCAGCTGTAGGAAATTTGATCAACGCAAAGACAAAGGGAAATTCTCCATTAGACAACTCATTTTCAGTTTTATATTTTACAGAATAAAGTTTTAGCATATGAAGAAATACTGGCAGTGAATGGCTTTCTCAGCAAACATCTCATCCCTGCTTTCGTGAACGGTCTATACAACGCTGCACTGTCCTCTGTGAACACCCAGCTGATCACTATCACACAGAGTTTGCCCTTTTCCGAGTGGTGAATAGTTAGTAAGATATTTGATCTCTGTCCCTAGTTCCTGGCATACAACTCCTAAATCCCCTGGAATTTCATGAATGATAAAGGTAATAGGAGGGTCTTTGTTCTAATGAAGCATCTCTTGGTAGGCCTTTGGATAGCTTCAGGATGGCAGGCGGTCACCAGAAAGACTACAACTTGATTAGAAACTCAGAAATTTCAGCCCCATTTCCCAATCTTCAGGAAGGGAAGGGAAGCTGAAGACCAAGTTAATCACCAATTAATTATGTCCATAATTATGCCCACATAATAAAACTCCCATAATTCTCCCTAAACAACAGGGTTCTTGGAACTACTGGGGTGGTAAACACATCCATGCACTAGGAGGATAGCATTCCCCCACCCTGCAGGAACAGAAGCATCAGTATCGGGGACTCTTCCATTCTTTGCCCTATGTACCTCTTCATCTGACTGTCCATTTGTACCCTTTAAAATAAAATGGCAAATGTAGTTAAAGTGCTTTCCTGAGTTCTGTTGGTGTTGTAGAAAATTACTGAAACCAAAGCGGGAGATTATAGAAACCTCCCAACTTATTAGAAGTGGAGTAACCTGGGGACCTGATACTTGCAACTGATATCTGAAGTGGGGCCAGCCCTGAAGACTGAGCTCTTAACCTGTGAGTCTGTGCTAACTCCAGATGGTTAGAATTGAATTGAATTATAGGATACCCAGCTGGTGTCAGGGAGTTGGAGAACTGGTTGGTATGAGGACAAAAAAATCATTCACTGGTGGTGGCAGAATTTTGCTGAATCAGCTTCTCTAACCTGTCCTCTCAGTAACCAGTGGCTCCTGGCAAGGGTCAGGAGTGTAGCCACAGTAGAAACAAAGTACTTCACAGTATATTGTGCTAAGAAATACTTGTCCTATATGACTTGACAAGGACAAATTTGTGATCAAATTACTCACCCAATTAAGACAACTACACTTGTATGAGTTCTTAAAAATGATCATAAAGTGGTGACATTGTGGGAGACCTTTCCAATAGTTAGGACTCTTATAGTTATAAGTAATGGAACATCCAAAACAGAATGGCTAAAGCAAAAGGTGAGTTACAAGATATTATTAGCTTAAAGTCTGGGGATTGATAAAATGACATGGCACCTTGCATTTTCCAAATTTGGCTACACCAATATAGTCTATCCCATATGTTCCTCTTACTATATGAAATGACTACTCCATTAGGAGGGTCCTTTCTCCAAATTTGGGAGGGCCTGTGACACACAATTACAGACTGTTGCCTAGGATACTTTAGTCATTTAGCCCTTAAGACTTTGGATCTCCATAGTCCAGTCATCAGACAAGTAAGGAAGCAAGCTTCACATGATTATAGTCTCCAGCCTTCGAGTAGACACTGATGATTCTGAGTGGGGCAGAAACAAGCTGGCACTTCCACATCCTGCAAAGATGGTACAGCTAAAGGACAAAATAATTATTCCTGTTGCTTGAAGCCACTACATGTTGGGGTAACTTATGCATCCATAATGACAGGGATAGAGGATGTTATCAAGATCCTTGCTCTGGATCTAGTTCCTCTAGGCTCAGAACACAGATTCAGGCTTCTAATAATGGCATACAACACCTTTAGGATTTCCATATTACCCTCATCTAGTGGATGGAATTTCCTTTCTCAAACAACTCAACAGTTGAGTTGTATGCCATCCTTCAATTTTTCCTTAGTTGCTTTGTATCCCTCCTACCATTCTGGGGCATGCCTTCCTGGGAAGTGCATTAGTGAGGGAAGGGTGGTTACTTTAAATCAAAACTTGGCCATTGTTTCCATAAAAATGGAAAGCAAAATCAAAAAATGCTTAGTGGAACCTTTTTTGCACCACTTCTCAGGGCATCCTCTGAGTGGATATATTGGGCTCATGTAGCTTTCTTGAACTATTTGGAACTCTTTTATTCTCAAAGATCTCAAATAATCTTCCAGTGCTCTGAACAGTCCAAATCCTGCCTGCTTATAATAGCCATACTCAGCATCACTGCTTTGAAGTGTTAAAGAACATGCTAATCATGGAGAACAAGGGGAGTTAGAGAGGAGAAGGGAGTTGGGGGAAATTGGAAGGGGAAGTGAACCATGAGAGACTATGGACTCTGAAAAACAATCAGAGGGGTTTGAAGCGGTGAGGGGTGGGAGGCTGGGGGAACCAGGTGGTGGATATTAGAGAGGGCACGGATTGCATGGAGCACTGGGTGTAGTGCAAAAACAATGAATACTGTTATGCTGAAAATTTAAAAAAAAAAAAAAAAAGAACATGCTAATCTACTCAACTAATTTCACTCCAATGCTGAAGATTTTATGTCTCAATGCAAAACCAACAGAGAATATTCCTGTTTGTCTAAGGGTAGGAGAGTGAGGAGTGGGGGTTTTAAATGTTCCTTTAGACACAAAAAGGCTCCACCTGCTCAGAGAAGCCTTAGGACCACTTCTGGTCTAAACATAAGAGAGCTACATGAAAATAACCCTTTTTTCTTAGTAAACTTTTTAAAATTTTATTTTATTTTTTCATTGTTCCAAGATTCATTGTTTATGCACCACACCCAGTGCTCCAAGCAATACATACCCTCCTTAATACCCACCACGAGGCTCTCCCATCCCCCACCTCTCTCCCCTCCAAAACCCTGTCTGTTTCTCAGAGTCCACAGTCTCTCAAACTTTGCTCCTCCTCCAATTTACCCCAATTCACTTTTCCATCCTTTTTCCTAATGTCCTCCATGCTATTCCCTATGCTCCACAAGTAAGTGAAACCATATAATTGGCTTTCTCTGCTGGACTTATTTCACACAGCATAATCTCTTCCAGGCCCATCTATGTTGATATAAAAGATGGGTATTCATCCTTTCCGATGACTGTGTAATATTCCATTGTGCATATGAACCATATCTTCTTTATCCATTCATCAGTTGAAGGGCATCTTGGCCCTTTCCACAGTTTGGCAATTGTGACCATTGCTGCTGTGACATTGGAGTACATTTGGCCCTTCTTCTCACTACATCTGTATCTTTGGGGTAAATACCCAGTAGTGCAATTGCAGGGTCACAGGGTAGCTCTATTTTTAATTTCTTAAGGAAACTCCACACTGTTTTCCAAAGTGGCTGCATCAACTAGCATTCCCACCAACAGTGTAAGAGGTTTCCCCTTTTCCACATCCTCTCCAACATTTTTTGTTTCCTGTCTTGTTAATCTTTGCCATTCTAACTGGAGTAAGGTGGTATCTCAATGTGGTTTTTATTTTAATTTCCCTGATGGCTAATGATGATGAACATTTTTTTCATGTGTCTCTTAGTCTTTTGTATTTCTTCTTTGGAGAAGTGTCTGTTCATCTCTTCTACCCATTTTTCTGACTGGATTATCTTTTTTTAGGGTGTTGAGTTTGAGGAGTTGGAGAAGATGAAGCATGAGAGACTGTGGACTCTGAGAAACAAACTGAGGGTTTTGGAGGGGAAGGGGGGAGGGCATGGCTGAGTCTGGTGGTGGGTATTAAGGAGGGCACAAATTATATGGAGCACTGGGTGTGGTGCATAAACAATGAGTCTTGGAACACTGAAAAAATAAAATAAAATTTTAGAAAAATGTTGCTTTTAGAATAATAATTTCTAAATAGGAGGAGTCAAGATGCTGGAGAAGTAGCAGGCTGAGACTACTTCAGCTAGCAGGAGATCAGATAGATAGCTTAACTAAAGATTGCAAACACCCACAATCTCCAATGGGAGATCGAAGAGAAGAAGAACAGCAATTCTAGAAACAGAAAATCAACCACTTTCTGAAAGGTAGGACTGGCAGAGAAGTGAATCCAAAGCAATGGGATGATAGACCACGAGGGGAGGGGCCAGCTCCCAGCAAGCGGCAGAGCAACGGAGCACAAAACCAGGACTTTTAAAAGTCTGTTCCGCTGAGGGACATCGCTCCAGAGGCTAAACTGGGGTGAAGCCCACACGGGGTCAGCATGCCCTCAGGTCCCGCAGGGTCACAGAAGGATCGGGGGTTTCTGAGTGTCACAGAGCTTACAGGTATTAGAACAGGGAAGCCAGCTACAGAGACAGAACCAAGGAGTGAGCTCCCAGCTTGGAGTTACCTTGAACCGGTCTCAGGCTCGATGAGCTTGGAGCATGGCTGTAGGCCAGGAAGACGGGAGTAATTGGGCGCTGTTCTCTGAGGGTGCACTGAGGAGTGGGGACCCAGGCTCTGGGCCGGAGACCAGGAAGCCGCCATTTTCATTCACGTCCTCCAGAACCCTACGGAAAGCGCTCAGGGGACAAAAGCTCCCAAAAGCAAACCCAAGTCGATTACTCATCCCAGCCCCTGGTAAGGGCGGTGAAATTCCACCTGAGGCAAAGACACTTGAGAATCATTACAATAGGCCCCTCCCCGAGAAGATCAACAAGAAATCCAGCCAGGACCAAGTTCACCTACCAAGGAATGCAGTTTCAATACCAAGGAGAGCAGCGGAATTCCAGAGGAGGAGAAAGCAAAGCATGGAACTCATGGTTTTCTCCCCATGATTCTTTAGTCTTGCAGTTAATTTAATTTTTTCTTCTTTTTCAATTTTTTTCTCTTCTTCTGCTAAATTTTTTTTAACTTTTACCCTTTTCATTTTTAACGTTTTTTAAATTAGTTTACCTAATATGTAATTTTTTTATACTTTTTCTTTATTCGTTTTCTTTTTTTAATTGTTTCTTTTCTTTTCTTTTTTTTTTCTTTCTGAACCTCTTTTTACCCACTTTCTCTCCCCTCACGATTTGGGATCTCTTCTGATTTAGTTAAAGCATATTTTCCTGGGGTTGTTGCCACCCTTTTAGTATTTTACTTGCTCCTTCATATACTCCTATCTGGACAAAATGACAAGGCAAAAAAATTCACCACAAAAAAAAGAACAAGAGGCAGTACCGAAGGCTAGAGCCCTAATCAACACAGACATTAGTAATATGTCAGATCTAGAGTTCAGAATGACGATTCTCAGGATCCTAGAAGGGCTCGAAAAAGGCATGGAAGATATGAGAGAAACCCTCTCGGGAGATATAAAAGCCCTTTCTGGAAAAATAAAATAACTAAAATCTAACCAAGTTGAAATCAAAAAAGCTATTAATGAGGTGCAATCAAAAATGGAGGCTCTCACTGCTAGGATAAATGAGGCAGAAGAAAGAATTAGTGATATAAAAGACCAAATGACAGAGAATAAAGAAGCTGAGCAAAAGAGGGACAAACAGCTACTGGACCACGAGGGCAGAATTCGAGAGATAAGTGATACCATAAGATGAAACAACATTAGAATAATTGGGATTCCAGAAGAAGAAGAATGAGAGAGGGGAGCAGAAGGTATACTGGAGAGAATTATTGGAAAGAATTTCCCCAATATGGCAAAGAGAACAAGCATCAAAATCCAGGAGGTGCAGAGAACCCCCCTCAAAATCAATAAGAATAGGCCCACACCCCATCATCTAATAGTAAAATTTACAAGTCTTAGTGACAGAGAAAATCCTGAAAGCAGCCCAGGAAAAGAAGTCTGTGACATAAAATAGTAAAAATATTAGATTGGCAGCAGACCTATCCACAGAGACCTGGCAGGCCATAAAGAGCTGGCATGATATATTCAGAGCACTAAATGAGAAAAACAGGCAGCCAAGAATACTATATCCAGCTAGATTATCATTGAAAATAGAAGGAGAGATTAAAAGCTTCCAGGACAAACAAAAACTGAAAGAGGTTGCAAACACCAAACCAGCTCTGCAAGAAATATTGAAAGGGGTCCTCTAAGCAAAGAGAGAGCCTAAAATTAGTAGATCAGGAAGGAATAGAGACAATATACAGTAACAGTCACCTTACAGGCAACACAATGGCACCAAATTCATAGCTCTCAATAGCTACCCTGAGTGTTAATGGGCTAAATGCCCCAATCAAAAGACACAGGGTATTAGAATGGATAAAAAAACAAAACCCATATATATGTTGCCTACAAGAAACTCATTTTAAACCAGAATACACCACCAGACTATAATAAGAGATGAGGAAGGACACTATATCATACTCAACGATTTGTCCAACAAGAAGATCTAACAATTTTAAATATCTATTCCCCTAACGTGGGAGCAGCCAACTATATAAACCAATTAATAACAAAATCAAAGAAACACACAAACAATAACACAATAATAGTGGGGGACTTTAACACTGCCCTCACTGAAATGGACAGATCATCCAAGCAAAAGATCAACAAGGAAATAAAGGCCTTAAATGACACACTGGACCTGATGGACATCACAGATATATTCAGAACATTTCATCTCAAAGCAACATAATACTCATTCTTCTCTAGTGCACATGAAACATTCTCCAGAATAGATCACATCCTCGGTCCTAAATCAGGCCTCAACAGGTATCAAAAGATTGGGATCATTCCCCACATATTTTCAGACCACAATGCTCTGAAGCTAGAACTCAATCACAAGAGGAAATTTGGAAAGAACCTAAATACATGGAGACTAAACATCATCCTTCTAAAGAATGAATGGGTCAACCAGGAAATTAAAGAAGAATTGAAAAAATTCATGGAAACAAATGATAATGAAAACACAAGGGTTCAAAATCTGTGGGACACAACAAAGGCAGTCCTGAGAGGAAAATATATAGCAGTTTAAGCCTTTTTCAAGAAATAAGACAGGTCTCAGGTACACAACCTAACCCTTCATTTAAAGAATCTGGAGAAAGAACAAGCAAGGAACCCTAAATCCAGCAGGAGAAGAGAAATTATAAAGATCAGAGCAGAAATCAATGAAATAGGAACCAAAAAACAAAAGAACAAATCAACGAAACAAGGAGCTGGTTCTTTGAAAGAATTAATAAGATTGATAAACCCCTGGCCAGACTTATCAAAAAGAAAAGAGAAAAGACCCAAATAAATAAAATCATGAATGAAAGAGGAGAGATCACAACTAACACCAAAGAAATACAAACAATTATAAGAACATACTATGAGCAACTCTACGCCAACAAATTTGACAATCTGGAAGATATGGATGCATTCCTAGAGACATATAAACTATCACAACTGAACCAGGAAGAAATAGAAAGCCTGAACAGACCCATAACCAATAAGGAGATTGAAACAGTCATGAAAAATCTCCAAACAAACAAAAGCCCAGGGCCAGACGGCTTCCCGGGGGAATTCTAGCAAACATTTAAAGAAGAACTAATTCCTATTCTCCTGAAACTGTTCCAAAAAATAGAAATGGAAGGAAAACTTCCAAACTCATTTTATGAGGCCAGCATTACCTTGACCCCAAAACCAGACAAGGGTCCCATCACAAAAGAGAACTACAGGCCAATATCCTTGATGAACACAGATGCGAAAATTCTCACTAAAATATTAGCCAATAGGATTCAACAGTATATTAAAAGGATTATTCACCACGACCAAGTGGGATTTATTCCAGGGCTGCAAGTTTGGTTCAACATCCGCAAACCAATCAATGTGATACAAGACATTAATAAAAGAAAGAACAAGAACCATATGATACTCTCAATAGGGTATTTGACAAAGTACAGCATCCCTTCCTGATCAAAACTCTTCAAAGTGCAGGGATAGAGGGCACAACCTCAATATCATCAAAGCCATCTATGAAAAACACACCACAAATATCATTCTCAATAGAGAAAAACTGAAAGCTTTTCCGCTAAGGTCAGGATTACGGCAGGGATGTCCATTATCACCACTGCTATTCAACATAGTACTAGAAGTCCTAAGCCTCAGCAATCAGACAACAAAAAGAAATTGAAGGCATCTGAATCAGCAAAGAAGAAGTCAAACTATCACTCTTCACAGATGATATGATACTATATGTGGAAAACCCAAAAGACTCCACTCCAAAACTGCTAGAACTTGTACAGGAATTCAGTAAAGTGTCAGGATATAAAGTCAATGCACAGAAATCAGTTGCATCTCTCTACACCAACAACAAGACAGAAGAAAGAGAAATCAAGGAGTCAATCCCATTTATAAATGCACCAAAAACCATAAGATACCTAGGAATAAACCTAGACAAAGAGGCAAAAAATCTATTCTCAGAAAACTATAAAGTACTAATGAAAGAAATTGAGGAAGACACAAAGACATGGAAAAATGTTCCATGCTCCTGGATTGGAAGAATAAATATTGTGAAAATGTCTATGGTACCTAAAGCAATCTACATATTTAATGCAATTCCTATCAAAGTACCATCCATCTTTTTCAAAGAAATGGAACAAAAAATCCTAAAATTTATATGGAACCAGAAAAGACCTCGAATAGCCAAAGGGATATTGAAAAAGAAAGCCAAAGTTGGTGGCATCACAATTCCGGACTTCAAGCTCTATTACAAAGCTGTCATAATCAAGACAGCATGGTACTGGCACAAAAACAGACACATAGATCAATGGAACAGAATAGAGAGCCCAGAAATAGACCCTCAACTCTATGGTCAACTCTATGGTCAACTAATGTTCAATAAAGCAGGAAAGAATATCCAATGGAAAAAAGACAGCCTCTTCAACAAATGGTGTTGGGAAAATTGGATAGCCACATGCAGAAAAGTGAAATTGGACCATTTCCTTACACTACACATGAAAATGGACTCAAAATGGATGAAGGACCTCAATGTGAGAAAGGAATCCATCAAAATCCTTGAGGAGAACACAGGCAGCAACCTCTTCGACCTCAGCTGCAGCAACATTTTTCCTAGGAACATCGCCAAAGGCAAGGGAAGCAAGGGCAAAAATGAACTTTTGGGACTTCATCAAGATCAAAAGCTTTTGCACAGCAAAGGAAACAGTTAACAAAACCAAAAGACAACTGACAGAATGGGAGAAGATATTTGCAAACGACATATCAGATAAAGGGCTAGTGTCCAAAATCTATACAGAACTTAGAAAACTCAACACCCAAAGAACAAATAATCCAATCAAGAAATGGGCAGAAGACACGAACAGAAATTTCTGCAAAGAAGACATCCAGATGGCCATCAGACACATGAAAAAGTGCTCCACATCACTTGGCATCAGGGAAATACAAATCAAAACCACAGTGAGATATCACCTCACACCAGTCAGAATGGCTAAAATCAACAAGTCAGGAAATGACAGATGCTGGCGAGGATGTGGAGAAAGGGAAACCCTCCTACACTGTTGGTGGGAATGCAAGCTGGTGCAGCCACTCTGGAAAACAGCATGGAGGTCCCTCAAAATGTTGAAAATAGAACTACCCTATGACCCAGCAATTGCACTACTGGGTATTTACCCTAAAGATACAAACGTAGTGATCCGAAGGGGCACGTACACCTGAATGTTTATAGCAGCAATGTCCACAATAGCCAAACTATGGAAAGAACCTAGATGTCCATCAACAGATGAATGGATCAAGAAGATGTTGTATATATACACAATGGAATACTATGCAGCCATCAAAAGAAATGAAATCTTGCCATTTGTGATGATGTGGATGGAACTAGAGTGTATCATGCTTAGCAAAATAAGTCAATCAGAGAAAGACAACTATCATATGATCTCCCTGATATGAGGAAGTGGAGATGCAACATGGGGGGTTAAGGGGGTAGGAGAAGAATAAATGAAACAAGATGGGATTGGGAGGGAGACAAACCATAAGTGACTCTTAATCTCACAAAACCAACTGAGGGTTGCTGGGGTAAGGGGGGGTGTGAGAAGGGGGATGTGGCTATGGACATTGGGGAGGGTATGTGCTATGGTGAGTGCTGTGAAGTGTGTAAACCTGGCGATTCACAGACCTGTACCTCTGGTGATCAAAATATATGTTTTTAAAATATTAAAAAAATAATAATAATTTCTAAATAGTTTATTTTCTAGATTTTTTAATCTTTCATTTAATTTAACAGCTTGTTTATTTTCCCCCCAATTTGTTTATTTATTTAAAAAGCATCGCAATAGTTCGTTGTGTCCTTATAAATATCAAAAGGAAACAAAAGAGAAAATGAAAAAGTTATGTGGAGGCTAGTTTCCACAATAAAATTCATTTTATTGTGTCTCCAAATCTAAAGAAATAGTAAAAATCTGCATCATTAACTGATGAAACAACTTTTAGTTGATGCATGTGTATTGCCTGGTAGTGTTTCATGGAGGGATACCCTATGGAAGTGTGCCCTATGAAGGGGTGCTCCATCGAGGGTTGCCCCATGGAGGGCTGTCCCATGGAGGGGTGTCCCATTGAGACTATGGTCTTTCTCAGTTAGAGAACCCAACATGAGTATAATCACCGTTCAGAAGATAATCCTCCCCAAAGAGAACAAGATAAAATTCTATTGTACCCTGGCAGCCATCACAGAAGGTCACAAGGGAGAAATGAGTAATACCAATATATTCAGAAGGAAGGCAGGGGACTTCTGGTGGCCAAGGTGACAACAGCCACCAAAATCCAGAACTCTCCAAGCAGGTCACAGTAAAATCTATAGAAAAATAATAAGCACAAATAAAACCACATAGACACTGTGCCTCTAATGTAACTGGAAGACAGAGAGCACCATAAACTTTATATTATTTGTCAGCAAAGAAATGAACACTAATTCCCAGCAGAGCTGGCTCTGCCAGTGCCCCAGGTCTTTATAAATTGCTGGAAGAATCAGAAAACTTCATGAAAAAAACAAAGAAGCAATAAAATTTGTAGGGCTGAGTAAGTAACAACAACCATAGAAAGAAACTCCAACCTAAGTGTTAAAATACTGAAAGATAACCCCCTTCAATCAGAGAAAAGACAATGGAAAAAGGATGCAAACATGCAGAGGGTAACAGGTGGCAGCCTTTGCACTCATCCTTGCTAGAAAAGAAGACAATAGAAAGGAAAGCAGGAGTGCTCATTGGAGTTTGGGAGGGGAAGGGAAAAGGCAGCAAGAGGAGGAAATAATCTTATAAGATTAAAAAAAACAAAATAACAGAAATCGATAGATATCCCTTCACCTTCAAAAATGCAAATACAATAAAACCATCCTTTAAAAAACTATTGTCTATGGCACTGATCACAGAGGGTCCTCTTGAAGTAGGAATCTTCAAACTGAGCTCAATGGCCAAACCCACCCACGAAAGTCCATGGATGAAAGAAAATTTCACCTATACAAGGCTTTAATAAGAAAACAACAGAACATGAGAATCTAAATACTGAAATTGATAAAGATTTCTCCAAAAGGCTAAACATGAACTAGGAAAAAAAAACCTGCATTAAAATCTATACTGAATTATATATATTAAATAAGTACATGGAAATCTGGAGGGAAAAAACAGCAGCAAAAGAACATCTTAAATCAAAATATCAAATCAAATATTAAGAACAGAAATATTCAAAACAGAAATATTCAAATATTAAGAACAGAAATAGGCAAAACCACAAAGAAATAAAATGATAAATCAAAGCGAAAGACCAATTCATGTGGGAAATAAAGATTAAATTATAAAGTGTCCCAGAAAAATACAATCAAATGAAAATTTAATGAGACATTAAAGAAAGAAGAAAAGAAAAGGAGTAAAAATAAATTAAGTAATAACATCAGTCCAGGGGAAAAGAGTTGAAATGGAAGACAAGTCATGAAGATCCAACATGAACAGATCCATGAAATAATGAATATTAACACTTAAAACTGATCCAAGAAAACTTTCTGAAGCTTAAAAAGAAAAAAAGGACTTTATTCTACATGTGACAAGAGCCCATGAGATATTTGAGAAAATTGACATGAACAATCAAATCCAGGGCCTATCTTAGTAAAACTATTACACTTCAAAGATAAATTAAAAGCACTCTGGCCTCAGCTCTTCACATGCTGCTCTTGCGGCTCAGATCCCACCTGCAAGGAGTCCCGGTAGCAAGCCTTATCCAAAAGGCAGGCAAAAGCTGGAGGAAGAGTCATAGGCACTGAAACCCCAGGGCCATCTTCTTGTTTTCCCAGAAGAGAAGGTGAAATCCCAGTGAAGGAAGCAACATGAGCAACTTCCTGCATTGACCAGTACAGAAGCAAAACTGGGAAGAGGAGCTCCTGACTTCCTACCTGGTGCTTTTCCTTCCAGCCACATTTCTTTTTCTCCAGTGGAGTGAAAATAAAAGTGCTTAAACTGAAAAATTTGCACTATATTGCATCAAATAAAAAACTGTGAAACACTTCATAATCTTCCACTTTAGAAAAAATGCAGAGAGGCTGGGAAGAAAGTAGAGTAGGAGAACCCTAACCTCACCTCCTCCCACAGATGTAACTAGATAACACATCAGTCAGAAAACCATCCAAAAACTGGCAGAACAAACCCCTCTACAACTGGCAGAACAAACCCCTCTACAACTAATGTAGAGAAAAGGCCCACATCAAAGAGGGTCAGAAGGGCAGAGAAGTGGTGGAGAGCTAAACGGACATCTGGCTGTCTTCCAGAGGGAAGAAGCCCTGGGCATAGAATAGGAAAAGAAATAGACTATCACACTGGGGCTGCATGGGGAAGATGAATACCTGTAACAATTGGCTTTGAAAACCAGAAGGGTTGAATTTTATGAGTTCTTAGAACCAGTGGGGCTTAAAAGCTGGAATTTTAAAAACCAACTAGCCGTGCTCCAGGAGACACTGGAGGGTGCTAGGAAATGGAATCCCTGCCCTTAAAGAAACAGCATAATGAACAGCCCACAGAGATACAGAATAGAAGCAGCTGTTTAAAAAAACATCTCGGACATAAGGGAGGTAACGTTAGTTACTCAACTCAGAGCATGTTCTGGAAGGACAGAGACCCTTGAGATACTCTTCCAGGAAAAAAGGAGCCAGTACGTGCTATTTCCCTATCCCATTCCCCAGCACAAATGCAGGTCACCTGTGGGAACTTGTGCAGCACGTACATTTGCTAACTTGCTTATGTTTCACACACTTCAGCAGATCTTCCCCCTCCAGCCAGGCCAGCATTAGTCATGATATTATAGGCCCCTTCCCCCAGAGGACCAGGAAACCTTGCTAAAACTGCATATTCAGCCCCTGTGCATGTGGATCTACCTCCTCCAACCTGGCTGGCCTTGGCCCCAGTCTTCTTACAGAGGACCAGCAGGAAAACCTTCCTAACATTGCATGCCACACATGTGCAGATCTCTCCCCTCTGGCAAACTCTTCCTAGAGCCCATCCAAAACAGTGACACAAACCTAATACTATGCAAGCAGCCCCAACAGGGAACAGAACCACTCCAAAATGATTTCTGCCCCAGGGAAAGGGAAAGATAAACACACATACAAGTCAGACTGCAGTTCCAGCACTGGACTGGGGGCAAATAGCCAGTCTTATTGCAGGCCCTGCCCACCAAAGAAAACGTCTCAGGACAACACAGGGAAAACATCAAGCAGTTTGGTGCTACTACATCTCTGGTAAACACCTGGGCTGACTCAACTCAAGCTCCTGGTGGCCCCAGACTCTTGCATTAACACCAGAGGAACTGAACACTACCCATATGGGGCAAAAAGAGTTACTGCAGACAACTTGAATGAAGGAAAAGGCAACTCAACCACAATAATAGGATGAATACAACACACATAGTACATACTCCTGAAGCACCAGGTTCCAGTGAACAAAAATATTGCACTGAAGGGTCTCTTTTATAAGGATAGCACTTTATTTAAAAAGGCATTTATTTACTTTAGCAAGAAAGAGAAAGCATGCAAGCAGGGAGAGGGACAGAGAGTCCCTCAAAGAGACTCAAGCTGACTCCTCGCTGAGTGTGGAGCCCAGTGAGGAACTCAATCTCAGGACCTTCAGGTCATGATCTAAACCAAAATCAAGAGTTGGCTGCCCAACCAAATGAGCCACCTGGTGCCCCAGAACAGCACGTACAAGAGCAAGAGGCATAGTTTACTTTCCTGACACATATAAACAAAGAGAGTTTGACAAAATGAGGTGACAGAAAAATATGTCCCAAATGAAAGAACACAACAAAATCACTACAAGAGACCTAAGAGAAATGAAAATAAGTAATATGCCTGATAGGGAACTGAAATACTGATCATAAATATACACACTGGACTTAAAAAGAGTGTAGAAGACATCAGTGAGACCTTTAACAAAGAGATAAAAAGGAGACATTCAGAGTTGAAGAACACAATCAATGTAATTTAAAATACACTAACTGCGCTGTTTCTTGAAGATGGCAGAGAAGTAGCAGGCTGAGACTACTTCAGCTAGCCAGAGATCAGCTAGATAGCTTATCTAAAGATTGCAAACACCTGAAAATCCATCGGCAGATCGAAGAGAAGAAGAACAGCAATTCCAGAAACAGAAAAACAACCACTTTCTGAAAGGTAGGACCGGCGGAGAAGTGAATCCAAAGCGAGGGGAAGATAGACCCCGGGGGGAGGGGCCGGCTCCCGACAAGCGGCGGAGCAGCGGCGCACAAAATCAGGTTTTAAAAGTCTGTTCCGCTGAGGGACATCGCTCCAGAGGCTAAACCGGGGCGAAGCCCACGCGGGGTCAGCGTGGCCTCAGGTCCCGCAGGGTCACAGAAGGATCGGGGGTGTCTGAGTGTCGCAGACCTTGCGGGTATTGGAACTGGAAAGCCGGTTACAGAGACAGAGCCGACAGTAAGCTCACAGCTCGGTGTTACCTTGAACCGGTCGCAGGCTCGGTGAGCTCGGAGAGCGGCCTGAGGTGAGGCAGACGGGAGTAACTGGGCGCTGTTCTCTGAAGGTGCACTGAGGAGTGGGGCACCGGGCTCTCGGCTCCTCCGGGCCGGAGACCAGGAGGCCGCCATTTGTATTCCCCGTCCTCCGGAACTCTACGGAAAGCGCTCAGGGAACAAAAGCTCCTGAAAGCAAACCCGAGCGGATTACTCACCCCGGCCCCTGGTAAGGGCGGTGCAAATCCGCCTGGGGCAAAGACACTTGAGAATCACTACAACAGGCCCCTCCCCCAGAAGATCAACCAGAAATCCAGCCGAGACCAAGTTCACCTACCAAGGAGTGCGATTTCAATACCAAGGAGAGCAGCAGAATTCCAGAGGAGGAGAAAGCAAAACACGGAACTCGTGGCTTTTTCCCTGTGATTTTTTTTTAGACTTGCAGTTAATTTAATTTTTTTCTTTTTAATTTTTGTTTTTTTTCTCACCTTCTGGTAAATTTTTTTTAACTTTTACCTTTTTATTTTTTAACGTTTTTTAACTAGTTTATCTAATATATATATATACTTTCTTTTTTATATTTTTCTTATTTGTTTTCTTTTTTTAAATTCTTTTCTTTTTTCTTTCTTTTTGCTTTTTTTTTCTTTATTCCTTTTTGAACCTCTTTCTATCCACTTTCTCCCCCTCACGATTTGGGATCTCTTCTAATTTGGTTAAAGCATATTTTCCTGGGGTTGGTGCCACCCTTTTAGTACTTTACTTGCCCCTTCATATACTCTTATCTGGACAAAATGACAAGACGGAAAAATTCAACACAAAAAAAAAAAAAAAACAAGAAGCAGTACCAAAGCCTAGAGACCTAATCAATACAGACATTGGTAATATGTCAGATCTAGAGTTCAGAATGACAATTCTCAAGGTTCTAGCCGGGCTCGAAAAAGGCATGGAAGATATTAGAGAAACCCTCTCAAGAGATATAAAAGCCCTTTCTGGAGAAATAAAAGAACTAAAATCTAACCAAGTTGAAATCAAAAAAGCTATTAATGAGGTGCAATAAAAAATGGAGGCTCTCACTGCTAGGATAAATGAGGCAGAAGAAAGAATTAGTGATATAGAAGACCAAATGACAGAGAATAAAGAAGCTGAGCAAAAGAGGGACAAACAGCTACTGGACCACGAGGGGAGAATTCGAGAGATAAGTGACACCATAAGATGAAACAACATTAGAATAATTGGGATTCCAGAAGAAGAAGAAAGAGAGAGGGGAGCAGAAGGTATACTCGGGAGAATTATTGGGGAGAATTTCCCGAATATGGCAAAGGGAACGAGCATTAAAATTCAGGAGGTTCAGAGAACGCCCCTCAAAATCAATAAGAATAGGCCCACACCCCGTCACCTAATAGTAAAATTTACAAGTCTCAGTGACAAAGAGAAAATCCTGAAAGCAGCCCGGGAAAAGAAGTCTGTAACATACAATGGTAAAAATGTTAGATTGGCAGCTGACTTATCCACAGAGACCTGGCAGGCCAGAAAGAGCTGGCACGATATTTTCAGAGCAGTGAACGAGAAAAACATGCAGCCAAGAATACTATATCCAGCTAGGCTATCATTGAAAATAGAAGGAGAGATTAAAAGCTTCCAGGACAAACAAAAACTGAAAGAATTTGCAAATACCAAACCAGCTCTACA
The DNA here is from genome assembly GCF_009829155.1 of Mustela erminea. NCBI lineage: Eukaryota > Metazoa > Chordata > Mammalia > Carnivora > Mustelidae > Mustela > Mustela erminea. Next base: position 27,402,579 of record NC_045618.1, read on the forward strand.
GGAAATATTGAAAGGGGTCCTCTAAGCAAAGAGAGAGCCTACAAGTGGTAGATCAGAAAGGAACAGAGACCATATACAGTAACAGTCACCTTACAGGCAATACAATGGCACTAAATTCATATCTCTCAATAGTTACCCTGAATGTTAATGGGCTAAATGCCCCTGTCAAAAGACACAGGCTATCAGAATGGATAAAAAAACAAAACCCATCTATATGCTGCCTCCAAGAAACTCATTTTAAGCCCAAAGACACCTCCAGATTTAAAGTGAGGGGGTGGAAAAGAATTTACCATGCTAATGGACATCAGAGAAAGCAGGAGTGGCAATCCTTATATCAGATCAATTAGATTTTAAGCCAAAGACTATAATAAGAGATGAGGAAGGACACTATACCATACTCAAAGGGTCTGTCCAACAAGAAGATTTAACAATTTTAAATATCTATGCCCCCAACGTGGGAGCAGCCAACTATATAAACCAATTAATAACAAAATCAAAGAAACACGTCAACAATAATACAATAATAGTAGGGGACTTTAACACTCCCCTCACTGAAATGGACAGATCATCCAAGCAAAAGATCAGCAATAAAGGCCTTAAACGACACACTGGACCAGATGGACATCACAGATATATTCAGAACATTTCATCCCAAAGCAACAGAATACACATTCTTCTCTAGTGCACATGGAACATTCTCCAGAATAGATCACATCCTCGGTCCTAAATCAGGACTCAACCGGTATCAAAAGATTGGGATCATTCCCTGCTTTTTTCAGACCACAATGCTCTAAAGCTAGAACTCAACCACAAAAGGAAGTTTGGAAAGAACCCAAATACATGGAGACTAAACAGCATCCTTCTAAAGAATGAATGGGTCAACCGGGAAATTAAAGAAGAATTGAAAAAAATCATGGAAACAAAGGATAATGAAAATACAACGGTTCAAAATCTGTGGGACACAACAAAGGCAGTCCTGAGAGGAAAATATATAGCGGTACAAGCCTTTTCAAGAAACAAGAAAGGTCTCAGGTACACAACCTAACCCTACACCTAAAGGAACTGGAGAAAGAACAAGAAAGAAACCCTAAGCCCAGCAGGAGAAGAGAAATCATAAAGATCAGAGCAGAAATCAATGAAATAGAAACCAAAAAAACAATAGAACAAATCAATGAAACTAGGCGCTGGTTCTTTGAAAGAATTAATACAATTGATAAACCCCGGCCCAACTTATCAAAAAGAAAAGAGAAAGGACCCAAATAAATAAAATCATGAATGAAAGAGGAGAGATCACAACTAACACCAAAGAAATACAAACTATTATAAGAACATACTATGAGCAACTAACGCCAACAAATTTGACAATCTGGAAGAAATGGATGCATTCCTAGAAACTACCACAACTGAACCAGGAAGAAATAGAAAGCCTACATAACCAGTAAGGAGATTGAAACAGTCATTAAAAATCTCCAAACAAACAAAAGCCCAGGGCCAGACGGCTTCCCGGGGGAATTCTACCAAACATTTAAAGAAGAACTAATTCCTATTCTCCTGAAACTGTTCCAAAAAATAGAAGTGGAAGGAAAACTTCCAAACTCATTTTATGAGGCCAGCATCACCTTGATCCTAAAACCAGACAAGGATCCCATCAAAAAAGAGAGCTATAGACCAATATCCTTGATGAACACAGATGCGAAAATACTCAACAAAATACTAGCCAATAGGATTCAACAGTACATTAAAAGGATTATTCACCACGACCAAGTGGGATTTATTCCAGGGCTGCAAGGTTGGTTCAACATCCGCAAATCAGTCAATGTGATACAACACATCAATAAAAGAAAGAACAAGAACCATATGATACTCTCCATAGATGCTGAAAAAGCATTTGAAAAGTGCAGCATCCCTTCCTGATCAAAACTCTTCAAAGTGTAGGGATAGAGGGCACATACCTCAATATCATCAAAGCCATCTATGAAAAACCCACCGCAAATATCATTCTCAATGGAGAAAAACTGAAAGCGTTTCCGCTAAGGTCAGGAACACGGCAGGGATGTCCATTATCACCACTGCTATTCAACATAGTACTAGAGGTCCTAGCCTCAGCAATCAGACAACAAAAGGAAATTAAAGGCATCCAAATCGGCAAAGAAGAAGTCAAATTATCACTCTTCGCAGATGATATGATACTATATGTGGAAAACCCAAAAGACTCCACTCCAAAACTGCTAGAACTTATACAGGAATTCAGTAAAGTGTCAGGATATAAAATCAATGCACAGAAATCAGTTGCATTTCTCTACACCAACAGCAAGACAGAAGAAAGAGAAATTAAGGAGTCCATCCCATTTACAATTGCACCCAAAACCATAAGATACCTAGGAATAAACCTAACCAAAGAGGCACAGAATCTATACTCAGAAAACTATAAAGTACTCATGAAAGAAATTGAGGAAGACACAAAGAAATGGAAAAATGTTCCATGCTCCTGGATTGGAAGAATAAATATTGTGAAAATGTCTATGCTCCCTAAAGCAATCTACATATTTAATGCAATTCCTATCAAAGTACCATCCATGTTTTTCAAAGAAATGGAACAAATAATTCTAAAACTTATATGGAACCAGAAAAGACTTCGAATAGCCAAAGGGATATTGAAAAAGAAAGCCAACGTCGGTGGCATCACAATTCCGGACTTCAAGCTCTATTACAAAGCTGTCATCATCAAGACAGCATGGTACTGGCACAAAAACAGACACATAGATCAACGGAACAGAATAGAGAGCCCAGATAGACCCTCAACTCTACAGTCAACTAATCTTCGACAAATCAGGAAAGAATGTACAATGGAGAAAAGACAGCCTCTTCAATAAATGGTGCTGGGAAAATTGGACAGCCACATGCAGAAAAATGAAATTGGACCATTTCCTTACACCACATACAAAAATAGACTCAAAACGGATGAAGGACCTCAATGTGCGAAAGGAATCCATCAAAATCCTTGAGGAGAACACAGGCAGCAACCTCTTCGACCTCTGCCGCAGCAACATCTTCCTAGGAGCAACGCCAAAGGCAAGGGAAGCAAGGGCAAAAATGAACTATTGGGATTTCATCAAGATCAAAAGCTTTTGCACAGCAAAGGAAACAGTTAACAAAACCAAAAGACAACTGACAGAATGGGAGAAGATATTTGCAAAGGACATATCAGATAAAGGACTAGTGTCCAGAATCTATAAAGAACTTAGCAAACTCAACACCCAAAGAACAAATAATCCAATCAAGAAATGGGCAGAGGACATGAACAGAAATTTCTGCAAAGAAGACATCCAGATGGCCAACAGACACGTGGAAAAGTGCTCCAAATCACTCGGCTTCGGGGAAATACAAATCAAAACCACAATGAGATATCACCTCACACCAGTCAGAATGGCTAAAATCAACAAGTCAGGAAATGACAGATGCTGGCGAGGATGCGGAGAAAGGGGAACCCTCCTACACTGTTGGTGGGAATGCAAGCTGGTGCAGCCACTCTGGAAAACAGCATGGAGGTTCCTCAAAATGTTGAAAATAGAACTGCCCTATGACCCAGCAATTGCACTATTGGGTATTTACCCTAAGGATACAAACGTAGTGATCCAAAGGGGCACATGCACCCGAATGTTTATAGCAGCAATGTCCACAATAGCCAAACTATGGAAAGAACCTAGATGTCCATCAACAGATGAATGGATCAAGAAGATGTGGTATATATACACAATGGAATACTATGCAGCCATCAAAAGAAATGAAATCTTGCCATTTGGGACAACATGGATGGAACTAGAGCGTATCATGATTAGCGAAATAAGTCAAGCAGAGAAAGACAACTATCATATGATCTCCCTGATATGAGGAAGTGGTGATGCAACATGGGGGCTTAAGTGGGTAGGAGAAGAATCAATGAAACAAGATGGGATTGGGAGGGAGACAAACCATAAGTGACTCTTAATCTCACAAAACAAACTGAGGGTTGCTGGGGGGAGGGGGTTTGGGAGAAGGAGGTGGGATTATGGACATTGGGGAGGGTATGTGCTTTGGTGAGTGCTGTGAAGTGTGTAAACCTGGTGATTCACAGACCTGTACCCTTGGGGATAAAAATATATGTTTATAAAAAAATGAAAAAATGAAAAAATGAAAAATAAATACACTAACTGCAATAAATAGCAGACTAAAGGAAACAGAACAAATCAGTAACCTGGAGCTCAGAAAAGGGAAAGCAACCAAGCTGAGCAGGTGAGAGGAAAAAAAATGTGTAAAATGAGAATAGATTTAAGGACTTGGCAATATCATCATGAGTAATAATATTTGCTCTATAGGGATCCCAGAAGGAGAAGAGAGAGGAAAGGGGAAAGATAATTTATTGGAAGAAATAATAGCTGAAACACATTCTGAATCTGGGAAAGGAAACAGAAATCCAGATGCAGGAGGCACAGAATGCCCCCAACAAAATCAGCCCAAAGAACTCCCAAGACACACAGTAATTTTAAAAAGTAGTGATAAAGAAAGAACTTTAAAAGCAGGAGGAGAAAATAAAACAGTTAACTACAAGGAAACCCCATAAATCAATCAGCAGATTTCTCACCAGAAACTTTGCAGGCCAGAAGATAATGACATGATATATTCAAAGTACTGAAAGGGAAAAACCTCAACCAAGAATACTCTGTCCAACAAGGCTATCATTCCAAATGGAAAAAGAGATAAAGTTTCCCAGACAAACAAAAGTTAAAGGAGTTCATGACCACTAAACCAGCCCTACAAGCTATGTTAAAGCGGACTCTTTGAATAGAAAGGAAAGATCATAGTAAGAGCCACAAAAGTAGAAACACAAAAGCAGAAAAATAAGTATAACTGTAAATATCAGTGAAAGAACTCACAAAATATGACACCATTTACCTAAAATCTGCCAAGATGAGGAATTTAAAGAACGGGTTCAAACTTAAGTGGCCATCAACTTAATACAGACTTCCATATGCAGAAGACTGCTATATACAAACCTAATAGTAGCAACAAATCAAATACCAGCAATAGATATGCAGAAATAAAGACAAAGGAATCCAAGTATATGACTAAAGAAGGCCAGCTTATTGTGAGAGAAGAGGACAAGAGGAGGAAAAGAGAACTACAAAACTACCATAAAACCATAACAAAATGGCAATAAATACATATCTTTCAAAAACTACTCTGAAAGTAAATGGACTAAACACTCCAATCAAAAACATAGGGTAATGGAAAAAATAAAAAAGCAATACCCATCTATTTCCTGCCTATAAGAGACTCATTTTAGACCTAAAGACAGATTGAAAGTGAGAGGATGGAGAAATATTTATCATGAAATGAAAAACAAAAGAAAAGCCAGAGTTGCAATACTTACATCAGACAAAATAGACTTTAAAACAAAGACTGCAACAAGAGATAAGGAAGGACACTACAGTCCCTCATTGTTCATCTCCCTCTCTGATTTCCCCCTTCATTTCTCCCTTCCTTCTCTTATTGTCTTCCATACTACTCCTTATGTTCCACATATGAATGAAACCATATGATAATTGTCTTTCTCTGCTAGAATATGGAATCTGGAAAACAAACAGGGTTTTAGAGATGAGAGGGGTTGGAGGATGGGCTAGCCCAGTGGATGGTATTAAGGAGGACATGTATTGCATTGAGCACTAGATGTTATATGCAAATACTGAATCATGGAACACTACATTAAAAATGAATGAAGTACTGTACAGTGACTAACATAACCTGATAAATAAAAAGGACTCTATGTAATAATAAAGGGGACAATCCAACAAAAAGAAACAATTGTAAATATTTAGATACCCAACATAGGAGCACCCAAATACACAAAGCAGTTAATAAAAAACATAAAATAAGTAATTGATAGTAATACAATAAAAATAAGGGACTATAACATCTCACTTATATCAACAGACAGATCATCCACACATAAAATCAACAAGGAAACGGTGGCTTTAAATGACACATTGGACCCAAAGGATTTAACAGGTATATTCAGAACATTCCAACCTAAAAAAGCAGAATACACATTCTTTTCAATTGCACATTGAACATTCTCCAGAATATATATCACATATTAGGCCACAAAACAAGTCTCAAAAAATTTAAAAAGATCAAAGTCATACAACACATCTTTTCTGAACACAATGCTATGAAACTAGAAATCAATCACAAGAAAAAACATGGAAAGAGCACATATATATGATTAAATAATATCCTACTAATAAATGAGTGTGTCAAATAAGAAATCAAAGAGGAAATTACAAAATACATGGAGACAAATGAAAATGAAAACACAACAGTCCAAATTTTGGGATGCAGCAAAAGCAGAGAGATTCTAAGAGAGAGCTTGGTGATAGTAAAGAGAGCACATATTGCATGCAGCACTGGGTATGGTGCATAAACAATGAATCTTGGAACACTGAAAAAAAATTAAATTAAATAAGAAAAAAGGGAGTTCCATGTTGGAAGTTTATCACCATATTGTCTTACCTCAAGAATCAAGAATATTTTCAAACAAACTAAACTTACACCTAAAAGAGCTAGAAAAAGAACAAAAAACAAAACCCCTACACAGTAGAAGAAGGAAACAATAAATATTAGAGAAGAAATAAATGAAATAGAAACTAAAAATAATATAGATCAATGAAATCAGGAGCTGATTGTGGGAAATATCAACAAAATTGATAAGCCTTTAGCCAGATTCATTTAAAAAAAAAAGTGAGAGAGAGAGGACTCAAATAAACAAAATCAGAAATGAAAGAGGGAAAATAATAATTGACATCACAGAAATATAGAGGATTATTGGAGAATACTATGAAAAATTATACACAAATTAAACAACCTAGAAGAAATGGATAAATTCCTAGAAACATATGACTTTCCAAAACCAAGCCAAGAATAAATAGAAAATTTGAACAGACTGATTACCAGCAATGAAATTGAGTCAGTAATGAAAAAACTCCCACGAAAAAACCTCCAGGACCGGACAGCGTCACAGGTGAATTCTACCAAACATTTAAAGGAGAGCCAGTTTTATGTCTTCACTGGAGAAGTGTGTGTTCATGTCTTCTGCCCATTTTTTTACATGAGTATCTGTTTTTTAGGTGTTGAGTTTGAGAAGTTCTTTATAGATCCTAGATATAAGCCCTTTGTCTATAGTGTCATTTGTGAATATCTTCTCCCATTCCATGGGTTGCTTCTTTGTTTTTTTGACTGTTTCCTTTGCTGTGCAGAAGCTTTTTATCTTAATGAAGTCTCAAAAGTTCATTTTCACTTTTGTTTCCTTTGCCTATGGAGACATATCTTGAAAGAAGTTGCTATGGCCAATGTCACTTCTGATAGGTTCCTGGATTCTGATATATGACTGCCTCACATTAAAGTCTTTCATCCATTTTGAGTTTATCTTTGTGTATGGTGTGAGAGAATGATCGAGTTTCATTCTTCTATACATAGCTGTCCAATTTTCCCAGCACCATTTATTGAAGATAATGCCTTTTTTCCACTGGATATTTTTTCCTGCTTTGTCAAATATTATTTGACCATAGAGGTGAGGGTCCATATCTGGGCTCTCTACTCTGTTCCACTAGTATATGTGTCTGTTTTTGTGCCAGTAGCGTTCTGTCTTGGTGATCACAGCTTTGTAATAAAGCTTGAAATCAGGCAATGTGATGCCCAACATGATGCATTGTTTCTCCTTTTCAACATTTCCTTGATGATTCAGGGTCTTTTCTGCCTCCATACAAATTTTAGGATTGTCTGTTCCACCACTTTGAAAAATGCCACTAGTGTTTTGATTGGGATGGCATTGAAAGTATAGATTGCAAAGGAGAGTTAATACCTATTTTTTTTAATACCTACATTTTATAAACTATTTAAAAAAAAAAAACAGAAGAGAAAAGCAAACTTCCAAATTCATTCTAGGAGGCCAGGATTAATTTGATACCAAAACCAGATTAAGACACTAGAAAGAGGGGCGCCTGGGTGGCTCAGTGGATTAAGCCGCTGCCTTCGGCTCAGGTCATGATCTCAGTGTCCTGGGATCGAGCCCCGCATCGGGCTCTTTGCTCAGCGGGAGCCTGCTTCTCTCTCTCTCTCTCTCTGCCTGACTCTCCGCCGACTTGTGATCTCTCTGTCAAATAAATAAATAAAATCTTTAAAAAAAAAAAAAAAATGGCTGGCTGCCAATGCTTTAAAAAGACACTAGAAAGAAAGAGAACTACTATCCTCAACAAAATACTAGCAAACTGAATACAACAATACATTACAAAAAATTATTCACCATGATCAAGTAGGATTTATCACTGAGTTACAAGGGTGGTTAATATTCACAAATCAATGTGCTACATCACAACATGGTCATGACAGTAAGAGAAAGAATTTTTAAAAATATGATCATTTCAATAAACAGAAAAAAACATTTGAAAAAGTAAAAAAAAAAATCTATTCATGAAAAAAGACTTCAAAAATGTAGGTACAGAAGAAAATTACCTCAACATTTTAAAGGCTATCCATGAAGAAACCCCAGTGAACATCATCATCAATAAGAAAAAAATGCGCACTTTCCTCCTAAGGTCAGGAAAAAGACAAAGATATCCACTCTTACCACTTTTATTCAACATAGTACTCGAAGTCCTAGCCACAACAATCAGACAAGAATAAAAGCATCCATGCGTCTGATAGCCATTTGTATGTCTTCATTGGCGAAGTGTCTGTTCATATCTTCTGCCCATTTTTTAATATGATTGTCTCTTTTGTGTATGTTGAGTTTGAGAAGTTCTTTATAGATCCTGGATATCAACTTTTTTGTCTGTACTGTCATTTACAAATATCTTCTCCCATTCTGTGGGTTGCCTCTTTGTTTTCTTGACTGTTTCCTTTGCTGTGCAGAAGCTTTTGATTTTGATGAAGTCCCAAAAGTTCATCTTCACTTTTGTTTCCTTTGCATTTGGAGACATATCTTGAAAGAAGTTGCTGTGGCTGATATCGAAGAGGTTACTGCCTATGTTCTCCTCTAGGATTCTGATGGATTCCTGTCTCACGTTGAGGTCTTTTATACATTTTGAGTTTATCTTTGTGTATGGTGTAAGAGAATGGTCGAGTTTCATTCTTCCACATATAGCTGTCCAGTTTTCCCAGCACCATTTATTGAAGAGACTGTCTTTTTTCCACTGTATATATTTTCCTGTTTTGTCAAAGATTATTTGCCCATAGAGTTGCGGGTCCATATCTGGGCTCTCTACTCTGTTCCACTGGTCTATGTGTCTGTTTTTATGCCAGTACCATGCTGTCTTGGTGATCACAGCTTTGTAGTAAAGCTTGAAATCAGGTAACATGATGCCCCCAGTTTTATTTTTGTTTTTCAACATTTCCTTAGCGATTTGGGGCCTCTTCTGGTTCTATGCAAATTTTTGGATTATTTGCTCCAGCTCTTTGAAAAATACCAGTGGAATTTTGATCAGAATGGCATTAAAAGTATAGATTGCTCTAGGCAGTATAGACATCTTAACGATGTTTATTTTTCCACTCCAACAGCATGGAATGGTCTTCCATCTTTTTGTGTCTTCAATTTCTTTCTGAGTGTTCTGTAGTTCCTCGAGTACGGTTCCTTTACCTCTTTGGAAAAAATGTTCATCATCAGTAGCCATCAGGGAGATTCAAATTAAAACCACATTGAGATACCACCTTACACCAGTTAGAATGGCCAAAATTAGCAAGACAGGAAACAACATGTGTTGGAGAGGATGTGGAGAATGGGGAACCCTCTTACACTGTTGGTGGGAATGCAAGTTGGGGCAGCCACTTTGGAAAACAGTGTGGAGATTCCTCAAGAAATTAAAAATAGAGCTTCCCTATGGCCCTGCAATTGCACTCCTGGGTATTTACCCCAAAGATACAGATGTCATGAAAAGAAGGGCCATCTGTACCCCAATGTTTAGAGAAGCAATGGCCATGGTCGCCAAACTGTGGAAAGAACCAAGATGCCCTTCAATGGACAAATGGATAAGGAAGATATGGTCCATATACACTATGGAGTATTATGCCTCCATCAGAAAGGATGAATACCCAACTTTTGCAGCAACGTGGAGAGGACTGGAAGAGATTATGCTGAGTGAAATAAGTCAAGCAGAGGGAGTCAATTAATACATGGTTTCACTTATTTGTGGAGCATAACAAATAACATGGAGGACAAGGGGAGATGGAGAGGAGAAGGAAGTTGAAGGAAATTGGAAGGGGAGGTGAACCATGAGAGACTATGGACTCTGAAAAACAATCTGAGGGTTTTAAAGGGGCGGGGGATGAGAGGTTGGGGCAACCAGGTGGTGGGTATTGGAGAGGGCATGGATTGCATGGAGCACTGGGTGTGGTGCAAAAACAATGAATACTGTTATGCTGAAAAGAAATTTTTAAAAAAAGTTAAAAAAATAAAATTTTTTTTAAAAAAGAATAAAAGTATCCACACTGGTAAGGAAGAAGTAAAACTTTCACTGTTTGCAAATGACACAATACTCTTATATACAGAAAACCCTAAAAACACTCTACCAAAAACTTTCTAGCACTGATAAATGAATTCAGTGAAGTCATAGGATATGAAATCAATGTACAGAATCTCTTTCATTTCTATACACTAATAGTAAGGCCCCAGAAAGAGAAATTAAGAAAATAATCATGTATAATTGCACCAAAAAATAATAATACCTAGGAATAAATTTAACCAAGGAGGTGAAAGACATGTACTCTGAAAACTGTAAAACACTGATGAAAAAAAACTAAAGAGGACAATTGGAAAGACAGACATTCCATTCTCATGGATTGGAGAACACATGGATTGTTAAAATGTCCATACTATCCAAATCAATCTTCAGATTTAATGGAATCCCTATCAAAATACCACTGTCATTTTTCACAGAGCTAGAACAAAAAATCCTAAAATTTATATGGAAACACAAAAGAACCTGAAAAGCCAAAGCATTCTTAAAAAAAAAAGAAAAGAAAAATAAGCTGAAGGTATTAATTCCAAATTTCAAGTTATATTATAAAACTGCAGTAACAAAAATAGTATGGCACTTAAAGGAACATAGTAGAAAGCCCAGAAGCAAACCTTAGATTATACAGTCAGTTAATTAATCAGTGAAGGAGGCAAGAACATCTACATCCAAAAAATGAAACTGAACCACTTTTTTTACACCATCACAAAAAAACACCTCAAAATGTGTTAAAGTCCTAAATGTGAAAACCAAAACCGTAAAAATCCTAGAAGAAAGCGCAGGCAGTAATTTCTCTGACATCAGCAGTAACAATTTTTTCTACATATGTCTCCTAAAGCAAAGGAAGCAAAAGCAAAAATAAGCTATTGGGACTACATCAAAATAGAAGTTTCAACACAACAAAGGAAACAATCAACAAAACTAAAAGACAACGTACTGAATGGCAAATCATATATCTAATAAAGCATTAGTATCCAAAATATAAAAAGAACTTACAAAACTCAACACGTAAAAAACAAACAATCCAATTAAAAATGGGCAGAAGACATGAATAGACATTTTTCCAAAGAAGACCTACAGATAACCAACAGACACATGAAAAAATGCTCAACATCACTCATCATCAGGGAAATTCAAATCAAAACCACAATGAGATATCACCTCATCCTTGTCAGAATGGCTAAAATTAAAACACACACACACACATACAGAAACAAGTGTTGATGAGGATGCAGAGAAAAAGGAACCCTTATGTACTGTTGGTGAGAATGAGAAGTGGTGCAGCCTTTATGGAAGACAGTAGAGAATGAGAAGTGGTGCAGCCTCTGTGGAAGACAGTATGGAGAGTTCTCAAAGAATTAAAAATAGAACAACCATATGCTATAGTAATCATGCTACTAAATATTTACCCAAAGAATATAAGAACACTAATTCAAAAGGATATATGTACCCCTATGTTTATTGCAGCATTATTTACAATAGTCACAAACAGAAGTGGCCTAAGTGTCCATTAATGGATGGATAAAAAAGATGTGGTATGTATACAGATGATGATGATAAATATATAGGTAGACAGATAATTGATAGATATAATGAAATATTGTTCCGCCATAAAGAAAGAATGTCTTATTATTTGCAATGACATGAATGGATCTAGGGAGTATAATGCTTACTGAAATAAGTCAGTCAGAGAAAGACAAATACCATATGATTTCACTCATATGTGGAATTTAAAAAACAAAACAAATTAACATAGGGAAAAAAGAGACAAACCAAGAAACTACGGAGAGTAAACTGATGGTTACTGGATGAGAGGTGAGTGGCGGGATATGAGTGAAATAGGTATTTGGGATTAAAGAGTACTTATCATGATGAGCACTGAGTAATGTATAGAACTATTAAAATCACTGCATTGTACACCTGAAATTAATAATACTCTATGTTAACTGTAATGGCATTCAAATGAAAAACTTAACTAAACAATTCACTTAACCCACAATTGTATGTCAGGAAATTTGTCATCGGTGAGCAAGAATGAAACAGTTTTATCTATGAAGATATTCAAAACAGAATCGGTAACAAAGAATAGAAAGCGACCAACATGACCAACAAAGGTAAAATAGTGATATATCTACATGTTGTAAGCATAAATATATTCTATTTTGAAAGAATAACTAGTGGCCTGGTAAAATGTTCACAATATATTATGAAAAATGAAAGGTAAGACACAATGAGATTAAAATTTTTGTTAACCAGTATATATGTATCATGAGAGGTATGTAAAATGTAAGAAAACACAACAAATTTTTATCAGTGGTTATTTCTTGGTAGCAAAATTATGAGTTGATTTTCTATTTTATTCTTTTACTTTCAAATATTCCTTTGAATATATATTTATATAGTCAGAAAAATAGTATTTTTGATTTTTTTTTAAATAAAATGGGAAGTCAACATTTTGCACTGTGTATCGCAGGAAGCCACCTTTTTTGAAAGAAATTTTGAAATGGGGTAGATTAAAGTCAATTCAGTGCATTTGCAACTGCAAACTAAGAATTTTATGCAAATAAGGGCTGAATATTTAGATGACTATCTTTTTAATGATTTTATTTATTTGACAGAGAGAGAGCAGGGACAAGCAGGGGGAGCAGCAGGGAGAGGGAGAGGCAGACTCCACACTGAGCAGAGAGCCCGACCTGGGACTCAATTCTGGGACCCTTAACCAACTAATGATCATATTTCATGACCAAACTGCTCTGATTTGTGAACAGAAATGACCTGAGAAGAATGATCAGAGGTGGAACCAGACAAAAATAAGACATGGCTTTTGAACATTACTAACCAGAGAGACATTTTTCCTTCATCTATGAAGGTGGATGCAATTCTTAAGGCCACTAGCTAAGGAGGTTTTAGAAAAGATAACTGGCAGTCTTGCCCCAGTCTTTCTGAGGTCCCCAACTTCCTAGCTTTCACCACTGTAACTCTGCACACAAGGTGCTCATATAGAATAGAAATACAAGGCCTATTGGATAAGTTCAGTGTGCACAATATTTTACCCACTGGAGCTGAACCCTGAGCCCTGTGCATAATCTGAGTAACTGCACACAAACTCTTTCAGTCAGGCAGAAGTCCTGATGATGATGATGATGATGATGGTGATGATTAGTTTTTCGGGGGTAAAATTTAGTAACTCATCAGTTGCATATAACAACCAGTGCTCATTACATCAAATGTTCTCCTTAATGCCCATCACCCAATTACCCCATCCCCCCACCTACCTCCCATCCAGCAACCCTCAGTTTCTTTCCTATAATTAATAGTCCCTTTATGATTTGCCTCCCTCTCTATTTTCCTGTTATTTTATTTTTTCTTCCCTTCCCCTATGTTCATCTGTTTTGTTTCTTAAATTCCACATATGAATGAATTCATATGGTATTTATTTTTCTCTGACTGACTTATTTCACTTAGCATCATACCTTCTAGTTCCATCCCCATTCTTGCAAATGGCAAGATTTCATTCTTTCACATGGCTGAGTAATATTCCATTGTATATACACACCACCTCTCATCCATTCATCTGTTGATGGACTTCCAGGCTTTTTCCATATTCCTGATTATTATGTCAAAGTTACACTGGAGAAAATATCAGACTAGCACGTACTGTTGCCCTAAAAACCTTCTAATCTTTTATGAAATTACTATCAGTCCTCTGAAGCCTACTTGTGAGACCAACCAGTATTTTTAAATGGCCATGAGAGTCCCTATGGTTGAGTCCAGGTAGAGCTGTCAGCAGGTAGAAGGCTAGTGTATCATATGCTTGGCTGACCAAAGAAAATAAGACCAGGGGCATGTGAATGACAGCCTTCCAGGTCTACAGAAATTGGGAATCCAGTCCAAAGAAAAAGCCCTGGAATTTGGGGGTGCAAGTCTATATCTCCCATTGCTGCCCCTTTAAGGGCACTTGTCTCTGAAAGCTGTTGTTGTTGTTTTGGTTTTTTTAGCTGTGCTCCAGTGAAGAACCATCACTGATTACAGCAAAAATAAGATGATGAGGTGAGTTACACTGCTAAGGCCACTGATGTATTTGCTATAGTAAAAGTTGTTTTCATTAAGAAAACTCTTGTTGAACTGATCGGATTATGCCTTTTATGCTTGGCAGAGACTGATGACATCTAAACACGAAGAAGTGGTCAATTGCTAAGTTTCAGATTTTGTCTCTTAGCTGTGGGGGAAGCAATGTGTCAGAGTTCTGCTGAGAGACGTATGTTCAAGTGTCCCCTTGGCTCCCTGCCCAGTCTTGTACCTCCATCCCATGCCCAAGTCTTCCAGGAGTGTTGATTAATAAATGTTAGTGTCCCATCAAAATTGTCAAAATTATCAAGAATTGGGGCACCTGGGTGGCTCAGTGGGTTAAAGCCTCTGCCTTTGGCTCAGGTCATGATCCCAGGCTCCTGGGATCGAGCCCCGCATCAGGTTCTCTGCTCAGCAGGAAGCCTGCTTCCCTCTCTCTCTGCCCTGCTTGTGATCTCTGTTAAATAAATAAATAAATAATCTTTTTAAAAAAATTGTCAAGAATTATTAGCCACTCATGAACAACACAAATGGTCAGTATTTAAGTCTTCCAAAATTCAGTGTTATATGTAGAGGCTGATGTTGATTCTTACCTGGGTACGACAGTTGGGGTTTTCTACCAAGCTCAGCCCAGCCAAGTAGTGCCCTGCCAAAGCCCAAGGTCACAGCCTCCACAGGCTGCAGGTCACTCTGCCTCTCAGGCAGAGCTGCTGTTCCAATCTTAAGCAGGACTGGTTCTGAGAATCATTGCTGTGCATACATGAGCTGTGAGTTTACAGTCCAAGAACTTTAACGAAAACCTTGTTCAACACCAAATGAATGTCAGTTTATTTTAGCAGCACTGTTTTATGGGGACCCTCAATGTTCATTCTGCCCATTCATCTGCCTCCATGGGGCCACATGAAAACAGGCATGCTGGGAGCCAGGACCCCAACAAGGGCCCTGTTCCTTTGGAGCAGCTTCTCCTTTGCAGGAGCAAGCACTGGCCACTCTTCCCCATGCTGGACCCCATCTCTGTACTGCCCTCCTGATAGGTGCCCACTCATGTCCTTTCAAGTGCAGGCTTTTTCATTGGTCAGTCTGGTAGGAGGTCTTCAGACTCATTAAGCATCCCAGTCATATATAGTCAAGTCACAAATCTCTGTTAGAATTTTCAAGAGAACAACATAAAACACCCAGCAAGCCTAAAACTATTTCTTGACCTCTAGACTCAATCTGAATTATTCAGAATATCTGAATCATGCTCTGTGTTATGAAGCTAATCCCAGTAATAAATTTTTAATTTATTTAGCTAAACTCACCTACACTAACGTCTAATTGCTAAAATCATGCTTTTCCTACTGCTTAACACTTTGCTTTGCTATTTTTTTCTAATTAAGTGAGTTTAGGGATTAAGCAGACAAATTTAAAATGAGTTTTAAAGTACCTGAAAAATTCCATGAAAGAGAATCCATATCCATGCTGCTCTGCAATTCCTGCACAAACAACATTTGCTGATGCGCCAATCAGTGTCCCATTGCCTGGAATCAAAATTTTAAAAGTAAAATAAAATCTCAGTTTGTCTCGGTGGTAGGCTTCTGTTCTCTTTTGTTCTGAAATATGCAATCATCTCACAGGCTTTTGATTTGATGATTACTTTATAGGTACTATCAAAGTGATTGCTTTGCAAATATCTGCAGAAAAAAAAAAAACTGATAACCAGAAAATAAGTTTGCTGCTTGTAAATTCTGTAATTCATTTACAGAAAAGACTATGACTGCTCTATGTAATAGAAAAGAAGAAATGTTAAGTAGAATTGGCAAATCACTGTGGCACATGGTGACATCTATATTTTAGAGGGAAATGTAAGCCAGACCAACCACCATAGGAGAGAACAGGTATTTTCAGAGCAGTAGAATTGGGATCTCAGATAAGAACCAACTTTCTTAGGACTTCAGGCCTGGACACTCACCAGAAAACACTGTGGATAGAAAGATGGATGCAAACAAAGACGATAATAAAATACCATTCTGTGAAAGCCTTTTTAACAGTGTACATGGTCTGTGGGAAATCATAACTTGTACATGATTAAATATTAGTGAGACCTTGTGGTAAGGGATATGGCCCAAGGCCAGCCCCCAACATGTTGACTAATTCAGGGAAGGATGAATTCGCTTGATGAAACCGATCAGCATCTTCTAACTCCCAACCACAGATGTCAGGGTTCAGGAATAGGCATATGACCCAGGCTCACCCAGTTTTACTCAGTTCTGACATATGTGTATAAACCACTAAGGAAAAGACTCTCTGTTTCCTAAAGAATGGGGAACTATGAGACACAAATATGGAGCTTCTTACTGCATGTTGGCACAAGGGAGAAGACTCTCTGAAATCAGACAACATAAATAACAAAGCAGGAGGAGGAGGACCTAGGGTGAAGTCCTGGCTGCATAAGCTGAGCCCTTGTGTGCTATCTTTTCTGAGCACCCAGCATCATATTATCTCTGGGTCTTCTGGGGGCACTGAGCATGGAGAGAAGTACAGAGCAATGTGGACTTCTGAAGTTCTCTACTAGAGGAGGCATACAACCTCAGCCTATTTTCTAGGAGATCTCCTTGCAGAGAAGATATCAGTGCAGATGACACTCCACTGAACACATGCTTCTGCTCCCCTCCTTCTTCATGGTCCTTACCTTCTCCTTGAAACACATGGCAGGCAACACAACCTCCTGTCAGGCATGCAGCCTGGACTGCTTGTGCAAAGGCTCATGAAAGCAAGATCAAGCTTCATCTTATTCTCTCTGCTTTTCATCCATAGAAGACTTAGACTGGGTTTTTCAGTGAAAACCTTTGAAATGGCATGCTGCATCCATTTATCTGCTTGTTTAAAGGGTGAAATATAGTTGAGGAATCAAAATTATGAGACTTTGGTTCTTAAGAACTCGGTAAAATCTTCCAGAGTCTCCCCAGCACCCTGCAGCCACTGATCCCAAACCTTGTGATAGTAATGCCTCCCTGAGGTTGATCCACTCTGCTTGTGGCCACTGTGTTCCTGATGTCCCATTTTTGTGACAGTCCCACTATTTCTCAGTGCACTTCAGAGTATATGGCCCTACCCAGAGAATCAGGAAGGGCAGTGGAGGATTTGCCCATGACCAAGGAGAAAGTAGGTCATGACAGGCTGACATGACAGGCTACTGTGTGAAGGACAGACTTTAGGGTGGTCATAGAGGAAGCTGATTAGGAGACACACAGACTATAAGTGATACCAGCTTGCTCCAGATGATGTGGGAGGCAGATCAATGTTCCCAAAAGCCACAGCCAAGAAGTCCACACCTTAATCCTTAGAAGCTGTGCTTATGTCATCATGTTACCCTGTATGGCAAATGGGACTTTGCAGAAGTAATTTAGGTTATGGACCCTGAAAGAGAGGGATTACACTGGATTTTCTGGGTGGACCCATTGAATCACATGAACCCTTAAAAGCAAAAAACTTTCCCCAGTTAGAAACAGAAGAGAAGCCTCAAAGAGAGAGTCAGACAGATCCCAGGAGGGTCAGAGAGAACCCAGTGGGGGTGGTAGAGGAAATGGAGTGGGGAAAGTCAGAGAGATCCCAGAAGGTCAGAGGGATCCTAGGAGAGAACCCAGAGGGGAGTGGAGGTATTCCCACCATGATCAGAATTCCACAGTGTTGCTAACTCTGGGATTTAGGTCCAAGTGTCAGAATAAGAGAGGCCTTTAGGAGCTAAAGGCATCCCTTCTGACAGCCAACAAAGGATGGGGACCCAATCTTAGAACTCCAGACACCTGGATCCTAGCAATAATCTGAGTAAGCTCAGAAGCAGATCCATCCCAGAGCTACCAGAAAGGAGCACAGCCTGGGGACATCTTGATCTTGGCCTTATGAGACTCTAAGTAGAGGCATAGCTGAGATAATATAGTTTGTCTATGTGTTATGGTAGTGATAGAAAGCTCATGTAGGTGATTCCAGGATTCCAGGACCACTCTGAGACCTCTTGTCAGAGGTCAGAGAACTGAGTCTATATTTTCATCTCAGCGCTGACATCTGTCTCAACCTACCTCCCTGATTTATATTAGCTTCTTCTAACTTCCTAGCCTTAGGCAGCTCTCCTTTCCACCCAGCAGGCTGACCTCTGTGGACAGATCAGCTCATACCTTCTGGGGGCTCATTGGCAATCTATTCCTAGAGAGAATGCATAGCAGGCATGAGGTCAGAGAGGCCAAGAGAAATGTTCAGAGGGCTGGGGTCACCAGGCCATGGCCAGGTAGTAGGGCTTCCCCAAGGAGGAAGAGATTTAGGAAGCACCAAAAAAATGAGAAGAAACAACAGGTTCAACAAGACATAGGGGCATATATAGGTCTGAGTATGGGATGAGTTCTGCTGAAGGATTTGAGGAGGACAAAACCAGATTTCTGCTCAGTGTCTCTTCAGTGTCAGAAGCATTCTAAAGACGGCATCTCATCTTCACCATGACCCCTGAGGTCCCCAGTGTCTCCAAGAAGAAACTAAGGCACAGAAAGGGAACATGCTGAAATATCAGGGCTAGGAAGTGATCAGTCCAGGACTAGAACCAACTGTTTTGACTCCAGAAGAGGATCAGAGAAAGCAAGATTCAATCTGCATGATAAAGGCCCAAGGCTCTTCTATTGTCAGTCATGCAGAGCATCTGAAGTTCTCGAACAGGTGGTGATGTACAAATTCCACAACAATGATGACTCCAGAGAGTCTTCTCTTGGTGCTGTTATACCAACATACCTACCCCTTGACCCTGCCAACCCGCTGGCTCCTGCTCTGGGTGAGAAAACCTGTCAATGAAATTCCATACCCTGGTAAGCCATCAGGCCCTACAATTGTTTCCCAAAGTCTGCCAAAGCCCAGGATCCTCAGATAATCCTGCCCCACCAGCCTCCTTTGCAGACCATGACCCTCAGTGTCTGGGTGGTGTCTGCCCTGCCACCCCCAAACAATGCTACTCCATGACTTGACATGGAGAGCTCTGCTTCTGGACAACATGGAGCTTAACAGGTGGCCCAGGGTCACATTCAGCAACTTGTGTGAGCCCTAAACTAAAAAGCAACATTTTATTCTCTCCTGTTAGGGATTAATGATTGAAAAAAATACCCCCTTCTTTCCAGTTAAAATGGCATTGTCTGGATCAATAGTATCTTGTCATAGTACAGTTGGTATGAATTCCTTAATAGACCACTTGCCAGAAAATGGAAGGTCCTTTCCATTTCCCACCTCATGTTGCCAGAGTGCACTGGCTTGGTAGGTAAATTTGTTCCAGAGTACTTCTAGATTCAGGGAATGGAATGGGGATATTTTCAAGGATCCAAGGGAAGGTGTAGCAGCTTGGTCCTCTGGCTGCATGACAATGCGGGCATTATGAGGGCAGCTGGGTGGGGAGAAAGGGGTAAAGGGGAGGAGCCACATGATTCAAACTCTTTCCTTAGAGAGAAGATGTGGCAGAGAAATGAGCAAGGGCTGTGCTAACTGCTCCCATGTAAGGCAGTTGTTCAGTTTTTTAAATCAGGCTCCTAGCCACCTTTTCAGGAATATAGCACAGATGGCACAATCGCTATTCCTCAAAAGCTTTTTCTACCCTGGGATATGTCCTCACAGCCTGACCTCCTTCTCTAGACTTGCCTTTCAGTCACCTCTTTGCATGAAGTCATTTGACCTCCTAAATGCCTCATAACTTGGGAGGTGTTACATTAACTTATTAAGTTTCACTGACCAGTTTCTTTTTTTTTAATTCCTTATTTAAATTCAACTATGCTGAGTGAAATAAGTCAAGCAGAGAAAGTCAATTATCATATGGTTTCATGTACTTGTGGAGCATAAGGAATAACACAGAGGACATTATGAGAATGAAAGGAAAAGTGAATTGGGGGAAAGCAGAGGGGGAGATGAACCATGAGAGACTGTGGACTCTGAGAAACAAACTGAGGGTTTTGGAGGGAAGGAGGGTGGGGAGGATGGTTGAGCCTGGTGGTGGGTAGTAGGGAGGGTACCTATTGCATGCAGCACTGGGTGTGGTGCATAAACAATGAATCTTGGAACACTGAAAAAATAAAATTAACTTAAAAAATTAAATTCAATTTAGGTAACATATAGTATATTATTAGTTTTGGGGATAGAATTTAGTGATTCATCAGTTGCATATTAAAACCCAGTGGTCATTACATCAAATGCCCTCCTTGATGCCCATCATCCAATTACCCCATCTCCCTACTCACCTCCGCTCCAGCAACTGTCAGTTTGTTTCCTAGAGTTCAACATCTCTAGTGTTTTGCCTTCCTCTCTGTTTTCATCTTATTTTATTTTTCCTTTTTCCCTATGTTCTTTTACTTTGTTTCTTAAACTCCACATATGAGTGAAATCATGTGGTATTTGTCTTTCTCTGACTGACTGATTTAGCTTAGTATAATACCCTCTAGTTCCATCCACATAGTTGCAAATGGCAAGATTTCATTCTTTTGGATGGCTGATTCTTTTAAGAATGTTTTCAGCTATAGGTAATAGAAAACCTGGATGACAGTGCTTCACACACAAAGGAAAATAAATCTCCTCCCATGTAACAGGAAGCCTGGAGGCAGAAGGCTGCCAAGCATCAGGTCATTGTCTCATAAGTAATTTCAGAGGTGGATCTTCACAATTCTCTTGTCCTCTCTCTCCCATCACAGATGGCTTCATGGTCACATCTAAGGTAAGAAGCATGGAAAAGAACTGGCACCAGTACATTTTTGTCAGAAGGCCAAAACCCATGTGAGGAGACTCCCAAACAGGTTTCCCTCATGTCTTATTGGTCAGCAAAATGCAACTGTATAGACCAGTTACCAGAACAACTATTATAGTAGAGGGACACAAAAGAGAAGAGATTGGGAGCGGTGTTGGGTTAGTCAGAGAGCAGAGAGCAGCCAGAGAGCAATGCACACTTTGGAAATAGAGTATATCAGCAGGTAGAGTGGAAGGAATGCTAAATTTGAGTTCTAAAGACCTCCAAATAAAATTTTAAAAGCTTGATTGTCAAGGAAATTAACAACCGTAATATGTTTTACAAGTAGCTGGGTTGGAAATAGGTTTGTTCCAACTGAGAAAAACAGTCAGTAATATTCACATCATCCAAGACTATGTAAATGCCACCCCTGTAGGGCCAAGACATCAACCAGGACCAAGGCCCAATGAAGTCTCATTTCTTATGTTCTATCATTTGCTTAAGATCATGTCTCATTTTAACTTGCTTCAAATTTGAATACTAATATTTTTGTACCATTTTTTTCCTGAACCTGGTATTTCTAATTACCTGTTTTCAACACAAAGAGAGCTTAGGAAAACAAACTTTGGAGCTGAACTGCTAGATGCCCAGTTTTGAGATTTACTATTGTATGACAATTGGGCAAGTTTCTAAGCCTCTATAGAGTTCTAAAACTTCAGAAAGATGGCATTAGGTATATATCCACTCGTGTGCTGCTTTTGTTCTGGAATATCCGCTCCTAATTTATTTATTTATTTTTTTTTTTTAGATAAATTCCTTCCTTCATTTTGTTCTGTGCTTCCTGAGATTTATTTTCTTGGAGTCCAGTGTTGGATTTCCCATATTGAACTTTTGTGTTTATTATTTTTCTTCTATAATTTATTCTTTGACTTTTACCTCTAGATTCTGGAATATTTCCTTGACTTTATTTTTCATTGAGCCCCTCTATCTATATTTACTTTAGTTCAGCAATTATTTAGTAATTGTGGATTTAATCAACAAGAAAATTCTTCCCTCTGGCTTTTTCTTTTTCTATTATTGTAACTAAAGTTTTATTGTACAGAAACTATACATTTACATGAAGCTGTAAGGAATAATATGAGGACATCCCATGTACCATTTACCAGTTTCCCTCAAAGATAATATAATTCAAGACTATACAACTACATCACAGTTGGAATACTGACTTTGATAAATAAACAACATTTTCATCACCAAAATGATCCCTCCTATTGTCCTTTTATAGCAAGACAATCTTCCTTCCACCTTGTCCTGTACTTAACCCCCACTAACCACTAATCTAGTCTACATTTCTACAACTGTATCACTTCAAGAATACCATATATATAGAATCATACAGTCTGTAACCTGGGGAATCAGCACTAGCCAAAGAGGTTTCTCACCCTTTGAGACCAAGCTCAAAAGTTTCCTCCCTGGAGGACCTTCTCAGACTTTCCCTAGAGGGAACTAGACTAGACTAGAGTCTGTCTCTGGTGCTCCCTAAGCACTCTCTGCATTCCATCTTAAGAGGACATATCTGTTTAAGGCATAACCTTAGCTTAGGTGATTGTCTCCCTTCTCAAAAGCACAATGTCAAGTTATAGCAGATGCTCAGTGAGGTTTAATGAACAAAATTCCACACACAGAGAACACATTTCAGTTTCCTCTGGATACTATCAATGGTGTTAAATGTAGCTATGAACACTTTTCCAGGGGGCTAATGCATAAATGGGGGCTATTTTAACAGGTCTATAGTCTCAGAAGAACTTGAGGTCTCAAATGCTGAATGAGGTGAATTAGCTGCCTCCAGAAATCATTGCAACTTCACTGAATAACAGTAATCCCCCTTTATAAACAAAGAGATAAACTAAACAGAAAGTTATTGATTTATAGGGATCAAATAACAAAGCAAGCTGGATTATCTAAACATGTCTAGATTTAAGAATAACAACTTAAAGTGTATCTAGTATGTTTATCTAAGATTCTCCGAAATCCTCTTGTGTTCCCAAAGGTGATTAGGCCTCCTAAATATGAGAGGGACTCTTAACTCTAACACGGCTCCCTCAAAAGATTATCAAAACCTTTCTGTTTGCTCACCAGAGGTTAGTCTCTCCTGACACTTTCACTAATTCACTTCTCAAATTCTCTAAAGGACAGTATCCCTCTCCAAAAAAGAAAAACCTTTTATCTTAAATCTTTCTTCTTACTCTTAAGTTAGAGCCTCTAGTTCAGCACTTGCAACCCCTTATGGGAGGGAATAAGAAACTGCAACTGAGGATGTCTTCTGATTCAAAATCTGTTTCTAAACATAAGCCACATCTGTGTGGGCATGGTGTGGGAGCATATTCACTTTGAGATGTCAGTAATGATCATCCTCAGGTTGCAGTTTGGAATTTCTGGGGAAATTCTGCAGAGGGTGTAAAGTCACAGGCTTCACTTCACTAGATCTGCTTTAGTCAAAGCTGAAGGTGAGTTTCTACTCGGGAAATCATCCAAACTCTCCTTAATTTTCAATTAGGCATGTATAAACCATCACTTTGGGGTCACTACAGTGTAAGTAACCCCTTCCCTGCATACATCAGCACCCCCTTACCTCCCAAGCAGGCACCAAGGGCCAAGGCATACATGAGTGGTGGTGCAGGCAGGCTGACCTCGGGGTCTTGGCTGAGGCTCAGGAGCACAGGAATCTGTAGTGGAAAAAAACACTAAAATCACATCGATGGAAACCCAGAGGAGCTTCCTGTACTCTGACTGATTTGCAAGATCCAAAGCACTCCTTCAGTAAACCATAAGAAACATAGGATGTAAACGGAATCGATTCTCTAATTTCCCTTTCTGTATTTTCATTGTTAGTGTATAAGAAAGTCACTGATTTCTGTACATTGACTTTGTATCCTGCCACGTTGCTGAATTGTTTTATGAGTTCCAGTAGTTCGGGGGTGGAGACTTTTGGGTTTTCCATATAAAGAATCATATCATCTGCGAAGAAAGAGAGTTTGACTTCTTCACTGCCAATTCGGATACCTTTTATTTCTCTTTGTTGTCTGATTGCTGCTGCTAGGACTTCTAATACTATGTTGAACACGTGATTATGCTGAGTGAAATAAGTCAAGCAGAGAGAGTCAATTATCATATGGTTTCACTTATTTGTGGAGCATAACAAATAGCATGGAGGACAAGGGGAGATGGAGAGGAGAAGGAAGTTGAAGGAAATTGGAAGGGGAGGTGAACCATGAGAGACTATGGACTCTGAAAAACAATCCAAGGGTTTTGAAGGGGCAGGGGGTGGAAGGTTGGGGGAACCAGGTGGTGGGTATTAGAGAGGGCACAAATACTGGGTGTGGTGCAAAAACAATGAATACTGTTACACTGAAAAGATATAAAAATTTAAAAAAAAGAAAGAAGCATAGGATGTTCAATAGGAAACCAAAGTAAACTTCAGAATCCACAAAACCTAGAGTTTGAGCCCACTGGTATGTTTTTGTTTCCAGCCATATGACCAACTAAATGGTCTTTTTTTGGCTCAACTGCCCTGACTATGGTTTTGGATCTTAGGTGGGGTAAAGTCCTGTAGGATATCTTACAATGGCTAAGACCATAACCATAACCATCTAAATAGTGTTTCTTTCTTTCTTTTTTTTTTTTGAAGATTTTTTGTTTGTTTTGTGTTGGTAAAGATTTTATTTATTTATTTGTCAGAGAGAGAGAGCGTGCACAGGCAGACGAGTGGCAGGCAGGGGCAGAGGGAGAAGCAGGCTCCCTGCTGAGCAAGGAGCCTGATGTGGGACTCGATCCCAGCACACTGAGATCATGACCTGAGTCGAAGGCAGCTGCTTAACTGACTGAGTCACCCAAGCACCCCCTAACTAGCATTTCTTAGCCCTGTAGTGGACTAAGTCCTATACTAACTCTATGCATTTATCATTTTATTTAATCCTCAGACATCCCTCAGGTGTATTTCTTATTCCTTCAATCAATATATGAGGAAATCAAGGCATAGAAAGACACATATCTTATAAGTGACCAAACTGGAACCTGAACACAGTCCTCTGATTTCAAAGTGCAGAATGGTAAACCTGTGCTAAACCACTTCTCACAACTGCCCTCTGTGAAGTCTTCCTCACCCTGTTGATGTTCATATAATAACAGACATCGGTTCAATAATTGGAATGTAGTATTTTCTAGTAAGTCATGCCAGCATCCAGTGTACCTTTTTGACAGAGATGAATTTTACATTATTGTTATCAAAGAAACATGTATGTAGCACTTGCAACGTTTCTATAACAAATTTGTGTTCCAAAAGCATGTCCCCTTGTGATTCATGTTGCTGATGTAAAGAATGTAGCCAGAGGGAGGATGTAGCTATGAGGTCTACTTTCAGCTGGCTTGGGGGGAATGTTGGTCTATATTGTCACTGCTAGGTACCTCAGCCCACAAGATGTTAAGGAGGGACCCTTGAATCTTCTGCCTCAGGGAAGTTTCCTTGTGTGAACATCTCTAAAGAGCAGGATGAGGGGAGCTCCAATGGTAACCTGTTCAGAAAGGATTTCCCAAAGTCACAAGCAGAAAGCTGAAACCAATGTGAAGATATGGGACATGGGATTTCATTTGCTGTAGAGAATCAGGGGGCAGCAGAACCATGCTTTTCTGGAGAGCAGGTCAGTTTCACTCCCTAGTTCTTTATCCCTACAATAGTACTTCACATGAATGCTTCTGCAATATTTCCCAGTGAGGCAAAAATATCCACTCCCCCATCCCACTGACAATGGACTTGGCCAGTGACCTGCTTGAACCAATGAAAGGTAGGTGGACTAGAAAGAAGCACCCCTGTTACTGCAAGCCTCCATGGAGCTTCAGGTTAAGTCACGATAAGAGTATGCCCTAGGAAATACTGCTACTTTATGGGGTACCCAGAGGAAGGATGTGTTGAGGGGGCCCCAACAGCCCCAGAAGAGACTGACCAGTAGGCTGCAGCCAACCATCAGTCCTATGTACCTACTGCACACACTCCTACTGCATAGGTTGCTCTGCCAGCCCTGCATACAGTTATCCAGGGTAGCCTTGTAAGGTCTAAGAATGAGCTCTTACTATTTGTTGGGTCATAAGGAGCATTTCAGAAAGCTCCTTTTTCATTTTTGGTAGCCCCAAAACTGAAATGGAAAAGAAAACATCCTAGGAAATCTATCTGATACAGAAATAGAAACTCCTTGCCCAAGAACCCCTGAGCAGTTCTCATGGCAGGTTCCAATCTTAGCTTCTGTTTTCTCATAATGAACCCAAATGCTGTCACAGAGGCAGTTTCAAACTTGAAGTTTTGACTCTCTGGAGGAGCAAACAAAGTGCAACATCACATAATATTGGACATCTGTCCTCTGGAACCTTCCGTGACTTTCCCAAAGTGGCTGAGGTTTTATATCACATTATGCCCAGAACATACTTCCATAGTGACATTTAACACACACCTCACTTCACCAGGGTGGGACCATATTACTTTGTCCATGTTTCTTTGTCTTAAAGCACTCAATAATTATTCATAAATGACCAATTTGTCTGTCATTGTTATGTCCACATAGCAGCTCTTATGAAAGACAAAGTTCCCTGCCCTCATAGAGCTTACATTAGAGTAAGCAGAGAGAGAGAGAAAAATTAAATAATAAATAAGGATGTCATAGAAGATGATAGAGTAGGAATCTTTAGAAATCCACCTCTCTACCCAAACAATTATTGAAGAGAACAACTGTAAAGTAACAGTCTAAATTTCCTAGGGCTGCCAAAACAAAGTAGCTTGAAACAAGAGAAATACACTATCTTGCAGTTATAAACACTAGAAGTCTGAAATCCTGTTAGTAGAGCCATGCTTTCCCCGAACTCTAGGGGAAGATTCTTGCTGCCTCTCCTAATTTCTGATGGTTGCCACCAATCCTTGCTTATAGGTGTCTCACTCCAGTGACATAGTTAACTTCACCTTATGTGTCTTCATATGTTCTTCCTTCTTTGCATGCCTGCTTTTGCATCCAAACTCCCCCTTTTTATAAGGATACGAGTCATATAAGATTAGGGCCTATTCTAATGAACTAATTTTAATTTCATGATCTCTATAAAGACCATTTTTCCAAATAAGGTCACAGTCTCAGGAACCTGGGATTAGGACTTTAACCTATCTTTTGGGAAGATGCAATTCAACTCAAAACAATACAAGCATACCTTCTTTATCACACTATTTTTATGGTGCCTCACAGATAACTGCATTTTTTATAAATTGAAGGTCTGTGGAAACCTTGCATGGAGCAAGCCAATTGGCAAGCCATTTCTCCAACAACATTTGCTCACTTTGGGTCTCTGTGTCACAGTTTGGTAGTTTTCACAATATTTCAAACTTTTTCATTATTGTTAATTTATTTTTTATTTGATGTAGAGAGAGATAACAAGAGACAGAACACAAGCAGGGGGAGTGGGAGAGGGAAAAGCAGGCTTCCCACTGAGCAGCGAACCAGATGTGGGGTTCAATCCCAGGACCATGGGATTATGAGCTGAGCCAAGAGCAGACACGTAATGATTGAGCCACCCAGGCATCCCTCGTTATTGTTATTTTTGTTATGGTGATCTGTGATCAGTGATCTTTGATGTTACTATTAAATGCTATGGAGCACCATGAACTTCACTCAAATAAAATGGCACAATTAATTCATAAATGTTATGGGTGTTCTGACAGCTCCACTGACCAGCTATCCCCCAACTCTCTCCCTCTCCTCAGGCTTCCCTAGTCTTTAAGACACAACAACATTGAAATAACACCCAAAATGCCCAGTTCTCAACAAAAGAAAAACAAGAACAACAAATTTAAAAACATAAAAAAGAGGTAAAGTCTCATAGCTCCATACTGAACCAGCTAGGCATACATGCTGGTGCAGCCACTCTGGAAAACAGTATGGAGGTTCCTCAGAAAGTTGAAAATAGAGCTACCCTATAACCCAGCCATAGCACTACTGGGTATTTACCCTAAAGATACAAATGTAGTGATCCAAAGGGGCCCATGCACTCAAATGTTTATAGCAGCAATGTCCACAATAGCCAAACTATGGAAAGAATCTAGCTGTGTATCAAAAGATGAATGGATAATTTGGCCAAGAATACTTTATCCAGCAAGACTAACATTCAAAATGGATGGAGAGATTTAGAGCTTCCAAGACCAGCAAGGTATAAAAGAATATGTGAGCACCAACCCAGCACTATAAGAAATATTCAGGGGGTATTCTATAAATGAGGAAAAAACCCAAGAGTGTCCCAGAACAGAAATTTATGGAGCCAATCTATACAAACAAGAACTTCACAGCTAACACTATGTCAATTAAAAAAAAAAATCTCTCAATAATCACTCTCAATGTGAATGGCCTAAACACTACCATAAAATGGCACAGGGCTGCAGACTGAGTAAAACAACAGACCCTATCCATATGTTGTCTACAACAGACCCATTTTGAACCTAAGGATACATCCAGACTGAAAGTAAAGGATGGAGAAGCATCTTTCATGCCAATGGGTCTCGAAAGAAGGCTGGGATAGTGATTCTCATATCAAATAAATTAGATTTTAAACTAAAGACTATAGTCAGAGATACAGAAGGATGCACTACATCATTCTTAAAGGGCCTACCCACCAAGAAGATCTAACATATGCAAATATTATGACCCCAATATGGGAGCAGCCAACTACATAAGAAAACTGTTAGTCAAGAAAAAGAGTCATATTGATATGAATACATTAATACTAGGAGATCTTAACCCAACTCTCTCAGTAATAGACAGATCATTCAAGCAGAAAATCATAAAGAAAGAGGGGCATTGAATGACACATTGGACCAGATGGACCTCATAGATATATACAGAACATTTCACCCTAAAAGAACAGAATATTCATTCTTCTTGAGTGCACATGGAACCTACTCCAGAACAGACCACATACTGGGTCACAAATCAGGGTTCAACAGATACAAAAAGATTGAGATTATTCCCTGCATGTTCTCAGATCACAATGCATTAAAACTGGAGCTCAATCAAAAGGAAAAGTTTGGAAGGAATTCAAAGACCTGGAAGCTTAAGAATGCTTGGATCAACCAGGAAATCAAAGAAGAACGTCAACAATTCATGGAAAGCAATGAGAATGAAGACGCTTTTGTCCAAAACCTATGGGATACAGCAAAGGCGGTCCTAAGGAGGAAATACATAGCCATCCAAACCTCCCTCAAAAAATGGAAAAATCCAGAATACACCAGCTGTCTCTATACCTTAAAGAACTGGAGAATCAACAACAAATTAAGCCAACTCCACACATAAGAAGGGAAACAATCAAGATTAGAGAAGAGATCAATGAGATAGAAACTAGAGATACAGTAGAATGCATCAATGAAACTGGCTTTTTGAAAAAAATCAATAAGATCAATAAACCATTGGTCAAACTAATCCAAAAGAAAAGAGAGAAGGCCCAGATTAATAAAATTATGAATGAAAAGGGAGAGATCACAACTAACAACAAGGTAGAAACAATCATCAGAAATTATTACCAACAGTTATATGCCAATAAGTTAAGCAACATAGAAGAAATGGATGCATTCCTGGAAAACTATAAACTTCCAAAACTGAGCCAGAAAGAAATTGACAACCTGAATAGACCAATACCTAGTAACGAGATTGAAGCAGCGATCACAAACCTCCCCCCAAAAAAGAGCCCACGACCTGATGGATTCCCTGGGGAATTCAACCAAACTTTCAAAGAAGAAATAACACCTGTTCTCTTGAAGCTCGTTCAAAAAATCGAAGCAGAAAGAAAACTTCCAGACTCTCTTTATGAAGCCAGCATTACTCTAATCCCCAAGCCAGGCAAAGACCCCAGCAAAAAGGAGAATTTCAGAACAATATCCCTGATGAATACAGATGCTAAGATTCTCAACAAGATCCTAGTTATACTATCCAACAGTACATTAAAAAGATTATCCATCATGACCAGGTGGGATTCATCCTTGGGCTTCAAGGATGTTTCAATATTCATAAATCAATCAATGTGATAGAAAAAAATCAGTAAGAGAAAAGATAAGAACCACATGGTGCTCTCAATTGATGCAGAAAAAGCATTTGACAAAATCCAGCATCTGTTCCTGATTAAAATGCTTCAAAGTATAGGGATAGAGGGAACATTCCTGAACTTCATAAAATCTATCTATGAAAAACCGACAGAGAATATCATTCTCAATGGGAAAAAGCTCGCAGCCTTCCCTTTGAGATCAGGAACATGACAAGGATGCCCACTCTCACCAATCTTGTTCAACATAGTATTAGAAGTCCTAGCAACAGCAATCAGACAACAAAGAGAAATAAAAGGTATCCAAATTGGCAATGAAGAAGTCAAACTCTCTCTCTTCACAGATGGCATGATACTTTATATGGAAAACCCAAAAGACTCCACCCCCAAACTAAATAGAACTCATACAGCAATTCAGTAATGTGGCAGAATACAAAGTCAATGTACAGAAATCAGTGGCTTTCTTATACACTAACAATGAAAATACAGAAAGGGAAATTAGAGAATCGATTCCATTTACTATAGAACCAAGAACCATAAGATACCTGGGAATAAACCTAACCAAAGTTCCTGTACTTGAAGAACTACAGAACACTCATGAAAGAAATTGAAGGAGGCACAAAAAGATGGAAGACCATTCCATGCTCATGGATTGGAAGAATAAACATTGTTAAAATATCTCTACTGCCTAGAGCAATCTATACTTGTAATGTCATTCTGATCAAAACTCCACCAGTATTTTTCAAAGAGCTGGAGCAAACAATCCTAAAATTTGCATGGAATCAGGGGAGACCCCAAGTTGCTAAGGGAATGTTGAAAAAGAAAAGCAATACTGGCAGCATCACGTTGCCTGATTTCAAGTTTTACTACAAAGCTGTGATCACCAACACAGTATGGTACTGGCATAAACACAGACACATAGTCCAGTGGAAAAGAGTAGAGAGCTCAGATATGGACCCTCACCTCTATCATCAAATAATCTTCAAAAAAAAGGGAAAAATATACAGTGGAAAAAAAGCCAGTCTCTTCAATAAATGGTGCTGACAAAATTGGACAGTTATATGTAGAAGAATGAAACTCAACCATTCTCTTATACCATACATAAACATAAACTCAAAATGGATAAAAGACCTCAGTGTGAGGCAGGAATCCATCAGAATCCTAGAGGAGAACATAGGCAGTAACCTCTTTAACATTGGCCATACCAAGTTCTTTCAAGATATGTCTCCAAAGGCAAAGGAAACAAAAATGAAAATGAACTTTTGGGAGTTCATCAAGATCAAAAGCTTCTGCACAACAAAGAAAACAGTCAACAAAAAAAGAGGCAACCCATGGAATGGGAGAAGATATTCACAAATGACACTACAGACAAAGGGCTGATATCCAATATCTAGAAAGAACTCTTCAAACTCAACACACACAAAAACAGATAATCACATCAAAAAAATGGGCAGAAGACATGAACATACACTTCTCCAATGAAGACATACAAATGGCTATGATGAAAAAAAATATTCATCATCACTAGCCATCAGGGAGATTAAAATCAAAACTACATTGAGATATCAGCTTACACCAGTTAGAATGGCCAAAATTAACAAGACAGTAAACAACAAGTGTTGCAGAGAATGGGGAGAAAGGGGAACCCTTTTACATTGTTGGTGGGAATGTAAGTTGGGGCAGCCACTTTGGAAAACAGTGTGGAGAATCCTCAAGAAATTAATAATAGAGCTTCCCTGTGACCCTGCAATTGCACTACTGGTTATTTACCCCAAAGATACAGATGTAGTGAAAAGAAGGGCCATCTGTACCTCAATGTTCATAGCAGCAATGGCCACGGTCACCAAACTGTGGAAAGAACCAAGATGCCCTTCAACAGATGAATGGATAAAGAAGATATGGCTCATATAAACAATTGAGTATTATGCTTCCATCAGAAAAGATGAATACCCAACTTTTGTATCCACATGGATGGAACTGGAAGAGATTATGCTGAGTGAAATAAGTCAAACAGAGAGAGTCAATTGTCATATGTTTTTTCTTATTTTGTGGAGAATAAGGAATAACACAGAGGACATGGGGAGATGGAGAGAAGTGAGTTGGGGAAAATTGGAGGGGGAGACAAACCATGAAAGACTGTGGACTCTGAGAAACAAACTGAGGGTTTTGGAGGAGATGGGGGTGAGGGGATGGGTGAGCGTGGTGGTGGGTGTTAAGGAGGGCATGTATTGCATGGAGCACTGGGTGTGGTGCATAAACAATTAATTCTGGAACACTGAAAAGAAATTTAAAAAAACAAAAATTTAAAAAAAGAAGAGATGGTGTGTGTGTGTGTGTGTGTGTGTGTGTGTGTGTATACACACACAATGGAATACTATGTAGCCATAAAAAAACCCCTAAATCTTGCCATTTACTACAACATGGGTAGAACAGAGGGTATTATGCTAAGTGATATAAGTCAATCAGAGAAAGACAATTATCATATGATCTCCCTGATATGAGGAATTTGAGAGGAAGGTCATGGGGGGTAGGGAGCAAAAAATGAAACACCTATACCTCCCCTCTCTGGGGAAGGAGAAATCATAAGAAACTCTTAATCTCTAAACAAACTGAGCATTTTTGGGGGGTGGGGGGAGGTATAGGGTGGCTGTGTTATGGACATTGGGGAGAGTATGTGCTATGGTGAATGCTGTGAATTGTGTTAAGACTGATAATTCACAGACCTATACTCCTGAAGCAAATAATACATTATATGTTGATAAATAAATCAATAAATAATTTTTAAAAATTTAAAAATTTACAATTTATTGTTTTTAATATATTCGCAGAGCTGTGCAATTATCGCAAAAGAAAAAAGAGAGATAAGAATATGTGGTCCAGGGGCACCTGGGTGGCTCAGTGAGTTAAAGCTTCCGCCTTCACCTCAGGTCATGATCCCCGAGTCCTGGGACCGAGCCCCACATCAGGCTCACTGCTCAGCAGGGAGCCTTCTTCCCACTCTCTCTCTGCCTGCCTCTCTGATTACTTGTGATCGCTGTCTGTCAAATAAATAAAATCTTTAAAAATATATATATATATATATATGGTCCATTTGCAGGTAAAAAAAATTTAAAATACTTTGACATAAACCATCCCTGAAGCCAGACATTATAATTATTAGTCAAAGATGTTAATTCAACTATCTCAAATGCATTCATTGAGCAAAAGGAAACCATAAAGAAAAAAATGAAATCAAGAAAATGATATATAAACAAAATAAGAATATTAATAAAGAGACAATTATAAAAAAGAATGAAGTACACATTTTGGAGGTGAAAAGCACAACTAAAATAAAATCTCACTATAATTCAACAGCAGATTTTACCAGGCAAAAGGAAGAGTCAGCAAACCTCAAGATAAGGTATTTGGAATGATCTAGTCTGGGAAGCAGAAGGAAAAATGAATGAAAAAATATTTAAGAGAGCCTCAGAAACCTGTGAGAACCATCAAACATACCAACATCTGTATTATAGAAGTCCCAAAAGAAGATTAAAAAAAAAGAGGCAGAGAAAATATTTGAATATTTTACCAAAAACTTTCCAAGTCTGAGGAAATCCATGAATATACATGTCCAAGAAGTTCCACAAACTACAAATAGGATAAACTCAAGGAGACCCACACTAAGATATTTTATAGCCAAATCATCACATCCAAAAGACAAAGAAAAAATATTGAAATCAGCAAGAGAGAAACAACTCATCTCATACAAGAGATAATTGGAGTGCTGTCACCAAAACGGTGGAGTATGAGACCCAGCCTCAGTAACTTCTCAAAGATGAACAATTAGACAGAAATCCACAAACAAAAGCACCTCTGAGAGAAGACTAGGTTTTACTTAAGAAATTTCAGGGGGACAGAGCACCAGTTGGTTAAGCATCTGACTCTTGGTTTTTGCTCAGGGCATGATCTCAGGACTCTGGGATCAACCCCTGCATCTAGATCCATGTTCAGTGTGGAGTATGCTTGAGATTTTCTCTCCTCCTTCCTCTTCCCCTCCCATTTGTACTCCCAATCTCTCTTTCTCTCTAAAATAAATAAACAAACAAACAAACAAATCTATCCTTTTTTTTGGGAGGGGGGATGTCAGTGGAAAAAGAAAAACAAAGCTGGGGCATCGCATTGTCTGATTTCATGCTATATTACAAAGCTATGATTACCAAGACAGCATAGCATTGGCACAAAAACAGACACATAGATCAATGAAACAGAATAGAATCTCCAGGAAATTGACCCTCAACTCTATAGTTAACTAATCTTCAACAAAGCAGGAAAAAAATCCAGTGGAAAAAAAAGACAGTCTCTTCAATAAATGGTACTGGGAAAATTGGACAGTATGTATAGAAGAATGAAACTTGATTATTGTCTTACACTATACACAAAGATAAACTTTAAATGGATGAAAGACCTCAGGGTGAGACAGGAATCCACCAAAATCCTAGATGAGAACACAGACAGTAACCTCTTCCACAATGGCCACAACAATTTCTTTCATGACACACCTCCAAAGGCAAGGGAGACAAATGTGAAAATGAAGTTTTGGGACTTCATCAAAATAAAATCTTCTGCACAGCAACAGAAATGGTCAACAAAACAGTGGCAACCCAAAGAATGTGAGAAGATATTTGCAAATGACACTACAGATAAAAGGCTGGTATCCAAGATCTGTAAAGAATTTCTCAAACTCAACACCCAAAAACAAAAAAGAAACAAAAAATCAAGTCAAAAAATGGGCAGAGAACATGAACAGACACTTCTCCAAACAAGACATACAAGTGGCTAACAGACACATGAAAAAATGCTCAACATTAGTAGCCATCAGGGAAATTCAAATCAAAACCATACTGAGATGCCTCCTAACACCAGTTAGAATGGCAAAAATTGACAAGGCAAGAAACAACAAATGTTGGAGAGGATGTGGAGAGGGGGGATCCCTCTTTCATTGTTGGTGGGAATGCAAGCTAGCACAGCCACTCTGTTTTTTCTTACAACATATAGCCAGCTGTCCCTTGAAGCTTCTAAATATGGCCAATTTCCATAGCCTTTATCATTGCCCCCAAATCCTAGCCAACATTCCCCACCTGTGTATTGCAGTTACCTTCAAATTGTTCTGTTTCCACAGTTGAGGAGATTCCTCAAAAAGTTAAAAATAGAGCTGTTCTGTGATCCAGCAATTGCACTACTGGGTATCTACCCCAAAGATATGGATGTAGTGAAAATAGGGCACATGCACCCTAATGTTTTTAACAGCAATGTACACAATAGTCAGACTGTGGAAGGAGATGAGATGCCCTTCAACAGACAAATGAATAAAGAAGATGTGCTCCATACATACAATGGAATATTACTCAGCCATCAGAAAGGATGAATACCCACCATTTGCATTGACATGGATGGAACTGGAGAGGATTACGCTAAGTGAAATAAGTCAGGCAGAGAAAGACAATTATCATATGGTTTCACTTATATGTGGAATATAAGGAATAGCACGAGGACATTAGGGGAAGGAAGAGAAAAATGAAGTGGGGGGAAATCAGAGGGGGAGATGAAACATGAGAGACTATGGACCCTGGGAAATAACCTGAGGGTTTCAGAGGGAAAGGGGCAGAG
Organism: Mustela erminea; assembly: GCF_009829155.1. Classification (NCBI taxonomy): domain Eukaryota; kingdom Metazoa; phylum Chordata; class Mammalia; order Carnivora; family Mustelidae; genus Mustela; species Mustela erminea. The sequence continues at coordinate 27,438,669 of NC_045618.1, forward strand.
GAATGGGTTGGCCTCATGATAGGTACTAAGGAAGGCATATATTGCAAGGACCACTCACTGCTATATGCAAACGGTCAGTCATGGAACACTCCAAAAGCTAATGATGTACTGTATTATGTTATGTATTATGTATCATGGAACACTCCAAAAGCTAATGATGTACTGTATTATGTTATGTACTAACATAACATAATAACATTTTAAAAAGTGGAGAAAAAAATAAGCAAAAAGGAAATGGGGGCATCACTTTAGCACTGGGTAATATTTTAAGAAAACTTAATGAAAGGTGAGGAGGTAAGACTAAGCTCCTAACGATCTGTGCAAGGAGTCTCAGCCTGAAGGAATAGAAAGTAAAAAGGCAGGAGCTTGCTTGACATGTCCGAGGAAAGCTGTGGAAGTCAGTGTAACTGGAGCTAAGTGGATAAAGAGAAGACTGATAGGAAGTGACATCAGAGGTGACTATGGCCAGATCAGCAAGGCATGTAGGCACTGCGAAACTGAGTTGTGTTGAGGAAAGTGGAAATCCTCAGTGGAGAATAGATGCTTGGGGGTAGAGCAAGAGTGGAAACAGAACAATTTGAAGGTAACTGCAATACACAGGTGGGGAATGTTGGCTAGGATTTGGGGGCAATGATAAAGGCTATGGAAATTGGCCATATTTAGAAGCTTCAAGGGACAGCTGGCTATATGTTGTAAGAAAAAACAAGGGCTCAGACTGGTTCTAGGATTTGGAGCCCTGAGAAATTGAGAAAATGATATTTTTATGAAAATGAGTAAGATTTGGGAAGGACACATCAGGGTTTGATTTGGGGCACATTAAGTTTGAGATGCATGTTTTAGCTCAGTGGAGAGGTGAAGGGGCAACTGGATACCTGAGCCCTGGAGTCTGCAGAGAAGCCCAGGAGTGGATGGAATTTAAAGCATGAACTTGGATAAGGCCACTTGTAATGAGTCTAGGGAATGAATTAGCCATAACTGAGTCCAGTGTTTGGGAGCTGAAAGGTGAAGAAGGCCATTGGAAGAAGACCAAGAAGGAATGACTGCATGAATAAGAGGAGAACCTTGAGGAGTCAAACAGGGAAAGGAGCACAAGGAGAAGAGAGGTTGCTTCTAACCTGCCGACAGGCCAGGTTAGAAGAGAACTAGGAGCATCACTGGATTTCTCACAAAGGTGAATATCATGAGGTCTTGAAGTGGGGTCAAGAGAAAAATGAAGAAGGATTACAGCAAGATGAGGATGGCAAGGATAGACAGTGATTTCAAAGAGTTTGGCTGTTAAAGAAAGTAGAAGAAAGGGAAGGGAGTCACAGAGTTGCATGGCTCATTGAGATTCTTCATGAGAGGGAGATGGTAGCATGTTTAGATCTTGATAAGAATGATGCAGTAGAGAGTGAAAAAAACATTACGGAGGAAAGAACTCTGGCTTTTGTGCTGGGTGGAGGTGCTGGCCTCCACTGAGAATAGGAATTCCCTCCATATAACTGGAAGGAATGTAGTATGTACTAGGCACCTACAGTGGTCATTGTTTGTGAAACCTCTACATGACTGCTTTCATCTTTGCTTCACAAAAGGGAAGCAAAGTCATCAACTTCTAGGAAGGAAGGAAAAGGCACTTGGAGGCTCAAAGGGAGATGAGACATATGCAGAAGTCGTCAAGACTCTTGGGAGAATGAGGCCCAGGGAGAAGTTGTGTGGCAGGCAGCAGTGAGGAGCCATGAGGGAAGTGCTGTGCTGTGGCTGGGAAGCAAGATGGCAATGTAGGACTTGCTGCTCCGCTCCACTATCTGTGCATATGGGGTGGGGGAAAAGGAGACAGACTTAACCTGGCAACAGGTGGTACTTTGCCAAAGGAAGGCTGTGAAACCAAATAGAGGCAAGGGAGTTGAGGATTAATACACAGAGATAATAATAGTCATGACAGATAGGTGTTTAAGGAGGAAAGAGACTGTAAAGGAGGGTGGATTAGCCAGAAGGACTGTTGAGCTGGGTCACAAAGTTATCAGCCACAAACAAGCAGGGTCCGGAACTGGGTTACATTTCTCTTTAGGGGTACAAAAAACTTTAAGGGAGCTAAAGCACATGGGTATTATTAAGGGAATCAATTACCAGATCTTCCATACATCATCAAAATGAGCTGCTTTCAGTCCTACACAATGGATGTCTGTGGAAAGAGACCCTGGAAAGAGACCAAGGAGGAGTGAATCCTGAATCATGGCCCTGTGGATGTTGAAAATCATGCAGGTGTTGGGAAAGGCTCTGCTTGGACTGATCCCAGCTGGGCCGCAAGTGATCCCCAACATAGGGAGAAATGCATGTGAGGTTGGACAGCTGCCTACCTCCAGGCCCATTGGGATGCCAGCCAGGGCTACACACACTGCTTGATGTGCTGAGCCAGGACCCTCTGTGTTCCTCTGAGATTGCTAGTTTGGATTTAGGTCTGCACAAAACAACTTCTTTTCTTGATATTGCTACAGGGTCATCCTAGGACAGCCATCACACTACCCCCTGAAATATTATTTGCAACAGCCCAGCACAGAGCCCAGTACAAGAACACCCAGCTAAGTGTCCACCACTGGGCTGGTCACTTCACCTATGTCCCCAAGGAATTCCGGGGGAAAAAAATGTGGCTAGCTCATACATTTTAAGTTAATATGTAAAATTTGTCATGCTAATTTAAAATAGTTCCCAAGAATGTAATTGCTACTGTATGTTGACATTATCAAACAAAAGCATTCCATCATTCTTTTAAATATACACACTTACATTTAAATACTGTAGTATCAATTCATCTAAAAATACATATAAAGCCCTTTTTCAGCTGTCTAAGCAGGAAGACACATGCCTTGCTGCCTGACCTCTAACCCCTACAATTAACATCCAATCCAGGACTCTGAGAATGATAGCTCCTGACTGAGTGCAAGATAATTAACAATTAAAGGGAGGCTAGAAAATGTAGTGATCTGAAGGGGCACGTGCACCCAAATGTTTATAGCAGCAATGTCCACAATAGCCAAACTATGGAAAGAACCTAGATGTCCATCAACAGATGAATGGATAAAGAAGATGTGGTATATATATATATATACAATGGAACACTACTATGCAGCCATCAAAAGAAATGAAATCTTGCCATTTGTGATGACGTGGATAGAATGAGAGGGTATTATGCTGAGCAAAATAAGTCAATCGGAGAAAGACAACTATCATATGATCTCCCTGATATGAGGAGGTGGAGTTGCAACATGGAGGGTTTGCAGGGTAGGAAAAGAATAAATGAAACAAGATGGGATCGGGAGGGAGACAAACCATAAGAGACTCTTAATGTCACAAAACAAACTGAGGGTGGCCAGGCAGAGGGGGTAGAGAGAGAGTGGTGGGGTTATGGACATGGGGGGAAGGTATGTGCTATGGTGAGTACTGTGAAGTGTGTAAACCTGGCGATTCACAGACCTGTACTCATGGAGCTAATAATAAATTATATGTTTATTAAAAAATTTTAAAATTTCAAAAAAATAAAATAAAGGGAGGCTAGATAGGCTGTCCCTTATAGGAATGAAAGAGACATGTGGCAGGAGATGCCCAGAGAGGGGCTGAGGTGGCCCAGATAGACAACAACAGGAAGAAATAGTGGTTCTCAGGGCAAGGGGCTGCCTGGGGACATGAAGCAATGCCAAAGGGGCAGCACAGCACTTTCAGGTGGACAGCTGCCCTAAGACAATGCAGTGTAATATCAGACAGTGAGTACCAAGAGGAGAGCCTGTTCTGCTAAAGAGAATGTAAAGAGCAGAAGCCAACAGGGTCAGTTTTGAAATTTGAGTTTATTGTCAACATTCGAGAATTGAGAATTTTTCATAGAAAAATAGTGATACCCTATTTTTTTTTGAAAAATCAAATGAGTTCATACACCAAGCCTACTTCCCTGCAGGGAGAAGATGCACCACACCTGGACAGGTACTGCCCTCCCTCTGACCCATCACACCTTGCCCTCCCTATGCCTATAGTACCTGCCCTTCCTGTCTTCATCACACCTCCTCTCCCTGGCCTAGCACACCTGCTCTCCCTCTACACCACCACACCTACCCTCCCTGCACCTACCACCTGCCTTCCTTAAACCCACCACCACTGGGGTCAGTGTTCACTTATCCTCAGCTAGCACTCTTGCTTGTTGTCATTTTGCTGCTGATGCCTGCGGACTCTCCCCAGGTGAGACATTAAATTTGGACACTCAGCTTAGAGACATGTTCCAGCCATCTCTGATAGAAGGGAAAGTGCTTGAGCCTGTGAGGAATTACCTACTCCTGGTTGGATTTCTTTTGTGTGGAATTTAATAAGCCATCTAAGGATGGCTTGCATCTTCACAGGGGATCCTGAGAGTAGAGAGGGTGGGATCATTATTCTGCAATGGCAGGCATATTGATAGTTGTAGGGGAACACCCCTGGTTGGAGCCTTGGCCCAGACCAGCACATCTCCAATGTACATGTGCAGGTGGTCACCCAGCATCTTGTCCAGGTAGGTTCTGACTTGACAGTTCTGACTAGCCAAGGCATGCATTTGTACAAGCTCCAAGGCTGCTGCCACCAAGACCCCACTTGAGATGGAGAGGCTGCACATTGTCAATGCAAAGCATTCCTTTTCTTCTTCCTGGAACTCCTATCATTACCATGCTTGGTCTCCTGGGTCTCACCAAATCTCTTATCTTTTTTCATGATTTTGATCCTTTGTATTTTTGCTCTGTACTTTTAGTTTTCTCTTTCACTTGGCTTCAAACCCACTTACTCAGGCCTAAAGCACTGACTCTTCAATTCATTATTCAACGTTTTTTTTTTTTTAAGTTATGGGTTTTAGTTCCAGAAAGTGTTATCACAATTTATTGTTTGTTTTCCTATGTCTCTGGGACATGTTATGATCAACCTTCTCTGAGGTTACTAGTGTCCCAAATGTGCCACTTGGGTTCCATGGAACTAGGATCTGGCAGTGTAATGACCAGTCCTTGGGTCATGGAAGGTGAAGGCACTGCAGGGTCCTCTCTCTATGCTCATAGCACCTGCCCTTCCTGTCCCCACCACACCTGCTCTCCTCAGCCGAGGCACTGCAGGGCCCCTCAGAAGTCGTTCTCTTTGGGAAGGGGGAAGCCCCTCCCAAAAAGGTGTGCACTGCCCCAAAGGGCTGACTTCCAACCTGACAGCCTGCCAGTACCACAGTGATCCAACTGCAGGAGCTCCTCCAACCTAATGGGGAAAACAGCATCTCTGCTGCTGTCATTTCTGTTTCTCTAACCCAGTGTGTTCTCAGCCTACACTATGATAGAGCTGGGATTCAAGCCCAGGCCCACCTTCTCCACAACCTGAACTATTTATTGCTACAAATGCTCATGTTATTAAACCCAACTGCAATCTGCTGGACCAGGTTCAACCCTCCACATTATTTTGATCCTGGATGTTTTAAGAAAAGATGAAAGATGAACTGGATATTGTACATAAACAATGAATCTTGGAACACTACATCAAAAACTAATGATATATTTTAGAGTGACTCACATAACACAATAAAAAAAAAAAGAAAAGATGAATGAAAACAAAATGAGATTATGTAAATAGCAAAAGCAAATGTGAAATGCTTCTGACTTTTACCACCCTGCAAGAGCATTTTTCTTTGCTAATAGTCTGCCCTCTGCCCTAGCACCTCCTGCAGGGCAGGTAGCAGGGAGGAGAAACCTAAAGGAAGAAGGTACATGAGAACAAGCCATGAAAAACTGACTTTCTCACCAAGGCTGAATGATAATACAGATAATGATGAGGATCCAAGAAGTCAGAGACAACCCACAAAATTATGTGCATAAATTACCATCCTTTGAGTTCAACATCCAGGACAAGAATAATCACATTTTAACTTGAAAATAGCCTGAGAATTCTTCCTATTCAAATGAGGCTGAAAAGATAAGGTTTAAATGGAAAAAGCTTGTCAGGGAATTCTCAATCATTAGCAATGTATTGCAGGTTTCCAATACAGTCTCTAGTACAATGTACTAGGGAGACCTAAGAAGGTGCCTACAAAATCAGGTCTGAGTTCATGTGTGGTTCCCATAGCTCCTTATCAGCTGTAGATAGGAAGGGGAAAGAAGGTAAACACAGATGTTAATGGGATTACCCTGTATGAAAATATTTGTTAAAGCTGAGAAACACAAACACCATATGATTTCACTCATAAGTGGAATTTAAGAAAACAACAACAAATGAATAAACAAAAAGCAGAATCAGACTTATAAATACAAAGAACAAACTAGTTGCTGGAGGGGAGGAAGGGAAAGGGTTGGGCAAAATGGGTGAAGGGGAGTGGGAGATACTGGTGCTCAGATATGGAATGAATAAATCACAGAAATAAAAAGCACAGCATAAATGATACAGTTATGATATGATAATAGGAATATATTGGGACAGATGATAGTTACACTGTGGTGAATACAGCATAATGTGTAAACTTGTCAAATCACTATGTTGTACACCTGAAACTGATATAACATTGTGTGTCAACTATATCTACAAAAAAAAAAGGAACACACTTAAAGCTATGGGCACTGAGTAATGTATAGAATTGTTGAATCATTATATTGTATAAAACAACATAACACTGCATGTTAACTATACTTCAATTAAAAAAATAAAAATTAAAGGGGCGACTGAGTGGCTCAGTCAGTTAAATGTACGACTCTTGTAGGCTCAGGTCTTGCCTCTCTCATGGTTGCAAGTTTGAACCCCCCACTAGGCTCCATGATAGGTGTGAAGCCTACTTAAAAATTAATTAATTGGGTGGGGGACAAGATGGCGGGGAAGTAGGAGGAGGCGCCTTTTCAACCTGTACCCTAAAGTGAGCTGATTACCTACCAAAGAACTCCAATCACCCATGAAATCAGCCTGAGATCAGAATTATACACATCTGGATCTCTACAGGGGCAGAAGACGCCAGTGGACAGGTAAAGCAGAGTGGGAATGGCGGACTGATATCGGAAGATTAACAAAAGGGGGAGGGAGCCACCAGAGGCCACCGGTTGGAAAGTAATACCCCCAATACCAGTGAGAGTGCCCTGCGTCTGGGGACCAGCATTAACTTGGAGACTGGTTGAAAGCACTCCAAAAGAGCAAAGGATCTCAGGGGGAAACTGTGGGAATTGGGGCTAGGGACAGGGGCTTAAGTCCCTGGTCCCAGGACAGCCTCCCCTGGCGCTGAGCCAGAGAGAGTGCGGTAGAGAAACCAGGTCTTTGTCCCTAAGCGCGCCCAAGAACACATGGGGTCCAGCTCCTGTGAGGGGCTGGGAGCCACACCAGATGGCAGAACGAGCGAGCCCTGCTATAGAGTCTGAGATGCGCATGCCCCTCATCCTCCCCTGAGAGAGGTACAAAGGCCCAGCTGGCGCCCTTTGATTACACGCCATTGTTTCAGAGCCTAAGACACGTGCACCAAACTCTCCCCCCAGAGAGGTGCGCAAAGGCCCAGCCTGGTGCTTTCGGACCTGCACCCCGTTCTCAGATCCTGAGACCCGTGCACAACCCACAGCCTTCCCTGAAAGAGGTGCACGCAAACCAGGTGCTCTTAGACCCAGAATGACCAGGCACTCCCAGCCCGGGCCAGCGGGAAAATCTCAGTGTGCAATCACTGCTTGGAACCTCTCTGGTGGTCTGGAGCTGCTCAGACAGCCACCGCTGCTGTGGCTTTGGGTACAAGCAAAAGATCCTGTGTCCCCAGGGACCACGACTCGGAACCTGCTCTGCCAGCGGCCAAGGGGGAACTTATTTGGGCTCTGCAGGCAGACTGAGGCTTCGCTCTGAGAGGGAGGTCAGTGTCCAGTTTATTTTCCTCTAAAACTACAAAAACCATCAAAAACGGTCAAGGTGAGAGAAAAAAAAGTGAACAAACATAAAAACCGCCAGAGAACAAAAGCTTGAAAAAAACCAGTTTCCTCAATGCCCACCCCCTTGAGGGGAGTGGGAGGACTTAACTCAGGGAACATCATTGACTGAAAACCCACGTGGCAGGCCCCTTCCCCAGAAAACAAATGAAGAAAGAGAAAGAAAAAAAAAAAGGCGGGGGGGGGGGACGACAAGAGAACAACCACGACTACTTCATAGGAAAACTTTTATTTTTTACTCGTTCCCACTATTCTGGTTCATTTTTTTATATATGGATAATTTTTTTAACCTATTTACCATCACAGTGGTATTCCATTATAACCTTCTAACCTGAATTTTTTGATACATACACCTATGTTTTTCTTTTGCATTTCAATTTTTGAAATTCTTTTTCTTAATTTTAGTTTAGTTTAGTCTAGTTTATTCCTTTTTATTTTTATTTTCTAATATTCATATAGAGTTAAACTTCACAGTAATCCCCTTTCCCCAATCAATATTGATTTCCCCAATCAATAAATAGGTTTATCCCTATAGGTAAACAAATTTATAATCCCCCTTTATCTTAGGAAAGTTGAGACCTTTAAGAAAGATATCAAGATACATCCATGAAGAATCAAAACAATGTTCCTTGCCCACACTGAGAATTTATAACAACTCTCCCACCTTTTTCTTCCACAACTGTTTCAGTGTTTTTGTGTTTGTCCTGATAGTATATAAATCTTACACTTGGGGTTCTTTTTGACAAGGTTCTAACTTTATTTGCATATATTTTTTTCTCCTGTCATGTACTTTTTTTTTTTAAGATTTTATTTATTTATCGGGGCGGGGGAGAGCAAGCACAGGCAGACAGAGTGGCAGCAGAGGCAGAGGGAGAAGCAGGCTCCCTGCTGAGCAAGGAGCCCGATGTGGGACTCGATCCCAGGACGCTAGGATCATGACCTGAGCCGAAGGCAGCTGCTTAACCAACTGAGCCACCCAGGCGTCCATCTTGTCATGTACTTTTATCAGTCTTTTTGTTTCTCTGTTTTTGTTTGTCTACTTCATAAATCTTACCATGGGACCCATTTGGGCTGAATATTCTCTTTCATCTTCCCTTTCTTTACTGTCTCTCTCTCTCTCTCTTTTTTTTTTCTTTTTCTTTTCTTTTTTCTCTTGTTTGGGTGGGGAATCCTGATTGCTCAGAAGAGTTCCAGGGTGCACCCTGACTGCACTGTGGTCAATATATCCAGCTACATCTGTTCAGTCATCTCTCACCAAAATGACTAGGAGGAGCAATGACCAACAGAAGAAAAATACAGAGATGGACGTTCTGCAACAGAGCTAATGGCTATCAACACAGACAATATGTCAGAAAGAGAATTCAGGCTAACAATTATCCAGGCAATAGCTAGGTTGGAGAAAGCCATGGATGACCAAATGCAATTGATTAGGGCTACGCTGAAAGCGACCAGACAGGATGTTCACGATGTTAGGGCAGAGCTAAAAGCTACCAGGGATGAGGTTCACAATGCTCTCAATGAGTTCCAATCTAATCAAAATTCTCTCAAAGCTAGGGTAACTGAGACAGAAGATTGAATTAGTGATCTGGAGGACAAAGAGATAGAGAGAAAGGATCATGAGGAAGCCTGGAACAAACAGCTTAGAAACCACAATAACAGAATCAGGGAAATAAATGATGCCATGAAACGTTCCAACGTCAGAATTATTGGAATCCCTAAAGGGGAGGAGAAAGAAAGAAGTCTAGAAGATATAGTGGAACAAGTTCTTCATGAAAATTTTCCCAATCTCGCGAATGGAACCAGTGTTCATGTACTAGAGGCTGAACGGTCTCCACCCAAGATTATACATTCCAAAAAAAATCACGACAGCTGATAGTCAAATTGGGGAATCATAATTGTAGGTATAATCTCTTGAAAGCCACTAGGACAAAGAAGCTCCTTATGTACAGAGGAAAGCCCATCAGAATAACTTCAGACCTGTCCACAGAGACCTGGCAAGCCAGAAAGGGCTGGCAAGATATATTCAGGGCACTAAATGAGAAGAACATGCAGCCAAGAATACTTTATCCAGCAAGACTGATATGCAAAATGGATGGAGAGATAAAGAGTTTCCAAGACCAGAAAGGCTTAAAAGACTATGCAACCACCAAGCCGACACTGCAGGAAATATTAAGGGGGGTTCTATAAAAGAGAAAAATCCTAAGAATAGCATTGAACAGAAATAAAGAGACAATATACAGAAAGAAAGATTTCAAAGGTAACACGATGTCAATAAAACCATATATATCAATAATCACTCGCAATGTGAATGACCTAAATGCGCCCATAAAATGGCCCAGGGTTGCAGATTGGATAAAACGACAGGACCCACCCATATGTTGTCTACAAGAGACCCATTTTGAACCTAAAGATACACCCAGACTGAAAGTGAAGGGATGGAGAAGCATTTTTCATGCCAATGGGCCTCAAAAGAAGGCCAGGGTAGCAATTCTCACATCAGATAAATTAGATTTTAAACTAAAGACTGTAGTCAGAGACACAGAAGGACACTATGTAATTATTAAAGGGACTATCCACCAAGATGATCTAACAATTGTAAATATCTATGCCCCCAATATGGGAGGAGCCAATTACATAAGAAAACTGTTAATCAAGATAAGGAGTCATATTGATATGAATACACTAGTAGTAGGAGATCTTAACACACCTGTCTCAGAAACAGACAGGTCATTGAAGCAGAAAATCAATAAAGAAACAAGAGCATTGAATGACACATTGGACCAGATGGACCTCATAAATATATACAGAACGTTCCACCCTAAAACAACAGAATACTCATTCTTCTCAAGTGCACATGGAACCTTCTCAAGAATAGACCACATACTGGCTCACAAATCAGGACTCAACCAATACCAAAAGACTGATATTAATCCCTGCATATTCTCAGATCACAATGCTTTGAAACTGGAGCTCAATCACAAGGAAAAGTTCCAAAGGAACTCAAACACCTGGAAGCTAAAGACCACCTTGCTTAAGAATGCTTGGATCAACCAGGAAATCAAAGAAGAACTGAAACAATTCATGGAAACCAATGAGAATGAAGACACTTTGGTCCAAAACCTATGGGATATAGCAAAGGCAGTCCTAAGGGGGAAATACATAGCCATCCAAGCTTCCCTCCAAAAAAATTGAAAAACCCAGAATACACAAGCTGTCTCTACACCTTAAAGAACAGGAGAATCAACAACAAATCAAACCAACTCCACACATAAGAAGGGAAATAATCAAGATTGGAGCTGAGATCAATGAGGTAGAAACCAGAGATACAGTAGAACGTATCAATGAAACTAGAAGCTGGTTTTTTTGAAAGAATCAATAAGATCGATAAACCATTGGACACACTAATCCAAAAGAAAAGAGAGAAAGCCCATATTCATAAAATTATGAGTGAAAAGGGAGAGATCACAACTAACACCAAAGAAGTAGAAACAATCATCAGAAGTTATTATCAACAGTTATATGCCAATAAGCTAAGCAACCTAGATGAAATGGATGCATTTCTGGAAAACTATAAACTCCCCAAATTGAACCAGGAAGAAATGGACAACCTGAAGAGACTGATATCTAGTAACGAGATTGGAGCAGTGATTAAAAACCTCCCAAAAAACAAGAGCCCAGGACCTGACGGATTCCCTGGGGAATTCTAAAATCTTTCAAAGAAGAAATAATACCTATTCTCCTGAAGCTGTTTCAAAAAACTGAGGCAGAAGGAAAACTTCCAGACCCTTTCTATGAAGCCAGCATTACCCTGATCCCCAAACCAGGCAAAGACCCTACCAAAAAGGAGAATTTCAGACCAATATCACTGACGAATATGGATGCTAAGATTCTCAACAAGTACCTACCAAACAGGATCCAACAGCACATTAAAAAGATTATCCACCATGACCAGTGGGATTCATTCCTGGGCTACAAGGATGGTTCAACATTCACAAATCAATCAATGTGATAGAACAAATTAATATGAGAAGAGAGAAGAGCCACATGGTCCTTTCCATTGATGCAGAAAAAGCATTTGACAAAATCCAGCATCCGTTCCTGATTAAAACACTTCAAAGTATAGAGATAGAGGGAACATTCCTGAACTTCATAAAATCTATCTATGAAAGACCCACAGCAAATATCCTCAATGGGAAAAAGCTTGCAGCCTTCCCGTTGAGATCAGGTACAAGACAAGGATGCCCACTTTCACCAATCTTGTTCAACATAGTATTAGAAGTCCTAGCAACAGCAATCAGAAAACAAAGAGAAATAAAAGGTATCCAAATTGGCAATGAAGAAGTCAAACTCTCTCTCTTCACAGATGACATAATCCTTTATATGGAAAACCCAAAAGAATCCACCCCCAAACTACTAGAACTCATACAGCAATTCAGCAACGTGGCAGGATACAAAGTCAATGTACAGAAATCAGTGGCTTTCTTATACACTAACAATGAAAAGACAGAAAGGGAAATTAGAGAATTGATTCCATTTACTATAACACCAAGAACCATAAGATACCTGGGAATAAACCTTACCAAAGAGGTAAAGGATCTGTACTCGAGGAACTACAACACTCATGAAAGAAATTGAAGAAGACACAAAAAGATGGAAGACCATTCCATGCTCTTGGATCGGAAGAATAAACATCTTTAAGATGTCTATACTGCCTAGTGCAATCTATACTTTTAATGCCATTCTGATCAAAATTCCACCGGTATTCTTCAAAGAGATGGAGCAAATAATCCTAAAATTTGTATGGAATCGGAAGAGACTCCAAATCGCTAAGGTAACGTTGAAAAACAAAAATAAAACTGGGGGTATCATGTTACCTCATTTCAAACATTATTACAAAGCTGTGATCACCAAGACAGCATGGTACTGACATAAAAACAGACACATAGACCAGTGGAACAGAGTAGAGAGCCCAGATAGGGACCCTCAACTCTATGGCCAAATAATCTTCGACAAAACAGGAAAAAATATACAGTGGAAAAAGGACAGTCTCTTCAATAAATGGTGCTGGGAAAATTGGACAGCTATATGTAGAAGAATGAAACTCGACCATTCTCTTACACCATACACAAAGATAAACTCAAAATGTATAAAAGACCTCAACGTGAGACAGGAATCCATCAGAATCCTAGAGGAGAACATAGGCAGTAATCTCTTCGATATCAGCCACAGCAACTTCTTTCAAGATATGTCTCCAAAGGCAAAGGAAACAAAAGCGAAGATGAACTTTTGGGACTTCATCAAAATCAAAAGCTTCTGCACAGCAAGGAAACAGTCAAGAAAACAAAGAGGCAACCCATGGAATGGGAGAAGATATTTGCAAATGACAGTACAGTCAAAAGGTTGATATTCAGGATCTATAATGAACTCCTCAAACTCAACACACACAAAACAGAAAATCATATCAAAAAATGGGCAGAAGATATGGACAGACACTTCTCCAATGAAGACATACAAATGGCTATCAGACACATCAAAAATTTTTCATTATCACTGGCCCTCAGGGAGATTCAAATTAAAACCACATTGAGATATCACCTTACAGCAGTTAGAATGGCCAAAATTAGCAAGACAGGAAACAACATGTATTGGAGAGGATGTGGAGAAAGGGGAACCCTCTTCCACTGTTGGTGGGAATGCAAGTTGGTGCAGCCTCTTTGGAGAACAGTGAGGAGATTCCTCAAGATATTAAAAATAGAGCTTCCCTATGACCCTGCAATTGCACTCCTGGGTATTCACCCCAAAGATACAGATGTAGTGAAAAGAAGGGCCATCTGTACCCCAATGTTTATAGCAGCAATGGCCACGGTCACCAAACTGTGGAAAGAACTAAGATGCCCTTCAATGGACAAATGGATAAGGAAGATGTGGTCCATATACACTATGGAGTATTATGCCTCCATCAGAAAGGATGAATACGCAACTTTGTAGCAACATGGACGGGACTGGAAGAGATTATGCTGAGTGAAATAAGTCAAGTAGAGAGACTCAATTATCATATGGTCTCACTTATTTGTGGAGCACAACAAATAGCATGGAGGACATGGGGAGTTAGAGAGGAGAAGGGAGTTGGGGGAAATTGGAAGGGGAGGTGAACCATGAGAGACTATGGACTCTGAAAAACAATCTGAGGGGTTTGAAGTGGCGGGGGTGTGGGAAGTTGCAGTACCAGGTGGTGGGTATTATAGAGGGCACGGATTACATGGAGCCCTGGGTGATGTGAAAAAATAATGAATACTGTTATGCTGAAAATAAATAAAAAATAAATTTAAAAAAAAGAAAGGAAGGAAAAAATAATTAATTAATTAAAAATTAAAGACAAAACAAAACAAAAAGGAAATATTTCCAAACAACTGGTGGACAGCCACTGTCAAAAGCCTCCAGTGCCATCATGCTCCAGCCATTTGGGTCGCACTCTGTTCCAAGCAAGTGAGAAATTAACAATGACACAAAGAGTAAGAAGAAAGGGGGCTTCAAGCTTCCTGCTTCAGAGGCTCCGTGTCTGTTCTGATTGCCCTAAACAATGATGAAATAGCAATATTAAGTTGATCTACTAATGTTAAATATTGTTTAATAGTATTACCATTAAAGATAAACAAAAGTCAAAATGAAGGGGAAAGCTCAATGAATAAGGAAAATTTAAAGGAACAAATCTAATCCCCAAAAAGCCCTGGGGTGCTCTTCCAAAGTCTGGCTGTGCTTGTGTTTTAATCTTCACTGAAGCCCCGTCCAGCCAAATTAGAGAGATAAACCCATCTATGATCTAGTTCTTTTGACTCTGGACACTGTGAAATAAGCACAAACTCAATGGCATGATCCTGCCAGTTAGAATTTAAGTCTTCTGCATTTTCTGAATTATTTAGTTTTCTATTCTGACCATTGGAGGAAGAGAAAGGTCACGAATAAAGGTGAATAGTGCTTCCTCCCTGCTCAGCTCACAGTTGACAGTATGAACACTGGAGGAATGCCCTCCAACTTAAAGATGCACTCTGGAGAGAAGACACCACCCAGAGAGAGATGGGGTTTTGTTTGTTTGTTTGTTTGGTCTATCCAACTAACTGCCTTGGAAAAATGGAATCATGCTCATAATTTTCTAAAGAAATTTTGAGTAAATGCCCCACAAACTTGTCAGGCACAGCCTCCATCTCCCCACCAGCACATCTGCCAGCATTACTAGTCATTGGAAATGCTGAATGTATCTGCCAGCTTTCTGATACTTTTTAATTAAGTTTCCACACATGTTAAAATCTCTACAGACGTGTCCTGTTGACCTGGAGAATGACTTTGGCCAGAGCATGTTCTCACAGCAGAATGAGGTTGGGCTGAAACACAGGCTCTCCTCTGCATGCTCAGCAGCAGGAACCTGGGTTGCAGCTCCAGTGTGTTTACTGCATTTCTGATGGGCACAGGCAGGCAAACCTATCTCTACCCCCATATTGACCTGATAGTATTTCCATAAAATTCTCTTGAGTCTTCTTGTTCAACCCCCAGGAAAACAGCAAAGCTGAGAACATGGGAATGTCACCAACATGAAATTCCACCCACCAGCCAGACATGTTTGGGCCCTCCAGACTAAGATGAAAATCTGTGTGGCTCCCCATGTTCTCCTCTGATGCAGCCACTGTGGACACCACCCACCAACCTGCTGAGTCACAGAACAGATTGGGCAATTTTAGAAAGCTGCATGCCAATTTATGCAATAACTGTATCTTTGGTCTCTCAGCATTTGGTGTCTGTCCATGTTGACTCACATAAACCAAGATCTTTCCTTTGGTCTGCTCCATAGTGAGCCATCGAGTGAATGGATATGCCCCGGATTCATGAGGGTAGTCCTCTCAGTACAGGGAAGGATGGACATGATCCTGGAGTTTGAGGCATGCAACAGAGAATGTCATGTTTATTTCTTAAAAATAAAACAAACAGGGGCACCTGGGTGGCTCAGTGGGTTAAAGCCTCTGCTTTCAGTTCAGGTCATGATCCCAGGGTTCTGGGTTGAGGCATCTGCCTTCAACTCAGGTCCCAGGGTCCTGAGATTGAGACCTGCATCGGGCTCTGTGCTCAGTGGGGAGCCTGCTTCCCTTCCTCTCTCTCTGCCTGCCTCTCTGCCTACTTGTGATCTTTGTCTGTCAAATAAATAAATAAAAATCTTTTAAAAACATAAAAAAATAAAACAAACAAGAAAACTCAAAGCAAAGAGAATACAATGTTTGAATTTCTTCATTTTGGGTGGTGAGCATACAGATATTTATTATACTATCCTCCATGATTCTGTAATAAAATTAACTGTTAAAATAAAAACATCAGAAGTGTCATATTTTTAGAAAATGGAGGGGCCTACATTACTAACAATAGGTACCTTCTCATTCACTCCCAGAGAGGATCTGGGTCCTAAAACCTAGAAGCTTCCCCAGGAGGCAGGTATAGCAGCTTCATGAATATGCAGAGCCCCAAGGGCAGATTAGGGTTTGCTGTGGCTGCACTGTGTAGCATCATGGGTTCACACATGTTGGGTCTTCTGGAGACTACCTCATCTGGAGAATGGAAGGAACACACAAGCTGGTCCAGTGTTTCAGAAGCCCAGAGCCCAGCTGCTTTAGTCTTCTTGAGAAATGCCACTGTTGTTGGCCCTCTGTGGGGCCACAGCATCACAGCCAGTCATGACAGTGCCTGCTGAGCCGATACCAGGACATTCAACAACATGTGTACAACTTCTCTAACACAGAACTTCATGACTAAATAACAGGCACAAAATGAGCTCAGAATTACTGAACCTGGACCATGGAAGAATAGTAGCTAGTAGAGAGTCAATCGGGTGACAATCTCAGGGAATGAGTGAGCAACATTGAGTGCCAGGTCAGCCTAAGGTCCTGTGAGAGAGAGAAGCACTGTCCTACTCCTCACTGCAGATTCTCCACTCTACTCACTTGGGCCAATGTGTTACAAGACGATGAATATCATGGAGCCCCCTGGCATAGGCTGTTGTGCAGGAGTATGGTTGGGCCCTCGACATCACAAGAACAGAGAAAATTCCCCTGTCCAGAATCCAGTCATGTCTTCATGCATTCACACATGTTTAGCACACCTGGGGCCTCAGTTGTTCATGACATTATCCCAGGTTCCTGTATGCAAGCTCCCATTCCTGCCTTTACATTGTCCATCAGGAATTAACAGTTCTACCATACACCTATCAGCAGTGTCAGAAGACAGCAGAAACTGGGCTAGTCATCCTTGTATAAGGTCTCTAATATGTATCCCAATTTCACCTGCAGTCAGGACCACACAGAAAACTCAAAATCCTGCCCAAGCCAAGCATCAGAAGCCACACAAGCCAATTAGAACACATTCTGTTTTCACAGGAAATAAATAATGAATGTCTTGTCTTCAACCAGCCTATCTTTGGTATCTTACAATTTTCTTTAAAAAAGAAAAAAATAAACATTGTTTTTTCCATGAGATGTGGCAGCTCTCAGTTGGGCTAACCCTGAAACAACTAATTACTGATGTACTACCCACTGTAGCTGCAGGCCCATGGATTCCAGCCTACAGTGTGGACTCAGCACTCCTGGTCCTGCTGGCCCCAACACTTGCCACAAATTTCCTCTATCGCTATGATTGCAGCAAAGGGACTAGGTTCATTCTCTGCTTCCTCTGGTGAGCCTAGATCATGTCCAGGCTGAAAGTCGGGTCATTATCACATGGAGGAATGGTGCAACTCACCATTGTTGCCGTGAATGGGATGTTGTCAATCAAGGATGATGCAATGGCTGAAACCCATACTACCAGGATGATGGCAGTTGTGAGACGCTGATCCTCTGGGACCATCTGGAAGGGAGCAGATAGTACCAGTGCTACATATCACAGAGGCATTGATAAATCATATACATTGAGGAGGTGATGGTAAGACACGTGGAACTCACAGGGCTATTGGTCCGTCCTTTCACACAAGAGAAGACCAAGACAGACCCAGGTGTACAAACAGGACCAGCCTGGGCTTTCCTGGCTAATACCATGAGCCTCAGCAAGGTCTACAAGAAACTGAGGAGAATGACCCTTAGCCACACCTAAGCCAATGCCCCTGGGGAGGGGAGAAGGGTCACCCCATTCTTTGTGGCAGCACACACTAATTACACAAAACTTATCTCCTGGCAGAGCCCTGTGTCTGTGCATTCATTTATCAACACTGTTGTCCCTTTTGCTCTCCTTCTTAGACAGTTTTAACTGAAGGCTAATAGCAAAATTGCAGGCATCTATAATTATATATTCTTTGGAACAATCTCCCCTCATTTCTAGGCTACACAGGAAAAAAATGTTCCCTGCTATAATTTTTACATAATCTGTGACATATTCTTAACCAGATTTTTTTTTTACAAATCAAAGTAACAGTGGATGAAACACATTCTATTGCAGTATTTAATGTACCTTTATTAGCAAAGCAGTCTGTTCTCCAACATATTCTATTAAGTGGAGATGTGCCAGTGCCTAGAAGAAATGGATATATGATGAGAATCAGTTTAAAACCCCAATATTATGTGCAAATTTTTTTTTCAAAAAATCTTTAAAATGAAAACAAGTGAACATAAGGCAAGTTCAGGCTCTCATGTCTTATGAAGGATCAAACATAAGTACACAGTCTATAAATAATTTACTATCAGGTAAACACACTGAAGATTCACTGAAAAGAAAGCACAATACCACAGGCAGGAATTTCTCATCGATTTGTGTTACTGTCCACATTAAATTTAAATTCAAATGGAATGCTTTTTAATCTCTTTAAGATTGGTGTATAGGGGCACTGTTCAACTGTACATAAAGAAATGTCATTCCATGTAGGTCATTCAAGTAAGTTGCATTTCAAATTTATTTTTGAAGTTCAACATCATAGTTAGAGTTTTAGAAGAATCAAAGAAAATGCATGGTTTTTGTAACTGTCAAAGAAAAAAATAAAAGATCTATTTAACTGAAGCATGTAACTATTTTCTCAAGACTAGACAAATTGAGAAAATTGTGTCCAAGGAAAGGTAGGAAAGAAAATTAGATGAAGGTGGTGAGTTCAAGAACTGTTTTGCTCAGGCTGCCACCTTGGTTCCAGCCAAGGAAGGGATGCTCTGCTGCTCATGATGAATCCTGAACAGTAAGCACCAATAGAGAACCAAACATGGGCATGACATAGCTTCCTTTGCACCTCTCAAGTATGACCTTTACACTGTGATGTCACCACTGAATGACTATAAATATTGAAAACTTTAGCTAGACCATGTTTAAATACATGTTTACAACTCCTCTACTCACATGTAGAGCTATTTGTTAACCCTCATTTAAAAGCTGTGGAAGGGGCACCTGGGTGGTTCAGTGGGTTAAGCCTCTGCCTTTGGCACAGGTCATGGTCTCAGGGTCCTGGGAGCGAGCCCTGCATTGGGCTTTCTGCTCAGCAGGGAGCCTGCTTCCCCCTCTCTCTCTGCCTGCCTCTCTGCCTACTTGTGATCTCTCCCTCTCTCTCTCTCTCTGTCAAATAAATAAATAAAATCTTTTAGAAAAAGTGAATAAAAGCTGTGGAAACAAAATGTTGGTTTTTTAAAATCACAATTCTCAATCAAATATGCTATTATATCAAGAAAACCACAAAGATAAATCATTTTATATAAAACTGTTCATAAATCAAGTCAGCAGTGTTGACCTTAGGAAATAAACCATTCTTTATTGCAGCAGTTATCCTATACATTGTGGGATGTTTAACATCCCTGGCTTCCAGTCCCCAGTGTGAAAATGAAAAATGTCTCCAGACTGTGCCAACAGTGCCACAAAATAAGCCCTGACCACTTGATAAGAAACACTCATAATAATTCATAATAATCCATAAATAAATAAAAATTTTAATTTGCAAAACACAATCACATTGGTCATTTTATTTCATTCTATACTATTGATTGAAAGAAAAGCCAGAGGTCTAAAACAGATTAAAATTTCCTGCTACCCAAAAAATGAATAATCAAGTCAAGAAATAGGCAGAAGACATGAAGAGACTCTTCTCCAAATAAGACATACAAATGGCTAACAGACACATGAAAAAATGCTCAACATCATTAGCCATCAGGGAAATTCAAATCAAAACCACAATGAGATACCACCTTATACAAGTTAGAATGGCAAAAATTTACAAGGTAAGAAAGAACAGATGTTGGAGAGGATGTGAAACCCTTTTTCATTGTTGGTGGGAATACAAACTGGTATAGCCACTTTGGAAAGCAGTATTGAGGTTCCTCAAAAAGTTAAAAATAGAGCTACTCTATGACCCAGCAATTGCAATATTAGGTATTTACTCCAAAGATACAGATGAACTGAAAATAAGGGGCACATACACCCCAATGCTCATAGCAGCAATATTCCCAATAGCCAAACTGTGGAAGGAGACAAGACACCCATTAACAGATGAATGGATAAAGATGTGGTCTATATATACAACGGAATATTACTCTGTCATCAGAAAGGATGAATACCCACCATTTCCATCGACATGGAAGGAACTGGAAGGGATAATGACAAGTGAAATAAACCAAGCAGAGAAAGACAATTATCATATGGTTTCACTCATATGTGGAACATAAGGAATAGCACTGAGGACATTAGGGGAAGAAAGGGAAAGCTGAAGGGAGGGAAATCAGAGGGGAATATGAACCATGAGAGACTCTGGACTCTGGGGAAAAAATCTGAGGGTTTCAGAGGTGTAGAAGGTGTAGATTAGGGTAGCATGGTGATGGGTTTTAAGGAGGCACGTGTTGCAATGAGCACTGCTATACACAAATAAATCATAGTACACTACATCAAAAACTAATGATGTTTAGTGACTAACATAACATAATTTTTAAAAAATCCTTCCTGCTAGAAATCAAATAGAGATGATTATATATGTGTGTATACATACACATACATATACACGTACATACACATACACAGGATTATGTCCACACCTTGATGTGTGCCTATAAACAACCACCTATTTATATATTTATTGTCATATAATTAACCAACATACCAATATTCATGGTATGCAGTATAAAAGAACATAAAGGAAAATCTTTAAAATACTTGAACATTACATCTAATAACTCAGATCAAAGTAACTGATTTTTTTTATTGTGTTATGTTAGTCACCATAAAATACATCATTAGTTTTTTTTATGTAGTATTCCAAGATTCATTGTTTACATATAACATGTAGTGTTCCATGCAATACATGCCTTCCTTAATACCCACCACTAGGCTCATCCATTGTGCCACACTTCTCCCCTCTAAAGTCCTCCGTTTGTTTCTCAGAGTCCGCATTCTCTCATGGTTCATCTTCCCCTCCGATTCCTCCCCGGCTTTCAATTCTCCTTTCCACTTCTTTGGAGAAGTGTCTGCTTATATCTTCTACCCATTATTTCACATGATTATCTGTTTTTTGGGTGTTGAATTTGAGGAGTTCTTTCAAGATCTTGGATATCAGCCCTTTGTCTGTAGTGTCATTTGTGAATATCCTCTCCCATTCCATGAGTTGCCTCTTTGTTTTGTTAAGTGTTTCCTTTTGCTTTACAGAGGCTTCTTATCTTGATGAAGTCCCAAAAGTTCATTTTGCTTTTGTTTCCTTTGCCTTTGGATACATGTCTTGAAAGAAGTTGCTATGGCCAATGTTGAAGACATTACTGCTTATGTTCTCTTCTAAGATTTTGGTAGATTCCTGCCTCACATTGAGGTCTTTCATCCATTTCGAGTTTACCTTTGTGTATGGTGTAAGAGAATGGGTCAAGTTTCATTCCTCTATACATAGTTTTCCAATTTTTCAAGCACCATTTATTGAAGACATTGTCTTTTTTCCACTGTGTATTTTTTCCTGCTTTGTCAAAGATTATTTGACCATAGAGTTGTGGGTCCATATCTGGGCTCTCTGTTCCATTGGTCTGTGTGTCTGTTTTTTGCTAGCACCATGCTGTCTTGGTGATCACAGCTTTGTAGTAAAGCTTGAAATCAGGCAACATGATGGCCCCAGCTGTGTGTTTTTCTTTTTCAGCATTTCCTTAGCAACTCAGGGACTTTTCTGGTTCCACACAAATTTTAGGACTGTTTGTACCAGCACTTTGAAGAATGCCAGTGGAATTTTTGCTGGAATGGCATTGAAAGTATAGCTTGCTCTTGGGGGAGAAGTCAAGATGGCAGAGAAGTAACAGGCTGAGATGACATCGGGTAACAGGAGATCAGCTAGGTAGCTTATCAAGCCATTCTGACCACCTACAAATCCAACAGGAGATCAAAGGGAAGAAGAGAAGCAATTCTAGAAACAGAAAATTGATCACTTTCTGAAAGGTAGGACGGGCAGAGAAGTGAATCCAAAGCAACGGGAAGATAGACCACAGAGGGAGGGTCTGGCTCCTGACAACTGGCAAAGCAATGGAGCACAAAATCAGAACTTTTAAAAGTCAGATCCACTGAGGGACATTGCTCCAGAGGCTAAGCTGGGGTAAAGCCCATGCGGGGACATCGTGGTCTCAGGTCCTGTGGGGTCAAGAAGGATCAGGGTGTCTGAGTGTCACAGAGTTCACAGGTATTAGAGTGGGGAAGCCAGCTACAGAGACAGAGCTGAGAAGTGAGCTCTCTTCTTGGGATTACCTTCAATTGTGATCCATGGCAAGGGCCACTGTTTGTAAGTAGGGACCCCACAAGATCCAAGATACCCCTCTGGAAGAGCACAGGGATCTGCAGGTTTTGGGGACTCCAGGCAGGGCTGTGTGCCAGAGACAGAGACAATTGGTCACAGTCTGGATGGGCTCAGAGTGCAGCTGGAGGCCAGGGAGATGGGAGTGATTGAGTGTTTTTCTCTGAGGGTGCACTGAGGACTGGGGCCCTGAGCTCTTGGCTTCTCTGAGCTGGAGATTGGGAGGCCGCCATTTTCATTCCCATCCTCCAGAACTCTACAGAAAGCAGTCAGGGAACAAAAGTTCCCGAAAGTGAAGACTATAGGATTACATAGCCTGGCCCCTGGTAAGGGCGGGGCATTCCGTCTCGGACAAAGACACTTGAGAATCAAGTGTCTCGGAACCCTCCCCCAGAAGATTCCAAGAAATTCAGCCAAGACCAAGTTCACTTACCGAGGAGAACAGAGGAATTCCAGAGGAGGAGAAAGCAAGGCATGGAATTCATGGCTTTCTCCCAATGATTCTTTAGTCTTGCAAAATTAATTAATTTTTTTAATTTTATTTTTTCTTATGCTAAATTTTTTTAACTTTTACTCTTTCCTCTTTTAATGTTTTTTAACTAGTTTATCTTAAAAATACCTTTCAAAAAATCTGTCTTGAACCTTCATTATTATAGTCGTATTTTATCCTTCATTGTATCTAACTTTATTTTTTGTATACACATTAGTGTTTTTTCCTCTAAAAAAATCTGGGATACAACTTCTTCTAATAGATCAAAATATACCATAAATCTAGCACAGGCCTTTGTTCTAGTCTCCAGCCTGAACAAATTCTCTCCACTTTCTTTTTCTTTAGTCTCCCAACCAACTTATCAACTCCATTTTTAGAAATTAAAAAAAAAAATTCTTTTGCATCTGTTTTTGTTTTTTTAAATTTTTTATTTCTTTTCAGCGTAACAGTATTCATTGTTTTTGCACCACACCATTGCTCCATGCAATCCGTGCCCCCTCCAATAACCAACAATTGGTTCCCTTTTTTTTTTTTCAGCATAACAGTATTCATTATTTTTTCACATCACCCAGTGCTCCATGCAATCCGTGCCCTCTATAATACCCACCACCAGGTACCCCGACCTCCCACCCCCTGCCCCTTCAAAACCCTCAGATTGTTTTTCAGAGTCCATAGTCTCTCATGGTTCACCTCCCCTTCCAATTTCCCACAACTCCCTTCTCCTCTCTAACTCCCCATGTCCTCCATGCTATTTGTTATGCTCTACAAATAAGTGAAACCATATGATAATTGACTCTCTCTGCTTGACTGATTTCACTCAGTATAATCTCTTCATGTCCCGTCCATGTTGCTACAAAAGTTGGGTATTCGTCCACACATAATACTCCATAGTGTATATGGACCACATCTTCCTTATACATTCATCCATTGAAGGGCATCTTGGTTCTTTCCACAGTTTGGCGACCGTGGCCATTGCTGCTATAAACATTGGGGTAGAGAGGGCCCTTCTTTTCACTACATCTGTATCTTTGGGGTAAATACCCAGTAGTGCAATGGCAGGGTCATAGGGAAGCACCAAGATCCATAATATACCTGGGAATAAACCTAACCGAAGAGGTAAAGGATCTGTACTCGAGGAACTACAGAACACTCATGAAAGAAATTGAAGAAGACACAAAAAGATGGAAGACCATTCCATGCTCTTGGATCGGAAGAATAAACATTGTTAAAATGTCTATACTACCTAGAGCAATCTACACTTTCAATGCTATTCTGATCAAAATTCCACCAGTATTCTTCAAAGAGATGAAGCAAATAATCCTAAAATTTGTATAGAATCAGAAGAGACCCCAAATCACTAAGGAAATGTTGAAAAACAAAAATAAAACGGGGGGCATCACGTTACCTGATTTCAAGCTTTACTACAAAGCTGTGATCACCAAGACAGCATGGTACTGGCATAAAAACAGACATATAGACCAGTGGAACAGAGTAGAGAGCCCCTCAACTCTATGGTCAAATAATCTTTGACAAAACAGGAAAAAATATACAATGGAAAAAAGACAGTCTCTTCAATAAATGGTGCTGGGAAAACTGGGCAGCTATATGTAGAAGAATGAAACTCGACCATTCTCTTACACCATACACAAAGATAAACTCAAAATGGATAAAGGACCTCAACGTGAGATAGGAATCCATCAGAATCCTAGAGGAGAACATAGGCAGTAATCTCTTCGATATCAGCCACAGCAACTTCTTTCAAGATATGTCTCCAAAGGCAAAGGAAACAAAAGCGAAGATGAACTTTTGGGACTTCATCAAAATCAAAAGCTTCTGCACAGCAAAGGAAACAGTCAAGAAAACAAAGAGGCAACCCACAGAATGGGAGAAGATATTTGCAAATGACAGTACAGACAAAAAGTTGATATCCAGGTTCTATAATGAACTCCTCAAACTCAACACACACAAAACAGAAAATCATATCAAAAAATGGGCAGAAGATATGGACAGACACTTCTCTAATAAAGACATACAAATGGCTATCAGACACATGAAAAAATGTTCATCATCACTAGCCATCAGAGAGATTCAAATTAAAACCACATTGAGATATCACCTTACACCAGTTAGAATGGCCAAAATTAGCAAGACAGGAAACAACATGTGTTGGAGAGGATGTGGAGAAAGGGGAACCCTCTTCCACTGTTGGTGGGAATGCAAGTTGGTGCAGTCTCTTTGGAGAACAGTGTGGAGATTCCTCAAGAAATTAAAAATAGAACTTTTTCATCATTATAGTCATATTCCATCCCTTCATTGTGTGTACCCTTATATATGTTTTTCCTTCTTTAAAATTTTGGGAGGTAGTTTCTTCTAAAAGATCAAAATACTCCCCAAAATAAGTTGGTGACCCTGTTCTATTCACCAGCCTAATATATATATTTTTTCTGTTTTATATTTTTTCCCTTTTTTAAAAAATTTTCTTTCTTTTTTCTCTTTCCTGAACTTCTTTTTGCCCCCTTTCTTCTTCCCACAATTTGAGGTCTCTTCTGATTTGGTTAAAGCACATTTTCCTAGGGCCTTTGCCACCTTTTTAGAATTTTACTCGCACCTTCATATATTCTTATCTGGATAAAATGACAAGATGCAAAACTCATCACAAAAATAAGAACAAGAGGCAGTATCAAATGTTAAGAACCTAATCAATATGGACATTGGTAATATGTCAGATCTAGAGTTCATAATGATGACTCTCAAGGTTCTAGCCAGGATCAAAAAAAGCATGGAAGATATTAGAGAAACCCTGTCTGGAGAAATAGAAGTACTTTTTGGAGAAATAAAAGAACTAAAATCTAACCAAGTTTAAATAAAAAAAAAAAAAAGCTATTCATGAGGTGCAATCCAACAGGAAGGCTCAAAAAAAAAAATGGAGGCTCTTACTGCTAGAATAAATGAGGCAGAAGAAAGAATTAGTGATATAGAAGACAAAATGATGGAGAATAAAGAAGCTGAGCAAAAGAGGGACAAACAACTCCTGGACCACAAGGGGAGTATTCAAGAGATAAGTGATACTGTAAAATGAAACAACCTTAGAATAATTGGGATTCCAGAAAAAGAAGAAAGAGAGAGGGAAGCAGAAGGTATATTGGAGAGAATTATTGTAGAGAATTTCCTTAAAATGACAAAGGAAATAAGCATCAAAATCCAGGAGGCGCTGAAACCCCCCTCAAAATCAATAAGAATAGGTCCACACCCCATCATCTACTAGTAAAATTTACAAGTCTTAGCGACAAAGAGAAAATCCTGAAAGCAGCCAGGGAAAAGAAGTCCGTAACATATAATGGTAAAAATATTAGATTGGCAGCAGACTTATCCACAGAGGCCTAGCAGGCCAGAAAAAAACTGGCGTGATATATTCAGGCCACTAAACAAGAAAAACATGCAGCCAAGAATACTATATCCAGCTAGGCTATCATTGAAAAAAGGAGAGATAAAAGGCTTCCAGGACAAACAAAAACTAAAAGAATTTGTAAACACCAAACCAGCTCTACAGGAATTATTGAAATGGGTCCTCTCAGCAAAGAGAGAACCTGAAAGTAGTAGAACAGAAAGGAACAGAGATAATACACAGTAATAGTCACCTTACAGGCAATACAATGACACTAAATTCATATCTTCAAATAGTTACCCTGAATGTAAATGGGCTAAATGCCTCAATCAAAGGACATAGGGTATCATTAAAAAAAAAAAATCAATATGCTGTCTACAAGAAACTCACTCTAGACCCAAAGAAAACTCCAGATTTAAAGGGAGGGGGTGGGAAAAAATTTCCATGCTAATGGACATCAAGAGAAAGCTGGGTGGCAATCCTTATACCAGATCAATTAGATTTTAAGCCAAAGACTATAAAAACAGATGAGGAAGGACACTATATTATACTCAAAGGGTCTGTCCAATAAGAAGATCTCACAATTTTAAATATCTATGCCCCCAACATGGGAGCAGCCAACTATATAAACCAAGTAATAACAAAATCAAAGAAACACATTTACCATAATACAATATTAGTAGGGGACTTTAACACTATCCTCACTGAAATGGACAGATCATCCAAGCAAAAGATCAACAAGGAAATAAAGGCCTTAAATGACACACTGGACCAGATGGACATCACAGATATATTCAGAAAATTCTATTCCAAAGTAAAAGATACACATTCTTCTCTAGTGCACATGGAACATTCTCCAGAATAGATCACATCCTGGGTCCTAAATCAGGTCTCAGCCAGTATCAAAAGATTGGGATCATTCCCTGCATATTTTCAGACCACAATGCTCTGAAGCTAGAACAAAATTACAAAAGGAAATTTGGAAAGAACCCAAATACATGGATACTAAACAGCATACTTCTAAAAAATGAATGGGTCAACCAGGAAATTAAAGAAGAATTGAAAAGATTCATGGAAACAAATGATAATGAAAACACAAGGGTTCAAAATTTGTGTGACACAGCAAAGGCAATCCTGAGAGGAAAACATATAGTGATATAAGCCTTTCTCAAGAAACAAGAAAGGTCTCAAATACACAACCTAACCCTACACCTAAAGGAGCTGGAGAAAGAACAGCAAAGAAAGCCTAAACCCAGAAGAAGAAGAGAAATCATAAAGGAGCTGGTTCTTTGAAAGAATTAATAAGATTGATAAACCCCTGGCCAGACTTATCAAAAAGAAAAGAGAAAGGAACCAAAAAAATAAAAACATGAGGGAAAGAGTAGAGATTAGAACCAACACCAAAGAAATAAAACAATTAAGAACATATTAGGAGCAACTATATGCCAGCAAATTTGACAATCGGGAAGAAATGGATGCATTCTTAGAGACATATAAACTACGAAAACTGAACCAGGAAGAAATAGAAAACCTGAACAGACCCATAACCAATAAGAAGATTGAAGCAGTCATCAAAAACCTCCCAACAAACAAGAGTCCAGGGACAGATGGCTTCCCAGGGGCATTCTACCAAACATTTAAAGAATTAATTCCTATTCTCCTGAAACTGTTCCAAAAAATAGAAATGGAAGGAAAACTTCCAAACTCATTTTATGAGTTTACCTTGATCCCAAAACCAGACAAGGATCCTATCAAAAAAGAGAATTACAGCCCAATATCCTTGATGAACACAGATGCAAAAATTCTCTCCAAAATACTAGCCAATAGGATCCAACAGTACATTAAAAGGATTATTCACTACGATCAAGTGGGATTTATTCCAGGGCGACATTTGGTTCAACATTCACAAATCAATCAATGAGATACAATACATTAGTAAAAGAATGAACAAGAACCATATGATCCTCTCAATAGATGCTGAAAAAGCATTTGAAAAAGTACAGCATCCTTTCCTGATCAAAACTCTGCAAAGTGTAGGGATAGAGGGCATAGACCTCAATGTTATCAAAGCCATCTATGAAAAACCCACCGCAAATATCATTCTCAATAGGGAAAAACTGAAAGCTTTTCTGCTAAGGTTGGGAACATAGCACGGATGTCCATTATCACCACTTCTATTCAACATAGTACTAGAAGTCCTAGCTTCAGCAATCAGACAACAAAAAGAAATTAAAGGCATCTAAATTATCAAAGAAGTCAAACTCTCACTCTTTGTAGATAATATGATACTTTCTGTGGAAAACCCAAAAGACTCCATTCCAAATCTGCTAGAACTTGTACAGGAATTCAGTAAAGTGTCAGGATATAAAATCAATGTCCAAAAATCAGTTACATTTCTTTACACCAACAACAAGACATAAGAAAGATAAATTAGGGAGTCAATCCCATTTACAATTACACTCAAAACCATAAAATACCTAGGAATAAACCTAACCAAAGAGGCAAAGAATCTGTACTCATAAAACTATAAAATATTCATGAGAGAAATTGAGGAAGACACAAAGAAATGGAAAAATGTTCCATGCTCATGGATTGGAAGAAAAAACATTGTGAAAATGTCTTTGCTACCTAAAGCAGTCTACACATTTATGCGATCCCTATCAAAACCTCATCCATTTTTTTTTAAGAAATGGAACAAATTATCCTATAATTTATATGGAACCAGAAAAGACCCCAAATAGCCAGAGGAATATTGAAAAAGAAAGCCAAAGTTGGTGGCATCACAATTCCAGACTTCAAGCTCTATTACAAAGCTGTCATCATCAAGTATGGTCCTGGCACAAAAACAGATATATAGATCAATGGAACAGAATAGAGAACCCAGAAGTAGACCCTCAACTCTATGGTCAACTCATCTTCAACAAAGCAGGAAAGCTGTCCAATGGAAAAAAGATAGACTTTTCAAAAAATGGTGTTGGGAAAATTGGACAGCCACATGCAGAAGAATGAAACTGGACCATTTCCTTACACCACACACAAAAATAGATTCAAAGTGGATGAAAGACCTCAATGAGAGAAAGGAATCCATCAAAATCATTGAGGAGAACGTGGGCAGAAACCTCTTCGACCTCAGCCGCAGCAACTTTTTCCTAGGAACATCACCAAAGGCAAGGGAAGCAAGGGCAAAAATGAACTTTTGGGACTTTATCAAGATCAAAAGCTTTTGCACAGCAAAGGAAACAAAAGACAACTGACAGAATGGGAGAGCATATTTGCAAATGACATAACAGATAAAGGGCTAGTATCCCAAATCTATAAATAACTTATCAAACTCAACACCCAAAGAACCAGTAATCCAATCAAGAAATGGGCAGAGAACATAAACAGATATTTCTGCAAAGAAGACATTCAGATGGCCAACAGACACATGAAAAAATGCTCCACATCACTCGGCATCAGGGAAATACAAGTCAAAACCACAATGAGATACCACCTCACACCAGTCAGAATAGCTAAAATTAACAAGTCAGGAAATGACAGATGCTGGTTAGGATGCAGAGAAAGGGGAACCGTCCTACACTCTTGGTGGGAATGCAAGCTGGCACCATCACTCTGGAAAACAGCATGGAGGTTCCTCAGAAATTTGAAAATAGAGCTACCCTATAACCCAGCAATTGTACTACTGGGTATTTACCCTAAAGATACAAATAGTGATACAAGTAGTGATCCAAAGGGGCATGTGCACCTGAATGTTTATAGCAGCAATGTCCACAATAGCCAAACTATGGAAAGAACCTAGATGTCCATCAACAGATGAATGGATAAAGAGGTATAAGAGAAGGTATTATGCTTAGTGAAATAAGTCAATTAGAGAAAGACAACTACGATATGATCTCCCTGATATGAGGAAGTGGAGATGCAATGTGGGAGGTCTGGGGGTTGGGGAAAGAATAAATGGAACAAGATGGGATGAGGAGGGAGACAAACCATAAGAGACTCTTACTCTCACAAAAAAAAAAAAAAAAAAAACTGAGGGCTGCCGGGAGGAGGAGGGTAGTGAGAGGGTGGTGGGGTTATGGACATTGGATAAGGTATGTGCTATGATGAATTCTGTGAAGTGTGTAAACGTGGCAACTCACAGGCCTGTACGCCTGGGACTAATAATACATTATGTGTTAATTTAAAAAAAAAAGAAAGTATAGCTTGTTCTCAACAGTATAGACATTTTAACTATGTTTATTCTTCCGATCCATGAGCATGGAATGATTTTCCATATTTTTGTGTCTTTCTCAATTTCCTTCATGAGTGTTCTGCAGTTCCTCAAGGACTAGATCCTTTACCTCTTTGGTTAGGTTTATTCCCAGGTATCTTATGGTTCTTGGTGTTAGAGCAAATGCAACCGATTCTCTAATTTCCCTTTCTATAGTTTCATTGCTAGTGTATAAGAAAGTCATTGATTTCTGTACATTGATTTTGTATCTTGCCACATTATTGAATTGCTGTATGAGTTCTAGTAGTTTGGGGGTGGAGTCTTTGGGGTTTTACATATAAAATATCATGTCATCTGTGAAGAGAGAGAATTTGACTTCTTCATTGCCAATTTAAATACCTTTTATTTCTTTTTGTTGTCTGACTGCTATTGCTAGGACTTCTAGTACTATGCTGAACAACCGTGGTGAGTGTGGGCATCCCTGTTGTATCCCTGATCTCAAAGGGAAGGCTGTCCGCTTTTCCCCATTGAGAATGATATTTGCTGTGGTTTTTTCATAGATAGATTTTATGAAGTTGAGGAATATTCCCTCTATCCATATACTTTGAATTGTTTTAGTCAGGAACGGATGCTGTATCTTGTTGATTTGTCCTCTCTTCTTTTATTGATTTGTTCTATCACAGTGATTGTTTTGTGAATGTGAACTTCCCCTGCATCCCAGGGATGAATCCCACCGGTCATGGTGGATAATATTTTTAATGTACTGTTGGATCCTATTAGTTACAATCTTGTTGAGAATCTTGGCATCCATATTCATCAGGGATATGGGTCTGAAATTCTCCTTTTTGATTTGGTCTTTGCCTGGTTTGGGGATAAGGGTAATGTTGGCTTTGTAAAAAGAGTCTGGGGGTAGAGACAAGATGGCGGGGAAGTAGGAGGAGGCGCCTTCTCAACCTGTACCCTAAAGTGAGCTGATTACCTACAAAAGAACTCCAATCACCCATGAAATCAGCCTGAGATTGTATGGGGTCTGTCTTTTGTGAAGGGCTGGGAGCCACGCCAGATGGCAGAACACCGACCCCTGCTACAGAGCCTAAGACATGCGTGCCCCTCACCCTCCCCTGAGAGAGGTGTACAAAGGCCCATCTGGTGCTCTTAGACCCGCGCCATTGTTTCAGAGCCCAAGACACATGCCCCAAACTCTCCCCTGAGAGAGGTGTGTGAAGGCCCAGCCTGGTGCTTTCGGACCTGCGCCCTGCTCTCAGAGCCTGAGACATGCGCGTGCGTGCCCACAGCCTCACTTGAGATTGGTGCGTGCAAGCCGGGTGCTCTTAGACCCAGAAAGACCAGGCACTCCCAGCCCAGGCCATCGGGAAAATCTCAGTGTGCATTTGCTGCTTGGAACCTCTCTGGCAGTCTGGAGCTGCCCAGACAGCCGCCACAGCTATGGTTTTGGGTACAAGCAGAAGATCCTGCATCCCCACGGACCGCGACTCGGAACCTGCTCTGTCAGCGGCCAAGGGGGAATTTATATCAGCTCTGCAGCCAGACTGAGGCTTCTCTCTGAGAGGGAGGTCAGGGTGTAGTTTGCTTTCCTCTAAACCTACAAAAACCATCAAAAGCGGTGAAGGCGAGAGAAAAAAAAAGTAAACAAACATAAAAACCTCCAGAGAACAAAAGCCTGAAAAAAAAGGTTTCCTCAGAGCCCACCCCCTTGAGGGGGGTGGGAGGACTTAACTCAGGGAACATCATTGACCGAAAACCCACGTGGCACACCCCTCCCCCAGAAAACCAACCAGGAACGAAAAAAAAAAAAAAAACTACAAGAGAACCACCGCCACTACTTCATAGGACAACTTTTATTTTTTACTTTTTCCCACTATTCTGGCACATTTTTTTATATAGATAATTTTTTAACCTATTTACTATCACATTGAGCTGTCCAGTACATCAAATTCCATAATAACCTTCTAACTTGAACTTTTTGATACATACACCTGTGTTTTTCTTTTGCATTTCTATTTTTTAAATTTTTTTTATTTTAGTTTAGTTTAGTCTAGTTTATTCATTTTTTATTTTTATTTTCTAATATTCATATAGAGTTCAACTTCAAAGTAATCCCCTTTCCACAGATGGATAAGGAAGATGTGGTCCATATACACTATCGAATATTATGCCTCCATCAGAAAGGATGAATACCCAACTTTTGTAGCAACATGGACAGGACTGGAAGAGATTATGCTGAGTGAAATAAGTCAAGCAGAGAGAGTCAATTATCATATGGTTTCACTTATTTGTGGAGCATAACAAATAGCATGGAGGACATGGGGAGTTAGAGAGGAGAAATTGGAAGAGGAGATGAACCATGAGAGACTATGAACTCTGAAAAACAATCTGAGGGGTTTGAAGCGGTGGGGGTGGGACGTTGGGGAACCAGATGGTGGGTATTAGAGAGGGCACGGATAGCATGGAGTACTGGGTGTGGTGCAAAAATAATGAATACTCCTTGGTTAGGTTTATTCCTAGGTATCTTATGGTTTTGGGTGCAATTGTAAATGGGATTGACTCCTTAATTTCTCTTTCTTCTGTCTTGCTGTTGGTGTAGAGAAATGCAACTGATTTCTGTGCATTGATTTTATATCCTGACACTTTACTGAATTCCTGGGACTGGAAGAGATTATGCTGAGTGAAATAAGTCAAGCAGAGAGAGTCAATTATCATATGGTTTCACTTATTTGTGGAGCATAAGAAATAGCATGGAGGACATGGGGACTTAGAGTGGAGAAGGGAGTTGGGGGAAATTGGAAGGGGAGGTGAACCATGAGAGACTATGGACTCTGAAAAACAATCTGAGGGTTTTGAAGGGACGGGGGGTGGGAGGTTGGGGTACCAGGTGGTGGGTATTATAGAGGGCACGGATTGCATGGAGCACGGGGTGTGGTGCAAAAATAATGAATACTGTTATGCTGGAAAGAAAGAAAGAAAGAAAGAAAGAAAGAAAGAAAGAAAGAAAGAAAGAAAGAAAGAAAGAAAGAATACTGTTATGCTGAAAATAAATTTTAAAAAAATGTAATCCCCCCCTTTTTCCAATCAATACTATCTGACAATATGTCAGAAAGAAAATTCAGGCTAACAATTATCCAGGCAATAGCTAGGTTGAAGAAAGCCATGGATGACCAAAGGGAATTGATTAGGGCTGAACTGAAAGTGACCAAAGATGATGTTCACAATGTTAGGGCAGAGCTGAAAGTTACCAGGGATGAGCTTCACAATGCTCTCAATGAGTTCTGATCTAATCTAAATTCTCTAAGCTAGAGTAACTGAGACAGAAGATAGAATTAGTGATCTGGAGGACAGATAGAGAGAAAGGATCAGGAGGAAGCCTGGAACAAACAGCTTAGAAACCACAATAACAGAATCAGGGAAATAAATGATGCCATGAAACGTTCCAACGTCAGAATTATTGGAATCCCTGAAGGGGAGGAGAAAGAAAAAAGTCTAGAAGATATAGTGGAACAAGTCCTTCATGAAAATTTTTGCAATCTTGCGAATGGAACCAGCGTTCGTGTACTAGAGGCTGAACAGTCTCCACCCAAGATTATACATTCCAAAAAAAATCACGACACCTGATAGTCAAATTGAGGAATTATAATGGTAGGTATAATCTCTTGAAAGCTGCTAGGACAAAGAGGCTCCTTTTGTACAGAGGAAAGCCCATCAGAATAACATCAGACCTGTCCACAGAGACCTGGCAAGCCAGAAAGGGCTGGCAAGATATATTCAGGGCACTAAAGGAGAAGAACATGCAGCCAAGAATACTTGATCCAGCAAGACTGACATGCAAAATGGATGGAGAGTTAAAGAGTTTCCAAGACCGGGAAGGCTTAAAAGACTATGCAACCACCAAGCCGACACTGCAGGAAATATTAAGGGGCGTTCTATAAAAGAGGAAAAATCCTAAGAATAGCATTGAACAGAAATATAGAGAAAGAAACAGAAATATACAGAAAGAAAGGCTTCAAAGGTAACACGATGTCAATAAAACCATATATATCAATAATCACTCGCAATGTGAATGGCCTAAATGTGCCCATAAAATGGCCCAGGGTTGCAGATTGGATAAAACGACAGGACCCATCCATATGTTCTCTACAAGAGACCCATTTTGAACCTAAAGATACACCCAGACTGAAAGTGAAGGGATGGAGAAGCATCTTTCATGCCAATGGGCCTCAAAAGAAGCAATTCTCATATCAGATAAATTAGATTTTAAACTAAAGACTGTAGTCAGAGACACAAAAGGACACTATGTAATTATTAAAGGGACTATCCACCGAGATGATCTAACAATTGTAAATATCTATGCTCCCAATATGGGAGGAGCCAATTACATAAGAAAACTGTTAATCAAGATAAAGAGTCATATTGATATGACTACACTAGTAGTAGTAGGAGATCTTAACGCACGTCTCTCAGAAACAGACAGGTCATCGAAGCAGAAAATCAATAAAGAAACAAGAGCATTGAATGACACATTGGACCAGATGGACTGAAACAATTCATGGAAACCAATGAGAAACAATTCATGGAAACCAATGAGAATGAAGACACTTTGGTCCAAAACCTATGGGATACAGCAAAGGCAGCCCTAAGGGGGAAATACATAGCCATCCAAGTCTTCCTCAAAAAAAGTGAAAAACTCAGAATACACCAGCTGTCTCTACACCTTAAAGAACAGGAGAATCAACAACAAATCAAACCAACTCCACACATAAGAAGGGAAATAATCAAGATTGGAGCTGAGATCAATGAGGTAGAAACCAGAGATACAGTAGAACGTATCAATGAAACTAGAAGCTGGTTTTTTGAAAGAATCAATAAGATCGATAAACCATTGGCCACACTAATCCAAAAGAAAAGAGAGAAAGCCCAAATTCATAAAATTATGAATGAAAAGGGAGAGATCACAACTAACATCAAGGAAGTAGAAACATTCATCAGAAGTTATTATCAACAGTTATATGCCAATAAGCTAAGCAACCTAGATGAAATGGATGCATTTCTGGAAAACTATAAACTCCCCAAATTGAACCAGGAAGAAATGGACAACCTGAATAGACTGATATCTAGTAACGAGATTGGAGCAGTGATTAAAAACCTCCCAAAAAGCAAGAGCCCAGGACCTGACGGATTCCCTGGGGAATTCTAAAATCTTTCAAAGAAGAAATAATACCTATTCTCCTGAAGCTGTTTCAAAAAACTGAGGCAGAAGGAAAACTTCCAGACCCTTTCTATGAAGCCAGCATTACCCTGATCCCCAAACCAGGCAAAGACCCTACCAAAAAGGAGAATTTCAGACCAATATCACTGACGAATATGGATGCTAAGATTCTCAACAAGTACCTACCAAACAGGATCCAACAGCACATTAAAAAGATTATCCACCATGACCAGTGGGATTCATTCCTGGGCTACAAGGATGGTTCAACATTCACAAATCAATCAATGTGATAGAACAAATTAATATGAGAAGAGAGAAGAGCCACATGGTCCTTTCCATTGATGCAGAAAAAGCATTTGACAAAATCCAGCATCCGTTCCTGATTAAAACACTTCAAAGTATAGAGATAGAGGGAACATTCCTGAACTTCATAAAATCTATCTATGAAAGACCCACAGCAAATATCCTCAATGGGAAAAAGCTTGCAGCCTTCCCGTTGAGATCAGGTACAAGACAAGGATGCCCACTCTCACCAATCTTGTTCAACATAGTATTAGAAGTCCTAGCAACAGCAATCAGAAAACAAAGAGAAATAAAAGGTATCCAAATTGGCAATGAAGAAGTCAAACTCTCTCTCTTCACAGATGACATGATTCTTTATATGGAAAACCCAAAAGACTCCACCACAAACTACTAGAACTCATATAGCAATTCAGTAACATGGCAGGATACAAAGTCAATGTACAGAAATCAGTGGCTTTCTTATACACTAACAATGAAAACACAGAAAAGGAAATTAGAGAAGCAATTCCATTTACTATAGCACCAAGAACCATAAGGTACCTGGGAATAAACCTAACCAAAAAGGTAAAGAATCTGTACTCGAGGAACTACAACACTCATGAAAGAAATTGAAGAAGACACAAAAAGATGGAAGACCATTCCATGCTCTTGGATCAGAAGAATAAACATTGTTAAGATGTCTATACTGCCTAGAGTTATTTGTACTTTTAATGCCATTCCGATCAAAATTCCACCATTATTCTTCAAAGAGCTGGAGCAAATAATCCAGAAATTTGTATGGAACCAGAAGAGACACCGAATTGCTAAGGAAATGTTGAAAAACAAAATTACAACTAGGAGCATCACATTACCTGATTTTAAGCTTTGCTACAAAGCTGTGAATACCAAGACAGCATGGTACTGGCATAAAAACAGACACATAGACCAGTGGAACAGAGTAGAGAGTCCAGATATGGACCCTCAACTCTATCGGCAAAGAATCTTTGACAAAGCAGGAAAAAATATACAGTGGAAAAAAGACAGTCTCTTCAATAAATGGTGCTGGGAAAAGTGGACAGCTATATGTAGAAGA
Source organism: Mustela erminea (assembly GCF_009829155.1). Classification (NCBI taxonomy): domain Eukaryota; kingdom Metazoa; phylum Chordata; class Mammalia; order Carnivora; family Mustelidae; genus Mustela; species Mustela erminea. The sequence goes on from NC_045618.1 coordinate 27,475,997, forward strand.
ATGAAACTCGACCATTCTCTTACACCATACACAAAGATAAACTCAAGCAAAGCTTTATTCATGCCAAACATCAAGAATCAACTGACCAGTCAGTGTTGCCTCTAAAGAGAGGGACCCCTCCTAATCTTACAGGCTATCTTTTATTGGGTAAAACCACAACCCATATCTCATTATCTCAACCCACCATGTTCATGTGTCTCTTGCTGATTGGCTAGTTCCATCTGCTTTGAACTAGCCTATCATTCTGGTCAGAATTGGTGGCCAAGTTTGGTGGCCAAAAGGCAGGGTTTACATTCTTTGGTGGTTAGGGAGGTTGCATATGTGCTTTATACTGATTAGATGTTTCCATCTGGCCTGACTCATCCTTGTATTCTGGGCTCCATTATCAGGAACTAGCCGACTACATTTTACTGGTTTCTTGGACTTGCTTTTAAGTAAATTCCTCTGGGGGGAGGGTTCAATTTAAGTTTACTGCATAAGCAACAAAATGGCTATTTAACTGAGATGGAGTCCCTCTGGCTAAGTAGGACCTTACAGTCTTTAACTACCAAGTGTTTGAATTCCTTACAAACTTTTTCTTGTGGTTGAGTTCCAGTTTCAAAGCATTGTGATCTTAGATTATGTAGAGAATAATCTCAATCTTTTGGTATTGGTTGAGTCCTGATTTGCGACCCAGTATCTGAGAAAATTCCTTGTGTGCTCGAGAAGAATGATTATTCTGTTATTTTAGGGTGGAATGTTCTGTATATATCTATGAGGTCCATCTGGTCCAATGTGTCATTCAAAGTTCTAGTCTCTTTGTTGATTTTCTTCTGTCTGTTGCTGAGAGTGGCGTCATAAGATCCTCTACAATTAACATATACTTATCAATATGTTTCTTTACTTTGATTAACATTTGGCTTATGTAGTTAGCTGCTCCCATGTTGGTGGCATAAATATTTACAATTGTTAGATATGTTAGATCTTCTTGGTGGATAGCCCCTTTAAGAATGATATACTGTCCTTCTGTATCTCTGACTGCAGTCTTTAAGTTAAAATCTAATCCATCAGGGTACCTGGGTCGCTCAGTGGTTGGGCTTCTGCCTTTGGCTCGTGTCATGCTCTCGGTCCTGGGATTGAGCCCTGCATCAGGGTCTCTGTTGAGCAGGGAGCCTGCTTCTCCCCTCTCTCTCTCTGCCTGCCTCTCTGCTTACTCATAATCTCTCTTTCTCTCTGTCAAATAAATAAATAAAATTTTTTAAAAATAAGTAAATAAAATAAAATCTAATTTGTCTGATATGAGAATCATTACCCCAGCTTCCTTTTGAGGTATATTGGTATGAAAGATGGTTCTCCATCCCTTCACTTTCAGCCTGGAAGTATCTTTAGGTTCAAAATGCCTTTCATGTAGACAGCATATGGGTGGGTCATTTTATCCAGTCTTCAACCCTGTGCTGTTTTATGGGAGCATTTAGGTCTTTAATGTTGAGTGATTTTTGAAAGATATGTTTTTATTGTCATCATGTTACCTATGAGAACCTTTTTCTATAGATTTTTATCTGTAAATTTCTGTTCTGTATCACTCTTGGGGTCCTTCTTCCTTTATAGAACCCCCCCTTAATATTTTTTGTAGTGCCAGCTTCATGGTCACATAGTCTTTTAGTCTTTGCTGGTCTTGGAAGCTCTTTATCTCTCCATTCATTCTGAATGTCAGCTTACCAAATAAAGTATTCTTGGCTGCATGTTCTTCTCATTTAATGCCCTGAATATGTCTTGCCAGCCCTTTCTGGATTGCCAAGTTTCTGTGGACAGGTTTGAGATTATTCTGATGTTCCCCCTAGATTCCCTTAAGACATTATCTCTGAATTTATGATTTGAGAATTTCACAATTACATGTCTGGAGGTCTCTAACCGCATTTATCTTGGAAGGTGTTCTCTCTGCCTCTAGGACATGAACACTTGATCCATTTCCCAGATTAGGGAAACTCTCACCTATGATTTTTTTTCAGCTATATCTTCTAGTCCTCTTTCTCTCTTTGCTCCCTCAGGGATCCCAATAATTCTGACATTGGAATACTTCATGGCATCATTTATTTCTCTACTCCTATTTTCATGGCTTCTGTGCTGAGTTCCAAGCCTCCTCCTGATCCCTCTTTTCTATCACTTTGTCTTCTAGATCATTAATTTGATCTTCTGCCTCATTTACCCTAGCTTTCAGAGTATTTAGATTAGATTAGATCTCACTGATAGCATTTTTTCCATTTATTTTATTTTATTTATTTTCAGTGTTCCAGCATTCATTGTTTATGCACCACACCCAATGCTCCATGCAATATGTGCCCTCCATAATACCCACCACCAGGGTCACCCAACCCCCACCCCCGCCCCTCCAAAACCCTCAGTTTGTTTCTCAGAGTCCACAGTCACTCATGCTTTGTCTCCCCCTCCAATTTACCCCAACTCACTACTCCACTCCATCTCCCAATGTCCTCCGTGTTATTCCTTATGCTCCACAAGTAAGTGAAACTATATGCTCTCCTTGACTTATTTCACCCAGCATAATCTCTTCCATCCCCTCAGCGTTGATTCAAAAGTTGGGCATTTATCCTTTCTGACTGAGGCATAATACTCCATTGTATATATGGGCCATATCTTCTTCATCCATTTGTCTGCTGAAGGGCTTCTTGGCTCTTTCCACAGTTTGGTGACTTTGGCAATTGCTGCTATGAACATTGGGGTACAGATAGCCCTTCTTTTCACTATTTCTGTATCTTTGGGGTAAATACCCAGCAGTACATTGCAGGGTCATAGGTTAGCTTTATTTTTAATGTCTTAAGGAATCTCCACACTGTTTTCCAAAACGGCTGCACCAACTTGCATTCCCACCAACAGTGGAAGAGGGTTCCCCCTTCTCCACATCTTCTCCAACACATGTTGTTTACTCTCTTGTTAATTTTGGCCATTCTAACTGGTGTAAGTTGGTATCTCAATGTGGCTTTGATTTGAATCTCCCTGGTGTCTAATGATGATGAACGTTTTTTCATGTGTCTGTTAGCCATTTGTATATCTTCATTGGAGAAGTGTCTGTTCATGTCTTCTGCCCATTTTTGGACGTGATTATCTGTTTTGTGTGTGTTGAGTTTGAGGAGTTCTTTCAAGATCTTGGATATCATCCCTTTGTCTGTAGTGTCATTTGAGAATATCCTCTCCCCTTCCATGGGTTGCCTCTTTGTTTTGTTGAGTGTTTCCTTTTGCTTTACAGAAGCTTCTTGTCTTGATGAAGTCCCAAAAGTTCATTTTCGCTTTTGTTTCCTTTGCCTTTGGAGACATATTTTCAAAGAAATTGTTGTGACTGATGTTGAAGACATTACTGCCTACATTCTCCTCTAGAATTTTGATAGATTCCTGCCATTGAGGGCTTTTATCTGTTTCAAGTTTATCTTTGTGTATGATGTAAGAGAATGGTTGAGTTTCATTATTCTATATGAGCTGTCCAATTTTCCCAGCACCATTTATTGAAGACAGGGTATTTTTTCCATTGTATATTTTTTCCTGCTTTGTTGAAGATTATTTGACCATAGAGTTGAGGGTCCATATCTGGGTTCTCTACTCTGTTCCACTGGTATTTCTGTTTGGTTTTGTGCCAGTGCCATGCTGTTGTGCCCATAGCATTTTTAAGTTCTTCCAGATCAGCTCTCACTTCTGCCCTTAGAAATTCTATGTTGCCACTAATGGTTTTCTCCAACCTTTCCATTGTCTGGGTAACTGTTACCCTGAATTCTATTTCCAACATCTTGCTTATATCCATATCCAATAGTTCTGTGGCAGAGGTCACAGTCTCTGAATTTTTCCTCTGTTGGGGTTTTTCCTCCTAGTCATTCTGTTGAGGTACAGTTGAGGGAATTTGCACGGTCCAAACTATTGACCACAATCCAAGCAAGATGCATTTTCTAATAGGAAATTTAGGGTTCTTGGCCTATTGTTCTTTCAGGCTGTTTTCAGGGAGTGGGGTGCCTACCACGCTGTTACTCAGGCAAACCTGTATGGGCAGAATTGCCTTGCTCCTTGTGGTGGGGGATGGGATCAGTGAAAACCAGTTGGGAGGGCTTTTGTTCTCTGGTGGCTTTCCCTGGTGGGTTTCCGTGTTCCTTCCAAGAGTCAGAGCAGAAATGACTGTGTCCAAACTTCTGTCTCAGAACAGAGAGACTGCAGAAATTCTGCTCTCTAGAAAGCCTTCCAGGTCACACTGACTGTTTTTGTCTAAGCTGCTAAATACCACAGTGACCTGGGTTGTGTGCCCAAGAGCACCACTCCTAGCCCCTGCTTTCAGGTCCAGGCAAGTCTCTGCCCTTTGTGCTTCTAAAACCACCAGCTACCCCCAGTTCACACACATGCCCCCGCAGCTCCAGGTTTCAGCGTGGGTGACTACCCTAAAGTCCTTTCTCTCTGGCTACTGGTCTGTGAGTCTGTGCCAGGGCCCCAGCATGGGATATTTTTGCACTCCTCTGTTATTTCACCTTCCCAGTGTCAGCACTTATGGTCACTGCCTCTCTCTTCCATTTATCTTCTGATGTCTGCCCACAGAATCATAACTCTCCTCTTCATACCTTGAAACCAGCCATTGGAGATATTCTGTTGGTATAGATCCTGATTTATCTTCTTATATCTCAGGCTGTTTCATGGGGGTTCAGAGTGGTCTGGCAGATATCCAGCTCAATTCAGGGGACTGGTTGAAATAGGATCCCCTACTTCACTGCCATCTTGCCTCCCTCCACCAGTAACTGATTCTTAATTGAAAAAAGGAAGTCAAAATAAAACTTATAAGAACTCCTTTATAAAATGGAAAATGAAATAAATATGTCACACTTTACCAAGCCTTTCAGATTGGATGACATATATTGTTCTATTTTCAATTCACTGACCTTTTCCTTGTAATAGTCATTCAATCGCTGAACCTATAAAGGGTTTTTAATGCAAGCGTTATATTTTTAAGTTCTGACCTTTGCATTCGCTTCTGTTTTATAATTTCTGTTTCTCTACTAAAAAGTCCTATCTTTTCATTCATTTGAAATTTATTTTTCTTTACTTCATTGAGCATGTTACAATAAATGGCTTAAATTCTTTGGTCATTTCAACATCAGGATCATGTCAGGATTCAGAACTCTTTATTGTTTTTTCCTGTTAGAATTAATTGTATACTCCTCATTCTTTGTATGTTGAGTCCTTTAGCATCATCTTCTGGATATTGTCAATGTTATGTCAAGATATGTAGACTCTGGGTCCTATTATAATCTTCTGGAGATTATTTTTTTCTTTTTCAGTTAGAAGTTAAGTTCAGACCACAATTTCTTTCTCACCTTCCATGGATACTGGTTCAAATTCATATTTTCCATGATAGTTTCAGTCTGTATCACATATGCTGAGTTCAGCACTTGTGCAGATGGTTCAAATTTCTGTTGAGTTCTTTAAATTTTGTTATGTTGATTTGTGCCTGTTTGGACTCTGGACTCTCTGTCTAGAGTTAGAGACTTATATGTGTGGTTCTAATCTCAAATAGTTCTCTAGGATTCACTAGGCTGGTTTTGGTCTCTACCACACATGCATTATTCAGAATTCTACTTATTCATGCACAGAACTAGGGGGTGTGGAATTCCCTGGCCCTCTTCTCTGGGATTCCTTCATTCTCCAACCCACAGGTGCTACTTTTCCTGGTTTCTCTGGATAGAAAGATGAGGATACTATGGAAGTGCTAGGCATTTATGCCACCATGCTATACTATGACTTAGGTTTGCCTGTCCTGGAGGGAAATCTAAGAGAAAGAAAAAAATCATCCCAAGAGAGTTACTTCTCCACGTATCAACTCCCTTCCACAATCCACCTGGTTTTTGTTTATTTTTCAGCATCTATGGATATTTGGTTTTTATATTTTGTGTACAGTTTCAGTTGCAATCAGAAAGGGGGAGAACAACTGGAAGTCAATATTCTTTCTTATTATGTAACTCAGTTAAAATATTCTTCCTTCAGCTAACTTCTAGATTTAAAAATAGATTAAATGTGCTATTTCTTCTCTGCCAAATCTTCTGCAATTGATCTGTGCACCCATAATCACCACCAAGGGATCTGGGAAGGGACATAGCTAGAACTGTGTCCATCCTAGAGCCAGCCCTCTGTGGGGTAACACAGGTCAGCATGAGTCACACCGTAACTCTGAATAAAGACAGAAGGATGCGAGTCAACCTGAACCCTGTCAGAATTTGAAAGGAGGTGCTTAAAAGTCCCATGACCATCAGTTGTACCAAGGTGGAAGCACAAGTATGTCAGTATTCAAGAGGTCAAATAGAATGTCATGAGCTCTTTGGGGTCCTTTTATCAGATACCTTCTGATCTCCCTTTCCCTGCTGTTTCTTTTTTTTCCATGAACTCATCTTATTTTAAAATCATCTCCATCAAAATCTGACCTAATCAAACACACACACACACACACACACACACAGACCCTGATATTTAAAACCTTTTAGTATCTGAGACCATTCAGCTATTTTCACAAACATCTAGAATATATTATAATTGAAATTATTTTTAACTGACTTAAATACCAGCACTATTTTTAGAGAACGTCACAGTTTGGTTAGAAACAGATTATTGAAATTGATAAGAGCTCATTTTAAATCCTTTTTTCTACAAACATCTAAAAATGAAAATACCTGTGTGTCCATCTCCCCCCAGAATTATGCATGTATCTTCCCAATGCACTCACTACAATCTTGTTTGTAAATGACCCTCGTGTTCAGGTGCCTAGTAGAAAAGCTAGACAACCACTATCAGTCTCTAAAAATAAATGTCATATGTTGCTCCTTCACACTGAGTCAGAAATCCATTGAAGGCATTTATAATTTTAAAAACAAATTCTATTTTTATATTCCATGGAAGAGATACATTAGAAGAAACTTGAATACTTATTGAAAAATATTAAAAGAATAAAATAAAATTTAAAAAATTTATTAAGTGTTTTTGGTAGTAATAATAGTGCTGTGTTTTCCTGTGTTTTAATTTGCTTAGTTTTATTTTTAAGGGGGGGGTAATTTCTATATTTGTTAGTTTTCCCCAAAGGCAAGAAGAATGAGTCATTGGTACTTTTGAACTTTTAATCTGAATATATTGATGGTCAATCTGAGGGTCAAATGTAGGCAACTGTACTTTCTGCCACAGAACTCCTCAAAACCAATTTTTCCAGTGAGTGAACACTCTTTTACTCATTTGCATTATTTTAATTCTCATTTGTTCTTAAAATTTCTTAACACAGTTGAGAATATAAGAAACATATGACTTTTACATTATAAACCTTGGGGCTTATAAATAAAGTTGACTTATGCCAAAAAGTAACTTATATACAAGGAAATGATGGATAGCCAAGGAGAACATGGAATGCTGCAGTGAAATGTGGTTTGGAAGCATGAGTTATTAACATGAAATTGTTACATGAAACCTACAAATTAGAGCCTTTATCCCTCTTATTATTAGCACTATTATTATTTTCAGTGACAGACTCTTGGCATAGATAAAATGTCCTACTGAAAAAGACACAAATAAATCTAGATGCACAGGAAGACTTTGCAAACATCCTGGACACCCAAATATGGAAATGTCCGCAAAGCATGAATATGCCTAAAAGGATAACTCATTGTTTAGGAACCAAGAAATCACCAAAGCTTCCTAATACTTCTTAAAGATTACATTTTTTTTTATTTCTTCTTGGTTTAAGACACCAATAAAAATATCCTTACAAGAATCCTTCTTAGATGAATCCATACAAGAACAACTCTCCACACAGCATCTGTGACAATTATTGTGAATGACTATGATATCTCTGGACACACAATTCCATTTATAAACATAAGTATTTTAGAAATGTAAAATCCTCATAAAGCAAAATTTCATGTTGCTTAGTCCCGTTCATTCCTTTACTTGTGTGACAAATATTTACTGAGTGCCTATTATGTGCCAGGCACTGTTAGGCAGCCAGCAGCATATTTAGGAAGAACACCCAGATAGAACTGACAAGTACAAATACACATTCACCTAGTAAGAAGGCCATTAGGTCTGGTTTCAGTGAAAAAGTGCACATATGATGGAAAATAATGTGTGAGTGGCAGCTGCAGCCAGATCATTCATGTTCAATAAGTTATGGTTGAGGCTTTGGATTTTATTTATTTATTTATTTATTTATTTATTTTCAGAAGAACAGTATTCATTATTTTTTCACCACACCCAGTGCTCCATGCAATCCGTGCCCTCTATAATACCCACCACCTGGTACCCCAACTTCCCACACCCCCGCCACTTCAAACCCCTCAGATTGTTTTTCAGAGTCCATAGTCTCTCATGATTCACCTCCCCTTCCAATTTCCCCCAACTCCCTTCTCCTCTCTAACTCCCCATGTTCTCCATGCTGTTTGTTATGCTGCACAAGTAAGTGAAACCATATGATAATTGACTCTCTCTACTTGACTTATTTCACTCAGCATATTTTAAGTGCAATGAGGACAACACACTGCTGTGAAAACACCAAATGTTATTATTCTTGCCAAACATTCTAAGAAAATGGATGGCACTTGCAGCAGTACAGAAGGACATCTGCTGCTTAAACATTTTTCCCAAAAGATCCAAGAAACACCTGAAGGCTAACTTTCCAATATCACAGGACAAAATTCTCAAACCCAAACCTACCACCTGAGAAATCAATAAATCTACTTAATGTCTCTCAACTCCCTAAAACAGTCAATGCTTGTTTTATTCTTGTTATCATAGATAAAGATAAGTTGAGCTATTTTCTAATGCTTTAGCTAATAATTAAGAGAATTCAAATATTATCTATAGCTTCAAAACACATGGGAAAATAGATACAAAAGCATTTTAACAATATGCTCATCAGTAGATGGGAAAAGAAAATGCCAAAGAAATATATCAAATATAAGGCATAACAGTGAATAGTTTAAAATTAGGCCCAAATGTATATTCTTTACTGGAAATCAACTAAAAACAAAATGAAAGAGATTAAAAATAAGTGAATGAGCAATTTCAGGAGACTTCCAGTCCAAACAGAATGGTATAGACCCCCTTCTATCTGCTCATCTGTGCTAAGCACAACTATAAACCCTAGAAGTAAATCAAAAGACAACCAAAAGAGAACTCTTAAAGGTGGTAATAGGAAAGCAAATTTGGTACCCCAGGATAAGAAGAATGATGAGCAGTAGGCCATCATCTGTCTCCCAGAACCAACATTTTCTGACCCACCCACCATAGAAGGACAAGGCAGCCACATGGGCTTGTTCTTCCCCTATGTGGAATGGGATCCTGCTGACAATACAAGATGATTATGGTTCCCCAACAAGAAATATCAGTAGAAGTCCTGCCAACAAAGGTAACCAGGAAAGCTATCCCTTCCCTGTTGAGAAATACCTGGTAGGCACACAGATCCTACAGAGAGATGCCACTATAACACAAACCGGGGATCTCAGTCCTTTGGACACCAGGCCTGTGGGATGCTGGTGGAAGTATCCCATCATAGTGCATGCCCCCCCAAAAATGTTCTGAGGTCCCCATGGGAAGGGGGATCCTACTATAATAAACAACCACTTAGGAGGCCTCTTCATTCCTGCAGGCCTGAGACTCCTCTTTTCCAACATAGGAAAACCCACGCAGCCCAACCTGGGGAAATCCCCTCTATCAGCTCTTTGAAAATTAAGCTGTCATTAAAATCATAGATCACAGGACAGAACTTGAGGGCTAAACTTAAAACAGAATGACTGCTTGATGAAATAAAAGATTTCAGTATGACTCGGAGTCCCCTAAAATAATGTATTAAATATTCAGGATACAACCAAAAGTCATCCATTATATCAGAAACCAAAAAAAAAAAAAAAAAAAAAAAAAAAAAACACAACAACAAGAATGACAAAACAGATTGAATGAAAAAGTACAATCAAATTGACATCAACACTAAGATAAATCAGATGTTGGATTATCTAAGCAGGATTTTAAACAGCCATCATAAAAATGTCCAATAATTAATTACAAATTCTCTTTAAAGTTTTTTTTTAATATAAAATCAGAGAGGAGAAATAGAGCTTATTATTCTTAAAGGAAATTATAGAACTAAAAAATGCAGTAAAATAAATCTTTAAAAAAAATTCTTAGTATAGGCTCGAGGTAGAGTGGATACAACAGAGGAAACAATCAGTGAATTTGAAAACAGATCAATAGAATTCACCCAGTATGACCAACAGAGAGAAAACAAATTGAAAAAAAAAAGTGAATAGAGCCTCAGGCCTGAGGGATTATTAAAAAAACATATTTCTAATATCTATGTCATTGGATTCCAAGGTGAGAATGTGGGTAGTGTTGAGAAAGTATTTTCTGAAATAAAAGCTGAAATTTCCCCAAATTTGACAAAGACATGCACCTGTACACAAAAGACACAAATCTTTAGATTCAAAAACCTAAGCAAACCCCTCAAACATAGAAATAGGATGAATCGGGGCGCCTGGGTGGCTCAGTGCGTTAAGCCGCTGCTTGAGGCTCAGGTCATGATCTCAGGGTCCTGGGATCGAGTCCCGCATCGGGCTCTCTGCTCAGCAGGGAGCCTGCTTCCTCCTCTCTCTCTGCCTGCCTCTCTACCTACTTGTGATCTCTCTCTGTCAAATAAATAAATAAAATCTTAAAAAAAAAAAAAGAAATAGGATGAATCAAAAAAGATCCACACTAAGATATACCATAAATTTCTGAAACTAAAGAAAAAAAATAATAATACTGAGAGCATCCAGACAATTCCATGTATTACATATAAGGGAACATGAATTTGAATGGCAAAATATTTCTTATCTGAAACCATGAGGGCCAGGAAGAAATGATATAGCGTTTTTTGAGGGATTAAAGAAAAGAACTGCCAACTATACATTCTATATCCGGCAAAACTATCCTTCAAGAATGAAAATGAAATAAGGATACTCTCAAATAAAGGAAAACCTAAAGAATCTGTTTCTACCTGACTTATCCTTAAATATTGCCTAAAAGGAGTACTTCAAACACAATGGAAATTATAAAGAGAAGAATTCTGAGGTATCAGGAAAGAAAGGGAACAACAGAGTAGAAAGGTGTGCATACAACAAACTATTCTTTTCCTTGTGAGTTTTATATATCATGTTTTATAATTAAAATAAAAATTATGATATCATCTGATAATCAAGATAATGATTTTAAACACAGTAGGTTAAAGAAATCTCAATAGAGATGATGTTTTCTTTGTTTTGTTGACTGTTTCCTTTGCTGTGCAGAAGCTTTTGATCTTTCAGAAAGGATGAATACCCAACTTTTGTAGCAACATAGACAGGACTGGAAGAGAGTATGCTGAGTGAAATAAGTCAAGCAGAGAGAGTCAATTATCATATGGTTTCACTTATTTGTGGAGCATAACAAATAACATGGAGGACATGGGGAGATGAAGAGGAGAAGGGAGTTGAGGGAAATTGGAAGGGGAGATGAACCATGAGAGACTATGGACTCTGAAAAACAATCTGAGGGTTTTGAAGGGGCGGGGTGTTGGAGGTTGGGGGAACCAGGTGGTGGGTATTAAGGAGGGCATGGATTGCATGGAGCACTGGGTGTGGTGCAAAAACAATGAATACTGTTATGCTGAAAAGAAATTAAAAAAAAAAAAGAAATGAAGTTTTCACACTTCACTCAAATGATAATACCAGTAAACTCTAATAAGTCACAAATGTATATTGTAACTCTCAATGTAACCACTACAAAAACTATTCAAAGAGATTATACTCAAATATACTATAAGTAAATCAAGATACAACCCCAAAACCTCAAGGAAGTCAAGGAAAGAGAAACACAGAAACTAGAAACAGAAGAAATAAACAGAAAATAAATAAGGTAAGTTGCAGATTTAAATCTTAAAATTTTTTTAAATAACTACTTACTATCTGCCAAAAAAATTATTTATAAGTAAATAATATGGGAAGATTGAAATTAGAATGACAGTAAAAGATATATCACACACAGAAATTAAGTGATTATATTAATATCAAAGTTAGTAGAGACCAAAAAGGTCATTAAATAATGAAAATACATCACTTCAATGGAAAGCCATAACAATCCTAAATGTGTACACAAGGAATAATAAAATAGCAAAAAAAATATGGTAGAGCTAAAAGAAAAATTAGACAAATCCATGCTTGTAGTAGGGGGCTTCAATAACCCCCTTGCAGGGACGCCTGGGTGGCTCAGTTGGTTAAGCAGCTGCCTTCAGCTCAGGTCATGATCCCAGCATCCTGGGATCGAGTCCCACATCGGGCTCCTTGCTCAGCAGGGAGTCTGCTTCTCCCTCTGCCTCTGCCTGCCATTCTGTCTGCCTGTGCTCGCTCTCTCCCCCCCCCCTCTGATAAATAAATAAAAAAAAAAATAACCCCCTTTCAGCATCTAATACAACTATTATATATAAAAATTATTTAAGATATAGAAAAACTGAATGACACTGGATCAAAAAAAATTTATTCACATATATGGAACATTCCAGTCAACAATGGAATACATTTTTTTTTTTCAAGTTCTCATAGATTTGCCAAGAGACCATGTTAAAGAATGGAAATCATACAAACCATGTTCTCCAAACATAATTATGGAATAAAAATAGAAATCCATAACAGGAAGACAATAGAAAAATCTCTAAAATATATGAAAACTAAACAACATACTTCTAAATAATCTGTGGGTCAATGAAGTGGCCTCAAAGTAAAATTTAAAATACAGATAAATGAATGGTAATAAAAATACAACATATCAAAATGCATAGTTGAAGAGGAACTGAAAGGAAATTTTATAGCACTAGATGTTATCATTAGAAAAGAAGAAAACTTTTGGGGCACCTGGGTGGCTCAGTGGGTTAAAGCCTCTGCCTTCAGCTCAGATCATGATCCCAGGGTCCTGGGATCAAGTCCCGTATCAGCTCTCTGCTCAGCAGGGAGCCTGCTTCCTCCCCCCGCCCTGCCTGCCTCTCTGCCTACTTGTGACCTCTGTCAAATAAATAAACAAAATCTTAAAAAAAAAAAAAAAGAAAAGATGAAAAATTTCAAATCAGCAAGCTAAACTTCTACTTCAATAAAGAAATAGAAAAAAGGAGCAAAAGACACTAAAATGAAGCAGAAGGGAGGAAATAATAAAGTCAGAGCAAAAATCAAAAAATTAAAATACAAACACAATAGAGAAAACCAGTGGTTGGGGGGAGGTCTTTGGGAAAGATCAATAAAATTGACAAACCTATAACAAGACTGACAATATGCAAATAGAGATACACAAATTACCAACATCAAGAATGGAATACAGAATTGCACTACAAAGACTGTAGTCATAAAAAAAAATAGTAAAAGAATACTAGCAGGGCACCTGGATGACTGAGTCGGTTAAGTGTCTGACTTTGGCTCAGGTCCTGAGATAAAGCTCCACATTAGATTCCATACTAAGTGGGGAGTCTGCTTCCTGCCTGCTCCTTCTCCCCCTACTCCCCACTTAAGCGCTCCTTCTCTCAAATAAATAAATAAAATCCTTTTTTCTTTTTTTTGGGTTCCAAGATTCATTGTTTATGCACCACACCCAGTGCTCCATGCAATATGTCCCCTCCACCAGGCTCACCACCAGGCTCATACATCCCCCCACCCCTCTCCCCTCCAAAACCCTCAGTTTGTTTCTCAGACTCCACAGTCTCTCATGCTTTATCTCCCCCTCTTATTTCCCCCAATTCACTTTTCCTTTCCATCTCCTCATATCCAATAAAATCTTTTATTTATTTGTTTGTTTGTTTGTCTGTTTGACAGAGAGAGAGATCACAAGTATGCAGAGAAGCAGGAAGGCGGGGAGCAGGCTCCCCGCCAAACAGAGAGCCCATTGCGGGGCTCGATCCCAGGACCCTGGGATCATGACCTGAGCCAAAGGCAGAGGCTTTAATCCACTGAGCCACCCAGGCACCCCCAATAAAATCTTTAAAAAAAAAAACAATATGGAAACCTTAATACCCACAAATTCAATAACCAAGAAGAAATGGACCAACTCCTCAAGAAACACAAAATATCAAAACTTAGCTTAGATAAACTAGATAATCTGAATATCTCTTTAGCCTTTAAAAAGGTGAACTTCATATTTTAAAATCTCAAAAAAAAAAAAAGAAAGAAAGAAAGAAAAAGGAAGGCAGAAAGGGAGGAAGGAAGGGAGGGAAGGTGGGAGGGAAGAGGGAATCTCCAGGTTCAGAAGGTTTCACTGAAGAGTTCTACCAAACATGTAAAGAAGAACACCAATTCTATACAATCTTTTCCAGAAAATAAGATGAAAGACTTCCTAACTCATTTTATGAAGGTGAAGTCATACAAAGATAGTATAAAAAGTAAAACTACATATCAGTGTATCTCATGAACTCAAACACAAAAATCCCCAGCAAAATGTCAAAAAACTGAACTCACAAATATATGAAAAAATTATATACCATAACCAAATGGGATTACTTCCAGGTATTTTTTATTATTTGAAAATCCACCCATTTTTTTATTTATTTGAAAATAAGTTTTCAAATAATATTTATTATTTGAAATCCACCAATTTATTATTTGAAAATCCACCAATGTAATCAACCAGATTAATAAGTTGAAGGATAAAAATCATGATTTTGCTGTGAAGCCTCGGAAGTAACACCCTGAGTTTAGACATTCTCTGAAACCTCCTGCCTACACTGAGTTCAAACTTCTGGTCTCCACAACTGTAAGAGAATAAATCTAGGTTGTTTAAAGGGTTCTTGTGATTAGGTTGAAAAAAAATACATGTTACAGATAAAAATTCCCTTTCTCATCTTGCAAGGCTTCAACCAGCCCCCATCATTTATTGACTTAAAGATTTTGCTTTTCAATCCTTAGTTTCCTCCCCAGTTCTTTTGATAGGAATTCCTAACACAATGAAGGAATTACATCATAACAGAATCCACTAGTCTTAACATGTGCTCTACTACCCAGAAACACTAGACTCAATAGAATGGTGGCTGGTTGAAATTTCAGCTGCACTACCTGCTGCTGCAACCTAAACCTCTGCAATATTGGGGTGTCCTCCTACATTATGCAGCATATATTTTAAACAAATGACCAATACATGTATGTCATTATCTCCTGCATACCTACTAGAAAGCATGAGTGCAAGAACCAGACGGTAGAGACAGGAGGAATCCTTCTTGCTCTAATACCCAGTAACCCAGCTAATGGATTTTTACTCTCTGTCTCTACAGTCTTGAGCTCAGGGAATACAGATAACAGAAAACACAATGAAAGTGCTGTTATTTTGGAAACTGAGAGCATCCTGTGAAATTGAAAGATCCTTTTGGGATCCTTATATGTTGTAACCAGCAAGCAGACAAGAAGAGTCCCTCTGCTATCCAGGATGATCAGTCCCAATTATTAGAGAGAGATGGGCTGCTATTATTTCATAGGGGCAAGGAGAACTATCCAGAAGTGGGGCATTCAGTCATACGTGTTTCCTTGCATTCTGTCAGTCCTAATCCATGGACACCTCAGCATTCCAGTGAAGACAGATCACCAAGGACTCAGATCCTATGGAAATGAAGGTTTGAGTCACCTCCAACAGTGAA
Source organism: Mustela erminea (assembly GCF_009829155.1). Lineage (NCBI taxonomy): Eukaryota > Metazoa > Chordata > Mammalia > Carnivora > Mustelidae > Mustela > Mustela erminea. The sequence continues at coordinate 27,491,661 of NC_045618.1, forward strand.
TAAAATCCATGTAGCTGAGGTGGTGGTAGGGTAAGGCAAAGATGATGTTAGAGAAGAAAGCTGGTTAACAATCCAGACTTCATTTCAGCTATAGAATCTGGGACTGAAGGAGATATGTGTTATGGTATTTCACTGTTTCTTCCCCCACCCCTGCCCTTCATTCTCCATTGCCATATATGAAGAGCACGAGAGTAACACTTTAAGCTAACACTTTAAGTTTCAGGTATAACTGATTAACATCACCCTACACTTCAAGTGGCTGATGGGATGATAAGCAACTCCTGTGTTGGGGAGAGGTGGTTTTCTCCTGGACTAGGATGAAAAATAGATCTTTTATTTATTTATTTTTTATTTATTTTCAGCATGACAGTATTCATTATTTTTGCACCACACCCAGTGCTCCATGCAATCCGTGCCCTCTATAATACCCACCACCTGGTACCCTAACCTCCCACCCCCCGCCCCTTCAAAACCCTCAGATTGTTTTTCAGAGTTCATAGTCTCTCATGGTTCACCTCCCCTTCCAATTTCCCACAACTCCATTCTCCTCTCTAACTCCCCATGTCCTCCATGCTATTTGTTATGCTCCACAAATAAGTGAAACCATATAATAACTGACCCTCTCTGCTTGACTTATTTCACTCAACATAATCTCTTCCAGTCTTGTCCATGTTGCTACAAAAGTTGGATATTCGTCCTTTCTGATGGAGGCATAATACTCCATAGTGTATATGGACCACATCTTCCTTATCCATTCCTCCATTGAAGGGCATCTTGGTTCTTTCCACAGTTTGGCGACCACGGCCATTGCTGCTATAAACATTGGGGTACAGAGAATTCAGGCTAACAATTATCCAGGAAATAGCTAGGTTGGAGAAAGCCATGGATGACCAAATGGAACTGATTAGGGCCAAACTGAAAGCGACCAGACAGGATGTTCACAATGTTAGGGCTGAGCTGAAAGCTACCAGGGATGAGCTTCAATGCTCTCAATGAGTTCCAACCTAATCTAAATTCTCTCAAAGCTAGGGTGACTGAGACAGAAGATGGAATTAGTGATCTGGAGGACAGATAGAGAGAAAGGATCAGGAGGAAGCCTGGAACAAACAGCTTAGAAACCACAATAACAGAATCAGGGAAATAAATGATGCCATGAAAAGTTCCAATGTCAGAATTATTGGAATCCCTGAAGGGGAGGAGAAAGAAAGAAGTCTAGAAGATATAGTGGAGCAAGTTCTTCATGAAAATTTTCCCAATCTCGCAAATGGAACCAGCGTTCATGTACTAGAGGCTGAACAGTCTCCACCCAAGATTATACATTCCAAAAAAAATCACGACACCTGATAGTCAAATTGAGGAATTATAATGGTAGGTATAATCTCTTGAAAGCTCCTAGGACAAAGAGTCTCCTTATGTACAGAGGAAAGCCCATCAGAATAACATCAGACCTGTCCACAGAGACCTGGCAAGCCAGAAAGGGCTGGCAAGATATATTCAGGGCACTAAATGAGAAGAACATGCAGCCAAGAATACTTGATTCAGCAAGACTGACATGCAAAATGGATGGAGAGATAAAGAGTTTCCAAGACCGGGAAGGCTTAAAAGACTATGCAACCACCAAGCTGACACTGCAGGAAATATTAAGGGGGGTTCTATAAAAAAGAGGAAAAATCCTAAGAATAGCATTGAACAGAAATATAGAGACAATCTACAGAAAGAAAGACTTCAAAGGCAACACAATGTCAATAAAAACGTATCTATCAGTAATCACTCTCAATGAAAAATAGATCTTAATGGTCACAGGAGCAGGACTAAACAGAAACAGCCCACGTTTTCCCCCATCCTCTCAGCCTTCTCTTTGGTTCTGTGAACCTGGAAGTTATGCTGCCTGGTCTACCTCAGTCAAGCTCTCCTATCTTCTAGTCTTGTGTGAGTCTGGACAATGGAACACACTGGAAAAACTCAACAGTTGGAAAGAAGAGGGAGTGTTTAATTTCATGGCTCCTTCCTGATCAGGCTCCAGACTATTAGGCAGCATCCTGCTACAAACCAGGGCTGAGCAGCACTCTCCAGAGCTACAAATCCCACCTTTCCCTTTGTCCCTTTGGGCCATGCTGTCATGACATCTGTTCTTATCTGGTGCAGAACTTCAACACAAACATTCTTTCCCCAAACACTTGACCTTCCAGTACATAATCTCTTTCTTGCTGAGACCCTACACAACAAGAGGAGTCAGAGTCACCCAGTTTCAAAAATGTTCTTTATTTTTTTATATAAATTTTTTTAGTTTATTTATTTTCAGCATAACAGTATCATTATTTTTTCACCACACCCAGTGTTTCATGCAATCCGTGCCCTCTATAATACCCACCACCTGGTACCCTGACCTCCCACCACCCTGCCACTTCAAACCCCTCAGATTGTTTTTCAGACTCCATAGTCTCTCGTGATTCACCTCCCCTTCCAATTTACCCCAACCCCCTTCTCTCTAACTCCCCATGTCCTCCATGCTTTTTGTTATGCTCCACAAATAAGTGAAACCATATGATAATTGACTCTCTCTGCTTGACTTATTTCACTCAGCATAATCTCTTCCAGTCCTGTCCATGTTGCTACAAAAGTTGGGTATTCGTCCTTTCTGATGGAGGCATAATACTCCATAGTGTATATGGACCACATCTTCCTTATCCATTCATCCGTTGAAGGGCATATTGGTTCTTTCCACCGACTGGCGACCGAGGCCATTGCTACTATAAATATTGGGGTACAGATAGCCCTTCTTTTCACTACATCTGTATCATGGGGTAAATACCCAGGAGTGCAATGGCAGGGTCATAGGGAAGCTCTATTTTTAATTTCTTGAGGAATCTCCACACTGTTCTCCAAAGAGGCTGCACCAACTTGCATTCCCACCAACAGTGGAAGAGGGTTCCCCTTTTTCCACATCCTCTCCAACACATGTTGTTTCCTGTCTTGCTAATTTTGGCCATTCTAACTGGTGTAAGGTGATATCTCAATGTAGTTTTAATTTGAATCTCCCTGATGGCTAGTGATGATGAACATTTTTCATGTGTCTGATAGCCATTTGTATATCTTTATTGGAGAAGTGTCTGTCCATATCTTCTGCCCATTTTTTTGATATGATTGTCTGTTTTGTGTGTGTTGAGTTTGAGGAGTTCATTATAGATCCTGGATATCAACCTTTTGTCTGTACTGTCATTTGTAAATATCTTCTCCCATTACGTGGGTTGCCTCTTTGTTTTCTTGACTGTTTCCTTGCTGTGCAGAAGCTTTTGACTTTGATGAAGTCCCAAAAGTTCATCTTCGCTTTTGTTTCCTTTGCCTTTGGAGACATATCTTGAAAGAAGTTGCTGTGGCTGATATCGAAGAGATTACTGCCTATGTTCCCCTCTAGGATTCTGATGGATTCCTGTCTCACATTGAGGTCTTTTATCCATTTTGAGTTTATCTTTGTGTACAGTGTAAGAGAATGGTCGAGTTTCCTTCTTCTACATATAGCTGCCCAGTTTTCCCAGCACCATTTATTGAAGAGACTGTCTTTTTTCCACTGTATATTTTTTCCTGTTTTGTCGAAGATAAATTGACCATAGAGTTGAGGGTCCATATCTGGGCTATCTATTCTGTTTCTCTGGTCAGAAGGAAAACTTCCTGACTCTTTCTATGAAGCCAGCCCAAACCAGGCAAAGACCCTACCAAAAAGGAGAATTTCAGACCAATATCAGTGATGAATATGGATGCTAAGATTCTCAACAAGATCCTACCAAACAGGATCCAACAGCACATTAAAAAAATTATCCACCATGACCAGGTGGGATTCATTCCTGGGCTACAAGGATGGTTCAACATTCGCAAATCAATCAATGTGATATAACAAATTAATAAGAGAAGAGAAAAGAACCACATGGTCCTCTCAATTGATGCAGAAAAAGCATTTGACAAAATCCATCATCCATTCCTGATAAAACACTTCAAAGTATAGGGATAGAGGGAACATTCCTGAACTTCATCAAATCTATCTATGAAAGACCCACAGAAAATATCATCCTCAATGGGAAAATGCTTGTATCCTTTGCGTTGAGATCAGGAACACAACAAGGATGCCCACTCTCACCACTCTTGTTCAACATAGTATTAGAAGTCCTAGCAACAGCAATCAGAAAACAAAGAGAAATAAAAGGTATCCGAATTGGTAATGAAGAAGTCAAACTCTCTCTCTTTGCAGATGACATGATTCTTTATATGGAAAACCCAAAAGACTCAACCCACAAACTACCTGAACTCATACAGCAATTCAGCAACATGGCAGGATACAAAGTCAATGTACAGAAATCAGTGGCTTTCTTATACACTAACAATGAAAATACAGAAAGGGAAATTAGAGAATCGATTCCATTTACTATAGCACCAAGAACCATAAGATACCTGGGAATAAACCTACCCAAAGAGGTAAAGGAACTGTACTCGAGGAACTACAGAACACTCATGAAAGAAATTGAAGAAGACATAAAAAGATGGAAGACAATTCCATGCTCTTGGATCAGAAGAATAAACATTGTTAAATTGTCTATACTGCCTAGAGTAATTTATACTTTTAATGCTATTCCGTTCAAAATTACACCAGTATTCTTCAAAGAGCTGGAGTAAATAATCCTAAAATTTGTATGGAATCAGAAGAGACCACAAATCGCTAAGGAAATGTTGAAAAACAAAAATAAAACTGGGGGCATCACGTTACCTGCTTTCAAGCTTTACTACAAAGCTGTGATCACCAAGACACCATGGTACTGGCATAAAAACAGACACATAGACCAGTGGAACAGAGTAGAGAGCCCAGATATGGACCCTCAACTCTATGATCAATTAATCTTCGACAAAACAGGAAAAAATATACAATTGAAAAAAGACAGTCTCTTCAATAAATGGTGCTGGGAAAACTGGGCAGCTATATGTAGAAGAATGAAACTTGACCGTTCTCTTACACCGTACACAAAGATAAACTCAAAATGGATAAAAGACCTCAATGTGAGACAGGAATCCATCAGAACCCTAGAAGAGAACATAGGCAGTAATCTCTTCGATATCAGCCACAGCAACTTCTTTCAAGATATGTCTCCAAAGGCAAAGGAAACAAAAGCGAAAATAAACTTTTGGGACTTCATCAAGATCAAAAGCTTCTGCACAGCAAATGAAACAATAAAAAAAACAAAGAGGCAACCCATGGAATGGGAGAAGATATTTGCAAATGACAGTACAGACAAAAGGTTGATATCCAGGATCTATAATGAACTCCTCAAACTCAACACACACGAAACAGGCAAACATATCAAAAAATGGGCAGAAGATATGAACAGACACTTCTCCAATAAAGATATACAAATGGCTATCAGACACATGAAAAATGTTCATCATCATTAGCCCTCAGGGAGATTCAAATTAAAACCACATTGAGATATCACCTTACACCAGTTAAAATGGCCAAAATTAGCAAGACAGGAAACAACATGTGTTGGAGAGGATGTGGAGAAAGGGGAACCCTCTTCCACTGTTGGTGGGAATGCAAGTTGGTGCAGCCACTTTGGAGAACAGTGTGGAGATTCCTCAAAAAATTAAAAATAGAACTTCCCTATAACCCTGCAATTGCACTACTGGGTATTTACCGCAAAGATACAGATGCCGTGAAAAGAGGGGCCATCTGTACCCCAATGTTTATAGCAACAATGGCCACAGTCACCAAACTGTGGAAAGAACAAAGATGCCCCTCAGTGGACGAATGGATAAGGAAGATGTGGTCCATATACACTATGAAGTATTATGCCTCCATCAGAAAGATGAATACGCAACTTTGTAGCAACATGGACAGGGCTAGAAGAGATTATGCTGAGTGAAATAAGTCAAGCAGAGAGGGTCAGTTATCATATGGTTTCACTTGTTTGTGGAGCATAACAAATAGCATGGAGGACAAGGGGTGTTAGAGAGAAGAAGGGAGTTGGGGAAAATTGGAAGGGGAGGTGAATCACGACAGACTATGGACTCTGAAAAACAATCTGAAGGGTTTGAAGTGGCGGGGGGAGTGGGAGGTTGGGGTACCAGGTGGTGGGTATTATAGAGGGCACGGATTGCATGGAGCACTGGGTGTGGTGAAAAAATAATGAATACTGTTTTTCTGAAAATAAATAAGTCGAAAAATATATAAATAAATAAATAAAATTTTTAGAAATTAAATAAATAAATACTTTATTGCTAAAAGTGCTAAAAAAATAAAAATAAAAATAAAATAAAACAAATCCTTCACAAACACTCCCAAAGAACACTTCTCAACTTATTCTATTGTACTCATTCAGTATTATGCTGATACCAAAGCCAGAGACATCACATAAAAATAATAATACAGACTAATATCCATCATGAATATACAAACTAAACTCAACAATTTATTATACACCATTACCAAGTGAGATTTATTCTAAGAATATAAAGTAGATTGACATCTGAAAATCCATTAATGTAATATACCATATTAGTAGATTCAAATTAATTTAATTAAGGGTAAAAATCACATGGTCATATCACTAGATAGAGACAAGGATTTTTCAAAATCCAATATTCATTTCTGATAAAAATTTAAAACCAACCAGGGATGTATTGGAACTTTTATTAAGGAGGGCACACATTGCATGGAACACTGGGTGTGGTGCATAAACAATGAACCTTGGAACACTGAAAAAAATAAAATTAAATTAAGTTAAAAGAAAGAAAACCCTGGAACAGCCATTACACATAATAGTGAAAATGCTTTGCCCCTAAACTCAAGATGGATGTCACTGCTCACCACTTCTATCCAACAGTAAACTGGAAGTTCTAGATAACAAGACAAGAGGAAAAGAATGGGAAAGAGAGGAAGCGAGAGACTGTGAACTAGTTAGAGGCATCCAGATTAGAAAAAGAAGAATATTTTTATTAGCAAATGATATGAAAGAAAATTCTAAGGAATCCAAAAATGACTACTACAATAATAAATTAGTTCAACAAGGTCACAGGATACAACATTAATATAAAAATTATTAATAATTGTATTTCTATATCATGGAAATGTACAGTCAGAATCAAATCACATATTTAGTGAAAGATTAATATATAAAGGACTATTATGACTCAAAAAAGAAAAAACCCAAATAAAAAGTAGTGAGAAGTCTTGAATAGAAATTTGCCAAACATATAAAAATGACTAATAACATGATGTTGAATATCACAATGAGATACCACTTCATACATACAGAATATCTAATAATCAAAATGAAAGCCAATAGGTGATAGTGAGAATGTAGAGACACTGGAATCCTATTTCGTTACTGGTGAGAATGTAAAATGGTGCGGCCACAGTGGCAAACATTTTGGCTGTTTTTTAAGAAGCTAACCTTATGATAAAGCCTAACATCTACCTCAAAGAAATGAAAATATATTTCCACACAAAGACTTATACACAAATGTTTCTGAAAGTAATATTCATAAAATTCAAAATACAAATATTCATCAAATGGTGACTGGGTAAATAAATATAGTATATGCACATAGTGAATTACTATTCAGTAATAAAAAATGAGATAAAGATACATATAATGGCATGAACATTACTATCATTATTCTAATTAAAGAAATCAGACAAAAGGGCTATACAGTATATGATTCTTTTAGATAAAATGTACAGGAAGGACAAATAAATAGAAACATTAGTAGTTGCCTAAAGCTGGAGTTGGGAGCTAGAATTGTAAAAGATATACAGGATCTTTTTGGATGACAAAAATGTTCTGAATTTATTAAAAAATAAAAATTTTTTTAAAAAATTATTGAATTATAAACTTACCATAGGTGAATTTCATGATATGTAATCTACATCTCAACAAGGTTGTTTTTAAAATCCCATTGTTTATTTCATTGAAACAAAGTGAAATATAAAACTAGGAAAAATATGCCCCAAACCTAGATGAGATAGCAATATATACCTGGAGTAAACATGTAATCAAGGCAGAGACTTTCAAAGTCCAGTCATGAAAACAGTAACCAGAAATTTCCCCTCCATATTCTATGAGTCTAGTGTTGGAAGAATACCCAGAAGAAAAAAGGTGAAGTTTCTGAGTAGAAAACCAAAGACCTTGAATATAATTCACAACTCCCTGAGAGATCTGAAGGGACTAAAGGAATCACTTGATTACATTCACACAATCATTATGAGTAAAGACACAATTACAAAAATTCAAGGACCTGTTTTAAAGACAATGGGTGGGGTGGGGAATGTGAAAGTTTTAATCCAGAGAGGAAATAGAACTGCATGTGTCTGTCATCAGCAAGTTAAGGTAATTAATGTGAGGTATTTGTTGTACTTGATGATATCTTTTAGGGAGTAGTATTTTTCTACATCATCAAACCTTGCATTTGAGTTCATAAATCAAGTCTCAAGACCGAACAATAATGTGAATAATATTTTAATAAATTTTGTAACAATAACTATAACTAAAACAAAACATATTATTCACTCTTTGATGTAGTCTTTTCCATGATAGCATAAAATATTTACTTAAGTATTACACAAAATAAATTGATCATCAAGATAATATTACCCTGCCAATTTTCTGTAACAAGTCATTCAGCTCAAAACACAACTTACAGCAAATTCTACTTTATAGCAAATGAAATTCAAACAAGTTTACAAGCCACAAAGATAATTTTTAAAAAGCAACTAAATAAACAGTTTCATCAGAAATATTTAGATGGCTGAGATAAAAGCTGATTTAACGTAAAATACTCTAATTACAAAATCCATCACTTTCTCATTGGTGAATATGTGGAAAGTTATAGACTTGGGTTTTTTTAATTCACTCAATAAAATATGAAATATAAAAGTCAGGTAAAAGATTACATTGCAAATGTTCTAAAGTCTTACCTCCATCAAAACAAAGAGTGCTGCGAAGAATAGAAGAGTTGCCCATTCCACTCGGTGTAGAATGATCTCAAAATCATGAATATCAGCTAAAATTAGTAACCAGATGGCACCCAGAATAGCAATCCACCCTGAAAAACAAGTGGACATATAGACATAGATGGGGTTCAGTTTTAATACACTGAATTTGTATTTTCTGATTGTTTTCTTTGTTGTTGAAGAAAATTTATATTCTGCAAGCTGAACATATTCAAAATGTACAATTTATATTTTGGTTAATGTATATACCCACAAAACCACTAATACAATCAAAATAATGAAAACATTCACGACCCTCAGCAGTTTACTAATGTCTGTATTCATTTTTTTTAATTTATTTTCAGCATAACAGTATTCATTCACACCCAGTGCTCCATGCAATCCGTGCCCTCTATAATACCCACCACCTGGTACCCCAACCTCCCACTGCCCCCGCCACTTCAAACCCCTCAGATTGTTTTTCAGAGTCCATAGTCTCTCATGATTCACCTCCCCTTCCAATTTCCCCCAACTCTCTTCTCCTCTCTAACTCCCCATGTCCTCCATGCTTTTTGTTATGCTCCACAAATAAGTGAAACCATATGATAATTGACTCTCTCTGCTTGACTTATTTCACTCAGCATAATCTCTTCCAGCCCCGTCCATGTTGCTACAAAGTTGCGTATTCATCCTTTCTGATGGAGTCATAATACTCCATAGTGTATATGGACCACATTTTCGTTATCCATTCGTCCATTGAAGGGCATCTTGGTTCTTTCCACAGTTTGGCAACCGTGGCCATTGTTGCTATAAACATTGGGGTACAGATGGCCCCTCTTTTCATGACATCTGTATCTTTGGGGTAAATACCCAGGAGTGCAATTGCAGGGTTATAGGGAAGTACTATTTTTAATTTCTTGAGGAATCTCCACACTGTTCTCCAAAGTGGCTGCACCAACTTTCATTCCCAACAACAGTGGAAGAAGGTTCCCCTTTCTCCACATCCCCTCCAACACATGTTGTTTCCTGTCTTGCTAATTTTGGCCATTCTAACTGGTGTAAGGTGATATCCCAATGTGGTTTTAATTTGGATCTCCCTGATGGCTAGTGATGATGAACATTTTTCATGTGTCTGATAGCCATTTGTATTTCTTCATTGGAGAAGTGTCTAATATGGATGCTAAGATTCCCAACAAGATCCTAGCAAACAGGATCCAACAGCACATTAAAAAGATTATCCACCATGACCAGGTGGGATTCATCCCTGGGCTACAAGGATGGTTCAACATTCGCAAATCAATCAATGTGGTAGAACCAATTAATATGAGAAGAGAGAAGAACCACATGGTCCTCTCCATTAATGCAGAAAAAGCATTTGACAAAATCCAGCAACCATTCCTGATTAAAACGTTTCAAAGTATAGGGATAGAGGGAACATTCCTGAACTTCATAAAATCTATCTATGAAAGACCCACACCAAGTATCATCCTCAATGGGAAAAAGCTTGCAGCCTTCCCATTCTGATCAGGAACACAACAAGGATGCCCACCCTCACCACTCTTGTTCAACATAGTATTAAAAGTCCTAGCAACAGCAATCAGACAACAAAGAGAAATAAAAGGTATCCGAATTGGTAATGAAGAAGTCAAACTCTCTCTCTTCGCAGATGACATGATTCTTTATATGGAAAACCCAAAAGACTCCACCCACAAACTACTAGAACTCATACAGCAATTCAGCAACGTGGCAGGATACAAAGTCAATGTATAGAAATCAGTGGCTTTCTTATACACTAACAATGAAAATACAGAAAGGGAAATTAGAGAATCGATTCCATATTCTTGTTATCAAAGCCCATGACAATTGCTGCCTCCTCCAAGAGGCATTTCCTTGCCTTTTCAGTTGGATGTGATCTCTTCCAACTCTTCCTTTTCCTGCTCCTCCCTTTCTTTCTTCCTCTTTCTCCTATTCCATTTCCTTCACCCTCCTATTTCTAGCTCTCTTTAATTCTGAGAGCAATAATAGTTCATCTGTCCCTGGATTATGGAAGTGATCACATTTGGTTTTATAACTTGGTACCCTTGCCCTGCCTCTGCAACAAACGGTGAGAGCTCTGAAGATCTGCGTCTTAATTAGCTGTGTAGTTCTCACTGCACCTTATGTGAATCAATATAGACCTCCTTTCTCTAATGGGAGACCAGTGAGAGCAGTGATAGAGTTTTTATGTTCTACACTATACCCAGCCCCTACACAACTGTTTGCATTTGTTGTACAAATGCTTGAATGGATGACTGAATTAATGAATGATGTAATTGAAATGAATTACCTACCAGATGTCAGAGTACCTGATAAAGATGCTAGGAAGCTTTGGAGATGTCTGTCTAGCTCATAATGACCCCTTTCCTCTAAGAACTTTACCTCCAGTCCCTCCCATATAAAACATGTGACCCCTGTCCTGGTCGTAATTTCTAGGTTTGAAAAGGACGTTGACACAATCTCGGCCAATCAGACTCTTCACCAGGGAATCTGGAATTCAAAATAACTTTTTCTCTCTGCGTTGCTGAAAGTGAGATTCTACAGATCAGGAAAGAAATGAGATCATCTCTATTTTGCTGTGAACAGAGAAAAGATGAGAAAATGGTGCATGGAGGAGCACCAGGCTATGAGAAGAGAATGGAGAGTGTTTGGGAATCAGGAGCATGACTTTTGTCTGGATGCCTTTCTTTTTCCTGAGTCTGCCCAGTCTGCCAGCTGAGCCCAGTATCCTTCAATAATCTTTATTTTGCTCAAGACTGATCAAGTAAGTTGCCTTATTGGTAGTTTAAAAATACTTAAACAAGGACAATAAAACTATTCAACAATAGGACACCAAGGGACAATGAGAACACTAGCAATTTTAAAACCATAATCAGGAAATAACTATAGAAAAACCTCCAAAACTGAAATCTAATCAAACATATTGTGAGAGAACTTGGGAGACATTCTAAACTAATTATCAAAGAGGAGACCTAGGAAACTGCTGATCAAAGTTATAAATCATAAGGTCAAAGACAACATTTTAAAGCTGGTTCACTGATTCTTATAGTTTCCTAATCAATTATCCACAATTCTGAAATCCTAAAGTTCAGAAAAAACAAAAACATTGTAAGTTTTATGTCCAAATTCAATAAAACCTGATTTGAACTAAAATGAGGCAATTTATGGTCTTAATTTATCCTACCCTATATAAATATTCATCTTTCACTGCAGAAATATTAATGCTTAGATAGCAAGATGCTGGCTCTGGACCTCTTGGGGGTGTTACATTATATACAATTCAGTATGTACACTGAAATGTCTTTGTAAAATACAAACAAAGATATCAGAATTTTGAAACGTGTCTAATAGCAAGAGTTTCCTGTAGGGACTATGGACCTATGTGTAACAGCTGAGCAGACTAGAATTAATTCTAGCGAATGTTGTGAGATAAAGATCCTTGCACATTGGGGAACTTCTCTTTGCCAGATGCACATGCCGGGAATCTACTACTTCACCTACGACATCACGCTGGCCGATGGCCAGGTGCACAACGGCCAATACCACATCCGGACCTTCGATGCCAACACGGGCAATCACGATGTGGCCTCGGGCTCCACCATCTTGGCTCTGAAGCAGAGTGACAAGGTCTGGCTGCAGATCTTCTACTCAGAGCAGAACAGGCTTTTCTATGACGCTTACTGGACCAACAGCCTCTTCACGGGCTTCCTCATCTATGCCGACCAGGACAACCCCAATGAAGTGTAGACAGGCAGGTGCTGGGGCTCCAAGGAGGGAACAAACTCCTGGACTTCTACAACAAGACCCCTCAGCTCTCTGCCTGGAGGGTGTGGGAACTGCCGGCCTTGGACATTCTTCCTCTGCCCATTTTCCCCTTCATCATTAAATCCAAGCTTTTTTATTATTATTTATTATTTACTACATTATGTATTATATTATTTTTTTATTTTATTACATAAATTGTAATCCGGGCCCTTTTCTTTCTTCACTATTGTAGCACCTCTTGCTCCTCTGGGTCCCTCTAAGTTCTCCTGTCTCTTACTTAAATTCTGTGGCAGTAACCAGCTCTGTGCAACTGTGCCCTCATAAAGATGTACTCTGACCGAGACTGTCCCTGAATCCATGCATCTGCTTCCCAGCTGTAGCCTTTCTGCTGCTTGACCTTCATGCACATATCAGCTGTATACATGGGCAAGTTAGCCTTCCATAATAAGGAACTCAAACCAATGGGTAGTGGAGCCCCTTGGACAGACCTGAGACATATTCTATACTTCTTCTCAGCCAGTCCTATGAGATAGAGACACCAGTGACCCACATCAGTGGCCATATAATGATGCAGTCTTGTTTTGGCTTGCTCTCCTCACTATTCTGCTTTCATGTTTCCACAGCTGTAGTGATTATCACATACTCCTGATACTACTCTGCCTCCCTATCTTTCACTTCTCTTCCCTGGAATCATACTTCCCAATAAAAAACCCCACACAAGCCTTTGCCTAGGCTTTGTTCTCTAGAGAACCTAGATCAAGTCAGCCAGATCTAATATTTTCATAATTAAGTTGGAATCTTGAGAATCAATAAGAAGTTTGTTCATGCATTCTATGACCTTATAATTTCTATTAATGTATAGGGCATTTATACAAGGCACAGGAGAGAAAATTTTAGCAGACATGGACCATGCCCTTGAGTCTAGCTGGGGCAAGGGGGATATTAGGGGACAGAGACACAAACAAATGGTTGGAATAACATGTGAGTTCTTGATCTAAGGTGCTTGGAATGCCAGGGGTGAGTGCCTAACCATGCCAAATGCTGGCAAAGATGTGGAATAGTTGGAGCTCCCAGGGTATGGGAACATGAAGTCCTAAAGCCTGGAAAATGGTGCAGCAATTTCTTTTAAAGTTAAAGATACACTCACCATATGACCCAGCAGTCCCATACTTGGGTGATTTACCCAATAGAAGTGAAAACTTAAGTTCACAAAACACCATGTACATGAATGTTTGGAATAGCTCTACTTACAATCATCAAACACTAGAAACAATTCAAATGTCCTTCAATGGGTAAATGGATAAACAAAATGTATCCATACCACAGAAGACTACTGAGCAACAGAAGGAATGAACTATTGATACACAGAGCAACTTGGATGATTTTGAAAGGTTTTATGCTGTGTGAGAAAAGCCAATCCCAAAGGTTGCATAGAGTCTGATTTGTTAGACAGACATCCTCTGAAAGACAAAACTATAGGGATAGAGAAAAATCAGGAGTTGCTGCTACAAAATGGTAACACTGAAGTTTTGGGGGGTGATGGAACTGTTCTATATTCCAATTATGGTGGTTACATAAATTTACATCCTTGTTAGAATTCATAAAATTTTGTACCAAAAGGAAAAGTCAATTTTTCTCTATGGCATCTTAAAAAATAAAATGAAAAAGAGAAGTTAATGCTGTGTTTGGTTATGATGTTTAAATGAAGGAATGTATTGTATGATACTATGTTTTGTTACATGGCAAGACCTGAGGTTAAATGATGCCACAGTGTAATTATGTTATGTCACATTGTACACAGTGCTATATGACACCAGTTTATCATGTGATATCATGCTGTTTTATGTAATGTCATTTTTCATGATGTACATTGTGTGATGTGACATCACCTCATTTTATATGACATCATATTGTATTATGCTCAACTTACACAGCACATCACATTCAAAACAGCAGTTCACCAAAAACAAATGGTCACACCTACTGACTGAAGCCCTGGGAAGATCTTGCAACAGTTTTGTTCCTGTTCCCATCAGCTGGGTTACTGTAACTCTAAGGAAACTGCACTCCATTTAAAACAGATGCTAATTGAACTTTTCTTCTAGTCAATCTAACTTTCAACATGATGAATGCAAATATATGAGTTACGTATTCCGGGATCCCCAGATAAAATCCTTCCCTTCACAAAACCTAACTGAAAACATAATATTTAAAAGCAAAAAAGAAGCCCTTTGATTACATGAAACAACCACACAAGAAGAGATTTAACATCTTAGTAAAAAGTGTCAACTTCTCAGGCTAAAATAAAATGTTTTGCAGCAATTGAGATTTTTTTAAATCCATATAGTTAAAATACATGACTAAATTTTTAAAGTACTTTTTTTTGTACAGTGTTCAGAGCCAAAATCTAAAAAAAAAAAAAAAAACATGCAAACTTCATATATTTTTTACTCCTTAAAATGCATACTATGTTCTTTAAGTGTGATCTCAAATAAAATTAGAAACAAAATATTATTTAAAAACCCAAAAGAATTACCTAATGGAACTTCTTTGCCCAAAAAACACCAGTTTTGTATTTGCTTAATTGTATTTGCTTAATTATCAGTGGTGATCACCTCTTAAGGTTTTATAATGCTAAAATTCCATTATGTCTGTAGTGTAATTTAGAATAATTACATTGCAACAATAATTTCTAGATGTAATACACCAAATACAATTAAAATTCATGACATTTTTACCAGTCTAGATTTGGCATTCTTTATTACATCAGGATTCTATGTGGATTGGCTCTCAATTGTGTATAAAGAACATTTATCAGCTTAGAACCTAGTCCACGCTGTCAGGGATATTGGATTTGAGATTATTTAAGGAAATAAATTCTGAGAGGTTCAAAATACATGATATAAAGTTGGACACCCAGTCAAAAGCATGTATATCATGTACTATATATAAGACTCTAGCAATATCTTTTTCTACATGAGACAGAAAAGGGACTGTAGATTAATTAATCTACAGTCTAAAGATTTCTGATGGTAGCCTAGAACCAAAGGAGCAATGCCATGGTGTGAATAACTGAAACTTGCTCACGTTAGCCATCTATTTTACAAAGTTAAGAGGCTCTGCTTTCTATAGAAATTGTAGTCTTCAAATGCTGTAGTAAATCAAATTTTTTATTAAAAGATATTTAAATTATCTTTTTTAAAAAGGTTTTATTTATTTATTTGACAGAGAGATATCACAAGTAGGCAGAGCAGCAGGCAGAGAGAGAGGGGGAAGCAGGCTTCCTGCTAAGCAGGGAGCCCAATGTGGGGCTTGATCCCAGGATCCCGAGATCATGACCTGAGCAGAAGACAGAGGCTTAACCAAATAAGCCACCTGGCACCCCAAATTATCTTTTTTTTTTTTACTTTTTTTAAATTAACTTATTTATTTTCAGAAAAACAGTATTATTTTTTCACCACACCCAGTGCTCCATGCAATCCGTGCTTTCTATAATACCCACCACCTGATACCCCAACCTCCCACCCTTGCTTTACATTTTTTTTTCATTTTCTTATTTTTTAATTTTTTATAAACATATATTTTTATCCCCAGGGGTACAGGTCTGTGAATCACCAGGTTTACACACTTCACAGCACTCACCAAAGCACATACCCTCCCCAATGTCCATAATCCCACACCCCAAATTATCTTAACAGAGCTTCCTTTTGAAGGAAAAAAATGAAACTTTTGGTTATAAAGAAAATATTCCTGGAAAGGATTTTAAATTTATCTTTCTCATAAATCTATAAGTTCATGTGAGGTTCATTTTGGAAGTGGTTTGGGTTTTGTTTTAAGTAATAACATCAATAGAATAATGGTTAAATCGGTGATAAAAACCTAAGGAATGTGGAAAATACTGATGAAGAGTGGAAGGATGCCGGAGTTAACAAGATATGTGGTGAGCTCAATCTGCAAGACAGGCATGTCTCAAGTGGGAACAAGCTATGCAACCTCAACAAAGGGCTTGAGAAAGTGGAAAGTGAGAGCCATAGCAACGAGAAAGTAAGAGAAAGGAAACGTATGGGAGAGGGCAGGAGAAAGGGTTCTCTGTGGAGAAAATGGATGCACCATAGGGGAAAGGAGTTTTGTAAATCTCTTTCACTCCTCTGGCCTTTTCAGTTCTTCATTTAATCCTCATGTCAAGTTGCACAAACTGCAAGATTGTGGCCTTGCTGATGGGACCTCCTGTTTTTTCTGGGGGTTCTTCTTAAGCAACATTTTAAAGATCTGGTTATCAAATTTGAGAGAGATTATAATAACCACTCTATGTTTCTTCTAACATTCAACCCTAGAAGGGCTGAGGACCATGCACTGAGACACTAAGAGCTGGAAATGCACCTCTCTCTCCGGTAGTAGATAAAGGTTTCCTTCTTTCCATCAAAGGTTGGCCACACTCCACATCAGCCCTCCTCACCAATGTCTAGGAACAAGCTTTGAAATCTCCCCTTGCAGACTGAGATAGCATGCAGAACCTATCAGCAAAATGTAACAAAAAATTAGACTCACCAAGATCAAGATGAACACCAGAGACAAAGGAATTGAGAAAGAACATGAAGATAACAAATCCCAACACCATCAGGCATTTGGTGAGCAGAATCTTGTCTGATATCCTGTGCTGTGAGAGAGGAAAACAGAATTCATTTACTGGGTTTTACTCTCTTCTGTTTCCTGCAATGTGTCCATCATCTTATGTGACTCAAATCACTACAAATTTCTCAAGATGAAAAATATAACATCTTGAAATTGAAAGATTATAAGGTAATGCATTATAAGGAAGATTGTACAGATTTGGGATTATAGCATTCAAAATTTTTGTAAAAAAATAAACACAATAAATTTAAAATATAGTACATAGGGTGCCTGTATGGTTCAGTCCATTAAGGTCTGTCTTCAGCTCCCGGTCCTAGGATCAAGCCCCGCATTGGACTCCTTGCTCAGAGGGGAGTCCGTGTCTCCCTCTCCCTCTGCCCCTTCTCCCTACTCATGCTTGCTCTCTCTCTTGCTCTCTCTCACATAAGTGAATAAAAGCGTTAAATATATATATATATATATATATATATATATATATAGCATAATCCTTTTATAAAATACTTGATTAAATATCTTCTCAATATGATGCAGAAAACGCTCCCAGTGCCACCATGAGCATTAGGTGAGATGTTGGGAAAATCACTGGAGAAACATGTAACTTCCAGGGTACTGACCATGCATTTCCACAGGTGTTACTTGCTCAAATCTTTTAATTCAACTTTCCTCCTACTACACAAATTCCTGCTCATGGTAGCATTGAGATTAACATGTTCTTGCAATAACATGACTCCTGCTGAACATTATTACTATATCCTTTCATGTTCACAGGGACCCTGGAAGGCACTTGGCAGTATCCTATTCACCAAGATAACATCTGTGGGAGCCTGACACATTTTCAGGGGTGAGGGGTGGTGACAGAAGGTTCTATAGTACCTTCATTAACTCAGAGGTACAAACCTTCCAGTGGGCTTGAACCACATGGCAAGATGGGCAAGATCCCCAGAGGGTGCTATGCTCTGGATCACTGCCATGTGGAGCTGGGTAACAGAGCAAGTTCCCACAAAACCTGTGCAGATGGGCACTGAGTTGTCCTACCCCGCCCAACCAGGCCCTCGTGTGAATCATGCTCCACCATGTGAACTGACAATGGTGTCATGTACTCTCTTAAGTGTGGTCCCACCAGCATATCTGCCTTTCTGTCTATTAAATATAGTATAGATATAAACATAAGTATGGATATAGAGACAGAGATAGATACTAGATAGTTAGAGACAGAGATAGAGAAAGATGGTACAGGTATATAGAGATAAGAGAGATCTGCATATAGGTATAGATTTTCTCTCTGGATTTCTCTGGTCATGCAATTAGAGCTGCTGCCATGAAAACCACAAGTATATTCCTCCCTGTTGCACTGGCTCTAGCTGCAGCCCCTGACCCTCTGTTCACAGATTACATGGGCTACCTCCTGAGTATATGTTTCTTTTCTTACCTACTGCCAAAACTTGTGGCTCAACTGGCCACAAGCCAACTCATCTTCCCCTTCCCACCCCTAAGGAAGGACAGTTTTGCTATCTGAGTTTGTGATGGTGAATTTTGAGGAAAAGGGCATGACAACTACCAGTTGTGAGGAGGGACACTACAAACCTTCTTGCAGTCATGTTAATCATAGAAAATAGGTATGACAATTGGCAGTTACAGAATTGGAAATGGAGGGAGCAGGCAGGTCAAAAAACATTCCAGCATCACTTGGCTGGTACAAGTAGAGATGACCTATAGTTTGTACTCATCTGTTATTTCAGGTGTCTATCAAATTTTCTCCTTTGGCTATCTGGAGCTATCACAGTTAAGAACTCCTAGATTCAATACAAACTCCTTGCTTGTCCCTTCCATCTCTCCTCAATCTTCATTCACCAGGTACACAGAGAGGTACACAATCTCTTCCCTAACTCACAGCCAGCATTACATGACTGCAAAGCAGTAAGGGTCTGCATAAACCTGGGGCCCATAAAAGTGTCAAAGGCACACCCTTTTCTCCTAACCCTAACCATTTCAAGGGGACAGAGACTGGGAAGAGACACATTACCTACCAGGAACCCGATGTCTAAACTTCCTTTAGAAAGAGACAAAATGTTCTTATCATAATTAGAAAGTTGGCACTCTCCCTCCCTCTCAGGAAAGAAACTACCTGGATTTGAAAGTTCACAAAGATAAAAATGTCTCCCAGCAGACCTGGAGCAGAGTTCTCTAGGCTAGATAAGGGGTACTATGTGTGCCCACCAGAAATGAGAGCGATATGACAGGACATACACACACTCCATCTCTGTCCCTAATGCTTCTCCATCTCACACAGCATTCCTTACCTGTCTCTACCTCCACCTCCTTATCTATACAATGGGAGCCTCAAGATTTCCCTTTTAGGATCAAGAAGAACTGCAAGAGCCAGAGGCACCCAGCCAACTTTCTCTGCAGCTACATTAACCATAGAAAGGGCCACCCTATCTCAAAGGAAATATAAAAAATGGTAACTTTTCGATTTCTGGGAAAAATAAGCCTACCATGACAGGAAAATGATTTTCCCTATTAACTCCTAGAAATAACTTATGTCTTGTGTACAACCACAGGAATAAAAGGAGAAATCGCTTTCAGTTTTAACTCCATGTGAAGCTAGAGGTGAATCAGAAATCCCTGAGAATTCTCCAATCAAGACATACAAATGGCTATCAGACACATGAAAAAATGTTCATCATCACTAGCCATCAGGGAGATTCAAATTAAAACCAAATTGAGATATCAGCTTACACCAGTTAGAATGGCCAAAATTAACAAGACAGGAAACAACATGTATTGGAGGGGATGTGAAGAAAGGGGAACCCTCTTATACTGTTGGTGGGAATGCAAGTTGGTGCAGCCTCTTTGGAGAACAGTGTGGAGATTCCTCGAGAAATTAAAAATAGAACTTCCCTATGACCCTGCCATTGCACTCCTGGGTATTTACCCCCAAAGATACAGATGTCGTGAAAAGAAGGGCCATCTGTACCCCAATGTTTATAGCAACAATGGCCACGGTCGCCAAACTATGGAAAAAACCAAGATGCCCTTCAACAGATGAATAGATAAGGAAGATGTGGTCCATATACACTATGGAGTATTATGCCTCCATCAGAAAGGATGAATACCCAACTTTTGTAGCAACATGGACGGGACTGGAAGAGATTATGCTGAGTGAAAGAAGTCAAGCAGAGAGAGTCAATTATCATATGGTTTCACTTATTTGTGGAGCATAACAAATATCATGGAGAACAAGGGATGTTAGAGAGGAGAAGGGATTTGGGGTAAATTGGAAGGGGAGGTGAACCATGAGAGACTATGGACTCTGAAAAACAGTCTGAGGGGTTTGAAGTGGCAGGGGGTTGCGAGGTTGGGGTACCAGGTGGTGGGTATTATAGAGGGCACGGATTGCATGGAGCACTGGGTGTGGTGAAAACATAATGAATACTGTTTTTCTGAAAATAAATAAATTAATTTAATTTTTGAAAAAAAGAAATCCCTGAGAAAAGAAAGCACAATACCTTTTTTTGTAGTTCCTGGATATTGGTCTCCCAATTTTTATCTTCCTGTGATATTTGTCTAAAGGAGGAAAAAGACGGACTCATTATTTTCCTGGTGATATTGAGCAGTGAGATCAGCGGGGCAGCAGTCAGCAGCACATCTAGTATGGATGTGCTGGCCTGGATACCATCTACTGATACCTAATGTAGCCACATAATGGTTCACATCTAGCTGGGTTTATGGATGGGAAAAAATGCATCATCTATATTTCCAAAGAAAAGTGATATAGGAAACGAATGGAATGTCGATTAGGTGTGTGCAAGCATGTGTACATGTAACCTGAGAATGGGGAACATCAGAAGAACACTGACCAAAATGTGAACAAGGGGAATGACAGTAAGCTACTTTTAGCTCTTTTCATTTTCTACTTTTCTAAACTTTTTTTCAAATGAGGTTATGTTATATTTACAACTAAACTACTAACAGAAAATATAGTAAAAGAAATGCCACTTGTTTTGGTGTTGACTTTCATCAATTAGAACAGTGGAGAATTTAGTTTTAATGAACACTTGTGTGTCATAAATATCAAAGGAGGCTGATCACACAGTGAGAACATACCCTAAAGGAAATCACAGCAGACCTAGATAAATCCTGAGGACATTTCTTTTTATTTTATTTCTTCAGTGTTCCAAGATTCCTTGATTATGCACCACACCCAGTGCTCCATGCAATATATGCCCCTGAGGACATTTTTTAAAAAGAATATATAAAAACTAGGCCTGCAGAGCCAACACTTACAGCACCCTCATTCTAATCTGCTCCTCAGTGACTGTGTGGCCCTGCAAAGCCACCAGCCTCTCTAGGCCTCAGTTTTGTTATCTGTAATCAACACAGAATGAGATGATGGAAGCTTGGTGAGCCTCTGGACCCCCATGGTTCTTCACATGTGTAACCCTGAGATGCACTGAGTATATCTTTAATACCCCACAGCAGAGAAAGGATGCTGAAGCTTGAAGGTCCATGAATTAAATACATTTAGGGAAATTTACTCCTGCATCTTTAATTTACAAAGTTTCTCCTTTTAAGATTCATGCCTGTTGTTGAAGCTGGGACCCACCCTGCAATTCTGGCCTCCCTGAAGCCTCAGGACCTGCTTCCTCAGCACCACTCTGTGGAGGTGGGTACTGGGCTAGGATGGAACTGAGATAACACTTTACCCTGGGCTGCCTCACTGGAAAGAATAGGTCTCCATGGACTCACCTGTGGCCTTTTCTTACACTAACAGAACGGGCTGCGAGATTGCAATACTGGATGACCCTCTAGGGTCAGTGCTTGTCTTCAGCCTGAGAACTCAGGGCTGATTTCAGCAAACTACAACATGCAAGGTCATTTACACTACATTCACAAGGACTCACAATTCCCTTGCCTTGACATATTTCTCCTTTCCACCCAGTTCCCAGCTCCGTGGCAATAAAGCTTCAATATCCCTAAGGGGTGGACAAACTCCCTACTCCATTGCTATCTTTTACATCTCAGCTTTGATTAAAAGCAAATGACAAGAAATGAATTGAGAAAGACTTAGGTATCTTTGAGATCCCTGAAAATCAACTACTGGGAGAGTACTTTGTTAGATTCCTTTGTTATATTGTTTTTTATTCTTTTTGTTTGTTTGTTTTTGATTCTTTTTATGCAACGTGTTATGTGTGGAAGTGTGACAGGTAGTAGTTGAGTGTGGATTCAGTCCCTGGTGTCATTCTTTCCTTGCTGTAGAATCCTGGACAAATTAGTGAAATTCTCTGAGCCTCAGTTTTCTCATCCTTAAACTAGGGCTAGGACCAACACACATTCCAGAAATCCAAGCAGGGGTTAGATAAAATAATGTGCCACAAGAGAATTACTACACATTGTATGGTGCTCCAAACCTGCTCACTGGCATGAAGATAGAGTTACAGTTTTAGAGTACCATGAAGTATTCTGAAGACCCATAATTTTAACTTACTTGAATGGTATACTCTGACATTTGGACACCACGGGGGTGGTAGTAAATAGGTTGTTGATACACTCCAATCACTGAGCACAACTGGTAAAGATGAGAACCACCACTGTAAACCTAAAGTAGCCTGAGCAGGGCCCTCGCTTGGTACCTGTGGAAGGTGTGCAGCCTTTGGGCCAGCAGGTGCTCCAGTGCCTGCACCTTTCCCAGGAGCAGGCCCCGAACTGCTGTCTCCTCTCGACTGGCTGGACTAATGCGCTGTGCGGTCAGGCGCCAGACGTGGATCTCGTGCTTCAGTTCTGCAGGAAAGGAAACCTGAGGCTTGAGTCTCCCACAACCTCAGACACCAGCAGACATTCCACTCTCCTCACCACCTTCCAAGATCAGAAACACATACCTCATGATGCACAGATAGCAAGGGCCAAATCAAAGCAGTGACTTCTTAGCATTCATGTCATTGTAATGGAACAGGAAACAAAGCCCACATTAAAAAATTACCATGGATGTGAAGTAATGTGATTTGGATGAGGAATAAATTCCTGAACATATATATCCATGCTAGACCCCAAGAACATCTCCCCCTCCCCAGGAAATTATGTTTTGCAGCCATAAGTTTGGGTCTCTCAGCCAAGATCCAGATATTGAAATAGTTGAAATAGATCATTGAAATAATTGTTGAAATAGATCTAGTGAACATTGGAAATACGAGTGTAGTCTGAGCAGGAGGACATCTGGTAAGAGGCAGAGGTAGGAAATGCCTCCCTCCTGACCAGGCCTCCAAGCTGAGTTTGTGTCTGTGAAAGAAAACAGGTGGAAAGATGTAGACAACCTTATGAAATGCTCAGATTAATAGAATGAGGCAAATGTCACCCTTCAATGAATTCAGACATCTTCTGGTATAGAAGAGTAGAGAGAAATGAATTGTCAATTCATTGGCTACTATAATATCAAAATCTTTTATGAAAATTTAAGCTTAAACACTATTTTATAGTCAAAGATATTACACAAATTTCTCAAAATATCCACCAAAAAAATATAAGGAATAATGTTATGTTCATAAATCACTTCTTATGTGCAATGCCCTGTACCACATATCACAAGAATTCCAGATGAAATTAAAAGACAAAACCCTTCTGAGCAGGACTAGAGCACTTGACAACTAGCTCAAAGCAGAGGCAAGGCAGGGTAGTTATCTAAACTGCAAAGGAGCATGTAGTTGTGGGTTCAATGACTAGGAAAATACCATCTTTTAAGACCCCTCTATTCAGTACACAAGCATTGATCACAGACTAGGTGAAATACCTACTGCAAACGCTGTGGGGGAAAAGTATATAAGCTAGGCAGAGACACAGACTGCAAATAAAGCGTGTCAAGAGAATTGGTTAAGGACAGGAGCACTAACACCATTTCAGTTAACACATGGTTTTCTCCAAAGAATCGGCCTTACAAAGAGGAAGACCCTTTAGTACTGAGATATGTAATGTGCTTTCATTCAGTACATATTGATACTTTGTAGCTTGCAAAATAAAGAAATTTAACACTTGGGTATAATGTAAAAGTCTCTTCAGAAAAACAAATTATAATTTCTTTTCAGAGAGCCTTATGACTCATTAAACAACCTATGAGGTTAAGATAGCATTAGAAGAAGGAGCAGGAGGAGGAGGAGGAGAAAAATGAATAAACTAGCCCTTGAAACACTAAGCACAAAAATGCCACACAGGTACCGGAAAGGGGAGATGAGGCCATCACGCCTGGGTGGCTCAGTGGGTTAAAGCCTCTGCCTTCAGCTCGGGTCATGATCTCAGGGTCCTGGGATCGAGCCCCGCATTGGGCTCTCTGCTCAGCGGGGAGCCTGCTTCCTCCTGTCTCTCCACCTGCCTCTCTGCCTACTTGTGATTTCTGTCTGTCAAATAAATAAATAAAATCTTTAAAAAAAAAAAAAAAAGTCTGCAGTGCCAGTGATTCCTCCAGTGCTCTGAAACACATTACACAGAAGATATCATTCAAAGCCCAGCCATGAAGCACAAAGATTTCCCAGCTAGTCTTTCAAGGCACGCTAGTGATGATT
Source organism: Mustela erminea (assembly GCF_009829155.1). Classification (NCBI taxonomy): domain Eukaryota; kingdom Metazoa; phylum Chordata; class Mammalia; order Carnivora; family Mustelidae; genus Mustela; species Mustela erminea. The sequence continues at coordinate 27,516,618 of NC_045618.1, forward strand.
ACTCTTCCAAATAGATGATCAGCTTTAAAGAGCTAAACAAGAGCGTGCTTAGTTTCTGGGGCTGGTCTACTGGGGGCAGGCTGGGAGTTCTCGCTCCATCTGTGTGTGAAAAGCAGAGCCTGGGAATCACTGCCACATCTGCAAAACTGCCCTTTCAGGTACCCCCTGGCTCCTTTCCATAGGTGCCCTCTCCAGGGATAGCTTCAGCCCCCTCATACACACATATACACAGAGGCTAGCTGACTTCTAACCCATCAAATCAAACAGGTGGAGCTATTCTCCCCGGCTAAACCTATGAATTAAAGGCTCAAGTTGCACACTTTTGTATTCCTAATTTTGAAATGAAATATATCATCAATTAGCAGGGTATTTAGTGAAGAGAGAGATTTTGCCCAGGGAAATGAAGCTTACTGCCTGCACCCAGAACTCATTTTACTCAAGTGTATGTGCTCCTCAGTTAGTTCCCAGACTTCCTCCACACCTCTGACATTTCCCCTCCCTGTCTCCTCTGCTAAGCTCTAAGGCCATGTCCCCTGCATCTTGTGCTGCTAGATTCAAAGATAGACATTCCATCTCCCCTGCCCCAACAAAACTCTCTCCCCTCACTTTCTTCATTTTAATATGACATCTTTATCTTCCAGGTTCACAAGCCTGAAATGTCATTTTGGTCTTATCAGTGCCACTCTCCACTATTTCTGCATTAACATTGCTAGTCATATAATAGCTGTCAGATACCATGCTAAATGTTAAAGGAGAAAAACTAATAAGTTACAGGATAAGCTTCCAACAAGCTATCAAGAGATATAAGCTACAACATAAGTAAACATGAGTCAGGACAGTACTAGGTCACAAAAGGAGTTCAGGATGTATTGGTATGGTTCTCACAGGGTCCACTTGTTCCCATCCCAGTACACCAGCTTGCCCAGGCCTCATCTCCTCATACTTACTGATTCTGATTGCTCCTCAGTAACCTCTGACTGGAGTCACTTACTACCAATCCACCCAAGGTTAGTCATAGATAGATACAATTATATAGGTAGATATACAGAAAAGAAATATATCTGTCTATGTTCTTATTTACCCATCTGCTAGGATGATAAATCTATCAAGGCTGAGCTATCTAGAAAGATAGATAAATGTAGGTAGACAGACGAATTCCTTCTTTCAAATAACCGTTGGTTCCCCCATGGACTGCAGAATAAAGCCAAAGATCTTCAGGGAAGACAAGATCCTCAAATGGCAAGCACCATTGTGATAGATAAATGTAGGTAGACAGACAGATTCCTTCTTTCAAATAACCATTGGTTCCCCATGGATTGCAGAATAAAGCCAGAGATCTTCAGGGAAGACAATATCCTCAAATGGCAAGCACCATTGTGAGCTCTGATCCTGCTGTATCATCTCTTACTTTTGTCACACTGACCTCTGACCAGGAGACATCATCAGATGTCTCATATATTACCTCCAACCCCTATTTTCCTGAGCTTCTCAACCAACCTCCTACGACATTACTTGGGGTCAATGTACACATGGTACAAACAGGCAAAGACATTACCATGTGGGATACACTCTCTCACAGGAGGTGGTGGCTGCCAGAAAGCCCAGAGGAGAGTCATCCAGCTCAAAGTGATGAATCTCAGGGGAAGATGCCTAGGCCAGAAGTTGAGAAATGGAATTCTACTATTTTTTTGTTTATGTTTGTTTGTCTTAATTGTTAGTTATGTTCAGTTAGCCATCCTATAGTATATATCATTAGTTTTTGATATAGTGCTCAACAATTCATTTGTTGCATATAACACCCAGTGCTCATCACAAAACAAGCTCTCCTTAATGCCCATCACCCAGCTACTCCATTCCTTCACACCCCTCCCTTCTATAACCCTCAGTTTGTTTCCCAAGGTCCAGGATCTCTCATGGTTTGTCTCACTCTTTGATTTCTTCCCATTCAGTTTTCCCCTCCCTTCCCCTGTAGTCCTCCAATAGCATGGAACAGCATGCTATACCTTATGCTCCACATAGGAGTGAAACCTTATGATAATTGTCTTTCTCTGACTGGCTTACTTCACTTAGTATAATCCCCTCCAGTTTCATCTATGCCAATGCAAAGTGTGGGTATTCATCCTTTCTGATGTCTGAGTAATATTCCATTGTATATTTGGACCACATCTTCATTATCTCTTCATCTGCTGAAGAACATCTCAGCTCCTTCCACAGGTTCAATATTGTAGACATTGCTGCTTTGAACATTAGGGTGAATGTGTCCCTTCCTTTCACTGCATCTGTATGTTTGGTGTAGTACCTAGTAGTGCAATTGCAGGGTTGGAGAGTACTATTATAAAATTCTTACATTCTTATGCTAAGCAGTACAATATCACTTGAAGTTAGTTGTATAATTATCACTAAACTCACAAAAGTTAGTGGTATAATTATCACTAAACTCACAAAACACAACTATACCCAAAAATGTAACAGGGAAAAAATGTATAGTTTTTTTAACCCATTTTTTAATTATTTTAATAAACATATAATATATTTTCATCCCCAGGGGTACAGGTCTGTGAATCGCCAGGTTCACACACTTCACAGCACTCACCATAGCACATACCCTCCCCAATGTCCATAACCCCATCCCCTTTCTCCCAACCCTCCTCCCCCCAGCAACCCTCAGTTTGTTGTGTGAGATTAAGAGTCACTTATGGTTTGTCTCCCTCCCAATCCCATCTTGCTTCATTTATTCTTCTCCTACCCTCTTAACCCTCTTAACCCCCCATGTTGCATCTCCACTTCCTCATATCAGGGAGATCATATGACAGTTGTCTATCTCCGCTTGACTTATTTCGCTAAGCATGATACCCTCTAGTTCCATCCACGTTGTCGCAAAAGGCAAGATTTCATTTCTTTTGATTGCTGCATAGTATTCCATTTTGTATATATACCACTTCTTCTTTATCCATTCATCTGTTGATGGACATCTAGGTTCTTTCCATAGTTTGGCTATTGAAGACATTGCTGCTATAAATATTCGGGTGCACGTGCCCCTTCAGATCACTACGTTGTGTCTTTAGGGTAAATACCCAGTAGTGCAATTGCTGGGTCATAGGGTAGTTCTATTTTCAACATTTGAGGAACCTCCATACTGTTTTCCAGAGTAGTTGCACCAGCTTGCATTCCCACCAACAGTGTAGGAGGGTTCCCCTTTCTCCACATCCTCGCCAGCATCTGTCATTTCCTGACTTGTTTATTTTAGCCATTCTGACTGGTGTGAGGTGATATCTCATTGTGGTTTTGATTTGTATTTCCCTGATGCCGAGTGATATGGAGCACTTTTTCATGTGTCTGTTGGCCATCTGGATGTCTTCTTTGCAGAAATGTCTGTTCATGTCTTCTGCCCATTTCTTGATTGGATTATTTGTTCTTTGGGTGTTGAGTTTGCTAAGTTCTTCATACATTTTGGAAAGTAGCCCTTTATCTGATATGACGTTTGCAAATATCTTCTCCCATTCTGTCAGTTGTCTTTTGGTTTTGTTAACTGTTTCCTTTGCTGTGCAAAAGCTTTTGATCTTGATGAAATCCCAATAGTTCATTTTTGCCCTTGCTTCTCTTGCCTTTGGCGATGTTCCTAGGAAAAATGTTGCTATGGCTGAGGTCGAAGAGGTTGCTGCCTGTGTTCTCCTCAAGGATTTTGATGGATTCCTTTCTTACATTAAGGTCCTTCATCTATTTTGAGTCTATTTTCGTGTGTGGTGTAAGGAAATGGTTTAATTTCATTTTTCTGCATGTGGCTGTCCAATCTTCCCAACACCATTTATTGAAGAGATTTTTCTTCCTTTGGACATTCTTTCCTGCTTTATTGAACATTAGTTGACCATAGAGTTGAGGGTCTATTTCTGGGCTCTCTATTCTGTTCCATTGATCTATGTGTCTGTTTTTGGGCCAGTACCATGCTGTCTTGATGACGACAGCTTTGCAATAGAGCTTGAAGTTTGGAATTATGATGCCACCAACTTTGGCTTTCTTTTTCAATATTCCTTTGGCTCTTCGAGGTCTTTTCTGGTTCCATATAAATTTTAGGATTGTTTGTTCTATTTCTTTGAAAAAATGGATGGGATTTTGATAGGGATTGCATTAAATGTGTAGATTGCTTTAGGTAGCATAGACATTTTCACAATATTTATTCTTCCAATCCAGGAGCATGGAACATTTTTCCATTTCTTTGTGTCTTCCTCAATTTCTTTCATGAGTACTTTATAGTTTTCTGAGTATAGATTCTTTTCCTCACTGAGAATGATATTTGCGGTGGGTTTTTCATAGATGGCTTTGATGATATTGAGGTATGTGCCCTCTATCCCTACACTTTGAAGAGTTTTGATCAGGAAGGGATGCTGTCCTTTGTCAAATGCTTTTTCAGCACGTATTGAGAGTATCATATGGTTCTTGTTCTTTCATTTATTAATGTGTTATATCACATTGATTGATTTGCGGATGTTGAACCAACCTTGCAGCCCTGGAATAAATCCCACTTGGTCGTGGTGAATGATCCTTTTAATGTACTGTTGAATCCTATTGGTTAGTATTTTGTTGAGAATTTTTGCATCTGTATTCATCAAGGATATTGGTCTGTAGTTCTCTTTTTTTATAGGATCCCTGTCTGGTTTGGGGATCAAGGTAATGCTGGCCTCATAAAATGAGTTTGGAAGTTTTCCTTCCATTTCTATTTTTTGGAACAGTTTCAGGAGAATAGGAATCAGTCCTTCCTTAAATGTTTGGTAGAATTCCCCTGGGAGCCATCCGGCCCTGGGCTTTTGTTTGTTTGGAGATTTTTTTTTTTTTTTTTTTTGTTTGGAGATTTTTGATGACTGTTTCAATCTCCTTACTGGTTATGGGTCTGTTCAGGCTTTCTAATTCTTCTTGGTTAAGTTGTGGTAGTTTATATGTCTCTAGGAATGCATCCATTTCTTCCAGATTGTCAAATTTGTTTGTGTAGAGTTGCTCATAGTATGTTCTTATAATTGTTTGTGTTTCTTTGGTGTTAGTTGTGATCTCTCCTCTTTCATTCATGATTTTATTTGTTTGGGTCTTTTCTCTTTTCTTTTTGATAATTCTGGCCAGGGGTTTATCAATCTTATTAATTCTTTCAAAGAACCAGCTCCTAGTTTCGTTGATTTATTCTATTGTTTTTTTGGTTTCTATTTCATTGATTTCTGCTCTGATCTTTATGATTTTTCTTCTCCTGCTGGGTTTAGGGTTTCATTCTTGTTCTTTCTCCAGATCTTTTAGGTGTAGGGTTAGGTTGTGTATCTGAGACCTTTCTTGTCTCTTAAGAAAGGCTTGTACCGCTACATATTTTCCTCTCAGGACTGCCTTTGTTGTGTCCCACAGATTTTGAACTGTTGTGCTTTCATTATCATTTGTTTCCATGAATTTTTTCAATTCTTCTTTAATTTCCTGGTTGGCCCATTCATTCTTTAGAAGGATGCTGTTTAGTCTCCATGTATTTAGGTTCTTTCCAAATTTCCTCTTGTGATTGAGATACAGCTTCAGAGCATTGTGGTCTGAAAATACGCAGGGAATGATCCCAATCTTTTGATACCAGCTGAGACCTGATTTAGGACCCAGGATGTGATCTATTCTGGAGAATTTTCCATGTGCACTAGAGAAGAATGTGTATTCTGTTGCTTTGGGATGAAATGTTCTGAATATATCTGTGATGTCCCTCTGGTCCAGTGTGTCATTTAAGGCCTTTATTTCCTTGTTGATCTTTTGCTTGGATGATCTGTCCATTTCAGTGAGGGGAGTGTTAAAGTCCCCTACTATTATTGTATTATTGTTGATGTGTTTATTTGATTTTGTTATTAACTGGTTTATATAGTGGGCTGCTCCCATGTTGGGGGCATAGATATTTAAAATTGTTAGATTTTCTTGTTGAACAGATCCTTTGAGTATGATATAGTGTCCTTCCTCATCTCTTATTATAGTCTTTGCCTTAAAATCTAATTGATCTGATATAAGGATTGCCACTCCTGCTTTCTTCTGATGTCCATTAGCATGATAAATTCTTTTCCACTCCCTCACTTTAAATCTGGAGGTGTCTTTGGGTTTAAAATAAGTTTCTTGTAGGCAACATATAGATGGGTTTTGTTTCTTTATCCATTCTGATACCCTGTGTTTTTTGATTGGAGCATTTAGCCCATTAACATTCAGGGTAACTATTGAGAGATATGAATTTAGTGCCATTGTATTGCCTGTAAGGTGACTGTTACTGTATATTGTCTCTTCTCCTTTATGATCTACTACTTTTAGGGTCTCTCTTTGCTTAGCGGACCCCGTTCAATATTTCCTGTAGAGCTGGTTTGGTGTTTGCAAATTCTATCAGTTTTTGTTTGTCCTGGAAGCTTTTAATCTCTCCTTCTATTTTCAATGATAGCCTAGCTGGATATAGTATTCTTGGCTGCATGTTTTTCTCGTTTAGTTCTCTGAATATATCATGCCAGCTCTTTCTGGCCTGCCGGGTCTCTGTGGATAAGTCTGCTGCCAATCTAATATTTTTACCATTGTATGTTACAGACTTCTTTTCCCGGGCTGCTTTCAGGATTTTCTCTTTGTCACTAAGACTTGTAAATTTTACTATTAGGTGACGGGGTGTGGGCCTATTCTTATTGATTTTGAGGGGGGTTCTCTGCACCTCCTGGATTTTGATGCTTGTTCCCTTTTCCATATTGCGGAAATTCTCTCCAATAATTCTCTCCAGTATACCTTCTGCTCTCCTCTCTCTCTGTAATCCCAATTATTCTAATGTTGTTTCGTCTTATGGTATCACTTATCTCTCGAATTCTCCCCTTGTGGTTTAGTAGCTGTTTGTCCCTCTTTTGCTCAGCTTCTTTATTCTCTGTCATTTGGTCTTCTATATCGCTAATTCTTTCTTCTGCCTCATTTATCCTAGCAGTGAGAGCTTCCATTTTTTATTGTACCTCATTAATAGCTTTTTTGATTTCAACTTGTTTAGATTTTAGTTCTTTTATTTCTCCAGAAAGGGCTTTTATATCTCCCGAGAGGGTTTCTCTAATATCTTCCATGCCTTTTATAAGCCCGGCTAGGACCTTGAGAATCGTCATTCTGAAGTCTACATATTACCAATGTCTGTATTGATTAGGTCCCTAGCCTTCAGTACTGCCTCTTGTTCTTTTTTTTTTTGTGGTGAATTTTTCTGCCTTGCCATTTTTTCCAGATAAGAGTATATGAAGCAGCAAGTAAAATACTAAAAGGGTGGCAACAACCCCAGGAAAATATGCTTTAACCAAATGAGAAGAGATCCCAAATCGTGAGGGGGGAGAAAGGGGATAAAAAGAGGTTCAGAAAGAAAAAAAGAAAAGAAGCAATTAAAAAAAAAGAAAACAACAAAGAAAAAGTATAAAAAAGAAAAATATATATATTAGATAAACTACTTTAAAAACGTTAAAAAAAAGTTAAAAAAATTAAAATAACTGCAAGACTAAAGAATCATGGGGAGAAAGCCATGAGTTCCGTGCTTTGCTTTCCTCCTCTGGAATTCCGCTACTCTCCTTGGTATTGAAACTTCCATCCTTGGTAGGTGAACTTGGTCCTGGCTGGATTTCTTGTTGATCTTCTGGGGGAGAGGCCTGTTGTAGTGATTGTCAAGTGTCTTTGCCCCAGGCGGAATTGCACTGCCCTTACTAGGGGCCGGGCTGAGTAATCCGCTTGGGTTTGCTTTCGGGAGCTTTTGTTCCCTGAGCACTTTCCGTAGAGTTCCAGAGGATGGGAATGAAAATGGCGGCCTCCCAGTCTCTGGCCAGGAGGAGCCAAGAGCCCGGGGCCCCACTCCTCAGTGCACCCTCAGAGAACAGCGCCCAATTATTCCCGTCTCTGTGGCCTCCGGCCGCACTCAGAACTCACCAAGCCTGCGACCGGTTCAAGGTAACCCCGAGCTGGGAGCTCACTACTTGGCTCTGTCTCTGTAGCTGGCATCCCTGTTCTAATACCTGTATGCTCTGCGACACTCAGACACCCCCGATCCTTCTGTGACCCTGCGGGACCTGAGGCCACGCTGACCCCGCGTGGGCTTCTCCCCGGTTTAGCCTCTGGAGTGATGTCCCTCAGCAGAACAGACTTTTTAAAGTCCTGATTTTGTGCACCATTGCTCCGCCGCTTGCCAGGAGCCGGCCCCTCATCCCAGGGTCTACCTTCCCATTGCCTTGGATTCACTTTGCCTCCAGTCCTACCTTTCAGAAAGTGGTTGATTTTCTGTTTCTGGAATTGCTGTTCTTCTTCTCTTCGATCTGCCATTGGATTTGTAGGTGTTTGCAATCTTTAGATAATCTATCTAGCTGATCTCCTGCTATCTGAAGTAGTGTCAGCCTGCTACTTCTCCGCCATCTTGACTCCTCCCCAAAAATGAATATTTTTAAAATACTAAATTAATCCAAAAGAAGGAATAAAGTGAGGGAAAAGGCAATAAAGAAGAGAAGGCACACATAGAAAACAACATGACAATACACTTCAATTTAATCATATCATTAATCATCTTAAATATAAATAATCTAAACATATCAATTAAAGGGCAGAGATTATAAAGTTGGATTAAAAAAACAAGACCCAAATGTTAGCTTCTTGCAAGAAATGCACTTTAAATATAAAGGCACAGTGATATCCAATATCTGTAAAGAACTTTTCAAACTCAACACCCAAAAGAAAAACAGAAAATACAGTCAAGAAATGGACAGAAGACATGAACACATTTCTCAAAAGAAGACATACAAATGGTCAAGAGACACATGAAAAAATGCTCAACATCACTTGGCATCAGGAAAATACAAATCAAGACCACAATGAGATTCCACCTCACATCAGTCAGAATGGCTAAAATTAGCAAGTCATGAAAAGACAGATGTTGGCAAGGATGTGAAGAAACAGGAACCCTCTTATACTATTGGTGGGAGTGCAAGCAGGTTACAGCCCCTCTGGAAATCAGTATGAAGGTTCATCAAAAAGTTGAAAATAGAGCTACTCTGTGACCCAGCAATTGCCCAACATAGTGACTCAAAAGGCACATACACTCTAGTGTTTATAGCAGCAATGTCCATAATAGCCAAACTACGGAAAGAGCACACATGTCCATTTACAGATGAATGGATAAAGAAAAAGTGGTATATATAGACAGTGGACTACTACTCATGCATTAAAAAAATAAATCTTGCCATTTGCAACAATGTGGATAGAACTAGAGGATATTATGCTAAGTGAAATAAGTCAATCAGAAAAAGACAATTATCATATTATTTCACTGATGTGTGGAATTTAAGAAACAAAACAGAGGATCACTGGAGAAGAGAGAAAAAATAAAACAAGATGAAATCAAGGAGGGAGACAAACCATAAGAGACTCTTGATCATGGGAAACAAACTGAGGGTTGCTAGAGGGGATGGGGATAGGGGGATGGGGTTACTGGATGATGGACATGAAGGAGGGCGCATGATGTAATGAGTACCGAGTATTATATAAGATTGATGAATCACTGACCTCTACCTCTGAAACCAATAATACATTATATGTTAATTAATTGAATTTCAATTTAAAAACTAAACAAAAAACAAAAGACGGTGAAAGGATGGAAAAGATATACTATACTACCACTAGTGAAGAGAAATCTGGAAATGCTATATTAGCAACAAAATTGATTTCAGAGCAAGAACATGATTATGGATAGGGAAGGTCATTTTATAATGATTTATATGGTGTTAATTCTTCAAGAGGAAATAACAACTTTAAATATTTACATATTCTAGTAACAGAATTTTGAAATATATAAAGCAAAAAATCACATAACTGCAAAAAAAGAGACAAATCCACAATGATAGAGATTTCTATTTCCATCCTTTAGTAATTGATAGAACAAGTGGACAGAAAATCAAATACAGAAGACTTGAATAATGTTATCAACCAACTTGACCTAACTGACTATACTGACAACGCTCCACCCAACAGAGCAGAGTACATATTCTGTTCTGGTGCACATAGAACATTTATAATGCTAGACATCCTGGCTATAAAACAGTATTAATAACTTTTAAAGGATTCAAGCTTTATCAAGGGTATTCTCTGATACAGGTAACTGCAAAATCTCTATTTGGTGAATTATTTACATGTAAAATATCCAAGGATCAAAGAAATAAATGGGAAATCAGAAAGTAATTTAAACTGTATTGAAATTAAATAAAACATATGAGAATTAGTGGCAGGTCACTAAAGTATTAATTGGACAGAAATTCAGAGCACTGAACACCTGTATTAGAAAAGAAGGCATATATAAAAACAATAACCTTAGCTTCTACTTTAAGAAACTCGCAAAAGGGGGGGCCTGGGTGGCTCAGTGGGTTAAGCCTCTGCCTTCGGCTCAGGTCCTGGGATGTGTGCAAATGTCTTGGCAAATATTTAAGGGGACAGTACTAGCAATTCTACACCATCTCGTTCAAAAAAATTGAAGAGAAGGGTGTGCTTCTATGCAGACAGCAAAAAAGCCATTATGAGAAAGTAAATTCTACACAGGTATCCCTAATGTACACAGACACAAAAATTCTGTACAAAATATTAACAAGAAGCAGCCTTAGCTGATATTTGGTGAGGAGGGCAGACTTTGGTAGTTATTTGTGCTTTTTACCAAATAAGTCATTTTCTTTTCCAATCTGGGCACTTGCTAGTCTGACTCACCCTGTGACCAGTGGAGCCTAGCGACAATCAGGATGACAAGCTATGAACAGAGTCATCATGTGTCAGTCAATAATGGGGTGGAACAAGTGGTTCTCTCTGCTTCGATGACCAACATCCCAAGGCTCTGAGAAATGATAATGCCAGCGCATGGTGGGAATGAAGCCAAAGATGGGAAAAGAATAGGGCAGCGTTACTTTTTCACTGCAACATAGCCAAGCCTGGTTCATACAGATGCTCTGGATGCCATAATAGACCTACTAAAACCAAATCTCTAGGATAGGGCTTGAGAATTTGTACTTATAATAAGCATTCTCAAATTGGAGAGCCCTATGACCCATGGTGGCCCACAGCAATTGCCCTGACACTCTGTGTCACTCTGTGCTGACTCATAGCTTGCCTTGGCCTTGCCATAGGGTTTCAGCATCAGGAAGGTCCCAGCCATCTCCTCCCACTTCCCTCAAAGCTTTTTTCAGCTCCTTACTCAGGAAGAGTGGAGGAGTTGATTATACAGACTTGTTTCATATACTTCTAAATCTGTGTATCCCAAATTCATGTTAAGACAGCATTATCCAGAAGAGCTTATTAACAGCACAGAATTTCTGGGGGTGGGCTGGTAACCTAAACCTGCAAAAATTGTTCTCAGGTAATTATGATCACTAGGGCAGTTAGGTAGAACCTGGCATAACTGGACAAGATAACTTTCTAACTCTCCACTGAAGTACAGCTATGCCCACACAATCATCCATTGTAATCAATTTCCTTAGTTCTCCAATCAGAATCCTTTCCATCAGAAAACTAACCCTATATATTAAATTATCACATTTTATGTATACTAGTGGATGATAAAACATTCTGAATATCTCTGGTTGTTATGGGTTGAATTTTGTCCCCCTCCAAAAAAAAATTCATGTGGTGAAGACTTAATCTCAAGTACCTCACAATGTGACCTTACTTAAAAATGGGGTTGTTGCAGGTATAATTAGTTAAGTGAGGTCATTAGGGTGGCTACAAATCCAAGATGACTGGTATCCTTATAAATGGGGGAATTGTGGACACAGACACAAATGGAAAAATCCATTTAAACGTAAATATGACCATCTAAAAGCCAAAGAAACAGGCCTGGAACATATCCTACGTCAGAGCCAACCAACTTACAGGCCCTTTGATTTTGGACTTCCAGCCTCCAGAACTGTGAGGAAATAAGCCATCTGTTCTGGCTTATTAAGTCCTCTTAGCATCTGTAGAAATAAGCCATCTGTTGTTTAAGCCACTCAGTCTGTGGTACTCTGTCACAGCAGTCCTGGAAAACTAATACATCAGTCAATGGCAAAAGTGGATCAAGGCATTTTAAAAAGTGAATTTTGATTAAGTTTTTCTTCAAAACAGGGAAAAAATGGGATCATGTGTAGTTACTTTCCCCATTATAAAGCTGTAAGATGACAGCACGGTCTGGGACTCTTTTTTCTCAAGAAAGGCACACAGCCTGTTCTGTAGACTGCCAGAGATGATGAATTATCAATGCTATGAAGAAAATACAGTCTTCATCCAAAAGAAGTAAACTACACTACATCAGCATGAAGTTATAGCAACCTTGCAACCAAAACCACTTTTCTATTTGGCCTCCAACACCTGTGTCTGCACCCCCTCTTCCCTCCAGTCCCCCACCCTGGGCTTATCCCCTACACTCAAATCCGGTCAGGTGGGGTCTATACCATTCCTACTCTGCCATGAGCAGCCAAAGCATAGGGAGTGTGCTCACTTGTCGTGAACTTACATCACCTTCACTTGGGGCTAGGCTGAGAGGCCACCCAGAAATTCCTTATGGCTTGATCATATTTGAAGTACCATTTCTACATTCACAAGGACACTCCAATGTCTTGTGCATGTTGTTAATAAGTATTGCCTAAAATAGAAATTTCTGCTTATCATTTCATTTCTCTGGAAGATCTGGGTGACTAAATTTTACTACAAACAAGCTTGTTTTACATAGATGACTCTTGAGAGGGTATATGAGAGGAAGACAATGTTTTCCAAACTAGAACAAAAATAGTCAACTTTCAAATACAAAAATCACACATGAAAGAAAGGCCAATCTGCTTTGTACAGTCACCATCTGATGATCAGGAGGACTGATAAGAATATACTTAGATCCTCAGCTTTTCATACAGAAATGACATTTGTTTATCTTACTAAATATAAAGAAAAATTTAAGTCCTGTACAACACAAGGACAGAGGAATAAGAGAATGAGGGGGTAAATATACAATCTATGAGCTCTGAAACCACAAAGAAACAAATGTACCTTTGTCACTGTACTCCTGTCACCCAGATATGCTGTGTTACCCAGGAAACCTGCACAACATCCTCTACAGGCTGAGGAGAGTCTGGCTGGCTGAGGAGAGTCTGGCTGTTTCCCAAATAATTTATTGCTTCTAATATATCCTGATCAGTAACTAAAACATTTACTAAAAATTTTAAGTAAGGAAAATGCAAAGCCATAAGGTGATCATGAGCCGTCTTCCTGCTGGCTGGTAACTCATCAATACACTCTTGATTGACAAGGTAAAGTATCCTCTGTGCTGGGTTATGTTGCTATTTTTGTAATCACCTTTAAACTCAAAGTATGACAGGTTTGAACACTACAGTCTCCATGCCATACTACTTGTTTTGTACATACGTGATTTAATGATGTCATGACATGCAAACTATATACAGTGGCCACTGCTTCCCACATTTCACCCTGAAGAAATAGGAAAGGCCCATGAATTTATAGCCCCTGAAAGCACAGAGCATACCAGGAGGCAGCCAGGAACATACTAAGCATGCAACATCCCAATGACTGACACTTCCCTCATGTTCTACATGTAAGAAACCTTCTCCATTGTTGTGGCAACTTCCTCTGGAAAATAATAATATTATGATAGTACACTCTGAGGCTATGTGAGGAGGTGCTTATACTCACCAACAATTTCACTGGGTTCCTTGTTATAAAGTTTTTTGTTCCAGAAAAGGAGTCTGAAGAGTGGAAAGGAGAACAGGAGAATGATGCAAATCCCAACAAACATGTGTGCAGTAAATCCTGCAAAGTCCAGGCCCTGGAAATAGGAAAGGGGGAATGAATTGACAGAAGGGATTTTCCACTGCACAGGCATAGCTCCCAATTCAAGACTGCTCCCCAAATGATGGATCCAGGGAGTGCTAAGCACTGAAAGCCAGCAGGGGCAGGCACATCAGGGTGATAGATGTTAATTCAAGGGTCACAGGGCCCAACCCAAAACCCACAGAACAGGTGTTCTTCTCTACAACTTTGAAAATGTTTAAAGTTTGTTTCCTTCTTGTCAATAAACCAATCCCTACCTGAATAGCAAGAAACCTTAGGAGAAAACAAAAACAGGCTATCACAGACAATCTCAATGTTAACTGGGTGTACACTCACCACTGGACTGACACAATCTCCCAGGATGAAAAGAGACAGATGGGGGCAAAGCATAAAACTATATGGCAATATTTGTCCATTTCAAGGCAAGTTGGGTTTTTTAAATACTTGGTTTAAGTCCCTGTAAGTTTTAATGAAAGAACATCCTTGGTTGGAGAGCACAACCCTCTTCAGGGTTGCCTCTGCAGGGAAGCCAATGGCCAACAGGACTGAGGTGGCCCAGAGCATCCCAGGTGGCCAAAATGGGTCCAGGCAGGACCTTCTCCCTCTCCTCAGACTTCCTTTCCCTCTCTGCAGAACTACTTGCCATGGTCAGCTACTGAGGATGTTTTGGAGTAAAATCCCCCACTAGGTTAATCTGTCAGGGAATAAGTTAGCAACATCACTGGCTGGTTTTTTCTGTCTTTGACCCTGTGCTTACACCTTCAGCAGATATATACAGATGATCCCTGAATGTAATTAATATTTTTTGAAGGAAGGTGTGAGGCAGAGGTGCTTGCATCCTGAGTTCTGGATCCTTTTTTGCACATGTTAGCTATAAATTTTTGTCCAATTAGAAATGATGGGACAGGGCGCCTGGGTGGCTCAGTGGGTTAAGCCGCTGCCTTCGGCTCAGGTCATGATCTCAGGGTCCTGGGATCGAGTCCCGCATCGGGCTCTCTGCTCAGCAGGGAGCCTGCTTCCCTCTCTCTCTCTCTCTGCCTGCCTCTCCGTCTACTTGTGATTTCTCTCTGTCAAGTAAATAAATAAAATCTTTAAAAAAAAAAAAAAAAAGAAATGATGGGACAATTAGGGGGGGAAAAGGGAAGGGTAAATTAAAGAAAGAAAAGGAAGGAGTTTCTGGAAGGGGCGCCACAACAAAATAACACAGCCTTGAGTGGAAGTGTTTGGTTGCTACTCAAGTTGTAATGGGTGGACTTATCAAGTGAGAACAATGCAGAGGGGGACAATCCCAGCTGAAAAATTTTAAGAAATAATACAGGCAGATGCTATATATCATGGAATGTAAATATTTTCACTAAGCTTATTAGGTGCATGTATCTGGGCTTCCCTGCTGCTTTACACACCTCTCTAATTTCCTACACTCTTCTCTTTTTTTTTTTTAAAGATTTTATTTATTTATTTGACAGAGAGAGATCACAAGCAGGCAGAGAGGCAGGCAGAGAGAGAGGAAGGGAAGCAGGCCCCCTGCTGAGCAGAGAGCCTGATGCGGGACTCGACCCCAGGACCCTGAGATCATGACCTGAGCTGAAGGTAGTGGCTTAACCCACTGAGCCACCCAGGCGCCCCCTACACTCTTCTCTTTAATGTCTTTGGTAACAAACCCAACCATTATTATAATTGCATCAGTACAATGCTTAAACACAGCATTGTGACTCTCATTAGCTGAATCTGTTGACTGTCTTAGTAAATATCATGGTGTAATCTGAAGATAGAATCATCTGTGGAGACTCAACAAGGAAAAGACCCCCAGCGCTGTAAGAATGGGTGTGATAACAGGAAGGATCTGATGTAGGACAAGCTGCATGTGAAGAATGCATTGAATATATAAAGGAGAAGTCATGACATACATGGATCTGAGGGAAGTAAGAACTTTCCATGTTCTGCAGACATGCAGAAGTGGGTGATCCCAGTACACAGAAAACAGAGCAGGCCATGGGGGCATGAGCTCTGCTACAGAATGCTGACCAAAGAGGAAAGATGATCAAAAAAGCAGAACCCCAAGGCCCACAGAAATTGAAGAGCCATGTGGAAGCAGAAAACCCACAAAGACGACAGAGAAGAAGTGACCAGAAAGAAAGAGCATGAAGCAGCTGAGAGCAACACCATCTAAGTTGTCAGTTGATGAAGTGGAAGAAATCAGCGGTAGAAGAGCACCAAAAGAACACCCCAGCATGGTGGGAAAGCCCAGAGAAACATCCCAGTGTACACATCCCTGCGACACCATGGAGGAAGCCTTCTTCTGACCTGTGAGATGTCATTCAGAAGCACCGGGGACACGGCTCCCCCTATTCACATTTTTCAACAGTTACTTAAAAGATAGTTAAGGAGCACCTAGGTAGCTTAGTCAGTTAAGTGTCCAATTTTTTATTTCAGCTCAAGTCATGATTTCAGGGTCATGAAAATTACATAATTTTAATTCTTAAGACAAATAAAATACCATTTTTACTCTCTAATACTTTGTTTTTACTTTAGTGTGCAAAGAAATTATACATTCTTTCTTTTATTTATTTTCAGCATAACAGAATTCATTGTTTTTGCACCACACCCAGTGCTCCATGCAATATGTTCCTTCCTTAATACCCACCACCTGGCTCCCCCAACCTCCCACCCCCAACCCCTTCAAAACATTCAGATTATTTTTCAGAGTCCATAGTCTTTCATGGTTCACCTCCCCTTCCAATTTCCCTCAATTCTCATCATCTCTTCATCTCCCTATGTCCTCCATGCTATTTGTTATGCTCCACAAATAAGTGAAACCATATGATAATTGACTCTCTCTGCTTGACTTATTTCACTCAGCATAATCTCTTCCAGTCCTGTCCATGTTGCTACAAAAGTTGGGTATTCATCTTTTCTGATGGAGGCATAATACTCCATAGTGTATATGAACCACATCTTCCTTATCCATTCATCCATTGAAGGGCATCTTGGTTCTTTCCACAGTCTGGCGATGGTAGCCATTGCTGCTATGAACATTGGGGTACAGATGGCTCTTCTTTCCACTACATTTGTATCTTCGGGGTGAATACCCAGTAGTGCAATTGAAGGGTCATAGGGAAGCTCTATTTTTAATTTCTTGAGGAATCTCCACACTGTTCTCCAAAGAGGCTGCACCAACTTGCATTCCCACCAACAGTGGAAGAGGGTTCCCCTTTCTCCACATCCCCTCCAACACATGTTGTTTCCTGTCTTGCTAGTTTTGGCAATTCTAAGTGGTGTAAGATGGTATCTCAATGTAATTTTAATTTGAATCTCCCTGATGGCTAGTGATGATAACATTTTTTCATGTGTCTGATAGCCATTTATACATTCATATTTATAAGAGCTTTCAAAAAATTCCTAAACACCTTCATTTTATGATCCTTTCTAAAAAAAATCTTAAATTCTTCACTATATTCATTCACTACATTGAAAAATGCAAGGGGACATTTGATAAAAGGGGACAAATGAGAAAAGATCATTTTATCCTTTATATTAGTTGGAAGAAACTTCAGTTCCCACTAATATAACATACTATGATTAAGTAGGTAATGTTATCTTATCATCAGACCACCTCACTCTACACTGCTGGATCAGTCACCTAACCTCCCTCTCAAGATAACCAATAGCACTTAATATGAAGAAGTGATATGGAAGAGGTTAGTTTCTAATAAAAGCTTCCACGTTGGGTAGAATGTTAAGTGAGCAAGTAAGCTGGGATCTATATTTATTGAAAGCAACCCTGTTACACTGGTACATACATACCATCTTCCTCAACTCCTGGTTGGAAACAATAATGACATTTGGTGGGTCCCCAATGGCAGTGGCAGCTCCTCCAATATTTGTGAAGATCACTTCTGCTATCAGGACTTGTCTGGGATTGAGGTTGAGCACCTCACATAATCTGTCACATGGAGGAAAATAAAAGTAGTAGCCATGCTATTCAATTGACAAGCCCATGTGCAACCTAAATATTCTTAAAGCACTTGCTTGTACAGGACAGGTGCACACACATACACACACACCTCTAAGAAATGCAATGTTGGGGGATAAACAAAGACAACAATGTTGCAACAATGTTGCAGTTAACGCTTAGAATTGCATTTCTCTGAAAGTTAAATGAAATTGACCATCCATCTTAACCATCCATGTGGACATATACCCCATCAGATTCCCCACATATCTGGAGGGAGCACATTTCCCTGAGTGCATGCCCTGGCACAAGTGAATGGTGCTGGCCACCAGATCCCTCTGAGTCAGGGGTGGGGCAGCACACAAAGTAACAACACTCAGTAACTCACACCAAGCCTACCACCCTAATTCTTTACCCACCTTCCCTTTCTCAGATGCTGAGCCCTTAACGTGTCTCCTCACCCTTCCTGTGGACCTCCTACTTGGAGAAGGAGTACACATTCTACAGTTGTGTGTACCTACCTTGGCTGCACACTAGATTTGTCTGGGAACCTTTGAAAATCCTGCTGTCCAGCCCCATGACAGATCAATCCCTGGGAGTGGGTTTGGACAGACAGCAGCATTCTACAGCTCCCTAGGTAGATCCAGTGAGCATGAAATTGAAAAACATTGCCTTAAAGAAGGTTTGGGAAACATATCATGGCCCACCACACCTACACATCAGCAGTGCCCACTTCTATACAGAAACCAGGCTTTGGGTCTCCAGGCTGCTGCAGTCAGGGGCCCTTCCTACCATCTCCCAGCACAGAGCATAACCAACAGCACACCTAGGTGTGGGGTGGGGCAGTAATCCACCTACAGAGCTGTGTGTAAGCTGAAGAGGAAATGGTATCCAGGAACCAGGGACAGAAATGAATCCAAAAAGAGGATCAGACCCCAAACAGTAACAGCAGCAGCTCTCAGCTGAGAAAGCTCCCAGGATCTGCCTCCAGCAAGAAAATAGCGTACACTAATCAATAATGCTGGAGCAAGCACAGAGATGGCATCTGATGTAAATGGGCTTAGCCGTTTAACTGTGAAGAATAATGCTACTCCAGACAGAGGCAGAATGTGATTAAGCTCATAAAGTCATGAATAGTACGGTAATATAAATAGTGAATCTGAGCACACTAACACTTGAATCTTGAAAGATGCCATGTTTAGATAATAAATGGAATTGCTATTCTCACAGAAAATTACAGAGTTGGCTCCTGGAACCATGAGGATATAAACAAATCCTAACAAGGCTGAGGGATGCCAGGAATATGGGCTTCCTCTGGAAGCCCACTCTCACTGGAGCTGCCATCAGAGAATGCAGTGAATGAGATGCTAGGACCTGGCACATGTAGGCAACACTATGGTTTTCAAATCAGTGACCGCAGCAGAGTCGCCCTGGTTGGAGGGGGGTGAGTGTGGCCTTCCTCTTGCCCCCTGAGGTCTCCTTGAAGCAGAGTTTGGTGCCTGCCATTAGTAGTACATTTACAGTTTAGAACACCCTTTAAACACGTTCATTCTAGCCTTCATTTGCCCTCAGAAGAACCCCACATACTAGGAGGTGCCACGTTCCCCTCACAGGAAGCCTGAGTCCAGTGTCCCTCATCCCAAATCTGTGCCTAAGTGCACAGAGGGGACAAGGCAGCCAAGTTTGCAGGAACTTAGACAAAAAACCAACTCTCCATACTGTAGGCTGCACCCATGGGGACTCTGTCTGCTCTCTGCTCCTCTCCACCCTCTTGCTCCTCTCCCCAAACTCTTCTCTCTGCGCCAATTCACTCCACCTCTGAGAGTAACCATTCTTCAAATGCCAAAGACGCAACCTAGAATTAGTACTGAGCCCTGGAAGTAGCCTTATGATTACTTTGAACTTGCTATGCCTCATGCCTCATGCCTCATGACCAGGAGGGTCTCTTGTCCAGCAGAATCCTCAAAACACTAGCTTGGGTTAGTCCCTTTGATGGTACAACCCAGATTAGTGTAGCTAAAGTGACTTGTCTGGGACCCTTCATTATGTAGCTAGCTCCCCTCAACCCCTAGAATACCTGCTTTCCTGAGACCAGCCAAACACCAGAATATGATGGGTCCAAGCAGGGAAGGACCATGATATGCTGGGGAACCAACCTCAAAATCAAGAACATTAAGTATGGATAAATGGGGATGGCTCAGTAGGTTGAGAGTCCAATTCTTGATTTCAGCTCAGCTCATGATCTCAGGGTTCTGAGATCAAGCCCTGCATCAGGCTCCAAGCTCAGTACAGAGTCTGTTTGAGATTCTCTTTCTCCCTCTGCCTTTCTCCCCACTTATGTTCTCTCTCTCAAGTAAATAAATAAAATCTTTTTTAAAAAGTATGGATAAAATTATAGTCCCATGGTCTTGCAAGAGGCCTGAATAATGACAGGCTCTGAAGCTCAAGCTTCAGAAGATTCAGGGCAACTGGGCTTTGTTGCTCAATAAATGTCTAATTAATAAAGTGGGTGGAATTAAAAGAAATAAAATGAAATCAAACTGAATCTCTCTTTCCCAAAGTTACCCTGCAAAGTCTTTTCAGGCCAGGTTCTGCAACCCTCCAAGGAGCCTGGTGAGAGCAAGATGGCTGCTCCACCCTTCCCAGACCTCCCACACTGCTCTGTCACACCTGTGACCAGTCCAGTGGACAAGAACTTCTGGCACCTTATAGTCTGCCCCCCACCCCTGGACAGAACGCCAGAGTCTTCTGACTCCCACAAGTATTTCTGTGGCCATTGCTGCTGCTGTCATAGCCATAACCACAGCCAAAACCATAGCCTTAGCTAAGAGCACTGATCACCACAGTCCCAAGGGATGCACAGGCTAGACCAGGGCAAAACAGCAAAGGAAAGTGGGGACTAGACTGAACAGTGAGAACATACCACCATGAGCCTGACCTAATGCCCAGGTAGGGGCAATCTGCCTACCTACCTTATGGTCACAGGAGTAAAAAGCAGCAATGTGGTGACATTGTCCAGGAAGGCAGACAGGACAGCGGCAATAAAACACAACATGATGACCATGGCCCATACTCTTCCTCTAGATAGTCGGTATGTCTGAGATGCACACACATAGAAAAAAACAAGCCAGGATCAGTGGGGTAGTGGGGTTGAAGAATAAATATGACTTTTCATTAGGGTTCTAAGAACGAAGGGTCCAAAAAACACTGAATGGTGGAAAAATTTAGACCCATGAATTCCTAAATTTGCTAAGATGAGGAAATGATGTTTTGTACCTGAACTTTCTGAACCCACAATGGCTTACATTCCTTCCCTCTGATTCTCCTTCTCACAGTGCCCTGTGATGGTTCACTGATTACAAGGCTATGGCCCTCTATCCCTTTAACATTATCCGTATTTTACAATCTCCTTTTGGTTAGACAGACTGGGCCATGACCCTTAACCCTGGTGATTGTTGGCAACTTAAATCTTGGGAACTTTTAGTACCAATATTGAGAGGAAGAGGCCAGATATTTGAAAGTACATGAAGATGGCAAAAATCATAGCATAGTTCTATCATTCAGAGTTTGCAAAAGGCTTTGATGAGTAAATAATGTTTTAAAAGAACTTTCCAGTTCAAAAAAAAAAAAAAATCAAGCACAACATTAGCCTTTGCATTAGTAAAGCATAGCAAGATCTCTCACCAGCCCTGAGTGTTAGCTCCAGTGCACAGTCTGGCTGTCAGAACTTGCTGGTGGATTCCTCAGGAGTACACTTATAAAAGTGAATGTTTGTATGTTCAATGATTAGAAAGTAATCACTGAAATCATTTCACCAAAAAGCAAGTAATCAGAAGTTGATAACTTAAAATATTTAGATGTTCTAAAATGCAAAACAGTATTTGATATGTAGCTTTCAACTTGCCAATTAAACTAATGCTACACAAACATTCAACTCAAATACCCTTTTCCTTTATCTTTTTTCAGTTTGACGAGAAAAGGGAAGTGTTGCTCAGAGCCACCTAACTCTGTACAACAACTGTACCAGTCTTACAGCTGTCATTTTGAAAAGGAGATGGAACTTTAAAATATTTGCTTTAAAAAAAAAGAAAAAGAAAAAAAGTATTTGCTTTAAATGGTAGTTTTATTAACTGAATATGTCATGGCAAAAAATAAATTAATTAATTAATACATAAATATAAAATATCACATCAAACCTACCTTTACAGCACAATAATCAAAAAATCCAGTTTCTGAAAATATGGCTACTAAGATCATCTGTGGGGAAAACAGAAAAAGGAGATATGGACAATCTTTGAGCAGTGCACCACACTGAACAGACATCAGAATGATCAGTTACAGATCTCAGCTCTGGCCTCTGCGTGAAAGCTGCCTCTTCATCAAGCTTCTTGCTCTCTTGCTGAGTGTAGTCCACTAACTTCCTGAATGGAGCAGGTTTGTCCCTCTATATTTTTGTCCAGGGATATATACCCAAGGTACATTATCATTCCACCTAATCTTCACAACAAACATCAGGTATTATCATTACTCTCTTTTTTTTTTTTTTTAAGATTTTATTTATTGGAGCGCCTGGGTGGCTCAGTGTTTTAAGCCTCTGCCTTCAGCTCAGGTCATGATCCCAGGGTCCTGGGATCGAGCCCCACGTGGGGCTCTCTGCTCAGCAGGGGGCCTGCTTCCCTCCTTCCTCTGCTTCTCTGCCTACTTGTGATCTCTCTCTCTGTCAAATAAATAAATAAAATCTTTTGATTTTATTTATTTATGTTAGAAAGAAAAAGAGCACACAGGGAAAGGAAGAGAGCGAGAGGGACAAGCAGACTCTGAGCTGAGCATGGAGCCTGATGCAAGGCCCAATCCCATGACCCTGAGACCATGACTCAAGCCAAAACCAAGAGCTGGATGTTCAACCAACTGAGCCACCTAGTACCCATCATTACTCTGTTACAGACCAGGAAACCACGGGACAGAGATGGAAGATGACTTGCTGGCAGTCACAAAGCTAGAAGCAGGAAAGGAAATGAGCCAGAATGTGGCCTTCTGTACCTATGTGTCCATAAAAGCAACAGCTAAATATTTTAAGATTTTTAAACAGGGTTAAATTTTGTTTCCTAAAATAAACATTTTCATCACCAATTTGATCAAGATATGCAAAAAAGAACAATTACACTGAAATGTTTATTCTCTATGTATATATGTATATAAACCCAGAACTTGTGCTTCTTTCCAGTGATGTATATAAATGTATATAAATCCAGAACTTGTGCTTCTTTCTAGTGATGACACACAGACACTAATAAAAATTATGTCCCATTTACTCTAAATCTAATCAACCAGACATTTCAACCAGCCTGAACTTTCTGGAAAATTCTTTATTCTCTCTCCCAAGATGGCACTATACCAATGTATTGAAACTGGAGCAAGAAGATGCAGGTTCAAGTACTAATTTTGCCACTTAGAAGTAGTTTAACCTTGTACAAACAAAATTATTTAATCCTCTATATTTCAGTTTTCTTGCCTCACCTTTAAATTTTTTATTCCTTGTAAGGCTGTTGTAAAAATTCAATTAAATTATGTAAATTACATAGAAAATAGTAGGTCCAATACTATCTTTCAAATAAAACGCATAAAACAGAAATTTCCAAAAATGAATTTAGACTCAATACAAATATCTGTCTCATCTATAGTGACCACTGATGTTCTTCCTAACCCAAATGACCACCTCTACCTGTTGCTGTCTGTAGAATGTGGTGCTTCACTCACTAATAGATGCTTCGCATGGACTGAATTGAACAGGTAGGTCCTGTATGGTTCTCCATTGTTGTGGGAAGCTGGCCCACACATTTGCTGCCAATACTACCCAGAAGAGACAGAGATTTGGGGATTGGGGTAAGTAGCCCCACAGGTGGCTGACTGCCACGAAATAAAGAAAAGGCAGGGGGCTGGACAGATAGACTATCTTTCCTCCTCCAAAATTCTAGAATCTTGCTGAACTGACTTCAACTGAGAAAAAAATTAAACCGTTTGTTATGGGCTCAATTGTGCCACTTTCCCCAACAAATTCCTATGGTAAAATCCTAACCCTAGTACCTCAGAATAAGTTAAAGTGAAGCCCTAATCCAGTATGACTGATATCCTTATAAGAAGAGGAGATAGCACACAGACACACACACAGAGGAAAGACCAGGTAAAGATACAGGGGAAAGATGTCATCCACAATTCAAGCAGAGACGCCTCAGAAGGTACCAACCATGCGTACACCTCAATCTCAGAAATCCAGCCTCCAGAAATGTGAGGAAATAAATTTCTGTTTTTGAAGCCATCAATCTCTGGTACTTTATTATGGCAGCCCCAGGAAACTAATACAACATCCATTTAAAGGGTTTTTTTACAAACTGTTTCAAATATTAACAAAATGGTAAATATACACTTCCCTAAGTTTTGTTTTGTTTTGTTTTTAAGACTATTTTATGAGATATCTGTTAGGTCTTCTTTCTTCTTTCCAGGTGCCCAGGCCCTACTGTATACTTTTCAGGACCAAGAGAATTATGAGTTTCTCTTTAAAGCCTAAGTTCAGAGCATTGCCTTGCCTCCTTACACCCTACCCAGAGAGGAGGCAACTAGTTTGGATCACATTAAAGCCTACAGTAGCATGGCCTTCTGTTTTGACTACCAGGGGTATAAAAATTACAAAAAAAAAAAGAAAGAAAGAAAAGAAATACAGTAACCTGCTTTATGCAAAGCAGGTCTTTTGTCCAGAAAGAGAAAACCCTCCTTCAGACCAGTTATCTGTTTTGGGGTCTGTTCAAGAACACATGCAGCATTCCCACTGCTGTCCAAGCCCTTATCAGATTTTACTTATTCTAGTTAAATCAGTTTATGACACCCAAACTATTACTTAAGGACAATTTCTTCCATTTTCCATGTAACTATAGGTGTTTTTCCAATCACCAAAATTTACTTGGTTCACTTATTTAAAATATTCCATTTTATATATTAAGAGAAGTAACTTTATATTTGAAGGTCATTTTAAAATTTTGCTAAATTTTTTAAATGGCAATATTACTTAACTATCAGACAGGCCTATGACTACAATTCTCCATCTAACTAACCAGAGCACCAATCATTCCATTCCTCCACAGAAGAAACTGTCTAGACCTGCATGAACACTTCTTAATCAAGCCCTAATTGTCAAGCAGTACAATATATTTAATATAATGAAAGATTATCAGCAGTAACAGCAAAAGGGAGGGTGCTGGGTTACAGCAGGCTTGGAGCCCTGTCCCACTGGGAAGATTGTAATTACCATGCCAAATAGCAGGGCCAAGGTCTCAAAATCAATCCACTCCACCACATGGGTCAGGCTGGGTCTCTGCAATCAAAGCACATATTTCCTAATTAATGTTGGACATTATCCTCCTGGTGATAAGTTTAAAAAAAAATGTGCTATTCTTTATGGCAAGCCCATTCATTAGGCCATAGTCAAAAATACCACCCCCTTGCCTTTGAAATTAGAGTATATTATCAAGGAAAACCACTTGTGACTGAAGGCATAATAATGTCAAGCCTATGCATTTAGTTATAAGAAAAACAAATTTCTTAAATCCTGTCCCTGGAAACTCCATGAACTGCAACCTGAATTGCAGGATTGATCCCTGAGGTTAGTGAGGTCCCCATATATCTTCCTTGGTGTTGGACCATGAAGCCAGGATGGCAATAACTGAAGGACACACATGTCCTACTCATCAGTTGTCCATCCACACTCACTTTTTCTTCTAACAGCCCTGCAGAGTAGGGAAGTCTGGAGTCATGGGGAAATGGGAACATGGAGTGTGAAGCAAGGGCACTTCGAGATTCTAGTTGTTGGGAAAGATTGCACTGTGGCTCAGGGAGCTACCCACAGCACAGGCTGTGTGCTACATTAATGTTTTCTAAATTAAATAACTAATACTATACTACTACTTCAGAGTTAATAGAAATAACAGTGGCTTATGTGTAAGCTCTAGGACTCTGGGACATTTTACCCTTAAAGTTAGTATTTGTTTATACCAACTCTAGGCTAGAAAAATTAAATAAATAAATAGATAGATAAATAAATAAATAAATAAATAAATAGCCATAGCTCCACGTAGTTTTTTAAGCCAGTTATTATTCTTTGGTTGACTGAACAGCCTGTAGTAGTGCTTTGCAGAACCCTCCTTTAGATTCTATAGAGTTGTTTTCAAATCCAGTTCTGTGTGCTGCTCCTCAAACAATGGCAGGCCTCCATCTCCAATGGGTGCTTGGCCTCTCCTGCCTCCCTGCATTCATTCCTATATTCTTGCCAGACAAGCCACACACAGACACTGATGGGGTGCCATCAACCTCCAAACACACATCTCTAGGGACTTCCTGGTATCTGCAAGACAGAACCCCAACCTCACCATTTCTCACTTCTGCTCCAGGCAGGATGGCCCCCTCTAGTTCCCAAGGGCTGACAGCATCCAGAGTCAACTCTAACACCACTCTGCTATACAGCCCGGGGCAAATGAGTGACCATGATGAGCCTTTCCTCAACTAACATGAGGAATAAAAAAAAGTGTTTGCAATAAAGTCAAATGAAAAATATTCATCAATGTTGAAGGGTTTGTTAGTTCATACTTCTAGCATGGTTCCTGAGGGATAAATGTGGGAATAGTATATAAACGAATGAAAATAATCTGCTAACACTTAGTTCCTGGACTGTCTTTGAATTTTACACTCTATCGAGTGGCAAGCTGTTGGTTCAAAATGTTACAACTTACATCTCCTATCACCGCTAGTGCTGCTAATGCCGCAAGGGAACCCAACATGGCTGCCAGGGTTCTGTGAACAATCTGGAAAGGAATATAGGAAATTATTTCATTCTGGTCCACAGGGGTTTAAAATGCACAAAAACCTATATTGCTATTTGTATCCATTAATGTCAGCCATTCTGTACCATTATCTATTGACAAAATAAATAAATCATGGGTCTTACTGTTTCAGAGCCTGGACACCCCAGAGACACACAAAAATAGCACCAGTCTGCCTTTTAAAGAAAGCTAATTCATTTCCTGAATAATTAGATGACCCAGAAGTAGAAGCAGAAGGCTAAAGTATGGTCTGTAAGGAAGTATGCTGTTAATTGTCATTAATTATTTACCATACATCCCTAGGCAACTAGACCATTAGTTCCACAACATAAATCAATTCTGCCCAATTGCTGAGACTGTTATTAAACCAAAGGCATATAATCAAATGCTTAATCTAATTGAGACTTCAGTGTTATCACTGAATCATGAAAGTACTTTTTCTATTTAATTATAATTCAAATGAACATGAAATTTCTGAGACAAAATATGAAGAAAGGCAAAGATGCAGAGAAATTGGAATCCTCCAACATTGCTGGTGGGAATGTAAAATGGTGCAGCCATTATAGAAAAGTTTGGCAGTTTCTTAAAAAGTTAAATAATAAATTACCAGATGACCAGAAATTCCACTCCTAGGAATTTACTCAAGAGAAATGAAAAAATGTATGTCCAATTAAATTAATTAAATGAGGCCATTAGACAGAAGTGGTTCCAACACCTTGGCAGCCTACATTAAGCAAACCAAAATCTAAGCCTATAATAAATGCCTCAAGGATAAGAAATAAAAATCTAAGGACAACTCATCATAAACAGCCAACTAGACATCCCAAATACAGCAAACACTTAAGCTATAGCTAATCAAATCATTTCCTTGCTGTTTCCCCCTTTACCCTGTATAAGTCTTTCCCATAACTCCTGTCGGTAGAGCACTCCTAAGCACTCCCAGTTTGGCAATGCCCAATTCAAACTTATTTTGGTCAAATAAACTCTTAGAAATTTACTATACCTTGATTTATCTTTGAATAATTCACATAAAGCATAAATGTTCATAGCAACATTATTAAAAATAGACAAAAACTGAAAACATTCCAAATGTCTATCCATGGTAAGTGGATAAAGAAAAAGTAGTATATGTTACAACATGGAACAATTGATACATGCTATGTTAAGAATGAATTGGGTAAATCTGAGGAGGAGACAAAGCATAGAGACTGTGGACTCTGAGAAACAAACTGAGGTTTTGAAGGGGAGAGTGGGGGGGATGGGTGAGCCCGGTGGTGGGTATTAAGGAAGGCATGTATTGCATGGAGCACTGGGTGTGGTGCATAAACAATGAATCTTGGAACACTGAAAAAATTAAAATAAAATAAAAATAACCCAAAATGCATAATGCACAGTGAGAGAAATAAAACACAAAAGGCTGCATATTGTATCATTCCATTTATATGAACTATCCAGAAAAGATTAATTTAGAGAGAGACAAAAAGATTGGGGTTGCCTAAGTCTGGAGGTAACAATAGAGACTGATTGCAAATGGGCCCAGATGTCTTTATGGGGTGATGGAACATTCTAAAACTGTATCATGCTAATGGTTGCTGCTGTGGTCTGAACATTTATGTCCTCCCAAAACTCATATGTTGAAATTCCAATTCCTAAAATGATGATATTAGAAGGTGGGCTTTTGGGAAGTCATGAGGTCATGAGAGCAGATTCCTCATGAATGGATTATAAAAGATAATAAAAGTGCCATTACAAAAGAGGATCCAGAGAGATCTCTTGCTTTTTCCACCATGTGAGGATACAATGAAAAGTCTGCAACCCAGGAGAGTCCCCTCACCTGACTCCTCATCTTGATCTTGCCTTCCATTCTCCAGAACTATGAAATAAATTTCTGTCATTTATAAGCCAGCCAGTTTGTGGCATTTTGCTACAACAGGCCTAAGAAATGAATACTGAAAAGTGGGGACACTCCTATAATACCTAAAAATGTGGAAGCAACTTTGGAACGGGGTAATGGGTAGACGGTGGAAGAGTATGGAAGGGCACACCAGGAAAAGCCTACATTGCTACTAACAGACCATTAAAAGCAATTTTGGTGAGCACTCAGAAAAGAACGCCCTCAGAGAAGCCTCAGTCTTCATAGAGAATATGTAAGTGATCATGAAGAAAATGTTGGTGGAAATATCAGTAAAGACCATTCTGAAGAGGTCTCAGACAGAATGAGGAACATGTTATTGGACAATGGAGACAAGGTGAACCTTGTTATAAAGTGGCAAAGGACTTGGTTGAATTGTGTTTGTATCCTAGTTTGTGTAAGGTAGAACCTGTAAGGAAAGAAATTGGCTAACTGGCTAAGGAGTTTTCTAAGCAAAAAGATGAAAAAGCTGCCTGGTTACTCTTCAGTGCTTGTAAAATGAGAGAAGTGAGAAATGACTTAAAGATGGAACTGTTAATCAGAAAAGAAAGAGCACATGCATCCAAATGTTCATGCAGCAATGTCCACAATAGCCAAACTGGGGAAGGACCCAAGATGCCTTTTAACAGACGAATGGATGAAGGAGATGTGGTCCATATATACAAGGGAATATTACTCAACCATCAGAAAGGATGAATGCTCACTATTCATTGACATGGATGGAAGTGGAAGGGATTATGCTAAGTGAAATAAGTCAAGCAAAGACAATTATCATATGGTTTTATTCATTTGTGGAACATAAGGGATTAGCACAGACGACATTAGGGGAAGGATGGGAAAACTGAAAGGAGGTGGGAATGATTAGAGGAGGAGATAAACCATAAGAGACTATGGACTCTGGGAAACAACCTGAGGGTTTCAGAGTGGAAGGGAATGGGAGGATGGGGTGGCCTGGTGATGGTACTAAGGAGGGCATGTGTTTTAATCAGCACTGAGTATTACACACAAATAATGAATCATGGAACACTAACAAAACTAATGAGGTACTGTATGGTGATTAACATAACAATAAAATGTAAATTTAACATATTAAAAAAAACTAAGATTTACTTTGGAAAATAAGACCTCTAGTAAAGATACCCCTTCCCTTCTCACCACAAAAGATAAATAAATAAATAAGAAGTTGAACTTTGAAATTTGTAATTTTCAGGCTATCCAAACTGAAAAAAGTGAGAAAGTTTATTTAGGAATGAACACAAAGGGCATGGCCAAATTTGGTAGGGTTATCAGTTTGGATCTGCCATCTCAACAGAAGCTAGGAGCTATTCAACAAGACAAGGCAGAGAATAGTCAGCCATCTAAACAGAAGCCAAGACCTACCATCCATCACCATGAAAGAACAGCCCAGAAAACATTTCGGAGATTATCAGTGTTGCCCCTCCCATTTTAGACCCAGAGTACAAGGGCCTATATTGCCATGTAGGATTTCAAAGGGTGGGCCAGTGGTGCTTGGCACTTCTTCACATTGTGGGCTCCAGTGGATCTGGTGTACTCAGTAATGCACAGGGTCATGGCTATCTCCACCTAGATTTTGAAGAATGGAAATCCTGGAGCCTCAGTTTTGGACCCAGGCATAGGATCACCAAGAGCACAAGATCATAGCAGGAAGACCCTGCTAGGGCAAACCCAGAACAGCTGTAGACCAACAGAACCACAAGCCTTTGGTTCCAGACATCAGAATGGGGTGTGCCCAGCAAAGTCATGGGGGCAGGGTTACCCAAAGCAGAAGGCAGAACCCTTACTGGTTTTAGATTTTCTGGGGGACCTATCAATCCTTTCTTCTTTCCTGTATCTGCCTTCTGGAATGGGGATATCTACCCTATGCCTGTTCAACCATTGCATTTTGGAAGCACATAACATGTTTGAGTTCACAGACTCAACATCTTTGGTTCAAAGCTGGGAGAAATTTGTTTCCAGATATACATTGACTCTCATCCAAATCTGATTTAGATGCTATTTAGATGACACTTTGGACTTTAGACTTTTAAGTTAATGCTAGAATGAGTTAGGACTTACAGGATTATTGAAGTAGAATGAATTTTGTCTATACTGCCTAGATATACTTTTAATGCCATTCCGATCAAAACGCCACCAGTATTTTTCAAAGAGCTAGAGCAAATAATCCTAAAATTTGTATGGAACCAAAATTGCTAAGGAAATGTTGAACAACAAAAATAAAACAGGCAGCATCACGTTACCTGATTTCAAGCTTTACTACAAAGCAGTGATCACCAAGACAGCATGGTACTAGCATAAAAACAGACACATAGACCAGTAGAACAGAGTAGAGAGCCCAGATATGGCCCCTCAACTCTATGGTCAAATAATCTTCAACAAAGCAGGAAAAAATATACAGTGGAAAAAAGACAGTCTCTTCAATAAACGGTGCTGGGAAAATTGGAAGCTATATGTAGAAGAATGAATTTTGCATTTAAGAAGAACATGAATTTTGAGAAGCCAGGGGTAGAATTAATTATAGTCTGAATGTTTCTGTGTCCCCAAAGCTGTGAGAAATAAATTTATTGATGATGAGGCACCCAATCAGTGGTATTGCATTATAGCAGCCCAAATAGACTTAGATAGGTGTTAAGGGCTGGTGAACACAGCAGGGAGCACTTCTGCCCTCAGCACAGATGGACACTCAGGGCCTTGAGATATGGAAGGGAGCACTTCTGCCCACCTGTCAGGGATTCCTGAGGTAAGAACCACACCATCCCTGCACAGGACCCCTCAAGGAGGCTGCTGCCTCCAAAATGAAATGCAAATGAGCCTGCTTCTTATTCACGTAACACCAAGGTACCATGTCCAGGCAGTGACAGACAACTGTGCTCAGGGAATGGCCAGGAAACTAAAGCCAACCATGCTCCCTCACGGAGTTCATGATCCACAGGGAACTAAACACAACCATTGGTCTGCACCTCAGAACAAGCTGGAGGGAGAACAGAGGGCAGATGTTTCTCCCACAGAGTCCAGAAGGGGCTTTAGGGCTAGAAACAATGAGATTTCCCAGCACATCTCTGAGAATAGCTAAAATAAAAAGTAGAAACAACACCATATGCTCATGAGGATGCGGAGACTGGCTCACTCACATGTTGAGTGAGGAGTGTTGGTAGGAATGAAAATGGTCCAAAAAACTAAACATGCAACTACCTTATAACCCATCAATTCCATCCCACACATTTTATTCTAGGGAAATGAAAACCCATGTTCACACAAACCCTGTACATGAATAATCATAGCAGCTTTATTTGTAACTGCCCCAAACTAGAAATAGCCAGATGTCCTTCAAGAGGTGAGTGGTGAAATATCTACATCATGGTGAAAAGGTACAAACCACTGATAGAAGCAACATTCTTGAAATGATAAAATTACAGAAATAGCGGGCAGATTAGTAATTGTCAGTGGGAAGGGGATTGTAAGGAATGGAAGGAATTGGATGTGGATATAAAAGGGCAACATGAGGGGTCCTTGGCAGGAATGGAGATATCCTGTATCTTGAATGGCTACATTAATATCCTGGTTGTGATTTTCTACTATAGCTTTATAAAGAGGAGCTGAATATGCTAGACCCATAATATGCCACTTTGGCATATTGATTTTTTTTCTAACATCTTAATTTTATTTTATTTTTTTCAGTGTCCTAAGACTCATTGTTTATTCACCGCACCTAGTGCTCCATGCAATATGTGTCCTCCTTAATATTACTTGAGAAACAGCTGTTACAAAAAAGACACTCTAAACGTTTTTTGTCCCCCTGAAAAGAAAAAATAAATAAATATCCTATGTGAAAGGTATTTTCCCTATACCAGGAGAATAGATGCCATCCTCATCACCAGAAATAGGGAATTCAGGGCTGAGAAGGCTATGTAAACAAGACGTGTTACTTCACTGACTTACTACCCAAACTCAAACTCTTTTTTCTTGTCAATTCTTCAAAAATGTATTATTTTCTTCTCTAAAATATGTAAAAGCTGGCTACTTTGCTTATTTCTTTGAGTCTCATATTTGGAGGGGGGCTTCTATATGTACAAAATTGGTTTGTATTCTCCTAGTAATCTACCTTCTGTCAACTTAATTAGCAAACTGTGATATAATGATGATAAAAAATATATCTTTTGTTATTTGGATGACCAACAATTTTTTCTCAGATATATCTAATCTTCATCCACAGTTCTTGAAAACATTTCAGAGCTATAAAAGTGAAATGAGATTAAAGAGTGCACTAGTGTTGATGAGCACCAGGTGTTATACAGAACACTAAATTGTACACCTGAAACTAATATGACACTATATGTCAACTAGAAGTTAAATAAAAACTTTAAAAAAAAAAAGGAGTCTACATGTCATGATGAGCACCAGGTGTTATATAGGAGTGTTGGATCACTATATTGTACACCAAAACTAATATTACACTGTATGTTAACTAACTGGAATTTAAATTGAACATTTAAATAAGTAAATATAAATTAATTAATAAATAATAAAATCGGTGTCTTATTAATGACAGTGACTTTTGGACCCCACTCAAGGGCAGGAAGATCAACCATGTGATTAGAGGATTAAAACTGCTAGTCTCACTCCCCAAACTCCAGAGAGGATAGAGGGGATGAATCAGCCAATAGCCAATGACTTATTTAATCATTATTATATAATTAAACCTCCATAAAAATCCAAAAGGATAGCTTTTGGTCCTTGTTTTCAGAGAGCTTCCATGCTTGGGGAACCAGAATACTTTCACATGCCATCAAGCTGGGACCCAAGCTCCATGAGATCAGAAGCTCTTTTCTTGGACACCTTGCCTTGTGTATCTCTTCACATTCTTTAATGCACTGGTAGATAAAAGTAAGTGTTTCCCTGAGTTTCGTGAGCCACTCCAGCAAATTAATCAGACCTAAGGAGAAAGTTGTTGGAACCTCGAATTTGTTGCCAGTTGGTCAGAAGCCTGGGGCTTATGATTGGTTTCTGAAGTTGGGAGAGGTCACTGAATGCTTAACCTGTGGAATCTGATTTTATCACTGCGTAGATAGTGTCATAATTGAGTTAAGTTCTCAGACACCAGTAGGGTGTCTGACAATTGCTTAGTGTTGGTGGGGATTCCCATGCTAGAATTGACTCTGAGAACCCTAAAAGATTAGCCAAAGAATGTAGGCTAGAAAAAAGGGAAATGTCTCCCATCTCCACAGTGACAAAACATTACCCTCAGGGGAAAGTGGATAAAGAGTACAGGGAATCACTGTATTTCTTTCAACTCTATGTGAATAGGCAGCTATGTAAAAATTAAAACTTTAATTTAAAAAAAAAAAAGGCCTACTTCTCTCCTCCAAGACACTGCTAAACTTAAAACAAGAAGAGAATGTAGGATCCTATTCAGCTCTAAGAAGCTTTCACAACAAAATGCCCACGTTAATTGAAAAAGAACAACAGTGCACTGCTCACTGCTCGAAGCACTGAGGATTCAGCAGTAAAGAGACAGGAGTGCCGTGGCTGTGTGGAGCCCACTCCTTGTAAACAAGAAATGAGTGTTTGGTAAACAGAGTGAGCGAGGTCCCGGGCCAAAGGGGCCTTAAAGTATGTCACAGTCAGGACACAGGACACCCAGAGAAGGAGGGGAGAGTCAGCTCTGAATAGGTGTCAGGGCCAAAAGGGGCTTCAGTGTCAGAGACAGAAGGGAAGGAGTGGTGGGGCCAGAGTCAGGGCCAGGCAATTGGGCCATGGTCAGAAGAGATTTAGATTTAATTTCGTATTTCTCATTCAAAACAAACCAACTACTTGCCAAAATAAGTTGCATGTATTTCCTGCTTTGTATGTGTGTATATGAGAAAGAATAAAGAACAGTGAGAAAGAATTATAGGAAAATGTTGCAGATCAACAAACTTTAAGACAGCATGGAGCCTTGAGTGAGCTCTAAGCAACCTGAGTGTATGTTAATTTCCCCTGTTTTTGTTTAATCCAATGAGGCAGGTTGCCAAGAAGCAAAGCTCTTTTCCTTCTCACCACGGTTCCAAGGCAGGTTACATTTGTCTTATTTTTTCTATTTTTGAAAAGTATTACATAGAACATTTTTCTAATTTGTCAAAAATAGTTTTTAATACACTTTACATGAAAATCTTTGAAAGCTTCATGAAAGATAATAAAGCACAGTACATAATTTCATGAAGTCTGTACATAAATGCATTCTGTTCAGAGGTTTCAAATCATTTTAGAAACAGCTTTCATGAACAACAATGTATCTCTATATTTTGCCTGCTATGTGTGATATATTACAGAAACATAAAATTAAGTTCAAAAACTACATTGAAATGCAACTTTTCTCAAAAGTGCTCACAGAGATCACTTTTATGTAAAGCAATACCTTTTTAACTATTATTTTTACAAATAACACAGGCAAAATTGTTTCAAAATGTCAATAAACTATTCTGGGCAATGCAGATTCCAACTAATCACAGAGCCTCTGGTAATAAAGACAACCACTTTCAATGTATTATGAAGTAAATTGCACAGGTGATGATAGACTTGCACTTTAACTGCATTCCTTATGATCTCATTAAGGGCTTAAATCAGTTATATTCAGTTATATCAGTTATTCTATTACATTAAGAAATACTACATATTCTGTTATTATGACAATGTAGTCTTATACTAGTGCAAGAAGGAAGAAAAGAGGAAGGAGAAGAATGAGAAGATAGAGGGAGGGAGGAGGGGGGAAAGAGAGACAGAGAAAGTGACACTATCAAACTACACCACAGTGATTCAGGTCTTCATCAGAACCAGTGTTTTGGAACCTAAACATTATCCTCACTTTGAATCACCGTTCTCTCGTCTTCTGCCCCACCCTGTCCTCAGACTAACCACTTTGGGCTGGAATGATCAGGCACTCGGAACAAACCATGACCTCTCACCCTGCACCCCACTTGACAGGCTCCCTTCTCATTAGCAGCACTTTCAGCCAATGCTCTACTGAGTCTCACATGACACAGAACATTAAGTGTGTTCCAAAGATCTTGAGTTCCCTGACGTGTTGATAATCTTAGCTCAACAGAAGACCTAGTGGGCCAACAGGCATGGGAGATGCTGGTTAAACATAGATTCACATATGCCTCTCTACAATGTTTCCAAAACCATAATTACTACTGGAATTCTCTTCTCAAGATACATCCAGAAGAAAGAGATGAAAGAACATGCACCCTGGGAGGGACCACAGGCTATCTGGGAGTCAGTACCCAGCCCCACTAATCCACTGAGGCCACACAAGCAGGCATGACAAATGCCGATCTGAGCAGAGCTTCAGATGTGCTGTGCAGACAAGAGTCTTCTCATCAAGTCCCAGCAGAGCAGAAAGCAGTGGGTTGTAAGTCACTGGGATGTTTGAGTGAGCACATCAAATGTGCTCAGAAAATGTTGACTAATTTGGAAATGGGTCCAGAAGTAGGACACTACAGATAGAAAAAACCTAAAGTACATAGCAAGGCTTTCAAGGCTGGGAAGTAGTCCATAAAAGACTTGACATCAAATGTGATAGAAAATGGCAACTCAATTTATTTGGTAGAAAATCTTTAATAAGAGGTAAGATGCCAAAAATGTATGGATGAGCTTGGAGGTTTGGGTACATGGCTGAGGCAGCTGCTAAAACACAGAAGCTGTGAGGTATGAGGTGAATGCTGGAACAAGAGGTTGTGTGGTGTGAGGTGGATGATGGAAAAGGGGGCTATGAGGTAAGAGGTG
Source organism: Mustela erminea (assembly GCF_009829155.1). Classification (NCBI taxonomy): domain Eukaryota; kingdom Metazoa; phylum Chordata; class Mammalia; order Carnivora; family Mustelidae; genus Mustela; species Mustela erminea. Next base: position 27,552,952 of record NC_045618.1, read on the forward strand.
GGTACTGGAACATGGAGTTGTAAGGTGTGATGCGGATGTGAGGTGGATGCTGGAACATGGGGCTGTGAGGCGAGAGGTGGATGCTAGAAGATGGGGCTATGAGGTGTGAGGTGGTGCTGGAGCATGGAGATGTGTGACGTGGGTGCTCGAACATGGGGGCTGTGAAGTGTGAGGTGGATGCTGGAATATGGGGCTGTGAGGAAAGAGGTGGGTGCTGGAACATGGGGTTGTAAGGTGTGATGGGGGATGTGAGGTGGATGCTAGAACATGGGCTGTGAGGTGAGAGATGGTGCTGGAACATGGAGGGGTGTGAGGTGTGAGGTGGATGCTGGAACATCCTTATGATCTCATTAAGGGCTTAATGAGATCATGCTGGAACCAGGGGGGTGTGAAGTGTGAAGTGGATGCTGGAACATGAGTTGTGAGGTGTGAGGTAGAAGGTGGAATGGGCTTTTAGGCAATACCCACTGAGTAGGTTCCCTGTAGGCCTGTGGGTTTCCTCACAGTGCCCTCCCAGAGTGAAAGGTGGGTTGTATGTCATCCCCATCTCGCAGTGGTTCACAATGTGAATGAAAGAGAATTTGCACTCAAAGTTTATAGCTCTTGGATTGGACCAGGAGGCTGGAAAAGGTGAGAACTTTAGGGCATCTTGGGAGAAGTATATTTGGGTGCAGAGATAAACATTTTGGCTGGTGGGTGAACTGGGTTGGATTGTATTATATGCTCCTAATCATCACCCTTAACCCCAGGCCATTACCCTACTTTGTCAGATAGCCTGTGATCTGATGGGAGCAATCTACTACCTAGCACCCTGCCTCCAATACTTAGTTTTTTCTGCCCTTAATGTGTATGTTGTCAGTCCTGGCTGCTTGTTCTTGCTGATATCTTACCATTATTGTTATGTATATGGTATATTCCCTTTGCAAGGCCCATCATGCACTATGTGACCCAAGGAGAATGTATATGTACAAATCATATATTTTCTCTTTAGGTGTTACCCAAATAGTACCAAGTTAATTTTCTGGCATGGCTTATGTACCACAAAACTATAGATACTCAAGCTTAAAGGCACCTCAATATGTCATCTGGTATAGTCTTCAAGCATATAAAACATACTGACTCTGACCCAGAACTAAAGTTCCACAGCTGCAGGCTGTGAACATGTAGTCATATGAAGGTCAACCAAATCACCAATTGATCCTGTGTTGCCTAGGAAGACAGGTTGAGTTTCTCCTCAAAAAGGAAAATAAGAATAATTGTGTTACTGAATTTTCAGTGCTAAGTTCATAAGGTATAAATTCCTATTGCATATTGCAAACATTTCTGCTAAGAAACTACATAAGCTTGGCTACCACGGTAAAAGAAAACATGCCATTTGTTAACTCTTCTAGCCTTGGAGAACCACAAAAGGTGGCCACAACTCCCCAAATACATTTAGAGAATTAGGATGTTACCAAAAACTTTTTTTCATGTGTCTATATCTTAAAGGTTGAAATAAAGAAATATCTTAAAGGTTGAAATAAAGATTAGAAAAACACATTGTTTGAAGTTTCCCACAACTTCCTTGCAACATTTTCCAAAATGAGTGGTCTCTGGCCACACATCATCAAATGGACATTATTTCCAGGGCAGGATGAAAATACCATATTAGGTATGTCTACTTTCTTTTTCACAACCCTCAAAGAAGCCAGGTATACATGGGTGGTCTCAACTGTTTCCACCACCTTCCCATACTGTCCTCTTGCCTTGGAGGATAAGCAACTCTACAGAGTTGCTCTGGAATCAGAAATGCCAACACAGCCCAAGTGGGGTATGACCTGTTCTGCCTCAGATATGCATGAATACACCTGACCTGGGGATTTTTGTTTAGCAACATACAGTCACCTGCCAAACTGTGAGACTAAGGTGGGATCACAGTGCTTGATCTTGAAAAGAAAGCAGGTTTACTGAATTTTGTGTGAAGTGTCCATGATGCTCAAACCTCAAAAGCAGTCATGGGACTGACCTAAGTGAGGTGGCAGCCCCCCAAACAAGGAGCAACAAGGTGGGTCTCAATAACTCCAGCTAGACGCATGCCAGGCACAACTATCTGCCTGTTCTGCACATGGGAGACTCTGGAAAGGAGGAAAAGTCATGAGGGCATCAGGTGACACGGGGGATGGGCGGCAAGAAGAGCAGACACCCTCATTGTCAGGGCCACCCAATTCTATGAGGATGGTGCTATCACCCTGAGGAGCTCTGAATTTACACATCCTTCCTGGCTCATTCTGGCCCAGGTGCACTAGGTAAGGCCCACAGGACCCAGGCCACCACCACCTCCACCCCACCCTGCTCAGCAAGCACACCCCCTTCCATTCTTTTCAGAATTTCTTAAGCAAACTTCAAGCAGAGAAAGTCAATTATCATATGGTTTCACTTACTTGTGAAGCATAAGGAATAACATGGAGGACATTAGGAGAAGGAAATAAAAAGCGAAATGGGGGAAATCGGAGGGGAGATGAAGCATGAGAGACTGTGGACTCTGAGAAACAAACTGAGGGTTTTGGAGGGGATGGGGGAGCAAGGTTGGGTGAGCCTGGTGCTGGGTATTAAGGAGGGCACATATTGCATAGAGCACTGGGTGTGGTGCATAAACAATAAATCTTGGAACATTGGAAAAACAAAATAAAATTAAATTAAAATTTAAAATGTTAAAGAAAGAAAAGGTTCACATGGACATTTGCAGAAAAACATGTGTGAGCTTGGAGTAGACTCTAGAACAGTAATGGATGCTGGAAATTCCCTCTGATGGCAGTGCCAGTACTTAAGAACTGGGAACACCCAGTGCTTCCCCAAGGCACAACACCAGCTCGGCAAGAGCCATTATATTCTCTCTACTTAAGAGAGAACCAGACTCGACAGGCTCTGACACTGAAGTTCAATTGCACCATTCCTTCCAGTAGGGCCCTGATTGTCCTACACTTTCAGCTGGCCTCTTAATGTTTGTATGGCTACAGTGCATGGGGCCAGCAGGCCTCTTCCCACTGTGGTCCCTCAGTAACCCAGGCTGCCTCACCACACACCATCACTAAGGCAAGAAGAAGGGAGAGTTGCTCTGCTGATAACCCAACAACCAGGCATAAGGCAAGACAACATCTTACCTCAGAGGGGAGGGTGGTCATCCCACCATGCACTGAAGGACCAGGGTACCTTCACATCATGGGACAAAAGGATGAAGGCCAACCACCTATATAAAATGGCCACATCCTCTTCCTAAGAGACAAGGGAGGGTGGGAAGAAGACCCACCTGGCAGGCAGTGCCACCAGTAACAATATCAGAACAAACATAGATGAAAGCCTGGCCCTGGCCCAGCAGGGGTGCTGTTATGACCTGAGCTATAAGGAAACACAGAAATATAATTCAGTAGAACCAGGAAAACAACACATGAACAAAATGAGGAATTTAACAAATGGATAAGAAATCATAAAAAATAACCAAACAAATTCTGGAGCTGAAGAATTTAATGAATGAAATGAAAAATGCAACAGAGAACATCAGCAGCAGGGTAGATCAAGTAGAAGATAAAATAAATGATCTAAACAACAGAAACTTTGAAACAACCCAAACAGAGTAGAACACAGAGAAAAGAATGAAAAAAGAGCAAAGAAAACCTACATGATCTATGAAACTCCACCAAACATTCAAATAGAATAATTGGGGCTCCTGAAGAAGAAAGAGAAGGGGGGAAGAAAGTATATCTGAATAAATAACTGAGCCAAACCTGGAGAGAGATTTGGACATCTCAATGCAAAAGAACCTCTCCAGGATACATTATATTGTACAAGGTATAATGTGTAATGTACAATGTAATGAAAATTCAAAGATTAAAGAAAATTTTAAAAGCTGTGAGAGAAAAAAAAAGATTGTAACCATAAAGGATCTCCCTTTGGCTTTCAGAGGATCTTTCAACAGAAACACTGCAGGCCAGGAGAGAGTATAATGACATATTCAAAGTGTTAAAAGATATGATAGAGAAACAAAAGCCAAAACAAAAGCTGAAGGAGTTCATCACTATTAGACCTGCCTTGCAAAAAATGCTAAAAATAGTTCTTCAATAATAACAAAAAACAATCTGATTTTATACACAACTAATGAATGATTGAACACTACATCAAAAACCAATAGTGTACTATATGTTGCCTAATTGAATATTTTTTTTAAAAAAACTGATTTTAAAATGGGCAGAGGAGCTGAATAGACATTTTTTCAAAGACATACAAATGGCCAAAAAGCACATGGAAAAGGATGTTCAACATCACTAATCATCTAGGAAATGCAAATCAAAAACCACCTTACACCTTTTAGGGAACGCTTGTGCACTCTTGGTGGGACGGTAAATTGGTTCATCCACTATGGAAAATAGTATGAGAGATCCATTAAAAATAAAAATAGAACTCTTACAGGATCCAGCAATTCCCCTTATGAGTATATATCCAAAATAAATAAAAGTAAGAGTGGAGAGGGGCACCTGGGTGGCTCAGTGGGTTAAGCCTCTGCCTTCGGCTCAGGTCATGATCCCAGGGTACTGGGATCAAGCCCCACATCCGGCTCTCTGCTCAGCAGGGAGCCTGCTTCCCCCCTCTCTCTCTCTGCCTGCCTCTCTGCCTACTTGTGACCTCTGTCTGTCAAATAAATAAACAAAATCTTAAAAAAAAATAAATAAGAGTGGAGGAAGCAAGATGGCAGAGGAGTAGCAGACTGAATTATCATTAGGTCTCAGAGTTCACCTAGATAGTGATCAAACCATTCCAAACACCTACAAACTCAACAGGAGATAGAAAAGAAGAGCAGCAACTCTAGGAACAGAAAATTGACCACCTTCTGGAAGGTAGGATGTGTGGAGAAGTGAATCTGAACCCATGGGAAGAGAGACCACGGTGGGAGGGGCCAGCTTCTGGCCAGTGAAGAAGCAGCAGAGAACAAAATCAGAACGTTTAGAAGCCTGCTTCACTGAGGGACATCACTCCAGAGGCTAAGCGGGGGTAGAGGTCTCATGGGGACATTGTGGTCTCAGGACCTGCAGGGTCACAGAAAGACCAGGGGTGTAAGTGCAGTAGAGCTGCCAAGTATCAGAACAGGGAAACTGGCTACAGAGATGGAGATGAGAAATGCGCACTCTCAGCTCAGGGTTACCTTAAACCATGATCCACAGTCAGGCCACTGCAATTCGATCAAGGACCCCAAAAGTGGCATATCCAGAGAGACCCCCTCCTTCCTCTTTTGGGAGGAGAGGGACAGGAGCTCACAGCAGGAATCTGCTGGGTTCGGAGACTCCAAACAGGGCTGTAAACCAGAGATAGAAATGCTCAGTCACAGGTCAGGTGAGCTCAGAGTGCTGTTGGAAACCAGGGATTGAATGCTTCTCTCTAAGGGCACACAGAGGAGTGGGGCCTCGAGCTCTTGGCTCCTCTGGGCTGAAGATTCAGAGGCTTCCACTTTCATCCCCATCCTCCAAAGCTCTATAGAAAGTGTTCAGGAAACAAAAGCTACCAAGAGTGAACCTGAGCAGATTACTTAGCCTGGCCTCTGACAAGCGTGGTGCAATTCTGCCTTCACAAGGACATTTGAGAATCACTGCAACAGGCCCCTCACCCAGATCAGCAAGAACATCCAGCCAAGACCAAGTTCATCGATCAAGGAGAAATGCACAACTCCAGAGCTAGGGGAAAGGAATGTATAGAATTCATGGCTTTTCTCCCATGATCCTTTAGTCTTGCAAAGTTAAATTCTTTTTCTTATTCTATTTTTGAAATGTTTTCTCTTTCCTCTTAAAACACTTTTTAGCTATTTTATCTTAACAATACTTTTTTTTTAAAAATCTTTTTAAATTCTCATTGTTATAGTCATATTTTATCCCTTCACTGTATTTAACCTTATTTTTGTATATATGTAGGGTTTTTTCCTTTAAAATTTTGGGATACAATCTCTTCTAATGGATCAAAATATACCCTAAATCTAGCACAAGACTTTGTTCTAGTCTCCAGCTTGATCACATTCTCTCCTCTGTTTTTTTAATTTTTCTAACCAACTGATCTTATCAATTCCTTTTTTAGAATCTTTTTTAAATTTTCATCTTTACAGTCATATTCCATCCTTTCATCTTGTTTACCCTTATATTTGTATAAACATAAGTTTTTCTTTTTTTTAAAATTTTGGGAGGTAGTTTCATCTAAGAGACCAGAATACACCCAAAATCAAGTGTGTGTCTCTGTTCTATTCATCAGTCTAATATATATTTATTTTTCTTTTTTTTTATTCCCCCCCCTTTTCTTCTCCGCCCAGTTATGGGTCTCTTCTGACTTGGCTAGCATATATTTTTCTGGGATCTTTGCCACACTTTTAATATTTTATTCTTTCATTTACATGTTCTTATCTGGATAAAATGACAAGGCAGAAAAACTCACCAAAAAAAAATAATAAAAAAAAGAACAAGAGGCAGTACCAATACTTAGCGACCCTAATCAATATGCACATTGGTAATATGTCAGAACTAGAGTTCAGAATGATGCTTACCAAGGTGCTAGCTGGCCTCAAAAAAGACATAGAAGATATTAGGAAATCCCTTTCTGGAGAAATAAAATCCCTTTCTGGAGAAATAAAAGAACTAAAATTTAACAAAGTTGAAATTTTTAAAAAAGCTAGTAATGAAATGCAATAAAAAATGGAGGCTCTTACTGCTAGGATAAATGAGGCAGGAGAGAGACGTTGTGATAAATAAGACCAAATGATGGACATAAACCTGAGCAAAAGAGAGAAAAACAACTAATGGACATGAGGGGAGAATTCAAGACATAAGTGATACCATAAGATGAAACAATATGAGAATAATTGGGATCGCAGAAGAAGAAAGAGAGAGAGGGGCAGAAGTTACATTGGAGCAAATTATAGTAGAGAATTTCCCTAAGGGAACAAGCATCAAAATCCAGGAGATACAGAGAACGCCCTTCAAAATCAAAAATGTCCACACTCCGTCAACTATTAGTAAAACTTACAAGTCTTACTGACAAAGAGAAAATCCCGAAGGCCAGCTCTGGACAAGAAGTCTGTAACATAAAATAGTAAAAATATTACATTGGCAGGAGACTTACCCACAAAGACCTGGCAGGCCAGAAAGAACTGGCATGATATATTCAGAGCACTAAACAAGAAAAATATGCAGGCAAGAATACTGTATCCAGCTAGGTTGTCATTAAAAATAGAAGGAGTTTATTTTGTCTTTTGTTTCCTTTGCCTTTGGAGACATATCTTGAAAGAAGATGCTGTGGCTGATATCGAAGAGATTACTGCCTATGTTCTCCTCTAGGATTCTGATGGAATCCTGTCTCATGTTGAGGACTTTTATCCATTTTGAGTTTATCTTTGTGTACAGTGTAAGAGAATGATCGAGTTTCATTCTTCTACATATAGCTGCCCAGTTTTCCCAGCACCATTTATTGAAGAGACTGTCTTTTTTCCACTGTATATTTTTTCCTGCTTTGTCGAACATTATTTGACCATAGAGTTAAGGGTCCATATCTGGGCTCTCTACTCTGTTCCACTGGTCCATGTGTATGTTTTTATGCCAGTACCATGCTGTCTTGGTGATCACAGCTTTGTAGTAAAGCTTGACATCAGGTAACGTGATGCCCCCAGTTTTATTTTTGTTTTTCAACATCTCCTTAGTGATTCAGGGTCTCTTCTGATTCCATACAAATTTTTGGATTATTTGCTCCAGCTCTTTGAAGAATACCGGTGAAATTTTTTTTTTTTTTGAAGAGTGATATAAATATATATTTTATTTTTTTTTCACAGATACCTTTTTTTTTCTTCTTTTTTTATTTATTTAATTTCAGCATAACAGTATTCGTTGTTTTTGTACCACACCCAGTGCTCCATGCAATCCGTGCCGTCTATAATACCCACGACCTGGTACCCGAACCTCCCACCCCCCGCCCTTCAAACCCCTCAGATTGTTTTTCAGAGTCCATAGTCTCTCATGGTTCAGCTCCCCTTCCAAGTTACCACAACCCCCTTCTCTCTAACTCCCCATGTCCTCCATGCTTTTTGTTATGCTCCACAAATAAGTGAAACCATATGATAATTGAATCTCTCTGCTTGACTTATTTCACTCAGCATAATCTCCTCCAGTCCCGTCCATGTTGCTACAAAAGTTGGGTATTCGTCCTTTCTGATGGAGGCATAATACTCCATAGTTTATATGGACCACATCTTCCTTATCCATTCGTCTGTTGAAGGGCATCTTGGTTCTTTCCACAGTTTGGCGACTGTGGCCATTGCTGCTCTAAACATTGGGGTACAGATGGCCCTTCTTTTCATGACATCTGTATCTTTGGGGTGAATACCCAGTAGTGCAATTGCAGGGTCATAGGGAAGCTCTATTTTTAATTTCTTGAGGAATCTCCACACAGTTCTCCAAAGAAGCTGCACCAACTTGCATTCCCACCAACAGCGTAAGAGGGTTCCCCTTTCTCCACATCCTCTCCAACACATGTTGTTTCCTGTCTTGCTAGTTTTGGCCATTCTAACTGGTGTAAGGTGGTATCTCAATGTGGTTTTGATTTGAATCTCCCTGATGGCTAGTGATGATGAACATTTTTTCATGTGTCTGATAGCCATTTGTATATCTTTATTGGAGAAGTGTCTGTCCATATATTCTGCCCATTTTTTTTATATGATTGTCTGTTTTGTGTGTGTTGAGTTTGAGGAGTTCATTATAGATCCTGGATATCAACCTTTGGTCTGTACTGTCATTTGCAAATACCTTCTCCCATTCCGTGGGTTGCCTCTTTGTTTTCTTGACTGTTTCCTTTGCTGTGCAGAAGCTTTTGATCTTGATGAAGTCCCAAAAGTTCATCTTCGCTTTTGTTTCCTTTGCCTTTGGAGACATATCTTGAAAGAAGTTGCTGTGGCTGATATCGAAGAGATTACTGCCTATGTTCTCCTCTAGGATTCTGATGGATTCCTGTCTCACACTGAGGTCTTTTATCCATTTTGAGTTTATCTTTGTGTACGGTGTAAGAGAATGGTCGAGTTTCATTCTTCTACATATAGCTATCCAGTTTTCCCAGCACCATTTATTGAAGAGACTGTCTTTTTTCCACTGTGTATTTTTTCCTGTTTTGTTGAAGATTATTTGACCATAGAGTTGAGGGTCTCTATCTGGGCTCTCTACTCTGTTCCACTGATCTATGTGTCTGTTTTTATGCCAGTACCATGCTGTCTTGGTGATCACAGCTTTGTAGTAAAACTTGAAATCAGGTAACGTGATGCCCCCAGTTTCATTTTTGTTTTTCAACATTTCCTTAGTGATTCGGGCTCTCTTCTGATTCCATATAAATTTTTGGATTATTTGCTCCAGCTTTTTGAAGAATACTGGTGGAATTTTGATCGGAATAGCATTAAAAGTATAGATTGCTCTAGGCAGTATGGACATTTTAACAATGTTTATTCTTTCAATCCAAGAGCATGGAATGGTCTTCCATCTTTTTGTGTCTTCTTCAATTTCTTTCATGAGTGTTCTGTAGTTCCTCGAGTACAGATCCTTTACCTCTTTGGTTAGGTTTATTCCCTTCTCCAATGAAGACATACAAATGGCTATCAGACACATGAAAAAATGTTCATCATCACTAGCCATCAGGGAGATTCAAATTAAAACTACATTGAGATATCACCTTACACCAGTTAGAATGGCCAAAATTAGCAAGACAGGAAACAACATGTGTTGGAGAGGATGTGGAGAAAGGGGAACCCTCTTACACTGTTGGTGGGAATGCAAGTTGGTGCAGCTTTTTTGAAGAACAGTGAGGAGATTCCTCAAGAAATTAAAAATAGAACTTCCCTATGACCCTGCCATTGCACTACTGGGTATTTACCCCAAAGATACAGATGTCGTGAAAAGAAGGGCCATCTGTACCCCAATGTTTAGAGCAGCAATGGCCACAGTCGCCAAACTGTGGAAAGAACCAAGAAGCTTCAACAGATGAATGGATAAGGAAGATGTGGTCTATATGCACTATGGAGTATTATGCCTCCATCAGAAAGGATGAATACCCAACTTTTGTAGTAACATGGACGGGACTGGAGGAGATTATGCTGAGTGAAATAAGTCAAGCAGAGAGATTCAATTATCATATGGTTTCACTCTTTGTGGAGCATAACAAATAGCATGGTGGGCGTGGGGAGTTAGAAGAAGGGAGTTGGGGGAAATTGGAAGGGGAGGTGAACCATGAGAGACTATGGACTCTGAAAAACAATCTGAGGGGTTTTAAGTGGTGGGGGTGTGGGAAGTTGGGGGAACCAGGTGGTAGGTATTATAGAGGGCATGGATTGCATGGAGCACTGGGTGTGGTGAAAAAAATAACGATACTGTTATGCTGAAAATAAATAAATGAAAAAAAAAAAAAAGAATGTCCAATGCGGGGGGAAAAAAGTCTATTCAACAAATGGTGTTGGGAAAATTGAACAGCCACATGCAGAATGAAACTGGACCATTTCCCTACACCACGCACAAAAATAGACTCAAAATGGATGAAGGACCTCAATGTGAGAGAGGAATCCATCAAAATCCTTAAGGAGAACACAGGTAGCAACCTCTTCGATCTCAGCCATAGCAACTTCTTCCCAGAAACATCGCGAAAGGCAAGGGAAGCAAGGGCAAAAATGAACTATTGGGATTTCAGCAAGAACAAAAGCTTTTGCACAGCAAAGGAAACAGTCAACAAAACCAAAAGACAACTGACAAAATGGAAGAAGATATTTGCAAATGACATATCAGATAAAGGGTTAGTATCTAAAATCTATAGAAAACTTATCAAACTCAGCACCCAAAGAATAAATAATCCAATCAAGAAATGGGCAGAAAACATGAACAGACATTTCTGCAAAGAAGACATCCAGATGGCCAATAGACACATGAAAAACGGCTCCACATCACTCGGCATCAGGGAAATACAAATCAAAACCACAATGAGATACTACCTCACATCAGTCAGAATGGCTAAAATAAACAAGTCAGGAAATGACGGATGTTGCCAAGGATACGGAGAAAGGGGAACCCTCCTACACTATTGGTGGGAATGCAAGCTGGTGCAGCCACTCTGGAAAACAGCATGGAGGTTCCTCAGAAAGTTGAAAATAGAGCTACCCTAGGAGCCAGCAATCACACTACTTGGTATTTACCCTAAAGATACAAATGTAGTGATCCAAAGAGGCACGTGTACCTGAATGTTTATAGCAGCAGTGTCCACAACAGCCAAACTATGGAAGAACCTAGATACCCAACAACAGATGAATGGATAAAGAAGATGTGGTGTGTGTGTGTGTACACACACACACATACACACACACAATGGAATAGTATGCAGCCATCAAAAGAAATGAAATCTTGCCATTTGCAATGACGTGAATGGAACTAGAGGGTATTATGCTGAGCAAAGTTAGTCAATCAGAGAAAGACAATTATCATATGATCTCTCTGATATGAGGAATTTGAGAGGCAGGGCAGGGTGTTTGGGGGATAGAGAGGGAAAAATGAAACAATATGGGATTGGGAGGGAGAAAAACCATAGAGATTCTTAATTTCACAAAACAAACTAAGGTTTTCTGGGGATTGAGGGTGTAGGGAGAGGGTGGCTGGGTTATGGACATTGAGGAGGGTATGTGCTATGGTGAGTGCTGTGAAATGGGTAAGCCTGATGATTCACAAACTTATACCTCTGGGGCAAATAATACATTATAGGTTAATAAAAATAATTAAATTTTAAAAAGAAATGTTAAGAAGATCTCAAAAAGATCTTTACACCCCCATATTTACTGCAGCATTATTCACAGTAGGCAAAATAAGGAAACAACGTAACCATCCATTAAAGAATAAATGGATAAAGAAGATGTAGGGTTTGTGGGTGTGTGTGTGGGTGTGTGTGTCTGTGTGTGTGTGTGTATGTATAATGAAATATTATCCAGCCAGGATAAAAAAATGGAAATATTGCCATTTATGACAACATGGACGGACCTTGAGGGCATTATGCTAATGAAATAAGTCAGACAGAGAAAGACAAATTACTGTATGATCTCACTCATATGTGGAATCTAAAAAAACCTAACTTGTAGAAAAAGAGTAAAATGGTGGTTACCAAGGCCTGGGGGATGGGGAAATTGGAGAGAGGTTTGAGGATACAATATTGCATCTAGACGATAAATAAGTTCTGGAGACCTAATTAATGCACAGCATAGTGATTATAGTCAACAGTAATGTATTATAAACTTCATAGTTGCTGAGAGACTATATCTTAATTGATAATTATGTAACAGTGATAGAGTATTGGTTAAATTTCCAGTGGTAATCATATTGCAATATACAATGTATCAAGTTAATATGTTATACACTTTAAACTTACACAATGTTTAAAAAAACTTATACAATGTTGTATGTCAATTAAATCTCAATTTTAAAAAATATGTGCATTCTAGACCTTGGGTGCTCTAATAATGGCAAAAAAAAAAAAGAAAGAAAGGAAGAAATACTCTGTAAAATGCTAAAATAGAATCTTTTACACATTGTCAGCAAATAAAATAACTTTCCAGAAAGTTTGATATGGTACAAAAATGTACCATATCATCAAGAGACTTGCCCAAGCTAGACCATAAAAGCATACCTGATGGGGGAGAGAAACATCTTCCAACTCCCTTCACTTTCTCTACCCCCAGCAGATCTGCCATAATGTCACCTGTCCCTTGTGGCTCCCATCTCTTCCCAGTGTGGCATCAGTTCCCAAAGCACCAGAGAGAAGGTCCAGGCCAGCCCACACACTGGAAGGTCTCAGGTGGTAAAGGAAAGGAGATAAGCCAGTTTTTGTCCTCAGAGTGATGGCATGGTATGGAAGTGCCTCTTGCACCCTGACTCTGAGCTCTATCACCTACAGGAGTTAACACGGGGAAGGAATGGAACTCTGGCAAGGACCTGAGTATGGACACTCCCTGTGTGGTCAGGATTTGTCTGTCCCCAATCCTGAGAGTACCTAGGCTTCTGAGGAACCAACTCTCCAAACTTCCAGATGCAGGCAACAAGTCAGACTCTCAAACCCCTTGCCTCAGCACAGCCCAGTCATGGCACCAGAGGTGAGCCAGTGACATGAAGACAAAGTAGTATTGGGACCTATCTTGTGCATACACTCAGCACACATTCAGTCTCACATTCATGCATACACAAACACTGTCACATACCCTCACTAACTCAAACACACACAGAGATGCACAGTCTTGCACACTCACATCTCATCTTGCACACTCACACAACATCAACAGTCTCACATACCCACATTTGCCCATGCAGACACAACTCCACAACCTCCTCACACTCTCATTCACACGTAGTCTCACACATGCATACACACTCATCTCAAATGTGCTTCCAATTGATCCCCCCAGCTCACAGAAGCCAGGTCTTTTGATTACAGACAAAGCCCTGACTGATCAAACTGGGGGACAAGGCAAGCACCTGCCTATGAACTTCAGATTTCTTCTTGTATATGTACAAGAGAGTCAGTTCCTTGCATCACCCACATGTGTAAGACGTTAGGGTCAGGGGGCAGCTGGGCTGGGGCACCTACTCTCAGCTGTATACTAAAGCTCAGCAACCATGTGACACCTTTGGATACCTCCACTCCCCCTCCTCAGAGAGGGAGCTTGGTCATGGAAGAACACGAGTTCAGTCCTGCCTCTCCCACTTACCATGGCTGAGATCTGCATCAGGTCATCCTCTCTAAGGTTTCTCCACATATTCACAGGTTCTAGAAATTGGGGCATGGATGTCTGAAATGGGGGTGGGGGAGCTTATTCAACCTACCATATCTTTTTGGAATTAAATAATATAACATTTGAAAACACAAAACTGGACAATGGTGGATGCAGAAGAGATATTCATTCACCGCTTATAAGCTTTTCCTGTTGTGGCTGCAGATGTTTCCCTGCTCCTTGACAAGCAATGCAGACTAGGGAGATGCATGGGTCCCAAAAGGCAATCCACCAAGAACTGAGCTCCTACTTCATCTTTACCAGCACAGGGATTTTTAGCAAGCAATTTAACTTGAGCTTCAATTTCCTCACCTATTAAAATGGGGATAATAATAAAGCCCACCTTGTGGGATTATGGTCAGAGTCCTATTAACACACACAGAATTTTCAGAACTGTGCTTATCTGTCCACTATTGTTGAGCACCAAAAGCATCATTATTTTCTTTGAAGTCAAAAGCCTCATGTCTCACTGTGGCCCTTCCTTATGCACCAGCACTTTATGTCTGGCTTCCTACGTCTCTACAACCCCCCCCTCCCCTGACACACACACACATCTTAACTTGATCTGGCTTCAAACCAGACAATTCAGTTCACAGGCTGCATGTCCAGGAACAGTCAAGGGCATGGGTAACAGAGAGCTATCAAGAGTGCTAAACACTTCCAGCAATTCTACATAATACTGGAATTTTTTTCTAAGGAATTGCTCTAAGAAACCTTGAAATATCAAGTTGTGAGCTTGTCAGAAGAAATGTAGGCAGCATGGCCAAGTATGTTTGGAAATCCCACACTCCATCCCAACTCATTCATTACAAAAGTGTCTTTGCAATTCAGCATTTTTATCTGTTAAGTAAAAGGGCTTATATTACATAATCCACCAGCACTCTTACAGTTCTGAGGTCTCTGATTTTAAAGAAGAAAAAGCACCTCTGTAACAAGGTAAAGGAGTCTGTTAGACAAAGTCTGCCAGATGCTACTAGAAGCAATATGTTCTGTGAATCACAACACTAACTTCTCAGCAATAAGAAAAGGCTCGCAGACAAAGGGAAATGAATAAAGGGGCAAAGCCATTGGCCACAGCTATAATTTAAATTTCAGCCTTCCAAAATACAATAACCAAAATTAGGAAGGCTTGATTTGGAGGTTTCCATTGAAAAGTGGCACTGTGTTATGTACACTGCATTGTGAAAAATAGTATCTCGCCTGTCTCCAAATGCACTTCCCATTTCTAGAAATTAGAGACTCCCTGGAAGAGTAAAGGTGTTCTCTATTCATCTGTTTTGAATTTCATTTCACAGTTAATTTTTAAACCAGATTAAATATGAAAGGACCCAGGGAAATGACACATGATCTCACACAAAGGCTGTATCATTTTGCTTCAATTAGATAAAGTGAGTGAAAAGGAAAGAAAAACTTGCTTGTTTCTGGAATAAAGGAACCTGTGGTGCCAATCCTTCCTAAAACATAATTCCAGATGTTGGATGGACGGCACATGGAGGAAAAGTATTATTTTCTTTAAATTGTGAAATACTTGTCATTAAGTTTGTGCCACACAAACTTATTGTCACACAATTCAATATTATTTTATACAGTATAAGAGCATAAAAGCCTTGGCTATGATAATGGAATTTTTTAGAATGCTGCTTTGGGAAATCTCCTAAAACCCTATGAGAAATGCAAAGTTCAAGAATTAGGAAGATTGGTCTAATTTCATTCCTTGGAACTTTCAACAAGAGCTACTTTACAAGGATAAGAAATACAACTCCAAATCTTCAGGTAAGAAAGTGTCAATCAGAATTGTCTGTAGGGTAAGAAGTTTAAATAACCTAAGGAATTTCCTGAAATGATTTCATCCCATCAAGCTATTAAAAAGCTAAAGGGAACCCTAGCTGATGTTTCATTTCTACAGGGTCACTCAGGGGTCAAAAGTGGATGGTTCCCTGCTTCCAAGAGCCAGGTTAGACAAGACCCGGAGTAGGACTTTGGTACCTAGTCAAATACCTAAAGACATTCTGGAAACATTTTTGTTTAATAAATGTTCAGAGCACTTACTCTGTGCATGGTGCTGTATGAGGCACCAGGAATCAACATAGAACAAAACTGTAGACAACACATAACTCACATAATGGGTGAATTAGATAGCACAATAGAAAGTGGTAAGTATGACACAGCTACAGCAGAGCAGGCCCAGAGGGATCAAGGAGAGTACAGCATGTAAGGAGAGTAGTAGGTGGCAGCAGCAGAGAGGTAGGGCAGATGGGCAGATCGGCAGAGCAGATGGGCAGATCTGCAGGCCACCTCAAGATGCACTCTCCCTGAGTGAGGATGGAGATGGCAACAGAATGGCCTGCACACTCCTGTCTTCAGAGTCTAGAGACCTCAAGTTCTAGGAAAAGAGCTCAACCCCAAGACTTAGGACAACTTCTGAGTCCTCACCTAAAGCAAATTCTACCCCTAGGGTAGACCAGACTCCTACAGTAGATTCTAGGAATGCTACAATGTTAATTCTGCTTCTAGAAAGCCCACAGGGCTAGGTATGCATCCACCTCTCTGTTCATAATGTGCATATACCCCAATGGGATTCTGGAAGCACAAGAGTTTCAGAAACACAAGGTCAAACATACTATTTTCCTAATACCTCTGCAAAATCCTCCACATTCCTTTTTTAGATTTTTTTTTTTTTAGATTTTTTAGATGTTTGTTTGTTTATATTTAAATTCAATTAGCCAAAGTGTAGTACATCTTTTTTCTTTAAGATTTTATTTGTTTGGGGCACCTGGGTGGCTCAGTGGGTTAAAGCCTCTGCCTTTGGCTCAGGTCATGATCCCAGGGTCCTGGGGTCGAGTCCCACATTGGGCTCTGTGCTCAGCAGAGAGCCTGCTTCTCTCTCTTTCTCTCTGCCTGCCTCTCTGCCTACTTGTGATCTCTGTCTGTCAAATAAATAGATAAAATCTTTAAATTAAAAAAGAGATTTTATTTATTTGAAAGAGAGACAACAAGCAGGGAGGAGAGGCAGAGGGAGAGGAGAAGGAGGCTCCCCGCTGAGCAGGGAATCCAATGGAGGGATCTATCCCAGGACTCTGAGATCATGACCTGAGCCCAAGGCAGCTGCCTAACCGACTGATCTACCCAGGTGCCCCCTACTAGTTTTTGATATAATATTTAAGGATTCATCAGTTCAATATACCAGCCAGTGCTCATCACATCACATGATCCTCCACATTCTCTGTCAAATTACAGACAGAACAAACGTGTATTTTGGAGTTTCACAAATTTTTGCCTGGCCTAGGTATATATACAGTTTTTATTTACAAGTTACATTAGTGTTATAAAACAAAGGGAAAATCCTATTACTTCAAGCCCATGGAATATTCACCAAAATAGACCATAAACCTGGGCCATAAATAATTTTTTTCCAACAAATAGTAAAGAACTGAAGTCATACAGACTAAGTTCAATCATAACTGAATCAAACTATAATTCAATAACAGAAAAACAGGAAAATCTCCAAGCATTTGGAAATTAAAGAACACACTTCTAATCATCTATGGGTCAAAGAGGGAGTTTCAAAAGAAGATACTTTAGAAATAAAATCAAAATAGAACTAAATGAGGGGCGCCTGGGTGGCTCAGTGGGTTAAAGCCTCTGCCTTCGGATCAGGTCGTGATCCCAGGGTCCTGGGATCGAGCCCCGCATCGGGCTCTCTGCTCAGTGGGGAGCCTGCTTCCTCCTCTTTCTCTGTCTGCCTCTCTGCCTACTTGTGATCTCTGTTAAATAAATAAATAAAATCTTTAAAAAAAAAATAAAACTAAAGGAAATTGAAAATACAACCTATCAGAATTTGTAGGATGCAACTAAAGTGCTGAGAGGAAAGATTTTACAAATAAATAGTCACATTAGAAAAGAAAGATCTGTTCCAGGTATTCAAGGCTGGTCGAGAATTCTAAAGTAAGTCAGTGTAATCTACCATATCAAACAGCTAAAGAAGGAAATCAATTAACACAAAAAAGTCACAGCAAAAATTCAATACCCAATTATGGCAAAAACTCTCAGTATACCAGGAAAAGAAAGCAATTTACTCAATCTCATAAATAGCATCTGCAAAACCCACATCTAACATCATACTTAATAGTGAATGAAAGACTGAATGCTTTTCCTTTAACGTCAGAAACAGACAAAGATATCCACTCTTATTACACTTGTTTCTGCTACCACTATAAAGCCAGAAAATTAAAGGTATATAAGTTTGAAAAGGAAAAAAAAAAAAAAAACCTGTTCCTATTGCAAATGAGATGGTTATATACATAGAAAATCCCACACAATCTACAAAAAACCTCCAAGAACTAATAAGTAAAAATATTCTTAGTATTGTTATTAACAATAAAATAACAGGATAAAAGATCAACATACAAAAATCAATTGCATTTATATATACTAACAATGAAAAAAGGAAATTAAAATAAGACAAAAGCCATAGAATAGTCAATACAATATCAAAAAATAAAGTGGGAAGAATCATCCATCTCAGTGTCAGGACTTACGATACATCTGTAGTAACCAAGTTATCATGGTACTGGTGGAAGAATACACACATTCTGTTTCAGTGAAACAGAATGGAGAATTTAAAAAATATATTCACACAAATATGTCTAATTTTTTTATTATGTTATTTTAACAAAGGAGCAAAGCAATTCAAAAAACATTGCTGGAGGTCCATAAATTTAAAAGATCGTCCACAGATTAAAAAACTAATCTCCCCTAAACTTCTCACCTTAAACAATGGCTAACTTAAATGGATCAAACACTCAAATGTAAAAGGTAAAACAATATAAATTTTAGGAAAAATCGTAGGAAAAGACCTTTGGAATCTAGTTCTAGGCAAAGAGTTCTTAAACTTAACATCGAAAGCACAATCTATGACAGAAAACATTTATAAACTGAACTAGAGAAAGTATTTGAAAACCACATAACCAACAAAGCCCTCATATCTGGAATACATAAAGAACATTTAGGGGAGGAGTCAAGATGGCGGAGAAGTAGCAGGCTGAGACTGCTTCAGCTAGCCGGAGATCAGCTAGATAGCTTATCTAAAGATTGCAAACACCTGAAAATCCATCGGCAGATCGAAGAGAAGAAGAACAGCAATTCTGGAAACAGAAAAACAACCACTTTCTGAAAGGTAGGACCGGCGGAGAAGTGGATCCAAAGCGACGGGAAGATAGACCCCGGGGGGAGGGGCCGGCTCCCGGCAAGCGGCGGAGCAACGGCGCACAAAATCAGGACTTTTAAAAGTCTGTTCCGCTGAGGGACATCGCTCCAGAGGCTAAACCGGGGCGAAGCCCACGCGGGTTCAGCGTGGCCTCAGGTCCCGCAGGGTCACAGAAGGATCAGGGGTGTCTGAGTGTCGCAGAGCTTGCGGGTATTGGAACGGGAAAGCCGGCTAAAGAGACAGAGCCGACAGTAAGCTCACAGCTAGGTGTTACCTTGAACTGGTCGCAGGCTCGGAGAGCTCGGAGCGCGGCCGGAGCTCAGGCAGACGGGAGTAACTGGGCGCTGTTCTCTGAGGGCGCACTGAGGAGTGCGGCCCTGGGCTCTCGGCTCCTCCGGGCCGGAGACCAGGAGGCCGCCATTTGTATTCCCGTCGTCCGGAACTCTACGGAAAGCGCTCAGGGAACAAAAGCTCCTGAAAGCAAACCCAAGCGGATTACTCACCCCGGCCCCGGGTAAGGGCGGTGTAATTCCGCCTGGGGCAAAGACACTTGAGAATCACTACAACAGGCCCCTCTCCCAGAAGATCAACAAGAAATCCAGCCGAGACCAAGTTCACCTACCAAGGAGTGCGGTTTCAATACCAAGGAGAGCAGCAGAATTCCAGAGGAGGAGAAAGCCAAGCACGGAACTCATGGCTTTTTCCCTGTGATTTTTTTTTAGTCTTGCAGTTAATTTAATTTTTTTCTTTTTCATTTTTTGTTTTTTTTTTTTTTTCCTCGCCTTCGGGTAAAATATTTTTTTTTTAACTGTTACCTTTTTCTTTTTTAACGATTTTTTACTAGTTTATCTAATATATATATTTTTTCTTTTTTACATTTTTCTTAGGTGTTTTCCTTTTTTTTTTTTTTTAAATTCATTTCTTTTTTCTTTTTTTTTTTCTTTCTTCCTTTTTGAACCTCTTTTTATCCCCTTTCTCCCCCCTCACGATTTTGGATCTCTTCTAATTTGGTTAAAGCATTTTTTCCTGGGGTTTTTGCCACCCTTTTAGTATTTTACTTGCCCCTTCATATACTCTTATCTGGACAAAATGACAAGACGGAAAAATTCAACACGAAAAAAAGAACAAGAGGCAGTACCGAAGGCTAGGGACCTAATCAATACAGACATTGGTAATATGTCAGATCTACAGTTCAGAATGACAATTCTCAAAGTTCTAGCCGGGCTCGAAAAAGGCATGGAAGATATTAGAGAAACCCTCTCGAGAGATATAAAAGCCCTTTCTGGAGAAATAAAAGAACTAAAATCTAACCAAGTTGAAATTAAAAAAGCTATTAATGAAGTGCAATCAAAAATGGAGGCTCTCACTGCTAGGATAAATGAGGCAGAAGAAAGAATTAGTGATATAGAGGACCAAATGACAGAGAATAAAGAAGCTGAGCAAAAGAGGGACAAACAGCTACTGGACCACGAGGGGAGAATTCGAGAGATAAGTGACACCATAAGACGAAACAACATTAGAATAATTGGGATTCCAGAAGAAGAAGAAAGAGAGAGGGAAGCAGAAGGTATACTGGAGAGAATTATTGGGGAGAATTTCCCCAATATGGCAAAGGGAACGAGCATCAAAATTCAGGACGTTCAGAGAACACCCCTCAAAATCAATAGGAATAGGCCCACACCCCGTCACCTAATAGTAAAATTTACAAGTCTCAGTGACAAAGAGAAAATCCTGAAAGCAGCCCGGGAAAAGAAGTCTGTAACATACAATGGTAAAAATATTAGATTGGCAGCTGACTTATCCACAGAGACCTGGCAGGCCAGAAAGAGCTGGCATGATATTTTCAGAGCACTAAACGAGAAAAACATGCAGCCAAGAATACTATATCCAGCTAGGCTATCATTGAATATAGAAGGAGAGATTAAAAGCTTCCAGGACAAACAAAAACTGAAAGAATTTGCAAATACCAAACCAGCTCTACAGGAAATATTGAAAGGGGTCCTCTAAGCAAAGAGAGAGCCTACAAGTGGTAGATCAGAAAGGAACAGAGACCATATACAGTAACAGTCAACTTACAGGCAATACAATGCCACTAAATTCATATCTCTCAATAGTTACCCTGAATGTTAATGGGCTAAATGCCCCTGTCAAAAGACACAGGGTATCAGAATGGATAAAAAAACAAAACCCATCTATATGTTGCCTCCAAGAAACTCATTTTAAGCCCGAAGACACCTCCAGATTTAAAATGAGGGGGTGGAAAAGAATTTACCATGCTAATGGACATCAGAAGAAAGCAGGAGTGGCAATCCTTATATCAGATCAATTAGATTTTAAGCCAAAGACTATAATAAGAGATTAGGAAGGACACTATATCATACTCAAAGGGTCTGTCCAACAAGAAGATTTAACAATTTTAAATATCTATGCCCCCAACGTGGGAGCAGCCAACTATATAAACCAATTAATAACAAAATCAAAGAAACACATCAACAATAATACAATAATAGTAGGGGACTTTAACACTCCCCTCACTGAAATGGACAGATCATCCAAGCAAAAGATCAGCAAGGAAATAAAGGCCTTAAACGACACACTGGACCAGATGGACATCACAGATATATTCAGAATATTTCATCCCAAAGCAACAGAATACACATTCTTCTCTAGTGCACATGGAACATTCTCCAGAATAGATCACATGCTCGGTCCTAAATCAGGTCTCAACCGGTATCAAAAGATTGGGATCATTCCCTGCATATTTTCAGACCACAATGCTCTAAAGCTAGAACTCAACCACAAAAGGAAGTTTGGAAAGAACCCAAATACATGGAGACTAAACAGCATCCTTCTAAAGAATGAATGGGTCAACCAGGAAATTAAAGAAGAATTGAAAAAAATCATGGAAACAAATGATAATGAAAATACAACGGTTCAAAATCTGTGGGACACAACAAAGGCCGTCCTGAGAGGAAAATATATAGCGGTACAAGCCTTTCTCAAGAAACAAGAAAGGTCTCAGGTACACAACCTAACCCTACACCTAAAGGAGCTGGAGAAAGAACAAGAAAGAAACCCTAAGCCCAGCAGGAGAAGAGAAATCATAAAGATCAGATCAGAAATCAATGAAATAGAAACCAAAAAACAATAGAACAAATCAACGAAACTAGGAGCTGGTTCTTTGAAAGAATTAATAAAATTGATAAACCCCTGGCCCGACTTATCAAAAAGAAAAGAGAAAGGACCCAAATAAATAAAATCATGAATGAAAGAGGAGAGATCACAACTAACACCAAAGAAATACAAACTATTATAAGAACATACTATGAGCAACTCTACGCCAATAAATTTGACAATCTGGAAGAAATGGATGCATTCCAAGAAACATATAAACTACCACAACTGAACCAGGAAGAAATAGAAAGCCTGAACAGACCCATAACCAGAAAGGAGATTGAAACAGTCATTAAAAATCTCCAAACAAACAAAAGCCCAGGGCCAGACGGCTTCCCGGGGGAATTATACCAAATATTTAAAGAAGAACTAATTCCTATTCTCCTGAAACTGTTCCAAAAAATAGAAATGGAAGGAAAACTTCCAAACTCATTTTATGAGGCCAGCATCACCTTGATCCTAAAACCAGACAAGGATCCCACCAAAAAAGAGAGCTATAGACCGATATCCTTGATGAACACAGATGCGAAAATACTCAACAAAATACTAGCCAATAGGATTCAACAGTACATTAAAAAGATTATTCACCACGACCAAGTGGGATTTATTCCAGGGCTGCAAGGTTGGTTCAACATCCGCAAATCAGTCAATGTGATACAACACATCAATAAAAGAAAGAACAAGAACCATATGATACTCTCAATAGATGCTGAAAAAGCATTTGACAAAGTACAGCATCCCTTCCTGATCAAAACTCTTCAAAGTGTAGGGATAGAGGGCACATACCTCAATATCATCAAAGCCATCTATGAAAAACCCACCAATGGAGAAAAACTGAAAGCTTTTCCGCTAAGGTCAGGAACACGGCAGGGATGTCCATTATCACCACTGCTATTCAACATAGTACTAGAGGTCCTAGCCTCAGCAATCAGACAACAAAAGGAAATTAAAGGCATCCAAATCGGCAAAGAAGAAGTCAAATTATCACTCTTCACAGATGATATGATACTATATGTGGAAAACCCAAAAGACTCCACTCCAAAACTGCTAGAACTTATACAGGAATTCAGTAAAGTGTCAGGATATAAAATCAATGCACAGAAATCAGTTGCATTTCTCTACACCAACAGCAAGACAGAAGAAAGAGAAATTAAGGAGTCAATCCCATTTACAATTGCACCCAAAACCATAAGATACCTAGGAATAAACCTAACCAAAGAGACACAGAATCTATACTCAGAAAACTATAAAGTACTCATGAAAGAAATTGAGGAAGACACAAAGAAATGGAAAAATGTTCCATGCTCCTGGATTGGAAGAATAAATATTGTGAAAATGTCTATGCTACCTAAAGCAATCTACACATTTAATGCAATTCCTATCAAAGTACCATCCATCTTTTTCAAAGAAATGGAACAAATAATTCTAAAATTTATATGGAACCAGAAAAGACCTCGAATAGCCAAAGGGATATTGAAAAAGAAAGCCAACATTGGTGGCATCACAATTCCGGACTTCAAGCTCTATTACAAAGCTGTCGTCATCAAGACAGCATGGT
Organism: Mustela erminea; assembly: GCF_009829155.1. Taxonomy (NCBI): domain Eukaryota; kingdom Metazoa; phylum Chordata; class Mammalia; order Carnivora; family Mustelidae; genus Mustela; species Mustela erminea. The sequence continues at coordinate 27,576,721 of NC_045618.1, forward strand.
ACTGGCACAAAAACAGACACATAGATCAATGGAACAGAATAGAGAGCCCAGAAATAGACCCTCAACTCTATGGTCAACTAATCTTCGACAAAGCAGGAAAGAATGTCCAATGGCAAAAAGACAGCCTCTTCAATAAATGGTGCTGGGAAAATTGGACAGCCACATGCAGAAAAATGAAATTGGACCATTTCCTTACACCACACACAAAAATAGACTCAAAATGGATGAAGGACCTCAATGTGCGAAAGGAATCCATCAAAATCCTTGAGGAGAACACAGGCAGCAACCTCTTTGACCTCAACCGCAGCAACATCTTCCTAGGAACAACGCAAAAGGCAAGGGAAGCAAGGGCAAAAATGAACTATTGGGATTTCATCAAGATCAAAAGCTTTTGCACAGCAAAGGAAACAGTTAACAAAATCAAAAGACAACTGACAGAATGGGAGAAGATATTTGCAAATGACATATCAGATAAAGGACTAGTGTCCAGAATCTATAAAGAACTTAGCAAACTCAACACCCAAAGAACAAATAATCCAATCAAGAAATGATCAGAGGACATGAACAGACATTTCTGCAAAGAAGACATCCAGATGGCCAACAGACACATGAAAAAGTGCTCCATATCACTCGGCATCAGGGAAATACAAATCAAAACCACAATGAGATATCACCTCACACCAGTCAGAATGGCTAAAATAAACAAGTCAGGAAATGACAGATGCTGGCGAGGATGCGGAGAAAGGGGAACCCTTCTACACTGTTGGTGGGAATGCAAGCTGGTGCAGCCACTCTGGAAAACAGCATGGAGGTTCCTCAAAATGTTGAAAATAGAACTGCCCTATGACCCAGCAATTGCACTATTAGGTATTTACCCTAAGGATACAAACGTAGTGATCCAAAGGGGCACATGCACCCGAATGTTTATAGCAGCAATGTCCACAATAGCCAAACTATGGAAAGAACCTAGATGTCCATCAACAGATGAATGGATCAAGAAGATGTGGTATATATACACAATGGAATACTATGCAGCCATCAAAAGAAATGAAATCTTGCCATTTGCGACAAAATGGATGGAACTAGAGCGTATCATTCTTAGCGAAATAAGTCAAGCAGAGAAAGACAACTATCATATGATCTCCCTGATATGAGGAAGTGGTGATGCAACATGGGGGCTTAAGTGGGTAGGAGAAGAATAAATGAAACAAGATGGGATTGGGAGGGAGACAAACCATAAGTGACTTTTAATCTCACAAAACAAACTGAGGGTTGCTGGGGGGAGGGGGTTTGGGAGAAGGGGGTGGGATTATGGACATTGGGGAGGGTATGTGCTTTGGTGAGTGCTGTGAAGTGTGTAAACCTGGTGATTCACAGACCTGTACCCCTGGGGATAGAGTATTATGCCTCCATCAGAAAGGATGAATACCCAACTTTTGTAGCAACATGGACGGGACTGGAAGAGATTATGCTGAGTGAAATAAGTCAAGCAGAGAGAGTCAATTATCATATGGTTTCACTTATTTGTGGAGCATAACAAATAGCATGGAGGACATGAGGACTTAGAGTGGAGAAGGGAGTTGGGGGAAATTGGAAGGGGAGGTGAACCATGAGAGACTATGGACTCTGAAAAACAATCTGAGGGTTTTGAAGGGACGGGGGGTGGGAGGTTGGGGTACCAGGTGGTGGGTATTATAAAGGGCACGGATTGCATGGAGCACAGGGTGTGGTGCAAAAATAATGAATACTGTTATGCTGGAAATAAAAAAAAAAAAAAAGAACATTTAAAATTCAACATTAAAACATCATTAAAAATGCTTTTTAAAAAATACTTTCAAGTGTTCATAGCAGCTTTATTTATGATAGCCCAACACTGAAAAAAAAATTATTTTAGTCTTTCTTTTTTTTAACCTTTCAAATGATGAATGCTTAAACACAGTATTCCATTCATATCACAGGATATTGCTGAATAATAAAAAGGAAAAAAACTAGTGATTTAAGCGACACTTTCAAGGAGCCTCAAGGAAGTCATGCTGAGTGAAAAAAGCCTATCTCAAAGGACATATACTACATTATTCCATTACAAAGCACTGGTGAAATAACCTAATTATAGAGAAGGAGAACAAATTATAGTTGCCAGGCCCTAGGAATGATGGGGAAGAGGAAGACTGTGGCTACACAGAGCTATCACAGGGACTTTGTGGTTATGGTACAGTTTGAGTATCATTATTGGAGTGGTGGTTACACAAGGCTATACACATAAAATTGCATACAGCCACACATGCAAATACACATACACACACACACACACACACACACACACACACGCATATGTATAACTCCTGAAATCTGAATAAGCTTTATGGATTGTACCAATGCCAATGTTTGGTCTTGATATTATTAAATCATAGTTGTATAACATTTTAATATTTAGGGAGGCTAGGGAAGTGTGTACAGGACTTCCCTTCGCATTTCTTTGCAAGCCTCTGTGAATCTGTAATTATTTCAAGAAAAAAACACAAAAGGTTTTTAACAGAAAATATAGCCAGTACATTACAATATGGAGCAGCAGAGTAGTGATGCATTATCCTGAGGAGCACCTGCTCACCTGACTGACTACAGAGTCTGGGGGTGGAGTTAAGATGGTGGAGGACTACAGGACTCTAAGTTTGGCCTTCAAACTTAGCTAGATAGCTATCAAATCATTCTGAATATCTGCAAAATTAATCGGAGATATGAGAAAAGAAAGAAATGTTACAATTATGCAAGCAGAAAAGCTACCACTTTTTGGAAGGTACAAAGACTTGTTTCCAGGGAGATCTATCTGAGGATACAATGGAGGAGAGGGAGCCTGCTTAAGGGGGCTACCACAAAGTATTTTGAGCAGCAGAGCACAAAATCAGAACTTTCAGAAGTCTGCAATAGTGGGGGACATCCCTGACTTAAGGTACTCCGGTGGCAAAATGGGGTGGAATCCCAGGTGGGACAGCATGGTCTCATGATCCCAGTAGTCACAAAAAGAACAGGGGTGCCTGAGTGCAGCAGAATCCCCAGGCACAAGAGGGGAGAAGCCTGCTGAAAACAGTAAGCTTGGATGTGGGCTTTCTGCTCTGTGCTGCCATAAACTATGAAATCCTGCACAGTTGTATGACTGCTTTCCCAGAAGGGGTCCAGCAAAAAGCAGAAGCGTGGCAAAACCTCTGCTTCCATCCTCCAGAGGAACATCGCAGGGTCTGTGAGCAGGATTCCATAAAATTTGAAGTTTTGAAACTCAGTCACCTGCTGAAATAAAAACACTGGGTCACAGGTTGGGTGCACACAGAGTTTGGATGTAAACCAGGGAGACAAGACTGCCTTTCTGTCAAGGGTCACTGAAGAGTAGGGAGTGTGAAATTTCACCTCCAGGTCTAGAAAGAGGGGTACCACCATATTAATCCCACCCATTAGTGCTGAGAGCCTTCAGGGAGCAAAACAGCACCACATAGTGAAATCCAGAGCTGCTTACAATGAGTCCATCCTCCTGGCAAGGGAGGCACAATTACAGTAGGGTGAGTGCACCTGATAATCAGTGCAACCAGACCCTCTCCCAGAAGACCCACAAGAACAGGTGGCTTAATCAACTTTACAGATCATAGAGGGCTACAAATTTTCAATCAGTTCTTCGGTAAAACAGTATATAGCATATTTTTTTTATTCTTTAGTTATTCAGTATTAAATATTCAGTTATTTTTTATTTTTAACTCATTTTTATTCTTTTTTATTTATATATTTTTTAAATTTTTTTCTTCTCATATTTTATTTTATTTCATTTTATTTGGGCATGCGTGTGCATGTGTGTGTGCTTATAGATGATAGATAGATAGATGATAGATAGATAGATAGATAGATGATAGATATAAAAGAAAGAAAAACATACATATATAAGTTTTTCTTTCTTTATTATTTTGGGATCTAGTTTATTTTAACAAGCACACCAAAACACACCCAGGATATAGGTTGCTGTTTTGTTCTGTTTTTGTTTATTTACTTTTATCTTCTTTTATTTTGTTTCTGTTTTTTTTCTGATTTTGGTTTGCTTTGTGGTGGTGGTGGTGGTGGTGATGATGATTTTCTCTTTCTCTCTTCTATTCTTTTCTGGACAAATTGAAAATACAGAGACAGTCACCCCAAAAGAAAGAACAAGTAGTATACTCACTGCCAGGAAATAAATCAATATGGATATAAGTAAGATGTCTAAACTAGAATTTAAAATGATTATAAAGATACTAGCAGGACTTGAATAAAACATAGAAGACACTAGGGAATCTCTTACTGTAGAAATAAAAGAACTGAAATCTAGTAAGGCCAAAATTAAAAATTATATTACCAAGACACAGTACCAAATAGAAGTTCTAAAAAGTGAGGATGAATGAAACAGAAGAAAGAGTGAATGATACAGAATATAAAACAATGGAAAATAAGGAAGCCTATAAGAAAGAAAAGAGGAAGAAAACTACTGGATCACAAAGGAAGCCTTAGAAAACTCAGTAATTCCACAATTGGAAATAATATCCAGATAATAGGGGCCCCAGAATATGAGGGGAGTGAGAGAAGGACAGAGGTTTATTTGAACAAATTATAGCTGAGAATTTCCCTAATATGGGGAAGAAAAAGGGTATTCAAGTCCAGGAGGCAGAGAGAACACCCCTCAAGATCGATAAAAATAGGTGAACACCTCGACATATTCCAGTGAAGCCTGCAAATTACAAAGATAAAGAGAAAATCCTGAAAGCATTACAGAACAAGAGGCCCTTAACCTACAAGGGTAGAATCATAAGCTGGCAGCACTCCTGTCCACACAGACATGGCAGGCCAGAAAGAACTGATATGATACATTAAACATGCACAATGGGAAAATATGCAGCAAATAATACAAGCCAGTCTGTCATCCAGAATACAAGGAGAGATAGAGTTTCCAGGACAAACAAAAACTAAAGGAATTCAAGAACACTAACCCAACCCTGCAATAAACATTAATGGGGATCCTCTCAGCAGAGAGAGAACCCAAAAGTAACAAAGACCAGAAAGGAAAAGAGACAATCTACAGGAATAGAACTTTACAGGTAATAAAATGGCACTAAATTCATATATTTAAATAATTACTCCAGTGAAAATGGACCAAATGCTCCAATCAAAAGAAACAGAATATCAGAATGGATTTTTAAAAGGAGCTATCAATTTACTGTTTACAAGAGACTCATTTTAAACCAAAGGCACCTCCAGATTGAAAGTGAGGGGATGGAGTAATTGATCATGCAGATGGACATCAAAAGAAAACTGGATTAGCCATCCTTGTATCACACAAACGAGATTTGAAACAAAGACTGTGATAAGAGATGAAGGACACTACATCAAACTTAGAGAGTCTATCCAACAAGAGGGTCTAGCAATTGTAAATATGATCCTCTCAACTTGGGAGTAGTCAACTATATAAACCAACTAACAACAAAATTAAAGAAACTCATTGATAAGTATACAAAAATAATAGGGGACTTTAACACCTTACTCACAGCAAGGGACACATCATGTAAGCAGAATTTCAACAAGGAAGCATATGCTTTGAATGGCACACTGGACCACATAGACTTAACACATATATTCAGAGCATTTCATCCTAAAGCAATAGACACACATTCTTCTCAAGTACATATGGAACATTCTTCAAAACAGATCACATACTGGGTCACAAATCTCCATTGGTACAAAAAGACTGAGATCATACCATGCATATTTTTAGATCACAATGCTTTAAAAATTGAAGTCAACCACAAGAAAAAATTTGGAAGGACCACAAATACGCAGAAGTTATGAGCATACTACTAAAGGATGAATGGGTCAACCAGTAAATCAAAGAAGAATTTTAAAAATACACAGAATCAAATGAAAATGAAAACACAACAGTTCAGAAACTTTGGGAAGAAGCAAAGGCAGTCCTAAGAGGGAAGAAGCAATACAGGCCTTTCTCAAGAAACAAGAAAAGTCTCAAATACACAGCCTAGCCTTACACCTAAAGGAGCTATAAGAAGAACAGCAAATAAAGCCTAAATATATCAGGAGAAGAGTAATAAGATTACTTATTACTCTTATTAATAAGACAGATTAAGATTAGAGCAGAGAGCAATGATACAGAAATCAAAACAAAACAGTAGAACAGATCAATGAAACTAGAAGCTGGTTCCTTGAAAGAATTAATAAAATCAATAAACCCCTAGCCAGACTTATCAAAAATTAAAGAGAAAGGACCCAAATAAATAAAATCATAATGAAAGAGGAGAGATCACAACTAACACCATGGAAAGAGAAATAATTATAAAAGAATATTAAAAGCAATTATATGCCGCAAAATTAGGCAATCTGGAAAAAGTGGATACATTCCTGGAACATGTGACCTACCAAAACTGAAACATGAAGAAACAGAAAATCTGAACAGACCCATAGGCATCAAAGAAACTGAAGCAATAATCAAGAATTTCCAAAAAAACAGGGGTCCAGGACCAGATGGCCTCCCAGCAGAATTATACCAAATGTTTAAAGAGGATTTAATACTTATTTTTCTAAAACTGTTCCAAAAAATAGAAATGGAGGAAAACTTCCAAACTTGTTCTATGAGGCCAGCATTACCTTGGTCCCAAAATCAAAGACTCCACCAAAAAGGAGATTTACAGACCAATAATCCCTGATGAACATGAATGTAAAAACTCTCACCAAGATACTAGCTAATAGGATCCAACAGTGCATTAAAAGCATCATTCACCATGACCAAGTAATCTGTGCCCCACTAAATGGGATTTATTCCTGGGTTCAAGGGCGGTTCATAGCCACAAATAAATCAATTTGATACAACACATTAATAAAAGAATGTACAAGAACCATATGATTGTCTCGATAGATAAAAGGCATTTGACAAAATACAGCATCCTTTCATTTTTAAAAAAGATTTTATGTATTTATTTGATAGAGCACAAGTAGACAGAGAGGCAAGAAGACTCCCCATGGAGCAAAGAGTCTGATGTGGGGCTCGATCCCAGGACCCTGGGATCATGACCTGAGCCAAAGGCAGAGGCTTTAACCCACTGAACCACTCAGACACCCCCAGCATCCTTTCTCAATAAAAACTCTCTGCAGTGTAATGAAAGAGGGACCGTACCTCAAAATCATAAAAGCCATATATGAAAGACTCATAGCAAATATCATCCTCAATGGGGAAAAACTGAGAGCTTTTCCCCTAAGCTTAGGAAAATGAAATGGATGTCCACTCTTACCACTGTTGTTTACCATAGTACTAGAAATTCTACATCAGCAATCAGACAACAAAGGAAATAAAAGATATCCAAATCACCAAAGAAGTCAAACTTTCACTCTTCACAGAGGACATGATATTTTTTGGAGAAAACCCAAAAAACTCCATCCAAAAATTGCTATAACTCGTACAGGATTTCAGCAAATTGGCAGGATATAAAATCAATACACGGAATTAATTTGCATTCCTATACACTGAAAATGAAGCAGAAAAAAAGGAAATCAATGAATTGACCCAATATACAATTGCACCAAAAACCATAAGATACCCAGGCATAAATATAACCAAAAAGGTAAAGGATCTGTGCCCTGAAAACAATAGAATACTTTTGAAAGAAATTGAGGAAGACACAAAGAAATGGAAAAACATTCCATGCTTGTGGGTTGGTAGAACAAACATTGTTAAAATGTCTATGCTACCCAGAGTGATCTACACATTCAATTCAATCCCTATCAAAATACCATTGGTATTTTTCACAGACCTGGATCAAATAATCCTAAAATTTGCATGGAACCACGGAAGAACTATCCTATCCCCCCAACCAAATCATCAAAGTAATGTTGAAAAAGAAAACTAGAGCTGGTAGCTTCACAATTTCAAACTTTAAGCTGTATCACAAAGCTGTAATCATAAGGACAGTATGGTACTGGCACAAAAACACACAGATCAATGGAACAGAATAGAAACCCCAGAAATGGACCCTTAACTCTAGAGCCAACTAATCTTCAACAAGGCAGGAAAGAATATTTGATGGAAAAAAGACAACTTCTTCAACAAATGGTGTTGGGAAAATTGGACAGCCACATGCAGCAGAATGATAATGGACCATTTTCTTACACCATACACAAAAATAAACTTAAAATGGATGAAAAATGTAAATGTGAGATAGGAATCCATCAAAATCTTGGAAGAGAACACAAGGAGTAACGTCTTTGACCTCAGCCACAGCAACTTCTTTCTAGACACATCTCCAAAGATAAGGGAAACAAAAGCAAAAATGAACTATTGGAACTTGAAGATAAAAGTTTTTGCCCAGCAAGGGAAATAGCCAAAAAAACTAAAAGGCTCCACAAATAACTGAAACCATATTTGTGGAGCATAAGAAATAACATGGAAGGCGGGGAGATGAAGAAGAGAAGGGAGTTGGGGGAAATTGGAGGGGGAGACAAACCGTGAGAGACTATGGACTCTGAAAAACAATCTGAGGGTTTTGGAGGGGTGGGTGGAGGGAAGTTGGGTGAGCCTGGTGGTGGGTATTATGGAGGGCAAGTATTACATGGAGCACTGGGTGTGGTACATAAACAATGAATTCTGGAACACTGAAAAGAAATTTTAAAAATAAATAAAATTTTTTAAAAAACTAAAAGGCAACCTATGGAATGGGAGAAAATATTTGCAAATGACTTATAAGATAAAAGACTAGTACCCAAAATCTATAAAGAACTTATCAAAAAAAAAAAAAGAACTTATCAAACTCAACAGAGAAAAAAACAAATCCAGTCAAGAAATGAACAGAAGACATGAACATACCTTTCTCCAAAGAAGACATACAAATGGCCAACAGAGAGATGACTGGGTGCCTCAGTTGGTTAAGTGTCTGTCCTAGGCTCAGGTCATGATCCCAGTGTCCAGGGATTGAGCCCTTGTTCAGGCTCCTTGCTCAAAAGGGACTCTGCTTTTCCCTCTGCCCCTCCCCTGCTCATTCTCATTCTCTCTCTCTCTCTCTTTCTCTCTCCTGAATAACTTATATTCTCTCATTCTCTCTGTCAAATAAACAAATTTAAAAAAAAGTCCAACAGACCCATGAAAAATGTGCCACACCACTCTGCATCAGGAAAATACAAACCAAAACCACAATGAGATACCACCTCACACCAGTCAGTATTGCTAAAACTAATAAGTCAGGAAACAACAGATGTTGATGAGGATGCAGAGAAAGGGGAACCCTCTTACACTGTTGGTGGGAATGAAAGCTGGTGCAGCCACTCTGGAAGACAGTATGAAGGTTCCTCAAAAAGTTGAAAGTAGAGCTATTTTATGACCAGAAATTGCACTACTGGATATTTACCACAAAGATACAGATGTAGTGATCCAGAGGGACACATGCACCCCAATGTTTATGGCAGCAATGTCCACAACAGCCAAACTATGGAAAGAGCCCAAATGTCCATCGAAAGATAAATGGAGGAAGAAGAAGTGGTGTATATAGACAATGGAATATTAATTGGCTGTCAAAAAAGAATGAAATCTTGCCCTTTGCAATTATGTGGATGGAGCTAGAGGGAATTATGCTAAGCAAAATAAGTCACAGAAAGACAAGTATGAGATGATTTCACTCACACGTGGAATTTAAGAGACAAAACAGATGATCTTATAGGAAGGGATGGAAAAGTACAATAAGAGAAAAATAGAGAGGGAAACAAACCATAAGAGACTCTTAACTATAGGGAACATAGTGAGGGTTGTTAGAGGGGAGGTGGGAGGAGAAAAGGGGTAATTAGTTGATGAGCATTAAGGAGGGCACTTGAAGTAGTGAGCACTGGGTGTTAAATGCAACTGATGAATGACTAAATTCTAGCTCTGAAACAAATAATATAGTATATGTTAATTGAATTTTCAAAAATTATTAAAAAGAATCTAAGGGTATCCTTAATGAGCCATATCAATGAATTAATTTTCTGGTTTCTTCTCAACAGTTTGCTTTTTGTTTCTGTCAGTGTAGAAACCATGTTGAACTGACTTCTCTTCAGGACTTTTATTACCTTTAACATGGCTGCTGAGAGGGAGGGAAAAGTTTTTTCTGAATGGTTATTAATACAGCTATTGACTTGGGATGGGAAAGATGGTAAAGAAGTAGAAGACCCTGTTTCAACCACTCCCCTAAAGTGGAGTGGGATCTATAAAAGAACAAAGAACCCAAGAGTGACATAGAACAGAAATTTACAGAAACAATCTATAGAAACAAGGACTTCATGGGCAACATGATGTCAATAAAAACTTATCTTTCTTTTTTTTTTAAGATTTTATTTATTTATTTGACAGACAGGGATCACAAGTAGGCAGAGACACAGGCAGAGAGGAGGAAGCAGGCCCCCTGCTGAGCAGAGAGCCCGATGCGGGGCTCGATCCCAGGACCCTGAGATCATGACCCGAGCAGAAAGCAGAGGATTAACCCACTGAGCCACCCAGGTGCCCCAAAACTTATCTTTCAATAATCATTCTCAGTGTGAACGGCCTAAATGCTCCCATAAAACAGCACAGGATTTCAGACTGAATAAAATGACAAGAACTGTCCATGTCCTGTCTACAGGAGACACATTTGGAACCTAAAGCTACATCCAGACTAAAAATTAAGGGATGCAGAAGCATCTTAAATGCCAATGAGCCTCAAAAGAAAGCTGGGGTAGTGATTCTCAAATCAGATAAATTAGATTTTAAGCTAAAAATTGTAGTCAGAGATACAGAAAGACATAACATCATTCTTCAAGGGTCTATCCACCAAGAAGATCTTATGATTATAAGTATTTATGCCTCCAATACGGAAGCAACCACCTATAAAAGCCAACTGTAATCAAAATAGTCATATTGATATGAATACATCAATTATAGGTGATCTTAACACATCACTCTCAATAATAGATCATCCAAGCAGAAAATCAATAAAGAAACAAGAGCTTTGAATGACACTTTGGACCAGATGGACCTCATAGATATATACAACAGAATACTCATTCTTCTCAAGTACACAGGGAACTTGCTCCAGAATAGACCACATACTGGGTCACATATCAGGTCTCAACCAATACCAAAGATTGAGATTATTCCTACATATTCTCTAATTATAATGCTTTGAAACTGGAACTCAACCACAAGAGAAAGTTTGAAAGAAATTAAAACACTTGGAACCTAAAGTCCATCATGCTTAAGAATGTTTGGATCAACCAGGAAATCAAAGAAGAACTTCAACAATTCATGGAAACCAATGAGAATGAAGACATTGGTCCAAAACCTATGGGATACAGCAAAGGTGGTCCAAGGGGGAAATACATAGTCATCCAAGCCTCACTCAAAAAAAATGAAAAAGAAAAAACAGAATACACCTTAAAGAACTGGAAAACCAACAACAAATTAATTATTTCCCACGCACAGGAAGGGAAATAATCAAGATTAGAGTAGAGACCAATGAGATAGAAACTAGAGATACAGTAGAGCACATCAACGAAACTAGAAGCTGGTTCATTGAAAGAATCAATAAGATCAATAAACCACTGGCCAAACTAATCCAAAACAAAAGAGAAAGGACCTAAATTAATAAATTATGAATGAAAAGGGAGAGATCACAACTAACACCAAGGAAATAGAAACAATCATCAGAAATTATTATCAACAGTTATATATTATTAACAGTTAAATTATTATCAACAGCCAATAAGTTAAGAAACCTAAAAGAAATGGATACATTCCTGGAAACCTATAAACTTCCAAGACTGAAACAGGAAGAAACTGACAACCTGAATAGACCAATATCTAGTAACGAGATTGAAGCAGTGATAGAAAATCTCCCAAAAAACAAGAACCCAGGACCTGAGAGATTCCCTGGGGAATTCTACAAAACATTATTTCTTTAAAAAAGAAATAATGGTTATTCTTCTGAAGCTGTTTCAAAAAAACAGAAAGAGAAGGAAAACTTCCAGTCTCCTTTTATGAAGCTAGCATTACCCTGATCCCCAAACCAGGCAAACACCCCATGAAAATGGAGGATTTCAGACCCATATCCCTGATGAATATGTATGCCAAAATTCTCAACAAGATCCTATCTAATAGGATCCAACAGCACATTAAAAAGATTATCCACCATGACCAGGTGGGATTTATCCATGGGATGCAAGGGTGGTTCAACATTCACAAATCAATCAGTGTGACAAAACAAATCAATAAGAGAAGAGAGAAGAACCACAAGGTCCTCTCAATTGACACAGAAAAAGCATTTGAAAAAATACAGCATTTATTCCTGATTAAAACACTTCAAAGTATAGGGATAGAGGGAACATTCCTCAACTTCATCAGATCTATCTATGAAAAACCCACAGCAAATATCATTCTCCATGGGGAAAAGCTAACAACTTTCCCATTGAGATCAGGAACATGACAAGGATTCCCACTCTCCCCACTCTTGTTCAAAATAGTACTAGAAATCCTAGCAACAGCAATCAGACAACGAAAAGAAATAAAAGGTATTCAAATTGGCAAAGAAAAAGTCAAACTCTCTCTCTTCGCAGATGACATGATACTTTATATGGAAAAACCCAAAAGACTCCACCCTCAAACTACTAGAATTCATACAGCAATTCAGTAATGTGGCAGGACCCAAAATCAATTCCCTGAAATCAGTTGCTTTCTTATACACTAGCAATGAAAATATGGAAAGTGAAATTAGAGAATCGATTCCGTTTACTATAGCACCAAGAACTGTAAGATATCTGGGAATAAATCTAACCAAAGAAGTAAAGGATCTGTGCTTGAGGAAATACAGAACACTCATGAAAGAAACTGAAGAAGACACAAAAAGATGGAAAAGCATTCCATGCTAATGGATAAGAAGAATAAATATTATTGAAATGTCTATGCTGCCTAGAGCAATCTATACTTTCAATGCCATCCTGATCAAAATTCCATTTTTGGCATTTTTCAAAGTGTCGGAACAAACAATCCTAAAATTTTTATGGAACCAGAAAAGACCCAAAATTGCTAAGGAAATGTTGAAAAAGAAAAACAAAGCTGGGGTATCATGTTGCCTGATTTCAAGCTTTACTACAAAGCTGTGATCATCAAGACAGCATGGTACTGGCACAAATATCCAGTTGAAGAAAGAAAGTCTCTTCAATAAATGCTGCTGGGGAAATTGGACAGCTATGTATAGAAGAATGAAACTCAACCATTCTCTTATACCATATACAAAGATAAACTCAAAATGGATAAAAGACCTCAATGTGAGGGAAGAATCTATCAAAATCCTAGAGGAGAGCACAGGCAGTAACCTCTTCGATATTGGCCACAGCAACTTCTTTCAAGACACATCTCCGGGCGCCTTGGTGGCTCAGTGGATTAAGCCGCTGCCTTCAGCTCAGGTCATGATCTCAGTGTCCTGGAATCAAGCCCCGCATCGGGCTCTCTGCTCAGCAGGGAGCTTGCTTCCCCCACTCTCTCTGCCTGACTCTCTGCCTACTTGTGATCTCTCTCTCTCTCTGTCAAATAAATAAATAGAATATTTAAAAAAAGACACATCTCCAATGGCAAAAGAAATAAAAATGAAAATGAATTTTGGGACTTCATCAAGACCAAAATCTTCTGCAAAGCAAAGGAAACACTCGACAAAACAAAGAGGCAACCCACAGAATGGGAGAACATATTTGCTAATGACACTACAGACAAAGAGCTGATATCCAAGATCTAGAAAGAACTCCTCAAACTCAACACTCAAAACACAGATAATCACATCAAAAAAATGGGCAGAAGACATGAACAGACACTTAAACAAAGAAGACATACAAATGGCTAACAGACCCATGAAGAAATGCTCATTATTAGCCATCAGAGAGATTCAAATCAAAACCACATTGAGATCCCACCTTACACCAGTTAGAATGGCCAAAATTAACAAGACAAGAAACAACAAGTGTTGTAGAGGATGTGGAGTAGGAGAACCCTCTTACACTGTTGGTGGGAATGCAAGTTGGTGCAGCTACTTTGGAATATAGTGTGGAGATTCCTCAAAAAATTAAAAATAGAGTTACCTTATAACCCTGCAATTGCACTACTGGGTATTTACCCCAAAGATACAAATGTAGTGATTCTAATGTTTATAGCATTATTAACTCATTAGCTGAGTTGATAAACATAACAGATAATAATCTCTCCCTCCATGCGGCCTAAGTGGCCTATAATATATACAATCCTCTGAAGCAAATAGGAGGCATTTTAATATGCATTTCAGAGAGATTCAACACTCACACCCTCCGCGTCACACTTCAAGTGAACAGCAGAGTGAGAGTGAGAAAAATCACATACATATTCAGTTTTCTCAGGTAACTTTTGCTGGGGCCTGCTAAAGCCAGTTGCCAAGATTCAGTGAATATTCCAGTACAGATCAATTCCTACCTAGAATGATGGAAATCTTCCTTTTTAGGAAAAATGTCATTGCAGTGTGATTAAGAAGCAGAACTGAGCCCATCCAGAGCACCTGTATGTTGAAAGACACTTACCTGTGAGCACAAATAAATCTTAGAGAGCTGGCATGAAAGTTACCTCAAATATAATCAGCATGTAGACCCCAGCAAGGATGACCACAGCAATGGTCACTTGTGCTTCTATGCTTGCACGGAGGTACTGATGAGCCATCAACAGAGGAACGGTCTGTGTCTGCTGGAGGGAGGCTCGAATGCTGATAGAAACAGTATCTCTGCAGAATGAAGCAAAGATATTACCACTAGTAAGGGAAACCACACTCTAATGGACAGTTAGTGCTTGCTTCTTTGGTGTTCTTCCCAATGCAAGTCATCCATGGCCATAACCAGAGCCCAAACTGACCTCACAGTGATTTAGCCCAATGTCTTACCCGGCAGATGAGGAGATCTGACTGCGTATGAGCAGTGTAAGATGCAGGCACAGCCTCCTTATAGCCAGATCCATTTGACATAGGCCCCTCAGCCCTCATCTGGCAGTGTCTGCCTTGTGGCAGGTGCCATTCCAACAATTAACAGGGAGGAAGGAGTTTCAGATTGGTTCTAGCCATTTAATTTTCTCTCTTCTCATTACACACTGACTGCTTTACCTGCTAACAATAGAATAGCCAATATTCTCACATGTGGGAGATTCAAAAGAGGGTCACGTGCAACTTGAGAACATGTAGACAGGTTGTCCCCAGATGGTGGGGAAAATTTCCCAGAACAAGAAGCATCTAAGTAATCAACAGTATGTGGCATGATGAAACGAAAATACTTTTCTTAAAGTTTAGTCAGTAACTATTCTGAGCTGAACCATGTCCCCAAAATATAGATGTTGACACCCTAACCCTCAAAACTTCAGAATGTGACTGTATTTGGAGAGAGAGTCTTTATAGTTAAAATGAGGTAACTAATGTGGTCCCTAATTCAGTACAGCTAGTGTCCTTACAAGGAAGGATTGGGACACACACACACACACACACACACACACAGAGAGAGAGAGAGAGAGAAAGAAAGAAAGAGAGAGAGAGAGGTCCACAGAAAAACACAGGAAGAAGCAGCCAAGGAGAGAATACTTGAAGAGAAAAATCCTGCTGAATCCTTGAGGAAATAAATTTCTACTGTTTAAGTCATACGTTCTGTGGTATTTGTTATAGCAGGCATAGCAAACTCATAAAGAAATAATATAGAGGGGAATTAAAGAAAGAGGAAGAATCCTAAAATTTCCTGGAATTCCCCATTGTGGAGTTTCATAATATTAATGAAATTAAAGCATCAGCTATAAAATACCATTTGCTTCAAAATGGACCCTGCAATCAATCCTCATTTCTTGACGCTCATGGCTATGATGTCCTCCTACATCCTTCATGTTTGTCGTCTATACAGTTAAAGCATTCCACCCAAACCACATAACTGATCTATTTCTGTCAAAATTGGAGTCCCACGGGTCAAATATTTTAAGTGAAAATGTCCAGAGGAGACCTTCTCCCCAAATCCTTGATCACCTGAAACCCACCTGCTCAGTATCTCAAAGGTCCTGCTCACCACCAACCGCTCACTTCTTTTTGGATTTAAAAATACTGTCCAATTCTGAGTGACCTGTAAAAGTTGAAATGTAATATCAGAGTAAGTCTTTGAACTTGAACCATCACCTGGGATTGATTCAGTGCTATTCAGTGTAGATGTTAGTTTAGAATAAGAAAAGAAGAAAAAGAAGAACAGCAAGGACTTTGTACACTATCCCTGACACTAGCAATTCCAAGCTGTGCAGAACTGGAAATTTACACAACATAGAGGGCTTTAAGAAAAAAAAGAAAAGAATACAGAAATACAAATACAGAATTAGTATAAAAGGTACAAAGTTATAGAACTAACTCTGATTTATTATGATAAAAAGATATCACTGCACTTTATATGAGAGTTGGGATCTTCTGAGCCCATTGAGGCAATTCATAAGAAATGCATGCTTAGCATTGCTTTCTGCTTGCAAACTGGAGGCAGAAAAGTCTCCATACCCATGTCATAGGAGCCCATGGCAGGTAGGACCCAAGGATGAAGCTTCCTTTGCTGCAAGCAAACCCAACCCACATGTTCCTGTCCTAAGCAGAGCAGTGGAGAAACCAGCTGAGAGGGCCAGATATGAGCAGAGAGGGAAGGGCTACCTGGGCTAGCCAAAGGGCCAAGGAAACTTCAACAGGAAGACAGGCGCTTTGCTGCTCACAAATCATAAAGTAAATGAAAATAGGAACTCTGAAATTGGTCAAAGCATAAAAGAGAGTCCATAAGTTCTCTTAAAACACTTCAGTATTTATAATGAGTATATCAGAAAAAATCTATTAATGTTCTTCATGTTTCTGAGCAGGATTTGTGTGTGAGCACTAGAGCAGAGTAGAGCCCCATGGACAGGCAGCTATGTCAGCAGGCTGCAAAAAGTCCCATCTTCCTCCACACAAGGCCCACAGAGCAGGCAGATGTGTGCCCACCTTGCCTTTACCAAAAAGGCCTTGCCAGCTGGTTGTACACCGCACATGAGGAAGTAAAGTTTACATGCTAAGACCATGGCCAAGGCAACTGGTTTAGAACACTGGTACTGCACAGACCATCACCCATGAAATGGCACCCTCATTCATAATGAGGTCTTTGCTCTGTGGACCCTGCTTTGCATGGCAGGAAAATGCAAGGGGTACAGTAACCCATCAGATGCTTCATTTTTGATGACACAGTATCGTGCACCAGCAGGATTTCCTTTATTGATTATAATAGGGAAAACCCACGAACTTCACAAACAAGTCACCATGATAATCCTGAGAAGTCATCAAGCCCAGGACATGGGGTACAGGTGAGGATGCACACAGAGGGGCCAGGACTTGTCTAGGCTCTGGGTCATGGTAACACCACCACTGTTGGCTCTCCTTGCCTTCAAAAGACAGGAGCTAAGGGTTTTTGTCTAGGAGATGCTAGGCACAAGAGCCTATCACTTTAGAAACAGAATCTTTGGGAAACTATGCAAGTCTAGCCAGGGGTTTCCAAACTCAAGGGAACTATGATGTTGAAGTACCTACTATACCAAAGGGTAAAGCCCAGGTTTAATGGTGCTTTAACAACAAAAAACTACTTTCAAATATAGAATGTTTCCCCCCAGTAAAATCATCTGAATAAAAAAACTTGCAAACCTGATTTTACTGAAATGGCAAGAGTTTTATAATTGTCTTAAACAAAGGAGAAAAGAGTCAAAGACAAAGCAGAAGATGGGGCTTGCCTAATAATGGTGCCATTGCCTCATGGCTCCCCATCAAATCCATTCAAAAGGAAACTCAATTTATAAAGCGATGAAATAAGTTTTTACAATTCTTTTCAAGTAACTTATAAGTGTAACCTGCTGTGGCCGCCGCCTCCTGGAGCCTGGAACATCAGCCTGGGTCACCTCCAGCACGACATGTTCTTCTCTCTCAGTATGACTGGGGCCACCGGCCAGCAGGGCCCCTGCCAAATCCACCTGGAGCAATGTGGAGTCCACATGGCTGGAGAGGTTCAAAGCTGAGGCAAAGTCAAGGTGAACCACAAAGCAAGGAAGAGAGGCCTGAAGTCCCCTCACCACCCACACACAGTCACCCTCCTTAGAAGGTGCACAGAGAAATACCTATCCAGGCTGTTTCCTCCAACTGTACTGCAGCCCTTGAGCACTCCTTCTCTCCTTGTACCTCACTCCTGACATGGAGTTGGTTTTGCACAATGTCTGACCGTATGTGTTTCAAATCCTCTGTTTTAACCTCTAAGTGGTATCCCCCAACCTACCATGATCTCTGCTTCCACTTCTTGCAGCCAGCATAGAACTTCTCCCCAAGTTTTTGGACCCACCGTGAGCTAGTAGACAGGATGGCTGCATGAATGAGCAGATACACTGACCCACAACCATGTCCAAATCCTTAGGTGCCAGGTCTCTAGTTTTAGAATGGGAAATCACAAAGAGAATTGAAAATAAGAATTCCGAAGTCATCTAAATAAGTGACATGCACTGCAGTGAAAGGAGACAAATTTCTTCAAAGCATGTGAAGGGCTCTTGATCAGGGAAAAATTATCAGATAAAGAGGGTTTCCCCCTACAAAATATAATTCCATGGTACTTAAGCCCTGTTGTAGTCTTCCCCTTAACACCAACATCCTGCATTTGGGTGTTGCACAAAAGTAGGAGCCTGTGTTACCCAGCCCTTCTCCCTCTGGTCTGGACAAACTCTTGCCTCTGGTTCTGGGGTCATGACATGGACTCTACACAGCAACTAGCCCAGTCATTTTAATCCAGAACCAAAAACTGTTGTAGGCGGAAAAATGAATCTCAAAATAGTCCATGCTTTTTATGAGGTCTCAAAAGTCTTAACAGCACCTCACTGGTTGCAGGAGGATTCAGTAGCCAATTCATTTACTCTTCCTTAAAAACCTAAAAGAAACAGGCAGTTTATGGAACAGACTTAGGGAAAAGGCAGAACCTCACTGTTGCCAGAGCATACACAAGATTTACTTTGACTATCAAGGGCTAGTGAATGGTTAATCTTTTTTCATTATCTATCTCCTCTAGCAAAATGTACTGGTTTAAAAAACCAATTGTACAAAAAAAATCCTGGTTTAAAAAAAAAAAAAAGGTGTTTTATCAGCACTATTGTCCATATGAGAGCCCAGAATGAGCAGGGGTCCCCAGCACTTTTGTCGGAAAGCCTCTCCACACACTTAGGCTGCTACTTGGGTTCCATCAAGGAGAAATGGAAAACAGAAGTCATGCAAGGCGGGATGTACCAAGAGAAGGCCCAAAAAGACAGTGCTGCTTCTGCGAAAATTACTCGTGTACCAGTCTTTCCCCAGGGCAAACACAAGATACAGGGTGGGGAGAAAAATTTCAGTTCAGAAAAGATTCTAGGGACCTTGCAGAAACTCAGGAGGTGGAACAGCACCACCTAGAGGCTAATATTGGAAAAGCAGAGGCTTCACCTTCAGATTTAATGAATGTTTGTGGAGCATTTATTGCGTTCCAAAAAATAAATGAATAAAACAAGACCTTTGTCCTGGGGGCCAGGGGGCATCTCATACCCTGTTAGGGAGACAACCATGTAACAAAGCACCCTATGATTAACCAACCAAATGGAGTACATACAAAATCACATAGACACAGGACAACATGTATTTGCATCATTCCTTTTTTCTGTCTTTCTACATGCCCACCACGCACTAGGATTCAAAGCCCACTAGGGTGCGCTGGTGTCAGCTGTGCCTTCCAGATCCCAGCAACAGGAACCTCTAACTGAGCCTCACCCTCACAGGCAGCTTCAATCCTGGCTTTCCCCCATGTTGAACTATCTGCCATGTTCCTAACATATAGTCCTCTGCCTTTGCCTCAAATGCCTTCCCCAAATCTGAAGAACTTCTACATTTTTTGAGTTCTCACTCAAGCTTCCCTCTCCTTAAATCTTCCCTTGTCATCCATGATTCCAGCAGATCCTCTGGCCTTCTCCAGTGTGTTCCTCTGTAGATTGGGCTCATGCCATACTACAGTTGTTTTAGACTTTTCTCCCCAAATGGTCTCACTCCTCAAGAGGAATAACTGTACCTTATTCATTTCGTTACTTCTCCAGAAAGTAATGTAGTTCTCACCACATTAGATGCCCCCACTTGTTTCACCAATACCCTGCCAGGTGGGGGCATGAAGAAGTCAGAGAGAAAGCGCCTTCTTCTTCTAGCTGCATCAAAGTAGTCTACTGCCTTTACCACTACCTCAATCACAGCCATCTTTCAAGAGCTAACTTGACATGCCTTCTATGAACTTTATTCCCACTGTGTGAGCTCCCTAGACACCATTCCTCTGAGTTCCTACTTAATCATCTTCCTGTTGTACATCTAATGAGTGTGACCATTAACTCTTCTCTGGCTGTCCCAGTGTGGGCGGCTGTTTTGGCGGCCTCTGAGTGGTAGGCAGAAAAACAAATGAGCAAAGCACTTCTGAACAGCAGGCAATGTGCTGCTCTTGGGCATGGAACAAATCCACAAGAGTCTGAAAAAGGGCCTTCATTTCCACCTAGACTGTAGAGTCCTTTTGGGCTTATGCTTAAGTTTTCTACAGAGCCTGTCTTATGCCAGGTTCAGTTAACACTGGCCAGAACTCCTCCTGGACCAAACTCAAGTCCTCTGAACCCTCTTCTTGATTAATGTTCAACCTTGGCCTGGTGAGCCCAGTTTATCAAGAATCCCTTCTTTTTTTTTTTTTTTTTTTAGAATGCCTTCACTATCCCCAGCCAAGTACCCTTTTGGTAATTTTCCATTATCCCTCTCACCCTTCTGTAGATTTCCTGTTTATTTGAAGTTCAGTTCAGTCTCTTCCCTATTCCCTCAGCCTTTCAAAACCAGACCTGTATCCATTCTTGCCCCAGTCTTGAGTAAAGTCTTCCTTACCTGCTTACCTGATACAATTTTTCTTTGACACAACTTTTGCTTATTTGAATGGAGGTAAGAAAGTGGGTTTCCTTTTGACCCAACTTCTTGATAAAAATGGGAGCAATGTCATCTGATAAAGTATGAAACTTTTAAGATTGATCCATTCACAAAAATAATCTACCTAGTGCTAATATATTTTCTCCAACATTTGGGACCAGATGGATGAAAGACTGCCCTTACTTTCTAGAGTGGTGCTGGCCAATAGAATTTTTTCTGTGGTGATAGAAATGTTTTTATCTGTGCTGTCTGATACAATAGCCACTAATCACATGTGGCTATTAAGCACTTAAAGTGTGGCTGGTGTGAATGAGGAAGTGAAACTTTAATGTTATTTACTTCATTAATACAAACTTAAAGAGCCACAGGTGACTAGTGGCTATCATATTGGACAACATAATTATAAGCTTACTACCTAAGGAGCTTAGGATGTAAGAAAGGAAGAACAGAAGGGAACAAAATCCTTTGTTTTCTTTTTGCACTTTAAAAACCCAGGGCTACTATGAAGGCGGCGATGGAAAAATGAACTGTATGTTAAGAAACAAAGAAAAAGATTGGAAGGGAAGGAGGGCGGAAAACGGGATAGAAGGGAGGAAAAGAGGAAGCCTAATTACCCTGCTTATATATAACCTGGATTGCTGACCATTATTCACCTATCTACTGACCTAAGAGACTTGAACAGGTCTCCCCCATAATAAGCACAGAGAACAATTCAGAGACAAAGAACCTCGGGTGTCTGCAATCACAGCCATTTCCTTTCATAAATCTTCTAAAAAAAAAACCCACACTTACTGAGGTGAAAAATCCCGACTATTCCAAAGTAAACATCACAGGGGAAAATGTAGCTTTGTTATTCTCCAGTTAAAGGATAGTGGGGCTTTCTCCAAAAGCACTTCCCACCAAAACACACATCCCTGGTATCTGGCCAGAAGTCAAGAAGGAAGAACTGTAGGGCTCTTCACCCATGAGGACAACAATGAGAACACTGCTACTGGCCTTTCAAAACCAGACCTGAATCCATTCTTGCCCCAGACCTGCACAATAACATCCCTTTGCTGAGAATCACCTTCAAAGGTCCAAACTCTGGTGCACAGGATAGCCTCCCTTGACTCTGTCCCCACCTTCGATACCAGCTGCAATTGGCTCTCTGGGGACATCTAGGGGCACTTCTGACCTCTGATCTCTCCTTTCACAAACCCCCACAGCACGTTCTCAGCCTACGGTCCTGAGAGAGGGTCTGTGAGCTTCCAGAAATGTACAGAAAATCTACTGATACCAATGTACATTTTCTAAGGAGCCCACGGGAAGCTTAAATCAGCCTTAATATTGGTAAATGACTGACAAGAGAGTCTCTCTTTGGCCAAAACTTTAGTTATGTTCCTTTGAACTCTCTTATCTAAGACTAAGTCCTGACTTTGGGGCGTCTGCATTCATCTGTGTGTGGTCCAGTTTTAGCAAGAATCCTGCTAGGTTAATTTGGTCAGAACCTTCATTCTCCATATCTAATCACAGTTAATATCCAATCACGTTCTATCCCCCCACGTGATGTCTGGTAACTCTGCCTGACTTCAGCAAGAATCCTGTGAAGTCAGTTTGGCCAGGATCTTCTCTTATCCATGATGCTTCCTCTTACTAGTTTTTCACCCACTGCCTCCCCACCCTGCTCCTTGGCTTTAAAATCCCACTTTTTAAAGCTCATTCTCTCTCCCACTGCAAGACTTCACTGCTGTGGTCTCTACAGATATCACTAAGTTCCTGGTGACTTGCCATCTTTAACAAGTGTCACAGAACATTTTTTTTTCCTCTTCAACAGATCCACAGACATATAAGAACCACTCTGCAGCAACCTACCATCTCACACAGCTCTTGCCATCTCTTCCACTTCTCTTTCTCTTTAGCAAAGTACACACACAGCTCAGAGAACAGGAGAGAAACTGCCCAGTTACTCTTGCTGCTGAGAAAAAACATTTGTCTGCCAGCCACTAGGATTGGCTTGGGTTCATTCAAGTTCAGGAAAGAGCATGTGTACTTGAGCTGCTCTAGAGGTAACACTGTGCACAAAGCTGTGGAGGTAGAGTGACACAGTACAGTTCTTGGTGGGTTGAATAGAGGACTCTCATTTGTCATTATCTGAATTTATCCTGGTATTATCCTTACTTGTTATGCTTACTTAGAATTTCTGCTGACTGATAAGCTTCATACAGGAGCAGCTACAGTACACCAGCAACCTACAAATATTTCCCCTTCCCTGTCTGGTTCTCACCGAAGACTGTTTCTGCATAGGATCCCTCCAAGTTCTTGGCTCAGCCTGGACAGTAGGTTATGATCACTTACAGTGAGGTCACATGAACTGAAGGCAGGATCCATCTCCTGGGGACATCATGAAGCCAGGCCTCCACACTGACACTTGCTTTGAGAAGTCCCCAGGGGAAGCTGAGGAAAGCAGGAGGACGTCTTATTGTTTTTAACCCATGAAGATGATATGGAGGTAAGGGATGGGAAATGAAGTTCATTATTATTATTATTATGGAGGTAATAAGATGGGAAATGAAGTTCATTAAAATCACAGCTCTCTCTAGTTCTCTCAGAGGGAGACACATCTTCATCTAAACTGAGAAACAATTTTAAAGTGGTGAAGCATATACCAAGATTTTAGCAAGCTCTCAGATAGACATCAGAGCTACCCTGTCCTGAGAGCAGGTACAGATAAGCACTCTCATTCACTTAAGGGCAGGGATGCACCATGCCCTGCCCACCAGAGCCATCTCATGAGCCCACCTGAAGGCCTTGAGTGCCAGGTCTTTCTGGAATGTTGCTGGTACCCTGTGTGTGGAGAGTGGCTCAGCTGAGTGAGAGGATGTCCTAGGAAGACACAGGGGGAACTCCCCCAAAGAACCAGAGGAAATAAAAATATACAAAAGACTACTGATGACTGCAAGGAAAACAACCCAATTTTCTAAAATTTCAGTTCACCCAAGCTTATCAGTTGAAGATACTAAAGAAAAAAAAATCTGTGAATGATTTAATTCCTTTTTAAAAGGCGATAATCAGGGCGCCTGGGTGGCTCAGTGGGTTAAGCCGCTGCCTTCAGCTCAGGTCATGATCTCAGGGTCCTGGGATCGAGTCCCGCATGGGGCTCTCTGCTCAGTGGGGAGCCTGCTTCCTCCTCTGTCTCTCTCTGTCTGCCTCTCTGCCTACTTGTGATCTCTCTCTGTCAAATAAATAAATAAAATCTTAAAAAAAAAAAAAAAAGGCGATAATCAGGGGAAAAGTGAATAATCAGAAATACTTGAGCTGGACACAACTGTCTCCTTTTCTTCCTCCTCTTCTACAAGCCTTCTCCTCTACTTGCTTCCTCCTCCTCCCTACTCCTTTCTCTTCCACGTCCTCCTCTCCTTCCTGGCTTGCTTTCCAAAATGCTTCCTCTCCCAGGACTGGGAGTTTTAGGGAATTTCATGCATGATTATCCTCATCCAAATATCTATTCAAGAGAAGCTCTGGGCTCTGGACTTTCAGTTTCAGCTGGTATGACCTGAGAGCTAGAAACACACTCCTATTCTCACAACCTGAAAAGGCTGGACAGATGTTAAATTGATGACTTGTTCTGTCAAGAATGAGGTTGCATCATAAACCTCTAACTTGAAATCTAGACTGAGACAGGTAACTGCAGAGAAGAATAAGGCCAAGTGTTTGCTTCCCTGAGACAGGTGCTACTAACACACAGAGAAGCAAGCAAGATTAAATCTGAAAATTTTTTTAAACTGCTCAACGCCAAGTGTGGGCTAGTGTGATAGTAGACAGACCTTGGGAGCCACAGAATTGGGGTGTCCACATGTCCATTATAATAAGCTTTTGCTCCTGGAACCCGAGCAGGTACTTACAAAGAAGATGGAGAGATTGAGGAGACTCATGAAAAAGCCTTAATTTGCTGGGGAAATATATCAAATCTGGTAGCCTAGGACACAGTGGAGCTCCAACACCTGGGAGTGGTGGGGAAGAGGAAAAAGTAGTTCTCCCCTGTGGGAGGAGTAGGAATAATGCACAGCCTGGCAGACAGCAGGAGAAGCCAGGCAATTCCAAGTGTCTGGGATGCTGGAGGTTACCATGGCAACCACACACTGCAACACTGTCAACCTCTGACTAGATTTCCACAGACCCCCAACCAAAACCCACAGTGCTATGGAATGAATGTTTATGTCACCCACAATATTCACATGTTGAAGGCTGGCCTCCCAATGTGACTATATTTGGAGATAGGGCCTCTAAGAAAGTAATTAAGGTTCAATGAAGTCATAGGGTGGGGTCCTGATCTGAGAGGATTTTGTCCTTATAAGAACAGCCATTAGCGGGGCGCCTGGGTGGCTCAGTGGGTTAAAGCCTCTGCCTTCAGCTCAGGTCATGATCCCAAGGTCCTGGAATCGAGCCCCACATCGGGCTCTCTGCTCAGCGGGGAGCCTGCTTCTGCCTCTCTGCCTACTTGTGATCTCTGTCTGTCAAATAAATAAATAAAATCTTTAAAAAAAAAAAAAAAAAAAGAACGGCCATTAGAGAATGCTCTCTCTCCATACATACACACACACAAACACACACACACACACACACACTGAGGAAAGGCCTTGTGAGGACATGGCAAGAAAGGCAGCCATCTGCAAGTCAAAAAGAGAGTTCTCACCAGAAATCCAACTGGCCAGTACCTTGACTTTGGATGTCCAGCCTCCAGCACTGTAAGCAATGTCTGTTAATCCCCAAGCTGTGGTATTTTGTTATGGCAGTCCGAGCTAACACACTCAATATCTATTATCCTATACAACACATCTAGCTTTTCAGTGACAAGCACAAAAGCAGGAGGAGAAAACACAGTATGAAGAAATCAAGCAATCATCATGCCCAGATGACACAGCCAAGGAAAAGAAGCAATGAACTTAAAAATAGGACAGTAGAAACTACCAACACTGAAATGTGAAAGGAAGTGGGGATGGGGTACAAAACAGAGCATGAAAGAGCCCAGGGGAGCCAAGCTGTAACTGGAATGTGCCACTTGGCTATCATCTCCCCAGGGGGAACCTCACCACCAACCACCCAAAATAGTCTCACTAGTGCTCCTCTCCCTTTCTCCTCTGGACTCATCTTTCATCAAATGTCCTGAAGGAACAAAACAGGCATGGGAAGAGCAGTGATCACCTACCCTGGGACCTTCAGCAACAGTTGTAATGGTTCTCTAGTGTCTCTTTGTGACTCTCAGCCATGGGCAACTATCCATCTCAGTATAGACTGGATACAGTAGCTTTGCAGGGGTGACACAGCCAACAACTGCCAGAACTTTCCTTGATCTGGATACAGGCTGAATAAAATCTGTAACAATCAGAAACACTTCATGATAAATTTGTGCCAGGAGAACATTGGGATTTAAATAATTTTGACAAAAGTTAAAAATACAGGAATAATAATGGTATTGACTGATGTATCGAACATTCACCAGCTCACTCTAAACAGTTTTTCTTAGATATTAAGAGATAAAATTCTGATTCATTTTATAATTCTCCACTACAATGGGTCTTGATTACTGATATTTGTTGATTTTAAGGATTAACCACTCAGTCACAAAATTAAATCATCAGAGGAAGGTAAACATGGTTTTCCCATACTGGAGAAAAGGGAATACAACCCATGTGATGGTTAAAGTATATGTTTGTAGAATTTGCACAGCACCTTATACCTCATCAGAAAGTACACTGATGTAGTTATGACAGATTATAGAAGTTCAAAACAAATTCCTCAAATCGCCAAAACTTGAAATCCCAGAAAAAGGCTGAAGACTAAACACAGAGCAGAGGTCAATCCTCAGGAGATCAGGGACAACCTGGCCCACCCTGACCTTCTCCGTGGAAATCCCAGTGCACCACCTACTGGGCCCTGGTAAGCAGCCAGAGCTTCAGAACCACACAACTGTGTGAACTGGTAGCCAAAAAAATAAAAACATGAAGTTTTCAGAGCTCAATGTATTTGTTTCTTTTTTCATGCATAATTTCCTTTCTCTGGGCCACTGCTCCCTTCCCTTGTAGGTTTTTAAAGGGTTGCAGGTATTGACTTCATGAACCACCCTCACTGCTCAATAGGTAATATTGCTCTTATATTTCACACTGAGAAGAGGAGCCTCTTCTCATGCATAATCCTGCATGCACGCACACAGAGCTCTGATATTCATGTCCACCTAGGCAGATAATGAAAACCAAGTATTCACAACCAAATATAGTCATGTGCAGTTTCCAGTCATTCAGGGTTCAGCATGGCCATAACCTCAGGCTGCCTGCACAGAAACGGCACAGCCACACATGTCTTAGAGTCCACAGGGCACAGGCATGAAAACACCACTCACATACCCCATCCTTGCTCACAGTCTCACATGCTGTCAGAGCAGCATGCACCAGCCACTCACTGGAGTCCCCCAACAATGGTGCAGACAAAACTATCTGATGCCAATGCTGTAAATTTGTACACACTCAGCAATAAGACCCCAATCACAGACACAATCTCAAAATGATCACAGACCACAAATGACCCACATGTCCCACACAGGCATGAAGACACACAAACACACAGCAAGCACAGAGAACCTCACATCCATGCATGCACAGACAGACACACACAGCCAAGCATGTACACACACATTTGTGCACAAACAGATATGCACACCTGAGCACAAAGAATCTCACACTCATTCATTTGGCAAAATATTGAGCACCTGAAATGTGATTCCCACTAGGCTACATCAGGATACACACCACACAAATGCTGGCAGTAAGACACATTCTTGGGGCCACCCAGGATGCCGGGCATGCCCAAGACAAATAAAGACTTCCATTGCATGTGGTTGAAACAGAATTGGTAAGATGCTTTCAGGTGGAAAGTTAGACCCAAGGATGAAGCTAACTGCCTTCTATAGAGCAAAGCTTCTATTGTATCACAGCAGAGGAGCACTGCTAAGGGGAGGCCTCCCTCAGCAACCCCAGCCCACAATCCCACATGCATTCAGCATCTCCTCCAAAGAAAGGTGTGAGCCCCATACCTTAGGTGCCTTGCTATCTAGCCCAAGGCACCCAGGGGCTCTGCTGACCCAACAGCAGAGCTCTGTAGTACTCACAGAGCACACCACCACAAAGACAAACAGGCTCGCAACTTTCAGCCACCGTACACAGCACCTGCAAGAGAAAAGGAAGGACCCAAGTCACACCAAAGCAGTCCTATTTGTATGTGCCCAGACTGCCAAGTTGATAGACACCTTTCTGAAGCTTTGGATAATATCAATCTCAAAGCACATGTTAGGAATTCTTTCCATAACGTGGCATAAAGGAAGACACTGCTGACCTATAAATGTATGGCCTCATGAAAAGCAGCTTGGTACAGGTAACAGAGGAGAGCAAAGTTAACCTAGGGTGTTTGCACATGTTTCTTGCTGTAGATGCTAAAATTCAAACTTGGTGGCTCTTCACTGGCATTTTGAAAGCTGAATTTCCTGGAAACAAGCCTTATATGGGTTCTCAGATTCATATTTTCAATTGTATTCCCCTAACTTTTCTGGAAAGTGAGAAAATAGATTTGATCATAGATGATGGCAGATGAGAGATAGATAGATAGATAGATAGATAGATAGATAGATAGATAGATAGATAGAAGATAGATAGAGATTATGATTGTATATAAATATAACATATATAAAAACACTGATGGAAATATAATCAAACAATTCAAAAAAGAAATCGGGGTGCTGTCACTGGTTGTACTAGCAGTTTTTTAAGAATTACTTCAGAGATAATTTAACAAGCAGTCCATGTTCTTGGCACATTCTGCAGTCTCCTGATGGTGTCCTGACCCAGTGACCATCTCACTTTTCTTAACTGCAGCTCTCAGAGCCCAGGTAAATCTGAGTCTAGCCAACCCTTTGCAGTCTTTCCAGTCCCACTCTGCTCATATCACCTCCTCAGATCCACGGATCCCACCTTCTAATGACACTATCATTGCCCAGCCCCAGGGTGTGCTCTACCACTGGCCGCCCCTCAAGAGTGGGCATTTGGTGTCTGTGCTCTGTTCCTGTATGTGGAAAGGTGCTGGCCCACAGCCTGTGCTTGTGTAGAATGTAGAAGGTCTATGTTAGGACATCTTTTTCAGTATCTTTCTGATATTTTGCATTCTCTTAGATTTAATGATTTGATGAATAAGCATTTCACATTTCCAAATTGTAATTTAACAGCCCCTATTTTAATTTAATTTTATCTTTTCAGTGTTCCAAGATCCATTGTTTATGCACCACACCCAGTGCTCCATGCAATACATGCCCTCCTTAATACCCATCACCAGGCTCATCTGTTCTCCCCACCCTTCTCCCCTCCAAAATCTTCAGAATCCACAGGCTCCCATACTTCATCTCCCCCTCCTATTTACCCCAATTCACAATTCATTTTTCCTTTCCTTCTCCTAATGTCCTCCATGTTAGTCCTTATGCTCCATAAGTAAG
This sequence comes from Mustela erminea, assembly GCF_009829155.1. Lineage (NCBI taxonomy): Eukaryota > Metazoa > Chordata > Mammalia > Carnivora > Mustelidae > Mustela > Mustela erminea. The sequence goes on from NC_045618.1 coordinate 27,606,268, forward strand.
TGAAACAATATAATAATTGACTCTTTCTGCTTGTTTTTCTTCACTTAGCATAATTTCCTCCAGTCCCCTCCAAGTTGATACAGAAGTTGGGTATTCATCCTTTCTGTGTAATATTCCATTGTATATTTGGACCATGTCTTCTTTATCCATTCATTTGTTGAAGGGCATCTTGGTTCTTTCCACAGTCTGGCAATTGTGGCAATTGCTGCCATGAACATTGGGATATAGATGGCCCTTCTTTTCACTACATTTGTATCTTTGGGGTAAATACCAAGTAGTGCAATTGCAGGGTCATAGGGTAGCTCTATTTTTAATTTTTTGAGGAATCTCCACCTGTTTTCCAAAGTGACTGCACCAACTTGTCTTCCCACCAACAGTGTAAGAGGGGCCCCCTTGCTCCATATCCTCTCCAACACTTGTTGATTATTGTGTGTTAATTTTGGCCATTCTAACTGGTGCAAGGTAGTATCTCAATGTGGTTTTTATTTTAACTTCTCTGATGCAACAGCCCTATTTAAATGGGAATCAAAGCTGGAGGTATCAGAATCCCAGATTTCAAGATATACTATAAAACTATAGTGATCAAAACAATATGGTACTAGCACAAAAACAGATACATAGATTAATGAAACAGAAGAGAGACTACAGAATAAACCCATGCTTATATGGTCAATTAATCTACAACAAAAGATGCAAGAATATACAATAGGGAAAAAAAACAGTCTCTTCAATATATGGTGCTGGAAAAACTGGACAGCTACATGTAGAAGAATAAACCTGGACTACTCTTCTGACACAATACATAAAAATAAGCTCAAAATGGATTAAAGACCTAAATGTGAGATGTGAAACCCTAAAACTCCTAGGCAATAATTTCTTTGACATTGCTCATCGTAACATTTTTCTAGATATGTTTCCTAAGGAAAGTGAAACAGAAGCCAAAATAAACTACTGGGACTACATCAAACTAAACACACAATCAACAAAACAAAAGGCAACATACTGAAAGGGAAAAGACATTTGCAAATGATACAACTGATAAAGTTTTAATATCCAAAATATAGGATAAACTTACATAACTCAACACACACACACATTCACACACACATCCAATTTAAAAAAATGAGCAGAAGACTTGAATAGATGTCCTCCAAAGAGGGCATACAGTTGGCCCACAGACACATCAAAAGATGTGAAAAAATTAATGAATACTGTTATGCTGAAAATAAATAAATTTAATTTAAAAAAAAAAAAAGATGTTCAACATCACTCATCATCAGGGAAACACAAATCAAAACCACAATGAGATATCACCTAACCCAGTGGCTGAAATTAAAAAGAGAAGAAGTAAGAAGAGTTGGTAAGGATGTGGAGAAAAAGGAACCTTCAAGCACTAATGGTAGAAATGTAAATAGATATAGCCATTGTGGAAAATGGTATGGAGATCCTCAAAAAAATTAAAAATAGAAATACCATATGATCCAGTAATTGCACTACTGGGTATTTACCAAAAGAAAGCAAAAACATTAATTCAATTTGCTTTACTACCAAAAAAAAAAAAAAAAAAAAGCATTAATTCAAAAAGATATATGCGCCCTTTTGTTTATTTTAATAATATTTACAATAACCAAGATATGGATGAAGCCCAAGTGTCCGACAGATAAATGGATAAGGAATATGTGGGGAGGTGAACCATGAGAGACTATGGACTGAAAAACAATCTGAGGGGTTTGAAGTGGCAGGGGGGTAGGAGGTTGGGGTACCAGGTGGTGGGTATTATAGAGGGCACGGATTGCATGGAGCACTGGGTGTGGTGAAAAAATAATGAATACTGTTAAGCTGAAAATAAATAAAAAATAAATTTAAAAAAAAAAGAATATGTGGGTGTGGGGGGGGTGTTTACATTTACATATAATGAAATATTACTGTGACAACATGGATGGATTTAGAAGGTATTATGCTAAGTGAAATAAGTCAAACAGAGAAAGACAAATAACAAATGATTTCATTCATATACGGAATCTAAAAAACAAAACAAATGAATAAACAAACAGAAAGCAGACTGAAACCTATAAATACAGAGAATAACTAATGGTTGCCAGAGGGAGGGAGGTAGGGGGATGGGCAAAATGGGTGAGGAGGAGTGGGAGATACAGTCTTCTAGTTACAGAATGTACAAAACATGAGAATAAAAGGTACAGCATAGAGAATATAGTCTGGTATTTTAAGAGCGTTCCATGGTGACAAATGGTAATACACTTGAAGACAGCATAACATATACATTTGTTGAAACACTGTGTTGTATATCTGAAATTAATGGAACATTCTATGTCAATTATACTCAAAAAGAGTAACAAATAAATGGGAATCAAAATGATACTTCTTTTTTAAAGCATGAGACATTGATTTAGCTATCCTAAACACAAATTGTTTTCTACATAATGGCCATATACAGCAAAGCTGACAACCCAAAATATGTTTTACAAGTTTCCCAATGACCATACATGGTATGTTTTAAACTGTTAAAAAGAATGACATTGGGGCGCCTGGGTGGCTCAGTGGGTTAAGCCGCTGCCTTTGGCTCAGGTCATGATCTCAGGTCCTGGGATCGGGTCCCGCATCGGGCTCTCTGCTCGGCAGGGAGCCTGCTTCCCTATCTCTCTCTCTCTCTGGCTGCCTCTCCGTCTACTTGTGATTTCTCTCTGTCAAATTAATAAAATAAAAAATCTTTAAAAAAAAAAAAAAGAAAGAATGACATTAAGTCTTTTAGTTCAGTGGCAAGCTCAATGCAACTATTCCATGAATCCTAGAAGATAAAGCAACTACAGAAAGTAAGGTCCCAAATGTACTTGGTTTAATTTCTCCATGGTATGGGACAGTCGAAGTACCTGGCATCTTCTCAAGCTGTGAACCAATCAGTTAAGGCAGGGTGTTAATAGTGTCAGAGCTCACCATCCTGGTGGTCCTTAGGGCCAGATCCCTATTTACACACTTTCACACAATTTACTGAATTTCATAGCAGACCCTGTGGCCAAATATTTGTCACATTTATGCAGGCAGCTGAGATCAGCAATCATGAAAAAACAATGCATGGCTGGGAAACATGTTGGGAAACACAATCTCCATAGTCAAGAACAGGTGGAGGATATGGAGGACACATCCCTGCCTACCCACCCCCAGCTTACAAGCTGCAGGCCCCCAGGCAAAATCCTTATCCTCCCTAAAGTCCCTTCCTTCATCTACCTCTCAAGATTGATAGAAGGGTCAACAGAACAATGAGAGTGGGCCTCTCAGCATACAAACAGGTGCAATTTGGGCATGCGGATAGGTACATTTCTAATCAGGTCTACAAACAGCTTCAGAAAAGACAGGTACCCTAATGTAGACAAATAATAATACTATTGTTTGATAGCTACAAATTGTCTTCTCACCTATGCATGAGCTTTCCCACAGACCATCTTAGTAGAAGCCCATGCAAGGTTGTGTAGTGAGGGAAACAGAAAGAGACAAGGAGATAGTTGAATGGATGTGTCTGCCTCTGCTGGTGCCTCAGCTACCTCAGAGCATATCTGGAATGAGGATCTGATAGTCCTGGTCCCCAAGCCTTATTCTGTTCTTAGAGATGCCACTTTCAAATATGTGTCTCTCAACAAAACCTTTCTTTAAGTAAATGTACCTATAAAGCCCAGTAGACAAAGCAAAGAGAGAGCAAAAGTGCTCCAGTTCTGGCTAGACCATTCTCTTGGTCCAACATAATGCCCTCAGTGTTCCCACATACATGCATGCCTAAGCCCTCCTCTGTGTGTGCAAGCATAGCCTTTCTACCACCACTACCAGAAACCCCCTTTCTCACAGCCTCAGGGTCCCAACTCACACCAGGCTGGACAGCAGTTTCCTGAAGGATGAGCCCTGGCACTAGAGCCAACCCTTCTAATAACATGTTTCATCACCAACTACCAGGGATAATATCAGTTTTTAAAACACCATGGTGGGGGGACACCTGGGTGGCTCAGTCAGTCAAGTGTCTGCCTTCAGATCAGGCCATGATCCTGGGGTGCTGGGATTGAGTCCTGCATCAGGATCTCTGTTCAGCAGGGACTCTGCTTCTCCCTCTACCTGCTGCTCCCCCTGCCTGTACTCACACTCTCTCTCTCTCTCTCTCTGTGTCAAATTAATTAATTAATTAATTATTTTAATAAATGAATAAATAGATACATATAAAGATAGAGATAGATAGATGATGGGTATAGATAAATGATAAGCTTAGATAGATAGAATGAACAAACCCCACAGGAACTGCTAAAGTGAACTGATTCCATCTGCAAACCGAGGTCATGCCATGAAAACCCCCCGCAACACAAACTAGAAGGAGTGTAGATAGATAAATGTTAGTCATTTATGTCTGTAATCGGGCTGTCCTGTAGCCCTACAGGTTCCATGCTGATTAGCAGTGGTGCTTCCTTACATATCTTCTAGGGCCTAGAGAAGATGTAGATAACCTTTCAGGAAAAGAACAGCCTGGCCAAATGTGAAAACCCTTCTTCCTCAACTTCATTCTGCTGGTTGGGAAGGATGCAGTGAGGCTGAGAACCACCCCCAGCCCATCCTAGGGATGCTCTGTGCAACCATCACCCTGTGCCAGTGCCAGCACTGGAAGTCTTCCTACCTCAGCTTCAAAGGACGGAACCTGATATGAGCACTGTCCAGAGGTTTCCCCTTCTCTTGGGATCCAGAGGAACCAGCCAAGTCTTTGATCAGCAGGGATCCTCCCTCCCACTCAGCTGAGCTGTTTCCCCAAGATTCTTCAGCAGTGATGAAATCTGGGTGGCAAATAGGCATGCGCCATGACCTGGAAAGCAAGTCTTTGTGGTTATTTTCACAGAAATAGTAGCATCTCTAAAATAAGATTTCATTTCAGTGGTAAGTCTGAAATGTGAAACCAATTCTGGTTTTTAAAAGGACCACAGACATTTTAGTGCTGTCATACTGGTGGGACTGGGTCTTTCTTGACATCACAGAGCATTTAGCTTAAGGAAAATCATTTGAGGTCATGCATATGACCTCAAATAAAAACATTAGTTTGTTCTGAGTTTGGAACTTTCCAATAAAGCTGTTTCTGGCTCAGACCAACTCCAGTTCATTTCAGTATTTGCTTTCTCTTTGATTGTGCTGGAGTTCTCAATACCTAGTTGTCACACTCTTCTTGAAGGAGAATGAGTGGTATATGCCTACAGTTGTCTTTCCATAATAGAGCTATAGGGAAGATGGTCTACCTGGCTTTTCCATTCAACCTATACATGAGCATGAGCAAGTGGAGAACATCAGTGCTGGACTCGATGGGCCCAAGAACGGAATCTCTCTCTAGAAGGATGCTTCAAAAGGCATCACAAACTTTTCTCAAAATGACATGTGGACACATCCATTTACTTTTAGTTGAATCTCTGGGCTTCTGAACAAACCTTCAGTTCAGATACACTTGACTCTAGTGAAGTTGCACTAAAGCCTAGTATTTTCATGTATTTCCAGGAATATTCATGGGATAACCGCACTGACATAATGGGCTGTGATCTTAGAAACCAATGATGCCTCTCAAGCCCAACTAGCTCAACAGGTGTAACTGCTTTCAAACTGGTTTACAATAAGAAAAAAAAATAGTCTTATTCATAAAGAGAAGCCCAAAGATGGAAATTAGGCTATGTGAAACCAATGTGTAGCAATAACAAATGAATGCTGACCGTGCTGCAAACTAATCAATATTGAAAATAAAGAGTTTTGTGACTGGGAAATACTTACGTGTAAGGAATGATTATCAGGACTCCCTCAACTGGTGAACAAATACAACTGTAACAAAAACTGAAACCAAGGAAACTTCTTTTAGAAGTGTCCAGAAGAAAGCTAACGCCAGTGTAACTAGAACAATGCTGTGCAATAGAACTTTCTGTGGCAATGGGCATCTTCTCTGTCCTCTCCAGCACGGTAGTCACACATGCTCATTGGCCACTTGAAGTGTGTAACTGAAGAACTGAATTTTTAACCTTACTTAATTTTAATTAATTTAACTTTGAATAATGCCTGTGACAAGTAGCTACTAGGCTGGTCAGTGCAGGCACACAGCCTGCGCCGACCTTTATACCATCAGCTGCACATTCCTGCCCTCAAAACCTTGAAAGGAAGAAAACCTGACCCATGTTCTGTTCCTCTGTAGTGGTTTTTGGTATGAGGCACTTGGAGTTACTCTTAGAAAATATGTTGTAAGCCCTAACGAGTGACTGTGGAAGCAGATGGAAAAGCAGCAGAGTTCTTGTTCTCGAGCTATTGAACGCAATGGTGGGGTAAGAGCGGGACCCCATGATCCCTGGGGGTAGGGCATAAGTTAGGAGCTAGGAAAGAATGTAACCCCCAGTCTCCTCTTTCTGCACCTGGCAATTGCCAGCCCATACAACCCACTCCTCCCTTATCCCATGAATGACTCCCTGCATGCCTTTGCACATGGGAAAATGCAAATTTGCTTCAAGATATTTGCCATCCCTTTGTACTTCTTACAGTTTCTTTTTATTTATTTATTTTCAGCATAACAGCATTCATTATTTTTGCCCTTTGTACTTCTTTCCCACACTTGGAGGCATCTGTCCTTGCATTTCTGACATAAATAAATAAATGAGCAAATAAATAAATAAATGGTATGTGCAGGACTCAGCTGCTGCTGCTCTCCATTGCAGAGGCAGCCCTGCACAACCGCTCAGATTGGTGTCTGAGAACTTTATTTCAGTGTGCAACGACAAGGAACAGCTTGGCATCCCAGGTCATGTTTCTGTGCCCCATGTGCCCAGGACAAATGCTTACACATTATGCTTTTCCAATGAAACATGAGTTCTTTTAGTTTTTAATTTTTCAGTGTAACAGAATTCATTGTTTATGCACCACATGCAATGCTCCATACAATATGTGCCCTCCACGATACCCACCACCTGGCTCCCCCAACCTCCCACACCCCGCCCCTTCAAAACCCTCAGACTGCTTTCCAGAGGCCATAGTCTCTCATCTCCCCTTCCAATTTCCCCCAACTCCCTTCTCCTCTCATTCTCCCCATGTCCTCCATGTTATTTGTTATGCTCCACAAATAAGTGAAACCATATGATAATTGACTCTCTCTGCTTGACTTATTTCACTCAGCATAATCTCTTCCAGTCCTGTCCATGTTACTACAAAAGTTGAGTATTCATCCTTTCTAATGGAGACATAATACTCCATAGTGTATATGGACCCCATCTTCCTTATCCATTCATCCCTTGAAGGGCACCTTGGTTCTTTCCACAATTTGGCAACCGTGGCCATTGCTGCTATAAACATTGGGGTACAGATGGTCCTTCTTTTCACTACATCTGCATTGGGCTAAATACCCAGGAGTGCAATTGCAGGGTCATAGGGAAGCTCTGTTTTTAATTTCTTGAGAGAATTCCACACTGTTCTCCAAAGTGGCTGCACCAACCTTCCCACCACCAGTGTAAGAGGGTTCTCCTTCCTCCACATCCTCTCTAACACACGTTGTTTCCTGTCTTGCTAATTTTGGCCATTCTAACTGGTGTAAGGTGGTATCTCAATGTGGTTTTCATTTGAATCTCCCTGATGGCTAGCGATGATAAACATTTTTTCATGTGTCTGATAGCCATTTGTATGTCTTCATTGGAAAACTTTCTGTTCATATCTTCTGCCCATTTTTTGATAGGATTATCTGTTTTGTGTGTGTTGAGTTTGAGGAGTTCTTGAGCAATCTATACTTTTAATGCCATGCTGATCAAAATTCCACTGGTATTTTTCAAAGAGCTGGAGCAAATAATCCTAAAATTTGTATGGAATCAGAAGAGACCCCGATTGTTAAGGAAATGTTGAAAGAGGAAAACAAAACTGGTGGCATCACGTTGCCGATGCCACCTTGGTGGCATGCCACCATGCCACCATGTAGCTTTACTACAAAAGACAGCATGGTATTCATAAAAACAGACACATAGACCAGTGGAACAGAGTAGAGAGCCCAGATAGGGACCCTCAACTCTATGGTCAAATAATCTTCGACAAAGCAGGAAAAAAATATACAGTGGAAAAAAGACAGTCTATTTCAATAAATGGTGCTGGGAAAATTGGACAGCTATATGTAGAAGAATGAAACTCAACCATTCTCTTACACAAAGATAAACTCAAAAACCTCAACGTAAGACAGGAATCCCTCAGAATCCTAGAGGAGAACATAGGTAGTAACCTCTTCTATAACAGCCACAGCAACTTCTTTCAAGATATGTCTCCAAAGGCAAAGGAAACAAAAGCAAAAATGAACTTTTGGGACTTCATCAAGATCAAAAGCTTCTGTACAGCAAAGGAAATAGTCAACAAAACAAAGGGGCAACCCACGGAATGGGAGAAGATATTTGCAAATGACAAATGACAAAAAGGCTGATATCCAGGATCTATAAAGAACTTCTCAAACTCAACACACACAAAACAGATAATCCTATCAAAAAATGGCCAAAAGACATGAACAGACACTTCTCCAAAGAAGATATACAAATGGCTATCAGACACATGAAAAAATGTTCATCATCGCTAGCCATCAGGGAGATTCAAATGAAAACCACATTGAGATACCACCTTACACCAGTTAGAATGGCCAAAATTAGCAAGACAGGAAACAACGTGTGTTAGAGAGGATGTGGAGGAAGGAGAACCCTCTTACACTGGTGGTGGGAAGGTTGGTGCAGCCACTTTGGAGAACAGTGTGGAATTCTCTCAAGAAATTAAAAACAGAGCTTCCCTATGACCCTGCAATTGCACTCCTGGGTATTTAGCCCAATGCAGATGTAGTGAAAAGAAGGACCATCTGTACCCCAATGTTTATAGCAGCAATGGCCACGGTTGCCAAATTGTGGAAAGAACCAAGGTGCCCTTCAAGGGATGAATGGATAAGGAAGATGGGGTCCATATACACTATGGAGTATTATGTCTCCATCAGAAAGGATGAATACTCAACTTTTGTAGTAACATGGACAGGACTGGAAGAGATTATGCTGAGTGAAATAAGTCAAGCAGAGAGAGTCAATTATCATATGGTTTCACTTATTTGTGGAGCATAACAAATAACATGGAGGACATGGGGAGAATGAGAGGAGAAGGGAGCTGAGGGAAATTGGGAGGGGAGGTGAACCATGAGAGACTATGGCCTCTGAAAAACAGTCTGACGGTTTTGAAGAGGCGGGGTGTGGTGGGTTGGGGGAACCAGGTGGTGGGTATTGGGGAGGGCACATATTGCATGGAGCACTGCGTATGGTGCAAAAACAATGAATACTGTTACGCTGAAAAGAAATTTAAAAAAAAAAAAACTCAATCTTTATCTCAAAAGAAAAAAAAAGTATAGATTGCTGTAGGCAGTATAGACATTTTAACAATGTTTATTCTTCTGATCCAAGAGCATGGAATGGTCTTCCATCTTTTTGTGTCTTCTTCAATTTCTTTCAAGAGTGTTCTGTAGTTCCTCGAGTACAGATCCTTTACCTCTTTGGTTAGGTTTATTCCCAGGTATCTTGTGGTTCTTGGTGCTATAGTAATGGAATCGATTCTCTAATTTCCCTTTCTGTGTTTTCATTGTTAGTGTATAAGAAAGCAACTGATTTTTGTACATTGACTTTGTATCCTGCCACTTTACTGAATTGTTGTATGAGTTCTAGTAGTTTGGGAGTGGAGTCATTTTGGTTTTCCATATAAAGTATCATGTCATCTGTGAAGAGTGAGAGTTTGATTTCTTCATTGCCAATTTGGATACCTTTTTTTCTCTTTGTTGTCTGATTGCTGTTGCTAGGACTTCTGATACTATGTTGAACAAGAGTGGTGAGAGTGGGCATCCTTGTCGTGTTCCTGATCTCAAAGGGAAGTCTGTGAGCTTTTTCCCAATGAGGATGATATTTGTTGTGGGTTTTTCATGGTTTATCAAGTAATTCAAAGGAAAGAATTAAAGGAATTGATGTTTTAAGTGTTTGTTTTTAAAGTTATGTATTAGGAGAAATGGAGAACAAATAAGTTATCCTCCTGGTTGCAGGGGCTGTGCTGGACACTAGGATGTGAGACGAAGAAAAGGTAGGCTGGTAGGCATAACTATGGAACATAAGGCATGTTCTAAAGTATGGGTAAGAGTGTGGTATTTAAGAGCACAGAAGAAGAATTGACTCTTGATGGATTTGGGAGGGGAACCAATGGTGACATTTGAGCCCCTCTGAGTGAGACTTCCCTGGAGAGCAAGAAGGGGAGGAAGTTTGTCTAGTCAATGGTCTTAGTGGGAACTTTTGCAGGAAGACACAACTTGTCATCAGGAATCTCCCGGAGGGAGCCAGACTGTCCCTACACTGGGAGGTGATTAAACCCATATTCTTTCACCCTGTCTAAATGGAGTGAGTCTTCGGCAACTGAGCCTAGAAATCCATATTGCATACAAGTACCCCAAAAAAATTCTGATACACTCTATAAAGTATGAAGTCCCCCCCACAATGTTTGCAGACAGGGCTGAAAAGAGGGTAGGCAACTCCTTAGAGGATGGGAGGGAGGGGTGTAGGTAACACAGCAGCCTGCCTGCTGATGCAGGTGCATGGGGTCAGGCGACAGGAAAGGAAGGGTCTGTCACAAAGCCACCAAGTTTGCAATGTGTGGGATGTGAGGGGATACTGAGCAGGCAGTTCAGGCTTCCAGAAAGTTTGTCTGCAAAAAGAAAAAGAGATGAGCTTGGATACCTGGATCAGGGACCTTTATCCTAGGGGACAGAGTTATCCTCCAGATCAGCTCTGATCAGAGAGTCCAGAACAATCCTATCTGTCCCCAGTAGGACTTTCAAACTTGCAGGGAGTGGAGGTTCCTCTTAAATCATACATTTTCAACCTCATCGCTAATGACATTTGAGACAGATAATCCTTTGTTGTGGAGAAGTGTCCTGTGCTTTGCAAGATGTTAAGCAGCATCCCTGGCCTTTACCCTTAAATGCCAGTAGTACCCCTGCTCCAGCTGTTACAACAAAAAATAACTCTGGACTGTGTCTTCCTCACCCAGCTCAGAATCCCTGGCCTGGTAAGATGGCCCATCAGAGCTGTGTACATGCATGAATGTGTACACGTGTTATTTAAGGGAACAGGGATATGCTCAAGGAAATTCACAAGCTATAGACTACAACTACTAGAATCATGAATGTATACTACATTGAACTGACAAGGATCTGGCAGAGACCAAAAATATGTCAGGTGAAAATTCACATCTCGGGGAGAAATTCTCCAACATAAATGCCAAGGGCAAAGCTCAGAGATTTCTTATTTTACAAGTGGGTTGGGGGGAAACTCACCTTTTCTCTTGTGAGGAATTTCTCAGCAAAGGGGTGTTTTCTGTAAAATAGGGGTCTTTTGACCTGGAGCTGAAGAACTGAGGTAAAGAAGAGTGAGACCTGAAAGACACAGTGAAGGAAAAAGGATCACCAACACAAAAATGGTGGAAGTGTTCACTGGTAATTGGGGCTATATCCAAGAACATCCCTGAAATTCAGTGATAAATTTTACATAAGTTATAACTGAATTGTAAAAAGCTATAGTTTAAAAGAGACCATTAGAAACAACTCTCCTAAAAAAAAAAAAAAAGAAAGAAAGAAAGAAAATGGAAGAAAAAAAGAAACTCTCCTCGCCAGCATAAACCAGGTTGGCAATGCAAAACAGAAACACATAAGAAACCAGACACTGTAGGAGTAATACTTTCAGGCTTTGCAATTCCATGCAGAACTTTTCATGGAGAAAACTGTTCAGAGTCTGATGGGCCTTTCTATACTCGGAAAATTCTACTTCCTAAGATCACAGTATTTAAATATCACACATTTAAAATATCCTACTGGAAAAAAAAAAAAAATCCTACTGGCTCCCATTGAAGACCAGCAAAACTCAGCACCCACGGGGTCAAAATGAAATGACAAAATGGCAACGATGGATCTCTCATGGGGATGGAAGCCACAAGTGAAACAAAGCCAAGCTTCACACTATAGGGACACCCCCTCCACTGTGCTGGCCTGCACTAGAGGAAGGGCTACCATAAACTTATCCAAATCAGGAGCTCAAGAGAGCACAAGAGAGCCCACAAACATATATGGTCCTCATTCAAGGACACGTGATGTTTAAAAGCAACCAGCTTTTCATGAAAAGCTGCAGTAATAATTTTCATTATTAACTGTTGGGAATATGTCATTTTACACACAAATACATTGCCTTTCCTAAAGGATCCCAGGCCACACAGAGCTGCTGTGGATGCCGTGAAACACTCACCAGGGACAATAACAGTAAAGGCAGAGAAAGGAAAAAAATATATTTCCACCCTCTTTCTCCTTTCATTCCAGCATGCACCTGTGACAACAGACAATAAGACTCTGGTCTCATGGGTGGATAAAACCAGGGCCCTGAGCTGTGCCCAACCACACCTACCATTCCACACCAGAGCCTGGAAGGGAGTCTGTCTTGGGCCAGCAATGTGTTCTCTGAGTACACCTCTGGGCAGCCCTGCATACTTTACTGGGGAACACAGATAAGAGAGGACTCTGTCTTCAGGAGCTTAAATAGCCAGGAAGAAGAGCACAGCAGAGAACAAGGTATAGAATAGATGCCCTAACTAGCACACATGAGAGCAAAGATGGAAGATGAATTCCACTTGAGTGATTTAACAATTTATACACTTTAACTGTTAGCTGCTCAAAGTGGTTTAAACAATTAGTTGGGTTTTAAATTTTTCATGTCTCATAACTGTAAATAAAGAAGGGCCTTAGGCACATTTAGATAAATGTCTCAATGAGTCAACTAATAACCAGTGTTTTCCATTACTCCCTGAGGTGGTCTGTTAGATAGCATTCCTGGGAAAGGTGACTGTTACCGAGACCTCACTCACATTATTTAACCACTCTGAGCTTCCATTTTCTCATCTGTATAATGTGGATTAAAAGGAAAAACTCACTAAAGTGAGTCACACTAAATTAGGAGATATAAATGGTAAGCATAGTTTGGCTTCAATTCAATTCAATTATTTCTATAACACTGTGAGCCTCTTATGAATGGCTGCCATGATATTTCCATCTTGTTTTATTGGGTACCATGACTGGTACCCTGTTCAATGTCAGTGCTTAAATACTTAATGAATTTGTTTAATCCCAGTAATCATAGCTTATTTGCATGAGTTGCCTTTTTGACTCCATGAAACAGTTTTGTAAATCATTATCAGATCAATAATGTGCTCAGAAATACCACCTACCCTCTGAAGAGCAGAGCATGTTCAAGAGAATGGAGGTGCCATTGCTCCTTAGAAAGCATTATCCACAGGCTCTCCGCAAAGCTCATGGCAGTGCCACATTGAACAATGCTGAGAATTCACCTTATGGCCACGAAGGAAAAAAATCAAAAATGGGGAAAAGTCAAAGTCCATTTTATTTTCTCTGAGGTGAACACATCTGGAAGATATTAGAGAAACCCTCTCGGGAGATATAAAAGCCCTTTCTGGAGAAATAAAAGAACTAAAATCTAACCAAGTTGAAATAAAAAAAGCTATTAATGGGACGCCTGGGTGGCTCAGTTGGTTAAGCAGCTGCCTTCGGCTCAGGTCATGATCCCAGCGTCCTGGGATCGAGTCCCACATCGGGCTCCTTGCTTGGCAGGGAGCCTGCTTCTCCCTCTGCCTCTGCCTGCCACTCTGTCTGCCTGTGCTTGCTCTCGCTTCTCTCTCTATGACAAATAAAAAAATAAATAAATAAATAAATAAAAAATAATTTAAAAAAAAAGGCTATTAATGAGGTACAATCAAAAATGGAGGCTCTCACTGCTAGGATAAATGAGGGAGAAGAAAGAATTAGTGATATAGAAGACCAAATGACAGAGAATAAAGAAGCTGAGCAAAAGAGGGACAGATGGCTGATTTCATTTTTTAACATTTCTATTGCACTTTGTTTACACACAGTATTTTATAATTGTAGTTAAGTATATAGGAAGTAGTTTCTAAGCTTTTTAATATTTAGTTATGATTCTAAAGAGCCAAAAATAAAATTAGTTTTGCTAGGAAATTTCCCAAAGGCTTCAGGCTATTCCAAATTTAAATTTAATTTTACATTGTCCAGGCATTATTTTCCATTGTTCCCAGTCCTTTTCATTTTTGGAAAGAAGGGAGGCTCAGAGAGGGCTTCAGACCAAATTACTTCACAGGATCCCTGACCTTCTGTCCTTGAAGACAGAAAACTCACAAACTGCATATAAAAAAGATTCAGGATTACCCAAGAAACGTATTTCACAGTGATTTTTCTTTCTGACTTAATTAAGGTAGAAAATATTAATGAGATCTATATTATTCCTGAACTTTTTTCCTTCTGAAAAAAAATCTCATTGACATTTCTCTGACTTCATATCTAAGCCCAGGTTGTTGTCAAAATTCACAAAATTCAAGTGTCTATTTTCCTAGTGTCTCAACAACTCTGTGTATACATGTGTAAAATTCATATATGCCTGTAAACTTATAAGCAGGCAATACTTATTTGGATAATTTGGAAACTACAGAAGAGGATAACAGATAAAATTATTATATATAATTCTGTATTTCAAAGATACACGCTTATCTATAGATGGTTACCAGAGGGGAGGTGGGTGGGGGGATGGGTGAAATAGGTGATGGAGATTAAGGGGTGCCCTTGTCATGAGGAGCACCAGGTGTTGTGTGGAAGTGTTGAATTACTATATTGAGAATATTACAATGTTTGTTAACTACGTGGAATTTAAGTAAAGAGCTAAAAAATAAAAAATAAAGAACATCCTTTCAATCTTTAGTTTTCTACATATAAATGAATATTTTTAAAGTAGCACTTGATGTTATATGCAACTAACAAATTGTTGAACACTACTTCTAAAACTAATGATGTACTATATGTTGGCTAATTGAACATAATAAAAAAAACAATAAAGTCATCCTCAAATATATGAGTTTCCAGACATACATTCAAACAAATAAGTTGCTTTGTTCTCTAATTGTTTAACTTAGATAAGTCATTAACATTTCTGTGTTATTAAATGTTATTCTACAATATTCATATTCCATTACGTGGATCCCCATATTAAGCATAACCATTCTCTGCTATTGGAAATTTAGGGAATTTTTACTTCTTTACTAATATAAGTAACAAACATTATGAAAGTCCTAGTAGATAAGTCTTTGTATGTGCCTCCAAAAGTTTCCTAGGACAGAATCCTAGAAGTGGAGTCACTGGGCAAGAAGTATCTTGGTGCTTATGGTCCACAGAGAGCCTTACTATGCCTTTCAGTTATAGAAGAGAACAAATCCTTGTCCCCAAAGCCCTGGGTATTAGCCACATTTTATTTTTTTTATTTCTTTTTTGTTTTGTTTTTTAAATATTTTGTTTTATCTGTGGAGAAACAGATGAGTCATATGTGGGTGACACCTGTCTTAGGAGCTTATGACACACTTTTTGGGTTTCTTTTTGGCATTTTTTAAAAATTTTTTCAATTTATTTATTTTCAGAAAAACAGTATTCATTATTTTTTCACCACACCCAGTGCTCCATGCAATCCGTGCCCTCTATAATACCCACCACCTGGTACCCCAACCTCCCACCCCCCCGCCACTTCAAACCCCTCAGATTGTTTTTCAGAGTCCATTGTCTCTCATGATTCACCTCCCCTTCCAATTTACCCCAACTCCCTTCTCCTCTCTAACACCCCTTGTCCCTTAAGCAGTAAATTTTAAACAGCTAGAATTGATTCAGGTCCACCATTATCAAGAAACCTTGCTGCCATGATTGTAAATAAGACCCATCTATGCCAACCCGCAAGATGGATACAGTGTGTTTGCAACACCTCCCAGCCCTCAACTGTCTATAACCGTAATCTTAGCTCCAGACACCCTAGTTCTTTCTAGATCCAAACACTGGGTAGTCCTATGGTACTTATGTCATTTTATCAAGGAAAAAAGTATCTAAGAATGTTAAAAATATTAAATACCTAATAAACACTTCTGAGAAGATTCACATTTCTAAAGACCAGATATGAGACAATGATTAATGCAAAGAACATGCTGGAGAGGTAATGGTTTGATCATCAGTGTAGAGAAAGTGGTTTGATCTCATTCTTTCCTCAATCTCTGTATCATGTAGACACCATCAATACAGGACAGAAGCCAGCTCTGCTTGGCAGGGAATCCAGAGCCAGTAACAAGGAGTGCAAAATGATGCCACTGCCTTCCTCTGTCTCTCTTTCCCTCTCTATCTCTGACTCTTGTTTCTGGCCTATTTTATCCTGGATTCACTGGTCCAAGATACCTTTCCAGAAGGAAAAAAGCAAACCAGCAGGCTAGGAAAAGCTGGATTTGCCCCAAAAGTGATCACACGGACAACAGCCAAGTGTGTCCATTGACAGAAAGCAGATCTGAGGAAGGAAAGTGAGCAGCAAACCTGCCACCCACTCATGTGCCATTTTTTAGAAGATTTGGGAGGAAACTGTGATTTCTCACCCAGATATATACAGAGCTTCAGAGAAACTATCCTTGTTCTCTGCAAGCATAACCGGGCTTTTAAGTTTATTTAACTGCAAAAAAGAGAACCTACAGCTCAGGCTGCTCAGAGACAATGTCTATCATCAGTTGTAATCATGAAGGCTGTTTCCCACTTCCTCAGCCTAACACACCACTAGTTATTTTCTGCAAGATTTAAAAAATAAGTCCATAAAAACTTATAAATCTATGATAATGGGTACACAATGTAGAAAAAGGTAATTTGTGATATCGATAACAAAGGGCAGCAGAACTATATAGAAGCAGAATTTTTGTATGCAGTTGAAGTTAAGTTGGTATCAATTCAAATTAGGTTGTTATAACTTTAGAATGTCATACCTAATTGTCACTGTAAACACAAAGAAAATATAATAAAACATACACCAAGAAAATGAGAAGGGAATCAAAACATGTCACTACAAAAGTCAACTAAACACGAAGGAAGGCAGTAAAGGAGGAAGACAGTAATGAAGGAAATGAGGGACAAAACAGAAAACAGAAAACAAAATGCCAAAAGTAGTTCTGTTTTTATGAATGATAACCTTAAATACCAATATACTAAACTTATCAATCAAAAGGCATATAATCAAAGGGATTAAAACGGAAACAAAACAAAACAAAACAAAACAAAAAATATGACTCAACTATATGCTGTCGATAACAATCATAAATAATATACACCAAACATCAGAGCTCCAAAAGATATGAGGCAGACAACTTAAAATTGAAGGGATAGATAGTTCCACAATAATGACTAGAGACTTCAATGCCCCACTCTCAATAATGGTTAGATATCAAACAAAAGATACATATGGCTCTGGAGGCCTCACACTACCCTATAGACCAACTGGACCTAAAAAACCTACAGAGAGCAACCTACCCAACAACAGCAAAATTATACATTTCTCTCTAGTACACATGTAACATTTGCCAAGATAGACCATATGTTATGCCATGAAACCAGTTTTAATAAATTTTAAAAGACTGGAATGATACAATGTATCTTTTCTGATCATAGTAAAATTAACTATTTTTAAATCAATAGCAAATCAATAAAATATCTATTTTATAGCTAGTTTTATAGCTATTTTATAGCTATAGGGAATAGAAATTCCCTAAATTTCCAATTTATTGCTATTTAAATCAATAGCAAAAGGAAAACTGAAAAATTCACAAATACATGAAAATTAAACCAAACACTCAACCAACCAATGGGTAAAAGAAGAAATCACAAGGGAAATTAGAAAATATCTTCTGTGGGCTGAATTGTGTATGCCCTCCAACCAAAAAAGCCCCTCATACGTTGAAGTTTTAACCCCCAGTACCTTATATATAACTGTGTTTGGAGTTATCTTTAAATAAGTGATTAAGTTAGATGAGGTCATTAGGGTGGATTCTAATCCAATTTGACTACTGTCCTTGTAAGAAGAGGAAATTTGATACAGAAAGAGACACCAAAGACTCATGTACAATAACAGTGTGTAGGGGCAATAGGAAGGCAGCCACCTGCATGCCAAGGAGAGAGGCATTTGAGGCAACTGACCTTGTCAGCACCGTGATCTTGGACTTACAGCCTCCAGAACTATGAGGAAATAAATTTGTTGTTTAAAATGCCCTTTCCATGTCACTTTGTTATGGCAGCCCTAGCAAACTAATACAGTTTAAGACAAATGCCCTGAGACAAATGACAATGAAAATGCAACATACCAAAATTTATAGGATGAACCGAAAGCAGTACTAAGAGGGACACTTATAGCTGTAAGTATTTACATTTAAACAGAAGAAAGATCTCAAATCAACAACCTAAATTTATACCTTAAAAAAATTGAAAGTGAAAAATAAACTAAACTCAAAATCTGAAAGAAGTAAGAAAATAAATATGAGAGGTGACTAATAAAGATGAGAAAAGCTATAGAGAAAATCAGTGAAACCAAAAGTAGGTTCTTTACAAAGATCAATAAAATTGACACATCTTTAGCTAGATTGACTAAGAAAAAAAGAGAGAAACTCAAATCACTAAAATCAGAAATGAGAGCAGGAATATTACTACCATTTTACAGGGGGAAAAAAGGATTATAAGAGCATAGTTTGAATGATTATATGTTAACAAATTGGATAACCTAGACAAAATGGGTAAATTCCTATCTATACACAACCTACCAACACTGATAATGAAGAAGAAGAAAAATCTGAATAGACCTACAACTAAATAAGAATCAGACGAGATCGGGCGCGTTCAGGGTGGTATGGCCGTAGAGAGAGTCAATTATCATATGGTTTCACTTATTTGTGGAGCATAACAAATAGCATGGAGGACATGGGGAGTTAGAGGAGAAGGGAGTTGGGGGAAATTGGAAGGGGAGGTGAATCATGAGAGACTATGGACTCTGAAAAACAATCTGAGGGGTTTGAAGTGGCAGGGCGTGGGAGGTTGGGGTACCAGGTGGTGGGCATTATAGAGGGCATGGATTGCATGGAGCACTGGGTGTGGTGAAAAAATAATGAATACTGTTATGCTGAAAATAAATAAATTTAATTTAAAAAAAAAAGAAATAGAATCAGTAGTCAAAAACCTCCCAACATGTATTACATGGAGCGCTAGGTGTGGTACATAAACAATGAATTCTGGAACACTGAAAAGAAACTTAAAAAAATAAATAAAATTTTAAAATAAAAAAAACAAACGAACAAACTTCCCAACAACAACAAAAAGCCCTGAACCAGACTGCTTGGCTGATGCACTCTACCAAAGGTTTAAGGAAGGAGTAACATCACCTCCTCAAACTCTCTTAAAAAACTGAAAAAGAGGGGACACTTATTCAGTGAGGTTAGCATTACCTTGATATCAAAGACACTACAAGAGCAGAAAACCACAGACCAACCTCCCTGGTGAATACTGATGCAAAAAATCCTCAGCAAAATACTAGCAAGTCAGTTCAGCAGCATATTAAAAGGATTATACACTATGACCAAGGGGAATTAATTCCTGGTATTTGAGGATGGTTCAAAATATGAAAATCAATTGATGAAACACACATTAACAGAGTGAAGGAAAAAAAACACATGATCATCTCTTGATGCAGAAAAGTATATGACAAAATTCAACACACTTTCCTTATAAAAATATTCAGCAATTAAGAATAAAAGGAAACTACAGCACAATAAAGGCCATAAAAAACAGCTAACATCATACCCAAAGGTGAAATACTGAAAGATTTTCCTTTAAGATGAACAATTTGAGAATACCTGTTTTGCTTCTAACAAGTGTAGTACTGAAAGCTCTAGCCAGATCAATTAGGCAAGAAAAAGAAATAAAATGCATCCAAATTGGAAAGAAATGCATAAAATTATCTCTGTTCACAGATGACATGATCTTATATGTAGAATATTCTAAAGATTATACACACGTGCATGCACACACACACAACTGTTAGAACTAATAAATTCAAATTCAGCAAAGTTGGAAGATACAAAATCAATATGCAGTAGAATATTCATACAGATGAAATTTTACACAGCAGTGTAACTGGATGTACTACAGCTAAAGAAAGCAATATGGGTAAGTGTTAGGTACATAATGTTGAGTGAAGAAAGGAATTCACGGAAGAATACGTGTAAGATGTAACTTCTATAAAGCTTAAAAATAAGCTTGTTTAGGATCCTTTTACATGGTTTTAGATAGAATAAATAAAGAGATGGGGAGAGAGAGAGAGAGATGTGTATACAAACACACACACAGAGGAATTATAAATACAAAGTTCCAGGAAGTAGTCCCCGTATTAGGAAGCAAAGGGATCAGGCAAAAGAGGTGCCAATTGGTTTATGAAAATTAAACTTCATAACTTACCGATATTCACCCAAATGTGGAATATAAGAAATAATGAAGAAGATCATGGGGGATTAAAAAGTAACTTACTGACACATCACATATATTATTTTGTCTACATAAAATATTACATGCTATTTTATTTTATTTTTATTTAAATTCAATCAGTCGGGGCGCCTGGGTGGCTCAGTGGATTAAGCCGCTGCCTTCGGCTCAGGTCATGATCTCAGTGTCCTGGGATCGAGCCCCGCATCGGGCTCTTTGCTCAGCGGGAGCCTGCTTCTCTCTCTCTCTCTCTCTGCCTGACTCTCCGCCGACTTGTGATCTCTCTGTCAAATAAATAAATAAAATCTTTAAAAAAAAAAAAATAAATAAAAATAAAAAATAAATTCAATCAGTCAACATATAGTAAATCATTAGTTTCAGATGCAGTGTTCAATAATTTATCAGTTGCATATAACTACTTTATTTTATTTTTTTAAAAGATTTTATTTATTTATTTGAAAGAGAGAGAGATCACAAGTAGGCAGAGAGGAAGGCAGAGAGAAAGAGGGAAGCAGGCTCCCTGCTGAGCAGAGAGTCCAATGTGAAGCTCAATCCCAGGACCCTGAGTTCACGACCTGAGCCAAAGACAGAGGCTTAACGCACTGAGCCACCCGGGCACCCGTTTTCTTTTTCTTTTATTTTTTTTTTTAAGATTTTATTTATTTAACTTTATTTTATTTTTTAAAAGATTTTATTTATTTATTTAACAGAGAGAGAGAAACAGCAGAGAGAGAAAGAGAAGCAAACTCCCTGCTGAGCAGGGATCCGAAAGTGGGACCTGATTCCAGGACTTTGGGATCACAACCTGAGCCAAAGGCAGATGCTTCACTAACTGAGCCACTCAGGCACCCCCATATAACTATTTAAAAGGAAAAATGAATTTATCAGTTGTAACAGAAGGGAAGTTATACACAGAAAAGAAATAACATAGAGATGATCAGGTAGAAAATTGGAATTCAAAAAATGGTAAGATGGAAAGCTGTACTGATATCCTGAAATAGAGAATGAAAATAATATATTCTCATAATATATTTAAAATATGTATCTCATGATATTTTCAAGTAACTGATTGTTTCCACTTATCATTCCTAGTTAGTCTAGGAAATAATTATTTTTAAAAGCCTCCTAAAACCAAGCAAGCCAAAGGGGAAAATAGGTATTACAGAACCACTTAAGTCTCAAAAGAGTCACCAAACCAAGAGGTCCTGTACATTATGCAGAAGTAGAAAAAGGGAATTTTAAAAATTCATTCTTTATAAATAAATAGTCCTTTCACTTTCTGTTTGCCAAAATAATGTTCATGTTAATCTTTGTTTAAACAACTAGTTTTGCTACAGATGGTGCAACTTGATATTAAAAAGAATTTCTAGATACTGTTTAAAAATTTTCCCATAAGATGTGTAAGTACAGTTAACACAAGAATGTTAAATATGAATGGATATTACTCATCACACAAAGGGTTAACAGGATACCCAAAGGCTTGGGGAAGTCTTTTTGACGGAGGTTTACCAGGACAATTTAAGGATTTACTTGAATTAAAAACAATCAGATGCATTTAAGATCCAATTTGAATTATTTCCCCCAAGGAAAATAGTTCAAATAGCTAGTTGGCCTGGTGGTGTGATTTTTGCAGTTTACAGTTCAGGTTTGTAGTTTAAAAAGATGGGCTTGCAACAGTCAGGTGGTGACTGGGCCCAGTGAGGCATACAAAGTAGACATATTAGTAATAAAGCCAAGCATGCGTGGTTGTCCTTAGCTAGCTTGCAGCAGAAGACGGTGATTGTTCAGTATAGCCCCCAAAAAAATCACAATAAAAAAAGACTGGTGCCCATTTTTTCCAGGGTTAACACAAATGTAGCAAGATAGAAGTGCTGGTCCTTGGGCTAAGTAATACTTTGGACATAAAAGATGCAATCCCTTTTTTCAAAGCAGATGGTTGGAATGGGAAAGACTTCCATTTGGAAAATTCACTGCAGTATAAAAAGTGTTAAAATCTCAACCAAATAAGCAAAAAATCCGTTTTGGAAAGATTTTTTTAATCAGAAAAAAACCTGTGAGAGGAAATCAGACTAACATTCACTCCAATTGGCTGGAAAATTCAGAAAATAAATCATTAACATTGGATAGGCTTATGACAAATCTGGTTTTTAAAGAGATAAGTCATTTCTATTCTATTACCTAAAAAAACAAAAGTATACTCCTCCCAAAACAAACCAGAGAGACTTGTGTGTTTTCAAGGGAGATGATATAAGACCTCACGTTAATGAAAGGAGTATGGGCCCTGAGAAAAGCTAGATTTTTTTCTTTCATAGTCATTTTTCCCAGGTAGACCAATGAATGTGTGAGTCCAAGGATAAAAAAAATCAGCATTGTTAATAGGAATACAGATTAACTGTAAGTGTCTTAATATATTACCGTATGAAACATAAGATCATTATTATTTTGATGGGTTAGACAGCTCTCTGGAAGACCATTTTACACTTTTTGTTAATATTTTTGATACTGTGTGTGCATGTATACCATATGCTCAGCAGTGATATCCCATATAAGAAAAAGGAAGGCTATTTTTAACAAACTTTTCTGACCTCCCTTTAATTTGAAATCAACAAGATATTCAAGTGTACATGGCAGATTTAGTCCCTATCTCATGTTCCTAGATAGACCCTGCTGGCAACATATTTTAGTCTATTTCCTAAGCTCTTCTTAGAAAACTGCCTGGATAGAGGAGATACTCATCCTGGTGGCCTAGAGCAGACACATGGATCGGAAACATCACAGACAATGATGGACCGCGCCAAATTTCTCTATACACCACAAATCTCTCCCCTGTGTGTGACATACATTTGAATAATTCCAGGCTTCAGGGGTTCCATCAATTAATGAGAGAAGGTCCTGGAATCTCCAACTATGATTTTGGGTTTATCTATTTCTTCTTGTGATCTATCACTTTTTGCTTCATAAATGTCATAGCTCTTCTTAAGTCCATGCCCCTTTTGGGGCACCTGGGTGGCTTGGTCAGTTAACCCTCTGCCTTCGACTCAGGTCATGGTCCCAGTGTCCTGGGATCAGTCCCTCATCTGGCTCCCTGCTCAGCAGGGAACCTGTTTCTGCCTCTCCCTCCCTCATTTTCTCTCACTCTCTCTCTCTCTCCCCCTCTCTCACACAAATAATAAAGTCTTTAAAAAATTATTTTTTTTAAAAGTATTATGCCCTTTTGATAGATTACCCCTTTATGACATGGCCATCTTTATTCCTAGTAATATTCTTTCCTCTATAATCCACTTGTTCTAATATTAATATAGCCACTCTACTTTTCTTGTATCCATTTTAGTATTGTATGTTTTTTTCCCTCTTTTTACTTTTAACCTATCTGTGCCTTTATACTTAAACTGGGTTCTTTTAGGGGTGCCTGAGTGACTCAGTCAGTTAAGTTTTGGCTCAGGTCATGATCTCAGGGTCCTGGGATGAAGCCCTGTGTTGGGCTCCTTGCACAGTGGGGAGTCTGCTTCTCCCTCCCCCTCTCCTTCTGTTCTTTCTCTCTCTCTCTCTCTCTCAAACTAATTAATTAAATATTGTTTAAAAAATAAAGTGAGGGGGAGAGCCTGGGTGGCTCAGTGAGTTGGAGCCTCTGCCTTCAGCTCAAGTCATGATCCCAGGGTCCTGGGATCAAGCCCCGGGTCAGGCTCTCTACTCAGCAGGGAGCCTGTTCCCCCGCTCCCTGCCTCTCTGCCTACTTGTGATCTCTGTCTGTCAAATAAATAAATAAAATCTTCAAATAAATAAATAAATAAAGTGGGTTCCTTTATACATAAGGTATTCAGTCCATTCTCATATAATGTGATTATTGCATATTTAGGTTTAAATATACCATCTTGCTATTTGTTTTCTATTTATTCATCTATTCCTTGCTCCCTTTTTCTCTTTTTCTGCCTTATTTTGCAGTAACTGAGTATTCTGTATGATCCATATTATTCCTTTTGTAGCTGGCTTATTTGCTATAATTCCTTGTTAGCTTAGTTGTTGCCTTAGGATTTACAATATACATCTTTAGCTTCTTACAGTCTAAGTTAAAACTGTATTATACCTGTTCCTCTCTAACACAAAATACTAATATTTGTATTCATAACTATATACATCTATAATGCACAAAGGTACACTTAAAATAATATGCTCCCCTTTCTTTCTTCCCAACCTTTGTGCTCTTGCTGTCATACTTTTACATGTGTTATAAAACATGTACTGCATTTTTATTATTTTTTAAATTATTATCTTTTGAAGACAATAAGAAGAAATACACTTATTGACTAAAACCATTTACATTCTTGGCACTCTTCGTTCCTTTGTGTAGATCCATTTTCCTCCAGGAGAGCTCACCCCACTCCTGCCCTTGCTGTACCTTGCACTCCCCTCTGTTGTGTCACTTACTGCACACTTTGCATACTTGTTTATATATCTACCCCTCAACTATACCATGAGAACAATACCTAGCATTGCACAAACCAACACCAAGCTTAAGATAGAGGGACAAGATCAGCTATAACAACTCACATGATTAGAGCCAGGGAAAGCCATCCATTCCATGGAGTAGGAGAAACTAGCATGTTTTAGCATCTCCCATGCACCTAAGCACAATAGATGGGATGCTGCCACAGCTATGTCTATGTATAGACAACAATATGGTCTGGCCATGCTCACACTTCAAATCAGCATGCCTACAAATGATTAGTGTGCTCCTAAAATCCACTTGCTGAAGTTTCCCTCTTATCACCCTCTTTTTAAACTCTGGGGTCCTAGAATTATCAGGAAAATTCCAAGGGTGTTAGATTCCCATTCCCAAGTCTGCCAACACATCCTCCTCCTGCCATTCTCATTCCATTCTCTTCCTCTGTGACAGTGCTTCCAATTGTAAGCCTACAAGCAAACCCTCTGAGACTCTGCTTCAAGACAATTTCCCATGACCCTATCCTACAGATCCTGATTCAGAAAAGTGGATAGCTCAGGGAGCTATATTTTTACAACACCCAAGGGATTTTGAAATAGTACCACACTGTGAGAAACACTGGCACAGAAGATGAATCTCATACTCTCCAGCGTGATATCAACATCTGCTCATGGTATCATCCTCAAATCTTTCCAAAATAAATCTCCATTTAGCTTTTTTTTTTTAATTTTTAATTTTTTATAAACATATATTTTTATCCCCAGGGGTACAGGTCTGTGAATCGCCAGGTTTACACACTTCACAGCACTCACCAAAGCACATACCCTCCCCAATGTCCATAACCCCACCCCCCTTCTCCCAACCCGGGTGGCCGGCTCCTGGCAAGCGGCAGAGCAAGGGAGCACAAAATCCTTTTAGCTTTAACAGTCTCTAGGGAACAACATGGTCTCAGCCACTGTTCCCCAGTGGTTATGTCTTCTTGTCATCTTCCATCTTAAGCATAACTTCTCTGGGAGAAGGAAGAACACTCAGAAAACTAGGAATAGAAAGAAACTTCTCTCATATGGTAAAAAGAATTTGTGAAAAACACACAGCTAACATCAAATTCAATGGGAGAAGACTGAAAGCTTCCGTGCTAAGATCAGGAACAAATCAAGAATGCCTGTTTTCACCACTGTTGTTCAATACTGTACTGGAAGTTCCAGCCGAAGCCATTAGGCAAGAATTAAAAACATCCAAATTGGAAAGGAGAAAGTAAAACTATCTTCATTTGCAGATGATATGATCCTATGATCCTACATATAGAAAATCCCCCCAAAAAAATTGTTTCATAGGAAAACTACTAAAGCTAACAAATGAATTTAGCAAGTTGCAGGTGAAATAGCAACACAAAAGTGTATTGTATTTCTCCATACCAACAATGAACAATCTGAAAAATAAATTAACATGATTCCATTTACAACAGTAACTAAAAGAATAAAATAAATTTATCTAATAATAAATTTAATAATTAATTTAATTAATTTAATGGTTAATTAAATTAAATGATTCATTAATTAATGAAATAAATTTAACCAAGGAGGTGAAAGATTTGTTTACTGGAAACTTCAAAACATAGCTGAAAGAAATTAAAAAGACTTAAATAAATGGAAAGACATCTCATGTTCATGGCTAGAAATACTTAATAACGCTAAAATGTCAGTTCTCCCTAAGGCATGGGTGCCTGGGTGGCTCAGTCATTAAGCATCTGAGCCTTTGGCTCAGGTCATGATTCCAAGGTCCTGGGGTTGAGCCCCACATCAGGTTCCATGCTCAGCGGGAAGCCTACTTCTCCCCCTCCCACTGCCTTGTTTGTGTCCCCTCTCTCACTGTGTCTCCCTCTGTCAAATAAATAAAATAAAATCTTTAAAAGAAATACTACAATCTACTAAAACAATCTACAGATTCAATACAATCTCTATCAAAGTTCCCATGGCCATTTCTGCAGAAATGGAAAAGCCAGTCCTCAAACTCATGCAATCTCAAGGAGCTCCAAAAAACCCAAAACACCTTGAAAAAGAACAGTTTCAGCACTTAGATTTCCTGATTTCAAAACTTACTACAAAGCTACAGTACTATAAACAGTGTGGTACTGGTATAAGGATAGACATATAAACTTAATGGGATAAAATTAAGAATCCAGAAATAAACCCATAATTTATGGCCAATTGATTTTCCACAACAGTGTCAAGACTATTCAATAGAGAATGAACAGTCTTTTCAATAAATGGGGCTAAGACAACTAGATTCTCACATGCAAAAGAATAAAGTTGGATCCCTTATACCTTATGAAATAACTCAAAATCGAGCATCTATTTAGATAAAACCATAAAACTCCTAGAAAAAACATGGAGGTAAATCCACATGACCTTAGATTTGGCAATGGATTCTTAGATATGACACTGAAAGCATGAAAAGAAAAAAAAAAACCGATAATTGGACTTCATCAAAATTAAATTCTGTCAGTTGTATCTCAGTAAAACTGAAAAAAATAAATTTTAAAAAATGATTCTCTGTGCATCAAAGAACACTATCAAGAAATTGAAAAGACAACCTATTTAATGGGATAAATTGTTTGACTCATATATACCTGATTTAATACTCTGAATATATAAAGAACTCCTACAACTTAACAAAAGACAACCCAATTTTTAAATGGGCAAAGGACTTGAATGGACATTTCTCCAAAGAAGACAGAAGCACAGGAAAAGACTCTCAACATCATTAGAGAAAGGCAAATCAAAACCATGATGAGATATCACTTCACACCCAAAAGGATGGCTAAAATCAAAAGGACAGAAAATAATCGATATTGGCAAGTAACGGAGAAACTGGAGCCCAAATACATTAGAAATGGTAATATAAAGTGTGGAAATATTTGTAAAAAGTATTCTGGCAGATCTTCAAAAAGTCAAATATAAGTTACCACTCAACCCAGCAATTCTGCTCGGTAGATATCCAAGATAATTGAAAACAGGGATGCAAACAGATAACTGTATGACAATGTTCATTGCAGCACTATTCACAATAGCCAAAATGTGGAAAGAACCCAGGTGTCTACAGGTAGGTAGATGAATGGATAAACAAAATTTGTATTCATACAATAGAATGTTAATTGCCCATAAAAAGGAAGTTCTAATACGTGCTACAACATAGATGAACTTTAAAAAATATATATTGTTACTAAGTAAATAATCCAGACACAAATGGACAAATATTGCTTGATTTCACTTATATGGAATATCTGGAATAGATAAATTCATTAGAGATGGAAGGTAGATTAGAGGTACTGGGGGCCAAGAAGGGAGGAGGGAGAGTTACTCCTTACTGGATACAGAGCTCCTGTGGAGAGAGAGAAAAATGTTTTCGAATTAGATAGTGGTGATGGTTGCACACATGTAATTAGTACCACTTAAGTATACAAGTAGTTGTATACTTAAAGAAGGTTAAAATGGCAACTTTTATGTTACATATTGCAACACAAGGAAAACAATTTTAAAAACTAATTTAAACCTTGTAATTTATATAAACTAGCATTTTTATACCCATCTCCTAGGTGAGAAGATAACAGAGTAAGTAGCTCTGCAGAAAACTGAGTAGCTAAAAATGAGTAACGCTGAAAAATAAAGCAATGAGGTTATTTCTGTACTAAGGTCTTAGATCCACACCCATCACACAGATGTGTTCCATGCAGATAAACACCTTGGGCGGTGCAGGGGAGGAGCAGCGCTGGAGATACAACGCAACTAATGCTGGCCCTGAACCCAGCCTCATCCAGCCCCATCCAGTTCCATCTCTCTCCCATCCTGCCCCTAGCCCCTGTCCTATCCACCACCACCACCACCCACCCACCCCG
The DNA here is from genome assembly GCF_009829155.1 of Mustela erminea. Lineage (NCBI taxonomy): Eukaryota > Metazoa > Chordata > Mammalia > Carnivora > Mustelidae > Mustela > Mustela erminea. The sequence continues at coordinate 27,635,068 of NC_045618.1, forward strand.
CCTCCCAACAGGTCCTCCTTGGTGTCAGTCCCGCAGAACCTGGCACAGAGGCTCCGAGCTGGGTGCAAGCTCAGCTCCACCCGTGGCGCGGTATCCTGGGCTCTGCCAGGCTCATGCCCACAGCGGAGCAGAGCTCGGACCTGGCGTGGAGGTAGCACAGCCAGCCGGGGCCTCTACCGGAGGGGTCGAGGCAGGAGGGAGCCCTCTGTGGACGTAGCGCGCCTGCAAGGAGGCACACACGACTTAAGGCAGGACAGTGTGGGGTCTGTGGACGCTTGTGGAGTCTCCCCAGAAGAGATGTGAGGTGATCCGGCAGGTCTTACACACAGAGAAAGTCGTAGCGGTGCGCTGACATCCCGAGGACAGGGAGAACGGCTTAGACAACCTAGCTCGCCGTTTGCCAGCACGACCACTTTCCAGTATGTTAAACTCTCTAGGCAAGCGACAAGTGTGGTTGAAAAATTGGCGAAGACATTTGTCCATCTCCCCCCCTCCCCCCGCCTTGAGGCTTCGCTGGATCCTATCTTATTTTTAATTCGGATAAACCTGATCACAGAAGCAAATATTTCTAGAACCTTCCTGGGAGGGAGGAGGCCAAGCTCCAGAGTAGCCTCTGAAGGGTGGACACACACAAGCTGGGACTTTGGGGGCACTTGCCAGCAGAGGGCAGGCAGGGCCTGCTCATGTGAGGATTGCGCAGTTTCTGTCAGCTCTGGTCCACACGTCCCCAGGTGTGACACACGCTACCTTTCCCACAGCTGTGTATTCTCTGGCACACCATTCTGCAGAATGTTCCAGAATGCATTCTGAGAATAAAAGCCAGACTTCTGTAGCTGCCTAACCCCTCTTGCCTGATGGAGATGGAGAAAGACCTCTTATCTGATGCCCAGTGGCCCAACTGCACTGGGACTGCTCTCAGGAACAGGATCTCATATGCTGGCCGGATGATGAATGGCCTGGACCATTCACACTCTGAGCCCTAAGATTCAGCTCCTGCAGCAGAATCCTACAAAGCAGCCTCCTGCCCAGCTCAGCATCACCCTTCCTGAACTTCACTACAGTTCTTCTTTGAGCTCAAGCACCAAAGCTCCCCTTATGAATCCAGAGTCCAAGTCTGCCACAGGCTTATAAAATCACAGATATCAAGGATACTGTGGATTATACACCAGATGGACCCAATTAACTCCCCAACTAATGTGAGTGGGGAAGGAAATAGCTCATTAGACACTTGTAAACTACCAACTCTCACAGCTGTGTTCTAATTACAGTACATTCACATAGAAAAATAATTGGGCCTTTGCTGATAGGCTGTTCATGACCCTTCTAAACTTGGAATCATACAGTGCCCAACTTCAGTCTAACTACCAGCACTGTTGGCCTTAGGGCTAATTGACCAAATGTTAATCTGCCAGTTAAAGATAGCAATCAGTAAGAGTTGATTGGAGAACATGAAAATAAATCCATAAACCCCCTAAATAATTCCACCCTATCATATACTCTATAAACTATGAATAGATGCAAAGCAAATAATAATACTATGAAATGTTACAATACTATTTCTCCATTTTTCACAGATGTATATGCCTCAAATTAAGAAAGCTCACAAGCATAGACAAAATTCCAAACTAAGAAATATTAAATTTTGGAATTCTATATTTCATAATAGCCTACAGTTGTTCTTTTGTGAGTATTAACCCAGGCACTGTTCTGGGAAGGGGATTATGAAAATTGAGTTGGTTGGCCCATCCCCTAATTGAGCAGGTAAATCTCCAACAAGCATACCACAAAGTAAAAGTGTAAAAAAACAGACAGAGGGATATCAGAGGACTTCCCACAAGAACTGCTAGATGAAGCTTCACACAGAGAATTGAAGATTAGTCTTCAAAATAGAGTCAAGTTTTAAGACATAGATAGAAATGAAAATTTTAAATGGGATTCCACTCTCAAAAATCAGATCCAAAGGCAGTTGTCTAATCACCTAAGTTAAGATGCATATGAAAGTACAGTAACATCATAAAATCACCAAAAAATGCTGTTTTGAGAGACTTGCAGCCACAGCTGCTTCATTACCAGAATACCCGCTATCATCATTGGTACCGTTCATCCTCATAATGTGGAGTGTCCACCTCTTGTGAGGAAGTATCACCAGGAAGCTGCCCTGTGAGTGAGCCAGGGAAAGCCACCATGGCCACCAGCTCACCTTCACTCTCCTAGGAAGAAGAATGTCTTAGGAGATATCAGGGTCAGAGAGACAAGAAAGCACTGGCATTACTTCAGCAGCCTGACCTAGAGGATGCCATGCTTCTTTCATCCCAGTAGTGTGTCACACTACAACCCTCTCCCAGCCTGAGTGACAGAAATTAGACCACTTTAAGTAGCTTGGCTATTTCCAGATGTTTCTCATATTATCTCCATAGCGCCCAAAAAGTGATCACTGTGCTGGGCATAGCTTCTCTTCTCAGAGCTGTGATAACTACCTCCCTTTAACCTCCTGAAATGAGTCTAGGCTCTTGCTAGTAAGGTCTCCAGAGTCCAAACATACCACCTGTAGACTATGCAACCAGCCAAGCCCATGCTGAACATTTATTTCTGTCTCATAATGCTCATGTAACCACCAGACATGGATTATTGGTACGCCCACCTTAAAATAAAGGGAAGGAGACTGAGACCTGGTATAAGCAGCAGCCCCAGGTTTGATTACAGGTTGCAGGGCACTGAGGTCTGCTCTCAACTACCCCTCAGACAAGCAGACCATTCCTGGTACACCGTCTTCTTAACCCACAATTGCCCAGGCTAATAGAAACAACTGTGCTGGGGGGTGGCTGGGTGGCTAGGTGGCTCAGTGGGTTAACCCTCTGCCTTCGGCTCAGGTCATGATCCCAAATCTTGGGATCAAATCCCGCATCAGGCTTTCTGGTGAGTGGGGAGTCTACTCCCCCCACCCCACCTGCCTCTCTGCCTACTTGTGATCTCCGTCCGTCAAATAAATAAATAAAATCTTTAAAAAAAAAAAAAAGAAACAACTGTGCTCGTGTATGACATGTATAAATAAGTATGCATGTGTATGTATATGTGAATGTGTATGCATGTAAATATGTGTGTATATGTGTCTCTGATACATGTGTAAATGTGTATGTATATACTGCACACATGTATATATATGTGAGAAATGGATGTAATGTATATGTGTATAAATATGTTCATATGTGTGAATGTACGTGCACATATGCATGTGTATGCAGGTGTATGTCTAAATGTATACATGTATGTATAAATGTGTGCATGTGTATATATGTGTCTACATGTATAAAATATATATGTGTATACATATATAAATGTGTCTATATACGGTTGCATGCAAGTGAGTGTGTATGTGTGTGCATGTATGTGTATATATGCCTGCATTCTTCTATTTATGGTGGCCCTCCAAAGGTAGCTGCACAATCCCTGTTGGTTGAGCAGCATAATTATGGCAAGGAGGAAGATATGCCCCTGTTTTCTGATGCATATAGCACCTCCCACACATATTTGGATTGACCTGACCCCTCATGACAGTGACATTTGCTGACCCTTAGGGCATATTCCTGCCCATATCCTGTCAATGGCCACCAATGGCCACCAATCCATGGCACAAGGCCTCCCAATGTGCCTCCAAGGTACTGAGGGCCCCACCTCTCAACCCAGGACTCTTGGGATGGCCTAAGTACGGGTGGAGCATCAGGGGCACCTGTCTAGTGAGCACTGTATCACTGGGGCTTGTTCTCTACCTAAGTTCATGTACCTCCACAGATTTATACACCTGGGTAATGCTTGGTGGAAAGTGAGATTGACACCTAGCATGACATCTTCCTAAGAGGAGAATAACTTCTGCCACAAACAAAGCATGAATTTTATTTTGAAAACATCTCTCATCAATACCCAATACAAACTCTCAGCAGAGTCAGGAGGACAGTGGACTTCAGATGGGCAACTGGAGAGAGGACACTACCAGATCACCAAACCACTGATGCTTATCCTGCCTACATCACCCAAAGTTGTCTCCAGAAGAAATACAGGATTGAAAGAGCCCTTAAAGGTACTCTCTGCTTACTCAGCATGGCCAAGTTCTGCAGAAACCTGCAGACTGCCTGCTCCAAGCTCAAAATAAGTGAATAAGGCAAAGGCAGTGTGGCTGCCCCAGCGTAGCTGTCTGTCCCATAGTGGTGGGGATCACCTCCTTCTCATCCCTGTTCTTGGCTCTACCTCATGCCTTACTTCACCTAGATGGGGTGATGGGTGTGAATACAGTCCAAGCCCTTCCTCCTTGAGTGAAAGACCAGAAGGAAAAACAACTCTTCCTGGGGGTTGGAGCAGCTGGCAGCCTGAATAGGACCATGATCTAAAACTTTCAGCCTTCAGAATTGTGAGAAATAAATGTCTGTTGTTTGGGCTACCCGGTCGGTGGCATTCTGTTATAGCAGCCCAAGCTGACCAGAACAGTGGCTAAGATTGGAGTTACATGGTTCATTTGGGAGGTCACCCCATGAAACCAGCAAAGCAGTGAAGTTCTTTTTTTTTTAATTAATTTATTTATTTTCAGCATAACAGTATTCATTATTTTTTCACCACACCCAGTGCTCCATGCAATCCATGCCTTCTACAATACCCACCACCTGGTACCCCAACCTCCCACCCCCTGCCACTTCAAACCCCTCAGATTGTTTTTCAGAGTCCATAGTCTCTCATGGTTCACCTCCCCTTCCAATTTCCCCCAACTCCCCTCTCCTCTCTAACTTCCCATGTCCTCCATGCTATTTGTTATGCTCCACAAATAAGTGAAACCATATGATAATTGACTCTCTCTACTTGACTTCTTTCACTCAGCATAATCTCTTCCAGTCCCGTCCATGTTGCTACAAAAGTTGGATATTCATCCTTTCTGATGGAGGCATAATACTCCATAGTATATATGGACCACATTTTCCTTATCCATTCATCCGTTGAAGGGCATCTGGGTTCTTTCCACAGTTTGGCAACCATGGCCATTGCTGCTATAAACATTGGGGTACAGATGGCCCTTCTTTTCACTACATCAGTATCTTTGGGGTAAATACCCAGGAGTGCAATTGCAGGGTCATAGGGAAGCTCTATTTTTAATTTCTTGAGGGATCTCCACACTGTTCTCCAAAGAGGCTGCACCAACTTGCATTCCCACCAACAGTGTAAGAGGGTTCCCCTTTCTCCACATCCCCTCCAACACATGTTGTTTCCTGTCTTGTAAATTTTGGCCATTCTAAATGGTGTAAGGTGATATCTCAATTTGGTTTTAATTTGAATCTCCCTGATGGCTAGTGATGATGAACATTTTTTCATGTGTCTGATAGCCATTTGTATGTCTTCATTGGAGAAGTCTCTGTTCATAAATTCTTTTTTTTATTTTTTTTATTTTTTTTATTTTTTATTTTTTATAAACATATATTTTTATCCCCCGGGGTACAGGTCTGTGAATCACCAGGTTTACACACTTCACAGCACTCACCAAAGCACATACCCTCCCCAATGTCCATAATCCCACCCCCTTCTCCCAACCTCCCTTCCCCCCAGCAACCCTCAGTTTGTTTTGTGAGATTAAGAGTCACTTATGGTTTGTCTCCCTCACAATTCCATCTTGTTTCATTTATTCTTCTTCTACCCACTTAAGCCCCCATGTTGCATCACCACTTCCTCATATCAGGGAGATCATATGATAGTTGTCTTTCTCTGCTTGACTTATTTCGCTAAGCATGATACGCTCTAGTTCCATCCATGTTGTCGCAAATGGCAAGATTTCATTTCTTTTGATGGCTGCATAGTATTCCATTGTGTATATATACCACATCTTCTTGATCCATTCATCTGTTGATGGACATCTAGGTTCTTTCCATAGTTTGGCTATTGTGGACATTGCTGCTATAAACATTCGGGTGCACGTGCCCCTTTGGATCACTACATTTGTATCTCTAGGGTAAATACCCAGTAGTGCAATTACTGGGTCATAGGGCAGTCCTATTTTCAACATTTTGAGGAACCTCCATGCTGTTTTCCAGAGTGGCTGCACCAGCTTGCATTCCCACCAACAGTGTAGGAGGGTTCCCCTTTCTCCGCATCCTCTCCAGCATCTGTCATTTCCTGACTTGTTGATTTTAGCCATTCTGACTGGTGTGAGGTGATATCTCATTGTGGTTTTGATTTGTATTTCCCTGATGCCCAGTGATATGGAGCACTTTTTCATGTGTCTGTTGGCCATCTGGATGTCTTCTTTGCAGAAATGTCTGTTCATGTCCTCTGCCCATTTCTTGATTGGATTATTTGTTCTTTGGGTGTTGAGTTTGCTAAATTCTTTATAGATTTTGGACACTAGTCCTTTATCTGATATGTCGTTTGCAAATATCTTCTCCCATTCTGTCAGTTGTCTTTTGATTTTGTTAACTGTTTCCTTTGCTGTGCAAAAGCTTTTGATCTTGATGAAATCCCAATAGTTCTTTTTTGCCCTTGCTTCCCTTGCCTTTGGCGATGTTCCTAGGAAGATGTTGCTGCGGCTGAGGTCGAAGAGGTTGCTGCCTGTGTTCTCCTCAAGGATTTTGATGGATTCCTTTCACACATTGAGGTCCTTCATCCATTTTGAGTCTATTTTCATGTGGGGTGTAAGGAAATGGTCCAATTTCATTTTTCTGCATGTCGCTGTCCAATTTTCCCAGCACCATTTATTGAAGAGGCTGTCTTTTTTCATTGGACATTCTTTCCTGCTTTGTCAAAGATTAGTTGACCATAGAGTTGAGGGTCTATTTCTGGGCTCTCTATTCTGTTCCATTGATCTATGTGTCTGTTTTTGTGCCAGTACCATGCTGTCTTGATGATGACAGCATCAAAAAAGAGAGCTATAGACCAATATCCTTGATGAACACAGATGCGAAAATTCTCATCAAAATACTAGCCAATAGGATTCAACAGTACATTAAAAGGATTATTCACCACGACCAAGTGGGATTTATTCCAGGGCTGCAAGGTTGGTTCAACATCCGCAAATCAGTCAATGTAGTACAACACATCAATAAAAGAAAGAACAAGAACCATATGATACTCTCAATAGATGCTGAAAAAGCATTTGACAAAGTACAGCATCCCTTCCTGATCAAAACTCTTCAAAGTGTAGGGATAGAGGGCACATACCTCAATATCATCAAAGCCATCTATGAAAAACCCACCGCAAATATCATTCTCAATGGAGAAAAACTGAAAGCTTTTCCGCTAAGGTCAGGAACACGGCAGGGATGGCCATTATCACCACTGCTATTCAACATAGTACTAGAGGTCCTAGCCTCAGCAATCAGACAACAAAAGGAAATTAAAGGCATCCAAATCGGCAAAGAAGAAGTCAAATTATCACTCTTCACAGATGATATGATACTATATGTGGAAAACCCAAAAGACTCCACTCCAAAACTGCTAGAACTTATACAGGAATTCAGTAAAGTGTCAGGATATAAAATCAATGCACAGAAATCAGTTGCATTTCTCAACAACAAGACAGAAGAAAGAGAAATTAAGGAGTCCATCCCATTTACAATTGCACCCAAAACCATAAGATACCTAGGAATAAACCTAACCAAAGAGGCACAGAATCTATACTCAGAAAACTATAAAGTACTCATGAAAGAAATTGAGGAAGACACAAAGAAATGGAAAAATGTTCCATGCTCCTGGATTGGAAGAGTAAATATTGTGAAAATATCTATGCTACCTAAAGCAATCTACACATTTAATGCAATTCCTATCAAAGTACCATCCATCTTTTTCAAAGAAATGGAACAAATAATTCTAAAATTTATATGGAACCAGAAAAGACCTCGAATAGCCAAAGGGATATTGAAAAAGAAAGCCAAAGTTGGTGGCATCACAATTCTGTTCATATCTTCTGCCCATTTTTTGATATGATTGCCTGTTTTGTGTGCGTTGAGTTTGAGGAGTTCATTGAAGTTCTCATGAATCACAGTCATCCTAAACTACATCCTAACTACAGCAACTACTCTGCTACTTGAAGGCTCTACAGTCCATCAGTGCCTGCCCTGGCTCCAGGCCCAGACATGGAGCCCTTGAGACACCCAGTTTCATGAGGTCAATCGTATGTTACTGCCATAGTTGTAGATATCCTAGCCCAAAATTACATATATATTTATTCATAGATACTTGAATTTCAAGTACTTTATGCTATTATTCTTTTCTTAAAGATTTTGTTCATTCATTTGAGGGACAGAAAGCATTAGAGGGGGTAGGAAAAGATGCAGAAGGAGAAGCAGATTCCCCCCTAGCTGGGAGCCCAAGGTGGAGCACAATGTGGGGCTTGATCCCAGGACCTGAAGATCATGATCCGAGCTGAAAGCAGATGCCTAACCATCTGAGCCACCCAGGCACCCCTCATGCTATTAATCTTTACACTTAAATATAAACTTTATTTTGGTGTAAGATTAAATTGAACTTTTTATTCCTCTTCAAAAGTATGTCTGGTTTCATAATATGAATGATCCAAATTTTATCCAATCTCCTGAAATGTTAGGTCATCAAGTTAATTTTCACACATAATTTGGGAGTTTAACTTTAATCTGTTGTTTCCTGTTATTCCTGCTTTAGTACCAGGTTACTGAAACTATGGTAGTTTACAAGACAAATTTCTCCTTATTCTTTCTTATTTTTCATGTTTTTCCAGATGTCTTGCCTTGCACTTAGATTTTTTTTCACATTTTTATCTGGAAAAACATTTTTATCAGGTTGTAAAATGATTGCGTTGAGACTTTCCCCAGTATTGCTCTCATTTTTTTATTCGTGTCAGCATGACTGACATCCTAACATTCATCTCAGTTTTCTCCTGAAAGCCACTAACTGCAGAAGTTCTGGAGTTTCTAAAGCTTCCTAAAGTCTCTTGGAGTTTGCCCTCAGTGTAGGTCTTGAATATTCATAGGAAGTATATTCCTACAGGTTCGTTTGGAGTGGCATTTTCAATAGGAAAATTCTTGTATGTTTTCCTAGTGTGTATTGTGGAGAATGGCTCCTCCAAAGACTCCCTCTACTCACAGTCAGAAGTCTATGGAAATCAGATGTCAGAGGCTGGGATCAGGGATGGAGTGTGTGTCTTGAGTGTGTCCACTGCAGACACAACAGAAACCACAATATGAAAAGGCCAGCACTACCAAGAAGTGCCATCCCAGGTCACCGAGTACAACACAGTCCTCCTTCCCACTCAAAATCCCATTTCAAATTTATCTCCCAAGTCTGGGTTTCCTAAACTGTACCAAGAACACAAAAAGGTGTTTGCCACTGTACGAAGACTAGGATACTGGGCCCTTAATAAATTCAAAGGTGCTGAATGCCTCACTCAGAGTCAGGGATGGAAAAGAGAAGATGACTGCCATCTGCATCTCTGGCGAGCCTGTGTGAGCTGGGGCAGCCCTGTGCCCTCTTGGACTCCCTTCTCTCCTGAGAAATGACCAGCTCAGACAAGGGAGCCACTATACTTCTAGAAGAGAAGAGCCTGTGGAAATGCATGTGTTGGGTTTTTATTGCTTTTCTGAACACACTTCCTCTATTGCAAGTGAATGACTGGTGGTCCAAATGAAACACATGTTTCAGAAAGATAGGATTGGGGCATAACAAGTTTGTTTTCTAAGAGCTTCAAACAGATAATGTATTTAGACTTTATATATTTTACCAAAATGTTGAAAAAGAAATCGTTTTGAACCTACTCAAGTCTTTAGTGCTCTTGGTTGTCATTATTTTTAACTCACAGGAACACCTACAGGAGATATGGTCCAATGCTTATAGAAACCATCTTTTAAAAGCAATGATTCAACTCCATGAAACTCAAAGACATTGCCTTGTGATGCTGCCTTGGCCCTCAATATCATAATAACAGCTCTTCTTTCTGGAATCCTGAAGAAGCTCCCTCCTGTCCTTGTCAGGACCCATGTGGCAACTTGGCCCTCCCAAGACATCCTGGAGTCCAGTGGGCCTCTCTTGCTGCCCAACTACCATCACCACTGTAGTCTGCTCCCGGCAATACAAAGATCCCCTGGAAAATACTTGCTCCTTGCCTGGAAATGGTCTTTCTATACACTCCCCAAAACAACTGGCTCAGAAATACATATACACACATCTCTTCCATTCAAATATTTAATAAGAATTTACTATGCCAGGTGTGTGGAGGGGCAGACATGAATAGGACATGCTCCCTACTTCCAGAAAGAGGGAAACTTCCCTGGGGTATAACCCATCTGAGAACAAAGCAGAGGGTATATATGGCCACTGCCACAAAAGCACGGGTCAGAAAGTCATTATCCTGTGAGAGGAGTGGGACTTTTTCTCAAGAAACTCAGAAGTAAACTCAGAGGGGAACATAGATTGTCCAACAAAATGACCCCTCCCCAGATAAATCTAACTAACATCTCCAGAGAGGGCCTTGAGACACAAATCTATATAAATAGCTGCCATACATGGAGAAGCATTGTAACTCATCTTGGGGTGGCAGGGGATGGGGGTGTCATGTGGGGCCCCACCCAGAGCTGGGGTGCTACAGCAAACTGCCCTAACCCACAAATGTCTCCTCTTACTGGACCAACAGACATTTTCTTGGGGACCTATGAGGGTCTGAAAAACAAGGGAATCCTGACCCTCTTAAGCTTGAGGGTCTGCCCAATGGTGAAATAATAATTTTGGGAAAATGCTATATATATATATATATATATACATATATATATATGTATATATATATATATATATATAGCATTATTTTTTGGGATGCTATATATATATATGAATAGCATTTTCCCAAAATGCTATTCAGAGGCCAAACCTAGCCAGCTGCTGTCCTCACCTCTTGCACTTGCATTTCCTTTAAAATCTTCCTTCTTCTGTGGTGAGGTCTTTATCCCCTTTTTCTGAGTTCTGCCAGAGATTAAGGAAGGAAGAGAGCTGGGAGTATTTAATGGGTTCAGAGTTTATTTTACAAGATAAAAAGAGGTATGGGGGTAGACAGTGGTAATACCTACACAACAACGTGAATGTATTTAATACTGTCAAACTACACACTTAAAAATAGTTAAGATGGTAGATTTTCCATTATGTGTATTTGCAGTGTGTCTGACAATGAGTTTTGATTGTTATGTAAGTGCCAGACATTAAGCATTTGATTGTTGAAGCACCTACTTCAAAGACATCTACCTCAAATAAATACACTCTCGGCTACACAACTAGATAAAGAGCCAGGTGGCCCTGTATCCAACAAGTTCCCCTTTTAGAAAGCTATGGTTGGTCTAGATAACTGACCATTTGACTAACCACTTGCTTCCCCCTTCCTTGCTTTTACTCTTGCTTTTACGTTTTAAATTCACCAATAAAGAGTGAACCTGTGTAACCTTAATACACCCCCCTCTTGACCCGAATAAAGGCAGACACTCAGGTCCACAATCCCTTTCTCTCTACTTTCAACCTTGCTTTTTGGCTCCAGACATGCAGCACATCCTCCAGGACTTGTGAGTAATAAACTTTGCTTTTTCAAAGTTCCCTGATGGTTGCTGCTGAGGTGTATCTTGCAGTCCTAAGAACCACAAGGGCAGGTCCAGCCTCAACTTTGACTGCAATCAAGGAAATGCCTGTAGGGGTTGTCACAAGTAATATGGAGCCAAGGGAGTGCCTCAACATTGCTTACCAATAACATCACCATCAACAGGCTGAGTCTCACACAAAATAGCATATTAACCCAATAAAAAAGTATAAAAATCTTTTTAAAATTGGGACAAAAGGATAATATAGAAATTGAGACATAAAACAAGGAAGACAGCTTAAAAACAAGGGTGAGAGATGTCCAAGCTCCACCTGCAGGTCACCTCCAGCTCTCCAGCATTCCCCCTAATCATACTTGAGACTGCAGGCCCCCTGGTGGTCCTAGTGGGCAAGTGCATCTCCAGCCTTGCACATCTGGTTTCCAGCTATGCCCACTCAATCCACAGAAAGTTCACCTCTCTCTCAGACCTACCTCAAACCTGGATTCGCAGCACAGCTCTTCCTCATTCCGCATAGCTTCCTACCCTGAAATTTTTCTGGCATAAGTCAGAAGTGTCCCTCCGTTTCCTCAGAAGGTCACCCTTGCACAGGACCCTCAGAGTCTCACCCCTGGCCCATGATTCCCAGTGGCTTTGGCCCCTAGTGGGATGGGGTAGGTGGGATTAGGTGTTTTGAACATCTCTCTATCCATGCCCTGCCCTAGGTGGCTGAGTTTTTCCTCCTGGGACTTCCAAAAAACACCAAGATGAATGGCATTTCAAAGCCTTTTATGACAATTGAATTGCTATTCAAAAAAGAGTACATCAATAGAAAACAAACTTGCATATCTATGAGGAGCTTTAGGCGTGCTCTCCAAACCCACCCTGTCAGTACCCCAAGCATCAGGGGGGTGCTCACCAGGAAGGTGCTCACCAGGAAGAGGAGCCAACAACTCCTCTTTCATGTGAGACCAGTGCAGTGTGTCCTTGGGAAGTTGAATAGGGCCCAGGTGAAGCCCAGGATAAAGGAGTCCACCCAACATGCAGGCCAACCCTCTGAAGACCCCCAGAATCATAGCTGAGGAGCAGGCTATTCTACCTGCCCTTAATGTTCCATATGGTTTAGCAGGGTCCTGAGGTTTGATGGGGAGGAACATGAATAATTGCACCAGCCCTTCCATAGAGTCCAGGGTCAGGCAGGTACATAGGAATTAGGAAGCTCTCACCAAACATCTGTATGAGAGGCTTAATGAGGAAGAATTGAATATACACCCAGAACACAGACACTGAGGACCGTGGGGAAGAATGGTCAACCCTTCCAAAGAGAAAAAAAAAAAAAACCTGGATTCACCCATAGGAGTAATATCAAATACATAAGCTTAGGACAAGAGGGGTATGGCTTATTGACTGCCCAAGTGATGTGGACACAGAGCACTGGTTCCCACCAAACACAGGACACAGGCAGAGCAGGTAACATTTCAGAAGTGAATGAGGTTTGGAGATGGTCAAGACCATAGGGGCAGGTGACACAGCGTGGCAAATGTGAAGGAGTGAAAAGTCCTAACACTGGAGTTTTGGCCAGCATGAAGAGAGAAAGGACAACAATGTAACTTGTTGTGACCACTGCATATTAGACAGTACTAGAACTCCTTCCTTGAGTACAGGGAACCAGTTCAGACCTGTACATTCTCTGGGAGACAGAAAGGAGGACACTCACTCCCGTGCCCCCAAAATAACAATGAACAGCACCCCTCTTGCAGACCAGTGGGACTGGAAGAAGTAAGAAATGTAACATGCCAAAGCCCAGCCCAGCCTTGGCAGATGTTTATCAAAGTCCCTGTAGTAGTTAAAGGTTGTCCCATGGTGACAAACCCCTGAGGAACTGACATCTGCGGACAGCTCTGCTAGTACTGGATGAAACAGCATACTCCTACAAGATGCAGAGAAAGTGTAGTGATGCCTCGCTCCCCTCCACCCGGAAAGGGATTCATGCAGGACATAAGAAGATCACATGTTGGTAAAAAATGCACCTCTCTGTTTAGAAGTTGAAAAAATTGCCATCTCTGAAGATGTTTGAAAGAAAGCACGGTCCCTTTGAGCCCAGGACCCTTCCTGTCCCCACACAGAGTGCAAGAGAGCAGAGGTGAAAGACTGGTCCCTGTTTCCAGAATGATAGGGACCACACAGGGCTAGGGCAGGAGAGAGATGAAGCCGCTCTGCATTTGGAGGACATTCAGGTAGTTCTAGGGAGGGTGGGCTCAGGTCCAGCAGCCTTTACTATAGGTCTGGCCAGGGACCAGGCAACACCTTTAAGTGGAATTCCTCCTGATCCAGGAGTGGGGACAGGGCAGTCAAAAACTTCTTCCCTGCTTATATACCACCAGTAGAAATGATGCTGAAGCCACTGACATGACTCCTTAACATAACAGAAAAGTACATACTGAATTGCCCAAATTTATACTGTCTTAATTTGCTGTGAGGAAAGACAAGAGCAAATCCAAGAGCCAACCCTGGTTTCCATCCTCTACTGATTGCATTTCCCCTTACAAACCCCCACCAAAGCCACTCAGCAAATCAAAGGGGGGGAGTGGCAATCTTGCTATGCTCGTTGCCATTACAGATGTCCCTGTGTACTTCACACCATGATCCTACCATGTGGAATGAATAGCACAGAAAGGAGTGGATCCAGTCCAGGTAGCAGCCTGGGTGACAGAGCAGCCCTGCCACAGAGACAAGGGGGGGGGGCAAGGGGTGTGAGCTCAGAGTTGGAAGGGTAACCTAAACTCTTCAGAGTCCAACACTTCAGATTCACCAGCTTCATCCAGCGTCAACAGTTCTGTGCACAAAGCTGAGACACAGAGTTGAGGGTATTCAAGACTGGTGGCCCAAATTCACTCCCTGAAGTAGGAGATAGGGCCATCTGCTGGAAGAGAGGAAGCATGGAAAATGTAGGGAAGGTTTGGAATAACTGCCATGGGTCATAAAATTGAGAGTACAGAATCAAATCATGAAAAAAAATGGGTTGCTCCTGGAAAGCCTGTGAGGTGGCATTCTCTGTTTTGGGGCATTCTCTGTCAGTGCACTCAGCACACTGAGGGTCCAAGTGGGAGAGCCAAAGCTGAGGTACAGCTGGAAGAGAAGGCACAGGTGGCAAGAGTCACAAAGTGACACAGCCCTGGGAACAGGCTGGAGGAAGAGGAAAACACACCCTTGGTGCCAAAAGGAAAAAAACAGCATGTGCCTGAGAGAAGGCTGGGAAGCTTAAAGAGCTCAAGGAAATGTTGGGCATAAGAGAAAAAGAAAGCCGGAAGAGCAGGATGCCAAACAGCTTCAAGACACACACAGGCAAAGACAGTCATGGGCATGAGCTAGTGACACTGAACACGGAAAAAAGGCACCAGGGGCAAGGAGGTTGAGAGGACTTCAGAGTTGGAATTGTCCGTGAGAGAGTAACTCATGAGAATGACCATAAGTGGAGGAAAAGGGAAAACAAAGACTCAAGTGTCAAAATCCTCACAGGGATGCAATAAATGACCAGAATACCAAAGATGCCAGCCAGCAAGGGAAAAGATGCTAATGAGCACTTAGATAATTTAGTACCACCATAATGAAATTTTATTCAAACAAGAAACCCAACAGATGCTAAAGCTATTGGGTGAAAAAATCAGATGATGAATGAGACACTGATATTTCCACAAAGTATTAATTACAGAAAGGAAAAGAGCAACAGCACAGTGAGGAAGCCTGATAGACATCATCTCAATCAAGTGATCAAAGTGAAGAGCAAAAGTAATGGCACATAGTGAAATCAAGCACCACCTAACAGGATGAAATGAGAAGGGCACAGCATCACTTCTCTGATATTGCTGCCAAAAATGCATATCCTGGATCCAATCAGAAGGACACATCAGGAAAACGAAAATGAAGGAACCTTTAATAAAATAACCAGACCCTAGTCTTCAAAACTTTCAACATCATGAAAGTTAAGAAGCGATTAAAAAAAAAAAAAGTTCCAGACTGAAGGAGATAAAAGAAACATCACAACAAAATGCAATATGTGCTTCTGAATTGAATCCTTTGCTATAAAGGCTAAGCACCATTCAGAGAGTTGGCAAAACTGACTGAAGTTTTTAGATGAAGGGTATACAGGAGTTTTTCATATTATGCCATAAATTTTCTGTAAGATTAAAATTATTTCAAAATAATAATTTGTGAAAGCCTAGAAATAAGCCCAAAGTGAGCGAAAGAATAAGCTAAAACCACTCATGAATCTAAGTAACTAAGGAGATTAAATGATATTCTACATAAAACTATGTAAAAAGGAGAATAAGTTTTAAAGACTTCACAATGTTTTTTGCTTCCCGATAATAGTCTTTTGCGGATTTTCCATCATATTGACCTAAGGGAGGGAAGAGCAAATACCATCTGAGAAGGAAGAATGTTTGAGCAGAGTTAGGAATACCCAACCATATCACTTCCACATGTTTAGCAATTAATTAACTCGGGTTCTAAAAGTGGGTCCCCCATTCATTTGATAAATGGGAGAATGGAATGCCAATTGGTAGTTGCTCAGCCTTCGCCTATTTTAAACAGTCTATTTTTGTCTACATTCATTTAATTGAAGGTTCAAACTCCTGATTAGGAGAGTTGTTCCCCTTCAAAGAAATGCCACACACACACAATTGCACTCCATGTTGAAAAGGTTATGAGAACAAGCTCACACCTACATGCCTCTCATCACAACTGTGCTGCTTCCACCACAACCTGGGGGCACTGTACAAGCTTCTAGTGCCCTCTTTATTATCTGTCCTACAAAGTCCTCACATTTTACTTTTCTGATCCCTGTGAGACTCCTCAGGTGTGCTGGCAAGTGGGAGCTATAAGTCCTCAGCATGTCTGCCCAGGATTGAATACCAGGGTTCTATTTCATACCACCTACATGGGCATCTCTTGAGCAATGCTGACATACCCTCTCAGTGGAGCACTGCAAGCAGTGCCCAGCCAGACCAGCACTTCCCTCTCAGCCTTGCAAGCTGCCACCCTGATGTTATGCATTTTTTTTTTAATTCTAGCCTGAAATACAAATGTGAACAATGACTTGTTTCTAAGCCAAACCCAAACTACCTGTACTCTTGCAGAGACAAAAAAGTACTTCCAATTAGTATCTCGAAAATATCATCTTTATGAGATGAGATTTTCTTTCAAATAAAATCAATAGGAGATAAGAGTAGGAATGGCAGAGTAAGAACTGGTAAAATTTTTCTCTTCCATATAAAGCAATGTTGAGACTGGAAGAGATTATGCTGAGTGAAATAAGTCAAGCAGAGAGAGTCAATGATCATATGGTTTCACTTATTTTTGGAGCATAAGAAATAACACGAAGGACATGGGGAGATGGAGAGGAAAAGGAAGTTGAGGGAAATTGGACGGGGGAGACAAACATGAGAGACTATGGACTCTGAAAAACAATCTGAGGGTTTTGAAGGGGAGGGGGAGTGGGAGGTTGGATAAGCCTGGTGGTGGGTATTATGGAGGGCACATATTGCATGGAGCACTGGGTGTGGTGCATAAACAATGAATTCTGGAACACTGAAAAGAAATTTAAAAAATAAATAAAAATTTTAAGAAAACAGGCAAAAATTGGGCAGAATAATATTTTCAGAACTTTAAAAATTAACCAATCTAAAACAATCCAAAGAGCACTTATTGAAAAAAAAAAAAAACCTGAATCATTTTTCTCTTTTTTTTTTAGGATAGTTAACACACAATATTACATTAGTTTCAGGTATGCAACATTAGTGATTCAGCAAGCTTATATGTTATGCTATGCTTAACATACTCGCAAGTGTAGCTACCATCTGTTACCATACAATACTATTACAATTCCCATGACTTATTCATGGGAAGCCTGTAATTCCCACTTCCCTTCACCCATTTTGCCCTTCTTCCACCTCCCCCCACCCAGTAACTACCAATTTGTTATAGGTCTGATTCTGCTTTGTTTATTCATCTCTTTTTTTTTTTTTTTTTAGATTCCACATATGAATGAAGTCATATAGTATTTCTCTTTCTCAGTCTGACTAGTTTCAATTAGCACAATACCCTCTAGGTCCATCCATGTTGTCACAACTGGCATAATCTCATTCTTATTTGGAGATATATAATATATCCTCTGTCATATGTGGAATTTAATAAAGAAAACAAATGAACATATGAGAAGGGGGGAGAAAAAAGGTAGTAAGGAACTTCGCAAACTCAACACCCCAAAAAACAAATAATCCAGTCAAGAAATGGGCAGAATACATGAACAGACACTCCTCCAAAGAATACATACAAATGGCTAACAGACACATGAAAAAAATGTTCAACATCAGTAACCATCAGGGAAACTCAAATCAAAACCACAATAAGATACCACCTTTGCACCAATCAGAACAGGAAAAATTAACAAAACAGGAAACAACAAATGTTGGCAAGTATGTGGATAAAAGGGGAACCGTCTTACATTGTTGGCGGGAAGGCAAGTTGATAGAGCCACTCTGGAAAACAGTATGGAGGTTCCTCTAGATGTTAAAAATAGATCTACACTATGACCCGGCAATTGCACTACTAGGTTTTGTTCCAAAGATACACACAGTTAAAAGAAGGGGCATGTGCACCCCAATGTTCATAGCAGCAATGTCCACAATAGCCAAACTGTAGAAGATGCCCTTCAACAGATGAATGGATAAAGAAGATGCAGTCCATATACACAATGGAATATTATTTAGCCACCCGAAAGGATTAATACCCACCATTTGCATCAACATGGATGGCACTGGAGGGGATTATTCTAAGTGAAAGGAGTCAAGCAAAGAAAGACAATTATCATATGGTTTCATTCATATGTGGAACACAAGGAATAGCATGGAGGACCATAGGGGAAGAGAGTAAAAACTGAAGGGAGAGACATCAGAGAGGGAGATGAACTATGAGAGACTGTGGACTCTGGTTCTGGGAAACAAACTGAGGGTTTCAGAGGGAAGGGGAGTAAGGTTAGGGGGTAACTAGGTGATGGATATTAAGGAGAACACTAGGTGATAGATATTAAGGAGAACACAACTCATCACGTTGTGATGAGCACTAGGTGTTATATGCAACTAATCAATCATTGAACACTACATCAAAAACTAAAGATGTACTATACGGTGGCCAACTGAACATATTTTTAAAAAAAAAAGATAAAAAGAGAGAGAGAGAGGTAAAGAATCCATAAGTGACTCTTAACGTCAGAGAATAAACTGAGGATTAATGGAAGGAAGTGGGTGAGGGATGGGTTGGGTGGGTAATGGGTATTAAAGAAGGCATTTGTTGTGATGAGCTCTGGGTGTTGTATGTAAGTGAGGAATCACTGAACTCTACTACAGAAACCAATATTACACTATATGTTAACTAACAAAATTTAAATTAACAAATGAAATAATTTCACTAGAGTGGCTCAAAACCATGTTCAGAGAGAAAGTCTATCAATTAATAATTCTCCAGACAGTAAAATGACTCCTCAGAATAAAGAAGAGAGAAAAATGGCAATCTGGGAAGCTCTATGCCTTCATTCCCCCACAGAAACATAGAAAGAAAGATGGACAGAAAAAAGGAAGGAAAGGAGAAGGAAGGGAGAGAAAGAAAGGAAGGGAGGAAGGATGGACCAGAAGTTTTCTGAAGCAACTTTGTAGGTGCTCTGGAAAACTGTCAAAGGTTTACAGCAAACAAACAAAACCCTAAACAATAAAAAGCATTTTCAAAAGGCTAGGAAAGTTTGGGGACATTTTACTTGCTTTGACCCACACCCTCCCTGGTATGGAGGTGATCTGAGTCTTAAGCAGGTGGCAGTCTTCTTCTCAGTTCCCCTAATCCTTCAAATTAGAGGGAGCAAGAAAGACTTCACTTAAAACATATTGAGTATGTCCATTCTAAGTTGTCTGGGGGCTATTTGAGAGACTCATGCATGCTGAAATTTGTTCATCTCTGTTTCACATACCTCAAAATGCAAGCGGGAAAAGCAGCAGGACCTCTTCATAAAAACTTCAAGATGGGCTACAAACCCACAAACACCTGGGGCAACAGACTACAAGTGGAGATACACAATAAATCATCTAAGGCCAGAGAAGAAACTGGGGTAAAAGTCTCGGAGAAATTAGGATACTCAAAAGCAGCCATGTATACAAGGAAATTTAGAAAGACACACATATACACAGGCCAGACAAATGCTCGAAAAATTCCTGAGAAAACTTAAAGTTTTACCTCAGGCTGATTTCTAACTCAGAGGAAGTCCAGCTCAGTGTAAAGAAAGAAAAGAAGGGCTGGAGGTTGAGTTCAATCACCAATGGCCAATGATTTAATCAATCATGTCTACATAACAGAATCTCTGTTAAAAAAAAAAAAAAAAAAAAACTAAAAGGTTGGGAGAGCTTCCAAGTTGGTGAATGCATTAAGTTGCTGGAAAGGTGGTTGCACATGGAGTGTCCACAGAAGAAATACCTAGTGCCTAGTATTTATCCCAAAGATACACATATAGTGAAAAGAAGGACCATATGTACCCCCAATGTTCATAGCAGCAATGTCCACAGTCAACAAAATGAAGAGGCAACCCACAGAATGGGAGAAGATATTCACAAATGACACTACAGACAAAGGACTGATATCCAAGATCTAGAAAGAACTCCTCAAACTCACCCAAAAAACAGATAATCATGTCCAAAAATGGACAGAAGACATGAACAGACAGTTCTCCAAAGACATACAAATGGCTAACACACACATGAAAAAATGTTCATCATCATTAGCCATCAGGGAGATTCAAATCAAAACCACACTGAGAAACCACCTTACACCAGTTAGAATGGCCAAAATCAACAGAATAGGAAATAACAAGTGTTGGAAAGGATGTGGATAAAGGGGAACCCTCTTACACTGTTGGTGGGAATGCAAGTTGGTGCAGCCACTTTGGAGAACAGTGTGGAGATTCCTCAAGAAATTAAAAATAGAGCTACCCTATGACCCTGCAATTGCACTACTGGGTATTTACCCCAAAGATACAGATGTCGTGAAAAGAAGGGCCATCTGTACCCCAATGTTCATAGCAGCAATGGCCGCAATCACCAAACTGTGGAAAGAGCCAAGATGCCCTTCAAAAGATGAATGGATAAAGAAGATATGATCCATATATATAATGAAATATTACTCAGCCATCAGAAAGGATGAATATCCAACTTTTTTATCAACATGAACAGGACTGGAGGAGATTATGCTGAGTGAAATAAGTCAAGGAGAGAAAGTCAATTATCATATGGTTTCACTTACATGTGGAGCATAAGGAATAACATGGAGGACATTAGGAAAAGGAAAGGAAAAGTGAATTAGGGGAAACTGGAGAATTAGGGGAAGCATGAGAGAATGTGGACACTGAGAGACAAACTGATAGTTTTGTAGGGAAGGGGGGTGAGGGGTGGGTGAGCTTGGTGGTGGGTATCAAGGACGGCATGTATTGCATGGAACACTGGGTGTGAAACAATGAATCTTGGAACACTGGAAAATTAAATTAAATTTTTAAAAAAGATACAAATTCCCCCTGAACTCATCATATAGATTCAGCGCAGTTCCAATCAAAATGCATGGAGGTTCCTCAAAATGTTGAAAATAGAACTTCCCCATGACCCAGCAATTGCACTACTGGGTATTTACCCTAAAGATACAAACGTAGTGATCCAAAGGGGCACGTGCACCCGAATGTTTATGCCAGCAGAGTGTTTTTAATTGACATAGTTGTGATAGTATTTATACAGAAAGGCAAAGGGCCCAGAATACCCAAAGCAACATGGAGAACAAAGTTGGAGGACTCACACTATTTGATTTCAGAACTTTCTACAAAACTACAGGATACAAAACAGGGTTGTATTAATGATATGATAGTCACATTATCGATATCCTGCCTTGTTTCACAAAGATTTTAATAGTTTTGGGGAAACATTTACTAACCAGTTTGTACACAGGTGATGTAACTGATCCCAGAAACTGCCCCTAGACTTCCTGGAAGTGAAAGGACAAAAGGGTTGCAAAAGGCTGCAAACCTCTGCCTCCTTCCCTTCCATTCAGAATTAACCGCAAATGATCTGTTTCCAAGGGGCATGTTCTCAGAGAGTTCAAAAATATGAAATCCCAAATAACCTTTTCAGCAAAATTTCTTAAGCAATGTATTTGTAGCATCTCAGAACATTCTTTCCTTTCATTCTCTTCATAAACTAACCTGTAATACTGAGTTTTAAATTCTCTGAAGCTAAAGAGTTGGTTGTTTTTTGCATATCCAGTGATTTCCATCTTGCTTCATCTCCATTAAGTTTAAAAATCTCTGTTTTATCATCAATATGAACACATCTCTTTCCATTTCATACTTATTTTCATTAAATAAGAAATGCAAAATGTAATGAATCCCACAAATAACCTTTAAAAAGATGCATCTGGGGTGACCACACAACACTAGCACATGCCTGTTCAGGAGGAGCATGTTGGTTCAGGGACTCACGTAAGTGCACATATGAATAGCACTAAACACTCTGTACTCACACAGACACTCACACCGAGCTGGTACTTCTCCTATGGGCCCACATCATAGGAGAACTAGCCAATAGATATCCTCCCAGGTCTTCTATGAGCTGTCCCTATAGGTTTCCTGATTACTATTGCTCTAGCTCCTGGAACAAGCTCAGCAGGAGAAGTTGTGGCTCAAGAGTGCTCATCTTTACTGGCCCTGGGACCTGCCTTCATCATGTAGGACTTTTTTGCACCGCCCAGCTAGCAGGGCTGTCATAGGACATATGGCAGGCCACTGCTAGCTCACGGGAGCTCTAGTCTCCAGAGATGAGCATATCCTGAGCAACAGGTGGTCAGATTTAGCAAATAAAAATAGAGTGCCCAGCCAAATTTGGTGACAGATAAACTACAAATAATTTTTTAGTACAAGAACTTCCCCCAAAATACTCATTTTTACCTGAAATTCACATTTGCAACCTGCATTCTATCTGGTGACTCTCAGAGCACAGGATGTGACTCTGACCTCCAGTTTGTTGGTGAGATGTTAGCAGACATGAGGTGGCAGAAGCTTATGACCAGCTTCCACACTGGAGTCATGAAACCTCTGGAAGGACGAGAGGTAGGTGACCCATGAGACCTCTAAGTTAGCTGGCAGCCAAGCCTGCACTGGCCTAAAGAGTTAGACTACCACCCTACAACCCACATGATGAAGTTTGTGTTTGGGGTCTGCACCATTATTCTGGCAAGAGATAGCTGAGGTCAATACAGCTTCCAGAGAAGATCTCCAGCCCCAGCTTCCCAACAGTCTGCCGTAATCCAATCCTACATGGAGATTCTGGAGGTACTCCTTCACCTTCCAATGATGCCCTGAATTATTCTTGCATTTCAGACCTAAAATTGTTATCAAAAACTGTACTGGGTTTGGTTTTTATTTTTTGGTATGTATTATTATATTTTTAAGCACTAAAGAGAGAAAGATGAAAGAAGAGAAGGAAAAGAAGGGTGATTTAAAAATAAATTCCAGGTTGGTAAAGGACTAAATCTAAAGAGCAAAGTTTAAAACTTTCAGAAAACAGGAGGAAATTTTTGTGAAATCAAAGAGAAAGTTGAGTTCTTATAAATATCTGAACTTTGAAATACTAGCCCCCCAAAAGAACACAAAACCATGAAAGATTTACAAATATAATCATCTTAATACGTTATTAAAATAAAACATAAATGGGGCACCTGGGTGGCACAATTGGTTGAGCATCTGATTTTTGGTTTCAACTCAAGTTGTGATCTCAGGATCATGGGATCAAACCCCACACTGGGCTCCATGCTCAGCATGGTATCTGCAGGTTCTCTCTCCCTCTCCCTTTGACCCTCCCACCTGTGCACGCTCTCTCTCTCTCTTTCTTTCTCTCCAAAATTAATAAATAAATTTTTTTAAAATCATAAATAAAAAGAAAAGATGATCTTCTGGCTTGGAGAAGACCCTGCAACACAGGACCAAAGAGGGTTAATATGAAGAATCTTAAGAAAAAAGAGAGAGAGAGAGAAAAGTATAAACAAATCATTGTAAAACTGAGCAAAATGTACAAGATGGCACATTATGAAAAACAAACTTAACTGCTTAGTAAACAAGTGGGAAGAAGGTCTGCTTTCCTGGTCAACAAGGAAATACAAACTTCCTTGCAAACCATGACATAGCATATCACATGTATCACATCTTCTCATGTTAAAGTCCCCTGGCACCAAACACTGGAAAGGTGAGAGGGTAAACTGACACAATTATGAATCTGGTACATCTAATAAATCCTAAGGTGCAGACATTTTAGGAACCAACACTTGTTATCAAGTAGAAAGGTACTCTAGAGAATCCCCCCCAACTCATACCCCCAAAAATCTATACAAGAAAATGCATTGTAAGCAGTTTTTAATAGCAAAATACTAGGAAGTGGGGTAGACATTGAATGGCTACCTACAGGAGAAGACATATAAACTGTGGAATATTCAGATACTGACGTTTTAAGTGAGCACTCCAAATGAATTAACAAGAGCTACAGGGAGACACACTGACAAATCCCAAAAAACAAGTTGGACCAAAAAAAAGCAAGTCAATGTTTAACCACTTGCAAGACAAGAGCACATACTATTAAGTGATACATAAACAGTAATAGTATGAACATGCACATTGGTGATATCAACAGTAAACTGGGATAGGTGCTACCCTAGAAAGGAGGAGGGGACAGGATCATGGCAGGTGGTGGGGCTGTACACCACACTTCAATGTATTTTTATGATGCTTTGCCTTTTTCAACATTAGACCACTGGTACTGTGTGGGTCAAGTTCTGGCTGAGCAACTGCTCTGAGCAGGACTTATTGCCTGTGGGGACAAGGATACCCAGATCTTCAGGGTAAACAGTATGTCCCTACATGGGTATGAATTGACACTTATAGGATGCTTTTTATATCTATACATTGGTTTTACTCTGGTAAATATTTAAGGGTTTATCAAAAGTTCCTTTTAATGTAATCTAGATTTTTCTAACATGAAAAATGATATTCAACTGATTTACTTGACATATTTGTAAGACAATGCATGTTCTAAGACATATATATATATTCTTATATGTATATATATCTTATATATAAGCATATGCTTACATATAAGAATATTTTATATATAAGTATATAAATACTATCCTTTTTAAAGTCATGTAATACTTTTAATGCCTTAAAATAATATAGCAAATGCAAATTTCATGAAAAATCTCTATTTTTATAGAGTTTTTAGAGTTTTAGAGTTATATTAGCCACATTTTAGAAAGAGCATTCATTCAAAACAGGCCAGGAAAGTGCTAGAGTATTCTTGCATTTCTTGCATAATATCTGAAAATTTTTCCACAAAAAAATGGAGGAACAATGCTTACAAAAAATCCAGTATTTGTGAATTCCACATTTATAAGATAAAATTCTTATAAATTCACCTCTGCTCTGTGAGAAATGAGTCAAAATCTTGGTCCACAGAAGCCCAACAGCTCTTTCCAGCTGCCCTGCTGGGGTAGGGGGTTGAGGGGTCTTCCCTGTTGACTCCACGCTGTAGCCTGTAGTTGCTGGTGGCAGGTCCTGCCAGCTTTGGCCTTCCCAGGGCAGCACACATGGGAGCAGATGTCTGATGTAACTCCATCTCCAGCACACCAGAGGTCAGCCCACCGTCTTTGTTCTCTAGATGCATGTTCTGTTGTCACTCTTCTCACTAGATCAGTCAGAAAGAAAGCACTCTTGATGAAAAGCAAACTGGGAATATTGTTTGCCCCTTGAGGAATCCATATGGAATCCAGTCAGTCTCTCTCTACCCTTGTTATTTTTTTGGCCTCTTATAATGGAGCCCTTCCAGTGTTCCAGCATTCTACATCACATGGGAAACAGTGTATGCTCAACTCTAAGGATGAACATTGTAGCACATTTCACACTAGTCATGACCTAAGTATTCAACAAGAAAGCATTAGTTAAGTAAGTTACAATATGTGCATAGTATAAAATACTATACAACTAAAAATGCTCTAAAAGGATACTGATTTATAGTGGGAAATATTAAGGATACAGAAAAAAACACGGATAGAGCAGGATATTTTTCTTGAAATAAATATATACATAGCATATGCATAGAACGGGACACCAGAAAGACCCAGCCTCCAAAACATGACCATCTCTGTGTGGTAAGGACTTTCTCCTTTTTTTCTAACTATGTTATGGTTTTATGGGTTTTTGCATCCAGCAAATTAATACTTTTGCAATGAGAAAATAATAATACTTATTATAAAAATGAAAACAATTACTCATTGAAAGTAATAGAGTAATTGAAAGTGAAATTTTAAAAAAAAGTTATGAGGTCCTACTCTTTGGATTACATTTATAACCATTACCATTTTATTCTTTTACATTTGCCAGCTTCCCATGACCCCAGAAATGACCTCTGATTTGCAGCAGAATGGTTTGCTATCAAGGGTTGCTATGAAAATTCATTGTGAGCTTTGGTTAAGGAGGATTTGCAACATGAGAAGCAATGTTCACAACCCATAGTTGGAATCGGTACAATACATGGGCCTGCCATTCTTTGTGGCTCACCATCAGTAAGGAGAAGGTAGAGTGTTAGTAGAATGTGCCTCTATCAAAAATTAAAAAACATTTTAGTTTCATGCAATTGTTTCCATTGTCTAGTAAGTACAAAATCCACATGCATGTATGAACTACAGAATACAAATTTTACAACTTTCCTGATTCTACCTACGAGTTAATGCTCTCATATTTGCATTTAAAATAATGATTCAGATTATGAGACTGAAGCTGAGAATACTTCCCTTTAGATCAGGAACACGACAAGTATCCCCACTCTCTCCAATATTGTTCACCATAGTACTGGAAGTCCTAGCAACAGCAATCATACAACAAAAAGAAATAAAAGGTGTTCAAATTGGCAAGGAAGGAGTCAAACTCTCTCTCTTCACAAGTGACATGATACTTTACATGGAAAAAACAAAAGACTCCACCCCCAAATCACTAGAACTCAGACAGCAATTCACTAATGTGGCAGAATACAAAATCAATTCACAGAAATGAGTTCCTTTTCTATACACTAACAATGTAACTGTAGGAAGAGAAATTAGGGAATTGGTTCCATTTATAATACCACAAAAATCCTTAAGATACTTTGGAATAAACCTAACCAAAGAGGTAAGGGATCTATACTCTAGGAACTGCAGAAAACTTATAAAGAAAAATGAAGAACACACAAAAGATGGAAAAACATTCCATGCTCATGGATTGGAAGAATAAACATTGTTAAAATGTCTCTGTTGCCCAGATCAATCTATACTTTCAACGTGATCAAAATACCAATGGCATTTTTCAAAGTGCTAAAAGAAACAATCCTAAAATTTGTGTGGAACGAGAAAAGACCCCAAATCACCAAGGAAATGTTGAAAAAGAAAAAACAAAGCTGGGGACATCACGTTGCCTGATATCAAGTTATATTACAAAGTTGTGATCATCAAGAAAGCATGGTACTGACACAAAAACAGACATATAGATCAATGGAACAGAGTAGAGATCCCAGATATGGACCCTCAACTCTATGGTCTACTAATCTTTGACAAAGCAGGGGAAAAAAAAATCCAGTAGAAAAAAAGACAGTCTCTTCCACAAATGGTGCTATGAAAATTGGATAGCTATACCCAGAAGAAAGAAACTGGACCATTTTCTTACACCATAAACAAAGACAAACTCTAAATGGATTAAAGACCTCAACTGAGACAGGAATCCATCAAAATCCTAGAGGAGAACATAGGCAGTAACATTTTTGACATCAGCCACAGCAATTTATTTCAAAACACGTCTCCAAAGGCAAGGGAGACAAAAGCAAAGATGAACTTTGGGGACTTCATCAAGATTAAAAGCTTCTGCACAGCATAGGAAACCATCAAACAAAATGGAATGGGCGAAGATATTTTCAAATGACATTAGAGATAAAGGACTTGTATCCACAATCGGTAAAGAACTTCTGAAACTCAACACTCAAAAAACAAATAACCCAGTCAAGAAATGGGCAGAAGACATGAACAGACACTTCTCCAAAGAAGACATACAAATAGCTAACAGACACATGAAAAAATGCTCATCATCTTTAGCTATCAGAGAGATTCAAATCAAAACCATGTTGAGATACCACCTTACACCAGTTAAAATGGCAAAAATTAACACAACAAGAAACAACAAATATTGGAGAGGATGTGGAGAAAGGGGAACCCTCCTACACTGTTGTGGGAACGCAAGTTGGTGCAGCCACTTCGGAAAACAGTGTGGAGGTTCCTCAAGATGTTAAAAATAGAGCTATCTTAAGACCCTACAATTGCACTACTGGGTATTTACCCCAAATATACAGAGGTAGTGAAATGAAGGGACACATGCATGCCAGTGTTCATAGCAGCAATGTCCACAATAGCCAAACCGTGGAAGGAGCTGAGATGTCCTTCAACAGATGAATGGATAAAGAAGATGTGATCCACATATATATAATGGAATATTACTCAGCCATCAAAAATAATAAATAACCACCATTTACATAAACGTGGATGGAACTGGAGGAAATTATGCTAAGATAAGTCAAATATAGAAAGACAATTATAATATGGCTTCATTTATTTGTGGATCATAAGGTATACATGGATAATAAGGGATGAGAAGGAAGGGAAAAATGAAGAGGGGGAAATTAGAGGGGGAGATAAACCATGAGAGACTATGGACTCCAGTAATCAATGAGGGTTTTAGAGGGGAGTAAAGAGGGGGGATGGGTGAGCCCCATGATGGGTATTAAGGAGGGCACATATTGCCATAGCACTGGGTGTTATATGCAAACAATGAATCACAGAACACATCAAAAACTAATGATATACTGTATGGTGACTAACCCAATATAATAAAAAATTATTAAAAAATTAAAATTTAAAAAATTAAATGATGCTTCACAATAAAGATGAATGGTGACTTTCATCCTAATAATTTAAATTTTTATTTTTCCTTACTTAGAATAATGACATTAAGTAGCAACTTTGAAATATTGTGACAAGAAAGGAACTACAAAAGAAAGGAAAAAGCTTTATATTTTAGTATTGTTAACATCACTTTTTCCTGCTTTTTGAACAAGCAACCCCACATGTTCATTTTTCACAGACCTCCACAAATTATGTAATTAGACCTGCTGAGAGTTTGGAAAGGTCTTCTCCTTATTCTCCACTGCCATCTTCTCCACTGCTGCTTTATAGAATGTGCCATTAGAATGCTCCACCAACCCCTTACTACAACAACTATCTACATTCCTTGTCATGTTTCTTCATTCTTTGAAGATCAGAGTCTTAACTGTGGTCTAGATTTCTCTGCCTCTATAACCCAAGGCTTTCTATAATTCTTGTAATATTTTGGCTTCAACATTTACAGAGATGATGTTTCCCACTGCCCAGACTCTCAGTTACATGATCACTTCATTGGCAAGAACTTGTCTGTTTCCAAAGATATGAACAGACACTTCTCCAAAGAAGACATACAAATGGCTAACAGACACATGAAAAAATGTTCATCATTAGCCATCCATGAGATTCAAACCAAAACTACATTGAGATACCATCTTACCCCAATTAGAATGACCAAAATTAACAAGACAGTAAATAACCAGTGTTGGAGAGGATGCAGAGAAAGGGGAACTCTCTGACACTGTTGGTGGGAATGCAAGTTGTTGTAGCCACTTTGGAGAACAGTGTGGAGATTCCTTAAGGAATTAAAAATAGAGCTACCCTATGACCCTGCAATTGCGCCACTGAGTATTTCCCCCAAAGATACAGATGCAGTGAGAAGAAGGGCCATCTGTACCTCAATGTTCATAGCAGCAATGGCTACAGTCGCCAAACTGTGGAAAGAGCCAAGATGCCCTTCAACAGATGAATGGATAAAGAAGATATGGCCCATATATACTATGGAGTATTCTCCACCAGAAAGGATGAATACCCAACTTTTGTATTAACATGAACAGGACTGGAGGAGATTATGCTGAGTGAAATAAGTCAAGCAGAGATAGTCAATTATCATATGGTTTAGTTTATTTGTGGAGCATAAGGAATAACACGGAGGACATTGAGAGTTGGAGAGGAGAAGTGAGTTGAGGGAAATTGGAGGGGGAGATGAACCATGAGAGACTGTGGACTCTGAGAAACAAACTGAGGGTGTTGGAAGGGAGTGGGGTGAAGAGTGGGTGATCCTGGTGGTGGGTATTAAGGAGGGCACATATTGCATGGAGCACTGCACTGGGTGTGGTGCATAAACAATGAATCTTGGAACACTGAAAAATAAAATAAAATATTTTATAAAAGAACTTCTCTGCTTCCACAACAGCCAAACACCCCCTGTCCCCACTCCCTTTCCCAGCTGAGATTCCATAGTCCAGCAAAGACTCTCCTCTTATTTGCCCCAACTCATTGTGTCAAGCTCACCTGTTATGTGAGCTATATGTGAGTTTGCTATTCCTGCGTAACAAATCACTACAAAATTGGTAGCTTAAAACAACACATTTATAATCTCAGAGTTTCTGTGGGTCCAGGGCTGGGGCAGGCTTCACTGGATCATTTACTTAGGATTTCAAGGTGTAATCATGCTGTGTTATCATCTAGAGGCTCAACTAGGGGAAAAATCTGCTTCCAGAATGACCCAATGTTGGCAGAATTCAATTGCTGGTGCTACAGGACTGAAGGCCCTGGCTTCTTGCTAGTTGTTGACCAGAGACCACACTGAGCTCTCAGAAGCCACCCTCACCTTCTACAGGATGCCTGAAGTTCTGTGCCATGTGGACTCCCCAAACATGTCCACTTCATCAAGAACAATGAAGAGTCTCCAAAGTGAGTCAACTAAGAAGGCAAAATTTTACATATTGTAGCACAACCATGGGATTGACCTCCCATCGTCTTTGCTCTATTTTACTGTTTGGAAGTGAGTCATAGATCCTACCCTACCCTCAGGGGAGGGAACTACAAAAGGGAATGACCACCAGGCAATGAGGATCATGGGGACTACCCTTGGGTCTGCATGCTACCCATGAAAAATCTCAAAAGACTGGCTTTCCTGTCCTGTGTCACCATCCAAGCAGCTGACTATAGCCATAAAGAACCTTCTGTGGTCCTGACATTCTGATGTGACCTCCATATGCAGTGTTCCCACTGGGTCCTAGAACTGCCCAGTGATTTTAACATATCTCCCAAGACAATTTTCACTTCTGTTCTCCTCCAACTTCTCCTTTAACATTCATTATGTCCTCTCTCCCTTTCAATCTCAGCTATTGCCCTTGCCTCTTCCTTCCTACACTAACTGAGTCAGCCAGGGTCCAAGAAGGAAATAGAAGCTTCTCTGAATACATAATCATAGAAACTGGTAACACAGGAGATGGACATGGTGAGATGCTATCTAGAGGCTAGAGAAGAGTGGCAGCAAGAAAATTTCCAACCCACCATAGCTAAGGAGCAGAGGGAGAAGGTGAGTGCAGAAACTATGCTGAGCCTTTCTGGAAGAAGCTGGAGTCCACGAAGAGATGCCCCCAAAAGCAGGGTGGAATGGGAAGAAGTACCAACTTCCCCCCCTACCTCCATCAATCTCCCGGCAGAGCTTCCCAAACTCAGCAGGAAGATACTGACCTGAGAGCCAAAGTATGAGCCAGAAACTGAGACTTAGACATGAGTAAAGTGAGGGTGATGAATGTCTCCAAGAGCAAAAGTCCCAGAACTGGCACACTGACAAAACTAGAAGCAATGAGAATAAAATGTCCAGCCTCCTTATTACACGCCTGCCTGCAACACTACTGGGTACGCTGGAGCCCACCCACTCTCACCGACTCAGACTGTGCTGTTGCAATTCTCCTCTCCTGAATCATTCAGGCCACAATGGAAACATAAAGTGATATCTGCCAAAACTAAAAAGATACATCTCCAGGAGGAATTAAGATGGCAGAAGATTAGAGGATCCTAAATTTGTCTTGTCCCTCAAGTACACCCAAATAGCAAATAATTCTGAATACCAAAAACAGAGCACAATATCAGAACTTATGAGGAAGTGGTGATGCAACATGGGGGCTTAAGTGGGTAGGAGAAGAATCAATGAAACAAGATGGAATTGGGAGGGAGACAAACCATAAGTGACTCTTAATCTCACAAAACAAACTGAGGGTTGCTGGGGGGAGGGGGTTGGGAGAAGGGGGGTGGGGTTATGGACATTGGGGAGGGTATGTGCTTTGGTGAGTGCTGTGAAGTGTGTAAACCTGGTGATTCACAGACCTGTACCCCTGGGGATAAAAATATATGTTTATAAAAAATTAAAAATTTAAAAAAAAAAGTCTACTACAGTGGGAGACATGCCTGGCTTAAAGGTGCCCAGGTGGTGAAGTGGGGGCAGAATCCCAGGTGTGACACCATGGTCTGAAGATCCCCTTGGTCACAAGAAGAATGGGTGGTGCCTAAGTGCTGCACTGTTACCAGGCCCATGGAAGCTGGCTGAGAACAGCGAGTCTAGTTTCGGGTTTTCTGCTCTGTATTGCCATAAACTGCAAACCACTGTGTGGTCATGGGACCTTGCCTGGGACAGGTCTAGCACGTGGCAGAATCATGGGGAGACCCTTCCCAGGAGCAACAATAAAGGCCTATGTCATAGGAGTCCCTAAAATTTATAGTTTTAAAACTCAGTCACGCACTTGAGATAAAAGAGCTCAGACACAGGCAGGAAGAACACAGGGTTCTGATGAAACCAGGGAGACAAGAATGATTGATTGTTCTTCTGTAAGGGCTCACTAAAGAGTGGAGGGTGTGAATTTTCAGCTCCAGGATGAAAAAATGGGGTGCCACCATATTCATTCTGACTATCAGTACTGAAAGCCTTCAGGCAGCAAAAGAGTTTCACCTAGTGGAGTCTGGAGCCTCTTATACCAAGCCATTCCTCCTAATGCCCTGGAAGCATATTTCCACTATGGCAAGTCCACCTGAGAATCAGCACAACAGGCTCCTCCCCGAGAAGACCAGTATAAACCACTTGCTCCCACAAAGTTTACTGAGTGTAGAGGAATGCAAATCTTCAGGTCTAGAGGAAAATAGTATCTAGCCTCCTTTGTACTTTAATTCTTTATTTTTATGGTTATTTTCTCATTTATTTTCTTTTTTGTTATTTTATGGTAATTTTTTAATTTTTAATTTTATATATTTTTTGGTTAACTTCACTATTTTTTTTTATTTTTTCTTTCTTATTTTAGGATCTAGATTCTTTTAACAACAGGCTAAAACACACATAGGATCTAATTTTTTTGGTTTTGCTGTTGGTTTTGTTAGGCTTTTTTTGTTTGTTTGTTTTTTCTTTTTCTTTCTTCTTTTCTTTCCTGGACAAAATGACAAGATGGAGAAATTCACCCCAAAAGAAAGAACAGGAGGTAGTACTCACAGCCAGGGATTTATTTAATCAATACAAATGTAAGTACAATTTTGGAACTAGAATTTAAAACAATGATTATATGGATAGTAGCTGGGCTTGGAAAAAAAAGAAAAAACAGAGAAGACACTAGAGAATCCCTTACTATAAAGATAAAAGAATTAAAATATAATCAGGCTGAAATTAAAAATTAAAAATGCTATAACCAAGATTCAATCCCAAGTGGAGGCCATAAAAATAAGGGTGGACAAAGCAGAGGAGTGAATCAGTAACACGGAATATTAAATTATGGAAAATAATGAAGCTGAAATGAAGAGTTAAAGGTAATGGACTAGGAAGGTAGACTTAGGGAACTCAGTTTCTTATTAAAACAATAATATTTGTATCATAGGAGTCCCAGAAAATGAAGAGAGAGATATAGGCACCAAAAGTTTATTCAAACAAATGATAGCTGGGGAAGGACACAGACATGAAAATCCAAGAAGGACAGGAACTCTCATTAAATTTAACAGAAGTAAACCATCGCCAAGGCATATGATGGTTGAATTCATAAAATACACAGACAAGGAAAGAATCCTGAAACCAGAAAAGGAAAAAAAGTCCTTAACCTACAAAGGAAGACAGATCATGTTCACAGCAGATCTGTCCACCAAAATCTGGCAGGCCAGAAGGAAGTAGAGGAAATATTCAAAGCGCTGAGTGGAAACAATATGCAGCCAAGAATTCTTTATCCAGCAAGGTTGTGATTCAGAATAAAAAGAGAGATACAGAGTTTCCCAGACAAACAAAAAGTAGAGTTTGTGACCACTAAGCCAGCCCTATAAGAACTTTCAATAGGGACACTTTGGGTGGACAGAAGAAAAAGACCAAAAGCAACAAAGACTAGAAAGGATCAGAGAACATCAACAGAAACACCAACTCTACAGGTAACACAATGGCACTAAATTCTTATCTTTCAATAATCACTCTAAATATAAATGGTCCAATCAAAAGACACAGGGTACCAGAATGATAACACTATGAGACCATGACAAATAATGTATATATAATTTAATACCTAGAGAAACCACTTGAAAAAGCTATAAAAGAGATACATTTAAAAATACTAGAGATACCACCTTACACCAGTTAGAAAGGCAAAAATTAACAAGGCAAGAAACAACAAATATTGAAGAGGACTTGGAGAAAGGGGAACCCTCTTACACTGTTGTGGGAATGCTAGTTGGCGCAGCCACTTTGGAAAACAATGTGGAGGTTCCTCAAGATGTTGAATTTAGAACTACCCTATGACCTGGCAATTGCACTACTAGGTATTTACCCCAAAGATAGAGATGTAATGAGAAGAAGGGACATATGCACCCCAATGTTCATAATAGCAATGTCCATAATAGCTAAACTGTGGAAACAGCAGAGATGCCCTTCAACAGACGAACAGATAAAGAAGATGAGGTCCATACATATAATGGAATATTACTCAGCCATCAGAAATGATGAATAGCCAACTTTTGGATGAGACTGGAGATTATGCTGAACGAAGTCATTCAAGCAGAGAAATTTAACTATCATGTGGTCTCACTTACTGGTAGAACATAAGGAATAGCATGGAGGACATTAGGAGAAGAAAGGGAAAAAATGAAGGAGAGGTGGAATCAGAAGGGGTGATGAACCATGAAAGACTTGGACTCTGAGAAACAAACTGTGGGTTTTAGAGGGGAGGAGGATGGGTGGATGGGTTGGCCCAGTGATGTGTATTAAGGAGGCACATATTGCAAGGAGCACTGGGTGTTATATGTAAACAATGAATCTTGGAACACTACACCAAATCTAATGATGTACTGAATGGTGACTAAAATAACATAATAAAAAATAATAATAATTTAAAAATACTACAGATATAATGGAATTACAAAATATGTCCACTTAACCCACAACCCTAACATATTAAAATTTCATTGACTATAAATGGTCTGAATACAACAATTAAGACAGAGGTTGGAAGAGTGGATTATAAAACATGACTCAGCTATGTGCAGTCTATAAGAAATTAACTACAAAAATAATTTAAGTAGGCTAAAATGTGAAAGGATGGAAAAACATATATCATTCAAGAGTTAATCCAAAGAAAGGTCATGTGGCTATGTTGATATAAGATAAACTTCAGGGTAAACAAAATGTCTAGGTACAGAAAAAGAGTTTATAGAATAATAATAAAAGGGTCAATTTATCAAAATGACATGGAAATTTTAAATGTGTATTACCAAACAACAAAGCTGCAAAATTAGTGATGAAAAACTAACAAAACTGAAAGGAGAAAGAGAGATGTACAGTTGTATTGTTAGAGAATTCATTTCTTTCTCAGCAGTTAATAGAACAATTACACAGAAAATCAGCAAGTATATAGAAGAACTGAAGAACATCATTGACCAAGAAGATCTAAATGATATGTGTAGAAAACTCTGCCCAACAACAGCAGAACATTCTTTTTAAGTGCCCAAAGAACATATACCAAGATATACTACAACTTGGGTCATAAAGCAAACCTCAGAAAATTTAAAAGAATTGAAACCACACAGTATGTTCTACAGTCACACTCTAATCAAATCAAATTAGAGATTAATAATAGAAAAACAAGCAGAAAGTCTACATTTTTTTAAATTAAAATTAAAACTTCTAATTAATCCAGAAGTCAAAGAGGAAGTCTCAAGAGAAACCAAAATTATACTGAACCAAACAAAATGAAAATACAACATATCAAAATGTGTGGAATAAAGCTAAAGCAGTGATGGAGGGAATTTTACAGCATTAAATGTTCATATTGGGAAGGAGAAAAGGTCTCAAGTCAATAATCTAAAATCTCATCTCAATAATCTAGGGAAAAAATAGCAAAATAAACCTAAGGAAAGTAGAAGAAAATAATAAACATAAGAGCAAGAAAATCAATGAAATAGAAAACAGAAAAACAACAGGGAAAATCAATGAAACAAAGACCTTCTTCTCTGAATTGACAAACACCTCTAGCATGACTGACAAAAAAAGAGAATAGAAATTACCAATATCAGGAATTAAATGGGGAACATTACTACAGACCTTACAGACATCAAAAGGATAATAATGGAATACTGAAAAACTCTACACACATAAATGTGGCAACTCAGATGAAAGGATCAATTCCTCAAAAAGCAGAAGTGAACACAATTCACCCAATATAAAATAGATAATTTGGATAATACTCTAATTATTAAGTAGACTGCATTTGAGTTTTTAAATTCCCAAAATGTAAATCTCCAGACTCAGATAGTTATCTGAAAAGTGCTACCAAACATTTAAAGAAGAATTAACACCAATTCTACCCAATTTCTTCCAGAAAATAAAAAGTGAGATACACTTTACAGGTAATTTTAGGAAGTTAGTGTTATCCTTATGCCAAAATCAGAGGAAAGAAAGAAAGTGAGAAAGAGAGAGAAGAAGGGAGGTAAGAAGAAAGAAAGGAAGGAAGGAAGGAAGGAAAGGAGGAAGGGAAGATGGGAGGGAAAAAGCAAGGAAGGAAGGAAAAGGGAAATGGAAAGGAAGGAAGAAAGAGAGAGAGAGAAGGAGGGAGGGAAAAATGACATAAACAATGACTCTTGGAACACTGCCTCAAAAACTAATGATGCATTTTACGGTGACTAACATAACACAAAAAAAAATTAAATAGGTGTACATCTAATAATACATGTACTGACTCAAACACTGGAAACAATAAAACACTAATGAAAGCAATCAAATATCTATAAATAAACGGAAGGATAAATCATGTTTAGGGACTAGAAGATTCAACATAGTAAATATGTCAACTCCCCCCAAATTTATATACAGATTTAATGCAATTCCTATCAAATTCCAGAATGATATCTTATAGCTATAAACAACATTATTTTATAATTTATATGGAAAGGCAAATGATCTAGAATATTTAACACAATTTGAAAAAAATGGGAGGACCAATCTACAAATTGCAAGATTTACTCTATAGTTATTACAGTAACTAAGAGTGTGTGGTGTGAGCAGAGTCATACACACACAGATCAACAGAAGAGAGGACTCAGAAAGAGACTCGTGTAAATATGCCCAGAGGATTTTGACAAAGGTGCAAACGCAATTTAACATAAGAAAGATAACCTGTACGATAAATGGTTCTTGAGTAATAGGATATTCATAGGCAAAAGAAAAAGCACCTTTATCTATGTCTCATAATTTATATAAAAGTTCACTCAAAGTGGATCACAGACTTAAATGTAAAATCTGAAACTACAAAACTTTAAAAAATCAACATGGGGGCACCTGGATAGCTCAGTGGGTTAAGCCTCTGCCTTCTGCTCAGGTCATGATCTTGGAGTCCTGGGATCGAGCCCTGCATCAGGCTCTCTGCTCAGCGGGAAGCCTGCTTCCCTCTCTCTCTTTCTGCCTCTCTGCCTACTTGTGATCTCTCTCTCTCTGTCAAATAAATAAAATCTTTTTAAAAAACTAACACAGGGAGAAACCCTCAGAATCTAGGGCTAGGCAAAAAGCCTTAAACTTGACACCAAGAGCACAATCCATAAAAAGAAAAAAAATGATAAACTGAACTTAATCAACATTACAATTTTTTGTTCTGTGAAAGGCTGTTAGGAGGTTAAAAAGACAAGCCATGTACTGGAAGAAAATACTTATCAATCACATATCCAGAAAGAGACTGATATCCTGACTACATAAAGAACTCTCAGGGAAGGGAAGATGGCAGAAGAGTAGGAAAACCTTAGGCTCAGTTTGTCCCACAAATACAAGTAAACAACCATTAAATCATCCTAAAGACCACAGAAATTGACCTGAAGATTGGCAGAACAAACTCCATAACTAAAGGTAGAGAAGAGGCCACACTGAAGAAGGTAGAAAGTGCAAAGATTCAGTTTGGGAGAGAAATGGATGATGGGTGCTGCAGTGGGACGTTAACCATCATACTGGAGAAGGGTTAAAGACAGATTAATGCATAAGGGAGCCGGCACAAGGAAGACAAAGCTCCAAAGCAACTGGCTTAGAAAGAAAGAGGAGCCAAAACTTCATGAGTTCTTGCAACCAATGGGACTTAAAGCTGGAGTTTTAAAGGTTGGCAGCCTTGGCTCAGAGAGCCTGAAGGGCATTGGTCTACTCTTGGAGAGAGGTCAGGGAAATAGCATGTGGACATACAGTGTGGAAACAGCGATCTGAAAGTGACTGGGGCCCACAGAGGGGAGGTTATTTGCTCATCTCAGAGCATGTCCCAGAGAGGCAGCATTCACAGAGAGACCCCTCTAAAAACAAAGGAATTGGCATGCACCATTTCCTTCCCCTGCCCCTCAGAATAAGCACAGGGCCACCTGCATGAACCAGTGCATCACTGACACTTGCTACCTAACTTTCTTACACCAAGCCTTGTCCCCCAGGTTCTGGTAGAGCCACCCTTCACATCACACATGCTTCAATCCCAGTGTAGCATCCCCCTCTTCCAAAAGACCAACAAAACCCCTGCTCACAACACATCTCCCAGCCCAGGAGTTTTGGGGGGCTTAATTCTGGCATTGGTGGCAATATGTCACAGTTCAAAAGTGGACTACAGCACACCTAGTTATAATTCAGCACATTCAGGCCAGGGACCAAACACTGCCTATAACAGGCAGAGAGCTTCTGCAGTTCACTGGCCTAAAGCATAAAAAGACCAAGACACAATAGCTGAGAGCCCAACACACTTTGGAGACACTTACTGAAGCAACAGGCCCTTGGGAACAAGGGACACTACACTGCAGGGCACTATAGGACCACTTCATAAAACTATTACTCTAAGAACAGGAGACAGAGCTGACATCTTAAAATAAAAACAGGCACAGAGACATAAACAAAATGAGAAGATAGAAGAATTTGAAAAAATTAAAGAACAAGACAAGGCCACAGCCAGAGATCTAATCAAAACATATATAAATAATGTCTGATAAAGAATTTAAAGTAATGGTTTCACTTACTTGTGGAGCATAAGAAATAACACCAAAGACATTGGGAGATGGAGAGGAGATGTGAGTTGGGGGTAATTGGAGGGGGAGGCCAACCATGAGAGGCTGTGGACTCTGAGAAACAAACTGAGGGTTTTGGAGGGGAGAAGGGAAGGGGGTTAGGGTGAGCCTGTTAGTGGGTATTACAGATGGCACGTATTGCATGGAGCACTGGGTGTGGTGCATAAACTGCTGGAACACTGAAAAGAAATAAAATAAAACAAAATTTTAAAAAATTAAAATAATGAGCATAAAGATATTTGTTGGACTGGAGAAAAGAGTGGAAATCATCCATAAAACCCTTAACACAGATATAATGAATTTTATAGCAAAGATGAACGGTTCAATAAATGAAATGAGAGACATGCTTGATGGAATGAACACCAGGCTGGAAAAAGCAGAAGAATGAATTAATGACCTAGAAGATAGAGTAATGGAGAGTAATCAAGCTGAATAGAAGATACACAAATGATGATAGGGAACTCAGTGACTGCACTGAAATGTAGTAACATTCATATTATAAGAGTCCCAGAAGAAGAAGAGAGAGAAAGGGGGTAGGAAATTTATTTGAAGGAAAACAGCTGAAAACTTCCCTAATCTGGGGAAGGAAACAGAT
This sequence comes from Mustela erminea, assembly GCF_009829155.1. Classification (NCBI taxonomy): domain Eukaryota; kingdom Metazoa; phylum Chordata; class Mammalia; order Carnivora; family Mustelidae; genus Mustela; species Mustela erminea. The sequence continues at coordinate 27,674,827 of NC_045618.1, forward strand.
ATCCAGATTCAGGAGGCACAGACAACTCCCAACAAAATAAACAAAGCAGATCCACACATGACATAATTAAAATGGCAAAATGGTAGTGATAAAGAAAAAAATTTTTTAAGTGGCAAGACAAAAGAAGAGTTACATACACATACACAGAAAACCTTATATGGCAAAAGACAGATTTTTCATAAGAAACTTTGCAAGTCAGAAGAAAGTGGCATGATAAATTCAAAGTGCTGAATGGGAAAAATATGCAGCCAATAGAAGGAGAGATAAATAGTTTCCCAGACAATCAAAAACTAAAAGAGTTCATGACCACTAAACTGGCCCTGCAAGAAATATTCAAGGTGACTCTTCGAGCAGAAAGGAAACATCAGAAGTCACAGTATGAAAGTACAAAATACAAGAAAAAAAAAATCTGTAAAAAATCAGCCAAGGAATTCACAAAATAAAAAGATGTGAAATATATATACCTAAAACATGGGAAAGAGAGAAGTAAAGAAATGGGTTCAAACTTAAGTGACCATCAACTGCATTTACACTATTCTATGCAGAGTATGTTATATACAAACCTAATGGTAACCACAATCAAAAACCACTATTAGATACACAAAGAATAAAGAAAAAGAAATTCAAATATATCATTAATGAAAACCAGCAAACCATGGAAGAAAGAAGGATCAGAGAAAAACCACAGAAACTACCACAAAACAAGTAATAAAATGGCAATAAATACATATCTATGCATAATTACTTTGAATGTAAAAGAGTTAAATGCTTCAATCAAAAATACAGCACAGATAGAAAAAATCAGACCCATCTCTATGCTACCTACAGGAGACTCACGTTAGGCCTAAAGACACCTGTAGATTGAAAGTGACAGGATGGAGAAACATTTATCATGCAAATGAATGTGCAAAGAAACCCAGATTAGCAATACTTATATTGGACAAAATAGATTTAAAACAAAGACTATAACAACAGACAAAGAAGGACAGCAGAATACACATTCTTTTCAGGTGCATACAGAATATTCTCCAGATACTCAGAGATACCACAAAACAGGCCTCAACAAATACAATAAGACTGAAGTAATACCATGCACCTTTTCCGAACACAATGTTGTAAAACGGGAAGTCAACTACAAGACCTGGAAGGACCACAAATACATGGAGGTTAAATAACATGGGTTAACCAAGAAATAAAAAAATACATAGAAAAAAGGAAAATGAAAACATAACCATCCAAAACCTTTGGGATGTAGCAAGATCAGTCTTAAGAGGGAAGTTCAAAGCCAAATAGGCCTACTTCAAGAAGCAAGAGTAAACTCAAATAAACAGCCTAACCTTACACCTAAAGGAGCTAGAGAAAGAACAAACAAAACCCAAAACCAGCAAAAAGAAGGAAATAAATAGGCAGAAATAAATGACATAGAAACTAAAAAAATAGAACTGATAAATGAAACCAGGAGCTAGTTCTCTGAAAAAATAAAGAGAATTCATAAACCTCTAATCAGACTTATCCAAAAACAAAAGGACACAAATAAATAAAATTCCAAATGAAGGAGGAGAAATACAAGCCAATACCACAGATACACAAACAATTCTAAGAGAATATTATGAAAAACTATACATCAACAGACTGGACAACCTAGAAAAAAATGGATAAATTCCTACAAATATATAACCTCCCAAAACTGAAGCAGGAAGAACTAGAACTAGAAAATTTCAACAGGCCAATTCCAGCAAGAGATTGAATCAGAAATTTTAAAACTCCCAACAAATAAAGTCCAGGACCAGATGGCTTCACAACCAAACATTTAAAGAAGAATTAATACCTATTCTTCTCAAACTATTCCAAAAAATAGAATATGAAGGAAAGCTACCAAACTCATTCTATGAGGCCAGTATCATCCTGATACCAAACCCAGAGAAAGACACCACAAAAAAGAGAACTACAGGCCAACATCTCTGACAATCATGGATGCAAAAATCCTTAACAAAATACTAGTAAAGAGAATCCAACAATACATTTTAAGAAATTATTCACCACGATCAAGTGGGATTTATTTCTGGGATGCAAGGGTTGTTGAATATTTGCAAATCAATTAATGTGATGCATCACATCAATAAGAGATGAGATAAAAGCTGTATAATCATTTCAATAGACTCAGAAAAACTTTTGACAAAGTACAACCTCTATTCATGATAAAAATCCTCGACAGAGGCACCTGGGCGGCTCAGTGGGTTACGGCCTCTGCCTTCGGCTCGGGTCATGATCCCAGGGTGCTGGGATCGAGCCCTGCATTGGGCTCTCTGCTCGGCGGGGAGCCTGCTTCCCCCTCTCTTTCTGTCTGCCTCTCTGCCTACTTGTGATCTCTGTCAAATAAATAAAACCTTAAAAAAAAAAAAACCTCGACAAAGTAGATTTAGAGGGAATATACCTCAGCATAATAAGGTCCTATAAGAAAAATCCACAGCAAACATCATACTTAATGGGGGAAAATCAAGAGATTGCCCCTAAGGTCAGGAACAAGACAATTATGTCCACTCTCACCACTTTTATTCAACATAGTACTGGAAGTCCTAAGCACAGCAATCAGACAACAAAAAGAAATCAAAAGGACCAAACCAGTAAGGAAGAAGTAAAAATTTCACTATTTGCACATGGCATAATACTCTATATAGAAAAGCCTAAAGATCCTACCAAAAACTACTAGAACTGAAAAAATGAACTCAGTAAATTCATAAGATATAAAATCAATGTGAAAATCTGTTGCATTTCTAGACACCAAGAAGAAGAAGAAGAAGCAGAAAGAGAAATCAAAGAATTGATCCCATTTACAACTGCCCCCCAAAATTGTTAAGATACCTAGGAATAAATGTAACCAAAGAGGTAAAAGACCTGTATCTGAAAACTATAAAACATTTGTAAAAGAAATGAAGATGACACAAAGAAATAGAAAGACATTACCTGCCCATGGATTGAAAAATAAATATTGTTACAGTATCTATATTACTCAAAGCAATCCACAGATTTAATGTAATCCCTATCAAAATACCATCAGTATTTTCCACAGAGCTAGAACACACAATCCTAAAATCTGTACAGAACCACAAAAACCCTGAATACCCAAAGCATTTCTAAAAAGAAAAACAAAACTGGAGGCATCACAATTCTGGATTTCAAGCTCTTTTAAAAAGCTGTGGTCATCCAGCATGGTACTGGCATAAAAACAGACACATAGACCAGTGGAACAGAGGAGAGAGCCCAGATATGGACCCTCAACTCTATGGTCAAATAATCTTCGACAAAACAGGAAAAAATATACAGTGGAAAAAAGACAGTCTCTTCAATAAATAGTGCTGGGAAAACTGGACAGCTATATGTAGATGAATGAAACTCAACCATTCTCTTACACCATACACAAAGATAAACTTGAAATGGATAAAAGACCTCAACGTGAGATAGGAATCCATCAGAACCCTAGAGGAGAACATAGGCAGTAACCTCTTCAATATTAGCCACAGCAACGTCTTTCAAGATATGTCTACAAAGGCAAAAAAAAACAAAAGCGAAGATGAACTTTTGGGACTTCATCAAGATCAAAAGCTTCTGCACAGCAAAGGAAACAGTCAAAAAAACAAAGAGGCAACCCACGGAATGGGAGAAGATATTTGCAAATGACAGTACAGACAAAAAGTTGATATCCAGGATCTATCAAGAACTCCTCAAACTCAACACATACAAAACAGATAATCATATCAAAAAATGGGCAGAAGACATGAACAGACACTTCTCCAACAAAGACATACAAATGGCTATCAGACACAAGAAAAAATGTTCATCATCACTAGCCATCAGGGAGATTCAAATGAAAACCACATTGAGATATCGCCTTACACCAGTTAGAATGGCCAAAATTAACAAGACAGGAAACAACATGTGTTAGGAGAGGATGTGGAGAAAGGGGAACCCTCTTACACTGTTGGTGGGAATGTAAGTTGGTGCAGCCTCTTTGGAGAACAGTGTGGAGATTCCTCAAGAAATTAAAAATAGAACTTCCCTATGACCCTGCAATTGCACTACTGGGTATTTACCCCAAAGATACAGATGTAGTGGAAAGAAGGGCCATCTGTACCCCAATGTTTATAGCAGCAATGGCCACGATCGCCAAACTGTGGAAAGAACCAAGATGCCCTTCAACGGACGAATGGATAAGGAAGATGTGGTCCATATACACTATGGAGTATTATGCCTCCATCAGAAAGGACAAATACCCAACTTTTGTAGCAACATGGACGGGGCTGGAAGAGATTATGCTGAGTGAAATAAGTCAAGCAGAGAGAGTCAATTATCATATGGTTTCACTTATTTGTGGAGCATAACAAATAGCATGGAGGACAAGGGAGAGGAGAAGGGAGTTGAGGGAAATTGGAAGGGGAGGTGCACCATGAGAGACTATGGACTCTGAAAAACAACCTGAGGGTTTTGAAGGGGCGGGGGGTGGGAGGTTGGGGGAGCCAGGTGGTGGGTATTAGAGAGGGCACGTATTGCATGGAGCACTGGGTGTGGTGCAAAAACAATGAATACTGTTATGCTGAAAAAAATTAATAATTTTTTTTTAAAAAGCTGTGGTCATCAAGACAGTATAGTATGGCACAAAAACAGATACACAGGTAAGCAGAACAGAATAGACAATCTAGAAGTAAACCCACAATTATACGGTCAATTAATATCTGACAAAGCAGGCAAGAATATGTAATGGGAAAAAGACAAGTCTCTTCAGCAAATGGTATTGGGAAAACTGGTCAGCTACATGCAGAAGAATGAAACTAGACCACTTCCTTACACCATATACAAAAACAAACTCAAAACAGATTAAAGACCTAAATTTGAGACCTAAAACTATAAAAATCCTAGAATAGAAAATAGGCAGTAATATCTCTGACATTGGCTATAGCAACATTTTTCTAGATCCATCTCTTGAGGCAAAGGAAATAAAAGCAAAAATAAGCTATTAGGACCATATAAAAATAAAACCTTCTGCCCAGCAAAGGAAACAATTAACAAAAATAAAAGGCAACCTACAGAATGGGAGAAGATATTTGTAAATGATGTACCCATAAAGGGTTAGAATCCAAAATCTATAAAGAACTTAACAAACTCAATACTCAAAAAATAAAAAATCCAGTTAAGGGCATTTTTTTGAAGAAGACATCCAGATGGCTAACAGATATATGAAAGATGTCCAACATTTCTCATCATCAGGGAAATAAAAATCAAAACTACAATGAGATATCCCCTCCCACCTGTCAGAATGTCTACAATCAACAACATAAGAAACCACAAGTGTTGGTAAGGCTGTAGACAAAAGGGAACCCTCCTGCACTGTTGGTGGGAATCCAAACTGGTAAAACCACTCTGGAAAACACTATAGAGTTTCCTCAAAAAAGTTAAAAGTAGAACTAGCCTATGATCCATTACTAGTTATTTGCCAAACAAACAAACAAAATACAAAAACACTAAGTCAAAGGGATACATGCACCCCAATGTTTATAGCACCATTATTTACAATAGACAAATTGTGAAAGCAGCTCATGTCCATCTATAGATGAGTGGATAAAGAAGAAGTAGTATGTATATAATGTAATATTATTTGGCCACAAAAAAGAATTAAATATTGTCATTTGCAACAACATGGATGCAGCTAGAGAGTATATACTAAGTGAAATAAGTCAGTAAGAGAAAGACATATACCATATAATTTAACTCATATGTGGAATTTAAGAAACAAAACAAATGAGCAAAGGGGAAAAAAGAGAGAGGGAGAGAGAGAGCGCGTGAGAAGAGAGACAAGCCAAGAAAAAGACTTAGCTGTTGGGAACAAACTGATGATTACCAGGCGGGAGGGGATTGAGGAGATGGGTGAAATAGGTGATGGGGATTAAGGAGTGCACTTGTGACGAGGAGCACAAGATAATGTGTGCAATTGTTGAATCACTACACTGTACACACGAAATTAATATAACACTGTATGTTAACTATACTGAAATTTAAAAATATATTTCTAAAAATAATAATATTAAGAATTCTCAAAACTCAACAGTAAGAAAAATTGAAAAATTAAACAAATACTAAATGAGAAAAAGTGCAAAGACAAGAATAGTCACATCACTTAGGAGGATATAAGATAGTAAAGGAGCACATGAGAAAATGTTCAACATCATTAGCTATTAGGGAAATGCAAATTAAAACTATAATGACATGCCATTACATGCCTATGAGAATAGCTAAAATGAAAAAATTAGAGACAACAGCAAGTGCTGGCAGAGGATGCAGAGACAACCCCTCACACAGTGCTAGCAGGAATATAATACAGAATAGACCCTCTAGAAAGCACTTTGACTGTTTGGTTTTTTTTAAAGCTACCCTACAACCTAGCAATTAACCTAGCAATTGCCCTCCTGAACATTTATCCCAGGGGATGAATGAAACTTACATTCACACAATAACCTGTACATGAATGTTCCCAGCAGCTTTATCCATAGTAGTCCAAAACTGGAAATAAACCAAATGGTTGTCAATGGATGAGTGGTTAACTGAACTATAGTACATCTATACCATGGAATCTTACTCATCCTTACAAAGGCACAACTAGTGATACATGCAACAACTTACGTGGATCTACACAGTGAAAGCACTGGGTTAAAAAAAAAAAAAAAAAAAAGCAAAACCTAAAAGGTCATACACTGTATGATTCCCTATGTATAGCACTCTTGAAATAACAAAGTTACAGAGATGGATAATAGATTAGCAGTTCGGAAGGGGGTTTGTTAAATAGGTGGTGTAGGCAGAAGGGATCTGGGTGTAGCTGAAAAAGGTCTCCATGAAGGGTCCTTGCAGTGATGTAAATTCTATCTTCACTGTGTCAATGTGAATATCCTTGTGTGATACTGTATCATAATTTTGCAAGATGTTACCATCAGAGGAAACTGGGTAAAAGGAACATGTAAATCTACCTCAAAATTAAAAAATTAATCTCTCTGTATAGTCACAGAGTTTTCCAGCCACTACCCAACTTTTTTCCCGTCCTTTATATCACAACTTCTCAAAAACACTGTATTCACTTCTCCTTTCTTTCTTTCTTGAACCCACTTCAACTAAGAGAGGAGTCATCTAGACTCTGACTAGACATCTGACTAGAGACTAGTCAGAGTCATCTCTGATAACATCAAAGTTCCGGCCTTTTGTCAGGTTCTCAGCAGCCTTCCCTGCACTGCCTTCTTTTTTAGTCTCAGGGCTTGCTAACGCTCTAGCTTTTCCTCATTCTCCTTTGCCGGCTCCTTCCACTCTTCCCACCTTGCACCTTAAGCCCACCCTCCCTAGAAGATCTCAGTCTTGGCTTTAAACACTGACAACTCTCTGAAGATGTCTGTCTTCTGACCCAACTAGCTCCGAATGAGTCTCCCACCCACAGTGTCCTCTGTACCCTGGCTCAGCACTGCCCAGTGCCTCTGCTCTTGTTCATCTCAGTTCCTAACTCAGTTCCTGAGTCACAAAGGGCTCTGCTCACCCACAGGTCTCTCTTTTTCTCTTACCTTTCTCATTCATTTCTTCTAAACATATCCCAAATCCCGCGGCTTGCACCTGGTCATTAATTTTCATGTGGATGGCTGGAACACTCCAGTTCCACAGTCTGTCCTCTGAGGGGACCCCAAAACCCCAAACCATGGATCACTCTCTTGGAACACCTTCCAACACTCCAGTCCATAGTCTGTCCTCTGAGGATCCCAACATCCCATCCCACTACCCATCCTCTCGGAATGCCCCCCCCCCATATCCCAGGCCATAGCCCATCCTCTGGAAGGACTCTCTGAACATCCTAGACCATGGACTAATCTCTGGGAACAACCCCCAGAACCCCAGTCTGTCGCTGCACTTTTCTGGGACCCACAGTCTCAGTCTGGCCTCTCCCCACGGAGCCCAATATGTCTGACCTACAGAGGGACTCACCTCTGAAGACTCCACAGAACCTGCCCTGAGCATTGGGCTGAGCTCAGACTGGGAGAGACACCTGCAGTCAGCAGAAGAAGGGCTGCACCCCTGAGACCCTGGGTGCAGTTGTGTCCTGAGCAGGAATAGAGATGGGAGAGCCACTATGTGAGGTCTGAGTGGTAACAGAGGGGCAGTGCTCCACTATGCCTCCACTATGGCTGAGCCCAGGCCTTTACTTCTGAGTAAGATTCATACCAAAGTGACCAACTTGCCACCAACTTTTAGAAAAATATAGATATTATAACTGATATTTCAAACTCCATGGAATGCTCCTATCTTCCTACCTGGTCCTGAATCTGTCTGTCCTCTGACTCTGCTTCCCTCCCCAACAGTCTTGTAGCTGTGCTTCCCCATCCCTCCAGGTCCTGTGAGAGCTCTGCCCACCTAGGCCCCTCCTGCTAAGGGCTTGGTCTGTCCTGCTGCAGACTTGACACCCTACCCATGCCTTGCCTGAACACATAGCTGAAGCTAACCAACCCTGCTTTGGGTTGTGCTGTTTGGTCTTGCTGCTCCTCCTGCAAGTATGTTCACAGCATGGAGAGGAGCTAGCTTATTGAGAGGACAGGTCTGGGTTACAAGAGTGGCCAGAGGCCAAGGCTCAGTGCACAGGGGCAGAGCACCAGACACTGGCTCCAACACCTGCCCTTACTGAGGAGTAAATGGAATTGTGCCTTTGGCCCCTTCTCAGCGTGGTCCAGCAGTTGTTAGTTGCTCTAACTCTGACCTGAGAAAATGACCAGACAATTGAGGCAATGTAACAAGGGAAGGTGGGGAGTACATGTGAGCTGTGTTCCCAGATGCTAAAGCCAGGCCTGGGTACCCCCCAGCTCCTTCTGATGGTTCTTGACAGCATAAGTTGGCTGGAGGTTTGTAGGCATGGTGGGGTTTGCTGACATTATGGATCAGAGCTCAGGTTTGGTGCAAATGAGCCGGCAAAGACATGAGGGACAGGAAGCATGAGTATGACCGAGATCCCGAGAACCTGCCCTCAGTGGCCCTCAGTCCAGCAAGCTGCACCTAAACTGTCTCTTTGGCGCACTGTGTTTCCTCCTGTTCTGAGGATTAGGTGCCGTCCCCTACACAGGCGTGCCAATTAAAAAAACTGAATTACTGAATGAAGACCGACACGCTGGTTTTACAGTAGCGCATAAATCAGCAGCAGCAATATACATCATTTGGAATACAGTAACTTCGGAAATTTTAAGGGCACTTTTCTTCAAGTTCTTTATTTTGTTTTTAAGATTTTATTTATTTATTTGACAGACAGAATTACAGGTAGACTGAGAGGCAGGCAGAAAGAGAGGAAGGGAAGCAGGCTCCCTGCTGAGCAGAGAGCCTGATATGGGGCTTTATCCCAGTACCCTGGAATCACGACCTGAGCCAAAGGCAGAGGCTTTAACCCACTGAGCCACCCAGGCGCCCCTCTTCAAGTTCTTTAATCACTTGACATTACACAATAATGAAAAGAGAAGAAAAATGTATATTGGCTGCTGTGAAAATATTAAAAAGAAATCGCTTCGCAGCTAATGCTTTCCTCTTGTGGGCAGTCTAAGGTCCAAGGAAACACTCCAGTCAACTACCTTAAGCACTACTCAGTCCCAAAGCCTCGCAGTCACTTCAGAGCTGTCCAGGGGGCTGTGCCTCCAGGGGTGTGGCTGCCTCTGCCAGTAATGAGGGCGTTTGCAGGGTCGTGGCTACAGTTGCAGGGGGCTGGGGTAGGAGGATCTGAGTCTGCAGGGACGCGTCTGTCCGTGGGGGCGTGGCTACGTTGGAGGTGTCTGAGTCCGTTGAACTTTCCCAGTTGATGAAGCTGGAAAAGTAACAGGCCCAGCCCCTGGGGGGAGAATGGGGCGTCAGCCTCCTTTTCAGCTCCCCCAGGAAAAAACAGATGTGCCTCTGCCCCACGCCGCACCAGCGCACAATGTGACCCTGTGTCCCTTCGGATGAGATTTGCAACATATGAATTTCCGTAGAAGCTTCTAGAACGCTCAACCCAACAGCATCGTCTGTTTCTTTCTTTCTCTTTCTTTCTTTCTTTCTTTCTTTCTTTCTTTTCTTTTTATGCTCTGGTTTTAAATAGTCTCTTAGCCTATGGCGATAGTTGTCCTTCCTGTGCTGTGCCCAGGGAAGGTAGCAAGTGAGTTGTACTCAGAAGCACACCTAAGAGGCCTCCAGGGGCGATGCCACCCTGCTGCAGTCTGGAATTGGGCCGCCCTGGGCTGCCTCCTGCTCTGGACAGGACCCCTTACGCCAGCCCCCACGGCCAGCCGCCACGTGAGAAAGAGGCCGTCTCTTCTACCTTCACTTCAGGCTGTTGCCCTTACTCTTGTAGAAAGGAACTGCAGTGTTGTTGACTTTGGTCCAGCCTGCAAACCAGTTTGAAACTGTCCTTTGCCCCTCAAAAAACAGACTTGCGCTGGGGCGAGTCGTCACTACCGTCTCCTGTGGAGTGTGCCTCCTGCTTGGCAGTGCCCATCAGATTAGGACACTGAAACCACAGCAGTGTGGCCAGAGCACCGACCTCACCACTGAGTGGCCCAAGAGGCCACTAAGTCCGGCCTCACAGCCCGCGGGACTGGCCACTTTGGTAGCACCAGAGCCTGGGCGACTTTATGAGAGGAGCCTGTTCTCTGAGGGTGCGGCCTGTGGGCGGCCCCAAGAGGCAAAGAAAATGCCTCCGCAAGGTGGTGCAGCCACCCACAGGAGTTAACCAGAGAGACTTTGTCTGAGGGGTTTCTTCCTGTATTTCCAATATATAGGAAAGATGGAAAAGTCTCCGAGTTCCTCTACAGGCCATCTCCTCTGAGCCTCTAAGTCTCTAGGTTATCCTTTCCTTTCTCTGGCCTTACATGTCTCCATTGCAGGCCCAAATCCTCCCCACCACACCCCAACCCTCCCTTCAACCCCATCCTCTCCCTGACGCCCTGGAGTTGAAAGGCTCTACTCCTCTCCCCTTTCCCAAGAGGCTTAGATCTCTCTGGTGGACAGTCAATACCCCAAGCTCCCCTCTGCAGCCTAGATCACTATGTGCAGCTGTCTTTTTGTCTCCCTGATGTCTCGAAGGTGCTCACAAACCCAGAGCCTGAGGGCTGTCCTCACCCTGCAGACCCTTTACCTAAGAAGTGCCCCCCAACTCCCCACCCCTGGGCTATGCAGCCATCTCCCAGTGGGTGATCTTTCCAAAATACACATCAGACCATATATGTCCTCTGGCTTAAAACACTTCCCAGGTGTCCCAGGGGTGGGCACTGCTGAATCTGCAGCCAGGGCTCTCCTTTCCTCCATAATTCGCGATGTTCCTCAAACCTGAGCTATCTTCAAAGGGGTCATGAACTTCTCAAAAAACAAAAACAGTATCAGCATTTGCTTTTGCATCAGTATAATAAAACTTACATTCCTAAATCACTTCCACTTTATATCTGATGTGAACAACTACACTCAAATGTTTGTAAACTAAATTGTGGTAACAAGCAGTTCTTGTACAGTCCTTTACAGTTTATCTAGAGCTTTCTTTCACCTCTGTTGTTTTTAATGAGATTTAATCCTCATTGGCAATTATGAGAGTTGGTATCACCAGCCCCCACAAGTTCTGCCCCAGGAGCCTGAACGCAGAGCTTTGCATTCAAACTGAGCAAACTTCAGGGGTAGCATTTTCTAGGTGGTTTGTATTCAGGAGGTAACAACTGCCTACAACTGGTAGTAACAGCCTCCTGGTTTGCTTTTCCTCAAAATCACTGCATATTGTGAACTTGACACATCCTGAAGTCACAGCTCAAAGGATCACCTGGGGACTTCACAAGCAGTCCTGTGTGGTGGACTGCTAGGCACCTGCTGAGCTCCTGGCCCAGGTCTGGGTCTGTAAACACAAAAATGTCCACACACATGGAAGCTGGTGCTTAATATCCATATCCTTGGAAGGAACTAGCGACATGAAATCCATTTATTCCGCTGTGTGTGGCCAGAGTGGGAAAAAAGAGGCTCTGGGGGATTGAATGCCCCCCCCCCCGCCCCGCATTCCATTGCACAGAAACGCCTGACTAGCGCTCACGTGTGTGAAGCCAGCGGTGGGGGCAGATGCCGCCCTGCAGTTCAAGCAGAACATTGTCTGTCTGAACACGTCCAAACTCCGCTCAATATCCCCATGGCCCACCCCAGAGTGACGGACCCGGTTTGTCCTGCGAACCTGCCTCCTAGGGAGCTGCTCCCATCAAATCCGGAAAATGCTTGGTGTGGGAGTGCGCGCCCTGTGCTCATACCAACTACTCATTTTTCCCACAGACCTCCCTTGCTCCATAAAGTAACAACCGAACACAGGATTATTAAAACCCTACCTGCTCCCCAGAATAGACAGGTTAGGTTCCTCACCTCCTGTTCCCCCACTGGCCTGAAGACTTGATCTTTCTCAACAAAAGTGAAGTCGTAAGGTCCAAACTGATAGCTCCGGAAAGCCGAGTGGAGAGCAATACTCCGACTAAGAAAAAGTCTGCAGGCGCTGGACGTGGGCCTGGGCGCCCCGGGGGCGGGGCGATCCCTTCTCCGCACCTCCCGGCCTGACCACGCCCACAGACGTCACAGGAGGCACTGCCCCCCCCCAACCCGGGCAGCCCTCGGGTCTCAGAGAAAGGGGATCCCTCACCCCCTCACCCTTCACCCCGAGAGCTACAGGAGACTCAGGAAACGGAGAAAAAGGCTCTTGGTGAAAGGCCAGACCCTCTCTGAAAGTTGACAATGTCTGCTCGTTATGCCCAGTACAAGTTCTAGTTTATAGAATGTAGCCAAGTACAGGTTTTTCTTTATGAACAAGAATTTGGAAAACGTAAACTGCGTGACTATTTTGACTTCTTTTTTCTCTTCTGCCTTTGAAGAGTTCTCAGCTATTGCTGATAAACCTGACCAGCACTCTTCGTATTTTCTCTTTGCCTGTTCTTCTCCAGCCTAGGCCTGGGCCAATGTTCCATTTGTGGGAAGCTCACTCTTTCTCCCATACAACAGACACAAAGAGAGGTAAACACAGAGAGACACAAACACACGCACAGACACATCAGATACCCAGGCACACAAACTAAACACAGATACAGATAGGTACACACATAGACACACACACCACACAGACACTACACACACATAGACACAAATTGCATACCCTCAGAAGGAAATGCAAGCATACATATAAACACACAAACATACACACAGAACAAAAACTGCACAGACACACACACACAGACACACACATACCACAAGTATACACTATACACAGACATATTAACCACACACAGAAACAGGTCACACACAGAAACACACACAAAAATATAAACAGGCACATAGACACATAAATACACACATACCAACACACATGCACAGACACACACAAGACACACAGAGGCATACATAAACACATACACTACACACAGACACAGACACCCAGGCCTGCAATGCACCAGGCAGCTCAAGTGGGGGGCTAAGGCCCAAGGACTGACAGGAATTCAGAAGCTCCTAAGTCCTCCACCATGTAACAGACAAACCCCAAAAGTTGCCCTTCTGGGAAATGTCTAAACCTCTCTGGGAGAATGATTTCTTTATGGAGTCTGGCTACATTAGGTATATGGGAGGCATAGACTTGATAACAAACACATTGCAAAGGACAGGGTGTGGTCAGGTTACCCAGGAGCCGTTCCAAGGATCCAAAGAGCCTCTGGTCCTCCTGGAGCCTGTGCTCCTCGAGCACAGTCCAGGGCTGGCCACAACCACAAGAGAGCCCAAGTAGTCTGATATAAGGTCCGGTATGGCATTTCAGACCCCTTGTGTCAGATTACTGTACACATCGTGTGTAGACACAGCCCACATGTGCTGTGCCTGGTGACTCCATTCACGTGGGGCAGGGCACCTGTGGAGTTCGTGACCAAAGCAGAAATGCAGATGCATCCACGCTCATCCGTGAGCCTGAGCATCCTCCTCAAACACTGCAAGAAACACAAATAAAGGAGAGAAAATGTCACAGGGAGCAGAGAGTATGAATGTGCAGGCCATCCTTACAGAATGATAGCCACACCTGGGGAGCCTTGGTGTGCAGGCCGACAGGTCCAAAGGAGGATTGTGAAGCACCAGGAGGGCAACTCTGGCTGGCCAAACACATAGTTTACTAATGCCTGTGTTACTAATGTTCACCTGTGTTACTAACATTCACCTGCTGACTCAGCCTGGCCACCGGGCTGACTGCATCCTTCCTTCTTCTTCCTTCATCACAAGCCCCTAATGTTCTTTATGTAGCTGTTGAATGTTTGTGGTGGGATCAACTATCCCTGCTCCAGGAATGAGTGCATACTGCCTAATTATGGAAGAAATCCCACCCCTGCCAGGGATTGGCATCTACATGTCCCAACACACTTGGCAACAAAGCCCACACAGAGCAGAGTTCCATGCTGGACCAAGTTTTAAGCTCTCCATCTCTGGGCTCTTTAGTCATTGCTAACCCATCCTTTTGGTTGCTGAAGCCAGGTTCAATTAGGGATTCCAGCAGTTAAGAATGAGGATTGGATGGAGGTAATGTTGTTGGAAACTACAGCATAATTCATAGTGCTGGTGCTGTACCATGGAGAGGTTCTGAATTTCTTCAGTCAGAAGTGACAGGGGACAGTCTCAGAAATGATGTGGTGATTCCTGAGCTGGGCAGGAACACTTCACCAAAATCTAACCATAGAGTCACTTTTCTCAGATGACTTGAGAAACTCCTGAGAGAAACTCCAAAATAGGAGCTATCTAAATGTTCTTAGCAAAGAGATGCATCATTGGAATCAGATATAAAGGCTAAAAAAAGGTGGCTCTTTCCAAGTATACAGTACTTGGATGTATAAATTCTGAAATACCTGAAATAAAATCCATTTGCTTATAAGATGTAAGTAGCGGTGGGTTTTATATGGATGTGTGGATGTGCATATTTTATGTGTTTGTGGGTGATCCAGTGAAGTGCCCTGGACTGCTCACCCTCAACAGACAGGTATGACTCAGAGCCATTTCCATCCCAGTCTTCCACTCCCACTTCACATGGAAATCTTCCTGCAGCTCCTCTTTGGAAATCCAACCTTCTCTCAGGGGTTGCTGTGATCACCCACTGTGCAAGCCTCTCTGGCCACCAGGCTTTGCCTGCTCTGACTGCATAGGCTGCACATCCTGTTCACGCACTGCTGCCCACAGATTGTTCTACTCAGCCCAGCCTCACTGACCCCTAAGAGATATAGGAGAGATGGGACACTGGCCAGACAGCCAGGGTAGATGTCTTCTGTCCAGCCAAGAGAGGGACCTGAGAAAGAAAAATCAAATGCAGACTTACATGGGTTCCTTTATCTACTGCTGTGTAACAAAGTAACAACGAAAATAACAACCATTTTATCATGCTCCCAGATGCCATGGGTCTGGAACTCAGGCACCATGGAAAGAGATCATCTGAACCCCAGTAAAGTCAAGGTGGCACAAAGGACTGAAAGCAACTTGAGACTGGAGACTGGAATCATCAGGAAGTGGCCTCACTCATTTCTATTGTGGGATTGCATGCCCTACCATGTGGCTGCTGCCCTGATCCTTGGACTTCTTCACAGCATGGTAGCGGGGGCCCAAGGACAGGAAAAGCTGCCAGTTCCTTCAGCCCTGTACCCAGGACTGGCAGATATCACTGTCATCATACTCTACTGGTCAAGCAATCACAGAGGCCAGGTTCAAAGCGTTCTTGATGGGAAAAATGTCAGAGAACATTAGAGCCATATTTTAAATCACCACAGACTGCATCCTAGCCAAGGATTCAGTCAGGGAACAATGAAGGCATGATGCAAACAATGGGAGGAATTCTAGCCTCCAAGTCTGCACTTTGAAGGCAATTTAAAATGTAATGAGCTGTGGAGCAATAGGAACTCATTGTTGGTGGAAATGCAAAACGGTGCAGTCACTTTGGAAGGCAATTTGGCAGTTTCCCACAAAACTCAACATACTCTTGCCACATAATTCAGCAGTTGTATTCCTTACTATTTACCCAAGGGAGTTCAAAACTTACAGGCACAAAAACCTGCACACAGATGTTTATAGCAGCTTTGTTCATAACTGCCAAAACTTGGAAGGAAACAAGATGTCCCTCAGTGGACGAATGCATAAACAAACCATGGTATATTCAGACCATGGAATATTATTCATCAGTAAAATAAATAAATAAATAAATAAATAAATAAATAAATAAAGCTATCAAGTCATGAAAAGACATGAAGGAACCTTAAATTCATTGCTAAGTGAAAGAAACCAATCTAAAATGATTCCAACCATATGATATTCTGGAAAAGGCAAAACTTGAAGGCAATAAAAAGATCAGGGGTTTTGTGGGGAGAGGTAAAGGTAAGTAGAGTACAGAGGATTTTTAAGGTAGTAAAACTGTTCTGTGAAACTACAATGATAAATATGATAAATATATTGGTTGCAAAAAGTGTACTGTTAGGCCGGTGGGCTCCGGGAGTGCAGGAGGAACGAAAAAATGACCGCCGGGTCCCACCGTCTTCCAGCCTCCTCCCTCACCTTTCCTTCACGCTTGACTTTCCTGCCAAAAGGATGTGTGCCCAGATCACGTCTCCATAGGAAACAGATAAAAGACACCACCCCCCGCCCCGCCAACTCCCTCCCAGTGCCACTTCCCCCACTCCCCTTTCCGGAGTCAAGGAACCTGGCCCAAGGGTGCCCACCTCCTCCCGGCGCAACTTTCCTGGCTCCCCTTCTCCTGAGCCCTGAAACTTCGCGGGAGAGTGCCTTGCACCCACTTCACCTGGTGTCATGTTTATCTCGCCTACAAAACCTTACATGTACCACTCTGGTGGGGGCAATGCATGTGTGGGAACAAGGCATATATGGGAAATCTCTGGACCTTCTGCTCAATTTTGCTATAAATATAAAATTGCTCTAATAAAAGTCTGTTTTTAATGGAAAGTGCTAGAAGAAAATTCATTATGTAGATTCCACGGTCTGTGGAAACAAAAATCTTTGAAAAGTGGATGGGGTGGGGCCCACCAGGCATGGCTCTCTGTGGCTGAGAAGAGCCTGCTCCTCACACCTGCTCACCCATGAGGACAGTGTCCCTGAGTCTCCCCACCAGCAGTAGGTCTACCCCCACTCCAGCCCTGGTAAGTCAGGAGGGTAATGCTGAGAGTCCTGTTCCTGTGCCAGCTCCACTAGGACCAGTGTGTTGACCACAGGTTTCCCTCTGCCCTGCCTTGAGACGGATGTTACTGCTTTGAGAAATTATGGTACCTCCAAGGGCTTCTTTCCAACCAAGCTAACTAAAGGAGGAGAGATAGCAAAGGGAACCAGGCAATGGTGCCTCCATTGGGCATGCATATGCACAGGAGAGTGTAAAGCTGGGACTGCGGTCATAGCAATGCTGTACAAGGAATTTCCCATGGACAATAGTGACATCAAATGCCTGTGGCCACTATGACATGCCAGCAAAACCAAGCACAGGAGGCCAGGGACCACTCTTGACCCAGTGGGAGAGTTTACAGTGTGTGGCCCATGTTGCACACAGCAGAGTTCACCTGCCAACAGGCCAAAAGACCCCGCAGTGAAGCAGGGCTGGAGGAACCAGTTCTCAAGCCTTCTGATCTGCCTCTCCCCACCCCATGTTCCTGCACTTCAGCAGACAGCTCAGGCACCCACCTCATGTGGCCTGCAGCCAGGGAGGGGTGTCAGCATTGGGACATCTACCTGTACCTTCTGAGAGCAGTGCCAGGCTGTCCAGCCTGCAGGGTGATGGAATAACCAGGTATCCTGGGGTACTCCCGTGGCCACTTTAGTCTCAGATGGGCTCCCTGTGTGTTGGAAGTCCCTTGGTTGGGGGACTTCTTCAGATCCACAAAGGGGAAGAGGTTCAGCGTGGGTGGCCCTGTGTGGTGGGAAGGACCTAGGGCTAATACCGTGGGAGTGGGTAATCCCTTGTGGCCTATTCCTGAGTGACTGTACAAGCCCTGGCCAGCCTGCCTGGCACCCTGGAGCTCTGGCAGGAAGGAGGCTAGGCTCTCAGGTCAACATACCCACAGAAGGAGCCGTGGCCCTAGCCCCTCCATGCCCAGGACACATGCCCTTCTTACTGAGCCTATCAGGATTTCTGAGAGACATGTCCTAGCAGAGATCCTTGCTATAAAGTATTTACCTACAAAAATACAAATGATTAATCAGCCTTGTGAGTGCCAAAGCTTGAGGTGTACTGAGATTAAGAGCTAGGAAGGATCAGATCAGAAGACCCCAGGCCACAGAGCAGACTAAAACCCCAGGGGTCTCCCACTCCATGTTCCCTGCCTGGGCTAGCAGACGCAATGAGAAGGGGGCCCCAACTCCAGTGCCTGGCCACAGATGTGAATAGCCAGCATGTAGAAACCTAGTTGCCCATACCTCAGACTTCTCCATTCTCTTCCACTATCCCTAAATTAAAGTATCTTGGCTAGTTTTGCAAGTCAAAACAATTTACCTGTACATGGACTTAGGAAGCTTTGTCTGGAATTACTTAGATTTCTAGTCAACCCAGATGTTTCTAGTTAACAACCTCAAAAGCCAGTGGTCCCCTTGATGCTGGACAGTATTCCATGCTGATGAAATGAATAACCCACCTTAGTGTTCATTGTTGAGTACCTGTCAGCCAGGTACTGCTTCCACGTTCTCTAGTGCTCAAACAGCCACTGGGGAGATTGTCACCACTTGTAGACGATGAGTTGTATCTTTCAGAACTGGACCTGTCTGAATCGGGCCCCGTGTCCAGCAACAACACAGAGCCAGCAGTCACTCCTGCAGTCATGGATCACATGGTAGAGCAGGGACTACCTATAATACAACCACCCTGCACTGCTGTGCAGTAGTATAGTACTACTGTATGTATACTATATGTATACTGTAGTATACTGTATGTATACTGTGGTATAGTAGGTACTGCTGGGTTGTCCAGAGCTGGGACAAGCTCAAGAAAACCAATTCCAGCTCCTGAAGTTTGTACTTGGGATCTGAAGGATGGAGCGTACCAAGTGAATAAACTCAGAGCCAAGCAGATGGCCATTTGGTTGTATGGAGGGCAGACAAGTTCAAACAGAGGCATGAGAGGCTGGCAGCCCATGAGCAAGCACTAGGGAGGGGAGGCTATCAGACCCCAGGGGACAATACTGGAGGTGGTCTATGCTAAGAAATTCAAAAGAATTTGTCAGGGATTCTAAAGGTGAACACTAGTGTCAGGCACCATATTAAGTTTTTATAAATTTAACAGAGGCAGCTTCATACGCATTGTAAATGTGTATCTGCTACTTTTATTGGTAGAAAAACACACGAGGGGCACCTGGGTGGCTCAGTGAATTAAGTCTCTGCCTTCAGCTCGGGTCATGATCTCAGGGTCCTGGGATAGGGCCCCGAATCGGGCTTTCTGCTCAGCGGGGAGCCTGCTTTCCCCTCTCTCTCTGCCTGCTGCTCTGCCTTACTTGTGATCTCTCTCTCTCTCTGTGAAATAAATAAATAAAATATTTAAAAAAAGAAAGAAAGAAAAACACACTATACATCACACCATCTAATTGCCTCTGCAGGGATTAATCCACAATTCAAAATGTTAATGGAACCTGCTAATAAAATTAAGGAATCTTCATCAGTGAATGAAGACTTCCACTCCTAGCACAGTTTGGGTCTGTCTTTCCCACAATTTATGTTTCCATAGGTTCTGCCACACTAATTTCAGTCTGCCAAAATGAACCATAACTTCAGGCCGCATACATCGGGTAAGATTGAAGAGTTAAATTGAAAAGGATAGGTAACTTAGAGACTGTCTTGGACAAAAATGAAGAAACTGTTACTATGAAAATCAGTCTTTTTTTTTCCTTGAGTGGAAAAAATGTAGGAAACAGATAATCCCCCAGCATTTCTGAAGGTAAAGGAAAAGAGCTCCTAACAAGTAGGTCCCAGGTAATTGCTTCTGAACAATGTAAACACAACAGAGACAAAGCCTGGTAGGTGGAAGGCATGGCTGTCCAAGCTGTTTGCATTTCCCTGGACCACACTTCCAGTAATGACTTTGCAGTTCCCTCCTCTGCAGCAGTTTGACTCAGAACGCTTTTTCATTCAGTAATTTTTATCTAGGTTCTATCTATCAATAATTACCATATTTGAAATTAAAATTAAAATGTTTTAAAATATTCATTCATTTTTGGGGCTCCTGGGTGGCTCAGCGGGTTAAAGCCTCTGCCTTCGGCTCGGGTCATGATCCCAGGGTCCTGGGATCAAGCCCCGCATCAGGCTCTCTGCTTGGCAGGGAGCCTGTTTCCTCCTCTCTCTCTCTTTCTGCCTGCCTCTCTGCCTACTTGTAATCTCTATCTGTCAAATAAATAAATAAAATCTTTAAGAAAAATATTCATTCATTTTTAAATAGAATAAGCCCATTCTTTTGAGATCTGAGAGAGTGAGAAAAAGAGCGAGTGAGTACAAGTGAGAAGGGCAGATGGAGAGAAAGAGAATCCCAAACAGACTCCATGCTGAGAGTCGAGCCCAATGTGGGGCTTGATCCCACAACCCGAGTGGAACTGAGAGTCAGATGCCTAACCAACTGCACCACCCAAGTGTCCCAACAAACCCATTATTTATTAACATGAATACTATTCTGAAAAACTATATTCCAAAATTAAAAACATTAGTGATTTTCTGAGAAGTAGCATTAAAATGTTTATTAATCTTTTTACTATCTGGCTTATGAAAAGATAGTTGGAATCTCTTTTCTGTTTCTGCCATCCATATATTGCAATACAGTTTAGGTTGCGAGGTATGAAAAAAAATGTTGTTTCCTGCAGATATATAGTTGGAAAGAGGAGGACCTCATGGGACACCATGAAAGGGAAATGGAGGGGTCCTTGAACAAGACTTTCAGAGCAGCTATTCTAGAGGCAAAAGATATTTGTCAGTCCACATGTTTGGGGGTTGGCCCACAGAATGTGGATTGAGGGACAGTTCAGTTATGAACATAGGCCTTGACTGTTTTCAACTGTTCTCTTGCCTTGGGTAGTCAGAAGAGCATGTGAAAAAGAGCCTGGCCCATCCCACTGTCTAAAGCCATTCAGCCAAAACTAGCCAATCCAGATATGTGAAAAAGAAATGTTGCATCTTGCATGCCACCAAATTTAGGAGTAGTTTGTTATGCAGCAAAAGGTGACTGATAGGGGCGCCTGGGTGGCTCAGTTGGTTGGACGACTGCCTTTCAGGTCGTGATCCTGGAGTCCCAGGATCTATTCCCACGTCGGGCTCCCAGCTCCATGGGGAGTCTGCTTCTCCCTCTGACCTTCTCCTCGCTCATGTTCTCTCTCACTGTCTCTCTCTCAAATAAATAAATAAAATCTTTAAAAAAAAAAAAAAAAGGTGACTGATAACAAAAAGGTTGGTGATTTGAAAAACGCCTCACAGATTATAGAGATTTTGAGCCAAGGTAAAAAAAAGATTAACCTGGGCATTCACAAATTTGGTCATAGATAAATTCCCAGAAACTTTTTCTTTGGATATTCTAATGCAAAACATTGTGTCCCTGAATAAAGAAATAACCCCTCAACATAAACATCTTTTGCCTTCATCTAGTTTACCTCAAGTTTGAGCATACCAGGCCCGTTAGCCAACTTTCCTATCCTATTCCCAGTCTTTCCCTTTGCAGAGAACTTACCATTCACACAATTCTAGAACATGCAGCTCTCAAATCCTATCCCATGGCCAACTGGACCAGAAACACACCCCCTGGCCCCAGACCAATGGGATGGGAACCAGGACAGGCGGGAGTGGAGGACAGGGGAACAGATCCTGAAGGCTCCTGGTCTTCAGATCCCAACACCAGCCACTCCCTTTGGAATGTTCCCATTCTTTTACCCATTCCTCCTTTGTCACTGGAATGGATTTTTTTTTTTTTTAATCAAAAATGCATAAACTAGATTGGAATGGCTTTAACTAATGCTCTATCCAAAACTATTTTTTGGATGTAGCACATCCACCAGTGCTAGTCTAACCAGATAAGACTCAGCTTACAATTTTATGACAGATGTTTTATTTATAGGGAATTAAAATTTAGAGATATACAGGACACAAACATTATATATAGTATACTTTCTATGATAGATATTGCTCACAGAAAGGCCTCAATTCAAGTTACATACTGCATATGCTAAAATGTGCACCTGGGGAGAAGAGGGAGATCAACTTTTGTTTTGGTTTTGGTTTAAATAACCTCTAGATGCATTTAAGTAATACTGATCATTTAATGTTCAAAAAACTTTTAATAAACAAATTCAGGGTAATATTAATTGAAATATTTATAATATGATTTAATCATTACACAGGATTTCCAATGTACAATCAAGACAATGCACAACACTTGAAGAAAAAAGAAATAAAAACAATCTATTGCACCCACAAGTAAAAAGGCTTTTTATTCATTTTGGGGATGCTGCAATTCAGTATTTATATAAACATTTACACATTGTAGTAAACACAGAAGTCCTACATGTAATGCAGCATTATGGGTAAGACCCTTTTAAGTCTCAAAAATAAATGTTAGTGTCCACATAGTCCCCCCATGTGCAAGGTTGATTTCCCAATCATTATTCCATTCATTGTTCAATCATGAGTGATCAGTCACCCTGCCCACCCCCATGCATTTTAGAGACCTAATATTTCTCATCAAACACACTACCTCCTGTACTCTAGTCTGCAGCACCCTGCCTCCTTGCTTAGTCTCCTGGTGGCTTGCGATGAATGGCATTTCTCCATCTCAGTGTCCTGTTAAATAATCCTGTGTAGAGTCTGAAGCAAATGAATCCACATCCTCATTCTCTGAGTCGTCACTGCTGTCATCCGCAGCTGGCTCTCCTGTAAGGGCTATGCGAGCATAATCATCTGTGTCTATCGATTTGCAAAAATGGATGGCATATTTTAATTTCTCCTCCAGCACCTGCTTACAGGAATATCTAGGCAACTTCAGCAAAAAGAAGCAGGTGTAGGACTCAGGAAGGAAGTGGTCAGGAGGGTTGTATTTATCCAATACCTGTTGATGAAAAAGATGTTAAATAATCAGAGACTATGTACAAGGACAGGTAGAACTGTTAATCTATTTTATTATGTTCATTAGACTCCTTACTCTCACAAAAATCATAATATTTTTGGTTAAGAATAATGAAGTATCAGAAAACAAATACTCTAGCCCATTTTAGAAATTAAAAGGAGCAACTCAGTAATTCCTAGGACTTATAGTTAAGAATAGTAATTGGTTACTGTGGCAATTACTTTTGACAAATCAGTGCTGAGAACAGGGTCTGGCACAAGGCAGGCAGAAGACACAGGCTCAGCACGCACCCACATGGGGAATTCTCCTTAAACCCATTAGCCCCTTTTGACTACTACAGATAAAACACTATAAAGCCAGCAAGAATTCTGGACCCAGAAATTACCTACTTTTGGAGAGAAAAACTACAGGTTGGTCTCAAAGATCTCTCTGGCACATGACTTCTATTGCAACCCCAGTCAGAGACTGGAGTTAGGCTGTGCTCAGGAAGGAGCCCATCCCCAAATCCTTTCAAATATGGAGGAAGAAAGGATGCTCCACCCTAATCTGCCCCTCCGGGAAGTCCCCCATCCCCATGGTATTGCTACATGGAAAATCACACTTGTTGCCTCAGGATAGAGGAGGGAGGGGGGATTACATCACTTCACCCCATGACTCAGCAGATAAACAAAGCCTGTTTCTGACCATTGGACCACAGAGTTAGAACTCAAAGCAAAACTCTTGTTCTCAATCTGATGGGTGCTCTTACTTTTCCCAATAAGCAACATTACTTAATTCAACCAAAGAATCAAATACATGTTTTAAAAGACATGTGTGCTCAAAATCTCAAATATGCTGACATAATAGCACTATCTTCGGTGGTGGCCAGATAAATTTTCCAGAAGTAGAAAGTGAGATTTAATATCTATAGTCATGAAATTTTGAGCAATCAAATCAAAGAAGTTGTGGGGTGTGCTTTTTATTATTTCCAGGAAGAAGGAAAAAAACCACGTTAACACAAGAGTCCCATTTTCTAATGAGCTGTAGGATCATGTGCAAGGAGCCTACCCCTACAGCTGACACAACAAGATATACAGGAATCGCACCTGGATGACGAAGTCTCTGCCCCGGAAGTCGGCGATGGTCCTGGGCAGTCTTGTCCGACCCCACACAAAGCGAAGGAAGAGGGAGCGCTCTGTGTTGGAGAAGGACTCCATCACCTCCCAGAACCACTGGATCAGGGATGCAGAAGGCTCGATTCCTTTGTAGGTAGCCACTGACTTTAGGAGATGCAGAGGGATATCTGGGCTGCCACATACCTGCAGAAGGACATACCGTCAGGGCTGGCTGACACTTCTGACTTTTCGCTTCAGTATAGAGTCAATCCCTCTTCCTACCAAGGCTTGTTTCAGGCAGGATGTACGTGAGAGCCAGAGTGGACAGTTGGGGGGTTGGGTCCCATGTGTTTGGGTGGATGTGTACTTGACCCTGTGCTCCACCCTGGTGTGGGATGGGGGCTGCAAGGAAAGGAAGGACATAGGCCGGGAACACCCACTTTTCAAACGTGTTTTCACCTCATCTACCAGGCATAAGCATATTTCAGATGTAAATTAAGTGCAAGATTTAACCAAGAAATTAACTAGCGGCACTGATTTAGTGGCTCGATATGAAAAGGCAGGTGTAGGGCAGCAGCTTTCAGGGGCATACCATCGTCTCCAATTCATATCCAGTGAACAGAGAAAGAAGGGGGACAGGCACGACTCGGGCCATTCCCTCCCGAACAGCAGCCACCTGCTCATCAAATTCATGGAGTCTGAAAGAAAAAACTCACTTTGCATTTCTATCTTTGGTAATGTAGGTCTTGTCCTGCTCATAACAAGCCTTACCCCACAGATGACCAAGGCATGTAGCTCATAAAAATAGCATCACAGAGCTTCTCATAGACTGAGTTCAGCTACACTGGCACATAGAGGATAATCTTAAAAACTACCTAGAGCTTCCAAGACACAATTCTTAATACTTATTGCATACCCAGGAAGGAGCCAGAATTAGATGTGCACCAGAAAACCAGGCTCCACAGCACCCACAGTAAGATCCCTCTGGAAGCAAATACTGTGCTCAAGGCCTTCATGACTGGTGAGTTAGGGCATAAGGCAGAAATGAATACAAAGGGACAGCATAGCACACTTGCCGGGACTACCCACAACCAGAACTCAGCAGGCAAAGCCCAGCCAATGTGCAATCTTACCAAGTACCTGGCCAGGTGCTTCTGGAGAACAAAGACTGTGTGGACTTGTAATGTCAGGTGGAAGGAGCAAGGAGCAGCAGAAGCTAGATGGGTCGCTTTGCTGAGGGCCAGGCAGCGGCAATGCTGCCCAGGAGAGCTCACAGAGGGGCATCTACAGGAGGGTACCCACAGGTCCTCTGAGTTCTGCCTGGAGAGCTCCCAAAACAGCACAATTCTAGCCACCTTGGTTTTCTAGTCAGAGCCAGGAATCTCAGACAAAAATAATGAATACTCTGATTTGGATTACAAAATAAGCTTTGATAACTATAGATGTAGTTGTTAGAACCAAGTCTACTAACATTTTACTGTATGGGATTTCTGAAAAATGCAGCCATCCAAGCAAACTATTTCCTATTTTTGCTACTTACTGAACCAAAACAGTAGAAGGCAGATGACCCCACCTGTAGTTTATTGCCAGCCGGACATACTCTGCACGGTTGTCCAGGGTGATGTGTGTATACTTAGAGCTCAGCTGGATGTCCTGGCCACTTGCACTTGGCACAGTGAAGGGCAGGCTCATTGCCTCAAACTCCTCTGAGGTGGCTTCATTGTCACGGATGTACATGAGCCCAGGGATAAAATCTTTATCAACCTTTCGAGGGAAAAAAGGGAGCCCACATGTTAAGCCAGGGTCTTTACCCCACTTCTGACTGTAGTTCAGCCCTGACGGCACCTCAGTCTGCACTGGGTATACCTCAAGGCTGCTGGTGCATTATAAATGCCAGAAAATAAGAGACCAGCAGTGAGAAAGCACTTCACACAGGGAGCTAAGGAAAAGAGCTTGTAATTCAAGGAAGTCCTTAAAATTAACCAACAGCCACTGGTTGGAGACAGATCCCCCCCTATAGTCGTAGTACCAAGGGAAGTATGGCCACAGGGAAGATGCTGGCTGTGGTCAGCCAGTCATGCTTCCCCACCTGAAAGCCAAAGCCACCACCCAGCCATTCACAAGCTCTGATCTTCCACAGGAAAATTGGGTGAATTTTCTTATCTGACAAGATTTCAAGTTGCAAAAGCACCACCAAACAGATGGTCTATCAAGTTCCAGAGGCAAACTGGCCTAACATCCACAGACCTTCTTTGCTACTAGAAAGCAGTCTGTAGCCAGGGGTGCCCCTTGCACTCTGTACCAGGTACACTAGGTGTCACATTTCCCCATCCCCACTTTCCTGGTGGTTACCTCACTGAGGTCTGCAATGGTGAGGCTCATCCCAGCCAGTTGCTTCCAGACAGGCTCAGCCAGGTTGAGGCTCAGGGGACTCCCAGTCCGGATAGCGATGCCCAGTAACACACCTGCTCAGTCAAGGCACAAGTAACAGGAGATACTTGAAATCAATGATAAAACATATAGTTCAATTAACACCACAGAATAGCTCCACACTGGGCCTCAGTGCCTTCTTAACCAATGTTACCCAAATTCATGGAGACAGGTCCATCCTTAATACATTTTGTCCTGTTCTAAATTCATTGTTTCCTTTTGTTCCTATGGGCCTAGTTTCTAACTCTTCTATTTGTACCAATAAGTATAAGCCACACAGAGGCCAATCTCCATTCCTTTAAAACAGATGGAGTTTCTCAAGGAAGGTAGGCCGTACCTGGAGAGGAACAGGCAGCAATAGGAGGACTCAGCATATATATTTAATGGAACAGGAGGGAGGGAATGACCAACTACCAAAACCCTTCAGATCTGACCCCAAGTTTCAGACACATTTAAGCTGCAGAAACATGGTATTTCAGATCCTTGATGCGCCAGACATTTTCTGACCCTTTGCACCTAGCCACTCACTGATGGTTGGCTCTACATGTCCCTGCACCTGTACAGTGAAAAAGTTAAAACCAAATACTCAAAATATTTGTCATTCCCAAGACAGAACAGACATTAAGTAACTGGGGCACACAAAGCCACATAATTGAGGCACCATGCCCGTGCAAGAAGGCTCACCCAGAAAGCGGAACATGTTGGTGTGTACGGGTGCCCTGGCAGCGGGGCTGAACAGGTAGCAGTCGCGGTTGGCCCCTGACTCATCTCTCCCATTGGGCGTCACGATCAGAAGTGGGGTGAGTCCATTCTGCAGTTCTTCACAGATCTCAGCTATGGACTCACTGTAGCCACCACCACAGTCATCCACAGATTCACCTTGAGGGAAAAGAGAGTCAGCAACACTTAGTCACACCAGCAAAGCCCTGCAGGGTGCAGCCAGATGAACTTCTCAGCTCCCCTGTAATAATGCCCACTGCACTACTGTCTGTGCTCAGACTGCCAACCCTCAGGACCACAGGCCTGCTAGTGCATGCAAGTTCTCACCCACAAATTTGACTTTCCAGACACGGTGGGGGAGGAGGAGGCTGTCGGGGCTAAATGAGCTCATCTTAGCACACATCTGCCCAAAGACAGACTTGGTCCCATCAGGGCCTGCTAGGCCGCCTTTACTCCTTGAACGTTTGACCTAGAGAGGAGAAAAGAAATAAATATGAAACAGCCACAGCAGCAGAAAGCACACAGCTACTATCTTCCACAGCTAACCAGCCCTGGGACATCTGTGGCAACAATGAGCCCTACAGCCTCTCCCCCATCTTGTTACCCTTTACTCCTCTGCCCTGGTCACCAGTGTAGAAGTCCAGCCAGCATTCTGCTGCTGGACCTAAAGAGCTGTCATGAGTGGAGCCCACAGTGAGGGGAAAGGAGTGTGAAACCAATCTTTGAGGTTCTCAGAGGGTTTGTGTCCTCAGGCCTCAAAAACAAGGTGCTCGCTGGACAGCTGTGCTAATGGAAGCTGTGCTATCACGATGGAAGACACGGCCCCTGCTCACCATATGCATGCAGCATGTTGCCACAGCATAGCACCCCTCACGACTGGTGGTATCTAAGTAAACATTCCCTCAAGAAAATATAGACCTCGGTTGGCCATTCACATGGGTGCAGCAAATGTGGTCAGTAACCATATGATTCACCCTCACACTTCATAACTTTAACCACGGCCAACCACTTTACCACACTGCCTCGGCCTCCATGAATAGGACGCCAGCAACCCCAAAAGCAGCCCTCCTTAGAAGACTATCAGGACTCTGAGCTTCAAACCAAATGGCTGAGACCAAACCTGGAGGCACCATGTCATCCAAAACAGAATCTTCCCCCCTCCCTTACTCATCTGCACGTATCCTACTCCAACCCTTGGGGGTCACTGCCCCCCCCCAACTACAATCACTTTTTCTACCTGTATTTCTCACCCTAGGCTAAGATTTTCAAACAGATCAGACCAAGAGATCTCCAGGCCCTCACCTAGTAGGGGCTCAGTAACCCTGCAGTTTTGTAGGCTACATAGTGCTTCAGAATCACTTTAGAAACTCAGTCTAAAATAATGGCAAAATGGAAAGTTAAGAAAAAATGTTCATAAAAATGCACTTTTCTGTTACCTCGTCCAGCTAAACTCTCACAATCCTTAACTTCTTAAGTAAGTTCTAGGCTGAGTTTAAATAGCAAATACTCACAAACAAATAATCATAAACAAGACTTATGAATAATGACAATAATGAATTAGCTTCCTATGGAATGAAATGTTCTTTGTGCCACATATTTGACTGTATGTTCACAAATGTGATTTCATTTAAACCTCACAGCAGTTCTTCAAGGTACCCAAAATCCCTGGAGGAAACTGAGCTACAGAAAGGAAGATGGATGTGTCCATCCATGAGAAACAAGATGCAGACCCATCTTCCTACTCTGAATGTCACATCATCTCCATTTACAATACCAATTAAACTGATGCTCTTGGCTCCTCTGAGGGAAATGGCTATGAGAACACAGCTATGACTCTGCAAGGACAAACAGGCACCTGTGTACCTGTGGCTACTTCTGGACAATAGGAATAGAAGTCATTTTAATTGCCTTTAATCTGAATTTTCCAAATTTTCAGAAATGAGCATGCTCATTAATTCTGCAATAAATTTTAAATAAAAAATTTTTATGTACAGTGATATTCATATTCTGTTATAAAACTAAATCATATTCAAACAAAACCCTCCAGGAACATGCCTATGTTTTACTGTCTCTAGAATACTCTGCACAGACAGTATGAGAATATCTACAATGGCATTCCCATGGGAGAAGGTGGATGCCAGCAGCAATCTGTGGCTACAGGACAGCTGACACCACCTTTCTGGATCAACTGGTATCTTGAGCTCAACTTGGATTCATGGAATGCATCCCATTATCATCCTCCATTCTATTTTTGATTAAAAAAACAATTCTATCTTTGTGGAGGATCTTTCTAGCTTCAGGAGGAAGTATGAAATCTGAACTGAAAAGGACCTAACTCTCATACCAGAGGGCCCCAAGGTATACTAGAGCACCCATGGTATAATGCATTGAATGCTGTTTATGTGCATTTTAAAAATGCTAATATGAATTTGTCCTTTACCCGTTCTATTTTTTCAAACATGTACTGAACATTTTTGACACAAATGCTGGAACATAAAGGCAAGAAGGAAAGAGGTGTCCAAACATGATGAATGCAAAATCAACATAAGAGAAAGACAGAAAAGGCATGTTTAACATGGGTTCCACATCACCAAGGCTCAATGATGCCAAAAGCCCGAGATCTGAATACCCATATCAGGCTGCTGTCCCTGGCTAGGCACCTCTGTGTGTGGCTGGGGCAGGCATATGATCTAGGAATGCCCAACCATCTGTGTTAGTTGAACTTTCCTCACTTATAAACTTCAGTGTTTAAGACCTAATAACATAGAACAAACCAAAATGATCCTCAAGGTGAGAAAATAAAAACATTTTTTATAAACCTAATTAAACAGCCCATTTGTTTGTAGAGTGGGCTGACTGACCTCCAGCTTAGCATTAAAGAGTCTGACGTCAGTGAAGGGACTACTTCCATCAGTGTGGTCACATGTGTTCTCCAACAAATGACCAGAGTTTGTGTCTTAATTCAAAAATGCCCCCAAGAGCAACTCTAGAGAAATGTCTAGTCATGCAACCAACATCAGGGTAAAAATCATGTGTTAATATAAAGGAACAAAGAATTTGTTCTTAGTAACTCTCTGTTTCTGTTCCAAGAGGTGGGGCTATTTCATTTGCATGTTAAATGTCAAGTATACACAACATCATATTCAGTGGTGGAGTTCTGTTTTAGTTAATTTTTTAAACTGTTAAGTGTATCTACACTTAGCAGCAGGTTTAAGTCAGAGATGGCTTACTTTTCATTTCTCTGATTACTACAGAACAGTATTAGTGATTCTGGTCTATTAAATAGGCAAAGATAGGTATCAGAGCCAGAAAGGGTGTGAGGCTGGTAGGAATAGGAATTGTCCCCACATACAATTTGATGTATGGAGTGCCTCTGACTGGCCCTGCTTTTCAGAACCTAATACAAGGAAGGCAACTGAAGACACATCTGTAGTTGGGACAGTGCTGAGAAGCCCCGCTATATCCCAGAAAAGTGGGCACAGCCTTCCAGCACCCTGCAGAGAAATCTGACAGACGAAACTAAGAGAACATGGGGTAGGTGGTCAGCGAAAATAATCCCACGGTCTCACTGTAAGGCAAGGAGAGGTGCTTACAACGTTATAAGAGGAAAAAAGGGCAAGTTACAAAAGAGACGAATCCAGTTTCAATTATGACAAACATACAAACACATCTCCAAATGTCAGCAGTAGTTACTACTATTTGGTAGAAATACGGTCATTTTTACTTCTCTCTCTTTGCTTACCTGTATCCATCCTTTTGGATTATCTGAAATAAGTCTTTCTGACTTCTGTTACAAAGAAAACAATTTACATTCCCACTGGAAGCCTTAGCACCACAGAATATCACAGATAGGTAGCACCTTGCTCTCTAAAGCAAGGACACATGAGAAAGTCTGCTCTCATCCCAAGCTGTGGGGGGCCATGACTCCCAACGACAAAACCATCCTATCTAAGAATTGTTAGTTAGACTAAGAACAGTTTTCACTTGTTACCTGAATCCGGTTCAATTCTACCACAGGACCATGCTGGCGATCTCGCACCATAGTTGCTTGTACTACTTTTCGGAAAGCTGCCTCCTAAAACATGACAGATGGACAAAATTTAGAATCTGCTATAGGAAATATTATTACCCATAGGTTTGTTTTAAATATCCTTTCCTAAGTCAAATTTTCTTTTTTTATTTTTATTAAGCTCAATTAGCCAACATGCGATTTTGATGTAGTGTTCAACAATTCATTAGTTGCATATAACACCCAGGGCTCATCACAACCCAGGGCTATCCTTAACACCCATCACCTTGTTACCCCATCCCCACACGCCCCTTTCTACAACCCTCAGTTTGTTCCCAGAATCCAGAGTCTCTCATGGTTTGACTCCCTCTTGGATGTCCTGCTTCAGTTTTCCCTCCCTTCCCCTATGGTCCTTTGTGCTACTTCTTATATTCCACATATGAGTGAAACCATATGATAATCGTCTTTCTCTGCTTGACTTATTTCACTTAGCACAAAACCCTCCAGTTCCATCCATGTCGATGCAAATGGTAGGTATTCATCCTTTCTGATGGCTAAGTAATATTCCAAAAAGTCAAATTTTCTTAAGAACAGTAACTACAAATGCTCTTTTCTGAATCGTGAGGTGGTGTGGGGGCACAGCCTGGAACCCATCCACAAATCTATGCAGAGTCCCACCAGTGCTACATGTCCCCTATTTAGAGGCAAGAGGAGCCCACCACACTCTGGTGGAGGTCCAGATGTCTGCTCTGACTTGGGACTCAGGCCAAGCCCAGAGGATCGACTAGAAAACCAAGGGCTTCCAGACGAACTACAAGTCCACATGGAAGGACTGACATTAAACACTATGCCTCACTGTCATTGTCCTGACAAAACCACTAAAGAGCAGCACGGCCAGGGGGTCCTACAGGTCAGGATAGGCTCAGGGTGGGGGTGGGGAGACCAATGAAGGAGGGAACATATAGTTACCATATACTGAAAGAAACCTGGAATACCCAGGGCAAAACAGCAAAAAAAGAGAATGGGGCCCAATATCACCCAGGTAGAGGCAGGCCCGCCATGCTCATATGGACTAGGGCATAGGCAGCAGCAGTGAGGACAGAAATAGGGAAGGAGACTCAAGAGACTCAAAGAAGGTAGGATCAGTGGGAGTCCCAGATCTCTGCCAAATGGATAACCCTGCTCTTGTCCAAATACAACATGGCCAGGGAAGCCCAAGGTACCTGTAACAGTATCTAGTCCCTCTCCCAGGTCAGAACTCCAGCCTCTGAAAGCAGGAGGGGCAATAGCCCTAAGCAGCCCAAGGAGGTGGCCTCAGAAGCAGAGAAGATCAAGTGAAGGTGTCAGAGAGACAACCAGCCCATAGAGGCGAACCTACCACAGCACACAGGGTCTCAAAGAGGTGCATCCATCACCACGCACCCTTATATAACACCTACCAGCTACTTTTGCCCTCTCCTCTGCCTAACTTCTGTTTTACTAATTGCCCAGAACCAAGGCCAGTTCCTCCTCCACAGGAACATTTTTTTTCTCTGAATGGTCTCACCCAGCTGGCTCTCCTGTGGTGCTCTCTCACTTCTGTGCTCTGAATTGCATCCTGGTAATAACTCTCCATGGTCACAAGCAACATACAGTCCCAATTTTCCAACAGGTATGATCCTTTCCTACCCAGGACCAGAACAGAGGCCTATTACACATCCACACCCACCCTGAGGGTGCCTGCTGGACTCCCTCAGCATTCCTGCTGTCCCAGCCATGCTCACAGCCTCCAGAACACTCATGCAGTCTGTGTGGAACACATCCTGCCTCTCACTTGGTTTTCTCCCTATGTGGGAAGGCTTTTTTCCCCTAGCTGCCTATTCTCACCTCTACTCTGACAGATTAAAAAAAATGGTAAAAGGGATAAAATTTCCTACTTTTATTATTAAAAAATGGTTGAAGTTTCGTATCAATGTTACCCACACACAACTTTTTCTTGTTTCCCACCATCGGAGAGATGTTACCATTACCACAATCCTTATTAATGTCCACCTGCCTCTAAGCTATCCATTAAAATAAAATGTGTGGAGATGCCTATGTGGCCCAGTCGGTTAAGTGTCTGCCTGTGGCTCAGATCATGATCCCAGGGTCCTGGGATCAAGTCCCACATAAGGCTCCCTGCTCAGTGGGGAGGTTGCTTCTCCCTTTCCCTGCTGTTCCCCCTGTTTGTGGGCACTCTCTCTCTAACAAATAAACAAAATCTTTAAAAAAAAAGAGAAAAGAAGATGTGTGTACCAGTCTCCTTCAGCTAAGTGCCAACAAAGCCAATCCTGGGGGGAGAAGGGGAGGATCTGCTCAGATGGGACTCCAAAACATCTAGATTTTATTATTTAAAAAAACAACAAACAAACAAATAAACAAAAAACAATATGGGACGCCTGGGTCTCAGTCAGCTGAGCATCGGACTCTTGGTTTCAGCTCGGGTCATGATCTCATGGGTCATGGCATCAAGCCCTGCATGGGACTCAATGCTCAGCAAGGAGTCTGCTTGAGAGTCTCTCCAGCAGATTCTTCCCCTACCTGCATGCGTGGGGGCTCTCTTTCTAATAAATAAATAATTTTTTTAAAAAAATAAAATAAAAATTAGGGGCGCCTGGATGGCTCAGTTGGTTAAGCGTCTGCCTTTGGCTCAGATCATGATCCTGGGGCCCTGGGGTTGAGTCCTGCCTCAGGCTCCCGGCTCAGTGGGGAGCCTTCTTCTCCCTCTCCCTCTGTCTGCTGTTCCCCTTGCTTGTGCTCTCTCTCTGTCAAATAATTAAATAAAAGTCTTTAAAAAATTAAAAAATTAAATTAAAAATTTAAAAAACCGCAATCTTTGATAACAAAATAGGCTACAAAATAGGTCTCAGAATCAGACTCTTCAGAATTAGGAGTCCTCAAATCTAACCTCTGTGCTTTTTTTTCGGCACAAATATTTCCCCTATTACACAATGGTTCTGTTAGGATATCCTGTCAACTTGCTTGCCAGAAACTTAACTCCTGAATCAGACACCCTATTTCTAAAAAGCTCAAGTTATTACAGATGTCGATGGGTCAAAATCTGTCTGGTGATTTTTATGTGCCCTCTTTCATGATTCTATTCACAGCCTGTTAAAAATTATCCTTTGACAAGGAATCTCTATACATCCTGGTAGTGAACTTTCATCTAAATCATCTAGACTATCAAAGCACCCTCTCCTGGACTTCCCTGGGGAAGAAATTAGCTTCTTTTTCCTTCCTGCTGCCAGTAGGGATTTGCTATAATGCCTTAGGCTAGCCAAGTAGAGAACATTGCCAAGAAGGCTTAGTTTTGCAAACCACCCCACCCTTTTGGGGAGGTGGGAAGCAAGTGGGAAAATACCACACCACACTAGTAATTTTTAATGTAAGCTCTAAAAGAGAAGACATTTTTATCTGTTTTTCACTGATACATTCTGAGCCCCCAGAACAGAGCCTGCCGTATAGTAGGTGCTCAATGAACATCTCCTGAATAAGCTTTACTCTATATATTCTCAGTTCAGGAATTTTCATTGGATTAAAACTGAAATACCAGTTTTGCCTATAGCAAAGCTTGCTACAAGAGTACCTTTCCCTGGGATATCAGAATTCCTCGCAGAGTGTCAAACCCCACAGAAGGCCCAAGTCCAGTTTCATCAAGAGAGCCTTCCAGGTCGAACATGGGGATACAGGGGCAGAAGAGCTCTGAGATGTGATGTAGCAGCAGCAGCCGATTCCGCAGTGCTATTATGGGGATTTCCTGCAAGTGATTGTATTCCATGGGAACCTGAAACATTGAAGCTGCATTAAGTCAACTTAGGTGTCAAATGCACAGATAAGCCATAGTTTGTAGATGAATTCTGAAAATATTTTTTTCAAAAACACCTCTGTAAATATACAATGGAAAATGAAGTGTGAGTGTGGCCTACATGCATAATTCGATACACAGATAGTAACTTTGTCACTACTTATACACTCCTAGCCCAGCTGGCCAAATCTGTACTTACCTGTGCAGGAAGTTTCCCAGCACTGGCAGGCTTGCTGGTTGACCAGGCAAGGGTATGTGCTGAGCCACAGGCCACACGGTTGACCTTCTTACCCTGAAGGGCAGCTACCAACCGAGGCCTCTGAATGGCATTTGTAGTTCCATCTCCCAGTTGCCCCTCATCATTGTCGCCCCATGTATAAACTTCTCCTAAATGAAGTGAATTTAGAATAAGTACTTGTATACTGGGACTAATGAATGCACAACCACCATTTTCCCATCACAATCATACTTCCTTCAATGGGGTGTTGATGATCACCTGTCTTGAAGGTCAACTTCATGTGCGACCTACATGTCTCATCATAACACCCAAAGAGGTAGAGTGCTTCTTAGAACTCCTGACAGTCCCTGCTGGCCAATGTGCCTTTTCTAGTTAAGAGGCACAAGATTCTGGTCTTAAAATAGCATTTGTTCACAGGACCAAGCACATAACTGCAACAGTTCTTAATCAGAACAGTAATAGTAAAACAGATGATAATACCTTAATTGCCCAAATTAATTTTTTATGTTAAATGGAGAGGAAAAAATATCAGTTTTTTTTTTTTTTAAAGATTTTATTTATTTGTCAGAGAGAGCGAGCGAGAGCGAGCACAGGCAGACAGAGTGGAAGGCAGAGTCAGAGGGAGAAGCAGGCTCCCTCCGGAGCAAGGAGCCCGATGTGGGACTCGATCCCAGGACGCTGGGATCATGACCTGAGCCGAAGGCAGCTGCTTAAGCAACTGAGCCACCCAGGCGTCCCATCAGTTTTTTAAAACAACACAACCAGTGGTGCCTGGGTGGCTTAGTGGGTTAAAAAAACACAACCCCCAGGACGCTGGGGTGGCTCAGTTGGTTAAGTGGCTGCCTTCGGCTCGTCATGATCCCACCGTCCTGGGATCGAGTCCCACATCGGGCTCCCTGCGCATCGGGCTCTCTGCTCAGCGGGGAGCCTGCTTCCCCCTCTTCCTCTGCCTGGCTCTCTCCCTACTTGTGATCTCTGTCTACCAAATAAATCAATAAAATCTTTTTTTAAAAAAATATTTTATTGATTTATTTGACAGAGAATCACAAGTAGGGAGAGAGGCAGGCAGAGGAAGAGGGGGAAGCAGGCTCCCCGCTGAGCAGAGAGCCCGATGCGGGGCTCGATCCCAGGACCCTGGGACCATGACCTGAGCGGAAGGCAGAGGCTTTAACCCACTGCGCCACCCAGGCTCTGAAAACTGTTCTAAGGGTCAGATCACTGGGTGACTAAAATAGAAATGAAGTTAGTTGCCATATCCACAAAGATTCCTCAGGGAGCCATGCAGCCACAAGCAGCACTCTGTATAGTGTGATGCCTGCATGATCAAGGACAGTGTGCTTGTGCCCTGCCCCTTCCCAATCTGGACAGCTGGACAGTTTACTCCTAAAGCCATTTGGTGGGCATCATAGCACAATAAGGAGAGGAGGACTTCTCTGCAGAGGTACAGATGGATGCAAAGAATCAGAGTCCACTAATGACAAAAACTTCCATATAGCAGGTGTCCCTGTGTGGGGAATTGGCCTAAGCAGAGAGACAAGTACCCCATGTGTAGGGGTGGCCCAGAGTGGGCAGTCACAGCCCGAGATGCATGAGGATTCATTCAGGGGAGAGGGCAAAGGCAATGGCCAGACACTGGTCACATGAGGCAGAGTAACTGAATCACTGCATTAGGGATAAAGAAACCCAAGATTCTCATCAAAAGAGATGGAAAGAAAGAAAACTAGAATGAACCCTGTGGTACAGAACTGGAACCTGTGGTCTTAGTGGGAATGTATGGTATTCAATATACATATATAGATACAAAAATAACATAGATATAAATTTGTATATTATTTACGTAAGTATTCCCTGGCTCTATCCACTCAGAATGCCTGGGAGCAGTGACATCCCAAAAGCAATGAGCCCATCCATCGACCTGATCTGTCTTCTAAAAACCATTCTCCTCTAAAGACACCACGACTCCTTGGGGAAATGGCCAACGCTAGGCTTGGGCCATGGGGAGTGAAGAAGATACTGTGTCTCATTGTGTCAGAAAGCAAGGAAGTATTCCATGAATGATGGGCACACACCAGCAAATAAAGCTAGCACAATAGGGCCAATCTGAGCATCAAAATTTGTAACAGTAACAGATTATATATATATCCCTTGAATAAATTAGGAAACCTGGCATCTCACATAGATGTAAATGAAAAAATAAACATCTGATGAGAATAAAATATTCAATGAGAAAAGGGATATTTAAATAGTTTCAAATACCGTCCCAAATACTCATTTGTTACAAAGGATACTCAGTGTGGAAAAGCCTGGCAGCTACCACCTTAATCTAGTGATTAAAGTTAACAACACTGGTAATGGGACCAAGAGAAATTGCACAACACCTGATGAACTGAGAATGAATTAAGAACAGAGCATGAATTAAGATCAAAGATGAGAAATTGAATCTACTGAGGAAATATCAGACAAACTCACATGAGGGATGTTCTACAATATAACAAGTCTACAATCTTCAAAGGTGTCACAGTTCAAAAAATCAGGAAGACTGAAGAAGTGTCAAAGAATAATGCTCATGGTCAACTGAAGATTGTCTCAGAGTAGAAGAGACATGAACATGTTTCAGCTAAATGTAACTTGTGTTGTATCATAAAAATGGGCATGAAGATCAGGTGTAGTAATAACCAGTGGGAATTTCCCAAATGTACATTTCCCAAATGTTGGGATTGTTCAGTAGTGTCCTGGTTTGTAGGAAGTAAACACTCAAATGTTCATAGTGATGGGCAGTACCCAACTCTCACATGGATCAAAAAAAGGTCTTTGTACTGCACTACAAACTGTTCTCAAAGTGTGTGATTTGCTTCAAAAATTTAAAGAATGAAAATGAAGTAATTAAAAAATGTGTTCTAAGTTCTTGATTAAGAACGAACAATGTCAGTCCACAATACACCATAAAAATTACTTATTCATATATGAAACTCCTCCATTAATGAAACGATTGAAGGGTACATGTTCATATAATTCACCAAAGGCTTTAAAAGGGAAAAATGGGGAAATGGCTGTTTTAATGAAAGATGGTACACTAGTTTTCTATCATTACCATAACAAATTACCACAACTTACTGGCTTAAACGGTTCTTTCAGTTCTGTGGGTCAGAAGTCCAACATGAATCTGACTAGGCTAATAGCAAGCTATCAGCAGGCTGCGTCCTTATTGGACACTCTAAGGGAGAGAACCCACTTCCTTGTTCATTCAGGCTGTTGGGACAATTAAGTTCTTTGGAGGACCAAGGTCTTACTTCCTATGGGCTGTCAGCTGTCACCTGTTCCTAGCTTCCAGTGCTCACCCACATTCCCTGGCCCCTTTCCTCCATCTTTGTAGCCAACAATGAGGATCAAGACCCTCTCACACTTTGAAAAATCTCTCCTGCCTCTTCTCTGTCACATCTTTGACTGACTCTTCTGCCTCCTTTTCTGCTGTGAAGGATCTGTGTAATTACACTAGCCCATCTAATAATCCAAAATAATTTTCATATTGTAATGTCAGCTGATCATCAACCTTAATTCCATCTGTACAGACCCTTTTGCCATTGTGCTGGGGTCCTCAAGACCACCTTCAGGTTTCCTCATTCACTGGGTAAACTCCCTGGGCTCAGCATACAGTCATACTCAGCTACAATCACAGTGAAAGGACACGAAGAAAAATCAGCAAAGGGAAAAGGCACATGGGGTAAAGTACAGATAAACCAGATACAAGCTTCCAATGATCCAATGCCAATGGAGTTACACAGGACAAGTTTAATTCCTCTAGCAATGAGCTGTGACAACACATGTAAAGTGCTGTCTACTAAGGAAGCTCATTAGAAATTTCGGTGAGCAGAGATTTCACTAGGGCTGTCACATGGACACTTCTGCCTGGCACATACCAAGGTTCTAGGAAACAGGTTTCAGCAGAGACCACATTGTGCTGTTTAGGCACAGCGAGGACTTTTGTCAATTAGGGAAGGGAAGGAGTCCCCCCAAAATTCAGGTTCTCAGAGGCCAGCTGAGGGCCACCTTGCAAGCAGCCCTTCCTAAGGACAGCAGTATCAGATGTGCTCTGTTAGCTCTTTTCTGCACAGCCATGAAATGTAACATATTCACAAGTGTTAATACCAGGGGCTGAAGATGACAAGAGCCAGAGTCCTGCTCACCAGAGAAATTCTCAGATATAATATAATTGCTCCCCGCCCGTTACGGCTGAATGTATTATTCCTGAGCAACCTCTTAGATTTCAAAGGCCTCTGTGTTGCAACATTGGGCCTCCCACCTACCATCCTCAGTGCAGCAAACACAGTGCAGGGAGCCAGTGGCAATAGCAATGACTTTCTTCCCCTGCAACCCTTGGACCTGCCGTGGTCTTCTAACATGGTCATCGGATCCATGGCCCAACCTGTGATAGTCACCTTTGCCCCTGTACAAAAGGAAATATAGAATTATGAGTGCCAAGGCCCTGTCGTTTACCACCTGCCCCACCCTCTTGGCTTAAGCATCATACTTCAGGACACAAATCACAGCCTGCGATAGAAGTTACATCTCAATCTATGAGATGTCAGTTAATATAACTTCACATTAGTAAACTAGTTTTGGTGATATTAAACAAACAGAATCTTACATACCAAGTATAAACAGCACCAGATTTGGTAAGGGCGACAGAAAACTGGGACCCACACTCTACTTTAACCACTCCAAGGCCTGTAAGAGAATCAATCTAGAAGGAAAAAAGATTCAATTAGACTGACTCAAGGTTATTGCTGACTGCTGCAACCACATAGAGACTGAACTAAATCTTCTAAGGAATTCTGAAAATCGTTACTCAGGTCAAATAAAGACCCACTAAAAATGGACATATCACAGTTCAAGGTCTGTGATCATTTTCCCCTAAAATCCACTCTCCCAATTCCATTTCTCTTTGCAGTGTGGTGATTCCATTCTCCAGAAAGCCTTGTACTTCTCCTCTGCCATCCAGCCCTCTCACACCCCATAGGCCTACAGGCAAGGAGCAATAAGCAATGGGGAAGAGGGTTGGCCAAGAGGACCAGAGCTCTGGCCTCCATCTATCTAGGTTTATTAAATTAAATATGACCTTGGTCAGCTAGTACTGGAACTCACCTCCATCCCTGGACACTTAGGTTCCAGGCCCTTCACAGCCAATACCCAGAGGTCTCACTACGGCTCACTAACCTAGTCATCACCCTTTCTCATCCAGCAAGCTATGCTCTTATTATCTGTGACTGTTTTCAGACTTAAGGTTCTCATATTTGATTTTAAATTTAATTAAAACAATCTATTCTCTTAGTTCTCCCCTCACCCTCATCTCTGTCACAATCACATCACTAATGACCTCCAACCCCCCAATGTCCAACATCCTAATCCCTGATGGTTCAAAGCCTGTGTCTAAGCTTTCCTAAGCATAATAAAGTCCATAACAGACAGTTTTCCCATAAATTTGGAAACCCTAAGTAAACTGTAACATGGTTAAAATACCATACAAGAGAAAAGGAACAAGAGATGATAAGACTGAGGAAGAAGCCCTGAGCTTCTAGTTTTCCAGCAGTGCCCAGCAGGGCACAGGGATGCCTCCAAGCACATCTCCACCAGGCTTTGGCTGTAGGTAGCATCAGCCAAAACTACTCTCTGCAATGATGTTAATGTGCTGTGTCCACAATGCCCAAATGGAAGCTACCAGACACATGGAGCTACTGAGCACATGAAATGTGGCCACTATGAAAGAAGAAGTGAATTGTAAATTTACCTACTCTTAACTGAGTTAAATTTAAACTTAAATAGCCAGGTGTGGCTAACAGCTACTGTACGGGGCAGCACAGCTGTGGGAAGAAAAGCTATGTAGCTCTAGCCTGGCTCTCATCCCATCTGAGGGGGCCTCTGGTAGAATGCTGCCTCCCAGGGCTGCCAGTGCACAGTGAGGGTCTCTATTCCACACACACAGTCCCAGATCCCTATCAAGATTAGACACCAAGCAGCAACAGTTTCTATTGTTCTTTCACAGCACACACACTCGCAAATCCACAGCAAAGCACCTCAGCTAAATGACCCGGTCGTGTTCACACACACTGCAGGCAGCACAGCAGTCAGCACATGATCTAAACACATCAATGAACTTCATCTCTGCCAACTGCCCATTCACAAGGGCAAGACAGTCTCACAAAGTTAAGAAATTGCTCAGAATCATGCAGGTCACATGGAGAAAAGCAATCTGACCCCCAATCCAGGCCTGTAGCCTCTTCTCTTAGGCCATCACAGGATGTCCATTTAACACAGGATGTCCTCTGGCTAAACCAGATGCAACCCTTTCAGCAAGCACTATTATATTCATAGCTATAGAACTCTGTAAATTGAAAAGACTATGAAGAATTTGTTACTCTTTTCCTCAAACAGGTCTACATACTACATAAAAACACAGGTCTCACAAAATTACATAAATTTCAGATAGCACTTAAGGTATCTCAATACCTTTGGGCCTTTCACTCACTTTTTACCCAATTATCCATTATATTTTCTGCAAAGAAGGTAAGATGTGCTGAGAGACACATAATGGGGGATGGGGCAGTGAGACTTGGTGCTCCTGAGAGGGTCCAGGGGGCTCTAAGAGCTCCAGAAAGACCTGATACCATCCCAAGATCTTTGGGAATGGTGCCTTTCTCTCACTGCGCAGACACAAATACCTTCATGGGTACTTTACAGCCATCACTGCCTCCTCGGCCAAGTTTGCCATAGTCCCCGTCCCCCCAGGACCAGACAGTATCATCATCAGTGAGGCAGAGGGTCTGGGCATCTCCACTGCCACAGGCAACGTCAACCACGCGGTGGCCCTGTAGCGCCTCCACCTTCAGAAAAAAGGAATCAAAGTTATCCGACTGTAGTAGAAAGGAAGTTTACCTAAGGAAAGATTTTATTTTTCTTAATTTTTAAAAAAAGATTTATTTATGATTGCCTGGGTGGCTCCGTCGGTTAAGCATCTGCCTTTGGCTCAGGTCATGATTCCAGGGTCCTGGGATTGAGCCCCACATCAGGCTCTCTGTTCCACAGGGAGCCTGCTTCTCCCTCTCCCTCTGCCCCTGCTTGTGTTCTCTGTCAAATAAGTATATAAAACCTTCCCCCCACCAAAAAAAGATTTACTTATTTGAATGAAAGAGACAGACGGAGAGAGCAGATGCCCACTCGAGAGTAGGCGATGGGGAGGGAGAGATAGAGAATCTAAGCAGACTTCCCACTGAGTGCAAAGTCTGATGCGGGGCTCAATTTTGCAACCCTGAGATCATGACCTGAACAAAAATCAAGAGGCAGTCACTTAATCCACTTAAACACTCAGGCATCCCAGGAAAGGCTTTAAAGTACTGTGATGCTCTTTCTGTCTGTGTGGAGGGCGGGGAGGGAAGCCTTTGCAAAGAAAGTGCAATTTTAATAATCTTGTAAGATGAGACAGAAACACCTTCATCTGAATGAACCAAATAAATCTAAACTATAGGAGGCAGGAATCAGTGTCCCCAATCAGCCAGTCCTACCACACCAAGAAGTCTTACTTACTGCTTCACCCAAAATACAGTGGGCCTTATAGCAGCCAAAGCATTCAGCTAGATGCCAAGTAATACTAATTTATGTTAATAAATACTATTATATATTTATTATATATATATATATAATAAAATATAAATAAAAGGTAGTATTTCAAATACTACCCTGTTTAAATGACTCACTGAATACAAAACCTGTTTGTATGTGCTTTGGTGAGTACTGTGAAGTGTATAAACTGGGCGATTCACAGACCTGTACCCCTAGGGATAAAAATATATTATGTTTATAAAAAAATATTTTTTTTTAAATGAAAAAAAAAAAAACCTGCTTGTAAATAATGAGTGTAAGGCCATCAATCTAAAATAAAAGAAACTAGAAGAGGAAATACTTTTGACTTTTAAAAATCACAATGGCATAGCTACCTCCCCCACCACCTTCAACAGTGAGGGTGTGAAGAGCCGCCCTAGACCTCTGAGCACCTTTTCAAGGTGCCTTCTCACCAGCTTTGGCTTTAACTGGTCCTCGCTGTCGCTGTGTCCCAGGCGGCCATACCGGCCTTTGCCCCATGTGTAGAGGTCCCCTGCTGCTGTGACGCAGGCACTGTGGGCTCCACCAGCAGCAACATCAACCACTTCAATTCCTCTCAGAGACTCAATGACTCGAGGGCGGTCACATGGACTGCAAATAAGGTCAACAAGGATAACTGTAATAGTTTTATTCTTAAATATTTTAAAAGTATTAAATATTAGACTTTTGGTTTGCTGTTCACTTATTTAATGTACACCTCTCAAATCAGTTAATTAAGAACAATCATTCAGACCTGAAGTCAAAACTTCATTATTTTCTAACTGTCTCCTTTTATACCAGCTACCCTAATGCCAGAGAGCAGAGACTTTCAATCGAAATGAGAAGCCAGGAGAGTAGTGCCCAATGCAGGCC
The DNA here is from genome assembly GCF_009829155.1 of Mustela erminea. NCBI lineage: Eukaryota > Metazoa > Chordata > Mammalia > Carnivora > Mustelidae > Mustela > Mustela erminea. Next base: position 27,718,774 of record NC_045618.1, read on the forward strand.
AATCTGGCCCATGGCCTGTTTTTGAAAGGCCAATTAACAAGAATGAATTTTATATTTTTAAAGGGCTATTAAAAAACAAAAACAAAAACTGAAGCATATACAACAAAGACTGCATGTGGCTGGTCTAAAATATTTATTACTACCTGACTCTACCAAACCAAGTTGCCCACCCTTGCTATAAATCAACATTTCATTTAAGGAGTTTTATCATTTGAATGTTAACTAGCCTACAATGGGGCAAACACTGATAGCAAACTTATTTTCTTATTACTGAGTTTTGAAAGACCTTAGCCAGATGTATCATTACAAATAATGTTTTCTCAGTCTGTATGCAGCATGTCTTTTCAATCTATCTTTCGAAAGCCTGAAGTTTACATTTTTATGAAGTTCAATTTATCCTATTTTTCTTTACTGGATTATGTTTTTGGAGTTTTATCTAAAAATCCTTATCTGACCTAAGTCACAAAGGTTTTCTCTCATGTTTTCTTCTAGAAGATTTTGGATTTAGGTTTTACATTTATGATTACCAATCCTTTTGAGTTAAATCTGGATGTGGTGCAAGAAGTTCACTGCTGCTATATGGTAATCCAATTGTTCAAGACCATTTGTTGAAAAAGTTCTGTTCTCCAATAAAATGTCTGCACTTTTGTAAACTGTGCATTGGAAGTTATAAGAGAGAAATCAAGCTTCATTTTTCCAGTCATTATTCAGTATTTGTGATACATTTTTAGACTCTTGTGTTTCACTGGTACCTTTCTCTTTTTACAATACTATACTGTCTCGATTACCGTAGCTTTAAAATGAGGTTTGAAATAATGTCAGTCCTCCAACTTTGCTCCTTATTTTTAAAATTGTTTTGATTATTCTAGGCACTCTGAATTTCCATATGAATTTTACAATCAGTTTGTCAATTTTTACACACATTTTAATTGGGAAGGTAAAGCATGTAGGTTAATTGGAGGAAAACTGACAAAATAATATTGTCTTCTAATCCATGAACACAGAGTATACTCTCCTCCATAATTTTAGGTCTTTTAAAATTTCCCCCACCAGTATTTTACAGTTTTCTGCCTATAAATTCTCCACGGTTTTTTTTTTTTTGGTTTTTTTTTTTTTTACCTCCTCCCCCGACCAAGTCAAATTTGTCCCTTACTATTTCAATTCTGGGAGGAGGATAATATAAATGGTATTTTTAAAACTTTAATTTCTGATTACATTGTGTATGCATAGACACACAACTGCCTTTTACTTAGTGATCTATCCTGCAACCCTGCTAATCTCACTTATTAATTCTAGTAGCTTTTTTGTTGATAGCATGGATTTTCTCTATCAACAATTATACTACATGTAAATAGCTTTAATTCTCTTTCCAATCTGAATGCCTTTTTTATACTGCTATACTGCACGTGCTAATCTTGAAGTACAATACTGAATCTTGATAGTAGATGTCCTTGTCTTTTTCCTGAAATTGGAGGAGGTTCAGTCTGTCACTCTTAAGTATTGTATTAGCTCTATGTGTAACAGAGATGCTCTTCATCAAGTCACAGAAGTTCTCTTTTTTATTCCTAGATTAGTGAAAACTATTTGTCAGGAACTGATGAAGTCTGTCAAATGTTTTTCCTTCCTTCATCTACTAAGATGACCATATGTGGTTTTTCTTTATTACTGGATTCATTTTCCAATGTTAAAAGACAATTATGCAATTTCTGACATAAAACTCACTTGATCATGGTGGTGTATTATCCTTTTATATATTGTCAAATTTGATTTTCTAAAATCTTAAGAATTTTTATATCTACTTTCATGAAGGACATTGGTCTGTATTTCTCTATTAATGTCTAAGTCTAGTTTTGATGTAAGACTAAAGCTATCCACAAAGGAGAGTTGGGGAGAATGCCCTCCTCAATTTTCTAAAATAGTTTGTTAAGAATTGGTATTATCTGTTACTTATACATGTGGCAGAAACCATATCACCCGTTTATGGAGATTTATTTATGGCAAACTCATTTACTTAAATAGACACAAAGCTATCTGAGTCACCTATTGTTTCTTGAGTGAGCTTTAAAGAGTATGTGTCCTTTGAGGAATTTGTCCATCTCATCTAAAAAGCTGCATTTGTTGTCATAAAGATGTTCATTATATTTTTCAATAGCTATTCATTCTGCAGTGATTAAATGCCCTCATTCCTGATATTGCTACAATTTGTATAATCTTTTTTCTTGATCAGTCTAGAGGCAGGTTTTATACTGACTTTCTCAAAAAACTAACTTTTGTTTTCTTTGATTTTTCTCTATTGCTCTATTTTCTGTTTCATGGATTCTCACTCTGATCTTCCTTATTTCCTTTATTCTGCTTATTCTGGGTTGCATTTGTCCTTATTCTAGGTCTCAACATACAAACTGAAGTCATTAAAAAATATGTTTCTTTTATAAATTTTTTTAAAAAGGCATTTTATGCTATAAATCTCCTAAGTACTGCCTTTGCTGGATCACATACATTTTTATACTCTGTTTACATTTTCACTCAGGGATCGCTTCTCGGCCTTTTGGCTAAGATCAAGTGTACATTTTCACTCAGGTGAAAAATCTTTTTCCTTTCTTTCTTTCTTTCTTCTTTTTTTTTTTTTTAAAGATTCTGTTTATTTATTTGACAGAGAGAGAGCATCTGAGCAAGGGGAGTAGCAAGCAGGGGAGAGGGAGAAGCAGGCTCCCTGCAGAGCAGGGAGCCCAATGTAGGGCTTGATCTCAGAACCCTGGGATCATAATCTAAGCTGAAGGCAGACGCTTAACTCACTCAGCCACCCAGGAGCCCCATGGTCAAAATCATTTCTAATTTACTTCTGATTCCCTCTTTGGCCAGTTATTTCAAAAGGTTTTATTTACTTTCCAAATATTTGGAAGATTTCCCAGAGATTTTATTGTTATTGGTTTCTAATTAATTCCATTAGGGTCACAGAATATAATTTATATTACTTGAGTACTCTTGATGTGTATGATTTGGTTTTTTGGCCCAAATTATGGTCTATGTTGGTAGTTGTTACATATGCAGTTGAAAAGAAAGTGCTTTTGCTAAATTGAATGTTCTGTAAATGAGTATTTGATCAAGTTAGTTGACAAGAGTTGTCTTCTGACAGATTTTCTATTTACATGTTTTATTGCTTATTGAGAGAAGGGTATTAAAATCTCCAACTGTAACTGTGGATTTGTCTATTTTTACCTGCAACTCTGTCATTTTGTTTAATTTCATGTATTCAGAAGGTCTACCATTAATTGTGTCAACATTTAAGATATTATGTCCCCTCGATGACTGACCACTTCATCATTACTAATTGACCCTTTTTATCCCTCTCAATATTCTTTGCTGTGAAATCTACTTTGTATGATATTAATACAAGCATACCAGCTTTCTTTTGATTAGTGTTAATATGGTATATATTTTTCCATTTTTTTACTTATAATCTATTTATGTGTCTAATATTTAAAATTAGTTTTAAAATAGATTTAATCTTGCTTTTATATCCCTTCTGACAACCTCTGACTCTTAAATGAAGTGCCTAAACCATTTACATTTGATGTTACTGTTGATATATTTTTGCTTATATCACATCTTGCTATCTTTTTCCTACTTGTCTCCTTTGTTTACTCAATTTTTTTTCTTCTTATAGTATGTTTTACAATTTCACTTTAGCTTCTTGGTTGGTTTATCAAGTAAAGCTTTTTGTTGCATTATATTAATGTTTGTTTTAGGGTATGCAGAATACCTATTACAGTTTAATCTGGTCACATACTACATCATGTATAATATAAGAGCATCACAGTGGAATACTTCTATTTCCTACCCCCAAAGCCTCTGTGTTGATGTTGTCTTCCTCTTATTATTGCTATATATTTTACTTCTGTGTCTCAATTCATTTTTATTATATCCTTGAAATACTTAATTACCTTTTGAAAATATTTATATATTAAGGAAAAAGTCATGATATTAATTAACCCATGCAGCTATTTCCTCATTCATTTGTATAGAACCCTAATTCCATCTGATATAACTTTCCTTCTGTTTGAATAACTCCTTTAACATTTTTGTTGTGCAGGTCTGCAGGTGTTGAATTATCTCAGCTTTTGTTATGTCTGAATGAGTCTACTTCAATTTTATTCTTGAAAAAATATTTTCCTAGAGTAAACAAATTCTAGGTTGACAGTTATTTTTACTTTCAGTACCTCCACCATCTTCTAGCTTGCATTGTTTTCTGTAAGAAATTTGCTGTCATCCTTTGTCTTTTTTCTATATATGTAACATGTATTTTTCCCTCTAGCTACTTTTATGATTTTTTTCTCTTTATCAGCAGTCTTGAGCCTTGACCATGTGCCTTGGTAAGTTTCCTTCATGTTCCTTTTGCCTTAAGTTCTTTGACCTTCTTGAATCTTTGAGTTTATAGTTTTCATCAAATTTGCATATTTTTCGCTATTATTTTTCAAAATCCCCCCCCCCATCCTCCACTGGTGGCTCCAAACTATTCATAGAATAGGCCACTTAAGACTGTATATCCACAATTCACTGATGCTATGTTCATTTTATGTATGTGTATTTCATTTCTGTGTTTCAGTTTCTATTGTTAGGTCATCAAGTTCATCGATCTATTCGTCTGCAATGTTTAATCTACACTAAACATTGTATATACATATACATTAACCTGTATTAAACAGATTATACATTAATCTGTATTAAACATGTACTGTACTTTTCATTTCAGACATATTTCATATCATTAAGACTTTGGTTAAAGCATTTGGTTAAATATCTTTCAGTCTCTAAAATGTTCAAATTTTCCAAAAGTTTCTTAATAACATAGGATTGTGGTTAAAATACTGTTTTAACATTCTTATCCAGTAGTATCACTTATGTCATTTCTGGGTCAGTTTTAATCGACTGATTTTTCTCCTTATATGGGCTCTATTTTCCTGACTTTTTGTATCCCTGATAATTTTTATATAGCTTTGAGATATAACTGACATATAAAAATAAATAAATTCAAGGTGTATAATGTGATGATTTGATACATGTATACATTACAAAATGATTATTACAGTAAGTTTAGTTAACAAACCCATCACCTCACATAATAATATTTTTGTGCGGTGAGAACATTTAAGATCTACCCTCAGGGCGCCTGGGTGGCTCAGTCATTAAGCATCTGCCTTCGGCTCAGGTCACGATCCCAGGGTCCTGGGATGGAGTCCTGCATCAGGCTCCCTGCTTAGCGGGAGGTCTGCTTCTCCCTCTCCTGCTTCCCCTGCTTGTGTTCCCTCTTTCGCTGTATCTGTCTCTGTCAAATAAATAAAAATAAAATCTTTAAAAAAAAAAAATCTACTCTCTCTTAGCAACTTTCAAGGATACAATAAAATGTATTGTTATCTATAGTCACTATACTGTACGTTAAATCCCCATAACTTATTCACCTTATAACTGGAAGTTAGTACACTCTGTCAACATTTCCTCAATCTCCAACCTCGAGCCTTGGGTAACTCCCAACCTACTCTATTTCAATGAGTTTAGCTTTTTTAGATTTCACATATAAGAGAGATCTTAGCGTTTTCTCTTTCTCTGACTCATTTCACTTAAGATAATGTCTTCAAGGTTCATCCAAGTTATCACAAATACCAAGATTTCCTTTTCTATGGCTGAATAATACACATACACACACACATACACACTCCACACACAACCCCACATTTTCTTTATTCATTCATCTGCTGATGAACACTTAGGTTGTTTCCATGTCTTGGCTATTATAAACAATGCCACACTGAACATGAGAGTGCAGATCCTTTCAAGACAATGATTTTGTTTCCTTCAGATATATATCCAAAAGAGGGATTGCTGGATCATATGGTAGTTTTATTTTTTTACTTTTTTCTATGTTTTTCTATAGTTGCTGCACCAATTTATATTCCCACCAACATTGTACAAAGTTTACCTTTTCTCCACGTCCTCACCAGCACTTCCTATTTCGTGCCTTCTTGATAATAGCCATTCTAACAAGTGTGAGGTAATATCTGATTGTGGTTTTGATTTGCATTTCCCTGATGATTAGTGATGTTTAGAAACTTTTCATGTACCTATGAGTACATCTGTATGTATTCTTCGGGGAAAAAATGTCTATTCGGGTCTTTTCCCATTTGTTAATCATGTGGTTTGGTTTTTTTGGTTTTTTTTCTATTGAGTTATATGAATTCCTTACACATTTTCTACATTAATCCCTGACTGGTTATATGGTTTGCAAATATTTCCTCTTATTCTACAGGCTGCTTTTCATTTTGTCAATTGTTTCTTTTGCTGTTTGACGCAGTCCTACTTGTTTATTTTTGGTTTTGGTGCTTGCACTATGAGTGTCATATTCAAAAAGTCACTGCAAACACCAATGTCAAGGAGCTTTTCCCTGTTTTCTTCTAGAAATTTTACAGCTTCAGGTCTTACACTTACATTTAAGTTTTTATTCCACTTTGAGTTAATTTTTGTAAGTGATGTACATGAGGGACCCAATTTCATTCTTTTGCATCTGAACACCCAATTTTCCCAACATTATTTCTTGAAGACACACATGCCTGATAATTTCTGATTGGATGTAGAACACTGTAAAGTTTATCTTGCTGAATGCTTGATATGTTTGTATTCATAAAGATACTCTTGAGCATGGTTCCTTGTAAATAGTATAATCTTTTCATGTCTTGCTTTTAAGCTTTATTGGCAGGATCAGAGCAACACAGTCTATGTTTAATTTTTTCCCCCACTTTTGTGCACATTCTTAATCCTCTAACCAATGCCCTGGGAATTACGAGGTTTTGGGAACAAGGTCTATCATCTGCCCTCTATAAGCTCTGTGGACCATTCTGTCTAATCCTTTTAGGTCGTTTTTCCACTGGCCTCTCAGTTATTCTCCTCATACACATGACTGTCAGCATTCACCTCTGCAGATCACCGTACGTAATTTTACTTCCTCTTATCCAGTATCTTTAGAGCTGCAGTGTCTGGTGCTTTAAGTTATTTGTATATGAAGGTCCTTGTTACTCCCAACTGGGCTGTTAGTTCCCATTAATTTCTAAAACCTAGAGGGTTTGTTTGCTTGCTTTGTTTAAAAAATACTGTCATTTGTGTGTCCCATTCCATTTCCTCTGTATTTACAGCTTTAGTATCACATATGGTACCAAAGTGCCAACTGTGATTCAGTGAATTACTCAGGATCAGAGGAAGGGGAGAAGGACAAAGAGAAACTCAACATACTCAGTACTTAAAAATCAGAAATTCAGAATTGATTTTCTCCTCAACTAGGAAGGTCACGTAGGCAACCCCACACATTGGAACAAGAACTTATTTCTGCCAAATGAGTCATTAACATTTAACTTGAGTAGATACTATAAATGCTGTTCTGAAAAACAAAGTGCCAATATATTACACAAAAATTAAAATAAGAAAAGAAAAGCATAACATCAAAAATGATGTTTTCACATAATACCTTCTGTTGCCATGCCCCAACTTCCCATCTTCTGCCTCACCCCAAGAGTAAACTTCTCCTTCTGAAGAGAGGGCAAGACAGTGTTTTCCTCCTGAGTTCACAGCTACTTTTTTAATAAACACATGCTGAATAGATTCAAGTAACGTTGGGGTAGATACCGACTCTGTCCCTCCAATTCCTAGTCTGCCACCTGCACCATATCCAGTGGCATAAAGCTAAGAAAAGAAAAATATAATTATCAGGTTTTTAATCCAAATTTATCCCTATATTTTAGTAATTAACAAGCTCAATCAGTGTCACAGACATTTTTATCACAGAGAAGTGAAATTAAAAATTAAAAACTACAAGAATATTTAACATTTTTTGTGTTTTATCAAAACTCTAAAAATGAAAGAAATAGTTATGACTATTAGAAATCTCAAATTCACAAGAATATATTCTGAAAAGAAGATCCTAACACTGGAACAAATCCCTAATAATAACACTCACAGAAAATCTTAAATATATTTAATATTTCAGCAAAACAGCATTAAATCATACAGTAGAATACACTATTTTTCTTTCACCTTCAGTGGGTAATTATTTGAGGACACAAGGTTTATCATTAATTTTTTTTAAATCAGACTGCCTTTTTCAAATGCATATCAAACATCCCTCCTATAGAAACTTTAATGTTTCATACTGTTTCAAATGCATTGCTGCACTGACACAAGAGTAAGGAAACCTCAAGGACTAAAACGGGGAATGAAATCAAGAACTCTGGTTGATAGATGAGCCCAGCCAATGTCCCCTTAAAGGTTTTGAGAATCTTCAGCATACTGGATGTCAGGGGAAAAGTGCCAAAGCCTAAAAGGAGACTGTAGAAAGGTGAGGCTCCAGTGGGCCAACAGCAAACAAGAACTAAGAGAACAACAAAGCAAGTTGCTTTTCTCAATCTTAGCACTGAATTAGACAGGGGAAAATCTCTCCTAAGAATTCATAATGACAAAAGCTGGTCATTAGGTTGGTTTTCAGCCCGAATTTATGTTACATTTGGTCTAAATTCCTTAGATAAAGAATTTAATTTATTATGTCTTAGACTGGTAGTACATTAGGGGTTATAAATTCTCTTTTGATGAGTAATTTTAAACTGAGCCTTAAAGAATTTCTAAATAAAATATTCTAAGGAAAATGGTCAGTTCATAGTTGAAAGAAGACACCATGTGGGAGTCAGCAAAAACAACAGTCTAATACTACATTTAAAGAAACGAAAGCTGGAAGGTATCCCCAAGGAATAAGAAAGTACAAAATTACCCAAAGCAGGACTTCCAGGACTTAAAAAGACAATAACTGAAATTTAAAAAAAAAAAAAAAAAACCCAGATATATTTAACAGCAGATCATATAAACAGGTGGTGAAGAGATTACAGAACTAGAAGATGGGTCTGAAGATATTCTCTAGCATAAAGCGCAGAAACAAAGAAAAGAAGAAACATGAAACAAGGTGTTAGAGACAGAACTCATAGTTTCAGGTAGAGATCACACAGTGAATATAAGAGAAGCAACACTGGGAGGTAAGAAAGTCTAGGAATTTACCAGAGTTACTGAAAAATCACTTTTCAAGAGTCAGAAACCCTCCCTCTTCCATTCCTTATCACCTGGCAAAAACAAAGTAAAACAAAAAAGATGCAAAAAAATAAAAATATATCATAGCAAAATTATAGATCACTGACGAAAGATATTAAAAGCAGCAACATTACCTTCATTTGGGTAAAAATCAGTCTGACTGTTGACATCTCATTAGCAACAATGAAGGCCAAAAAACCAGAAAAATTAAGCTTTTAACAGGCTGACTGAAAGTAAGTCAACTGAAAATGTTATACTCTAGAACAGGGGTTGGCAAATTATGGCCCATGAGCCAAATCAGGCCCTACCATCTACTTTCATAAATAAAGTTTTATAGGAACAGAGCCACATACATTCATTTACATACTGTTCACAGCCTGCTTTCATAGTTTCAACAGAGACGATATGACCCATGTAGCCAAAAATACTACCATGACCTTTCCAGAAAATTGTAATCCTTACTTTAAAGAAGAACAAAATACATATTCAAGTAAAGAAAAACAATCTGAGGATTAACCAACAAGAGAATCTCACTAAAAATTGAAAATACATGCTTAAAGTAGAAGAAAAATGATTAAAAGACGTAAGGTCTGAGACATAAGAAACAATGAGACAAAGATTTGTACAACATTGGGTAAATCTGGGGAAAAAAATACTTGGGTCTATATATAAAAACAACTAAAATAATAATACCTATCATTCCCTAAAGGGTTTGCAACAAAACACAGGATAACAAAAGATCAGTATTTGTATTATTTGGAAGGAGGATAGAAATACTAACTCACTTCAGATTTTAAATATACAAGTTAAAATAACCAGGAAACAACTAAAGGACAAAGAATTTTCCAGAGAAGAGAAGAAGGAGGATATACTTCAACCTTTTTAATGAGACCAGCACAATCTTGACACTCTTGGCAGGCAGCTTCTGATGTGGTTCCCAAGGGTCCCTGATTTCCACCCCGTGTAATCTCTTCTCCCTGAACATGGGCTACACCTAGCGACTCAATTTTAATGAACAGACTATGGCAACAGGGATGGACTGTCACTTTTGGATTAGGTCACACAGACTGTGACTTGGTCTTGTTATCATGCTCTCTTGCCCCATCCCCCTTCCTTGCTCTAATTAAGCCAGTGGCCAAGTGTGAGGTGGCAAAGAACTGAGGGCAGCCTCGACCAACAGCTCATGCCAAATCCTCGGTACAGCCTTGAGGCAACTGCAGCCTGCTGAGAGATCCTGGGAGGGAGGACCGAGCTAAACCACCTCCAGAGTCCTGACTCAGAGAAATTACAAGATAATAAATGTGTATTTAAATTAATTGTTGTAAGTTAAACACATAATAGAGTATCAGAACCAGACAAGAAGTGTTTAAGACAGGAACATTGTAATGACTGAATTCATGATCTTGGAGCTCCCCAAAATCCCAAAATATTCACAAATCCCAAAAAAGTTAAACCTATCTTGACCAAGCTGGGTTTCCTCAGAGAATGGAAGAGGGTTTAATATAAGGAAACCAATTAATGTGGCGCCTGGGTGGCTCAACTGTTAACCATCTACTTTCAGCTCAGGTCATGATCCCAGGATGTTGGGATTGAGCCCCGCATCAGGCTCCCTTCTCAGCAGTAAGCCTGCTTCTCCCTCTCCCCCTCACCCTGCTTGGTTCCCTCTCTCGCTGTGTGTGTCTCTCTCTCTCTGTCAAATAAATAAATAAATAAAATCTTTAAAAAAAAGAAAGAAAGAAAACCAATTAATTCAATTCACTATATTAATCCACTAAAAGAGAAAACAAATATAAACAGTTTTTTAAATGCAGAAGGCAAAAGAAATATTCTCAATCTCATAAATAGCATCTACCAAAACCTCATAGTAAGTGGGTGGAATATTCAGAGTTTGCTTTGCTGCCTGGATTAAGAACAAGCCCATGACCACCAACCCTGCTCAATATTATACCATAACTCTTATCCAGAGCAATGAGCTTCCTTTCCTCCACACCAAAGGAAAAAAATAAAAGAGAAGTGAACTGAGAAGGAACAAAATCCATTTATAGATGACTTTAAAGAAGATACAAGAAATACACAATGGAAAGAAAAGAGTAGAATAAAGTCACCAGACATAAAGCCAATAAATAAATATCAACCATTTCATCATACTAAAAGCAATTAATTTTTTTAAAAGAACATTACAATAGCAAACAAAAAATGAATACTTTAAGGTATTACTGATATGCAAATAGTATACTTTTTTATGTAGCCTGTATTTCAAAAACTATAAAGTTATAAAACACATTTATAAAACACACACAGAAATATTTAGAATAATAACCACTTCCAGCACAACATAAATACTATTAACCTTGAGATAATGTTTCAATATAGAATCCTTACACATACTGTGGACCCAACAATGCACTCTAGCCATAGCTGTCTCTTAGTTTTAATGTCATGACACAGAAAATGTACCCTTACCTTTCCATCAGCTGTCACTGCAAAGAGAGTCTGTTCTCCTCCAATTAACTGTACAGGTCTGAGAGTTGCAAGGGCTTCACATGGAGTGGGAACTTTAACTTTTGCACCTTCAATGCCCCCAAGCTGTCCCCTATGATTATGCCCCCATCCATAAATTGTTCCACTGCCACCAGCAGAAAGAATCCAGTCATCTGGTCGCCTACAACAAACATTAAGTGAACAACTGACATGGTAAAGAACTGCACATAAAACATCTTTCTCCAGTACATATTATTCTTGGTTCTGATATAATAACCTGTTCATCCACTGCACAAGTTGCTCATCTTGCTCTCTTTTAAAAATGTCATGGCTCTCATGGAGAACATCCATGGGTTCGCTGTCTGCCATTAACTCACGAATCTTCTTAGCCACCTAGACAATATTATTATGAGATTATCAAACACTCATCTCTCAAAAATAAAACAAATAATATTAAGAACACAGAAGTAATCCCCATCCAACAATCTGAGAGAATAGCAACATCAAAATTGTGATTTTATAGTTAATAAGCAAAACCAATACGATTATATCAAGTCTAAGATATTTGAAAATACCTATTATATCCTTATAATGCCATTATATCTTTAATTAACTAAAAATAAACTTTAACTGAAATTCACAGTGACTGTTTATTCAGTTTCACCTGTGTGCTTTTTTCTTTACGGTACACCTTTGTAAGAGAATGTTGCTGTGTCTCATAAATATCGGCATCTTTTTATACCACAGCTGAAAAAGAAAGTTTTTACATTCCAGAAGTGATTTCAAAATAACATGCAATACCTCATCAAGAAAAAGACGTGGCAATGGTGTTCTTTTGTCCAGGGCCACAGCAACACGGGAGGCCATGCAGTACCTTCGGAACCAAGCCCACTTGTGTGTCTCAGCACAGCAGGGGAGAGTGTCTAGTTCCAGGTCACAAGCAAGAGCTACCAGTACCTGAAGCAACCAAAAATTAATAACACAAGGAAGCTAAAAAATGTAGCTAATACTCTTATTTAACCAATACTGCGTACTAAACACAGACATCATTATAGGATTTCTGTGAATCCTCATTCAGGAGCTCCTTATTCCAAGAGACTGCTATGTACCAACCAAATATTTCACCATCACCAGTGACGTGGATTATTCCTACCCAGCCCCTAGTGATGCACCTGACACATAGGAGCTCAGATCTGACAACTGACAATACTTGCTGCCTAAGTCAAGCATCTTATCAAGTATACTAATACTTACTTAAAGTATTAAGGGCTTAGGTTACATAGTCATTTCTGGACATTTTTCATACCCAACTTCAGCAATACCTACATCTGTCCCCAATGAGGCCTAAAATGCAATGTACTACACATGACCACTCTCAGTGGCTCTCCTTATCACTTTAAAACAAGTCATGCATTACCTTAAAGAACGGGCTGTGGAGCAGCTGCTTGCCACCTCTTACAATAGGATCTTCATATTCAAACTGCCTTTGCAAAGCTTCTGGAAGGCCTTTTACCAAAGCAGCAAGGGCACTACCTGTAAAACTCTAAGAAAACAACAAAATTATATGCTAGTAATCCAAAATGTAGGGAAGATAATAAGCATTTTGTTTCTATACGTCCAATATTTTGTTATGTTGGTACTATTTCCCCTAAAAAAATATGTATTGATATTTTTCAAATAGGTTTGATGAGCACTAAAATTAAAAACAAAGAACCCTTTTTAATGAGACCAGCAACCCTTTTTAATGAGACCAGGTGAAAATTCACCTCAGAATGCTTGGTCTTGATTTCAGTATAGCCACTTGCAGGGAACCAGTCCCCTTCTGGCCTTAAAGCCCCATCTCCTAAGATGGTTAAGATCAAGCATCCTTTCAACAATAACTATCTCATACAGCAAAAACAAGGCGATGCTGTGGGCCAGACTTTTTGCAAAGTCTAACAGACATAATCCTATGCTCATAGCCACTGACACATCTGTTTCTAAAAATCACAAGCCAATCTGCACTGAGTATATGGAACAACATAAAGGAGTCTAGAAGGGACAAAGGCGGCCTTATTCCTATGTAGAATTTCTCAACTCTTCTCAGTGACTTAGAAGCTTAAACTAATTAAACAATATTTTATTCCCAAAGGTCAAATATCTAGAAACTTTAATTTAACGTTCCATACCAAAGCTCTTGCTTCCCCATCATTATCTCCAAGTAGCCTGTTTATGTTGATTGACTGTCCAAATTCAGTTGTAAGCAGCTTCCTCAGTCTTTGGAGGGCCCACATTCTGTGACTGGCAGCTAAAATGAGCAGACAGAAAATATCAGAAGCTTGACCATTTTTCCCACCAAGTACAACAGATGTGATAATAAAGGTGCTATTTACCTAAGGCACTCAGCTGTGCACAGGCTGCCAGCGATGCCGCAAGACGAGGGACAATGCTTCTGTTTGAAGTGAGATTGAGTCGGAAGTCTAACAGACATGTCACCAAGTCCATGGATGGACAGGAGAGGACGCAGCGATCAGAAAGGAGGTCTTTAGGGCCTGGGAAATGAGCACTGTAAATGTCCCTGTGTTGAAAAGGAAGAGGGCTATCCCACAAAAAGACCTACACAAATCTGACCCAGTGGGCCTTGTCTACACGGATGCTGTGATTAGAGGGTACTATGTACCCATGGTACTGCCACTGTCTGTGTCACATAACTACACTCTGTACATTAACATTTTATCTGAAAATCAAACAGATTAAGAAGTGCAAGCAGTGGAGTGCCTCATGGCTCAGTCAGTTAACTGTCTTCAGCTCAGGTCATGATCCCAAGCCGGGGATCGAGCCCCGTGTTGGGCTCTCTGCTCAGCAGGGAGTCTGCTTGTACCTCTCCCTCTGCCCCAGCCCCCACTTTTGCTCTCTTTCTCTCTCAACTAAACAAATAAAATCGAAAAAGAAGGAAGAAGGAAGGAGAAGAAGTGGTAGTAGCAGTAGTAGCAGCAACAGCAGTGGTGGTGGTGGTACTGCAACAGCAGTAACTCCTTCCCCATTAGGTGATGGACTGCTAACACCCCAACAACTGGACAGCTCAGGTGGCTCTTTGGAGTTCTGATCATCACTGCAGTGGGACCTTGGGCAGGGCAGGCTCCCAACACATTAGGAGAAGGCAGACTACAAAGCACTAAATGAAAATGGTTTGTATGTCCACCTTGCTTGAGTCATTAGGACCTGGATGCTGCCAGGCCCCCAACTTACCTGCAGCTGGCATGATGGGATAGACTGTGAAGCGCCAGCCCCACCCATTCACAGACCCATCACTGATGAACTTCCACTTCAACTCATCCCCTGGGATGCGCAGCTCACTGGACCAGTCAGACCATTCTCGGCCTAGCAGAGAAAAGCATGCCGTGGGGTTGGGTCCTATCACGTGATCAACACAAACTTCTTTAGATAAAAAGCAAAATCATCTACATTATATTTGAAGAACAGCTGGCTCCTCCAACCCAAGTTCTCCCAAATTTGAGTTCACACTACTCGTAGTGAATAACATTTAATACATACTGTCTTTCCATACACACTATACCAATTACTAGGGAAACTGAGGACAAGTAGGCAATGCCCTGATGGAAACGCTCATATATAACTACAACACAGTGTGAGAGGACAGCACAGTCACCCAGCACACACATCAGGTCAAGGGCTTACAGGGAGGTTTCCAGGGCAAGGTCTTATATGATGGCAGTTACCCAGGAAACAGGATAAAAAGCCCCAGCTTTCCCTGCAGAGGGTGCAATTTTACAAAAACCTGAGCCCAGCCCTCACTGAATCAATGATCAACTCAGTCCCTTTAGGTAGCTTCCTCATACATCAACCTTTACCTTGCATAAGCCTGGTACTCCCACGTCTTACAGCACCATCTCTATCTGGGTGAAACTGGGCTTACCAGACTGCCCGTGTCCCAAGGACCCAACTGTAATCCCCCCCATCACTGGTGAGGTGCACAAACCACTCATGTAATTATCTTACTGAACATGCTAGAAAGATGCAGATAAAACCTACTAAATTTTGCAGCAATATAGCTTATTGTCCCTTCCTTAAGTGCCACATAAGAATGAAGCAGTAGTGTTCTGTTTAGTAAGTTAACAGTTCTGTTTTATGAAGGCAAGCAGACAGCATCCTGCTCAACCCTCCTTCACACCTGACCGCACGGAGACAATCCTGTTGACACCGTCCATGACTGTGAGAGGGTCGTGGCGCCTCTCTGTAGAGCACTGCCGGTCAAACTCCACCCTCAGTCCTTCTGCTCCTGGAGGTCAAGTGAGCACAAAACACACAATGATTACTCCCAACTGATATACCACAGACAAGGCCATAAGCCACAACACACCACACAGAAACGGTGAGACTAAAATGATGTTTAACAGCTAATGAAAAGCAGAAAGCAGAAAGAACTGACCTCAAAGACAAGAGCCTAAGACTAACTGCCCCATTGCCCTCACCTTGTCTCACACAGAAAACTTCAACTGTGATGGAAAGGTCAAGAAGAAGCTTCCACTTGGCTAATTCATTTTGTGCTCTCACTTCTGGGCAAACTTTCATTGCCAGACCAAGCTTTATTATTCCTCCCACCCCGCACAGTCACACATTTAAAATGCCACTTGAAATATTCATCAAACATTTAGCATTTGATTTATAGTCTTCTTTGGGACAAATTAGCTTACAAAATAATTAATGAAAGGCAAGACATAGGTTATGGTGGAAAGAAGAGGTTAGCGAATCCTTCTTTGAAAGCAGCTACAAAAACAAGCAAAATTATAAAAGATGATGATACCAGGGCTCTGAAAATAAAGTAAAGGCAAACAACATTTCCAAACTAGGAACAGAAAGAAATTTCCTCAAGCTAATAAGGGCATCTATGAAAAATCTACAGTTAATGGACATAACACTGACAGACTAAACGTATTCACCTTATTGGAACAAGGAAAGGATTTCCACTCTCATCCTTAGTATGCAACTGATTCTAGACAGTCTCTGCTCTAGTGTAAGGAACAGATGATGTCTGTTAAATGTCACAGGGTGTTAACTGTTATGAAGAAGGAAGGGTGTGAAATGAGATTGGGGAAAGGCTGTTTCAGCATATGGTGGTTAAACCGGAAAGGATTCTCTAAACAAGCGGGATATGGCCGTTAAGTATTGCCTAGAGGAAGAATATTTCAGGCAGATGGCAGATACAAAGTGAGACAAAGAGTCTAAATCTGGAATATACTTCAGGACTGGTAAAGAAGACGATGTGGAGGGGCCTGGAGAGAGAGACAAAGGAGTGAGGAAGCAATACATTGAAGAGGTGACCAGAGCTCATACAGTTATACAGAACGTGGTCAGAAGTTCAGTTCTTATTTTCAAGTTATAGTTATAGGGGCATATTGGTGGGTTTTAAGCAGAGGACCAGTAGGTTCTGACTGGTTCACAAGGTGGTTTTAAAAGAGTATCTCTGGATGTCCTGTAGGGAGATGATTCTGGGGGACACAGGAGGTTATGTGCTAGTATAGTATGTGGTGCTAGTGTAATACACTGGGTAAGACCAGCTGGCTGGACCCAGAATGGCCAGGAGTTAGAGAGAAATGACTGAGTTAGTAATATATTTTAAAAGTAGAAATGACAGGTACTTCCAGGAAAGATGGCAAAGTAGGAGGACCCTAAACTCACTTCACCCCACAGATACAACTAGATAACTACATACAGTAGATACAACTAGATAACACTCACATCAGAGCAAACAACCCAGAAAAGGACCCAAAGACTGGCTGAACAAACATCACAACTAAAATCTGTCAAGGGATTCACAAAATAAAAAGATGTAAAATCTGACACTATATACCTAAACCATTGGGGGAGAGAAGAGTAAAGAATGGGTTCAAACTTAAGCAACCATCAACTTGACATAGACTGCTATATGCAGAAGATGTTATATATAAACCTAACAGTAACCACAAATCAAAAACTAGTAATATGCAAAGATATGCAAAGATAAAAAGAAAGGAATCCAAGTATATACTAAAAGAAAACCAGCAAACCATGGAAGAGAGAAAGAAAAGGATCAGAGAAACTATACGAAAACAACCACAAAACAAGTAACAAAAAATGGCAATAAATAAGCATTTATCAATAATTACTTTGAATCTAAGTGGACTAAATGCCCCAAACAAAAAATATAGGGTGACAGAGAAGATGAAAAAACAAGACCCAACTGTATGCTGCCTACAACAGACTCATTTCAAATTTAAAAGACACCTGCAGATTCAAACTGAGAGGGTGGAGAAATATTTATCACACAAATGGATGTCAAAAGAAAGCTGCAATGCTTCTATTGGACAAAACAGACTTTAAAACAGCCTGTACCAAGAGACAAAGAAGGACTCTATTAAATAATAAAGGGTACAATTCAACAAGAATATATAACAATTGTAGATATTTATGCCCCTAACATGGGAGCACCCAAATATATAAAAGAGTTAATAACAAACATAAAAAGGAACTAATCAACAGTAATAACAGTAATTATAGGGGACTTTAACACCCCACTTATATTGATGGACAAATCACCCAAACAGAAAATCAACAAGGAAACAGTGGCTTTGAATAACACACTGGACCAGATGAATTTAACAAATATATACAGGATAGCAGAATACACATGCTTGTTAGAGGCACAAAGAACATGCTCCAGAATAGGTCACATATTAGTCCACAAAACAACCCTCAACAAATTCAAGATCAAAGTCATACCACTCATCTTTTCTGATCACGATGCTATGAAACTAGAAACCAACCACAGGAAAAATGTGGAAAGAACACAAATACATGGAGGTTAAATAACATGCTACTGAAAAATGAATGGGTTAACCAAGAAATCAAAGAAGAAATCAAAAAGTATATGGAAACAAACAAAAACGAAAACACAATGGTCCACAACTTTTGGGATACAGGAAAAATGGTTCTAAGAGGGAAGTTTATACCAATAAAGGCCTACCTCAAGAAGAAAGAAAAGTCTCAAATAACCTAACTTTACACTTAAAAGAGCTAGAAAAAGGACAACAAACAAAACCTAAAACCAGCAGAAAGAAGGAAATAATAAAGATTAGAGCAGAAATAAATGATACAGAAACTAAAAAAACAAACAAAAAAAAATAGAACAGATCAATGAAACCAAGAGCTAGTTGTATGAAAAGATCAACAAAATTGATAAACCTCTAGCCAGACTTACCAAAAAAAAAGAGAGAGAAAGAACCCCAATAAATAAAATCACAAATGAAAGAAGAGAAATAACAACAAACACCACAGAAATACAGTTGTAAGAGAATATTATGAAAGACAATATGCCAAAAAATTAGACAATCTAAAAGAAAATAAATTCCTACAAACATATAAACTACCAAACCCGAAGCAGGAAGTAACAGAAAATTTGAAAAGACTGATAAGCAGCAAGGAGATTGCAAGAGTAATCAAAAAACTCCCAACAAATTAAAGTCCAGGACCAGATAGTTTTACAGGTAAATGCTACCAAACATTTAAGAAACAGTTAATACCTATTCTTCAAAACTATTCCAGATATTAAAAGAGTAAGGAAAACTTCCAAGCTATTAGGCCACTATCACCCTAATACCAAAACCAGATAAAGACACCACACAAGAGAACTAGAAGCCAGTATCTCTGATAAACACAGACACAAAATCCTCAAAAAAAAAAAAAAGTACTACCAAACTGAATCCAATAATACATTAAAAAAGTCATTCACCACAACCAAGTGGGATTTATTCCTGGGATGCAAGGGTGATTCAACATTCACAAATCAATCAACATGATATAATACATCAATAAGAGAAAGGATTAAAAATCCATGTAATCATTTCAACAGATGGAGAAAAAGCATTTGACGAAGTACAATATCCACCCATGATAAAAGCCCTCACCAAAGTGGGTTTAGAGGGAACATATCTTTTTTTTTTTTTTTTTAAAGATTTTATTTTATTTTTTTGTCATAGAGAGAGAAGCGAGAGCAAGCACAGGCAGACAAAGTGGCAGGCAGAGGCAGAGGGAGAAGCAGGCTCCCTGCCAAGCAAGAAGCCCGATGTGGGACTCGATCCCAGGACGCTGGGATCATGACCTGAGCCAAAGGCAGCCGCTTAACCAACTGAGCCACCCAGGCGTCCCTAGAGGGAACATATCTTGACATAATAAAAGCCATATACGAAAAACCCACAGTGAACATCATACTCAATGGGGAAAAAACTAAGAGCTTTTCCCCTAAGGTCAGCAATAAGATGAGGATGTCTACTTTCCATAAAGTTGGGTTTTTTAAAGACTTTATTTATTTATTTATTTATTGGGGGGATGGGCGAGGGGAGGAGCAGAAGGGGAGGAAGTAGAAGGAGACACTCTCAAGCAGAGCCCAACATGGTGATCGATCCCATGACACTGAGATCATGACATGAGCTGAAAGCAAGAGTTGGATACTTAACCTACTGAGCCACTCAGGTGTCCCTACTACACCACTTGTATTCAACTTGCACTGGAAGTCCTAGTCATAGCAATCAGACAACAAAAAGATATAAGAGGTATTCGAATTGGTAAGGAAGAAATAAAACTTTCTGATTTGCAGATGACATGATACTCTATACAGGAAATCCTAAAGACTCCACTAAAAAACTACTAGAACTAATATATAAATTAGTAGAATTACAAGATACAAAATTAATATGCAGAAATCTATTGCATTTTTATACACTAATAATGAAGTAGCAAAAAGAGAACTCGAAGAATCAATCCCAATTACAACTGCACAAAAAATAATAAGATACCTATGAATAAACCTAATCAAAAAGGTGACAGACCTATATACTGAAAACGATAAAACACTGATTAAAGAAACTGAAGACGTAAAGAGGGGCGCCTGGGTGGCTCAGGGGTTAAAGCCTCTGCCTTCGGCTCAGGTCATGATCCCAGGGTCCTGGGATCAAGCCTCACATCGGGCTCTCTGCTCAGCAGGGAGCCTGCCTCCTCCTCCTCTCTCTTTCTGCCTGCCTCTCTGCCTACTTGTGGTCTGTCTGTCAAATAAATAAAAATCTTTAAAGAAACTGAAGACATAAAGAAATGTACAGATATTCCATGCTCATGGATTGGCAGAACAAATACTATTAAAATGTCTTTATTACCCAGAGCAATCTCTACCCAAATACCAACAGCATTTTTCGCAGAACTAGAATAAACAATCCTAAAATTTATATAGAGCACAAAAGACCTCGAACAGCCAAAGCAACCCTGACAAAGAAAACCAAAGCTGGAGGCATCACAATTCCGGACTTCAAGTTATATTACCAAGCTGTAGTGATCAAAATAGTATGAAACTAGCAAAGAAACAGACATACAGCTCAGTGGAACAGGACAGAAAACCATAAATGGGCCCATAACTCTACCATTAATTTATCTTCAACTAAGCAAGAAAGAACATCCAATGGAAAAAAAAAACTATATTTTCAAGAAATGGTGTTGGGAAAACTGGACCGCTACATGCAAAGAATGAAACTGGACCTTTTTCTTAAACCATACATAAAAATAAATTCAAAATGGATGAAAGACCTAAATGTGAAGGGCTCCTAGGGGACTCAGTCAGCTAAATGTCTGCCTTAGACTCAGGTCACAATCTCGAGGTCCTGGGATCACGTCCTGTGTCGGACTACTGCTCACTGGGGAGTCTGCTTCTCCCTCTCCCTCTGCTCTCTCTCTCAAATAGATACATAAATAAATCTTTAAAAAAAAACATAAATGTGAGACCTAAAACCATAAAAATCCTAAAAGACAGCATAGGCAGTAATGTCTCTGACATCAGAAAAGCAAAACTTTTCTAGATGTCTCCTGAGGGAAGTGAAATAAAACCAAAAATAAACTACTGTGACTTCATCCAAATAAAAAGCTCTGCACAATGAAGGAAACAATCAATAAAACTAAAAAGCAATCTACAGAATGGAGTAAGATATTTGCAAATGACAAGTCTGATAAAGGGTTAGTACCCAAAATATAAAGAACTTATAAAATTCAACAGTCAAAAAACAAATAATCTAATTAAAAAATGGGAAGAAGACTTGAACAGACTTTTCTCCAAAGAAGACATACAGATGGTCAACAGACACATGAAAGGATACTTATCACCAGGGAAACACAAATCAAAACTACAATAAGGTATCACCTCACACCTGTCAAAATGGCTAAAATCAAAACCATAAGAAACAGTTAAGTATTGGTGAAGATATGGACAAAAAGGAACCTTCTTACACAGTTAGTGGGAATATAAACTGGTACAGCCACTCTGGAAACAGAATGGAGGTTCCTCAAAAGTTAAAAACTGGGGCATCTGGGTGGCTCAGTCAGTTAAGCGTCTGATCCCAGGGTCCTGGGATCAAGCTCCACAACAAGCTCAGTGGGGCGGGAGGGCTGCTTCTCCCTCTGCCCCTGCTTGTGCTCTCTCTTGCTCTTTCTCTCACAAATAAATAAATAAAAATCTTAAAAAAAAAAAAAGTTAAAAATATAGCTACGCTATGATCCAGTAATTGCACTACTGGGTATTTACTCCCAAAATACAAAAACACTAATTCAAAGGGACACATGCACCCTGATATGTATTGCAGCATTATTTACAATAGCCAGGATATGGAAGAAGCAGCCCAAGTATCTATCCATAGATGAATGGACAAGAATGTAATATGTATACACACACACACACACACACACACAATGACAACTACTCAGCCATAAAAAAGAATAAAATCTTTTTTCATTTGCAATGATATGGATGGAGCTACAGAGTATAATGCTAAGTATAACAAGTCAGTCAGAGAAAGACAAATACCATATGACTGTACTCCTACATGGCATTTAAGAAGTAAAACAAATGAGTAAAGGGAAAAAAAGAAAGAGAGAGAGAGAAACAAGAAAGAGACTCTTAACTATAGAAAACAAATGGATGGTTACCAGAGCGGGGTGGGTGGGAGAGTAGGTGAAACAGGTGATAGGGATTAAGGAGGGCACTTGTGAAGAGAACCAGGTGATGTATGGAAGTGATGAATCACTATATTGTACACCTAAAACTAATATAATACTGTATATTAACTATACTGGAATTTTTTTTTTTAAAGCAGGAATTATGGGATTTGCTGGTGGAGTAGGTATGAAGTAAGAGAGAAACAGAGAAGATGAAGAGGGCCACCAAATTTTTGTTGTAGGCAAATGATCAGTAGCAATATCTTTTGTTTTTTCAATTTCTATCATGAGTCATAGCTTAAAGAAAGCTTTTCTAAAAGTTATAAAAATGTACACAAATATGAGCAAGATAAAAGCATCAAGGTCAAATCCAATACAAAGTTATTCTTAGAAAAGAGAAAATAAGAAACAGAATAATGTCCTTTCAATGAACACAGACCAGAAAGATATGCCTATGAAAAATATCAAAACTATAATCTATTACTTCTAAAAAAGTTCTTAAAAATTAACAAAATTATCAAAATATGAAAGAAATAATGCAACTTAAAATTAGGACAACCAAAATATTAAATAATAAAATTCATTTAAAAAATTACTAAAAAAATTACAAAATTCAGACTAAACTAGAAAGAATATAGGAGTAAATGAACACAATGGATGGTGCCTTAAGACAAACAGAAGGCGGAAAGGAGGAAAAAGAAAGAGATAGAAAGTATTTGAGAGAAGTAGTCAGCACTGACTCTAAAAGTTATCCAACCCAAGATGACCCCATTACATGAAAGAGAGCTGAAGGATGCAAACAGTACAAACTGTAATAGAGAGAAAAGATCTGAAACTACATTTTAAAGGACCACACCCCTTACTGATGACTATCACCTACAGTACCCAATACGAAAACATATTCTAGTAAAATTACTAAAACAAAGCACAGCACATAAGGGGGAAAAAACAGATTATCACCATCACGCTTTCACAGAGGAAGAATATGTGATCCAAAGATTTACCACCAAGAAAAGCTAACTTTCAGGTTTGGGCCCAAACTGTCATGAACAAGCTGATCCCAAGGCTGCCATCCTCTGAGTCCTGCTGAATAACTGACTAGAGAGTGAGCTTCAGACAATCATAATGAAAAAAGAGGCAGACAAAGGACTAGAAGTGAGCATTAAACAGAGTAAAACTGAGACTGAAAGAAGTATAGTGTGTAATAGCTATTATGCTTTAGTAGACATAGTATATTTTAATACAGTTGGGAGAAAGAAGAGAGCTAAGACAAAAAGTTTTTTAGCCACTTTTAGGAATTATATTCATGTTTGTTTGTATTAGAATTGAATCGTGAGTCCATTTCTTATGCAACATGAGAGAAAGCAAATGAATAATTGTGAGATATTCTAATTCTGTCATCCCTGTCTAACCAGGATTTTCAGTATAGAAGAAAACAGATGTAACAGAAGAGGCTAAATAGAAACCTTGCAGTTCTGAATTTGAATCTAATGTATCAGTATGGACTCAAAAGAAAGTCAGTGGACTGCCCAAGCATTCATCCTATCTCTGTTTACTGAAAAGGTCTAGAAACAATGATAGCCCAGTAATCTGAAATGCCATCTCCATTAAAAGACACCAAGGAAAATTTCAGGTGGAGGACAGGAACTACCTGACAAGCCTAAAGCATCTTGTCATATCATACTGCATGGAGGTTATCAATGGTCCATCAAAGTCATTTCTACAGACAAACTGAAGAGGTTTCTATGTCTAGAGATGAGATAATTTGAGCTTCAATAGGATCATAATCACAATTATCAAAGCCCGTCATATGTGTTTAAATCCATGAATTCACAATGATATAAAAGAAAAAAAAAACTCTAACTGACCACCTTCAAAGAATGACGGGGAATCAATTCATTCTCTTAAAAATAGAAGTGGGAGGGAAAAAGAAAAAACAACTCAAGCTTTTAATCCCTTCTTGCTTATGCAAACAGCACCCCACCCCTGGGTAACCAACTAAAGGATGAGGGAAAATATCTCTTTATAAAGTATTCCAGCTAATAAGAAAGAAAGAAATGAAATAACTACCAATGGTCTTGCCAAAGGGACTAAACCAATTGCAGCTCAAATCAAGGCAAATTTGCAGAAAGACAAGGTTGAGGAACAGGCTGAAGTACAGCAAGGGTATGCAAATCCAGGCTGTAGGGAAGCCCAAAGGGTCAAAAGCCCAGGTTCCTCAACAAATACCTTGTTGAAAAATGGAAAAAGAAAATAAAGGAAGAAACTAAAGTTACAATAAGAAACTTAAAAGACAGAAACTAATTAAAAAGAGACTTAAGAAGAGGAAGCACTCTTAGGTAATAAAAACTGTCCAGGGGCGCCTGGGTACCTCAGTGGGTTAAAGCTTCTGCCTTCGGCTCAGGTCATGATCCCAGGGTCCTGGGATGGAGCCCGGTATCAGGCTCTCTGCTTAGCGGGGAGCCTGCTTCCTCCTCTCTCTCTCTCTCTCTGACTGCCTCTCTGCCTACTTGTGATCTCTGTCTATCAAATAAATAAATAAAATCTTAAAAAAAAAAAAAAACAAGAACAAAAAAACAACTGTCCAGAAATACAAGTCAGCCTTATTTCCAAATGAGGACAGCAATCAGTTTAGTGGGAACACAATAAGGGCTTCTAGAAATGGGCAAAGGACTTCCAAATCTGAGTTTTGGTGACTAAGACATCCACCTAATAATTAAGCTGAACATTCACTTTGCATGATTATCTGTGTCATATTTTGAAAAAAAAAAAAAGTTTTTATGGGAAAAGTGGGAGAAATCATTCTAAACCAATTCTGCAGCTTCTTTTCTATAAAATGATGATGGTTACTTCTACTGATGCAATTATAATGCTCTAAGGGCAATCCCCCACCCCCACCCCCACCCCCGGCCAGCACTGAATACCTGGTATCTTCACTGTGCCACTGGAAGAAGTGTCGTCCGTGTAGGGATGGCTACTCTCTACCACCACAGGCTGAGAGGACAAGCGGCCGCTCTGCGAGTCTGTGGCTACGTCCTCCAGTTCGGTGACACAGAGCTCCAGCAACATATCTGCCACCTGGTGGAGGAAACAAGGGCACAGATCAAGTCATCAGGATGCTACCCCTGCTAACCCTGCTCCAGGTCTTTCCACAGGGACAGGGTGGCAGAGGGGAGCACTTGGGAATTTGAGAAAGCTAGTTCAAACCAGGGTTTGGTTCCCTCACCTATAGCATCAAAATAGCACAGAGCTCACAGAGGTGCCTATATATGTATACATGCAGCTGGGAGGTGCCGGACATATGTAAGAAACTCAATAGATGCCAACTGAAGAAACTGTGATCACAACAGTTTCTTTCTATACCAAGACAAGATTACTTCCTTGGGAGGAAAAATCTTTGTCAGGAATAAAATATCAAGGGAAGGAGCAGAAAGGTGATAAAAATGACCAAAATCCAGGAAGACACCAGGGGTCAAGCAGGAATGGGCAGGAATAAAGAAGAATGATCAAGCCATCCAGGCCAAACAGCAGCAAAGTATCTGGAATGAGGGACTACAAACAGAAACATAAGCAAGAATTTCTCTTGACCCAGGACATTAAGAGGCAGCCCCCCGTACCATATTCCCTCAACAATCCATGATGTCCTTATTTCATTTTAAAATTTTAGTGATTAACATCACTGAAGTGGACAACACTGGTGATTATAAATTCCTTGATTTCCATTTTTAAAAACAAATAAGAACAAATAAGAAGGGGTGCCTGGGTGGCTCAGTCAGTTAACCATCTGCTTTTGACTCAGGTCATGATCTCGGGGTCCTGGGATCGAGCCCCATTTTGGGCTTCCTGCTCAGCAGGGAGCCTACTACTCTTCCTTCCCACTTGTGCCCTCTCTCACTCTCTCTCTTTAAAAAAAATAAAACCTTTTAAAAAAATAAAAACATGTTATTATAACCAATAATGACCAGCAAATTTTCTAAATTCAGAAAAAAAAAAACAACTATTCTCTAGTCCATACTTTTCAGGAATAATCCTTTCCTCTATTTTTTCTCATATCTAGATAACAAACAGATTAGCTTGGCAAACAGTTTTTTATTGATGGCAAACTAAAATCACTGCCATGTAGGTATAAGGACTATAAATTCATACATCTCTCTTTCAAGAGTTCCAAACATTAGGTCAGGAGAGGACACAGGACTAGCATCTTGTCACTAGTCAGGACAGTTTGAAGACAATCCTATCTTTGCTTCTGCCTCTCCTTGAACCTGCTATGGATTTGTGTCACTGAAACACAGATGTTGGTGTCATCAAACACTTATTGCACAGCCCACAAGGGGTCTTCTGGGCTACATAATCTTCCTCTGACAAAACCATCATTCCTTCAGGAGGGATTAACAAAGCTTCTCAGGAGACAATGACATAGGGGTCATAGGTGTGGCTCTGCCCTCAAAGTACCAGGGTCCAACACGATTTCTCCCACCCACCTGCAACCTGAGTGTCCATGAGACAGAAAAAACCCTCTCAGAGCCTCAGTTTCCTCATCTTTAAACAACACCTAATCTCGTAGCAAGAATGTACCAGAACTGGACCTGGCAGGTATGTGTGTAACAAATGCTGGGCATTATGACTTTAAATCCATGTCCTCATTCATATCCTTTCCTCTCACAAATACAGTAAACTTATAAAAAAATTAAACTTTTGCTTGCGGCAATTCATTTTGATTTAAACTCTCAGAATTAGCAAAGTAACTTGCCTCAAAAAACTAGAAAGTAGGAAACCTACTTCCTCTTCTTCCTGAATGCAATTAAGAAATAACAAACCCCAAACCATTTACCATCTACCAAACCATTTACTGTTTTCAAGACCACTCAACCATACGTAAGTACCTTCTTGTTTGGGTGGTAGTGATATGGGGCCCAGAGAAACACAGATTACGTATCTGTGGAGAGCACATGGCATCAGACTCCGTGATGTGGCCAGCTCTAAAAGGCAGAGCAAGGCCACTGATAAATAATAGTCCTTAAGGAAGCCAGAAAACTTTAGGACTCATCAATCCAATTTCTAAGATACACTGATAAGATACTGACTTTAATATCCTACACTAGCCACATGTGCCTACACAAATTTAAATTAATTAAAGTTAAGTAAAATGATAACTTCAGTTCCTCAGGTATACTAGTGATATTTGAAATAGTCAACAGCTACACGTGACTAGAGGCTATCACACTGAATGGCTTAGCTATAGAACATTGCCACCATAGCAGAAAATCCTATTGGATCCAGTGTTAACATTGTAGTATTGGACCATAAAGAGTGAGGTTGATGGAATAAAAGAGTCCATAAACAGACTGAAATATATACAGGAATTTTTTCAAATCATTGAGAAAAGGATGGATTATTCGATAAATGGTGTTGGACAACCATTTATTCGATAAATGGTGCTTGCCATCTAGGAAAAAATAAAGCTGGATCCCTACCTTATTTCTTACATTAGGATAAACCCCAGACAAGGCGCCGGGGTGACTCGGTTAAGTTTTTGACTCTTAGTTTCGGCTCAGGTCATGATCTCATGGGTTATGAGATGGAGCCTCATGTTGGGCTCTGTGCTTAGCAAGGAGTCTGCTTCAAGACTCTCCCTCTGACCCTCTCCCCTACTCGCTCACACTCTCCCTCCTTCTCTCTCTCCAAAGTAAATAAATAAATCTTCAAAAAAAAAAAAGATAAATCCCAGATGGCTCAAAAATATAAATATAATAAACAAAATCATAAAAATAATGAGAAGAAATCTGAGAAAATTTATTTAAATAATGTCACAGAGGTAAACATTTGTTTTAGCATAATACAAACTCCAGATTTCACTAATGAAAAATACTGGCAGATCTGACTTCATAGAAATTAGAAATTTCTAAATGGCGAAAAGTACCAAACTAATGTCCAAAGGCACATTGGGAGGACAACTGAAGCACATAAGACAGAGAAAGACTCTAAACTGCTATCTACTAGAATAAAATCAAGCACAAGATACAGTATGATGACAACAGTAGCATATTCCCTAGACAGGAGGCCCACAGTACCCATCATGTGGCTCACCTGTGGGTAGGCGGTACCCATGCCAGACAGCACAGCTGAAAGCACGTCCCTGCCCTTTTCCCCTGCCCGGCTACACACGGACAGCTTGAGCAAGTCTACCATGACGCGGGTGTCATCCGCAACCAGCAGACTGGTGAACTCATCCAAGGACTGAGGTTCAGGGCCTGATGCTTTATTTTGGCTTTCAACATCCTAAAAAGTCCAACAATTAAAATGAGGAGTAATACATTTAGAAACAGTCACCAATTTATTCATGAACTCAAAGGATATGTAACTATTACTGATGAATAAAGGGCTGTAGAAGGCCTTTAAGATTATGAAATGCCAGATTAAGAAATGACATACCCATAACATTTTCATCACCATGTACTATGCTTTCAAGACCGATTAAATATTTTTTAATAGAAAGTTATTCTTTTTATTTATTTTGTTTTCTTTTTTTAATTATGTTGTTAGCCACCAGAGTACATCATTAGTTTTTGATATCATTTACAAAATACCAACAGTATCTGTGAAAAGTATGACTAAACTACAAATCACAATTTATACTTTAACCAAGTTCATAAGGTAGCTTGGAATGAAGTCACACCATGTAAAATCTACCACCCATCCATAAGACATGCATAGGAATTTCGTAAAACTAAATTTGGAATTTACATATTTTATCTATAGCCTCTCCATAATTATTTCATAGAATCTCATTTAAATTGACTTGTTGGCTGGTATATAGCACATTAACCACCTACTCTTTATCCTTGGGTTCTTTGAAAATGAAAATAGATATTCTCCTTTTTACTTTTCATTTACAGTATGTCAGCTAAAACTCATTGCACCTGTGATCATTTTCTTCTTTCCCCTCTTTGGGAGGAGAAAGAAGCTACTTATTTGTCTGCATAAGAAGCTACTTATTTGTCTGCCTGACCTCATGACGATGTCCCACCCAGGACTGCCCCATCAGAGGGGAAGTACCCCCAGCAGCCCAGCTTCAAGAGGGTTCCGTGACCGTGGCCTTTCTAAGCAACCAAGGTCCGTGTGGTCCTCTGCTCTGCAGGGTGATTCTGTTGCTGACCAATTCCTTTGACCTGGAGGATGGCTTTCTGACCACCAGCAACCTGGAGCAGGTGAAGGGCTACCTGGCATCCACTTTCCTCAGCAAATACAGCGAGGTGCTCCCACAGAAACCATGAAGACATTACTTTTGCAGTGGGAAAGGACACTACAAGATTCCATGTAATGCCAGAAAACTAAGACCTGGAGCAGAGAACTAAAGTGAAGAGCAGCCAACTGGGGCCTGGGGCCAGACCACGTGCAGTGTCAGGCAGAGCCCTCCTCCAAGAAGGTTCTCAAAGCAGACCCAGCCAGGAGAGAAGCCCCCTCACCTTCTGGAGTAACAAACAGACCCAAAGCCCTAATGGTCGTAAAAGCACAAACTGCCTCACAGCCTCCTATCTAACACCCTAAGAGCCTCTTGGGAGCTGGCAGTGGGATCTGACTTATAGAAAGGAATAAGAAGACATCAGAGGGGGGAAATTTTGAGCTTAGAGGGAGTGGGAAACACTGAGACCCAGGACCTTCTAGTTTCCCAGACAGAGTTTGGCTCACCAGAGGAAGAACAAGATGCCAAAAGTGCCTTTCTTCTTTTCTCCTGCTTTCAGGATCTCAGCAAAACTAGTGCCAACTCTTTCTAGAAACAGCAGTGAACTAGGGGAAGCACAGCCCCACTTAGGAAATTTAAGGGGAATGGGACACATCCAATGTGCAAGTTCCATTGACTTAGGTCCTGGATACCACACTTCTCTGAGCTAGAATAGTTTCTCCCTTTAAAGAAACAGACCCTGCTCCTACCTCTGCATGGAGACCCAGGAAACCCATTAAGTGAAGTTGGTCAGAAATTGTAACATCCCAACATCTCTCTCACTGAAAAGCAACAAAAGCATTCAGTGGAATATATTAACCACATATAATACATGTGATTAATACTAGCCTAAAACTAATATGCAAATTACCATGATTTATGAATCATACCAAAACTGAAACAACAGGAATCTAGGGGTATAATAATCTGGATAATGCCTACATCTTATAAATAAATTGGTAGGAAAGAAATTCCTCTCCTACCCAAAAGCAAAAATTTTGAATAATTCAGCATAATTTCTGCATTAAATCCTCACCCTAGGAGACTGCCAAAAAGTTAAATATAGATATCTAATCTATAAATAATATTTTTCATTACCAAAGATGGTTACCAGTAATTTCTATAGGACACATTTTTGTCAGCATTAATAGCATAATAAACCAAGAGTTCCAAGTATAACTGAAAATAATGCATATTAAATAGATGTAGGGACTAAGGAGTGTACTTGTTATGATAACCACCAAGTGGAAGTGTTGAATCACTATATTGTACACCTGAAACTGATATTATACTGTATGTTAACTGGAATTTAAATAACAACTTAAAAAATTAAAAAAAGAATGGATATTTGTCCCCAAAGGCGAATATGCTGGCAAGGGAGAGAGTGTTAGCATGTACAATGGCCTGGCATAGGGAGCACCTAAGTGGCTCGGGAAGGTGTCCATATGTGGGGGTGGCTGGTGTGGCCAGCATGGGAGGTGAGAGAGAGGTCACAAATCAAGCAGGTGAAAGGTCTTCCTTGCAGAAGTTAGACTGGTTCTGAGTGTGAGAAGCTGTGCAGAGAAAGGAGTGTACCCAGGTGGGGGAGGTGTGGCTACTTATGGGGAACTAAATAAACTGCCAATAACAGGGACCAGGTTTCTCACTTTCAGAGAAGAGAGTTATAAACACAGAGGGGGAGAAAAGAAGAATGAGTCCTGTGCTGTTAGAACTGATTGTATTGTTGTTGTGAACCAGTGGCTCTCAAAATATGCCATTTATAAAGAAATAAATAAGTGTACATCTCTGTTGTGTATGTATACATACATATACATTCCCTACCTCTGTCCACTTGGAAACAGCAACACCCAAGAGCAATGAGCACTTGAAGATCTTGCCTTTTAAATACCACTCTCTACTAAAAAGAACCAAGACCTCCTAGAGAAACATCTGATTTCTGGGCTGGAGGGTAAAACATTTTGTTGAGCTTATCTAGAATCTTGTGTTGTGCCAGAAAGCAAGAAAACACTAAAAAAAAATGATGAGAACATCTTAAAGGGGCAGATAAAATTCTATAAAATAGTTAAAGAAGAATTAATATTAATCCTTCAAACTCTTTAAAAAACAAAACAAAAGATAGGGGCGCCCGGGTGGCTCAGTCATTAAGCATCTGCCTTCTGCTCAGGTCATGATCCCAGGATCCTGGGATAGAGCCCTACATCAGGCTCCCTGCTCAGTGGACAGCCTGCTTCTCCCTCTCCCTCTGCTGCTACCCCTACTTGTGCACGCACATGCATTCTCTCTCTCTATCTGTTAAATAAATAAAATCTTAAAAAAAAAAATGAAGGAACACTGCCCAGCTCATTCTATGAGGACAGGATTACTCTAATACCCAAACCAGGCAAACACATCACAAGATAACTACAGATTAGTATCCCTTATGAACACCAGTATAAAAATCCTCAACAAAAAAGCAAATCAATCCAGCAACGTATAAAAAGGATTACACATTTCAAATACAGAAAGAGACAGTGCAAGCATAAATTCCGTGGTGTTGGACTGAAACTGAAAATAGTAGTTTGAACTATTCATGGTTTTTATTATAAAGATAAGATGCTGAAGTAGAAAAAAAATGTGCATATGTATGCATGCTTGCTGAGAAGGTGTAAACCAAGGACATCTGGTAGCAACTAACTTACCAAGTTTCCAGATCTTGTTTCTAAATTCTATGATCCACTAAAAGGAACCAGGGCTCCTTGGAGAAATAGAGGATTCCAGAGCAGGGAGAGGGTAAGTTAAAGTCTGGAACACGTTTTTGCGCCAAAAAGTAAATAAGTGTTCGAACAACTATGGGGACATGTCAGAAGGACAAATGAACCAGCCAGAAAGGGATCCCCATGGCCATGTCTGGTACAATTTGAGTGTCAAATGATAACAGTAATGGATGTCATTATTTGAGTAAAGTACGATCCCATGATTCCATACCAACATAGATGGATGGATAGACAGACAGACAGACAGACGAAGATGAAAAGGGAAAGTTCTCACAGAAGAACAGCAACAATTATGTTCAAAAATGAATGATGAAATTTGCAAAATCACCATGTGACAACTACCACAGTAATAATGGATTCAGCTAGAATCATCAATAGATACTAAAAACCAGTGGGTAAAATAGGAGGAAAAAGGTACTTACAGGTATTTATAGTCTCAAAGTATCTCCCCATGAATACATCCTAACCCACTTTTATTAACTTCTGGTGTTAAAACCTGGCAGACACTCTTGACCAAGCAATAAGAATTAATATCACCAGACTCAGCAAATAAACAATGCACACACATCAATGGGATGCATTGAAAAGAACTCTACATCCTTCCTGTAGTACCCATCCAAAGGAAGAATTAAAAAATGTCCCATACTGAATACTAAAGAGACAACAGTCAACCCTGAATTGCGTTCTAGACCTATAAAGAATACTATTAGGACAATGAGCAAAATCTGATTAGATCTGTGGATTAGAAAGTAATCCTGGATAAGTGTTAATGCCCTGACACACTGAAGCCTTGGGGATGAATGGGGACTGTGCCCTGCAGCTACCCACCAATGGTTCAGAAATACCAACAGCTAGAGAACCTAGGTGAATAGTATATGTAAGTATAATGTGCTATAATTCTATGTACTACTTCTCCAACTTTTGTGTGCATTTAAGATTATTTCAGAGTCCAGCAAATTTAAGATTATTTCAAAATAAAATGTTAAAGAAGAAAGCTCCTTGACCTCTTTGGTTTTTGTCATAGTTTCTGCAATGATGCTGGCAGCTCCTGGGTCGTCCGTCACTGGGATAAATGGTCGAGAAGAAGCTGAGGAAGCAGATGGGGTCACTGCAGAGGGGGTCACAGCATCCTCAGAAGATATCATCTAGTTTAAAAGTATACAGGAAGAGGAAAAACTGAGCGGTGTGGCACACCTCCTACACAACTCCAAAAAGCTTTCCTTCAAACCCCTTAAGCCAGAGGTTAACAAGGTGCTTCTACCATCCTGGGGTACAGGGCAACCCTCCAAAGTCAAACACATTAATATTCCCATGAAAACCTATTAATATTCACAAAAGGCCACATGAAGAAGATTAGAAATGAGTTCGCATCTCTTCAAGTTGGGTTTTCCCCAAAAATAAGTTACAAAAACTCTTGGCCTTCAGAGCTTTAATGTTCCAGAATCATGGATAAAGGACTGTGGACTTGTATTTCACAACTTTTTAAAAAAATTAAGGTATTTCTATTTAAACATGATAAAGATCCTTTTAAAATTGCATATTTTTAAATTCAATCCAAAAATCACAGCAGTAGGAACAAAAGCAGTCTGAATTAATAATACTTTCCTAAACACAAAGTTTGATCTAATGTTGCATTATTGTTTCACTATTTATTTTTACCTCTCCTCTCTTTTCTTGCCATGGATTTGGACTCAGTCTGTCTTCAATATCAATAGCCAGCACACATTCCTCTCCGTTCACAGGACTGGCCATAGCAGATGCATCGGAAGGAGGTGCCGAGGAGGAAAATGAAGGACACTCCACCGGGGCAATCATGCCAGCTGGCATCAGGGCCCCAACCACCGCATCTCTGTCAGGAGAGAAAGCCAGGCCTGTGGTGAACTGCCCTTCACCAATGCAGGAAAGAAGACCCAGGAGTAGGGACGAACACTTACTGAGTGACTCCCTCATTTTTATAGGATACACATAAAGCAGTTCTGGGAAAATACTAAACCAATATTCATCAGCTAAAAGCTACAATGTTTACTTATGATCTTATGACCTTGGTAATCACAGGTGAAAAAATACCAAATATAAAAATCAGACCAGAGGGGCGTCTGGGTGGCTCGGTGGTTTGGGCTGCTGCCTTCGGCTCGGGTCATGATCTCAGGGTCCTGGGATCGAGCCCCGCATCGGGCTCCCTGCTCCGCAGGAAGCCTGCTTCCCTCTCTCTCTCTCTCTCTCTCTGCCTGCCTCTCTGCCTACTTGTGATCTCTGTCTGTCAAATAAATAAATAAAATCTTAAAAAAAAAAAAAAATCAGACCAGAATAAACCCCCAGATTCCCTTGAGAAATCTTCTAGGATTGTTAGAACCTGAGGATAATGTTTTATTTACTAAAAGCTGTGTATCAAGGATGCCTCACATAAGGCAGCTAAGACTAAATGTCCTCTCAGTGACACAGTTGGCCTTCAGTATGAAACTAATGTTCCTGTGTAATTTATTTCTACTCATCAGGCCCATAATCATGGGAGATGAGCAACTAACTCAGACAGAAAATAGCAGCAAAATGTTGAAAAAGATAGCATTATTAAAACTCTGTTTATCAAGTGTTTGAGTGAAGGAAATGACAAGTGGTCTTAAACATCACTGTATAGTTTTATCAGTTATTTCTTCCTCTCATTCCTCAAATAGTGATGCTTAGAACTTACTGGCCATAAAAATAAAAAATGATTTTTAATTTGGATTTCTTTTTTTTTTTTTTTTGAGAGAGAGAGAGAGAGAGCAAGTAGGGGTGGAGGAGGGGTAGTAGGAGAGGAGGAGAGAATCTTAAGCAAGCTCCACACCCACCACCCCAATTTGGATTTCTGATTCATACTTCAACCCCCATTAAAAAAAGCACAGGGCTGCCTGGGTGGCTCAGTTGGTTACGTGTCTGACTCTTGATTTCAGCTCACAGGGAGTCTGCTGGAGATTCTTTCCCTCTGCCCCTCCCTCTGGCCCTCTCTCCCCACAAATGCATATGTGTTCTCTCATGTTCTCTCTAAAATAAATAAACAGATCGTAAAAAAAAAAAAAAATCACCATTCACGAAGGGTATATGATCTAAAACTCACAGTATTTAAAGACAATACTATAACATTCTCTGAGACATATAATCAACCAAAAATACAAAACCCAAAGTTTAAATAACTGCAGGATTTCAAAAGCTAGTCAACAAGCCTACCTGGCATACATGATTTGCAATGCTGTAAGTATATGAGATAAGGCCTGCTGTTTGGCCAGATTTCCATCCAATGACAGGAGAATCTTGGCAAGAGAAGGGCGATTTGGCTTAGAATTATTTGCACCACTGATTTTATTGCTGGCAGCAGAAGAATCAGCATCTGAAGGCACACCTGAAAAAGGAAAATAAAATTTGGGATCAATTTTAAAGATCAGAGTTTGCTCTATTCCTATTTGACCTTTCCAGTTTATTTCTAAAACACACTCCAATCTTCATTTTGCTATTTCACAGATTAAGTATTAGGTTAATGGTCTTCCAGAGTAAAAACAAAAACAATAAACAATAAAAACAAAAACAATAAACCTATTTACTTATACTTCTATAAAAAAAGTTATTTTCATCAAAGCTTCATTGTTTAGCTACAAAAAAAAAAGTGATTAAAATATAGTGACTACCCGTATTTACTTACCACTGAAATGCAAGACAAAAAATAACACAAAACAATGGAGAGAAGACAAAATGTTCACCAACGAACAGTCTTACTAGACACATGATCCAGGTCATCACTGCCCTAAGAGTTCGCAGGCTTTAGCCAAGGGAAGGGAACCAGGTGGAGCTCAGTGGTCTATATGAGTAAAGGAGGAACAGCTCTGAGGAGAGAGGCCAGTGTGGTCAGAGTTCACAAAACAGAAGCAGAGAAGACACAGTTGCCCAGATAAGTGCGCCAGGAAGTTATGCAGGTACCCTCACTCCCACAGCTGAGGATGCAGCAAAAGGTGCCTACATGAGAGGAAGTTCCCAAAGACAAAGAAAGAACTACATGAAAGTACTACAGACCCCACACACAGGCTGGAAGAATGCAGAGGAACCAGCATAGGAGTTGCTCCTGTCAGCCAGACATGAAGACCTCATTTTTCTCAGAATGTCTTGTCTCAGTGGTGGGGAATTATTAGTCTCAGACTAATATCAGGTCTGAAGCCACTAAACAAATCCAAAACCAAGACCCAAAAGGAACAAAATGTTATAGAGTAACTTAACCGTAAGCTAAAGAAGATTTACAGACAAACAAAAATCTCCAGCAGGCATTTTTTTTTTTTGGACACAGAGAGAGAGATCACAAGTAGGCAGAGAGGCAGAAGGGGGTGGGGGGGAAGCAGGCTCCCCGCTGAGCAGAGAGCCTGATGCAGGGCTCAATCCCAGGACCCTGAGACCATGACCTGAGCCAAAGGCAGAGGCCCAACCCACTGAGCCACCTAAGCGCCCCTCCGGCAGGCAATTTTATAAAAATTGACAAGCTTATTCTAATACTCAAAACAGCATTTGAAAAAGAACAAAGTTAAAGAATTACCACAGCCTGAATTTGGGTCTTTTATAAAGTTATAATAATCAAAATATTGTGGTATTGGCAACAAAATACAAAAATAAGTCAACAAAACTGAGCATCCAGAAATAGATCCATAACATGCAAAGACAACTGATTTTTTACAAAGGTGCAAACAGCAACTCAACAGAGAAAGGATAGTTTTCTTAAGTAAATGAAACTGGAACAACTGGATATCCACACACACACACCTCCACCAAAGAATTCAGTACACATCTCACACAATATATAAAATTTAACTTGAGATCAAGCATAGATTTAAATATCTAAAACTCTAGAAGTTACATAAAAAAATACAGGAAATGAACTTCTGATTTTGAGTACACAAGGTCTTTTTAGATGTAACCCCAAAGTATGAGCCATTAAAAAAATGGACTTTATCAAAATTAAAAATTTCTGCTCTTTAAAATTCACTTGTGGAGAGAATGAGAAGATAAGCAACACTGGGAGAAAATATTTACAAGCCACATATCTGACAAAAGACTTGTACCCAGAATATATAAAGAACACTCAACACTCAATAAGAAAACAACCTAGTTTTAAATGTAGGCAAAAGATAGGAATAGACACTACCCAAAAAACAACAAAAAAAAAAACCACCATATTTGGATGGTAAATACACATGATGCTCAACATCATTAGTCATCAGGGAAATGCAAAGTAAAACCACAATGAGATACCACTACATATCTACACAAATCTTAAGTTCAAATCATAAAGACTGACCAAACCAAGGGTAGACAAAAATATGGAGTGAGCTGGAGCTTTGGAACAATGACTTTGCAAAAACAGTCTGTAGGATTCTTGAGAAGATAAACCTATACCTACCATATGATTTAACCATTCCTCTCCTAGATATTTACCCTAGAGAAATCCAAGTATAGGTCCACATAAAGACTTGTACATGAATGTTCATAGCAATTTTATTTGTAAAGCCAAAAACTGGGAACAACCTCGAAGTCCACCCACAGGCAACTAATAACAAACTGAAGTACATCCATAAATGAAATACTACTTGACAAAAAAGAAAAGAATGAATTATTAGTATATGCAACATGAATGAATTTCAAAATAATGATGCTGAATGGAAAAAGTGAGATTTAAAAA
The DNA here is from genome assembly GCF_009829155.1 of Mustela erminea. NCBI lineage: Eukaryota > Metazoa > Chordata > Mammalia > Carnivora > Mustelidae > Mustela > Mustela erminea. Next base: position 27,757,043 of record NC_045618.1, read on the forward strand.
GTACCCACTGTATGATTCCATTTATATAAAACTCTTAAAAATACAAACTTATATACAGTGTCAGAAAGCAAGTCAAGGGGTTGTAGGAGAAAGAGAGGCTGAGAAGGGGCACAAAGAATATGTATATTTTCACTTATCTTGACTCAGTGATGCTTTCACAGGTGCACACATGTCAAAGCTCATGGAAATCACACTTTAAATATGTAAGGTTTGTTGAATGTCAATTATATCTGAGTCAAGCTGCTAAAAATACCAAGTAGCCCAGCCCAGCACAGTGCTTATGTATGTCAAGTAGTTATTATACAGCACTGCCAGAGGTGACCTGATCATAATATAAGAATCAGCATCATACTTCCTTTCAAAATTCTCCTTCCAGCATGCAAAAAGCAAAGTACCATGGTTATTTTGTGACCCTAGTAAAGAATGCAGTTAATGCAGTGCTACAACCTCTAATCTGGTGGTCTTATTAAATATTCTAACTATGATGTTCTTGTACCCTACAGAAATATCTTATACTAAATACAAATCTGTGTTACCTAAATAGGAAGCACCTAAAGGGTCTCTTGCAGTCTGAAAGAGAACGGGCTCATGGACAGAGGGTGTTGCCACATCAACGGTAGTCCATGCCACACTGTGTGAAGACCCACAAGCCACTCGTGTGATCTTCTGACCTTCTAAGCCTTGCACAAGTGTAGGCTTTCTATTAACTGTGGTCGTGCCATTGCCCTGTTGGCCATGGTCGTTATCTCCCCAAGCATAAACCTGTTACAGGGAACAAAAACAGAATTTTTCAACATTTGAGAACATTGTCTTTAAATTTACTTCAAAATTCTCTCCAATAACTATAAGTAAGTATTTATTTACTATCAATCCAATAAATTCATCTGTGCTGTTTTATTTTAGGAAACAGGGAGATTCTCCTCTTCAACTAAGTTCAATACTTATTTATTTTCCTTTGTTTTGCAAAGCAAAGTGATCAAAAACAATATGCTTACTTTTCATGTAATTCACTTCTTGGCTTTACAGATTTAGAAGGAAGAATTCATTTTTAATTCATTTTGATTTAAAAAAAACAAACAGTGTGCTCTTGTTGCAATGAGCACTGGATGTGATATGTAAATGATGAATCACTAAATTCTACTCCTGAAACCGATGTTACACACTATATGTTAACTAACTAGAACTTAAATAAAATTTGGGGGGGAAAAATGTGCTAATTTGTTGTCATAAATGAATTTTTAAAATATAACATAAGCCTAAAAATATATATATATGTATATATATATATATATACATATATATATATATATATTTATTTATTTATTTATTTATAAAACATAAGCCTGTCATGATATGGATTCTCAAAGCAGAAGAATGAGTAATACTTGCCATGGATGACTTTATTTCTAAAATGACGAACATATCTCTCAATTGGTTATCAATTTCTCAAGTAAAACACTGTTAATACCTTAGCAGTAGGAGCTTCAATGACAATAATATTTCATATTTTTCATGTGGACTTTAGAATAGGAAAGCCCACCACTTTACAACATCTGTCAGTCAACAACTCTTCAATTTACCAGGTGTTCCTGCCTAAGCTGACAACTGGGCAGATATACACAAGAACAAAACGGGTACAGCCTGTCCTCCTGGTTCTTCAAGTACTAAGACTCACTTCATTTCATCATGAATTATATTTTCAACACAAGGACTTGTCTTCTTAGCTTACCTGCCCTGCATCTGTGACTGCCAGGCAGTGCAGGGCCCCAACAGCCACATGCACAATCTTCTTCCCTCTCAGCCCTTCCACCACCTGTGGCTTCCGTACGTGCACATCAGAGCCATGGCCCAATCTGAAGTAATCCCCCTTCCCCCTGCAAGGAGGTCAAGAGTGTGCATTTTAATATATGGCTACCATCTAGCAATGTTCCACAGGAAGACACTCATTTGTTTACAGCATTAGAGCCAGCTCATTAACATCACATACAGTGCCCACAGTCTCTGAAATTATGTTATAAAATAGTATATCATTAATTCAAATTAATTCTTTAATTCTACAGCAAGATCCTTAATGTGTGCTGTATAACATTTAAGTTACTGATGTAGGTCAATTCTTCCTTAAGCTGCCTCTGAGATACAATACTCAAGTTAAGGCCCATCACATTGTCACAAGGTCAGCTGGTTGTCCCTCTCCTTTAAATTTAATAAAATAAGCTTTCACAAGAAAGGCATGGACTTTTTAAGGATCAAAGAAATCAGAAGTCTGCTTTCTGCCCAATTGATCGCTAGTCTTCTGGCATGGTAAGAAAGAAGAAACCTTCTACATAAATCTCACCGAAACAGGGAAGACAACCAGCTGGGCTAGAATTTCTCTAGTCTTCATTTCCAAATGACCCAGTTACAAGAAAAATTTCTTATTATAATACTGTCACTAATCCCAACTTGAAATAAATAAAAGAAAAAAGATGCTGGATGTAAGAAAATGAAGGTTTGGGGCACCTGGGTGGCTCAGTTGTTAGGTGTCTGCCTTCAGCTCAGGTTATGATCCCAAGATCCTGGGATCGAGCACTGCATCAGGCTCCCTGCTTGACGGGAGTCTGCTTCTTCCTCTCCCACTCCCCCTGCTGTGGTCCTGCTCTTGCTGTCTCTCTCTCTTCGTTTTTTTCTTTTTTAAAGATTTTATTTACATTTAAAAAAAAAAGATTTTATTTATTTATTTGACAGAGAGACAGAGATCACAAGTAGGCAGAAAGGCAGGCAGAGAGAGACTCAGGCTGCCCACTGAGCAGAGATCCCACTTTGGGACTCAATCCCAAGACCCTGAGATCATAACCTGAGCTGAAGGCAGAGGCTTAACCCACTGAGCCACCCAAGTGCCGCTCTCTCTCTTTCTAATAAATAAACAGAATCTTGAAAAAGAAAAAAAGAAAGAAAGAAAGAAAAAAAAAAAAAGAAAAAATGAAGGTTTAACCATCCCTGCTGGGGGGGATGGGACACAGGGCAGAAGCTCCACCACTGTCTCACATGGACACATACACACTGATGGGTGACAGAGAGTTTACATACCATGTCCACACCACTCCTGACTTGGTGAGAGCCAAGGAGAACTGAGCTCCACATTCGATCTGACACACTCCCTGTCCATTCAGTCTCTCAATGTTCTGGGGAATATTACAGCCTTCACTTCCTCCCCGGCCCAGTTTTCCAAAGTCACCATCACCCCAGGAAAATACTAAACCTAGGGTTAAAAAATGCATACTTCAGGCCAGTGCTTCATGATGTTCCTACCCACCCAGATAGAGAGTCAGGTAGGAGCTTACCTTCATCAGTCAGAGCCAGGGTCTGTGCATCTCTACTTCCACATGCAACCTGGATTACTCTGTGACCAAGAAGGACTTTCACCTACTCAATTACAAATTTAAAAACAGAATCAAGCACAGGCACTGAGAAAACAAAGGAAATTTTTTCCACAGACTGAAAGCCAATAATGCACATGTCTTTATGAACTTTCCTAGACTCGAAGCTTATCTTCCTTGAAATCAGCAGATGGTAAGCTTTCTGTAAGCAACAAAAATGTGTATAATCACCATTTTGGGCTTCAGTTGTGTTGTATTATCCCCATGTCCCAACCGGCCGTACTCTCCAAGGCCCCAGGTGTATAGCTCCCCACTGGATGTGAGGGCTGCGCTATGTGAGCTCCCACAGGCAATATCCCGGATACGCTTGGTTTTCAAGGCCTCAATAAGCCGTGGCTTGTCACAGTTCCTAAAACAAGATTAAATAATATTCCCTAAAATCAATCCAATCATTTTTAAAGAAGAAAAAAAGGACATCTACACTGGTCCACATTTAGTCAAAACAACATCTGCAGATCAACTTAACTATCAAACATTAAAACAGATCATGTGAGGCCAAATCACATTCATAGATATTTTTTTTTTAAGATTTTATTTATTTATTGACAGAGAGAGATCACAAGTAGATGGAGAGGCAGGCAGAGAGAGAGAGAGAGAGAAAGAGAGAGAGAGGGAAGCAGGCTCCCTGCCGAGCAGACAGCCCGATGCGGGACTGGATCCCAGGACCCTGAGATCATGACCTGAGCCGAAGGCAGTGGCCTAACCCACTGAGCCACCCAGGCGCCCCACATTCATAGATATTTTTAACAGATATATTTTTAGGTTCCATTTTCAAAAATGACCTATCCTATTTAATTTTCTGAAAAATAACTACCACAAAGATAATCACTATTATCATCAGTAACCTCGTCTCATTAGCAAGTAATGAAGAAAATATTCTTACATTCTGCTGAAGTGTCCAAGTTTGCCATCGTCACCTTCACCCCAGGAAAACACTTTCCCATCAACAGTTAAAGCCGTAGCATGGCGGCCACCTGCAACATTCAGACAGATATGTGCTGCCAAATTTAGTTTACAAGAAGCTCACAGCCTTATTACTTTACTCTGCCTGGCATGCAGCATTTGCTCAATGAATATGTGTTCAACAAATGAGTAGATAGGATTAGCTTTTCAGGACGACAAATACATAAAGTCAGTGAACGTTAAGCAAACTACAAAGTTTAAATCCTAGAATGAATTTTACTTGTAAAGAGGCAGCAAAATATAAAATCAACAAGTCAGGAAATGACAGATGCTGGCGAGGATGCGGAGAAAGGGGAACCCTCCTACACTGTTGGTGGGAATGCAAGCTGGTGCAACCACTCTGGAAAACAGCATGGAGGTTCCTCAAAATGTTGAAAATAGAACTGCCCTATGACCCAGCAATTGCATTACTGGGCATTTACCCTAAAGATACAAACGTAGTGATCCAAAGGGGCACGTGGACCCGAATGTTTATAGCAGCAATGTCCACAATAGCCAAACTATGGAAAGAACCTAGATGTTCATCAACAGATGAATGGATAAAGAAGAAGTGGTATATATACACAATGGAATACTATGCAGCCATCAAAAGAAATGAAATCTTGCCATTTGCGACAACAAGGATGGAACTAGAGCGTATCATGCTTAGCGAAATAAGTCAAGCAGAGAAAGACAACTATCATATGATCTCCCTGATATGAGGAAGTGGTAATGCAACATGGGGGCTTAAGTGGGTAGGAGAAGAATCAATGAAACAAGATGGGATTGGGAGGGAGACAAACCATAAGTGACTCTAAATCTCACAAAACAAACTGAGGGTTGCTGGGGGGAGGGGTGTTGGGAGAAGTGGGGTGGGGTTATGGACATTGGGGAGGGTATGTGCTTTGGTGAGTGCTGTGAAGTATGTAAACCTGGCATTCACAGACCTGTACCCCTGGGGATAAAAATATGTTTATAAAAAATAAAAAATTAAAAAAAAAAGAGGCAGCAAAATAGTACCATGTTTAATAACGGGGTTCCTATTACATTAAATATATAAAAGATCAAAATTCAGACAGAAAAAAAGTAAAAATAAGTACATTTATGACTAGGCAAATTATCAAATACACTGGCAATTAAGCTTTAGAGAAATGTACTCCAACTGTGGAGCTATTTAAGCAAAAGCGCCATCAATCACAATTAATGCCTTATACCCATTCTTTCATGGTCATGCTCTTCCCCAGTGTAGACCATTCTTCCAGTCCATCTAGTCTGCCCCAAGACTGAAGTACACTATCTTTATTGGCGTTTTCTCTCTGCCACCTTCGTCCCTGCCAACTCCTGGGCTCTCAGTCCCCCAAATCATTCATTCTCCCCTATTCTTTACAACAGAACCCACACTAATGAGAGTAACAATGTGCTCAGCTAAAATCTCCCTTGCCCAGAAAGGATGGTGACAGAGATCCAACAGAAGTGAGCTAGGCTTCCTAAAAAGCCCTTTAAAGGGGCTAAGTGGGCTGAGGAAACATCTGTGCTCACCTAGACAGAGCTGCATGGCCATCTATCAACAAAGGTGGAAAGAAAGACCAAATGGCACTTGTGTTCCTCATGGGCACAGAGCTACCGTACTAGTCCAGGAGCCCACCCCCAGACTTATACAAAGAAGAAAAGCAAAATTCTATCTTGCTCAAGCCTCTACTGTTTAGACCTGCTTTGATATGGGGTTAAACCTAAACCTACTCAGTGCAGACGTGAAGTGAGTTTTATACCTAATTTAGTTCCATTCCTCAGAGGCCTAGCATAGTACTTTGAAATAATTCTCAGTAAAGGTTTCCTAAACTGAGAGAGGGTGATTTTTTTTTTTTTTCAAAGGATCTTTCTTATCACTGGGGTTCACAGACACTTGAGAAATCTGATGAAAGTTACAGGCTCTTTCCCCAGAAAAATAACACATATATAAGCAAGGAACATGATGATTTCGAAGATGCCATCAACCAGAGACCACAGCTCTGAGACTGAAAATCCATACCTTGGAGAGGGGTAGTACCTATCACACACCTGGAATGCCAACAACTATTGATCTCTAGAAAGCCTTGTGTGGCAACAATAATTAAATTCTAGACCACCTGGAGATTTACATTATCCAACTTTTATTCTTAATAATTAAGTAAACTTGAAAAAGAATATAAAGGCACCCTAGAGAAAATTATCTAAAGGCTGCAATTATTTGCAGAGCATGAGCAACAGATTTATCTGCATATGAGTGCCAACTCTGGTGTGTTACCTGAATGAACAGCCACCTTCTTGACCACGTAACTGCTAAGAGCTGTGATCTGCCGAGGGATGGGCACAGTCCCACTAGAGATGCCCAGCCCCAGTCGGCCATTCGTAGCTTCTCCACAGGCATATACCTTCCCTTCCACAGTCACTGCAAAGAACAAGAGAAAGGACAAGACTCACTTCTCACAAGATGTTTTTGGTGGTAAGCATAATTTATAAAAATTTTTAGTACAAGAATAATCATACCTGCAAACAAACTTTTAGAACCACCAGCCACCTGTACCACATTCAAAGCAGACAGTGTCTCAGAGAATGAAGGAACCTTTATCTAGAACAGGATTTTATTTTGTAAGCAAAAGAAGGAAAAAGATCATTTTATTTATGTTTTTAGAATTACAAGTATCCTTATTACAAGGAATATATAAGGAATTACCGTTAATTTACATGGTTATATTAACCAAAGAAGTTCTCTTCTCTTAGAGATACACTAAAGTATTCTAAGGAGGAAATAATATATTGAGATGTACTTTGCGGGGGAGGGGGTGTAAAATAAATAAATAAAATAAAGACAAAAAATGTGACCCTCTACTATTAACTGTTGGAGCTGGTACAGTAACATGAGGACTCAGGTCCCTAGTCTTTCTACCTGCTATATTTAAACAGCTCCATAATAAAAGGTGAAAAATAAAACATACATAATGTAAAGATATAACCAAGCATCTGGTAAACTACATTTTATTTCAGGTGTTGTCCTACTGATTCTTATTGATTCTGATATCTCTAAGAAATTATATACTTCAACTTCCCATTATAGATGGGTGTGACTTAATTTAAAATTCATAAAACCCTTGTCTAAGAAACCCTTTATGATTCCTAGAAATTATCGGATAGTCACCACTACAGTACAAGAAAGAATCATCATCCCAACCAAAGAACGCCAAATCTATCCTTTATGTGTAAACTCCAACAAAGGGCCATGTACCTCAGGATCACCCAGGCAGCCCTGCACTATCACAACTGAGACTCCAGACCTTACTGCCCCCTACCCACCTCCAAATGGAGTCTAGGGGCCTTAAAACATAAATGCAGTCAAGGCTGTTCAAATAAAGATGAAAATCTTTCTTTTCTTGAAAGGAAAGACTTAAAATGAGTTCTAACTTTCCTTCTCAGCTTCTCAGCAATGCAGATAATAAGGGTGGGTGAAGTCTCACAGAATACTAAAAGGAAGCAGAGACACTTACTGAAGAGAAACTGTGTCTAGGCACTAAAACTTGGAGGAATTTGTTTTGTGGCACCTCAGTAAAGAGACACTAAGTAACATAATGGATACGGAATTCAACACTGGTTCAAATGCATCATTTGTTGTATCTACTTTTTAAATGATATCTTGCCCATCTTCACACCACCATGACATTTTTTTACACTTTATTCTGTTCATGGTAAGCAAAAGAGCTTACTGTACCGATGGCAAAATAAATATAATTAAAGTCTATAATTTTCATCTATATGCTTGTCAAATCTTTTCAACACTGCATTTTGTAGTTTATAGAACAACTAAAATGCACTATTTTCCAAGGACAGAGGCTTTAACTGAAACTAAATTTGATAATGTCTGCAAGTTCAAATTAAGCATTTCTTCAGAAAAGTCAATTTAAAACACAACTTACAGAAGGTAAACCACCATAAAAACCTTAAAGAGGTCTGATTATTATTAAGCCTCTCTAGAACAAAGGCACCAGCAATCCTTCTCAATCATGTGATTACAGATGACATAGAAGAAGTGGAGGGGGGGAGGATACCTTAGAGCCCTTCAGGCCGCCCAGCTGGTCCTTGTCATTCAGTCCCCAAACAAACACTTTGGTTCTTATCATAGCTGCTGATTCCAGCCCTGCAGCTTTCTTTCTAATAAGGCTAACCAAACAAAAGAGACAGAAACAGAGGTCATTCAACATAAAATATTTTTTTTAAAACAAAAAGGAAAGCAACCTCAAGCAAGCAAAGTTTGTAGAATACTATCAAAAATTCTAAAAGCTTTGTTTTAATATAATGAAACCTCAAGTAAATACACAAGTTAGTGTACCAGAGGGTCAAAATTTCTAGATACCAGCATGCTACCTTTTAATACTATAATTTAACTCTAGCCTTGTTTTTGGTGGAGACCATTCTATGACAGACTGCGCAGCTCTTTTCTTCTTATACACCAAGCTGAACACCACAGCTGTTTTACTGATTCATAGATATTTCCACCCAATGCGTCAAAACATAGCTACTACAGATGTTAAATGCAGAGAACACTAATTAAACAGGACTCACCAATGGACCTGGCATTTTGACAATGTCATTAAACCTAAACATCTGGTCATTTTTTTCCTCTCACACGAACTAATAAAATAGATACAACCATACAATTTTTGAGGTACTCTAACATATATATATGCCCCAAACCAAAATGCAATTTTCTTCCTTCACACCCTCTGCCCACCATATAGGCCAGCTGGGCTAGATCTCCGTTACTTCCTTTCTCTCCTGAGAGGCCTGCCTCACACCCCAAGGCTTTTGAAGCATAGCTCTGGCAGCTGGCTCCCACCACCTTGCTCATTCCATCTCCTGACCTGCCCTCAATGGGGTGGAAGTTTAATCAACAGAGCACTCTAATTCTTGAACTTGAGACCACCAAGTACATGGGACAGTGTTAGATTTTCTTGGTTGTTAGTCAGTGCCAGGTACTAAGGAATCTGTATTTGATTTTGTTTGCTTTTGTTCTATTTTTATAAACTAGGATGAACAACTAAAGGCTCCAGAGTCTAGGTTCTAGATAGGTAAGATTTTTTAACATATTATATACTAATAAGTACTTACTTGAAGGGATAAAAATCTTATGATTTGGGGATTAAAATGTAGGAAAATCCTTTCATCTGATACCAGGCACAAGAAAGCAAGTATATGTATATTGTAATTACAGAGCTTCCTCTACTTATAATAGTATTTAACTTAAATAAACTCATTACAAATTGAAAATATCATAAGGTGAAATGTATTTTAAAACTACACCTAATCCACTCAACACCATAGCTTAGCCCTGCCCACCCTGAACATGCTGAGAACACTTACATTACTCTACAGTTGGACAAAATCATCTAACACAAAGCCTATTTCATAAATAAGCATTGAATATTGCATGTAATTTCTTGAATACTATCCTGAGAGACAGTATGGTATGAGTACAGAATGGCTGTAATAAGTATATTGGCTATTTACCCTTGTGATTGCAGGATGGGAGCTATATAGCTCATGGCTGCTGTCCAGTATTGTAAGAGAGGATTGTACCACAGATTACATGGATTTTTCAGGCAAAGATCAAAATTCAAAGTTCAGTTTCTATGGAATGGGTATTACTTTTGCAACTATTATAAAGTAAAAAACTTGCAAGTCAAATAAATTGCAGACTATCTATACTTGACGTATCTTGTAACACATTTCTGGTCAAAAATATGTATGGGAAACAAAGACTTATATTCAAGATACGTAGTGACTGGTACCATGTCACTGTTAACCAGTCAGAACGGAGGCCAGCAGGTAGTCAGTGTGGGCATACCCCAGTTGTACATGTGCTCTGCAGGAGACTGTATTTGGACAACTTACTCACGCTGCAATTATTAGCAGATAACTATCTGACAAGAAAAGAAAAACCTTACATTCAAATATCTAGAATTCTTTTGTTAATGTATTCAATTAGATAAAAATTTAATCAATGAGTAAACCTCAAACTTTTTTACACTTGATCTTAGCCAAAAGGCCGAGAAGTGATTTTTTGCTTATCTCATATATACATGTATTTATGTATTTGTCCAAATCATTTTTGCAGTTAACAAGAACATGCAAACCTATAATCCTTTCTCTTGAAAATCTCAATGATTCATTTAAGTGAACTGGTATTTTCCTTCCTTACGTAATGTATATAGGTACTATCAGTTTAAATTATAACATATAGTACAACATATATTCTAGATGAAGTAATGTTACATATACTATTTTCTTTTCAGTTCCAGTGCGAAGTTTCCAAAATAAATCAGGACTGAATCCAAACCCAAGCTTACAGAACCATAGAATAACGTGATTTATTATCTTGTCACCCATTCATGACTAAGAAAATGTGCTTTAATAGCAGTGAGAGGCAGAGCTCCTATTTCTAAAAGAAAGACAACTTACATCACATTCTAGAAAGCACTTAGTGCAAAGGGCAGTGGTCAGAAGAACTCAGCAAGCATGGTACCAGCCTCCTTCATGTATCTACAAGGACCAGGCTACACCAACAGGACAACAGAAACACACATAAACTAATTTTGCATATCCTTTGACTTACCAATTCACTTTTAGCAATTTATCTAGGAAAATACAACTTATCTGAGGAAAGAGATTATCTATGTTGTTTTCTGCTGGGACATGAACAAGGCTCAGAACAATCCCCTGCACATACCTATAAACATCTTAGATTAAAAAAAGCAAATGTGCAGAAACCTGGCAGGTATCTTCCTTCATCCTTGGTATATGTTATTGTCCTGCAAAAAACACCTTTTCCTGCCCATCTGATTTTGAAAACTCTGACTTTTCCTGAAAGTTTGCCTTTAGAGGCTGTTTTCCTTGTCCTCCTGACAAATCAACGCTCTTTGGCAGGTTCTCAAAAGACCGTGCACTTCTCCTCCACGCACTTTCCATAGTCGTAAAGCCACTCTGATGTGTGTGAGTTTGTCTTATTTTATTGTGCATATTCACTACAGCATTCAAAGGATGGAAAACAGGGCTTAGCCCACAACAGGTATTCAATAGATGGATGGTGAAGGAATAAATACGGTAATAGTTGTCACTATAGTACTCTTGCAAAATACTGAATTGAGTAAATAAATGAGAACATAAGACGAAATACTGCGCTCAATAAAATTACAAGACAAAACACTAATGACATATTTTGGAGATGAATGTTGCTCACAACTGCACAATAATGTGAATGTACTTAATGCCACAGAACTAGACATTTAAAAATAGTTAAGAGGCTGATATGTCGTTTGCAAATATCTTCTCCCATTCTGTCAGTTGTCTTTTGATTTTGTTAACTGTTTCCTTTGCTGCGCAAAAGCTTTTGATCTTGATGAAATCCCAATGGATCAAGAAGATGTGGTATATATACACAATGGAATACTATGCAGCCATCAAAAGAAATGAAATCTTGCCATTTGCGACAACATGGATGGAACTAGAGCGTATCATGCTTAGCGAAATAAGTCAAGCAGAGAAAGACAACTATCATATGATCTCCCTGATATGAGGAAGTGGTGATGCAACATGGGGGCTTAAGTGGGTAGGAGAAGAATAAATGAAACAAGATGGGATTGGGAGGGAGACAAACCATAAGTGACTCTTAATCTCACAAAACAAACTGAGGGTTGCTGGGGGGAGGGGGTTTGGGAGAAGGGGGTGGGATTATGGACATTGGGGAGGGTATGTGCTTTGGTGAGTCCTGTGAAGTGTGTAAACCTGGTGATTCACAGACCTGTACCCCTGGGGATAAAAATATATGTTTATAAAAAATAAAAAAAAATTAATTAAGAAAAAAAGAAAAAAAAAGAAAAAAAAATAGTTAAGAGGCTATGTTTTATGTTGTATGTATTTTATCATAATAAAACTACTCTCATGAAATACACTCTTATTAAATATTTACTTTTAAAAGTGATAATTTTGGAATGAGCACCACCAATAACAAATGGCTCTAACCTCCCACTATTGCCTTTTTCGTCTTCTTCCTCTTCATTATCCGAGGCTAAGAAAGGAACTGCTGCCAGATCTTCCTCCTCTGCACGGATCCGTCCCAGCAGGATAAGACCATGGATTTTACAATCAATTCCTGAGCTCCTGCACTGCTTTATAGCAATTTCAATATACCTGTGATACTAGACACAAAAACAGTAAACTAGAGACTTTTTAGAATCAAATACATGAGATCCTTAAACTGGAGACCAGCATATTTGAGACATGGAATGTGTGGAAAGTTAGATGTGTGGAAAGTCTTTTTACTTAAATTCTGGAAATAGCAAGCAAGTTAGGCAAAATTAATACAGTCACGATTGAGTACAGACTAAAAGAACTCATTAATCACCAAGTAGGCCTATCCAAGGCATGGGACTCACACTGATTTTCTGACTAAAATGAAACAATATGATAGTTTTACTGAATGACTGCAAACTTTTCTGTCTTAAAGCTTTCTTGAGGGGCGCCTGGGTGGCTCAGTCCCTTCAGCATTTGTCTCTTAATTTCAGCTCCGGTCATTATCTCAGGATACTGAGATTAAGCCCCACACTGGGCTCTGCACTTCAGTTGGATTCTCTCCCTTTTCCCAAGCCTGCTTAGGATTCTCTCTCTCCTTTTCCCTCTGCCCCTACCTGGCTTGCACTTGCATGCACACGCACATGGGCCCTCTCTTCCTCTCTCTCTTGAGAAAAGAAAAAAAGAAAAAAAAAGCTTTCTTGAATCAAGAAGTATTAGGAAAGAGATTAAATGTCAGGTAGTTCAGAGCCTTGATAATTTTTAAAACTAATAAAAAATTCAAATATGTATAAATTAGAGACAATCATACAAAGAGCCCAGCAACACTTTCACCAAGTTTCAAGTTATAAACATATAAGCAATTGTATTCATATTTGGATTATATTAAGAAATTATATTAAGAAAATTCCAGACAGCGGGGTGCCTGGGTGGCTCAGTCGTTAAGCGTTTGCCTTTGGCTCAGGTCATGATTCCAGGGTCCTGGGATTGAGCCACGCATCAAGCTCCCTGCTAGGTGGGGAGCCTGCTTCTTCCTCTCCCACTCCCCCTGCTTATGTTCCCTCTCTCGCTGTGTCTCTCTGTCAAATAAATAAAATCTTTAAAAAAAAAAAAAAAAAAGAAAGAAAGAAAAAAGAAAATTCCAGGCAGCATGTTGTTTCAAAACTTCAGTAGCTATCACTGAAGTATAGGCATTTAAAAAAAAATCCACATTACTATTATCATAGCTAAAGCAATAATTTCTTATATCATCTAATATGCTATTAGTAATTAACTTTTATGATCATCTTATAAACTTTTTCTACAGGTGCCTCATTCAAATCAGGATCCAAATAGGATGCAACCTCTCCGTTATACCTTTGACACTCAATTGTTAAAGTTGTTTCTTTGCCCTACAGAATCCCCAACATCCTATATTTGCCATATATAGTATTCCTCTATTCCTGCATGTCCTGTGAACAAAGAGTGATGCAGCAGGAACCACACATACTGCCTCAACTGGACTTGCTCAAACCTCAAGCTCTACCACCTATGATCTCACAGGAAGCACATGCAGAAGAAAGCCACTGAGATGCAAAAGACAAATTAAAAAATGAAAAATTCTACAGGAAAAGGAGACCCAGTTTCCTTCTTTAGCAAGGAAAAAACAAGAGAATTAAGACTTAAATGAAGTACAAAGTGCAGGCACATAAACCAACTACAAAAAGATATTTATGGGATAACTGGGAAAATGTAAACACTGGCTGGATATTATATGATTATTAAAGAATAACCATTAGGAGTGATAATGGTATTGTGGTTACATTTTTTAAGTCCTTGTTACAGATTAATATTGAAGCATACAATATGGATAAGGTCATAACTCGGACTTGCTTTTAAACATTCTAGGAATTTAAAAAATGGGGGACATGAAAGGAGACAATGAAATACAACTGACAAAAATGTTGATAACTGCTGAAGATGGGCCAGAGGATTGTGGGGGATTTCTATTTTTGATTATGTTAGAAAATTACCATAATGGGCCATTTTTATGGAAAAGACAATCCTAGAATGTCCACTGGCTTCCCCAAGAATGATAATATTCTAGTTCTTAAATTGGTTAGAATGATGGAGAGTGGGTCATGAGTTTTCCAATTACTCACAGTCCTTCATATTTTTCACATGTGTCATCTATATTACTTTATACTTATCAAATATTATGTAATAAACTGTTCTGATTTGAAAAAATTTTGGACTATAATATACCTTTTATGAATAATAATCTCAGCTAGTTACTGATTTAATTAACTCTAGTTATTGATTTAAAGTATAAGAATATTCAGGAGTATAATGAAGACTTAAGCTGTTTTCAGTTGCCTAGCAATGAGTTAACAATAAAATGGATTAAAATTCAATATTATCTTTTTTCAGAAAAACTCTGTATTATCTTCCATTTTAATAATTTGCCAGTGTATTCATTTATCAACACCCCGGTATTAATTGGTATGTAAAAAAAAATAGATATTTACCATCTACCATTCATTTAAGAATGAATGGTATCCCAAAATTCTTTTATTGAAGATTAGAAATAAAGGCCAGATCATCAGTTCTTGGACCTGGGAAAGGAGCTGGTACATTCCCATAGATTGGACACAAGTTATAAACCTTTTACCCATGAACAAATTAACCTAATGGCTATGTATCAGCTTCTTTTAAGTAACACACTAGCATGAACTTGAACTTGTCTACCCCTATGAGGGCAGACTAATAATAACAATAATAATAATAAATGGTGAACTACATTTAATAATTTTAAAATACTCACTTATAAAAAACTTTAGATGAGTAAGAGTCAATTATCTAATACCTTTATCCACTATCATTATACAAATTAAATAAGTTCATGAGACAATAGTATAGGCAGTATTATTTTAACTATATTAAATTTATTAAAATAATATTGACATCTGTGTAGAAAAATTTATGGGAAGATCTGAGAGACCGTCTCACTGCTGTGTGACATAAAAGTACTACATAAAAGAACCTTCAATGATTCAGCATTTTCAAGATTTATAAATCTTGAAAATCTTATAAATATAAATGTATTCATTTTGAAAAATTACCTTATAACCCATCAAAATAAATCAATAGCTCAGCACTTGATGCCAACAGATATGAAAACGAAAAAGCAATTTCAGTGTCATTTACGCAGTTAGAAAAAAACCCTCACACATTAACAGATACATAATGAAAACAATTTGGATCTAAAGAACAATCTAAGGTGCCTAGTAACAACTTTTTCTAGGAGTTTTATCCTCACTTCTTAGTTAAGATAGTGAAGATGAAACTTTTTTTCTCTTTTCAAGCTGATCTGATTAACAGCAAATTCAAGTTGTATACCTGTCAAATTTAAAAACAGAATTACTTAATGCAGGGGGAAAATAGGCTCCCTGTTAATACAGAGACAGTCAACAAAGTCATCTCCTCTTACCTCTGTACAGTCATTCAGAAGGGACACCGTGGTATCAGTGGGGTTAATATTGATCGTCTTTAGTTCAATTAGATTATTTAGGGAGTTTCCGCCTAAAGGGAAGAAGGGGGATAAAAGAATCAGACAAAGGAGTTTTTACCATATGAGAGAAGTTACTGAGTAAACTAATTCAATTACCTGACACCACCACTAGGGAAGGCATGTAGCTACTGTCCGCGGGATCCACTATCATTTTTAATCTATGAACAAGAACATCTGGAAAAATCTCCAAACGAATCCAATGCTTTAAGAAAACACAACAATAAAAATGTATTATCAGTTAACAGAATTCAGCCATATTTTAGCTATTAAAATAGTGTCACTAAAGCTTGAATCTACATAAGATTTTCTAAATATATGATATGGCCTGAGAGAGAGGAGTATTCTACTCCACTATTTACTTGTTTATTAAAAGAAAGTCTCACTCGGAACCCCAGAAATGATTTATTTATAGACTCCTAATCTAGGGTGGTCCATTTACACCCATTAAGGAGTGGGTTATAGAAAACACTACAATCAAGATGGAAAAACAGCCCCTCGGGCGCCTGGGTGGCTCAGTGGGTTAAGCCGCTGCCTTCGGCTCAGGTCATGATCTCAGGGTCCTGGGATCGAGTCCCGCATCGGGCTCTCTGCTCGGCAGGGAGCCTGCTTCCTCCTCTCTCTCTCTCTCTCTGCCTGCCTCTCTGCCTACTTGTGATTTCTCTCTGTCAAATAAATAAATAAAATCTTTAAAAAAAAAAAAAAAAAAAAAAAAGAAAAACAGCCCCTCTTTTCAAGTCTGACCACAAGTTCAGATGATGGGCACCCACACTTGAGTGAAATTACAATAACATTCTGAAGAGCAACACCTATATGTTCAGATATATTAGAAAAACTGTTCACCAGAAGCAGAATCTGAACTCATCCATTTTATGTGGGAGAGTAACAAAAATAACAGCACCCTCTATCAAGTGGTCAGTTAGATAAAATCTATCACATACATCATTTAAAGTCTGACAATAAAAAATGGATCGTATATTACTCAGCAGCTATAAAAATAATTATGAACTAAAATATGAAATCAGTACTGACAGGTGCCATCCCAATATAACTTAGTAGGTTTTTCAAAGTTGATTTTGAAGCTTAAAAGATAAAGCCGTCTAAATAAAAGCATTTCTGGAAATGTCCCCATGGCACATTACCTTTCCTTGTGAACCAGATGACTGCCAGCAGGGCTCACTACCATCAATAAGACGAGAAGCCTGGTTGACAGAGGATGACACGTTCAGGCTCTTTACCATCCGGGACCAGCTGTCCAGGAGCATTCCTGGCTGACTGCTATGACAACGCTTCAGCTGTTTTCCAGAACGGCCACAAAATATTGCAGACTGTCCTATTTAATGATAATGGAACAGTGTTAATACATGTAAGGCAAAGCTTTCCCAACCAAGGGGTGCCTGGGTGGCTCAGTGGGTTAAGCCTTTGCCTTCGGCTCTGGTCAAGATCTCATCAGGGTCCTGGGATTGAGCCCCGAATCCGGCTCTCTGCTCAGCAGGGAGCCTGCTTCCCCCTCTGTCTCTGCCTGCCTCTCTGTCTACTTGTGATCTCTCTCTCTCTCTATCAAATAAATAAAATCTTAAAAAGAAAAGAAAAGAAAACCCTCCTAACCAAGAAATAAAGAATACTACATAGTGATGAGCTTCTTGCTTCAAGAAAAGAGTAAGTTCTCAAATTAAAAGAAACTAACAGGGGTGACTGGGTGGCTCAGTCGGTTAAGTATCTAAATCTTGATTTCAGCTCAGGTCATAGTCTCAAGGTCATGAGATGGAGCCCTGTGTCAGGCTCCATGCTGGGTATGGAGCTTGCTTAAGATTCTCTCTCTCCCTCTCCTTCTGCACCAGCTGGCTCACTCACTCTCAAATAAATAAATGGAACTAATAAATACCTAAAAGAGCTTCAGAAAGCTCAATGTATTTTATACCAATTTATGAAATGAAGCTCATATAAGGTTATGATTTATTCTATCTGACTCTCAAGTAACAACAGAGTTATATATTTCCAGATGGAAGGGTACACAGAGGTGGGTGAGGTGCAGAGCTCAGTAACAGTGCTAACAAAAAACATTGTCATTAAAAATGCTGTTTCAGGGGTACCTCGGTGGCTCAGTCCGATATTAAACATCCGACTCTTGGTTTCTGCTCAGGTCATGACCTCAGGGCCATGGGACAGAGCCCCATGCTCAGCAGGGAGTCTGCTTGGGATTCTCTCTTTTTCTCCCTCTCCCTCCTGCCTCACTTGCACACAAGCATGTGCCCTTTCTTTCTCTCTCTCTCAAATAAATAAATAGAATGTTTTTTAAAAAATGTTGTTACAGGGGCACCTGGGTGGCTCAGTGGGTTAAGCCTCTGTCTTCGTCTCGGGTCATGATCCCAGGGTCCTGGGATCGAGCCCTACACTGGGCTCTCTGCTCAGCAGGGAGCCTGCTTCCCCTGCTCTCTCTGCCTGCCTCTCTGCCTACTTGTGATCTCTGTCTGTCAAATAAATAAAATCTTAAAAAAAAAAAAAATGCTATTACAAATGCAAAGCAAAAACAAATCTGCAGAGTTTCTACTTCCATGAATGGAGAATCTGGAAATTCACCTAGCCCTCCCATTGAGGACAACTAGAAGAGGCAGACAAAACATTTAAAGATGAATAAATCTTGAAAGTATCAGAAATAACAAGATGGCAAAGAATTATGAGGCCAGAATCTGAAGAAAGCTAAGATGAATAAAGAAGTCCAGATGAGCAATGCCACTTATCTGAGGCTACTGTTACCTGATGGTAACTGTCAGCAAGGAAAGCCTCAAAAAAAAAAAAAAAAAAGAAAAGAAAAGAAAAGAAAACAAACAAAACAAACTACTTTTGAAAGGCTAGGGAGGGAGGGGGCGACCAAGAACTAGAGCTCAGAGCCTACCAAAAGAGAAGGACAGAGCCATAAAAAAAACCCCATACTTTGGTTTGGGATCCCAATAGGAAAAACCCCAACAGGAAGGGTTAACTATGCAGTGCTGTTTTTACAGATTATAGCTTAGCATGGAATCATCTAAGTCAATGAAACTGGATTGAGATGAGCCCAGATAATTACTTACCCCAACTACCTAGAAGACCAACCCTCCCTCCTCCAATCTCTGGAGAATAATATCATCTTAGGCCTCAAATAGATTCAAGAAATAATTCTGTAAATATAATGTCTAGTACATAATAGCATATGAGACTAGAAAACATGACTTAAAAAAGTACCAGAAATAATAGACAATAGAAAAAGATCCACTGAGTCTCCAGATATTAGAGCTGTAATACACGGTTTTTTATTATTTATTTACTTATTTAAAAGATTTTTATTCCTTTATTTAACAGAGAGAGCGATCACAAGTATGAAGAGAGGCAGGCAGAGAGGCGGGGGGGGGGGGGGGACAGGCTCCCTGCTGAACAGAGAGTCCAATGTGGGGCTCGATTCCAGGATCCTGAGATCATGACCTGAGCCGAAGGCAGAGGCTTAACCCGCTGAGCCACCCAGGCACCCCTGTAATACACATGTTTTAAAATCACCATACTTAGTTATGTTTAAAAAGACACTGAGTATTTCAGAAGAGAACTGGAAACTATTTTTAAAAACAGAAAGATTAAAGCTATTAAATATAGTAATTAAAATTAAGAATTCAATGAATAGGTTTACTAGCAGCCTAGACTCAGATGAAAAGTGAATTACTAAACAATATTTAGAATGAAAAACCAAGGAGCAAAAGCTTAGAAAACATAAATGAGAAGGTGAAAGACTTACAGGATACAGAGAAGGTCTGACACATGTGAGAGAAGTCCCAAAAATAGAAGAGATAATAGGACACAGACAATATTGGAAGAAATACCGACTGACTGAAAAATTTCCAGAACTAGCAAAAGATATCAAGCCACAGATTTACAAAGTCCTGCTTTGAAAGTTTCTGAGAGTAGATCTTAAATATTCTTACCTACCCAACACACACACACCGGTAATTATGTGAGGTGACAGATTGGTTAACCAACCAACTAACCTCACTGTGGTAATTATTTTGCAATATATATATATACCAAATCATTACACTGTACATCTTAAGCTTACACAATGTCATATGTCAATTAATAAAGAAAAAAAAATAACGAGTCCTGCTAACCCCAAGGAAGATAAATAAAAAGAAACATATTTCTATGCACATGTAAAATTTGTGTAAGATAAAAACAAAAAAAAGGTCTCAAAAACAGACAGGAAATACAAAAATCGATTGGCTTTAATGGAACAATAACTATACTTACAGCTGACTTCAACAGAAATAAACTGAATTACAATGGAAGACTATTTTTTTAAAAATATTTTATTTACTTATTTGACAGAGAGAGGGAGATTATAAGTCGGCAGAGAGGCAGGCAGAGAGAGAGGGAAGCAGGCTCCCTGCTGAGCAGAGAGCCCGATGTGGGGCTCTATCCCAGGACCCTGAGATCATGACCTGAGCTGAAGGCAGAGGCTTAACTGACTGAGCCACCCAGGTACCCCTGGAACACTACTTTTAAAGAAAATTCCTGCCAAAAATCTTTTTCTAAAATGAAGAAGAAATAAGACATTTCAGACACACAAAAATGTAATTCATAACCACGGAGACACATTAAGAAAACTATTAAGGGCTATTCTTCAGGTAAAAGAAAAACGATGACAGATAAAAAATGAAAGCTAGAGGAAAAAAATGAAAAAGTATGTGAAAAAAACTAAAGAAATACTGGCTATATACAATAACAATACTATATCTTATATGGTTAAAATGTGTATGTGTAAAATTGTAAAACACAATAAAAACATGATAATTTTTTTTAAGTTTTTATTTATTTGAGAGAGAGAAAGTGAGAGAGAGCATGAGAGGTGAGCGGGTCAGAGGGAGAAGCAGACTCCCAATGGAGCTGGGAGCCCCACGCGGAACTCGATCCCGGGACTCCAGGATCATGACCTGAGCTGAAGGCAGTTGCTTAACCAACTGAGCCACCCAGGTGCCCTAAAAACATGATAACTTAAATCAGAATTGTGGAGGCCTAGAAAAATTAAGGCCATCCCACCTCAGGTTTAGCCTTAGCAGAAGTATAGCCATCTTAGCTCCAGCAGCCATCTCAGACCCCTGCGCCCAAGTGCTGAACTTTCCCCTACTTTACTTTAGTTCCAGAAAGCCCCACCCTCCTTTAGTAAACAGGAAGCCCCACCCTGCTTTGGTTCCAGAAACCCCCACCCTGCTTTAGTAAAGGAATCCCCATCCTGCTTTAGTAACAGGAACCCATAAATACCCCTGCCTTAACTAAGCTCAGGATCCAAGTCCCGTCTCTGCTGTGTCCGGTATAGCTGGCCCCAAGCATAAGCTTGTCAAATAAACCCTCGTGTGATTGCATGGGTGTTGGCTCCTTGGTGGTCTCTCGGACGTGACTGGGGCATAACAGAATGAGGCTAGATAAAGTTATAGGGATCTAAAGTCCTTGCATTGCTTAGGAGACAGTAAAATTACTAAATAATGTTAGATTTTGAGAAGTCAAAATGGATTTTTTAACATTCTAACTACTAATACTGTAAGTGTGCACAACATATACACTTATATAGATGAAATATATACTAAGAATGTGTGTAACTTCTAAGCCAAAAAGGGGAGGGCGGGTGTTAACAAAAAAAACATCAGTCCAAAGAAAGATAGAATATAGAAAGAGGAACAGAGAAGAGGAGGGACAAATAAAAAACACTGAGAAGTGGTCAATGTAAATAAAAATACATCAGCAATTGCCTTAAATACCTAAATGACCCATATAAAAGACAAACATCATCATATTGGAATTTTAAAAAACTATTTACAACTTATAAGAAATATATCAAAAATAGAGGAACACAGAATGGCTCAGAGTGAAAAGCCAGAAAAAGAGATCACCAAGGGGCACCTGGGTGGCTCAATCTTTTAAGTGTCCAACTCACTCTTGATTTTGGCTCAGGTCTCCATCTCAGGATCCTGGAATTAAGACCAGTGTCAGGCTCTGGGCTCAGCTGAGAGTCTGCTTCAGATTTTCTCTAATTCTCCCTCTGTCCCTACCCCTTCACATGTGCTCCCTTCTCTTTCTCTGTCTCTCTCTCTCAAATAAATAAATCTTTAAAAATAGTAAATAAATAAAGATACACTAAGCAAACACTAACTTTGCCACAGAACTGCAATAGATTTTTTTTTAGATGCACATAAAACATTTATAAAATCCCATCATATACTAAGTTACATGATCACACACAAGTTTCAAAAACTGTCAAAGGTCAATCAGGATACATACTCTGAATACAATGCAGAAACCAGTAAAAATACTGAAATGTTTGAAAACTTAAAAACTATACAATACAAAATAATAAAAAAATACAAAAAATAATAAAATACAAAAAATGCTATTATTTTTATATATAATTAAATATATAATTAAAAATAATTTTAAAACTACTTTGAAATAAATAATGAACTATCACTATACAGCAGTATTGCAGGATACAAATTAAGCCTTGCTTAAAAGCAAATCTAAAATTTTTTTAAGATTATATATTAGAAAAGACAGAGTGAGAAAATGAGATAAGCATTAATCTCAAGAAGATGAGGGAATCAACCTAAATCCAAATTCCATAGGAAAAAGAAAGAAATAATAAAGATATGAGAAATTGCAAAAAAGCAAAAACTTGTCTCTTTGAAAAGACTAATTAAACTGATAAAACCATGGCAGGCCAATCAAGACAATAAAATAAATTACTCTAGATTAGTCTTGAAAGGTAGATAATTCTAGATTCTACAAGTCACCGACATAAGAAAATAATACAAATTAGAACTACAAAGGAACTTCCTCAACATGAGAAAGTCTATTTATGAAAAACCCATAGCTAACCTTATACTCAATAGTGAAAGAGTAAAAGCTTTCTCACCCTACATTCAGGAGCAAGACAAGGATGGCCACCTTTTCTACTTCTATTCCACTTAGTCCTGGAACAACTAGCTAAAGCAGGAAAAAGTAATATAAGGCATCCAAATTTGAGAAGCAAAACCATCTTGGTTCTTAGATAATGTGATCTTTTATGTGGAAAACCCAAAGGAAACCACACACAAAAAAACTGTAAGAGACAATAAATAAAACTCAGCCAAGCTGCTGGATATTAATTCAACATACAAAATGTGTTCAAAGTATAGTGTGTATTTCCATATACTAGCAACAAACATTCCAAAGGGAAATTAAGAATTCCATTTAATATGGCATAAAAAAGGGGGGCCTGGGTGGCTCAGATGGTTAAAGTGTCTACCTTCAGCTCAGGTCATGATCCCCAGGTCCAGGGATAGAGCCTAGCTTTGGGCTCCCTGCTCAGTGGGAAGCCTGCTTCTCCCTCTCCCTGCAGCTCCCCTTGCTTGTGCTCTCTCTCCATCAAATAAATAAATTAATTAAATCTTTACAATAAAAAGTATGGCATAAAAAATACTTAGAAATAAATTTAATCAGAAAGCCACAGGACTTGAATACTGAAAAATCAAAAAACATTGCTGAATAAAAAAATTGCTGAAAGGTCTAAGTAAACGGAAAATACATCCCTTGTGCATGGACTGGAAAACTTAGTAATATTAAAATGACAATTATGGGGGCGCCTGGGTGACTCAGTGGGTTAAGCCGCTGCCTTCAGCTCAGGTCATGATCTCAGGGTCCTGGGATCGAGTCCCGCATCAGGCTCTCTGCTCGGCAGGGAGCCTGCTTCCTCCTCTCTCTCTCTGCCTGCCTCTCTGCCTACTGTGATCTCTCTCTGTCAAATAAATAAATAAAATCTTTAAAATAAAATAAAATAAAATAAAATGACAATTATGCCCAAATCAATACACAAATTCAGTGTAATTCCTATAAAAAAACTGCTTACCAAAGTACAAAAATTGATCCCCACATTTATATTGAATTTCAAAGGATACCAAATAGTCAAATCAATCTTGTAAAACAAGAACACATTTGGAGGATTCACACTTCCCAATACCAAAACTTAGTAGAAAGCTCACATAATCACAATGTATGGTTTACTACTGAAATGAGGATAGGCAAATAGACAAATAGAACAGAACTGGGAGCCTAAAAATAAACTCTCACATCAAGGGTCAAATGATTTTCAAAAAGGATGCCAAGACTATTCATTGGTGAAAGGACAGTCTTTTCAATAAGTAGTGCTGGGAAACTGGATGCACACATGTAAAAGAATGAAATTGAACTCTTAACTATACCATGTACAAAAATTACCTCAAAATGGATCAAAACCTAAGTTCAAGAGCTAAAACTATACCCTCTTAGAAAGAAAAACAGGTGCTAGACTTCAGGACTTTTGATTAAGCAATGTACACCAAAAGCAAATACGTCACCAAAGGCACAGGCAACAAAAGAAACAATAGATTAAATGGACTTCATGAAAATTAAAAACTTATGCATCACTGAATCCCATCAAGAAAGTGAAAACACAACCCAAAGAATGGGATGAGATATTTGCAAATCTCCTGATAGGGTTTCAATGTGCAGAATATTTTTAAAAAATTTTTTTCCTTCTTTAAGATTTTATTCATTCCTTTGAGAGACAGTGCAAGTGAGAGAGCACAAGACCAAGGAGCAGAAGACTCCCCACTGAGGTTTGAGGAAGAGGACATGACACATGACCTAAGCCAGCCAAAGGCAGCTAAGTAAGTGAGCCACCCAAGGCACCTCTTAAGGAATTTCTAAGACTCAACATCAAAAGTTTAAAAAATGGGCAAAGGACTTTAAAAGACATATCCCCCAAAAAGATACACAAATGGCCCAAATGACATGAAAAGAGGTTCAATGTCATTTGTCTTTAGGGAAAGTGAAATGAAAATCACAAGGTAATACTTCTCACCCATTAGGATGGCTGAAATTTAAAAAAAATGAAAAATAACAAAAGTTGGTGAGGACATGGGGAAATTGGAACCCTTATATACTGCTGGTGGTAGTGCTCGCTTTGGCAGCATATATACTGCTAGTGGGAATATAAAATGTTTTCCACTGTGGAAAACATTTTGGAGTTTCCTCAAAGAACTACCATATAACCCCATATTTTTACTCCCAATTTTAAAAATAAGAACTCAAAACAGATCTGTACACCAATGTTCACACTAACATTATTCATAATAGCTGAAAGATAGAAACAATCCAAATGTCCATTAATAGATGAATAAACAATATGTGGTATATATGAAGTATTATTCAGCCATAAAAACAAATGAAGTTCTGACACATGCTACCACCTGGAAAAAAAACCCTGGAAACATAATCCTAAGTAAAATAAGCCAGATACAAAAAGGAGAATTTTGGTTCCACCTATATATGGTACCTGGTGTCATCAAATTCATGGAGACAGGAAGCTGATTCCCAGGGACTGGGGGGGCGGGGAAAATGGGGAATTATCACTTAATGGTACAGAGTTTCTGTTTGGAGTGGTGAAAAGTTTTGGAAATAGACAGTGGGGATGGTTGTACAACATTCTCTGAATTGTACACTTCAAAGAAATTAAAATGGCAAATTTTATGTTGTACATATTCTGCCACAATAAAGATATACATCTATCGGTCGCCTGGGTGGCTCAGTGGGTTAAGCCGCTGCCTTCGGCTCAGGTCATGATCTCAGAGTCCTGGGATCGAGTCCCACATCGGGCTCTCTGCTCAGCGGAGAGCCTGCTTCCCTTTCTCTCTCTCTGCCTGCCTCTCCAACTACTTGTGATTTCTCTCTGTCAAATAAATAAATAAAATCTTTAAAAAAAAAAAAAAAGATATACATCTCTCCAATGCCACACTCCATGCAACAAAACATTAGTTTCTTGAGACCCTTTTAATGTTATTTAGGGAAATACAAGCAAACAAACCCCATTATTCTAGTTCCAGCAGTCCCTCGTTGCTTGAAAAAAAAAAAAAAGATAGCAAGTTTTCAAGTATGTGCACCTCTCTTCTTTCACTGCATATACTGTGCAGTTTTCACCACATAAAGATGAACCTTAAAGAGCAAACTAAATAACATTCGTGTGCACAATAATGATTTCATTAATAATATTTTAATGAAAATGAGCATAACCATTAAATCATACCTGGTTCATTTATTCTGCCAAATGTATGCCTAGTGTTGTGTTTTCTGGTCTTGAAACATGTTTCACAAAAATCAAAATCATCACAGTTTCTGCATTTGAATCTAGATCCATTGATAGGAAACATCTGACAGCCATCACACCTATTTGTAAAACAACCATTGGGTTGACAAGAAAAAGATAATGTCATTTATTAAACTAAGGCAATTTATTAAATTTAATTCCAAAGAAAACTATTCCTCCCAAACAAATCCAACAATATGAAAATTAACTCACGTAACCCCAGGATGAACACTAGGCACCAACTCCATTTCTGACAACAGCCCAGTCCAGTGAGACTGCTGAGGAAAGTCGACAATGATATCTTTTCCATTTGCACTGAAAGCTGGGACACAATAGAAACTGCTGAAACATCTTGGTCGCCAATAAAAACCTACTGTTAATATTTAAACTATACCTAAACATGTGATAATTATACTGTAGCTATTTATGTTTTTCAAAGAATACTTCTCTTTGAGAGACACATTCTAAGATACTTATGGATGAACAAACACATGATATATTTTCATTAGCTTCAAAGTAATCAAGGGAGGGAATCATGAATGAAACAACTTTGGCCAGGGGTTGACAACTATTAAAGCCAGGTGATGGACACAAGGAGGTTCATTATGCTATATTCCCTACCTTTGTATATGTTTGAAATTTTCCACAATAAGTTTGTTTGGTTTTAATTACATCAAGTCAAAAACTCCATTTAGTATTTTAGGAAATACAATTCACAATAATAATGTTAAAAGATCTCTTGTCCTTTGGTGAGAATACTTTGCTACTCAGACATTAGATTCTGAACCAAGTTCTTATTTTTAAAATCTATCTGTGTTTTGGGGAGCCTGGGTGGCTCAGTGGGTTAAAGCCTCTGTCTTCAGCTCAGGTCATGATCCCAGGGTCCTGGGATCGAGCCCGGCATCGGGCTCTCTGCTCAGCAGGGAGCCTGCTTCCTCCTCTCTCTCTCTCTCTCTCTGCCTGCCTCTCTGCCTACTTGTGATCTCTGTCTGTCAAATAAATAAATAAAATCTTTAAAAAAAAAATTTATCTGTGTTTTGACTTACAAAGCTTTTAAGAACTTTTTAAGTAAAGAAAAATGTTAAACTAAAGTAAAATGTTAAATAAACTATTTGTTCTTACGTAACCTGAGACATTCTAACACTCCCACACACTGGGGAAGCACCACCATTATAGCCATTTCTAATCTAAGCTCTTCAACAGTAAGAGAGTTTCGTATAAGGTTCAAACAAAATGAAACAGATCTCTTTATGGCCTTAAAAGACTTTAAAGATAAAATAAAATCACATGCATTTTTAGTAACTTCTCATGCAATTGTTTAAATGGACATAGGATACCTTTTAGAGTATACCATGTGTTTGATTTGAAATCTCAATAATATCACATTAAGTAAAAACTGAAAAGAATTTTATGTTTCTAATCCTTAACTCACATCATTTTCACATTTCCATTTCTTAAATTTAGTCCTAAATTTTATTATAGCAGAGAGAGAGAGAGAAATAGTCCCCAACTGAAGGAGTTGGCCAGACACTCACATACAGGCCATTTGGCAGAATGACAGAACAAGTTTACAGAACACCAACATTAAACAAGTTTCCCCTGTAACTGTGATAAATCAAGACAAAAGCAAAACCACTCTTTAGTCAGTCTGATCAAGTTCAAATCTAATCCAAACCACAAACACGACCAGACACCCTCCCCAACGCCCCACTTCTCGCATCCTGGTTAGTATGAACAACTGCTTCCTTGCCAATCATTAACTCCATCCTAGCTCCATTTTTTTCCTGTTTAATAGATTAATATTTATTAAGACACTCATTCTTAGAATTATCCCACTCCTTTGAACCCTTTCCAAAATATCCAACACAAGCCCCATTCATTGTCCTTTGTTATACCCACTTATGTAGACACCCTATTTTCCAGGGCATGCATCCTCCTCAGTGGTAATGAGTTAATAAACCTCACTCTGTTCAACTACAGGTGTGTTCCTGGTCTAGAGAGCACTGACAAGCAAAAAAAAAAAAAGATATTCATATGTCATAACTTTCTTCATACTTGTTTTTCTTGCCCTTGAATGAAAAAAATCACTTTATTACATTAGCTGATGAAAAACTGACACCTGGAATTTTGCTGTCTAGATTATATTACCTTTCACAACCCCCACACTTTGATGAGTCACAGATCCCCATTTGTATTTTGGTGTGGTAACTGAGGCTTTAACACGAACTTTATCACCAATCTTTATGTGAGAAGGAGAACTTGGTGGAGGGTAGCCTAGAGATTACAATAATAAGTGAACCATAGTTAGTATTTATTCCTGAGAACTCTGTCTCTACTTAAGAAAAAGCAAAAGAACTTACTTAAGAATGTGCTCACCTATAAGTTCCACATGAATATACCTAACCCAGTAGGTGCCTCCTTTCTGCTGCCAATCACACTGCACATTGAGGTCATGTAGTCCATCTCTATCCAATTTGATAACTTTGCCCACATCTCCTTCACACACTTCTTCATATGTTCGACAGCATCTAACCATCATTCCTACCTAAGATTAAAATTAAAATAAAAATCCAATCCAGTGTATAGATGAAACGAACAACTCTAAGTAGCACTATTCTAAGAAAGGATTTCCTTTAGCACCCAGAGTGTACTCTCAAAATCATTTTATACTAAATGAAATCAGGGCTCTTTAGAAAACTGGCTGGCTCAATGTCTGGGGCAAGAAACACATAAGACGCACAGAGATTAACTTATGCCATAAAGCAAGGGAGCTCTCAAAGATCAAAGTGTTCACTCAAAAGAACAACCTGATCACTAGGAATAATGGCTGAAACACATCAAATACATATCAGCCAATAAATTCATCTCAATTGATAACAAGCAAAGTTTTTTGGTCACCTTTGTAAGGTCCATGGCACCAATTCACCATTTCGAAAATTGAAAAAGCAAAACAGAAATAAAAATAAAACAAGCACTTATTCTACCTTTCCTATATACACTGCATTATAAAGATTAACTAGAGGTGATTTAAAGAGTTCTTCCAAGAATAAACCCCAGCTAATAAGTTTGGAAGGCATGACAAAGTTAGAAAACCACTACTGCTCAAGCCCTCGTGATGACACGAATGACTATCAAAGCACCAAAATGAACAACAGAAACTCTTTCACAGATGGAAATAGACTAACATGACCTAACCAACAACACTGCATGGTGGTCCATATGATGCATTCATGCCTAAGATAATGCCTGAGTCCAACAGCTTCCCTTAACCCCACCAAACCTTATCCTGACTTTACAAGAAATGCAGAGGAAGGAGGAAGATATGATCCAACCACGTTTAGCCACAAATAAATGACATGAAAAAGAAAAAAAAAAGAGGGGAAAACTGTTCCAGGTTAAAAGACACTTCAGAAAGACATCACCCAAATTTAAGGTGTATGACCTTGATTGTATCCAAATTCACAAACATTACTGTCTCAAAAAGCAATTTCTGAGAAAACAGGAAATCTGAGCAAGCTCTGAATATAAGATGGTATTACGGAATTATTGTTTATTTTGTTACCTAATGTTAGGTAATAGTAATGTTGTTATGTTAAAAATAAATCCTTTATCAGGGTGCCTGGCTGCTACACTGAGTAAAGCATGCCACTCTTGATCCTGGAGTTCAAGCCCCACACTGGGCATACAACTTACTTTAAAAAAACAATAAAGACAAATCCTTTATCTATTAGGAATATATTCTGACATATTTACAGATGAAATGAGATGGTGTCTGGCATTTTCTCTGAAGTATACTAACCAGAAAAGAATTAAAACGAGGAAAGAAAGCATTTAAGATGTATGAAGGACTACATAAAGCCTAGCAAGATTTTAAAAATTACTTGGCAGTAAGAATGATGTAAGAAAAACAAGCAAAAATAGATTTTTAGAAGTATCCAAAATGGGGATAATTGAGAAGCACATGTCTCTGTGCCACATCATTATGGACAAACCACCTTTTCCTCTCTAGCTCTGGTACCCCTGTTCATCTTCTGTTCCTTTGTCCTCTTTGGTCCAGTGACAGTGGCCTCCCTGCTGTGCCCTCCCCCACCAGGCTTCTGACTTTCCAAGATGCTCGAACACTGCTGACTAGAAACCTGAGCAAAGCTCCAGGCTTTATTTACTCACCTGAATATTCTCTCTCACATACACAGCATAATCATCATTACTCAAGAAATCACCTCGTTTTTTGTATGTCTGGCTCTCTGTTACAACAGCACCAGTAGACTACAAAAGATAAATATATATTTTAAAAACTCTGAGCCAGAAAAACCTACTTAAATAGAAGTATGTGAAATCTTAAATATTAAAAAATAAAGTCTGAAATATTATGCTGTATTTTTACTATAAAATTTTTCATTTTAAAAATATTTTAAAATACAGTAAACAGAATGAATATGAAAAGATAAAAGAAAATTTCTGAGACATTTCTAAATTAATCCCATGAAATGATTTACTTAAATCAGAAAGTCACTGTGTCATATAAAACATGTCTACCCAATATCATTAGGTGTTGGAACAAGGGTCTGCTTTAAAGCTAAAGTAATTAAGGCACAGAAAACCCAGTCAGCACTTAGCAGCTTCATTATGTGCACGGCCAAACCGCAGAGAGGCCCCATGGGACAGACAGTACACAGGAAACCCAGAGCACAGATCAGGTTGACACAAGAGGTGGGGCAAACACATAGGAGGCACTGACCACAGCATAGGCCGAGTCGTCCACATCTTCCACCACCTCCTCATCTGAACACTCTTCAGACCCCGTGTCTACATCTGAGAGATCTGTGACCTGCACATCAGCATGGTCCAGCAGCCACCCAACCAAGGCCTCCACACCTACAAGCAAGCACAGACAGCACACCCACAGTGAGGATCCATAGCACCAGCCTGCCTGCAGGCTGCTGCTGTTAGCATTTCAAGGTAAACCTACAAACAAATGTGTGTGAAGCACCCACAAAAGAAAACAAGATACCTGGCAAGCCAGCAGCATTCCCAGAGGCACCGGTGAGTGACTTCAGTGCAAACTCTATGTTCCTTCTAGGAAATCCCATTTCCATAAGCTGAACCACAATAGGCAGAGCAGGGGCAGGTGACTGTTTGCGCTTCTTTGCTCTGACAGGGCGAACATGCTGCACAGGGACAGGTGTTGTGGCCTCACTGGAGCTACAGTCTTCAAACACTGGGCTTGACGGGTGAGTAGACTCCACAGCCAAACACTGACATACAGCCAGAGCTGCAGCCTGGACAAATGAGAGTGGAGCTGGGAGGTTTATAAAAGTCAAAAGACTGGGGTGCCTGGCTGGCTCAATTGGTAGAGCATGCAGTTCTGGATCTTGGGGTTGTGAGTTCAAGCCCCCCCTTGGGTATAGAGCCTACTTTAAGAAAATAAATAAAAAGTATTTTTTAAGAAAAGTCAAGATACTTAAGCAGCCTGAGAAAATGGAAATTACAAGCTTCTGCTATGAAATGTGGTACAGAAGTATAGGAAACTCAGACTTACATATGTTATTTTTAAATGAATGGATCAAACTGTTAAACAACAAAGACAACTTTCATAGTTTAAAGCAACAGAAAGACATGATGGTCAAATAACTCCTGCTTCAGTATACACAATGTCCAGTAAATTAGCCAATTATCAATGCCCATTAAAGAAAACTTCACAGCCACTCTGTTAGGAAACAAGGTGAGCAAGTTAAATGCAGAGTGAGTGGGGCTGGATGGGAAGGAAGGAATCCCTTCCGTACCCATGACCAGGAAGCATCCACACTCTCTTGTTCTTTTCCTCTCTTCCTCTGTAAGATAAGCCAGAGATGACATGGGATTCTCTCATGAACCATCAAGTCAACTCTCAATGATTCAAAGGTAAAAGAACCACTTTGAGAGTTAAACTTGGTATAAAAAATAAGGTAAATAAAAAATACGGGGAAACATTACAATCAATCAATGAACATATGCGTTCCTGGGGTCTATAGTTGGGACTCCCTATCTCCAGTACACATAACCCTTTCCCTGAACTACCTGAAACTCGCTGCTCCTCATCTCCAGTTACTCATAGGACCTAAGATTTGCTATTTTTTTTTTTAAACTGAGCATGTGAGAAAGAAATTTAGAAGAAATAGAGGACTCCCTTAAGCCTTTCGGTGCTTAGGAAGTGTCAAAAACGAAAGGTTTGCTGTGAAGTGTGAATAATTCAGAAGTGACAGGCTTCATCCTAAAAGCTTACAGTTTTGAACCAGACTGAGTTAGAAGTTCTGGTAAGACTCAGAGTGCATTGGACTAAGTTTCTACAAATAATAACTATGAACCCTGAACAAAATATTTTCAAAAACTGTCTGAAGTTCCTAGGGAGCAGCCTAAGCAATCAAAACTGGAAATGGTACAACCCTTGACCACAAGGGAAACCAGCACACAAGCTGACAGGGCAGTGTGTACTGGACTACAGTTAGAGGCTGGAATTCAGTCCTACCAGAGCAACTAGAAGTGAGGGAGAAATCATAAAATGTGCATACAGACTACCCAAATTACTGACTGATTCCAAAACTAAGCATTTGTGAGACCCTGAAGAACCTAGCAAAAAGGAAATCCTGGAAGACTAGAGGGATTCTACAGCTAAATATACATAGAGTAATATACATAAATATACATACAGTAAAAAAAAAATAGAGAGTGAAAAGATAAGAACTGTCAGGAAAGCTTTATAGAACTCTAAAGTAAGGATCCAAATAGAAATGTAAGATCTGAAAATGCAAAATAAAGAATTTTTTAGATGGCTTACAGCAGATTTAGACCCAATGAAGCAGAACAACCTGACCCTGAAAACAGATACATTTATAATTAGCCAAGCTGATTAACCAAAAGAAAGACCTTCGAACAAGGAGAATCACATTAATAATCTTTCTTACCAAAGAACAAAATGAGAACAGAACAGAAAAAATGGCTAATAAGTTTCCAAATTTGGTGTGTGTGTGGGGGGTGGATATCAAGCCAAAGATGCAGATAACTTAAATGCACCCCAAGAGGATGGGGCAAAAATTACATACACATCATAGTCAAATTGCAGAAAACAAAACAAAACAAAATAAAAAACAAACAAAAAAATCATGAAATATTAAGTGCAACCAAAGGGGGGTTAAAAGGCATTTCATACAGAACAGTAAGAATGACGGTTGGGGGCACCTGGGTGCCTCAGTTAAGTGTGTGCCTTCAACTCAGGTCTTGATCTCAGGGTCCCAGGATGGAGCTGGGCATCTGGCTCCCTGCTCAGCAGGGAGTCTACTTCTCCCTCTCCCTCTGCCCCTTCCCTCTACTTCTGCTTGCTCTCTCTCTCTCTCTGTGTCAAATAAATAAAATCTTTAAAAAGTAACCATAATAATCTAAAAAAAAGGATGATAGTTGAATTTCCATCAGAATCAATGGAGACAAAACAATGAAAGATCTCTCTTTATGGGGCACCTGGGTGGCTCAGTTAATTAAACGACTGCCTTCAGCTCAAATCATGATCTCAGGTTCCTGGGATAGAGCCCCATATTGGGCTCCCTACTCAGTGGGAAGTCTGCTTCTCCCTCAACTTGTGCTCTCGCTCATGCTTTCTCTCTCTCAAATAAATGAATACAATCTTTTTTAAAAAAATCTCTCTTTGCTAAAATAGTCCCTCTCAATTCTTAAAGGATAACTCCGCACTTCCTTCTACATCTTTCCTTTTAACACTGGGCACCTCCCAATGTGATTGTTGCATTCTGCCCAATTCACTCTTCAATTGCTCTGTGTCCTCTTTTTATCTTTACAGGTGACTAGAAACACTGCCATACTGAGGTCACTTTAACCTGAACTTTCATCTTAGTGGTTTTCAGACCTAACAAGCAGTTGGCATTCGGCCATTTCAAAGAAGTCACTGCTCCTTACCCTCATGCCCAACATTTCTTGCCTTCTCCCTTCGTATTCTACCTTCCTCACACCTGACTGCTGTCAGCTGTTGCATCAGACTGAGCCAGCTGCTTCCTCACTCCCTCAACTCCCTGCAGTCTTGGTCTCTAAGGATTCCTATTAGGATGTGTTCCACCTGCCAAACTGAGCACTGGAGGTTTTGTTTTTGTCTTTGATGTTTTATCCAGAGTTTTTTACATATTACATAGAAAGAAGGATTTTTTTTAAAGATTTTATTTATTTATTTGAGAGAGAGCATAATTAGGGGGAGAAGCAAAGGGAGAGAGAGAAGCAGATTCCCTGCTCAGTAGGGAGCCTGATGCAGGCTTGATCCAGGACCCCGAGATCATGACCTGACCCAAAATCAGACGCTTAACTGACTAAGCTACCCAGGGGCCCCAAGAGAAGGATTTATAGAAACATCTAATTCTTCATGCTACAGTCCATGAAAATCCACATCACTCTTAAACCTGATCACATGTCATACTTCTATGGGAACCTGCCCATAACCCCAGTCCCAAGTTACACTGTGCAGCACATATGCTCTGCAACAGGGCAAAGACTGCAAGCCTGGCAGCAACACAGCATGGCCAAGAAAGCCTTTGAAGTGAGTGAAACAAACATGTCAGTGCAATATTCCTAGGCCTAATGGGGCTCCTTCAGTAACAGTATTTCCTAGAAAAAGATCACACCATAAATATTTGAGTATCTGATCCATGTTGAGCCTCATTAACTTTTTCAAATAATTCACACATATTCAAAACTAATGTTAAACTTTGACAT
Source organism: Mustela erminea (assembly GCF_009829155.1). Taxonomy (NCBI): domain Eukaryota; kingdom Metazoa; phylum Chordata; class Mammalia; order Carnivora; family Mustelidae; genus Mustela; species Mustela erminea. The sequence continues at coordinate 27,791,964 of NC_045618.1, forward strand.
GCCTGGGTGACTCGATTCATAAACCATCCAACTCTTGATTTCAGCTCAGTCATGAGCTCAGGGTTGTGAAATCAAACCCTGCATTAGACTCCACATTCAGTGCAGAGTCTGTTGTCCCCCTCCCTCCCCTGACGTGCTCTTGCTTTCTCTCAAATAAATAAATAAAATCTTTAAAAAAATGAAATAATAAGGTTAAATTTCAACTCACTCATCCTCTAACTAGTATTATAATGCTCTATGACAAACATGGTTAAAGCCTAAATAGTCACAAGAATTATTCTGACATATCATTTAAAATTCAGAATATATCCTTAAGGAAACACATTATCTAGAAAAACTATTGTTTCCAATTTAATGTGCCAAATTAAAATTGCCAAGGCTGTTACTGTACCTCTAGCTCCTGTTTGTCAAATATGGCCTTCACTGGAGATGGCTGGGTGGCCGAGGCCAGTAACTGCTGCAAGAGGATCATTGGAGGCTGTGGCCCCTCAGGGGACATGTCCCCAAGGTCAGGGGATGCAGCTCCTCCATCATCTGAATTTAAAGAACAAAATACAAGTACATTACATTTTCAATTCCTAACATCTCTTTATTATTAAAGATAATGCATTAAACATGTTAAACCAAATATGATCTCTACCTCTTCAAGCACAGGACCATCAAAATCTTCAAGGCTCAGATATCAAAAACTAGTTTCTAAAGAATTTTCCACTCCCTGCTTTTGGCATCTATCCTTTGTTAGTTCATGTGTCTAATGGGGGGGGGGGGGCTATCTCCCATATTTTTGCCTTTGGTTCAATTCTTATACCTTCTCCTTCTTGGTGTACACTCATTGCTTCAGAAACCCCCCTCCTTCCAGGGACACTCCCAAGTTCGTATTTTTAGCCCTCGCTTTTCCTGCTAACCCTGTTCACACCATAAATTGACACTAATTCTAAATATGTTATGTGGTCAGGGTAACATCTTTTTGTCTGTTTTAATCTGAGTAGCTCTGGGTCAAGAATTTAGCACCTCCTATATGCCCCAGACCCTCTGAGTCCCACTGCCTCAAGCCCACTCACCATTTGAATTTGCTGGCAGGTTGGTGATAACTTCAACTAATCCTCTAGATAAGGAGTTGGACAATCTTTCTCTTAAAGGGACGGAGAGTAAAGAGTTCAAGTTTACTGGCCACATATCTATCACAGCTACTCAACTCTACCACTACAGAATGAAAGCCAGCTAAGATGACATGTAAACAAACGGGCATGGCTGTGTTCCCACAAACTTTATAAAAACAGGTGGCCATGGTAATTTGTAAAGCCCTGCTCTACCTGTCTGGCCCAACTGTCCCAAGCATGGGATAGTAACCCTGATTCAGTGCCTCCAGAGCTACTCATCAGAGAGACAGAGAACAGCCAAACCAATTCCCTGGGCTCTAGTTTCCTGATCTTCTACAATTGTGGATTATTGTTAAGGTCCCTACTGTCAAATACAGAATAAATCCGCACTTTGATTTACCTGATACTCAGCACATTAAAATTAAATTCAAAATACCCTCTTAAGATTAAGAAACAAAACACCCCAAACTCCACTGACTCCCTAATTTTTGTCAAAGGCACTCCCCCCTGCCCTCCCTGTAACTCAAGCTTAAAATACCAGCCATCTTTGACTTTTCACTGGTTTCCCATGTGGTTATCATCGAAAAGACTACATTATCACAGCATCTACTGGAACCTTCTTTCAATTTTTCATGCCTTCCCCCAGAATACACATTATCACTTGACACAAAAGCAATTCTCTCATCTCCATGGCCTTCCTTTTTCAAATACTCCTATACCTCACTAGTAGATATCATCTTGAATATCAGTCCTTACCATGTGGGTCCTCACTGCAGGAGGACCCTAAGTCAGCATTAAGTTTCACTCCAGTATTTAAGGCATTCTATCACATGAATTCAGCTGACTTCTCCAGCTTTTGGCCCACGCTCATCAATAAACCCCGAGCTTCTTGCAAAAAGCAAAGCACTTCAACACTCACCCATATACTCACTGCTATGTCTGTGCCCCTACTGTCTCCTCCACCAGGACGGACATTCCCCATCAGAAGCTGCCCTCCCCAGCCCTTAGGCACCAATGTCCCTAAGACACTTGTGGAACTGCAATTACACATTTCACAGAGCACTGGCATCATACCCTTCACAGAACCATTTGCATTCATTTTCTCTTTTCACTCTGACCCCAGAGAGTTCGGGATCACAAATAAAGACTATCTTGTTCCCCATAATACTTTAGCACACGTCTCTTAATAGTAGATGATCAAAAAAATATTTCATAACTTTGGGGTTTTTTTTTAATTCAAGGTGATATAAGGTTATTCTAGAAAACTGAAGTAATACAGGAAAGTACAAAGCAAATAAAGTCAGCTAAATTCCACTGTCACTACCTAGTAAGCTGAATCTACAGCATATCTACATAGTAAGATGAATCTACGGCATATCTACAAAGAAATATATATAGCAATGTCCTTTTTTATTTATCATTGTCACGTTTCCATGGCAACGAACATATGTATGTATCATCATTGTGAATGATGCCATGGTATTCCACCATATGGATACACCACCCAATAATGCATGTTTAGGTGTCTCCAGTTTTCAACCTAAAAACAATACCAACAAAGAAGCCATAATGAGCATCTGTAAACACATACCTTCATGCCTTTTCATGTGATAAATTCCCATAAGATGACTCACAGGTCCAGCTGAGAGATACAGGTATAGCGTCTGTGTATGTGTGTGTATGCATTTCAAAGGGTAACATTTCCTCAAATGCCCATTAGATGATTGTACCCACTTAAATTCCCACTAGCAATGTGTTAAAGCTATACTATTTTGTATGTGTATAAACCCCCTGAGGGCCTTATTAAAAGGCAAACTCTGATTTCTTAGGTCTGGGGTGCAGCCTAAGAGTCTTGTGTGTCTAAGATGGTCTTCTGTGCCATCAGTGCTGCTGGTTCCTGAGCCACACTTTAAATAAGAAAACAGAACACTGTTTTTCCTCCCTTCCTAGCAGATCCCCTCAATCTTTTGTCTTATTAGACAATGACACTGTCATTTGCACTTCGTCAATTATTGGCCAGGCTGCACATCTCTCTCATATATTTAGAAGTCATCTCTGTTTCCACTTTTATGGACTACTTATTCACGTTTTTTGCCTGTTTTCTATGGGAGTATACACCTTCCTTACAGATCTAAAAGAGCTTCCTTTAAAAGATACCTGAATGAGCAGCTGTGACCTCCTGAACAGCTGGCTGAGACAAGATCTGCCTGAGCTGGTCCTGGTGGGAAAGCAGTGCACGGCCCGCCTTCAAGATGTACAGTTTTAACTGCTGGCCCCTCAGCAGATCCAGGTCTACTTGTCCTGTGGGAGAAAAGGACTCAACAGGAATGTCACACCTTGCTTGGGCTCTTCTAACCAGCTGTATGGCCTTGGGGAAGGTGTTCCGCTCCTTCCACCATGATACCATGGCTGCAAAGTGGCATAAATAATGCCCTGCCCTGTGGGCATTAGCCTGCTATGCCTAATACTGTTAGTAATGAAGTACTTATCTTTCCCTGTGTTATGACTAGTGCTTCTGGATAAGCATCCTCTACCTTCCCCAGGTCTTCCCCTTTTCTTGCTCCCCATGCAGCTACTTTGATGGGTTGGGGTGAGAATTAAATGGTTTAACACAGTTAGATCCATGTTAATTATTATTAGCATAATCAACTGTTCCTCCACATTGCTGAAATTTCAACCAGATACCTATGTCGCAAACAAAATAGTTTTTGTTGCCAAGACTTCTCCAAGATGGTTTTGCCGGGTACTCACAACATACAGTTCTCTAACTCAACAAGATCATTTCACTCCCTGGAGTCTTTTCTAAACAAATGACTGCAGTGGTGCCTGAGAGCAGACTGAGGAGGAAACTAAGATAGCTGCCATAAAGAGGCAGGCCCACCAAAAGAACAGCTGGACTACAGTGCTGGTAACAGTGTTTCAAGGCAGGACAGGTTGGAAGCCATGGAAGGCAGCATAAGCAATGTGGGATGGAAGAGGATGGAAGAGCAGAGGTGCCTTTCAGGCATCAAGTCTGATTGCCTGCAGGCAGGTTTATTCACTGTGATGGGAAATGGGGACCAAAGGACAAGTTTAGTGGAATTCTGAACATGTTGTGGTGTACATGCACATGGCCCTTCAGCCAGAGATGTGAGCTGAATATCCAGAGTTAAAGGTGGTCATCATAAATGCTGCAGCAGCAACCAAAATAGGAAGAAATGGGTAGGAAAACTCAATAAAAGTGGGCACAATGAGCCAGAATTTATGGAGAAAACCGAAAGAATTTCCAATGTGCAAAGAATAGTCAAGGAAAAGAACTCTTAAAGGTCATGCAAGGAGCAGTGTAAGGAAAATTAAAGGAGCACTATTCCAGACCAAAGGAAAGAAGGCTTTAAGCACAGGTGACCTTGGTCTTAGCCCAGCATCCAGAGATATGAAGCAAGGCGGGTCCAAACACGCAGGTGTTACTGGGTCTGGGGGTGATAAGGCCAAGAACAAAGCTCCAAAAGGGCCATTGAGCCAAAGGGCCATGGCTGGGGGCGACTAACAAGGAGGGAGAGAGAACACAGATTCCTCTTCAAAAAGCTTGTTCAGAATAAATGCTGGCACTGGAAAATAGGCTTGGAGGGAAGCCTGGGACTCTTCGGGGCCACTCCCACCGTTCTGTCATTCTTTATATTACACACTCTTATCACCACATTCAAGGTTTCACGCCCACTGTAACTTAACAAATGGTCAATCCACTGGAACCCAAAGACTTTGGCAGTGGCAGGAACTTGCTCTGACAAAATGCCAAACATTGTCCTAGCAATGCCAGTTAAGACTAGCTATTCCATCAAGAAGCACCACGTACTGACCTGCAAAACCCTGCTTAGGTGATTTCTTCACTTTATGCTTTTCCAATTTGCTTCCAGCGAGGTTTACTAATTGAGCCCAGACAGACAGCATCGGCTCTGTGAAGGGCAGGTTGGTGACACTGAATGCCACAGCAGGGAGCTAAAGCAAGAACACAGAAATCTTCAAAGTCTGTCCAAAAATGAGCAAATGAAATGTTCTGAAAATTATCATAACCATGAATCTTAATTCTGAAATTATCACATATATGCATAAGTCTTCCTCTATCTGAGAATAATCATTTTAAAAAGATGACATTAAAGGCAAAATAGAGATTTGTATGTATAGTAAACATAACTTAAATTGATTTTTTCTTTAACAACTTATCAACAATAATTATGTCACGGTAGCCCTGATTATATTCTTAGGCATTTTCTACCCATTTCAAATTTTCTACAACATGCATATCTTCATTTCTGTAATAATCAGAAACAGTATTTTATAGGCAGATAGCGTGACTACACTTAGATCACATTGAATATAAGTCATTCACTTTCCCTACAAAACCGTAACTCACAGATTTAAGATTAACTCACAGATTTAAGTAGTTGCTACATAAGCTATGTCACTCAACACAATTAATAAGCATTTTCTACATGAAGAAAGGTCATTTTTTAAGGAATCATCTTTAGGTTTTTTTAAAAGTTGAGTTGTTCGATAAAAAATAAACTTCAAAATTTGCATTTTAAGATAATCAAAACTAACATAGTTACAAGTATCTTCTACATTGCTAATGTCCTTTTATGTCTTTTGTGGCTAAAATAAGACATGAACTACTAATCCATGTAACAGCATGAGACAGGCCCTATTTATCACAGTAGCATAAAGCAAATGAGAGTAGACAGATGGCTTTCCTTGGGTTGCATAACTTCCTAGATGGCAGACACAAACTATGAAAATCAAGTTTATTCTAGCACTAATGTTAGAACCCAGTTCTAGTTTAAAATTCCTCTGCCTTGGGTGCCTGGGTGGCTCAGCTGGTTGGGCAACTGCCTTCGGCTCAGGTCATGATCCTGGAGTCCTGGGACTGAGCCCCGCATCGGGCTCCCTGCTCGGCAGGGAGTCTGCTTCTCCCCCTGACCCTTCCCCTTTTCATGTTCTCTTCACTCTCTCATTCTCTCTTTCTCTCTCTCTCTCTTTCTCTCAAATAAATAAATAAATAAATAAAATCTTTTAAAAAACAAAAACTCCTCTGCCTTATTACCAAGTAACTGAACGCAAGTTCACCTACTGGTTTCAGCTGATTCAATGGGCAAACACGACACATCCGCATGTCTGAGAACTGTACAGTGATTCTGCCCTTCGGAGTGATGCGAGTCACAGTGCCTTCTCCAAACTCATCGTGCATGACTTGTCCCCCTAGGCGCAGGCGACCATCAATGCCTCCGATCACAGCCAGGACTGCCATGAGGCCCCCTACCTCAGGGTTTTCAGAGTCAGGAAAGTAGTCCTCTAACAGGGCCTAATACAGACAAATAGCCAGCTTGAAGAAGAGAGCCCAGAATGCTGCCTATTTCTTAAACATTTACAGCTAAGCCAAGTTCATTTTTATATTAGTTTCTTCAATAGTTATTTCCAGTAAAAATATATTTTAAAATATCTTTAAATAAAATACTTGTCACTTAAAAAGATAATTTAAAGTTTAAATCAACATTTTACAGAAAGAAATGATCAGATCTGAAAACACGGCACCCACCCCCTCTGATGGCTTTCCTGTGCAGCTGTGGGTGACAGAGTGGAGCTGTGAGTTGATATACTTGTTTATGAGTCCATTCCACTGACCCAGGGAGTGCAGCGTGCGGAGCAGCGCCACCACCTCTTCTGCCAGGGTGCTGCTATGGGTGGCAGTCAGAGAAGCCTGTGGCCTTGCCCTCCGCCGCCTCAGAGTAGATTCTGAAACAGACAGATGAGAAAAGAGCTACATGGTGCCCTGCTCACTTAACGAGGACAGAAATAAGGAAAGCTGCCCACCTCTGAGGAATGGGATATCTGAAGAACAGGTGGTAAGCAAGCTGCCCAGGAAACCAAATAGCTTTTCCACAAGGCATTTCATATCCCTTGCCCTTTCAGTCTTGTCCCATGATGGAAGCACTGCTTGCAGTAAATGCACAGCTAAGATCTGATAAAAAGACAATTTAAAATGGCAAACATTAAAGAAAACCACTATCTGTGATTTTAGATTAAGAAATAAGATTTTTACTTACTTTTTTTTGTTCCTAAAATGCAATTAATTATGTGAAAATTCAGATACTCATTATTTTCCAACCAGGTAATTAAGTTGATAAAAGATATAGATTACCAGGGTTTTTTTTTTTTAAAGGTACATTACAGATGCAGATATCTATTTAATTAAAAAGTAATTCTTTTCAGCTTAATTCTTCTAAAGACAGTTATACTACAAACTCCTATGAGGCACTTAAGAGCAGCTGGCAGGGTTTATCACTTCAAAGAAAAGCAAGTCAACTAGTTTAGCAACTTAATCAATTAAAATAATAAAAAACTTCAGCCCCTTGCACTAAAAAATCTACTTTGGGTTGGTTCCAGCTCTTTTCTGCACTCATTATCATTATTGAGTACTGGCACCTAATCATGACTAGGAGCATCAGTATCTTGATGCCACCTCTTAAGAGGGTCATGCAGTCCCAAAACACACTAAGCAGGATCAGCCCAGCCGCATAATTACCTGCCGCTGCAGTGAGGCAGCAGTGAAAGGTGCATGTCCCTCCACGACCTTCATAAGCAGAGCAATCCACTGTGGGGAGCTGAGGGCAGCACACATGTGTGGTGTAAGCGCAATGCTCCGTACAAAGCCCAGCGTGCACCAGCTCCGGTGCTGTTCCCGGCACACCAGCCTGTTTGGGGAAGCTGCCAGAGTGAAACAAACTAGCTTGGCACCAAATTTCTAGAAATAAATACTCAGTACAATCTACACTTTTAGTTTACTTAACATGTTATTTTCAAAAATAACTTACTTCACAAATATATTAAAATTTCACTCATTCAAAGTAAGAGAAATGGGAGAAGACCCTGCAGTTAGCTCAAGGAACACTACACTTTACAACACTCTTAATGCCTTTAAAGTATATGAGTAACTCAAACTAGTCAAGAAGTTTCAAGTACTTTTTATTTCTAGACAGTAAGAAAATGACTCACTATTCAAATAGTAGTTACCAGCAAGTAAGAGCGTACCAGTTATAGTCTTACTTACAAGTAAGAGTGTATCTTGTATATTTTTTATAACCTCATGTGTTTTAAATATCTCCCATCATCTTGTTTACATTTAATCTGCACCACAAATCTCCAATCCAAGTTTAAGAAGTCTGCATTAATAGAACAAGACTAGGAGGCTTTCGTGAGGTTTATCTAGTTTGACTGATGCAACTGACCCTCTCTGCTCCTCCTGACTTCCAGGTCTCCTCTCAATGGGCACTCCAAGCTTCCACTCTTTCCTGGCAGAGGCCCACCTACTCTCTAGGCTCTCTAGGCTCTCCTGCTCTCTAGGCTCCCACGAGCACTGCCTTCAGACACATGTTAATGCCTGCACTCAATCACACACACACACTCACACACACATCGACTTTCACACAGTCACACTCTTAACCACAGTTATACATGCTCATTCTCGTAACCACTGATATACTCACATATAATCACTCATAATTACTCATAAACAAACATACCCATAATTAGTCATCCACTTCACACTCACACCTGTAGCCACTCAAATACTCAGTCTCAGAGACAAACTCTCACACACTCACACCCAGACTCACATACCCTCAAGCACTCTCACATTGACACATACACTCACTCCTCCCACTTCATCAACTCATTCTCTTCACACTCATATACAAATATTTCAGTGGGTTGAACTCTATCCCCCAGATTTCCATGTTCACCCAAAACCTCAGAATGTGACCTTATTTGTAAATAAGTTCTCTGCATATATACTTGAAGTAAGGATTCAGATGATTCACGGTGGACCTTAAATCCAATGAAAGTCTTTATAAAAGGCAGAAAAGGACACAAAGAGACACAGGGAACTCCTTTGTGTGAAAATGAGGCAGAGCCTGGAGTGCTGTGGCCTCAAGCCAATACTGCCTGGAGTTACCAGAAGCTGGGAAGAGACAAGAAATGATCCTCGCCTGAAGGCTCTGCAGGGAACTGAGCCCTGCAAAAACCTTGATTTTGGACTTCTGGTCTCCAAAAATGTGAGGCTCCATAACTCTGTTATGGGCTGAACTATTTTCTCCCCCTCCCTAAAACAGTTAACCCTAATATCTCAGAATGTGACTTATTTGGAAATGGGGCCATGGAAGATGTAATTCCTTTAGAAGAAGTTAAACTAGATTAGGGTGGGTCCCTAATCCAAATATGACTAGTGTCCTTTAAAAATATGAGATTTGGACCACATCTTCCTTATCCATTTGTCTGTTGAAGGGCATCTTGATTCTTTCCACAGTTTGGCGACCGTGGCCATTGCTGTCCATATACACTATAGAGTATTATGCCTCCATCAGAAAGGATGAATACCCAACTTTTGTAGCAACATGGACGGGACTGGAAGAGATTATGCTGAGTGAAATAAGTCAAGCAGAGAGAGTCAATTATCATATGGTCTCACTTATTTGTGGAGCATAACAAATAGCATGGAGGTCATGGGGAGAATGAGAGGAGAAGGGAGTTGGGGGAAATTGGAAGGGGAGGTGAATCATGAGAGACTATGGACTCTGAAAAACAATCTGAGGGGTTTGAAGTGGAGGGAGGTGGGAGGTTGGGGTACCCGGTGGTGGGTATTATAGAGGGCACGGATTGCATGGAGCACTGGGTGTGGTGAAAAAATAATGAATACTGTTATGCTGAAAATAAATTTTAAAAAATTTTAAAAATATGAGATTTGGAGACAGACACATACACAGGTGAAGATGAGGGCAATAATCTACAGCAAAGGAATGCCAAAGATTGCCAGCAAACTACCAGAACTTAGGCTAGAGGCCTGGAACAGATCCGTCCCTCAGAGCTCTCAGAAGGAACCAGCCCTGCTGACACCTTGATCTTGAACTGCTAGCCTCCAGAACAGGGAGAAAAAATTTTAGGCCACCCAGGTGTATAGTACTTTCATGTGGTAGCCCAAGCAAACCAACCAAATGTGCAGTAAGTTGTTATGGCAGCCCTAGGACACTAGTACACATGCACACTCACCCATATGCACACACTCACTCACATACACATATGCACACACACCAAATTCATAGCCCCAGTACTCTGTAGGCCCACAACTATTCATTGCATACATGTCTTGTCCGTCGTTCCACTTTCCACTAACATTCGCAGCAGTCCACACAGGGTCTTGGTGGCTTCACTCTGCATGATTTCAGCGTGGACTCCAGCAGAGAGACAAAGAGTTTGCAATAAATTAACAGTACTGGTAAGCATCATTGCAGTGGGATGAATGTTCCTTTCAATTTGTTCAGCTTCTGGAATAAAGAATCAAAATAAGAACCTACGCTCCCAAATAGAACTGGAAAATGTCCCTGCATGTAATTTAAGGGATTTTAATAACCCAGTCTTCTAAGGAATTTCATATCATAATTTTTACTGTGGAAAGGAAAATGGCTCTTTATAGGAAAAGATGGCATTCAGGATACACTAAAAATCCCAATCATCTCTGTCCCCACCTTCCTCAAAGAAAATAAGTCTTCTAAATTAGACTTTACTTTTTTGAAACAATCTCTGCACATAGCTCAGAAGCACTATAACAATCTCCAGGATTTACTCTTTTAGAAAGACAACTTATCAAATGTCAAGAGCTGCTTGCTATCAAGCTAGCTATGCCCTGGATGAAGATGGAAGTGCCTGAGCCATGGAGAGGAACCAGAGGCTCATGTGTCCAAGGCACTGACTTTCTGACAAGGAGGCACATGATAGTAGAGCGACAGTTCTTTCACTTAGCCAGCTCTGCTCAGGCCCTGATTTCCCTGAGTGAAAGCAAAACCAGCCCTGACTAACTACATGTGACTCCAGGTTTCACATATGGTACTCCAACAGCCCCAAAAGGCAGGCATCACTGCCTTGGGCCTGGACCCCCACAAGTGACATGGATGAAACATAGTCTTTTCTACTCTCCACACCACCCGTTCTCTACTGAGCTCAGCCTCTCAGGTTTCTTCCCCTGACCATACAAATGACTTCCAGAGCCGGATCATGCAGTGCATACAGCCAGCACCTGAGCCCTGAGAATCAGCCCTGGCCTCCTGGACAGTCTCACCGAGACCAGCTGTGGGAAGTTTCATTCATACATCCCAATGTTTGTTGGACACATCTAAAAATGTCATGAAGTCCTCCTCCCATAAGCCTGGATCTCCTTAGATAGGATTTCACTTTCTGGGTTCACTCCAAATTCTCACCTCTAGCTTCTTTAAGGCAATACAGTAATGACTAAGTCCACATTATTCCTAGTCCACCAGGCACTGGCTCACTACCTCACACACAGATTCAGAGCCAACCAAGAAGGTCCACCAGATGTGAAGACATAGCCAGCCCTACACTGCCAAACCCTACTGCACTGTCCCCAAAGGGAGCAGGAGAGTCAATTCAGCCAGGCTGCCAGTTACCAGATCCATGCTTTTAACCCCTGCATCAGAATCACCTGGGGCTAATTTAAACTGATCCTTCAGGGTCAAATCCAAAACTACAGACCACGGTCCACAGCTGAGTCCTAACACTGTTCTCATTCCCAAATGAAAAGGATGGCCAGCTGCCATCAGCACACAGCTTGCCAGGTTGCCCCAGACTAAACAGCCCCAAGGCACTGACCAGAGTCATCCTCTGTGTCCGAGTCCTCTGCAGAGGGCTGTGTGGAGGTCGGCAGCTCTGCCAATTTGAGGTCATACTTCCCCTCCTTCCCCATCCTGTAGGAGTTGGTGCTGCCTGTGTCCCACTGGACCCTGATCCATCCGTCCTCTCCCAGTTCACCAATCACACGGCCAAGACCAGGAGGAGGTCCATCCTGAGAAAGCCAAAACAAAGATTAGTTAAGAGAGCATATGCCTATTCTGTCACACAGACAGAGCCTGTAAGGACTGCCATGATACTGTTCACAGGCTTTATGCCCACAGACTGCTCCAAACCCACCTGCACCATGCACAGCTCGCACATTACCTCAAATCAAACATCAGGACATAACTTGCTCATGCTCTTTTACCAAAAAGTTAAGTGGGAAAAGCAACTTCTCAATTAGCATCCTCCCTAAGCCAATGCAGAGATGAGGCTTTCCAGTCTAGTCCTGGTGCCCTGTTCCTTGGTTTCTTCAATCCCCCCACAGGGCTTCAAAAGACCAGAAACTTGAAACAAACACCTGCATCTCCTCAATTCCTCTTATTCAGTCTTCCCTCTGGAACCTAAAATGGAACCTTGTCTTTCATTTCCATGAGTGAAAGCTGCTTTTAGGATGCTGTTACATTATTCCAGGACACTATGAGTGAAAGCTGTTTTTAGGATGCTGCTACCTGTTCCAGGACACTTCTGAGATAATTGTTATGAGGCCCATGCTTTAAAAATGAGGTTGAGAAAACCTAGAAATGAAGGTGAGCACTGCCCTTCATTAGTAACTATGGTAATGACACAGATACCAGTCCCCACAATCTCTACCCCATGAGACTTGACAGAAGCTTGGAAGTGATGTGCTACAAAGAGAAACAGAAATGGCCACTGACTAACTGGTACACCTAAAACTGCAAGGTTGGGGCACTTAATGGACACATGGCCATATCAGCTCCCAGAGGCAGCACCTGGGTTTTTCTACCTCAAAGCTTTCAGCACTGTTACTAAGATGCGGTTTGCTCTCTCCTACTTACTCGTGCTCCTACTCTGGGCTGCCCCTCAAATTGAGCCCATGCCAAGGAGTTTTCTGAAAACAGCCATTACCCTTTGAAGACCCGATCCTACTTGAAGTGCCCCTACAGCCACTGTTTTGACTCCATTTCCCTGCCCACGAACTAACTACATCACCAACTACGTCATCTGTCAATTGCATTGGCCCTAAGTTAAGGTAGTTATTCGTTCCAATTTCCATGCACTAATAGCATGCAAGTAAGGGCAGTGACTAAGGTGTCGCTAATGTGTTTAAAATCAAATCTGAGTACCTGATCACCCCATTTCCAATCAACACCTCTCATGACCCTGGTTCCAATCTTCATCATGGCAGCCAGTTCTGGCCCTGAAACTGGAAGCTGCACAGGAGCCGTTTCCTTCCTTGTCTCTTCCAAAACTGTAGCAGAAGCCCCTCGGGCAGAAGCATTCATATCCTCTTCAACATTATCACAACTAGGACCTATCAGAACATCAAACACAGCAGGTGAGATAGTAAGTAGTTACAACTTCCTAATCTTAATAAACTTTTTCAAAACTTAGTAAGTACTGAAGATAATTTTTAAGAAATCTATAGTGTATACTGTATTATTTTATCAATACAATAAATACCATGAAAGATCTATTGATGAGAATTTAAAATGGTAAAAGAACCAAGTATATAAATATGTATCAGAACATATAAAAGATATAAAACGAGGGCGCCTGGGTGGCTCAGTGGGTTAAGCTGCTGCCTTCGGCTCAGGTCACGATCTCAGGGTCCTGGGATCGAGTCCCGCATCGGGCTCTCTGCTCAGCAGGGAGCCTGCTTCCTCCTCTCTCTCTCTGCCTGCCTCTCTGCCTACTTGTAATCTCTCTCTGTCAAATAAATAAATAAAATCTAAAAAAAAAAAAAAAAGATATAAAACGAGCAACAGAGACATTTACTCTACTAGGAATTATGCCCCTCCCCAAAAAAAGCAAAATAATTAAGTTAGAAAAACTCTCATCACATATTTTTACTAGAATAGAAAAAACAAAAGATAACCATCTAAAATGTCTAACAATGAGAAACTAACTAACGTTAATTATGGTACCATGCATAAAAGAGCTAAGACCAGCAGGCCTGATACTGCTATCCTTAGGAAGGGCTGCTTGCAAAGCAGCCCTCTGCGGGGATCTGGTAACCTGGAGTTTAGGAGGACTCCCACCCTTCCCTAACTGGTAAGAGACCCCACTGTGCCTGAACTGTTGGCACAACGTGGTCTCTGCTAAAACCTGCTTCCTTCTGGGAATCTAGGACTTGCATTATGTGCCAGGCCCCAGTACAAACATTGAACTTTCTAGGCAGACATTTCGTACATGTATTCACAACTCTTTGCCGAGGGAATGAAGTTTATCCTGTGTGATTCTACTAGGAAAGGACTTGCATCAGTTTCTCCCAGATTTCTCCCACGTGCCCTTCCCTTCACTGATTTTGCTAGAATTTCTAGTCTTGTACTGTAGTAAATCTTAGCCCTCAGTATGACTATACACTAAGTCCAGTGAGGTCTCCTCACAAATCATTGAATCTGGGAGTGGTGTTAGGGACCCTGGCACAGAGATGGCAGCAGTGGGGATACTTTAGAACAACCCTAACTTGCTGAAATACTGCAAAAGGGCTGTTTGGTAAAAGGAAGAATGAAGGGGGTAGAGCATGATGAATATTTGGTCCCTAACTGCTATGAAATCATCTATAGTATAAAACAAAGTTGAGTTATCAGCTACAAGAAGAAAAATTTAGGAACAGATTTTAAAATAGTAAAATTTAACCCTAGGAGTCAGCATGCTGAATTCCCTTGGCTGCTTTTGGCCTTACTGGCTAATGTTGGTTGGGGCGGGGCGGGGGGCGGGGGCAACACAGCCCAAGTAACTCCTTCAGTCTTTGTTCTTACAAGGGGGAGGAAAAGGTGCCCAAATATTCCCAAAGGTGGGCTTGGTGGGTCAAAAATGTACAAAGTTCATGATCCTCTTTCCTCCAAAACAGAGGAAAAAAGGTTATTCAATTCCGAGGGCTGGAACAAGGCTTTAGATAAAGTAAAGATTTTTCCTAGTTTTACTGGGGCAAAAAATATTCTTTCTTCAGCCCACCCAGTGGGTACCTCAGTGAGGCCCTAAGAAGGACAGGGGTTGCATTCCAGGTAGGTTCTCCCCTGGCAGCTATAATGTTAACCCTGCAAATGCCAAATTTACTGAAAAGGGCTTGAATACATTCATAATAAGAAAAAGGGAGGCCTTTTTTCCAAGTGGTTTTATATTTTGTGCTCTTATATCTGGATACATACATAAAATTAATATAAAATATTATGTGCTTATAATTTCTTCTATGAAAGAAAAATAACCCTGATCAAGGAAAATCAATATACAAAAAGCTAAAAATTGTATTTCATTTATATGAAATACCCAGAATAGGAAAATCTATAGAGATAAAAAGCAGATTTGTTGTTGCCAAAAGCTGGGGGAGTGGGAAGTCAGGAATCACCACTAAAGAGGTATGGCTTTCCATTTTGAGTGACAAAAAAGTTATGGAACTAGATAGTAGTAATGTTTGTACAACATTCTGGATGTGCTTAATGCTACTGAATGATAAAGTTGTTAAAAGGGTAAATTTTATGTTATTTTTATTTTACAATTTTAAAAAAAGGTTTATAAAGAGAAAGAAAGACATGAAGGAAAAATCCTGACATTTTCATAAACGACTTAAGGCAGTGCCAACGTACCAATAAGCCGAAGCGCTGTCTGTGTGAGGGCGAGTGTGCCAGAATTCAGCAGGAGGTTCAGGTTGTTTGCACCGTGCTGCAGGGTGAGCATACTGAGCATAACTAAAAGAAAGCGAGCTTGTGGGGTCGTCCCCAGGCTTGGTCCTGATGGATTCTCATTGGTAATGGTTTGTAGGGGGACAGGCTGGATACCTAAAAAGCATTGGCACCCACATAAATTTCTTGTGTGAAAATAGAAGCACACATGATGCTAAAAGCAGTAGCAATTTTTAAAAATTTCTGTTTTTCAGTGGGTTTCCAAAGTGTATGGACATCAGGCAGCTGTGCGTTACTCTGTAATAATCCTACCACCATCAATCCACATATAGCCATTTTCAGTTGCCTGTAAAACTTATCACCTGCTCCTCTAAAAGTCTCTGGTGGCTTATTCGTTTCATTTCAAATATAGGAGTCATATTTCACTTCTCTTCCACAAGACCAATCCTAGCATTTCTCTGTAGGTACTTACATTATCCAAGAAATTAAGTATTAATACAGGATATACACTTTAGGGCATATGGTATCAATGATACACATGAAAATGTTAGAATGTAAAAGCTTAATATTAAAATACTACAAAATTGTGTCTTCTGCTGAATTTTGAAAGTTTTGTTTAAAATTTGAGAAAGCTCAAGGCAGCTTAATTATTCAGATGTACCCCGTAACAAATACACTATATAGCTAAATTGAATTTGAAAAAAAAAATTAAGATTATTCTTCTAATGTACAAAGTTGTTAAAGTCTTCTCAAAGAGCAAAAATCAGCATCTGCAAGTTTCTACAATATATAATTAAGAGTCAAACTATAAAATAATGCTAATGTGATCACTGACATTACTTCAATAGCAACCTTAAAACAGCCTTTTAAGCATCAGATTTCTTTTTCAACTCACCAAGCTCCTTAAATTTGGCATTTGCATCCATCAAAACATTTCGAATATTCTGAACAGCCCAAGCATACAGCTTGCCAAAAGTTACTTCCAGTAGCATCCGATTAAAAGGTGGGATTAAATCAACATCCTTTAAACAATCTGTAAGGGGTTCCCTTTCAAACAAAGATAAAGAATATTACTTAGAATACTGCCAGATTTAATTTTAACTTCAGTAGAATAAGGCTTTGTTGCCAGTTTCCCTTAATTAAGAAACAAATGTTATGAAGTTTTTACCCTATATCAATCCCCTCAGGAATAAGTCTTTGCCATCCACAGAACATAGCATACTGTACAGATGGAAGTAAGAAATTTTTGGTTGCCAGTTTTAAAATTGTATCTATCCCCTCCAGACGAACCTCTGCTCTCTCCAACTGTAAAACATGAATGCATACAGTTAAGTGTTGTGTATATTATCCTATGCAGAGAAGAATGTTCTTAGCAAATTTTACCTGTTTTAATAGGCACTTTCTCATTTTTTCCACATCCACTGGCTCTTCCTTAAGGGCAAATTCTGTAATTGTACTGAGGAGTGCAGACTGTGGATAAAGACCCTGAACATTCTGCTTCAACCATTTGTATTTGTGAACACCTGTAACTGTACTCAACAGCGGCTGCCATTTATCCTGACAAAGGAAAACCATTTTCACCATTAGCTTACCTTACTGATATTAGTATGTGCTTTAAAACATTTATTCAAATAAAATATAAATAAATGCAAATAGGTTGAAATTGGTAAAATACTTTATGTTTAATAAGTAATCAAATGGCAAAAATATGCCATAAATAAGCTTATAAATGAATTTATAATCTCTATAATTATGTACCTTGGAACAGACAAACATGGCATCCAATGTTAAATTATCAACCATGTTAACAGCCTAACACACCAGGACAGTTTCTGGAGCAAAGTACACATTCAGCAAATGAATGGTTAATGAGTAATGATACAATGTACCACTAAACAAAAAAGCGAACACTTTTCCAGCTATCAATCTGACCAGGACACCACAACTGTGCCTTGGAATGTCACCCATACTTTCAGTAACGCACTACACTCTCTGTCCAACAGATAATCAAGGACAAAGTGTTTCTTTGTTTCTACTCAGCCAGCCTCAGTATCACAGAAAATACTTCACCTTAGGTGATTTAATTGTAATTGGTCTTTTGTCCACATTTATAGGACTGTGAGGCAAAATGCAAGCTTCTTCTAAATCACTCTCTTCATTTCCAATTTTCTCTTCATCATCAGTAGATTCTGGCTTCTTTGGAACTATGATTAAAAACATCATTTATTATAAAAATCATTTACTTAAACACAATTTTAAATTAAGATATATTAAATATGCATGAAGCCAAAGGACTTGAATATTTTACCCAAACAAATATGTAAATATCACTGTCAAGTGAAATGCTCAAACAATGAAAATTAAAAACCATCATGATTATTTTCACATGACATTCAATAATACTCTTGCCACTTCACATCATGAACAGAAAGGCAGTGAGAGTGCTATGATGGGGCAGATCCTATAGAAAGGGAAGCTCAGGAGTCAGCAAACATTTTCTCAAGGGCCAGATGGTGAATATTTTAGTCTCTGCTGGCCATTCAGTCTATTGAAAATACTCAATTCTGTTGTTGCAGAATCAAAAGCAGCTAACTTTATTTATGGATGCTGGAATTTAAACTCCATATAATTTCCATGTGTCAAACATATTACTCTCTTGATTTTTTTTAAAAAAACATTTTAAAATGCAAAACTGGTCTTAGCAGTGGACAGTAGACAACGGCAGTAGACAGCAAGCAGCAGGCTACTTTTGCCCCCAGACCATAGCTTGCTCACTCTGGACCAGTGCAATGAATCTCTTACCATTGTGTAAGTGAATTAAGTGGATGCCTTTTATTTACTATGTTAGTATCTTTAATTAGGGAAATTTCTATTAAATTTGCAATGTGATATGTATTGTTGCTTCCATATTTTTGCTCCCTTTCAAGATTTTTAGTCTATTTCTTCTCAGCGTATAATATAATAAGCACATAATTAATAATATACACCTAGACAGTAAAACACTAACACAGCAGGTCTGGGTTGCCCATACCCCGCAAATTCCCAAGAAAGACTGTTCCTTCAGCACTTGGCCAGCAACTGTGAACTGAGCTCTGAGTCCTTGGCATGTTCTGCCTGATAAAAGTGTTTCTGTATGCCTGAGATCTGGGGCCATATTTTCCAGTGTGACCAGACAGTTTATGTGAACTGTGGGACTTACGGTTCTCACCTGTTTCCACTGTGAAGGCTGAAGTCTTTAGTAACTGAGAGCACCCATGCAGGTGAGCATCCCTGGCTGACGGCCCTTCACTGTTGTCTCTCACTGCTAACAGAACTAAGCATGGCTCTGTGCAGCTCCACTGGAAGCTTAGGCCCAGTTTCCTTTGGATGTCCCTCAATGCACCTTTCCTTTTACTAATTCTAACTTGTATCCTTTCATAACAATAAACCGTAACTCTGAGTTTAACAGCTCTTCTGAGTCCTATGGAGCCAGTGAATCATTAAAATTAACGGTGCTCTTGGTGACCTTAACACAGCACCAATAATACTGATCATTTATAAGTTATTTAATTTTCTTTAAAAAAAAAAAGCTTCAAACTTCACACAACTAAATATTTAAACCCAAAACAAGAAACTTTAAGAGGTGACAATGTGGGCTCAGAATCCATGGAGATGATGGCTGGATAGTGAGAACATCATTCCCCCTCAAGCTGAGATGGCTATCTCCCAGCCTGTGCCTCTGCTGCGAGGATCTCAGAAGCATTCTTACCATGATTTTCTGACCAAGAGCATCTCTAGGATTTAGGCAAATTATTGTGGCTTAAGTGTTTGCTCAAGAACAATCAATTTAGAAAAAAAAAAAAATCAATTCAGGATAGCTTCTAACCAAATTAATCTTTCCTGACATCATTGTTCATAACATCCATCTAAAACTCAGTAATTTAAAAAAATTCAGTAACTAATATTTAATAAGCTAATCTGTGAATAAATCAGTATAATTCATAAGAATACAATCAGAAATTTCTGTAGATATGTTTATAATCACAATTAACCAAGTTCCAAAGTATTTTATGTACTTATACTCAGATTCTAATTATTTAATACAAAGTCTTTTCCAGATCCCAGCAACTGTTTAGCTGCTTCCTGAAAATATTAGTAACTCTTCTAGCTATTTTTAAGACAATTCCCCATATATCAGAATACTCAATATTTCCAAAGGAAGAACATTTCTTTACAAGAATGGCAAGATTAACTATAAAATTAAATGTTTCCATAAATCTCATTTACCAGGACAAGTGATTAAAAAAAAAAAACAACTTCCTTTTCCCCATCAATTTAATAAAGCTTACAGTATTTACCTTCTTCAATAACAACTTACTAGGTACCAAATCATAACACCCTCAATCCCAAAGTTGCATCATTATCTGATGTCTTGGAAAAATAAGCAGGATCTGTATATTTAATCATAAATACACATAACAAATATTATGACAGTTGTGGAAATCCACATGTACTGACCAGCAGTGAAGAGCATCACTCAAATCACACACTCAGATATATATGGGCAAACCACACATCTTGACAGCACTTTCCTACCTTTTACATTCTTACCTCTCTTTTTCCTTCGTTCTCGAATTATCTTCTGAGCTATCCTCCTCCAACGGGGCAAAGAACTTAACAGTTTAAACTTGGACATTATAGAGAGATCATTACAAACTGCAGGTCTTAGTTCATTAAAGAGGAATCTCAAACGTTCGATGACTGGAGCACAGACTTCCTTGTAAGAACGACCCTGCTCTTGATGTGTCTACAATGTTAAATATGAAAAGACAACTTAACAACAAATATTTTACCAACAGTCTGCAAAGCACAGAAGAAAGAAAATAAAAATATACTTACCTTAATGAGTGAGCATTTTGCCTGGTAGACAACTCTACAAACATCTACTACTGATTTAGGCAATGTTCTGTGCTTTACTTGCTCAATACCAAGTGTTCCTGCATGAACTAAAGATAATGCCACGTGACCTGTAAAAACATTTTTAAAAAGGCAAGGGTAAGAATGAATGCATATTGCATGTTAGTCAAAAAATGCACAATATAGCTAAAATATCAAGCTTCATACCTAAATCTTCATGCTTTAAAAGGCAACATAACAGTAAGCGGCCAACCTCTTCCACAGGATGCTCAGGAGGAAATGTGATTGGTGTAGTCAAGTGGCACTGCCTACAATACCTCTCTATCTGACACAGAAAGTCCTGTAACAGAAACAGCTGGAGGTAACTTCAGAGCCATACTAACATGCTATCATGAATTCCAAACTACATGCCACAATTTCTGATGCACTTGCATTCAGCAATCCTTCTAAAAATCACTGGCATATTGCACTGAACCAACCTCCCTACCTCAAAACCTGCCCCACAAATAATATGTAAATAAATTGAGTCTGTGCTAAGCCAATCAAAGAACATGAAGGCATTCACACATCAATGTCTTAAGATAAACCAAAGGACACTAAGTGCAGGAAGGCCTCACTCACCTTTACATTGTGATCCTGGATGTTATTATCAGCAATAGCTTGCAGGAATGCCTGGGAATGGTCGCCCAGGGCCCGTCTGTGGGAGCAAAGTCGGGACTTACTGGCAGGAGTACCCCCAGGAGAGCTACAATGGTCCTCATCTTTCTCTTCATTGTAGCTATAGTGGATCTGGCTGGTCTGCAGGCCTCCAGAGAAGATGGATGACTGAAGCCACTCTAGAAAATGCATATGAAAACATTAAAAAGAAACTTGATTGCACTATTCAGAAATAAATATTGAAATAAAAGATAAATGAATAGCTGATGTACAAGGAGAAATTTTGTATCATTCATATTAAAGAGTCACATATAACATATTTTCAGAAACTGGCTTATAATTCCTATACCTACAGGAAAACAGTTAACATTTCTTGTTCTTTACTACATCTTAAGCATGGTGTCAGAACTCAGTGTAATAGTTTCATTACAACATTTACTTAGATATGTGGTCAAGCATGGAGCTGACAGATTCCACAGATACTGTGTGAAGACTGGGGCTTTGCATTCTAACAGGGAGAGCACGATTTGGGCAACATTTATAGAAGTAATCATTCAACTTGAACTGGGATAACTGCTACAAAGTACTACAGTAGGTATAGCATCAAGACCTCCACTATTCAAAAAGTCAGTAGAGGATGTGCTATGGAAGTGGCAACTGAGCTGAAATCTAGATAAAGACAGAAACACTGAGCATCCAGGTAGAAAAACAGCACAGGAAGAGATCTACAAAGAAAAACATGGTCAAGGCAGGCCAATTTCCCTAGAACATTAAACCAGTAACAAAAATGAGCAACTACTAGATATATAACACAGGATCTTAGTAAGACACAGATCCTTGGGAGGCTGGAGATCCAGTGGACTATAAAGGAAACCTGTGTGTGGCATGGCCAGACCTTCAAGAACATGCTATTCCTCAGTGCAAATGTGAATGCTCATTCTAACTGCTATAATAACTAGAGTAAAGGTTCACCAAAAAAATGAAAAGTCAGTTTGTACATTGCTACAAAGTTTTTTCAGTGACTTGTGTTATCAAAATAATCCTCTAAAACCCAAGCAATCAAGTCTAGATATACTCAACATTCTTTTACTGGAAATTTGGATGTTAGAGCATTCAGGAACATTCTCCAAAGTGCCACATTAATTCTAAAACACAAATCTGATCATGACTGTCCCTGGTTCTCCACATTTAGAACCCTACCCACCCTCCAACACAAAGACACTGCTGTAAAGGTATCTTATGTTGTCCTAGAGAGGATTAGCCCCCCTCCACTAGGGCCCACAGCACCTTCTGCTCTCCTCTACTCTGACTCTTCTCATTTCCCACCCTCCTTGCTGATTTACAAGAAGCCTATCTTTCCCACAGTACAAGTCTTTGAGGGAGAGGATGAGTCTAACCCTCATCCTCTCCACCCTTAGAGGCTCTGTAGGCAGCAAAATGCCCAGCATGCACACCAAAGGCTTGCTCCAGATGGCTGGGCTGACCAGGTACCAAGTCCATCCTGCCCACCAGCCTTCTCTCCTGACAGTGCACATATACAAGCAACTGGAAGCCCTGATTTTTTTCAACAATGCCCCTCACACACATGTGTTTCTGCCCAGAAGGTTCACATATCCAGTTTGGTGAGACTCCCAATTTCATGATTCCTCCACCCACCCCTGATGGGGCTTTCCTCCCCATCAGAACCACTTACAAATGTCTCTATTTTATCTTCTGTCACACTGCGTATTGAATTATTATACTGTCTGGCTCATCATCACACAAAAAGCACCTAAAGGCAGAGATGTATTTAATTCCATGCCTAATACACTGAGCATCTAGCAAAGTAATTCATAAGTATTTATTCAATAGATGCTTGGCGGATGGTTGGTAGAGAAATCTACAAATACATAAAGACAACTTTAATCCATTTACATGGAGAAATTTTATAACTTTCGGTGATTAAAAAGGTTGCAATCCTAATATATATTTGATATGAGTCTAGTAAAAACACAGTCCTCAAACAGAATGCTATTCCCAATAGAAAGAGCCAATCCATGTCACAAGGAGATGACAGCCAAGTTGAGCCCATCTGTCACAGAAGACAAAAAAGAGCAGGCACAGGATTGATCTTCCTATGCACCTGTTAATTTCCTCTGCAGCCATGGGTCATGAGAGCAAATGAAAACCATTAACATCTATTTCTATTTAATTGGTTAAGTCTCTTAGTTTCACTATCCTTATTTTTACTCCCCAACAACTACGTTGATTCTTCATCTCCTATTCTAAATGGCACTTACGTCTCAGCTAAAATAACTTGCTAATCTGTTAGCAGAAAGCAAAATTTTTCTTACTGGCACATTCGATCTCAACTGGAGACAGCGGTGTGCTCATAGCTAAATAGGAAGCATGCAATCCGAGAAGCAGGCCCAGATTCCTCTCTGTGTCTATCAGAGGCGAAGAGAGACTTCCCAGATCTGGTACGGTAACAACTTCTTGGTCAGGCTTGGAAAGATAAATTTCATCATCAGTCTGAGAAAATAGGGTTAATTATAAACATAAAACCATAAAGAGCTTCAGCTTATATCCCTAAATAAGACAAAGTTCCATCAGGAAGAGAAGCAGGTGCTCCAGACACCCTCTTTCTACATGCTATTGCAGTAAGCTCATGCTGCTGCCAAAATAACAGAAGATATAAACCATGTACACCTTACAAAGCAGACAGTAAACACACAGGTCTACTGGTGTAAAACCAAAGCTCAGATAAACAAGTTAGTTAGAGAATTCCTTACAAAAATCAAGTAGAAGTGTCCAGAGTGACTGTATAACAATACTTCAGAAAATATACTGAATTGTTACATGCATAAAAAACCCCAAGAAAGACAAAAATATGACAAGGATTGCTGTGGGTAGTGAACTGTGACTACATAAGTGGAAGAAATATATTGATGCTAACAAAAAGGAAACCCAATCAGAAAGAGTTCAAATGAAAATAAACTTTGCTAGTCATTCCAGATAATAATTTACAAGCAAAGTCAATCTTTCCCTTCATGAATGCTTTAAGTACTACTACCCAAGTGGCGCTTAATAAATTTTATTACTTCTGGATCCATACCTGGAAAACCAATCCCAATACATAAATTCCAAAGGTCATGCATATATAGGACACATTTCTATTCTAAAGAATTATGCTATTAGATAGTTCTTTCCAAAAAATGTATCTCAAGATGGTAAGCCATTTCAAATTTCTACATAAGCTTATAATGAAATTGTGAAGACCAAAGGTTAATAACCTCTTTTTTGTGTGTGGAAAATTGTCCACATTTCTAATAATTTAACAATTTTTTAAATAATTTTTCAAGACCAGTCCTTCATAAATCTTAACATGAATAAATGTAAAATAAAAAAAAAAACCTCTAAAGGATCTTCACTTGTGTCACTTAATGACATCTACCCCACCAAAAGGCTCAGCTCTCAGTACTTCAGGACAAAAACCACCTATCACAAATATACAGGGAGGGTCTGCCCTGATGTCCACCATGATGCCTACTGCACTCAGCCTCACCTCCAGATACTGGCCAACACAGAATGCGTGCATCGATTCCCGAGTGTCTTCAAACTGCAAAGCAGCTTCCAAAGCTACCACTGGATCTTCCCCTGCAAATTGAGCTAAAACAAAAAAGGAGAAAAGCATCATTACTTCAGTGGAATTTACCTAGACACCTATAGTAGAAATGTCAAGTAGGAAATAGATCAGGCTGGTTAACTCCAATGTGAGGGTTACCAAAGTATAATGATCTTTCACCCTCTCCCAGAGCTGCTTGGGCCAACTCAGACTTGAAACAAGTTCCAACAAGTGTTGAAACAAACACACACAAAAAAATGCATAATGATGAGAAATTCTTCAAATGTGCTTGAATTCACTGACAGGATAGACACTAAAGTTACCAGCAGATTTAAAGGTGTAGGGGCTGAAACAATACTCAAATAATCACTTAAGAGCCAAATGCTCTGCTCAAAATGGCATGTGCTACAACTTTTAACCATGAAGTAGAAAGTGAGGCCTTACCAAGAATACTATTTCCTGTTAATGACTGTGTCTGGAAGTCCTTTATATCATACACTTTCCCATCAATCACTGTCCAGAAGCCTCCATCTTTATTGTGGTTCTCCAAATCAGCTTTACGTATCTGTGTCACCTCCTCATTATTTCTACAGTTCTGACCTGTAAAAAATGACTCTGTATATACAGAAACCAAAATCAATGAATCAATAGATCAACAGATAAAACCACTAGAACAAATCATGCAAAAGAACTACAAACGGAACTAGACAAATCCATAAACATAATGGGAGATTAATATACCTCTTGCTATAACTAATACCACAAACAAAAATTCACTAAAGATACAGAATGATTTATAAGAAAACAACATCACCTGAGTGGTATGAATAACAAATCTGACCATATACCAAGCAATAAAGCAAATCTTAAAAATTTTAAAGAAATAAAGCTACAGAGCATATACACTGACTACAATGCAGTTAAATTACAAATAGGTAACAAAAATAAAATAAAAATTCTCTATTTGAGAATTATGAAATTATGAAATAAAATTCCCAGAAAAAAATCATTATGAAAAAAAATACAATGGATGATAATGAAAATACTATAGATCAATCAATACTATAGATCATACAGCTAAATATATGTTTGAGGGCATTTATACTTTTAAATATATGTAATCAGAAAAAGGAAAATCGTGGGGCGCCTTGGTGGCTCAGTGGGTTAAGCCTCTGCCTTCGGCTCAGGTCATGATCTCAGGGTTCTGGGACTGAGCCCCACATCGGGCTCTCTGCTCGGCAGGGAGCCTGCTTCTCTCTCTCTCTGCCTGCTTCTCTACCTACTTGTGATCGCTCTCTGCCAAATAAATTAATTAATTAATTTTTTAAAAAAAGAAAAAGGAAAATCTAAAAAGCAAATAAATTAGTAAATATCAAATCAGTAAAATTTTATGAATGCATAATGGGACGAAAGATAGGAGAGGGTAGGGAAGGGAAGGGAAAAAATAAAGGAAGGGAGGAAGAGAGGCAGGAGGGAAGTAGGAAATCTCCTCGGTCATTTTTAGAGTACTAAGACACTAACTCAATGTTTGAACAGAAAATGACATTATGATTTCCTTACTAAAAAAAGTTCTGTTCATTAACAGGTAATATCTGTCAAAATGTTTTAAAGAGATATGCTTTAAAATGATTCAACCATTCATTCAATAAATCAATAAGATAAGTGCAGGAGAGGCTAATGATGTGAATATTTCTAAATCCAGGTTCATTATCCTATTCTGCCTACTTTTATCTGTGTTCTCATAGTGCTACTACTCATTTCTCTAAAAGTCAGAAAAATATCAGATTAAACCTTAAGAAAGAAGGTTTAATTATTTCTTCTTTCTTAAGATGATGCCACCAGTGTGGCATCAGCATAAAGACAGACATTTAGATCAATGGAATAGAATACAGAGCTCAGACATAATCCTCACATATATGTATGGTCAAATGATTTCATATAAGAGTGCCAAAACCATTCAATGGGGAAAGGACAATCTTTTCCATAAATGGCACTAGGATAACTGAATATCCAAGTGCGAACAAGTAAAGTTGGACCCTTACCTTATACTATACCCAAAAATTAACTCAAAATAGATCAAAGAGCTAAATAAAGAGCTAAAACTACAAAATATCAAACTCTTAGGGAAAAAAAAAACAAAACAGGAGAAAACTTTCATTACATAGGATTTGGCAATGATGTCTTAGACAAGACACCAAAAGCAAAGGCAACAAAATAAAAAATAGGTGAGTTGGACTTCATCAAAATAAACATCACAGGACACTATAAGATGAAAAGTCAACCCACGCATAGAAGAAAATAGGCACAAATCATATATATCCAAAATATATAACAAACTTTAACAAACTCCTACAACTCAATAACAATAAAACCTGATTCAAAAATAGGAAAAACACTTGAATGAACATTTCTCCAAAGATAAGCAAATAGCCAATAAGCACAAGAACAAATGTAGAATATCACTAACC
The DNA here is from genome assembly GCF_009829155.1 of Mustela erminea. Lineage (NCBI taxonomy): Eukaryota > Metazoa > Chordata > Mammalia > Carnivora > Mustelidae > Mustela > Mustela erminea. The sequence continues at coordinate 27,819,205 of NC_045618.1, forward strand.
ATTAAGGAAAATCACATCAAAACTACAATGTTTTCATCACATTAGGATGGCTATTATCAACAAAACCAAAAAAAAGGGGGCACTTGGGCTCAGTCCTTAAGCATCTGCCTTTGGCTCAGGTCATGATCCCAGTGTGCTGGGGTCAAGGTCCACATCAGGCTCCCTGCTCGGTGGGAAGCCTGCTTCTCCCTCTCCCACTCACCCTGCTTGTGCTCCCTCTTTCTGTGTGTGTGTCTCTTTCTCTCTGTCAAATAAATCAATAATCTCCACCCCCCAAAAAAAAAGTATTGTCAAGGATGTGAAAAATTAGAACCCTTTCTTGTACCTTGCTTATGGGAATGTAAAATGGAATAGTGACTATGGATAACATGGTGGGGTTCCTCAAGAAGTTAAACATAGAATTACCATATGACTCAGCAATTCCACTTTTGGCTGCATACCCAAAAGAAGTGAAAGCAGGGATTCAGACAGACATTTGCACACCCATGTTCATAAAAGCATTAGTCACACCAGTCAAAAGGTGGAAACAACCCAAGCGTCCATCAACAACTGACTGGTTAAGCCATTTCATTTGAAATATTATGAAATATTATTCAGCCTTAAGAAGGAAGGAAATTCTGACATATGCTACAACACAGATGAGCCTTGAAGACATGCTAAGTTGAAAGACCCCTGCCCTGGAGAGTCCCCTCCCTTAAGAGATAAATAGGATGGCTTTAGATGTCCTGACAGCAGCCCAGGGTGGCACATGTGCAATTATCAAGACAGAATGTTGTGTGTACATCCCAGACTATCACAAAAATGTCACAGGACTAATAAAAGATATGAATACCCAAATTAAGGCCCTACAAGATCCTTCTCACTCTCAGTGAACGGTTAAGTTCCTGGTTTGAAGGAGGACTATGGCCGAATCTCCTTTTCAGGCTTCTCATTCTTATCGCCTTATTAACCTTAAATATGTTGCTTTGTTCCATGTTTCTCTACTTGGTGCCGAGACTCCATTGCTACAATGACTACACCACGACAGATGATCCTTATCGCACACGAGGACGCCTCTTCACTGTCAGCGCTGGATTCAGCTGCCTCCACCTTTCGTAACTCCCTTATACATTCCTACCCTGATCAATAGTGACCCCAGTAGGTAGGGACAGCTCTACACCCCTATTCAGCACGAAGAAGTTATAGAAGATGAGACCTTCCACCTTCAACCACCTTAAAGATTTAAGGGTCAAAATTGTTCAGGGGGAAATGATGAGGGAGCAGGAGGCTGGCTGAGGATGGAGAAGGGGCTGATGCCTTGCACCCCCTCTCCACCCACTCCCCTTGGTAATATGTGTGACATTCCTCAGGCACCCCTGACTGCCATAAAATGATAAATAGTTAACTTGCTGAGATCGCAGTCCTGCAGGGCGGGAGTCTCCCTTGGTTTGCAAATGTCCTTGAGATTTACAACAAAGAAGTTACCTTATCAATAGCCCTAATGTCACCCTCCCCTCCATGAGAAACGGAAGGAGGCGGAGGTAGAAGGAAAAGTAAATAAAGTTCAATTTCTTCTAAACCTAAATCTCATTAACAAGGATGCTTGATAGCAGGAATGTAACACTCCACCAGGAGACTCCCAATTGTCTTTACTTGATAAGTAACCAGGCCTTCAATATCCTGGTAGTGTTTTTTTCGCATGCATGGGCTAACCGGCCAGTTCTGCTTCTGTAAGATTGCTTTGTCTGCTTTCCCGCGGGTCCCCTGACCCAATCCACTGACGCCAAGTATGCCTGTTCAAACTATCAATCAATCAGCGCCGTCCCCCCCAAAACTTGTTTGTACCTGTCTATATAAACCCTGCTTTCCCCTCGGTCGGTGTGCTCGGTTAGCTGGAGCTGCCGACCACCCGCCGGTACCTGCGTCCCAATAAACCTCTTGCTGTTTGCATCCAGTGGCAGTGTTGGATTCCTGGGTAAGGGGATCCGCGGGTCTTTCAAAGTAAAATAAACTCATTACCAAAGAACAAATACCATATGACTGCACTTACATGACTTACCTAGAGTAATCAAATTCATAGAAACAGAAAGTTGAATGGTGGTTGTCAAGGGCTGAGGGGGAGTGGAGAACGGGGAGTTAGTGTTTAAAGGGTACAGAGTTTCAGTTAAGGTAAGATGAAAACGTTTTGAAGCTGGATGGTGGTTGCACAATAATGTGAATGCACCTAATGCCATAGAACTGAAAACTTAAAAATGGTTAAAACGATAAGCTTTATATTATGTATATTCTACCATAGTTTAAAAAAAAAAAAAAAGTTGGGTTTCCACTCTACCTCACTGCCCCCAAATCAAGAGAAATTTTTCACAAAGAACACTACAGATCAAGATGTCTACCTGGCAAATTCCACCAATCTTATACATACCCTTCTCAAAAAAAGAAGAGCAAAGAACATTCTCTAACTAACTCTAAGAGATTAACATAACCTGCCTTATCAAAATTTGAATGTCAGTTATACTTTTGTACTACTGAATGCATCAGCTTTTCCCAATTAGCTACCATTCTCAACTGACAGATCATAACAGAAATTAAAAGAGATTGCATGGGAAACTGCCATGTTCCTAAATTATAGCTTGTTTGTTAGTGGAGGGGTGATTATCAGCAACTTAGATACAGGGTATTAAAAGAAAAGAAAATTACAATTCATAAACACAGATGCAAACTGCTGGAAAAAGAAACAAAAACAAATAAACCAGGGCCAGCAATGTATATTAATATGAACAATACAATGTAACCTAAGTCGTTTTATTCCAGAAATGGAAAAGTGATTTAACTTTTGAAAAATCAATAATTCACAAGTTAATAGAAAAAAAAAGGAAAAATTACAGATCACTGAGATGCAAAAAAGCATTTGATGAAATCTAGTACCCATTCACAATTAAAACCTCTATACAAAATAGAATAAAAGAGAACATCCTTAATATTTAAAGGTTTCTACAAAGAAATCCCTTAACAAACTTCGTACTTCATGTGAAATTTGGAAAGCTTTTCTTCTGCTCTTAACAAGACAAGACAACCCACCAGCATAATTTCCACTCAACAATGCACTAGAGGGTGCTAGCAAGTACTGAAGTCACAGGGGGAAGCTGCAAAATCAGAAACAAACACAGGCAAAGACACTCAACTGACAAAAGTGCTACTCCCAAAGAGTCCTTTCACCCAAAAGTGCTGGTATGATGACCCTATGGAAAAAATGCCTATGGAAAAAATGACATCTGACTTCCTGGCGCAGAGGTGGAAAAGTGAGAACTCATACTTAATGGAGATAAAAATCAGCACAATCACTATGGAAACCTATGGCATTCCATACTGAAGCATACCCTACAAACCACCAAGAAACAGACATAAGAATGCTTAAACAACTAAATTGTTAAGGGGTACATCCCTGTACAACAAAATGATAAAGAGAAGCAGAGGAGCAGCAACTACACAAGACCAGAGAGGGGAATCTTTCAGGAGATGGTCCTGCCAACATTTCATTTCTTCATCTGGATGGATGTTAAATGATTTTCTCTGTGATCAATCACAAAAGCTATTTTCTGTACTTTTGAGTGTGTGCTACATTTCACAATTTACTAAAAGGTTTTTAAATGAGTGAGTTTGAACTGTTAATTGGATTAAATGCCCTCAACCATACAGAAGGCAGACAAAAGTAACATTTAAATTCACAAAAGTAGAAGAATGGTGCTTAAAATATTGGTGATATAAAAAATTAAAAACTATGCTCAATATCCTAATGTTATTTTCTTCACCACACTTGTTACTTTTTATCTGAAACTCCTATGGTACAAGATGACAGTTTACAATGGGAGAAGAAAAAGCCCACCTTGCTTGAGCTTTCCTATAAAATCAAAGTTGGACCCCAACTTCAACTGTATTTTATGAGCCCAGGAAGTCAGAACCATATACAGTATGGTAACGTAGACTTAGATTCAAAAATGTCAAAGCTAGATTCCTTGAGAAGACAAGTTCTATTCCAATTTGGTAAGCATTATAGACCACACCTATAGGGAAGTGCTCAGCTGACTATGGGAATTCCATAACTCAGTAATGTCAGATAGAAACAAGAATAAATGAAACAAGATGGGATTGGGAGGGAGACAAACCATAAGTGACTGTTAATCTCACAAAACAAACTGAGGGTTGCTGGGGGGAGGGGGGTTGGGAGAAGGGGGTGGGGTTATGGACATTGGGTAGGGTATGTGCTTTGGTGAGTGCTGTGAAGTGTGTAAACCTGGTGATTCACAGACCTGTACCCCTGGGGATAAAAATATATGTTTATAAAAAATAAAAAATTAAAAAAAAAAAAAAAGAAAGAAAGAAATGAGTTTAGAAAGTCATCCCATATTGATGTCTGCCTCCAAAGCCAGACCACATCTAATCATTTCAACAGTAACTTCTGGAGACACCACCCAAGAAAGGGCTTTCCAGAACTTTCTAAAATAGTTCATTTCTGAAAGTAACAACCATTATTAAGAGAAATATATATACATATATTTTTAAGATTTTATTTATTTATTTGACAGAGAGAGAGATCACAAGTAGGCAGAGAGGCAGGCAGAGACCAGGTGGGAGGGGGGAGCAGGGAGCAGGCTCCCCGCTGAGCAGAGAGCCCAATGCGGGGCTCAATCCCAGGACCCTGAGACCATGACCTGAGGCGAAGGCAGAGGCTTAACCCACTGAGCCACCCAGGTGCCGAAGAGAAAAGTATTTCTTAAATATAACTTAAATCTCTTCTGATTTGGATTATCTTCATTTTCTACTTACACTGCCATCAATGAAAATGGCAAATAATTGGTCTCTCTTTGTGAAGTATTCTTTTAAATAAAAAGGCAAGAATAGGTTAGATTAAGATAAAACTTTTCTGAATAGAAGTTCTTCTTTTTTTAAGATTTTATTTATTTCTTTGTCAGAGAGAGAGAGAGAGAAAGAGCACAAGCAGGGGGAACAGCAGGCAGAGGGAGAAACAGGCTTCCCCCTGAGCAAGGAGCTAGATGTGGACTCGATCCCAGGACTCTGGGATCATGACCTGAGCTGAAAGCAGACACTTAACTACTGAGCCACCCTGCGTCCCCTGAATAGAAGCTCTGTAAGTTAAGATGCCATACCCATGATGCCAGGCCAGGCTAATTCTTCATGGTCATCCCTTTCCTTTCCCGGTGCCAGGTGGTTGAACCGATCCAGATGTTCTAACAAGCCACCCAGCAAAGGGACAGCTCCAGCCTCCTGCATGAGACCAGCATTTTTACTGAGCAGAAGCACTATAGAAACTACTAGTTCTGGAAGGAGAACACCTACATTTTAAAAGAAAGGAAAAAAGCATTAAAATTTAAATATAAATAAATAAATATAAATATAAATATAATGTAAGATATATTAAATACAATATATCCTATTAAACCACTTCATAAGCTCATTCTGTGTTTAAATTCTGATAAAACACAAAATAAAGAATGTTTGACTTTTAGCGTATTTCTACAGGATTATTTTGTCTTTCATCTTGAAAGAACAGAAAAAGGTATCAAACAAAACCCTCTGAGTTACAAGAATGCTTTCCAAAAACACTGTTTTAACAGAAGTATTAACTAGAGTCTTTTGTTCAGAAAATTAAGTGTCTCCAGAAAACTAAGTTTACTATCAGAAAAAAAGCACTCAATAATAATGCTCTACTGTCACAAAATTAACTTGAAAACATATTAAGCAACAAAGGAATTTATTAAGGTCCTGAAAGGAGCAACTAACTTCTATGCTGCTGAAATAACATTAGACAATTACTAATGGCCTCATTATTGAAATGTTAATAAAGGCGGTATGACTCTAAATCACCGATTACATTTATATTGACACAATTCCTGCACCAGGTTGCTTAACAACAGAATCGTGAAGTGAAAAAAGAAAAGGAGAAAGGCCAACAGGACTAGAAAAAGTATGGGGCAAAGGCATGCAGGTTTATCAGCAAAGGATAAATTTTAAGTCTCATCAATCTCTGAAAATAAATACATGTCTAAAGGGAGGATATAAAAAAGGTACCAGTAAAGTCCCCTTCCACAATGCAGGCCACCTCTGCAAAGTGCCGCCAGCTGGTGGAAGCAATGCTGGCTGCCACAGGCAGTATATCACCAATGTGTGTGCACAAAAGGGCTGTGTACTTCTTCAGTAACGAACCGACACCCATAAGCTCAGGACCTCAAAGAAAGATTAAAAATTTTCCATTTTTACCATTAAAATTTACTTTGTAAATAAACTGCATTGCTTCAATATTCCACCCTCATCTATACACCTTTTACTTATAATAATTATCTCAAACAGAAGCTATTAAGCCTTAATCTCTGGCTCTTTTTATATCACATAGTTTGAGAAACAAGTGAATTTGGTTGTCAATTTTTATACACTGTACTACATAATACCTAGAAACTTTGGGTGTATAAATACTAAAGTCATAGTTTATAGATTGTTTAAATCTTATATCCACTACATACAAACGTTATCAAATTTCAAGTCTTAACACTTGCAAATAACTCCCAATGAACAAAGTTAGGCATTTTTCAATCTCACAAAATCTTTAACTTTTCTTCCTATGTGGCTCTTAATGGCTTTTCAGTCCCTGTAACTTTAAGTCTTTGAGATGGGCACCTCTTTCAGACTCTAAGTTTATCTATTTCAACCTGAAATTTTCTATGATCTACAAATGCCTAACTCTTTCAGGAACTAAAATATTTCAAACAAGGGTGCCTGGGTGGCTCAGTCATTAAAATATTTCAAACAAAAGCAGCAGACCTTTCCATCCTTAACAGAGAAAGCCAACTTATGGAGAGCCACCTACTACTACCTTTGAAGATTATGGAAAGTACTCTCCTCTATATCATGCACAGAGCTGAGCAGTTACATATCATCCTATTTTAATCCTCATAGGCACCCTCAGATGTAATTGCAATTCCACAGATAAGCAACATACAGCACCCAGTTAACTTGGGCCCATGTCCAGCAGCTAATAAACCAGCTATAACTGAGACCCAGTCTTCCTCCAATGCTGATTCATTCCATGCATCACACCTACTGGCTGTCCAGTGTGACATACCAATACTGTTGCTACTTGGTTCTCATATTATGTCAGTATCTAACATCCCATAACAGATACTTACAGTAAGTCTGATAAATCTTCTATAAAACTAATATGAACATAATGAATACTATTTTTGATGCCCAAAGAACTTAAATATTAAGACAGTGAAAAAAAATACTGGTAAGTCTAATACTCACAAAAAAAAAAAGTGGATGCAAAATGAAGTCCCCCTAAATTGGTGTAAGATTTAACAGTATAAGAACTACACATCTGGGAATGTAAAATAAGCATGTCAAAAAGCCTAAATTAGAAAGCCAAATACAAACAAGATATTTTAATTTTAATCAACTTACTAGAAATATCTGAAGTCTGACCAATACTTTCTCCTGGATAAAGTTTACTGATAAGTAGGCGCTGAAAGCGCAGCAACAAATCCAATGAAGCAGTTCTTTCACGACTATGTTGCTCAAAGTCCAGACATGATGAAATCCGACGGGCAACATCTTTCAATCTGGCTATTGTCTGAGAAGCAATGTTTCTATGGAGGGGAAAGAGGATTGCAAAATTAAAGAAGTTATGTCTCTTTTTTTAAAAAGTATTAAGAAATCACAACATAAACTAAAATCATAAATATAGGTCATACACCCAGGTGACCTACAGTCGGCTTCCTTCCCCAAATACGTGTCACATGTGTCTGCAATAAACACGACCTCAGTTAAAACTGAGCAGAGAAGTACAGAATTTACAAAAGAAATAATGACACCCTTTGCTTTACAATACACTCCTAAGAGCTGTGTGGAATGGTCCAAGATGATAGAAAACTCTTGTACAAAGCTTTGAGGAAAAAAAAAAAAAGAACCTGTATCATTTTTGTCCAAAGCTGCATTTCACATAAAGATATGACACTATTCTTAAAGACATGATTCACTCGTCATTTCTGCATCTACCTCACAAATCTGCCCTGAGACCTATTCAGGTAAGTAATCTAGGTGGGCAAAGCAGGGAGTATCCAGGACTCTGAAAGTACAGGAAGAAAGACTAAGGTGGGTACAAACAGGCCAGGTCAGGATAACAGATGCTTGCAGAATACTGCAGCAAGGAAGGGAGCAAAGGCTCTACTTCCAACTGTGGGATCTGACTTGAACCACAAACTGTAAGTTAATAAGGTAAAAAAGGAAGAAATGTGAAACAAGAGAAGGAAGGGGAATGGACACTGCAAGTGATAGAGTGCCAGGCTGCTGAGACTAGATTTCACAATGTTCAGCCGCTAAAACTTCCAAAGGGGAATATATCTTACTTGTGCTTGAGGGAGGTAAGCTTGGTATGAGTGTGAAGGTATTAGAGGGGATATGGAACACCAGGTAACACTCTGCCACCTAGAGACAGTCCCAGCAACAGTTGAACCAGACCTGATCCCTGGTACTAAGAACAGAAGGAAGTTGGTTAGTGGGGGAAAAGAAACAAAGTAGAGCCTACTTCTGGGCTGGTGTCAAGTAGCTCCATCACATCAACCCCATCCCAGCCAGGTAAGTGAGGACTAGCTAGCTGACACCAAGCACTGCCACTGAGCAGGTGAATCTGGGATCTCCGGCATTCTATCACCTGCCGCATCCATTCCCCTTCATTCTCTTGTCTTGACTTGATTCTCTGCCCTTATTCCTTTGCAAGGTGCTCATGGAACCAGAACATTTTGCTACTGTTGTAAATGGACCTTTTGGAACTCATATTTCTTCCCTTTTTGCCCTATTTAACTGATGGTTTGTGGCTCAAGTCAGATCCCACAGTAGAAAAAATAGGTCTAGAATCCAGGTTTTATCCTATACAAGAAGGAGCAAAAGACATATAAAATATAATAAAAATTTTAACTCATTTCCTTAATAAAATTCAGAACCATAATTATAATGTGTAATTCTGACAGAGTTCACAAGTTTAAAAAATTTTCATAGCTCTTGATTTTCAAATATAAATGCTTTTCTGTGGCTTCCTGACAGCTTAAGACTGAAGAGGTACTCTGAAATCTGTTTCATGGCTTATTCTTGGCAAGCTACAATTCCTTCAACCTGCTTTCCAAGGAATAAAGTACACTAAATGACTATAATCTCTTCCACTTTTAGACTATTTTTCAACACTGCATCAGCTAAGTCAATACACTAAGCTACCTTTAGTCACACTTAAGCTAAGAAAATTAAATGTCAAAGTCTTCCTCTACACTGGGAGAGGCACATTATCCACACTTATGAAAGAAAAGAGCCTGGATTATTGGCACTCTGTAATAAGAAAGGTGTTGATGCATCTTCCTTTCTCTATTTTCCAAAAACTTTTCTAAGATGTTGTTTACTTCCATGCTTAGTTTTTGTTTTGTGTTTTTTTAAGCAGGTATATCTTTATTACAAAACCGCTGGGGAGCAATTCCTTCCTGCATGCCAAAGGTTCAGAAGACAAACTATAGGAGTGGTCTAGAAAGTACTGTCCAACAGTAACATAATGCCAGGGAGCCACATATGTTATTTAAAAGGTTCTGCTAGGGGCACCTGGTGGCTTGGTCGGTTAAGCATCCAACTCTTGCTCTCAGCTCAGGTATTGATATCAGGGTCATGAGTTCAAGCCCCGTGTTGGGCTCCACATTGGGCATGGTGACTAATTTAAAAAATAATAATAATAAATAAAAAATAATAAATCAGGGACGCCTGGGTGGCTCAGTTCGTTGGACAACTGCCGTCGGCCCAGGTCATGATCCCAGAGTCCCGGGATCGAGTCCCACATCAGGCTCCCAGCTCCATGGGGAGTCTGCTTCTCCCTCTGACCTTCTCCTTGCTCATGCTCTCTCTCACTGTCTCTCTTTCAAAAAATAAATAAAAATCTTTAAAAGATAATAATAATAATAATAAATCAATAAATAAAAAGTTCTGCCAGTCACATTAATAAAGATAAATTAATAAAGATTAGTAAATCTTTAATAAAGATAAAAAGAAACAAAAAACCAGTATTAATAATGTATTTATCCAAATACACTGAAAATATTACTTCAACATAAAATCTAAACCCCAAGAAAAAGTATTAAAATATTTCTTATTAGTTTTCTCAGTTAAGTCTTCAAGGGCCAAAAAAAATTAAATTCATATGGCCCAGCTAACCCAAACATACTTAAGTTTTAACACAGTTGAATCAGGTCTAAGTTTTTAAATTTGAGTTTTAATAAATAAATAATAATTAAGAATTCAGTTAAAATAACTGAATTTTAATTAAGAACAAATAAAAATTCAATGTCTCACCTATCTTTGACACATTTCAAGTGCTAATCAGCCAAATGTGGCAAGTAACCATGAGACTGTACAGCAACAGGCACAGGTGGGTAAAACAGACAGGTGTCTCCACACTGATGAACAAACAGTCTGAGCAACATACTTTAGGCTGAAGTCAGGGAACCCCGCACTCACTCTCTGCCAGAGACAGCAGGGGACCAGACACAGCTTCCTTAGCCAAGGATGAAGCATTCAAGAACTCAAAAAAGTTCTTCTCAAAATACATGCTTAATGCTTTAAAACTTTTGCATAGAACTTTACCTTTTAATTACACAGCACTAAACAACCATTCTCATCTGATCCTTAATTAACTGTAAACACTACTCCTGATAGTACTCCTCCACAATGAAGAGAGTTTCACTTGCCAATTTTATACAAGCAGTTGCAACTGAAATTTTCTAAGAACAAATTCCAAGCTCTTTCCACTACCACCAATTACACAGAGTTAATTCATTTATAATTTGTTGTACTCAAGATCAGAATGTATGAGATATTATCAGTAAACAATAATTTAAAAAAAAAAGAACAAGTGTTGTTTTAATTAGACTTTACTAAAACCTATGTAAAGAACTAGCTCTATAACTTCCTCTTAAAAGTTCAGTGTGTCCAGTAAATTCTGGTGCTTCCATATAGAAAGCAGGCTGCCTCAACACCAGCAGCATACCAGGTGGTAACCTGCCACTCTTCTAGATATGCGGGCAGAGCTCCCTGCTCTCTTGGACTTAGCTGCTTAAGCCAATACTCCAGAGCTGTACTTTCTCTATGTGGAGAAAATGAAACAAACCAGAAGCCAAGTTTACCCAGATAGCTTTGTTAGGGGAAAACAGTTTTCAATTGTCTAACAAATGCCTTTCAGAAATCACCTTGATATTTTTTTTTTATCTTTTTGATTTGAATGACACTGAAACACTGGTTGACAAGTTTCACCAAGAAGTGTATGATCACTTCAACCTAAAGTTTCTATGTCTATATTCTGACTCTAGTTAATTCTTATCTACTCCTGATAGAGCCTTCAGAAATAATGTTCACCATTCTTTTATTTCAGCTTCTAAATTAGAAGTTGTCTTAGAAAGTAATACACATAAATCTGTGATATACACAATGAGGCAATGATATGTTTTAAAAGAAATAACTCTACCACAATGATTTTCATTTGCGTCTACTGTTTACTAAGCAGAATAAGAATCTTTTTCTGTCTCATACACTCCAATTTTCTCTTGTGTGAAAATCTTTAGAATCTCTAGTTCTAACTCACACACTCCAACCTCTCCTCTATCTATGAAAAGTTTGCTCTTGAAACAGTGTGGCGGTTCCTCAAAAAAGTTAAAAATAGAATTACCTTATAACCCAGCAATCATACTACTGGATTATTTACCCAAAGAATATAAAAACATTAATTCAAAGGGATATAGGCCCCCCCTATGTTTATAGCAGCATTATTTACAATAGCCAAATTATGGAAGCAGCTCAAGTGTCCATCAATGATGAATACATAAAGAAGATATATATACACACACACACAAGCAATATTGGTTCAGCCATAGAAAAAAGAAATCTTGCCTTTTACAATGACATGAATGGAGCTAGAGAGTACAATGCAAAGGAAAATAAGTCAGATAGAAAAAGACAAATACCATATGACCTCACTCATATGTGGAATTTAAGAAGACAAATGAGCAGAAGGCAGGCGGGAGACAGACAAACCAAGAAACAGATCTTTAATTAGAGAACAAACTGATGGTTACTAGAGGAAAAGGGGCAGGGGGGCGGTGGGCAAGGAGGATTGGTTAAACAAGTGACAAAAATTAAGGAGTGTACTTGTGATGAGCACACGGTAGTTTACAAAACAGTTGAATTACTATATTCTAATTAGTATATTGTACACCTGGAACTAATATATAACATTGTAAGTTAACTAACTGGAGTTAAAATTAAAATTAAAAAAAAAAAAAAAAAAGTCTGCTCTTTATACCAAAACCTATCTAGGGAACTTTCAGAGTATTTCCTCAATACCCAAACACACTTTTGAGACCCTAGTGCTAGACCTCACTATCTTACTGTGAAAACCAATAATCCTCCTGTTAAAATATATCTAATACTATTTACCTAAGAAGTTGTTGTATGAGTTGAACCAAAGGCAAACACTGTTTTCCAGAAGATTCATAGATCCCTGTATTAATAAGATCCTTATCCAATGGAGTCCTACTTCTGTGAAATGTTGAGGCACTGGCTTCTTGTTCATCAATTTCTTTTTCTTTCTGTGCTTCTTTTTTGGCTTCTATATCCTGTAATTCATAAAACAGAACTGGTTACCAGTTACCTTAGAAGCAAGTGTGAAGGCACCCTGGACCAAGCCCTGATCCCACAGTCTAGATGTCCCAGCCTCTGTGCACTAACTCACAAACCACCTGATGACACTGGTCCATGCCCACTTCTCTGAAATCACATTACTCAGGTGCCCAGTTTCTAAACACACTACTTGTCCTAAAAATCCAATGGCCAGGGTGCCATTGCTGATGGTCTCCACCTTCCTTTTGTGAAGTCCCTGAAATCTTTATTCCTGATCTCAAAAATACCCAATACAATCGTCCCCTTACATGCACAGTCTGTTTTGCAAACATGAACCAAGAACCCAAGAATGAGAGGATATATTCCAAATGAGACATGTGTTCAGAATACAAAAAATTCTTACAACTCAACAATTAAAAGATAAATAAACCAATTTAAAATAAGCAAAGGATTTGAAGAGACGTATCTTCAAAGAAGATATATAAATGGCTACTAAGCACATGAAAAGATGTTCCACATCATTAATCATCAGAGAAATTTACACCATTAGGATGGCAATAATAGAAAAGTTGGACAATAGCAAGCATTAACAAGGATGTGAAAAACTAGAACTCTCTAATATTCCTACTGGGAATGTAAAATGGCACAGCCACTTAAGAAAAAATACGACCATTCTTCGAAACATTAAACACAGAGTTACCATAAAACTCAACAACTCCATTCCTAGGCATACAGTTATAAGAAAAAAAATTTGTCCACACAAAAATCTATATACAAATGTTCATAATCGCAGTTTCATAAAAGTAGAGACAACTGGGGGCGCCTGGGTGGGTTAAAGCCTCTGCCTTCAGCTCAGGTCATGATCCCAGGGTCCTGGGATTGAGCCCCACAGCGGGCTCTCTGCTCAGCAGGGAGCCTGCTTCCTCCTCTCTCTCTCTGCCTGCCTCTCTGCCTACTTGTGATCTCTCTCAAATAAATAAAATCTTCAAAAAAAAAAAAAGTACAGACAACAGAATGTCCATCAGTTGCTGAATGGATAAACAAAAAATATACAATGGAATATTATTTAGCAATTTCAGAAAATGAAGTACAACATAATAAACTTAGAAAAAACTAGGCTAAGGAAAAAGAAACCAGATATAAAAGGTCACATATTGTATAAATTGGTTTATACACAAAGCCCAGAGCCAGAAAATCTTTCAGAGAAAGTACATTAGTAATTGTCAAGGGATGGAAGGAGTTGGGAATAGGGGTTGACTGTTAAGAGGCACAGAGTTCCTTTCTGGAATAATGAAAATGTTCTGCAATTAGATAGTGGTGATGATGGTTGCACAACTCTGTGAATACAGAAAAAAGTGAAAAAGAAAAATAAGAGATATCTTTGCCAGTCAAATGCGACCAATATTCCTAAAAACTGTACCAAGCATTGCTCTACTGACCAAATATACAGTGAAAAAGCCAGAAAGTTCTTTCTTTCTGGGCTTTGTTTCCTTATTCATTTATTTATTTTATTTATTTTCAGTGTTCCAGAATTCATTGTTTATGCACAACACCCAGTGCTCCATGCAATCCATGCCCTCCATCATACCCACCACCAGGCTCACCTAACCCCCACCACCCTCCCCTTCAAAACCCTCAACTTGTTTCTCAGAGTCCACAGTCTCTCGTGCTTCATCTCCCCCTTCAATTTCCCCCAACTCACTTTTCCTTTCCATCTCCCCATGTCCTCCATGTTTTTCAGGCTTTGTTTTCTAATGACAAAAGCCAGAACAGTCTTTAACCCCAATAGTCCATCCCAGTTCTGAGGAGTGTGGGGATGAAGACCTGATCTCACTGGTGGGACTGGAATGGGGCCACCCACCCTTAAGCATAAGAAGGTAACATGAATCAGAAAGGTAAAAAATATGCATGCATGGGGTGCCTGGGTGGCTCAATTGGTTAAGTGTTTGCCTTCAGCTCAGGTCATGATCCCAGGGTCCTGGGATTAAACACTGCACTGGGTTCCCTCCTCAGCGAGGAACCTGCTTCTCTCTCTCCATCTGCATGCACCTCACCCTGTTCGTGCTCTCTGTCAAATAAATAAATAAATCTTAAAAAACAACAACAAAAAAAGTGCATGCTTTTGACCCAGCATAATTTCATTTCCGGAACCTGTTCCTATTTATCATTCTTATATTCAATGACTTATTATCTATAAGAATATGATTAATAATTTATAGTAGTAAAAATATCTAGAACTTAAATTGTCAATAATAGGTTGTTAAAAAAAAAAAAAAAACAGCAATAAGAAGGAATTCCCTTTCCATATGACAGACTTCCCCAAAGCAACAGAACAAATGGACATAATAAAATATTCAAAATAGAAGACATGGGAACCTCATGAGTAAAAAAGATGCAAACTGATATATCATTGAGACTAATGATAGCACCATAATCAGTATTATTAGTAAACATCTGCATCTTTAAAAATCTGGAAGACTTTACACCAAAACTATTAACAATGAACTGGGTACATTAACATTTCCTAAATGATGAGATTTTTGTTTATGCCTTTTTGTAGCTTCATAAAAATTTTAAATTAAATGGCCATTAGTTATCTTATTTTAGGCATCTTAATTAGTATATAGATCATAATCTATATATCTCTGTAGCCTCTCTACCCCCAGCAACACTTTTCCTCCAACACCCCCCCAAAAGTCCTTCCCTTTCTCCAACAGGAAGTGAAGAATAAACATTTGCTAACTAAATTAATGGGTTCTAGAGTTCAATGTCAGTTATGAGTTGTCTCCCTCTCAATTTTCATCTTATTTTTCCTTCCCTTCCCCTATGTTCATGTGTTTCTTAAATTCCACATGTGAATGAAATCATACAATATTTGTCCCTCTCTGACTGACTTATTTTGCTTAGCATAATAACCTCTAGTTCCACTCACATCATTGCAAGTGGCAAGATTACATTCTTTTGATGGCTGAGTAATATTTTGTTGTGTGTATATATATATGTGTGTATATATATGTATATATTTATACATATATTATATGTGTATAAATATATACATATATATTTATACATATATATTATATTATACATGTTCTTTATCTATTCATCTGTTGATGAACATCTGGGCTCTTTCTATGGTTCAGCTATTGTGGACACTGCTGCTGTAAACACTGGGGTACATGTGCCCCTTCAAGTCACTATGTCTGTGTCCTTTGTATAAACACCTAATAGTGCAATTGCTGGGTTGTAGGGTACCTCTATTTTTAACTTTTTAAGGAACCACCATACTGTTTTCCAGAGTGGCTGTACCAGTTTGCATTCCTACCAACAATGTAAGAGGGCTCTCCTTCCTCCACATCTTCATCAGTAACTGTTGTTTCCTAAGTTGTTAATTTTAGCCATCCTGACTGGTGTGAGGTGGTGTCTTACTGTGGTTTTGATTTGTATTTTACTGACGCTGAGTGATACTGAGTTTTTCCTATGTCTGGCAACCATCTGTATGTCTTTTTGGAGAAACATCTGTTGAGGGGAGATAGGTGGAAGGGATAACTGGGTGATGGGCATTAAGGAGGGCACTTAATGTAAAAAGCATTGGGTATTATATGCAACTGATGAACACTGAACTCTACCTCTGAAACTAATAAAATAAATAAATAATAAGCAAATTAATTAATTAATTAATTACTAGGTTCTAAAAATACTGCTTGGGTCACGTCAAGGTTGCTTGACATTGTACACCTGGAACTAATATGACACTGTAAGTTAACTAACTGGAATTAAAATAAAAACTTAAAAAAAAAAAAAGAGTCTGCTCTTTACCCTAAAACCTAATTCTGACCCACATGTGGACTGCCTCGGCCTGTTCACTATCACTGCTCCCATTAGGCAAGCTTTCACATGGAGCTTTATGGAGAAGAAGAAAAAAAAAATCTGCCACTAACTCATCTTGACACCTTAGCAAATCACTACATTTCCAGGGTACTTATGTTCACATCTGTAAAATGGAATTTTAAACTACTTTTCCACTCAACAAGGTTGACAAAGTTAAAAGAGAAAATGAAAGTAAAGTACATAGCACAGTACCTGAAAAATAAGTTACTCAAAGAATTTTCATTGTTCCTAACATTATATACTTGATTTCTTCTATTTTTTTTTCAATTTAATCAAAGTATTTAAGTATGTTTTCAAAGACAGGTTTTTTAAATTTAAATTCAATTAATTAACATACAATGTATTATCAGTTTCAGAGGTAGAGGTCAGTGATTCATCAGTCTTATATAATACCCTGTGTTCATTACATCCCGTGCCTTCCTTGATGTCCGTCCCGGTTACCCCATCCCTTCACCACCATTCCCCTCCCCTGCAGAAACTCTCAGTTTATTTCCTATGATTAAGAGTCTCTTATGGTTTGTCTCCCTCTCTGATTTCATCTTGTTTTATTTTTTCCTCCTTCTCCTATGATCCTGTCTTGTTTCTTAAATTCCACATATGAGTAAGATCATGATAATTGTCTTTTCCTGATTGACTTATTTTGCTTTTAATGTACTTACTTCATCTAATTTCATCAGTGTGAGTTTTATTTTTTTAATTAAGATTTTATTTGTTTATTTGACAGACAGAGATCACAAGTAGGCAGGCAGAGAGAGAAGAAGGGAAGCAGGCTCCCTGCTGAGCAGAGAGCCTGATGTGGGGCTCGATCCCAGGACCCTGGGATCATGACCTGAGCCGAAGGCAGAGGCTTTAACCCACTGAGCCACCCAGGCGCCCCCAGTGAGTTTGTAAATAAAAAACTATTGCAACTATGAGAGCAACAAAACAAGCTATGAATGACTATTAAGTACATGGAAATGCAAATTAAAAACCACACTCCCCCAGCCAGCATAGCTAAATTAATGAAGAAAGACATGACTCATGTTGGTGAGGTCAAGAAAGAGCTAGAACTCTCTCATAAGCTGGTTCAAATTAAATGGCCACTCTGGGAAACTATAAAAACACATTCACCCTAAGACCTAGCAAATTAAAATTCAAAGTATTTACCCAAGAGAAAAAACACATGTTCACTAAAGAACTGTACACAGCATAATCAAAGCAGCTTTAGACAATCAAAAAAAAATCAAATGTCTGTTAACAGGAGAACAGATAAACAGTGCCGTAATCATAAAATGAAACACTCCTCAACAGTAAAAGCAATGTAGAGGAGTTTGAAAATTATCAAGGCAAAATAAAGCAGACACAAAACAGTACATACTATAAGATTCCATATATATAACATTGAGAACTGGCAAAACTAATTTAATCTGAGGGAGGCAGGGGAGCCCTAACTTTGAGTGCAAAGAGGCACAACGGCACTTTCTAGGGTGATGGAAATGATTCATAATATGATTAGGGTATCTGTCACATTCTTTTAAATAGATAAAAGTGGATATATTTTATCATATTTAATATCTCAATAAATTTTTAACCAGTAAGATTAAAAAAGCTTTAATTATAGAAAATATTTGATGTTACTAAAAGTTTTATGCTTCAGTTTTTTTATTCTGGCAATAGGCTGCTATTTCTTCACACGGGTACAGTGTTTCAATCTCAGCTGACTGCCAGGTAAAAATTGCCTCTGTCAGTTACATACACATTCGTAGAAACATACCTGGATTTCTGCAGTAATGGCTGCATTTAAGGCTGACTCTAAGCCTCCATCAGCCATCAAGCTGCCCACCAGGAGATCAATCATGAATCGACGACCTGGACTTATGTTAACTTCATTGCCTGAAACTTGAAAGGGAAATCACTTTTGCCATTGCAAGGTAAGCACCAACGCCTCTTCACACCCTCTTATGCACCCAGAACCCATCCCCATCCCTGCTCCTCACCCAAGCCCACCTGCACAGGGCAGGAGAGCAGAGAGTGCCCGGGCCCTCTCCTCAGCAGTGGGCAGAAGCACGGACCACCCGCTCTGCAGCACAGCCTGGGCAGCTGCCTGCACAGTGCTCAGCACGCCTGCACTGCTGGCCAGGGCCACCACGGTCTGTTTCAAGCTGTTGAGGAGGACGCTGCCCAGACCTAAACCAAGGAATTCTGGGTCAACCTGGTGACTAATGGCAGCATGCAACTGAAAGGAGAAAAACAATTAATTTAGAAGCCCTAAAAACAAGTGGATTTCAAAACTTATTAAAGATTAAATAATATCTCAAATTGCATTTTATTTAAATAATAAAGGAAAAGTTCTGATACATGAATTTTTTTAACCAGACTAAAAAATTTTACCCATACTAGCTGAGAAATGATGATAAGGTATTTTTAAGAGGAACTGTTTAAGCCCAATTTAAATACATATATGGAAGATGTCAAGATCAACAGAGAGGTTATACAGCAATCTCTACCCCACCCCCAACATCTGTACCAAACAGAGGAAGAACTTTTAAAAGATTATACAGCCAAGTTGAACTTTTAAAAGATTATACAGCCAAAGTACACAAGGAAACTCCTCAAGGGCCAAACCAGAAGTCAGACACACATAGCAGGAGCTAACAGGTTCTGGGCTCTCTCTGAGAGCAGATCAAGATCTTCAGGCATGAAATCTAAACTGCTCATGGCAGCCCACTGAACCATTGAAGATCACTGGTCTATCACCAGTCAGGACTTGAAGGCAACACTACCCATGAAGGCTCTGGGTACAAAGAGACCCCATAAGAAATCAGAGACCTGGCCTGCCCTGTGAGCGGATGTAAAATCAAATTCATCGCAACCAACTAGATCTAGATATCACAAGTCAAGAACTGAACACCGAATCATCTAGAATCTGAGAAACACATGACACTTCAGAGACACAAATACAAAACTGTCCTCTAGGGACATCACCATAGCCAAAGGTAAAGAGAGACCTCTAGCAAGACCTCCCCTGAAAGTGCTGTTACAGTCACAAAGGACAAGCCACACTAGGTCACAAGGGAAAATCAAAGACAAAGCTCTTATACGAGGCAGAACTCATGCCCCTAGAGTAGGCAGCAATACAAACACTGAAATTAATGCAAAAAAAGAGTAAATGTTCTGGGGTACATGGGTAACACAGTCATTTAAGCATCCAGCATTTGGCTTTGGCTCAGGTTGTAATCCTGGAGTTGTGGGACTGAGCTCCATGCCAGGCTCTGTATTCAGCATGGAGTCTGCTTGGGAGTCTCTTTGTCCCTCCCCACCCTCTCAAATAAATAAATAAATAAAATCTTTTAAAAATATAAATAAATAAATGTTCTTAGAGATCAAGGAAGGCACAAAACCTAGAAGATAAGAATGTAAAGAACAAATGAATGCCTTGAAAAAACCCAAATATAAATTCTAAAAACGAGAAAAACAGCTACAAAAATAAAAACCTCAAGCAAAACTGTGAAAAGCCTGGGCCCAGGTTTTAGCCCTGAATCTCCATGCAATGGATACCTGACCTGGGCCACATTCCTGAACTTCTCTGTACATCCTCATCTAGCAATACACATCAAGGGTCCTACCTCTCAGATGGTGGCATATGGATTTAATGAATTAATATGTGTAATGCTGTGATCATGCAAGTACTTATTAAATAATGGACAACTCAAAAATATGGAACAATCAGCTAAAGGATTTGGGGACTAAATGAGAGAGCACTGGAGAAAAAACAGAAGGCAGAATGGAAAGACAGAAAGTGAACATTATAAAGAAACAGTACTTGGGAAGATGAGAAAAGTTCAAAACACATGAGGAAGGAGATCTCCAAGGGAAAAGTAGATAAAAAAGAGAGCAATTTCAATGATAAACAGGGAATGTTTTTCAAAAACTTAACAAAAATATGTAATCTCAGATTAAATGAGAATCATAACCTCAAGTTATACATACAAAAATAAATCCTCATCCAGACAGAGTATGTTAAAATTATAAAACAAAAAAACATCTAAAAGGCTACCAAAAAGAAAGGCAAATTAGTTACAAAGAAACAATTAAGCCAATGTAACAGTTCTGATCAGCAACAATAAAAATCAGAAGAAAGCACACCTTCAAACTGTTAATAAAATAACAGGTAACCTAGAAAGCTAAGCCCTATTAAATTATCTTAAGAGTATTCAAGCAGAGTTTTCAGACTTTATAACCCACAGACCTTGATGGAGAAACTTACTGCAGGAGGTACCCAGGTGGAAGAGGATGTAAGCCACAATGACAAAACAAATTGGTTAAAATAAATAAATAAAAAGACTATAGAAGTATGGTCTCTTAAAAAATGATTATGATGATAATTAATTGGAGGACAATTTCTTTTCATGTCTTAAATCAGAAGAAATATATCTTGCGTATCACAACTGGGAGCATTTTTCTTTTAGGGACACATACACATCACAAATCAGTGTGTTTTAGATCCAGTGTAACAATAAACTACCTGACAATTTAAATACAGAAGGTGGAAAGGGGAGCATAGGTTTAATGCATCCTATAACCCCTATGTTTTTCAGGAGGAGAAGTACTGGTTAACTTAACACTTTGTGGAATTAAGAAATATTTTATTTTTTTGTAACTTGATTAATGTCCAGAAATCAAACTGAAAAGCTTAGGAACAATGAAAGGTATTTGAAAAGAAAAAACTGTTTTGGAAACTTTATCAAGAAATAAGAAAATGAAGAATAACCTTACACAAAACTAATCAGAAAATCTAAATTCAAATACACGAGCAATCAAAATAACTCTAAAAAAATTAATTAACATAGTGAATAAAGATTCTCAAACTAGATGCTTTTTAAGACTCAAGCTTTGTTAAGTGAATATTTAAATTTTAAAATGATACAACTAAAGCATAAGGACCTAGAAAGATGTAACAAAGCAACAGAAAAACATAAGGCACAAGGCAAATATGGGCCAAAAAAAACTCAAGCCTGAGACATGTACAAGATCTTTCTCCATAGTACTGACCAGACAGCAAGAATGCTACAAACAACAGGAAGCGACAAACAACTGGGTAGATTCATGAAGGGGACCACAATGGGCCTAATAAATGAGCTCCTACAAAAGACTTTTGGGAAAGAGAAGTACTCTCCAAACTTCTGTTGATTTGATTAATGTAACTAAACATAATATTCATCTATGTGCTTTTTAGAAACAAGGCAAAAATGGGGAGAGAGCAGAGGGGGACACGATTGGTTATATAGAAATCCTTGTATTAGAAAGGGAAAAATTACTTTGTTAAAAAAAAAACAGTCTATTGACATTAAGTCGTAGATTTTATTACCAAGAAAAATGGGATGACCAAAGATTTCAGCTATAGTTTTATACAAGGAAGAAAGGAAAGAGGAAGGAAGGAAAATTTTTGTTGCTTTTCTTATTTTGACTTTTAACCTCAACCTTCCCTGTAACAAAGTAGAGGTCCTACTGGAGGGAGCCCAAGCTGACTGTGTTGAACTTTCACACTCCAGAAATTGGCTAGCACATTCAGCTGGTCTCTCAATTATCTACTGCCTCACCCAGTTGTTCCTCCACACAGAAGAACAGTAAATTCAAGACTGACTCCACTATGAATGCAAGCTGATTACTGCAGAAATAATACAATCCATACATAGACACTTACCTGCATGCAAAGACTGACTTCCAGAATAAATTTAAGATAACTAGACTGATTTTTTAAACCTCATTTAAATTATACTCCATCATAATCTAAATAACCTAATCTAAGTAATCTAAATACAAATAATTTAAAATTTTCATTAGCAGTTCACTTAACAGGATAAAACCCATTCCCATCAATATACAGAAACATTATTACAAATACCTAAGACACTTACAAAGGGAGGCAGAGGAAAGGAAATCATTAATACCTGAAGTCGTAGAAGATTCAGCGTTGCCACAGCCATGCACTCTTTCTCTTGAGGTGGAGGCCAGTCAGCAGTGCCATCCATCCCTTCACTCACTTGACGCAATAGGAGGTCCAGCTGCTCAAAAGTCATTGAGCAGATGTCTACCACAAATGGGACACGGAGGCCAATGGACCACTCAGAACACGATGACCAAGCAAAACTCTATGTTAGAATCATAAGAAACTAAAATGAATCTACACATTCAGCCCTTAGACTGTTTCACAGGTGAGATTCACTATCATTATTCACAAGAGCCAAAAGGTACAACTCATGAGTCCACTGAAGGAGGAATAAATGAACATAATGTAGGCTATAAATACAATGGAATATTACTAATCCTTTACAAAGAATAAAATCCTGAAACATACTATAACATGGATCAACCTTAAAAATATGAAATGAAACAAGTTAGACACCAAAGGTCAAATATTATATGATTCCATTTATAAGAGGTATCTTTTTAAGACTTTTATTTATCTTATTTATTTATCAGGAGAGAAGGAAGCAGGCTCCCCGCTGAGCAGAGAGCCTGATGCTCGATCCCAGGGACCAGGCAGAGGCTTTAACCTACTGAGCCACCCAGGCACCCCTATAAGAGGTATCTTGAATAGGCAAATTCACAGAAACAGAAAATAATTTTGAGGCTACGAGGGACCAGGAGGCAGGAGAAATGAAGAGTAATTGTTTAATGGGTACAGAGTTTCTATTTAGGATGATGAAAAATTCTGGAGATGGATAGCAGTGACAGTTATACAATTTCATGAATATACTTAACGCCACTGCACAGTGCAACCATAATTTTTTCATGACCAAAAGCACTGATATTTAAAAAAACTGACAGAACTGAAAAAAGACATGGAGAAATACATAATTATACTTGGAAATACAAACACTAGCCTCCTAGAAAAAGACAGAAAATCAGCAAGGATGTAGAATAGAATACCATCAATGAACGGAATTTAATTGACATTATAGAACACTTCACCCAACAACAGCAAAACACATCAACAATAAAATACACAATTCTTTTTAAACACACACACCACCTGAACATTAACTTATAAGGGAACATATTCTGAGACATAAAACAAATCTGAACAAATCTAGAAGAACTGAAATCACATAGTCTATTCTCTAACCACCAGAAAATTAAACTAGAAATCAGTAACAGAATAGTAGCAGAACAATCTCAAAATACTTTGAAATTAAATGACACAATAATCCATAGATCATAGAGCAATTTTCAAGAGAAATTAGAGAATTTTTGAACTGAACAAAAATGAAAATACATCAAAAAAAGGGGCGCCTGGGTGGCTCAGTGGGTTAAAGCCTCTGCCTTCGGCTCAGGTCATGATCCCAGGGTCCTGGGATCGAGCCCCGCATCGGGCTCTTTGCTCCGCGGGGAGCCTG
Source organism: Mustela erminea (assembly GCF_009829155.1). Lineage (NCBI taxonomy): Eukaryota > Metazoa > Chordata > Mammalia > Carnivora > Mustelidae > Mustela > Mustela erminea. The sequence goes on from NC_045618.1 coordinate 27,843,165, forward strand.
CTTCCTCCCCTCTCTCTGCCTGCCTCTCTGCCTGCTTGTGATCTCTGTCTGTCAAATAAATAAATAAAATCTTTAAAAAAAAAAAAAAAGAAAAAGAAAATACATCAAAATGTGTGGGTGCAATTAAAGCTTAGAAGGGAATTTATAGCAGCAGCTGCTTAAATATTACAAAAGAAGAAGGGTCTAAAATTAACCTAAGCTGAAGAAACAACAACAAAAAAATAAAATAAAATGAACCCAAAGCAAGCTGAAAAGGGAAAAAAAATAACAAAGACAAGAGAATTAACCAATGAAACAAAAAGCAAAAAACCAAGGGAAAATTAATGAAACTAAAATCTAGTTCTTTAAAAAGATCAATAAAATGGATAAACCTCTAGGTAAAACTGGCAAAGAAAAATAAGAAGAAAAATACCAATACAATGTTACTGCAGACCCCAAAGACTTCGAAAGATTAGTAGATGAATACTAAGGAAAACTTCATACACAAAAATCAAACAACTTAGATGAAATGGAACAACTCCTTGAGTGCCGCAAACCAAGAAAACCCACTCAAGAAAAAAAAAATTCTAAATATTAGCTCTGTCTCTCTTAAGGAAACAATTTTTACTTAAAAATCTCTTGAGAAAGAAATCTCTTGGCTCAGATGGATTCGCAAAAAAACATTTAAAGAAGAAATAACACTAATTCTACACAATCCCTTCTAGAAAATAAGAGAAAGGAACACCTGTCAATATTTTTTATAAGGCCAATTTTACCCAGATAAAAGACAGACATACAGTATAAAACCACACACACACAAAAAATCCACAAACCAATTACCTCTGATGACCATCAGCAGAAAAATCTTCAAAAATGTAATTAGTAAATCAAATAAAACAATATATAAGAAATAACCAAGTGGGGTTATCTCAGTAATGCAAGGTCTGATCAATATTTGAAAAGCAATTAACATATTCTACCATATAAACAGACTAAAGAAGGAAAATTACAAGATCATATCCTTTGAGAAGAAAAAAGCATTGACAAAATTAAGCATCTATTCAGTTTTAGAAAAAACTTTCAAAGAAGGAGGTAAGTGGGGCGTTAGGTGAGCCTGGTGGTGGGTATTAAGGAGGCCACGAATTGCATGGAGCACTGGGTGTGATGCATAAACCATAAATCTTGGAACACTGAAAAAATAAAGTTTTGGTTTTGTTTTGTTTTTTTAAAGATTTTATTTATTTATTTGACAGAGATCACAAGTAGGCAGAGCAGCAGGCAGAGAGAGAGGGGGAAGCAGGCAGGCTCCCTGCTGAGCAGAGAGCCTGATGGGCTTGATCCCAGGACTCTGGGATCATGACCTGAGCCAAAGGCAGAGGCTTTAACCCACTGAGCCACCCAGGCGCCCCTGAAAAAATAAAGTTAAAAAAAAAAAAAGTAGGAGTTAAAGGAAACTTTCTTAATCTGATAAAGCATCTACTAAAAAAAAATCCTACAGCTAACATCCTAGCAAATGGTGAAAGACTAAATGCATTCCCTCTCACCACTCTTCAACATCATACTGACTGCAACTACAGGATATAAGGATAACACACACAAGTCAATGCTCTTTCTACATACTAGCAATGAAGGACAGAAGACAAAATTCCACAAAATACCTAACGACACTATCTACTCAGTACCTGAGCAGGTCCACAAGCAATTCCAACTATGTGTTTGGTATCCAGTCCTGGCAGTGCGGCAGGTTCTGGCTTGGTCACACGCAAAGTGTCAAAGTGCTGGCACTGGTCGTTGCTCCCCCAGCTATGGACCTCACTGTCTTCCGTCAGAGCCAGGCAGTGGGTGGAGCCTGCAGCCACATCAATTACCTTCTTCCCTAGTAGGAAACAATGATGCAATACAGCTTCACACCTGACTTCTGCTGTAGGTCATCCAGGTAAGGAGGTATTTAATGTCAACTTCTAAAGGATAATTCATTGCTTTAATATTTTGTATAATTCATCTGCTTCATGTATGTTATTAAAACCCAATACATTCTACTAACTACAATTTATTAAGACCTACAGCCTGAATATTAAATAATACTAAGGTATGAAAAGGATTTTTTCATACTTTTTTCTCCTTATTCAGATTTTCATTCAGAAAGAGACAACTGTACTTTAATTAATCATTAAATCATATTCTCTTGTCCCAAGGTATAATCACGCAAAGTATATTCTTTTTGCCTCACTGAAACTTTCTATTTTTAGAATATTTTTAGGTTCACAGCAAAACTAAGAAAAAGGCACAGAGATTTCCCATATACTTCCCACCCCAACACATGCATAGCCTCACCCATGATCAATTATTCACTGTTTCTTTTTGGGTTTTTTGCATTTTGGGTTTTTTTTTTTGTTTTTGGCATGTGAATGTCTACTTGTTCCAAAACCATTTGTTGAAAAAGCTACCTTTGCTTCATTGTATTGCTTTGGCTCCCTTCTCAAAGATCAATTAACTATACTTATGCAGGTCTATTTCTCAGCTATTTTGTTCCAATGATCTATTTGTCTATACTTTAGTCAATGCCATGCCTTTTTTTTAATATAAAGATTTTATTTATTTGACAAATAGACATCACAAGCAGGCAGAGAGGCAGGCAGAGAGAGAGGGGGAAGCAGGCTCCCCACTGAGCAGAGAGCCCGATGCAGGGCTCGATCCCAGGATCCTGGGACCATGACCTGAGCTGAAGGCATGACCACTGAGGTAACCAGGTGACCCAATGCCATGCTTTCTTGATTACTACAGCTTTATATATATTTTTTAATTTTATTTATTTATTTGACAGAGAGAGAGATCACAAGTAGGCAGAGAGGCAGGCAGAGAGAAAGGGGGAAGAAGGCTCCTGCTGAGCAGAAAGCCCAATGTGGGGCTTGATCCCAGGACCCTGAGATCATGACCCGAGCCGAAGGCAGAGGCTTTAACCCACTGAGCCACCCAGGCTCCCCATTACAGCTTTATATTAAGTCTTGAAGTTGGGTAGTGTCAGTCCTCAACTGACCTTCTCCTTCAATACTGTGTTAGTTAGCTATTCTAGGTCTTTTGTCTTTCCACATAAAATTTAGAATCCGTTTGTCTTGCATTAAATGTATAGATCAAGATAGAAAGAAATTAGTGTTCAGTCTTCCTACTCATGAACATAGAATATCTCTCAATTTATTAGTTCTCCTTCGATCTCATTCATCAGTTTTATAATTTTCCTCATAAAGGTCTTATACTTACTTTGTTAGAATTAAACCTATGTATCTCACTTTTTTAATACTAATGTAAATGGTATTTTGTTTTTATTTCAAAATCCACTTCTTAGTTGCTGGTATATATAGGAACTAAGGTATACACCAAGTGACTTTGGTACATTAATTAGCTTTGTATCCTGCAAGTCTTCCTTAATCATTTACTACTTCCAGTTTTTTTTGTTGATCCTTTCAGATTTTCTACATAAACATTCATGTCATATGTGAACAAAGATAGTTTTGTTTCTTCCTTCTCTATCTGTATACCTTTAATATCCTTTCGCTGTTTTGTTGCATTAGCTAGAACTTCCAGTATGATTTTGAAAAGAAACAGTGAGATGAGACATCTTCCCCTTGTACTTTATCTTAGTGGGAAAGCTTCAAGTTTCTCACCACTAAGTATGACATTAGCTGTAGGATTTTTATAGATATTCTTTATCAAGTTCATGAAGTTCTCTCCATTCCTAGTTTGCTGAAAGTTTTTATCATGAACAGGTACTGGACTTTACCGAATGCTTTTAGGCAGCTATTAATATGCTCATGTGATTTTTCTTCTTACTCTTTCAATTCCATTGATTACATTAATTGGTTTTTGAATGTCGAACTAGCCAGCATTGCATATGTAGAATAAATTCAATTTGGTCGTGATGTTTAATTCTTTCTATACATTGTTGAATTTAATTTGCTAATATTTTGTTGAAGATTTTTGCATCTATATTCATGAGAGATGTTGGTCTGTAATTTTCTTTTCTAGTACTATTTTTGTCTGGCTTTGGTATTAGGGTAATGCTGGCCTTGCAGAATGAATTAAGAAGTATTCCTTTTGCTTCTATTCTCTGAAAGATATTAGAGAGAACTGGAATAATTCTTCCTGAAATTTTTGATAGAATTCAACAATAAACCCATCTGGGCCTCGTGCTTTCTGTTTTGGAAAGTTATTAATTATTGACTTAATTTCTTTAAGAGATGTAAGCCTATTCAATTTGTCTATTTCTTCTTATATGAATTTTGGCAAATTGTGTCTTTTAAAAATGGTTCATTTCATCAAAGTTACCAAATTTGCGGGCATAGAGTTGTTCTTAGTATTCCTTTATCACCTCTACAATGTTAACAGGATCTGTAGTAATGTTTTCTCTTTCATTTCTGATATTAGTAATTTGTGCCATGTTTTCCTTTTTTCTTAGCCTAAAGTATACGTTTATATTTATATTTTATATAAAATATATTTTTATATAATATATTATATATTATATAATATATTATATAAAGTATACTTTTATATTTTATATTTTTCTTAGCCTAAAGTATACTTTTAAAAGTATATTAATCTTTTCAAAGAACCAGCTTTTGGTTTCCTTGAACTTCTCTATTGATTTTCTGTTTTTAATTTCACTGATTTCTTCTCTAATTCTCATTATTTCTTTACTTCTTCTTATTTTGGATTCAATTTGCTCTCCGACATCTAGTTACCTAAGGCGGAAACTTAGACTATTGATTTTTTTTTTAACATCTATAACCATACATGATCACAAATTTTTTTTCCGGTGATGAGAGCTTTTAAGATCTGTTCTCTTGGCAACTTTCAAATATACAGTAAGGTGTTAATAGCTACAGTCACCATGCTATATAGTATATCTGCAGGATTTATTTCACAACTGGGAATTTGTACTTTCTGACCACCTTCACCCACTTTACCCACCCCCTGCAATCCCCAACTCTGGCAACCACCAATCTATTCCCAACATCTAAGAGTTTTGTTTGGTGAGGGTTTGGGGGGAATTTGGGTTTTTTTTTTTAATTTCACATACAAGTAGAATTATACAGTGTTTATCTGTCTCTATCTGACCTATTTATTTAGCATAATGCCCTCAAGGTCCATCCATGTTAACACAAAAGCATTACCTTCTTTTCTATGGCTGACTAATATTCCATCATATGTATATACTACATTTCCTTTATCTACTCATCTATCGATGGGACACTTAGGTTGTTTCCTTCCATATCTTGGTTACTGTGAATAATGCTGCAACAAACATGAGGATGCCAATACCTTTCTGAGTTCGCATGTTTACATCCTTCAGATAAACACCCAGGAGTGGAATTACAGAATCATCTGGTAGTTCTCTTTTTAAGTTTTTGTAAAGCCTCTTACTGTTTTCTACAGTTGCTATACCAATTCACATTCCCATCAACATTGCACAACAGTTTCTTTTTCTCCACATCTTCACCAACACTTTCTTGTCTTTTTGATAATAGCCATTCAAACAGGTTTGAAGTGTTCTCTCACCTGTAGTTTTGATGTGCATTTCTCTGAAGATTAATGATGTTGAGCAACTTTTTCATGTACCTGCTAGCCATCTAGAACTCATCTTTGGAAAAATGTCTACTCAGATCCTCTTCCTAATTTTTAATAAAATTGGCTATGGGGTAGGTTTTTGTTTTGCCACTGAATTTTAAGAGTCCTTTTTATATTTTGGATGTTAATCCCTTATCAGATATATGATTTATAAATATTTTCTCCCATTCTATATTGTATAGGTTGCTTTTACATTTTGGTGGTTTGCTTTCATTGTTGTTGTTGTCGTTTTGAGAGAGGAGGGATGCAGAGAGAGAGGAAGAGAGAGAATCTTAAGCAGGCTCCATGCCCAGTGCAGAGCCCAATGGGGGCTCAATCTCACAACCCTGAGATCATGACCTAAGCCAATATCAAGATTCAAATGCTTAACCAACTGAGCCATCCAGGCTTTACATTTTATTTATGGTTTTCTTTCCTGTACACAAAGATTACTTACTTTAGATTTTTCTTCTTTTCTAACATATGCTTTCAATGTTATAAATTTCCTTCTAAGCACTACTTTCACAGCATCCCACAAATTTTGGTAAGTTGTTCTCATTTTCATTTAGTTCAAAATATTTTAAAATTTCTCTTAAGATTTTGGTTTGACCATGTGTTATTTGGAAGTTTGTTTTTTAATCTCTACATATTTGGGGATTTTCCAACTATCTTTCTGATACAATTTTTAGTTTAATTCCCTTATAGTCTGAAACCAGACATTGTTTGATCTCTCTTCTTTTAAATATGTTAGCATGTGCTTTATAGTCCAGGTTGTGGGCTATCTTCACTAACAAAGATTTCTAAAACAAAATCTTTTTCTCCACAGTAAAATGATACAAGTATATTTTTTCCTATTTAAATAGTATTAAAGCATTGTATTTTTGCTTAAAAGTAAATCTAACATTACCAACACAAGGGATGTTTTCAAAAATGTCAACATCAAAAGTAATTCAGCTACAAAACTCTACCAGAGTAAGGAGAACAATTTTATCTTGAGCTTATCATACGCTGACATAAGTGATGACCAAAATGACTGTATCATCAATCATTTAAATGCTTTCATATTAACATATTTCATCTCTGTATCTAGTAAGTGTAGCTGAGGAAGCAGATTTCCTTTACTAAGTGAAAAAAAATTATAAACAAGAAGGCTAACAAAATTCAAACACAGCTCCATAACATACAACCAACTGTATTACCCTACAACTTATCTCAGAAACTTAGAAAATAACAAATACTATAATATCTTCTTGGTATTAATATGTTTTAAAGATTTTACGATTTTTTTTTTTTTAGAGAGAGGGAGAAAGCACATGCATGTGCAAGCAGGGAGAGGCAGAGAGAGGAAGAGAGGGAATCTCAAGCAGACTCCTTGTCAAGCACAGAGCCCAATGGGGGGGCTCCAATCTCATGACCCTGAGATCATGACCTGAACCAAAACCAAAAGTCAGATACTTAACTAACCCAGGTACCCCAAGGTATTAATATGTTTTAAAATAATGATGATGGTGAAAGAAACAAGCAAGTCCCATGTAAAAGTCTCAATTCCAAACTCCCTTGATAAAAAAGCAAAAACATAAACAAAGTAGAATCTAGCTCAGGGATTCAACAAACTCCATCCCTCATGCAAATAAGGCCAAGGGCTGTTTTTATGAATGAAGTTGTACTATAACACAGCCAGGCCCAATGTGTTTAAATTTATGTATTATCTATGGATCCTTTTGGGCTACAACACCAGAAACAGTAGTTGAGACATACAATGTATGATACTCAAACCTAAAATATTTACCATCTACTCCTTTAAAAAACAGTCTGGCCACCCCCTTTAGCACTACAGGCTACCTGATACACCTATCACCAACCTGTCCCATACTTAAGAAGGCATCTTCAGGGGCGCCTGGGTGGCTCAGTGGTTTGGGCTGCTGCCTTCGGCTCGGGTCATGATCTCAGGGTCCTGGGATCGAGCCCCGCATCAGGCTCCCTGCTCCGGAGGAAGCCTGCTTCCCTCTCTCTCTCTCTCTCTCTGCCTGCCTCTCTGCCTACTTGTGATCTCTGTCTGTCAAATAAATAAATAAAATCTTAAAAAAAAAAAAAAAAAGGCATCTTCAAAGTACACCTACATGCCTTGGCTCCCATTCTATCTAGAATGCATCTTGGCTGCCCTTGAAACCAAACAAGCATCATAAGTTCAAATGAGACCACTCCACACACCAATCTTATCTCCTACTATGCTCGCAGCACCATGCGTATCTATCATCTTAGCCATATCTCCAGTATAACTACTGGTAACCTCACCGACAGAAGTTAACTTCACTAAGGGTAGCTTACTTAATGATGAAAAGATGCCTGCCACAAAAAGGACTTACCAATATTAGTATAATTGAATGAGTTTCAAATGAAATCTGGGGAGAATAATTCTACACCATTTTTTAAAATATATTTTATTCAGGAGAGACAGAGAGAGAGAGGTAGAGGCAGAGGGAGAAGCAGGCTTCCTGCAGAGCAGGGAGCCCGATGTGAGACTTAATCGCAGGACTCTGGGATCATGACCTGAGCCAAAGGCAGACACTTAACGGACTGAGCCACTGAGGTGCCCTACACCATTTTTTAATAGAGATAAACTACTTTCCATTATTATCCATACCTACGAAAATGTGGGTCAAAGCCTTCTAATGTAAGTCATTCATGAAATATTAGGTTAAAAAAAAAAAAAAGAAAAACCTACAAACTTTAAAAGATTACTAAAGAAAAAGCTTCAAAGAGTTTTAAAAGTTTACATTTTGCACTCACCTTGCAAGCCTTCCAAGAGTTTGGGATAACGAACATGTTCTTCTGTTCCATGCCCAAGTCTCTGGTTGTCACCTTTTCCCCATGAATAAACTTGGCCATCTTTCGTCAGAGCTATAGAAAATTGACTTCCACATCGAACCTTCACGACATCCAAATCCTGAAGCTTTTCAATAAGCTTCGGTGTTTTGCAGCCATCACTACCACCTCTGCCCAATTTCCCATAGTCACCATCTCCCCAAGACCACACTTGACCTAAAAAAAACCACAAATATATTTCAGTAAAAGTAACTGTATATCTTAATGCAACTTTTAAATGGCTGAAAATACTCAATATAACCCATAACAAACCTAGACCACTAATATATTTTGTTAACACTACACAGGTGACTTCCGACCAAATGAAATCTAGTTGATACTTCAGGTGGATACAGAAGCAATTAAGAAAAGGATAGCTGGGTTTTCTTTTTGTTTTAGTTAAATTTTAACAAACTCCTGACCCTTACTAGTTTGGGCTCAACGAGTGGGTTCAGTTCAAGCTAGTAGTGAAAACAGAACAAAAACCCCACTGCCTCCATAAAAATACCTTAACTTGAACCACCACAAAAAGTTACAGCTCCTTGACCACTGTCTCCCAGGTCTGCCCCACACACTGTTCCTGTTATGCTCACCACAAGTTAACTGCATGATAGCATTTATTTACAATAACATTTGTTAGCATAATCTAGTTAAATATTACATAAAGGGATAAAACAAATTACAGAAGTGTGGTTGCATTCTTTCAACTCTGATAACTAAGCTAAAAACTCTGCAAAAATGTAATAAATGTGAATTACTAAAAAAAAACTGCTAAAAATTGTAAAGTAAGAAAAAAGAAATTCTATTTTAAATAATCTAAACTAAAGATCAACAAACTTTTTTGTTAAAGTTCAGATGGTAAATATTTTTTTAGGCTTTGTGGACAATGTGATCTCTGTCACAAGTATCCAAGCGTTCCACTGTCACAGGAAAGCAGCCACAGACAATTAGTAAGCAAGGCGGCATTCCAATACAAATCTATTTGCAAAAACAGCCAATCCCTGATCTAAAATTGTAGATGATACACTAGTGGGTAGTCATTGACATAAACACACCAATGCTCAATGCAACAAACCCACACACAAACATCAGAGAATGTGTATACACTTTGATGTCTTGCAAAATGCCTGTTGTTCACATAGCTCAGCTGGCAATTCCCACTTCCTCCAATGTTTTCAATGACCCTGTCACCCCAGAACCAGATCTCACAGGTCAGGATGCTTCTACTGTATCAATAATACAGTAATGCAAATACAAAATACAGTAATGTAGCAGGGACCTTTCCCTATCTGACCAAACACCAATGTGAGGTAAACAGCATGCATAGTTACCAATCACAACGACTTAGTCAAAACTTCACACAGCTTTACTTACATAGCAGTTTCACACGAAGAATTCAAGAACAATAATAAGGCTTATTTAAGGAAAGACTTTCTGGTTAAGAGGTTTATAAAATCTACCAATCACTCAACATGGAGATTTAAAAACAGTAAGATGTCAAATTGAAAGCTTCATGTCAGAAGAAAACTTCAAGATGACTGATAAGACCATCTTTTCTCAAAGACTTACAATAGCAGAAGATGCCTCTATGTCTATCCTTTTAGGCGAGGAGTCCTATGTGGGCATGAAAATGCTCAAAATATCCTTTCTCCTCTCACTAAAGAAATCCCCAGGGAGGGGAGTTAAGATGGTGGAGGAGTAGCGGACCCTAAGTTTGTCTGGTCCCTGGAATTCAGCTAGATAGTTATCAAATCATTCTGAACACCTGTGAAAAGAGGCGATCTGAGAAAAGAAATGCTACAATTCTACAAACAGAAAAGCAACCACTTTTTGGAAGGTAGGCGGTGTGGAGACTTGGTATCCAGGATGATATATTTGAGAAAGCTACAGAGAGGAAGGAGCCTGCTTAAGAAGGCTACTGCAAAGTATTAAAAGCAGTAGGATGCAAAATTGGAAATTTTAGAGGAGTCTGCTACAATGGGGGACATCCCTGGATTAAAGGCACTCAGATGGCAAAGCAGATTGGAATCCCAGGTGGGACAGCATAGTCTCAGGATCCCCACAAGAAGAATGGGAGTAGCTGAGTGTGACAGAGTTCCAAGGCAGCGGAATGGGGAAGCAGAATGAAAACAACAAGTCTAGATGCCAGCTTTCTGCTGTGTGTTGCTGTAAACTGTAAACAGTAAACTATGAACAGCTGCATAGTCACACAACCACTCTCTGGACAGGGTCTCGGCAAAAGGCAGAAGCTCAGCAAGACATCCCACAAACTTCCATGAGGAACAGCATGGGACCAAGTCTCAGGAGTCCATAAAAGTTTGTGGAGACCAGAAACTTCAGCATATACCTGAGATAAAAACACTCCGTCACAGGCTGAGTGAAAAGAGTTTGGACAGAAACCAGGGAGAGAGTCATTGACAGCTTTTCTGTGAGGGTTCACTGAAGATGAGAGGTACAAACTTTCAGCTCTAGGGATAAAGATTCGGGCACCATGATTTTCATCCAGCCATCAGTGCTGAAAGCGTTGAAGGAGCAAAACAGGGTCACACAGTGCAATCAGAGCCACTTAAACAAAGCGCAATCAGAGCTACTTAAACAGAGCCCAGCACCCTGGCAAGGGAGGCGCAATTTCACCAGGACAAGAGAACCTGAGTATCGGTGCAAAAGGCCCTTCTACCAAATGACCAGCAGGAAAAACTGAATAGCACCATGTCTACAGATGATAGAGAAGCGCAAAACTTCGGTTCTTAGGGAAAAGAGTACATAGCATTGGTGGGGTTTTTTCAGTTCTTTCATCTTCCAGCTTTATTTTCATTCAGTTATTTTATTTTTTCAATTCTTTTATTCTTTCTCAATTTTTATTTTTTTTATTATTAGTCACCATAGAGTACATCATTAATTTTTGATGCAGTGTTTCATGATCATTATTTGCGTATAACACCCAGTGCTGTGCCCTCCTTAATACCCATCACATGATTAACCCATCCCTTCATTCCCTCCCCTCTGAAACTCTCAGATTGTTTCCCAGAGTCCAAAGTCTCTCATGGTTCGTCTACCTCTCTGATTCCCCCCCCCTTGAGTTTTTCTTCCCCTAATGTCCTCTGTGATATTCCTTATGTTCCACATATAAGTGAAACTATATGATAATTGTCTTTCTCTACTTATTTCACTTAGCATAATCTCCTCCAGTTCCATCCATGTCAATCAAATGGTGGCTGAGTAATATTCCATTGTATATATCAACCATATCTTCTTTATCTACTACCCTTTAACAGATGAATGAATAATTTTTATATATATACTATTTATATATAGTATATATATATAAAATTTTTGGTTTACTTTCACTGTATTTTATTTTTCTATATATATACAATTATCTTTCTTCGCTGTTTTGGGATATAGTTTCCCTTTTTTTTTAATTAACATATAATGTATTATTTGCCCCAGGGGTACAGGTCTGTGGATCATCAGGCTTACACATTTCACAGCAGTCACCATTATCACATACCCTCCCCAATGTGCATAACCCAACCACCCTCTCCCTACCCCCCTACCCCCAGCAACCCTCAGTTTGTTTTGTGAGATTAAGAGTCTCTTACGGTTTGTCTCCCTCCTGATCTCATCTTGTTTCATTTTTTTTCTTCCCTACCCTCCAAACCCCCCGTCCTGCCTCTCAAATTCCTCATATCAGAGATCATATGATAATTGTCTTTCTCTGATTGACTTATTTCACTCAGTATAATACCCTCTAGTTTCACCCACTTCATTACAAATGGCAAGATTTCATTTCTTTTGTTGGTTGCATGATATTCCATTGTAGGATATAGTTTCTTTTTCTTTTTATTGGATATAGTTTCTTTTAACAAACAGACCAAAACACACCCAAGATCTAGTTTATTGTTTTGTTTTGTTTTACTTCTTGTTTGATTTTTTTCTTATTTTGCTTTGTTTTTGTTTCTTCTGGTTTGTTTTCTTTTTTCCTTTGTTATTTTTATCTATTTTCTTCTATTTTTTCCTCAACATAACAACAAGATGGAGAAACTCACACCAAAAGAAAGAACAGGAGGTAATACTCACTGCCAAGGATTTTATCAATAACAGATATAAATAAGATGTCTGAACTAGAATTTAAAACAATGATTATAAAGATACTGGTATGGGCTTGAAAAAAATCAAAGAAGACAACCGAGAATTACTTACTGTATAAATAGAAGAGTAAAATCTAGTCAGGCCAAAATTTAAAATGTTATTACTCAGATGCAGTCACAATTGGAGGCTCAAACAGCAAAGATAAAGTAGGCAAAAGAGTGAGTCACTGATTCATAAGAAAAATCATGTAAAATAAGGAACCTGGGAGGGAGGGACTACAGGATCATGAAGGATGATTTCAAGAACTCAAATACCATAAAGCAAAATAATATCCAGATAATGGGGGCAGTCCCAGAAGATAGGGGGAGGGGAGATGAGCAGAAAAATTCATTTGAACAAATTAGAGCTAAGTACTTCCCTAATTTGGGGAAGGAAATGGGCACTCAAGTCCAGAATGCCCAGAAAACCCATTCAAGATCAATAAAAACAGGTCAATACCTTGACATATTAACAGTGACGCTTGCAATTTCAGAGATGAAGAGAAAATCCTGAAAGCAGCTCAGGACAAGAGGTCCTGAACATACAAAGGCAGACACAAAAAGCTGAGAGCAGGGGCGCCTGGGTGGCTCAGTCAGTTAAGTGACTGCCTTCGGCTCAGGTCATGATCCCGGAGTCCTGGGATCAAGTCCTGCATCGGGCTCCCAACTCCATGGGAAATCTGCTTCTCTTCTCACCTTCTCCTCACTCATGCTCTCTCACTGTCACTCTCTCAAATAAATAAATTTTTTTTAAAAAAGCTGAGAGCAGACCTGTCCACAGAGGCCTGGCAGGCTGGAAAGGACTGACATAATATATTCAACATGCATGCTAAATGGGAAAAATATGCAGCCAAGAATACTTTATCCAGCAGGGGTCTCATTCAGAATAGAAAGAGAGATAAAGAGTTACCAGGACAAAGAGAAACTAAAGGAATTTGTGAACACTACACCAGCTCCACAAGAGATATTAAAGGGGATTCTTGAGCAAAGAGAGAACCCAAAAGTAACAAAGGCCAGAAAGGAACAGAAACAATATACAGAAACAGTGACTTTATAGGTAATACAAAGGCACTAAATTCATATCCTTCAATAATTACTCTGAATATAAAAAAAGACTAACTGCTCCAATCAAAAAACAGAAGGTAACAGAATGGATTAAAAAAAAAAAAAAGACCCATGAATATGCTGTCTATAAGAGATTCATCTTAGACCCAAAGACACATCCAAATTGAAAGTGAGAGGTTGGAGAATCAATTTATCATGCTAATGAACATCAAAAGAAAGCTGGAGTATCCATCCTTATACCACACAAACTAGATTTTAAACCAAAGACTATAATAAGAGATGAGGAAGGACAATGAGTCATAATAAAAGGGCCTATCCAACAAAAAGATCTGACAGTTGTAAATATTTATGCCCCTACATTGGGAGCAGGCAAAGATATAAGCCAATTAATAACAAAATTAAAGAAACACTTTCATGATAATAATAATACAATAAAAGTAAGGGACTTTAACTCCCCCACTCACAGAGAGGAAAGATCATCTAAGTAGAACAAGGAAACAAGGGCTTTCAATGACACACTGGACCAGAGGGACTTAACAGAAATATTCAGAGGATTTCATCTTAAAGCAACAGAATACACATTCCTCTCAAGAGCACATGGAACATTCTCCAGAATAGATCACATACTGCATCACAAATTGGGTCTCAACTAGAACCAAAAGACTGAGATTATACCATGCATATTTTCGAACCACATGCTTTAAAACTTGAACTCAATCACAAGGTAAGATTTAGAAGGAACACAGATACACGGGGGTTAAAGAGCAACCTACTAAAGAATAAATGGGACAACCAGGAAACTAAAGAACAATTAAAAAATACATTGAAGCAAATGAAAATGAAAACACAATAGTTCACATATTCTGGGATGCAGCAAAGGCAGTCGTAAGAGGAAAGGATATAGCAAAACAGGTCTTTCTCAAGAAACAAGATAAGTCTTTTTTTTTTTTTTTTAAAGATTATTTATTTATTTATTTATTTGTCAGAGAGAGAGCGAGCGAGAGCGAGCACAGGCAGACAGAGTGGAAGGCAGAGGCAGAGGGAGAAGCAGGCTCCCTGCCGAGCAAGGAGCCCGATGTGGGACTCGATCCCAGGATGCTGGGATCATGACCTGAGCCGAAGGCAGCTGCTTAACCAACTGAGCCACCCAGGCGTCCCAAGAAACAAGATAAGTCTTATACACACAATCTAACTTTACCCTAAAGGAGCTGGAAAAAGAACAGCAAATGAAACAAATCCAGCAGGAGGAAAAAAATAATAAGACCAGAGCAGAAATCAATGAAATATAAGTCAAAAACAGTAGAAGAGATCAACAAAACTAAGTGCTGGTTTTTTGAAAGAATTAGTAAGATAGATAAACCCCTGGCGAGCCTTATCAATAAGAAAAGAGAAAAGACCCAAATAAATAAAATCATAAATGAAAGAGGAGAGATCACAACCAACACCAAAAACATACAATTATAAGAGCATATCACGGGCAAATACATGCCGACAAATGTGGCAATCTGGAAGAAACGGATGCACTCCTAAACATGAAAACTACCAAAACTGAAACAGGAAGAAATAGAAAACCTGAACACACCTGTAACCAGGAAAGAAACCCAAGCAGCAATCAAAAATCTCCCAACAAGGAAGAGTCCAAGTCCAGGTGGCCTCACAGGGGATTCTACCAATCATTTAAGAAAGATTAATACCTATTCTTCTGAAGCTGATTAAAAAACAGAAATGGAAGGAAAACTTCTAAACTCATTCTATGAGGCCAGTATTACCTTGATCTCAAAACCAAAGACCCCTCCAAAAAGGAGAATTACGGACCAAGATCCCTGATGAATAGGGATGCAAAAATTCTCACCAAGATACTAGCTAATAGGATTCAACAATACATCAAAAGGATATTCACCACAACCAAGTGGGATTTATTCCTGGGCTGCAAGGGAGGTTCAACATCCACAAATAAATCAATCTGATATACCACATCAACAAAAAAAGGACAAGAACCATGCGATCCTCTCGACTGATGCAGAAAAAGTATTTGACCAAAATATATCATCATTTCTTGATAAAAACTCTCTGCAGTGTAGGAATAGAGGGAACAAACCTCAGTATCATAAAAGCCATTTATGAAAAGGCCACAGAGAATACCATTCTCAATGGGGAAAAACTGAAAGTCTTGTCATGTCAAGAACATGACAGGGATGTTCACTCTCACCACTTCTGTTCAACACAGTACTGGAAGTCCTAGCCACAACAATCAGACAACAGAAAGAAATAAAAGGCATCCAAATCAGCAATGAAGTCAAACTCTTACTCTTCACAGATGACATGATACTCTATGTAGAAAACACAAAAGACTCCACCCAAAAATTGCCAGAACTTATACATGAATTCAGCAGAGAGTAGCAGGATATAAAACCAATGTACAGAAGTCAGTTGATTTTCTATGCACTAACAATGAAGGAGAAGAAGAAGAAACCAAGGAATCAATCCCACAATTGCACCAAAAACCATAAGATCCCTAGGAATAAGCCTAACCAGAGGTAAAGGATCTGTACTCTGAAAACTATAGAATATTCATAAAAGAAACTGAGGAAGACACAAAGAAATGGAAAAACATTCCATGCTCATGGATTGGAAGAACAAAATATTATGAAAACACCCATGCTATCTGAAAGCAATCTACACATTTAATGCCATCCCTATCAAAATACTATCATCAGCATTTTTCACAGACCTGGAACAAATAATCCTAAACCTTATATGGAACCTGAAAAGACCCCAAATAGCCAAAGGAATGTTGAAAAAGAAGACCAAAGCTGGTGGCATCACAAATCCAGACTTCAAGCTGTATTACAAAGCTATAATCATAAAAACAGTATGGCACAAATACACACACATAGATCAGCTGAACAGAACAGAAAACCAAGAACTGGACCCTTAACTTTATAGTCAACTAATCTCCGACAAAGCAGAAAAGGATAACAATGGAAAAAGGCAGTCTCTTCAACAACTGGTGTTGGGAAAATTAGCCACAGGCAGAAGAATGAAACTGGACCACTGTCTTAAACCACACACAAAAATAAACTCAAAATGAATGAAAGACCTAAATGTGAGACAAGCACCCATCAAAATTGTAGAGGAGAACATAGGCAGCAACATTTTTGACCTCAGCCTCAGCAAATTCTTGCTAGACACATGTACAAAGGCAAGGGAAACAAAAGCAAGAATTAACTATTGAGACTTCATCAGGATAAAAAGCTTTTGCACAGCAAAGTAAACAGGCGACAAAACTAAAAGACAACCTACAGAAAGGGAGAAGATATTTGCAAATGATGTATTAGATAAAAGGCTGGTATCCAAAATCTGTAACTTATCAAACCAATATCCAAAGAACAAATAATCCAATCAAGAAATGGGTAGAGGGCGCCTGGGTGGCTCAGTGGGTTAAGCCGCTGCCTTCGGCTCAGGTCATGATCTCAGGGTCCTGGGATCGAGTCCCGCATCGGGCTCTCTGCTCGGCAGGGAGCCTGCTTCCCTCTCTCTCTCTCTGCCTGCCTCTCCATCTACTTGTGATTTCTCTCTGTCAAATAAATAAATAAAATCTTAAAAAAAAAAAAAAAGAAATGGGTAGAAGAAGTGAACAGACATTTCTCCAAAGAAGACATACAAATGGCCAATAGATGCATGTAAAAAACATTTAACATCACTTGGTATCAGGGAAATACAGATCAAATAAGAACCACCTCATACCAGTCAGAATGGCTAAAATTAACAACTCAGGAAACAACAGATGTTGGTGAAAATACGGAGAAAGGGGAACACTTTTACACTATTGGTGGGAATGCAAACTGTGCAGCCACTCTAAAAAACATACTGGAGGTTTCTCAAAAAGTTAAAAGTACAGCTACCCTACAATCCAGCAATCACACTACTAGGTATTTATTCAGAGGATACATAGTCACTGGAAGGGGCACATGCACCCCAATGTTTATAGCAGCAACGTCCACAATAGCCAAACTATGGAAAGAGCCCATATGTCTATCAAGAGATGAATGGATAAAGAAGATGTGGTGTATATATATGCAATGGAATTATTACTCCACCATCAAAAAGAATGAAATCTTGCCATTTGCAAAGATGTCGATGGAACTTGAAGATATTACGCTAAGCAAAATAAGTCAGTCAGAGATGAACAAATACTGGATTATTTCACTCATACATGGAATTTAAGAAACAAAACAGATGAACATAGCAAAGGGAAGAAAAAATAAGAGGAAATCAGAGATGGAGACAAACCATAAAAGACTCTTAACTATAGGAAACAAACTAAAGTTTGTTGGAGGGGAGGTGGGTGGGGGAATGGAGTAATTGGTGATGGGCATTAAGGAGGGTACTGGATGTAATGAGCTCTGGGTGTTATATGCAACTGATGAATCACTAAGTTCAATCTCTGAAATGAGTAAATAAATAAATATTTTAAAAAAAGTAATCCCCAGAAGTAAATCAGTTCCCAATCTGACATTCAACTTCTGCAGCAGGGCAGAGAGAGAAGTTCCCCAGCTGATTCTGACAAACCCCCACAATACTAACAAATAAATAAAATTCAGTAAGATTCAAACCAACAAAACTAGTAAATGTACCCTCAAAAGAAAAGCAAAATGAGTATAATCTTAGTAATAAACACAAATATAAAAGTGAAATTAAAAATAAGCCAACAATGTAACATCATACTAGAATCCACACCGACTAAGCAGGACTTACCACAGCAAATCAAAGGTAGCTGAACATTAGGAAATATAATAAGAATAACCAGAAACAATTCCGAATGTCAATTATTTCACTGTAACTCTCATTTTTTTATTAAAAAATAAAATGCAAAATGGGAAGGATATAGCTGTTAACTAGCTCTCTGAGTGCGGGCAACAGATGTTTAAATTCCTGTAACTTCTTGGAATGCCTGGGTGGCTCAGTCATTATGCATCTGCCTTCAGCTCAGGTCATGACCCCGGCGTCCTGGGATCGAGCCCCAAATGGGGTTCCCCACTCTGTGGGAAGCGTGCTTCTCCCTCTCCCACTCCCCATGCTTGTGTTCCCTCTCTCACTATGTCTTTCTCTGTCAAATAAATAAATAAAATCTTAAAAAAAAAAAAAAAAAGGCCTGCAACTTCTTAACCTCTGCCATAGACCCAGAGGTGCACATCACTTAAAGATGGACAAAAGGGCAGCCATGGAGTGAACTCTACTTCAACGCTCACTCCCTTAAGGAAAGCGGCACTCCTCATCCTAAAGACCAGCCCAGGCAGCATATGCCCTGCATACCATTCTCCGTCACCGCCAGGGTTTGAGCATCCCCGCTCCCGCATGCCACATCAATGACCTTCAATCCTTTAAGCCCAGCTACCAGCATTGGGATGGCTTCATCTTCACTGGAGCCTTCAAACAGATAGGACAATCGTTACTGCAAAATCCACAAGAGAGGCAACCTCCCACTGCAAGCTTGAGCTGGCTCAAGGCAAATGTACCGTGGCCTAGTCGGCCGTAGTTCCCTCGGCCCCAGGTATACAGTTCCCCCTCGGCAGTGATAGCCGCACTATATGTGCTTCCACATGCGATATGCACCACATGCTTTCCAGCCTGTTTTCCAGAGAAAGCAGATATCACCTTAGGCTCTTCCAAAGGCCTGCGGAGAGAAAGGAAACAAATGTGAATGTCCTTCTACACATGCCCTATTGGTGTTAGCAAAGAAAATAACTATCAGGGTTCCAAGACAGTTTGTCCTTCCAGGCACCTTATGAAATAATTAAGAAACACAGAATTCAAATACCCAACACTTCCATGATTAAATGTTTACTGGGCACCTAATGCCAAGCATGGCATCCAGCAGGAATATCAAAACAGGTTTGTTAAAGACTCATACAATCAAGTCTCGAGCAGCTTTGTTCATAGTGGTCCAAAACAGTGACCCATCCATAGACCACTCAGCAACAGGAACAAAGCAACTACTGACATACCTAACAACTTGGCTGAAGTTCAGGAACTCTGCTAAGTAACAGAGCCAGGAACAAAATACCACATAGTGAGAGAAGGCAGATCAGGAACTGGAAGTAGAGAGCAGGGGTTGATTGCAAAGGGGTCCAAAGAAAGTAGCAGGGGCATCAGAAATGTTTTCTCAGTTGTGGTGGTTCCCCAACTGTGTGCATTTGCTGAAACTCATCAAATTTTACTCAAAACAAATGGATTGTAAACCTCATACCGACAGTTAAAATTCATACATTTGTTAAAAAAAAATGAGGAAGGAATGAAGGAGCAAGGCTTACTAATCACCTTCCAATCTATATTTTGTAAATGAAAAGTAGGAGGCAGTAAGGATTCATTAGATTGAAGTCTTAGTAGTTGGCTCTTCACTTTCAGAACTAGCAAAATGCCACATATTTATAATCCAGAATATGTGTACTGTGATTGGCAACACGCAACTCTACCGTCTCCAAAGACATGGTTTACTAGCTTTGTGAACCACTATTCTGCAAAATAAATAAATGCACATGTTTATAAATATAAATAAAATAATACAAATATTAATAAATGCATGGGCACACACAGGCACAGGGAGTGCTGAACAACCCTAATCTGATACTTCTCCCTCCTGTTCAGCCCAAGTTTCAATCCTCCAAAGTTTCCTTCCAACTCCTACCATCTTCACTGATCTCTTTTTCTTCCCTCAATTTCTCGAACAATGGACAAATAATTTAATTTAGCATCTAGCACTTAATCTCAACTCAGTATTATATTGTTACTAGTTTTTTGTAGTTTAGTACAAATTACAAATAACATAAAAGAAGCAAAAAACTAAGGTCTCCAGTTTGTATCTCCATGTGAATGGAAAGTTCCATAGAACTTTCAAGTTCTAGGTGTCCCACACATCTAACCCCCTTTAAGAGTCTGAGAATAGGGGCACCTGGGTGGTTCAAGGCGTTAAGCCTCTGCCTTCAGCTTAGGCCATGATCTCAGGGTCCTGGGATCGAGCCCCTCATCTGGCTCTCTGCTCATCAGGGAGCCTGCTTCCCCCTCACTCTCTTACTGCCTCTCTGCCTACTTGTGATCTCTGTCAAATAAATAAATAAAATCTTTTTAAAAAAATAAGTAAATAAAAATAAAAAAGAGCCTGAGAATAACAACAATTCTAAATTCTACAATTTCCATTCCTTTGTTTCACACAATCATTTTATCACATTTGTCTGAATCCCTTACAGCACTACCAACTTTGGAATATTTCTCCTGAATACTAATACATAATACACATTGCTCAGCTTTTTTCACAGTCTGAGAGTCTACCCAGGGGATGTCCACTTCCATACCACCATACTGATAAGGGGCTCAGACTCCTCTCAACTCTGCTGTTCATGCCTCTTTCCCCCTTGAAGTAGGGATGCATCTTCAATTTTAATCTAAGGCCAAAGTTTTTCTCTACCAGGCTCCCCACTCAAGCCAGCAACATATTAAATGGTTCCCACCACTCTGTGGCAGCTGTGGGAACTCTCCATTTTTACAACCCTGCACTTAGAACAACCATTTTGTTTTATTCCTGGTCTCTCACAATAATCAAAAGCTCCCACAAAATAGGACACTAAGAAATTAGTGAGATTTGTACCATGAAAATGGAATGGCTTAAGGAAAGGAGGACCTTATCTGACAGAGAAGTGTTTGTGAATGAAGAAACAAGTAGTATGGGATTTGCCTTAGGAAACTCCACAGTGTGGGGTGTTGATATGTGCAGTTAAAACGGGAATAGCAAAAGCTGGAAGCCATGAATCTGGGAGAGAAGAACAGGATGGCCAACTGATGTCATCCTCTGTGCTCTGGGCAGAACTCCCATAGCATAACCCAGGGGCTGACATATCTTGACAGTCTTTCCATCCTAGCCCTACATGTTCGAGCAGCTGGAAAACAACAAGCCACAATTTTCTTTTCCATCCTATTTTGAATACAGCAATTCAAAGGGAAAGCAAGTCAATTATAAGAATCAACCATACGTACACAGTATCCCCATGGCCCAGTCGTCCACCATCCCCACAACCCCAGGAGTACACTTCTCCCGTCGCTGCCAGAGCCAAGTAGTGGTGACCATCAGAATGGGCAGCGATCTTTACAATGTTTCTGGAGG
Organism: Mustela erminea; assembly: GCF_009829155.1. Lineage (NCBI taxonomy): Eukaryota > Metazoa > Chordata > Mammalia > Carnivora > Mustelidae > Mustela > Mustela erminea. The sequence goes on from NC_045618.1 coordinate 27,864,966, forward strand.
CAAGACCCTGGACCAGCTGTGGGGCCTAAAAGGGTAAAAATGGGAAGAAAATTACTAAGCAGTCCAAGGACAATGAAAACAGCATAACTCTTCTCAATTATGCATCTCATTTTAACAAACTCTCCTCAAACTAAAAAACATGAACTTCTAGAGGCTGCCATCCAATCATCCAGATGCCTTGCCCACTACCAACAGAAGAGCAGGCAGCCTCCAAGTGCTCTGTGACATGATTAGGCTACCTCCACACAAGTGAAATTCACAACTCAAGGTAAACAGCACCTTCCTTTAACAGGAACATGCTCTATCCCCAGAAGGCCCAATTCCCTCATTTGTTACTATCTGGACCCCAAAGTATACTGAGTTTACACATGGAAAATTAACTTACAAATGGGAATCATGATGGGCAATGCATGTTACTGTAAAGAGCTCCTGATCTTTAACGACTAAGAAATTCTTCCCCAAATGATCTCAATTATTTAAGATTATTAAGTACAACTAGTAAAACACAATGAAAAGATGTTTCTAAATCTTCAGAAATCAAAATGGCTTACAGACTAGAATTCTGTAGCACCTGTAAAAGAAAAGTGCCCACAAAGGGAAGTGATCTAGGCCCCAGAACACCCACCAGCGTGTCACTGTTGTAGGCCTGAGTGTACACACGGCCATTCCTGGACAAGATCAGGAAGCGCTTCTCTGCACAGGCAATCTGCGTGACCCCCAGGTTGGCAAGTCCTTCACACTGAATTGGACCAATCACATTGGCATAGTATTTCCATCCTATTAACCCCCATCCTATGACTTCTTGCAATGATCCCTGTAAGATAACAAGATAAGGAAACATTTTCTTATAGTGGCAAAAATACTTCTTTCTTCAAGACGAAACCAGAGAGGGAGCCAAACCCATAAGAGACTCTTAATCTCAGGAAACAAACTGAGGGTTGCTGGAGGGGAGGGGAGTGGGAAGAATGGGGTGGCTGAGTGATAAACACTGGGGAGAGTATGTGCTATAGTGAGTACTGTGAATTGTGTAAGACTGACGATTCACAAACCTATACCCCTGAAACAAATAATACATTGTATGTTAATAAAAAAAGTTATATTGCACTTTATAAAAGCAAAAGCAATGAAAACTTCAGGTATCTACATAAAGTGTTTTGAGAAACTAAGAACAAAACAAAACAAAACAAAAGAGTATTTCTTTCTTACTTCAAAAGAAAGAAAAATTTATGCTAAGAGTAACACTGAGGTATCATAGAATAAAAACAAAGCATGTAAAGAAAGCTGATCTAAAACATCAAAATAAGTTATAACATTCCATATTACCTCATTTAACAGGTAAGATGATGAAGAAACTGAACAGGCTATTCTTCCACACCATTTCATTTTAACAGAAACCACTAAAAAGTAATATAAGTAGAACTTAAACATACTTTTAAATGCTTGGCCTGTATCAGGTTACCATTTTTGTCATAACAGGAAGAAACCTGAAAGCCTAAGTACGAGGCTGAGAAACAAGTAATCCTAATGCTGGGTGTGGGTGAGAAGGATCAAGTTGTATGTGAGCAGTTTTGTGATAATCAGCTAATGTGTCCACCCACATCAAGTACATCACCACTGGTGTATGCATATGCGCAAACAGAACAAATGTACAAGGCTAATCATTGCAGCAGTATTTGAGCAGCAAACTTCTGGCAACACAGTGTCCACCAAAAAAATCATGATAGATCCATACATAGAATACTGAGTTGCTTTAAAATAAACAAAGAAGTTCTATTTATTAATAGATAAAGCTCCTCAGTATATACTGTGTAGTGAAAAAAACAAGCTACGACAGGCTACCACTATTGCTAATACCAGAGATATTAAAAGGATATGTAAGAGATAAGTTAAAAGCAGCAGGTACAAAACCAGGCAGACGAGGGGACAGGAAAAAGAATCTAACAGTGTCCTTGCACTTAATTTTGACTTTTGAATCATGTGAATATACTTATTTGGGGGAGAAAAAAAAAAGACTCTGAAATCATACATAAATCATATTAAAAATAAAAAGTTAGACCTGGATACAAATCCAGGATTATTCTTCGTGATCCTGGCAAAATTCACTGCCACTACAAATGGCAGTCTTCTCGTCAATATAATGGGACAGTACTGTGATGAACAGATGTAACTATGTATGTGAAGTCCTCAGGGGGCCTACACTGGCAGGCTCTTCACACATATAGATTAGTGCTACCACTGCTCTGAGTAGCATCAAGATAGTCCATGGTCTAAGCTCCTATGTACAAAAAAGGCACTGGAACTTCCCTGAGGAAGGCAGGGTGGTTGTTTGCATAAAGGAGAGCTCTATGGGGACACATCCCCTGACAGTGAAACCTGGGACAGTGGATTGGGTCCTACACCCCTGTGCACCTCAGCTTGCTCATCACTCACTGTGACCACTGACAACACTTTAAACTGTATACATGTTTAAAAGCTGTAACCAGCTCCACCCCCAACACCAGAAAAAGTCTCCATATTGGCACAGGGTGAGAATCTAGGAGTGCTACTAACTGTAGAACATACAAAGAACACCGGTTTCTCACATACCTTATGAGATGTTGGTGAGCTACACAGAGGCGGCATACAGGGAGTAGCGAGGCGGTCTAAATGGGCCATGACAACAACTGCAGTTTGTCTTAAGTCAATGGCAAGCTCATTGTCTTGTGGAAGAGTAAGGTACCTCAGGAAACTCTCGTTGGGGCTCAAAGGACCAGACAAAAGCTGGGAAGAAAAGTAAGTAGACTTCGTGAGAATTGTGGAAAAATTAAAGTAACACAATTAGCCCTTAACCACTCTTTATATTTTGGTAGTCACAGTTATGCATTATCTGTAAATCTACTCCTTTTGGCCATTAAATGAGAAGTGTTACTGATGCAGTGACTCTATATATCCACATGTTTACACACTTGCTACAAAACTACACAGAGCAGTGCCTGCATATCTATACATGCATACTCCACACAGGTCAATGTGGCCCAGTTACCCTGCAAACTCACCCCTCCAACAGCCCTCAGAATACAGAGCAAGCTTCTTAGGAACACAGCAATGCACCGCAAACTGGCTTTGCAAACTGAAAACCAAAACCACTTGTTTAAACTTAAATGCCACCTACCCTTGAGAAAACCTAATGTTACCTACACATTAAGTAACAAATTTCATTCTTCTAAAGGCAGAATAAACTTACTCCCATTAAAGACTACCAAGTGATAGAAAAATTAATTTTAATGGAATGGCTGCCTTTCCAGGAAAGACCTACAGGATCAGACTTGTACCTCTAAATAGAAACAACCCCAGGAATTCAGACCCAGGAACTAAGCAGGCCCTCCTCTGCCACCAGTCTCACTGTTCTAGGACTAAACACAGTGATGACTTAGGTGATATGCTCCACACAGCGCTCTGCATATAGGAAGGGCCAACATAGTAAGTCACTATTTTTAATGCTCCTTTTCTAATATATACTTAAAAGTGTGTGTGTCAGGGGCACCTACTGAGTAGCTCAGTTAAATGTCCAAACCTTGATTTCAGCTCAGGTCATGATCTCAGGGTTGTGAGATCGAGCCCCCCAACTGGGCTCTGCGCTCAGTGGGGAGTCTGCTTGAGACTCTCTCCTTCTCTCTCTCTGCCCTCCCCCTGGGCATGCACATTTTCTCTCATTAATAAAGAAATAAATCTTGGGGCGCCTGGGTGGCTCAGTGGGTTAAGCCGCTGCCTTCGGCTCAGGTCACGATCTCAGGGTCCTGGGATCGAGTCCCGCATCGGGCTCTCTGCTCGGCAGAGAGCCTGCTTCCTCCTCTCTCTCTGCCTACTTGTGATCTCTCTCTGTCAAATAAATAAATAAAAATCTTAAAAAAAATAAAAATTAAAATTAAAAAAAAATAAAGAAATAAATCTTAAAAAGAAAAAGAAGTATGCATATCAGATTTCGTTCTGTGCTGAAGTGCAGCTGGCACTTACTGATCTGAGGTCTTCTCCATAAATGGCATATGGAGGAAGATGTATCTGACTTCACTAAGCAGGGTCAAAACAAATAAACATTAACCACTAGGCAACTACATGACCTCACAGTAAAGCACATCCTCTGGCCCAGGCACACTCCATCCCACACAGCTGAGCCTCAAGTCCTCGTGCCGCCTCCCTACATTATCAGTGCAAGTGACCATAAGGATGTGCTTGACTTTGCTTCTGAAATATTGTCAGAATGTTTACCCTACTAACTAACTCCTTCATGGAGGTAAGCATGCCTTCTTTACATCTTCCAGAGCATCTTAAACTTACTCCCCATCACAAACAAAGCAGAGCCAAAGCAAGTTTCTAGGCTGCTAGAAACACACAAGCACTAAACCTACAAACACAAAGGGCTCAATGGCTCCAGTTCAGCAGAAAGAAAACTGCAAGGTCAAAAAGGAGCAGAGGAATCTCTCTAAAAGTACAAGTTGATAAATGCCAAGAAGTACATTCTTCCTACAGAGTACACACAATCCAGAAGACACACACAGAGGCCACGCCATCTGAAACTCACCCTACGACATTCCACACCTATCCCACATCTGACTCACTCTCTCCCCTAAAGACAACCACTGCCAAAGACATGCATTCTGGTCTTTTAATTTATAAAAGTCTAACTCTTTTAGGATAACTGAATCAAGACAGCTATTTAAATGCAAAATCTTGTTATGATACTTACGTGAGTATCACCCTCTGTATGAGGGGCATCTTTACTGCAGATGATGCTCTGGAATCTTTGCAGCAAAGGGAGAAGGGGAGCGCTGGTGCCCTGGGCAGACCGCTCATTGTCAGTTTCCTGGGTCCCACTGTCCCACAGTTGAAGCAACAACAGGATGGCTGATAACATTTGGCTGAAAGAGAAAATACCTTTATTCTCTAGCAAAAACAAATTAGCTTTTATTGCCATGGTCTGTCAAAAATAAAAGGCAGGTTAACTAACTAAAATAGAAGAAATACTTTATATTTGAAAGGATACTACTAAAATAATCCCATGAAACCAATTCTTGGCAGTAAAATCACTGAATCAATGTCAAGATTTTAGCACACTCGAAGATATCCATACACAAGATATCCACACTCGAAGGATAAGAAATATAAAATCAGTTAAGAAACTCAAACAAGAATTTTTTCTATGTTAAAGGAAGCTCCACACCAAGCATGGAGCCCAACCCAGGGCTTGAAATTACAACACTGAGCCAAAATTAAGTCAGATGCTTAGCCGACTAAGCCACCCGGGCACCCCTCAAACAGCTTTCTAAAGGGAAATCCTAGGACCTTAATTAATGGAATAAAAATCACTTGTGAGAAAAATTAAAAGAAAAAAAAAAGAACAGCTCCTACACCACTAAAAAGTTAAACACATACATAGTTAAACACTACTAGAAAGTTAAAAACATAAAAAAGGAAATAAAGAAAACCTAAGCATAACCACGTCTGAAAGAAGAGGAAGTCCTGGGATGGGATATGGCTCTTTGATTATAGAAGACCACCACATGCTTTATACAATTACAAATATTTAGTGAAATCCCATAAAATGAAACAAATGTTCAAATAGAGACATTTCCCTGAAATGCTCTCAGCCTGAGGCACCCCTCACCTAAGAGTGCCTCTCTGCACAGCCAGCTCTAATAGGATGGCCAGGGCCAGGTGCTGGTCCTGCAGGGGGATGGTTCCTGGCCCTTTGGTACCAGGCGTTCCATGAACATCCCTGAAATGAAAGAACAAAGTAACATGAGAGCTTAAAGATAGCATGTATATTTTTAATATTTAAAATCAAGTTTCTGAGACTTATTACTCGAATTTAATAAGAGATTTTAAAGCATATAATTAATTTGTAAAGATATTTTCTTATTAAAAGAATTAATTCAGATACTATAAGATGACTACATTAGAAAACATATTCCAGTTTCCATAGCATAAAATTATTTTTATCAATATTCAAGTCATGAGTAGAAAAATGTTTAGATATGTCTCCACTTTCAAGGACATGTATGGCTATTAGAATATCCACATTCCTCAATGGAAATGGAGAAACATTAACTTCTAAAACTATCTGGCAAATAAAGGAAAATGTCTATGCTTATTTTTATCTCTGATCAAAGGAATATTTCAACTTTCCCCCAATAAAAAATAACAAGTCTTCTTGGGTTAACCAAGATAGGAAGGGAGGACCTTCCAACATCACCATTACGGTTGAATTTTGAAATTACAGTTGACCCTTGAACAGGTTTGAACTGTACTGGTTCGTTTATACAAAGATATTTTTCAATACGTATGTTGAAAAAATTTTTAGAGATTTGCAATAATTTGAAAAAACTCACAGATGAACCATGTAGCCTAGAAATACCAAAACTTTTAAGAAAAAGGTAGTATAATAAGAATACAGTAAATAATAGATATAAAATATGTGTTAATCCACTGTTCAGGTTACCAGTCAGGCTTCCGATCCACAGTATGCTATTAGTTTAGTTTGGGGGAGTCAAATGTTATATGTGGATTTTTACCTGTGTGGAGACTGGTACCCCTAGGCCCCATATTGTTCAAGGATCAACTGTAATTCCAAGGCTATTTTCAGGGCCCCTAGCCTTAAACCTTGTTGAAATGCCCTCATCAGCACGCTAGGGTGCTGAACTCACAGCCTGTTGGCATAGAGACCAGAGGTGTCCCTGAGTACTAGACAGGACACAGCAGTGACCTCTGGCAAAGGAATGAGAAAACACTCACTTTTCCTTTAATTATGTCCTTACTGCTGAATTATGTCTTGAGTACATACATTTTCTTTATTTTTTTCTTTTATTTTTTCAATGTTCCAAGATTCATTGTTTATGCACCACAGCCAGTGCTCCATGCAATACATACCCTCCGCCTGACTTTATATTTAAAAACTCTTAACAAAAATACATAGCACCCAAGACCAGAGTTCATGGCTTTCCTTACCAAAAAATGATTCACATTCAAAAAATTTTTAACACTAACATGAATAGATGTAGGTTTAAACATTTTGATCTTGAGTAGTTGTTTAATCCCACATTGTCCATCAAGACAATACCCCTCACTCAGAATGGTAACATCCACATTCTCACTGAGAGGCCCATAACAGGTGCTCAAACACTTTATGAATGACTAATTTCCAAATCATAAAATATCTGAAAAAAATACATTACAAAAGCATCTTTCATTTTCCACCTGATTCAATATGACAGCCTCCTGGGTCTAATCAGAATATCAAAATCAAATCTTTGAAAACCTAAAAACCAAGATCTAGAATCACAGAGCTGAGGATGGCCTGGAAACACATACCACAAACCTTCTGCTCTAAAGAGAAGAAAGTGAGACGAGACTTTGAAGCATGTTAGAACCATTCATGTAGTAAGATAAAAAAACAAAAAAACTCACCCTGTCACGACAGATCTGAGGAACCTGGTTGCTCTCTCTACCACTTCCAGCCACACAGAAGACACGGTGCTCTCATCAAAGAGTGAAGCCTCAGGCAGGGCTCTCAAGGCATCCAGGGACTCCTGCAACAGCTCGCTGCAGAGATCCGCATCCTCCCCTGGGCACACACATGCATCAGAGGAGGCCACCAATTCCTCAGGCAACAATGACAAGTAAAGCCCTCCCCACTTTCTCAGACGGGCCTCCTACCCCATCATGTGTGAGGAAGCCACTGTTCCATTTTCAATCCCTCACTTTCCTCTCAACAAGATACTCCAAGAACTCAGGAGATTAGAACTTAATACTAAGTGCCCCAAAGTCAGTTCTTTATTTTATGACTCTGTCATGTGCAATCCTAACTTCTTGTTCTAGAAAATAAATCAGCATTGATGTACACTGTAGTGGTTTAGCTGGGATGTATGCACATACATACTTTTTCTTTCTTTCTTTCTTTTTTTTTTTTTTTTAAGATAACAGTCCTAGAAAATCAGACAGACTGAAGCCTCTCATTCTACAAACAAGAAAAATGAGGCACAGAGAGCATACAGGATCAGCCCAAGGGCATGTGGTGGCAGAACTGAGAAGATAATCCAAGTCTCCTGATGTGGGGAACTGAACACTCTGGGCCCACATACCTGACCGCCAGGCCCTGCGTAAGAAGGCAAAGGCAAAGGAGAGAGCTGCTCGGGATCCAACTCTTGCAAGACCTTCCACTCCTTTGCCTGTGGGCCGGGAACTGTGGGCAACACACATGGGAGATGTGATAACTGGTTAGTCAGAGGAATGTGCAAATACTAAAATAAAATAAGTAACATGTAAGGATGTGTATAAAAAAATGTGATGAGGGCGCCTGGGTGGCTCAGTGGGTTAAGCCGTTGCCTTCGGCTCAGGTCATGATCTCAGGGTCCTGGGATCGAGGCCCGCATCGGGCTCTCTGCTCAGCAGGGAGCCTGCTTCCCTCTCTCTCTCTCTGCCTGCCTCTCCATCTACTTGGGATTTCTCTCTGTCAAATAAATAAATAAAAAATCTTTAAAAAAAAAAAATGTGATGAATAGATTTCTTTAGACAGCAGAATGTCAATGTGTGACTTTTAGTTTCATATATAAAAACTTTTATCAAATGTTCTTTGTAAAGGAAGTTTTCTCTTTAAGAAAAAGATATTTAGAAAGAATTTTAAATGACCTGCTGAAATGTCCACAAAATGATCTCTGGGAACTGATATTATGAGTCAGGGAAAGACACATGATAAACAGAAAATTAACTGATAAATACATAAATGGGAGGTTAAAGGTCATGAAGTAATGAAAAGGCAGTGAGGGGGTTGAAGAACACACAGAGAACAATACGACAAATGCCTGAGACAGCACCCAGAAATATGCAATCTGTATTTGCTTTGGACTCTCTTAGGTCTATATGATGACCAGATTAGAGACCCATGTATACATCCTATTCTCTTTCACCCCCATCCTGCTGAGCTTATCCTCTCCTGAATTTAGTACTTATCATTCTCATGTTTTTTAAGTTTTTTATTACTTATATTGTAAAGTTAACAAGATATGCTTGTTTAAAAAAGCTATACAAATGGCATACCATAGAAATCATTCTAAGAAAAACTAGAATATAAAAAGTGTACACTATAAACTCAATCATGCCTAGCAAGTAATTTTATTTTCAACTTTACACTGTTGAGTATTTCTACTATAGACCATATTCTTCAAACTTACTAAAACTCGCTTTCACTATTGGGGGAAATGCTATTAAAAATGGGTAATGATATGGAATCACTGTCCCAAGATACAACAGCAAGTAAAATTAGCAGTGAAGAATGTGGGGACCCCAGAAAGGCAGCTAGTATGCACATATCTATGAATCCTGAGCTTTAGGAGGGGGGCTCATGAGGAGACACAGAAAACCTTAATGAGTGACTGCCTCTAATAAGGGGACTGAGTGTCTGAGAGACAGGAATAATAAAATTTAAACTTTATTTCTGAATGAGAAATACAGCGGTCTTTGAAACAGAAAGAAACATGCTGAGTCTATTCAGATGAGGTAGGAGGAGCCCTCACCAGGAGAAAACTGCTTCAGAAGAAACATGAAACTGGGGTTCCCCCTCAGGCAGTTGTAACCTTGGCCCTAGAGAAAGAGCCCAACAGTCCTAAATCTGTACAGTGGAAGAACTGCTATAACTTCAGTAAGTCACTATTTTACAGATACTCAAGGAAAACAAACAAACATTAAAACAGCTTGGTCCCACACCCATCCACAGCAGTCAACTATCCAACCCACTGCTCCTTGGTAAAACCCATCACTATCCAATTAAGCTGAGAAATGAGGAAAAGAAATCTACAAAAACTTAGAAGATATCACTACACACCTAACAGAATAGCTAAAACAAAGAAGCAACAACACCAAATGCTGACAAAGATGTAAAACAACTAGACCACTGATACACACTGATGAGACTGTAAAACTGTACAGCTATTTTGGAAAGAGTATAGCAATGTCCTACAAACCTAAACGTAAGACATAAGAATTGAACTCTAGGGCATTTATTCCAGAGAAAGAAACAGGTTCACACAAAAACCTGTCCACAAATACTCTCAGCAGCTTTATTCATAATGCTCAACAACTGTTAATAACTGAGCTGTCCTTCAGTTGACGAATGGCCAAACAAAATGAGGATCACCTATGACACAGAATTCTACTATGCGATGATGATACATGCAACTACTTGGAAAAATCCCAAGGAGATAATGCTGATTGAAAAAAGCCAAGGTTACATACTAGACATAAAGAATAGATTAGGGGCTGCCAGAGGATAAGGCAGAGGGGAGGGGAAAAGGAGGTAAGTGTAATTTAAAAAGAATCCTGGTCCTGTACTCTAACTGCCTCAGTGGTAACAGAAATCCACACCTCTGATAAAATCATATGGAAACACATGCAAATATGCATGTACACACAAAAAGAGGTAAGAACATGTACAACTAAGGAAATCTGAGTGAGAGAGGTAATCTGTATCAAAGTCAATATTGTCATTGTGATAGTATACCACAGTTTTGCAAGTGGCTACCATCGGGGAAAAGTAGATGAAGGGTAGAAAGAATCTGCACTATTTCTTACAACTCCATGTGAACCCACAATTATCTGAAAATACATTTTTTTTTTAAAATTAGGAATTTGGGGCGCCTGGGTGGCTCAGTGGGTTAAGCCGCTGCCTTCGGCTCAGGTCATGATCTCAGGGTCCTGGGATCAAGTCCCGCATCGGGCTCTCTGCTCAGCAGGGAGCCTGCTTCCTCCTCTCTCTCTGCCTGCCTCTCTGCCTACTTGTGTTCTCTGTCAAATAAATAAATAAAATCTTAAAAAAAATAAAATAAAATAAAATAAAAATAAATTAGGAATTTGGCTGATTTAGTGAAAGGCAGATTACAATTAATCCATCAATACTTATGTAACCACAAAGGAAAAAACACAGAGAAAAATCAGTTGGGGTTTCAGCCACTTCTGCATCTTAGAGAATTCAGTCTCATTCAACAAACACACAGGAGTGCTTAGACAGTCTCAGAATCTACCACCCGCATATGCAGAACCCCTCTCTGATCAATGATCTCCATGATCATCAAAGGATCACTCACTTCCCAGTCAAGAAGGGAAGAAAAGACTGTGCTGCTCACTAACACCACAAAGGTAGGAATCCTCTGTCGCTTGGTTTAATTTACCTTAAAACTACTATCAAATACAGCACATGTAAGTGATTTCAACTAGATTTTTAAAAAAGTGAAACATGTTAAATTTAGCAAACAAAACTGGTAGACAGCTACATTTTGAAAAAATAAAACTTCATACAAGCCTTAACCATTCAGTTAATGTCTCAGAAAATGTGCTGATGTATACCAATATATTAAAAAAGATTTGCCTGAAAGAATCTCTTATAATAAAAGAATATCACATTAGGAAGAAAAAAATAAGCATCTAAACTACGTAAATATTCCCTATCCAGTAGTAAAATAAAAAAATGTATATATAATATTCAGACCCCATTTGCAAAAATCTAGACATGCATATCTACACTCTTGCTGGCTTCCAGTTACTAACAGGAAAGGATTTTAAAATAGGGGCACAAATTATGAAGCATAGTCTGTTAATCTGAGCAAATTAGCAAACCCATTCTCCATATTATACGAAACATACAAAAAAAAAATACAAGAACAAAATATCTTAAGATGAAAAACGGAACTATAGTGCAAGCTGTACTTAAACTTTCTTAAACAAAACAGCCTACATTTTATATTTAGCTGGTATCAAGATTCCTTCTTCATTATATTATTACCTTTTTTTGTCCACAGGAGGCAAAGAAATGCTGCTACTTTTCCACTTAACTTTAACATTCTCCTGGAAAACAGTTCTATTCAAGGCAATGAAATATCGTTCCAAGATGACCAGCCTCTGCTTGAGTCTCAGGGCTGAAAGAGTAGTAGTGGCTGACTGGATGGCCAGAGCTTGCTGCTCTTTAACCAACACAGAAAGACATTCCTTCAATTCATTCACATCTAGAAAATAAGAGAAGAAAATACCCAACCTCTCAATATCTTGCCTATAGTTTGCTACAATGCTGATAAAATGGATAATAGCAATAATATATAACACCTGAGTACTTAATATGTGCCAACAGTTTTAAGCACCTTACACACCTTACACCTTAAGCACCTTACAACTTACCTATGAGAATTAAGTAATTCTTAATTACTTAATACTCTACATGATTTTAAGGAGCAGGAAACTGAGGCACAGAGAATTTGCTCAAGGTGACACAGAGGATTATGGCACATGAGACAGACCACTCTTAGTCACCATGGTATGCTGTCTCTCTGAAGCACTGTAATAAAGCTTTTAATACAAAATTATAAAGCCAATGCTTCTCGGCAGCACATTTCCTACACACACAAAAAAACTCTATCCATTATATTCATGTTATGTAACCAAACTCAAAATAAAAATGTTTCAATAAAATTGTCTAGCATATATGATTCATGAAAGGTAATAAATTTACAGGAATATTTTGGAGGAAGATAAAATAATTACAATTGATGCTTAAACAACACAGTCTTAAGCTACACAGATCCACTTATACACACTTTTTTTCAATAAATACATTGGAAAATTTTTTGAAGATTTGCAACAATTTTTAAAAACTCACAAACAAATCACAAAGCCTAGAAATATCAAAAAAAACTTAAAAGGTATGCCATAAATGCAAATATATGTGTAACTACTATTCTATCATTTACTACCATAAAATATACACAAATCTATTATAAAGTTAAAAGTTATCAGCTTACACACAAAAATACTTACAAAACCCCTACAAGGTTAAGAGAAGTGTAAACAAACCTAAAGATGCAGTATTAAATCGTAACAGCATAAAATTAACCACAGTACATACCTAATGTAATGTACTACTCTAATAATTTCATAACCACTCCTGTTGCTATTGCAGTGAGTCAAGTGTTCCAAGTATCCGTTTAAAACAACACTAAATGCTAATCATCTCCACATGAGCAGCTGTCCCAGTAAATTGTGTATTACAGTAAAAAGTGATCTCTAGTAGTTCTGATGTATCTTTCACTTTGTTTAGTGCAATACTGTAAACCTTGAATAACACCATGGGATCCATACGTAGTGCCACTAATGATGCCGGATGTGCACCCAAGAAGCAGAGAAAAGTCACAACATTACAAGAAAAGGTTGAATTGTTTGATAAGTACTATAGATGGAGGTCTGCAGCTGTGGTTGCCTGCCGTATCAAGATAAATGAATCTGGTATAAGAACCAATGTTAAGAGGCACTTGGGTGGCCCATATCAAGACCCACATCAGCCTCCCTGCTCAGCAGGAAGACCGCTTCTCCTTCTGCCACTCCCCCTACTTGTGTTCCCTCTCTCACTGGGTCTCTCTCTGTCAAATAAATAAATAAAATATTTTTTTTAAAAAAAGAAGAGGAGGGGCGCCTGGGTGGCTCAGTGGGTTAAGCCGCTGCCTTCGGCTCAGGTCATGATCTCAGCGTCCTGGGATCGAGTCCCGCATCGGGCTCTCTGCTCAGCAGGGAGCCTGCTTCCCTCTCTCTCTCTCTGCCTGCCTCTCCGACTACTTGTGATTTCTCTCTGTCAAATAAATAAATAAAATCTTTAAAAAAAAAAAGAAGAGGAAATTCATGAAGCTGACAAAGTAGTCACACCAGCAGACACAAAAACATTGTACTTTCTACGAAATACCTTTTCATGCAGTACTAAAATTGCAGCTTTTTTTTTAAAGATTTTATTTATTTATTTGACACAGAGACAGAGATCACAAGTAGGCAGAGAGGCAAGCAGAGAGAGAGGAGGAAGGAGACTCCCTGCTGAGCTGAGTGCCGGATGTGGGGCTCAACCCCAGGACCCTGAAATCATGACCTGAGCCAAAGGCAGAGGCCTAACCCACCGAGCCACCCAGGCACCCCAAAAATGCAGCTTTTATGTGGGTGCAGAATTGCTGTAAGAAAGGAATACCTGTAGAGACTCTAATGATATTTGAGAAAAAGCAAAGTCATTATATGATGACAACCTAAAGCAAAAGAAGATGAAATTCAAAAGCTGGAAAATTTGATGCCAGTAAGTTGGTTTGGTAATTTCAGAAAGAGATTTGGCTTAAAAAATGTCAACAGGAAAAGCAGCTTCTGCCAATCAAGAGGAAGTAGACAAGTTCCCATATGCCATTCAGAAAGTCATTGAGGAGAAAGAAAACATGCCTGCACAGGTTTTTGATGCAGATGAAAGTGTCCTATTTTGGGGGGGAAAAAAAATTCCACAAACAGCATTTATTACTGAGAGAAGTGAGCACCAGGACTTAAAGCAGGCAGGGATAGATGAATTACACTGTTTTATACAAATGCAGTAGGTTTACAATCAGGACTGCCCTTATCTATAAAGCTCCTAACCCCCGACCAAGATAAGGGGCCAAGATAAACACCAACTGCCAGTTTTTTAGTTGTCCATCAAGAGGCCTGGATGAAAACCCTTTTTCTGGAAAAGAAAGGGAACTAATCAGTAACAAGAAAACATATGAAAGTACAAATCTCACTGGAAAGATAAATACATAGTAAAGGTAAGTGATTAATCACTTATAAAACCTCGCATAAAGGATAAAAGACAAGATTAGTAAAAATAACTACAACTACAATGACTAAAAGATACACAGGATAAAAAGATGTAAATTATAACATCAAAGCATAAAGCATGAGGGTGAGGGTAAAAATTCAGAGCTTTAGAATACTTTCAAACTTATGCTGTTATCAACTTAAAATAGACCGTTATAAATATATAACGGCATGCTAACCATAAAACAAAAACCTATAGCACATACATAAAATATAATGATAAGGATATCTAAGCATAACAATAAAGGAAGCCATCAAACCACCAAGGAGGAAAGCAAGAGGAGAAAAAAGGAACAAAGGAACTATAAATCAGCCAGAAAACAATTAACAAAACGGCAATAAGCACATACCTATCAATAATCAGTGTACATGTAAATACAGAGAATTCTCCAATTAAAAGACACGGAATGGCTGAATAAGCTGTCTACAAGAGATTCACCTACAGACATAAGGACACAGACTGAAAGTGAAGGGATGAAAAAAGATATTCCATACAAAGGACAACCAAAGCTAAGTGGGCATACTTACGCTTTTATCAGACAACACAGACTTAAAATAAAGACTGTATAAAAAGCCAAAGAAAAAGAAAAGCATTACATAATGATAAAAAGTAATAAAAAAAAAATAGTCCACCCAACAGAAGATATAACAGTTATAAATATTAAGGCACCCAATGTAGAAAAAATTAATATATAAAAGCACACCTCAACAAACATAAGGGAGAAAAAATATATCAGTACAGTAATAGCAGGGGACTTTAATATTCTACTTTCACCAATGAACAGATGATCCAGCCATAAAATTAATAAGGAAATATCACCTTAAACTATATATCAGACTAGATGGAATTAACAGATGTATACAGAAAAAAAAAAAAAGAATATACTTTCTTGTCATGACAACATGGAAATTCTCTAGGACAGATCACATATTAGAGCATAAGAAAAGCCTTAATAAATTTAAGGATACCAAAATCACATCAAGCAACTGTTCCAACCAAACTAGAAATCAATTATAAGAAAACTGTAAAATTCACAAATATGTGAAGATTAAACAACATGGTACTTGGCAACCAATGGGTCAATCAAGAAATCAAGAGGAAACAGAAAATACCTTGAGACAAATGAAAAGAAAAATACAGAAATACAGCCTACCAAAACTTACAGGATACAGCAAAAGCAGTTCTAAAAGGGAAGGTCACAGAGATAAATGCCCACATCAAGAAACAAGATACAGGGACGCCTGGGTGGCTCAGCTGGTTGAGCAGCTGCCTTCGGCTCGGGTCATGATCACGGCGTCCTGGGATCGAGTCCCACATCGGGCTCCTTGCTCCGCGGGGAGCCTGCTTCTCCCTCTGCCTCTGCCTTCCACTCTGTCTGCCTGTGCTCGCTCTCACTCGCTCTCTCTCTCTCTGACAAATAAATAAATAAAATCTTTAAAAAAAAAAAAAAAAGAAACAAGATACATATCAAATAATCTAACTTCACACCTCAAGGAACTACAAAAAGAACAAATGAAGGATAAAGTTAGTAGAAGGAAAAAAAAAAAACAAGAATAATGAAATAGGTAATAAAAAGACAATAGAAAATATCAATGAAATCAAGAACCGGTTCTTTGATAAGAAAAATGAAATTGACAAACAGGTAGCTAAAGTTACCAAGAAAAAAAAGAGAGAACTCAAATAAAATAAGAAATGAAAGAAGACTTGTTAATTTTAGCCATTCTGACTGGTGTGAGGTGATATCTCATTGTGGTTTTGATTTGTATTTCCCTGATGCCGAGTGATATGGAGCAGCACTTTTTCATGTGTCTGTTGGCCATCTGGATGTCTTTTTTGCAGAAATGTCTGTTCATGTCTTCTGCCTATTTCTTGACTGGATTATTTGTTCTTTGGTGTTGAGTTTGCTAAGTTCTTTATAGATTTTGGACACTAGCCCTTTATCTGACATGTCGTTTGCAAATATCTTCTCCCATTCTGTCAGTTGTCTTTTGGTTTTGTTAACTGTTTCTTTTGCTGTGCAAAAGCTTTTGATTTTTTTTTTTCTCTAGCTTCCTTTCTAGTCTTTTTTTTTTAATTTTTTATTTTTTATAAACATATATTTTTATCCCCAGGGGTACAGGTCTGTGAATCACCAGGTTTACACACTTCACAGCACTCACCAAAGCACATACCCTCCCCAATGTCCATAACCCCACCCCCCTTCTCCCAACCTCCCTCCCCCCAGCAACCCTCAGTTTGTTTTGTGAGATTAAGAGTCACTTATGGTTTGTCTCCCTCCCAATTCCATTTTGTTTCATTGATTCTTCTTCTACCCACTTAAGCCCCCATGTTGCATCACCACTTCCTCATATCAGGGAGATCATATGATAGTTGTCTTTCTCTAAAAGCTTTTGATCTTGCTGAAATCCTGATAGTTCATTTTTGCCCTTGCTTCCCTTGCCTTTGGCAATGTTCCTAGGAAGATGATGCTGCGGCTGAGGTAGAAGAGATTGCTGTCTGTGTTCTCTTCAAGGATTTTGATGGATTCCTTTCTCACATTGAGGTCCTTCATCCATTTTGAGTCTATTTTCATGTGTGGTGTAAGGAAATGGTCCAATTTCATTTTTCTGCATGTGGCTGTCCAATTTTCCCAACACCATTTATTGAAGAAGCTGTCTTTTTTCCATTGGACATTCTTTCCTGCTTTGTTGAAGATTAGTTGACCATAGAGTTGAGGGTCTATTTCTGGGCTCTCTAATCTGTTCCATTGATCTATGTGTCTGTTTTTGTGCCAGTACCATGCTGTCTTGATGATGACAGCTTTGTAATAGAGTTTGAAGTCCAGAATTGTGATGCCACCAACTTTGGCTTTCTTTTTCAATATTCCTTTGGCTATTTGACGTCTTTTCTGGTTCCATATAAATGTTAGAATTATTTGTTCCATTTCTTTGAAAAAGATGGATGGTACTTTGATAGGAATTGCATTAAATGTGTAAATTGCTTTAGGTAGCACAGACATTTTTACAGTATTTATTCTTCCAATCCAGGAGCATGGAACATTTTTCCATTTCTTTGTGTCTTCCTCAATGTCTTTCATGAGTACTTTATAGTTTACTGAGTATAGATTCTTTGCCTCTTTAGCTAGGTTTATTCCTAGGTATCTTATGGTGTTGGGTGCAATTGTAAATGGGACTGACTCCTTAATTTCTCTTTCTTCTGTCTTGTTGTTGGTGTAGAGAAATGCAACTGATTTCTGTGCATTGATTTTATACCCTGACACTTTACTGAATTCCTGTACAAGTTCTAGCATTTTTGGAGTGGAGTCTTTTGGGTTTTCCACATAGAAGTCCTGAGGCTAGGACTTCTAGTACTATGTTGAATAGCAGTGGTGATAATGGACATCCCTGCTGTGTTCCTGACCTTAGTGGAAAAGCTTTCAGATGTTAGCGAGGATGCAGAGAAAGGGGAACCTTCCTACACTGTTGGTGGGAATGCAAGCTGGTGCAAACATTCTGGAAAACAGTGTGGAGGTTCCTCAAAAACTGAAAATAGAGCTACCCTATGACCCAGCAATTGCACTACTGGGTATATATCCTAAAGATACAAACGTGGTGCTCTGAAGGGACACGTGCACCCGAATGTTTATGGCAGCAATGTCCACAACAGCCAAACTATGGAAAGAACCTAGATGTCCATCAACAGATGAATGGATAAAGAAGATGTGGTATATATACACAAGGGAATACTATGCAGCCATCAAAAGAAATGAAATCTTGCCATTTGCGATGACGTGGATGGAACTAGAGGGTATCATGCTTAGCGAAATAAGTCAAGTGGAGAAAGACAACTATCATATGATCTCCCTGATATGAGGAAGTGGTGATGCAACATGGAGGGTTAAGTCGGTAGGAGAAGAATAAAGAAACAAGATTGGATTGGGAGGGAGACAAACCATAAGTGACTCTTAATCTCACAAAGCAAACTGAGGGTTGCTGGGGGGAGGGGATTTCAGAGAAGGGGGGTGGGGTTATGGACCTTGGGGAAGCTATGTGCTATGGTGAGTGCTGTGAAGTGTGTAAACCTGGCGATTCACAGATCTGTACCCCTGGGGATAAAAATATATTATATGTTTATAAAAAATAAAAAATTTTAAAAATAAATAAATAAATAAAATTTTAAAAAAAGAAATGAAAGAAGAGCTGTTACAACTGATACTACAGAAGTACAAAAATTGTAAGAAACTACTATGAACAATTATACACCAACAAACTATACAACCCAGAAGAAATGGACAAATTCCTAGAAACATACAACTTTCTAAAACTGAATGAGAAAGAAACAGAAAATATGAAAAGGAGATTTAATCAGTAATAAAAACCTCCCCGCCTGGGTGATTCAGTCGGTTAAGCATCTCTCTTCAGCTCAGGTCATGATCCCAGGGTCCTAGGATCAAGCACCACATCAGATTCCTTACTCAGTCCCTCTCCTTCGGCCTGTCACTCCCCCCTTGCGCTCTGTCAAATAAATAAATAAAACCATAAAAAAAAAAATTCAGAAACAGATGGCTTCACTGTTGAATTCTGCTAAACATTCAAAGGAGAATTAATACCAACCCTTCTCAAACTCTACCAAAAAACTGAGGAGGAGAGAACACTTCCTAATTCATTTTATGAGACCAGAATTACTGATCTCAAAGCAAGATAATGACACCAGAAGAGGAAAAAAAAAAACAGTTACAGGCCAATTTCCCTAACTAACATATACACCAAAATCCTCAGAAATTAGCAAACTGATTTTGTCAATACATTAAAAGGGTGCTACTTCATGATCAACTGGGATTTAGTCCCAGGGACACAAGGATAGTTCAATACCCACAAACCAATCAATATAATATACATTAACAAAATGAAAAATAAAATCATAATATAAAATAAAAAGAAAAAATAAAATCATAATATAAAATAAAATTAAAATTAAAATCATAATATAATATAAAATAAAATAAAAATCATATGATAATTTCAATAAATGCAGAAAAAGCATCTGACAAAATTCAACATCCATTTAAGATAAAAGTTCTCAACAAAGCAGGTATAGACAGAATGCACTTCCAAGATAATAAAGGCCATATATGACAAGCTCACAGCTAACACTGACTTAACACTGAAAAGCTGGAAGCTTTCCTTCGAAAATTAGGAACAAGACAAGGATGCTCACTCTGACCACTTTTATTCAACACAGTATTAGAAATCCTAACCAGAACATTTAGACAAGCAAAAAAAACAAAGGTATCCAAACTGGAAAGAAAAAAATAAAACTGTCATTATTTGCAAATGATATGATACATAGAAAATCCTAAAGACCACAAAAAAAAAGAAAGAAAAGAAAGAAAAACTGTTAGAGTTAATAAACTCAGTAAAGTAGCAGGATATACATTAAGGAGGGCACTTAATGTAATGAGCACTGGGTGTTAAATTATATGCAACTGATGTATCACTAAATTCTACCTCTGAAACTAATAATACATTTTATTCTAATTAATTGGCTTTGACTTTTTAAAAAATTAATTTTATAAAAGCAGAATACAATTATCAATACACACAAATCCTAGTCATTTCTATAAACTAATAATGAACTATCACAGAAAACAATCCCATTTATAACTACAACAAGAAGAACAAAATACCTAGGAATAAATTGAACAATGAAGGTCAAAGACCCGTAAAAAGTATAAGACAATGATGAAAAAAATTAAAGATGGTGACATGGAAAGATAATCCATGCTCATGGACTGGAAGAATTAATATTGTCAAAATGTCCACACTACTCAAAGCAATCTACAGATTCAAAATCCCTATCAAAATTTCAGTGGCATTTTTACAGAAATAGAATGATCCTAATATTTATATGGAACCATAAAAGACCAAACAGCCAAAGCTATCTTGAGAAAAAAGAACAAAGCTAGAGGTATCACACCCCCTAATTTCAAACTATAATACTATGGTAATCAGGGCGCCTGGGTGGCTCAGTGGGTTAAGCCGCTGCCTTCGGCTCAGGTCATGATCTCAGGGTCCTGGGATCAAGTCCCGCATCGGGCTCTCTGCTTAGCAAGGAGCCTGCTTCCTCCTCTCTCTCTGCCTGCCTCTCTGCCTACTTGTGATCTCTGTCTGTCAAATAAATAAATAAAATCTTTAAAAAAAAAAAATACTATGGTAATCAAAACAGTATGGCACTGGCATAAAAACACACAAATCAATGGAACAGAAAAGAAAGTCCAGAAATAAACCCACACATGTTTGGTCAATTAATTTGTAACAAAGGAGCCAAGAATATACAATGGGGAAAGGATAGTCTCTTTAGTAAATCTTATTGGAAAAACTGGACAGACACATCCAAAAGAATGAAACTGGACCACTATCTTATATCACACACAAAAATTGACTCAAATGGCTTAAAAACTTGAACATAAGACCTGAAACCATAAAAATCCTAGAATTCAACATTGATGGTAAGCTTCCTGACACAAATCTTAGCAAGGATTTTTTTCAATCTGATACCAAAAGCAAAAGTAAACAAGTGGGACTCAACAAACTAAAAAGCTTCTGCAGAGCAAAGGAAACCATCAATAAAACGAAAAGGCAACCTACCAAATGGGAGAAAATATTTGCAAATGATGTATCTGATAAGGGATAAAAGGTTAACATCCAAAATACATTTAAAAAAAAATTCTAAAGGCGCCTGGGTGGCTCAGTGGGTTAAGCCGCTGCCTTCAGCTCAGGTCATGATCTCAGAGTGCTGGGATCGAGTCCCGCATCAGGCTCTCTGCTCAGCGGGGAGCCTGCTTCCCTCTGTCTCTCTCTGCCTGCCTCTCCATCTACTTGTGATTTCTCTCTGTCAAATAAATAAATAAATAAAATCTTTAAAAAAAAATTCTAAAACTCAATAGCAAAAAAAAAAAAATCCAATTAAAAATGAGAAGGGAAGGGCACGTGGGTGGCTCAATTGGTTAAGCCACCTGATCCTTTGGCTCAGATCATGAACCTGGATCGCAGGATCAAGTCCCAGGTCAGGCTCCCTGCTCAGTGGGGAATCTGCTTCTCCCTCTGACCCTACCCCCCTCTTATGCTCTCTCTCAAATAAATAAGTAAGATTTTTTTTTTTTAAAGATTTATTTATTTATTTGACAGAGAGATCACAAGTAGACAGAGAGGCAGGCAGAGAGAGAGAGAAGCAGGCTCCCCGCCAAGCAGAGAGCCCGACATGGGACCCGATCCCAGGACCCCGAGACCATGACCCGAGCCGAAGGCAGCAGCCCAACCCACTGAGCCACCCAGGCGCCCCAGTAAGATAATTTTTAAATTTTTTTTTAAAAAGAAGAGGAACTAAATAAACTAAGATACTATATATCTGTACCTATATCTATTATACCTCATTTTTAAAAAAGGAAAAATGAGAGTCACAGGCATCTGTGTAATGTAACAAAAGATCTAACATTCTTCCCTTTGAATTTTGGGTTGTTAAAGAAGGGGTGGGGTTGAAAACTTCCCAAATTCAACAAGATGTAAATCTACAAATCCAAGAAGGTGAGCAAATCTGAACAGGATGAAATCAAAGAAATCCAAATAAAGACACAGCATAATTAAACTAAAAACAAAGAAAATATCTTAAAAGCAGCCAGAGAAAAACACTTTAAATATGGTAGAATAACAATTCATGTAACAGCAAATTTTTCATCAGAAACCCTGGAGGACTAGTGAAAGCAACAAAATATTTTTGAAGTGATGAAAAAAGAATCATCAACCTAGAATCCTAAATCTAGCAAAAATGTCCTTTAGGAATGAAAGGAAAATCAAATATTCTCAAGTAAAGGAAAACTAAGAAAATACATCATCAGTAGAGCCACACTAAAAGAATGGCTAAAGGAAGTTCTCTAAACAGAATGGCAACAATAAAAGGAAAACCTTGGAGCTCAGGAAGGAAGAACACTGTAACACAGGGGTGAATACAATAGGCTTTTCTTCATCCCTTGACTTTTCTAAATTATATCTGAAGCTTTAGCAAAAAATGCTAAATGTGGTTATAAACATATGCAACAAAAATATTTAGGGAAATCTCTTGAACAGAAAAGAATAGAGGGAAGTAAGATTTCCATGTGTCAACCAAACTGGTTAAATGACACAACCAGCAAAATGTGCTTAGTTATGTATATGTAATGTATTAGACAAATCACTAAAAAGGCTACATCAAAAAAAATAAACTTAAAAACACTACAGATAAATCAAAATGGAATTCTAAAAATAGTCAAGTAAACCAGAGGGAGGCAGTATAAACAACACAAAAATGAAAAAAACAGAGCAAACAGAAAACAAAACAGCAGTCTTAAACTCTAATTTATCAAAAATTACATGAAATTCAATGCAAACAGTCTAAATATTCCAATTAAAAGACAGACATTGGTAGAGTGGACTAAAAACATATGACCCAACTATATGCTATCTACAAGAAAGTGACTTCAAATAGGCAAAATAAAAGTAAATGCATAAAGGGGTGCCTGGGTGGCTCAGTTGGTTAAGCACGGACTCTTGATCTCAGCTCAGGTCTTGATTTCAGGGTCATGAGTTTCAAGCCTTGTGCTAAGCTCCATGCTGGGTGCGGAGCCTACTTTAAAAAAAAAAAAAAAGTAAATGGATAGAATTAACAAAAAGCATACAAGCAAAAAATCAAAGGAAAGCAAGAATGGGTATACTAATGTCAAATAAAGCAGATGTCAGAGCAAAGATAATTACCCGGAATATAAAGCAATATTAAAAATAAGAAAATGGTCAATCCACCAATAAGACATAACAACTCTAAATGTACGTGCACCAAACAGCAAAAGATGCGACAAAAAAAAACAACAACTATATAGTCTTAGAGTTGGAGACCTAACATTTCTCTCAACAGCTGACAGAACAAGAGAATAAGGAGACAGAAAATTAGCAAGGTTATAAAAAAACACAACACCATAACCAACAGGATCTAATCAACATTTAGAAGACTCCAGCCAACAGCAGAATATACAACCATTCAGATTGTGTATACACAAATACACAAATATCAAAACAGATCATATCCTGGGCACAAAACAAACCTCAACAAATTTAAAAGAAGTGAAATCATACAGAGTATGTTCTCCGAAACAATGAAAAGAAACTAGAACTCAGTAACAGAAAATACTGAGAAAATTACCAAACTCTTGGGAACTAAACAACACACTCTTAAATAATCCATGGGTCAGAGAAAGAGGGAGATCAAAAAAATACGGACCTGAATAAAAAGGCAAATAAAATACATTAGAATGTGTGTGGCAGGGGAAGCTAAAGCAATCATGAGAGAAATGCATAGTACTAAATGGGTCACTTGAAAAGTGGGAAACTTTCAAATCAATAAATATAAGCTCCCATCTCAGCAATCTACGAAAAAAAACTAGCAAAATAAACCAAAAAGTTAGCAGAAAGATGGAAATAATTCAGAGCAGAAACTATGAGAATGAAAATGGAAAAATAGAGAAAAATCAATGAGACAAAGAACTGATTCCTGCAAAAGATCAATAGAACTGTTATACCTCTACGCAGGACTGACAAAACACAAAAAAAGAATAAACATAAATTACCAATATCAAGAAAGAAACAGGATCTACATATAATTAGAAGATACTAGGGAAAAACTCTACACATATAAATTATACAACTTAGACAAAATGGACTGATTCTTTAAAAAATACAAACTACCTCAATTCAGCAAATATGAAACAGATCATTTAAATTGCTGTACAACTATTGAGAAACCTGAATTCATAATTTTAAGAATCCCAAAAGGTAAATCACAAGGTCCGTATTGCTTCACTGGAGAATGTTACCAAACATTAAAATAGAATTAATACAGATTCTAAACAAATGCTTCTGGAAAAAAGAAAAAGAGCTACTTCACAATTCATTTTAAGAGACTAGTATTAGCATGATATCAAAACCAGAGACAGTACAACAAAAAAAAGTACAGAATATTGTTCTCGGGGCGCCTGGGTGGCTCAGTGGGTTAAGCCACTGCCTTCGGCTCAGGTCATGATCTCAGAGTCCTGGGATGGAGCCCCACATCGGGCTCTCTGCTAGGCAGGAAGCCTGCTTCCCCCTCTCTCTCTGCCTGCCTCTCTGCCTACTTGTGATCTCGCTCTGTCAAATAAATAAATAAAATCTTTAAAAAAAAAGAATATTGTTCTCATGAATATAGGCACAAAATCCTTCTCAAAATATTCATAAGTAGAATTAAGCAACATATAAAAAGAATTATACATCATGACCAAGAGGTTTATTCCATGATTGCAAAGCTGATTTAACAGTCAAAAACCAGACCCTTCATATTAATAAACTAAATGGAAAAAAAAATCATCAAGTGTACATCAAGTGATGTACAAAAAGCATTTGACAAAGTTCAACACTTACTCTTGATAAAACCTCTCAGGAAACCAGAATAGATACGAACTTCCTCACCTTTATAAAAAGCATCTACAAAAACTTACATTAATGTTATACTTAACAATGAAAAGACTGACTATTTTCCCCCTAAGATAGGAATAAAGTAAGGTTATTCTCCCCACTCTTAAAGAACATAGTAAAGAAGTTCTAGCCAGAGCAGTAAGGCAAAAAAAAAAAAATGTAATAGAAGGCAAATGGATTGAAAAGGGAGAAATAAACTGTCTATGTAGAAAATTTTTTAAAAATTTCCTAGTCAATTCAGCAAGGTTGCAGGACACAAGACAAACATAAAAAAAAAACTGTATTTCTATATACTAGAAATTAACACATAGGTATTAAATTACCAAAAAGTTATTTAAATATTTTTTAATTTAACAATTTATATGGAAAGGCAAAGGAACTAGAATTGCTAGAACAATAATGTAAAAAGAAGAAAATGGGAAGAACCAATCTATCCAATTTCAAGACTTACTCTTAGCTATAATAATAAAGACTGTGGTGTGGGCAGAGAGATACGTGGATTACTAGAACAGAAACAAGAAATGAGAAATAGAACACACAAGTATACCCAACTTATTCTTGACAAAGGTGCAGAAGTAATTCCATAGTAGAAAGTTAGCCTGATTCAAAAAAAAAAAAAAAAAAAAAATGGTGTTGGAGTAGTTATTGTAAGCATTAAAAAACAAAAAATACCTTGACCTAAACCTTACATTGCACACAAAATTTAACTCAAATGAACAGGAACATATATGAAAAACATAAAACTACAAACTTTTAGGAAAAAGCACAGGGCAAAATCTTCAGGCTCTAGGGCTAGGCAAAGAGGAGGAGGAAGAAGCAGGGGAAGGGGAGGAAGAAGAGAAAGAGGAAGAAGCAAAGTCCACACTGAAGTTTATCAAAATTTTACAATTGCTGTGCTTAAGACACTGCTGAGAGGATGAAAAGATAGGCTATGAACTGAGAGAAATTATTTGCAAACCATATCCAAGACAAAGGACTACTATCTGGAATATATGCAGAACCCCCAAAACACAAGATAAAGAAAAAGAAAAATCTAACTAGAAAATGGGTGAAAGACATGAACAAGTATTCCACTGAAGAGATACAGAGGTAAAGAGCCACAGGATATACCCCAAACTAAAACCACAATGAGGTATCACCACACACTTAACAGAATGGCTAGAGTTTTTTAAAAAGTGACAATGCCAAATGATGATAAGGACACAGAGAAACAGAATCATTCATAAGTTGCCAGTAGGGATATAATCTGGTGTAGTCACTGTGGATAAGTTCACCAGGTCCTTAAAAACTTAAACAGAGAACTACCACACGATCCAGCAACTCTACACCTGGGTATATACACAAATAACTGAAAGCAGAACTTGTGTATACTTACACTCATAGCAGCATTATTCAAAATAGCTAAAAGGTGGGGGCGCCTGGGTGATTCAGTGGGTTAAAGCCTCTGCCTTCGGCTCAGGTCATGATCCCAGGGTCCTGGGATTGAGCCCCACAACAGGCTCTCTGCTCAGTGGGAAGCCTGCTTCCCTTCCTCTGTCTCTGCCTGCCTCTCTGTCTACTTCTGAACTCTGTCTGTCAAATAAATAAATAAAATCTTTTTTTAAAAATTAGCTAAAAGGTGGAAGCAACATAAATGCCCATCCATGGATGAATGGATAAACAAAATGCAATATATACATATTACAGAATACTATTCAGTTTTTTTGTTTTTGTTTTTTGGTTTTTTACTATTCAGTTTTTTAAAGGGAGGAAATTCTGACACATACTACAACATGGACAAGACTTGAAGACATTAGGCTAAATAATGAAATAAGCCAGACATAAAAAGACAAATACTATATCACTGCACTTACACCAAGTAACTAGACTAGTGAGAATTCTAAAAACAGAAAGTAAAATTGTAGTCTCCAGGGACTGAGAGTAGAGAAGAAAGAGGAGTTACCATTTAGTAAGTACAGAGTTTCATTTTGGAAAGATGAAAAGGTTTTGGAAGTGGATGGTGATGGTGATTACAAAACAAGGTGAACATCTTAAATGTCCTTGAATTGTATACATAAAAATAATTGAAATGGTAAATTGTAGGTCATGTAGAGTTTATCATAATATCAAAAGATTTTCAGTTAAATTTTTAAGAATTCCATAACAACAACAAAAAAATCCATTTATGGTATCTAGAAAAGAAGTGCCAGATCAAGCTTTTCAAAGTATTAGAATCTCAGTTTGTAATACCTGGTTGCTTGCCCCATACCCAGCTCTCTAGGATTAATTTGGCCCTACATGCAGGTGCAGGAGTTTCTTCTTCATCTTTTTTCTCTTTGTCATTCAGATCTTCTTTCTTTGTTCCACTTTGAGTATCAACACCATCATCTGGAAAATCAAAAATTTTTTTAAATCTATTAAATTCCTTTTCAGAACGTAACATCCACTCATCAGTCTCTTCGCAAATGTCCCTCCCAGAAATGGAAAGGTTAAGTTACAATATACATTATTAGTTGAATATTTGATGATTAAAAGAAAACAATATGAGTCATCACCACAAAGGTACAGTGTGATTTATGAAGTAATGAATAGTTTAGTGGCCCTTTAATAAAGAAATCAATATATCATTCAAATTCTTCTTTGAAGCAGGTCTCCTAAAGTATTCCATTAATTTCCTATTACATTTCACAACTAACAAACTTAGTCTTTGGTATTACCTAACTGAATTTCATATGAACTGCTTTTATCCAGTGATCCCCAATTGCGGTGTCCAAAAGAGAGGAGGATGTGAAATGGTAGCATGATTCAAAAACCATTTTTAACTCTATATATTACCATACTCCACCAACTGAGAACCACTGCTACACAGAATCACTGCCATTGACAAAATATAATTCAGAGCATTCAGACACACAAAAAGGCTGAACACCAGGACTTTGAGCCACTGACAATTTAAAGTTTCAGTCAAGAACAAATGTCATGAAACTCCTTACGCACAGCAAATAAAGACAGAACCTAACCTTGAAGTATAAATGTGTCCTATCCTAGAATGCCCTTACTAAATGAATTATTTTCTAAATGAAAGAAATAAACATCTAAATCTGTGAAAGGGATTATATCATATTACAAACAGTAAGAAGTATCTAAAATTAACTGAAACCAACAAGTAACAAATATTAAGGAACTCCTGCAATTTATAAGAGAAATACCAGATATCAAACAGAAGGAATCCCAAATAACTAATGCTATGAAGAGATACTCAAATTCTGTTTAGAAAAATTTAAATTAAAACAATGAAATATTACTTTACATTCACCAAATAGACAATTGTTGGCTCCAAAACAGGAATTTTTTCCCATTTCATCTGGTTTTATTCACTGATAAAACCCAAGTGCCTAGAACAACACATGCCCAGAAGTAAGCTTTCAATGATCTGTTTGATAATTAAATAATGTCAAATAATTGGAGCCAGGGACATAAACCTTCAGGCACAACTGGCCAAAGGGGTGGACCCCATATAACTAGACTGGACAGCAATCAACTGAGTTACATACAAAGTCCTCTAATCCCTTCCAGGGGCTATGCTCACAAAATTCCCATACAGGCCCACAATTAGAAGAATGCAGAGGGCAGAAACCCACAGCAATCCAATGTACTATGAATATGACTTTAAAATACAGTACTAGGGGCGCCTGGGTGGCTCAGTGGGTTAAGCCTCTGCCTACAGCTCGGATCATGATCTCAGGGTCCTGGGATCGAGCCCCGCGTTGGGCTCTTTGCTCAGTGGGGAGCTTGCTTCCCCACTCTCTCTCTCTGCCTGCCTCTCTGCCTACTTGTATTCTCTCTCCATAAAAAAAAAAGAAAGAAAAAAAAATACAGTACTGAATAGCAAAGGGACAAACTCGGGCTAAGGAACCATACATTCCATTAACGCAACCTAAAAATGCATGCATTTAACACTAGAATGTTTCATAATGATACACAAACACATTAGAAAGGAAAATCTTTTTTAAAGATTTTATTTATGTATTTGAAAGACAGAGAATAAGAGAGAGACAGAGCACAATACGGGGAGGGTCAGAGGGAGAAGCAGACTCCCCACCAAGCAGGGAGCCTGACGTGGGACTCGATCCCGGGACTCCAGGATCATGACCTGAGCCAAAGGCAGTCAGTCACCCAACCAACTGAGCCACCCAGGCACCCAAAAAGAAAGGAAAACATTTTAAAAGATGGGAGTTGAAATGGTGTGCCAGGAACTATGAAGCTGATTAACTTAACCCGCAGATCCTGAAGCTGAAGAAAGGACCTCTGTCACTGGTACACATCAGGTGTCCCATTCTTTCAACTTCTTATGACTAACAGTACCTCTACTATTTACAGAAATATCCAACTGGGCATTAAATACAGATTTTTTGGTAATATGTTCAAGTCCTAACTTCCTGTACCTATGAGTGTGACCTTATTTGCAAATAGGGGATTTCCAGATGATCAAATTAAGAAGTCATAAGGGTAGGCCCTAATCCAATCTGACCGGTGTCCTTACAAAAAGAATGAATTTGAACACAGACAGACATACACAGAGGAAAGACAATGTGAAGACATGGGGAAAAGGCAGCCATCAAGAAGGACAAAGGCTTGGAACACAGCCTTTTCTCATAACCTTCAAAAGGATGCAATCCTGCTGACACCTTGATTTTAGACCTGTAGTCCCCAGAACTGTGAGACAATATGTTTCTGTTGTTTAAGATTTCCCAGCCTGTAGCACTCTGTTACAACAGCCCTAGGAAACTAATACAAATACTCCTTCTTAGCACTCTCAGAGACATCTTCACCAAGAGGCTTTAGGAAGTTCATCTCATGCACCCTGGAGTCTCTGGACCACCTGTGATGACATGTTGCCTACAGGATTCAGATGCAGGAAAAAAACTGCCCTTCCCAGACAAATGCTATTTATCATTAGTGGAAAATGCTAACCATATACTCAGCTTTCCGGGAAACAAAGGCTCTCAAAGACCCTGAGCCTATAACCCTCCACACACCCAGCTCCCCACTACACTTTGGGTCATGAAAGCAGCATCCTACAAGCTTGATTTAAAAAAAAAAAAAAAAAAAAAAAAAAAGACCCAACCACAAGCTATCTTTTTTTTTTTTTTAAAGATTTTATTTATTTATCTGACAGAGAGAAATCACAAGTAGATGGAGAGGCAGGCAGAGAGAGAGAGAGAGGGAAGCAGGCTCCCTGCCGAGCAGAGAGCCCGATGCGGGACTCGATCTCAGGACCCCAAGATCATGACCTGAGCCGAAGGCAGCGGCTTAACCCACTGAGCCACCCAGGCGCCCCACAAGCTATCTTTAAAAAACTCATTAATAGGGGCGCCTGGGTGACTCAGTCAATTAAGCGTCTGCCTTCAGCTCAGGTCATGATCCCAGGGTCCCAGAATTGAGCCCTGTATCAGGTTCCCTGCTCAGTGGGGAGCCTGCTTCTCCCTTTCCCTCTGCCTGCCACTCTGCCTGCTCATGTTCTCGCTCTGCCTACTTGTGCACTCTCTCTCCCTCTGTCAAATAAATAAATAAATAAATAAATTTTTAAGAATAAAAATAAAAAACTCATTTATATATAATGATACAAAGCAATTAAATGTAAATGAGTGGAAAAAATAAATAACAAGAAACACTAATGAAAGAAAGTTGAAACAGCTATATTAATGAGACAAAACAAATTCCACAGCAAAGAAAATTACCAGAGATAAACAGGAGTAACACATAATAATAAAGGGGTAAATTCACCAACATGTGTACGAAGTCAACAGTAACACCTCAAAACACAAACTAAGAACTGAATAGAAAGATGGACAAATCCACAATTATATTAGAGATATCAACACTTCCCTCTCAGTAACAGAACAAGTAGAAAGAAAACCAGCAAAATTAAGGAACTGAACATCATGATCATCAATCAAAAGGAAGCAATCAACATTTTACACATTGAGCCACCCAACTACAGTAGAATATCATTCCTTTTTTTTTCTAAAAGATTTTATTTATTTATTTGACAGAGAAAGAGACAGCAAGAGAGGGAACACAAGCAGAGGGAGCAGGAGAGGGAGAAGCAAGCTCCCTGCTAAGCAGGGAGCCCAATGTGGGGCTCAATCCCAGGACTCTGGGATCATGACCCAAGCCAAAGGTAGACCATAACAAATGAGTCACCCAAGCACCCCAAGAATATCATTCTAAAAAAAAGTGACACCTTGATTTCAAGATTTGTATCCTCTAGAATGGTGAAGTACATATTGACTATTCACCAAGACAACACCACATCTTAGGTCATAAAACAAATCTTAACAAATTTAAATGAGTTGAAATCAACCACATTAAATATGTCCTCTCCATATGCCATTAAAACTAGAAATCAATAACAGAAAGACGACTAGACAATGTCAAAAGACCTGGAAATTAAACAACACATTTCAAAGTAATGCACAGGTCTCAGCAGAAATGTAATTAAATATTAAATAAAGAAATAAAGAAATAAATGTTTTTAATTGAACAAAAATACACCAAAATATGTAGGGTGCACTTAAAATACTGCTTACAGGGAGAATGTGTATTATTAAAAGTTTATGTTAACAAAGAAAAAAAGGTCTGAAGTCTACAATCTAAACTTCTACCTTAAGAAACTAGAAAGAGAAAAGCAAAAAAAACCAAAAGCAAGCAGTAAGAGGGGAATAAGAACAGAAATAAATAAAACTGAAAACAGAAAAACAGAAAATAAATCAATGAAACTAAGCTGATTTGTTGAAAAGATCAGTAAAATTGATAAATCTTGCATAAGACTACTGGTGGGGGGGGAGAGAAACACAGTAATTAAAACATCAAGAATAAACAAAGGCTATCTCTACAGCCTGTGAGGATACTAAAAGGAAAAAAGAATACTACATCAATTCTAAACACATAAATTCAACAATTTAGTAGACATTGACCAGTTCCTCAAAAACAAACCACAGAAACTCATCCAAGACGAACTGCATAAGCTAAATAGTATGATAACTATTCAAGAAATTTACTTCCGAATTTAAAACCTTTTGAAATAGAAACCTCAAGACCTAGAAGATTTCAATGGAGAATTCAACTAAATACTTACATAAGAAATTTATACCAATTCTATACAATCTCTCTCAGAAAATGGGAGGAGGAACATTTCCCAACTCATTTTACAAAACCAGTATTACTCTAACACCAAAAGTAGACAAACAAGAGTACAATTAACCTTTGAACAACAAGGGGGTTGGGGTGCCAATTCCCTGCCTGTTGAAAATCTGCACATAACTTTGGACTCCCCAAAAACTTAACTACAAATATAGCCTACTGTTGACCATAAGCCTTACTGATGACATAAATCACCAATTAACACACATGTTTTGTATATGTATTCTATACTGTACCATTACAATAAAGTCAGCTACTTAAAAGAAAATGTCAGGAAAACCATAAGGAAGAGAAAATACATTTATAGTACTATAAATTATGTGCATAGAAGTGAACAGGCACAGTTCAAACCCATATTGTTCAAGGTCAATCATACAGAAAATGCAGCTATAAATAAATATCCCTAATGAACATACATGCAAAATTCTCAACAGACTATTAGTATACTGAATCCAACAATACATATAAAGAATAATACACTATAACCAAGAGAAGTATATCCCAGGAATACAATGCTGGTTCAATGTTTGTAAATCAATCTATGTAATCCCCAACAGAAATAAGAATCACTTGATACTAGTGATGTATAAAAAGCTTTTGACAATATGTATCATTCATTCAGGACAAAAATTTTCAACAAATTAGGAAGAGATGAGAACTTCCTCAACCTGATAAAGAACATCTACAGAACTCTATAGTTCATCACACTTTATAATAAAAAAAAAGAATCCTTTCCCTTAAGATAAGGAGTAAGGTAAGGATGTCCATTCTCTTTATCCCTATTTGATACTGTACTGAAAGTCCTAGTTAAAGCAGTAAGATAAAAGAAGATAAAAACTGTTCCTCTTCACAAACTACATGATTGTCTTCAAGAAAATCCCAAGAGATCTACAAACAAACAAACAAAAAAACACTGCCTTATGAGTTTAGCAAGATCATAGGAGACAAAATCAACACAGAAAAATGTAATAAACAGTACCAGCTACATACTGTTTTCTATGTAACAGATACAATGCAGAAATTACACCATATAATATCACCATACAGTTGGAAACCAAAAAAAATTTAACATTTATAATAGCTCCAAAAGAAGTAAATTCTTGGGTACACACTATCAAAAACATAGCCCACTTAGGAAATGTATGTTGTATAGTACAAAATCCTGATGAAAGAAATAAAACACTACCTAAATAAATGAAGATATACTATGTTCATGAATTAAAAAACAAAATACAGCAATGATGTTAACTCTCCCCAAACTGATCTATAGATCTAGCACAATACCAAGCAAAAACCAAGCAAGAATTTTTTTGCTGGTATTAGATAAGCTGATTTTTCTTAAAGATCTTATTTATTTGAGAGCAAGGAAGGGAGCACAAGCAGGGTGAAGGACAGCGGTAGAAGCAGACTCCCCTGCTGAGCAGGGAGTCTGATGTAGGGCTCGATACTGGGACTCTGGGATCATGACCTGAGCTGAAAGCAGATGCTTAACCGAGTGAGCCACCCAGGCACCCTAGATAAGCTGATTCTAAAATGTACACTTAAGAGCAAAAACTAGAATAAATAAAACAACTACAAAAAGTAAGAATAAAGTTGGAAGAAGCAATTTAATACTATAAAGCCACAGTAACAAAACCAATTTTAATACTATAAAGCCACAGTAATCAGTGTGCCATTAATAAAGAAACATATCAATAACTGGAAAGTCCAGGAATAATCACATACAAAAGGAGTCAATTAATTTTGACAAAATACAAAAGCAACTCAATGGAAAAAGGACAGTATTAGAAAAACTGGATATCCGTATGAAAAATAAAAAATAGCTTCAACCCAAACCTTATACTTTATACAAAAGTTAACTCAAAATGAACCAAAGATCTAATAACAAAATGAAAAACTATAAAACTCTTAGTTGGAAGAGAATATAGGAGAAAATCTTTGTTACCAAACACTAATCAAAAAAATTCTTATACATGAGACCAAAAACACAATTCATAAAAGAAAAAATTACAAAATACATATTAAGAGAATGAAAAATTAGGTACTAGACTTGAGAGAAAATATTTATAAATGATGTATCTGAGAAAGAACCTAGAATGAAAATACAAACCATAAAATATTCTCAAAACCAAACAAAAAGAAAACAAACAACCTAATTCACCAATTAATAAAAAGATGTAAACAGAAACTGCACCAAAAAGGATATAAGGATGAAAAATAACCACATGAAAGGGTATTCAATGTCATTTGCCATTAAGGTGATGAGCTCATAGTACACGATGAGCTCATACTACATAATTATAAGAACAGCTAAAATTAAAAGTGCCGATAATACCAAGCGCTGACAAGGATACAGAGCAACAGGCACTAACACACAGTGCTAGAGGGAAGGCAAAATGATAAAGCCACTTTGAAAAACAAAATGGCAGTTTTGTATAAAATGAAAATTGCCCTTACCATATCGACCAACAATCACACTACTAAGTATTTATCCTAGAGAAATGGAGACTATATCCATGAAAAATGTGTACAGAAATGTTAATAGCACCATTATTATAATTACAAAAAAATGGTAACAACCAAAATGTCCTTTAGTAGATAAATGGATAAATACACTGTCATATATTCAAATTATGGAATATTACTCAGTAATAAAAAGAACTGCTGATACAACAATATGGATGAATTGTAAAGATACAACTAGTGAGTAAAGGAAGCCAACTTTAAAATGTTACATAATGTGGATTTGGAGGAAGATGATAGAGGAGTAGGGGACCCTAGCTTCACCTGATTCCTGGAATTCAGCTAGATAGCTATCATTCTAACCACCTGTGAACTGAACTGGAGGTCTAAGAAGAATTGTTTTAATTCTACAAATAGAAAAGTGATCACATTTTCAAGGTAGGAGGTGCTGAGAAGTCAATCTGATGCAATAAATCACAAGATTAAACCATACGGGGAGGACCCTCTGCAAGCCCACTACCAGAAAGTGATAGAGGAGTGGAGCACAAAACCAGAACTTAACAAAAGTCGTATTGGGTGAGAGACGTCCCTGCCTGAAAAGTGCTCAGGTGGCAAAACTGACAGAACTCTAGGTGGGAGAATGTGGTCTCACGATCCCTGGGGTCATAAAAGAATGGAGGACCTGAGTGTGGCAGAGTTCCGAAGCATCAGAGTAGGGAAACCAGCTACAGTCAGGGAGCCCAGGAGTGGGCATAAATCCTGAACTGCAGCACAGCTGGGCAACTGCTCTCTGGGCAGGAGCCCAGCAAGTGACAGAACCAAGGGGAGACCTTCCTCCTTCCCCGGACAGGAGTGGTGAGGTGAGGTGCATGCCAAAGGAGTCTGCTAAGTTTGGAGATTCAAACCAGAGGCCCATACCTATGATTAAAAAAACACTGTCAAAAACTCAGTGAACCCAGAGTGGGGAAGGAAAATCATGGAGACAAAAGTGATTGAGTGCTTTTCCTTGAGGGTGCATTGAAGAGTGGGGGCTTTCAACTCCTGGAGATGGGGTGCTGCCATTTTTATTTTCATCCTTGAAAGTGGTGGGAAAAGCCTTCAGGGAACAAAAGTTACACAGAGCAATCTGGAGGTGCTTATACAGAGCCCAGCCCCCTGGCAAGAGGGAAGCAATTATGCCCCAGCAAAGACAACTGAGAATCAAAGCAACAGGTCCTTCCCCCAGAATATCAGCAAGAAAATCTGGCTAAGACCAAATTTACTGATTACACACAGAACTGAAAACTACAAAACTCCAGTGCTAAGGGAAAACTGTAGATAGAATTTATAGCTTTTTTTCCTCATGATTCTTTGTTTCAATTTTAACTTTTTTCTTTTACCTTTTCAATGGATTTCTTATCAACTCTCTTAACTTTATTAATTTTCATTTTTACAGTTACATTCATTTTATTTCTGTATATATGTGTGTGTTTTCCTTTACAATTTAAGGATGTAGTTTCTTCTGACAGACCAAAACATAATTGCTCTGTTCTGTTCACCTGACTACATTCTTTCTTTTATGTCTTTTTTAATTTTCATTTTATAGTTACTTTCTATCCTTTCACTGTATTTAAATTTATGTATATAAATACATATATTTTTATATATTTACTTATAAATATATAAATGTTTATATAAATTTATAAAATTGTAAGTTTATATATAAATATATACATATATTTACATGATATATGCATTTTATACACATAATGTGCACATATATAATAATATATACATACACATTTAAATAATATACACATAAATATATATGTGTATATACATATATGTATACATATATATACACACACACACACATTCTTTTGTATAACATATATATGTATATTGCCTTTTTTGTTGTTGTTACTGGTTTCTGGTCTCTCATGATTTGATTAGTGTGTAATTCTCTGGAGTCATTTCTATTTCAGTGTTTTGATCTCTCATTCCTCTATTCTTATCTGGACAGAATACCAAGACAAAAAAATCACCTTAAAAAAAGAAAAGAGGCCATATTGACTGCCAGGGACCTAATCAGAGTGGATAGACGTAAGATGATAGAACCAGGGTTCAGAATAACAATTATAAAGATACTAGCTGGTCTTGAAAAAAGCCGTACAATTGATTAGAGAATCCTTCCTGGAAAAATAAAAGAACTAAAATCTAATCAGGTTGAAATAAAAAAAGGCTGTTAATGAAATGCAATAAAAAATGGAAGCTCTAGGTGCTAGGATAAATGAGGCAGAAGAGAGAATAAGTTATACAGAAGACAAAAGATGGAGAATAAAAAGCTGAGAAAAGGAGAGATAAACAACCAATGGAGCACAAGGGGATA
This sequence comes from Mustela erminea, assembly GCF_009829155.1. NCBI lineage: Eukaryota > Metazoa > Chordata > Mammalia > Carnivora > Mustelidae > Mustela > Mustela erminea. Next base: position 27,902,161 of record NC_045618.1, read on the forward strand.
ATTCAAAAGATAAGTGAACCATAAACCAAAACCATATTAGAATAATTTGGGTCCCAGAAGAAGAGGAAAGAGAGCGAGAGAGATGAATAGAAGATATATTTAAGCAAAATATAGCTGAGAACTTCCCTAATCTGGGGAAGAAAACAGGCATTCAAGTCCAGGAGGCACAGAGAACCACCCTCAAAATCAATACAAATAGGTCAACAACTGGACATATAATAGGAACGTATAAAATCTTGCAAATTTCAGAGACAAAGAAAATCATGAAAGCAGCTTGGGAAAAGAGGCTCTTAACCTACAAGGGTAGAAACATAAGACTGGTAATATAACTATCCACAGAGGGGCCAGAAAGGACTGCCATGATGTAATTATTCGATGTGTAAATAGGAAAAATACACAGCCAAAATACTTTATCCAGCCAGCCTGTCATTCAGAATAAAAGGAGAGATAAAGAGCTTCCAGGACAAAGAGAAACTAAAGGAATTTGTGAACACCAAACCAGCCCTGCAAGAAATATTAAAGGAGCTCTGTTATTTGAAGAGAGGGCTCCAAAGTAAAATGCACCAGAAAAAAAAACAGAGACAATATACAGAAAGTAATTTTATATGTAATACAACGGCACTAAATTTATATCCTTCAACGGTTACACTGAGTGTAAATGTGTTAAATGCTCATTCAAAAGACAAAGGTATCAGACTGAATAAAAGCAAGACCCATCACTATGTGGTCTATAAGAGATACACTTGGAGCCAAAGACACCTCCAGATTGGAAGTGAAGTGGGGTATAAAAACTAAGAGCTTTTTCCCCTAAGATCAGGAACATGACAGGGATATCCACTCTCACCACTCCTGTTCAACATAGTCCTGGAAGTCCTAGCCACCTCAACCACACAATAAAACATAATAATAATAATAATAATAATAATAATAATAATAATAAAGAAGAAGTCAAACTCTCACTCTTCATAGGTTACATGATACTGTATGTGAAAAACACTAAAGACTCCATCTCAAAATTGCTAGATCCCATACAGGAATCCAGCAAAGCAGCAGGATATAAAATCAATGCACAGAAATCAGTTGCATTTCTATACACTAACAATGTTAACTGAAGAAAGAGAAATTAAGGAATCGATCCCATTCACAATTACACCAAAAATCACTAGATACCTAGGAATAAACCTAACCAAAGAGGTAAAAGATCTATACTCTGAAAATTATAGAACACCTATGAAAGAAACTGAGGAAGACACAAAGAAATGGAAAAACATTCCATGCTCATGGATTGGAAGAACAAATATGGTTAAATATGGTTAAAATATCGATGCTACCTAGAGCAATCTACACATTCAATGCAATTCCTATCAAAACACCATCAACACTTTTCACAGAGCTGGAACAAACAATCCTAAAAATCTGTATGTTACCAGAAAAGACCCTGAATAGCCAAAAGAAAGTTGAAAAAGAAAACCAAAGCTGGTGGCATCACAATTCCAGACTTCAAGCTGTCATCATCAAGATAGTACAGTACTGGCACAAAAAAAGACACACGTATCAGTGGGACAGAATAGAGAACCCAGAAATGGACCCTCAACTCTATGATCAACTCATCTTCAACAAAGCAAGAAATAATATCCAATGGAAAAAAAGACAGTCTCACCAACAAAAGGTGTTGGGAAAATTGGACAGCCACATGCAGAAGAATGAAACTGGACCATTTCCTTTCACCATACACAAAAACAGACTCAAAATGGATGAAAGACTGAAAATGTGAGAGAGGAATTCATCAAAATCCTAGAGGAGAACACAGGCAGCCACCTCTGTAACCTCACCCACAGCAACTTCTTGCTAGACATATCTCCAAGGCAAGGGAAGCAAAGGCAAAAGTAAACTATTGGGACTTCATCAAGATAAAAAGCTTCTGCACTTCAAAGGAAACAGTCGACAAAACCAAAACACATCAACAGAATGGGAACAGATACTTGCAAACATCTTATTGATAAAGAGCTAATATAGTATCCAAGATCTATAAAGAACTCACACTCAACACTCAACACCCAAAAAATGAATAATCCAATCAAGAAGTGGGCAGAAGACATGAACAGACATTTCTCCAAAGAAGACATACAAATGGCCAACAGACATATGAAAAAATTCTCAACATTAGGGAAATCCAAATGAAAACTACAAAATACCACCTCACACCAATCAGAATGGCTAAAATTAAGTCCAGAAACGATAGTTGTTGCTGAGGATCTACAGAACTCTTACACAGTTGGTAGGCATGCAGGCTGGTATAGCCACTCCGAAAAACAGTATGGAGGTTTCTCAAAAAGTTAAAAACAAAGCTAATACGACCCAGCAATTACACTACTAGGTATTTACCCAAAGATACAAATGCAGTGATCCAAAGGGGAACCTGCACCCCAATGTTCATAGCAGCAATGTCCAAAACAGCCAAACTATGGGAAGAGCCAAGATGTCCACCAATAGATGAAGAGATAAAAAAGAACTGGTGTGTGTGTGTGTGTGTGTGTGTGTGTGTGTGTGTGAGAGAGAGAGAGAGAGAAATGGAATATTACTCAGCCATCAAAAAATAAATAAATCTTGTCATTTGCAATGAAATGAACAGAACTAGAGGGTACTATGCTAAGCAAATAAGTCAATCAGAGAAAGACAATTATTATATGATTTCACTCATATGTGAAATTTAAGAAACAAAACAGCATCAGAGGGGAAGGGAGGGAAAAAAAAAAAAAACAAGACAAAACAGAGAGGGGGGGAAACCATAAGACATTCTTCACTATAGGAAACAAACTGAGGGAAGGGGAGAAGGGAGAGGGATGGGGTAACTGGGTGAGGGACAATAAGGAGGGCCCGGGATGTACTAAGCATTGGGTATGATATAAGACTGATTAATCACTAAACTCTACCTCTGAAACTAAAAATAAACTATATGTTAATTAGTTAAATTTACATTTCAAAAAAACTTGAAAAAATTAAAAGTAAAAAAATCAATGTCATATATATATATATCATTCCATTTATATGACAGTTCTCAAAATGGCAAAACCACAATGATGGACAACAGATGAGTGGTTGCCAGAAATCAGGAGTTGGGGGACTGTGTGACTCAAGGAGCAACAGGAAAGAGTTTTCTAAGGATGATGAAACTGTTCTGAATCATGATCACAGTGGTGGTTATGTGAACCTGTATATCTGTTAAAATTCACTGAACTAAATACCTAAAAGGAATAAACTATACCCTATTAATTTTAAAAACAGAAACTATTTAACTGCTTTTCCCTAAAATTACAATAAAATTTCAATTAAGTTCAAACATGTATTTACCACCCAGCACATCAAAGCACCATGGTAAACACTTTGATACAAAAGTAAGACAACTTCTATAGCCCAAATGAACCTCTAGAAGAGACATAGCACATAATCAGTACAAATCTGGATTTGGCAAGTGTCCTGAGTCAAGTATCAAGGAGCAGGGAGGATAGCTGGAAGACAGTCTGGAAGAAGTATTTTCAGTCAAAAAGCTGGTCCTGAAAGCTGGAGCAGGACATAGCGTTGGGCCAGTAAGACATGAGGAAATGTATTAAGGGTGAGGGGAGAACTAGTCTGCACCTGCAACAGATAATCAGCTATCTTTTTATTTTTTAAAGATTTTATTTATTTATTTGACAGACAGAGATCACAAGTAGGCAGAGAGGCAGACGGGGTTGGGGAGGAAGCAGGCTCCCTGCTGAGCGGAGAGCCAGATATGGGGCTTGATCCCAGAACCCTGAGATCATGACCTGAGCCGAACACAGAGGCTTAACCCACTGAGCCAACCAAGCACCCCAATAATCAGCTATCTTGACCACAGAAACTAAACACAAATCTAAATAAGTCTGATTTATTAAGTCCCTTATTTTAAACTAATAACATGGAAAGTGTGACAACAAAGTAGAATCTTCAATGAGATATACGGGCATCTGGGTGCCTCAGTCAGTTAATTGCCTGCCTTTAGCTCAGGTCACAATCCCAGGGTCCTGGGATTGCATCCTGCATCAGACTCCATGCTCAGTGGGGAGTCTGTTTCTCCCTTTCCTCTGCTTCTGCCCCACCCCTCTACTCGTGAGCACACCCTTTCTCTAATAAATAAAGAATTAAATAAAAAACAGGATATATTTAATTCTCAAAAATCATATTCCAGAAAGTAGTGAGGGGTGGGGCAGTTAATGGAAAATGAAAATAAGTTGTTGTGAACTACATACAACTACATAAGAGTACCTAGCGAAACAACATTATACTTTTTAATCTTTACAAATGACCCTTCAAGGAGATAGGCTTTCCTGTCTCTGGTTCACAGATGTAAAAACTGTGCTTCACAGAGTAGGTCCTAGCCAGGGAAACAAAGCTGGGATAGAACACAGTGCTAGCTCTAACTACAAGGATCTATTTTCTGGGGGGTGAGGGTCCACTGACAGAGCCAGGGGCCAATTCTAATTCAAGGCTTGCTTTGTGTCTGACCCAGAAGCGAAGATTTTATGATTTTAAATGACTGAAAAATAATCAAAGAACTATAATAGTTTGTACTATGAACATTATATGAACTTCACATGTTAGTGTCTGTTAATAAAGTTTTATTGGCATGCTGCCACATCCATTTGCTTATTAGTTTTATATATGGCTGCTCTGGCACAACAACTGCAGGGTCCCATAGTTACCACATCATTATGGCCCACAAGGCTTAAAATATTTGCTACCTGACCCTTTACAGAAACTTTGAAAACCCCTGATCTGCACCATTCTACAAATGTTACAAATAAGAATACAAAATTCTCATTTTATTTTTTTTTAAGATTTCACTCCCTTGATAGAGAGAGAGAGAGAGAGAGAAAGAGCACAATCATGGGGAGCAGCAAAGGAAGAAGCAAGCTCCCCATTGAGCAAGGAGCCCAATGTGGGACTTAATCCCAGGACCCTGGGATCATGACCCGAGCTGAGGGCAGACACCTAACCAACTGAGCCATTCAGGCGCCCCCAAAATTCTCATTTTAAAGTTGATATACTGGTCATGTAATCTCTTGTCCAGAATGAAAAGCTTTGTTTGACAGTCACCAGGAAGCAGACAAGAAGCAACACTAAGCACCCGTAATATTTTACTCTCAGGAACATAAATGAGAACATCCACAACAGCAAAGGCAGGATAACACCACTGGAGGTTAAAAAAACAACACAGAATAATAATGAAAAATAATTAGAAGAATTAGGATGACCAGTTCAGAGACAACATTTCAGTATTTGCTCTCTTTTTTATGGATGTAGGGTTCATAGTTTATAGAGAGAGAATTAATAGAACACACACTGCCCAAACAAATCACAGATCATGGAAAGCTCAGAAGGGGAAAGTGGGGAAGCTGACCTTCCTATGAACCCAGAACAATAAACCCTGAGGGGCCACTGATGGGAGACTGCTCTGCCACCTGGTCCCTGAAAATGGAACTAGAAGTAGATGACCTCAGGACTTTTAAGACATTCCTGTCCAATTACGTGAGGAGGTTTTTTACAAACCATCCAAAGTGATTTCCATTCAAATCGCTGTGTCTTAGACCTACAGAAGGAGTTTCAGGGTGCAAAGGCTTGGCCAAGGCTTGGGGCCCAAGGGCAGCAGCAGCCTAGAGGTAGGAGAGGCTGTGAGGCTCCCCCAGGGCTGGCAGGAAAGGCATAGCTGCGACAGCCCTGGGCCACAATCACGAAGACCAGCATCTCGATGTTGGAGAAGGTTCACTTGTGTTTTGTTTTTACCTTAATCACTACCATTAAGAAAGCTTGTTCACTATCATTTACTTCTCAAAAATAGACTGTAGAAGAAAAGTTTGGTTAACTAAGCATATTAGTCAGTGTTCTCCACAGAAAGAGAACCAACAGAATGTGCAGGGGGAGAGAGAGAAAGGGAGAGATGGAGAGAGAAGGCATTTATTTTAAGGAATTGGCTCATACAATTATAAAAGTACAAGTCTGTGGCAGGCTCAAGACCCAGGAAATAGTTACGCTATAGTTTGAATCCAAACGCAATCTGGAGGCAGAATTCCTTCTTGTTGGAGGTCAGTCTTTATGCTATTCAGGCTCTTCAACTGACTGGATAAAGCACACCAACATTATGAAGAATAATCTGCTTTACTCAAAGTCCATGGATTTATATATGAATCTCATCTAAAACACACCTTCACCTGGAAATATCCAGAATAATATTTGATCAAATATATTCAAACCATGGCCCAGCAAACTTGATACATAATTATCACACTAAGAGTCCCAATTAATCAAATACTAGTTAAAAAGAGGGGGTATAGCTCAATGGTAGAGCATTTGACTGCAAATACTAGTTAAAAAGAGATATATTGTATGTTTTTGTATGACATTGAAATTTTTTTCTATTTATAAGGAAGTACAATTTTAAGAGATTTTAGCTATGAAAACTTTCTAACACAATACAAACATAGAAGTGGCCATTCAAATTTCCCTTGAGATTCTACTGCATTATAAAGATACAATGTAATATCTTCTGTCTATCTCATTATTAGTAACATAATACATGTAACATGGCACCCTTACAATTTGAAGGTTTTAGCAGCAGATTAAATACAAAGATGCATGTGTTCAATTGACAGGAAATTTTAATTGTCAAGTGAAAGAGAAAAGGTGATCCATCAAATCAATAATGGAGTTTTAAAAGACAGAGAAATAAAATTAAGGAAGAATACTCAGTAGAATGGATAACAGAGTAAGAAAAGCTTAAAGTATCCACATGAATGACATAAAAGGGCACTTACCCTCAATGTCCCATCCTCCTCAGGTAATTTGTATGCCCCTAGTCGGCCTGAAGCTGAGAGCACACACTAACTCACGACACAAATTGGATCCCTCTTGGATGGTACTCTGCTCAGTGCTGGGGGGTACTACGGTGAAAAAACAGAGCCTATCCTCACAGGTCATGGCCATTATAAAGTTGTTACGGGCAGGGTGAGGGACATCAATGTCAAGGCACAGCAGGGTGAGGGGATGTGAACAAGGCACAGGGCCTTGGCATGTCATATGAGACCTTCCCTGGGAGCTTCTGGAATCTCCATGTTCTGTTTTCTTCATATCTCTTTTCTTCTTGCTGACACTTTTTTATTGGTTGTCGCACTTTCAATGTAAGCTCCCGGAAAGCAGGGGGCATACCTGGCTCATTCACCACCAGATCCTAGCACCTACAACTACCCTCACTGACAGAAGAGGAAACCCGACAAGCTGGATAAGACTGTGACTCAATGACCAAATGAATGAATGACCCACATGTTGCACAATTCACTGCATCTCCCAGAAGGAGAGTACTTTTTAAAGAAGTTCCACGGACTGTGGTGTGGAGAAGGATCTGAATGGCTAACACAAGGAGCAAAGAAGAAGCTACAATTCCGCAGCACAGCTCAGGATGATCCATGATCCTAGGCAGTCCACCCACAGTCCACAGGACCACTGCAATATGGGTTGTGCTTCTCACCCACACACTCATCTCTCCTTGACTCAGTGCAGAAGGGCACAGGAGGAGTAAATCTACTGATTTCAAAGAAAGATAAACTAAAGTCAAGAACAGAGATTGAGAGACTCTCTGATAAATTTTTGTACATTTCTCCTAAATTATGATATACCTCATATCCTGGAATACTTTAATTTTTATTAAAATGAAGTACATGTTACATATATATACTTATATGTCCATATATCATCTCTGGAAATATTCTAAAACTAGTAATACTACTACTAAGAAGCAGGAAAAAAGTGGTGTCTGGAGAACAAGATTGGGAAGAAACTCACTCTACTAAAAATTCTGGCTATAATCTGGGCATCAGTGTAAATACTTTTAATAAGATAAAAATGTTTAAAAGGTCTAACACTAAACTTAGAAATAAATATGTAATATAAAAGATTTGAATTCATTCTTGCTGCACCTCCTCTAATCAAAAACAGGAGTTTCAGTCTCTCAGGCAGACATGTCCCTTCACCAGCTGACTCATTTAACATGGGAACATGGACATCATTCACCCTAGGTACTCAGCACAGGGGATTCAGAGAGACAAAAGAACCAATGAACAGACAGGACACTGACAATTCTGCCTGCACTTATACACCACTATGAGAATCACAAACTATTAAGCAGCACAAACTGGGAGCCAGGTACTGTTCTATGCACACCATAAATCAATTCAATAATCAACTTCAACCCCATGAAGTAGGTCTGTCTTTCACCAATCCCGAGATGCACCTTTCCCAAAAGTCAGCATGCCAAATGGGATGAGTCAGATTCATAGGCAGTGAAATTCTCTCCTGGTGATAAATAACAGCACATCTTACTGTTGAGGCATCTTAAACTTGTTGAAATGTACTTCTTACCACCCAGATAGTGCACAGAGCATATATCTCACCCAGAGCCCTGGACTGGTAAGAGCAGCACCACCCCACCGCAGGCCCCAGGGTCTGTGTACCCCCCCACCTCATAGCCACTGCAAGGTCAGATACTAATATGCTGACCAGATTTGTTTTGGGTGGATGAGACTATGGTGAAACATCGGACAAAAATATTTCAGACTCATTCAATGGAAAACCCTATATAGTCTAACAGACCTTTAATATAAAATACCACTCCAAGTACCCTTCACTAGGTATGTATGTATTTTCTTACCTTTGCAAGGAATTATTAACCATGAAGTCTATTAAATCTACTGGTACTCCTATTCTGATTCTTTTAAAAGGAATAATAAAGGCCTACAAAATCTAATAAAATGGAAATCAAGAATGCCCAGAAAACAAAGAAACTTCTAATACTTAAACAGTAGCCAGCCTTTTAAGGAGGGGGAAAAAAATCTCTCAGAAATGAAAACATTGTGCACTATCGGTGGGAAGGTAAACTGGTACAGCCACTGTGGAAAACAGCATGGAAGTTCCTCAAAAAAACTAAAAACAGAACTACCATATGATCTGGCAATACCACTCCTGGGTGTATATCTGAAGCAAATGAACAAATTCAAACAGTATCTGTACCCCCTTATTTCATTGCAGCATTATTCCCAATAGCCAAGAAATGGAAACAACCTAAGAGTGTGTCAACAGATGAATGGATAAAGATAGATGTGGTGTGGAATGGAATATTATCTCAGCCATAAAAAAGGAAATCCTGCCATTTACAACAATGGATGATAAGAACATTATGCTAAGTGAAATAAGTCAGAGGAAGACAAGCACTGTATGATCCACTTATATGTAGAATCTAGAAAAGGTAAATTCACAAGGAATTGATTGGTGGTAGCCAGGAGCTGCAGGAGTGGGGGAAATGGGGAGATATTAGTCAAAGGATATAACCTTGCAATTACAATAGGAATCAGTTCCAGAGATCTAATGTATCTTATAGTGACAATGGCTAACAATAGAGTTTTTGTTGGGGCGCCTGGGTGGCTCAGTGGGTTAAAGCCTCTGCCTTCAGCTCGGGTCGTGATCCCAGGGTCCTGGGATCGAGCCCCACATAGGGCTCTCTGCTCAGCAGGGAACCTGCTTCCTCCTCTCTGTCTGCCTCTCCGCCTACCGTGATCTCTGTATGTTAAATAAATAAAATCTTTAAGAAAAAACAATAGAGTTTTGTTTACTTGAAATCTGCCAAGAGCATAATGCTTAAATGTCCTCACCACACACACAAAAAATAATAATTATGTGATAGAGGTGTTAAGCAACCTTACTAGGGTAATCACTTCACAATGTATGTGGGCATTCAAATCATCACACTGTACAGCTTAAACTTACAAAATTTTAATGTATCATTATATTTCAACATAGCTAAGGAAAAGAAAAAAAATCTCTTAGAAACTGCTAAATCAGAAGCACCTTTATACATAGAATTCAGATTCACATAATCCAGATTTCCCAGAATTCACATTAATTCCCAGGATTCACATAATCCTGATTTCTCTGCAGAAATTAGACTGACTAGATAATACTGATTAAAAACAGCTCTAATTCCATTCCCTGATGTGCTACCACAATGGCATACAACAGAGCATGTAAGTTTTCTAAACCTTGGGTTTGTTTACTCAAGGGACTTTTCTAAATCTTCTACATGAGTTTTACTCATCAAGTAAACCTGATACGACTTTCGTATGTGTAAGAGGGTGAAAATGTAAGATTATAGGCTCACTCTAATTGAATATAAAATTCTGACAAACTTTTTTTTTAAAAGATTTTACTTATTTATTTGACAGAGAGAGAAACAGCAAGAGAAGGAATACAAGCAAGGGGAGTGGGAGAGGGAGAAGCAGGGTTCCGGCTGAGCAGGGAGCTTGATATGGGACTCAATCCTGGGACCCTGGGATCATCACGTGAGCTCAAGGCAGACGCTTAACAACTGAGCCACCCAGGTGCCCTAAATGTACATTTTATTTTTTATTCTTTTTTTTTTTTAAGATTTTATTTATTTATTTGACAGAGAGAGAAACAGAAAGAGAAGAAATACAAGCAAGGAGAGTGGGAGAGGGAGAAGCAGGCTTCCCACTGAGCAGGGATCCCAATGAAGGGTTCGATCCCAGGACCCCAGGATCATGACCTGAGCCAAAGGCAGATGCTTAACAACTGAGCCACCCAGGCACCCCCTGAGAAACTTTTTTATAACAGCAAAAATTATGCTGTTCTATAGTGTATTAGCTTAAAAACAATATTCAAGTCTTTCATTAACTTGAAGACACTTGTCCTAATATTAAATTGATTAAATCAATAGCTAATCTGTGAACCCCTGAACTAAAGCTAAGAGAGAATTCTAGCTTATCAGCCACCAGGTTAATAAACAGAAGCACATATATTTTTCTCTCAGATTGTTACTACAATAGCAGGATGAAAAAACAACTTTGCAACTCTTTTTTTTTTTTTTTTTTAAAGATTTATTGAGATATGTGAAAGAGTTAGAGAGACAGAGAGAGCACATGCCCAGGAACAGGGGCAGAGGGAGACAGAATCCTCAAGCAGACTCCCGGCCTAGTGCTGAGCCTCATACAGGGTTCAATCCCAGGACCCTGAGACCATGACCTATGCTGAAATCAAGAGTCAGCTACTTGACTGAGTCACCCGAAGCACCCCCCACTTTGCAACTCTTAATAAGCATATTCTTTTTTGTTCATTAAACATGCAAGATGGGGGGGTCTTATAATGTGGACTTCAGAGCTCTGCTAAAATGCTCTAACACCTACTTCCTGCCTTTTTAAATCTGTGGTATAATAAAAATATATATTTGGTCTCAGAGCTCCTAAAACCCTTGGAATTTACTGAGGATAGGCATGTTTTTGGTTATTCTTAACAAACCCCTTTCCACCACACCAGAGTTTATACTAATGAGCTGACTTGGGGTAGAGCCATTAGATAGCCTCAGTGTGGGCTAGTCACCGGAAGGAGAAGTGATTAGAGAGTAACAGCTGTCAGCCTTACCTCCTGACCTCCAAGAGGGGAGGGAGGCTGTGCATTAAATTATAGAAACTCCTGCACTATCAGATTGGGGAGTTTCCAGGTTGGGGACACTCGGATGTGCTGAGAAGTAGAGGGACCAAGAGAGGGCACAGAAGCTCCAAGCCCCTTCCCCAGTTTACATTCCCACCGACAGTATAGAAGTAAGTTTATGTCTTCTAGATAAGTGGATCATAAATAAACTATTAGCTTCCCCATTCCTTGCTCTATGCATCTTTTCCATTTGCCTGTTCCTGAGTTGTATCCTTTATAATAACCCAATAAACATAAGTAAAGTGTTTTCCTCCATTCTGAGTGGTTCTAGAGCATTATGGATCCTTTAAAGAGTCATGGAACCCCTGAATTTGTAGTCAGCCAGGTAAAAGTGTGAGAAGCCTGGGAATCCCATTTGTGGCTGGCACCAAAAGTGAATGCAATCTTGTAGGACTGAGACTTAAATTCATAGGGCCTGTGCTAACTCTAAAATTGAACTGAATTGCTTGACACCCAGTTGATGCAGGAGAATTACAGGACTGGTGTGGAAAAACACGTATCTGATATCAGAAAAAAATATTATCTAAATTAGAAGTTACTTAATTTGGATAAAAGTAATACGGATGATTGAGATTAAACCAGAAAGAATGCGGCAGAGAAATATAAATATATATGCAAATGATGAATGTTTCTACCAAGGAAAAAAGATAGCATTTTTGTCTTAAAGAAAAATGTCTAGTTATACCAGAATATGAAAGATGATGGTAAGGGCCAAGTGAGCAGATACAGTAAAATGTACAAGATTCCAGGGAAAATGAAATTTATCTGCCTTGGTTTACAAAACCAGCAAAAATGTGTCAGAATTCACAAGCTGATCAATAAACAAAACTGTGAGCCTTTTACTGACTAACAGACTGGGCTTCCTCTCTTCCTCTCTCCCATGTCAGCGTGGAAAAGTCAGAGTACGCCATTTTCTCTCAAGCCAGGTCAGCCTATCCTGGAAGCTGTTTGATACCATCTTCCCAGGATCAGATACTAAATTCTGAACTAAAAAATCATCAAGGTGTTTTTATATCCAAATGGTCTTTGGCACTTTCCAGATCACCAGAAAAACAAACATGGGTTCCCACATCACAGAATTCATGATGAAATGCTCACAAGCAGGAGGAAGGCTGAACATAAAATTAGTTAGAGCTGGGATGTTCCTTATTTCTCTATTAGCTCACCACTATCATTAAAGTTTCCCTATGTTCCAGGTCTGTAAATATGGGAAGAGCTAGTAAATCACAAAAAGAAAATTAAGGTACCTAGATTAATTTCATACAAGTATAATGTTATGCAAACAAACACTCTACAGTTCCCAGTACAGTGAGAGGCCCTAGAGATGCAACCATGCCTCACTGCCCTTGCTATGTTCTAACCACCGGGGTGGACAATAACCAAATCCTCACACACAGCCATGAAGCCCACCCTGCCAAGAATTTTAGTCCTATCCATTCTGATACTGGTGCTACCTATAATTAATTAACCAGAGCTTTATGTATTACCTGTTTCCTTCAAAGTTAAAGGCCAAAAATGGGTCTTCAACAAACAAGAACACAGAGCCTCAGTGGAATTACCAATCCTGTAGGGAACAGACTCCCGCAGAAGCTGACATCACCCCTTCCAGTAGACACTAGGCAGACTCCCAGAGGTGGTTTAAGCCTTCCATCAAGGACTCAAGATCCAAAGCAACAAGAATTAATTATGGAGAGGCACCTGGGTGGCTCATTCGTTAAGTGTCTGCCTTCAGCTCAGGTCATGAACCCAGGGTCCTGGGATCGAGCCCCACCATGAGGCTCCGTGCTCGGCGGGAAGCCTACTTCTCCCTCTTCCACTCCCCGTGCTTGTATTCCCTCTCTCGCTTTGTCTCTCTGTCAAATAAATAAAACAAAATTCTTAAAAAAAAGGGGGGGGCTGCATAAATAATGAATCTTGGAACACTGAAAAAAATAAAATTTAAAAAATAAGAATAAAATAAATAAAAAAGAATTAATTATGGAGGACGGAATAAAATTATCAGGGAAATCTAATTTGCTTCAGAATATCGTTGGGTTTTTTTAATAGTCTTATTTCTGAAGCCGCTCATGAGACTTTTTTCCTTTCCTGTATGTCTCTAACTCCTAATGCAATAGACTGTGCCTATACAAACAGCATGACACAGCCTTTGAAAAGCAGGCCTCATCAGAGGGACTTGGAAATGTGCTAGAAATGCACATTCCCAGGCCCCATCACAACTCTAAGGAATCAGAGACTCTGGAGGTGGCGCCAGCCATGGGAATCTAACCAATCCCTCCAGGTGACTCTAAAGAACAACAAAAGCTGGGGCGCCTGGGTGGCTCAGTGGGTTAAAGCCTCCCCCTTCCGCTCAGGTCCTGATCTCAGGGTCCTGGGATCGAGCCCTGCATTGGGCTTTCTGCTTAGCAGGGAGCCTGCTTCCTCCTCTCTCTCTCTGCCTGCCTCTCTACCTGCTTGTGATCTCTGTCTGTCAAATAAATAAAAAAATCTTTAAAAAAAAAAAAAAACAACAAAAGCTAAGAAGCCTTGGGCTAGGGATTCAAGATTTAATTCTTTGGAATTCCCACTGCAGGAGAGAGTCTTGATTAATTTTCCTAATACCTGTGGCCCTCCGTACAGTGGCTTTCAAACTTCAGGGTATAAATATGCAACTTGGAGAGTGTGTCCACTGCATGAACATACATACTTCCCAGGATTTAGATGCAACAGGGATGTGAAAGAATACATTTCACTCCAGTATGGCACAACCCACCTCTGCCGTTTCTTGCTCCCTGCTCTCTTTTCTGTCACCCCTACGCACCCACTGCCTGTTCTGATTTCCACAGTTCTCCACTTGGAGGCCAGTGCCCACTTCTCTTCTATGACCCCAAACAACACTATCCGTCAAGCACAAACCAGGTCTCTGTAACTGTTGCTCAAACTTCAACCAACACTCCACGCCTAAGATGCTCCCACCCTGCATATAGGTGACTCACAGGGTCTTTGTCCTCCGTTACACATCCTGGTATATGGATGCATTTTTTTGCCCATAATCATGACTTATTACGGGAGAAAGTCCACATTTAATGCTTTTTTACAACCTCCAAAGAAAGCTATAAAACCAGCAGGAAAGCTGCCAATCAGCACAGAATATAATGGAAACATTCCTGTTCCAAAAAGAAAAAAAATCAAAAACTTATCTTTGAGCTCTTATAATTAAAACACATAAAGAGTACTGACTAGATGCCACACACATACAAAAACCTCCAAACAATTACCATATTTATATGTAATATGAAGTCATAAGCTCCATGGAAATATAAAATGTTGATCCTAATGTCAATAAATTAGTTATAGCATAAAAGAAATAGCAGTGACATTTTCTCAAGAGGCCTGGCTTCAATTTCCAGCTCTGCTCCCGTTATTTGTGCAAACTGTGGGTTCTGTTACTTGGTAGAGGTGAGGATTAAAGGAACTAATGAGAAAATACTTTCAAGAAAACATGTAACAGCTAAGCAAAGTACTGAGTATTATCATTTCTACTATCTGCATAGACTGAAAAGGTTTATAATAAATAAAAAAGTTCAGGGCGCCTGGGTGGCTCAGTGGGTTAAGCCGCTGCCTTTGGCTCAGGTCATGATCTCAGGGTCCTGGGATCAAGTCCCGCATCGGGCTCTCTGCTCAGCAGGGAGCCTGCTTCCCTCTCTCTCTCTCTGCCTGCCTCTCTGCCTACTTGTGATCTCTGTCTGTCAAATAAATAAATAAAATCTTTAATAAATAAATAAATAAATAAATAAGTTCATACTTAATTCTTCATACAAGGCCGACCTAGACAAAAACAAAAAATAAGTTTAGCGTATCTTTTAGTAGCCTCTTTAGCTTTCCTTTTTTTATATACTACATTCCCTCAAAATAATAAATATAAAATCCCTAAATGAGGTGTTAATAAGAAACAGTCACTTGAAAAAGTCTAAGACTATATAATCCAGTCTGTTTTTTGTGAGGCAGGTCCAGGGTGGGTACAAGCATCCATTTCTTTTTAAAAGCTCAACAGTTTCTGTCTCATGGCCAAAATCAAGAGCAAATGAATTGTGATTGAAAGTCTTGCTGTTGGGGGAGCCAGGTGGTGGGTATTAAGGAGGGCACGAATTGCATGGAGCACTGGGTGTGGTGCAAAAACAATGAATTCTGTTATGCCAAAAAGAAATTAAAAAAACAAAAAAAAAGAGTCTTGCTGACTTCACCTACACAAGAGTATTTACTGGTATTTCCCTGTGAAAAATATAAGATTAAATAAAATAAGGGGCGAAGTGCAGTCCACAGGCCAAAGGCTTCCAAAAAGTGTTTTCTATGTTGCCACAGGAGAGTGATACAAATTTCAAGAATAACTATTTCCACTGAATCTTAAAATAATCACTATTTATAATTAGTCAAGACAAGATATATTATAAAACTTAAAAGAAAAAATATTAACTGGGAAGGACACCACACCAAAGTAGCTTTGCAACAGGAAGACCCTCATTCACAAAGAGCAATGAAATCCAAGTGGCTCATAATGTTAACTACAATGTAGACAACAATCTCCAAAATGAAAACAAAATTTCAGAATTATGTTTAGACACTCCTATTCCTATTGCATATTCCAAAATTTCTATAAAATATAACTTATAAAGGTCTCTACAAAATGAAAACTACTAATAAAAGGTACTTACCTTTTCTAGGAGGAAGCTCTCCATTCTGGTTTAATTCTGTTCCCGTATATACAATTTCTCCATCTTTAACCATTTCATTCCATAAGCCACAGAGCCCATCTCTTGTGAATGCAAGCTGGTAATGATAAATAACATAAACTTACAGAACAATCATAGAGTGCAATTCTTAAAGAATGATATATTAAAAAAACAACTCATTTCCTCTCATTTATTCAATCATTAACATTTAATAAAAATCATCCCAAAAAATATAATTAAGTGAAAAAGGCACAGTGCATAATAGTATATAAACAATGCTAGTTTTGCATAGATACAAGAAAAAAGACATGCACATGTGCCCTAGAAAGATAAACCAGAAACAAATAATAATGATTACCTATAGAGAGACACCTGTGACAGAGGAACATGGGCACCAGAGATTAACAAAAGATTTTGAGTAAACTTTATGTATTTTTACTTCTAAAACATATAAATAATTTTCATCTTCAAAAATTCAAATTAAATCATATAAAGGAAAAATCTACAACTGGCAACAAGCAAATTAACCTATGTTTATCACAGAGAAAAGTATTTCAGGGATCTTTTCAATTATACATCTTCAGTCAAATATACTCTAAGGGAAAAATATCTTCAACATTATTCACTGGTCTTACTGATAATCATAGTATTAATATTAAAATCTTAGAACTGTCTCATACATATTGTGTGATACAGCAATGTTAACAAAATAAAACATATGTTTATAATAGTTATGTTAGTGTTATTAGAAACAAAGGTTTTAATAGTAAAAGAAATAAAAAACCAAGGACATTTTTTTAAGAACAAATTGGACTACATTTGAACATATCTGCCTGGGAAGGACCCAGAATGAATGACAGGCACTCTGAGAGTAATGAGTACACCCAGAATCCAGACATCAGTTTTTTGTTTTTTTTAAAGATTTTATTTATTTATTTGACAGAAAGAAATCAGAAGTAGGCAGAGAAGCAGGCGGGGGGCGGAGGGGGTGCGGGGGGAAGCAGACTCCCTGCTGAACAGAGAGTCTGATGCAGGGCTCGATCCCAGGACCCTGGGATCATGACCTGAGCCGAAGGCAGAGGTTTAAACCACTGAGCCACCCAGGCGCCCCTCCAGACATCAGTTTTTAAGTTTCACTTTCTAGTAAACAAAACCTGGGCTCTTGGGAGAAAAAAGGCTGATGTCATGGTCAGGGCAAACAAGATGAGCCTAGAATATTTTGTGTTTGCACCCCCACCCCAAAAAAAGCTGTGTAAGGCCTTATGGGAACTCTACTGGCCAAAATTAAAACAATTTGAGCATCAAAATACATAACTGCAGTGGACTGCAAAAGTAAATAAAAACATGAGTCCACACTGATATTCAAAGAAAAAAACATAAAACATAAGTACTCTCACTTGTCAGTATTTGGAGTAAAAAAAGGCTCCCCAGAGCAAGCAGCCAACGAGGGCAGGGGCACGGTAGACACCCAGATGAGGCATCCATTCTGAAAAGTGTAGGCAGTCTTATCAGAAACATAAAACACTTTTCACTAAAATAGGCACATCTGTTTGGCCATCTTTTAATGAAAGGCCAGCACCTTTCCTTTATTTTTAAGTCCACTAACTCATTCCTTGTTATCATTTCAGCATGCACCACCCTTATGAAGCATCCACTATTTCCAGTCTCCATTTCTTTACTTTTTTTTTTTTTTAAGATTTTATTTGTTTGAGAGAGAAAAAGAGAGCATGCAAGCACAAGCAGAGGAGAGGAAGAAGCAGACTCCCTGCTGAGTAGAAAGACCAACGTTCGACTCAATCCCTGGACCCCAAAATCATGACCTGAGCCA
The DNA here is from genome assembly GCF_009829155.1 of Mustela erminea. Classification (NCBI taxonomy): domain Eukaryota; kingdom Metazoa; phylum Chordata; class Mammalia; order Carnivora; family Mustelidae; genus Mustela; species Mustela erminea. The sequence continues at coordinate 27,920,263 of NC_045618.1, forward strand.
GAGGCAGATACTTAACCCAGTGAGCCACCCAGACACTCCTCCAGTTCTTTAAATGTAGCAAGAATTAAAGGGCACTCTGTCAGTAATTTCAATATAGAATTCCTCTAGACTTTTAAGACATTTTCCCCAATCCTTTAGAGTTCTTTTACCTAACCTATTCAAGTAACTTTTTTAGCATCTCACTTTTATCCAAAGCCCATGTAGTAAATAAAACGATAAGACAGCCCTTAAGATCCTCATCCCCTGGTTCACACATACTCTGTGTAATGCCCTCTGAGTGTGGGTAAGACTCATGGAGAATAAAATGGGACATCACACCTGTGACCAGGTTTTGTTTCCATCTACGGCAAAGGTAAAGGAACTTCTCATATATAATTAGCGTCCCACAACTGTTGAGGAACTTCTCATATATAATTAGCATCCCACAACTGTTGATTTCTAGTTATCAAAAGGAAGATTATCCTGGGGCCTTACTTAATCAGGTGAAAGCCCTTAAAATATAGGGGCCATCCAGAAGAGACATTTTCTACAGTCACAAAGAGGTGAGCTGCCATGGGCTACCTATGCAGAGGGGTAGCATCTAGGAGCCCATGACTTCAGTTCCCAAACTGCAAGGGACTAAATTCTGCCAAGGAGCACCCAATGAGACCCCAGATAAGAGCACAGCATGGCTGACACCCTGACTACATGCAGCCTGTTAGACCCAAAGCAAAAGACCCTGCTAAGCCTTGGCCAGACTCCTGACCCACAGAAACTGGGAAAGAGAATAAACATGAGTTCTTTTAAGCTGCTAAATTTATGGCCAGTAGCTTTTAACATAACAAAAAACCCAATTCAGCATCCAACTTAGTTTTCATAAAAGCAACCGCTTTCTTTCAGCACACATATTTTATTTGTTCACCTCACTAACAAGATAATTGCCATAAATACACTTAGAACTAAAACATAGGACTCTTGATAAAAGTATCAACTGGCAGGGAAAAAGTAAAGAGTGAGGCACAAACATTCATCACCCCTTGTGTTTTAGTGAGGGAATGGAAAAGCTTGGCTCATTTGCTCATTCAGGTAAGAGGAGAGCTAATACTGCTAGGGTTCAATCCAGTTCCCACACAACCACATAAGGATGGGAGGCAAATAGGAACCAGACTAAACAGCCCCATGTGTGCTGTACCCTGGCAGTTATATGCCATCTTTAGATGGTCCAGGGAATAAATGAGCATAATGTAAAGCATAATTCAGTATCAGTGCAACAGATGGAAGCAGAGGAAGAAACTAGAAACAGAAAAGAATTTAGGAGGCCTCTGCCAAGAGTCTCCCCAAAAAAGGGTGACAGCCTAAGCCAAGATAAGGAAAGTACCTAAGACCTTTCAGATCAAATGAGACAGATCAGATGTGAAAAGAAAGGAGACAGGGAACACAATCAGATAAAAAAGAACCAGCTCAGTGTTAACGATTCAGATTTGCACTATGAACATGAGCTTGGAGAACCTCTCCCCACTCACACCTGCATACACTCATACGCACAGCCACATATGTATATACATATGTGTGTACACACACACACACACACACACACACACACACTGCAAATACAAATCCAGTTCTTAGTGTCAGGAATTAGGACACTAATTAGGAATTAAAGACACTAATTAGGAATTAGAGATTCAAATCTGGAGTCACCAGCAAATGGGATATAGACCATGACCTGGTGGAAATGCAAATGTCCAAAGAGAAAGAGTAACCAACATCCTCAACCCTGATTGCACATTGGGATTACCCACGAGGTGCCTCTATCAGTGTTTTTGTATACAGTCCAGGATGAATAACATTAGTGTTTAGAGCTAGAAAAAAGAAAAACAAACATGAATTAAAGAATAAGCCAAGGAAGAAGCCCAGTTTATGTGGAAACAAGAATTGCTACTATCATGTCAAGAGGAAGAAAAGTAGAGCAGAAGCTGTGTGGAAGGTGGAGCCTGGGTATCTGGAGGGACACATACTGTAGAAGCCTCCTAGGAACTGAGGACACAAAGATGTAAATGAGCCATGGACCTGAATAAACACCATTTAAAGCACAATGGTCTGGGCATCTTAAGGATTTGAGTAAAGAGGAACATTACTAAGGCAACAAAGCAAGGCTCCCTGGAGGAGGGAATGAAAGAGCTAGGATGAGGAAGGCAAAGATGAAGCTTAGGGGAAAGCATTCCAGAGCAATGGAAGAAAGCACAGAATCCCAAAGAGAAAGCCAGGAAATCAAAAATATACACAGCACTGTAAGAACAGCCTGTACACGAAATAAAAATTAGCAATCTGTGAATTTAAGAGTATCTGTACAACAATTATTAACTTGTCCTCTTTTTTTTTTTTTTTTAAGATTTTATTTATTTATTTGACAGAGAGAGAGACAGCAAGAGAGCGGAGTGGGAGAGGGAGAAGCGGGGAAGTGGGGGAGGGAGAGTGAGAAGCAGGCTTCCAGCAGAGCAGGAAGCCTGTCCTGGGCTCAATCCCAGGACCCTGAGATCAAGACCTGAGCCAAAGGCAGATGCTTAAAGACTGAGCCACCCTGGCACCCCAAACTTGTCTTCTTTAATAGCTAACTTACATTTAAAAATACCCAATAGGTATTAAATTTTAACTGTTTTTTAGACAGAATCCAGATGCTTCTAATTAGTTTACTTGGTTTTAGGTTCCTTTTCCAATTTCTTCTCACAGTCTTACTTTATACCTCTAAAATGACATAGCAGATAAAGTCATTTTCACCCTGTAAAGCAGACAATAAGAGGAGTATTAACAGGCCCAGTTCTAAGGGACAGTAAACTCAAACTCAGAGGCTCAATTATTTGACCAGGATCACACAATACTGAGGCTATGAGAAGAAGGATTTGGAAAAAGGCCTTATGCCCAAGCTTGTTCTTCTCTCACCAACACCATAACATTCACCCACACATGCACGAAAAAGGCCTGGGAGAGCCAATGAATCCCCCACTACTACTGCTGGTGCTACTGACACTTAAACACTAAACAGGATTGGGCAAGGGTTAGTCTATTAAAATGACTACTTCAGAGGGTGCCTGCCTGGCTCAGTCAGTAGAGTGTGCCATTCTTGGTCTTGGGGTTGTAAGTTCAAGCCCCATGTTGGGTGTAGAAATTACTTAAAAATATATATATTTTTTTTTAATTTATTTATTTGATAGAGAGAGATCACAAGTAGACAGAGAGGCCAGCAGAGAGAGAGGAGGAAGCAGGCTCCCCACTGAGCGGAGAGCCCGATGTGGGGCTCAATCCTGGGACCCTGGGACATGACATGAGCCGAAGGCAGAGGCTTTAACCCACTGAGCCACCCAGGTGCCCAAAAATAAAATATTTTTAAAAAATAGACAAAATGAAGGGCGCCTGGGTGGCTCAGTTGGTTGGACGACTGCTTTCAGCTCAGGTCATGATCCTGGAGTCCCGGGATCGAGTCCTGCATCGGGCTCCCAGCTCCATGGGGAGTCTGCTTCTCCCTCTGACCTTCTCCTCGCTCATGCTCTCTCTCACTGTCTCTCTCTCAAATAAATAAATAAAATCTTTAAAAAAAAAAAATAGACAAAATGATTACTTCAGAACTGTATAATTATGTAACAGAATCCAAAACAGAATATACCAAACGCTTAAATGACATTTTGATTAACTTATAGGTTAGAAAACGTTTTACTTTATTTTATTTTATTTTTTCAGTGTTCCAAGATTCATTGTTTATGTACCACATCCAGTGCTCCATGCACTACGTGCCCTCCTTCATAACCACCACCAGGCTCACACAACCCACCAGCCTCCCCTCTAAAACCCTCAGTTTGCTTCTCAGAGTCCACAGTCTCTCATGGCTCATCTCCCACTCCAATTTCCCCCAATTCACTTTTCCTTTTCTTCTCCTAATGTCCTCCATGTTATTCCTTATGTTCCACATATTTTACTTATCTTTAAAACATGCCTGATATGTAATCTGTTCAAATACTTACAGATACTAAAGTACAGATATCTGGCTTTTTTTCCCAGCCTAGCAGAAAAATAACAAGTATCTGTTAAACACAGGACAACATATCAACTCCAAAAAAATTTTAAGAACAGGTTTCTTAAGCAACTGGGGAGGTCAGACAGCAACATAAACTACCTCTGTTTTAAGACATAGGGCGGTTAGGAATAGAAAGCCTGAGACCCAAGAGAGGAGTACAGCACAAAGAACCTAAGGCTGCTTTCCTGAGAGGCACCTGACAATTCTGTGAGCATAGCTAAGACCAAGAACTGAGCAGAGCTGCTGAGGGACAGGCTTCAGACAGGGTCCTCATGGGGGAAAGGCCTGTTAAACACACCATGCTTTGAATTAACCTTCAAAGGGCCACATACCAGAAGTAGGTAGGGGTGAGGTAGAAGCAGATGGCCTTCCTAGGGAAGAAGCCCAGTTTTTAATCATCTCAGCCCCCAACTGCACTGCAGTGACCTGGGACTGTTAGTGCTATTTGATTGGTAGATCTCCTCCAGAGGAGGAAACTGTCACCCAGGGCCTCAAATGATCACAGTAATTTGTCATATATAGTATCTGAAACTCAAACAAAAATAATAATGGGTAAGGCAAGATGATATGACAGAAAAATGAAAAAAATATATAGAAGACAACAAAAACAGATCAAGAGTAGATGCAGAAGACAGAAATACAGAAATGGACTTGTCCTCAAAAGGAGAGCCTAAGCAATGGATTTACTTGGCAGACACCAGCCCAGAGCAGTGGGAGGCAGGGAAGGGGGGACAAGAGAACACACGACGCACAAGACACAACATGTTACCACATGGGTAAGCAAACTAAGGCCTAGATTACAGGCCAAATCTGGCCCACCATCTAATTTCATATGGCCCCTGAGCTAAGAATGGTTGTTGAATTTTTCAATGGTTGAAAAATAATCAAGGAAAATATTTTGTGACACATGAAAATTATGACATTCAAAGTTCAGTATTTATAAAGCTTTACTAGAACTCAGACACAGTTGTTTATGTATTGTCTGTGGCATGACAACAGCAGAGTTAAGTAATTGTTACAAAGAACAGAAGACTCACAGAAATATTTGCTATCTAGCTCTTTACAGAAAGTTTGCTGACTCCTATTTTACTGCACTGGCCCCTACTCCACAGTGAACAGAAGATATAGAAAGTTGTCTACTAGGCACATTCACTAAGCACGTGGGACTCTTATATAAGTTTTATAAGAAGAAATCAAGGAATAGTCCAAGGAGGGAAGAAAAAAAAAAAGAATTAAAATACCAGTGCCCTTATCAGTCCTTGCAAAGAGGTGAATGTTCAGTCCATGGGGAGCTAACTCCTACTCCCCAGCACCTTGTAGCCTATATCACTGGCTCCATGGTAGCAGCTGGGATGCGGTAACCCACACCCTGTTGTGTAACATTACATTCAAGACTGAAATGGAAGGGTCACCGATGGGCATGCTAGGTGTCAACCCAGAGGGAAGAGAGACATAGTCAATGAAACCAGAACATGGTAAGTTTAAAAAAAAAAAAAATACAAAACACTTGAAACAAAACATTTAAAATAGATGCATCTCACTAAACTATACCTTATAGTAACTATAAGTAACTATACATTATTAAAATTCATTTAAACGAAACCACGGAAATTTGAGAACCAAAAAATACATTAACTATAATTAAGAACACTGAATGAGAAGAAAAGCAGACTAGGAAGTCCTGTGCTGCTTCTGCCTATGAGGGATTAACTTCTTTATGAATTACCTCTACACTAAAATGAACTAGAAAATCAAACAAAATATACTGCAGCCCAGAGCTATCCCTAAGAAGGGCAATGAATGAAGCCCTACAGCTGCCCAAGCTTACTGCCTAGAAGCAGCTTCCAGGATCCATCACGGAAAAGGGGAACCAAAATAGAGCCAAGAGCCAACGAGACAGATCAGCTATAAGTAGGTTAAAATGACAAGGGAAGGGGCGCCTGGGTGGCTCAGTGGGTTAAAGACTGCCTTCAGCTCGGGTCATGATCCCAGGATCCTGGGATCGAGCCCCATGTCGGGCTCTCTGCTCTGCAGGGAGCCTGCATCCTCCACTCTCTCTCTCTGCCTGCCTCTCTGCCTACTTGTGGTTTCTCTCTCTGTCAAATAAATAAAATCTTTAAAAAAAAAAAAAAAATGACAAGGGAACAGTGAAGGGGGATCTGCAGAGAAAGAGTGAACTCCAAAGATGGGCAGAGGGGACCCCTTCAGTCTTGGGCTAAATACTGATTTGGGCATGGGCTGAGAAAACTACCAAGGCTGGGAAAAGAAGCACTAGAAAGTAGAAGGCAGAATCCCCATGATTCCCAGTCTGAGAAAAACTTGTTTCCATCAACCAGAATGAAATCACACCATTGAAAGAGTCCTAAGAAAGCAGATAAATTAGTGCATGACTAGAAGTTGTGCTAGATCAGCCTGAATAAACCTGAGGATCAAGCTTCGAAAAAATTAAATTGATCCCAACTAACTTACTTGAATCCCAAACAAAACTAATGTTCTTTAAAGAAATAAAGCAAAATCCAGCACAGAACAACATAATATATACAATGTCCAACATTCAGTAAAAAATTACCTAGTATGCAAACACACCCCATGACCAAAGCAATCAATCAAATGACAGAAGCAATCAAGAGAAATAAATCCAGATGTGATAGAGATGATGGAATTAGCAGACAAGAACATTAAAAGCTCATTATAGATACATCCAGATGCTCACAAATAGGAAACTATGAACCTGATAACAAGTGAAATGGAAGATATGAAAAGGATCCATATGGAACACCTAGAGATGAAAAATACAACTGAAGTGAAAACTTCAATGCACAGGATTAAGAGATTAGGTACTGCAAAACAGATATACTATAATGTACCATGTCTAAGCAGACAGCTATTATATGTTATCTCCCTTTTAAAATTCATTTATTCTAGGTTCCAAACATAACTGCAGGTGTAATGACCACCATCAGACTTCATGTTAATCTACAGTCATTCAGTCATCTAAAGATCCTTCTCTAGAATCCTTCTCTAGGAAGAGCTCATGGGAACAGTATTTATTAATTGATAAAGTTGTGTCCTTTTTACCTGAAAAGTCAGTTTTGCTAGAATATAACATCCTTGCCTCACATTTACTTTTCTTGGGAGTCATACATATGTTACTGAATTTTCTTCTCCAAAAAAGTCTTCTGATTAGATCTGATGGTAACCTCATTATCTTTCCCTTATAAATATTATTAGTCTTTTCTAAAAACCAAAAGTTAATTTTTTTTTAAAGATTTTATTTATTTGACAGACAGATCACAAGTAGGCAGAGAGGCAGGCAGACAGAGAGGAGGAAGCAGGCTCCCTACTGAGCAGAGAGCCCAATGCGGGGCTCGATCCCAGGACCCTGAGATCATGACCTGAGCTGAAGGCAGAGGCTTTAACCCACTGAGCCACCCAGGCGCCCCAAAAGTTAATTTTTTAAAGATTTTATTTATTTGACATACAGAGATCATAATAGGCAGAGAGGCAGGCAGAGAGAGAGAGGGAAGCAGACTCCCTGATGAGCAGAGCCCAATGCGGGGCTCATTCCCAGGACCCTGAGATCATGACCTGAGCAGAAGGCAGAGGCTTAACCCACTGAGCCATCCAGGTGCCCCGCAAAAGTAAATTTTTTTAAAAAGACTAACAAAATGTATAAATCCCTGACAAGATTAATCCAAAATATAGAGAAAATACAAATAACCAAAATCATGAATAAAAATGTGAGCTATGCTACCTATCCTACAGATAAGAAAGTAATCAGAAGACGTCATTATGAATATTAAGTTACCTGTATTTATAAAATTCTTTAATTTCTACATCTCATCTGTCAACTGGAAAACCTGAGAATAGAATTTACCAAGATGATCATGTTTATGTTCTTTAATCTACTGATATCCTAAGCATAAAGTAACAATATATACATTTAACAATTTTAATTTTAAAATTTAACTTTTATCTTTACTCATTGTAAAGTGATTAGAAGAAGAGACAAATAAATGATTCGAATTATTAGTATACTCAACAACTCTGACGAACTGCAAGGGCATTTACACTCTGAACAAAACCATACTACGGGTGCCTGGGTGGCTCAGAAGGTTAAGCCTCTGCCTTCAGCTCAGGTCACAGTCTTGGGGTTTTGGGACTGAGCCCCACATCAGGCTCTCTGCTCCACAGGGAGACTGCCTCTCTGCCTACTTGTGATCTCTCTCTCTCTCTCTGTGTCAAATAAATAAATAAATCTTTAAAAAAAAAAAAATAGGTCACATACCATATGACATTCTCAAAATGGCAAAATTAAAGAGATGGAAAACAGATTAGTGATTGCCAGGGGTCAGAGATGATGGGAGAAGGATGGTGTGACCTATAGAGGGGCAAGAAGAAGGAAATCTTTGTGGTGTGATTACACAATTGGCACAGAACTCTGCACACACTCTATGTCAATTTCCTGATTTTGATATTGTACTGATAGTTACATAAGATGTAACCACTGGGAGAATCTGGATGAAGAGTATACAGTGACGTCTCTACTTTCTTTGCAACTTCATCTGAATCTATAAATTACTTCAAAATAAAAAGTTAAAAAAATTGCATCATACATATCTAATATCATGCTCTACTTCAAAGAATCCAAAAATAGAAACTGCAGGAGATTCATCTGAGTACAGATTATGCAAGAAAAAGAAAACACCATTCTTGGATCCATGCTCAAAGACACACCCTTAGACTTACATCAAAACTAGCAAATAAATGTGCATATATGATTTAAGAATTAAAAAGCTTTTAAGGTATCATATACCATTTTTTATAGGTTCTTTGATTAATTGACTTTCCGGTCCATTGAGAAGCAAGCAATCACATCAGACAGGACTTTTACTTTAAATATAAGAATGGTAATGGTAGTGATTATGTAGCTAACATCTCTTAGCTCTATTTTATTGCCTGTTCAAGAGAGTTGCAAAGGAAATGACAATTCAAGGTACTCCACACAACAATCGGAAAAGACTACTAAAAAAGTAAGAAGTATTATACGTAAAAACCACTTATATGACTGCCATACAACTGCCACTCCATTTAAGGCAGCTTGTTGCAACATTGTAGACCTGATACACCATAGATCTAAACATCTATCAACAAGAAAGCCTAGGATTAGTATTTGTGTTCTTTATAATATACACTTATTAAAAGTTGTCACAGCCTCCAAAAATATTTCCTTTCTAAAGTCACTAAAACTTTCATAGGCATTTCTTTTTTTTTTTCTTTATAGGCATTTCAAACAAAAATAGCCATAGAAAATAGTTTGCTAAATCCTGTGGCTAAGAAACACATTTCTACCCCACAAAATATAATTAAGGTGTCAATTCTGTTCCCAATACAAAAGCCCTACCTAAGGAATGGGACACATCCCACTCCAGATGGAAGAGATATCCCCAATAGGGTAAGAGTAAAAGCTGTTAGTATAAGGCTTGCATCTGCAATGCGTACCTGCAAGAAGGATTCCAAATAGTGAAAATAAGTCTAAAGTCATTTGTTAGGGTAAAACAACATTTGTTCCTCGCATTTAATTAGCAATGCTGGAAAAACTATATAAAAACAAGGTCAGCGATCACTTTTTTCACATTAAATAGCTTCAATACCTACAATACATTTTCCCGCTGGGGCACACTCCAAAACCTAGGTCTTGGGGCATATGGGTAGCTCAGTGGGTTAAGCCACTGCCTTCGGCTCAGGTCATGATCTCAGGGTCCTGGGATCAAGTCCCACATCGGGCTCTCTGCTTAGCAGGGAGCCTGCTTCCCCTTCTCTCTCTCTGCCTGCCTCTCTGCCTACTTGTGATCTCTGTTAAATAAATAAATAACATCTTTAAAAAAAAAAAAAAAAAAAAAACCTAGGTCTTCTTCATGTATTCCTAAGATGAGCTTGGATGGCTTTTGACTAATATTTGAAATGTCTAAGAAGAGTTAAGTACTGCGTATTACACTAAATAAATCAATCAAAAGTAAAAGAGTAAGCACTCTAAGGCATAAGCGGTGTTTCTTTTTATTTATATCTGCCTAACTCATCATAGGCACTCAACTCAGTATTAAACTGGTCTTAGATCAAGATGCTAAAACTCCTATTAAGGAGTTGTTCAATTATGATTAGAAAGAAAAACTTCATTGGATAAAGTTCTTTACCTCAACAAGTTCTACAAAATACACAAACACTAATAAAAAAAATTAAGTCTTGAAGTCAGTTTGCCGAATCTCAAGATTTCAGAAATAAGAAATTACTCATCTCACCTCCCCGCCGACCACGCTTTAAAAAAAAAAAAAAAAATGACAAAGGAAAACAAACAGTAACTGCTAAGTAAAAAGCAACGTGCAAACAAAAACCAAACAGTCACTACTATGCCAATTCTTGCCCCAATTCTTTGTGCTTTAATCTAACGTTTACCCCATTATTAATAACTATCCCAAAATCCACAACATAGTTCTAAGCACTTGGCTCTCACACCTACTAGGATGCAACACTTAAAAATAAATAAATAAATAAATAAAGGTAACAATACTTCACTACAGGTATCTATGATCAAGTGCTTATAGAATATATGAGTCTTGATAAACTGTGATGCACTATGTAAAAGTGTATTGAAAAATGTAGGTTACTTGAGAAATACTTAAAATGGTTAACCTTAGGAAAGAGAAAGAAAAGCCATATATACTATGAAATATTTCAGACATTTTTTTTTTTTTTGCTGTCAATATGGAGTTACAAAAGTGGTTTTTCCAAACCATCTGCAAAGAAAACTAAGTTGGGGTAAAAAAAAAAAATTTTTTTTAAGTCTATAGAAACATTACTGCTATTATTTACTTGATAATTTCTGGACAAGCTTACAATTACATTATTAAAACATTAGGCAAAAAAAAAAAAAAAAAAAAAAAACATTAGGCAGTCTAATGCCAACATTGTGTTTCCACACATTCTTTATGTGAAAAACTGAGCACTCCTCTTAATAAGACCAGTCACAAAAATAAAGATCTCAACTGCACTCTTGTCTCCCCAGAAAGACAAACACAGGGTCCCATGAAATGAGTTTCTTCAGGACATAATACATTACTACATGTTCCTTCCCTCATTAATTGAACATCTCAAAACAATCACTAAACAGTCAACAAGGTATGGTTAAGAATACTACAGACCTGTTAAAAATAATAATACGAAAAATGTTTGCATAACCAGATCTCAAGTTTCTTGCACTTACACATAACTGCAATTAAAATGTAGCCACACACAATCTATAAAAACTGATACAATAAAGGTGCATTTTAAATTATAGTTAATAAACTTGCTTCCCTAATATGCAAGATACGATCTGCATCCCCTTATTTATCCTATACAAAACCTTAACCAGAAATTTAAATATGGAAGCAGGAACACACCAAGAAAAAAAGCATGTCAAAACCCCACCTGTATATCTGTTTTCAACCATTTGGAGTCAAGTCGAGTCTGGGCAGCCAAACAGAAAGAATCAGAGGGCATCTTTCCTCCAGTTCCCTCCCAGTTGTCAGTCCTGCAAGTAAAACATAAATGTTGGAAGACCTAAAGCTTTTCAAAATTGTACAAAGACCCTCCCGCAAGGTTTAATGCGGCAAAAAGAACAGAAAGATGGGAGAGGAGAACAGGTGGGGGAGGGGAGGAGAAAGGAAGAGAAAGATGGAGAGAGACAAGGAGAAGGATGGAAGAAAAAGCCTACTTCCTATACAAGTAAGAGCCACACACGGGATTCGCTGGTTTCTGTACTACGTCGGCGAGACCTTGAGAATAGACGGTCACCGGAGACCAAATCACAATGTCATCCCCTTCCCTTAAATCCAAAAGGTAAACACACAGACGAGAGAGCAAGCCCACATTTCAACGACAAATGACAGTAGCATGCATCTGCCGCTTTATCCCATACCAGTAAGTGGTGCGTGAAACACATTAATCAAAAGACACGTCGGTGGAAAAATCCAAAACAATAATCACTTTGAAAATGGAAAGACAGCCCGAGACGCGCGCCCCGGGCAGTCCGCGCAGGCCCAGGTCGGGCGGCCGCGCCAACGCCCGCGGCGCCCCAGCTCGACCGTACCCTGGGTTCCGACCCGCACCGCCCTAGCGGCTGGCCGCCCTCGCCGCCCCCGAGGACGAGGACCTGAAGCGCAAAGGCCCCACCGCCTCTTTCCGGCAGCGCGCGGACAGAGCCTCCAAGCCGCCACTGGCTCCGCCGGCGCTGGCGATCCCGGTATCTCTCGCGACCCGAGGGGCGGACCAACTCCGGACTACCGCCCCCGCAGGCCAGCAAATCACAGCGAGGCTGTTGCGTTGGACCAGCCAATGAGAAAGAGGAGCCCTCTCGCCCTTCCTCCCTACTCCCCTGTTTCCTTCAATCCCGCTCATCTTCCTCCTTGGGGTTCATTCCTTGCGGTCATGGCCAACCGCAGGCGCCGGGGGGCGGGATTTCCGCCGTACGCAGGGACTACTGTCCTGGGTTCCGCACCGCGCTCGCGAAAAATCTGAGGGCGCTGTAGAACGTGAGGTGACTGAGGAGCTTCAGCCTGGAGGGGCGAGGGTGTGTGCCATGGACGCACGTACCGGGCAGAAGAGACCCGAGGCTGGCTCCAGTCGGCTAGAGCCTCCCCCGTCTGACCCAGTGAAAGCCGCTAAAATCCTAGGCTGAATTCATGGAGTGGCTGGTAACAGGGGACTTGGAGAAGAAAATCAGAGTTTTTTGCACTTACACATAACTGCAGTTATACACCATAATACCACCATAATACAAATCTTGAGAAATTTCAAACAATTGAAGTCATACTTATGTACTCTGGCCATAATGGAATTAAACTACAAATCAGTAAAAGATAACGGGGCGCTTGGGTGGCTCAGTGGATTGACTCAGGTGTTGAACGCAGGGTATTGAGTTCAAGCCCCGCATTTGGCTCCACACTCAAAAATAAAAATAAAAAATTAACAGGACTATCTCCAAACACTTGGAAATTAAGCAATACACTTTGGGTAATCCACAGGTCAAAGAAGAAATCTCAAAGGAAGTAGAACTATTTTAACAGAACAAAAGTAAAAAGATAACGATTTATGGGATGCAATTAAAACAGTGATAAACATTAACATTATAACATTAACTGCTTTTCTTTGAAAAGAAAGGTCTAAAATCAAGGATCTAATCTTCCATTTCAAGAAACTAGAAAAATAAAAGTAACAGTACATCCAAAGCAAGAAGAGGGAGGAAATGAGGCAAGAACAGAAATAAAGGAAAATGGAAAAACAGCAGAGAAAATCGTTAAAACTAAACGCTAGTACTTTGAAAAGATAAAAGGCAGAGGACACCTGGGTGGCTCAGTGGTTACACATCGCACTATTGATTTTGGCTCAAGTCAAGATCTCAGGGTCCAGAGATAGAACCCCCCACATCAGGCTCACCGCTCAGCAGAGTCAGTTTGGGATTATCTCATTCTCCCCCTTTCTCTGTGCCTCCCCGAGCTCTCTCTCTCTAAAATGAATAAAGCCTTTAAAATAAAAAATAAAAATAAAAAGACAAAAGATATCTGATAAGGCTGCCAAAAAGAGAGAGAGAGAGAGAAAGAAAACATACAGGTTACCAATATCAGGAATATCAGAGAAGATATCACTAAAGACCCCCACAGGATTAAAAAAGAGGGTAAGGGAGGGGCACCTGGCTGACTAGGTCAGAAGAGGTGTGATTCTTGACTTCAGGGTTGTAAATATCATTCCTCCGCTGGGTGCAGACATTACTTAAAAATAAAATCATCAAAAGGAGAGTAGGAGAATACTAGGAAAATTCTACACATACAAATTTGATTATTTATATGAAATGTACTAATTACACAGAAGTCGTACACTGCCAAAATGAAAAAGATAACCTGAACAGTACTATACCCACTTTAAAATTTGAATTCACAATTAAAAACTTTCCAAAAAAAGAAATCTCCAGGCCCAGATAGTTTCCATGGTGGATTCTGGTTCTACCAAATATTTAATAAAGAAAAAGCATCAATTCTATATAAACTTTCCCAAAAGATTGAAGAGAAGTAAAAACTTCCATTATATAACCACAGCATTACCCTGATAACAAAACCAGAAAAAGACATTGCAAGAAAACTTAGAACCAGTACCTTTCATGAACATTATATATAAAATTTCTTAGCCAAGTTTTTGCAAATGGGTTCCAGCAACATTAGAAAGGATAATACATCATAACTGGGGTTTATCACAAGAGTTCAAGATTGGTTTAACATTCAAAGCTAAGTGTAATTCATCATGATATCATCTCAATAGATGAAGAAAATGCTTTTGGCAAAAATCAACATCTCGTAAAAACTCTGCACAAACTAATAAGAGAAGGAAACTCCTCAACCTGCTAATGAACATCTATGAAAACCTACGTCCAAGTCAAAACAGTCTTGAAAAAGAACAAAGTTGGAGGACTCACATTTTCTGATAATAAAATTTACTACAAAACTATGGTAAACAAATTAGTGTGGTACTTCCATGAGGATAGATATGTAGATCAACGGAATAAAACCCAGAACCCAGAAATCAACACTCATATATCTGATCAATTGATTTTTTTGGTTCTTTGTTTGTTTTGTTTTTGTTGTCATTGTTGTTTTAATTAACATATAATGTATTATTTTTTTCAGGGGTATCAGTCTGTGAATCCTCAGTCTTACACAATTCACAGCACTCACCATAGTAGTCAATTGATTTCTTTCAAGGGTGCCAAGACCATACAATTGTGAAAGAGTAGTCTTTTCAAAAAATGGTACTTGGAAAGCTGGATTTTCACATGCAAAAGAATGAAGGTGGATGCTTACCTTTCACCATATATGAAAATTAACTCAAAATGGATCAAACTTAAATGTAAGGCCTACAAGTATAAAACTTTTAGAAGAATACATGGAGAGCAAGTTTTATGACATTGGATTTGGCAATGATTTTGTACATATGGCACCAAAAGCACTGGCAACAACAACCCAAAAAGGATGAGTATATTTAAAGATTTGTATATTACTAATCTTATTTCTTATCCCTACTTTTATCTCTATCTTTAGGTCCCTATTTCTCATCTATTCCTTAACCCCCACCCCAGAGCCCTGTGGAATTTACAGGCATATTCTTTTTTTTAATTTTTTTATTTAAATTCAATTAGCCCCCCAAAAATAAATAAATAAATTCAATTAGCCATCATACAGTACGTGATTAGTTTTAGATGTAGTGTTCAATAATTTATCAGTTCTGTATAACACCCAGTGCTCATCACATCATGTGCCCTCCTTAATGCACATCACCCAATTACCCCATCCCTTCCCATTTAGTTTTCCTTCCCTTCCCTTGTGATCCTCTGTGCTGTTTCTTATATTACACATATGAGCGAAACCATATGGTAATTGTCTTTCTCAGTTTGACTTATTGCACTCTACATAATAACCTCCCATTCCATCTGTGTCAATGTAAATGGTAAGTATTCATCCTTCCTTATGGCTGAGTAATATTCCATTGTATATAGCACATCTTCTTTATCGATTCATCTGTTGGTGGACATTTGGACTCTTTCCATAGTTTGGCTATTGTGGACATTACTGCTATGAACATTGGGGTGCAAGTTCACTACATTTGTATCTTTGGTGTAAATACCTAGTACTGCAATTGCTTGGTCATAAGGTAGCTCTATTTTTAACTTTTTGAAGAATCTCAAAACTGTTTTCCAGAGTGGCTGTACCAGATTGCACTCCCACCAACTGTGTAAGGGGGTTCCCTTTTCTCCCCATCCTCACCAACATTTGCTGTTTTCTGTCTTGTTAATTTTAGCCATTCTGACTTGTATGAGATGTTATCTCATTATGGTTTTGATTTGTATTTCCCTGATGCCAAGGGAAGGGGAGCATTTTTTCATGTGTCTGTTGGCCATTTGCACGTCTTTGGAGAAATGTCTGTTCATGTCTTCTGCCCATTTCTTTGACTGGATTCTTTGTTTTTTGGGTGTTGAGTTTGATAAGTTCTTTTTTTTTTAAGATTTTATTTATTCATTTGACAGACAGAGATCACAAGTATACAGAGAGGCAGGCAGAGAGAGAGGAGGAAGCAGGCTCCCCGCTGAGCAGAGAGCCCGACGCGGGGCTCGATCTCAGGACCCTGAGATCATGACCTGAGGCGAAAGCAGAGGCTTTAACCCACTGAGCCACCCAGGCACCCCAAGTTTGATAAGTTCTTTAATAGATCTTGGATACTAGCTCTTTATCTGATATATCATTTGCAAATATCATCTCCCATCTGGTAAGTAGCTTTTTAGTTTTGTTGACTGTTTACATGCATGTTCTTATCATGTTACTGTTCTAAGATGTATAGTCTTCTGTGTAAAGCAGTGGCTTTTTGTTCTTCCACATGCATACATCTTAGGGCTTAAGTGGATCCCTGCCACTTTTAGACCATTATTCCATCTGCTTCACTTAAAACAAAACAACTTCTTTGAAACACTTGATATCAGATTATATCACTCTCAGATCCTGATTGCAATAAAACATGCTACTATCCATCAGTTTCCATGTTCACTGAAGATTCGCACTCCACTCATGACCTTTATATCACTGCTACCACTGGCCCATTCTCAGGGCCTTTCCTAACACAGGTGTCACTCGCTCAGTGTCCCTGCCTCTCTGTTCCTCGTGGCCTTACTTTTAAACCTCCTGCTTCCTGCTCCACCTGCACCACTCACCACCCTGATCTGTTCCATTCATGAAATCACCTTGAAGATCACAATTGTGAGCCTCTGACTCTTAAATCACTGCATCTTATCTTTCTAGTTCAATTCTTCTAGTAACTATGCAAACAAACTTCAACCCTTCTAGAAGTCTGGCCCACAACCTCACTTTCCTTTTTTGCCAAGTTAGATTTTACAGCCCAGCATATGCCCATAATCTCTAATCACTTATTCCTCTTTCTCTCCACCCTGGCAAACAGCATCCATTCCACTCACTTAGTATGTGGCTGAACTCCTGAGACACACATCTGCGTATCTGCTCCATGGACTCTTCCCTTCCCCTTGTGCTGCACAGCCATCTGGTACCAAGGATACAACAGGCCTAAGAAAGAAAAGTCAGCCAGCTGGGGTGGCAACAAAGTGGGAAAATGGAAGAAGGCCCTGGAAATCATACATGCACTATTGGCCCAATCTTAGGTCCATCCACCCCAAGACTTACTGAGGTTAGAAGTAGATAACAAGCAGATATTATCACAGCCAGGAACACCCTAACTGATGAAACAGTTCTCACAATTAAAATTGCCACAATAACTGCAGTTTCCGCCTTCCCTTCTGTTACTGTGAATAAATCTTCCTATATCTTATGGATAGACAATCTCCCTACTAGTGCTCTGGGTCCACCCCTTCACCTATCAAGGATGCCACTCAGGTATTAGACTCTGCCTTGCCTCCCTCCACCCTTCCATGAGCATCTCCTTCTCTGCTGCATTGGTTCTATCAACTTACAAATATGCTTAAGATACTAATTTTAAAGACCTTCCTTTGAACTCCATGTATCTTTCCAGAAGCCATCCTATGTCTCTGATTTTTTTAACAGAAAAATTCCTTTTCAAATGGTCTCACTTTCTACTTCTACTTCACCTCACTCTTACTTAAAGCACAACAGTCAGGCTTTGTTCCTATCACTTCACTTGAATTCTCTTACTGAGGTTAATAATGACCATCAGTTGGCCAAATTTCATGTCAGCTATCAGTCCTCACCATATGTATGCTCCCAGTAGTATGTTCATGGTTGCTCACAACTTCGTAAATGAAACATTTTCTTCACATTTTCCATATTCCTCCTATGTGATGGAAATCCCTCATCAGGTTGTTTATTTTCCTGATCTTGCTCTGTTGGAATGACCCAAGTTTATTCCTCAGCTCTCTTCTTTATCAACACTCCCCAGGTAATGTCATCTAATCTCATGACTTTCAACATACTAATAACTCCCAAGTTTGACATCTTTCATTAAATCCAGATGCACTGATGCCATTATTTTCTTTATTTTACTAAAAGATGTCAAATAAAATGTCATAACTATGTCACAACTGCCACTTGTCTGACAGCCCATGATAATGGGATGTACCCTGATTTCAGAGATAATAATATACAGAAAATGCATACCTCAAAATTGAAGACATAAGATATATAGCTCTCCAATTCTAAATTCCATAGTCCTACATCCACTGACCCACTTGGAAGAATAATATGTATCTCAAAATTTAATAAATCCAAAGCCAAATGTAGAATCTCCCCTCTACATTGCCTATTCCTCTCAGTAAAGAGACACCATTCACCCAGTTACTCAGGACAAAAATTTTGTAATCATCCTTGACTCCTTTCTTTCTTTCACATCCAAGATCCAATCCAACAATAAACCTTATTGGCTCTATCTTGAATTAGACCACTTCCCGTCACCTCTACAATAATGTGAACCAAAACACCTTCATCCTTCAACTGCAACGCCTGTTTCCATAACTGTGCTCTATCCTCCATTATCCACCCAGAAACCAATAGGATACTTTTCAGATATGTTTCAGATTATCTCTCTTACTGACCAAAACCCTTCACTGACTTCTCATAATACTTTAAATTATATACAGGGTGAGGCCTTACATGATCTACTTCTGGCTCCTTCTCTGTTCTTACCTCCGCTTTCCTCTTCACCCAATTCACTTCAAATACATTCTTCCTACTTCTCCAACATACCAAACATGCTTCTGTCTCAGGACCTTTGCATTGTTATTCTCTCTACCTGGAATGATCTTTCCTTAGAAATTTGTCTGGCTGTCATCTGTTTGTACATGGCTCAAAGGCCCACTACTATCTTTCTGACCCCATATCTCAACTCCTGATTCCCAGATGAATCTCTTTGGCTATTCCAGAGCTATTCTCTCTCTCTTGAGGAAAGTGTCCTTCCTTGGGTCAGTCACCAGAGCCAGGAAGAAAGTCGTATGGTGCAAAATTCCTACTTGGACCCAGTCCTTCAGCATAAGCTATAGGTTTGATGCATTTTCAAATAAAATGTGTGAGCTGGGTACGCACTTATAACGTACCTGTTCAAATTTATTTCTCTCTCTTAATAAAGTCTAAGGCAAAGCCAGAACTGATTGATTGCATTTGTAGTGATTAAGAGGAAAATCCTTGCAATCAGACTGCCTGTGTCAAATCTTGTTTCTATACTTACTAGCTATGCGAGTTTTTGCAAGTTATTTAGCCTCCTTCTAAAATGAGGACATTAAATTAATTTATCTCATAGAGCTACTTCAGAGATTGAAGCAACTGATGCCTAACAACATCTTAATATATGTTATCATCATTGTCATCATCATCATCACCATCAACATTATCACCATCATTTTCCTTGGCCTCATCCTAATTTCAGTTATACTTAGGGTTATCCAGACCCTAAGGAGACCCCAAACTCCAAGACTGACCCTAAGGGAAAGATAAGAGAAAAGAAGATATTTTCATCCCACTATCCCCCCCGCAAAAGATTCCTCCATAAGTTGTAGAGTCACAAAGACCTGGACTTGAATTCTGAGCTTGATATTTTCTATGCGACCTTGTGGAAATCTTTTAACTTCATTTTCTTAGTTTATGGGACAGGGATATCACTACTTACCTATTGGAATGTTCAGCCAGTTGGAGACAATGTATGGTAAGTGGCAGGCAAAAAGTAACTTGTTCAATAGCCAGTAGTAGTACCAACAATAGTTCTACTTCCTTTCCAGGCACATGGGAAGATTGTATTTCCCCTTGAAGTGAGGTAGTATCAGTGGTTGTGTCTAGAAGTGATGTGTGTTGTTTCCAGGCTGGAACAGTAAGTTGATAATGTGAAACCTTCTAGAATCATGGGAGCAGGTGTTGAATTTGAGCCTCCATCAACCTGAGTCCCTCAGTGTTTGTGAGTGTCTCACCACCAACCCATGTTTGACATAAAGTCTGACCAAGAACTAAACTTTATTTTTAGTCCCTGAATTTAACAGTTTGTCATTGCAACATATCCCTACCTATTCTGATGATATGCTTTCAGAACAAGTCAGATAATAAATATAGACATAGTGACATACTTAAGAAATCATTCACTCTTTGGTAAATTCTAATAACATTGACTCGGGCAATGCCTGCTAAACCATTAGATAAATGGTTAATAAGGAACTGGGCATTCCTACAGCAACACCACCTAAATGGTTTCCTTGTCATAAGGGGAAAGCCTTAATGGTCCTGACTGACATCATCCTAATTCAGTGGCCACTCTTAGCATCACATATGAAGAGTCAACTATATATTTTGAGTCTTCTGACACAATATTTAATGCACAATATTATCATGATACATACTAGTTTTTTAAAAAGTGTTTTCATTAACCCAAATCTTTAGGCTCTATAAATTTGAGTAATTAGAAACACGGGAAGCAGAGGTATATGCTAAAGTCAATAAAAGAAAAGAACATGACCTAGTCTCATCTACAAGTCAATGGTGTGAATAAAAGTTCTCAGATAAAAAGAAAATTAAGAGCTAGTTAATCAATTTAAGAGACCTAATATAGATGCAGAATCCTGGCTTAGATACATTTGACTATTTGTATGTCAGGGCTGTTTGGAAAATGGGAGAAATCTGAATAAAATCTGGATTTTTAATTATGTGAATATATACCAACATTGAATAGGTGGATATCACTGATGGGGAAAAAATAAGTTGCAAAACAGAATGTATAGAATGGAAATATTTTAGCAAGGAGTATATGTATGTGTGTGTTCATACATAGAAAAAGCTCTGGAAATGTATATTCTAAGGGATTAATAGTGATAAATTTTGGGAAGTGGGAAATGCTGTTATTATTCTCTTAGTTATGCTTGTCTGTCTTTTCTAATTCTTCAAACATACAAAGATAATATTATATTCTTAAAAATAATTAAAACTTCAAAAGAAAAAATTGGAGGGTAGACGTTTATTTTAGTTATCTAACAAAATTTGACTACTGGAAGTATGATGGAATAGATATTCTGAGGAAAAGAAAACCCTACCACAAAAACCACCTAGACATAATGGAAACGATATTGCATGTTCAATATAGCCAAGTTCAAAAATCTCAAGAATATTTCTAGGATCAAATGCAAATAGAAATGAGAGCTAAAGCAATGATAGAGAAAGTGTCTGTGAC
The DNA here is from genome assembly GCF_009829155.1 of Mustela erminea. NCBI lineage: Eukaryota > Metazoa > Chordata > Mammalia > Carnivora > Mustelidae > Mustela > Mustela erminea. The sequence goes on from NC_045618.1 coordinate 27,941,573, forward strand.
ATAAAGGTAGTTGACCATATTTGAAATGTAGACACCTGGGAACCCAAATCTGACAAGATTTGGAGCACAGAGAAAAGTTGCTTATCCTGGGACCCTAAATCTAGGACCAGCAAGCAGAGGAGACAAGGCTGTGTGAAGTTAGCCATACTCAGAACCTAGATGTCTGAAATCTACCAAGGAGAGAAACATGGCCTTGTTGCCCATAGAGTAGAAGCTCATTCCCAGAAATCAGAGGCCAGGGATGCAACAAGCAGAAGAGACAGGACCTCGACAACCTAAGGGTAGGTAACCCTATTTGGAACATAGATATATAGAATCCTTATAATCTGAACCTGAATAACTTGATTCAAACAAGCAGTAGAGATGCTATAATGCCCTGATAATAGTTATCCATAGTTGGAACAAAGACCTGAGATCTAACCAGCAGATGGCCTTTGTGTTTCTGGGTATTAAACCATATTAGAACCTGGGGACCGATTTCCATCAAGCAGAGGAGACAAAGCCTTAAGGCTTGGCCCTCGGCAGAAAAGCTTTGATTCAATAACCAGAGACAAGGTCTTAGTTGCCTGAAAATAGATATCCATACTTGGAACCTCAGCTCATAAAATCAAACTAGCAGTGGAGACAAAGATTCAGAGTCCTGCAAGTAGTAGTCAACCCCCAGAATATATACTAGGAATCCAAAAGGCAGAGGGGCCAATGCCTTAGTGCCGGGATATTTTCCCATAATTAGAACATGAGATCCGACAAGCAAAGAAGAAAACTTTGTGTCCTGGGAATACTTGCCAACTCTCAGACTCTAGAGAACTGGGGCCCACAAAACAGAAAATGTCAGATTTTCTTGCGTGGGGAGGAGTTGCCACTATTGAAAAAATATGTATTGAAAACATATGGACCTGGAATCCAACAAGGAGAGGACACAGGTCTTGGTACCCTGGGAGCGGTTGTCCATACTCAGCTCAGAGATCCAGAGTGTGAGAAACAACGGAGATACCTTGATGCCCTTAAAAGAGTTTTCTGAATCATAGAAATGAGATCCATCAAGAAAAAGAGACAAGGCTTTGATGCCCTGAGAATAGGTTCTCATACTTAGGAAGAAAAAATTAGAGAACACAGAGAGGATATAGCTTTTGGTACCCAGGGAATAGTGTCTCATAATCTGAACCTGGAGGGCACCTGGGTGGCCTCAGTCAGTTAAGCATCTGCCTCTGGCTCAGGTCATGATCTCAGGGTCCTGGAATTGAACCTTGTATCAGGCTCCCTGCTCAGTGGGGAGTCTACTTCTCCCTCTACCCTCCCCCCACCTCACTCATGCTTACTCTCTCTTGCTCTCTCTTTCTCACACACGTGCTCTCTTTCTCAAATAAATAAATAAAATCTTTAAGCAAAATAACTATCTGAACCTAAAGTCCTGAATTCTTTCAAGCAGAGGAGTCAGAGGCTTTGTGCCCTGGGAACAGTTGTTTATGCTCAGATCATAGAATTTCAAAGTCTGTTAAGGAGAAAAAAACAAAGTCATGGGTGCCCTTGGTATTGTCGTTCCTTCTGGGATCCTAGATATTTAGACTCAACAAGCAGAGAAAACTATGCCTCTGTGTCTAGAGATTATTTGCTCATAATCAAAACTTAAAGATATGATATCTGACAAGCAGAGGAAAATAGATCTAGTGCTCTAAGGGCATGTAACAATTTTTGCAATCTAGAGACCTGGAGTCCAAGAAGCAAAATATGTGAGACCTTGTTGCCAGGAAAGAACTTACCCCAACCCAAAACATAGATACCTGGAATCCAACAACTGGGGAAACACAAGAATATTGTGCCTTGGGAATAGTTCTGCTGCTTCCTAGAAAACTGGGACCATAAAGAAAGGAGACAAGCTTCTGTGCCCTGGAAGATATATGTACTCAAGACTTAGAGACCTGGAAAAAATAGCAAAGGAGGCAACTTACTGGTGTTGTGTAAATAGTTTCTCATAATCTGAATTTAGAGATTAGGATTCCAACTAGCAGAGGAGATGTACTCTTAGCACCCTGAGAATATTGCCCATACTCAGAACATAAATATCCAGAATCTATCAAGCAAAGAAGGTGAGGTCCTGATGCCCTGAAGATAGTTACCCATGCTCGGGACGTAGTTACCAGGAATCCCATAAACTGAGGAGAAAAGGCATGATGTCCTCAAAGTCACTGCCTGTATCCAGAACCTAGAGACCTAGAGTCTAATGAGGAAAAGAATACCTAGTTTCATGCCTTGGACATGGCTTCTCTTAGTCAAACTCAGAAGACTTCACATGCAATAAATTGACTTTTTTTTTTTTTAAAGTTTTGATGTTTAAAGATTAGTGGCTCATACTCAGAAGCTCTAGAAGCTCATTTTTAGCAAAGAGATTTGACCAGATCTTAGTGCCCTGGGAGTATTTTCCCAAACTTGAATAGACACCTGGGATGCAACACAAAGGACACAAGCGTTGTTGCTCAGATTGATTCCTACATACCAGAGATCCAACAAGCAGAGTAGAATAGGCCTTGTTGAACTGGGAGTAGTAGCCCATATTGGGAACCTAAAGTCCTGCTACACAAAAACACAAAAAGGCCTTAGTCTTAAATTATGGCAAATATTTTTAACCCACAGCCCTAAGATTCAACAGACAGAATTCAGGTCTTTGCACACTGGGGTTTGTACCTTCCGTGTAAACATAGACTTTGGTACCAATGAGAGAGAAGGTCAGCCCTGTAAGTAGCTGTCTATACTTGGTACAAACACAGAAACTACCCTGTGAGTACCTGTCAATATTATGAACCTAGAGACTTTGGATCCAAAAAGTATGTAGTACAAGGTCTGGGTGCCTAGGAAGTATGTTCTCATACTTGAAACCTAGACATTTTGTTTTGTGTTTGTCTCAGCTATAGAATAGTGATACTCTCAGCTAGGAATGCTTGGGTCACTCATCTGGACCTGTATTACCTGTGGCAGCCCCCACAGACAATTCTCCAACTGCAACCAATGTTGTGGCTGGACAAACTTTTGTGGTTTTTATTATGATTGTTAAACACACTTCAGCAACAGCAATTGGGGAAATTTGTAAAAACAAGTTTTATTATTCATAGGTCCTAGAAGGTAAACTGCATGCCCAGACCTTTATAGTCAGGTGAAGGTAGAGATATAGAGAAAGCAGACCTGGGGTACTGACTTTATTGGAATTGAGGGTGGGGTGTCTGGGGTTTCACAAGTTCACTATTTAAAACATAAGAGCAGGAATTAAAGTGTGGGAAAAGAAAAGCAGGGTCACTCAATCATTCAGTTATCTAGCTCACTATGGACTTTCTAAAAGGGAAACTTCATGAGGAAGACAGCCTGGCTCTTTATCTAGTTGTGTAGCTGGTACTGTGTCACATAGCTGGCGATATATCTATTTAAAATGTATATCTTCAAAATGGATGCCTTAGCAACTGAAAGCTTAATGTTAGGCACTTACAAATAGAAAAAAAAACCCTAATTGTCAGGCACTTAGACTACATATCTGGGACCTAACAAGCAGTGGAAACAAGCTTTAAAGCCCTGAAAGTAGGTACATATATTGGAAAACTAGAGATGTTTAGTCCAACAGGCAGTGACCTTGCTGACCTGGAAGTTGTTTCCTATATTCAGAACCAAGACCTGGGATCAAACAAGCAGAGAAGACAAGGAGTTAGTCATACTTGGAACAGAAAAAACTGTTATATAACAAATAGAAGGGAAAAGACCTTGGTGCCCTGAAACTAGTTAGCCTCTCTTGTGTCCAACAGTTAGAGGAAATGAGGACTTAGTACCCCGAGGTGTTAGTATCCATAATTGAATCCCACCAATTTAAGACCTAGCAAACTGTGGAGAGATGGCTTTGGAACTCTTGAAAGAGTTATACGTATTCAGAAACTAGAAATGTATAAACCAACAAAGAAGGAGCAAGTCAATCGTAGTGGGAATTGTTGCCCATTCTTGGAACCTAGGTCTGAAATTTGAGATGGAAAAAAATTAAAAAGGGCATGGTCTGTCGCTCCCAGGAGTGGATCCACTTATTCATGTCCAAAGGACCTTTGAGTGATGAAGCAGTGAGGGAAAGTCCAGAGTAACTAGAAGTAGTTACCCATTCTCACAACATATATATTAGTTTTTCTACCAAACAGAAGATTCAATGTCTTGATGTCCTGAGTACAGTTGCCCATTCTCAAAACCTACACAAAGAGGAGATAGAGCTTTTTTACCTAAGGAATACTTGTCCAGGATCAGATCTTAGACACAGAAATTTGCAAGAAGAATATAAGAGTGAAAGAATCCTCCATGTTTGCTGTAGACTAAATATTGATATCTCCCCAAAATTCATATGTTGAAATTAATTCAATCTCAGGTTCTTGGTAACAGCAATTACTCCCAAAACATCAATGCCTTGTTTTCTCTGTGTGCCAAATCCCAAGTTAAAGGTTCTGAGTATGAGCAAGTATTCCCATTACTCAATGTGATGTTATTAGGAGATGGAGCATTTGGGAGATGCTTAGGTTGAGGTTGGAGCCCTCATGGAGTACTCTAATAAAAGAGACCCCACAGAGCTCCCTTGCCTCTTCCACCATGTGAGGGCACAGTGAAAAGACAGCCAGATATGAGGAAGTGGACCCTCACCAGACGTTAAATCTGCCAGTACCATGGTCTTCAAATTCTAGCCTCTAGAAATATGAGGAATAAATTTCTGTTGTCTATAAGCCATCCAGTTTATACAAAGAGAGGATGTTTTTTGTTACAGCATCCCAGACAAAGACACACTTGTGCTCATATTCAAAACCTATAGAACTTGCAAAGGGGTACATGTACCATGATGTTTATAACAGCATTATCAACAATAGTCAAACTATGAAAAGAGCCCAGGTGTCCATCAACTGATGAATGGATCAAGAAGATGGGGAAGATGTATTCCACACATACAATGGAATATTAGTCAGCCATCAAAAAGAATGAACTCTTGCAATTTACAACAATATGGATGGAACCAGAGTATAGTATGCTAAGTGAAATAAGTCAGTCAGAGAAAGACAAATACCATATGATTTCACTCATGTGTGGAATTTAGGAAACAAAACAGTTGAACACATGGGAAGATAAAGAAAAAGCGTGCACATGCAAAAGGAAGAGAGAGAAAGGGAAGCAAATCATAAGAGACTCTTAATGATAAAGAACAGAGGATTGATGGAGGAAAGTGGATGGGGGATGGGCTAAATGGGTGCTGGTTATCAAGGAAGGCACTTGTGATGAACGCTGAATGTTACATGTAAGTGATGAATCACTAAATTCTACTCCTGGAACAAATATTACACTATTTGTTAACTAACTAGGTTTTAAATAAAAATTTGGAAGAAAAAAAACCCCACGAAACCTACAGAACTTGGATCCAAGAACCAAAGGTACAAACCCATAGCATGGTAACAGAAATTGCTTTTCCTTAGAACCTGGAAACATTAGTTCTAACAAAAAAGTAGATAAGACCTTGCTGTCCAGTGAAGAGTTGCCAATAGTCAGATCCCAGAGATAAGAGAAATAACAAGGAAAGGAGATAAGATCTGTTATCCTAGGAATACTTGCTCATATGCAGAACCTATAACTAGTCAACAAACAGAGGAAACAGGTCTTTTTGTCATGGGGATAATTGCCCTTACCGAAACCTAAGGGATTTAAGTAGCAAAACCTAACTGTGACTGCCAAGGTATCAACTAAAAAAAATAACAAAAAATTATATGCTAAAGAAACAACAAGAAGGGCGCCTGGGTGGCTCAATGGGTTAAGCCGCTGCCTTTGGCTCAGGTCATGATCTCAGGGTCCTGGGATTGAGTCCCATATCGGGCTCTCTGCTCAGCGGAGAGCCTGCTTCCCTCTCTCTCTCCCTGACTGCCTCTCTACCTACTTGTGATCTCTCTCTGTCAAATAAATAAATAAAATCTTTAAAAAAAAAAAAAAAAGAAAGAAACAACAAGAAAATTATAATGACACTCTAGAAAATATTTATTTAACATAAAATGGCAATAACTGAGGAATAGAATAAAAAAAGGACATAAGACATATCAAAAAACAGCAAAATTAAAGACATATTTCTTACCTTCTCAGTGATTGCACTAAATAAAAACAGATTAAACTCTTCAACCTAAAGGCAAACACTAGCTGAATGGATTTAAAAAGAAAAAAACAAAACCTAGCCTGCATGATCCAGCAATATATTATCTGTAAGAGACACACTTTAGATTCAAAGACAAGAATGGGTTGAAAGTAAAAGCATGCAAAAAGATACACATGCAAATAGTAACCAAAAAAAGCTGAAGTGACCATACTAATATCAGACAAAATTAACTTTGTTTTTTTTTTTTAAGATTTTATTTATTTATTTGATTGACAGAGATCACAAGTAGGCAGAGGCAGGCAGAGAGAGACGGAGAAGCGGGCTCCCTGCTGAGCAGAGAGCCCGATGTGAGGCTCGATCCCAGGACCCTGGGATCATGACCTGAGCCGAAGGCAGAAGCTTTAACCCACTGAGCCACCCAGGTGCCCCCCAAATTAACTTTAAATCAAAAAATTTCCAAGAGATAAAGAAGGACCTTATATACTAATAAAATGTCAACTATGATAAAAAGATGTAGTAGTTATAAACATTACGTAATAAGAGACCATCAAAATAAAGCAAAAACGAACAGAATTGAAGAAAGAAATAGATAACTCAAATTAATTGTTGGAGATGTCAGTACACCACTTTCAATAATGGAGAGAAGAACTGGGCAGAATATCAACAAGGAAACAGAAGACTTAAACAACGCTATAACCAAACAGACTTAACTTGAACATTCCATCCCACAACAATAGCATAATAGATATTCCTCTTTGGTGTACATGGCACATTCTCCTGGATAGACCATATGTTAGGTCATGAAACAAGCAGCAATAAAATGAAAATGATTGAAATTAAACAAAGTAATTTCAATTCTACTGAAATTATAAGTTAATAGAAAGAAATTTGGTAAGTCAAAAGCATGCAGAAACTTAAAAAAAATTTTATTTTTTTAATTTAATTTTATTTTTTCAGTGTTCCAAGATTCACTGTTTATGCACCACACCTAGTGCTCCATACAATATGTGCCCTCCATAATACCCACCACCAGTTTCACCCATTCCCCACCCCTCTCCCCTCCAAAACACTCAATTTGTTTCTCAGAGTCCACAGTCTCTCATGGTTGGTCTCCCCCTCCAATTTCCCCAGCTCACTTCTGTCCATCTTCCAATGTCTTCCAGGTTATTCCTTATGCTCCACAGGTAAATAAAACCATATGATACTTGACTCTCTCTGCTTGACTTATTTCCCTTAGCATAATATCTTCCAGTCCCATCCATGTTGTTGTTACAAAAGTTGGGTATTCTTCTTTTCTTTTTTTTTTTTTAGATTTTATTTATTTATTTGACAGAAATCACAAGCAGGCAAAGAGGAAGGCAGAGAGAGAGAGAGAGCAGGAAGTAGGCTCCCCGCTGAGCAGAGAGCCAGATGCGGCTCGATCCCAGAACTCTGGGATCATGACCTGAGCCGAAGGCAGAGGCTTTAACCCACTGAGCCACCCAGGCGCCCCGTATTCTTCCTTTCTGATGGAGGCATAATACTCCATTGTATATATGGACCATATCTTCTTTATCCATTAGTCCATTGAAGGGCATCTTGGCTCTTTCCACAGTTTGGCGACTGTGGCCATTGCTGCTATGAACACTGGGGTACAGATGGTCCTTCTTTTCACTACATCAGTTTCTTTGTGGTAAATACCTAGTAGTGCAATTGCAGGGTCATAAGGAAGCTCTATTTTTCTTAAGGAATCTCCACACTGTTTTCCAAAGTGGCTGCCCAACTTGCATTCCCACCAACAGTGTAAGAGGGTTCCCCTTTCTCCACACCTCTCCAACACTTGTTTAAAACATACTTTTAATAAATGAGTCAAAGAAGAAACCAGATGGAAAATTACAAAATACTTTTGAGATGAATGAAAATGAAAACACAGAATACCAAAACTTACAGCATCCAGGAAAAGGAATGGGAAGAAAGGGAAATTTATAGCTGTGAATGCCTATTTTTATAAAAGAAGAAGACCTCAAATAAATAATCTAAGATTCCAACTTAAAAACTAGAAGAGCAAACTGAAGTAGACCAAACAAAACCCAAAACAAGCAGAAGGAATGAATAATAAAGATTAGAGTGGAAATAAGTTACAGAATAGAAAATCAATAGAAAAGCTCACAAAACCAAAAATTTGGTCTTCGAAAGAATCAAACAAAATTGACAAGTCTTTTGTCAGACCAGTAAAAAAGAGAGATGACTCAACTCACTAAAATCAGGAAAATATCTGGGGATATTATTTGCCAACTTTACAGAAATATAAGGGAATACTATAAAAAATTATCTATCAACAAATTAGATGACCTAAATGGAATGAAGAAATTCCTAGAAAGACAAAAACTGACTTGAGAAGAAATGGAAAATCTGAATGGACCTATAAAAAGTAAAGATATTGATTAACATTCAAAAAACTTTCCACAGAGATAAACTCAAAACTAGATGCCTTCATTGGTGAATTCTACCAAACATTTGAAAAATTAACATCAACTTTTCACAAATTCTTTCAAAAAATAGAAGAGGTAACATTTCCCAACTCATTCTATGAGTTCGATATTATCCCAATACCAAGACCAGACAAAGATATCACAAACAAACAATAAACCAATATCCCTTATAAATGTAGATGCAAAAATTCTCAACAAAATACCAGCAAACCAAATCCAGATATATATATATATATAAATAAATTTATATATATAAATCCAGCTATATATATTATATATATAACTATATATAGTTATATATATATATATATATATATATATATATATATATATATATGACTATACATTTTGAGCAAGTGGGATTTGGTTGTTTCAACATATGATAACTTTTGTAAAACATCATATTAATCCGGAAAAAAAGGAAACACATAATCATCGCAATAGACTCAGAAAAAGAATTTAACAAAAGCTAGCATCCATTCATGATTAAAAAAAAAAAAATCTCTCAACAAGTTAGAAATATAAGAGAGGGGCTCCTGAGTGGTTCAGAGGGTTAAGTCTCTGCCTTCAGCTCAGGTCATGGTCTCAGGGTCCTGGGATAAAACCCCTCATCGGGCTGTCTGCTCAGCAGGGAGCCTGCTTCCCCCTCTGCCTACTTGTGATCTCTCTCTCTCTCTCTCTCTCTGTCAAATAAATAAATAAAATCTTAAAAAAAAAAAAGAAGTATAAGGGAATTTCCTTAATCTGACAAAGAGCAGCTCAAAAAAATTTGCTAACATCACAGTTAACACTGCAAGACTGAAATCTTTGTCCCTAAAATCAAGAATAAGATAAGATGTCTGCTCTTGCTACATCTATTCAACAAATTCAACATGAGGTTCTAGGTAGTGTAACTAGGCATGAAAAAGAATGAAAGGCAACCTGATGGGAAAGGAAGATGTACAATTTTTTTGCAGATGACATGAGCTTTATATAGAAAACCTTAAGGAGTCTACTAAAAATTTATTAGAGGTAAGAAGAAACAATTTCAGCAAGGTTACAGGATATAAGACCAATATTTAATAATCAATTGCATTTCTCTACATTAGCTATAAACAATTTAAAAGAGAAATTAAAAGACATTTACACTTATAAAAGCATCAGTTGACTGAGGGTTGTGCCAAGAGACTCTGTCACCAGGTTTTCCCCAACCTAACTGCCAGAGAAGTAGGCAGCAGTGAATTCCCAGTTGCCAATCCTCCCTGCAGCTGGAGGAAATTGGTAAAGCTCTCACTACAAATTACAAACTACGAACTACACCTGGGAACCTCAATTTTTTTCTGAAGAATCAGGTGGGAAATATTTTAGGCTTAACTGGCCATCTGGGTCTCTGCAGCAACTACTCAACGCTGCTCTTGTAGCCTGAAAGTAGTTATAAACAGTATAGTACATAAAGGAATGGGTGTGATTATATTCTATCAAACCTTAATTTAAAAACAGACTAGGTTCCAGATTTGGGAGGCCATAGTTTTACAATCCTTGAACTACCCTTAGGATGTAAAGCTCTAAAGAAAAACAAGAGAGTAGTTCCTTCTAGTATGGGAGGAGGTGGCTCTGAGACAGGAGCAGTCAGGTTCTTCTGGGCTGTGGTCAACCATGTAGATCATGGCCCAGTTGATGGTTACCTGGGAATTGACTTTATAATACTTTGTTTCACTGTACATTTGTTTTATGAACTTTTCCAGCTGTGTTATATTTTATAATAAAAAAAGATAAAAAAAATAACTGGTAGCTATGCACAGTCATTCCTCATGAAGAATTCTTTCTTCTCCTCACTAGATAGTTCCCTCTGCAGAAATGCTGAGAGAGTTTCAGAGGTGAGAGATTTTTAAAAAAAAATTTTTAATGGGTCTAACTCAAAATCTTATTTTCAATTTACCCATATCACCCTAAAATATATACATCTTTCTTTCCTAAAATCTTAAAGCCCACACCCCATTACTCCCATTGCACTTAAAATCCAATCCATTTGCCAACACCCCTGAATAGGCTGTTGCTAGCCCCTTATGGAACCTCCAGTTTGTATATCATGCATAATGCATGTGTTGACTTAGAACAGATCTTCTCAAGGCCTTTTTTAGCTCTAGAAATCTATTATTCACTAGTTGGTACATGGGCCAGTATTTCTAGATATTGTTAGAAATTATAGAGTAGGTGCCCAAGGCTCATCTAGACCTGCACCTGGGATGGCTTTGTTTCTTTCAAGCTCAGAGCTGCTGGACCTCCCTGTGCTCCATTCTGCTCTGCTTATACCTAGTTGACTCGGCCCAGAATGCCACAACCCCAAGCCCACCTCTTGAACTTGTATGAGTATTCTTTAGGATGGAGACAAACACTGCCTTCTCAAGGCCACTTGGCTCCATCACTTGCCCAGAAAGATTTTTCTGGGGAACATTACTCCAATCACAAGACCTGGAGGCTCAAAGACTTTGAACAAAGGGCTGGCACCTTCAAGAAAGGACCCCTTGATGGTCCTGGCTCCCCTCATGGGGACCCCTCCAACAGAGCTGGGAGACTTTGCTTTAAACCTTGCTTAATAAATGAACATATGAAAGACCTATGGATTTCAGAATTCCTGAAAGAGGAGCCAGAGGACTGGCCTCTCATAGCAGGTGAGGCAGGAGACACTACTCTCTGGCCACTGGGTGTCAGAGCTTTCTTTCTCTCTCTCTCTCCCTCTTCCTGTCTCAGAAGCCCAAGGGTGAAAAAGACCAGAGGAGACAGCATGCCCAGAAGGAAGCTTCTCAATCCCTTCTCATCCACTTGGGACTTGAGGGTATAGGATACATATCAAAGCAACATGTGCTTCATTGGGAGGGTTTTGTTAGGCTTCTTTCCCCATTCTGGCCACATCATGGTTTTTGGTACCAGAATTAGGTAAACAAAATCAATGTTTTACTGAGGTTTCTTCAGGAACATGCATACTATTCTGGATCTTCGCATTATTTTATCTCTGCTGGGAGTTAAAAGTGATTAAATGTGAATATCAGAAAGTTGTGGTGGTACCAGAACTGTCAAACAATGCTGGTGGGAGTATAGAGTGGTATAATCACATTGGAAAACTGGTGTTTTCTATTAAGACTAAACATATGCTTACCTTCTGAAATTCCACTCCTAGGTATGTACATATGACTGCATATGTTCACAGAGAGGCTTGTATAAGAATGTGCATAGCTGTTTTCATTCATAATAATCCCCAAATGGATACAACCTAAATGTCCATCAATAAGAGAAAGGATAAATTGTGTGTGTGTGTGTGTGTGTGTGTGTGTGTTTAAAGATTGTATTCACTATTGAGAGAGAGTTATTTGAAAGAGAAATAGAGCACAAGCAGGGGGAGCGGCAGGCAGAAGGAGAGGGAGAAGCAGAGAGCAGAGAGCCTGATGCAGGTCTTTGGGGTCTCCATGCAGGGCTCAATCCCAGGACCCTGGGATCATGACCTGAGCCGAAGGCAGACGCTTAGCTGACTGAGCTATCCAGGTGCCCAGGTAAATTGTGTTATATTCACCTAATGGAATATGACCCCACACACAAAAGAATAAAGTAGTGGAGCATTCAACAACATGGGTGGATTTCACATACTAGGTTGAGTGAAATAAACCAGCTATAAGAGAGAATGTACTGTATTTCACTTGTGAAGTTCAAGAAGGCAAATCTAAATAATAATTATAGAAGTCAGAATAATAATTTTATTGAGGAAAGGTGTAGATTAGGAGGTAACTTCTTTTATTTTCTTTTTTAAAAATTGTACTTTATTTAAATTCCATTAATTAACATATAGTGTATTATTTGTTTCAGAGGTAGAGTTTAGTGATTCAGCAGTCACATACAACACCCAGTGATCATTACATCATGTGCCCTTCTTAATGCCCATCACCTAGTTACCCCATCCCCCCCCAGGAACCCTCATTCTGTTTCCTATAGTTAAAAGTCTCCTATAATTTGTCTCCTTGATTTCATCTCATTTTATTTTTACCTCACTTCCCCTATGACTCTCTATTTTGTTTCTTGAATTCCACATAGGAGTGAAATCGAATGATAATTGTCTTTCTCTGATTTATTTCACTTACCCTCCTACCCTCTAGTATGTTCCATTCGTATGGTTGCAAACAGTAAGATTTCATTTTTTGATAACAGAGTAATATTCTCTTGCATATATATATACCACATCTTCTTTATCCATTCATCTATGGGTGGACATCTGGGCTCTTTCCATAATTTGGCTATTGTGGACATTGCTGCTATAAACATTGGGGTGCATATGCCCCTTCAATCATTACATTTGGTTTTTTTTTTAATTTTAATTTTTTTTTATAAACATATATTTTTATCCCCAGGGGTACAGGTCTGTGAATCACCAGGTTTACACACTTCACAGCACTCACCAAAGCACATACCCTCCCCAATGTCCATAATCCCACCCCCTTCTCCCAAACCCCCTCCCCCCAGCAACCCTCTGTTTAATTTTTTTTTTTAATTTATTTACTTGACAGAAAGAGATCACAAGTAGGCAGAGACACAGGCAGAGAGGAGGCAGAGAGGAGGAAGCAGGCCCCCCGCTGAGCAGAGAGCCCGATGCGGGGCTCGATCCCAGGACCCTGAGATCATGACCTGAGCCGAAGGCAGAGGATCAACCCACTGAGCCACCCAGGCGCCCCCAATCATTACATCTTTGGGGTTAAATACCTAGTATTGCTGGGGACTAAAGCAGCTCTATTTTCAACTTTTTGAGGAATCTCCATACTGTTTTCCAGAGTGGCTGCACCAGTTTGCATTCTCACAAATAATGTCTAAGGGTTCCCTTTTCTCCACATCCTCTCTAACATTTGTTGTTTCCTGCCTTTTAATTTTAGCCATTCCTACTGGTGTGAGGTGGTATCTCGTTATGGTTTTGAATGACATTTCCCTGATTCCAAGGAATGTGGAATACCTTTTCATATGTCTATTGGCCATTTGTAGGTCTTCTTTGTAGAAATGTCTGTTCATGACTTCTTGACTGGGTTCTTTGTTTTTTGGGGGTGTTGAGTTTCATAAATTCTTTATAGATCTTGGATACTAGCCCTTTATCAATAAGACATATGCAAATATTTTCTCCCATTCTGTTGATGTCTTTCGGTTTTGTCAGCTGTTTCCTTTGCAGTGCAGAAGCTTATTATCTTGAGGAAGTCTCAATAGTTTACTTTTGCCTTTGTTTCCCTTGTCACTGGAGACATGCCTAGCAAGAAGTTACTGTGGCCGAGATCACACAGGTGGTTGCCTCTGTTCTCCTCTAGGATTTTGTTGGATTCCTGTCTCACATATACGTCTTTCATCCATTTTGAGTTTCTTTTTGTGTATGGTGTAAAACAGTGGTTCAGTTTCATTCTTCTGCCATGGCTGTCCAATTTTCCCAACATTTGTTAAAGAGACTGTCTTTTTTTTTTTTTTTCCATTGGATATTCTTTCCTGCTTTGCTGAAGATTAGTTGACCATAGAGTTGAGGGTCCATTTTTGGGCTCTCTATTCTATGCATTTATTTTTGCACCAGTAACATACTTTCTTGATGATTACAGTTTTGTAATATAGCTTGAAGTCTGGAATTGTGATGCCACCAGCTTTGGTTTTCTTTTTCAAATTCCTCTGGTTACATGGGGGCTTTTCTGGTTCCATATAAATTTTAGGATTGTTTGTTCCAGCTCTGTGAAAAATGTTGATGGTATTTTGATAGGGATTGGATTGAATGTATAGATTGCTCTGGTTAGCACTGAGATTTTAACCATAGTTGTTCTTCTAATCCATGAGCATGGAATGTTTTTCCATTTCTTTGTGTCTCCCTCAATTTTTTTCATAAGCGTTCTATAGTTTTCAGAGTACAGATTCTTTACTTCTTTGGTTAGGTTTATTCCTAGATATCTTATGGGTTTTGGTACACTTGCAAATGGGATTGATTCCTTAATTTTTCTTTCTTCTGTCTCATTGTTAGTGTATAGAAAAGCAACTGACTTCTGTGCATTGCTTTCATATCCCGCCACTTTGCTGAATTACTGTATGAGCTCTAGCAATTTTGGAGTGGAGTCTTTTGGTTTTTCCACATAGAATACCATGTCATCTGTGAAGAGTGAGAGTTGACTTCTTTGCTGATTTGGATGCTGTTGCTTCCCGTCGGGGAACAGGAGAAGAATGAGGCACAAACAAGGCAGCTGCAAGAGAAAGGGAACAGGGGACAACAGTAGAAAAGACTGTTGCCCCAAACAACGCCTCAGTCTTGCTTTTATTAGATAGAAACAGTAACCCACAGAAGAGCCAAAGAAGGCCAAACATTAGTCATATTCCCTGTAGATAAACAAGAAGGAGGACAAAATATGTCTGTACAAGCAGTATAAAGTTTATAGTTGAAAAAGCATATTCAAAGGATTTATCTAACTAGACACAGGTGCTTTTGGGAGGAGAAAGGGGAGATAACGGAAAAATGAAGCAGGTGACGTTCTGCCCTGAGCTAGCCGGGCATCCCCTGCTGCTCAGCTTAAAGGCTGTATATCGTATATCGTCCTCGATATATCGGCCTGTTGCTAGTATGTGTTTTTCTTAAGGCTATATCTAAATGTGCTTGGTAACTAGTAAAATTTCCCATGGGTTATATTTTAAATAATACATTGTTCTGAAGGACAGTTGAAGGATGCCTTTTATTTCTTTTTGTTGTCTGATTGCTGAGGTAGGACTTCCAGTACTGTGTTGAACAGGAGTGGTGAGAGTGAACATCCCTGTCATGTTCCTGACCTTAGGAAGACTCTTAGTTTTTCCCCATTGAGAATGATATTCATTGTGGGCTCTTTGTAATATGAATTTTATGATATTGAAGTATGTTCTTTCAATCCCTACACTGTGGAGTTTCAATCAAGAAAGAATGCTGAGGGGCACCTGGGTGGCTCAGTGGGTTAAATCCTCTGCCTTCGGCTCGGGTCATGATCTCAGGTCCTGGGATCAAACCCCACATCAGGCTCTCTGCTCAGCAGGGAGCCTGCTTCCTCCTCTCTATCTCCACCTACTTGCGATCTCTGTCTGTCAAATAAATAAATAAAATCTTTAAAAAAAAAAAAAGAAAGAATGCTGTATTTTTGTCAAATGCTTTTTCTGCATCAATTGAGAGGATCATACAGTTCTTCTCCTCTCTTTCGTTAATGTAATGTATCACATTGACTGATTTGCAGATGTCTAACCACCCTTGCAGCCCAGGAATAAATCCCACTTTGTGTTGGTGAATAATCCTTTTAACTTACTCTTCACGCTATTAGCTAGAATCTTGGTGAGAATTTTGGCATCCATGTTCATCAGAGATATTGGTCTGTAATTTTGCAATTATAATGGTGGGGTCTTTATCTGGTTTTGAGATAAAGGTAATTCTGACCTCACAGAATGAATTTGGAAGTTTTCAGGCAGAAACTTTTGGGGGTCTTAGAAATCTGCTGTATTTTGATTTGGGTAGGGGAGGTGATAGATATAGATATAGATATATAGATATGGGTAGACCAAGCTGTACACAACCACAGATTTAATGAAAAATGAAATTTCAGAGCTAATGAAACAAATAGAATATCACCGTTACTGTATTAGTGATTATAGGCATAGAGGATAAATATCGAGATTGTTAAGAAGAAAGCAAATGTAAGAAAAGACTATCCAACATAGGGATAACCCATGTTCTTAAAATAGGAAACTCACCTTATAGGACATAAGAAGGGGAGGGTTATCTTGGAGATATTTAAAAATACAGTGGTGGAAAATTGCTGGAGGCCCCTGGATAGCTCAGCCAGTTAACATAAGCATCTGCCTTCAGCTCAGGTCACGATCTTGGGGTCCTGAAATGATGCCCCACCCACATTCTCCCTCCCCCTCTGCCCCTTCCCCCCTTGTGCTCGTTCTCTCCCTCAAAGAAATAGATAAGATCTTTTTTAAAAAATTGCTGAAAGAAAGAAAAACAATCTACAAAAGAAAGGATATACTTTGTACTAGGAGAAATGGTACAGATTGGTTAATACTGTGATATATCCTAAATGAGTTATTGAGCTTCAAGGATAATAACTAATTCTGCAGATGCCGGGCAGAAAAAAGAGAGATGGAATAAAAGAGAGCCTTTGCTATTGTATATTGCCTTTAAAATTTTGAAGAAAATACATTAAAATAATAAGATTAGATAGATTTGAAGGGATGAGTACATGGCTTTTTAAAAATGTTATCCTCTGCACTTTGATATACATTTGAAATATTTTATTTTTATTTTTATTTATTTATTTTTTAAAGATTTTATTTATTTATTTGACAGAGAGAAATCACAAGTAGATGGAGAGGCAGGCAGAGAGAGAGAGAGGGAAGCAGGCTCCCTGCTGAGCAGAGAGCCCAATGCGGGACTCGATCCCAGGACCCTGAGATCATGACCTGAGCCGAAGGCAGCGGCTTAACCCACTGAGCCACCCAGGCGCCCTGAAATATTTTATAATGAAGGGAAAAAAGCAGATTATTCAATCTTTCCTGATTTCTTATTTTTATTTAAACCCTTCTCATAGAAATAAAAAAAAAATTTTTTTGACAATCAGGCTGACATCAAAGTTAAAAAAATATACAAACCCACAAATACTTCTATTAAGAATGTTTGCAGGGACATCAAAGGAAACAGTCAACAAAACAAAGAGGCAACCCACAGAATGGGAGAAGATATTCACAACTGACACTACAGACAAAGGGCTGATATCCAAAATCTATAAAGTACTCCTCAAACTCAACACACACAAAACAGATAAACATGTTTAAAAAAATGTCAAAAACATGTCAAGAAAAGCAGAAGACACGAACACACACTTCTCCAATGAAGACATACAAATGGCTAACAGACACATGAAAAAATGTTCATCACATTAGCCATCAGGGAGATTCAAATTAAAACCACATTGAGATATCACCTTACACCAGTTAGAATGGCCACAATTAACAAGACAGCAAACGACATGTGTTGGAGAGGATGTGGAGAAAGGGGAACCCTCTTACACTGTTGGTGGGAATGCAAGTTGGGCAGCCACTTTGGAAAACAGTGTGGAGATTCCTTAAGAAAAATAGAGCTTCCCTATGACCCTGCAATTGCATTACTGGGTATTTACCCCAAAGATACTGATGTAGTAAAAAGAAGGGCCATCTGTACCCCAATATTCATAGCCGCAATGGCTATTGTGTATTCCTCAACTTTTGTATCAACATGGACAGGACCGGAAGAGATTATGCTGAGTGAAATAAGTCAGGTAGAATGAGTCAAGTATCATATGGTTTCACTTACCTGTGGAGCATAAAAAATAACCCAGAGGACATTAGAAGATGGAGAGGAAAAGTGATTTGGGGGAAATTGGAGGGGGGACCAACCATGAGAGACTGTGGACTCTGAGAAACAAGCTGAGGGTTTTGGAAGGAGCTGGGTGGGGGACTGGGTGAGCCTGATGGTGGGTATTATGGAGGGCACATATTGCATGGAGCACTGGGTGTGGTGCATTAACAATGAATGCTGAAACACTGAGAAGAAATAAAATAAAATAAAATAAAATAAAATAAAATAAAATGGAAAAAAATAAAAGAATGTTTGCAGGAGTGTCTGGGTGGCTCAGTCAGGTTTTGATCTCAGGGATATGAGTTCAGGCCCCACATTAACTTCCATGCTGGCCATGGAGCCTACTTAAAAAGAAAAAAAAAATGTTTTCAAACACATAAAGAGAAAATAGCATGCAATCCTCATGCTCATAGCATACAATCCTTTGTACTTGTCGCCCAGCTTAATTAGCAATTTTCTGGTGTTTTTACTCTTTCAATCTGGAGGGGAAAAGCAATTACATGTGTGCCGTCTTCTGGCCCCTGTTTGGCTGAATGAGAATGGATGTAGGGCCTAGAATTCTTTTTCAAGACATATAGAGCCTTGGCAGCCTTGCTGGGTTTATCAACTTGTATGACAATATCTTTCCCTGCCTCAGATTCTATGCAGTCCTTTGTTCTGCTTAAGATGTGGGGTCCTTAGTTTGTAGCCAAAGAGGGGTGAATACAGGCCATTGCCCCGCATTGGCCACAGGCTGGGACTTGATGACCATGACGGACTAAAACCCATTGTTGAAGCTGATCTTGCTTTGTTTCCTCTGTGTGAGAGTTAAGTGTTGTTCTATCCAGTGCCAATGTGAATCATGTCTCTCTTGGTGACCCTGGCATTTATAAACTATAGGGTGAGTAGACATCTTGTGACTACTGCTCTTGGTGGCAAGTATCCATACCCTATTTTGCTTTCCTCCCTGCAGTAGGAATCTTCTTGCGGGGAGGTGGTAACAGGTGTCATTTGCTTGATAAATCCATTTGCACATATGCTTACACACTCATTTTATCTCCTCATGAAATTTTTTTTTAAAGATTTTATTTATTTGACAGAGATCACAAGTAGGCAGAAAGGCAGGCAGAGAGAGGAAGGGAAGTAGGCTCCCTGCTGAGCAGAGAGCCCAACGCAGGACTCCATCCCAGGACCCTGAGATCATGACCTGAGCAGAAGGCAGAGAGGCTTAACCCTCTGAGCCACACAGGCGCCCCTCCTCATGAAATTTTAAAGAGCAAATCCCCAATGTAATCATTTCATATGTAAATATTTCAGTAGTATTCTGTAATAAAGATATTAATACAACTACAATTTCATTAGCACACCCAACAAAATTAACAATCATTTTTTAACATTAACATTAACATTCTTTAACATTAACCCCATTTGTATTCAATGTGACTTCAGGCTCTTAACATAACATTTAATGCCAGAAGATGAGATAATGCCTACAATGTTTTAGGGAAAAAATGTACAGTTTGAAAATATTATGTTTTCCATTTTGTTGTTCAGGCAAACATTCCATAACAAAAGAACTCAAAGATTACAACACCCATGGTTGTTTATTTTTAATATATGCTCATTGAAAATTTTCTAGGGAATTAAAAAGAGAAAATTGGTTAAAGGATGATGTGACTATGAACCCAGTTAAATGTATATGTAAGATTATAAAAATACAGAATTATGAATACAGGGTAGTCTACAAATGTTATATACCTTGACAAAATTTAAAAAAAAAACCACAAGGAGCTGGTAAGTGAGCAGATTTCCTCATTTGTCATTGCAAGGAGTTAAGTCATACTGTCTAAAAGTTAAGAGTTAAGAGAAACATAATAACTCCCATCTCATAGCGTTTTTCACTCACCTTAATTTTAGAGGCATCTTTTAGGAACCAGAATCTCTTGTGGTAGAATAGTACTTATCTCAGCTTTGGCGGTCACTCTATTTTTATACCAGCTTTTTAAATGTTAAAACCAGATAATATATAGTGTTTGCTTTCAAATTAAAATACCACATGTGCCTTCCCATTTGATAAATGTCTATCCTTTTTCTCATATACTCATGCGGAAAAATGTTTGGAGTGGAGATCTTAATGGTTGTAATAGTTATTTTAGGGTGATAGAATTTGGAGTGAGGTTTTATATTCTCTGGCATTTATTGAATTCACTGAGTTTTTGTTTTTGTTTTTGTTTTTTTAATGAGCATGACTATTTTTGCCAAGAGCTCTAATGGCATTATTTAAAGTTTACATATATACATGTATTAAATAATACTGGAATTATTAGAAAAGTAAATAATGTGATTATGTTGGCAATGCTGTTGCTGCTGCTTTCATTTGCTTGTTTCTGCTAAGATTTATGGTAGAAGTTAGTATTTATTTCAGGAAACATCACTTATGCTCACAGGTATATTTAAAAAGAATAAGCAATCACTTCACACCTACTACGATAACTATTAAAAAAAGACAACTAGAAAACAACAAAATTGGTGAGAATGTGGAGAAATTGGAACCCTTATATCCTGCTGGTAGGAAAATGGTGCAGAGACTATGATAAAGTTTGGCAGTTCCTCAAAAACATAAACATAGAATTACCATATGACTCAGCAATTCCACTCTTAAGTACACTATACCCAAAATATTTTAAGTCAGGTACTCAAAGAGATACTTTCATGCTTATGGTCTTTGCAGCATCATTCACAAAAGCCAAAGGGTGGGAACAAATCAAATGTCCACCAACAAATAACAGATAAAATGTTGTGTATATGTACAATGGAATAATACTCAGCTATAAAAAGGAATCAAGTTCTGACAGATGCTACAATATGGATGAATCTGAGAACCAAGGGAAAATCAAGCTAAGTGAAATAAGCCAGCCGCAGAAGGACAAATATTTGTATAATGCCATTTAAACAGAAAGCTAAAATGGGCCAATTCATAGAGACTGAAAGTAGATTATAAATTATCAAGGAATAGAAAGAAGGAGAAATGGGGATGACTGCTTAATGGCTACAGAGCTTCTGTTTCAGATAATGGACAAGTTTTAGAAATAGTGGTGAGAGTTGCACATCGTCAACATAATTAATGCCAGTGAACTGTACATTTAAAAATGGTTAAAATGGCAAGTTTTATGTTTTACATAACTGACTTTTGAGCAAAGTGGGGGTTAAGGGCCAGACCCCTTCCCTACACAGGAAAATCTGTGTATTCCTTTTGATACCCTAAAAACTTAACTACTACTAATAACTTACTGTTGACTAGAAGCCTTATCAAAAACATAAACAGCAGATGAACACATATTTTATGTTATAAGTATTATATACTGTAGTCTTACAATAAAGTTACAGAAAACATCAAGAAAATCATAAGGAAGGAAAAATACATTTATAGTCCTATATATATATTTTTAAGATTTCATTTATTTATTTGACAAAGATCACAAATAGGCAGAGGGGCAGGCAGAGAGAGAGAGAGGGGGAAGCAGGTTCCTTGCTGAGCAGAAAGCCGGATTTGGGGCTTGATCCCAGGACTCTGGAATCATGACTGCAGGCCAAGGCAGAGGCTTTAACCCACTGAGCCACCCAGGCACCCCTATAGTACTCTATTGTTAAAAACACGAGTATAAGTGGACCCAAGCAGTTCAAACCTTGGGTTGTTAAGAGTCAACTGTTACAACAAAAAAGAATAAACAATGGGCTACACTCATTCAGCATAAAAGTTTTCATACAGAATAGTGTATGATTTCATATTGCTCCACAAGCTAATAATGCTGTATAGATTTACACACTTTAACCTAGTATTTAAAAATTTAGGAAGATGTTTATTACAGCATCATTTACAGTAGAGAAAAAACTGGTAGCCAAAACAACCAACAATTGCTAAATAGTTAGACAAATTATGGTAATTAACTTTATGGGAAATTATACTGTCATTAAAATAATAATTATGTAGCAACATGGAAACTGACTATAACATTAAATAAAATGGATATTTTATATATTGTAATTGTAAATATGTAAAATTGTGTACCTAAGGGAAAACACCTAAATAGTAATTAGGCTAGGGTTGTGGGACTGTGGAATTTCTAAATAACTATTTCCTCATTCCCGAAATTTGATATATTTTATTAAAAATAAATTGGGAAATTAGTACGGTTACAAGCTCACTGCTCCACTGTGGAAGCAGCTTGATTTCACCCTGGTCAGTCGTCCATTTGAGCGTCTACAGCTGAGTCGTCCAGGTATCTCACGCCCTACTAGAGATTTCCTCATTGGCCTCCGCCGAGAGGCTTTGTGGGAATCGGGATCCCAGCAAAGGCTGCGTCCTGCCGGTCCGGGGTGGTCCCAAGTATTGCATGGGAGACATACTAAAAGATTATTTATCTGAGATAAAACTTAGTGTGTTTTCATTTGCCAAATCTGGGAACGCTACCTGCACCCACCCTCCTACCGCCTTTCCCTTTCCCTTTCCTCAACACCGCCCCTTCTATCACTCCCCTCTCTCAATTCCTTCCTCACTGTCAACTCCTCTCCTCTCCACTCCCACTGTCTTCCCGGAGCCCCGGATCCATCCTCCATCTCCGGGTCCGCGGAACCCGGGCTCCAACCCCACTAGCCGAGTCCCGGGTCCCCTCACCGCAACCTTGTCGCGGAGCCCAAGTTCCCCTCCTCCTCTTTTCCGCCTCGGCGGAACTCGGAAATCTCTCCACCCCCCACTCCGTCGCTGCCCCGCAGATGCTCAGATCCCAACCCCAACCTCCACTTTGTCCGGTGCCAGCGGATCCCCGGGTCCACACCCCCACCCCCACCTCCGGACCGGGCGCACGCGGCGCGCAGGCGCAGGCGCGGAGGGCGGGCGCGGGCGGAATGGGGACTGCAGCGGCGGCAGCGGCGGCGGCCGGGGAGGGGGCGCGCAGCCCGAGCCCCGCCGCCGTGTCGCTTGGCCTGGGCGTGGCCGTCGTGTCGAGCCTGGTGAATGGGTCCACGTTCGTGCTTCAGAAAAAGGGCATCGTGCGCGCCAAGCGGCGAGGTAGGGCGGGCCGCGCGGGCTGTGCTCTGAGTTGGGGTGGGGGTGGAGGGAAGAGCGGCCGGGCGGTGGGAAGGGGGAGCGGCCGCAAGTTGGGGGGCGTTTGGGTCGCCGTTTGGGGCCGGGCACAGGGAGAAGGCGGAGCATCTCGGAGGGGCGCGCTGCGCGGGCTGGAGACTCCTCGCCCACCTGCGCGCAGGCACGGTCGCGGCCCTGCGCCCCAGAAGCGTAACAGTGGCTGGCGTGTTTTGCCCACCCGCAGTTCCAGAAGCGGCCCGCGCCCTGGTAGTTGTGTGTCCCCCACGCTTTTTCTCCCTCCCTAGCGGCTGGAGAGGCCTTGTTCAGTCTGATAGGGTTTGTCTAGCTGACTTCTTCCTTCCTTCCCAGACCCTTCCACTCCTTCTGCAGCCGCGCAGCCGACCAACCTGCCCTCCGGTTGGAGCCAGGTGTCCCTGTCACCCGCATCCACCCGCTGCTAGGGAAACCTTCCCGTTTATCGTATTCCCGAAATGGTCGAAGGGCAGTGCTTGTCCAGAAGGAGAGACGACCCTTTAGCCTTGGCTGTGGCCCTGGCCTCGTGTGCACTTGGGAGAGCAAGACCCGCTCATTTGCGGCGCCCCCCCCCCCCCCCGCAGTTCCCTCGCCAGTGCCCAAATAAGTACTGTGCACTAGGAAAGGCCAGGGCGGGACCGGTGGGCCAAGGAGGCGCCCACTCTCAGGGTCAAGAAAGAGGTCTGTGCTTTGCTTTAGCTTCTGTTCCTGGAGTCCTTGATGGAGCCACTCTAGTTTAGATTTGAGCCATCTGATTACAAGTGACCTTTTACTGTGAAGAAAGCGCAGGGCAGATTTTTTTTTTTAAAGCAAAAAAATGGACCAAGTTGGTATTCCTCTGGTGGATACACCACCAAACCCCACTCCTTAGTAATGTGGAAAGAGAGAGATGTAGCACAGTTCTTTGCCACTGTCCCTCTGTTTTAAGAGAGGCCTGAGACAGTTTCCTGAATGCAAAATGTAGCATGCTTTGAAACTGAAAAGAAATGCTGCTCCCAGAAGGACAGAGAAACTTGTGGTTGTTAGCTGTATTTTCACAAGAATGGTGTTAAGAGTTCTCTGGGGGAAAACAAGACCACCAGGTCATGCATTTGATAGTTTTGATTCCAGATCATAGGTGAAACTTTCCCTGAGTGTCCTGAATGGTGAGCCAGGAGTCCCTTCAGGAAAGAGATAAAGGGGCCTGTAATCTCAAAGGACAATGTAAAATCAGGGATATTCATTTAAAGAATTAAACTTTGAAGTGAAAACACTGAAGTTTACATAAAATCTAAATAAAAGCAAATATGACTTCCTTAGGATGCAGATGTGAAGACTCATCTGGCAGTGGTACGTTCACAGGGAGCACGTATCAATTTGATTGGCTTCAGGTGTGTGTTAAGTGTTTGCAGTGACTCAAAACTAAGCAACACATGTGCCTACTGGTAAGATGTGTGAAAGGAGAATTCCACCTCTATGGTGGTCCTTCCAAAAACCTACAACCCCAGTCTCACCATGAGAAAAACATCAGACGAACATGGATTGAGGAACAGCCTGCAAAATGTCTGACCAGTCCTTTGCCGAGGTTGTAAAGTCTGAGAGACTGTCACAGGAGGAGTCTGAGGACACATGACAATATTAGGAAAATCTAAGGAAACCTTAATACAGACTTTAGTTAATTAAAAAAAATTTTTTTTGAGTAAAACTTAAGTGTTATTTTAGCTCAGCTTATGTGTTTGAGGGAATTAGTGAATAAGAAAATAAAAAACAAATCAACCAGAAAAAAACCCAGCCATGATTGAGTCTGTTATTTTTTTTTATTTTTTTAAAGATTTTTATTTATTTATTTGATAGAGATCACAAGTAGGCAGAGAGGCAGGCAGAGAGAGAGGAAGGGAAGCAGGCTCCCTGCCGAGCAGAGAGCCCGATGTGGGACTCGATCCCAGGACCCTGGGATCATGACCTGAGCCGAAGGCAGAGGCTTAACCCACTGAGCCACCCAGGCGCCCCTGATTCTGTTATTTATAACTACATACTATGCGTTTAAATGAATAAAAGTGAAAATGTGATATTTGCTAATTTCATACTTTGCCACTTAACCCCCACTGCCACAGATTCAAGTTAGGTTTGTTGCTCATAGTGATAGAAGGCAGACATATACATTTGTTTTGATAAATTTAGTGTTGATTTGTTCAGTAAATATTCATGAAGCTCTTATTATGTGCCAGGTACTGTAGGTACTGAGGATATGCAGTTTTAGAATCTATTCTCCCTAAAATCTTTTCCTACCTCTGCTAACAAGCAGCAGAGTTGACCATTATGAAATGTCTGAAATAGAGAAGATAGGAATGAAGAGGTAGCTAAGGACTAGGAGGTCAAGTTCCTGCATTAAAGGAGACTGGTCAGTTTCTTATACTATAAAAACCTGTCTCACTGAAAATTACCCCTTTATTTTCTTTAAAAATTTTATTTCTGTATTTGACCGAGAGAGTGAGAGAGAGTACACAGCAGGGGAGTGGCAGGCAGAGGGAGAAGGAGAAGCAGGGAGAGAGAGAAAGGGAGAAGAAACAGGCTCCACACTGAGCAGAGAGCCAGAGGTGGGGCTCCATCCCAGACTCTGGAATTATGACCTGAGCCGAAGGCAGACTGAGCCACCCAGGTGCCCCCTGAAAGTTTCAACTTTAAACGAATTGCCACAAGAGAGCATTTCTTTGGAGTTTTAACTTCAGGAGAGGTAAGTTCTAGTCTCAGCCCTTCTACTGGGGGTTTTAGGGCAAGGCTTTCTCTGTTACAGGCTTTCACACACTTTTGAAAGGCCCTTCCCAGTGAATGGAGTTTGCAGATAGTCCAGGAGCACTCTCCACAACACAAGCTCATGGGGGACTGTCTGACTCCTGGGAAGGACTCTGCATGGGAAGAGGGAAGAGGACACACAGATTGTTTACAGTGTTAGAACCCATTTAAAGCAGGACTTAAGTGAGAGAAACAAGGTAATCATTGGGTGTGAAGGCACTTGTGGAAAGCCAGTTACAACTTTTAGAATTTCTGTGCGCATAGGTGAGGATGCCCAAAGAGACTGATGGCATGAGGGTGGTATCCTGCCCTCAAACAGGCTTTGTGGAAGCAATCTCGGGAAAGTCATGTGTTTGAATTGGCTGCAGGCTTTGGAGAATTGCATAGTAAGTTATTGTATTTAGAATGCCCTAGACCAGGATGAACCAGCTGATCTTTTTAAAATCCCTTTCATCGGGCGCTTGGGTGGCTCAGTGGGTTAAGCCTGTGCCGTCGGTCAGGTTATGATCTCAGGGTCCTGGGATGGAGGCCTGCATTAGGCTCTCTGCTCAGCAGGGAGTCTGCTTCCCTCTCTCTCTGCCTGCCTCTCTGCCTACTTGTGATTTCGTTCTCTGTCAAATAAATAAATAAATAAATAGAAATCTTCATAAAAACCCAGAGATGCCATTTCATACCCATTAGAATGGTTATTGTAAAAATAAAACATAAAATCACAAATACAGGTGGGGATGTGGAGAAATTGGAACTCTTGTGCACTATTCATGGGAATGTAAAATGACGCAATTGCTATGAAAAACAGTATGGAGAGTCCTCAAAAAATTAAATACAGAATTATTTATTATATGATCCACCAATCTACTTCTGGGTATAGATCCAAAAGAAGTGGAAGCAGGGTCTTGAAGAAATATTTGTACACCCATGTTTATAGTGGGAACAAAAGGATATAGCATAGGCAAAAGGTAAAAACAACCCAAATATCCAGATACTGACAGATGAATGGCTAAACAAATTGTGGTATATACATTCAAGAGAATGTTATTTAGCTTTAAAAAGCATGGTAATTCTGACACATGCTACAACATAGATCAAACTTGAGGACAATATGCTGTGTGAAATAAGCCAGTTAGAAAAGGGCAAATACTTTATGATTTCACTCATATGAGGTAGGTAGTCAAATTCACAGACAGAGAAAGTAGGATGGAGGTTGCAGGGACGGCAGGAAGCAGGGAATGGAGAGTTAGTGTTTAATGGGTACATTGTTTCTGTTTGGGAAGATGAGAAAGTTCTGGAGATCAGTGGTGGTAATGGTTGCACAACAATGTGATTGTACTTAATGTCATAGAATCACATACTTAAAAATGTTTTAAAATGGTAAATTTTATGTTACATATATTTTACCATAATGAAAAAATCCATTTCAGATTTCAAAGTCTCCTTGCTGAGGAGTACAGCCTAGAGGTATAGTAACACTGTTAAGACACTCAGAAGTTGAGTGAGTTGTCTTGTGAGAGTGGAAACTGGTAATTCAGGTGTTCCACCTGTTACCCCAAGCCTTCTATACCTCATTTCTAAAGGGCGCATTTTCCCTGGCTATGGTATATATGTGTGCTTTCTCCTTGCCTCTTCAGCCATCTCCAGAGACACACTTAGGCACATGTGCCTCTACACCCAAAGACAAGACAAGCACATGTTGTCTTCATGTAGCTCTTTGGTCTGTGGTTAGTGTCCACTGCTTCTGTGAACCCTCCAGATCTTGACAAATGAGGTCAGTTGTCTCTTCCCTGTGCTTCCTTAGCACTAGTCCTCAACACTCTTCTGCCCCTGAAACCCATGGGTTGATGGCCTGTTTACTTGTCTGTGTTCCCCTGGATCTTGGCTGGTCAAGGCAGGGCACAGCTCCTGTCCACTTGGGATGCATGTGGTGGACACTCAGTAATGCTATCTGACTGGCCATGAGTAACTGTGGAGTGAAGAGGGTAAAACTGAACCTTACATTTCCTGACAAAATTGCAGCATGTTCTTCAGTCTACTTAAATCTAACCTCATTTATCTGTGGCCTCTACTAAGTAAAGGAGGCCAGAGTTATCGCTAGATCTGAACATCTACACCTATCTGATCTCTGTCTAGTCCTGAGGAGAGAGCATGGATAAGGAATATGGTGAGAGGTAGCAGGAGAGCAGCTCTGCAGCTTGTCCCTGGTTTAACTGAGACTGTTTCTATAAGAAGAGAAGATAAAGAAGACTGACAGAAGACCCATGGTGTCCCAGACTCATGTATCCATCAGCTTGCTGAGCCCCCTCTCTCTTTCTGTCCCTTCCTCCTTTCTCCTGTCCTCCATCTCTCCATGTACTCTCTTCACATGTTGCCACCTTGGGCTTCCTTACACTATGGTGATCTCAGAGATGTCAGACCCCTTACACAGTGGATAGTTTCCCCTAGACCAAACTTCCAGGACCATAGTGGAAGCTGTGTAGGTATTTGTGGCCTGATCTGAGAAGTCTTGCCACATTTTATTAGCTTACTCAAGGCCTAGCCAGGTTCAGTGTGGGAGGGGAATATATGAGAGAATGAGGTGTGATACAGAAGACAAAGTTGAGGCTTGCATCTGATGTGGGGACTGCTGGTGTCAGGATTTGAACCCAGTTCATGCTGATTATGAAGATCATCTATTTAACCCCGGTCACTGTAGGGAAGGTAAGGGGGAAGACAGACAAATTTCACCTGCAGAGGATAAGGCTTTTCTTTTTAAAGGTCTTCACAGTTTATTTGTTAATATGATACTGAGTTATAAGTGTGGATAATACCCAAAGATACGAGGGCAAATAATTTATTCTTGGGGCACCTGGGTAGCTCAGTTGGTTAAGTGTCCAACTCTTGATTTTGGCATGGGTCATGCTCTCATGGTTGTGGGATCAAGTCTGGAGTGGATGCTCAGCACAGAGTCTGTCCCTTTGCTTCGTGGTCTCTCTCCCTTTCTGTCTCTCTTTAAATAAATAAATATTAGAAAAATAATTTATTTTTATTTTCATATAAGCAAAATACCCTTGGTCTTATTGGACTCGTGTTGGACAGAGTATATTTTTCCCTCAAAAATATTTATAAATATAGTATAAAATATATTATTTATATTTTAATCTTTTAATTAAGTCCTTAGTGAGTAAACAGTCCTTAAAAAATTTTTTTTGACCCCGAGGCACTAGAAAAGACTACTCTTCACATTAAATAGCTAATGGAGATTAAGCAGTTCACTTGTGATGAGCACTAGTTGATGTATGGAGGTGTTCTATTGTTCTATTCTATTCTACACCTGAGACTCATACAACATTGTATAATTGGAATTTGAATACAAACTAAAGTACCACTTTTCAAAAAGTAATATGCACAATCTCACACACCCTAGGCCCACACAACCTAATACTTCTGTGCCAGGAACTTGTGACTGTGAATTGATCCCATTTAGACATTGCCCTTGACCCAGGAGACAGCAGGCAGGCAGAGGGTTTACCTTGCTTGTTCATGCCCAATCAGAGCTCTTTAGGGTGATGTAATTATTCAGCAGAGTGTATCATGAATTCCCAGAACCTGGGCATAGTCATGTTCTTTTAAAAAAGCATCTTATTCCTGACTGTAGAGTTTTTGGTCATTGTTTAAAATCTGGGAAGTACATAAAACTATGAATAGGAGTGTAAAAAGTATCACTTCCTCAACTTGAGATAACTGCTGTTATATTTAGGGTGTACTTATACCTCGTCACTTTCTTTCTTTTTTTTTTTTCTTTAAAGATTTTATTCATTCATTTGGTAGAGAGAGAGCAGAAGCAGAGGGAGCAGCAGGGAGAGAGAGAAGCAGGCTCCCCTCTGAGCAAGAATCCCAATGTGGGGCTCTATCCCAGAACCCTGGGATCATTACCTGAGCCAAAGGCAGGCACTCAACAACCTGAGCCAACCAAGGTGCCCCTCTTCTTAGTCACCTTCAATAATTATCTTTCAAAATAGAATTTTTTAAAATATTTTATTTATTTATTCGACACAGAGAGAGATCACAAATAGGCAGAGAGAGAGAGGAGGAAGCAGGCTCCCTGCTGAGCAGAGAGCCCGATGTGGGACTCGATCCCAGGACCCTGAGATCACGACCTGAGCCTAAGGCAGCGGCTTAACCCACTGAGCCACCCAGGCACCCTCAAAATAGAATTTTAATGAAAAATTTCAACATACAAAATATATCTAACACTGATTTAGGGTATAGAGTAATAAACACCACCCATCAGATATTCCAAAAATATATGTACCCTTAAAATCTCAAAAAACCCCATTTTTTATTTTGGAAAATATCAAACACATACATAGAAAAAATAGTGTAGTAGACCCCAAGGGTACCTAACACTCAGCTTCAACAGTCATCAGTTTGGCCATTCTTATTTGATCTACACCTCAAGGGCCATCCCCTCACCCCCACCCCAGTAGAATTTTTTACCCAAATTTCAAGTGGAATACTATTTCATCTAGATATTTCAATAAGTATCTCTTTCTTAAATAAAAACATAATATATTTATTGCACTTAAAATTTAACAATCTTTGTTTAATACTGTCATGGTCAGTGTTTAATATTCTGTGATTATCTCGAGTTTTCCCTCACTTTATCTTTAGAATCAAGATCCAGTTTCGGCCCATATATTGCTCTTAGGTAGTACATCTCTTCATGTACTTTTTAAAAAATTTAAATTCAATTAGACAACATTTAGTACATAATTAGTTTCAAATGTAGTCTTCAGTAATTCATCAGTTGTGTATAACACCCATTGCTCATCATATCATGTGTCCTCCTTAATGTCCATCAAATGTACTTTTTTTGTAGTCTTTTTTTTAAATTTAATTTTATTTTTTCAGTGTTCCAAGATTCATTGTTTATGCACCACACCCAGTGCTCCATGCAATACATGCCCTTCTTAATACCCACCAACAGACACCATCACATGTACTTTTAAAAATGAGACTGAACATACACGAGTCTGTGCTCTGTGTGTCACTTTATATCCTGTGGTTATGCTCCATCTGTCATGAATTCATCCCATGTTGTTAAATATTCTTTGAAAAAATATTCAGTGGCTATATAAATGTTACCATTCTCCTTTTGTAGGACATGGGTGTTTCTAGTTTCTTTGTTTGTGTAATATGTTATATTGAATATCCTTACATCTAAATCTTTGTGGGTTAGTTCCTTTGGGTAGCTCCCTTGCAATAGAATTTTGAATGTGATGTTCTTATAAGCTAAATTAATTTCCATGAAAAAAATACATGATATCTATTCCTTTCCCACCGGCAGTGCTTGAGAGGAATGCTCATGTTTAAATGTAGTAGAAATAT
Organism: Mustela erminea; assembly: GCF_009829155.1. Lineage (NCBI taxonomy): Eukaryota > Metazoa > Chordata > Mammalia > Carnivora > Mustelidae > Mustela > Mustela erminea. The sequence continues at coordinate 27,972,796 of NC_045618.1, forward strand.
AAACATGTATGCCCAAATTTCATTTTCCACAATTTTGGCTTATCTCTGTTATAGTTCCATTCTAGTAGTCATGACTGAGAGCTCATTATCCTAGATTGTTCTCTTCACATCAGTAAAGCACACTAGTACAGGTATAAATATCTGACATCTACCTTCATGAATGCAGGAATCAACTACCTTGGCTTCTCTGCCCTCAAGGTGTGTCGGGGGCAGCCTCCATCTGTGTGAGGAAAAAACTGGGAGAGAAAGCTCTGCAGTTATGGCAAGGAGAAAGTGCATGCTCTTTAAGGGTAGAAACCATGCCTTGGGAATCCTTTTAAGTCTGGTATTCACTAAGGACTGTGTACCTGATGGTTCTAGTAAATACTTAATAGATCGGCAGAGCAAGGAAATAGATTACAACTATTGCAGTGAGCTTCCTGGAGGGAGTAGGATGAGAAAGGAGAATGTGTTGATATATACCACATTAATTCTCCTTTGGAAGCACGGAGTGTCATTTTCTGAAGAAACAGAGAATCTTTATCACAGAAGTTAATGCATTATAGTCAACATTGTGTGGGACAACCTAGAAGTTTAAGTATTGTTTATAAACTATTTTTAAAAATATTGGAGTATAATTACATAGAGTAAACTGCACAGATCATAAGGGTACAGTTTGATGAGTGTTGACAAATATACTTGTGTAACCAACACCTCAGTAATGATTATTGCCATAACACTAGAAAGTTCCCTCATGACCTTTTTCATTCTGTCCTCCCCACTCTTCTGATACCTACCTGCATAGAGTGAATTAGTTTTGCTTATTCTTGAACTTCGTATAAGTGGATTCATACAGTAGGTATTTTCTTACATCTACTTTTTTTTTTTTTTGGTTCAGCATGGTTTGAAGATTCATCATGATGTGTTTATCAATAGTACATTTCTTATATTGCTTAATAGTGTACCATTGTTTGAATATACCATAATTTGTTTATTCATTTTCCTGTGATGAACATTTTGGTTGTTTCCAAATATTTACTATTTGAATAAAGCTGCAATGACAATTCTTACATAATTCTTTTTAAAGCAAAATGTTTTCATTTCTTTCCAGTAAGTGCCTTGGAGTAATAGTGTTGGATCATGGAGTAGGTATTTAATTAAATTTTAAGAAACTACTAAGCATTTCCCCAGTATAATTGTACGATTTTATGTTCTCATTAGCAGTGTATGAGGGTTTCAGGTGTTCCACATTCTCTTCAGCATTTTGTGTCCTCACCTGTTTAACTTGAGCCTTTCTGGTGAGTGTATAGTGGAATCTCGTGACTTTCATTTGCATTTCCCTGATACCATATGATATTGAGTGTCTTTTTTTCAAAGATTTATTAGAGAGAGAGAGAAATTGAACGTGTGTGTGCACACAAGCTAGAGGGGCAGAGGGAGAGAGAATCTCAAGCAGATTCCACGCTCAGCGTGGACCCTGACATGGGGTCACGACTTGAAACAAAAACAAGAGTGGGTTGCTTAACCAACTGCACCATCCAGGTGCCCCAATATTGAGTATCTTTTAATGAGTTTATTGGCCACTTGTATATGCTCTTTAGTGAGGTGTCTTTTAAGGAGTTTTGCCTATGTTTTATTGGATTGTATCTTTTTATTATTTATTGTTTGTGTATATACACACGCACCATATATATGTATGTGTACATATATATATTCTGGATACAAGTCCTTTGTCAGATTTAGGAATTGAAAATCTTTTTCTGTGGCTTGCCTTTCATTTTCTTAATGGTGCATTTGGAAGAACAGAAAATTTAAGTGTTGATAAAGTGTAACTTTTAAAAAAAATTAAAAAAAAAATTCTAGTTAGTTAACATACAGTGTTATATTACTTTCGGATATACAATATAGTGATTCAGCAATTCCAAAAATCACCTGGTATTCATCACAAGTGGTAAGTACTTAATCCCCAACCCCTATTTAACCTATGCCTACCCTATTCCCCTCTAGTAACCATCAGTTTGATCTCTGTAATTAAGAGTCCTTTTTCTTGGTTTGTCTCACCTGCTTCTGCACCCCCCCCACCCCCCACTTTGCTTATTTGTTTTGTTTCTTATGTTCCACATATGAATGAAATCATGTGGTATTTGTCTTTTTCTGACTGACTTATTTCACTTATAATTTCTAGCTCTATTCATGTCCTTGCAAATGGCAAGATTTAATTCCTTTTAATGGCTAAATAATAATCCATTACATATATACATACCACATCCTCTTTATCCATTCATCTATTGATTCATAGATGACCTTTATTATATTGAGGTATGTTCCCTGTATCCCTACTTTGTTGTAGGTATTTATTATGGATGGATGTTGTACTTTGTCAAATGCTTTTTCTGCATCTATTGAAAGGATCATATCCTTTCTTTTATTAATGTGGTGTATCACTTTGATTTCGGAATATTGAACCACCCTTACAACACAGGAATAAATCTCACCGATTGTGTTGAGTAATTTTTTTAATGTATTGTTGGATTGGGTTTGCTAGCGTTTTGTTGAGGATTTTTGCATCCATGCTCATTAGGAATATTAGCCTGTACTTATCTTTTTTTTTTAAATTTTATTCTTATTTTTTAATTTTTTTTTAAAGATTTTATTTGTTCATTTGACAGAGAGAGAGAGAGAGAGAGAGACCACAAGTAGGCAGAGAGGCAGGCAGAGAGAGAGGGGGAAGTAGGCTACCTGCTGAGAAGAGATCCTTGATGCGGGGCTTGATCCCAGAACCCTGAGATCATGACCTGAGCTGAAGGCAGAGGCTTTAACCCACTGAGCCACCCAGGTGCCCCTGTACTTCTCTTTTTCAGTGTTATTTTTATCCTGTGTTGGTCTCAAGGTAATGCTGGCCTCATATAATGAATTTGAAAGTTTTCTTTCCTTTTCCTTTTTTGGAACAGTTTGAGAAGAATTGGTATTAACTCCTCTTTAATTCTTGGTAGATTTTGTTTGTGAAGACATCTGGCCCTGTGCTTTTGTTTGTTGGGAGATTGTTGATTAGTAGTTCACGTTCTTTCTTGGTTATCAGTTGGTTCAAATTTTCTGTTTCTTCTTGTTGCAGTTTTGGTAGTTTATATGTTACTAGGAATTTATCGTTTTCTTCTAGGTAGTCACATATAGTTTTTCATAATATTTTCTTTTTTTAAAATTTTTATTTATTTATATATTTATTTATTTTTATTTTATTTTATTTTATTTTTACTTATTTATTTGACAGACAGAGATCACAAGTAGGCAGAGCGTCAGGTGGTGGTTGGGGGGAAGCAGGCTCCCTGCTGAGCAGAGAGTTCAGACCTAGGACCCTTGAGATCATGAACTCTGGTGAAGGCAGAGGCTTAACCCACTGAGCCCCCCCCCCGCGACCCCTTCATAATATTTTCTTATGATTGTTTGTATTTCTGTATGTTGGTTGTTATTTCTCTTCTCTCATCTGTAATTTTTGTTTTTTTTAGTCTTTTTTTTTTAAATAAGTCTAGCTAGAAGTTTATCGATTGTATTAATTTTTTTATCAAAGAACCAGCTCAGTCATCTGTGTCTGTTGTTTTCATTGATTTGGTTTCATTGATCAGTTCTATTTGTTTGTTTGTTTGTTTGTTTTTTAGTTTTATTTTCTATATCATTTATTTCTGCTCTGATCTTTATTATTTCCTTCCTTCTGGTTTTGGGTATGTTTGTCATTCTTTTTCTAACTTCCCTAGGTGCTAGAAAGGGTAGGTTGTATTTTTTTTTGTTTTTGTTTTTGGGATTTTTCTTGCTCCTTAAGATAGGCCTGTATTGCTATAAACTTTCCCTGTTAGAACTGCTTGCTGCAGCTCAAAGGTTTTGGACTGTTGGGTTTTCATTTTCGTTTTCATTTGTTTCCACATACTTTTTAGTTTCTTCTTTGATTTCCTGGCTGACCCTTTCATTGTTTCATAGCATGTTACTTAACCTCTGTGTATCTTAGGTGTTTCCAAATTTTTTCTTGTTGTTGACTTCTGGTTTCCTAGCATTGTGGTCAGAAAAGATGCATAGTAGGATTTTGGTCTTCTTGAATTTGTTGCAGTTTGTTTTGTTGGCTAATATGCGATTTATTATGGAGAATATTCCATATGCATTTGAAAAGAATGTGTATTCTGCTGTTCTAGGATGCAGTATTCTGAATATACCTATTAAATCCAAACCTTCCAGTATGTCATTCACACCATTTTTTCCTTTATTTTCTCTTTAGATGATCTGTCTATTGATGTAAGTGGGATGTTAACATCCCCTACTATTGTATCAATTAGTATCAATTAGTTCCATTATGTTTGTTATTAACTGTTTTATATATTTGGGTGCTGTCATGTGGGGTGCATAAATATTTACAATTGTTGTATATTCTTGTTGGATTGCCTTCTTTAGTGTTATATAGTGTCTTTCTTTGTCTCTTGTTACAGCCTTTGTTTTAGTCTATTTCGTCCAATATAAGTATTCTTGCACACTTTCTTTTGACATCTATTTGCATGACAGATGTTTTTCCATTCCCTCACTTTCCATCTGCAGGTGTCTACATCTGAAATGAGTTGCTCTCCCTTATAGAGCCGTCTTGTTTTTATGCATTATACCACACTGTGTCTTTGATTGAAGCATTTAGTTCATTTACATTCAAAGTAATTATTGATAGATATGTATTTATTATTATTTTATTATTTGTTTTGTGGTTGTTTCTGAAGAATTTCTCTGATCTCTTCTTTTTCTTTTTTAAAGTTTGCTGATTTTCTTTAGTGATACATTTTCTTTCTCTTTATTTTTTCCATGTTTATTAATGGTTTTGATATATTATGATATATATGTATATATACATATATATATAAAATCTCCTTTTATGGTTATAGCAGTGTATATTAAGTTGATGGTTAAGTTTGAATCCATTCTTTACTCTTCTCCCACATTTTAGCTATATGTCGTTATATTTTGTATATTTTTTTGTGAGTTCCTTGACTGACTTTTTACAGAAACATTCATTTTTTACTGCTTTTGTGTTTTTTATCTCTATACTGTTACTTTTGGTCTCTCCTTTCCACTCAGAGTCCCCTTTAATATATCTTGCAGAGCTAGTTTAATGATCACAAACTCCTTTAGTTTTTGTGTGTATGGGAAAATCTTTATCCCTCCTCTATTGTGAATGATAGCCTTTCTGGTTAGAATATTCTTGGTTGCAGGGGTGCCTGGGTGGCTCAGTGGGTTGAAGCCTCTGCCTTCGGCTTGGGTCATGGTCCCGGGGTCCTGGGATCGAGCCCCATGTCGGGCTTTCTGCTTGGCGGGGAGCCTGCTTCCTCCCCTCTCTCTCTCTGCCTGCCTCTCTGCCTACTTGTGATCTCTGTCTGTCAAATAAATAAATAAATAAAATCTTAAAAAAAAAAAAAAGAATATTCTTGGTTGCAGATTTTCCCCATTCATTACTTTGACTATATTACGCCACTCCCTTTTGACTTGTGGGGTTTTTGCTGAAAAATCTCCTGCTAGCATTATAGGTCTTCCCATGTAAGTTACTGTCTTTTGTTTTACACTTAAAATATTTTATCCCCCACTATATTTTACCAGTTTAATTACAATATGTCTTGGTGTGGATCTTAATTATGATATGTCTTGGTGTGGATCTTTTGTTGATTTTGTAGGTGTTTCTCTGTGCCTCCTGAATCTGGCTATCTGTTTCCTTCCCCAGGTTAGGAAAGTTTTCAGCCATTATTTCTTCCAATTACATTTTCTTCTCCCGTTTTACTCTCTGCTTCTGGCACTGACATAATAGAAATCTTAGTGTTTGATGGAGTCACTGAGTTCCCTAAGTCTAGCCTTGTTTTACTTAATTCTTTTTTCTTTTTTCATCTTGATTACTTTCCATTATTCTGTCTCCTAGATCACTAATTCATTCCATTAAGCTTGTTTCTCATTTCGTTTATTGAGCCCTTTATCTCTACTATGTTATATTTTTTCAATTTAAATTTTGTTAGGTAACATATAGTGCAATATTGGTTTCTGGAGGAGAATTCAGTGTTTCATCACTTATATACAACACCCAGTGCTCATCACAGCAAGTATTCTCTCTAGCCCATCCCCCACCTCTCTCCATCAACCTGAAGTTTGTTCCGTGTCATTAAGAGTCACTTATGGCTTCTTTTCCTCTTTCCCTTTTTTCTTCTCCCTTCCAATATGTTTATCTGTTTTTTTTTTTTCTTAAATTCCACATATCCTTGAGCGCATATAGGGATTTGTCTTTCTCCAACTCACTTATTTCATAGATAGCTATGTTATGCCTTATTTCTGTGTTAAGGGTCTCACTAATGTCTTCCACTCTTTGCTCAAGTCCAGTGAATATCCTTATGACGGTTATTTTAAATTCTCTTATCAGGCTACTTATATCTGTTTTACTAGATCTCTGGCCATGACTTGTCCTGTTCTTTTATTTGGGATAAATTTCTCTGTCTTCTCATTTTGTCAGTCTCTGTGCATCTCTTGGTCTAGAGAGTAATGATCTTATGAAGACTAGGCCATGTAGTGCCCTGGAGTGTTGTGTCCTCTGTTGCCCAGGGCCTGGCACTTCAGAGAGTATCTCCAGTGTGTGCTGCATATGTTCTGCTGTTTTGTCCTAGCTGCTTTATTGTTCAGGCCAGTCATTTGCAGAGGTTGTCTTTGTCTGTTGTGGGAGGTTTGCTCTGGTCTGTTTGTGAAAGGAGACCTGTCACCACTACCACCTAAACCAAGGCTCTGCAAAACCTCCAATGTTGAGGAGGCACAGTGTGAACAGGGGTTTGTGCTGGTCTTCTGAGGGTGGGGGCCTGATGTGCTGGGACTAAGGCAGGGGTGGCCGAGAGGGGTCGTTCCACCAGAGTGTGTATGTGGGGGTGAGGCTTGGTGTAAGCAAGTTAGGTAATTTCAGTGCTGTGCTGGTACCTGCAGGTGACCCTGTGCTTATGAGAGGCAGGGGAGGGATATGGCACCAGCCTGTTCCTTTGTTTTTGGAGGGATCTCTCTCTGTGGACACTGTCTTTCTGGGATGAGCTCTGAGAGGAGTGAATGACCTTCTCACTGTGTGTCCTAGGCGCTCTTTGGATTGCTTGTTTCCACATTGTATGTCCCTGGATTATTGCCTGCCTTCTCTCTAAGACCAGCAGAATGCCCTCTGGTCTCTAGCCCAGCCAAGTCTGATGACCTTTAAAACTCCAGGTTTTGAGCCTGGCTGGTTGCCACAATTCAAGAAATTTGGCCCCTCTTGCTTTCCAAGCTGATTGCTCTGGGGATTTGTTTTCCCTGAGGGCTTCCCTGTATGTTAACCTGTCTCTCACCCTTCTCCATGACTGTGGCTACCTCTCCACCACAGTTGCCATGGTTTCTCTCCCAAAACATGTCTCTGCACTTCCTACCTTCAGTGATGTGGCGTCTTCTCTACGTTTAGTTGTGGAGTTTGTTCTGCCAGGCTTCAGGTGGATTTCTGGGGGTATTTAGGATGATGGGATAGTTCTCTAGTTGTATTTGAGGGATGAGGAGAACCTAGGGTCCTACTCTGCCAACATCTTCTAACCTCTGTATTTTTTTTTTTTTTCTTCTATGTCATTGGTGCTTTTAGATTTGATTTCTGCCCAAGAACTCATTGTTTCTTCTCGGGTCATGGTGGCATCCTTCTGTATTTCATAGCTTTTACCTTTAGGTCTGTAAGCTATCTTGAGTTAACTTTTGTGTATAGGTGAGGCATGATTCAAGGTTCAGTATTTTCCTTACCAATATCCAGTTGATGCAACACCATTTGTTAAAGAGACTTCCCCATTGAGTTATACTGCTGCTTCACACTATGATTTGACTGTATGTGTGGGTCTATTTCAGAAGTTTGTTCTGTTTCTTTGTATATATCTATCCTTATGCGAGCGCCACAGTCTTGATTCTGTAGTTTTATAGTAAATCTTAAAGTCAAGTAGTGTAAGTCTTACAACTTTGTTTCTCTTTTTCAAGACTGTGAAACTATTTCTTTAGGAAAATAAATTCTACATATTTAATCATTAAAGTACAAAAAGACTTTGAGTACTAAATCCCTGTATAAGTGAATACTAGTGCTCAAATTGATTTTTTTTTAAAGATTTTATTTATTTATTTGACAGACAGAGATCACAAGTAGGCAGAGAGGCAGGCAGAGAAAGAGGAAGGAAGCGGACTCCCTCCCAAGCAGGGAGAGAGCCTGATGCGGGGCTCGATCCCAGGACCCTGGGATCATGACCTGAGCTGAAGGCAGAGGCTTTACCACTTAGGCACCCAGGTGCCCCGCTCAAATTGATTTTAATGCATACCTTCATCTAGGTATGTTGGTGTTTGGAAATAAAGTTTCTTTATTCTTAGTACTTTTTACAGAATTCTTTTTACACATTTTTTGAAGTCAAGGTGTAACTTCATTAGTAAAGGACATAGTGATGGACTAGTTTTGCTGTTTGCAGCAACTTCTATTTGTTGCTGAAAGAGCACATGAATTGAAGCAATTTTTCTGTAGTATAATCCAGAAGGTAAATAAACTAGATGGCTATCTGTATTTTTATGCTAGAGAATCATATCTTAAGGATATTTCTGATGCACTTATATAACTAAATGGAAGGTTTTAGAAGCCACAAGTCCATGGTTGGACAGTGTCCCTGCCAATTGATGTTATCATCCTGACAAGTCTCTTTTGTATTTGCACAATATTTCTTTGTTTTATCCTTCAACTGTTATAAACTGCCATTCAACCCCCAGTTAGCACCCACGTTTTCCAATGTGAGACAAAAACCTATACAACTTAGGTATTGGTACCTCTGCAGCCCTTACGTCGGAGTGGAAGGTAGAGGACCCATAAGTGTAATCAAACAGACAAACAGAAAATCTTCAGTGTCCTACAATTCTGTGGCTCTCTGTTCTTGCGGAGTCCAGAGGACTTTTGAGGTGTCTTGGGCATCAGCTGGGAAGAGGAGTGTGGGTATAGGCTTGAATGAGTGCCTCCTGAGGTTATCAGGTGAGTGACTTTAGGATCTTTAGGTACAGTGATGTTTGAAGATGAAGCTGTAGAGACCAGTAGAACACAAGAGAAAAATATCTATGATGAGCTGAAGGGTATTATGGAATGCAAGCACCCAGGAACTCACGGCTGCAGAAGTAGGAAGAAACCTGAGGCAGCCAGCTCAGTGAGGAGGCTGTGCACAGGTGGATAGGTAAGCAGAGCAATGGACCTCCTTCAGGGCAGAGCACAAGGGATGCTACTGGTTTGAGGCCTTTGGGGACAACCTGGAGGAGCTTCACATGGTCTGTAGCAAGGGGTGGTGGGACAGGTATCCAGATAGAAAATATGACTTAGTAAGTATTCATAGAAGTTGAAAAATTTTGCCTAATGGCTTAAAATGTGAGGTGATCTAAACAGCTTTTAGATTTCAGCAAATACAAGCTCTTCCTGGAGTGTGTGAATGGAAGGACTGAAAGATTTGGAGCTGATTTGTACCCTTTGACAAAAGGGTGACCAGAAGCTTGTCATTTTCCCATCTCTTAGTACGTGGTATCCCAGGTGTCTCTCCATTTTAGTAACATATTTTTTTTCAAACCTCCAAATGCATGTGCTATATGGTGGTCAGTGGTGCTGGGAAATGTAACAATGAAATAAGAGAGCCCATGGTTCCCATTGCATTGGCCACTGGCATCCTTGGACCAGTTTTCACTTCAGGATGGTCACTCACACTCCAGCTACTGCTGTGGCAGCAGTCCCTGGCTTCATAAGCACTGATTACCAAACTATAACCATTACAATAAAAGCAATTGGTGTTCCCTTCCCCCAATGTTCTGTGTACCTCACTAGGAAAAATTATTTGTGATTCTTAGAATTTAAGACCCTAAAATCTTTTTATATCATATACAGAACTTTAAAAAGTTGTTGAGTACATGATTGTGTGCATCTGCCATAAAAATGAACTTCAAGAGGGGCGCCTGGGTGGCTCAGTTGGTTAAGCAACTGCCTTCGGCTCAGGTCACGGTCCCGGAGTCCCGGGATCGAGTCCCACATCAGGCTCCCAACTCCATGGGGAGTCTGCTTCTCTCTCTGACCTTCTCGCCTCTCATGCTCTCTCTCAAATAAATAAATAAAATCTTTAAAAAAAAAAATGAACTTCAAGATGTTATAGAATGATAATACATTTATAATTATTTGAATTAATGAATAAGATATTAAACTGATAAGAACAGCTGCTACACTTGATCTTAGCCAAAACGCCAAGAAGTGAAAAAATTATTGAATAAGAATATTTACTTATACACAAAAGAGAACTGGGGTTATACTAATTATACTAATATTATAGTATAGAACTGGGGTTATACACATTATACTAATGTGAAACAAAATAGATTTTTAAGACAAAAATTGTTATCAGAAACAAAGGACATTTTATAACAATGAAATGGTCTATCAGGATGATGTAACAATTATAAATCAATATGTGCCTAACAACAGTCTCAAAATACATTAAACAAAACTAACATAATAAAGAAATAGGAAATTAAATAATAATAGTTGGAAGAATCAGTACCCTATTTAAAAAATTTGTTTTAAAAAATCTTTTAGAAAAACTAGGCAGAAGATCAACAAGGAATAGAAGACTTTGATGACACTATAAACTAACTGATTTTAGTATTTTAATTATTATAGTTGGATTTATGTATGCCATTTTCTCTGTTGTATTTGTCTCGTACTTTCTGTTTGTATACTCATTATTTTATTTGCATAAAATGAAATTTCCTAATGTTTTTTAATTCCTTTAGTCATTTTTCACTATATATATTTTTGTTATTGAAGTATTTTATTGAAGATGACATTCAACATATTAGTTTCAGCTGTACAACATAGTGATTTGATATTGACATACACTACAAAATGATCATGACGAGTCTAGTTACCATCTGTCACCATACAGTTATTAAAGTATAACTGACTATGTTTTCTGTGCTGTTCTTTATATTCCCATAACTTATTTTATAACTGGAAGTTTAGACTTCTTAATCCTCTTCACCTGTTTTGCCCATCTCCCCACACTTCTGCTCTCTGGCAGTAGTTCTTTTTATGAATCTGCTTCTATTTTGTTTTCTTTGTTAATTTGTTTTGTTTTCTAGATTCCACATGTAAGTGAGATCACACTATATTTGTCTTTTTTGTCTGACTTCATTTGGCATAATACCTTCTAGTCTATCCATGTTGTCACAAATGGCAAGATTTCATTCTTATGGCTGAGTAGTATTCTACTGTATGTATATATCTATGTATCTGTGTCTATATCTATCTACATTCCCCCCCACAGCCCACATTTTCATCCACTCATCTGTCAGTGGGCACTTTAGTTGCTTCCATAGTTTGGCTATGGTAAATAATGCTGCAGTAAACATGGGTGTATATAGCTTTTGAAATTAGTATTTTTGTTTTCTTTAGGTAAATACCTAGCAGTGGAGTTATTGAATCACATGGTAGTTCTATTTTTAATTTTTTGAGGAAGCTTCGTACAGTTTTTCCTAGTGGCTACACAAGTTTACATTCCCACCAGCAGTGCATGAGGGTTCCCTATATCTGTATCTTTATTGACACTTGTCATTTCTGGTCTTTTTATTAATAGCTATTCTGACAAATGTGAGATGATATCTCACTGTGGTTTAGATTTGCATTTCCTTGATGACTATTGATGTTGAGCATCTTTTCATGTATCTGTTGGCCATCTGTATGTCTTTGGAGATATATCTATTTCAGGTCCTCTGTGCATTTTTTAATCAGATTGTTTGGAGTTTTTTGGTGTTGAGTTGTGTGAGTTCTTTATATATATATTTTAGATGTTAATCCCTTATCAGGTATTTCATTTGTAAATATCCCAGTCATCATGGTGCCTCTTTGTTTTGTTGATTGTTTGCTGTACAGAAGATTTTTAGTTTGATACAGTCCCAGTATTTTGTTTTTTTCTTATGTTTCCCTTGCCTGAGGAGATGTATCCAGAAAAATGGTGTGGAGCCTTATGTCCACAAAATTACTGCATATTTTTTCTTTTAGGAATTTTACAATTTCAGGTCTTACATTTCGGTGTTTAACCCATTTTGAATTAACTTCTGTATATGGTATAAAAAAGTGGTCTAGTTACATTCTTCTACATGTAGCTGACCATTTTTCTGAATATCAGTTATTTTCTCCATTATTTTTCTCCATTGTATGCTCTTGTCGTCTATGTTATAGATTGACTATGCAAGCATGGGTTTATAACTTTCTCTGTATTCTTTTGATCTGTGTGTGTGTGCGTGCGTGCATATGCGTGTGTGTGCCTGCACACCAGTACTGTCTATTTTGATTGCTATAGCTTTGAAGTATAGTTTGAAATCAGGGAACATGATACCTCCAGTTTTGCTCTTTCTCAAGAACACTTTGGCTCTTTGGGGGTCTTTTGTGGTTCCATAAAAATTTTAAGATTCTTTGTAATATTTCAGTGAAAAATGCCATTAATATATATTTTTAAAAGATTTTATTTATTTATTTGACAGACACAAGTAGGCAGAGAGGCAAGCAGAGAGAGAGGAGGAAGCAGGCTCCCTGCTGAACAGAGAGCCTGATGCGGGGCTCAATCCCAGGACTCTGGGATCAGGACCTGAGCTGAAGGCAGAGGCTTTAACCCACTGAGCCACCCAGGCACCCCGCCATTAATATTTTTGATTGAGATTATATTGAATCTATAGATTGTTTTGAGTATGCACATTTTAACTATTAATTATTCCAGTCCATGAGCAGGGTATGTCTTCTATTTGTATGTGTCATCTTTAATATCTTTCAGCAGTGTCATAGTTTTCAGCAGTGTCTTATAATTTTCTTTCACCTCCTTGGTTAAATTTATTCTTAGATATTTTATACTTTATGATGTAGCTGTAAAAGGGATTGTTTCCTTAATTTTTCTTTCTGCTAGTTTATTATTAGTGTATAGAAACACAACAGAGGAGTTAAGATGGCAGAAGAGTAGGGGACTTTTAAGTTTGTCTCGTTCCTCAGATACAAACAGATAGTTACCAGATATTTCTGAACAACCAAGAAATCAATTAGAGATCTGAGAAAACGTATGCTGAAAGTCTACAAGTAGAAAAGCAACCACTGTTTGGAAGGTAAGAGGTGCAGAGACTTGAATCCAGTGTGATACGTGTGATGGCTTAGGATATGTCAGTGGGGAGAGAGCCTGTTTAAGGAGGCTATACAAAGTATTGTAAACAGCAGAGTGCAAAGTTGGAACTTTTAGAAGTCTGCTATACTGGGGTATGTGCCTGGCTTAAAGGTGTTTAGGTGGTAAGTGGGGTGGAATCCCAGGTATGATGTTGTAACCTCAGGATCCTGGGGGTTACAAGAAGAACAGGTGGTGCCCGAGTTTAACAGAGTTCCCAGGTATAGGAGCTTAGAAACTGGCTGAGAACAGTGTGTCTATGTGCTGACTTTATGTTCTGTGTTGACATAAACTGCAAACTGCTATGCAGTCATAGGACTATTTTCTGGGAGTAGTCCAGCAAAGGGCAGAAGTGTAGAGAGGCTCTCCCTCCCCCGGGAGGAAAGGTGCAGGTCTGTGCTGTGGGAATCCCTAAAATTTGGAGTTTTGAAACTCAGTGACATGTCTGAGATAAAAACGCTGGATCACAGGCTGGATAAGCACAGAGTTCTGATGGTAACAGCAGAGACAGAGTGATTGATTGTTTTTCTCTGAGAGCTCACTGAAGAGTGGTGGGGAGGGCATGTGTGTGAATTTTCAGCTCTGGGGCTAGAGAGAGGTGCTGAAAGCCTTCATGGAGCAAAACAGTGCCACCTAGTAGAGTCTGAAGCTGCTTACAATGAGCCCTGCCTCCCTATGCCCTGGAAAAGCATTTTTACTAGGGCAGGTCTTTTGCAAGTGCAACAGACCCATCCCCCCAGAAAACCAGCGCAAACAACTTGTTCTCGCCCATTTTACTGATCATAGAATGCTGCATACCTTCAGCTCTTGTGGGAAACAGTATATAGCATTCTTTGTGTTTTTATTCTTTATTCTTTTAGTTATTTTCTTACTTTCTCAATTCTTTTTTTACTTTTTAATTTTTATTTTTATATATACTTTACATATTTTTTAATTTTTTTGTCTCCTTTCATTGTAATGTATATATTTTTCTTATTTTAGGATCTAGTTTCTTTTAACAAGCAGACCAAAACACACCTAAGAGCTAGGTTTTTGTTATTGGTTATTGTTGTTATTGTTTTCTTTTTCTCTCTTCTTTTCTTTTCTGGAAAAAAATGAGGAGTTGGGGAAGCTTACCCCAAAAAACAGGAGGTAGTACACACTAGCAGGGACTTAATCAATACGGATGTAAGTAAGATGTCTGTACTAGAATTTATTTATTTTTGTTTTTTAAATTTTTTAAAAAAGATTTTATTTATTTATTTGTAGAGATCTCAAGTAGATGGAGGGGCAGGCAGAGAAAGAGGAGGAAGCAGGCTCCTTGCTGAGCAGAGAGCCTGATGCGGGACTCAATCCCAGGACCCTGGGATCATGACCTGAGCTGAAGGCAGAGAGGCTTTAACCCACTGAGCCACCCAGGCACCCCAAGAATTTATTTATTTTTAAAGATTTTATTTATCTGACAGAGAGAGAAAGAGAGAGCACAAGCAGGGGGAGTGAGAAAGGGAGAAGTAGGGGGAGCCCAATGTGGGGCTCAATCCCAGGACTCTAGGATTATGATCTGAGCTGAAAGCAGACACTTAACTGACTGAGCCACCTGACACCCCTCTGAATTAGAATTTAAAACAATGTTTATAAAGATACTAGCTGGGCTTGAGAAACACATAGAAGACCAAGAAAATCCCTTCTGTAGATGTAAAAGAACTAAAATTTGGCCAGACCGAAATTAAAAATGCTGTTTCATGGAGGCAATCCCAAGTGGAGGCCATAAAAATGAGGATGAATGGATCAGTGGAGCCAATCAGTGATATGGAACATAAAATGATGGAAAACAATGATGTTGAAGAGAAGAGGGAAAGAAAACTATTAGATCACGAAGGTAGACTTAGCGAACTAAGTGATTCCATAAAGCAAAATAATATCCATATTATAGGAGTCTTAGAAGATGAAGAGTGGAAAAAACGGGTGGAAAGTTTATTTGAACAAATTATAGCTGAGAACTTTCCTGATCTGGGGAAGGAAACAGGCGCTCAAGTCCAGGAAGCACAGAGAACCCCCCTCAAAATCAATAATAATAGATCAAAGTTTGCAAATTTCAAAGACAAAGAGAAAATCCTGAAAGCAGCTTAAGACAGCAGGTCCTTAACCTAAATGTTAGACACATAAGTCTGGCAGCAGACATATCCATGGAGACTTGGCAGGCCACAAAGAACAGGCATAATATATTCAAAGTGTAAATGGGAAAAATATGCAGCCCAAAGTACATCATCCAGTAAGGCTGTCCTCAGAATAGAGAGAGAAAGAGTTTCCAGGGCAGACAGAAACTAAAGGAAATTAGAGCCCAAAAGTAACATAGACTAGAAAGAAGAGAAATAATCTACAGAAACAGTGACTTTATAGGTAATACAATAGCACTAAATTAATCTTTCAGTAATTACTCTGAATGTAAATGGACTAAATATATCAATCAAAAGACATCGGGTATCAGAGTGGATTAAAAAAACAAAATCAATTGATATGCTATCTACAAGAGACTATTATTATTTTTTATTTTTTTAAAAGATTGTATTTATTTATTTGACAGAGATTACAAGTAGGCAGAGAGGCAGACAGAGAGAGAGGAGGGGAAGCAGGCTTCCCGCTGAGCAGAGAGCCCCATGTGGGGCTCAATCCTAGGACCGTGGGATTATGACCCCAGCCGAAGGCAGAGGCTTTAACCCACTGAGCCACCCAGGTGCTCCAAGACTATTTTTAGACCCAGAGATACCTCTAGATGAAAGTGAGGGGATAGAGAACCACTTATCATGCTAATGGACATCAAAAGAAAACCAGAGTAGCAGTCCTTATATCAGACAAACTAGATTTACAAGTAGGCAGAGAGGCAGGCAGAGAGAGAGGAAGGGAAGCAGGCTCCCCGCTGAGCAGAGATTCCCGACGTGGGACTTGATCCCAGGGCCCTGGGATCATGACCCGAGCCGAAGGCAGAGGCTTTAACCCGCTGAGCCACCCAGACACCCCAGACAAACTAGATTTTAAGCCAGAGACTATAATAAGAGATGAAGAAGGACACTATATCATAAAGGGGCTTATCCAACAAGAGGATCTAACAATTTAAATATTTATGCCCCTAACTTGGAAGCAGTCAAATATACAAATCAATTAATAACACACTTAAAGAAACTTGTTGAAGAAATACAACAACAGTAGGGGACTTTAACACCCCACTCAGCAATGAACAGATCATCTAAGCAGATGAACAGAGAAATGAAGGCTTTGAATGACATGCTCGACCAGATGGACTCCACGGATATATTCAGAGCATTTCATCCTAAAGCAGAATACACAGTCTTCTTGAATGCATATGGAACATTCTCTAGAATTGATCACATACTGGGTCACAAATCAGATCTCAACCAGTACAAAAACACTGAGATCATACCATGCATATTTTAAGACCACAATGCTATGAAACTTGAAGCCAACCACAAGAAGATATTTGGGAGGACCCCAAATATTTGGTGGTTAAAGAACATTCTACTGAGGAATTAATGGGTCAACCAGGAAATTAAAGAATTTAAAAAATACATGGAAACAAATGAAAATGAAAACACGACAGTTCAAAATCTTTGGGATGCATCAAAAGCAGTCCTAAGAGGGATGTATATAGCAATACAGGCTTTCCTCAAGAAGCAAGAAAAGTCTCAAATATATAACCTGATCTTATATCTAAGGAAAAGAACGGCAAATAAAGCCTAAATCCAACAGGAGAAGGGAAATAATAAAGATAGGAGCAGAAATCAATGATACAGAAATTAAAGACTCCAGGAGAACAGATCAACAAAACTAGGAGCTAGTTCTTTGAATGATTTAGTAAGATTGATAAACTACTAGCCAGACTTATCAAAAAGAAAATAGAAAGGACCCAAATAAATAAAATCATAAATGAAAGAGGAGAGATCATAACCAATACCAAAGGAATACAAACAATTAGGGTATTATGAGCAATTATATGCCAACATTAGGCAATTTGGAAGAAATGGATGCATTCCTAGAAACATATGAACTACCAAAACGGAAACCGAAAGAAATAGAAAACCTGAACAGGCTCATAACCAGCAAAGAAATTGAAGCAGTAATCAAAAATCTAACAAACAGGAGTCCAGTGCCAGATGGCTTCCTAGGATTATTCTACCAAATATTTAATGAGGAAGTAATACCTATTTTCTGACACTTCCAAAAAATAGAAATGGAAGGAAAACTTCAGATTTATTCTCTGACGGCAGCTTTACCTTGATCCCCAAACTAGACAAAGATCCCACTAAGAAAGAGAATTACAGACCGTTATCCCTGGTGAACATGGATCCAGAAATTCTCACCAAGATACTAGCTAATAGGATCCAGTAGTACATTGAAAGGATTATTTACCATGACACGTAGGATTTATTCTTGGGCTGCAGTGGTGGTTCAAACCCAGAAATCATTCAATGTGATACTCCACATTAATAAAAGAAAGGGTAAGGACTGTTTGATCCTCTCAGTAGATGCAGAAAAAGTATATGACAAAATACAGCATTCTTTATTGATAAAAATCATCCCCCTTATAGAGATAGTGGGAACATACCTCAATATCTTAAAAGCCATGGCAAAAGACTCACAGCAAGTATCATCCTCAAAGGAGAAAAATTGAGAACTTTTCCCCTAAGTTCAGGAACATGACGGGAATGTCCATTCTCACCACTGTTGTTTAGCATAGTACTGGATATTCTACCTCAGCAATCAGAGAAGAAAAGGAACTAAAAGGCCCCTGAATTGGCAAAGAAGTCAAACTTTTACTCTTCACAGAGGACATGATACTTTTTGTAGAAAACCCAAAAGACTCCACCCCCAAATTGCTAGAGCTTATACAGGAATTCAGCAAAGTCACAGGTTATAAAATCAATGCACAGAAATCAGTTCCATTTCAATACACTAACGATGAGACAGAAGAAAGAGAAATCTAGGAATCAGTCTAATTGTACCAAAAACCGTAAGATACCTAGGAATAAACCTAGCCAAAGAGGTAAAAGATCTGTACTCTGAAAACTGTAGAATGCTTATGAAAGAAATTGAGGAAGATACAAAGAAATGGAAATCATTCCATGCTCATGGATTGGAAGAACAAATATTATTAAAATGTCTATGCTATCCAAAAGCAATCTATACATTCAAGGTAATCCTTATCAAAACACCATCAGCATGAAATAAGTCAAGCAGAGAGAGTCAATTATCATATGGTTTCACTGATTTGTGGAGCATAACAAATAGCATGGAGATCAAGGGGAGTTAGAGAGGAGAAAGGAGTTGAGGGAAATTGGAAGGGGATGTGAACCATGAGAGACTATGGACTCTGAAAAACAATCTGAGGGGTTTGAAGGGGCGAAGGGTGGGAGGTTGGGGGAACCAGGTGGTGGGTATTGGAGAGGGCACGGATTGCGTGGAGCACTGGGTGTGGTGCAAAAACAATGAATACTGTTACGCTGAAAATAAATTTAAAAAATTAAAAAAACAAAACAAAACAAAAACACCATCAGCATTTTTCACAGAGCTGGAACAAACAATCCTTAAATTTGTGTGGAATCAGGATTAAAAAAAAAAAACAACACCCCGAAGCCAAGAATGTTGAAAAAGACCACCAAAGCTGAAGGCATGACAATTCCAGACTTTAAGCTGCATTACAAAGCTGTAGTTGTAAAAACATAATGGTTCTGGCACAAAAACAGACCTATAGATCAGTGGAACAGAATAGAAAACCCAGAAATGGGCCCTCAACTCTATGGTTAACTAATCTTTGAGAAAGCCGGAAAGAATATCCAATGGAAAAAAAGAGACAGTCTCTTTAACAAATGGTGTTGGGAAAATTGGACAACCACAGGCAGATGAAACTGGACCACTCTCTTACACCATACACAAGAATAAATTCATAATAGATGAAAGACATAAATGTGAGACAAGCATCCTTTAAAATACTTTAAAACACAAGCAGTAACCTCTTCAACCTCAGCCACTGCCACATCTTGCTACATACATCTTCAAAGGCAAGGGAAACAAAAGCAAAAATGAACTATTGGGACTCCATCAAGATAAAAATCTTTTGCACAGCAAAGGAAACAGTTGACGAAACTAAAAGGCAACCTACAAAATGGGAGAAGATATTTGCAAGTGTCTTATCAGATAAAGGACTAGTATTCAAAATCTATAACTTATTAACCTCAATGCCCCAAAAAACTAGAAAATCCATCCAGAAATGGGCAGACAACATGAAAACATTTCTCCATACAAATACATACAAACATGACATGAAAACACATTTCTCCATATAGAAGACATAACAAATGGTCAACAGACACATGAAAAATGCTCAACATCACTCAGCATCAGGGAAATACAGATGAAAATTCCAGTGAGATACCATGTCACGCCAGTCATGGGTAAAATTAACTCGGGAAACAACAGATGCTGGAGGGGATATGAAGAAAGGGGAACCCTCTTACACCGTTGGTGGGAATGCAAACTGATACAGCCACTCCAGAAAACAGTACGGAGGTTCCTCAAAAAGTTAAAAATAGAGGTAACCTAGGACTGAGCAATTGCACTACTAGGTATTTATTCAGAGGTTACAGTGATTCAGTGGGGCATATGCACCCCACTGTTTATAGCAGTAATATCCACAATAGGCAAACTGTGGAAAAAGCCCAGATGTCTGTCTCTCTCTCTCTCTCTCACACACACACACACACACACGCACATTGGAATGTTACTCCATTAAAAAGAATGAAATCCTGCCATTTGCAATGAGGTGGATGGAACTAGAGGATAGTATGCTAAGCACACTAAGTCAGAGAAAGACAAATATGATGATTTCACTCATGTGAAATTTAAGGAACAAAACAAATGAACATAGGGGGAAGGAATGAAAAATAAAATAAGACAAATTCAGAGATAGAGACAAACCATAAGAAAGTCTTAACTATAGGAAATGAACTGAGGACTGCTTGTGGAGGGGTAGGTGGAGGGATGGAGTAACTGGGTGATGGGCATTAAGGAGGACAGTTGGTGTAATGAGCACTGGGTGTTATATGCAACTGATGAATTACTAAATTCTATCTCTGAATGTAATTATACACTATATGTTAATTTAAATTTAAATAAAAAATTACTAAAAAGCTAGCAAAGAAAAGCAAATACAGATTTATAGAGTTCTGTGTGTTAACCTGCTTATTTACCATTCCTTGTTTTCTTTATTTTTATGGCATCCAGGGTATCAATTACCATGTTCTTAACTCTTATCATGTTCACTTACTTTACGTGAGCCATAAAACTGCTCACTCCTATATCCTTTGTGTTGTTATTGTAAAGTATATTACAGTTTTATGTTATAGATCCAACAACACATTTATATGCATATTTACCCCATAGTTTTTCAAATCAGATAAGCTGAGAAAGGAGAACAAATTTGTGTTTTGTAATTAAACATTTTATTTTATTTTAAGATTTTATTTATTTATTTGACAGACAGAGATCATAAGTAGACAGAGAGGCAGACAGAGAGAGAGGAGGAAGCAGGCTCCCTGCTGAGCAGAGAGCCCGATGCGGGACTTGATCCCAGGACCCTGAGATCGTGACCTGAGCCGAAGGCAACGGCTTAACCCACTGAGCTACCCAGGCGCCCTATAATTAAACATCTTAAATTTAAGTTTTAGTTAAAATTTGTTGAGATATCTGTTATCAATCTTACTTAGATTCTCTTGCATATTATCAGTCATTTTTCTATTCTTTTAAAATTCTCTCTTCATCTTTGAGCGCTTTTATTAACACGTGACTTGTGTGTGGAGCTTTTCAGAGCTTGTTTAGCTTTTTGGATTTTCATCACATTTGGTAAATTTCAGCCCTTTTTTTTTTTCTTGAATTTTTTTCCTATTACTCTTTTCTCTCCTTCTATTAGTAACATTATGAGTCTGCTGATTTGTGTGATGGTGTCACATTTCTCTAAGGTTCTGTTCATTTTTCTTTATTTTTTTCCTTTTTCTTTAGAATGTATGATCTTTATCAATCTATCTTCAAATTCACCGACTCTTTCTTCTGCCAGAAATATTGAAATGTGGTATTGATTTCTTTTTTCATTCTAGTTATACATTTCAACTCCAG
The DNA here is from genome assembly GCF_009829155.1 of Mustela erminea. Lineage (NCBI taxonomy): Eukaryota > Metazoa > Chordata > Mammalia > Carnivora > Mustelidae > Mustela > Mustela erminea. The sequence continues at coordinate 27,994,176 of NC_045618.1, forward strand.
AATTTCAGCTTGGGCTTTTAAAAAAAATCGCTTCTATTTCTTTATTAATAGTCTCTATTTGATAAGTTGTTCCTTTACTTCTTTAAGCATACTTTCATTAGTTATTTGATCTTATGAAGTTTTTATTTTAATTCCAGTTTGAATATATTTTTAATGGATGGTTTGAAGTTTTTGTTAAGTCTAATGTCTAGGCCTTCTTATAGGCAGTTTTTGTTGCCTGCACTTTCCCTATATGTATAGTATATGTGATATAGGTCACATTTTTCTGGGTTTTTCACATGTCTTGGTTTTGGGGGTCTTTCAGGGACTTTTTTTAGTTCTTATTTTTATTATTACATGTCCTCTCCCAGCACTTTTTCCTCTCAACTTTTACACCTAATACAATGGAAACCAACATCATTCAAGCAGTTAATTGTAGTTTTATCTTGTATTCTTCTCTTCTGTTTCATGTGTAACAAAAGGAACAAGAGTATTTTATCTATAATCATGACATTGGGGAGCCTGAGTGGCTCAGTGGGTTAAGCCTCTGCCTTCGGCTCAGGTCATGATCTCAAGGTCCTGGGATCAAGCCCCACGTGGGGCTCTCTGCTCAGCGGGGAGCCTGCTTCCCCCCCCCCACCTGCCTCTCTGTCTACTTGTGATCTCCTTCTCTCTCTGTGTCAAATAAATGAATAAAATCTTTAAAAAATATATAATCATGACATCAGTAAACAATAGCTTTCACATAAGTATAAAATGTTCCTCATTCCCAACATGCAGAATAAGCAGAAAAACTTGCTTTGTTTCTTCCTGATACTACTTAACCCCTAAGAGACCTACAAGGAAGAAGATGAAGACAGATTGTGAATAACACAAAGGCACAGAATCTCTGCAGAACGGTCCTTTTACCCATCTTCTTGGTAAATTTGAACACCAGAAAGAAATTTTGAAAGACACAGTTTTCACATGAAGAAGCACAGCCTGCAGTGATTTGATTGGCCAGCAACTGCTCCTCCTGAAGTTAAATAGCATCTAGGTTATAGGAGACCCAATGATATAGGGTTCAAGGACCACTAGATGTCAATAGTATCAGTGTAAGATGGACTGCAGATATGAAGGTTCCAGGCACTCCTACTATGGGCATTCTGGTTTATGACTCAGAATGTTGGAAGCTCTTAAATCAGTTCCTACCTTAAGATGAAAGGGGAGTCATGGGGCTTAACATTTTCAGGCCTCTATTCCTCCAGCTATTTTTTTGTTGGGGTAAAATATATATATTCTATTAATGCCATAACATTTACTATTTTAACCACTTTTGATTGTACAATTCAGTAGTATTAAATATATTTATGTTGGGGGCGCCTGGGTGGCTCAGTGGGTTAAAGCCTCTGCCTTCAGCTCAGGTCATGATCCCAGGGTTCTGGGATCGAGCCCCGCATTGGGCTCTCTGCTCAGCAGGGAGCCTGCTTCCTCCTCTCTCTCTGCCTGCCTCTCTGCCTGCTTGTGATCTCTGTCAAATAAATAAATAAAATCTTTAAAAAATATATATATATATTTATGTTGTACAAAATATCATCAGTATCTATCTCTAGAACTCTTTCATAATCCCTTTATGAAACACTACCCATTTAACAGTAACTCCCATTCCCACTCCCCACCCCTGGTAACCACTGTTCGCCATTCTATCTCTATGAATGTAATTACTCTAAGTACCATACATAAGTACACTCATAAAATATTTGCCTTTTTTAAAAAATATTTTATTTATTTGACAGACAGAGATCACAAGTAGGCAGAGAGGCAGGCAGAGAGAGGGGAGGAAGCAGGCTCCCCGCTGAGCAGAGAGCCCGATGCGGGGCGCTATCCCAGGACCCTGAGATCATGACCTGAGCCGAAGGCAGAGGCTTAACCCACTGAGCCACCCAGGTGCCCCTATTTGCCATTTTTTTTAAAAGATTTTATTTATTTATTTGACAGACAAAGATCACAAGTAGGCAGAGAGGCAGTCAGAGAGAAAGGAAGCAGGCTCCCTGGCTGAGCAGAGAGCCTGATGCGGGGCTCCATCCCAGGACCCCGGGATCATGACCTGAGCCAAAGGCAAAGGCTTAACCCACTGAGCCACTCAGGCAACCCCTATTTGCCATTTTTTGACTGGTTTATTTCACTTAGCATTATGTCTCCCAGGTTCATCTGTGTTCAGGTATATATCAGAGTTTCATTCCTTTTTAAGGCTGAATAACAGTCCTTTTTATGTTGCTGCTTACTGCTCAAGTATAACAATAAGTACCATGTCCCTTTTATTTTGTCTATCCATTTGTTTGTACATTCATCTGTTGAGGGACACTTGGGTTGTTTCCACCTTTTGCCTATTGTGATTAAAGCTGGTATGAACATGGTTTACAAATAAATATATCCTCAAGTCCCTGCTTTCAGTTCTTTTGGATATATACCCAGAAGTGGAATTGCTGGACCTTATGGTGATCCTATATGTAACTCTTTGAGGAACTGCTGTTCTGTTTTCCACTGTGGCTATACCATTTTCCATTCTTACCATCAGTGCACAAGGTTTCCAGTTTCTCCATATTCTCACCAACACTTTTTTTTGTTTTGTTTTGTTTTTTAAAGATTTTGTTTATTTATTTGACAGAGAGAAATCACAAGTAGACGGAGAGGCAGGCAGAGAGAGAGAGAGGGAAGCAGGCTCCCTGCTGAGCAGAGAGCCCGATGCGGGACTCGATCCCAGGACCCTGAGATCATGACCTGAGCCGAAGGCAGCGGCTTAACCCACTGAGCCACCCAGGCGCCCCCTGTTTGTTTGTTTTTCAGTAGTCCCTGTAATAAGTGTGAAGTGATAGGGATTTGATTTTTGTGTTTCCCTAATGATTAGTAATGTTGAGCATCTATTCATGTGCTTATTAGCCATTTGTGTGTCTTTTTTGGAGAAGTGTCTATTCACATCTTTTGGCTATTTTTGAATTGGGTTGTTTTGTTGTTGTCGTCTGATGAATTTTGTTGCTATCTGGGCATTTTAGGTAATATGTGGTATCAGCTCTGGAATCTGATTCCCCTTCCTCTCTCTTGTGGATTGTTGTTTGCTTGTTTGTTTGTTTAGTGGCCTGAGTGGAGTATTTTGGTAGTCCATTTCCCCTGCAGTGTGAAGCCTGTAATGGTATACCTCAAAGGTTACAGTCTTGGCTATGTACATCTTTATTTGGGATGACTAGCTGGGCTATCTTTGACTATTTCTCTTCCCGGTTTTTCTCTTATCTGTCTCATTGGGTATTATCTAGCTGTTAGGCTCTACTAATTGCTGGATAATTAGTCTGTTACTTTGACAATGTTCTGGTGTATAAATTGCCTTACAGTCTTGTTCAGTTGACTCCAGGCTGGTATATTCATTGATACTAGTTATTGGGAGTGGTTGGTAACATCTGATCTTGCTTGCCTCTCCGGGTATGAGATCTTTACTCTACTTTCAAGCTTGGAACAGGATGATCAGGGCCTGTCCTAGCAGAGGTAGAGCCTCTGGGTAGGCATTGAGTTGGGGAAAGAAGCCCCCAAATTCTTGGATGCACTAACCAGATATTTAGCCTCTTCACAGTGGGAAAGGGGGATGAGAAATGCTGAAGGACTGCTCTTCCTGGTGATGGAGAATTGAGAGGAGAGGAGACGCCATTTTGTTTGTCACCATTCTGGAGTACAGCTTCTGTGAAACTGAATTGCAATGCGGGAGAGAAGGGGAGTGGGTAATGAGCTAAGGACTTACAGGGTTTTCACTGAAATTTAATAGATTTTTCTTTAGTACATGTTTCTTCATTTGCTATATACTCTTAGAGCAATTTCAGAGCCTTGAAAAATGTTTTTAATATTTTATTCTCCAGTTGTTGTTTCACTGGGCAACTCGTCCATGGGGTGTTCACACCAGCATTCTGGAAGTAAACTTTATGAACTTGCATCCTTCAGCTTTTTTTTTCTTATTATTATTATGTTCACTTAGCCACCGAGCCAGCCCTGCAAGAAATTTAATGAACTTGCACCCTTAAAATTCAGCATGCAGGGACGCCTGGCTAGCTCAGTTGATAGAGCATGTGACTCTTGATCTCAGGGTCATGAATTCAAGCCTCACATTGGATGTGGAGCCTACTTAAAATAAAAATTAAAAAAAAAATTAAAAATTCAGCATGCATTTTTGGGATACTGGGACATTCTCTTAAATAGACACTGTGTGATTAGCACATTCAGGAAATTCGACATGAATTTTGTACTAATAGCTGATAACTGTTCTACAGTACTTACTGGGAGGTGGCTTTCTTAGGCTTGGCTCTACTTTCCTACTTATAGGACGACGTGGTCCACATTTACCTCAGACACACTCTGAGGGACACAGGAGAGGAGCCATAGCCAATGTCACGCCCTTTCCTGCTGGAGGTTGGCAGCAGAGGCAGACTTTGTCTCAGGCCTGGAGGCAGAGCTGCAGCAGGCATTGCTACAGCAGGCATTGCTACAGCAGCCCTGCCTTATGAACCCTGTTAAAGTCACAGAGGCAGAACTCCCAAGCCTGACAGGACATACCTGTTCCCAGAGACATTGCTCTCTGGGCAGTCCAAGTAATAGGATCTCTTTCAGATGTTCATCCCAGTTATTTGTCCATCAAAAGTCATTTCTAGGTGCTATCCTCTGGCCACATAGCTATCAGGTTCCTAGCCAGAAAGTGAACCTAGAGTCACATTCTCACGCAGAAAGAGAAGGGGTTTGGGAAGTCTTTTATTTACAACAGTCCCTATTCATATTTTGCCAGTTGCCCCAATACTGTCCTTTATAGCATCTTTTTTTTTTTTTTAAACATTTAGCATCTTTGTGTTGAGTCACCATATCTTCTTAGTTTTCTTTTGTCTGCAACAGTCGTTTAGCCTTTTGTTGTCTTTAGGACCTTGCCTTTTTTGAAGAGGGGAAGCCAGCAAATTTATAGCCTGTTTAATAGTGTTATGATTAGATTCAAGTGATGCATTTTGGCGGGAATACCAAAGATGTGATGTTGTATCCTTTTCAGTGCATCCTCTCAGGAGGCATGCGATGTTGGTTTGTCCCATTGTTGATGTCTACTTTGACCGCTTGGTTAAGGTGATGTCTATCAGGTTCTACAGAGTACTGTAAAGATAAATTTTTCTCTTCATAATTAATGAGAAACTGGTAGAGGTCATTAATGGAGACTATGTGGCAATCCTGCATTCTTCCTCAACAAACTTTTACCCACTTGCTTTCATTTCCACTGATGATTCTTGCCTAAATTGGTTTTTATTGTGATGTTGCCAAATGGTGATATTCTAACTCACCATTCTTCCTACTGTGTCATTACTTATTAGCCCAATTTTATTTTTTTCAAGTACTTATTGTAATATCTGTAGCTCTGTTCCTCCATGAGACAGGCTGAATTCCTGTGTTCATTATACAAAATTACTATGAATTAAAATGTCCGATTAGATTTATTTTATTTTTTTTAAATAATTTCTCTACAAAAGTAACTACAGAGTTACTTTTTTTTTGATGTAGTTGACACAGAATGTTACATTAGTTTCAGGTGTACAGCTTAGTGATTTGATAAGTTTATACATTATGCTATGTACATCATAAGTATAGCTACCATCTGTCCCAATCACATTACTATTATAATATCATCAGCTACTGAATGGGAGAACATATTTGCAAATGATATATCTCGTAAGGGTTAATATCCAAAGTATATCAAAATAACTCAACACCAAAAAAACCCAAACAATATGGTTGAAAGAATGGGTTGAGGACCTAAACAGACATTTTTCAAAAGAAGACATACTGGTGGCCAACAGACACATGGAAAGAGTTTCAGCATCACTCATCATCAAGGAAATATAAATCAAAACCACAATAAGACATCACCTCACATCTGTTAGAATGGCTAAAATCTAGAATTAGCTATTTTATTTTATTTTATTTTTATTTTTATTTTTTTTAAAGATTTTATTTATTTATTTGAGAGAGATTTTTATTGATAGAGATCACAAGCAGGCAGAGAGGCAGGCAGAGAGAGAGGAGGAAGCAGGCTCCCCGCTGAGCAGAGAGCCCGATGCGGGGCTCGATCCGAGGACTCAAAGTTCATGACCTGAGCCAAAGGCAGTGGCCCAACCCGCTGAGCCGCCCAGGCGCCCCTAGAATTAGCTATTTTAATCTGAAGTGAAGAAACCTGTCAGAAGAGCATTTTGACCTATCTGAAGTAGTACAGCTGTGTGTCTCAAAGATTGTGAGACTATCTTGCTGCAGGTTCCTGTTATACAGGCAGGAAGAGGGACCCATCTGATGGGGAGACCCGGGCCCCTGCCCATGTTTCTGTCTGACTATACATGGGGATAGATGAGGGTAACCTAAGAGAATATGGTTGACTGTGTAATGTCATATCTATGTAATGTCAAATCACTGAGTGAGTGAAAAGTCTGCTGCCCATATGGTTGAAAAAAGAGCCATATCATAAAGGTTTCTACTTTATGAAATTTGAGTAACTTGTTCAGGCACTAAGTCATTGAATTCTATGTTCATAATTATCATATAAATGGGTTGCTCTAATGTATGAAAGAACTGGACTTCAATATAAAACTTCATGCCAAAGAATATTTGTATCTCTGGGTGGCATGATGAGCCAAAAAATATTTTTTTAATAAAGGTTTCACTTGTTGTTTGAGTTAGCTTGTTTTCATTGCAAAAAATATCTGTATTTGCCACTTGTAGTGGTTTCTCATGCTGCTATCTATAGACTAAACGATTCTTTAAAGGGTGAATAAGCAGTATGGCATTCATTATTCTTCTCAATTTTATTTTCATGTAAAAACTCCTCTTCAAGTATATAGTTTGCAAACCTCTTGCTTTGTACTTTTCTCTCATTTTTATCTCACTCTCTCATAGGTACCTCCTATTTAACAGACATTGTGTGGTGGGCAGGCACAATTGCAAGTAAGTACCCAGTGTGGTGAAGCGCTTGGTTTGCTTGCTTTCTTAAGATCAGTCATTCTTCTGGCAGGACTGGAGGAGGTGGAATGAATGCAGCTCCATTCTTTGGACTGAGGACTAGGCTGGGAGGAATTGAAGGGAGGAAATAGAGGTTCCTATTGCCTGCAGTTAGCTCTGAATTTAGTCCAGGTCAGACTGTCCGGGGCCCAAAGAAATTGAAATGCTCCTTCTTACTCATCTGTAATCATGCTGTTGATATTTGGTGAAATTATGCTTTGTTAAACATAATTGTTTTACAAAGGAGAGTTTCTTCACTTAGCCTTAAGTACAGGATCATATGCTATTGTATAAAAGAGGTCATGTGCAGAGGTTATATAGTATCATATAAAAATAAATAATAAAATTGAAGTTCAGAACCCTAAATATATAAAGAAAAATTATATTAGAAAATTCAGAAATATCATGAGGTTTATTTGTCACACATTATCTTTTAGGCAAGCTGTTGTCTAGCAGATGTTGTTTCCTTTCATTGAGGAGCTCATCTTTAAGCTCTGTCTCAGTATAGCTCTGGGTGCAGTCCTGTGCAGGCAGTATTTTTTCCAGTTGATGTGCCTGCAGCATGTCACTATGGCCAGTAGACTCTACTGGAGTAGATCCCAGACCATTGAAAGGACAAGAAATTCTACAGGATTAGTGTTAAAACAAGGATGTGTTAAGGAGAGAGTGGAAATATACTTTGTTGCACCCACTGTCAATCACGGCCATTTAGTTTGGGAATTTCCACAGAGGGCTGAAACTACTCCTGACTGATTGGGTCCATGATGCTGTGGGGCCTGCTCTCTCTGCTTTCAGGACCCTTAATTATGCAGATGCCCCACATTTGCTTCCTCACAAGTAATGAAAAGAAGTAGCCCTTTCAGAACAGAGCCTTGCCAAATTAAACTCTGTGATCATTGCTAAAAGAGAGCTGTAATTGCAAGTGGTATCCTTGTGATTCTCTTGACAGTGGCTGTTGGCCAGATTGGAAACTTTCTGGCTTACACTGCAGTCCCCACGGTCCTGGTGACTCCACTGGGTGCCCTCGGAGTGCCGTTTGGGTAAGAACTGGGATTCTGTGTTTTCGTTTTTATTTTTTAAAATTTTTTATTATTTTTTAAATTTTATTTTATTTTTTCATTGTTCCAAGATTTATTGTTTATGCACCACTGGGTGCAATACATCTTCTCCTTAGTACCCACCACCAGGCTCATCCATCTCCCCTCTCCTCCCCTCCCAAACCCTCAGTTCGTTTCTCAGAGTCCACAGTTTCTCATGCTTCTCTGTGATCACCAAGACAACATGGTACTGGAACAAAAACAGACACATAAACTGATGGAATAGAGTAGAGAGTCTGGATATGGACCCTCAACTCTATGGTCAAATAATCTTCGACAAAGCAGGAAAAAATATCCAGTGGAAAAAAATGATCTCTTCAATAAATGGTGCTGGGAAAATAGAAAAATGTGTTTTGGTTTTTAATGTGTAGTTTGAGTTTTAAACAAACTTTCCATTTAAATGTTTCTGTTCAAATAATAAAAGCAAAATTATAACTGAAGGTAGGTTTTCAGTATTCTACTCTATATGGTTTAATTTTAACTTCAAATTTAGTTGTTGTTGTTGTTTTTAAGATTTTATTTATTTATTTGACAGATCACAAGTAGGCAGAGAGGTAGGCAGAGAGAGAGAGAGGAGGAAGCAGGCTCCCTGCAGAGCAGAGAGCCCGATACAGGGCTCGATTCCAGGACCTTGGGATCATGACCGGAGCCTAAGACAGAGGCTTTAACCCACTGAGCTACCCAGGCGCCCCTCAAATTTATTTTTTTGAGTTAACCATTCTTTTAGAAATTTGCTTTAGTATATTTCAGACCCTAACTTATGAGTGGACATCAATGGATGTGATTCTGTCATTCTCCTAGTCTTTGCCCTGGAAGACTTCCAAGAGACTGGAGTCTTCCTGGTACCTTGACAAGTGATTCTGAGAACTCATTAAGCAAAACTAGTCTCTTGGTGTTTTATTTGTGTGCCTGGCATCCCCTACCAGACACTGAACAATTCTCCCACTCACTCCAACCTGGGAAATTATGGAAGTGGGACAGATGACACGTGGGCACCAATGGGTATAAAATAGAATCTATAACTCCTAGCAGTTAACTTAGATGGATCCCCATGCCCAGGGGAAGGGCTTCTGTGTGGTCCAGAGAGAAAGGAGGAAGGTGGAGCTTTGGGTTTTTAATTGTAGTTCAAAAAGGAGTGAGTGGGGTGAAGTTTCACACACTCAGGAGGGACTTGGATGGTTTGAAATTTCTGCCATTGCCAAGGGCTGGAGGACACCAGGGTCTGAGCGTGCTTTCTTATAAGGTTGCCCAGATGTGGGGCAAAGGGAGTAAAGTAGAACTGGGGACTTGATGGCTGCCAGCCACCATGCATTACAAGTGAAGTCTTTATATTAGCTTTGGCTTACTTACTAAAGTGATTTTATGAGACATTTATTGAATAGCTCAACACATATCTTCCCATGAACCTATTTATATTCTGTTTTACCTTTGAAGAAATTACTAAGAAACAGATATAATAGAAGAGAAATAAAATCCCAGTTTCTAACTCATTTATATAGCGATACTCTGCTGTATTCTAGACGGATTTCCAGATTCTTTCAGAGAAGTGTGTCTATGATGGATATATTTAAATTATACTTCAAGTCAATTAGGCTTTAAGATTCTATAGCCTAAAAAGCATAAATATGTTTTATACAGGTTAACCTTTGGAAATGTGTTTATAGAATGTTTTTCTTATCCAAACAAAAGACTAATATAATATGTAGCTTCATGTCACTTTGTGTTTGGATGGTCCTGAAGAGCTTGGATTGTGTGAGTGGTACTCACTTCAGGGAATAACTACTCTAGCTTCTCACAGACCAGCCTCACTCTTTGATTTGTTCTCCTGAAAAAATGTCAAGCAAATAAGTAATCTGACCCTAGGGTCTTTGCACATTGCACATTTAATATGCATATATTAAAATATCTTGCCTAGAATAGGCAAGAACTAGTCTCATGCCTTTGAAAATTAAGTCACCTCACCAGAAATGTTCAATGCTGCAAGTCTTCAGGAGACAGACTAGGAATAGAGAAGAGAAATAGAGAAATAAAATAGACTAGAAATAGACTAGGAAGCCCCAAAACAGGTCCACTTTTCTCTGTGATGATTCATTGTATGACAAAGTAAACCTTACAGCACAGTACTTTTAAAAGAAGTTTAAAAACACCTTATTTGGAAGTAATTTCCAAATTACAGAAAAGTTACAAGATTAAGAATAATCGAAATGGGATGGTTAAATGGGTGGTGGGGATTAAGGAGTGCACATATTGTGATGAGCACTGACTGTATTATGTAAGTGTTGAAACACTATATTGTACCCCTGAAACTAATATTACACTATATATTAACTAACTGGAGTTAAAATGAAAACTGGAAAATAAAAAGAATAATCACAACAACACCTGTATATCCTTCACCTATGCACACCTGTTGATATTTTATCTCACTTACTCCATTATTTGCTTTCTCTGTATCAAGGTTTCTCTGCCTCAACACTGTTGACATTAGAGTCCAGATCATTCTTTGTTGTGAGGGCTGATTTTTGCATTGTAGGTTGTTTTGCATCCCTAGACTCCACCAACCAGATGCCAGGAGTAATCCCCGCAAAAATGTGTCCAGACATGGCAAATGTCCTGGGAGGGGACAAATCATCCCCAGTTGAGAACCATAAATGTGGTATTTGCTTTGGGTTTTTTTTTGTTCCTTTGTTTTTTATTCTTTTAGACTACTTCTGTCATGACTCTTCACCCTTAAATAGGTTGATTGTGTTTCCTAACACTACAAATATGCTTTTAATAACCACAGTACAATAATCAATTTCAATAAATTTAACATTATAGTACATGTATCTAATCTGCCTTCTGTATTCCAGTTTTGTTAATTGATCCATTCTATCCTTATTTTATGCCATTATCCTTTATGCCTTTATTTTTATAATATGCCATTACTTTTATACCATTATTTTTTATTTTTTCCTTTGTACCGTCATTTTTCCTTCTATTAAAAGATCCAGTCTAGTATTGGGAGCTGCATTTAATTGTCATGTCTGCAATCTAAAAGAGAGATTTTTTTTCTTTAAATAAATAATATTGGGAGAACTGGTAAGCAATTTATAGGAACATCAATTGAAGCACTGTCAAAATATGACCTAAGTGAATTAAGTATTATATACAGAATGGCCATCAAATGTGGAAATAGAGGCAAATACAACCTTGAATGGTTTGTTGATACTATTCCAGTGCATGACTGAAGTGGTGTATTGAAGTATGTTGTCCTGCTCAGTCATGCAGAGTTCAGTGTTCTGTATAAAGCTGTGGTAAGCCCAATAAATAAATGTGCCCAATTATCTGTTGCATACAGTTGTAGACATTTTCTGTCTCTGATTTTCACTGATAAAGACTGCATCTCTAACATAACCCAGAGTATATATTACAGAGGTTTAATCTGTAAAGGAGGAGGAAAAAAAACTTAGCTATGTTTCCATGGTTTATGGCCTATGTATAAGAAAAATATTTTTAGGGATGCCTGGGTGGCTCAGTTGGTTAAGCAGCTGCCTTCAGCTCAGGTCATGATCCCAGCGTCCTGGGATCGAGTCCCACATCAGGCTCCTTGCTCGGCGGGGAGCCTACTTCTCCCTCTGCCTCTGCCTGCCATTCTGTCTGCTTGTGCTCGCTCTCTCCCCTCTCTCTCTCTGATAAATAAATAAAATCTTTAAAAAAAAAAAAAAAGAAAAATATTTTTACAACTTGAAAATACAGAAGTCTTTTAGATCTTAAAAGGATAAGAAATTTCTAAAGTTTGAAGTAATAAAAATGAAAAGTTTAACTTACTACAGTAAAAAAGTAAAATGGGGAAAAAATTTAAATCAAATATGACAGTAATTAGTATGACATAAGGAGTTTCTTAAATTGGTCGGAATAATATGAAAATCCCAGTAGATAAAATGACAAAGGGCAAAACTGACAATTTGTTCATAAGAAAACACATTTATTTCAGTAATATTTACCCTCATTTTCAATAAAATGCACATAAGCAACCTGATATAGTGTAATAAATACGCAAGTATTTCAAAACTAATAAGAATATTTGAAAAGATACCTGCTAACTATAACAAACTATAAATACATATTTGTTTTCCTTTTTTTTCTCAGCTTTTTGAAAATAGACATAAATTTTACAAAATAATAATTACAATAATGTATTATTGGGTTTGTGAAAGACCCAAGTAGCACAAAAAAACAGTGCAAAAAGAAAGAAGTAGGAATTGAGCTATAGAGGAATAACACTGTAGGAGTAACACTGAGGTTAATTTAGTATCATTTTGAAAGGTATTCTGATAAGCCCTAGAGAAACCACTAAAAAAATAACAAAGAAGTGTGGTGAAAAAAACCAATAAGGAACTAAAATGTTATGCTGGAAAGATTCATTTTTTTTTTTTTTTTTAAGATTTTATTTATTTATTTGTCAGAGAGAGAGAGCGAGAGGGAGCACAGGCAGACAGAGTGGAAGGCAGAGTCAGAGGGAGAAGCAGGCTCCCTGCGGAGCAAGGAGCCTGATGTGGGACTCGATCCCAGGACGCTGGGATCATGACCTGAGCCGAAGGCAGCTGCTTAACCAACTGAGCCACCCAGGCGTCCCTGGAAAGATTCATTTAATGTAGGAGAAGGCAGTAAGTGAAGAATCAGGAACAAAATGTAAAAAATAAAAAGTAAAATGGCAAACACACAACTAACAGTATCAATAAAAACATTTAATGTCAGTGAATAAAACAATCCAGTAAAAAGGCAGAGATTAGGAGCACCTGGATGTCTCAGTCTGACTCTTGATTTTGGCTCAGGTCATGTCTTGGAGGTGAGATTGAGCCTGGAATCAGACTTTGCACTCAGTGTGGAGTCTGGTTTGGATTCTCTCTCTAACTCTCTCTCTGCTCCTCCCCCTACTCTCTCTCTCACTTTCTCTCTCTGGAATAAATAATTTTTTTTTTTAAAAGCAAAGATTGTCAGGCGGGATAAAGATCCAACTTATGCTTCTACACAAGACATTTTAGATTCAAAGATGTAAATGAATTGAAGGTAAAAGGAAGGAAAGAAAATATATTATGCAAACAATCCCATAAGAGAGTTGGAGAGGCTTCTATCAAAGTAGATTGTAAAACAAAAAATATTATTCCTGATAGAGACATCTTGTAATGACAAAATGTCAGTCCATCAGAAAGGCGTAACAATTATAAACAAATATGCACCTAAAAACAGAGCTTCAAAATATATGAAACAAGGACGCCTGGGTGGCTCAGTTGGTTGGACGACTGCCTTCGGCTCAGGTCAGATCCCAGAGTTCCCGGATCGAGTCCCACATCATGCTCCCAGCTCCACGGGGAGTCTGCTTCTCCCTCTGACCTTCTCCTCACTCATGCTCTCTCTCATTGTCTCTTTCTCAAATAAATAAATAAAATCTTAAATATATATATATATATATATATATATATATATATATATATATATATATGAGACATACCTGAACGAATAAAGAGTAACAGACAATTCAAGAATAATAGTTACGACTTTCAATACCCTACTTTCAATAATGGATAGAAAAACTAGGCAAAATATCAAGAAGGATATAGAAGACTTGAATGACACTATAAGTCAACCAGACAAAATAGACATCTGTAGAACACTCCACCCATCAAACAGTGGAATTCACATTCTTTCCAAGTGTATATGGAACATTTTCCTGGATAGACCATATACTAGGCCATTAATGAAATCAGAAAGCAAAACCAGTGAAATTTGTGAAGTTCACAAATAGTGGAAATTAAACAACTTATTACTAAATGACCAGTCAGTCAGAAAGAACCTCACAAGGGAAGTTAGAGGACACTTTGAGACGAATAAAAATCGGAGACACACATCAAAGCTCACGTGACTCAGGTAAAGCCATACCCAGAGGGAAATTTATATCTGTAAATGCCTGCATTAAAAGGAAAAATCTGAAATCAACAACCTTTAGAGGGCCAACTAAACCCAAAGGAGGAAGAAGGAAGGAAAAAAATAAAGGTCAGAGTAAATAAATGAAATAGAGATTAAAAATAAATACTGAAAAGCAGAAAAACCCAAGGATTGTCCTTAGAAAAAATTAACAAAATTGATAACACTTCAGTTAGACTGACAGAGAAGACAAGTTACTAAAATCAAGAACAAAAAGGGGATATTGCCACCAATTCTACAGAAATTGGAATTATAAGCAAATACGATAAACAACAGTATACCAACAAATTAGATGACTTAGATGAAATGGCCATATTCCTAGAAAGACTCAAACTAATGACAATGTTTTAAGAATAGAAAATCTGAGGGGCGCCTGGGTGGCTCAGTGGGTTAAGCCGCTGCCTTCGGCTTGGGTCATGATCTCAGGGTCCTGGGATCGAGTCCCGCGTCGGGCTCTCTGCTCAGCAGGGAGCCTGTTCCCTCTCTCTCTCTGCCTGCCTCTCCGTCTACTTGTGATTTCTGTCAAATAAATAAAAAAATCTTAAAAAAAAAAAAAAAGAATAGAAAATCTGAATAGACTTAGAGAAAGTAAAGAGACTGAATTGGTAAAAAACAAAACAACTTCCAGCAAAGAGAGGTTCAGGTAGAGGGGATTTCACTAATGAATTCTTTCAGACGTTTAAAGAAGAATTAATAAAATTCTTCACAAACTCTTCCCAAAAAATAGGAGAGATGGGAACTCTTCCCAACTCCATGAGGTAATACTATCTTGTAAAGAAACCAAAGAAATCACCAGAAAGGAAAACTACAAACCAGTTCTCTTATTAATACAGGTGGAGGGAGCCTCAACAAAATACTAGCCAATTGAATTCAGCCATATATAAAAAGGATTATACACCCTGACCAAGTGGGATTTATCTCAAGAATGCAAGGTAGATTTAGCATCAGAGTAAATTATTTAATATACCTCATTGATAGAATAAAGGTTAAACATATCTCAACAGACACAGAAAAGTCATTTTATAAAATTCAACACCACTTCATGATGAAAACAATCAATATGCTAGACATAGAGGGACCCCTGGGTGGCTTAGTTTAAGCATCCAACTCTTCACCTCAGCTCAGGTCTTTATCTCAGCTCAGAGTTGTGAGTTTAATCCCTGAATTGGGTTCCACACTGGGCCTGGAGACTACTTTAAAAAGTGCTAGAAATAAAGGGTAACTTCCTAAACTGGCAGAGTATCTCTATGAAAACACCCCAGCTAACATCATACTTAATGGTTAAGGAGTGGATGATATCCCCCAGGGGATCAGGAACAAGACATATACTATTGCCACTTGTATTCAGCTTTGTACCTTTGTATCAATTGTTCAAGCCAATATAGTTGGGCTAGCAAATTGAATGAATGAGAATGAATTAAAAGACATCTTGATCGAAGGATGAATACCCAACTTTTGTATCAACATGGAGGGGACTGGAAGAGATTATGCTGAGTGAAATAAGTCAGGCAGAGAGAGTCAATTATCATATGGTTTCACTTATTTGTGGAGCCTAACAAATAACATGGAGGACATAGGGAGATGGAGAGGAGAAGGGAGTTGAGGGAAATTGGAAGGAGAGGTGAACCATGAGAGACTATGGACTCTGAAAAACAACCTGAAGGTTTTGAAGGGGCGGGGGGTGGGAGGTTGGGGGAGCCAGGTGGTGGGTATTAAGGAGGGCACCTATTGCATGGAGCACTGGGTGTGGTGCAAAAACAATGAATTCTGTTCCTCTGAAAAGAAATGTAAAAAAAAAAAAAAAAAGACTTCTTGATCGGAAAGGAAGGAGTCAAACTATCTCTGTTAGCCAAGCTGACTTGATCTTATATATGGGAAATTCTAAGAAACTATTGGAACTGATAAGTTCACCAAGGATGCAATTGTATCTGTATACAATAGCCGTGAGCAAGCCAAAAATGAAATTAAGAAAGCAATTCAGTTATAGAATAGTACCAAAACAAACAAAATACTTAAGGACATATTTTTAAAAAGAAGCACAGAACTTGGACTCTGAAGCCATAAAAAACATTTTTAAAATAAATTAATCCTAAATAAATGGTCCATATTCACATATTCCATATTCCAGTATTAACAAGACTTAATATTGTTAAGATGATGATACTGCCTCATCTACAGATTTAGTGCAAGCAGAATCTTAGGGGGCTTATTTGAAATTGACAAGCTGATCTTAAAATTCATATAGAAATGCAATAGACCAAGAATAGCCCAGTCATGATAAGTAAATACACAATTGGAGGACTCACATTTCTTAATTTCAAAACATTTTATAAAACTACAGTAATCAGAACAGTGTGGTACTGAGTTAAGGAGATACACACACACACACACACACACACACACACACACACATATAAAACTGAGATTCCAGAAATAAACACTAACAGTTATAGTCAACAGATTTTTACAGGTGGTTAATGACAATTCAGTAAGGAAAGAATAGTCTTTTCAATAAGTGGTGCTGATATAACTGGGCATTCAAATTCAAATGAATGAAGTTATACTCCTACCTCACAATATATACAAAAATTAACTCAAAGGGGGTCAAATACCTAAATTTATTTATTTATTTATTTGTTTATTTTTAAAGATTTTATTTTTTTATTTGACAGAGAGAGAGAGAGAGCGCGCACAGGCAGACAGAATAGCAGGCAGAGGCAGAGGGAGAAGCAGGCTCCCTGCCGAGCAAGGAGCCCTATGTGGGACTCTATCCCACGACGCTGGGATCATGACCTGAGCTGAAGGCAGCTGCTTAACCAACTGAGCCACCCAGGCGTCCCAAGTACCTAAATTTAAAAGCGTAAACTATAAAACTCTTGAAGGAAAGGTATAAATTTTTGTGACATTGGATTAGGTAGGCAATATTTTCCTAGATTTGACACCTAAAGCACAAGCACAAATTTATCTAAAATAGATAAATTTGGCATTATATAAATTTAAAACTTTTCTGCTTTAAAAAATCCCATCAAGAAAGTGAAAAGTCAGGAAAAAACACAGTGTCACCAAAATGGTTATATGTGGGAACCCACTCTCTGTCCCCTCAGAAAGATTAATGATTAGACAGTTATCCATGAAGAGAAACATTTCTGGGAGAGCTCTGGGAGAGGTCTGGAATCTGTTTAAGAAACTTCAGCAATACTTTAGAACAAAAAACGTGAAAATAGCCACAAAAGAATAGAAAGAAGACAACTTCATTTTGCCTGCATCTTTCCTTCCCCCAAGCTGACATTGCACAGCACCAGGAGGGAACTTCTCAACTGGAAAGAGTTTCCCTTGCCAGGAAAGGAGGAGCAGAGTGAGCAACCAGCTTTCCCAGCCTTTCAGGACATTGCCACAAGGTTCTGCTTTGGTTTCACTGCAAAAGCTGAGACAGACAGAGGTGGCTAGGAGGAACAAGGCAGAAAAGGGATACCAATAGCAGCCATGCAGTGAGAATGGTTGTGGCTCACTCACCTGCTCTGCAGACAAACCCAGCAGATTTTGCTGCTGAAGAAGCCAATGGCAAGCTCAGTTGCCACGGACACCTGGAGCTTTCATCAGCTTATACCCCAGAGGCATTCACATTCAGTGATACTGAATCAGAATCCCCCCTCATTCAATTCCCACCCCACCGTTGCCAGCTCCCAGGAATCACTTGAGCATCCATCCCAGAACTCTGTAGCTATATGAGTACAAGACATCACCCTAGACTCCTCCAACTGACCAAGTGTGTGTTCAGGGTTAGCCTTTCCAGCTGTGCCCTTCCATACTATAGGGTGCCATGTGTGAGTTTGGGGCTAGCCTGTCCATTCGTGCCCTTCCATACTGTAAGTCTGAAATCTATCACCAACTTCCACTTCAGTCTGCATGTATGCAGGGGTACTACTGTGCAGCCATGACAAAATATGCTGACAACTGGAGTCTGCAGCAGCCTGTTGGCCCGATTAGTCCTTACCATCTGTCACTGCCCTGCACCATTATGTTCACCTGAAGCTAGATCCTCCACTTTTGCACCTGCATACCTCCAGCCTGACCCCTATGACTGGCATACAATATAGGCACACCAATAGCCAGGGCCCTTGTAGCTGTCAGTGAGCTTGTAGTTGGCCCTGGCCTTTACTGCCTGTGTTAGGCCTGAGCACTATATATGTGTCTACAACTGGATCCTGTGACTACACAGGCATATGCAGCTGGCCCCTGCAGCCAGCCATGTGCACACCAGCCCTGGTTATCACCACTGCCTGCCCTGTGTGCTCTCATCCACAAGTAAAAGTCTTCAGTAAAGCTTCAGTAAAGCTGATACCATTTTCTAAGTTCTGGAAGAGGTGACAACATTTTCAAATGCACAGACACCTACACAAGGCTACAGGGACTCCTCCAAACAATACAGAAACTTCTGGTTACTGGCTCCAAAGAAATACAGATCCAGGAATTGCCTGACCAAGAATTCAAAAATAGTTCCCTTAAAGATGCTATGAGAATACATATAAATAATTTAAAGACATTTGGAAAGTAACCCAAGAACAAAATGAGAAGTTCAAAAAAGAGGCAACCTAAAAGATCCAAACCAATTTTGGAGCTGAAGAATAAAATTGATGTACTGAAGAATTCAATAAAGAACCTCAACAGCACCCTTGACCAATAGAAGAAAGAATTAGTTAGCTAGAAGACAGATCAGTTGAAATCATCTACTCAGAGGAGCAAAAAGCAAAAAGAATGAAGAAAGACTATAGAACTAATGAGGCACCTATATGGAAACAGTACCATTGTTGGAAAAAGAGAGAGAGGGAAAGGACTTAGAAAGCTTATTTAAATAAATAGTGGTTGATGGGGCACCTGTGTGGCTCAGTGGGTTAAAGCCTCTGCCTTTGGCTCAGGTCCTGATCCCAGGATCCTGGGATTGAGCCCCACATCAGGCTCACTGCTCAGCAGCGAGCCTGCTTCCCCTTCTCTCTCTCTGCCTGCCTCTCTGCCTAGTTGTGATCTCTGTCTGTCAAATAAATAAATAAAATCTTAAGAAAAAAGAATTTAAAAATAAGCAAACACACACACACATAAATAAATAAATAAATAAATAAATAAATAAATAAATAGTGGTTGAGAGCTTCCTAAATCTGGGGAGAGATTTTGGACATCCAGGTTTTTGAAGCTCATAAGTCACCCCAAATTTTCAATCCAAAATGGTCTTCACCAAGACATATTATAATAAAACTGCATTCATTATTATATAATTATTATTATAGTAAAACTATTATTATAATAAAACTACTTTAAGAACAGCAAGAAGGGGGTGCCTGGATGGCTCAGTTGGTTAAGCATCTGCCTTCCACTCAGGTTATGATCCCAGGGTCCTGGGATCAAGCCCCATGTTGGGCTCCCTGCTCAGCAGAGGAGTCTGCTTCTCCCTTTTCCTCTCTACTGTTGTGCTCTCTCTCTCTCTCTCTCTCACTTCTCTCTCAAATAAATAAATAAAAATCTTGAAATAAAGAAGAAAGAAAAGAAAAAAAAACAAGAGAAAAAAGATTCTCTCACACAAGGAAACTCCCATATTATCATCAGATTTCTTACAAAAGACCTTGTAAGCCAGGAGGTAATGGGATGGTATATTTGAAGTGTTGAAAGAAAGAAACTGTATAGCAAGAATACTTTACCCAGCAACGTTTCCTTCAAAATGAAAAAGAGATAAAGACTGTGCAAAAGCTTTTTATTTGGATACCAATAGTTTATTTTTGCTTTTGTTATCTTTGTCTCAGGAGACATATCTAAAAAAATGTTGCTATGGCCAAGGTCAGAAATGTTACTGCCTATGCTCTCTTTTAGGATGTTTATGGTTTCATAAATGGTTTCAGGTTTAAATGGTTTCAGGTTGCACATTAGGTCTTTAATCCATTTTGAGTTTATTTTTGTGTATGGTGTAAGAAAGTTGTCCAGTTTGTTTGTTTGTTTGTTTCTTTCTCTCTTTCTTTCTCTTTCTTTCTTTCTTTCTTTCTTTCTTTCTTTCTTTCTTTCTTTCTTTCTTTCTTTCTTTCTTTCTTTCTTTCCATAGAGCTGATCATTTAAAAAAAGATTTTATTTATTTATTTGACAGAGAGAGCAAGGGAGGGAACACAGGCAGGGGGAGTGGGAGAGAGAGAAGCAGGCTTCCCGCTGAGCAGGGATCCTGATGCAGGGCTTGATCCCAGGATCCTGGGATCATGACCTGAGCCAAAGGCAGATGCTTAAAGACTGAGCCACCCAGGTGCCCCTGATCAGTTTTTCCATAGAGAACAAACTGATGGCTACCAGAGGGAATGTGGGTGGGGGAATGACTTAAATTGGTGGTGTATATTAAGGAGTATACTTGTGATGAGCACTGAGCAATGCATGGAATTGTTGAACAAATATATTGTACACCTGAAGCTAATATAACACTGTATGTTAACTATACTGGAATTAAAATTTTTCAAAAAGAGGTAAAGACTTTACCTGATGAACAATAGGTAAAGGAGTTCATCACCACTAGACCTGCCTTATAAGAAATGCTGAAAGTTCTTCAGCCTGAAATAAAATGGTGCTAGTTAGTAACATGAAGATATATAACATATGGGTAAAGGTAAGCAGATAGTCAGATTCAGAATATTCTACTACTGTAAATATGGTGGTGTGTTAATACTAACTTCAGTATACTGGTTAAAGGACAAAAATATTAAACATAACCATAACTACAATTATTTGTTAGTTGATACACAGTATAAAAAGTTGTAAATTGTGCCAGCAAAAACAAAACACGGGTAGTAAAAGGAGGGTAGAGTTTTTGTATGGGATTAAAGTCAAATTGCTATCGTTATAAAATAGACTGTTAAAAGTATAAACTGTTTCCTCTGTGCCTCATGGTAAACATGAAGTGAAAGCCTACAGTGGATTCACACAAGATAAAGACAAGGGAATCAAAGTATATCATTACAGCAAACCATCAGTTCAGTTCATAAAGGAAGATAGAAAAAATTTAAGTTAGGAACAAGAGAACCACAAACAACCAGAAAACAATGAATTAGATGACATTAGTAAGTCCTCACCTATCAATAATTACTCTAAATGCATGTGGTGTGAGTTTTCCAATCAAAAGACAAAGATTAGCTGGGTGGGCAAAAAAAACAGGACACTACAATATACTGCCTACAATAAACTCAATTCATCTTTAAGGACACACATAGGCTCAAAGCAAAGAGATGGAAAAAGCTATTCTAAGCAAGAAGAAGCCAAAAGGGAACAGGGATAGCTGTACTTGGGCAAAATAGACTTTAAGTGAAATACGGCAATAATGGACAAAGGACAAAATAGACTTTAAATGAAATATGGTAATAAAGGACAAAGATGTAATGATCAATTTGTCGAGAAGATATAACAGTCATATATGCACCCAGCGTCAGAGCACCTAAATATATTAAGCAGATATTAACAAATACAATGGGAGACAATACAGCAATACAGTAATAGTAGGGGACTTTGATATCAAACTTTCAGTAATGGATAGATCATTCCAGCAGAAAATCAAAAGGGAAACGTGAGACTTGAAACACACTTTAGACCAAATGGACCTAAGAGACATATACAGAACATTCTATCCAACAACAGGAGAGTACACATTCTTCTCAAGTACACATGGAACATTCCCCAGAATAGATAAAGTCATAGGTCACTGAAGAAGTCTTAGCAAATTTAAGAAGGTTGAGATCATGCCAAGTATCTGACTATAATGGTATTGAATTAGAAATCAATAATGGGAAAGGAGCAGGAAAATTCACAAATATGTGAAGATGAAATAACACCTAAACAACCAAGGGTCAAAGAAGAAATCTAAAGGGAAATAAAAAGATCTTGAAACAAATAAAAATGGAAATTCAACATATTAAAACCTGTGGGATGCTGCAAAAGCATCCCTAAAAGGGAAGTTTATAGTGATGAATGCGTGTTTTAAGAAAAAAATTATCTAAACTTAAATTTACACCTCAAGGAATGAAGAAAAAGAACAAGGTAAACCCAGTACAGTCAAAAGGTAGGAAATAAAAAAGATCAGAAATAGAGACCAGAAAAACAATAGAGAAGATTAATGAAACTAGGAGAAGCTTTTTAAAAAGGTAACATGGACATAGCTTTAGTTAGATTAAGAAAAAGGAAAGAAGACTCAAAATTAGGAATGAAAGAGACCTTACAAGTGATACCACAGAACTACAAAGGATCATAAAGCACTACTATGAACAATTATACGGCAACAAGTTGAACAGCCTGGAAGAAATGGATAAATTCCTAAAAATATACAGCCTACCAAAGACTGAATAATGAAGAAGCAAAATCAGAATAGACCAATAATAAGTAAGGAGATGGAGTCAGTAATAAAAAACTAATAAAGAAAAGCCCAGGGGCGCCTGGGTGGCTCAGTGGGTTAGGGCCTCTGCCTTTGGCTCAGGTCATGATCCCAGGGTTCTGGGATCAAGCCCTGCATCAGGCTCTCTGCTCGGCAGGGAGCCTGCTTCCTCCTCTCTCTCTGCCTGCTTCTCTACCTACTTGTGACCTCTGTCTGTCATATAAGTAAATAAAATCTAAAAAAAAAAAAAAAAAAAAAAACCAGGACCAGATGGCTTTGTGAGTGAATTCTGCAAAATGTTTGAAGAAGAATTAATGCCAGCCAGTCCTTTTCAAATTCTTCCAAAAAACTGAAGAGGAGAGAACACTCCTAAGCTCATTTTATGAGCCGGCATTACCCTGATACCAAGGCCAGATCAAGACACTACAAGAAAAGAAAACTAACCACCAATATCCCTGACACATTTATTCTCAATTCATCAACAAAAATTCTCAACAAAATATAAGCAAGCCAAATTTAGTAGTATATTAAAAGGATCATACAGCATCATCAGGTTGGGATTTAGCTGTGTGATGCAAGCATGGTTCAACATATGAATACTAATACATGTCATATACCATACTAATACAGTGAAAGATCAAAATTAAATTTTATCTCAGTATATGCAAAAAATTTTGATAAAAATCAACATCATTTCATGGTAAGAAGCTCTTAAACTGGGTATAGAGGTAACATATCTCAACATAGTAAGGGCCATATATGACAAGTTTACAGCTAATCAGCAGTGAGTGTTTGAAAACTTTCCTCTAAGATCTAAGACAAGTGTGCCCACTCTCACCACTCCTATTAAACTTTAGAACTAGAAGTCCTAGTCAGTGGACTTGGGCAAGAAAAAAGAAAGAAAAGGCACCTGACTCAGAAAATGAGAATTAAAATTTTCTTTGTTTGAACGCGACATGATCTTATATACAGAAAATCCTAAAGACTCCACCAAAACACTATAAGAACAGATTTTAAAAATTCAGTAAAGTTTCAGGATAGAGAAATCAGTTGTGTTTCTCTACATTAACAACAAAATACCTGAAAAACAAATAAAACAATTCTGTTCACAGTAACATCAATAAAATCCTGAGGAATCCATTTCATCAAGGAGGTGATCTGTACACTGAGAGCTACAGGAATTTTTTTTAAGATTATTTGTTCGTCAGAGAGAGACTGAGAGAACACAAGCAGGGTGAGTGTCAGGCAGAGGG
Organism: Mustela erminea; assembly: GCF_009829155.1. Lineage (NCBI taxonomy): Eukaryota > Metazoa > Chordata > Mammalia > Carnivora > Mustelidae > Mustela > Mustela erminea. Next base: position 28,017,890 of record NC_045618.1, read on the forward strand.
AGAAGTGGGCTTCCCACTGAGCAAGAAGCTTGATGCGGGATTTGATCCCAGGACTCTGGGATCATGACCCAAGCCAAAGGCAGATGCTTAACTGACTGAGCCACCCAGGCATCTCAAGAGTTTTTTTAAAATTAAAATTGACCTGCAATGTTATATTAGTTCCAAGTACACAACATAAATGATTCAACATTTCTTTTTTTTTTTTTTAAAGATTTTATTTATTTATTTGACAGAGAGAAATCACAAGTAGACTGAGAGGCAGGCAGAGAGAGAGAGAGAGGGAAGCAGGCCCCCTGCCGAGCAGAGAGCCCGATGCGGGACTCGATCCCAGGACCCTGAGATCATGACCTGAGCCGAAGGCAGCGGCCTAACCCACTGAGCCACCCAGGCGCCCAATGATTCAACATTTCTATAAATTACACAGTGCTCATCACAATAAATGTAGTTACCCTCTGTCACCAGTTATTACAGTCTTACAGACCGTATTTCCTGTGCTCTACTTTTCAACCCCGTGGTTTATTTTATAACTGGAATTTTAATCTTTTTTTTTTTTTTAAAGATTTTATTTATTTATTTGACAGAGAGAAATCACAAGTAGATGGAGAGGCAGGCAGAGAGAGAGAGAGGGAAGCAGGCTCTCCGCTGAGCAGAGAGCCCGATGCGGGACTCGATCCCAGGACTCTGAGATCATGACCCGAGCCGAAGGCAGCGGCTTAACCCACTGAGCCACCCAGGCGTCCCTGGAATTTTAATCTTAATCCCCTTCACCTATTTCACCTATCTCTCCACACCCCTTTCCCTCTGGCAACCACCAGATTGTTCTCTCTGTTTATGAGCCTCCAGGGTTTTGTGTGCTTTGTTTTGTTTTGTGTGTTTGTTCATTTTGTGATTTAGATTCCACATGTAAATGACATCATACAGCATTTTTCTTTCTTTGTCTGACTTTTTCACTTGGCATAGTATTCTCTTAAGTCCTTCCATGTTGTCACAAATGGCAAGATTTTGTTCTTCTTGTGGCTGGGTAATATTCTATTGTGTGTGTGTATGTGTACATACACATACCATTCCTTCTTTATCCATTCATCTATCCATAAGGACTTAGGTTCCTTCCATATCTTGACTCTTAAAAATAATTCTGCAGGGGCGCATGGGTGGCTCAGTGGGTTAAAGCCTCTGCCTTGGGCTCAGATCATGATCTTGGGGTCTTGGGACAGAGCCTCACATTGGGCTCTCTGCTCAGTGGGGAGCCTGCTTCCTCCTCTCTATCTCTCTGCCTGCCTCTCTGCCTGCTTGTGATTTCTGTCTGTCAAATAAATAAGTAAAAATCTAAGAAAATAATACTAATTCTGCAATGACATGATACTTTATATGGAAAACCCAAAATACTCCACCCCCAAACTACTAGAACTCATACAGCAATTCAGCAACATGGCAGGATACAAAATCAATGCACAGACATCAGTTGTTTTCTTATACACTAACAATGAAAATAGAGAAAGTGAAATTAGAGAATCGATTCCACTTACTAATAGCACCAAGAATCATAAGATACCTGGGAATAAACCTAACCAAAGAGGTAAAGGATCTGTACTCGAGAAACTACAGAACACTCATGAAAGAAATTGAAGAAGACACAAAAAGATGGAAGAGCATTCCATGCTCAAGGATTGGAAGAATAAACATTGTTAAAATGTCCATACTGCCTAGAGCAATCTATACTTTCAATGCCATCCTGATCAAAATTCCACCAGCATTTCTGAAAGAGCTGGAACAAACAATCCTAAAATCTGTTTGGAACCAGAAGAGACCCCAAATTGCTAAGGGAATGTTGAAAAAGAAAAACAAAACTGGGGCATCACGTTGCCTGATTTCAAGCTTTACTACAAAGCTGTGATCACCAAGACAGAATGGTACTGGCACAAAAACAGACACATAGACCAGTAGAGAGCCTAGATATGGACCCTCAACTCTATGGTCAAATAATCTTCGACAAAGCAGGAAAACATAGCCAGTGGAAAACAGTCTCTTCAATAAATGGTGCTGGGAAAATTGGATAGCTATGTGTAGAAGAATGAAACATGATCATTCTCTTACACCATACACAAATACAAACTCGAAATGGATAAAAGACCTCAACGTGAGGCAGGAATCTATCAAAATTTTAGAGGAGAACATAGGCAATAACTTCTTCAACATCGGCCACAGCAACTTCTTTCAAGATATGTCTCCAAAAGGCAAAGGAAACAAAAGTGAAAATGAACTTTTGGGACTTCCTCAAGATCAAAAGCTTTTGCACCACAAAGGAAACAGTCAACAAAACAAAGAGGCATCCCACAGAATGGGAGAAGATATTCGCAAATGACACTACAGACAAAGGGCTAATATCCAAGATCTATAAAGAACTCCTCAAACTCAACACACACAAACAAATAATCACGTTAAAAAAATGGGCAGAAGACATGAACACACTTCTCCAAAGAAGACATACTAATGGCTAACAGACACATGAAAAAATGTTCATCATCACTAGCCATCAGGGAGATTCAAATCAAAACCACATTGAGGGGCACCTGGGTGGCTCAGTGGGTTAAAGCCTCTGCCTTCAGCTCAGGTCATGATCCCAGGGTCCTGGGATCGAGCCCCACATCGGGCTCTCTGCTCTGCGGGGAGCCTGCTTCCTCCTCCTCTCTCTCTGTCTCTGCCTACCTCTCTGCCTACTTGTGATCTCTGTCTGTCAAATAAATAAATAAAATCTTTAAAAAAAAAAAAAAACCACATTGAAATACCACCTTACACCAGTTAGAATGGCCAAAATCATCAAGACAGTAAACAACAAGTGTTGGAGAGGATGTGGAGAAGGGAACCCTCTTACATTGTTGGTGGGAATGCAAGCTGGGGCAGCCACTTTGGAAAACAGTGTGGAGATTCCTTAAGAAATTAAAAGTAGAGCTAGGTTATGACCCTGCAATTGCACTATTGGGTATTTACCCCAAAGACACAGATGTAGTGAAAAGAAGAGCCATCTCTACCCCAATGTTCACAGCAGCAATGGCCACAGTTGCGAAACTGTGGAAAGAGCCAAAATGGCCTTCAGCGGAGAAATGGATAAAGAAGATATGGTCCATATATGCAATGGAGTATTATGCCTCCATGAGAAAGGATGAATACCCAGCTTTTGTATCAACATGGATGGTACTAGACGAGATTATGCTGAATGAAATAAGTCAAGCAGAGAGAGTCAAGTATCATATGGTTTTGCTTATTTGTGGAACATAAGGAATAACACGGAGGACATTAGGAAATGGAGAGGAGAAGTGAGTTTGGGGAAATTGGAGGGGGAGAACAACCATGAGGGACTGTGGACTCTGAGAAAAAAACCGAGGGTTTTGTAGGAGGAGGGTGGGGAGTTGGGAGAACCTACTGTTGGGTATTATGGAGGGCATGTATTGTATGGCACACTGGGTGTGGTGCATAAACAATGAATTTTGGAGCAGTGAAAAAAAATAAAGTAAAACTTAAAAAAATTCTGCAGAAGACATTGAAGTACACATATCTTTTGAATTAGTGTTTTCCTTTTATTTGGGTGAATACCCAGCAGTGGAATTATTGAATCATAATATAGTTCTATTTCTCATTTTTGAGGAACCTCCACACTGTTTTCCATAGTGCCTGCACCAATTTACATTCCACCAAAAGTGCATGAAGAGTTCCCCTTTCCCCTTATGAACACTAAGTTTTTCTTGTCTTTTTTAAAAATTTAAAATCAATTAAATAACTTATGGTGTATTCTTAGTTTCAGAGGTAGAGTTCAAAGATTCATCACTTGCATATAACCCCCAATGCTCATTATGACAAGTGCCCCCCTTAATGCCCATCACCCATTTACCCTATTCCTCCACCTGCCTTCCCTCCAGCAACCCTCTATTTGTTTCCTATAGTTAAGAGTCTCTTATGGTCCCTTTCTAATTTTGTCTTATTTTGTTTTTCCTTCCCTTCCCTTATGTTCATCTGTTTTGTTCCTTAAATTCCACACATGAGTGAAATCATCTGATATTTGTCTTTCTCTCACTTATTTCAAATAGCATACCTTCTAGTTTCACCCACGTTATTGCAGATGGCAAGATTTCAGTCTTTTTGATGACTAATACAATTTCAGTGTATATATATACACCACATCTTCTTTATCCATTTTTTTATTGGTGGACATCTGGTCTCTTCCCATGTTTTGGCAATTGTGGACATTTCTGCTATAAACACTGGGGCGTGTGTGCCCCTTTGAATCACTATGTTTGTATCCTTTGGATAAATATCTAGTAGTGCAGTTGCTGGGTCATAGGGTGGTTCTATTTTTAACTTTTTGAAGAACCTCTATACTGTTTTCCAGAGTGGCTGCACCAGGTTGCATTCCCAACAACAGTGTGGTAGGGTTCCCTTTTCTCCACATCCTCACTGGCATCTGTTGTTTTCTGAGTTGATAATTTTAGCCATGCTGACTAATGTGATGTATCTCATTCTGGTTTTGATTTTTATTTCCCTGATGTTGGGTGATGTTGAGCATTTTTTCCTGTATCTATTGACCGTTTGGTCAAATTTCCTGTATTTGTCGACCATTTGGTCTCCAAAACACATTTTGGAGAAATGTGTTTTCTTCATGTCTTCTGCCCATTTCTTCACTGGATATTCTGCTTTTTGTTTTGTTTTGTTTTTATTTTGGGTTTGTTGTTGTTGTTGTTGTTATTGCTCTTGTTTGTTGGTTGGTTTTTTGTGGGGAAGTGTTGAGGTTAATAAGTTACAGATTTTGGATACTAGTCCTTTATCTGATAAGACAAGGAAAATATCTTCTCCCATTTTGTAGGTTGCCTTTTAGTTTTGTTAACTGTTTCCTTTGCTGTGCAAAAGCTTTTTATCTTGGTGGAGTCCCAGTTCATTTTTGCTTTTGTTTCTCTTGCCTTTGAAGATGTATCTAGCAAGACATTGCTATAGCCGAGATCAAAAAAGTTGCTGCCTATGTTCTCTAGTATTTTGAAGGTTACTTGTCTCACATTTAGCCATCCATTTTGAGTTTATTTTTGTGTATGGTGTAAGAGAGTGGTCCAGTTTCATTCTTCTGTACATGGCTGTCTAATTTTCCCAACACCATTTGTTAAAGAAACTGTCTTTTTTTTCCATTGGATATTCTTTCCTGCTTTTTCAAAGATAAGTTAACCATAGAGTTGAGGGCCCATTTCTGGGTTTTCTATTCTGTTCCACTGATCTATAGGTCTGTTTTTGTGCCAGTACCATACTGTTTTTATTACTATAGCTTTGTAATACAGTTTAAAGTCTGGATTTATGACGCTTCCACCTTTGATTTTCTTTTCCAACATTCTTGCCTCTCTTCTTTCACTCATGGCAGCCAATTACCACTTTCGCATAGCCTTCCCATCAACCCAGGCTCTCCTCTTTCTCTCTCTGAGAGCCTCCCACTCCTGTGGTTTCCACCTATGTGCCGTTATGTGTAACCCCTCAAGTGAACACCCAGTTGTGTATTCTGATATATTTTGTTGGTTCTTTTAGGGATGTTGTTTATTTCTCCAAGTATACTGGCAAGGTTTCCTTGAGGACCAGGCTATCTAGAGATAGACACAAAATGATATAAGTAAAAGGAATTTTGGCTTTATGTTGTATCATTACCATGATTTCGTCTCTTCTTAGCCTTGTGGCGTTGAGTTCAGTGCTTATCCTTTAAAATGAGGATTAAAAAGGAAATAATCCCATATATCTACTGTGCTCTCTTGGTGGATATTTGTGTTCCCTGAGTGCCTTTGGCAAACACAACAAAGTGACAGTTACTAGTCCCATGAATACTAAAAGTCTAGAATTTCCAATTCATACTGCATACTGATGTTACATGGGGAATTAAGAAACATATTATGAATCTTTTTTCTAAAGAGAATTTATTTTATTTTTTTTTAAAAAGATTTTATTTATTTATTTGATAGAGATCACAAGTAGGCAGAGAGGCAGGCAGAGAGATAGAGGGAAGCAGGCTCCCTGCTGAGCAGAGAGGCCGATGTGGGGCTCGATCCCAGGACCCTGAGATAATGACCTGAGTCGAAGGCAGCAACTTAACCCACTGAGCCACGCAGGCACCCCCATATTATGAATCTTGAGATTATAGAAGTTTTGGGGCGCCTGGGTGGCTCAGTAGGTTAAAGCCTCTGCCTTCGGCTCTTGTCATGATCCCAGGGTCCGTGGATCGAGCCCCGCATCGGGCTCTCTGCTCGGCAGGGAGCCTGCTTCCCTCTATCTCTCTGCCTGCCTCTCTGCCTACTTGTGATCTCTATCAAATAAATAAATAAAATCTTAAAAAAAAAAGGATTATAGAAGTTTTAAAAGGAATACTTTTTTTTTTTGAATTATAAAAGTAATGTGACCACATTTATAAGGATTGGGATATTGGGGCACCCAGGTGTCTCAGTCAGTTAAATGTCCAATGCTTGATTTTGGCTCAGGTCATGACCTCAGCATTGTGAGATCAAGCCCCAATGTGGGCTCTGCACCAGGTGTGGAGCCTTCTTAGATTCTCTCTCTCTCTCTCTGTCCCTTCCTCCCTCCTTCCTTTTCCCCTTCCTTCCCTCCCTTTCTGCTCCCCCACCTCTCTCTTTAAAAAAAGTATTATATAAGAGAAAAATTAGCAATGACTCACACATAATACAAATACTATTAGCATTTTGGTTTTTTCCCTTTTTGTGTGTGCATTTTATCAATTTATTTTAACTTAAGTGTTTTTATCATCAATGGCTTGTAATTATTTTAAGTTTTTATATCTACTTGCCCACTTAACATAGTTTGATTGTTTGCTTTCATTTTTTTATTTTAAAAAATACTTTATTTATTTATTATAGAAAAAGCAGGAGAGTAGAGAGAGGAACAGAGGGAGAGAGAATCTCAACAAAACTGCACTGAATGGGGAGCCTGAGGGAGGGCTTGATCGAACAACCCTGAGATCATGACCTGAGTCGAAACCAATAGGTGGATGCTCAACCAGCTCTGCCACCCAGGCACCCCAAGTGTTTGCTTTTAAAAATAAGGAAGGGCAGATTGGAGTAGGATGGTAGAGGAGTAGAAGACCTTAATTGTTTCTGGTCCCAGAAACTCCGCTAGATCGTTACCAAACCATTCTGAACACCGACAAACTCAACAGGAGATTGAAGAGAAGAATAGCAACAATTCTGTGAACAGAAAAGCGACCACTGTCTGTCAGGTAGGACACGTGGAGAAGTGAATCCGAGGCAATATACAGGAAGATAGACGGAGGTGAGGAGGGAGCCTCCCTTAGCCAGCTTCCAGCAAGTGATAGAACAGTGCAGCACAAAATCGGAACTTTTATATGTATGCTCCACTCAGGGACATTGCTCCAGAGGCTCAGCAGAGGGTGGTGCCCTTGCTGAGACAGTGTGGTCTCAGGTCCCTTGGGGGTCACAGAAAGACCAGGGGTCCCTGAATGCAGCACAGTTCCCAGGTATTGGAGCAGGGAAGCTGGCTGCAGAGATAGAGCCAAGGAGTGGGCTCTCAGCTCAGAGTTGCCATAAACCGTGAACCCCAGCACAGTTGTGCCACTGCTTTTTGAGCAGTGACCCCACAAGTGGCAGATACAGGGACACTCCCCCTTCCTCCACCAGGAGGAGTGGTGTGAGAGCGCACTGCCAGAATCTCAGAAACTCTTGGTCACAGGCCAGGTGAACATGGAATGCAGGAACACAGCTGGAGACCAGGGAGATAGGCCTGATTGACTGCTTTTCTCTCAGAGCTCACTGAAGAGGGGGCCTCGAGCTCTTGGCTCCTCTAGGGCTGGAGATTGGGGTGGCTGCCATTTTCATTCTTGTCCTCCAAAGCTGTACAGAAAGCGTTCAGGGAACAAATGCTACCAAGAGCAAAACTGAGCAGATTACTTAGCCTGGCCCCTGGCAAGGGTGATGCAATTCCACCCCATTTGGGTGGCAAAGACATTTGAGAATCACTGCAACAGGCCCCTCCCCCAGAAGATGAGCAAGAACATCCAACCAAGACCGATCAATGAGAACTGCAAAACATCAATGCTAGGGGAATATAGGACATAGAATTCATGGTTTTTTTCCCCATAATTCTTTAGTCTTTCAAAGTTAAATTTTTAAAATATTCATTATTTTTTCTCCTTTTTCTATTTTGTTTAATTTTTCCTCCTTCCTATTTTAACCTATTTTAACTATCTTATCAATACCTTTTTAAAAATATTTTTAAATTTTCAGGGAGCACCTGGGTGGCTCAGTGGGTTGAAGCCTCTGCCTTCAGCTCGGGTCATGATCTCAGGATCCTGGGATCGAGCCCCACATCGGGCTCTCTGCTCAGCGGGGAGCCTGCTTCCTCCTCTCTCTCTCTGCCTGCTTCTCTGTCTACTTCTGATCTCTGTCAAATAAATAAATAAAATCTTAAAAAAAACTTTTTTTTTTAATTTTCATTTTTATAGTCATATTCTATCCTTTCATTGTATTTAACCTTATTTTTTCTATATATATGTTTTTCTTTCTTTAAAATTTTGGGGTACAGTTTTGTCTGTTAAGAAGAACTTTGGTCTGTTAAGACCAAAATATACCTTAAATCTAGCATATGGCTTTGTTCTGGTCTCCAGCCTGATCACAACCTCTCTCGTTTTTTTTTTTTCCTTTTTCAACCAACTTCTTATCAATTACTCTTTTAAAATCTTTTTAAAATTTTCATCTTTATAGTCATATTCCATCCCTTAGTGTTTACCCTTATTTTTGTATCTATGTAAGTTTTTCTTTCTTTACAATTTTGGGAGGCAGTTTGTTCTAACAGACCAAAATACACCTAAAATCAACTGTGTGGCTCTGTCCTATTCGTCAGCCTAATCATATATTCATATAAATGAATATATGACAGATATTCATGTATGGTAATATATAATATAATAGATAACATTGTAATATAATATATATATAAATATAAATATATGTATATTTATATTTATTTTTTTTCCCCCTTCTCCCCCTAGTTTCATGCCTCTTCTGATTTGGTTAGTGTATATTTTTCTGGGATCATTGTTACCCTTTCAGCATTTGGTTCTCTCATTCATCTGTTCTTCTCTAGACAAAATGACAAGGTGGAACAACTCACGTCAAAAAAAAAGAACAAGAGGTAGTACTGACTGCAATGGACCTAATCAATACGGATATTAGTAAGATATTAGAACAGAGTTCAGAACAACGATTATAAAGATGCTAGCTGGGCTTGAAAAAAGCATAGAAAATAGAGAATCCTTTTCTGGAGAAATAAAATTCCTTTCTGGAGAAACAAAATAACTTAAATCTAACCAAGTTGAAATAAAAAAGGCTATTTATGAGGTGCAATAAAAAATGGAGGCTCTCACTGCTTGGATAAACGAGGTAGAAGAAAGAATTAGTGATACAGAAAGACCAAATGATGGAGAATAAAGAAGCTGAGAAAGAGAAAGACAACTACTGGATCATGAGGGTAGAATTTGAGAGATAAGTGATACCCTAAGATGAAACAGTATTAGAATAATTGGGATCCCAGAATAAGAAAGAGAGAGAGGGGCAGAAGGTATATTGGACCAAATTATAGTGGAGAACATCCCTAATTGGGGGAAGTAAATAGGCATCAAAATCCAGGAGGCACAGAGAACCCCCCTCAAAATCAATAAAAATAGGTCATCACCCTGTCATATAATAGTAAAATTTACAATCTTCAGAGACAAAGAGAAAATCTGGAAAGTAGCTTGGGACAAGAGGTCTGTAACCTACAATGGTAGAAATATTAGATTGGCAGCAGACTTATTCACAGAGAACTGGCAGGCTGGAAGGGACTGTCATGATATAATCAGACCACTAAATGAAAAAAATATGCAGCCAAGAATACTATATCCAGCTAGCCTGTTGCTGAAAATAGGAGAAATAAAAAGCTTTAATAAATAAATTTAATAAATAAAAAGCAGGACAAACAAAAACTGAAAGAATTTGCAAACACCAAACCAGCCCTACAGGAAATATTGAAAGGGGTCCTCTAAGGAGAGAGCCTAAAAGTAACAAAGACCAGGAAGGAACAGAGACAATATACAGTAACAGTCACCTTACAAACAATACAATGGCACTAAATCCATATCTTTCAATAGTTACCCTGAATGTAAGTGGGCTAAAATGCCCTAGTCAAAAGACACAGGGTATCAGATTCGATTAAAAAAAAAAATAATAAGACCCATCGGTATGCTGTGTGCAGGAGACTCATTTTAGACCCAAAGACACTTTCAGATTTAAAGTGAGGGGGTGGAAAACAAATTACCAGGCTAATGGACATCAAAAGAAAGCTGAGGTGGCAATCCTTATATCAGACAAATTAGATTTTAAGCCAAAAACTATAATAAGAGATGAGGAATGACACTATAACATACTTAAAGGGATTGTCCAACAAGAAGGTCTAACAATTTTAAATATCTATGCTCCTAACATTAGAACAGCTAATTATATAAGCCAGTTAATAACAAAAGCAAAGAAAAACATTGACAGTAATATGATAATAGTTGGGGACTTTAACACTCCCCTCCCTGAAATGGACAGATCTTCTAAGCAAAAAATCAACAAGGAAATAAAGGCTTTAAATAACACAGTGGGGGACCCCTGGGTGGCTCAGTGGGTTAAAACCTCTGCCTTCAGCCTAGGTCATGATCCCAGGGTCCTGGGATCGAGCCCCACATCGGGCTCTCTGCTCAGCAGGGAGCCTGCTTCCTCCTCTCTCTCTGCCTGCCTCTCTGCCTACTTGTGATCTCTGTCTGTCAAATAAATAAATAAAATGTTTTTAAATAAATAAATAAATAACACAGTGGACCAGCTGGTCATTACAGACATAGAACATTCCATTCCAAAGCAACAGAATACACATTCTTCTGTAGTGCACATGGACATTCTCCAGAATAGATCACATCCTGGGTCACAAATCAAGTCTCAACTGGTACCAAAAGACTGGGATCATTCCCTGCATATTTTCAGACCACAATGCTTCGAAACTAGAACTCAGTCACAAGAGGAAAATTGGAAGTTACTCAAATACATGGAGGCTAAAGAGCATCCTACTAAAGAATGAATGGGTCAACCAGGAAATTAAAGAAGATTTGAAGTAATTCATGGAAACAAATGAAAATGAAAACTAAACTGTCCAAAATCTTTGGGATGTAGGAATAGCAGTCCTAAGAGGGAAGTATATAGTAATAAAAGGCTTTCTCAAGATACAAGAAAGGTCTCAGATACACAACCTAACCCTACACTGAAAGGAGTTGGGGAAGGAACAGCAAATAAAGCCTAAGCTCAGCAGGAGAAGAGAAATATTAAAGATTGGAGCAGAACTAAATTCAATAGAAACCAAAAGAACAGTAGGACAGATCGACAAAACCAGGAGCTTGTTCTTTAAAAGAATTAATTGTAAGGGCCTGGTTGGCCAGAGGGAGTCATTTTGTGTTTATATAGTGAATTTGATTGACCCTATGCAGTAAACTTAGATTGACCCTGCCCCTCCCAGAGGAACTTACTTGCAAAGCCTAGATACAGGGACCGGTCAGGCCAGGTGAAGACGTCCAATCATGGGATATGGGCGTGCATATATCTACTAGAGTAAATTGAAATTCAGTTGGCCACCCGTGTGTTACCTAGAAGTTTTTTTCTGTGTGTGGCAGACCTAGCATGACTGTGTAGTTTTCTCTGTGTATTGCAATCTCATTGGCCACCTGTGTATAGCCCAGCTAAACTACCTCTATAAAAGTTGGTTTGTGAGGCTGGGAGGGGTCGCCTCTTGGCAAGAGACGGCCCTATCGGTCAGTTTGATTCTCGATGCTTGGCGCGAAATAAAGCTTTGCTTGACCTTCGCTTTGTATCAGTCTCGCTCCTTTGATTACGGACCCTAACATTAATAAGATTGATAAACCCATAGCCAGATTTATCAAAAAGAGAAGAGAAAGGACCTAAAGTAATAAACTCATGAATGAAAGAGAAGAGATCACAGCCAACACCAAGGAAATAAAAACAATTATAAGAACATGTTATAGACAAGTATACACCAGCAAATTAGACAATCTAGTAGAAATGGATGCATTCCTAGAGACATATAAACTACCAAAACTGAACCAGGAAGAAATAGAAAACCTGAACAGACCTATAACCAGCAAGGAAATTGAAGCAGTAATCAAAAGTCTCCCAACAAAATGCTCAGGGCTAGATGGCTTCCCAGTGAAATTCTACCGAACATTTAAAGAATTAATACCTATTTTCCTGAAACTCTTCTAAAATAGAAAACAGAAATGGAAGGAAAGCTCCTAAACTCATTTTATGAGGCCAGGAGTACCTTGATCCCAAAACCAGACAAAGACCCCATCAAAAAGGAGAATTACATACTAATATCCCTGATGAGTATGGATGCAAAAATTCTCATCAAAATACTAGCCAATAGGATACAACAGTACATTAAAAGGTTGTGGGATATATTCTGGGTTGCAGGCTTGGTTCAAGATCTGCAAAGTTGGCTCAACATCCACAAAACAATCTATGTCATACAATACATTAATAAAAGAAAGAACAAGAATTTATGATAGTCTTAATAGATGCAAAAAAGCATTTGAAAAAATACAGCATCCTTTCTTGATTAAAACTCTTCACAGTGTAGTGATAGAGGGTACATACCTCAATATCATAAAAGCCATTTATGAAAAACTCACAGCAAATATCATTCTCAATGGGGAAAAAAACGGAAAGCTTTTTCCCTAAGGTCAGAAATGCAGGGATGTCTACTATCACCACTACTGTTCAACATAGTACTAGAAGTCCTAGCCTCAGCGACCAGGCAATAAAAAGAAATAAAAGGCATTTGTATCGGCAAAGAAGAAGTCAAACTCTCTTTGCAGATGACATATCCTTTATGTGGAAAACCCAGAAGACCCTATCCCAAAACTGCTAGAACTCATACAGGAATTCAGTAAAGTGTCAGTATACAAAATCAATACACAAAAATCAGTTGCATTTTTATATACCTACAACAAGATAGAAGACAGAGAAATTAAGGAGTCGATCCCATTTACAGTTGCACCCAAAACTATAATACCTAGAAATAAATCTAACCAAAGAGGCAAAGAATCTATACTCAAAAAGCTATAAAATACTCATGAAAGAATTTGAGGAAGACACAAAGAAAAGGAAAAACGTTCCAAGCTCATGGGTTGAAAGAACAAATATTGTGAAAATGTCTGTACTACCTAGAGCAGTCTACACATTTAAGGCAATCCCTATCAAAATACCATTAACTTTTTTCAAAGAAATTTCACAAATAATCCTAATTTTATATAGAACCAGAAAAGCCCCCACCTAGCCAGAGGAATTTTGAAAAAGAAAACCAAAGCTGGCAGAATCACAATTCCAGACTTCAAGCTATATTACAAAGCTGTTATCATCAAGACAGTTTGGTACTGGCATGAAAACAAACACATAGATCAATGGAACAGACTAGAGAGCCCAGAAATGGATCCTTAGCTCTATGGTCAACTAATCTTCGACAAGGCAGGAAAGAATGTCCAATGAAAAAAGACAGTCTCTTCAACAAATGGTGCTGGGAAAATTGGACAGACAGTTGCAGAAGTACGAAACTGGGGAATTTCCTTACACCACATGCAAAAATAGACTCAAAGTGAATGAAAGACCTCAGTGTGAGACAGGAGTCCATCAAAATCCTTGAGCAGAACACAGGCAACAACCTCTTCGACCTAAACTGCAGCAACTTCTTCCTGGACACATTGCCAAAGGCAAGGGAAGCAAGGGCAAAAATGAACTATTGGGACTTAATCAAGATAAAACTCTTTTTCACAGCAAAGGAAAACAAAACCAATAGACAACTGACAGGATGGGAGAATATATTTGCAAATGACATATCAGATAAAGGGCTGGTATCCAAAATCTATAAAGAACTTATCAAACTCAATACCCAAAGAACAAATAATTCCATCAAGAAATGAGCAGAAGACATGAACAGACATTTCGGCAAAGAAGACATCCAGATGGCCAACAGACACATGAAAAAGTGCTCAGTATCCCTCAGCATCTGGGAAGAAGAAATCAAGACTATAGTGACATACCACCTCACACCAGTCAGAATGGCTAAAATTAACAAGTCGGGAAATGACAGGTGTTGGCAAGGATGCGGAGAAAGGGGAACTCTTCTACACTATTGGTGGGAATGTAAGCTGGTGTAGCCACTCTGGGAAACAGTATGGAGGGCCATCAAAAATTGCTACCCTAAGACCCAGCAGTCACACTACCCTAAAGATACAAATGTAGTCACCTGAAGGGGCACATGCACCCCAATGTTTATAGCAGCAATGTCCACAATAACCAAACTATGGAAAGAGCCTTAATGTCCATTAGCAGGTGAATGGATAAAGAAGGTGTGGTATATATATATACAATGGAATACTATGCAGCCATCAGAACCCCGAAATCTTGCTATTTGCAATGGCATTGATGGAACTAGAGGGTATTTTGCTATGCGAAGTAAGTCAATTAGAGAATTACCATTATATGATTCTCACTGATTTGAGGAATTTGAGAAACAAGAGATCGGATCGTAGGGGAAGGGAAGGAAAAATGAAACAAGACAAAACCAGAGAGGGAGACAAACCTTAAGACACTCTTAATGTCAGGAAACAAACTGAGGGTTGCTGAAGGGAAGGGGAGTGCAAGGAATGGGGTGGCTGGGTGATGGACATTGAGGAGGTTATGTGGTATGGTGAGTGCTGTGAATTGTGTAAGACTGATGAATCACAGACCTGCACCCCTGAAACAAATAATGCATTATATGTTAATAAAAAAATAAAAATAAAGAAACTATTTTTATTTAATAATAAAACTTCATTTTTATGAATGATAAATTTACTTTCCTATTCTGGTATATTTCATATTTACTGAAATATATAGCAGTATGGGTTAAGAGTCATTAACTATATACTGACTGCATGGAATTGGTATGAAAATCCTTCATGTTTAAGTAAAATTTCAATAAATTTCTAATGTTTTCTACTCTTAAAAACTGAATTAAAAACAAATATGGCTATCAAGAAAACACAGCTTTTCCAAAATATATATAATTAGTAGATACAGTTCAAATATATGGTTTACATTTTAAAGATTTTTCTCTTTTTTTAAACAAAGGTCCATTTTAGCTTCTTATCTTCTGAAGGAGAAGCTCAACATCTTGGGCAAGTTGGGGTGTCTGCTAAGCTGTGCAGGTTCTGTTGTGCTGATTATCCACTCCCCAAAATCCGAGAGTGTCACTACTCAGGCTGAACTGGAAGAGAAGCTGACTAATCCAGGTAACTCCTTTGTAGCAACACTGCCAAGAGAACCTGCTTGTCAGTATGATCCTTCCAGGCATAGGCTGGAATTGACTTACCTATGGTCTGTTCTCCTAGACCCTCTGTTTGACTTTGCCTGTGAGTGGCCCTCAACTGTGTCCTGCAGGCTATAGCATCCCTCACTCCTGCTGCCCCAGGTATGGGAATAGGCCTGGTGGTCCCTGTGTTCCAGACCTTGCATATGCACTCCATGATGTTCCGGACCTCTTCTGCTTTCTTCTGGACCTTGGAGGCCTGGTGCGGGTCACTGCATCATCTGGCCCCCTCCACAACAGTCTCATCCATTCCAGCCTCCCTTCCACTCCCACCCAACTCCTGTTTACCATGGCCTTCCCATTCCCCTACCTCCCATGACTCACATTCCCCGCATATCTCCCCCTACAGCCTCCCACTTCTCCCCACTTCCCAGTTTTCCTACCCTACCTCTTTCTTGCATTCCTGCTATCACTGTTTCTTGGTGTTATTCCTTCTGGGGTCTGGTTGGGTCAGGTTCCTTTCAGGTCCACTTTGTGTCCAAGCCTCTGCACTTCCCTCTGATGTGAAGCTTAGAGCTGAGAGCCAGTTTGATTTATCTTTAGATATCCCATAGAAATCTCTCTGTGTTTTTTTGACATACTATATATTTCTTGACAAATGCTATATAAAAAAAAGCAACAGTCTACCAAATTATACCAGCCTAAAGTATAGATTCTCTTAAATTATTCCCAGTAGACAATCTTAATGTTGTTTACCAACAATTTTAGACAGGTACCAGCACAAAACTGCATCCATGCGAATATCCCAAATCCAGACATCTCTGGGCCACAAAAAAGCTGACCATTCTTTTACATCTCTCAACAGGCCATGACTGAGTTTGCAGCAGAAATTTATGTAAAATATAAAATTTCTGTAAAATAATAAAAATTTCATAATGAAATTAGCCAAGGCTATTTTTCTATAATCTGTAAATACTTAGTATTATTTTATTTACTTCATCCTATAAAAGCCAAAATATTTCCAAAACTGTGAGAAACGAGAGTACAAATACATGAAAAAAATCAGAAAACTGGATATGAATGTCCTGCTGAATTTACTTTATGTAATTTTCAGAACGATGTATCTTGTTTTGTTTTGTTTTCTTTGAGTGGGGGCTGCAGAGGGAGAAGGAGAGAGAATCTCAAGCAGATTCTTCTCTGAGCCTGGAGCCTAACTCCAGGCTTGATCTCACAACCCTGAGATCATGACCTGAGCCGAAACAGAATCAGATGCTTAACAGACTGGGCCACCCAGGTGCCCAAGGGCCTCTTACTTTTTGATAAATCTGGATGTTACCAGTATATTCAGGTACTAACTTAAAAAAAAAAAAAAGTCTAATTTGAATACTACCATAACAATTTGATGTGAAGATACAATGCCAGTAAAAAGATCTTTTTTTTTTTTTAGAGATTTTATTTATTTATTTGACAGATAGAGCTCACAAGTAGGCAGAGAGGCAGGCAGAGAGAGAGGGGGAAGCAGGCTCCCTGCTGAGCAGAGAGCCGCATGTGGGGCTCGATCCCAGGACCCTGGGATCATGACCTGGGCCGAAGGCCGAGGCTTATCCCACTGAGCCACCCAGGCGCCCCAAGATTTTTGTTTTTAACATGAATAACTTTGTTTTAACCTGGAATATAAATTGATATTATCTTATGCACTTAATGTATTAAGTTAAAGAGGTTTCTAGTTTTTAAAAATTTTTTAAAATATATATTTTTTAAAGATTTTATTTATTTATTTGACACAGAGAGATCACAAGTAGGCAGAGAGGCAGGCAGAAGGGGTGGGGGAAGCAGGCTCCCTGCTGAGCAGAGAGCCCGATGCGGGCCTCAATCCCAGGACCCTGAGATCATGACTTGAGCTGAAGGCAGAGGCTCAACCCACTGAGCCACGCAGGCGACCAAGGTTTCTAGTTTTCTTTCTTTCTTTTTTTTTTTTTTTTTAAAGATTTTATTTATTTATTTGACAGAGAGAGATATCACAAGTAGGCAGAGAGAAAGGAAGGGAAGCAGGCCCCCCGCTGAGCAGAGAGCCCACTGCGGGGCTCGATCCCAGTACCCTGAGATCATGACCTGAGCCGAAGGCAGCGGCTTAACCCACTGAGCCACCCAGGCGCCCCAGGTTTCTAGTTTTTAAAAATTTTTTTCTAAGGGTGGAAAACCAGAATTAATTTTTTTTAAAAATGATTTTATTTATCTATTTGACAGAGAGAGAGAGAGAGAGCACATCTAAGTAGAGCAGCAGGGAGAGGGAGAGAGAGAAGCAGGCTCTCTCCACTGAGCAGGGAGACCGACGTGGGGCTCGATCCCAGGACCCTGAAATCATGATCTGAGCCGAAGGCAGTCACTTAACCAACTGAGCCACCCAGGCGCCCCCAGAATGAATTTTTTGTCAAATAATTGCCTGAGAAGAAATTTTAAGGTCATTTTCCTGGATCCTCCCCCAGAACAGAACTCCATAGTTCCTTTTTCTTACCTTTGTTTGATAGGGGACTCCCACAGCCTGTCTGGTGCATGGCCATGCTCTTCCTATCCCTGTCAGGCCCAGCTCCTAGTACCTCCTTTACAATCTCAGATTGAAGTGGAAATTACAACCTCTTTGTTCATGTAATTTCAAAGCAGATTTTCAATATGATGCCCTAACTAATATGAAGGGGAAATTGCAGGTTGGTACTTTATAATAAAACAATGCTCAGGGGCGCCTGGGTGGCTCAGTGGGTTAAAGCCTCTGCCTTCAGCTCGGGTCATGATCCCAGGGTTCTGGGATAGAGCCCCGCGTCGGGCTCTCTGCTCCGCAGGGAGCCTGCTTTCTCCCCTCTCTCTCTCTGCCTGCCTCTCTGCCTACTTGTGATTTCTCTCTCTCTGTCAAATGAATAAAATCTTTAAAAAAAAAAAAAAAAAACAATGCTCAGGTATGACTATAGAAGACATACTAAAACCCGCAGACCCCATGCCATGTGGAGTTGCTGACACCCTGGCAGCTACAAATACAGACACATAGGGGGTGTCATGCTGTTAACTAAAACACTCAGCGGATATTGCCATCAGCAGTGGAATCCTCTGAAATGGAGAATAACTCTTGATGAAGTTCTGAAAAATGCAGTGCTTATTAAATATATGAAAAAATTATTTTATTTTATATATAAACTGGGTCCTAGACTGTGGTAATTTAAAAAAAATATTTTATTTATTTATTTGACAGAAATCACAAGTAGGCAGAGAGGGAGGCAGAGAGAGGGGGGAAGCAGGCTCCCCACTGAGCAGAGAGCCCAACGTGGGGCTCGATCGCAGGACCCTGAGATCATGACCCGAGCTGAAGGCAGAGGCTTAACCCACTGAGCCACCCAGGTGCCCCTAGGCTGTGGTAATCTTAAGCGTATTTTTCACTTACAAGTCCAAGGAGACAATCAGAAGTTGTGAGGAGAATGGGATGATTTTTGATTGTGTGAAACTATCTCCATATCCTAGGCTCCATGGCCTTTATCTACTATATGTAGTCTTTGATCACTGCAACAGCCACAGATACTCCTACAGTTTTTTCACATGTTCCTTAAGAAACCTCCCATTGTGGCCACACACACTGGAACACCGTCTGCCTAGGTTTTTTGAATTGACTCTAAAGTACAATCATCTGTTTTCCAGTGTTTGTGGGCTATCTGTGCATCGTGCTGCTTATGCTGCTGCTGCTCATCTTTTGGATTGCACCAGCCCATGGGCCCACCAACATCATGGTCTACATCAGTATCTGCTCCTTGCTAGGGAGTTTCACCGTGCCTTCCACCAAGGGCATCGGGCTGGCGGCCCAAGACATCTTCCACAACAACCCATCCAGTCAGCGGGCCCTCTGCCTGTGCCTGGTGCTTCTGGCTGTGCTCGGTTGCAGCATCATCGTCCAGTTCAGGTACATCAACAAGGCGCTTGAGTGCTTCGACTCCTCTGTGTTTGGGGCCATCTACTACGTCGTGTTCACCACCCTTGTCCTGCTAGCCTCGGCCATCCTCTTTCGGGAATGGAGCAACGTGGGCCTGGTGGACTTCTTGGGTATGGCCTGTGGGTTCACCACTGTCTCTGTTGGGATTGTCCTTATACAGGTGTTCAAAGAGTTCAATTTCAACCTTGGGGAGATGAACAAATCTAATATGAAAACAGACTAGGATGCAACAGGGGTTTGGGTGGCTCAAGGAATAGGAAATGAATGTGGTTTCTGGCTCTTGTTTGATGTGAAGTGGAAGAGACCCTAATCAATGGTATTAAAGTTGCTTGCATGTTAATGGGTGGTCTGATGGACAGTGGGAGCATCACTCAGCACCAGGGCGGGGGCTCAGCCCTTTGCAGTCTGAAGTTGCTAAATGGTTGCCTGGGCATCATCTCTCTCTGATGAGAGGAATCTCATGTTCATTGCCATTAACCTGGAAGCTTTCATGAATACCTTTTCCTTTTAAAATATTTTAACATTATTTAATAGAAAATAAAAATGGGCTCTTTCTGATTAGTCTTTGCAGGGAGTAGATATTCTTATTTAGAAGATTACTTTGGAAATGGGAGAAATTGTTGTCTTGAAGTATGACTATGACAATACAGTAAATGTGTCCGTAGTTGTGTTATTTTGCATTAAGCATGTATAACATTCAGGTACCTCATCCAAATGAGAAGTATATACATTTAATTTTTTTTAATCCTCTAATGAGCTGACTCTCCCACCCCCGACTCCAAGACATTTTAATTGAAAATAGAGAATACATGAACATGATACAGAGTTCCATTCACAGGATGACTTTCAACAGCTCAAATCAATTTCAGTGCCTTTATCACTTGAACTCTTCACTTAATTTGATGATTACTATGTGTATGTTCTCTTAGATTAGAATAACTCTTTGATTATACTTTAATATTTCACTAATCCAAATATAAATATGTAAAGCATTTAGAAATAACAATATATTCATTTGTTGGAAGAAAGTCAAGGCGAAAGACACGTAAGAGCAAATTGATCCTTTTAGCATGTAGTTATTATCCAATTAAAGACAATTGACTTAAATAGCATAAGATTTTATTTGCATTCAGTCTATGCACCTGGGACCCAGTATCACATATATCCATGTTCTCTTTCAGTGGCCATTCAGAAGAAATAAATTATTTAACTTGATAATAACACTGTTAGATGAGAGAGTAACTGTTTAATAGCATATATATCAAGTTCCCTATAATAAAGGAACAGATTAAAGGATACAGTGAAGCTCAGTCTAATTTCTGCAAATTGGAACACATATAGTAAGTTTTCAAAAGAATTTCTATCAAAAATGAAAACAATTAACATATCTATCTCCCTGTTGTTTGAGATGGCAGAGCATCCTACAGTTCATCACCCAACCTCTCATTAAGCTTCTGAAATGCAAAATAGCCACTAACTATGCCAGTATTCAGATCAAACAGATCATTCATCTGTTTATAGTAACCTTGTATGTATATTAAATGGGAGCAAAGCACAAAGTGATGCAAATTATTTCATTAAGATATAATGTACTTCATGTGCAGTGTTTTATCTAAATAGGGAACTGTGTCAAGTTGGAAGATGGGATTGGGTAAGGTAGAGTTGGAGAACTAGAATATCAAATTTAATAATACCCAATTGAAGTTACTAAGGGAAAAAAAAATTTTTTTCAGGCAAAAAGAACATTTCTAAAGACCAAAGAAATTGTTCCCCAGAGTGTTGAACGAAAAAGCTAAATGAAATGAGGATAGTTTAACATAAAGTGAAGAACACCTTTATGAATTAAAAGTAAATCTGATGATTGTGGGTTGTCAGGGCTTAATGAACTGAGAGCAGCAACAAAATTGTTTTAAAATTTTTTACATCTTATATTCAGTTAGTTAATAAATATTCAAAAGTCCCTCACTCTTTTTATCAGCTCTTGAAGGTTTTTTTATTACGTGGTATTTTTAGGAATGCAAGCCTTAATTTATTGAACTGAACTTTGGAAAATGTTATGTAGTTGTATCAGTATACTTTTAGGCATGAAAATAGTTTCCTAGATAAGGAGTTTGAGATATTAAAAGAATACATGTGATAACACAAGTATACTGAGAAAGTACATGTGTCTTATAGAAATTATCTTATTTATTTTGTTATAATTTACAGGTGAAGATTAGTTTAAATTCATTTATTAGTGTTTCTCATTATATTTTAATTCACAGTTTTACCATGGGTATTCAGGGGTGATATTTTCTGGATGATTACCCCTATGATTTTTTAGAGTATAACAAAATCTGAAAGTAGTAATAGCAGGTCTCTTCTTCAGGGTGACTTGTTCTGGAACAGTTAGACTCTCCTAGTTTTAGCAGATTATTTTGGTAGGATGCACAGCTTTCCTTCCAGTAAACAAAGTTCTTATGATTGTATTTCAAGTGTGTGACTCTAGCCTCAAATAGTTGACATGACCAGCAGTCTAATAACCTAATTTTCAAGTTTGACATAGAGCATATAACTTGACTTGAAATTATTATTATTTTTACAGATTCACATTTCCATAATTTGGAATTGCAAAGAAAAAAGCCTCAAGGGAGAGTTTAGGGGAGGGCCTACAATGGGAATGGGTCTCATTGGTCTCTCCAAAAGTAAATACATATAAAACATTTCCATTATTATACTATTCCTTGGGTTTTATCTCTGATAAAGTAAGAAAAAAAATACCTACTGTCTATTTGTTTTCAAGCTTCCTCTAAAATCTTATGTTTCTGATCACAATTTGCAAATTTATTCTGGATAGATACTTAAATAAGCCATTTCTCTCCTCTACTGTTCAATCAATGCTTTGTTTTCTTATCTCAATCTTTATATTTAAAAAGATTGCTTTCTTGTTTTGTTCATTCGGAGTTATCACTGAGACCACCCTGGGCATTTTGCTGTTTGGGAGGACCATTCCATGTGTTTAGAGAAGGTTCATAAGAGGAAGGGCATTCTCCTCCTTGCCACACATACAGCAAGAATGTCACTATGATATTTTCATACTGGAATGTTAGTGAAATATATTTTCCTGTTTTTGGTTCAGCAATAAGAAATACTCTTTCAATTCCTAATTTTCAAGCCAATTAGTTATACTCAGTTTTATTTCCAGAAGTTCATTCCAGCTGTAGTAGGTTGAGTTTTGTTCTTTTTCTTTGGGTTTCATGTCTGATGGAAGAGAACACTATTAACATGTGCAGTTACCCCTCCCCCTCCTCCTTCCTTGACAGCTCCTCTCTTTGTAAATACTGTGCTCACTTCTAGAAGCTAGTTCCCTAGGCATTTATAAAGCACTGAGATGCAGGATCTCCCAGGTATGGACAAACACTTTGGTTCATGGAGACCAAGATGTTGATGAGCTGCGTAGTTCTTGTTGGAACATGATACCTCTCTTTTCCAAGCTGCTCAACTAATCTAGAAGAGGGGAGAAAGTGCTCCGATTGTTTACAGAGCCATGCCCATTGCTCTTCTTTGTTGCCTACTTGATCCTGATTTAGGCCTCTTGTACAGAGTAGGAAACCAGAGAGAGAAAAATGCTTTAGTTTAGATCTGTTCACAACTATCTGATTGGTTCCAGTGGTCTGAAGGATTTGTCCTTCTCACTGTGTTTGAGACACCAAGGAAGTAGTAGTTCACCCATCAAGCAGGATTAGATGGAATCTTGGTGTTCCGCCTTCTCAGGGACCAAAAATGTAACATTAACAACTTAGCATCAACCTTCTTCCCAAGGACATGTCCATGTTAGTTTTCATATGTTTTACTCATATTCATAGCTAGAGGTCTGTTAACCTGAGTTGGAAAGAGAAAAGATCTAGTTACACACCAGTCACACACCATAAAACAGTTTATCATATAAAATACCTCAACTTTCTGTATTCCTCATTTCCACCTCACAGTTGTACTGGTGATGAATTTTAAGGGTCTGTCCTTTAGCTTTGAGGTGATTTTTCACATCTGGCCAGATTCTTATACCTCCATCATATACTTGAAAAGATTAAGAATTAGAGGAATGAGAATGAGAATTTGGCCCAGTATCACTACCTGTTTATTTTCATACACATTTCTCACATGCTATTAAATGCAACAAGAGAATTATATTTTAAGAAAATGTAACTTTATGTTACATCAAAAAATGTTGTCTAGTAAAAAATTGATACTCCGTAGAACAATGATCATGTAAATAAATCTATTTCAAATGTACCCAATGTGATAAAAAGCATAGTCTAGGGCCCAGAGCATGAGCCAGGGAGAAGGATTTATTTGTTCTTTTCTCTATTTTTCCTTGAATTGTGCAACTCTAGGTGAGTCACTTAACCTTTCTGTGCCTCAGTTTCTCTACCTCTAAAGGGGTGAGATGGTTCTCCAAATCACCTGTTTTAGAGTGCTCACACTTTCAGCGTGTGTTGATAGCTT
The DNA here is from genome assembly GCF_009829155.1 of Mustela erminea. Classification (NCBI taxonomy): domain Eukaryota; kingdom Metazoa; phylum Chordata; class Mammalia; order Carnivora; family Mustelidae; genus Mustela; species Mustela erminea. The sequence goes on from NC_045618.1 coordinate 28,041,759, forward strand.
CAGACAAGAGTGTTCTGTGCAGGATTGCTCTGGAGTGATACAGTGGAAGCTTAGCTTGCACTGGGCATCCTGTTTGCTCAGGACTGTGTTACTGACATGCAGCTTCAAGCACTGAGTAAGCAAAGGAAGTGCTGGGTGTAAAGTTTGCACGATTCCACGAAGCTTTAATTTTCCTTTTTTTTATTTTAAAAGGAAGGGTTTTTTTTAAAATATTCTATTATAAAATATGGAAATTAAACAGGGACTTTAAAAGGCTGCACTGAAAGATCACATTCTGTTGGTGTGATGAGATTTTCTGACATTCTGCATAGGTTTATGTTCTGCAGAAGATTCAGTGACCTGTGAACCAGATCGATTCTGTTGTGTTAGATTTATAATGAATGATGCTGAACTTCCTGCTTGCAAGCAACTCAACCCTGACCATGAACTACCTGATACCAGGTAAATGTCAGGAGCTCCCAAACCACTAGTGCCAAAAGGTCACGTTGAAAAGTTCAGACTCTTTCTTTTATTTGTCAAAATATGATAATTTGACTCCCACTCCCATGTCAGTGTTTTTGCACTTTGGAATAATTTAAGGGTACTGTTTTTCAGTAGTATTCCCTAGTGTTTTTGCCTTTTTAAATGATAAACATTTCTTTCTTGTAAAATGGAATATAACCGTGAAGGAGATGATGACTAGATTTAAAAAAAAAAATGTAACATGTTGATTGTTTGCTTAAGTTTTTTTTTCCTGTAAATGTATCAGGGGAGCTTCCAATTAGCATACATACACACATTGTCAATGGCTAAGACTTGCTTATATTTTGCTTTATAGAAGTAGTCACAGCATGTTGTAATTGCCTTATGTAAATATGAAAGGCTATTTATTAAGTTTTCCAATAATATTTATTAATCTGTATGTGTTTTAAAATAAAATAACTTATTTCTAGCTGAACACTCGTTACTTTTTTTTACCCACTACTTGAAATGTTCATGCAGTCTCAGGTTCCCTATCATTCTAATGAATTCCTCAATTAAATGTTTCCCATTTTCTTTATAGAAACAAATAGCCCAGGTCCCCATCATGATATAGAAAATGTCTACTTGTGAATATCTTAGGGAGCAAATCCATGATATGTTTAGGAATTTATCATCTAGTGATTACCTTCTGATAAAATGAAATGATGGTATTAAAGAAAAGCAGCTATGTTTTAACATGTTAATGCATTTTACATGTTTGGGAGCATGGAACCTGACATTTTATCATATTTTAAGCACATAGAAAACTAGAGAATCATAACATATTTTAAAACTATAAGGGTCTTTGGAAATCTTGTTATTAATCTTTATTAGTGTCCTGTAAGTCACTTTATTAAGTGGAAAAATATTGGATGCCTGGGTCTCATTTTGGGTCAGGTCAGGATCTCAGGGTCATGAGATCGAGTCTCCATTCTGGGTGTGGAGCTCGCTTAATTCAGTCACTTCTTCTCCTTTTGCACCCCCACAAATAAAAAAAGGAAAAAAGTTTTATTTGAACAAAAATATGTATTTTTGAGGCTCTGTCCAGAAGGATTTAATTACTCACACTTTTATTTTTTATTTATTTTTTTTTAAAAGATTTTATTTATTTATTTGACAGACAGAGATCACAAGTAGGCAGAGAGGCAGGCAGAGAGAGAGAGAGAGAGGGAATCAGGCTTCCTGCGGAGCAGGGAGCCCGATGCGGGGCTCGATCCCAGGACCCTGAGATCATGACCCGAGCCGAAGGCAGCAGCCCAAACCACTGAGCCACCCAGGCGCCCCTACTCACACTTTTAAAAGCAGATTTTATTTATGTGTTTATTTTTTAAATATTTTATTTATTTATTTGAAAGAGAGAGAATGAGAGAGACAGCATGAGACAGGGGAGGGTTAGAGGGAGAAGCAGACTCCCTGCTGAGCAGGGAGCCCGATGTGGGACTTGATCCGAGGACTTCAGGATTATAAATGAGCTGAAAGCAGTTGCTTAACCAGTTGAGCCACCCAGGCACCCCATAAGATGGACCCCATAAGGCGGACTTTACTTAATCTCTACACCCAATGTAGGGCTCCAACTTAAACCCCACGAACAAGAGTTGCATGCACCATCAGCTGAGCCAGACAGGCACTTCTAATAACTTATATTTTGATCAAAGTATAACTATATAGAAATTGGGAAAAAACATTTTTAAAAACCATCAAATGTTTCTATGGATACCCCTTTTCACATAGGTTTTTGGGGTTGTGAAATGGATAAGTGCTAAATTCTACAAAGACCTGCCCTGATTGGTTACTAGCACGGAACTGTTCTAGCTTCTAGCCAAGAACAGTAGTAACTAGTAGCTCTGTATCTAGTTCTGAGGTTTATATAAAATCAGGCATGCTCCCTGCCCTCCAAAGAGCTTATGTTCTAGTTCCTCTGTTGCTAAATCATGTGCCTGTCTGATGACCCTGAGGCATGACATTTATTGACAACTTTGTTGTAATGGTAATCACACTGGTACACTGTATTTCCAACCTCATGTGGTAGTTTCATAAAGGTTTTTTATGTTGGAGAGCTGAGGCACAGTCAAGAAATAAGTAAAAAGATATTTTTTATCTGTATTAGCAGTTGAGAAGGAAAGGAGTCATTTCAGCTGAGAAAATTTGAAAGTTGGGATTGGAATTGCACCATGGCAAACAGGATAGGAGGGATGATGTTAATCAAGTAACACAACAAATCCATATGAAATAACTGAGATGAAGGAACAGAAGATGGAGAATAATTCAAACCATAGTTACCTGTCTATAAAATGGAATCCTTTTATTTTTAATGATGATGTTTGGGGGATCTTAGTGTCCTCCTTACTCTAATTTGGTATGCTTATTCACTGTATTGTTTTTCTATTGCTGCTCCAACAAATTACCACCAACTTTTTGGCTTAAAACAACACAAATTTACTATCTTACAGTTCCAAAGGTCAGAAATACAACACAAATTTGGGCTAAAATCAAGGTGTGGGCAAGATAATATTCCTCCTGGAAGCTCTTAATAAGAATCTGTTCTCTGCCTTTTTCAGAAGAGGCCTTGCATATTCTTTGGTCCATTCTCCTTTCTCTATCTCCAAAGCCAGCAATGTTGCACCTCTCTGACCCTTCTTCCATTCATATCTCATTCTCTGACTCTGACACTTTTGCCTTCTTCTTACAAAGACCTTTGTGATTATTTTGGACCGACTTAGACATCAAGGATTATCTCCCCATCTTGAGACCCTTAATTTAATGATGCCTGCAATGTTCCTTTTGCCTGTAAGGTAAAAGTCACATGTTCTGAAGGTTAGGACTGTGGACATCTTTAGAAGGTGGGGCATAATTCTGCCTACCATATCCGCTCACCATTTTATTAAATGAGGCAATTATTAAAAGCCAATTCCTGGCTTTTAATGAATATCCTAGTACTCAACCTAAATTTACTTCAAGTTATTACTGTCTTTTTCATAGAAATTTCCTCTCTCCTCCCAACAAATGTTTTGGAAAATGCCCTACTACATTTCTAAGTCATCTATGGTCTTGAGTAAACTTAATAATATTAATTGGAAAACATTTATATAATACTAACCCTTTAAAATACAAAAGATACCAGAGGGGAAGTGGGTGGTGGCGGAGGAGATGGGTTAAACAGGTGGTGGGGATTAAGGAGGGCCCTTATTGTGATGAGCACATAGTGATGTGTAGAAGTATTGAATCACTATATTGTACACCTGAAACTAATATTACACTGTATGTTAACTAACTGGAATTTGAATAAAAACTTTTAAAAAATACATACATACATACACACATATGTACGTAAAATGCCACTATCTACTTTGGAAGGACAAAAGGCAAATTTAGTGATAGGGAGTTGAGCTAAAGAAAAAATAACAATCTATTTTGCTGTTATGCTCCTGGCTGGCCTCTGTGGTAACAAAACCAAAACACAGAAGAGCAACTAAAGAACAATTTATATATGAGAAACTATTTGATTTACATAATTTTTAAAAACACTGTTTATTAAAGAAGTCTTGCTTATACTTCTATAACAAAGATTTTCATAGCTTTATTGAGGTGTAATCAACATACTCTAAATTGAACATATGTAAAATATACATTGGGTAGGTTTTAATACATGTTGTATTATAGGATGAAAGCATCACCATGAGTAAAACTGAACATATCCATCACCTCAAAGTTTCTTTTTGCCGCATTGTAATCCTTCTGCTCTTACTGTCTCTTTTACTCCCAGTCAACCATCTACTTTCTGCTGCTACATTATTACCTTCCATTTCCTAGAATTTTATAGAAGCATATAATTGTTCATTATATACTTTCAGACTGGCTTCTTTCACTTACCAAAATTATTTTGAGAATTAGCCATGTTATAGCATGTATTGACAGTTCATTCCTTTTATTGTTCAGTGGTATTCTATTATATGGATATACCATATTTGTTTTGTTATAGGATATTTGAGTTATTTCCATTTTTTTAGACATTACAAATAAAGCTGCTATTGAATGTTCATTTACAAGTCTTTTAATGGATATATGCTTTCATTTCTCTTGGGTAAATATCTAGGAATAGAAAAGCTGGGTCATATGGTTGATATATGTTTAACTTTTTAAGGAACTGCCAAACTGTTTTCCAAGGGCACTGTTTTATATTCCAACAGCAGTATATGTAAAGGAAATTGATTTTTAAAAAATGTAAAAATATTTATGGTCAATGCTTGAACACTATGTAAGTTGTGTAACATCGTGTGCTGGAGAAGTGGTCTGGACATTGAAGGAGCGTGCATAATGTTAGCAGGTATATTATATACACTTATAAAAACAATGTACTGAGTAATGTGACTCTTAAGTGGGAGGTCCAAATAAATGTGAGAGGAGACTGTGAGCTACAACAAAGAAAGAAAGCTGATTAGATGAGACAGGGCTTTGCCGGAATGATTAGAATACTGGCAGAAAAGACCCGCAAGCAAATTCCTTAGGTTAACATAATTTGTAAGCATTTTCTTTTTTTTAAGAGTCTATCTATTTGAGGGGTGCCTGAGTGGCTCAGTGGGTTAAAGCCTCTGCCTTCAACTCAGGTCATGATCCTGGGGTCCTGGGATCGAGCCCCACAACAGGCTCTCTGCTTAGCAGAGAGCCTGCTTCCCTTCCTCTCTCTCTGCCTGCCTCTCTGCCTACTTGTGATCTCTGTCAAATAAATAAATAAATAAATCTTTAAAAAAAAAAAAAGAGTCTATCTATTTGAGAGAGAGAGGGAGAAGCAGGCTGCCTGCTGAGCAGAGAGCCTGACATAGGACTCCTTCCCAGAACTCCATCATGACCCAAGCCAAAGGCAGACGCTTAACCAACTGAGCCACCCAGATGCCCAGTTTCTAAGCATTCTTGTTCACACAAACTAACCACTTCTTTCATTGCAGTCATCTGCGTCCTACATGTATCTAATGGCACTTGTTACTTATTGCTACATACCATCTCTATCAAAACTGGTGGCTTAGAACAGTCTTTTTCATATGTCTGTGGATCAACAGTGCACATTTGTGGACCTCAACCAATCAAATCAGTCTGTTGTTGGATCAGTCTCTGGTGTCTAGACATAGTATGCTTCATCTGGGTAGCTTTGCAAGTAGTCTGTTCTATGTAGTCTCCCCCAGCAAACTAGTCCAGGTTTCTTAGCATAATTTAGGCTGGGAACCACCACATTTTCTTGGCCAAAACCAATCCCACGGCCAAGGCAGAATCAGGATGGGGTGGAGCTGCAAAGTACCTCTGCAAGATGTGTGGACACATGGATGGGTAGAGAAATGTAGCCATTTTTCATCAATTTACTATAGCATCAGAGACCAACATGCCAACCATCTTTCAATATTTAATGTAATTCCTTATTTGACTATGTAATCTAGCTAGAATTTGGCTGAGACCAAAGAATTAAGCAAAAAAAAAGTTCTCTGAGCCAGTTCGAAATGCAAGGTTGGCTGGTTACCAAGCTCACGGATTAAAAGCTTTTAAATTAGTAACTGCAATAAATAAGTAAGTAGGTGCACAGTCACCTATAATGAAACTGGAGGTTGGTGCCTACTCCAATTAGTCTGAAAAGCAAACTACATTTGTTATTTTCTGGTTCAACAAGCATTCACTTAACTAATATTCCCACCTAACATGATTTACATTTCTAGTGTTTTTGTATCTACTCAGAAACAGGAACAACATACCCAAAGGACCTTGGCACCTGTAACTGAGATATTATTAACAGGTCTCACTCCTGATCTGGCTTGTTCTTCGCTCCTACATATCCTCCCCTTTCCTTACCCGCCTTCTTAAAAATGAGCCCTCTTTGTCCATTTTATTACTTAAACAAACAAGAAAAAGATTTATTTACTTCTTTTCAGAGAGAGAGCAAGCCAGCTGCAGGAGTGGCAGAAGGAGAGGGAGAAAATTCTCAAGCAGGCTCCCAGCTGAGTGCAAAGCCCAAGGCCGGGATGGATCCCAGGACCCTGAGATCATGATCTGATAGAAAAAGAGTTGGATGCTCAACCAATTGAGCCACCCAGGCACCCCTCTCTCAGCCATTTTAGAGAAAACTAGGGTGCCTGGAAGGCTCTATCAGTTGGGCTTCAGACTCTTATTTCAGCTCAGCTCATGATCTCAGGATCCTGAAACAGCCCCAGGACCGGCTTAGTGCGTGTGATTTTCTCTTTCCCTACCCTTCTGCCTGCCTGGCATGTGTAGGCGCTCTGTTTCTAAAATAAATCTTTAGAGAAAACCATGATGGTGGGTCCTAGGGAAGTTTTCCAATGGAGAAGCCAAGGCGGGATAGCCTAACAGTAAGTTTCCTATGCATCTCATGAAAAACACATCTCTGCTCCAAGTGTCTCCAGACGCGCTTTCACCAAACCACGTAATTCGCCCAAAGAACGCATCTTTCTGGGTTTCGGTTAGTTAGGAAAGCGCCCTACACTGAGCCCCGCCACTCCGCGTTCCCGACTCACTCCCGGCCTCCTGGCCCAGCTCTAGTCCACCGCTTGCCCCTTTCGGGGCGCCTTTTCTCTAGGAGATCGCTAGGGACAACTGCTTAAAATGCAGCTTCACATGCTAAATGCGCCTGGGAATTCGCATTTTAAGAAAGCGGCAGTTACTCTGATTTTGATCGCCTGGTCGGCGAACGTAATTTGCAAAATACTGCCCCCAGTTCTTCTCCCTTGCCCCGCCCTCCACCCTCCTCTTTTCGCTCCCCGCTACACAGGGCCAGCTAAAGAAACCGGAAATCTACGGGAAGGAGCCCCGGAGGCGGGCCTTTGCTGCGTTGCACTGCGCGTGCGCGCGCTGTCTCTTGCGTCACTGGGCCGCGCCCAGGCTCTCCGTGACGGCCCTTGGTCCTGACCGCAGCAGGGGTCGCAGGTCGTCCGGGGCAGGTCTTCTCTTCGCTCCCCCATGGAGGAGGCGGCGCTCACGGTTGCAGCACCGGATGCTCTCACCTCCTTCTGTACGGCGACGAAGGCGCTGGCCGCGCGAGCTCAAGAGGCGGCGGCCCGTGCGGCCTCTGTGGGCGTGTAAGCGGAGGTGACCAGGGCCAAATAGTGGAGGGGAAGCCGCATGGCCGGCCTCCAGCTGGGGTGAGGTGGCCACTCTTTCTTTCTTTTTTTCTTTCAGGCAAGCGCGAAGGGGCTAACTGGGCGACTCTGCCGGTCTTGGGTTGGTAGGGGCCCTTCAGGGGCGCTTTTCTCTGCCCTGGGGACACGTGTGTTCAGAAATGGAAGGGCTTTTTCTCATCCTGCATCTAGTAATCCCGCCGTGAATTGGATTGCTGTTAAATCCCTTTGGAAGCCTGACTTGGCCATATCGGGCGCGTGTTCATTAAGCTCATTCAAATAGTTCCGTTTTGTTGTGGTGAGTTTTAGATTGTTTCAGCTACTGCGGAGATAATTAACTGACAACTGAACAAGCCTTAGGAGTCGGCCGTAACGTTTTGAACATAACTGTTTTAATTCCTAACTTTTATAAAGTCACTTAATCCTGTCTTCCTCTCCCTACAACTGTACAAAACTTTTATTAGTTTTGTATTTGTGTCTCTTTAGTTTCTCCACTAGATTTTTCAGTTCGTTTAATACAGGATTATGTTTTAGTTATATTTCTAGAAATCCTCTGTATGCCGTATGGCTAACTAGTAATAAAGGTAATATTAAAAGTAATAAAAGGACATATGAAAGAATAGAGATCTTTGTTTCATTGGAGTAAGTTATCTGTTGAAGCAGTGTGTTGTCCTTGGATGAGTAGGTTTCACGTTGGTAAGTAAAAGTATGCAGGCTAGTAGCCAAATTTTTGTAAGTATTTATTAACTATGTAGTCCTTTTGCCTACTCCTGTATTTTCTTCTTTCCAGGCCGGAGCTACTCTGTCAGGGTTTAAAACTTTAAATGAGAATAAAGAGTATTAAATAATACAAGGAAATGAAAGTGAATAAGTCATCTCTAACTGCTTCCAGACTTTTTTTCCTAAGAGACCATATTAAAGTTACATGTAAGTTAAAATATTAATTTATAACTAATGTTGCTAAATTAGGTTTAGAGATTTAGATTCTGTAGTATTTATAAGGACTGCTTTTAAAAATAATGAACTAAATAAGAGATTGGAAATATTGAAGTAGTGGAAACCAAACAGAAGTAAAGATTAAGAGCTCTTAAAGTTTTCCTTCAGTGTGGGCTGCCATATAGAAATAGAGCCAGGACATTTAGGTTCTGTTTCAGGCTCTGTAAGTTTCTCTGTGTTCCTCTGTATGTGATTTAACCTCTTGGAAGTTTTGTTTCTTTAGTTGTAAGGTGGGGATAATGATACCTTCTTCTCATTGCATGTATTAGAAATAACGTGATTCAGTAACCTGGAACAGTGCTTCACAGGTGTGTGCAGTAAGTGGTAAATATTACTATTAGAAATATTAAAGGAATTATACTTATTTTTAGGATATTTGTTTTACATAAAAATATCCTGCAGTGGTATCCTACTTACCCTTGTTCACTCAGTGTCAGCCACAGTGGCCTTTATTTTCCTAGAAAACTGCATACCAGTTCATACCTCTCTGCCTTTGCATTTTTTTCTCTGCTTTGTTCTTTTTCCTCTCTCTCTGAAGCCTTTGCTCAATGTTACCTTCTCCACTAGGCCTCTTAACCAACCTAGTTCGTTGGTTAAATAGAAGTCCCCTAACCCAACTCCCCAGTGCCCTTAACCATAGCATTTACCATCTTCTGAAATAATGTTCTCATTTATTTTGTCTTGCCCTACCTCCAACACAAGGTAAACTCCATGAAAGCAGTGATTTGGTTTGTTTTATTCACTGCTGTATCCCCATTCCCAGTGCATAGTATGTATTCATGTAAATGTTGGCTGAGTAAATGAGATAAGCACCTGCCCACAGTGAAAGGGATATAAGTAATATATATATAAATAACTGTAATACAGGCTAGGAAAATGTCCAAAGAGAAGTGTAGGTTGAAGGCCAGGAAATTCAGGAAAGGTTGGTTAATCTGGCTTGCAGAATTCAAGCAGTGTTTCATTGTGGAGGTGCCTTTTGAATTGGCTCCTTAAAGATGAAAGAAATAATGTAAACAAAGATAGGAAGGATGAATAGGAGTAAGTAAGAATGGGAGTGGTATGTTGACCTCGGGTGGAATACAAGGTATATGAAATGTAGTATTGGGAAATAAGATTGAAAAGTTAGATTTGGAACAAATATGAAAGATCTTAGTGGATTACAAAATTTGAGTTTCTTTCTTTAAACAGAGGGTAGCCAGAGAACGAGATGGCACAGATGTGTTTTATAGAGCAGTGTGACAGCATCATTTATTGAAGCTGGATGAGCATTGGGAGAGACATGGAGGTGCAAGGCTGTATTTCACAAAGGTAGACTCCATCTGGCACTCTTGGCCCTTGTATCCAGTTTGGGTAATGAGGATGGGGAAGCCATGGTCACAATACAAGGAGGAACAGATTGGGGAGGAAGATGATAACCTACACGGAGAGCCTGTTGGAGCTGCCACTTGCTTGTGTTCCACTTCTGAGACTAAATGGAGACCCAGGGGGCAAGGCAAATAAGGAGAATCCAGCTGCTGGAGAAGTTGCTTAATACCTTTGTGCCTGTTTTCTAATCATGGGGCCCTCACCATGTATCTTTTTCAAGTTTTTGTGAAAATGAAATGGTAAAAATGCTGTGACAAGTTTAAAGCTGTAAATGTATTTCTGTTGGTATATTCTTAAAAATTATCTAATTTTGGTGATTGTGTTGCCTACTGTTAGTCATTTTGCAAAGCAAATCTTAATTTCAGCTTACCTTATAGATGTTAGAATACTAGTTTATTTTTTCCTGTTCCTTAAGTTATGTGTTCTCTGTGTTTTAGAAGTAGACCAATTTCAGAATTTTATTTTAAAATTTATTTATTTCATTTTCTTTTTTTTTTCTTTTTTTTAATTTATTTCATTTTCAATGTAACTTGTATTTAATGAAAATTAACATAAATATTCATAAATATTAGTAAAATAAGCTGTGAGAATTCAATTAAAATTAAAATTTAGAACAAGCTGGAAATTCTAAGCCTTTTAAAGTTTGTTTAAAATTAAAATGGGTCATTTTAAGAGTTTTCAGTTCACTCAGCTGTGGAATCCTTGAGGACGGGGACTTGTGATCATCTTTATGACTTATAAAGTTTGGCACATTAGAGCTGCCCCATATATGCATATTGAACAGATGGCCACATGTAAGTAATAACAACAGCTTGGAGGGGAGGAGTGTGGGATGGGTCCTTCCACCTATGTCCCCCTCAGAGGTAAGATGGGCAGGTTACCATCTGGAGCTTGTTCTCTCTGGGTTAGGAAAATAGTTGAAGTGAAACTTAGCAAGTTTTCTTGTTTAGCTGCCCTTAAACCTGGCTCTACTTCATAGTTAATCCTTAAGAATAAAAGATAATCTGTTTTAGGCTCTCCCAGCTGTGATTGACCTTTATAGTTATAGAGTGGGAGCAGATCTGAGAATAGTGAAGCAAACTCATTCCTTTTGGGACATTCACACTGATGTCCTATTTTCAAACAAATGAGAAAATTAATTTACTTAGTGGTGAAGACTGCTTTATAATTTGAGGGTTTGCAGGTTCTATGTTGTTTGTCCCCACCCCCACCCCCTTTTGCCTACCACCACACTGCTATAGTTCCATGAGTGAACAAACAGATAACCTTAATTATATAAAGGCTTATAAATCAGATTTGCCACTTAAATGAGTGCCTTTTGTGGAATAGGAAAACCACCACTATGAACCAAAGTCATTGTCTTTAAGTACCTTTTATCTTCAAAGATAGGAGAGTAATTGAGACTTTAATTTTATAAGGCTGACTGAAAATAAGTGCAAAGGAAAGAGATGCCTTTGGGCTAATGAGGAAGTCTTTGTAGCACAGCTTGACTTGTGAACTGGTGTTGAGTGAAGAGCAGGCTTTAAGTATTGGGAACAGGACAGGAGGGCTGTGGTGTATCTGGGCAGTGATGACACTTGTCTGAAGGGAGCCTTGGTCCTGTGTTGTAAGTGAGAGGGAGAGTTGCAACTCTCCAAAACTAGCATACATTGACCAACCTGTCAAAAAAGGTTTTCTGTCTACTTTTGTGTGTTCAAAATTTTCTATAATAAATAGGTAAAAGGAAGGGGCGCCTGGGAGGCTCAGTGGGTTAAGCCTCTGCTTTTGGCTCAGGTCATGAGCCTGACACCCCCCCCCCCCTTTGCCTGCCTCTCTGCCTACTTGTGATCTCTCTCTCTCTTGCTCTCTGTCAAATAAATAAATAAATAAATTGAATAGGTAAAAAGAAGAAAATAGATTTTAAATAACATCATGAAATTCTATGTAAAATCAATACGGAGAAAATTCGTACATAGGGATACATAGGTACATGTTAAGAACAATGAACTTTCAATGGCTTTAAGATAAAATGAATAAGATTCTATTATAATGTATTGTTTTAATCACCTCTTTTTCACCTTATTCATAGGGCTAGAATTCCTTCCCCATGGCACATGACACTGGGTACATGAGAGTGAGGTGGTTTATTAATCTCACTCAGCCCAGGCAGAAGGACATGGCACATTGCACAGGGCCACAAGGGGTGGTGGTGGGGGACTGCAGAGTGAAGAATGAGTTGCTGTGGAATGTAGACCTTGAGTAACAAGTGTTTGAGGTGCACCCCTTGGATCCTGCAGGCGAGTGTGATTGGCTTGCTTTAAAATAATTCTACAGTCTGGGAGGGCAGTGAAGCCTAGTACTTCGATATAAGCAGGAAATATGCCAAGTCTCTGCAATAAGAAGGGTTATTTAGCCTCTTTTTAAAAAGTAATCTCTACACCCAGAGTGGGACTCGAACTCATGACTCCAAGAGCAAGAGTCATAGGCTCTACTGACTTAGCTAGCCAGGTACCTCAAGAAGGGATTTGACTTTGGGACCTTATCTACAGGAGCAGAGTTGGAAGGGGAACATATAGTTAGGCCATTAAAAGCCCTCCCCATTTTACCAGATGTCAAAGCAGCACAAAATATTGGATCTTTTATTTTTTAAATTTTTTTAAAGGGAGTGATTTATTTAAGTAGGTTCACACCTAACATGGGGCTTGAACTCAAAACCCTAAGATCAAGAGTGGCATGCTATGCTGACTGAGTCTTCCAGTAGCTTGAATCTTAATTTTTGACCTTATACTGCATGTATGTAATTTGCATATAGTGCAAGTTAACATTAAGTGTTAATAAATTAAATATTACTAAAGTAATAGTTACACATTAATAAATTAATAGTTACTCATTTGGTATTTGAAAGTCAGGTTTATGTGAGTGCAGTCTAAATTTGGATTTGTGAGGCTATCATACTGGGATTGCAATTTTAGATAAACCTGACTTGTTTCTGGGTATCATATTTGCAGATAATGTTATATTTTATTGATTCCAGAATATTCAGACTTACACTTCAGTTCATTTTCTTCAGACCTTCAAAAGGGGAATTTTATAGACCGGGGAACTTTAAGTAGTAGTCACTTCCTCAGTAGAATTCACATGATAATTAACATTGCTTTGATGATGATAATAGTTAAAGGGGTTGATTTTACATTAAGGTGTGCTTTAAAGAATCTTATGGTGACCCATGATCATTGGAATACAGAGTGGGCTGCAAGTGTTTTGTAGCTGGGTTTTACTCCCATTTTCCCAGATTTTATTATTATTACCTTTGCATTTTCACTTGTATGTAGTGCTGTCACTTCCCAGCATACTTGAGCAACTTTTTACAGCTTTAAGAAGTTTTATGAGCTGTAAGAAAGTTTTTAAATCTTAGGATGCTCATCTAAATGACGCAGCTTTATTTTTAGGGCTATAGGGTTATAATTATTTTCATTTATCTATATTAACCCAGAAAACATATATTAAGATACATTTTTGAGACTGCCAGATAGCTAGGTGCACAGGATTATAAAGGTGACTCGTAGGAGTCTAGGGGCTGGCAGTCTGGTGAGGGAAACTGGGTCGTAAACACTGTTAAGCCAGTCATTTAGATGTAGTGGGAACACTGTAAACACATTTTCTTGTTGTTGTAATAGTCTTTTTATAGTCTATAGAAGTAATTCTTGCTGCTAACCATTTTGTTCCCAAATTATCTGCCTCCCACTATCACTGCAAGTTTATGTCTTCATCCATACTGATTGTCACAGTCCAGAATTATTCCAGAGGCAGGCTGATGAGTCTTGAGGTTACCAGTGTTTGGCACATAAAGAGACCATAGTTTATTTTATTTTAAATTTAAAAATCAGTAGTAACTTTATAGATTGTTTAGTTTCTTTTGTTAGTGTGTATGTTAAGGTTGTGACTCATTCAAGGTCATGCACCCAGCTAGAGGTAGGACGGAGTCTCCAGATTTTCCATGTAGGACTTCTGAATGCATATTCTTGCTTTAAGAGTGGCATTAAGAGGATTGGGAGTACTTCTCCAAATACCTTGTAAGAGGGATTGATTCTGGAAAGGTGTCAAGTAGACAGCTAATCTCATCCATACTGTACATGACTGATAGTTAAAAAGCTCAGAGCACCTCCCTGACTTGAGATCTTTCCACGTTTCAGTATTATCTTATTCCAAATTATAAGGTGACTTTGCTTTTCAGATTGTTAGGGTTTCTTTTTTCTTTCCTCCTTCCCTCCTCCCTACTGTGGGCTCCATACCAGCACAGGGCCTGAACTCATGATCAAACGAGTTGGCCCTCCAATGGACTGAGCCACATAGGTGCCCCTTGTTAGTCGGTTCTTTCCTGACGTCCCTGCAACTCTTGGGAAACAGCCCGTGTTTTAAAAACCTTAATATGGAAATGTCCAGACATACATAGTACATGCAGTAGAGAGAATAGAATGATACAGTGAACCCTGGGTGTGCCTACAACCCATCTTTACCACTGATCCCCATTTCTGCAGACAAGTTTTGGCTTTTCAAAAATCTGATGGGAATTTTACATTTACCCTGTAATAAGCCTGTTCAGGTATGTAAGTTAGCTATTCCAATAGCATTTAGCAATAACCATTTGTGATTGTGTTCACAGGTCTTTAGGTCAGCAGGGATGACTCTGTTTTGCTCTGCACGTAATGGAAGGGTGCCAAGGGGCAAACAAAAATACAAAGGTTCTCTTTATATGTACACTCAGTACTGGCAGTCCTGTCACACCTACCTCCTATTGGCCAAAGTAAGGCTCGGGGCCACACCCCAAGTCAGTGGGGGTGGGAAGGACCGTCTTAGGAAGTGTTCCAGGAACCATAATGTGACTCAACAGGCAAATCTAAACACTGGTCCCATTGTCAGTGTCATCTCAGTGTGAATACATCTTCCATTATTACAGAACATTATCCCCATTTTTTAACTGCCTTTTGTCTGTCTCCCCACTGAAGACTAAAATTTAGCTATCACTATTTTATCCATAGAGCTTAGCATGTTTAATACACACAGCATTGGTTTGGTAAATACTATTTGAGTAAATGGATAACATAATTGAGGGGCTAGGTGAATAGGAAGTTGCTTTTGCTAAAGGCCAGAACCTCATAACCTCTGAAGAACAAAAAAACTTGTCTGGTCAGCAAGGGTTAATGGGTGAGGATCCTTCTGAATTGCAGATTAGTTCTGGAACTCAGTAGTTGTACTAAAAATACCAGAAAGTTGAGCTGGTAGTTAGTTATAACCAATCCTAAACCTTGTTGCTGAGTAATGTTTTTCCCTCTGCTTTCTGCACTTTGCTTTAGTTCATTTGTTAGCAGTGTTCATGAGTTGGCCGTTTGAAAAAAAAAAAAAAATTTGCAGTCTTTGGTAAGCCTCTGCTTCCTATCTGGTCTTGTGGATGGAGCGTTCTAGGTCCATAGTCGTCATGTTCTCTGAAAAGTCCGTCAGTATCACACTTGCACCTTGGCAAATTTCTGTCTGCTAGAATCATCATCCTCTGCTAACAAAATGATAATGACAAATGATAAATCTGCATACCTCCAAATAGCCTAAATAAGAAATAAATTCCATTTGCTTTTATCTACATAGATTTTTTTAATGAGTGCAAGAGAATCTTTTATTTATTTTTTAAATAATGTTCAGTTAGCCACTGTATAATATATCATTAGTTTTTGTTTAGTGTTCAGTGATTCATTAGTTGTGTATAATACCTAGTGCTCATCATGACCCATGGTCCCCTCTTTTTTTTTTTTTTAAAGTATTTTATTTATTTATTTGTCAGAGAGACCGAGAGAGAGCACACAAGCAGGCAGAGTGGCAGGCAGGCAGGCAGAGGCAGAGAGAGAAGCAGGCTCCCTGCTGAGCAAGGTGCCTAATATAGGACTTGATCCGAGGACCCTGGGATCATGACCTGAGCCGAAGGCAGCAGCTTAAGGGACTGAGCCACCCAGGCATCCCCCCATGTCCCCTCCTTAATACCCATCATCCTGTTAGCTATCCTCCCATGCTCCCCCCATCAGAAACCCTCTCTTTGTTTCCCAGGGTCCATAGTCTGTCATGGTGTGTCTCCCTCTGATCTCTCCCCTCTTCAGTTTTCCCTTCCTTTCTCTATGGTCCTCCTGGTATTCCTTATGTTCTGCATAAGGAATATGAGTGAAACCATAGTATAATTGTCTTTCTGTGCTTGACTTACTTTACTTGGTATAATCCCCTCCAGTTCCATCCATTTTGATGCAAATGATGGGTATTCATCCTTTCTGATGGCTGAATTATACTCCATTGTATTTATGTACCACAGCTTCTTTATCTGTTCATCTGTTGAAGGGCATTTTGGCTTCCACAGTTTGGCTATTGTGAACATTGCTGCTATAAACATTGGGGGTGCATGTGTCCCTTCTTATCAAAGCATCTGTATCTTTGGGGTAAATACCTAGTAGGGTAATTGCTGGGTTATAGGGTAGCTCTATTTTTAACTATCTTGAGGAAGCTCCCTACTGTTTTTCAGAGTGGCTGTACCAGCTTGCCTTCCCACCAAGAGTGTCAGAGGGATCCCCTTTGTCCCTATCCTCATCAACATTTGTTCCCTGTTTTTTTAATTTTTGCCATTGTAACTGGTATAAGATGGAATCTTATTTCTGGTTTTGATTTGTGTTTCCCTCATGGCTGGTGATGTTGAACATTCTTACGTGTGTCTGTTAGCCATTTGTATGTGTTTTTTGGAGAAGTGTCTGTTGCGTCTTCTGCCCATTTTTTGACTGGGTTATTTGTGTTTTGAGTGTTGAGTTTGAGAAGTTCTTTATAGATCTTGGATATCAGCCCTTTATGTGTAATGTGATTTGCAAATATTTTCTCCCATTCCATGGGTTGCCTCTTAGTTTTGTTGACTGTTTCCTTTGCTGTGCAGAAGATTTTATCTTGATGAAGTCCCAGTAGTTCATTTTCGCTTTTGTTTCCTTTGCCTTTGGAGACATGCATGTCTTTTTTTTTTTTTTTTTTTAAGATTTTGTTTATTTATTTATTTGACAGACAGAGATCACAAGTAGGCAGAGAGGCAGGCAGAGGGAGAGGAGGAAGCAGGCTCCCTGCCGAGCAGAGAGCCCGATGTGGGGCTCGATCCCAGGACCCTGGGATCATGACCTGAGCTGAAGGCAGAGGCTTTAACCCACTGAGCCACCCAGGCGCCCCTGGAGACTGCTGCAACTGATGTAGGAAAGGTTACTGCCTATGTTCTCCTCTAGAATTTTGATGGATTCCTTTCTCACATTGACGTCTTTCATCAGTTTAGAATTTAGGTTTGTGTATGGTGTGAGAAGATGCTCCAGTTTAATTTTTCTGTATGTAGCTGTTTTCCCAGCACCACTTATTGAAGAGACTCTTTTTCCATTGGATATTGTTGAAGATTCTTGACCATAGAGTTGAGGGTCCATTTCTGGGCTCTATTCTGTTCCCTTGATTTATATGTCTGTTTTTGTGCCAATACCATGCTGTCTTGGTGATCACAGGTTTGTAATATAGCTTGAAGTCAGGCAGCATGATGCCCCCAGCTTTGATTTTCTTTTTCAACATTCCCTTGGTGATTTGGGGGTCTTTTCTGGTTCCATACAAATTTTAGAATTGTTTGTTCCAGCTCCTTGAAAAATGCCAGTGGTATTTTAGTAGGGGTACTATTGAAATTGTAGATTGTTCTGGGCAGGATAGACATTTTCACAATATTCAGTCTTCCAGTCTGTGAGCATGGAATGTTTTTCCATCTTTTCGTGTCTTCCTCAGTTTCTTTTATAAATCTTCTGTAATTACTAGAGTGTATTAACCTCTTTGGTTAGATTTATTCCTAGGTATCTTACGGTTTTTGTTGCTGTTGTGAATGGAATTAATTCCTTTATTTCTCTTTCTGCAGTTACATTGTTAGTGTATAGTAAAACAACTGATTTCTGTGCATTGATTTTGTATCCTGCCACATTGCTGAATTGCTGTATGAGTTCTAGTAATTTGGCGTTGGAGTCTTTTGGGTTTTCCACCTAAAGTATCATGTCATCTGTGAAGAGAGAGAGTTTGACTTCTTCTTTGGCAATTTGGATGCATTTTCTTTTTGTTGTCTGATTGTTGATGTTAGGACTTTAGTACTGTGTTGAACAATAGTGGTGAGAGTGGGCATTTCTGTCATGTTCCTGACCTTAAGGGAAGAGCTTTTCCACATTGAGAATGGTATTTGCTGTGGGCTTTTTGTAGATGATTTTTATGAAATTGAGAAATGTTCCCTCTATCTCTACACACTGAAGAGTTTTAATCAGGAAAGGATGTTGTATTTTGTCAAATGCTTTTTCTGCATCAGTTGAGAGAATCATACTGTTCTTGTCTTTTCTTTTATTAATATGCTCTATCATGTTGATTGATTTGCGAATGTTGAACCACCCTTTCATCCCAGGAATAAATCCGACTTGGTTGTGGTGGATAATCCTTTTAATGTTCTGTTGGGTCCTATTGACTAGGATCTTGTTGAGGATTTTGGCATCTGTGTTCATCAGGGCTATTGGTCTGTAATTCTCTATTTTGATGAGCTCTTTGCCTGGTTTTGGGATCAGGGTAATACTGGCCTCATAGAAGGACTTTGTTTACGTAGATTTCTAAGAAGAAGGTGTATTCATGAGAAAACTCCGAGCTTCTCTGTATACATTATTCAAAAAGGACACATGAATTTGGTAAATGTATTGATAAACTAGATTTGTATCTTCTCATGCCTGATTTTCATTCTACGGAAATTTTTTTCTTATTTCTTTTTTTCTCTAAGATTTTTTTTTTTTTTTAAGTTATTTATCAGAGAGAGAGAGCACAGGCAGACAGAATGGCAGGCAGAGGCAGAGGGAGAGGCGGGCTCCCTGCCGAGCAAGGAGCCCGATGTGGGACTCGATTCCAGGACTCTGGGATCATGACCTCAACCAACTGAGCCACCCAGGCGTCCCTGGAAATTTTTTTCTTAACAGCAAAGTTTTGTTACTAGGAACTGTCAACTAAGACGGGAGACATTTAAATATGAAACTAGAGTTCATAAAACCAATTTAAATTTTAAACAGTATTGGCATATAAAAGTAGTTGTATTTTTATTTCTTTTCAGTTTTACTGAGTTATTTGTTGACATATAACATTGTATTAGCTAAGGTATGCAACATAGTGATTATATGTGTATTGTAAAATGATCACCACAGTAAGTTTAGTTAACATCACACATACAAATTTATTTTCCTGTGATGAGAACTTTTAAGATCTCTCTCAGCCACTTTCAAATACGTAATACAGTATTGTTAGCTGTAGTCACCATGCTGTACATGAACATCCCCAAACTTTTAACTATATCTTTTTACCACCTTCGCCCATTTCTGTCACCTCTCTACCCCCTCACCCATTTTAGTCACCCTTTCACCCCTGCCTCTGGTAACCACCAGTCTGTTCTCTGATTTTATGATTTTGGTTTTTAAGTATGGCCTTACATCACAATCCTGTCTTTTGCCATAAGTATGAGAAATAATTTTACATTGTTGGTAAATTATAAATGGTAAATATATTATCCATGGTAGTAATGAAAATACTCCTTTATGAATGGAGAAGTGGAGTAAAATTTTTGATGATGGATTATCATCATTCTGTTTAAAAATCAAGTTTTGTTTTGTTTTGCATTTTTTAGATTTGAAGATTGCATAGTCCTGCGTCTGGCACCAGTGGTTTCTCTGTTTTGTGATCAATGTGATTCACAAGAACTTCTTTAGTAACAAACGAAATGATCCAGGGCCGTGGAAAATATGACTTTTACATTGGTCTGGGATTGGCTATGAGCTCCAGCATTTTCATTGGCGGGAGTTTCATTTTGAAAAAAAAAGGTCTTCTTCGACTTGCCAGGAAAGGCTCCATGAGAGCAGGTAGGCTGTGTCTTATGTGACTGTGAAATGACATCAGTGTGTGCTTGTGTACTGAGGTTCTTTGTTGGTAGACAACCATATCTTTGTTCCTACTTAGTATATTTGAAACTTTGAACTTTGCAAGCCTTGTAAATGTTTATAGAGAATTAGACATCAGTTTTGTGATGAGAAAAATTAAAAGTGAGACGATGTCAAAATAAGCTATTAACTTCTGCAGTTATTATCAAAGTGGAAATAGGGACCAAGGCCCAATTAGCATCCAGCCTTATCTTTAAATTTTGTTATGTCTGTAGTGAAGGAGCTAAGGGTTTATGAACAGAATCAGAATATTACTGAATCCTAGGATTTTTTTAATCTAGGATACTGAAATTTTACTTTTACCTTAAGACATTTTACCTGATAATCTTAAGTTGACATGAAGGAAAGAGAAGGCTTACTATGGTTAAAGAGTATTCTATTCAGTGATTTTTCTGAAGGGTGATATAGGTTATTTCCCCCAGACGTGTCCTGCTGACAAGTCATGAGACCTTGGGGGAGATTCAGTGTGATAAAACCCCACTCTGACTTCTTTTGGTGCATTCATGACAGCATTATGTTGCTTTCTGGTTCTATCATTCAGCCTCTGCTTTAGTTCCAAACCCGATTCTGACCTCATAGGAAGATCTGCTTTGGCAGTTTAAAAAAAAAAAAAAAATCGAACTTCTTCCTCTTTCCTGTGCCATCTTTATGGCCAGAGCTAATCAGTTTTAAAATAGTAGCCTCTGTTAGCGGGAAGAGAAGAAAGTATTAGCATATGCTGCTTGAATAAGTATGTTCCTCATTCTTGTCTTAAGGACGGTACTCTCAATGTCCATGATAGATATGCTTGTCAGAGGGTTCATTTGCATTGGCTTTTCTTTTGGACAATGGCTTAAGTACCAATTGCTTCCTGATTTTATTAATTTTGGGGGGAGGAAAGTCAAATAGGAAGATGAAGATCCTGGCAGCTCCAGACTGTGATGAATGCTCAGTCTTTTTATGTATGGTCAATATAAAACCCCTTCTACAAGGTTACTTCCTCATAAGTAGGACTAACCCACACCTATATGGCTTATCCACATTCAGACTAATTTATTTGAAGTTGGGTTACTTCTTACTGGTTCTTTTTCTTTGTTTATTGAAGCTGAGTTCACAAAACAAAAGAATGATGCATAGACTGAAAATAAGGATTGATTTTAATTCTTTTGCTGAACAGTATAGTGCAAACCTAAACATTTTTAACATTTTCGTGATCCTGATCCCCTTTTCTAAGATAATCATAAAAAGATTATTTTAGAAATCTGCTTACACAGTCATGGTGGAACCTTTATTCAGAATAATAATAACAAATGAGGTATTTCAAAATCTATAATTGATAATAGTTGTCATAAATTACAAGAGTCTGATAATCTTCCAAAAAAGCTAAATGTTACTTTTTCATTTGCAGGTCAAGGTGGCCATGCATATCTTAAAGAATGGTTGTGGTGGGCTGGATTGCTATCAAGTATGTATAGAGAACATTTCAAGGATATTTTATAGTTGTATATTAAATATTTGCACATACTAATACTGCCTCTTACTAGCACATTGTTGTTTGTTTATTTAATTTTTAAAGATTTATCTATTCTAGAGAAAGAGAGACAGAGCAAGTAAGGGCGGGGAGGGGCAGAGAATCCTGAAGCAGCCTACCTGCTGAGCACAGAGCCTGATGCTGGACTGGAATCCAGCACCCCAAGATCACTACCTGAGTCAGTCAAGAGTCTGCTGCTTAACCGACTGAGCCACGCAGGTGCCCCTTTACAATTTTTAAATAAATCCTTGCTTTTTTAATGAATAGTACTCAAAATACATAAAATTGAAGCCAGTAAAAGTCATTTAGCAGTTTAATAGTTTAATTAATTTGAATGAGAAGCCTTTCTTTTACCTGTCCGATTGAAATATGTGTGATATACCTATGTGTTTTTTTTAAGGTTCTCAGTTTAAGAGGTAACTTTGTTAGTAAAATATCCTGTTTAAAATATCCTGTATTAAAATATCCTGTAGGGACGCCTGGGTGGCTCAGTGGGTTGGGCCGCTGTCTTCGGCTCGGGTCATGATCTCAGGGTCCTGAGATCGAGTCCCGCATCGGGCTCTCTGCTCCGCAGGGAGCCTGCTTCCCTCTCTCTCTCTCTCTCTGCCTGCCTCTCCATCTACTTGTGATTTCTCTCTGTCAAATAAATAAATAAAATCTTTAAAAAAAAATCCTGTATATCCTGTATATTTATATCCTGTATAAAAATTCCAAAAAATACAGATAAATTAAAATTTAATTAAGTGTTGGATATAAAGTCAACATATAAAACTAAACTGCATTATGAGCAGCAATTAGAAAATGAAATGTTGGGGTACTTGGGTGGCTCAATGGGTTAAGCTGCTTTTCTTTTCCATTAATGAGGGGAGCAACAGGCCCCTGATTACAGTTCCAAAGTACTAAGATGTTAATTATAACTCAGCCAGTAAGTACAGGTCTCCTGTTGGGAGGATTTGGTGTAATAGACACCAAACTGCTAGCCTAGTATTGCAGAGATCAACATGATGTAACTTGCAATAGAATAGTTAATGAATGAAATTAGTTTCTGTAACACCTTTATTTAAAAAGCTTAGCCTGCCTTAAAACTAGAGATCAAACTTTTCCAGCTGCAGAAGCTTCTTAGCCTTTTGGCTCAGGTCATGATTTCAGGGTCCTGAGATCGAGTCTCACATTGTGCTCTCTGCTTAGTGGGGAGTCTGCTTCTCCCTCTCATTCTCTCTCTCTGCTCTCCTTCTCTCTCTCTCTCTCAAATAAATATCTTTTTAAAAATGTTAAAATGGTACCATTTTCATATAATTTTTAAAAATAGGAATTATTTAATTATAAATGTAACAAAAGGTGGGAAAGATACCTATGGAGAAATGAAATCATTACTGAGAAAAAGACGACAAATAGAGGGATATATTATTTTCATGAGTTGAAAGATTCATTATTGGAAAGTCATCATTTCCACAGTGACAGACAGTAGGGCACCTGGGTGGCTCAGTCAAGCATCTGCCTTCGGTTCAGGTCATGATCCTGGGGTCCTGGGATAGAGTCTTGCTCAGCTTGGAGTCTGCTTTTTCCTCTCTCTCTGCCCCCCCTCCCCGCTTATGTTCTCTATCTCAAATAAATTGGGGGGGGGAAGACCCTAAAATTCAAAACACATTTTAAAAAAATAAGTAAAATTTGTATGGTAGTACAGAAGTCTGAGTAAAGCGAACTCTTTTTTTAATTTAAATTTTGATAGTTAACATGCAGTGCAGTATTGGTTTCAGGAGTAGAACTCAATGATCCATCACTTATATACAACACCTAGGGTTCATCACAAATACCCTCTTTTTTTTTTTTTTTTAAGATTTTGTTTATTTATTTGACAGAGATCACAAGTAGGCAGAGAAGCAGGCAGAGAGAGAGAGAGGAGGAAGCAGGCTCCTGCTGAGCAGAGAGCCCGATGCGGGGCTCGATCCCCAGGACCCTGAGATCATGACCTGAGCTGAAGGCAGAGGCTTTAACCCACTGAGCCACCCAGGCGCCCCACAGATACCCTCTTTAATACCCATTCACCATCTAACTCATTCCCCACCCACCTCCCTTGGTCAGCCCTCAGCTCTCTACCGTTAAGCTGCTCTCCTTTCTTTCTTTTCCCCCTTCCCTTATGCTCATCTGTTTTCTTTCTTAAATCCCACATATGAGTGAGATAAGGTATTTGTCTTTCTCTGATTTATTTCACTTAGCATAATGCACTCTTGCTCCATCCATGTCATTGCAAATAAATTGTTAAAATGGTACCATACATACCACATCTTCATTATCCATTCATCAGTTGATGGACATTTAGGCTCTCTCCATAGATTGGCTATTGATAATGCTGCAGTAAACAAGGGGGGGGGGTGTATGTACACCTTTGAATCTGTATTTTTGTATCCTTTGGATAAATACTTAGAAGTGCAATTGCTGGATTGTAGGATGGTTCTCTTTTTAACTTTTTGAAGGACCTGTAACCTGTTCTCCAGAGTAACTACACCAGTTTACTTTCCCACCGACAGGCAAAAGGGTTCCCCTTTTTCCACATCCTCAGTAGCATCTCTTATTTCTTGTGTTGTTAATATTAGATCGTACAGGTTTGAGGTGGTATCTTCTTGTGGTTTTGATTCATATTTCCCTGATGATGAGTAATGTTGAGTATCTTTTCACGTGTCTCTTAACCATCTGGATGTCTTCTTTAGAAAAGTGTCTATTCATGTCTCTTGCCCATTTATTAACTAGATTATTTGTTTTTTGGGTGTTGAGTTTGGTATGTTCCTTAGAGATTTTGGATACTAACCCTTTGTTAGTATGTGATTTACAGAGTATGTTTTACTGTTCTGTGAGCTACCTTTTTTTTTTTTTTTTAAATTTATTTTCAGCGTAACAGTATTCATTGTTTTTGCACCACACCCAGTGCTCCATGCAATCCGTGCCCTCCCCAATACCCACCACCTGGTTCCCCCCACGTCCCACCCCCCGCCCCTTCAAAACCCTGAGATTGTTTTTCAGAATCCATAGTCTCTCATGGTTCACCTCCCCTTCCACTTTCCCTCAACTGCCTTTTCCTCTCTAACTCCCCTTGTCCTCCATGGTATTTGTTATGCTCCACAAATAAGTGAAATCATATGATAATTGACTCTCTCTGCCTGACTTATTTCACTCAACATAATCTCTTCCAGTGCCGTCCATGTTGCTACAAAAGTTGGGTATTCATCCTTTCTGATGGAGGCATAATACTCCATAGTGTATATGGACCACATCTTCCTTATCCATTCGTCCGTTGAAGGGCATCTTGGTTCTTTCCACAGTTTGGCGACCCTGGCCATTGCTGCTATACACATTGGGGTACAGATGGCCCTTCTTTTCACTACATCTGTATCTTTGGGGTAAATACCCAGTAGTGCAATTTGCAGGGTCATAGGGAAGCTCTATTTTTAATTTCTTAAGGAATCTCCACACTGTTCTCCAAAGTGGCTGCACCAACTTGTATTCCCACCAACAGTGGAAGAGGGTTCCCCTTTCTCCACATCCCCTCCAATACATGTTGTTTCCTGTCTTGCTAATTTTGTCCATTCTAACTGGTGTAAGGTGGTATCTCAATGTGGTTTTAATTTGAATCTCCCTGATGGCTAGTGATGATGAACGTTTTTCATGTGTCTGATAGCCATTTGTATGTCTTCATTGGAGAAGTGTCTGTTCATGTCTTTTGGCCATTTTTTTGATATGATTATCTGTTTTGTGTGTGTTGAGTTTGAGGAGTTCTTGATAGATCCTGGATATCAACCTTTAGTACTGTACTGTCATTTGCAAATATCTTCTCCCATTCCGTGGGTTGCCTCTTTGTTTTCTTGACTGTTTCCTTTGCTGTGCAGAAGCTTTTGATTTTGATGAAGTCCCAAAAGTTCATTTTTGCTTTTGTTTCCTTTGCGTTCGGAGACATATCTTGAAAGAAGTTGCTGTGGCCGATGTTGAAGAAGTTATTGCCTATGTTCTCCTCTAAAATTTTGATAGATTCCTGCCTCACATTGAGGTCTTTTATCCATTTCGAGTTTGTATTTGTGTATGGTGTAAGAGAATGATCATGTTTCATTCTTCTACACATAGCTATCCAATTTTCCCAGCACCATTTATTGAAGAGACTGCCTTTTTTCCACTGCATATTTTTTCCTGTTTTGTCGAAGATTATTTGACCATAGAGTTGAGGGTCCATATCTGGGCTCTCTGCTCTGTTCCACTGGTCTATGTGTCTGTTTTTATGCCAGTACCATGCTGACTTGGTGATCACAGCTTTGTAGTAAAGCTTGAAATCAGGTAACGTGATGCCCCCCGTTTTATTTTTGTTTTTCAACATTTCCTTAGAGATTCGGGGTCTCTTCTGATTCCATACAAATTTTTGGATTATTTGCTCCAGCTCTTTGAAGAATACCAGTGGAATTTTGATCGGAATAGCTTTAAAAGTATAGATTGCTCTAGGCAGTATGGACATTTTATTCTTTCAATCCAAGAGCATGGAATGGTCTTCCATCTTTTTGTGTCTTCTTCAATTTCTTTCATGAGTGTTCTGTAGTTCCTCGAGTACAGATCCTTTGCCTCTTTGGTTAGGTTTATTCCCAGGTATCTTACGGTTCTTGGTGCTATAGTAAATGGAATCGATTTTCTAATTTCCCTTTCTGTATTTTCATTGTTAGTGTATAAGAAAGCCACTGATTCTGTACATTGACTTTGTATCCTGCCACATTGCTGAATTGCTGTATGAGTTCTAGTAGTTTGGGGGTGGAGTCTTTTGGGTTTTCCATATAAAGAATCATGTCATCTGCAAAGAGAGAGAGTTTGACCTCTTCATTGCCGATTTGGATACCTTTTATTTCTCTTTGTTGTCTGATTGCTGTTGGTAGGACTTCTCATACTGTGTTGAACAAGAGTGGTGAGAGTGGGCATCTTTGTCGTGTTCCTGATCTCAATGGGAAGGACGCAAGCTTTTTCCCATTGAGGATGATATTTGCTGTGGGTCTTTCATAGATAGATCTGATGAAGTTCAAGAATGTTCCCTCTGTCCCTGTACTTTGAAGTGTTTTAATCAGGAACGGATGCTGGATTTTGTCAAATGCTTTTTCTGCATCAACTGAGAGGACCATGTGGTTCTTCTCTCTTCTCTTATTAATTTGTTAACAAAATTAATTTTGTGATTAATTTGTATCACAAAATTAATTTTGCGATTAATTTGTATCACATTAATTGATTTGCGAATGTTGAACCATCCTTGTAACCCAGGGATGAATCCCACCTGGTCATGGTAGATAGTCTTTTTAATGTGCTGTTGGATCCTGTTTGCTAGGATCTTGTTGAGAATCTTAGCATCCATATTCATCAGTGATATTGGTCTGAAATTCTCCTTTTTGGTAGGGTCTTTGCCTGGTTTGGGGATCAGGGTAATGCTGGCTCATAGAAAGAGTCTGGAAGTTTTCCTTCTGCTTCAATTTTTTGCAACAGCTTCAGGAGAATAGGTGTTATTTCTTCTTTGAAAGTTTGGTAGAATTCCCCAGAAAATCCATCAGGTCCTGGGCTCTTGTTTTTGGGAGGTTTTTGATCACTGCTTCAATCTTGTTACTAGATATTGGTCTATTCAGGTTGTCAATTTCTTCCTGATTCAATTTTGGGAGTTTACAGTTTTCCAGGAATGCATCCATTTCATCTAGGTTGCTTAGCTTATTGGCATATAACTGTTGATAATAACTTCTGATGATTGTTTCTACTTCCTTAGTGTTAGTTGTGATCTCTCCCGTTTCATTCATAATTTTATGAATTTGGGCTTTCTCTCTTTTCTTTTGGATTAGTGTGGCCAATGGTTTATCGATCTTACTGTTTCTTTCAAAAAACCAGCTTTTAGTTTCATTGTTATGTTCTTCTCTATCTCTGGTTTCTACCTCATTGATCTCAGCTCCAATCTTGATTATTTCCTTTCTTAGGTGTTGAGTTGGTTTGATTTGTTGATTCTCCAGTTCTTTAAGGTGTAGAGACAACTGGCGTGTTCTGGATTTTTCAATTTTTTTGAGGGAGGCTTGGATGGCTATGTATTTCCCCCTTAGGACCGCCTTTGCTGTATCTCATAGGTTTTGGTCTGAAGTGTCTTCATTCTCATTGGTTTTCATGAATTGTTTCAGTTCTTCTTTGATCTCCTGGTTGATCCAAGCAAAGGTGGTCTTTAGCTTCCAGGTGTTTGAAATCCTTCCAAACTTTTCCTTGTGTTATGAGAGCTGTGTTAAGATCTCCTACTATTGATGTATTCATTTCCATATGACTATCTTGATTAACAGTTTTCTTATGTAATTGGCTGCTCCCATATTGGGGACATAGATATTTACAATTGTTAGATCATCTTGGTGGATAGTCCCTTTCAGAATGATGTAGTGTCCTTCTGTATCTCTGACCACAGTCTTTAGTTTAAAATCTAATTTATCTGATATGAGAATCGCTACCCCAGCCTTCTTTTGAGGCCCATTGGCATGAAAGATGCTTCTCCATCCCTTCACTTTCAGTCTGGGTGTATCTTTAGGTTCAAAATGGGTCTCTCGTAGACAACATATGGATGGGTCCTGTTGTTTTATCCAATCTGCAACCCTGTGTTGTTTTGTGGGCGCATTTAGGCCATTCGCATTGAGAGTGATTATTGATAGATACGTTTTTATTGACATGTTACCTTTGAAGTCTTTCTTTCTGTAGATTGTCTCTATATTTCTGTTCAATGCTATTCTTAGGATTTTTCCTCTTTTATAGAACCCCCCTTAATATTTCCTGCAGTGTCGGCTTGGTAGTTGCATAGTCTTTTAAGCCTTGCTGGTCTTGGAAACTCTTTCACTCTCCATCCATTTTGAATGTCAGTCTTGCTGGATCAAGTATTCTTGGCTGCATGGTCTTCTCATTTAGTGCCCTGAATATATCTTGCCAGCCCTTTCTGGCTTGCCAGGTCTCTGTGGACAGATCTGACATTATTCTGATGGGCTTTCCTCTTTTAAGTTAGGAGCCTCTTTGTCCTAGTGGCTTTCAAGGGATTATACCTACAATTATGATTCCTCAATTTGACTATCAGGTTCCTTGATGTTTTTTTTTTTGGAATCTACAATCTTGGGTGGAGACCGTTCGGCCTCTAGTACATGAACGCTGGTTCCATTCGGGAGATTGGGAAAATTTTCATGAAGAACTTGTTCCACTAAATCTTCTAGACTTCTTTCTTTCTCCTCCCCTTCAGGGATTCCAGTAATTCTGACGTTGGAATGTTTCATGGCATCATTTATTTCCCTGATTCTGTTTTCGTGGCTTCTAAGCTGTTTGTTCCATACTTCCTCCTGATCCTTTCTCTCTGTCTGTTTGTCCTCCAGATCACTAATTCTGTCTTCTGTCTCAGTTACCCTAGCTTTGAGAGAATTTAGATTAGATTGGAACTCATTGAGAGCATTGTGAACCTCCCTGGTAGCTTTTAGCTCTTCCCTAACATTGTGAACATCCTGTCTGGTTGCTTTCAGTTCAGCCCTTATCAATTCCGTTTGGTCATCCATGGCTTTCTCCAACCTAGCTATTGCCTGGATAATTGTTGGACTGAATTCTCTTTCCGACATATTGTCTGTGTTGATAGCCGTTAGCTCTGTTGCAGAAGGCCCATCCTCTGTATTTTTCTTCTGTGGGCATTCCTCCTCCTAGTCATTTTGTTGAGAGATGACTGAACGGATGTAGCTGGATGTATCGACTGTGGTGCAGTCAAGGTGCACCCTGGAACACTTCTGAGCAATCAGGATTCCCCATCCAAATGAGAGGAAAAAGAAAAGAAAAGAAAAAGAAAAAGAGAGAGAGACAGGAAAGAAAGGGAAGATAAAAGAGAAGGTTCAGCCCAAATGGGCCCCAGGGTAAGATTGATGAAGTATACAAACAAAAACATACAAACAAAAAGACTGATGAAAGTATATGACAAGAGAAAAAAATATTTATATATATATTTATATATATAAATATTTGTATATATTTATATATATATGCAAATAAAGGAAGAACCTCGTCAAAAAGAACCCCAAGTGTAAGATTTATATAGTATCAGGACCAACACAGAAACACTGGTGGAAGAAAAAGTTGGGAGAGTGGTTATAAATTCTCAGTGTGGGCGTGTAAGGTTGTTTTGATTCTTCCTGGATGTATCTTGATATCTTTGTTAAAGGACTCAGCTTTCCTAAGATAATGGGGGATTAAAAAGTTTACCGGGTGCCTGGGTGGCTCAGTGGGTTAAGCCTCTGATCTCAGGGTCCTGGGATCGAGTCCCACATTGGGCTCTCTGCTCAGTGGGGAGCCTGCTTCCCTTCCTCTGTCTGTGCCTGCCTCTCTGCCTACTTGTGATCTCTCTCCCTTTGTCAAATAAATGAATGAAATCTTTAAAAAAAAAAAAAAATTCATTTACCTGTAGGGGTAGTATTGATTGGGGAAAGGGGATTACCTTGAAATTTAACTCTATATGAATATTAGAAAATAAAAATAAAAGAATAAACTAAACTGAAATTAAAAAAATAGAAATGCAAAAGAAAAACACAGGTGTTTGTATCAAAAAGTTCAGGTTAGAAGGTTATTATGGAATTTGATGTACTGGACATCTCACTGTGATGGTAAATAGGTTAAAAAATTATCTATATATTGGGGCGCCTGGGTGGCTCAGTGGGTTAAAGCCTCTGCCTTCGGCTCAGGTCATGATCCCAGGGTACTGGGATCGAGCCCCACATCGGGCTGTCCGCTCCGTGGAGAGCCTGCCTCCTCCTCTCTCTCTTTCTGCCTGCCTCTCTGCCTACTTGTGATCTCTGTCTGTCAAATAAATAAATAAATAAAATCTTTTTAAAAAAAAAATTATCTATATAAAAAAAAAATAGAGCCAGAATAGTGGGAACAAGTTAAAAATAAAAGTTGTCCTGTGAAGTAGTGGTGGTTCTCTTCTAGTCTTTTTTTTTCTTTTCTGGGGGAGGGGCCTGCCATGTGGGTTTTTAGTTAGTGATGTTCCCTGAGTTACGTCCTCCTGCCCCCCTCAAGGGGGTGGGCTCTGAGGAAACCGGTTTTCTTCAGGCTTTTATTCTCTGGAGATTTTTTTTTTTAAAGATTTTTTATTTTTTTATTTGACAGAGAGAGCTCACAAGCAGGTAGAGAGGCAGGCAGAGAGAGAGGAGGAAGCAGGCTCCCTGCTCGATCCCAGGACCCTGAGATCATGACCAGAGCCGAAGGCAGCGGCTTAACCACTGAGCCACCCAGGCGCCCCTCTCTGGAGATTTTTATGTTTGTTCACTTTTTTTTTCTCTCTCGCCTTGACCCCTTTTGATAGTTTTTGTAGGTTTAGAGGAAAGCAAACTGCACCCTAACTTCCCTCTCAGAGAGAAGCCTCAGTCTGCCCTCCTGTGGGTGCTGCAGAGCCCATCTAAATTCCCCCTTGGCTGCTGGCAGAGCAGGTTCCGAGTCGCAGTCCCTGGGGTCGCAGGATCTTCTGCTTGTACCCAAAACCACCGCAGCGGCGGTTGTCTGGGCAGCTCCAGACCCCCAGAGAGGTTCCAAGCAGCGATAGCACACTGAGATTTTTCTGCTGGGCTGGGCTGGGAGTGCCTGGTCCCTCTGGGTCTAAGAGCGCCGGGCTTGGCGTGCACCTCTCTGAGGGGAGGTGCTGTGGGTGGAGCGCATGTCTCAGGCTCTGAGAGCAGTGCGCAGGTCTGAGAGCACCAGGCTGGGACTTCCGAGTACCTTTCTCAGGGGAGGGTGAGGGGCGTGTGCGTCTCAGGCTCTGCATTCTGTTGTCTAGTGAGGCTCCCAGCCCCTCACAGGAGCCGGACCCCACGCGTTCTTGGGCGTGCTGGCGACTCAGGGACCAAGACCTGGTTTCTCTGCTGCACTCTCTCTGGCTCAGCACCAGGGGAGGCTGTCCTGGGTCCGGGGACTTAAGCCCCTGTCCCTACCCACTCCGATTCCCACAACAACCCCCCCCTCCCCCCCCCCCCGCGATCCTTTGCTCTTTTTGAGTGTTTTCAACCAGTCTCCAAGTTAATGCTGGTCCCCAGATGCAGGGCACTCTCGTATTAGGGATATTACTTTCCAATCTGTTGCCTCTGGTGGCTCCCTCCCCCTTTTGTTTATCTTCTGATATCAGTCCGACGTTCCCACTCCGCTTTACCTGCTCATTGGCGTCTTCTGCCCCTATAGAGATCCAGATGTGTATAATTCTGATCTCAGACTGATTTCATGGGTGATCGGAATTCTTTGGTAGGTAATCAGCTCACTTTAGGGTACAGGTTGAAAAGCCTCCTCCTACTTCCCCACCATCTTGTTCCCCCACCTTTTTTTCTTTAAAGATATTATTTATCTGTTAGAGAATGAGAGGGAGAGAGAGAGCGCGAGCACAGGCAGACAGAGTGGCAGGCAGAGGCAGAGGGAGAAGCAGGCTCCCCACCGAGCAAGGAGCCCAATGTGGGACTTAATCCCAGGAAGCTGGGATCATGACCTGAGCGGAAGGCATCTGCTTAACCAACTGAGCCACACAGGTGTCCCATGCCTTTTGTTTTGTGATTGTTTTCTTTGCTGTGCAGAAGTTTTTTATCTTGATGAAGTCCTAAAAGTTGAGTTTTGCTTTTGTTTCCCTAAGCAGATATTCGCAAAGGTCCAAGTATTTGCTATACTGGGCCATCGAGCTTTATTATGAAGCTGCACTAATTAAGTCAGTATGGTAGCATGTCAGAATACATAAGCCAGTAGAATAGAATGGAGAACCTTGAAACACCCACACACTGTGTGTTTATTGCAAAGGTGGTATTGAAATAGGGAAATGTGCTTTACAATAAATATTGCTGTAACATTCCATATGGAAAAATTACAGTTTGATTTCTACTGTACTCTATTTGTAAAGATCAACTCCAGGTGGTTCATAAGCTTAAACGTGAAAGGTAGAACACTAAAAGAATTTTAAGAAAGATCTCTCATTACAAGAAATGGGTAAGATAGGGGATTAGAAGTACACTTAATTGTACACTGAAACTAATAGCACTGTATGTTAACTATTCTGGAATTAAAGAATAATTAAATAAAAATGATTTCTTGGGCACCTAAGTGGCTCAGTGGGTTAAGCCTCTGCCTTTGGCTCAGGTCATGATCTCAGGGTCTCATGATCGAGTCTTGCATCAGGCTCTCTGCTCAGAAGGGAGCCTGCTTCCCTCTCTCTCTCTCTCTCTGCCCACTTGTGATCTCTCTCTCTCAAATAAATAAAATCTTTAAAAAAATTATTCTCATACAACTTGTATGAAGCACCTACCACAAAGGAAAATATTTTAAAATTTGATGTTAAAATTAAGAACTTTTGGTCAAGAGTATAAAAGAACGAAAAGGCAAATTACAGAAAGTTTAAAAAAAAAAAAAGGACATGTTTTTAACCCACAGAAGTTTCATGTCCAAAATATGTAACGAATTACCTCATTTCGGTAAGAGAAAACAAATAGTTTAAGAGCCCAGCAGGAAAAATAGTTGACCAGCTGCTTCACTAAAAGATTTTACTTGGCCAGTGAACACATGAAAAGGGGAAATGCAAATTGAAAGAATAATAAAATAATTCCATTTTCCATTAACAGATTAACAACTTTTTGTTCCAAGTGGGACGAAAGGAACTATCATATTCTGCTCAGTGAAACTTGATATAACCATTTTGGAAAATACAGTAGCCATAAGTGATCTTTCTGTAAGATTACATCCCCTGCATAAGATTCCCTAGTGTCTTTTCAATTCAGATGAAATTTGTATCAGGATTCACAAAGGTTGTGTACCATGAGGCCCTGGCTATCTCTGACCCCAGGGCTGCCTTCACCAACACTCCATTCCTTTGTACACTTCATGTTAAGTACTTGACATGTATTTTGCCTGTTTTCCTTCACTAAAATGTAAATTTTTAGGAGAACAGTATTTTCATTTTTTAAAAATATTTGAGAGAGCACGAGAGAGAGAGAGAGAGAGAGAGAGAGAGTGAGCAGAAGCAGGGGGAGGGGCAGAGGGAGAGGGACAAGCAGAACCTGGAGGCAGGACTCCATCCCAGGACTCTGGGATCATGACCTCGGCCAAAGGCAGATGCCTAGCTGACTGAGCCACCCAGGTGCCAGGAGAACAGTATTTTTGTTTTGTTTACTGCTCTGTTTCCTGATCCTAGAACAGCATCTGGCCCATTATAGGTACCTAAGGATGTCTTTAAATATGAGTTGGGTTAAAAAAAACCCAAACTAATGAAAAAGACTTAGGAGAGATGTTTTCACACAGTTTTAGCTGCTTTTAATTGATTTCTGTTTGTTGTGATAGGGTATAAGTATTTATTAAATTAAAAAAAATTATATGTAAGATAAATTGGATCTCTTCAATTAAAATTACAGATTATTATTTTTTCTAATTGGTTTGGATTCTGTTCTAATGTTGATAATTTACAGGAGAACCCTTATGAGTAGATGGGAAAAAATAAAGAAATTACTAAATACAATTGAAGTAGCATATAAAAAATATAAATGTACCTTTGACCCTTCAGCAGCATGGTAGTTGGGGCAGTGACCTGTGCAGTTAAAAAGCTGCATATAACTTTTGACTCCCAGAAGCTTTACTGTTAGCATACTATTGACCAGAAGCCTTAGTAAAGGCTTTTGTTAACACATACTTTGTATAAGTATTATATACTGTATTCCAAACAATAACCTAGAGGAAAGAAAATCATACAAAATAACCTTGAGTGGATCCTGAAAGTTTAAACTCCTGGTAAGTTCAAGGGTCAACTGTATATGAAAATAACATACAGACCTTTTCATTTTGAGTGATTTGTTCTGACAGTTTTCTTTTGTTGTCTATCTCCAAGTGGGAGCCGGTGAGGTGGCTAACTTTGCTGCATATGCCTTTGCACCAGCCACCCTAGTGACTCCATTAGGAGCTCTCAGCGTCCTAGTAAGGTAAGGATGCTATGCTGCTTGTGTAGGGACAGTAGTCAGTATATTAGTCCATAAAGCATTCTAATTGCACATGCTCAGCATAATTGACATTTAAACAATCTTGAGAACTTTTTTTTTAAGCTGTGCTTTTAAAGGGTTCTCTTTTGTGCACAGGCGTGCTGTCAATTTGTAGCAGAAATTACGCTCCCATGCTTTGTCTCGCTTTTATTAAAATTTTTTAAAATTTCAAGTTTGACTTGTCACAGCACTTAACATTTGAGACATAGACACTTTGGTAAAATGGTGGTTGGTGATAAGTCAGTTTCCATACCTACAGTAAAACAATGATTGGTACAAGGTTGTGTACCTCTGAAGACTGCTCTGGGGGTACCCCTTTGGAAGGAGCAGTCCAAAACTTGTCCTTTTTCTATTATTTTAATGATTAGCCCAAACGGCAAAGCCCATATTGAAGTTTGGATTTTGGTTACTATTCTCAAAGTTTTTGATAGGTTTTTTTTTAATAAAGTCTTTGTTTCCCCCAGGGTAGTGTGTTTGTGTATAAGTCAGTATTATATTTAAGTTACATAATTTTTCAAGATACTGTATAATCTAGTATATAAAGATGCATTGTGGTATATGTCTTTTACCCTTAATTTTCTGTATGTTATGTCATATTTATAGGTTTACGTTATATGTTTTTTAGATTTGGTTAAAACTGGCTTTTAAGTATTAAAACTTTTTCATTTAATAGGCAAATTATATAGAATGACATGAACGCATAGAAAGGCTGCATCAACCAGTATGGATAAATTAAAGTTGAGCAAATTTTAAGCACTGGTTTGGACGTAGAGTCTTAGATTATAAATTTATATTATACCTCCGTTTATTGTGAATTTCATACTGATTTTCTATAGTAGAAATATGGGAACTATACTGGTTTAGTGTGCCATTGTTTTGCTGGAAACTTCCATTTTATGATTGAATGTGCCTTTTCTGAAAGCCAGAGAACCTTCACAAGTTTGTAGTGTTAATAGTTTTTTAATAATTTAAATTCTGTGTTATGTTGATTTTTAAAAATGAGAGAAGTAATTCATAATTTTAATGTTCTCCACTCCCCTCCCCCATTTTAGTGCCATTCTTTCTTCATACTTTCTAAATGAAAGACTTAATCTTCATGGGAAAATTGGATGTTTGCTAAGTATTTTAGGATCTACAGTTATGGTCATTCATGCTCCAAAAGAAGAAGAGATTGAGACTTTAAATGAAATGTCTCACAAGCTGGGAGATCCAGGTAAGAAATAAGAAAAGCTTTATTAGTCTCACTATTTTACTTTTTTAAAAAAAAATATTTTATTTATTTATTTGAGAGAGAGGTAGTGAGAGAGAGCATGAGTGAGAAGGTCAGAGGGAGAAGCAGACTCTCCGTGGAGCTGGGAGCCCGATGTGGGACTCATGACCTGAGCCTAAAGCAGTCGTCTAACCAACTGAGCCACCCAGGTGTCCCACTATTTTAGTTTTTAATTTAGTTTTTATTTTAACCAAAATTTTATGTGCATATAAAGAGGCAAATTGTTCTTCATGGCTTATTATGAAAAATTATGGTCATTTTCTTCTTCTACCAGCCCCAGATGCCTTGTTTATTTTGTTCTTTAACTCTGTGTGTCTAAGTAACATGCTTAAGGTGCTGCTACTCTTGGCTTTAGGCATCATCTGTGTATCTGCCTGATTTTGTTTAAATGATTTATTTACATTATAGTCATTATATAACTTTTATTCCCAGCTTAGACATATACAACTACTTTTCCTTCTTTGTATTTTTTTTTTCTTAACGGATAATGATCTTTTTTGATCACTTTTCTATGAATTTATCAATCTGTCTTAAAACTCTACTCCAGGGTCTTAATTCTACCCTCAGTAATTTCAAACACATTAGGTATTCTGCAGTTTCATCTCTTCTGGAAATTTCTCCCAAAATCTTATTTGGCCTTAGTCCAGGCTGGTATCTTGAGCTGCTGGCACATTTGTTATTGTGGACTTTTCTTCATTAGCATCCTGAAGGGATCCCCTTCACTTTTTTCTTGGCTCTGAATCCTGGGTTTGCGCCTTCATTTTGGTTGGAGCCACTATTGCAGGAGACAAGAAAGGCACAGAAGAGATGAGACTTTTTAAGTCCTTGTATATATAAAAATGTCTTTAGTCCATGTAACCTCATTGTCTTCTCACTTCCAGTGTTGCTAAGAAATGACAGTCAATTCTTTATCTTTTATATGTTACCATATTTTGTCTTTAGCAACCTTTAGGATGTCCTCTTTGCCCTCATCATCT
The DNA here is from genome assembly GCF_009829155.1 of Mustela erminea. Taxonomy (NCBI): domain Eukaryota; kingdom Metazoa; phylum Chordata; class Mammalia; order Carnivora; family Mustelidae; genus Mustela; species Mustela erminea. Next base: position 28,078,546 of record NC_045618.1, read on the forward strand.
GAAATTTTCCACTGAGGTACTTAGATGTGGGCTAGTTTTTATCCATTGTGCTAGGTATTTGATGGATTTTTTAAAATTTGGAAATGTCTATCTTATTCTAGGAAATCAAATTTGTTCTTTGATATTCTTTCTTTTCTCTTTATGAAATTCTTCTTACTCTTCTGTTGATTGGACCTCCTGCAATATACAGTGACTTTTCAGACGCATGCATGCGCGAACATATACACATGTATATATACACATGTACATATATACGTATACACACAATATGTATAAATACGTACATATATACGTATATGTATATATGTATGTGTATATGTGTACGTGTGTATTTACATTATATATTTATATATTTATTTTATAATTATATAAATATATAGTAATTTAATTTATATATTATACATATTTTTTTTTCATCTTCCTGTTTTTACTGCTTTTTCTTTTTAGCTCTGCCTTCAGGGAGATTTCCTCAGTTTTATCTTCGCAGCCCCTTTGAGTTTTTATTTCTGCTATTACATTTTTAATTTCCAAGAGCTTGCTTTTGCTCTTTAGTTGTGTATGTGTCCGAAAAACCAAACAAAACGTGAAATTCACCTTCAACATTTTGCAGATGTACAGTACACTATTGTTACCCACATGTGTTGTGTTGTGCAGCAAGTCCCCAAAGAGACCTGGTTATTTAAAAGTATTTCTGCAAACTTCAATATTGGGATTGTTTGTGGGCTCTGTTTTTTCTTTTGCTTTAGTCATTTAGTTTTGTTTTTAGGCAGTTTTGATTAAATACTGGGCATAGAATATTAAAAAGTGTAAAGGCTCTAAGTGATGTTTTATTCCTTCAGAATAAACCTAAATTTTTTTTTTGTTGGACACTTTTTCTTTCTTTCTTTTTTTTTTAAATATTTTTTTATTTTATAGAGATCACAAGTAGACAGGGAGGCAGGCAGAGAGAAGGGGAAGTAGGCTTCTCACTGAGCAGGGAGCACAATACAGGGTAACCGGGTGAGCCACCCAGGTGCCCTGCAGATCACCTTTAACTTGAAGTGTTGTTTCACTCTTTGTTGAGGCTGGTTTCTTTCCATTTTGCATGTATTTCTTAATCATAGATTCTCAGCTGATACCCTGGGATGTTTACTTGGACCATCCACCTGGATGAACTTTTAATGGCAGTGTCTGTGTCAGCATTCCAAGACTGTAGGTGTCTTCACTCCACTCTCTGGCATTTTTGTCTATTTGGTTTCTAAAAACCTAGGCATATATAGCTTCTCTTCCCACAAATGCCTTTTTTTTTTAACGATTTATTATTTATTTGACAGAGATCACGAGTAGGCAGAAAGGCAGGCAGAGAGAGGAAGGGAAGCAGGCTCCCTGCTGAGGAGAGAGCCCGATGTGGGGCTCGATCCCAGGACCCTGAGATCATGACCTGAGCTGAAGGCAGCAGCTTAACCCACTGAGCCACCCAGGCGCCCCTAGCATCTGTAAATTTTTGAGTGTTCAAGGTCATCTTGTGATTTCTCTCCATTAGTTTGATTGTTTCCATTCTTGGAGTTAGGGCATTCCAGTGGGTGGGAAGTGTAGTGAGCTATTCTAGAGTGGATGGCTGCGAATCAGCCTCATCTCCATTTTCCGTGATCTAATTATCATGAGCCTTAAAGTGCTATGTTAAAAATGTTAGTAACAGTTTATGAATATGAAGCATCGTGTAATCTTCCAGTATATACATCTAACTAAATTTTTATGGCTATACTTTTGCTGGGGCAGCAAAAGGAAGAAAATACTTATTTTAAGGTTACACCTTTTCTCCTTCCTATTGAGTTAATACTTGTTTTGGATTCTCAGGGTTTTTTTTTAGTACTTACGCATTTGACTAAATACAACTTTTCTTTGCCTCCCCCAGGTTTTGTGGTCTTTGCAACACTTGTGGTCATTGTGTTATTGATACTAATCTTGTGGTGGTGACCTCGCATGGACAGACAAACATTCTTGTGTACATAACAATCTGCTCTGTAATTGGAGCATTTTCAGTCTCCTGTGTTAAGGGCCTGGGCATTGCTATCAAAGAGCTGTTTGCTGGAAAACCTGTGCTAAGACATCCCCTGGCCTGGATTCTGCTGCTGAGCCTTATAGTCTGTGTGAGCACACAGATTAATTACCTGAACAGGGCCCTGGATATATTCAACACTTCCATTGTGACTCCAATATATTATGTATTCTTTACAACATCAGTTTTAACTTGTTCAGCTATCCTTTTTAAGGAATGGCAAGATATGCCTATTGATGATGTCATTGGTACTTTGAGTGGCTTCTTTACAATCATTGTGGGAATATTTTTGTTGCATGCCTTTAAAGACGTCAGCTTTAGTCTAGCAAGTCTCCCTGTGTCTTTTCGAAAAGACGAAAAAGCAATGAATGGCAATCTCTCTAACATGTATGAAGTTCTTAATAATAATGAAGAAAACTTGACCTGTGGAATTGAACAACACAGTGGTGAAAATATCTCCCGAAGAAATGGAAATCTCACAGTTTTTTAAGAAAAATGTAATTAAAAGGTTAATCTGTAATTGTGTTATCAAGTGAATTTGAATATCAGAATGTGTCTGAAAAAGCATTGTTGTCAAAAAATGTTCTCTGGAGACAATCTTTTATAAGTTTCACTGATTTGGACCAAGAAATTATTATATTTACATGATGGTAGCTCACTAAAATGACCTCAGTACATGGCCAATTTCTATTAACATTCTATTATTATAGAGGTATTTTAAATTTTTCTTTCACCACAATCTAAATGCACTGACAGTTTTAAGTCGATAAAAATGCTTTATTTTTTCATTGGTGATTAAAATCTGAAATGTACATTTGTCATCCCCAGTCCATCAATCCCTGACCATTTGAAGGCTTTTTGATTTAAAAGGAACAAAATTTTCCTAATACCTTATCCGGTGATTTACCTTACCTGTAAGAATGACTCCAGTTTGATGAATTTTTTTAAATTTTGAAATGTTGGTTTAAGAGAATCCTAAGTTATGAAATGAAGAAAAATTCAAATTTACCAAACAATAAAGGGTAGGAACTTGCCCCATGGGAGATGTTTCTCACATTGTGACTTAATCACCCCACATTTGATGGTCTTCCTATTCCTTGATGGCACCTTGCTAAACCAGTGCATCCTACATATGTCAGGCTGCAGCCTGACTGGTTTCATTCTTTACTTACTCTAATTCCTTGATACTTGGAATATTGATTTACCATTTTACATCAGCTCTTGTACTTTTCAGTGTATTTTCATAATGAGTTACATTGTCATTTAGATCTTCTAACAACTCTGGGAAATAAAGTCAAAAGACTAATTTCTTAAATTTAGCTCATGTTATAATAAAAAGACAAATTGAAACAGTTCCTTTCTAAGTCTGAATGCTTAGAACAAACAAGGTGGTTATAAAATAATGGTTTCTTTGTACCCAGTATTTTACTTTGCTTTAGTGTTTGTTCAGACCATTGTATATATATATATTTTTTTGTTTTTTGTTTTTTTTTTAAAGATTTTATTTATTTATTTGACAGAGAGAGATCACAAGTAGGCAGAGAGAGAGGAAGAAGCAGGCTCCCTGCTGAGCAGAAAGCCCGACGTGGGACTTGATCCCGGGACCCTGAGATCATGACCCGAGCCGAAGGCAGCGGCTTAACCCACTGAGCCACCCAGGCGCCCCTAGACCATTGTATATTTTGGTCTTTTAAAAATGTCCATGAAAAAATGTATATGGAAACTTTCAAATGTATGCAAAAAAGGTAGACTAGTATAATGAACTCCATCCAGCTTCAGAACCTATCATCATAGCAATCAACTGGGTTTTAAAAAAGTAAACCATTTCCACCTAGGTTGCAGGAAGAACATGGGCTTGCTCCCACTGTGCTGCTCCTGCCCAAGGTCCTACAGCTTGATCCCTCCTATGTAACCAGTCACCACTGGTGCCTCACTGTCCTTGCCAGGGGATTGCCAGAGCCTCACTATAGTGATGGTGTCCTGCCACACAGCTCTCCACTGGCTTTATTAGGGCAGAGTTAATGGTCTCCACGTTTCACGAAATAAAATCCCTTTCCCCAGCATTTTTTAATCTTCTAAGGAGCCTTTGTGGACACTGTTTTTCTAACTGCCTCCCCCATGTAATCTTAATATCACAGATACACTATGTGTTTATTTACTATATATACTTTGTACAAAAGTATATATATTTACTATATATATACTTTTGTACAAAGTACAGATATATAGTAAATAGAGTAAGAACCAATTTTTCACCCCCATGGCTGTGATATGGCACTCAGAATGCAGATTAATATAAATTCTTAATTCAACATTTAAAAAAACATTTTTTTTAAAGATTTTATTTGTTTACTTGGCAGACAGAGATCACAAGTAGGCAGAGAGCAGGCAGAGAGGGGGAAGCAGGCTCCCCGCTGAGCAGAGAGCCCAGTGTGGGGCTCGATCCCAGGACCCTGGGATCATGACCTGAGCTGAAGGCAGAGGCTTGAACCCACTGAGCCACCCAGGCGGCCCCTTAATTCAACATCTTAATAGCACTGGAAATTGCATTAATGTTTAAAAAATGTTTAAATTTGGTTTATAATGGAGTCTTAGAGAATTTAGCATTAATCATAATTCCTCATAGTCTATACTTCAGTATAGGGTGAGCAGATACTGCCCTCAGTCTGTGGCAGAATGCTGGTCCCAGTGTTAGTTACATTACCTAAAGCAACATTTTTAGGTAACTTGGTAATGAACAGTTCTATTTCATAGTAACTCAAGATTAAAGAGTCCAATGGAGTAGTTCACAGACTTTATCTTCAGTAGCTGTATGATGGGTTTTAGTGTTCTGTTTCCAAAGCCATAAGGCAATTACTCCCTATCATGATCTTGTCCCTTCTTTCAAGGTGGCAGGTGACCTAGACTAGATCTCCTGGGCCAGGTCTGTACAAATAAGTAAAGTATCTTGCCCCAACCAGGGCACCGGGTCACAATACTAAATGAATAAACACAAGTAAGTTTTATTAGCTTTATTTCTGTAACCTTTAAATCATACCCTACAAATTAGATTCTGTCACAACTGGATTTAGTAGAAGCAGAGGAATCAAGTTCACTATTTTCTGAAACACTGACACAAAAAAGGGAAGGGAACAATGACTTAGAAAAGGTTACTCATAAAAGACCTATCAGGAAAAATCCCCGAACAAAAGCTAAATAATTAAGTTTAATTCTAATTGGTAGTGCATTTTATTACAATGAGCTGGTAGTATGTTTCTTAAGTCTGTAAATTTTTCCCCAAACATTATCGATCCTTTGCTAAGGAATAAATGGATGACCTCAGCAGCAATTTGACATAGCTAGCTGTTGGAACATTCCATAGAAAAAACGGAAAATTACTCTGTAAGAACATGATGGCAACAATCAGCAGCCAATATTCTCAGACTTTCTAATTACCAAAGGCATATACAATTTTAGTCTAGAAAAATAAGTCAATTTTATAAAATTTAAGCTTTTAAATTGAAAAGTACCCCCTTTAACAGGCACAGAGATAAGGAAAAATAGTCCCTAAAAATCTCACTAAATAGTTTATGGAAAGGAAAACATGCCCTTAAAAGTTATTAAATGCAGTCAGTACTGAGACTCTTCAAAAACCTGATGTACATGTCCTCAGCTGCTGGCCAGGGACTGGTGGATAGGTGGCTGAAAGCAGCGAACATGCTCCACGGGGGTGCTTTCTCCATCACCAGACTTCAAGTACTTGTCCAAGATAGTAATTATTTCATCATTTAGAATCTGGAACTTGCGAATTCTCTCTACCATCTTCTTTAATGGCTGCAACAATTAAAATTAGGATGTTTTATTATCAAAACATGTACATTTATTCATGTTTCAAAATGGCAGGATTTTCACATTTTCTCATAAAAATTACAGCAAACTAGCACACATATCTATCTCTCTAATGTACCTGTTGGAACAATGAATACATTTTGAATTTAAGCACATCTCCATTGGTTTCATGCTACTAACTATATTACCTGTACAACTGATAGACCTATTCATTCAACACATAGGTATTAACCTGCTGTGTACTTAAAACTGGGAATGTACAGAATGTCAGTGGAGAAATGCCACTATAAGTCTTAGATTCCAGTTCTTGTCAACAGGATACTTGATAAGACTGCTAGTATAACAGAATTGGATAACACACTCATGTACACACACACACACACACACACACAAGATGACACTTTAAAAAGCATTGCAGGTTTTGTCTATGCAGGAGGTAAAGCGGAAGCCAAGACCTCCTAAGGGACAGATGACACCAGTGGCAATGGGATGGAGGTATAACCAAGTGGGATTACACCGAGAAACTCCCAATAATGCTAGGCCCCTCTAAAGTGACTCCAATTTTGCTAACAGTCTGTGGAGATGAGAAGCAAATAAAAATCCAGGGAGGAAAAAAAAAAATCTAGGGAGAAAAGCAATCCATGGGATGCCTGGGAGGTCAAGTCAGTTGAGCATCTGACTCTTGGTTTTGGCTTCGGTTGTGATCTCAAAGTCATGAGATTGAGCCCCACGTGAGGCTCCAAACATCATGCAATCTGCTTGAATTTTCCTCTCCCTCAAATAAAGTAAATTTTAAAGAAAAGAAAAGCAATCTAAGTTCAACTGGACAAGAGCTGGCAAATAAACCCAGCACACAAAACATTTCAGAGTTTAAGATAACCTTTGAGGCTTCAGATACTAGAATTACAGGGGCACCTGGGTGGCTCAGTGAGTGAAAGCCCCGCATTGGACTCTGCTCAGCGGGAGCCTGCTTCCCCCCTCTCTCTCTGCCTGCGTCTCTGCTTACTTGTGATCTCTGTCAAATAATAGAATTACAAGATATACATGAAATTTGTAAAAAAAAAAAAAAAAAATTAATCGAAGACAAAATTATCAATTACCACCAAGATTTGAAGAACCAAATCAAACTTTTAAATATAAATTCATTCAAAATTAAAAACAGTAGAGCTGAAGTGAATCAGTTAACTAAATAATACACTTTTCTGGGAACAGACCAGAGAGATCAGAAAATGAAGATATGGGAATTAGAATGGCCCCTCAAAGACCTCCACGCCCCAATCCCCAGAACCTATAGACATGTTGCCTTCCAAGGCAAAAGAGACTTTGAGAATGTAGTTAAGATTATAGACTTTAAAAATGGGGAAAGTACCCTAGATTTTCCAGGTGAGCCCCCAATCTAATAAAATGAGAAAAGAACTTGCTCTAGGTGGAGGCAGGAGATATGGCAGAAAGAAAAGTTGAAAGACTGGGAAGCGAGGGAGGGACTTGAGATACGGGCTAATGGTCAGCAAGGAAATGGGGACCTCAGTCCTCCAACTTCATGGGACTGTGTCCAGCCAACCACCTGAATGAGCCTGGAAGCAAATTCATCCTTAGATGCTCCAGAAAGGAGCACAGCCCTACAGATACATTAGTTTTGGCCTTGAGATGATAAAGGACCCAGATGAGTCAAGCTGTGCCCAGATTTCTGACTGAGAGAACTGAGAGAATGGGTGTCATTTTAAACCACTAAGTCTCTGGCAGTCTTTTGTGGATTAGGAAACTAATTTGAAAACTAACATGGTAAGGGGTAAGGGAACCAGAAGAATGTCTAGCAAGTACGTAACTGCAGTCCTAAAAGAGGAGAATAGAGAGAATGGGAGAAAAAACTAAAATATTTGAAAAGATAATGGCTGAGTACTTTTAGAATTCAATTACAAAGAATCCATAAAATGACAAAGAGAAAATGATCTAAAGGCAGCCAAAACAAGCAAACCAACCAACAAATCAAACAAAAACCACACACCCTTTGGCCACAAAAAAAGAAACTGGAATGGTACGCCAATAATCTGAAAAGGCAGATCCTATAAGGCTGTATAATATGAAGCAGATCTAAGTACCCTAAAAAGAGAAAGAAAATGGAAAAATTAGCACTTTAACTGCCTGACTGCTTTACTTATCAAGTATATTTAGATTCATTTTGGAAATGAAAAGAAAGCTGCTTCAGTTGTTGTCAGCTTATGTACCGGGATGAAAAGCATTCTAATGTACCGGGATGAAAAGCATTCTGTAAAAAGGCCTTTTAATAAGTACAAAGTATGATTATTTTGTGAAACTTCCACATATGGTATAAGTCTCTTTCACATACCACATTTTTTATAATCTCATCTTTGCCATCATGTTTCTGGACTTTAAGTAGATGGTAGCAGAAATCCAGGACAGCAAAGCGCCGCTGTTGCCCAAGAAGTACAATGATCATACAGCCAGCCCAGTGGAGCCCGTCGCCAAAGCACTGCCTAGAAACAAGAAGGAACAAGTACAATGGGTAATCAACAAAAAAAATAATAAACTCTTCTCTAAGTTTGTGTCCAGAGGTCAATGACCAAGGAATCTACTTGCAACAGGCCAGCAAGGGAACGGTGAGCAGCAGATGTGTCTTTCTTTTTGATAAACATCTCTTTTGGGTTCCTCTGGCACATTCTTAACCATTTTTTAAGATCATGGACTCCTTTAAAGAAGAATGACTTTGGGAAGCTATGGACACTCCTCGCCTCCTCCCCCTAGAAAAATGCGTACCCAACTTGCCCAAGTTTCCATGGGTTCAGAGAACACCCTGAGTCACCTCCTGAGCATGAAGTAAGTACTTCCACTTAATGGCTTTAAAGCAGCTCAGCAAACTTTTAGTGAACTTCCAGAGGAATGCAGTCTTCTGTGTTAGCCTGCTCCCACTTCCCCATCCACTGAACACATACTTACTCGACTGTAAACTCGTGGGTTCCCACAGGAATACAATAGACAAACTGCATGGCACTCCAGAGTCTGTGAAACTCAACACACTCATCCACATGCATGACTCCATTGCTGGGCAGAGGCCCACGCCAGATGGGGTCATCCAGAAAGGTCCGGATCCGAGTCAGGATGACTTCAAACATAGACAGGCCACAGCAGAGACGCTCCTTTGTCAGCAAGTCCCCCTCTCTTGCTATTGCAATTTGCTGCACAAAGAATAGAACGTTATGAGCCAGGGTAGGAGGGCTGCTGAAACCAAACTACCCAGATTTGTTTCTGACTTACTGGAAAACTATCTTAATTTGCAGAAGAGGATTTTTATAAATAAGCATCAACAACATAAATATATCAGCTATTACATAAAGGTCTTTGTAGCTTAAATATATTTCAGTCAAGGAGAACTGTCTAGTACAGTTATTCTTAACTGGAAGTGCTTTTGCCTCCAAAGGACATGTGGCAAGGTGTGGAGACATTTTTTGGTTATCATAGCTTGGGGTCAGGTGAGTGGCATCTAGTTGGTAGAGGCCAGGGATATTATGTTTTTTTTTTTTTCAAAATTTTTTCTTAAATTTTAATTCCAATATAGATAACATATAGTGTTATATTTGTTTCAGGTGTACAATACAGTGATCCAAAAATTCCATGTACTACTCAGTGCTCATCAAGTATACTCCTAATACCCTTTACTTACTTCACACATCACCCCATCCAGTAACCATCCATTTGTTTGTTGTAGTTAAAGAATCTGGTTTTTTTTTTAATTTTTTTGTTCCTGTATTCATTTGTTTTATTTTTTTATTTTTTTTTTTAAAGATTTTTATTTATTTATTTATTTGACAGAGAGAGATTACAAGTAGGCAGAGAGGCAGGCAGAGAGAGAGAGAGAGAGAGAGAGAGAAGCAGGCTGTCTGCCGAGCAGGAGCCCGATGCGGGACTCGATCCCAGGACCCTGAGATCATGACCTGAGCTGAAGGCAGCGGCTTAACCCACTGAGCCACCCAGGTGCCCCCATTTGTTTTATTTCTTAAATTCCACGTATGAGTGAAATCATATGGTATTTGTCTTTCTGACTGGCTTATTTCATTTAACATTATACGCTCGAGCACAATCCACATTGTTGGAAATGGCAATATTTCATTTTTCATGACTGAATAATATTCCATTTTGTGTGTGTGTGTGTGTGTGTGTGTGTGTGTGTGTGCGCGTGTCTGTGTAAATACATATATACCACATTTTCTTTATCCATTCATTTATCAATGGGCATGTGGGCTGTTTCCATAATCTACCTTTTATAATAATGTTGCAATAAACACGGGGGTGCATATAACCTTTCAAATTAGTGTTTTGTATTCTTTGGGTAAATATCCAGTAGTATGATTACTGGATAATATGATAATCCTACTTTTTAATTTATTGAGGAACCTCCATAATGTTTTCCAGAATGGATCCACCAGTATGCATTCCCACCAATAGTGCAAAGTGTTCCTTTTCCTGGGCATCTACAGGAACACTTGTTTCTTGTGTTTGGGGCTTTTAGCCATTCTGACAGGTGTGAGATGATACCTGATTATAGTTTTGATTTGCATTTCCCTGATGAGGAGTGATGTTGAGCATCTTTTCATGTGTCTATCTGGATGTCTTCTATAGAGAAATGTATGTTCATGTCTTCTGCCCATTTTTAATTGGATTGTTTTTTGGGGTTGAGTTGTATAAGTTATATATATTCAAGAATAAACCTTTATCAGATGTCACTTGCAAATATCTCCTCCAATTTAACCAGCTGTCTTTTGGTTTTGTTGGTTGTATCCTCTGTTATATGGAAGTTTTTACTTTGATGAAGTCCTAACAGATTATGTTTTGTTTTCCTTGCTTCAAAAGACATATCTAGAAAGATATTGTTATGGGCAACGTTAGAGAAATTACTGTATTCTCTTCTAGGATTTTTATGGATTGAGGTCTCACAGTGAAGTCTCTATGTTTGCATGTAGTTATCAAGTTTTCCCAACACCATTTGTTGAAGAGACTTTTTCCCATTTCATATTCTTTCCTCCTCTGTCAAAGATTAATTAACCACATAATTGTGGGATTGCTTCTCGTCTTCCTATTTGGTTCCACTGACCATTTTTCTGCTGGTACCATACTTTTTGATTAGTACAGCTTTGCAGCCTAACTTGTAATCTAGAACTGTGACACCTCCAACCTGGTTTTGCTTTCTCAAGATTGCTTTGGCTTCTTGGGAGTTTTTTGTGGTTCCATACAAATTTTAGGACTATTTGTTCTAGTTGTGAAAAATGCTCTTGGTACTTTGACAGGGATTGCATTAAATCTGTAGGTAGCTTTGGATAAAGGATATTTAACAATATTTATTCTCCCAATCCATGAGCATGAAATACCTATCCATTTGTTTGTATCATCTTCAGTTTCTTTCAGCAATATTTTATAGTTCTCAGAGTACAGGTTTTTCAACTCCTTGGTTAAGTTTACTACTAGATATCTTACTATTTTTGGTACAACTGTAAATGGGACTGTGGTCTAAATTTCTCTTTCTGCTGCTTCATTAGTGTACAGAATGCAATGGATTTTTGTGCACTGATTTTGAATCCTGGGACTATACTGAATTCCTTTATCAGTTCTAGTCATTTTTTGGTTGGTGTCTTCAGGGTTTTATATATATAGTTATCATGTCCTCTGCAAACAATGAAAGTTTTACTTCTTCCTTACCAATCTGGATGTCCTTTCTTTTTGTTGTTTTGAGTGCTGTGGCTAGAACCGACAGTAACTATGTTGAATAAAAGTGATCAGAGTGTACATCCTATCTTACTCCTAACCTTAAGGGAAAAGGTCTGTTTTTTACAACTGAGTATGATGTTCACTGTGGGTTTTTCCATGTAAGACCTGTATTATATTGAAGTATGTTCCCTCTAAACATACTTTCTTGAAGGTTTTTATCATGAATGGATGTTGTACTTTATCAAATCCTTTTTCTGCACCTATTCGAACAATCATGTTTTTTCTTTTTCTTTTTTTGGGGGGGGGGCTGGGGCACAGGGAAGGGCAGAGGAAGAAGGAGAGAGAATCTTAAGCAGGCTCCACAAAAACACGGAGCTTGACATGGGGCTTGATCTCACAACCCTAAGATCATAACCTGATCTGAAATCAAGAGTCGATGCTTAATGGATTAAGCCACCCAAGGTGTCCCGATGATCATATGGTTTATATCCAATTTTCTTATCAATGTATCACATTGACTGACCTGTGGATACTGAAACACTCTTTCATCCCAGGAATGAATCCCACATGATTGTGAATGACTTCTAATGTATTTGTTGGATTTGGTTTGCTAGTATTTTGTTGAGGACTTTTGCATCTATATTCATCAGAGATCTTGGCCTGTAGTTCCTTCTTTTTTTTTTTTGGTGGTGTCTTTATCTAGTTTTGGTATCAGGGTGATGCTATCCTCATGCAATAAATCTGGAAGTTTCCTTTCTTTTTCTATTTTTTGGAATAGTTTGAGAAGAACAGAGTTTGGTAAAATTTACCTGTAAATTTGTCTGTTCTTGGACTTCTGTTTGTTGGGTTTTTGATTACTGATTCAATTTCATTGCTGGTAATTGGTCTGTTCAAATTTTCTGTTTCTTCCTGCTTCGGGTTTGGGAAGTTAAATATTTCTAGCAATTTATCTATTTCTTCAAGGTTGTCCATTTGTTGGAATATAATTTTTCATAATATTCTCTTATAACTGTCTTTCTGTGGTATTGGTTGTGATTTCTCTTTTCTCATTTTTTTTTTTTTTAAAGATTTTATTTATTTATTTGACAGAGAGAAATCACAAGTAGATGGAGAGGCAGGCAGAGAGAGAGAGAGAGAGAGGGAAGCAGGCTCCCTGCTGAGCAGAGAGCCCGATGTGGGACTCGATCCCAGGACCCCGAGATCATGACCTGAGCCGAAGGCAGCGGCTTAACCCACTGAGCCACCCAGGCGCCCTCTTTTCTCATTTTTAAAAAAGATTTTATTTATTTATTTGACAGAGAGAGATCACAAGTAGGCAGAGAGGCAGGCACAGAGAGAGGAGGAAGCAGGCTCCCTGCTGAGCAGAGAGCCTGATCCCAGGACCCTGGGATCATGACCTGAGCTAAAGGCAGAGGCTTTAACCCACTGAGCCACCCAGGAGCCCCTTTCATTTCTAATATTTATTTGAGTATTCCCTCTCTTCTTTTGTAAAAATGAATGGTTTTAAAATGAAAGGCTAAAGGTTTTTCAATTTTGATTTTTTCAAGGAACAAGCTCCTGGTTTCAGATTTATTACATTATATATATTTTAGATTCTATCTCATTTATTTCTGCTCTAATATTCATTCCTTCCTTTCTTCTGCTGGTTTTGGGTTCTGATAGCTGTTCTTTTACTAGCTCCTTTAGATGTAAGGTTAGGTTGTCTGGGACTGTTTTTGCTTCTTGAGGTAAGCCTACATTGCTATAAACTTCCTTCTTAGAACCACCCTTGTTGCATCCCTAAGACTTTGAACTATTGTTTTCATTTTCATTTGTTACCATGTAATTTTTTATTTCCTTTTTGATTTCTTGTTTGACCCATTTATTGTTTAGTAACATGTTATTTGTGATCTTTCCAGATTTTCTCCTGTGGCTGACTTCTAGTTTCATAGTGTTGTGGTCAGAAAAGATGTATGGCATGACTTCAATCTTTTATAATTTGTTGAGACTTGTTTTGTGGGCTAATATGTGATCTATTCTGGAGGATGTTTTGTGTGCACTTGAGTGTGTATGCTGCTGTTTTAGGAGGGATGTTCTGAATATATGTTATATACTTTAGTGTGTTATTCAAAGCCATTGCTTCCTTGTTGATTTTGTTTGATGTCCACTGATAAGTGGGGTGTTAAATTCCCCTAATATTATTGTATTACTGCCAGTTACTCACTTTATGTTTGTTATTAACTCCTTTATGTATTTGGGTGCTTTCATATTAGGGGCATAAGTATTTACAATTGTTTTATCTTCTTGTTGGATTGTTCTTTTTACGATTTATACAGTGCCTTTCTTTATATCTTGTGACAGAATTGTTTTAAAGTCTGTTTTGTCCACTACAAGTATTGCTACCCTGGCTTTACCCTCACATCCATTTGCAGGATAAATGTTTCTCCATGCCCTCACTTTCAATCTACATGTGTCTTTAGGTCTGAAATGAGTCTCTTGTAGGCAGCACATAGATGGGTCTTTTTTTTTTTTTTTTAATCCATTCCATCGCCCTGTATCTTTTTATAAATTTTTAAAAATATATTTTTATTTATTTATTTCACAGACAGAGATCACAAGTAGGCAGAGGGGCAGGCAGAAAGGCGGGGGAAGCAGGCTCCCTGCTGAGCAGAGAGCCCGACGTGGTTTACAAAATTTTTTTTTTAAGATTTTTATCACCCTATATCTTTTGATTGGAGACTTTATACATTTACATTCAAAGTAATTATTCATATATGTGTATTTATTGCCAATTTGGTACTTGTCTTGTGGTTGTTTTTGTAGTTTATCTCTGTACCTTTCTTCTCTTGCTCTCTTCTCTCAGTTTGCCAGCTTTCTTTAGAAATTTACTTTGATTCATTTCTCTTTATTGTTTTGCCTGTGTGATACTGGTTTTTGATTTGTGGTTAACATTAGGTTTGTATTTAACATCTTCTGCATATTGCAGTCTATATTAAGATGATGTTCGCTTAAGTTTAAACCCATTCTTTACTCCTTCCGCCCATATTTTAGGTATATGGTATCATACTTGACATCCTTTTATTTTGTATGTCCTGGGACTTTTATGGATATGTTTATTTTTATTGTTTTTGTGCTTCCAATTTTTCTTAGTCTTAATTATGGTTTTTCCTTCCTTCTCAAAGAATCCCCTTTAACATTTCTAGTAGGGCTGGTTTAGTGGTCATAAATTCCTTTAACTTGTGTTTTTGTGAGAAACTTTTATTCTCTCCTTCTGTTCTGAATGATAGCCTTATGAACAGGGTATTCTTGGCTGATTTTTTCCTTTTAGTATGATGACTCTATAGATCATCCCACTCCTTTCTGTTCTTCGAAATTTCTGCTGAAGAATCTTGATAGTTTCATTTGGTTTCCCTTGTACATAACAGTTTTCGCTTTCTGCTTTTAAAATTCTCTATCACTACTTTTTGCCATTTTAATTACTACGGGTCTTGGTGTGGACATCCTTGGGTAGATTTCGTTGGTGGCTCTCCGTGACTCCTGGATCTGGACTTCTCTTTCCTTTCCCAGATTTGGGAAGTTTTCATCTATTATTTCTTCAAATAAATTTTCTGCCCCCCTTCTCTCGCTTCTTCTGGGATCCCTAATAATACAAATGTTGTTATACTTGATCATGTTGCTGTGTTCCCTACATCAAATCTCATTCCGCATAATTTTATTTCTCTAACCTGCTCAGCTTGACTATTTTATATTTCTCTGTCCTGCAGGTCACTGGTACGTTCTTCTGCTCTTCTAACCTTCTATTTATTCCAGCTAGTGTATTTTTAATTTTATTTATTGTGTTCTTTATCTCTGATCGGTTCTCTTTGTTGTTGTTAAGGGTCTCATTGATGTGTTCCACTCTTTTTTTTAAACCCAATGAGTATCTTTATAAGGTTGCTTTAAATTCTCTATCAGGCACATTACTGATCTCCATTTGCTTAGGTCTCTCGTGGGTTTTTTTTCCCCTATTCTTTCATTTGGGACATATTCCTCTCTCTCTTCATTTTCTTTAATTCTCTGTGTCTGTTTCTAAGTGCTGGGAAATTCAGCTATGTCTCCTGCTCTTGAAAGTAGTGGCCTTAGGGGCGCCTGGGTGGCTCAGTGGGTTAAGCCTCTGCCTTCAGCTGAGGTCGTGATCTCAGGGTCCTGGGATCGAGCCCCACATCGGGCTCTCTGCTCAGCGGGGAGCCTGCTTCCCTCTCTCTCTTTGCCTGCCTCTCTGCCTACTTGTGATCTCTCTCTGTGTGTCAAATAAATAAATAAAATCTTTAAAAAAAAAAAAGAAAGAAAGAAAGTAGTGGCCTTATGAAGAAGGTCTCTGCTATGCAGTGTCCCCTGTTCACCAGAACCTAGCACTTCAGGGGTATCTCCTCTATGTGTTGTGTATGTCCTGCTGTTGTGGCTGAGCTGCTTTTTCCTTCAGTCTAATTGTCTTCAGTGGCTCTCTCTGTCTGTTATGGGGAGTACTTGGTCCCTGGGTTGTTAGTGGGCTAGTCTTGCACCACCTACAGATTGAATTGAGTCAGACTAGGCGTTTGCCAGAGATGCAGTAGCACCAAAGTTTCCCTGTGTTGTCCCCTGAACTTTTGTTGGTGGGCAGAGCTTGCAGACAGACCAGCTGTCTGCCCCAACCCACTGCTGGGCCCTCTGTCTGACTGATGTGTGTGGTTATCTTTTTCTCTCTGCGGGGTAAGAGTTACTTGGAAGTGGTGCTGGCCCCTGTTAAGGCGCTTGCATACTGCCAGGCTGTGGTACCCCCCAGATGAGCTCTGGCCAAGGGGTACTGAGGGGCAGAGCTGCAATGGTGAGCAGTGGGGGACCATGGTATGGTGGTGTTAGCAAAGTTTGTGCAGCACCAATCCTCTGCAGGATGGTTCTTCCTGAGACAGGAGTGAAGCGTATTTGTCTAAAGGGTGCAGATCTGTTGTAGCATAGCACAGGGGAGTGGGGCAGCAGTGTTAGCAAGTGAAGGAGTTGAGTGTCAGCATGGTGCTGGTTATTGCAGGAGGCCATGTGTTTATGCTGGGGGGCAGGGGATGGACATGGCACCTGCTGCTCCTTTGTTCCTCGAGAAGTCTCTCAAGGATTTCTGTTTTGCATGACAGTTCTGAAATAAGTAAACTACTCTCCCTTTCATTTGCCCCAGGCATTTTTCAAACTGCTGCTTCTAAGTTATGTCTCCATAAGGCTGCTGTACCAAAGACACTGCTAATCACCCTACAATTCATAGGAAAATCCCCACAATAAAAAATAACTGGTCCAGGGGCGCCTGGGTGGCTCAGCGCGTTAAAGCCTCTGCCTTCGGCTCAGGTCATGATCCCAGGGTCCTGGGATCGAGCCCCACATCAGGCTCTCTGCTCAGCAGGGAGCCTGCTTCCTCCTCTCTCTCTGCCTGCCTCTCTGCCTACTTGTGATCTCTGCCTGTCAAATAAATAAATAAATTCTTTAAAAAAAAATAAAATAAAAAAAAAAAACAACTGGTCCAAACTGAGGACAGTACTGCATCTGAGAAACCCTGATTTAGCTTAATTTGATATAAAATCATGGAACTATACCCTGATATCTTGCCTCCTGTATGAGACTCCCACTTTTTTCTGTTATTAAAAAACTGTGGGGGTGCCTGGGTGGCTCAGTGGGTTAAAGCCTCTGCCTTCGGCTCGGGTCATGATCCCAGGGTCCTGGGATCGAGCTCTGCATTGGGCTCTCTGCTCAGCAGGGAGCCTGCTTCTCCTTTCCTCTCTGCATGCCTCTACCTACTTGTGATCTCTGTCTAATAAATAAATAAAAACAATCTTAAAAAAAAAAAAAACTTTGAAAAAGTCTTCTTTATGAAGAGATAGACAACAAAAACAAGTAACATCTATTGTGTATGTCTTCTGTGCCAGATAATATTCTAAGCCCTTTGTACATCCCAACCACCCTGTGACAAGGTCTTGTTATGAACTCCACTGGAGACACTGAGGCCCAAGAAGGCCCACCGAACTTCATGATGCCTTCCAGGGAGGGTCACCCAGAGCCTGTAATCTGAAGCTTCAGCCCCAGGCCTGATGTGGACAACAAACTTGCAGCAGTGACAGCTGTCACAGTATGCATTACCTGAGGGGTCCCCAGTCTTTCAATCAGAGGGACAAGATGCAGTGGTGCATACTTTGATTCCAGTCTTTTCATTTTGGCATCAAGTCTCTCTCCCTCTGCAGTGGAAAAAATATTTTAATTTCTGCATTTTTATTTTAATTTTTTGCATGAAAAACGATTGCTGAAGTTTAATTTTGTCAAAGAAACAAATGAAAGATTTCTTAAGTTAACATTATATATAGAGATTCTCTCTGAACATTACAGAATTGGCTTATTTTAATTCAAAATGATAAGACTGACTTTCTGTTCAATATTCATTTTTGGAAACATAAAAATTCCAAATGTAATCAAAATAAGAGAATAGTACAAAACCCTCTGTACCCACCCGCTGCATGAGTATCAACTCATGACATTCTTGTTTCATAGATACTCAACCATTATGAAACAACAGGATAGTAGCTATTCTGAAGCACATCCAAGACATATCTTTTCAGCCTTTAATACTTCAATTATTCAATATTAATCTAACCATGTTACTTACCAATTACCTCCAGTTATGATGGAACAGGCACTGAAACTCAAACAAAACTGGCACTAAGTTCTCTGGTCACAAGGACTAAGTGTCACCACTACAAAGGTTAGTCTGCACTCCCTGGTAAGAGATACACAGACTTACCTTTCACGTGGACTCTCGGCAGGATGTTCTGAAATGGGGCTGCGTGCAAGAGGTCACACACTTCTTCTAAAGACTAGACCAAAAGAAGAGGACTGCATTAGGACATTTACCTCATCCAAAGACAGAAAAGTTGTGCTGAAAACAAGATCTCTATTTGCCATTTAGTGTAAAACAAATACTCTAAGTGGCACCATGCAGTAGAATTCTCTGGGATGATGGAAATGTTTTCTGTTTGTGTTATACACTGAAATGCTACCAGCCACATATGGCTAGTATACCTGAATAACTGAATTTAAATTGTATTTACTTTTAATTAATTTAAATATAGACATGAGTAAAAACCAGTGTTGAATACTGAAAAACAATGGCCTTTGTTTTCCAGGATTTACCAGTCTGGCAGCCCTGATCTGCTAATTTGCTACTAGCCTCTTAAGAAGTTTGTAACTTAGTTATAACAGTTTACAACAATATACTACTACATAGACAGGAGGAAGGGTAATTCCTCTGTGAACAGCACTAGACGCAGAAGGCAAGGCAGCATCATCTTTGTACACAAACGAAGTTTTGAGCAGTCACTCTGAACCTGCTTTTGGATCACAACACCTCTAAAGACTTGGTAATAAAAACCCTGCAGAAGACCCATTCTCCAGAATATCGCTGTGTAAAGGGCAAGTTTACCTCTGATATCACAGGGGTTACAGAACTCCTAAAAACTTACCAAAAACCCAAATGTAGTCAAGAACAGGGTATTTTGCAGACTCAGAGGCTCTTAAACTATAGAGAAGGGCCCTGAAGACTGGTGTGTTCCCCAGGGGGCCGGTAGAAGGTATGAATGAGTTCTCTCACGCCTCCTACTCTATAGCCATCCTGAAATCTTATAATCCCACAGTAATAAGACAAATTTCTTTTTTTTTTTTTTAAGATTTTATTTATTCATTTGACCGACAGAGACAAGTAGGCAGAGACAGGCAGAGAGAGAGGGGGTGAAGCAGGCTCCCCACCAAGCAGAGAGCACAATGCAGGGCTCGATCCCAGGATCCTGGGATCATGACCTGAGCTGAAGGCAGAGGCTTTAACCCACTGAGCCACCCAGGCACCCCAGTAAGACAAATTTCTAAACAAAGAAACTGTTTTCAGAAAGTCAAGACATATATCAAATGATGGTATTTTTCCTTCTGAAAATTTCCCTGAATGATGGCAAAGCTAAGACCAAGAAGGGGAAGAGAAGACTTTTTGTACTTACCAAGTGAGGCTCCTATTGTCACAAAACATAAATCTAGTGCGGCTGCCCCTTGTTCCACCTCCAGAAGGAGATGTATCCCTCCGTACCATGTCTCTGTTCCTGAGGCCAGCAGCAAAGCATGAACTCCCACACGCAGAATATATGTAGTAGAAGCTACCTCTAGACCAGTGTACCCAGGACCTGTTCCCCTGGGCCTTCTATTCTAGGTGAGGACGATGTTGGGGGAGGAGAGAGGAACAAGCTAAAAAAGGGGACAAGATGAGATGATGATTCTGTGTTATGCAAACACATTAGAGGGCGATATCAATGGAATTCTATGCAGCTACAAAAAGGATAAGGAATGTCACCACTTCCTAATGTACAATGATCTCCAGGATGTATTTACTGTTGAGTGAAAAAAGCAACATGGAGAGGAATGAATGCTGGCCTGCACCAACAGAGTGTGGAAGGTGGGTGACTGACTGCCAGAAATTGGTCGGGCGAATGGATGGCAGGTGGGAGACTTGGTTAAGGAATGACAGCTGCCAAGCAGGAATGCTGGGGCAGAGCACACAAGAGAGATCTGCAGGCAGTTCAAGGAGCCTACAGGCCAGCAAAACCACTCAAGTGGGGAAGGGCGCATCCAGCTGTGCTGCTTCCTGGTTCTATTACCAATGAGCTCAAATTTCTGCCCCCAAACCAAACCAGAAAAATTGAGAATAGTTACAAAAACCAGCATTTATTAAATTTTTTTTTTTAAAGACTTTATTTATTTATTTGACAGAGAGAAATCACAAGTAGATGGAGAGACAGGCAGAGAGAGAGAGAGAGGGAAGCAGGCTCCCTGCCGAGCAGAGAGCCCGATGCGGGACTCGATCCCAGGACCCTGAGATCATGACCTGAGCCGAAGGCAGCAGCTTAACCCACTGAGCCACCCAGGCGCCCCAAAAACCAGCATTTAAAACAAGCAATTGACACTATACTAAAATAAAAAGTTTATTAAACACACACATACATAAACTAAGAACAAGCAAACAAACCAACCCTAAAACCCAAACAAACAAACAAAAAACCCCAACTACATTATCAAACTTTCTGGGCTAGGTTATTTTTGGTTTTTAGAAGTTTTTAAATTTAAATCCCATTTAGTTAGGAATGCCTGGGTGGCTCAGTTGGTTAAGCGTCTGCCTTTGGCTCAGTTCATGATCCCGGGGTCCTAGGATTGAGCCCCACATCAGGCTCCCTGCTCAACAGGGAGTCTGCTTTTCCCTCTCTCTCTCCCTCTGCCCCTCCTCTACTTGTTCTCTCACTTTCTGTCTAATAACATCTTAAAAATAAATAAATAAATCCAATTTAGGGGACATACAGTGTATTACTCGTTTCAGGGGTAGAATTTAGTGATTCAGCAGTTGCATATCAAGTGCCCTCCTTAATGTCCATCACCCAGTTACCCAATTCCCCCACCTCCTTTCCAGCAACTCTGTTTGCTTCCTCGAGTTAAAAGTCTCTTATGGGTTTGCCTCCCTCTTGTTCTTATCTTATTTTTCCTTCCCTTCCCTTATCTCTTTTGTTCCTTAAACTCCACATATGAGTGAAATCATCTGATATTTGTCTTTCTCTGACTGACTTATTTCGCTCAGTATAATACCCTCTAGTTCCATCCATGTCATTGCAAATGGCAAGATTTCATTCTTTTTGTTGGCTGCATAATACTCCTCTGTGTGTGTGTGTGTGTGTGTGTGTGTGTGTGTGTGTACTTTTTTATAACAGGCTAGGTTTGTAGGGAGCAGAATTTGAAAAGCAAAATTAAATTTCTTCAGAAAGTTAAATGTATCCACACAATGCACGGATTTGGTAAGATCAAAATTTTTGGCTACTGAATCCAATCCTGGCACTGGCTGGGGCCACTACTGCGCAATAGCATGGTCAGGCCCATGGGCCCCACATGCCTGCTGCCCTGGCAGCTGGGTCACAGTGGCCACACTTTTCTAACGTGACAATCTGATTTACCCCGATTATCTCCAGTCATAATAGTGGGAACCCACACAAATACCAAAACACACTACCACCTTCCTCAGAGAGTCCAAAATAAGCACCAAGAACAGATCAATGTCTGGAGTCTTCAAAACTGGACTTGGGTTTGATGGGATTTGGGCATAACCACATGAGATGGAGTGAGAATAGCCATGCCGTCTTCAACCTTGGGGAGCTTCACACTGATGGGTCTACAGGAAATAGCACCTCCTACTTCCAAAAGGACAAAAGCAACACCATAGAATTCCAATCTGGGGCCAGGTCTGCTGCCCAACACAGAAAGTTTGGCTTCTCACCACTTGCACAAGATGCATGGACAAGGGAATCCAGAGAAAGGAGAAGTGAAGGGGTGACAGTGAGCAGAGGGCGTGAGGAGGGGTGGTGACAGGCATTCCTTTGAAGCAGGGCCACTGCTTCCATAAGAGAGTAATGCATGATGCTCACTATGCCTCAGGCATGGGCCCTGGAATCTGCTGCACTCAACTCGGATGTAGATGATGCTCTTTTCATTCAGTTTCAGAAATATTCACACACTCATAAGCCAAAGTTTGCTCTCAAATCAACTGACAAATTTATAACATTTTTTTAAAAAGATTTTGTTGGGCGCCTGGGTGGCTCAGTGTGTTGAGCCTCTGCCTTCGGCTCAGGTCATGATCTCAGGGTCCTGGGATCGAGTCCCACATCCGGCTCTCTGCTTGACAGGGAGCCTGCTTCCTCCTGTCTCTCTCTCTGCCTGCCTCTCTGCCTACTTGTGATCTCTGTCTATCAAATAAATAAATAAAATATTTAAAAAAAAATAAAAAAATAAAAAAGATTTTGTTAATTTATTTTTTTGTCAGAGACAGAGAGAAAGTGAGAGCGCACAAGCAGGCAGAGAGGCAGGCAGAGGCGGAGAGAGAAGCAGGCTCCCTGCCGAGCAAGAAGCCCGATGCAGGACTCGATCCCAGGACCCTGGAATCATGACCTGAGCCGAAGGCAGCAGCTTAGCCAACTGAGCCACCCAGGTGTCCCAAAAAATTTGTAACATTTTATAACATTTTCCCTAGGTGCCCAGTACTGTCCTTACCACTCAAAGGAGCCAGGCACAAGAGTATTCACCTAAGACACAAGCCTGGTTCCAGAAGGGAGAAGATGAGGGGGATCTGTGTCAACTGTGTGCTAGAGACCCAATACTCACCAGCCCCCAAGGCCTAGAGGATCCCTTCACTGATGAGACCAATTCCCACTGAATGATGGTGAGGTCTTTAAGAGTACTACACGACTCCCACAAGGGATTTGCTTTTCTTGAGATATATGTAACAGGCATAATTGAAGGAACCAGATAGCAAGGATCACACTGGTTCAAGATCCCTCTTTTTCTAAGTTTCTAATACAGCATCACACTCCACCCTAAAGCCAAGGAGTGTCCAATTGTTGACCTGACAATGGGTGTACACTGTTCCTCTGAGCTGATGAGAGAGAAGTTCTGCCCTTCCAGCATTGAACCTCTATGGTTCTATGATTCTTTTATGTCCATACAAGGATCCTTGACATCTTCTATTTTGTAGGTGAAGAAAAGCTTTTGATAGTTTATTTCCTAAAAGCACAGCTAAACCAGAGGAAAAACCAGCCTTCTATGGTTCCCTGCCATTAAGTGAATTCCATAAGCCAGTCCTCCCTCAGTAAAATTTGGGGCCTCCTGCCATAACCCAAAAACCAGGGACTAAAAGGCACCTTTAGACTTAGACACATATGGACAAGAAAAATTTCACTTTATGTTGCATGTTCAGGAAAAGTCAGTACATTAACGGAATCTTCCTATAATAAATATTTAAAATTCATGATAAGAGATTATGATTTAAAGTAATTCTTCATGGGGTACTTGGGTGGCTCAGTCAGTTAAGTGTCTAGCTTCAGCTCAGGTCACGATCCTGGAGTCCTGGGATCAAGCCCCACGTCAGGATCCCTGCTCAGTGAATCTGCTTCTCCCTCTCCCTCTGCCCTTCCACCCTGATCATGCCCTACTCCTTCCCTCTCAAATAAATAAATAACATCTAAAAAATAAATAAATAAATAAAGCAACTCTTCCTAACTTTTCTGGTTGTTAAGAATTCACAAATATTGGGGCACCTGGCGGGCTCAGTTGGTTAAGCCTCCAATTTAGTTTTGGCTCAGGTCATGATCTCAGAACCATGGGACTGAGCCCTGTGTTGGACTCTGCTCTCAGCAGGGAGTCTGCTTCTCTCTCTCTCTCTTTCTGCCCCCCCCCCCGAGTCATATGTACTCTCTCTCTCTCTCTAAAATAAATAAATCTTTTTAAAAAAAATTCACAGATAGTGCAATAGAAGATTCAGTTCTCCCTAATGTTCCTGGAGCAAGGCTGGCCTGGATGTCAGCTGCTTGCTGGCCCCACAGCCAGCCTGCCTGCTCTTTGCAGGGCTGCCCAGCCCACCCTGTGACTTTGGTGGGTCCTCCACCTCATGCTGTCACTCCTGCTGTGGGAGAGCGTGGAACATGAGGGGCTGTTCACTCAGAGTCCATGCTGACTTGCAGATGGCCTAGGGTGCCCTCTCATTGTTACCATGTGGAAAGGGTCTACCCAGGACCACAGCAACAGAGGGGAAAGCCAAAAGATACAGGTCCCGATGGGAGGCCAAGAGCTCCCAGAGGTATCCACATCCAACCTTGGACTACCTGACAACATGTATCTATGTATCTATATCTATATCATCTGTATCTATATTTTTGTAATTGGATGTAAGGTGGCCAATCCAGTAGCTTGGCCCCTAGAAACATGGCAGTCTGAATGCCATACCCTGATAGGCATATGGGCACCATGGTCCCAGTCACTGCAAAACATGACCCTGTCCCCGTCAAGCTCCCAGGGCCCTGAAGAAAGGAGAGTGTGTTAAGAAGCAACACAGCAGAAGATTTTCCCAAATAGGTCTAAAGACATAACCAATTAACACTGAAATGCCAATATGCTTCTTCAATACATCTGGCAAGCTGATACTGATACTCTGAACTTTCAGAGCAGAGCAAAGATATATGAAGATACAATATACTCTTGAAGAATATGGTAAGGAAACGTGTCCTGTCAGTGAGTAAGACTTAAGTTAGAGCTATACGTCACATGTTTTTTAGCTGGAGCAAATAGTATATAATAAAACATTCCATAGGGCTCCTCACATAGTAAAACATTCTTAAATGATGAATTATCTTGCATTTTTGTTTTTTAGTTATAGGAAACAAATTCAAATTAAAATCTAAATAGTCACACACAAAAAAAGAATGGTGCTTTACCCTCATTAAATAACCCTAATAAATCTGGCCTCTAGAAAAATGCCTTTTTTAGGCACCTGTGGGGAATGACTCTGCGTGGCCTGGGGTTTGGCTGGGCTGAGCACTCACCAGGCTTTGCTCGATGAGCAGGCAGAAGAGGACAGCATTGCCCACTTCCCGCAGGTTTTGGAAGCACACTGTCTTCAGCTCCGCATACTCAACAATGTCCTTCAGCTGGTGGTGGAAGAACTCTAGGATGCCTGTGGTATCAGAGAGTGAGTAGAGAGACTGAGGGGGTTGGAGGCACAGTCTGGGGTCTACAACTAGGAGCACTCATGCTGGCCATGAAACATCCTCGGACACTGCCACTGTGCCTGCTATGAAGATGGCCACATGTCCCCTGACCCCAACAGCTTTCTTGTTTGTCCATCACCGAGGCCTTGGGCCTTGGCTCCAAAGCCTCCATCTCTATCAACCCTGTATCTTCGGAGGAAGCACCACATTACAAAAATAAAGGAAAAAGACCACATCTCCAGCAGAAACAGAAAGGGCTTTGAAAAATTCAGTATCCCCTCACAGGCACAGAAGGGAACATACTTAATCTGATACACGGCATCTACAAAAAACCTGCAACTAATGTCATACTCAGTGGTAAAACCTGCATACTTTCTCCCTGAGCTCCAGAATAAGACAACACATTTTCTTCACTGTTCTAGAGATCCTGCACATTGTAAAGGGCACAACAAGACCAGGCATAAAAGCTGGAAAGAAAGTTAATATTCCTTAATTTTGATCTATACATTCAAATGACGACCCAGTCAAAAATCCACAAACTGACCCCAGAATTTATGTGGTCATGCAGAAGACCTAGAATAGCCAAAACAACTCAAAGAAGAACAAAGTTAGAGACTTAACAGGTTTCAAACTCCTCAGGCCAACATGCCTGGTCCCAACTGCCATTTTGCAAGGACAACCAGGGCAGTTGACCCAGCAGATGAGTTTCCTGCCCCTCTCTGGTTGGTGATCTTCAAGGTCCCGGTGCTGTCCAGGAGTCAAGGTCTCCCAGTGTTCAGAGCCCCATCATGTAGCTGACCAAGGGTGCTGCCTCCCCACTACCAGCTTCCTCCCTCAAATGTGGTAATTCCAGCACACCTGCCTACCCACCTGCTCCCTGATGGAAGGCTGGTTTGTTTCTTCTACTGGAAACTGATTAATCAGACTTTGATTAGATTCCTGGCTTCCTCCCACCCAGGCAAAGCAGATCCTATCCTTACCAGTAAATTTCGACTTGATTTCCTACATTGGGGTTTGACCTCTCATGCTGTTCCCTCCATGCTGCGCCCCCATGGAGGTGCCACACTCACCAGGAGAGCCATACTCATGCCGGGGCAGGCGGCAGATCTTGGGCATCACCTCCATCAGTGTCTTCACGTACTGCAGGATTGTGCCTTGCAGCTGCAGGAGAGAGAGGCTGACATCATTGTCCCAGAGGTTGTGAGTGGTGCATGGGGCTTGTAAAAAGGAGTCTGTTTGTAAAACACACAGCAATGAGCAGGACCGAAAATCACGTTGGCTGGGAAAGGAAATCCTATCCACAGAACGAAAACAACTGCCACCAGGGTGACTTAACAAGACTAACTAAATGCATGTTCTAAAACACGATTCCCCAGGGCGTACCTGGGTGACTCAGTAGGTTGGGGCCTCTGCCTTTGGCTCAGGTTATGATCCCAGGGTCCTGGGATAGAGCCCCACATCGGGCTCTCTGCTCAGCATGGAGCCTGCTTCCTCCTCTCTCTCTGCCTGCCTCTCTGCCTACTTGTGATCTCTATCAAATAAATAAATAAAATCTTAAAAAAATAAAACACAATTCCCCTTTCAGGAGGCAAATGGTGTGAGCTGTGACAGTGGGAAGGCAAGGGACTCCAACTTTGGTGAGCACAGTGGCTCTGGGGAAGCAACATCCTCATGGGGTGGTTCCTGTATTCTTCTGATCGATTTGGTGCAGCTCCAACACTGGACTCTGTCACCTCATGCGCCTAACAGCTTCCAAGTTATGTGTTTTGGGGCAAAGGCTCTAGAGACTGAGTGGGTCATGTAGTCATGGCTGTGTCAAAAGACCCAACTTTTATATATTCTAATTGATTTTTGATCCAAAATGATCGTATATTTTGTCAACTTCTGAGAATTCTGTCAACTTTTGCTTTACATTGTTAATAATCATATTATCTCCTTGAGGATTGCCAGTTTTATCTATGTGGCCAAAAATTCAGCTTTAAGTATGGAAAAGACCTGAAGAATCTTAAAGAAATGGGCTCAACCACAGAAAGACAATTAAAATAGGGGCATCTGGGTGGCTCAGTCAGTTAAGCATCTGCCTTTGGCTCAAGATCTTGGGGTCCTGGGATCAAGTCCTGCTCTGGGCTCTCCGCTCAGCAGGAGTCTGCTTCTCCCTTTCCCTTTGACCTTCCCCCTGCTCATGTCTTTCTCAAATAAATAAATAAAATCTTTTAAAAAATGACTAAAATAATGGAAAAAGATTAAAGATTAAGATTTTATGAAGTTGTTTCTCAGTTAACAGAAATAATACATAGAAAACTAAATCTATGTAGTCTACAAACATCATTTTCTCACTCTCTTTCCAAAAAGACTTAAATAAAAGACTTGTAAACATAACTTCTGACCTCAAGTTACAAAGATGAATGTCTAATCCTTTATTCACAGTTTAATCCCTGGCACCCAGGAAAGGGGCATATACCCTGTAAGGGGGTAGGGAAGGCTACTTCTTCATATAAAGGCCACATTTTCTTATAAGGAAATGTCTATTTGGGCACTTAGCTTTTTCTATGAATTACTTAAAATGGACAGGGCTTTTCCACCCCAGTGAATTCAAGGCTGTGTGAGATGCTGTTTTTTTTTTTTGTAATAAAAGCTTCATATATGGTCTTACCTGTTCCTAGCATAGAGCTCCTAAAACCCTTCAAATTATCCTAAAAGAGCTTCTTAAAGGTGTCTCTTGTTATGTTAATGAGGTGACTTTCGGAAAGCACCTACCCATGGGGGCTGGTTGCCAGAAGAACCAACCCCATGGTAAGATTTGGGACTTTTAGTCCCACCCCTAGACCTCTGGGGATGGGGAAGGGGCTAGAGGTTCATTCAGTCACCAAAGGCCAATGATTTAATCAGTCCTGCCTATGTAGTGAAACTCCCTTAAAAACCTAATAGGGTGGGGTTTGGAGAGCTTACAAGTTGGGGAACCAGAACAGTTCCAAAAGTCACCTTGAGGGTACCCAAACTGCACGAGGACAAAAGTTCCTTATTCGGGACCTCTAGCTATGTAGGTCTTCACCTGACTGTTGATTTGTATGCTTTGTAATAAACTGGTAATCTAGTGCGTAAACTGGTCTCCTGAGTTTGTGAGCTGCCCTAGCAGTTAACTGAACCCAAGAAGGGGGCTGCAGAAACCTCGGATTTATAGACAGTGGGTCAGAGGCACAGGTGACAAATTATATTAAGAGATTGAATGAGGGTGGGCGTGGGGCAGTGTGGGTAAAAGCCCTTGAACTGTGCGATCTGATGCCACCTCCAGGTAGACAGTGCTAAAATTGAGTTGAACTGCAGGACACCCAACTGGTATCCAAGAATTGCTCAGTGGAGTGTTTGAATCCTTTATTCCCCTCCTCACAGGACATTTGGGTGCAGAACCCTTCACCATGTAAAGGAAGTCCGTGGAAGGAAACGTACCAGGCTCTTCACCACCTTCAGTAGCTCCTCCATGACCACGGCAATACCCTGGTAGCCGAGCAGCCGGCAGATGACCTGGAAGTGAGGAGGCCCCACGAAGTTCCGGTAGCTGCCATAAATGCTAGAGTACGCCAAGTTCAAAGCCTGGGGGATAAAGAATGTAAGTGTTTCATGAAGTCTCCAGTGTTCTCCATATGCTTACTGTGCCCATAAGATGAAGAACTGCTGCACCCAAGATCCAGTCACCATACATACCCTTAAGGCGGAGAACACCAGGGAATTTGTTACACTCCCCCTTACTGGTATTTATGTCTTCAACATAAAGACATGACTAGCAAGCTTGTTAAAACAGAAAGAAAACCAATTTCAAAGATTTATCAAACTGCCAGTTCTACAGAAGCCATTTTGAGATCCTGGAAAGAGAGACAAGCACATCCTCACTGCTGCCTCCTCAGAGCTGCACCCAGTCTCCAGAGGACAGAGTACAACAGAGCAGTGGAAACTGTCTTCTCAGGGACACACATGGAGCTGGAGACAGAGGCTCCCACAAGGCGAGCAGGTGACAAAGGCAATCAGGGTGGTTTCCGGTAGGAGGGCGCCTCCAAGCTTATCTAAGGACATGGTGCACACTCAGCAGGAGGATGCCTAACAAGTATTCAGTGCTGTGTGTTTCCCTATGGGCACTTATTCAGCTGCATCCCACAAATTCTGATAGATTTAGATTTCATTTCCTTAGGTGTCTTTTTAAAAAATTTCCCTTGAGACTTCCTCTTGACCCATGGATCATACAGAAACGCAGTAGTTTCCAAGCCTTTGGAGATTATCCTGTCATCTTATTATTACTGACTTCTAGTTAAATCCACTATGGTCAGAGAACACATTCTGTATGACTTCAACTCTTTTAAAATTTCCTTGAGGTTTGTTTTATGGCCCAGAATATGGTCTATGTGGGGGAATGCTCCCTGGGCACTTGAAAACAATGTACGTTTTGCTGTTGTTGCGTGGAGCGTTCTAGACATGTCAATAATATCCTTTTGGTTGATGCTGTAAACACCTAAAGTTCTTTATTGTTGCTGATTTTCTGTCTAATGACTTTATTGATGACTAAGAAGAATGTTGAATTCCCCAACTATAATTGTGGACTTGTTCTATTGCTCCTTTCACTTATGTCAGTACTTGCTTCAAGTATTTTGAAGTTCTGTTGCTTGGTACACAAACATTTAGGATTGCCGTATTTTCTTGGTAGCTGGACCCTATAATATAATGTCCCTCTTGGGTTTCAATCTTTGCTTCAAAATCTACTTTATGTTATATTAATATAGTCACTCCTTTCTTCTAATTAATGTTTGCATGATGTATTTTTATCCATCCTTTTACTTTCAACCCACCAATATAATTTATTCGAACTGCATTTCTTGTTCAATCATGTTTTTTGAATTCACTCTGCCAAACTTCAGTATTTTAACTGTATTTAGATCACTTACATTTAGTACATTTATATTTAGTAATTATACATAATGTAATTATTGATAGATAATTAAGTAGTGTCTGCTTCATTCTTCCTGACTTCTTCTGGGTCACTTAAACATTTCTAGAATTCCACTGTGAATGATCTATAGTAATTTCAAGAGGATCTCTTCACCCAGATGTGTTAGTTGTTGTTCTAGGTCTTATATTATGAGTTATCACAATCCATTGTTATCAATATTTTACCACTTGGATTTAAGTATATCAACCTCCTCTTCATTTAGGTTCCCTGAATCCTCCCCTGCCCCCTTTATCATTGTCTTAAATATTTCCTCTACATACACCAAAAACCACATCAAAAAGCTGATTCTCAAGAATCAGCAGAGCAGGCCTGGATGCTCAGCTCTTGAGTATCCTCAGAAGCCCTGCTTCCAATTCCTGGGAATTTAGCCTGTAAAATGTTATCAACTGATAAGATTGTTTTCTACTACTGGGACATTTAACCATGCTACAACTTGTATAGGCTGGATGTATAAATAGTAATTTATGGGGGCTCCTTTCCTTCTGGGAGTTCTGGAGTTTTTAGTAGCTGTGAACAGTCAAGACAGGAAGCATGTGCCTATGTACCCAGCCCTAGTGAAAGCCTTGGATCTGAGCAATTGAGTGGACTCCTATTCTCCAGGCAGAAAAACTGCATGAACCATGCAATTCCCATAAGGGACAATGTTGGTAGCCTGTCCTTGGTTCAACCACCATCTGACGTGTCTTTTTCCCTTACTGGTCCTGCTTTGCATCCTTCTGCAATAAGGACTACAGCTGTGAGTATAACTGACTGAGTCTGTGAGTCCTTCTGGACAATCAGAATGTATGGGTGGTCCTAGAACTCAAAAATAGAATGTATGGGACTAAACAATTACCAAACACAACAATGACCAGGTTGGAAGCTCCGCTAAGTGCCCTTCCTGTGCCCAAGCCTACAACCCCACTTACAACCATAATCCCACTTGAAAGGGGGCATATTTTGATCAACAACTTACATATACTTTCCTCTTCCCAATTACTCCTTAAAGCACCACAATGTGTATTTAAATGCTAGGATTCAGGGTGAGGTTTTTGCTTGATAATAAACTGTAATGTTTAAAAAGAAAACCATGAGAAATATCAGTGATATCTGATGGCCTCAGGAGCTTGGGAAGGTGCTGGAGGAGGACCCTTAGCTTACCCCCATCTCATCTCCAAGACAGCATCTATCTCCAAGTCAGTAACATGGAGAGCGATCTGAATCCTGGAAGAACAAACTCCAGAGAAGAAGCTATATCTGAAATATTAGGAAGATCAGAAAGGCAGAGGGAGGCTGCCCACAAGAGGAGGGAGCTGTCTGTCCAAAGAGGGCAAAGAAATAGGACCTTGCACCAGGAAGCTCACATAGGGAGGACTAATCTCCATAACTTTTGGCTTTAAAAACCAGAGGAGCTGCATCAAAATCAAAAGCAAGCCAACACCAATCATATTATAGTTAAATTTGCAAAATATAGTGATAAAGAAAAAAATCCTAAAAACAGCAAGACAAAGGAAGTCCCTAACTTACAAGGAAGACCCCATAAGGTTAGCAGCAAATCTCTTTGTAGAAATGTGGCAAACCAGAAGGGACTGGCATGATAAATTCGATGTGCTGAGTGGGAAAAATCTGCAGCCAGGAATACTCTATCCAGCTAGGCTAGCATTCAGAATAGAAGGAGATGAAAGAGTTTCCCAGAAAACAAAAACTGAAAGAGTTCATGACCACTAATCTAGCCCTGAAAGAAATATTAAGAGAGATTCTGTGAGTGGAAGGAAAGACCAAAAGCAACAAAGACTAGAAAGGAACAGAAAAAATCTCCAAAAACAATGACAAAACAAGTAAAAACAAGGTACTAAATACATATTTATAAATAATTACTCTGAATATAAATGGACTAAATGTCCTCACCTCCGCTGAGGGACATTTGAAGCCAGCCTGGCTATGGCCAGAACACTCAGCAGGGCAGCATTATCCTCCACTCACAGCAAGGTCTGTGACATGTGGCACAAAGAGACCTGGGAAGAGGAGTGGACACAGGCTCTAGGGATAAAGGCCTCTTCCCTTTAACCTCTCTAAATCTAGCCCTCCCTGACTTCAAAAACTGATATCTTGACTCACCAACTGCCAGAAACCTAGGAAAAACATCTTGGGTCTTCCTTTTCTGTCACCCTCCATCTTCAGGTCATAAGCAAGTCCCATCAAGTCCACTTCCAAAATATCCCCTGAACCCATCTACTTCTCTTCACCTCTGTCAATGCCACTTAGTCCAAAGCACCACCTCCTGCTTGGACTAGGGTAACATCTCTCCACCAGCCATCATTCTCCATTTACCTCCTGATGCCCCATCTCCCCGGCCCTCAGTTGCCTACCATAAACCCCTACCCACCCCATCTCATGACAGAGCCTTGGCCCTCAGGGCCCCCTGCAGGATTGGTTCCTCCTCAGCATCCAGACCTTGCCAGAGCGAGACCTCTCAAAAAACCAGCTCTGTCACAACATCCTAGCATGTGGTACCAGCTAAACGCAGAAAACAGAGATAGCATCAATTTCAGCTTGCAATTCCGCGTATCCTTGCAAAACACAGGTGGCTTCTATTAATGCCAATGCTTGTTTCCCCTTCATCCCAAATATATCCTCTACTTAACCCTCTGGCTTGTCCCACTAAGACATCTATTCTTCTTGGCTGACGGGCTGAAAACTTTAAATGGACACATTAGTTTGTAAAGTGTTGTGAGGTTGTGATTAAGACAGAGCGGGCGGCTAAAGGGAGATGACATCACAAGCCTGGAGAAGTTGGAGGAGAGACGAAGACTGAGCCAAGGACCTGTCTCTTCAAAGACCTGTCATAAGGGAAGACTGACATGTTGACACCCTCCTGAGAGCCACCACAAAGAGACCTGAAGGTAGTCCTTTTATGTAATTATGTTAATAGGCTCATTTCTGCACCTTTGAGAATAACATGCAGAAAATACAGAGAAGATACTGCTCAAACCTCAGTCGCTCAGAGCTTCAGAGCAGAATGAGCAGCAGCTGCTCAGTGCTAAAGGCTCAGAGGCTGCAGGGCCTAGTGTGTACAGCTGGGAAAGGGGGCGACCCCCCGCTTCCCTACACAGCCCACAGGCTGGGCCGTGTAAAGACCGAGACCAAAACCAACACTGGAGTGAGCAGTTTAAAATCCTAGTGAGAACAGTACAAACAGAGTTCAGAAAAAGAAAACCTTTCTCAGCCTTAGCCCTCCCAGAGACAGCCACTGTTTAGCATTCCAATAATCTTTGCTCTGCATATATCTTTTTGTAATTAGGGTCATTCTATTTGGAGTATGATTTAAGTTAATAAAATACAGAACCCACAAGATGTCACAAGATTTACATAAGTATTTGTAATGAGTATATTGTATTCCACTGAACAATAAGATATTCTAATATTCTTGATGGTTAGTTAGGCTGCTTCCATATTTTTTATCACAATGTTGTATGACCACCCCCATAACAGACCTTACTTTATACTTGTCTTACTCCTTAGTTGTCCAGCTTCCTACAAGTGAGAACATTTAAATATTTTTTCTTTTTAAAAAATTATTATTAATATATAATGTATTATTTGTTTCAGGGGGACATGTCTGTGATTCATCTTATCTAATAAACAGTGCTCACGACAACACATACCCTACCCAATGTCCATCACCCGGTCACCCCATCCCTCCCATGCCCCTCCACTCCAGCAACCTCAGTTTGTTCCTGAGATTAAGAATCTCTTATGGTTTGTCTCCAGAGCTCTCTGGTTTCTTCTTATTTCATTATTTTCCTCTCTTCCCATATAATCCTCTGCCTTGTTTCTCAAATTCTACATGGCAGTGAGATC
The DNA here is from genome assembly GCF_009829155.1 of Mustela erminea. Classification (NCBI taxonomy): domain Eukaryota; kingdom Metazoa; phylum Chordata; class Mammalia; order Carnivora; family Mustelidae; genus Mustela; species Mustela erminea. The sequence goes on from NC_045618.1 coordinate 28,112,546, forward strand.
ATATGATAATTGTCTTTCTCTGATTCACTTATTTTGCTTAGCATAATACCATCTAGTTCCATCCACATCGCCATTGCAAATGACAAGATTTCATTTTTTTTTTTAAGATTTTATTTATTTGACAGAGAGATATCACAGGTAGGTAGAGAGGCTGGCAGAGAGAGAGAGAGAGAGAGAGAGAGAGAGAGAGAAGCAGGCTCCCCGCCGAGCAGAGAGCCTGATGTGGGACTCGATCCCAGGACCCTGAGATCATGACCTGAGCCGAAGGCCGCGGCTTAACCCACTGAGCCACCCAGACACCCCAAGATTTCATTTTTTGATGACCGCATAATATTCCACTGTATGTATATGTATACACACATATGTATATATATGTATATATGTATATATATACACATACACACTCACACACATACATACCATGTCTTTGTTATCCATTTATCTGCTGATGGTCACTTGGGCTCTTTCCATAGTTTCACTATTATGGACACTGCTGCTATAAAAACATTGGGGTAAGTACCCAGCAGTGCAATTATCATAGGGTAGTTCTGTTTTCAACTCTTTGAGGAATCTCCATATTATTTTCCAGAGTGACTGTACCATCCTGTATTCCCATCAACAGTGTAGGAGGGCTCCCCTTTCTCTCCGTTCTTGCCAACATCTGTTGTTTCCTAATTTGTTAATTTTAGCCATTCTGCTTGGTGTGAGGTGGTATCTCACTGAGGTTTTGATTTGTACTTCCCTGATGCCAAGTGATGTTGAGTACTTTTTCATGTGTTGCTGGCCATTTGGATGTCTTCTTTGCCGAAATGTCTGTTCATGTCTTCTGCCCATTTCTTGACTGGATTATTTGTTTGTTAGGTGTTGAGTTTGATAATTTCTTTATAGATTTTTCCTTTATCTGCTATGTCATTTACAAATATCTTCTCTCATTCTCTCAGTTGTCTTTTGGTTTTGTTGACTGTTTCCTTTGCTGTGCAGAAGCTTTTATCTTGATGAAGTCCCAATAGTTCATTTTTGCCCTTGTTTCCCTTGCCTTTGGCGATGTGTCTAGGAAGAAGTTGCTGCGGTTGAGGTTGAAAAGGTTGCTGCCTGTGTTCTCCTTTAAGATTTTGATGGATTCCTAACTCACATCAATTTTGAGGTTATTTTTGTGTATGGAGTAAGGAATGGTCCAGCTCCATTCTTCTGCATGTGGCTGTCCAATTTCCCCAACATCATTTGTTGAAGAGACCATCTTTTTTCCACTGGACATTCTTTCCTGCTTTCTCAAAGAATAGTTGACCACAGAGTTGAGGGTCCATTTCTGGATTTCCTAATCTGGGTTTTCTGATCTGTGTGTTTGTTTTTGTGCTGGTACCATACTGTCTTAATGACTACAGCTTTGTAATAGAACTTGAAGTCCGGAACTGTGATGCTACCAGCTTTGGTTTTCTTTTTCAACATTTCTCTGGCCATTTGAGGTCTTTCCTGGTTCTGTATAAATTTGGGGGCTATATGTTCCATTTCTGTGAAAAAAGTTGACGGTATTTTGATAGGGATTGCATTGAATTTGTATATTGGTCTAGGTAGCACAGGTATTTTCACAGTATTTGTTCTTCCAATCCATGAGCATGGAACGTTTTTCCATTTCTTTGGGTCTTCCTCAATAACTTTTATGAGTATTCTATAGTTTTCTGAGTACAGGTTCTTTGTCTCTTTGGTTAGATTTGTTCCTAAGTATCTTGATGTTTTTGGTGCAAATGTAAATGGGATCAACTCCTTAATTTCTTTTTCTTCTGTCTCATTGTTGGTGTATAGAAATGCAACTGATTTCTGGCATTGATTTTATATCCTGCCATTTTACTGAATCCTTGTATGAGTTCTAACAGTTTTGGGGTGGAGTCTTTTGGGTTTTCCACATGAAGTATCATATCATCTGGAAAGAGTGAGAGTTTGACTTCTTTGCTGATTTGGATACCTTTTCTTTTTGTTGCCTTTAACTTCTAGTACTATGTTGAACAGCAGTGATGATGGTGTACAGTCTTGCTGAATTCCTGACCTTAGGGGAAAAGCTCTCAGTTTTTACCCATTGAGAATGATATTCACTGTGGGTTGTTCATAAATAGTTTTTATGATATTGAGGTATGTACCCTCTATCCCTATACTATGAAGTTTTAATCAAAAAGAATGCTATACTTTGTCAAATGCTTTTTCCATATCTACTGAGAGTATCAAATGGTTCTTGTCCTTTCTTTTATTAATGCAGTGTATCACATTGATTGATTTGTGGATACTGAACCAACCTTGCAGACCAGGAATAAATCCCACTCGGTTGAGGTGAATAATCCTTTTAATGTACTGTTGGATCATACTGGCGAGTATTTCAGTGAGAATTTTTGCATCCATGTTCATCAGGGATATTGGTCTGTAATTCTCCTTTTTGGTGGGGTCTTTGTCTGGTTTTGGGATCAAGGTAATGCTGGCCTCATAAAATGAGTTTGGAAGTTTTCCTTCCATTTCTACATTTTGGAACAGTTTCAGGAGAATAGGTATTCATTCTTTTTTAAATGTTTGGTAGAATTCCCCTGGGAAGTCAACTGGCTCTGGGCTCCTGTTTGTTGGAAGATTTTTGATTATTGCTTCAATTTCCTTGCTGATTATGGGTTTGCTGAGGTTTTCAGTTTCTTCCTGATTCAGTTTTGGTAGTTTATACATCTCTAGGAATGCATTCATTTCTTCCGGATTGTCTAATTTCTTGGCATACAGTTGCTCATATGTTCTTATAATTGTTTGTATTTCTTCAGTGTTAGTTGTGATATCTCCTCTTTTACTCACTTAATTTATTTATTTAGATCCTTTCTCTTTTCTTTTTGGTAAGTCTGGCCAGGGGTTTATCAATCATATTAATTCTTTCAGCTCCTAGTTTTGTTTATCTGTTCTACTGTTTATTTCTATTTCATTGATTTTGACTCTGATCTTTATTATTCTTCTCCTGCTGGGTTTCAGCTTCATCGACTGTTCTTTCTCTAGCTCCTTTAGGCATAACGTTAGGTTGTGTATTTGAGACTTCTTTTGTTTCTTGAGAAAGGCTTGTATTGCTATATAATTCCCTCTTAGGACTGCCTTTGCTGCATCCCAAGATTTTGAACAGTTGTGTTTTCATTTTCATTAATTTTTAAATTCTCCTTTGATTTCCTGGTTGATCCATTCATTTTTTAGTAAGATGCCCTTCAAGATCCATGTATTTGAGTTCGTTCCAACTTTCCTCTTGTGATTAAGTTCCAGTTTCAAAGAACTGTGGTCTGAAAATATGCAGGGAATGATCCCAATCTTTTGGTACTGGTTGGGACCCGATTTGTGATCTTGTATGTTAATATTTTGGAGAATGTGCTATATGCACTCATGAACAATGTGTATTCTGCAGCTTTGGGATGGAAAGTTCTGGATATATCTGTGAAGTTTTTCTGGTCCAGTGTGTCATTTAAAGCCCTTATTTTGGGGCGCCTGGGTGGCTCAGTGGGTTAAAGCCTCTGCCTTTGGCTCAGGTCATGATCCCAGCATCCTGGGATCGAGCCCCGCATCGGGCTCTCTGCTCTGCGGGGAGCCTGCTTCCTCCTCTCTCTCTCTCTGCCTGCCTCTCTGCCTACTTGTGATCTCTGTCTGTCAAATAAAAAAAATAAATAAATAAATAAATAAAGCCCTTATTTCCTTGTTGATCTTTTGGTTAGATAATCTGTCCATTTCAGTGAGAGGGTGTTAAAGTCCCCTACTATTATTGTATAATTGTTGATATGTTTCTTTGATTTTGTTATTAATTGGCTTATATAATTGGCTGCTCCCATGTAAGGGGCATAAATATTTACAACTGTTAGATACTCTTGTTGGACAGACCCTTTAAGTATATTATAGCATCATTCCTCATCTCTTATTACAATGTTTGGCTTAAAATCTAATTTGTCTGATATAAGGATAGCCACCCCAGCTTTCTTTTGATGTCCATTAGCATGATAAACGGTTTTCACCCCCTCACATTAAATCTGGAGGTGTCTTTGGGTCTAAAATGAGTCAGCATAAAGATGGGTCTTTTTTTTTATTCAATCCAATACCCTGTGTCTTTTGACTGGGGCATTTTAGCCTATTTATACTCAGCGTAACTATTGAAACATAGGAATTTAGTGCCATTGTATTATCTGTAAGGTAACTGTTACCGTGTATTGTCTCTATTCCTTTCTGGTCTCTGTTACTTTTGAGCTCTGACTTTGCTTGGAGAACCCCTTTCAATATTTTTTGCAGGGTTGGTTTGATGACTGCAAATTCTCTTAGTTTTTGTTTGTCCTGGAAGCTTTTTATCTCTCCTTCTATCTTCAATGACAGCCTAGCTGGATAAAGTATTCTTGGCTGCATATTTTTCTTGTTTAGTACCCTGAGAACATTTAAATATTAGAAGTATTTCAGGTGGTCCCCTAGAATCATACAGTTCCATGTGCACTCATTTTTCTTTAACTACTAGTGAGGCTAGATATCTATTTCTATTTTTTTTTTAAAGATTTTATTTATTTGTTTGACAGACAGAGATCACAGGTAGGCAGAGAGGCAGCCAGAGAGCGAGGAAGGGAAGCAGGCTCCCTGCTGAGCAGAGAGCCCGATGCGGGGCTCGATCCCAGGACCCTGGGACCATGACCTGAGCCAAAGGCAGAGGCTTTAACCCACTGAGCCACGCAGGCGCCCCTCTATTCCTATTTTTTACTACATTTTTGGGAAATGCCAGCTCATCACTTGCTTCCTTTTTACTAGAGTGTTTATTTCTTATGAAAGTGTAAGAGTGCTTTAAACATTAACAATACTATTCTTTAATAATACTCTCAACTTGTTGCAAATCCAGCCACCCTCAGCCTGGACATTTGTCTCATCTTACTAGACAGATAGCAGGTGTTCTGTGCCTTTTGTCTGCTTGCCTATGGTTTCTGGAAATCAATTCTCTTCTGCATGCTCCTTCTCACCTCATCCCTCCTTTCACGGCATCACACCTGGACAAGATATTCTGATCCCTCTATCAAAGATGAGCCTCTGAGCCTATTACACACCCTTTCCTTGTTTGATATTTTTAAACCTTTAACTATGCTGACAATCTCACTTATTTTAGGGCCAGGATTGAGGCCAGGCCTAGCCTGATACCCAACACTACATTCCTTTTTAGGAAGTTGCTAATGGAAGAAGACAACAACATTTCACACATAGCAAGATATATTTAAATTATTACAACTCACCTAATTTAAACTAAACTTGAAAATATGCTTCATTATGAACTTAAAAAATCATAACACAAACACAAAAGAACCTACTTTTGATCCATGCAAATACTGGGGTTGTGCATTAGGCTGTTTATCTCTTTGAAATTCTTGAGAAAATGGTAATACTGTCCGAACAAATCTAAACAAAAAGGATAAAAATAAAAAAGAAAAGAAATTTAATGGTAGTTCTTTAAAATTCAGAACTTTTACATTACCCATCAGTTACATCTTCTCCCAGTTAACTAATCTAATCATCACATAGGAAAATTCTAAGAAATCAAATACCATGAGATATAAACACTCCCAAGTATAATACAAGTATCCAGAGTTCATCAAAAGAATGAGAACCCCGGTGTCCTTTCACCATGTATGCAGTCTCCAAACTCCGGGAGACGGTCTGGTTTATTGGCACCAGGGCCATTTCATGCCCAATGCAGTCCTTTAACAAGTGATAATGACCAAGCACTCAGGTCTTGTTGGCATCTGGCCACACCAGTGACCTCATGAATAGGAGTGGGAAGGCAGATACAGTCAGTCATGTCCAGTTACTCAAATCACTAGTTTTGAGGATTTAAAACTCAAAACAGGAAGTTTTGAGTTAGCAGGAAGAATGAGCAACCTAAGTACTTATAACCACACTCACAAAACCATGAGACTGTGGCTTAATAAAGGATTAGGAGGCACTGAAAATCAAATGCTTGGATTCTAAAGCAAACCTGTCAAATTTGGCTGACTTTCAAATCACAAGGGTTCATTTAAACATATGAAACTTTTTTTTTTTAAAGATTTTACTTATTCATTTGACAGAGAGAGCAAAAGTAGGGAGGAGGGGCAGAAGAAGTATGCTCCCCATGAAGCAAGGAGCCCGATGTGGGGCTTGATCCCAGAACCCCAGGATCATGACCTGAGTGGAAGGCAGATAGATACTTAGCTGACTGAGCCACCCTGGTGCCCCTAAAATATAAAACTTTTATAAGAAGCATCGTTAAGAAAAATATATGGATTTGCTAATTATTAAATTCAAAGAATCTAACTGACACATATTACACTTCAATAAATAAAGAGGGACCTAACTGGCAAAGTATCACCAGTGCATGAAATGAACATGAACATCTGAGGGGAGGCCAGTGGCCGGTAGCCAACAGGTGTCTGGATTTTGTTGTTATCCTTTAAAGTGCTGAGTTATTTTGGGCAGGCTGTTAACTGATTTCAAGTCAGCTGGAGCCTTTCATAATTAGGGTGGCACAGTAGTCAGCACCTGACGAATAGTACTAAGGCAGGGCCTCTGGCAATTCTGTCGAATGTGCAGATACTCAGGAAGGTTTCCCCATTCTTGCTGGAAGGGCATCAAATGGCTCCTCACTCTATGTCAGCTTTGGGAATTATTTGGCTCACAGCTCCCAAAAAGTTGCTCTTTGACTATTCTTGTGGAGTTCCACCCAATGCACACACAGTTTAAGATTCAAGCAAAGACTAAAGGGCCTGTAACTTGGTCTCAGGAGCTATTTCACGATGTAGCTCTCTCCTCTCCCATACTGCGGATCTGCCATGCAAATCCCAGCTGCTCCAGCTTCCTCAGTTTTGAATCTGCCTCCTCCACCAAACAAGACTTCCAAGCTGTATTTGGGATATCCCCCTTCACAATGAGGCCCAGAAAGTGCTTCCACGCAGGAAGCAGGGAAATCAAAGGGTTCACCGCCTTTGTTTCCTTTCCCTCAAGAAAACGCAAAGTCTGAGAACAGTGGTTTCATAAATTTTGTCTAATTTTTCACTTGTTTAAGGCAAAAGAGTAAATCCAAACACTGTTACTCCATTATTCCAAACAACTTTTATATATATATATATATATATATATATATATATATATATATATACACACACACATATATGTTCTCAATGTATAGACAAAAACACTGGAAACAAATATTGAATTCCAGTTAGTAGGCTTGTGTTTCATGGTAGGAAGGATCAGTAATTTTGAAACTATTTTCTGCATTTTCTAGAACTGAGCAAGCGAGTTAATATACCAAGAATAATGAAACAGGATTCCCAGTGTACAAGGGAGTTACAAAAATGGAAAGGGAGGGAGAAAACAAGAATAAGACACCCCAGGGCTGAACTGGAACTGAAGATATCAGTGTGGATTCATAGATAAAATATGTAGACAGCTACAGAGAAGCCCTGCATACACATGCTTCATGGGTTTGTATCCCCAGAAAGATAATTTGGAGTCTTAACTACCAGTACCTCAGAATGTGATCTTATTCAGAAAGAGGGACATTGCAGATGTAATTAGTTAAGATGAGATCATACTGAGGTATAGCAGGCCCTTAATGAGTCAATATGACTCAGGTCCTTCTAAGAGGAGAGACACACACAGGGAAAAACACCACATGTCTAAAGAGGCAGAGACTGGAATGATACAGCTACACACTAACGAAGGCCAAGAATTGCTGGCCACCACCTGAAGCTGGGAAGAGGCAAGAGAAGATTCTACCCAGAGTCTCGGAGGAAGCAGCACAGCCATGCTGACCACTGATTTTGGACATTTAGCCTCCAGAACTATGAGAAAAGAAATTTTTGTTGTTTGAAGCCCCATGGTTTATGATAATTTGTCAGAGAACCCTAATATGGTACATAGTCAGGAACTTCCTAGCTCTGAACATCAAAAGGGTCTAGAAACAATGATATCCCACTAACAATGATCATACCCAGGCTTACTTTTTAATATTAAGCCTAGTTCTAAAATATTCTCCACTAGAAGGAATTCTGTGGAAGTGACAAGTTGCAACGATAGGGCCTGAGAAGTACAAGATAAACATGGGACTTCTTGAGGTACAAGAAGTGCTTCAAAATGATGGGGATAGGGGGCGCCTGGGTGGCTCCGTGGGTTAAAGCCTCTGCCTTCAGCTCAGGTCATGATCTCAGGGTCCTGGGATTGGGCCCCATATTGGGCTCTCTGCTCAGCGGGGAGCCTGCTTCCCCCTCTCTCTCTGCCTGCCTCTCTTCCTACTTGTGATCTCTGTCTGTAAACAAATAAATAAAATCTTTTTTAAAAAAAAAGATGGGGATAGCTAATAGGACACAGAAATGACAATGATTTTTAAAAATCGGTCATAACACACACAGGCACACACACACATACACATACATCCCTAGCATGTGCTCACAGGAAGCAGAAGCTAGGGCACATGGAACAAACCTCAAATAGACGACTACCCAGTGCACAGAGGCCAAGACAGGGCTGTTCCAGGATTTGGACCGTTATCATGAGGCTGAATCACATGAAACTGCTGCTGTCAACCATGCCACTCTCCTCACTGGCCACTGTGTTGTTCAACATAGTAGCAAAGCACAGGTTGGTGAGAGAGTGGCTAACTGATAGATCTTTATATACCCCAACATTCCAGAATGGATGAAAAATAGAGTCAGTGACTACTTCCCAACATCAGGTACAGAACCGGTAACCACATGCACCTTGAGATCAAGCCCTGAGCTACAAGCAAGTGCCCCAGACGGGAACTCCAGCCTGCTGTACAGTCTCCACATGGAAAGCTGTAAGACATGCCCAGGACTACACTTGTAAAAAGAGGAGACTGGAAGAGCCTGAATAAATGGACATGAGAAATGATAGGGAACAGTGGAGGGGACAGCAACCTAGTGAGTAATGTAGAGGCTCTGAGATCATCCCATTTAGGAACCCTTTAGCAAAAACATCCATGAGGTGGCATGCTCACCGGTTGGTGGAGCCATTGTAGCAGTAGTTGGGCAGGAAGTCATAGTTGAGCTCCCAGAAGACATGGAGGGTGATTCTTCCATAGGGCGCGGACACATTGTGGTTGGCCTCCCGGAACATGGCGTCAAAGCTGTCCAGTGTCAGGTACTTGCTTAGCAGCTTGTGGGTCATGCGGTTGATTTCCAAAAGGCCATCCAACTCCTACAGGACCACAAAGACAGGGTGTGAGGACAGAAATGGGCCCAGCACAGTGGCCTTGATTCCTCGCATGGGCAGTGCCATGGCTGGGGGCAGAGCAGAATGGGCAGAAGACAGTGGGACACACGGAGGTGAGACTGGTGAGCGAGGCAAAGAATACACACAGTGGGGGTCTAGTGGCCCGCAGGAGCTTGCTTCTTACACCTAAATTCATTATGTCCTCTCCACTGCCTCTGAAACATACCTTTTTACTGTGGTCACACCCAGAGTCATCATTCTTTCTCCACTGACGTCACTTCTGCATTGCAACCCCCCCCCCCCCGCCTCCAACCACCCACAGGGTACAGACCATTGGGATGTGTCCACCCCCACCCTTGCTGCAGCACTGAGTCCTCAGGCATTAGCCTGAGTCAGCCTAACGTGCCTGGAATTACTCAAAAGCACAGCTGTGTAGCAGAGTCAGCAAGCACATTCACAGATGGCCTTCCAAGCTTTCCGAGTTTGCTCATAAGCATGCCTAGGTCTGTACTATACGTTCCAGCAGCCATGGGCCACAGATGGCAATGAGAATGTGGCTGGTCCAAATGGAGGTACACTGTGCATGTGAGTTACACACCAGATTTTAAAAATCAAGTATGAAGATAAAGAATGTAAGATATCCATGTCAATAATATTTTAATTCTGTGGAAGAATATGAGGAGCACAGCTCATCCTATGTTGGAGATGCTCGAACCTGAGTTTGTCGTGCCCACTGCTTACTGAAGCCTCTCTTGGTCTACCCAGAACTGCATCTCTAGAAATGAACAATCTTCCCTGAGTTCTTGCATCTTCACTACCATTTGCCTGCAGGCTTCATTCCTGGGAAATCTATTTGGCTTTGCATGAAATCCTTAATTCATACTTCCTTTCCTTGGCTTTCAGCAGGAATTGCTAAGGACAAAGCCCTGAGGACAAATTTTCTTTCTCTGATCACTCTGCTCAGATTATCTAGAGGATTTTTTCTTTTCCTTTAAAGTCTAATACTTTTACTGCAATATTCCTTAGTGTTGGCCACTTTGAGTCGGTTTTCCCAGGCACATGCCATAAGCTTTTAATAGGTATTTTATAGCATGTCTTAATTTTGTTAATATATACATTTTTTCATTCAAATTTTAGGTAGTTAACATACAGTGCAATATTGGCTTCTGGAGTAGAATTCAGTGATTCATCACCTACATTCAACCCCCAGTGCTCATGCTAACAAGGGTCCTCTTTAATACCCAACATCTATCTAGCCCAACCCCACCCACCTCCCTCCATTAACCCTCAGTTTGTTCTCTATCATTGAGGCTCTTATGGTTTGTTTCCCTCTCTCCTTTTTTCTTTCCCCCTTTCCCATATGTTCATCTGTTTTCTGCTTTAAATTCCACATAGGACTGAGATCATATGGCATTTGTCTTTCTCTGAGTTACTTCACTTAGCATAATATACTCTAGCTCCATCCACATCGCTGTTAATGACATGATTTCCTATTTCTTTGATGGCTGAGTAATATTCCATTGTGTATACAGACCACATCTTCTGTATCCACATTCATCAGTCAATGGACATTTGAGCTCTCTCCATAGTTTGGCTATTGTTGATAATAGCACAAGTCTGAAATTCTATCAATGTTTTCTTGAAATACAATTTTTAATATTTATTCCATCCTGTTGCTTTGGTTTTTCTTTATAATATGTATGTTCCCTGTATGTATGTTACATCTTCATTACTATTATATTGTTATTATTTATTATGTACAATATAGAACATATTATATATATTATATATTATTATTATATCTTCTGTATCATTTTTTTCAAGTACTTTTTCTGTGTTCACTTCTTTTTGATTTTAAAAATTTTTCTTCATTCTCTTGCCATAGTTACATGTAACTTACTCAGGGTTCGGATTACTTGTTCTTTGAAGTCAATTTAGAATTGTGACTACTAAGAGCAGACACTAAAAAAGGGATTGGATAGGTCACGCTTGATCAGTGCATACCTTTTGAGTCCTATGCAAAAACTAGGACAAAATTAAAATTAGCTCCAATCTTTGTAACTAGTTTTCTACAAATCTGCTGAACCGGACAAAAGGAAGAGCTCTTACAACTATTGATGTCAAGTCTTCACTTTCAAATCGTCCAATAGCCAGTTCCAGAGACTTATACATGGCTGCTGAGACACGCTGAGTAATCAGGCGATTAAGGTCAATGGATCTTCCTAGGAGCTGAAAGATGGAAAAAGGAAAAAAAAAAAAAGCTAACAATAAAAACAAACAAGGGCACCTGGGTGGCTCAGTTGGTTAAGTGTCTGCCTTTGGCTCAGGTCACAGTCCCAGAGTTCTGAGACTGAGTCCCATGTTGGGCTCCCTGCTCACAGGGAGTTTGCTCCTCTGTCCCTCTCCTTGCTCCTGCTCTCTCTCTCAAATAAATAAATAAAATTTTTTTTTTAAAAACCCAAGAAACAAAAAAGTATATATTCTCTCAGAATCCAATTCTAAGAGAAAGAGCAAACAAACAACATACAAAATGTAAACATTTTAGATCAAATGACTTATACAGATGTCATGATCAAATGGCCTACCTTCCTGGAGCTGAAATTCTGCAAGTCAAAACCATAAAGCACTTTTGTATTATCATCCTTTGCATTGAACTTACACTTATGTCATGGACAGAAACCCTAAGTTTCACCAAACACCCTGGAGACCTTGGGTTTGCAGTGAGGACACCTCATGCTGCTGTTCAGGACCATCTGCCAGCATGCAGCAGCTTGAGCTGGCGGAAACTCCACAGTGGTACAATGAGTAGGAGAAAATTATTCCTATTTCAGAGTCCTAACAAAGTATCTGTGCCTCAATATCATTTCAGTAACAAAAATATGGACAAAATCCTGGTGCAAATGTATCAAAATGTGAATGGTGATTATCTGCAGAATTAAATGGAATTTTCCCTACAGTTTTGTGTACTTTCCCAATTTATGACACATATACACACACACACATATTTGTAAGGAAACAAAAAATAAGAACTGTATTTTTTATTCTTTGTGCTGGCCAAGAAAAAGCTCCTCTTCAACACGCAGCTGACAAGTGTTTCTCACCTTCATTCTTTTTTAAAAAGTTCTAACTTTTGGGCTCTTGGAGAGGACCCAAGTCCTCTGGGGCCATGCCTTCGCCCTGGGAGCCAGAGCAGAGCAGGGTGCGGAGTGCTGCAAGCCTTCCCTTGGGTTTCAGGGTATCCAAAAGAAACTGTCTTTAAAATCTCCACACTTTATAAGGATGTATGTAGCTGCAGTCACAGAACATACTGACATCTAGTAAAACTCAGTCAGCTCTAAAAAAACCTCACCATTCCAATGCCAGCTCCACCCCCAACCATGACCCAGAAAGGTGACTCACCTGCACATGCCTCTGCTTAAGTAGGGTCTCATAGCGGTTAGATGGTGGGAGATGGATTGTTGCCCCCTGATTCTTGCATTCTGATCGTAAACGTTTATCAAGAAGCAAACTAGTATGGAAGAAGAGAAGACATTTCTCATATTCTGTGAATTTTAATGGAAATGTCAGAGCAAGTTATCCTAGATTTCATGTCCAAATCATAAACCATATACTCACCTTCCTGCCATAACCTTATAATATGCAAATATCTGGTCTGCCAGCTTATAAACAAATTGGTCAAAGCACAGATTCACCTGAAGAAAAATAAAGCATATATTAGAGTTTTACTTCCTAAAGATCAAACAAGACAACTTAAAAAAAAAAACAAAAAACAAACCTTTTGATCCAGCAAATTCCATTTCTAGGTATTTAACCAGAAAGACTGAAAATACTAACTTGAAAAGATATATGCACCCCCATATTTACAGCATCATTTACAATAGTCAAGACATGGAAACAGCCTAAGTGTCCACTGATGGATGAACACATACAGAATTGTCTCTCTCTTCATCTCCCCCCCACCCCAGACACACACACACAGGAATGCTCTTTAGTCATAAAAAAGGAAATCCTGCCATTTGCAACTGTATGGATGGACCCTGAGGACATTACATTCATTGAACTAAATCAGACAAAGACAAATACTGTATAATCTCAATTATATGTGGAATCTTAAAAACAAACAAACAAACAAAGAAATGAATGCATAGAGAACAGACTGGTGGTTCCAGAGGTAGAGATGAGAAAATGGTACAAATTTCCAGTTAAAAAATGCGTAAGTTTTGGGAATATAAAGTTAAAAGCAAAATTTTTGTTAAGGCAATTAACAAAGGCTCCTTTATTAGAAAAGAAAAACAGGAAACAACCTCATTGTCCAAAACAACAGGTTAAATATATCACAGTGTGGCCAGGAGTGACCACTACGTGTAGCCACTGAAAACTGTATCAGAACATCTCTTACTAATGGAGAAAAATGCTCCCTGACTCTTAAAGGCAAAGGAATATGAAAAAGTCTCCCTTCATCATGTGTTCCCACTGGCTAATGTGCACTGGATTTGGGTTCTGCTCCTGCCACCAGACTGTGTATCCCAGGAACTGCATGTGGCCTCCCCTGGAACACAGATGACTGCTCTGGGCACTGGGTCAGGGAGGAGACACAGGATGGATACAGCCTTGTGACTCCACCCCCAAAACTGAATTTTCCTTGCAAATGGAGTTAGCCTCTCTATGCAGAACTCTGATAAGGATACCACATGCTCAAAGGGAAACCAACCCCAGGACCTGCAGGTCTCTGCTATATGCCCACCCTACATGGCCCAGGAGCCTATGACATCTCCCTGAAGAAGCACTTTCTATATCTCTGTGAGGAGGCAGAGAAGGACATCTAGATGCACAATGCAATTTGTTGAGGTTAAATGCTCTTCAATCTTAAGGTACAAAATAAGATTTATCTCCTTAGCTGCAAAATAATTCCACTTGTAGGAATTCGTCCTCAAAAAATAATTGAACACAGCTAAAAAATTAGGTGCAAGAAAGTTCTTCAAAGCATTACTTACAATACACAAAAATAAAAAGCTAAAATGAAAGAAATAAAATAGGGGTTGGCTTAAACTGTGTTCATAAAAGAAGACAGGTGAGGATACAGAGGTGCTTATGACATGTAATCAAGTATTATGTTGTAAGACCCCAATAACACATGCATAGATGCAGAGAGAAAAATACAGATAGAAGGATTTACTCCAAAATGTTTTTTCAGAAGTTCATTCTATTGTTTAAATCTCCTTGTATTATAAAGAAAATTTGCTTCCTTTAATACTCAGAGAAAAGGGAAATTAAAGTTTGTTGAAAGTGCCTGCGCCTTCACCTCTGCCTCAATTTCGTCGTAGAGAAACTGCTTGTTGAACCTGGTGAGGGCATAGTGTGCGCTGTCATTGTACAGGTCCAAGGAGTAGAGGACGTACCTGCAGAGGGGGCAAATGGTCAGCCCAGCCTTCCACATAGGGCCCCTCAGCTCTCACATCCCACACTCCAGATGAAATTTAACATTCGTTGTTGACCTCTCATATGAGGAGAAACAATCTCTTACTTCGGAAACCAAATGGGGTTCCTATCAAGGACCCTAATGGACCACGGCAGATGATCCCACAAATGGGATGCATTTACTTAGGCCATGCCCAGACCCCTGGAGGGTTCACAAGGGCCTCCTGTAATGGCATCTTCTCACTTAAGTATGTTTCAAAAACTTTCACCACAGAATACAGTATTTTTTATAATCACAAAAACAAGTTATTTGCTTTTTTCTAAGCATAAAGTGTCGAACTTAATAAGAAAAACATATGAAGATCCTGGGTCCAGAGCTGACCACCATCATGTCCAGCATGGCCAAAAGCCCCTCTCCCCTACCTAGCCCCGTATCTGGACAAAAGGCAGCAGCCAGTAGTCTCCAGCAGTAAGGTCCTTCTGAGGGTACAAGACCACTTCACAGCAGGAAGGCTGTGTAAGGAGTGGGGCCAAGCTAAACTCCAAAAACACAACACAGAGGCATGCCAAGGCCTTTGTGTTAGATCTCCATGTTCCTCCTCCGTCTCTGGTACTGCTGAATGGATGTTATGGCCACTCCAGAGAAAATAAAAGGCCATCCTCCTGGCCACATAAGAACTGACGTGCATGGGAAAAGACGAGGTGCTATACATTTGCTCTGTATGCTGAAGAACCTGCTGGGTCAGTTCCCAGTCTGTTCATAAGACATCTCCCTTTCCTATTACTTTATCTTCGTGGACCTTCTATTTTGAAAGTCTCCAACCCCGTACCCTGGCCTTGAGCCCTGACCTCAAAAGAACGCTTTCAATTAATACTTTCTCTCCCAAATTCATCTGTCTCAGAGGCTATGCCACATGACAGGCCAGGCCACCTCAACTCTTGCTGACAGGGTCTCACCTAACATGGTGGGACTTACTGATTCTTGCTGCCTGAGTTCTTGATTTTAGTCTAAAGCAAGAAGCCTGTTACCTGTATTAATCGCTGAAGTCTTACCCCAAGTATGACAACTTTAAATGAAGTGCTGAAAACAGCCCAGCCCCCTCCTCCATCTCCCAGCTCCCAAATGCCACGAAGGACCCTGGTCATCACAAAGAACTAAGACATGCCCAGAGGGTGCTCACTCCATCATTGACGCCTCCTTGGTCTCCAGGATGTGGTCTGTCAGGATCCAGGGCATGGACATCTCGATGGGAAACTGGATCCTCCTGCCCATTGTCAGTTCCAGAAAGAACTCTCGGAACCACAACTGTGAAAGGTCACAGCACTGCTGGAGTGTTTCTTGAAGGATTCAAATGATACCATGTTAATCTTCTGCAAGCAGAAGGAAGTCGGCAGGACGATCTAGGACAGGGAGGGGCATGTGCAAGGTCCGGCTCCTTCAATCTCAGCCCTGAGCCATGCGGGAGTAGATGTGAGCAGGGAGGGGTGACACAGCGTCTCACACTAGAGATGAGACAACCATGATGTGGCTGCAAGCAAAGCCACCCTAGACTGTGCACATTCTCGGTCATAAAAAGAGCAGAGTCAGCATCTGGCCCCTGCTGGTCTGGCATGGACAACACCACCATCAATGGGAACTTGTCAACCCTGTGAGCTTCTCTGAGGGACTGGGAGAGGAGGAAAATGCCCTTCTTAAAAGGAGTAATAAAGACCACATTATTTTATTTCACTTAGGATAAAGATATAGTATTACATGCATATTCAGTACAAGTTTATCTAATGTAAAATAGAAACAAATGAAAAAAAAAATGTGTCCATCATTTGACAAGTGAACAACAAAAGCTTTGGTCTTTACTCCAAACTTGCAGCACTCACAGCCAAGATAGAGGCTTTCTGCTCTGAGCGAGCTGCGGCATGCAGCACCAGAGGAAACATGGACTCCACAATGACAAAGGGTATCCACCCAGTGTCCTGCTCAATGTGACTGCCACCTTCCACATGTCACTACTCATGGGGACTGTTTCTGATATTTATCACTATTTTGTTCTCAAGCCAGGTGACAGATTACATTCACCTGTGCTTCTGACCTCATATGGGTTACAAAGACCACATTCAAGTCACAGAGCCAGCCACAGGCCCGTGGCCCTCATTCTTCTAAGGGCTACGCCACATGGAGGGGACCCCTGGCTGGCTGTGCATTTAAAGCGACAGGTGAGGGAATATCATGAAGGTTACAACACAGGTCACCGTCTGGGTGTGTGAGGGGACCACAGCAGGGGAAGGTCAGCAGAAGCATTCTAGACGGTGTTAGCAGTGTTAGAACATGCTGGGCCAGATGCTGGTCAGCAGTATCTCTTACCACTGAAATTTATCAAGTGAGTGTAGAAGAATGACTCTCGATGAAATTTTTCTATGTCCAATATGGTGGGCCCCTCAAGGCTACTTCTCAAGGTTTTCTTGGAACCACTTTTGTCTGCAATGAGGGACTCTAGCATGGTTCTCACCATGTAAAGCTGCATTATCCAAGGAAACATTTGTAGGGGGAGAAAATATACATGGTACATTAGTTACACCAAATTTAGATAAACCACAAGAGGAAGACTACTCCGCTATGCCCTGACCAGAGCCAGGCTGGGGTGGTAAGCCTACCACTATACCAGCCCCTAAAAGTGGGTCTGGGCACCCATCTAAGTGCCCAAGTTGGTGCTGCTTGGGAGAAAGAATTTGTACCAGAGCAGTTCACCTCCGTGCCATAAACATCAACAAGAAAAACAAATGATGTCTTACCACCAAAGGTTAAAAGAGGCGGATAGGTGTAGGACTGCCTCAGAAACGCGTTTACCACATGCAAGAGTCTTTCCATGCCCAAAGACTTGAGCTGCCTCAGCAGCTCAGCAGAGCTCAAGGACTCCGCCATGGTGCGCACCAGGTAGAGCTAGACACGGACAGATCGGGGGGGAGAGGTGGGAGAGAACCATTAGTCACAGGACACACACATCATGGGATGGGGAGACACACATGGGAACAGAGGGTGGGGAAGCTGCATGCACATTGGACAGACCCAGGACAAGCATCCTCCTTAACTGGGCCAAATGCCTTCCTCCCAGATATTTGAGAGGTTTCATATAAAGCCAACAATGTGCTTTGCTGGTAGTTCTCTGAAAGGCTGGCAGAAGAGATTATAAAAGCCCCCAACAGAAGAACAATGAGTAAGAAGTACTAAGCCCCAAAATGGGAAGGAAAAAGCAGAAGGACGTTTTAAATCAGGTGTGAGAGTCAGAAGAAAGCTGCTTTTGGGGGTCAGGGGGCTGAGCATGCCAGAAGAGAAAACAGCAGTGGTGGCTTAAGACCAGGGACACAAAAAAGCTACATTCTTAAATTTCTAAAAGTTTATCTTCAGAAACGATCATTTTTAGTCCCAACATAGAAAGTATAACCATACATTTAAACACCCACGAGGAAACACAGCGTAAATATGGACACATAGACTTTCACCCACATTTTGGAAATGGGAGTTGATGCAGTCAAATTAAATTTTGCGTGCAAATGATTAAATCTGAGAATCACAAGAACATCTTGGCTAATGCTCCAGATTCACATGGGCAGGGAACAGAGGAGCAGAAAAGGTACAGGCAGTACTTGATCATCTTGAGCAGAGAGTGGTTATGTCATTTTACTCCCGACCTTGCTTATCAACCCTCAGCTCAGGGTTAGCCCACTTAGGGGAACAGATGGAACAGGGGAGCAGGGAGGATGAGAACCTGAGTGCTGGAGGGTCCTACAGCGCGCCGGGGTACTTTGATGTCAAAGCCGCTCTTGGGGTCCTTCTCGCCTCGCAGGGCTGGGTCGTTGAAGGGCTCATGCCCCGTCTCCCAGTCGCACACAGTCTTCCTGATGGCCTGCAGGACACTAAACAGTCCCATCAAGTCATCAGTGAGGTACAGAGTGCTGACACCCTTACCACTTTAAAAATCACAGCATTGCCTCACCTAACACATCGCTCTCAGGACAGCCAATTCTCAAACGTGATTTCCTCTGGGGGCGGTGGAGGACATGGTAATGGACCAATTCAAAGCAAAATTTTGGATAGATCATTTTCTGGGGGATATTACTAGCCCCAAAAGATCTGACTTAGCTGCAGTTTGCATCAATTAATCTGAAAGTGATGTTTTATTTCCTGAACACTGAGTCATGCAAAGGTGGCAGGAGACAAACCACAAATATCCACCCAGGGAGCTGAAACTCAACTTCCCCTGGCTGATTCCCTGATTTCTAACAGGAACATGTCACCAACACAACTGTACGAACTGGGCCTATGTCTCAGACACATTTGGAACACGTTCCCATTCCCACCAGGGCTCTACCATATGGAGAGCCCCCCAACCCCTACCACAAGCAGGGGTAGATGTACCTATGTGCCTATCCTATCACCTCGTGGGGAAAGCTCTGGCTAAAACCTGAGTTACTCTTAGACTACACTTCACATTTCCCATGTGGTGAGCCTCCCATTATGGCAAACATGAGCAAAATGGGAAGACTAACAGTATCAAATTTTATTAGTGCAAAAAGTCATACCAAGCCAGGTGTCAAACATCAACTGTAAAGCAACAAAATGAAATCAATATATTTGTGAGCCCCAGTAAGCTTCATTTTACATAGATGTCTCTGAAAGACAACTTGAAAAGGCTGTATTTTTTTTAATTAACATATAATGTATTACTTGTTTCAGGAGTACAGGTCTATGAATCATCAGTCTTATACAATTCACAACACATACCCTCCCCAATGTCCATCACCCACGCACTCCATCTCTTAGGCTCTCCTTCCCTCCAGCAACCCTCAGTTTGTTTCCTGAGATCAAGAGTCTCTTAGGGTTCCTCTCCCTCTCTGGTTTCATCTTGTTTCATTTTTCCCTCCCTTCCCCTATGATCCTCTGTCTTGTTTCTCAAATTCCTCAAATCAGTGAGATCATATGATAACTGTCTTTCTCTGATTGACTATTTCATAAAAGGCTATGTATTAAGAGTAAACTAGCTCAAGATCACTACAGGATCTCTGCGATATCTGTGTTAGTCTCTGACCAATTTGTAGGATAGGTCAAAAGGAACAGAAGCAAAAATACTGAAGATGACACACTTGAGATGGGAAATCTGATACTGGGCTTCCTGTTCCCACAAGCCTGGTGATAAGAATCACTAAACAGATATTGAGACACTCTCCTGCCCCAAGATAAACACACCCTTGACCCTGCATCCCCACTGCTCAGACATTCTGTAGTCGATTTATTACACGTTGGTCAGGTGAATAGTTGGACCTATCACATCACATTTAGAGAAAAATCACCAGAAGGGCATCTTCTGGAGGAGGTTGAAGATAAATGCACTGAGCATATTTATGAAAATCTAACTATATAGTTGTTTAATCTTAAACTGATTCTACAGCTTCAGACTCTGAGCTCACAGGGAGGTATTACACTGAGGCTGACCTCTGGATGACGTTCTTCTTCTTCTTGATGGCCTGTCTGAGTGGTTCCCGAAGGGTAACCTGGGAAAAGTCCTGCAGTGCAGCATAGACGGTGTGCCGGATGGCATGGTTGAAAACACTCTCCATCCTGCCCATCAGCACCTGCAGACCTTTGATCATGGCAATCACCTGCAGAGGGAGACGTAACTGTCAGTGTGGTGGATGGTGACAGGAAATGGCTCCTTCTCAGGGGATGCCAAGTTGCACCTGGAAGCTGCCTCTCCCTCAAACACAGCACCTCTGTCTGGCTTCCCAGGTTTCTGCTCAGAAGCTGCTGCCAGTAACTCTTCCCAAGAACTGTGAGCTTAGCTCTATATCAGCAGCTGTCCATATGCCTGGGTCTGACACCATTAGACCATGAGTGCCTTAAGGACAGTGATGGATCTGCTTAGCTTGGCATGGAGCTAACAGGAGCGTTTAGTAACTCACTCAGAATACACCCAAATGCATAAGGGTATCTCTTGTGAAGGACTTTAAAGGAAAAAGAATTAAAAAGATTCATGAAAGCATGTATGTTACTAGCTGGAAAAGAAAGAAGTTTTTTAGAGTTGATAGCCCAAATCCCATCTATTAAACAGTAACAGTATGCTGAATTAATAGGCATATAAAGGCCTGGAAGAACATATATACTAAAATGCTTAAACTTCATCTCTGTAATAGCATCACAGACACTATAATGCCCTCATGTGTTCCATTCATTTGCTTTAGGGATTTGTTAGGTGGTTCTCTAATAAGGAAAAAAAGAGGCATTTTTATGAAAGGAAAAAAAAAAAAAAAGCAAATACCCCAAATCAAATTCAAAAAGAACTGAATTCAAATTCAAATCAACTTGAAAAAAATACTATATATTCAAATTTATGGGATGTAGGAAAAGGTATGCTAAAAAAGTAAATTTTGAACTCTAGAGGCATACATTAGGAAACAAAAAGTCTGACAATAATAATCTAATAGTCATCATAAACCTGTAAAAAGAACAGAAAAATACACCTTCCCCAAATTAGAGGGAAATAAATACTGACAAGTAAAAATTAACGAAACAGAAAACAAGCATATCATAGAAGGTGATCAACAAGGGCATCTGGGTGGCTCAGGTCACCATCCCCGGGTCCTGGGATCAAGCCCCACATTGGGCTCCCTGATCAGTGGGAAGTCTGCTGCTCCCTCTCCCACTCCCCGTTTGTGTTGCCTCTCTTGCTGTCTCTCTTTCTCTCTGTCAAATAAATAAATAAATAAATAAATCTTTAAAAAAAAAAAAAAAGTTGATCAACAAAGATAAAGCTATTTAAAAAAATAAGTAAGTAAATAATAGAATTGACAAATTTCCCGAAGGACTAACCAAGAAAAACACAGGCAAAGGCACAAACTACGAGCATTAAGAATAAAAAGGGGGGCATCGTCACAGAGTTTACAGATAGTAAGAGATTATGTGACTATATCAGCATAGGATAAACATACAGATCAATGGAATAGAAACAGACATTTACAGTCAACTGATTTTCAATAACTGTGTGAAAACAATTCAACAGAGAAATATTATTTTTTCAACAAACAGTACTGACATGCAAACAATGAAGTTAGTCTCCTGTGCAGGACCGGGTTAACTGCTGAGGCCTGGGATGATGAAACCCTCCATATACCCAGGAAAGACCTGTTTTCAGGACTGGCCCTTGGCCAGCTCCAAGGGATTGAGCTCTCAGCCCTGGGACTATCCTGCCTAAATAAAGTGTCTGTGTACACCCAAGGCTCTGGACCATTGCAGTACCAGTGTTTATGACAATAATGTAATTTATGGTGAACAGCTATATTTGCACTGGGAGTCTGGAGTCTGAGTAGTCCAAATCAATCACGAAGTTGTGTTGCATGCCAACAGTACTGACCCCCAATAAAAAACCTGGACACTAAGATCTTGGGTAAGCTTCCCTAGATGGCAACACTTTCCACGAGTTGCCACCCCTCTCTGCTGGAAAAATTAAGCACATCCTGCATAACTGCCCTAGTACGGGATTCCCAGAAGTTTGCACCTGGTTTCTCCTGGACTTCGCCCATGTACCTTTTGCTGATTCAAATCTGTCTCCTTTCACTGTAATAAATTATAACCTCGAGTAAAACAGCTACTCAGTCCTGTGAGTCCCTCTAGCAAATCAAGCCCGAGAGCAGTTTTGGGAATCTCTAACATAGCCCCTACCTCACACCATACTAAAAAATTAACTCAGAATGAATCACACATTTAAACTGAAGAGGCAAAACTGTAAAATTCTTAGAAGAAAACATAAGAGTAAATCTTCATTACCTGGGTTGGGAAATGGCTTCTTAGATATGATATCAAAAGCACAAGCAGCAAAAGAAAAAAACAGGTAAACTGAACATAATAAAAATTAAAGACTTTATGCTTCAAAGGACCCCATTAATAAAGTAAAAAGACAACCAAAGAATGGAAGAATATAAATCATATGTCTGAAAAGAAACAAACTCTTATCTAGAATACATAGAGAACTTAATAAGATAAATAATCCAATTTAAAAATGGACAAAAGGGCGCCTGGTGGCTCAGTGGGTTAAGCCGCTGCCTTCGGGTCCTGATCTTGGGGTCCTGGGATCGAGTCCCGCATCGGGCTCTCTGCTCGGCAGGGAGCCTGCTTCCTCCTCTCTCTCTCTGCCTGCCTCTATGCCTACTTGTGATCTCTGTCAGATAAATAAATAAACTCTTTTTTAAAAAAAAATAAATAATTAAAAATGGACAAAAGATCTGAATAAACATTTCTCCAAAGAAGATATATAAATTGCCAATAAGCATATGAAAATATACTCAGCATCATAGTTTTTAGGAAAATGTGAATAAAATCATAATGAGATAGATTTCACGTGATAGGATGGCTAGAATCAATCAGACAGACAATAACAAGTGTTGCTAAAGATTCAGAGCAAGTAGAAGCCTCATACACTATTGGTAGGAATATAAAATAGTGCTGCCACTTGGGAAAACCCATCTGGTAGTTTTTCAAAATGTTAAATAAATAGAGTTACCGTATGACCCAGACTTCTACTACTGGATATATCTTGAAAAGAAATAAAAACATGCATTCATAAAAACTAGTATACAAAAGTTAATAGAAGCATTGGTCTTTTTTTTTTTTTTTTTTAAGATTTTATTTATTTATTTGTCAGAGAGAGAGAGGAAGAGAGCAAGCACAGGCAGACAGAGTGGCAGGCAGAGGCAGAGGCAGAAGTGTAAGGGCCTGGTTGGCCAGAGGGAGTCATTTTGTGTTTATGTAGTGAACTTAGATTGACCCCGCCCCTCCCAGAGGAACTTACTTGCAAAGCCTAGATACAAGGTCGGGTCAGGCCAGGCCAGGTGAAGACATCCAATCAGTGGGGCACGCATATATCTACTAGGGTAAACTGAAGTTCAATTGGGCACCCGTGTGTTACCTAGCAGTTTTTTTTTCTGTGTGGCAGACTTAGCATGACTGTGCAGTGTTCTCCGTGTATTGCAATCTCATTAGCCGCCTGTGTATAGCCCGGCTAAACTACCTCTATAAAAGTTAGTCTGTGAGGCTGGGAGGGGTGGCCTCTTTGCAAGAGACGGCCCTGACTGGTCAGTTTGATTCTCGATGCTTGGCACGAAATAAAGCTTTGCTTGACCTTCACTTTGTATCAGTCTCACTCCTTTGATTATGGACCCTAACAAGAAGCAGGCTTCCTGCCGAGCAAGGAACCTGATGTGGGACTCGATCCCAGGACGCTGGGATCATGACCTGAGCCAAAGGCAGCTGCTTAACCAACTGAGCCACCCAGGCGTCCCAGAAGCATTAGTCTTAATAGAAAAGTAGAAACAGTGTTGGAGGGGATGTGGAGAAAGGGGATCCCTCTTACACTGTTGGTGGGAATGCAAGTTGGTGCAGCCTCTTTGGAGAAGAGTGTGGAGATTCCTCAAGAAATTAAAAATAGAGCTTCCTTATGACCCTGCAATTGCACTCCTGGGTATTTACCCCAAAGATACAGATGTTGTGAAAAGAAGGGCCATCTGTACCCCAATGTTTATAGCAGCAATGGCCACGGTTCCCAAACTGTGGAAAGAACCCAGATGCCCTTCAACGGACGAATGGATAAGGAAGATGTGGTCCATATACACTATGGAGTATTATGCCTCCATCAGAAAGGATGAATACCCAACTTTTGTATCAACATGGACGGGACTGGAAGAGATTATGCTGAGTGAAATCAGTCAAGCAGAGAGAGTCAATTATCATATGGTTTCACTTATTTGTGGAGCATAACATGCTTATTTGTGGAGCATGGAGGTCATGGGGAGATAGAGAGGAGAAGGGAGTTGAGGGAAATTGGAAGGGGAGGTGAACCATGAGAGACTATGGACTCTAAAAAACAATCTGAGGGGTTTGAATTGGCGGGTGGGTGGGAAGTTGGGGTACCAGGTGGTGGCTATTCTAGAGGGCACGGACTGCATGGAGCACTGGATGTGGTGAAAAAATAATAAATACTGTTATGCCGAAAATAAACAAACAAACAAACAAACAAATAAATAAATAAGTAGAAACATCCAAACTAAAAAATCAGCTAAAAGGTAAATAAAAAGTAAATAAAATGGAATGGGATCCAGCAATAGAAAGAATAAAATACTGATACATGTGTGAACCCTAAAAACATGATGTTCAGTGAAAGAAGCCAATCACAATTAGCCACGTACTATAGAATTTCATTTATAGGGGCGCCTGGGTGGCTCAGTGGGTTAAGCCTTCGGCTCGGGTCATGATCTCAGGGTCCTGGGATCGAGCCCCGCATCAGGCTCTCTGCTCAGCGGGGAGCCTGCTTCCTCCTCTCTCTCTCTGCCTGCCTCTCTGCCTACTTGTGATCTCTCTCTGTCAAATAAATAAATAAAATCTTTAAAAAAAAAAAAAAAAAAAAGAATTTCATTTATATGAGGTGTTCAGAATAAGCAAATCTACAGTCACAAAGCAGACTAGCAGCTGCCTAGGGCTGAAGGGAGAGGAGAACTGGGGGTGAAGGGTGTGAAGTTTCTTTGTGACATAACAAAAATGTCCTAAATTTGACTGTGACTGTACAACTCTGTGAATATGTATTTTAAAAAGGCACTGAATTTTTATACATCAGCAAGTTAATTGCATACTGTGTAGAAAAAAAAACCTGTTACTAAAATAAGATGAGAATTTATTTTGAAAAACTTTATGACAAATGTTAGAAAATTTTAAGATTCTCGGAAAACTCCCTGAGAATTTAACTTACCATGCCTGAAAATACAACTTAACAAAGCTGATACAAATAGAAAGAGAAAATGTACATGGTAAAGAAACTGAATGTTTCAAAAACCATCTCATAAAGGGAAAACTTTACTAGTAAATACTAGCAAACACTGAAAGAAGTAACATGAACCTTATACAAACCCCTTCAGACAATACAAAAAGGGAGCCCCCTATGAATTGTTTTATGAAGCCAGCAACCAGAAAACTAGAATGGAAAGTTATAACTAATGACAGTGTATGTTAAGTATACTTAAACAAAAATAAATAAATGAATAAATAAATAGCAAATAGAAGTAAAAAAAAAAGTAATGTTACTCTACACAGGTGTGGGCTGTGTGTAGTAATTTCCTTCTCTAAAGTACATTATGAAAAGGGGAAAGGAGAGAGGAAGATGTAAGGGAACTTCCTAATAGAGAAACCTGACAATACATCCTTGGCCAGACAAGCAAGGTCGATACCAACTGTGATGAGTTTGTTAACAGTATGTACTCTTGATGTGATGTGATGGAAATGATGCTTCACACCTCCGTGGTCCAACTTCCTCAAACCTGTAATTCCAATCTAATTATGAGAAAAAGTCACAAAAATACCAACTGAGAAACATTTGACAAAATACCTGACCAGTGCTCCCGAAAACTGTCAAGGTCATCCAAAACAAAGGAAGTCTGAAAAACTCACAACCCAGATGAGCCTAAGGAGATATGATGACTTAATGTAATGTGGGATCTTAGATCAGAACTAAGACATTATGGAAAGACTGAGGAAATACAAATAAAGTATGGACTTTGGTTAATAATAATGTATAATACTGGTTTATTAATTATAACGACACTAATGTGAATTGTTAACAATAAAGAAAAACGGCTGTGGGATATATAGGAACTCACTGTACCATCTTTGCAATTTTTCTGTAAATCTAAAAATGTTTTAAAATAAAAGGTTTATTTAAAAAAGTGACAGTAAAAGACACTCTCACTCATCAAGTTTGATATAAAAGTCCTAAGCAAAATACTAGCAAACTATATCCAACAATATATAAAGAGGATAATCTGTCATGATTGAGTTGAGTTTAGACCAGGAATGCAAGGCGACCTCAACAACAAACCTGATTTAAAAAAAAAAAAAAAAAAAAAAAAAGGGGGGGGGGAAGAAAACCTACAATCAATGTAAATTCACCACATTAATGGAATAAAAGAGAAAAGTCACAGAAGTACTTTACAAAGTGTTTAATAGAATTAATATCAACTCAAAATCTCTTAGCAAACAAGGAACGGGAGGCAAGTTTCTTTATCTGATGAGAGTTGGCTATAAGAAACCTACGGCAAGGTGCGCCTGGGTGGTTCAGTCGGTGACGCATCTGCCTTGGGCTCAAATCATGATCCTGGCGTTCTGGGATCAAGCCCTTCATCAGGATCTCCCTGCTTAGAGGGTTGTCTGCTTTTCCCTCTTCCTCCTCTGACCCTCCCCCTGCTTGTGCTCTCTCTCTCAAATTTAAAAAAAAAAAACAACCCTATAGCAAACACATTAGATGAAAGGTTGAAAGCCTTCCCTTTGAGATGAAGAACAAGACAAGGATGGCTGGTGCCTCCTATTTAACAAATAGGGGTCTGAACCCTTGTGATTAAAAACATAAAAATGGAAAGTCGGGACAAATAAAACTGCCATCATTTTCAGGTGATGATTATATTGGTAGAAAATCCAATGGATAATTTGTTACAATTAACAAATACTTTAGACAGGTTGGTACATAACTGAAAAAAAAAAAAAGAAAAAAAGGAAAAAATACAAAAAATAATTTTCATTCTAAATACCAATGACAAACATTTAGAAAAAACTTAAAACATTATCATCTAATACCCAAATGCCTAGAAATAAAGCTAACACAAGATTTTTAAGAGTTTTACAGATTACAAAAGAGAAATTAAAGAGAATCTAAATAAATGGAGGGATATACCATGTTCATAAAAGGCTTAATATTCTATATTTATCAATTCTCCCTAACATGACCTATATATTTATTCATATCCCCATTAAAATTTCAACAGATTTCACTTGAGATATGAAAAGATCATTCTAAAATGTATATGAAAATGCAAACAGCAAGAATAACCAAGGAACTCTTAAAGACAGAAAAGCTTACTTTACCAGACACAGAATCAGCTATAGTAATTAAGACAGAGGGGCATGAGAACAAGGATAGACCAACTGACCAACAGATTAGAACAGTGAGAAAAACACATCCATACATGAATGGTTACTTAACTGACAACAAAGGTGAGAGAGAGCGGTGGAGGCAGAGTGTTTTAAAAACTAACTTCGGGGGACACTTGGATGGCTTGGTTAGAAGAGGGCATGACTCTCGATCTTGGGGTTGTGAGTTCAAGCCCCACATTGGGTGTAGAGATTATTTAAATAAATAAATAAACTTAAAAAAAAAAAAGAAAAAAGAAAAACTAACTTCAGGTGCACTTCAGATCTAAACGTGAAAGCCAGAAAAATAAAACATTCAGAAGGTGATAGAGAAGAACATCTTATAACTTAAGGGTATGCAAAGTTTTCTTAAACAAGACAAAAAAAGTCCAACTATAAAAGAAAAGAAACTCAATGGCATGGAAATTATCTATTCATAAAAAAGGCTCATGAAGACAGTACAGAGCTGAGGGAGCCAGAGCCAACATATGTGAGAGCAAAGAGCTTGGTGGTAATAGCTGGAAATATGGGGGCTCCTCTCTCTCAGGGTACCAGGGTTACATCTTGTTCCTCTTCTCTCCCAATCAAGAAGATATGCCCCACTCCCGGACACTTGTGAGTGCACCCCTGATCTACCCAGAGGAGTCATCAGTGCAGAGACCAGGAACCTACATTCTATTTCAGTGTTCTGCTGGCAACTAAGAAAGATGCAGAGGGCTGCCTTACACAGAAACGACAACATGAAACTGTGCACTGAAGTTTTTGCCTTTGCTTTGAACGGGAAGATAGTCTGAGGTGAGAGCAAAAGGAGGAAAAGAAAGCCAACCATACCTCTACCAGGGCAAACTTTTCCTCACTGGTGTAGTTGTAGCGGGTGGCACGCTCATACTCCTCAGCATTGTCGGGACAGTCCTTGTTGGAGTACTTGTCCGTTGGGTGCACAAGTTTCCATGAATACTGTTATGGTCAAAAAGGGGGAGACAGGCACACTGAATGCAAAATGCTTACATTCTGGTCATACCGACATGACTATCACCAAAGTGACCAAAGCTCAGCCTTCTAATATTAGCTGCATCTGAATATCACACACATACATGCATGCTCACATATACACGACACACACATACATTCACACAGTAAGTCCATCTCCATAAAACCACAAGACAGTCTGGCACCATGACTTCAGCCTTAAGAAATACATAGGATAAAATGTCCTGGATATTTTGTGTTGCATATCTAAAGACTAAAAAAAAAAAAATCATCCTTTCCTATGATCACATACTCATCCAGCTTAGTAATTTTTATCTGGTCAAAATAAACAACAAAAGGAAAAATCTTCTATGACTTAGAGGTATCCAAATCTCCAAGAAACTACTTTACTAAAGCTAAACAAAAGAAACCAATGGCTGGAACTCTATAGAGAAAATATTTTTTAAAACTGAGAATTAAAAATCATCATAATGGTACAAATTCTATCTATATGGTTTAAAAGATGAGGCCCTTTATTTGTAACACACATAAATGAAATGTACTTTGAGCCACCTAAGAAACATTTATAGTGATACAGAATTTTTTGTTCTTGGGATCAAAGATTAAAAAAAGTCAATTTGTTCTTGATCCAAACCGAAGTTAATGCAGAAACAATACCAGTCAATTTCTTGGATGATTTTGGGAAAAGCACTTCTAATCAACCAGGGTAGGTTTCTTCCAGATCTCCGCATTTCCAAAGGAAAAAAAGTACAGAGTGCCTACCACTTCCATCACATGAGCACTCCACTGGGACAGCAGCTGCAGGCCCTGAAGTGCCAGGTCAAACAGCTTCCGGTACTCAGTGTCTGTCTTCTGAGTCTCCTGGCGGCCCGACCCTGTGACAACCTAGAGCACCAGAGGAGCATAGAGAAGTCACCTTATATCTAGAAAAACCAGTTAGGCATTTACCCCATGACCTAGCAAATCCACTAGGAATCTGCCGGAAAGGTGCATCTGCAAAATTATGAAATGACAGGGGCATAGGAGCCTTTACCACAGCAAAAGGCTGGTAACAGCAGAGCCTTGACAATGGACATTCTGTAGTTCTCTGAGAATGTCTCTGCAGACTGTGCTGGAGGGATCTCTAGGACATGGTGTTAAGAGAACCATGTGCATAGTTACTCTTCTACTTAGCTAATAAAGGAAAACATGCCACATCATGTGCATTTGCTTATATCAAAAAATGCAAAACTTGTATTTAAGAATTGTTACCTAAAGGGCAGGAAGGTGTAGGGTAGAGAGGAAAGCAGATTTCTTTGAATATACCTCCTATTGTACATCTGAGTTTGGAACCACATAAATATTTAATATAATTATGATATAAAATTAAATTATGGGACACAAGCAATCCCTAAAACTCAGAAGCAAAATGAAAGCATGAATTAAAGTGTGTACTGAATTGGGTTCATGACCGTGCTGAAGAACAATGTAGTACAGGTACCTAACAACCAGCTTTTTTGATTACAGTAAGTGCCTGGCATTAAGCTTTTGATTGCTGAGGCATCCAATTCAAGGACATCCATCTAGAATAAACAGAGTGCCAGCTATACAAACAGATAAAGAGCCAGGCAGCCCCATCTATGAAGCTCCCCTCTTAGAAAGCTCTGGTTGACCTAAAAAACTGATCACTTGAATGACCCCACTTTAGTGCCCTAATTCTTGCTCTTATGTTTGAAATGTGCCAATGAAGAATAAGCCCATGAAATCCTACGTACCCCACCCTGAGCCCCAGTAAGGGCGGAGTCCCAGATCAACATGCCTTCTCTAGCACCACTTCACTTTGTGGCTCTAGGCATGCCATGTGCCTTCCAGAATTTTTAAGTAATGATCCTTCTTTTTTTCAAAATGCCCTAATGGTTGTTGCTGAGGTACATCTTGCAAGCACAATAAGAACCACAGGGAACTGTCCAGCCACAATATTGGCTCTGCTTAGGGAAATGTCTATGGGGGCTGCAAAGATAGATAAGTCCTTCAGGCATCACTATCAGCAGGCTGAGACCAACACAAAACAAACCACTTCAAGGGACTTTGAAAAACAATGATTTAAAAGAAGGAAGGAAGAAAAGAAAGAAAGAGAGAAAGGAACCAATGATTTGTTCTCCATCCCTAGAGGGAGCAAATCTAAGAGCAAAATTAACTTACAAAACAAATTTAAAAACAACTTTTAGTAATTATATTGTCATCATAATACTGTAATGTTATATATTACAATATATAATTATAGTTTCTAGTAATTATATTGTTATTAGCATTGGTATTGCCTATTTTAAGACTTTTTTTTTAAAGGTTTTTTTTTTTCTTTTTTTTCCTTTTAGATAGAGAGAGATCTCAAGTAGGCAGAGAGGCAGGCAGAGAAAGAGGGGGAGGCAGGCTCCTTGCCAAGCAGAGAGCCCGATGCGGGGCTCGATCCCAGGACCCTGAGATCATGACCTGAGCTGAAGGCAGAGGCTTAACCCACTGAGCCACCCAGGTGCCCCTCTATTTTAAGACTTCTAAGAGTATACTAAGATATCAAGTCAAAATATGTGTAGTCATTAAGAACCAGGATTCTCAGCATGAAAGCAGGTGGGGAGAGTGGGGGGAAGGGGGAAAGAAACAAAGTAGATGAATTTTAAAACAGTACTCCAAAAAGTTTACCTTAGATAATGATAGAGAATCAATTATTTGAAAAACTGATACACATAGCAATAGAATCCAGCTCTGACTCTCTCTCCTGAAGGAATCATACTGCAGAGAAAGGCTCAGCTGTTAGAGGAGGAGTTGAGGAATGAAAGGACTAGAAGACCATCATGTTGCAGCCCTAATGAATCATATACTTGGCAGTGGACGATGGCTGTCCACACTCCAAAGAGAGACAGCCAGACACTCTAGTAGTTTGCAGCACCGCCAATGAAGGCCCAGCTGCACTGAGAGGAAGGAAGCAGAGTCTGAGCAGGCCTCCAGATCTAATCACCCATGCAGAAGAAGCACAGAGGACAGAAGTCACGCCAAAGGACCCCACAGGGAGCAAGAGGGATGGAGAAGGGACACATCTTCAAAGATATGTCACCAATCAACTACAGTGTATAATACTCATGTGGATCCTGAGACAAATCAAGTCGGAAAAATAAAACCATCCGTGACTCAACAGAGGAAACTGAACAAGGACTCTGATATTAAGGAATATTTGAATTTTTTTTTAGGTGTGATAATGCTATTACAGTCATGTTTAGCATTGGTGGTATAGTGGTGAGCATAGCTGCCTTCCAGTCATGTTTAAAAAGAGCCCTAGTAAAATGTAGCTTTTGGAAAAAAAAAAAAAAAAAAAAAGAGCCGTGATCTCCATAAGACATATGAAAAACCCAAGGAGGGTGGTTAGAACCTCTGATCTATATAGAGATCAGAAGCACATGAGTACAGCGTTGCTTTTGGGTGTAATGAAAATGTTCCAATAATGGACTGTGGTGGTAAACAATTCAGTGAATAAACAAAAACCTTTGAATTATACATTTTAAATGGGCAAACTGTACGGTATGTGGATTAAATCCCCATAAACCTGTTTAAAAGTAAACTGAGCAGAGCATTCAAAGATCTCTTTTTTTCTTATTAAAACTATTATCTTAATTATAAAGGTACTATAGCAGACATCAGAGGGAAAATAGACAGGAGCCATATGTGCTGTCAGACACACCTATTTTAAGGGTAGAAATCAACTCTACATGTCGTCTGAGAGCTTCCCACAAATTCGGTTTTCAATTACATCAGCACAGCACCTGCCTCTGTCTCCACCCTGTGGGCTGAGCTGTCAGCTGGGGAGACCGTGAGACAGCACCTCCTCCTGGGGGCACCAGAGGTATGCTTGGAGCTAGCGAGTGCTCTGAACCATCTGGACTGTCTTCCAGTCATTCTGGTTACATGATGGCTAGTGTTTGCTGGCTGGGGAATAGGGGACCTTATCATCCTGAAATGGATGGGGCCAATACACAGAACTTTTCCCTCCAAATGTTAATGATCCTACTGAGAATCTTGAGGTACCAGATTCTCAAAGACCAGAGAGGTGTGTATGTGGTCTCAGGTCTCCAGGTCCCTCTAAGACTCTGTGTAGCACACATACTGTGGACCATTGCCACATCCCTGACCTCGCTTCCCTCCCTGCTCACATGTGAGAAATGACATTCCCATTGCTCCTCTGCACTCAGAACTACCCCTTCCTGTCCACCCCACATGCTGGCAGGACTGGCCTGGAGCTGTGTTTGGCAAGTAGAGAGAATGTGACCAGCCCAAGCAAGGGCACAGAAAACCCAGCTGCCAAGCTGGAAGGAGTTAAAAAGACCCATAGCTAAGAGATAGTGCTTCCTCCTAGCCCCAACTCCAGGCTCTCCTCCTCTGGGCACCTAGGATATACCCGCCCATCTAGCCAAAGGTTCTCGCACATCTCTGGCCTTAGCTACTGGCACAGATGGGCACTGAAGGCCCACTTACCTCGCTATTGCTGTAGCGTGCCAACTCTGAGATGAAGCGCATATGGTCCTCCCGGATCTGGATCATCTGCTCACAGATGTTGTACTGCGGGCTGCTGCTGGACGATGTGCACGTCCACCTGGCAGTGAAGAGGAAATGTGTGTTACCTGAAGAGGTGCCTGCAGAAGATTCATGCTTCACAATGCGGGGTGCCTGGGGACACAGGCATAGCAGGCACACAGGATGGCCACTGCATGCTGGCCAGGACACAGAGGCTTGGAGAGAACATGAATTCTCAGCAAAGAAACAGCTGGGCCAGCCCCATTCCCCTATGTCAGAGCCACTGTCCTACCTTCTCACATCTGTGCTTTGGAAAAGGAATTGTAATTTCTCCTTAATCAGCCAACTACTTTCAAAAAAGCTAGGAGTTGTTGCTACATCACCCTTGCAAGGAAGGGCCCCTTAACTCCTATCTTTATTAATCACATATGAAAACATAAGCTATAGCAGAAAACAAGTCTGCCAAAGAC
This sequence comes from Mustela erminea, assembly GCF_009829155.1. Classification (NCBI taxonomy): domain Eukaryota; kingdom Metazoa; phylum Chordata; class Mammalia; order Carnivora; family Mustelidae; genus Mustela; species Mustela erminea. The sequence goes on from NC_045618.1 coordinate 28,146,179, forward strand.
TCAGAAAAGTTACCCTTACAGGACTGAAAACTGACATTACTTGGAAGTTAGACAGTGTTGCCATAACTACTTATGTGTACAACATACCACTTCAGCAGCAAACAGATAGTCAATTTAGTAGAAAAGAAGCTTATTAACAGGGCGCCTGGGTGGCTCAGTGGGTTAAAGCCTCTGCCTTCGGCTCAAGTCATGGTCTCAGCATCCTGGGATCGAGGCCTGCATCATGCTCTCTGCTCAGTGGGGAGCCTGCTTCCCCCTCTCTCTCTGCCTGCCTCTCTGCCTACTGGTGATCTCTCTCTGTGTGTCAAATAAATAAAATCTTAAAAAAAAAAAAAAAAAGCTTATTAACAATTAAAGCTGCTGGAGGTCCCAGGCAGAAAGCATGGGCTTTGGGGCTCTGACCACTGCTCCCTCACACTCAACATCAATACTCTCGCCATGTTTTTAATGAGCTGGTCCTCTTTGCTTGAAGAGAAGGGATGCAGGTTATCCCTTGTCAAAATAATGGGTACATTGTCTCAAGCCGCATCCCTTTCTTACTTTCTGATTCAACTGTAGGATGATGCAATGATTATGTCGGCATCATCCAATGTGGCTCCGAGTCTACGATGAGCATCTGAGGCCCAGGCTCTATACTGGATTCCGCCCTCCATATACCTGCCACCCATGCAGGCCCCAAAAGCATGTCTACCTCCAGCAAGACCCTGCAGCCCAGAACTTGACTGCTGACACCGCACCCTCTGACCACCCCTTCTGGACCCAGATGCTGGTGCAGGGCTGCTGGGCTGGACTCTCAAAGCTGACTGCTACATGCTCAGGCACGTCCAAGGTGGCTGTTAAACATACCCATTACCACCAATTAAATGCTATTGACTCATATCAAAAACGTCCAAATAAGAATGCAAAACTCATTGTTTCCTGATTCTCTTACTGGTTTTGCCATTACCTATCATCTAGAGCTCATCTGTGTTAGGCTAGAAGCACTGTGTAAGGACATGTTACTAGAGTTGTCACATTGTTAGCTTGCAGTCAGTCACGGCAGGGGTATTTACACCACGGAAAGCAGAGCTTAAATTGGTGCTGAATAATGAATGTAACTTAGAGGAGAATGAGAAATCACCTAACTGGATTTAAAGGCAGATTTATTAAGAAATAAGCTAGGACAGAGCTCAGCAAACTACAGCACAGGCCAAATACCACCTGTATTCGTATGGCCCTAGAGTCATGTAAAATGGTACATATATTTTCATTGTTTAAAAAAAGAAAACCACAACAACAGCAAAGAAGACTATATGACAGATACCAAATGTGGCCTGCAAAGGCTTAAAGTGTTTACAATTCAGAGTTTATTAAAAAAAAAAAAAAAAAAAAAATTGGCTGACATCTAAGTAGGTAGACTGAGATGTAATTGCGTTTTTCCAAAATCATGGATGAATTGCAACTGTCAGTTGGCTACAGGTACACGTGTTTGGCAAGGGTCAACAAAAGCACCCTGCAAGACTCAGCTGGCTATGTAGAATCTCCAGAAAAATATAGTACGTTGTTTATCATCTGTAATTGTGAGCCAAGGATCCTTTATGACAATGACGGGCTAGCTCTCTCTCTACAGGACCAGAAGGTAAATAAATACTTCAGAATTTCCAGGCTATATGTCTCAGTCACATAGCCATTGTCTTCATTTTATTTATTTATTTATTTTTTAAAAACCCCTTAAAAATATAAACACCATTCAAAGCAACTGAGATCTTACAAAAACAGCCCTGGGCTGGATTTGGCCTTTAAGTAATAGTTTTATAATCTCTGTGATATAAATGCAAATGTCCTCATGCCCCCAGCAGAGATAGTTGTTAGGCATTTACCAGCATACTACTTTTGAGCTTATATATTCTCAAGTCATTCTACCCAACAGAACTCTCTGAGATGATGGAAAAGCTCTCTATCTGTGCTGTCCAACATAGTAGACACTACCGAACATTTGAAATGTGGATGCTTTAACCAAGAAACTTAAAAAAAAAATTTTAATGAATTTAAATGTAAGCAGTCACCAGTGACAAGGGCTACCATATGGGGCATTTGGTTCCAGATGGTTAAAAATGTCAAAGGTGTTCTCTCTAGATAAGTAAGTGTTATAAAACCACAATGAGAACATTTCAGAATGTTCCAACTGGACAGCTCACTCTCCTCCTACCGAGATTTATTTTCCTCATAGTGGGCGCTGGTCTTGATGTATCTTGCCAGTTCTATTTGCATGTCCCCGAACAGTGGAACCACCTGGAGCTGCTATATTTAAAGAACAAAAAAAAAACAAGGTCACTAGGTATGTTTAGTCACCAAATACAATCACAAGAATGAGTAATGCTGGTAATTACTATGTGCTGAATACTATCTCTGTAAATCATTTACTAGAAAAAAAATGTAAGGAACTTACATATTCACTTTAAGAAGGACCATATACAACTGTAGAACCAATATTCATAAAACCAATTCAAATATTAAAATTAACTTACCTTGCTGCTAGACCCATGGTCATTAAAAAAAAAAAAAATCAATTGCATTTCTATATACTAGTACCAAATAGAAAACGAAAATATAAAGAGAAACAATTTGGGGCACCTGGGTGGCTCAGTCAGTTAAGTGGCTGCCTTTGGCTCAAGTCATGATCCCAGAGTCCTGGGATCAAGCCCCAGGTCAGGCTCACTGCTCAGTGGGGAGTCTGCTTCTCCCTCTGCCCCTTTCCCCTGGTCCTTCTCTCTCTCTCTCTCTCTCTCTCTCAAATAAATAAATAAATAAATAATCTTTAAAAAAAAAAAAAAAAAAAGGAGAGAGAGAAACGATTTATAATTGAATTTAAAAAGAACTATAAATATGTATGAATAAATTTAACAAAATATGGCCAAGACCTCTAAACAAAAATACTACCAAAAATTCTAGAGAAAGTTTTGAAGTTTTAAGTGAATGGAGAAATATATCAGGTTATGGATTAGAAGACTTGGTATTCTACTCCCTAAATTGAGCTATGGAATTGATCTATGGAAGCCCAAACAATATTCCAAGAAGAAAAATGGTTTCATGGGTAGTGTGTATATGGAAATCAGCAAGCCAATTTATTTGAACAGTAAAGGGATGACACCCAAGACAATCTTGAAGAATGTAACTTGAAGGCTTTCTGATAATGATAAGCAGATCTGTTCTGTTACCAGAGAACTTGTATACATTAAGTCACCTGGATGCCCATAATGGGGAAAAGAAAAAGATCTAAAAATGTCAACCCCCATTCCTCACATCATACATAGAGGCCAGGTTGAGAAGGAATATAGATCTAGATAGAAAAGGAAATGGTGCTGTTTCTAGAAAGTAATAAGAAGGAAATTCTCATAAGCCTGCCTTATACAAAGATTTCTAATAGTGGATATTAAAGGGATGTCTGGGTGGCTCAGTCAGTCAAGCATCTGACTCTTGGTTTCGGCTCATGTCATGATCTTAGGGTCCTGGGATCAAGCCCCACCTTGGGCTCCCCACTCAGCAGGGAGTCTGCTTGTCTCCATCTCTCTCTATCCCTCCTCCTGCTCTCATGTGCTCCTTACTAAAATAAATAAATCTTTTAAAAAAAAGTAGATATTAAAGATTGATATACTAGACTACAATAAAATTAAGAACTTTTGTTCACTTAAGACACTCTTAAGAAAGTGAAAAGGAGAGCCACATAGGGTAGAATGCATGTATTTCAGAACACATGAACCCAACAAATAACACGTACCTGCATACATAACGAAACTTGAAATGACACTTCACAAGACAACACACAAAACACTAATAGAGTGAAAAGTCACCAGGGAAATATCAACTAAAACACGAGGAAATACCAGCCAAAAATATCACCATGATGTACCACATTTCAGGATGTTCTTTCCCAAAAGAGTGACAGTGCCAAGTGTTGGTGAGGATGTGGAGTGGTGAGAATGCAAATCAGCAGTCATTAGGCTGTATCTACCACTGACTGTGGCCCCTAATCCTAGCCCTGGATATACATATGTTCAACAGAAACATGCACAGACGTGCACTAAATCAAAGCCGCATTGTTTGTGCCAGCCAAAACTCAGAAATGACCTCATGTTCATCAGAACAGAACGGATAAATAAGTTGAGGTTTTATCATAAAATGGACACCATGAAGAAAACCTAAGGACTATCTATAGCTGCGGGATCTCACAGGGATGAATTTAACGAATGAGTGAAAGCAGCCGGATGCAAAAGAATACACATAGCCATGATTCCCTTTACACAAGGTTCAAACCCAGGCAAAACTGATGCAGAACAGGAGGGAGGGTGGCCACCTTTGCAGACAGAAGCCAGTGACATCCCCCATTCCCGCTGCCTATGCCCACATTTCCAGATGCAGGTCACAGAATTGACCTCCCAAAATTCAAATTATTTACACTTGATAAAAAGGCTTATCTAAAAAAATGTAACTCACCTTGAAGTACTTATCGATTTTGGATAAGTTTATTCTTTTCTTGGCATCAAGTTTATAGATGTTGCTGACACTCCCATCCATCAAGTATAGACCGAACCCCATGACCTGAAAATCACAAAACGGCACAAAAATACTCAGTCCTGCAAGTTTAACTACCCCTAAGATCATAAATGGAGAGTTCACTCTTCTTTCAAAAAGCACTTTCTCACAAGTTCCTTATAAATAAATAGCTACCCCTTCATATGAAGCTATTCTTCTATGCGTGTCATTTCTTGCGGCTATTTTAAAGTCCTCCCCAGGCACAAACACCACCTCCACCTCTCATCAAGCAAATGCAATACTAAATGTGGATTTCCATAAACATTCATGGCCAGAGGCTCCCGCTCAGATGGCACAGACAATTTCCACCGTCACAGAGTGCTCCACTAGACAGAGCACCTCCAGCACGGTGCTCTCCTGCAAGAAGAGGTATTGGGCTGGGCCCACTCTTACATGGAAGGTTTGGGGCTGACAAGACACCTAGCACAAGGTCCTTCACGGCTGTTCTCCCCAAAGGTGGAAAGCAGAACAAATGCAATGGCAGAACTGGCTTCTCCTCTTTCCAGTAAGAAAGGTCACTGAAAACCTCCCCAGGACACCAGGGTGGCTCAGTCAGTTAAAGCACCTGCCTTCAACTCAGGTCATGATCCCGGGGTCCTGGGATTGAGTCCCACATCTAACTCCCTGCTCAGTGGGGAGTCTGCTTCTCCCTCTATCCTTCTCCCCTGCATGTGATCTCTCTCTCTCTCCCTCTATCTCACTCAAATAAATAGGTAAAATCTTGAAAAGAAGAGAAAAGAAAAAGAAAGAAAAGAAAAGAAATTCACCAATATGGTGAATAGCCATGTTCTTGACCAAAATGAGTCTACTATAATCATGGAGATATAGTATTCTTCTTTTTTTTTTTTTTTTTTAAAGATTTTATTTATTCATTTGACACAGAGAGATCACAAGTAGGCAGAGAGGCAGGCAGAGAGAGAGAGAGAGGAGGAAGCAGGCTCCCCGCGGAGCAGAGAACCCGATGCGGGACTCGATCCCAGGACCCTGAGATCATGACCTGAGCCGAAGGCAGCAGCTTAACCCACTGAGCCACCCAGGCGCCCGAGACATAGTATTCTTAATTCCTAAGAATCATATCCTTAACAAGCAGAACCTCTGCTATAAGAAGCTAATGCTGGGGCGCCTGGGTGGCTCAGTGGGTTAAGCCGCTGCCTTCGGCTCAGGTCATGATCTCAGGGTCCTGGGATCGAGTCCCGCATCGGGCTCTCTGCTCAGCAGGGAGCCTGCTTCCTCCTCTCTCTCTCTCTCTCTGCCTGCCTCTCTGCCTACTTGTGATGTCTCTCTGTCAAATAAATAAATAAAATCTTTAAAAAACAAAAAAAAAAAAAAAAAGAAGCTAATGCTGAGAAAAGCCCTTGACCCCAGACCTCCTTACCCATGGGTACATTTTCCAGAGGGTGGCATATGATCCCAACTGGCACTGGGGTCAAGCCTGAGACACGGTCATAGGAATGTGTTGAGAGCCTGTAGTGCATGCTGTGGGCACCAGAGAAGATACTGTGTGTGTGTACACACACACACACACACACACACACACACACGGCAAGCGTACACACACACACACACACACACACACACACACGGCAAGCATGAGAATAAAAAAAGGTTGGCAAAAGGATCATAATCAAAGCACAGCCTCTTCTCTCTACAGTTATGTAAGCAGTCATGCCCACACACGTACTTTGAGAAGCATGTGTTTCTCGCTGGGTGTCAGGTACATCCTATTCTCGTAGTAATCCACACACAGATTCACAATATCGGCGAGAAGCTCTTCATAGCCAGAAATCACTTCAAGCTGTTGCTGCAACGACTGAAACACACAGTGTGAGATCCATGGCAGGGACTGCTCCCGGGGCCCCAGACCCCAGCAATGCGTCCCATCAGCCAGAGCAGCAAGAGTGCGAGCCTTACTTGTGTGATTTTGTTGTGGTTGGCCAGGAACATGGACAGATTTTGTGATTCCTGGATGGACTGTGGGTCTGCCATTTTCCGTAAAAACTGAGCAGCCCTTTGAAAGCAAAAAAAAGAGTTAAATAACCAGTGTGCTTAATGACTTAAAAAGAAAAAAAAAAAAGGCAGGGAAAATACAGATTACTTTATCTGGTGATAGTTACCTATAAAAATGTGGGTCTTAGTAGCTAGTTATAATTTCAGCCTCCTCGAGCTTGTCTACCCTGGAATCCAGGTCACTCTTTTGCTAGCCTAGACAGCTCACCACTTCAATGTCCATAGTTGATGGACCTCCTCAGAGATCTGGCAGTGTTGGCCATAGGCCTTCCTGAAGGGTCCCTGTATACTGGCCTCTCCCCATGGCTATCTGTTCCCAACTCTGAGAAAGACTGCCTCCCCCACAGTGTCTCCCACAATGTGGTAATGAAGATGGGTCAGCACAGCCCAGGTTCTCTGCCAAGAATCCTCCAGGCTACCATGCCTCTCAAAAGTCAGGGACCACACATAGTTTTGGTGCCAAACCTCAGGGATAGAATCCCGGTTTCCTCCACCAATATGCTGCTCAATCTTGGATTAATCTCCTGAACTCTCCTGAACCTCACTTACCACATCTATAAGAACAACTGTCCATCTGTCCTACTCACAGGGCAGATGTGAGGGGAGAGGGAACAGCATACACATAATTACCTATACATTCAGGTCCAATAAGACTGCAGGGTACACATGATTCTCTCCCTGGGTCTTGCAAAGAAATGCAAAGGTGGGTATGAGCATTGTGCTCATCTGGGGAGCCCCCAAAAAGTTTAGTGGAAACTTGCCACATAAGAACATGTCTGTAACCTAAAAACTTGGGAGTTTTAATGAAGAATTCTCATGGTAAAGACTGATAACCTACACCAACAGTCATTTACTCTGTGCCTCTTTAGAAATAACCCCCAAATTTCCATGCTACAGCAATGTGCATCATGTCCACATGACCAATGGTTGAGCCATGAGATATAACGAAAAACACTGCAAGGCACTTAGAATTTTACTTATAAAAGATAGTATAACCCCTTCTATTCTCCTTCCTCCCTGTAGACTGGAATGCAGAAATGATAGCTGGAGCTCAAGCCACCATCCTGGACCATGAGATAACACATGAAGACCGCAGAGCAGCAAGACAGCAGGAGCCCTGGTGTGAACACTGTAGAATCCTCTCATTAGCTGCAGACCATCTACCTCAGGACTTTCAGGTGAGAGAGAAATGATCTGCAACCTTGTTTAAGCCACTGTTATTTCTGCAGGTTTTTGAAAAATTATAGACTTAAACCTAACTTGAACTCTGATAATGATAACATTCTTTTTTATTTATTTTTTATATATATATATTTATTTATTTTTATTTTTTTTAGCATAACAGAATTCATTGTTTTTTGCACCACACCCAGTGCTCCATGCAATACGTGCCCTCTCTAATAGCCACCACCTGGCTCCCTCAACCTCCCACCACCCCCCGCCCCTTCAAAACCCTCAGATTGTTTTTCAGAGTCCATCGTCTCTCATGGTTCACCTCCCCTTCCAATTTCCCTCAACTCCCTTCTCCTCTCCATCTCCCTATGTCCTCCATGTTATTTGTTATCCTCCACAAATAAGTGAAACCATTAACATTCTTTTTTAAAATGTTCACTTTACTGATTTGAATAGTTGCTAAGACTAATGAAGGGGTCAAAAATACTGTTTTCTATTTTCCTCAAGCCTCTCCATAACCCCATGGGTTATCCTGGCATTTATACTCAGATGATTAGCTATCACTAGGCGCAAAAAAAAAGTTCGAGTGCAAATATGTGAGGGCTGAGAGAAGTGAGGATAAGATGATAGGGGGTCCCAAACAGAGGTCGCAGGAAGAAGCCACTGGAAGGCAGGAGGGATGCCCCAAGCCCCCTCTGTGCTCAGGAGAGCCGGGGTGACTCTTGGAGGGGGTGCTGGCCCCCACACACATACCTTTCCAGAGAGCAGTCCCATCTTTATACTATTTTATAGACTGGGCTTTCAGAATAAAGTTGCCGCTACTAAGGAAAAAAAAAAAAAGCTTTTTTGAAATTGAAAACCACTGATGCTGTCTACCTCCTCTACTTTCCTAAGTCAGAAAGGTTGAAACAGCTGCTCAAAATCATGTGGCAAGGGACTTGTGTAGCCAGGAGAAGAAGCTGCTCTCCTGGGCAGGGTTCTATCCTCTACCCTCAGAAGCCCCCATGCTCCACTTACAATCTCACAAACACATCAGATAAGGTCAACTCCAGGCTTTCCTGTTCAAGAGAGGTTAACAGATCAAGATCACCAGAGCTAACTCTAGGTGATGGATACATACACTTAACTTCATTATGGATCAAGCTTAAACCCTGGATGATCTAGCCCAACTCCCACCAAAACCTCATCCTCAAATCTCAGTTTGGCACCATATCCCATGTTGATTTTATTTTAAAGACACGGCAACAATTTTATGATTTCAGATACAACGTAACTACAGCCTATTCCAATGCAAAGTAAAATCTCATCAAATTTAATTTCATAGTGAAGATTTCTAGCAAGCAGAAGAAACAGAAGTCAGCATCTCATTCCAGCTACTCATGCCTTCAATAGTACCAAGCACAGATTAACTAAAGCAAGTCTATTAGAAGAGAGTTTGCGTTTCTCTGCTCGACCACCCTCCATCTTCCTGCCACCATCTGCCCCTCACAATTTTCCAGAAGCACACTATCATGCCACACCCACCTTTCCAATTCTCTTCTCCAGAAGGTCTCTCTAGCTCTGAAAAAGAGCTAGTCTCAGGGACCTGAAAGCTCAGTATGACTCCATGACAGTCCACAGGCCACCTCTGCCCACTGCTGTGATGGTGTGTACCTTCCAGGGATGTGCAGCCAGGAAATGACATACACAGGTGGCGCCCTCACGCTGTAGAACCTGCCTGTGCCCTTACCAAGATGCCTACTGAGCCAAAAGCCTTGCAGTGGCCCTAAGCCTCTGTAACAGGGACTTGCGTACTTCTGTGTTCCTACACAAGCTGAGCACCCACAGGTTCTCAACAAACCTTTGAGGATGACCAGATCCCACTCTAGTGTCATGAAACTACAACGTACACACACCTGTGAGGACATACCTTGATGCATCGCCACACACATCAACTGCCAGCTACCTCACATACCCTCACATACCTAGGTTTGTGTATTCAAACTATCCGAGGCTGCCAAATAATTGCTAACAACCAGCTGCATTATTTCAGCACATGAGATGCACACCTACTGTGTGTAGAGCGTGCATCTCACCAGGAACCACCCTGCCTGCCAGAGCACTCTCTGCAAGGACCTGGGGGAATGAAGTCAAAGCTCACCTCTTGTACGCCGAGTGGTCGTTCTTCACGCTGCACTTCATGTTCTTCAGTTCATCCAACACAGCAAACATGTTAATGAACTTGCCCAGTGTGATCAAGTAGGCTTCAGACACAAAGTCCTTCCTTCTCTCCGCATGGCACAGGCGCCTCACCTCCCCACAGAATCGCTCAATGGCATTTCTCTGAGCAGAGGAGTGGAGGGCGTAAAGGCTGTTATCAGTGACGGTCTATCTCCATGCCCAGCTACAAGCATGTTATCTGGACTCACTATTCCTTTTTGATGAAATACCCACCCAAATGAGTGGATTTTACAGCTCAGTTAAAGAGACTTGTTTACTAAAGTAATTTCCACATGCCTTTGCTCAGTGACAATCATCATTTATTTTCTACTTTACCAACTACATCCTAAAGCAAAAGAATTTCGTTGATTATACAAGCAAAGTTACTGAGAAAAATGCTCCAATAGAAGGTCTACAAATAGACGTTTTAGCACTCAGAGGTGCAAAGGGGTGTTAGGGAAATTTTCCCTCTTGACAACCCCGAAGATAAAACAAAAATTCTTCTAGTAAGTTCTATCTTCTTCCTTTCCTGAAGAATCTATAATAAAAACTTCATACATGTCCAAAATAAATCTTTAAAAAACTATCAAATCTCCTTCCTGTGGCTACTCTGCCTAACCAGTGGGCCAAAGGAGCCAAGGCAGAGCAAGGACCACTAAGTGGACAATTAGGAGAAGCTGAGAGAAAGAAAAGACCTGAAAAACAAGATGAATAAAAAGTATGAATTAACAGAATGACAAACGCATTTAGAACTAACAGAAAACAGTCTTCATGGAGGAAATACAAATTTACTCGCAAAGAGACAAGAGAAGTGAAACACAAAAAGAGGTATTTATTCTAGAAGGGTCAGTAAAGCTTTAGACTGACAAAGGCTTTGTTCCTTTTTGTCTCAGAAGCTGTTATGGTTGCTTTAATTCACATGCATTTTGTTTAGTAAGTCATGGTGATGGGTGAGAGTGGGCCAGATTCCTACTTCTCTGCATTAAACTCCTAGGATTATTTCACTGTTTTACCTGGAAGTACATAAAATTCATCAGTTTTGTGACCTCAGGCTCCAGGACCTCTACGGTTTTCTCATAAATTTCCACTCTATTAGGCTGCTCGTTACATTTCACCTAGGAATAAACAAGTATGACATAAAGAGGCTTCAACTTTGCTAGAAGTGAGAGGGCAGGGCACTGTTAGGGCAGAGCCAGCAGTGCCAACCCACTGTAGGGTGGAATGGGGTGGGGTGGGGGATAGGACTGGTGGAGTGGGGGTGTGGTCTGGCTGAGATGGGGGGAACCAGAAGGGTAGGAGCATTGTCTGTAGTGGGAGAGGGGGGCTGCACAGCCATCAGGGATGGAGTGAGGCATGGCTGGGATGGGGACACCTGTGGGATGGCCCGAGAGCAGCTTCTCCAGGTGTACAGCATGACCGCGTACTCTTGGCCCTCCTCCAGCATTTCATTCTGCAAGAGAATGAAATTTACACAGGGCAAATCAAAGGTAAGCAGGAAAACAATCGTAAAAAAGGAGATGCCATTTTGCTTAAGTCCAGAGGCATAAACTATCCTGACTCTCACTTTGAGGGATAGACAAGTACCAAGAACTGCACACACCAGACAGTTGGTAAGAAGCTGATGATGCTGCAGTGCAGCACTGAAGCCATAACGCCCGCCCAAAACGCTCCCGTGGCTTCCCTTGGCTGGAGAGGAGCCAGCATGCCCCAGGGTACCTGCCACAGACACTATTCCTCAACTCCACTCACCCCTAAACAACCTGCTGGCACTGCAGACCTGAAGTTGAGAACAGTATAGGGTAGATTTGCATAGGGTCTTAAAGGCCTTACCACCAGGCTACAGAGAGCCTCTGGGCTCATAAGACCGAGGCAACTCTGTCATCCCTAGTGCAGGGGAGGAAAAGCTATAAGTATTTCTGCAGCACTTAAAATCCAGAGAGAGTATCCATGCAAAGACTGCCATTATTTAAAAAACTGCTTTCGGGGCGCCTGGGTGGCTCAGTGTGTTAAGCCGCTGCCTTCGGCTCAGGTAATGATCTCAGGGTCCTGGGATGGAGTCCCGCATCGGGCTCTCTGCTCAGCGGGGAGCCTGCTTCCTTTCCTCTCTCTCTGCCTGCCTCTCTGCCTACTTGTGAACTCTCTCTGTCAAATAAATAAATAAAATCTTTAAAAAAAACAAAAAACAAAAACAAAAACTGCTTTCGTGTCTACTCCTTCCACATTGTTTTCTTTGGCAAAATGGTAAAAGGTGCAGAGATATTCTAAACATGTCAACTATATTTCATCATGTTCTTGAGATCCTTTAAAATGTTTACAGCTGGGGCGCCTGGATGGCTCAGTGGGTTAAAGCCGCTGCCTTCGGCTCAGGTCATGATCCCAGGGTCCTGGGATCGAGCCCCACGTCGGGCTCTCTGCTCTGCAGGGAGCCTGCTTCCTCCTCTCTGCCTACTTGTGATTTCTCTCTGTCAAATAAATAAAATCTTAAAAAAGAAAAAAATTAAAAAAAATGTTTACAACTTTTGACCCAGTAACTTCACTTTGACAAATCTAGCCAATGGGAATGTGTTTGGAATGATATTCACCACTACATTTTTTATTACAAAGAAAAAAGGGAAACTAAGTAAACATGCAAAAATAATTAAACTGAGGAAGTTTACAAAATGGGACTTGACAGCTATTAAAAATTACTTTATCTGGCACATTTTCATGACATATGAAAAGTTTATGAAATCATTAAAATATCTACCAACAGTGTAATTCATTCATGCAATCTGAATCACATTTAAGTGTATTACTGCTTGTATGAGTACAGATATAAATAATGAGAGAGAACGGACTCCCTCTAAATGCTGACAAAGGTTTTTTCTCTTTGTTTCATCTACAGATGCTCAATATTCAGAAAGAACATTTATTATTTTTATAATAAGAAAAACAAAGCCTTCTCTAAAAACAGAAGGCATTTTCATCCACTTTCTTCTCTTTTTCCTTACTATATACCATATCAGGATAACACCAAAAAAGTGTACATTTGCCATCACAGGTACTCTTCCCCCAAGGAAAACAAAAACATGCAGAAGGAATTACCATGCTAGAATGGACAGTCGCCTGTTCAATATATCTTGCAATACCAGTAACAAATGCATTTCTGTCTTCAAAGTTAGTGTTGAAATTTGGCTGAAAGGAAGAGAAAAACCATCATGTGGAGGTCAGCATTGTAGGTAGTGCACCCCACTCCTACCCAGCACAAACCTGGTAGAGCAGGGAGGATGGTGGGGGCTCAATGCAGGGCTGCTGGTCAGGCAAAGGGAGCTCTTCCAGGAGGTCCACATTGGACAGTGCATCCTCCAGCGTCACCTGGGCCGCCATCTTGGCCTAGAACAAAACACAAAGCTACCTGAGCTGTGAGGAAGGGTGGAGATACTCTGACAATCATTCCAAAGTGGGGAAATCAGACCCCCACTCGCCTGACCCCTCTCTTGAGGGCAATGGAGATGGCTGAAGTGATTATGGCCAATCTCTTCTAGGCTTGCTCACAAAGGAGTCATGATGTAGCCTCTTCTGGCCTCCAGGAATGGACCACCACATACACTGTTGCTTCCTGTCACCCTTCCCACCTTGGAGCCATTGTCCCTAGTAGGATCTCTGGGAGGGTCTGACAACCCCTCATGGAGCCAGAGGAGGGAATGTCCTCTTCTTTCAACAGTTTGTCTGCCCCAATGAAGCCAGCACAGCCTCCAAGGGGGCAACAGTGCTTCCCTGCCTACAGACACTTCCTAGATGGTTCCTCTAAGCAAGGTTACACACTAATGATAAAGATGGTAAAGGTCAGAGCTCTTCCTCCAGGGACAGACTGTAGGGACTACTAAGGTGAGTGACGAGGGTCAACATGAAAAAGGGAGGGGGCTGTTGGCAAAGGACTGAAAGCACAAACAAGGCCCCGTGCAGGGAAGCACAGAAACTGAGGTGGATGTCATCTAAACACATCTGTGCCAGCTCCAGGGGAGAAGAAACAGCACACACCAGCCTGCCTCCTGCTGAATGCTGCTCTGACCCTGGATGGGATACAGGGAGTAGTAGCTCCATCCCCATAGGCAATACAGCAAGAAGCTCTGACCCCAGATGGGACATGTGGGGCAACTCTGACCCCAGATGGGACATGTGGAGCCACTATATGTATTGTAAGGAAAGAGTAGCAGGCAGGTTGGCGAGAACACTAAATGGAAGAGGTACCCAGTTGTTCCTCCCAACACTGGGCACCAGACAAGGTGTGGGTGTAGAAGTGCGTGGTGGAACTAGTTACTAAACCCCGAGCTATTGGCTAAAGAACCAAAAAGGGAACCCCAGGGGACTGGAAAGCCCCAGGGACAATGTGGAGAGGAAGAAATCTCAAAACAGCAAGTCCATAAAGTTGCTCATGAACTTTGGGCCCACCCCCAAGCTGTATGTGTATGAATCTGATCCTCTCACACCACAACCCCTGAGACCACAGCTGGCTCCCAGATGGCAACAGGCGTCACTCATGGGACAGACACAAATGGCACTGCAGAGGCTCTGAAACAGAACTGACACCAAATCATACCCCAGAGAAGGCAGGTCAGAACCATAGCCTAAATTGAACCAAGTAGTTTGCCTGCTAAAATAAAAAATCAGCATTTTCCCAGGACTTAAGATACAGAGTCCCATTCCATAATATCCACAATGTCCAGTTGCAGTCCAAACTACTCAGCACACAAAAAACCAAGAATGTCTTAACTCCTATAGGAAAAGACGATTAACATATACTGACAATGAAAGAACACAGATATTACAATTATTTAGCAGAGTTTAAAGCAATGACTATGAAAATGCTCTGACAAATAATGATAACACTCTCAAACTGAAAGAAAAAACAATCAAAAGCAAGGGAAAAAAAGATACCATATAAAAAAAATTAATAGAAATTTAAAAACTAAAAAGTACCATACGAAAATTTTAAAAACCCCCTACACAAGCTCAAGGCAAAAAAAAATTCCATGAACTTGAAGACAGAACAATAGAAATTATCTAATATGAACAATAGAAAAAAAGGTTGGAAAAACATGAGGAGACTTGGGGGACCTTTGGTACAAGAGAAATCGCCTAATATTTGTGTCATTAGAGTGCAAGGGGTGCAGAAAGTGGGTGAAAACAATGGCCAAAAACCTCCTACATTTGGCAGAACACCCATGTATGAATTCAAGAAACTTAATGGATTCCAAAAAGGATAAACCTAAAGGAATCCATACCAAGGGCACCTGGTAGTCACTTAAGCATCTGCCTTTAGCTCAGGTCATGATCCCAGGGTTCTGAAATCAAGCCCTGCATGGGGCTCCCCGCCCAGCAGAGAGACTGTTTTTCCTTCCCCCTGTTTGTGCTTCCCCTGCCCCACTCACTCACTTTCACTCAAATAAAAAATCTTAATTAAAAAAAAAAAAAGAAAGAAATCCATACCAGACACATCATAGTCAACTGTTATAAACTAAAGTAAAGAAAAAAAAAAAACATCTTGAATGAATAATCACAGGGCTACAAGGCACAGCATAAGGAATGGTCAACAATATTGTAATACTGATGTATCGGGACAGATGGTAGCTATACTTGCCGTGAACACAGAATAATGTAAAACTTGCCAAATCACTAAGTTGTACACCTGAAACCAGTGTAACGTTGTGTGTCAACTATATTCAAATTCAAAAAAAAAAAATTGACTGATGAAATAAAGAAAGAATATTTTGGAAACAGAGGAAAAATGCTTTATTACCTAGAGAAGAACAATTTGAATGAGGTTTTCTCCTCAGACACCAAGGAGACCTGAGACAGTAGAACGACACTTTTTAAGTCTGCAAGAAGTGTCAACACAGAATCCTACAACAAATAAGAATATTCCCAGATGAAAGAAAATAAAAAGGATTCATAGGCAACAGGTTAATCAAAGTTCTTCTAGATAAAAGGGAAGTAATATCAGAAGGACTTGGGACACAGAACAAAGCAAAAGCAATCCAAAGGTTAAACAGGGAGCAAAGAGAATAGATTATTTCCTCCACAGTTCTTTAAACAATGTTTAGGGGTTGAAATAAAAAATTAAAACACTAATAGGGTTTCACTGATTATAAATGTAATATGTAAGAGAACTATGATATTAGAGGGGAGGCAAAAGGACCTACATGGTGTAAGATTTTTACATTCCACTTGAACTAGTGAAATACGGATTTGAAGTACACCAAAAGGTTAAGCTTATGCTTTATAATCCCCAGAGCAAGCAAAAACCAAAACAACAACAACAAAAAACACCACCAACAAAAAAACAAACATGAAAAGCAATATAACTTACGAAACGATCATATGTAATAAATTATAATGGAATACTAAAAATGTTCAGACAATCGAACAGAAGGCAGGAAAAGGAAGCAGAGCAGTGAAAAAAATAGGGATCCTCTCTCTGCTATTTAAGGACATAATGAGAAGTTGCAACATACAAGAGGTCCTCTAAGTCTGTGACCAATTCCAATATGTGGCTTTTTCCCCCCACACCACCAAGTAATTCTTGAATACCAACTGGGTGTCCTACAATTCAGCTTAATTCTGACACTATCTACATGCAGACAGCATCAGATCCCACAAGTTAAGGACTCAGTCCTACAAGGCTGCTCCCTCCTCCACTTCAGATACCAATCAAAAGTCTGGGTTCTCTAGTGTGCTTCTGATCAACCAGCCATAAACCAGCGGTTCCCATGACCCCCCTCCTTGGGTTCAATTAATTTGCCCGAGTAGCTCACATGACTCAGGAAAATGTTCTACTTACTAGATCACCAGTTTATTATAAATGATGTAACTCAGGAAAAGCCAGATGAAGACAGACAGAGGGTAAGTTATGAGGAAAGGGTGCTGAACTTCTATGCCCTCTCTGAGTGCTGTACACTCTTCTCAAATGTCCACATATTTCATCAGTCCAGAAATTCTCTCAACTCTGTCCTTGTGGGCTTCCTTACATGAGTAAGAATGACTGGTTAAATCACTAGTGGTTGGCAAAAGATTTAACCTCCAAGGTCAGGAAGGTGGAAAAGTTCCATCCTCTAATCACATGCTGCATCTCCTGACAATCAGCCCCCCTCTTAAGGGGCTTTCCAAAAGTCACTTCATTACCATAAACTCAGGTGTGGCTGAAAGGTGTTTGTTATGAATATCAATATCTTCATTACCACTTAAGAAACTATTAGGGTTGTAGGAGCTCTCTGTCAGAAACAGATAAAGACCAAATACGTATTTCTTATTAAAAATCAGAATGTTTGGGCGCCTGGGTGGCTCAGTGGTTTAAAGCCTCTGCCTTCGGCTCAGGTCATGATCCCAGAGTCCTGGGATCGAGCCCCACATCAGGCTCTCTGCTTAGCAGGGAGCCTGCTTCCTCCTCTCTCTCTCTCTCTCTCTCTCTGCCTGCCTCTCTGCCTACTTGTGATCTCTGTCGAATAAATAAATAAAATCCTTAAAAAAATAAAAATAAAAATCAGAATGTTATAGACCCTCACCAGACAAGACCATGCTGGGTCCTTGACACCCTGATCTGAGACTTCTAAGCCTCCAGAACTGTGAGAAATAAATTTCTACTATTTAAAAAAAAAAAGTGTGTGTGTGTGTGTGTGTGTGTGTGTGTGTGTGTGATGTCCAAACATATCAGGAATTACACTGATTATATATATATATAGCTGGCAGAAGAGTAGGAGACCTTAGTTTCATCTAATCCCAGGAATTCAAGTAGATAGCTATCAAATCATTCTGAACTCAACTGGAGAACTAAAAAAAGAATAGCTGCAACTCTACAAATAGAAAAGCGACCACTTTATACAAGAATGACAAGATGGAAAAACTCACCTCAAAAAAGAGAACAAGAGGTAGTACTAACTGCCAGGGACCTAATCAGTAAGGACATAAGTAAGATGTCAGAACTAGAGCTCAGAATAACGATTATAAAGATACCAGCTGGGCTTGAAAAAAGCATAGAAGACACCAGAGAATCCCTTTCTGGAGAAACAAAAGAACTAAAATCTAATCAAGTCAAAATCAGAAAGGCTATTAATGAGACGCAATTAAAAAAATGGAGGCTCTAACTGCTAGGATAAATAAGGCAGAAGAGAGAATTTGATATAGAACACAAAATAATGGAAAATAAAGAAGCTGAGAAAAAAAAAGACAAAGACAAACAACTACTGGATCACAAGAGGAGAATTCAAGAGATAAATGATACCATAAAATGAAACAGTATTAGAATAATTGGGATCTCAGAAGAGGAGGCTTAAAAAAAAAAACCTGAACAAATTAAAAGCCAGAGATTGTCAGAAAGGATGAAAAAATCCTTAACTATATGCCAGCTATAAGAAACTCACCTCAAATATAATGACATATGTTGAAAGTAAAAGGGGAAAAGATAAACCATGCAAGTACCAGTCCAAAGGAAGCTGGAGTGGCCACGTAAGTAGTAAACTTCAGAGCCCAGAAGACAACCAAGGATAACGAGGTGGACTGCGCAATGACAGAAGGTCGTTCACCAGGGAGACAGAACAAGGCTCAATGTGGATGCATCTAATAGGAGAAAGAGCTTCAGACTACATCAAGCCAACACCAACAGGACTGAAAGGAGAAGTAAATCCATAAGTGCACTAGTGACAGCAACAATTCTGTCTTTGACAGGAAATCGGCCAGAACACAGAGGAACTGAATACTGGGAGCTAGGGGGCCTAAATTGGCATTTACACAAAACTCCTCTTGACAAAAGATCTCTACTCTGTATGTTTCTAACTATAAATTTAAAATGTAGCAGGTAATTTTTCAAAATATCTGGTCCTTTTACAGACAAGGAAAGCAGCCTTTTAAAAACTTCCATGATCAACTTCCTTCTATTATCAGGACTTCCCATTCCGCATACTTAAAAAAGAAGACGCCCAGGATAGCAAAGCCCTGAGTAGCAAGGGCTGGTTATCGCCCTTGCCACTGCCCTTGCAGAGTCAGTGTGGGGAGTCCCAGTGATGGCTTTTGAGGCACCAGGCTGCCAAACGACATACCTCCTACGGATCCAGCCCTGAGTCCCACTTACGGCCCTTGGCATGGCTGGAAACCATGCTGTGCCAAGAGAGGCTTGGGGGCTCCTGCAAACCTTCCATACCCTCACGCCACCCATGCGGTCACTGAGAAAACTAGTCAGGCCAACCACCTAGGGCAGCTACACTGCCCATGTGACCAGTCACCTTGGCCTCCTGCCCCAAATGCATAGGACCCTTCCTCCTCCCCCTCCTCTGCCCAAGAGAGACTACCCTTAGTAGGAGAAGAGGTAGTGCAGGAGGCTCACAGACAGGGTCAGTGACACACTTAGGTCACATCCAAGGAAAAACCTAAATGTTCAACTTAATCCAAATAAGTACTTAAGGACACTTTTCTCATATAAAAATAGCAGTATTTGTGTGGTACATACACACAATGAGATATAATTAATAAGGAAGGAAATTTTCACAAAGGCTACAACATGGATGAACCCTGATGACATCATGCGAAGTGAAATAAATCCGTCACAAAAGGACAAATAATGTATGGTTCCACTTAGGTTAGTACCTAGAGTAGTCAAAGTCACAGAAAGAAAGTAGAATGATGGTTGTCAAGGGTTGGAAATGGGGAGTTAGCGTTTAATATGCAGAAAGTTCCCATCTGGGAAGATGGGAAAAATTCCGGAGAAGACAGTGGTGATGATTGCACAATACTGTAAATGCACTCAATGCCACTGAAGTGTACGCTTAAAAATGGTCAAAATGCGGGGCGCCTGGCTGGCTCAGTGGGTTAAGCCGCTGCCTTCAGCTCAGGTCATGATCTCAGGGTCTTGGGATCGAGTCCCGCATCGGGCTCTCTGCTCAGCAGGGAGCCTGCTTCCTCCTCTCTCTCTCACTCTGCCTGTCTCTCTGCCTCTTGTGATCTCTCTCTGTCAAATAAATAAATAAATAAAATCTTAAAAAAAAAAGTGGTCAAAATGGTAAATTTGACCTTACAATTTTTAAAAATCAAGACCAAAAAAAGTAGCAATGCTTATTGTACATAAATCAGGAAATATGGAAAAGGAAAAAAAAAAGCCATAATCTCCCCATCCCCCACAGAGAGAAGATAATATGATACAAGCTGTTTTTTAAGCTGCTTTTTTCTTCCCACTTCCATAAAAATGTCCAAGTTGTTGAACATTTATCTGCAGCACCTTTCACACTTTCTGTGGACCACCAGCCAAGGACCTGCTATAGGTCACTGCTGTTCTTTCCCATCTGTGACATTTTCATATTTCATCTTTTTCAGCCATGAACATTTCCCTAACAAACACTGCCATGTGGAGCCCTGTAGTTGCCATGAACACACATGCACATACACACACACGCACATACTCACAAACCTAGGACCGCACAAACACTCCCATGTCTCTCCATCCTGTTCCTCTTCCACAAATGCATTTCTGCATGGCTTCTGCCTCAACCACAGTAAGGAAAGGTGGGAACAGTCAGCTCTGGGTCCAAGCTTCCAAAGTCTTGGTCCTGACTTGTTCTTTGACACCTCACAATTCTACCTCCAAGATTTCTTTTAAATCCATTTACTTTCTCCATCTCTAATTGCCACCAACAAATTCTATCCTTATCATGGGTATCACACTACTCTAGAAAAAAAGTGCACACTCAGTGCAACCACTCTGGCCACAGGTACTCGCCCCTTCCTGTCTCATCCCCTCAGGCCCACTGGAGTTTTCTCCCAGTGTGACATCTGCCTCGTGGCTGCTGGTCCCCTTCCCTGCTCACTGCCAATGCTGTTGCCAGCCCCCACAAAGCTTGTGTTGTGTCCCCAAGACAAGGGACCCCATCTCCCTAGCTATCACGTGACCCATGGGGCAGAACCTCCAACTGCACCTGAAGGAGTGATGAGACTTTCTAACCAGCTTCCACAATGCCAAAACCCCAAACCATAATTAAACGACTTATCTGGAATGGTACTCAACACTGCCAGCGCTGCCAGGTGGGAATTTACAGTTTAACAACTCCATCACATTTCTGTCTTCACCAATTCAGCTCACATGAACATGTACAGAGGTGTACACCAGTTGGGGGTCTGGTCACAGCAGGATGGCTTGTGACCATAAGTACAAAGGGAAGAACATGTGGGAGCAGAGAGTGAAGGCAGCCATCTGCAAGCCTAGGACCTTGGAAGGAATCAACCATGCTGACACCTTGATCTCAAACTTTCAGCTTCCATTAACTGTGAGACAATACATTTCTGTTGCTTAAGCCACCTGGTCTGTGGCATTTGTTCCAGCAGGCCAAGCAAACTAACACAGAGCTGAGAATGAGTCAAGAATTGCCCCAACAGGAGAGGAGTCAAGAGGGTAGAGAAGTAGCAGGCTGAGATGACATCAGGTAGCAGGAGATCAGCTAGACAGCTTATCAAACCATTCCGAACACCTACAAGTCCAACAGGAGACCGAAGAGAAGAAGAGCAGCAATTCTAGAAACAGAAAATCGACCACTTTCTGAAAGTAGGACTGGTGGAAAAGTGAACCCAAAGTAAGGGGAAGATAGACCATGGGGGAGGGGCCGGCTCCCGGCAAACAGCTGAGCAATGGAGCACAAAATCAGAACTTTAAAAAGTCTGCTCCACTGAGGGACATCGCTCCAGAGGCTAAGCCGGGGTGAAACCCACGCAGGGACAGCATGGTCTCAGGTCCCATGGGGTCACAGAAGAATCGGGGGTGTCCGAGTGTTGCAGAGCTCACAGGTATTAGAGCGGGGAAGACAGAGCTGAGGAGTGAGCTCTTAACGTGGGGTTACCTTAAATTGTGATCCGCGGCACAGGCCACTGCTCTATGAGCAGGGACCCCACAGGATCCGGGGAGACCCCCCTGGAAGGGTGCAGGGATCTGCAGGGTTTTGAGACTCCTGGCGGGGCTGTGTGCCAGAGACAGAGATGCCTGGTCACAGGCTGTGAGCTCAGAGCGCAGCCGCTGGAGGCCAGGGAGACTGGCGTGATTAAGCGCTTTTCTCCCAGGGCGCACTGAGGAGTGGGGCCCCGAGCTCTCGGCTCCTCCAGACGGGAGATTGGAGGCTGCCATTTTCATTCCCATCCTCCAGAACTCTACGGAAAGCATTCAGGGAACAAAAGCTCCTGAAAGCGAACCCCAGCAGATTACTTAGCCTAGCCCCTCGTAAGAGTGGTGCAATTCTGCCATGGGAAAAGACACTTGAGAGTCACTACAACAAGCCTCCCCAACAAAAGATCAGCAAGAAATCCAGCCAAGACCAAGTTCACTTACCAAGGAGAACAGTGGAATTCCAGAGGAGGAGAAAGCAAAAGCATGGAATTCATGGCTTTCTTCCCATGATTCTTCAATCTTGCAAAGTTAATCTTTTTTTAATTTTATTTTTTCCTTCTGCTAAAATTTTTTTAACTTTTACTCTTTCCTCTGTTAGTGTTTTTTAATGAGTTTATCTTAACAATAACTTCCATAAAAAAAAGAATCTTTCTTGAACCTTCCTTATTATAGTCACATTTTATCCCTCATTGTATCTAATTTTACTTTTTGTATACACATAGGGTTTTTTCTTCTAAAAAAATCTGGGATACAACTTCTTCTAATAGAGTAAATTATATCCTAAATCTAATACAGGGCTTTGTTCCAGTATCCAGCCTGAGCAAATTCTCTCTACTTTCTTTTTCTTTATTCTCCCAACCAACTTACCTTACCAACTCCTTTTTTAGAAATTAAAAAAAAAATTTTCATGTTTATAGTCATATTCCATCCCTTCATCATGTTTACCCTTATATATGTTTTTCATTCTTTAAAATTTTGGGAGGCAGTTTCTTCTAAGAGACCAAAATTCTCCCCAAATTACGTGGGTGACCCAGTTCTACTCACCAGTCTAATATATATATATATATATATACATATATATATTTTTTTTTTTAATATATTTTCTTTTTTTTTTTTCTTAAAAAAAATTTTTTTTTTTTAATTTCTTTTCACCCCCTTACTTCCCCCCATGATTTGGGGTCTCTTCTGATTTCGTTAAAGCACATTTTCCCAGGGTCTTTGCCACCCTTTTAGTATTTTATTTGCTCCTTCATATATTCTTATCTGGATAAAAAGACAAGGTGGAAAAACTCACCACAAAAAAACAAAACAAAACAAAACAAAAAACAAAACAAAACAAAAAAACGCAGGAGGCAATACCAAAGGCTAGGGACCTAATCAATACGGACACTGGTAATATGTAAGATCTAGTGTTCAAAATCATCATTTTCTCAAGGTGCTAGCCAGGCTCAAAAAAGGCATGGAAGATATTAGAGAAATGTTGTCTGGAAAAATAAAAGCCCTTTCTGGAGAAATAAAAGAACTAAAATCTAAGCAAGTTAAAATCAAAAAAGCTATTAATGAGATGCAATCAAAAATGGAGGCTCTTACTGCTAGGATAAATGAGGCAGAAGAGAGAATTAGTGATATAGAAGACCAAATGACAGACAATAAAGAAGCTAAGCAAAGAGAGACAAACAACTACTGGATCATGGGGGAGAATTCAAGAGATAAGTGAAACTATAATATGAAACAACATTAGAATAACTGGGATTCCAGAAGAAGAAGAAAGAGAGAGGGGAGCAGAAGGTATATTGGAGAGAATTACTGTAGAGAATTTCCCTAATAGTGCAAAGGGAACAATCATCAAAATCCAGGAGGTGCAGAGAACCCCCCTCAAAATCAGTAAGAATAGGTCCATACACTGTCATCTAATAGTAAAATTTACAAGTTTTAGCAACAAAGAGAAAATCCTGAAAGCAGCCCGGGTCAAGAAGTCTGTAACATAAAATGGTAAAAATATTAGACTGGCACAGAGTTATCCACAGAGACCTGGCAGGCCAGAAAGAACTGGCATGATATAGTCAGAGCACTAAATGAGAGAAAAACATGCAGTCAAGAATATTATACCCAGCTAGGCTATGCAGCCAAGAATACTATATCCAGCTAAGCTATCATTGAAAATACAAGGAGAGATTTTAAAAAGTTTCCAGGACAAAAAAAAAAAAAACAACAAAAAAAAAAACCCTAAAAGAATTTGTAAACACCAAATCAACTCTACAGGAAATATTGAAAGGGGGGCCTCCAAGCAAAGAGAGAGGCTAAAAGTAGTGGATCAAAAAGGAACAGAGACAATATACAGTTAATAGTCACCTTGCAGGCAATACAGTGGCACAAAATTCATATCTCTCAATAGTTACCCTGAATGTTAATGAGCTAAATGCCCCAATCAAAAGACACAGGGTATCAGAATGGATAAAAAAAACAAGACCCATCAATATGCTGTCTAATAGAAACTCATTTTAGACCCAAAGACAACTCCAGATTTAAAGTGAGGGGGTAGAAAACAATTTCCCATGCTAATGGACATCAAAAGAACGCTGAGGTGGCAATCCTTGTATCAGATCAATTAGACTTTAAGCCAAAGACTATAATAAGAGGATCTTATTATAGTCCTTAGACTATAGACTAATATAATATATATAATATATACTATAATATATAATATAATATGATATAATATTATATTATATAGTCCTTAGACTATAGACTCAAAGGGTCTGTCCAACAAGAAGATCTAACAATTTTAAATATCTATGCCCCTAACATGGGAGCAGCCAACTATATAAACCAATTAAGAACAAAATCAAAGAAACACATCAACAATAATACAATAATAGTAAGGGACTTTGACCTCTCCCCTCACTGAAGTGGACAGATCATCAAGCAAAAGATCAACTAGGAAACAAAGGTCTTAAATGACACACTGGAGCAGATGGGCATCACAGATATATTTAGAACATTTCATCCCAAAGCAACAGAATATACATTCTTCTCTAGTACATATGGAACATTCTCCAGAATAGATCACATCCGGGGTCATAAGTCAGGTCTCAACCAGTATCAAAAGACTGGGATCATTCCCTGCATATTTTCAGACCACAATGCTCTGAAGCTAGAACAAGAGGAAATTGGGAAAGAATCGAAATACATGGAGACTAAAGAGCATCCTTCTAAGGAATGAATGGGTTAACTAGGAAATTAAAGAAGAATTGAAAAAATTCATGGATAACAAATGATAATGAAAACACAAAATCTGTGGGACACAGCAAAGGCAGTCCTGAGAGGAAAATATATAGCGGCACAAGCCTTTCTCAAGAAACAAGAAAGGTCACAAATACACAACCTAACCCTACACCTAAAGGAGCTGGAGAAAGAACAACAAAGAAAGCCTAAACCCTGCAAGAGAAGAGAAATAATAAAAATCAGAGCAGAAATCAATGAAATAGAAACCAAAAAAACAACAGAACAAATCAACGAAACTAGGAGCTGGTTCTTTGAAAGAATTAATAAGACTGGTAAACCCCTTACCAGACTTATCAAAAAGAAAAGAGAAAGGACCCAAATAAATAAAATCATGAATGCAAAAGGAGAGATCACAACCAACACCAAAGAAATACAAACAATTATAAGAACATATTATGAGCAGCTATACTACAGCAAATTTGACAATCTGGAAGAAATGGATGCATTCCTAGAGACTTATAAACTACCACAACTGAACCAGGAAGAAATAGAAAACCTGAAGAGACCCATAACCAGTAAGGAGATTGAAGCTGTCATCAAAAATCTCCCAACAAACAAGAGCCCAGAACCAGACGGCTTCCCAGGGGAATTCTACCAAACTTTTAAAGAAGAATTAATTCCTATTCTCCTGAAACTGTTCCAAAAAATAGAAATGGAAGGAAAACTTCCAAATTCATTTTATGAGACCAGCATTACCTTGATCCCAAAACCAGACAAGGATCCCATCAAAAAGGAGAATTACAGACCAATATCCTTGATGAACACAGAGGCGAAAATTCTCACCAAAATACTAGCCAGTAGGATCCAACAGTACATTAAAAGGATTATTCACCATGACCAAGTGGGGTTTATTCCAGGGCTGCAAGGTTGGTTCAACATCCGTAAATCAGTCAATGTGATACAATACATTAATAAAATAAAGAACAAGAACTATATGATATTCTCAATGGATGCTGGAAAAGCATTTGACAAAGTACAGCATCCTTTCCTGATCAAAACTCTGCAAAGTGTAGAGGTAGATGGTACATACCTCAATATCATCAAAGCCATCTATGAAAAACCCACTGCTAATATCATTCTCAATGGAGAAAAACAGAGCTTTTCTGCTAAGGTTGGGAACATGGCAGGGATGTCTATTATCACCACTGCTAGTCAACATAGTATTAGAAGTCCTAGTCTCAGCAATCAGACAACAAAAAGAAATTAAAGGCATCCAAATCAGCAAAGAAGTCAAACTATCACTCGCGGCAGATAATATGATACTATATGTGGAAAACCCAAGAGACTCCACTCCAAATCTGCTAGAACTTGTACAGGAATTCAGTAAAGTGTCAGGATATAAAATCAATGCACAAAAATCAGTTGCATTTCTTTACAACAACAAGACAGAAGAAAGAGAAATTAAGGAGTCAATGCCATTTACAATTGCACCCAAAACCACAAGATACCTAGGAACAATCCTAACCAAAGAGGCAAAGAATCTATACTCAGAAAAGTATAAAGTACTCATGAAAGAAATTGAGCAAGACACAAAGAAATGGAAAAATATTCCATGCTCATGGATTGGAAGAACAAATATTGTGAAAATGTCTATGCTACCTAAAGCAATCTACACATTTAATGCAATCTCTATCAAAATCCCATCCATTTTTTTCAAAGAAATGGAATAAATAATCCTAAAATTTATATGGAACCAGAAAAGACCCCAAATAGAGGAATATTGAGAATGAAAGCCAGAGTTGGTGGCATCACAATTCCAGACATCAAGCTCTAGTACAAAGCTGCCATCATCAAGACAGTTTGGTACTGGCATAAAAACAGACACATAGATCAATGGAAGAGATTAGAGAGCCCAAAAATAGACTCTTAACTCTATGGTCAACTAATCTTCGACAAAGCAGGAAAGAATATCCAATGGAAAAAAGACAGCCTCTTCAATAAATGGTGCTGGGAAAATTGGACAGCCACATGCAGAAAAATGAAACTGGACAATTTCCTTACACCACACATGAAAATAGACTCAAAATGGATGAAGGACCTCAATGTGAGAAAGGAATCCATCAAAATCCTTGAGGAGAACACAGGCAGCAACCTCTTCGACCTCAGCCTAAGCAACTTCTTCCTAGGAACATTGCCAAAGGCAAGGGAAGCAAGGGCAAAAATGAACTACTGGGACTTCATCAAGATCAAAAGCTTTTGCACAGCAAAGGAAATAGTCAACAAAACCAAAAGACAACTGACAGAATGGCAGAAGATATTTGCAAATGACATATCAGATAAAGGGCTAATATCCAAAATCTATAAAGAACTTATCAAACTCAACACCCAAAAAAACCAATAATCCAATCAAGAAATGGGCAGAGGACATGAACAGACATTTCTGCAAAGAAGGCACCCAGATGGCCAACAGACACATGAAAAAGTGCTCCACATCACTCGGCATCAGGGAAATGCAAATAAAAACCACAATGAGATACCACCTCACACCAGTCAGAATAGCCAAAATTAACAAGTCAGGAAATGACAGATGCTGGCGAGGATGCGGAGAAAGAGGAACCCTCCTACACTGTTAGTGGGAATGCAAGCTGGTGCAACCACTCTGGAAAACAGCATGGAGGTTCCTCAAAAAGTTGAAAATAAAGCTCCCCTACGACCCAGCAATTGCACTACTGGGTATTTACCCTAAAGATACAAATGTAGTGATCTGAAGGGGCACGTGCACCCGAATGTTTATAGCAGCAATGGAAATAAGCAAAAGGAAATAAATATCAATGAAGTTTGAACCTAGAGACAATGGACATCAGCTTGAGAAGGTGACTCATTTAGAAGGATGGCTCAAAAACACTAAGAGAAACAGCTCAAAATGTAATCATAAGTAAACTGATTCTGGTTACTTCTGTTTCTAATACAGCCTCTAAATTTAAATCTTTATTAAATCTAACATTTAACTCCAGTAGGTCTCACATATTCACAAAGGAATTCAGCACAAGTTCCACAGATCTGTAACTTTTATCAAGGCAAGGTCTTACTTAGATGAATTGCTGTCCAGAAAAACAGAAATGAAATAAAAACTGTTACACTAGGTATATGCCTATTAATAAATATTAAGCTTCCAAGGGCCAGGAACTGGACTGGGTTGGGTCTCACTATCAGTAAGATACGGTGGCAGCTAACTCAATTAACAGTCAGGACTAAAAATTGACCCCAAAGCCCTGGAGGGGCGGGTGGTAGTATGTGTAGCAATAGCTAGCACTCGATGCACCAAGGAAGGAATGAGGCACTGGGACACCAACTCAGGCCAGAAGTTGGGGACTTGGGGGTAAGCTGAGAGGTGGGCACAGCACTAGCACCATGTACACGTGTGGTCAGAGTCTTAGATCCAGAGGCTCAGTCAGCACAGTCTTAGATCCAGAGGCTCCCTCTGGGGGCATCCAGAAGGAGTGTAGCCCAGCAACAGACACAAGCCAAGTATGGGTACATCTTATCCAAGAATCAACAAGCGGGAGCTCCGCATAGGTAATGAAAGGAATAATCTTTGTTTAAAATAGAAACTGTTAGGGGTCATGATCTCTGGTTCCTGGGATCGAGCCCCACATTGGGCTCCCAGCTCAGCAGGGAGTCCACTTCTCCTTCTCCCTCTGCCTCTCCCCCTGCTTGTGCTCTCTCTGTCTCTCTCTCAAATGAGTAACTAAAATTAAAAAAAAAAGAGAGAGAGAGAGAAGAAAAAAAAAGAAACTGTCAGGGAAGCTCAACACCAAGATTACAAAACATGGTGAAACCACAGGCAGTAAAATGCGGGACTGATCACTCTGGTGCCCATTCAAGCTTCCTGCCTGTGGTATCCACAGTGGGAGTGCTGTGCATGTGTTGATTCCACCCTGAGTCAATGTCACCAAGTGGAGTTTCCTAAGTATTTTTAAGCTTTTATTTTAAAAACTGAAAAGTATTTTGCTCATCAAATTCCACAACATAACCAAATAAGAAACTATGAAATCATTCTGCTAACATGTCTAAAATGAACACTGATTTTCTTCCTCTTCTATATGCAAATAAAGGTACTTCCCAGAAAGATAGAAATGTCCAATATTTTTGTGTAATCTGCTCACACGTAAAATAAATCATGCATACACATGATGTATACACACTCACACACACACCCACAAACATACAGAGGGGTATTATTCAGCCATGAAAAAGAATGAAATCTTGCCATTTGTGACAACATATAGATAGAGCTAGAAGGTATTAAGCCAAGTGAAATAAGTCAGTTAGAGAAAGACAAATACCATATGACTTTATTCACATGTGGAATTTAGGAAATGAAACACACAAGGCAGTTGGGGGAAGAGAGGCAAACCAAGAAACACTCTGTTAACTATAAAGAACAAACTGAGGGTTGCTGGGGGAGGGGGGGTGGATGGATGGGTTAAATAGGTGATGGGGATTAAGGAAGGCACTTGTGGTGAGTGTTGAATCACTAAACTATGTACCTGAAACTAAATTTACACAGTATGTTAACTGGAATTTAAATAAAAACTTGGAAAGAAAAAAAAAATAAAACACTGTGCTTTTCTATATCACCAACTAGCATGGAATACAACTCATTTCTCCAGGTTAATTGGGGCGATGAAGTGTGGGGATGGGGCTGCTGTGATTACCAGGCAAAAAGTTCCTAATTAAAAACCAAACATCATTTTCTAGCCAAGCTTGAGCACTGAAGAAACTCAATTGTTTTAATGCACAAAAACTTCAAATTCATTCTCAAAAGCAGCACTTGTCTCTTTTATAATCACCTCAAAAGAACTGTTTGCACTGACAGAGAAACAATCAAGTTTGCTTGAAAATCACAACAAGGTGAAGTCTGAGATGGAGTCCGCTTGGGAATCTTGTATCTCTGGGTTCTTCCTTCCAGGACACTGCTGTCCAGTGCCATGGGGTCTTCCCAAGACAAGAGCTGTCTGTCAGTCTTCTAAGCACTCTCGCCCCCTCTACAATTTCTGGCTACTGTCTCACTCTGTTGGACCAGCTCCTCTCTAGTCTGGAGTACTTCAAAGCTGTACTCATGTCTGCCACTCTTTTTCACTTCTTTTAACTGTACAAAGCACAACGCTGATCATGTTACTCTTCTCACATTTGTACTACCTACAGCTGTGGCATTCAAACCACGTTCTATGAAACCAAAGGAAAGCAGCCCTGCTTTTAGCTATTATATACTGGTACACCTCCTGAGAGTTCTATGAAGAAACTACTCTTATGCTAAACTGATCAATCAATAAAAGGCAGAATGGGTCCAGTATTTCAGAATAAAGTCTTTTTTTTTTTTAAGATTTTATTTATGTATTTGACAGAGAGAGATCACAAGTAGGCAGAGAGGCAGGCAGAGAGAGAGGAGGAAGCAGGCTCCCTGCTGAGCAGAGAGCCCCATGCGGGACTCGATCCCAGGACCCTCATGACCTGAGCCGAAGGCAGCGGCTTAACCCACTGAGCCACCCAGGCGCCCTCAGAATAAAGTCTTAATCCCTGAGGTAAAGTCAGGGGCCCTCCTCACAGCCTGCAGCTGCCCTTCCTCAGCTCCCTAACACCCAGGCTCAGCCTGACATGCCTATACTGTGCTCTCCTACTCCCAGGGCCCCATGTGGGTCTCTTGGGAAAATGGAAATGCTAAAAATGCATCCCCCCAGACAAATGCAGGCACATGGGTGAGCACCACAGAACCTGATACAGTGCCATTTGACACATGCTCAGACTGGGCAAACTCTCCTTGGTGGGGTGGTTGTCTTTCTCCATGGTTTGGGATCTAGGGAGACATCATGGTCTACTAATTAATTACTGGAGGTTTCCTTGTGTGAATGTGGTGGTCCTTCATCTTTCACATAGCATCCAGTAGATGTTTAAGAGACACCAAAGGAAAACAAGAATTTGTACAGCTCAGGACACTTTTTCTCGTAGAATATAGCCTGCTGTGGCAGTCTCTGGTGCTCAGAGTAGGGGCCACATCCAGAAGCCAAGCATCACAAGAGCTCTGGGCACTGTGTTAAGCACTTGGTGAGGAATACTACTGCTCATCATTGTGGCTGGGCGTTCTTAGCCTTCTCAATTCCTGACACACACACACCCCCGCCCCGCCTTAAAATGTGACATGCTCTGTGGGGCCAGATCCTGCAGGCACCTCAGGAACGTATCTCATGAGGATCAAACCCATGAGGTCTGCTTCTCCCTGGCATTACCTACAAGTGCTAGGACAGCTTCCTAAGTTCTCCTCCGAGGGCAGAGGAAACCACAGGAATATGACCAAGAGGCACAGAAGTTGCAGGGTTAACCTTCACTAGGGACCCCACATCACTTGAATGTGCTCTTTCTTCTCTCCTTGTCCTTTCCCTGATGCAGCAAGGACTGTGGCCTCCCACATCGCCATCTAGCTGTCTGGGTGTAGATGGGCACAAACAAGGATTCTGAAAAGCTTTCCAGTGGTTCTGGAGCAGCCTGATAGCAGTCCAACCTCATCCCACTCCAGGAGCAACCTTTTAGGGGCTTCAGACTGGCAGTGGCCCTGGGCCAGACTCCACCTGGTACCCTCTGAGCTCCTCAATGGCATGTAGCTTGAGGTCAAGACCCTGACCTTGGTTACCTTACCTACACCCCACTCCCCAATTTCTACCAAGGATACTGCTGTTCAAGCCATTCAGGCTGAAGGTATTCACATCAGCCTGCTGTCTTCCTCCGTGCCCTGTGACGCCACTGTTCCCATGGAGCTGGTATGCCAAGGGGTCCTGGGACAGACAAGAGGCTTTCCCACAGAGATGCCAACTCTGCAAGCTGGGAGGAACTCAGAGGAGATCTAGCTTTCTGGAAACCAAAATCCTGATTCTTACAACTAGCTAACTCCTAGCCCTCTCCAGAACTGCAGGAAATCTGTCCAGGCCAATGAAGTGATCAATTGGCTCTTAGTCTCAGGGGGACAAAGACAGAGAGCAGTTCTTTCACGGAGCTCATGCATTTCTTCTGCACCATCACTGAAACATCTGCACAGCCAGAAACTTAAGAAACTTAGGAAGGGGGCGCCTGGGTGGCCCAGTCGGTTAAGTGGCTACCTTTGGCTTGGGTCATGATCCTGGGGTCCTGAGATTGAACCCCACATTGGGCTCCTTGCTCAGTGGGGAGCCTGCTTCTCCCTTTCCCTCTCCTGCTGCTCTGCCTACTTGTACTCTCTATCTATGTGTCAAATAAATAAAACCTAAAAAAAAAAAAAAGAAAAAAGAAAAAGAAAGAAAAAGAAAAGAAACTTAGGAAGGAAACACACTAGTCTTCGGCCCCTAGGAGTGCACAGAAGAGGCCTGTCCTCCTAGCCTGTCTCAAGCTCAGTCCCCATAAATGGGAACCTAGATGCTTCCTGCTTAGGTTGCATCACCAAGAACCATCTGTGATAGATGGCAGTCTCATTCTCATGTACACAGCCTCATAAATGCTTGCCAAGGACATGGACCCTTCTTGTTAACCATTTAAGTTAATAAATTTTCTCTTCTAGAAAAAAGCCTAAATTAACCTTGCCTAGGCAAAAAAGTCTGTTGACTTTTTTTTTTTTTTTTTCATGCTTTCAGATGATTTTCCTAGCAGAACATCCCTGGAAGAGATTCTTAAATAGAACTACTGTCTTCAGTGCTGCAAGTGATGATCCAAGAATCCCTCGAGTAGAAGGAAACAAAGGAAACAAAAGAAACAAAATCACTGCCTCAGAAAGATATATGCAGCCTATCTTCACTGCAACATCATTCATAATAGCCAAGACATAGAAGCCACCTAAGTGTCCACTGACAGAAGAATGAAGATGTGGTGCATATATATTATGGCATGTTATTCAGCCATAAAAAAAGGAAATCCTGTCATTTTCAACAACATGAATGGATCCTGAGGGCATTATGGTGAGCAAAAAAAAAAAAAAAACAGAGTAAGATAAATACCATAAAATCTCACTTATGTGTGGAATCTAAAAAAGCAAAGAAAAAAACAAGTGCAAAGGTAGAGCATAAAAGATCAGTAGTTGCCAGAAGCAGGGACTGGGAGATGCATGACACAGGTAAGGTAGTCAAAAGGTACAAACTTCCAGTTACAAAATAAATAAATCCTGGGGCTGTAATATACAGCACAGTGACTACAGTTAATAATGTACTGCATATTTGAAGGTCCCTAAGGTAGTAGACCTTCAAGTTCTCAACACAGGGCATCTGGGTGGCTCAGTGGGTTAATCCACTGCCTTCGGCTCAGGTCATGATCCTGGGGTCCTGGGATCGAGTCTGGCTCTCTGCTTCGGCGGGGAGCCTGCTTCCCCCTCTCTCTCTGCCTGCCTCTCTGCCTACTGGTGTTCTCTGTCAAATAAATAAATAAATTTAAAAAAAAAATTCTCATCACAGGAAAAAAATTTTCTGTAACTATGTGAAGTGGATGGATATTGCTTACACTTACTGTGGTGACCATTTTGCAGTATATGTATATAACAAATTATTACATTGTACATATAATGTTGCATGTCAATTATATCTCAATTTTAAAAAGCTGCAAGTAGATTTATGTGAGGTGCCCTCCCACAGGGTCCCACAGACAACAGACTGGTGCCTCAGCACAGCATCTAGAGATCACTTTCATTTTTATAATTTAGTAAGTGAAACCATATCTAAATGTTCTTTTAATATGCAGATGTGTTGTTATTAAGGTTGAATACATTCCTATACAGAAACCCACTGAGTTTTTTTTTCTTTTTCCTTGTGTGACTTGACCGTTTGTTTTCCTGTTACTTTGTCCTTGGAAATTTTGGCATATTCTTTACCAATTTATAAGGCGTTCACTATAGCACTATTTAAAGACATTAAAGCCATGTGAAAGTTGCTGCAAACATTTTTTTCCAGATCAGGCTACTTGCCTTTCTTTCTATGCCACATTTTCCTTTGAAACTTCAGTTTTAAATTTTTATCATATTGCTCTTTTTCAGCCTTTTCCCATTGGAATTTCCTCTTTCACTTCTAAATTTACCCAGAAGAACTCTGCCAGCCCCACCCCAAGAAGGAAGTAGTTTCTAATCCTTGGCCTACACCTCAGCAAACTGCTGACCCACTAGCATAAGTCAAACACTGCCCATCTGAGAAGCAGTTTTGAGGCAATAGTTAATCCCTAAGCATTAACTTGAAAGTAATGCTGAGATTCACAGAAAGTTTGGTAAACTGATTAATGGTAGCATTTTTATTGGACCTCAGATACACATAGTTCTGAGGAAAGGAATTAAAAATATTCAAAACAGATCTGTCCTAAGTGCTTGAATGGAGGCGTGTTTCCGTAGTTCCTCACTGCTATGACCCATGGCAAGTTAACACACCTGCATCCACTTCAGAGTAAAATCCATCTTTCCAACTACAGCACCTGTTTTGGAAATCCCTGTGTCTGGGAAGAGGAGTTTTGCCCAGGGTCCTACACTCCTAGAAGAAAGCTTCTAATAGAGCCAGGAGAATTGGGCCTGGTAAGCCACACATCCTCAGGCAGAGCTTTTAGAAAGGCTCTTCCAGGTTGCCTGGGTGGCTCAGTTGGTTAAGTGTCTGCCTTCAGCTCAGGTCATGATCCCAGGGTCCTGGGACTGAATCCTGCATTGGGCTCCCTGCTCAGTGGGGAGTCCGCGTCTCCTTCTCCCTCTGCCCCTCCCCCCTTTTCATGCACACACATGCACACGTTCTCTCCCCCCTCCTCCGTGGGTGCACTTTCTCAACTAAATAAAATCTTTTAAAAAATCTTAAAAAAAAAAAAAAAAAAAGACTCCTCCACACAAGTCAGTCCCCAGGAGTGATCATTTTAGTACTTTAATCAAAATGCTTCAGACCACTGCAAAATGCTGGGCTTTGTTTAAAAATACACAGTGCTCCAAATTTTGAGTTTCAGTTACTTAATAATTTTATACTCCCCAGATATTCTGGATCAGAAAAAAAATAGTTTATAGAAAATAGTGAAAGATCTTGAAAGTGCAAAACCATTTCCACTTCTGACCCAGAAAAAAGGAACAAAACTCCCTACACTATCTATGCGCTTAAAAAGAACTCTATCTTTTGGAATATGTACTGAAGCATTCATAAATGAGATGAAATGCTGCATCTGGGATTTGCTTCAGAACACTGCATATGTCAGACAAACGGAGATCACTGTTGAGGGTTCATAACACTATTTTCTATCTCTGTACATTTTGTAATTGCCAGCAATGAACAGTTTAATACACATGTATATGACAGTTCAAATCCCTCGTCCCTGTGAGTGATGAGGCAGTAGCTAGTGGCTTTGCCTACAGACACGAAGGGTCCTCATGAAAAGGAACAGAAGGCTAGCTGAGGACAAAGCAGAAGCTGGCACCTTACACTCCCTCTCCCCCCACCTTGGTGACATGTGTGACATTCCTCAGGCACTCCTGGCTCCGCTAAAAGAAAAATAGGGTGCCTGGGTGGCTCAGTGGGTTAAGCCGCTGCCTTCGGCTCAGGTCATGATATCAGGGTCCTGGGATCAAGTCCCGCATCGGGCTCTCTGCTCAGCAGGGAGCCTGCTTCCCTCTCTCTCTCTGCCTGCCTCTCTGGCTACTTGTGATCTCTCTCTGTCAAATAAATAAATAAAAAATCTTAAAAAAAAAAGAAAGAAAAACAAATAGTTAACTTGCAGAGATCACCATCCTGCAAGACAGGAGTCTCCCACGGTTTACAAATGTCCTAGTGATTAAAACAAAACAAAACAAAACAAAAAACAAATGTCCTAGTGATTTACAACAAAGAAGCTATCTTACCAATAGCCTAACTTCCAGAGACAGTAACTCAGTTCCTAAAGCCCTAACATCACCCTCCCCTCCATAAAACTGAAGAAGGCTGAGGTGGAAGGAAATGTAAATAAAGTTGAATTTCTTCTAAACCTAAACTCATTGACAAGGATGTGTGATAGGAGGGGTGTGACACTCCACCAGGAAACTCCCAGCAGTCTTCATGTTAATGCCTCATTAGAGGAAAAAACAGTCTTGGCTTAACAATAACCAGGCCTCCAGTATCCTGACAGTCTTCTTTACAGTGACAGCCCTTCTGAACACCCGCTTTGTCTTCACCTACCCAACTCCTTGTATATAATCAGCCACTCCTCAGGATATCAGGGCAGCAGCTCTTCCTGCCCATGGGTTCTGTGCCCGGACTTTAATAAAATCACTTTTTTTGCACCAGAGATGTCTTAAAAATTCTTTCTTGGTTGTCGGCTCTGGACCTCTACTTATATTCTAAAACTTTATCACTCAAGCCAGGCAGATAGTTTGGCAACCACTCCCACCTATTTAAAACTCTTAAGTTCCTTCCAGCTTAGTTTTAATTGTCCACATCTTTTTTTTCTCCTGTGGTCATTTAAAAGTCTTTCAGAGTTAGGAGTTTTTGCAAACAGCCATTTTCAGGCTGCTAAGGTGAATACCTTACGTTAGGTGAATACTTTATTAAGAAAAACATAAAACCCTGAGTGGACTCCTCCCACCCAATGCCCCAAGGGTCCCCAGGGAGTTGGGGTAGGAGCTGGCTGTGACTAAACACTGCAGAAAATCACCAGGGAGGGTGAGCGCAAATGCCAAATCTCGGACCTCACCCCAATTGTTTAGGGGTACAGTGGCTCTGGTCACCTGTGGTTTTAGAGCCCGCCCACATCTCCCCCCACCACCTCCCCCGGCCAACATCTCCTGTTCCCCATCCCCTCACCCCCACCTTGATTTAAGCAAAGAGTCTCTGGTCCACACTTTGAGAAACTGTTTCAGGACACTGGTCTCCCATATGAGGTGTACCATATCATACTCTGAAATGGTGTAAGAAAACAGTGGAACAACTGTATTTTTACCTAACAAGGACAAGGAATTAAGCCACTCTAAGAGCTACTCACCTGGCCTCAGCCCTCCCTTACCCTGTCTCCTCAAGAAGCAGTGAGCGCCCACAAGTCTGAGGCCTCACAGGTGCCCCATCACTGAGGGCCTGGCCCAGGGAATAGAGGATTGCCACTGCTAACACTGAGTTTTAACTAAATGAACTGCAATGGGCTGAAATGTTCCCCCACCCCAAACCCATATGTTTAAGACCTAAGACCTCAGGGGAGTGGGTTTTATAGGACTAATTAAGGTAAAATAAGGTCAAGGTGTGGCCCTAATGCAATATGGCTAGTTTCCTTATAAAAAGACATTAGGACACAGACAGATACAGAGAAAAGGCCATGTGAAGACAGAAAATATGACCATTTATAAGCCAAGGAGAGGCTTTGTCAGGATAAACCACCCTTTCTGACACCCTGATCTTAGACTTTCAGCCTCCATAACTGTGAGGAAATAAATTCTTGTTGTTTAAGACACCCAATCTGCAGGACTTTGTTACAAGAGCCCTAAAGGACTAACACACAAACCCTGTGGCAAGGTTTCATTCCTGCAAAGATACTGGAGATCGGAGGAAATCAGGTGTACTGGCAGCGCCTGGCACCTTCTACAGTTAACAACTGGCCTCACTCCAAGTTGTAAGCACAGGAAGTACTGAACAGCTAGCAAAGGCCACCAAAACCAACAAGCACACACAACACCATCTCCTACATCTTCGCCATGTCCTTTTCAAACTACTATGTATTATCAACTAGACATACTCGATGATTCACCCACCAAACCGGACACAGACACTGTTCACGCTTATAAACCACCAACTGGAATTCATGCTTAGAGTCATTTTAGGGATGGAGCAAGCAGATGAGAGGACAGGGATGTGAAATGCTGTGCTTGCCAAAATCACTTTTTTTTTTTTTTTTCAGGAGGAGCTAATAAAGCAGATAAAAGATGAAAGGAGAAATACCGAGGAAGTGTGTATAATTTACTTAAACTAAATTTTCAGGCAACATAAGGAACTCAGATGCATCGACTTGGCATATGGGTAGAGATATGGGATGAGAGGGCACTACCCCATCACTCCTTCATGGGAACTGCCAGCTGAAGGCAGAGGCTGGGAACCAGCATGGGGCTACAATCAGCAGGAACCAATCAGTTCTTAAGCTTGGAGAGCAGTGCAAGAGTGTGAAGATGGCCTGGACAGATCTTGGCTGAGCAGGCCAGCTAAGGAACTTGGAAGAGGTAACATGGCTTTCAGGCATGCATATCCCCTCCTGTGGCTACTATGTGATAACAGGATCTTCTAGGAGAGCTGGCAGGGCTGTCTCGTGGGGGCATGTTCTCCAATTACTATAAATGAAATCAAGAAGCTCCTGAGGCACACAAGTTCTAAGCACATTCTCAAATACATCATCTTGGCTAACTATGAAGAAAGCCACATGACCTGCGTAAAAAGGGAGAATTCAGAGGGAACCTGAGACTTTCACACTTAAGAGTCTGCAGGAAGGGCATGCGTGACCAAGGTGCACAAGGCCACCCTTACCCATCTGAGGGGGACCCTGAGGTTGAGTCACACCTCGAGATCAGACAATATAGCACATCTCCCTTCCTGCCTTGACCCTGTGGCAGAATCAGGGCAATAGAGAGATCCAAAAGCTTCTCAAAAGCCCTTCCAGAATCACAACTAATTCCACACAACCTATGGGGTAAGCCCAAAATGTGTGACTGGAATATAAATGATATATAAAAAACCCAGCACAGGGTCTCACAGAAGTGCAAGTCAGGAAGTCACATCCTCTATGGCAGCTGTCCCAGTCCTTGGCCATCCTGGCAGACACATCCCAAAGTGGGCTCACCCCACTCTGTTCATTTCTGGTGTGGGGTGTGCTGTATGTGGACATGGAAAAGGTTATAGCTCCCCACATCTCATGTGTATGGTCTGCCAGACATATGTGAAAGGATGTGTTCCCTTTCTCTGGTGGAGGGCAGTGGGGAACTGCTGATTCTCTCTTTACTCAGCTGGCAGTTCTGGAGGGCACGGAGCTCCCCACCTCAACATGTGCACCCTTTGCATGGGCTTACCTTGCAGGATGCACTCAGCCAGTCTTATTTGGAAGAGGCATTTATTTAAGAGGCAAATTATTAAAACACAAAAGAAAAGTTAAATGAAAATTAATCTTTAAATTAAAAAATTAAAAAGTTAAATATTATTAATTCAGTGGGAAAATGTGATGGCTAACTTTATGTGGTAACTTGGCTATGCTATGGTATTACTTCATTTTTGTCAAATGCCAGTTTAGATGTTGCTATAAAGGTATTTTTTAGATGTGATTAACATGTAAATCAGCAGATTTTGAGTAAAGCAGATTACCCCCCACACTGTTGGGGGGTTGACAGTTGACAGCCATAAAAGAAAACATAAGATGACTGAGGTCCTCTGAAAACGTGGGAATTCTGCCTCCAGCCTGCCTTTGGACTCAAGTAACCACATTAACTCTTCTCTGAATCTCCAGCCTATCTACTGTGAATTTAGACTTGCCAGCCTCCACATCATGTGAGCCAACTCCTTAAGATAACTTCATCTCTCTTCCTCCCTCTCTCTCTCTACACACACACACACACACACACACATTTTATAGATTCTGTTTCTCTGGAGAATCCTAATACACACCCCGTGTCCATCAAAACAAAGGAAAAAAGAGAATTCATGTGTACAAAAACATTACCAGTGTGGTCTCCAGAGCAGCAGCAAGGCTGACTTTCCAGAGTGTGAAATTATCATGCACATGCATAAGTTTGCTTGATTTAGCACACTTAAGTTATTCAATG
Organism: Mustela erminea; assembly: GCF_009829155.1. Classification (NCBI taxonomy): domain Eukaryota; kingdom Metazoa; phylum Chordata; class Mammalia; order Carnivora; family Mustelidae; genus Mustela; species Mustela erminea. Next base: position 28,186,030 of record NC_045618.1, read on the forward strand.
ATCTCTGGGGACAGCTTACCACAAGGAATCAAGAGCTGAGGCAATTTTAGAGCTTATTGGTTTTGTGAAGACTGGTCCTTATTTGTGGAAAAAGAAGAAAATTATTTAAAATAAGTAGCTGGAGTAGGGATTTAAATACAACACAAATCCTCATCAGTACTTCTGACTTGAGGCTACAAGATTTTTTAGAGCAAAGTGTCCCTTCTTCTGAAGATTATCTTGAAGGATAAATAAATGCCCATTCCCACTGTTCTGGCCAAGACAACATGTGCGCAAGGAATCATCACGATAGCTCTGGGCACAAAATTCTGGGTATAGAATCAGGATCCAAGAAGGGAACTGAGTGCTCTCTAAGCACTGGTTCTTTTCCACTGTGGAGTAAAACATACCCAAAGGAGAGCAAAGAACTGGATCTAACAAGTTTGGCTAGTGAAGTATTCGAGATATAAATACAAATCACAAATATTCTGGTTTCTAGATTATAGTAGTTATCACTATCCATCTGTCTTATTCACAACTAAAAATTCTGAAAGCCATGTTCAAGATCCATCATTTCTATCCCCACAACCACGCATAGAGAGGAGGCAGTCATGATAAAACTGGGTGGGGGAGCAACCAGTTAAATGAATGCTTAATGAGCTTCTGCTGAACAGTACAAATGCACACCAGGCTTAAACCAACAGAGATAAAAAACACATCCCTATTTCCTTGAGACCATGCTCAATGCAGAAAATTTATACAAATGCAAATCTTATCCCTGGAATGTTCAGAAATCCTATTAGATAACCTAAAATTAGGCCAGAGCTGACATGTTTACACCCCACTTGTGGCCCAGGTTCTCCAACAGTGCTTGCAGAGTTCCTGTGCTTAGGGCCCCCACTTGCAGCCAAAGGTTCTCCAGATATAAGGAAGACAAATAACAAAATGGCAGCTATAAATCCTACTAAGTAAGTATTTATATGAAATATAAATGGACTAGACAATCCAAAGGCAGACACTGACAACTTGAATTTTTAAAAATGAACCAATTATATGTTATCAGAGACATATTTTAATTCAAAGTTAAAAACAAGGTGAAGCTAAATGCACAGAAAAAGATACAACACATAAGGAGAAACCAAAAGTGGGCAAAAGTAGTTTTACTAATATTAGATAAAATAAGACAACACAGACTTGAGAATAAAAATCAATACTAAAAACATAATAAAAGATCCAATCTCTCAGCAAGATTTAACAATTATAAACACATATGCATCTAACAACACAGCTTTATAATACATGAATATAATCTTTTATGTACAATATCCCAAAGATTCTACAAAAAAAAAAAAAAGTTAGAACTAATGAATGAATTCAGCAAAGCTTCAAGATACAAAAGCAACACATAAAAATCTGGTGAACAACCAGAAAATGTATTAAGAAAACATTCTAGGGGTGTATGAGTGGCTCAGGTGGGCAGCTGCCTTTAGCTCAGGTCATGTACTGGGATCAAGACCTGGTTTGGACTCTATGCTCAATGGGGAGTCTGCTTCTCTCTCTCCCTCTGCCCCTCCCCCCAGTCATACCCACTCTCTCACACACATGCTTGCTCTCTCTCAAATAAATAAATAAATAAAACCTTAAAAAAGGAAAGAAGGAAAGGAGGAAGGAGGAAAGAAGGGAGGGAGGGAGGGAATGAACATTCCATTTACAGTAGGATCCTATCATTTCTTGACCTTTTGGCTAAGATCAAGCGTAAAAAGGAGGATCCTGAGTTTACCTCATCCAGTGGATACAACTAGGTAACACCCACATCAGTGTGAATAACCCAGAAAATGACCTGAAGACTGGCAGAACAGACTTTCCATAGCTAAATGTAGAGAAGAGGCCACAGAAAAGGTAGGAAGAGCAGAGAAATGGTTGAGAGCCACATGGACCCATGGGACTGTCCTCCAGAGGGAGGTACACTGTGGGCATGGAAAGGTGAAACAGACCCCTCCCTGTACAATGCACCGGCACAGGGCAGACGACTGCCCATAACATTTAGCTCTGAAAACCAGAGGGGCCTAACTTAGCAAGTTCTTACAATCAGTGGGGCTTAATACCAGGAACTGTAAAAACCAGGAAGCTCAGCTTTGAGAGCCTAAGGGTGACAGGAAACTGAGTCCTCAGCCTTCAAGAGACCTCACAATAAACTGAAGTGCCACTAAAGCAACATTTTGAAATGCCTGCGGTGTATGAGAAGATTTGTTTACTAATTTGTGACATATGCTAGAATGACATGGATCTTTGGGAGACTTCTCCAGGAACAAAAGAACTGGTGGGTGCCATTCCCTACGCCCCCGCAACCAACTCCCCACAGCATAGATATAAGGACAGCTTCAGAAGCCAGTGTAGCACCAACACTCTACACCTAGCTTGCTTATAGCACACCTCACCCCCATGTACACCTCCACCAAATCAGCCAGCCTAGGCAGTTTACCCAGGCAGTAGCAGGTCCTGCACTGGGCCAGCTCAGACTCTGCAGGCACTGTGGAGCTCCATTCTGGCATTCTCCTAGGAACTGCCTCATCCAATACACCCTTGGCTCACCCAAAGAGGTGCCACAAGGCTGGCAGTATACAAGCTGCCGCAATAGAGGCCAGCACCACTTCAAAGTGACCCTGCGCAGGGAGAGGAGAAGATAACCATACACACCAGTTAGACAGCAGCCCCAGCGGTGAGTGGGCACAGACATTTGGTCTGACCGCAGGCCTCACCCACCAATGAAAGATCCTCGGCAGACAACACAAGGGAAGCACCCTTCAGTTCAGTGCTACTAGAGTTTTGGCAAATGCATGATCTGACTCAACTCAAGACCAAGAGAGCCCCAGACTAACCCCCTAACAACAAAAGGACCAAAACTTGACCACAACAGGCAAAGAGAGCCACCGCACATAACTGGACTGAAGGCAAATGCAGCTCAGCCACAAAAGCAGGGAAAATGCAATATACATAGAAGACATTTCTGAAATGTCAGGTTCTGGCATTTAGGAGACATTGCACCATAAGGAACTTCAAGACCTCTTTTTTCATAAGGCCATTATTTTCAGGAGCAGGAAACATAGCTCTCCTAACACACAGAAACAGACACAGAAAGTTAGACTAAATGAGAAGACAAAGGAATATGTCCCAAATGAAAGAACAGAAAAATCATGGCAAGAGACCTAAACAAAACAGAGACAAACAATATGCTTTATAGAGAATTTAAGGTAATGATCATAAAGATACCAGACTTAAAAAAAAAAAAAAAAGAAAGAAAGAAAGAAAAAAAAGAAAAGATACTTGGTGGACTTGAGAAAAAAGTGGAGGATTTCAAGGAGACTCTCAAAAAAGAGAAGACATAAAAAAGATTCAGAGATGAAGAACTCAATAAATGAAATTAAAAATAAACTAGAGGAAACAGAACAATGGATCAGTGACCTGTAGGATACAGTAATGAAGAACAACCAAGCTGAACAGGAGAGAGGGAAATAATAATAATAAAAAAATGAGAACAGACTAAGGGAACTCAGCAATATCATCAAGCATGATATAATTCTCGTTATAGGTATCCAAGAAGGAAAAGAGAAAAGGAACAGAAAATTTAAGAAATAACAGCTGAAAACTTCCTAAATTTGGTGAAGAAATCTACATCCAGGAGGCACAGATAGCCACCAACAAAACCACCCAGGAAGGTCCACAGACAGACACAATAATTAAAATGGTAAAAAGTAGTGATAAAGAAAAAAAGTTAATGCAGCAAAAGAAAAGGAGACAGTTACATACAAGGAAAACCCCATAAGGCTATCAGTGGATTTTTCAGGAGAAACACTGAAGGCCAGAAGAAGAGTAGCATAATCCATTTAAATGCTGAAAGAAAAAAAAACCTGCAACCAGGAATATTCTATCCTGCAAGACGGAAGAAAAGACAGTGTTTCCCAGACAAAAGATAAAGGAATTCATCACCATTAAATCAGCCTTACAAGAAACGTTCAAGGAGACTCTCTCTGACTGGAAAGGGAAGGCCATAAGTAGGAATAAGAAAAGCAGGAACCATAAAGGTAATACAATTAAATATATCTATACAATGATACTGATGGCAAAGGACTCACAAAAGGATGTAAAGTTGATACCATATACATACATAAATGTTGAGGGGAGAGGAGTAAAGAAAGGGTTCAAACTTAAGCAACCATCAACTTAACATAGCTATATGCCTAAGATATCATATATAAACCTAATGATAACTACAAATCAAAAACAAGTGATATGTATAAAATAAAGAGAAAGGAATCTAAGTAAATCCTTAAAGAAAGCCAGCAAACCATGTAAGACATTAAGAGAAGGAACAGAGAACTATAAAAACAAGTGCAAAACAAGTAACAAAATGGCAATAAACTCATATTTATCAATAATTAAATGTAAGTGGACTAAATCTTCAATTAAAGTGTAACAGAATGGATAAAAAAAAAAGATTCATTTATATGGTTCCAACAAGAGACTTATTTCAGGGACGCCTGGGTGGCTCAGTTGGTTGGACGACTGCCTTCGGCTCAGGTCATGATCCCGGAGTCCTGGGATCGAGTCCCACATCGGGCTCCCAGCTCCATGGGGAGTCTGCTTCTCCCTCTGATTTCTCCTTGCTCATGCTCTCTCTCGCTACCTCTCTCTCAATAAATAAATAAAAATCTTTAAAAAAAAAAAAAAAAAGAGACTTATTTCAGACCTAAAGACATGCAGATTGAAAGGGAAGAGATGGAAAAGTATTTATCAAGCAAATTAGAGTGAAAAGAAAAACAGGTTATCAACCCATACATGGCACAAAACAGACATTAAAACAAAGATGGTAACAAGAGACAAAGAAGGACACTATATAATAACAAAGGGGACAAATCCAACAATTGTAATATTTATGCCCCCAACTTGGAAGCACCCAAATACATACAACAATTCATAACAAACATAAAGGAAATAATCAAGAGTAATATAATAAAAGTAGGGGACTTTAACGCCCTGCTTTTTTTTTTTTTTTTAAAGATTTTATTTATTTGACAGACAGAGATCACAAGTAGGCAGAGAGGCAGGCAGAGACAGAGGAGGAAGCAGGTTCCCCACGGAGCAGAGAGTCCTATGCGGGGCTCGATCCCAGGACCCTGAGATCATGACCTGAGCCAAAGGCAGAGGCTTTAACCCACTGAGCCACCCAGGTGCCCCTAATGCCCTGCTTTAATCAGTGGACAGATCATCCACACAGAAAGCCAACAAGGGAACAGTGGCTTTGATTGACTAAACGGATTAAATGGATTTAACAGATATACTCAGAATATTCCATTCTAAAACACCAGGTTACACATTCTTTTCAAGTATACACAGAACATTCTCCAGAACAGATCACAGGATACCACAAAACCAAATCTCAACAACTTCAAAAAGACTAGTCATACCATGCATCTTTTCTGACCATGATGCTATAAAATGAGACACTGACCACAAGAAAAAATCTGGAGAGCACAAATATACGGAGGTTAAGCAACACGCTACTAAATAATGAGTGGGTCAACCAGGAAATCAAAGAGAAAATACTAAAATACCTGGAGACAAATGAAAATGAAAACACAACAATCCAAAATCTTTGGGATGCTGCAAAAGCAGTTCTAAGAGGTAAGTTCCCAGCAATGCAGGTCTGCTTCCAGAAGCAAGAAAAATCTCAAATAACTTGCCCTAACATCTAGAAGAGCTAGTAAAAGAATAACAAACAAAACCCAAAACCAGCAGAAAGAAGAAAATAGTAAAGATTAGAATAAATATATATGATAAAGAAACAACAACAACAAAAACCCACAATAGAACACATCAATGAAACCAGGAGCTGGTTCTTTGAAAAGATCAACAAAACTGATAAACTTCCAGCAAGACTCATTTAAAAAAAAAAAAAAAAAAAAAAAAAAAAAGGTGGGGGGAGGCAGAGAGAGGACTCAAATAAACAAAATCACAAATTAAAGAGGAGAAATAACAACTGACACCACAGAAATACAAATGATTTTAAGAGACTATTAAGAAAAACTATGTCAACAAATTGGAAAACCTAGAAGAAACGGATAAATTCCTAGAAACACATAACCTCCAAAATTGAAGCAAGAAAAAGAGAAAATCTGAACAGGCTGATTAGCAGCAATGAAATTGAATCAGTAATCAAAAAACCAAAAAGCAAAAGTCTAGGAATAGATAGCTTCACAGGTGAATTCTACCAAACATTTAAAGACTTAATACCTATTCTTCTCAAACTATTCCAAAATATAGAAGAGGAAGGAAAACTTCCAAATTCATTCCATGAGGCCAGCATTACCATGATATCAAAAGCAGATAAAGACACCACTAAAAAAAAAAATCTCTGGAACACACATGCAAAAATCCTCAACTGTTCAAGAGTTAAGTGCTGGAGGAGTAGGGGACCCTAAGTGTGTCTTGTCTCTCTTTTTTTTTTTTTTTTTAAGATTTTATTTATTTATTTGACAGAGAGAGATCCCAAGTAGGCAGAGAGGCAGGCAGAGAGAGAGAGGAGGAAGCAGGCTCCCCGCTGAGCAGAGAGCCCAATGCGGGACTCGATCCCAAGACCCTGAGATCATGACCTGAGCTGAAGGCAGCGGCTTAACCCACTGAGCCACCCAGGTGCCCGTGTGTCTTGTCTCTTGAATACAGGTAGACTGCTATCAAATCATTCTGAAAAACCCAATAAATCATTCAGAGGTCTGAAAAAACAAAACTGTAAATCTACATGTAGAAGCTGGGTGGCTCAGCTGGTTAAGCATCTGCCTTTGGCTCAGGTCATGATCCCAGGGTTCTGTGATCAAGCCCCCCATCCCCTGCTCAGCAGGGAGTCTGCTTCTCCCCCTCTCTCTGCCCCTCCTGCACTCATGCTCTGGTCATGTGCATGTTAATTCTCTCTCTCTCATATAAATAAAATCTAAAAAAAAAACCTAAACAACAACAAACATAATCATATTTATATTATAGAGTCCCAGAAAATGAAGAGAGAAAAATAGCTGAGAACTTCCCTAATCTGAGGAAGGACACAGACATTGAAATCCAAGAAGTACAGAGAATTCCCACTAAATTCAACAAAAGTCAACCACTGTTAAGGTGTATAACAGACAAATTCAGGAATGACAGGAAATATTTAATGGGCTGAATGGAAAAAATATGCAGCCAAGATTTCCTTACCCGAAAGGCTGTCATTCAGAAGAGAAGGAGAGATAGAGTTTCCCAAACAAAAACTAAAGGAGTTCATGACCACAGACCAGCCCTGCAAGAAATCTGAAGAGGGACTCCTTGAGTGGAGAAAAAAACCCAAAAGCAACAAAGACTAGGAAGGACCAGAGAATATCACCAGAAACACCAACTCTATAGGTAGCACTATGGCACTAAATTCACATCTTTCAAAACATCTCCGAATATAAATGGACTAAATGCTCCAATTAAAATACATAGGATATCTGAATAGATTAAAAAGATCCATCTACATGCTGTCTCAAGAAACTCAATTTGGGCAGACACCTTCATATTGAAAGTGAAGGAAGAGAGAAACACCTGTCATGCGAATGGATGGTAGGATTTATTCCTGGGCTGCAAGCCTGGTTTGATATTCACAAATCAATCAATGTGATACACCACATTAATAAAAGAAAGGATAAGAATCACATAATCTTTTCAACAGATAGAGAAAAAGCATTTGACAAAATACAGCATCCTTTCTGGATCAGAACCCTCAACAAAGTATGTATAGATGGAACATACCTCAACATCTTAAAGGCCATTTATGAAACATCCACATTCAACCAACTGAACTCCACAGGCACCCCTGCAAACAACATATCTGATAAAGGGTTAGTATCTAAATTCTATAAAGAACTTACACCACCAGGTATTTATTGAAAGGATATAAAAATACAGTTTCAGAAGGGTATGTGCACCCAGATGCTTATAGCAACATTATCAACAATAACCTAACTATGGACAGAACCCAAATGTCCAACAATTGGTGAATGGACAAAAAAGATGTGAGGTATGTGTGCATATACGTGTGCATGTGCATGTGCGTGTGTGTATGCATGCATGCATGCATGCAATGGAATATTACTAAGTCATCAAGAAAAAGGAAGTCTTGCCATTTGCCAAAATGTGGATGGAGCTACACTATATTATGCTAAGTGAAATAAGTCAGTTGAGAAAGACAAATACCATATGATCTCACTCATATTTGGAATTTAAGAAAGGAAACAGATGAACATACAGGAAAGGGGAAAAGAAAAAAAGGAGAAAAGGAAAGAACCATAAGAGACTCTTAACAATAGAGAACAAACAGGGTTGATGGAGGGAGGAGGGTGTGGGGTGGGCTAGATGGGTGATGGGTATTAAAGAAGTCACATAAGAGACCCTGGAAACAAAGTGAGGGCTGCTGGTTGCATGGGAGGGATAGGATGGCTGGGTGATGGGCATTGGGGAGGATATGTGCTATAGCGAGTGCTGTGAATTGTATAAGACTGATGACTCAAAGACCTGCACCCCTGAAACTAACAATACATTACATGTTAATAAAAAATAAATAAATAAATAAGAAGTCACTTGTTGTGATGAGCACTGGGTATTGTATGTAAGTGATGAATCACTGAATTCTACTCCAGAAACCAAAATAGTAAGTAAATAAAAATCATCAGCAAAATACTAGCAAACCAACCAACTATGCACTAAAAATAATAATTTGCCACGATCAAGTAGGATTATTGCCAGGATGCAAGGGTGGCTCAATATTTGCAAATCAATCAATGGGATATATCATATCAATAAAAGAAAGGGTAAAAACCATATGATGCTTTCACCAAATGCACAAAAAGCATTTGATAAAATGCAACATCCATTCATGATAAAAACTCAACAAAGTAGAGTTAGAGGGAACATATAACTTAATAAAGGCCTTATGTGAAAAATCCACAGTGAATATCATACTCAATGGGAAAAAATAGAGCTTTTCCCCTAAGATCAGGAACAAGATGAAGACGTCCACTCTCATCACTTTTTCCCAACATAGCACTAGAAGCCCTTGGTATAGCAATATAAAAACAAATAAAAGGCATCCAAATTGGTAAGGAAGCAGTAAAACTTTCACTATTTGAGGATGACATGATACAATGCATAGACACCTGGAAGACTCGTCAAAAAACTATTAAAACTCATAAATTCAGTAAAGGCCCAGATACAAAAATCAATATGCAGATATATGTTTCATTTTTATACAGAACAATGAAGCAGCAAAAGAGAATTTTCAAAAATTCCCATTTACACTTATACCAAAGTAGTAAGATACCTGAGAATTAACCTAACCCAGGAGGTGAAAGACCTGTACTCTGAAAACTATAAAACACTGATGAAAGAAATTAAGATGACATAAAGAAATGGAAAGACATTCCGTGCTCACGGATTAGAATATTGTTACAATGTCTATACTACCCAAAACAATGGACAGATTTAATACAATCCCATCCAAACACCAACAGAATTTTTCACAGAACTAGAACAACCTTAAATTTATACATAACCACAAAAGTCACCAGAGAGTCAAAGCAATTTTGGGAAAGAAAAACTGGAAGTATCATTATTCCAGACTTCACATTATATTACAAAGCTGTAGTAATTAAAACAGCATGGTACTGGCACAAAAACAGACACATAAATCAATGGAACAGAACAGACAACCTAGAAGTAAACCCACAACTATATGGTAAACTAATCTTTGACAAAGCAGGAAAGAATATGCAATGGAAAAAATACAGTTTCTTCAACAAAGAGTTTGGGGAAAACTGGTCAGCTACAAGTAAAAGAATGAAACTGGACCACTTTCTTGTACCATACATAAAAACAAACTCAAAATGGATTAAAGACCAAAATGTGAGACATGAAACCATCAAAATCCTAGATAAGAACACAGGCAGTAATTTCTTTGACATTGGACACAGCAGTATTTTTCTAGGTGGGTCTCCGAGGGAAATAAAAGCAAAAATAAACTATGGGACTACATCAGAATAGCTTCTGCATAGCAAAGGAAGAATCAAATAAACTAAAAGGCAACCTATGGATTGGGAGAAGTTATTTGCAAATGACATATCAAAGGGTTAGTATTCCAAATACGTAAAGAACCAATAAAACTCAACACCCAAAAAACAAATAATCCAATTAAGAGTTAAGTGGAAGACATGAACAGACATTTCTCTAAAGAAGACATACAGATGGTCAAGAGACACATCACTCAACATCTGGGAAAATCAAACGCAAATCAAAACTACAATGAGATATCACCTCACACCTGTTAAAATGGCTAAAATGAAAAACACAAGAAACAAATGTTGGTAACAATGTGGAGAAAAAAGAACCCTTGTGCACTGTTGCTGGGCATCAAACTGGTGCAGCCAATCTGGAAAACAATAAACACACTCCTCAAAAAGTTAAAAACAGAATTTTCCCTATGATCCAGTAATCCCACTACTGGGATTCTTCACTGGGTATTCTTCACTGGTATACTTCACTGGGTATACTTCACTACAATGAAGAGCAAAACACTACTTTGAAAAGATGGATGCACCCCTATGTTTACTGCAGCATTATTTTCAATAGCTAAATTGTGGAAGCAACTCAAGCGTTTGTCAATAGATAAATAGATAAAAAAGATGATATATATATCTATAGCTATATATATATGTGTGTGTGTGTATAAATATATATATGATACAATATTATTCAGCCATTAAAGAAAAGAATGAAATCTTGCCATTTACAACAACATGGATGGATTTATAATGTTAACTGAAATATGTCAGTTAGAGAAAGACAAATACTATATGATTTCACCCATGTATAGAATTTAAGAAACAAAATAAACGAGAAAAGAAAAAACAAGACAAACCAAAAAACAGACTCTTAACTACAAACAAACTGCTGGTTGCCAGAGGAGAGGTGGGTGGAGGGATGGGCGAAATAGATGAAGGAGATTAAGAGTACACTTAACTTGATGAGCAGTGAATAATGTACAGAATTGCTGAATCACTATATTAGACACCTAAAACTAATATAACACTGTATGCTAACTACACTGAATGCCAACTATACCAGAATTAAAATAAAATTTAAAACAAGCAAGAAAAATATATTTAAGAATAGATTTAACCAAGAGGTGAAAGATTTGTACACTATAAATACAAAACACTGCTGAAAGTAATTAAAGACGCAAATAAATCTATTTCACATCCCTGGACTGGAAGGCCTAATATTGCTAAGATGACAACATAAACCCCAAAGCTGTCTACAGATTTGATGTGATGTCTTTCAAAATTCCAACAGTATTTTTTGCAAAAATAGAAAATCACACCCCAAATTAATATGGAATTGCAAGGTACCCAGAATAGCCAAAAGAATCTTGAAAAAGAACAACAAAGTTGAAGGTATGACACTTACTGAATTCAAAACTTACTATAAAGCAATAGTAAACAAAAAAATGTGGTACTGGCATAAAGACTGACACACTGACTGATGACACAGAACAGAGAGCCCAGAAATAAACCCTTGTTTATAAGTCACTGATTTTCAACAAGGGTGTCAAGACCATTGCATGGGAAAAGGACAGTCTTTTTAACAAATAGTGCTGGGAGGGGCGCCTGGGTGGCTCAGTGGGTTAAAGCCTCTGCTTTTCAGCTTGGGTCATGATCTCGGGGTCCTGGGATCAAGCCCCACATCGGGATCTCTGCTCAGCAGGGAGCCTGCTTCCCCCTCTCTAACTGCCTGCTTCTCTGCCTACTTGTGATCTCTGTCTGTCAAATAAATAAACAAAATCTTAAAAAAAAAAAATAGTGCTGGGAAAACTGGATATTTGCATGCAAAGTATTAAACGGCCATTAGCTTACACTATCTATAAAAGTTAACTCAAATAAATAACAAGCTAAACATAAGAGGTAAAACTATAAAACTCTTGTAAGGAAATATATAGGAAAAGCTTCATGACACTGGATTTGGGAACAATTTCTTAAATACGTCACCAAAACATCAGCAACAAAGAAAAAAATAGATAAACTAGACGTGAAAATTAAAAACGAGCACACCCACCCAAGGATGATGTCAATGAGTGAAAAGACAACTTGCAGAATGGGAGAAAATATCTGCAAATCATGTATTTGATGAGAGACTGGTATCCAAAATACATAAAGAATTCCTCTAACTCAACAGCAAAAAGACAAACAACATGATTAAAGAGTGTACCAAGGACTTGAAACTGAATATCTTTCTTCAAAGATATATAAATGGCACATATGTACAGGAAAAGATGCTCAACATTACTAATCATTAGAAAAATGCAAATCAAAACCAGAATGAGATACCATTTCACACCCATCAGGATGGTGTTATCAAAACCAAAAAAACCAACAAACCAGAAAAAAGTGTTGGTAAGGATGTGAAGAAATTGGAACCCCTGTACATTGTTGGGAATGTTGGTGCAGCTGCTGTGGAAAACAGTATGTCAATTCCTAAAACAAAAACAAAAAACAAAAACTAAACACAGCATTACCATATGATCCAGCAATTCCACTTCTGGGTATCTAACCAAAAGAACTGAAAACAGCATCTAAAAGAGGTTAATTGTACACCCATGTTCGCAGTAGCACTCTACAGTAGCAAAAGGTGGGAACAACCCAAATGTCCATCAACAGATGAATGGACAAAGAATACAGTATATACGTACAATGGAATATTATTTGACCTTAAAAAGGGATTAAAATGCGATACATGATACAAATGGCTGACCATACCAAATGGTCATACCAAATGACATACCAAATAAAATTAGCCAGAAACAAAAGGACAAATAATGTACAACTGCATTTTTATATATGGCTGTAATAGTCAAGTTCATAGAAAGAAGAATGGTAGTTGCCAGGTACTAGAGAAATACACGAATGGAGATTTTTTTTTTTAATGGGCCAGAATTTCAGTTTGGGATGATCAAAAAGTGCTGGAGATGAATAGTGGTGATAGTTGCACAACAATGTAAATGTACTTAATTCTCCTAAACTGTACACTTGAAATGGTCAATAGGGTAAATGTTAACATTTTTCTTAGTAAAATAAAATCAGGTAGAGTGATTCCTCTAATTTATTTTTGTTTTTAAACATTTTTAAAGCTATTCTAGCTTATTTCCCCCTTCAGAATATAAAGTGTAAAACCAGCTTTTTTTTTTTTTTTTTTAAATTTACTTGACAGAGATTACAAGCAGGCAGAAAGGCAGGCAGAGAAAGAGGGGAGGAAGCAGGTTCCTCACCGAGCAGAGAACCTGATGTGGGGCTTGATCCCAGGACCCTGGGACCATGACCTGAGCCGAAGGCAGAGGCTTTAACCCACTGAGCCACCCAGGCGCCTCAGCTTGTCTTTTATTTATAAAAACATCCTGTTGAGGTTTCTTTTTAAAAAAATTAAACATAGGGGTACCTGGATGGCTCAGTCAGTTGAGTGTTCAACTCTTGATTTCAGCTCAGGTCCTGATCTCATGGGTCACGAGATTAAGCCCAGCATCGGGCTCTGCACTCAGCAAAGGGTCTGCTTGAGACTCTCTCTCTCCCTCTGCCCTTCCCCCCCTTGTGTGTTTTCTCTTTCTCTCAAGTAAATAAGTAAATCTTTAAAAAAATTCTTTTAATTCAACAGATTTTCTTATGACCCTGCAATAACACTATTAGGTTTCTACCTAAAAGAAAATAAAACATATATCCATATAAAGACTTGCACATGGGTCTTTACAGCAGCATTATTTGTAACAGGTAAAAAAGTGAAAACAACCAATAGTTCATCATCTGGCAAATGGATAAAGGAAAGGGTGATATATCCATACAATGGAATACAATGTACCAAAAAGGAATGAATTACATGCTACAACAGAAATGAACTCCAAAAATGGTATTTTCAGTGAAAGAAGCCACACATAAAGAATATAAATTGTATACTTTACTTTATGTTAAATGGTCAGAAAAGGCAGAAGACAGAAAATAAATTAGTGATTAGCTAGAGTAGGGTTAGAAATGGGGATTTCCCTTTTGGGTCATGTGGAATCTTACTGGGCTAAAAAGTATGTTCTAAAACTGGTTATGGTGATGGTTGTACAACCCTATAAATCTACTGTAAATCACTGCATGACTCAAGTAGGTGAATTATGTATGTTATACCTCAAAAAGGAGCTTAAAAATATCTCTTTGCTGAGATATTTGATTAGAATTATGTTAAATATAGAGATCAATTTGGAGAGAACTGCCATCTTTACTATGATGAGTGTTCCAAACCCTGACTTCTCTATTTATTTATATCACCTTTGTTTTCATTCATCAGTGTTCTGTTGTTTTCAGGACATAGATCCTGTGGTTTTAGATTTATATCTAAGTATTTAATTTTTTTGAAGCTACTGAAAATGGTATTTTAAAGTTTCACCTTCTAATCATACATTGCTAGTATGTAGAGTGACTGACTGACATGTGTTGACTTTGTATTTTGTGATCTTACTATAATCTCACTTACTAGTTCTAATAGCATTTTCATAAATGCCTTGGATTTTTATGTAGATTATCACGTTGTCTGCAAATAAGAGTTTCATTTCCCCTGCCAACTTGCATGCCTTTTCTTTCTCTATCCTTATTGAAGTGGCTAAAATAAAATTCTTAAATTATGTAGGTGTTATTAATCCATACTATCCCATGACTGCTAAGAGATGGTTAAATTTTAGTAGCAAAAACAATAAAAATAGCTTCAACGGGTTACTTAAAAGTTCACCTTTATAAAATACATTTTTCTAGTATAAAAACTTCAGAAAACATAGCACTAATAATAACCGTTCCTTCTACAGTATTTTCCTATATTGTCTCATTTGATCTTCATGAGCATCTAAGAGGTACTTTTCCCATGTTACCAAAGAAGGAAAATGTGTCAAGGTAGGCCAAGCAATGTGCCCATTTGACCTCAGATAATCACACTGGAGCAGACAGAATCAACAATCAAAGCAGAAGACTTGCCAGGACCCAACCTGATCTCACCTGCTCAAGTCTCTGTCTTCTAGGCATTGACCTGATCTCTCTAGAAGGCAGTGCTAGTGCAACGCAAACCAAAAGCCAGAACACAGTCACGGAGTGAGAGAACAACAGCGGAGTGGGGAGGCAAACGCTTCTGGAGTGGTACCTGAGCAAGCACAGTGCCTTAAAAGAATCACAGGTGATTCAGTAAGTGTGTGAGGGTCAGATCGTAGATTATAACATCTGGGGCAAGGTATATTGGGCAGATTCTTTCTAATTTTTAAACTGAAGTATGTGAGTCAGGTGACTGGATTCAAAGTCTGGCTCTGCTACTTATCAGGCATATAATCTTGGACATATACTCCATTTCTCTTTGTCAATTTCCTCATCCAATAACTGCACCTACCTTTGATGGTTGTGAGAATAATTAGTATGTAAAGTACTTAGAACAAGAATTAGCAACAATGCCTGTTTCTATAACTAAAGTTTTATTAAAACACAGCCACGCTCTCATCACATATTGTCTATGCTGCTTTGATGTTACAACAGTAGAATGAGATAGTTGTAATAAAGACCATATGGCCCCAAAAGGCATAAATATTCTCCATCTGGACCTTTACAGGAAAAATAGCCCTGGCTTAGAACAATGCTGGAGCATAGGTGCTCAAGAAATGTTAGCATTATTTTAACCCAAACTCACTACCAGAATAGTAGGCTTGAGTATGTGCACAAAGTTATAAACAAAAGCACGGAATATGGTGGTGACAAATATGAAAGAACAATGTCAAATAACAAGAGGCTGATTAAATAAATATACCCACACCATACAACACTATACAACCATTAAAAAGAATGAAGAAGGGGCACCTGGGTGGCTCAGTGGATTAAGCATCTGCCTTCGGCTCAGATCATGATCTTGGGTCCTAGGATCCCTGCTCAGTAGGGAGTCTGCTTCTCCCTCTCCCTCTGCCCCTCCACCTGCTCATGCATATGTGAGCTCTCTTGCTCACTCTCTTTCAAATAAATAAAATCTTTAAAAAAAAAAAAAAAGAGTGAAGAAAAATCTGTGTATACATACCGCATATGCCAACACGAAAGGATCTCCAAGATCTTAAAATGAGCCAAAATCATTAGGTGGAAAGGTATGATGATATATGCAATATAATCTCATTATGTTACTAAAGGACTAAAAAAACTAAAAACTACATGTATGCATAGAAAAGGCTATATAGTACCACAGAAATACTGAAGGAATTTCACTTTTAACATACATGGTTCTGTGCTTTTCTAATTTTTAATAAGTGGGCATTTTATAATTTTTCTCATGACCTAAAAATACTATTTGAGGGGCACCTGGATGGCTCAGCCAGTAGATCGACAACCTCTTGGTTTCTCCTCTAGCGGTGATCTCCGGTGGTGGGATCCAGCCAACCAGGGGCTCTGGGTTGGTGGGAGTAGGCTTGAGATTTCCTCCCTCTTCTCTTACCCCCATTCACATAGGAAGGCCTGCTCTCTCTCTCTCTCTCTCTCTTTCTAAGAAATAGATAAATCTTTAAAGAAATATATTATTTCAATCTTTCAGGTTGTATCCTAAATGTATACTTATCAAAACTTTATGTCTTTACCCTCGGGGACAAACTAGAAAATAGATTAATCTCAAATGCTTTCCAGTAAACAAACTAAGCCACACTCAAAGGCCACATATTCTGGAAAAAGCAAAATGTAGGAGTGGAAAACAACTCAGGTGTTGCCAAGAGTTGTGAAAGTGGAGAGAGGCTGCTTACAAAGAGACAGCTGAAGGAATTTTGGGGGTGACAGAACTGTTCTGTATCTTTTTTTTTTTTTTTTTCTGTTCTGTATCTTGATTGCGATGGGAGTCCTATGACCGTGTATTTGTCAAAGCTCGTGATCATACACCGAAAAACAAACTTTACTACATTGAAATTTAAAAATAAATCCAAATAAACACACATACAAAAAAACAACAGAAAATTTTTCTTTGAGCGGCCTATCAGCATAGGAACATACATGTTAACACAGGAAATGTTTTCCACCACAATTCTGTTTGCCTCTGTCACGGAGATGCTGCTGCAGGGGAAGAAGGCAGCAGGGAATCAAAATATTAGCACCAAATTCCTACTGAATTCCTACAAATGCATACTTGCTGTGGTCCAAGTTTAAATAATAGTGACTTCTTTTCAGCTCTGTGCCTGCACATTGACACTTCACATGGAAAACCACTATGACATTCAGGGATAAGGAACAGCAAAGGTGGGGCTCTCAGTGGTAAAGGCACCACAGCGCACAGCAATCAGAAAATGCAGGCTCTGGCTGCTGAACCTGGAGATTTTCTGGCACAATCACTAAGCTACTCTGAGTTAGTGATGGAGTGTCAAGCACAGCAATCTGATATATGGCACCAGGTACTACTGCTGCTTCAATCACGAATCATTTAAGGAATAGTATTAGAAAAAGGCCAAGAAATTCCCCTGGGCTCAAGAAGCAGCAAAAACTGTCCAATGCAGCACACAGTACCCTCTACTACTAGAAAAGAAACACTCCAAAGTCTCAGTTACCCACAGAAGCGCAGATCATCCAACCCTGGGTTTAATAAGCAATTGCTATCTGTACTGTTCAGACATAACACGAGTGGACATGGTCTGGACGCCAATCCCAGCTTAAAAAACATTCCTTAAACCCCATTTCCAAATTACTCTCACCATTTTTCTCACACCCGCAACATGCTGCAAACTAAACGCACGCATTTCAGGCTTAAAATACACAATTCAGTATGGCTGTGTGAACAGCGCTGCCCACGTTAACAATCCTGGCGCCTTAACAAAGCCCAAAACTCATCTCCAAGAATCTGTAAAATGGTTTCGCTAGCCAGTCTCCCTCCTTCCCTCAGAGAGGGGCACAAAGAAGCAAAAACTGGCTCGGGTCTAGTCGTACGGTATCAGTCCCAGCTGTCTGCGCCTTACTTTCCAACAATAACTACAAAACACCAATATACATACCCTCCCCACTGGAGCTCTGCCACGTGCCAGGGGCTACAGACGCGGGAAGCCCGGCGCAGGGGCCGGGGGCGCGGGGTCAGGGGTCAAGGGTCGAAAGGCTTTGGGGCAGGGAATGTGAGGGTGTCCACGGGCGCACAGACCGGGATGAGCTGCAACGGGGGGTTCGGAGGCTCGGAAACTGGCGTGCCAGGGCCGCCGGGGCGATTCCCGGGAGGCCGCGCCGGCGGGGAGGCCGCGCCGCGGAGAACCAAGTCCGGGCCGCCCGCGGGGCCGGGGTGCGGCCCCTTTGCCGTAATGCCCGATTGGGTTCCAGGGTCCGCCCGTACCCCACAGAAGTTGCAGGACTGGGCAGGGTCAGCAGCCTTCCTCACCTGGGTCGGGGCGGCGGTGGCTCCGGGGTCCCAGTCAGGCTCTGGGAGTTTCCAGGCTGAGTGAGTCACTCGGGCGGGCCGGGAATGCGCCAGGAAACACCCGGCCTCCTCCCCTTCCTCCCGGGGCGGGGGCTCTCCCGGCTCGGCCTCTTCCTCCTGGCGCTCCTCCCTCCGCGCTCCGGCCGCGGCCTGGCTGCGCCCTCCTTTGCCGGGTGAGTTCTCACAGCCCCGCAGATCCCGGCCGGCAGTGCACGCCTTATGCCTCTCCGTTGTAAGGAGGCGACGGAGAGGCCCTGGCCGTGCTCTCCTCTGGCTGCCTAAGATGCTCTCTGGGGAGATCTCTGAGAGCCACCTGCCGGCTTAGACGACCTCAGCTCAGCGTAGGACTGCTGGGCAGCACTGCCGTGGGACTCCCCACCAGGGCAGCGGTTGGGCTCGTGGAGGAAAAGGGGCGGAGATCTGCACCCTGCACCGGGTCTCTACCGGATCAGGGCTGTGGGTGGATGGGCTGCTGAAGAGGCTTGGCGGGAGCCGGGGGCGGTGGGCGAGCACCCAGCGCGCTCCCACCCGGCGCCACTGCCAGGTAGGAGGTGCGCACACCTGCGCTTCGCAGGCCGTAGTGTGGCAGGCGGTGAGGTACTGGGTGCGACAGGCACATACCGCCAGAGCTCAGCCAACTAGGAGAATATGACTTCGACGGGCCCTTGCAGTGATCCCATCTGTACAACGCCATCTCTCTCTGAGCCAGGGGTAAACCCGCGTGCAGACCTGTGGGGATGGCTGACAGAAGAAAACTTGATTTGACAAGTCCCCCAGAACAAGCCTGAGACAGATCAATTCAGTAGTAACAAATTATATGAAAACAGTGAATGGAGTAAGCTTGTCCCAAGCATGGTTACGAGAAAAATTACCCTAAACTCCGCACCGACCACCACCTATCCACTTCCCCTTCACCCACCCACTGGCATTCTGGTTCTAATGAAGAACAATAATGATGGGCATCAAGTATTCTAATCCGGCCACTAGACTATGAAAACCACAAGAGGTTTGCTTACTTCCGACTGTCCTCTGGATAATGCAGAAAGCCACAGCAAATGGATCCTAACTAGACCAGAATCTACCGGTTGTCTAAATTTTCAGAGAACATTTTTTTAAAAGAAGTTCCTGGAGGTCCCTGACACTCCTACAAAGCATGCGTTTTGAGTGACATTCTGGTTCCCAGCCCACACATTTTCAGTCAGATTACTGTTTCTCTCTGCCCAGGGCTGAGCCTCAACGTTAGGTTCCAAAGGGGTTTGTTTTGTTTTATTTTGTTTTACACTGCAGGTGAAGTGATAGAATACAAATTCAAGGTGTATTGTGATATTTTAAAAATATTGTAATTCCTAAAACAACTAATTAAAAAAAAATAAGAGGCACAGCTAAAAATCCAAGAGAAGAAATAAAATAGAATGCTGAAATATACTCAATCCAAAGAAGGCAGCAAAGAAGGAAAAAGCACATAGGATAAGCAGTAACAAATAGCAAGCTGTTGGGCTTAAATCCAACCATATTAGCAATTATATTAAATATACATGGACTAAACACTCCAATTAAAGATAAATTGTCACGTTGAATAAAACAAATCCCAATTATATGCTATTTAAAAGAGACATACTTTTGAGGTGCGGACCGGGGTGGGGGGATTCTGTAGGTTAAGCAGGTAAGGGTCTGCCTTCGGCTCAGGTGGTGATCCCCAGGTCCTCGGATCCAGCCTTAACTGGACTCCCGCTCAGCGGGGTCTGCTTCTCCTTCTCCATCGCCCTCTGCCCCTGCCCTCACTCATCATGCTCTCTCTCTCTCAAAAAGTCAAATAAAATCTTAAAAAAAGAGAGAGAGAGATGCTTTATAAGGACACAAAGAAATTGACATTAAAAAGATGGAAAACAGGGACACCTGGGTGGCTCAGTGGGTAAAGCCTCTGCCTTCAGCTCAGGTCATGATCTCAGAGTCCTGGAATCGAGTCCCCCATTGGGCTCTCTGCTCAGCAGGGAGCCCGCTTCCTCCTCCTCCTGTCTCTCTCTCTCTCTCTCTCCCAGCGCGCTCCCACCGGGCGCCACTGCCAGGTAGGAGGTGCGCACACCTGCGCTTCGCAGGCCGTAGTGTGGCAGGCGGTGAGGTACTGGGTGCGACAGGTACATACCGCCAGAGCTCAGCCAACTAGGAGAATATGACTTCGACGGGCCCCTGCAGTGATCCCATCTGTACAACGCCATCTCTCTCTGAGCCTACTTATGATCTCTGTCAAATAAATAAATAAAATCTTAAAAAAAAAAAAAAGATGGAGGGGCGCCTGTATGGCTCAGTGGGTTAAAGCCTCTGCCTTCGGCTGGGGTCATGATCCCAGGGTCCTGGGATCGAGCGGGACATCTGGGTCTCTGCTCAGTGGGGAGCCTGCTTCCCCTTCTCTCTGTCTCTCTACCTGCTTGTGATCTCTCTCTCTGTGTCAAATAAATAAATAAAATATTTTAAAAAAATAAGGGTGCCTGGGTGGCTCAGTGGGTTGAAGCCTCTGCCTTCGGCTCAGGTCATGATCCTAGGATCCTGGGATCCAGCCCTGCGTCAGGCTCTCTGCTCAGCAGGGAGCCTGCTTCCTCCCCTCTTTCTGCCTCCCTCTCTGCCTACTTGTGATCTCTGTCAAATAAATAAATAAAATATTTAAAAAAACAAAAAATAAAAAAGATGGAAAACAATATACCATTTACATAATAATCATAAGAAAGTTGGAGTGACTCTATAAATATCAAAGTGTCACCAGAAATAAAAAGGACAGGGGCTCCTGGGTGGTGCGGTAGGTTAAGTGTCACACTCTTGGTTTCAGCTCTGGTTCTGTTTTCACAGTTGTGAGATGGAGTTCCCTACCCAGGGCTCCCCCTCCCGCCCCCCACCTTGGCTTGGTAGGGGCCCTGTATTGGGTGCACTCAAGTGAGGAATTTGTTTAAAGGACTCTCTCTCCCTCTCCCTCTGCACCTCCCCACCTGCTCTCTCTCTCTCTCTCTCTAATAAATCAATCTTTAAAAAAAGAAATTAAAAGGGACATTTGATAAAGATAAACAGATCAACTAATTAAGAAAAAAATGTTAAGTATGTGTACACAAAATAAGCTGTGGAATGCTTGGGAAAAAGAATCAAAAGAGGAAGTGCGTAGTCATAATTAGAGATCCTAATCCTCTTTCAGTAATTGATAGAACAGGCAGACACAAAAATAAGTAATGATACAGAAAACTTTAAGAAGCAATTAGCTGGAGGGCCTGGCTGGCTCAGTTGAAAGAGCTATGGGATTCTTGATCTTTGGGTTGTGAGTTTGAGCCCCACATTAGGGGCAGAGATTACTTAAATTAAAAATATTTTTTAAATAAATAAAATAAAAAACAATTGATCTATTTGACCCAAATAGTATCCTCACAAAACAGAATACAGAATACATTGTATTTAATAAAAGATGTTCAAAACCTTTATACTGAATCTTCAAGATATTACTAAGAAGAATCAAAGTTTTCAAATATGTACATAACAGTCACAAAATGTACCATATGCTAGGAAGTAAAACAAATCTCAACAGATTTCAAAGGGTTGAAATCATACAGTACCTTCTCTGACCACGATGGAATTAAACTAGAAACAATAATAAAAGCACAACTTTGCAAATGCTCCAATATTATAGAATAAAATAATGTACCTCTAAATAACCTTTTGATAAAAGGAGAAATAAAAATGGAAAATTTTAAATATGCTGAATTAATAATGAAAAAGCAACATCCAAATTTGCAAGATGCATCTAAATGAATGCTCAGAGGAAAAGTTTATATATGAAATGCGTATATTATAAAATAGGAAAGGGTTAAAATCAATCATCTAAACTTCCACCTCAAAAACATTAGGGAAAAAAAAAGCAAATGAAATCCGAAGAAAATAGAAGTGAAAGAAACAATAAAGTTAAGGACAAGTATCAGTGAACTAGAAAACAGATGATCGAACAAAAAAGCTTCCTTTTAAAAAATTATAGAGGGGCTCAGGCAGTGGAGTATGCAACTCTTAATCTTGGGGTTATGGGTTCAAGCCCCACATTGGGCATAAAGCTTACTTAAAAAAAAATTAATAGAGTTGTTATATCCTAGTAAAACTGATTTTAGAAAAATATAAATTACCAACTGCAAAAATAAAAAGGGAGACACCAGTGATTTCTTATCAAATAAAAGGATGTTAAAAAGAATTGTATGAAAAACTTCATGGCGGTAAATTTAAAAATTCAAAAGAAACATAAATTTCTTAGAAACATGACTTTCCAAACAGATGAAAGAAAAAAAAAAGTAGAAAATCTGAATAATTCCATATTGGTAGGAGAAAATAATTGAATCTGTAATATAAAACCTTCCTTCAAAGAAAATCTCTATTTAGATTCACTGGTGAATTCTATAAAACGTCCAATGAAGACACAATACCAGTTTTATAAAACCACAGTAATTAAAAGTGTGGTCTGGAATAAGGATGTACAAATAGATTAACAAAGAAGAATAGTGAGAAATAAATCCTGCTATAAACTGAATCTTTTGTCCCCCCAAATTCATATATTTTTAAAATTCTTAAGTAACTTCTACACCCAATGTTGGGTTTGGACTCAAAATGCTGAGATCAAGAGTTGCATGCTCTACCACCTGAGCCAGGCAGATGCCCCTCATAATTCCTATCTTGAAATTTATGTTGGTTGCTTTGAAAGTTGATTAGGTCGTGATGGTGGAGTCTTCATGAATAGGATTTGTGTCCTTAGCAAAGAGATCCCAAAAGGTTCCTTCATCTCTTCCACTTATGTGAGGTTACAGGTCTATGAGCCAAGAAGTAGGCTCTTACCAGACACCGTATCTGCCAGCACCTTGATCTTGGGCTTCCCAGGCTTCCGAACTTTGAGAAATAAAATTCTGTTGTTTATTAGCCACCCAGTCTACGATATTCTGTTATAGCAGCCCAAATGAACAAAGACAAGCCCTCCTGCATGGTCAGTTGATACTCTGTAAAGTTGCTAAAATAATTCAATGAAAGGAGAAATGGAAAGGGTCTTTAAAAAAAAAGTGCTTCTAAATAATGCCATAACCATGTGGAAAAAACCTGAAGCTTCTCCTTTCACACACCATCTATAGAAATTAGCTCAATACGGGGGCACCTGGGTGACTCATTGGGTTGAGCCTCTGCCTTCGCTCAGGTCCTGATCGCAGGGTCTTGGGATTGAGCCCCGCATTGGGCTCTGCATCGGACTCTCTGTTCAGTGGGAAGCCTACTCCCCCTCTCTCTCTGCCTGCCTCTCTGCCTACTTGTGATCTCTCCATCAAATAAATAAATAAAATATTTAAAAAAAAAAAGAAATTAACTCAATATGGACATAGACCTAAATTGAAACCTCAAGATATAAAGAAAGGTTCCAGAAGAAAACATAAGAGCATAATTTCATAATCTTAGAGTAGATGTAGCTAAAACTTCTTAAGACAAAAAAAGTACTAACCTCTTTAGTCAATATTTTTTTAAAAAATGATAAATTGATTCTATCAAAATTGTAAAACCTCTTATCAAAAACAGTGTTATATATTTTTCCTAATTTATGTATATATGTGCATGTGTGTTTATGTATTTATATTTACATATAAAGGAAAGAATGATCCAAGTTTTATCTTATTTACACACACACACACACACACACACACTATGGTATAGTAATTCTATTTGTATGTATTTACCCAAGGGAAATGAAGATTTACCTCTACACAAAGATTTGTACATGAATGTTCTTATGATAGTGAACATTCATGATAGTGAAAACTAGATACAACTCAAAGTAC
Source organism: Mustela erminea (assembly GCF_009829155.1). Taxonomy (NCBI): domain Eukaryota; kingdom Metazoa; phylum Chordata; class Mammalia; order Carnivora; family Mustelidae; genus Mustela; species Mustela erminea. Next base: position 28,210,371 of record NC_045618.1, read on the forward strand.
ATAACTGGGAAAAATGGATAAATAAATTGTGCTATATTCAGACAATGGAGTATTACTAATTATTTAAAAGGAGAAAATGACTGGTCCAAGTTTTATCACAAAATGGATGAATCTCAAAATTATTACATAATTTTACCACATAGAAAAGATAAATATTGGTTGGTGTGAGCAAGATGGCAGAATAGGAAACCCTAGGCCCTTGTTCTTCCACAGAAATACCGAGTAAACATCATACTGATCAAAGTAGCTTTGTGAGTATTCTATAGACCAGTTAAGAACCCACAGCAACATAGGGCACCTGGGTGTCTGACTCTTGATCTCAGCTCAGGCCTTGATCTCAGAGTCATGAGTGAATTCAAGCCCCCTGTTGGGGTCCACACTGAATAGAGAGCCTATTTAAGAAAAAAAAAAAAAAAGTGGGGTTGGGATGGGGAGTGCACACGTCACCTGGGTGGCTTAGCTGACTAAGCATCTGAATCTTAATTTCTGCTCAGGTCAGTGCTCTACACTCGGATCAGAGTCTGCTTAACATTCTCTCTCTCCCTCTCCTTCTGCCCTTCTCACCCCTCTCTCTGTCTCTCTCTAAAAAAGAAGAAGGAGGAAGAGGAGGATGAGGAGGAGAAGAAGGAGGAGAAGAAGGAGAAGAATCTGTAGCAACAAACAAGTACACAATCAAGAAAAAGTTGAACTCAAAACATTCTAAACAAAAATTTCATCGCATTTTTTACCACCCTTGCCGACTTCCTCCCTGGCATTGATTTAAGAGGAAGCTGCTTAATTTCTGGTCCCTCCCTTAGGGTGAAAGGAAAAAAGTGGGAGTTGTCTACAATGTTATGACTCATCTGGGGGTTGTTGGGGGAACTGGTTTTTGTCTTGCCTGGCTCAGAGTGGTGACAGAAATGGTGGATTAGTTTGGATATCAGGTTGGAGGCTGATGAAAGACAAGACTCCCTCCTTTCCTTTCTGAGTCTCCCAGACACTCTGTCTCTATCTGCACTCCCTCTATATTTTCAGTAAACTCCACTTTTACCTCCTGCTATCTCAAGTTTGATTTCCATATGCGTAGCCCTGCTGACTGGTCCTGCAGGACTCTCTCTGGGACCCTGGAGCCAGCCTGCCAGCATCGCCACTACATCATATACATGTTTAAACAAAAATTACAAGCATACTAACACGCAAAAAACAGTTTAAAGTGGTAGAGCAAGCAAAAGAACCAGACTCACATATGGCAGGGATGTTGGAATTATCAGAGTACGATTTTTAAAAACTATTATTAAAATGCTAAGGACATATTGTCCAAGTATTCTATTTCCTTATTTGGTCAAAAATCATTTGACCACTTATCTGAGGGTTTCTTTATGAGATTTCTATTCTATTTCATTGGTCTATATGTCTGTCTTTGTGCCAGTACCACATGGTTATGATTACTGTATGTTATGATCATTATAGCTTTGTAGTAAGTTTTAAAAAAATCAATCTGACCTAAAAAACACATACAGAACACTACTCAACAACAGAAGAATACACATTTTTCTTAAGTGTATAAGGAACTTTCTCCATAATAGACCAGATGTTGGGCTACAAAATAAGTCTTTAGAAAATTTAAAAGACTGCAATCATACAAAACATCTTTTTTCATAATGATGAAACTGGAAATCAACACCAGAAGGAGCTCTCTGCTCTGTTTAATACATAGTGGCATCTTCTGGTGCAATGCCAGCCATGTCCCTGACACATGATGGTGAAGGTTGGAATAAAAGAATTTTGGCCATATTGGGCACCTGTTTACCAGGGCTGCTTTTAAGTCTGGAAAAGTGGACCACTAATGATCCCTTCACTGACCTCAACTACATGGTCTTCATGTTCCAGTATGAGTCCACCCACTGCAAATTCAACAGCATGATTAAGACAGAGAATGGGAAACTTATTGTCAATGAAAACCCCATCTCCATCTTCCATGAATGATATCCTGCCAACATCAAATAGGGTGATGCTGGTGCTGAGTTTGTTATGGAGTCTCTTCCCCACCATGGAGAAGGCTGGGGCTCCCTTGATGGGTAGGGCCAACAAGGTCATCATCTCTGCCCTTTCTGCTTATGTCCCTATGTTTGTGATGGGTGTGAACCATAAGTATGACCACTTATTCAAGATTATCCACAATGTCTCCTGTACCATCAACTATTTGACCCTTCTGGCCATGGTCATTCATGATAGCTTTGGTGTCATGGAGGGACTGATGACCACAGTCCATGCCCACACTGCCACCCAGAAGACCATGGATGGCCCCTCTGGGAAGCTGTGGCATGATGGCTGAGGGCCTGTACAGAAAACCATCCCTGCTTCTACTAGCACTGCCAAGGTTATAAACAAGGTCATCCCTGAAATGAATGAGAAGCTTAATGTCATGGTCTTAAATGTCCCCATAACCAATGTGTCAGTCATGGATCTGACCTGCTTCCTGGAGAAAGCTGCCAAATATGATGATATCAAGAAAGTGGTGAAGCAGGCATCAGAGGGTCCCTTCAAGGGCATTCTGGGCTACACTGAAGACCAAGGTGTCTCCTACAACTTCAACAGTGACACCCACTCTTCCACTTTCAATGCCAGGGCTGGCATTGCTCTCAATGACCACTGTGTCAAGCTCATTTCCTAGTATGACAATGAATTTGGCTACATCAAATGGATGGTAGACCTTACAGTCCACATGACCTCTAAAGAATAAGAGTGCCCTGGACCACCTGTCCCACCGAGAGCAAGAGGAAGAGAGAGGTCTTCAGCTGCTGGAGAGTCTTGGCTCCAATTCATCCCCCAACACCCTGAGAATCTCCCCAGCCCTACACAGTTTCCATCCTAGACCCTCTGAAGAAGGGGAGGGACTTGGGGAGCTCTACCTTGTCATATACTATCAATACCATCAATATAAAGTATATTGTACAAAGCCCTCCCTCTAAAAAAAAATAACAGAAGGAAAATGGAAATATCCACAAATATATGAAAATAAAAAATACACTCAAATACCAATGAAGAAATCAGAAGAGAAATTAGAGAGGCAGCTGGGTGATACAATTTGTTGGGCATGCAACTCTTGGTTTCAGCTCAGGTCATGAAACCAGGGTCCTAGGATTGAACCTTAGGTTGGGCTCTACACTCAGGGCAGAGTTTGCTTGAGATTCTCTCTCCCTCTCCCTCTGCTCTCCCACTCCTACTCTCTCTCTCTAAAATAAATAAATGAATCTTAAAAAAAAAAAGAGAGAGAGAGAGAAATTATGGGGTACCTTGGTAGCTCAGTGGTTTAAAGCCTCTGCCTTCAGATCATGATCCCAGGGTCCTGGGATCGAGCCCCACATTGGGCTTTCTGCTCAGCAGGGAGCCTGCTTCCTCCTCTCTCTCTGCCTGCCTCTCAGCCTACTTGTGATCTCTGTCTGTCAAATAAATAAATAAAATCTTTAAAAAAAAAGCGAAATTAGAAAATATTTTGAAACAAATGAAAATGAAAACACATCCTTGTCGTGTTTCTGATCTCAACGGGAAGGCTGCAAGCTTTTTCCCATTGAAGATTATATTTGCTGTGGGTCTTTCATAGATAGATTTGATGAAGTTCAGGAATTCCCTCTATCCCTATACTTTGAAGCGTTTTAATCAGGAACGGATGCTGGATTTTGTCAAATGCTTTTTCTGCATCGATTGAGAGGACCATGTGATTCTTCTCTCTTCTCATATTAATTTGTTGTATCACATTGATTGATTTGCAAATGTTGAACCATCCTTGTAGCCCAGGGATGAATCCCACCTGGTCATGGTGGATAATCTTTTTAATGTGCTGTTAGATCCTGTTTGCTAGGATCTTTTTGAGAATCTTAGCATCCATATTCATCAGTGATATTGGCCTGAAATTCTCCTCTTTGACTTTTGGGACTTCATCAAAATCAAAAGCTTCTGCACAGCAAAGGAAACAGTCAACAAAACAAAGAGGCAACCCACGGAATGGGAGAAGATATTTGCAAATGACACTACAGACAAAAGGTTGATATCCAGGATCTATCAAGAACTCCTCAAACTCAACACATACAAAACAGGTAATCATATCAAAAAATGGGCAGAAGATATGAGCAGACACTTCTCCAATGAAGACATACAAATGGTTATCAGACACATGAAAAAATACTCATCATCACTGGCCCTCAGGGAGATTCAAATGAAAACCACATTGAGATACCACCTTACACCAGTTAGAATGGCCAAAATTAGCAAGACAGGAAACAACATGTGTTGGGGGGGATGTGGAGAAAGGGGAACCCTCTTCCACTGTTGGTGGGAATGCAAGTTGGTGCAGCCTCTTTGGAGAACAGTGTGGAGATTCCTCAAGAAATTAAAAATAAAGCTTCCCTATGGCCCTGCAATTTTACTATTGGGTATGTACCCCAAAGATACAGATGTAGTGAAAAGAAGGGCCATCTGTACCCCAATGTTTATAGCAGCAATGGCCATGATCGCCAAACTGTGGAAAGAACCCAGATGCCTTTCAACAGAGAAATGGATAAGGAAGATGTGGTCCATATACATGATGGAGTATTATGCCTCCATCAGAAAGGACGAATACCCAACTTTTGTAGCAACATGGACGGGACTGGAAGAGATTATGCTGAGTGAAATAAGTCAAGCAGAGAGAGTCAATTATCATATGGTTTCACTTATTTGTGGAGCATAACAAATAACATGGAGGATATGGGGAGTTAGAGAGGAGAAGGGAGTTGAGGGAAATTGGAAGGGGAGGTGAACCATGAGAGACTATGGACTCTGAAAAACAATCTGAGGGTTTTGAAGGGACAGGGGGTGGGAGGTTGAGGTACCAGGTGGTGGGTATTATAGAGGGCATGGATTGAATGGAGCACTGGGTGTGGTGCAGAAATAATAAATACTGTTATGTTGAAAATAAATAAAAAATAAATTTAAAAGCATTAATGAATTTATTGTTGGGTTTTAAAAATAAGCTTTAATGTCAATGGTATACCTATGCAAAATTAAAATGTAATTCTTTCTTTTGTTGAAAAAAAAAAGAAAATGAAAACACGTCATACCAAAACTTGTAAGAAGCAGTTCCCATTTCAGGAATAGAATCTAGCGATTCATCACCCACATATAACACCCATTGCTCACCCCCAAAAGTGCCTTCCTTGAAACCCATAACCTATTTAACCCATCGCCCCACCTGCCACCCCTCCAGCAACCCGCAGTTTGTCCTCTTAACCATAGTCTCCTGTGATTTGCCTTCATCTCTGTTTTTATCTTATTTTACTTTTCCTCCTCTTCCCTTATGTTCATCTGTTTTGTTTCTTAAATTCCACATATGAGTGACATCATCTGACATCAGTCTTTCTCTGACTGACTTATTTCATTTAGCATAATACCCTCTAGTTCCATCCACATTGTTTCAACTAGCAAGATTTCATTCTTTTGGTGGCTAAGTAATATTCAGTATATATATATATATATATATATATATATATATATATATATATCACATCTTCTTTATCTAGTTATCTGTCAATGGACATCTGGGCTTTCTATATTTTGGCTACTGTGGACTTTGCAGTTATAAAAATTGGGGTGCATGTGCCCCTTTGAATCACTATATTTGTACCTTTTGGATAAATACCAAGTAGTGCAATTGCTGGGTCATAGGGTAGTTCAATTTTTAACGTTATGAGGGAGCTCCAAACTGTTTTCCAGAGTGACTGAACCAGTTTACATCCCACCAACAGTATGAGTGCACCCCTTTTTCCACATTCTAGCTAATGTCTGTTGTTACCTGAGTTGTTGATATTATCCATTCAGACTGGTGTGAGGTGATATCTCATTGTGGTTTTGATTTGTATTTCCCTGATGCTGAGTGATGTTGAGCAATCTGCATGTGTCTGTTAGCCATTTGTATGTCTTCTCTGGAGAAATGTGTTTTCATGTCTTCTGCCCATTTCTTGACTGGATTTTTTCTTTGTTTTTTTGGGTGTTCAGGTTGATAAATTTTATATATATATATATATATATGAATGATACTAGCCCTTTATCCGACAAGACATTTGTGTGCTCGCTTCGGCAGTACATATACTGAAGTTGGAATGATACAGAGAAGATTAGCAAGACATTTGCAAATATATTCTCATATTCTGTAGGTTGCCTTTTAGTTTTGTTGGCTGTTTCTTTGTTATGCAGAAGCTTTTTATCTTGATAAAGTCCCAAAGTTGTTTCTCTTGCCTTTGGAGATGTGTCTAGAAAGAAGTTGCTGTGGCCGAGGTCAAAGAGGTTATTGTCTGTGTTCTCTTCTAGGATTTTGATGGATTCCTGTCTCACAGGACAGGAAGGCCTTTCACCCATTTTGAGTATTTTTGTGTTTACGGTGTAAAGACAGTGTCCAGTTTCATTCTACCTGTGGCTGTCCAGTTTTCCCAATAATATTTGTTGAGGAGACTGTCTTTTTTGCATTGAATATTCATTCTTGCTTTCTCAAAGAGTAGTTGACCATACAGTTGAGGGTCCATTTCTGGATTCTCTGTTCTGTTCCATTGATCTATGTGTCTGTTTTTATGCCAGTACCATACTGTCTTGATGACTACAGCTTTGTAATGTAGCCTAAAGTCCAGTATTGTGATGCCTCCAGCTTTGGTTTTCTTTTTTTACTTTCCTTTGGCTATTTGGAGTCTTTCCTGGTTTCCATACAAATTTCCATACAAATTTTAGCATCAGTTGTTCCAGCCCTGTGAAAAATGGTGATGGTATTTTGGTAAGAATTGCATTAAATGTGTAGATTGCTTTGTGTAGTATAGACATTTTAACAATGTTTGTTCTTCCAATCCATGAACATGGAATGCTTTTCATATTTTTCTTTGTGTCCTCTTCAATTCCTTTCATAAGTGTTCTATAGTTGTCAGAGTATGGATCTTTACCTCTTTAGTTAGGTTTATTCCTAGTTATCATTTTGGTTTTTTGTGTAATTGCAAATAGGATCAATTCCTTGATTACTTTTTCTGATGCTTCATTGTTGGCGTGTAGAAATGCAACAGACTTCTGTGTGTTGATTTTATATCCTGAAACTTTGCTGAAATCCTATATCAGTTCTAGCAATTTTGGGGTGGAGTCTTTGGGTTTTCTACAAAGAGTATTATGTCATCTGCAAAGAGTGGAAGTTTGACTTCTTTGCTGATTGGATGCCTTTTACTTATTTTTGTTGTCTGATTGCTGAGGCTAGTACTTCTAGTACTATGTTGAATAACAGTGGTGAGAGTAGACATCCCGGTTGTGTTCCTTACCTTAGGGGAAAAGCTCTCATTTTCCCCTCTTGAGGATGATACTAGCTGTGGGCTTTTCATATATGGCTTTTATGGTATTGAGGCATGTTCCTTATATCCCTACACAGCAGAGAGTTTTTATCAAGGATAGAGCTGTGTATGGAGGATATGGGGAGTTAGAGAGGAGAAGGGAGTTGGGGGAAATTGGAACGGGAGGTGTACCATGAGAGACTATGGACTCTAAAAAACAATTTGAAGGGTTTGAATTAGTGGGTGGGTGGGAGGTTGGGGTACCAGGTGGTGGGTATTACAGAGGGCACGGATTGCATGGAGCACTGGGTGTGGTGAAAAAATAATGAATACTGTTATGCCGAAAATAAATAAAAAATAATTTTTTTTTAAAAAAAGGATAGAGCTGTGTTTTGTCAAATGTTTTTCTGCATCTATTGAGAAGACCATATGTTTCTTGTCTTTTCTTTTATTAATTTGCTGTATCACATTGTTTGATTTGTGGATGTTGAACCAACCTTGCACCCCAGGAATAAATCTGACTTGGTCATGGTGAATAATCTTTTTAATGTACTGTTGGATCTTATTAGCTAGTATCTTGGTAAGAATTTTTCCATCCATCTTCATCAGAAATTTGGTCTGTAATTCTCCTTTTTGGTGAGGTTCTTTTTCTGGTTTGGGAATCAAAGTAATTCTGGCTTCATAGAATGAGTTTGGAGATTTTCCTTCCATTTATATTTTTTGAGACAGTTTCAGAAGATTAAGTATTAATTCTTCTTTAAATGTTTGGTAGAATTCTATTAGCAGGTCATCTGGCCCTGGATTCTTGTTTGTTGGGAGATTTTTTTTTTCAAGAGAATATTAAATCGTTTATTGATTACACATGATAATGGATGATACACAAGCTTCAATCCCATCTATAATTTTATCTGATACCATAATTCAATTTAGATATATTGCATAGCAATTAGATATATTGCACAGCACATTAACTGTCAGTTCAACTACACCAAAGTTTGTGGAGACAATGGCTTCTGTGCCCAAGCAGGTTGCAAATAAATTTCGAATGGAACCTGGCATCACCCTGAAGGAATTCTAACTTCACACTGTTGGGGTAGTATACCAAGATGGCTCCAGAGTAGACTAACTTTACACAGCACATTTAAAAAAAAGACACATTTATTCAGCGTCATGATCAGACTATTACATTTAGCAATCAACAGCATGGGTGCAAAAAAAAAAAATCTACATTAAAACCCTTTGTTGGAATGATTTACACTTTCCACAGAACAGAAACTAAAATAACCTGTTATGCATTAGTCACAAATACAGTCCTCGAGTTTTTTTGCCCATACACATGAGTATTGTCTAAAACATGTTTTCTTTGTAGCAGCTAGGCCCTGCCACCACTGTGTTTGGCTGAGTTCACAAATCTGTTGTAACCTGTAGCTTCCCTGTCACTTCTCTGGCTCTCCTCTCCTTCCAAGCTTTGTTCCCTGGCAGTAATTAAAACCTTCTGCCACTGCCATAGCTGCTGCTGCTGCTGGAACCACCATAGCCACCTTGGTTTTGTGGTTTGGCGAAGTATTGGCCTCCACCACCATAAGGGCCAGAGCTTCTGCCTCCAAAATTGTCTCCTTTCATGGGTCCAAAATTTGAGGATTGATTGTTGTAATTGCCAAAATCATTATAGCTTCCGCCACCTCCAAAGTTGCTTCCATCATTGCCAAATCTGTTATAGCCATCCGCACTGCCACACCACCTCGAATGCCACCAAAGCCACCTCGACCACTAAAGTTTCCTCCGTGACCAAAGTTGTCATTCCCACCAAAACCACCTCCACAACCACCACCAAAGTTTCCAGAACCACTTCGACCTCTTTGGCTGGATGAAGCACTAGCCATCTCTTGCTTAGAGAGCGCTTTCCTTACTTCACAGTTGTGGCCATTCACAGTATGGTATTTTTGAATGACAATCTTGTCTACAGAATCATGGTCATCAAATGTTACAAAAGCAAAACACCTCTTTTTGCCACTGCCTCAGTCAGTCATGATCTCAATCACTTCGATTTTCCCATACTGTTCAAAATAATCTCTTAGATGATGTTCTTCAGTGTCTTCTTTAATACCACCAACAAAAATCTTTTTCACAGTTAAGTGGGCACCAGGTCTTTGAGAATCTTCTCTTGAGACAGCCCTCTTTGGTTCCACAACTCTTCCATCCACCTTCTGTGGCCTTGCATTTATGGCTGCATCCACCTCCTCCACAGTGGTGTATGTGACAAACCCAAAGCCTCTGGAGCACTTGGTGTTCGGATCTCTCATTACCACACAGCCCGTAAGTGTTCCCCATTGCTCAAAATGGCTCCTCAGACTCTCATTGGTTGTTTCAAAGCTCAGACCTCTGATGAAGAGCTTCTGGAGCTGTTCAGGCTCTTTGGGAAACTGACTTAGACATGACGGCGGTGAGAGGGGAGACTTTAACGATGCTTACTAGGCGGCGTCCACGGGCAGAAAGCTGTTGGGAGATTTTTGATTACTTATTCAATGTCTTTGCTGATTATGGGTCTGCTCAGGTTTTCTATTTCTTCCTGTGTCAGTTTTGGTAGTTTATGTTTCTAGGAATGCCTCAATTTCTTCCAAATTGCCTAATTTGTTGCCAGTATAATTGCTCATAATATTCTCTTATAATTGTGTTTCTTTGGTATTGGCTCTGATCTCCTTTTTCATTCATTATTTTATAGTTTTGGGTGATTTCTCTTTTCTTTTGGACAAATCTGGCTAGGGGTTTATCAATCTTATTAATTCTTTCAAAGAACCAGATTCTAATTTCAGTGCTGTTCCATTTTTAAAAAAATTTCTGTCATTGGTTCATGTTCTAATCTTTATTATTTCCCTTCTCCTGCTGGATTTTGGCTTTATTTGCTATTCCTCTTTTGCCTCCTTTAGATGTAAGGTTAGATTGTGTATTTGATGTTTTTCTTGTTTCTTGAGAAAGGACTATATTGTTATGTACTTCCCTCTTAGGACCACCATTGCTGCATCCCAAAGGTCCTAAACTGTCCGTGTTTTCATTTTCATGTACTTTTAAAAAGATTTTATTTATTTCTTTGACAGTCACAGATCACAAGCAGGCAGAGAGGCAGGCAGAGAGAGAGGGGAAGCAGGCTCCCTGCTGAGCAGAGAGCCCAACAGGGGGCTCAATCCCAGGACCCTAAGACCATGACCCGAACCAAAGGCAGAGGCCCAACCCACTGAGCTACCCAGGCTCCCCTCATTTTCATTTATTTTTAAAATTCTTCTTTAAGTTCCTGCTTGACCCATTCATTCCTTAGTAGGATGCTCTTTAACCTCCATGTATTTGTGTTCCTTCCAAATTTTCTCCTGTAATTGAGTTCAAGTTTTAAAGTGTTGTAATTTGAATACACATGGAATAATTACAATCTTTTGGTACCAGCTGAGACCTGATTTGTAGCCCAGTATATTATCTATTCTGAAGGATGTTCTATGTGCAGTTGACAAGAATGTGTATTCTGTTAGGAGGAAATGTTCTAAATATGACTATAAAGTCCATCTGGTCCTTTGTGTCATTCAAAGCCCTTGATTCTTCATTGATCTACTAAGATGATCTGTCCATTATTGTGAGTGGGGTATTAAAGTGCCCTACTATTGTATTATTATCAATGTGTTTCTTTAATTTGGTTATTAGTTGGTTTATATAATTAGCTGCTCCCTGGTTAGAAGCATAAATATTTATAACTTAGATCTTCTTGTTGGATAGAGCCCTTTATTGTGATATAACGTCCTTTTTTTTTTTAAATTTTATTTATTTATTTGACAGAGAGAGATCACAAGCAGGCAGAGAGAGAGAAGGAAGCAGGCTCTCCGCTGAGCAGAGAGCCCGATGCGGGGCTCAATCCCAGGACCCTGAGATCATGACCTGAGCCGAAGGCAGAGGCCTTAACCCACTGAGCCACCCAGGCACCCCTATAATGTCCTTTTTATCTCTTATTACAGTCTTTGGTTTAAAAGCTAATTTATCTGAGATAAAGATTGCTATTCCAGATTCTTTTGATGTCCATTAGTATGATAAATAGTTCTCTATCCCCCCACTTTCAATCTGGAGGTGTCTTTGGGTATAAAATAGGTCTCTTATAGATAGCATATTTATGGGTCTTTTTAAAAAAAAATCCATTCTGATATCTTATGTCTTTTGATTGGAGCATTTAGCCCATTTGCATTCAGAGTAATTATTGAAAGTTATGAATTTAGTGCTGTTGTATTGCCTATGAAGTCACTGTTCCTGTAGACTCTGTTCCTTTCTGGTCTATGTTTCCTTTGGACTCTCTCTTCATTCAAAGGATCCTCTTTAGTATTTCTTGCAGGACTGGTTTGATGTTCACAAATTCCTTTAGTTTTTGTTTCTCTGAGAAACTCTTTATCTCTCCTTCTATTCTGAATGGCAGCCTTGCTGGATAAAGTGTTCTTGGCAGCATATTTTTCCCATTTAGCACCTTGAATATATCATTCCAGTCCTTTCTGGATTACCAGGTCTCTGTGGACAGGTCTGTCACCAGCCCTAGTGTCAAAGACCTCTCATCCCCAGCTTCTTTCAGGATTTTCTCTTTATCTCTGACACTTATAAGCTTCACTATTATATGTCAAGGAGTTGACCTATTTTTTATTGATTTTAAGGTGTAGGTGTTCCCTCTGCTTCATGGATTTGAATGCTTGTTGTTTCCTTCCCAAGATTAGGGAAGTTCTCAGCTATAATTTGTTCAAATAAACCTCTGGCCCTCTCTCTCTTCATTTTCTGAGACTCTTATTATCTGGATATTATTTTGCTTTATGGAATCACTTACTTCTTGAAGCCTCCCTTTGTGATCCAGTAGTTGTTTTTCTCTCTTCTTTTCAGCTTTTTAAATTTCCATTACTTTATCTTCTTATCACTGACTTCTCTTCTACCTCATTTTCCTTTCTGTTAATGCCTCTTTTATTGACTGCATCTCAGAAATAGTTTTAATTTCAGCCTGATTAGATTTTAGTTCTTTTGGTTCTACAGGAAGGGATTATCTAGTGTCTTCTATGCTTTTTTCAAGCCCAGCCAGTATCATCTTCATAATCATTGCTTTAAATTCCAGTTCAGACATGTTACTTATTTCCATATTGATTAAATCCCTGGCAGAGAATACTACCTCCTGTTCTTTCTTTTGCAGCGATCATATGTGGAATTTAGGAAACAAAATAGATGAACACACGGAAAGGGAAGAAAAAATAAAATAAGATGAAATGGAGAGGGTAACAAACCATGAGAGACTCTTAACTATAGGAAACATACTGAGGGTTACTGTAAGGGAGGTGGGTGGGAGGAAGGTATAATCTGGTGGTAGGCATTAAAGAGGGCACTTGAACTAATGAGCATGGTGTTTTATGCACCTGATGAATCACTAAATTCTACCTCTGGAACTAATAATACAATATATGTTATTTCAAATTGAATTTAAATAAAAAAAATTTAAAACCAGCTAAATTGAGGAAACAGCAAAGGACTTGAATAAATATTCTCCAAAGAAGATATGCAAATGCCTAATAAGCACAGGAAAAGATGTTCAACATCACTAATTATTAGAGAACTGTAAATCAAAACAACAGTGAAATTATACCTCACCCACATTAAGATGGTTACTAGAAGTGAAATAACCACCCTCCCATCCCACCACCAAAAAAACAGAAAATAGCCATTGTTGATGTGGATATGGAAAAATTGGAACCCTTATGTGTCACAAGTGGGAATGTAAAATGGTGCAGATGCTATAAAAGAGAGGTATGCTCTCTCCTCGAAAAAATGAACATAGAATCACCATATGATCTAGCAATTTCATTTCTGGGTATATATGTAAAACAACTGAAAATAGGGTCTCAAAGGGCTATTTGTACAACCATATTTATATTAGCTTTTTTCACTATGGTCAAAAAGTGGAAATAACCCAACTATCCACCAACAGATGAAGGGATAAACAAAATGTGATATATACATACCAGGAAATGATATTCAGTCTTAAAAAGAAATGAAATTCTGATGCATGCTATGTGGATGAACCCTGATCATAAATTTTTAAAAGATTTTATTTGATAGAAAGAGAGCGAGAGCACAAGCAGGGGAAGTGAGAGGCAGAGGAAGAAGTGACTCCCCACTGAGCAAGGGAGCCAAATGTGGTACTCAGTCCCAGGATCCTAGGATCGTAACTCAAGCTGAAGGCAGATGCTCAACTGACAGCCACTGAGACATCACCTTGATCATAATTTTTAAAAAATAACAGAAAAATCCTCAATTAAATACTAGCAAATGGAATTCCACAACATACAAAAAGTTTTACACCATAATGTGTACATATGTGTACATACGTACAATGGGATTTATCCTAGGAAATCAGTTATTTAAACATAAAAAAATTAATTAACATCATTATCAGTAGATTAATAACAAAAATCACACAATCAACTCAATGATACAGAAAAAGCATTTGATCAAACCCAGTAACCTTTCATGATAAAAACATTTAACAAACTATGAATGGAAGTGAACTTCTGCAACATGAGGAAAGGCATCTATAGACATCTAACACACAGACTGGATACTTTTCCCATAAGATTACTTCCACTGAGCATTGTACTTAAATTCTACCTAAGATAATTAGAAAAAAATGAAAAGTATCTGTACAGGAAAAGAAAAGGTAAAAACTATCTCTACTAGCAAATGAGATAATTTTGTGTGTAGAAAATCTTTAAGAGTCCACTAAAAAACTACAAGAACCAATATATGAGTTTAGCAAGGTTGCAAGATACAAGATCAGTATCTAAAAATTAATTGTATTTGTATGTACTTGCAATGAACAATCTGGGAAGGAAATAAAACAATTCCATTCACAATAATATCAAGATGAATAAAATTATTAGGAGTAAATGTAACCAAGGAGGTTAAAGACTTGTATACTGAAAGCTATAAAATGTTGAGGAAAGGAATTAAAAATAATCTAAGTAAATTCTATTAAGGCAGCTGCTCCAGGATGATGATAGAACCAGTTAAATCCAAGAGCATGGGCCCATTGGTGCATTTTTTTTTTCCTAAGTGAGTTCATTGATCAGAAAGAATGTTGTGTCTAAAACCATAATGACAGATAAGTGTGTTTATTGTGGAAAACTTTGGAAACCAGAAAACATTTTCCTCATTGCAAATGTTTCTATAACAACTTTCTCCATCTTCTCCTTCTATTTCTCTTGGCCAGATCTGTCTCAAACTGACTCTTGTGTATTTCTGTCATGCAAGCACTCAACTCAAACATTCATAAAACTATTTTCACCTCTCCCTCCCAGCCTCCATATCTGCTCAGCCACATTTATCACCATCTCATGGAAGGGTACCAATCTTCATCCAGTTGCTTAAACTATAAAATGAAGACTCATTCTCCTTTTTCATTTAAATGAAGACTCATTCTTTACTCCTCCCCCTCATCCTCCATTTGTAATCAAATTTGGCTTGGATTTGAATCTAGTTTATTGGTTTAGATAGAAAGAACAGTTGTGAGGTAAGTGCTGATGAAGATCATTGGTGCCTCTCAGGGCAACTATCTTAGTGAGGACTATTAGAGCAAAGAAGCGCTAACATCCTCAGGCAGTGGTTGAAAGCTGTTTGGGTTGTCAAAGAAGATTCAGCAGACTTTAGAAGTTTGATATCCCCAGCTTCATTTGGGATCGTCCCATATGGCCCCATTCCAATTTTTAGGACCCCATCCTTCCCAATCAATTTCCTAACTTTAACAAGAGACACTGTGAAGTTAGGAATTTGAATTATATTGTAATTCAGCTACTCAGTAAAGATGGTAGGTTTGATTTTCAGAAATCTCGGGCTTGCAGAGTATAAGATTTCTTTCAGGGCCAGTATAGAAGCTTTTAGGTCCTTTATACAGAGCTTTGGCTGGAAGTTTGAGGCTTTCAACTCTGTTTTTTTATTCCTGTTTAATTAACATACAGTGTTATATTAGTTTCAGGTGTACAGTATAATGATTCAACAATTCCATACATTACTCAGTGCTCATCATGGTAAGTGTACTCTTAATCCCCTTCACCTATTTCATCCATCTGGTAACCATCAGTTTGTTCTCTACAGTTAAGAGTCTGGTTTTTTTTTTTTTTTACTTGCCTCTCTCTCTATTTTGTCCCCTTTGTAGTTTGTTGTGTTTTCTTCTTCTTCTTCTTTTCCTTCTTCTTCTTCTCCTTCTCCTTCTCCTTCTCCTTCTCCTTCTCCTTCTCCTTCTCCTTCTCCTTCTCCTTCTCCTTCTTCTTCTTCTTCTTCTTCTTCTTCTTCTTCTTCTTCTTCTTCTTCTTCTTCTTTTCCTTCTTCTTCTTCTCCTTCTCCTTCTCCTTCTCCTTCTCCTTCTCCTTCTCCTTCTCCTTCTCCTTCTTCTTCTTCTTCTTCTGGTTCTCCTTCTGCCTCTGCTGCTTCTCCTTCTCCTTCTCCTTCTCCTTCTCCTTCTCCTTCTCCTTCTCCTTCTCCTTCTTCTTCTTCTTCTTCTTCTTCTTCTTCTTCTTCTTCTTCTTCTTCTTCTTCTTCTTCTTCTTTTTTATAAAGGGATAGAGCAAGCACAAACAGGGGTGGAGGGGAGGGGCAGAGGGAGAGGGAAAGAGAGAATCTTAAACACATTTCATGGCTCAGTCTAAAAATGCTGAGATCATGATCTGAGGCAAAATCACGAGTCAGAGGCTTAACTGACTGAGCCATCTAGGTTTCCCTCATTTGTTTTGTTTCTTAAATCCCACATATGAGTGAAATCATATGGTGTTTGTCTTTTTCTGACTGACATATTACACTTAGCATTATACCCTCTAGATCCATCTATGTTGTTGTAAACGGTAAGATTTCATTCATTTTTATGGCAAATATATATAAATATATGCATATTATATATATATATACATGTATATATATATATACATATGTATATGTATATATATAATACATGAGCTGAAGATAGACATTTAACTGCCTGAGCCACCCAGAGAATTTATTTGTAAGATTCTATTTCTCTGGAGCCATGCTTAGTATCAAAATGTGTATCAATCAGAATTCAACCAAAGAGAAAGGAACACTAGGAGATATACATGTGCATATGTAACACTTATATTAAAAAATTTATTACAAGGAACTTGCCTACTTATTGTGCAGCCTGGAGCTAAGCAAGTCCAAAATGTGTAGGACAGGCCTTTAAGAGGGGAAGTTAGTGGGCAGCCAGGAATTCTTAGGTATGGACCAATGTTGTTGTTCACATACTATCAGAAAAGGATGATCACAAGCAGTATGGAACCCTACAGTCACAAGCTAAATTTGGCATTCACAACTAATCAGGAAAGGAAGAACCAGCTAAGAGAGAACAACTATAGACCCAGCTGCTGTTCATAGTCTAGTTCAGACATAGGGGAAAGGAAGGAAAAATAAAATAAGATGAAATCAGAGAGAGAGAGGGACAAACCATAAAAGACTCTTAACTATAGGAAACAAACTGAGGGTTGCTTCCTTTATAAAGGAAGACACGATGCAATGACCACTGGGTATTATATGCAACTGAAGAATCTGAAAGTAACAATACACTATATGTTAATTAAATTAAATTTACATAAAAATTTTTAAAAGAGTCTAATTCATAGAACGTCTAAGCCTTCTTTTACTGTGCTTCCACTGATTGATAATTAGTTGACTTATAGTCAACTAATTGGGAACTTAATCACATCTGGAAAATTATTTTCATGCATCAAAACTGATCATAGTAATATTAGCAGAATTGGATCCCTTGGATTCAGCAGCAGTAGATATGCTGGACCCAAAACTGAAAAGCACAGGCAAGGATTTATTGGGTCAACAACTACAGATAAGGGGAGACACAGTTACAACAAAGGTGTCAAGACTAGCTCTTCCAAATATAGGGAAAGTTTTCAAGGGACTGAGGTGGGAAAGGAGTGATGTATAAGCATGTAAAGATATGGAATACAGGAAATTGGGGGTGGAGTTGCAGTTGACACAACATTCTTCATCATACATTATATGTTTCATTTGCATGTTAAGTCTCCACCTCTGGGTGTGATTTTTAACATTAAAATGAGGGGAAAGGTCAATAAAAGGTCATATTCCCTGCAATTGCACTACTGGGTATTTACCCCAAAGATATAGACGTAGTGAACAGAAGGGCCACCTGTATCCCAATGTTCATAGCAGCAATGGCCACAGTTGCCAAACTGTGGAAAGAGCCAAGATGTCCTTCAACAGACGAATGGATAAAGAAGATATGGTCCATGTATACAATGGAGTACTATGCCTCCATCAGAAAGGATGAATACCCAAATTTTCTATCAACATGGATGGGACTGGAGGAGATTATGCTGAGTGGAATAAGTCAAGCAGAGAGTCAATTATCATATGGCTTCACTTATTTGTGGAGCATAAGGAATAACACAGAGGACATTGGGAGATGGAGAGGAGAAGTGAGTTGGGGGAAATCAGAGGAAGAGATGAAGCATGAGAGACTGTGGACTCTGAGAAACAAACTGAGGGTTTTGGAGAGGAGGGGGGTGGGGGGTTGGGAAGGCCTGGTGGTGGGTATTAGGGAGGGCATATATTGCATGGAGCACTGAGTGTGGTACATAAACAATGAATCCTGGAGCACTGAAAAAATAAAATTAAATTTAAAAATAAAATAAAAGGTCATATTTTATGACAATCCTGTCTCAGTCTTGCTTCTTGGTTCCTGCTCTCTGCTCTGCAAGAAAAGCAGTAGCAGCCAACAGGGAGTGTCCTGGGTGTATAGGGGCTTGTTCTCAAGGTCCCTGACTATCTCACTACTGTTGTCCAAGTCTTTATTTCTTCATTCCAATCTCCATGACTAGAATAATCATCTACTTGAAGTTTCTGTCTCTCTTTTTCATTAATTCTGCATACCACTCCCAAATTAAACTTTCAAATCTACAATTTTTTAAGTGAAATGAAATTCACACAACATAAAATTGACCATTTTAAAAGAAATGATCTGGGGGCATCTGGGTTGCTCAGTGGGTTAAAGCCTCTGCCTTTGGTTCAGGTCATGGGTCCCAGGATCCTGGGATTGAGTCCCGCATCAGGCTCTTAGCTCGGAGGGGAGCCTGCTTCCTCCTCTCTCTCTGACTGCCTTTCTGCCTACTTGTGTTCTCTGTCTGTCAAATAGATAAAATCTTCAAAAAAAAAAAAAGGAATAATTTGTAGCATTTAGTACATGCACAATGTTGTACAACCACCTCCTTTATCTAGTTCCAGAATCTTTCATGATCCTAAAAGGGACCCCCATTCCAATTAAGGATGCTACCTTTCCTCTAGTCTGGCACTCACCAAACATTTATTTCTGAGCCTGCACCTTCCCTAGGTTTGCATGCTTACTTTCTAATTTTTCTTATATATGCAGTTGTTTTTGATTGTCCTAGTCTTTTTTTTTTAAAGAAAGGGAGGGATATAAAGAGAGGAGGGGGAAGGCTAGAGGAAGAGGGAGAGAGAGAGAATCTCAAACAGGCTCCATGCCTAGCATGGGGCCCAACTTGTGGCTGCATCTCACAACTCTGAGATCATGACCTGAGCCAATATCAAGAGATGGCTGTTTAACTGACTGAGCCACCCATGTGCCCCTGAATGTCCTACCTACTCTTTAATGTCTGGCTCCTGAAAGGGGAAAAAGTGAAAAATGAAGGGTGGGGCTAAAGAAAGGATTATATATCATGAAAATAATTTCAGACAGAAGGGAAAAGGCTTTCAACAAGCGTTGGCTGCCCACCTCTTCACATCTTGTGATCAGAAGCACAATCAGCAATAAGAGCATAGATTCTGATATTTGGAGGACAGGGTCATTTTTTGCCCATCCTGGCTCCTGTAAATGCTATGCAAGCTGCTCTTGGAATACATGCACAGCTGCCTGTCATGTTGCTGGGGTGGAGAGTGGTAGGTACTATTGTGCTAAGAGCTAAAATGGACTTAAATTAACTGCAAGTTAACTGTCCCAGTTTTCCCCCTGGATGTTGCAAGTAACAGACCCCAGAGTTCTAAAATAGTTTTATCAGACAGATTCTGCCAGAGCAATTGCTAGGTGTGGAGACAGACTTCTTGTCCTTCCCACTCTGCCAACTTCCCTAATTCATAAACATTTGAAGTACACTTAAAGTAATTACTGAGAAGAAGTACTTATGACATTTTGTTATTTGCTATTTTGTATGTCTTTTATCTTTTGTATTCCTCATTTCTTCCATTACTGCCTTATTTGGTATTTAATTGGCTTTGTGTGTACTGTTTTAATTATCTTCTCATTTATTTTATGGGCATTTTTAAAGATATTTTCTTTCTGATTACCATGGAGTTAAAATAACATTATAAATTTATAACAATATAGTTTAAATTAATACAAACTTAGCTTCAATAGCATATAAACCTCTGCTCTTATAGAGTTTTGTTTCCTCCCATCAGGTAATCACAAATTACATCTCTTTATATTTCTTGCCCATTACCATAGATTTATAATTATTCTCTTATGGATTTGTTTTATTTTATGTAATTTATTAATTTCTAGCTTTTGAGATATAATTGACAAATAAAAATTTAAAATATATTGGAGGATATAATGTGATAAAAAAATTTTTTTTATTTATTTGAGAGAGAGACAGTGAGAGAGAGCATGAATGAGGAGAAGGTCAGAGGGAGAAGCAGACTCCCCATGGAGCTGGGAGCCCGATGCGGGACTCGATCCCAGGACTCCAGGATCATGACCTGAGCCGAAGGCAGTCGTCCAACCAACTGAGCCACCCAGGCGTCCCTGTGATAAAATTTTTTAAAGATTTATTTGTCAGAGAGAGAGAGTGCACAAGCAGGGGAAGTAGAAAGCAGAAGGAGAAGCAGCAAGGTATCCCATGTAGGACTCTCTCCCAGAACCCTGGGATCATGAACTGACCTGAAGGAAGATGCTTAACTGACTGAGACACCCAGGTGTCCCTACAGTGTGATAGTTTGATATACACATACATTATGAAATGACTACTATAATCAACCTGGTTAATATATCCATCACTGAACATCTTATCTTTTTTTTCTAATAAGCACATTTAAGATTTACTGTTCTAAAGCATGCATTTTTTAAACAATCAAGTAGGAAGTAAAAGAAGGAGTTACAAACCAAAATACAAAATTATAGGGACACACACACACACACACATTTTTTATTTATTTGAATGTCTTTAATTTATTATCTAATGTCTTTTTTTTAAGTTTCAAAGATAGAGTTTAGTAGTCCATCAGTTGCATTTAATACCCAATGCTCATTACATCAAGTGCCCTTCTTAATGCCCATCACCCAGTTACACCATCCCTACAACCACCTTCCCTCCAACAACTCTGTTTTGTTTCCTATAGTTAAAGAGTCTTTTATGGTTTATCTTACTCTCTGATTTTGTCTTATTTTATTTTTCCCTCCTTTTCTCTATGATCCTCTGTTTTGTTTCTTAAATTCCACATATGAGTGAAATTATCTGATATTTGTCTTTCTCTGACTGTCTTATTTTGCTTAGCATAATACCCTTGAGTTTCATCCAGATCATTTCATTTTTTTTGATGGCTAAGTTTTATATATCACATATATATAGCACATTATATATATCTCACATCTTCTTTAACGATTTATCTGTCAATGGACACATGTGGGCTCTTTCCATAATTTGGCTATTGTGATCATCTGATGTCCTTTCATTACAGCCTGATGAACTCCCTTTTAGCATTTCTTGTAAAGCAGGTCCACTAATGGTAAAATTACTCAGCTGCTGTTCATCTGAAAGTGTCTCCTTTTCTCCTTATTTTTCAAGAGTAATTTGTCCAGATATAGAATTTTTGGTGGACAGTTTCCTTCTTTTCTTTCCTTTTCTTTTTTTCTTTCCTTTCCTTTCTTTTCTTTCTTTCTTTCTGTCTTTCCTTTATTTTAGTTTCCTTCTTTAAGCATTTAAAAAATGCCATCCCATTACATTCTTGCCTCTATAGTTTCTGATGGGGAATCAGTTGATACTCTTTTTTAAAAAATTTTAAAAATTTCTTTTCAGCGTAACAGTGTTCATTGTTTTTGCACCACACCCAGTGCTCCATGCAATCCATGCCCTCTCTAATACCCACCACCTGGTTCCCCCAACCTCCAACCCCCAAATTCAAAACCCTCAGGTTGTTTTTCAGAGCCCATAGTCTCTCATGGTTCACCTCCCCTTCCAATCTCCCTCAACTCCCTTCTCCTCTCATCTCCCCTTGTCCTCCATGCTATTTGTTATGCTCCACAAATAAGTGAAACCATATGATAATTGACTCTCTCTGCTTATTTCACTCAGCATAATCTCTTCCAGTCCCGTCCATGTTGCTACAAAAGTTGGGTACTCGTCCTTTCTGATGGAGGCATAATACTCCATAGTGTATATGGACCACATCTTTCTTATCCATTTCTCTGTTGAAAGGCATCTTGGTTCTTTCCACAGTTTGACGACCGTGGCCATTGCTGCTATACACATTGGGGTACAGATGGCCCTTCTTTTCACACATCTGTATCTTTGGGGTAAATACCCAGTAGTGCAATTGCAGGGTCATAGGGAAGCTCTATTTTTAATTTCTTGAGGAATCTCCACACTGTTTTCCAAAGTGGTTGCACCAACTTGCATTCCCACCAACAGTGGAAGAGGGTTCCCCTTTCTCCACATCCTCTCCAACACATGTTGTTTCCTGTCTTGCTAATTTTGGCCATTCTAACTAGTGTAAAATGGTATCTCAATGAGGTTTTCATTTGAATCTCCCTGAGGGCTAGTGTTGATGAACATTTTTTCATGTGTCTGATAGCCATTTGTATGTCTTCATTGGAGAAGTGTCTGCTCATATCTTCTGCCCATTTTTTTTTATATGACTGTCTGTTTTGTGTTTGTTGAGTTTGAGGAGTTCTTGATAGATCCTGGATATCAACCTTTTGTCTGTACTGTCATTTGCAAATATCTTCTCTCATTCCGTGGGTTGCCTCTTTGTTTTGTTGACTGTTTCCTTGGCTGTGCAGAAGCTTTTGGTACTGATGAAGTCCCAAAAGTTTATTTTCACTTTTGTTTCCTTTGCCTTTGGAGACAAATCTTGAAAGAAGTTGCTGTGGCTGATATCGAAGAGGTTACGCCTATGTTCTCCTCTAGGATTCTGATGGATTCCTGTCTCATGTTGAGGTCTTTTATCCATTTTGAGTTTATCTTTGTGTACGGTGTAAGAGAATGGTCGAGTTTCATACTTCTACATATAGCTGTCCAGTTATTGAAGAGACCATTTATTGAAGAGACTGTCTTTTTTCCACTGTATATTTTTTCCTGATTTGTCGAAGATTATTAGACCATAGAGTTGAGGGTCCATATCTGGGCTCTCTGCTCTGTTCCACTGGTCTATGTGTCTGTTTTTATGCCAGTACCATGCTGTCTTGGTGATCACAGCTTTGTAGTAAAGCTTGAAATCAGGTAACGTGATGCCCCCCGTTTTATTTTTGTTTTTCAACATTTCCTTAGTGATTCGGGGTCTCTTCTGATTCCATACAAATTTTAGGATTATTTGCTCCAGCTCTTTGAAGAATACCAGTGGAATTTTGATCGGAATAGCTTTAAAAGTATAGATTGCTCTAGGCAGTATAGACATCTTAACAATGTTTATTCTTCTGATCCAAGAGCATGGAATGGTCTTCCATCTTTCTGTGTCTTCTTCAATTTCTTTCATGAGTGTTCTGTAGTTCCTCGAGTACAGTTCCTTTGCCTCTTTGGTTAGGTTTATTCCCAGGTATCTTATGGTTCTTGGTGCTATAGTAAATGGAATCGATTCTCTAATTTCCCTTTCTGTATTTTCATTATTAGTGTATAAGAAAGCCACTGATTTCTGTACATTGACTTTGTATCCTGCCACGTTGCTGAATTGCTGTAGGAGTTCTAGTAGTTTGGGGGTGGAGTCTTTTGGGTTTTCCATATAAAGGATCATGTCATCTGCGAAGAGAGTGAGTTTGACTTCTTCATTGCCAATTTGGATACCTTTTATTTCTCTTTGTTGTCTGATTGCTGTTGCTAGGACTCCTAATACTATGTTGAACAAGAGTGGTGAGAGTGGGCATCCTTGTCTTGTTCCTGATCTCAGCGGGAAGGCTGCAAGCTTTTTCCCATTGAGGATGATATTTGCTGTGGGTCTTTCATAGATAGATTTTATGAAGTTCAGGAATGTCCCCTCTATCCCTAACTTTGAAGCATTTTAATCAGGAACAGATGCTGGATTTTGTCAAATGCTTTTTCTGCATCAATTGAGAGGACCATGTGGTTCTTCTCTCTTCTCATATTAATTTGTTCTACCACATTGATTGATTTGCAAATATTGAACCATACTTGTAGCCCAGGGATGAATCCCACCTGGTCATGGTGGATAATCTTTTTAATGTGCTGTTGGATCCTGTTTGCTAGGATCTTGTTGAGAATCTTAGTATCCATATTCATTAGTGATATTGGTCTGAAATTCTCTTTTTTGGTAGGGTCTTCGCCTGGTTTGGGGATCAGGGTAATGCTGGCTCATAGAAAGAGTCTGGAAGTTTTCCTTCTGCTTCAATTTATTGAAACAGTTTCAGGAGAATAGGTGTTATTTCTTCTTTGAACATTTGGTAGAAATCCCCAGGGAATCCTTCAGGTCCTGGGCTCTTGTTTTGAGGGAGGTTTTTGATCACTGCTACAATCTTGTTACTAGATATTGGTCTATTCAGGTTGTCAGTTTCTTCCTGGTTCAATTTGGGGAGTTTACAGTTTTCCAGGAATGCATCCATTTCTTCTAGGTTGCTTGGCTTATTGGCATATAACTGTTGATAATAACTTCTGATGATTGTTCCTACTTCCTTGGTGTTAGTTGTGATCTCTCCCTTTTCATTCATAATTTTATGAATTTGGGCTTCTCTCTTTTCTTTTGGATTAGTGTGGCCAATGGTTTATCGATCTTATTGACTCTTTCAAAAAACCAGCTTCTAGTTTCATTGATACATTCTACCGTATCTCTGGTTTCTACCTCATTGATCTCTGCTCTGATCTTGATTATTTCCCTTCTTATGTGTGGAGTGGTTTGATTTGTTGTTGATTCTCCAGTTTTTTAAGGTGTAGAGACAGCTGGTGTATTCTGGATTTTTCAATTTTTTTTTTATTTTTTTAAACATTTTCTTTTTTTTTTTTTTAAGATTTTATTTATTTATCAGAGAGAGAGAGGGGGAGAGAGCAAGCACAGGCAGACAGAATGGCAGGCAGAGGCAGAGGGAGAAGCAGGCTCCCTGCCGAGCAAGGAGCCCGATGTGGGACTCGATCCCAGGACGCTGGGATCATGACCTGAGCTGAAGGCAGCCGCTTAACCAACTGAGCCACCCAGGCGTCCCTGGATTTTTCAATTTTTTTGAGGGAGGCTTGGATGGCTATGTATTTCCCCCTTAGGACCGCCTTTGCTGTATCCCATAGGTTTTGAACCGAAGTGTCTTCATTCTCATTGGTTTCCATGAATTGTTTCAGTTCTTCTTTGATCTCCTGGTTGATCCAAGCATTCTTAAGCAAGGTGGTCTTTAGCTTCCAGGGGTTTGAGTTCCTTCCGAACTTTTCCTTGTGCTTGAGCTCCAGTTTCAAAGCATTGTGATCTGAGGATATGCAGGGAATCATCTCAGTCTTTTGGTATTGGTTGAGTCCTGATTTGTGACCCATTATGTGGTCTATTCTAGAGAGGGTTCCATGTGTACTTGAGAAGAATGAGTATTCTGCTGTTTTAGGGTGGAATGTTCTGTATATATCTATGAGGTCCATCTGGTCCAATGTGTCACTCAATGATCTTGTTTCTTTAAGGTTTTTCTGCTTCAATGGTCTGTCTATTTCTGAGAGAGGTGAGTTATGGTCTCCTACTATTAATGTATTCATATCAATATGACTCTTTATCTTGATTAACAGTTTTCTTATGTAATTGGCTGCTCCCATATTGGGGGCATAGATATTTACAATTGTTAGATAATCTTGGTGGATAGTCCCTTTCAGAATGATGTAGTGCCCTTCTGTATCTCTGACTACAGTCTTTAGTTTAAAATCTAATTTATCTGATATGAGAATCACTACCCCAGCCTTCTTTTGAGGCCCATTGGCATGAAAGATGTTTCTCCATCCCTTCACTTTCAGTCTGGGTGTATCTTTAGGTTCAAGATGGGTCTCTCATAGACAACATATGGATGGGTCCAGTCGTTTGATCCAATCTGCAACCCTGTGTCATTTTATGGGCGCATTTAGGCCATTCATATTCAGAGTGATTATTGATAGATACGTTTTTATTGACATCGTGTTACCTTTGAAGTCTTTCTTTCTGTAGATTATGTCTATATTTCTGTTCAATGCTATTCTTGGGATTTTTCCTCTTTTATAGAACCCCAGGCTGGGCCTTTGCGCACCTCTCTCAGGGGAGGGCTTGGGTCACACGTGCGCATCTCAGACTCTGTTATAATGGTGCAGGTCTAAGAGCGCTGGGCTGGGCCTTCTCACACCTCTCTCAGGGGAGGGTGAGCGGCATGCGCAGAAGACAGTCTCTTTAAGACAGTGGGAAAATTGTGCTGGGAAAATTGGACATCTATGAATAGAAGAATGAATCTCAATCATTCTCTTACATCATACACAAAGATAAACTTGAAATGGATAAAAGACCTCAACTCAACATGAGGCAGGAATCTATCAAAACCTAGAGGAGAACATAGGCAGTAATTCCTTGACATCAGCCACAGCAACTTCTTTCAAGACATGTCTCCAAAGGTAAAAGGAAACAAAAGTGAATATGAACTTTTGGGACTTTATTAACATCAAAAGCTTCTTCAGAGCAAAGGAAACAATCAACAAAATAGAGAGACAACCCACGGAATGGAAGAAGATATTCACAAATGACACTACAGGCAAAGGGTTGATATCCAAGATCTATAAAGAACTCCTCAAACTCAACACCCAAAAAATAGATATGTCAAAAAATGGGCAGAAAACATGAACAGGCACTTCTCCAAAGAAGACATACAAATGGCTATCAGACACATGAATAAATGTTCATCATCATTAGCCACCACAGAAATTAAAATCAATACCACATTAGGATGCCACCTTATACCAGTCAGAATGACCAAAATTAACAGGACAAGGAACAATAAGTGTTGGAGAGATTGTGGAGAAAGGGGAACCCTCTTACACTGTTAGTGGGAATGTACATTGGTGCAGCCACCTTGGAAAGCAGTGTGGAGATTCCTTAAGAAATTAAAAATAGAGCTACTCTATGACCCTGAAACTGCACTATTGGGTATTTACCCCAAAGATACAGATGTAGTGAAAAGTGTAGTGAACAGTAATAGCCACAATACCAAACTATGAAAAGAGCCAAGATGTCCTTCAATGGATGAATGGATAAAGAAGATATGGTCCATATACACAATAAAATATTACACCTCCATCAGAAAGGATGAATACCCAACTTCTGCACCAACATGGATGGGACTGGAGGATATTATGTTGAGTGAAATAATTCAAGCAGAGATAGTCAATTATTATATGGTTTCACTCATGTGGAGCATAAGGAATAACACGGAGGAGATTAGGAGAAGGAAAGGAAGTTGGGGGAAAGGAATTGGGGGAAATTGGAGGAGGAAAAGAACCATGAGAGACTGTGGACTCAGAGACAAACTGAGGGTTTTGGAAGGGAGGGTATTGGAGGGATGCGTGAGCCTGGTGGTGGGTATAAAGGAGGGCACGTACTGCATGGAGCACTGTGTGCGGTGCATAAACAATGCATCTCGAACACTGAAAAAATAGAATAAAATTTAAAAATGAAATACAATTCAATTGCAAGCAGCCTGTGCTTGCAGAGGGGCACTAGCAGCTCCTGGATCCTCTCTCAGTACTTCTTTAGGGCCCTTTCCCTGCCACTACCACTCTGCGAGTTTTTGCCTGGTCCCTGGTACAGGATGCTTTTGTGCTCTGGTGTTATCACTTTCCAGGCACCAGCTTATGGAGGCTTTCTCTCTATTCTGTTTGTCTTCTGATATCTCCCCTTCTCTTTTTTTAAGAGAAAAGTAAATGAAAAAACAAACTAAAAAACAAACAATCTGATTACAAAAGAAAAAATATAGAGCCTGATCCCATTTCCACCAGAACTGCCAGACTCTTTGAAGCAGTGCATGATCAGTAGATTTGTTGCATTTGCTGCCTGTGCTGGTCTTCTGAGGAAGAGGCCTACTTGCTGGCTCATAGTCCTGCTCCAGTATATATGCACTTTCCAGGCACTGGGGGATGGGGTTTGGTATAAGCAGCTCCCACCTCTACTGCAGGCTGTTGTGTTGTTCTCTGTATTTTGATCATGTTGGTCTCAAGGGACAATGGTGTCATCTCACTCTTGTCCCTGGACAGAGGCTCCCGCCACCCCTCTCAACTATTCAGAGAGCCCTCCCAGAAAAGCAAGGGCTGCCAGCACACCTGGCCCCACAGCTCTCTTGCATCTTACCTTTGGCACATGGCTGGGATTCAAAACTCCAAATCTTAAAGGACCAGTTACCACGTGGATTCACTCACTTCTCTGGAGTAGAGGCTCCCCGACATGCTATGTCTAGTGTACTTTGTCCCAGAAAAACAATCCCATACCTGCACAGTGTACAGAATGTATGTTGTAGGACTGTAAAAAGCATCGAATAGGTTAGCCACCCTCTGTCCCCTGCCAATAGAAGGCTGTTTGCTGGTACCTATAGGGTCTTTTGTCCTTGGCGAGGCAATAGATCCTCCACCAAATGTATTCCAGGAGGGGGGATGTTTTCTCCCAGTGCAACCCAGGAGAACCCTACACCACTTTGTGCACTAGCAACAGCTCTGCTCCAGCAAAAGTCATGTACTTCCAAAACCAAAGTTTGAGATCCATACATACTGTTTGCAAAAAACCTGTGATACTTACTCTTTACTCACCAGTTGTTGGTACTGAGAGGGCTCTCTTATGGTGTGGACCCAAGGCCATACTCTCAACCATTACTTCTCTCCCTTTATTTTCCCAGTGGAAGGGACTCCCTCCTCTCTGCACCATGACAGTTTTTCTCCCCACCAAATCACGTCCACATATTTTGCTCCTGTCACATTGTCTCCCTCCAATAGTGGAAATCCTTCTTCCAATCCTCAGATGGATTTCCTGGGTATTCTGAGTGATCTAACCTCAATAGAGCTGTGTTTGATGGATAAGGAAAATCCAGGGTCCCCCTACTTCTCCACTGTCTTAACTCCTCTCTCCTACATAGAGTTTTACATGCTGTTGCCCATAAATGTTGTCTTAGATTTGGCTGTCTGAAAAATGTATTTTCATGTGCCTGGGAAGCTTCAAAATGGAAAATAACTTTGACCATTATCAATAAATGTAAAATCCAGCTTCACTTTGGGCCGACTGTTGGTACATACTATTAGTTCTGAGGAATTTTTGTAAACTAGCTATTTATATCTTAAATGAAATTAATCTTCTTCAAATTTTCCATTTTCTTTGTAGACTTCTTGGTATTTTTTTTTTTAGTACTTATTTTTAAAAGCAACCACTAAAATCCAAGTAGCCTCAGAGCTGAGCACCAGGGATCCACCATCGCCCATGCTCCCAGTCCCCACCTAAGATACAATCTCAGTCATCTTGCAGCACCAGCATTTTCTGCATGTAGATGGCAAAGTCTGGGTACAACTCCTCCTGGGAGAAGCAAAGATCTGGGGCTTTACTCCAAAGTTTTGGAAGAAATTCAGTGAGGGGGCCTTCAGACGTCAGGAGATGAAGAACTACTTCCATGTCTCAAGAAAATACACCAGTATAACCTAACAAGTGTAAGATATGTGAAGTTTCCAAAGACCTGGTCCTGTTACGTCAACATCGTCCATAAAGCAGTCATGATGGACTTGAGTTTTAAACAATGATGGGTTGACTCTTTTGGTAAAGTTCTTTTTACAAGCATACCTCGTAGATAATCAAAGGTTCAGTTCCAGTCCATAGCAACAAAGCAAATTTTGTAATAAAGTAAGTCAAATTAATTTTTTGATTTCCCAGTGGATATAATAGTCATGTTTACACTATACTGTATCTATTAAGTTTCCAATAGCAAGTGGTAGGTGTCTAAAAACAGCAATATACACATGTCAATTATAAAAGACTTTATTGCTAAAAAATGTTGACCATCATATGAGCTTCATAATCTTTTGTCATAATCTTTTGCTGGTGGAGGGTCCTACCTTGATGTTGATGGCTACTGACTAATCAGGGTGGTAGTCACTGAAGGTGTGGGGAGCAGTGGCAATTTCTTCAAATAAGATAAACTGATGGGTTAATTTGGCTGACTTATACCACAGCCTTTTTCTCTTTGGCCAGTCTACCTTTCCCCTCTTTCCACTGGGCAGTCTACAGGTCTAACTCCATCTTGGAGGCTGCTTCTCAAAGAAACTAACTGGTGACAGTTAGTAGTTTATTCTTCTTCTAATTTATTTTATTTTTTAAAAAGATTTTATTTTAGAGCAAGAGAGAGAGAGAGAGAGTGAGCTTGCGCAGGATTTGGGGGAGGGGCAGAGGGAGAAGAAGGACAAGCAGACTCCCTGCTGAGCTGGGAGCCCAATGCAGGCCTCCATCCCAAGACCCTGAGATTAAGATTCAAGCCGGTCACTTAACTGACTGACCCGCCCAGGCACCCCTTTTTCTCCAATTTAAACTTGCTAATATTTCCTTGGTAACTCTTAAAATAATTAAAATAGGTCAAATATAGATATGATGTAAAGTCGGAGAGTACAGATTTCTAAATTTTTACTGAGGAGACAAAATGTTGGGAAACCACTGAGTTAGAGCATAATTTCACTTTTGTAACAGACCAAAGTACATTTCTGTGAAGAAAGTAGTATATTCTCTCTCCCATAATAGTGCAGAGATCAGAGGGTGATTCAGGGTGGATGAGTGGCTCCACACCCTAAGGTTGTTCACAATACAGGTTCCTTAAATTTGGTCTGCCATTGCCTTTGGTGGTGCCCTTGTTTCCAAGTTCAAATGGAAATGGAGTTCTGGTTGGCGAAACTGTCCACCTTCCAGCCCATAGGAGGAAGGAAGAGAAGCAGAGGGCAAGGAACTTTCTTACATGGTTATACCTAGTTGCAAGGAGGCTGAAAATTTAGTTAAGGTATTTAGAGTTCCAGGTTTTTGAAATACTGATGTATTTACAAGTACTCACTTTCTTTTATGTTTTTTTAAATTAATTAATTTATTTTCAGCATAACAGTATTCATTGTTTTTGCACCACACCCAGTGCTCCATGCAATCCGTGCCCTCTATAATACCACCACCTGGTTCCCCCAACCTCCCACCCCCACCCCTTCAAGACCCTCAGATTGTTTTTCAGAGTCCATAGTCTCTCATGGTTCACCTCCCCTTCCAATTTCCCCCAACACCCTTCTCCTCTCTAACTCCCCTTGTCCTCCATGCTATTTGTTATGCTCCACAAACCATATGATAATTGACTCTCTCTGCTTGACTTATTTCACTCAGCATAATCTCTTCCAGTCCTGTCCATGTTGCTACAAAAGTTGGGTATTCGTCCTTTCTGATGGAGGCATAATACTCCATAGTGTATATGGACCACATCTTCCTTATCCATTTGTCTGTTGAAGGGCATCTTGGTTCTTTCCACAGTTTGGTGACCATGGCCATTGCTGCTATAAACATTGGGGTACAGATGGCCCTTCTTTTCACTACATCTGTATCTTTGGGGTACATACGCAATAGTAAAATTGCAGGGCCATAGGGAAGCTTTATTTTTAATTTCTTGAGGAATCTCCACACTGTTCTCCAAAGAGAACACCAACTTGCATTCCCACCAACAGTGGAAGAGGGTTCCCCTTTCTCCACATCCTCTCCAACACATGTTGTTTCCTGACTTGCTAATTTTGGCCATTCTAACTGGTGTAAGGTGATATCTCAATGTGGTTTTCATTTGAATCTCCCTGATGGCTAGTGATGATGAACATTTTTTCATGTAGTCTGAGAGCCATTGGTATGTCTTCATTGGAGAAGTGTCTGTTCATATCTTCTGCCCATTTTTTGATATGATTACCTGTTTTGTGTGTGTTGAGTTTGAGGAGTTCATTATAGATCCTGGATATCAACCTTTTGTCTGAAGTACTCACTTTCTAAAAAAGATTTTATCTGAGAGAGTGAGCATGTGTGTGAGAAAGCAAGTGCATCAGCCAGCACAAGTGGGGCCACTGGGGTGTGGGGAAGGGCAGAGGGAGAGGGAGAAGCAGACTCCCTGTTGAGCAGGGGGCCTGAAGCAGGCCCTGATGCCAGGATCCTGGGATCATGACCTGAGCTGAAGCGACTGAGCCACCCAGGCGCCCTACAATTATTCACTTTTATCAGAGATTTGTCTGAGACTTGATTCAAATTCTATCTCAAAAAATGTTCTGCATACTTCTGCTTGGGGTTAGGATATAAAAGACGCTAAAGACCTTCATTCCTGTGGTTAACAAGGCAAAATAAAATTTATACTCTTCTATGGAATTAGTGCAGATGGTCTATACAGGAAACTTGAACTGAATTCCAGAGAGAGATAAGCCCTTTGTAAAAGAGTGAAGAGCTTTGCAACGTCCATACCCTGGGAGGGATGAATGGGGAAGATGTGAGTTGGCAGTAGGATCTAGTCTGCCATCAATGGAGGGAACATACAGGAATGAGAAGGATTATATCAGTTGAGCCTTTAACAAGCAGTGTGGTCTGCTAAGATGGATTGGAACACAAAAATTGCAAATACAAAATCAATCACTGTTCTAACAATTTTCTCCCCCAATTCTGCCCTAATTTTGCGAAAATGGCAGTAGATAGAAAGCTGGGAGTGTAGGCCTATTCATTTTCAGAGTGACTGGATTCTGAAGCCCTAACAAAGCTAAATCCAAAGGCAAACCAACAATATCTGAAAAGGCAGCTCAACCCCTCCTATTTCAAAAACTCATGAGATAAAAAGGTAATGATATTGGAGAGTAGAGATTGGAAATTCAGCTGACTTAAATATAAAGCTGAAGTCCAGCTGCAATTAACTCAAATCTAGAAGGAATCTGAGAGGGGCGCCTGGGTGGCTCAGTGGGTTGGGCTGCTGCCTTCGGCTCGGGTCATGATCTCAGGGTCCTGGGACCGGGTCCTGCGTCGGGCTCTCTGCTCAGCAGGGAGCCTGCTTCCTCCTCTCTCTCTCTCTCTGCCTACTTGTGATCTCTGTCTGTCAAATAAATAAATAAAATCTTTAAAAAAAACAGAAGGAATCTGAGAAATTCTTTCCTGTCACAAAATATAGGACTCAGATTTTGCATTCCATTTCTGATGTGTATGTGTTTTTTCCCTACACAAAGCAATTTTCCAACACCTGCTAGCTATCTTACAATTCAACTCAATTCTGACACTATCTACCTGCAAATAGCTTCCTGTAAGTTAAGGGCACAGTCCTACAAGAATGCCTTCCACTCCCACTTCAGACACCAATTGGAAGTTCAGATTTGTCACTTCTGACTTACCAGATATAAATCAGAGGTTCCAACAATCCCTTCTTTGGGTTTGGCTAGTTTGCTAGAGCGGCTCACAGAACTCAGAGAAACATTTTACTTAGTAGATTACCAGTTTATTATGAAAGGATATAATTCTGCAACAGCCAGATTAAAGAGACACATAGTGCAAAAGACATAGGGGAAGGGGCACATAGCTTCCATGCCCTCTCTGGGCACTCCACAATTCTAGAACCTCCATGTGTTCACCAACCCAAAAGCTCTCTCTGAACTCTGTTGATTTTAGGTATTTAAGGATTTGTTACATAAGCATGATTGATTAAATCTTGGCCATTTGTTATTGAAGTCAATATTTAGTTCTTCCAAAAAAAAAAAAATTTAGTTCTTCTCCCCTCCCCAAAGGCGAGAAGTGAGACTGAAACTTCCAACCCTCTAATCACATAGTTGGTTCCTCTGGTGACTAACCTTCATCCTTAGGTTACCCAGAAAGTTTATAAAAGTCACCTAACATAGCAAAAGATACATTTATTGTTTCCAACATAGGAAATCCTAAGGGTTTTGGGAGATCTGTGCCAGGAATGGGACAAAGACCAAATATATGTATTTATTATTCTAAATCACAATACTGCCAAGGACAGACTTGTATTCTCTGGAATAAAGTAATATTATGTTATAATGTGCAATATTCTTTTTTTTTTTTAATTTCTTTTCAGTGTTCCAGAATTCATTGTTTATGTACCACACCCAGTGCTCCATGCCCTCCATAATACCCACCACCAGGCTCACCCAACCCCCCCCCCGCCACTCCTCCCCTCCAAAACCCTCAGTTTGTTTCTCAGAGTCCACAGTCTCTCAGGGTTTGTCTCCCCCTCCAATTTCCCCCAACTCACTTCTCTCCATCTCCCCATGTCCTCGGTGTTACTCCTTATGCTCAACAAGTAAGCAAACCCATACAATAATTGACTCTCTCTGCTTGAATTATTTCACCCAGCATAATCTCTTCCAGTCCCATCCATGTTGATACAAAAGTTGGGTATTCATCCTTTCTGATGGAGGCATAATACTCCACTGTATATATGGACCATATCTTCTTTATCCATTTGTCCATTGAAGGACACCTTGGCTCTTCCCACAGTTTGGCAACTGTGGCCATTGCTGGTATGAACACTGGGGTACAGAATGCCCTTCTTTTCACTACATCTGTATCTTTGGGGTAAGTACCAAATAGTTGTGCAATGTTCTTTTATAGACATCTAGAATAAACTCTCAAAACGTAAAGACATTTAACTAAGTGTGATACATACAAAAAAAATGTCATAATTGAGGAAAAACAGCCAAGTACTTTGAAATAATTACAGGTGTGTTGAGGAATTTGCAGGACTAGATGGCATACATGGCAAAGAAAATAGGTATTTCAGGAAAGAAATGGGAAATTAAAAAAAAAACAACTTTAGAACTGTAAAATACAAATTCTGACAAAACATTATTCTGACAAAAGATTAATAAACTTGACAGGTCACTAAAAATTAGAGAATGAACAAAAGAAGGCAAAAATTAAGGGTACTTACCCTTGAAAAGGGAATGATACTAGGTGAGACCCACATCTATATGGCTTTCTCTGAGAGCACTTCCAGAATGCACAGCACAGAGCAGACCAATCTCAACCAGAAAGCTGAAGTCTCATTGACCTTGGACTTCAGATATTAAACTCTTCTTGGATCTTTGATTCCTAACCTATGCATGTGTATGGTAAGATATCAAAGATCCAAGGAATAGCACAATAGCTGGTAGTCAAAAAAACTGAACAAAGATTCTGAAAGATACTCCTGAAGAGAAAGTGTTAAGTTGGAGGCCCATTTGGTTAGACTCAAGAAAAAAAAAAAAAAGGAAATTAAACCAAAAGAAAGTTGAGGCTAAATAATGAGAACAATTAAGGCATAAGGCGATAAAAGGGATAAAACATTTTATGAGTATGACATAACCCTGATAACAAATTTATAGGGGACTGCAAGAAAAGAAAATTACAGAAAAAAATCCCTCATTAGATGGACCCCAAATTCCCTAATGATATCAAGTATTTAAGTAAATCAAATTTATGAGAGGATTTATCTCATAAATGCAGGGTTGACTCAACATTTGAAAATCAAACAATGTAATCACATATTAACAACCGAAGGGACAAAAACCATCTAATCATCTTAATAGATGTGGAAGTATATTTGAAAAAAATCCAACAACCATTCATGATTAAAAACTCTCAACAAACTAGGAATAGAAAAATACTTTCTCAACCTAATAAAAAAAAACCTGTAAAAAAAATGCCATACTTAATGGTAGATCAAATGCTTTTACTTCTATGGTCAGGAACAAGGTAAACCTATTTGCTCCCAACACTTCTGCAATATTATACTGGAGGTTCTAGCCAGTGCAATAAAGAGGAAAAAGAAATAAAAGGCATAAAGATTGGAAAATAAGTGAAAACTGTCTTTATTCATAAGTGTCTTTATTCATATTCTTTCCAATTCATAAAGATTGGAAAATAAGTAAAAACTGTCTTTATTCATAAGTGACATAATTGTGTATGTTGAAAATATAAAGGAATCTCAAACTACTAAAACAAATAAGTGAATTTAATAAGTTCGTAAGATTCAAGGTCAATATAAAAAGTATTTCTATATTAGAGCAGCATCCTGAAAAATTTTAAATAAGCAAATATAATAAAGTGGTATTTATAGGATAAAACTAGGTGGTGGGTTCATTGTAAAATTCTTTCAACTTTCCTGTATGATTGAAATATTTTTTTTGATTGAAATTTTTATAATAAAATACTAGAAGCCAAAGATCATAAAATATAACATTGAAAATATTAACATAGGGATGCATTTAATACAAGATATACAAGATCTGACAACTATAAAGTTGCTCAGAGCAACTATAAAGCATTATTCAGAGAGAATAAATATCAAAATGAAAAGATATACCATATTTATGAAGTAGAAGATTCCATGTGGATGCCAGTTCTTTCCAAATGACATACAAAATCAGCAGAACCCAAATTAATTCCAGCAGGCATTTTGTCAATGACAGGCTGATTCTAAAATTTTTATGAATATGCAAAAGACCTGGAATAATCAAAGTAATCTCGAAGGACAGTATTAGAGGACTTCATTACCTCATTTCAAGACTTTCTATAAAGCCACACTAATCAAGATTAGTGTGGTACTGGCAAAAAGACAAACAGATTAATGAAACAGAGGAGTCCAGAAATAGACTTATAGATTGATTTTTTAAAACTAAAATGCCAAAAAAGTTAATGGAGAAAGAACTGTTTTTAAACAAATGGTGCTAGAACTGGATTATTTAAATTATATGACATTCTGGAAAAGGCAAAACCAGAGAAAGTAAAAAGGTCAGGGCTGGAGGGATAGAAGAATGAATAGATGGAACAGTAAGGGATTTTTAGGGCAGTAAAACTACTCTATAGGACACTATAGTGGTAGGTACAAGTCATTATACACTTGTCAAAAACCACAGAATGTGTAACACCAAAAGTTAATCCTAATGTAAAGAATGGACTTTGGGTGAGAATGTGTTAATAATGTAGGTTCACTGACTATAATAAATATATAAGTAAATGTATAGCTCTGGTACAAGATGTTGATAGTATGGGAGGGTGTGCAAGGAGAGCGGGTATATGGGAAATCTCTACCTTCCTCAGCGAATTTTGCTGTGAACCCAGAACTGTCCCCCAAAATAAAGTGCATTTCTAAGAAAGTAACACATTGTTGACACACACAACAACCATTTCAAGATCTTTACGCTGATGAAAAAGAAACCAGACTTAAAAGGATTCATGGTATATGATTCCATTTATATAAAGTTAACAATAAGCAAAACTAATGTATATTGATGCAAACTGGAGCAGTGGTTGCCTCTGGGTAGGGCATCATGCCAAAGGGGCAAGAGGCAGCTTTCTAGGGTAATGGAAATGTTCTATAGCTTTTTTGGTTACACAGGTATCCACATTTGTCAAAACTTATCAAACTACAGCTGTAAGATCTGTACATTTTACTATATATGTTATATCTCAATTCTAAAAAGTAAATTTTAATTTTTATTTATTTATAAGATTTTATTTATGAATTTGAAGAGAAAAAGAGCAAGCACAAGCAGGGGAAGGGTAGAGGGAGAAGCAGACACCTTGCTGAGTGGGGAGCCTAATGTGGCATTCGAACCTAGGACTCTGGGATCATGACCCGAGTCAAAGGCAGACACTTAATGGACTGAGCCACGTAAGTGCCCTAAAAAGTAAATTTTTAGAAAATTCAACATAATTAGGGGCACCTCCCTGGCTCAGAAGAGCCAGAAGAGCATGAAACTCTTAATCTCAGGGTTGTGAGTTCAAGCCCCACAATGGATGTAGAGATTACTAAAAAATAAATTTAAAAAATTCGGCACAATTACAAACCATTTACACACCTATTAAAGTGGCAAAATAAAACAAGAAACTGACAATATGGAGACCTGATGTGAATGCAGAACAACTGGAATTTTCATACTTTGTTGGTGGGAATATAGAATGGTATAACCACTTTGGAAAAAGGTTTTCTATAATATTAAACAAATACTTATGGCCTACCAAGCCCAGTCCCAGGCATTTACCCAAGAGGAAGTAAAATTATGTTCACATGAAAACCTGACACAAATGTTTACAGCAGCTCTATTCATGAGGGCCCAAACCAAGAGCCCATCCACATGTCCATGACTTGGTCTATGAATAAATAATACCAATTCATACAACACAATACTGTTCAGCAATGAGAAGACATAAATTAACAACCTGGATGAATTTCAAAAGCAGTGTTATGTTAACCCATCCTCAAATGGCTACACAGAAATATATGGTTTCTTTTATATGATATTCTGGAAGAGACAACACCACAGGACAGAGAACAGATTAAGTTGTTGCCAGGGGCTGGGGGAAGACTGACACAAAAGGGCATGTGAGAACTTCTGGAGATTATAAAACTTCTCTATTTTGACTGGAGTAATGGGTACATCAGGATTCACAGAGCTGCATATCTAAAAAGATTAACTTTAACCCAAGTTTTACCTCAATAAACTTGGCTTTAAGGTAGAAAGTAGAGGAACCTGTCTGGCTCAGTTAGTAGAGCATGTGACTCTTGATCTTGGAGTTTTAAGTGAGCCCCATGTTGGGTATAGAGATTATTAAAAATAAAAGTTTAAAAAATAGAAAAAATAAAAAGAGAAAGTCAACTTACAAACCAGTAAATGGAAAACTTAATTCAAACTGAAGTTCTAGGGATGCCTGGGTGGCTCAGTTGGTTAAGCAGTTGCCTTCGGCTCAGGTCATGATCCCAGCGTCCTGGGATCGAGTCCCGCATCGGACTCTTTGCTCAGTGGGGAGCCTGCTTCTCCTGCTGCCTCTGCCTGCCATTCTGTCTGCCTGTGCTCACTCTCTCCCCCTCTCTCTCTCTGATAAATAAATAAAATCTTAAACAAAAACAAACAAAAAAAACAAACTGAAGTTCTAACTAACTCAATGCAAAGAATCTGACCTGATTTGTAAAAGCGAACAAACAAAAACAAGAGCATTGTCACAAGAAAAACTCTTCCCCAAAACTACTGCCTGGGAAAAGGAAAGGGGCTTACTACTGCAAACACTGATAAGCAGTGGAGCACAAAGTCTGAAGTTTTGGAGGTTTTGCCTGGTAGGTTTGGCAGTGGGAAAGGAGGATGGAAGCCTGGGAGCAGGCCGTGTGGTCTCAGGATCCCCACAGTCCCACAGGAAGAAACAATTTTCCTGCTTACAGTGCATTTGGGAGAGGGGACACAATTGCTCTGGGGACAAAAGACCTCATAAGCACTACTGAGCTGCCCTGTTCCCCTGCATAGGGACAAAGACACTAGGTGAGGGCAGCAAACCACGGTGCTGTCTTTTTGCCGATCTTTACCATAAACTCCAAACTGCTGTACTATCAAACTACTGACTTCTGGGACAAACTGGCAAATGGCAAAAGCGTGGGGAGACCACCACCCAAAGAATCAGCATTGCGCCTCAGGGATCTCTAAAATTTGGAGTTTTGAAACTCAGCTCCGTGCCTGAGGTAAAACACAGGAGTACTGTACCACCTAGCAGGCGGACAGCTCGGAGGCAGGCAGGGTGAAGGCAGGGATCTGAAGGAAGCTGGGGACACAAGAAAGGTGATTGATCTTTTGTGAGAGTTTCCTGAAGAGTAGTGGGTATGAACTCAGGGATCAAGAGAAGATGGCAATCCCATTCCCCCTACTGCCCTCCAACCCCCACCCATCAGCACTGAATTAGTATCTTTAAATAGTCACTTTGAATGTAAAATGGACTAAATGCTCCAATCAAAAGACATAGAGTATTAGAAGGAATAAAAAACAAGACCGTCTATATGCTGCCTACAAGAGACTCATTTTAGACCTAAAGATACCTATGGATTTAAGGCGAGGGGGTGGAGAACCATTTATCGTTACTGGATATCAAAAGAAAGCCAGAGTAGCCATGTTTATAACAGACTACATTTTTTTTTTTTATTTTTTAAAGATTTTATTCATTTGACACAGAGAGGGAACACAAGCAGGGGGAGTAGGAGAGGGAGAAGCAGGTCTCGGGCTGAGCAGGGAGCCCAATGTTGGGCTCAATCCCAGGACCCTGGGATCATGACCTGAGCCAAAGGCAGATGCTTAATGACTGAGCCACCCAGGTGCCCCCAGACTACATTTTATTTTTATTTTTAATTTTTATTTATTTATTTTTTAAAGATTTTATTTATTTATTTGACAGAGAGAGAGATCACAAGTAGGCAGAGAGAGAGAGGAGGAGGAAGCAGGCTCCCTGCTGAGCAGAGAGCCCGATGTGGGACTCGATCCCAGGACCCTGAGATCATGACCTGAGCCGAAGGCAGCGGCTTAACCCACTGAGCCACCCAGGCGCCCCCCAGACTACATTTTAAACCAAAGACTGTAATAAGAGATGAAGAAGGGTACTATATTATAATTAAGGGGTCTATCAAACAAGTATATCTAATAATTGTAAATATTTATGCCCCCAACTTGGGAGCACCCAAACGTATAAATCAATTAATAACAAACATAAAGAAACTCACTGATAATACAGTGATAACAGAGGATTTTAACACCCCACTCACAGCAATAGACAGATCACCTAGGCAGAAAATCAACACGGACAATGGCTTTGAGTGATACTGAACGAGATGGTCCTAACAGATATATTCAGAACATTTCATCCTAAAGCAGAGGAAAACACATTCTTTTCAAGTGCACATGGAACATTCTCCAGAACAGATCACATACTGGGTCATAAATCAGGACTCCACAAGTATAAAAAGATAAAGATTATACCACGCATATTTTCAGATCACAACACTATGAAACTTGAGGTCAACCACAAGAAAAAATTTGAAAAGACTACAAATGCATGAAGATGAAAGAACATCATACTAATGAAAGAATGGGTAAAAGAGGAAATAAAAGAAATTAAAAAAAAACACATGGAAGCAAATCAGAATGAAAACATGACAGTCCAAAACCTTTGCGATGCAGCAAAGGTGGCCCTAAGAGGTAAGTATATTGTAATACAGGCCTTCCTCAAGAGGCAAGAAGAGTCTCTTACATTGTTGGTGTGAATGCAAATTGGTGCAGTCACTCTGGAAAACAGTATGGAGGTTCCTCAAAAAATTAAAATAGATCTACCCTATGACTCAGCAATTGCACCACTACATATTTATCTAAAGGGTACAGACATGGTGATTCAAAGGGGGCACATGCACCCCAATGTTTACAGCAATATCCACAATAGCCAAAATATGGAAAGAGCACAAATGTCCATCAATAGATGAATGAATAAAGATGTGATATATATGGAGAGAGTGGTATATACTCAGCCATCAAAAGGAATGAAATCTTGCCATTTTCAATGACATGTGGATGGAACTAGAGGGTATTATGCTAAGGGAGATAAGTCAGTCAGAGAAAGACAAATACCATATGATTTCATTCCTACGTGGAATTTAAGAAACAAAACAGATGAACATAGGGGGGAAGAGAAGGAAAAATAAAACAAAATCAGAGAGGGATCATAAGAGACTCTTATCTATAGGGAACAAATTGAAGGTTGCTGGAAGGCAGGTGGGTTTTAGGGATGGATAACTGGGTGATGGGAATTAAGGAAAGTGCTTTAAGTAGAGCTGTCAGTGATGAATCACTAAATTCTACCCCTGAAATTAATAATAGAGTACATGTTAACCTACTTGAATTTAAATAAGACCTAAAAAAATAACAACAACAACAAAAAAACAGAAACAAAGAAAAACTATACAAAAGTTTCTGTGGCCAAGCAAAAGGAGAATAGAATCTAAAATGCTTTCTTTTTAGGCTGCATTTCCAAATATGACATAATTCACACTTAAATACACATAAATGTATTTTACAGTAGGACATATAAGTATAAACAGCTTATATACATTTTGCTTTATTGATATAATTTTATACACATAGGCTTATATACTATGCGATAATCTCCAAAGAAAACACCTATAAATGTACTTGTCTAGACAATATAGACAACTTTTTAAAATGAACCAAAATAGAGATTCTGATTTCTCAGCTGCATGTGGTGGAATTATTTATGTATAAAGATCAAATCTTAGGTATTTACTACATTAAAGAGATTTAACTTTGTTCCATGCCAGCCATGAGTGACAGTGCGAGAGACTCCACTGTGGAAAGAATAAAAATAAGGTTAAAAAATAGGTTTAAATATTTGAAAATAAGGCTTCAATAATTTCAGAACTGAAAGTATTTGACTTTCCAATTTTTAATTATTTTAAATGTAAATAAAGATGATAATTGGCTTATTAAATACAAATTGAAAAAGTAGCATTTATTTCATATTTCAAATTAATGTTGAAAACAAAACACCTGGCATTTCACTGAACAAATCACAGTTGTCCCCTATGTTATAGAATCTGGAGTCAGTTCATAACAAAATGCTATGTTCTGTGAGATTAAGAGTCACTTATGGTTTGTGTCCCTCCCAATTCCATCTTGTTTCATTGTTTATAAAAAATTAAAAATTAAAAAAAAAAAAGCTATGTTCTAATCTATGAATGGATCCTATTTGCGTAACAATCACCCAGAGCAAAAATGGGCGAGTAAGTCAGTGTTTCCTCTAACATTTTTCTAACAGAATTTTTAAAAATGTTCAGCTATTCTTAACTAGTACATCATGATTAGAATATGCAGAAAAAGGAAAGAGATTAACCCTGCATGCTTAAAAAAAAAAAAAAAAAGGCCGTGCAAAGAGAGATTACTTAGTCTTCTGTTTCTACAAATGAAACAGATCTCTCCTCCCTGTGACTCAATCCACAGACTTGTCTCCTCACATGGTATTTTGAACACCTGTACTTTTGAAATCGCCAAAACAAAACAAAAACCTCAATTCTTATTTTTTGAAAAGAAATAATTATAAAATCTATGCGTAATAGTAAAATATGACTGAGATCTAGTCTGCCATCTGCTTTACTTAGTAATAGTTCTAGAGGGACGCCTGGGTGGCTCAGTGGGTTAAAGCCTCAGCCCTCCGCTCAGGTCATGATCCCAGAGTCCTGGGATCCAGCCCCACATCCTACTCTCTGCTCAGCGGGGAGCCTGCTTCCCTTCCTCTCTCTCTGCCTGCCTCTCTGCCTACTTGTGATCTCTGTCTGTCAAATAAATAAATAAATAAAATCTTAAAAAAAAAAAAACAGTTCTAGAAATCCACTAGTGTAACATATCATATACTAAAAAGCAATATCTTTAGTCCCAGCGTTTTACATCCGATATTCACTCACCACATTGTGATTCTGAAAAAACAAGTCAAAGCATGGCACAACTGCTGAGGGATTTTTTTATGTTGGAAATGGTGAAATTTTCTAATTCTTCATGAGATTAGTACCAAAATAGTAACATTAGCCTTAGGTACAAGAAAATATAAAAGCGGTTAATAATTTAACATGGTATACTCACGATGGGGAAAGGATCCTCTACAGACAGCTTTGTTTAAAATGGTTACAAGAAACATATGGCAGTTTTTAAAGTCGGACTCCATTTTCTCTATAGATTCCATTCTAGGAAAGAAAGTAAACTGCAATTTAGTAAGTATATAAAGGGTTAAGGGTAGGCTACAAAATGCCTTTGGATTAATTTCAAATGTACTTCAGTTTAATTTCCTAAGTCTAAAGATTATGAAATATAAAATTTCCTCTCCCACTTTAAAATATAAATTTTCCAAATATTTGAAGGAAAAAGTCATTATGACATATAACTATGCTCTTTTTGGGTGGTACTGAGTTCTGAAGCTGGGATGACTGGGGATGTTCCGTTTTCCATTACACATTTCTGTATTTTTCCTTTGCATATCTTCTTTATGAAACAACAAATACATTAAAGATATAAAACCCTACATTTTAAAGTTATTAAAAAATGGGAAGGAAAAATCAAGTAAGACGAAATCAGAGAAGGAGACAAACCATCAGAGACTCTTAACTATAGGGCACAAACAGAATTGCTGGGGGGGGGCGGGTGGGAGGATAGGGTAATTGGGTGATGGGCATTAAGGAGGCTGCATGATGAAGTGAGTACTGGGTGTTATATGCAACTAATGAATTACTGAACTCTAACTGAAACTAATGATACACTATATGTTAACAAATTGAATTTAAATAAAATTTATAAAAAATAAAATCTTTAAAAAAATAAAAACTTTATTATGGACAATATGGAACGTACATAGGAGAGAGTGCAGAGGACACTCACATACCCACATCCAGCCTCAGCAGTCATCTACTGCAAAGAGGCTCTGTGCATAGCCCATATCCACCACATATAGAAACAAATTTGAGACCTCATAGCCCTTTGGTCATAAATATTTCAGTGTGTATACATTAAAGATACAGACTCCTTTTAAAACAGCCACAATACAATGA
Organism: Mustela erminea; assembly: GCF_009829155.1. Classification (NCBI taxonomy): domain Eukaryota; kingdom Metazoa; phylum Chordata; class Mammalia; order Carnivora; family Mustelidae; genus Mustela; species Mustela erminea. The sequence goes on from NC_045618.1 coordinate 28,254,345, forward strand.
ATACTGTTATGCTGAAAAGATATTAAAAAAAAAAAAACACCATAATACCATTTGCTTGAAAATATTTAACAATGATTTTTTAATATCACCAAATAACCAGTGTTCAAAATTCACATTGCTTTTGAAATTTTTCACTCTTCTACTCTACATCTGAATCAGGATCAATTAATTTCCATAAACTATAATGGCTCATAATGCTTCTAAAGTCTTCCTTACTCCGTGTTGTTGTTCTCACAATTTACTTTTTGAAGAAATTGAAACAATTCAATTTTAGCCAAGCAAATGCAGCAGTGTTATTATTTCCACCTCTATGTCCCAGTGATATGGAAAGAAAAATGTGCTTTACATACTTTGAGACAGCCATAACAAAGCAAGTAAGAATTTTATTTTCATCCTGCAATTAAGAATTCTAAACTACACTTAGTTTCCTTATTCAGAGCATTCTGAAACAGCGTAGATTAAGGTTTTAATTTTTTTTTTTTAAAGATTTTATTTATTTGTCAGAGAGAGAGCGAGCGAGAGCGAGCACAGGCAGACAGAGTGGAAGGCAGAGTCAGAGGGAGAAGCAGGCTCCCTCCGGAGCAAGGAGCCCGATGTGGGACTCGATCCCAGGACGCTGGGATCATGACCTGAGCCGAAGGCAGCTGCTTAACCAACTGATCCACCCAGGCATCCCAAGGTTTTAATTTTGATTAGCACTATCATGAATTCTTACCTCCTTACTGACATGTACAAGCTATTATTCCAACAGTCTGGTCAATCAGACTTGCACTTTCATTTTAGGGAAGTAACAGAGGAATTATCATGAATTTTATGAACAAGACAGGGACAAACTACTGAACTGTACATTAACAGTAGAGGATGGCACTTTAGATATGAAAAGCAAGCTCCTGGCTCCACAACTGTCCTCTGACTTTATGGCATCTGTCTTTCTGTATGATTCTGGACAATACTCTATCAAGACATGCAGAATTTGCTTTAAAATAATTCAGCAAGTTATGAATGGAGTTGGGCACCTAAAGTTTGTTAGGCAGTTTGCTCTAATTGTGTATGTTTCAAAGTATTCATAATGAACAAAACTTTTACAAGTAAACATGAATGCAATCTAAGAATATCTACTTGTTCCAATTAAAATTTTCAGGTAATTGTTTTACAACTCAAAAAAAACTGCACACTTTTGATGCTGCCTAGTTAAAATGAAAAAGTTCAACTCTTACTTTCGTATATGTAATATATGATATGTGATATGTGACATGGGATATGTGATATAAGTGATATGTAATATATTGCACCAAGATGTAAAAAGACTCCCAGAATGTACTTTACAAAAAAGTTTTGAGAATAAAGCCAGTTTAAAAATTTTTTAAAATTTAAATTCAATTTAATTAACATATCCTGTATTATTAGTTTCTGTGGTAGAATCAGTGATTCCTCAATTGCATTCAACATCCACTGCTCTTAACTTCAAGTCCTTTCCTTAATGTCCATCACCTAGTTACCCCATCCCTAAACCCACCTCCCCACCAGCCACCCTCAGTTTGTTCCCTATAGTTGTTCGTTATGGTTTGTCTCCCTCTTTTGCTCTTATTTTTATTTTGCTTAGCATGATACCCTCTAGTTCCATCCATATGTTGTTGCAAATGGCAAGATTTCATTCTTTTTTTTTTTAATTTAATATCAAGAGTGTAATACAAAAGCCCCAAATACAATGAAGGAAACACATTCCCCCATTAATACCAACAACAATGCTCTTTCAACATGTGCCTGTTGAATGGAATGGGGATTTAATTTCACTACTGAAAAAAAATAATGCAGTGAGTCTCTTCACAGCCAATATCCTTATACAATCTAGTAGTGAAATGAATGTTTATAATGCTTCAAACAGTTTCAACCTGCAGTTTGATACCACATCTTTTTGTTTGTACAGTCCTCAGTAAGATGATCTACAGTAATAGCAACCATTCAAAGAACAAACCATTGATTAAAACCACACTGATTTAAGGCTCAATCAAGTAATATAGAGCCCCAAACTAAATGGTTAAATATATGAACTACTTGTATTGAAATCTATTATTTGATTCTCTCATGACTATTAAATTGGTTCTTAGCAAATAAACTCTTTAAAGGCAAAATTCACCTCATTTGAGTTTTGACCCAGAAGTTCAACAACAATCACGAAGTCCGCAGTCTTATTGGCAAAACTGATATACAGTGTCTCTAAGTCACTATGCTCAAGGTTAAGAGCGATGCATATTCCATTTTTACATTTTACTGGAATTTTACATGTTCAATTCATGATTTTAAATCTCTAGGTTTTCGTTCCTCCAAACTGTCTGAAGACACAGTGTGCCACAGACTTAAGACTTCTGTTTCTCTCTCTATTTTCTTCAAACAGAAACATTTATCAAGTGTCTACATGTTCTAGAAGGGGAATTTTTCGGAGGTGGCCACTTCTTCGGAATAGTCCGACGCCATCAGGCCTCTGAAGCAAGAGGAGGGGGAAGAGAAAAAAGCTGAAACACAAGGTTCATCTGGTAAGTTTTACATTAACCATTACAAGCTGGATAGTATAAGAATGTGGCTTTTTTGGCTCAAAAAGTCTGAGTCTTGGTGTGGAAACGAGTACTTGGCTGTCCCACCACAGCTTTCTCGTAGTGGGACTGTCAGGGAAGTCTTGACTGGGGAGTATGATTTGTTTACCTATCAGGCGTAAACTTCCAGGCACTCAGTTCATTTTGGGCTTGTTCCAGTTTGTCTTTAGTCTGTTCCAGTTCACCTTTCATTTTTAGGAAAAACAAGTTGATCCCTGGGTCTACCATTGTTGATCTCAGCTGGGCAACGCTAGGCTGCTGGACTTGCTTGAGGTACTGGATTTGAGTTGTACACTCTTGCATCTCTTGCTCCTTGGTTGCTAGTCGCATTAAAAGGATGTTTTCCCTGCGAGCAGACTCTTGTTGCTGTTGCTTTAATTTTTCTTCAGATTCCCTTAACCCAGTGACACCATTAGAATTAAGATCTGTGTACTTGCCCTCCAAAGCTTGGACATATGCTTCATATTGTTTCCATCTTAGAATTAACTCATCTCGTGCCATAACTTTGAAGTCTGTTTCACTCAGCCGAACCTTTTTGGGAAGAGGTTCCTCGTTGGTCATCTTGAATCCTCTCCAGACGGAGGCCGCGCCGGCGCCGCCCAGTCACATAGGCCAAGGCCGCGCTGCCCGCTCGCCAGCCGGGCCTCCAGACCGCACTACCCCCAGCCCCCGCGCTCCTCCAAGATTTCATTCTTTTTGATGTTTGAGTAATATACCATTCTTTGTGTGTGTGTGTATGTGTATACACCACATCTTCTTTGCTCATTTATCTGTCGATGGACATCTGGACTCTTTCCATATTTTGGCTATTGAGGACATTGCTAGTATGAACATGGGGGTGCATGTGTCCTTTTAAATCACTATGTCTGTACCCTTTGGATAAATATGTAGTGGTACAACTGCTGGGCTGTAGGGTGGCTCTGGGCTGTAGGGTAGCTCTATTTTAACTTTTTTTTTTTTTTAAGATTTTATTTATTTGAAAGAGATCACAAGTAGGTGGAGAGACAGCAGAGAGAGAGGAGGAAGCAGGCTCCCCACTGAGCAGAAAGCCCGATGCAGAGCTCGATCCCAGGACCCTGAGATCATGACCTGAGCCGAAGGCAGTGGCTTAACCCACTGAGCCACCCAGGCGCCCCTATTTTAACTTTTTGAGGAACTTCCATACTGTTTTCCAGAGTGACTGCACCATTTACATTCCCACCAACAATGCAAGAGGATTCCCTTTTCTCCACATCCTTGCCAACATCTGTTCCTTCCTGACTGGTTAATTTTTAGTCATTCTGCCTGGTATGAGGTGGTATTTCATTGTGGTTTTGATTTCTATTTCCCTGATACTGAGTGATACTGAGCATTTTTTCCTGTGACTACTGGCCATTTGTATGTCTTCTTTGGAGAAATCTTTCATGTTTTCTGCACATTTCTTGACTGGGTTGTTTTTTGGGTGTTGAGTTTGATTAGTTCTTCTTCTTTTTTTTTTTTTTAAATAAGATTTTATTTGTCAGAGACAGACTGAGAGAGTGAGAGAGCACAAGTAGGGGGAGTGGCAGGCAGTGGAGAAGCAGGGTCCTGGGATCCTGACCTGAGCTGAAGCCGGACACTTAATGACCAAGGTACCCAGGTGTCCCTTTTAAGTTTGGATACTAGCCCTTTATCTGATGTCATTTGTGAATATCTTCTCCCATTCCATAGGCTGCCTTTAGTTTTGCTGAAGTTTTGCTGTGCAGAAGCTTTTTATCTTGATGAACTCCCAATAGTTAATTTTTGCTTTTCTTTCCCCTGCCTTTGGAGATGTGTCTAGCAAGAAGTTGCTGCCTCTGTTCTCTTTTAGGAATTTAATGGATTCTTGTTTCACATTTAGGTCTTTCATTCATTTTGAGTTTATTTTTGTGTATGGGGTAAGAAAGTGGTCCAGTTTCATTCTGCATGTGGCTGTCCTATTTTCCCAATACCATCTGTTGAAGAGACTGTCTTTTCTCCACTGGATATTCTTTCCTGCTTTGTTGATTAGTTGGCCATGCAGTTGAGGGTCCATTTCTGGGTTATCTACTCTGTTCCATGATCTTTGTGTTTATTCTTATGGCAGTACCATATTGTCTTGATGATTACAGTTTGTAATACAGTGTGAAGTCTGGAACTGGGATGCCTCCAGCTCTGCCTTTCTTTTTCAACATTCCTTTGGCTACTCAAGGTCTTTTCTAGCTTCCATACAAATTTTAGGATTGTTTGCTACAGCTCTGTGAAAAATGCGAGTGGTGTTTCGGTAGGGATGATTGCTCTGGGTAGCAGACATTTTATTTTTTTTTTTTTTATTTTTTTTTATTTTTTTTTTTTTTTAAAGATTTTATTTATTTATTTGACAGAGAGAGATCACAAGTAGGCAGAGAGGCAGGCAGAGAGAGAGAGAGGAGGAAGCAGGCTCCCTGCTGAGCAGAGAGCCGGATGCGGGACTCGATCCAAGGACCCTGAGATCATGACCTGAGCCGAAAGCAGCGGCTTAACCCACTGAGCCACCCAGGCGTCCCAGGGTAGCAGACATTTTAAACAGTATTTGTTCTTCTAATACATAAGCATGGATTGTTTTCCAATTTTTTTCTTAAGTGTTCTATAGTTTTCGGAGTACAGATCCTTTTACTCTCTGATTAGGTTTATTCCTAAGTATCTTATGGTTTTTGGTGCAATTGTAAATGGGATCAATTCCTTGATTTTTCTTTTTTATGTCTCATTGTTGGTATACAGAAATGTGATCAACTTCTGTACATTGATTTTATATCGGCCACTTTGCTGAATTCCTGTATGAGTCCTAACAGTTTCTGGGTGGAGTCTTTTAGGTTTTCAACATAGATTATCATGTCATCTGTGAGTGAAAGTTTGACTTCTTTGCCAATTTGGATACCTTTTATTTCTTTTTGTTTTCTGTTGAGGCTAGAACTGCCAGTACAATGTTGAATAGCAGTGGTGAGAATGGGCATCCCTGTTATGTTTCTGACCCTAGGGGACAAACTCTGAGTTCTTCCCCCTTGAGGATGACATTTGCTGTGGGTCTTCTGAATGTTGAGGAATGTTCCCTCTATCCCTACTTTTTGAAGATTTTAATATAGAAAGGATGCTCTATTTTGTCAAATGCTTTTTCTGCATCAACTGAGAGAATCATGTGGTTGTCTTTTCTTTTATTAATGTGGTGCATGATCTTGATTGATTTGTGGATGTTGAACAACATCCGCAGACCAGGAATAAATCCCACTTCGTCCTGCTGAATAATCCTTTTGATGTATTGTTGACTTCTTTTTCTTATATTTTTTATTAATATATAATATATTATTTGTATGGTTAGATTCTATTAGCTAGTATCTTGGTGAGAATTTTTGCATCCATCTTCATCAGAGATTTGGTTGGTAATTCTCTTTTGGTGGGGTCTTTAGTTTTTGGGATCAAGGTAATGCTGGCCTCATAGAGTGAGTGTGGAAGTTTTCCTTTCATTTCTGTTTTTTCACACAGCTTCAGAAGAATAGGTATTAACTCTTTAAATTTTTGGTAGAATTCTGCTGGGAGGCTATCTGGCCCTGGACTCTTGCTTGTTGGGAGATTTTTGATTACTGCTTCAATTTCATTGCTGGTTATGGGTCTATTCAGGTTTTCTATTTCTTCCTGTTTTAGTTTTGGTAATTGTAAGTTTCTAGGAATGCATCCATTTCTTCCAGATGGCCCAATTTGTTGCCATATAGTTGTGCATAATATTCTCTTATAATTGTTCGGTTTTTTTCCAGTGTTGGTTCTGATTTCTCCTCTTTCATTCATGATTTTATTGCTTTGGGTCCTTTCTCTTTTCTTTTTGATCATCTGGCTAGTGGGTTATCAATCTTATTAATTCTTTGATGGAAACAGCTACTAGTTTCATTGATTTATTATTTTTTTATTTCTAGGTCATTGATTTCTGCTACAATTTTTATTTCTCATCTCCTGCTGGTTAGGCTTTGCTACTCTTTTCCCAGATCCTTTAGGTGTAAGGCTAGGTTCTGAATTTGAAACTTTTCTTGCTACTTGAGGAAGGCTTGTATTGCTATATACTTCCCTCTTATAATCAGTTTTGCTGTATCTGAAGTGTTTTTGAACTGTCATGTTTTCATTTTCTTCCACATGTTTTTAAAATTCTTCTTAATTTCATGGTTGACCCATTCATTCCTTAGTAGGATGCTCTTTAACCTCCAAGTGTTTGTGTTCCTTCCAAATTTTCTCTGGTGATTAAATTCAAATTTTAAAGCACTATGGTCTGAAGTAGGCATGGCATAATCTCAGTCTTCTAGTACCAGCTGAGACCTGATTTGTGACCCAGTATGTCATCTATTCTGGAGAATGTTCCATGTGTACTTGAGAAGAATGTGTATTCTGTTGCTTTAGGATGAAATGCTCTGAATATATCTGTGAAGTCCATCTGGTCCATTATGTCTTTCAAAGCCCTTGTTTCCTTGCTGATTTTCTGCTTAGATGATCTGTCCATTGCTTTGAGTGGAGTGTTAAAGTCCCCTACTGTTTTTATATTATTATCAATGTATTTCCTCAATTTTGTTATTAATTGGTTTATATATTTGGCTGTACACATGTTAGGAGATAAATACTTACAACTGTTAGATCTTCTTATTGGATAGACCCTTTAATTATGATACAGTATCCTTCATCTCTTATTACAGTCTTAGATTGAAAATCTAGTTTATCTAAGGATCTAGTTTATCTAAGTCATCCTTAGATAACTCTGGCTTTCTTTTGATGCCCATTAACATGATAAATGGTTCTCCACCCCTTCCCTTTCAATGTGGAGGTGTTGATGGATCTAAAACGAGTCTCTTGTAATCAGCATATTGATGGGTCTTGTTCTTTTATATACTAATACCCTCTGTCTTATGATTATTTAGTCCATTTACATTGAGTTATTATTTAAAGATATGAATTTAGTGTCATTGTATTACTTGCAAAGTCACTGTACTTGTAGACTGCCTATTATTTCTTGGTCTTTGATAAGTTTTGGGCTCTATCTTTGCTCAAAGGATTCTCTTTAATATTTCTTGCAGGGCTGGTTTAGTGTTCACAAATTCCTTTGGTTTTTGTTTTCCTGGATACTCTTTATCTCTCCTCTTCTGAATGACAGCCTTGCTGGATATTTTTGGCTGCATATTTCTCCCATTTAGTACACTGATTATATAACATGCCAGTCCTTTTGGACTGCCAGTTCTCTGTGCCCAGGTCTGCCACCAGCCTTATATTTGTATCCTTGCAGATTCAGGACCTCTTTTCCAGAGTGGCTTTCAGAATTCTCTCTTTATTTCTGAAATCTGCAAGCTTCACTATTATATGTCAAGGGGTTGACCTATTTTTATTGATTTTTGAGGGTGGAGTTCTCTGTGGTTCCTGGATTTGAATGCTTGTTTTCTTCCCCAGATTAGGGAAGTTCTCAGCTATAATTTGTTCAACCTTAATTCAACCTATAAACCTTCTGCCCCTCTCTCTCTCTTCATTTTTGGGGACCCCTATTGTCTGCATATTATTTTGCTTTCAGGAATTGCTAATTTCTTGCAGTCTCCCTTTGTGATCCAGTAGTTATCTTTCTCTCTTCTTTTCAGCTTCCTTATTTTCCATCATTTTGTCTTCTGTATCACTAACTTCTCCTCTGCCTCATTCATCCTTGGCATTAGAGACTCCAGTTTTGACTGCATCCCAGTAATAGCATTTTTAGTTTTGGCCTGATTAAATTTTAGCTTTTATTTCTCCAGTAAGGGATTTTATAGTGTCTCCTATGGTTTTTTCAAGCCCAGCCAGTATCTTTTTAATCACTTCAAATTCTAATTCAGACATCTTACTTATATCCATATTTAAATTCCTGGCATTGAGTGCTACCCCTGTTCTTTCTTTCATGCTGAATTTCTCCATCTGGTCATTATGTCCAGAAAAGAATAAAAGAAAGAGAAAAGACAACATACCAACAAGAACAACAGAAAAAAAAAAATAACAAAACAAACCAGAAGAAAATAAAAACAAGACAAAATAAGAAAAAAAAAAAACCCCACAAATAAACTGAATGAAACAAAATACTAGATCCTGGGTTTATTTTGGTCTGCTTATTAAAAGAAACGAGATTCCTAAATAGGAAAGAAAGGAAAATATATATATGAAAATAAAGTAAAATAAAAAAGGAAAATAAAAGTAAAGTAAGATAAAATATACAATGTATAAAAGTAAATATATGTATATAAAACATACAGGTAAAAGTTAAAATAATTGAAAAAATAAGAAAACAGCATAGAAAAAATAAAACTGAAAGACTAAAGAATAATAAACTGCAAATGTTATATACGGTTTTCCCCACAAGCTGAAGTTGTGCAGTTCTGTATGATCAGTGAATTTGGTGCTGGTTGGATGTTCCTGTTGGTCATCTTGGGGAGAGGCCAATTGTGCTGATTCTCAGGTGCCCTTGTGGTGGTGAAATTGCACTTCCCTTGCTAGGGGGCCAAGCTCAGTGTTAGCGGTTCTAAATTCCACTTTGTGGTGCTGTTTTGCTCCTTGAAGGGTTTCAGCACCAATGGGGGCAGGGAATGAAAATGGCGGCGCCCCACTCTCTAGCCCCAGAACTGAAAGTTTGTGCTGCCCACTCTTCAGTGAGCCGTCAAAGAAAAGCAGTCATTCATAAGCCAGTTTTAAAAGGGAAACTGAAATGGTCAAAACGCAGAGGCTCCACAAGCTACATACTTACTTCCATGCTCCCAGACCTGCTTGCCAACCATCTGCAAACATGAGAGCCAAATTCAATACCTTCATGATGGCTTCTTTCACAAAACTGACCTAGAGATTAAAGCCACAGACAGAATATAGGCTCTGTAACTATGTGTGGACACTGACACCAACACTTTTATTCAATCTACATGAGTCACAGAAAAAGTTCATCAATGCAATGACAGCCTTCAATATAATATGGAAGGGTGCTGGTTGTGAATAAGTGCACCTGGAATCAGGCCACATATCTAATGCACCTGTGATATAGGGAGTATTAGCAGCAGAGTCTGACCAACAGAGCAAGTGACTATTTCCTCGGCTGGCCATTTAAATGCACCAACAAAAGGGAGCAAGTAATCTAATGGCTATAAATTGACTTAATTCTGTATATTCTCACTAAGCTGGTTGCACTTCCTGACTAAAGCACTACTATTCCACAACTGCAGACACAATCTTCCAATTGAATCTAAGTGCAGTGCAGGGTGCAGATGACTGTAATACAGTTCATATCTGTTTCTCTTAGATATAATTTCTCGTAATATGGCACAAATTTGTAACTTAATTTAGTCATTCCTGATAGACTATTCTGCTTATTAAGTATAAAATTCTGAAGTGGAGAGACAATCTCCCTTGGCCAGCTTCATTCCTGCCTCATGGCCAAATCTGCAGACACCATCTCACGTACCTTTTCTCTCAGCAAACAACGATCATGGATGGTTGATAAGTATCTATAGTGAATCTTAATCAACTGATCTAAATCCTTGGCTTCCTCGACTTGATGTTGAAACTCCAGCCCTGTACTGTGAAGAATCTTGAAGAGAAAGATGAAAAGTTTATTAATCATCAGACTTCTATGAAGACGTGTACACTAGACATAAAACTTTATATCAATCTCTTCTACTCCTCTCAAATTCTTTTTTCAATAATTACATCTGTAAAATTTACAAAATGCCTTCTTTAAAGGCTGACATTCTTATCTTAGAATAATGATGGGGGGCCAGTTCTTTAGGAAATCCATTCACAGAGTAAACAAATGCCTTACTCTGGACTAACAGACTGTTCCTGGTGGGAAGGGCCAAGTGTATCAAATCACATACAAAAAGCATTTTTAAAAAAAATTATCGGGTAAACTGAACTTATATGTTTTCAGAAGTTTCAATGTTTTTATAATAATCTTCTTTATAAGAAGCATAGACGTAATTTAACTAGAAAATAAGAAGCAAAAACTTAAACTCCTACCATATACTCTCAATAATAAGGGTTTAAGGCTGTCTCTGAAAGCCAATGTATGGTAATCAGAAAGCACCTCTGCCATATGCATCACATCTAAAACACAGGCTTCAAAGGCTCACTTCTTCCAAATAAAACGAGTTTTAGAACTTGTATACAAATAAGTTTTTCTTTTTAAACCAATCATTTTAAATCCCAAATGTCTTCTTAGAATTCTGCTATTGTTCAATTATCTGAACTTCTCTTTCAGACCTCCTCTAGATCTGGTTTTAAGATGTGTAAGAAAAGCAGTTTCATTTAGTTTGTAATGAGTTGTTTCTTGCTTGTAGGAAAAAAATGTATTTATATAATCTGGCTGCATCTTCCTCCTTACATACCACACTAGCCTGACTGTAACTGGCTGTTACTAAAATTTGAAGCCATTTTTTAGGGACAGATCTGTCACCACTGATAAAGTTTAAAAGACTATACTGCAAGTTCAGAAGGCAATTCCAGAAGAGGAGCTTTGGGTATGCCCATCCTAAGAGGCAGCTGGACAGGAGGGACAGAAGTCTCCAGATGCATGTGCTCTGGCATGTTTAAAAAAACATTTTCCGGGGTGCCTGGGTGGCTCAGTGGGTTAAAGCCTCTGCTTTGGCTCAGGTCAGGGTCCCAGGGTCCTGGGATCGAGCCCCACATCAGGCTCTCTGCTCGACGGAAAGCCTGCTTCCTCCTCTTTCTCTGCCTGTCTCCTCTGCCTACTTGTAATCTCTGTCTGTCAAATAAATAAATAAAAATCTTTAAAAATTATTAAAAAAAAATTTCCCCCACTATCATGTTATTTTATGATCAAATATTTTATATGCACTATTGTTACACTTACAGTCTATAAGTACTTTGTGGGCTCTTATAAATATATCACAAGTAATTCAGACACAAACCCTGGTCATGATGTAGTTGTGTAAGCTGTTCACAAAGTGCATGAGCTTTACTCTCAAGAGGAACATACGATGAATCTGCTGTCTTATTGGTTCCTTTTGTGATCCAAACTGAGCAGCTGTGCCTTGTTCACATAAAAATCCTTCTCTGAGTTGTGGTTTTCCAGCAGTACTAGCTAGTTCTGTGCAAGATTGAAAGAGTAGAGTAAGTGAGAAGAACATCTACTCAAATGCACCTGTGCCACTGCACAGGGGTGGGACTTATGATGTGGTCATCACCTGCAAAAGGTACTCTACAGGAGGCATATTAAGGACCTACCTTCAGTGTCTCTGGAAGGTAAAGTAGTGAAAAGTTCCCCTTATCACTGTCATTAAAACCTAAATGCCAACTTAAGAAAAAAACAAACAAACAAAACCCAACTAAATGCCAAGTCCCAATACTCTGTCATTAAATTTTTTTTTTCATAATTTAAGAATATTTATTCTGGCTACATTCCTCACCAAGCTGTTATATTTCAGATTGACTGCAGTACAATTCCCTGGTATTTCATTCAGGGAGGTTAATTTTGAGAACTGCAAAACTGTTGCTATAAATACTTGTCATCTGGGCACTTGTGTATACATAAAAAATGACCAAAGATTACCCATTTCTTTATTTCAGGGCTAAAATGCAACTATAATTTATCTGTTGAAAACAAATCTTACCACCAAATAGTAAAACATCCAGACTATATTTTGCCCATTTTATTTGCAATAAGAGAAGGAACACCTGATTATAAATTTTTTGACATTCCAAACTTATAACAATATCCACAGGCCATGGGATCTATAAAAACAAAAACAGAAAATTAGAGTAGAACGTAACCTACCTATTACTTGCATGGTCTAATTTAATAGAAAATAATATTCTTACAAAATGTATCAGCACATACCTTATAGCTCAGGGTCAGACCATCTAAGATATGAACAGGGAGTTTCTTCTTGGTTGTGTCAACATTTTCATAAGATATAGACAGACTAGACAAAGAAATTTCAGTTTTAGTTTGTGAAAGTACTAAGCTCAAATAAAAATACTCTTTAAAAAACCATCAGCATTTTAACATTTATATCATATTTCAAAGAAGACATATTTCATAAAAGGAATGCAAATATTCCAATAAAGGTTTTCTATCATGTATGGTTTTAGAAGTAAGTAAGAGGAGCAAAGTTGTTTTTTTCGAAGATGGCGGGGAAGTAGGAGGAGGTGCCTTTTCAACCTGTACCCCAAAGTGAGCTGATTACCTACCAAAGCACTCCGTTCACCCATGAAATCAGCCTGAGATCAGAATTATACGTCTGGATCTCTACAGGGGCAGAAGACGCCAGTGGGCAGGTAAAGCGGAGTGGGAACGGTAAACTGATAACGGAACATAAACAAAAGGGGGAGGGAGCCACCAGAGGCGACCGGTTGGAAAGTAATACTCCCAATACGAGGGAGAGTGCCCTGCATCTGGGGACCAGCATTAACTTGGAGACTGGTTGAAAGCACTGCAAAAGAGCAAGGGATCGAGGCGGGTAAATTGTGGGAATGGGGTGGCTAGGGACAGGGGCTTAAGTCCCAGGTCCCAGGACAGCCACCCCTGGCACTGAGCCAGAGAGAGTGCAGTGGAGAAACCAGGTCTTGGTCCCTAAGCCACTAGCACACCCGAGGATGCATGGGGTCCGGCTCCTGTGAGGGGATGGGAGCCATGCTGGATGGCAGAACACGGGAGCCCTGCTATAGAGCCTGGGATACTCACGCCCCACATCCTCCCCTGAGAGAGGTACAAAAGCTGGCGCCCTTTGATACACACCATTGTTTCAGAGCCTAAGACGTGTGCACCAAACTCTCCCCCCAGAGAGGTGCACGAAGGCCCAGCCTGGTGCTTTCAGACCTGTGCCTCATTCTCAGAGCCTGAGTTCTGCGCGTGACCCACAGCCTCCCCTGAAATTGGTGCGCAGCCGGGCACTCTTAGACCCAGAAAGACCGGGCACTCCCAGCCCAGGCCAGCAGGAAAATCTCAGTGGGTGATCACTGCATGGAACCTCTCTGGCGGTCTGGACCTGCCCAGACAGCCGCCACTGCCATGGCTTTGGGTACAAGCAAAAGATCCTGCGTCCCCAGGGACCGTGACTTGGAACCTGCTCTGTCAGTGGCCAAGGGGGAACTTATTTGGGCTCTGCAGCCAGACTGAGGCTTCTCTCTGAGAGGGAGGTCAGGGTGCACTTTGTTTTCCTCAAACTACAAAAACCATCAAAAGCGGTCAAGGTGAGAGAAAAAAAAAAGTGAACAAACATAAAAACCGCCAGAGAACAAAAGCTGGAAAAAACCAGTTTCCTCAGAGCCACCCCCCTTGAGGGGGGTGGGAGGACTTAACTCAGGGAACATCATTGACTGAAAACCCACGTGGCGGGCCCCTCTCCCAGAAAACAAAACAAGAAAGGAAAAAAAAAAAAGAGAGAGAAAAGAAAAAAAAGGACTACAAAAGAACAAACACTACTTCATAGGAAAACTTTTATTTTTTACTCGTTCCCACTATTCTGGTTCATTTTTTTTTTATATATAGATAATTTTTTTAACCTATTTACCATCACAGTGAGATGTCCAGTACCTCAAATTCCATAATAATCTTCTAACCTGAACTTTTTGATACATACACCTACGTTTTTCTTTTGCATTTCTATTTTTTGAATTCCTTTTTTAAAAATTTTAGTTCAGTTTAGTCTAGTTTATTTCTTTTTATTTTTATTTTCTGATATTCATATAGAATTAAACTTCAAAGTAATCCCCTTTCCCCAATCAATACTACCCCAATAGGTAAACCAATTTTGAATCGCCCTTTATCTTAGGAAAGTTGAGTCCTTTAACAAAGATATCAAGATACATCCAGGAAGAATCAAAAAAAACCTTCCTCGCCCACATTGAGAATTTATAACCACTCTCTCATCTTTTTCTTCCACCAGTGTTTCTGTGTTTTTGTGTTTGTCCTGATAGCATAAAAATCTTACACTTGGGGTTCTTTTTGACGAGGTTCTTCCTTTATTTGCACATATATATATATATTTTTTTTTTTTCTCTTGTCATATACTTTTATAAGTCTTTTTGTTTGTCTACTTCATAAATGTTACCTTGGGGCCCATTTGGGCTGAACCTTCTCTTTCATTTTCCCTTTCTTTCCTGTCTCTCTCTCTCTCTCTCTTTTTTTCTTTTCTTTTTCTTTTCTTTTGTCTCTCATTTGGGTGGGGAATCCCGATTGCTCAGAAGTGTTCCAGGGTGCACCTTGACTGCACCACGGTCAATACATCCAGCTACATCTGTTCAGTCATCTCTCACCAAAATGACTAGGAGGAGGAAGGTCCAACAGAAGAAAAAAACAGAGGATGGACCTTCTGCAACAGAGCTAATGGCTATCAATATAGACAATATGTCGGAAAGAGAATTCAGGCTAACAATTATCCAGGCAATAGCTAGTTGTGAAAGCCATGGATGACAAAAAGGAATTGATTAGGGCCGAGCTGAAAGAGATGAGAGATGATGTTGACAATGTTAGGGCGGAGCTTAAAGCTACCAGGGAGGAGGTTCACAATGCTCTCAATGAGTTCCAATATAATAAATTCTCTCAAAGTTAGGGTAACTGAGACAGAAGATAGAATTAGTGATCTGGAGGACAAACAGATAGAGAGAAAGGACCAGGAGGAAGCCTGGAACAAACAGCTTAGAAACCACGAAAACAGAATCAGGGAAATAAATGATGCCATGAAACGTTCCAACGTCAGAATTATTGGAATCCCTGAAGGGGAGGAGAAAGAAAGAAGTCTAGAATATATAGTGGAGCAAGTTCTTCATGAAAATTTTCCCAGTCTCGCAAATGGAACCAGCGTTCATGTACTAGAGGCCGAACAGTCTCCACCCAAGATTAAAGATCCCCAAAAAACATCAAGACACCTGATAGTCAAATTGAGGAATCATAATTGTAGACATAATCTCTTGAAAGCTGCTAGGACAAAGAGGCTCCTTACTTAAAGAGGAAAGCCTATCAGAATAACGTCAGACCTGTCCACAGAGACCTGGCAAGCCAGAAAGGGCTGGAAAGATATATTCAGGGCACTAAATGAGAAGAACATGCAGCCAAGAATACTTTATCCAGCAAGACTGACATTCAAAATGGATGGAGAGATAAAGAGTTTCCAAGACTAGCAAGGCTTAAAAGACTATGTAACCACCAAGCCGACAGTGCAGGAAATATTAAGGGGGGGGTTCTATAAAAGAGGAAAAATCCTAAGAATAGCATTGCACAGAAATATAGAAATAATCTACAGAAAGAAAGACTTCAAAGGTAACTCGATGTCAATAAAAACATATCTATCAATAATCACTCCGAATATGAACGGCCTACATGCACCCATAAAACGACACAGGGTTGCAGATTGGATCAAACGACAGGACCCATCCATATGTTGTCTACGAGAGACCCATTTTGAACCTAAAGATACACCCAGACTGAAAGTGAAGGGATGGAGAAGCATCTTTCATGCCAATGGGCCTCAAAAGAAGGCTGGGGTAGCGATTCTCATATCAGATAAATTAGATTTTAAACTAAAGACTGTAGTCAGAGATACAGAAGGACACTACATCATTCTGAAAGGAACTATCCACCAAGATAATCTAACAATTGTAAATATCTATGCCCCCAATATGGGAGCAGCCAATTACATAAGAAAACTGTTAATCAAGATAAAGAGTGATATTGATATGAATACACTAATAGTAGGAAATCTTAACATGTCTCTCTCAGAAATAGTTCACCGAAGCAGAAAATCAATAAAGAAACAAGAGCATTGAATGACACATTGGACCAGATGGACCTCATAGATATATACAGAACATTCCACCCTAAAACAACAGAATACTCCTTCTTCTCAAGTGCACATGGAACCTTCTCAAGAATAGACCACATACTGGGTCACAAATCAGGACTCAACTGATACCAAAAGACTGAGATGATTCCCTGCATATTCTCAGATCACAATGCCTTGAAACTCGAGCTCAATCACAAGGAAAAGTTCGGAAGGAACTCAAACCCCTGGAAGCTAAAGACCACCTTGCTTAAGAATGCTTGGATCAACCAGGAGATCAAAGAAGAACTGAAACAATTCATGGAAACCAATGAGAATGAAGACACTTCGGTTCAAAACCTACGGGATACAGCAAAGGCGGTCCTAAGGGGGAAATACATAGCCATCCAAGCCTCCCTCAAAAAAATGGAAAAATTCAGAACACAGCAGTGGTCTCTACACCTTAAATAACTGTAGAATCAACAACAATCAAACCAACTCCACACATAAGAAGGGAAATAATCAAGATTAGAGCAGAGATCAATGAGGTAGAAACCAGATACAGTAGAACGTATCAATGAAACTAGAAGCTGGTTTTTTGAAAGAATCAATAAGGTCGATAAACCATTGGCCACACTAATCCAAAAGAAAAGAGAAAAAGCCCAAATTCATAAAATTATGAATGAAAAGGGAGAGATCACAATGAACACCAAGGAAGTAGAAATAATCATCAGAAGTTATTATCAACAGTTATATGCCAATAAGCTTAGCAACCTAGATGAAATGGATGCATTCCTGGAAAACTATAAACTCCCAAAACTGAACCAGGAAGAAACTGACAACCTGAATAGACTGATATCTAGTAACGAGATTGAAGCAGTGATCAAAAACCTCCCAAAAAACAAGAGCCCAGGCCTGACGATTTCCCTGGGGAATTCTACCAAACGTTCAAAGAAGAAATAACACCTATTCTCCTGAAGCTGTTTCAATAAATTGAAGCAGAAGGAAAACTTCGAGACTCTTTCTATGAGCCAGCATTACCCTGATCCCCAAACCAGGCGAAGACCCTACCAAAAAGGAGAGTTTTAGACCAATATCACTGATGAATATGGATGCTAAGATTCTCAACAAGATCCTAGCCAACAGGATCCAACAGCACATTAAAAAGATTATCCACCATGACCAGGTGGGATTCATCCCTGGGCTACAAGGATGGCTCAACATTCGCAAATCAATCAATGTGATACAACAAATTAATATGAGAAGAGAGAACATGGTCCTCTCAATTGATGCAGAAAAAGCATTTGACAAAATCCAGCATCCGTTCTTGGTTAAAACCCTTCAACGTACAGGGATAGAGGGGACATTCCTGAACTTCATCAAATCTATCTATGAAAGACCCACAGCAAATATCATCCTCAATGGGAAAAAACTTGCAGCCTTCCCATTGAGATCTGGAACAAGACAAGGATGCCCACTTTCACCACTCTTGCTCAACATGGTATTAGAAGTCCTAGCAACAGCAATCAGACAACAAAGAGAAATAAAAGGTATCCAAATTGGCAATGAAGAAGTCAAACTCTCTCTCTTCGCAGATGACATGATTCTTTATATGGAAAACCCAAAAGACTCCACCCCCAAACTACTAGAACTCCTACAGCAATTCAGCAACGTGACAGGATACAAAGTCAATGTACAGAAATCAGTGGCTTTCTTATACACTAACAATGAAAATACAGAAAGGTAAATTAGAGAATTGATTCCATTTACTATAGCACCAAGAACCATAAGATACCTGGGAATAAACCTAACCAAAGAGGTAAAGGATCTGTACTCGAGGAACTACAGAATACTCATGAAAGAAATTGAAGAAGACACAAAAAGATGGAAGACCATTCCATGCTCTTGGATCAGAAGAATAAACATTGTTAAAATGTCTATACTGCCTAGAGCAATCTATACTTTTAATGCTATTCCGATCAAAATTCCACCGGTATTCTTCAAAGAGCTGGAGCAAATAATCCAAAAATTTGTATGGAATCAGAAGAGACCCCGAATCACTAAGGAAATATTGAAAAACAAAAATAAAACTGGAGGCACCACGTTACCTGATTTCAAGCTTTACTACAAAGCTGTGATCACCAAGACAGCACGGTACTGGCATAAAAACAGACACATAGACCAGTGGAACAGAGTAGAGAGCCCAGATATGGACCCTCAACTCTATGGTCAATTAATCTTCGACAAAACAGGAAAAAATATACAGTGGAAAAAAGTCTCTTCAATAAATGGTGCTGGGAAAACTGGACAGCTATATGTAGAAGAATGAAACTCAACCATTCTCTTACATCGTACACAAAGATAAACTCAAAATGGATAAAGGACCTCAACGTGAGACAGGAATCCATCAGAATCCTAGAGGAGAACATAGTCAGTAATCTCTTTGATATGAGCCACAGCAATTTCTTTCAAGATATGTCTCCAAAGGCAAAGGAAACAAAAGCGAAAATAAACTTTTGGGACTTCATCAAAATCAAAAGCTTCTGCACAGCCAAGGAAACAGTCAACAAAACAAAGAGGCAACCCACGGAATGGGAAAAGATATTTGCAAATGACAGTACAGACAAAAAGTTGATATCCAGGATCTATAATGAACTCCTCAAACTCAACACACACGAAACAGACAATCGTTCAAAAAATGGGCAGAAGATATGGACAGACACTTCTGCAATCAAGACATACAAATGGCTATCAGACACACGAAAAAATGTTCATCATCACTAGCCCTCAGGGAGATTCAAATTAAAACCACATTGAGATATCACCTTACACCCGTTAGAATGGCCAAAATTAGCAAGACAGGAAACAACATGTGTTGGAGGGGATGTGGAGAAAGGGGAACCCTCTTCCACTGCTGGTGGGAATGCAAGTTGGTGCAGCCTCTTTGGAGAACAGTGTGGAGATTCCTCAAGAAATTAAAAACAGAACTTCCCTATGACCCTGCCATTGCACTCCTGGGTATTTACCCCAAAGATACAGATGTCGTGAAAAGAAGGGCCATCTGTACCCCAATGTTTACAGCAGCAATGGCCACAGTCACCAATTGTGGAAAGAACCAAGATGCCCTTCAACGGAAGAATGGATAAGGAAAATGTGGTCCATATACACTATGGAGTATTATGCCTCCATCAGAAAGGATGAATACGCAACTTTTGTAGCAACATGGACGGGACTGGAAGAGATTATGCTGAGTGAAATAAGTCAAGCAGAGAGAGTCAATTATCATATGGTTTCACTTATGTGTGGAGCATAACAAATAATATGGAGGACATAGGGAGTTAGAGAGGAGAAGGGAGTTGGGGGAAATTGGAAGGGGAGGTAAACCATGAGATCCTATGGACTCTGAAAAAACAATCTGAGGGGTTTGAAGTGGTGGGGGGATGGGAGGTTGGGGTACCAGGTGGTGGGTATTATAGAGGGCACGGATTGCATGGAGCACTGGGTGTAGTGAAAAAATAATGAATACTGTTATGCTGAAAATAAATTAAAAAAAATAAAAAAATAAAATCTCTGTGACTTAAAAAAATAAAATGTATTATTTATGTTAGTATAAAAAAAAGTGGAGCAAAGTTTTTTAATAATGGGTTTAGCTGTGAAATAGAAGAGATACTTATATGTAGTAAGTTAGGAAAAAAGATGCTCTCAGGGAAGAAGATATAATGGTAACAGGCTGGGTGCTTAATTCAGATAAAATTCAGGCAACAGGGCAGTAGAGG
The DNA here is from genome assembly GCF_009829155.1 of Mustela erminea. NCBI lineage: Eukaryota > Metazoa > Chordata > Mammalia > Carnivora > Mustelidae > Mustela > Mustela erminea. Next base: position 28,274,472 of record NC_045618.1, read on the forward strand.
GAGACCGCTCTCGTTGCCTTGGACAGTGTGTTCAAGTCCGTCGACAGCAGTGGGGCCTAAAGTATTATACACACTGCTTTACCTACTCTTTACTAACAGTGGTTTGAATGTGACTCTCAAAAGAAAGAAGCAACAAATGTGCATGGAAACATCTTTGCACCAGGTGCCACATGGGCACTGCCCTTACTCATTTAATTCTCACAGTAGTCCTGTAAGTGGACTGGGAAATGATGTAACTTTCCCACAATAACACGTGATGAAACCAGGATGCGGACCATGGAAGTTTTAAGTGTAACACAGAGGTGGGGAGGCAGCCTTACAACCAGAGATGGAAAGCACAGTGTGTTACTTATAAATTAGTCAGTTCATTCCATGTCACAGGCACTAGTTAGGATTTTTTTTAGCTTATAAGTTATGTGCCTCCACTGCATACTTAGTAGGCACTTACAGAAGACCTTATTTGTCAGTCATCATGCCAAACAGGTGAAAGAAAGTCAATCCCCAGAGAAAATCCCAGAGCAGACACACAGTGCTGCACCAATGCAGGCCAAGCAGGACTTTGTAGGAGAACAGACCGTTGCCAGGCCATGCAAATAGAAGAGCATAAAACTAGAGCAGGCTATGAATCAGGGCAAGTAAAGCTCTTCAGCAAACCAGAAATATTCCAAATTCCTGAAATGAAAAGTTTGGTAGGAGAATATGATGTGTCTGTATGTGTACACATACTAGAATTGAGGCTGGGAAATGAACCAGATAGTAAAACTTGCCCTCTCATGAGAAGAAGCTCAGCCCATCTGTTACAAGGAGCCAGTGAGCCTGAATACAGCTGGTGGAACGAGTTGCTGTAACACTGTAGTCACTCTGGTGGCCCTGTCTGGGTCAAATGGAAGGGAGTGAAGCTGAGACACAGAGACAGGAGATGTCAGGGAGGAGCTCTTGAGTGAGCACTGAGCAGTAAGGGGAAATGTTACCTAGGAGGCAGAACTGAACAACCAGGGAGATGTGGGAGCTAAGACAGAGGAAGGAATCTAGGGTAAGCCACACTGCTTTTGGGTATTGGGATGAACAATAGTGCTTGACAGTGATGAGCTCAGTTTTGGAAAGATGACATCTGAGTGTAGCCACAAGCTGCTGCCTGTGCTGGCACCAGGGCTAAAGGTACTGATGGTGCGTAAGGGGTCACTAAAGCCATTAACAGGGACTGGAAGTCCCAGGCAGGAGTACTGAGGCTGTGCCAAAGGCAGGTGGGAAGCACGAGGCCCAGAGAGAGATTACAGAAAGAGCAAGAGGGATGTAGAAGGGTTGTAAGGCAGGGATTCTAGGCAGGGCAGGGGAGCAGCATTGGCACTGATGCTGGAATTGAGAGGGAGACTGGAGGGCCAGACAGCAAGCCTGAGGATGCAGATTGCTGCTTACAACATATGCAAGCCACAGCGGAAGGGGTGGCTCACTTCTCCTGAATTAATCTAGGAATAGAATGCAATCTCAATAAAAATACCATCAGAGTTTTTGTTTTGGTGGAGCCAGACAAGTTGACAATAAAGTACATTTGGAAAAATAAACAAGAATAGCCAAGAAAGCTCTATTATTAAAACAGGATGTTATCAGCACATCAATAAATAAAACAGGGAAATAGAATGGAAAATCTAGAAAGATATTCAAGTACATATGAAAATTTTATGATAAAGGGGCATGTCAGATAAATGCAGGAAAGATGGATTTTTTTTTTTTTTTAAAGAAATAAGTGATGGGAAAAGAAAAGAAATAAGTGATGGGAACTAATCAGTCATTTAGAAAAAGATAAAACTAGATCTACTTCTCATGTTTTTAGCTGGATAAATTCCAAATGGATCAATATCATATGTAAAAACAATCTATTCAAGTATCAGAAGAAAAGATGGGTGAATTTCTTTGTAACCTGGGAAAAAGTAAAACTTTTTTTTAAAGGATTTTATTTATTTATTTGAGAGAGAGAGAGAATGAGAGAGAGACCATGAGACGGGAGAGGTGAGAGGGAGAAGCAGACTCCCCGCTGAGCAGGGAATCTGATGTGGGACTCGATCCTCGACCTCCAGGATCATGACCTGAGCTGAAGGCAGGTCATGCTGCCTAACCAACTGAGCCACCAGGTACCGCAGGTAAAACTTTCTTAACTCTAACCCTAAAAGTAGTAAGAGAAAAGACTGGTAAGTTTTCTGTATCACAAATCTGTGATCTGTATCACAAAAATATGTATCTGTTTCACAAAACAACAACAAAAAAATCTGTATCACAAAACAACAACAAATTATTATACCATAAGCAGAATGGAAGGACAAATGTCTAACTGGGAAAACATATATAATATAAACAGCTTCTAAAAATGGAGAGAATAAGAGACCAGTAACCTGATACTAACAGAAATGGTGGCAAAAGATATGGATAGTTTACATTAAAAAATTCAAAAATAAACATATGGAAAGATGATAAAGCTCACTCTTAGTAGAACGATTAAAATGAACACTATACTGAGATACCGTTTCTCATCAGACTGGTAAAATTCCAAAAGTCTGACAACCTATTCTGTTGGTGAGGCTGTGGAGAAAGCCACTCTACACATTGCTGGTGGGAATCAGAAATAAGACAGTCCATATGAAGAGAAATTTGGGAATAGCTAGCAGAATTATATACACATTTACCCTTTTACCCAGCAATCCCATTCTAGGAATATATTCCAAAGTTACACTGGCAAAAATATGAAGTGAGATGTATAAGACTACTCAGTCATTGCAGATATGCACAGCAGAAAAACAGAAACCCAAATGCCCACCAAAAGAACGACTGATTGAAAGAATACAGTGGAAAGCCAGTCAGCTGTAAAGGAGTAAGGACAAGCTCTCTAGCTTATAAATGGAGTGGGTGTGAGATACATTAGTAACCTAAGAAAAATAAAGATGCCAGAGTGGGCAATGCATGTTACCTTTTGTATTACATGCAACAGTTGCCTAAAGGAAAGGGAGGAAAAGGGCAGAAACAAAAACAGAAGATAGATCTTCCTAGAAGTACCACTGTACCAATGATTTTAACTTGGGAAATACACAGCTGCTTACATAATTAAGAAACAAAATTGGGGCGCCTGAGTGGCTCAGTGGGTTAGGCCGCTGCCTTCGGCTCAGGTCATGATCTCAGGGTCCTGGGATCGAGTCCCGTATCGGGCTCTCTGCTCGGCAGAGAGCCTGCTTCCCTCTCTCTCTCTCTCTCTCTCTCTGCCTGCCTCTCCATTTGCTTGTGATATCTCTCTGTCAAATAAATAAATAAAATCTTAAAAAAAAAAAAGAAAACAAAATTGAATCAAGAAATAAACAAAACAAAACAAAGCAGTTCCTAAAAGTAGAAAGTAAACTAAAACAAATGAACTTGACCCTATGTTAAATTGGTGGCATAATCACATAGAGAATTATTCCAAGTGACCTGGAAATAGAATATTCTGATGATCTGACAGTGTAGGAAGAGAAAACAATCACAAACAGTAATTTAAACTCTCAGTGGGCTTGTTGCTATTATGGTTATTTTTGGAACTATTACATATTATAGAATTTAAAAAACCATTAGTTATGTCAGTGTGTTAATAAGCACTCAAGACAAGAAATACAAAGAGGGGCACCTGGGCGGCTCAGTGGGTTAAGCCTCTGCCTTCAGCTCAGGTCATGATCTCAGGGTCCTGGGATGGAGCCCCGCATCGGGCTCTCTGCTCAGCGGGGAGCCTGCTTCCCTTCCTCTCTCTGCCTGTCTCTCTGCCTACTTGTAATCTCTCTCTCTGTCAAATAAATAAATAAAATCTAAAAAAAAAAAAAAGAAATACAAAGAAATAAGTGAAAACTAATCTTTAATATAAACTAGAAATATCAATATGAAATTATGATTAATTTACTTTTCCTACACATTTCATTTCACTCTCCACAGAGAAAACCTAGTAGTACTGACAATCCAATACTGATGAATACTCTGGCACCCGATAAAGGCTTTGAAAGCCACCAAATAGATGGGCCCAGTGCTCCTGGGAGAGGTGTACAGGCCTAAGGCAGAAGGTGCACAGGACAAACATGTACATCTGTCTAGTCTTGAAAGTAAGGACTGAAATTATTAGGGTCATATGAAGGGGTTCTCTCTGGCTAAAAATGCGAGTCTGAGCAACAAAAAACCCAAAAACTATAATAGACTGTGGCATTATACATAACAAATCCATGAGTTTCAGCTGATAGTGAAAAACAACTTTTTTTAGGGGGTTGCTGGGCACCAATTCCTTCAGCTGTTAGTCTGCTTTTACTAACCACATAACTGATAAAAATTCTTCTTTTATGCATGAATTAAAGATAATAAATAAGGAATAAATCCACTAAGTAGTAGCTTGGTAACCTGGCATGTCTGTGAGGAAAAGAATGTCACGTCACGTTAATTATTCTGACTACTATTTTGAAGGACCAGTGAGGGAGCCGAGAAAGGAAGCAAGGTAAGAGAGCTGAGCAGGGACATGGATAAGGAAAAAGGATTGCCAGGCAGTGTAGAAGATGAGTCTGCTTCCCAAAGATCTGGTGGTACCAGCCCATAGACCTGGGTGATTGAATGTTCAGCAGGCAGACTGATAGGGAGACAGGGCTGATTAGCTCCACAGCTGGGCATAAGCTGACATAACAGCTTGAGAGCGAGCCACTAGACCACTAAGGATGACGTAAGAGTCTGAAAACATGCAACTCTGTCCAGTAAGTGGTGGAATTTATTTTCCACTCCTAAACCTGGCCTGACCTGTGACTCGGTTTGACCAATAGCATGTGGTGGAAGTGAAGGTCTATAAAGCCTGGAGCTCAGGCCTCAGCAAGCCCTTAGGGTTTTGTACTCATTGTCTCAGAACATCGCTTAAGACTCCTATGTAAGGAGGCCAGCACAGCTGGCTGGAGGGCAAGGCCAGTGGAACAGAGAGGTGCCACACCCAGTGGCTAGCACTGACTCCAGTCTTGTGAGAGAGCCCATGAAACCCTAACAGCCTACATGGTCTCATCTTAGTGAGTAAAATCTCATCTTAGTGGGTAAATCATTTAGCTATCTTCTGCTTCGGTTTTATGAAAAAGAATACTGCAAAATTCATAGGGTTAGTGTGAGGATTAAATAATATATGTAAAAATTCATAGAACAAAAATTCATAGAAGAAAATACATACATGTAAAAATTCATATGTAAAAAAACCCAGAATCTGTTGTACATGGATATATATATATATTTTTAAAGATTTTATTTATTTACTTGAGAGAGAGACAGTGAGACAGAGCATGAGCGAGGAGAAGGTCAGAGGGAGAAGCAGACTCCCCATGGAGCTGGGAGTCCGATGCAGGACTCGATCCCGGGACTCCAGGATCATGACCTGAGCCGAAGGCAGTCGTCCAACCAACTGAGCCACCCAGGCGTCCCTACATGGATATTTTTATATTATTTAAAATAAAAAGGTGCCTCCTATATTTTACCGTGAACTATCTTCAGGATACCGTTGTCCTACTGCTTCTTGAAGCTGGACATTAAGAAAAGACACATTCTGCCAGGTTTCCTTTTCTCTTATTTTATCAAAAATTGATGTATAGAAGTCATACATGGTATCTCCACCTTCCATTAAGAAAAAATTCCTCATGGCCTGCAAGTACTCAACCAACCTAAATGGAGAGAAAATAAGTGACAGAAAGATCTTATACTCATGAGACAGAACTCTGGACAAGTACCAGTTTTTGTAAACTATTTTTGTAAACTAGTTTTAAAATACGTTTACATTCTACATTTAGTAAAAACATTAACTGTTTTAGTATTAAACTGTTTTAGTTTACTAAAACAGTAACTTTTTAGTAAAACATTAAATGTTTTAGTAAAAACATTTAGTAGAAACATTAACAACTTTTAAAGAGTTATAAAATAAAAAAAATAGTATATGGCTGCCTTTAATAGTCAGAAAGAAATAAATTACTTTTCTATAACATTGTAGAAGGATAGGAAATGTCAAAAAAGTAAAACAAACTAAAGTTAGTCCAAAGCCTGCTATTCATAGAGAATTTCTATTGTTAAAATTGGGGTTTTTCTTTCCAGTCTTTTTTTCTATGCATTAAAAAATAGTTCCCACCATATTATATATTCTGCTTTTTAAGCTTTAAGAACATTTTACATTATTTAAAACTCTGGATAAACATAATTTATAACATGAACTTTATAAAGTTCATACATGACATGGATATGCTTTTATTTAAAGAACTAGTCATCCATTACTAAGTAATTTCATGTTCTTCCCTCTCACAGCAAACTTTCTGATGGGTATTTTTGTGCAACAAGCTTTTTCTGCATTACTTTCAGGACAGAGTCTCAGATATAAAGGATTAAATTTTGCAATATAATGGTGTGAAACACTGATGATTAGTTGATTCTCTCAAAAGAAAACCATTTACTAAATACCCATTTCCTACTCAATTAAAATTAATGATTAACTTGAAATACAGGTTTTAAAATAATTTCAACTGTTCTTAAAGTACAATAAGCTATCTAGTTTAAACTACTCCCTTATACCTGTAATCTTTTTTTAGAGTTCGCATGAGGTTTCCACAGCACTCTAGGTATTGCTTATCAATATGAGGATAGAGGCAAGATCTCAGTGTTAACTCAAAAGTCTGGCACGTCACAGATTCTGATGATCTATCCACACATATATCTCCACCAGCAAACTTCTCATGAAAGTCACTCTGTTCCAAATACAACCTTTAGGAAAAAAATGTGAGTCTCTTTTTATGAGCTGCTGTCAACAGAATTCCCTTAATCAAAACTTCAGAGTCCCATTTTTATATTTAGTGTTAAAAGTACCAACTATTACAGAAAGAAGATTTTCCCCCCAAAATATCCTTCAATGAAAGTTTTTCAGCCACTTCTGCCTTAAGGGTCAAGTACTGGGTAGGTCTTTTTTAGCTACTGGCTTCAGGCAGTGAAATGGCCATTAGATAATAGGGTGCTGTGTGGGCATAAATGATTTACTTCACTAGGCTATACACCTAAAAGCAGCTAAGGGCCAAGATGCATTTTAAGCAGGGTGTGTGTGTGTGTGTGTGTGTGTGTTTATCTGATGCGTGCACACGACCCAGACTTTCAGAAATATCTTCTGTTTGAGCAACGGCAACTCCCAAAAGATATAGGGTACATGAAAGTCTGTGGACTTTAACAAACAAGGAGACCAAATTGAATGCAAAGTCTTCTTGCATTCCATTCATTAGAAAGGATAGATTTTTATTTTTAGTTGAAAAGCCCTACCCGGCAGAAATAAATGGTTACTAAATAGTAACTGCACAGATTTCTATTTCAGTCATCCAAAATCTTGCAGGTATGCATCACCTTGCAAAGTTAATTGCCAGGAGTGGATCGTGAACATCATCCAGTTCAAGATGTCTTTCAGCAAAGGACTGCATCTTAATTAGGTTCTCTTTGGTTGCCTGCTGCTCAGTGAGGACCTGTGCAGTAGAATCTTCTCCATGTCGAAGACGTGACTGTACAGATTCCAGAAACAGGGTATATAAGCTTTTTCTTTCTGCATCTGAAACATAAAAAAATATGTACAGTGAACTGTGTTCTGGTATATAATAGTAAGTAATGTTAAGAAATATTAAGTAGTTTTATCTTAATATAGTATTTTTGGTATAATTTGGTATTTGGTATGTGGAACTTATTATCACTGCCTCTGAAACACAGTGCTAAAAGTTTCCATTGAGGACAATCTTTTTAATCAGGAGCACTAATTTGATCAAGGGCACAATTTCCACAAAAATAAAAGGCTTTGATAATTTTCAAACTACAAAATAATTACTATCTATCTCAGGATGACAAGAGTAAAGAGAGAACAGATGCCTGAATGCTGAGGGATACAGGAAGAAGGATACTGCTACCTCTGGCTGTGTCCTGGGATGTGGTGCTCTCCACACACTGCAGGTTCTTCAGCAGCTGCATTGACTTGCCAGCCATAATTATCTGCTTAAGGACAGGTTTGAGGAAGGACACCATGGTATGCTGCCTGCTGGAGGGCCCCTGGTCACTGCCAGAACTTGCACTAGCATTATCACTCATTTTTTCTTCATTTTCTGTCTTTTCCGATACGCTGTATAGTGTATAAGTTGCATACCAAAAGTCTCTGTGATTTACTGGAACATTTTTGTTTCTATAGAGATTCAAAAGAATTATAAAATTCAACTTTTCTGCCATAAAAACAACATGTCTGTTCTAGCTGAGAACATTGCCCAGACATTCCAAAACACAGTAATATCTATTATTAGTAAAATGAAGCAATCTTCAGGCAAATGGTGCAAAGGTTTTATTTGACTTCAGTTCAATACAGAGAAGTGGATAAATACTCTGAATGGCACAGGTAAAATTTAACTAAGTAGAAAGTTTCCTGAATTGAAATTAAACAAAATATGATTACTTTGATTCTCTTTACAGGTGGAATAACAATTTACCTATTTTGTCATTTCTTACAAAAATAATCTCTAGACTGCTCTTTTTTTCTACATAGATTTTTTTTTTTTTTTTAATGTACGCTCCACACCCAGCATGGAGTCCAACATGGGGCTTGATCTCAAGATCCTGAGATTAAGACCTGAGCTGAAATCAAGAGTTGGACATTTGACTGACTGAACCACCTAGGTGGCCCTCAACATAGATTTTTTTTAAGAAAATGATTTTATTTATTTGTCAGAGAGACAGCGAGGGGACAAGCAGGGGGAGCAGAAGTCAGAGAGAGAAGCAGACTCCCAGCTGTGCAGGAAGCATGATGCAGGACTCCATCCCAGGACCCTGGGATCATGACCTGAGCCAAAGGCAAATGCTTAATCAACTGAGCCACCCAGACGTCCCTCCACATAGATTCTTAACTGAACTGCTTTTAACAATGAAACAGTGCTCACTAATCACCCTTTAAGAACAACCAGAATCCCATTTTCGCAAAAATTATCATGTAAAATCAATGAAAAACAATATAATGACAGACATGACTCAGAGAAGGTCTGCTAATTTATATGAGCAGTGCATAAACAGGGTTACCTTTTCAGAGCTGTAAGGACTTAATGTTCTCCTTCCTGATAAATTAAATGGATAGCTATCCATAAAAACCATATATCTAAACAGACTGCATAATTTAAAACTGAGTTAAGAGAGCTCTACACATTGTAGTTTGTATGATTCTGTTCAGAAAAATCAATGAACTGAAGGGGAAATCATAATAAATAAATTATGATTTTCCATAATTGTTTTATTTAATATTATATTAAGAAGGTTAGCAAAAAAACATAGCCAATTTGGAGAAATAATGTTTTTTTGTAATATTTTCATATCTTTTAGCCTATTGATAATTTATAATGGGAATTAGTTGAAGCCATTTGATATCACCTAAATTCATTCTATGGAAAGCAATGTGCCTTTTATAGTACCAGCGAACCATAAACACATTGCCACTTAAAAAAAAAGAATTTGCTAAGAAAAGCTGTAAACGGACATTAAAATTTGGAAACTTTTTTGGGTACCTGACATCTCCTATAAAAATGCAAAAGAACTTGTTTATGGGAAAAACACAGCTCTGTCACTCACACTGGTCTCCCCCAGTATTACCTGAACTAACAAAATTGCATGATTTTCCTGTGAGAGAAAAGAGGTACAAGCAGCACCCCACACTTCCCAAGCTGTGCATGGGACCTGACCTCTGGATGATGAACTCCCTTGCGCAGTCACATAGGTGCCCATGCACGATCCACTCATCCACAATCTGCAGGTAGGGTCGCACTGTTTCCACCCAGAGAGAGAATAGCAGTGAAACCTGAGGACAAAGTCAATTCTCAGAACTCCCTTGTCTCTGGATAAAATGAAGTTTAAACATTTCTGATACACTTTTTTTTTTTTTTTTTTTTTAAAGAGAGGGAGAGAAAGAGAGAGAGCATGTGCTTGAGGGGGCAGATACAGAGAGGGAGAGAGAATCCTGAGCAGGCTCCATGCAGAGCAAGAGGCTTGACGGGAGTGGGAGGGGGGTTGATCTTAACAAGTCTGAGATTATGACCTGAGCCAAAATCAAGTCAGATGCTTAACCAACTGAGCCATCCAGGCACCCCTCTGAAACACCTTTTAAAAAGTGATCGGATTTCTGTTTATTTAAAAATTTTTTTTATTTGACAGAGATCACAAGGAGGCAGAGGCAGGTGGAGAGAGAGAGGAGGAAGCAGGCTCCCCGCTGAGCAGAGAGCCCGATGCGGGGCTCGATCCAAGGACCCTGGGATCATGACCCAAGCCGAAGGCAGAGGCTTTAACCCACTGAGCCACCCAGGTGCCCCCGGATTTCTGTTTTTTGACACAAAGAAAGTAAAAATCCAAAACATACCCTATAAAATCCTTATGAAAACTCAACTAATATGAGATGACCACATTGTCTGTAGTCCATATCAGGAGTCTCTTGAGAGTGAAAGTTAAAGAGGGACAACAGCTCTAAGCTGGATCATCCAAAATCAGATACAGCTACCCTACCTAATGTACGCAAAATGAGGAAACGAGAGATGCCTGGGTAGCTCAGTCAGTTAAGCGACTGCCTTTAGCTCAGGTCAGGATCCCAGGGTCCTGGGATTGAGTCCCATATTAGGCTCCTTGCTCAGCTAGGGAGTCTGCGTCTCCCTCTGCCTGCCTTCTCCCTCTGCTTCTGCTCTCTCTCTGACAAATAAATAAAATCTTAAAAAGAATAAGGAAATGATTTCATTTTACTGTAGTTCCCAGTAGGAAAAAAAGTGCATAGCTGAAAGAAATCAACCTGTTTTATACTGAAGTGCAGTACCAAAATGGTGAGAAAACTGTTCTATCAATAAACTAGGAAAGACCTAAAATGTGTATCCAAACAAACATGCAGCTTTCTAGATTATATTCTCTTGAATTTTTTAAAAATTGTGACCAAAAAAAGTAACACAAAAATACACTATCTTAAGCATTTTTAAGTGTGCAATTCAGTAGTGTTAAGTATATTTATATTGTTGTGAAAACAGATCTCTGGCAATATGCTGAGAAACCCAAACTCTGTACCTATTACACATCTTCCCTTTTCTCCTCTCCCCAGTCCGTGGCAGAACCATTCTTTCTGTTTCTATGAAATTTGACTACTCTAGATACCTTATATAATAGATTTGTATTTTTATTGAAAAAAGAGCTGTTGCAAATATCTATGTAAGTCAGCTAGCTATTTTTCAAATCTAGCTTTTATGTTTTGCTTTGTCCTTGTTGCACTCTCCCCATGACCTCTGTGATTAAAGCCAAGAAGCTGGTTTCTTGTAGCCTTGAATTTAGAAGCTAATTTTTAAACTAACTTTTTCTTTTTTCAGTGTTTAAAAACTCTGAACAGCTGTCTGACACAGCGTGATTTAAGCCCTATTTTCACAAAGAGCTATAATAGGCTATCCACCACTCCTTCGGCTGAACAGAATGGAGTCATACAACTTAGGATGAAGGTCTTACGTACTGTTTGCTCAGAGGCTTCTCCAACATTGTCATATTCGAGAATGGCCTTGTACAGTGTGTTGAGTAGGTGAGATGCCCGAACAACATTTCGAGTGTCAGGTGGAACTTCTGCTACTCCAGTACTAAATACTTTATGCAAAACCTTGAGCTGAGCCAGTCGAGGTGCCAACTTGTCTACCACTATTGCAAGAGTTATTGTAGTGTCTGCAAAATATTAAGAAATCAAACTCATTAGCAAGGAAGAATATCTGTATTGAGAATGTGATATAAATGCTAAGTCACTTATGGAAAGACATGGCAAACTGGTGGGTTTTAATCTCATATCATAAGGAGCTAATTTCCCTAAAGAAAGAAAAAACAGCTTCTCAGAAGAAAAATAATGTGTAAAGGAACTGACAGTTAAGGGGAGAGGAAATAAAAGTGATTCTTAAACATATAGAGATATTCAATCTCAATTATAATAAAAGAAAACAAATTAAAGCTATACTGGGCAAATAAAAAACGGACTTCAGTGGGCTACTTTGTTAGTGAGGGGGTGGTTACTACAAAGGGGAATAAGAATAAGTTTTTTCATGGGGATGGCAGAACTCTGTATCCTGAAGATGGAAGAAGATATACAAATATATACATGTGATAAATGTCACAGAACTATACATGAAGATATTACTCCCATCCCCACAAAACAGCAAATACCTATAAAACTGATGAAATTCATGTCAGGTCTGCAGACTAATTAATGTATTGTGCCAATGTCAATTTCCTAGTTTGGATAACCTAATAAGATTATGCTAGGGTGGGAATTATTGAGAAGTTAGGTAATGGGAACCCAGGACTTTTGGGTACTATTTTTTGTAGTAGTTGAAAATGAAAGTAGAGGGCAAGGGAAAGCTGACACTGGTTAACATTTTATACCTGTTTGATAATATACTTTTGAAAACACGCTGTTCATTCGCAAGAGGGTGAGGAAACAGATATTCATATACATTGCTAGCAACTAGTCTCTATGGAGAGCCATGGCAATATGTATCAAAATCACACATGCCATCACACACACACATCACATGCCATCACATAACATAGGAATTCCATTAAGAATTTATGCTATAGGGATGGGAAAAGATGGAGAGGACTAGGGGATCTGATTTCAATTGGTCCCCTGAATTTAGTTGGATATCTACCAAATGATTCTGAATACCCACAAAATCAGCCTCACATCTAAGAACATATATCTAGATCTCTACAAACAGAATATCTCCCACAGTCTTGAGGTATGATACAGGGAGCCACAATTCTGCATGTAGATATTGGAAGATAAAGAGAAGGGGGAGGGATATAACACTGGAGCACAAAGGCTTCTGGGCTGGGGGCTGGGCACAGACTTGCAGACCAGTAGTGGTGGGGAAAGGACTTTAGTGCAGCCCCCAGACAGGATCCAGGATCCAGGAGCCGTGGGTGTGTGTGTGTGAACCTGGGTGGCCTGTGGTTTTAGAAACACAAAGGGCAGAGATGGGCCCAGGCCTGGTTGCTGTGGGATGCACAACTGGAGAGGCTGTGGTTTTTAGCAGCGCAGACAGAAAGGGAGATAGTGTGGCCTGGTGAGCTCAGTGAAGAGTACACTGTGACTTCTCTGTTCTGAGACAGAGGTTTGTAATCAGTCACTTATGCTTTGGCTCTGGGAAGAGATGCCATCAGAGAACAAAAGCCCCTCAAAAAATGGTTTTCACTGAGGGCCTCCTTCCCCCACTCCCTCACCAGGGGGCAAGGTAAGTCTGCCCAAGCAAGGTTGCCTGAGTAACAGTACGGCAGGCCCCTCCCCCAGAAGACAGACTGGAAGAATAAAACGATGACAGCCCTAAGGTTCCTTTAAACCAGGTGCATCTTGCTTGCGTCATGGTTAATACTTTGGACTCTGTACATTCCCACAACCACCCCCCAACTGAATGACTAAGAAGAGGAACCCCCAACAAAGAGAAGAATCAGAAACTGTGGCCTCTGTCACAGACCGAATGGATATGGATATAAGCAAGATGTCAGAAATAGACTTCAGAGTAACAATTATGAAGTCTATATCTAGCCTTGAGAAAAATATTAGTGACAATATAGAATCTTTAAGGACAGAAATGAGATCTAATCAGGCCGAACTTAAAATGCTGTGAATGAGATGCTCTCTAAACTGGATATTCTGACAGTCAAGATAAATGAGGCAGAAGAATGAATTAGTGAGCTAGCAGATAAGATGATAGAAAAGAAGGAAACCAAGGAGGCATGGGAAAAACAGATTAAAGCCCAAGAAATCAGACTGCTAGGATAAATAATGCAATGAATCATTTCAATGTCAGAAGTATTGGAATCCCTGAGGGCTGGGGAGAGAAGAGTCTTTCTAGAGGGGTCTAGAAAATATATTTGAGCAAATCATAGCTGAGAACTTCTATAATCTGGAGAAGGAAACAAGCATCCTTATCGATGAAGCAGAGAGGACCCCTCCCAAGATCAATGAGAACAGACTGACTCCCTGACATATGATTGTACAATTTGGAAATCTTAGGTCCAAGGAAACAATCTTGAAAATGGCTAGGTTCCCCTAGAAACTTCTTCTGTACAGAGGGAGGAACATCAGGATAATGTCAGACCTGTCCACAGAGACCTCGCAGGCCAGAAAGGGGTGGCAAGACATATTCAGGGTACTAAATGAGAAGAACATGCAGCCAAGAATACTTTATCCACCAAGGCTACCATTCAGAATGGATGGAGCGACAAGGAGCTTCCAAGACTGGCAGAAACCGAAAGAATATGTGACCACCAAGCTGGCCCTGTAAGAAATATTAAGGGGGGGCTCTATAAAAGAAGAAAAATGCCCCCAGAATAACATAGATGGTTTACAGAGACAATCTATAGAAACAAGAACTTCACAGGCAACATGATGGCAATAAAAAATCGTATCTTTCAATAATCACTCTCAATGTGAGTGGCCTCAATGCTCCAATGAAATGGCACAGGGTTGCAGACTGGATAAAAAGACAGGACCCATCCATATGCTCTATACAAGAAACTCACTTTGAATCTAAAGATACATCCAGACTGAAGGAATGGAGAACCATCTTTCATGCCAAATGACTGCAAAAGAAAGCTGGGGTAGCAATTCTCAGATCAGACATATTAGATTTTAAGCTAAAGACTGTAATAAGAGATAGAGAAGAAGGTTGAAGACAAGACGGCGGGGAAGTAGGAGGAGGCGCCGTTTCAACCTGTACCCTCAAGTGAGCTGATTACCTACCAAAGAACTCCGATCACCCATGAAATCAACCTGAGATCAGAATTATACACGTCTGGATCTCTACAGGGGCAGAAGACAGCAGTGTGCAGGTAAAGCGGAGTGGGAACAGTGAACTGATATTGGAAGATAAATAAAAGTGGGAGGGAGCCACCAGAGGTGACTGATTGGAAAGTAATACCCCTAATACGAGAGTGCCCTGCCTCTGGGGACCAGCATTAACTTGGAGACTGGTTGACAGCACTCAGAAAGAGCAAAGGATCGCAGGGGGTGGGAAATTGTGGGAATCAGGCAGCTAGGGACAGGGGCTTAAGTCCCCTGTCCCAGGACAGCCTCCCTGGTGCTGAGCCAGAGAGAGTGTGGCGGAGAACCAGGTCTTGATCCCTGAGCTGCCAGTGTGCCCGAGAACGCATGGGGTCCGGCTCCTGTGAGGGGCTGGGAGCCTCGCCAGATGGCAGAACGCTGAGCCATGCTACAGAGCCTGAGACGTGGGCGCCCCTCACCCTCCCCTGAGAGAGATGCACGAAAGCCCAGCCTGGTGCTCTCTGACCTGCGCCCTGCTACCAGAGCCTGAGAAGCGTGCATGACCCACAGCCTCCCCGGAGAGAGGTGCATGCAAGCCAGGCGCTCTTAGACCCAAAAAGACCAGGCACTCCCAGCCCGGGCCAGTGGGAAAATCTCAGTGTACCATTGCTGCTTGGAACCTCTCTGGCGGTCTGGAGCTGCCCAGATGGCTGCCACTGCCGTGGTTTTGGGTACAAGCAGAAGATCCTGCGTCCCCAGGGACTGCGACTTGGAACCTGCTCTGCCAGCGGCCAGGGGGAATTTAGATGGGCTCTGCAGCACCCACAGGAGAGCAGACTGAGGCTTCTCTCTGAGAGGGAGGTCAGGGTGCAGTTTGCTTTCCTCTAAACCTATAAAAACCATCAAAAGCGGTCAAGGTGAGAGGAAAAAAAAAAAAAGTAAACAAACATAAAAACCTCCAGAGAACAAAAGCCTGAAAAAACCGGTTTCCTCAGAGCCCACCCCCTTGAGGGGGGCGGGAGGACTTAACTCAGGGAACATCTCTGATTGAAAACCCATGTGGCAGGCCCCTCCCCCAGAAAACCAACAAGGAAAGAAGAAAAAAAAAAGACTACAAGAGAACAACCACCACTATTTCATAGGACAACTTTTATTTTTAATTCATCCCAACTATTCTGGCTCATTTTTATTTTTTTAAAATATATAGATAATTTTTTAACCTATTTACCATCACAGTGAGCTGTCTAGTACATCAAATTCCATAGTAACCTTCTAACCCGAACTTTTTGATACATACACCTGTGTTTCTCTTTTGCATTTCTATTTTTTAAATTTCTTTTTTTAATTTTAGTTTAGTTTAGTATAGCTTATTCCTTTTTTTTTATTTTCTAATATTCATATAGAGTTAAACTTCAAAGTAATTCCCTCTCCCCAATCAATACTATCCCTATAGGTAAACCAATTTTTAATCCCCCTTTATCTTAGGAAAGTTGAGTCCTTTAACAAAAATATCAAGATACATCCAGGAAAAATCAAAACAACCTTCCTCGCCCACACTGAGAATTTATAATCACTCTCCCAACTTTTCTTCCACCAGTGTTTCTGTGTCTTTGTGTTTGTCCTGATAGTATATAAATCTTACACTTGGGGTTCTTTTTGATGAGGTTCTTCCTTTATTTGCATATATATATGTATATATACATATATATACACACATATACATATATATATGCTTTATTTGCATATATATATATATATTTTTTTTTTTTTTTGCCCTCTTGTCATATACTTTTATCAGTCTTTTTGTTTGTATACTTCATAAATCTTACCTTGGGGCCCATTTGGGCCGGGCCTTCTTTTTTATCTTCCCTTTTTTCCTATCTCTCTCTCTTTTTTTTCTTTTTCCTTTCTTTTTTTTTCTCCTTTGGGTGGGGAATCCTGATTGCTCAGAAGCGTTCCAGGGTGCACCTTGACTGCACCATGGTCAATACATCCAGCTATATCCGTTCAGTATTCTCTGACCAAAATGACTAGGAGGAGGAATGGCCAACAGAAGAAAAATACAGAGGATGGACCTTCTGCAACAGAGCTAATGGCTATCAACATAGACAATATGTCGGAGAGAATTCAGGCCAACAATTATCCAGGCAATAGTTAGGTTGGAGAAAGCCATGGATGACCAAATGGAATTGATTAGGGCTGAACTGAAAGCGACCAGAGATGATGTTCACAATGTTAGGGCAGAGCTGAAAGCTTCCAGGGAGGAGGTTCACAATGCTCTCAATGAGTTCCAATCTAATCTAAATTCTCTTAAAGCTAAGGTAACTGAGAGAGAAGACGGAATTAGTGATCTGGAGGACAAACAGATAGACAGAAAGGATCAGGAGGAAGCCTGGAACAAACAGCTTAGAAGCCACGAAAACAGAATCAGGGAAATAAATGATGCCATGAAACGTTACAATGTCAGAATTATTGGAATCCCTGAAGGGGAGGAGAAAGAAAGAAGTCTAGAAGATGTAGTGGAGCAAGTTCTTCATGAAAATTTTCCCAATCTCGCAAATGGAACCAGCGTTCATGTACTAGAGGCCGAACAGTCTCCACCCAAGATTAAAGATCCCCAAAAAAAACATCAAGACACCTGATAGTCAAATTGAGGAATCATAATTGTAGATATAATCTCTTGAAAGCTGCTAGGACAAAGAGGCTCCTTACTTAAAGAGGAAAGCCTATCAGAATAACAAGTCAGACCTGTCCACAGAGACCTGGCAAGCCAGAAAGGGCTGGCAAGATATATTCAGGGCACTAAATGAGAAGAACATGCAGCCAAGAATACTTCATCCAGCAAGACTGACATTCAAAATGGATGGAGAGATAAAGAGTTTCCAAGACCGGCAAGGCTTAAAAGACTACGCAACAAACAAGCCGACACTGCAGGAAATATTAAGGGGGGGGGGGGTTCTATAAAAGAGGAAAAATCCTAAGAATAGCATTGAACAGAAATATAGAAATAATCTACAGAAAGAAAGACTTCAAAGGTAACTCGATGTCAATAAAAACGTATCTATCAATAATCACTCTCAATGTGAATGGCCTAAATGCGCCCATAAAACGACACAGGGTTGCAGATTGGATCAAACGACAGGACCCATCCATATGTTGTCTACGAGAGACCCATTTTGAACCTAAAGATACACCCAGACTGAAAGTGAAGGGATGGAGAAGCATCTTTCATGCCAATGGGCCTCAAAAGAAGGCTGGGGTAGCGATTCTCATATCAGATAAATTAGATTTTAAACTAAAGACTGTAGTCAGAGATACAGAAGGACACTACATCATTCTGAAAGGGACTATCCACCAAGATGATCTAACAATTGTAAATATCTATGTCCCCAATATGGGAGCAGCCAATTACATAAGAAAACTGTTAATCAAGATAAAGAGTGATATTGATATGAATACACTAATAGTAGGAGATCTTAACATGCCTCTCTCAGAAATAGACAGATCATCGAAGCAGAAAACAAGAGCATTGAATGACACATTGGACCAGATGGACCTCATAGATATATACAGAACATTCCACCCTAAAAAAACAGAATACTCCTTCTTTAGTGCACATGGAACCTTCTCAAGAATAGACCACATACTGGGTCACAAATCAGGACTCAACCGATACCAAAAGACTGAGATTATTCCCTGCATATTCTCAGATCACAATGCTTTGAAACTCGAGCTCAATCTCAAGGAAAAGTACAGAGGGAATTCACACACCTGGAGGCTAAAGACCACCTTGTTTAAGAATGCTTGGGGCAACCAGGAGATCAAAGAAGAGCTGACACAATTCATGGAAACCAATGAGAATGAAGACACTTCGGTTCAAAACCTATGGGATACAGCAAAGGTGGTCCTAAGGGGGAAATACATAGCCATCCAAGCCTCCCTAAAAAAAATGGAAAAATTCAGAACACAGCAGCTGTCTCTACATCTTAAAGAACTGGAGAATCAACAACAAATCAAACCAACTCCACACATAAGAAGGGAAATCATCAAGATTAGAGCTGAGATCAATGAGGTAGAAACCAGAGATACAGTAGAACGTATCAATGAAACTGGAAGCTGGTTTTCCGAAAGAATCAATAAGATTGATAAACCATTGGCCACACTAATCCAAAAGAGAGAAAACTCAAATTCATAAAAGTATGAATGAAAAGGGAGAGATCACAACGAACACCAAGGAAGTAGACACAATCATCAGAAGTTATTATCAACAGTTATATGCCAATAAGCTAAGCAACCTAGATGAAATGGATGCATTCCTGGAAAACTATAAACTCCGCAAACTGAACCAGGAAGAAACTGACAACATGAATAGACCGATATCTAGTAACAAGATTGAAGCAGTGATCAAAAGCCTCCCCAAAAACAAGAGCCCAGGACCTGATGGATTCCCTGGGGATTTCACCAAATATTCAAAGAAGAAATAACACCTATTCTCCTAAAACTGTTTCAATAAATTGAAGCAGAAGGAAAACTTCCAGACTCTTTCTATGAAGCCAGCATTACCCTGATCCCCAAACCAGGCAAACACCCTACCAAAAAAGAAAATTTCAGACTAATATCACTAATGAATATGGATACTAAGATTCTCAACAAGATCCTAGCAAACAGGATCCAACAGCACATTAAAAAGATTATCCACCATGACCAGGTGGGATTCATCCCTGGGCTACAAGCATGGCTCAACTTTCGCAAATCAATCAATGTGGTAGAACAATTTAATATGAGAAGAGAGAAGAACCACATGGTCCTCTCAATTGATGCAGAAAAAGCATTTGACAAAATCCAGCATCCGTTCCTGATTAAAACACTTCAAAGTGTAAGGATAGAGGGAACATTCCTGAACTTCATCAAATCTATCTATGAAAGACCCACAGCAAATATCATCCTCAATGGGAAAAAGCTTGCAGCCTTCCCGTTGAGATCAGGAACAATACAAGGATGCCCACTCTCACCACTCTTATTCAACATAGTATTAGAAGTCCTAGCAACAGCAATCAGACAACAAAGAGAAATAAAAGGTATCCAAATTGGCAATGAAGAAGTCAAACTCACTCTCTTCGCAGATGACATGATCCTTTATATGGAAAACCCAAAAGACTCCACCCCCAAACTACTAGAACTCCTACAGCAATTCAGCAACGTGGCAGGATACAAAGTCAATGTACAGAAATCAGTGGCTTTCTTATACACTAACAATGAAAATACAGAAAAGGAAATTAGAGAATCAATTCCATTTACTATAGCACCAAGAACCATAAATACCTGGGAATAAACCTAACCAAAGAGGTAAAGGATCTGTTCTCGAGGAACTACAGAACACTCATGAAAGAAATTGAAGAAGACACAAAAGATGGAAGACCATGCTCTTGGATCAGAAGAATAAACATTGTTAAGATGTCTATACTGCCTAGAGCAATCTATACTTTTAATGCTATTCCAATCAAAATTCCACCGTTATTCTTCAAAGAGCTGGAGCAAATAATCCTAAAATTTGTATGGAATCAGAAGAGACCCCAAATCGCTAAGGAAATGTTGAAAAACAAAAATAAGACTGGGGGCATCATGTTACCTCATTTCAAGCTTTACTACAAAGCTGTGATCACCAAGACAGCACAGTACTGGCATAAAAACAGACACATAGACCAGTGGAACAGAGTAGAGAGCCCAGATATGGACCCTCAACTCTACGGTCAAATAATCTTCGACAAAACAGGAAAAAATATACAGTGGAAAAAAGACAGTCTCTTCAATAAATGGTGCTGGGAAAACTGGGCAGCTATATGTAGAAGAATAAAACTCGACCATTCTCTTACACCGTACGCAAAGATAAACTCAAAATGGATAAAAGACCTCAATGTGAGACAGGAATCCATCAGAATCCTAGAGGAGAACATAGGCAGTAATCTCTTTGATATCAGCCACAGCAACTTCTTTCAAGATATGTCTCCAAAGGCAAAGGAAACAAAAGCGAAGATGAACTTTTGGGACTTCATCAAAATCAAAAGCTTCTGCACAGCCAAGGAAACAGTCAAGAAAACAAAGAGGCAACCCAGGGAATGGGAGATGATATTTGCAAATGACAGTACAAACAAAAGGTTGATATCCAGGATCTATAATGAACTCCTCAAACTCAACACACACGAAACAGACAATCATATCAAAAAATGGG
Source organism: Mustela erminea (assembly GCF_009829155.1). Classification (NCBI taxonomy): domain Eukaryota; kingdom Metazoa; phylum Chordata; class Mammalia; order Carnivora; family Mustelidae; genus Mustela; species Mustela erminea. Next base: position 28,295,522 of record NC_045618.1, read on the forward strand.
CAGAAGATATGGACAGACACTTCTCCAATAAAGACATACAAATGGCTATCAGACACACGAAAAAATGTTCATCATCACTAGGCATCAGGGAGATTCAAATTAAAACCACCTTGAGATATCACCTTACACCAGTTAGAATGGCCAAAATTACCAAACAGGAAACAACATGTGTTGGAGAGGATGTGGAGAAAGGGGAACCCTCTTCCACTGTTGGTGGGAATGCAAGTTGGTGCAGCCTCTTTGGAGAACAGTGTGGAGATTCCTCAAGAAATTAAAAATAGAACTTCCCTATGACCCTGCCATTGCACTCCTGGGTATTTACCCCAAACATACAGATGTAGTGAAAAGAAGGGCCATCTGTACCCCAATGTTTATAGCAGCAATGGCCATGGTCACCAAACTGTGGAAAGAACCAAGATGCCCTTCAACAGATGAATGGATAAGGAAGATGTGGTCCATATATACAATACATACAGATGTGGTCCATATACATCAGAAAGGACGAATACCCAACTTTTGTAGCAATATGGATGGGACTGGAAGAGATTATGCTGAGTGAAATAAGTCAAGCAGAGAGAGTCAATTATCATATGGTTTCACTTATTTGTGGAGCATAAGAAAAAGCATGAAGGACATGGGGAGTTAGAGAGAAGGGGGTTGGGGTAAATTGGAAGGGGAGGTGAATCATGAGAGACTATGGACTCTGAAAAACAATCTGAGGGGTTTGAAGTGGCGGGGGGGTGGGAGGTCGGGGTACCAGGTGGTGGGTATTATAGAGGGCACCGACTGCATGGAGCACTGGGTGTGGTGAAAAAATGATACTGTTATGCTGAAATTAAATAAATGAAAAAAAGAAAAAAAGAGATACAGAAGGATACTGTATCATTCTTAAAGGATCTATCCAACAAGAAGATTTAACAGTTATAAATATCTATGCCCCCAACACAGGCGCAGGCAACTACTTATTTATGTATGCCAACTGTTAACTAAAATAAAGAAAAATATTGATAATAATACTTTTATAGTAGAAGACCTCAACATTTCACTCTCAGCAATAGAGTGATCATCTAAGCTTAAGATCAACAAAGAAACAAGAATTCTGAACGACACACTGGTCCAGATTGACTTCATAGATATATATAGAACATTCCAACCTAATACAATAGAATACTCATTCTTCTTAAACGCACATGGAACTTTCTCCCGAATGGAACACATACTGGGTCACAAATCTGGTCTCTACTGATACCAAAAGATTGAGATTATTCCCTGCATATTCTCAGACCACAGTGCTTTGAAACTGGAACTCAACTACAAGAGAAAATATGGAAGGAATTCAAACAATTGGAAACTAAAAGTCCATCATGCTTAAGAATGTTTGGGTTGCCAGGAAATTAAAAAAGAACTCAAACAATTCAAGGAAACCAATGAGAACAAAAACACATCAGTCCAAAACCTGTGGGTAATGGCAAAGGTGGTCCTAAGGGGGAAACAGATAAGCCCAACCCCCCAAAACAGAAAAATCCCAAAAAGAACCAGAAGAACAACAACAAATAGACCCTAAGCCACCCATAAAAAAGAGATATAATTAAGATCAGAGCAGAGATCAGTGAATTAGAAACCAGAAATACAATAGAACACATCAATGAAACTAGAAGCCGATTCTTTGAAAGATCAGTAAGATTGATAAACCACTGCCCAGACTTATACAAAAGAAAAGAGAAAGGACCCAAATTAATAAAATTATGAATGAAAGGGGAGAGATCACAATTAACACCTAGGAAACAGAAACAATGTTTAGAAATTACTATCAACAACTATATGCCAATACATTAAGCAACCTAGAAGAAATGGATGCCTTCTTTGAAACCTATGGACTACCTAGAGTGAAAGAGGAAAAAAACTGACAATCTGAATAGACCAATAACCAGTAATGAAATTGAACCAGTGATCAAAAACCTCCCCAAAACAAAAGAGTCCAGTACCTGATGGATTCCCTGGGGAATTCTACCAAATGTTTAAACAAGAAATAGTCCTACTCTACTGAACCTGTTTTAAAAAATAGAAACAGAAGGAAAACCTCCAAACTTGTTCTATGAGACCCCATTACCTTGGTCCCAAAACCAGACAAAGAACCATCAAAAAGGAGACTTACAGACTAATATTCCTGATGAACATGGATGCCAAAATACTCAACAAGATCCTAGCCAATAGGATCCAACAGTACATTAAAAAGATTATTCACTATGACTAAGTGGGATTTATTCCTAGGATGCAAGAGTGGTTCAACATTCACAAATCAATCATTATGACAGAAGAAATCAGTAAGAGAAGAGAGAAGAATCACATGGTCCTTTCAATTGATGCAGAAAAAGCATTTGACAAAATACAGTATCCTTTCCTATTTAAAACTCTTCAGAGTGTAGGAAAAGAGGGAATATTTCTCAATATCACAAAAGCCATCAATGAAAAGCCCACGGTGAACATTATTCTCAAGTGGGGAAAAGCTGAGAGCCTTTCTGTTAAGATCAGGAGTATGAAAAGGAAGCCTACTCTCACCACTATTGTTGAGCACAGTACTAGGATGTCTAGTAAGAGGTATTCATATTGGTAAAGAAGTCAAACTCTCTCTCTTCATAGATGACATGATACTTTATGTGGAAAACCCAAAGACTCTGCCCCCCGCTTACTAGATATCATACAGCAATTCAGTAATGTGGCAGGATACAAAACCAATGCACAGAAAACAGTTGCTCTTCTGTACACTAACAATGTAACTGTACAAAGAGAAATTAGAGAATGAATTTCGTTTATAATAGCACCAAAACTCAGGAGATACCTACGAATAAACCTAATCAAAGAGGTAACGGATCTACACTCTAGAAACTTCAGAAAAACTATGAAAGAAATTGAAGAAGACACAAGATGGACTAGGGGACTCTGTTTCAACCATTGCCTGATTTCAAGCTGTATTACAAAACTGTAATCACTGTAACAGCACGGTATTGGCACAAAAACAGACATACAGATCAAAGGAACAGAATATAGAGACCAGATATGGACCCTCAACTCTATGGTCAAATAACCTTCAACAAAGCCGGAAAAAATATCCAATGGAAAAAACACCATCTCTTTAACAAATGTGCTGGGAAAACTTGACAGCTATGTACAAAAGAATGAAACTTGACCACTCTCTTATACCATACAGAGATAAATTAAATGGATTAAAAACCTCCATGTGTACCAGGAATCCATCAAAATCCTAGAGTAGAACAGAGCAGTAACCTCTCTGACACTGGGCACAGCAACTTCTTTCAAGACACGTCTCCAATGGCAAGGGCAACAAAACCAGAGATGAACTTCTGGGACTTCATCAAGATAAAAAGCTTTTGCACAGCAAAGGAAACAGTCAACAAAACAAACAGGCAACATATGGAATGGGAGAAGATCTTTGCATATGACCCTACAGATAACAGGCTAGTATTCAAGATGTATAAAGAACATCTCAAACTCAACACCCCAAAAAACAAATAATCCAGTCAATAAATGGGTAGAAGACATGAACAGACCCTTCTCCAGAGAAGACATACGAATGGCTGACAGACACATGAAAAAATGTTCGACCTCATTAGCCATCAGGGAAATTAAAATCAAAACCACATTGAGATACCACTTTACATCAGTTAGAATGTCAAAAACTAACAAGGCAGGAAACAACAAGTGTTCGAGAGGATGTGGAGAAAGGGGAACCCTCTTACACTGCTGGTGGGATTGCAAGCTGGTACAGCCACTCTGGAAAACACTATGGAGTTTCCTCAAAAAGCTAAAAATAGAGCTACCCTAAATACCCAGCAATGGTACTACTGGGTATTTACCCCAAAGATACAGGCATTGTGAAAAGAAGGGGCACATGCACTCCAATGTTCATAGCAGCAATGTCCACAATAGCCTAACTATGGAAGGAGCTGAGGTGCCCTTCAACAGTGAATGGCTAAAGAAGATGTGGTACACAATGGAATATTACTTAGCCATCAGAAAGGATGAATACACATCATGTGCACTGACACGGATGGAACTGGAAGGGATTATGCTAAGTGAAATAAGTCAAGCAGAGAAAAACAGTGAAAAAAAAGTGAAATATGGTCTGACTTATATGTGGAAGATAAAGAATAGCATGGAGGACATTAGGAGAAGGAAAGGACAAAGAAGGTGGGGAATCAGAGGGGGAGATAAAACCATGAGAGATTATGGACTCTGGGAAACAATATGAGGGTTTCAGAGGGGAGGGGGGCTGGGAGGATGGGGTAGCCCAGTGATGGGTATTAAGGAGGGCATGTACTGCAATGAGCACTTGGTGTTATATGCAAACAATGTTTCATGGAACACTACATCAAAAGCGAAGTGCTGTATATAGTGACTAACACAACAATAAAAAAAAAAGTAAAAAAATATCTTGAAAAGAAGAATCATGCTGCAACTTGCTGCACATGTATATAATTACTTACATGTAAGTGGTTATCACTATAGCAGTGTTGGCAACTGAAGTTTAGAAACAACTTAAACGTTCATCAAAAGAGGACTGGTCTGGAGTCGGGTCAAGATGGCGGAGAAGTAGCAGGCTGAGACTACTTCAGCTAGCCGGAGATCAGCTAGATAGCTTATCTAAAGATTGCAAACACCAGAAAATCCATTGGCAGATCGAAGAGAAGAAGAACAGCAATTCTGGAAACAGAAAAACAACCACTTTCTGAAATGTAGGACCGGCAGAGAAGTGAATCCAAAGCGACGGGAAGATAGACCCCGGGGGGAGGGGCCGGCTCCCGGCAAGCGGCGGAGCAATGGAGCACAAAATCTTTTAAAAATCTGTTCCGCTGAGGGACATCGCTCCAGAGGCTAAACCGGGGCGAAGCCCACGCGGGGTCAGCGTGGCCTCAGGTCCCGCAGGGTCACAGAAGGATCGGGGGTGTCTGAGTGTCGCAGAGCTTGCGGGTATTGGAACGGGAAAGCCGGCTACAGAGACAGAGCCGACAGTAAGCTCACAGCTCGGTGTTACCTTGAACCGGTCGCAGGCTCGGTGAGCTCGGAGCGCGGCCGGAGGTCAGGCAGACGGAAATAACTGGGCGCTGTTCTCTGAGGGCGCACTGAGGAGTGGGGCCCTGGGCTCTCGGCTCCTCCGGGCCGGAGACCAGGAGGCCGCCATTTGTGTTCCCGTCCTCCGGAATTCTACGGAAAGCGTTCAGGGAACCAAAGCTCCTGAAAGCAAACCCGAGCGGATTACTCACCCTGGCCCCTGGTAAGGGCGGTGCAATTCCGCCTGGGGCAAAGACACTTGAGAATCACTACAACAGGCCCCTCCCCCAGAAGATCAACAAGAAATCCAGCTGAGACCAAGTTCACCTACCAAGGAGTGCGGTTTCAATACCAAGGAGAGCAGCAGAATTCCAGAGGAGGAGAAAGCAAAGCACGGAACTCATGGCTCTTTCCCTGTGATTTTTTTTTAGTCTTGCAGTTAATTTAATTTGTTTCTTTTTCATTTTTTGTTTTTTTTCTCGCCTTCTGGTAAGATTTTTTTTTTAACTTTTACCTTTTTCTTTTTTAACGTTTTTTAACTAGTTTATCTAATATATATATTTTTTTCTTTTTATATTTTTCTTATTTGTTTTCTTTTTTAAATTCTTTTCTTTTCTTTTCTTTTTTCTTTTTTTTTTCTTTCTTCCTTTTTGAACCTCTTTTTATCCCCTTTCTCCCCCCTCACGATTTGGGGTCTCTTCTAATTTGGTTAAAGCATATTTCCTGGGGTTGTTGCCACCCTTTTAGTATTCTCCTTGCTCCTTCAATTACTCTTATCTGGACAAAATGACAAGACGGAAAAATTCAACACACAAAAAAAGAACAAGAGGGTATACCGAAGGCTAGGGACCTAATCAATACAGACATTGGTAATATGTCAGATCTAGAGTTCAGAATGACAATTCTCAAGGTTCTAGCCGGGCTCGAAAAAGGCATGGAAGATATTAGAGAAACCCTCTCGAGAGATATAAAAGCCCTTTCTGGAGAAATAAAAGAACTAAAATCTAACCAAGTTGAAATCAAAAAAGCTATTAATGAGGTGCAACCCAAAATGGAGGCTTTCACTGCTAGGATAAATGAGGCAGAAGAAAGAATTAGTGATATAGAAGACCAAATGACAGAGAATAAAGAAGCTGAGCAAAAGAGGGACAAACAGCTACTGGACCACGAGGGGAGAATTCGAGAGATAAGTGACACCATAAGACGAAACAACATTAGAATAATTGGGATTCCAGAAGAAGAAGAAAGAGAGAGGGGAGCAGAAGGTACACTGGAGAGAATTATTGGGGAGAATTTCCCCAATATGGCAAAGGAAACGAGCATCAAAATTCAGGAGGTTCAGAGAACGCCCCTCAAAATCAATAAGAATAGGCCCACACCCCGTCACCTAATAGTAAAATTTACAAGTCTCAGTGACAAAGAGAAAATCCTGAAAGCAGCCCGGGAAAAGAAGTCTGTAACATACAATGGTAAAAATATTAGATTGGCAGCTGACTTATCCACAGAGACCTGGCAGGCCGGAAAGAGCTGGCATATTTTCAGAGCACTAAACGAGAAAAACATGCAGCCAAGAATACTATATCCAGCTAGGCTATCATTGAAAATAGAAGGAGAGATTAAAAGCTTCCAGGACAAACAAAAACTGAAAGACTTTGCAAACACCAAACCAGCTCTACAGGAAATATTGAAAGGGGTCTCTAAGCAAAGAGAGAGCCTACAAGTGGTAGATCAAGAAAGGAACAGAGACCATATACAGTAACAGACACTTACAGCAATACAATGGCACTAAATTCATATATCTCAATAGTTACCCTGAATATTAATGGGCTAAATGCCCTGTCAAAAGACACAGGGTATCAGAATATGGATAAAAAACAAAACCCATCTATATGTTGCCTCCAAGAAACTATTTTAGCCCGAAGACACCTCCAGATTTAAAGTGAGGGGTGGAAAAGAATTTACCATGCTAATGGACATCAGAAGAAAGCAGGAGTGGCAATCCTTATATCAGATCAATTAGATTTTAAGCCAAAGACTATAATAAGAGATGAGGAAGGACACTATATCATACTCAAAGGGTCTGTCCAACAAGAAGATTTAACAATTTTAAATATCTATGCCCCCAACGTGGGAGCAGCCAACTATATAAACCAATTAATAACAAAATCAAAGAAACACATCAACAATAATACAATAATAGTAGGGGACTTTAACACTCCCCTCACTGAAATGGACAGATCATCCAAGCAAAAGATCAGCAAGGAAATAAAGGCCTTAAACGACACACTGGACCAGATGGACATCACAGATATATTCAGAACATTTCTTCCCAAAGCAACAGAATACACATTCTTCTCTAGTGCACATGGAACATTCTCCAGAATAGATCACATCCTCGGCCCTAAATCAGGACTCAACCGGTATCAAAAGATTGGGATCATTCCCTGCATATTTTCAGACCACAATGCTCTAAAGCTAGAACTCAACCACAAAAGGAAGTTTGGAAAGAACCCAAATACATGAAGACTAAACAGCATCCTTCTAAAGAATGAATGGGTCAACCAGGAAATTAAAGAAGAATTGAAAAAAATCATGGAAACAAATGATAATGAAAATACAACGGTTCAAAATCTGTGGGACACAACAAAGGCAGTCCTGAGAGGAAAATATATAGCGGTACAAGCCTTTCTCAAGAAACAAGAAAGGTCTCAGGTACACAACCTAACCCTACACCTAAAGGAGCTGGAGAAAGAACAAGAAAGAAACCCTAAGCCCAGCAGGAGAAGAGAAATCATAAAGATCAGAGCAGAAATCAATGAAATAGAAACCAAAAAAACAATAGAACAAATCAACGAAACTAGGAGCTGGTTCTTTGAAAGAATTAATAAAATTGATAAACCCCTGGCCCGACTTATCAAAAAGAAAAGAGAAAGGACCCAAATAAATAAAATCATGAATGAAAGAGGAGAGATCACAACTAACACCAAAGAAATACAAACTATTATAAGAACATACTATGAGCAACTCTACGCCAATAAATTTGAAAATCTGGAAGAAATGGATGCATTCCTAGAAACATATAAACTACCACAACTGAACCAGGAAGAAATAGAAAGCCTGAACAGACCCATAACCAGTAAGGAGATTGAAACAGTCATTAAAAATCTCCAAACAAAAGCCCAGGGCCAGACGGCTTCCTGGGGGAATTCTACCAAACATTTAAAGAAGAACTAATTCTTATTCTCCTGAAACTGTTCCAAAAAATAGAAATGGAAGGAAAACTTCCAAACTCATTTTATGAAGCCAGCATCACCTTGATCCCAAAACCAGACAAGGATCCCATCAAAAAAGAGAGCTATAGACCAATATCCTTGATGAACACATATGCGAAAATACTCAACAAAATACTAGCCAATAGGATTCAACAGTACATTAAAAGGATTATTCACCACGACCAAGTGGGATTTATTCCAGGGCTGCAAGGTTGGTTCAACATCCGCAAATCAGTCAATGTGATACAACACATCAATAAAAGAAAGAACAAGAACCATATGATACTCTCAATAGATGCTGAAAAAGCATTTGACAAAGTACAGCATCCCTTCCTGATCAAAACTCTTCAAAGTGTAGGGACAGAGGGCACATACCTCAATATCATCAAAGCCATCTATGAAAAACCCACCGCAAATATCATTCTCAATGGAGAAAAACTGAAAGCTTTTCCGCTAAGGTCAGGAACACGGCAGGGATGTCCATTATCACCACTGCTATTCAACATAGTACTAGAGGTCCTAGCCTCAGCAATCAGACAACAAAAGGAAATTAAAGGCATCCAAATCGGCAAAGAAGAAGTCAAATTATCACTCTTCGCAGATGATATGATACTATATGTGGAAAACCCAAAAGACTCCACTCCAAAACTGCTAGAACTTGTACAGGAATTCAGTAAAATGTCAGGATATAAAATCAATGCACAGAAATCAGTTGCATTTCTCTACACCAACAGCAAGACAGAAGAAAGAGAAATTAAGGAGTCAATCCCATTTACAATTGCACCCCAAACCATAAGATACCTAGGAATAAACCTAACCAAAGAGGCACAGAATCTATACTCAGAAAACTATAAAGTACTCATGAAAGAAATTGAGGAAGACACAAAGAAATGGAAAAACGTTCCATGCTCCTGGATTGGAAGAATAAATATTGTGAAAATGTCTATGCTACCTAAAGCAATCTACACATTTAATGCAATTCCTATCAAAGTACCATCCATGTTTTTCAAAGAAATGGAACAAATAATTCTAAAATTTATATGGAACCAGAAAAGACCTCGAATAGCCAAAGGGATATTGAAAAAGAAAGCCAACGTTGGTGGCATCACAATTCCGGACTTCCAGCTCTATTACAAAGCTGTCATCATCAAGATAGCATGGTACCAGCACAAAAACAGACACATAGATCAATGGAACAGAATAGAGAGCCCAGAAATAGACCCCCAACTCTACAGTCAACTAATCTTCGACAAAGCAGGAAAGAATGTCCAATGGAAATAAGACAGCCTCTTCAATAAATGGTGCTGGGAAAATTGGACAGCCACATGCAGAAAAATGAAATTGGACCATTTCCTTACACCACACACAAAAATAGACTCAAAACGGATGAAGGACCTCAATGTGCGAAAGGAATCCATCAAAATCCTTGAGGAGAACACAGGCAGCAACCTCTTCGACCTCAGCCGCAGCAACATCTTCCTAGGAACAACGCCAAAGGCAAGGGAAGCAAGGGCAAAAATGAACTATTGGGATTTCATCAAGATCAAAAGCTTTTGCACAGCAAAGGAAACAGTTAACAAAATCAAAAGACAACTGACAGAATGGGAGAAGATATTTGCAAACGACATATCAGATAAAGGACTAGTGTCCAAAATCTATAAAGAACTTAGCAAACTCAACACCCAAAGAACAAATAATCCAATCAAGAAATGGGCAGAGGACCTGAACAGACATTTCTGCAAGAAGACATCCAGATGGCCAACAGACACATGAAAAAGTGCTCCATATCACTCGGCATCAGGGAAATATAAATCAAAACCACAATGAGATATCACCTCACACCAGTCAGAATGGCTAAAATCAACAAGTCAGGAAATGACAGATGCTGGCGAGGATGCGGAGAAAGGGGAACCCTCCTACACTGTTGGTGGGAATGCAAGCTGGTGCAGCCACTCTGGAGAACAGCATGGAGTTTCCTCAAAATGGTGAAAATAGAACTGCCCTATGACCCAGAAATTGCACTATTGGGTGTTTACCCTAAAGATAAAAACGTAGTGATCCAAAGGCGCACGTGCACCCGAATGTTTATAGCAGCAATGTCCACAATAGCCAAACTATGGAAAGAACCTAGATGTCCATCAACAGATGAATGGATCAAGAAGATGTGGTATATATACATAATGGAATACTATGTAGCCATCAAAAGAAATGAAATCTTGCCATTTGCGACAACATGGATGGAACTAGAGCGTATCATGCTTAGCGAAATAAGTCAAGCAGAGAAAGACAACTATCATATGATCTCCCTGATATGAGGAAGTGGTGATGCAACATGGGGGCTTAAGTGGGTAGGAGAAGAATCAATGAAACAAGATGGGATTGGGAGGGAGACAAACCATAAGTGACTCTTAATCTCACAAAAGAAACTGAGGGTTGCTGGGGGGAGGGGGTTTGGGAGAAGGGGGTGGGATTATGGACATTGGGGAGGGTGAGTTTGCTTTGGTGAGTGCTGTGAAGTGTGTAAACCTGGTGATTCACAGACCTGTACCCCTGGGGATAAAAATATATGTTTATAAAAAATTAAAAAAAACAAAAAATTAAAAAAACAAACAAACAAAAAAAACAGAGGACTGGTCTATGACATATTCACAAAATTAAATACTCAATTTGTAAAAAAGAACGAGGAGGCTCTTTACATTTTTTTATGGTATAATCCTCACAATTTAAATTAGACAATAATTTGAAAGGAGAAGTTAACGGACTACTAGGTATGTATATATGAATATGCATTGTCTGCGTATGTTTACATTATTTCTGAAAGGATGCAAAAGAAACTTAGGACTTGGTTGCCTTAGGGGAGAAGAACCAAGTACTTGGCTGGAGAACAAACACAGGAAGAATAATTTTCACTGTAAACTTTCTGTTCTATTTGCATTTTTAGAGAATGAATGGCTTAAAATACAAATTTAAAATGATCCTTAGTATTACTTACTTGTCATTGTTATTTACAAACACTATAAATTAATAACATGGATGGCATTCAAAATATGACTTATGTGTACTATGAGAAAAAGGGAAGGAAATTTAAATACCATTATTAATGATGTACTTCTCAATGTCCGTAAGTTCCTTTTTGAAACTAATGAAGTATTTGTATAGGGCCCACATGAAAGCCTGGTATGTCCTAAAGGGAGCTTCAGTTAACTTCTTAGGAAGAGAACCATTTCCAGGTAACATGCCTTCCGAGCTGTGCCCCATAACTTCATCGATGAACTCCTGGAGTCGAAACACAACCTGACCATATGCTGCCATTTGTTCTAGCACTGATCGTAAACAGCTCTGTAATAGAAGCAAACCACAAACATTTGAAGCCTTCTATAAACATTCATATACATACTCTTTCACTAATATTTATTCTGTGACTGTTTTATAAAGTATGCTTAGTATAAGAAAATAAAACAAATTGTTTCATACTCAAAGGAAATAATGTAAGCGTTAATTTCTACAGAATAGAGAATTCTGGCTTATTCTGGCTTAAAAAACACATATAAAGTAAATAAATATACTACAATCAAAAAAATTTATAGTACAGAGCTTCCCAATACAGAACTGACAGAATTAAAAAGGAGAAAACACAAAATGAAACTAAATGTAACTATAACAAAAATATTTAGAATTCTCTTAACACTGTAAAGATGCACAATTTAATTCTGCCTTTTGGATCTTCAGTGTATTTCATAATTAATTTTAATATTGCAAAATGTTTTAAAGTTACAGAACAGTTTACATAAATCCTATTATTTAATATTACTTGCAATAAATACAAATAACTTACATGTGTCAAATGAGTTACTACAATACTGTTTCTCACAGTTACCTTCCCATCTGTCAACTGAAATATAAAGAGCTTTTTTACCCCCGAAAGTAACCTGAAATGAAATAAAAAAGATGAATGTACTTTAAGTTTACAAAAATATTACAGTAATGCCTAAGAAATTCTTTTCTTATAAATTTTTATTTAAATTCTAGTTAGTTAACATATAGTGTAATATTGGTTTCAGGAGTAGAATTTAGTGATTCATTACTTACATCTAATACACAGCACTCATCATAACAACTGACTTCCTTATCAGCCCATCCCCCACCCATCTCCTTCAATAACCTTGTTTGTTCTCTATTGTTATGAGGTACTTATGGTTTCCCTCCCCACCTCTCCTCTTTTTTTCACCCTTCCCACACATTCATCTGTTGTTTCCCAAATTCCACATATGAATGAAATCATAAGATACTTGTCTTTCTCTGATTTTATTCACTTAGCATAACACACTCTTAGCTCTATCCTTGTGATTGCAAACAATGCTTAAGAAATTTTAATGAAAGATTGAGAATTGGGGGTTGGACAGATCTTCCCATTTTCAAAAATGTCAGTACTCAGAGAGGAATGATGATGGAAGAGTAAGGGACCTCATTTCATCTGGTTCCCTGAATTAAGCTAGATAACTATCAAATCATTCTAAGCATCTAGTAATTCAACCTGAGATATAAGAAAATAATTGCTGGAATTCTGCAAATAGAAAAGTGAACACTTTTTGCAAGGTAGGGGTGTGGAGAAATGAAACTGATGGGATATACTGGAAGACAAATGGCAGGGTAGGGAGCCTCAGAAAGTCAGCTACTGGAAAGTGATATAGCAGCCCCCAAGTACAAAAAAGCAGAACCTTTAGAAATCTGCGTCAGTGACAGACATCCCTGCCTGAAAGGTGCTGCGATGAAAAGGGGCAGAATCCTAGCTAGGACACGATGGGCTCAATATTTCCGGGGTGACAGGAAGAATGGGGGGTGCCTGAGCTGGTAGAGTCTCCAAGCACTGGAGCTGCGAAACCAGTTATGGTCAGCGAGTCCCGGGGGCAGGGGGCTCTCAGCTCAGTTCACCATAAATTGCAAACCAATGCCTAATCTGGTGACTGCTCTCCGTTTGGGGGCCCTGCAAAGGACAATGACCCAGCAACCCTCTGCCTTTCCCCAGAAAGATCAGTGTGGGCACACACAGCAAAAGCCTGCAGAATTTGGCACATAATGAAATTTTTCAGCTCTAGGGCTGCAGATGGGGGTGTGGCCATTTTTATTTTCATGCTCTAAAGAGGTGAATGGAATGCCATCTGGGAACAAAAGCCACACAGAGAACCAGCTTACACTGAGACCAGCCCCCTGGTAAGGGGGCAGTAAAATTCCACCCAGGCAAAGACACCTGACTATCAGCACAGCAGGACCCTCCCCCAGAGGAGCAGCTGGAAGAACAGGTGAAGAGCAAGTTTATGGATGAAACAGGAATGTAGAACTCCAGTGGTAGGGTAAAATAGTATATAGAATTTAAGGTTTTTTTCTCATGATGCATTTATCTTTCAGTTTAATATTTTCCATTTTTTCCCTCTTTTTCCCTTTTCAACTAGTTTCTTATTTTACAAACTCTTTGTTTTTAAGCCTTACCTTTCATTTTTTTGCATTTGCTTTTTTGAGATATATTCTTCAACTTTGGGTTCTGCTCACTGTATTCATTTCTATTTTTCATGTATATAAGTCCTCTCTGTAAGACAATTCTCTTTACAATTTTGGGATCTAGTGTCTTCTAACACACAGACCAAAATACATTCAGGACCAAGTGGATCACCCTCTCTTGTCCACCCTGAGATTATATTCTCTCTTCCTCTGCCCCTTCTCTTTCCTTCTTTTTCTTTTTGTTTTGGTTTCTGACCTCCTGGGAATTGTCTAGTGTGTATTTTACTGGGTTGCGGTTGATATTTTTTATTTTGTTCATTCATTCATTCATTCTTCTCTGGGCAAAATGACTAGAAGGGGGAATTAACAACAAAAGAAAGAACAAGAGGTAATAATACTCTCTACTATAGATCTAATGAATAAGGCTATAAGTAAAACAGCAGAGATGGAATTCAGGATAACAATTATGAAGTTAGTAGCTAGGCTTGAAAATCGCATGAAAGAAACAAGAGAATCTTAGTGCAGAAATGAAATCTAATCAAGCCAAAATAAAAAATGCTCTAACTGTGATGCAGTCTAAATTGGATGCTCTAACAGCTAGGGTAAATGAAGCAGAAGAAAGAGTAACATAGAAGACAAGCTGACAGAAAGGAAGGAAGCCAAGGAAAAGAGAGGAAAAACAACTAATGGACCATGAGGAGACCATGAGGCAAGGAAAAGAGAGGAAAAACAACTAATGGACCAAGAAATCAGCAATGCCATAAAATGAAATAATATTAGAATTACTGAAGTCCCCATATGTGGCATGTAAGGAATAGCATGGAGGACATTAAGAGAAGGTAGGGAAAAACGAAAGGGGGAATCAGATGGGGAGATAAACCATGAGACTATGGACTCTGGGAAACAATCTGAGGGTTTCAGAGGAGAGGGTGGTGGAGGGATGGGGTAGCCCGGTGATGGGTATTAAGGAAGGCACATGTTGTAATGAGCACACAAATAATGATTCATGGAACACTACATCAAAAATAAATGAAGTACTGTATAGTGATTAACAAACAAAAAAATAAATGTTTTACTTGATCTTATTAGTTTCTAAGACATTTATAAAGCATGTAAAGAGCTCTTATTATACTATGTAAGCAATTTGTACTCAATAAATGATATTTTAGGGGAAAAAAGCAAAGAACAACAAAAAAGAATTATTGGAGTCTGTGAGGGAAAAGAAAGAAAAAGGACATTAGGAGAATGAAAGGAAAAGTAAACTGGGGGAAATTGGAGGGGTAGACGAACCATGAGAGACTGTGGACTCTGAGAAACAAACTGAGGGATCTGGAGTCAGTGGTGGGGGGGGGATAAGTGAGCCTGGTGGTGGGTATTGAGGAGGAAATGTATTGCATAGAGCACTGGATGTGGTGCATAAACAATGAATCTTGAAACACTGAAAAAAATGAAATAAAATTAAAAAGAGGGACAGAAGGTATATTTGAAGAAATCATAGCTGAGAATTTCCCTACGTTGGGGAAGGAAACAGGCATTCAAGTCCAAGGGGTAGTGAGGGCCCCTCCCCAAATCAATAAAAACAGATTAACACCCCAACATGTAAAGGGAAGCTTGCAAATTTCAGAGATAAAGAGAAAATCCTGAAAGCAGCTCAAGACAAGGGGTTTTTAACATAGACTGGTAGGAACATTAGGCTGGCAACAGACCTATCTACAAAGACCTGGCAGGCCAAAAGGGACTGGCATGATGTCTTCAGGGTGCTAAATGAGAAAAATATGCAGCCAAAAATACTTTATCCAGGAAGGCTGTCACTCAGAATGGAAAGAGATAAAGAGCTTCCAGGACAGAAAGAAACTGAAAGAACATGGAACCACTAAATCAGCTGTTCAAGAAATATTAAGGGGGATCCTGTAAGCAAAGAGAGAGCCCAAAAGTAAAAAGACCAGAAAGAAATGGAGATCATCTAAAGAAACAGGGACTTTACAGGTAATACAATGGCACTGTTTGTATCTTTCAACAATTACTCTGAGTGTAAATGGGCTAAATGCTACAATCAAAAGACACAGGGTATCAGACTGGGTAAAAAAGCAAAAACCCATCGATATGCTTTCAACAAGAGACTCATTTTAGACTTAAAGATACCTTCAGATTGAAAATGAGGGGGTACAGAACCATTTATCATTCTAATGGGCATCAAAAGGAAGCTGGGGTAGCAATCCTCATATCAGACAAATTAGACTTTAAAGCAAAAGACTGTAGTATGGGATAAAGAGGTATACTACATCATACTTAAAGGGTCTTTTCAACCCTTTAAGATCTAACAATTATAAATATTTATGCTCCTAACTTGGGAGCAGCTAATAATATAAACAAACTAATAACAAAATTAAAGAAACACATTGATAATAATACAATAATGGAAGGGGACTTTAACACCCCACTCACAGTAATGGACAGATCATCTAAGCAGAGATCAACAATGAAACAAGGGCTTTGAAAGACATAATAGACCAGATGGACTTCACAGATATATTCAGAGAATTCCATCCTAAGGTAACAAAAAATGCATTCTTCTCGAATGCACACGAAACATTCTCCAGAATAGATCATATACAGGATCATAAATCAGGTGTCAACCAATACCAAAAGTTTGAGATTATTCCCTTAATATTTTCAGACCACAATTCCTTAACCTTAAACTCAATCACAAGCAGAAATTTGTGGAACGCACACAACTGGAGGTTAAAGAGCATCCTACTAAGGAATGAATGGGCCAACCAGGAAATTAAAGAACAATGTAAAAAATTCATAAAAGTGTATGAAAATGAAAATAACAGTTCAAAACTTCTGGGATATAGCAAATGTGGTCCTAAGAGAACACTGCAATATAAACCTTTCTCACAAAATTAGAAAAATCTCAAATACACAAGCTAACACTGAACCTAAAGAAGCTGGAAAAAGAACAGCAAATAAAGCCCCAAACAAGCAGGAGAAGAGAAATAATAAAGATTAGAGAAGAAATTAATGAAATAGAAACCAGAAGAACAGTAGAACAGATTAGAAAGAATCTGGTTCTTTGAAAGAATTAATAAGATTGATAAACCCCTAGCTCCTTATCAAAAAGAAAAGAGAAAGGACCCAAATTAATAAAATCATGAATGAGAGAGGAGAGATCATGACCAACACCAAGGATACAGAAACAATATTAGGAACGTATTATGAGTAACTATATGCCAACAAATTAAGCAATCTGGAAGAAATGGATGCATTCCTGGAAACTTATAAACTACCAAGACTGAAACAGAAGAAAAATCTGAACAGACCAATAACCAGCAAGGAAACTGAAGCAGAAATACAAAACGTCCAAAAAAAAAAAAAAAAAAAAAAAAAAACAAGTGTCCAGGGCCAGATGGCTTCCCAGGGGAATTCTACCAAACATTTATAGAAGAAATTAATACCTATTCATTTGAAGCTGTCTCAAAAAACAGAAATGGAAGGAAAACTCCTATACTTGTTCTATGAGGCTGGCATTACCGTGATTCCATAACCAGGCAAAGACCCTATCAAAAAAGAGAATTACAGACCAATGTCCCTGATGAACATGGATGCCAACATACTCACCAAGATACCAGCTTAATTTGTTGGCATACACTTGCTGATAAAAATTTTCTAACAATTTTTTCTGTATCCTTGGTGTTGGTTGTGATCTCTCCCCTCTCACCCATCATTTCATTCATTTGGGTCCTTTCTCTTTTCTTTTGGATAAGTCTGGCCAGAGGCTTATCAATCTTATTAACATTCTCAACAAATACCAAAAGTACATTAAAAGGATTATTCCCCACAGCCAAGTGGAATTTATTCCTTGGCTGTAAGGGTGGTTCAACATTCAGGTATTAATCAATGTGATACATTAATAAAAGAAAGGACAAGAACCATATGATTCAATTGATCAGAGAAAACATTGCATCAGAGAAAGCATTTGACAAAATACAGCATGCTTTCTTGAATAAAACTCTCCACAGTGTAGGGATAGAAGGAACATACCTCAATATTTTAAATGCCATCTATGAAAAGCCTACAGAGAGTATCATTCTCAATGGGGAAAAACTGAGACCTTTTCCACTAAGGTCAGGAGCATGAGAGGGATGTCCACTCTCACCACCGTTGTTTAACATAGTACTGTAAATTCTATCCTCAGCAGTCAGACAACAAAAAGTAATAAAAGGCATTCAAACTGGCAAAGAAGTCAAACTCTCTCTCCACAGATGACATGATACCTTATCTCCTCAGGATGTAAAAAACAGAACTACCCTACAACCCTGCAACTGCACTACTGGGTATCTACCCCAAAGTTACAGACGGAGTAAAAAGAAGGGGCACCTACACCCCAATGTTCTGGTAGCAATAGCCAAACTGTGGAAAGAGCCACGATGTCTCCCGACAGTTGAATGGATAATGGATAAAGGAGATGCGGCTTGTATATACAATGGAATATTACTTGGCCATAAGAAAGGATGAACACATTATTCACATCAACATGAATGAACTGGAGGATATTATGCTAGTGAAATGAGTCAGAGAAAGACAATTATCATGTGGTTTCACTCATATGTGGAGTACAGGAAACATCATAGAGGATCATGGGGTAGGGGAGCGAAAACTGAATGGGAAGTCATCAGAGAGGGAGAACCATAAGAGACTCTTGACTATAAGAAGCAAACTGAGGGTTGCTGGAAGGAAGGTGGGTGGGAGGATGGGGTGATTTAGTGATGGGCAGTAATGAGGGCACGTGATATGATGATCACTGGGTGTTACATGCAGCTGATGAACTGCTGAACAATACACCTGAAACTAAGTATGTACTATATGTTGGCTAACTGAATTAAAAAAATAAAGCTGCAGAAGTTGCAGAAGTATCGGGGGAAAAAAAAAAGAAAAAAAGAATGTCAATATTATCCTTTGTGGCTGAGAGCACCAGAATCTGGAAATCTTAGTAGTACTAGCACTACATGCTGCATTTCTCATTTTCATTTTTATGTGAACACAATTTAAATTAAAAATGTTTTTTTTCTCCACAATGTAAATTCATAGATTCCTGGTTTCCAGGTATAGGACACAGGCTCTCACTGATATACTCTGCCTAGCAAACTAGGAGTCTTTCGTTTACTCAGTCGGACTGAGTAATTAAAAAAAATAATAATGGTGTAACCTAATTAAATAGCATACTACATGATTTAAAACAGAAAAGAAGTAAATATCAAATTTTCACAATCTCTACAATTGACTTTGAAGTTTAGGTTTTCTCAGTCCCACATTTTATGCTTTAGGTGCCCATTAGAAACAGTTTTGGGTTAAACCCAATGGCCTATTTCTAGTATGTATGTGAATACTTAACGAATACTTTTCCTTAAAAAATGAATACTTTTCCTTAAAAAAACAAAATTCTGCCTCTTAGTAAGAAAGTCTTCTATACTAGTAATTAGCTTAACAGGTCTTACCATAAGGTTTCTCGAATAATCTGTGTCTCAGTAACAAAAACTCTGTCATCTGGAACATATAACAGGTCACTGCTATACAAGTGCTGGTCCCTATTAGCAAACATCAAATGTCAATAAAATGGTTTCTCATGAAGTAAAATGCATTAAGGAATACATGCATTTAGTGGTAATTTAACCAGTAATCAATAAGCAAATAAACATAATAAAATGTTTTAAATGCCCTCGCACACTCATTTCTACATGTCAACCGTAATATTCTCAGAGAAGTACTTTCAGAACAATTCCAATTTTTTAAAAAAGATAATATTTATTTATTTCAGAGAGAGAGAAATAGGTAGAGAAAGCATAAGCTGGGGGTGGGGGTGGTGAGATGGGGAGAGAGGGAGAAGAAGGCTTTCTGCTGAGCAGGGAGCTTGATGTGGGGCTCAATCCCAGCATGCTGGAACCATGACTGGAAGTAAAGGCAGATGCTTAACCAACTGAGCCATCCAGGCAACCCAGAATAATTCCAATTATTATATTCTTTGCTGATTTAACCAAGTGTTTAAAACTATGTATTGTTTTAGAAAAAGATTAACTGTATTTTTAAGTAGGTGCATTAGATTTTAAAAAAGATCTCAAATAGGTGACCTAATTCATTAGCTACCAATCCATTAGCTTTGAAAGTAACAAATAAAAAACAGACTATAATTAAATAATAATCTTATTTTAAAAATAAATAGCTGAAAATGTGTTAAATTAGAATTGCTAAAAAATTTTTTAAATTTCAGGGAAGTTTTTTATTTAACTCATAAATCAAAAGCAAATATTAAAATATAAAAGCTTCTTAACACATTAAATGAAAAACTTAGCTTCTTACCAGACAGCAGCTAAATTGGAGTGCAAATGTAAACTATGAGGAAACCTTGAGGATCTGGCTGTCCAGTACTGATGAACCACATGCTGTTCCAGCCAGCTTCGGCCATCTGTCTCATCTACTGGAAGGATATTTAAAGAGTTTAAATTATAAGAATTAACAAAAAAACACTTGAGCAACTATGCCACAATTCTGGATTTATGACCCCATTCAAATAGTCAATTGAGAAAGGCTCTTTTACTTATCAAACTCAACACCTATGGAACAAATAATACGTTACTAAATGGGCCGAAGACATGAATAGACATGTTTTCAAATAAGACACCCAGATGACTAATAGACACATGAAAAGATACTCAACATCACCATCATCAGGGAAATACAAATCAAAACCATAATGGAATACCACATTATACCTGTCAGAAAGGGGTAAAATTAACAACAGAAGAAGAAACAACAGGTGTTGGCAAGGATACAGACAAGGGGAATCCTCTTGCACTGTTGGTAGGAATGCAAACTGGTATAGCCACTCTGGAGAACAGTTTGGAGGTTCCTCATAAAGTTAAGAAGAGAACCACCCTACGATCTGGCACTTGCACTACTAGGTGTTTATCAGTATATAAAAATACAGATTCAAAGGGGTATATAACACACCCTGACATTTATAGCAGCATTATCAACAATAGCCAAACTATGGAGACAACCCAAATGTTGATCAACTGATGGATAAAGAAGATATGGTATCTATACACAATGGAATATTAGCCATAAAAAGGATGAAATCTTGCCATTAGCAGCAGGTGGATGGAACTAGTGTGTATTATGCTAAGAGAAATAAGTCAGAGAAAGACAAATACCATATGATCTCACTTATATGTGGAATTTAAAAAAGAACAGAGATGAGCATATGGGAAGGGGAAACAGAAAAAAAGGAGGAAAACAAGCCATAAGAGACTCTTAACAACAGAGAACAAACTGAGGGTTGAGGGAAATTGGTGGGGGATGGGTTAGATGAGAATTAAAAAAGGCACTTGTGATGAGCACTGGGTGTTGTATAAAAGTGATGAATCACTGAATTCTACCCCAGAAATTAATATTGCACTGTATGTTAACTAACAAAATTTAAATTAAAAAATAAAAAGGCTCTTTATATGTAAATATCAAATTATATATAGAAATGCACATACAAAAATGTAATTAAGTATCATTGGCTATAAAGAAAAAAATTACTCAATTTTAAATGACCCCATGAATAAGAAGACATGAACAGTATATTCAAACAGTTCAATAATCATGAAAGAAATTGAAATGGTAACCAAAGATATTCTCAAGAACTCCCAAACCCTCAGGACTGGTAGTAAGCTTTAAAGAATTATAATCTATTAATATTATAAGGCTAATATAACCTTGCTTCTAAAACCAGATAAAGACAGAAAAAAAGTTCATAGAATAAAAATGGAAAATCCTAAATTAAAGAATAGCTAACCCAGGGGCACCAGGGTGCCTCAGTTGGTGGATCACGTGACTCTTGATCTCAGGGTCTTGAGTTTGATTGAGCCCCACATTGGGCATAGAGCTTATTTTTTTAAAAATGTAGTAAAAAGTAACAGAATCATTATGTGAATTCAGCTCAGGAATTCAAGGATGATTCACTATCAAAATCTATCTATGTAGGAATAGAACAAAAGAGAAAGATTATATATAGGATTATCTCACAGACAAAGAACATTTGATAAAGTTCAATATTTATGATTAAAGACTCCTAGAAAAAGAGGAATAGAAGGAAATTATCTTAATTTGATAAAGACCACACACCCAGAACCTATACCCAAACCCAACACACTTAACAGAGGAATTTCAGGTGCAACTTTCTTAGACTGAGACCCATTCCAGGAAAACAGCTCTGACTGCTGATGCTTCCTCTGCAGACTAAAGGCCTGACCAGAACAGACACCATTAATGTGTCACAAAGAAAATACAAGATATAAGAATTTACATAAGACAAAACTGTAGCTGATAATCATCATTTATATTAAAAACCTAATGGGAGAGAAGTCCAAGATGGCAGTGTAGGAAGACTCTGAACTCCCTTCCTCCCACAAACACACCAAATGTATACCTGTATATGGAGCAATTCCTCTTGAAGAACAGGGCTGACTGAACAGCTTCTATACAACAAAAGATGAGGGACCATGGAGAGAGGGGTAGAAGAGACAGAAACACAGTAATGATAGGAATCTGACCTGTGATGCTGTGAAATGCAGTGGGAGTGAAAGTACCGAGGGACCAGTAGAAGAGATGCCCACCCTAGGTCACAGAAAAAAGCTGCAGATTAAAGGGCAACTACATTAGAAGTGATGGAAACCTTTTTACTACCCCAGAGTGTCCACCAAACAGCAGAGGAATAGCTAGAACTCTCTCTAGATCAGAGGTGCTGGTGAACACCATTGTTTATGTTCCTTCTCCACCTTGATATTCAGACGGGAGCAGAGTCTGGGTGCTTCAGGTAGCCTGTTGCCTTGGTGAGTCTTGGGCACCCAGTCTACACCAACTCCAGCTGCATACCCAAGGTGGTACCCCTGCCAGTACCATCCCAGCTTTAGTCTCCCAGTAAGGCTATCCCAGTGTGGTAGGTAATGGAACAACCCTAGCCCGCACTGATTATAGTTCCAACCCTCTTGCCAAAATGGCCCTGATGTGGAGCACCTCGGGGACTCCCTGGTCTGTGCCTGGTCCAGAAGCAGCTTTTCTGAAATGACAACCCCTATGTGGCGCAACCAGGTTTGTGGCTATTCATCTGTCCATCAGGGTGTCCCTGATGTAGAGTGCCCTCATGCCCCTAGCCTGTACCTGCTACAGCTCCAGCCAGCCAGCCTAAGTTGCCAGGCATACACAGTCCATGCAGGGGATATTCCTACACTTGGCCATACCTCCCAGACTGGGAGATGTAACTGTTACATCTAATTCATAGAATCAAACACAGAAAGTAAAACAGAATGAGACAAAGAAATATGCTCAAAATGAAAGAACAAGGGCCCCCTGGGTGGCCCAGTCAGTTAAGTGTCCAACTCTTGATTTTGGCTCAGGTCGTGATTTCAGGATCATAAGACTGAGCCCTGCATCAGCCTCCATGCTCAGTGGGGAGTCTGCTTCTCTCCTTCTGCCTCTACCCCTCCTCCTCCTATTCTCTCTCTCTCTAAAATAAATAAGTCTTTAAAAAAGTAAATGAGAGAACAAGACTAAAGAACCAAATGAAACAGAGATACGCAATCTAGCTGATAGAGTTGAAAGTAATAATCATAAAGAGCCTCACTGGACTTGAGAGAGGACTGGAGGAACTCAGAACTTCAACAAAGAGGCAGAAAATATAAAAAAGAACCAATCAGAGCTGAAGAATACAATAACTTAAATGAAATATATATTAGAAGGAATCAGCAGCAGATTAGAGGACATATAATAATGGAGCAGCTACCTAGAATACAGAATACTGTAAAGTATCTAAGCTGAACATCACAAAGAAAAAAAGAATTAAGAAAAAGCCCACCAAGGATAGGTTAAAATACCACTGAAACAATAAGCATACTAACATTAATATTATAGTAATCTCAGAAGGAGAAGAGAGAGGGAAAGGAGCAAAAAAAACACCTTGAAAAAATAATAGTTGAAAACTTTCCTAACCTGGAAAAGGAAATGGACATCCAAGTCCAAGAAGCACAGAGAACTCCAAAAAAGATGAACCCAAGGAGGATCACGCCAAGTCACATAACAAGGAAAACGTCAAAAATTAAAGATTAAGAGAAGCTCTTAAAAGCATTAAGAGAAAAACAACTAGTTTTGAACAAGTGGAACCCCATAAGACTATCAGCTGACTTTTCAGCAGAAACCTTACAGATAAGAGAGTGGCATTTTATATATATATATATAATAACATATTTTATATATATATATATTCATATTTATATATATATATTCATATTCCAAGTGCTGAAAGAAAAAAAACATACAGCCAAGAATACTCTACCTAGCAAGATTATCATTCAGAATTGATGGAGAGATATTATCTAAAACAAAAGTTAAGTAGTTCATCATGACTAAACTGGCCTATGAGTAGAAGAAAATTATGAAAGGAAAACAATTTCACTAGCAAACAATAAAGTTGGTAGATCAATCACTTATAAAGCTAGTATGAAAGCTGAAAAGACAAAAGTAGTAAACTACATAAAAATTAGTTAAGGACTCATAAAATAAAAAGATGTAAAATATGACATACATAAAACATTAAGGAGTGAAAATGTGCCTTTCAAATGTGTTCAAACTTAAGCAACCACCAATTTAAGTACAAAATGTTATATACCTAGGATGTTATATATGAACCTCATGGTAACCAAAACCCCAAAAAAAATATATAAAAAAGATATACACACAAAAAAATCCAACTTTCATAAAACTAAAGAAAGACATCAGTCATGAGGGAAGATAGCAAGAGAGGAAAGGAATGAGGGAAGACAGCAAGAGAGGAAAGGAACAGGAAAGAACCACAAGAACAAACAAAACAATTGACAAAATGGCAATATCATTTTGTATATACCTATATACATGTCAGTAATTACTTCAAATGAAAATGGAGTCAATACTCCAATCAAAAAACACAGGATAGGTGGGGCGCCTGGGTGGCTCAGTGGGTTAAGCCGCTGCCTTCAGCTCGGGTCATGATCTCAGGGTCCTGGGATCGAGTCCCGCATCGGGCTCTCTGCTCGGCGGGGAGCCTGCTTCCCTCTCTCTCTCTCTGCCTGCCTCTCCATCTACTTGTGATTTCTCTCTGTCAAATAAATACAAAAAAAAAATCTTATTAAAAAAAACACAGGATAGAGACGCCTGGGTGGCTCAGTTCGTTAAGTGGCTGCCTTCGGCTCAGGTCATGATCCCAGCGTCCTGGGATAGAGTCCCACATGGGGCTCCCTGTTCTGTAGGGAGCCTGTTTCTCCCTCTGCCACTCTGTCTGCCTGTGTTCGCTTGCTCTCTCTCTCTGACAAATAAGTAAATAAAATCTTAAAGAGTCTGTTTCTAAAAAAAAAAAAAAAACAAAAAAACACAGGATAATTGAGTGGATAAAAAACAAGACCCATCTATATGCTGCCTACAAGAGATTCACTTCAGATCCTAAGACATATTCAGACTACCAAAAATGAGAGGATGAAAAAGATATTCCATGTAAATGTAAGACAAAGGGCAAAAGACAAAAAGAAAAAAAAAAAAAAGAAAAGGAAAAAAGCTGGGGCAGCAATACGTACACAAAGGAAAACACTTTTTAAACAGATTCTGTAATAAGAGACAAAGGGCATGATGTAATGATAAAGGGATCAATTGCTAACAAAAGGACTTAACAATTACACATACTTATGCACCTAATATAAAGCAAATATTAACATACATAAAGGGAGAAACTGACAATAATACAATAACAGTAGGAGACTTTAACACCATATTTACATCAATGGACAGATCATTCAGACAAAAAATCAATATGGAAACAGCAGCTTTGAACCACACAACAGATCAGATGAACTTAATAGATGCATGCAGAACATTTCATCCCAAATCAGCAAAATATACTTTCTTCTTGAGGGTACATGGAACATTCTCTAGG
This sequence comes from Mustela erminea, assembly GCF_009829155.1. Taxonomy (NCBI): domain Eukaryota; kingdom Metazoa; phylum Chordata; class Mammalia; order Carnivora; family Mustelidae; genus Mustela; species Mustela erminea. Next base: position 28,321,361 of record NC_045618.1, read on the forward strand.
ACAGATCACATGTCAGGCCACAAAAAAAGTCTCAATAAATTTAAGATGGAAATCATATCAAGTATCTTTTCTGAGCACAATGGTATGAAACCAGAAATTAATTATAAGAAAAATGGAAAAACACCCCGCACACATATGCAGGCTAAACAACATGTAGTTATACAAGCAATGGATCAATGAAGAGATCAAGGAGAAAATTAAAAAATACATGCAGACAAAGAAAATGGAAACATAAAAGTTCAAAATCTGTGGGATGTCATAAAAGTAGTTCTCTGAGGGAAGTTTATAATGGTACAGGCTTTGCTAAAGAAAAAAGGGAAATCTCAAATAAGCAATTGAACCTTATATTTAAAGAACTAAAAACAAAACAAAACAAAAACCCAAGAACAAATATAACCCAGTTAGTAGCACTAATAAAAATCACAACAGAAATAAGTGAAATAGAGACTAAAAAAACAACAGAAAAGATTAATGAAATTAGAAGCTGGTTTTTGAAAAGATAAACCGATAAACCTTCAGCCAGAATCCTCAAAAAAAAAAAAAAAAAGTGAAGAAACAATTTAAATTAATAAAATCAGAAATGAAAGAGAAGTTACAATCAAAACACATAACTACAAAGGATTATAAGAGACTACTAAGAAAAATTATATGCCAGGCGCCTTGGTGGCTCAGATGGTTAAGTGTCTGCCTTCGGCTCAGGTCATGATCCTGGGGTCCTGGGATCAAGTCCTGCATTAGGTTCCCCGCTCAGTGGAGAGCCTGCTTCTCCCTCTGCCTCTCTCTTTCTCTCATGAATAAATAAATAAAATTCTTTTTTTTTCTTTTTTAAGATTTTATTTATTTATCAGAGAGAGAGGGGGAGAGAGCAAGCACAGGCAAACAGAATGGCAGGCAGAGGCAGAGGGAGAAGCAGGCTCCCTGATGAGCAAGGATCCCGATGTGGGACTCGATCCCAGAATGCTGGGATCATGACCTGAGCCAAAGGCAGCTGCTTAACCAACTGAGCCACCCAGGCGTCCCAATAAATAAAATTCTTTAAAAAAAAGCCAACTATATGCCAACCAACTGGACAACCTAGAAGAAATGAATAAATTCCTAGAAACATACAATTTTCCAACACTGAATAAGGAAGAAATAGAAAATCTGGATGGACTAATTACTAGTAACAAAATTAAATCAGTAATACAAAAACTCTCAATAAATAGAGGTCTAGTACCAGATAACTTCTAGATAACTAGGTAACTAATTACCAGGTAATTTTACCAAACATTTAAAGAATAGTGAATAATTATTCTTCTCAAACTATTTCAAAATAGAAAAAAAAAAATGAAACCAAATACATTCCATGAGGACAGTATTACCTTGATACCAAAACCAGATAAAGACACCACAAAGCAAAATTACAGGCCAACATCCCTGATGAACACAAATGCAAAAATCCTCATCAAAATACTAGCAAGGTAAATTCAGCATATATTAAGAGGATCACCCACCACCATCAAGTAGATTTTTTCCCAGAAATTCAGGCATGGATACATATTTGCAAATCAATCCACATGATACACATTAACAAAATGAAGGATAAAACTCATATGATCATCTCAGTGGAAGCAGAAAAAGCATGTGACAAAATTCAACATCCATTCATAATAAAAAATTCTCAATAAAGTAGTTTAGAGGGAACATACCTCAACATAATAAAGGCTGGATATAAAAAAATCCCACAAGTAACATCAGCTGAAGTAACATCTCCAAAGAAGACATCCAGATGGCCAACAGACACATGAAAAAGTGTTCCTTATCACTCAGCATTAGGGAAATACAAATTAAAACCACAATGAGATATCACCTCACACTAGTCAGAATGGCTAAAATTAACAAGTCAGGAAATGACAGATGCTGGCGAGGATGAGGAGAAAGGGGAACCCTCCTACACTGTTGGTGGGAATGCACGCTGGGGCAACCACTCTGGAAAACAGCATGGAGGTTCCTCAAAATGTTGAAAATAGAACTACCCTATGACCCAGCAATTACACTACTGGGTATTTACCCTAAAGATACAAATGTAGTGATCCGAAGGGGCACGTGCACCCGAATGTTTATAGCAGCAATGTCCACAATAGCCAAACTATGGAGAGAACCTAGATGTCCATCAACAGATGAATGGATCAAGAAGATGTGGTATATATACACCACGGAATACTATGCAGCCATCAAAAGAAATGAAATCTTGCCATTTCCTCTTGCCATTTCCTTTCCCCTTGCCATTTCCTGAAAGCGTTTCCTCTAAAATAAGGAACAAGACTTGCCCCTTTTATTCAACATAATACTGGAAGTCCTAGCCATAGCAACCAGAAGAGAGAGAGCTAAAAGTCATCCAAATTGGTGAGGAAGAAATAAAATTGTCACTATTTGCAGATATGATACCATATATTGAAAACCCTGAAGGCTCCACCAAAAGAAAACTATTAGAACTAATAAATGAAGAGGCAAGATGTTGACAGAGTAGGGGACCTTGTCTCATCTAATCCCTCAAATTTAGCTGGGTATCTATCAAACCATTCTGAACACATATAAATTCAACCTGAGATATATATTTATCTGAATCTGTACAAGCAGAGAAACCACTTTTTGCATGGTAGGAGGTATAGAACCTTGAATTTTTGGGAGGAAATGGAAGATAAACAGCGGGGAGGGAGCCTCCATAAACTGGTCACCAGAAAATTATAAAACACGAGAGCACAAAATCAGGACCCTTAGAAATCTGCTCCAGAGATATCCCTTTCTGAAAAGGGCACAGGGTATGAAGAACAGGGCAGAATTCTAAGTGGATCACTGTGGTCTCGGGATCCCAGGAGACTCAGAAAGAATGGGGTGCCTGAACTGATAGAGAGTCCAAGCAGTGGAGCAGGGAGACTGGTTACGGTCAGTGAGCCCAGAAGGGACTCTTAGTCTGGTCACCATAAACTGTGAGCCGGGTTGGTAGGGAGACCACTCTCTGCCTGAGCACCCTGAAAAGGACTAGAAGGTTCAGGCTGTTTAATATCCTAAGGGAGATATGAAATGGCTTGCACCCACAACAGGGCAACAGGTTGGTGTGGCCCCAAAAGGACACTGGGGCAGCACCCAACCATGACCTGGGAGCTGCGGAAGAGAGCTGCATGTACAAGCCCACAGCTGCTTGCAATTGCAAAGGTACAAAGCACACAGACATTCATGGTTCCCTGGAATTCTCCCGGGGAGAGATGCAGCGGTGTGAAGAGCGCGAGTCTATGGAGACAGTTACACACAGATGTGGAAACTGTTTGACCTGGAGGTTTTATCGGAAGAAAGGAGACTGAAACCCTGCAGCTCTGGGCCAGACACTCCTGCATGACCATATTTTCTCTGACTCTCTAAAGAGGAGTGGAAAGCTGCCAGGGAACAGAAGCCACACAGACAGCCCATCCCCTTGACAAGGGGTGGGGCAACTCCATCCAGGCAAAGACACAGAGCAGCTGAGCAGCAGGCCCCTCCCCCAAAAGATAGACTGGAAGAACAGATGAATGACAAGCTTATTTCCCACAGGACCGTAAAACTCCAGTGCCATGAGAAAATAATATATTGAGCTTCAAGTATTCCCTCATGACTCATTTGTACTTGAGGCTAGATTTTACATTTTTTTTTAGTTTTTCTTTTTAGTCCCCCCCCCACCCCGCTTTTTTACCCTCTTCTGGTTTCATATAGATTATTTCCCAACTTATGTTTTTAAGTACTTTTTAACTCCCCCCACCACATCTGTGTTTTATAGATTTATTCCACATACAAGTCCACTCTATTCAATTTTATCTTGATATATATATACATTCTAATTTTTTTGCAATTTTGGGATACAGTGTCTTCTAGCACAGAGACCAAAAATTAATCAAGAACAGGCAGATCACTCTGCTTTGTCCCCCCAAGAGATTATAGTTTCCAGTTTCCTCCCTCTTTTTTTTTTTTTTTTTTGGTTTTGTTTTGTTTTGGATCATCTTGGTTATGCGGCTCTGTGATAGTTTCTGACCACTTTGAATTTTTTTCTAGGGTGCATTTTGTTTGGGTCATGGTTGATATTTTGGACGCTGTTCATTCACTCAACCATCCCCTCAACAGAATGACAGGGAGGAGGAACTCTCAACAAAGAAAAGAACCAGAGACAATGTCCTCTGCCACAGAGCTAATGGATATGGATATAAGCAAGATGTCACAGACAAAATTCAGGATAGTAATTATAAAGCTAATAGCTAGGCTTGAAAAAAGCACACGACAATACAGACTCTCTAAGGGCAGAAATGAGATTTAATCAAGGCAAACTTAAAAATGCTATGAATGAGATGTAGTCTAAGCCAGATACTCTAATGGATACGGTAAGTAGGGCAGAAGAGAGAATAAGGGATCTAGAAGACAGACTGATGGAAAGGAAGGAAATTGAAGAAAAGAGAGAAAAACAACTCATAGCACCTGAAGAGAAACTTAAGAGAATTTAATGATACATTGAGAAGAACCAATATCAAGGTCATCGGGATCCAAGAGCGGGTGGAGAGGGCTAGGTCTATTTGAGCTGATTACATCTGAGAACGTCCCTACTCTGGGGAAGGAAACAAGGGTCCACATCCAAGAGGCAGAAAGGACCCCTGCCAAAATCAATAAAAATAGATCAACACCCTGATATATGTTAGTGAAGCTTGCAAATCTTAGAGCCAGGGAAACTATCCTGAGAGCAGCTGGGGGAAGAGATTTCTCACATATGGAGGGAGGACATCAGAATAACATCAGGCCTATCCACAAAAACCTGGCAACATATATACAGAGTATTAAATGAGAAGAAATAGCAGCCAAGGATACTTTATTCAACAAGGGTATCATTTAGAATGGAAGGAGAGATAAAGTTTCCCCAACAGAAAGAAACTGGAAGAATATAGGACCATCAAGACAGCCCCACAAGAAATATTAAGGGCAATACTATAAGCAAAGAGAGACAACAAAAGTAATATAGACCAGAAAGTGTCAGAGACAATCTACAAAACAGGTACTTTACAGGCAATACAATAGCACTAAATAAATATCCAAAAGTTAGTCTAAATTGAAAATGGACTGAATGCTCCAATAATAATAATAAACACCCCCCCAGATATCAGACTGGATAAAAGGCAGGACCCATCAATATGTGTCTATAAGAAACACATTTTGAACCCAAAGACACCTCTAGATTGAAAGTGAGAGGATGCAGAACCATTTACCATGCTAATGGACCTCAAAAGAAAGCTGGGATAAGAATCCTCCTATCAGACAAATAAGATTTCAAACTAAAGACTGTAGTAAGAGAGTAGAGGGCCACTGTGTCCTACTTAAAGGGTCTATCCAACAAGATGATCTAATTATTGTAAATATCTATGCCCCCAACATGGGAGCAGCCTATTATATAAACCAATTAATAACCAAAGAAAAGAAACATGTTGATAATAATACATTAATACTAAGGGACTTCAACATCCCACTCACAGCAATGGACAGATCTTTCAAGCAGATCAATAAAGAAACAAGAACTTTGAAAGAGACATTGGACAAGATGGGACTTCACACACACATACAGAACATTCCATCCTAAAACAACAGAATATACATTCTTCTAAAGTGCACAGGGAAATTTCTCCAGAACAGACCACATACTGGGTCACAAATCAGGTCTCAACTGATACCAAAAGGCAAAAAACTAAGATTATTCCCTGCATATTTTCAAACCACGGTGCTTTGAAACTGGAACTCAATCACAAGAAGAAATTTAGAAGGAACGCAAACACCTGGAGCCTAAAGACCATCCTACTAAAGAACAAAAAGGTCAACCAGAACTTAAAGAAGAACTTAAACAATTCATTGAAACTAATGAGAATGAAAACTTATTGGTTCAAAACCTGTGGGATACGCAAAAGTGATCCTAAGAGGAAAGTACATAGCTGTCCAAACCTCTTTCAAAAAGTTAGAAAAATCCCAAGTGCACAGCTAACCTTATACCTAAAGGACCTAGAGAAAGAACAGCAAATAAAGCCTAAACCAAGTAGGAGAAGAAAAATAATAATGATTAAAGCAGAAATCAATATAACAGAAGCCAGAAAAACAGAAAAGATCAACAAAACTAGAAACTGGTTCTTTGAAAGTGTTAATAAGATTGATAAACCTCTGGCTAGACTTAGCCAAAAGAAAAGAGAAAGGACCCAAATTAATAAAATCATGAATGAGAGAGGAGAGATCATGACCAACACCAAGGATACAGAAACAATATTAGGAACGTATTATGAGTAACTATATGCCAACAAATTAAGCAATCTGGAAGAAATGGATGCATTCCTGGAAACTTATAAACTACCAAGACTGAAACAGAAGAAAAATCTGAACAGACCAATAACCAGCAAGGAAACTGAAGCAGAAATACAAAACGTCCAAAAAAAAAGAAAAGTGTCCAGGGCCAGATGGCTTCCCAGGGGAATTCTACCAAACATTTATAGAAGAAATTAATACCTATTCATTTGAAGCTGTCTCAAAAAACAGAAATGGAAGGAAAACTCCTATACTTGTTCTATGAGGCTGGCATTACCGTGATTCCATAACCAGGCAAAGACCCTATCAAAAAAGAGAATTACAGACCAATGTCCCTAATGAACATGGATGCCAACATACTCACCAAGATACCAGCTTAATTTGTTGGCATACACTTGCTGATAAAAATTTTCTAACAATTTTTTCTGTATCCTTGGTGTTGGTTGTGATCTCTCCCCTCTCACCCATCATTTCATTCATTTGGGTCCTTTCTCTTTTCTTTTGGATAAGTCTGGCCAGAGGCTTATCAATCTTATTAACATTCTCAACAAATACCAAAAGTACATTAAAAGGATTATTCCCCACAGCCAAGTGGAATTTATTCCTTGGCTGTAAGGGTGGTTCAACATTCAGGTATTAATCAATGTGATACATTAATAAAAGAAAGGACAAGAACCATATGATTCAATTGATCAGAGAAAACATTGCATCAGAGAAAGCATTTGACAAAATACAGCATGCTTTCTTGAATAAAACTCTCCACAGTGTAGGGATAGAAGGAACATACCTCAATATTTTAAATGCCATCTATGAAAAGCCTACAGAGAGTATCATTCTCAATGGGGAAAAACTGAGACCTTTTCCTCTAAGGTCAGGAACATGACAGGGATGTCTCACATGAGACATCACATGAACAGACACCTCTCCAAAGAAGACATACAAAAGGCCAACAGACACATGAAAAAATGTTCCACATCACTTGGCATATACAAATCAAAGCCACAATGAGATACCACTTTACACCACTCAAAATGGCAAAAATTAACAAGGCAGGAAACAGCAAATGTTGTGAGGATATGGAAAAAGGGGAACACTCTTACACTGTTGGTGGGAATGCAAGCTGGTACAGCTACTCTGGAAAACACTATGCGTCTTTCTCAAAAAGTAAAAAAATAGAGCTACCCTTGGGACACCTGGGTGGCTCAGTGGGTTAAGCACCTCTGCCTTTAGCTCAGATCATATCAGGGTCCTGGGATTGAGCCCCACAACGGACTCTCTGCTCAGCAGGGAGCCTGATTCCTCCTCTCTCTCTCTCTGCCTGCCTCTATGCCTACTTGTGATCTCTCTGTCAAATAAATAAATAAAATCTTAAAAAAAAAAATAGAGCTACCCTCGACCCAGCAATTCCACTATTAGGTATTTACCCCAAAGATACAGATGTAGTGAAAAGGAGGAGCACGTGTACCCCAATGTTCATAGCAATGTCCACAACAGCCCAACTGTAGAAGGAGTCAAGATGTTCTTCAACGGATGAATAGATAAGAAGATATGGCTCATATATACAATGTAATATTACTCAGCCATCAAAAGGATGAACAGCTACCACTTACACTGACATGGCTGGAACTAGAGAGTATAATGCTAAATGAAATTAGTCAGAGAATGACAATTATCATTTAGTTTCACTCACATGGGGAACATAAAGACTAATGCAGAGAACAACAGGGGCTGGGGGGAACTAAATGGGAAGAAATAAGAATAAAATACCATTTGAGACTCTAGACACTAGGAAACAAACTCAGGGTTGCAGAAAGGAAGGCCAGTGGGGGGATGTGGTAACTTGGTGATGGGCAGTAAGGAGGCCACGTGATGTGATCAGCATTGGGTGTTACACTGAACTGATGAGACATCGAACAATGACATGCTATACCTGGGCTATTTGAATTTAAACAAACAAACAAAAAAAAGATTAACGAAAAAGAACTAATAAATGAATTCAGTAACATTTCAGGAGACAGAATTGATGTAAAGAAAACTATTGTGTTTTATAGAGAAAAAATTTAAGAAAACAATCCCATTTAAAATTGCACCAAAAATAATAAAATACTTAGGAATAAAACTAAGCAATGAGGTAAAAGACCTGTATTCTAAAAACTATAAAATACTGATAAAAGGATCTGAAGATGACACAAAGAAATAGAAACATACCCTGCTCATGTATTGGAAGAATACTATGTTGTTTCTTTAAAATTTCATTTATTTATTTGTTAGAAAGAGAACACAAGCAGGGGGGATGGCAGGCAGGCAGCAGGAGAAGCAGGCTCACTGAGAAGTAAGGATCCCGATGAAGGACTCGATCCCATGACCCTGCTATCATGACCTGAGCCAAAGGCAGATGCTTAGCTGACTGAGCCAGGCATTCCTGGAAGAATATTGCTAAAATGCCCATATCATCCAAAGAAGTCTACTGAGTCAATGCAATCCCTATCAAAATACCAAGAGTGCAATGGCAGGGTCATAGGGAAGTTCTATTTTTAATTTCTTGAGGAATCTCCACACTGTGCTCCAAAGAGGCTGCACCAACTTGCATTCCCACCAACAGTGGAAGAGGGTTCCCCTTTCTCCACATCTCCTCCAACACATGTTGTTTCCTGTCTTGCTAATTTTGGCCATTCTAACTGGTGTAAGGTGATATCTCAATGTGGTTTTAATTTGAATCTCCCTGAGGGCTAGTGATGATGAACATTTTTTCATGTCTCTGATAGCCATCTGTATGCCTTGATTGCAGAAGTGTCTGTCCACATCTTCTGCCCATTTTTTGATATGATTGTCTGTTTTGTGTGTGTTGAGTTTGAGGAGTTCATTATAGATCCTGGATATCAACGTTTTGTTTGTACTGTCATTTGCAAATATCTTCTCCCATTCCGTGGGTTGCCTCTTTGTTTCCTTGGCTGTGCAGAAGCTTTTGATTTTGATGAAGTCCCAAAAGTTCATCTTCACTTTTGTTTCCTTTGCCTTTGGAGACATATCTTGAAAGAAGTTGCTGTGGCTAATATCAAAGAGATTACTGCCTATGTTCTCCTCTAGGATTCTGATGGATTCCTGTCTCACATTGAGGTCTTTTATCCATTTTTAGTTTATCTTTGTGTACGGTGTAAGAGAATGGTCCAGTTTCATTCTTCTACATATAGCTGCCCAGTTTTCCCAGCACCATTTATTGAAGAGACTGTCTTTTTTCCACTGTATATTTTTTCCTGTTTTGTCGAAGATTATTTGACCATAGAGTTGAGGGTCCATATCTGGGCTCTCTGCTCTGTTCCACTGGTCTATGTGTCTGTTTTTATGCCAGTACCATGCTGTCTTGGTGATCACAGCTTTGTAGTAAAGCTTGAAATCAGGTAACGTGATGCCCCCCATTTTATTTTGTTTTTCAACATTTCCTTAGAGATTTGGGGTCTCTTCTGATTCCATACAAATTTTTGGATTATTTGCTCCAAATAATCCAAAGAATACCGGTGGAATTTTGATCGGAATAGCATTAAAAATATAGATTGCTCTAGGCAGTATAGACATCTTAACAATGTTTATTCTTCCAATCCAAGAGCATGGAATGGTCTTCCATCTTTTGTGTCTTTTTGTGTCTTCTTCAATTTCTTTCATGAGTGTTCTGTAGTTCCTCAAGTACAGATCCTTTACCTCTTTGGTTAGGTTTATTCCCAGGTATCTTATGGTTCTTGGTGCTATAGTAAATGGAATTGATTCTCTAATTTCCCTTTCTGTATTTTCATTATTAGTGTATAAGAAAGCCACTGATTTCTGTACATTGACTTTGTATCCTGCCACGTTGCTGAATTGCTGTAGGAGTTCTAGTAGTTTGGGGGTGGAGTCTTTGGGTTTTCCATATAAAGGATCATGTCATCTGCGAAGAGAGAGAGTTTGACTTCTTCATTGCCAATTTGGATACCTTTTATTTCTCTTTGTTGTCTGATTGCTGTTGCTAGGACTTCTGATACTATGTTGAACAAGAGTTGTGAGAGTGGGCATCCTTGTCGTGTTCCTGATCTCAACGGGAAGGACGCAAGCTTTTTCCCATTGAGGATGACATTTGCTGTGGGTCTTTCATAGATAGATTTGATGAAGTTCAGGAATGTTCCCTCTATCCCTATACTTTGAAGCATTTTAACCCACTGAGCCACCCAGGTGCCCCCATGAAGCATTTTAATCAGTAATGGATGCTGGATATTGTCAAATGCTTTTTCTGCATCAATTGAGAGGACCATCACATTGAGGTCTTTTATCCATTTTGAGTTTATCTTTGTGTACGGTGTAAGAGAATGGTCCAGTTTCATTCTTCTACATATAGCTGCCCAGTTTTCCCAGCACCATTTATTGAAGAGACTGTCTTTTTTCCACTGCATATTTTTTCCTGTTTTGTCAAAGATTATTTGACCATAGAGTTGAGGGTCCATATCTGGGCTCTTTACTCTGTTCCACAAACTCATTAAACTCTTTAAAATATCACTTTGCATATTGTTGGCTTTCTGTGAAACTGAATTTTGGTGCAAATAATATTTAAATATTACCAAACAACAGTGACTTTATTTTTCTAACTAAAAATTAATTAAATAAAATATAGTGTGTTCTTAGTTTCAGACGTAGAATTTAGTGATTCAAGAGTTGCATATAATACCCAATGCTTATTACATCAAGTGCCCTCCCTAATGCCCATCACTCAGTTACACCATTCCTTCAATCACCCCCCCCCCAGTAACCCTTTTTGTTTCCTATAGTTGAAGAGCCTCTTATGGTTTGTTTCTCTCTATGATTTCCTCTTATTTTATTTTTCAATCCCTTATGCTCACCTGAAAAACTGGTTAACTTTAAGATACTTCTACAAACAGTAAATTCTATATGAGTCCAAAACTTAATATACAGGCATTAAATACGAATCAGTATTAAGAAGAGTTCAGCCAAAAATAGTAAAAAGCTATTAACATATCAAAATACTCATTTTGAGAACCACACTATTTTCAAATATAACTAAAATCATTTAGTTAAATGATCTAATAGTTCTGGGATCTCAAGTAGCATTCTAATACATAAACATCTATCTCAATGTTTTCCAAAGTGTGATCTATGACAGATTTCAGAATCACCTGGAATGTTAGTTTAACATACAGATACCTCAAGCTGAACCTACTAAACATCAGACCCCCCGTGCCCCAAATACAGTGTTTTATAAGTTTCTCCAGGTGGCTTCTTATGCGTAATAAAATTTTAGAAATAATTACTTTCAACACCACAAATATAAATTCTCCTAAGTTGTCTTGACTCTAGTCAACGTTTCCTGCCTCTCAGATAAAGGTGTTCCATCCTTTAGGTTCTCTAAATCATTACACTTTACTTATAGCACTTACCACACTGAATCACAATTTACCTGTTAACAATATAGTTTTCCACACTAGACTGTGAGTTCTTCATAGGAAGTAATCATGCTTTTTGTTTTTGTACCTTTAGCCCAACAACATCTGATGAACAAAAAGAGCTCAATGAATCTGGTTAAATGAATAGATGAATACATGAAAATTCACAGTTCTAAAAAGAACATGTGACTTTCACTTGTCCTTAGGATGAAAAAACTTACCATTTCCAACCCCAAATGGTATAAAATTAGCATAATATTAATCTTCCCAATAATCAGTTAAAATTTGGGAGGGCGTAGTGAGGAAAACAGAATGTTTAAAAATTCTAGATACACCTTTAAAACTTCAGCTTTCTTAAGTTCTCAAAAAAGAAAAAAAAAGAGAGAGAAAAGTCCCATGGAACCAACAAACTGTAATTAATAAGTTTAGTAAGAATGCTGGATATAGGGGGACAAGATAGCGGGGGAGTAGGATGAGGTGCCTTTTCAGCCGGTACCCCAAAGTGGGCTGATTATCTACCAAAGAACTCCATTCACCCATGAAATCAGCCTGAGATCAGAATTATACACGTCTGATCTCTACAGGGGCAGAGGACGCCAGTGGGCAGGTAAAGCAGTATGGGAACAGTGGACTGATATCGGAAAATAAACAAAAGGGGGAGGGAGCCACCAGAAGCGACCGGTTGGAAAGTAATACCCCAATACGAGCAAGAGTGCCCTGCATTTGGGGAATAGCATTAACATGGAGACTGGTTGAAAGCACTCCAAAAGAGCAAAGGATCGAGGGGGTAAATTGTGGAAATCGGGGCGGCTAGGGACAGGGGCTTAAGTCTCTGGTCCCAGGACAGCCTCCCCGGCGCTGAGGCAGAGAGAGTGTGGCTGAGCAACCAGCTCTTGGTCCCGAAGCTGCCAGCACACCAGGGGAATGCGTGGGTTCTGGCTCCTGTGTGGGGATGGGAGCCACGCCGGTCAGCAGAACGCACGAGCCCTACTACAAAGCCTGAGATTCACACGCAAGTTACTCATACTCCCCTGACAGAATTACAAAATCCCGGCTCTTTGACCCACGCCTTTGTTTCAAAGCCTAAGCCGTGCGTCGCAAACTCTCCCTGACAGAGGTGTGCAAAAGCCCAGCCTGGTGCACTTGGATCTGTTGCCCCGTTTTCAGTGCCTGAGTCGCGCGCGCGACCAATAGCCGCCCCTGAAAGAGGCCCGCGCAAGCCGGGCTCTCTTACACCCCAGCAAGACCAGGCACTCCCAGCCCAGGCCAGCGGCAAAATCTCAGGGTGCAATTGCTGCTTGGAACCTCTCTGGCGGTCGGGAGCTCCCAGAGACTCCACTGCCTTGGCTTTGGGTACAAGCAAAAGATCCTGCGTCCCCAGGGTCTGCAACTCGCAACCTGCTCTGCCAGCGGCCAAGGGGGGAACTTATTTAGGCTCTACACCCAGAGTGAGGCGTCTCTCTGAGAGGGAGATCAGGGTGCGATTTGTTTTCCTCCAAAACTACAAAAACCATCAAAGGCGGTAAAGGTGAGAGAAAAAAAAGTGAACAAACATAGAAACCGCCAGAGAACCAAAACCTGAAAAAAAAACAGTTTCCTCAGAGCCCACCCCCTTGAGGGGGCAGTAGGACTCAACTCAGGAAACTTCATTGACTGGCAACCCACGTGGCAGGCCACTCCCCCAGAAAACAAACCAAAAAAAAAAAAAAAGAGGAAAAAAAAAAGGACTACAAGAGAACAACCACTACTTCATAGGACAACTTTTACTGTTCACTGACTCCCACTATTCTGGTTTATTTATTTTGTTTTTTACACATAGATAATTCTTTTAACCTATTTACCAGAACAGCGAGCTGTACAGTACATCAAATTCCATAATACCCTTCTAACTTGAACTTTTTGGTACATACACCTATGTTTTTCTTTTGCATTTTTATTTTTTGAAGTCCTCTTTTTTAATTTAAGTTTAGTTTCGTCTAGTTTATTCCTTTTTTATTTTATCCTTTAATATTCATATAGAGTCAAGCTTCAAAGTATTGCCCTTTCCCCAATCAATAATACCCCTATAGATAAACCAATTTTTAATCCCCTTTATCTTAGGAAAGATGCGTCCTTTAACAAATATATCAAGATACATCCATGAAGAATGAACACAAACTTCCTCGCACACACAGAATTTATAAGAACTCTCCCATCTTCTTCTTCCAGTAGTGTTTCTGTGTTTTTGTGATAGCATATATATCTTACACTTGGGGTTCTTTTTGATGAGGTTATTCCTTTATTTTGCATATATATATATTTTTTTTTTCTCTTGCAATACACTGTATCCAGTCTTCTTCTCCTCTTTTTATTTGTCTACTCATAAATCTTACCTTGAGGACCATCTGGGCTGAACCTTCTCTTTCATCTTCCCTTTCTTTCCTGTCTACTCTCTCTCTCTTTTCTTTTTCGTTTTCTTTTCCTTTTCTTTTGTCTCTCGTTGGGTGGGGAATCCTGATTGCTCAGAAGTGTTCCAGGTGCACCTTGACTGCACCACAGATGATACATCCAGCTACATCTGTTCGTCAATCTCCCACCAAAATGACTAGGAGGCGGAAATGCCCAACAGAAGAACAATACAGAGGATGGACCTTCTGCAACAGAGCTAACGGCTATCAACATAGATCAATATGTCAGAAAGAGAATTCAGGCTAACAATTATCCAGGCAATAGCTAGGTTGGAGAAAGCCACGGATGACCAAACAGAATTGATTAGGGCTGACCTGAAAGCAACCAGAAGGATGTTCACAATGTTAGGGCGGAGCTTAAAGCTACCAGGGAGGAGGTTCACAATGCTCTCAATGAGTCCCAATCTAATCTAAACTCTCTCAAAGCTAGGGTACCTGAGACAGAAGATAGAATTAGTGATCTGGAAGACAAACAGATAGAGAGAAAGCATCAGGAGGAAGGCTGGAACAAACAGCATAGAAACCACGAACACAGAATCAGGAAATAAATGAATGCCATGAAGCGTTCCAACGTCAGAATTATTGGAATCCCTGAAGGGGAGGAGAAAGAAGGAAGTCTAGAAGATATAGTGGAACAAGTCCTTCATGAAAATTTTCCCGACTCACGAATGGAACCAGCCTTCATGGACTAGAGGCCGAATGGTCTCCACCAGATGAACATTCCAAAAAAAACCTCCCGACACCTGATAGTCAAATTGAGGAATTATAATTGTAGGTGTAATCCCTTGAAAGCCGCCAGGGCAAAGAGGCTCCTTACTTACAGAGGGAAGCCCATCAGAATAACGTCAGACCTTCCACAGAGACCTGACAGTCAGAAGAGGCTGGCAAGATATCTCAGGCCACTAAATGAGAAGAACATGCCATGCCAGAATACTTTATCAGCAGACTGACATTCAAAATGGATGGAGAGATAAAGACTATTCAAGACCGCAAGGCTTAAAAGACTATGCAACCACCAAGCCGACACTGCAGGAAATATTAAGGGGGGGTTCTATAAAAGAGTAAAAATCCCAACAATAGCATTGGACAGAAATATAGAGACAGTCTACACAAAGAAAGACTTCAAAGGTAACTCGATGTCAGTAAAACGTATCTATCAGTAATCACTCTCAATGTGAATGGCCTTAATGCACACATAAAATGGTACAGGGTTGCAGATTGGATAAAACTGACAGGACCCATCCATATGCTGTCTACAAGAGACCCATTTTGAACCTAAAGATACACCCAGACTGAAAGGGAAGGATGGAGAAGCATCGTTCATGCCAATGGGCCTCAACAGAAGGGCTGTTACAGCGATTCTCAAATCAGATAAATTAGACTTCAAACTAACACTTTAGTCAGAGATACAGAAGGACACTACATCATTCTTAATGGGACGTTCCACCAAGACGATCTAACAACTGTAAATATCTATAGCTCCCAATATGGGAGCAGCCAATTAACATAAGAAAACTGTTAATCAAGACAATAGTCCTGTTGATATGATTACACTAACAGTAGGAGATCTTAACACACTTCTGTCAGAAATAGGTCATCGAAGCAGAAAATCAGTAAAGAAACAAGAGCATCGAATGACACATGGACCAGATGGACCTCATAGATATATACAAAACATTCCACCCTAAACAGCAGAATACACACTGCTTCTCAAGTGCACATGAAACTTTCTCCAGAATAGACCATAGACTGGGTCACAAATCAGGACTCAATTGATACCAAAAGACTGAGATTATTCCCTGCATATTCTCAGGTTCAACAATGCTTTGAAACCTGGAGCTCAATCCCTGGGATAAGTTCAGAAGGAACTCAAACACCTGGAAGCTAAAGACCACCTTGCTTCAGAATGCTTGGAACAACCAGGAGATCAAAGAAGAAATGAAATAATTCATGGAAACCAATGAGAATGAAGACACATCGGACCAAACCTATGCGATACAGCAAAGGCGGTCCAAAGCGGGGAATACATAACCATCCAAGCCTCTCTCAAAAAAACTGAAAAAATCCCAACTACGCCAGTTTTCTCTACACCTTAAGGAACTGGAGAATCAAAAACAAATCAAAACAACTCCACCCATAAGAAGGGAAATAATCAAGATTAGAGCTGAGATCAATGAGCTAGAAACTAGAGAAACAGCAGAATGTATCAATGAAACTAGAAGCTGGTTTTTTGAAAGAATCAATAAGATCGACAAACCATTGGCCACAATAATCCAAAGGAAAAGAGAGAAAGCCCAAATTCATAAAATTATGAATGAAAAGGGAGAGATCACAACTAACACCAACGAAGTAGAAATAATCATCAGAAGTTATTATCAACAGTTATATGCCAATAAGCTTAGCAACCTAGATGAAATGGATGCATTCCTGGAAAACAATAAACTACCAAAACTGAACCAGGAAGAAATCGACAACCTGAACAGACCGATATCTAATAACGAGATTCAAGCAGTGATCAAAAAACAAGAGCCCAGGACCTGACAGATTCCCTGGGGAATTCTACCAAACTTTCAAAGAAGAAATAACACCTATTCTCCTGAAGCTGTTTCAAAAAATTGAAGCAGACGAAAAACTTCCAGACTCTTTCTATGAAGCCAGCATTACCCTGATCCGCAAACCAGGCAAAGACCCTACCAAAAAGGAGAGTTTTAGACCATTATCACTGATGAATATGGATGCTAAGATTCTCAACAAGATCCTAGCCAACAGGATCCAACAGCACATTAAAAAGATTATCCACCATGACCAGGTGGGATTCATCCCTGGGCTACAAGGATGGTTCAACATTCGCAAATCAATCAATGTGATACAACAAATTAATATGAGAAGAGAGAACATGGTCCTCTCAATTGATGCAGAAAAAGCATTTGACAAAATCCAGCATCCGTTCCTGATTAAAACACTTCAAAGTGTAAGGATAGAGGGAATATTCCTGAACCTCATCAAATCTATCTATGAAAGACCCACAGCAAATATCATCCTCAATGGGAAAAAGCTTGCAGCCTTCCCGTTGAGATCAGGAACAAGACAAGGATGCCCACTTTCACCACTCTTGTTCAACATGGTATTAGAAGTCCAAGCAACAGCAATCAGACAACAAAGAGAAATAAAAGGTATCCAAATTGGCAATGAAGAAGTCAAACTCTCTCTCTTCGCAGATGACATGATTCTTTATATGGAAAACCCAAAAGACTCCACCCCCAAACTACTAGAACTCCTACAGCAATTCAGCAACGTGGCAGGATACAAAGTCAATGTGCAGAAATCAGTGGCTTTCTTATACACTAACAATGAAAATACAGAAAGGGAAATTAGAGAATCGATTCCATTTACTATAGCACCAAGAACCATAAGATACCTGGGAATAAACCTAACCAAAGAGGTAAAGGATCTGTACTCGAGGAACTACAGAACACTCATGAAAGAAACTGAAGACACAAAAAGATGGAAGACCATTCCCTGCTCTTGGATCAGAAAAATAAACATTGTTAAAATGTCTATACTGCCTAGAGCAATCTATACTTTTAATGCCATTCCGATTAAAGTTCCACCGGTATTCTTCAAAGAGCTGGAGCAAATAATCCAAAAATTTGTATGGAATCAGAAGAGACCCCGAATCGCTAAGGAGATGTTGAAAAACACAAATAAAACGGGGGGCATCACGTTACCTGATTTCAAGCTTTACTACAAAGCTGTGATCACCAAGACAGCATGGTACTGGCATAAAAACAGACACATAGACCAGTGGAACAGAGCAGAGAGCCCAGATATGGACCCTCAACTCTATGGTCAAATAATCTTCGACAAAACAGGAAAAAATATACAGTGGAAAAAAGACAGTCTCTTCAATAAATGGTACTGGGAAAACTGGGCAGCTATATGTAGAAGAATGAAACTGGACCATTCTCTTACACCGTACACAAAGATAAACTAAAAATGGATAAAAGACCTCAATGTGAGACAGGAATCCATCAGAATCCTAGAGGAGAACATAGGCAGTAATCTCTTTGATATCAGCCACAGCAACTTCTTTCAAGATATGTCTCCAAAGGCAAAGGAAACAAAAGCGAAAATAAACTTTTGGGACTTCATCAAAATCAAAAGCTTCTGCACAGCCAAGGAAACAGTCAAGAAAACAAAGAGGCAACCCACGGAATGAGAGAAGATATTTGCAAATGACAGTGCAGACAAAAGGTTGATATCCAGGATCTATAATGAACTCCTCAAACTCAACACACACGAAACAGACAATCATATCAAAATATGGGCAGAAGGTATGAACAGACACCTCTCCAATCAAGACATACAAATTGTTATCAGACACATGAAAAAATGTTCATCATCACTAGCCCTCAGGGAGATTCAAATTAAAACTACATTGAGATATCACCTTACACCAGTTAGAATGGCCAAAATTACCAAACAGGAAACAACATGCGTTCTAGAGGATGTGGAGAAAGGGGAACCCTCTTCCACTGTTGGTGGGAATGCAAGTTGGTGCAGCCTCTTTGGAGAACAGTGTGGAGATTCCTCAAGAAATTAAAAATAGAACTTCCCTATGACCCTGCCATTGCACTCCTGGGTATTTACCTCAAAGATACAGATGTAGTGAATAGAAGGGCCATCTGTACTCCAATGTTTATAGCAACAATGGCCACGGTCGCCAAACTATGGAAAGAACCAAGATGCCCTTCAACGGACGAATGGATAAGGAAGATGTGGTCCATATACTCTATGAAGTATTATGCCTCCATCAGAAAGGATGATTACCCAACTTCTGTAGCAACACGGATGGGACAGGAAGAGATTATGCTGAGTGAAATAAGTCAAGCAGAGAGAGTCAATTATCATATGGTTTCACTTATTTGTGGAGCATAACAAATATCATGGAGGACAAGGGGTGTTAGAGAGGAGAAGGGAGTTGGGGTAAATTGGAAGGGGAGGTGCATCATGAGAGACTATGGACTCTGAAAAACAATCTGAGGGGTTTGAAGTGGTACGGGGGTGGGAGGTCGGGGTACCAGGTGGTGGGTATTATAGAGGGCACGGATTGCATGGAGCACTGGGTGTGGTGAAAAAATAATGAATACTGTTTTTCTGAAAATAAATAAAGTAATTAAAAAAAAAGAATGCTGGATATAAGAGCACTTTATGAAACCCAACAGTGCTCTTGTACACCGGCAATAAAACAAAAAAGGTATCATTCACAGCAAAAATATCAAAATTAACAAATACTTACGATTTTTATAAAAAGAATTTCCAAATCTATTAAAATGAAAAATGAGAATTAATGTAGATATTCTCATAATAAAAATATCAAATCTTCCCAAGCTAAATATGTAAATTCAATGCAATCCCATTAAATTCCAGCTGGATTTTTAAGAAGAATTTACTGCTTCTAAAAAGTCATGGAAGAGTAATAGTTCAGGGGCGCCTGGGTGGCTCAGTGGGTTAAGCCGCTGCCTTCGGCTCAGGTTATGATCTCAGGGTCTTGGGATTGAGCCCCACATCGGGCTCTGCTCAGCGGGGAGCCTGCTTCTCTCTCTCTCTCTGCCTGCCTCTTGGCCTACTTGTGATTTTTCTCCGTCAAATAAATAAAATCTTTTTTTCTTTTTAAAGAGTTCACAAATAAAGTCAAATTTTTTGTTCTAATACATTGAAATTACTTAAATATATGTGTAGATTATATATAACATATACGATATATAAATACTGTATATAAATATTTTCCCTTTTTTTAACTTAAATTTTGATAGTTAACATATAGTGCAATATTAGTTTCTGGATTAGAATTCAGTGATTCATTATCTAAAAGAAACACCCAGTGCTCATCATAAGAAGTACCCTCCTTAATCCCCATTATCCATCTAGCTCAGTCCTACTTGCCTCCCTCCATCAAACTTCATTGTTCTCTGTCATTAAGAGTCTCTTAAAGGTGTTATATGCAACTGATGAGTTGTTGAACGCTGCATCAAAAAGCAATGATGTACTGTACGCTGGTTAACTGAACATAAAAAAAAAAGTCTTTAATGGCTTGATTTCCTCTCTCCTTTTTTTTCTTTTCCCCCTTCCCATTTGCTCATCTATTTTCTTTCTTAAGTTCCACATATGAATGAGATCATATGGCATTTGTCTTTCTTTGATTTATTTCACTAGGCATAATACACTCTAGCTCTATGCATATTATTACAAATGGTAGACGGCTTTCCTTTCGATGGTTAAATAATATCCCATTGTGTGTACGTGTGTGTGTGTATGTGTGCCACATTTTTTCAAATTTTTAAATATTCAATTAACATACAGTGCATTATTAGTTTCAGAGGGAGAATTTAGTGATTCATCAGTTGTGTATAATACCCAGGTTCATTACATTACATGCCCTCCTTAATGCTCATTACCACATCCCTCCACTCACTTTACCTCCAGCACCTGCAATTTACTTCTTACAGTTAAGAGTCTATTATGGTTTGTTTCCCTCTATGATTTAGTCTTATTTTATTTTTAACTCCCTTTCTCTATGATACTTTGTTTTGTATCATAAATCCCACATTTATGAGTGAAATCATATAATTGTCTTTATCTGCTTGACTTATTTTCCTTAGCATAACACTCTCCAATTCCAGCCACATCACTGTGAAGGGCAAGATTTCAATTTTTTTTTTTTTTTAAGATTTTATTTATTCATTTGACACAGAGAGATCACAAGTAGGCAGAGAGGCAGGCAGAGAGAGAGAGAGGAGGAAGCAGGCTCCCCGTGGAGCAGAGAACCCGATGCGGGACTCGATCCCAGGACCCTGAGATCATGACCTGAGCCAAAGGCAGTGGCTTAACCCACTGAGCCACCCAGGCGCCCAAGATTTCAATTTTTGATGGCTAGGTAGTATTCCTGTGTGTATGTGTGTGTGTGTGTGTGTGTGTGTGTGTGCTATAAACACTGGAGTGCAGGTGCCTCTTCAGATCACTAAGTTTGTATCCTTTGGGTAAATACTCAGTGGTGGAGTTGCTGGGTCCTATGGTGGCTCTATTTTTACCTTTTTGAGGAACGTCCATACTGTTTTCCAGTGTGGCTGTACCGGCTTGCATTTCCACAGGCAGTGTAAGAGGGTTCCCTGTTCTTTGCATCCTTGCCAACATTTGCTGTTTTCTGACTTGTTCACTTTAGCCATTCTGACTATGTGAGTTGGTATCTCACTGTGGTTTTGATTTGTATTTCCCTGATGCCAAATGATGTGGAGCACTTTTTCATGTGGCTGTTTGCCATTTGCATGTCTTCCTTGTAGAATGTCTGTTCATGCCTTCTTCTCATTTGACTGGATTGATTTTTGGGTGATGAGTTTGAAAAGTTCTTTACAAATATTAGATACCAGCCCGTTATCTGATAGAACATTTGTAAATGTCTTCTCCCATTTTGTAGATTGTCTTTGGTTTAGTCAACCTGTCCTTTGCTATGCAAAGCTTTTCTCTTGATGAAGTCCCAAAAGTTCATTTTTGCTTTTGTTTCTCTTGCCTTTGAAGATGTGTCTAGCAAAAAGTTGCTGTGGCCGAGGTCAAGAGCTGCCTGTGTTCTCCTCTAGGATTTTTGATAGATTCCTATCTCACATTTAGGTCTTTCATCTATTTTGAGTTAATTTTTGTGAAGGTGTAAGACAGTGGTTCACTTTCATTCTTCTATACATGGCTCTCCAGTTTTTCCAGTACCATTTGTTGAAGAGACTGTCCTTTTCTCATCAGATATTCTTTCCTGCTTTGAGGAGGCCACACATTTCTGGGTTACCTATTCTGTTCCACTATCTATATGCCTGTTTTTGTGCTAGTACTATTCTGTCTTGAAATGATGATTACATCTTTGTAATTTTGCTCAAGGTCCAGAGTTGTGATGCCACCAGATTTGGTTTGCTTTTACAACTTTCCTCTGGCTATTTGGGTTGTTTTCTCAGTCCATACAAATTTTAGGGTTGTCTGTTTCTTTTTTTTTTTTTTTAAAGATTTTATTTATTTATTTGACAGAGAGATATCACAAGCAGATGGAGAGGCAGGCAGAGAGGGAGATAGAGGGATGCAGGCTCCCTGCTGAGCAGAGAGCCCGATGCGGGACTCGATCCCAGGACCCCGAGATCATGACCTGAGCCGAAGGCAGCGGTTTAACCCACTGAGCCACCCAGGCGCCCCGGGTTGTCTGTTTCACTTCTGTGAATAATATTGATGATATTTCCATAAGGACTGAATTGAATGTACAGATCACTCTGGGTAGCACAGACATTTCAAAAATGTTTGTTGTTCCAATACATGAACATAGGAAGTTTTTCCATTTCTTTTGTGTCTTCCTCTATTTCTTTCATAAGTGTACTATAGTTTCCAGAGTACAGATCCTTTATCCCTTTGGTTAGGTTTATTCCTATGTATCTTATGGTTTTTGGTGCACGTGTAAATGGGAGCAATTCCTTGATTTCATTTTCTGTTGCTTCACTGTTGGTGTACAAAAATGCAACTGATTTCTGTGTATTGATTTTACATCCTGCCACATGACTGAAATCCTGTATGAGAGCTAGCAATTTTGGGGTGGAGTCTTTGGATTTTCAACACAGAGTGTCATGTCATCTGTGAAGTGTGAGACTTTGACATCTATTGTGCTGATTTGGATGCCTCTTATTTCTTTTTGTTGTCTGATGCTGAGGCTAGGACTTCTAGCAATATATTGAGCAACAGTGGTGAGAGTGGACATCCCTGTCGTGTTCCTGACCTTGGGGGGAAAGCTCTCAGTTTTTCCCCCTTGAGGATATTCACTGTGGGCTATTTGTAGATGCCTTTCATGATACTGAGGTGTATTCTCTCTATCCCTACCCTGCACAGTTTTTATCAAGAACAGATGTTATATTGTCAAATGCTTTTTATGCATCAAGAAGATCATACGGTTTTTGTCCTTTCTTTTATTAGTGTGATGTATGCACATTGCTTGATTTGTAGATGTTGAACCAGCACAGGAATAAATCCCACTTGGTCCTAGTGAAAAATCCTTTTAATGTATTGTTGGATCCTAATAGCTAGTATTTTGATGAGAATTTTTCTATCCATCTTCATCAGAGATTTGGTCTGTAATTCTTTTGGTGGGGTCTTTGGTTTTGGGACCAAGATAATGGGGGGCACCTGGATGGCTCAGTTGGTTAAGCGTCTGTCTTTGGCTGAGGGTATGATCCCAAAGTCCCAGGACTGAGTCCTGAAATCAAGCCCCACATCGGGCTCCCTGCTCAGTGGGGAGTCCGCTTCTCCCTTTCTCTCTGCTCCACCCCCTACTCATATTTTCTGTCACTCACACTCTTAAATAAATAAATAAAATATTAAAAAAAAAAAGGTAACACTGGCGTTACAGACTGAGTCTGGAAGTTTTCCTTCCATTTCTACTTTTTCAAACAGCTTCAGAAGAATATGTTTTAATCCTTCTTTAAATGATGGGTAGAATTCCGCTGGGAGGCCCCCTGGACCTGAATTCCTTTGTTGGTGTTCAGGTTTTCTATTTCTTCCTGTTTCAGTTATGGTAGTTTATGTTTCTAGGAATGCATCCATTTCTTCCAGATTACCTAATCTGTTGCAACACAGTGGCTCACAATATTCTCTTAAACTTTTTTTTTTGTTGTTGTTTTTGTTTGTATTATCAGTGTTGGTTCTGATCTCTTTATGATTTACTTGGGTCCTTTCTCTTTCTTTTTGATAAGTATGGCTAGGGGTTTATCAATTTTGTTAATTCCTTCAAAGAACCAGTTCCTTGTTTTGTTGATTTATTGGGTTTCTTTTTTGTTTGTTTGTCTCTCATTGATTTCTGTTCTAATCTATATTATTTCTCTTCTCCTGCTGGATTGAGGTTTCATTTGCTGGTCTTTCTCTAGTTCCTTCAGGTATAAAATTAGGTTTTGTATTTGAGACTTTTCTTGTTTCTTGAGAAAGGCTTGCATTGCTATATACTTCCCTCTTAGGACAACCTTTGCTTCCTCCCAGAGGTTCTGAACTGTTGTGTTTTCATTTTCATTTGCTTCCATGAATTTTTAAATTCTTCTTTAATTTCCTGGTTGACCTGTTCATTCCTTAGTAGGATGCTCTTTATCCTCCATGTATTTGTGTTTTCTCCAAATTTTTCCTTGTGATTCAGTTCAAGTTTCAAAGCACACTGGTTTGAAAATATGCAGGCAATATTCCCAATATTTTGGTACCAGCTGAGACCTGATTTGTGATCCTGTACGTTAATTATTCTGGAGAATGTCCCATATGCACTCAAGAAAAATGTGTATTCTGTTGCTTTAGGATGAAATGTTCTGAATAGATCTGTGAAGTCCACCTGGTCCAGTGTATCATTCAAAGCCCTTTTTTTCTTGTTGATCTTTGCTTAGATGATCTGTCCTTTGCTATGAGTGCAGTGTTAACGTCCCCTAATATTACTGTATTATTTTCAGTGAGTTTATTTGGTTTGTATAATTGGCTGCTCCCAATTTAGCAGTATAAATATTTATAACAGATTTTCTTATTAGATAAACCCTTTAATTATGATACAGTATTCCTCTTCTTCTCTTATTACAGTCTTTGGTTTAAAATCTAACTTGATATAAGGGCTGCTACTCCAACTTCCTTTGATGCACATTAGTATGATAAATGGTTCTCTATCCCCTCACTTTTTTTTTTTTTTAAGATTTTATTTATTTGACAGAGAGAGAAAGAAAGAGGGAAAACAAGCAGGGGGAGGGAGGAGGGAGAAGCAGGCTTCCTGCAGAGCAGGGAGCCCAATGTAGGGCTTGATCCTAGGACCCTGGGATCATGACCTTAGCTAAAGGCAGACACTTAACGACTGAGCCACCCAGGTGCCTCCCTCCCCCTCCAATCTGGGGGTGTCACTGGGTCTAAAATGAATCTCTTGTAGACAGCATATCAGGGTTCTTTTTAAATCTACTCTGTTACCCTATGTCTTTCGATTGGAGCATTTAGCCTATTTACATTCAGAGTAATTACTGAAAGATATGAATTTAGTGCCATTGTTATTACCTGTAATGTCACTGTTTTGGTGTAATGCCTTTATTCCTTTCTGGTCTTTGTTACTTTTGGGCTATCTCTATGCTTATAGTACCCCTTTTAATATTTCTTACAGGGCTGGTTTAGTGATCACAAATTCTTTTTGTTTCTGTTTGTTTTGGCAGCTTTCTATCTCTCCTTCTATTCTGAATGACAGCCTTGCTGTATCAAGTATTCTTGGCTGCATTGTTGAATGTTGAATATATCATGCCTGTCCTTTCTGGCCTGTCAGGACTCAATGGCCAGGTCTGCTGCCAACCTTAAGTTTCTACCCTTTGAGGTTAAGAACCTCTTGTCCCGAGTTGCTTTCAAGATTTTCTCTTTATTTCTGAAACTTCTAAGTTTCACTATTTTATGTCAAGGTTATTGATTTTGAGGGTGGTTTTCTGTGCTGCCTGGACTTGAAAGCCTATTTCCTTCCCCAGATTAGGGGATATCTCTGCTTTAATTTGTTCAAATAAACCTTCTGCCTCCCCGCCTTCCTTTGGGACCCCAATAATTCTAATATTATTTTGCTTTATAGTATTGCTGATCTCTTGAATCCTCCCCTGGTGATTCAGTAGTTATCTCTCTCAGTTTCCTATTCTCCATCCTTTTGTCTTCTATATCACTGATTCCCTCTTCTGCCTGATTTATCCTAGCAGTTAGAGTCTCCATTTTTTAATTGCATCTCAGTAATACCCTTTTTGATTTTGACCTTATTATATTTTAGTTCTTTTATTTCTCCAGTAAGGG
The DNA here is from genome assembly GCF_009829155.1 of Mustela erminea. Classification (NCBI taxonomy): domain Eukaryota; kingdom Metazoa; phylum Chordata; class Mammalia; order Carnivora; family Mustelidae; genus Mustela; species Mustela erminea. The sequence goes on from NC_045618.1 coordinate 28,347,411, forward strand.
ATTCTTTATTGTCTTCTATGCTTTTTTCAAACCAGGCAGTAGCTTTATATTCATTGTTTGAATTCTAGTTCTGATATCTTACTTATCTCCATATTGATTAAATAACTGGAGTGAGTACTGCCTTTTGTCCTCTTTTTTGGAATGAGTTCTTCCACCTTGTCATTATGTCCAGAGAACTAAAGATGAAAGAGAGGGAAGATACAAAAACAGCAACAATGAAACCAGAAAAATACACACTATACAAATCAGTAGAGAACAGAAACCAAAGAAAAGGAAAGAAAGAAAAATAAGAATAAATCAAACAGAATGTTGAACAGAAGAATAAACTATATTGTGGGTGTATTTGTTTGTTAGAAGAAACTAGATCCCAAAATGGGAAAGAAAAACTTATATACACACAAAATGTGGTTGAATACAATGAAAGAAAGCCAAAAATGAAAAAAATATTTATAACCTTAAGTGAAAAAATGAAAATTAAAAAGACACAAGTAAAGAATTGATATGATAAGAAAACAGCTGAAAAGGATAAAATATAAAACTGAAGGACTAAAGAATGAGAGCAGAAAAACATACATTAATCAGAAGAGAACAGAACCAAAAAGAAAGAAAGGAAAAAAATGGGAATAAAATCAGATAAGTTGAACAGAATATTAAACTAGATCCTGAGTGTATTTTGGTCTGTTTGTTAGAAGAAACTAGATCCTAAAATAGGTAAGATAAACTTATGTATATACAAAAAAATTTAGTTGAATACAATGAAAGGAAGCAAAAAATAAAAAAATACATATATAAACCATAAGTGTAAAAATAAAAATTAAAAATGACTTAAAGAAAGCATTGATAAAATAAGAAAATAGCTGAAAAGGCAAATAAAATATAAAACTCAAAGACTAAGGAATAAGAATAAACCACAAATACTACATAAACTGGAGTTTTACAGTTCTGTATTATCAGTAAACTTGCTATTTACCAGAAGTTGCTGATAAGACTTCTGGGCGAGGGGCCTGTTGCATATTCCCTGGTGTCTTGCCTGGTGGAACTGTACCGCCCTTGCCAGCGGGCCAGGCTCAGTGTATACAGATCCAGACTGCACTTTGTAGTGCTCTTTTGCACCTTGAAGGCATTTTGCACTGATGTGGGGGATGAAAATGGTAGTGACCCAATCTCTAGACCCAGATCTAAAAGTTCATGCCTCCTACTTGTCAGTGAGCCCTCACAGAAGAGGAGTCAATCACTCATGTCTCCCTGGCTTCTGTCCAAACTATGTGTTCACCCAGCCTGTGATGAACATTTTTCTCTCAGGCAAATAACCCTGATTCAAGTTTCCAAACTTATGGACTTTTGTGGCATGCACCCATACCACACCTCCTGGGAGACAGAGGAGGGTCTCCTTGTGGTTCTCCCTCTTGCTGGACCCCTGCTCAGAAAGTGGTGGCACAACTATGCAGCGGTTTGCAGTTTATGCCAACACCAAGCAGAAAGCCAGCACCTGAACTCACTGTTTGTAACCGGTTTCTTTGCTGGAAAGCTTGGGATCTCTGCTGCACTTAGGCACTCCCTTTCTTTTTGTGACCCCAGGGATCCTGAGACCATGCTGTCTCACCTGGGATTCCACCCTGCTCTGCCTCCTGAGCACCTTTCAGGCAAACTTCTAAAAGTTCCAATTTTGTACTCTGCTGCTTGTAAGACATTTTGGTACCTGGCTTATGGAGGGTCTCTCCCCCAGTGGTTTATCTTGGGATATATCACCTCAGATTCATGTCTCCATACCTCCTACCTTACAAAGTGGTTGTTTTTCTATTTGTAGAATTGTGCATTTCTTTCCTCAGATCTCTGGTTGCAGGTTTTCAGAATGATCTGACAACCATCTAGATGCTTTTAAGGGACAAAGAGCCCCTGAGGGAAACTAAGATCTCCTACTCCCTTGCCATCGTACCTCTGTTGCTTACCACATCTTCTTTATTGGACATTTGGGCTCTCTCCAAAGTTTGACTATTGTTGATAATGCTGCTAAGCCAATTTTGAGAAAGTATAAAGGAGGTGATAGGGCAACTTGCCTTCTTGTGTTGCAATACATTATTATAAAGCCATATAAACAAAAACATTCTGTTCCTCAGCAACTCAGACTGAAGGGAGAGAACACAGTGTTCAGAAATACATATATACATGAAAATTTGATGTATAATAATAGAATCACAGAACAGTGTGGATAGAATGGGCTATTTACTAGATGCTTCTGGGAAAATTGGCTCATGATATTAGAGAAAGGTAAGTTAGACCCTTTAATCTCAGTTCATACGTAAAAATGGACCTGCTGGTCACTAAAGAACTAAACATAAGTTATAAAAAGGCAAACAGAAGAAAATACAAGGAATGTTTTTGTAGAAAAAAATATCAAGACCTAAATGTTTACTGTATCATGAAAAAATTTACAGGTTTGAGTACAACAAAATAGTGAAAAATATCACAGATTTTGTTTGAAGTATCTCATGAAAAATGCTAATAGTAAGGTGACCAGATAACTGCAATGTCCACACCTAGGAATTAATATCTAGAGATACAATGAACTCTGGAGGATGGGGTTGGGAAGGAAATCATGAAACCCAAAAGAAAACAGGCAGAAAACCCAAAAGAAAACAGGTATCAATGGGAACTTCACAGAAGGGGCAAGACTGAAGGACCTGAGGAGCCACAAGCACTTTTACTGAACACTAAGACAAATGCAAATTAAAACAAAAGCAGCCCAAATCAGAGAGGTGGATCTTACCAAGTAGGGAGTAGACGGTAGGCCAAGTCCAAAATGGGCATGGCACTAGGTAGAGGGGGCAAAAGCAGCTCAGGGACTGTCCACAGGGAAGTGATAATTTAAATGTGGTACTGCAAACTGCAGAAACCTATACAGCAGTTAGGGTAACAGAAAAGATGTTCACAGAGTTGACAGAAGCAGATTTAAAACAGAGATAAATAATAGAACAAAGTCTGCACATGGAATAATACCAGTACATAATTTTAAAACAGAAAGCACCGAACAACAGAGTGTATTTTATAAGAATGTGACTTGTGTGAGAATACAGGTATCAAATGCATTACAACAGGCACCTAGAACTGCGCTAGCCAAGAAAGGGAATGGGGAGCAAGAATCAGAAATAGCAGAACAGATGACATAAACCAAACTAAAAGTTCCTGCATAGACTAATAATGGCCACACTCTGCCATAAAGGTCTGATATAAAAACTAAAAAGGAAAGGATAGAAAAAACATGCCAGAAAATCATTAGGATGCTAAATCAGCTTTAAATACTTTGTCTGTTTACAAGGTTTGAGTTCAGTGATCAGTCCGGTTACATATCCCAGCTTCTGGGGTTAGTTTCACAGCTACATGATCACAGAAATACCAATGTCACTAGGACTTTGTTTCCTTACCTACAAAAGGAGGAGTAGGATTAGATAATCTAATCTCTGAGGTTGCTTCCAATTCTTTCTAGAGTCTACCCATTCATAGTTCTTCACTAAAACTCAAACATTGCAATTTAAAATTCAATTGTACCAATCTTTCTTCTTTTTATTTGGTTACTAACTTTAGCAAAGTCAACCCTCCTCCAATAAAAAAAAACTGAAATATTTAGGATTAGTAAAGTTCTCGGAACTATCAAAAAAAACCACAACAGAATTTCACTCTAAATCACTTCAACATTAATTTTGTAGTGCCACTTCTTAGACACTACAGATCTACTAATGGTTTAAAAAGATTTATGAGGATGGCAGAGCTTTTCATATCTTAAATCACACAGAACTAATTCTCAAAGCGTGCTTGTACTATCATAAGAAAATGATGCATCTGAGAAAACAAAGTACCTTTCCAGCTGACACAAGGCCCCAGTTTTCTGTTTTGATCTTGTTCTTCTAATGGTGTCCTGTCCACCTGAATCCCAGAGTCTTCTCTACTTAAGGGATGTTGACCATCTTCATCTTCGCTGTCTTCAGACCAATTCTGATTAAAAAGGGAATACATCTTACTCTTAAGAATGTATGGTGACTGGAGCTATTTAGATGAAAAGATTAATAAAATTTCAGAAAAAAAGCAAAAATTACACCTAATGACACTTCTTTCTAAATGTGTTGAAAATTACTATGACAGCCTGGAATTATTTTTGGTGGCAAAACCTCCAAGGTTAAAAGATACTCCTTCAAGGATACTTACTTTCATTCCATTCAGCTTCCTAGTACTATTGATTCAGTGCAAAATCTTAATAAATCTTTGATAATAAACTAATTTAGTGAAGAGTGTTTTTGCTTTAGTTAAGTTGCTCTAGGGTGGAAGGAGCCACAAAAATAATGTATCCCTTGGCATATATTTATATTTTCAATAACAAAACTAATGCCACTTACTGGTGTGTCTACATTTGGACCAAGATCAATTTCTTCACCTTCCATCAAGTATTTTCCCCAGTCAAAATCATCTTTCTTTTCTAAAATGTAACAGAAATATTTTATCAGCATTATCACAAATATGTGGGGGAAAAGATCCCCAAACTATAGGAAAAAAGTCTAACAAAACTCAAAATAAAATGCACCCAGGAGATGACAAAGTTCAAAAATACTGAAACACTCAATAAATTGATATTCTAATACATTTTAAAATTTAACTTTATCTTCAAAGTGATTTTTCTCTTTATATAATCAAAACTAGTTTAAAGTCAGAACTTAAAATCTTAAATTATTTGTAATATGCAATTTGTGATACAATTTGCAATATAAATTATTTGCAATACAAATTTGTACAATTTGCAATACAAATTTGTAATAAAATTTGCAAATGTATCCAAAGCAAGAGAAATTTTTACAAGTTTTTATAAAATGTCTGATAAGTAATAAAAACAATTTCACTTTTGTTATATATTAAACATTTGGCAACATACCCACTTCTTTATCTCTTGGTGTTTCCACATAATTGCTGTTTGAAGGAGAATCAGATAGACACAGAAGAAGTGACAGTATGGAATAATGTGCATCTGTCTTTAAAACAAAAAATGAAGATATGAATCACTGAGGTTGGTGAGAGCTTTCAAAAGTAGTTTAAGAAAAGATAACCCTTTGTCAGTTATGTCCCCAATACTTTTTCTAGCTTGAGAAAATGTGAATTGTATCTAAATAAATCCTAATCTCTAAACCTTTTTTAGAGTTCAAATGTGTACACATAAAAAAACATGTCAAAAATGCATTACCTGGGCTAGGCAAGATTGCAGAGGAGTGGGGGACTCTGTTTCAACCAGTCCCCTGAATTTAGCTAGATTATCTACCAAGCCACTCTGAAATCCATGAAATTAGCCTGAGACGAAAGATTATGTGTCTGGATCTCTACGAGGGCAGAGGGACTGATGAGTCAAGAGGTATGAAGGACAGAATTGTGACTGCATGGGCAGATGTCAGAGGATAAACAGAAAAGGGAGGGAGCTACCAGAAGCTAGCCACTGGAAAGCAATACCCCAGTGTAAGAGCGTCCTGTGCCTAGGGACCAGTGATAGCTTCCAGAGCAGTGGTGGAGGCATGGAAAGGGCTTGATAACGGCACCTAAACAGAATCTAGGAGCTTAAGGGGAAAATGTCAGACCTGGGCAGCTGCAGGTGTGGACCTGTGTCAGCAGACCCAAGAGGCCCACCACCACCACCACCGGTTCTGTGACTGCCCATGCCCAAGAGGATCCAGTGCAGACCTGGGGGCTAGCTGCTGCCACCTGCCCAGACTGGGATTGCTCATGGTTTTGGAGGCACAAGGGGCAGAGACAACTGGGGCCTGGGTCAACCACTGAGAGCATCGATGGGGACGTGTACCACCTATGGGAGACTGCAGTTTCCAGCGGCGCTTACAGAGGGAGAAACTGTTCCAGAGGATTCAGAGAGGAGCAGACTGTAGCTTCTCTCCTCTGGGGCAGAGGTCTGGATGCAGATATTTTCCTTTGCTCTGACCCCTTGAAAAGGTACGAAAGCCAGAGAACAAAAGCCATCAGAGAACAAAAGCCCAAAACACCAGTTTCCCAAACCCTTGATAGGGGCAGGGCAACTCCTCCCAAGCAGGGTTACCTGAAAAATAATGTGGCAGGCCCCTCCCCCAGAAGACAAGCTGGAAGAACAAGAGGAAGACAACCTGAGGGTCCTCTAAAACTGTAAAACCATGGATGGGACTGGAAGAGATTATGCTGAGTGAAATAAGTTAAGCAGAGAGAGTCAATTATCATATGGTTTCACTTGTTTGTGGAGCATAACAAATAGCATGGAGGATATAGAGAGATGGAGAGGAGAAGAGAGTTGAGGAAAATTGGAAGGGGAGGTGAACCCTGAGAGATTATGGACTCTGAAAAACAACCCGAGGGTTTTGGAGGGGCGTGAGGTAGGAGGTTGGGGGAGCCAGGTGGTAGGTATTAAGGAGGGCACGGATGCATGGAGCACTGGGTGTGGTGCAAAAACAATGAAAAAGAAACACTGAAAAGAAATTTAAAAAACAAAAAAAAAGAAAGAAAAAAAAAACTGTAAAACCCCAACACCAGGGGAAGAGTATATTGAGTACTGGTCTTGCCTCATAGCCTGTGTATTTCTTAGACACAATTTTTAAAAAATTCTTTTTCATGATTCTTCTGTGTTTTTTTTTCTTTTTACCTACTTATCATTCCAACTAGATGTTTAATACAACATACTTCATAGTAATTTTTAACTTGTACTTTTTCACACCCATACTTTTTTTTGTTTTACTTTTTTTATATATAGGGATATAAGCTTCCATGTAGTCCTTTTTTCCCTATTCAGTACTACCTTTTTTAATCCCCTGTAACTCTGGGAAGTAGTGCTCTCTAACAAAGAGAACAAAAATACACCCAGGAAGAACTGAAACACCCTACCTCAACTGAGAGATTATAGCCCCCTTCACCTCACCATCCCCCCCACTTTTTTTGAACTTTATAAATCTTATTCTTGAGTTCATTTTGGCTGGGTTTTTTTGGATAGGCTTCTGATTGCTCTACATTTTCCCAGGGTGCTCCTTGCCTGGATTGTAGTTGATATTTTCAACTCCATATATCCCCTCAACCACCACTCAACAGAATGACAAACAAAAAAAAGAAAAGAAAGGAAAAAAAAGAAACAGACACAATGGCCTTTCCTGCAGACCTAATGGATATAGATATAAGCAGGATGTTTGAAATAGCCTTCATGGTAACAATTATTAAGACGATAGCATTGAGAAAACCACTGATGGCAACACAGAATCTCAAGGGCAGAAATGACAGCTAATCAGGCCGAACTTAAAAATGCTATGAATGAGAAAGAGTCTATAATAGATACTCTAATTGCTAGGGTAAATGAGGCTGAAGAACAAATTAGTGATCTAGAAGATAAACTGATAGGAAGGAACAGGAGGAGGTCTGGAACCAACAGCTTAAAATCCATGAGAACAGACTTAGAGAAATCAATGACGCCATTAAACATTCCAATGTCACAATTTTGGCGATCCCTGGGCGGGGGGGTGAAGAGAGAAAGAGGACTAGAAGATATATTGGAGCAAATCGTAGCTGAGAACTTCCCTAATCTGGGGAAGGAAAGAAGCATTTGTGTCCTAAGACTGGGAAGAACAGACCAATGCCCCCACATGTAATACCAAAACTCACAAATCTTGGAACCAAGGAAGCCGCCCTAAGCGCAGTTAGGGGGAAGAGATTCCTTATGTACAGAGGAAGGAATGTCAGAATAATGTCAGACCTGTCCACAGACACATGGCAAGCAAGAAAGGCTTCTGTATATGGGCCAGTACCCTAGAAATACTGAACATTGATGAAAGAAATTGAGGAAGACACAAAATGATGGAAAAATATTCCATGCTCATGGATTGGAAGAATAAACTTTGTGAAAATATCTATCCTCCCCAAAGCAATTTACACTTCCAATGCCATCCCTATTAAAATACCATTGGCATTTTTCAAAGAGCTGGAATAAACAAGCCTAATGTTTGTATGAAACCAAAAAAGATGCCGAATCACCAAGGGAAAGATGAAAAAGAAAACCACACCTGGGGGCATCACGTTGCCTGACTTCAAACTATATTACAAAGCTGTGATCACAAAGACAGCATGGTATTGGCACAAAAACAGAAACACAGACCAAGGGAACAGAACAGAGCCTCCAGATATGGACCCTCAACTCTATGGTCAACTAATCTTTGATAAATCAGGATAAAATATCCAATGGAAAAAAGACAGTCTCTTCAATAAATGGTACTGGGAAAATTGGACAGCTACACACAGAAGAATAAAATTGGACCACTGCCTCACACCATATACAAAGATAAACTCTAAATAGATGAAAGACTTCAATGTGAGACAGGAATCCATCAAAATCCTACAGAACACTGGCAGTTACCTCTTTGACGTCGGCCACAGTAACTTCTTCCAAGACATGTCTCCAAAGGCAAGGGAAACAAAAGCAAAAATGAACTGCTGGGACTTCACCAAGAAAAAAGCTTCTGCCCAGCAAAGGAAACACTCAACAAAACTAAGAGGCAGCCCATGGAATGGGAGAAGATATTGGCAAATCACATTACACATAAAGGGCTCATATCCAAGATCTATAATGAACTTTTCAAACTCACACTCAAAAATAAATAACCCAGTCAAAAAAGGGCAGAAGACATGAACAGACACTTCTCCAAAAGAAGACATATGAATGGCTATACAGACACATGAAGAAATTTTCAACATCACTAGCCATCAGGCAAATACAAATCAAAACCACAATGAGATACCACCTTACAACAGTTAGAATGGCAAAAATTAACAAAACAGGATACAAACTGTTGGCGAGGATGTGGAGAAAGGGGAACCCTTTTACACTGCTGGTGGGAGTGCAAGCTGGTACATCCACTCTGGAAAACAGTATGGTGGTTCCCCAAAATGTTACAAATAGAGTTACCCTATGACCCACTAGTTGAACTAGTAGGTACTTACCCTAAAGATACAGATGTAGTGAAAAGAAGGGGCACCTGCACCCCAATGTTCATAGCAACAATGTCCACAATAGCCAAACTGTTGAAGGAGCCAAGATGCCCTTTAACAGATGAATGGATAAAGAAGATGTGGTACATAAAACAATAGAATACTACTTAGCCATTAGAAATTATGAATATCTATCATTTGCATCAACATGGATGGAACTGGAGAGGATTATGTTAAATGAAGTTAAGTCAAGCTGAGAAAGACAATTACCATATGGTTTCATTCTTACATGGAACATAAGCAATAGCACAGAGGGCCATAGAGGAAGGGAGGAAAATCCAAAAGGGGAGAAATCAGAGAGGGAGATGAACCATGAGAGACTATGAGCCCAAGAAACAATCCACGGTTTTCAGAGGGAAGCAGGGTTGCAGGAGGGGATAACAGGGTGAAGGGTATTAAGGAGGGCATGTGCTGTGATGAGCACTGCGTGTTATACTTAAACTAATGAATCAATGAACACTACATCAAAACTAATTATGTACTACACAGTAGTCAACTGAACATTAAGAAAAAAAAAGTTGGATGCCTAATCGACTGAGCCACCCAGGTGACCTGCCATTTTTTAAAAATTAATATTATGGTGTCATAGGGTTTAAATTAGTAAATCCTAAAGTCTAAAGTCTACCCAAGGAGCTATATAAAATAAATCAAGAAAAGATCTAAAAAAGATTTACCTTCTCTTTAAAAGTGGTCCTTGCAGGAATAATACACAGAGGTGTATTTCTAATCTTTAGGGCATGGGTTCAGAGCTCTATGCAGCTCTCTTTTCCAGAAGTATTTTTATAGCATTTCCCTAAATTGACAGACAGTTTCAAAAATTATCTAAAGCTCTCTTCCTTATGAAGAAGGAAGCTCTCTTCTTTACCACTTCCCACAGTACAAAGGGAAACCCTAACGATTACAGAATACTTAAAAATATTTATTGTGAGGATGAGTTAATACATGTGTAGAGTAAAGGGTTTACTCAGGATGCCTGAGTTGCCCAAACTCTGAACATCTCAAAGGTCGTTAGGACTGGCCCTTGACTAGCTCCTGAGAGATAACCTCTGAGCTCTTGAAATATCCTCTTGAGAAGAGTGTTTCTGTATGCCAGAAGCTTTGGGCCATGCAGTATCAATTTGACTAGTTAGCTTAGGCTAACAATGTGACTTACATGAACGTATTTTCTTATGCCTGACCTCTGGGGCCTGGAGACTGAAAAGCTATGGTCAGCCACATGTGCACTGTACATCCATGTGAATGACCCCCAACCAAGATACTAGACACTGAGGCTCAGATGAACTTCCTTGGTTTGCACACTTTGCACATGTTGTCATATGTTATCACTGGGAGAATTAAGTGCATCCTCATGCAACTCTATGGGGAAGGCACACCTGGAAGCTTATACCTGGTTTCTTCTGAACTTTATTCTATGTATCTTGTCCCTTTGATTATTTTTAAATTCATATCCTTTTACTATAAAAAAAAAACCTAACAGTGAGGATAGCAGCATTTTTAAAGTTCTGTGAATCCTTCTACTGAATCATCACGTCTAAGGGTGATCTTAGAGACCCAAAACTGAACATGAATGTGCTTAGGATAGTACATGGCATTTGGTTAGCATTACATAAGTAGTTATTATTACCAAGTGCTGAAAAGCCATTTAAAAGTTTTAAGACAGCCAGATGGTACTATTATTTGTGCTGATCTCTGATCTCAATTTCCAAGAAGGTTCAGCTAAGGAGAGAATTAAACAAAAACATGCTTTTTCAACACTGGGTTTGATGACAATGCTTAAGTCAATTTCCAGAAGGTTCTGCTCCAATTAGTAGATAATTATAAAACAGAATGAATGTTTAAATAGTTAACAGAAAAAAGGTGATGATAATAGATTTGAAACAGTACAATACATAGATGTCACAATCTATGCATACCTTTGTTTCCTTTATGCTCAGAAGTGATGCATTTAGAAATTCTTCAGTTAATCTCTTCCAACTAGCAGCTTTGCTGAGATCAGAATGAATGATGAATTTTTCATAAATTCTAAAATATATTCAAAAATAAACCAATAGTTAAAAGCTTACATTAATAAAAAGATCTACAAGTAAATACATATATTCCTAAATATACATATGAAACTAACTTACCCTTCTATTGTCTTTTCCACTTTGTGGCTATTAACATCCAAGAAACGATGAAATCTAAAAGATAAAATGCAATTCTTATATGAATCTTGTCATATACCTAAGAGGACTAGTCACAGAGCCCTACATATCCCTACAGATATACTATATTCAGCAATATTACTTCCAGGAGTGCCCCTCTCCTCCTATTACCTCTACCATCTAGGCAAACAGCCACTCAGTGGTCTTAGAGACTGCTCAAGCACATGTCATCTTTAGCCTCCTTTGTCCTCTGATTTCCTTATCTTCCCCTAATGCCCTGCATATAAGACTAGCACAGCACATTCTATAGCAGGGGTTCCTAATCTTTTTATGCCATAGTGAAGCCCACAGAAGTTTAGGGATCCCTTCTCAGAATAATGTTTTTAAATCAGAAAATGAGATACAAAGAAAACCAAGTATACTGAAATATAGTTGTGAAATATTTTTTAAAGTTTGCTGATATAGTAAGATACATATTTATAAAAGCATTAAATAACAAGATCTAGCAGTAGATCCATAACTATCATTAAAGTAGTAGTAAAAAATATTTAGAAATATCTGCCACAACTTTGTGATGTGAACTATGTGATTTGTACAGTTGACACAGTCATAGGTAAACCAGTATCGCTTGTTGCTTTCATTCATAATTTAAGAAAATGCTATTTTTTAGTTAGAGGTTAGTGTTAATTTTTTTCTTATCCAAATTCATAACACCCGAATTCTATCTTCAGGCTCTCAGGTTAAAAACTCCTATTATACATCGTATGTAATTAACTTTTGTCTCTGTTTTCCTTTAGGATAGAAGCTGGATCTCACTTATCAGAATTTCTAGGGCCTAGAACATGGCCGCAATTTAAAAAAATAAAACCAAACATGAATAGTTCATTTTTCTGATGGATTAAAGCATTATAAAATTGTAATATAGTTAACCAACTCTTCTTTTCCATTTTTTTAGTATCAAAGACAACAATCTGTATTTAAAAGAATTTACATACTAAATAGCATACTTAATTCTTTCACAGTAAATGGCTGAGTAGAACACCACTTCAACCTATTATTTAGTTTCTTTTTTTTTTTTATCTTTAGTTTCTCAATGTGTAAAAGGAGATAGTAAATTCTAATGTCTCTCCCAAGTCTGAAATCATGTCCATCTACTTAATGCCATTGAGAAATTAATTAAAAGAGAAATTATTTGGGATATAGCACTTAAATTTCCATCTTATATGACCTATCCAGACAGTTATAGGTTACACTTAAGAATTGAGCTTATTATTTCAGAAACTTGGTGAGCTTTTAGACTAATTGTTCTCATTATAAACCAAGTAGGTGCTGTATGTATGATTGTTAAGGCTGATATTCAAGATTACAGATACTGAAAAACTGTTTATTATTCAAGATTTCTACTGTAAGTGACGCCTAGATGGCTCACTCAGTTGAGCACCTGCCTTCAGCTCAGGTCATGATCTCAGTGTTCTGGGATGAAATTCCTCCCCATTGTGCTCCATGCTGGGGGGAGCCTGCTTCTCCCTCTGCCTGCTGCTCCCCCTACTTGTGCTCTCTCTCTGACAAATAAATAAATGAAATCTTTACTTAAAAAAAGAAAAGATATCTACTGAAATTAAACAGGCAGAATATTAACACTGAACATTCTTTTAGACATACTTCCATTAAAGGTAATGATGACAGTAGACAACTTCCATAAATAAAAATAAGAGCTCTAACTTCACCTAAATATCTAAACCAGATAAATCTTGAAAAATTACACGAGAAACTATATTAGAAGTTGTATTATTGGGTGGCTTAGGACTATGTGCCAGGAACTACTCTACGTGTTGGGATAAGAAATGAACAAAACCGACCAAGATCCCTAACCTCGAGGAACTTAGATTCTAGCTAGAGGTAGCGGTGAAGGAGACCAACAGTAAACAACATATAAGTTATCCAGTGTATTATGCTGTGTGTTTTTGAAAAAGAAAAAAAGACGAAGATAAGAGAAATCTGGAGTGGCCCAAGAAGAGACAGGGTATCAGTAAGAATACAGTGTTAAGTAGAGTGTAACCATTATTCTGCTCTAAAATTTCACTTAGCAATCCATTCAAAAAATGATCTGCAGTGTATCGTGCTAAGCGCGTTGGTGGAGCAAGGAACAGACAAACACAGACCCGTTCTCCAGAAGCGCGCTTCTAAGGATAAGGACCTCGACAACCCACAACCTCCTCTTTCAGTATGCTTGTGTCACACCGAAAGAGATCCAGGGGGCATTAGGGCACCAGGCTGCTACGGGAGCAGCAGGGCCCGCGAAAGCTTTGCTGGGGGTGGGGAAACCCGGCCGCGCGCCCAGGATACTGCTTGATCCCTTCCTGTCCCTAGCCTCGGCCCGGGAGCCGCGCCCGCACCTGAAGTTGGACCAAGCAAAGTGCAGGGCGAGCTGGAAGTTAGGGTCCGCCTCGTCCTGAAGGCCCGCCACATGGCGAATGAGCTCGCGAACGTCGCGCTCCTGCTGCGGGTCCAGTTGGCCCCAAGACACTGTCGGCCGCGACATATTGCCGGAACTCCCACGGCAAAGCACCTCGGCAGTGTTGTGCCCGTTCTCGCGAGAGTTCACGCTCCCGGTGCTTTGCGACTCGGAGAGGCTCCGGAAGCTGTCGCGAGAGTTCGCGCTCCTGAGACGTTGAGTGTGCACGCTGGTCCTTGCTGGCGGTTCCCATTGGCGTTTTCCAGCTTCATCCCGGTATCTTTAGGAGCGTGTTGAAAGAGCCGTTAGATTAATAATAATAATGATGATAATAATAATAATAGCGTGCTTAAAGAATTAGCCGTTAGGTTAATAATAATAATAACAATAATAAAATAATTGATCATCTCTGGCAAACCTTGGTTGTGGTTTAACTTACGATATGTCGAGAGAAGCCAGTTAGTTTTCATTCAGTGCACCTATTAGCATCTGCCTTTCAGATCCCGTGACCAGTTATTTCAGATCCCGTGATCATCTGCCTTTCAGATCCCGTGACCATTCTTATCCCAGCTTTAGTTTCTCCTTCTAGTGGTGATCTCTAATGATCTCTCAGTTTCACTCTGTCTACTCATGTCACACGACCTGGTCCACACTACAGCATATGTCAGCAAAAAGGATTGTCTGGCAGAGGCAGACAGTGAGCGCTGCTCCACTACGATTGGGAGCAGCCAAAGGCGATTTTATAATCTCTCTTGATCAAAGATGGAGTACTGTCTTTGTTGTTCATAATTAAAACCTTTGAACTGACTTTTTGTTAAATATTGTATATAACCATTCCAGAAACCTGTTACATACACCTCTGTTTTTTCTTTTAGTGATCTGTTGGGTTTTCACGTGGTTTATCATATTGCATTACTGTAGTAATGGATAGCTGATACACCACTGTCAATTCTTTGGGGCTCTTGAAACAAAATACCACAAACTGGGTGGCTCATAATTCTCACAGCTTTGGAGGCTGGAATTCAAGATGAATGTGTCAGCATGGAGTTGATGAGGGCCTTCTTCCTGGAGCAGACTTCTAGATGTATCCTCAATGTGGTAAAATGGGCAAGAGAGCTAACTGGGGCCTCTTTTATAAGGGCACTAGTGCCATTCATGAGGGCTCCATCCTTATGACCTCATCACCTCCCAAATGCCCAATCTGCTAATACATTGGTCATAAGGATTTCAATATATAAATTTTGGGGGTACCGTTCAAGACACCATAGCAACTACCTAAAACGTGGACTGCAGGCGATTGCACAAATCTCACAAGGAGAGAATCTTAGTATTAGAAATGGTTCTGTGGAAGGGGATTTTTACTCTTTTCCTGGGGATTCTTTTCTACTCCAGTTTCACCTATCATCTCTATGTTTATAACTCTCACATCTGTGTAAGAAGTTTGCATTTTTCTTAGCTCCTCAAATCTATAATCGCTTACCATACATCTCTAAAAATCAAAGTATGTACACACACTTGCATGTGTCTCCATTTCCTTGTCCAGATAGTTGGTCCTAGCTTTTGGAGGGAGTCTTAGAAAACTTTCCACAGGTTACTCCCAGTAATTTGGACCTCTTAAAGACTGAGCCCCTCTCCTGAACTTCTCTGGTTGGCCTGAGTCAGTATCTTCTTTCTGAAGAGGGAGTTGGAAAAATTTTTAGAGGTGCCCTGGATGACCAAGCCCCATTCAAAATACCACAGGACTCTCGATACCTTCTGTAGACCTCTAGGCTGGCCCTTGCTGGTCATCCCTTCTATAGTGGACATGGAAATTTTGGGAAGTACAGATGAAGATAGGACAGCAAACAAGTCAAGCACACTGCCACCTTTTCCTTGCTGACCTGGATCAGTGCTGTCCTCTGGAATGGCACTTAGATAAATTTTCTGGAAGTGCACTCAAAGTCTGGGCTCCATGCATGACTACAGCCTGGCCAAAAGAGCCATCCTCGCCCTACTTGTCCATATTGTCCCAACACTTCCCACCACACGCTTGCTTAAAGGCTCTTAGAAATATTTAAAGGGTGTTTCTGTCAAATATGCTGCATTTGAGACTATGCCAGTCAGGGGATACCTATCACAGAACTGCGTGCCCACCCAAGTCTGTATTGGCTTCTGAAGGGGACTTACAAAATTTGGGGGAGATATAATCCCCTTCTCTTCATCCATAACCAGCCTGAGGCAGTGCCTCCCTCTGGAAGGGAAATTGGAAATGTTTAGGGATACAGAGTCAATGACCTGGACTTATATGGGAATTGTGGCTGACAGAGTGCACTCCCCAGGCCTGACTGTACTAAGTGAGCTGGTCCTGGTCTTTGGAGGGGGAATTAGAAACCTTTTTTTAAATTTATTTTTTATTTATTTTCAGCATAACAGTACTCATTATATTTGCACCACACACAGTGCTACATGCAATCCAACCCTCCTTAATACCCACCACCTGGTACCCCGACCTCCCACCCCCTGCCCTTCAAAATCCTCAGATTGTTTTTCAGAGTCCATAGTCTCTCATGGTTCATCTCCCTTTCCAATTTCCCCCAACTCCCTTCTCCTCTCTAACTCCCTATGTCCTCCATGTTATTTGTTATGCTCCACAAATAAGTGAAACCATATGATAATTGACTCTCTCTGCTTGACTTATTTCACTTGGCATCATCTCTTCCAGTCCCGTCCATGTTGCTACAAAAGTTGGGTATTCATTCTTTCTGATGGAGGCATAATACTCCATAGTGTATATGGACCACATCTTCCTTATCCATTCATCTGTTGAAGGGCATCCTGGTTCTTTCCACAGTTTGGCGACTGTGGCCATTGCTGCTATACACATTGGGGTACAGATGGCCCTTCTTTTCACTATATCTGTATCTTTGGGGTAAATACCCAGTAGTGCAATTGCAGGGTCATAGGGAAGCTCTATTTTTAATTTCTTGAGGATTCTCTGCACTGTTCTCTAAAGAGGCTGCACCAACTTGCATTTCCACCAACAGTGGAAGAGGGTTCCCCTTTCTCCACATCCTCTCCAACACATGTTGTTTCCTGTCTTGCTAATCTTGGCCATTCTAACTGGTGTAAGGTGATATCTCAATGTGGTTTTAATTTGAATCTCCCTGAGGGCTAGTGATGATGAACATTTTTTCATGTGTCTGATAACCATTTGTATGTCTTTATTGGAGAAGTGTCTGTCCATATATTCTGCCCATTTTTTGATATGATTGTCTGTTTTGTGTGTGTTGAGTTTGAGGAGTCCATTATAGATCCTGGATATCAACCTTTTGTCTGTACTGTCATTTGCAAATATCTTCTCCCATTCTGTGGGTTGCCTCTTTCTTTTCTTGACTGTTTCCTTTGCTATGTAGAAGCTTTTGATTTTGATGAAGTCCCAAAAGTTCATTTTCGCTTTTGTTTCCTTTGCCTTTGGAGACATATCTTGAAAGAAGTTGCTGTGGCTGATATCAAAGAGATTACTGCCTATGTTCTCCTCTAGGATTCTGATGGATTCCTGTCTCACGTTGAGGTCTTTTATCCATTTTGAGTTTATCTTTGTGTACGGTGTAAGAGAATGGTCAAGTTTCATTCTTCTACATATAGCTGCCCAGTTTTTCCAGCACCATTTATTGAAGAGACTGTCTTTTTTCCACTGTATATTTTTTCCTGTTTTGTCGAAGATTATTTGACCGTAGAGTTGAGGGTCCATATCTGGGCTCTCTACTCTGTTCCCCTGGTCTATGTGTCTGTTTTTATACCAGTACCATGCTGTCTTGGTGATCACAGCTTTGTAGTAAAGCTTGAAATCAGGTAACGTGATGCCCCCATTTTATTTTTGTTTTTCAACATTTCCTTAGCGATTCGGGGTCTCTTCTGATTCCATACAAATTTTTAGATTATTTGCTCCAGCTCTTTGAAGAATACCAGTGGAATTTTTATCGGAATGGCATTAAAAGTATAGATTGCTCTAGGCGGTATAGACATTTTAACAATGTTTATTCTTCCGATCCAAGAGCATGGAATGGTCTTCCATCTTTTTGTGTCTTCTTCAATTTCTTTCATGAGTGCTCTGTAGTTCCTCGAGTACAGATCCTTTACCTCTTTGGTTAAGTTTATTCCCAGGTATCTTATGGTTCTTGGTGCTATAGTAAATGGAATCGATTCTCTAATTTCCCTTTCTGTATTTTCATTGTTAGTGTATAGGAAAGCCACTGATTTCTGTACATTGACTTTGTATCCTGCCACATTGCTGAATTGCTGTAGGAGTTCTAGTAGTTTGGGGGTGGAGTTTTTTGGGTTTTCCATATTAAGAATCATGTCATCTGTGAAGAGAAAGAGTTTGACTTCTTCATTGCCAATTTGGATACCTTTTATTTCTCTTTGTTGTCTGATTGCTGTTGCTAGGACTTCTAATACTATGTTGAACAAGAGTGGTGAGAATGGGCATCCTTATCTTGTTCCTGATCTCAATGGGAAGGCTGCAAGCTTTTTCCCATTGAGGATGATATTTTCTGTGGGTCTTTCATCGATAGATTTGATGAAGCTTAGGAATGTTCCCTCTATCCCTATACTTTGAAGCGTTTTAATCAGAAATGGATGCTGGATTTTGTCAAATGCTTTTTCTGCATCAATTGAGAGAACCATGTGGTTCTTCTCTCTTTTCTTATTAATTTGTTCTATCAGATTGATTGATTTGCAAATGTTGAACCACCCTTGTAGCCCAGGGATGAATCCCACCTGGTCATGGTGGATAATCTTTTTAATGTGCTGCTGGATCCTGTTTGCTAGGATCTTGTTGAGAATCTTAGCATCCATCTTCATCAGTGATATTGGTCTGAAATTCTCCTTTTTGGTAGGGTCTTTGCCTGGTTTGGGGATCGGATAATGCTGGATTCATAGAAAGAGTCTGGAAGTTTTCCTTCTGCTTTAATTTTTTGAACAGCTTCAGGAGAATAGGTGTTATTTCTTCTTTGAACGTTTGGTAGAATTCCCCAAGGAATCCGTCAGGTCCTGGGCTCTTGTTTTTGGGGAGGCTTTTGATCACTGCTTCAATCTCATTATTAGATATCGGTCTATTCAGGTTGCCAATTTCTTCCTGGTTCCATTTGGGGAGTTTATAGTTTTCCAGGAATGCATCCATTTCATCTAGGTTGCTTAGCTTATTGGCATATAACTATTGATAATAACTTCTGATGATTGTGTCTACTTCCTTGGTGTTCATTGTAATCCTCTCTTTTCATTCATAATTTTATGAATTTGGGATTTCTCTCTTTTCTTTTGGATTAGTGTGGCCAATGGTTTATCGATCTTATTGATTCTTTCAAAAATCCAGCTTCTAGTTTCATTGATATGTTCTACTGTATCTGTGGTTTCTACCTCATTGATCTCAGCTCTAATCTTGATTATTTCTCTTCTTATGTGTGGAGTTGGTTTGATTTGTTGTTTAACCTCCAGTTCTTTAAGGTGTAGAGACAGCCGATGTGTTCTGGATTTTTCACTTTTTTTGAGAGAGGCTTGGATGGCTATGTATGTATGAGTATTCTGTTGTTTTAGAGTGTAATGTTCTGTATATATCTATGTGGTCCACCTGGTCCAATGTGTCATTCAGTGCTCTTGTTTCTTTATTGATTTTCTGCTTCAATGATCTATTTCTGAGAGCTGTGTTAAGATCTCCTACTATTAGTGTATTCATATCAATATCACTCTTTATCTTGATTAACAGTTTTCTTATGTAATTGGCTGCTCCCATATTGGGGACATAGATATTTACAACTGTTAGATCATCTTGGTGGATAGTCCTCTTCAGAATGATGTAGTGTCCTTCTGTATCTCTGACTATAGTCTTTAGTTTAAAATCTAACTTATCTGATATGAGAATCACTACCCCAGCCGTCTTTTGAGGCCCATTGGCTTGAAAGATGCTTCTCCATCCCTTCACTTTCAGTCTGGGTGTATCTTTAGGTTCAAAATTGGTCTCTTGTAGACAACATATGGATGGGTCCTGTCATTTTATCCAGTCTGCAACCCTGTGCCATTTTATGGGCACATTTAGGCCATTCACATTGAGAGTGATAACTGATAGATACGTTTTTATTGGCATCGTGTTACCTTTGAAGTCTTTCTTTCTGTAGATTGTCTCTTTGTTTCTGTTCAATGCTATTCTTGGGATTTTTCCTCTTTTATAGAACCCTCCTTAATATTTCCTGCAGTGTCGGCTTGGTTGTTGCATAGTCTTTTAAGCCTTGCTGGTCTCGGAAACTCTTTATCTCTCCATCCATTTTGAATGTCAGTCTTGCTGGATAAAGTATTCTTGGCTGCATCTTCTTCTCATTTAATGCCCTGAATATATCTTGCCAGCCATTTCTGGCTTGCAAGGTCTCTGTGGACAGGTCTGACGTTATTCTGATGGGCTTTCCTCTGTAGGTAAGGAGCCTCTTTGTCCTAGCGGCTTTCAAGAGATTATACCTACAATTATGATTTCTCAATTTGACTATCAGGTGCCTTGATTTTTTTTGGAATCTATAATCTTTGGTGGAGACCTTTCAGCCTCTAGTACCTGAATGCTGGTCCATTCGCAAGATTGGAAAATTTTCATGAAGAACTTGTTCCACTATATCTTCTAGACTTCTTTCTTTCTCCTCCTCTTCAGGGGTTCCAATAATTCTGATGTTGGAACGTTTCATGGCATCATTTATTTCCCTGATTCTGTTTTTGTGGCTTCTAAGCTGTTTGTTCCAGGCTTCCTCCTGATCCTTTCTCTCTATCTGTTTGTCCTCCAGATCACTAATTCTATCTTCTGTCTCAGTTACCCTAGCTTAGAGAATTTAGAATAAATAAATAAGCTGCTTGACCTTATTCCTATAAAGTAAAGAGATGCCTCCCAAGAATGTTTCTCAACCCACCTCCAGTGGCTGAGATGGAAACAACCTACCAAGAAGGTAGACTTGACAGCCTACCAAGACTCTGACTTCTTCAAGTCTGAGAAGGCACTGAGGATCATGCCCTGGTCCTGTGTGGTCATTGGATGGCATCTGGATATCCCTCTGGGAGGATATGGGTACTGGCTGGGCAAGTAAGAGCTGTCCAGAGAGGGTACCTCATATGAAGGCTAGGTTGTGCCCCCAGAAATATTATCTATGTCCTCTCTCGAGGTGGACATGAGCCTGTGACTGACATGGGGGCCACAGCAGGGCATCTTGGTCCTGGCCATGGTTGCCAGGTGCCCCTTGCAAACACAGATTGATCCAAGCTGGCCAGAGAGGATTTAAGTGGGTTCCTATGGCCCAGCTGTGGCCCTGCATGGGACACAGTCATAAAAGGCACTCCCAAAACATTCCTAAGTGCCACCTGAAAGATGGGGAGCCAGTGAGAACCAAAAAGGGGATCCCAGGCCTGGCAGTTTCCATGTGGGACTACTTGCCACATGTAGCCCCCCACATATTTTTATGTCTCTCACCAGAGAAGGGAGCACTACAGATAGGTCAGATACACTCTGAGATGGCCCTTCAGGCTTATTGAGATCTTGTGGAAGTACTACACAACACATTTCTTAAGCTCTCTTTGGAGACCCAGCCTGGCTTCGGTGCATAGAGAGCCTTGTGAAAGTGTCCTGACCATGGTCAAGTGTGGGTACTCATTGTGCCTGTGGAAAACATTTCTGAGTCCTGTAGGTTGCACTGGGTAGGGATGCCATGGGATGGTACGGGAACCCAAACACAGTCCTCTGAGAGGCCTGGCTACCAGATAGGGCTCTTGTATTTCTTTTTAAGTCACATTTTGAAGAAGAGATCAGCCTGGGATTGACAAGGAGGCCCAGTGATAGCATGGTCTTGGTCATAGTACTGGGTGTGTTTAGGTGGTCTGATGTGCCTTCTAAATATTTTTCAAAATGTTCATCATCACTAGCCATCAGGGAGATTCAAATCAAAACCACATTGAGGTACCACCTAACACCAGTTAGAACAGCCAGAATTAACAACACAGGAAACAATGTGTATCAGAGAGGATGTGGAGAAAGGGGAACCCTCTTCCACTGTTGGTGGGAATGCAAGTTGGTATGGCCACTTTGGAAAACAGTGTGGAGATTCCTTAAGAAATTAAAAATAGAGCTTCTCTATGACCCTGAAATTGCACTACTGGGTATTTACCCCAAAGATACAGATATAGTGAAAAGAAAGGCCAATGTTCATAGCTGTGGAACTATGGAAAGAACCAAGATGCCCTTCAATGGATGAATGGATAAGGAAGATGAGGTCCATATATCCAGTGGAGTATTATGCCTCCATCAAAAAGGATGAATACCCAACTTTTGTATCAACATGGATGGGACTGAAAGAGATTATTCTGAGTGAAATAAGTCAAGCAGAGAGAATCAATTATCATATGGTTTCTCTTATTTATGGTGCATAAGAAATAACACGGAGGACATGGGGAGATGGAGAGAAGGGAGTTGGGGGAAATTGGAGGGGGAGACGAACCATGAGAGACTGTGGACCCTGAAAAACAATCTGAAGGTTTTGGAGGGTTGGGGGTGTGGGAAGTTGGGTGAGCCTGGTGGTGGGTATTATGGAGGGCATGGAACACTGGGTGTGGTGCATAAACAATGAATTTTGGAATACTGAAAAGAAATCTTAAAATAAATAAAAATTTAAAAAATTTTCAGATCTCTGGAGTGTCCAGCCAGAGACATATGTGGAGTGGTCAGTGGTCTGGCCATAGTCCTGCATGGACTCCTGTCATCACATGCCCATCTAGAAAATGTTTCCAGGTCCATTTCTGGACCAGGCAGGGAGGCCTGGAAGGGGTGTCTGGGTACCAGCTTCCCACTTCGAGGGTTGGCCGTACCTCAAAAGACATTTCCTAGAGCGTTGGAATGATCTGGATAGAGAGGGGTGAGCATGGAATTTGTCATGGAATTTCCAAGCCCAATCACACACCTGCATGGGGCCCACTCACCTCTGTGTTGGTAGAAACAGAGTATTTTGGGAGGTCCTGGGGGCTGAAGACTGCAGAACTCTCAGCACATAACAATTCCCTCTAAACCCCTGAACTAAGAGACTTGACCAAACTCTAGCATGGCTTTTTGCAGCACAAGGCTATATCCCTAGGATGACTTCCCAAACCCTCCACCCCAAGACCCACCTGCTGGAGCCCCTCTGTAGAATTCACCTTGCACCTGTTGCACAGCCAGGCTGTTTTCTCCATTTCCATACTTTTCATACACACTGTACCTTTCAATTATAATTTACAGAGAAATAATTCTTTGCTCACCCATTCTACATCATCCTAACCTGACTCCTTGCACATATAGATGTTCCAGGCACCTAATAATTTGCTCATGAATTGTGTTATTCAGTTTATAGGCCTTATGCCCATTATAAGCCATCACATTTCCAGCCATTGCACACTGTCTTTTAGCTGTTTGAAGATCCACTTCTGCTTCTTGGACTCAACTTTCACTTTCAGTACCTGGGCTATGTTGACTCAAAATCACTGTCTGAATACCAATTGGCAATGACCGATGTCTGCATTTTTTAAAGATTTTATTTATTTGACAGAGAAAGACATAGCGAGAGAGGGAACACAAGCAGGGGGAGTGGGAGAGGGAGAAGCAGGCTTCCCGCCAAGCAGAGAGCCCGATGTGGGACTTGATCTTAGGACCCTGGGATCATGACTTGAGCTGAAGGCTGACACTTAAGGACAGAACCACCCAGGCACCCTCCAATGTCTGCATCTTGCACACCTGCAAGATTCATTCAGATATCAGTCTTGCATTCCTACTGTGTGTGATTCAGTAGTCACCTCTTGTTCATTCATCTGCACTATCCAACATACACTTCATGCACACCCTTGTTGGTGCCATTTAACCCTCTTTTCCTTGCCCACCCATTGTACTCACTACAATTTCCCTTTGATGCCCACCTCTGTGCTATTCAACTTATACCCAGGTAGACTGTACTTCCAATTACTGTTCATCAACAATTTCCCAACTAAAAACCATGCCCCTCAAACTTGCTTGTGATTCAGCCACTCTATTCAGAACCATTCTGTATCATTTAGCTATCACTCCTTGCACACCCAACATGTACTATTCAACTTGACTCCTTGCACATCTAGTGGATTCCATTTTCTCTAATGCTATTCAACTTCTATGTATTCCCCAGCAAAACTATACTATAAAATTATGCCAATAGCACATACAGTTGACCCTTGAACAATCTGGAGGCTAGGGTTCCTGGTTCCCACACAATTGAAAATCCCAATATAACTTTTGATTCCCCAACAACTACTAATAGCTATTGATCAGAAGCCTTAGCAAATAACACAAATAGTTGATTAAGCATATTTCATATGTTATATG
Source organism: Mustela erminea (assembly GCF_009829155.1). NCBI lineage: Eukaryota > Metazoa > Chordata > Mammalia > Carnivora > Mustelidae > Mustela > Mustela erminea. Next base: position 28,371,427 of record NC_045618.1, read on the forward strand.
TATTGTATACTGTATTCTACAATAAGGTAAATTGGAGAAAAGAAAATGTTACTAAAATCCTAAGAGCTTCCAGGCTCATGCCTCAACTGCACCATGGTTTCCAAAGGTGGTTCCAAGCATCAATCCAAGGAGGCACTGCTCCTGCAGGATTTGGCCATGTCCTCAGTGTTCTTTTTTGGGAATACATTCATCATGTCTACCATCCCTGGCCAGTTATCTTGGTGAGCATGGCATATGGATCCTGGTCAGTCTGCTGTTCTCTATAGTGTGATGATCCTAGTAAGCACTTATTTGGTAGCCTTTGCAGACAAAAATGTGAAATTTATTCTCAAACACAAAGTAGCACTAAAGAGGAAGGATGCTGTTTCCAAAGAAGTGACTCAAAAACTTTCTGAAGATGATTAAAGAAAGATGTCTCAAAAGAAACAAGAAGAAAGAATCTTGTGGAAGAAGAACAAAATTACCAGTTATGAAGCTACAACATTTTCCATCTTCTATAACAACCTCCTATTTCTGGCCTTTGTCATTGTTGCTTCTTTCTTTATAGTGATGAACTTCAACCCCACAGTGGACTATATTTTGTCCATAACTCTTTCATCAGTCCTCATTGCCCTCCTGCCTACTAGCTCCTAATTGGACATGTCAGCTTTGCCCCCCTGGATTTGTAATTATTTGTGGCCCGTGGTATATGGAAAAATAGCAGGGTGGTCAGGGTGAGAGACACAGAAGATGTTTTTATTTTCTTAATTATTTTTCAAATTTAAATCAATTATCCAACATATCCAACATCATTAGTTTCAAATGTAGTGTTCAAAAATATATAGCACCCAGCCTTTCACCTCTGGAGAGCTGGAGTCAATTCCGGCGAATCCGGTCCCGCCGTGCATCATGGCAAAGTGAGACTGTTGTCTTACCACCTGGTTCAGCTTGGCCAGATCGAGCGGAGGAATGGTGTGTTGTCCTTGAATCGAGTAGGCATCTAGAGGTGGTCCCTCCAGGTCATGGGTGGCATGGGGGTAGCCCGCAGCGTCGCTGCACCGATCTTGACCGCCCGCGCAGATGACTGGAGAGCTGGCCGGCATGGGCTGGTACGGAATGGTCATGACTCTCCCTTGCGGAGACTGGGAGAGCGTCTCCAGCATGACCAGGCAGATCTGCTTGACACACTCGGTGACAGACTGCGGCACGCCAGCAATGGTGATGGCCCGCTCAGTGGAGTTGGACAGCATATCCCCCGCCACCTGGACCTGGGCCCCCGTACTCTCGCGGATCTCTTTGATCTTACACCCGCCTTTCCCAATCAGGGAGCCGCACTGGGTGGCCGGCACCACCAACCTCAGGGTGACCGGGGGCCTGCTGGCCGCCGTGCTGTTGGTCATGGAGCTGTTGATATCTTCTTCCAGCTTATCGATGATCATAGCGAAGGCCTTAAAGATGGCATTGGTAGGGCCGGTCAGAGTGATGATCCTCTCCGGACAAATATATAGATGTAGTGTTCAATAATACGTAACACCCAGTGCTCATCACATCATGTGCCCTCCTTAATGCCCATTACCCAAACCCACCTCCCCTACAGCAATCCTAAGTTTGTTTCCTATAGGTAAAAGGGTCTCTCATGGTCTGTCTCCCTCTTTGATGACTTTCATTCAGTTTTCCTTCCCTTACTCTCTGATCCATGGTGCTATTTCTTATATTCCACATATGAGTGAAAACATGATAATTGTCTGTCTGAGTGACTTACTTTGCTCAGCATTATACCCTCAAGTTCCATTCAATTCGATGTAAATAATAAATATTCATCTTTTTTGATGGCTGAATAATATTCCATTGTGTATATATGTGTGTACACACACACACACACAGATCACATCTTTTTAAAAAAATTTTATTTATTTATTTAAATTTCTTTTCAGTGTTCCAAGATTCATTGTTTATGCACCACACCCAGTGCTCCATGCAATACATGACCTCCATAATACCCACCACCAGACTCACCCAACCTCCCACTCCTCTCCCCTCCAAAACCCTCAGTTTTTTTCTCAGAGTCCACAGTCTCTCATGGTTAGTCTCCCCCTCCAATTTTCCCCAACTCCCTTCTCCTCTCCATCTCCCCATGTCCTCCATGTTATTCCTTATGCTCCACAAATAAGTGAAACCATATGATAATTGACTCTTTCTGCCTGACTTATTTCACTTAGCACAATCTCCTCCAGTCCTGTCCATGTTGATACAAAAATTGGGTATTCATCCTTTCTGATAGAGGTGTAATACTCCACTGTATATATGGACCATGTCTTCTTTTTTTTTTTTTTTTTTTTTTTTTTTTTTTTTTTATCTTTTTTAAAAATTTTTTATTTATTTTCAGCATAACAGTATTCATTATTTTTGCATCACACCCAGCGCTCCATGCAATCCGTGCCCTCTATAATACCCACCACCTGGTACCCCGACCTCCCAACCCCCGTCCCTTCAAAATCCTCAGATTATTTTTCAGAGTCCTTAGTGGACCATGTCTTCTTAATCCATTTGTCTGTTGAAGGGCATCTTGGTTCTTTCCACAGTTTGGCGACTGTGGCCATTGCTGCTATGAACATTGGGGTAAAGATGACCTTTCTTTTCACTACATCTGTATCTTTGGGGTAAATACCCAGTGGTGCAATTGCAGGGTCATAGGGAAGCTCTATTTTTAATTTCTTTTTTTTAAAGGTTTTATTTATTTATCAGAGAGAGAGAGGGGGAGAGAGCAAGCACAGGCAGACAGAATGGCAGGCAGAGGCAGAGGGAGAAGCAGGCTCCCCGCTGAGCAAGGAGCCCCATGTGGGACTCAATCCCAGAACGTTGGGATCATGACCTGAGCCGAAGGCAGCTGCTTAACCAACTGAGCCACCCAGGCGTCCCTCTATTTTTAATTTCTTAAGGAATCTCCACACTGTTTTCAAAAGTGGCTTTCCAGCCACTTTCCAAAAGTGGCTGTACCAGCTTGCATTTCCACCAACAGTGTAAGAGGGTTCCCCATTCTCCACATCCTCTCCAGCACACGTTGTTTCCTGTCTTGTTAATTTTGGCCATTCTAACTGGTGTAAGGTGGTATCTCAATGTGACACCACATCTTCTTTATCCATTCATCTGTTGACAGACATCTCAGCTCTTTTCTTAGTTTGGCTATTGTGGACATTGTTGCCATAAACATTGGCGTGCATGTGTCCCTTTGGATCATTACATTTGTCACAAGATGTTTTTATAGTCTGCAGTTTGAGAGTTTAAAAAACCCAACACAATATAACTCAATATTTATTGGCTCTTTTTTGACAGATTGTTGAAATTAAATGAATTGAAAGGGAAGTCAAAGTACCAGGACATTTATTAAAAGGCAAAAGCTTGTCTGGCAATGTGCTATAATCACAACAGGAGAAAATAACTAGCTTCCTTGATCTATCAGAGGTCACAGTAAGCTGGACTAAACTATTATTTCTTGTAATAGTAGCAAGAGGTTAATAACCAGTTCTGTGTGTTCTAGCCATAATATTACAACTTTTTCTGAACCATAATTATCAGAATGAATCCTTTCCCTTGAAGCCTCATGTTTATAAGTCTTTGAATTTGTGATTTGAAATAACTCAAAAATAAGGTGTCTCCAACTTGGAGAAGAGAGACTTATGGAAGAGCCTTTTTAAAGAAGAAAGACAGCCAAGGTAATAACCTAAAAATAGTGACCAACCACATGAGACTCGTGTTTTGGTATTGAAGCACATACTTTTCTGCTGTAAAGCTTTGGCCTTGGGTGGCCAGGGAGGTCAATTCAGCCCTATCATGTTGGATTGAGCTGTTAAAAGATGGAAATCATTGTTTTCCTTGACTAGGTCTCATACTACTAGAGGAATGTTTAGTAGAGAACCTCTTTACTGAATATTGATATGTAAAAGACCTAAGTAATGTTTATGATCTTATTTCTAGAATTCTAAGAACTCTCTGAGGAACCACAGTGGTTTTAGTGCTTGTCAACATCTTTTCACTAGGACTTTCATAAATTTGACCCTTCAGTCCATGGATTTCCATCCATTGTGAACAAAATATAAACCTCTAAAGCCTGGGGTCCAGCCAAAAAAAAAAAAAAAATCACAAGGGAGGATACATTTACAGTTCTGTAATGTATTTATTTTAAAAAATCTGCATATAAGTGGACTCAGACGATTCAAGCTCATATTGTTCAAGGATCAACTGTACTATACCTGTTGTCCAAATGTACATCCAGACAATGGGTCTGTAATTATAGCCATTACACAACACTGTGAGATGCTGTGTATAGTGGGATATGTGTGTGAGACACTGTTCTGTTGTGTGAGTGTGTGCATGTGAGATACTTTGTTTATTATGTATATAAGACAGTGTTTTGTATTGTGGTGTGTGAATGAGACCTGCTGTATGACACTGTTTCATGGTTTTTATGAGGGAACAGAAGGCTGGCTGAGGACAAACAAAAGCTGACATCCTGCAACCTTCCCCCACCCCCACTCCTGGGTGGACATATTGTGACATTCTTTAGGAATCTCCCAACTATCTTAACGTTAATACCTTGTTAAAGGGAAAAACCCTGACAGTGCCAAGGCCTCTTTGTCATTGGTTCTTTTTAGCATATGAAAGTTCTATTGAAAGCTTTTTCCTTACCTCCCCTAACCCCATCGTACACTCTTCACAACTGGGGCAGCAAGTCTGCCCACGGGTCTTGTCCTATGCTTTAGTAAACCACTATTTTTGCATCAAAGATGTCTCAAGAATTCTTTCTTGGTCTTTGGCTCTCTACTCCACCCCACTGAACATCACCTATATTCTAAAACCTCATCATTTGGTGGCCAAATGTGGGGCTTTGAGTCTTTACATCTGGACTCTGAGCTTTGGTGCAAAATTGGTGAGTACTTTCTCTCCTCTTCCTTTACTCTTATTTCAGGGGCTCATCAAGGAGTACAGTCTTATCGGAACACATTCATGTCAATTGCTCGGGCTGCAATCCTCTAGCCTGTGGCTATTCTACAGGGAGGAGAAAGTCTGACTTTTGGCTGGAAGTTTGGCTGTGGTCAGAATGGTAATAAGACCCAGTAACTTGATGCCCTCTCTCTGTTCCTGTTCTTATACAAAGTTGTCTCTCTTGGGTACGGGACAGCCACCTGTCACCAGGAGGGCTGCCAATCTTAAGACTTGTATGTATGCTTTCCTCCTGATTGATCTAATGTGATCCCCTCCACATTCCTGGTCTAGCCACTTCTGGTCTCGGGAGCTCCACTGGAAGCCAGCGGAAACCAGTACCTGATTGAATTAAAACAGCAACCATTTCCTAGGGAAGTTGGCTGTAAGGACCACTTGTGTTGGAATGTCGCTTAAACCACGATGGATTTCAACCTTGTACTGTTTCTTGTCAGTGTCCTCTACTAACTACTAAAAGCTGTAAAATAGGGTAATTTCCTCTTGTAAAACTTTTCTAGTATTTTCCGTGGGTTAAAATGGCAGGGCAGTACAAAACCTTCAGGACATAAGATGGCATGGCATGGCACAGCACGGTATTTCAGTCCACTCACCAGGCACCTATCTGTAGCCTAGGATGCAATGGGGAAGGGGAGGGATGCCAACACTCCTCCGGGGCCTTTTATGGCAGGAAAGCCTTCATGAGAAGGTAGGATTGTGTTTAATAGCAATGTCTTGTTTGAAGAACACCTCCGGTTGCTTTTGACACATGGGAACCTCTGACATATCCTGCGTGGGAAGCCACCCAGGAGTCAGGGGATTTGGTAATGGACTTTCTTTACTTTTATGGGAACATGGCCTCAGTAGGCTTCTTCAGTTCACAAGGACTCTACCTTGGAATGCCTTTTAACCCACTGGAAGCAAATTGCATTGCAAAACTTAGGAAAGGACTGAACTCCTGGAACACTCTATGGCCTCAGTGGGATCTATCAGTTAGATCTCCACAGGAAATAGAGCAAATGTACCTAGGGTACCTTCACTGCTCTACACCAAGACCCCAACCTAAGGGCCTCTTGCAGAATGCATTTTCCTGAATATATCTGTCTAGCAAACCCCATCCTGAGGTATTGGATGATAATTATCTAAATAAACCTCCCCCTGGTAAATCCATGTTGCCAGAGGATACACAGGCCATCCCTAGCAAAGGGTACTGGGACTCTCTCTCTCCCTCTCTCTGTTCCTCCTAATAGAGGTCTCTGTCTCAAGCTAGACTAACCACAGTTGGATCCAGGTATAGCCACTAACTGGATATAGAGACTTTAAGGAATATTCTCAAGCAGCTGCTGAAACTCCCTTTGTTTTGGGGAAATTCCCTGTGTTCTCTGGCTGGACGTGGAATGCCTAACCCCCCTCCCCCATCCCTTGGTGGGAAAACATGGTGTCTGCTCCTCTGTTGGAGTTGATGAGCTCTAAAACCGGGAATCCTTTCTCTGCCATCTGGCAGCACTTTTATCTCTTCTATCTCCCCCTTCTGTTCCTGCCACCTCTTGTGTGGCCTGCATAAATGGCCTGCATACCATCCTTGGTGCTTCCTGCACCATGGCTCCTTTTTCCTTCATTGTCAAGGAGCAAGAAGAGCACCCCCTGGACCTAACACATTCCACTCCAGATTTCCCTGTGTCTCAGGTAAAAATTGAAAGTGCTGTGGGCCCCAGTGGAACACAAATAAGTATTTAAACTAAATTAGTTTGTTGTTTTAATTAAGATAGACATGTCTTTGAAGTTACAGCAGTAAATGTGAAACTTTTATTCTATCAAGGTTTACTGAAGGTCAAATAAGCTCGTGTTATCTCTGTTGCAATATGTTAGCAAAAAGATGACTAAACTGATGGTTAATTATCTCAAAGTTTTCATGTGTAATTGTTAATATAGCTTTCAAAGTCTTTGGTAACCTGAAACTTTAATGTTTTGCTTGGGTGATAAATGGAATTAAATTCATTGGACATCTAGGTCTTTCAAATAGGATAAAATGCTAAGTCATTAATTACTGGACATACGTTTGTGCTTTGACTTACTGCAAAGAAACTAAGGGTATTTAAATCTGTTGGCAAACATGTTTTGTGCTTAACTGATTCACAAATTTGCTATCTAAAGGATTCTGGTGTAACAGTTCACAATTGGTTAATACTTAGTCTTCACTAGAAATTAAGGTTTGTAAAGAATGCAAAATTCTGAATGACTGATGGGAATGCATTTTTGTTGAAGGTAAAAATGGTAATTTTGTTCTACATGAGATGGTTGTTTGGAAAGAAGTGGCGTGGGACAAAATCTGAATGCAAAGGAGTTGTAGGAGGTTTATGACAGAAAAACTTGGGAAAGGAATTTTAGGTGTGGTCAGGACAGACTAAGATGAAAACAAATGGGTTTTAAAGTGCTCTGGTATAAGGTTGAATTTCTCTCTGTTCAAAAAGACAAAGTTTTCTAAAATTAATTTATCTGCTGTTAAGAAAATGTAAACAGTTTTTTCCTCTTTACCTGTCCAGAAAAACCATTTTCCACATTTTGCCCATGTCAGATCTTTAACATCCCTAATTATATTTAGGCATGTGCTTTAAAACTTTCTAAGATTATAACAAGTGTTGACAAGATTTAAACTGTAAATGAAATCTCTTTAACTTATTAAGTGTTTCCTTGGTATGCTAAGTTACTCAGGAAGTACTGCTAAACAAATGATAAACCCTGGGTTACATTTGTTAAATGCTCTAACTGTTCTAGAGGTTCTAAGCATTTCCTAAAGTTTTAGTTTTTTGAAAAGTTCATTGCTTGATATTTTAATTATTGAAGTGTTATGTGTCAGAGAAATAACCTGATTTCCTTGCCAGCTCTATTGTAAACTCTTATCTTATCAGCTCTTTAACCATATCTATTCTGAGTTTTTGTCATTTATAATTGTTATAATTCTTTTGTAAAATGAGTTTCATCTTAAAGGAGATTCATACAAAGGACTTTTAGGACAATACAGGTATTCAATATCTTTAAGATCAGAACTTAAGTGAGTAGAAATTTCCAGAACTAACTAAAACTTCATACTAAACCAGAATTAGTAACATGGGACTAAATAAACTAAAAGATTATAGTGTTGTGACTCTTGTTTGAAACTTTGCTGGTTCTCTAATGTTTGCTCTTCCAGACTAAGGAAAATTTTTCTTAAGATACCTGTGACTTACAGAAATGTAAAAATACTCATTTGTAAACAAATCAAAACATTCAACTTTTCTCTCAACCTGAACCCTCAAACTCAAAAGGTCTCAGCGAGTATTCTTCCATGGCAATCCTAATCATTTCCATAAGTTCAATAAGAATCTGTTCTCCTTGTAATAGGACAGCATTGGAAACATGGGTTAAAATAACAAGGCTTTGACTGGGATGTCATATTTGAGAAAGACATGCATAGGCTCAGATATGACCAGACATCTTTAAGGAACTAAGGTGGACTTTATGAAACTTGGAGCCATAAACCCCTTGGGACTGTTGGCCTGGTACCTTGCTTACAGAGTTTCCAACAGCCTCACCAGGTGACTAAAATATGTCACTTACTGGCAGGTGCAGGAACCTCAGGATACTCTGGGAACCTCAGGAAGAGGAATTTGTCCAATCTACACATATTGCAGGCATGTCTGATGGCAAATACTTGGCTTGGTTTCTGAGATTCCTTATGAAGAAGTTCCAGCAAAACAGATTCTTTTTTTTTTAAAAAAAGATTTTATTTATTTATTTGACAGAGATCACAAGTAGGCAGAGAGGCAGGCAGAAAGAGGGGGGGAAGCAGGCTCCCTGCTGATCAGAGAGCCTGATGCGGGACTCGATCCCAGGACCCTGAGATCATGACCTGAGCTGAAGGCAGAGGCTTTAACCCTCTGAGCCACCCAGGCGCCCCACCACAGTAACTCTTATATAGACAATCTTTTTACTATTCCGTGGGGCTAATAACAGAACCCCATGGACACATAATTATTTAAACAGCTGGAAAATGGGATTAATCCCCCAACAATTATATAACTCAAGTAGCACCTTGACCAATTCTGTGTGGTTGGGATGATGACATCATTCCTAAAAGCCAGAGCATACCCCAATCCACAGGATTAACTACAAACTTGTGGAGATAATGGAGGGCTCCACCTCTTTATGATTGGATTGGATGATGCACTTGGTGATGCCCTTATCCCCAGAAACAAGATTTCTCCCAGTTATACTTTATAATTATGATATTGTTAAGACTGGATCACTCAAAAAGGACTTTTTAAAAAATAGATTTTATTTATTTATTTGACATACAGAAATCACAAGTAGGCAGAGAGGCAGGCAGAGAGAGAGAGACAGAGAGAGAGAGGAAAGCAGGCTCCCATTGAGCAGAGAGCCTGATTCGGGACTTGATCCCAGGACCCTGAGATCATGACCCGAGCTGAAGGCAGAGGCTTAATCCATTGAACCACCCAGGCACTCCTCAAAAAGGGCTTCTTAGTGGTTTCCTTCCTTTAGTCATATTTATCCTAGAAGCCACCTCTACTGAAATACAATTGCAAACAAAGGCTTTAGCTAAGCATATAACAGTGCTCTTGGTAAAAGGAGCCTCAAATCTCATTATGGGACAGTCCCTGACTCTAAAGACTTCACATCAGGTCCAAAATGTCTTCGAAACCAAAAGCCACCAATGGATGATGGAGGTCGACTTAATAAATACTCGGCTACACTTACAGATATGCCAGAAATAATACTTAAAACTTGTCAAACTTTAAACCTAGTTACCTGTATGCCTGAACCTGACCATTGTACTTCTTTATAGAGCAAAACTGTTCACAGGTTATTGATCTTGCTTACTCCCTAGTTGACCAGATGTATTTGTATTAAATATAAATGTATTTGTATTAAAAATACAAATAACAGTTGGTTCAAACATGTTCCCAAATAATAGTGGTCTGCTACAGATTGGGTTAGGTGACCAGGCATCAGATGGCTAGCTCCAAATGGAACCCATTGATATGTGGAACTAACCTGCTGTGGTGCTGGCTTCCTCTGCCTTGATGGATAGGTGGCTGCACCTTAGGTTTTGCCTGGATTCATGGAAGCATTTCTAAAACCATCATTACTCCAGTTAATTTCCCCAATTTAAACAATGGTGGACACAGATTTTGTTACATTGGTAGGACACCTAGCATCCATCTTGTTCCTCTTTGAGACTGGAGGATGTTTGACACATGAAAGCTCTTAATAAGTAAATGGTCCACCCTAAATGACCCTCAAAGTAGCATTTCTCTATTAAAATGCTATGGTAATACAAATGTGAAGCAGCTTTGCAAAATAGAATGACATTGGATGTTTTAACTGCTACACGAGGTGGAAGTTGCACTACCACAAAAACAAAACACTATGTATATGTTCCAGATTATCACAAAATATTTCTGGGGTTCTGGAATACTCAAGTTGGCACTATAAACAGTCCCTCTGTCTTTTAATGATTGATTAAACTCCAGACTGGAAAAGAACCCTTGTCAACTAGCAGAAAACTTATTTGAGCTTCATTTTATTTTTGTTACACTAATCTTGTTTTTCTGTTTTCCATCAGGTCTCCCCACCTGGTATTGACTCCCTCACTGTCATAACTTCCACAGATGATCATTTACACTTGGGAAGATCACTTGAGCAGTCTATCCTGGACTCAGCTGATGCTGCCTTTTACAACTCCCCTATACATTTCCCAAGTGGCCGATATTGACCCATAGGTAGGTGTTGGGTCCATGGTCAAAGGAGTGAGACTGATACAAAGCAAAGGTCAAGCAAAGCTTTATTTCGCATCAAACATCAAGAATAAAACTGACCAGCCAGGGCCATCTCTTGCAAAGAGGCGACCCCTCCCAGCCTCACAGACTAACTTTTATAAAGCAAAGGCCATGTGGTGGAGCCTGGCCACACACAGGTGACCAATTGAATTACAATTCATCCTATAGTAGCTATTTGAACTAGCCTATCACTCTGGTCAGAATTGGCGCCCAAAAGGCAAGGCCCACATTCTTGGGTGGTTAGGGAGGTGCTTTCCTGATTGGATGTCTCCACCTGTCTTGATTCATCCTTGTATTCTGGGCTCTGTTACTTCCCCCTGACCTGACACATCCTGTTATATGGGCTCTGTTATCAGGGGCTGGTCAGTCATATTTTACTGGTTCCCCAGACTTGTTTCTAAGTAAGTTCCTCGGGGGGAAGGGTCAATCTAAGTTTACTGCATAAACAACAAAATGGCTCACTGTGGCTAGCAGGACCTTACATTCCCCCCTTTTCTTTGGACATTAGTCAAATCCTTAACTTTTTAGCCAGTTTTATGTTCTTCTGTTGTAAGGGGTTTATACTGAGCATGTACAATTAGCATGTTTATTGCTCTAAATTTTTTTTTGTACAAATGACATTAGGGCATTTATAATGCAGGGGACAAAAAGTAACATTAGTAATTATAAAACCAGGGGGCCTGCAATTGCTGATTTTAGGGAAGTCATCCACGGAGACCAGTTGAACAAACTTTTATAGCATCCCTATTGTGCACAATAGTAATCTGGTGGGCCCCCAGGCTCTTCCCCCCACTGCATTGGGGAGGCCCAGTGTTAGGGCACATGTAAAACTGTAATGCATCTAAACAGGAGTTAATGGGTGCCAATTGGCATTAGGTTACATAAAATTGCACAGTTGGCTGATGAGTTAGCCATTCACCTCTTTGTAAAACCTTTTCCACTTCTTCTAATTCTGTTAGTTTAATTTCCCACCTATACTTTCCTGTCTTATGAGGTGACTTAGAAGCTCTTACATAAACAGGTAACAATAGGAGCAACAATGAACACATAGTCTTTTGAGTCTTAGCTTTAGTCCATGGTCAGCGGGGTCCATCGGCAGCAGCTTCCCTCTCTGGGGGGCGTCCCTGTCCTCGGCTCATTTGATGTGACCTGCATGAATCCAGGCCCGGATGCCTTCTACTTTCACTGCCATGAGGGTGGTCAGGATGACAGTAAATCTCCCTTCCAGTGAGGCCCCAAGTTTCCCACTTGGTGGTGGCATACCCAAATCAAGTCCCCGGGTTGGTAAAGATGTGGTTCCAGCTTTGTCTCTGTCTCAGTGTGGGCAGTTCGGATCCCTGTGTGGGCTAGACAGATCATAATGTCTGCAATGACTGGAGTACAGACTGACCAGTAATTTTTGCTAGGGCAACCTCTTGTAGCTGAGGGCAGAGCTGGGGGGAGGGTGTCTCCCGAACATTATTTCAAATGGGGTCACCTTGTTTAAGCAGGGTGTACATCATGCCCTGAGGAGGGCTAAAGGAAGGAGATCCACCCATCCACTGCCAGTCTCCAGAATTAGCTTTGTCAAGGTCTCTTTAAGAATCCAGTTCATTCTCTCTACTTGCCCAGAACTCTGGGGCTGGTAGGCATAATGTAGTTTTCAATTAGTGCCCGTGGCCTTGGCCAATACCTGTGAGGCTGAACTCACAAATGCAGGGCCATTGTTTGACCCAATCACAAGAGGTAACCCAAACCTCTAGTAGTTTTTTGGCTACCACTTCTTCCATCTCATGTTTGGCAGAAAATGTCTCTACCCAGCCTGAAAAGGTATCTACAAAAACTAACATATACTTTTTCCATATTTTCCCAGTTTCATCTCTGTAAAAGCCATTTCCCAATAGATTCTTGGCTCCTTATCTCTTTTTCTCTTCCCTCTTCCCATTCTAGTTCTTTCCACATTTACTGCCTGACATTGAGCACATCTATAAACCACATCCTGAGCCATACACCATAATTTAGAAACCTGAAACTGCTTGCCCATAAGCTCCTTAAGCTTGTGTGTCCCCAAATGAGTGCCCTGATGTATTTGGCTTACTAATTTCTTCTAGTTTTTGAGGAAGAATTAACTTTCCTGTTCTAGTCTTAGCCCAATCCCCTTTATAGTCTAATTTAGTCCATTCTGTAAATATACCTACATCCTTGACCAGGAGGGCCATGGCAGCAATTATGCAGAGGCAAGGGAGAACCCAGCCACTACTACATCTAGTTTCTTGGTAAAATAGGTTACTGGCCTTTGCCAAGGCCTCAGAGTCTGAGTCAAAACTCTTTCAGTCACCCCTGCAAGCATGACCCTTAGTCTTCAGTGGCTATTTCTACTATTCCCACTAACTCAGATTCTTCCTTTCAAATCCTTAAATTCTCTGGAGTTTCCTCCTTATATCTGGGGCTGACTGACTGGCAAAAGCAAGATTGTTTACACAAGTTATTGTGCAACTTCTCTGAAGTTTACCTTAAGCTGTCTTGCTTAGAAACAAATATTTAATAATAATATAATCTAGAATTTAACTCCCATAAAGGCATGTTATAAAAACACAATTTTTTTCTCTAAAATAACCATTCCCAGAGATATCCAAATCAGAACTAATTCATTTGAAAACAAGTCCAGTTTTATCAAACTTGTCCTTATTATTTACATAAGCTCAGCAAGAACAGTAAGTAATCATATAGATCTTTTAGAATCTGCTTTGCTGGAACTTCTTATAAAGAATCTCTATTAGTAGCCTCTCCGCACCAGAAGCCAAGCCATGTAGCTGCCATCAGACATGCCTGCAATACCTGTTGACTTGGGCAAATTCCTCCTCATGAGGTACCCAAAGTATTCTGAGGCTCCTTCTCCTACCAGGGAGTGACATTCTTTACTCACCTGGTGAGGCTGCTGGGAACTCTGTAAGCAAGGTATCAGGCCAACAGTTCCAAAGGGCTTTATGGCTCCAGGTTTTATAAAGTCAACCTTAGTTCCTTTAAGCTGTCTGGTCATACCAGAGTCCTTTCAAATATGACATTCCAGTCAAAGCTTGGGTAAAATAACCAGTGTTTCTAGTGGTATCCTGTTACAAGGAGAACAGATTTTTTTTTAAATTTTATTTTTCAGCGTAACAGTATTCATTGTTTTTTGCACCACACCCAGTGCTCCATGCAATCCGTGCCCTTTCCAATACCCACCACCTGATTCCCCCAACCTCCCACCCCCCCACCCCTTCAAAACCCTCAGATTGTTTTTCAGAGTCCATAGTCTCTCATGGTTCATCTCCCTTTCCAATTTCCCTCAACTCCCTTCTCCTCTCCATCTCCCCTTGTACTCCATGCTATTTGTTATGCTCCACACATAAGTGAAACCATATGATAATTGACTCTCTCTGCTTGACTTATTTCACTCAGCATCATCTCTTCCAGTCCCGTCCATGTTGCTACAAAAGTTGGGTATTCATTCTTTCTGATGGAGGCATAATACTCCATAGTGTATATGGACCACATCTTCCTTATCCATTCATCTGTTGAAGGGCATCTTGGTTCTTTCCACAGTTTGGCGACCGTGGCCATTGCTGCTATACACATTGGGGGTACAGATGGCCCTTCTCTTCACTACATCTGTATCTTTGGGGTAAATACCAGTAGTGCAATTGCAGGGTCATTGGGAAGCTCTATTTTTTAATTTCTTGAGGAATCTCCACATTGTTTTCCAAAGTGGCTGCACCAACTTGCATTCTTATTGAACTTATGCAAATGACTGATTGCCATGGAAGAAAGAATACTTACTGAGACCTTTTGGTTTCAGAGAGTCCAGATAAAGAGAAAAGTAGAATGTCTTGATTCATTCACAAATGAGTGCCCTAATTATTTACCACCTGGTGCCCTGAAGGGGAAAGCAGCTGCCCAGAAATGTGTGAAACCGCTTGAAGAAAAGGCCAGCTGCTGCCCGGCCAGGAAAGCCATCTGTGCGGAAGGCGACCACAAGTACCTTCACACACTGCCAACACGGGGAAGGAGGCTCTCTGAAACCTCTGCCTGGGAGCACAATGAGAACACCCTGCCCTCCACTCTGAGAAACAAGGCCCAAGGCCAGCAGCCGTTGGCAAGCACCACACTTCCCTGAGGAGGAGAAGAGGAGCCGCTTGTGTGTGGCACGGGGAAGCCTAAGGAAAAGGCCGGGTGCTGAGGCCTGGGGATCTACGAGAAAGCCCTCTGATTACTGGCCCATGCAAGAGGCAGGCACACTTCCATAGACCCGGCTGCGACCCTTTCCTCGGCCGCAACCCAAACCAGGGACCTAGGCAGCAGAACCACACTGGCTTTCAACCACACTACCCTTACCACGTTTGAAGCCTTTTACAGATGTAGACAGATTGGTTGACCACAGGTCGTGCTCTGCCATTTCATGTTTTGGAGGCCTAAGTGCCTTGGCCTGCACTTAACCCAGAGTATCCAACCTGCCCAGAGTCCGTCCTTGTTCTATCTTCGTTCCTCAGCTGAGAACACACTGTCACAAATGGGGGTCCACCTAGTTACAACAGCTTCCCTGAGTCGACCGTCTCAAAATAGTCACGGGTCCTTCTTAAACTACACTTCCCTTACCATGTTTAAAGCGTTTTCAACAGAGGTGACGTTTTGAATAACCACAGGACGTGCTCTGCCATTTCATGTTTTGGAGGCCTAAGGGCCTTGGCTTGCATTTACCCAGAGTATCCAACCTGCCCAGAGACCATTCTTGTTCTAACATCTTTCCTCATTGGGAACATACTGCCATGAATGGGTGCCCTCTGGAAGATGTTTCACTGAACACGGGTCATCCTATGGTCACTGGTATGGATTTTAGAGACTAGGGTCCTTTAAGCGACTGACCATGGTTTCAACACAGCCACGTCCAGCAGATTCCATGTTTCCACCGTCTTAAAACATTCACAAGTCTTTTCTCAACCACACTTCCCTTACCACATTTGAAGCCTTTTCAACAGAGGTAGACTGTTGGATGACCACAGGTCGAACTCTGCCATTCCATGCTATGGAAGCCTAAGGCCCATGGCAAGCACGTTATTCAAAGTATCCAACCTGCCCAGAGTTCTTTTATCCTCTACTGGAAACACACTACCATGAATAGGTGTCCATCTGAAGTCGTTTCACTGAACACAGAGTTTCTAAGCTCACTGGTATGGATGTTCGAGATGAGGGCTCTGGAGGCAACTCACCATGGTTTCAACCCAGGCACCCCCAGCAGATTCTATGTTTCCACAGACTAAAACAGTTGCGAGTCTTTCCTAAACCACACTTCCCATCCACGTTTGAAACTTTTTCGACAGAGGTAGACAGTTTGGATGACCTGAGGTTGTGCTCTGTCATTCCATGTTTTGGAGTCCCAAGGGCCTTGGTCTGCACTTACCCAAGAGTATCCAACTTATCCTGAGTCCGTCTTTGTTCTAGCTTATTTCCTGAACTGGGAAAACTGCCACGAATGCATGTCCACCTGAAGAAGTTTCATTGAACATAGAACATCCAGTGGTCACCGGTATACGACTCTTCATGTTTTCAGCACAGTCAGTTTTAACAACTTCCAGATTTCCACGGTGGGAAAACTGCTGTGAGCCCATTCAAAACCAGACTTCCCTTACCACATTTGAAGCCTTTTTGACAGAGGTTGACAGGTTGCATTGACCACAGGTCCTGCTATGCCATTCCATGTTATGGAAGTCTAAGGCCCATGGTCTGCACTTTACTCAATGTATCCAACCTGCTCAGAGTCTGTCCTTGTCCTTTCCTGTACTGGGAACACACTGCCACGAATGGGTGTCCTTCTGATGTCATTTCACTGAACACAGAATTTCTAAGCTCACTGGCATGGATGTTCGAAATTAGGGCCCTGGATGCAACTCACCATGGTTTCAACACAGGCACCTCCAGCAGATTCCATGTTTTCACAGACTAAAACAGTCGCGAGTTTTTCCAAACCACACTTCCCTACCACGTTTGAAGCTTTTTCGATAGAGGTAGAAAGTTTAGATGACCTGAGGTCGTGCTCTGCCTTTCCACATTTTGGAGTCCCAAAGACCTTGGCCTGCACTTACCTCAGAGTATCCAACTTGTCCTGAATCTGTCCTTGTTCTAGCTTCTTTCCTGAACGGGAAAACTGCCATGAGTGGGTGTTGACCTGAAGAAGTTTCACTGAACACAGAACTTCCAATGGTCACTGGTATGCAATTCTTCCTTTTTCAACACAATCAGTTCCAACACCTTCCAGATTTCCACAGTCCCAAAACAGCTGTGAGTCCTTTCAAAACCAGACTTCCCTTACCACGTTTGAAGCCTTTTTGGTAGGTAGACTGGTTTCATTGACCACAGGTCATGCTCTGCCATTCCATGTTATAAAAGTCTAAGGTCTATGGCCTGAACTTTACTCAAAGTATCCAACCTGCCCAGGGTCCATTCTTGTTCTCTCTTCCTTCCTCTACTGGGAACACACAGTCATGAATGGGTGTCTGTCTGAAGTCGTTTCACTGAACACAGAACTTCTAAGCTCAGGGGTATGGATGTTCGAGATTAGGGATCTGGAAGTGACTCACGATGGTTTCAACCCAGGCACCTCGAGCAGATTCCATGTTTCCACCGAATAAAACAGTAGTGAGTCTTTCCTAAACCACACTTCCCTAACCATGATTGAAGCTTTTTCGAATGAGGTAGACAGTTTGGATGACTTGAGGTCGTGTTCTGCCATTCCATGTTTTGGAGGCCCAAGGGCCTTGGCCTGCACTTACCCCAGAGTATACAACTTGTCCTGAGTCCATTCCTGTTCTAACATCTTTCCTGAACTGGGAACACTGCCATGAATGGGTGTCCACTTGAAGAAGTTTCATTGAACACAGAACGTCCAATGGTAACCGCTATGCGATTCTTCATGTTTTCAGCACAGTCCCTTCCCACACCACCCAGATTTCCACAGTCGCAAAACTGCTGTGAGTCCTTTCAAAACCAGACTTCCCTTACCACGTTTGAAGCCTTTTTGACAGAGGGAGACTGGTTTCATTGACCACAGATCGTGCTGTGCCATTCCATGTTATGGGAGTCTAAGGCCCATGGCCTGCACTTTACTCACAGTATCCAAACTGTCCAGAGTCCGTCCTTGTTCTATTGTCTTTCCTCTACTGGGAACACACTGCCATGAATGGGTGTCCATCTGAGGTCATTTCACTGAACTCAGAACTTCTAAGCACACTGGTATGGATGTTCGAGATTAGGGCCCTGGATGCGACTCACCATAGTTTCAACTGAGGCACCTCCAGCAGATTCCATGTTTCCACAGACTAAAACAGTCACGAGTCTTTCCTAAACCACACTTCCCATAACACCTTTGACGCTTTTTTGACAGAGGTAGAGAGTTTGGTTGACCTGTTGTCGTGATCTGCCATTCCATGTTTTGGAGGCCAAGGGTCTTGGCCTGCACTTACCCCCGAGTATCCAACTTGTCCTGAGTCCGTCCTTGTCTAATTCTTTCCTGATGGGAACACTGCCATGAATGGGTGTCCACCTGAAAAAGTTTAATTGAATACAGAACTTCCAATGGTCACCGGTATGCGACTCTTCATATTTCAGCACAGTCAGTTCCCACAGCTTCCAGATTTCCACGGTGGCAAAACTGCTGTGAGTCCTTTCAAAACCAGACTTCCCTTACCATGTTTGAAGCCTTTTTGGTAAAGGTAGACTGGATTCATTGACCACAGATCGTGCTGTACCATTCCATGTTATGGAAGCCTGAGGCTTGACCTGTACTTTACTCAATGTATCCAACCTGCTCAGAGTCTGTCCTTGTTCTATGTTCTATGTTCTTTCCTGTACTGGGAACAGACTGCCACGAATGGGTGTCCGTCTGATGTCGTCTCACTGAACACAGAACTTCTAAGCTCCCTGGCATGGATGTTTGAGATTAGGGCCCTGGATGCGACTCAGCATGGTTTCAACCCAGCACTTACAGCAGATTCCATGTTTCCACTGCCTAAAAAGTCTCGAGTCTTTCCAAACCACACTTCCCTTACCGCGTTTGAAGCTTTTTTGACAGAGGTAAACAGTTTGGATGACCTGAGGTCGTGCTCTGCCATTCCATGTTTTGGAGGCCCAAGGACCTTGGCCTGCACTTACCACAGAGTATCCAACATGTCCAGAGTCTTTCCCTGTTCTAGGTTCTTTCCTGAACTGGGAACACTGCCTTGAAGTGTGTCCACCTGAAGAAGTTTCATTGAACACAGAACTTCCAATGGTCACTGGTATGCAACTCTTCATGTTTTCAGAACATTCAGTTCTAAGACCTTCCAGATTTCCGCGGTCGGAAAACTGCCGTGAGTCCATTCAAAACCACACTTCCCTTACCATGTTTGAAGCCTTTTTGACAGAGCTAGACAGGTTGCATTGACCACAGGTCGTCCTCTGCCATTCCATGTTTTGGAAGTCTAAGGCCCATGGCCTGCACTTTACTCAAAGTATCCAACCTGATCCATGTACATCCTTGTTCTCTCTTCTTTCCTCTATTGGGAACACACTGTCACGAATGGCTGTCCCTCCAAAGTCATTTCACTGAACACAGAACTTCTAAGCTCCCTGGTTGGATGTTCGAGATTAGGGCCCTAGAAGCAACTCACCATGGTTTCAACCCAGGCAACTCCAGCAGATTCCATGTTTCCACCGACAAACACAGTCACGAGTTTTCCCTAAACCACACTTCCCTAACCACGTTTGATGCATTTTCGACAGAGGTAGAGTTTGGATGACTTGGGGTCGTGCTCAGCCATTCCATTTTGGAGGCCCAAGGGTTTTGGCCTGTACTGACACGAGAGTATCCGCTTGTCCTGAGTCCGTCCCTGTTCTAGCTTCTTTCCTGAACTAGGAACACTTCCATGAATGGGCGTCCACCTGAAGAAGTTTCATTGAATACAGAACTTCCAGTGGACACCGGAATGCGACTCTACATGTTTTCAGCAGTCAGTTCCAACACCTTCCAGTTTTCCACGGGCACAAAAATGTTATAAGTCCTTTAAAAACCAGTCGTTCCTTCCCGCTTTTGAAGCCTTCATGACAGAGTTAGACAGGTACGTTGACCACAGGTCGTGCTCTGCCATTCCATGTTATGGAAGTCTAAGGCCCATGGCCTGTACTTTACTCAAAGTATCCTACCTGCCCTGTGTACGTTCTTGTTGTATCTTCCTTCTTCTACAAGGAACACACTGCCAAAAATGGGAGTCCCTCTTAAGTCATTTCACTGAACACAGAACTTCTAAGCTCACTGGTATGGATGTTTGAGATAGGGCCCTGGAAGCGACTCACCATGGTTTCAACCCAGGCATCTCCAGCAGATTCCATGTTTCCAACGACTAAAACAGTCGCGAGTCTTTCCTAAACCACACTTCCCATACCACTCTGAAGCATTTTTGACAGAGGTAGAACATTTGGGATGACCTGAGGTCGTGCTCTGTCATTCCATATTTAGGAGGCCCAAGGGCCTTGGCCGGCATTTACCCCAGAGTATACAACTCGTCCTGAGTCCGTTCCTGTTCTAACTTCTTTCCTGAACTGGAAACACTGCTATAAATGGTTGTCCACCTGAAGAAGGTTCGTGGAACACAGAACTTCCAATTGTCACCGGTATGCGACGCTTCATGTTTTCAGCACAGTCACTTCCAACACCTTCCAGATTTCCATGGTCACAAAACTTCTGTGAATCCTTTCAAAACCAGACTTTCCTTACCACGTTTGAAGCCTTTGTGACAGAGGTAGACAGGTTGCATTGACCACAGGTCGTGTCTGCCATTCTTGTTATGGAAGTCTAAGGCCTATAACTTGTACTTTACTCAACGTATCCAAGCTGTTCAGAGTCCGTCCTTGCTCTATCTTCCCTCTACTGGGAACGCACTCCCACGAATGGGTGTCCCTCTGAAGTAGTTTCACTGAACACAGAACTTCTAATCTCCCTGGTATGGATTTTTGAGATTAGGGTCCTGGAAGCGACTTACCATAGTTCAACCGAAGCATCTCCGCAGATTCCATGTTCCCACCGACTAAAACAGTCGTGAGTCTTTCCTAAACCACACTTCCCATACCACTTTGAAGCTTTTTCAACAAAGAACAGTTGGGATGACCAGTGCCATTCCATGTATTGGGGGCCCAAGGGCCTCGGTCTGAACTTATACCAGAGAATCAAATTAGTCCCGAGTCTGTCCCTGTTCTAATTTCTTTCCTGAACTGGAAACACTGCCAGGAATGGATGTCCACCTGAAGAAGTTTCATTTAACACAGAACTTCCAATGTTCACTGGTATGACTCTTCATGTTTTCAGCACAGTCACTTCTAATGCCTTCCAGATTTCCACGGTCGCAAAACTGCTGTGAGTTCTTTCCAAACGAGAGTTTCCTTACCACGTTTAAAGCCTTTGTGACAGAGGTAGATAGGTTGCATTGATCACAGGACGTGCTCTAACATTCCATGTTATGGAAGTATAAGGCCCGAGGCCGTCACTTACTCAAAGAATGCAACCTGCCAAGAACAATCCTTCTTCTATCTTCTTTCCTCTAGTTGGAATACACTGCCATGAATAAGTGTTCCTCTGAAGACGATTCACTGAACACAGAATTTCTAAGCTCCCTGGTGTGGATGTTCGAGATTAGGGCCCTGGAAGCCACTCACCATGGTTTCAACCCAGGCACCTCGAGCAGATTCCATGTTTCCACTGACTAAAACGAGTCGATTCTTTACTAAAACACACTTCCCATACCACTTTGGAGCTTTTTCAGCAGAGGTAGAAGAGTTGGAATGACCTGAGGTTGTGATTTGTCACTTGCCTAACCACGTTTGAAGCTTTTTGACAGAGGGAGACAGGTTGCATTGAACATAGGTCATGCTCTGCCATTCCATTAGATGGAAGTCTAAGGCTCATAGCCTGAACTTTACTCAAAGTATCCTACCTGTCCTGAGTCCGTCCTTGTTCTATCTTCTTTCCTCTACTGGGAACGCACTGCCACGAATGGGTGTCTGAAGTCATTTCACTGAACACAGAACTTCTAAGCTCCCTGGTATGGATGTTCGAGATTACGGCCCTGGAAGCGACTCACCATAGTTTTATCCCAGGCACCTGCAGCAGATTTCATGTTTCCACCTACGAAAACAGTGGTGAGTCTTTCCTAAACCACTTACCATGTTTGAAGAGTTCTCAATAGAGGAAGACAGTTTGGATGACCTTAGTTTTTGCTCTACCATTCCATGGTTTGGTGGCCCAAGGGCCTTGGCCCGCACTTACGCTAGAGTATCCAACTTCTCCTGAGTCTGTCCCTGTTCTAGCTTCTTTCCTGAACTGGGAACACTGTCATGAATGGGTGTCCACCTGAAGCAGTTTCATTGAACACAGAACTTCCATGGTCACGTGTATGCTACTCTTCATGTTTTCAGCACAGTCAGTTCCAACACCTTCCAGATTTCCACGGTCGGAAAAATGCTGTGAGTCCTTTCAAAAGCAGACTCCCCTTACCACATTTGAAGCCTTTGTGACAGAGGTAGACAGGTTTCATTGAACTGTAGGTCATGCTCTGCCATTCCGTGTTCTGGAAGTATAAGGCCCATGGCTTGCATTTTACTCACAGTCTCCAATCTGTCCAGATTCCGTCCTTCGTCTATCTTCTTTCCTCTACTGGGAAATCACTGCAACGAAAGGGTGTTCGCTTGAAATTTTTCACTGAACACAGAACTTCTCAGCTCCCTGGTATGAATGTTCGAGATTAGGGCCCTGGAAACGACTCATCACGGTTTTATCCCAGGCACCTGCAGCAGATTCCATGTTTCCACCGACAAAAACAGAAGCGAGTCTTTCCTAAACCACACTTCCCATACCACTTTGAAGCTTTTTATACAGGGGTAGAACAGTTTGGAAGTCCTGTGGTCGTGCTCTGAAATTCCATGTATTGGAGGCCCATGGGCCTTGGTCTGCCTTTACCCCAGACTATACAACCTATCCTGAGTCCGTCCCTGTTCTAACATCTTTCCTGAACTGGGAACACTGCCATGAATGGGTTTCCACCTGATGACGTTTCATTGAACACAGAACATCCCATGGTCACGGGTCTGCGACTCTTCTTGTTTTCAGCACAGTCTCTTCCAAATCCTTCCAGATTGCCACGGTCGCATAACTGCTGTGAGTCCATTCAAAACAAGAATTCTCTCACCACGTTTGAAGCCTTACTGACAGAGGGAGCAAGGTTGCATTGACCACAGGTCGTGCTCTGCCATTCCATGTTATGTAAGTTTAAGACCTATGGCCTGCACTTTACACACAGTATCCAATCTGCCCAGAGTCTGTCCTTCATCTATCTTCTTTCCTCTACTGGGAAAACATTGGCATGAATGGCTGTCTGCTTGAAGTCGTTTCACTGAACACAGAACTTCTCAGCTCCCTGGTATGGATGTTCGTAATTAAAGCCCCGCAAGCGAATCATCATGGTTTTGCCCCAGGCACCTGTAGCAGATTCCATGTTTCCACCGACTAAAACAGTCATGATTCTTTCCTAAACCACAATTCCCATACCAAATTGATGCTTTTTCGACAGAGGTAGAACACTTTGGAAGCCCTGTGATCGTCCTCTGCCTTTCCATGTATTGGAGGCCAAAGGGCCTTGGTCTGAACTTACCCCAGAGTATACAACTTGTCCTGAGTCTGTTCCTGTTCTACGTTCTTTCCTGAATTGGGAACACTGCAATGAACACAGACAGGTCCCACAGCTTCCAGCTTTACTCAGACGCATCCCTGTCATGAATATGTCCTAGAGCACAGTTACATCACAACTTTTGAAGTGTTTTGAGCAGAGGTAGACACTGTGGAACATCACAGGTGGGGAACTTCCAGTATGTGTCTGAGAGGCCTAAGTGCCTTACCCTGCCCTTCCCTCAGAGTATGAAACCTGCCCTCTGTCCGTCTTTGTTCTGTCTTCTACCCTCCCCTGGAAAGACACTGTCAGAAATGAGAATCCGCCTGAAGGAGTTTGCCTGAAAAAGAACTTCTTATGGACAAGGGGATGGACTTCTGAGACTAGAGCCAGATAGGCGCCTATTCCTGTTCACCACACAGTCAGTCCCACAAGCTACCTTGGTTAACAGACTCAACACTGCCACGAATCCCTCCTAAAGCACACTTTCCTCACAGGGTTTGAAGAGTTTTCGACACAGAAACAGAGTGTAGATTATCACAGGTCATGAACGTCCAATATGAGTTTGGGAGGCCTAAGCGCATAACCAGCACTTCACTCACAGTACCTAAAGTGTCCATAGTCCGTCCTTGTTCTATCTTCATTCCTCAAAGGAGGAAACACGGTTATGAATGAGTATCCACCTGAAGTAGTTTCCCTGAATAGATACTTTCCTATGAACACCTGTAAGGGCCCTGTATGCGACACTTCATGAAGTCAACACAGACAGGTCCCACAGCTTCAAGCTTTACTCAGAAGCATCCCTGTCAGGAGTACGTCCTAGAACACAGTTCCTTCGTGAAATCTGATGTGTTTTGAGCAGAGGTAGGCACTTTGGAACATCACAGGTGGTGAACTTCCAATATGCATCTTAGAGGCCTAAGTGCCTTACCCTGCCCTTCCCTCACTGTATTCAACCTGCCCTATGTCCGTTCTTGTTCTCTCTTCTACCCTCCACTGGAAAGACGCTGTCAGAAATGAGATTCCGTCTGAAGGATTTTGCCTGAAACAGAACATCTTAGTTCAAGGTGATGGACATCTGAGACTAGAGCCCTATAGGCGCCTATTCCTGTTTACATCACTGTCAGTCCCAACAGATTCCTTCTTTGACAGACTCAACACTGCCACGAATCCCTCCTAAAGCACACTTTCCTCACCAGGTTTGAAGCATTTTCGACTCAGAAACAGAGTGTGGATGACCACAGGTCAGGAACATCATATATGAGTTTGGGAGACCTAAGCACCATAGCCTGCACTTCACTCACAGTACCTAAAGTGTTCACAGTCCGTCCTTGTTCTATCTATATTCCTCAAAGGAGAAGACACTGTTATGAGTGATTATCCACCTGAAGTAGTTTCCCTGAATAGATATTTTCCTATGAACACCTGTAAGGGCCCTGTATGCGACACTTCATGATTTCAACACAGACAGGACCCACAGCTTCCAGCTTTACTCAGACGCATCCCTGTCATGAGTTCATCCTAGAGCACAGTTCCCTCGCGACTTTTGAAGTGTTTGGAGCAGAGGTAGACACTGTGTAACATCACAGGTGGTGAACTTCCAGTATGTGTCTTAGAGGCCTAAGTGCCTTACCCTGCCCTTCACTCACAGTATCTAATTTGCCCTCTTCCGTCCTTGTTCTATCTTCTTTCCTCCACTGGAAAGATACTGTCAGAAATGAGAATCCGCCTGAAGGACTTTGCCTGAACAGAACTTCTTATGGTCAAGGGGATGGACGTCTGAGACTAGAGCCCTATACACGCCTCTTCCTATTTGCGACACAGTCATTCCCAACAGCTTCCTTCTTTGACAGACTCAACACTGCCACAAATCCCTCCTAAAGCACACTTCCCTCACAAGGTTTGAAGCATTTCAACACAGAAACAGAGTGTTGATGACCACAGATCATGATCACCCAATATGTGTTTGTGCTGCCTAAGTGCCATAGCCTGCTGTTCACTCACAGTACCTAAAGTGTCCATAGTCTGTCCTTGTTCTTTCGTCATTCCTCAAAGGAGAAGACCCTCTTATGAATGAGTATCCACCTGAAGTAGTGTCCCTGAATAGATACTTTCCTATGAACACCTGTAAAGGCCTTGTATGCGACACTTCATGATTTCAACACAGACAGGACCCACAGCTTCCAGATTTACTCAGACGCATCCCTGTCATGAGTACGTCCTAGAGCACGTTCCCTCGCGACCATTGAAGGGTTTTGAGCAGAGGTAGACACTGTGGAACATCACAGGTGGTGAACTTCCAGTATGTGTCTTAGAGGTCTAAGTGCCTTACCCTGCCCTTCCCTCAGAGTATGCAACTTGCTCTCTGTCCGTCCTTGTTCTATCTTCTACCCTCCACTGGAAAGACACTGTCAGAAATGAGAATCCGTCTGAAGGTGTTTGCCTGAAACAGAACTTCTTACGGTCAAGGGGATGGACGTCTGAGACTAGAGCCCTATAGGCGCCTATTCCTGTTTACAACACAGTCAGTCCCAATAGCTTCCTTCTTTGACAGACTCAACACTGCCACGAATCCCTCCTAAAGCACACTTTCCTCACAGGGTTTGAAGAGTTTTCGACACAGAAACAGAGTGTGGATGACCACAGGTCATGATCACCCAATATGTGTTTGTGCTGCCTAAGCGCCATCACCTGCTCTTCACTCACAGTACCTAAAGTGTCCATAGTCCGTCCTTATTCTATCTTCATTTCTCAAAGAAGACACTCTTATAAATGAGTATCCACCGGCAGTAGTTTCCCTGAATAGAAACTTTCCTATGAACACCTGGAAGGGCCTTGTATGCGACACTTCATGATGTCAATATAGAAAGGTCCCTCAGCTTCCAGCTTTACTCAGACGCATCCCTGTCATGAGTACGTCCTAGGGCACAGTTCTCTCGTGACATTTGAGGTGTTTGGAGCAGAGGTAGACACTGTCGAACATCACAGGTTATGAACTTCCAGTATGTGTCTTAGAGGCCTAAGTGCCTTACCCTGCCCTTCCCTCACAGTATTCAACCTGCCCTCTGTCTGTCCTAGTTCTATCTTCTTTCCTCCACTGGGAAGATACTGTCTGAAATGAGAATCCGCCTGAAGTGAGAAGTTGCCTGAAACAGAACTTCTTATGATGGACGTCTGAGACTAGAGCCCTATAGGCGCCTATTCCTCTTTACCACACAGTCAGTCCCAACAGCTTCCTTCTTTGACAGACTCAACACTGTCGCGAATCCCTCCTAAAGCACACTTCCCTCACAAGGTTTGAAGCGTTTCGACACAGAAACAGAGTGTGGATGACCACAGGTCATGATCACCCAATATGTGTTTGTGCTGCCTTGCACCATAGCCTGCTGTTCACTCACAGTACCAAAAGTGTCCATAGTCTGTCCTTGTTCTTTCGTCATTCCTCAAAGGAGAAGAACCTCTTATGAATGGGTATCCACCTGAAGTAGTGTCCCTGAATAGATACTTTCCTATGAACACCTGTAAAGGCCTTGTATGCGACACTTCATAATTTCAACACAGACAGGACCCACAGCTTCCAGCTTTACTCAGACGCATCCCTGTCATGAGTACGTCCTAGAGCACAGTTCCCTCATGACAATTGAAGTGTTTGGAGCAGAGGTAGACACTGTGGGACATCACAGGTGGTGAACCTCCAGTATGTGTCTTAGAGGCCTAAGTGCCTTACCCTGCCCTTCCCTCAGAGTATGCAACCTTCCCTCTGTCCGTCCTTGTTCTATCTTCTACCCTCCACTGGAAAGACACTGTCAGAAATGAGAATCCATCTGAAGGTGTTTGCCTGAAACAGAACTTCTTAGGGTCAAGGGGATGGACATCTGAGACTAGAGCCCTATAGGCGCCTATTCCTGTTTACATCACCGTCAGTCCCAATAGCTTCCTTCTTTGACAGACTCAACACTGCCATGAATCCCTCCTAAAGCACACTCTCCTCACAGGGTTTGAAGAGTTTTTGACACAGAAACAGAGTGAGGATGACCACAGGTCATGATCACCCAATATGTGTTTGTGCTGCCTAAGCGCCATAGCCTGCTCTTCACTCACAGTACCTAAAGTGTCCATAGTCCGTCCTTATTCTATCTTCATTTCTCAAAGAAGACACTCTTATGAATGAGTATCCACCGGAAGTAGTTTCCCTGTATAGATACTATCCTATGAACACCTGGAAGGGCCTTGTATGCGACACTTCATGATGTCAACATAGAAAGGTCCCTCAGCTTCCAGCTTTACTCAGACGCATCCCTGTTATGAGTATGTCCTAGAGCACAGTTCTCTCGCGACATTTGAAGTGTTTGGAGCAGAGGTAGACCCTGTCGCACATCACAGGTTGTGAACTTCCAGTATGTGTCTTAGAGGCCTAATGCCTTACCCTGCCCTTCCTCACAGTATTCAACCTGCCCTCTGTCTGTCCTAGTTCTATCTTCTTTCCTCCACTGGAAAGATACTGTCAGAAATGAGAATCCGCCTGAAGGAGTTTGCCTGAAACAGAACTTCTTATGGTCAAGGGGATGGATGTCTGAGACTAGAGCCCTATAGGCACCTATTCCTGTTTACCACACAGAGGTAGACAGGTTGCATTAACCACAGGTCGTGCTCTGCGATTCCATGTTATGGAACTCTAAGGCCCATAGCCAGCACTTTACTCATACTATCCAACCTGTCCAGAGTCCGTACTTCTTTTGTCTTCTTTGCTCTACTGTGAATGCACTGCCACGAATGGGTATGCCTCTGAAGTCCTTTCAATGAACACAGAACTTCTAAACTCACTGGTATGGATGTTCGAGATTAGGGCCCTGGAAGTGACTCACCACTGTTTCAACACAGGCACCTCCAGCAGATTCCATGTATCCACTGATGGAAGCAGTCGCGAGTCTTTCCTAAACCACACTTCCCATACCACTTTGAAGCTTTTTAGACAGAAGTAGAACAGTTGGGATGACCTGAGGTAATGCTCTGCCATTCAATGTATTGGAGGTCCAAGGACCTTGGTCTGCACTTACCCCAGAGAATACAACTTGTTCTGAATCCATTCCTATTATAACTTCTGTCCCTGAACTGGGAACACTGCCATGAATGGGTGTCCACCTGAAGAAGAGTCATTGAACTCAGAACTTCCAATGATCTCCGGTATGCGACACTTCATGTTTTCAACACAGTCACTTCCAAAACCTTCCAGTTTGCTACAGTCACAAAACTGCTGTGAATCTTTTCAAAACCAGACTTCCCTTACCATGTTTGAAGCCTTTGTGACAGACGTAGAGAGGTTGCATTGACCACAGGTTGTGCTCTGCCATTCCATGTTATGGACGTCTAAGGCCCATGGCCTGCACTTTACTCAAAGTAACCAACTTGCCAAGAGTCCATCCTTCTTCTATCTTCTTTCCTCTACTGGGAAAACACTGCCATGAATGGGTGTCCGCCTGAAGTCGTTTCACTGAACAGAGAACTTCTCAGCTCCCTTGTACGGATGTCGAGTTTAGGGACCTGGAAGTGACTCACAAAGGTTTCAAACGAGACACCTCCTGCAGATTCCATGTTTCCACTGAGTAAAACAGTTGTGGGTCTTTCCTAAACCACATTTCCCATAACACATTGAAGCTTCTTCGACAGAGGTAGAACACTTTGGATGACCTGTGTTCGTACTCTGCCATTCCATGTATTGGAGGCCCAAGGGCCTTGGCCTGCACTTACCCCCGAGTATCCATTTAGTGTTAAGTCCATCCCTGTTCTAACTTCTTTCTTGAACTGGAAACACTGCCATAAATGGGTGTCCACCAGGAGAAGTTTCATTGAATGCAGAACTTCCAGTGGTCTCCGGAATGTGACTCTTCCAAGCTCCGTGGTATGGATGTTCGATATTAGGGCCCTGGACGACTCACCATAGTTTCAACCCAGGCACCTCCAGCATATTCCATGTTTCCACTGACTAAAATATTCATGAGTCTTTCCTAAACCACACTTCCCATACCACACTGAAGTTTTTTCAACAGAGGTAGAAAAGTTGGTATGACCTGAGGTGGTGCTCTGCCATTCCACATCTTGGAGGCCCCAGGGCCTTGGCCTGCACTTAACCAAGAGTATCCAACTTTTCCTGAGTCCATCCTTGTTCTAGCTTCTTTCCTGAATGGGGAACACTGCCAAGTGGGTTTCACCTGAAGATGTTTCATTGAACACAGAACTTCCAATGGTAACTGGTATGCGACTCTTCATGTTTTCAGCACAGTCACTTCCAACACCTTCCAGATTTCCACGGTCCCAATACTCCTGTGATTACTTTTAAAACCAGACTTTAACCACGTTTGAAGCCTTTGTGACAGAGGTAGACAGGTGGCATTGGCCACAGGTCCTGCTCTGCCACTCCATGTATGTAAGTCTAAGGCCCATGGCCTGCACTTACTCAAAGTATCCAACTAGTCCAAAGTCTATCCTACTTCTATCTTCTTTCCTTTACTGGAAACACGCTGCCATGAATGAGTGTCCCTCTGGAGTCGTTTCACTGAACACAGAACTTCTCAGCTTCCTGGAATGGAAGTTCAATATTAGGGCCCTGGAAGCGATTCATCATTGTTTTAACAAAGGCACCTCCAGCAGATTCCATGTTACCACTGACGAAAACAGCCATGAGTCTTTCCTAAACCACACTTCTCATACCACTTTAAAACTTTTTCGACAGTTTGGGATGACCTGAGGTCGTGCTCTGCCATTCCATGTATTGGAGGCCCAAGGGCCTTGATCTGCTCTTACCCCGAGTATCCAATTACTGTTGAGTCCGTCCCTGTTCTAACTTCTTTCCTGAACTGGGAACACTGCCATGAAAGTGTATCCACCTGAAGACTTTTCATTGAACACAGTACTTCCAGTGGTCATTGGTATGCCACTCTTCATGTTTTCAGCAAAGTCACTTCCAAAACCTTCCAGATTGCCATGGTCGCAAAACTTCTGTGAGTCCTTTCAAAACCAGACTTCCCTTATCACGTTTGAAGTCTTTGTGACCTAAATAGGTTACATTGACCACAGGTAGTGCTCTGCCATTCCATGTTATGGAAGTCTAAGGCCCATAGCCTGCACTTTACTCAAACTATACAACCTGTCCAGATTTCATCCTTCTTCTATCTTCTTTCCTCTACTGGGAACACACTGCCATGAATGGGTGTCCCTCTGAATTCTTTGCACTGAACACAGAACTTCTAAGCTCACTGGTATAGATGTTCAAGATTAGGGCCCTGGAAGTGACTCACCAAGCTTTCAACCCAGACACCTCCAGCAGATTCCATGTTTCCACCAAGTAAAACAGTCGCGAGTCTTTCCTAAACCACATTTCCCATACCCATCTGAAGCTTTTTCGACAGAGTTAGAACAGTGGGGATGACCTGAATTCGTGCACTGCCATTCTATGTTTTGGAGGCCCCAGGGCTGTGGCCTGCACTTACGGAAGAGTATCCAACTTGTCCTGAGTCCGTCCCTATTCCAACTTCTTCCTGAACTGGGAACACTGCCATGAATGGGTGTCCACCGGAAAAATTTCATTGAACACAGAACTTCCAATCGTCAAAGGTATGCGACTCTTCATGTTTTCAGCACAGTCATCCCCAACGTCTTCCAGATTTACATGTTTGCAATAATCCTGTGAGTCCTTTCAAAGTCAGACTTCCTTAACCACGTTTGAAGCCTTTGTGACAGAGGTAGACAGGTTGCCTTGACCACAGGTTGTGTTCTACCATTCCATCTTATGGCAGTCTAAGGCCCATGGACTGCACTTTACTCAAAGTATCCAACCTGTCCAGAGTCCGTCCTTGCTCTATCTTCTTACCTCTACCTCAACACTGTGCAACAAATGTGTGTCGGTCTGGATTCGTTTCACTGAACACAGAACTTTCAAGCTCCGTGGTATGGATTGTTCAGTATTAGGGCCCTGGAAACGACTCACCATAGTTTCAACCCAGGCACCTCCAGCATATTCTATGTTTCCACAGAATAAAACAGTCACGAGTCTTTTTTAAACCACACTTCCCATATCACATTGAAGTTTTTTCAACAGAGGTAGAAAAGTTGGGATGACCTGAGGTTGTGCTCTGCCATTCCATGTTTTGGAGGCCCCAGGGCCTTGGCCTGCACTTAACCAAGGGTATCCAACTTCTCCTGAGTCCATCCTTGTTCTAGCTTCTTTCCTGAATTAGGAACACTGCAATGAACGGGTGTCCACCTGAAGAAGTTTCATTGAACACAGAACTTCCAATGGTCACCAAGATGTGACTCTTTATGTTTTCAGCACAGTCACTTCCAACACCTTCCAGATTTCCACGGTCCCAATACTCTTGTGAGTCCTTTCAAAACCAGACTTTAACCACATTTGAAGCCTTTGTGACAGAGGTAGACAGGTTGCATTGACCACAGGTCCTGCTCTGCCATTCCATGTTATGTAAGTCTAAGGCCCATAGCCTGCACTTTACTCAAAGTATCCAACCTGTCCAGAGTACGTCCTTCTTCTATCTTCTTTCCTCTAGTGGGAATGCACGGCCATGAATGGGTGTCCATCTGAAGTCATTTCACTGGACACAGAACTTCTCAGCTCCCTGGTATGGATGCTCGAGATTAGGGCCCAGGAAGCAATTCACCATGGTTTCATCTGAGGCACCTCCAGCAGATTCCATGTTTCCACCGACTAAAACAGTTGAGAGTCTTTCCTAATCCACACTTCCCATACCACTTTGAAGCTTTTTCGACAGAGGCAGAAGAGTTGGGATGACCTGAGGTCGTGTTCTGATATTCCATGCCTTGGATTCCCCAGGGCCTTGGACTGAACTTACCCCCAAGTATCCAATTACTTCTGAGTCAGTCCCTGTTCTAACTTTTTTCCTGAACTGGGAACTCTGCCATGAATGTGTGTCCACCTGAAGAAGTTTCATTGAACACAGAAATTCCAATGGTCTCCGGTATGTGACTTTTCATGTTTTCACCAAAGTCACTTCCAAAACCTTCCAGATTTCCACGGTCGCAAAACTGCTGTGAGTCCTTTCAACACCAGACTTCCCTTGCCACGTTTGAAACCTTATGAAAGAGGTAGACAGGTTGCATTGACCACAGTTTGTTCTCTGCCATTCCATGTTATGGAAGTCTAAGGCCCATGGCCTGCATTTTACTCAATGTATCCAACCTGTCCAGAGTCCGTCCTTGTTCTATCTTCTTTCCTCTAGCGGGAATGAACTGCCATGAATGGGTGTCCCTCTGAAGTCGTTTCACTGAACACAGAACTTCTAAGGTCCCTGGTATAGATGTTTGAGATTAGGGCCCTGGAAGCGACTCACCCTGGTTTCAACCCAGGCACCTCCAACAGATTCCATGTTTCCACCGAGTAAAACAGTCGCGAGTCTTTCCTCAATGACACTTCTCATACCACTTTGAAACTTTTTGACAGAGGTAGAAGATTTGGGATGACCTGAGGTCATGCTCTGCCATTCCATGTATTGGAGGCCCAAGGGCCTTGCCTGCACTTACCCTGAGTATCCATTTAGTGTTGAGTCCATGCCTGTGCTAACTTCTTTCCTAAACTGGAACAATGCCATGAATGTGTGTCCACCTGAAGAAGCTTCATTGAACACAGAACTTCCAATTGGATGAGGAATGCGACTCTTCATGTTTTCAGCTCCGTCTCTTCCAACACCTTCCAGATTGCCAGAGTTGGAAAACTGCTGTGAGTCCTTAGAAAATCAGACTTCCCTTGCCATGTTTGATGACTTTGTGACAGAGGTAGACAGGTTGCACTGACCACAGTTCATGCTCTGCCATTCCATTTTATGGAAGTCTAAGGCCATGGCCTGCACTTTACTCAAAGTATCCAACCTGCCCTGTGTACGTCCTTGTTCTATCTTCTTCCCTCTACTGCGAACACACTGCCACAAATGGGTGTCCCTCTGAAGTCGTTTCACTGAACACAGAACGTCCAAGCTCCCTGGTATGAATGTTCGTAAAAGGGCCCTGGAAGTGCCTCACCGTGGTTTCAACCTAGAAACCTTGAGCAGATTCCCTGTTTCCACTGACTAAAACAGTCGGAGGTCTTTCCTTAACCACACTTACCATACCACTTTGAAGCTTTTTCGACAGAGGTAGAAGAGTTGGGATGATCTGAGGTCGTGCTCTACCATTCCATGCTTAGGAGGCTCAAGGGTCTGGGCCTGCACTTCCCCCAGAGTATCCAATTTGTCCTGAGTACGTCCCTTTTCTAACTTCTTTCCTGACTGGGAACACTGCCATGAATGGGTGTCCACCTGAAGAAGTTTCATTGAACACCAAACATCCAATTGTCTCCGGTATGAGATTGTTATGTTTTCAGCACAGTCACTTCCAACACCTTCTAGATTTCCACAGATGCAAAACTGCTGTGAGTCCTTTCAAAACCAGACTTCCCTTACCACGTTTGAAGCCTTTGTGACAGAGGTAGACAGGTTGCATTGACCACAGGTCATGCTCTGCCATTCCGTGTTATGGAAGTATAAGGCCCAAGGCCTGTACTTTACTCAGAGAATGCAACCTGCCAAGAGTCCATCCTTTTTCTATCTGCTTTCCTCTACTGGGAATACACTGCCATGAATGGGTGTTCGTATGAAGTCGTTTCACTGAATACAGGATTTCTGACTCACCTGGTATGGATGAAACCACTAACCATGGTTTCAACCCAGGCTCCTCCAGCAGATTCCATGTTTCCACCAATTAAAATAGTCACAAGTCTTTCCTAAACCACACATCCCATACTACTCTGAAGCTTTTTCAACAGAGGTAGGACAGTTTGGATGACCTGGGGTTGTGCTCTGCCATTCCATGTATTGGAGGCCCAAGGGCCTTGGTCTGCACTTACCCCAGAGTTTACAACTTGTCCTGAGTCCGTCCCTGTTCTAACCTCTTTCCTGAACTGGGAACACTGCCATGAAAGTGTATCCACCTGAAGACTTTTCATGGAACACAGAACTTCCAATGGTCACTGGTATGCGACTCTTTTTGTTTTCAGCACAGTCATTTCCAACACCTTCCAGATTTACACAGTCACAATACTGCTGTGAGTCCTATTGAAACCAGACTTCACTTACCACGTTTGAAACCTTTGTGACAGAGATAGGTTGCATTGACCACAGTCCGTGCTTTTACATTCCATGTTATTGAATTCTAAGTCCCATGGCAGCACTTTACTCAAAGTATGCAACCTACCCAGAGTCCATCCTTCTTCTATCTTCTTTCCTCTACTGGGAACACACTGCCATGAATGGGTGTCCGTCTGAAGTAGTTTCACTGAACACAGAATTTCCAAGCTCCCTGGTATGGATGTTCGAGATTAGGGCCCTGGAAGCCACTCACAATGGTCTCAACTCAGGAACCTCGAGCAGATTCCATGTTTGCACCGAATAAAACAGTCATGAGTCTTTCTTAAAGCACACTTCCCATACCACTTTGAAGCTTTTTTGAAAGAGGGAGAAGAGTTGGGATGACCTGAGTTCGTGCTCTGCCATTCCATGTTTAGGAGACCCCAGGGCCTTAGCCTACACTTACCCAAGAGTATCCAACTTGTCCTGAGTCCATCTCTGTTCTAACTTCTTTCCGAACTGGGAACACTGTCATGAATGAGTGTCCACCTGAAGAAGTTTCATTGAACACAGAACTTCCAATGGTCACCGGTATGCGACTCTTCATGTTTTCAGCACAGTCACTTCCAACACCATCCAGATTTCCACGGTCGGAAAAATGCTGTTAGTCCTTACAAAATCAGACTTCCCTTGCCACGTATGATGCCTTTGTGACAGAGGTAGACAGGTTGCATGGACCACAGGTTGTGCTCTGCCATTCCATATTATGGAAGTCTAAGGCCCATGGCCTGCATTTTGCTCAAAGTATCCAACCTACCCTGTGTAAGTGCTTGTTTTATCTTCTTCCCTCTACTGAGAACACATTGCCATGAATGGGTGTCCCTCTGAAGTCGTTTCACTGAACTTCCAAGCTCCCTGGTATGGATGTTTGAGATTAGGGACCTGGATGCCACCCACCGTGGTTTCAACCAAGGAAACTTGAGCAGATTCCCTCTTTCCACTGACTAAAATAGTTGCGAGTCTTTCCTAAACCACATTTTCCATACCACTTTGAAGTATTTTCGACAGAGGTAGAAGAGTTGGGATAACCTGAATTCGTGCTCTGCCATTCCATGTTTAGGAGACTCAAGGGCCTTGGCCTGCACTTACCCAAGAGTATCCAACTTGTTCTGTGTCCATCCCTGTTCTAAATTCTTTCCTGAAATTGGAACACTGCCATGAATGGGTGTCCCCCTGAAGAAGTTCCATTGAACAGAGAACTTCCAATGGTAACCAGTGTGCAACTCTTCACGTTTTCAGCACAGTCACTTCCAACACTATCCAGATTTACACGGTCAGAAAAATGCTGTGATCCTTTCAAAATCAGGCTTCCCTTGCCACGTTTGATGCCTTTGTGACAGATGTAGACAGGTTACACTGAACACAGGTCGTGCTCTGCCATTCCATTTTATGGAAGTCTAAGGCCCATGGCCTGCACTTTACTCAAAGTATCCAACCTGCCCAGTGTACGTCCTTGTTCTATCTTCTTCCCTCTACTGCGAACACACTGCCACGAATGGGTGTTCCTCTGAAGTTGTTTCACTAAACACAGAAGTTCCAAGCTCCCTGGTATAAATTTCGAGATTAGGGCCCTGGAAGCAACTCTCCATGGTTTCAACCCAAGAATCTCGAGCAGATTCTGTTTCACCGACCAAAACAGTTGCAATTCTTTCCTAAACCACACTTCCCATACCTCGTTTGAAGCTTTTTTGACAGACAAAGACAGTTCAGATGACCCAAGGTTGTGCTATGCCATTCCATGTTTTGGAGGCTAAGGGCTGTGGCCTGCAATTACCCCAGAATATCCAACTTCTCCTGAGTCCGTCTTTGTTCTAGTTTCTTTCCTTTACTGGGAACAATGGGTGTCCACTGGAGTCGTTTCACTGAACACAGAACTTCTCAGCTCCCTGGTATGGATGTTCGAGATTAGGGCCAGGATGTGACTCACCATGGTTTCATCCCAGGCAGCTCCAGCAGATTCCCTGTTTCCACCGACTAAAACAGTCATGATTCTTTCCTAAACTAAACTTCCCATACCACTTTGAAGCTTTTTCGACAGAGGTAGAAGAGTTGAGATGACCTGAGGCTGTGCTCTGCCATTCCATGCTTTGGAGGGCCAAGGCCTTGGCCTGTACTTACCCCAGAGTATCCAATTAGTACATCCCTGTTTGAACTTCTGTCCTGAACTGGGAACACTGCCATGAATGGGTGTCCACCTGAACAAGTTTCATTGAACACAGAACTTCCAATGGTAACCGGTATGCGACTCTTCATGTTTTCAGCACAGTCACTTCCAACACCTTCCAGATTTACACGATCACAATACTCCTGTGAGTCCTTTCAAAACCAGACTTCGTTTACCACGTTTGAAGCCTTTGTGATAGAGGTAGACAGGTTGCAATGACCATAGATCGTGCTCTGCCATTCCATGATATGGAAGTCTAAGGCCCAAAGCCTGCATTTTATTCAAAGTATTCAACCTGTCCAGAGTCCGTCCTCGTTCGATCTTCCTCACTTACTGGGAACTCAATGCCCCGAATGGCTGTCCACCTGAAGTCGTTTCACTGAACTCAGAACTTTTCAGCTCCCTGGTACGGATGTTCGAGATTAGGGCCCGGAAAGTGACTCACCATGGTTTCATCCCAGGCACCTCCAGCAGATTCCATGTTTCCACCGACTAAAACAGTAGTGAGTCTTTTCTAAACCACAATTCCTCTACCACCCTGAAGGTTTTTTGACAGAGGTAGAAAAGTTGGGATGACGTGAGGTCCTGCTCTGCCATTCCATGTTTAGGAGGGCCCAGGGCATTGGCCTGCACTTACCCCAGAGTATCCAATTAGTCCTGAGTCCATCCCTGTTCTAACTTAGTTCCTGAACTGGGAACACTGCCATGAATGGGTGTCCACCTGAAGAAATTTCATTGAACACAGAACTTCCAATGGTCACCTGCATGTGACTCTTCATGTTTTCAGCACAGTCACTTCCAACACCATTCAGATTTCCACAGTCGCTAAACTGCTGTGAGTACTTTTAAAACCAGACTTCCCTTGCCACGTTTGAATCCTTTGTGTTAGATGTAGACAGGTTGCAATGACCACAGGTCATTCTCTGCCATTCCATGTTATGGAAGTCTAAGGGCCATGGCCTGCACTTTACTCTAAGTATCAAACCTACTCAGAGTCCGTCCTTCTTCTATCATCTTTCATCTACTGGGATTGCACTGCCACGAATGGGTGTCCCTCTGAAGTCATTTCACTGAACCCAGAACTTCTATGCTCCCTGGTATGGATGATCGAGATTAGGGCCCTGGAAGCAATTCACCATGGTTTCAACTCAGGCACCCCAGCAGATCCCTGTTTCCACCGACTAAAACAGTCACTAATCTTTCCTAAACCACACTTCCAATACCACTTTGAAGCTTTTTCAACAGAGGTAAAATATTTGGGATGACCTGAGGTCGTGCTCTGCCCTTCCATGTTTAGGAGACCCCAGGGCCTTGGCCTGCACTTACCCCAGAGTATCCAATTCGTCCGAGTACGTCCCTATTTGAACTTCTTTCCTGAACTGGGAACACTGCCATGAATGGGTGTCCACCTGAAGAAGTTTCATTGAACACAGAACTTCCAATGGTCGCTGGTATGCGACTCTTCATGTTTTTAGCACAGTCACTTCCAACACCTTCCAGATTTCCACGGTCACAAATCTGCTGTGAGTCCTTTCAAAACCAGAATTCCCTTACCACGTTTGAAGTCTTTGTGACAGAAATAGGTTGCATTGACCTCAGGTCGTGCTCTGCCATTCCATGTTATGGAAGTCAAAGGCCCATAGCTTGCACTTTACTCAGAGTATCCAACCTATCCAGAGTCTGTCCTTGTTCTATCTTCTTTCCTCTAGTGGTAATGCATTGCCATGAATGGGTGTCCACCTGAATTCGTTTCACTGAACACAGAACTTCTAAGATCCCTGGTATGGATGTTCAAGATTAGGGCCTGGGAAGCGACTCCTCATTGTATCATCCCAGGCACCTCCAGCAGATTCCCTGTTTCCACCAACTAAACTGTCACGAGTCTTTCCTAAGCCACACTTCCCATACCGCTTTGAAGCATTTTCGATAGAGGTAAAAGATTTGGTATGACCTGAGGTCGTGCTCTGCCATTCCATGCTTAGGAGGCCCAAGGCCCTTGGCCTGCACTTTCCCCAGAGTATCCAATTTGTCCTGAGAATGTCCCTTTTCTACCTCTTTCCTGAACTGGGAACAATGCCATAAATCGGTGTCCACCTGGAGAAGTTTGATTGAACACAGAACTTCCAATGGTCACTGGTATGTGACTCTTCATGTTTTTAGCACAGTCACTTCCAACACCTTCCAGATTTCCACGGTCAGAATACTGCTGTGATTCTTTTCCAAATCAGACTTCCCTTGCCACGTTTGATGCCTTTGTGACAGATAGACAGGTTGCATTGACCACAGGTCATGCTCTGCCATTCCATGTTATGGAAGTCTAAGGCCCATGGCCTGCACTTTACTCAAAGTATCCAACCTGTCCAGAGTCCGTCCTTGTTCTATCTTCTTTCCTCTACTGCGAACACACTGCCATGAATGGGTGTCCCTCTGAAGTCATTTCACTGAACACAGAATTTCCAAGCTTCCTGGTATGGATGTTCAAGATTAGGGCGCTAGAAGCAGTTCACCATAGTTTCAACCCAGGCACCTCCAGGAGATTCCATGATTCCACCAACTAAAACAGTCACGAGTCTTTCCTAAACCACACTTCCCATACCACTCTGAAGCTTTTTCAACAGAGGTAGAAAAGTTAGGATGACCTGAGGTCGTGCTCTGCCATTCCATGTTTTGGAGGTCCCAGGGCCTTGGCCTGCACTTAACCAAGAGTATCCAACTTCTGAGTCCATCCTTGTTCTAGCTTCCTGAACTGGGAACACTGCCATGAATGGGTGTCCACCTGAAGAAGTTTCTTTGAACACAGAACTTCCAATGGTACCCGTTGTGCGACTCCTCATGTTTTTAGCACAGTCACTTCCAACACCTTCCAGATTTCCACGGTTACAATACTCCTGTGAGTCCATTCAAAACCAGACTTCCTTAACCACGTTTGAAGACTTTGTGACAGAGGTACACAGGTTTCATTAAACACAGTTCGTGCTGTAACATTCCATGTTATGGAAGTGTAAGGCCCATCGCATGGCCTTTACTCAAAGAATGCAACATGCCAAGTGTCCGTCCTTCTTCTATCTTCTTTCCTCTACTGGAAATACACTGCCATGAATGGGTGTTGTTTGAAGTTGTTTCACTGAACACAGAATTTTAAGCTCTCTGGTATGGATGTTCGAGAGTAGGGCCCTGGACGCCACTCACCTTGTTTTCAAACCAGGCACCTCAAGCAGATTCCATGTTTCCACCAACTAAACAGTCACGATTCTTTCCTAAACCACAATTCCCATACCACCCCGAAGCTTTTTCGACAGAGGTAGAACAGTTGGGATGACATGAGGTCCTGCTCTGCCATTCCATGTTTAGGAGTCCCAAGAACCTTGGCCTGCACTCACCCCAGAGTATCCAATTAGTCCTGAGTCCGTCCCTGTTCTAACTTCTTTCCTGAACTGGGAACACTGCCATGAATGGGTGTCCACCTGAAGAAGTTTCATAGAACACAGAACTTCCAATGGTCACCAGTATGCGACTCTTCATGTTTTCAGCACAGTCACTTCCAACACCATCTAAATTTCCTCGGTGGTAAAACTGCTTTGAGTCCTTTAAAAATCAGACTTCCCTTGCCACGTTTGAATCCTTTGTGTCAACAGTAGACAGGTTGTAATGACCACAGGTCTTGCTCTGCCATTCCATGTTATGGAAGTCTAAGGCCCAAGGCCTGCACTTTACTCAAAGTATCCACCCTCCCCTGTGTATGTCCTTGTTCTATCTTCTTTCCTTTACTCAGAACACACTGACATGAATGGGTGTCCCTCTAACGTCGTTTCACTGAACCCAGAACTTCTAAGCTCACTGGTATGGATGTTCGAGATTAGGGGCCTAGAAGCGACTCCCCATTGTTTCAACCCAGGCACCTCCAGCAGATTCCATATTTCCACTGACTAAAATAGTCGCAAGTCTTTCCTAAACCACACTTCCCATACCACTTTGAAGCTTTTTGACAGAGGTAGAACAGTGAATGTCCTGAGATCGTGCTCTGCCTTTTCATGTTTTGGAAGGCCAAGGGCCTTGGCCTGCTCTTACCCTAGAGTATCCAACTTCTCCTGAGTCCGTCCCTGTTCTAGCTTCTTTCCTGACCTGGGAACACTTCCATGAATGGGTGTCCACCTGAAGAAGTTTCATTGAACACAGAACTTCCAATATTCACCGTTATGCGACTCTTCATCTTTTCAGCACAGTCACTTCCAACACAATACCATGTTTGAAGCCTATGTGACAGAGGTAGACAAGTTGCATTGACCACAGGTCGTGCTCTGCCTTTCATGTTATGGAAGTCTAAGGCCCATGGCCTGCCCTTTACTCAAAGTATCCAACCTGCCTTGTGTACATCCTTGTTCTGTCTTCTTACCTTTACTGGGAATGCACTGCCACAAATGGGTGTCTGTCTGAAATCGTTTCATTGAACACAAAACTACTAAGCTCCCTGTATGGATGTTTGAGATTATGGCCCTAGAAGCTCACCATGGTTTCAACACAGGCAGCTCCATCAGATTCCATATTTCCACCAAATAAAACAGTCGCGAGTCTTTCCTAAACCACACTTCCCATTCCACGTTTGAAGCTTTTACAACAGAGAAAGACAGTTTGGATGACCTTAGGTCGTTCTCTGCCATTCCATGTTTTGGAGGCTCAAGGGCCTTGGACTGCACTTACCCCGGAGTATCTAACTTATCCTGAGTCTTTCCTTGTTCTAGCTTTTTCCTGAACTGGAAACACTGCCATGAATGGGTGTCCACCTGAAGAAGTTTCACTTAACACAGAACTTCCGATGGTCACCTGTGTGCTACTGTTCATGTTTTCAGCACAGTCACTTCCAACACCTTCCAGATTTCCATGGTCGTAAAACTGTTGTGAGTCCTTTCAAAACCAGACTTCCTTTACCACGTTTGAAGCCTTTGTGACAGAGGTAGACAGGTGGCATTGGCCACAGATCGTGCTCTGACATTCCATATTATGAAAATTGGACACTCATGGCCTGCACTTTACTGAAAGTATCCAACCTGCCCTATGTACCTCGTGTTCTATCTTCTTTCTTTTACTGGGAACACCCGGCCTAAAATGGGTGTCCCTCTAAAGTTGTTTCACTGAACACAGAACCTCTCAGCTCCCTGCTATGGGTGTTCATGATTAGGGTCCTGGATGCGACTGACTGACCATGGTTTCAACCCAGGCACCACCAGCAGATTCCATGTTTCCACCGACTAAAACAGTCATGAGTCTTTCCTAAACCACACTTCCTAAACCACTTTGAAGCTTTTTCGACAGAAGTAGAACAGTGAATGACCTGAGGTGGTACTCTACCATTCTATGTTTTGGAAGCCCACGGGCCTTGGCTTGCACTTACCCCAGAGTACCCAACTTGTCCTGAGTCCATCCCTGTTCTAACTTCTTTCCTGAACTGGGAACACTGCCATGAATGGGTGTCCACCTGAAGAAGTTTCATTTAACACAGAACTTCCCATGGTCACTGGTATGTGACGCCTCATGTTTTCAGCACAGTCACTTCCAACACCTAGCAGATTTCCATGGTCACAATATTGCTGTAAGTCCTTTCAAAACCAGACTTCCCCACCATGTTTGAAGCCTTTGTGACAGTGGTGACAGGTTGTATTTACCACAGGTCGTGCTCTGCAATTCCATGTTATGGAATTCTAAGGCCAATAGCCCACACTATACTCAAAGTATCCAATTTGCCAAGAGTCTGTCCTTCTTCTATCTTCTTTCCTCTATGGGAACACACTGCCATGAATGGGTGTCCCTCTGAAGTCGTTTCACTGAACATAGGACTTCTCAACTCCCTGGAATGGATGTTCGATATTAGGACCCTGGAAGTGACTCCCCATGGTTTCCACCCAGGTGCCTACAACAGATTGCATGTTTCCACTGACTAAAACAGTCGCGAGTCTTTCCCAAACAACACTTCACTTAACACATTTGAAGCTTTTTCAACAGAGGAACACAGTTTGGATGACCTCAGATCCTGCTCTGCCATTCCATGTTTTTGAGGCCCAAAGGCCTTGAGCTGCACTTACCCCAGAGTATCCAACTTGTTCTGAGTCTGTCCCAGTTCTAGCTACTTTCCAGCACTAGGAATACTGCCATGAATGGGTGTCCAAATGAAGAAGTTTCATTGAACACAGAACTTCCAAAGGTCACCGGTATGCGACTCTTCATATTTTCAGCACAGTCACTTCCAACACCTGCCAGATTTCCATGGTCGCAAAAATGCTGTGAGTTCTTTCAAATCCAGACTTACCTTACAAAGTTTGAACCCTTTGTGACAGAGGTAGACAGGTTGCATTGAACACAGGTCGTGCTTTGTCATTCCATGTTATGGAAGTCTAAGACTCATGGCCTGCACTTTACTCAAAGTATCCAACCTGCCAAGAGTCCGTCCTTCTTCTATCTTCTTTCCTCTACTGGGAGCGCACTGCCACGAATGGGTATCCCTCTTAAGTCGTTTCACTGAACACAGAACTTCTAGGCTCCCTGGTATTGATGTTCAAGATTAGGGCCCTTGAAATGACTCACCATAGTTTCAACTGAGGCACCTCGTTTCCACCGACTAAAGCAGTCATGAGTCTTTCCTAAACCATACTTCTCTTAACATTTTGA
Source organism: Mustela erminea (assembly GCF_009829155.1). NCBI lineage: Eukaryota > Metazoa > Chordata > Mammalia > Carnivora > Mustelidae > Mustela > Mustela erminea. Next base: position 28,414,937 of record NC_045618.1, read on the forward strand.
AACTTTTTCGATAGAGGTAGAACAGTTTGGATGACCTGTGGTCGTGCTCTGCCATTCCATGTATTGGAGACTCAAGGGTCTTGGTCTGCCCTTACCCCAGAGTATATAACTTGTCCTGAGTCTGTCCCTGTTCTAACTTTTTTCCTGAATTGGAAACACTGCCATGAAAAGGTATCCACCTGAAGAAGTTTCATTGAACAGAGAACTTCTTATGGTCACTGGTATGCAACTCTTCATGTTTTCAGCACAGTCACTTCCAACACCTTCCAGATTTCCATGGTCACAAAAGTGCTGTAAGTCCTGTCAAAAACAGTCTTCCCTAAGCAAGTTTGAAGCCTTTTTGATAGAGGCAGACAGGTTCCATTGAATACAGTTCTTGCTCTGCCATTCCATGTTATGGAAGTCTAAGGCCCATAGCCTGCACTTTACTCAATGTATCCAACCTGCCCAGAGTCCATCCTTCTTCTATCTTCTTTCCTCTACTGGGAATGCACTGACATGAATGGGTGTCCGTCTGAAGTCGTTTCACTGAACAGAGAACTTCTAAGCAACCTTGTATGGATGTTCGAGATTTGGGACCTGGATGTGACTCACCATGGTTTCAAACCAGGCACCTCCAGAAGATTCCATGTTTCCACCAACTAAAACAGTCACGAGTCTTTCCTACACCACACTTCACATACCACTTTGAAGCTTTTTCGACAGAGGTAGTAGAATAGTTTGGATGACCTGTGGTCGTGCTCTGCCATTCCATGTTTAGGAGGTCCAAGGGCCTTATCCTGCACTTACCCCAGAGTATCCAATTTGTCCTGAGTCCAAACATGTTCTAACTTCTCTCCTGAACTGGGAACACTGCCAGGAATAGGTGTCCATCTGAAGAAGTTTCATTGACACAGAACTTCCAATGGTCACCGGTATGCGATTCTTCAGGTTTTCAGCACAGTCGCTTCCAAATCTTTCTATATTTCCACAGTTGCAAAGCTGCTGTGAGTCCTTTCAAAACCAGACTTCCCTTACCACGTTTGAAGCCTTTGTGACAGAGGTAGACAGGTTGCTTTGACCACAGGTGGTGCTCTGCCATTCCATGTTGTGGAAGTCTAAGGCCCAGGGCCTGCACTTTACTCAGAGTATCCAACCTGTCCTGTTTATGTCCTTGTCCGCTTTTTTCTTTTACTGGGAATGCACTGCCACAAATGGGTGTCCCTCTGAAGTTCTTTCACTGAACACAGAAATTCTATGCTCCCTGGTATGGATATTCGAGATTACGGCCCTGGAAGCGACTCATCACAGTTTCCACCCAGGCACCTCCAGCAGATTCCATGTTTCCACTGACTAAAACAGTCGCGAGTCTTTCCTCAACCACACTTCCCATACCACTTTGAAGCTTTTTTGACAAAGGTAGAACAGTTTCGATGTCCTGTGGTTGTGCTCTGCCATTCCATGTTTAGGAGGCCCAAGGGCCTTGGCCTGCACTTACCCCAGAGTATCCAACTTGTTATGAGCACGTCCCTGTTCTAACTTCTTTCCTGAACTGGGAATACTGCCATGAATGGGTGTCCACCTGAAGACGTTTCATTGAACACAGAACTTCCAATGGTCACCAGTATGTGACTCTTCATGTTTTCAGCACAGTAACTTCCAACACCTTCCAGATCTCCACGGTCGTAAAACTGTTATGAGTTATTTCAAATCTAGACTTCCCTTACCACGTTTGAAGCCTTTGTGACAGAGGTAGACAGGTTGCACTGACCACAGTTTGTTCTCTGCCATTCCATGTTATGGAAGTCTAAGGCCCATGGCCTGCATTTTACTCAATGTATCCAACCTGTCCAGAGTCCGTCCTTGTTCTATCTTCTTTCCTCTACTGGGAATGCACTGACACAAATCGGTGTCCGTCTGAAATTGCTTCACTGAACACAGAACTTCTAAGCTCCCTGGTATGGATGTTCAAGATTAGGACCCTGAGCTCACCATGGTTTCAACCCAGGCATCTCCAATAGATTCCATGTTTCCACCGACTAAAACAGTCGTGAGCCTTCCTAAACCACACTTCCCTTACCATGTCTGAAGCTTATTCGGCAGAGGAAGACATTTGGATGACCTGAGTTCGTGTTCTGCCATTCCATGTATTGGAGGCCCAAGGGCCTTGGCCTGCACTTACCCCAGATTATCCAACTTGTCCTGATTCCGTCCCTGTTCTAGCTTCTTTCCTGAACTGGGAATACTGCCATGAATGGGTGTCCACCTGAAGAAATTTCATTGAACGCAGAACTTCCAATGGTCATGGGTATGCGACTCTTCATGTTTTCAGCACAGTCACATCCAACACTTTCCAGATTTACACGGTCGCATAAATGCTGTGAGTCCTTTCAAAACCAGCCTTCCCTTACCAAGTTTGAAGCCTTTGTGACAGAGGTAGACAGGTTGCCTTGACCACAGGCCATGCTCTGCCATTCCATGTTATGGAAGTCTAAGGCCCATGGCCTGCACTTTAATCAAAGTATCCAACCTGCCCTGTGTACGTTTTTTTTCTATCTTCTTTCTTTTACTGAGAAAACACTGCCATGAATGGGTGTCCCTCTGAATCGTTTCACTGAACACAGATCTTCTAAGCTCCCTGGTATGGATGTTCGAGATTAGGGCCCTGTAAGCGTTTCACCATGATTTCAACCCAGGCACCTCCAGCAGATTCCATGTTTCCACTGACTAAAACAGTCACGAGTCTTCCCTAAACCACACTTCCCATACCAATTTGAAGCTTTTTCAACAGCAGTAGAACAGTGTGGATGACCTGAGGTCATGCTTTGCCATTCCATGTTTTGGAGGCCCAAGGGCCATGGCCTTCACTTACCCCAGAGTATTCAACTTGTCCTGAGTCTGTCTCTGTTCTAACTTCTTTCCTGAACTGGGAACACTGCCATGAATGGGTGTCCACCTGTAGAAGTTTCATTGAACACAGAACTTCCAATGGTCACCTGCATGCGACTCTTCATGTTTTCAGCACAGTCACTTCCAACACCTTCCAGATTTACACGGTCACATAAATGCTGTGAGTCCTTTCAAAACCCTCTTCCCTTACAATGTTTGAAGCCTTTGTGACAGAGGTAGACAGGTTGCATTGACCACAGGTCGTGCTCTGCCATTCCATGTTATGGAAGTCTAAGGCCCATGGCCTGCACTTTACTCAAGGTATCCAACCTTCCCTCTGTAGATCCTTGTTCTATCTTCTTTCCTTTACTGGGAACACAGTGCCATGAATGGGTGTCTATCTGAAGTTGTTTCACTGAACACAGAACTTCTAAGCTCACTGGTATTGATGTTCAAATTAGGGCCCTGGAAGCGGCTCACCATGGCTTCTACCCAGGTACCTCCAGCAGATTCCATGTTTCCACTGACTATAACTTTCGCAAGTCTTTCCTAAACTATACTTTCCTCACCACGTTTGAAGCCTTTTCGACAGATGTAGACAGTGTGGATGATCACAGGTTTTGTTCTGCCATTCCATATTATGGAGGCCTAAGGGCCTTTGCTTGCACTTAGCCCAGAATATCCAACTTGCCCAGAGTCTGTCCTTGTTCTATCTTCTTTCCTCAGCTGAGAACACACTGTCATGAATGGTGTTCTGCCTGAAGAACTTTCACTGAACACACACCTTCTGATTGACACCGGTATGGATGTCAAGACTAGGGTCCTGTATGCGACTCTTCATGTTTTCAGCACAGGCAGTTCCAAAGGCTTCCAGTTTTTCCTGGTCTCACCACTGCAGCAAGTCCTTTCAAAACCACACTTCCCTTACCACATTTGAATCCTTTTCAACTGAAGTGTACAGATTGAATGACCACAGGTCGTGTTCTGCCATTTCATGTTTTGGAGGCCTAAGGGCCTAGCCTGCACTTAATCCAGAGTATCCAACCTGCCCAGAGTCCATCCTTGTTCTATCTTCTTTACTTAGCTTAGAACACACTGTCACAAATGGGATTCTGCCTAGTTCCAACACCTTCCCTGAGGTGACGGTCTCAAAACAGTCACAAGTCCTTCCTAAACTACACTTCCCTTACCATGTTTAAAGCGTTTCCTCAGCTTAGAACACACTGTCATGAATAGGGTCCACCTAGTTCCAGAAACTTCCCTGAATCGACCATCTCAAAACAGTCGTGACTCTTTCCTAAACCACACTTCCCTTACCACGGTTAAAGGGTTTTCAACTGAGGTACACAGTTTGGATGACCTGAGGTCGTGCTCTGCCATTCCATGTTTTGGAGGCCCAAGGGCCTTGGCCTGCACTTACCCCAGAGTATCCAACTTGCCCAGAGACCGTCCTTGTTCTAGCTTCTTTCCTCCACTGGGAACACACTGCCATGAATGGGTGCCCGCTGGAAGATGTTTCACTGAAAACGGACCATTCTATGGTCACAGGTATGGACGTTCGAGACTAGGCCCTGTAAGCGACTCACCATGGTTTTAACACAGGCACGTTCAAAAGAGTCCATGTTTACACTGTCTAAAAACATTCATGAGTCTTACCTAAACCACACTTTCCTTACCACAACTGAAGCCTTTTCGACAGAGGTAGACTGTTTGGATGACCACAGGTTGTGCTCTACCATTCCATGATATGGAAGCCTAAGGCCCATGGCCTGCTTTAATTGAAGTATCGAACTTGCCCAGAAACCGTCCTTGTTCTATCTTCTTTCCTCACCCGGGAACACACTGCAATGAATTGGTGTCCACCTGAAGACATTTCAGGGAACACAGAACTTTTAAGCTCACTGGTATGGATGTTCAAGATTAGGACCCTGTATGTGACTCTTTATGTTTTTAACCCAGGTACATCCAAAGATTCCATGTTTCCACTGAACAAAAACTGCCACAAGTCCTTTTGAAACCACACTTCCCTAACCATGTTTGAAGCCTTCTTGACAGAGGTAGACAGTTTGGATGACCACAGGTCCTGCACTGCCATTCCATGTTTTGGAAGCTTCTTTCCTCAGCTGAGAACACACTGTCACGAATGGGGTCCACCTGAAGTCGTTTCACTAAACACAGAACTTCTAAGCTCACTGGTATGGATGTTCGAGATTAGGGCCCTGGAAGCAACTCACCATGGTTTCACCAGGCACCTCCAGCAGATTCCATGTTTCCACTGACTAAAACTGTCGCAAGTCTTTCCTAAACCACACTTCCCTTATCACGTTTGAAGCTTTTTCAACAGATTTCATGCTCTGCCATTCCATGTTATGGAAGCCTAAGGTCCATGGCCTCCACTTTACTCAAAGTATCCAACCTGCCCAGAAGCCCTAGCTTCTTTTCTCAGCTGAGAACACACTGTCACAAATAGGGGTCTGATTAGTTCCAACAGCTTCCCTGAGTCGACCATCTCAAAACAGTCAAGGAGTTGCCCAGGAACGTGTGGGACCCCTTACGGCAAAGGCCAGCTGCCTCCCCTTGAGAAAAGCCATCTGTGTGGAAGGCGACCGCAAGTCCCTTCACACGCTGCCAACACCGGGAAGGCGGCTTTCTCAAACCTCTGCCTGGGAGCCCAGTGAGAGCACCCTGCCCTCATTTCCGAGAAACAAGGCCCAAGTCCAGCCACCATTGGCAAGCACCGCCCTGCCGTGAGGAAGAGAAAAGGAGCCGCTGGGGTGCGCGGGGGGAAGCCTAAGGAAGGGGCCGGGCGCTGAGGCCTGGGGATCCGCGAGAAGGCCCTCCGCTCACCAGGGCACGCAACATCCAGGCATGCGGCCATAGCCCCGGGGTGCGGCCCTCTCCCCGGCCGCAACCCGAACCAGGAGCCGAGGCAGCAGAACACAGAGTCTGGTTGAGGGCGCAAAGACCACTCCGCAAGCTCCCGCTCCCTCAACCTGACCGAAACCATGGGCGGTCCTAAGCCAGAGTGCAGCCTCCGAGAGTTCTGTGGTGGCGACGAAGCTCTAAGAGAGCACGCAGAAGCGAGTCCCTCCTTCTGGTTGACATCGCCCTGGCCCCTTGGCTAGGGATGTCTTCTGACACCGGCGTGGGGAAGCGCAAGGCAAGCGCCACTGGCTTACCATGAAGTGCAGCCGGGTACACGCTGATCCTGGTCTGTGGAGGTAGAAGCATTTCGAAGGTGAACTGGGCAGGAACCTCAGAGGAGAAAGAGGGAATCTCTCAGCCCCAAGACGGAGCAACGGCAGGGGGAACGCCTTCGGCTCCCGTTGACCCCGGCTGCCAGGAGGCATCAGCCAGACACTGGCCTGCACGCCTCTGTGCTGACGGCCTGAGCTCCATGCCAGGCACCACAGGCTTGAGAGCGTCCTTCAGGGTGACGGTACCGTGTGTGCACAGCTTCCTGGCAGTGGCGGGAGCATGTAGGCTATGAACTCTGAGGAACAACTCTCTTCGGGGGGATCCTCTGCCCACAAACACATCTGTAAAGGAGAAAGAGTAGCTGTGCCAGGGAAATGGCACGGAACTTCAGGCGGGTGATGGGGCTTCTCCGCTGGCCTCTTTCATGTACCGCCTGGCACCCTGCGGTGGGAAAGCAGTTGCCCAGGAATGTGTGGGACCGCTTGTGGTAAAGGCCAGCTGCCTCCCCTTGAGGAAAGCCATCTGTGTGGACGGTGACCACAAGTCCCGTCACACGCTGCCAACACGCGGAAGGAGACTTTCTCAAACTCCTGCCTCGGAGCCCAGTGAGAGTGCCCTGCCCTCATTTCCAAGAAACCAGGCCCAAGGCCAGCCACCATTGGCAACCACAGCACTTCACTGAGGAGAAGAGGTGCGGCTCTTGTGTGGTGCGGGGAAGCATAAGGAAGGGGCCGGGCGCCGATGCCCGGGAATCTGCAGAAGGCCCGCTGCTAACCCGCTCACGCAAGAGCCAGGCGCACTGCCTTAGCCCCGGCTGCAGCCCTCTCCCTGGCCGCAACCCGAACCAGGAGCCTGGGATGCAGGACACACTGCAGAACACAGACTATGGTTCTGAGGGCGCAAAGACCACTCTGCAAGCTCCGGCTCCTTCAACCTGACCGAACTGTCAGCATGTCCTACGCCAGAGCTCGGTGGCTACGTAGTTCGCAGAGGGCACACTGAAGCGAGGCCCTCTGTCAGGCTGACACCACACCCAGTACCCAATGCAATATATGCCTCCATAATACCCACCACCTGGCTCCCCCAACCTCCAACCCCCGCCCTTTCAAAACTCTCAGATTGTTTTTTAGAGTCCATAGTCTCTCATGGTTCACCTCCCCTTCCAATTTCCCCCAACTCCCTTCTCCTAACTCCCCATGTCCTCCATGCTATTTGTTATGCTCCACAAATAAGTGATAATTGACTCTCTCTGCTTGACTGATTTCACTCAGCAGAATCTCTTCGAGTCCCGTCCATGTTGCTACAAAAGTTGGGTATTTGTCCTTTCTGATGGAGGCATAATACTCCATAGTGTATATGGACCAATCTTCCTTATCCATTCGTCTGTTGAAGGGCATCTTGGTTCTTTCCACAGTTTGGCGACCGTGGATATTGCTGCTATAAATATTGGGGTACAGATGGGCCTTCTTTTCACGACATCTGTATCTTTGGGGTAAATACCCAGGAGTGCAATGGCAGGGTCATAGGGAAGTTCTATTTTTAATTTCTTGAGGAATCTCCACACTGTTCTCCAAAGAGGCTGCACCAACTTGCATTCCCACCAACAGTAGAAGAGGGTTCCCCTTTCTCCACATCTCCTCCAACACGTGTTGTTTCCTGTCTTGCTAATTTTGGTCATTCTAACTGGTGTAAGGTGATATCTCAATGTGGTTTTAATTTGAATCTCCCTGAGGGCTAGTGATGATGAACATTTTTTCATGTGTCTGATTGCCATTTGTATGTCTTTATTGGAGAAGTGTCTGTCCATATCTTCTGCCCATTTTTTGATATGATTGTCTGATTTGTGTGTGTGGAGTTTGAGAAGTTCTCCATAGATCCTGGATATCAACCTTTTGTCTGTACTGTCATTTGAAAATATCTTCTTCCATTCCGTGGGTTGGCTCTTTGTTTTCTTGACTGTTTCCTTGGCTGTGCAGAAGATTTTGATTTTGATGAAGTCCCAAAAGTTCATCTTCGCTTTTGTTTCCTTTGCCTTTGGAGACATATCTTAAAAGAAGTTGCTGTGGCTGATATCGAAGAGATTACTGCCTATGTTCTCCTCTAGGATTCTGATGGATTCCTGTCTCACATTGAGGTCTTTTATCCATTTTGAGTTTATCTTTGTGTACTGTGTAAGAGAATGGTCGAGTTTCATTCTTCTACATATAGCTGTCCAGTTTTCCCAGCACCATTTATTGAAGAGACTGCCTTTTTCCCACTGTATATTTTTTCCTCTTTTGTCGAAGATTAATTGACCATAGAGTTGAGGGGCCATATTTGGGCTCTCTACTCTGTTCCACTGGTCTATGTGTCTGTTTTTATGCCAGTACCATGCTGTCTTGGTGATCACAGCTTTGTAATAAAGCTTGAAATCAGGTAACGTGATGTCCCCAGCTTTATTTTTGTTTTTCAACATTTCCTTAGCGATTCGGGGTCTCTTATGATTGCATACAAATTTTAGGATTATTTGCTTCTGCACAGAAAAGGAAACAGTCAAAAAAAAAAGAGGCAACCCATGGAATGGGAGAAGATATTTGCAAATGACAGTACAGACAAAAGGTTGATATCCAGGATCTATAATGAACTCCTCAAACTTAACACACACGAAACAGGCAAACATATCAAAACAAGGCAGAAGATATGAACAGACACTTCTCTAATGAAGACATACAAATGGCTATCAGACACATGAAAAAATGTTCATCATCACTAGCCCTCAGGGAGATTCAAATTAAAACCACATTGAGATATCACCTTACACCAGTTAGAATGGCCAAAATTAGCAAGACAGGAAACAACATGTGTTGGAGAGGATGTGGAGAAAGGGGAACCCTCTTCCACTGTTGGTGGGAATGCAAGTTGGTGCAGCCTCTTTGGAGAACAGTGTGGAGATTCCTCAAGAAATTAAAAATAGAGCTTCCCTATGACCCTGCCATTGCACTCCTGGGTATTTACCCCAAGGATACAGATGTCATGAAAAGAAGGGCCATCTATACCCCAATGTTTATAGCAGCAATGGCCACAGTCAGCAAACTATGGAAAGAACCAAGATGCCCTTCAACAGACGAATGGATAAGGAAGATGTGGTCCAATACACTATGGAGTATTATGCCTCCATCAGAAAGGATGAATACCCAACTTTTGTAGCAACATGGATGGGACTGGAAGAGATTCTGCTGAGTGAAATCAGTCAAGCAGAGAGAGTCAATTATCATATGGTTTCACTTATTTGTGGAGCATAACAAATATCATGGAGGACAAGGGGTGTTAGAGAGGCGAAGGGAGTTGGGGTAAATTGGAGGGGGAGGTGAATCACGAGAGACTGTGGACTCTGAAAGGCAGCCTGAGGGGTTTGAAGTGGCGGGGAGGTGGGAGGTTGGGGTACCAGGTGGTGGGTATTATGGTGGGCATGGATTGCATGGAGCACTGGGTGTGGTGAAAAAATAATGAATACTGTTTTTCTGAAAATAAATAAATTGAAAAAAAAAAAAAAAAGAAAATGAAGGTTTCCCAGTATGGGGAATGGAACCAGCATTCATGTCCTAGAGGCAGAAAGGTCTCCTCCCAAGATCATAGAACCTAGAAAGACCTTGAGACACCTGATTGTGAAACTGATGAATCATAATTTTAGACAGGAGCTCTTGAAAGCAGCTAGGAGGAAGAGATTTCCTAAGTACAGAGGTAAGCCTATCAGAATAGCATCAGACCTGTCCACAGAAACCTGGCAAGCCAGGAAGCACTAGCAGGATGTATTCAGGATGATAAATGGGAAGAACAGGCAGCCAAGAATACTTTATCTAGCAATACTGACATTCAAAATGGATGGAGAGATAAAGAGCTTCCAAGACTGGCAAGGTTTAAAAGGATATGTGACCACCAAGCTGGCATTGCAAGAAATATTAAGGGAGTTTCAATAAAAGAGGAAATAACCCAAGAATGTCATTGAACAGAAATTTATGGAGACAATCTATAGGAAAAAAAAAAGACTTCAGAGGTAACACAATGTCAATAAAAACGTATCCCTCAATAATCACTCTCAATGTGAATTGCCTAAATGCGCCCATAAAACGGCGCAGGGTTGCAGACTGGATAAAATGACAGGACCCATCCATATGTTGTCTATAAGAGACCCATTTGAGCATAAGGATACATCCAGACTGAAAGTAAAGGGATGTAGAAGCATCTTTCATGCCAGTGGGCCTCAAAAGAAGGCCAGGGTAGTGATTCTCATATCAGATAAATTAGATTTTAAACTAAAGACTGTAGTCAGAGACATAGAAGGACGCTGCATCATTCTTAAAAGTTCTATCCACCAAGAAGATTTAACAATTGTAAATATTTATGCCCCCAATATGTGAGCAGCCAACTACATAAAACAACTGTTTATCAAGATAAAGAGTCATATTGATATGAATACATTAATAGTAGGGGATCTTAACACACCACTCTCAGTAACAGACAGATCATCCAAGCAGAAAATCAATAAAGAAACAAGAGCATTGGATGACACATTGGGCCATATGGACCTCATAGATATATACAGCACATTCCACCCTAAAACAACAGAATACTCAGTCTTCTCAAGTGCACATGGAACCATCTCCAGAACAGGACACATACTGGGTCAAAAATCAGGGCTCAACTGATACCAGAAGACTGAGATTATTCCCTGCATATTCTCAGATCACAATGCTTTGAAACTGGAGCTCAAACATAAGAAAAAGTTTGGAAGGAATCCAAACACCTGGAAGCTAAAGACCACTTTGCTTAAGAATGCTTGGATCAATGAGGAAATCAAAGAAGAACTTAGATAATTCATGGAAACCAATGAGAATGAAGACACTTCAGTCTAAAACCTATGGGATACAGCAAAGGCAGTCCTAAGTGGGAAATATATAGTCATCCAAGCCTCCCTTAAAACTATTGAAAAATCCAGAATACACCAGCTGTCCTTACACCCCAAAGAACTGGAGAATCAACAAATTAGCCATCTTCACACACAAGAAGAGAAATAATCAAGATTAGAGCAGAGATCAATGAGATAGAAACAAGAGATACAGTAGAATGCATTAATGAAACTAGAAGCTGGTTTTTTGAAATAATCAAAAAGATCAATAAACCATTGAACAATCTAATCCAAAATAAAAGAGAGAAGGTCCAAATTAATAAAATTGTGAATGAAAAGAGAGAGATCACAACTAACACCAAAGAAATAGAAACAATCATCAGAAATTATTATCAACAGTTATATGCCAAATAAGTTAAGCAACCTAGATGAAATGGATGCATTCCTGGAAAACTATAAACTTCCAAAACTGAATCAGAAAGAAATGGACAATCTGAATAGACCAATATCTAGTAATGAGATTGAAGCAGTGATCAAAAATCTCCCAAAAAATAAGAGCCCAGGACCTGACAGATTCCCTGGGGAATTCTACCAAACTTTCAAAGAAGAAATAATACCTATTCTCCTGAAGCTTTTTCAAACAATTGAAGCAGGAGGAAAACTTCCAGACTCTTCTTATGAAGCCAGCATTACCCTGATCCCCAAACCAAGCAAAGACCCCACCCAAAAGGAGAATTTCAGACCAATATCACTAATGAATGTGGATGCTAAGATTCTCAACAAGATCCTAGCTAAGAGGATCCAACAATACATTAAAAAGATTATCTACCGGGGTGCCTGGGTGGCTCAGTGGGTTAAGCCTCTGCCTTCAGCTCAGGTCATGATCCCAGGGTTCTGGGATCAAGCCCCGCATGGGGCTCTCTTCTTGGCGGGGAGCCTGCTTCCCCCTCCTCTCTCTCTCTGCCTGCCTCTCTGCCTACTTGTGATTTCTCTCTCTGTAAAATAAATAAATAAAATCTTAAAAAAAAAAAAAGATTATCCACCATGACCAGGTGCATTTTATCCCTGGGTTGCAAGGGTGGTTCAACATTCACAAATCAATCAATGTAATGGACAAATCAATAAGAGAAGAGAGAAGAACGACAGTGTTGTCTCAATTGATGCAGAAAAAACATTTGACAAAATCCAACATCCATTCCTGAGTAAAATGCTTCAAAGTACAGGGATAGAGGGAACATTCCTCAACTTCATAAAATCTATGAAAAACCCACAGCAAATAACATCCTTAATGTAAAAAAGCTGACAGCCTTCCCTTTGAGATCAGGAACATGACAAGGATGCCAACTCTCACACTCTTGTTCAACATAGTATTAGAAGTCCTAGCAACAGCAATCAGACAACAAAGAGAAATAAGAGGTATCCAAATTGGCAATGAAGAAGAAAATCTCTCTCTCTTCACAGATAACATTATACTTTATATGGGAAACCCAAAAGACTCCACCCCCAAACTACTAGAACTCATTCCGCAATTCAGTAATGTCGCAGGATAAAAAAATCAATGTACAGAAATCAGTTGCTTCTTATGCACTAACAATGAAAATGAAGAAGGGGAAATTAGAGAATTGCTTCCATTTACTCTAGGACCAAGAACCATAAGATACCTGGGAATAAACCTAACCAAAGAGGTAAAGGTTTGTACTCGAGGAACTACAGAACACTCATGAAAGAAATTGAAGAAGACACAAAAAGATGGAAGACCATTCCATGCTCTTGGATCAGTAGTATAAACATTGTTAAAATGTCTATACTGCCTAGAGCAATCTCTACTTTCAATGCCATTCTGATCAAAACTCCACTGACATTTTTCACAGAGCTGGAGCAAACAATCCTAAAATTTGTATGGAATCAGAAGATACCCTGAATTGCTAAGGGAATGTTGAAAAGGAAAAACAAAACTGGGGCATCATGTTGCCTGATTTGAAGCTTTACTACAAAGTTGTGATCACCAAGACAGCATGGTACTGGCATAAAAACAGACACATAGACCAATGGAACAGAGTAGAGAGCCCAGATATGGACCCTCAGTTCTATGGTCAAATAATCTTCGACAAAGCTGGAAAAAATATATACAGTGAAAAAAAGTCTCTTCAATAAATGGTGCTGAATAAACTGGACAGCTATGTGTAGAAGAATGAAACTCGACCATTCTCTTACACCATACACAAAGATAAACTCAAAATGGATAAAAGACCTCAATGTGAGGCCGGAATCCATCAGAAACCTAGAGGAAAACATAGGCATTGACCTCTCCAACATTGACCACAGCAACTTCTTTCAAGATATGTCTCCAAAGGCAAAGGAAACAAAAGCGAAAATAAACTTTTGGGACTTCATCAAGATCAAAAGCTTCTGCACAGCAAAGGAAACAGTCAACAAAACAAAGCAGCAACCCACGGAATGGGAGAAGATATTTGCAAATGACAGTACAGACAAAAGGCTTATATCCAGGATCTATGGAGAACTTCTCAAACTCAACACACACAAAACAGATAATCATGTCAAAAAATGGACAGAAGACATGAATAGAGACGTCTCCAATGAAGACATACAAATGGCTATCAGACACATGAAAAAATGTTCATCATCACTAGCCATCAGGGAGATTCAAATTAAAACTACATTGAGATATCAGCTTACACCAGTTAGAATGGCCAAAATTAGCAAGACAGGAAACAACGTGTGCTGGAGAGGATGTGGAGAATGGGGAACACTCTTCTACTGTTGGTGGGAATGCAAGTGGTGCAACCACTTTGGAAAACAGTGTGGAGATTCCTCAGGAAATTAAAAATAGAGCTTCCCTACGACCCTGCAATTGCACTACTGGGTATTTACCCTAAAGATACAGATGTTGTGTAAAGAAGGGTCATCTGTACATCCAGTGTTCATAGCAGCAATGGCCACGGTCGCCAAACTTTGCAAAGAACGAAGATACCCTTCAACGGACAAATGGATAAGGAAGATGTGGTCCATATATACTATGGAGTATTATGCCTCCATCATAAAGGAACAATACCCAACTTTTGTATCAACATGGATGGGAATGCAAGAGATTATGCTGAGTGAAATAAGTCAAGCAGAGAGAGTCAACTACCATATGGTTTCACTTATCTGTGGAGCATAACAAATAACAAGGAGGACAAAGGGAGATGGAGAGGAGAAGGGGGTTGGGGGAAATTGGAGAGGGAGATGAACTATGAGAGACTGTGGACTCTGAAAAACAATCTGAGGGTTTTGGAGGGGCAGGGGGTGAGAGGTTGGGTGAGCCAGGTGGTGGGTATTATGGAGGTCATATATTGCATGGAGCACTGGGTGTGGTGCATAAACAATGAATTCTGGAACACTGAAATGTAATTAAAAAAAAAATAAAAAATTTTTTAAAATCTTTATTTCTTCTCATGGCTTTGAGTTCCTGTCCTTTGTCCTTTCATTTTAACCAAAGAAACTCCTGTTAGCACTTCTTGCAGGGTAGGTTGTAGAGGAATCCATCTCTTTCATTTTCTATATGGTGATGTTTTAATTTCTCCTTCATTTTTGAAGGATTCTTTCCAGATATATTTTTGATGGTCAGGTTTCTTTTCTTTCTAACAATTTGAATATGTCAAACCGACTGCCTTTTAACCCCCAAGATATCTTATTTATTTATTTAAGAAAGAACGAGTGGGGTAAGGGGCAGGGGGAGAAGCAGACTCCTTGCTGAGCAGGGCTCTGTCTGCGACATCATGACCATGACTTCTACGATCATGATCATGATCATGAACTAAGGCAGATGCTTAACTGCTTGAGCAACCATGCACCCTAGCCCCCAAGGTTTTTGATGTGAAATCTGATAACCTTATTGAGGATGCCTTAAAATTCTTGTTTCTTTCAAGATTCTGTTTTCCACTTTGGGTCGATTGATTTTAATGTGTCTTGGTGGGTCTCTTTTGACTTTCCCCTTTTGGAGTTCAGTGAGATTTGCCTATTCAAATCTGCTCTTGAAATTCACCCTCTAGTGTAAATTTTTATTGTACCTTTCTGCTGCAGAATTCTTTTCTTCCTTTTACATTTTCTCCTTTTTGGCATTTTCCTGATTTCCTTTAGTTCTTTGAGGATATTTAAAAGTGTCTGTCTAATAAGTTCTAAGCGGTGCTTCCTTGGCGCCAGTTTCTGTTTCTCTAAATAGACCTAGTTTATCTTTTTCTTCATATGCCTTGTAATTTTTTGAAAATTGGTAGTTTCACCATTATAATACAGCAATTCTGACAGAGATCTCCTTGAATGCCAGTTCTCTGTCTTTGCAGAGTAGCTGGGTGCTCCAGCACTCTTGCAGTGCTTAGCTAGGCTTGCTCTGAACATAGGAATCTGACTGAGGTGAAAACCTAATGTCTTAGATCTTTGTTGAGTATGTGTTTTGCCTGGGTGTTCATATGGCATTCTAAATCTTATCCTCCCTCCGTTCTTTTCTCTCGCCCCCTTTTTATAAAGATTTTATTTAAGAGGGAGCACAAGCAGGAAGGAGTGGCAGACAGAGAGAAAAGCAGACTCCCTGCTGACTATGGAGACAGATGCGGGACTCAGACCCAAGACCCTGAGATCATGACCTGAGCCAAAGGCAGATGCTTAACTAACTGAGCCACCCAGGTGTCCCTCATCCTTCCTTCTTACAGAGCTGCTTCTCAATGTCCAATTTCCAAAAATTCTCACCTCAGTTTCTTTCCTAGGCCTTATGTGACCTATTCTATCTCTACTCATAATCTCTTGCCCTAGGTGTCTGAGTCTGTAGTCACCTTGCATCTTTTAAAACTAATGCCTGCCATTTTTCCTGCCTGAATTCTGAGTTAATAGTAAAATAAAGATGAACACTTTGAGTAAGTCCTCCAGGTATCCTCCAGACAGATAAGGCATACACAATGATTTGTAAATAAAGTCTACTCTACCTCCTCTGGTTTGAGCATAGGAACTGGGAACCAGGCTTCTGCCACTTCTTTTTTTTTTTTTTTTCATTTATTTATTTTCAGCATAACAGTATCATTATTTTTTCACCACACCCAGTGCTCCATGCAATCTGTGCCCTCTATAAAACTCACCACCTGGTACCCCGACCTCCCCCCCCCCCACTTCAAACCCCTCAGATTGTTTTTCAGAGTCCATAGTCTCTCATGATTCACCTCCCCTTCCAATTTACCCCAACCCCCTTCTCTCTAACTCCCCATGTCCTCCATGCTTTTTGTTATGCTCTACAAATAAGTGAAACCATATGATAATTGACTCTCTCTGCTTGACTGATTTCACTCAGCATAATCTCTTCCAGTCCCGCCCATGCTGCTACAAAAGTTGGGTATTCATCCTTTCTGATGGAGGCATAATACTCCATAGTGTATATGGACCACATCTTCCTTATCCATTCATCCGTTGAAGGGCATCTTGGTTCTTTCCACAGTTTGGCGACCGTGGCCATTGCTGCTATAAACACTGGGGTACACATGGCCTTTCTTTTCACGACATCTGTATCTTTGGGGTAAACACCCAGGAGTGCAATGGCAAGGTCATAGGGAAGTTCTATTTTTAATTTCTTGAGGAATCTCCACACTGTTATCCAAAGAGGCTGCACCAAATTGCATTCCCACCAACAGTGGAAGAGGGTTCCCCTTTCTCCACATCCTTTCCAACACATGTTGTTTCCTGTCTTGCTAGTTTTGGCCATTCTAACTGGTGTAAGGTGATATCTCAATGTGGTTTTAATTTGAATCTCCCTGATGGCTAGTGATGGTGAACATTTTTTCATGTGTCTGATAGCCATTTGTATGTCTTGATTGGAGAAGTGTCTGTTCATATCTTCTGCCCATTTTTTGATATGATTGTCTGTTTTGTGTGTGTTCAGTTTGAGGAGTTCATTATAGATCCTGGATATCAACCTATCAACCAACTCCACACATAAAAAGGGAAATAGTCAAGATTAGAGCTGAGATTGATGAGGTAGAAACCAGAGATACAGTAGAACGTATCAATGAAACTAGAAGGTGGTTTTTTAAAAGAATCAATAAGATTGATAAACCATTGGCGACACTAATCCAAAAGAAAAGAGAGAAAGCTCAAATATATAAAATTATGAATGAAAAGGGAGAGATCACAACGAACCTCAAGGAAGTAGAAACAATCATCAGAAGTTATTATCAACAGTTATATGCCAATAAGCTAAGCAACCTAGATGAAATGGATGCATTCCTGGAAAACTATAAACTCCCAAAATTGAATCAGGAAGAAATTGACAACCTGAATAGACCAATATCTAGTAATGAGATTGAAGCACTGATCAAAAACCTCCCAAAAAACAAGAGCCCAGGACCTGATGGATTCCCCGGAGAATTCTACCAAACGTTCAAAGAAGAAATAACACCTATTCTCCTGAAGCTGTTTCAAAAAATTGAAGCAGAAGGAAAACTTCCTGACTCTTTCTATGAAGCCAGCATTACCCTGATCCCCAAACCAGGCAAAGACCCTACCAAAAAGGAGAATTTCAGACCACTATCACTGATGAATATGGATGCTAAGATTCTCAACAAGATCCTAGCAAACAGGATCCAACAGCACATTAAAAAGGGGCGCCTGGGTGGCTCAGTGGGTTAAAGCCTCTGCTTTCGGTTCAGGTCATGATCCCAGGGTCCTGGGATCGAGCCCCACATCGGGCTCTCTGCTCAGCAGGGAGCCTGCTTCCTCCTCTCTCTCTGTCTGCCTCTCTGCCTACTTGTGTTCTCTGTCTGTCAAATAAATAAATAAATCTTTAAAAAAAAAAAAAAAAAAGATGAATCGACCAGGTGGGATTCATCCCTGGGCTACAAGGATGGTTCAACATTCACAAATCAATCAATGTGATAGAACAAATTAATAAGAGAAGAGAGAAGAACCACATGGTCCTCTCAATTGATGCAGAAAAAGCATTTGACAAAATCCAGCATCCGTTCCTGATTAAAACGCTTCAAAGTATAGAGATAGAGGGAACATTCCTGAACTTCATCAAATCTATCTATGAAAGACCCACAGCAAATACCATCCTCAATGGGAAAAAGCTTGCATCCTTCCCGTTGAGATCAGGAACACGACAAGGATGCCCACTCTCACTTTTTTTTTAATTTAAGATTTTGTTAAAGACTGCCACTGGACTGGGGCAAAGGCAAGTAAAACATCTTCAAACTTTCATACCATTCTGAAGATGGGTTTTTCTTTACTGGTCTTTGCTGCTGTAAACCTTTTACTGTTTTCCAAAGCTCTGACAATGTAGGTTCATATAGTTGCAGCTTTTTTTTGTTTTGTTTTGTTTTGTTGGGGAACAAGAGATCAGAGTGTCCTAGTCCACCATTTTGCTGGTGTCATTCAGGTCACTGATGTTTCCCTCCTGTCTGTCATTCTACTATCATGATAAGGCCTTGAACAAAATTTGTTTTATATATGGTGAATTTTGGTTAATCAGACTTGGAAGTATTTTGTAAATGTTAAGAAAATAGTCTAAAAATTCTCCTCACTCTGATCATTTTGTTTAAAATTAAATTAAAAGGAATATGTTTTCTTCAAATTCCTTGTCAATCTTGACTTTTTTGCTGGTTGTGAGGACAGTTTATATAGACTTTCTGAGATGAAAATACTCCACACCCTCTTAATATCAAAACATTAAATGAAGTTTACTGGCTTCTGCTAATCTTTACTCTGTAGCAGCATATATTCTTATAACCTGTCTCAGTTTCTGGGTAGGGAAAAAGTGAAATATATAAAATGAAAATAATGTTTTTCAAATGTTCACTATTCTTTACATAGGGCCAACATATTTTTTGTACTTTCCTTTTCTTTTTCTTTCTCTATATGTTATTGTGTTCAGTTAGGCAAAATATAGTACATCATTAAATTTTGATGTAGCATTCAACGATTCATCAGTTGCTTGTAACACCTAGTGCTCATCACATGATGTGACCTCCTTAATACCCATCACCCAGTTACCCAATCTCCACACACACCCTCCTTTTGTAACCCTAAGTTTAAGTTTTCTGGTCTCCAGAGTCTCTCATACTTTGTCTCTCTCTCTCTCTGATTTCTTCCCATTCAGTTTTCCCTCCTTTACCCTATGGCCCTCTGTGCTGTTCCTTATATTTCACATATGAGTGAAACCATATGATAATTGTCTTTCTCTGCTTGACTTACTTTATTAATATAATCCCTTCTAGTTCTGGCCATATTGGTGCAAATGGTAGGTAATCATCCTTTCTGGTGGCTGAATAATATTCCATTGCATACATGGACTGCGTCTTCTTTATCCATCCATCTGTTGAAGAATATCTCAACTCCTTACAGTTTGGCTATTGTGGACATTGCTGCTATGAACATCGGGGTGCATGTTCCCCTCTTGTCACTACATCTGTATCTCTGGGGAAAATATCCAGTAGTGGGATTGCTGGGTTTTAGGGTAGCTCTATTTTTAATGTCTTGAGGAACCTTCATACTGTTTTCCAGAGTGGTTTTACCTGCTTGCATTCCCACCAACAGTGTAAGAGGGTTCCCCTTTCTCCACATTATTGCCAACATTGGTTATTCTTAATTTTTGCCATTCTAACTGGTGTAAGGTGGTATCTCATTGTGGTTTTGATTTGTATTTCCCTGATGGCTAGTGATGTTGAACATTTTTTCATGTGTCTGTTAGCCATCTGTAAGTCTTCATTGGAGAAGTGTCTGTTTATGTCTTCGGTCCATTTCTTGATTGGATTACTTGTTTTTTGGGTGCTGAGTTTGAGAAGTTCTTTATAGATCTTGGACATGAGCCCTTTATTTGTAATGTAATCTTCAAATATATTCTCGCATTCCATGGGTTGCCTCTTAGTTTGTTGGCTATTTCCTTTGCTGTGCAGAAGCTTTTTATCTTGATGAAGTCCTAAAAGTTCATTTTTGCTTTTGTTTCCCTTGCCTTTAGGAAGAGTCTGGAAAGAAGTTGCTGTGGCCAAGGTCAAAGAGGTTGCCCCCTGTGTTCTTCTCTAGGATTTTGATGGATTCCTGTCTCATTTAGGTCTTTCATTCATTTTGAGTTTATCTTTGTGTATGTTGTAAGGGAATGGTCCAGTTTCATTCTTCATGTTGTGTCCAATTATCCCAGCACCATTTATTGAAGAGACTGTCTTTTTTTCCATTGGATATGCTTTCCTGCTTTGTCAAAGACTAGTTGACCATAAAGTTGAGAGTCCGTTTCTGGAGACTATTCTGTTCCATTGATCTATGTGTCTGTTTTTGTGCCAATACCATGATGTCTTGATGATCTTAGCTTTGTAATATAGCTTGAAAAATTTTAGGATTGTTCCAGCTCTGAAAAAAGTTGTGTTTTGATATGGATTGCATTGATTGTGTAGGTTGCTCTGGGCAGCATAGACATCTTCAATGTTTATTCTTCCAATCCATAAGTATGGAATGTTTCTCTATCTCTTGGTGTCTTCCCTAATTTCTTTTATAAGTGTTCTGTAGTTTCTGAAGTATAGATTCTTTACCTCTTTGGTTATGTTTATGCCTAGGTATCTCATGGTTTTTGCTGCTATTGTAAATGGAATTGATTCCCTAATTTCTCTTTCTTCATTTACATTGTTAGTGTATAGAAATAGAACTGATTTTTGTGCATTGATTTTGTATCCTGTCATGTTGCTGAATTGCTGTATGAATTCTAGTAACATGGGGGTGGAGTCTTCTGGGTTTTCCACAAAAATGTCATGTCATCTGAGGAGAGTTTGACTTTTTCTTTGCCAATTTGAATGCCTTTTATTTTTTGTCGTCTGATTCCTGAGGCTAGGACTTCTAGTACTATGTTGAACAATAGTGGTGAGAGTGGGCATCCCTGTCATGTTCCTGACCGTAGGGAAAACTCTGTTTTTGCCAATAGAAAACTATATTCATTGTGGGCCTGTCATAGAGGGCTTTCATGATATTGAGGTATGTTCACTCTTTCCCTATACTTTGAAGAGTTTTAATCAAGAAAGGATACTGTTATTTTGTCAAATGCTATTTCTGCCTCGGTTGAGAGGATCACGTGGTCCTGTCTCTTCTTTTGTTGAGATCTATCACGTTGACTGATTTGCAATTGTTCAGCCACCCTTGTATCCCAGGAATAAATCACACCTAGTCATGGCGAATAATCCTTTTAATGTATGGTTAGGTCCTATTGGCTAGGATCTTGTTGAGAATTTTGACACCCATGTTAATCAGGGATATTTGTGTGAATTTCTCCTTTTTGATGGGGTCTTTTTCTGGTTTGGGGATCAGGGTAATAATGGCCACATAGAATGATTTTGGAAGTTTTCCTTCCATTTCTATTTTTTTGAGCAGTTTCAGAAGAATAGGTATTAATTCTTCTTTAAATGGTTGGTAGAATTCACCTGGGAAGCCATCGTTTTTTTGGGACATTTTTTATTATTGCTTCAATTTCCTTGTGTTTTATTGGTCTGTTCAGATTGTCTATTTCTTCCAGTTTCAGTATTAGTAGTTTATAAGTGTTCAAGAATGTATCTATTTCTTCCAGATTGCTTTATTTGTTGGCATATAGTTGCTGGTAATAATTTCTAATAATTGTTCCTGTCTCCTTGGTATTGGTTGTGATTTACCCCCTCTCATTCATGATTTTATTAATTTGGTTCCTTTCTCTTCTCTTTTGGATAAGTCTGGCTAGAGGCTTATCTATCATATTAATTCAAAGAACGAGCTTCCAATATTGTTGATCTGTTATACTGTTTTTCTGGTTTCTCTTTCATTGATTTTCTGTTCTAATTTTTATTATTTCTCTTCTCCTACCGGCATTAGGTTTTATTTGCTGTTCTTCTTCCAGGTCCTTTAGGTGTAAGACGAGCTTGTGCATTTGGGATTTTTCGAATATTTTGAGAGAGGCTTTGATGGCTCTGTACTGCCCTCTTAGGACAGCCTTTGCAGTATCCCATAGGATGGAAGTGGTGTGTTTTCATTGTTATTGGTTTCAGTTTAAGTTCTTTAATTTTCTGTTTAACCCATTCATCCTTTCTTTGACCTCCAAGTGTTTGAGTTCCTTCCAAACATCTTCTTGTGATTAAGTTCCAGTTTCAAAGCATTGTGGTCTGAAAATATGCAGGGAATAATCTTAAAACTTTTGCTATCAGTTGAGACCTGATTTGTGATCCCATATGTAATTTATTCTGGTGAAAGTTCCATGTGCATTTGAGAAGAAAGAGTGTTCTGTTGTTTTAGGATGGAATGTTCTGTGTATATCTACAAAGTCCATCTGGTCCAACGTGTCCTTCAAAGTTCTTGTTTCTCTGTTGATCTTCTCCTTAGATGATCTGTCCATTGTTGTGAGTGGAGTGTTGATGTCTCCTACTATCAGTATTTTCTCTTTTATTCTTTATTGTGGTTATTAACTGGTTTATATAATTGACTGCTCCCATGTTGGGAGGCATAAATATTTACAGTTGTTAGATCTTCTTGTTGGATAGCCTCTTTAAGTATGATATAGTGTCCTTCTACATCTCTTACTAGTCTTTGGTTTAAAATCCAATTTGTCAGATGTTAGGATTGCTACTTCAGCTTCCTTTTGAGGTCTATTGGTGTGGTAAATTGTTCTCCATTCCCTCACTTTCATTCTGGTGGTGTCTTTAGGTTCAAAATGAGTCTCTTGTATATGGCATATGGATGGGTACTGCTTTTTTATCCAATCTGAAACCCTGTGTCTTTTGATTGGTGTACTCAGCCCATTTACATTCAGAGTAACTATTCACAAATATGAATTTAGTGCTATTGTATTGCCTGCAATGTCCCTGTTTCTGTAAATTTTGTCTGTTTCATTCTGTTGTCTGGTGTATTGGGGTCTCTCTTCACTTACAGAATCCTCCTTAATATTTCTTGCAGGGCTGGTTTGGTGGCCACATATTCTGTTTCTGCTGTCCTAGAAGCTCTTTATCTCTCTCTCTGTTCTGAATGATAGCCTTGCTGGATAAAGTCATTTTGGCTGCATATTCTTCTCGGTTGTCTTGCCAGGCCTTTCTGGCTTGCCAGGTTTCTGAATAGGTGTGTTTTTCTGAAGTTCCTCCTTCTGTACTTAAGAAATCTTCCCCCTTGCTGCTCTTAGGATAGTTTCTTTGGGTGTGGGTTTGCATGCCTGTCAGGGTGTTTATCTATTTTTATTGATTTTGGGAGGGGTCTTCTGTGCCTCTTGGACAGGAATGCTTGTTTCTTTCCCCAGAGGTAAGTTTTCAGCTATCATTTGCCCAAATATACTTTCTAGTCCTCTTTCTCTCTCCACCTCCTTGGGGATCCCAATAATTCTGACATTGGAACATTTCATGGACTCATTAATTTCTCCAAAACTTTTTTCATAGCTGCTTATACCAGTTTCCCTCAATTTCTTTACTATCAGCCTGTCTTCTACATCACCTATTCTCTTCTGCCTCACTTACCCTGTTAAGCGCATCCAATTTAGACTGCATCTCATTTTTAAGTTTGTCCTGATTAGATCTCATTTCTGCCCTTATAGATTCTATATTGTTACTAATGCTTTATTCAAGCCTAGCTATTGACTTTATTACTATCCTGAATTCTGTCTCTGACATCTTACTTATATCCATATCCATTAGTTGTGTCAGAGCCATTATCTTGGGTTCTTTGTTGAGAGTTTAGTTTCTCCTCCTAGTCATTCTGTCAAGGGATAGTTCAGCAAATGAACAGAGTTCAAAATATCAATCATGATCCAAGCGAAATATGCCCTAGAAAAATTCCAAAGTGTTTGGAAGCTACCAGATATGCAAACAAAGCCAAGATGATTCAAAACAATTTTAAAAAGGCGATTATCTCTCAGGGTGGACAAGGCAAAGAGATCTCCCTGTTCCTGATTGTTTTTTTTGTTTTTTTGTTTTTTTGTTTTTTTTGGTCTGTTTCGAAGGATACTGTATCTTAAAAGTGCAAAGAAATCAGAAATTATATATATAATCAAGATAAAATTGAGGAGTGAAAAATGGAGTAGTATGGGGCATAAATCTATAAAATGGCATAAATCTATAAAATCTATAAAAGTTTAAAAAGTAACAAAAATATAAATAAAAATCTATTTCAAACAGGAATAGGGTGGGGAAAAAAAAGACACAAAAAAGAAATGTAAAACTTTAGCCTGAAGTATAAACAAAACGTGAGCAAACACTTTCTGCTCAATTTATTATATTCTCCTAGTTCTGGAGTTTTACAGTCCTGTGGGAAATAAGCTTGTCATTCACCTGTTCTTCTCGCCTCTCTTCTGGAGGAGGGGCCTGCTGCTTGTCTTCTCAGGCATCTTTGCCTAAATGGAGTTGCCCCATCCTCTGTCAGGGGGTTGGGCTTAATGTGAGCTGGTACTTTGTATGGCTTTTGTTCCTTTCAGTTTTCCACTTCTCTTTAGAGGGTCAGAGCAAATATGCCCGTGCTCTGGCCCAGAGCCACAAGGTCGTAGTGCCTTTTCTTCAAACCCCACAGACTTGCCCTATTTGCACTCACGCTATTTGCACCTGCTGCCACTCTTCTGGGGGGAGTTCCAGGGACCTGCCGAGGTCTCTGAGCTTTGTGTCTTTGCAATTGTGAGCAGCTGTGGGCTTACATGTGCACCTACTTCTGCAGCTCCCAGGTCACACCTGGGTGCCACCCCAGTGTCCTTGCAGGGACACGACGCCCTGAGAACTGTTCCCGTCATGGGCACAAGCCATTTCATTTCTCCCCTGGAATGTTAAGCAGCCTGTACTTTCTAATCCTTTTCAGAGTGCTCAGCGAGCAGTCTCCCTACTGGTCCAGTTCTTAGTTTGTGGTGACCGGAGCTGAGAGTCCCTAATGGGCTCACTGACCATAACCAGTCTCCCCGCTCCACTGCTTGGGCACTCTATCGGTTTAGGCTCCCTGTTCTGAGTCTCCTGGAATCCTGAAACTACAATGATCCACCTAGAATTCTGCTCTGTTCATCTCCTGTGCCCTTTTCTGAAAGGGACATCTCTCACTGGAGATTTCTAAAGGTCTTGATTTTATGCTCTGGTGTTATATCACCCCCCCCGCCCCCGCACACACACACACTTACACACACTTATCTCCTGGTATTTCCCCCGAAGATTCAAGGTTTCGCACCTCCTACCTTGCAAAGAGTAGTAGAGATTCAGGGAAATCTTCTTACATCTCAGGTTGAATCTTATCTTCAGAATGGTTTGGTAGATAACCAGCTAAATTCGAGGGACCAGGTGAAACAAGGTCCCGTACTCTGCTGCCATCTTGAGATTCCCCCTAGTCACATGGGACCATTATTAAAAATAACTTTCTGGTGACATTCTTCACTCTTAGCAAGGATGTTATTACTAATGCTTACTATGTTTTGTCATTTTAGGATTCTCATTAAGCAGCCTCCTACCCAACTTCTACAAATGAAAATTAAACCTCACAATTTCCAAATAAGATTTAGTCTTCTGTTTCCATTAAATCTGAATTTATGGTTGTGATTATCTAGGTTACATTGTGTGGACACAAAATGACAAAGTCAGGTTTATTTTTTTCTTGGAAATTTCTGTAGAATGCATAGAAAATTTTCAGATTTGTTCAAGTTTTATATTCTTTGCATGTTCAATGTGTTAAAACTTGCAATATAAATTACTGGCAAAGCTTTTGCTATCTGGCCTCTTTTACAAATTTGAGAAATTGCTCTGTTTGCTAATGATCAATTTTTAGGCAAAGTTGAGAGAACTGTAATTGGTGAAGTGGCCTAAAGAATGCCCTTCATTAGACAGATGACAGTAGATTATTATGTCATTATGCAGTGTGTCTATTTCTAGGTTTTAATCCCAAGGTCTGCCTTCCTTCCTTTCTCTTATATGGCTTGTAAGGAGTTTAGTTCTCTTTGCTTTAATAAAGGGAATGGAAATAGAGTTCCTTGAAGCAGACTTTTACAGAGCAAATTACAGCAGGATTGCGCTGTGAGACCATAAAAAGGAGTATTTTAAATGTCTTGATTAAAAAAACCATCCTGTTTGGGCGCCTGGGTGGCTCAGTGGGTTAAGCCGCTGCCTTCGGCTCAGGTCATGATCTCAGGGTCCTGGGATCGAGTCCCGCATTGGGCTCTCTGCTCAACAGGGAGCCTGCTTCCTCCTCTCTCTCTCTCTGCCTGCCTCTCTGCCTACTTGTGATCTCTGTCAAATAAATAAATAAAATCTTTAAAAAAAAAAAAACCATCCTGTTTGATCATCACTTGAGAGAAGGTGGTTCAGTGTATGAAGACAGTAAGAGTATAATCTTTCCTTCTCTTATGCTCATGTATTGTATCATGTATGATCTGTTCTCCAGTTTCAGAAATGACTGTTAAGAAAGTTGCCATTTCTAGGAATTTAATGTGTTTTTAGCTGAAAAAATTAGCCTTTAATGCTTGTTTTTGTTTAACATAGGTCCTCAAAATTATAATTATTTCATTTTAACTTTGGGTAAATTCCTGTTCCCCTTCATCCAACATCAAGACCTCTAGAGGCAGTGTAGATGGCTTTTGTTTTCATCAATATTAAATTCGTTTCTACTGAGTCAATTTCTCCCCTTTCTATTCTGCACCAAAATTACAACCTTGTAGTCAAATAAATTTACTGTTCTATCAAGCTCCTTGCAAAGCTCGGATATACAAAGGGATCCCACAACATCAAATATCATACTTAAAGGATCCTGCAGCAGACTCCCCTTTGAGAAGTAACAAAACATTCTGAGTATTAATTTGAAAAATAAAATAATCTGTTCAATCATCATACTCATTTTGTTCATATTTTTAGTTTTTCAAATCCTTTTTCCTCTTATTCAAACAACTCTTGTTAATATCAGAGACAAGGAAAATTTACAAAGCATTTTCCTTATGTGCTATGTAAGCATATCCAAAGACTTGAATTTGGAGTATTTTCTATTTGATAATGGGTAACCAATGTCAAATAATAGAAAAGTTTAACAACGAAACAAAGGCTAGATATTAATATTCACAGACATAAAGCTCTAAAACTTTTGTTCGGACTTTCTTTAGGAATTAAGATTTAGGATAACCACACAATAAACATTTAAGTATTTTTATCACATACATATACAGCAAGAGAGAAAACCTTTTAATGTAAAAACTGAGGAAAGTGATTAAAAACAGAAAAGCAGGAAGGTTAATACTTTTCATTTCACTTTACCTTGCAGGTTTTCTACTGCTCTATTAGAACCACTGACCACTACAAAAGTGGCATACATTAGACATCTACTGTATTAGGTAAAATAAGTTAATATAAATATCGGTTATAATGAAGAGTGGTGGCTGAGAAAAGATTGATGTTAACTTCGGTCTTGTAAGACTGTCTGGAAACACGCAATCCAAGCCACGTATGGTAGCACTTAAACTAAATTGTACAGCAACCCAGAACCCTTCTTCTGTGTGATTCTCTTCCCCAAGTATTGCCTCTTCTGGAGAGTTCAAGATGTCTCACTACCAGATCCACTTCCAAGCAACAAGCTCCAGAAGGGGCAAACAAACAAACAAACAAACAACAACAACAAAAACCAGTCAATGGTAAGGGATACTGGGAAATGTAGTCTTTGTTATGGCAGGCATGTGCCTAGCTGAAAATCAAAGGTTCTATCACTATGCGAAGAAAGGTTACTGGGAAAAATTGGTGTTCTCTGAACATATAGATATTAATGTAGTTAAAAATATAAGCTTACAAATCATTCTTCTGGAAACATGGCAGGATTTACTACCTGACAACTACTATTCTGGGTTTTCATTTCAAAAGAATTGTTTACTTCCATCATTCACTCACCAAAAGCAATGACATACAAAACACTGTCTGAGTGAGTTTCCATGGTATGTTTTATTGGTATAAAACCAAAATAAGGTGATGTAATGGTCTGGTCTGCCAGTTAGCTATATAGAACTTGGTGAAGAAAAGGATTTTCTCTTACAGTTTCTTCATCGAGGGAAAAGGAAAATTTCTTCCTTATAAAGTAACAAAATACTGATTAGTCTTGGCAACTTATTTGACTAAGCAATTTTAGAGTAGTAGAACAAAAATAGTTACTTAATTTTTATCAAATAAGTAAAAACTCATTAAAAAATTTTTACAGCTTCTGAAAAAAATCAGTAGAATTGTAAAGCAGAGAAAGATTTCTCAAGGTATCTATGTATTTTCTTTCCTCCTTCATTAAGGGAGAAAAAATGTTTTCATGATTTTGCTAAAATATCTAACAATGCAGAGGTAGCCATGGAATGTCTTAAATCTCCATCCTACTGACGAATTTTCTTTCAGTCTTCCTATGCAGAAGACTATAAAGTCAAATTACACAGCATTAGGTACAATACAGCCGTAATCAGGGCTGTGCCTCATGATGCAAAAGCTCTCAATTCTGTTTCTGTTACGTTACATACAAAGCTGCCCTTCATCTAACTTGGTAAAACTACCCCTAATATAATCTTTAGAGTCAAAGTTACAAAACTGATACATATAAAGTTATTACTCTTATTTTTTTTTCTTTTTGAAATACACATATCCCAGTTTCCATTGTCTAGGAAAGGTGGAGCCTGAAAATTATACATTGTGAAAGCCACTTTACAGGAGACTTTATTTCGATGACCCGAGATGAATCAGTACCATTATTGTTGTATAGCTGTGAAACAAGTCATCATCCTTCACCTTATTACACTTCTTCAATATAAAGTTCCCAGTGACTATGCGATCACAGCCAATTTCTCCATTTCCAAAGAAGCCAAATAAAGGAACACTAGGAAAAAACTTCCTAAATGCATCAGCCTCAACATTGCCCTTGGCTCTATAATACTGAAAGCCCCTGCCAACACATGCAAACATGAAGCCAATGGTATTCCGTTCTGGAATGTTGGCAGCTTTAAGGCGCTGCACTGCAGCCTCAACGGTCTTCTCATCGTTGACATCCTCGTTGAGTAGCACAGTGGCACTCTGGATTCGGTGTCCACTAAATGACAGTCCAACCACACCAGTGGCATCAATATCCAGAGGGTGTCTGTAATTAAATTAGAATAGTGTAGTGATACATCATAAAACAAAATATATAATATATTTTTTAAAGATTTTACTTATTTATTTGACAGAGAGAGATCACAAGTAGGCAGAGAGAGAGAGAGAGAGAGAGAGAGAGGAGGAAGCAGGCTTCCCTGCCAAGCAGAGAGCCCGATGTGGAACTCAATCCCAGGACTCTGGGATCATGACCCGAACCAAAGGCAGAGGCTTAGCCCACTGAGCCACCCAGGCACGCTATAATTTAAAGTGTAAAAGAAAACTCCTGATTCACTTGTTTGGAGCTGCTGACTTTAAGACCTATACCTCATCTGAGGCTCACCTTCCCAGATAGAAGCAATGTAATAGGGATTAAAAATTAAACTACAAATACATTTAAAAGAATGCAGGGAAGCAGATCTGTGAAGAAGGAACTATGTTTTTAGTCACAAATTCAAGGGCCAAATGCATCTCCACAAAGATTTCTGAAAACCATCCTGGTCTTAGATATAAAGTGTTCTTAAAACTTTCTCACTTTCTTAAAATGAATCTTAAAAGTTTTATTCATATGCATGACAGTATCAATTAAATAAAGCTTTCTGGTATTATTTACATGTCTTGGTATCTTTCTCCCCCCACCCTCAGCTGTCACATTCTAAAAAAGATATATTATTTAATCATGGATGATAATTTTATTAAGAACATGTAACTCCAGGGGCACCTGGGTGACTCAGTGGGTTAAGCCTCTGCCTTCGACTCGGGTTGTGATCTCCGGGTCCTGGGATCAAGCCCCACGTCAGGCTCTCTGCTCAGCAGGGAGCCTGCTTCCCCCTCTCTCTCTGCCTGTTGCTCTGCCTGCTTGTGATCTCTCTCTCTCTCTCTGTGTCAAATAAACAAATAATAAAATCTTCAAAGAAAAAAAAGAAAGAAAAAAAGAAAAAGAACATGAAACCCCAGAAGTTTCAGCTTTATATTGTTTGGCCCATAAAGATATGAGATTCCATTCCTGTGGCTTATTTATTACTTTCAGCATAGAATTCAGCTTAACCTAAAGGTAAAAACATGTTTTGTTTATGTTTGCATGTTTTTTTTAAGGAAATATTTTATCCTTACTAAAGAAAATATAAAGTGTCAAAGTTATAAAGCACAATACAGTGAACACCTACAGGGGAAAAACAAATACCTTGTATTTCTATCATGTTTACCAACACATTAGTTAATGAAATGGGCAAGATTCACTGGGCTAATAAGAAACTTAACTCAAAAAGCTTAAGTGACTAAGATAATAAGACTAGCTTAGTAGCAAAACCTGTTTCTGAGGTGAATCCACCTTCTGAAGTCCTCCACTGCTCCTTTATTACATCTCCTCTTTGGCATACCACTGCAACATATACTGTCAATATCCTGCCTTAAAGAATGATTTACCTTTTGTTTTTCTGGCAAGGTGGTATCTGGACACTATTAAAATGGAGCTTTGATTTACGCAATGGCTTCTCTTACCCACTGACAATGGGAAGACCACACTAAAATTAACATGTCATGTAAAGGGTTAACAATTCTTGAGGGCTGTTTCCCACAACAGGTATAAAAAAATGATGAACAGACACCTGACCATGCTAACAGGCTCACATCTCAGACTCTGTATGTCTGGTTTGAGACTGGCATTTCAAAGGTAAATGAAGTATTAAATCATCACTGCCCCATTTTATACGATTTAGAGGTACAAGCAAAGACACAGAAAATCAGGTAAGAGGAGAGATAATCCACAAGTAATTACTGAGAATTAGGTGTATTTATGTATGAAATCCAATGTCTGATATTCTAAGAATTCGAAGCAGAATTCAGAGCACTTGCTTTCCTTCCATCTTCCTCACCAACAGTCCAGGGACCTCAACTTAGCTACAGGTGACCCTTGAAGAGCTTGCGTCCATTTACATGTGGATTTTTCTTGACAAGTACAGTACTGTAAATAATTTTAATAACATTGTCTTTTCTTAGCTTTTCTTGTAAGAATATATATATATATATATATATATATGTGTTAACTGACCATGTTATCAGTAAGGCTTCTGGTCAACAGTAGGTTATCAGTAGTTAAGTTTTTGGGGAGTTACAAGTTATACATGGATTTTCAATTGTGCAGGGATCGGCACTCCTATCCCCTGCATTGTTCAAGAGTCATCTGTATTTGCTTTCCCTGATCCCTGACCAGCTGTAGTTGATCCATTGGTAGAGACTTCCAGAAGGGAAATTATAACCAGGATGATTTATACTGATTTAAAGACTGATCTCTTAACATCTGTTGCCATTTCACTACTCTAGTATCCAAGTACTAAACACAAATATAGTGAGAAATGAATAGTAGTTTATTTGCAGGAAGCATCTGGGGAAACGTGGTTTTCATTTTCTTGCTTTTGGATATTCATGTCCACTTAATTAGCTCAAACTCAAAAAATACTACAAACTCTTATTCAAAATGCAAAGGGAGTAATAGCTCCCAAGATAGCTGAAGCAAATATTTTTCATCTTCAAAAGCAAAAAAGCCTTAGTAACAAAATCAAGAAGGCTTTCAAAAAGATCTAGTATTTCCCAAAATGTGTGCCAATTCATACCAATAGGTGTCCAAGATGCTCCACAGAACAGATTTGAGAACTGTCATTCCCTCTCTAGAAGATTTCCATAGCACTGTGCATATCAGAGGCTCTAAGACGTTTTACCATGAAGATTCACTGTTTAAGCATGTGTTTCCTTTAGAGGAGAAAACAGAACTACAGAGGAAGTGATCACTAAAGAAAATATAAAGTTATAAAGCACAATATAGTGTGGTTGTATAGAGTACAGAGCTGTCGGGAAATACCAGTAGATATTGCTGAAAATCAGTTTTGAGAAGACGAATCCAATTCAGAGTAAGTTATTAGAAGACAACATGAAAATTTCATTCTTTAACTGTAAGCAGAATTATGTGGAGTATTATAAAATGGAATGAACTATTAGCTCAGCAATTCTGTAAACATGTATTTGAAAAACCCAAGGTAAGAAAACCTGAGAACATTTCTGGTCATGCATAGGAGAAATCAGAAGCACATGAGATATACCTGTCAGAGGTCAGCGATGCCAGGTTGTCTACTTGGCCTCCAGCCAAGATGACGTTCATATCACTAAAAGTGCTGACGACTCGCTGCAGGTAATTACTGGCTCCCACCTTACAGCAATTATAGCCAAATACCAGGACCACACGAAGCTCAGGGTTATCTAAAAGACCTGCAGAGGAAAGAAGAGCAACAATTAAAGATAGCCTTAAAACAAGTATATCAAATTTTATTACAATCTTATTTTCTACATTTTTACAAAATGAAATGTTTCTGCTAATGACTTGCACTTCTAGTTATGTGCAATATAGTGTTGAAGCTATCCTGTTTCCTTTTTTATTTTCTTTACAAACTTTAACCCTGCTCAAAATGTTTGCTGCCATTCATTATCCCCATTAAAAAGAACAAAATGGCTACTGAAAATAATACAACCCACACTCAACACAAATAAGGAAGCAGCTGTGGGACTGAGCAGCACCTGTGGTGGATATAAGCCATATATAAGCCATTATACCCACGATATAAGCCATCTCTATACAGGCCACCACCTGGAATGAAAGG
Organism: Mustela erminea; assembly: GCF_009829155.1. NCBI lineage: Eukaryota > Metazoa > Chordata > Mammalia > Carnivora > Mustelidae > Mustela > Mustela erminea. The sequence goes on from NC_045618.1 coordinate 28,447,594, forward strand.
GATCAATGTTTACACAGAGCAGAGTTAGCAGCAGTGATAATATAAAGATCTGGAAGAAAAAAAGAAAAGGTGCCAACCACAGGTAGTGTGTTTAATGGTAGTCACCCCAGAAATGTATCCACATCACATCTCTGGGGCCGATGAATGTGAACCCATTTGGGAAAAGGTTCTCTGCAGATGTGATTAAGGATCTTGAGATGAGATCACCTGTTATTATCCGGGCAGGATCCACAAATACTATGATAAATGTCCTTAGAAGAGATATATAAGAGACACAGACATAAGAGGAGGCAATGTGACCACTGAAGCAGAAACTGAAGTGATGAAACCATAAGGAATATCAATACCCACCAGAAGGCGGAAGAGGTAAAGGAGATGCACCCTAAAGCCTCCAGAGGGAGTGCAGCCCTTTCAACACCTTGATTTCATACTCTCGGACTGTGACAGAATCCATTTCTGTGGTTTTAAGATCCCACGTCTGTGGTCATTTGTTTCAGCAGCCCCAGGAAACTGATACATCACGAAAATATATAGGCCCAATGCACCTTTTCTAGGAGAGGGGGTGGGAGTGACGATGGGATTTCAAACTCTTTCCAAAGCAGGAAAATGTTCAATTCTGCAGCATATGGACAAAAAGCAGCTTCCATTAGGGGGCAATATAGCCCAAAAAGAGAACTGCTGTACTCCTCCACCCCCCACCAACAAACTCCCCAGCTTTCACCTGAGCCTCTGGGCACTTTAAGACTATCAATTTGAAAATTTCTGGCATTATCAAACTCATAATTGGACAGAAAAAAAAAAAAAGCCAATACCTAACTCATACTCCTGTTTCCACTGAGTCAGCCACATGACTTGAATCTTGACAGACCTACAATGAAGGTCATCAGAAATAAGGCTCACTTAAGGAAAAGGAGGTGTGGTGCGCGGGAATGACTAATTACACCAAATAATGACTTATCAAGGGAAAACTCCTCTGGTCCACTTTTAATTCTCTATGTAATAAATCACTGATCTGGAGAATGAAAAGGATATTAATATACAAATCCAGTACTTTCATGATTCCATATACCCTAAACCATTACTAAAAGATCTTTTTTCCCCACAAAGACCAGAGCAGTACATTTGGAGAGAATGTTTTTTCTTTTTTTTTTTAAAGATTTTATTTATTTATTTGACAGAGAGAAATCACAAGTAGATGGAGAGGCAGGCAGAGAGAGAGAGAGGGAAGCAGGCTCCCTGCTGAGCCAGAGAGCCCGATGCGGGACTCGATCCCAGGACCCTGAGATCATGACCTGAGCTGAAGGCAGCAGCTTAACCCACTGAGCCACCCAGGCGTCCCAATGTTTTTTCTTTTCTAAAATGAATTTCCAGAGTTGGAAGAGGGTTGTGGAATCAACTGTCTAGTCTTACTTACAAGTAAGGCTGCTATTCCCAGAAAAATGACCAGCCCAGGAGAGTAACATGGTAGGCTCTAGATTAAAATGCACACCTCCTCTCAGACTTTTAAGTTTCAGAAACCTAAACCTTCTAAATCTCTGCCTTCCCTACTGTTTTCTAACCTCTAGACCCTCTTTTATAATTGTCTAATAAGCATTCTCATCTGCCACCCTCATTTATTTAACAAACACATAGGCAGTGCTTTCTACATCTTCCTCCAGTGGTATTGCTCTACAACTGAGACACACACCCAAACTGAGAAACTACCATCACTTTCCCCTACCCCAACTTTTAAAGAACAAATCCACCTTAGCTCTGGATGGCTGGCTGACAGAGCAGATTAGATCTGTATTTGCCCAAAAGACCATCTGGAGCTTCAGATATGCAACAGAAGGAAGGAACAACTCAAACCCCCTGACACTCAAAACTGAAATGCCTAAAGAACACTTGGCTGAGAAGACCAGCGAACTCTTTTTGAGGTCAGTCTTGGCACTGCCTTCAGCCTTGTCTCAGTTTACCTCTGTGGGGGAAACGATGGCCCTCTACCCAGGACAAGCCTCTTAGATCTTTCAACTTCCAAGAAAGCACGTTAGCCACTTCCCCAGCTCAGCCACTTGTTGGGCAGATGACCATCCAGCCCAGTCTCCAGTTCACTGTTACTTGAAATCCAGCTGTGAGATCTAAGTCACAGCAGAGTGAGTGCCTAAAAAACATGTGGGCCATCCATTCCTGTAGTGGGTCTAAACATTCTTAGATACAGCAGAAAGCTCAATGAGCAGGCCTCACTGGTTTGGCCTCTATAACTGCTTTTATGAAGTCTCACTTGGGGTGATGCCACTGGTGCTCAGAGAGTGACATAAGAAACTTCTTGAATCTAGTACAATTCATCTCCATTCTCAAAAAAATATGAAGGGCTGGGCTTTTTTTGCTCTGGCTCAGCCAAACCTTTGGACCACCTCTAGCAAGTATTGATGGTATAAATTTCTTGAACTGTCCTCAACCCTGGTTTCACTGTGTTCTTCCTACACATGTCCCTCAATTCAGAGCTCCTCCACTGGCTGTATGTATATACCTGTGTAAGCTGCCTTAAATTCATTTCAAGTAAGGCAGAATATAAATTCATTATGGCTATGATCTACTAGAAGGCTAAAAGGAAATTAAAAAATAAAATAAAATAAAATTCAGATACCAAGACCCAAGTCAGATTCAGAGAAATCTGGAAATTCAGGAAAGCCAAAAAAGAACTATTCTGAAGATAAGCCAGGACTCCTTGGAAATACTTTAGGTCTGCATGTTCAGACTGAAGGCAGATGCTTAACAACTGAGCCATCCGGTGCCCCTGGAGAAACCACTCCTGAGACAACTATTTTATGATCTGTTTGAAATTGATGGAATCTAAATGCATGTAGGAAACATACTTCAAAGAAAACATCTACTTAAAATGAGGCTAATACCATAAATAATTCATGGACTGAAGCTGGATTCTCTCTTCCCCACAACTTTCTTTCCTGGGATTTTCATCTTTTTCATACTAGGGTTGGCACGTATTAAGTCAGCACAGTAAGGAAGTGGGCTTTGGAGTAAGAGCAGGTTCAGAACTCAGGCTCAACCACTTGCAGCTGTATAACTTTGAGCAAGTTACTGGACTTTACCAAGTTCAGATCCTTCCTCTAAAGCTGAGACAGGAGCAGGTCTCAAGGGTTGTTTTGGTTTAGATAAGATAATGTCATAAAAGTAGCAACTACTCTGGTGCCTGGTACCCCCACAGCATAGCTAAGAAATTCTAATCTGCTTAAACTGAGGCCTCGACCATAGTTAGGTTTGTTTCACCAAATAATGAAATGATGAAGTTTAAGGCAACATTTTCCCTTGAACTAAATGAATTTAAAGTAAACACCAAATTTAGAGGTAGGGAAAAGAAGCCGTGCATCCTATCCTCAAAAGTGATTGGGGGTTTCCTGTGTTGTTCTGACTTTTGACTCAAAAGTCAAATGAGATGCGCCTTATCTCTGATGTTATGCAATAAGAAACTATGTCACTGTGTATGTGGGAGGAAACTTCCACTCCACAAACATGGAGCCTGTGGCACAGGGACTGGAGGTGGGAGGCATGGTGGGCTGAGGACTGTTCTGCCAATACTATAGCCTGGGAGAAAGCCCCCACTGCCCTCTTACAGTCTGAATTTTCTGGCCCTCTGCTGCCATTCTAAATGAAGTTTACCACAAGGGCAGGAAAGCATAACAGAACACTGACACCACCTTCCTGTCCCTTAAGATTTTTTTTGTAAGCTGGGCAGCGTCTAAAAGTAAGTACCATCAGTTAGGTTTTAGCACCATTTTTCTCTGCTTTGCATCAGATCACTTGCATCACTCCCTCAAGATTCTCTATGAAATCTCCATATAATTTAAAAACTTAGTCCTTTGACAGAGTCTCGGGAATTTCATCTGGTCCCAGGAATTCAGCTCAATAGCTTTTTAACCATTCTGAACTCCTATAAACTCAACTAAAGGATGAAGAAAAGAATAACAGCAACTCTATGAACCATTTTCTGCAAGGTAGAAGGTGTGGAGAAGTGAATGAGGCAGTATTTGGGAAGAAACACTGCGGGGGGAGAAAGCCTCCATCAGCCAGCTCCCAGCAAGTGACAGAGCAACAGAGGACAAAATCAGAACAGTTAGAAGTCTGCTCCAGTGGCTAAGCAGGTGGCAGGGGGATGGAACACTTGCTGGGACAGTGTGGTCTCAGGACCCTTGGGCTCACAGAAAGACCAGGGATACCTGAGTGGGACAGAACTCCCAAATATCAGTGTAGGGAAGCTGGCTGCAAAGAATGAGCCCAGGAGTGGGCTTTCAGCTTGGGGTTGCCATAAACCATAATCCACAGCACAGTCAGGTCACTGCTCTTCGAGGAGGGACCCAACAAATGGCAGATCCAGGGACACTCCCTTTCGTCCCCTGGGAGGAGTGGCATGGGAGTGCTGCTGCAGGAATCTGCTGGGTGAGCACGGAATATGGCTGGAGAGCAGGGAGACAGGTGAGACAGGCATGAATGACAGCTTTCTTCTAAGGGTGCACAGAGGAGTGAGGGCCCGAGCTCTCAGCTCCTCTAGGACCGGAGATTGGGAGGCCGCCATTTTCATTCTTGTCTTCTAAAGCTGCAGGGAAAGCTTTCAGGGAACAAAAGCCACAGAGAGCAAACCCAAGCAGATGACTCAGCCTGGCCTCTGGCAAGGGCAGTGCAATTCCACTTGGGGCAAAGACATTTGAGAATCACTGCAACAGACCCCTCCCCCAGAACATCAGCAAGAACATCCAGCCAAGACCAAGTTTACCCATCAAGAAGAACTACACACTCCAGCTCTAGGGGAATTCAGTATATAGAATTATGGCTTTTTCCCCATGATTCTTTAGTCTTTCAACTTTAATTTCTTAAATTTTCTACTTCCTTATTTTTCTTTTGGAATTGTTCTGTCCTTTTTCAACCAACTTCTTATCAATTCCTTTCTTAAAAATCTTTAATTTTCATTGTTACAGTCACATGCCATGCATTCATTGTATTTAACCTGATTGTTGTATATATGTAGATTTTCTTTAAAATTTTGGGATGCAAATTCTTCTAACAGACCAAAACAGACCCAAAATCTAGTCTATTCTATTCACCAGTCTGATCGTGTTCTTTTTTCCCCTCTTTTCTGTTTTCTTTTCCACCCGGTTGCAAGTCTCTTCTGTTTTATTTAATGTATATTTCTCTAAGGTTGTTGTTACCCTTTCAGGATTTTGTTCTCTTGTTCATCTGTTCTTCAACAAAATGACAAAATGGAAAAACTCACCTCAAAAAACAGAACAAGAGTCAGTACTGACTGCCAGGGACCTCATCAATATGGACATTAGTAAGATGTTGGAATTAGGGTTCAGAATAACAATTATGAAGAAACTAGCTAGGCTTGGAAAAAAGCAGAGAAGACATTAGAGAATCCCTTTCTGGAGAACAAAAATCTAACCAAGTAGAAATCAAAAAGGTTATTTATAAGGTAGAATTGAAAATGGAGGCTCTAGCTAGGGAAAATGAGGCAGAAGAGAGAATTAGTGGTACAGAACACCAAATGACAGAGAATCAAGAAGCTGAGAAAAAGGCAGATAAACAACTACTAGATGCAATGGGAGCATTTGAGAGATAAGAGATACCATAAAGCAAAACAGAATAATTGGAATCCCCGATGATGAAGAAAGAGACGGGCAGAAGGTATATTGGAACAGATTATAGTGGTGAACTACCCTACTCTGGGGAAGGGAACAGGCATCAAAATCCAGGAGGCACAGAGAACTCCCCTCAAAATCAATAAAAATAGGTCAACACCCTGACATCTAATAGCAAAACTTACAAATCTCAGAGACAGACAGAAAATTCTGAAAGCAACTCAGGACACGAGGTCTGTAAGCTACAATGTCAGAAACATTAGATTGGAAGCAGACCTATCCAAAGAGACCTCACAGGCCAGAAAGGACTGGCAAGATATATTCAGGGTACTAAATGAGCAAAACATGCAGCCAAGAATACTTTATCCAGCTAGGCTGTCATTGAAAATAGAAGGAGAGATAAAACGCTTCCAGGACAAACAGAAACTAAAAGAATTTGCAAATCACCAAACCAGCCCTACAAAAAATATTGAAAGGAGTCCTCTAAGCAAAGTGAGAGCCCCAAAGTACCACAGACCAGAAAGGAACAGAGACCATATACAGAAAACGGTCACCTAACAGACAATACCATGGCACTAAATTCATCTCTCTCAATAGTTACCCTGAATGTAAATGGGCTAACTGCCCCAATCAAAAGACACAGGGTATCAGACTGGATAAAAAAGCAAGACCCATCAATATGCTGTCCGCAAGAGACTCATTCTAGACTCAAAGACACTTCCAGATTCAAAGTGAGGGGGTAAAAACCATTTATGATTAGCACGATGCTAATGGACATCAAAAGAAAGCTGGGCTGGTGACCCTTATATCAGACAAATTAGATTTTTAATCAAAGACTGTAGTAAGAGATGAGGAAGGACACTCTAGCATACATAAAGGGTCTATCAACTGTAAATATTCATTGCCCCTAACATGGGAATAGCCAATTATATAAGCCAATTAATAACAAAATCAAAGAAACACACGGACAATAATACAATAACAGGAGGGAACTTTTTTTTTTTTTTAAAGATTTTATTTATTTATTTGACAGAGACAGGCAGCGAGAGCAGGAACACAAGCAAGGGGGGTAGGAGAGGGAAAGCAGGCTTCCCGCTGAGCAGGGAATCCGATATGGGGCTCCATCCCAGGACCCTGCGATCATGACCTGACCCGAAGGCAGACGCTTAATGACTGAGCCACCCAGGCACCCCATTCGGGGACATTAATACCCCCCTCACCGCAATGGACAGATCATCTAAGCAAAAGATCGACAAGGAAATAGGGCTTTAAATGACACACTGGACTAGATGGACTTCACAGACAGATTCAGACCATTCCTTCCCAAAGCTACAGAACATATATTCCTCTCTAGCACACATGGAATTCTCCTCACTAGATCACATCCTGGGTCACAAATCAGGTCTCAACCAGTATCAGAAGATGGGGATTATTCCCTGCATATTTTCGGGCCACAATGCTTTGAAAGTGGAGCTCAGTCATAAGAGGAATGTTGGAAATAACTCCGATACACAAAGGCCAAAGAGCATCCTACTAAAGAATGAATGGGTCAACCAGGCAATTAAAGGAGAATTTTTAAAATTCATGGAAACAAATGAAAATGAAAACCCAACTCTTCAAAGCCTTTGGGATGCAGTAAAAGGCTTTGAAGAGTTGGGTTTTCATTTCATTGAGAAAGACTTGTTAGTGCTACATACTTCCCCCTTTGGACATAGCATTAACAAGCCCTTCTGAAGAAACATGAAAGGTCTCAAATACATAACCTAACTCTACACTTAATGGAGGTGGAGAAGGAATAGCAAATAAAGTCTAAACCAACTAGAAGAAGAGAAATAATAAAGATCAGAGCAGAAATCAATGAAATAGAAACCAAAAGAACAGTGGAACAGATCAATGAAACTAGGAGCTGATTCATTGAAGGAATTAATAAGATTGGTAAACCCTTGAACAGACTTATCAAAAAGAAAAGAGAAAGGACCCAAATATATGAAATGGAGAGATCACAACCAACACCAAAGAAATACAGACCATTTTAAGAACCTGTTATGAGCAACTATACTCCAACAAATCAGGCAATCTGGAAGAAATGGATGCATTCCTAGAAATTATAAAGTACCAAAACTGAACTAGAAAGAAATAAAAAACCTGAACAGACCCATAACCAGCAAGGATATTGAAGCAGTAGTCGAAAATCTCAAAACAAACAAGAGCCCAGGGCCAGATGGTTTCCCAGGGGACTTCTACCAACTATTTAAACCATTTTAGCAGTTACATTCTGTAACTGTTCGAAAAAGTAGAAACGGAACGAAAGCCTCCAAACTCTATGAGGCCAGTATTACCCTGATCCCAAAACCAAAGACCCTACCAAAAAGGAGAATTACAAACCCAATATCCCTGATGAAGTTGGATGCCAAAATTCTCACCAAGATACTAGTCAACAGGATCCAATAGTACATTAAAAGGATTATTTGCCATGACCAAGTGGGATTTATTCCTGGACTGCAAGGGTGGTTCAACATTCACAAATCAATCAGTGTGATACACCACATTAATAAAAGAAAGACCAAGAACCACATGATCCTCTCAACTGATGCAGAAAAAGCAAATGCAAAACCGATGCTTTTGACAAAGCATAGCATCCTTTCTTGATTAAAACTCTTCACAGTGTAGAGATAGAGGGTACAAACCTCAATATCGTAAAAGACTTGTTAGTCATTTGCAATGGGGAAAAACTGAGAGCTTTCCCCCTAAGGTCAGGAACATGGTAGGGATGTCCACCATTGTTAGAAGATACAGCTAACAATACCATGATCAAATCTTACATGGGGTACCTAAAATGTAAAAATGAGTGGAAGATCTTTTCTAATGTCAATGTCTACAAATAAAACTGAAACCTAGAAAAACCACTGGGCCCCAGGGGCACTCTTACAGGTTGAGTTTTGCCCAGGAGAGTGTCAGAACGAAGTGTTCATAAAAGAGAAAGAATCACAGGTGTGAAGCAGTGTATGATGTACCAGCTACCCACCTCAAGCATTCTCCAGGAAGGAAAAAAAGTCCTGGCTCTTAAGCTCAAGCTTATGGAAAAGCAATCAGCAGTCCACAGGCTGCCTTCTCCAGCTCTTCTGTCTGTAGAAGGATGGGGGTCATAGGCTGCCAGGTACTGCTTTCATACTTAGAGCCACTTTACTGAACAACTTGAAGCCTTTAGGAAAGAAATGCAGACCACGTTAAGGTAGGAGTCTCCTCCCTTTATTACAATATGCTCTGCTGGGTTCAAAGGTGCCCAGGGGGAGACAGAGGAGATGTGAAGCAGCCACAGTTATAGACATTCCATCCTCCCTTCAAACTAAGCAGTTCTGCTCTGCTTTATTTGCTTTATTTTTATGTTGATACCCCATGTAAGATTTTATTTGAAAATAAACTGTTTCAAAGAAAAGTAAGATTTTATTTGGAAATGAACTGTTTCAAAGAAAAGGAAATGAATTGTTTCAAAGGAAAGCTGCTGAACAACTTCCTCATTGAGAAGTATAAATAAAGTTCTCAACATAAGCACGAGAGAGGACATCACGGTATTATTAGCTAGGATTCAACAGGGAGTTACTTAGAGGAAAGCTATCAGCAGGAAGGAGGAGAGAAGGGACAAAAGCACGGAAGATTTAAAAAAAAAAAAAAAGCAAGGAAGATTATGTGTTCTGTTCTGCCATCAGTTCTCATCAAGGAGACACCGGTTCGGGGGTTGACCTCCAGTAAGCCAGGCTGAGGACCTGTACGGGAGCCCCCAATTTGTCCTGAAGTTAACTTTAGCTCATTGTAATTTTAAGATCTCCTCCTATGGGCAGAGTTTTCTGCCATTTTTTGAACAATAAGATGTATGCACAGCATGCTGACATGCTAGGCATGGGCAACTGAACCAAAAGGCCTAAAAGTAACAGAATATGTGTAAGTTCCTCAATGTATATGCAAGCCCCTCCCCCCACTAATACAATGAATAAAATCCTCCTGTACCAACCTACAGGGAGCCAGTACTTTGGGAGCTACTTGTAACAAGTAATTAAAAAGTTCCCTGCTGTCAACACTTCTTTGGGTTGTGTTTAACATAATGCACCCCAACCAGTCAATCTTTCAAGTTCAGTTACAGTGTTACATCACTCAATCAACCCTGCACAAGCAACAGAAACTGCCGAGCTTCCCTCCTCTCTCCTCTTGCTCCTCCCGTTACTGAGATGGTTCCTATTTGCTTCAGTTACCATTAATTATATAGTGATTCCCAATTTTATATCTTTAGTCCTGACCACTCTCCTGAATTCCAAAACTATACATTCAACTGTCTAATCAGTGTCCCCATCTCAAATCCAACATATCCAGTCCAGTCTGTCTCCCTTCCCTCAGGAGATGCTATTGTGCAACTATGCTGGCCAGAAACCTGGATGACATGGAGGCCACGCCCCTCATTCTCAAAACCCAACATTTTAATCAGTCACCACATCCCAATGATTCACCTCAAAACTCTGTCGTGAATCCATCTGTGTCTTCACCTCCACCCGCCATCAACTCTTACCTTAACTACTACAACAGCTTCCTGTTTTTCCTACATCTGCTCTCATAATCCTCCAAATTGATGGCCAGATGGCAGCCAGAGGGGTATTACAAAAAGACCTATCTGATTCTGTCACTCTTGTTTAGAATCCTGGCTTCCCACTGCCCTTAAGTATATAAAATCCTTACTGTTTTATGGGCATGACATGGTCCCTCTTTGCCTCTACAGCTTCACCTCACATCACACTCTCCCACTCCTTGCTATCCCCACTTCTCCAGACACACTAGATTTCTTTGTTTCACAAATGAGCATATGAATCCACAGCATTTCAATCCTGAAGGTGCATTACCAGGCCCCTTCTATTTCCTGTTCTTGATCTTAGGCTACATTGCTCTATTTTTGTCAGTAACCTAGAAAAAAGGTAAAGACCACCTATAATACTCCTACCCATCTGAGGGACTCCTCCCTTCTCTAGTTCACTTCTTCTTAGGGCTCTGTGCAAATGTCACTTTTCCAACACCCCACACTAGATTTTTAAGTTCTGTGGTTATATGTTTTCTAGCACCTCTGTGCTTCTACTTGGTATACATTTCGAATCTGTAGTACTTTATTCAAAAACGGTCTGTTCTGCCAAACTGGAAGCTCCAGAAGGCAGGAAATTAATGTATTTCTAGAATCCCATACATACAGTGACTGGCATATGGCATGCATGCCAACAGTTCCTAAATGAACAAACAATGACTTTTTCTGATGCTCTGGTGAGGTGTTTCTGCCCTTCTCAAGAATTAAGTGCTGGCCCATCCATATATATATTTTTTTCAATCCACAGATTTTTTTTTTTAAAGATGTTATTTATTTGAGACAGAGAGAGAAAGAGAACATGAGTGAGGGGAAAGGGAGAAGCAGGTAGTTGGAGCCCCACAAAGGGTGACCCCAGGACCCTGGGATCATGACATGAGCCAAAGGCAGATGCTTAATTGACTGAGCCACCCAGCTGCCCCCACCACCCGAGACAATTTTTAATACAGTCTTTAAGAACACACAGACCTTAGAACAAGCTATGCCTCATTTTTAAAATGTGCCACTTTTGGTAAGTTCAAAAAGAATATAGAACCTGTGTATATGAAATCATATATACTATGATCCTGGGTCAGACTATGACATCCCCTATACACAAGGTCTAGAAGAACTAGAATTCTCAAATGAGAAGGTCCCTTTCTTCAGAGGTACTGCCAACTTCATGCGTGAACTGAGCCATTTCATTGCTTACTGTGAGTCTTCACAGATCTTCTAATCACTGTGGCCAAAAACTATAAGGCAGAGAAAGACAAACTACAACCCACGCACCAAATATGCCCCCTCATTGCATTTTTGTAAACTTTAGTTTTACTGGAATCCAGCCGTTTATTTATGTATTGTCTATAGCTGCCTTTGTATTCCAATGACAGAGCTGACAGATGCAAATAAGACTGTAAGCCTGGCAAAATCTGGCCCTTTACAGAAAAAGTCTGCTAACCCCTGTGAGATCCTACCATGAACAAGGTGCTTTTTGATATTACAGAACACAGAAGAGCTGTCCCAAGTATTTGGTGCAGGAATGCACGCCAGGACTCTGTGGAGAAGGCACATCCCAGGCGTAGCCTCCAACCACTGACTCCCTGCCCACCTCAGATTCCTCCATCTTCTTGAGCATGTAAAAGATAATGACCCGGGGTGCCTGGGTGTCTCAGTGGGTTAAGGCCTCTGCTGTCGGCTCAGGGCATGATCCCCGGGTCCTGGGATCAAGCCCCACATCAGGCTCTCTGCTTGGCAGGGAGCCTGCTTCCTCCTCTCTCTCTGCCTGCTTCTCTGCCTACTTGTAATCTGTGTCTGTCAAATAAATAAAGAAAATCTTTAAAAAAAAAAAAAAAAAGATAATGACCCAAATTCAGAATACAGGAAATCTGGATGTCCAATAGTATATGAAAGAATAAAGATTATCACCCCAGTTGAAGCAAAGCTTCAATTTCCGGAATACCATCAACAGGATAAAAAGGATGCTTTGGAATAAGACAAAATTGTTGACAGCAAAGAGTTCTGGAAAGGATGCCAATAAGAACACTTCACAGTACAGAATAAACACGTGGCTGCTTTTCCCTTCAGTTTTGTGATTCCTATACTTCGCACTATAATGCAAACAAGGTCTCAGAAATCCATTAACTATTCTATCACAAAATGGATGGTTTATTTCACTCAAGATTTTGGCTCTTTCTTGTAAAATGACAAAACTAGGCTTCCAGCTTCAAGCAGTGCTTTGATCAGGACCTTCATCACCATGCCCAAGGTAGTGTGGGACAGAGGAGAGAATATGTGCTCAGGAGGTACCATACTCACTTCTGAAGAAAAAAGACACAGGTCTGGCAATATGACCTTCAGTAAGAACACTAAATTAAAAGCCAAACAAGCCTGTCTAATGGAGTCCAATTTTTCCCAATCCTGCTCCTTCTGCCTCAGTGTTCTTGATTTCTGTTCTCTGTACCATCAGCACCCTACTCTCTTAAGTACAAAACTCAAAGTCATCACTGAGTCACCTAGTCTCCCTTCTCTCACATACCTAATCATCTGCTAATGTTCTCCAATCAATTTCCTACTCTTCATGCTCTGGTATTATTTCTTGCCTAGACTCTTGCAGGGGGTTCCTAACTAGTCTCCCTGCCTTTAGTATCTCCCCAATCTGGAGGGTCACACTTGCTACCAGAACATTTCTGCTTAAATGTTGCCATTTACTAAGTACACTCCCTAGCCTGGCCTCACTGTGCCCCATATTTTGTTTACAAAAGTGAAATGTTTACTATCCCCATATGTGCTCTCATTACCTGGTTCTGTGCCTAGGTTTCTGCTCATTGTTTAGCCCAGTCTGTTACCACTCTTATCTTTCATGTTTCTCATCCTTCAAAACCTTAAATGCTACTTGCCCCACTAAGCCTCCTCATTCTCCTGCCTGCTGGCAATACTTACAGCAATCTATCCAGACCTCTTTTGTAGATAGGCCCACCTAACTTTCTCACTTGGGTTATAATTACATATCTATCTGCCAAACCCTTCCTGGAATACCACTGAGATAGAATCTGCATCCAATTAATTTTTCTAACCTTATGCACCTTTCAATAAGCTGAGTGAAATTAACATATAGTTCTCCATCATGAACCCAATGAACATACCCATCCTCTTGTCAGCATCAAACTGTATCTCTTCTTCCTTCCTAGTTCTAAATTTGCTGCTGGAATATTTCCCAAAATCTGTAATAGCAGTCTTGGATACTCTTTGCAGCCAGCCTACCAGGATATATGTAAATGGCTTCCTCAAACCAACAACTCTAACCTCAACTCGCTCTTGAGTTTCAGACCCACAAATTTCTAACCACCAATCTAAGAGAGATCTGGTTTGCTGAGCACTGTTAACTTGACCCAGCCTTCCAAAAAGTCTCATTATAATATGGCAAAGTCTCTCTGGTTTGGCTATACAGTCACATTTCCACCTAAAATTCTTTCTGCCTTTGAAGTTAATGGTAGGTCAGTTTAAAAGGCACAATCTGAAGTTTTCCTTAGAGAATGTGTGGCATCCTTGATTTCGAGTCACTTTAACAACACAGGTTAACTCTGTTCTTCTGCTCATGTATCATGCAGTAGTCAAAGAGCCTTTGCTCTCTCCTCTTGTTAAGAGTTTATTTTCTTCACCGACAACATCCTGTGACAATTTCTAACTGGCAAAGCCACCATGGGGATTAGAAATAGCATGGAACTCAGGACCCAGCTTATGATGTCTCAGTATTAATTATCATTGTCCCCATCAGCCAAGACATGTGCATGTTCCTCTGAGATGATGCTTCTGAATGGGATGGTAAGAATACCCGAGACCTTTGCCGCCCTTTCACTGAATGTCCTTTTCCTGACCCCTGCCCAGTCTATTCTTCCACATACCACAAGGCCACACTGCAGATGGATCACTGTAACCCACTACGAAGCCTTCCTAAGGTACAGAGGCCAATGTTAGCCTACCAACTACAGAGCAAGGTATTTTGCTAAGTGCTTTACATAAGTCATTTCATCTAATCCTTACAACTAATTTAGAATTAGCTAATTCCACTTTATAGATGGGAAACAGAGCCTGAGGAAAGTTAAGAAACTTGTCTTAAACTAGAAAGTTCGAAAGTAGCAGAACTAGGGTAGCTACAAGACTGCGTTCTTACCAGCTAGAGTACCCTACCTCACCCCAGACAAGTGGCTGAAACTTCCCATGCTTTACCTATACCTGTACCTGACAACTTTCTTCCACGTTACTGAGGCCTGCTGCTGCCAGCTGCTCATCTTTGCAGCCAATGACTCCTCCTTCTGCGTTTTTCCTCCCATCCCCCACTAACCACTTTAAGTCTTTCTTTTGCACTGTAAAGGACAGTTATATAAGTCAGTCTCAGTGTGTCAACTCCCTTTTTCTCTTATCAGTACACCAATCACAAATTTTCTCTTCGCTGCTACATAATTTTTTACTACTGCAGGATTCAGTGCCATTTCAAATAATGGAGACTTATCTCTACAGGCTGGCTGACTGATGTATAAAAAGGTCACCACTGAATATTTTTTATGCCTTATCCCATCACTATACCTTATCCCATCTTTCTAATTTCTAATTTGATCTAATTTCTAATATCTTTTATGTTAACTCTATCTTTTAAAGTTTTTTTTAACAATAAATGCTTTTTATTACTGTAAAACAATGGTTTGAAAAACTTTTCAGAAAACAAAAGTAGGGCAAATGATTAAATATTCAAAGAGAAAGAAGTGCTTCAAAATTCAGAATTAAATACAAACACACTTATTATCAAGAGTATTTTTGAAAAATTTTTCATCTCTGGTTCTTTCAGGCTTTAACATAAGTAAAATAATTTTAAAAGGAAATTAAAAATTCTTTTTAAAACTAAAAAGTAAAAAAAAAATTGTTCAGCCCATCAAAAATAGGTAAATAAATAAATAAGCAAATCAATTTTACCAAGAGTGTACTGCAGTAGCCTTTGCTTATCACTAGTGTGAATTATCCACATCTCTAGTAACCTGTATACTTAATTTAGACTCTCTCAAAGGAACAAACAATCAAAAATTTGGGCAATTAACGGTAAATTACAGTGACTTACCTACTTCAGTGAGTTGATGTCTTTCTAGTGTTAAATTCTTTGGGTCCTTAATAAAATGAAAGGGTTGTATTTTAATTCCTTCAATTTGAGGGAATAATAGGGCAAAACCAGACTCTCCAATTTCTATTTCCTGAGGTCGATTGTTAGCTGATCCCATTGGAGTCACTAGGGAAAAGTTAAACAGTTTCATGAACATACTTATTTATTTATTTATAAAAAGATTTTATTTATTTATTTGACAGAGAGACAGGCAGTGAGGCAGGCAGAGAGAAAGAGGGGAAGCAGGCTCCCTACTAAGCAGGGAGCCCGATGCGGGGCTTGATTCCAGGACCCTGAGATCATGTTCTGAGCCAAAGGCAGACACTTAACCAACTAAGCCACCCAGGCACCCCTCAAGAAAAGATTTAATAAAAAGTGAAGTTTCATTTGGTAACAGTTCATTTGATATGTATCTAGCCTCATCTAGAAAACTACAGTGTGGATAACCAAGATAATCAACAAGCTAAAAGTTGAATATAAGTTTCTCAGCCTTCAAATTTTAGGGATAATGTCATAATGTCTGCAATCTACTTTCAAATGGTTCAGAAGGAAATGTTTTTACAAACAGAAAAAAAGCAACTGTTGCAAAGTTTTTTTAAACTGGTGAATCTAGAAAAGGAAAATGGATGTTTACTATTCTATCATTCTTCAATTTTGAAGATTTGTTGAAGTTTTTCTAAATAAGAAGTTGGGAGGTAAAAAATACATCAGGGCAATTCTACTTTTAAAAAGTTATCCTAAAAATACTGATAATTGTATAAAGTATACATATATATATATACATACACATATATATATAAAACACACATACATACACGTACATATACACCCAGATACATATGCACACATACACACAAAGTACTTTTATCACAGAATTTTTTAAAAAGGGAGAAATGGACAGGCTGATTCTAAAATATATGTGGACATGCAAAGAACCTAGATAGCCAAAACAATTTTTAAAAAGAACAACAAAACCTACACTAATCAATTTTTAAAAAAGAATATCAGGACCTACAGTAATATGGCATTGGCTTAATGATAGACAAATATACCAATGCAACAGAATTAAATCCACAAACAGACCTAAAACATGCAGTCAATTATTTTTGACAAAGGTGCCAAGGCAATTAGAGGAAAAAAAAATCTTCAACAAAGGTTGATGAAATAATTGGATGAACATATGAAAAACATCAACAACAACAAAAAACCTTGAACCCTACCTTATGCCATATACAAAGATTAATTCAAGTTAAGTCACAGAACTAAATATAAGAGCTAAAACTACACAGCTTATAGAGAAAGACATAAAAGAATATCTTTGTCACTCTGAAATAGGCAAAGATTTCTTGGAGAAGACATAAAACACCAGAAAAGAAAAAACATAAATAAACTGGATTTCACCAAAATAAATGTTCACTGGTCATGAAAGACACTGTTGAGAGAATGAAAGTGAGCAACAGACTGGGAGAAAATATTTACAAAACCTATACTTGTAAATTAGAATTTATATAAACAACTCAAAAATAAAAACAACCCAATTAAAAAAAAATTCACTGAAAGACTTGGATACGTCACAGAAACAGACATACAAATAGCCAAAACATCTGAAAAGGTGCTCAACATAATTAAAATCATTGGAGGAATTCAAATTAAAACCACCAAAAGAAGCCTCCTCATACCCACTACAATGGCTACAATGAAAAGACTCATCTGAAGACACTAAGTGTTAGTTAGTGAAGATATGCAACCGCGAGCTTCTGAAACCCTCATTCATCCCTGGTGAGTATAAAATGGAACAACTCTGGAAAAGAGTTTGGCAGTTTCTTATAAAATCCAGCAATTCCACCTCTTCCAAGTAGAACAAAACCAGGTCCAAAAGAAGACTTAACATAAGAATGTTCAAAACATGGGGTCCCTGTGTGGCTC
This sequence comes from Mustela erminea, assembly GCF_009829155.1. Classification (NCBI taxonomy): domain Eukaryota; kingdom Metazoa; phylum Chordata; class Mammalia; order Carnivora; family Mustelidae; genus Mustela; species Mustela erminea. Next base: position 28,464,896 of record NC_045618.1, read on the forward strand.
AGTCTGTTAACCAGTTGACTCTTGATTTCAGGGTCCTGGGACAAGCCCCATGGGCTCCCTGTTCAGCGGGGAGTCTGCTTGTCCCTCTGTCCCTCCCCCTGGCTCATGCTCACACTCTCTCTCAAATAAAATCTTAAAAAAAAAAAAAAAATGTTCACAACAGCATCATTTGTGATAGCCAGGAATGTGAAACAATCCAAATCTCCATCAAAGAGTGGAAAAATAGTCTATTGATGTAACAGAATAATACTTAATAAATTCTTAAAAGAATTACTGATACACAGAGTAACATAATCCCAAAAATATGTTGTTAAAAAATATTTATTCCAACTAAAAAAGCCAAGACATAAAAGAGTATATACTGTATGGTTCCATTTATATGACATTCAACAAAACGCAAACTAATCTATGGTCGCAGAAATCAGAACTGGGATTTCCTTTGCAGGCAGAGATCAACAGGAAAAGGACATGAACGAAATTCCTGAGGTAATGGAAATATTCTCTATTTTGACTGGGGTGTAGTATAGAGTATTCATTTGTCAAAACTCATTAAATTGTGCATGTCACTGGAGGTAAAGTTCACCTCAAAAGGATGATGACCTCCGCACATATAAGAATGAACACTTTTTCTCAGACCTTAAGTGTTTTGAACCTAAAGAAGGAAGATGTGCCAGCAGCCAACAGCTGTTTTAGAAACAATCACTAAACTGTAGCCTAAGAAAAAGGAATCCAACCATCTTGGTCGAAGCGTTGTTGGGAAATGCATAGAACTGGCTCAAAGAAAGCACTTGGCTTCAGGGGAACCAAAACCAGTAAGTGTGTCCAAGAAAACACCAGCGGCAACGGAAATGGCATCTAATCCTGACACCAAGATCATAAGGAAACTTGGAACAGTCAAAGTTAGAACTCTTTCAAGGTAAGGTAAGCAAAAAAGGAAGGCTTAAGGTAGACCTCCCACCCTCACAATGGGGTCCTCCCCAAGTCTACCCTCCCTCTCCAACCCCCAGCTGAAATGTGATTATGCTTTGAAAAAGCAAAAGTGGGTGAGGTGGAGAGGCCTAAGAAAATGGTGAAGCTACTTTTCTATATAAGCATTTGCTAACAACTAGTAATGGCAAAACCTAGATCACTCATTTAAGGAAAATTCAAAAACTAAAAAAAACATGGTTACTGTTACCATTTTTTTAATCCAGTGAGAAACAAAATGTGTAGTGATAGGCAGATGTAATAGTATGGGGGGGCTGATAAAGGGAAAGATTAAATAGTCCGTATCAACATGTATTTACCCTTATTCATCTGTAAACACTTGAAATCCTTTGTACTTCACCATATAAGAGACTCAAATTCAGATCAAAAGTCTCTCAGTGAAGATTAAAAATGCCAAGTATGGAGTACCACTGAGCGGAACAAAGAAAATCCTAATAGCTAACATTTACACATTGATTTCTGCACATCTCTACTCTACTCTTCATGTGTTAATTCCTCTTCATAACTTTCCAAAGATGGATTATCAATCATCTCCATTTCATGTATGGGGACACTGAAGTCCTCTGAAGTTAGGTAAGTTGCCCAAAGTCATACAGAGAGATACTAAGTACAGCTGGGATTCTAATCCTGGCACCTGAACCACTGTACCATGACTGCCTCAACAGAGTATCTCTCCCCCATGAGCTATAGAAAAGAATCAACAATAATAAAAACTAGTACAAATTCACCAGCAGCATACTTGGGAAGAAGTATAATTTCACACTATAGACTTCAAACCATGGTCTCCAAGAAGAGAAACAGAAGTTTCCTAGGAAGGTCTACTGTAGCTCCTGATCCCAGCTAACTTTATGGCATTTTGGATGGCCAAAAATAAAAATGTGCTTTTAAGCTACAAGTAATTCACCAATCTATAGTGCTTCACATTAATGCAAGGCAGGAAATCATCAAATTGGTATTTTCTCTCACCTACAATTCCTGGGGTCACAATCCCAAGGACTTGGCACTGTTTTGGGAATAGCTTCTCAAGGGCAAATGCTGCTTCCATAGTAGTTCTTTTCCTTGCTGTAATAATATAGTAGCAAAATTATTAAATGTTATTAATTTTAGGTCAAATCTGATTGTATGGGGGAAAAAAGCAAACACTGAACAAAATTTAAGTTATTTATACCAGAATGCTTTATAAGAAAGTCAATGCGGCACCTGGGTGGCTCAGTCAGTTACACATCCGACTCCTGATATCAGTTCGGGTCTGAATCTCAGGGTCGTGAGTTCAAGCCCCATGTGGAGCATACTTAAGGAAAAAAAAAAGCTTAAAAACTTTGATGAAAACAAATATTTTCCCATTTGGGGCCTGTTTTTTAGTTTAAATTCTAAATGTGACCCTTAGCACCACTAAATTGCCTTTCTTGCTTGGTTTATATACTGTTTTTGTCCTCCTGTTATTAAATTTAGCAACAGCAGCAAAATTTTAACTTCTTGTTGTACTCTTTTTAGCTGATATTAGAGAGCATGACTTTTTCACTGCATAAACAAGTCACCTGGATTCAAATTAGACAGTGATAACCCAGGTCTAGCTCTGGGCCTCAGTGTGCCCAGCCTGGCACACTTGGTCTACTTCTTCTCAGCAGCATCAAAAAGAAGGCACAGTATAACTTTGGTGTCCCTAAATGGGTCCCTATCACACAATAAAAGGCTTCAAAAGCCAAAATATACATCCTGTTTTAATAATAAAAAGTGCCTGGAGGATTAAAGTATTTCAAAATGAGAAACGTAACTTTCTTTGAATCAGAAAAGGTCCCTCAAGTTTCAAAAACAATATATTCATGCATGCTATAGGGAGAAGGACCAGAGCCTCAGAAAGTCAGTAACTCTCAGGACTAGGACAATATTTAACTCCAGAGGTGCATAAGGAACAAACAAATCCCCAAACCTTTTCTTTTAATATTTACCTCTCTTGTGGCCACGACACTCTTCCAGACTAATGAAAGTTTCTGAATCAGCCATGTAAAGAACTGTCTGTGGTAAGATGTGAACATTCTGCTAAGAAAAACAAAAACAAAAACGGAATTAGATCACACAAATACATGAGTGCTCTCACGGTCCCTTAAAGTTTAGCCCTAGTCCAAACTCTTGTTGGCATACCCCCGCCTTAGCTCAATATTAGCATTCTGAGTCCAACAACTTCCCATTCATTTTTCATTCATGCTTCTACCTTTTCAGGTCATTCTTTTGAGCATCTATTTTTTTTCTTCTTCAAGTCCAACTCATTCCAGCCTCATTCATTTTCATAGCTTAAACTCTTAGACAAAAACATTAAATGCCAGCAAAAGGTGCAAAAACATTAAATGTCAGCAAAACGTGCTACTTGCTTTATTTGGATAGGCATCACAATCACAGAAAAACCTCAGCAACAAAGGGAAGGCATACAAACTGTACCATTCCACTTTTCGCTGCCTACCAAATGAAACAGCCCAGGCCTTCATTTCCACCTTACCATCTAGTTCCCTCCAGGGACCTTTTTGCTTACTATAACCCAGACACACACTACTGTATAGATTCTCCTACAGCTCTCCCTGTTTCGTACTTAAGATTATTTCCCCCAAGAGACCACTTAAAATGCCACCTCCCCTACAAAACCTTTTCTTAGGCTCCTTCAGTACCCTGAACCTCATATGTGACATACTTTACATCTGTCATTTGTACTTGTACCTTACCTACACTTATGAGCTGGGCTTATTCAGACTCCTGTTTTCACTAAATGTCACATTACAGACAAGTGGCAAAGTGGCTGAATTAAACAAAAGGATGAACATATTTTTTTTTCCTAAGCTGGTTATTTTCAAAGATTTTTACTGTCAAAATGGAATAAAGTACTCACATAAAGCAAAGCCTCAATGTGATTAAATGGGAAAAAAAGTTAATCCAGGGGCGCCTGGGTGGCTCAGTGGGTTAAGCCTCTGCCTTCGGCTCAGGTCATGATCCCAGCGTCCTGGGATCGAGCCCCGCATCGGGCTTCCTGCTCCGCGAGCAGCCTGCTTCCCACTCTCTCTCTCTCTGCCTGTCTCTCTGCCTACTTGTGATCTCTCTCTGTGTCAAATAAATAAATAAAATCTTTAAAAAAAAAAAAAAAGTTAATCCACTATAATTTGGAGGAATGCCAAGATGTTTCAGAGCAGATTCCATACAGACAAACTCAAAAAAGATACTAAAACAGAATGATAACCCTGTGGTGGCTCCACGCCTGATATCTATAGATCTAGTTCCCATGGCTCACACAGAATTTTTGAAGAATATAATTTGGTTAGCAATTATTTAAAATTCCACATAATATTTACAGAAAATGTGGACTTCCAGATTCTTTTGAAAAACTATAGACATTTTAACACTTTGACTGCATTTCTCTTGATGGGGGCTAAATGCAGGCAAGCACTCCCTGGTATGCCACGGCTTTACTGCTCTGTATGTTACCCTAAACCAACTTAGTTATCTGCCTAACCTTGGAGTCATTTGAGTTTGTGATATCTGGTATAAGGAGTAACAAGATAGGAAGTCTAATCCTGAGGTTTTATGATTCTGTCTTTTCCAGTACCCAATGAAAAGCAATTACCCAGTCTTCCTAATTCTCATCAGAAGTGCTGACAATGACAATCCTCAAAAGAAAATGTTCTTAAAGCACAATGTGAGACAACTATAACCTCATTCCACCATTCAAATGGCAAGACATTTTATAAAAATTTTAGTGGACTTTAAAACCTTCCTAATAAAAAAACAACTTTCTTTATGGCTATAATAGTATCATGTCCACTAGGTAATTTGGCAAACACAAAAAAACCAGTATGATTTGGATAAGGTTTCCATGTTTCACACTAGCTTTTACTATAATGAATAAACTTCTTTAAGGGTATTACCATATGAATTTTAATAATAACACTGATAACAGATAATTACTTCACTTACTGAAAATAATATCTCTGGTACTGCAGGTAATATATTAGATGCATCGCCTTTCTATTATTTAAACCTTAGAACAACTCTTTAAGGGTATGAGAAAAATTCTTACTGTCTTTTCATTTTATGGAGATAGAACATGAAGCTCAGAGGAATTAGGTAACTTTTTCAGAGACTGGCAGCTAATATGCACTAAAGATGAGTTCATATCTAAATCTGTCCGGCTAGGGGCGCCTGGGTGGCTCAGTGGGTTAAAGCCTCTGCCTTCTGCTCAGGTCATGATCCCAGGGCCCTGGGATCAAGCCCCACATCGGGCTCTCTGCTCAGCAGGGAACCTGTTTCCCCCTCTCTCTCTCTGCCTGCCTCTCTGCCTACTTGTGATCTCTGTCAAATAAATAAAAATAAAATCTTTAAAAAAAAAATCTGGCTAGAACAGCCATTATAGTGTATAAATTTTTTAAAAATTTATTTATTTATTTATTTGACAGGCAGAGATCATAAGTAGGCAGAGAGGCAGGCAGAGAAAGAGGGGGAAGCAGGCTCCCCGCTGAGCAGAGAGCCGGAATCCCAGGACCCTAAGATCATGACCCAAGCTGAAGACAGAGGCTTTAACCCACTGAGCCACCCAGGCACCCCTATTGTATAAACTTTTAAAACTATATAAAAATAATACTTGCTATGGTAAAAATTTAAAACATTAAAAAAAAAAGTCATACAATTCTACCCTGAGAGGAAACTTTTGCTAACATTTTAGCTTCTTTTCTATTCTTTGTTTTCAATAACTGGGATGATATTAAATATAATTTCATAATCTGCCTTCTTCACTTATGACATGAACATCTGTCACTAATATATCTTGCACTTCATCATTAAGTGACTTTATTTCTAAACAGTAGGTTATTTTCAATTTCCCTTATAATAAATGATGCTGCAAAGAACATCTTTATAGAAGTCCATCTGCATTTTGAATTTCTCCAAATGACAACTTCTAGAACAAGACTGGGCAGGATTTGGGCCAAAATGCAAAGGAAGTTTTCTGCGAGACTACCTTTGGATACTGCCTACTCTGGGTCTGAATCCTAGAGCCCAAAAAGAAAAAGGAGAAAATCCACACAAGGAAGATAGAAGCAGAAGACTGGTCACTTATGGGGCATTTGTCTAATATCTAAACATATTAAGAATGATGAGAGCCAGGTTTCTCACTGTATAAATACAACCTAAGAGAAAACTGGAAAGAATCCTGTGTTGCACTGGAATTGGATGTACTTATACAAACTCATGAATTTCCATATATGTAAGAATATAGTTATAAAGGTGTATGTATGTAATGGTGTACACACACACACACACACACACACACACTCCTTGGCTCTGTTCCACCGGGCTCTGGAGCAGCAAACCCTTCAACAGTAGCAAATTGTCCAGATCTTGGCTTTTAAATACCGTGAAATACCTTTCTCCACTAAAAGGAAGCAGAGCTTTTTAAAGAAATGGCTGATTCCAGGATTAAAGCAGATAAAAGATAAAATGAAGTAAGAATATCTTGCACCAGAAAGCAAGGAGGTGCCCAAAAGTGATGGGCTCATCTCTAAAAGACCGTGAAACTAGCTGACAGGGCTCCTGATAGCCAAACTGGGGACAATTCGGATACCAAAATAAAGACTGATAGTTAGAGATTATATTCCATTGAATAAAATAAGAGACTTAAGAATCTATACAGAAATAAACGAAAAGAATTGAAACAGGATAATTATGTAATTTCCAAGTATCTCCTCACAAAATACTTACTAATTATAGTGGAAAAGAGTGATTTTACAGGAGTGACATCTGGCACACAGCACCTTAATCAAATTATCAAAGGTACTAACACTAACACCAGTTAATGGGACAGAAATTAAAATTATATGCTACCTGATAGGATGAAACTAGAAGAGCACAGCATCACTTCTGTGATATTCCTGCCAAAAATACATAACCCAAGAAACATGTTCTACAAAATAACCAGCCTGTAATTTACATACTTGTCAAAGTTGGGAAAGCCAAGGAAAACTTGAGAAACTGTTCCACAGGAAAAATTAAAGAAATGACAGGGGCGCCTGCACTTAGCGTGAAGTCTGCTTGTCCCTCACCCCTGGACTGCTCTCTCAAATAAATAAATAAAATCTTTAAAAAAACCCCAAAAACCTTAAATGACAAAAACAACAAAAGATTCTAATCCGAATTATTTTGTTATGAGGAACAGTACTGGGACAACTGGCAACGTCTGAAAGGATTCTGAGGAATGGATGGCAGAAATATATCAATAAGAATTTCCTGACTCTGATGATTGCATTGTGAAGATGTAGAATATTCTTGTTTGTATGTACCGCATACTCAAGTATAAGGAAGTGAAAGAACATCAGACTGATTGTTTACTCTAGAACAGCTCTGTCCCACTGGCAAATGAGATACCACAGCCACACAGTCACCTGTGCTCAAGAAAGCTGCTCCTCTGATTCCACAGTTCAAGTTATTACCTCCCCAGGCTTTGCCCATCTTTTGAAATTGGGGTACCAGAGATACAATATCAAAGAGTAGAGGACCAGCGGCTGAAATATTTAGGTTTAAGCATTGGTTCTTGGCTTTTTAATGTGACGCTAAGCAAAAAGAAACCCAGCATGCCTTCCCTGCCCAACAGTGACAATAATACCTGCTTCAAAGGAAGAAGGTAAAGAGAAGGTCCTCCACAGCGTTATTATAGTAGTAAAAATCTGTATACACAAAATGCCTAAGAACTGAAGAACGGTCAAACAAATCATGGCACATCCTGATGTGTTTATAAAATCTTTTCATGTCACGAGAAAATGTTCCGTAATTCAGAAAGAATAGGGTCACACACAAAACAGGGATTCAAAAGAAAAAGACTGAGTTCGCAAAGCCTGACCCAACAACCCCGCAAGGAACTGTGCACGATACGGCTTACTTGCCTCAATCTCCTCCGCTACCACGCGGACCAAGCAATGCTCCCCCAAGTGGCCAGCATCCGCCAACCCCGCGGAGATCCAAGTCACACTCCGATGCGTCCGCAACACTCGACGAACACACTCCCTCCATAAGCGGCACACGCTGGGGGCACAAACGCACAAAGCTTGTGAAGGGACGTTCATTTCCTTCTCCAGCCGCTCACGTTAACTCCCGTTAGCCCAGCAGGAGAGAGACTCTTGCGGGATCAAAAATCCCAGAGCGGGTGGCGTTGGGGACGTAGATTCGGAGGGACAACCTGGGCCGGAGAAAACCTTAGGGCGCACCTCGCCCCTGCAGGAAGAGTCCCCGAGACAGGCACAGGGGTACGGCAGGCGTACCTCGCGGGTGGGGGCCTCACTTCGGGGGAAGAAAAGGGAGCCGTGGGACAACCGTGGGTCCCGATGCTGTCTGCCCGCCCAGCCAGCCAGGGCAAGCCCGAAGCATGTCCCGAACTAAGCTTCCCGCCTCCTCTCTCCTCACCCGGCCACCCGCAGCAACGCCTTGGCGGGCAGGAAGGTGAGGACACGCTCCACCACCTCCGCTAGGTTACCCAGCACAAAGGTACTCTGTGGGTCCGCGGAGGAGCCTTGGCGATCACCACCACCATGATCACCACAGCCACCCACCACCTCCATTCCTCACCAACCCGCCGAGCAAACACTACGGCAACTCGGAAGGAACCGTGAGGCCAGCTCAGGACCTCCCAGCCAGCACGCACTGAGCAGGCGCGCGCGCTCCACTTCCGGCCGGTTGGGGGAGACCGAGAGGTGAGCTCCACCCACGTGACTCCAGGCCCCGCGGTTTCCTGCGTCGATCTTGGGGAGGGCGGGCTGGCGCTTCGCTTCTGTTGATCCTCCCGGTACTTTCCATGCTTCCCGCGGGCATAGATGATCCTCCCGGTACTTTCCACGCTTCCTGCGGGCACAGATCCTCCTTCTGTGCTCTCATTGTACTTGCAGCGCTGTATTCCTTGTCGGCACAGAGCTTTCTCTGCTTCTTGAGTTGTAGGAGGAGACTGGGTACTATTTGTCCGTTTGTACAGTACAAATGTCTGTTAATAACGTGAGCCCAATCTTTGAACGGGGAGTATCTGCTTTAAGAATAACTGGCTGTGTGTGGAGATGACCACCTATATTCAACATCTAGTGAATGTCGCCCTCACGCCTTGTGTGAGACGACATAAATACCACCTACCACTGCTGTGAAAACTGGCACCAAACTACACTAGTTCCTCATAGTACCATCAGAGTCACAAGGGAATTATGAAGTTTACGCTTTATATATATATGTATATGTATATATATATATATATATATATATATATATTTTTTTTTTTTTTTTTTTTTCAAAAAAGTTAACTTGACAGTGCGCACAAGCAGTGACAGGGGCAGAGGGAGAAGCAGAATCCCCGCTGAGCAAGGAGCTGGGCTGGACTCCAGCTGGATCCTGGGACGCTGAGATCAGGACCAAAACTGAGGGCAAATGGACAAATGACTGTGCCACCCAGACGCTCTTAGCTTAAAAGGATTATTGAAATACAATTAACTGTTATATTGGTTTCAGGTTTATGATTTAAGAATTCTCTATGTTACTCAGTGGTCACCAAGATCAGTGTACTCTTTAATGTTCACCACCTATCTCCCTATGACCCACCTCACCTCTGGCAACCACCAGTTCTCTGTATTTGAGTCTTTTTAAAATTTGTTCCTTTTGCTTAAATTCCAACATGAGTAAAATCACATGGTCCTTGTCTTTCTGACTTATTTAGCTTTATGGCCTCTAGGTCCAACCATATTGTTGCAAATGGCAAAAAGTTTCTTGTTTTCTGACTGAATAATATTCTACTGTATATAAATACCGTTTCTTTATCCATTCCTCTATCAATGGACTCTTGGGTTGCTTCCCTATCCTGGCTATTGTGAATAAACACTGCAATAAACAAGGGTGCGTATCTTTTCAAATTAGTGTTTTCATTTTCTTTGTATAAAGAATGCATAATACCCAGTAGTGGAATTACTAGATCAGATGGTAATTCTATTTTTAATTTTTTGAGGAACGTCCATACTGTTTTCCACAGTGGTTGTACCAATTTACATTCCCACCAACAGTGCATAATTGTTCCATTTTCTGCAACACACTTGTCATTTCTTGTGCTTGTAATTAGAGCCATTCTGACAGGAATAAAGTAATTATCTCACTGCGGTTTTATTTTGCATTTCCCTGATGGTTAACATTGAGCATCTTTTGTCTGTTGGGTTTTGGCACATTCTCAACTCCAGGCCTACTGAATCAGAATCTGGGGTCAGGGCCCAACAGTCTGAGTTTAACTTTTAACAGTCTGTGACTTGTGCTTTCTTGTGATTCTGATACAAGCTCAGGTTGAGAACCAGATAGAAGGAATGTAAGCACAGCATACACTGCTGTATCCCTATTTAACATCCATTTCTCCTGCTGCTTCCTTACTAACAAAGCCCAGATTTGATCTCCATCTTTTTCTTTTTTAAAGACTTTCATTTATTTGACAGAGAAAGAGAGTGAGAGCGAGCAAGCAAGGGGAGCAGCAGGCAGAGGGAGAGTGAGAAGCAGGCTCCCCGTTGAGCAAGAAGCCCGATGTGGCACTAGATCCCAGGAGGCAGGGATCATCACCTAAGCTGAAAGCTGTCTCTTAACTGACTGAACCACCCAGGTGCCCAGATCCCCACCTCTTGAAGGTAAACACTTAATTGATCTAAACTAGTGGATCTCAAACATTGTGGCCTCAAGACTCTTATATTAAATAAGACAACCCCAAAGAGCTTGTTTATGTGGGTTACGTCCATTAATATTTGCCATATTAAAAATCAAAACATTTTATATAATTCACATAAAATAGTAAATCCAGATTAACAAAGATTGACAAAATAAATTTTTCGTGAAAAAATAACTATGCCCCAAAAGAAGGCATACAAAATGGCTAAAAGACATGAAAAAATGTTCCTCATCATTAGCCATCAGGGAGATTCAAATCAAAACCACAATGAGATACCACCTTCCACCATTTAGAATGGCCAAAATTAAGAAGACAAGAAACAAGTGTTGGAGAGGATGTGGCGAAAAGGGAACCCTCTTACACTGTTGGTGGGAATCAAGTTGGTGCAGCCGCTTTGGAAAACAGTGTGGAGATTCCTTAAGAAATTAAAAACAGAGCTACCCTAGTACCCTGCAATTGCACTTCTGGGTATTTACCCCAAAGATACAGATATAGTGAAAAGAAGGGCCATCTGTACTCCAATGTTCATAGAAGCAATGGCCGCAATCACCAAACTGTGGAAAGAGCCAAGATGCCCTTCAACAGACAAATGGATAAAGAAGATAAAGTCCACATATACAACGGAATATTATGCCTCCATCAGAAAGGATGAATACCCAATTTTTGTATCAGCATGGACGGGAATGCAGGAGATTATGCTCAGTGAAATAAGTCAAGCAAAGAGGCAATTAATATATGGTTTAACTTACTTGTGGAGCATAAGGAATAACATGGAGGACATTAGAAGGAAAGGAAGAGTGAATTAGGGGAAATCAGAGGGGGAGATGAACCATGAGAGACTGGACTCTGAGAAACAAACTGAGGGTTTTGGAGGAGAGGTGGGTGGAGGGTTAGGTGAGCCTGGTGGTGGGTACTGTGGGGGGTACATATTGCATGGAGCACTGGGTGTCGTACATAAACAATGAATCTTGGAACACTGGAAAAATAAAATAAAATTTAAAAGAAATTAACTATGCCCCCCCTTCACCCAATAGTGAAGAGTTGTGGCATCACTTTACATTTTGCACACCTCTAATTTCTGGCTTAACAGAAGACAGGTGGATCTGCTTTGGAATTCCACTTGTTGTACCATCACACTGTGTGGCCTCTGGAAAAGTCCACTGTACACTTGTGTGAAAATAGCAAATAATGCTTCAGCAAAATAATTTTTACCTTAAAAACCTCCCCCCGGCACTAGGGGTCTCCTGAGCTCCCCAAACATACACTGAGAACCACTTGTCCAAACTAATCATGATTTATTCTTTTCATCAGCCATTAGTTTAGGGGTGGACACAAGCCCCAGTTCTAGCCAAGGAAAAGTGAAGAACAATATGCTTGGGCAGGCAAGGGAGGCTTCTAAAAGACAAGACCATTATCTACCTCTGGACAGAGTAACACAGTTACAACATCCAGACATAACATTAAATACAAAGATGAAGCCAACATGGAAAAATCTCAAAGTAGCATAGCAGAGGCCAGATGTATCAGGCCTGGAGTTTTCTGACTTCAGGACTTCTTGTGAGATAACTTGATACTTTCGAGTAAGGCCAAGGGAATACTAAGGAAGGAGCAGACTATAATAACTGAGGAAAATAGGGACAACTATGGAGAAAGCAGCACTTGGATTTATATTAAGGAATGAGAGTGGGAGAGGGAAAAGGTTGAGGAAAACCTGAGTATACCAAGTCTTTGCACACCATTTCCAGGTTCTCTAGCTTTCTCTTGTTAAATCAATCTGCCTCTGTTCCTCTCAACCCTCTCCTCACCCCATCCCACCATATATAAATCCTATTTTTAAAAAATTCACTCTTGGCTTCAGGTGTTTGTATTTCTATTATCTCTTATGAGGGAAAAGTAACAAAGTTATTTTTTAAATGGTTCTTTATTCATAAACTTGATGCAAGTTTACAAAATTTACTGTACATTGCCAAATAAATCTGCAATGAAAAATAAAACCCCCAAAAAACAAAGCATGCCAAATGTGCAGCTGTCAATCTGTTAACCATCAGGATATTAAAGAATTCAATAATGTATTCAAGATTTAGCCTTAGGTTTAAGGAGCTTTAATGCTTTAAAGAATTCTGCCTGGTCACTTATTATCTCAGCAACTGGCAATCAGAACTTTATACAAATGTAACCAAGTAAACAAAAATTCCGGAAAATTTTTCTATTGTTCTCTTAACCAAAATAGAACAAAAAGAAATTAAACACACACAATAATGCAGAAGTGCCAAGTTTCTCTGATGTGGTTTACAAAGTTAAAAATTGAAACTTAGAGCAAATGCATAGGAAACACTTTTGAATTTTCTAACTTGTTTGTGCAGAAAATGTGCTTCTGGACTTCATTTTAAAAGTGCTTAATAACTAGAATTTACTTTTAAATCAAACTTGGGTATACAAAAAAAATCTATCATCAACCAAACAGGATTGATTCAGGGAAGGCAATAAAATGGAGGTACACTGATTTGAGTCAGGTTTTATAAAAGAATGAACACATGTAGAGTTCCTATTAGTCTTTCAATGCAAAAGCCATGGTTATGACAATAGCAAAAATTTAAGAGTCTCCAAATTAGATAACTTTCTGTACGTCCCTGGGCAGCTTTTGCCCAAGGATTCTTTGTGCCAATCACCTTACAAGTTTATTAGTTTAAAAATGATTGCAACATCCCGTTAATAAAATGGAAACATAAAATAAAATGATTTAGTATTTTAAATAACTTCAAGCTCTATACTGCAGTTCTTCATAAGAAATACTGAACAAGAAGGAGATTCAGCCCAGCAAGACTCTGATGCCCCAGTGGAAATTATTACTTAATTTACACAGCCTTGCTTTGCTTTGCCTAAAGAGTACAAGTCAATTAAGAGCATATCTTCAGGAAACAATTCATCTCTTCACCTAGCCATAAAAATGTTTAACAATTTAATGACTAGGCTTCCTGTCATTATTTTGGCAGTATCAAAAAATGGTTTTAACTTGAAAAAGCTACTGTGATTTAGAAGACCTTAAATTTTCTAAACCAATATTAAACATCAATTAAACTTTTATTGACTCTAAATGGAACCGTGTATTGCAAGTCCTCATAACATATGAGCTCAATATGGGAGAGTTACCATATGGTCACAACTTCTGTAACCTGATGCTGACTTGTCTGCTTAACAGATTTTTCAAGAAAAGGAGATCATGAGTGGCCAGTATGTGTATTTATCACAAAAAATACAGTAAAGGCCCCACTGCTCAGTCCAAGATACCTAAAATGATCAAAATGAAAAGGCCATAACTCATACAGGATATCAATTGACAGATTATCCACTAAAATTATCTATTAGCTAATGTCTTCGGTACTGCTGTTAAAGGGGCACTCAAAGCTTGTGTCTGCATGTTGGAAAGATTTTCTTTAAAGCAACATTGGTCCACATACGGCAGTCAACATATTTAGCCATCTTCCTTTGGAGGGGTGTACCAGCCTGAAACACAATGGGAAAAAAAGTTAAAATACCTTAAATCAACTAGGAGAAATGGCATTTCATTTAAGGTTATAGCTACTTTCTACTTTCTCTACTCATATTTTCCTTGTTTAAACCTGTTGTAAAAATTAAACTTACACTTGAGTTGGTAATATAGCATTTCAATATGTGCACAATATAAAAGTTATTTTCTATGAATAATCTGTATTTGAGTTCTCAACATAAAATTTCTATAGTAATCGAATTTCTAGCTAAAGATGATAGCATGGAACAATAGTCTACAAGCTAGGTTTTATCTTCTATTTCAATTGTGTAAAAATAAACCTCACTAAAAATAACTATCCCTCAAACCAAATGCTGGCATTTTAAAGTAAGAAGAATGTTGATTGTCAGTAATGCAATGATACCATTTCAGCAGTGAGGAAGTCATCTCAGCAAGTGCAGTGACTATGCCTAGGATCAGAGCTAGCAGCAAAAACCAACCTAGAACCCATTTCCTGATTCTGAATCTACTGTTCTTTGCCCAAAGCTAAGCTTATACACACCCACGCTTTCTAAAATACATTTCCATAAACATTTTTGAATGCTGACCACAATGTTTGCTTCAACAAAAAATAAATAAAAGAGAAGAAAAAATGCCCAGACAACAAAAATCTAAGCTTTCTATAGAAAGGCTAATTAAATGAAGTACTGCTTAGCAATGAAACGGCCATTTGAACAGTATGAATATACCAAGAAATGTGGAGCATCCACATGGTTACGAAGTACTATACAAGTACCTGTGGATCTACTAATTTAGTGTGCTGTGAATTATTATTATGAAAACCCAGTCTTGCCCTCAGGTTTTATCATTTCCTTCTTCAGAGGCCTGAACTGTTTCAAGTATTATTCTTTCAGAAATAGTCACTGAAAAAGTAGAGTTTGCTTTGTAATTAAAATAAAAGTGAGTAGAAAGCACAGATATTAAGTCACAAGCTACCACATTTCTAGTAAAGAACACTTTACTGTAAATACTCTCCTTAAAGAAAACTAGTTCTTATTTATTTACTCTGCACAAAAAAGCACCAGTTTTACTACCATGGCTATAATCAATATCTTGTTGTCAGCACTTAGTTACAAAGCACCATGCAAATGCACTATTCTTTTTCCTCACAAGTTTGGCAAGACCGATATGTTTTTTTAGAGATGAGGAAACAGAGGCTGAGAGGTAATGGGACTTGCTCAGAGATGCAGAGCTAATGAGTAACACAAATGGCACTTGAAAAATCAGTCTTCTAATTCCAAATCCACCTCACTGTTTGAGACAATAACTGAAAACATGCATTGTGAATACAAGCAAAATTTAAAGCAGAATAAAGTTTATGACAGATATTTTAAGTTTTTAAAACTTACAACTCAAATACTCTTAAGTGTATGTATACATACTGAAATTACAACTATTTTTACCATGAGAGACTATGAACTCTGAAAAACAGTCTGAGGGTTTTGAAGGGGCGGGGGATGGGAGGTTGGGGTACCAGGTGGTGGGTATTATGGAGGGCACGGATTGCATGGAGCATTGGGTGTGGTGCAAAAACAATGAATACTGTTACACTGGAAATAAATTTTAAAAATTTAAAAAAAAACTATTTTTACTTGAATAAATAAATGTGTGTAACCATCAAAGAGCATTAAGTAGTCTGAAGATGTTTCAGAAACAGCTGGTTCAGGATCCTGATTACATTTACTCAGTATCAGCAAGAACTCCACCTGTACAATTGCCTTTAACTCAGCTCCTACCCTAATATCATACATTTCAAATGAGTAAAGTGATCCATTCACTAATCTACTGAAAAATCTTGACTCTGACTCAGGTTCTCAGTCCAAGTATTTAGGATACAAAGAGTTTTGTGTGCATCCTCAAGTTAAGTTAAACTTTTTCACTGTGGTAATAGTACTTTAAGAATTTTTTTTTTTAGTACTTTAAGAAATTAAAGCAAAAACAAAAATAAACAGGGTAAGTTATCAATAATATCTTATATAAAACTTCTATAAATGGTAATAAATACTTATTGAATTAAACGTACCATTTTTCTCATGTATCTGTACAATGGAATTATAGGACTGTTGGGCTCTTGCCAGATTATACTGATTCTGAAAGAGAATTATACATTTTAAATAAAAACTATAAGTAGATGAAAATCACTGCAAATAACTTATGGATGCATCACCACTATGCTTAAAAGAACACATGAAACTGAATTATATTTCCATTTCAAAAATAATTTTCACTTCTCAATTCCATTATTCTCTACCACTTTAGGGGAACAAAACCAAAGTTGTACCACAATAAAAATCTATTTACACTTAATTCATTTTTATAAATCCTCTTACCACTGGACAAGTATAAAGCTTTATAGTTCTAGTACCCCTTTCCACTGATGAATCAAGGTAAAGAACGCTATTTGGACATGAATAAAACGCTCTCTTCCTTGTAACTTCCACCCAAAAAACAACAACAACAAAAAAACAAAACCAAAAACAAAATCTGACCTTCAGGTAAGGTAACCTTAAGCTTTAAGGACTATGTGTATCAATGACATCTTTTTTTTTTTTTAAGATTTTATTTATTATTATTTATTTGACAGACAGAGATCACAAGTAGGCAGAGAGAGAGGAACGGAAGCAGGCTCGCTGCCAAACAGGGAGCCCGATGCAGGGCTCGATCCCAGGACCCTGGGATCATGACCTGAGCTGAAGGCAGAGGCTTTAACCCACTAAGCCACCCAAGCAACCCCATCAATGACATCTTCAGTTAAAAATCTAATATCATAAGTGGCACTGAGGCATTACTAAAGGAGTCCTCTTGTACTAAAGAGTTTCTTGTATCTACTTAAGATTATATTAATCATGTATAGCTTATTGTTATTAGACACCATACCCTGCTTTTCCTCCCAACAAATGGTAGGTAGCATGCTACAGATATTGTTCTACCCCTTTTCTTACTTAACATATCTTGGACCTTGTTCCCCCATCAGTGTGCAAAAAGCTTCATCTGTTTTTTTTTTTTTTAATTAATTTTTTATTTTTTATAAACATATATTTTTATCCCCAGGGGTACAGGTCTGTGAATCACCAGGTTTACACACTTCACAGCACTCACCAAAGCACATACCCTCCCCAATGTCCATAATCCCACCCCCTTCTCCCAAACCCCCTCCCCCCAGCAACCCTCAGTTTGTTTTGTGAGATTAAGAGTCACTTATGTTTTGTTCATCTGTTTTTTTAAATCATGAAATATTCCACTGAATGGAGAGTCAAACATTTTATTAATCCCCAAATGGTGGACATTTAGGTTGTTTGCTACAATGTAACCGTGAGCAACTCTGCAGAAGTATTTCCAAAGCACTGGTTAAAAGTCCTTGAGTTTCAAAACTGCTGGGCCAAGACATACATGCCTTTGTAATCTTGAGGTGTTGCTAAGATAGCTCTCTACAAGACTGTATAAATGGGCTTGCCTACCTGCTATGTGTGAGAACGCCTCTACATGGCTTCACCAGAGTGCTCTTATAAACCTTTGTTATTTGTGACAAAATCAGAGGTGGAAGATGAACATAGTGTGGGTTTGATTGCATTTCTATCTCTGAGGGAGGCTGAGTTTATTTATCTCCAAATG
The DNA here is from genome assembly GCF_009829155.1 of Mustela erminea. Lineage (NCBI taxonomy): Eukaryota > Metazoa > Chordata > Mammalia > Carnivora > Mustelidae > Mustela > Mustela erminea. Next base: position 28,482,742 of record NC_045618.1, read on the forward strand.
TTCAGAAGCCATTCATTTCTATTTCTGCAAATGGATGTTTTGTAACTTTTTCTTTTTCTAGAGTGTAGCCTTTTTCAGTTTCTAAGAGCTCTTTAAAAATAGTAAAACCCTCCTATAATGTATCTGAAAAACATAAAACATGCCATAATGCTATCTCCAAGCTAATGAAAAGTAGTGTTTTTTAGTTGGTCTACATGTTCAAAGGACAAAAATACAATAAAAATAGATTATATATGACAAAATACATATAAACTGAAACTTGCAAATGATCAAGAAGCAGTCACTTCCTAACCCTACCGCCCACTTACAAGATAGGAAGAGAAAAATAAGAACATTAGCCTTCCCCACTCTCAGTTGTCAATAGCATGATCTTCAATTACTAGTTTAAAGAGACTGCCAAGGCAGAGACTTTCCCCTAAACAGGGAGTTAGCCCCTTCTGTTTTCTACTTCACTGACCTTATTAACCCCTTCTTTCTACTTTCTTCCAGCTTACTTGACTGTCCTTTCTAACACTGAGCTAGAGTCTTGGTTCATTTTTATTCTTTTTTTTTTAATGGATTTTAGAGCAAGGAGTATTCCCTCTGAGCTCTCATTTAATTTCCAGTATGCAGTGATTTCACTATTGCTGTTCTCTAGCTATTCTGCAGTTTTCATTTTCAAAGCCCCATTAAGGGCTATTTCAGTTTTGTAATTCCACAAAAGGAACATTTGTTTTCCGATTTTGTTATTATAGTTTTTAATTTAATTAGGATTCGAGAATGACACCTGTCTTTTTTCTACTTTCAAAATTTGAAGTTTTCTTCATTGACCAGTATTAGTTTCATGAATGTTCCAGACAGAGAGAGAGATGAAAGAGAAGGAAAGAGGGACAGAAAGAAAATTTTAGTATTTCCATTATGGTTCAGTTCTAAGTATTTTTAAATTTTTGTATGATTTTTTAAAAGATTTTCTTTTTTTATTTGACAGAGATAGATAGCTAGAGAGGGAACACAAGCAGGTAGAGTGGGAGAGAGAGAAGCAGACTCCCTGCTGAGCAGGGAGCTGGTGGCAAGCCTCGATCCCAGGACCCTGGGATCATGACCTGAGCTAAAGGCATTCATAGATTTTTTTTTTTTAACCATGATTTACAATTGTGTTTAATTTCCAAATTAATGTGGATTTTTTAAATTAACTTTCCATTGCTGAGTTTTAACCTTAATTGCATTATATTCAAATTCTATGGCTTATTTTTAAATATGAATTTATGATTTTTCCCATATTTCATAAATGCTTGGGAAAGATGTAGTGCCTAACTATTGGGCATAGAGTCCTACAATCATCCATTTGACCTAGCTTAATTTGTTGTTCAAATCTTCTACGTCTTTCACATATTTAACTTACCATGAACAAGGTACATTAAAATCTCTCATTATGATGGTGACTTTGTCAATTTCTCCTCTGGTTTCACCACTTTTAAGTAGAGTAAACAGATTATTATTACTATATTAGTTTTATCACATTTTTAACCTATATTTTGATGCTATTTTTTTAAGTAAAGTAAGTAATTATTACATCCTCCTAGTGATGGACTTTGATCATTAGGGAGTCTCTAATGCTTCCTGCTCGAAAATTCTACTTAGATACTATATAGCCATGTCATTTTTTTTTTTTTTTTAGTGTATACTGGCATATATTTATCAGCTTCTCTCCTTAAAACAACAACAAAAACTTCTCAATCTTTTTCTAGCCTCACAATTTTTTAAAAAAGATTTTATTTATTTGAGAGAGAGAGAAAGCATGTAAAAAAGAGAGAGAACATTAAGTGGAGGAAGAGCAGAGGAAGAGGGAGAAACAGGCTCTTCCCTGAGCAGGGAATGTGATAGCGGGCTTGAGCCCAGGACCCTGCGATCATGACCTGAGCTGAAGGCAGACACCCAAACGACTGAGCCATGCACATGCCCCTCTAGCCTCACAATTTAAACATACTTACTAGAAACTGCTAGATTTTGTTTTATTAACTCAATCTAACTGGTAACTTCAGTCCATTTATACTTGTGACCTGCCTTTACCACCTTACTTTCTGGTTTCTATTTCTCTTGATTTTTAACATAATTTTATTATCTCTGCCTGGAGTTCCAATAAGACATTTTAGACCTCAATTTGATCGTCACCTCTCAACTTCTACCATAATGTCTATTCTCATGTTCTTTTCTGTATGACATTATGATTTATTTCTTCTAACCAATTAATTCTCCCTTCTGATACCCATCTATTGTTTCTGATTTCAACTATATTTTCATTTCTGTAAATTCTATTTCATTCTTTTTCAGATTGTCTCATTATTCCTGATGGTCTCATTGTTGGAACAATTTTAGGATTCTTTTTTCTTTTTCTCTACATTATGTTTTTCACATAACTATTCATTTTCTCATAACTATAATATCTGAAGTCTCTATTCTGTGTGTCTGATTATTTCAAAACTAAAGTCTTTGGGAATATATATCTCATTTATTGTTTCTACCCATTCTCGTGTACACTGGCTTGTTTGCTTGTGATCCTTCATGATTCACATGTGCTTGATCTTAACTTTTAAGAATGCTGTAGGTCTAAATCAGAAAAGCTTTCCTCAGAAGAGTATTTATGTCTGCTTCTGATAAGAACTGTGGATACAACCAACTTGAGAGCATTTTAGCCTCCTTGGAGAATTTCAGGATTACGTAAAGGTCTCACATTTGGCTTACCAACCTCACTCATTTATAAATAAAAGACAGTACAGGTAGCACCTCCCCATCTCCCTTAAAGAAAAAACTAAAAGCCAGATCTCTCATCTGAATGGGATCACTCACCAGAGTGTAAAAATTTGATGTCTTACTATATAATCACTCTACTGACATGTTTAATACACATAAAATATGTACATTATTAAGAAATTCTAGTTAAATGTAGTTAAGCAATTCACTAGATCGTCTAAAAATGTTATTTTATTTCAGTGTGAAGAAATAGCCATTAAAAGAGCTCAAGTAAAACCATTATTATATAGTACTATACCAAATAAATGATTTTCATAATAGCCTTTTAAATTTTTTGCTTCTTCTGTGAGCGAAGATTGTAGTGAACTCATGTTCTGATGTGCAATACAGTTATAAATACACATTTAAATTTAATATTATTTGGATAGGCATCTAGCACAAAATTCACACAGACCTTTAGGAACATCCAAATTTTTTAATAAGTTAAGTCAGGATAATTTCCATCAACAAATATTTTTGCAAAATATACTAACTTTAGAGTCTTATCCTTGGTCCATTTAACTGTTTACAGATAACTACAATTAGACCTGGAAAGAGGTTTCTGACATAGTGAATAAAGAACAGAACTCCATGGGTAAGAGTATATATATAAAAGTAATAACACCAGACTGGTTCCAATCCTCATTCTGCCAGCTGTCACCTTACACAAGTTATCTAACTTACATGTGCTTCAGTTTTATCATCTACAAAATGAGGACAATAATAATATCTAAGGTCAGCAAAAGGATTGAAATAGTACCTACAAGTAAGAAGTTTAGATCAGAGCCCAGCATATAAATGCTCACTGGAAATTAACTACTATAACATGATCTCAATTTCGGGAAACTTCAACATAAATATAATTTTTAACTTATTAGTATGTTCATACCAATATTAGATTTAAAATTATAGACATTTTTACCTATAGTAAGAATAACAAAGACTAAAAGAAGAAAAAGCCTCATAAGGTAACAGAAAATATGTGATCTTCTTAATAAAAGTACCTTATTTGCTCCAAACTGCACTCTGGCTTTGCCTTTGACTAATGTGGCATTGATCTGCATGATAACTGATTCTATTGAGTAGGCACTGCTCCAGCCCTATAGGAAGAAGAAAACACTTTCGTAACACACAATGGTACTTTTGATTTCCACTTTGGAAAACTTAATAAAATGGCACATAACAGCTTGACAACAGCAAGACCATGTTAAGAAGTCTGTATACAAAAGAAAAAAGTAAAGTTTGACTGTTCCTGAAATCTTATATAAAAAAAAAAAATCCCCCTATGTTCTAAGTATCAAACATAAGCAAATTATAACCTTATAGAGAAACTGTTCTTGCATAGATTAAGTGCACACACTTGCATAGATTAAGAACCAAGTACCGTGTCATTTTATTGGTTTGCCCTAAGTAGCTTTTCATTACTAAAAGTAGGTGCTCTTCAAAAAAATTTTTTTAAGTAGGTGGTATTACATCAGAGCTTTTCCACTTCAAAATCTAATTTACATCACCAAAACACTCCATTGAGACTGAAAAAATATGAGTACCATAAGAAAATAGTCACCTGTTTTGTGAGAAGTTCCATACATAGTGCTCCACCGCCCAACACATACCTTAAAAAGAGAAAAGAAATCATATTTAATTCTCTAGATCTCAATGTTCCTTCTTAATTTTTAAAGGACCACCACTAAGAAGTATGCATACAAGTAAAGGTTAGAAGATAATATGCAAAAATGAGAACAGTGGTTAGTTACGGCTCTAAGAATAAAAGGGTAGTTAAAAATTTCTAATGTCAGCCCTTTATTACAGTCTTAATTTTTTTTTTTAAATAATGGTTCTTAGAAACAGAATACCAAAGACTCTAAGGACATCAGAAACTAGGACTGTAGCCCTAAATATTCCAGAGAATAGGAATGTTATATTCATCTGAAAATTTCTCTACCATCATGTTAGTCAATAGCACCAACTTCACCGTATCTATAATAATAAACAGAATACGGTATTTGATGGTTAAATTGCTTTTATTCACACTTTTGTGAGGATCAAATCGTTATTTATGATCATATAGAGCCTCTCTCTAGGACTCCTCAATTTCTCTAATCCTGAGAACTGTTCTTTGAACCAGACAAATTTTGGGAATTTCCCAGATCTCTTTTAGGAAATCCTTATATAGATCAAGATTATTCAACTTTTTAACCCTTTCTCAAACAAAATAATTTCATTTCTCCTTTAATGTTATTTTAAGCTTCAAAATATATGAAATACATGCCTAAAAGAAAATCAAGGCAAAGGAAATTATAGAAGAAAGATGATAAATCTCGAAAATACACAAGCTAAGACCACAAGTCTGATTAGATCTAAGTGAACACTGAGTCCATTACAAACTTTTTTTGTCCTCTGGGACTTTGCCCAGGCCTTTCCCTTGCTTAACATTCCTCTGGCTCCCTACTATTCCAAATGTCCTCTTTTCCTCCAATAAAACTTGACAAGACAATTCTAGCCTGTAAGTTTTGCAATCTGGCTACCCAAATGCATCCTTGTGTTGACTAAACCAAACCACAGAAAAATAAGGAATCTAAAAACTTCTACTGTAGATCATTATTATTAGTCATAGTGCAATTATTTGATAATGGAAATTATTCAATAATTCCCACATCCTGGAGAATTTAAGCAAGTGTCTCCCTTACGGGACTGCACCAAACTCTGGGAACTTCCACAGATAATGTTTATAAGAGGGAAAGAAAAACACTTCAAAACACTAAATTTAGGTGGAGAATCAGGAGATTTTAAACTTCCTTGTATATTCTCCTAGATCTCTAAAACACAGAAATCTATATCCAGTCATTTGACTTTCCCACTAGGCTCAAAGAGTATCTTGTATATAGTGGCTTTAAATAAAGCACTTGCTGCTTTAACAGAATTAGAAGATCCATGTTTTGATCTGGGTTTTGGTTTCTCCACAAAACTGTTCAAATTCTAATAATCTGTTAATGAGTTAACACTATTCTTGATCCTTACACTACAGAAATGCTAAATATAGACAGGTACTCAGGGGCTGATCTTAAGAAAAGGAGTTATGTGGACCAGCCTAGGTTACAAATTATCCAAGTACCACCTTTCTTTTTTTTTTTTTTTTAACATAATTTTATTTTTTCAGTTTCCAAGATTCATTGTTTATGCACCACACCCAGTGCTCCCTGTTATACATGCCCTCCTTAATACCCAGCACCAGGCTTACCCATTCCCCCATGCCCCTCCCTTCCAAAACCCTCAGTTTGTTTCTCAGAGTCCACAGTCTCTCAAGCTTCATCTCCCCCTCCGGTTTCCCCCAATTTTTAACATTCCACTCTTCATTCTGGGGATGGAGAGTCTTTCAGGTGGGAAGGAGGCAAGTTTTTGTACTCATGAGCCAAAAGAAAGTACATTTTATACAAAGCCATAACTACGCAAATGTCTGTTGGATGTCTAAACAAAAAAAAACCAGTTCTCGTACCTACATAAAAAGTGAGGTAAATAAAATTTTCCTTAACATCTATTAGCAGCACATATACCTAACCTAAAAGGAGTGATTGATTTTACTTCCACACTGAATCACATTCATTTTATTAATATATGCTCCAAACCCTTATTGCTCTTTGTCTTCAAATAGTTCTTGCTAAATATTAAGACAATTCAAGGATAGTAGAATAAAAAAATTTAAGGATCATTTAAAGATAATGTGCCACAAACACAAGCACAGTAATATTTTCAACTTAAAAAAACTTCAGCTGTGCTGGCGAGGATGCGGAGAAAGGGGAACCCTCCTACACTGCTGGTGGGAATGCAAGCTGGTGCAACCACTCTGGAAAACAGCATGGAGGTTCCTCAAAATGTTGAAAACAGAACTGCCCCATGACCCAGCAATTGCACTACTGGGTATTTACCCTAAAGATAGAAACGTAGTGATCCGAAGGGGCACGTGCACCCGAATGTTTATAGCAGCAATGTCCACAATAGCCAAACTATGGAAAGAACCTAGATGTCCATCAACAGATGAATGGATAAAGAAGATGTGGTATATATACACAATGGAATACTATGCAGCCATAAAAGAAATGAAATCTTGCCATTTGCGACAACGTGGATGGAACTAGAGCATATCATGCTTAGCGAAATAAGTCAAGCAGAGAAGGACAACTATCATATGATCTCCCTGATATGAGGAAGTGATGATGCAACATGGGGGCTTACGTGGGTAGGAGAAGGATAAATGAAACAAGATGGGATTGGGAGGGAGACAAACCATAAGTGACTCTTAATCTCACAAAACAAACTGAGGGTTGCTGGGGGAAGGGGGGGTTGGGAGAAGGGGGGTTGGGTTATGGACATTGGGGAGGGTATGTGCTTTGGTTAGTGCTGTGAAGTGTGTAAACCTGGCAATTCACAGACCTGTACCCCTGGGGATAAAAATATATTATATGTTTATAAAAAATTAAAAATTAAAAATTAAAAAAAAAAAAAAAACTTCAGCTGTGAGGTACCTGGCTGGCTCAGTCAGTGAAGTGTGCGGCTCTTCATCTTGGGGGGCTATAAGTTTGAGCCCAGTGCTGGGTTTAGAGATTACTTAAAAATAACACCTTTGACATGTAATAATAAAAAGACATATGTGGTTGCTGAATGGGATGATCTTAATTGCACATGTAACGTAGATGTAATAACATTCCCATCAAGTAAAATACTAAATATTTTGCTTCAGCAAAGTAATGTGTTTCAAGAAAAAATATTATGGTTTTAGAAATGCATAAAACAGATTAAAGACATTCCTTGAATGAAGCCCTATGAGGTGTTTGGCAGAATCTCTGAGAATTAAATGCTTCTAAGATGCATTTTTGATTATTGTTGATTATCTAGGTTATTTCATAAAAATCTGGGGAGAGATAACTTAATTTTAGAAAACTGTTCCTTGTCAATCACAATACAGATTTTTGTCATGAAAATACAACTGATGTTATTTCATAAAGGTACATTTGATTCTCCACTTTTAGAAAAGTTGACATCAAATATTATATTATAACTTAATATTGACAAGTTGTGCCTCCACTATCAAATTAATTTCAGAACTCCTGATTGTGAATGTGTGTGTCAGTGAATTTTTTTTTTTCTTTTTCTGGGCTCATTTGCACTGATTATAATACCTGGGTGCTGCATTAAATGAGTTAAATTGAAAAAAAAAATAATAACACCTTTAAGAATAATAAATCAAAACAAAAAACAAATGAACAAAACAAATAAAAAACCCCAACCAAACAAACAAAAAATAGCTTCAGTTTCCAAAGTTGTATAGCAAAACTTTATCCCTAAACCTGAGCCTCTTCAGGCCATTCATAATCTTCATTATACTAGGAAATTCTTGCAAGAATGTTTGCTAGCTAACTGCCCCATCCACAAGCTAGCATGATCATTTAAACTGCACTTTTGAGGGGACAAGAGAAACCATTCATCAGTAATAAAGTATTTATACAACATGATTAAGTGATCCTGAAAAAGAGATGGGAAATGTAAAATGTTTATATTATAGCCAAATTCTAGACTATAATCACATTAAAATTAAAAAAAAAAAAAGGAAGGCTTACCCAAGCCATGTAAAACGGTCATGACCCTCCCCTTTCTTCAGGTAAGGAAATAAACTATAGATTATAAGAACAGAGCCTTTAGATAGGAATAAAAGAAACTGCCAGCACTTAAAACCAGACTATTAAAGACATGTTCCCTTAATACAGACAGAAATAATCCATGGTCATCTAGAAATAGAAATACTCTCTTCATGGACGACTGGGACACAAATAATAATTGGTATTATATCAACCAATAAAGAAAGCATTTTCAGTTGTCTACAAATAGCCACTCAAAATGTATTAATGAGATAAAAAAGAAATAATCTTTATGATTCTCTCTCAAGTTACTATACTCTGATTTGAACTAGGCAAGAAAGATCAAAGTACTGATAGCTCATTAAAATAGCTCATAAAAATACCAAGCCTTGGTGGGACGGGGCAGGAGTGTACCTGGGTGGCTTAGTCAGTTAAGCATCTGACTTTGGCTCAGGTGGTGATCTCAGGGTCCTGGGGCTGAGCAGGGAATCTGCTTGTCCCTCTGCCCCACCCTCTCTACTCATGCACTAGCTCACTCTCAAATACATAAAATCCAAAAATATTTTTTTTTTTAAAGATTTTATTTATTCATTTGACAGAGAGAGAAATCACAAGTAGGCGGAGAGTCAGGCAGAGAGAGAGAGAGAAGCAGGCTCCCGCCGAGCAAAGAGCCCGATGCGGGGCTCGATCCCAGGACACTGAGATCATGACCCGAGCCGAAGGCAGCGGCTTAATCCACTGAGCCACCCAGGCGCCCCTAAAATCCAAAAATATTATAGGAAAAGTAAACCAAGCCTGGGAATTACAGATTACCCTAAATTGTGTATATCTTCCTAACTTACTGTAATTCTCTATCTCATTCATTGACTCACAAATATTTACTACACATTTATATACTGCAAACTGAGCCAGAGTATACACTGAAGAAAACTGACAGGACACTGTGCATTATGATGTGTACCTTCTAGTTAAGATTACAGATGTTAAACGAATAATACAAAGCAGGGAAGGGGGACTCAAAGTTCTAGGAGAAGGAATAACTGGGGGGGGGTGTGTTAAAAAATGTGGTAGTCAGAAACAGCATCTGTATGAGTAATGCACAAGTTGAGATTTGTAGGAGTTAAAAGGGTGGGTGGGAGTAAAATTCTAAGCAGAGGAATGTATGTTTAAAAAAGGTTATAAGGAAAAGAAGAGTTTGCTGGGTACTGGGGGCTGAAAGACATTCAGTGGGGCACCCACTTTGAAAGCAGAGTAGTACAAGAGGATGAGAAAGAAAGCCAAGGACAAGATCACAGACAGCCTGTAGAACATGGTAAGGGCACCAACCTGTAAGAGCAAACAATGGAAAGACATGGAAGAGTTTAAGCAGGAGAGCAATATAATCAAACACACACTTACAAAAGATCACTTTAAAAGCTTACATGAGGGAAGGAACATAAGCAGGAGTCTGGTCAGAAATCCTCTGAAGTGGGCCATGTGAGAACTGATAGTAGTAGCAACAGAAATGGAGACAAGTAACTGGATCTGGGAACTCGCTGAGAAGGAGAATCAGAGGACCGATGTGGGAATGGAGGGTATAAAGAAGAACTCCTATGTTCAATAACTGAGATGGGGACCAGGAAAGGAGACTGGAAAGAAGACTTCATGGTTTCATGCTATAGAGTTAGAGATGCCTATGTACGAGACATTCAAGTACAGGTGTCAAGGCAGGCAGATACTGGGAGCAGAAAAGACATAAAACATGATGTATGAAACCTGGGAGTCACTGACATAGGAGATATTTTGAAAGCCATGGGAGCTTTTTCAAAAATGCTACTAGACTAAGTGGACCTTTACACAAAACTCTCTGACTTAAATCTCATACCTTATACAAAAGTTAACTCAAAATGATTCAGACTTACCTATAAAATGTAAAACCATAAAACTTTGAGAAAACACAAAACAGGAGAAAATCATCAGGATCTAGGACAAGGCAAAGAGTTCTTAAATTTGACACCAAAAGCATAATTCATAAAAGGAAAAACACCTATAAACTGAACCTCATCAAAGCTAAAACATTTTTTGCAAGACACAAGATATAAAAAAAAAATCTGTTGTGTTTCCATATACTAGTAATGAAATAGAAGAAAGAGAAATTAAGAGAATGATCCCATTTACAATTGTATCCAAAAGAATAAAATACCTAGGAATAAATTTAACCAAGGCGGTAAAAGACCTGTACTCCAAAATTCTAAGACACTGGTGAAAGAAATAGAAGATGACACAAATAAATGGTAAGATATACTCATGAACTGGAAGAATATTGTTTAAATGCCCGTATTATCCACAAACAATCCATAGATGCAGTGCAATCGCCATCAAAATACCAATAGTGTTTTTCACAGAACTAGAACAAAAATTCTTAAGATTTGTGTGGAACAACAGAAGACCCAGAATAGTCAAAGGAATCTCAAGAAAGAACCACAAAGCTGGAGGAATCACAATTACACATTTCAAACTATGCTATAAAGCTATAGTAATGAAAACAGTATGGTACTGGCACAAAAAGAGACACCCAGATCAATGGAACAGAATAGAGAGCTCAGAAATAAACCCACACATACATGGTCAATTAATCTATGACAAAGACAAGAATACACAATGGGGAAGAAAGACCATTTCTTCAATAAACAGCTTCAGGAAAACTGGATAGCTAGCTACATGCAAAAGAATGAAACTGGACCATTTCTTACATCATACACAAAAAGAAACTCAAACGGATTAAAGACCTAATTGTAAGACCTGAAACCATAAAACTGCTAGAAGAATTTTTGATAATAAAAAAAAAAACTGCTAGAAGAAAACATAGGCAATAAACTCATAAATCATCCTCAGCAATATTTTTCTGGCTGTCTCCCAAGCAAAGAAAACAAAAGCAAAACTAACAATGGGGACTACATCAAACTAAAAAGCTTTTGCACAGCAAAGGAAACCATCAATAAACAAAAAGGCAACCAGTATACAGGAAAAAATATTCACAAAATGATACATCCAATAAGGGGTTAATATCCAAAATATATAAAGAACTCGTGCAACTCAAGGCCAAAAAACCCAATAATCCAATTTAAAAATCAGTGGAGAACCGGAACAGACATTTTTTCCAAAGAAGACCTAGAGATGGCCAACAGACATATGAAAAGATGCTCTATACTAATCATCAGGAAAATACAAATCTAAACCACAGTGATACATCTACTCGCACTGGTCAGGATGACTCATATCAAAAAGGCAAGAAACAAAAAGTCTTTGCCAGGATATAGAGAAAGAGAACCCTCTTACGCTGTTGATGGGAACGTAAATTGATGACGTAGTCCCTATGGAAAATAGTATAGAGGTTCCTCAAAAAACTGAAAAGAGAAGTACCATATGATCTAGTAATTCTACTTCTGGGTTTTTACCCAAAGAAAATGAGAATACTAAATTGAAAATATGTTTATTGCAGTATTACTTATAATAGCCAAAATACAGAATTAATCTAAGTGTCTATTGATAGATGAATGGATAAAGAAGTGAGGGCTATACGTGCACGTGCATGTGACACACACACACACACAATGGGCTATTACTCAGCTTTAAAAATGAATGGGATCCTACCATTTGTTACAATAAGGATAGACCTGGGGTATTATGCTAAGTGAAGTAAGACAGAGAAAGACGAATACCATATGATTTCACTTATATGTGGAATCTGAAAAATAAAGCAAATAAACAAACAGCAAAAAAATACAGACAACAAATTTTTAAAATAATTTTATTTATTTTTTAATTCAAACATGTAACGTATTTTTATCGCTAGGGGTACAGGTCTGTGAATCGCCAGGTTTACACATTTCACAGCACTCATCATAGCACATACCCTCCCCAATATCCATATCCCAACACCCTCTCCCAAACGCCCTCCCCCAAGCAACCCTCAGTCTGTTTTTTGAGATTGAGTCTTTTATGGTTTGTCTCCCTCCCAATCCCATCTTCTTTCATTTTTTCTTTTCCTATCCCCCCAAACTCCCCACACTGCATCTCCACTTCCTCATATCTGGGAGATCATATGATAGTTGTCTTTCTCTGATTGATTTATTTCACTAAGCATAATACCCTCTAGTTCCATCCACGTCGTCGCAAATGGCAAGATTTCATTTCTTTTGATGGCTTCATAGTATTCCATTGTGTATATATAAAAACTCTTCTTTATCCATTCATCTGTTGATGGATATCTAGGTTCTTTCCATAGTTTGGCTATTGTGGAGATTGCTGCTATAAACATTCGGGCGCATGTACCCCTTTGGAGCACCACGTTTGTATCTTTAGGATATATACCTAATAGTGCAATCGCTGGGTCATAGGGTAGCTCTATTTTCAACTTTTTGAGGAAACTCCACACTGTTTTCCAGAGTGGTTGCACCAGCTTGCATTCCCACCAATAGTGTAGGAGGGTTCCCCGCTCTCTGCATCCTCGACAGCATCTGTCATTTCCTGACTTGTTAATTTTAGCCATTCTGACTGGTGTGAGGTGGTATCTCATTGTGGTTTTGATTTGTATTTCCCTGATGCCGAGTGATTTTTCATGTGTCTGTTGCATTTTTTCATGTGTCTCTTGGCCATCTGGATGTCTTCTTTTCAGAAATGTCTGTTCATGTCCTCTGCCCATTTCTTGATTGGAGTATTTGTTCTTTGGGTGTTGAGTTTGCTAAGCTCTTTATAGATTTTGGATCCTAGCTCTTTATCTGATATGTCGTTTGCAAATATCTTCTCCCATTCTGTCAGTTGTCTTTTGGTTTTGTTAACTGTTTCCTTTGCTGTGCAAAAGCTTTTGATCTTGATGAAATTCCAATAGTTCATTTTTGCCCTTGCTTCTATTGTCCTTGGCAATGTTCCTAGGAAAAGTTGCTGCGGTTGAGGTCAGAGAGATTGCTGCCTGTGTTCTCCTCAAGGATTTTGATGGATTCCTTTCTCACATTGAGGTCCTTCATCCATTTTGAGTCTATTTTTGTGTGTGGTATAAGGAAATAGTCCAATTTCATTTTTCTGCACAGACAACAAATTTTTGGCTGCCAAGCCAGGGGATGGGAGGAAAGTGGCACGGGGTGTGGGGGAGAATAGGTGAAGAGGATGAACAGGTACAAACTTCCAGGTATAAACTAAAATCTCAGGGATGAAAGTACAGCATAGGGAATATGGTCAATAGTATTTTAATAACTTTGGTGACAGATGGTAACGGCAGTTATCACAGTATGCATTTTGTAATGTTTAAAACTGGCAAATCACTAGGTTGTACACCTAAAACTAATAATATCTTTCATCAACTACACATAAATTTAAATAGATACACTAAAAAGCTTTGCTCTCTAAAAGACTATTAGAAGGATAAAATGAAGGTACATACTGGAAGAAATTAAAAACCACATATACAACAAAGGACTACAATGCAGACCATTATTTTAAAATCTTTTCAAAATTCAACAACAGAAAAACAATCCAATTAGAAAATCGGCAAGAGACATGGATGGATATTTCATGAAAGAGTATATGAAACTGTCAAATAAAACATGAAAAGTATTTAATATTAGGAAATATGCATTAGGGAAATGTGATTAAAACCAGAATGAGGCGGGGAGGAGACAGATGGTGGGGAAGTAGGAGGAGGCGCCATTTCAACCTGTACCCTAAAATGAGCTGATTACCTACCAAAGAACTCCGATCACCCATGAAATCAGCCCGAGATCAGAATTATACATGTCTGGATCTCTAAAGGGGCAGAAGACGCCAGTGGGCAGGTAAAGCGGAGTGGGAACGTTGGATTGATATCGGAAGACTGAGATTATTCCCTGCATATTCTCAGATAACAATGCTTTGAAACTGGAGCTCAATCACAAGGAAAAGTTTGGAAGGAACTCAAACACCTGGAAGCTAACGGAGTCTGCTTCTCCCTCCCTCTCAGTCCTTCCCCCACCTGCTCACACGCAACGCTCTCTCCCTCAAAAAATAAATAAAAAATATATTTTTAAAAAGTGTTACAATTAAAAAGATTATCCACCATGACCAGGTGGGATTCATCCCTGGGTTACAAGGATGGTTCAACATTCACAAATCAATCAATGTGATAGAACAAATCAATAAGAGAAAAGATAAGAATCACATGGTCCTCTCAATTGATGAAGAAGCATTTGACAAAATCCAGCATCCATTCCTGATTAAAGCGCTTAAAGTACAGGGTTAGAGGGAACATTCCTGAACTTCATCAAATCTATCTATGAAAGACCCACAGTAAATATCACCCTCAATGGGAAAAAGCTCGCAGCCTTCCTGTTGAGATCAGGAACACGAAAAGGATGTCCACTCTCACCACTCTTGTTCAACATAATATTAGAAGGCCTAGCAACAGCAATCAGACAACAAAGAGAAATAAGAGGTATCCAAATTGGCAATGCAGAAGGAAAACTCTCTCTCTTCACAGATGACATGATACTTTATATGGAAAACCCAAAAGACTCGACCCTCAAACTATTAGAACTCATACAGCAATACACTAACGTGGCAGGATACAAAATCAATGTACAGAAATCAGTGGCTTTCTTACACACTAACAGTGAAAATACAGAAGGGGAAATTAGAGAATCAATTCCATTTACTATAGCACCAAGAACCATTAAGATACCTGGGAATAAACCTACCCAAAGAGGTAAAGGATCTGTACTCGAGGAACTACAGAACACTCATGAAAGAAATTGAAGAAGACACAAAGAGATGAAAGACCAGTCCATGCTCTTGGATTGGTAGAATAAACATTGTTAAAATGTCTATACTCCCTAGAGCAATCCATACTTTTAATGCCATTCCAATCAAAATTCCACTGGCATTTTTCAAAGAGCTGGAGCAAACAATCCTAAAATTTGTATGGAGTCAGAAGATACCCTGAATTGCTAAGGAAATGTTGAAAAAGGAAAATAAAACTGGGGGCATCACGTTACCTGATTTCAAGCTTTACTACAAAGCTGTGATCGCCAAGACAGCATGGTACTGGCATAAAAACAGACACACAGACCAGTGGAACACAGTAGAGAGCCCAGATATGGACCCTCAACTCTATGGTCAAATAATCTTCGACAAAGCAGGAAAAAATATACAGTGGAAAAAAGACAGTCCCTTCAATAAATGGTGCTGGAAAAACTGGACAGCTATATGTAGAAGAATGAAACTCGACCATTCTCTTACACCATACACAAAGATAAACTCGAAATAGATAAAAGACCTCAACATGAGACAGGAATCCATCAGATTCCTAGAGAAGAACACAGGCAGTAACCTCTTCGATATCAGCCACAGGAATTCTTTCAAGATATGTCTCCAAAGGCAAAGAAAAAAAGCAAAAATGAACTTTTAGGACTTCATCAAGATCAAAAGCTTCTGCACAGCAAAGGAAACAATCAACAAAACAAAGAGGCAACCCACAGAATGGGAGAAGATATTTGCAAATGACAGTACAGACAAAAGGTTGATATCCAGGATCTATAAAGAACTCCTCAAACTCAACACACACAAAACAGACAATCATATCAAAAAATGGGCAGAAGATATGGACAGACACTTCTCCAATAAAGACATACAAATGGCTATCAGACACATGAAACAATGTTCATCATCATTAGCCCTCAGGGAGATTCAAATTAAAACCAAATTGAGATATCACCTTACACCAGTTAGAATGGCCAAAATTAACAAAACAGGAAACAACATGTGTTGGAGATGATGTGGAGAAAGGGGAAACCTCTTCCACTGTTGGTGGGAATGCAAGTTGGTGCAGCCTCTTTGGAGAACAGTGTGGAGATTCCTCAAGAAATTAAAAACAGAACTTCCCTATGACCCTGCCATTGCACTCCTGGGTATTTACCCCAAAGATACAGATGTCATGAAAAGAAGGGCCATCTGTACCCCAATGTTTATAGCAGCAATGGCCACGGTCACCAAACTGTGGAAAGAACCAAGATGCCCTTCAATGGATGAATGGATAAGGAAGATGTGGTCCATATACACTATGGAGTATAATGCCTCCATCAGAAAGGATGAATACCCAACTTTTGTAGCAACATGGAGGGGACTGGAAGAGATTATGCTGAGTGAAATAAGTCAAGCAGAGAGAGTCAATTATCATATGGTTTCACTTATTTGTGGAGCATAACAAATATCATGGAGGACAAGGGGTGTTAGAGAGGAGAAAGGAGTTGGGGTAAATTGGAAGGGGAGGTGAATCATAAGAGACTATGGACTCTGAAAAACAATCTGAGGGGTTTGAAGTGGCGGGGGTGTGGGAGGGTGGGGTACCAGGTGGTGGGTATTATAGAGGGCACAGATTGCATGGAGCACTGGGTGTGCTGAAAAAATAATGAATACTGTTTTTCTGAAAACAAATAAATAGAAAAAATTTAAAAAATAAAATGGGCAGAAGATATGGACAGACACTTCTCCAATGAAGACATACAAATGGCTATCAGACACATGAAAAAATGTTCATCATCACTAGCCATCAGGGAGATTCAAATTAAAACCACACTGAGATATCACCTTACACCAGTTAGAATGGCCCAAATTAGCAAGACAAAACAACGTGTGTTGGAGAGGATGTGAAGAAAGAGGAACCCTCTTCCACTGCTGGGAATGCAAGTTGGTGCAGCCACTTTGGAGAACAGTGTGGAGATTCCTTAAGAAATTAAAAATAGAGCTTCCCTATGACCCTGCAATTGCACTACTGGGTATTTACCCCAAAGATACAGACATAGTGAAAAGAGGATTTCGAAGGGGTGAGGGGTGGGAGGTTGGCTGAGCCTGTTGGTGGGTATTAAAGAGGGCAAGGATTGCATGGAGCACTGGGTGTGATGCAAAAACAATGAACACTGTTATGCGGGAAAAAATAAATAAATAAATAGATTAATTAATTAAAAATAGAGCTTCCCTATGACCCTGCAATTGCACTACTGGGTATTTACCCCAAAGATACAGATGTCATGAAAAGAAGGGCCATCTGTACCCCAATGTTTATAGCAGCAATGGCCACGGTCGCCAAATTGTGGAAAGAACCAAGATGCCCTTCAACGGATGAATGGATAAGGAAGATGTGGTCCATATACACTAAGGATGAATATCCAACTTTTGTAGCAACATGGACAGGCCTGGAAGAGATTATGCTGAGTCAATAAGTCAAGCAGAGAGAGTCAATTATCATATGGTTTCACTTATTTGTGGAGCATAGCAAAAGGATATGGGGAGATGCAGAGGAGAAGGGAGTTGTTGGAAATTGGTAGGGGAGTCGAACCATGAGAGACTATGGACTCTTGAAAAACAACCTGAGGGTTTTGAAGGGGTGGAGGGTGGGAGGTTGGGGGAGCCAGGTAGTGGGTATTAAGGAGGGCGCGTATTGCATGGAGCATTGGGTGTGGTGCAAAACAATGAATACTGTTACGCTGAAAAGAAATTAAAAAAAAAAAAAAAAGAAACCACAATGAGGTGATTCTAAAGCTGAAGGAGGAAGAGACCTAAATTTCTTCTGGTTCCAGTAATTCAGCTAGATAACTATCAAACCATTCTGAACACCTAATGAATTCAAGTGGAGAACGAAGAAAAGAATAGCAGCAACTGGGGTACCAAGGTGGTTCAGTGGGTTGGGTATCTGCCTCCAGCTCAGGTCATGATCTCAGGATCCTGGGACTGAGCCCTGCATTGGGCTCTCTACTCAGCAGGGAGTCTGCTTCCCCTTCCCTCTCTGCCTGCCTCTGCCTACTTGTGATCTGTCAAACAAATAAATAATATCTTAAAAAAAAAAAAAAAAAAGAATAGCAGCAACTCTATCAACAGAAAAGCGACTACTTTCTGCAAGGTAGGAGGGTGTGGAGAAGTGAATCCGAGTCGATAAATGGGAAGGTAGACCAAGGGGAGAGGGAGTCTGCCATCAGCCAGCTCCCATCAAGTGACAGAGCAGCAGAGCACAAAATTGCTCCTGTGGCTGGCAGAGCTGGGGAGGGGAGACACCCTTGCTGAGACAATGTGGTCTCAGGACCCTCAGGGTCACAGAAAGACTAAGGGTGCTTGAGTGGAGCAGGGCTCCAAGGTATAAGAGAGGGGAAGCTGGCTGCAAACAGTGAGCCAAGAAGCGGACTCTCAGTTTGGGGTCGCCATAAATCGTGATCCACGGCACAGCTGGACCACTGCTCTTCGAGCAGCGACCCAACAAATGGTAAAACCGGGCAGACCCACCTTCCTCCCCAGGAAGAGCAGCATGGGAGACCACTGCAGGAATCTGCTGGGTTTGGAGTCTCCGAACAAGGTCATATGCCAGAGAAAGAAATGCTCGGTCACAGGCATGGTGAGCATGGAGTGTGGGTGAAGACCAGGGAGACAGGAGTGACTGGCTGCTTTTCTCTGAGGGTGCACTGAGGAGTGGGGTCTAAAGCTTTTGGCTCCTCCAGGGCAGAGATTGGGAGGCCACCATTTTCACTCTCTTCCTCTAAAGCTGTGAGGAAAGCTTTCAGGGAACGAAAGCCACAGAGAGCAAACTAGAACAGGTTACTCAGCCTGGCCACTGGCAAGGGTGCTGCAATTCTACCTGGGGCAAAGACATTTGGGAATTACTGCAACAGGCCCCTCCCCCAGAACATCAGCAAGAACATCCAGCCAAGATCAAGTTTACCCATCAAGAAGAACTACACACTCCAGCTCTAGGGGAATTCAGTATATAGAATTATGGCTTTTTTCCCATGATTCTTTAGTCTTTCAACTTTAATTTCTTAAATTTTCTACTTCCTTATTTTTCTTTTGGAATTGTTCTGTCCTTTTTCAACCAACTTCTTATCAATTCCTTTCTTAAAAATCTTTAATTTTCATTGTTACAGTCACATGCCATGTATTCATTGTATTTAACCTGATTGTTGTATATATGTAGATTTTCTTTAAAATTTTGGGATGCAAATTCTTCTAACAGACCAAAACAGACCCAAAATCTAGTATGGTCTATTCTATTCACCAGCCTGATCGTGTTCTTTTTTCCCCTCTTTTCTCTGTTTTCTTTTCCACCCGGTTGCAAGTCTCTTCTGTTTTATTTAATGTATATTTCTCTAAGGTTGTTGTTACCCTTTCAGGATTTTGTTCTCTTGTTCATCTGTTCTTCAACAAAATGACAAAATGGAAAAACTCACCTCAAAAAACAGAACAAGAGTCAGTACTGACTGCCAGGGACCTCATCAATATGGACATTAGTAAGATGTCGGAATTAGGGTTCAGAATAACAATTATGAAGAAACTAGCTGGGCTTGGAAAAAAGCAGAGAAGACATTAGAGAATCCCTTTCTGGAGAACAAAAATCTAACCAAGTAGAAATCAAAAAGGTTATTTATAAGGTGGAATTGAAAATGGAGGCTCTAGCTAGGAAAAATGAGGCAGAAGAGAGAATTAGTGGTACAGAACACCAAATGACGCAGAATCAAGAAGCTGAGAAAAAGACAGATAAACAACTACTAGATGCAATGGGAGAATTTGAGAGATAAGAGATACCATAAAGCAAAACAGAATAATTGGAATCCCCGATGATGAAGAAAGAGACGGGCAGAAGGTATATTGGAACAGATTATAGTGGTGAACTACCCTACTCTGGGGAAGGGAACAGGCATCAAAATCCAGGAGGCACAGAGAACTCCCCTCAAAATCAATAAAAATAGGTCAACACCCTGACATCTAATAGCAAAACTTACAAATCTCAGAGACAGACAGAAAATCCTGAAAGCAGCTCAGGACACGAGGTCTGTAAGCTACAATGTCAGAAACATTAGATTGGCAGCAGACCTATCCACAGAGACCTCGCAGGCCAGAAAGGACTGGCATGATATATTCAGGGTACTAAATGAGCAAAACATGCAGCCAAGAATACTTTATCCAGCTAGACTGTCACTGAAAATAGGAGAGATAAAACGCTTCCAGGACAAATAGAAACTAAAAGAATTTGCAAATCACCAAACCAGCCCTACAAAAAATATTGAAAGGGGTCCTCTAAGCAAAGTGAGAGCCCCAAAGTACCACAGACCAGAAAGGAACAGAGACCATATACAGAAAACGGTCACCTTACAGACAATACCATGGCACTAAATTCATCTCTCTCAATAGTTACCCTGAATGTAAATGGGCTAACTGCCCCAATCAAAAGACACAGGGTATCAGACTGGATAAAAAAGCAAGACCCATCAATATGCTGTCCGCAAGAGACTCATTCTAGACTCAAAGACACTTCCAGATTCAAAGTGAGGGGGTAAAAACCATTTATGATTAGCACGATGCTAATGGACATCAAAAGAAAGCTGGGCTGGTGACCCTTATATCAGACAAATTAGATTTTTAATCAAAGACTGTAGTAAGAGATGAGGAAGGACACTCTAGCATACATAAAGGGTCTATCAACTGTAAATATTCATTGCCCCTAACATGGGAATAGCCAATTATATAAGCCAATTAATAACAAAATCAAAGAAACACACGGACAATAATACAATAACAGGAGGGAACTTTTTTTTTTTAAAGATTTTATTTATTTATTTGACAGAGAGAGGCAGCGAGAGCAGGAACACAAGCAAGGGGGGTAGGAGAGGGAAAGCAGGCTTCCCGCTGAGCAGGGAGTCCGATATGGGGCTCCATCCCAGGACCCTGTGATCATGACCTGACCCGAAGGCAGATGCTTAAAAATAGAGAATTGTACACACACACACCACACACACACACACACATATATCACATCTTTATCCATTCATCTGTCAACACATATATATGTGTGTGTGTGTGTATATATATACACACACACACACTGTGTACACACACACACACACACACACACACACACACACACCCCACATCTTTATCCATTCATCTGTCAACAGGCATCTAGGCTCTTTCCATAGTTTGGCTATTGTGGACATTAGTGCTATAACACTGGGGTACAGGTGCACCTTTGGATTACTACATTTATATCTTTGGGGTGATTACCCAGTAGTGCAATTGTTGGGTCATAGGGTAGCTGTATTTTAAACTCGTTGAGGGATCTCCATACTACTTTCCAGAGTGGCTGCACCAGCTTGCATTCCCACCAACTGTGTAGGAGGGTTCCTCTTTCTCTGCGTCCTTTCCTACATCTACTGTTTCCTGACTTGTTAATTTTAGCCATTCTGACTGATGGGAGGTGGTATCTCACTCTGGTTTTGATTTGAGTTTTCCTGATGGCTAGTGATGTGGAACATTTTTCATGTGTCTTTTGGTGATTCGGATGTCTTCTAAGCAGAAATGTCTGTTCATGTCTTCTGTCCATTTCTTAATTGGATTATTTATTCCTTGGGTCTTGAGTTTGACAAGTTCTTTAAGATTTTGGATACTAGTCCTTTATCTGTCATTTGCAGATATCTTCTCCCATTCTGTTGGTTATCTTTTGGTTTTGTTGACTGTTTCCTTTGCTGTGCAAAAGCTTTTGATCTTGATGAAGTCCCAGGAGTTCATTTTTGCCCTTGCTTCCCTTGACTTTGGAGATACATCTAGGAAGAACTTTCTGTGACTGAGTTTGAAGAGGTTGCTGTCTGTGTTATCCTCTAGGATTTTGATGGATTCCTGCTCATATTTAGGTCTTTCATACATTTTGAGTCTTTTTTTGTGTGTGTATGGTGAAAGGAAATGGGGAGTTTCAGTATTCTGCATGTAACTGTCCAATTTTCCCAAAACCATTTGTAGAAGAGACTGTCTTTTTTCTATTGGATCTTCTTTCCTGCTTTGTTGAAGATTAGTTGACCACAGAGATGAGGTTGTATAGCTCAGTTCTCTGTTCTGTTCCATTGATTTATGTATCTGTTCTTGGGCCAATACCATACCGTCTTGATGATTTGTAATACAGCTTGAAGTCTGGAATTTTGATGCCATGAATTTTGGTTTTATCAACATACCTCTGACTGTTGAGGTTCTTTTCTGGTTCCATACAAATTTTAGGATGATTTGTTCCATTTCCATGAAAAAAGTTGATGGTATTTTGATAGCGATTGCATTGACTGTGTAGATTATCTAGGTAGCATAGACATTTTCACAATATTTGTTCTTCCAACCCATGAGCATGGAACATTTTTCCATTTCTTGGTGTCTTAATTTCTTTCATGAGTACTCTGTAGTTTTCTGAGTACAAATCCTTTGCCTCTGTAGTTAGATTTATTCCTATGTATCTTACTGTTTTGGGTGCACAATTGTAAATAGAATCAAATCCTTAATTTCTCTTTCTTCTGTCTCGTTGTTAGTGTATAGAAATGCAGCTGATTTTCGTGCATTGCTTTTATATTGTGTCACTTTGCTGAATTCCTGTGTGAGTCCTAGCAGTTTTGGTATGTAGTCTTTTGGGTTTTCCACATAAAGTATCATAACATCTGCAAAGAGTGAGAGTTTGACTTGTTCTTTGCCAATTTAGATGCCTTTTATTTCTTTTTGTTGTCTGATTCCTGAGGCTGGTACTTGTAGTACTGTGTTGAACAGCAGTGGTGATAGTGGACATCCCTGCTGTGTTTCTGACCTTAGGGTAAAAGCTCTCAGTTTTCCCCATTGCAAATAATTCACTGTGGGTTTTGCATAGATGGCTTTTATGATACTGAAGTATGTACCCTCTATCTCTACACTGTGAAGACTTTTAATCAAGAAAGAATGCTATACTTTGTCTCAAGAAAGGATGCTATACTTTGTCAAAAGCATTGGTTTTGCATTTGTTTTTACTGTATCAGTTGAGAGGATCATATGGTTTTTGTTCTTTCTTTTATTATTATTTTTTTTTTTTTTTTTAAGATTTTTATTTATTTATTTGACACAGAGAGATCACAAGTAGGCAGAGAGGCAGGCAGAGAGAGAGAGGAGGAAGCAGGCTCCCTGCTGAGCAGAGAGCCTGATGCGGGACTCGATCCCAGGACCCTGAGATCATGACCTGAGCCGAAGGCAGCGGCTTAACCCACTGAGCCACCCAGGCGCCCATGTTCTTTCTTTTATTAATGTGGTGTATCATATTGATTAATTTGTGAATGTTGAACCACCTTTGCAGTCCAGGAATAAATCCCACTTGGTCATGACAAATAATCCTGTTAATGTACTGTTGGATCCTGTTGGCTAGTATCTTGGTGAGAATTTTGGAATCCATGTTCATCAGGGATATTGGTCTGTAATTCTCCTTTTTGGTAGGGTCTTTGGTTTTATAATCAAGATAATGCTGGCCTCATAGAGTCTGGACGCTTTCCTTCCATTTCTGTTTTTTGGAACAGTTTCAGAATAGATATTCATTCTTCTTTAAATGGTAGAATTTCCCTGGGAAGCCATCTGGCCTTGGGCTCTTGTTTGTTGTGAAATTTTTGATTACTGCTTGAATTTCCTTGTTGGTTATAGGTGTGTTGAGGTTTTCTGTTTCTTCTTGTTTCAGTTTTGATAGTTTATATGTCTCTAGCAATGCATCCATTTCTTCCAGATTGCCTAATTTCTTGGCATATAGTTGCTCATATAGGTTCTTATACTTCTTTGTATTTCTCCTTGGTGTTTGTTGTGATGTCTCCTCTTTAATTCATGATTTTATATATTTGGGTCCTTTCTCTCTCTCTCTCTCTCTCTCTCTCTTTTTTTTTTTTTTTTGATAAGTCTGGTCAGGGATTTACCAATCTTATTAATTCCTTCAATGGATCAGCTCCTAGTTTCGTTGATCTGTTCTGCTGTTCTTTTGGTTTCTATTTGATTGATTTCTTTTCTGATTTTTATTATTTCTCTTCTAGTTGGTTTAGGCTTTATTTGCTGTTCTTTCTCCAGCTACGTTAGGTGTAGGGTTAAGTTTGTATTTGAGACCTTTATTATTTCTTGAGAAAGGCTTGAAGTGCTATATTCCTCAACCTTCAGACCTCTTTTACTGCATCCCAAAGGCTTTTGAAGAGTTGTGTTTTCATTTTCATTTGTTTCCATGAATTTTAAAAATTCTCCTTTAATTGCCTGGTTGACCCATTCATTCTTTAGTAGGATGCTCTTTGGCCTCCATGTATCGGAGTTATTTCCAACATTCCTCTTATGACTGAGCTCCACTTTCAAAGCATTGTGGTCTGAAAATATGCAGAGAATAATCCCCATCTTCTGATACTGGTTGAGACCTGATTTGTGACCCAGGATGTGATCCAGTGAGGAGAATGTTCCATGTGTGCTAGAGAAGAATATATGTTCTGTAGCTTTGGGAAGGAATGGTCTGAATCTGTCTGTGAAGTCCATCTAGTCCAGTGTGTCATTTAAAGCCCTATTTCCTTGTCGATCTTTTGCTTAGATGATCTGTCCATTGCGGTGAGGGGGGTATTAATGTCCCTGAATGGGGTGCCTGGGTGGCTCACATATTGTGTATACCCAGGGACCTACACAATGGAATATTATGCAGCCATAAAAAATAAAATCCTGCCATTTGCAATGATTAGGGTAGAACTAGAGGGCATTATGCTAAGCAAAGTAAGTCAATCAGAGAAAATTATCATGCAATCTCACTGATATGTGGAATTTGAAAAACATGGCAGAGGATAATAGGGGAAGAAAGGAAAAAATGAAATAAGAAGAAACTAGAGAGGGAGATAAACCACAAGAGACTCTTAATCTCAGGAAACAAACTGAGGGTTCCTAGAGTGAAGGAGGTTGGTACAAACTTGTACCCCTGAAACAAATAATACATTATAGGTTAATAAAAAAAAAAAAGTTGATTCTAGATAGCCTAATAATGCTATTTTTTTTTTAAAAAAAGGGAACCACAGTGAGGTATCACTAATCAGAATGGCTAAAATAAAAACAAATGGAACAACCAAGTGCTGGATGTAGAGAAACTAAATCACTTATACATTCCTTGTTGGAATATAAAATAGTAAACCACTACGGAAAACAGTTTAACAATTTCTTTAATAATTCAATACGCTACAATAACTATAGGACTCAGCCACTGTAATCCTGGACATGCAAAAGCAAAACACATGAGAAAGCAAAACACATTCATACAAAAATGTGTATAGAAGCACTCACAGCTTTATTTGTAATAACCAAACACTAGAATCAGGCTGGAAGTCCTTCAAGAAGTGTCTGGTTAAACTGTAGTATGTGGTACACCACAGAATAAAAATGAACAAACTAGTCATATAAGTAGATGAATCTCCAGGAATCAGGATGAGTTAAAAATACTAATTCCTAGAAGTTGGAATCCCAAAATGTGGGATCCCATTTATGTAGCTATGTTTTTTGAAATGACAAAACATTAAAAATGCAGGAAAGAGGGGCGCCTGGGTGGCTCAGTGGGTTAAGCCGCTGCCTTCGGCTCAGGTCATGATCTCGGGGTCCTGGATCGAGCCCCGCGTCGGGCTCTCTCCTCAGCAGGGAGCCTGCTTCCCTTCCTCTCTCTGCCTGCCTTTCTGCCTACTTGTGATCTCTGTCTGTCAAATAAATAAATAAATAAATAAATAAATAAATAAATAATTCTTTAAAAAAAAAATGCAGGAAAGATTAGCTGTTGCCAGGAGTTAGGGGAACTGGGTGTTTAAGAGGAGATGGGCATGGTTTGAGAAGACAAGAAGGAGGATTCCTATGTATTTGGAACTTCAGTATCTTCACTGTGGTGGTGGATACACAAACCTACACAGGTGATCAAGTTATGCAGAACTTCATACATATACACAAATGAGTTATAAGAAAAACTGGGAAAATCTAAGTTCTATGGATTTTATCACACTCTCATTGTGATATTACACTACAGTTTTGTAAAACATTATACTGGCGAAGTATATAAGGAATCTTTACTTAATTTCTTACAGCTGCATGTGAACATACAATTTTCTAAAAAATTTCAATTAAAAAAAAAAAGCCACAGGAATGGAAGGAAGAGAAAAGAAAAAGGACCTAGTATCAAATTCTGAAGAACTCCAACATGTAGAAGTTAGGTGAACAGGAGGTACCAGCTAAAGAGACTGAGAGGATGCAGCCAGTGGCCAAGAGAAAAGTGTTTAGATCTTGCTGAGAAATCAGATAATCAAATATAATAAAGCCAGAAAAGGGACACCTGGTTTTACCAACATGGAAATCCCTGTTGGCAACAGTGGTTTGGGAGGAATATTAACTGCTAATGCCAGGGGACAGTGGCTAAAGAGTGAATAAGAAGTGAAGAGTGTGATTACATAAACACTGTTGTAAGAGTATAAATGGTGCAGCCACCTTGGAAAAGAGTCAGGCATTTCATCAAAAAGTTCAACAGTTACCAGAGGACCTACTAATTCCACACAGATATATATGAAAGAGAAATTAAGATCTCCATGCAGATAAAAACATGCATGTGAATGTTCATAGCAGCATTATACATGATAGAGGCAGAAACAATAAATGTCCACAAATAAATAAAATGTGGTTTAGCCATACAATGGAATATTCATCCATAAAATGGAAGTATTAATATATGTTACAATATACATGAACTTTAAAAACATTTTGCTAAGTGAAAGAAGCCAGCCACAGAAGGCTACATTTCATATTGTTCCACTTACATGAAATTATATTAATTTCCACTTCACATGTACATGAAATATACAAAAACAGGAAAATCCTTAGAGACAGAAAGGAAATTAGTGGTTGTCAGTGGGGTGGGGAGTTTGAGGAGGAAGGACGAATGACTGCTAATGGGTATGGGGTTTCTTTTGGGGAATGAGGAAAATGTTCTGAAATTGGATAGCAGCAACGGTTACAAAACTCTATGAATATATGAAAAAAAAAACACTGAACTGTACTTTCATAGGGTGAGTTTTGACGTATGTGAATTGTATCACAATGAAGCTATTATTTTTTTTAAAAAAGGTATGGCTATGATAAGGAACAGAAGAATAATAGCTAGAAGATGGAGAATATAAAATACACGGGACAAAAACTGCTCAATAATCTGATCAGAGTCACTCAGTGGATATGCTCTAGCCTGAGTCTGAGATTGCAAAACTCTGTTTTATCAGTCCTTCACATTTTTTAGTTCTTCCCAAGCTAGCCAGTAAATCCTCCTCATCACTTAACAGTTGACTGTGAAGACCAAGTCACTCTGATTCTGCTTCACATTACCCCTTCCATTCATATTTCCATTCCCGCTGTACCAATTTAGATCGTCCTCACTTCACTCTAAGACAGGGCCATCAACTCTCTCTCTTTTTTTTTTTTAAAGATTGATTTATTTGCGAGAGAGAGAGAGAGAGAGAGAGAGAGAAAGAGGGGCAGCCTATGTAAGCAGGGTTAGGGGGAGAGGGAGAGAAAAAGCAAACTCTGCGTTGAGTGCATACAGAGCCAAAGGCAGAGCTTGATCTTATGACCTGAAATCATGACCTGAGCTGAATTCAAGTCCAACATTCAATCCAGTGAGACATTCTGGTGCCCCAAGACAGGGCCTCACCTATTAACTAGTCCTGCATTCTTCCAGGCTTTGTGAACACAATCTATCTTCTACTGTTACCCATGTTTCTTTCTAAAACATTCTCTTTCCTGTATTTTCCTGTTCCTGAAAAAGCTAATAGCTTGCTTACCCATGTTTCTTTCTAAAACATTCTCTTTCCTGTATTTTCCTGTTCCTGAACAAGCTAATAGCTTGCTTACCAGGAAAAAAGAAAATTAAAACAAAACACCAAAAAACCCTGTCAACATAATGATAAGATATTTTGTCAGCACAATTTCATACAACTCTTCTATAAGAATTCTATCCACCTTGCATTGTAGCTCAATGAGCAGGGAGAAGGAGCCCATGAGATTTTTCTGTGATTATTCCAGGGATCATAGGCTTGTGAGAATCATTCTCAAATCTTTCTCTAAGCCATCAGTCACAATTTATATTTGAAAAACATTTGATTTTTTATGATGAAATGTATACAAATAGGGGACATTAAAAACTTCTACTGATAAACAACATAACAGTTCTCAAATGATGGTTCCCATATGAGCAATATCGGCTTCACCTGAGACCATCTTAGAATTGTAGAAATGCATACTCTCAGCTTTTCCCACCCAGACTGAGTGAATCAGTAACCCTGGGGTAAAGCTGAGCACTTAACTAACTTAACTAACTTAACTAACTTAACTCCCAGCACTTAACTAATCCTCCAAATGATTCTTACATACACTATCAAAGAAAATAGTTACTTAAACTTACCCTCCTGAGAGAACAGGTAACACCACTCGAACAAATGGAGGATCAAATGGAAAGTTATCCTAAAATGCAAATGGGAAAGTTTAACTAATTTGAAGAAACCCCTTAATACTATATTATTTCCAAGATTTTAAAATAGTCTACAAAGAATGTGTGCATTTATTATCTGATGATGAGGGTCATAAAAGTAAAAATAGTACCAAAAATAAAATGAAGTAAAAACCACAGCAAAAAAAAAAAAAAAAAAAAAAAAGGAAAGAAAGAAAGAAAAAAGAAAAAAGAAAAGAAAAGAAAAAAAAATCATGGCCAAACAGTTATAAAAAATATGAAGGGGTGTTCCATTTCCAATAAAACTATATATAGGGACCATTCCAATAATGATATACTAGATAACTTAGAGCAATCCTCTGGTTGACAATTAGAAGAGGTGGATAGAATTTAACAATTTTAACAATTTTTTTAAAATTTAACAATTACAGAGCTAAGATCAGGAAGAAAAAGAGAATCCCAGAGAGAGCCAGGCCTCTCCCCCAACCCCCAAACCTTAGGTTTTCTTTCAATTACAGAAAAGGAAGGTAAGAAGTCAAGAAGCTCAGTAGAACACAGACTCACACTTACAGGGCTGGGGAGGTAAAAATTGGAGCTGGGGTCCACCAAGGAGAGGCCTTGACAAGTCTCCCACACTTTAGGTTGGGACCCTGAAGGACAAATGACAAATTGACCTAACTGACAAGGAATGAAGTCCAACTTTACATCACCTAAATCCCTGAATGGATTCACTGATCCTGGACTGCTAGTGCCCAAGACAGACAAGGACAAATATAAACCCTCTCTGGAGAAGAATACCATCTAAGGCTTCCAAAATTAGCTAATTTTTCACTTAAAATGTCTATTCCTAAAAATAGGCAGTTACACAAGACTTAAGACAAACATGTCCAGGAAATGAGAAGCAAATGACACAAAAACTGTAAGAGTTCAAGATTAAATAGAGTTAGCAGACATAGCTTTTAAAATAGCTATGCTGAATATGTACAGGCAAAGAAAAGACAAGATTGAAAACCCTGGCAAAGGACTAAAATTATAAAAATGAACCATACAAAAATTCTGAAACTTAGAAATGTAATGACTGAAATCACTAACTTAACAGACGAACTGAACCACAAGTAGAGACTTAGTGGAAGAGAAATTCAGTGTACAGAAAAATAGGCCAAAAAGACATCCAGAATGAAGCCAAAAGAAAAAGGTAGAAAATGCAGAAAATGACAAGACACAGGGGAATGTATTAGAAAGGCTTATCATATATAGAGTCCTAAAATGACATAAGAGAATGGGACTGAAGCAATATTTAAAGAGAACGTCTTGAGAATTTTCCAAAATTGAAAGACATCACAAGGTGTAGGCACTATGAATATTTCAACAGAAATAATGGAAGCCCCAATGAGGGAATGGTAAGTTTTTGAGTTGCTAAAAGAAATTTCTAACCTAAAAATCTATACCCAATTCAGATACTTTCAAAAAAATGATTTCACAATAAAGTTGTTTTCTTGTCAGGAGATCCAAGCTAAAGGAAATAAAGAATATTCTTCAGACAGAAGAAATAGGACTCTAGATGGAAATATGAAGAATAAAGACCATGAAAAGAGCAAATATGCAATTGTGACTGAATACTGACTAATTACTGAACAATGATGTATAGCTTCTAGGTAAGTACAGAAAATGCATGAAAGCACATTATTTGACAGGGAATCCACATTCTAAGTCTTCTCATTGATGAGGAAAAGGTAAAATACAAATTAAATTTACATTACACTTTGACAAGGATATACACTGTAGCTGCTAGGCAGTTAAGAAGAGTAAGAGAACACCCAAGTACTAAGCTAAAAGAGGTGAGAAACTGGAACAATTAAAAAAAATCCAAAATATGAGAAAAAGGAAAATGGAATAACAAGAAAAGTAAAAAGCACTTAGGAGATGGGATTGAAATCCAAATGTCAAATAATATTAAATGCAAATAGACTAACTGTTCTAATTAAAAGACAAAGATCATCAGACTTGATAAAAACATATGAAGAGAAGAGAAAAGAAACCTCAACTAATTCTCAGGCTACCAAGAACAATTCTCTTTTTCAAATCCTCAGTCCTAGAAGAAGATTCCCTGAAGAACAGAGATTTTTCTTTTTATGAACTAAATCAACAATGGTAGCCAAGGTGGCCAAGAGCATTAGAGGTTTGTCTCTTGGTAGTCAGGAAGCCAAGAAGGCTGCCCCTCATTTCCCTACAGCAGTCGGGTAAGGAAAAAGCACACTGCCTCTAATAAAGACATGGCAGGAAGTCTAAGAGAAATTACCTTCAATATCTATGGTCAAATAAAAAGGAAGAACTAATTGTCTCAAACGAATCTGAGGCTAAGGGAGGTAAACAAATATCTGTCTCATCCACTTATTTCCAATAAACACAAAAATATAGTTTGAACCAGAAGAATAAGCAGCATAATTCCAGTAACTTACTTTAACTCCCTACTTCCACCCATCCTCAAATAAGATTCTAAAGAACATATAAACTATGAAAATGCAATTCTAACAGGAAAGGCAGATAAAAAGCATACTTCTGATGGTTAAATCAGGTAATCTTAGATTTCTACTGCAAGGGAGAACCTACCCACACAAGATGCCAACTTAATGACAATTACTAAACCTACTTTCAAATAAACTGTAGATAAAAGGTGAGCTACTTAACAGATATAATTAAGGGTATAGATGCAAAGCTTAGTAAAGTACAACTTCATTTAATCTCCTACTCTTTAGATCTTTAAATATGTGATCCCAAAAGATAAGCCTTTTTAAATTGATTATACGACCAGGAGAACTACCTTCATTTTAAGTAATTCTTCAGAGTAACTCCTCCACATCAAAACCTAGAGACTCTGCTCCATAAACATAAACTGCACCAAGGAACTCAGTAATTAATATTTTATAGAAATAAGAGTTCCTTAAAGGGTTATCGTGGGGAGGATGAGGATGACTGTTAAAACAGACATTTGAGGGGCACCTGGGTGGTTCAGTGGGTTAAGCCTCTGCCTTCGGCTCAGGTCATGATCTCAGGGTCCTGGGATCGAGCCCCACATGGGGCTCTCTGCTCAGCAGGGAGCCTGCTTCCCCCCTCTCTCTGCCTGCCTCTCTGCCTACTTGTGATATCTCTCTCTCTCTGTCAAATAAATAAATAAAATATTAAAAAAAAAAGACATTTGAGTTATCTGGGTACACTAATGCAGAAACTGAGAATCTCAAGGTTTACAAGGATATCATGAAGTTTTTAATTCAACATCTCTGCCTCTCAAGAAAAGTTTAATAATGAGGAACATTCTACTCTTGAAAAACTCACTGAATGGCTCTACATAGCTATCACTTCCTTTATACTGAGCTGAAAATTGCTTCTTTAAAGTCTGACTTACTAGTTTTCATATCATGCTTTGTGTTAATCAAAAACAAAAACGAGGGGCACCTGGGTGGCTCAGTCACTTAAGCCTCTGCCTTCAGCTCAGGTCATGATTCCACAGTCCTGGGATCAAGCCCCCATATCAGGCTCCCTGCTCAGCAGGGAGTCTGTTTCTCCCTCTCCCACTGCTGCTCCCCTAGCTTGTGTTTGCTCACTCTCTCTCTCTCAAAAAAAAGAAAATAACAATAATAATAATAATAAATAATCTAAAAAAAAAACATACACATACACAGCCCTTTAAATAGTTAAAAACAAGCTCTCATGAACCCCTATGTTCTTCTCTCTAAATCTAAAATTTAACCAGCTATCAGAGGACATGGAAATCTCTTTCAAATCCTTGCCACTATTTTCTAAATGAACCCAAGTTGTCTAAATAAACCCTTTTTAAAATACTACCTCAGAGTTGGGGGAAATTGGAAGGGGAGGTGAACCATCAGAGACTATGGACTCTGAAAAACAATCTGGGGGTTTTGAAGTGGCAGGGGGTAGGAGGTTGGGGTACCAGGTGGTGGGTATTATAGAGGGCACAGATTGCATGGAGCACTGGGTGTGGTGCAAAAATAATGAATACTGTTATGCTGAAAATAAATAAAAAATAAATTAAAAAAAAATACTACCTCAGAATTCAGTTCAGTAATTCAGACATGGCTTGAAAAACCAGACCACCATTTCCGTAAGAGCATAGCATAATAGTTTCCAGGCTGCTGATGAATCTAATAGGTCTCCATTCCCTCCTGCCCCTATCCCCAACCTTGTGTTATACTGTATCTCGGGTTCCATTTTCTTATTACTCATGACTTTCAAGTTGTCACCATGCACATCTGAGGCCATAAATACTGTTCATGCTCCTTCCTGTAAATCACTGTTCTGACTCATATCTGCTATCCTCCAATTCTGTGAATCCTGATACTTAATAAGTTAGTAGTTCAGTTTGCCAAGGTCACTTAGTTCAGAGCAATCACATTTTTCTCAGCCCTCTTAAGAAATATTCCAGCCCTAGCAATGGCCCTTCTTTCTGGTATCAGGAGTCATGTTCCAGAAAGATAAATGCAACAGAATTTCAGCCATTTACCTCCCAGATCATCCCCTCCCTGAAGTTCTGCCTAGAGTAGGAAAATATCATGAAAACATTAAGCGCAGCCACAAGTCTTTCAGTTTCCTGGTCAAGATTTCATATTCCCTTAAAGATACCTCTTGAGAAGAAAGTGAGAGGGAAGGGACACACAGGGGGCTTTCAAAGGCCCTGGTGGGAAAAAAAGAAATAGACCCTAATTTTTTTTAGTATAACTGACACAATTTACATCACTTTCAGATGTAAGGTTCTATTTCTTAGGCTTGATATTGGACAAATGGGTATATGATTTAATAAAACTGTTAAGACTGCTGAGTTAAAACATTCCATATATATATATATATATATATATATTTTTTTTTTTAAGCTACTATCCTGGTTTTTCACCATATGAATCAGTAAAAATACAGTCACATTAGCAACTTCAGTAAATATATACTAGACTCACTCTCTAGGAAGACAACCCAAATGATAACCACAAAAGTTTCTACAATAACAAAATATAGGGAAAATACAGACATTTGACATTTTTGTTATTTGAACAAAGTTCAATCATAAATAAGAATATATCAACAAACAAAAATATATACACACAAAAGCTAAGTAAAAAGTTTTCAGAAAATTAGCCTTTTTTAAAGTATATTCTTTCATGTCTTTGCTTTTTTCCTCAAAAACCCCTCATATCTGTCTACTCTCATGTATTCCAGCACATTACTCCTTGCCCAGATCAAAATCAAAGCCCCAACTAGTCTCAGAAATCTATCTTATCCAAACTCTATTCTGATGCTGAGACATAATTATTGTTTTAAAAAAAGATAATCAATTACCTAAAACCTACCTAAAAACCTCTACTGGTTCTTTACTGTATAAAAGTTAAAATCCCAGACTCTTCATCATGGTCTCTGAAGCAGTATAGACTTCATCACAGACTTCTCCCCAAGAAAAACTGCAGGCTCTTGAAAAACGGGATTATATTTTAGATCCTTCCATGTCCTCAAGCCTTCCAGAGTCCCTAATGCACTGACATCTACCTAACTAAAATAGGAAAAATAGACGTATCTGTAAGGCAATTGCTACATAATTTTTTTCTTCCCAATTTAAAAGAACACAGCAAAAAGAAGTTCCATATAATTCAAATACAAAACTCCTTAGAAACACCTGCTTTAAAAAAAAAAAAAAAAGAAAGAAACACCTGCTTTTTTTTTTTGAAACAAGAGTTTTAAAAGGAATACATTTATCCTCATTTCATATTACATCATTGCATTTTATCAAAATACCATCGTTATTTTTCAACCTTTACTCTTAACATTCAAAAAAAACTATTGAGGGGCCCCTGGTTGACTCAGGCCTTAAGCGTCTGCTTTCGGCTCAGGTCATGATCACAGTCCTGGGATCGAGCCCCGTATCCGGGAGACTGCTTCTCCCTCTCCAGCTCCCTGTAAACCATTATATATTCTAAAATATGCATCCATGTAACCAGCACTCTGGTCAAGAATCAGACTACAGCCAGTTTCCAAGAAATCCCCAGATGTCCCTTTCAGAGCTCACAACTCCCTCCCTCTCACCTAGATGTACACCCTCTCCTCAACTTATGGAAACCATGCCTTTGCTTTTCTTGAACCTACCCAGGTTTGGATCCATAAATCTGTGTTTCTCAGCCTTTCCATTTTTGCTCTACTAAGAAAGCTTTTTAGAAATAGTTCAGAAATTCGGGGCACCTGGCTGGCTCAGTTGGTTGATCGTCTGCCTTCAGCTCAGGTCATGATCTCAGGTTCCTGGGATCAAGCCCCGTGTCAGTCTCTCTGCTCAGCAGGGAGCCTGCTTTCCTCTCTCTCTCTCTTTGCCTGCTGCTCTGCCTCCTTGTGATCTCTCTCAGTCAAATAAATAAATAAAATCTTTAAAAAATTTTTTAAAAAAAGAAATATTTTAGAAATTTTTTTTCATCTATCTCTAACACAGACATACTGCATTAACTGTTTACGTAATGTGGTCTCTTAAAGAGCCATAGACCATTGTAATATATAAGAATTTTTTCACTCCAAGGACCAGTTTTCACCTGACTAGTGGGGATAGAGCTTCCACTGAGATGCACGCCCTAAACAATATAAATTTAGTTTCACCTATTTTTGAGCTCTATATAAAAGAAATTGTAGAAACATGTTTTGGGATCTGGTTTCTTCAGCTCAACACTGTGTTTAAGATTCACCCACATTTTCCACCTTTTCCTTTTTATATGAACACCACAATTCTCCATTCTAATGGACACTTCGGTTATTTTCTCTTTGGTGCTATTATAAATAACACTGCTCTGAACAGTTTTATATAGGTCTCCTGGTGTACTTAAGTACTCATTTCCTGTGGGGTATACACTATGCAGAGAATTCCTGAACCACAGGGAATGAATACCTTCTACTTGACGAAGTAACAACAAATTGTTTTCCAAAGCAATATAAAAATATACATTCCCATTAGAAACATATGGAATCCGCTTAACATTTTCTTACCTTAAAAGAGAAGTTAAGCAAAATATATTCTATGCCTTCTTTTTCTTTTAAGATCTGAAGATCACTGTGCAAAGGACTATCAGGATCAACCCTAAGAATTACAAAGTAAAAAACAATTCAAATTAAAAAATCAAGAGATTTTTTTCTTACTAACCAGAAAAATGAACCAGTTCAAGAGCTAAAACAGAGTCCCTTGGGTAAGTTTCAAACATAACATTGCTCTATGGTCCCTGGGTAAATAAATCGCAATAGCCTCCGACTCCTTGGGATTAAATGTCCAAAAAGGTCACAGGATTTTACATCCATTCCCATAAGGGATTTGAAGTTAGCAGCCATTCTAAAGGAAAGTCATATGCACATATATTTTCTCAAGAATTCAAAAAGAAAATGTCTCTAAAACTATAATACTGGCCAAGGGATTCAAGGAGAGAAATTTATCACAGACAAGACCAGAAAAAGTGAAATCACTAACAAAATCTAAATCTGTCTGTAACTATTCTACATATTCAGGCCTACTTAAGTTCCTCATTCCAAATATAAACTGGTTATCATGGCCAATCAGGTTATTAAGCACACTTTTGTTTCTGTAGTTCCCAATTATCTCACGAACTCCATGAGCCAGTTTATCCCACAGCTGGTCCTTCTTTTCCTCTTTCTGACTTTACTTATTTAAGCCCAAGAAACAGCTTATTTTAACAATCTGAGAACTATTTCTATAGAAACACAGTCTAAAGTTCTAAGTAAAAACCATAGCATATTAGGTATCAAAGTAGGGAGAAAAAATTTCCATTGTGATAGTCTATCATTACAAAGACTGGGTAAGCATCTAAGAGTCACTTACTTCTGCAGTTTAACATGCCAGTCATATAAACTGTCATTTATGAGTTCCACTGAATAAATCCCTGTAAAGATATAGAAACGCAGATTACTTTTTTCCTTTATTTATTTATTTATTTATTTTTTTTAAGAGAGGGGTTGGGGGAAGGCAGAGGGAAAGAGAGGAAATTCCAAGCTGGGCATGGAGCCTGATATGGGACTCAATCCCATTACCTAGAGTTCATTCTGGCTCACCAAAATCAAGTGTCAGATGGTTAACCAACTGAGCCCCCCAGGGGCCTCTAGGTTATTCTTTATTTGATCTTATAACTACTACTTCAGTATAAATGAACACACTAAGTTACCATCAACATCTGGAAATTTTGGTATTAAAACACAGAACTAAGCTATATAAAGCCATCGATGAAGATGATTCTTTAATGAGTTGAGAAACTGTGCGTGGGAGGGGAAAAATTACGCAAAATCCTATGTACTTTAACACTTCTCTTTTATGCATATGCAAATATTTCTATAAAAATGGAATCCCTCCACAGAGTTTTATAACCTTCCTTCAACTTTCCAGGGCATCTTTCCAATTTAGTAGATAGGAAGACTATTGTCAATCTTTTTAATAACTCTATGGCAATTTATTTATGGATATACCATAATTTAAACAATTCCACCTATATCTAATTATTAATTTTTAATTTTTTGCTACTACCAACAATGCTATAACAAGCAAGTAATTATTTAACATTTAAAAGTAAACCCATATTTAAATATATAACTGCACTTGATGAGGTTTCTACAGATAAACTTTTAGACTTCTAATATGAAAAACAGGATGCCAAAACTTCTAATAATTCAGAATCAAGTCTGGCTTACCTTGCACTCGAAAGCAGAAAATTTTTTTACTTTTTATTTTAAGTAGATTCTAATGGTTTAGATTTGGTCACTCAGAATTACTGAGAGGATCACAAAGGTGCCTTTTCAAATATATTAAAATTTGGCTCTTTCCCTTATTTTAGTACAGTTAGAATCTGACAATAAGACGGAATTTTACTTCAATTAGAGAGGTTTCACAATATTTAAGTCTTACTAAGAAAGAACACTCAAAGTCAAACTATGAAATAAATTAAAAAAAAACACGTATTTTTGAAGTGATACTATAACTACCTATACAATAAAAGTTGATTTTGTTTTTAAAAAATAAGGAAAAATAATAAAAATCAACTCGGCAACAGTTCTTTGTTCATACAAAAATATATGTATCTTATTTACTTTTCAAAGCAGATATAACTCATACTTTTCCCAGAATCTAAAAATCATGAGTTAATCCCTGTTATCAAGAAGATAAAAAAATCATGAGGTATCCATAAAAACAATTTTCAAAAACCCAAAGAACAAGTAAACTCATCCTATTTTACGTTCCACATCTGTTAATAACTTGATTAAATCTGCATTTCACTTCTCTAAAATAAAGTTAATAACCGTCTCTGTTTCTATCCAGTTATATTAGAACTAAAGTTTACTATCTGAAATTTTGAAAACAGCATAAGGACAACAGAGTAGAGATCCAGAGGTCCTTACCTGCTTTATAACTCTGTGATCTGTATATGTCCCTGAGCTCTTTCATAAGTCTATCTGAAGCTTGCACAGACCCAGAGACTGCACCCTGCAACATAAAAATTGCTGTTTACCAGAATCTACAAAGTCAGATAACTAAAGATTTGAGATATATAAACCAGAAAGGAAAGTTTACAATGAGATTATAAAAACAAATCACAACTCAACATAAAAAAACAAAGATGTTTAATTATTTTGAGGATTATGAAGTTTCAACAGAAATATAAAATGGGGGACAAGTCTGGCTCATTTACTGTTTCTTATCATCTGAAAAAAAAATATGTCTAACCAACATGTCTAGATTACCATGGTTCCTACAATAGCCTAAATCTATCTCAAACTACACTGATTTATTTTTTAAAGATTTATTTGACAGGCAGAGATCATAAGTAGGCAGAGACGCATATAGATAGAGAGAGAGAGGAGGAAGCAGATTCCCCATGGAGCAGAGAGCCTGATGTGGGTCTCGATCCCAGGACCCTGGGACCATGGCCTAAGCCGAAGGCAGAGGCTTTAACCCACTGAGCCACCCAGACATCCCTACACTGATTTTTTAAACTATTAATTTTTTTCTCTTTAGGATTTTATTTTTTAGAGCATTTTTAGATTCACAGAAAAGTTGAGAGAAAGGTACAGAGATTTCCCATATAACTGCTGCCACAACACAGTATTATCAATATCCCTCACCAGACAGTATGTTTTTTTAAACTGATAAACCTACACTGACACATCATTACCAGTGAAATCCATAAATCACCTTAAGGTTCACCTTTGGTGCTGTACACTAAATGGGTTTGGAAAATGTGTAACAACACCTACCCATCATTATAGTATCATACAGAGTATGTTCATTGCCCTAAAAATCCTCTGTCCCCTGCATATTTATCCCTCCACCCCACCCTGGTGGGCACTGATCTTTTTGATGTCTCCATAGTTTTGCCTTTTCCAGAAAGTGACATAGTTGGAAATACACAGCTGTGTAGCTTTTTCATCGGATTGGCTTCTTTTACTTAGTAATATGGATTTAAAGTTCCCCCATGTCTTTTCATGGTTTGATAATGCACTTTTTTTTTTTAAGATTTTATTTCTTTATTTGACAGACAGAGATCACAAGTAGGCAGAGAAGCAGGCAGAGAGAGAGAGGGAAGCAGGCTATCTGCCGAGCAGAGAGCCCGATGCGGGGCTCGATCCCAGGACCCTGGGATCATGACCTGAGCCGAAGGCAGAGGCTTTAACCCACTGAGCCACCCAGGTGCCCCAGCTCACTTCCTTTTTTAGCAGGGAATACATCCCATATTGTTGGGATATAACAGTTTATCCATTCACCTACTGAAGAATACCCTGGTTCCTTCCAAGGTATCGCAATTATGAGTAAAGTTGCTCTAAACATCTGTATGGAGGTGATTGTCTAGACATAAGTCTTCAATTCATGTGGGTATACCAAAGACTGCAACTGCTGGAATACATGGTAAAAATCATGTTCAGTTTTCTAAGACTCTGCCAGACTGTCTTCAAAAGTGACTGTACCATTTTGCATTCCCATGAGCAAGGAGTAAGAGTTCCTACTGCTTCACATCCTTGTGACAACACCAAATGTTGTCGGTGTTCCTGATTTTGGCCATTCCTTAATTCTTTTTTAATTTTAGCTATTCTTATAGGGATATAGTATCACCATCAATTTTTGAAAATACGAGAAGGCCCTTGCCATTTTACCCTATCAACTAAAACAGGGTTTCATTAGTCAGACTCTAAGCAAGAATGTTATACTGAAGGTCTACTTTACATATTAAGAAACTGAGAAAGAACATGTTCACCTGCATGCAACTAGTTTCAGTTCTTTTCCATGTTGGGATTTCTCTAAAAATGAAAATGCACCAATGTCTTATCCTAGGACTAAATATGAATGCCAGCTATTTCTTGTAGGACAAAAACATTCAGAATTCCTTTATTTAAAAAAGAACTGGTCATGTGAATTTTTTTTTTTAAGATTTTATTTATTTGTTAAGAGAGAGAGTGAGAGAGAACATGCGAGGGGTAAGGTCAGAGGGAGAAGCAGATTCCCTGCGGAGCTGGGAGCCCGATGGACTCGATCCTGGGATTCCGGGATCATGACCCGAGCCGAAAGCAGTGGCTTAACCAACTGAGCCCCTTGGGTGCCCCTGGTCCTGTGAAATTTAAAATGTTAATGGCTGCACTACACTTTGGGGATGGGTGGCAAAGGTTCACGAAGCTATTACTTCCTAGCTTTGTGACCTTGAGTATATTACTTTAACTGGTTTAAACTACAGTTTCACACCTATAAATAGGAACAATATTTTATAAAGTAGCTATAAAGGTTAAATGGGAAGGTACGTAAAGTTTAAAGTACTTAGTGTCCCTCACATGAAAACATTCAATAATTTGTATTCATTTTGACTATAATATACAAACTGAAAGCAATCACGAGAAAAAGTACAGAAATCATTAATTTAAATGCACAAACTTTTTCTTTTAAATAATCAAGATAAGGGAAGAGCTAAATTTCTTTGCTCTCTGAAAAAAAAAAACCTTTGCCAATTAAATTAATATAGTAAGACTGAAGAAGAGAGAGTAATCTATCTGCTTTCAACACCTGGCATCTCCCTACATAATAATTCATTCCTGGTTTTTGAGAACCTACACCCAGACAAAGGTCCTCAGATGTCATGTGTTTCATAAAGAGCTCTAAAACAAGGCAGCTTGAAGTAAGAAGGAAGTGTTGAAACAAAAATGTCCCCACTTTAGGCATTTTATAAGCATCACTCTCATTTATTCTTCTGAGCAATCATCCAAAAGGTATATATTCTCTATATTTTAAAGCTGAGGAAACTGAAGCCACACAGCTATGTTTATTACCAGACTAAATGTTCATTTCACGCCCCATGTCACTTCACCTAAAAGTTATGTTAAGTCAAAAGAAAAAAATGCTTTTGGTTTGGTTAGAGCACAACAGACCAAATTGCAGTTTGGTGGTGAAGAATTTAAACTTGACACTGTAGAAGACACTAAATTTAAATATACAGATCTCACAGAAGGGTAAGCAGTATAAATACTGGAAAGGAGGTATACACGGTGAACAGCAGGTTAATTCCAGCACATGAAAAGCAGATGAGCATGGCAGAAAGCTATGAACAGATGAGACACTTTAACAACAAAAACAACAAGCCACCAGGGAAACAAAACATGGTTGAATCCACAACATAGGCAAGGGTGGAGGGGGGCAGTTTAGACTGTTATCTAAATGAATTGCCTAGTGTTATATTATTACCTATAATTACTCAATCCCAAAAGTGCAGGTTCTAGATATTTGCACATACTTACATTGAGATGGTCTTGCCTTTGAGTCTTCCTAATTTTCTCTAGTATTGCCAAGTTTTCTTTTTCAATTCCTTCATCCTCTGACTTTTTTCCACTAATAGGCTCTTCTTCCTTCATTTCATAGTGATCCAAGTCTTCGATATCCTACATGAAAAATAGTAGCTTATTGAAACTTACGCAAAACTTAAATTATTCTTGATTCGACAGGGAACAGAAAAGAGAATGGGGAAGGGAAAAAGGCATTTACATTCAGTCCAGGATCCCTCCTTTTATATCCTACATTGTGTTTAAAAGCTAGAAACTGAGTAAAACATATTTAATAGATTTGTAACATCATTAACTACTACAAAAAAAAATCTATTAAAACAATCTTTTGTAACAGTTTAGCATTAGGTATAAAGAACCTTATTTATACTTTGTTCCAGTAACTTGACTTCTAGAAATCTATTGTAAGGAACTAATTTAATCTAATTTAGGCATAAAGATGCCTATTTAAACTGTATAGCCACAACCCCCCCCACACACACATACACAAAACTGCATGTGCGAAAATAGAGCAGAGGGGCGCTTGGGTGGCTCAGTTGTTAAGCATCCGTCTCTTGGGTGGGGGAGGGAAGCATTAGTCTCTTGGTCTCAGCTCAGCTCAGGTCATAACCTCAGGGTCGTGAGATGGAGCCCAGTGGCAGGCTCTTTCCTCAGCGTGGAGTCTGTTTGAGATTCTTTCCCTCTCCCTCTCCCATCTGCCCCTCTCTCCCACTTGCACTTACACTCACTTGGGCTCTCTGGGTCTCAAAATAAGTAAAAATCTTAAAAACAAAACAGAACAAATACCCAGAGCAGGTAATTCAATTCCATGGAATATTAGAAGACTGTTAAAATGCATACAGCATAATTGTTTCTTCTGTATCAAATAATGAAACCAAAGGGTGGTGAGGATGGCTGCAGAGAGTGGAGAAGGCTGGCCCCTATGGGTGCCAGGTTCTGTGCTCAACTGGGTCTCATGGCTGCTTCTGGCTGCTGCCTGGGGGTGAGGCAGACCAGCAGCCCCAACCCAAACCTGAGAACCCACCAGGGGTGGACCTCACCACAACTGTGGGGTGAGCTGGGGGACTGGGTGTCCCTGGGCAACTACAGGGCCTATACGAGTTAAAGCTGTGCTATCCACCAGGCAGACCCTTGTTTCTTGCAGCTGCTAAGCACTTGAAATGTGGATAATCTGAATTCAGATGTGCTGTAAATGTACAGACTTAATGAGAAAAAACAGGAAGAGCTCATAATTCTGTTTTATGAACGAAATGACAATAATTTAAAGGTGACATAAAATGTATTAAATGGGAAAAAACACAATGTAAAACAAAGAATACAAAACTGAATACAAAGAATCTCAGTCACGCTAAAATAAGCACAAAAAAGGAGGCTAGAAGGACATATACTGAAATAATAATCTCTAGAGACATTCAGTGCTTTTCCTTCCTTTCCAAGTTTACTGTCACAAGCACCTAACTGATTTTTATAATTAGGAAAAAAGTTAGACTAGGAATTTGAATAATAGCCCTTGCTTAACATCTTTAATCCCTACATCATTCTCCTTCCTTCTTCTCCATATCATCTACTCGTATTTAAAGAAATCTATGCAGAACTTTTAAAATCCTAACCTTTTTCTATTAACTTTTCTTTACTTCAATCATCAAAATCTCTAAAGGAGTCCTAGATACTTACTATCTCCATTTTTTAAGGGAACTCATTCACTGCGATTTGTAGACCATCCAGACCACATGGTCTTTTTCTTCAGAATCTCATCTCTTCAACCCCTACTGCATTTCTTTCTTATTCAGACCCTATCCATGACTCCAAGTTTCATGGAGCTCCCTCCCCTGATTTGTAACTTTCAGCCCCAATGTTCCATCCCGCACTTCAGAGTTCTCATAAAAGTCCTTGGTCTCTCCTGCTCCTCCTCCTCCACCTTCAAACTCAGCCACATTCCTATCCTTAAATCTTCTCTACCTGAATATTAATGATGAATTCTGTTCTGTGAAGATTATCTTTGTAAAATGACACTCAGCACACTATTCTCTACTTAAAGCCTTTCCTGAACAATCACACCACTATAAACATATTTGTCTCTAATTCAAGACTTTAAGCCATCTGCTTTTCTGGCCAACCTTGCCTTTCCAACACATCAATCTTAATCTCCCCAAAAGATAGCCCCAATGCACCTAAACACACCATACCCAAAGGTTGCTCTGTGCCTTTTTTTACCATTATTTTAGTTTACCTAGATTATCTTCCTTTCTCCTATCTTAACCTGACTTCTCTGAAATCCAGGCTCCTATCTTTCCAGATTTCCCTAAATGTTGCTGTCCCTTCTTTATATCTTCTTGCAAAGGAAAACAATGAGAAGTACATAAACTCTGAATAGAACGTCTGCTTCACTGGACACCAAACCAGTGGAAAAGGCTTAATGTTTTCCTGCAGCTTATTCAACCTAAATTACAGTGCATGAAAATTTTAAAAACAAACTATCCCCCAAAAGTCATACAAATTAGACAATGCTAAGAATTATCTTGGGTGTGCCTGGGTAGTTTGGTCAGTTAAGCATCTGCCCTCAGTTCAAATCATGATTTCAGGGTCCTGGGACTCAGCCCTGTTTTAGGCTCCCTGCTTTGGTGGGGAGTCTGCTCCTCCCTCTCCCTCTCCCCCTCCCTCCGCTTATGCTCTCCTTGTGTGTGTATGTGCATGGTCTGTCAAATAAATAAATAAAATCTTTTAAAAAAATTATTTTGCTCCCAGACACAAAACAAACCACAACTACTTCTTTAGTTTTAAGGCATTCTAAGGAGTGTATTTAGATTTAAGATTTTGCAGATCAAGAAAATAAGATAATAACTTGAATTAATTCTAAGATCCTAAACAGTAAGAAGGTTTTAAAATCAAGACTGTGCAACTGAAATACCTTTTACATGGTCAGTGAAAAGACACAAATTTAAAAACAAAGCTTCAGAGCCTGAAAACTTCCATAATTATATCAGTGCCTGGAAACTAAACTGGCCTAAAGTCAAGGTCTTAGAATCTGCCCTACCAAATTCTTAGATGATTTTTAAACATGAAATAGCTTCACTACTTCTAGTGAGTAGTCCCTGAAATGTTCTCAAATTCTCCTTTTATTTAAATTCAGAATTTTTTTCTTTTTTTAACTAAAATCCATACTTCATTCATTTTTTTCTTAGTTTTTACCTAATATCCTATTCTAGGATCCCTTCCAGGACACCACATAATATTTGTCATGTCTCCTTAGGCTTCTGACTATGATCGTTCTTTTTTACTTTTCTTTAATTAACATATAATGTATTATTTGCTCCAGGGGTACAGGTCCGTGAATCATCAGGCTTAAAACTTCACAACACTCATCATAGCACATACCCTCCCCAGTGTCCATAACCCGACCACCCTCTCCATGCCCAACTC
Source organism: Mustela erminea (assembly GCF_009829155.1). Lineage (NCBI taxonomy): Eukaryota > Metazoa > Chordata > Mammalia > Carnivora > Mustelidae > Mustela > Mustela erminea. Next base: position 28,527,691 of record NC_045618.1, read on the forward strand.
CCCCTGGCAACCCTCAGTTTGTTTTGTAAGATTAAGAGTCTCATGGTTTTTCTCCCTCCCGATCCCATCTTGTTTCATTTTTTTCTTCCCTACCCCCCATACCCCCAACTTTGCCTCTCAAATTCCTCATATCAGGGAGATCATATGATAATGGTCTTCCTCTGATTGACTTATTTCACTCAGCATAATACCCTCTAGTTCCATTCACGTCATTTGATCACTGTGTCATAGAATAGCTCTATTTTCAACTTTTTGAGGAAACTCCATGCTCTTTCTCCAGAATGGCTGCACCAGCTTGCATTCCCACCAACAGTGTAGGAGGGTTCCCCTTTCTCCATATGCTCACCAGCATCTGTCATTTCCTGACTTCTTAATTTTAGCCATTCTGACTGGTGTGAGGTGGTATCTCACTGTGGTTTTGATTTGTATTTCCCTAATGCCGAATGACGTGGAGCACTTTTTCATATGTCTGTTGGCCATCTGGATGTCTTCTTTTCAGAAATGTCTGTTCATGTCATCTGCCCATTTCTTTATTGCATTATTTGTTCTTTGGGTGTTGAGTTTGGTAAGTTCTTTATAGATTTTGGATACTAGACCTTTAATCTGATATGTCATTTGCAAGTATCTTCTCCCATTCTGTCAGCTGTCTTTTGGTTTTGTTGACTATTTCCTTTGTTGTGCAAAAGCTTTTCATCTTGATGAAGTCCAAATAGTTCATTTTTGCCTTTGCTTCCCTTGCCTTTGGTGTGTTTCTAGGAAGAAGTCACTGTGGCTGAGGTCAAAGAGGTTGATGCCTGTGCTCTCCTCAAGGATTTTGATGGATTCCTTTCTCACATTGAGGCCTTTCATCCATTTTGAGTCTTAAATTCTGAATTTTCGAAACTTACTAGATCCTCTTCTTAAAAATAACCAAAAATGGATTAAGTATTTATTACTATTAAATGTAAATATAATCTTATGCTAAAATGTTAAGAGATTTTCTAGGAAATCAAACATTTTGCTCAAAAATATATCATGATTGGGAGAAGGGGGTGGGATTATGGACATTGGGGAGGGTATGTGCTTTGGTGAGTGCTGTGAAGTGGTAAACCTGGTGATTCACAGACCTGTACCCCTGGGGATAAAAATATATGTTTATAAAAAAATAAAAAATTAAAATTAAAGAAAAAAATATATATATATCATGAATTAAAAATGAAGACAGATTTTAGAAATTATATTCAATTTCAAAATAAAGAAGATTAGACAATTACTAAAATATTTAAAAATGAAAATACAGGAAAAAAAAGATACAGTATTTATAAAATGTGATTCTTACATAAATACCTACTTCAGCCATCTCTTCCTCTTCCTCCTCTTCTGAAGTCACTTCTTCTGTGGTCCCATTCTGAAAAAGAAAAAGAATTTGCTAGGGCTACACAGAATAAGCACATATCGAGGAATTAGAAGACTTCAGGGACAAACTATCAGTCATCTGTCACTATAGTTCCACTAACAGAATTTATTAAAGTTGAATATTTACTTTTAAATCCAGGTTTGATGTGACAAATAATATTTATCAGCTTTTTTTAAAAAAAAATTTGAACAATTCAACGTGACAGATGCCTTGAGTATAAACAACGGCAATTAGTCCAATAACACATAACTGGAAAAAAATTTTAAATATTCTAATTTAAAATAAGAAAACGTTTTACACATATGGCTATGTATATAAAGTCAATGGCTCCTTTCACTTAAAACAAATATCCCAAACCTTTTACTTTAACTTTGAAAAGCCTAATCCTTCCTTAACTTTGAAAAGCCTAATCTTTTACATTTTAAAAGGTAAAACGTGTCATGAAGCAGTAGACATTTCACAAAACTATACAATTATAAAATGATCACCATTTCATTGAAGAGCCATTTTTCTTTTTTAAAACATGTCATTTACCACAGAAAACATCCTTACAAATACACAATTGTCCACTCACTCACAAATATCTGATGGGGTTTTAGGAAAGGCCTTCATACCTAATTTTGGCAGAGTTCAAAAAGACAAGTTATCTGAACCAGAACAGAGTTCACAACAGAACACATACAGTAGGATTTTTCTTTTCCTTCTAGATATGCTGGCTGTATTTGTTCCAACTACAGCTGGTAAGCATCACTTTCTTATATAGGAGGCCTTACTTGATGGCCTCTTAGTATAGGTATCAGAACCAGAGAGAAAAGACACATTTTGGAAATACAGGTCAAAACAGCAGCAAAATCTAACTCACTCATCTCTTCCTTGAACTCAAACTGGAAAGTCTGCTTGCCAGTACCTCTCCATTCATATGCCATTGCCAGAGCATAGGTGTACAAACCGGGGGTGGGGGGGGGGAGGCCACAGCAGAGAAGAGTGACAATTACTGAGGGCATTCACAGCAACCATTGATAATGTGATTAATGGTATATCTCATCTGTAAATGAACAGATAACCAAGTATCACCAGATACTTGAAGAAAACTGGCAATCTGAAAAAAAATCACCAAGTCAAACAAGCAAACTAAAGCATTATTAATGAAGAAAATTTTTAAAAATCTAATTGGCATCCTTAGCAGTACTTGAAAAGATACTGTATCCACACAATATAAAAAAAGATAACCACGCAAAGGAAAAGACAGTTCTGGGAAATGAAAAAGATATCCCCTGCCTCACCAAAAAAAAGATAAGGGGGAAAAGAAACCTAGTAGAAGAATCAGAGAGCACAATGGATTTGAATGAACAAAACACTTATGATTAAGAAGATGACCAAACTGTAACATTCCCTTAGAATGTGGAGAAAAGGAGACAGGGGGTGGGGAGAGGAAGGGGTATTGATAGAGAAGAGTTATGGGAAATGGGAGATAGGAATACCCAGAACTAATATTCATTTGCTATCTACCCATAAGACTGAGGGAAAGAAGTAAGAGACAAAGGTTGTCAAGCTAAAGAAAGACTTCAGGGGTGCCTGGGTGGCTAAGTGGGTTAAGCCTCTGCCTTCGGCTCAGGTCATGATCCCAGGGTCCTGGGATCAAGCCCCGCATCAGGCTGTCTGCTCAGCAGGGAGCCTGCTTCCCCCTCTCTCTTTGCCTGCCTCTCTGCCTACTTGTGATTTTTCTCTCTGTCAAATAAATAAAATCTTTAAAAAAAAAAAAAAAAAAAAAGAAAGACTTCAGAATACTAAGTGGCTCTGAATGACCCAAAGGAATGTTGAAAAGTAAAACCCTATACTTCACAGAGAAAAAAACCATATAACTTCCAGGAAAAAAAAAAAATAGAGGAAAAGAAGAACCAGACATCAGGCTTTTCACTGGTGTTACAATAAATATTAGAAGATAAAAGTATAAAGAACCTAGAAGAGACTGAGTTATGAAGTCAATGTCTAGTTCCACTGGGACAGGTACCATATCCTTTGCCACTGGATCCTCAGCACCTCTATAGAGTACTTTGCAAAGAGTCAGATGGATAGGTGTTCAATGAATAATTAAAACAGACACCAAAGACACCAAGTATTCAAGGAACACTCTCCATGCACAGTCCCAGAAATCCTTTCTAGAAATAAAAATAGAGACGTCATTGAGGGATACATTTTCAGAGGTAGGAAGCAACCAAGGAATATAAGATACAGCAATAAGCAAAGACATAATAACACCAATGGTTAAGTTTAAGCAATTGCTGAAAATTGAGCTGAGAAGTCACAAGCCATATCATAAAGAGTGAAAAACTAAAAATAACCAAAAGTCCACCTCAGAAGGTCAAAAACTTTTTCTAAAGAACTCTTAGTTTTAAGAAGAAATTGACCCTCATGCTCCAGTAAACCAACTTCTATGTTATGTGCCCAGAAAAATGCTCACATAGGTATCCCACAAAACTGGAGAAAAATGGTCATGGTAGCATACATATGCTTTTTTTTTTTCTTTTTTCTTTTTTTAAAGATAGATTTATTTCTTTCAGCAAGAGAATGAGAGAGATCACAAGCAAAAACCGAGAGAAACAGAGATAAAGGGAGAGAGAGAATGTCAACCCAACTCCGCTCTGAGCACAGAGGCTGACATGGGGCTCAACCTCACAACCATGAAATCAAGACCTGAGCCAAAACCAAGACGCTTAACCAAAGGCACCAATGAGGCGCCCCACACTGTTCCTAATAGCAAACTCAAATGGAGGAATCTGTTATGGTAGGTTCAAAGAATGGAATACATATAGCAATGAAAAGAACTATAGCCACACATATGAATAAATTTAACATGCAATTGTTAAGCAAAAGACAAAGAACACACATATAGTATGACTCTTAATATGAAGCTTAAAAACGGTCAACACTAAATCATATTGTTGAGAAATGCAAATAAATATGTTAATAACAAGGGAAAAGGAAAAGTTTAGCATAGAAAGAAATGATTATCTAGAAGGCACGTCCAAAAGGTTTCCAGTGCTAACAATATTCTGTTTCTTCACTTGGGTCAGGGCTGGGTGATAATTCCCAGGTATTCACTGTAACTACTTATTACACTAATGTTCATATATTTTCAACACCTATACAACTTCTTGTGAAATATAACAAAATAATACGAACAAAATATGGATGGAATCAAATCACAGGATATACAAACTATTTAGAAAATAAATATACTAAATCTTAAAACCTATGCAATGAAGTTAAACAGCACACAGAAGGAAACGTATACCTCTCACATGTTTGTTAAAGCAATTTATCACAGTGGTCCAATAAACTACAAAAGCAAAAGAAAAAAAAGGTTAAGACTCACACAAAAATGAAAAAGAAAATTAGATTTAAAAAAATAAAAGGACTAGTTTCTATCAAAAGGCCAATATAAATCAGACAAGCTTCTGACAAGTAATCATGACAAAGAAAACAACTTGAGAAATGAAAAGAGCTTCATAGCCATAGGTTCAAAAGTACAGATGAAGTGATTTTTTTTGTTTGTTTTTTTTAAGAATCTAAAACTACTAAAATTGAGAAATGCGAAAAATGAAGACTAATACTTGGAAAAAGAGAAAAATGGATCAGGCTCAGATTTTATTTAAACCATGGTTTCTCAACCTTGGAAGTACTGCTATTTCGGGCTAGATAATTCTTTGTCATGCAGGACTCACTGGACATTGTAGGACATTTAGTAACATCCCTTCTACCCACAAAATGCCCATAGCATTCCCGCCAGCCAGCTGTGACAGCCAAAATTATCTCCAGATATTTCCAGATGTCTCCTGAGAGGCAAAACTGGACCCAGCTGTAATTTTACTTAAACTGTCCTAGACTTTGGGGGCACTTGGGTGGCTCAGTCGGTTAAGTATCTGCCTTTGGCTCAGGTCATGATCCCAGGGTCCCAGAATTGAGTCCTGCAGAGGGCTCCCTGCTCAGCAGGGAGTCTGTTTCTCCTTCTCCCCCTACCCCCTGCTTGTGGTCTCTCTAGCTCTCTCTCAATAAATACAATCTTTAAAAATAAATAAACTGCCCTAGACTTTAGGAAAAAAAATACACAATTTTACCAAGTCATTTTAGGAGACTACTAACTCTGACACTGAAATGAAACAAGAGCCTAAAAGGAAATAAGCAAGCAAATCAAACTACATTACAATCTCGCTTAAAGTAGAAAAAGCCAAAAATAAAGTATTATGATATCCATTGTGTCCCTGCAGCTACCACCTATGCAGGTGCTCAGTATTTATTATGAATATAAGAATGAATTCACAATTAGCAATTTTTTCATGTAATTCAAATTATGTCTCTACACATGCACAATTATGAAAAACAAGGTAGATCTACACACACCATGTCCATGATATATAATTGAGAAACACAAGCTGCAGACATCCCAGAGCGGGCAAATTGAACATAGTGTATATATACGCTTCTCCCATCTTCTCTCTTTCCTGAAGCTCCATTAGAATTATAGTGAATAAACACTATACAACACACAATGATAATAAAAAAAGGAAATAAGGCTACCAGCAGAAAAGACAATTCATGCATGCTAGTAAATGCCACTAAATGGAAGAATGGTAATTAATAGAGCAAATAAGTAAAGTAGGTTAGGGGATTATAGGAGAGTAATTTGTCTCCTAGCACCCTGGAGAGCCTCTAGACTCTAAGACACTGGGTACACTAGACAGCAGGAATACTGGATAGAATTGAAAACAGATCAACCAAAAGCCTGTACACAGAACACATCCAGTCCCCAAAATACAGTGTTCAACCTTCATCCTTTTAAGATTTTGTTTTATTTGTCAGAAAGAGATGGGGGGGGGGGGGAAGAGAAGGAGCACAAGCAGGGGGATCAGCAAGCCGAGGGAGAAGCAGGCTCCCACTGAGCAAGGAGCCCAACATGGGACTCGATCCCAGGACCCTAGGATCATGACCCAAGCCAAAGGCAGATGGTTAACTGACTAAGCCACCCAGGTGTCCCTCTGCCCCCTGTTCTTAAGCAGAAACCAGGCTGAGACATCTACCTCAAGCAGGAGATTAGAAAATTTCATGTCCAAAGAAACCAAGTAGTTCCAGCTCCCATTTTTTATTACACGGGAAAATAGAAACTGGGGGGTGGGGGTTGGAAGTCAGCTTAAATTCCTCTTAAAAGCTATCAGTTGGCAAGTCTTGGCCACAAAGAACTCTCAATTATCTTTTTAGTACCTTGCTCAAATATGAGTAAGAAAGGAAGAAAAAAATAAAAATATGAATAACATAGAATTGATATTTGAGGAACAGTTTCAAAAAGAAAAACAAGACCAATATAAACAAGGAAAAAAAAAACTTACTGAAGAGAAAATAGAGGGGTACTTGGGTGGCTCAGTCAGTTATGTGCCTGCCTTCAATTCAGGTCATGCCTGCTTCTCCCTCTCTCTCTCTGCCCCTTCACCCTACCTGTGCTCTCTCTCACTCGGTCTCAAATAAATAAAATCTTTAAAAATCTTAAGGACACTTATGATTACATCTATAAATCAAAAACAGAATGCTATGAATAAAGAATAATCAGAACAAGAAAGGGGTCTCAGAATTTATGGGACATCATTGGAGATGACCTTGACCCACATTCCCCAGCATTCATCCCCTTATATGGTCCCTCCCAAAGTCAATCTGGGCTGGCCCCATGACTTGCTTTAACCAGTAAATGTGGCAGAAAGGACACTGAGCCAGGTACAGATCTAAGTCTTAAGAACCCCTGGCGGCTTCTACTTTTGTGCTCTTGGCAGCCAAAAATTAAGAATCTGGCCTAACTTTTGGAAGAAGGAGAAGCCACAAAAAGAGGTCCATCCAAGAAGAAGATGAGATGCCAGGGGAAAAGTGCAGAGTAAATAAGCATTTTGCACATCGTGGTGCAGCCACTATCTGAATGTGCAGTGAGCCCAGCAAGAAAAAACAAAACAAAACTGTCCAGCTAAGCCTAACCAGCCCACACAATTGTGAGAAATACAATAAATTAAGTTTGGGGTAAGTGGTTAAGCAGCAGTAAATAATCAAAACACAACCAAAAAAGTTATGCTCTCCAATTTTTAAAAATTGAAGGAAAAACTTCCAGAATTTGAAATTAAAAAAGAGAATATGGAGATAGTATAAAAGATACAATGGCTCCAGCAAAGGAGGTCTAAAAGACAATTAGGAGGCATTCTAAAAATGAACAAATAAAGAAAATGGAAAGGAGGGAGTTTTCACAGAAAAAAAAAAAAAATACAAGAACACTTACCTGAGGAGAAAGATAAAGGAGCCCACATTTGAAATGACCCATCCATACTGAGAGTCCAGCAACAATGAAAAACACAAAAATCCACAACTAAAAACACACCATTGTGATATCTGAGAACACCAAGACAAACTCTTTAAAGTGTCCCAAGTCACACACAGATGAGTAAGACTTAGAATGCATCAGGCTTAAACAACACCACTGGCTAAAGGACAGCAGCACAGTCTTTGAAATTCTGAGGGAAAATTATTTTCAACCCAGAATTATATATTCAATCTGTCAATCAAATGCAACAGTGAAATATAATAACAATTAACATTTATTGGGCATTTACTATAATCCATGCATTGCTCTAAATGACTTACATGTACTAACTCATTTAATCTTCACAGCTCCTCCCCAAATATAGGTACTACTGTTTCCTCCACTTTACAAACAAGAAACTGATGCACATAGTACTTGGGTAATTACCACAAGGTCATACAACTAATAAGCAGCAGAACAAGATTCAAAAGTATGGTGGTCTGGTCATATTTTTAGATGTTAGAACTGAGAAAATGTACTATTCCACACTAGAATTTTACATGAGGATGTACACAGGCAAAATGAGAAAGGGTAAGCAAGAAAGAGGACATGAGATCAGGTAACAACAGATCCACACTAGCAGAGGAGAAAAAATCTCAAGGTAACACCTACACAGCCAGTCCAGAGACAACCTGCCAAGACTGGTGCAAAAGAACCACAGGAAGACCACAGAAGAGGCAAGAGCTCACAGAAAAGGTACAGAACATCACTTTTTAAACTAAGGATTATTATAAAAAGGAGGACACTGCAAAACAAAGAATTCTACAAGAAACATCACAATAGAAAATGCTACACTACAAAGTCCTAATAATAAACAATGATTATTCATATGACTAAGTATAATGGTGTTTTAAGATGGGAGAGGGGGGAAGGTGGGTTGTATAAGAGCTAAATCCTTATTTATAGCACAAAGTCCATAAATTATGCCCTAAATAGGTAAAGCTGGAAATCACAAAGTTAGACGTGGTGGTGAGCTAGTGGGCACTTCTGCTGCTAAAGGAAGTAACATTTGGGTTAAGCCTTAAGAAATCCAGATAGGCTTAAAAGGAGATGACATTCCAGGTGAAGGTAAATGAATAAGCAAAGAGAAACAATTGAAGGAACAGTTATGGAAATCAGGAATGTCAACAACAAAAAGGTGGTAGTGGGGAGGGAGGCAGTTGTTTCCCTGTCATAGTAAATACCAGCAGCTCCAAAGAGTAAATAGGTTATTTTTAGTATCTAAATAAAACAAACAATCCAACAAGACTAAACTTCTAAATAAGAAGGAAAATCATCCTAGTTTTTACTTTTGCTTGAGACAATTTATTTTAGCTCTTGAACACTAGAGAATTTTTACTTTACCTGACCCGTGGGTATTGGTTGATCTAGCATCTCAACATCCAGGTGCTTAGGAAGGTTATATAATCTGCAGAGTTCACATATCAACCACTTCAATTGCTGACGAAGCTACAAAACACATTTCAGTAAATAAGCATTATGTTAAAGAGCCCTTAGAAGACATGAATAATGCTATGACTACTGTAACCAATCCAGTAGGAAATGAAAAAAGTTTGTTAATGCTCAATTACAGCCTACAGATAAAATAACAGTCTTTAAGAAATATTTTTAGGGGCTGCTAGTATAAGAAAGTCACTATGGCTTGAGTACAATCCCTATAACTAATACCTAGCAGAATGACAATAAAAAGGCTGAGGAAGGAGAGCTCCAGACATTGTCGAATTTTCAGTTGCCAACTCCTTTTCTTAGGAAACTTATGACTTCAGACAAGAATACATTTACATTAATGAGACGACAAAAAAATACAGGCAGTGTTGTTACACGAGTTATAAAATTATACATTCCAGTCATTCATTTAAAAGTAAGAGGCAAACGTGGTCTAATAGACATACTCCTGGAATCTAAAAGACCTTGGATACAGCAACTAATTCCCTGAGTTTGAGGGCCCCCATCTGTAAACTAAGGAAATTAAAAACTTCTTATAATGGTAAAGATAAGATGAAACCTGTGAAAAGAGTTGGCACTTGTAGGTTCTTCAGCATCTGCCCAAATGTTAAAAAAAAAAAAAAGTGAAAAAAGCACTAAGAAAACTGAAAGGAGTAATTCATTAAGTTCCCATTTTTACAACCAAATTGTTTTGTAAGCATATTTACTTTAAGCAAAGAATCAAGGTAAGTTATGTTCACGAGCATGTTTTTTACTGTTGAAAAAAAAAAAAAGCTGTTTTCAATGTATGTGTTTAGGAATTACGCTTTCAGAACAATGTTCAATACTTAGTAGACCTTACCCAGAACTAATAAGGTAACTTACTTCACCTGGTCAGGGACAGTTTCCCAGATGTCTCTGATCAGGAAAAGAGATGAAAAAGCAGGTTTACGGAGGACTAAGAAAACAGAAACAGAGTTAGAATGGGTAAAAAGAAAACAGTAAGACTTTCCAAAGTAGCCAAAAGAACAAGCAGAAATTAGGAAAGCTGAGCAGTAAATCAGGATTTAAAAAATCCTCAAGCTTAAAAGGCACCATGGATCTACCCCTCCAATAAGCTCTGTTTTGTTTCAAGAATATAATGAAGATGACAAATGGTGACCTGGACACAGACCCAGACACTCCAACCCATGACAAAGGAAGAGCCATGGGAATGCTGCAGCAGAGGCAGCACGTGGCAAAGTCAGACCAAGCGACAAGAAAAATAGGGTTGTATAGCTTTCCAGGAATTTCAACTCTACGCTCCCTCTTCCCCAAAAGCATTTAAAGGGTAGAAGAAACTAAGATAGTGGGAAAAGATTTAAGAAATATCTAGAAGGTAGATGGATAGGTATTAGAAACTTACTAGGTCTGGAGAAGGGAGGTGTCAGGAAATAAAGGTATAAAAAAGAACTTTTAGTTCCCTAGTTCAGCCATGGGTGACAAGCTTCATTATTTCATCTTGTCCCACTCACAATCACAGAGAATTACTGAAGAGAAACTGGCGTGCTGGAGTGCCACAAGGTAGGGAAGGTTAAATTTAGATATAATCATTTTGAACAGCCATGGCACATCCAAATGAGAGTCCCTGGATCTACAGGATACATGTATGTATCCTGTAGATGTAGATGTATGCATTTGAAACTCAGGGGATATATTTTAGCTAAAGAAACAGATTTAGGAATCCCTGGATATAAACCATGATTTAAGTAATAGTAGTAAAAGAGATTTCTCAGAGAAAGCATGGAATGAAAAGAGGCAGACTAAGGGACAAGAGCTCAGGGAAGACCTCAGGGTTAGGAAGAGATAAAAACAGGAGACAATAACCTGATGGAAGTTCTCCTAAGATTATTAGTTTCCAGAGGATGAGGACAGGACTTGACTTTTGTACCCATCACTTATTACAGAGCTTGGCATAGAAGCCAGTAAATTAGAAAAATAAAATAAAATAACAAACTTCTCTCTGTTTCTCTAATAACAGCACAGGTGTACCTTCTGTACAGACCCAGAAGGAGAATGTATGCATTTAAAAAAAAAACAGATACGGATTTTTTTTTTTTAATTTTTACAGCAGGGGCCAGATTATAAACAATATTCTATGCCTTGCCTTTTCACTTGCATATCTTGGAAAGTTATATACATTCTTATGAAAAGATCAGTGGCATTCTTTTTAACTACAATGTAATATTCTATCATAAAACTATTCTATACACAGTAGTTTTTATTTAACCTGCTTTTGATTAGAGACTTTAGGTAGTAAATGTCTGTTAAGTGGAGGAATATTTCAACAAGGGAATAATCACCACTATCAAACTCTTGCAGAGAGGTCAATTTTAGGGTTAAAAAAGGATTCCTTGGATTTGGCAACTAGACATAAAAAATTTAAGTGCAACAATGAAAGCAGGATCCAGATTATAATGAATTAAGTAAAGCAAAGGTGAGGAAATACAACTTATTCTGTCAAGAAATTAGGTGATAGAATAACTGGCAGAGACTATAAGAATACAGGGTAATCTGGTTTTCTTCTTTTATGTAAATATATTAATTTTTTAAAAATAAAATGAGACCCAATTTTATGTCCTATGTCATTTCATTTTAAGAGCATTTTTTGATGAAAAATATTAGACACTGAAAAATAACCCAGTCAATTCTACTATTACAAAACTTTTACCTTTAGATCTTTTTAGAATTAACCTCCTAAAAGGAGACAGCAGTAAGACAGCCATCTTTTTTAAGAGGGCCATCTTTTCCTGTCCTGTCACTCCTCTGCTGGAAATGTGAATCTGTCTAGCTTTTTATTTTTACCTCTAACCTTCATGGCTCTCCAGACCAACCTCTACTCTTAAAATACTCCTCAAACAGATTTCTTCTGTTGTTAGATTCTAACTTCCCAGATGGTCAGTTCTCCCAATGATATTTATAGAATAATCCACTCTTTCTTTATAGAGTATTTTAACTTATTCTGAATTCTCAATAGCATGACTTTGTTTTTAAACTTCTATTATCTTTACCTGTCCAGTCCAGTACCAGTACATAATATTTTTATTTAATATCTAATTGGACAAGTCTCTCATTACTTTTTTCAACTTTTTTTTATTATTACTTTTTAAAACCAACTTTAGCGTCATTTTGTCAAGCTCCAAAAATAAGACTGTTGGGATTAACTGCATTCAATTTATAAACTAACATAACACTACGAAGGTAACAGACATGTTTGTAATATGGAGTCTGCCATCTAGGAATACAGTAGTCAAATCTTCCATTCTAGCTTAATTTTAAAGAAGGATATGAAACTATACAGAATACAACCTCAACTATTTAAACATATTAGAGTCCATGTATTTTACTAGCAAGGGAAAAAATACTGATAGAAAATAACTACCATGTCAATAGTGGTTATATCAGGCAAAAATATTATTTCCCTTTATTTTACTAAGTACTCTCACAGTAGTTGCTTAGTTTTATCATCAAAGAAAAAAGATTTCTAAAATTTTTTTATAAAATGGAAAGTTATACTTCTTCATATATTAAAAAAACAAAAAACAAAAAAAACACACATTTTCTTTGTATACCTATGGTTAGTTATTACTGCAGTTACAGACTTGTGAGAGAGAAACCCGTTCCTTACCACAAGCATTGATGTCATTCTAGCATTATTTCCCCTCACATCCATCTCAGTCTTTTTTTCTTTTTCTATCTTCAACCTTGGCTAGTGTTCCCTACTAAAAATGTCTGGTAGGTTTAAAGTGAGAATTCGTTGAAAAGAGACGACCTAACTCCTCATCTAAATTAAGGTTTAGCATACGGGGAATAAAGATAAATAAGGTAGTACAGAATTCAAGGCAAAAATCAGACAAAACTGGTCTTGAGCTCCTTTAAGATTATCAAATAATCATTAGTTAGGCTTTTTTATATCATATTACCTCTCAACACTTAAGTTCTACATACAATGTGGGGGATGGGGGATAGTAGGTTGGGTTGTTTTCTCACCGAATTGTTGTTCTTAGTATCTTCTAGACGTTCCAGCACTGATGTCAGATTTGGGTCATCAGAGTCCACAAACCATATTGGTGAAGAAGATGGGTAAGATTCCTGTTACAGAGACACCTATGTTAAACATATTTACATATGGACTAATCTGGAAATGCAAGTTAACATACCATCAAATGACAAGATGACAACGGATTTAAGTAAAATATATCAGGGTGAAGAAAAGCAACCCATTAAAATCTAGGCATGGAGAAAAGTTGTTCTTTTTTTTTCTAGATTTTTTTTTTTTTAAACAGTGTATGATGTAATTTTACCTGCTCCATGTTACACAATTTATACATTTAAAAATCAAGCAAAAAAAAAAAAAAGTAGTTTATCCAATAAGTAGTAGCATTTTAAAATAGAAGAGAAACACTGCAAAAGTTAGGTTTTATCACAAGCTGGGGAAAAAAAAAAAATGGTACTCAAGTACCAGGAAAGATGTGCTTCCTTCCTTTACAAAGAAGGGTCAATCATGGCCTGGATAAATCCCTCAAAAATAAAAGCAAAAAAATTAAAACAACCACCTCACAACCTTGAAGTATAATTTATAAATTTAAACCATACCACCTTTGCCTTTTAATATAATAAAGCTACATTTCTAAACTTTATCTAGATGAGATCTACCTCAATTTTTAAAGGTGAAGCAAAGGAGTATAATTTAGGCATATATTTTTAAATCCTTACAAATGCTAAAATGATTTTTTAAAAATCTTCTTACTCCCTATACTCCCTGTTCTAAGTAATTACAGAAGTTACTTTGAGATTTTTCTCCATTAGAAAATTGCCCCCTGCAAAATCAATCCCATTAAATTTTGCCTTTTTCCTAATAATTTCCAACCCTTCTCAAATTGTAGGGAGGGATGTAGTTTCTAAAGGAAAAGATTCCTTAACTGAGATTAGGATTATTTCTTCAATATCGCTGGTGTTAGAAGTCAGAACAAACAGCCATATAGTGACCATATGGTATATACAGGTTTCACTCGCCACAGAAGCTGGGCTTTGGAAAGAGGCATCCTCCTTGTACAGCCACTATCTGCGTGCTACACCTCAGGGGTCAATGATGTTCCTGAACACTGTGATGGGCAACCTCTAAAATGGTCCCAAGCATCCTAACCTGGTATTCACTGCCTTGTATAATTCTCTCCCCAGACTCACTTCTAACAGACAAAAACAGTCAATGATGGGATGTGACTCCTAAGATTAGGTTACAAAAAGATAAGAACTTCTAGGGGCTCACGGGTGGCTCAGTGGTTTTAAAGCCTCTGCCTTCGGCTCAGGTCATGATCCCAGGGTCCTGGGATGCAGCCTCACATCAGGCTCTCTGCTCAGCAGGGAGCCTGCTCCCCCCCCCCCACCTCTCTGCCTACTTGTGATCCATCTGTCAAACAAATAAATAAAATCTTAAAAAAAAAAAAAAGATAATAACTTCTTTGTTGCTCACCCTCTCCTGCTCTTTCATTCATCTTACCCCCACCCCCTCATTGAAGCCATCTCCCTATGGAGAAGCCCACAGCTACGTGGCAAGAGATGGAGAGAGGCCTCTGACCACCTGCCACCCTCAGACAGGAGGCCTGTAATACCAAAACTACACGAATGAGGATGGAGGAAGATTCTCTCCCAGTTTCACTTTTTGATGACTGTAGCACTAGTCAACATCTTTACTGCCTGGTGAGAGTCGCAGAGCCAAGGAACCCTGGTAAGCCATGCACAGATTCCTGACCAACAGAAACTGTGAGATAATGTTGCTGTTCTAAGCTACTACATTTGTTATAGAGCAATATACAACTAATTCAAACCCCATAAAATACTAGTATTTTATTCGATCGCAAACTGAGTACTCTCAAGAAATGCTATAGTCACATATTTTTAAAAGCAAAATTACATGTGTTGATTTTTAAAGGTTAACAGAAAAAAGCCTTACATGCTTTACTATTAATAGACATTTACTCTCTACTGTTTTCTATTATAGATTAGGAAAAAGTCATTATTATTATATATTAGCTGCCAAATAATTAGGTTCTGGTTATGGAAAAACAATTTTGAAGAAACACAGTATTAAAGAAGCATTGCTTTGAGAACTATAATCTCAATTACAATATAGCTGCCAAAGAAACTTTCTTTGAAGCACTTCACCAAATGTTTTTTAAAGAACAACAACAATTAAAAAAAAAAAAACTGTACTGAAGGACATCATTAGGTCTATTCAATAATAGTTTATTTTGTAGTCTCATTCCTCTACTTTTCAGTGTGTCCCAAACCTATTCACAGACTAAACGAAAAACTATCTTCAAAACCAATCCTGTTCTTAAGGAAAACTATTTATCAAGTATTGCATTTTCTTCTTCAAATTCTTCAGCCTAGTTTGGGAACATACCATCTAGACCCTAGTTCCAAAAAACAAAAGAGAACAATGGAACTAGACGGTATTATGCTTAGCGAAATGAGTCAATCGGAGAAAGACAACTATCATATGATCTCCCTGATATGAGGAAGTGGAGATGCAACGTGGGGGGCTTGAGGGGTAGGAAAAGAATAAATGCAACAAGATGGGATTGAGAGGGAGACAAACCATAAGACCCTTGATGTCACAAAACAAACTGGGGGGGGGGTACGGGGGAGGGGGGTAGGGAGAGGGTGGTGGGGTTATAGACATTGGGGAAAACTCAACACCCAAAGAACAAATAATCCAAACAAGAAATGGGCAGAAGACATAAAGAGAAATCCAGATGGCCAACAGACACATGAAAAAGTGTTCTGCATCACTCGGCATCAGGGAAATACAAATCAAAACCACAATGAGATACCATCTCACACCAGTCAGAATGGCCAAAATTAACAAGTCAGAAACGAGAGATGCAGGCAAGGATGCAGAGAAAGGGGAACCCTCCTACACTGTTGGTGGGAATGCAAGCTGCATTCTTGCACTCTAGAAAACAGCATGGAATTTCCTCAAAAAGTTGAAAACAGAGCTATCCTATGACCCAGCAATTGCACTACTGGGTATTTACCATAAATATATAAATGTAGTGATCTAAAGGGGCACGTGCACCTAAATGTTTACAGCAGCAATGTCCACAGTAACCAAATTATGGAAAGAACCTAGATGTCCATCAACAGATGAATGGATAAAGAAGATGTGGTATATATATACAATGGAATACTATGCAGCCATCAAAAGAAATGAAATCTTGCCATTTGCAACGACGTGGATGGAACTAGAGGGTATTATACTGATCAAAATAAGTCAATCAGAGAAAGACAACTATCATATGATCTCTCTGATACGAGGAATTTGAGAGGCAGGGTTGGGGGGTGGACATGGGGGGTAGGGAAGGAAAAAATGAAACAAGATGGGATCGGGAGGGAGACAAACCATAAAAGACTCTTAATCTCACAAAACTGAGGATTGCTGGGGGGTTGGAGGGGTAGAGATAGGGTGGTTGGGTTATGGACATTGGGGAGGGTATGTGCTATGGTGAGTGCTGTGAAATGTGTAAGCCTGATGATTCACAGACCTGTACCCCTGGGGCAAATAATACATTTTATGTTAATAAAAATAAATTTTAAAAAAAGCTCCTTGGCCCTTAGCACACTTTTTTTTCGGGGGGGGGGGCAGATTTATTTTACAGGGGGTAAGGGGCAGAGAGAGAATCAGTTTTAAGCAGACCCTATGCTGAGCGTGGGCTCATTCTCACACACTGAGATCAGGGCCTGAGCCAAACTAAGAGTCAGATGCTTAAGCAACTGGGTCACCCAGGTGCCCCTCAATTTTAAACAGTATAAAAGTTTTGACTCCAAAAGTTTTAGAATAGCTGCCTTCTCTACACCTTCCATAGCCCGGCCCAGAATGTCTTCCTTGGAAGAAACATCCCTTCACCATTATATATTAACCTACGTGGTTCCATTGGAACTAGCTTCCCTAATTCCTTCCCATCTTTCTATATCTGTCCCTTGACCCAAACCTTGGTCACAGGTCTCTATAAGCCCATTCCACTCCTGGTGATTAGCTGTCTGATGGGCTCAGCCAGACAAATCTAGGTCTTCTCTAGGACTAAAATTCTCCTTCTGGGAGCTCCCAAGTCATAAGGCCAGCCTGGGGTGGTCAGTTATTTCTCTTGCCAAAACAGAGAGGGTTTATGTAAACAAATTGTTTTCTAGAGGGTGACAGATATTTGTATTTCTGCCATGACTGTGAGAACACCCATTTCACTGCACACGTGCTAACATTTTTACCAATCTGTTCAATAAAAGCTTTTACCTGGAAGAAAAAAAGTTCCTATACAATGTAAATCATTATAGCTCCAGAAACCAATTCATCAATAAGAACGGGAGGCCATCACTTCTAGAAAGTTTCAAAGGACATAACCTATATGCATAAGGATTTAGCTCTAGCTGTTAATGTCCAAAGGATTATTTAAAATTTAAAAAAAAAAAAGAGTCTTATTCAGAAATAACTTTGTGTCTATTTTCTCCACAAATCCACTAAGACACCAATGTGTGGATCTGTATCAAGCACCAGTCAGCAGAACTGCCTACCAGAATGCTCAGTCTCTATTTTTCCAAATAATAGAACGTGGTCATCTCCAAGGACTTCATCACTGTATGAATACAGATGCATGCAACATTTTTGTTCAAGGTTCAGAAATATAACAGTTGTAATTCTTCCAGAGTGTTGTTCAGTAAATGTGGGGAGGAAAATGAGACTGACAGAATCTAAATGCTCTGACATTCATTCATTTTAAGATTTACTTGTTGTTAGAGAGCGGGCATGCAGGCACCCAGGTGTGAGATGCAGAAGAAGCAAAGGGAGAGAATCTTCAAGCAGACTCCCCGCTGAGTGCAGAGCTTAACTGGCTGAGCCACCCAGGCGCCCCTAAATGCTCCGATATTGGGGTAAAAAAAAAAAGCTACCAAAAGAGATTGCTCCCCGCTAATCATTTTGCAAGTAAACAACTAAGTAACATTATCAGACCCCCACAGAAGCAGAATGAAAAATCAAAACATCCTTCTAGTTAAACTGAGGCAGAGAAAAAAAAGGTGCTGAAGAAGATTCAAACCACCTGATCTGCAGAAAACAATGGGAAGTTTCCTTGATTCTCAGTGTACTTTGTCTTTCAGGATAATCTTTTAGAAAGAGAACACAGACTACTGTTACAATGGCTTTGGTAAAGGGGACTCTGCTTCATTACTCTGGCTCTCCAGTAATGCTTTACATTTGTCAATGACTGTTTCAATTCCCAGCCCTCAACTAGCTGACATTTATCTAATACTATCTTTTCCGGGTCTCAGGAAATTTAAAAAACTATATCAAGTTACTAAGACATACACCATTCATAAAATGGAAACCTAAGTCTCCTCTTCATTTAACTGTTCTTTCAAGGATGGGCATAAAAATGGGGGTAGAGGAGGATAGATAGATAATAACGAGGAATTTTACTCTACGTTACAAATTGGTCAGATGAATGAAAACAATGATTCCTCCAGCCTGAAAGGACCACTGACGTGCTTAACATGATGGCTCTGCTATTTCCAAATGATTCTCTGGGTGTACAGTTTGGAAAGGTAATCTGTCCCAGGAAGGCAGAAAAGGTCTCAGGCTCTTTAACCAAGTTGGTTCCTGATTTCTGTTGTATAACCTTGGTGGGGCTACTGTTTATTCAATGTCAAGACTAGTAACATGAAAAATTAAGAAATTAACAGCACTGATTTATTTCTCAGGAAAAGCTGTTAGAAAGAATTTCTATTCTATATTCAGCCACAAATGACACCATCAATTTCATATTTGTAGAGAACATTATTATTTTAAAGAGCTTTCCTTTAAAAGCTTTCATGCAGGACAAAATGTATTATCGACTTTATAGAAAAACACAACAGAAAAAGTGATTTGCTTAAAGTCCCAACTACCAAGTATAGTATAAACCCTTTTCTCTCACCTAAGCTCAAAGCTCTAACATTTATTATTCTGGCTGTTGGTGGTGAGGTGGGGAGGGGAAAGGGGACTCTGATTATGACCAAGAGAAATTTAATTAGCAAAATAAAAAAATGTGCTACCACAAGTAGCCTGGCAAATAGCCACTCATACAAAAGAGTACTGGTTTATGTTACACAAACAATAAAATTAGTACAAAATTTTATCTGTTTACCAGCTAATTTACAAGGTTGGGGGGGGGGGGTGACTGTTCACTCTGAAATACGGATTGCCTACCAAGAATTGCCAGATGTCAAGAAGTGCATATAAGGAGAAATGAAGTTGCCAAGTTATGTTAAATATTTCAAAAGGACTAAAAGGATTGCATATACTAGCTCCAAATAAGGCCACACAGGTTACTAAAACAAGCTGCTTTGCTTTCAGGTGTGAGCATAACTGAATATTAGCAGTAACTGGCAATTAGATCTGTTTGCATGACACTCCTTCATATCATGAGTTCACACAAAACAAATAGTAAAAGACTCCTTCTTGAGGTTGAAAATAGCATTCTGTCCCTTCATATTTAAGATTCGGATAAATTTATATAACAGAAAAAGATTTAGCTCAATTCCCCTGACCTAAAGAGTAAAACGTCTGTTCTGGTTTCTCCTTCTTAAAATGGTCTTTCATATAAAGTTAAATTACATATTTCCTATACAGTGACTTGTTAAATATTTAAAATATTTCTTGATGTTTCCCCTGCACTTTTGACAAACTCTTGGCAGTTAACTTACGCAATAGTTAAGATTTTCGTTCATACAGAATACAGCTAAAATAGAACAAATATTTACTGAGTATTTACTGAATGGAAGATGAAAAGCATGATTAGAGACTATGCTCCCCTGCCATCAAAAAAAAAAAAAAAAAAGGCTTAAAAAAAAGTCTAAAACTATTATAATAGAACATAAGAACAAATAACCAAAGCAGTAAATAGTAAAGATTATAGAAGGGAGGAAGGGGAAATAAATACCAGCAGGAACTGAATAAGACTTCCTAGAAGAGCCTTGAGGATTGATCAGACATGGAAAGACAGACTGGGGTGCGGTAAGGGGCACATTCCATATGGGAAAAACAGATTCAGAAATCTGAAAGAAAAGGGGGGTACAGTATCTTTAAAAGATTATCCAGAAACTGGCATGCATGAGTGTAAGGAAACAATTCATGAGGTGCCCTTTACTCAAATTTAAACTGTGTTAAGTATGCTTCTTGGTGAGCAATGGAAAAGACCCGGCCTGGCATGTAGAAGAGCTCAATAAATGTCTGGGAATAAGGAAAGAAGAGGAAAAATTAAAGAACAGATCAAACATTATTTTTTTTTAAAGAGTTATAACTTTTTAGAGATTAGCAATTCAGAAACACAACGGACAGGTAATCAAACACCGTTTCTTCTTTGCACTTTCCCACTAAGAAAATGGTATCGACACAAGCAAACCACGTGGATTTTATCAAAACACCTACCTATGCTTAAAGAGTCTTATCTTTTAGAGATACTCATGGAAATAGTTATAGTGACAGGTCAGGAACCAGCTTGAAACACTGAGGTGGGGTACAGATGAAATAAGGTGGGCCAAATGTTGATTGTTGTTGAGGCGGACTACATGGAGGTTCTCCACACTATTCGCCTTTTGTATATGTTTGATATTTTCCCATAAAAAATTAATACACACTCATATACACTGAGCATCCACCATGATAATTACCTTCTGATAATACCTGTCATAACTTTGAGGAGTTTCTACTGTAATACCATTATACTAGTCTCTACCACATCCTCCTTTCACTGGGTGTCTCTAATTCATTTCTTGCTTCACTTCCTAATCCAGGTCTTCCCACAGTATTCTGTGTGTAGCTGACTCCTATTGGCCTCCTATACAGATCTTAATGGGGACTCTGCTGGCATTTGAAGTGGGTAATTCTTTGTTCTGGCAGACTGCCACGACCCTACAGCACCTGACCTAACCAAAACCAGACATACATGCATTTCCTAATATCACACACTGTTGAGAATTAACCCTAGTGCTAGATGGCAAACACATTTTTCCAACTTACCTCAATAATTTAGTAGCTCCCCACAGCCTACCAGTTCAGTATTCTATTATGCAAACCACCCCTTCCTTTTCCTGGCCATACCCCAATTTCTACCAGAACAATCACCATACAGGCCAATCCCCTGCATACTCACTACCAATTCCTGTTTCCTATTCTTGGAAAATCTTCTCTTTACCAGTCTATATCCTCAAAATTTGTCCACTCCTAAACGAACCACATTTTCTCAAGCAGTGGTGTCTTTTCTGGATAGCGTTTCCTCTGCCTGAAATGAGCTTCCACTCCCAAGATTCTACTCACCTGTGTGAAAGCCCAATTCCAATGTCAGCCTCCCACCAAAGCCTTCTCTGAAGCACCACCCAACCACCAAACTCAAAATTAACTGCTCTCTTTGGCTTTCATAATGACACCACAGAACTTGGTAACCTTTGGTAATATGAAACTCTTCCCCCAAGATTTAGTTCTGAAGACAGGGATGACTCTGACCCGTTCTGCAAAACCAGTGCCTAAAACAGAACACTTAGATGTTCAATTAATGACTTCTCTCCTCAGTACAGTGCTAGTACTTTTTTCCCCTAAAAATACACAACTGCTCCCCCATATATTCTGGAAATTATTTTAATGTCAATTATTATAACTTCAACCCCTTTCCAAACTCTCGGGTACCAGATCAGGAACACTTTGGGCACTTGAGTAGCCCACTGACTTAACCAAAAGGAGTCAAAGACACCACACTTTTGGTTTGGAGGGAACATAAAACTACCACCTAGACTCCTGCTGTAAGAAGTTTATTCCGCAGTGTGGAACAATACCCTAGGTCAACTTCACCTCAGGAATGGTTTCATCATACACATTTATGAAAAAACTAAACACTTCAAGGCTCGGGTTTTTAACGAGCTTCCAATTGAAAGAGTGAGCTTTTACACTGCCTCCTTTGGTTTTGTGACATAAATTAATCTTTCTGGTATGGAGACCCGGACAAATATCTCCTTTGGGGTGCAGATAATTTTAAAGGCTCACACACAAGAGGGGCTGTGGAAGCAAACACCTGTATCACCACCTGCCCATCCACGTTCAAAGCGCCTTTCGGAAACACGTTCGCGAGGAGCCAAAGCCAGCAAGGAGGGGAGAATTCAAACAGCATCAGAGGCTGCATTCTAAACTTTTTCAATATCAGTTTTTCCTTAAACACAAATTTAAAAACAACTGGGTGAATAAGCAAGAGGAAGGAAACCTCACTGAAGAGTAAGGCGTTAAAACTTGAGGGCCTTCCTAATTCCCAGCCGGGGTTCCAAAGCCAGATACGACATGCCTCGCCGCGGCCGGGGGCAGGTCGGCTGTGGGCAGCCGTGGCGACCTAGCGAGGGCAAGGGCCGCCACGGTCTCCCACACCGAAGCCCGGAGAAGGCGGCTGAGAGGGCCAGCAGCCCCAAACCCAGCCCCGCGGGAGAGCGGAGAAAGGCACCGCCTGCCTCCTCCCACCCGAGCCTCGCGCTAGCAAGGCTGGGCCTGGGCAGGGCCCCAAGCCCAGGAAAGGGGCGGATCCGCCCCGCCCGGGGCCCCGGGAGCCAAGGGGCCCCTACCGGACCGATTCCCTTTTGTCCCGAGACTCGGGCGCCCCTTTCAGCCCTCGTCTGGCTTCGAGGGTCTGAGGCCGGGCGCCTCACCGTGATGTTGCAGTGGAGTGTAAGCGGCGGAGACGGCGAGTGCGGGCTGCCGGGCGGTGCCGGAGGCGGCAGCAGGAACTGGCAATGCAGCTCGTCCAGCTTCCAGCTGACGATGCGGAATCGCTCGTGGTTCTTGTCGAAGATGGACGCCAGGAACTTCAACTCGGCCTTGAGCCCTGACACGGACATCTTCCCCTCATCTCCGGCAGGAGGGGTGCGAAAGGGGAGCCGGGCCCAGAGACGCCGTCACGGCCGCTACCGCCCCACAGGGCCGGCTTGGGGCCGCACTCTCGCGGCTCCGCCTCTCCCCGCCGCCGAGGCCCGCGTCGTATCGCGGCTGAAAAATGGCTAGGGGCACTGAGGCCTCGGCGGGCGGCTGTGCGGCGGCCTGGGCAGCGGCGGGGGCGGCGGCTGCTCTCTTCGTAACCGACTCCGCCGGCAGGAGACCACGGCCCCGCGGCTTAAAAGGGCAACAGCGACGCCGCCCCCGCTACAGCCTGGGAAAGGGCTGCCCCCACCCCGCCCCCATCCCCTCCCCGCCCCGGCGCGCCCCGGTTCCGGCGCGTGCACGCGGCCTGCGCGCGGGCCCGCCTGGCCGCCCCCTCCTCGCCTTGACCCAGCCCTCTTCCGCCCCGCCCATCTGCTTCTTTCCTCGGCCCTCGGACCCGAGGCTCGGGGCGCTTGGCGCCCGGCGGCCTGATCACCTGGAGAATCCGGAGACGCCCTGCGCGCCTCCGCCTCCAAGTCTGAGAGCTGGCCACGTGCGCGGCCTATTGCGCTAGCCACGTCGGCGCGCCTGCGGACGCCGGCCAGTCCCTGGGGGCGGCTCCTCTGCTGGGCTCTGAGCGAGCCACCCACTCACCTGACCCGGGTGGCGCCCTAATGGGAGGTGGCAGAGAGCTGGCAGCGCTTTGGACGCAAATCGGCTCACTTACTTTCATCTTCGCTAACCCCGCACCTAGCCACCGGTTCACAAGCATGGGTTCTCTTCCCTTCCTGCCTTGAGCTTTTGTCCCCTTTCCCAAGCTTAAGGAAATCCTCTCCACCTCCCATGGAGGCAGGACTATTTTAAGTAAAGTCTTAAGCTCAAATGTCATCTTAGAGAGGTCCTCCCAGACCACCAATCTAAAATAGCCAACCAGTCACCCTATATCGCATAATCCTATGTTAAATTTTTCACTCAGCACCTATCACTGTCTGATATTTTTCTTATTTGTTAATTGTCTCTGCCCAAGACGAACGTCTGAATTATTCAGAGTTGTTTCCTCAGCATCTAGAACGAGGCCTTTTGAAGATACCCAGTGTTATTGAATGGATGCTCCTATCAGGAAGGCCCAGCTTTTAATACAACCTGTGGCACATCGCTTAATAACATTTCAACAAAGGGCTCTGCATTTTCCTTTTGCACTGGCCTTGATTGGAGGTATTGCGTTCTCTCTTCCTATATGTCTCCTGCTTCAAGATCTACAAGTGGTTCCTGATCTACTGGTCCTTGGATGACATAATATAGAACAACAGGGGGAGCTATTAGGTCCACTGAATGAGGAATATTTTTAAAGCTTTTTTCATTTACTTCTGAGATATTGTATCATAGTGCTTCTTAACCTTTAAGGAAGTCACAGACCTTCCTGAGAATTTAATAAAAAGCCATGATCCTTTTTCCCGGGAAAACACCTCTGCATATAAAGTGATGTATTTATGGGGATTCATGGTCCTGGGACTAGAGATAGCATTATGAATTGGGACTGAGAGGAGAAGGGGTTCCAGGTTCCAGGCCTGAGCTCCAAGTCAGAAATAACTAGAGTAGTATACTGGCATTAATGCTGGATTAAACACTGGAGTGGCCTGCTGCTTGCTTTTTCCATCAGCCCCCCCCCGTACTCTTGGGACCCTAACAGGCATGGTAGTCATGGATAAGGATTTCAGACAAAGGGGAACAACCTGTTCAGCCTATATGACTTTGAGAAGTAAAATGCCCTGAACATGTTATTTAATCTAAGCTTCTTTTGTTTATCTCTAAATTGCTTTGAGTAAATAAAGAGCTTTATAAGTTGCAAATGCTTTTACTAGTTTTATCAGAAATAAATACATAAATATCAAAATCACAATCATTTTTTAAACTTCTTTTTAAAAAGATCTTATTTACTTATTTGACAGAGAAAGCATGCACACAAACGGGGAGGGGCAGGCAGAGGGAGAGAGAGAAACAGTCTCCCTGCTGAACAGAGATCCCAATGTGGGACTCCATCCCAGGACCTTGGGATCATGACCAGAGCCGGAGGCAGATGCGTAACCAACTGAGCCACCAAGTTGCCCCCAAACTCATTTTTTGAGCATCTGCTGTGTGTCAAGCCATAAGAGAGCTAGTCAGAAATAGAATCTGAATTCAAGAAGTTTAAGATCTAGCATTGGAAATAAAACATTGTTCCAGAGAACAGAAGACTGTGACTTAAAATGGCTTGGACAATAAGGAAATGTATTACTTCACATAATAAGAAGTTCAGAGTCAGGGCAGGCTCCAGGATTGGTTGATTAGATTTTTAATAATATCAATAGCGCAGATTCTCTCCATCTTCTTTGTCAGTCTGAAAGCAAGGTAGCTATAGCTGTTCTTGTGGGTCACATCCAGCTATGTCAATATCCAGAGTCAGAAAAGACTATCTCTTCAATATCTCCTAAGACATGGGGACCGTCCCAAGATTCTGCCCAACTGACTTCCCTTCTGTGTCATTGGCCAGAAATGTATCGCATGCCCATCCCTAAGCCAGTCATGGTAAATGGATAGGATCTTTCATCTGTTAATTTTATGTGTTATCAGGAAGGCATCTGGTCAATCATAGGCTATTAGTAGTTAAGTTTTGGGGAGTAAAATGTTGTATACAGATTTTTGACTGTGTGGTGGATCAGGACCTCTAACCCCACATTGTTGAAGGGCCAACTGTTAACTTTTGTTAACTTTTGTTCCTAAGTTGGTATTCGTAATTTTGTGTTCTTTTTCTTGAAGAGGGAGTAATTCAATCATCTGGTGTGGGATGGATTTTGAGAAAACCACAATGCTACTACAAACACACAAATAAAGACAACGTCAGACCATAATTGATTAGATCAAACTACTGACCTACTACATAGCAAGGAAGAAATTAATTCCATAAATTACTTGAATAAAAGTATGGTCATGTTCAGAGAATATCCAAGAGCCCAGTTGATGTATAACATTATATATATATATATCAGTACAATGAAAGAAGAAGATAAAGTTGAGATATTATCTGATACCTGATTTCAGGGCCCTGAAATACCATGCTAGGGACTACAATTACATGTGGTAAATCATCACTTTTAAGAAGATTAACCTGGCATTAATGTATACAAAACAGATTTCAGTAGGTTTAGGACTGTGAAGTAGCCCCAAGAAAAAGCAGGAAACCCAGATTCCAGATCTGACCTGCCATTAATTCAGTAGGGCAAGTCACATCCAGCTCTGAGTTCCTTCCACTCCAAACATTAGAGTCTTTTGGATTGGTCCAAGTCAATAGGGAGAAACACTGAAGTAGGAAACGTGGCAGTGGAAATAGAAAGGACTACACTGATGCTATGGATATTTCCATGAGAGAACTGATAGATGTTAGAGTTGATGCAGGAAGAGAGGGAGAGATAGGTGTTTTGTTTAAAGTGATTTTGAGATTTCTTGAGCAGGTGGCTGGGAGAGAGTAATGCTGTTGATACACCCAGAAGAAGATGAAATTGAGATGATGGTGGAAACTCAGGTAGAGAATTTATATTATAGGCCTTGAGTTTATAAGAGAAGTCAGCACAAGTGATACAACTGCAGATCAGCCACACAGAATGATAGTAGAAGCCATAGGTAATGGGTATGACCATTGAGTCACAGGGGAGGGAAGTCAACTCAGGCCATTGAGTAAGGCTCACCACTATTAATTTAATGATAAAGGAATCATTGGAGAAGTAAGAGGATGACCTGTGTGTCAGGTTATCTGTGGAAAGACCAAGAAAGATCACGACTAAGAAAAATCTTTGGCCCTTAGCGATTAGAAGGTCAGTGGTGTTTTAGAGAAAACCATTGCAATAGAAATAGGAGCAGACACTGTATGTAGACTACTACTTGGAGAGGTTTCAGTGTGATGAGAAAAAGAGAAGGTGGGCTTTAGGGTTTTGTTTTGTTTCGTTTATAATGCAGACAGAGGTAGATTTACTGTGAAGCTTAAACTTCAAGGGCCCTTACACTTGCACAAGCCTCTTCTAATTAAATTTCAATCTTGAACAATGCAGGTTTAAACTGTGCAGGTTTTTTAAACATGCAGATTTTTTTCTGATAAATACAGTACAGCATTGTAAATGTATTTTTTTCTTCCTTAGGATTTTCTTAGTAACATTTTCTTTCTTCTGTCTTACTTTATTATAACAATACAGTGTATAATACATATGACATAAAATATCTGTTAATTTTGTATGTTATCAGTAAGGCATCTGGTCAATCATAGGTTATTAGTAGTTAAGTTTGGGGGAGTAAATTGTTGTATACAGATTTTTGACTGTGCGGTGGATCAGGACCTCTAACCCCACATTGTTGAAGGGTCAACTGTTAACTTTTGTTCCTAAGTTGGTATTTGTAATTTTGTGTTCTTTTTCTTGAAGAGGGCTCCAGAGACTGAATACAAAACCTGTATCTGCCCCTAAAAAGAGAGTCATTTATAGGCAATGAAAACTGAAGATCCAAGGGGTGAGTTAAGACCAAGAACTAGGTCCTGGAAGAGGAGGGAAAGGACAGGATAAGGAGTTACTCGCTGGAGAATGAAGGAAAGACCGAGAAATGTTGAGTTGTAATGAAAGATTGTTGAGAGGCCTCAAACTGAATGACCTTGATTTCAGCAAGGCAAGGACGGAGATGGGCAAGACAGAAATACAGAAGCCTGAGTACGAGGGAGTGCTAACAAAAATAGTTTGAGTACTCTGACTGAGGAATCCCACTTAGATGTGCATGAAGGACCATGAGAATCAGATGGCGTAAGAATGAAAGTCCCAGGGCACCTGGGTGGCTCAGTGGGTTAAAGCCTCTGCCTTCGGCTCAGGTCATGATCCCAGGGTCCTGGGATCTAGCCCTGCATCCGGCTAGGGGATCCTGCTTCCTCCTCTCTCTGCCTGCCTCTCTGCCTACTTGGGATCTCTCTCTGTCAATACATAAAAAATCTTTTAAAAATATGTTTAAAAAAAAAAAAAGAGTGGAAGACTCCAGAAAGGCAGAGCAGGTTCAGTATGAAAGAAGGAGTGGGAGAAATCACAACTTGTATGGAAGAATTTTTTTTGGAAGAATTTTAATTTCAAGGACTTCAACATGGATTAACTCTTAGTGATAGCATATTTCATGCTATTCTGTCCCAGCATATACTGCAGGGCTGCTCTCAAATGCCATCTCTTTTATCTACCTCTTCTACTTCCTAAATTAAATTTAATATCTCTTTTTCTCCAATTTCCCAGTATCTCATCTGTCCCAGCACTTACTTTTTGGTTTCACCTTGACTCTGACTACCTGGTTTCATCTTTGTCTCCTCTACTAGATTATAAACTTGTCTAAGCATCTTCATATCCATAACACATAGTGCAGTTCCTGGGACATAGAAACTACCCAATAAGTGATCATTGAGCAGACATAGCCTGTGAGAAGTGAAATCCATGAAATGTCTTCAATTCAAGACACGTAAACGAGAAAAGTGATCTAGTTTCACTGAAATCTCAGGGAATCTATGAAGACATCTCCCTGTCTGAATTGTGCACACATCAGCATGTGGTCACATAGGCCCAGACAACCACAGAGCTCCCCACAAGGCACAGGATATGGAGCCCATCCCTGTTAAAATGAACAAGTGACTCATTATTCTGCTGCAGCCAACTCAGTGAGAAACTGTTCTAAGCTAAAATTTTCATAAGTTTGGACCCTGGCTTATATTAAAACTACCTTTGATTTTAACTTCATTCCTAACACCCATCATTTCCCTCTTGCTTGTATATAAGGGGCTTTCAGACTAAGTTGCAACTACACTGCATATGAATGTGATTCTGGGGAGAAGGTCTAAAGCAGTTCTGTCTAGTAGAACTTTCTACAATGATGGAAAGTTTGATCCTTTTGCTGTCCAATAGAGTAGCCACTAGCCATGTGTGGCCACTGAGTACTTGAAAAGTGCTTAATGTGACTGAGGAACTGGATTTTAATTTTATTTCATTGTAACTAACTTAAATTTAAAGAGCCACATGTGGCTAATGGCTACCATATTGGACATCACACTGCTAGATAACTATAAAAACACATATAGCTCAGTATAGCACTTTTAAAAACATGTCATCCCTACACCTTGAGAACAATGACCATCTGTTACTATTATATCTTCTGTGCCTGACACAGACTTAGTGCTTAATAAATGTTTGTTGAATGAATGACTGGAAGGCCAAATTTCATATTTTCTCTGAACTTAGGTTTTACATTTCTAAAATAAAAAAGATATACACTTAGATTTCTTCTAGCTCAAAAAAAAAAAAGACTCTCATAAGGAAATATTCATTCATACAACAAATACCTATTGAGCACTTACTGTGTGCCAAGTAACTTTATCACTGTAGCAGTTTTAGGAAACTGTCATTATACTGCCCAAAAAACTGACTTTCAGAGAAGGGAAATAATTTGTCCGAGCTCATATAGCCAATAACTGACAATGTCAGAATTTGAACTCAGGTCTATATAGCTGTTTCTATATAAACAGCTTTTCTTTTTTTTTGCTTCTATATAAATTATAAATGTAAATATTTTAGATAATATAAAATGACTTAGCACTGAGAGCGCAGGGTGGCACAGAAACTATACTGGATTGAAATACAGACCTTCCTTTTAGGTCTCTATTTCATTCTACAGGTAGATTCTTGATTCCTCAGGATTTCCCTCATCTTACAGGTAGATTCTTGACTCCTGGGTGAGAGATGCCAACTCTTTAAGAACACCTGAGTTATTGAGAAGGAGCAGGTGCTGTTAAGCCCTCCTGACCTCGATGAAACTGACAAAGGGAGGCAGGAAAGAAATCAGCCTGGAATTTACCATAATGAATACCCAGAAGCCTTTGAGTATTATCTTCCCTCTGTCACTAGCATAGGAAAGCTTCAAATAGAAAAATTTCCTCCTCAGGAGATAAACCATAAGAGACTTAATCTCAGGAAATAAACTGAGGGTTGCTGGAGTGGAGGGAAGGTGAAAAGGATAGGGTGCCTGGGTGATGGACATTGGGGAGAGTATGTGCTATGGTGAGCTCTGTGAATTGTGAATTGTGACTGATGAGTCACAGTCCTGTACCTCTGAAGCAACTAATACATTGTATTTTAATAAAAAATAATTTAAAAAAAGAAAAAGAAAATTTCCTCCTCATGCCTTCTACAGTCACATTCCTACAAAATGTTCTTTTAGAATATTTAAGGTTGATGGGAAAGAACATTTTTCTAGATGTAGGCATAACATACTTTTGATCCAGTAATTTCAAATCTCAGCATTTATTCTAAAGAACTAATTAAGCATGGGGCGCCTGGATGGCTCGGTGGGTTAAGCCTCTGACTTTGGCTCAGATCGTGATCCCAGGGTCCTGGGATTGAGGCCCACATAGGGCTCTCTGCTCAGCAGGGAGCCTGCTTCCCCCCCTCCTCTCTGCCTGCCTCTCTGCCTACTTGTGATCTCTCCCTCTCTCTGTCAAATAAAAAATAAAATCTTAAAAAAGAGAAAAGACAAAATAACCTTATTTTTTTTAATGGACTAATTAAGCATGTTTATCAAGACTTAGTTACCAAAACTGAAGGAATATAACTAAAAGCATAATACATTGATAAGACAATCAGAGAAATCTAACATTAAATATTTGATGATACTATAGAATTATTACTTAATTTTATTAAGTGTTACAATAATATTATTATTATTTATTACAATGTTATTACAATAACATTATTATTTATTATTTAAATGAGCATCTTTACCTTTTAGAGCTATTTATTGATGAAATAAAGAACAAAGATTTGAATAAAATATTTATTCCACCTCTTTCATAGTAGTAAAAGACAAGAAAGAACCAACGGTTTTAGAACTGGATATGCTGTAAGGTTGGTATATCCACACAATGGAATAACATGCTGCTATCAAAATGAAGTTGTATACAGATATGGAAGGACACACCAAAATGCTAACAATGGTCATATCTTGGTGACTTTTCAAACAACTTCAATTTTCTTACTGCTTATTTATATTTTCTGAAATATTTTCATTGAACGTGTTATTTATGTAATGAAATCATTTTAAATTAATTTACTGATGTTTAAGGTAGAGAGAGGTAAGTCAGAGAAGGATTTTGCAAAGAAATTTTAAAGGGCCAGTGACTATGTGGCTGCTCTTCTTTTGATCACAAAAAGACACCTGGCATAGAGGCAGCTCAGAAGGTGATACAAACAATCAATTTAACTGACACTTTTATTTTATCCTCTTTTATATGAATTCCTCCTCCCTAGACCAAGGTGAGTGAAAGCTTTTTATGCCTTAAGTGTTTGCTGTCAGGTCTTTTAGTGAGCCTTTAGTCCTTTCTACAGAGTAACTTCTGGGTAAATTGAGCACTGCCCACAATCCAGTGCTTCGAGCTGGTGCTATTTCCAGAAGGAATTTATGGAAACACAGATTTGATTCTATGTTTGGGTTTTCTGTAATCAATTATACTAGGACTTGGCATCGCCAAAATGCCTAGAATCTATAGTTGTCTTCTTGGTTACAATTAGGTGCATTTTGCAAGATGAAAAATTAAGTAGCAACAAGCACAGTCTTTCAAGAACTGATGGGCCAAGGAGACGAGGCCCCAGCTCACTCAGGACAGGTATAATTTTAACATTTACAAACATGTTTCTCCTGCTAAAAGCCTTGGGCTCCACACAGGGATGATGAAAAGGAAACCTGGGAGGAGAATGAGTGTTTGTGGTAGAAAATCAGAGGAGTGGTCAGGAGATCTGGAAGCCAGTTCTGGCTTCCCTGGTTACTCTCCATGGAACATTTGGCCAGTCATGTACCCTGTGTCTGGGGTTCTTTATGTGTTTGACAAGATTCAGAGTTTTGTTATTCAAACACTCACTTAATTTCAACTTTGTGCAAGACAGTTTGCTAGCTCTAGAGGAATAAAGTGTCAAGGAACTTTTACTCCTTAAAGCAGTACAAACAGGAACATGGTAAAAGACCAGACAGTGTGAGAATAGGATGGTAAAAACTGTTTTTTTGGTGGTTGTGGTGGGGGGGAATGAGAGGGATGAGCCAGACAGAGAGAAAAATTTCGTCTTGATTGAGGGACTGATTTGTTTTCTAATTTTTTTTTAAGATTTTATTCACTTATTTGAGAAAGAGAAAGACAAAGACAGCAAGAGAGAGCACGATTGGGAAGCAGCGAGAAGGGAGAAGCAGGCTCCCCACTGAGCAGGGAGCCTAAGTACATGGGGCTCAATTCCAGGACCCAGAACCCAGGACCCCGGACCCCAAGACCATTACCTGAGCTGAAGGTAGACCTCCAACCAACTGAGAGACCCAGGCCTCCCTGTTTTCTACTTTCTAAATATAACAGTTACATTATTTAGCTTCCCTCTAGATTTCGAGGAAGTCCAGAGCTGGTCTTGAGTTCTCCCAGAAGTAAACTCTGAGACAAAGATTCCAGTGCAGGCAATTTGTTTTGAAGGGGATCCCAGGAAGTGCTAATAGAGGATTGGGGCAATAAGACATGGAAGAAAAACAGGTTACCACGTGGGGAACTGTAGTACTATCCCTTCCAGGTTAGTCTGGGAACATAGAATATGCCTCAAAGTTATCCCAACTGGGGGAGAGGAAGCTGGTGTATCTATTCACCAGCTCCTCATTCATTATTGGTTATGGGCTGCTTCTGGAGGCGCTCACTCCAGCACATCCAGCTTACATTGGGAGCAACAGAACACACTCCACGACAGAGAGTTGCAAATGTTTGCAGGTTTCTTATTTTTGGATATTCATGTTCCCTCTGTGGCAGATTATTAGCTGTCCCACCACCCTAACCCCAATTCATTCCCGTCTTTCAAAATAAGAGTTTTATTTGGACATAGAGTCACCTAACTAGAGACCATCTTTCCAACTTTCCTCCTAGGTAAGTGTGGCCAAATAACCTGGTTATGGACAACGGGGTGTGCCGAGAAGAAACATCCTTCCAAGATGCCACCTCCAAGTCTTACTCTTAAAAGGATGGGGCAGGTACTCTACTACTTCCCCGCCCCCATTTCCCATTTCCCTCTAGTGGGGATGCTGAGATCAAGGCATCCAGCTTGGACTCAGTGATAGACTCAGCTATCACTGAGTCTAAGCCAAAAGACACTGAGCCACTCTTCCAGCTCTTGAATGTATCTTCTATTACATAACAAAGAAATAAAGATTCTGGTTTAAACATTGTATTTTGGTGTCTCTTTGCTTTATCAGCTTAGCCTATATCTTAAACAATACACTCCCTCCCTCTTAAGACTTTTTTTTTTATTTTTCCTTTTTAGTCTTGTTTTATAACTTTTATTGGATTATGTCATTTTGTATATTTCCTGAAAAGGAACAAGCAATTTAAAAAATGAAGAACCATCAAACCCTGTTTTTGATATTTGCCCTACTCATTGCTGCAATCATGCCTTAAATCCTCTCTCTATATTTGGGAAGTTTATGTCAAATGCAAATACAGCTAGATATTAAACAGATTTTATTAAGTAACTGCTGACAGCATGGGAAAATACTGAGCTCCACTCCTATTTGTGCAGAGTTGACTGGGCATTTTAAAGGGAGAATAAAGTAACAGGAAGAGGGAGAGAGCAAGGGACTCCTGAAAAATTATAAAGGTTGTTCAGCATAAACCTAATTAGACCAGCTGTGTCTCTTGGCTGGCAATTGTGGAAGTTAGGATTCTCTTCTCCCGCATAGGCTGGGAGACAGAGGCTCTATCCCTCCTAATGATGACTTTTTAAAGGAATGAAAGACACTTCTGAATTGTAGGAGATACACATGCATCTTGAAGGGACAGAGGAAGAATTTACAACTGCAAGCCTTTTAATAAATCCTCTAGGAAAGGGAGATCAGAGACCCTCATCTGTTGGCTAGTATTGACAGTAAATTCCTTTGACAGCCCTAAGCTTTTCCAGACAGGAACTCAAGAGGGGACTGGGTTGTCCCAGAGATGCAGCCATAGACTGTTGAAGCCATGTAAAATTTTGGTCAACTCTCTTAGTGCAGGGGATTGAATGAGTGTTTGTGATGAGTGGTTCCGTAGTTCTCAGTTCTCTCAGTATGAATCCCACATCTTCAGGATAGGAGTGGGAACTCACATCTTTAGAAGTTAGGGTGCAGGCATTTGGCCACGGTTTTGCTATACCCTTGAATGGATAGATGAGGAACACGATAAGGAGACCAGTCTCAGGGAAAATGACCTTTGGGTAAGAATGGTGAGGAAGATATTGGTATTTGGGAGTAGAAGCCTGATGTCTTTGAGGGCATGTGGCAAGACTGCATTTGAGAGTATATACATACTGTAAAAGGAATTGTTTGCTGCCCTTGAGACCAACTGCCACCACCGGGATGGAGGAATGCTGCTGGGGTAATGCTGACAGGAATAAGAAGGAAAAAACAAGAAAAGAACAAACCCTTCTTCCTTTCTCCAGCCTTTCCTTCTCCATCAAGCAACCCCTACTGCCCTGTAGGCAAAGAGAAATATGGTCCAAAGCACAACACCCCAAGCAGAGTATTGAAGGGTGGATTTGAAGCTAAGAAACAGACCTCAAAAATAAAAGTTGTTATATGTTAGCTGTAGGTTATTTTTTGCAATGGAATAAACTCTTGATCAATGAAATAAACTCTTGATCAATGGAATAAACTCAATGATCTCTTCCAGGGTTCCAGCTATTGTCTCTATGACCTCAGCCCCAATTTTCTATTTCTAAGGCAGACGTTTTTTTCCTGCACTATAGTCTTGTATATCCAGCTGCCTTCTCTGTATCTTCTCCCCTTTGTCTCTCAGACCCCTAAAACTTAATGTGTCTAAACTCTTTTTTTTTAATGATTTGTTTATTTTAGAGAGAGCGAAAGGACAGAGAGAGAGTGTACAGGTGTGTGGGGGGAAGGGCCGAAGGCAAGAATCTTCAAGTACACTCCCTGCTGAGTATGGAACCTGTCATGGGGCTTAATCCCACAGCCCACGAGATCATGACCTGAGCCACCAAGAATCTGATGCTCAAGCGACTGAGCCACCCAGGCACCCTGTGTCCAAACTTGTAATACTTCACCTCTTCCTCATTTTTCACATCCCTTTAATGCCAAATTCTGTGGGCCTACCTTCTCAATATCTTTGGATGTCTTCACTTTTCTCTACATTCACTATAACTGCCTTGGTCCCAGCCACCATCTTCTCTTACCTGAGCTGTCACAGTAGTCTTCTAAGCAATTCCTTGGATCCACTTTTGGTCCCCACCAGTGCAGACTTCTCAGTGATCCCTTACAAATATGATCATAATACTTCTATGTTTAAAGCCCTTTGCTGGTTTCCCATTATCCTCAGGTTAAAGTCTAGAATTCTGACCATGGCTTACAAGGCTCTGAAAGGTCAAACTCTGCCTACCATCCCACTTTCAGTCATTTCAGAACCCCTTCTTGGTACTGCCTTAGGACCTTTGTACATCTATCTGCCCGGATTTCCTTCCTATATCCTGGGCTTTTCACCTCACTATCCTCTAGTCATTTTTTAAGACTTAGCTTAAATATCACTTCCCCAGGGAAGAAGAACCAAGATCTAACCACTATCCCTGTCATCTGTGCTAAGAAAGGTCTGTGTTTATGAGCTTTAATAGCATCCTCTAATTCTTCTTGGCATTGATCACCTTATAATAATTATTTGTTAAGGGGCACCTGGGTGGCACAGTTGCTTAAGCATCCAACCCTTGGTTTGGGCTCAGTTAATGATCTCAGAGTTGTGATATCAAGCCCCAGGCTGGGCTCCAGGTTTAGCATGGTCACTGCTTAAGACTCTCTCTCCCTCTCCCTCTCTCTTCCCTGCTGTGCTCTCTCAATCTGTCTCCCCCTCAAATAAATAATCTTTAAAAATGTTAATAATAATTTTTATTAGTTTTATTTATTATTTTAAAGATTTTATTTATTTTTTGACAGAGAGATAGCAGAAGAGGGAACACAAGCAGGGGGAGTGGGAGAGGAAGAAGCAGCCTTCCTGCCACACAGGGAACCTGATGCAGGGCTCAATCCCAGGACCCTGGGATCATGACCTGAGCTGAAGGCAGATGCTTAATGACTGAGCCACCCAGGCACCCCCCCAAAAAATGTTAATAATTATTTTAATATGTCTTCTCACTACACTTATGCTCCATGAGTACAATGTCTGCTTTGTTCACTGCATGTGGTCCTAACTACATATCACTGTTCTAGGCACAGTCATATGTTTGATGACTAAACGGATGAGTGGATTATAAGAAAGCTACTTTGAGAAGCAGCATAGCATAGCAGAAATCACACTGGACTGATAGCCACAAGACCTGGGTTCTGAATCTGGTTTCATCATTTCCTGGATAATCTTTAGCAATAATAAGTTTCTTTGAACCTCAGGGTCCTAATCTTTAAAATGAAGAGAAATCTCTATGGTTTTTTTCAGTTTCTAAACCAGTGAGTCTTACTCTCTAGTGATAATTTTGGTGACCACATACTCTGTATTGACTCGAGCTCTGCAAAGATATAGCAATACCTTTCCCCAGGTTCCCCAATCACCTTTCCCAGGTCCTCCCAATTCAGCACTTTTGGTTTGATCACAGCATAAGTATCACTGTCATCACCACAAATCAACACCTGACTGCTCTGTTTGGGAAATTGAGAAACAAGAAGAAAGCTTAAGATGTGTCAAGCCTCAAGCCAAGACAGGAAACTGGTTCCCCTTAGACAATGTTCCTTCTCCCACTTGAGAATTATGGAGAAAATTTAATGCAAATTCCTGAAATCTTCCCAAACCCCTAATTCCCACTAACACATTCATGAGGGGGAAGTCCACTCAGGTGGGAACAAGGGATGGTGCTGATGGTAGAAATGAGTTCAAACCTTTGGCTCATTCTCACGAGACTCTGAGATAGGTTTGGGCTCACTTGCATGTGGGTGTATCAGGCATTCTGGGAAAAACAAAATTACTTCTCTACAAGAAGAAGGACTGAAAGTACAAGACACTGATAATTGTACAGTTTCCCTACACTGCCTCTGGAATGATTTCTTCCCTGCTTCCCAACCCACCCCAGGGATAAGTGCACCCTCTCTGTAAGTGGTACCCAGTTCTAGCCAGAAAGAGCTCATTCATAATACCACCCCATCCCACTCCCTGGAGCTACTCTCAGTCATAAACCATGCAGTTTGAGGTTACAAATGCCTCTCAGGGGCAAGATAGTTCTATCTACAAGCATATTCCCTGAGAGATCCTTGACCCAGTTGGACTATAATGCTACCTATTTGAATTAAGCCAGCAAGGGCTCCCCTCTCACATTAAGGAAACTAAGGAGGAAACGTGTGAAAAGGATCACCCTGCCAACAAAAATATCACATGCCCACAAAATCTGAGTTGTAATAAGCACTCTCAGAGAACCATGCTTAATAGATCACATTTCTAAGATGGAGTGACCTGAGGGCTTGCTCAGCCCAGGGTAGACCAGCTGCATTAAGACTTTGTTCTCTGGAAGACAACATGGGCAGTAACATCTCTGACATGGGCCACAGCAACTTTTTTCTAGATATGTCTCCTGAGGCAAGGGAAATAAAAGCAAAACTAAACTATTGGGACTACATAAAAATAAAAAGCTTCTGCACAGCAAAGGAAACTCAACTAACTCAACTCAACTCAACGAAGGAAACTCAACTCAAAACTAAAAGGCAGCCTGTGGACTGGAAGAAGATATTTGGAAATGACATATCCAATAAAGGGTTTGGACCCAAAATATATCAAGAACTTAGTAAACTTAACACCCCAAAAACAAGAAATCTAGTTTAAAATGTGGGCAGAAGACATGAACAGACATTTCTCCAAAGAAGACATACAGATAGCCAACAGACACATAGAAACATGCTCAACATCATATCATCAAGGAAAGGTAAAACACAGCTGCAGTGAGATATAACCTCACAACTGTAAGAATGGCTAAAATCACAAGGTGAGAAAAAACAGGTATTGGTGAGGATGTGGAGAAGGGGGAACATTCTCTGCACTGCTGGTGGGAATGCAAACTGGTGCAGCCATTCTGGAAGACAGTATGGAGGTTCCTCAAAAAGTTAAAAATAGAACTACCTTACAACCCAGCAATTGCACTACTGGGTCTTTACCACAAAAATACAAAATATTAATTCAAGGGTATATATGCACACCCAAGTTTATAGAAGCATTATCTACAATAGAATATTATTCAGCCTTAGAAAAATGAAATTTTGCCATTTGCAACAACATGGGTGGAAGCAGAGAGTATAATGCCAAGTGAAATAAGTCAGTCAGAGAAAGACAAATACCATATGATTTCACTCCTATGTGGAATTTAAGAAATAAGCAAAGGGAAAAGAAAAAGAAAGAGACAAATTAAGAAACATATTTTACAACTGAAACTAATGTAACGATATGTTAATTAACTGGAATTAAAAACTTCAAAGATTTTGTGTTTCGTTCAAGTGAAGAAAGCTTGGTTTGTGGGGAGCTGAAAACCAGCCCACCCTCAATGCTTCAAGCCCTGTGTTTTGGTGGTTGCTTCCTTCCAGACCCTGCACCTTTTCCTAATTCACACAAAGGCCCAGTATGAGCTAGTGATGGCTCTGGCTGAGGCCTCCAGAACTAGAGAGAATACCCCAGGAAAAGACATAGTTCATGTTGTGTCTTTGGATCTCACCTTTTTGCAACTTCCTGCAAAACATTACCTTATTTTCCCAAGCAGTATCTGGTCATTTATTTATGACTTGTATCATCCATATTCTCTGTCTTGGGCAGAGTACTATGTTAGGAGGTATATCAGAAAACATTCCCAAGAAAAATAGATGACATTCTTAGATTAGGATAATTCAAGGAGGAAGTTTATTAACAAAATAATAATTTGTGAAGGTGTAGTTGGGGGAAATCACACAGAATAGTGCAGTAAACTAGAGCAGCTATGCTGTTACCACACCTAGATTGAAGAGACAAAGGGATGCAGCGATTACTGCAAGTTAGAATCGACAGAATATGCAGTATTACTCAAAATGTGATTTGAAGAACTGTGCAGGTCCACACACTATTAGTTGACGAAGAGATATGTATGGCAATTTTAAAAAGTAGATGCTTAGAAAATTTTATAACAATTTGACATTGCCATAATATCAAAGTACATGATTAGTGTCAGAAGTTATAATATGAAACTAAACTTTAGGGACGCCTTGATGGCTAAATCGTTAAGTAGCTGCCTTTGGCTCAGGTCATGATCCCAGGGTCCTGGGACCAAGCCCTGAACGAGGCTCTCTGCTTAGAGGGGTGCCTGCTTCTCCCTCTTCCTCTGCCCCTCCTCCAACCTGTTCTCTCTCTTTCACTTACTGTCTCTCAAATAAATAAAATCTTTTAAAAAAAAAAGAAAGAAACTTTACTTTTGTGTAGGAATATGTTCTATGATGCAGCAGAAATGATGAGGAAATATTTTGGGGTATTTATTCAGATTAAAAAGCTTGTGCCAGAATGTAAATCAACATGCTGCTTCCTTCATGGAGAAAGTCATGCTCCTCCTCCCATAGATAGGTAGATAGATAGATAGATAGATAGATAGATAGATAATAGATAAATATTGTGTAGGCATTTGTCAAAATGCTTTTATTCTATCTAGAGAAAGTTAAACAGCTAATATTTTATTTCTTCTCACATAGCATAGTAATTTGTTTGCTTTC
Source organism: Mustela erminea (assembly GCF_009829155.1). Taxonomy (NCBI): domain Eukaryota; kingdom Metazoa; phylum Chordata; class Mammalia; order Carnivora; family Mustelidae; genus Mustela; species Mustela erminea. Next base: position 28,567,648 of record NC_045618.1, read on the forward strand.
ATTTGTTATAATATATGTATAATTGTTATATACACGATATATAACAATATAAATTGTTATAAGAGGGAAATTGGAAGGGGAGGTGAACCATGAGAGACTATGGACTCTGAAAAACAATCTGAGGGGTTTGAAGGGGCGGGGGGTGGGAGATTGGGGGAACCAGGTGGTGTGTATTAGAGAGGACACGGATTGCATGGAGCACTAGGTGTGGTGCAAAAACAATGAATACTGTTACGCTGAAAATAAATTTAAAAAATGAAAAAAAAATGTTAATTGTTATTTAACTAATTAAATAAAGAAAGTGAAATACGTAAATTAGTAAAGTCAGCCAAACTCTAGCTAGGTGACATGGTAAAAATGTTAATTCTCTAAAGACTAGCTGATGCTTTCAATTTGAGATTATTTTCCTTACTATATGATAAGCTGATCATGGACAACTGTAATTATATGCTAAAGTATGACAGTTAGCAAAGGGAAAAGTTCTGTCAAGAATGTTTGAATTGGGTGCCTGGGTGGCTCAGTTGGTAGAGAGACTGCCTTCAGCTCATGTCATAATCCCGCAGCCCCAAGATCGAGTTCCCACTCGATGGGATAGAGTCCCCACAGCCCCAGGATCCAGTCCCACATCTGGCTCCCTGCTCAGCAGGGAGTCTGCTTCTCTCTCTGACCCTCCCCCTCTCATGCTCTGTCTCTCTCATTATCATTCTCCCTCAAATAAATAAAATCTTAAAAAAAAAAAAAAAAAGAATGTTTGCACTACAGGGTACCTGAATGGCTCAGTCAGTTAAGCATCTGACTCATGATTTTGGTGCAGGTCATGATTTCAGGGTCCTGAGATTGAGCCCTGCATCATGTTCCATGCTGAGTGTGGAGCCTACTTAAGATTCCCTCTCTCTCTCCCTCTGCCCCTCCTCCACTGCTCTCACACACATGTGTGCAATTTCTCTCTTTCCCTCTCTCTTTCTCTCTCAAAAAAGAATGTTTGATCTACAGAATGAAGTCTTAGCATTTCTGTAAAATAAAGCACCAGTTTAGTTCCAACCTTTGCAGATTGTGAACTGATCAGCCAGACCTGTTGTTTCGTTGGTATCCTGAGTATTTTTAGCGATCCTAACAGTTTCACGGAAGGAAGGAATACTAGCTTGGAAAAACAGAGTTTGTACAAATTACGATAGTACATTGTATTAACAATGATCAATGGAGTTGCTAAAATCCTGATATTTCATAAACGTAAAAGGTTAACACCAAATGTCTTACAAATTTGATAGAACATTTTCAGTTTTATTTTTCATCAAAAGAAGAGCCCTGCTTACATAAGAAAGTTAAAGAAACTTTAGAGATGGCTTCAGGCTGGCTGTACCACTGAAGCTCACAGTCCTCTTCTTTCTCCTCAAACTATCTGGGGTGAAGATAAACTTAAAGTTAAAGTTATAGATCCAGAACTATAACTTAATGGGATAAACAGTTCATGGCTATTGATAAAGAATTGGTGACTTTTGAAACATAGCATCACTTGCCTCATTTCATATAGAAATAAATATGAAATAGCCTGAGCCTATTGAGATTGAGAATCTCTTCTTCTATTCCTGTCAACATACATTTTTCAGATTGATTTCTCTGCTATAGTGCAATTTAAAAAAACAACATTGAAACAGTTTATATACATATCATGTCTTGTTAGTTTCAGTGATGTCCATCCAACCTAAATTAGGTGAATTAACAAGCAAAAAGCTAGATGTTTGTCACATTAAAAGCTCAAAATTGGTATACACATTGTTATTTCAAAGTGTGTGTAAACATTTAGCATGGACAGTTACTATATCCTTCCTAATTTTGGGTTTAGATACCATTACAGAATAAATCTATGCATGTTAATTCTCTGTTAATTACCTGAATGCAAACTCCCAATGAACAACATGTCTAAGTTTTGTAATCTTTTCCCCCATGTCTATTCCAATTATATTTTTAAAATATAACTTTATGCACTTGACTGGAAGCAAAATAAGCTGAATCTTCACCCCAGATAGTTTGAGGAGAAAGAAGAGGACTGTGAGCTTCAGTGGTACAGCCAGCCTGAAGCCATCTTTTAAGGAGGAAGCCAGGAACAAACACCAAGACCTCACTCCCTGCCCTCCAGTCTCCTGCTGGGGCCTCTCCCATTGACCCAAACCAACCAGAACCCAGAGGGCAAGGAACCCTAGAGTAGTGGTCCTTCCAGGTCAGCCTCCAGGGCAGAAGGCAAAATGGAGGACAGGGGAGGTACATTTTGGGGGGCACTGAGATCAAAGATAAAAGCCACAGTTTGTGTCTCAAAGTGTGGATTGTCTTTGTGGGGGTAATAGGCAAACACACAGCCAAAAGGCAGTGTAATCAGTGTCAAGATATAAGGAAAACTGGTATCCTATTAGAACACACATCTAATCTAAGGTCCTTCTAACCCAGCCTAGGTGTTAGTTTGGGGCCAGTAGTAGTTAGGTATGGAGTGGCTTTCTAGGAAATGGGACGTCTGAGCTGAAGAATGAAGAAAGCACAACAGTTAGCCAGGAGTCAGGCCTCAGGGAATGAGGGTAAGTGTGCCCAAAGAGAACAGCCCATTCAAAGGTGTATATGCTGAATGACAGGAACATAAAATGGAGGGGCGAGGTAGGAGAGGTGGGACTCTTCAGGTCATGGGGCATCTTACTCTGGGGTAAGGAATTTGACTTTATTGTGAAAAAAAAAGGTATTAGATTTATGCTACAGAAGCAAAGACTGAGAAAGACTTGAACTGAAAAGCCACAGGGATTTTTCTAATTTTTTGAGAGAGGCTTGTATTGCAATGTACTTCCCTTTTAGGACCACCTTTGATGTATCAGGTTTTGAACAGATGTGTTTTCCTTTTTCATTAGTTTCCACGAATTTCTTAAATTTTTCTTTAATTTCCTGATTGACCCATCCATTCTTTAGTAGTATGCTCTTTAACCTCCATTCATTCTTTAGTAGGATGCTCTTTAACCTCCAACTGTTAGAATTCCTTCCAAATTTTCTCTAGTGATTGAGAGCTCAAGTTTCAAAGCACTGTGGTCTAAAAATATGCAGGGAAAATTATCAATCTTTTGGTATATATTAAGACCTGATTTATGACCCAGTATGTGATCTGAAATATCACATATTTGGGATATGTGGTTATCCCATATGAGGGAATAATCTCAGTCTTTTGGTATCTATTGAGACCTGATTTGTGACCCAGAATATGATCTGTTCTGGAGAAAGTTTCATGTGCATTCCAGAAGAATGAGTATTCTGTTGTTTTAGGATGGAAGGTTCTGTATACCTCTGGAAGTCCATCTGGCAGCATGTCATTGAAAGCTCTTGTTTCTTTGTTGATCTTCTGCTTAAATGATCTGTCCATTGCTGTGAGTGAGGTGCTTAAGTCCCCTACTGTTAATGTATTATTATCAATGTGCTTCTTTACTTTGGTTATTATTTGGTTTATATAATTGGCTGCTCTCATGTTGGGTACATAAATATTACAATTGTTAGACCCTTTAATTATGAAATAGTGTCCTTCTTGGTCTCTTTTTACAGTCTCTGTTAATACCCACCATTTACATTGACATGGATAGAACTGGAGGGTATTATGCTAAGTGATATAAGTCAAGCAGAGAAAGACAATTATCATATGGTTTCACTCACATGTGGAACATAAGGAATAACACGGAGGCCCATAGGGGAAGGTGGAGTAAATCAGAGAGAGAGAGACAAACCATGAGAGACCCTGGACTCCAGGAAACAAACAGAATTTTCAGAGGGTTTTAGAGGGGAAGGATGGAGGAATGAGGTAGCTGGGTGGTGGGTATTAAGGAGGGCATGTGCTGTGATGAGCACTTGGTGTTATATGCAACTAATGAACTAGTCAATCACTGAACACTACATCAAAAACTTAAAATTAAAATAAAATAAAATATCTAGTTTGTCTGCATACAAATTGCCAATAGACACGTGAAAAAATGCTCCACAACATTTCTTATCATGGAAATACAAGTCAAAACCACAATGAGATACCACCTTACACCAGTCAGAATGACTAAAATTAACAAGACAGGAAACAACAAATGTTGGTTAGGATGTGGAGAAAGGGGAGCCCTCTTACACTGTTGGTGGGAATGCAAGCTGGTACAGCCACTCTGTAAAACACTATGGAGGTTCCTCAAGACATCAAAAATAGAGCTACCCTATGATCCAGCAATTGCACTACTAGGTATTTACCCCAAAGATACAGATCTAGTGAAACAAAGGGGCACCCCCATGTTCATAGAACCGCAATGTTCATAGCAGCAATGCCCACAATAGCCAAACTGTTGAAGGAGCCAAGATGTCCTTCAACAGATGAATGGATAAAGAAGATGTGAAGATGTGGTTCATATCTATAATAGAATATTACTCAGCCATTTGAAAGGATGAATACCTACTATTTACATTGATGTGGATGGCACTGGAGTATTATGCTACATCAATCAGAGAAAGACAATTATCATGTGGTTTCACTCATATGTGAAATATAAGAAACAGCACAGAAGATCATAGGAGAATGGAGGGAAAACTAAGAAGAAATCAAAGAGGGAGACAAACCATGAGAGATTCTTGACTCTGGGAAACAAAGTGAGGGTTGCAGATGGGAAGATGAGTGGGGGGATGGGGTAACTGGGTGATGAACTTTAAGGAGAACATGTAATATGATGAGCACTGGGTGTTATATGCAACTGATGAATCACTGAACACTACATCTGAAACTAAAGATATACTCTACTTGCATAACTGAATTTAAATTAAAAAAAAAGTCATGGGGAGGATCCAAAGCCTATAAAGAATGTATCAAAGTCAACATCCCCAAAACAAATAATCCAGTTAAGAAATGGGGAGAAGACTTGAATAGTTTTCTGAAGAAGACATACAAATGGTTAACATAGACATGAAAAGATGCTCAATCAGGGAAATACAAATCAAAACTATGATGAGATACCACCCCTTACCTGTCAGGATAGCTAAAATTAACAACACAGGAAAGAACAGATATTGGGGAGAATGTGAAGAAAGGGGAACGCTCTTGCACTGTTGGTGGGGATGCAAACTGGTGCAGCCTCTCTGGAAAACAATATGGAGATTCCCCCCAAAATTAAAAATGCAGCTATCTTACAATCCAGCAACTGCTTTATTAGGTATTTACCAAAGAATACAAAAATACTGATTCAAAGGAGCACATGCACTCTGATGTTTATAGCAGCATTATCAACAACAGTCAAATTATGGAAAGAGCCCAAATGTCCATTGACTGATGAATGGATAAAGAATATGTAGTATATAAACACAATGGAATATTACTTGGCCATAACAAAGAATGAAATCTTGCCATTTGCAGTGATGTGGATGGAGCTAGAGCTTATTATGCTAAGTGAAATAAGTCAGAGAAAAACAAATACCTTATGAGTTCATTCATATGTGGAATTTAAGAAACAAAACAGATGAGCATAGGAGAAGGAAGATAAAAAAGAGACAGAGACAAACTACAAGAGACTATTAACTATAGAGAAAAAACTGAGGGTTGATGGAAGAAGGTGGGTGGGGGATGGGCTAAATGGGTGATGGGTCGTAAGGAGGGCACTTGTGATGAGCACTGGGTGTTATGTGTAAGTGGTGCATCACTAAATTCTACTTCCGAAACCAATGTTACACTATGATAGCTAGACTTTAAAAGCTTGAAACAAATAAAAAGGAAGAGAAAGAGAAAAACCACCAGAGAAAAGCAGAAAATACCAAAGTCTGGATTAAGAGAGGAGCAGAAAGGCAGCTTGGGTGGTTCAGTCATCTAAGCCCCTGACTCTTGATTTCAGTTCAGGTCATGATCTCAGGATCATACCAAGCCCTGTGTCCAGCTCCACACTGAGCATGGAGCCTGCTTAAGATACTCTCTCTCCCTCTTTTACTACCCCTCCTCACCCACCATCCTCACTCTCATGTACTCTCCCTATCTGAAAGAAATAGAGAGAGAGAGAGAGAGAGAGAGAAAGAGAAAGAAGTAGAGATAATGAGTAATAGTTAAGCCTCAGGGAGGTGCCATACATTGTTCTAAGTCCTTGATATGTATTAATTCATTTAGTACTTCCAGCAACATTACCAAAGAGATGCTGTTGCTATTCCCACTTTATAGATGAGGAAACTGAAGTACAGAGAGTTTGGGGAATAGCTGGAACCCAGGCAGTCTGTCTCCAGCATCCGTGCTCTTAACCACTGTTAGTAGTAGGGGAGCAAGCCAGAGTTGGGAAAATGGGGATGAGGGCTATAAGGGACTAAGACTAACATTTGCTTTCCCACTGTTTCCTCTGTGGAGAGCCCGAAAAGCATAAAAACCAGGAAAAAAAAAAAAGAGTAGGATAGCAAACACAGAGATAGATTGGGGTTATTCTTAAGAGGAAAAATGAAGGAACATGAGAAGTTAAAGATAATTTCTGAATTATTTCATGGGTAAGTGTGGGTGGATAAAAGTGGCAAAAAAATTAAAAAAAATAAAGAATTGGGAATTTAACAGGGAAAATAGTTTACTTTTTATATGTTGAATTCAGATTTCCATTAGGAAATCTACATCTCAACAGAGATTTGTTGATATAGGAGATCTCTTAATTGACCTCCCTTTAACTACCCTGATGGCCTGAACTATATTCATCATTTCTACTGTAAAACTTTCATACTGATGCTGATGGCATGTTATACTTATGAAAAACAAAAGCTATACTTTTAGTAAGCCAACACATTTGTGTTCCTATGGGTTGAGTTGTTGAGCTTGTTTCCAGGTTTGTTTATAAAGAGTTGTACTTATTAAATTGATAATTTAATCATTATATAAACTGATGAACTATAAATGGAAAAGGGAGTTATTACCATAAAAGCAAATTTGAATGATTTGAGAAGTTTATGTAAAGCTGAATTTGGTGTGGATAAATAACTGTAAAAAGACTAGACTATGGACTCTAAAAAACAATCTGAGGGGTTTGAAGTGGTGGGGGGGTGGAAGGTTGGGGTACCAGGTGGTGGGTATTTTAGAGGGCACGGATTGCATGGAGCACTGGGTGTGGTGAAAAAATAATGAATACTGTTATGCTTAAAATAAATTTTAAAAAATTAAAAAAAAAAAACAGGCTACTTCCATCTTCCAAATTGGCTATTTCTCAATACTTTGTTTTTTCTTACCCACACTCCTAAGATGCCCGGACCTATCATCTGTGTTAGATGAGCTTTTCTCATTGCCATTTTGCTTATGATAAAATCGTAAGAAAATGAGTTGGGAGACTTAGACTCAAGTCCCAGTCTGAAGCAATTTTTCCCATGGAGCAATTTTCCTTCTTACAGTGGTTCCCCTTTGGTCTTTTTGCACAATCTGACACAAATTTGCTGTCTTTGCCACATTCATTCCCATTTTGGACATTTTGATGATTGATAGCTATAGTATTACTATTGGTTTCTGACTACAGACACTTGCTTTTCTAATCTGGGTTGCTTATGTAGTGCTTCATCCTCTATTTGTCCACGGTAGTTCCTGGGTTTCTATTGGTGGCACAAACAAGCAACTTGGTGCGTGTGTGTGTGTGTGTGTGTGTGTGTGTGTGTATGTATCCCAAGGGAAGAAGGCTGATCATTAGCTCATGGTTTGTCAGCAAAATATGTTCACAAGAAGCGATTTACTGTTATATCTATTGCAGTGATGTTATGTTACTCATGCTTTATGTTTTTCAGAGTTTATTAGTTTTTATGTATCCTCAGTTAATCTCTAGTTCAATGGATTTTGTAAGTAGAATGATCCCCAAACACAAAGTCACCCCTTTAAAATATAATTGAAAATAAAGTCACATTAATTGTGTGTTGCTAATGCTGGATATTATAATAGATAAGGACACAGGATTGTGGAGCTAGACTGCCTGGGTTCAAATCCCAACTTAACCACTTGTTAGCTGTAAAAAACTTAACAGCTTTAAACCTCAGTTTCTTCTTCTGAAAAACAGAAATTTTTAAACCAGATAGTCTATGGGAAATCTTCAGCATACTGCCTCACTCAGGGCGAGGCATTATTAGCTGTAATTAATATCATGCCAACTACACTTGCATTAATGAGTCAGGAAAGTACCCAAGATCAACACCCAAGCATCCCCATTTTCTCAGACCAGGAGAGATGCATGTGTGTGCATGCTGTTAATTTTTTTTTTTTACAATTTTTATTTATTTTTTAAAATTTCTTTTCAGTGTTCCAGAATTCACTGTTTATGAACCACACCCAGTGCTCCATGCAATATGTGCCCTCCATAATACCCACCACCAGGCTCACACAACCTCCCACCACTCCTCCCCTCCAAAACCTCAGTTAGTTCTTCAGAGTCCACAGTCTCTCCCTCCGATTTCCCCCAACCTCCTTCTTCTCTCCCTCTCCGCATGTCCTCCATGTTATTCCTTATGTTCCACAAATAAGCTAAACCATATGATAATTGTCTCTCTCTGCTTGAATTATTTCATTCAGCATAATCTCTTAAAGTCACATCCATGTTGATACAAAAGTTGGGTATTCATCCTTTCTGATGGAGGCATAATACTCCATAGTGTATATGGACCACATCTTCTTTATCCATTCGTCCGTTGAAGGGCATCTTGGTTCTTTCCACAGTTTGGTGACTGTGGCCATTGCTGCTATGAACATAGGGGTACAGATGGTCCTTCTTTTCACTACAGCTATATCTTTGGGGTAAATAATCAGTAGTGCAATTGCAGTGTCATAGGGAAGCTCTATTTTTAATTTCTTAAGGAATCTTCACACTGTTTTCCAAAGTGGATGTACCAACTTTCATTCCCACCAACAGTGTAAGAGGGTTCCCCTTTCTCCACATCCTCTCTAACATGTGTTGTTTACTGTCTTGTTAATTCTGGCCTTTCTGGTGTAAGGTGGTATCTCAATGTGGTTTTGATTTGAATCTCCCTGATGGCTAGTGAAGATGAACATTTTTTCATGTGTGTGTTAGCCATTTGTATGCCTTCTTTGGAGAAGTGTCTGTGAAGACATGAATAGACACTTCATGCTGGTATTTTAACTCAGAGCCCCTAGTCTAGTGAGGTTCTCGATTCAGATAGTATCAAGTTACTTTACTGTTGAGCTGATCTCTTTACTTCTGCAGATCAATGAAACTGACATAATGCTTTATTTTTCTTTAATTTTTAATTTTTATTTTTTTCTAAGCACCAGCCATGGACCTAGAGCTATCTGTGTCAAGAGGAATAGCATGCTTCAGTCAGCTCAAGTGAGCAATGTTTGGAGAATGAGAAATTCTGGTGATAGATAAGGAAAATAAACAGTCCTGGTAGGAATCATTGAAGATGAGAAAAAGGTAATGAGTTAGGACAAAACCAGTCATCCTCTGGTCCTGCAGATGGCTCTTTGGAGAAGAGACTAAGCCAGGCCCCAGGCCACAGGTCCTAAGAGACTGCCAGCAGCTCTAGGCTGTCTATGAAAGAGGAGCAGAGGGGTGAACATCTGGTTGGAAGGGCAGGGGTAGGGTGGGGAGAGCATGATTTGAATCTCTTGTTTCCTGAGATGGAGATTGGAGATTTTGCCCAGATCAGGAGACCTCAAATCAGAAGACTGCCCACCCACACTCCTTTCTACTCAGGGCATATTTGACCACACAAAATAATATACTCTTTGGAAAACCAGGCAGATTCCTGCAATGGTGCCTACCACATCAGGCCTAGCTTCCCTTGTAACTGAGGCTGATGTCTGGCCCTTAAGCACTCTTAGAGACTCTTTCCATACATAGACACACTGTGCCTGCATAGACAGCTGTGTAGTGTACTTTTGATTTGGGGAGCTGCCCTAGCAGTTACCTTCTACATATGTAGAATTGAAACGGGATGCCCTAGAGCTTAGCTAACAATTCTTTTCTCTCTAAAATAAAGGGACTACTAGTTCTGTTTGCCTTATGAAAAGCAGAGCTGTGGCTGAACTGTCAGAACATTTGAAGAAAGATTTGTTGGGAGGAAGCTAGTCTGAGCCCTCAAGAGGTTTTTCTCTTTTACTGGAGTGCCAGTTTTGTAGTCCCAGCTTTTAATCCTAGCTCAGCCGCTCTCCAGCTGTACAGCCTTCATGAAGTTGCTTGACTATGTTGATTCTTGGCTTTCTCATCTGTGAACAGAGTGATAATAACAGCTATATGTATGAAACATCTACCACCAGGCATTCTTATAGGATGACGGTGACAATTATGTGAAATGACACCTATGAAGAGCTTAGTACATAACAGGCACATTGTAGGTATTCTATGAATGGTAGTCCCAATAAATTCTACAGTGCTGTAGGGGAGGGTGTATCTTGGATTTAGCCCAAAGACAAAAGCATTTGAAAAGACTGACTTAAATGATGGCTATTTCTTAAGATGCAGATAATCACCTAACCACATCCCCAGAGACCATTGTTTGCTCCGTGGGGCCCTTCATCCTCTTCACTCCTGGTTTGGGCTGAAGCAGTTGACCTAGGGATGACAGGACTGCCACTATAAGCTTGATTGCTGCAAGAGTCTCCCCTCTTCCCAAGCTAATCACAAGTAAGCCACTTGCATCATATGGTTACAGGAACTCAAAGAGAATTAAAAACGTTAATACTGAACCACAGTTTATTCATCTTCTCTTCAATTGATGGGCAGGTTTTGGATATTGTGAAGAATTTTTAGAACATTCCTTGTATATATCTTCTATTTTACATAAGCAAGAATTTCTCTTTGATATAGAATTCAATTGTTGAGTTGTGAGGCATACGAATATTCAACCTTATAAGATAAAGCCAAACTGTTTTCCAAAGTGGCTGTATCATTTTACACTCTTAGCAAACAGTGCATAAGAGATCCTGGGATCTTTATCCTTTGGTGTCGTCAAGTGACAGTCAAAAAGAATAAACACCAGATATAAACATTGTTGTCATGTGAATTTTAGCAATATATTAGAATTATAATTAAATTATAATTTAACTGAAAAGAGCAAATCCCAGAAGGATGCATACAGTATATTTTACATAGCTTGGAAATTATGTATATATTAGGACTATATAAAGATAAAATAAAGCTATATCAAAAACAACTCAAGGGGAAGGGATATCTGTAATCCAGGTTTATAGCAGCCATATTCACAACAGGCAAAAGGTGAAAGGAACCCATGTCCAACTATGGATGAAAGGATGAATAAAGTATGGTATATACATACCATGGAATATTGTTTGGCTTTAAAAGGAAAAAAAATCCTGACACATGCTCCAATATGGATGACCCTTTAGGTCATTATGCTAAGTAAATAAGCCAGCCATAAATCTTACATGATGACCTTTATGAAGTAACTAGAGTAGTCAAAATTCGTAGACAGAAAGTAGAAGAGTGGATGTGGGTGGAAATGGGGAGTTGTTTAATGAGTTCAGAGTTTCTGTTTTGCAAGATGAAAGGAGTTCTAGGGATTGGTTGCACAATAATGTGAATGTACTCAACAATACTAAACTGTCTAAACCTTAGAAATGGTTAAGAGAGTAAATTTTCTGTTATGTGCATTATACCACAATCAAACAAACAAAAAGGAAGTAAAGAGGATCAGGAACATGAGGTTCAGGAAAGTGATGACCTGTGTGTGTGTGAAGCAAGGTTAATGATGGGAAGATAGGATATGGGGAAGTACCATGTAGCTCCAAGTTGTTGTCAAGACCCTACCTTCTGTGTGCCCGGGTGGCTCAGTTGGTTAAGTGACAGCCTTCAGCACAGGTCATGATCCTGGAGTCGTGGGATCAAGTCCCACATCAGGCTCCCTGCTCGGCAGACAGTCTGCTTCTCCCACTGACCTCTCTCTTCTCATGCTCTCTCTCTCTCTCTCTCATTCTCTCTTTCTCTCCCAAATAAATAAATAAAATCTTTAAAAAAAAAAAAAAGACCCTTACTTTCATTTTCAGTGGTGAATACTCAAAAAATGCTAATTTAATGCAATGCTAGTTGCATTAAAAAATAAACAAATGTATAAAAGTACACCAATACGTGTGCCTGGGTGGCTCAGTGGGTTAAAGCCTCTGCCTTCAGTTCAGGTCATGATCCCAGGTTCCTGGGATCCAGACCCACATCGGGCTCTCTGCTTCCGCACCCCCCCACCTGCCCTTCTCTCTGCCTACTTGTGATCTCTGTCTGTCAAATAAATAAATAAAATCTTTTTTTTTAAGTGCACCAATAATGAGAGCTTGTCATAAACCAGGGGTTAGATCAGACCAATTCTCTACACCCAAAGTGGAGAAACATTCATTCTCAAGGTTCTCTATAGTAAATTATAGACGGTTTTTAAATTTGCAATGAAAGTTTAAACTTCATTTGCTAATATCTTCCAGCTGTCATTTTCATGAAGTCTTGATTTAAAGAACTCTTCCAGTTCTATCCAGGTTGATGTAAAAGTTGGGTAGTCATCATTTCTGTTGGCTGAGTGATATTCCATTGTATATATGAATCTATTACAATGTATATATTATCCATTCATCTGTTGAAGGGCATCTCAGCTCCTTCCACAGTTTGGCTATTGTGATGAGTATTAAGGAGGACATGTATTACATGGAGCACAGGGTTTTCTATGTAAACAATGAATCCTGGACACTACTTCAAAAACTAATGACATACTCTATGGTGATTAAGATAACATAATAAAAAATAATAAAAATAAAATAAATGGTAATTTGGTGTAGACAGAAAAAGAAAAAAGAAAGAAAGAATGCTTCCAGGTATTACTGAAGACAGAAGCTTGACCAGGCGGACCTCCACCTGGCAATTTCACTCAAAATTCTGGCACCCAGAAGAGGCAAACAAGAAAGGAAGCTTGCCTTTATAGAAAGCTATATTTTAAAGCAATTCAGCAGAATGCTAATTTATTAATTAACCCAAGTGAGAATTTAGGTGCAAATTGTCCAGTCAGCATTCTAATTTTTCTACAAAATTAACCCATAATAAATTTATAGTTGACTTCTTCTGACCCAAGTTTTTTATAGGATGCCGACTTAACAAGGCTTTCTCCAGGTCTGTTTATGTCATTGGGTATAACAAAATAGATTTTAGAACTGAAATAACTGTAGAGATCATCTTGTCTAGAGATGGTAGACAGCTAGCACATATGCCACTACTCTCCAAACCCATGCCCATGACAGACATTGCTAATTGACTGTGGCACACTTTGCCTGATCTACCTCAAAATCCTTTCTGCCTGCCTTCCAGGCAGCTGTATGGGATTAAACCTATATGGCCACTTTGATCTAGTTCAAACCCTTTGCTTGTACAGATGGAGAAATGTAGTAAAGGTGGTGACTCTCCAAGGTCAAAAACAAATCCAGTGCCATTTCCACTACCCTTGAGTCATCCTTTCTTTTGGAGCTCTGACAGAAACTGGAAGTTCTGTTATCACAGGAATTTCAGTCTCTCCTGCTCTAATGAGATTAATCCAGCCCCAATTATGCAGCCACAGACCATTTTCTTTCTGGGACTTGTAGGACTTTCTCCTACTCCCTGTCCTTTCAGCTGTTCTGCTGTTGGAAAAACCTTCCACAGAAAAGAAAGTACCCTTCTTACCTTCTATGCAGTTCCTCAGGCATCTCTCCAAGCCAAGCCTTTATGAACACCACCACCAGCTGGATGAATATAATCCATCAGAGATGTCACCCAGCAGGGATACCTCTCTTTCAAGACAGTTTTTTCAACGTGGTGTAGGTACCCTTTATGGCCTGAGATAATTTTCCCCTCCATAACCCTTTATCTGCTCTACCCCCACCCCACAAATGGCCAGGAATTATTTCTCTGAGAAAACTTACAAATTCTAAATTGTTGGACAGATAAAATGGTGATGAAATTGTGGGAACAGGTAAGCTGGCCACATCCCATGTGAATTATCTGTGGAAACAGAATTAAAGAACATTTGGTGCCTTCTGAAATTGGCCTTAATTAGGATGCTTAATGGAGCTGAAGAAAGGCAGGTAGCAGCTAAGGATCTTTCCCTCTGAAGTGCCACAAAATGGTGGCAGAAAGGCCTGTTCCTCTAAAAGAGGTGCCAGTAGCAGGCAGGGTATCATCTGCCTTCAAATATGTGAGGACATCATCTGCCTTCAAATATGTGAGGACATTTTACAACATTGGCTAAGTTGCCTACATTAGAAATAAACTAGAAGTAGTTTTGCCAGCCCCTCTTCCAGCTGAAAAGAAATACATTGCCTTAAAGCCACAGAAAAAGCTTTGGAGATAATTGGTCCAAACATCTCATTTTATTTCAATTAATTAATTAATAGTTTCAGAAGTATAGCTTAATGATTCATCAGTTGCACATAACACCCAGTGCTCATTCTATCAAGTGCCCCCCTTAATGCCCATCACCCTGTTACCCCATCCTGCCACCCGTCTCCCTTCCTGCAATCCTCAGTTTGTTTCCTATAGTTAAGAGTCTCTTATAGTTTATCTCCCTCTCTATTTTTATCCTATTTTATTTTTCCTTCCCTTCTTCTATGTCCATCTGTTTGGTTTCTCAAATTCCACATATGAGTGCAATCAACGATATGGTATTTGTCTTTCTCTGTCTGACTTGTTTCATTTAGCATAATACGCTCTAGTTCCATCCAGCTCATTGCAAATGGCACAATTTCATTGTTTTTGATGGTTGAGTAATATTCCATCGTGTATATATACACTACCTCTTCTTTATCCATTCATCTTTTGAAGGACATCTGGGCTCTTTCCGTATTTTGGCTATCGGGGATATTGCTGCCCTGAGAGAGGAACAAATCAAAGAAAGCAAAGAAACTCACAACTGAAGTCTAGTCTCAATGGGGAACATACTGCTGCTGGTGACTAAATAAAATCAGAGAACTTTGCAACTGGAGAGTGAAGTTGACACAGGCAAGGGACTGGAACTGGCTTGGTGCCCAGCATGGTGCAGTCACCTTACAGATGTGTTTATCTCTTAAGCTTCTCAACAAGTCTAGGTGATTTAGACCTTTTTCATGGATAACATAGAGGCTCAGAGATAGTAAGTAACTTGTCTAAGAGACCTCCTTAGAAGAATTTGGGTATGACATTTGAACCCACATCAGTTGAGAGCCTAGGCCTTCCTTCCTGATACTCTCTGGATCACTGGACTCATAGAGTCCAGGCTACATAGCCCATACTCTATGTAGCCCAGGCTACATAGAGTCAAACCACTTCTATGTGGATTTTTACAATCCCAGAGTAAGGTAGAAGTATATTTTATTTTGATACTTCCAAGGAAAGTCCTGGGTAAGCAAATAGATTATAGTAAAGTGTTGGTGGGGGACTTTCATTTTTTGTGGGGAATATGGAATCCTCTTAAGTGAATAAAATGTTCTCAAGCTACTTGGTAGTAGCTATTTTTATAAATCTAGTCTATGATAAGGTATTACTTCTAGCTCCCTGGTCTACATCTAGAAAAGAAGACTTTGCATATAATGTTTAAAATAAAGTATTTATTTTATAGGGCTTTATACCATGTTATATATATTATATACCTTATTATACATAGGAAAATTATACAAATTTGGAAAATGTAGGAAACCAGGGAATGCTATAAGTCCTATAGCTTCAAGCTGAGGCTCTTCTGAAGGTGTTTCATAATGGGAATGTTGCTTAATAACTCAAACCAAGTTTATTTGTGAATATTTTTGTTGTTTTTAGCTTTTAAAATATTATCAACTACATTGTAACAAATATTCCTTAGTTAAGTCGTAGTTTATATACAATATTATCTCTTTTTAAAAATTAATTTATTTTTATTTTTTAAATTTATTTTCAGTGTACCAGAATTCATTGTTTATGTACCACACCCAGTGTTCCATGCAATACGTGCCCTCCATAATACCCACCACCAGGCTCACCCAACCTCCCACCCCTCACCCCTTCGAAACCCTCAGAGTCCATAGTCTCTCATGGTTCATCTCCCTCCAATTTCCCCCAACCCCCTTCTCCTCTCCATCTCCCCATGTCCTCCATGTTATTTCTTATGCTCCACAAATAAGTGAAACCATATGATAATTGACTCTGTCTGCTTGACTTACTTCACTCAGCATAATCTCTTGCAGTCCCATGCATGTTGATACAAAAGTCGGGTATTCATCCTTTCTGATGGAGGCATAATACCCCATAGTGTATATGGACCACATCTTCCTTATCCATTTGTCCCCTGAATGGCTTCTTGGTTCTTTGTACAGTTTGGTGACTGTGGCCATAGCTGCTATGAACATTTACAGATGGTCCTTCTTTTCACTACATCTGTATCTTTGGGGTAAATACCCAGTAGTATATTTGCAGGGTCATAGGGTAGCACTATTTTTAATTTCTTAAGGAATCTCCACACAGTTTTCCAAAGGTGCTGCACCAACTTGTATTCCCACCAACAGTGTAAGAGAGTTCCCCTTTCTCCACATCCTCTCCAACACATGTTGTTTACTGTCTTGTTAATTTTGGCCATTCGAACTGGTGTAAAGTGGCATCTCAATGAGGTTATGATTTGAATCTCCCTGATGGCTTACAGTATTAGCTCTTTAAAATTAACTACTAGAAATTACCAGTCAGATTTAAGGCTTTTGATAGATATTTCGATAGGTATTTCTCCAGATCTCCTATCTTCACATAGAAATTGCCTCCAGAAAAGCTGTTCCAATTTACATTCTCAGCAGTGTAAGAAAGGCCCATTTTCCTAAACCCTATTAACACTAGGTCTGCATTTTTTATTCAGTGATATTGAATATTGTTTTATGTGTTCATTAGCCATTTGTATTTCTTCTTTTCTGAATTATATTTCATTTCCTGGACCCATTTTTCTTATTACCATGCTTGCCTTTTTCTCCTTAGTTGACAAGCACTTTTACTAGTGAGAATACCCACATTTTGATATATTTCGTTATGCAGAATTCTGTATGTGGTGAGACACCAGAAAAACAAATTAAAAGACAAATGGAGAAAAACAAAGTTGCAATGGCTATAATGTTTTTCTTATAGTTGCTGAATAGAGTGTTACTCTTAGAACTAGATTGTTCCAAATGAAAAGAACAAGACAAAAGAACTATATAAGAGAACTATATGAAGAGTTCAAAATAATGATTATAAAGATATTTACCACACTTGAAAGAATAGCGGATTAACTCGGTAAGAACTTTTAAAAAGTAGATAGAAAATATAAACAAAGAACAATTCAGAGCTGAATAATACAATAACTGAAATGAAAAACACACTACAAGGAATCAATAGTAGACTGGAGGATGCATAAGAATGGATCAGCAATATGGAAGACAGGTAGTTGAAAGCACCAAAGATGAACAGCAATCAATGAATCAACCAGTAATGAGGATAGATTAATGAATCTTTGGAACACGTCAAGCATACTGATATTCACATTAGAGGTCCCAGCAGGCAAAGAGAGGTAGAACCGGGCAGAAAACTTCTTTAAAGATATAATAGCTGACAAATTCCCTAACCTGGGGAAGGAAACAGACTTCCAGGTCCAGGGAACAGAGAAGATACCAAACAAGATCAATCCAATGAGGTCCACACAAGACACATAATAATTAAAATAGCAAACAAAATTAAATGTAACTAGAGAATATTAAAAGCAACAAGAGAAAAGCATTTAGTCATAAGGGAAACTCTACAAGACTGTCAATTGATTTTTTAGCAGAAATTTAGCAGGTCTGAATAGAGTGGCATAATATATTCAAAGTGCTAAAAAAAAAAAACCCAAGAATAATCTACATGGCAATATTATCATTCAGAATTGAAGGAGAGATAAAGATTTTCCCTGACACACAAAACTTAAAGGAGCTCTTCACTACTAAATCAGCTTTATAATAAATGTTAAATGAGCATCAGGAAGCATAAAAGGAAAGGCCAAAAATAGAAATATGAAAATTATGAGAGAAAAAAAGCTCCCTGTTAAAAGTGGATCAACCATTTATAAATCTAATATTAAGGTTAAAAAACAAAAGTAGTAAAATAAACTATATCTATGATAATTAGTTTAGGGATACACAAAATTAAAAGATGTAAAATATGACATATAATACATGAAACATGAAAATGTGAGTAAAACTTAAGTGAACATAAACTTAAAATATATTGCTATATACACAGGGTGCTTTATATGAAACTCTTGATAACCACAAGATCCTAAAATGGATACACAAAAAATAAAGAGAAATAAATCCAAACAGATCTCCAATCACAAAGAAAGAGAACAAGAGAAGAACTATAGGAGCAGTAAGAAAACAATAAACAAAATGGATATAAGTATATACCTATCAATATTACTTTAAATGTAAGCAGAGTAAGTGCTCCAATCAAAAGACATGGGGTGGCAGAATGGACAAAGAAGATGGATTGCATATAAGAGACTCACTTGAGGCCTTAAAACACAAACAGACTGAAAGTAAAGGAATGGAAAAAGATATTCCATGCAAGTGGGGATGAAAAGAAAACTAAGATAGCAATTTTTACATCAAACAAAAATAGACTTTAAAACAAACAGTGTACCAAGAGACACAGAAGGGCATTACATAGATAAAAGGATCAATCTAACAAGAGGATAACAATTGTAAATATTTATGCATCCAACACAGGATCACATAAACGTAACTATAATTACTAAAAAACATAAAAGGAAAATTTGAAAGTAATATTATAATAGTCAAGACTTTAATGCCCCACTTACATCAATGGATAGATCATCAAGAAGTAAACAGTGGCCTTAAATGCCAAATTAGACCAGATGGACTTAATAGATAAATACAAAACATTCTTTTTTTTTTTTAAATTAAATTCAATTAGTCAACATATAGTACATCCAACCAAATCCAGCAAGATACACATTCTTTTCAAGTGTATATTGATCATTCTCTAGGATAATCACATATTAGGTCATATAAATTTTTCATTAAATTTTAAAAGACTAAAGCCACATCAAGCATCTTTTCTAACTTCAACAGTATGACACTAAAAATCAGTTATAAGAAAAACACTTGCAAAACACAAATTCATGGAGGCTACTCACCATGTTACTAAATAGCCAATGGGTCAATGAAGAAATCAAAGAACAAATAAAAATATACTTTGAAGATGTGATCTATATCTATATACAAAATTATATAGATCTATATCTATATACAAAATTCCATTTTGTGTAGATATAGTTATCGGTATACAGATATAGATCTTGCCATTTACAATGAGGTGGATGGAACTAGAGTGTGTTATGCTAAGTGAAATAAGTCAGTCAGAAAGACAAATAAGTGATTGATTTCACTCATATGTAGAATTTAAGAAACCAAGCAGATGAACATAGAAGAATGGAAGGAAAAATAAATAAGATAAAAACATAGAGAGAGATACACTGTCAGAGACTCTTAACTATAGGAAACAAACTGAAGATTGCAGGAGGGGAGGTGGGTGGCAGGATGAGGTAACAGGGTGATGGGCATTGGGGTACTTGATGGAATAAGCACTGGGTGTTATGTGCAACTGATGAATCACTAAATTCTACCCCTGAATCTAATAATACACTATATATTAACCAAATTGGATTTAAGTAAAAAATTTAAAATAAAAATACCTTGAGACACATGGAAATGGAAACACGATGTTCCAAAATTTTGGGGATGCAGCAAAAGCAGTTCTAAGAGGGAATTTTATAGTGATACAGGCCTACCTTAGAAAATAAGAAACATTCTGGGAATGGTAATCATACATTTAAAAAAATACAATGGGTTATGGACATTGGGGAGAGTATGTGCTTTGGTGAGTGCTGTGAAGTGTGTAAACCTGGCGATTCACAGACCTGTACCCCTGGGGATAAAAATATATGTTTATAAAAAATAAAACATTAAAAAAATACAATGTATTTATGTGAGTAAAGGTTCTTGCCAATAAGTGCAACATTTACGACACTCTATAATGGTGCAAGTATCATCAACCATTTTTGTAGGAATTCCAGCTGAAAATGTGATAGAACACAGTATAATTTCACTGAAAGGAAGTATTCCCCACAATACGTTGCCCAGAATAGCCATAGCAAGATTTCAGATATAAAATAAGTTTCTAAGAGTGATAAAATTTCATTGCATGTGAAAAAAATAATTTTTGTGATAGTATGTTTTCTTAGTCCATTTGAGATGCTATAACAGAATATTATAGCCTCAGTTGCTTATTTATAACAATGCTAATGAATTTCTCATAGTTCTGGAGGCTGGGAAGTCCAAGATCTAGATCCTGAAAATTTTGGTGTGTGGTGAAGCTCTGCTTTTGTCTCACAAATTGTCATCTTGCTGTGTCTTCACATGGTGGAGGGGAAAAAAAAAAAAAAAAAAAACCTTTGAGGTTCTTTAAATATGGGCATGAATTCCATTCATTTGGGCTCTACTCTCATCTAACTAGCTCGCAAAACACTTACCTTATGATGCCATCACATTTGGAATTTAGATTTCAACATATGGATTTGAGGGGAGGAACAAATATTCATTCTGGAACATTCTGCTCCTGGACCCCCAAATTTATGTCTTTTTCACATGCATATATGTTTTGTCTATCCAAACATCCCCCAAGTCTTTTTTCCTTTTCTTTTATATTTTTTAAAATTTAAATGCAATTAGCCAACATACATCATTAGTTTTTGATGTAATGTTCAATAATTCATTAGTTGAGTATAACAACCAATGCTTATCACAATACATAGCTTCCTTGATGTCCATCACCCAGTTACCCCTCCCCTCACCGCCCCCCTTCCAGAAACCCTCAGTTTGTTTCCCAAGATCAAGAGTCTCTTGGGCGCCTGGGTGGCTCAGTGGGTTAAGCCGCTGCCTTCGGCTCAGGTCATGATCTCAGGGTCCTGGGATCGAGTCCCACATCCCTGCTGAGCAGAGAGCCTGCTTCCTCCTCTCTCTCTCTGCTTTCCTCTCTGCCTACTTGTGATTTCTGTCTGTCAAATAAATAAATAAAATCTTTAAAAAAAAAAAAAAGAGTCTCTTATGGCTTGTCTCCCTCTCTGGTTTTGTCTTGTTTCATTTTTTCCTCTCTTCCCCATGATCCTCTGCCTTGTTTCTCAAATTCCACGTATCAGTGACAGCATATGATAATTGTCTTTTCTCTGATTGACTTATTTCATTTGTATAATATTCTCTAGGTACACCCACATTATTGCAAATGGCAAGATTTCTTTTTTCTTATTTTTTTTTGATGGTTCCACAATATTTTAATATCTCTCTCTATATAGCGAGAGCCGGAGGAAATAGAAAACCTATACAGACCCATTACCAGGAAGAAAATTAAAGCAGTAAAAAAACCTCCCAAAAAACAAGAGTCCAGGGTCAGTAGGCTTCCCAGGGGAATTCTACCAAACATTTAAAGAGGAAATAATACCAATTCTACTGAAGCTATTTCAAAAGATAGAAATGGAAAGAAAACTTCCAAACTCATTCTATGAGGCCAGCATTACCCTGATCTCCAAACCAGAAAAGGATCGCATCAAAAAGGACAATTATAGACCAATATCCCTGATGAACATGGATGCCAAAATACTCAACAAGATCCTAGCCAATAGAATCCAATAGTACAAAAGGATTATTCACCATAACCACGTGGGGTTTATTCCTGGGATGCAAGTGTGGTTCAATATTCACAAATCAATCAACATGATAGAGCACATTAACAAAAGAAGAGACAGAAATCATATTCTCTCAATTGATGCTGAAAAAGTATTTGACAAAATGCAGCATCCTTTCCTGATTAAAATTCTTCAGAATGTAGGGATAGAGGGAATACTCTTCAATATCATAAAATCCATCTAGAAAAGCCCACAGTGAATATGATTCTCATAGAGGAAAATCTGAGAGCTTTTCCCACAAGATTAGGAACATGACAGGGATGCCCACTCTCACCACTTTTGTTCAACATAGTACTAGAAGTCCTAACATCAGCAATCAGGCAACAAAAAGGAATAAAAGGCATTCAAACTGGCAAAGAAGTCAGACAGTTTTTGCCAATGACATGATATTTTATGTGGAAAACCCAAAAGACTCCACATCCAAATTACTAGGACTCATACAGGAATTCAGTAATGTTGCAGGATACAAAATCAATGCACAGAAATCAGTTGCATCTCTATATACTGACAGTGTGACTGAAGAAAGAGAAATTAAGGAATTGACTTTGTTTCTAATAGCACCAAACACCATTAGATAACTAGGAATAAACCTAACCATAGAGGGAAAAAATCTATAATCCAGAAACTACAGTATACTTATGAATGACATTGAGGAAGACACAAAGAGTTGGAAAAACATTTCATGCTCTTGAATTAGAAGAATATCATATGGCTCTTGTTCTTTCTTTTATTGATGTGTTGTATCACATTGACTGATTTGCGGATGTTGAACCAACCTTGCAGCCCTGGAATAAATCCCACTTGGTCGTGGTGAATAATCCTTTTAATGTACTGTTGAATCCTATTGGCTAGTATTAAAATTGTGTAAATGTCTATGCTGCCTAGAGCAATCTACACTTCAACATAATCCCTATCACAACATCATGGACATTTTTCAACTGAGCTGGAAGTCCTAAAATTTGTATGGAGCCAGAAAAGACCCTGAATCACCAGGTGATTATTGAGAAAGAAAAACAAGGCTGGAGGCATCATGTTGCCTGACTTCATGCTATGTTACAAAGCTGTGATCACCCAGGCAGCATGTTATTGGTAAGAAAACAAACATGTAGATCAGTGGAACAGAAGAGAGACTCCAGAAATGGACCCTCAACTCTATGTTCAACTAATCTCTGGCAAATCAGGAAAAATATCCAATGGAAAACAGACAGTCACTTCAATAAGCGGTGCTGGGAAAATTGGACAGCTACATACAAAAGAAAAAAACCACACCATTCTCTTATGCCATACACAAAGATAAACTTAAAATGGATGAAAGACCTCTGTGTGAGATAGGAATCCATCAAAATCCTAGAGAACACAGGAATTAACCTCTTTGACATTGGCCACAGCAACTTCTTTCAAGAGATGTCTCCAAAAGGCAGGGGAAAAAAATGCAAAATGAACATTTGGAATATCATCAAGATAAAAATATTCTGCAGAGCAAAGAAATCAGTTAACAAAACGAAGAGGTAACCCATGGAATCGGAGAAGATATTTGCACATAACATTACACATAAAAAGCTGATATCCAAGATCTATAAAGAACTCCTCAAACTCAACACTCAAAAAACAAATAACCCACTCAAAAATGGGAAGAAGACATGAACAGACACCTCTCTGAAGAAGTTATGCAAATGGCTAACAGACACATGAAAAAATATTCAACATCACTAGCCATCAGGGAAATATAAATCAAAACTACAATGAGATACCACCTGACACCAGTTAGAAGGGCAAAAATTAACAAAACAGGCAACAATAAATGTTGGCAAGGATGTGAAGAAAGGAGAATCCTCTTACAATCTTGGTGGGAATGCAAGCTGGTATAGCCACTCTGGAAAACAGTATCGAGGTTCCTCAAGACACTAAAAATAGAGCTACTTTATCACTCAGCAATTGCACTACTAAGTATTTATCCCAAAGATACAGATGTAGGGAAAAGAAGGGGCACCTGTACCCCAATGTTCATAGCAGCAATGTCCATCATAGCCAAACTGTGGAAGGAGCCAAGATGCCCTTCAACAGATGAATGGATAAAGAAGATGTGGTATGTACATAAAATGGAATATTATGCAACTATCATAAAGGATGAATATCCACCATTTGCATCGATATGGATGGAAGTGGAGGGGATTATGCATACTGAAGTAAGTGAAGCAGAGAAAGACAAATATCATATGGTTTTACTCATTTGTGGAACATAAGCAATAGCACAGAGGACCATAGGGGTAGAGAGGGAAATCTAGAAGGACAGAAATCAAAAATGAAGATGAACCATGAAAGACTATGGGCCCCAAGAAACAAACTGAGAGTTTCAGAGGGGAGAGGGGTGGAGGATGGGGTAACAGGGTGATGGGTATTAGGTAGGGCATATGTGGTGAGGAGCACTGAGTGTTCAATGCAACTAATGAATCACTGAATTACATCAAAACACTGCATCAAAACTACATCAAAACACTACATCAAAAACTAATGATACTATGAACACTACATTGAATATACAATGATACATTGAACACTACATCAAAGATTAATGATACAGTGGCTAAATGAACATAATAAAAAAGACCAAAAAAAAAAAAACCCTATAAATGTTAGGGACTCCTTCAGTGTGGACTCACGCTGATCCTCTCCAGGAGGGTCCTGGTACAGTCTGATGCCTTTTGCTGGACCAGTCCCAGGAAAGCAGTTGCATGACCATGCAGTAGTTCACAGATTATGGCAACACAGAGGAGAAAGCCAGCACTGAGACTCACTGTTCTCATCACAGCTTCCACACTCCTATGCCTAGGAACAGTGCCAGACTTAGGCACCACCCATTTTTATGTCCTAGGGGATTGTCAGACCACAGTGTCACACGTGGGATTCTGACCCAGTTCACCAACTGAGCACCTTGGCCAGACACCTCCCCCACTGTAGCAGACTTTTAAAGGTTCTGACTTTGTGTTCTGCTGCTTATAAATCTATGTGGTAGCCTTTTTAAACAGGTTAACTCCCTGCTGTCATACCTTCAGCTCTATCACCCTGGATTCAAGTCTCTGCACCTCCTATATTTCAAAAGTGTCATTTTTCTATTGGTAGACTTGTGGTATTTGTTTTCTCAGAACTCTGACAGATTTCTTGGGTGTTCAGAATGTGTTGATAACTATCTTGCATTCAAGGGGTGAAAGAAACTTTGGGTCCCCCCTCACTCTGCCAACTTAACTCCTTTTAACTAACTGGAATTTCATGAAAGTTTTTCTTTTCTTTCTTTATTTATTTTCAGCATAACAGTATTCATTATTTTTGCACCACAACCAGTGCTCCATGCAATCCATGCCCTCTATAATACCCACCACCTGGTACCTTGACCTCCCACTCCCTGCCCCTTAAAACCCTCATATTGTTTTTCAGAGTCCATAGTCTCTCATGATTCACCTCCCCTTCCAATTTCTCCCAACTCCCTTCTCCTATCTCCCCATGTCCTCCATACTATTTGTTATGCTCCACAAATAAGTAAAACCATATGATAATTGACTCTCTGTTCTTGACTTATTTCACTCAGCAGAATCTCTTCCAGTCCCGTCCATGTTGCTACAAAAGTTGGGTATTTGTCCTTTCTTATGGAGGCATAATACTCCATAATGTCTATGGACCACATCTTCCTTATCCATTCATCTATTGAACGGCATCTTGGCTCTTTCCACAGTTTGGCGACAGTGGCCATTGCTGCTATAAACATTGGGGTACAGATGGCCCTTCTTTTCACGACATCTGTATCTTTGGGGTAAATACCCAGGAGTGCAGGGTCATAGGGAAGCTCTATTTTTCATTTCTTGGGGAATCTCCACACTGTTCTCCAAAGAGGCTGCACCAACTTGCATTCCCAAAAACAGTAGAAGAGGGTTCCCCTTTCCCCACATCCCCTCCAACACATGTTGTTTCCTGTCTTGCTAATTTTGGCCATTCTAACTGGTGTAAGGTGGTATCTCAATGTGGTTTTAATTTGATTCTCCCTGATGGCTAGTGATAATGAACATTTTTTCATGTGTCTGATAGCCATTTGTATGTCTTCATTGGAGAAGTGTCTGTCCATATCTTCTGCCCATTTTTTGATATGATTGTCTGTTTTGTGTGTGTTGAGTTTGAGGAGTTCTTTATAGATCCTGGTTATCAACCTTTTGTCTGTACTGTCATTTGCAAATATCTTCTCCCATTCCGTGGGTTGCCTCTTTGTTTTCTTGACTGTTTCCTTTGCTGTGCAGAAGCTTTGATTTTGATGAAGTCCCAAAAGTTCATTTTTGCTTTTGTTTCCTTTGTCTTTGGAGACATCTCTTGAAAGAAGTTGCTGTGGCTGATATCAAAGAGATTACTGCCTATGTTCTCCTCTAGGATTCTGATGGATTCCTGTCTCACGTTGAGGTCTTTTATCCATTTTGAGTTTATCTTTGTGTACGGTGTAAGAGAATGGTCGAGTTTCATTCTTCTACATATAGCTGTCCAGTTTTCCCAGCACCATTTATTGAAGAGACTGTCTTTTTTCCACTGTATATTTTTTCCTGTCTTGTCGAAGATTATTTGACCATAGAGTTGAGAGTCCATATATGGACTCTCTACTCTGTTCCACTGGTCTATGTGTCTGTTTTTATGCCAGTACCATGCTGTTTTTATGCCAGTACCATCACAGCTTTGTAGGAAAGCTTGAAATCAGGTAACGTGATGCCCCCCGTTTATTCAACATTTCCTTAGCAATTCGGGGTCTCTTCTGATTCCATACAAATTCTAAGATTGTTTGCTCCAGCTCTTTGAAAAATACCAGTGGAATTTTGATCAGAATGGCATTAAAAGTATAGATTCCTCTAGGCAGTATAGACATTTTAACAATGTTTATTCTTCCGATCCAAGAGCGTGGACTGGTCTTCCATCTTTTTGTGTCTTCTTCAATTTCTTTCATGAGTGTTCTATAGTTCCCTGAGTACAGATCCTTTACCTCTTTGGTTAGGTTTATTCCCAGGTATCTTATGGTTCTTGGTGCTAGAGTAAATGGAATCAGTTCTCTAATTTCTCTTTCTGTATTTTCATTGTTAATGTATAAGAAAGCCACTGATTTCTGTACCTTGACTTTGTATCCTGCCACATTACTGAATTGCTGTATGAGTTCTAGTAGTTTGGGGGTGGAATCTTTGGGGTTTTCCATATAAAGTATCATGTCATCTGCAAAGAGAGAGAATTTGACTTCTTCATTGCCAATTTGGATACCTTTTATTTCTCTTTGTTGTCTGATCACTGTTGCTAGGACTTTTAATACTATGTTGAACAAGAGTGGTGAGAGTGGGCATCCTTGTCGTGTTCCTGATCTCAATGGGAAGGCTGCAAGCTTTTTCCCACTGAGGACGATATTTTCTGTGGGTCTTTTATAGATAGATAGATTTGATGAAGTTCAGGAATGTTCCCTCTATCCCTATACTTTGAAGCGTTTTAATCAGGAACGGATGCTGGATTTTGTCAAATGCCTCTTCCGCATCAATTGAAAGGACCATGTGGTTCTTATCTCTTCTCTTATTAATTTGTTCTATCACATTGGTTGATTTGCGATTGTTGAGCCATCCTTGTAGCTCAAGGATGAATCCCACCTAATCATGGTGGATAATCTTTTTAATGCGCTGTTGGATCCTGTTTGCTAAGGTCTTGCTGAGAATCTTAGCATCCATATTCATCAATGATATTGGTCTGAAATTCTCCTTTTTGGTAGGGTCTTTGCCTGGTTTAGGGATCAGGGTAATGCTGGCTTCATAGAAAGAGTCAGGAAGTTTTCCCTCTGCTTCAATTTTTTGAAACAGCTTCAGGAGAATAGGTGTTATTTCTTCTTTGAAAGTTTGGTAGAATTCCCCAGGGAATCCGTCAGGTCCTGGGCTCTTGTTTTTTGGGAGATTTTTGATCACTGCTTCAATCTCGTTACTAGATATCAGTCTATTCAAGTTGTCGATTTCTTCCTGGTTCAATTTTGGGAGTTTATAGTTTTCCAGGAATGCATCCATTTCATCTAGATTGCTAAGCTTATTGGCATATAACTGTTGATAATAACTTCTGATGATTATTTCTACTTCCTTGGTGTTAGTTGTGATCTCTCCCTTCTCATTCATAATTTTATTAATTTGAGCTTTCTCTCTTTTCTTTTTGATTAGTGTGGCCAATGGTTTATCGATCTTATTGATTCTTTCAAAAAAACAGCTTTTATTTTCATTGATACGTTCTACCATATCTCTGGTTTCTACCTCATTGATCTCAGCTCTAATCTTGATTATTTCCCTTCTTATGTGTGGAGTTGGTTTGATTTGTTGTTGATTCTACAATTCTTTAAGGTGTAGAGACAGCTGCTGTGTTCTGGATTTTTCAATTTTTTTGAGAGAGGCTTGGATGGCTATGTTTTTCCCCCTTAGGACCGCTTTTGCTGTATCCCATAGGTTTTGGACCAAAGTGTCTTCATTCTCATTGGTTTCCACGAATTGTTTCAGTTCTTCTTTGATCTCCTGGTTGATCCAAGCATTCTTAAGCAAGGTGGTCTTTAGCTTCCAGGTGTTTGAGTTCCTTCAGAACTTTTCCTTGTGATTGAGCTCCAGTTTCAAAGCATTGTGATCTGAGAATATGCAGGGAATAATCTCAGTCTTTTGGTATCAGCTGAGTCCTGATTGTGACCCAGTATGTGGTCTATTCTTGAGAAGGTTCCATGTGCACTTGAGAAGAATGAGTGTTCTGATTTTTAGGGTGGAATGTTCTGTATATATCTATGAGGTCCATCTGGTCCAGTGTGTCATTCAATGCTCTTGTTTCTTTTTTTTTTTTAATTAATTTTTTATTTTTTATAAACATATATTTTTATCCCCAGGGGTACAGGTCTGTGAATCACCAGGTTTAAACACTTCACAGCACTCACCAAAGCACATACCCTCCCCAATGTCCATAATCCCACCCCCTTCTCCCAAAACCCCTCCCCCCAGCAACCCTCAGTTTGTTTTGTGAGATTAAGAGTCACTTATGGTTTGTCTCCCTCCCAATCCCATCTTGTTTCGTTTATTCTTTATTGATTTTCTGCTTCGATGATCTGTCTATTTCTGAGAGAGGCGTGTTAAGATCTCCTACTATTAATGTATTCATATCAATATGACTCTTTATCTTGATTAACAGTTTTCTTATGTAATTGGCTTCTCCCATATTGGGGGCATAGATATTTACAATTGTTAGATCATCTTGGTGGATAGTCCCTTTAAGAATGATGTAGCGTCCCTTCAAAACCCTCAGATTGTTTTGAATACTGTTATGCTGGAAATAAAAATAAATAAATAAATAAATAAATAAATAAATAAGAATGATGTAGCGTCCTTCTGTATCTCTGACTATGATCTTTAGTTTAAAATCTAATTTATCTGATATGAGAATTGCTATCCCAGCCTTTTTTTTGAGGCCCATTGTCATGAAAGATACTTCTCCATCCCTTTACTTTCAGTCTGGGTGTATCTTTAGGTTCAAAATGGGTCTCTTGTAGACAACATATGGATGGGTCTTATCGTTTTATCCAATCTGCAACCCTGTGTGATTTTATGGGCACATTTAGGCCATTCACATTGAGAGTGATTATTGATAGATACGTTTTTATTGACATCGTGTTACCTTTGAAGTCTTTCTTTCTATAGATTGTCTCTATATTTCTGTTCAATGCTATTCTTGGATTTTTTTTCTTTTATAGGACCCCCCCCCTTAATATTTCCTGCAGTGTCAGCTTGGTGGTTGCATAGTCTTTTAAGCCTTGCCGATCTTGGAAACTCTTTATCTCTCCATCCATTTTGAATGTCAGTCTTGCTGGATAAAGTATTCTTGGCTGCATGTTCTTCTCATTTAATGCCCTGAATATGTCTTGCCAGCCCTTTCTGGCTTGCCAGGTCTCTGTGGATAGGTCTGATGTTATTCTGATGGGCTTTCCTCTGTAAGTAAGGAGCCTCTTTGTCCTAGTGGCTTTCAAGAGATTATACCTACAATTATGATTCCTCAATTTGACTATCAGGTGCCTTGATGTTTTTTGGAATCTATAATCTTTGGTGGAGACCTTTCAGCCTCTAGTACATGAATGCTGGTTCCATTCGCGAGAAGGGAAAATTTTCATGAAGAACTTGTTCCACTATATCTTCTAGACTTCTTTCTTTTTCCTCCCCTTCAGGGATTCCAATAATTCTGATGTTGGAACGTTTCATGGCATCATTTATTTCCCTGATTCTGTTTCGTGGTTTCTAAGCTGTTTGTTCCAGGCTTCCTCCTGATCCTTTCTCTCTATCTGTTTGTCCTCCAGATCACTAATTCTATCTTCTGTCTCAGTTACTCTAGCGTTGAGAGAATTTAGATTAGATTGGATCTCATTGAGAGCATTGTGAAGCTCATCCCTGGTAGCTTTCAGCTCTTCCCTAATATTGAATACATGATCTCTGGTCGTTTTCAGTTCAGCCCTAATCAATTCCGTTTGGTCACCCATGGCTTTCTCCAACCTAGCTATTGCTTGGGTAATTGTTAGCCTGAATTCTCTTTCCAACATATTGTCTATGTTGATAGCCATTAGCTCTGTTGCAGAAGGTCCATCCTCTGTATTTTTATTCTATTGGGCATTCCTCCTCCTAGTCATTTTGGTGAGAGATGACTGAACAGATGTAGCTGGATGTATCGACCATGATGCAGTCAAGGTGCACCCTGGAACACTTCTGAGCAATCAGGATTCCCCACCCAAACAAGAGACAAAAGAAAAGAAAAAGAGAGAGAGAGAGACAGGAAAGAAAGGGAAGTGAAAGCGAAGGTTCAGCCCAAATGGGCCCCAATGTACGATTTATGAAGTATACAAACAAAACCAGACAAACAAAAAGACTGATAAAAGTATATGACAAGAGAAAAAAAAATATATATGCAAATAAAGGAAGAGCCTCATCAAAAAGAACCCCAAGTGTAAGATTTATATACTATCAGGACAAACACAAAAACACAGAGACAGTGGTGGAAGAAAAAGATGGGAGAGTGGTTATAAATTCTCAGTGTGGGCGAGGAAGGTTGTTTTGATTCTTCCTGGATGTATCTTGATATCTTTGTTAAAGGACTCAACTTTCTTAAGATAAAGCGGGATTAAAAATTGGTTTACCGGGGACGCCTGGGGGACTCAGTTGGTTAAGCAGCTGCCTTCGGCTCAGGTCATGATCCCAGTGTCCTGGGATCGAGTCCCACATTGGGCTCCTTGCTCCGCAGGGAGTCTGCTTCTCCCTCTGACTCTGCCTTCCACTCTGTCTGCCTGTGCTCGCTCTCGCTCGCTCTCTGACAAATAAATAAATAAAATCTTTAAAAAAAAATTGGTTTACCTATAGGGGTAGTATTGATTGGGGAAAGGGGATTACTTTGAAGTTTAACTCTGTATGAATATTAGAAAATAAAAAGGAATAAATTAGACTAAACAAAACTAAATTTTTTTTAAAAGATTCAAAAAATAGAAATGCAAAAGAAATACACAGGTGTATGTATCAAAAAGTTCAGGTTAGAAGGCTATTATGGAATTTGATGTACTGAACAGCTCACTGTGATGGTAAATAGGTTAAAAAAATATCTATATAAAAAAAATGAACCAGAATAGTGGGAATGAGTTAAAAATAAACGTTGTCCTATGAAGTAGTGGTGGTTGTTTTCTTGCAGTCTTTTTTTTTTTTCTTTCTTGGTTTGTTTTCTGAGGGAGGGGCCTGCCACGTGGGTTTTCAGTCAATGATGTTCCCTGAGTTAAGTCCTCCCGCCCACCTCAAGGTGGTAGGATCTGAGGAAACTGGTTTTTTTCAGGCTTTTGTTCTCTGGCGGTTTTTATGTTTGTTCACTTTTTTTTTTTCTCTCATCTTGACTGCTTTTGGTGGTTTTTGTAGTTTTAGAGGAAAACAAACTGCACCCTGACCTCCCTCTCAGAGAGAAGCCTCAGTATGGCTACAGAGCCCAAATAAGTTCTCCCTTAGCCGCTGCCAGAGCAGGTTCCCAGTCGCGGTCCCTGGGGACGCAGGATCTTTTGCTTGAACCCAAAACCACGGCAGCGGCGGCTGTCTGGGAGCTCCAGACCGCCAGAGAGGTTCCAAGCAGTGATTGCACACTGAGATTTTCCCACTGGCCCGGGCTGGGAGTGCCTGGTCTTTCTGGGTCTAAGAGCGCCCGGCTTGCGCGCACCTCTTTCAGGGGAGGCTGTGGGTCGCGTGCGCATCTCAGGCTCTGAGAACAGGGTGCAGTTCCGAAAGCACCAGGCTGGGCCTTCGCGCACCTCTGTCAGGGGAGAGTTTGGGGCACATGGCTTGGGCTCTGAAACAATGGCACAGGTCAAAGAGTGCCAGCTGGGCCTTTGTACCTCTCTCAGGGTAGGATGAGGGGCACGCGTATCTTAGGCTCTGTAGCAGGGCTTGCACATTCTGCCCTCCTGCGTGGCTCCCATCTCCTCACAGGAGCCAGAACCCACACATTCTTGGGTGCGCTGGTGGCTTAGGGACCAAGACCTGGTTTCTTCACCGCACTCTCTCTGGCTCAGCACCAGGGGAGGCTGTCCTGGGACCAGGGACTTAAGCCCCTATCCCTAGCCTCCCCAATTCCCACAATTCCGCCCCCCTCCCCCCACGATCCTTTGCTCTTTTTGAGTGCTTTCAACCAGACTCCAAGTTAATGCTGGTCCCCAGATACAAGGCACTCTTGGATTGGGGTATTACTTTCCAACCGGTCACCTCTGGTGGCTCCCTCCCCCTTTTGTTTATCTTCCCATATCAGTCCACTGTTCCCATTCTGCTTTACCTGCCCACTGGCATCTTCTGCCCCTGTAGAGATCCAGACATGTATAATTCTGATCTCAGGCTGATTTCATGGGTGATCGGAGTTCTTTGGTAGGTAATCAGCTCACTTTAGGGTACAGGTTGAAAAGGCGCCTCCTCCTACTTCCCCGCCATATTATCCCCCCCTAACTAAAAATTTTCTTGGAGGAAACAGCAATGCAGGCAGCTTAACTAGGGATCCACAAACTAGAACAAAGGACCCACCCTAGGGGCAAGAGCCAGGGATGCTGTCCAAAATTCCATAGTGCCCACATCCACTCCAACCAGACATCAAGAGAAACAGATGCAGCATTGGAGAGATGGACAAGGCAGTGTGTCCAGAGGAGGCTACCTGGAAGAGACCACACTCTAACACTGGGGAACAAGTCCAGGACCAGTCCCACTCATGGTTCCTTCCTGTGTTCAGCAGCACTGTGGGATGCTACTGGCAAAGGGACCCCGCACAAGCAGTGGGTCAAACATCACAGTGAGCAAGAAAGAATGTGTTGTGCACATGAGAACACATACATATTATACTCCTGCAAAGGATGACCCCATGATGGAGGCCTCAGTGCTGAACTCTGCCAGACCAGAACAGAGGGATGGAAAGTCCCACCCTAAAGTAAAGATCTGGCTTTGAGAGGCCCTGAGTAGTGTAACTGAGTGGGGACAGCAAGTGATAGGGAGGCAAGGAGGTGTAGAGCTTTCACTCTAAGGGGCAGTATGGGTTGGGAGTGAGGATTCAGGGCAGCCAGTCAGGAAGCAGAAGGACCATCAAAGACAATGCTGATGTCTCTAGGAAAGGCTGAGGTGATGGGGATGAAGAGAGACCTGGAGAACAGCAAGATCCATTTGGAGAATGACTGGACAAGCAAGCTGGGCAAAAGGATAGGCAATACAGGCCCATGTGTTGCCCTGAATAAGGCTGCACAAGCAAAGAGAAGGCTCCAGGTATGGAAGGGAATTCAGAACCAGATCCTGTGCTGTAGCCTCTTCCAAGAAGACTCTTACTAAGAGGCCACTGTCCCACCAGGCCCACACCCACGATTCTCATGGATGTCACTGGTACACAAAGTTGGAACTGTATCTCCAGGAGCCACAAGGATTAGGAGATTCCTGAGTGCCACTCATCTAGTTGGAGACAAAAGTGGTTCCACACTCAACTCCTAGCAGCCATTGTAATAAATAAGCACATGTTGCAAAGACTCCAGGAGCCCTCCACTACACTGGAGAGAGGAAAATCTGCTGCCAGCTCTTTGGCCATTCCTGGAAAGCCATCAAGAAAACCTGTGCTGCCTGCTGAGAGTTTTAGTTCATGCACATTCCCAGGCCCAGATCTAGAAAGTGTGCAGATCCTGCAGAAGCCATCCATTGCAGGAGCTGGTGGCAGTTCATAGGCTGGGAAGGTCTCCAGGGCCAATGACCCCTTGCAGAAGACACAGGAGCACTGGGGCAGCCCTTATACCCCCAAACTCCAGCTTGGAGGGCCCATGAATGGCCTGCAAAACAGAATTTAGAGTCACTACCCTATTGATCGCAATGGGGGCAGCGGCAGCCAGTGGTTGGCCAGTGGGGGAGTGGGAGTAGCACGGCCCAGGCTGCTGGGACAGCTGCAGCTGGCAGTTGCTGGGGCCAGCAGGAGGATCTGGAGCTGAGACCAAAACACAGGCCGTCAGAAGAGGCAGCTGCTATTGGAGTATGGGGAGTGCTGGGAGCCTCCGATTATCAGAGGAGCAAGTGTCAAGTGTCAGGAGCTTAGAGTCCACTGTTGGGTCGCGGCCATGGGGGTACTGGGGCTGAGGAAATTGAGGGGTGGCAGTGGGAGCAGAAGCGAGGCCCCTCCTCAGGTCGGAAGCTTGGGAGCTGTGGCTAGGCTGAACCTGACTCACCCACTCACCCTTTCCAGTCTCTGGCCCCAAACAACTTATCAACACCTTTGGCAGTGGATCTGTAAGGAGCTGTGTGTGTGGTGAGGGTGCAGAGCTGGGCACCAACAGGGAGGCAACCCCTCATCTGGGATTAGCAAGGATGTTGGGCACCCCTTCCCCTTCAAATGACACACCCCAAAATCGCAGGGCAGGGCGGTATGTTGGGGCATTCCCAGACTTCTGGAAGGGAAGACCTCAGCATAGAAGCTGCACCTCATTCCCTGACTTCTCTGAGTTGGACCCCCTGTGACTCCTGGAGGCTACTCAAACCCAAGGTGGTTCCCGGTCTCAGGGAATCCTAGAGTTCCTTTTGTCTATCAACTGAAACTAGAGGCCAGAACCCCATAAGTTCTGGAGCACTCTACTCCTTATCCCTTTTCTGTCTCAGAAGGAATTCTCCCCAGCATTTTCACTGGCCACAGTAGTGGATTCCATTCCTCACTCCCATCCCAAACATTTAGCTTTAGCGCAGATGAAGAAAAAATCCACATTGTACTTGTGTTTAGATTTATCATTCAAGGGCATCCCCATCCTCCCCTCAATTTTTTTTAACCCATTCCCATCCAGCCACAACCCACAACCCTGGTAATCATCCCCTAGGTTTTGTAAACTATCAACAGAGATGTATGACTAGTCGAGTAAACAGTGTCCTTCACTGGCTGGACTCTGCAGTTTAATAGAGCTTCCTTTAACTGGCACTGTTCTACAAAGCTAGTGAGAAAGGCCTTTTTGGATGTTCCTGTGTGTGCATAAAGCCTTTTTTTTTTTTTTTTTTTCCTTTCTACACAGTTTTTTTTTTTTTTTTTAAGAACTTCCTACACAGTTTAAAAAAAAAAATCTAGGGTAACTTGGTTCAAATGTAGCTTTTGGGAAGCATAACCATAGAGGAAGTAAAATGTGGAAGTAAAATACAAAATGTAATTATGATTCTGAGGGTAATTGTCCAACTTTTTGAAAGTGCCAAAGATGACGTATATGGATTTTTTGTTAAGTATGTGGATTTTTTAGATTATTTTAACTGGGCAATTTTATCCTTAGTAAGCTTTTAAGTAAATAAGCTCTTAACACATGATATTTTGCACTAAGATATTGTTGTTTTATTTGAGTTACTTGTGTAATTGTTGATTTGTCAGATATCTTGAACCTAGAAATCTGTGAACAAATCCATTAAGAATCTACTCTCTTGAAAATGCATTTTATAAATGCTTTGTATTAAGAAGGTGTTAATAGTAGCCTGTCATTTCTGCCACATATAAGACCATAATCTGAAACAGTTATCTCCCTGACAATTGCTCAGATGCCTGAAACTGGTAAGGTCTAGTACTCTGAATGACTATAGTTCAAAAAGAAATATAGAGCTACACACCTACTGCATGCATGTAACCTCTATGATGGTATTTACTATAATTGACATAATTTCTGCATCTAATTTTCAGGTACAGAATTAACACTTCAAATCTGGAGAAGCATCTTGTGCAAATTGAAAGATTGGGTATTCTCTTTAATTTTCTTTTTTTTTAAGATTTTATTTATTTATTTATTTGACAGAGAGAGATCACAAGCAGGCAGAGAGGCAGGCAGAGAGAGAGGAGGAAGCAGGCTCACTGCTGAGTGGAGAGCCCGATGTGGGGCTTGATCCCAGGACTCTGAGATCATGACCTGAGCCGAAGGCAGTGGCTTAACCATATGTATTGTCTCATCTGCACACTTGAAACATCCACAATCACATAAACTCCAAGATGTAACTATGGAATTATGAGACCCACCAAGATTTAGGGAAAGTATTGCCACACTTTGGAACCAGGCAATTTTCCACCAGTTCAACAATTAAACTAATAGATTCTCTGTTGATAATCAAGAGTAAAGAGCCAAATAAAGTCATGTACATCCTATTGGCAAATGGTATCTGTGGCTGTCATGTTTTTCTTTTTTTTTTAAATAATTTTTTATTTTTTTAATTTCTTTTCAGTGTCCCAGAATTCATTGCTTATGCACCACACCCAGTGCTCCATGCAGTATGTGCCCTCCATAATACCCACCACCTGGCTTCCCCAACCTCTCACCCCTGGCCCCTTCAAAACCCTCAGATTGTTTTTCAGAGTCCATAGTCTCTCATGGTTCATCTCCCTTTCCGATTTCCCTCAACTCCCTTCTCCTCTCCATCTCCCCATGTCCTCCATGTTATTTGTTATGCTCCACAAATAAGTGAAACCATATGATAATTGACTCTCTCTGCTTGACTTATTTCACTCAGCATAATCTCTTGCAGTCCCGTCCATGTTGATACAAAAGTTGAGTATTCGTCCTTTCTGATGGAGGCATAATATTCCATAGTGTCTATGGACCACATCTTCCCTATCCATTCATCTGTTGAAGGGCATCTTGGTTCTTTGCATAGTTTGGCTACTGTGGCCATTGCTGCTATGAACATTAGGGTACAGATGACCTTTCTTTTTGCTACATCTGTATCTTTGGGGTAAATACCCAGTAGTGCAATTGCAGGGTCATAGAGAACCTCTATTTTTAATTTCTTAAGGAATCTCCACACTGTTTTCCAAAGGAGCTGCACCAACTTGCATTCCCACCAACAGTGAAAAAGGGTTCCTCTTTCTCCACATCCTCTCCAACATATGTTGTTTACTGTCTTGTTAATTGGCCATTCTAACTGGTGGAAGGTGGTATCTCAATGAGGTTTTGATTTGAATCTTCCTGATGGCTAGTGATGATGAACATTTTTTCAGGTGTGTGTTAGCCATTTGTATGTCTTCATTGAAGAAGTGTCTGTTCATGTCTTCTGCCCATTTTTTGACATGATTATCTGTTTTGTGTGTGTTGAGTTTGAGGAGTTCTTTATAGATCCTGGATATCAGCCCTTTGTCTGTGTTGTCATTTGCAAATATGTTCTCCCATTCTTTGGATTGCCTCTTTGTTTTTTTCACTGTTTCCTTTGCTGTGCAGAAGATTTTGAATTTGATGAAATCCCAAAAAATCATTTTCACTTTTCTTTCCTTTGCCTTTGGAGACATATCTTGAAAGAAGTTGCTGTGGGCGATGTCGAAGAGGTTACTGCCTATGTTTTCCTCTAGGATTCTGATGGATTCCTGACTCAGGTTGAGATCTTTCATCCATTTAGAGTTGATCTTTTTGTATGGTGCAAGAGAATGGTCGAGTTTCAATCTTCTACACATAGCTGTCCAATTTTCTCAGCACCATTTATTGAAGAGACTGTCTTTTTTCCACTGTATATTTTTTCCTGCTTTTTTGATTATTTGACCATAGAGTTGAGGGCCCATATCTGGGCTCTCTACTCTGTTCCCCTGGTCTATGTGTCTGTTTTTAGGAGAGTACCATGCTGTCTTGGTGATCCCAGCTTTGTAGTAAAACTTGAAATCAGGCAACATGATGCCACAGTTTTGTTTTTCTTTTTCAACATTTCCTTAGCAATTCAGGGTTTCTTCTGATTCCATACAAATTTTAGGATTGCTTGATCCAGCTCTTTGAAAAATACCAGTGGAATTTTTATCAGAATGGTATTGAAAGCAGAGATTGCTCTAGGCAGTATAGACATTTAACAATGTTTATTCTTCCAATCCATGAGCATGGAATGGCCTTCCATCTTTTTGTGTCTTCTTCAATTTCTTTCATGAGTGTTCTGTAGTTCCTCGAGTACAGATCCTTTACCTCTTTGGTTAGGTTTATTCTGAGGTATCTTATGGTTCTTGGTGCTGTAGTAAATGGAATCGATTCTCTAATTTCCCTTTCTGTATTTTTCATTGTTAGTGTATAAGAAAGCAATTGATTTCTGTACATTGATTTTGTATCCTGCCACATTATTGAATTGTTGAATAAGTTCTAGTAGTTTGGGGGTGGAGTCTTTTGGGTTTCCCATATAAAGTATCATGTCATCTGCAAAGAGAGAGAATTTGACTTCTTCATTGCCAATTTGAATATCTTTTATTTCTCTTTGTTGTCTGATCGCTGCTGCTAGGACTTCTAATACTATGTTGAGTAAGAGTGGTGAGAGAGGGCATCCTTGTGTTCCTGATCTCAACAGGAAGGCTGCAAGCTTTTTCCCATTGAGGATGATATTTGCTGTGGGTCTTTCATAGATAGATTTGATGAAGTTGAGTAGTGTTCCCTCTATCCCTAACTTTGAAGCGTTTTACACAGGAACGGATGCTGGATTTTGTCAAATGCTTTTTCTGCATCAATTGAGAGGGCCATGTAGTTCTTTTCTCTTCTTTTATTGATTTGTTCTATCACATTGATTTATTAGTGAATGCTGAACCATCCTTGTAACCCAGGGATAAATCCCACCTGGTCATGGTGGATAATCTTTTTAATGTACTGTTGGATCTTATTAGCTAGGATCTTGTTGAGAATCTTAGCATCCACATTCATCAGGAATATTGATCTTAAATTCTCTTTTTGGGTGGGGTCTTTGCCTAGTTTGGGGATCAGGGTAATGCTAGCTTCCTAAGAAGAGTCTGGAAGTTTTCCTTATGCTTCAAATTTTTTGAAACAGCTTTAGGAGAATAGGTGTTATTTCTTCCTTAAAAGTTTGGTAGAATTCCTCAGTGAATCCGTCAGGTCCTGGGCTCTTGTTTTTTGGGAGATTTTTGATCACTGCTTCAATCTTGTTACTAGATATTGATCTATTCAGGTTGTCCATTTCTTTCTGATTCAGTTTTGGAAGTTTATAGTTTTCCAGGAATGCATCCATTTCATCTAGGTTGCTTAACTTACTGGCATATAACTGTTGATACTAACTTCTGATGATTGTTTCTATTTCCTTGGTATTAGTTGTGATCTCTCCCTTTTCATTAATAATTTTATGAATTTGGACCTTCTCTCTTTTCTTTTTGATTAGTTTGGCCAATGGTTTATAGATCTTACTGATTCTTTCAAAAAACCAGCTTCTAGTTTTATTAATGCATTTTACTATATCTCTAGTTTCTAGCTCATTGATCCCTGCTCTAATCTTGATTGTTTCCTTTTGTGTGTGTGGATTTGGCTTAATTTGTTGTTGATTCTCCAGTTCTTTAAGGTGTAAAGACAGCTGATGTATTCTAGATTTTTCAATTTTTTGAGGAAGGCTTGGATGGCTATGTATTTCCCCCTTAAGACCGCCTTTGCTGTATCCCATAGGTTTTAGACCACAGTGTTTTCACTCTTATTGGTTTCCATGAGTTGCTTAAGTTCTTCTTTGATTTCCTGGTTGATCCAAGTATTCTTAAGCAAGGTGGTCTTTAGCTTCCAGGTGTTTGAACTCCTTCCAAACCTTTCCTTGTGGTTGAGCTCCAGTTTCAAAGCATTGTGATTTGAGAATATGCAGGGAATAATCTCAATCTTTTGGTAACAGTTGAGCCCTGATTTGTGACCCAGTATGTGGTCTGTTCTGGAGTAGGTTCCATGTGCACTCAAGAAGAATGAGTATTCTGTTGTTTTAGGGTGGAATGTTCTGGATATATCTATGAGGTCCATCTGGTCCAATGTGTCATTCAATACTTTCTTTCTTTATTGATTCTCTGCTTGGATGACATATCTATTACTGAGAGTTGCATGTTAAAATCTCCAACTATTGGGGAGCCTGGGTGGCTCAGTGTGTTAAAGCCTCTGCCTTCAGCTCAGGTTATGATCTCAGGGTCCTGGGATCAAGCCCCACATCAGGCTTTCTGCTCGGCAGGGAGCCTGCTTCTTCCTCTCTGTCTGCCTATCTCCTCTGCCTACTTGTGACCTCTGTCTGTCAAATAAATAAATAAAAATCTTTAAAAAAAAAGATCTCCTACTATTAATGTATTCATATCAATATGACTCTTTATCTTGATTAACAGTTGTCTTATGTAATTGGCTGCTCCCATATTGGGGCATAAATATTTACTATTGTTAGATATTCTTGGTGGATAGACCCTTTAAGAATGATGTAGTATCCTTTTGTATCTCTGACTACAGTCTTTAGTTTAAAATCTATATCTGACATGAGAATCACTACCCCAGCCTTCTTTTGAGGCCCACTGGCATGAAAGATGCTTCTCCATCCCTTCTTACTCAGTCTGGATGTATCCTTAGGTTCAAATGGGTCTCCTGTAGACAGCATATGGATGCACCCTGTCATTTTATCCAATCTGCAACCCTGTGCCATTTTATGGGTGCATGTAGGCCATTCACACTGAGAGTGATTATTGAGTGATGGGTTTTTATTGACATCATGTTACCTGTGAAGTCTTTGTTTCTATAGATTGTCTCCATAAATTTCTGTTCAATGATATTCTTGGGTTTTTTCCTCTTTTATAGAACCCCCCTTACTATTTCTTGTAGTATTGGCTTGGTGGTCACATATTCTTTTAAACCTTGCCAGTCTTGGAAGCTCTTTATCTCTCCATCCATTTTGAAGGCCAGTCTTGCTGGATAAAGTATTCTTGGCTTCATGTTCTTCTCATTTATTGCCCTGAATACATCTTTCCAGCCCTTTCTGGCTTACCAGGTTTCTGTGGCCAGGTCTGACATTATCCTTTTTTTTTTTAAGATTTTATTTATTTATTTGGCAGACAGAGATCACAAGTAGGCAGAGAGGCAGACAGAGGGGGGCGGGAAGCAGGCTCCCTGCTGAGCAGAGAGCCTTATGTGGGGCTCAATTCCAGGACCCTGAGATCATGACCTGAGCCAAAGGTAGAGGTTTAACCCACTGAGCCATCCAGGCGCCCCAAGTCTGACATTATTCTGATGGGCTTTCCTCTGTATGTAAGGAATCTCTTCCCTCTAGCTGCTTTCAAGTGCTTCTGTCTAAAATTATGATTCATCATTTTCACAATCAAGTGTCTTGAAGTCTTTCTAGATTCTGTGATCTTGGTGCAGACCTTTATGCCTCTAGGACACAAATGTTGATTCCACTCACCAGATTGGGGAAATTTTCATAGAGAATTTGTTCAAGTATATCCTCTATTCTTCTTTCTTTCTCCTCTCCCTCAGGGATTCCAATAATTGTGACATTGGGACATTTCATGGCATCATTTATTTCCCTAATTCTGTTTTCATGGCTTCTAAGCTGTTTGTTCCAGGCTTCCTCTTGATCCTTTTTCTCTATTAGTTTGTCCTCCAGATCAGTAATTCTATCTTCTGTCTCAGTTACCCTAGCTGCTAGAGAATTTAGATTAGATTGGAACTCATTGAGAGCATTGCTAACATCATCCCTGGTGGCTTTCACTTCTGCCCTAATCAATTCCATTTTGTCATTAAAGGCTTCCCTCAACCTAGCCTTTGCCTGGATAATTGTTAGCCTGAATTCCCTTTCTGACATACTGTTTATGTCCATATCCAATAGCTCTGATGGAGAGGGCACAGTCTGTGAATCTTCCCTCTGTTGGGCATTCCTCCTCCTAGTCATTTTGGTGAGAGATGGCTGAACAGATGTATAGCTAAATGTATCAAACATGGTGCTGGCAAGGTGCACTCTGGAACACTTCTGAGCAACTGGGAGTCCCCACCAAAAATAAAGAAAAAAAGAAAAAGAGATAGAGAGAGGAAAAAATATTAAAAAATAAAAGAGAAGATAAAATCAAAAATAAAAGAGAAGATCCAGCCCAAATGGGCCCCAAAGGTAATCTATTTCTTTGACTTTTATTAATTTTTGTTTTTTACTTGGTTTAGCCTTTATTTGATGTTTTTCTCCATCTCCATTAGGTATAAGGTTAGCCTGTGTATTTGAGGTGTTTCTAATTTTTTTTTAAGATTTTATTTATTTATTTGACCAATGAAGATCACAAATAGGCAGAGCAGCCAGCAGAGAGAGAGGAGGAAGAAGTCTCCCTGCTGAGCAAAGAGCCCAATGTGGGGCTTGATCCCAGAACTCTGGAATCATGACCTGAACCGAAGGCAGAGGCTTTAACCCACTGAGCCACCCTGGTGCCCCAAGGTGTTTCTAATTTTTTGAGAAAGTTTTGTAATGTTCTGTAATTCACTCTTAGGACCACCTATGCCAGATCCCAAAGGTTTGGAACAGTTGTGTTTTCATTTGCATTTGTTTCCACTAATTTTTAAAATTTGTCTTTAATTTCCTTGTTGACCATTTATTCTGTAGTAGGATGCTTGTTAACTTCCAAGTATTTGAGTTCCTTCCCAATTTCCTCTTGTGATTGAGTTCAAGTTTCAAAACACTGTGATCTTCAAATCTGCAGGGTATAATCCTAATCTTTTTCTACTGGTTGAGACCTGATTTGTGAGCCAGGATGTAATCTGTTCTGGAGAATATTCCATTTGCACTTGGGAAAAATGTGTAATCTGTTGCTTTTGGATGAAATGTTCTGAATATATCTGTGTAGGTCCATCTGGTTCTTGTTTCCTTTCTTGATCTTCTGCTCCCATTATCTGTCCATTGCTGTGAGTGGGGTTTTAAAGGCCCCTATAATTATTATATTATTAGCAGTGTGTTTCCTTAATTTTGTTATTAATTTGTTTACATAATTGGTTGCTCCCAAGTTAGGTGCAAAACATTTAAAATTTAGATCTTGAAGTTAGATCTTGTCTGATAGACCATTGAAGTATGATGTAATGTCCCTATTCATCTATTATTGTTTTCTTTGGTTTAAAATCTAATTTATGTGATAAGGATTGCTACCCCAACTTTCAGTTGGTATCCATTAACATGATAGATGTTCCCCACCCTCTCACATTCAGTCTGGAGGTGTCTTTAGGTCTACAACGACTCTATTGTAGACAGCATATGGATGGATCTTGCTTTTTTATCCAGTCTGATATCCTGTGTGTTTTGGTTGGAGCATCCAGCCAATTTATATGCAGAGTACCTATTGAAAGATATGAAT
The DNA here is from genome assembly GCF_009829155.1 of Mustela erminea. Taxonomy (NCBI): domain Eukaryota; kingdom Metazoa; phylum Chordata; class Mammalia; order Carnivora; family Mustelidae; genus Mustela; species Mustela erminea. The sequence goes on from NC_045618.1 coordinate 28,610,977, forward strand.
TTAATTCCATTGTATTACCTAGAGTTCATTGTTTCCATATATTGTCTGTGTTCCTTTCTGGTCTATGTTACTTTGGGGGTCTCTCTTTGCTTACAGGATTCCCTTTCATATTTCTTTTAGGACTCCTTTAGTTATCACAAATTCTTCTATTTTCTGTTTGTTCTGAATGCTCTTTATCTATCCTTCTGTTCTGAATGACAGCCTTGGTGGATAAAGTAATCTTGGATGCGTATTTTTCTCATTCAGCACCCTGAATATATCATGTCAGTCCTTTCTGGACTGCCAGTTCTCTGTGGGAAGGTCTGCTGCCAGCCTTACATTTCTAACCCTGTAGGTTAAGAACCTCTTATCTTGATCTGCTTTCAGGATTTTCTCTTTATCTTTGAAATTTGTAAGCATCATTATTATATGTCAGGGTGTGGAATTGTAAGGTGCCTCTCTGCACCTCCTGGATATGAATAGCTATTTTCTTCCTCAGATTAGGTAACTTCTCTGCTATAATTTGCTCAAATATATTTTCTGTCATCCCCCTTTCCTCTTTTTCCAAGACCTCAATTATTCTAATATTGTTTTGCTTTATGGTATTACTGATCTCTTGAATCATCCCCTTGTGATCCAATAATGGTTCATCACTCTTTTGCTCAGTGTTTTATTCGCCATAATTTTATCTTTTATGTCACCAATTCTTTCTTCTGCTTCATTTATCCTAGCAGTAAGATCCTCCGTTTTGTATTGCATCTTTTTAATAGCCTTTTGATTTCTATCTGATTAGGTCTTAGTTTTTTTATTACCCAGAAAGGATTCTCTAGTGTGTTCTGTGCTCTTTTCAAGCCCAGATAGTATCTTTATAATTGTTATTCTGAATTCTTTTTCTGACTCTTTGCTAGTATTCATATTTAAGTCTCTGGCAATTCGTAATGTCTCTTGTTCTTCTTTCTGTAATTTTTTATCCAGTTTTGTCATTTTGTCCAGGCATGAAAAGATGAATGCAAGAACGAAATACAAAAATATCAACCATGAGCCCAGCAGAACAGACACTAGACAAATCTAATGAGATCAGAAATGAAAAAAGGATAAAAAGAGAATATATTCAACCAGGTGGACAGAATAGGGTGGTACACGAGGTCCTAGGTATATTTTGATCCATTTGTTTGAGGACAGTAGATCCAAAATTGTAAATTTCTGTGACCCTGGTGATCCTGAAACTACACTGGCCCAACTAGGATTCTTCTCTGCTTTGCGACCTGAGCACCTTTCAGGCAGAGACATCCCTCAATGAAGAAGACTTACACATTCTGGTTTTGGCCTTTGCTGCTATTCACTTTCTGATAGCCAGCTTATGGAGGCTCTCTCCCTGCACAGTTTATCTTCCAATATATCCCCCCAGATTCACTTCTCCACACCTCCTACCTTGCAAAAAGTGGCTGCTTTTCTATTTGTAGAATTGAAGCAATTCTTTCCCTTTCATCTCAGGTTGAGTTCACAGGTATTCAGAGTGCTTTGACAGCTATCTAGGCAAGTTCCATGGACCAGCCAAAATTAAGGCCCCCTACTCTTCTGCCATCTTTCCTCCTGTCCCTCATTGTGGTCTTGATTTGTATTTCCCTGATGCTGAGTGATGTTGAGCATTTTCTCACGTGTCTGTTGGCCATTTGTATATCTTCTTAACTGGTTTATATGTCTGTGTTGATGCTAGTACCATATTGTTTTGATTACTAAACTTTATGGTATAGTTTGAAATTAGAAAGTGTGATGCCTTCACTTTTCTTTTCTCAAGACTGCTTTGATTATTTGTGTTCTTTTGTGATTTCCTATGAATTTTGGGATTTTGATTGGGAAACTCAACCAGTATTGGTCTGCTAAGATTTTATTTTTTCATGAGCTGGTCTAAGTGTTTGTATATCTCTAGCAGTTTATCTATTAATTCTATGTATTCCAATTTGTTGGCTTATAGTGATTTATGGTGATCTCTTGGTGATCTGTTGTATTCCTGTGGTATCAGTTGTCATGTTTCCTCTTTCATTTCTAATATTATTTCCTTGAATCTTTTCTCTTCATTTATGGGTGAATGTATACAAATGTTTATCAGGTTTTTTAATGTTTTTTAAAAACCAAACTCTTAGTGTCATTGACCTCTCTATTTACATCTTATTCACTATTTTATTTGTTTTTATTTAATATCATTCTTCTGAAAAATAAGATGAGAACATTCCCATTAAAATAGCATTAAGAAGTATAAAATACTTAGAATAAATCTAAGCAAAGAAGTGAAAGAACTGTACAATAGAAACTATCAGATATTGATGAAAAAATGGTTGGTGATGCAAACAAATGGAGACACATCCCAGTGGGTTGGAAGAGTTAATATTGTTAAAATGCTCATAATCCCAAGGCAATCTGCAGATTCAATATCTTCCATATTTAAATCCAATGGGATTGTTCAAAGATGCAGAACAAATAATCCTCAATTTGGCATGGAACTACAAAAGATTCTAACAACTAAAGCAGACCCAATAAGGAACTAATCTGGAGATATCAGAGTACTGATTTCAAACTATATTACATAGCTATGGCAATTACAACAGTAGGTTGTGCACCTAAAACACATGTATAGACTAATAGAACAGAATCAAGAACACATACCTTTACTCACACCTATATCATCTACCAATATTGCATCAGGAAACCAAGAAGACTCTATGGAGAAAGGATAATCTCTTTGATAAATAATGTTGGGAAAACTGGACCATCGTATGCAAGAGAAATTGGGTTGGTCACTTACATCACTCCCAAAAATGAAATTTAAAAAATGGATTAAAGACTTAAATTATGTCTTGAAACAGTAAAGCTCTTGAAGGAAATCATAGGACACATGCTCCTTGACAATGGCCTTGATGATGAATTTTTTCATATGACCTCCAAAAGACAGACAATGAAAGCATAAATAAGCAAGTGTATATCCATCTAAACACCTTCTTCACAGCTAAATAAAATAATTAGCAAACTGCACAGGCAACAAATGGAATGGGTGAGTATATTAATAAACCATCTTCTGATTAGGAATAATAACCAAAGTATATAAATAACTCATATAATTTTAATAGCAACAAAATAAAACAAACTGATTACAACTAGGAAAATTTAACAGATGTTTTTCAAGGAAGACATACAATTACCAACAGGTACATAAAAAGAGACTCACTCTCACTAGTCATCAGGGCAATGCAGATCAAAGACACAATGAGATCTCACTTCAAACATGTTAGAATGGCTAAGCAAGTGTTGGCAAAGATATGGAGAAGAGGAATTCTTGCTTACTGTTGGTGCAAATGTAAACTATGGAAACAGGTATGGAGATTCTTCCAAAAATTAAAATAGTTACCTAGTTTTCCCAGTACCATTTGTTGGTGATACAGTCCTTTTCCCAGTGTTCTTGTCTCCTTTTTCAAAGATTAGTTGATTTATATAGAAGGGTTTAATTCTGGGCTTTCTGTTCTGTTCCATCATTACACACGTCTGTTTATTTATTTATTTATTTATTATTTATTTTTAAAATTTTATGTTATTTTTTCAGTGTTGCAAGATTTATTGTTATGCACCACATCTAGTGCACCATACAATGCATGCCCTCCTTAATACCACCGGGCTCACCCGCCCCCATGTAACCCCCCTTCAAAACCCTCAGTTTGTTTGCTATGTCATGCCAGTGTCATATTACTTTAATTACTATAGTTTTTTAATCTAAATTTGAAATTGTTACTGAACCAAAGTGGATCTGCTTCTTGGTGAGTCATAGATAGAAACTCCACCAGGTGGCATTGCCTCACAAAGTTATCTTTGTTTGTAGAACTAAGAAGACCATGCAGAATAATTCCCAAAGCCGTGACTCCCCTAAAAGAAGAAAGCAATTCCTTTCATTTAAAAAAATCTTTTTTGAACCTCCATTATTATAGTCATATTTTGTCCTTCATTGTATCTAACTTTATTTTTTGTATGCACATAGGGTTTTTTTCTTCTTAAAAAATCTGGGATACAACTTCTTCTAACAGATCAAAATATACCCTAAATCCAGCACAGGACTTTGTTCTAGACTCCAGCCTGAGCAAATTCCCTCCACTTTCTTTTTCTTTATTCTCCCAACCAACTTATCTTATCAACGCATTTTTTAGAAATTAAAAAAAAGAACTTTTCATCTTTACAGTCATATTCCATCCCCTCATCATGTTTACCTGTATTTTGTGTGTGTGTGTGTGTGTGTGTGTGTGTGTGTATTCATTCTTTAAAATTTTGGGCGGTAGTTTCTTCTAAGAGACCAAAATACTCTCAAAATTAAATGGGTGACTGTTCTATTCACCAGTCTAATATATATATTTGCTTTTTTTATATTTTTCTTTCTTTTTCCTTTTAAAATTTTTTTTCTGAACCTCTTTTTACCCCCTTTCTTCCCCCCACAATTTGGGGTCTCTTCTGATTTGGTTAAGGCACATTTTCCTGGGGTCATTGCCACCCTTTTAGTATTTTATTCACTCCTTCATATATTCTTATCTGGAAAAAATGACAAGGCAAAAAAACTCACCCCCCCCCAAAAAAAAAAAGAACAAGAGGCAGTACCAAAGGCTAGGGACCTAATCAATACAGACATTGATAATATGTCAGATCTAGAGTTCAGAATGACAATTCTCAAGGTGCTATCTGGGCTCAAAAAGGGCATGGAAGATATTAGAGAAACCCTGTCTGGAGAAATAAAAGCCCTTTCTGGAGAAATAAAAGAACTAAAATCTAACCAAGTTGAAATTTAAAAAGCTATTAATGAGTCACTTATGGTTTGTCTCCCTCCCAATCCCATCTTGTTTCATTGATTCTTCTCCTACCCACTTAAGCCCCCATGTTGCTGGGGATAAAAATATATGTTTATAAAAAATAAAAAATTCTTTCCTGCTTTGTCGAAGATTAGTTGACTGTAGAGTGGAGGGTCTATTTCTGGGCTCTCTATTCTGTTCCATTGATCTATGTGTCTGTTTTTGTGCCGGTACCATGCTGTCTTGATGATGACAGCTTTGTAATAGAGATTGAAGTCCGGAATTGTGATGCCACCAACGTTGGCTTTCTTTTTCAATATCCCTTTGGCTATTCGAGGTCTTTTCTGGTTCCATATAAATTTTAGAATTATTTGTTCCATTTCTTTGAAAAATATGGATGGTACTTTGATAGGAATTGCATTAAATGTGTAGATTGCTTTAGGTAGCATAGACATTTTCACAATATTTATTCTTCCAATCCAGGAGCATGGAACATTTTTCCATTTCTTTGTGTCTTCCTCAATTTCTTTCATGAGTACTTTATAGTTTTCTGAGTATAGATTCTGTGCCTCTTTGGTTAGGTTTATTCCTAGGTATCTTATGGTTTTGGATGCAATTATAAATGGGATTGACTCCTTAATTTCTCTTTCTTCTGTCTTGCTGTTGGTGTAGAGAAATGCAACTGATTTCTGTGCATTGATTTTATATCCTGACACTTTACTGAATTCCTGTACAAGTTCTAGCAGTTTTGGAGTGGAGTCTTTTGGGTTTTCCACATATAGTATCATATCATCTGCGAAGAGTGATAATTTGACTTCTTCTTTGCCGATTTGGATGCCTTTAATTTCCTTTTGTTGTCTGATTGCTGAGGCTAGGACCTCTAGTACTATGTTGAATAGCAGTGGTGATAATGGACATCCCTGCCGTGTTCCTGACCTTAGCGGAAAAGCTTTCAGTTTTTCTCCATTGAGAATGATATTTGCGGTGGGTTTTTCATAGATGGCTTTGATGATATTGAGGTATGTGCCCTCTATCCCTACACTTTGAAGAGTTTTGATCAGGAAGGGATGCTGTACTTTGTCAAATGCTTTTTCAGCATCTATTGAGAGTATCATATGGTTCTTGTTCTTTCTTTTATTGATGTGTTGTATCACATTGACTGATTTGCGGATGTTGAACCAACCTTGCAGCCCTGGAATAAATCCCACTTGGTCATGGTGAATAATCCTTTTAATGTACTGTTGAATCCTATTGGCTAGTATTTTGTTGAGTATTTTCACATCTGTGTTCATCAAGGATATTGGTCTATAGCTCACTTTTTTGATGCTGTCATCATCAAGACAGCATGGTACTGGCACAAAAACAGACACATAGATCAATGGAACAGAATAGAGAGCCCAGAAATAAACCCTCAACTCTACAGTCAACTAATCTTCGACAAAGCAGGAAAGAATGTCCAATGGAAAAAAGACAGCCTCTTCAATAAATGGTGCTGGGAAAACTGGACAGCCACATGCAGAAAAATGAAATTGGACCATTTCCTTACACCACACACAAAAATAGACTCAAAATGGATGAAGGACCTCAATGTGTGAAAGGAATCCTAGGAACAACGCCAAAGGCAAGGGAAGCAAGGGAAAAAATGAACTATTGGGATTTCATCAAGATCAAAAGCTTTTGCACAGCAAAGGAAACAGTTAACAAAATCAAAAGACAACTGACAGAATGGGAGAAGATATTTGCAAACGACATATCAGATAAAGGACTAGTGTCCAGAATCTATAAAGAACTTAGCAAACTCAACACCCAAAGAACAAATAATCCAATCAAGAAATGGGCAGAGGACATGAACAGACATTTCTGCAAAGAAGACATCCAGATGGCCAACAGACACATGAAAAAGTGCTCCATATCACTCGGCATCAGGGAAATACAAATCAAAACCACAATGAGATATCACCTCACACCAGTCAGAATGGCTAAAATCAACAAGTCAGGAAATGACAGATGCTGGCGAGGATGCGGAGAAAGGGGAACCCTCCTACACTGTTGGTGGGAATGCAAGCTGGTGCAGCCACTCTGGAAAACAGCATGGAGGTTCCTCAAAATGTTGAAAATAGAACTGCCCTATGACCCAGCAATTGCACTATTGGGTATTTACCCTAAAGATACAAACATAGTGATCCAAAGGGGCACGTGCACCCGAATGTTTATAGCAGCAATGTCCACAATAGCCAAACTATGGAAAGAACCTAGATGTCCATCAACAGATGAATGGATCAAGAAGATGTGGTATATATACACAATGGAATACTATGCAGCCATCAAAAGAAATGAAATCTTGCCATTTGCGACAACATGGATGGAACTAGAGCGTATCATGCTTAGCGAAATAAGTCAAGCAGAGAAAGACAACTATCATATGATCTCCCTGATATGAGGAAGTGGTGATGCAACATGGGGGCTTAAGTGGGTAGGAGAAGAATCAATGAAACAAGATGGGATTGGGAGGGAGACAAACCATAAGTGACTCTTAATCTCACAAAACAAACTGAGGGTTGCTGGGGGGAGGGGGTTTGGGAGAAGGGGGTGGGATTATGGACATTGGGGAGGGTATGTGCTTTGGTGAATTCTGTGAAGTGTGTAAACCTGGTGATTCACAGACCTGTACCCCTGGGGATAAAAATATATGTTTATAAAAAATAAAAAATTAAAAAGAAAAAAAGCTTGCCTGTATAAGCTGATTGGTGGTGATAAGGGTAAATGTTTCTGGTCATGAAACTCATCATGGGATGCATCAGGACATAGTTATAGGCACACAGGATCTAGAATGTTGCGGACCTTGATCTGGGTTCATTCTCCCTAGCCTACTGTCTTGTGAAATTGATATGTTGCTAGTTCCTCTGCCTTTACTTTTCTCATCATAAAAAGCAAGAATAAAAATAAATAGATCATATGTTTGTCCTAAGGGCTAATAATATATTTCATACAAAATGGAGTGTCATGCACTTAGTATATAATAAGAGTTCACTGAGAACCAGTATATAATAGTAATAATAATAGTAGCAATCCTAGTATTAGCAGCCATGGTGGTAGTACTAGCAGTAGCAATAGGAATAGGAATGATTATAAAAGGCAATAGTAGTGATAATAAAGGTTGTAGTTGCAGTAGTAGAAGTGACAATGGTAATAGAAATAGTAATATTGGTAGTATTAATAGTAATACTCATAATAGTTATATAATAAACAAAATTATTTAGATAGCATACTTATTTGTCTAAAAAAGTCTCCAATCAAACTTAGACTTCATAATCTTCATCATGTGATGTTACTAAGCATACCTTTGTTTCTGGTGAATAAATACAGTCCCCATGTTAACTATACAAAAAAAAAAAAGATCAAAAGCTTTTGCACAGCAAAGGAAACAGTTAACAAAACCAAAAGACAACTGACAGAATGGGAGAAGATAATTGCAAATCACATATCAGAAAAAGGGCTAATATCCAAAATCTATAAAGAATTTATCAAACTCAACACCCAAAGAACAAATAATCCAATCAAGAAATGGGCAGACGATATGAACAGACATTTCTGCAAAAAAGACATCCAGATGGCCAACAGACACATGAAAAAGTGCTCCATATCATTAGGCATTGGGAAAATACAAATCAAAACCACAATAAGATACCATTTCACACCAGTCAGAATGGCTAAAATTAACAAGTCAGGAAATGACAGATGCTGGTGAGGATATGGAGAAAGGGGAACCCTCCTACACTGTTGGTGGGAATGCAAGCTGGTGCAACCACTCTGGAAAACAGCATGGATGTTCCTCAAAAAGTTGAAAATAGAGCTACCCTATGACCCATCAATTGCACTACTGGGTATTTACCCTAAAGATACAAATGTAGAGATCCAAAGGGGCATGTGCACCTGATTGTTTATAGCAGCAATGTCCACAATAGCCAATGAATAGCCTATGAAAAGAACTTAGACGTCCATCAACAGATGTATGGATAAAGAAGGTGTGGTGTATATATATACAATGGAATACTATGCAGCCATCAAGAAAAATGAATAGCCTATGAAAAGAACCTAGACATCCATCAACAGATGTATGGATAAAGAAGATGTGGTATATATATATACAATGAAATACTATGCAGCCATCAAGAGGAATGAAATCTTGCCATTTGTGATGATGTGGGTGGAACTAGAGGGTATTATGCTTAGCAAAATAAGTCAATCAGAGAAAGACAATTATCATATGACCTCCCTGATATGAGGAAGTTGAGAAGCAACTTGGGTGGGGGAGGTTGGGGAGTAGGAAAAGAATAAATGAAACAAGATGGGATCAGGAGGGAGACAAACCATAAGAGACTCTTAATCTCACAAAACAAACTGAGGGTTGCAGGGGGGAGGGAGAGGGTGGACATTGGGGAAGGTATGTGCTATGAAGTGTTTAAACCTGGCAATTCACAGACTTGTACCCCTGGGGATAATAATACATTATATGTTAATTAAAAATTTTTTTGTTTAAATCATTAGTTAACTCAGAATACTTTAACATTGTAATTATGTTAGGTAAGTCACTTACAAATCTAGAATAAAGGTTAAAGAATAAGTATAACTACTATAATTTCTTAAGGCTATGCCATTTTAAAAGATACAAATTGTAACATCAAAAACAGAGCAGGAAGAAGGCTGTAAATGTGTACTTTTGTTTGTATTCAAAGTTAAGTTGTTATCAGCTAAAATATACTATCATTACTACAAGATGTTTTCTATAAGCTCGCTGTTAACCACAAAACAAAAACCTATACTTGGGATACAAATGAGAAAGAGAAAGGAATCTAATCATAACACTACAGAAAATCATCAAATCACAAAGAAAGAAAGTAAAGCAGGAAGAAAGAAACAGAGGAACTACAGAACCTTGAGAAAACAATAAACAAAATGTCAGTAAGAAATCTATACCTATCAGTAATTGCTTTAAATTTAAATGAATTAACCTCTCCAAACAAAAGACAGATTGGCTGAATTAATTAAAAAACTAAAACTAACCTGTACCCCTGAAACAAATGCATTAAATGTTAATTTTTAAAAACCTAAAAACCAAGTTTATGTTGCCTACAAGAAAGTCACTTCAGCTTTATGAACACACATAAACTGAAAGTGAAATGACAAAAAAAAGTTACCCATGTAAATAGAAACCAAAAGAAAACAGGGGAGATGTATTTATCAGACCAAAAAAAAGTTTTTAAGCAAAAAAAAAAAAAGTGAAACAAGACACAAACAAGATTGCTATGTGATGATAAAGGGGTCAACTCATCAGGAGAATATAACAATTATAAACACATATCCTCCCAAAATCAGAATACCTATGCATATAAAGCAAATATTAAAAGATCTTATGGGACAAACAGACAGCAATACAAGGACTGCAGGGAATTTCAATATCCAACTTTCATCAATGGATATATCATTCAGACAGAAAACCAATAAAGAAACACTGAATTTAAACTAAACAATAGATCAGATGGACCAAACAGATACAGGATACAGCAGTAGAATACACATTTTTCTCAATTACACATGGAACTCTCCAGAATATATCATAAGTTAGGCCACCAAAATAAAAATCTTAATAGATTTGAGAAGATTAAAATCATATCAAGTATCTTTTCTGACCACAATAATAAGCAAGTAGGATTTTGTTACAAGAGGAAAACTGGTAGAGTCATGTATACGTGAAGATTAAAAAACATGCTCCTGAACAACTAGCTGGTCAAAAAATAAGTAAAAAAAAAAAAAAAGAAATAAAAAAGCATCACTGGGTGGCTCAGCTGATTAAGCATCTGCCTTTGAGCTCTACGTTGGGCTTTTTGATCTGTGAGGAGCCTGCTTCTTCCTCTCCCTCCCCCTATGGCTGCCACTCCCCTTGCTTGTGCTCACTCACTCTCACTATCTCTCTGTGTGTCAAATGAATGAATAAAACTTTTTTTAAAAAAGAAAGAAAAACTCTAAAATGAAAATGGAAACACAACATACTGAAGCACATAGGATGAAACAAAAGCACTTTTAAGAGCAAACTTTATACCAAGAAACAATATATTTTTTAAAGGAATCCTCTCAAATAAACAATCTAGCCTTACATCTCAAGAAACTAGAAAAGAACAAAGGCCAAAGTTAGTAGATGAAAGGAAATAACAAAGATCAGAGTGAAAATAAATGAAAGAGAGACTAGAATGACAGAGAACAGCAATGAAACCAAAAGGTGGTTTTTGAAAAGAGAGAGTAAACAAAACATTGAATGAACTAATAAAAAAACACAAGACCCAAAATCAGATACAAAAGAGGAGACATTACAATGGAGAACACAGATAAACTAATGACCATAAATGACTACTGTGAACAATCCTATGTCAACAAATTACATAACCTAGAATAGATAAATTCCTAGAAAAAGAAAAGCTACCAAGACCAAATCATAAAGAAGCAGTAAATTTGTTCTTTTTTAAAAAATTTTATTTATTTTCTTGACACACAGAAAGAGAGAGAGAGCATAAGCAGGTAGAGAGGCAGCAGAGGGAAAAGAAGCAGGCTCTCTGCTGAGGAGGGAGCCCAACACAGGTCTCTATCCCAGAACATACCTGGGCCAAAGGCAGATACTTAACCAACTAAGCCACCCACGAAGTGGTAAATTTGAAGAGATTTCCACTAAGAAGTTTCAACCAGTAAATAAACCTCTCCCAGAAAACAAAAGGCCAGGACCAGATGGCTTTCCTGGTAAATTCTACCAAATATTTGGGAGCATATATTTAAAGAATTAATACCAATATCTCTCAAACTCTTCCACATCAATGAAAAGAAGAGAATACTTCCAAACCCATTTCACAAGGCCAGCATTACCCTGATACCAACACCTGAGAAGGACACTACCAAAAAAAAAAAAAAAATAGGTCAATATACCTGATGAACAATGATGCAAAAATCCTCAACAAAATGCTAGCAAACTGAATTCAAAACTACATTAGAAGATTCATACAACATAATTAGGTGGGCTTTATTCCTGGAATGCAAGGATGGTTCAAAATATGCACATCAATAAATGTGATTCACCACATAAACAAAATGAGAGAAACCCTACAATAATCTCAAAGGATGCAAGAAAAGCATTTGACAAAACTCAACATCCTTTCATGAGAAAAAACTCTCAACAAATTAGGCACATAGTTAATTTACCAAAATACAATAAAGACCTTATATGACAAGCCCATATTTAATGTCATACTCAATGGTAAAAGAACCAGATTTCGTCTAAGATCGGGAACAAGACAAGGATGTTCACTGCCACCACATATTGTTTAATTTCCTTTAGCAAATGTAACAACCAGCATTATATTAGTTTCTAGTGGACAATATAGACTCAACAATTCCAGACATCTCCCAGTACTCACCACAAATGCCCTCCTTAATCTCCATTACCTATTTCACACATTCACCAACCCACCTTCCCTCTGAGAGCCATCAGTTTGTTCTCTATACCTAAGAGACTGCTGCTTGGTGTGTCTCCTTCTGTCCATTGCTCCTTTGGATTGTTTCTTAAATACCACATATGAGTGAAATCTGAAGTTATTTGTCTTCCTCAGACTGACTTATGTTATCATTATACTCTCTAGCACCATCTGTTAAAAATCACAAGTCTTCATTCCTTTATATGGCTGAATAATTTTACATTCTCTATATATGACACCTCTTATTTAACCATTCATAATTTTATAGATATCTCGGAGGCTTCCATACCTTGGCTATTGTAAATAATGCTGCGATACACAAAGGGGTGCATGTGTTCCTTTGAATTAACAGCTTTGCATTTTTTGGATACCTACTGATTACAATGATTGATGCATCATAAAGTAGTTCTACCATGAAATTTTCTTCTCCATTTTTTAAAATTAAATTCAATTAACCAACATACAGTACATCATTTGTTTCAGATGTAGAATTCAGTAATCCATCAGTTCCATGTAACACCCAGTGCTCATCACATCACATGCACCCAATTACCCCATTCCCCCATCCACCTCCCTTCCAGCAACTCTGTTTGTTACCTGTACTTAAGAGTCTCTCATGGTTTGTCTCCCTCTCTACTTCTCATTCAGTCCCCCCCCTTACCCTATTATCCTCTGCACCATTTTTTATATTCTACATGTGAGTGAAACCATATGATAATTGTCTTTCTCTGATTGACTTATTTCCCTCAGGATAATACACTTCAATATCATCCATGTCAGTGTAAATGGTAAATATTCATCCTTTATGATGCCTGGGTAAAACTCTATTGTGTGCATATATATCTATATCTATATCTACTATATCTATATCTATATTGGCTCTGTCCATAGCGTGGCTATTATGGACATTGCTAGTATAAACACTGTGGTGCAGGTGCTCCTTCAAATCGCTATGCTTTTATACACTTGGATAAATATTTACTAGGGCAAATGCTAGGCCATAGGGCAGTTCTTTTTTTTTTTTTAAGATTTTATTTATTTACTTGACAGACAGAGATCCCAAGTAGACAAAGAGGCAGGCAGAGAGAGAGAAGAGGAAGCAGGCTCCCCGAGGAGCAGAGAGCCCGATGCGGGGCTCGATCCCAGGACCCTGGGATCATAACCTGAGCCAAAGCAGAGGCTTTAACCCACTGAGCCACCAAGGCACCCCCCATAGGGCAGTTCTATTTCTAAATTTTTGAAGGTACCTCCATACTGTTCAGAATAGTGACACCAGTTTGCATTATGACTAACAGTGTAAGAGGGTTCCCCTTTCTCCACATCCTCACCAACCCCCTTTGTTTCCTGACTTGTTCCATTTAGCCATTCTGACTGGTGTGAGGTGGTATCTCATTGTGGTTATGATCTATATTTCCATGATGCGAAGGGATGTTGAGCATTTTTTTCATGAGTCTGTTGGCCATTTGTATGTCTTCTTTAGGAAAATGTCTGTGCATGTCTTGTGTCATGTAGTGACAGGATTCTTTCATTTGGGGATCTTGAATTTGCTAAGTTCCTTATGCTGGATACTAGCCCTTTATCTGTTAGGTCACTTGCAAATATCTTCTCCCGTTCTGTTGGTTGCTTTTAAGATTTCTTGACTGTTTCCTTTACTGTTCAGAACTTTTGAACTTGATGAAATCTGAAATCCCAATAGTTCATTTTTGCTTTTGTTTCTCTTGTCTTTGAACACATGTCTAGCAAGAAATTGCCTAGTCCATGGTCAAAGAGGTTGTTGCCTTTGTTCTCTTTTAGGATTTTGATGGATTACTGTCTCACATTTAGGTCTTTCACCCATTTGAGTTTATTTTTGGGTATAGTGTAAGAAAGTGGTCCAGCTTCATTCTTCTGTGTGTGGCAACCCAATTTTCCCAACACCATTTGTTGAAGAGACTGTTTTCTTTCCATTGGATATTCATTCCTGCTTTGTCAAAAATTAGTTGACCAGGGCGCCTGGGTGGCTCAGTGGGTTAAAGCCTCTGCCTTCGGCTCAGGTCATGATCCCAGGGTCCTAGGATCTAGCCCCACATTGGGCTCTCTGCTCAGCAGGGAGCCTGCTTCCTCCTCTCTCTGCCTGCGTCTCTGCCTAGTTGTGATCTCCGTCTGTCAAATAAATAAATAAAATTTAAAAAAAAAATTAGTTGACCATAGTGGAAGGTCCATTTCTGGGTTCTATTCCATTGATCTATGTGTCTGTTCTTGTGCCAGTACCATGCTGTCTTGATGATTACAGCTTTCTAATACAGCTTAAAGTCCATAATTATAATGTCACCAGCTTTGGTTTTCTTTTTCAATATTCTTCTATCTATTCAGGGTCTTTTCTTGTTCCATACAAATCTTGGAATTTTTTTTGCTCCACTTCTGTTAAAAATGTCAATGGTGGGACAACTGGTGTGTGACTCAGTTGGTTAGGCATCTTCCTTCAGTTCAGTGCATGATCCCAGGGTCCTGGGATCAAGCCCCACGTTGAGACCCCTACTCAGCTGACAGCCTGCTTCTCTCTCCCTCTGCTTCTCTCTCTGCTTGTGTGCTCCTGCAATCAATCAATCAATCAATCAATCACTCTCAAATAATTAAATAAATAAAATCTTTAAGAAAAATGTCAATGGTATTTGATAGGGAAAGCATTGAATGTGTAGATTGTTTTGGGTAGCAAAAACATTCTAACAATATTTATTCTTCCAGTCCATGAGCATGGAATGGTTTTCCATTTCTGTGTCCCCCTCGATTTCTTTAGTTTTTAGAGTACAGATCCTTTACCTCTTTGGTTAGATATATTCCCAGATATCTTGTGGGTTTTTGTGCAACTGTAAGTGGGATTGATTCCTTAATTTCTCTTTATTCTGTCTCATTGTTAGTGTATAGAAACACAGCTGATTTCTGCACATTGATTTTTTTTAATTTATTTCTTATTTTCAGCATAACAGTACTCATTATTTTTGCACCACACCCAGTGCTCCATGCAATCCATGCCCTCTATAATACCCACCACCTGGTACCCCAACCTCCCACCCCCTGCCCCTTCAAAACCCTCAGATTGTTTTTCAGAGTCCATAGTCTCTCATGGTTCACCTCCCCTTCCAATTTCCCCCAACTCCCTTCTCCTCTCTATCTCCCCATGTCCTCCATGCTATTTGTTATGCTCCACAAATAAGTAAAACCATATGATAATTGACTCTCTCTGCTTGACTTATTTCACTCAGCATAATCTCTTCCAGTCCCGTCTGTGTTGCTACAAAAGTTGGGCATTCATCCTTTCTGATGGAGGCATAATACTCCATAGTGTATATGGACCACATCTTCCTTATCCATTCATCCGTTGAAGGGCGTCTTGGTTCTTTCCACAGTTTGGCGACCGTGGATATTGCTGCTATAAACATTGGAGTACAGATGACCCTTCTTTTCACTACATCTGTATCTTTGGGGTAAATACCCAGGAGTGCAATGGCAGGGTCATAGGGAAGTTCTATTCTTAATTTCTTGAGGAATCTCCACACTCTTCTCCAAAGAGGCTGCACCAACTTGCATTCCCACCAACAGTGTAGGAGGGTTCCCCTTTCTCCACATCCCCTCCAACACATGTTGTTTCCTGTCTTGCTAATTTTGGCCATTCTAACTGGTGTAAGGTGGTATCTCAATGTAGTTTTAATTTGAATCTCCCTGATCGCTAGTGATGATGAACATTTTTTCATGTGTCTGATAGCCATTTGTATGTCTTTATTGGAGAAGTGTCTGTCCATATCTTCTGCCCATTTTTTGATATGATTTTCTGTTTTGTGTGTGTTGAGTCTGAGGAGTTCATTATAGAACCTGGATATCAACCTTTTGTCTGTACTGTCATTTGCAAATATCTTCTCCCATTCTGTGGGTTGGCTCTTTGTTTTCTTGACTGTTTCCTTTGCTGTGCAGAAGCTTTTGATTTTGATGAAGTCCCAAAAGTTCATCTTCGCTTTTGTTTCCTTTGCCTTTGGAGACATATCTTGAAAGAAGTTGCTGTGACTGATATCGAAGGGATTACTGCCTATGTTCTCCTCTAAGATTCTGATGGATTCCTGTCTCACGTTGAGGTCTTTTATCCATTTTGAGTTTATCTTTGTGTATGGTGTAAGAGAATGGTCGAGTTTCATTCTTCTACATATAGCTGCCCAGTTTTCCCAGCACCATTTATTGAAGAGACTGTCTTTTTTCCACTGTATATTTTTTCCCGTTTTGTCGAAGACTATTATCTATACTGCCTAGAGCAAGCTATACTTTTAATGCCATTCCGATCAAAATTCCACCGGTATTCTTCAAAGAGCTGGAGCAAATAATCCTAAAATTTGTATGGAATCAGAAGAGACCCTGAATTGCTAAGGAAATGTTGAAAAACAAAAATAAAATGGGGGGGGCATCACGTTACCTGATTTCAACCTTACTACAAAGCTGTGATCACCAAGACAGCATGGTACTGGCATAAAAACAGACACATAGACCAGTGGAACAGAGTAGAGAGCCCAGATATGGATGCTCAACTCTATGGTCAAATAATCTTCTGCACATAGATTTTATATGCTGACACTTTGCTGAGTTCCTGTATAAGTTCTAGCAATATTGGGGTAGAGTATTTTGTGTTTCCTATATAGAGTATCTTGTAATCTATGATGAGTTGTAGTTTGACTTATCAATTTGGATGCCTTTTTTTTTTATGATGTCTGATTGCTGAGCCTAGGACATCTAATAGTATATTGAACAACAGTGGTAAGTATGGACATTTCTGTCGTGTTCCTACCTTAGGAGGAAAGCTCTTCAGTTTTCCCCCCATTGAGAATGGTATTCACTGTGGGCTTTTCATAGATGGCTTTTAGGATATTGAGGTATGTTCCCTCTACCCATATATTTTGAAGACTTTTAATCAAGAAAGCATGCTATATTTTGTCAAATGCTTTTTCTGCATCAAGAGAATCATATGGTTCTTGCTGTTTCTTTTATTAATGATTAATTTTTATTAATTATTAATGATTTTTAATTAATTGATTGACTTGCAGATGTTGAACCACCCTTGCAGCCCAGGAATAAATCTCACTTGGTCCTGGTGAATAATCCTTTTCAGGTACTGTTGGATCCTATTGGCTAGTATTTTGGTGACATTTTTGGCATCCATGTTCATCACAGATATTGGTCTATAATTCTCCTTTGTGGTGGGGTCTTTGTCTGGTTTTAGGATCAAGATAATGCTGGCCTCATAGAATGATTTTGGAAGTTTTCCTTCCATTTCTATTTTTTGAAACAGCTTCTGAAGAATAGGTATTATCTCTTCTTTAAATGTTTGATAGAATTCCAGCTCATCTGGCTCTGGGATCTTGTTTGTTGCGAGATTTCCTTGCTGGTTATGGGCCTGTTCAGTTTTTCTATTTCTTCCTTGTTGTTTTGGCAGTTTATATGTCTCTAGGAATGCTTCCATTTCCTCCAGATTGCTAAATTTGTTGACATATACTTGCTCATAATGTGTTCCTTAAATTGTTTGTATTTCTTCAGTGTTCATTTTTGATTCTCCCATTTCATTCATGATTTTATTTATTTGGGCCTTTTCTCTTCTCTTTTGGATAAGTCTGGCCAAGGGTTCATCAATCTTATTAATTCTTTCAAAAAACAAGCTCTTAGTTATACCAATCTGTTCCATTCTTCTTTGGTTTCTATTTCATTGATTTCTGCTCTGATCTTTATTCTTTCTTGTCTCTTGTTAGGTTTAGGGTTTTTTGCTGTTCATTCCCCAAATCCTTTAGGCATAAGGTTAGCTTGTATATTTGAGACCTTTCTTGTTTCGTGAGAAAGGCTTGTATTGCTATGGACTTCCCTGGACAGCCTTTGCTGTATCCCAAATATTTTGAACATTTGTGCTTTCATATTCTTTTGTTTCCGTGAATTTTTAAAATTCTTCTCTAATTTCCTTGTTGACCCATTCATTCTTTAATTCAGTGCTCTTTAACCTCCATGTATTTTTGTTCCTTCCAAATTTTCTCTCATGGTTGACTTCATTTTAAAGCATTGTGGTCTGAAAACACACAGGGAATAATCCCAATCTTTTGGTACTGAATAAGACCTAATTTGTGACCCAGAATGTGATACATCCTGGAGAATGTACCATGTACACTCAAGAAGAATATGTATTCTGTTACTTTAGGATGGAATGCTCTGAATCTACCTGTGAAGTCCACGTGGTCCAGTGTGCTATTCAAAGCCTTTGTTCCCTTGTTAATTTTCTTCAATGATCTGCCCAGTGCAGTGAGTGAAGTATTAAAGTCCCCTACTATTATTGCATTATTATCAATGTATTTGTTCAGCTTGGTTATTAATTGGTTGATATGATTAGCTGCTCTCAAATAAGGAGCATAAATATTTATAACTTGTTGGATAAACCCTTTAAGTATCATACAGTGTCCCTCTTCATCTCTTATTACACTCTTTGGCTTGAAATCTAATTTGTCTAATATAAGGATTTTTACCCCAGCATTCTCTTGATGTCCATTAGCATGATAAATAGTTCTCCACCTCCTCCATTAATCTGGAGGTGTCTTTGGGTCTAAAATAAATCTCTTATAGACAGGATATGGTTGGGTCTTGTTTTTTTATACAATCTGATAGCGTGTGTCTTTTGATTGGAGCATTTAGCCCATTTACATTCAGAACAACTACTGAAAGATAAGAATCTAGTGCCATTGTATTACCTGTAAAGTCAGGGTTTCCATAGATTGTTTCTATTTTTTTTTCTGGTCTCTGTTACATTTGGGCTCTCTCTTCACTTAAAGGATCTCCTTTAATATTTGCGACAGGGCTGGCTTAATGATCACATACTTCTTTAGTTTCTGTTTGTCCTGAAAGCTCTTTATCTCTCCTTCCATTGTGAATTATAGCTTTATGGGATGAAGAATTCTTGGCTGCCTAATTTTCCCATTCTGTACAATCAGTATGTCATGCCAGCGCTTTCTGGTCTGCCAGGTCTCTGTGGACAGGTCTGCTGCCCATCTAATGTTTCTACCCTTGTACATTAAGGAACTCTTCTCTCTCTTTCTCTCTCTCTCTTTTTAAAGATTTTATTTATTTATTTGACAAACAGAGATCACAAGTAGGCAGAGAGGCAGGCAGAAGGAGAGGAAGGGAAGCAGGCTTCCCACTGAGCAGAAAGCCCGATGCAGGGCTTGATCCCAGGACCCTGGGATCATGACCCAAGCTGAAGGCAGAGACTTACCCGACTGAGCCACACAGGAGCCCCAAGTACCTCTTCTCTTGACGTGCTTTCAGGATTTTCTCTTAATCTCTGAACTTTGCAAGTTTTACCATGTTGAGGGTTGATCTATTTATATCAATTTTGAGGGGGTTTCCTGTGCCTCCTGGACTTGAATTCCTATCTCCTTCCCCAGACTAGGGAAATTCTCAGATATAAGTTGCTCAAATATACCTCTCTCCCTCTCTTTCTTGTTCCCCTGGGACCCCAATCATTCTAATATTGTTTCACTTGATGTTACTGCTGATTTCTTGAAGCCTCCCCTCATCATCCATTAGCTGATTTTCTTTCTCCTAGCTTCCTTACTTTCCATCATTTTATCTTCTATGTCACTGACTCTCTCCTCTGCCTCATTTACCTAGCCATTAGGGCATCTGTTTTAGACTGCATCTCAGTTAAAAGATTTTTAATTTCTGCATGGTTAGGTTTAATTATTTTACTTCTGCACTAAGGGATTATCTTGTGTCTTTTATGCTTCTTTCAAGCCCAGCTGCTACCTTTACAATTGTAACTCAGAATTTTAGCTGACATTTTACTTACATTACCATATTGATTAAATCTATGGCAGAGAGTATTACCTCTGATTCTTTCTCTTGTTTTGAATTTCTCCTTTAAGTCATGTGTCTAGAGATGAATAGATGAATGAGAGAACAAAATCAAAAATATCAAACATGATCTCAGTGAAATAGACACTAGACAAATCTGAAGAGGTCAGAAACCAAAAAAAGAGAAAAGGAGGGGAGGGGAAAGAGAGAATATAATCTAACAGACACTGGATCCCAAAATTGTAAAGAAACACACACATGCAAATAGAATGAAAGGAAGCTAAAAAGGAAGAAAATATCTACAAAATTTAATTATTGAAATTTAAAACATTTAAACAGTTGATACAATAAACTAATTGAAAGGAGGAAAAGAAAAAGGATGAAAATTTTAAACTGAAGTCATCATGGAAAAAAAACCACTCAAATTGTATATACTATTTTCCCTTAGTGCAGGGTTTTTCAGTTCTGTGTAATCCATAAAATTTGTATTAGCCTGATGCTCCTGCTGGTCTTTGGGGGAAGGGCCTGATGCATTGATTCTTAGGTGTCTTTGGGTGTGGCTGCACCACCCCTTGCCAGGAGGCTGAGCTCAGTGAAAGCTGTTTCAGGTTGTTCTGTGTGGCTTTTGATCCCTGAAGGCTTTGACTACATAGAGGATGGGGAAAAAATTTAGCAAGCTGGCACACCAATCTCCATCCCTGGACCTGAAAGATCGTGGACCCCACTCTTCAGTGAACTCTGAGAGAAAATCAATTAACCACTTTTGTGTGCATCAAACTCTGTAGACTAATGTGGTTGCACACATGCACCAGTCCTCTGGGGAAGGAGGGACACAACAGTTAGATGCTTGCAGGGCCCCTACTCATGGAGCAGTTGCCCAGTATTGCAGTAGTTCATGGTTAATGCAAAACAGAACTGTGAGCCCACTCTTGGGCCCTGCTCATTGTAGGCAGTCTCCCTGCAGCAATGCTTGGGAATGCTGCCAACTCAGACACCCCTTTCTTTCTATGACCCCAGGGACTCTGAGACCACACTGTCCCACTTCTGCCCCACTTCACCACGTGAGCACCTTTCAGGGAGGAACAACCCTCACAAGAGCAGATTTCTAAAAGTTCTGATTTTGTGCTCCAGGTTTCTATCACTTCCTCGTTACCCTCATTGCTTATTTTCTAATATATTTCCCTGAGATTCACTTCTCTGCACCTCAAATCATACAAATAGTGCACATCTTCTATTTGTAGAATTTCATAAATGCCTTTCTTAGATCTCAGGTTGAATTAACAGGTGTTCAGAATTATTTGGTAGATATCTAGTTGGTTTCAAGGGACCAGAAAGTAAGAGGTCCCCTACTCTTCTGTCATCTTCCCTCCTCTAGCAGCCATGATTGATATTTATGTATTGATTTTGTATCCTGCAACTTTAGTTAATTCATTGATTTCCTCTAACCATTTTTCTTGGAGTCTGTCAGTCTTTTATATATAACATAACATCTGGAAATAGAGACCTTTCTTTATGATTTGGATACCTATTAAATCTTTTTCTTGCCTAATTGTACAGACAGGACTTCCAGTACTATGAATAAAAGTGGTGAGAGTGACCTGATACAAAACCAGATAAAGTCACTACAAAAAAGTACAGGCTAATATCTCTGATGGACACAGTTGCAAATATCCTCAACAAAATACTAGCAAACCACATCCAACAATACATTTTTAAAAATCTTTCATCACAATCAAGTGGGGGTTATTCCAAGATGGAAAGTGATTTATTATTATCAACAACAGGAGAAGTGACAGGTATTGGCAATGATGTGTAGAAAGAGGAACTCCTGGGGAGGAGGAGTTAAGATGGCAGAGTAGTATGAGACCCTAAGTTTGTCTGCCCCTGGAATTCAGGTAGATAGTTATCAAATCATTCTGAATATCTGCAAAATCAATCAAAGAACTGAGAAAAGTATGCTGCAATTCTACAAATAGGAAAGTGACCAATTTTTTTTAAGGTTTGATTGTTTTTCTGGTGGTGTTATTTATGTCTTTTCTCTCTTTCTTCTATTCTTTTCTGGACACAATGATGAGATGAGGAAACTCACCCCAAAAGAACAAGAAGTATTACTCACTGCTAGGCTTTTAATCAATATGGATATATGTAAAATATCAGAACCTGAATTCAAAACAATAGTTACAAAGATACTAACTGGGCTTGAAAAAACATAAAAGACACCAGAGAATCCCTTTCCAGAGAAGTAAAAGAACTAAAATCTACTCAGGTCAAAATTTAAAAGGTTATTACTGAGATGCAGTAAAAAAAAAAAAAATGGAGCCTCTAACAGGTAGGATAAATGAGGCAAAAGAGAGAGTCAGTCATATAGAAGACAAAATGATGTAAAGTAAGGAATCTGGGAAAAGAGAGAAAAACTACTAGATCATGCAGACTAACTTTGAGAAATCAGCAATACCTTTAGGTGAAATCATATCCAAATAATAGGGGTCCCAGAAGAGGAAGAGAGAGAGGAGAAGGATTATATGAACAAATTATAGCTGAGAACTTCCTTAATCTGGGAAAGAATATAGGCATTCAAGTTTAGGAGGCACAGAGAACCCCCCCCCCCACCAAAAGCAATAAAAACTTGTCAACACCTTGACATGTTATTACATGAAGCTTGCAGATTTCAGAGACACAGAAAAATTCCTGAAAGCAGCTAGGGATGAGAGATCCTTAATCTACAAGGATAGACACATCAGGGTGGCAGCAGATATAGCCACAAAGACCTGGAAAGCCAGAAAGGCCTGGCATAACATATTCAGGTACAAAATGGGAAAAATAAGCAGCCAGGATACTTTATCCAGCAAGGTCATCATTAAGAATGGAAGGAGAGATAATGAGCTTCCAGGACAAACAGAAACTAAAAGAATTAATGATCACTAAACCAATTCTGCAGAAAATATTAAAGGGGATCCTTTGAGGGAAAAGAGAACCTCAAAGTAATAAAAAACAAAAAGAACTGAGACAATCTACAGAAACAGTGAACTTACAGGTAATACAATGGCACTAAATTCACATCTTTCAATCATTACTTGAATGTAAATGTTAGACTAAATGCTCCAATCAAAAGACACAGGGTGTCAGATTGTATAGAAAGCAAGATCCATCCATATCCTGTCTACAGGAGATTCAAGTAGACCCAAAAACACCTCCAAATTGAAAGTGAGGGAGAGGTGGTTTCACAGGCGAATTTTACCAAACATTTAAAGAAGAGTTCATACCTACTGTCCTCAAAATATTCCCAAAATTAGAAGCAAAGCCTCCAGATTCATTCTATGAGGCCAGCATTACCTTAATAACAAAATTCAAAAAAGACACCACATAACAACAAAAAAAGAAGACTCAGGTTACTATCTCTGTTGAGCAAAGATGCAAAAAGCCTCAATAAAGTATTAGGTAACAAAATCCAATAATACATTACATAAACCACTCACCAAGATCAAGTGGGATTTATTCCAAGTGTGATTCAATATTTGCAAATCTACCAACAAGATACATCGCATCATTAAGAAAGGATAAAAATCATATGATCGTTTCAAGAGATGCAGAAAAAGCATTTCAAAAAGTACAACATCATTCATGATAAAAACTTACAACAAAGGAAGTTTAGAGGGAACATACCTCAACACAATAAAGGTCTTCTATGAAAAACCCACAGCTAAAATCATTCTCAATGGGAGAAACTGAGAGCATTCCCCTAATATCAGGAAAAAGACAAGAATGCCCAGTCCCACCCTTTTATTCAACATAGAACTGGAGGTCATCACCACACTAATCAGATGGGAGAAAGAAATCAAAGACATCCAAATCAGTAAGGAAAAGTAAAACTTTCACTATTTGCAGGTAACATGATACTACATATAGAAAACCCAAAAGATTCTACTGAAAAACTGCCAGATCTGATAAATTCAGAAAGGTCACAGAATATGAAATCAGTATACAGAAATCTCTTGCATTTCCATACACTAATAATGAAGTAGGAGAAAGAGAAATTAAGAAAACAGTCCTATTTATAACTGCACCCAAAATAATAAAGTACCTAGGAATAAACTTAACAAAAGAGGTGAAAGATCTGTACCCTGAAAACTGTAAAATATTAATGAAGGAATTTGAAAATGATGCAAATAAATGAAAAGATATCCCATGCTCTTAGACTGCAAGAACAAGTATTGTTAAAATGTCATACTATCTAAAACAACCTACAGAGTTAATGTAATCCCTATCAAAATACCAACAACATTTTTCACAGATCTAGGACAAATAATCTTAAAATTAGTATGGAACCACAAAAGAATAGTCAAAACAACCTTGGGATAAAAGAACAAAACTGGAATTACAAATCTCAGATTTTAAGTTACACTATAAAGCCATAACAATCAAAACAGGGTGGTACTGGCACAAAAAGAGACACATAGAACAGAACACAGAGCCCAGGAATAAGTCCACAATGATATGGTCAATTAATCATTGATGGGTGTTAAATGGAGCAAGAATGAAGCAAGAATATGCAGTGGGAAAATGACATTCTCTTCAAATGGTGTTGGGAAAACTGAACACTCATATACAAGGGAATGGAACTTACACCATACATAAAACAAACTCAAAATAGATTAAAGACCTAAATGTGAGATCTGAAACCATAAGTGATCTGTTCATTAGTGAATATAATTTTAGCTTCCCTTTGCAATCTCATAAGTGTGGGGACTTAGTAAATAGTGAGATAACTAGAATACCTGTGCAGCTTGAGCAGATACGGGAAGAGGAGGTCCAAGAGAAAGGTATCCACTTAGCCATGCTGTCTCCCACAGTGAAAGAATATGGGCATGTGGGTATCAAATACAATTCAAGAACAGCCAGCAAACAAGATAGTCATAAAAAGTAGATAAGAGAATTGCCCAGCAGAAACATCTTAGAGAATAGTCATAAAAGCCACCACTTTAATAACTGACACATTCTGGCTTTTATTTTAAAGTAATCTCTACACCCAAAATGGGGCTCAAACTTACAAACCTGAGATCAAGAGTCAAACACTCTATAGACAGCCAGTCAGGCACCCCAATAACAACACATTCTTAAAAATTAGAGTAATTTAAATTTTGCAAAAACCCTAAGCTTTAGTTTTTTTTATTTTTTTAAAGATTTTATTCATTTATTTGAAACAGAGAGAGAGAAAGAGAGCGAGCACAAGATGGGGAGTAGCAAACGGAAGGAGAGGGAGAAGCAGGCTCCCTACAGAGCAGGGGAAGCCCAATGTGGGACTCAATCCCATGACCCCCGGAATCATGACCTGAAGGCAGTCATTTAACTAACTGAGCCACCCAGGTGCCCAACACAAAGCTTTAAATTTTGCTTTGAATCCTTTCTGTAGAATGTACAAACCTCAGTAGAAATCAGCCTTTTCAACCAGTTGGTTAAAACCACCCTTATCTACATTTAAGAACCTCCCACTTAGAAGTCAGCTTGTTAGCTTTATGATATTTTTTGTCAGACCTCACTCAGGAAAGGAAAGCAAAATATTATGGAGGAGGCCTGCAACAAAACCACAGTGCAGACTAGTATATCTCAACACCTCAAAATCACTCCATATGTGTTTAGCCATGGTAATAACAGAATCTTCAGTGTTAGGCCCTTCAGCTTGTTCTCAAAATAATTTTAAAAGGTTTTGTTTTTACATGTAAAACAAAACAAAAAAACCCTTCAGATGAAATTTTTCTTTCTCTTCCTAAGAAAGTATTTGGATCACAACTTGCCAATGTGACTAAGAATTAGAAAGCTAGTTTTCTTGAAGCCAAATATAATTTTTCTATAAAAAAATTTGTTCTATAAAATACATCCAAAGAAATAGGTCTGTTCTGCTTAGCTCCTTATTTACCTTTGTTTGGTGTTCAAGCATTTTCCTGGCACACTTGTTTCTTATTTCTAATTAATTTTAAAAAGGACAAAAACAGAAAAGCACAATCTTGAACCCCATATGGTTGAGTCACAATTGGAATAAAACAATTTTCTGAAATGAACAAAAACAGTTAAATGGACATTGGCACAACAAGTATATACTCTAATGTAAAGTATTAACAAGTAAATGTAAAGCATTTAACAAGTAAAACAACACTCTGGAATAAACATTTACTAGTAGTCAACAACAACTCTGTAGAGTCAACAACTCTGGAATAAACATTTACTAGTAGTCAACAACAAGTATGTACTCTAATGTAAAGCATTAACAAGTAAATGTAAAGCATTTAACAAGTAAAACAAAACTCTGGAATAAGCATTTACTAGTAGTCAATGATGCATAACTAAAAGACTGTTCTATATAAAAGCCAAGACTTTTATATCAAACCATTCCACTGCAGTCAGCAATTTCTTCCTGAAGACTTTTATATGGTTCTAACAATCTTTAGCATTTCTTACTATATAACTCAGCATGAGAAACCAATTTTCAAAGGTGGTTATTCATTATATTAAAAGTGCAATGCTGAAATATGCCAATGTTCTATTCAAAAAAGTAAAAAAAAAAAAAGGCAATCTGGGTCACATATTGAGAAGATGCCTGTACATAGTAACACTTGGAAAGTTTAAAAAAAAAAATCTCTTCTTCTCTTCGTATAGCCATTATTTACTAGTAAGATATCAAGACTAAGAAGAACAAAAACTATCCTTGACATTGTAGTCCAGAAAAGAGACATTTATATTGTTACTCTAAGGATGCTTTGGGTTATAGGGAACAGAGAACCCAGTCTACAATAGCATATACAAATATGGATCCAATTTTCACACAAAACAAAAAATTCTGAACTCAGTGATTGCTAAGGTTGGGTTAGTGATCAACAATGCTATCAATACCTTTAATATTTTTGCTCTACCATCCTGAACATAAGAGCTTTTCACATTCATATTTGTTGTCTAATAATGCCAATATGATCACTGCAGGTCCAAACATCATCTCTAAGGTCAAAGCAAGAAAAAGGCTTAAGCCCGCCCTGTATGGCTTTTATTTTAAAAAATGGAAAGCTTTCCATGAAGTCCCCCAGCAGATTCCAGACTGGAATCTGGAATTTTACTGCATGGCTACTGTAGCAGTAAGATTCAAAAATCAAATATTCAACTTTCTAATTTTTATGGTATAGGTAAGGAATGGATATGGGCTGCCACCAACAATGTCTGCCAGTCCACAACTCAGTATGCACTCACACACTTCTTATACATATATGTTAAACAGAACAGACTTTCCATTTTCTCAAGGAAGACAACCCCACTATTTTTTTTCTTGCATCATATTAGACCCATAAAATACATCATTAGTTTTTGATACAGTGTTCCAAGATTCATTGTTTATGTAAAACACCCAGTGCTCCATGCAATATGTGCCCTCCTTAATACCCAACACCAGGCTCACCCATCCCCCCACCTCCTCCCCTCTAAAACCCTCAGTTTGCTTCTCAGAGTCCACAGTCTCTGATGGTTCATCTCCCCTTCTCATTTGCCCCAATTCACTTCTCCTTTTCTTCTCCTAAAGCCCTTCATGTTACTCCTTATGTTCCACAAATAGGTGAAACCTTACAAATTTAACTTTCTCTGCTTGACTTATTTCACTCAGCATAATGTCCTCCAGTCCCATCCATGTTCATGCAAAAGTTAGGTATTTATCCTTCCTGATGGCTGAGTAATATTCCATTGTATATATGGACCACATCTTCTTTATCCATTCATCAGTTGAAGGGCATCTCAGCTCTTTCCACAGTTTGATTATTGTGGCCATTGCTGCTATGAACATTGGGGTACAGATGGCCCTTCATTTCACTACATCTGTATCTTTGGGGTAAATACCCAGTAGTGCAATTGCTGGGTCGTAGGGTAGCTCTATTTTTAATTTTTTGAGGAAGATCCACACTGTTTTCCAAAGTGTCTGTACCAGCTTGCATTCCCACCAACAGTGTAAGAGGGTTCCCCTTTATCCACATCTTCTCCAACATTTGTTGTTTCCTGTCTTGTTAATCTTTTTGCCATTCTTTTTATTTTTTTTTAATTTCTTTTCAGCGTAACAGAATTCATTGTTTATGCACCACACCCAGTGCTCCATGCAATCCGTGCCATCCATTATACCCACCACCTGGCTCCCCCAACCTCCCATCATGTTGATACAAAAGTTGGGTATTCATCCTTTCTGATGGAGGCACAATACTCTATAGTGTATATGGACCACATCTTCATTATCCATTCGTTTGTTGAAGGGCATCTTGGTTCTTTCCATAGTTTGGCGACCATGGCCATTGCTGCTATAAACATTGGGGTACAGATGGCCCTTCTTTTATCTACATCTGTATCTTTGGGGTAAATACCAAGGATTGCAATGGCAGGGTCATAGGGAAGTTCTATTTTTAATTTCTTGAGGAATCTCCACACTGTTCTCCAAAAAGGCTGCACCAACTTGCATTCCCACAAACAGTAGAAGAGGGTTCCCCTTTCCCCACATCCCCTCCAACACATGTTGTTTCCTGTCTTGCTAATTTTGGCCATTCTAACTGGTGTAAGGTGGTATCTCAATGTGGTTTTAATTTGATTCTCCCTGATGGCTAGTGATGATGAACATTTTTTCATGTGTCTGATAGCCATTTGTATGTCTTCATTGGAGAAGTGTCTGTCCATACCTTCTGCCCATTTTTTTATATGATTGTCTGTTTTGTGTGTGTTGAGTTTGAGGAGTTCTTTATAGATCCTGGTTATCAACCATTTGTACTGTCATTTGCAAATATCTTCTCCCATTCCGTGGGTTGCCTCTTTGTTTTCTTGACTGTTTCCTTTGCTGTGCAGAAGCTTTGATTTTGATGAAGTCCCAAAAGTTCATTTTCGCTTTTGTTTCCTTTGCCTTTGGAGACATCTCTTGAAAGATGTTGCTGTGGCTGATATCGAAGAGATTACTGCTTATGTTCTCCTCTAGGATTCTGATGGATTCCTGTCTCACGTTGAGGTCTTTTATCCATTTTGAGTTTATCTTTGTGTACGGTGTAAGAGAATGGTCGAGTTTCATTCTTCTACATATAGCTGTCCAGTTTTCCCAGCACCATTTATTGAAGAGACTGTCTTTTTTCCACTGTATATTTTTTCCTGTCTTGTCGAAGATTATTTGACCATAGAGTTGAGGGTCCATATCTGGGCTCTCTACTCTGTTCCACTGGTCTATGTGTCTGTTTTTATGCCAGTACCATGCTGTTTTTATGCCAGTACCATCACAGCTTTGTAGGAAAGCTTGAAATCAGGTAACATGATGCCCCCGTTTATTCAACATTTCCTTAGCAATTCGGTGTCTCTTCTGATTCCATACAAATTCTAAGATTGTTTGCTCCAGCTCTTTGAAAAATACCAGTGGAATTTTGATCAGAATGGCATTAAAAGTATAGATTCCTCTAGGCAGTATAGACATTTTAACAATGTTTATTCTTCCAATCCAAGAGCGTGGACTGGTCTTCCATCTTTTTGTATCTTCTTCAATTTCTTTCATGAGTGTTCTGTAGTTCCCTGAGTACAGATCCTTTACCTCTTTGGTTAGGTTTATTCCCAGGTATCTTATGGTTCTTGGTGCTAGAGTAAATGGAATCAGTTCTCTAATTTCTCTTTCTGTATTTTCATTGTTAATGTATAAGAAAGCCACTGATTTCTGTACCTTGACTTTGTATCCTGCCACATTACTGAATTGCTGTATGAGTTCTAGTAGTTTGGGGGTGGAATCTTTGGGGTTTTCCATATAAAGTATCATGTCATCTGCAAAGAGAGAGAATTTGACTTCTTCATTGCCAATTTGGATACCTTTTATTTCTCTTTGTTGTCTGATCACTGTTGCTAGGACTTTTAATACTATGTTGAACAAGAGTGGTGAGAGTGGGCATCCTTGTCGTGTTCCTGATCTCAATGGGAAGGCTGCAAGCTTTTTCCCACTGAGGATGATATTTGCTGTGGGTCTTTCATAGATAGATAGATTTGATGAAGTTCAGGAATGTTCCCTCTATCCCTATACTTTGAAGCGTTTTAATCAGGAACGGATGCTGGATTTTGTCAAATGCTTCTGCTGCATCAATTGAGAAGACCATGTAGTTCTTATCTCTTCTCTTATTGATTTGTTCTATCACATTGATTGATTTGTGAATGTTGAACCATCCTTGTAACCCAGGAATGAATCCCACCTGGTCATGGTGGATAATCTTTTTAATGTACTGTTGGATCCTGTTTGCTAGGATCTTGTTGAGAATCTTAGCATCCATATTCATCAGTGATATTGGTCTGAAATTCTCCTTTTTTGTGGAGTCTTTGCCTGATTTGGGGATCTGGGCAATGCTGGCTTCATAAAACGAGTCTGGAAGTTTTCCTTCTGCTTGAATTTTTTTGGAAACACCTTCAGAGGGATAGGTGTTATTTCTTCCTTGAAAGTTTGGTAGAATTCCTCAGTGAATCCGTCAGGTCCTGGGCTTTTGTTTTTTGGGAGATTTTTGATCACTGCTTCAATCTCGTTACTAGATATCAGTCTATTCAGGTTGTCAATTTCTTCCTGGTTCAATATTGGGAGTTTATAGTTTTCCAGGAAGACATCCATTTCATCTAGGTTGCTTAACTTACTGGCATATAACTGTTGATACTAACTTCTGATGATTGTTTCTATTTCCTTGGTGTTAGTTGTGATCTCTCCCTTCTCATTCATAATTTTATTAATTTGAGATTTCTCTCTTTTCTTTTGGATTAGTGTAAAAGACCAGTTTTTAGTTTCATTGATATGTTCTACTGTATCTCTGGTTTCTACCTCATTGATCTCAGCTCTAATCTTGATTATTTCTCTTCTTATGTGTGAAGTTGGTTTGATTTGTTGTTGATTCTCCAGTTCTTTAAGGTGTAGAGACAGCTGCTGTGTTCTGGATTTTTCAATTTTTTTGAGAGAGGCTTGGATGGCTATGTTTTTCCCCCTTAGGACCACCTTTGCTGTATCCCATAGGTTTTGGACCAAAGTGTCTTCATTCTCGTTGGTTTCCATGAATTGTTTCAGTTCTTCTTTGATCTCCTGGTTGATCCAAGCATTCTTAAGCAAGGTGGTCTTTAGCTTCCAGGGGTTTGAGTTCCTTCTGAACTTTTCCTTGTGATTGAGCTCGAGTTTCAAAGCATTGTGATCTGAGAATATGCAGGGAATAATCTCAGTCTTTTGGTATCAGCTGAGTCCTGATTTGGGACCCAGTATGTAGTCTATTCCAGAAAGGTTCCATATGCACTTGAGAAGAATGAGTATTCTTATTTTTAGGGTGGAATGATCTGTATATATCTATGAGGTCCATCTGGTCCAGTGTGTCATTCAATAAAACATCTTTATTGATTCTCTGCTTGGATGATCTATTACTGAGAGAGGTGTGTTAAGATCTCCTACTATTAATGTATTCATATCAATATGACGCTTTATCTTGATTAACAGTTTTCTTATGTAATTGGCTGCTCCCATATTGGGGGCATAGATATTTACAATTGTTAGATCATCTTGGTGGATAGTCCCTTTAAGAATGATGTAGTGTCGGGAGGAGTCAAGATGGCGGAGAAGTAGCAGGCTGAGACTACTTCAGCTAGCCGGAGATCAGCTAGATAGCTTATCTAAAGATTGCAAACACCTGAAAATCCATCGGCAGATCGAAGAGAAGAAGAACAGCAATTCTGGAAACAGAAAAACAGCCACTTTCTGAAAGGTAGGACCGGCGGAGAAGTGAATCCAAAGCGACGGGAAGATAGACCCCGGGGGGAGGGGCCGGCTCCCGGCAAGCGGCGGAGCAATGGCACACAAAATCAGGACTTTTAAAAGTCTGTTCCGCTGAGGGACATCGCTCCAGAGGCTACCCCGGGCGAAGCCCACGCGGGGTCAGCGTGGCCTCAGGTCCCGCAGGGTCACAGAAGGATCGGGGGTGTCTGAGTGTCGCAGAGCTTGCGGGTATTGGAACGGGAAAGCCAGCTACGGAGACAGAGCCGACAGTAAGCTCGCAGTTCGGTGTTACCTTGAACCGGTCGCAGGCTCAGTGAGCTCGGAGCGCGGCCGGAGGTCGGGCAGACGGGAGTAACTGGGCGCTGTTCTCTGAGGGCGCACTGAGGAGTGCGGCCCTGGGCTCTCGGCTCCTCCGGGCCAGAGACCAGGAGGCCGCCATTTGTATTCCCGTCCTCCAGAACTCTACGGAAAGCGCTCAGGGAACAAAAGCTCCTGAAAGCAAACCCGAGCGGATTACTCACCCTGGCCCCAGGTAAGGGCGGTGTAATTCCGCCTGGGGCAAAGACACTTGAGAATCAATACAACAGGCCCCTCCCCCAGAAGATCAACAAGAAATCCAGCCGAGACCAAGTTCACCTACCAAGGAGTGCGGTTTCAATACCAAGGAGAGCAGCAGAATTCCAGAGGAGGAGAAAGCCAAGCATGGAACTCATGGCTTTTTCCCTGTGATTTTTTTTAGTCTTGCAGTTAATTTAATTTTTTTCTTTTTCATTTTTTGGTTTTGTTTTTTTTTTCTTGCCTTCGGGTAAATTTTTTTTTTTAACTGTTACCTTTTTCTTTTTTAACGATTTTTTACTAGTTTATCTAATATATATATATTTTCTTTTTTACATTTTTCTTAGGTGTTTTCTCTTTTTTAAATTCTTTTCTTTTCCTTTTTTTTTCTTTCTTTTTTTTTTTTTTTCTTCTTTCTTTCTTTCTTCCTTTCTGAACCTCTTTTTATCCCCTTTCTCCCCCCTCACGATTTTGGATCTCTTCTAATTTGGTTAAAGCATATTTTCCTGGGGTTGGTGCCACCCTTTTAGTACTTTACTTGCCCCTTCATATACTCTTATCTGGACAAAATGACAAGACGGAAAAATTCAACACAAAAAAAAGAACAAGAGGCAGTACCGAAGGCTAGGGACCTAATCAATACAGACATTGGTAATATGTCAGATCTAGAGTTCAGAATGACAATTCTCAAGGTTCTAGCCGGGCTCGAAAAAGGCATGGAAGATATTAGAGAAACCCTCTCGAGAGATATAAAAGCCCTTTCTGGAGAAATAAAAGAACTAAAATCTAACCAAGATGAAATCAAAAAAGCTATTAATGAGGTGCAATCAAAAATGGAGGCTCTCACCGCTAGGATAAATGAGGCAGAAGAAAGAATTAGTGATATAGAAGACCAAATGACAGAGAATAAAGAAGCTGAGCAAAAGGGGGACAAACAGCTACTGGACCACGAGGGGAGAATTCGAGAGATAAGTGACACCATAAGACGAAACAACATTAGAATAATTGGGATTCCAGAAGAAGAAGAAAGAGAGAGGGGAGCAGAAGGTATACTGGAGAGAATTATTGGGGAGAATTTCCCCAATATGGCAAAGGGAACGAGCATCAAAATTCAGGAGGTTCAGAGAATGCCCCTCAAAATCAATAAGAATAGGCCCACACCCCGTCACCTAATAGTAAAATTTACAAGTCTCAGTGACAAAGAGAAAACCCTGAAAGCAGCCCGGGAAAAGAAGTCTGTAACATACAATGGTAAAAATATTAGATTGGCAGCTGACTTATCCACAGAGACCTGGCAGGCCAGAAAGAGCTGGCATGATATTTTCAGAACACTAAACGAGAAAAACATGCAGCCAAGAATACTATATCCAGCTAGGCTATCATTGAAAATAGAAGGAGAGATTAAAAGCTTCCAGGACAAAGAAAAACTGAAAGAATTTGCAAATACCAAACCAGCTCTACAGGAAATATTGAAAGGGGTCCTCTAAGCAAAGAGAGAGCCTACAAGTGGTCGATCAGAAAGGAACAGAGACCATATACAGTAACAGTCAACTTACAGGCAATACAATGGCACTAAATTCATATCTCTCAATAGTTACCCTGAATGTTAATGGGCTAAATGCCCCTGTCAAAAGACACAGGGTATCAGAATGGATAAAAAAACAAAACCCATCTATATGTTGCCTCCAAGAAACTCATTTTAAGCCCGAAGACACCTCCAGATTTAAAGTGAGGGGGTGGAAAAGAATTTACCATGCTAATGGACATCAGAAGAAAGCAGGAGTGGCAATCCTTATATCAGATCAATTAGATTTTAAGCCAAAGACTATAATAAGAGATGAGGAAGGACACTATATCATACTCAAAGGGTCTGTCCAACAAGAAGATTTAACAATTTTAAATATCTATGCCCCCAATGTGGGAGCAGCCAACTATATAAACCAATTAATAACAAAATCAAAGAAACACATCAACAATAATACAATAATAGTAGGGGACTTTAACACTCCCCTCACTGAAATGGACAGGTCATCCAAGCAAAAGATCAGCAAGGAAATAAAGGCCTTAAACGACACACTGGACCAGATGGACATCACAGATATATTCAGAACATTTCATCCCAAAGCAACAGAATATACATTCTTCTCTAGTGCACATGGAACATTCTCCAGAATAGATCACATCCTTGGTCCTAAATCAGGACTCAACCGGTATCAAAAGATTGGGATCATTCCCTGCATATTTTCAGACCACAATGCTCTAAAGCTAGAACTCAACCACATTAGGAAGTTTGGAAAGAACCCAAATACATGGAGACTAAACAGCATCCTTCTAAAGAATGAATGGGTCAACCGGGAAATTAAAGAAGAATTGAAAAAAATCATGGAAACAAATGATAATGAAAATACAATGGTTCAAAATCTGTGGGACACAACAAAGGCAGTCCTGAGAGGAAAATATATAGCGGTTCAAGCCTTTCTCAAGAAACAAGAAAGGTCTCAGGTACACAACCTAACCCTACAGCTAAAGGAGCTGGAGAAAGAACAAGAAAGAAACCCTAAACCCAGCAGGAGAAGAGAAATCATAAAGATCAGAGCAGAAATCAATGAAATAGAAACCAAAAAAACAATAGAACAAATCAACGAAACTAGGAGCTGGTTCTTTGAAAGAATTAATAAAATTGATAAACCCCTGGCCCGACTTATCAAAAAGAAAAGAGAAAGGACCCAAATAAATAAAATCATGAATGAAAGAGGAGAGATCACAACTAACACCAAAGAAATACAAACTATTATAAGAACATACTATGAGCAACTCTACGCCAATAAATTTGACAATCTGGAAGAAATGGATGCATTCCTAGAAACATATAAACTACCACAACTGAACCAGGAAGAAATAGAAAGCCTGAACAGACCCATAACCAGTAAGGAGATTGAAACAGTCATTAAAAATCTCCAAACAAACAAAAGCCCAGGGCCAGACGGCTTCCCAGGGGAATTCTACCAAACATTTAAAGAAGAACTAATTCCTATTCTCCTGCAACTGTTCCAAAAAATAGAAATGGAAGGAAAACTTCCAAACTCATTTTATGAGGCCAGCATCACCTTGATCCCAAAACCAGACAAGGATCCCACCAAAAAAGAGAGCTATAGACCAATATCCTTGATGAACACAGATGCGAAAATACTCAACAAAATACTAGCCAATAGGATTCAACAGTACATTAAAAAGATTATTCACCACGACCAAGTGGGATTTATTCCAGGGCTGCAAGGTTGGTTCAACATCCGCAAATCAGTCAACGTGATACAACACATCAATAAAAGAAAGAACAAGAACCATATGATACTCTCAATAGATGCTGAAAAAGCATTTGACAAAGTACAGCATCCCTTCCTGATCAAAACTCTTCAAAGTGTAGGGATAGAGGGCACATACCTCAATATCATCAAAGCCATCTATGAAAAACCCACCGCAAATATCATTCTCAATGGAGAAAAACTGAAAGCTTTTCCGCTAAGGTCAGGAACACGGCAGGGATGTCCATTATCACCACTGCTATTCAACATAGTACTAGAGGTCCTAGCCTCAGCAATCAGACAACAAAAGGAAATTAAAGGCATCCAAATCGGCAAAGAAGAAGTCAAATTATCACTCTTCGCAGATGATATGATACTATATGTGGAAAACCCAAAAGACTCCACTCCAAAACTGCTAGAACTTGTACAGGAATTCAGTAAAGTGTCAGGATATAAAATCAATGCACAGAAATCAGTTGCATTTCTCTACACCAACAGCAAGACAGAAGAAAGAGAAATTAAGGAGTCAATCCCATTTATAATTGCATCCAAAACCATAAGATACCTAGGAATAAACCTAACCAAAGAGACACAGAATCTATACTCAGAAAACTATAAAGTACTCATGAAAGAAATTGAGGAAGACACAAAGAAATGGAAAAATGTTCCATGCTCCTGGATTGGAAGAATAAATATTGTGAAAATGTCTATGCTACCTAAAGCAATCTACACATTTAATGCAATTCCTATCAAAGTACCATCCATATTTTTCAAAGAAATGGAACAAATAATTCTAAAATTTATATGGAACCAGAAAAGACCTCGAATAGCCAAAGGGATATTGAAAAAGAAAGCCAACGTTGGTGGCATCACAATTCCGGACTTCAAGCTCTATTACAAAGCTGTCATCATCAAGACAGCATGGTACTGGCACAAAAACAGACACATAGATCAATGGAACAGAATAGAGAGCCCAGAAATAGACCCTCCACTCTACAGTCAACTAATCTGCGACAAAGCAGGAAAAAATATCCAATGGAAAAAAGACAGCCTCTTCAATAAATGGTGCTGGGCAAATTGGACAGCCACATGCAGAAAAATGAAATTGGACCATTTCCTTACACCACACACAAAAATAGACTCAAAATGGATGAAGTACCTCAATGTGCGAAATGAATCCATCAAAATCCTTGAGGAGAACACAGGCAGCAACCTCTTCGACCTCTGCCGCAGCAACATCTTCCTAGGAACAACGCCAAAGGCAAGGGAAGCAAGGGAAAAAATGAACTATTGGGATTTCATCAAGATCAAAAGCTTTTGCACAGCAAAGGAAACAGTTAACAAAATCAAAAGACAACTGACAGAATGGGAGAAGATATTTGCAAACGACATATCAGATAAAGGACTAGTGTCCGGAATCTATAAAGAACTTAGCAAACTCAACACCCAAAGAACAAATAATCCAATCAAGAAATGGGCAGAGGACATGAACAGACATTTCTGCAAAGAAGACATCCAGATGGCCAACAGACACATAAAAAAGTGCTCCATATCACTCGGCATCAGGGAAATACAAATCAAAACCACAATGAGATATCACCTCACACCAGTCAGAATGGCTAAAATCAACAAGTCAGGAAATGACAGATGCTGGCGAGGATGCGGAGAAAGGGGAACCCTCCTACACTGTTGGTGGGAATGCAAGCTGGTGCAGCCACTCTGGAAAACAGCATGGAGGTTCCTCAAAATGTTGAAAATAGAACTGCCCTATGACCCAGCAATTGCACTATTGGGTATTTACCCTAAAGATACAAACATAGTGATCCAAAGGGGCACGTGCACCCGAATGTTTATAGCAGCAATGTCCACAATAGCCAAACTATGGAAAGAACCTAGATGTCCATCAACAGATGAATGGATCAAGAAGATGTGGTATATATACACAATGGAATACTATGCAGCCATCAAAAGAAATGAAATCTTGCCATTTGCGACAACATGGATGGAACTAGAGCGTATCATGCTTAGCGAAATAAGTCAAGCAGAGAAAGACAACTATCATATGATCTCCCTGATATGAGGAAGTGGTGATGCAACATGGGGGCTTAAGTGGGTAGGAGAAGAATAAATGAAACAAGATGGGATTGGGAGGGAGACAAACCATAAGTGACTCTTAATCTCACAAAACAAACTGAGGGTTGCTGGGGGGAGGGGGTTTGGGAGAGAGGGGTGGGATTATGGACATTGGGGAGGGTATGTGCTTTGGTGAGTGCTGTGAAGTGTGTAAACCTGGTGATTCACAGACCTGTACCCCTGGGGATAAAAATATATGTTTATAAAAAATAAAAAATTAAATTAAAAAAAAATTAAAAAAGAAAAAACAGTAAAAAAAAAAAAATTTTAGGATTATTTGCTCCAGCTCTTTGAAGAATACTGGTGGAATTTAAAAATAAAAAAGCTAAAGAAAAACATGGGTATATGTATCAAAAAGTTAGGTTAAAAGGTTGTTATGGAATTTGATGTATTGGACATCTCACTGTAATGGTAAATAGGTTAAAAATTATCTATAAAAAAATGAACCAGAATAGTGGGAACAAATTAGAAAATAAAAGTTGTATCTATGAGGTAGTGGTGGTTGTTCTCTTGTCTTTTTTTTCCCCCCATGGTTGGCTTTCTGGGGGACAAGCCAGCCGCATGGGTTTTCAGGCAGTGTTTCCTGAGTTAAGTCCTCCTGCACCCCTCAAGGGGATGGGCTCTGAGGAAATTGGTTTTTCAGGCTTTTGTTCTCTGGAGGTTTTTTTGTTTGTTTGTTCAATTATTTTCTCTTTCCTTGACAGCTTTTGATGGTTTTTGGAGGTTTAGAGGAAAGTAAATTGTACCCAGACCTCCCTCTTAGAAAGAAGCCTCAGGGGCGCCTGGGTGGCTCAGTGGGTTAAGCCTCCGCCTTTGGCCCAGGGTCCTGGGATCGAGCCCCGCATGGGGCTCTCTGCTCAGCGGGGAGCCTGCTTCCCCCTCTCTCTCTGCCTGCCTCTCTGCCTACTTGTGAGCTCTATCTGTCAAATAAATAAATAAAATCTTTGAAAAAAAAAAAAAAAAGAAAGAAGGAAAGAAAGAAAGAAAGAAAGAAAGAAAGAAAGAAAGAAAGAAAGAAAGAAAGAAAGAAAGAAGAAAGAAGCCTCAGTCTGTTCCCCTCTGGGTGCTCCAGAGCACATAAATTCCCCCTTGGCCACTGGCAGAGCATGTTCCCAGTCACAGTCCCTGAGGATGCAGGAACTCCTGCTTGTACCCAAAACCATGACAGCGGTGGCTGTCTGGGCAGCTCCAGACCGCCAGAGAGGTCCCAAGCAGTGATAACACACTGAGATTTTCCCGCTGGCCTGGGCTGGGAGTGCTCAGACTTTCTGGGTTCAAGAGCACCAGGCTGGTGCCTGCACGCACTTCTCTCAGGGGGAGGTACGGGGCGCGACTCAGACTCTAATAGCATGGTGCGGCCCACTCGTGGAGACTGCAAAAGGGCTCTGGTTCTGTCGGGGGCGAGGGTCCCAGCCCCTCATGGGAGCCACCACCCAGGCGCTCTCAGGCACACTAGCGGCTCAGGGACCAAGACCTGGTTTCTTCACCGCACTCTCTTTGGCTCAGCACTAAGGGTGGCTGTCCTCAGCCCGGGGACTTAAGCCCCTGTCCCTAACCGCCCCAATTCCCACATTTCCCCACACAATCCTTTGCTCTTTTTGAGTGCTTTCAACCAGACTCCCAGTTAATGCTGGTCCCCAGTCGCAGGGCACTCTCGTATTGCGGTATTACTTTCCAATGGGTTGCATCTGGTGGCTCCTTCCCCCTTTTGTTTATCTTCTGATATCAGTCCAATGTTCCCACTCTGCTTTACCTGCCCACTGGCGTCTTCTTCCCCCGTAGAGATCCAGACGTGTATAATTCTAATCTCAGGCTGACTTCATGGGTGATCAGAGTTCTTTGGTAGGTAATCAGCTCACTTTACAGTACAGGTTGAAACGGCACCTCCTCCTAGTTCCCCACAATCTTCCATAGGTCAATCTTTTTGCCATTCTAACTGGTATAAGGTGGTATCTCAATGTGGTTTTGATTTGAATTTCCCTGATGGCCAATGATGTTGAAAATTTTTCATGTGTCTGCTAGCCATTTGTATGTCTTCGTTGGAGAAG
The DNA here is from genome assembly GCF_009829155.1 of Mustela erminea. Taxonomy (NCBI): domain Eukaryota; kingdom Metazoa; phylum Chordata; class Mammalia; order Carnivora; family Mustelidae; genus Mustela; species Mustela erminea. The sequence goes on from NC_045618.1 coordinate 28,650,940, forward strand.
TGTCTGTTCATGGCTTCTGCCCATTTTTTGACATGATTATCTGGGTTTGTTTGTTTTGTTTTTTTAAGATTTTATTTATTTATTTGACAGAGAGAGATCACAGGTAGGCAGAGAGGCAGGCAGAGAGAGAGAGAGGAGGAAGCAGGCTCCCCGCTGAGCAGAGAGCCCCATGCGGGACTCGATCCCAGGACCCTGAGATCATGACCTGAGCTGAAGGCCGCGGCTTAACCCACTGAGCCACCCAGGCGCCCATGATTATCTGGGTTTTTTGGGGTGTTGAGTTTGAGGAATTCTTTATACATCTTGGATATCAGCCCTATGTCTGTAGTGTCATTTGCAAATATGTTCTCCCATTCCGTGGGTTGCCTATTTGTTTTGTTGACTGTTTCCTTTGCTGTGTAGAAGCTTTTGAATTTGATGAAGTCCCAAAAATTCATCTTCACTTTTGTTTCCCTTGCCTTTGACATATCTTGAAAGAAGTTGATGTGGTTGATGTTGAAGCAGTTATTGCCTATGTTCTCCTCCAGGATTTTGATGTATTCCTGTCTGACACTGAGGTCTTTCATCCATTTTGAGCTTATCTCTCTGTATGGTGTAAGAGAATGGTCGAGTTTCATTCTTCTATAATAGCTGTCCAATTTTCCCAGCACTGTTTATTGAAGAGACTGTCTTTTTTCCACTGGATATTTTTTCCTGCTTTGTTGAAGATTATTTGACCATAGAGTTGAGAGTCCATATCTGGGATCTCTATTCTTTTCCATCGGTCTATGTGTTTGGTTTTGTGTCATTACCATACTGTCTTCAACCCCACTACTTCAACAATTATTGCCTGAAATAAGATCTCTGGGTGATTTTCTCTCTGTTCTAGGTAGTACAAATATGGCAACTTTTATCTGACCATCTGTATGGCTGAAGATAACTTGTCTCTGAACCATTCTCTCCCTATATATATTTATAATAATGAAAAAGAAAAGAGTGACATCAGTAAAAACTCCATTAAGAAAGGGGATAATAGGAAGCACACAGTGGTCAGTAGTTCAAAACCCATATCAAATTTTATTGGTGAGAAATCACAGGTTCCTTGGCAGGCAATAAAGTAAACTCCTTGACTAGTCAGTGGCAGCTGTTAGTTTAAATCTCTAGAGTATCTGCTTTGTCACTGTCCTGTATAACCATATCTAAGATAGGTTTTCAAGTGGTTGCCCTTCTCAGGGGTTCCACAGTTTTTGTAATCTACTTCATATTGGTTTGACTTAGGGAGGAAAGTATGAGAATTGCTTAGAAGGTAAAAACCATCAGAAGTAATTGCCAGCTTCCCTCAAATGTCCTCAAAAATATATCAAGCCTCTGGGCTGTTTTCTTCAGATCAATTCCTGGGAGTAAACACAGCCAAAGAATATTTCTTGAAATAATTTTTAGGCTGAGAGATCTTCATCTCTTAGCTACTGAACTCTCATAAAAGATTTGAAGCAATTCTAGAAATAGTCTTAGGTGAGGAGGTACTGCCCTCAATCCCTACAAAATTCCAAAATATGGGACTCTTTGTCAACTTAGACTGTGAGCTAAAGCCAGAATACTTCTGAACCTAAGCTGTATTTTGTTGCCCTCTCTGCTCTCATGCTGAGGAACACTAATCTGAGTTCACGCCCTTCTCTAGGATCCTTCAGAAAAGTCACAAAAAGTAACCAACACATGACAATATTCTAAGTTTTTCCTAACACTGCAGCTTCAGAGGCACACAGTCAGCCTTCCAAGAAGCAGCAGTCGCAGATTAATCAAAGCTTTGCTATCATATAACAAAGGTTAAAACCTTCACCCCCCCAATTTTCCCCCCAAAATAAGCCTGGAGGTAGGCAGTCCAAGATTGGATTTATTGTCCAACAATGTTCCAAACTCTCATGATCTATCTCCTCCATGATCCTCCGTTTGTTTGGAATCACATTTTCAGCCTCATACTTGTCATCTCATGATTACAAGATGGCTCCTACGTCTCCCAGCTTCATATCTGCATTTAAGGCACAAAGAAAGTAGAAAAAGGAGAGTACCAACCACCTCTGGTCCCTTTATCAGGAAAACAAAAGCCTTTCCTAAAGTCAATAGACTTGTCTTCAGGATCACTGGCAAAATGGAATAGGATTGTCATGACTGGCTTTAACCAAGGTTTTTTTACTTAAAGCTGGTTACACCATGGTCCCTAAGAAAATTACAGTGAGCAACACAGAATGGGTATTAGTAAGGTCACTAAGAATAACTGCCACACATAGATATTTATAGATATAAGAGAAAATTTGACACGTAGAAACCAATCTCTATTTGGTGAAATTTCAGGCAATATAACAGAAGGGGGAAAAGCCCCCCAGGCAGTGCTACAAAAGTACATTTTAGGTCAAGAGATCCCTACTCATCCTACCTCGGAGTTCCATCCCTGGAATTAGCACCCTTTAGCAATTCCTGCTTTTCACAGACTTTCTCTTCCTTCATTTCTGAACCCACAGATTCTCTAAATACCCATGTTTATTAACAACTGTTTCTATGGCAGCAGAGCCCCTGGTGGTGGGGGGGGACAGGGATGGAGGCTATTTATAAGTTAAGGATTGCCAGTTCATGCCAATTGAGCTATCATTGATGATATCCTTGAGGAATTTCTGAAAGAGACAAATAGTGTGGGGGGGAGCATGAGATATTTATGTTGCCTGTTGTTCACCAAGAAACCTCTTGATTATAATTTGATTTCCCATCTAGGCCCACAACCTGAAAGAAAATACATTGATCCTCCTGGTCTGACTGGTTTATGTGACAGTTTTATCTCATTGTGAATTAATAAACTTGCATTCTGGCTTTACATATTTGGCTGATGAGATTGTTAGATTAATTTAATCCTCTCTGGGACACTTAATGACCAGACCAGGTTTCTAAGACCACAAAACTGAGTCAAATCCTGGTTAATTCACTAACTAAGGTTATACCACTCAATGTAGTCTTTTGAATTACAGCAACTGGCCTGACCAAGGCAAGAGCCCTTCACATCACTAAGTATATCAGCACGAACTTGTCTAAGACATAGAGAAGCAATACGTCAATTTTCAATCTAAGGAGCAGTGCACAAAAGCCACTTTTTTGACTGAAACTCTGCCACCTATCAATATACTCAAATCACCAACAGATCAAGAATAATAGTTTCCAGGCAACCCAGCACTCACAATTTTTATACATAAAAAGGTATACATTGTTTGGGGCGGAGGTAAAAGCATGGGCTCTGGAGCCAGAAAGATGGAATGCAAATCCCTGTTCCACACTGGAAAGTTCCACCACAAAGTAAGTGTGTGACATTGGATAAAAAATCTTTGCATCCAGCTTCCTCACCTATACAAGAGAACTTGGGACAGAATAATAGTGCCTACTTCAAAGAGTTGTCTGAATAGAATGTCAATCTATACACGTAAAGCACCTGGTCATAAGAAGCCCTCAAGAAATGTTAGCTATCCTTACTCTTAACAGGAAAATGTTAGGTTTTCCTGTTAAGGTTACATTTTTGCAAATAGGAAATGAATGGATAATAAAGATTCATTTGTATATGTAAAATACAAAATAACACAAATTCCCCAAATTAATAATTCATCAAGAGTCACAGTTTTGAAGTCGGCTGGTGAGTGATTTAAAGAACTCTTTGAAGCTACTGCCACATGGCAATAGCAAACTCTGCATTCTTTACTGCCAAGAATAGTCTTGAATTATGAAGGTCTGCTACAAAATGCTACTGCTCTACACAGAGATATAAAGAAGTTAAAGATAATTTCTTCCCAAACTTACTGACCCCTTAGTGTCGTCCCTGGCACCCTGGTCTTCCTAGAGTTATCCTGTGTCCTTGAATACCAGACACTCTACAATCAACATCCAGATTTAAGGCTCTGAACACTGTCCTAGGAAAACTTTTCTTGAAATAAAGGGTCAGTCAGACTGGTGACTTTTCACATATATGTGCCCTTTCTTAGTCCTGCTTTTCTCCCTCTTTGATGACTTCCCATTCAGTTTTCCCTACATTCACCTATGATCCTCTGTGCTGTTTCTTATATTCCACATGAGTGGAACTATATAATCGTCTTTCTCTGACTGACTTACTTTGCTCAGCATAATGCCCTGCAGTTCTTTTTTTTTTTATTAAATTTTTTAGACAACTTTATTTATTTAACAGAGAGACACACAGTAAGAGAAGGAACATAAGCAGGGAGAGTGGGAGAGGAAGAAGCAGGCTTCCCAGTGAGCAGGGAGCTTGATGCAGGGCTCAATCCCAGAACCCTGAGAACATGACCTGAGCTGAAGGCAGATGCTTAATGACTGAGCCACTGAGGCACCCCGTGCTCTCCAGTCCTATCCATGTTGATGTAAATGGTAAATAGTCATCTTTTCTGGTGGCTGAGTAATATTCCATTGTGTGTGTGTGTCTGTACATAAACCACATCTTTATCCATTTACCTTTTGATGGACATCTTGGCTCTTTCCACAGTTTGGCTATTGTGGACATTGTTACTATAAATGTTTTGGTACAGTGCCCCTTTGGATCACTACATTGATATCTTTGGGGTAAATACCCAGCACAATTGCTGGGTCATAGGGTAGCTCTATTTTTAACTTCTTGAGGAACCTCTATACTGTTTTCCAGAGTAGCTGTACCAATTTGCATTCCCACCAACAATTTAAGAGAGTTCCCCTTTCTGGGGAGCCTGGGTGGCTCAGTGGGTTAAGCCTCTGCCTTCTGCTCAGGTCATGGTCTCAGGGTCCTGGGATTGAGCCCCGCATTGGGCTCTCTGCTCAGCGGGGAGCCGGCTTCCGGCTTCTCCCCTCTCTCTCTGCCTGTCTCTCTGGCTACTTGTGATCTCTGTCTGTCAAATAATAAACAAAATCTTTAAAAAAAAAAAAGAGAGAGAGAGAGAGTTCTCCTTTCTCCCCATCCTCTCCAACATTTGTTGTTTCCTACCTTGTTAAATCTTTGCCACTCTGACTGGTGTGAGGTGGTCTCACTGTAGTTTTGAAAATCTTTGATTTTTCTAATGTAAAATCATCCTGCTGCATTTCTCCTCTGGATATAGGAAAAGGACAGGCAGCATTCTTAGTATGACAATATCTTACCTACATGAAAAGTATTATGACCACTTACCCTTTGCTTTTCCAAGCTCAACAACTTGGACTATTTTCCAGACTCTGACTAGTTTCCAAAACTTTAACCTTCATTAGCCCTATTCATATTGTTTTTAAATCATGAAGACCAAACTTAATTTAACCAGTTTACAGAATTTTGTTATTTTTAATGTTTTTATGGTTCTACTAACTTCTCAAATATTAAAATTGAGACCCAAGCTTCTATAAATTAATACTTACAGAACTTTATATACTGTGGAGTCTACCTTATTGTCTCTTAGTTAAATTAAACCCATGATCTATGGGTTGACAAATTACAGCTACATGTGTGGCACCAAAACATTAGAAAGAATGAATCAACACTTACCTGATTTGTCATTGAGTAAAAGTTTTTTTCTACTAGATTGCAGAGTAGAGAAGAAACTGTCTCTCACTTTATAATTCACGTCTATTTCCTCTGCTTTGATAGAAATCATGGCAGCCATAAAGAAAAATAAAAATGGAAAATAGTTTACATAACAATTTTAGGAGCACATGAAGAGAAGGAAAGAAGAATGTTTACAAATTTCATATGAGATTTTTCTTTTACTTGGTGATACTCCTGAGGACTTCATAAGCAGCAGAAATCTTATTTAGTTAATATATTTAATCCCCCCCTCAACTTTTTTTTTTCCTCCAGGAAAACAACTTACTGTTAAATACTGGGCTAAAAGTTGGATTAAGAAGGAAATGGAATTCTATTAAAAGAGTACTGGGTTGCCTAGGTGGCTCAGTTGGTTAAGCATCTCACTCTTGAATTCAGCTCTGGTCATCATCTCTGGGTTGTAGAATTGAGCCCTATGAGGGGCTCATGCTCAGCACAGAGTCTGATAATTCCTCTGCCTCCTCCCTCCACTCACATGCTCTCCCTCTCTCTCCCTCCCTGAAAAGTGGGAAAAAAAAGATAGAGAGAGAGAGAGAGAGTACTGAATGGAGGAGGAGAATGCCCTTTAAAGCAGGGAGTTTGGATGTGTGGATGGATGACAAGGAATTATATTTCTTTTTTTTATAAAAAATATATAAAAATATATTTTTTATTAAAAAAAGAAATTTAATTAAAATTTATTTTGGGGGACACCTGAGTGGCTCAATCAGTTTGCCTTCAGCTCAGGTCATGATCCTGGGGTCCTGGGGTGGAGCCCCTCGTGGGGCACCCGCTCAGCAGGAAGTCTGCTTCTCCCTCTCCCTCTGACTTGCCCCCCTGCTCCCCTGCTCATGTTCTCACTTGCTGTCTCTCAAATGAATAAAAAATCTCTTTTTAAAAAGTTTCTTTGTGGGGCACCTTGGTGATGTAGTTGGTTCAACATTGGACACTTGGTCTTGGCTCATGATCTCAGGATCCTGAAATAGGGCCCAGCACCTCAGGCTCCATACCCAGTGGGGAGTCTTTCCTCTCTCCCTCAGCTCCCTCACATCTCTCTCTTTCTCTCAAATAAATAATCTTTTTTTAAAAGGTTATTTTTTATATTATGTGTCTACTAAGAAAAAATATTATGGATACAGAGTTAATAAGCACTGTCATTTCAATAAGGTGATAACGGTCATGAGAAAGGAGGAAAAGTGGTATACACTATGACCTATCTTCACCTTTAATAGTTCATTTCCCCCAAAGAGCTTTACCTTACATGGCACTGAGAAGGTCAAAGCAGTGGCTCACAACACCTAAATTACATAAAAGTAGCATATATGAGTAGTAGTTTTTATATCAAGCCAATTTTTGGAATGTACAATCAATCCCAAAGACATTTATGGTCTTTCTGTAGTCAAAGAAATAATGAACATAAAAGGTTAAATAGTAGTATAATTTTGCAACTGCAAAACATCAGAAATTTAAATTCAATTTAGTCTATTGGATAAATGAAAAATCAAATTTTCTTTTTTTACATAAAAATAATCCTAGAATCATCAAAATTTGTAACTAGGAAGAAATTCAGAGAACTTCTAGGTGGAGTAAGTTCAATTCTCTCTAAATAAGGACATTCACCTAATTGCCTTATTCAAAGCTACAGAATAAATTAATGATGGAACTCTAAAATCCAACATGCTTTTCTCACTGCAAAATGATTTCTCAAACTCACGGAGGCACAGTAGGTGTATATATGTGAGTCATTGAGACACTGGGGTTGAACCTGTGCTCTCCGAATCAGAGTAAATCCTCATTCCTCCACTTATTAGCTGTAGGATCTTAAACAAGTTACTTAATTCCTTTGTGTTTCAGTTATTTCTCTATAAAATGAGGTAACTCTACCTTCCCATTAAGGTTGTTCATACAAAATTAATACATATAAAGCACACAGAATGGTATCTGAGACATAATATTTAATAAATGTCAGCAACGACTAGGATTCCATAGACATGTGCTTGCTAATTTATAAAATAGCCCAATTTTACTCGAATTTGAATATTGGATCATTTTCATGTTTAAAAAATGAATGTATGTGTATATAGATATAGATATATTCAATGCTATTGCATTTCAGCCCATGAATTATGTAGCCAAAAGTACAATTTCCTCATGAAGGACAAGTAAAATTCTAAATATTAAGCTTACAGTAAAGCTCACTTAATTTAAATACCATTCACTTTGTGAACATTTTAGCCCAGTGGTATATTCAGAATATGACACAGAGAGGGGTAGCATTTTTAATGCCCCTTCCCCCGTGTGACAAAATTTCAAGTAATGATCATGAAATGAAACAAATAATAATAGCCAGGATAGAAGGCTGTGAAAATTCTTTTTTATCTTTAGATTTATTTTTTGAGAGCAAGAGTGAATGAGCAAGCTCTCGAGTGGGAGGAGGGGCGGAGGGAGGGAACGTCAGGGGGATTCCACGCTGAATGTGGAGACCAATTCCAGGCTTGATCTCACAACTCTGAGGTCATGACCTAAGCCAAAATCAAGAGTTAGACGCTTAGCCAATTAAGCCACCCAGGAGCCCCCAGATTGTGAAAATTCTTTTATTCAACTCCATCTATATGCCAATATAAAATAAATATTACAGTACCAAAAAAAAAAAAAAAGAGTAGTGGAATTAATGTTTTTGAAGAAAGGAAAAACTTAAACCTACATATTGGTCTGTTGAAGTGGTAAATAAAAACAATACACTTCCTATTCTCTTGATTTGTTCTTCAATTTTGAAGCAAATATTTACAAAAAGAATAAATTTCAATGTTAAAAATATTTGATTCAGTTCTTTAAAAGAATAGTTTCACTAATGAACTAAAATTTGTACTTACCAACCAGAAAAAACACATCTCAAAGTTTGCACTTTGTCTCACTCTTACATTTTTCACAGAAATGAAAACTCTTGAAAGTTTTAAGGTCACATACAATAACAACACTGAAGTAATCAGGTTCTGTTTCTTCATCCTTACAAGCACAATGTTACCACTATTTATTAATAATAAAGAATTATTTAAGTGAGGGAAATGGACCAAAGGAGGACATGAACTATGACCAAAGCTCTGAATTATCCTGAATTTTTATGAATTTACTTAGGAAAATATCCATATTGAAGAGTCTATGTTTATTAAGGCCAACTATATAATGGGGAGTTCTCTGAATTAACTTCCATGCAGAATACATTTATTAAATGATAATTAAAATATGCTAATTTAAGGTTACATATACATATTAAAACTTAACAATAACTACAGAAATTGTTTAGAACTTAGTTTTTTTTTAATCACCAATGCTGCTTGGGATTTCTGATACATAAAAACTACCAGTAATATGGGGCCCCTGGGTGGCTCCATTGTTGGGCATCTGCCTTCAGCTTAGGTCATGATCCCAGGGTCCTGGGATCCAGCCCCACATCGGGCTCTCTGCTCAGTGGGAAGCCTGCTTCTCCATCTCCCACTCCCCTGTTGATGTTCCCTTTCTTGCTGTGTCTCTATCAAATAAATAAATAAAATCTTAAAAAAAAAAAAACTACCAGTAATAAAAAGCACAGAGACTTTGGGTGGGTTTATTACCATTTAAATTTTCTAAGGACAGGGGCGCCTGGGTGGCTCAGTTGGTTAAGCGGCTGCCTTCGGCTCAGGTCATGATCCCAGCATCCTGGGATCGAGTCCCACATTGGGCTCCTTGCTCAGCAGGAAGCCTGCTTCTCCCTCTGCCTCTGTCTGCCTGTGCTCACTCTCTCTGACCAAAAAAAAAAAATTTTCTAAGGACAATGAGAATTATTATTATCTACACTCAATGATGTTCTTATTGTCCCATTCTTGGTATTTCGCTGCTCAGAGTGAAATCTGTCATTGAAGTACCATCTGTAAAGATGAGTTTGTTGCCTTAAGTATATTTAACCTACTTCAAGAAAAAATTTTTAACATGAATATTAACTGAGGACCTACTGAGTACATGGTAGTATGCTTTATGTTTTACCCACACAGATTGTATGCACATGAACTTGGCTAACTTAAAGTCAATCATATTTACTCATTAAAGCCATTTCAGCAGGATTTTAAAAAGATTTTATTTATTCATTTTAGAGAGAGAGAGAGAGAGAGAGCATGAGCTCCAGAGTGGGGAGAAATAGAGGGAGAGGGACCAAACTGCTACGCCTGACACAGGACTTAATCCCACAACCCTGAGATCATGACCTGAGCTGAAATCAAGAGTCAGCCACTCAACCAACTGAGCCATACAGATAACCCTCAGCAGGATTTTTTAAAAGCTGTTTTGTTAGCACTTATTGTGTGTATATATGTAAATGTTTAAATAAGAATGACACAAAGTCATGCATATTCCATTTTTCAGGATTCTCACTAACTCAGATTGGCCTTCTCCCTGTGTGTTCTAGGTAAATAAGATTGTATTCTAAATCAACACTTAGAAAAGTTTTTAAAATATTAACAGATACATAAACATTAACAATTTAAGATCTCTTGCTATTAAATTTCACAAATCATGTGGGTGTCAGATTCATATGTTCTATTTTTACAAGCAACAACCTCAAGAGAACAAATTTTAACTCTGATATCAATCTTTTTCAGACATTCACAAGATCCACATAATCTCAAATCTGCCCTCTCATAATCTTGTAGCTACACACATGCACAAATTTTCTGATTATGTGATGCTGGTACTCTTGAAAAGACTTTTTAACTTAAGAAAATCTGGGATGCCTGGCTGGCTCAGTTGTTAGAGCTTACGACTCTTGATCTTGGGGTTATGAGTTCAAATCCCACAATGGGTGTAGAGTTCACTTAAAAAAAAATCTGACTTACCTCAAAAGATGTTTTGGAGTGGGATATGATGCCAACGACAGCCACGTTAGAAGTAGGTATATCTGGCAAGAAAGTGACATAGAAGGCTTAAACCCAGTTAATTTCTTCCACTCCTGTTTTATATTTTTTCTATTGCTGTGGAATAGCAATTTTCCTATTGCATGGAACTTCCTCACCCACAAAATTCCCTCTGGTTAGTCACCTGGTCTTCAGAAACAGTACCTGCTCTGTTTATAACTCCAGTATTCCCCCAACCTCTCCTATTGATAAGAATCCTGGGGCAGTTAAAAACAAAAATGCCACTTTCCTATAGATTCGATTTTAATTTGCTTGAGGTGAGGCTCTAGAATCTTATTTTAAAAAAAGAGTCCCTCAATGTGGTTTTAATTTGAATCTCCCTGATGGCTAGTGATGATGAACATTTTTTCATGTCTCTGATAGCCATTTGTATGTCTTCATTGGTGAAGTGTCTGTTCATATCTTCTGCCCATTTTTTGATATGATTGTCTGTTTTGTGTGTGTTGAGTTTGAGGAGTTCATTATAGATCCTGGATATCAACCTTTTGTCTGTACTGTCATTTGCAAATATCTTCTCCCATTCCGTGGGTTGCCTCTTTGTTTTTTTGACTGTTTCCTTTGCTGTGCAGAAGCTTTTGATTTTGATGAAGTCCCAAAAGTTTATTTACACTTTTGTTTCCTTCGCCTTTGGAGACATATCTTGAAAGAAGTTGCTGTGGCTGATATCGAAGAGAATACTGCCTATGTTCTCCTCTAGGATTCTGATGGATTCCTGTCTCACGCTGAGGGACTATGGACTCTGAAAAACAATCTGAGGGGTTTGAAGTGGCGGGGGAGGTGAGGGTGGGAGGTTGGGGTACCAGGTGGTGGGTATTATAGAGGGCACGGATTGCATGGAGCACTGGGTGTGGTGAAAAATAATGAATACTGTTATGCTGAAAATAAATAAAAAATAAATTAAAATAAATTAAAAAATAAAAAAGAGTCCCCAAGTGATTCCTACAGGCAAGTTTAAGAACAAGCTAGAGGCCTGCCAGAGCTCTTCACAGTCCTCTAAACTGATCAGCCTCAAGGGCTGGTCCTCCGCTGGGTGTCAGGGGTGTTTGAAAGCAAGAGCAGGACCCGTTTGGAGAAAGCTGAATGCCACCCTATCTACCTCTGTTTTCAATACCCTAAATTTACCTAATTTAAATTTAATTTTGAGTACGTGCTGTGAAGTAGAATACCACCAGGGGGCAGCATAGAGATGACAAATTATACACGTTTGGGGTTGGTTTGTTTTTTTTTAACTTCACCATATAAAATGGTCACATGTACATTTTAGGGGAACTCAGACCACCCAAAAAAAAGGGGGGAGTGGGGCTTTACACTTAGAAGATACTGGTAGGGGCTCCTGGGTGGCTCAGTGGGTTAAAGCCTCTGCTTTTGGCTCAGATTATGGTCTCAGGGTCCTGGGATGGAGACCTGCATCGGGCTCTCTGCTCAGCAGGGAGCCTGCTTCCTCCTCTCTCTCTCTCTGCCTGCCTCTCTGCCTACTTGTGATCTCTTTCAAATAAATAAATAAAATCTTTAAAAAAAAAAAAAGAAGAAGAAGAAGAAGAAGATACAGGTAAAAGATGTTCCACATAATTTCAATGTATTTTTTTCTCTCACTGGCTGTCTTTACTGCAACCATTGTAGACAAAAAAGTTCCCCTGAAGTAGCATTGCTCATCGAACCAAAAATGGTATTGGACTACAAAGACTCCAGGTAAACCATAGTGATCTTCCAGTTCGTATGTAGTTTCCACTAGCATTGGAACTGGGTGCTTTTCAATGGTGTTATCAACACTTTAGAGTTCTCTAAGTGGGGTAAAAGGCAGTGGATAACAGTGTGATCCAACTTTGCCAAGGCTTTTTGGTTTTGTTTTTGTTTTTACACTTTTTTAAAAAGTAGTATTTTATTTATTTATTTGGCAGAGAGAGAGAGAGAGCTCAAGTAGGCAGAAGGAGAAGGAAAGCAGGCCCTCCGTAGAGCAGGGAGTCCAATGTGGGATTCAATCCCAAAGGGAGATGCTTAACTGACTGAGCCACCCAGGCACTCCGCTTTTTTCAAGTATAACTGAAATGTTGTCAACACTTGTCAGAAAACTATACTCCCCCCACACATCCATGTCATCCATAATCCCAAATTTTCTTGACCCATCCAATCACTTTTTCCCTTCCAGTCCACATTTCTTCCTTCTGGAAATGTTAAAGAAAGATCCTCTAGCAACCCAGGTAGCTTCTACAAAGATCACTTCCAAGGGCTTTTCTCCCTCTGAAATTCCACCATTAGCATAAGGAAGCACTGAAATCTGAGGGATGACCTGAAGAAAGTTAACCTATTCCCAGCTTCTCAAATTAGATATGCACGCCCTACCTAAGATATTTCTTGGTCTCAGAAAAGCATGATCCAGGCTCTGGGGCAATTCCATGACTTAGGTTTGGAAGTTTTTCAATTCCACAATTTCCACCTTTTAGCTAGAAAAGCAGAAGGGGAGGAGGAGGCAAGAATGACAAACAGGGGCTCCAGCGTGGCTCAGTCCTTAAGCATCTGCCTTCCAGCTCAATCATGACCCCAGGGCCCTGGGATCCAGTCCCCCATCCCTGGCTCCGCAGGGAGTCTGCTTCTCCCTCTCCCTGCTTGCTTTCCCTGCTATGCTCTCACTCTCTGTCAAATAAAATCCTGGGGCACCTGGGGGGCTCAGTCCATTACACAGCTGCCTTCAGCTCAGGTCATGATCCCAGGGTCCTGGGATAGAGCCTCACATCAGGCTCCTTGCTCAGTGGGGAGCCTGCTTCTCCCCAGCCTGCCATTCCCCCTGCTTGTGCCTGGTCTCTTCTTCTCTCTCTCTCTCTCTCTCTCTCTCTCTCTCCCCTTTGCTCTTTCTGTGTTAAATAAGTAAAATCTTTTAAAAATTAAGTAAATACAAATAAATAAATAAAATCTTAGAAAAGAATGACTAAAACATTCCTGGGAGGCCAAATGGGCCTAAGCAAAAACCAAATACCTTCAGAAGAGGTAGGAGAACTGGAAATCCAGTTTCTCTGCAGAGCCAGAAGCTACACTGGACTGTGTTCTAGAAAGGAGCGTTTCCAAACTTTTCAAATACCTTAACAAAAATGTCAGGACCCCACGGCTGTATTTTCAGCATGAACTGGTGGAGACTGAAAATAAAAGCTAGGAGTTCAGAAACTGCCTGCCTTAGTGACGTGTTCCACTACTCACGGCAGTACTTGCAGACATTAGAGTTGTACATATATATGTGTGAAGACTCTTCAAACCTGCAGAGAATATTTGTGGGTACGTCCAGAATCCTCACCCACTCCACTGACCCCACCTGCTAACCCAGACACATAGCGCTATAACAGACACTCTCAGAGAGGTTGATACCATCGCCAAGGGGAGAAATCTTACTACTCGTATAAAGCACAACTACACATAACGTCCATAAACAGCTATACAGTTTATCCCTGATATCTGAACCTCACAGCGGTGGGAGGGGAAGGAGGTGAAGGGGCGGCGGTGATTCGTGACCAAAATGTCGGAAAAGCTCTCCTAAGAGGCCGATCACGGAAGGTGGGGGGAAGGTGGGGAAACACTGTCCTGCAGGGGTCCTGGGCAGAGACTATTCATCAAATGAAGGTCCTGAGAGGCATTTTCCTCCCAAGACAGCACACGGAGGGTCAGTGGTCTCTGATTCTGTCAAGATCTGGGCCAGACAGCGGTGTTTCCCTGCCATTCGCTGCCTCAAAGGATGCCCTGTGCCGACCTAAGGAAAAACTGGCGAAGAGCTCTGCAAACTGCAAAGCCCGGCACCAAAGCCAGAGGAGGCTTCTTTGCCGGCAACTGTAGGAAACCCTAGCGGGACCCTTTGGGCCTCCGCACTTGTTGCTTCCCCGGGGCGCCCGTCCGCCTTCACCTCACACCTTCTCTTTGTGAAACCCTTCTCTTCACATGAGCACACGCGGGCCCCCTGACTGGGCCGCGCGACCCCCTCACCCACGCCATGACGCGGGCGCGCTGTGTTGGAGCCCTGCTGGCGGCGCAGCCTCCGACCCCTGCCCGGCTCCCGCCGCCAGTCGGACCAGCCCAAGCCGCGGTTTCCTAGACAGCCGCGCCGCGGCTCGGGAGCCGCCACAGTAAGCACTCGCCGGTGAACCGCGTGAGGCAAGGGCGCAGGCGCCGACCGGCGAGCTGCTGGAGCGAGGCCGCGCACGCGCGCCCCCGAGCGCGGTGGGCGGAGGAGCCCAGGGAGCGGCAGAGCCGCGAGGGGGCGGGGGGAGGGGGGACCGGACAGGGGAGCCCCGGGAGCGCGAGCTGCAACCGGCGCCAATGCAGAGCCTAGCGAATCCCGAGCCCAGGCAGCAGGTATGTGTCTTCGAAGCCGGCCGTGGCCAGGGCTTCCCCTCCTCTATGTCGGGGTCCTGTGGCCAGGGCGGGGGTGGGGGCCGGTCAAGGTTTGCAGGGTGCGCGTCCGGGAGGGCTAGTATCTTACCACTGACCTTCATCCTGGCTCGCTGAGGGAAGCAGGAGGAGGGTGTGTGGGGAAATCCAGGGCTTCAGCTCCAGCCTGGGGAATCTGCTTCTTGTCACATGCTTCTTATTTATTTTTGCAAACTGCTCTGGTTGGGGTCCAGCTGCAGATGCTTTAGCTCCCGTTCTTTGCCTCCGTGTGCCATCTTGCATTTATTAATAAAACATGCAAGCTGGGGTGTGGAGGGGGGAGGTGGATTGCTGCTGGGGGGAATCCCATTGCAGTATGGGTTGAGTGGCGCCTATTTTCAGTGTTCAGGCATGGTACTGAGGTGGAAATTCCACACCCTGGGCATTTGTGGCTTGCTTGGTCGTGAGCACTTACTAGTGGGCTTCCCTCATTTGTCTGGAGGCGCTACAGCGGCAGGTTGGGCTGTCAAGAAAGCATGGTGGGCATTCAGTATCAGGCCAGAATCCCCTTCAGGGGACAGGTGCACACAGTACCCTGCTTGCTAACTTGCCAAGGACGCTTAAACCCAGAACATCGTTTCCGTGATTACTGAGAAGAGGCCTTGAACAGAATCCTCCAGACTTGCATACTCAAACTCGTTAAGGTTTTGCATCTGAAGAGGACTAAAGCTTGCCACCTGTTGGAAGTCAGACCCCATGAAATCCTCCATAATCTAGCCCACCAATCCCTGTTTCAGTCACTAATACATAGCAATAGGCCCATCCTGGTTCTTCCTATCTTCTTTAATATTGCTTGTCATTTCTTTTAAAATTTAATCCATGATTTTATGTTCCATATGTTATAAATTACATTATTTGTATAACATCAACAAAATTTGTATAACATTGTATCGAAAAGACTGAATTTCTTTTCAGTGTCCCGGTTAACCGAGTGTCCCGGTTAACCGATTTCCTAGCTTTTCACCTTGCTTCAAGCAGCAGTCCAAAAAAGTGGAATATATGTAACTGATTACCTTTCTCTGCCCCCCCCCACCATGCCATGGTAAGAAGACTAGTACAAGCTGGAAGCATAAAATGGAAATGCG
The DNA here is from genome assembly GCF_009829155.1 of Mustela erminea. Classification (NCBI taxonomy): domain Eukaryota; kingdom Metazoa; phylum Chordata; class Mammalia; order Carnivora; family Mustelidae; genus Mustela; species Mustela erminea. Next base: position 28,666,914 of record NC_045618.1, read on the forward strand.
TATCACAAAACATTGGGGTATGGCGGCAGAACTAAGTGCTTGTAAACTATAGTCAGTGTGCCACATCTAATCATGAGGACACATTGTTGAATGCTCATATGTGCCAGGTACGGAGCTAAAGGGTACTTGTGCATGATCTCGTTTAATCTTCACAACAAACCTATTATCTCCATGTTGAAGGTGAGGAAGGTGAGACTAAGAAAGGTCAGCTAACTTGCCCAAGGTCACACAGCCCAAAATCAGAATAAGGATGCAAACTCAAGTGTATCTGATTGCTGGGGGTGGAGGGGCATTGGGAGGGAACTTTACCCCTGGTGCTGCCCCTGCATCTATATAGTAATTAAGATCAAGTTTCTGCATAAACATACATGCTTGGATCTGATTTTTTCCATTTCATAGATTCCACATCCCTCTTTGTGGATTTTTAGAAACGGAATCGGCTGTTTTAGAATGGGTCTGTATGGAATTTTTTGAGGTGGCACTGAGCCTATAAAAAATGGTGTCCTAGACACGTTTCCATTTAACTTTCTCAAACAAGCAATTAAGCTCAAAAAAAGTTGTTTCCCTTCAGATTTAAATTCATAAAATGTATGTGCATCAGATAGAATGAGTCACTCATGTTTTTCATTCTTGCATCCCACTCCAGTCTTCTTGCCACCTTGCAGACTGGCTTCTGGTGTCAGTGCCAGTCATTAAAAACAACATTGTCTAACACACTCCTGTGTGAGTGCCTTGATGGGGTGAAGGAATGCAGACCAGTCATGGCCCATAATCCAGTCTCTATGATAGTAGCAATTATTCACTTGAAAATCTTGTAATCCATGCATTCAACTATGGATGTCTACTTCATCTTGTTCTACAAGTGCACTATCATAATACAAATATTGGATTTTGCTCCACATTCCAGTAGTTCTCATAAACTTAGAAATTGCTACAGTTGCATCTTCAATGGAAAATCCACTCAATGGGGCTACAGACTTTTGTATCCAGGACATGTATTTATAACGGTAGTGAGAAAGGTAAAGGTAGATGTAAGGGATTACTTGAAATATCCCATGGAAATTAATAGCTTTGAATTATAAATTGATGGCTAATATTAAGTAGGAAATATAAGACTCTCTTATAAATTCTGTAAGCTCTGTTTTTTTTTTCCCCCCCCTTGGGCAGTATGACTGGTTTTAGAACACCATGATCTTACTTTTTTCATTATACTTTGTTGTGTTGACAGTAAAGCAATTTACATAGCCATTTTGCCTCATGGAAAACACTGGGTTTTAGAAGAGCATATTCCCCAGTGCTTATAGAAATGCTGAGATGGAGTCTTTCCACCCTGAGGATTTCCAGTCTATGATCAGATAAACTCAAGAGGAGTCCTGATGTTACTGGTGAAGCAGCAGAAAGCAAAGAGAGGTATTGCTTGATTTCTGGACAGGATCTCGGTTGTCCAACATAGACCATCACTATTTTCTTCAGTCAGAAATCTCTTAGTTAAAAAGCATCCAAGAAGTAGAAGTCTACTCTATTCCATTCAAGCAAAATTGTATTTAATGCAAAGCTGAGTATCCTTTTGGGTGCAATGGTCAATATGAGGCATGTAAAAATGTTTCTGGACTACATTTTTTTTTTCCTTGAATCATATATCTAAACTGGGGAAAGCCGTATGGTCAACTATGGATGTGAAGCATTATTTTTTCCCCTCACCAACTGTCTTTTGGGGTTTTTTGGAAGTGAGGAAAATAACTGAAATTTTTCCAGGAAATGGGTAGCATGCATTGCAACGAATGATTGTAATGCACATTTTAATGCATCCTTGAGTAAGACACTGGGAACTGGCTTATGTATCTCTCTTTGACCAACCTCGTAAGCTACTTAGTTGTGAAATGTGTTTTTGTTATAGTATGCTTAACTTAGTATTCTTTAAAAAGAGATGTGTTTTTTTTCCAGTGTCAACAATCTTGAATCATAAAAGGAGTTCAGTCAGCTTAATTCAAGATACTTTATTTTCATGGGTCTCTTTTTCTTTCCTTAGTGGCAGCCGTTGCAAGAGTTTTAATTTTATTAAGAAAATGGTTCACGGGGCACCTGGGTGGCTCAGTGGGTTAAAGCCTCTGCCTTAGGCTCAGGCCATGATCTCAGGGTTCTGGGATCGAGCCCCGCATAGGGCTTTCTGCTTGGCACGGAGCCTGCTTCTTCCTTTCTCTCTCTGCCTGCCTCTCTGCCTACTTGTGATCTCTGTCTGTCAAATAAATAAATAAAATCTTTAAAAAAAAAAAAAAGAAAGAAAAAAAAGAAAATGGTTCACAAAACAAACTGAGGGTTGCTGGGGGGAGGGGGTTTGGGAGAAGGGGGTGGGATTATGGACATTGGGGAGGGTATGTGCTTTGGTGAGTGCTGTGAAGTGTGTAAACTTGGTGATTCACAGACCTGTACCCCTGGGGATAAAAATATATGTTTATAAAAAATAAAAAATTAAAAAAAAAAAAAGAAAATGGTTCACAATCCATGAGTTAATCCATCCCCTTTCCAACTGGGACCAGAGTTCACAGTTGCTGGCCAGGCATACTCCCATAGGACCTTCATCTGTGAACCCTGTAACTCCCTTTGGCCTTATTTGCACCCAGTTTCCCCACAAAGAAGGTGTAAGGATTCCTAAAGTCAGGTCCCATGAGACAGGCCTTGCTTGGATAAGTGAGGTAGAATAGTGGCTACTTGATACTGATCTAGGAGGATCAGGGAATCACTTCTCCTGCAGCAACACTAGCCTATATTGTGATTTCTACTTGTAAAGATAGTGTGTACCCGTTGTAAAATGCTTAAGCATTACATAAATATAGAAGGTAGGAAGTCCATGGCTAGAATCATTAGTCATCTTAATAGCAATAGTCAGTAAATAATTTGCTGTGAAGTTTATATTTTTTTAAGCTTTAATATCTTTTTTTTTAAGATTTTATTTATTTATTTGTCAGAGAGAGAGAGAGAGAGAGAGAGAATGCACACAGGCAGAGTGGCAGGCAGAGGCAGAGGGAGAAGCAGGCTCCCTGCTGAGCAAGGAGCCTGATGTGGGACTTGATCGCAGGACATTGGGACCATGACCCGAGCCGAAGGCAACCACTCAACCAACTGAGCCACCCAGGTGTCCCTGAAGTCTATATTTTTTAATGTGGATACTGAGTTGTTACTGTTTGCCAATAATACTATGTATGGATGATATGATTTGCAGGGTTTTTTTCTTTTTCTTCCATAGGGTTATTTATCTTGCTCCCTTAGAGGCCCATGAATGGCATACACTTTATTCAGCCACAGTAGGAACTAGATGAGAGGAGCCTTGTAACCAGGGGAAGAGGCAAGGGACTAATGTGTGGTGGGTAAGAACTGGGCGTGATCCATGTCCTGTGATAGGTGTTTTTACATTCTGTATCTCATTTAACCCTTTGCAATTACCCTTCATGTTTAACTATGTATAGATGAGGAGAGAGTCCAAGGTCCATGAGATTTAAGGCGCCAAGCTAAGATTCAAGCCCAGATCACTGTGGCTCAGATTCAGGGCTTTTTCTTTCAGAATGAAGAGCACACTGCCTCTGCCCTTCCACACTGACCTCCTAGCTGTTCCCCTGCCTCAGAGCCTTCACACTAGTGGTTTTCTCTCCTGGAATGCTCATCCCACAGACAACTGCTTTGTTTGCTCTCTTGAACCTCCTTTTGGCTTTGCTCAAAGTCTGACTACTCCTTTATAAAACTAAGCACTCTCCCAAAAGCATTCTTTGCCTTCCTCTCCATTTTGTTTTCATTCATAGTCCCTCTTCTAGTTTACCCTATAAGTTGGTTGTTTTATTTACTGTCCATGTCCCCAGATAATGAATGCTCCATTTTGTCTCTTTTGTTCACTTCAGTCCAGAACCTTGATGTTGTGGAAAAGAACTGACAAGTCACTGTGGCAATCTTGAATCTTTTTAGCCTCCTACCCTCCTTGTTTTTGTTAGCCCTTACACTTCCCCATAGTGAGCAGTGAAGCTCTAACATGCAAAGACTCTATGTGCGTGTTTGGGGGAATAACAGGTGAAGTAGAGAGGAATCAGAAGCGATCTTGTCTTAGATTAGTGTCAGGGAGAGAGAAACCTCCTCCCTGGTAGACAAAGGAGGATGGAAAGAAAGTCACCTGAGGGCTGAGGTGTGGCATAAGGCAGCTAAAAGTACATGGTGGGGAGAGGGGGTGGGAATGGCCAGGAACGAAGAGGAGGCCTATTCAGGTTCCCCTCTGTTTGGCATACATACTTTTGTTGAAGACATCCAAAGGAGAAGACACCAGATTCCACCAACTTTCCTAGTGACCTACGTTACTAGAAAGGAAAAACAATCTATGGACATTCACACAGGTAGATTAATCACTGCACTACCAGCATCAAACTGTTGCACTTTTTAAAGATTAAATACCTGTTGGTATCTTTCCCGTTTAAGCCAGAGTGTGAGAGTTCATTGCCAAAGCACTTAGCTCGCGAGTCTGAGTTTTGGCAGGAAGCATGTTCCAACAGCATCACAGTCTGAGATTCTTTTGGCCCAAGCAGTCCCAGACTCCTGGTTACCTCGCATACATCTTTTGTTTGCAGGAGTTCTTGGGCCCAAGCAAAATGTTGGGTATGGGGGGAAGAATTCAGATTGAGAACATTTTAGAGTTGAGTACACTGGGGTGCTGGACGGAGTTTATGGTTATAGGATAATGTCAGTGAAACTGCTCCTCAGCCACAGGAAGCCCTCCGTCTCCTCCTCCTCACCTTCTCCTCAGTGGCCTTAATTGCTACCCTAGGCAGTCTGAATTACCCGCTTGTGGAGAATTCCCCTTCCAAAAAAATGTAGCCTCCCTAAAACTGCTTTTGATTTGTCATGAAAAGTACTCAGTAGCTAGAGCAGGGGCTGATAACTCAGGTTCCCACAGCTGATTAAAGCAAAGAATTTTAATAAGTATTCTGCCCTTTGCAGCCCAGGTTTTGGGAAGTCCGGGCTGCAATCAGGCAGCTGTTCTCGGGATTTCTGTCTAAAACCATAACACACACATTGCTTTTGGCTGCTCTCTCTTGGCTCAGAACAGGTCTGAAATGAATTATTTCATCTGTGATTCCCTCATGGTCTCCTACCTTAGTTTCCAAACTGCCATCAGGCCCTGCCAATACAGTATATAAGGTCAAGAGGTCAAGTAACTTTCTCCATAACAATGCCCCTCAGGCAGTTAAATCTTTGCATTGTACCTCAACTTGATGCAGTATTTTTAATGAATAATTTCGGTGACACTTGCTAATTCTCCTTTAACTATGCCTGCTGAAATGTGTTAGTCTTGCCCTTCCAAACAGAGAACAGGGTGAAATATATATAGTCCCTTAAGTAAAGAAAGTGTTCCACTGTTTGGGGGCATAGTCTCAAAAGAAAATGTTGGGAGTTTCTCTCCCATCTCTTGCCTGTCCTTTCATTGTCCATTTTCTTTCCTGGTGCTCTCTCTGCTGTCAGTCCTCCCATAATGTCCTACAAGGAACCACTGTCCCTACCCCTCTACTGAAACGGAACTCTTAAAGGTGACCCATGATTGCCTAATCACAGATCCAATGGCTGTTTCTCAGATTTCGTTCCTGATGGCTCAGCAACATCTGAGCCTATCGACTTCTACTCCTTGAAATGCTCTATTGGCAGCACCCTCCCAAAGGTGTCTGGTCGATTCCTCTGCTTTCATCATTCCTATCCTATCGAGAGGCAGTCTGGAGAAGTGGTTAAGAGTGTGGACTCTGGCCTTTATGGGTTTGAATCCTGGCTCTTATACTTGCTAACTGTGTGACTTGAGTTATTTAACCCCCCTGAGCCTCAGTCTCTTCATCTGTAAAATGGGAGGAAGAGTAGCTAAGTCATAGAGCTGTCAGGAAGAAATTAAATGAATGTGCCTTGTAAAGAGTAAGCACTTAGTAAACGCGGTCTTTCGTCACTATAACTTCCTGTTTAGATACCTTCAGAGGCTCCCTTGTTCTCTGCAGGATAAAACCTTAACTTTAACTCTTAACTAGCTTACTTACTGCCCACAGCCTTTCCTAGTGTGTGCCCACCTCCAAGCCCTTATCCATGCAGTCTGCACTTGAGGACCACCTTCACCCCTTCCAGCTCTGCCCCTCCTTCCCTGGCCAGAGGAGGGAGAGTACTGAGGGCTGCGCCCACCTGCTTCAAGGCCCTGAGCACACAGGCCATGTGTAATGGAAGCTATCCTCTCTTAGGCACTGAGCCTCTCTCTCTCAGGCAAATTATAAATTACTTAAGGACACTAGCTGTGATTTATACTTTTTCAAAATATCCTTCTCAGCACTTAGCGTTATATACATACTAGGAATTTAACTCCCATCTTCTAGCTGCCAAAACATGATAGTTTTTCTGGGTCCTTCTAGAATTATTTTTCCTCCTAAACTGAAACTTGTATTGATCAGTCCTAAAGCCTATATAAGCTTTATGTGGGAAAATTGAGTCAAACTACAGGGAGAGTTAACCACATCAGAACCTTTTGGAATGAGGAGGGATATATAGAAATCACTAAAATAAAGGGAGCACAGGGAGTAACTTAACTCCTTTTAAAAGGAGTTTGACATTCTCCCAACCTGTGAAGCTGTCAGGATTTTCTACAGTGTTTGGGACTTCTTCCTGTCTTGATGCCATCCCTTCCAAGCAAAATGAGTGCCCATTGCATTACTACCTCCACCCCAGCTGTGATCATAAAAAATGCCTCCAAACATTGCCAAATGTCACTTAGGGTACACGAAATCATCCCCATTTGAAACCCACTGCTCTATAGGACCAATCCAGAAAACTCAGTATGTTCCCATTTCACACAATATCAGAATTTGGACAGTGTGGATCAAATGAAGATGACAATTACAGTAGATGTGAAAAATCAATTTGGGTTCGAAATTACTAACATAGAGAAAATTTAGCATCTACTGATCTTTAGTACATAACCCCATTGTACATTGGAAATGTGGTTAAGTGGAAAATGCATTGAATACATCTAGCCTACCCCTGGACATCATTGTTTACTGCAGCCCACCTTAAACATGCTTAAAATACTGACCTTAGCCTACAGTTGGGTAAGATTGTCTAATGCAAAGCCCATTTAATAAGGCAGTGTGGACTATCTCATGTAATTTATTGAATACAGTAGGTGAACAAAGTACTGGTTGAATGGGTACCGAATGGTTGTAAACGTGTTGGTTGTTTCCCCTGGTGGTCTTGTGGCTGACTGGGAGCTGCCACTCACAGCTGCTGCCCAGCAGCAGGACATATCATCCTGCATATCACTAGCCTGGGAAAAGAGCCAAATTCAAAATCCGAAGTACGATTTCTACTGAATGCATACTGCTTTTGCACCATCATGAAATCAAAAGATCATGGGCTAAGCCATTACAATTGGGGGACCCTTTGTATAAGCAGTTATGGATTCTGTCATGAATAGGGAGAAGTAAACCAATAAAGTAGTTACAGAAATTCAGACCATCTTCCCCCTACAGGACTTGGGTCTAAAGACAACAACTCCAAAGCAGTGCTCCAATCATTCTTAGAATATTTTTGTTGGAATTGTATTTAAGTCCCCAAACTACTTTTCTACTTTTGACAATAAGTATATTAAATCAAAAAATAATGATTGGAGAACTCTTAGTTGATCACTATTGGAGGGAATTACATTTGAACTGAGGGAAGCTGACTCTCCCTAGCAGAGGCTGCTTCTGACCCCAAAGCTGCCCTGAGACAGCGCATCAGGGGCTTCAGGGATGAAGTAGGAATGACTAGGGACTCTGTGCTTTGGTGAATGGCCCCACTTGCTCAGGATCCTTTGTGCTTGTTAGATAATCGAGCTGTAGACGTCTGATTTAAAGCCCACCTCCAATTGACATTCACCATTATGCTCCGTCTAAATATAGTAGTGCAGAATACATGGCTTCCCCAAAGGCTGAAAGCAACAGTTAAACATAGTACTTTCTTAGGGGGCCGGGGCAGGGAGCAGAGAAAACATTAAGGCTCCAACCTTGGGAGAGACCTGCTGTGGCCAGAGACCACCCTTCGCCTGTATCTGCCTTTGAAAAGGGAGAGCATACAGACCTTCAAGATGATCCCTGACCAATAGTCTAGAAATAGGCCCTGTGCAGTGTCTTGAATCCGGGAGGCAAAGTACAATTACTCCTTCTACAGACAATGGTGAACATCTGTGTTCCAGGCTCGTGCCAAGAAACTCCAGTAACCATGATGGCCTGAATTGTGTGCCCCTTCAAATGCATATGTTGAATCCTTAACCTCCAACATGACTGGAGATAAGGTCTTCAGAAGATACTTAAGGTTAAATGAGGTCATAAGGAAGCCTTCTAAGAAGAGGAAGAGAGGGGCACCTAGCTGGCTCTCTCAGAAGAGCTTGTGACTCTTGATCTCAGGATCATGAGTTCAAGCTCCATATTGGATGTAGAAATTACAAAAAGTAATAATAATGATTTTTTTTTAAAGGGGTAGAAGAAGAGAATGAAAGATTTCTCTTTCATTCTCTTCACCCTTTGAGGACACAGTAAGAAGGTAGCCATCTGCAAGCTGGGAAGAGGGTTCTGACCAGAATCTGACCATGCTGGTGCCCTCACCTTGGATTTCTAGCCTCCAGAACTGTGAGAGAAAAAAAAAATCATTGTTGTTTAAGTAATTCTTGTTGTTTAAGTCATTCAGTATGCCTTTGTTTTCACAGCCCCAGCTAACACATTCTGCATCCTTGTTGTATAGACAAGGAAACTGGGCCCAGAGAGGCAAATGACTTGCCCAAGGTCAAGTTACTAGTTAGTGGCAGATCTAAAACACAGACCTAGTTTTCCTGACTAGTCTGTTGTACATTCCCCTTTTTGTACCACCTCAGGTCATATAGGCTTCTGTTCATTATCTCTAGAACCTGTGGTTCATTTCTTCTGTGAATATCAGGGTCCTTATACCTGCCCTGTTTATCTCAGGATTGTGATAAGGATGGATTAAATGGTACAAAAAAGACAATGTAAGTTTCTAAACAGAATATTTTACAGATGTAGGTATCACTCAACTCAGATTTTGCCTGATTATCAGGAATCTTTCTACCTTTGAAAATTGTTTTTTTTTTTTTAAACACCTGAAACCTAGTCTTAATTGCTGAAATGAGGTAGTTCTTGAAAGTGTAACCAGAAAGCTCTGCAGTCTAGAGACAAATGTTATAAATAAAGTCATTTATAGTTTTAACCACATTGAGGCTATTACTTGTTACTCTTCTTTCCAGAGGTAATATTCTAAATTTTGAAAAGAAGCATCAGATTAAGGCATAAGAATTTCTGGAGTCTAGCCCATACACTATTCTATACAATAGAAGTGTAACCTTGGACAAGTCACTTCACTCTTCTGAGTCCTGGTGTCCTTTCTTGTCAAATAATGAGATTAGGCTTTGTGGTTTAGGGATCCCAGGATAATTCCTCTGAACCATGCAATGCCTTAAGACAGCAGGACAAAATAATTCACCCAGTGATCTTGCTTTACAAATTATACTTCAGTTATAGTTGTTGGAAGAGTCAAACATAGATGAATGGCATTTGGCAAGAGTACATCTGAAACCCTTAATTATACACTGTAGGCAGCTCTGAAGCTTGGTCTGTGTCAAAGACACCACATTATCCAGTGACACAGTGCAGAGACATTTGGAGTCATTGCAACAGCTTGTTCATCTGTGGCATGATTGGCCTGCATCGGGTAGCATCCACAGTTTGCATTTGAAAATCTGACCCTCTTATACTGAGATTAAAAGACCTCCTGTCCAGTTCCTTTGGAAATGAATCTATTAAAATTGATGACACTCAGTGGGGAGTTTGGGGTTCATAGCCGGTGACACATATGGTTTATTATCAGATTTTTATGTAATTAAATACTATACGAGGTATACGTTGGCTCTCACAAAGTATATTTCTCTGGTTGGAGCAGGCTGACCCAACACCTTCCTGTTTGGCACCCAACATCTTCCTGTTTGGCTTCCTTCTTTTTCTGATCATTTTCCTTCACACACTTCAGGAAACTATCTCGGCTCTTAGAGCACTATACATATATCAGTTTTCTTGGCCAGAATCTTGCCCTTAACTTGTTCTTTGATAACAATGCCAACCACATGCTGAGTAACATTGTAGGCTCTTCCAGTTTTGCCGTGGTAATGTTTGTGGTGTGTTCCTTCTTGAACACTGCCCATCTCCTTGATGTCCACAATATCACCTTTCTTGAAGATTTGCATGTATGTGGCCAAAGGAACAACTCCTTGTTTTCTAAAAGGCCTAGAGAATGTGTAGCAGGTACCTCTCCTCTCTTTATGTTGGTCATTTTGGTGCATTACTGGAAGATGTTGGTTCCCACTAATCTTCTTGCTAGAAAATCACTTCTCTCATTTCCTGACTCTTACCAGTTACCAGTTATGTGAGAGAACGTTCCCTTCTAGCTGAATGTTAAATATCTCATCCTCCAGGAGACAGTCACCTGATTTTCTAACTCCATTGACCCAAAACAAACATCTTTTCTTGGGCCCTCTAAGAAAATCAGTGTTTTGGGGGATTTCATTTGTTTGTATTGTTTTGTTTTTCTGGCTCTGTATAGAGAACAGTCTTAGTTTGTTGTGGACTCTAACCTGCACTCTAACAATCAAGAGTTCCCCTTATATTCATCAACCAACAATTATTTAACAAAATGCCAACAATATACTATGTTATATTTATTGAGTGTTATTTGGAAAGAAAATCCCACTCAGGAAGAGTTTACTAAGTCCCAGGCAGAAATGATTCCTCTGGCTAGGGAAGGAAGAACTCAAAGGAAGACAGGATCATGAGGTGTGAAGGTCAGATAGTGTCATGGGGGGTTCCCAGGAAGGTGGGTCATTAGCTGTGCCCGAAAGGATAGAAATGATTTGAGTAGGAAGGACATAGGATAATCATGTAAGATACTTGATATCATAGTCAGAGATGACACTGATTGTGGTTACATTTATACTGACAGATTGGCCTGAAGGGATGGATTCACTGTCAGAAATAATTCACATTGAATCATGTACACATGAAACCCTATCATGCTGACTGTGCTTGAAAAGCCTGCTGTATAAAAGTTCTGGATTACCTTTTAGAATGATGTTGGTAGTATTTAGTGGTAGTGAGGTGCCTTAGAATTTGGAGATAAGATTGCTTTACTTTACCTATTCAGTCCATTTGTGTGTGACATACTGAAGATAAATCAAGATAGTTCCCAGTCTTAAAATCCACAACTGGCATTATGGTAGGCCTTAAAATGCCAAAATGCCAAAAATGTATCCACCTCACATCCTTGGAACCTGTCAACGTTGCCTTATTTGGAAAAAGGGCCTTTGCAGATGTGGTTAAGTGACAGATTTTTTAAATGAGGAGATGATCATTCTGGGGGATTACCTATCGGTGGTTGGAAAAATACTATCCCAAGTGTCCTCGTAAGAGAGAGGAAGACAGAGATTAGAAACAGAGCAGAAGAGGACATGACAGTGTGTCCACAAAAACAGAGGAAGTGATGTGGATTCAAGCCAAGGAGCACCTGAAGTGACCAGAAACTGGAAGAAGCAAGGAATGGATTCTCCCTCAGAAAGAAGCACATCTCTACTGACACATTGATTTTGGACCTTTGCCCTCCAGAACTGTGAATGTATTTCTGTCCTTTTAAACCACCAGGTTTGTGGTAATTTGTTGGAGCAGCCAGAGGAAATTCATACAGGTGGAATTAGTTATTAAGGGAACAAGGAAATTGAAAATGTGAATTTGGAAACACCCAGTACATTACTTAGGGTGACCTGGTTTGTGGACTTATGTCTCTCCCAACAGTGTTGTTTTGTTTTGTTTTGTTTTCTCTATCGTTTTCCCCATTTTGCTGCCCTTTCACTTCAATGGAAGAGTTGTTCTTCTTTTTTAAAACTACAAATCTGTGTATTCTTGATTGCGTCCCTTCCCAACTCTGTCAGAACTGTATTTACGTACTTCATCTTTTGATCTCTGTTGGCTGTGGTCCCTCAACAAATTTTAAGTTGCAGCTTTTCTTAAAAACACTCTTCCTTTGATGCTGCAGCCCACTCAGGATACATATAGTCTGTTTCCTTCAGCTGTCAACTTCTTGAACCCTTCTAAAATTTATTCATAAATGTCTATTACATACGACCTTGTGCTGGGTACAGTGACAGAAAATGGGCAGCCATCAGGACTGTCAGCAGAGGATATACTCCTGGTTCTCCTGCTCCCGTGTCTCGGGCAAGACAAGGACCAAGTCCTCAGCAACTTATGCTCTGGCCTTGCCCAGCTCTCTGTCCTCCTGTGGGACCATCACTCTGTCTTCTGTCCTTACCCACTTGCTTTCGGGTTTTTGGTTTTTTGTTTTTTTTTAACAGTCCCAAGTTCTCTCTCACCTCAAGGAGGGAACACACTTCACCTACTTAATTCCTTGTGCCTCCTTTTGATCCCAGTTCAAACATTATTTCCTCAAGGAAACCTTCCTTTCATGCCCCCTCCTCCAACCCATTTAGGACAGATTTGTCTTTTACATTCTTATAGACTCATCATTCCTTTTGTTTAGAACACTCAACTGAGTTTCTAATTTTGCATTTATTAGTATAATTACATTGACTGTCTTTTCTACTCTACCCTAAGCTGTGTGGGTTCCTAGACCATGACTGTTTTTACTCCTCGTTCAATGTGCAGTTCCTAGCATAGAGTCTGTCTAGAGGTAGGCTGTCATTCAGTCATAGAAAAATTAGGAGAGTGTCTTTCAGGAACTGGTCAAGTAGAGAGAAGCAAATAATGTATTCTAATACTTCAAGCAGAGTATTATAATGGAGTTAAACTCTGTATGTCAGGGGAGCAGGGAATAGCAGCAATTAGCTCACAGGGGTGTGGGTGCAGGTGTGAAGTAATCAGCAAACACCTCTGAAAAGATGAGCAGGCATTAGCTATGCAAATGAGGGAGAAAATGGCATTGTGGCAGAGGAAAGGGCTTGTGCAGAACTGTGAAAGAACTTCATGAGTTGAGGGAACTGGTATGAATGGAGAGAAGGGAGCATGTCGAGAAATAGCTAGAGATGGGACTGGACAATTGGGATGGAAAATGGAGGGCCTCGGCTATGTCGTGTGGAATTTGAACCTGTGTGGAAAAAGCCAGAGACAAGTTTAAAGTCGGCAAATAGTATGACAAATTTGCATTTTTTTAAATGTCTTTTGACAACTGGGACTCTCATATGTGACTGGTGGAATAATAAAATTGTATAACCACTCTGGAAAGCTGTTTGGCAGCTTCTTATGAAGTTCAGCATACACCTATCCTACAAACTGGCAATTCTACTCCTAGATATTTACCTAACATTAAAACTATATACTCAAAAAAGACTTTTACAGAACTGCTCATGACAACTTTTTCATAAGAGCCCAAACTGGAAACAACTCAATTTTTCATCAACAGGTGAATGGAAAAATAAATTCTGGTATATCCATGCAGTTGGACACTCCTCAGCAATATAAATGGGCAAACTACTGATAAACACAATAAGCTAGATGAACCTCACAGAAATTATGTTAAACTAAAGAATCCCCACACAAAATAATCTATGCCATGTGATTTTAAGAACAGGCAGAACCAATCTCTGGTACTAGAAATTAGGATACTATTTGCCTCTGGGTATCAAGGGTTCGACTGCAGGGAGTCATCAGGGAACTTTCTGGGACAATGGAAATATTCTGTATTTCAGTTGGGATGAGAATTCTGTTCAAACCAGCCAAGCTGTACACTTTTAATGTGTGTGTTTTATTGTGTGTAAATTATGCATCAATTTTTTTTACATGAAAGAGAAAAAAGACATCTTTGGAAGCAGGGTGGAGAATGCTGGAAGACAGGATTGAGACTTGACTTAGGGCGATTTTAATAATGCAGCTGAGAAATTTTAGGGCCAGGATTTAAGCAGTGGTAGTGGGTAGTAGATTCTTTGGTAATAGAGGTATAATCAGTGGAAATTGAGAAGGAGGTGTTGGGGGGAGAGTTTTGGTTGCAGGAGATGAGTTGAGTTTTAGAAATGTGAGGTTGTTGTACCTCTGGGGCATTTATACAAGCAATGGGCAGAACTAAATATGGCTTAGGTCATGATCCCAGGGTCATGGGATAGAGCTCCACATCAGGCTCTGTACTCAGTCCAAGGTCTGCTTGGGGTTCTCTTCCTCTCCCTCCCCCCCTCCCCCTGCTCATGCACACCGTTTATCTCTCTTTCTCTCTTTCTCTCTCTCTCTGTGTCTCTCTCAAATAAATAAAATCTTTTAAAAATAAAAATTAATTAATTAATTAAAGAATCTGGATCTAAAGCCTGGGGAGACTCCCTGACTGGAGATAAGTATGTGGGTTTGCCTAGGGGTAGGCATCATTGAACTTGTCATGAATAGGAGAGTTTATCCAGTAAGCAGAGACAAGAGCTAAAAACAGAACCCTTGAATCCTTGACATTTAGAGGGTGATAGAGAACAAGGAGCCCTTGAAGGAATCTGAGGTGATGTTAAAATGTTCTATCATAGAAGCCAAAAAAGGGGAAAGTGATTAAATAAAGGAGGGGTGGATGTCAAATGCTGTAGTAGTCAGGTCAGGAAAGAACTGCGTCCTCACCATTCCGTCTCTCTTAAGCCCTTCAAATCTCCACTCTTTTCTCATGCCTCCGGAATGTTTTTCCTAAAGGTGGCCAGATCCAGAGACCTGTTGCCCAGCCTCATCTTCAACCTCCCTGCAGCATTCAACATTGCTGACCATTTCCTCAATCTTGGAATTCTCTCCCTTAGTCCTTTACTGCACAGCAGGGTGGTTACCCTCACCTGACCCTTACCTAGGCTCCTCTACCTGCTCCTGAACATGATCATTCCCCAAGGTTCTCTCTTCTTTTCTTCCCTCAACATTGAATTGCAGCATCTTCTAGTGGTTCGACTTGTGCTGGGTGCTGATGATACCAGTGAGTAAAGCATAGGCCTGGTGTCAGAACTGGACAGCAAAGCTACAAAAGGAAGGTAGAAATAGATATCAACAATATCGTACGTTCAGAAGTTATTAGCAGGGTACTCTGGGAATGTAGAGGGAACAAATGGGCTTGAAGAACTTAGGAACAAACCAGTAAGAAAGCTGTGCAGGGAACAGTGCATGAGAAGGCTGGGATCCTCAGGAATTTCTGTGGCTGAAGTGTAGAAAATATGGGGTTGAAGGGTGAGAGGAGCTAGAAAATATAAATAAATGTAAAGCAGTAAATTGCAAAGTGTTGTGCAGGATTTTAAGCTTTGTTCTATATGCAGTAGAGAGACATATGGGGTCTTAAATAGGGAAAGGCACAACAAAAAACAATTTGGGGGGGAAGATAACTAGCTGAATGAAGGCTGAAGAGACCAGGGAGAGAGCATGGGCAAAGAGTCCAGTTAGGAGGGAGTTTCAGGAATCCAAGTGAGAAATAGTGAGGATTTGAATTAAAGTAGTAATGAGAACAGAGATGATGATGAAATCCCAGAGATATTTCTGATATAAACTTGGGAAAACTTGTCACTTGGCTGGTAAATGAGAGAGGGAAAGGTTGAGGATGACTCCATAGTTCTTAAATAAGGAGATTTGGGTGGATGGTGACTCCGTGAACTGGGATTAAAACCACAAGAGCAGAAACAGCCTTTGGACTGAGGTAAGATAATGAATTTAGAATTGGACCTATTAATTTTGAAGTTCTTATGCAACATTTAGTTAGAGCTCTGTTTTAACACACAGATGGTGGCTGAAGCCCTAGTGTTAGATGAGCTATTTCAGAAAACCCGTGCAGAGGTTGGGCATCAGTGGGCGAGAGATGTGACATCAAAAAAATATCAGTTTTGAAGGGTTATGAAGAGGAGGAAAAACATCAAAGGAAATAAAAAGAGGAAGAGGAAAAAAATACATACTGTCCTCAAAAGCAAGAGAAGAGAGAATTTTAAGAATCAGAGGGTCATCAACCATGTCAAATTCTACAGAAGGGTGTAGGGTTAAAAAGTGTCCACTGCTTTTGGTAATTAGTTGATCACTGGCTAACAGCAAAACTGCTCCATTGGAGGCCAGAGATGGAAGTCACTGTTGAAGTTGGAGGAGAAAATTTAGAGGAAGTATAATGTAAAATAATGTCACATTCAGACAAGTAAAGACTCGGAGAGTTTCCTTTCCACACAATTTTACTGAAGAAAATTACTTAAGGATGTACTCCTGCAAAGATAAAAGGAATCCAGCAAAGAAGAAGATATAAGATGTGAGAGAAAAAAATGTAGCCAAGCCAGGATGACAGTCATGCAGCAGATCCATAGAGTGATGTGTCCCAAATTTACTGTTTCACAGGATAATTAGGGATCTGGACAATCCCATCATAAAGAAAACATGTATTTCTACTTTCTGTTAGGAAAAAGGCAATGAGAAACTTCAGGAAGAAAGGGAAGAACCTGTGGAAGAAGTCTGGACCAAATATGAAGCACATTGAAATGTGGCATGATTTTGAGCAATTTGATGGAGTATTAAAAAAAAAAAAGAAGAAAAGAAAAAAAACCCCACATACTTGAACATTTCCATCCAGCAATATGGGTTTAATGAAATAGTATTATATCCCTTTCTGTGATGATTTATTCACACTACCTGATTCTGCAGTGAATATAAGCATAAACATAAATGTTACTTATTGGTCTTGAAGTTTTAAATTCAATTTATGAGCAATTTGCAAAGCATGAAGAACTTTATATAGCTTCAGAACAGAATCTAAATTATTTAAACTGTCACATGTTAAAAAAAAAAAAAAAGTATTGGCCTAGCTTTCAAACTTGGCTTGTTGAGAAGTATATGAGCTAATGTTTCTTGAATCTCTGTCATGTCCCAGTCCCTATCCTAAGCCTTTTGTGGGTTATTGAATTCATACAATGCTACCAGTTAGGTGTGATTTTACTATCCATTTTCCAAATAAGGAAACTGAAGTATGGAGAGGTCAAGTAAGCTGCCCACAGTCATGCAGCTAGAAAATAGAAGCATTGAGATTGGTACCCCCACTGTCTGGCTCCAGGGCCTGCCTCTGCATTGCACTGTTCTGTCTCCTCAGGAGAGACAGTCCTGGAACCAGTGACCCCACCATACACATGGAAGGGATGGGATATACTAACCCAGGTTGATGCAACAGGCAAGATGCTGAAGCATATATTTTTTTAAAGTAACCTAGGGGAGTTGTCTCTGTAGGTTAAGGTTAGGATTGGGAGACTGAGGGGAAAACATTTACTTTGTCATTTTATATACTTTAGAACCATGTAAATTTTTTTACTATGTGCATGGGTTGCTTTCATCATTTACAAATCCTGCCCCTACTTTAAGGCCATATGAAAGAGTTTCTTCCAAAAGTATCCCAAATTCCTTCAGTAAGAAATGGCCTCTTCACCCTATGAGCTCCCAAAGGGCTTTGTCTCTGCCTCTTAGAACCTATTACTGCTGACTTTACTACAGTTGCCTTTGAAAATGTCTTGAGAGAGTCAATTATCATATGGTTTCACTTATTTGTGGAGCATAACAAATAGCTTGGAGGACATGGGGAGTTAGAGAGGAGAAGGGAGTTGGGGGAAATTGGAAGGGGAGGTGAATCATAAGAGACTATGGACTCTGAAAAACAATCTGAGGGGTTTGAAGTGGCGGGGGTGGGGTGGGAGGTTGGGGTACCAGGTGGTGAGTATTATAGAGGGCACAGATTGCATGGAGCACTGGGTGTGGTGAAAAATAATGAATACTGTTATGCTGAAAATAAATAAATTAATTTTTTAAAAAAAGAAATTGTCTTTTGAAGACAGCATCTTTGTCAGATTTCTCTTGCTTATTTCCATAGCCTTGGGACCATGCCCTCCCTATGGTATGTGTTCAGTAAATGTTGAATAAACTGGATGAGTGGCTTCTGCTGATGCCAGACTATGTCTGTTCTCTTCATGTCAGGGGACTTAGAAAATGTAGCTTAGGTATGTCCATGTGTCAGGCATCGTTTTCCACGGGGTCATGGGGTGGGAAGAGAGAAGAATGTGGAGTGGACACTGTCCCAGCCATCCAGAAAGACAGAATCACAGAATAACAACATCAACATAGATTTTAGATCATTAAGTTCAACCCCATCATTTTACAGATGAGGAAGCTGAGCCCAGTGAGTAGAAAGGACTTGAAAGCCCACAACCAAATTGTAATAACTATATCAGCTTAGATTCTTCAGGGTTGTTTTTGTTTTATTTTGTTTTGTTTTCGTTCTTACCAAGGCAATACATGTTCAGTGCGTAGCTTGGGGGTTTTTCCCCTATAATATTTCTATATTTTTATCTGAGCATGGTTTTTTAGATTCTGTTTTTCCTTTAGTGGCCACACTTTGGTTGTCATACTGCAAGCTGGCACAAATTCTTTTTGGATGTCAGTGAATAATGAGTGGGTGGAGAGGTGCATGAATTAGTGGCTTTCTCTCAGGATAACATGGCTGGTCATTGCTGAGATTTAGCAAACCATATCACTAGGGATGCCAAGCAGCTGAAGTACCTGGTGTAAAAGCCCTTCAGAGTTGCCATGACAACTACCATTTGTTCTCTAATTTCCATCATCTGTGTAAGGATCAGGGTCGGACCCTTAAATACAGCCCCAGAGGTTAAGGCCCCAAAGAGGAAGCTCCTTACCCAGGCTGTGACAGTGCAGCCTCTCCTACACTCAGGAATCTGCATTTTGTTGAAAGCACCGGGCCTGGTCTGAAAGAGGGGCTGAGAGAGATGGACCCAAAGGACACTGTTAATCCAAGCAACACCATGTTGTGAAGAGATGCAGGAGACCAACCCAGATTCCAGTAGTGGCTCAGGCACTAACTCCTTAAGTGACTGTGGGCAGCCCAACACTTGTCTCTGAGTGTCATTTTCTTACTTAAGAAGTGAAACGGTTCGACTAGTACCATGGTGATGTCCAGCTGCTCTTCCTGCATGAAAATGCCCTAACACCACCACTACAAACTGTCTCGTTAGTACCCTGAAAAGGCAGATCCTGCTCCTTTGGGGACTCCAGCCTCAGGCTCACAAAAAGGAAATACCCCTCTCCTTACCCATTTATTACCCTCAGTCTCCACTCACCTAGAGACAGCCAGAGCAGAGGGAGGCACCCTGAAAGCAAGTAACCTCCCCAACCCTAGCCAGCTGCCCACTCCATTTGGGTGAAGGAGTAGAGGTCAGGAGCAGATCATTACACTTCACAGAATTCTTTTGGTTGGATTACAAAGTTGGGAACCACTCCAGCTACTCACACAGTAAAAATCCAGCTTCCAGGGTGCCCACGTGGCTCATTTGGAGGAGTGTGTGACTCTTGATTATGGGGTTGTGAGTTCAAGTCCTTTGTAGGGTGTAGAGACTACAGGAAGGAAGGAAGACTTAAAAAAAAAAAAAAAAAAAAGATCTGGCTTCCAGCTGGAAGCAAGGGTATGCTTTCCTCCTACTCCCTAAAGACAGAGGCTTGTGGGAGGTCAGCAGTACTGGGAGGATAAAGAAACCATCTGGACAGAGGCATAGAGAGATTGGGTAACATGCAGAGACTCTCCACCTGTGTCCAGACCCCCAGCATTTTGTGTCCCCAGTCTCTTCATGAGCCATCTGCCCCTCTAGCTCTCTATCTTCCATACTCTTATACCTATAATTCATTTTTTCAGCAAATGTTTCCTGAGCACCTCTAGTTCTGAGTGCTGGGGATAAAAACCCTCCACTCAAGGAGCTTACATTCTAATGGAGGAGACACTTTATAAATAAATAATGACTGTATTTACTATGTAGATGGTGGGACATACTTTGAAGAAACATAAAGCAGAGAGAAGAGATAGTAAATGTGGGCAGAGCATCCTATTTGAGTGAGGGTGGTCAGGGAAGACCTTACCAGTGAGGTGACAGTTGAGCAAAGACCTGATGGGAGGGGATGAGCTATGAGACATCTTGAAGAAAGAGCACTTCTGGCATAGAAGTGGGAGTGGGCTTGGTGTGTTGTAGAAAAGAAAATCGGTGTGGCTAGAGGGCTGGAAGTCAGAGAGGCTGCAGGAGGAAGTGTAGAACTGCAAAAGCCATCACACACTGGCCAGGATGGGAAAGCACCAGGAGCTAGTGAGCAGGGAAGTGATATGTTTGCTGTGTGGAGGGCAGGTGAGGGTGGGGACAGGGAGAGTGGTTAGTTGCCTATTGCAGTAACCCAGCTGAGAGATGACAGGGACTGAGACCAGGATGGGAGAGGTGATGAGAAGACTGAGCATGTATTTGAAAGGTAGAACTGACAGATTTGCTGACACCTCAGGTGTGGGGCATGGAAGGGGGGGTCTAGGATGACTCCAAGGCTTTTTGGGCTGAGCAACTGAAAGGATGGAGTTGTCAGTAACAGAGATGGGAAAGGCTGTGGTAGGGCCAGTGAGACATCTTGGCAGAGAGGTCTGGTATGCAGTTGGGCCCATGAGGCTGGAATTAAGGGAAATACTTGAGGATAAAGATGTATTTGTCAGTCATTGGCAAGTACATCTGTCCTGTCCAACACAGAAGCCACCAGCCAGGAGTCACACTAGTCGCATTTCAAGTGCTCACCAGCCAGGTATGGCCAAGGGCTACCATGTGGGACAGCACATAGTATACTTCCATTGTTGCAGGAAGTTCTGTTGGACAGTGCTTATATATCTTGAGATTGGGTTAGATTCCCAGAGGTGTGAATCCAAAAAAAGTGAGCATTTATTAGATGGGGAGATGAGGATACAAATCCAGAAGGGAGTGGATTCCTACATGCCAGTGATGAACATGTGTTGAAGAGGAGGGAGAGATTCATCAGGTCAAATGCTGCAGTTAGGCCACCGAGATTGCAAGCTGAGAACTGGCCAATAGATGTACTAAGGAGGCTGTTGGTAAACTCAATGAGAGCAGTTTTAAGGAAGTAGAAGCAAAACCTTGAGTGAAATTGTAGATTTAAAAGAGAATGAAAGGAAAGGAACTGGGGCGGGGGGGCGCCTGGGTGGCTCAGTGGGTTAGTCCTCTGCCTTCAGTTCAGGTCATAATCTCAGGGTCCTGAGATCAAGCCCCACATCGGGCTCTCTGCTCCGCTGGGAGCCTGCTTGCCTGCCTCTCTCTGCCTGCCTCTCTGCCTACTTGTGATCTCTGTCAAGTAAATAAATAAAATCTTTAAAAAAAAAAAAAAAAAAGAAAGAAAGAAAGGAATTGGAAGCAGCACATGTGCACACATTTTCAAATGAATGTGCTAGGAAGGAACAGAAAAAAAAGGGTACTGCTGGAGAGGGTGGTGATGGTAAGGGATGCTTTCAGGACAGGAGGGGTAATGTAGCATGTTCAAAGCACTTGGGATCCATCCAGCAGAGAGGGAGTAATTAGTTCTACTGGAGTGAAGAGGGACAGGTGAGAGAATTATTAAGCAGATGGGATCTAGTCCTTAGTGGTAGGGTGATCATTGGCTAGGATTTTAACTGTTCATTGGAAGAGAGGAGGGAAGGCAGAAGCAATGGCAAGGCTGCAGATAAGAGGGAAACTTAGGGTGGTGGGGACAGAATGGCAATGTCTAGAGCTTCTCTGGTGATTGTCTTAGTTTCCTCTGGGCCATAAGAAGGAAGTCATCAGCTGAGTATGAGCAGAGACATTGAAGGTGTGAGGAGAGAGGAGAAGACATCAAGTAGTCATCTCGGAAAGAGGGTGAGTGATGGGATTAACAATAGAAGTGGGATTGCTGGGCTACCCCAAGTGTCTGCTTGAAGCTGGTGTTCTTGCCAGATCCAGCTTTTAGAATTGACCCTGTTTGCCTCTCTGTGGTCACATATGCAGTTTTTTCTTCTTAGAGGGTCCCCTCTACTTCCCTACCAGGTTGTCTTCCCAACAAACCCATGGTGCTGCAAGGCATAGCTTGGGAATTTCCTCTGGCACCTCCCTCCCTTTCTTCCCATCCCTCTCTTCAAATTCTGATCACGTCACACGGTCTTTATTTGCTTACATGTTTGTTGCTCGAAGGCTGGGGTCAGCAAATGTTTTCTGTAAAGGACCAGGTAGTAAATATTTTAGGCTTTGTGGGCCGTATACTCTCTGTTACTCTATTTGTTCTGCCATTGTAGCACAAAAGCAGCTAGACAATACATAAAAGAATAGGCTGGCCTATGTTCCAGCGAAATTCTGTTTACAAAAACAGTCCATGGGCTGGATTTGGCCTGCAGACCTTAGTTTGCCAAGCCCCATTCAAGAAGATGGCAGGGATGATGTCTCAGTTATTTCTATGGCCCCCATACCTAGTGTGGTTTCTGAGTACCAGCAAGGAGCTAGGGAAATATTTGAAAGGATTAGGGATGAATAGAAAAAGTGTTTAGGCCTGCCAAGGTACATATATTAAAGGCAATGCTCCCTTGTACAGACAAGTTCTGGTGTTATTTGTCAGTGACTGGTCTTACTACACTCACGCTGAGGCTATGGAAGGAGAGTACTTGGGAGCATGAGCCCTGGATACTCAGGAAAGATGGGCTTACTGTCTACTGCATCCATGCTAAGACCCCACCCTGAGTAGACAACCTCTTGCCCAGTTGTTCCCAGGTGCACATCCCCCAGTTCAGTGGGACCAGCCTCTTCACAAACAAGCCCTATAAATTTCAGCTATATTGGTGTTTTTCCTGTGTTCCTCTTCTGCCCCCCAACCCCTACAAATAGTGAATAGTCATCAGGTACCTACCATATACAAGGCATGATGGGAGAATTATATACCCTTCCATGCAGAAGCTCATAGCCTGGTGCATCCCACTGAGAATGCCTTCTGCCTACCCATGCCATACTTACACTTGACCTCCTCCTCAAAGCTTTCTATAACCATCCCAACCCATCTGATTCCCCCTTCTTTTCCATGTCTTTGTAGGCTTGTGGTTCTCCACCCTGGTGGGATTCTCTTGAGTATGGATTCATGTGTGGATATTATTTTTCCTACCACAATGTAAACTAACAAGGACAGCAGAGTATGGTTTTGTTTCTTTTTTTTTTTTTTTAAGATTTTATTTGCTTATTTGACAGACAGAGATCACAAGTAGGCAGAGAGACAGGCAGAGAGAGAAAGAGAGAGAGGAGGAAGCAGGCTCTCCGCCAAGCAGAGAGCCCGATATGGGGCTTCATCCTAGGACCCTGGGACCATGACCCAAGCCAAAGGCAGAGGCTTTAAACCACTGAACCACCCAGGTGCCCCAGTTTTGTTTCTTGAGACCAGTGCTGTGCAATGTATAAGCCACATGTGTAATTTTAAATTTCTAGTAGCACATTAAAAAAAGTAAAAAGAAGCTGGTAAGATTAAATTTAATGTATTTTATTTAACCAATATATCCAGAATATTATTTCAATTGGGAATAAATATAAAAAATCATTTTATTTATAGTAGATCTCCAGTGTCCAGTGTACCTTTTACTAGCCACATGTGGCTGGTGGCTTGCACAGTAGAAGATGTAGCTCATGCAAGGCATGTGGTCTGTGTGTAAGGCATCCATCCCACTGAGTCCTCCTCCTCCTGAAGCGGGTCTAATCCTCATCACAACTTTATGAGAGAGCAACTGTTACCCCCATGTTCTAGATCAGAAAACCAAGAATTAAGAGGTTGCTTGTGCCCAGCTAGTATGTTGCAAAGCTCAAATTTGATCCTAGGTCTGAGTCCAAAGCCTTTCTTTAAAATAGAATATTTGAACTGAAGTTTCTCTAAAAGTGTTTGCAAACTGTCGACTCCATAAATATCACTTGTGTTCCCAGCACCTAGCCCAGTGTAAGGCTCATCCTAGGAGCTGAGATATTTGAATGAGCAAATCCGGTCTCATTTTCCAGATGTGAACATTGAGGTCCAGAAAGGGAAGGAGACTTGCTCAAATGCCTCAAAATAGATAAGTTTGGGTGTGTGGAGGGTGTCTGAGTGGCACAGTCTGTTAAGTGTCCAACTCTTGATTACACCTCAGGTCACGATCTCAGGGTCCTGGGATCAAGCCCTGCATCAGGTTGTCAAGTTCCACACAGCATGGAGTCTGCTTGAGACTCACTCTCTTCCTCTCCCTCTGCCCCTCCTGCTCATGCTGTGTGTCTGTCTGTCTGTCTGTCTCTCTCTTTCAAAATAAATAAGTAAAATCTGTAAAAAAAAAAAAAAAATTTTTAAAAGAGGGAAGTCAGAGCTAGAACCTACATTGCCAGTTCCCACTGCATAATTTGTGTTCCATGTCCTTCTGTTGTACAAGTGATCAGCCCAAAGAAAGCAAAGGAATTTGGTATCTGAATGTTCTTTGTATTTACAGGGAGAGATTTTAGCACACACTATCCTTCCCCCACTACTAAGTCTACAGCCTCAGAACTTGCCATAAATGTTCCTTGCAAATTCCCTTCTCTCCCTTCTCTCCCTTCACTCTCTCTACTCAGCAGCCCAAAAGGCGAGCAGAACAGCCAAGCCTGCTCAGCGATGAGGAGCCAGGTCTCTAAGGGAAGCTGCATAAACGGGCAGAGCTCATGTCACATGAGCACCACCCCTAGCTCCCATCTTGGGTCATGTTCTGTTGTAACAACTTGAGCCATTCCCCTGGCAGAAGGGCAGCATGAATCTCCTGGAGGGTCATGCTGACCAGCAGCCTGGATGCCTGGCACTAGAGCCTGCTTGCTGAGGCACCCTCAGGCTCTCTTCAGGCCCAGCCAAGTCAGGATCCCACCAGGGAACTCCCAGCAGCCTCCCTCCTGACAGGGTCAAAAGAAATGACACAGATTGTAGAAGCTTAGAACTGAAAGGGAATTTAAAGATCATGCCTCCCAATACTTCTCAGACTGTGATGTCCTATAAATCTTCTGGGAATCTTAAGGTACAGATCTCTGATTCATTAGGTCTAGGAAAAGATGAGAATCTGCATTTCTAACAAGTTCTCAAGTAATGCCAATGCTGCCACTGGTCCAGGGACCACACTCTGAATAAAAGAATGGATCTCATCCATCCCTATCAGCCCTTGTTATAGGTGAGGAAACAAGGGGGAGGAATTACAATTAAAACCACAGTACAAGTCTCCTAATATTAGCCACACTAACCAACTATATTTGCTATCTGCAGAATTCTTTGGCATTTATCACAGATTACTTTATGTTAATATCCTGTTCCAACTAGACTGCTGGAAGCAAGTCTGTATCTTATTCTTCTGTGTGTCACCCTATGAGTCCCACCTGAGTGGCCACATGAGCTGTGGAAAGCACAGTGACCTGGAGCTAGGCCAATGGGAAGGGTCTTTGCACCAGGTGCTCCTGGGATCAGAGGCACAGTGGAGTGGACCAGAAGCTGGTGCCAGAAGACCTCAGCAGATACCAAACCTGAAGAACAAGGTGAGGGTGGAAGTGGGAAAGGTGTAGTGTGGGAGTTGGCAGAGAGTCGAGAGGTCGTGTTGAGTTGTTCTGAGTTCAGTCCATGGATTGAGAGAGAATCTCATTCAGTGGTGCCCAGGGCATGTGGCAGAGACAGTGAGGCTGCTTTGCAAGCAAGGAGCCAGGCCCAGCATTGAATCCTGCAAGGGCCCTAACATTTGAGGAATAAATTCACCAGTGAAGGTCAAAAAACATGCAGCAGTAATAATGAAACGTCAAACTCCACATGCTTAGCAATGATTACACACTTCTGGCACACTTCAGAAGTGGCAATGGCAAGGTTTCCTTTTTGACTTAAAAGTCAGTTACTCTTTTGAAGCCAGTGAATTGAGCACCCACACAGAGCCAATCAAAGCCAATAGACCCTGCCAAACAGAGTTGCCCAGTAAATGCTGGAGGTCAAAGATGGCTCAGTCTGTCTGTCTGCTCTGGTGCTTATTTTCCCAAAGATAAAAAACAAATGTAATGAAAAGACAAGCCACAAACTGGAAGAAAATATTTGAAAATCACATATCTGGTAAAGGACTTGTGTGCAAATGATACAAAGAACACTTGAAACTCAGTAATAAGAAAATAACCCAGTCAAAAAGTAGGCAAAATCTCTGCACAGTTACGTCACCAAAGAGGGTATACAGATGTCAGATGAGCATACGAAAAGATGCTACACATCATATGTCATTAAGGAATTGCAAATTAAAACAACATGATTCCACTACACATCTATTAGAATGGAAGAATCCCAGAACACTGACACACCAAACCCTGGTGAGGGTGTAGAGCAACAGGAATTCTCACTCAGGAGAATGAGGAATGCCCATGGGAATACAACATAGTATGGTCCAGCTACTTTGGAAAACAGTCAGGTGGTTTCACACAAAACTGAATGTGTTCTCACCATATGATCCAGCAGTTGCAGTCCTAGGTATTAACCCAAAGGAGTTGTCCACACAAAAACCTGCACACAAATGCTTATAGCAGTTTTACTGAAAACCACCCCAAACTGGAAGAAACCAAGATGTCCAATAGGTGAATGGATTAACAAACTGTGGTACATCCAAACAATGGGGTTTAAACAGCAATGAAAAAACACAAGCTATCTAGCCACAAGAAGACATGAAACAACTTTAAATGCATATAGCTAAGTATAAGAAGCCTATTTGAAAAGGCAACATGCTATATGATTCCACCTATATGATGTTCAGAAAAGGCAAAACTAGGATCCCTGAGGTGGCTCAGTTGGTTAAGTGTCTGCCTTGGCTCAGGTAATGATCCTGGGGTCCTGGGATCGAGTCCCACATGGGCTTCCTGCTCACTGGTGAGCCTTCTTCTCCCTCTCCCTCTGCCTGCCACTCCCTGCTTGTGCTCTCTCTCTCTCTATCAAGTAAAAAATAAAATCTTTGAAAAAAGAAAGAAAAGGCAAAACTATAGAACAGTAAAAATATCAGTGGCTGTCAGGTATTCAGGGGGATGGAGGGAGGAATGAATGGCTGTAACAGAGGGTGTTGGGGGGCCATGAAACTGTTGTGTAGGATATTGCTAGGGTGGACACATGACATTATGAATCTGTCAAAACCCATAGAATGTAAAACACAGTGAACCCTAATGTAAACTGAAGAGTTTATGAAGTAGCATATTGGTTCATCAATTGTAATAAAGGTACCATGCCAAAATAACAAGTTAATAATGGTGGAAACTATTAAGAGGGGGCTACATGGGAACACTCTGTATTTTCTGCTCAATTTTCCTGTAAACCTGACACTGCTCTAAAAAAAATAAAGTCTATTAATTTTTTTTTAATGTGCTCCTGAATTCTGAAGAAAGATGAGTTGCTGGATAACAGCTCAGCTAAGTTTCTCCTTAGACACAAAAATGACCTTGCACGTTCACTGCTAACGACACCTCTACAAGCTGCCTCAGCACGGCATTGACATGCTGAGAGCTATTCTCGAGTTTGACGGATTATTGAGGAATACTTTTTGAATGTGGGAAGCACACTCATGGGGCCATCCAAGAGCCTTGCATTATTTTATTTATTTGTTTGTTTGTTTGTTTGTCTTTAGAAAGGCCACCGACTAAATCTGGCACATAGAAATGTGCCTGAGAGGTTTGTTTGTTTGTTTTTTTTTAATTTGCTGATTAGGAACCCTGACCTTTAAGGAACATCAGTCTAGAGTAGACAGAACATGACCATAAACCACTGTAACAGGGAGTAGAAAAGTAATTCGTGCCCTGAGAGAGATACAGTTGAAATGGGTGGGAGAGAAGAAAGAGATGTCCTCAAGTGGAAGCATTGTCTTTAGAGAAGGTTGCATTGGAGAACCAGACATGACTGGGGGCTTTTGGAGTAAGGAAATCCATATTCCAAGCAGAGAAAATTCTAGAAGCAGTGGCAGAGTGGTCA
The DNA here is from genome assembly GCF_009829155.1 of Mustela erminea. NCBI lineage: Eukaryota > Metazoa > Chordata > Mammalia > Carnivora > Mustelidae > Mustela > Mustela erminea. The sequence goes on from NC_045618.1 coordinate 28,694,783, forward strand.
GTGTGTGTGTATGTGTGTGTGTCCATGCACTAGGAACATGGCATCTGGATAAGGTGGCTGGAGTGTAGTGCATAGAGAAGGATGAGGAATGGTTTAAATGGTTGAGGCCAGATGGTGGAAGGCTCTGAATCACAGGGCAAGGAATTGAGACTATGTTCAGTAGGAAGTGGAGAACCACTGAGGGTATTTGGTCAAGGAATAAACAAATCACAGCTATGCTTCAGAAAAGGCATCTGGTGGCAACTGTAATGTGTGTCTGAGAAAAGAAGTATGGAGGTAAGGACATGTGTGAGGAAGCTACTTTAAGGAAGGTAACAAGAACCCAGCCAAGTCTTCTGCCTCCGAATTTCCACAGTCCCTTCTCTGTACCTCTTATGCACATACCAATTTTTAGCCTATGTACATATTTTAAACAGTAGACTTAATTCATTATGAAGGAAAATTAGACAATTTAGAAACATAAACAGTTAACAGTAGCCTCACCACCCAGAAATAATGACTGCTACCGTCATGGGATAGGTCCTTTCAAATTGCTTTCTTTATAACTCACACATTGGGTTTCTTATATTGGGCATAATTTTAAAACCTACTTTTTCTAATTTATGGTGAACATATTTCCCTGTCAATTATTATATCTAAGTGTTTGTTGTCATTCACTGGTTTTTGTTTTCATTTTCCCAGTTTTTAAAATTGTGAAATATACAAAACATGAAATTTACCATTATTGGCATTCAGCATATTCACACTCTTGTACAACAATTTCTGTTTGGTTCTAGAACGTTTCATAAGCCGAAAAGAAACCTTGTACCCATCAAGCAGTCACTCCCCATTCTTCTGTCCCTTCACACCCTGGCAACCACTAATCTGTTTTCTGCCTCTGGAGATTTATCTGTTCTGGATATTTTATATAAATGGAATTGTACAATATGTGGCCTTTTATGGCTGGCTTTCACTTAGTTCAATGTTTTCAAGTCTATCATATCTAGATTTTTTTCAATGGAGATATCCTTTTAAAAAAATGCTCATGAACAAAAAGCATTCTCCTCAAGAATACCACTTCCCTGCCTCCCTATGTGTAACTGCCCTTAGTGATTGGGAATAGAGCTACCCAGACCTCTTAGATGAATGGAAGTTGATAGGAAACAATGTGCCTTTATCCACCATATTCTGTTGTCTTCCCTTTTCCATCACTAGATATGAATGTTTGGAGGCACCTTAGATTTTCTAATCACTCTCAAGATTTAGGAAAGGCTCATTTTTCAGAAATTGAAATATTCCATCTAAATCAATACTTCAGTCTCTCATCCAGTCAGCACAGCCTGACCTGTGGACCAGCTATTCTTCTGCCCTGACACATCCCACTCCCACTGCACACTCTGCCTCCTCTGATGCTTCTGTAAGTTCCTTCAGAACCCAGTTCCTGTGTCTAGCCTACTCACAGCCCTCCCCAGCAGGGCCAGAGAGGAGGGCATTGCATGCACCATTCCACTGGACATGCTGCCTGAATTCTTAGGGCTACTTCTAGTTCCTGCTTTGGCACTGTGCTGCTGGGACCCTCTAGCCTAAGAGGCAGCCTTCTTAGGTAGCTGGTCAACATGCCCATAGGAAATCTATAACGACAGAAGGTACTTTCCATATCTGTGACCATCCCATCCCCTTTAAATGGCCTTTGCAGTTTCAGGGAAATTGCCAGATTGAGTCCACCATCCAAGGAATAGCCGCCCTTGCCTCCAGGATGCAGCTGTTTGATCTATCTCTGCCAATGAGATGGAGCTGTGGTTTCCAGAACTTGGAAGGGAGAAGGAGAAAATGCTTGTGTGGTGCCACAGCATCAGTGATACTTTGGCTGGAGCAGTGCCCAGGTCTGCTTGGTGATCCTGACCATGCAGTTTCTATGCTTGGCTCTCTGGCCCACCCCACGATTCAGTATCCTTTAAAAATCCATGCTCTGCTGGGGCGCCTGGGTGGCTCAGTTGGTTAAGCATCTGCCTTCAGCTCAGGTCATGATCCCAGTGTCCTGGGATTAAGCCCTGCATCGGGCTCCCTGCTCTGCGGGACACCTGCTCCTCCCTCTCCCCCTCCCCCTCCCCCTGCTTGTGTTTCCTCTCTCACTGTCTCTCTCTCTCTCTATGTCAAATAAATAAATAAATAAATAAAAATCCATACTCTGCTTAAACTATTAATTTTCACTGAGAACTTTGGTGCCATATCCTTGCTTAGTTGGTAGTTAAGGACAGGCTGCTCCCATCACTGTCCTGTGTCCTCACCTGGCCATCTCCCACTGCCCCAGCTAGCCTGGGAGTCTGGCATGCATTTTTCTAGCTTTCTCTCCAGCGGACTGTGGGGAGTAGTTGTTACTGGACCAGCTTGACCATCTGTTCCAAATAGATGGTCTGGCATTTTTCTTTAGAAAATGTGAGTGCTTACCATGTTTGTCCTTAACTTTAGGGCATCTACAGAGCTCTAGAACAATAGGAAAGTCTGCTGCCACACTCTGTCATACACATATTTTCTACATATTTTTCATAAATGGGGATCATCATATATGTTCTTTTATCATCTTTTTTTAAGTTAATGTTACCTTGCAGACAACTTTCTGTGTTAATGACAATAGTTTTCATTAGTTTCAGTAGTTCATCCATTTAAAAAAAAAAAAAACCATGTTGCTGAATATATAATAAACAAACAATAAAAAGCACTCACTTAAATGGACACTGCAACCATCACCAAAACTAAGACTTAGAATGCTTCCATTAGGGGCACCTGGCTGGCTCAGTGGGTTAAAGCCTCTGCCTTCCGCTCAGGTCTTGATCTCAGGATCCTGGGATCCAGCACCGAGTTGAGTTGGGCTCTCTGCTCAGCAGGGAGCCTGCTTCCCTTCTTCTCTATCTGCCTGCCTCTCTGCCTACTTGTGATCTCTGTCTCAAGTAAATAAATAAGATATTAAGAAAGAAAGAAAGAAAGAAAGAAAGAAAGAAAGAAAGAAAGAAAGAAAGAAAGAAAGAAAGAAAGTTAGTTCCCATTTTTCCAGAGAATTCCCTCATATCCCTTTGCAGTCAGTCCTTTCCAACCCTCAGCTCTAGGTGACATACATCCTTTTCAGTAGCTATATAACAATCCCAGAATATATGAGTTCCTTATTTATTTAACCAGTCTCCTATTGATAGACATTTTTGTTGCTTTCAATTCATAATTTTATTGATTCTGTATCAAATATTTTTGGAGCATCTGCTACGTGCTAGGCATGGTGCTAGTAAAATAGTGATCCAACAAACTTACTTTGTGTGTGTGTATATTTAATAGCTTACTTCCTTAAAATCTGTCTCCTAAAAGTATAATTGCTGGGTCAAAAAGTGCATGTTAAAATAATTTAGATAAATATTATCAAATTACTCTTCAGCAAATTTGCAACAATTTACAGTCCTATCACTAGTGCGTTTGAATGGCCATTATTCCCACACCATCATCAATACTAGGTTTTATAAACCTTTCCCACTCCATTAGGAGAAAAATGGTTTGAATTTATGTGTTTTTGTTTATTTACTGATAAGGTGGGCCATCTTAGGGTCTGTGACTTTTATTTGTTTTATGGAAATAGCCCCAGGAGCCAGCCTCCCTAGTCTTCACCCCTCAGAGTGAGGCTGTGGCTGGGCTCTCTATCCACTGAGCTGGAAGGACGTGCTATCCTGTTGGAAACTTGATGCAGGTCACCCTTTGGTTTCTGAGAACTCCCTATGGGACTCCCCCTTGAACAGCCACTTTGGAGAAGGCCCCTCAAGGCTAGCATTGGCCCTGGTCTCTTCCGGGATTAGACCTGCCCCTGCAGGTGCACCTGAGCAGGTCTACACCACTTAGAAACTGGTCCATAGGAGCAGATGGTAGAGCAGGTAAGGCCGCACTCTGTCAGCCCACCTCTGCTGCCTGGGGGCACTTGCTGATAATGCAGGAGATTAAAGTTGCCTCCAGTGTGGCAGCCACATCTCTCCTGGCTCTCCCAAGAGACTTCCGTCACCCTTCCAGATTTAGGAGTCTCAGGGATATGGCTCTTTAGGACTCCTCGGGTTGCTTCTCTCTTGATGGACAGGACGTTATGGTCTGAATTCCCCTTTTGTACTTTCACATCTGCACTCCCTCTCTCCCTTCCCTTGGCTTTTTGGTCATTTAGTAGCAGAAGGAAGAGTTTGTAAGGCGGCTCTAGACTGCTTTCTTCCTCAGCCATCCTTATATTTAGTTTATATTTATTCTTATCTTCTTATGTTTTAAATGTTCAATATTAATAATAACCCCAGATTCACCATCTTCAGTGCTAACACTGAATTAATGGTTTCCTGGTATTAAAACCATTAGGGTCTTCCAGTTGATGCACAGATTTAATGTGACAGTATGTAAGTTTTCTCGTGGACAAGCTGTTACTAAATTGTGTACATTATATCGAGGCTTCTTAGAGACAATGGTACATGGTCATAACAGTAAAAATTTCTCACATGCCATACTACTTTGCCGCCTACCAGGATCAAAGGAAATACTGTGATGGTGCCTGAGGCGGGTCTGTCACCTCATCCCAGTGGCAATACTGGGCTCTGACTAAGGGATTTTCCCAGTTTCCATACATCTGTCCCATGAAGCCTGTACTGCGTTAAAAGCCCAGTTTGGGTCTTAGAGTTGTTTTATTGTGTTTTCTGAGCCTGGATGTAAACCTTGTTCAGAGTATCTGTAGTTTGTTCTGAGTGGAGGGCAGATAAGAAAGGACTGTTGAGGCTGGAGAAATGGACTCAGGGCCCAGAGTTTCTAGAGATGATGGAGGATTTTCCAAGTGTAGACAAGCTGGGAATGGCAGTTGGTTCACAGAGGGTTGGCAGGAGAGGGGAATGGAATGAACTGAGGCCCGGAGATATTTGTGTAATTAAAGAGACCCTAATTGTGGTTCTTGAAGGAGGGGCATAAAAGTACAGCCAGTAGCGGGTGGGTAAGTTAGGCAGGCTGGGTTTTCTCAGGTGGTCAGTCACCTGGGCTGCAAGGAAACTCTAGTTCCCAGCTTCCTGGATCAGGATCACTAGAGTGGCCCAGTAATCTGCATTTTGGACAATCTCTACATGTGGTTCTCAGGCCCGATGCAGCTAGATCCTCTGGTGGACATCATTGGTCTTGAGGCTGAAAAGCTGATGTTGTCTTCTTACTCTTGCCATTGACCAGGTAAGTGGTGTGGGGCAAGTCCAGGTCACAACATCCGTGTGAAGAAGCACTGCCTTTTCATTGTGCAGGCCACACTGCCTCCCTCCTGCCTTCCTCTTGCCAGACCTTCACTCTGTACTGCTCAGCACATGTCCCCTTCAATCGTTACTTCACATATTGCTGCTTTGGAACCTTCAATCTGATGAGATTGGAAACTTGAGAGCAGGGTTGTCCTTAGACCATGTTGTATCCCAGTGCTAAACACCAAGCTTTGAACTTTCTGGGATCTCTCTAAATGCCTGTTATCTGAGGGGCCCTGACTGATAGAAAGGCATGTGGATACCCTGCCTTGCATTTGCTCCAGTCTCTACCCTTTTTAAAATAAACAATGTTGGGCACCTGGGTGGCTCAGTGGGTTAAGCCGCTGCCTTTGGCTCAGGTCATGATCTCAGGGTCCTGGGATCGAGTCCCGCATTGGGCTCTCTGCTCAGCAGGGAGCCTGCTTCCTCCTCTCTCTCTCTACCTGCCTCTCTGCCTACTTGTGATCTCCGTCTGTCAAATAAATAAATAAAATCTTCAAAAAATAAATAAATAAATAAACAATGTTGTCTAGAAGGAAGTGAAGTCTTTCCAGCATCCCAGGAGATGTCTGTAGAGCACAGTTGCATAGCAACGTCATATAGAGTGATAGCTCCAGCTGGGAAGCTTCCAAAAAGACCTACATTATCCAAAGAGAGGTATTAGTGAGTGGCACTTCTCCCCAAATCATGACCTGAACCAGAGAACCAGCTTTGTGCCAATGAGCACTATGCCATTGGTGTTCAAATGGGACATTGGCCAACATTTTGACCATTGTCATCTCAAAGACCTGTGATCCATGAAAGGACACCTGACTCTCCTGGGAGTGAGGACAGGTGAGCACAACAGTGGAGGGGACAACTTCAGGAAATTCTGGTGTCACCTTCTGACAGTGTCTGGTGATGTTATGGGCACTGTCTTATATATTGGTACACTGAAGTTGTGAAAAAGAGGTGGCTCTTCCTAAAATTCTTCTCCTTTGATAAGATATCTAGTTGGTCAGGAACTATATCTAGTTTAAGCTTGCCATATTTTTACCCATTCTCTTTGCCAGCTTGTCAGTCCTGGCAGTAGGCCTGGGGTGGGTTCCCAAGAGAACCCAGAAACTGATTATTTGATTGGTTTGCTTTGGATGGTTAGGGTTTATGGCTCAAGGAAAAAAGTAGGATTTTGAGGGTTGACTGTTGCCGAAACAACACATAGGAATACTTTGACAGGATGGTCCCTACGTCAAGTGAGTATGTTGTGGCATAAAAGTATGTATTATTAGTTTTGCTTTCATCCTTGTCTCCTGTTCTCACTCCAGAGCTCCATGGGAAGGGGGTGTAATTAAGCAAGTGTTCACAGCCACCCTTAGCAGCTTGCGAATGATTAAGACTCTTCCCTCAAAGAGTTATGCTGGAGTATGAATTATTACAGTCCTTGGGAAAGCAATCTTATTTTAACTGTTAAAATTGTAAATACATACTCTTCAGTCCGCTAAGTCACTCCTGAGAATCTATCCCATACACAGAAAAATAAATACAAATTGAAATGTTTATTTCAAGGATGTTTATCATAGCATTTTTCACAGTGGCCTAAAAAAAAATAAGAAACTGCCCATTAGTGGGCAAATTGTTAACTAAATTATGGCCCATTCACACCATGAATCCTATACAGCCATCAATTAAAGAATGAATTTGAGTTTTCTGCTTTATTTGGGAGACGTTTTTGAGAGTGGACTTGGAAGATATTGATTAGGAAAAGCAAAAAGTAATAAGTATGAATAATGCATATTTTTGAATAAAGCAAACAACTTTGTACAATTATGTAAGCACAAAGAACAGTTAGGAAAGACACATAAAGGTTTAACATGGCTATGTTGTTGGGGGAGGAGAACAGTAAAGCAGGTAATATGGGGGAAGCAGGCACCACTAAAAACTTGAATTTTATGACAAGCCATTTACATAGAGTTGTATATGTGCATGTGTGTATATGTAAGAATTAAGAAATCAGAAAAAAGTATAGATCTTTGCCTGTTGACCAGAAAGGATGTCCATTATATATTGGTAAGTGATAAAAGCAAACTGCAGTTGGTTTTTTGTTAAACACAAACCCACAAAAATTAACCTGTAGTTATGAGTATGTGTTTGCATGATTCTGAGCAAGGATTTCTACACCTGGGTGTTAACACAGGGACCTCAGCTGAGATGTGAAAGGTGAAGATGGAGGAGGCAGGGAAATGTCATGCTTTAAAAATATACATCTTTGGGGACGCCTGGGTGGCTCAGTTGGTTGGGCAGCTGCCTTCGGCTCAGGTCATGATCCCAGCGTCCTGGGATCGAGTCCCGCATCGGGCTTCTTGCTCGGCAGGGAGCCTGCTTCTCCCTCTGCCTCTGCCTGCCACTCTATCTGCCTGTGCTCACTCTCTCTGTCAAATAAATGAATAAAATATATATATATATATATATATATATATATATATATATATATCTTTGTATTTTATGTGTTGCAGTGGACATTTGTCTATAATGTATCAGTGATCTATTGCCACAATAATACCACATAATTTAATACCCCCAAAACTTGGTGGGCTTAAAAAAAAAAACCTTTCCTTGAAAGATGGCTGAAAGTAGAGGGGATTGTGCCTGCCAGTGTGAGGAATCATTAGTTGCTTAATATTTATAAAGAGGTTCAGAGCTTTGAAAACACTCTTGTAATGTTTCATAATTCTCACCTTTTTGAATTTTAATTTCCATCTATGCATCTGTCTATCTATGCCTTTCTGTCTCTATCACTAGCCCACAAGTTTCTGGAGTACAGTGACCATGTCTCATTTATCATGATAATGTCAATGTTTGGTATTATTCCTGGAACATGGAAGATGCTAATAAAGAACTGAATAATGAACTTAAAAAAAAAAAACTTTATTTAGCTCATGAGTCTGGGTTGGCAGTTTAGGCTCGGCACAGCTGGGTGTTTCTTCTGGTCTTGACTGAGCTCACTCAGGGGAGCAGTTGGCCATTGGCAGGCCTTGACTGAGGCCACTGGACATCCTGCAGCAGGCAAGCTCGAGTGTGTATGCTGTCATGAAAGAGGGCCAGCCCATTTTTTATTCTGTTTCTCTGTAGTTCCCCAATATATCAGCAAACATGAAGCATGGTCATGTGATTGGGCTGGCTGATTATGGAACCTGAAAAGTCTAGCCAGGAGAGCCAGTGGTATAAGATGGAGTCTAAGTCTGAGAGCAGAAGACTGATGATGTCCCAGCTCAAAGACAGTGAGGCAGAGAGAAAGAATTCTTTCTTACTCAACCTTGTAGTCTTCTATTCAGGCCTTCAACAGATTGGACGAGGCCCACCCGTATTGGGGAGGGCAAACTACTCTACTCAGTATACCAATTCAAATGTTAATCTCATCCAAAAACACCTTCACAGGAGTGCCTGGGTGGCTCAGTTAATTAAGCATCTAACTCTTGGTTTCTGCTCAGGTAGTGGTCTTGGGGTTATAGAATTGAGTCCTGCATTGAGTTCCATGCTGGGCATGGAGTCAGCTGGAGTTTCTTTCCCTCTCCCTCTCTCTCTGCCTCTCCCTCTGCTCATGATCTATCTCTCTCTCTCTCTCTCTCTCTCTCTCTCTTTCTCTCTAAAATAAATAAAACCTTAAACATACAGACACACCCTCACAGACATACCCAGAAGTAATGTTTAAATATCATTTTATGTGTCAAGTTGACACATAAAATTAACCATCATAACCTCCAATCTACTTGGACAAATCCAGTCACATAGCCAAACCCAGAGACAGGGCAATGAAAAGTTATGAGACTACCTTGGTCCATTCAGGCTGCTGTAACAGAATACCAGAGACTGGGTGACTTCAACAACAAACATTTCTTTCTCTCTGTTCTGGAGGCTGGGTAGTCCAGGATAGGTGATGGTAGATGGTATCTGGTGAGAGCTCTCTTCCTAGTTTGCAGATAACTGTATTCTTGCTGAATCTTCACATAGCCAAGTATCTCTTCCTATGAGTGTACTAATCTAATTCATGAGGGCTCCACCCCTACGATCTATCCAAAGACCCACATCTTAATACCACCATGCTGGGGTTAGGATTTCAACATAGGACTCATGAGATGGAGAAAAACAGGCTGTAACAAAGCATTGATATAGGAGGGTAAAGAATGGGGGCCACTTTTACATCATACCCTTTGTAGTATGAAAGTATTGAAGAAAGAGGACTTTTTCCCTCCATTGAACTAAGAATGGTCACTTACCTGGTGTCATGAGGATTTAGCAGCAAAATTAACTATATCTAGTTAATATCACATAAAGCAAATATTGCTTTGGGGATTTGCAATGTGTGGCATAAATACTTAAGATTTGCCTGATCCAGTAAGGGGTAATGAAACAACCATTATACCCCCTGCTCATTGTTGGCACTTCCCAAAACCATAGATAATAGAGTTTCCCAGAAGCTCTGCAGAGTTCCAGAGGGAAAATGACAGCCTGAGGAGTGCCTGCTAAGTGGCATTCTTTCCAATCCAGGCCATTTAGGGGTAAGGAGGCCATGAGGGGATCCTTTGTCCATCAGGGACATGAAATGTTCAATTTAGGGAATGTTTGTTAGGAAAAAATTATTGAGGAGAATGAAAAGGTTATGATATTGGTCCTCTTGATTTTCTTCCTGGAATATCCAAATAATCTGGATGATGGGATCTAGTTTTGTGTGATCTTGCTTTGTGTTCTCCATACTTGGTGAGACTGAGAATAATTGATAGGCTGCATGACTATCTAAGTGAAGAGGAGCAAATACAATGGAAAGTTAGAGGCATCCACAGGACACTTACTACACCTAGAAAAGAGAGCCACTGTGGGCTACCGGTCCACTCATTTGATAGCTGAGAATTATGCAATAGACTGGAGATTACGGTGGGAGAAGGCTTGGGTACATGATTGATTGTCTTCATTTTAGTTCCTTGTTAATGGAGCAAGGTATTAATGGGTCAAGGTAACAACAAGGATGACTTTGTGCTGTTATACAGAAACTTTTCTCATTCAGCACAAAAAACACAACTTTCTCCTCCTGAGGGTGTGGAACATAAAGTCTGTGAAAGGTGCCCCAGTGCTCAGTGGCTTCTCTCTGGGAACAGATTCTACAGCAAGCTTGATGATGTCAAAATTGAACCTCAGACATCCAATGCTTTCTAAATAAAAGAGCCCTGAAATTTTGTGAGAGTGCATCCTTTATATTTCCTGCCACCCACTTACCAATATTTGGTCAGTCTTATTTGGAGAGCTAGGAAACTTATGCAGCTGAGCCTCAGAACTGTATCAGAAGTATCCCAACCTGGCCTGGCAGACAGTTAGTTACACCTGCAACAGCTCCTTCCCACTTCTTGCTGAAGAGAATGGAGATTTGTTTATGGAAACAATATGCCCAGCCCCAAGGGATGAACTATGACTGAACTGGGCTCTCCTATCTGGCCTTATTCCTTTGGCCAGCTACCCATTGTCCCAGGCTTCTTCACAGCCATGTGACCATGCGACCCAGCTCTGCCCAAGGAGATATCAGGAGATGTTGGCTAGAGGGCTTGGAAAGATAATTCCTGCATAATAAAAGATCAGAACTTTGTGAGGAGAAAGCCTTTGGTTCTCTCTTCCTGTTGGGGAGCTGGCATGCAAGGTGGAGCTGCAGCAGCCATTCTGGCAACCGTAGGGCAATAAGTGTGAGTAATGCACAGAGGATTGGGAAAGGATGGAAAGGGTTTGAGTCCTTGGTGATATCTCAGAGCCACTGCCTTCAGGCTTCTTGCGAGGTAAGATCATTAAAAGTCTTTACTGCCTGAGTCGCTGGTAGTCAGATACTCTGTTATTGCAAATGAAAGTATTTCCAACTGATAAACCTGGCCTCCTTGAACCTGGCCAGGGTAGATTCTGCTGACAGCTCCATCATGTAAGCTTTGCAACCAGTCAACTCCGACTGCAAAATAGGGATTAAAAGGCCATCTTTATCCATTGAGGTTGCCAAACTGTGGAAAGAACCAAGATGCCCTTCAACGGACGAATGGATAAGGAAGATGGGGTCCATATACACTATGGAGTATTATGCCTCCATCAGAAAGGATGAATACCCAACTTTTGTAGCAACATGGACAGGACTGCAAGAGAATATGCTGAGTGAAATAAGTCAAGCAGAGAGAGTCAACCATTATCATATGGTTTCACTTATTTGTGGAGCATAACAAATAACATGGAGGACAAGGGAGATGGAGAGGAAAAGGGAATTGAGGGAAATTGGAAGGGGAGGTGAACCATGAGAGACTATGGACTCTGAACAATCTGAGGGTTTTGAAGGGGCGGGGGATGGGAGGTTGGGGGAACCAGGTGGTGGGTATTAGAGAGGGCATGGATTGCATGGAGCACTGGGTGTAATGCAAAAACAATGAATACTGTTATGCTGAAAAGAAATAAAAAAATTTTTTTAAAAAGTCCATCTTTACCTCAAGTAGTTTCTGATTCAGAAGATCAAAATGTGGTCTATGGATCAGCAAACAGTATCCCCTCAGAATTTGTTCAAAACATGAACAAATTTTAGGGCTCCCACCCTAAACATACTAAGTTAGAAAGTTTGTGGATGGGGCCAGTAGTTTTCCGGGTGATTCTGGTATGATGGAAAGTTTGAGAACCATTGATATATATAATAGAGAGTCAAATGGAGTGGTTGCATGTCAGACACCTGGGGAACTTCAAGATTGTCAAACTCCACCTGCAGAGTTATGATTCAGCAGTTCTGCAATATAGCCTATGAATTTATGCGTCCCAAAAGGCCCCCAGGTGATTCTGAGTAAACCAGACTTGGAAACCAGTGGGATGCATATGAAAGCAGGTCACGTAAGCCAAGGGGCTGATACACAAGTAAGGGATAACCAGGGTGCCTCTGCTGGCAGGTGAACTGTATTACGGACTTTTTCACCTGACAAGTGAGGGAACTGACCACTTGATCTTAGAAGTCTTTTTCAGCTTTAAAATTCCTAGGATGCCAGCCTGAATTTTGCAAATCTGGCTGGAACAAGCAAATGATATTGGTAATTACAAAGGCTGTTGAGCAACACATGGATTTTACTAAAGTCAAAAAAGCAGCCTCACTACCCACCATAGCCAGACCCTGTAAATCCAAAACAGGTTTTCTCTTCTGCTTCTACCAGGTTTATGAGACAGCAGGTTTGCACTTCAAATGTTCATTTATAGAGTGCTAGACTACACCTGCTTCATGCTAGGCTTGTGCTTTGGGGTTATTTTATTTGGAGAATACTGTTTTTAAATAATATCACCTTCAGGGAGCTTGCTTTCTAAAATGTGCTGCTTATTAAGGATCAAAACCACTGACTGAAGCAGCCTACTCACTGCCCATCCAAATATGTTTTACTCTCTGTCCTGCCTCATCTTTGCCTTCTACTGGAGATGCCAATCATTTCTTACCCACCCCCATATCTGTTTTTTAGGAAACTACCATCCCGCTTACCAGGGATTCTGTTCCTTCATTCAACTCCTGCCAAGTTAGTTAATTCCATGATGCTGTGGAAAATTAAAAAAACAAGCAAACAAACAACAACAACAAAACCCTCGTTGACTGAGTTTGGAAGGTAACAAGATACCAATTAATCAAATTTTGAAAATCAGTCAATAAAAGGAAAAGTTAAGCATTTATCCTTTTCTATCTTAGGTTATCTTAGGTATCTTAAAGTAGGTAATCAAATAGTTGATGAGGAAGAGTTTGTCTACATATAAGCTGGTAAATGGAAAAGGCATGATAAAATCAATATACCCCTTTTGCAAATCCTAATGAATTTATGGATCTAGGAAGTGATCACCAATGACTGTTACTATCACGAAAAGAAGAACAAGAAGACATGTATCTCCTAAGGAAAGTCATAACACTGCCTACATAGTCTTGCCAAAAAAAAAAAAGAAAAGAAAAGAAAACTGAATCTGATTAAAGTCCCTGTAGATTAGCTAAAATTTGCAGGAAAGGTAGAGGACAGAATCATGGCATGAAAGGGATACAGTTACCATAATCCAGACTGGGAAACTTTCCAGGACCAATGACCCAGCTTTTCCAATAAATTGCAGGGAGAAACATTGTATAGAGGGGATAACCTACATATTCATTGAGAATTAAGGGTCATATTAACCAATCATAATGTTGGCTTCTGATTCAACAAACCCTAAAAACTATAGGATAAATGGAGAAATGTAAACAATGCCTGGATATTTAATAACGTTAAGAAAATATTGCTGACTTAGGAGCAGTGATAGTTTTGTGGTTATGTCTTTTAAAGGGAATCCTTATTCTTTAAGCTACATATTGAAACTTTTACAGATGATTGAAATGACATAATCATGAGGGGTAGGGATGGACAGGGATATGGAGAACACAAGACTATCCATGAATTGATAACTGTTGAAGTTGGGTGATGGATAGCTAGAAATTCATTCTGTAATTCTTTATAATTCTATATATTTGAAGTTTCCTTCCCAAATAGCCCAAGAATTTTTAAAAGTCATTTTCATTTCTGTTTCTATTTTATACCGGCCATATTATATTAGCACAGTAGTTCATCTTTATTACTTACAGAACTCCCAGTTTTTGCTCATTCTTCATGAATAGGGGCACCCAAATTTTTGAGTTTTATGTGTTTCAAACTTGACAGCCCAACCAGACTGGGAGGTCCATAAATGCAAAGATCTTCCTTTTATATCTTTCACAGGGCTGATAACTTTTTGCAGCCTGTAGAGTGCTCACTAGGGAATACAGCTTGTTAAAACACCATTCTTAACGAGGTTATTGCTCACATGGTCTCCCATTTGTGCATACCCTGAGCCTGATATCACTGAGGCAGAGAACAGAGAAGATTAAGAACAGAAAAGATTAAGACCGAATATGTCTCTATTATAGGATGGACACCCATAAAAAGCTTACTGTACAATTAATACCCAATTCCAAATACTGTAAAGGAGAGTTTTGATTCTAATGTTTAGAACCTTCTTACTAAGGTATACTAAGGTAAGGGGAAACCCTCAGCAGGGGGTGTTTACAAAACCCCTATCCAAATTCTCCCTGCTCTCATCTCTTGCTTTTTGGGCCCCTCGTACAGCTGTTGTGGAAACAGTGGCCTCATATATTAAGGTCCTTCTAATTTTAGAAAGTTCTCTATCTCTCCTCCAGTTGCTCTAAGACATTCCCAAGATTTCCTCAATTACCTTAAACTTCAGCTGTCATTTCTTAATTATACAGAACTTCAGGGAGCTTCCCCAGTTTGCAGATTTACTATCCATCTTCTGGTCCTGGGAGTGCCTATGCCTTTTACGTGATGTCATACTTCTTTTGTCTCTCGGGTTCAAGTGTCTCTGCTTGCTGAGCTTTGGGACTGGGAGAGGGGCTCTCTCTCATGGTGATGTCTTGCAGCAAAGGCAGTTTGCAGCAGAATGCAGTATCCACAAGAATTGCCCCTTGAAGCAACCTCCCTTGTAACGTGTACAGAATCACCCAGAACCCTGTCTCTTTGTGTACCCTCTGCCAGATTGTTACTGTATCTTAGAAGACGTCCAGGTAGTGCCATGGTGCTGGTTTATAGAAAAATGTATCCTGTTTATTTAGTCCAGATTTTAAGAGGAAATCTTACACCCAGCTGTCCACATGCTTCGGAATGTGCTCAGATTCAACAGACCATACAATTTAAATTGATTAAATAATACTTGCGATAATAAAAGCCAGCACTACACACCAGGCGCTATTCTAAGTGTTTCATATGCATTAATCAGTTAGTTAGTTCTATTATCACTCTTACCTTTTAGGTGGAGAAACTAAGGACAAAGGGGTTAAGTAATTTACCCAAGGTGACAAGGCTAATAAGTGGGAGCCAAGCTCTGACCCCAGGCAGTCTGACTCCGGGATGTGCTGCCTCTCTCGTGGGAAAGCATTTGAGATTTTTGAGATTCCTAAAGCTGGAGTATAAAATTACCCTGGTTTGCTTACACATGCTGGAAAAGTGGAAAGAACGATAGATAAAAATTTAGAAAACCTGAGGTCCAGTCTGGTTTCTTCTGTCATCTATGTGTGACACAGAAAAGTGATTTTGTCACTTTGGACATATTTATTCATCTCTAAAATGGAGAGTAATTCTGCCTGTTCTTACCCACAAGAACATAATTATACGAATCTGTTCAACATATACTTTGTTCAAACATAACTTTGAAGAAAAGTGCTATATTGAAGAAAGTTCTAAGGACTTCCATTTTTAGACGAGTTTAGGAGGACTTAGGTTCGACATCTGAGTGTAATAAATTCCTACCATTCAATTATTTGTTTTCAAGGTACCATTCTGTAAGTCTTATAAGAACTCACGTTTAGCAATGCTGACAGCAGGCTTCAAGACGGCTGACCCCCAGTAGACACCAAGAAAACCCATGGCTCTGGGAGCATCTTTCAACATGACCAATCCACAGTAAGTAACAGGCAGGATCTCTGCTCTGGGGATGATGAGTTAGTACCTCAGAATCATGGGCGCATCCAGGAGCTCCTTCCTCAGCCCTGGGAAGATGGAGGAGCTCCAGGCAATTTTGCCCTTGAGCCCAAAGTTAAAATGACATGTTAAAAATCAGCTCTTTCCCAAAAAAAAAAAAAAAAAAAAAAAAAAATCAGCTCTTTCTCTGAGTTTCCTGACTGATATCATCACTTTTTTTTTGTTTAAAAAAGCAGAGGAATTCTGTAGCCCAAAACTGTTGCTATAAATCTTCCTTAAGACAAGGATCTTCTGGGGCGCCTGGGTGGCTCAGTGGGTTAAAACCTCTGCCTTCGGCTCAGGTCATGATCCCAGGGTCCTGGGGTCGAGCCCTGCATTGGGCTCTTTGCTCAGCAGGGAGCCTGCTTCCTCCTTTCTCTCTGCCTACGTGTGATTTCTGTCTGTCAAATAAATAAATAAAATCTTTAAAAAAAAAAAAAAGACAAGGATCTTCTGATTCACTATACACACTTCCTTTAGCAGGATGCCATAGAAACTGGGGAAAACTTCAAAAGCAAACCTCAGGAAGATTAGGACATGCTTAAGGTGAATTAACAAAATGGAAATTGCAAGGAAGTTTAGAAATCATGAGAGGGTTTCTAAAAGCAGGCTTTGAGGGCAGAACTCTGAAGGCAGAAGTGCTTTCGTTTCCCAAATCTGAGATGCCATGTGGACCACCACTTCTTACCAAACACTAGCAAAAACACAAAATAAGTGTTTTGCAACTCACTGGCAAAAATACCAAGATGGGAACAGCATTCTTTCTGTCACACTGCGTGGCCCCAGCCTGCCTAGCTATGGGGCTGGCTGCTGTCGTCATGGAGCAGGAACCCATTATCTCTTGCCCACAGTAATGCTGTGTAACAATGAGCTCTGGAACCTGTGTAGAATACAGCAGTCAGTATTTATTCCTCCATGTGTGGGGTAGCCAGCTAGATAGCTGCCGATCTGGAATCACTCTTCGACATGGGGCTTGGCTTGCTGTCAGCTGATCTGCATAAAACGGGGCTCTGCTCATCCTCCCTTAGGCTAGGCTGGTCACCTTCCAATGGCAATATTGGAGTTACAGGAGAAATTGAAGCTCCTTTTCATGTTTCTGCCTATGTCATGTCTGCTAACATCCCCTTGACCAAAACAAATCATAAAACTGAGCCCAGCATCAAGGGTGGAGAATCACAGTCTTCCTTCTGATGGGAGGAGCTCTGCGGGGTCCCATGGTTGAAAGGAGAGGCTGAAGAATGGATTAATGCACATTAATGCACACTGTCCATCATAGTGTTCTTCATATCTGAGACCAGAGTCTAGTCTCAACACCCAGACTATGAACTGTGGGACCTTCGCTCTCACCTAGGGAGGCCTTGTTTTCTCCTACGGAGATGACCACACAAGCAGAAATGGTGCTGAGCTGCTGTAACCACTGGCAAGGGGGAAACTGCAAAAAGTCAGGAAGGCTGAAGTAGTCTGTCCCCTGCTGCTCAAAGCCACATCCTGTTAGTCTCAGAAATTCACTCCAGCCCTCTGAACAGCCCATGGATCAGAAAGTTCTCTGTGTCCAGTAAGCCACCTGTAGCTTCCGTGAGTAGCCCAGAAGAAAAGAGAACAAACTCAACTCAGCATCAATTTTTTGGAAACACGTGGAGGAGCAAGGATTTCCTACCAAACACCCACATTTTTATTTCAATTGTTGAGAAACACAGAAGCCTCACATCCTATGACTGTTCTTCCTGAAGATCTTGAGGCATTTTGTAAATGTCACACAATGATGAGTACTACTCTCTGTGCTTGACAGGTAGCAAAAAGCCAAGGTTTAAATAAGCCCTACCAAAGAGCATTGGGGCGCTGGAAATTACTTGGTGAATCCAGGTGGTTTAGGCTGCCAATCCGTGGCATTCAGATAAAAATCCCACTTTTTCCTCAGTTATCTGGATGATTCAAGCAAGAGAACAGCAGGCAGATTCAGCTCTAAACTTCCTCGATAACTGCCGCTGTGTATGACTGGTTAGAATTCAGTGATGGTTGGGAAGGAAAAGTCTGGAACTTAGAGATCCCCGCCCACGTGTAGGGACTAGTCACTGCAGAGTTCCTCCGCTAAGGTCCATGTCTCTTCTCCACATCAGACACTAGCGTGAAAATGAATGGCCCTTAGGAAGCCTCTGTTTCACCTCCTTGTGTTTCAGTTGGAAAAACTGAGGCTCCAGAAAAGCCCCAGGGACGTCAGCATCGGAGTCAGCACCAGAGCCCAAGAGCAGCACCAAGACTGACTGCCACCCCAGTTTTAAAACTGTTCCCCCAGATATTTCATCTCTACTCCTCTCCACTCGTGCCATTTTTCTTTCTGACCTTCATTGTTTAGCCAGAAGCATAAGACCGAGCCCCTCAGATTCTACAGGTTAAGAGAGGGCCATGGATGGGTTGGGGGACCAAAGATGGCACCCCAGGAAGTTAAACCAAAGTGCTCTTACCCAGCATCTCTCCTCAGGGTCTCTGCTGGTGTTTGGACAGGACACTGCCACGCTGCCGGATATGTAATCCTCCAGTCCTCCTGATGTCAGTAGTGGCTCCCTGTGGTCACCATGCCAGGCAGACTGCCACACATCCGCTGGGAGCAGTGACGTGGGCCCTCAGTGACATGGGCACACAGTGATGAGGGCACGCAGTGACAGGGGCCCACAGTGATGGGAGCATGCCGTGATGTAGGCGACAGGGAGCTCCATGGAAGTTTGATCAAGTGGCCTCCATTTTCTATTCTCAGCCTTAAAAGGGGAGATGTAATAGGACCATTTCGTGTAGGAAGAAAGCGGCAGCCAGGGACAGCTGTCCTCTGCTGTCCTCACTGTCCAAGGCCCACACGGTCTCTCTCGGTCAGTTCCCCAACCACCAGAAGGACATCCAGTCACATACAGAAGCCTCTTCCCTCTATTGTGGTACAGAGAGTGGGAACATTTCAGAGAACCTTTACAGAGAAACCCAGGAGACAGTTTAAAAAGAGTTTATTACTTCGGGTCGCCTTGGTGGTTCAGTCAGTTAAGCATTTGACTCTTGTGTTTTGGCTCAGGTCACAATCTCAGGGGCCCTGAGAGAGCCCCAGATTGGGCTCCCCACTCAGCAGGGAATTGGCTTCCCCTCTGTCTCTCTTTGCCCCTCCCCTTGCTTGTGTTCTCTCTCTCTCTCTCTCTCTCTCAAATAAATAAATCTTAAAAGAAAAAAATATATATATATTACTCCCATATAAAGTATAGGAACCAAAAATGTCTGAAAAGTCTAACCCCTGATTTTGCTGGTGGGCAGAATTTCGATCTGGGTCTATAGCCCCCTTGATAAGGATCCTACCTCCATAGCTCCTATTTGCAGATGTGAGTAATTCCTCCTAGCCTTCCTCCACCATTCTCCAACTGGTGGAAGAGACAGGGGCTTCAATCTAGTCCCTTGGGTGGCCAGTGTGGAGGATTGGCGACCTCAAGCTTCCTCCACTCACCCCCAGCACATGGGTTCTGATGCATTCTTCTTGCTTCCCTTGGAGAGTAGAAGAATTACTTTGCTCCTGAAGGCTGACTGCCCTGTCGCTCTTCTCCCCACCTCAGGCCTGCCATAGAAGGAGGAATTTCTGAAGTTGAGATCATCTCCCAACAAGTAGACGAAGAAACCAAGAGCATTGCTCCCGTGCAGCTGGTGAACTTTGCCTATCGTGACCTGCCCCTGGCTGCGGTTGACCTCTCCACGGCAGGCTCACAGCTCCTGTCAAATCTGGACGAAGATTACCAAAGAGAAGGGTAGGTGCGGGGAGTTTTGAGTAGCTAAGAAGGCTCTTGCATAATCCCCCGAGTTTCCATGGGTACCTCAATGAGGCAGCACAGAGATTAGAGACCAGAAGTTCACATCAACCACCCAAGCTCGTTTTCTCCTCAGACATTGCTTCCTCAGAAAAATGCTTTGGGCACAGAAATATCTGTTCTGCTAGACAACCTCTTATGTGACATTTGCTTGAAACTCAGAGATTCATAAAATTGTTTTAGGACTGAATTGCTCATTAATGGCCCATCCAACCTCCTTGCTGTACATTTGGGAATCAGGAGACCCACAGGGATTAGGGACTGGCCCAAGTTCACAGATCCCATACGGGATGGACTTGGACCACAATGCCCATAATTATTATTATTATTATTATGCCCAGGGAAGAGGCTGGGAAGAAAGCATTCTGCACACAGTAACATGCTGAGTGTGTAAGGGAATTTAGCAGCATTTAGCTGGGAACTATGCAGACATTAGCTGCTCTCTTTTCAGCAAGGACATGTAGGATATGCTAGTCCTTGATTCAGACGAGTGGCCGCTACCGACTCCTACTTAGCTTGTCAAGCAGGTTGGATGCCTTTGTTCCCCAGTGAGTTTCTCATTAGCCTGGTCTGTCTTACAAACCTTCTGAAGGTGAATGGGTGTTAGAGCTGAATGAGGCAGGGAGACACACCAGTTCAATGCTCCCCTTTTATGTAGTGGAACCTGAAAGATGGGAACAGGTACTAGGGTCTCCCAGCAGGTCAGACTTTTCTCAGCCCCATCCTGTTGCTCTTAGAGAATTATAAACATTGGCTAGGACCTTTGGAGCTACTTCTGGGCCACTCTTCTTGCTCAGGTACTTGTACATAGTGTGGAACATGCAGGCTGCTTTGAATATAAAAATGAAGGGTTGCTGGGTTGTTTTAGAAGCAAATGAGAGGGCTTAGTTAAAGTTAAAATTTGCAGAGCTTGGATTTTCTGTGTTTGTTTCCCATAGGGGCTCTCCCATTTCCCCAGAGAAATTTCCTAATAATTGTGAAACCATACACATTTTGCAAAAACTGCACCCTTAGGGCTTTCTCTGAAAATATAATTTTCTCTAGGTATTGTGCGTAGTTGAGTCAGGAGGATATTGGGGGAAAGGGGCAGGCAAGCAGGTGGAGATAGTGAGGGGATGCCTGGCACCCTGAGCACTGTCGGCACCTGTCTGAGGGCAGGGCTGGCTCCTGGATCTCCAGATCCTTGAGGCCCCAAGTCAGGGCCAGTGTCAAGTCCTGCAGCCTGTGCTGTTGCACAGGCCCTGTATCTGGTTTAATGCTTTGCTGCTGCGGCCTTGAAATTAATCGGTTTTGAAAAAGCCTTGCATTTTCACAACTTAGGTTGGGTACTTCCCTGAGCACGCTGTCTCTGTGTTACTGCATTCTGGTGGTCAGAAGTGGTAGTGCGGCCGGTAACAAATCCCCATCTTTCCCAAGGACCCGTTTTGCGCTCAGCCTGAGCCAGTGTTAGCAAGGCCCTTTTCAGGTCTGTGGTCAGAAGGTGTGGAGAGAAACGGGGGGCAGGAAGACCTCTAAGGGTTCTGGCTTGAGGTAGTGTGCCCATGGGCAGCCTCCGGGCTCGAAGTACTCGCTGGCCCGCTCCCTCCCTGCCCCAGGAAGGGCGATGGGAGGCCTGCTTTGTCATTCCCTGTGCTCCTGAATTAGACCCCTGCAAGGTTTCTTTTGATTAGGGAGAGTACAAATGAAGTGCCCGCCTGCGGAGAGGCTCTTGATTTGATTTAAGCCTCCAGGTGTGCCCAGAAAGCTGCTCCTGTTGGGTCAATAGGAAGCAGCCGGGGAAGGGATTTGCAGGTTGCTCCAGCTCTTGGATGAGGAATTGCCCTGGCTTTCAGAGGGCTTCCTGGAGGAAGGAAGAGCAGGCATGGGGCAGAAGCCAGGAGAAGAGGAAGTGAAACAAAAGCACTCTGTGGAGGGGCCAGGCCTGTCTTCACAAGGCTTCTTGGCTCTTGCTGCATTTCCTGGGGTTTCCCAGAAAATCCAAGCTGGCCTTTTCTGAAACACTGCAAAACAACACTACCTACTGTTTGGGTCAACCTTCCAAAAGGTGTGACATAAGTCTTCAAAAATACCTCTTCTTGCTGTTAACAAACAAAATTTGGTTGAGTAAATTTGAAGATCTAACTGGCTTTTATTCAGTTATTCATGAATCAGGTGCCATGCCATCTAGCAGATAGAAAGGAGGTCTGAGGAGCTGAATGACACGAAAGACTTTGCCAGACAGGAGGCAGCGCAGGAGAGTTATTCCAGGAAAGAGTGGTTTGTTCGGGCAAGGCCTCCTTCCTTGCGGGATGGCAGGGTCTGTAAGCAAGATGACCTCACTGGTGCTGACCAGGGAATTCCAGGGGGACTGCTTAAAGATTATATTCCTGGGAGAGGCTGAAGCTACAATTACGTTAAGTGTTAAATCTCAGATTACTGATGTGGGGCTTAGCATGGGTGACTCCCATTCTGGGCTTGTTATGTCTTTTTAAAAACTGCCAGAGGAAGTGTGATATAGAGACATCAATGTTGTCTGTAGGAAGAGGAGACCTCAGGGATCCCAGCAAGAAAATGTTTAGGGACCCCACTGCCCTGCCATTGGGTTTTGAACTCAATGATGTCTCAATGCTTTTACAATACCCAGAATCCGAAAACGTTAGAGCTGGAAAAGACCTATAGAAAACATCTATGCTAAGTATTCTAATATTCTAGAGTCCAGAGAGTACAAGGAACTTGCCCACGGTCACACAGCAGCAGACTCTGAAACAGAGCCTGATCTCCTGGCTCCTGAGCCAGAGTAGTACCACTGAGCTTCTGTTTGTCACCTGACCCTTTACAACATCACAGCTGTGACTGTGGTTAACATGGCTTGCCCACATGACACCACTGAGGCGTCAGATACCTTTTGCCCATGAAAGCCGTGTGAAGAAGCAGTCGCTGTGATGTGGGTAAGCCCCCAGCCATGGGGAAGAGCCCGTCCCCACCAAGCTCCCTGCCTTTCCTAAGAGCCTGTAGTCCTTCTCATGTGCCTGCTTAGCACAGCCCAGACCGCAGCTCTCCACTGCTCTCTGCGCTTCCACACCCAGGCTGCGGAGGGCTCGGGGAGGAGAACCAGCCATCTGTGCAGATTGGCACCTTTGTCAGCTCAGGCTGCCACAACAAAAGACTGGTGCCTTAAACATCAGAAATGTTATCTTCTCACAGTTCTAGGAGACAGAAGTCCATGATAAAGGTGCCAGCAGAGTTGTGGTTGGCAGGGACGCTTCAGCTTATAGATGGCTGCCTTCTTGCTCTGTCCTCACATGGCCTTTCCACATTACATGTGGGTAGAGGGAAAATGTGAGCTCTGGACTCCACCTCTTCTTTTTTTATTGTATTTTATTTCTTTATTACTAACATGTAATGTATTATTTGTTTCGCGGGTACAGGTCTGTGATTCATCAGTCTTACACAACACACAGCGCTCCCTACAACACATACCCACCCCAGTGTTTCCACCCTGCAGGCCCCTCCCTGGCCTCATGTAAACCTGATCACCTCCCAGAGGCCCACCTTCAAATACTATCACACAAGAGGTTAAGGCTTCAATATAACATGGGGGGAGGGGGGTACAGATATTCGACCCATAATAGCACATCCCCAAGACTCAACGTCTCTACTCTCAACTTGCTTCTAGGTTCTGCCTGACCATGTCCCCCTGTGGTCCTGGCTGGCAGGCACTCCTGGTCCCAGGTGCTCATCTCAGATTGCTTCTATTTTCCTCAAGCCCCCGCTTGCCTTCAGCAGATGACCTCCTCTGTTCCTTCTTCAGAAAACAGAAATTGGGCCAGTGGGCCTGCACCCCATCCCTCAGGTCCCCCGCTCCTTCAAGGGCCCCCCTCATCTCGGACCTCTGATCCCCTTCCCCTCCCACCTTCTGTATGTGTTTCCATCAGTTACATTCTCACCCTGATTCACCACGCACTCTGGTCTCACATTCTCCCTTGACTTCATGTCCCCTTTAGCTGCCACCCTCTCTCTCCTCTTCGTGGCCAAACTTCCTGAAAGCCTCATCTACACTTGCCACGTCCCTTTTCCTCCCAGTCATTCCTCAGCCTGCGCAGTCCAGCTTGAGCCCCATCTGCGTAGTGGACTGTCCCGTGTTGCTGGGGCCCTTAGGTTATCCTCTGGCCAGGACTGGAAACTAGCAGCCACTTCCTCCCTCTTCAAACCCAGCCTCCCTGGGTCTGCTGCTCTACCACACTCTCCTGATTTCTTCTCGCCCCTCTGGCCCTTCTAAGCCTTTTAAAACTTATTCTTTCTCTGCTTGGTCCCTCAGTGTTGGGGCTCTTCATTTTCTGTCTTTGGTCATTTTCTCTCTACTTTCATCCAGTCCCATAACTTAATATTTTTCAGCTTGCACTTTGAAAGCCATGTCTCTAGTGCAGATTTCTCTCTCAGTCTACCGGCTCATATCCAACCACTTCCTGGACATCTTCACAGGGATTCCAAACACACCTCAGAATCCTAACAAGTATCCGTGGAATAGTCTATTCTTTTCCTGAGTCGTCTGCGTATTTGACAGGAGAGTTCTTGTCTCCATACACTTCATTGCTAAAAAGAGCCGTCTCAGTAACAGCACCCAAGTGCAGCCTGGGGAGCCACAACCTGCCACTCCAGAACTTCTGGCCACCTTAAACCCAAATCTGAACCTGAGCTGTCTTTTCCCAAAATGCATTTTCTGTAGCTCCCATCAGTGGATCTATACCTAGCTGCCTGGCCTCCTGACCCGTTCCTGCCAGAATGAATCACATGTATTTTGGCTCATTTCGAATGACTCTGAGCTACCTTGCCACCTTGACAGGAGCGACCAAAACTCTGTAAAGCTAGTCAGTCAGCTGTGGTCACACTGGAGTTTGTGTCTTTCCTCCTCGCCTGCTCTGGCTCCTTCTCATCCATGTCCACAGCCCTTGAACCCACTGCCACCAGCAATGCCTATTGTGGCAATGTTTGTCAGTTCAGGAGCTTCAGAAACCCCAGAACCACAGGTACCCATGCAGTGTGGGCTCCATGCCAGGTGGGGAAGAACAGCCTCCCCCCACCAGCCCCAGCCCACCCTACACTATCTGTGAACCCAGAATTGGCTCTGCTTACAGCCACAGCTCTGGTCCTGTTTGCTGCTGACCTTCACCCCTCTAGCAGCAGCTGTCCAATCTCATCCACAGGGAGGCTGGCACACCTTGCCCCTGTGGTGATCATCCTTTCTCTCCCTGCCTCTTCCCCCCCCCCCACGCTGCCGGCGGGGTGCCTCTTCCTTCAATAGTGACACAGCACAAACCCGCAAGTATGTCCACAGACGAACGGTCAAGAGATGGGAAGGGGGGAACAGAGAAGGTGTCTGAGCCCCACCCAACCTGGTCACAATGCCGTACTACACCAGTAGTAACCTGAGAGACCAGGCCAGTTCCTTTGCTCTCACCTCTCATGTTCTGCCATCTCCACGTCCTGTAAATTCCTATTGTCTTAATACCTCTTCATTATACCACCCTTCTCACAAAGGATTGGTGACCATAGGCCAGCTACTTTGAACTGCGTACAACAGAAAGCCCATCTCAGACTCAGTCAGACTTTGATTAGCCCATGTAATATGGAGCACAGAGTCAGGCAGCATCTGGGTTGGTCCAGAGGCTAAACAGCATCAGTAAGGACCAGAGTCCTTCCATCTCTCTGTTCTGCTGCCAACAGTACTGGCTTCATCCTCACACTAAGGTTTCCTTCAGTTTGTGAGAGAGCTGCCTACATTCCTCATTCATGTCTGGTAAGAGAGAATGACTGCGCACTATGCTGTTTTAAGAGGAACAGAGAACTTTCCCAGAAATATTTACCTGCTCTCTCTTCATGTCTCATTGGCTAGAATTGGGTCACAAGGGATATGGGACCCATCACTTGAACGCTATCATTTGCCAAAACATATTGCTGTTACCGATGGGGCAGGAGTGGAATGAATATTGGAGAATCGCCTACAATGTACTACAGTCTTCAAGAGCACCAAGTCTCCATTCATAGCCTTTGATCTAGAATTAAATCTTTTCTTCAGCTTTTCTTGTCATCATTTGGGAAAGGTCTAGGACCATTGTCTGCCTTCTTAAAACTGTTTCTTCTGTAACTTTGTCAACTTGATTCTCTGCAGTTTCACTTGTGCTTGTCATCCGGTTGACAATGCTTTGTTTCCTTGTAACCAAATCCCTTCTGCCTAGTTCTTGTTCTTTGCCATTGGACATCCCCCCATTCAGGGTGGGGAAGTGAGGCACAGAGCTCTTCTCAGTGAACCAACTGTCCGCTTTTAGATGAGGGAAACTAGGTTTGCAGGAGGCTAACTCATGGCACAGAGTGGAAGTTCTACCTTCTCCTAACCAGCTACATTGCATTGGAGGCCTGGTTGGATTGCAGAGTCTGGGCTAGACAAGAGGCCACAAAAGGAAATTCAGAGAAGCCCAGGGTCTCCACCCCAGAGAGATGATGGTGATAGAATGTGTCGAGGAAGGCAGAATAAGACAAGAGTCATTCACCTCCCCTTTTACAGAGGAGACTCTGTGGCCACAGAAAGAAACAGTGCTCCCCATATTTTTGATGGAAAGAGGATACAGAGAGGGTCATGAGATGTGGTGGGATAGTCTTTGTCAAAAATATAAAAATAAAGGAAGAAATGAAAGATATTCAGCACCTTGTAATTATTTCTATTTTAGTGTTCTAAAAGGTTGAACCTGAGAGTTCAAGGCTAGACCCCCAGAAAACAGAAGCTTGGAGGAGGATGGGTAGACAGAAAGGATGTTATTAAAGATGATGCCAATGTCACATTTCTGTTAGAACTTCACAGTCAGAGGAAGAAGACATAACAGGAGCACAGGAATGGCTTTTTAGATGTCAGGCTGGGAGAAAAAAAAAAAAGAAGATAGGTCCAATATAGCAACATCTTTAAATAAGGACTAAACTAATTTTAGATATACCAGCAAACAAAGGCTGGAGGCAAAGAAGGTGGAAGGGGAGGAACGTACTAAACCAAAGCCCAAAATACTGTCCTTTCTCCCTACACTGTCTAGCTCAAGGACTATCTCCTCCAAGAAGACTTCTGTGCCCCCACCCCACCCATGGCAGGGCCTCACTTCTGTATACCCCTAGCCCTTTGTCTCCCTTTGTCTCAGCAGGCATGACACTGGGCTCCACTGGCCTGCTCACCAGTCTACTTCCAGTACTGGACCATGTGCTCCCCTCAGGGCAAGGATCAGATCCTTTGAACCTGAAACAGAGAAGGTGTTGATGGAAAGAAGGAATGATTTGGATGAATGAGTGAGTGAGTGGATGGATAGGACTGTGTTAAGGATGAACAGAAGGGGAAGCCAGCTCTGTTTGGGGAAAATTGGGGCTGGTTCCCAGACTTTGGTGGGGTCAAGGATGAGCCACAGGGAGGGAACAGGTTTCTCATGCCCCAGAATGCAAGGCTGTGGTCCGTGGCTGGCCCACCTCTGAGCATCCCTGCTAATTTCACATCCCTCCACAAAGTCATCCCAGAAAAAGTAAATCAGATTTACCTCAAAACGTACCAACTTCAACACATGAAAAAATGTTCATCATCACTAGCCATCAGGGAGATTCAAATTAAAACCACATTGAGATACCACCTTACACCAGTTAGAATGGCCAAAATTAACAAGACAGGCAAAATTAACAAGACAGGCAACAACATGTGTTGGAGAGGATGTGGAAAAAGGGGAACCCTCCTACACTGTTGGTGGGAATGCAAGTTGGTGCAGCCACTTTGGAGAACAGTGTGGAGATTCCCCAAGAAATGAAAAATAGAGCTTCCCTATGACCCTGCAATTGCACTACTTGGTATTTACCCCAAAGATACAGATATAGTGAAAAGAAGGGCCATCTGTACCCCAATGTTTATAGCAGCAATGGCCACAGTCGCCAAACTGTGGAAAGAACCAAGATGCCCTTCAATGGACGAATGGATAAGGAAGATGTGGTCCATATACACTATGGAGTATTATGCCTCCATCAGAAAGGATGAATACCCAACTTTTGTAGCAACATGGGCGGGACTGGAAGAGATTATGCTGAGTGAAATAAGTCAAGCAGAGAGAGTCAATTATCATATGGTTTCACTTATGTGTGGAGCATAACAAATAGCATGGAGGACATGGGGAGATGGAGAGGAGAAGGGAGTTGAGGGAAATTGGAAGGGGAGGTGAACCATGAGAGACTATGGACTCTGAAAAACAATTTGAGGGTTTTAAAGGGGCAGGGGGGTGGGAGGTTGGGGTACCAGGTGGTGGGTATTAGAGAGGGCACGGATTGCATAGAGCACTGGGTGTGGTGCAAAAACAGTTACACTGTTAGGCTGAAAAAAATTAATTAAAAAAACTAAATATAAAGCAAAAAAAAAAAAAAAAAAAAAAAAACTTCACCTAGAAGAAGGAAAAGCCTGGTACACCAGCGTAGCTCAGTTGGTTTTGCCTTCGGCTCAGGTCATGATCACAGAGTCCTGGGATTGAATCCCGCAACTCCTTCTCCCTTTGTCCTTTCCCCCAAATTGTGCGCTCTCTCTCTCTCTCTCTCTCTCAAATAAATAAATAAAATATTTTTTTAAAAAGAAGAGGGAGGGAAAGCCTTTTGGGGTTCAGGGTTAAAAGACGAGTGCATCCCAGCCATGCCCTTGCAAGTGCAGCCTAAAAGCTCTATATCTTCACTTGGCAGGCAACATCTTTTGCATTTTCCCCCCAAGGAGAAAAAGTTCAGAAGGAGCTTCATTAATCCATCTTCTTGATGTCAGCAAGATTTGTCTATAATAAAATGCCCCTCTTTCCTCTGCTGTACCAACTCGGCCCCAAGCAGTCCCAGTGACTCTGTATTTTCAGAGGCTAAGATTTGCGGGGGGCTTCTTGATGCCCCAAACGGGCAATATAGGTTTAATTAAGATTAAAGAAATTTCCTGGTGAACACAGGTTATCTTCTTCTCTGTAGTCCAAAAATCTCAAAGATTTTTCTTCGATTAAGAGGACGATAAATTCACGGATTGATTCTTTCTCTGCAATATAAATCACCTGTCCACTCTGACGCGCAGGTGCAGGGTGTACGGCCACAGACTAGCACTAGGTGGCGGCAGAGAACCTCTGACCGCCTTCGCCGGGTGCGTGAGTGTTGCCTGGAATGGCGGAGGAAAATGTAACCCCACGGACAAGTGCCCCGCTCTAAGTGGGCTGAATTTTTGGTGTTTGGGGGTCCTCGGTCACCTTTGGAGGCACCTGGAACCCACACTTTTCCCAATAGAAAGAGTGTGGCTGCCTCAGGATTTGCCAGAACACAACTCAGAACCAGAGAGATGGACAAAGAAGTGGAAAACAGTAGGTTAAGAAGCTGGCCTAAGTCATGTGTCCCTGCTGCAAAACTTGGCAAAGGAGATTTTCAGACTTGTGGCCAGTTCTGCAAACTGAGGACTCCTGAGGTGGGAGGGAGCCTTAGAGCCACTGTCCAGCAGCACCCCTCCCTAACAAATCAGGTGTGGCCCTTCAGACCTGCATAGACAATGCCCTGGGTACCCCCCACCCCAAGTAGGAGCAGCCAGTCTGTGGTGTGTGTCTGCCTTTGTGTCCCCAGAGAGGGGTTTTGTGCCTCACCAAGGTGGGTGACAGCTCCTAGCTCCCAGACCCTAGCTGGTACCGCCACACCCTGCTGTCTTTCCCAGAGTAGGCATTTCCCAGGATGCAAGAAACCTGAAATTCTGGGACAAGCAAGTGTCAGACTTCCTGACCCCCACTGCACACAGCCTTCCTCCTGCTCTCTTCCCCAAGGCAGTGAGGCTAACCTTTAGCTCTGAAGCTGCCAGTATGGAAACCAATTTCTTTAGTTCCCCAAATGGCTGGGGGAGTCATCTCTCACCTCCAACCTGGAGTTCCTGTTACATGATGTGGATTTATGTGCTCATCTTTCTGGGTCTGAGAGCACTGCAGTGGCTTGCCTCCTGGAATTGGATGCAGGAACAAAGAAGATGCCTGACAACGCTTTTCCTGTTGTTCTGGTTCTCCCTGGGAGAGAAAGAAGCCCCAGTGACCCTTTCAGATATTTAGCAAAAGGGTGTCCCTGTGGGCATTGGGTTGATGGTTCTCCCGAGTGGATATTAGCCTCTTTGGAGAAGTCTGTGCATGTGAGCTCATTTCCCTCTCCTGCTTTTTTTTTTTTCCTCCCTTTATTTTGCTTTTCGGAGTGGCCTAAGGCCAGGGCCCAGTCAGAATTCCTTTACAAACCTTCAGTCTCCGTGAGGATGAAGACCCTGCCCACTGTCTTGTGCTCACCACATAATGCAGTGCCTGGCACTTAGGTGGCACATAATAATTCTGCCTGGAATGGAATGAACATTGAGACTTCCCTTGTTTAGATAATTAATCCCTTTTCTAACACCCACATACCTAAATCATCATCACAGTAGATGTGCATAGTAGGCATGAAGTAAGCACTATGTTATGTGCTTTACATATGCTATTTTCAATATTTTAGCACAACAACCCTGCAAAGGTAAATAATACCCCTCTTTTGGAGATGAGGAAATTAAGACACAAAGATTACACTCAGAGTTCAGTCTGTTGCAGGAGTGTGACTTGGAGACTCCAGTCACCACCCAAACCTAACTGATGGAAAAGTCTGGCTTTCCCCACCATCCATTAACAGGGAAAAAAATGGAAGGAATTGTCTTCTAAAACAACTAGATGAGTTAACATTTGTAAAGTGCCCAGAAAAATCCTGTTTCATAGTAAATGCTGTATTGTATTGTTAAGTCAATAAAAAATAAAGCCTAGGTCAACGCCAGAAGTTGGATTAAAGTTCGCCTCATGGCTCTCTCTGACAGTGTTTTAATCACCAGGAACAAGTGCAGTAAAGTCAAGTGGGGCCCTGGGCTGTTGTGTTGACCCTTGACACCACAGGGGCTGCAGGATCCAAGCCACAGGTGTTAGGCATCACAGAATTGGAGCCCTCTGGGGCTAGAAGGGGTCTCAGACTGCCCAGTCCTGGAGTTTGAACCTGGAGCTCACATGTCCTTCGACAGTCCCTCAGTGAGACTCAAAAGGTCCATTACCCCCTTAGAATGTGATGGCCAGTGTTGTGGTTTTCTGCATTTTTCAGGCACAGGGCCACAGTTTTCATCCCATTAGAGAGCTCTGCGACCCAGCAGGGTTTTGAGGCTCTGGTCTAGCAGTGCCTTCTGAGGTCCGCCTTAGCGGCAGGGAGGAAATCCTAGTCCTTGGGACTTCACTCCAGTCTTGCTACCAAACAGGCTTCTGACTCCCTCCACCCCTCTCCCAGTTACTTTTCTAGGGCACTTGATGGATGAAAAATCACCAAGTAGGACTGGCAGGTCCATCTGGTCTGGCTGCCTGAAGGGAAATGAGCTTTTCTGTCGTCTGCTGCCTCCTCCCAGGACACCGTGACTCTCCACTGCCTGGGAGCATTTTTTTCCACCACTTGAAGGGCCCCCCATTACCCACACTCTCGCCCCACCCCCTTCCCCTATCATGCACATTCCCAGCCACGCCAGCATGGCAGGCAGGCACGGTGGCCCGACTGGTCAGTAGATTGTGGGGGCAGGAGAGGCCACAAGAGCAAACAGCCTCCTCTTCTGGCACTGCAGCTTCTGCCTTGCCTGTCATAAAGGGGCTGTGTGAGTTCCAGCGTTGGGAATGCGGCCTGATGGTGCAGTGACCTGGAACTGCCTGCTTCCGAGCCACTCCCGTGGCCTTACCTCACATGGAAGATAGGACGGAAATTTGCCAAAGTTCGTCCTAACTTTCTAGAAGTTATTCTTTCAAATATTTATCAAAACACCTCAGAATATAAAGCAGAAGTAAAGGTACCCAGCATCCCCGCTCCCACCCCAGGATTTCTCGGAGGCCTCAGGAACTAGTAGAACCTCACAGTAGAACACCTGCCTACCTGCCAGGAGATGCCATCTGGCTGCCGATATTTACAGACTTTGGCAGCCCAAGCCTGCCTCCTGGAGCTGGCCCCTTGCTGTCGCTGCAGTAAGCCCTGAAATTGAGAGACGCCTGCCCTCTGGTGGCAATTCCAGGGATAACACCACCCTGAGGCCCAGCTCCAGGGCCCTGATTGGGCTGGATGCTGAAAGAAGTACCTTCTCTAATTAACAAGTCAATGCTGATTTCCCTTCTGGCCCATTAAGCTCCTTGACTCATTATTTAACCACTCGGGGATATTTTGAAACTGGACAGATTCTATTTTTTCTGTTAAAACACAGTCTCTTAGGAATGTCTGAGTCATTTGAATTTCACAGGAATTTTATTAGCAGTTTGGGATTTCCAAACAGCCCCTCAGCCAGAAAGTACAGCTTCAGCCCAACCTCTTTCCTCGAGCCTTGGGGTCCAGGGTCCTGCTCTTCAAGGAGCTAGAAGCCAAGAGCCTATTTGGATTCTGACTTCAGCCTCGTATCTCTGGCTAAGGAGGCCCTCGACACCTCCACAAAGGTACACACTCAGTCTCGGTGAGTGTCCCTGAGCCGGGGTTGGGGGGGGGGGTGTCACAGGCTGAGCTGGCACCCACTTGCATTCACTGGCTTGTAGCTCTTGCTCCCAGACTCCCTTTGTCATGCTCCATCTGTCCTCCGAAATACCTCACCTCTCCCAAAGCAGTTCCCCCCATCGCCATCACACTGAAATGCGAACTCTTACTCAGTGGGCACGGAGCAGGCCCATGATTCTGCATTTCCAAACAGGTCCCAGATGTGCTGATGCTGCTGGTCCGTGGAGACCACTCGGCTTCAAGGACCTCCAACATTGGTTCTTAATCTCGGCCATGCACTGGAATCACCCAAGAAGATCAAAAAATACTGAGGCCTGGGTCCTACCCTAGAGGTTGTGGTAGAAATGGTCTGGTGTGTGACCTGGGTCCTGGAACTTTTGAAAGCTCTCTGGGTGGTCCTAGGATGCAGCCTGCTTGGAGAACCACTAACCGCAGTGCAGACTGCAGATTTCCAGGCCCAGCTCCTCGTCAGTTGCTCTGTCCCTCCACCTGCTTCAGTTCAGTCCACCCCCGTGTGTGTTGCCGTGGGGTCTTGGGGTCCACATCTACCGTGATGCAAATAGAACTGCTTGACCTTGTGCAGAATGGGGGCTGCCTGAGGTTCCTCCGTGGTGGGCCTGGTTGAGTGCTGGTAGTTGAAAGCAAAGTTGGGGCAGGCATGAGGGACAGTCGGGTTGACGCAGATGGAAGAGCAGGACCAGTGCAGTGGTCACAGGCTCCATTCTGATGCTGCCTTGGGGTTCTCTGGGAACTGTGCCTGTTATGCCCTGGGCCATAGGAATGCCTGCAGCGTCTGCCCTTGGTGGGCTTTGGCAAACTGCACTCAGCAATGAAGGGGAAAGCCCTGTCTTCTCCCAGCCCAGCTCCTGGCTACTGTTCTTCTCCTGTTTATTCTGTTGGAAGTTCTTCAGGCCTGAGCAGAGTTTTGCCATCAATAGTTGCTTTGTAGTGTACATCCTACCACACCCCAGATGGGCCAGGCCGCACTCCCTCCAGCTCTTTCTCAAATGTCAGTTTCTCAGAGCGGTCTTCCCTGACTGCCTTATTTAAAAGATCACGCTCGGTGCCCATCCCCGCCCCCAGTACCTCCCAACTGTAGTACCCACCACATAATCTGCAAATGTGTTGTGTTTACTGTTGGACTCCCTCCTCCACCGAGATGTAAACTGCCCCAGGGTTGCTGCCCGATCACAGTACCTCCCTAGCACCCGGCGGGTACCTGGCATTCCTTTGACTTCCCTGCCTGGTTTCCGAATCCTGCTGGGTGCCTGGTTCCCTGCCTGGCTGCTCCCCAAGGCCGAGGAGCGCTGTGGCATCAGGGCAAGGCTATTGCCCACTGTGGGCGGACTCCAGACACCTGCTGTTTACTGGGCCACGAGTCCCCAGTCTCAGCCACCCCGGTTTGCTCCTACAGCTTCCCAATAACCAGCCCCTGGCCTGTTAGGAAGTTTTTCTAACCCAAACAAGAAAATGAAAATCAGCATTTCAGCATTTCAAGCACCAACGTAAAATGACTTTTCCCTCCCATGGAAGCAGGTCAGTTGAGACTGGAGTCTGCTCTTTGTAGAGAAACAAATGTTTTGTTTCATCCTCTTCTTTCTTTCTTTCTTTATTTTTTTTTTAAATTTATTTGAGAAAGAGTGAGAGCTAGAGAGAGAATGCACACAGAAGGAGATAGAGAGAGAGAAGCAGGCTTCCCTCTGAGCAGAGAGCCCGATGAAGGGCTCAATCCCAGGACCCTGGGATCATGACCTGAGCCGGAAGCAGACACTTAACTGACTGAGCCCCCCACTGGCGCCCACTCATCCTCACCTTTCTTTGGGACCTTGTTGTTGTGGTAGAGGGAGCAGACTCTGAGAGGCACATCCATTCACCTGGGGTGTACAAGGCACAGAAACCAACAAATGCCCTGGGTCCTTGCACTGACCACGCGGACAGTCTTCTGCCAGTTGCTCGGGGTGACACGGCCCAGCCAGATGGCCTTCGCAGCTACCCCTTTGAGTTATAACTATAGGACATGCCTGCCTCCCATTTCAGATGACAATAAAACGACATCAGTTTTGGGGGCCACCCATAATTGGACTGGGTTTCCGAGAGGATGTGGAATTAGAGCAGAGTCTCTTTGGGAGCTGGCAAGCAAGGTGCTTGTGGAGATGAGTGAGCTGGGAGGAGCTGACAGTGGGGCAGGAGGGAAAGTGCTGAGGCAGCTGCAGGCTGGCATGAGAGAGGTGTGAAAGGGGAAAGGATTAAAATAGGGCCCCTGGGCTGTTGGGGCAGGAATATCACACTGTGGGAAAAGGAGAAGGCAGGGTAGGTGAGCCGTGCAGACAGGTGAGGAGCAATCAGCTGAGTAATTAAGGCCAAGGAGATCTTACAATTCAATTCATATCCAAAAGCAGCAGCTGCTGGTAGCAACAGTGGGCGGCAGCCTCTAGGCCTCTCTGAGCCTCTTGAGTTGGGAGGTGGAGGCTTCAGCAGCCTCGTCCCCCTTTGGGGGCCTTTCCTTCCCTGGCTCTGGCTTCTCACCTGCAACTCCAGGTTCCCCTGCGTGCCTCTGACCACACCATAGCCACCCTCACCAGACCCCCTCCACACCCCTCTGCTCTGAACACAGGACACCCGGTTTCAGTTGAATTTCAGACAAACAATGATTTAGTATAACTCTATCCTTTGTGGCGTTTGGGATGTACTTATACTAGAAAATTGTTCCTTGTTTATCTGAGATTTAACTGGATGTTCTGTGTTTTCTCTGGCAACCCTCCTGAGCTCTGTGTGATGTCAGTTTGGGGTCTTTGTACCACCTTCCAACAGCTGGGGGCTCCTCCCAGCTTTCCCCAGATGGTTCATGAGAAAGAAATTCCACCTCAAAGCACTCACAGTATTCCTTTGCAGAGAAGGGAGCATCTCAGAATGCCCTCTTCCAGTGACATCCTTGGGATCCCAGGGAAGGGGTGGGGGGGAATGCGGGTGCTGACCCCCCCCCCCCCCTCAGCAGTTGCTCCCTCTGGTTGAAGAGGAGGGAGATAGCCAAGTGTTTGGGTCATCAAATAACAACATTCTCATCAACCCATTTCAGCAACATGGTACTTCATAGGTCAGATACATTCCCTCATTTAACTTTCAATAACCCTAGGAGTTAAGGAGTTTTATGAATGGGAGACTGAGGCCCAGAATGCAGAGATACCTTCACACATAGTCCTGGATGTCCAAAGGTGGAGCCAAAAGTGAGGGTTTTCCCTGCCAAGTGCTGTCTCTGCTCCTTCAGGATGCCTAATTCTTCCTCACCAAGGCATTGAGGCTTGGCTTCAGCACTCCCACCCCCCTAAGAGGCACCCCTCTTTCCCAGGATCTTGTTTTCTGGAAGGGAGTACATCAAATGCCCTGAGAGACCTACCCAGCTCTGAGGTTCCGCCCCTTCTTCCCACCTTCAGTCCTACTCAGGAAAAATTTCGCCCTTGGTGGCTTCATCTCCACCTGTTGGGGTTTCCCAAAAGATTGTCCATGAAGCACTAGTCCCACCAGATGCTCAGTGACCAGACATTGCTATGATCCAGCGAGTTTGGAAAGCATGGCTACTGTGATCCCTTTTGAG
Organism: Mustela erminea; assembly: GCF_009829155.1. Taxonomy (NCBI): domain Eukaryota; kingdom Metazoa; phylum Chordata; class Mammalia; order Carnivora; family Mustelidae; genus Mustela; species Mustela erminea. The sequence goes on from NC_045618.1 coordinate 28,730,547, forward strand.
CATGGTGATGCATAATAACATATTCAAGCCACTGAAATGTCCAACCTAGAAAAATGTCCACTTGAATTTGACCCAAATTTTCCAAAACATGTCCAACCATAGAAATTATCGAGTGACAACCATTCACATTCTGTGGAACTGGGATTCCATACAACCCACTTTGAGAAACAGAGATTTATTTCAAATCTTTGCATAGCTAAAAAGCTCTGGAAATTCATTCATGAGTTTATTGAGCATTTATTAGAGGTGAGCTGAGGGCTTCCTAACTTTAGAGCCTATGCTAGATTCCGAGACCAAACAAGTTGTACGATAATAACAGCTCATTTTCATGCAGTTCTTACACCCAGCCAGGCTCTTTGCTGACCTTCATGATCTCCTCCAGTGATTACAAGGAACCTATGCCATGTGGGTTTCACACCCATTGCAGAGTCCGAAGCATGAACTGCTGCTGCTGAGCTGCCCAGGTCAGCCTCCGTACCTAGCTCCATCTCCTCCTGAGATGGTTTTCCTCTTCGTGATTCTACTCAATGGCCTCTCAAATAAGGTTGCATTTTGCTGAGAGATGCAGAGCTGGGGAGGAATGATGAGGATGGGTCTGAGAGCAGAGCTATGGCCGGGATCTCACCCTCTGTCCCCGCCTCCTGTCCTGCTTTTTTCCCCACAGGTCTACCTGGCTGAAGCCGTGCTGTGGGAAGAGAGCAGCCGTGTGGCAGGTATTTTTGCTCAGTGCGAGTCTCAACAGTTTCCTGGTAGCCTGTGTAATATTGGTGGTGATTCTCCTGACTCTGGAACTTCTAATAGATATAAAGCTTCTCCAGTGTGAGTAGCAAGAGAGATACATATGCAAATACATATGATGTCAATATTCAATGTGCATCCATCAGGGGTCCCCAACCAGCAGTGCAATCTACCCCCCAGCCCAATGCCGCTGTCGTGCCCCTGGCCCCATGGCTCATGGGGATTGCCACCCAGGGAGGAAATCTGGCAGTTCCTCTCCCCATCACCTCCAGTATCTGTTTACCCTTTCTCCCCAGTGTGGCCTCTCCAGCTCCCCCTGCCCTTCACAATCAGAAACTGATGAGATCTAAAACGTTGGGGACCCCTGTGTGCACTGTTTTGTTTTGTTTTGTTTTTTAATTTTTCCCATTTGGAATTTTCCAGGTTGGATTTTTCTGTAGCTTACAGAGAGTTCTCACATGTGGAGGCGATCGCCTTGTAGTAACTGAAAGGAACAGCAACCACAGTGATGATAGGATTGCTTGTATTGTTATCCAGCCATCAGTTGGCAGAGTTACTTACGGCTGTGAGCATCCTGAAAGCACTTCTCCATACATGTGACCCTAGCAGGAACCCTGGGAGGTGGCTGTGACTGATTTTATCTCATCTTATAGGCAAGGGAATTAACATTTGGAGAAGTTAGAGACTTCCCCTAGGTAAAGGACTTCAGGCCACCAGGCCATTCAATGGCCCAGCCAGTTTCCTTCCCACCGTAGTTCTCTTGGTATTCATCCTACTCTTGTGTTTAAGGGAGCCTGATGCACATGGTCATCGATGGCTTGTCTGCTCCCTCTTCTGTCCTTCTGGATGTGCCGTGGTAACGTGACTGCTGGGGCGGGGACACCTCCTGTCCCCGACCCTTGCAGACCCCTATTTAGTACTCCAGTGGGGAGAGCCAGGCATCTTCACTCTTGGCTTTGGATGAGTGAGTAGTTTCTGGTAGAACTCTCAGATCGCCCCCCACCCCCACATTTCTCTGATTCAGGAAGCAGATTATTCAAGTGCAAATAAAAAAGAGATGAAATTATTGGCCCCCAAGATTCTGCCATTGGCAAAATCTAAGACAATAGACCTAGCCACCCCCAAACCCATTAAGTTGTCTTCGACTTGTTTTCTCAAATGTCCCCAATTCTTTTACTGGAGCCTCTGTTTTCAGGATCCATCAGAGCTCCTTCCGTGCCCCATCAGCCTTCCCTACTCCCTAAGAGAGGATGACAGGGAGTACAGAATTGCTTTTGTCTGATAAGCCTCCTTGGGTTTTGTGCAGCTGGTGGCCCCTTGGTTCCAATCAAAGTATCTTCCAGCATAAAGTGATCAGCACTGGTTTTAAACTCAACCTGTCTTCAATTAAACCATGTTGTATACTTTCCCTCCCACTCATCCATATGTCTGCTTTTTATGAGGTCTTGGCCATAACAGAGTCTTTCTTTCCCTGTCGTAGGTTATACTTGGGGCCCTCGGCTGCTCAGGTTGTGACATGGCATTGAGTAGAACTGAGAACCTGGCCGACACTGGAATTTTGCTTAAAATTAAGTATCCAGGAGATTGATTTTGGTGGGAGATCCAATAGCAGCTCATAAAAGGCATCTTAAATTCCATAAAATGCACAATCAGAGATTTATTGCTCTTCTAAAGCAAACCGTAAAAAAAGGCACAGGAATTCATTTGAGAAATAATGGGGAGAGATTTTATGTTTTCAGAATCATCTGGAGGTCTTTTCAGAGTCACACAGGCCTCAGACTCTCACTTCCCACTAGTCCTCATGTGGCCTGGGATGGAAAGAATCCACAGTGCATCCAGGCCTCATACTCTGAGGGTCACATTGGCCCAATACCAGGGTACCCCGAGGTCTCCCACCTGGAACCTGGTATTGCAGCCTTGCTGTATATGCTCTGGGGACATGCTCCAGGGCTGGGGTTCTGCCCGCCCCCAGGGTTCACTGATCTCAGCACTTTGGGGGAGATGTGGGTTCTTCTCTTTCAAGCCAGCTTCCCCACTGAGGCCCTGGATATTTTCCTTTAGCCCTTCAGGCTACACGCTAAGCAGGCCTGGCCCAACCCCAGAAGAGAAACGGCAAGGCGCATTTTCCGCAACATTCCTGCACCCTGTTTGGGCCCTGCCCACTGCCCTGCATTGTCTCTTTCAGGCCTGCCTTCTGAGAAGCATCCCCACCCATCTATTCTCCATCAGAGCCCACCTGACCCTCATCCTGGGCCCCAGCACCCTGCTTTTGACCTCACTACTTGATGAACTATGCCCTTCTTAGGCTTGGAAGCTGGTCTTGGCTCCTGTATTTTAAGAGGGTCTTTCAGAGCAAGCGCCTTCCCTCCAAGGATTCTCTAGTGAAAGGTGCGGTGGGAGCTTTCGGGGGCTGACAGCTCTCTCCACTTGCACTCTGGAGTCTGGAGGGCAAATGGAGCCACCTGGAAGGATAGCAGAGCCCGAATGCTTGTCCTTCCACGCTCAGGAGGTGAAGGCCCCTGTACAGGGTTTGCCTCCACCCTCATCCCCCAGACACTCTGGCTAAGTGGCCTCTCTACACTCAGAGTTTTCACAGTGAAAAGCCAAAGGAAGCTTGCCTTGAGTCCCACTGACAGTATTAGGACAAAACTGAGCCCGCAGTTTTGAAGGGGAATGGTGGTGGGAGTTTCTGAAAGCGCATCTGGACTTGACTGAGGCTGCCTTCCCAGCTCTGAAAGCCACGGAGGTCTTCCTAAGCCTGGCTCTGGAGGGCCCTTTCTAGGAGGACGGCTGTAGCTCGAAGCCCACAAGGCTGATGGGACTGAGCTGGAATTCTGGGAGGCGGCCTATGGGGGAGATAGAGGAGGCCTCTCAGAAGGAAAGAACAGCACCAATGGCCAGCCGTCCTCCCCTCACCTCCACCGCAGACACCATTTTAAGCTGCCCTTGATGTTCTCTGGCCTGATTCTGTCCAGATCTCAGTGTTCCCAGGAGCAGGCCCTGGGCTCCCAGTGGTCTGCCTCCATGCTGTGAAGGCCCTCTACCAATGCACCTAACTCCTTCCACCTAAAATTGGCCCATTATTGTGTTTGTTGCAGTTTCCAGCGCATTCCAGTTTGCCGGCATTATTCACTGGATCAGCCTGGTCATTCTTTCTGTATTCTTCTCAGAGGTAGGTAAACACCTGGGTCCTGTGACCTCTTTAGGACAACTCCTGCCGTGGGGAGACCAAACTCTGTTCCCTAAATATTTACCAGTGTCCCGCCCTCTGCTGGCCCTCAAGGCTGCACAGAGGGGAAAACAGGGCAGGGAGCTGGGCTCTGGGCTAGGAGGTGTCCATGCCACTGCTGACGCCTCCAGGGAGGCCTGAACCCCAGCTCATGACCCCCGCGTGGAATCCCAAAGGACAAGCAGGTGTCCTCCGAATAAGGGGTAGGCAACAACGTGTGTGAAAGTGAGACTGAGGAGGAAGTGGCTGAGGAAGGGCAAAAGGCCATGTGTGGTGAGCAGCAGGCAGGGGGCTGGGCTGATGCCCGGGGGGCCTGCAGGTGGTGAGAACTACCCGCGCCTTGGGCACACAGTGGGCAGAGAGAATGGAGTCACAAGCCTGGGCAGTGGACTTGAGCAGGGGATGCAGGACTGTGGGGTCTGCTAGGCTGCGTATGAGCACAGGGCCACAGGAATGGAGTGGTGGGATCGGGGATCATGGACACCCTTTACCATTGCTATAGCCAGCCAACTGAAGCCCAAGTTGGGATCTCCCTGTGTGAGGTAAGAGGGAACGAGCTCCTGGGGACTCCTGGGTCACTGGGTTTTAGTGTGAGTTAGTTGCCCAGTATGAGACTGAACCGTATGGGCAGCCAGGATAATAGCACCTTGCTCTGCCTGTCCACAGGGGTGAGTGACCCTTCTTTCGAGCAGTCCCCAGACCATCACAGTGATACCCTGGCCTGCATTTCAGTGCCGTTGACTTCGGACTGCTATGGGCCAGGTCTCCCAGGGGGCTGGGAAGGTTAGACTTTATCTTGTGAGCAGTGGCAAGTCATTGAAAGATGGGAGAATTTCCTGTGGAAATCCAGTTCTTCCCAATGGAACAAAAGACTAGCCCAAGTCAAGCTGCTCACTGTCCCTATCCGCCCATTTGCCCCACCTCCACGGCCACAAGCCCACATCAGCTCATGCAGAGGGCCCAATGGGGCCTTTCAGCAGGGTCAAAGCATGGGGAGAATGGCAGAAAGAAAAGGCAGAGAGCCTGTTGGAGAGATGCGTGCACATGCACACACACACACACACACACACACGGCTCACGTCAACATGGATGCTGCTACCCCACAGGCTCAGGGGGCTCTGGGTTCCAGAGCACAGCAGTGCCTCGAAGGGAAGAAGGATGCTGTGCGAGAGGAACCTCATGAGTGAAGGTATGGAAATACAGACTATTTGGAGACATGGTCAGGAAACCTAAAGAGTTAAGAGTCCCGAGGTCCTCTTGTGGGCTGACTCTGGCCCCTTATAGTAGCCCTCAGTAGCCTTCAAAGATCAGTCCTGAATCCTGAGTCTGGGTATGTGGTGTGGTGGGGCTGGGTGGCAGGCAATCCAAGCATAGAACATTTCCTCTGCATGCCTCGGTTCCTGCAGCCCACAGAGTTGGCAGGCAAGCCCGGGCCTGAAGCTCTGGCTATGGGGGCAGATCCCAACATTGACCTTCCCGGGTAGCGTCCCCACCAGCTCGCTGAAACCATTGCCCTGGAGGTGACTCAGCAGCCCCTCCACAGTGCCTGCTTCCCAGCCTCCCTCCCTTTGGAGGGTCTTGCCCTCCCCAGCTCCCTTGCCTCCACTCCCCATGATTCCCTCCCGCAAACACACAGGCCATGGCCAGATGTCTCCTTGATGCAAACCTTGGAAAATGTGTCCTGTGCCTGTGACTGCCAACAAAAATGTTTCATCAGTTGCTGCAGTTTTCCCCTCTATCCCTCTGCTTTGGTCTTATTGACTTTGCAAAATTTATTTCCTAGCATGAATTTGGCATTCCCTTCCTGTCACTGCCAGAGACGAGATGCCTGAGACAGACAAGCCCCTGTGCAGAGGAATCTCAGCCTCAAACCGCCACCACCCACTCCCAGACACACACCCAGAGTGGGAGGAGCCAGGGCTCCCCACCAGCTTCCCACCAGTCCCTGCCCTTGGCCTTGTCAAAGACCGAAGACCAGGTCGGGTGGAGCCATAACCGGGTGGCATCAGAGGAGTAACGCGGAGTAACAGAGGGCTAGCAGGGGAGTAACAGGGCACCCTGCCCAGTGGGAACTCAGGGCTGCTACACGCTGCTCTCCAGATCGGGCAGCCCAAGTCATGCACCTGGGTTTGCACATGTCACAGAGTGCCCCGAAGAACCAAGCATCAGCAAGCGCAAGAAAGCCCCCTCCACCCCTGTTCCCCAGCGGGTTTGGAGTTGTGGGATAGTGTTTGTGCTCCTTGGTGACTAGGGCACCTCTGGTGAGAAGGGCCAGGGAAGCCAGTGTCCCTCAGCTGTGCATTTTCAGTGGACTTTTTCAAACGGTACAGACGAAGAGAGTGGCCTGGGGTTACTTGGCCAATTCTGGCCAAAACTGGGCCCAGGCCTCTGGGCTCCTAATCTAGGCTGTCACCACTGCATCCCTCTGTGGTCCTAGTGACAAAAGGTTGTGAGGGGACCGAGACTCTGGGGGAAGGGCCAGGGCCAGGAACCAAGAAAGAAGAGATCCAACCCTTCAAAGCCTTGGACCCCTGACCCAACGCAACCAGCACACCCGCCTCGTCTTGTGTGAAATGAACATCTCTCCTTTGAAGTCTGGCCCCATTTTCCTCAGGAAATACCTAGAGACATGGCTATGGGCCGAGGGTGGGGTCATTCCAAGACTCCAAGCCTGGCAGGACTTAAAGAATGGGTGTTAACTCACAGATTCTGCAAAGGTTTGACCTACAAGGCTCCTGATGCTGTGGTAGGTGCCTTTTGACCAGTCCTGAGCAGTATGCTAGCTCTTGTCTCAATTAAGCTTTAGGGAAACCCAGAATGTGGGTGTGGCATTTGACAAGTTGGGACAGTGAGGCCTGCGAAGAGTGGCAAGCTGCCCAGGGTCTGCAAGAATGACAGGTGGGACCAGAGCAGGCTCTATCCACCCCATTCTTTGCCCATCTCAGTGCTCTGAGGGCTGCTTCAAGGCAACTGGGTCACCCTGTGCTGTGCAGCCCCAGGAGACATGTCTAGACCCAAAGAAGAGAAAGTTGAGGCTGCTCTGGGCTCAGTTTGAGGACATCTGTTCAAACAGGCTGTGCTACTTGCCTGAGATGCTTCTCAATGTTGTGATAGTGGGTATCAGGCAGGCAGGCTGGGTGGGGTCCCTAAAAGGGCCCAAGGTGAAAGCAGGTGCCCCAAGAGTTTCCTGGGCCCTGATAGTGACTGTGCTTCTAGACGGCTCTGTAGCACCCAAGAACGAGCAAAACTTTTGGAGTCCAGATGGAGAATTGTACAAATGCTGTTTGCAAATCATAGTCAACCCCACCCTTGGCTGACATCGGGACCAGCCAGCCACGTACAACCGGGGAGCCCAGCTGCTTCTCTTCCTGAAACTGTACGGGGTTGGGGCCTAGCCAGACTGGGCCACCCAGTAGCAGGGTTCTCGCACGGGCCAGGAGGTGTTGGCCCCATCCCCTAATGCTGGGCGTGGTGGGAGGGGGAGGGTAGAGAGGCCCAGCTCTTTTCCTGGAAGAGGAGAAAGCTGACCTGTGGCTGGCCCTCTAGATGGGAGCCTCAAGACAGTGGTGGAAGCAGCTGCTGCTTTGTCCTCCTCTTCCTCTTATTATTTTATTGAGGTGAAATTCGCATAGCATAACACTTTTAAACTGTACCATCCAGTGGCATTTAGAGCATACCCTGTGCTAGGTCACCTCTTTTGAGTGTCAAAATATTTTCCTCCCTCTCAGAGGAGGCCTGAAGCCACGATGCAGTCACTCCCCATTCCCCCTTGACCCAGCCCCTCCAACCACTGATCCGCTTTCTCTGTCCGGGAACTTAACTAGTCTGGGTATTTCACATAAACACAGTCATATGACCCACGATCTTTTCCATCAATGTAGCATTGTCAAGTTTACCCATGTTGTTGTTGCATGGCTTAGGGAGTCATTCCTTATTATGTCTGAATAAGATTCCATTGGATGGAGAGGCCACATTTTGTTTTTCCACCTGTCAGTTGGTCAAGGCTTCTTTCACCATCAGTTGTGGGTGCCCTCTCCTCTCCAGTGCAGCCTCTCCATCTCAAGGGAGCCTGGCCTGCTGGCTTACCTGTGCCTTTACCAAGGGAAGGCCATTGCCAGCTAAGCCAAACTGACCCAGAGCTTCCGCTTTCCAAATCAAGAGCCAGCCCAAGACTCTGGACTCATGAGGGGGTCCCTTTCCCACCTGCCACTTCCTCCCAGGGGTGAGCCTTGGTCATCCCACAGAAGGCAAGAAGCAGTGCTGGGCTTCACGCTCTGAGAAATGACGCATTTGCGTCCCCTCTGTGTCTGACGAGGATGCAACAAGAGGGAGCCAGTTTGGCCATGGGGATGCAGCACGTGGGGCAAGTCACGGGCGCTCTCTGGGCCTTGGCTTCCTCATCTTTGACCTGAGGGTCTTGGGCCTATCCCAAGACCCCACTAAAGGGGGCGCACTTCGGGAAGAGAATCTGGCTTCCCTGTCTGCCTTTCCACGTTTCAGAGAGGTGGAGGGAAATCAGGGCCCCAAACCTGCCTTTCCCCCAGCTGAGAGAGCCACACATCCTGTCACTTCTGATTGCACTTTTCCCTTCCATAATGTGAGCAGCGACTGCCCCACCACCTCACAGGAAAAGCCTGATAGGATTATGAAATTGTCCTAAAAAGACTGAAGAGGAGGAAATGGGTAAGAGCCCAGAGCACTGGACTTCTCGAGGGATCAGGCTTGATTCAGAAGGTGCGAGGCTGCCATCCCCAGCCTGGCCCGTGTGCCCCACCACCCCCGTGGGACCAGCACTGGAGCAAGCCTGCTGTGACTTCTTGCTGCTCTTCCACCACTGCCAAGAGCCCTTGGTCTTCGCATACCTCAGCCAGGCACCTGAGGTGCTGTGCAGAGATAAAAATCTGGTGCCACCGTGCAGGCCCAGCTTCGGGGTGTCTGTAGTTGTCTGGGAAGCAGCCAAGCAAATATGAGAGCCCTGGAAAAGGGGCTGAAGTTCAAGCTCAGGGTAGTCATGGAAGCAATCTGTCTGCAGAGGTGTGAGCTTGCAGGTGGGTGAGCTGGAAGGACCTCAGGCAGCGGTCACAGAATGCATAGGGGACAGAGGCGGGAGCCAGCACCCTGTGTCTGGTTGTCCACTATGGCAGGGGAGGTGGTGAGACATCTGGGAACCCCAGCAAGACCAGATCACAGAGGCCCCTAATGTCTTGCTCAGGGGTTGGGGTCTTGATCTAAAGCCAGTGGGGAGCCGCTGGAGGCCTCTAAGCAGGAGAGGGGTGTGATGACATTGGCTTTTTAGAGAAGTCACCCTGACATCCAGGTCTGGAGGAAGTAGGAAGACTGGAATTTGGAGACCATTTAGGAGGCATGGCTCAGCTCTTCAAGGTTAATGGTTTGAACCAGAAAGTAGGAGGGAGATGGAGAAAGGGACAAGGGGAAAGAGATTAAAGAGCTACACTGATCACAGATCATCACTGGCGGCCAGGGGTTGGAGGGGAGCATGGCAGTGGAGAAGGCCAGCCAAAGAGGCAACAGTGATGGGGTGTGCCAAGAGAAGCTCCTGCCAGACACACAGACTTAGGGGGCTTCTGGGTATGGGTGGGAAGTGCAGCCAAGGTAGCGATCGTCCCTGGATGGGGTTAGGGAGTAGAGAAAAAACTGGGGCGCTGGGAAGCACTGTCGGTATGGACGGAGGAAAAGAAAGCCCAGATGAACAAGCAGGTGTAGCCAAGGGGAGTGGGAGGAGAACCCAGAGCTGCTGGTACCCTGGAGATAGAAGGGGGGTTCTTGAAGAGGAGGAAAGTGCCCACACACTAGACACTGCCACACTGAGATAAATTGCAGGACTTTATCCATGAGAGCCGGCATCGCTAACAAGGTAGGAGAGGTTCCACCACTGTGGTGAGGCTCATGGCAGATTGCAGCGGGTGAAGTGGAGGCGCCACCTCCAAACCTCCACCTGGGGGAAGAGGGACGGCAGCAGCTGAAGGGAGACATGGGATCAGTGAGGGATGTTTTAGAATGAGGAGACTGAGAGGGTTCTTGGGCTGAGAGGAAGTTCTGGAACTCAGCTTTGCACAGCCTGTGTGTTTCACGCTTGCTTCCTTACCCGAGGGCTGGCACAGAGTGCACACACACAGTGTAGAAGGGACTGACAACTGGTCGTGTTGTCTGCCCTATGGGTCTCATACCCATTCTTTCAAGGGAGTTGAGCACCTCCTGCCAGAATGAAGCCAGCACCAGGGAGAACGCAGCAGTTTGCCCATGAGCAAACTGGAGGTATTGGCTACTGTGTCTGGCTGGAGTTCACGTGTAGACCCCTAGGGAAGACACCAACCTCCTGGGGAGGAGGCTTGCTGTGCTCCATGCCCATGGATTTTGAGGGTGTGAGGATGGAGGAGTGAAGGGGAGGCTGGTCCCTTTGCTCCTGTTTTATCAGCACCTAAGCCTGGGAGACACCATTGTGCTCCCCCATCACCCCCAATCGGCACCTGCTACCCAGAAAGCCTTTCTTTATTTTTTTTTAAGATTTTATTTATTTATTTGACAGACAGAGATCACAAGCAGGCAGACATGCAGGCAGAGAGAGAGGAGGAAGCAGGCTCCCTGCAGAGCAGAGAGCCCGATGCGGGACTCGATCCCAGGACCCTGAGATCATGACCTGAGCTGAAGGCAGCGGCTTAACCCACTGAGTCACCCAAGTGCCCCCAGAAAGCCTTTCTTGTGCACACCAATTCAAGACTGCTTTCAGACCCTACAAAGGTTCCTCACATTTCTTACTTCTTCCTTGTGGCTGGATCCTGAATTCCATGTCTTCCTCTTGCTGCTCTCCCTTAACCTGGGGATGGAGGGATTAAGAGGAAGGAGCCAGCAACTATCTTAGCAGAGAAAACTCACCCAAGGGTTGACGTGCTTCTGGAAGAAGTGCATGGGGTCAGCCCCCAGCCACCTTGTGCCCACCGCGGGTGTTCCCAAGGCCAGCCTGCACCACACTCCCCGACCCTGCCCAGCTATAATATTGCCGGGGCACAGGCTCAGACAGGTGCGTGCTGCTCCCTTCTCCCCCGCTGGTGGGGCCTGGTTTCGGGGATGGCTCTGCAGGGAGCAAGGATGCCAGCCCCTACTCTGCTCACCAGGCAGTGAGCCAGGGTCTGGAAAAGGGGTACCTTTTTAAAATTTTCATAGAGGCGTTCTACCGACTAGCAGGTGCTTCTGCCTGTATCCCCCAAGGTTCCCAAGCTGTAGAAGCTCATCAGACCCCATCCCAGGGAGAGAAGGTGGGGCCTTCTCAGGAGGCACAGGAGGCCTTACTGCCACCTGACTAAGACAGAGTCTGGAGCAGGTGCCAGAGTCTCACTCTTCCCTCCTGCTGCCTAAAGCCTAAATCCTTTCTCCAGGGAGAGGGGAGAGGAGTCCTTCCAGAAAGCAAGCAGGGCTTCCTGAGGGGAAAAGATGTGGGCATCTGAGGTGGGAATGAGGAGGGGCTGAGGACCAAAGGGTTTACCTGTTTCTCCCTGAGGCTGTTTCTGCACCTGCAAGATGGCAGGGGAGCTGGGCTTATAGTAAATATGTGATGCTTTCATTGAAGTTTCGCTAAGAGTTTGGCCTATCCCATGTGCCAGAGCATCCTTAGCTCTTGAAGGCAAGGTTGGACTGAAGGGGCTGAAAACCTTCAGTCCTAGGCAGGAAAGAGGCAGCTGGAGCTTCCAAGCTCCAGGAATTCCAAGGATTTGGGTTTCCTGGGACCCTTGCTCAAAGCCCTTTGCAACTCTTGGGGACAGGATTGCAGGACAAGGGGCCTCAGGTTGGAGTGAGTGATAAAACAGCCCCTCCCTACTGCCCTGCTCTTGCCTTCCCTGTGGAGCTTCGTAGCAGCCTGGTGAGGCAGGCAGCCTGGGTCGCTGGTCCACCCTCGTTCTAGCCGATGGCACATGCTTAGTAAGGGAGAGAGCCCCAACGAGGATCAGATTTTGGGCTGTTACTGTAATTCTCCTCCCTGTTGCATCTAGGCATGTGGCCTCCCTGTTTCCAACATGGGACATTGTTGCTTGATAAATCCCTGTGGTTCCAGTGGGTACCCTAGGGAAGTTTGTGAAAAAGGCATATTCCTGGGCCCTGCCCCCATAGATTCGGATACCTGGATCTCCATGCAAGCTCAGGAATCTGCATTTGAGACAGATGCCCAGATGCTGACGCAGGGAGACTTGCCTGCCTATTGAGAAACACAGCTGTGACTGGATCAGTCAGCCCCTAGCAGGCAGTGTGGCCAGGTGCCTGTCTCCATGGGCAGGGAAGTTTGGCAAAGGATGCCGCAGACGAAGGCCGCCAGGTGGGCTGTCTCCAAGCTGGGTTCTTATTCTAGCTTTGACTCAGACTTGGAGCAGCTGTCTCCACGCCACCAGTTCCCCCTCCGCAGTGGGAGGCTGGGCCAGGAGGTGTCTCCACAGCTGCCTTTGGCTGTTGTGTTTCCATGGACTGGGTTAGGAAGGAGGAGGGTGACCTGAGTCGGACCTCAGAGGATGGATCCCAGTGGGATGGGCCAGCAATGAGAGAGACAAGTAGCCCATGCTCCAGCTGCTCCACTGGTTTCTGTGGCTCAGCTTTAGCCTGGTAGCCATTCAACTTCCATCCCTTCCCGGAGCACAGAGGCTCCATGTGTCTTGTCTGCTGCCTGCTCCTCCCCTTGGGGTTGCTGGCTGCATCTCGAGCCTGGCCGGCTCCCTTCTTCATTCCCCAACCCTGCATCCCCTGGACTGCTGCCTTGTTTATCAAGAAGTGAGAGGATTCCTTTTATATGAGGGTCCTAGAGTAGTCAAACTCAGAAACAAAAAGTAGAGTGGTGGTGACAGGCACAGTGGGGGGTGGGGGGGTGGGGATGGGGAGTTGGGTTTTAATGAGTGTGATGGAAAACTTCTGGAGATGAGCTGTTGTATGACAGTGTGAATGTACTTAATGTCACAGTACACTTTAGAAATGGTTAAAATGGTAAAATTTGTGTTATGTGTATTTTACCACAATTTTAAAAGAGGAAAAAGGAGAAGTAGCAACCCCAGGAGAAATCCTCTTTGGACCAGGCCCTCTTCCCCTCTCTCTTGGCCCAGACTTTCTGCTTCTGGGAGCCTCACAACTGGGAATTTGGAGTGGATGTAGCCAAAGTGAGATTTCAGAGGAGATAAACACCACATTTCAATGTCAGCACAGTTAGATGGATGGAATAACAACCAAAGAAATGAGGTCCATCTGTGGTTACACTGCTGGAGAATGCCACGCAGAGTCAAAAACGTCCAGGTCCAAAGGCCAACTCACCATCCAATGCCTGAGTGACCTGGGAAGCCCACTTCATCTCTGTGAGCTTCAGCTTCCCTCTCGGCAAAATGAGAACCACATGTGAGGTACTGGCCCAGGGCCTGGCACTTACTGGTATGTAGTAAATGGCAAAGGTTAATTTCATAAGGAATTGGGAGATTCGAGTCATTTAACCCATCTCCTTGGCAGAGGGGAAACTGAGGCACAGAGAGGCAATTTGATTTGCCCAAGGCCACACAACAAGTCCATTACTGAGTGTGACTTCAAGATGTCTTGGACCTCAACCCAGGTTTCTGGAGTTTGTCCAGCAGTTAAGCATTGGTCCCCTATCAAGAAGCCATGTGAGAATGGACATCGGGCTATCACATGACCCTCTCTGTTGTCAAAGATGCCGCCAGGATCCCACCTACTCATTCCTTCATGAAGACAGGATAGGCTTTAACAAGGAGGAGGTGAATTTTATCAGCCAAATCTTTTCGTGGTTTAAGTGTGGGTGGAGATCCATGGGCAGTCAGTAGCTTTGTTGAGTTCAGATGGCTGGTCTTATACTGCAGCCCATGCCAGCAGAGACACCATCTGGTGTGAATTACTGGGAGCTAGTCGTCTTGCTTTAGGAAGGACCTCCAGACACATGTACCGGGGTCCTCTGAGACTGGCATGTACATACTCTCTTTGGAGTGAGACATAGTCCTGGGAAGGAGCCCTCTCCTGAAGGCAGCAGCACTGGAGTAAATTACTAGGGGTCTTAAGGAATTCGTCCTTCATGCGTGCATTTGTTCATGGACTCAAACCACACTTGCATTCTGTGTCTACCCTGCGTGAGAGAAATCAGTGTCTCTTGAGCCTTGCCTGGGGGATCAGGGAAGTAATCACCACAAGGTACGATGAAGCACCCCAGAGAGTGATTGATGTCCCCAAGTTCTGCAGGAACACCAAGAAAAGACTAAGCCCAGGGAGTGTGGGAGTCCTTCACGGAGGTGACATCCCAGCAGGGGCCAGAAGGACAGGAAGGCCTTTTCCAGGTAGAGAAGGGAAAGGGTACCGCTGCTTAGCACACTGGCCACACTGCTCTAAAAAGAAAACAGAAAAGACAAGGACTTCAACGAGAGGGGATCCATTTCTCTCCCACGGAAGGACAAGAGGGGTGAACAGTTCAGGCAGATGTGGTCGTTTGGGGCTGCTGGGGACCCAGAAGGCCTCCATCTTGTTGCCCAGCCCTCCCTACCAAAGACGGCTCCCCCACCATACCTGCACCGTCTAGTCTTTGGGAAGAGGGAAAGAGGAGAAGGAGCCTGATGCCTTCAACAGCTGCGAGATGTTGGCTGTGTCTGGGTGACCATGCTAATTATCCAATTATTCTCTAAGAAAAAGAGAGGAGATTGGGGGAGAAGGGAGAGGAGCGAACAGGCAGTCTGCCATGTGCAAAGAGGAAAGAGCTTGCACGTTTGTAGATTTGTGGCATAGACAGGCGTGCAGGCGATGACTCTGGAGAGGGAAGTGGGATCGGGGTATATTCTGTATGTCCTGGGAGCACCGCAGTGTGTTAGGGTGTGGAGGGGGGGAGGTTTTTGTGTTTGCATGGATCGTGATGCAAACCAGGAGCTGAGGCAAAGTGTGATGGGGAGGGCATGTAAGCTGAGAAACTCTCAGAGGGTGGTAAAGACATTTTCCATTACTGAACAAGGAGGCAGAGTCCCCGATTCTGAGCTCTGGAATCTTCTCCGCTGGGGGTATGGGCAGGGGCTGGAGAGCAGTAATCATAATCTTTTCTCTCATTTCCTCTCCCCAGACTGTACTTCGGATTGTGGTGCTTGGGATCTGGGATTATATCGAAAACAAAATAGAGGTAAAGGCCAGCGTCAGTGCGCACACCCCACACTGGCCATTCTGGGAGCCGGAAAATATCCCTCCGGGTGGGACCTCAGAAAGGCCTGATCCTTCCACACTGGGTGCAGAAGTCCCTGTGGCTGTGTTGTTGGGGTTGGAGGGCAGGGGACAGGCAGGTGGAGAAAGTTCCTGGCAAAGGGACAGCCTGAAAATTCTCCTCAAAATTCTGCAAGATTTGAGAAGTTTTTTTGAGTCAGTTGGAAAAGCTTTGAAATGTGTCTTAAAACAAATGATTCCACTCTAAAATGGCCCAGTGGTCAGAGAGCTGGGCAAGCTTGTTTCAGTAGAGTATCCCGCCGCTCTGCTTCCTGTAAAAGTGTCTGGTTTAGTAGGTGGGGATGAAAGGCCAAGGAAGCCTGGCTGTCGCTGGGAGTTTTGTACATGCAGGACCAGGACCATGTCCATTGTCCACTCCTTCCTCACCCACCTCCTGCCCCACATCCACGCTGTAGCCTCTTTGGGCCACGTGCTGGGAACAGACATAAAGGGGCCTGGCCCATGGAAGTCCAGATGAACCCAAGCTTGAGCAGACAGGTAGAAGGTCGGGGCCCAAGGCTCAGTTGCCCATGCCGGGCCCCCTCTTCTCCTAGCCCTTCCTCCTTGTGGTGAGAGACTCAGCGTCAGATAGAAATAAGATGTAGGCTCTGGGCTCCTGCTACCCAAGGGATCCAGCCTTCAGCCCCCACTGCCAGTGAGGGATTCAGAAAGGCTAGAACAGGAACCCTGGGGCATGGAATACAAGCCCACTCCCAGGAGGGGATGAGACACTGGGAAGTTGCCGGGAGCAACCCCAGGCCGTTGGAACAAAGTCTGTGGATGAGCTTAGGTCACTTAAGAGGGAAGAGAGTACCATGGGCATGTCTAGGAGTGGAGAGGTCACTGAAGAGATGGAGGAGGGTCAGGGGAGACCTGAGGTGGGGATAGGGGAGAACTGATGTGGGGACAGACCTCCTGGAGAATTCGGCCCTACCAGCTGCTTTGTCTGACCTGCTTCTGGGACATCCAGGAAGTGGCCCATGGCACTGAAATCCAATTCCTCTCACAGGTGTTTGATGGGGCTGTGATCATCCTGTCCTTGGCCCCGATGGTGGCGTCCACTGTAGCCAATGGGCCCAGGAGCCCCTGGGATGCCATCAGCCTCATTATCATGCTCCGGATCTGGCGGGTGAAGAGGGTCATTGACGGTGAGTGGTCCAAGAAGGGTCAGCGGCGCTGGCAGGGTGGCAGATGGCCACTACTGAGTCTGGCACTGTTGACTAAGAGCAGAGGGAGGCCACGTGGTACGGGGTAGGTGGGAGGCATGACCCCGCCAGCCTCAGGGACTGGAGGCCAGAGCCTGCTGGTGCAGAAGCAACAAGCCTGTCACCACTCACTCCATGTCACATGTCCAGGAGCTGCACACACTGCCAAGATGTCCCATGCAAGCACTTGAGCATTCGTTCCAACATAACTATTTATTGTATGTCCTGCTGGCCAGCGCCTCCCATGAGAACTTACAGCAGGGCCTGCCATTCTGGAACACCAGCATTCCACAGCCTGAGGGTTTGGACGCACGCCTGCCGCCCACCGCCTACTCACCACTGGCTTCGTCCAGCCTATTGGTCGAGGGGTTGCTCCCTGTGGGGCCCATCTCCCCTCTGTCCAGCAAGGGGTGCCCCGCCCCTAACCTGTCGACCTGCAAACAGCTCAAGATGGTTTCTGGGAGAGGTGCTGCCTTGGTCTGCATTTTGGCTTGTTTTGGTCAGTGTTAGTGGCGCGTGCTCCCATCTGAGCTTCCGTTCCCAGAGAGTGTCTGTTACCTCCGCTCTCTGTTACCTGCCCTTGCTACCATCAGAGCCAAAGGCCACCCTCCCAAAGGAGCCACCTCTTGTGGAGAGCTCTGCCCTGACTTAGGTCATTTCTCTATTTCCAGGAAATGACAGACCTGAGAGTGTCCCCCCGGAAGAGGACACCCAAATGAGAGAATTCTGGAAACCCTGTTCCTGAAGAACGGGGCAGGGTACTAGGATGGGGTGGCCTGGGGATGGGGAAGAGGGAGAAGCCAGCTCCAGGTTCCAGAAGGTGGTCCTTAGACCTCCCAGGACATGGCAGAGAGGCCCACCTCACCTCAGCCAGACTCGACACAGACCAGGCACAGAACCACCACAGATGGGCTGGCCTGCCCCTCAAGGAGGTGGGCTGCTGCAGGAGTGTGGGGCAGTCTGAGCCAGGTGGTCACATGGAGGGGCAAGGCACAACAAAGAAGTTATATAGATGATGATTCCTGAGCTTTTTTAAAGTAGCAAAACCTTTCTTCTGCAAAATCTTATGCAGCTCGCCAGTGTGAAAGATAGATTAAAAGGGAAGTATTTTTGTTGACTTGAAGTGGGGGTGGGCAGAGCCCACCTCCTTGCCCTCTCTTCTCCTGGGGGCATCTCTTTTTTTTTTTTAAGATTTTTATTTATTTATTTGATAGACAGAGAGAGATCACAAGTAGGCAGAGAGGCAGGCAGAGAGAGAGAGGGGGAAGCAGACTCCCCGCTGAGCAGAGAGCCCAATGCGGGTCTCGATCCCAGGAACCCGAGATCATGACCCGAGCCGAAGGCAGAGGCCTAAACCACTGAGCCACCCAGGTGCCCCTCCTGAGGGCATCTCTAAGGACCTTCTGGAGCAGGTTCAGACCACCATTAGATAGACTATTAAGACTACAGATTGTATCGTATACAGACTCTTAAGGTCACTCTGGCCCTGAAATTTGGTTGCAAATGTCAGAAATTGTGGCTATGAGGATACCTCAACAGCATTTGCAGGGGAGTGGGGGAAGGTATGGGGCAGGAAGGACAGCCTCTGGGGTTTCTCATCCCCTGGCAGGGTTTCCTCTTGCTAGTCCCTGCCCCCACATTCCACCCGGTTAGCACTGTGGGATGTGATGTCTTTTCAGGGAGCTAGCTCCTAATCCAGAATCTTCATCCAACTGGAATGTGACTTTGTAAGGTCCAAACCGGGAAGGCTCTGAGAGGTCGTCTCGTCCATTCCTGTCATTTGACGGATGGGGAAACTGAGGCCAAGAGGGATAAGGGTCGCACAGCAAAGCAAATTGGAGCTCAGGCCCACCGGCAAGTGCCAGTGTGCTCTTTATCTGTACACTCACCCTCATCTGCTCAGGGCGGGTCCACTCACAAGAACATCGTCTCCCTTCAGAGCAGGAACAGCGCCTTCTGGCTCTTCTCAGCCAGCTGTGAACAGCTGGTCACCCTCACAGTGATGGGTCTTGACAGCCCATTGCGAGCGCTCTTCCCAGCTGCTGCCCCTTTATCCTGACATAGCAGGCATGGCTGTACCACTGGAAGCCTCAGGATAGGGATGTGCCGGGTGAAAGTGTGGGTGTTAATTTGCTTCTCTCACCCTGGGTGTGAATTGGCTTCAGCAGAGCTCTGAGGAGGCAGAAGCCACTGGGTCCAGCCTTGGGAGCCTGGAGACGGGCCTGCAGGACAAGTGGGGCTGCCCTCCAGTTGAGAAGCAAACATGAGAATTCTGCTTTCTCTGCCCCACATGATTCCTGCAGCAGCCAGAGAACACCCAGAGGGTGGGAGATCATGGGTGGAAAAGGAATCGAAGAGTGGAGATGTGGAGAGTTGTCGAATACAGCGGCAAGAGAGGCACGTGACCAAAATTTCTGACTAGTCAGGAAAAGCTGAATTCTGTGATACGAGAAGAGCGTGAAGGCCAGAGGTCGGGTCAGGAGTTGATACTGAGACTTCACAGAGCCCGGAGAACTGCCCAAGGGAGGGGCCCATGTGGCTACCAACAGGCTGCAAGATCTGGGGCCCTCCAACCCGAGGCTAGACTCTCTCTGGGTGAATAGGACTGTCCATGAGTAAAGAGACCCAGAATGACAGTGACTTAAAGCGGAAGCCTTTCTCTCACAAGAAGGTCTGCAGGTCGGAGTCCCGGGCTGATGTGGCACTCTCTGTAGTTGAGACTCCAGGCTCTTCCTGTTTGTTGCTCTGCCATACATTGTCTACTTTCCAAAGTCACCCCATGGCCCAGGATGGCTGCTCCAGGGCTAGCCATCACATCCTTATCTCAGCCACTAAGAAGAAGGAAGAGAGGAAGAAGATAAAGAGGCAAAAGGAAAGCCCCAGCTGCCTTTCCTCTTTAGACATCTTTATTGAGATATAGTTCTCACATGAAACACCCATTTAAAGTGCACAATTCCATGGCTTTTAGTATATTGCTAGGGTCATGCAAATATCACCAAAACCTAAGCTTAGAGCCTTTCACCACTTCAAAAAGAAAGCCCGTACCCATTAGCAGTCACTTCACATGACCCTCCCAGCCCTAGACAGCCACTAACCTACTTCCTGTCTCTATAGATTTGCCTCTTCTGGACATTTCCTATGAGTAGGATCATAGTCTGTGTGTTCTGGTGTGTCTGCTTTCCTTCACTGAGCAAAAGCGTTTCATCCATGTGTCGCCTGTGTTTCATTTCTTTTTATTTTTGCATCATGCTCATTTGTATGGACGGGCCACATTTTCTCTATCCCCTCATCCATTGCTGGACGTTTAGCTTGTTTCCCCATTTGACTCCTGGGAACATCCATGTCCAAGCTTTGGTGTGGAGGTATGTTTTCATTTCTCTGAAGTGCCTAGGCATGGACTCGCCCTGCCCTGTGGTCACTCTGTTTTAGCCATCTCAGGACCTGCTCCACTGTTTTCCAGAGCGGCTGCCCCATGTCACTTTCCCACCAGCTGTGAGTGAGGATTCCAGGATTTCTGCTTCCTTGTTACCGCCAGCTCCCGGAAGCTGCTGCATGACACCTGCACTTGCCTCACAGTGTCCAGACTGTGGTCTCACAGCTGGCCATAGCTGCATAGGATACTCAGAAGTCCAGCCCTTGCTCCGGGCAGCTGTGCACACAGCCAGAAGGAAGGGTGCTGTCACTAGGACAAAGGAAGAAAACAGTTCTCTTGGTCACCGCAGATTGGGGTTCTAGCCCTTTTAGACTGTCTGGGTGCCTAGACATCCCCTGAGCCCCTGCACCCCCCGGCTCCTCTAGGAACCACTCCCGGACTTGAACCTGCCGCTGGCTGGCTGCTGGGACTGGCCCCTCTCCCTCCTGAGCCCCACTACTGCCAAGTTCCTCATGGAGCTGTCTCTGTCTTCCAGCTTACGTCCTGCCGGTGAAGGTGGAGATGGAGATGGTCATCCAGCAGTACGAGAAGGCCAAGGTCATCCAAGACGAGCAGCTGGAGAGACTGACGCAGATCTGTCAGGAGCAAGGGGTAATGCCCTGCCACTCCCGGGTCTGTCCAGAGCCAAGGGCCCCGGTGATGCCTAAAACCGCAGGAGACCAGAACTGCAGGGCCCCCGAGGACACATGGGGAATCTAAGGCCCACAGAGTGGGAAACCAGTCTCTGAAGGTCACTCCTGCTCGGCCTCACCAGGCCTGGGCTCAGCACCAACTTTCAGGCCAGGGTGCTTTCTCTTTGTACCATGGTGACCAGTGAGCCTTCCAGCCTGAGCCAGCCATCACCAACTTAGTTCAGCAGAGTCTTCTGGACACAGTGGTCTCTAGAGCAGGGGACAGCTTCTGTCCGCAGAGGTTGCTGGGCACCACTGTGGACCAGTCACCACACAAGAGGTGTTCACAGTTCTCTGTGCCTTCCAGGAGCTATGGGGAAGACAGAGAGGGGCCCTGTGAGGCCATGCTCAGCAGAGCCAGTGGGGCGGGGCGGGGGGCCAGCTGGGTCCTGCAGCAAGACTACAGAGCTCTGTAAAAACACAGCCTCCAGGGAGGGGATGTTCTCGTACCTGGTGAGAATGCCGGTGAGATTGCCGCAGAGGGGACCAGCAAGCGAGGTGGTGGAAAGTGTGGAAGAGGATAGACGAAATGAAATATATGGTCATTCTGGCCTCTCCGTTGGATTCTGGGAGGAGGACAGGCCACTGCCCCTTACCCTATGAGCCGCATAAGCTATTGCCCCCCACCCTTAGTCCCCAGGGCCAGCCCAGGCATAGAGTGCCCCAGCTACTTATCCCGTGTGGGGCTGAGTGCTTCTGGCTTGCAGTGCAGTGAGGATGGACACCCCTTGCTCCCTCCCCCTGCTCCTCTGTGGAGCCCACAGGCACTCTCGGTGGGGGTCTGAGGGCCACGTGCATCTGCCTGGCTTTTCACCCTCATACATCCTTCATCTCGTACATAAACACTCTGAAGAAGTCAGACAGATTCACCTCCCATTCCGACAAGCACTGTGCCGTCCCATCTTTCATTTTGGTTGTGATGTACCCCTTGCCTGAGCCCTTGCCCCTTGTCAGCCCTGCCTAACTGATTTGTGTGCAGCCTGCGTGTCCTGGCTTTTCCACTAACCACAGCCACTGTCCTCCTGCAGCAGTCACTGCTCCCTTAACCCCTGGCCCTGCTGTGGGCCTCCACTGAGCACTGGGCACTCGCTGCCACGGGCTCTGGTTCTCTGCACCCGGGACTGCTGCTCCCATGGAATGGGATGCTCCCGCAGGATAGACCTCGTCTGACTTACGTTTGCCCACAGCCCAGCACCCTCTCATGGTGGGTCTCCAGGGCCCCCAACCCCAACCTCTCCTAGCTAGAAGAAGAGCTGGAGGGAGTGGGAAGTCTGTGGAATGCCACCACAAATTGATCCCTAGAACTGTCCACAAGAACAGGCACACAGAGTCTTCAAAATCATCTCTTTGGAATGTCGGTCAGGGAACCAAATCTTTTTATCTACTTTGGGAACACGATGGCCTTTCATTTTAGCACGAAATGTTTATGAGAGACAAGAGGGGACATCAGGGGACACAGCCCTCAGGAGAACATCCTCCTCAGGATACTGGGCATGGGGCAGTCTTTACAGGGTTGTGGACCTGGGAAGACCAGTGTTCTAGTCCCTAAGTGGTTGGCATCAGCTTCACCCTCACCCATGCATCTAGTTTGCCAGCACCATCACGGCCTGTGCTGGGCACTGGGGGCACTGTGGTGGAGAGGATTTGGCCCCTACCCCCAGGAGGCTCTGTGTGGCTCCAGTCTGGCAGGCCCCAAAGCAAACAGGGGCAGTCTGGTGCATGCCTGGGGCAGGGACATGTCTGGAGTTCTGCATGCCAGTGGGCAGGGGAGCGGATGGGTTTCCAGAGGGGCTGGCATTGGGCAGGGCCACTTGGAGAAGGGTGCCTGTCAGAGGGGACAGGTGAGGCATTAGAGTGGGTGTTGTACCAGGGGAGTTCAAGGCCATTCAGGAAGGAGGAGGCTGGCTTGGGAAGGGCCTACACGGCTGATCTAAGAATTTGGGCTCCATCCCGCAGGGAAAGGGGAGGCCTGGGGTGTTAGAAGCAGGGGTGGGAAGTCTCAGGTTGGAGTTTTTGATGGATCTCTCCGGCTGCTATTGGAGGTGGGATGGGCAAGAGTGAGGAACGGAGATAAGGAGCCTGGGCTGAGAAGCTTTTTCAGCCACCCAGCAGGGAGAGGCCTGGGTTCAGAGTAGACGGAGATATAGAGGAGGAGGAGAGAGGACACATCTGGGTGTCAGCCAGGATCTGGCTGGAGCTTGGGCAGGCAGCTTCCAGTCTACTAATAGGAAAATGAACACCACGTGGCTGCAGTTGGCCACGTGACACACAGCGACAGAATACCTCATCTGCCCTTCATAAGCTCTCACACAGCCCTCCAGCCCGGCAGAGAACAAGCTGACCCACTGCAAGCCTCGTAGTCACAGCGCGTGGGCCACATGGCCAAGAGAAAAAGGGAGCCCCACCCCCAGTTCTTTCCACTAGGACCCCCGTCCTCAGCCCACAGAGACCCCACATGTGGCCTCCTCCCTGGGGTCCCGGCCAAGGGGAGACTCCCTTGGATTCTGCACAGGAAAGAGCTAATAAATAAAGACAGATTTCCTCTAGGTAATGACATCTGGAAAAGAAATGAGCAGAAACAAACCATTTTAATTTAAAAAACACCTGAAGCCTGTCATCTTAGTTGAGGCAGCAAAAAGGGCCAGCTGGGCTGGAATCCCAGTGGATCACAGGGAAGGCGGGAGGAGCCCAATAAGAGCAGAGAAACCAGGGCTGCTGCTGTCCCAAAGCTGAGCACTGCCCTCTCCATGGGGTAGGGCACATGGACACCTCATTCCCAGGTCTCTTCAGGACCAGGTTTGAGATTTGACTGGGTTACAAACAGCCTTAAAGAAATGAGAGTGCTGGCTCACGACACCTCCAGGACGGCCAGACACTTTGAGAGAAGAGCGCCCAGAATGGTTGAGAATAGACTTTAGGGGCAGACCTGAGTGCAAAGCCAGCTTGCAAGGTTCACTGATGGGCCTTGTGGCTTTGGTCACTGATGGGACCTGTGTGGCCCTTGGTTTTCCTAATCTGAAAAAGAGGAATAGTGACAAATTCCATGAAGGATGGTTGTGACATGGTGTAGCCTGAAACCTGACCCACAACGAATAGTGCCAGCCCACCCCTTCTCCCCCATGTACATCCATTTATTTTATGGATAAGACGACTGAGGTGTGGGTGACTCGCCCGAGAGCTCACAGCTAGTCGAGGGCTGTGAGAGCCAGGAATAGACCCAGCTGTCCTAATGGAACACTGTTCTTTCCCAGCCCACCTTGCTTAGGGTCGCGTTCTATGTCGTTTTCCTACCCATGTCACTTTTCGGTGCTCGGTGAAGACATTGGCCAGATGATGCCCCAGGATGTCTTTAAACCACAGCCTGAGCGCAGCTCTCGAACAGGGACAGATGTAGTGGCACTCAGCCATCTTGGTGGTATTTCCAGACTCTCCCACTGTATCCATCTCCCTGCCACCCCCAAACCCCCTCTTTGTCAAAAACTCTTGCGCTCTCTCTTCCTGCTGGAATTCTCAGTTTAATAAAGCAGTTTCCACATCAGATTCATAGGTGCTACTTAAAACGCTGAAATTTACCAAAGTTCCCATGAAATGTTCAGGATCTCAGATTAAATGAAACAGTCAATTTGTATTCATCCCACTCTCTTCCTGGGGTGTATCTGTGTATATATTTCCCAAGACATTATTCATCTTAGCTCTTTTTAAAATAAACTTTATTTTTTAGAATGGTTTTAGATTTATAGAAGAGTTGTGAGGATGGTACAGAGTTCCCATGTCACCCATACCCAATTTCCCTGTTAACATAACATCTCCTATTAGTATCATGCATTTGTTACAACTAAGGACTTGATATTGGTGTGTTATTATTAAAGTCCATACACTGTTCCGATTTCTGTTGTTTCTAGCTAATGTCCTTGACCTGTTCCAGGATCCCATTCAGAACACCGCATTACATGTGGTTATCATATCTCTTCAGGCTCCTCCTGGCTATAACAGTTCCTCTGACTTTCTTTGTTTTTGATGACTGACCATTTGGAGTACTGTTCAGGTATTGCGTAGGACGCCCCATGATGGGGATTTGTCTGATGTTTTTCTCATGATTAGACTGGAGTAATGGGTTTTAGGGGAGGAAGATCGTCACATCACATCACATCGAGGGAACCTGCTGTCAACATGACTTCTCACCGTCTGACGTTGTCTGATCTCTGCTCTGTAAAGTTACTCTGTTTTATTCATCTTGGCTTTTTTTAGAAGGCTTAAATTGCTTGTCGCTGTGACCCTGTAAAGACTCTTGGGTGACATAGTTTGCTGGTTTCTTGCATGAATATCTTGTACATTTGATCTTCTGTGCCACGTGGCAGCTCCCTTCTTACCACAGGCACACCCGTTGTGCCCCAGGACCACCTTATGTTATAAATGAAAGTGTCCTTAGAGGGCATCTGACACAATTCTAGATTCGGCACACGGGGGCGCTCTGAGGCCCAGAGAAGGGGAGAAGTGTGCCCAACATCACACAGCGATTAGGAGGTGAGGATGGAAACAGGGTCTCTTACCCCCTCAGTGCAGTGCTCCCCCTGCGTCTAGAATCACACTGGCCTCTGGTCTTCACAGGGAGACAGGACATGGTGTTTCCCTCATCTCCATGATCTCTTCTGCCTGCTAGGCTCACCTCATCCTTAGATTCCTCCTGGAAATCTGGGGTCAGCAAAAAGGAGGAGACTCTGTTAGGCAGTCTTACTTTTCCGAAGCCTTGGCTGGCCTTTGGCGGCCTGCTTCCAGATTGCTCTCTTCTGTGACGGGAGCAGATAGCCTCAGATCCGCTGTGGAAAGTTCCTCCCCTTTCCCTTGTATTTTGCTCTCTGTCTGGATCTTGGCCAGATTTTCTTCGGAGTTAATCTTGCCGGTACACAGATGAGCTCCAGAGGTGGGATGCTAGTTACTGTCCTTCGGAGAGATGGTGTGAGTTCTTTGTCTCCATGTACTGGCCGCTTCAGAAATTAAAACTGTTTGAGGTGCAATGGTTAAGTCACTGCAGTGATATATTCTTCCAGCTCATCTTAAGAAACCGCTTCTGAGGGTTTATGTACAGCTGTGTGCAGGATCTAGCTCTAATTCTGAGACATATTCTGAAGTCCTCATTGTACCTGCTCTTTGCCCCGTAAGCTTTGCCTTTGGCCTAGAGTTAATAGGATCCAGCCTGGCTCACTGTCAAAATGTATTTCTCTTCTCTGCTGGGTCCTGTGGGAAGGATGGAAGAAAGTTCATTTCTCTTTCCTAAGTACCATCCACCCTGAGACCATTCGCAAAAACCCAGGTATCGAGGGTGACTTGAGGCCCAGCCCTCAAGGAGGCACATGGAGCTCTGTGAACCCCTTAGGACAGCCTTGGGCCTTGGGCCAGCATCAGTCCCTGGATGAGGAGTCCTCTGTGGGGGCATCCCGGAGGGGTGGAGGGAGTCTGCTTAGACAAGGGGCCAACAAGCAAGATTCTGACCTCTGCTCTGCCAGCGGCTAATCTCCCCTTTAATCCCTGGGCCTCAGTTTCCCTGTTGGAAAAAATGGAGGAAACAAGGCTTATGTCATGAGGATGCTCTAAGGATCAGACTAATTCAAGTATCATATATAAAGTCTGGTCTACTGGAGTCTTTCAGTAAATATAAAAAAAAAGGAAAGAGAGTAAAATAATCACTCATATAATTGTGACCACTTACAAATGCACCCCCGTGTATTTTAGCTTCCTTTGACCTTATAGTCAGAGTGCATAGGCTAGGTCTTATTAACCCCTTTGTAAATGGAAAGACAACAGCTAAGAGAGGCCGTTGCTTGCCCAGGGTCGCCTTGTGGTGGAGGGCGGGGGATGGAACTCAGCATCAGGTCCGTCTGCCTGTTTCCGCCAGAAACGGGGTGTCTGGACAAGTCACTGGGAGGAGTAACATAAGCTGCTACTTCAGACAAATCCAGACATCACAGTGGCCTAACACAAGAGGAGTCTGTCATTCACATCACAGCCCAGTGCAGTTGCCATGGACAGCTGGTGATGGCTCCCCAGTCCCCCGTCACTCTGGCCTCCAGGAGCCGGTCATTTTCTAACTGCTGCTGCTAAGTCCTTGGGGCTTTCTCCCTTCAATGGGGGAGAACTAGAGAGTTATGCAGTTAGTCAGGCTTCTGCCCCCATTTTGTCAGTGGAACTCAGTCACACAGGCACACTTGAGGCACCAGAGGCTGACCGAAGTGGTCTATGTGCCCAAGAAGAAAACAGTCACCTGAAATGACGCCCATGGGCTCATGACATTCTCTGCCCCTCTCCCTAGTCCCATGGACATAGTCACATTTAGTAATCCTCCCTGGGTGGTGCAAGTCTCCCTGGCCTTTTTCTAGAAGAAACAGGATAATAATCTTGACCTCAAGCAACAGGCATTTCTGGTGGTGGTAGGCAATGGTAGGAGGGTGGTGTCCTGCTCCTCCCCCTCCTCCTTCCCCGCCACACACCTTTCCCTCCATCCACTATACCCTCATGGCAGGGGGTTAAAGTCCACTTGTTAGGTCGTGAGAGGTGACCTGGGGGCCTTGCTCTGCACCCACAGCTCCCTGGTACTCAGCACACCTGACGGAAGGCCGATGGCTGCACAAATTCTCACCTTTGAGGCTGGGCAGCCAACTCAGAGCAGAGCCTCTGTGGCCATCAAGAGATTGGAAATCGTAAAAAAGTGGTCCCATCCTGGTTCTGGGGGTGGTGCTTGATAGCTCATTCCAGAGAGTCCCCTCTTTTTTCCTGGAGAGGCCACAAGTCCCCAGCTCAGCACAATTGTCTTTGTTACCTGGATTATTCAAGATTCCACTGTGGGAAGGGAAGTGTGTGTGTGTGTGTGTGTGTGTGTGTGTGTGTGTGTGTGTGTGTGTGTTTAAGCATGGGAAGTGATTTGTAAAACAGCAGATAGCTTTAATGACAGGCCTATTTAGCTGATAAAATTAGCCATCAGAGGAATAACTTATGTTATCCTTTTGCCATAATTTAAATTTATGGCCAACTACCAGTCATCTTCACAAAGGATGGAAAGGGGCCAAGGTCGAATTCAGCTTCCCCCGCTCCTAAATCATTAGTTTGCAACTGTCTCCTGATTTTTATTGTTACCAACAATGGCAAAACTAATGGAAATAAACATTGGATGCCATCCCAATGGCAGATAGGTTTGAAGGCAGGGCATTCTGTGCAGACAGCACTATTTGGATGGAAGAAAATTATTGCTGTTGCATTAGATACCGTCCAGCTTCTGGCCGGAGTGTGCATTGATCAGGCCAAGGCCGTGTCAAGTGTACTCCACAAACCAGACCATTAAAGGCAGAGATGGACTGGGTATGCCGGCCCTGCCGCCCCAGGGGTCTGGCCCCACCTGGGTAGCCACTAAAAGCCCAGCCCCAATGGAAGGGGCCTGACTGCTCTGTAATGCACAGTGAGGGCTTCCCTGTGGATCCTGGCGGATCTGGTCCGGTTATCTGATAGAAATACTTAGCTAATGATGCACATTAAGAAGGGCTGTGATTGCACTTTCCTTCTTCCTGGGTCTCAGGTTGGTCTTTAATTCCCCATGTGCCTTCAGCCCTGGAGGCCCAGGCAAGCCCTGAGAGCCTGGGTGTTCCTTCTTACCTGTTTTCAGCAGTTTGACTGCAGCGTGTCCAGGGGTGGGATTTTTGTGTTTATCCTGCTTAGGATTCTGTGTTTCTTGAATTTGTGGATTGATATTTTTCATTAGATTTGGAAAGTTCCTGGCCACGATTTCTTGACCGATTGCTTCTGTCTCATCCTTCCATCCTCCCCCTGGAGCTCTGGTTGCATGTTCGGCGCTTGGAGCATGCCTTCCATCTTACACCCTCTTCTGTTCACTCACTCTCCCTTTTTTTTTCTTCTTTTCTGGCCATAAGTTTCAATATTTTTCTATAGACCTATCCTCAAGTTCAACAGTCTTACCTTCTACCATGTCCAGTCTGCTGCTAAACCTACACAGTGGAAAACCCAATCTCAGACATTGCATGTTGAGGTCCTAGGAGCTCCACTGGATTCGTCTTACAGGTTCTGTTTCTCTGCTGAAATGCTACATCCATTCTGCTCATCTTTCCCCCACTTGAACATATTAATCACAGTAATTTTGAAGTCCTTATCTGCTAACTCAAATAGACCTAAGTCATCTTCAGTGGAAATTCTAAGCAGCCTCTGAACTGCTCTATGTTTTTGTTATTGTTGTTGTTGTTGTTGTTGTTGTTGTCAGAGAGAGAAAGAGCATGCGCACAAGCAGGCAGAGTGGCAGGCAGGAGTAAGAAGCAGGAGTAAGAAGCAGGCTCCCTGCTGAGCAAGGAGCCCAATACAGGACTGAATCCCAGGACCTTAGGATCATGACCTGAGCAGAAGGCAGCGGCTTAACCGACTGAGCCACCCAGGTGTCTGCTCTATGTTTTTATAATCAATTCTTTTTGTGCTGAACTGCTCTGTTTTTATAATCAATTCTTTTTTTTTGCTTGTTTGCATGAATAGTAATTTTTACTGTGTGCTACACATTGTTGATAATGTGCTTTAGGGATTCTGGATCATGTTATCTTTCTGTAAAGAGTCGGCCCTCTGGGAGTGGGGCATTTCATCAGGGAGCTGGGGTGGCCCTCAAGACAGGAGCTACCTGTCCCTTGTGCTTTATTCCCTCCCAGCTGGGGTCCCAGAGCCAGCATGGTCCTTGTCATAGACTCAAGAGTTCAGCTAGTCTATTTGCCTTATTGAAAACACAGTAAAACCGAGGCCCAAAAAGGAAGAGATTCACCCCAAGTCAGGGTGAGGGAGCGCAATGGGCTGAGAACTCGGGCTCCTGCCTCCTCCAGCCCTTACTTTCTCCCCACCTGGGAGCCTTTCCTTGCTCTTTCCTAGCCCCTGTAGCCATCAAGCCCTCTGTGTACTGCTTGAGCTCAGTCTCTTTCATCTGGTCCCTAAGGCTTCACCTTGATACAAAGTCTGTGAAGCTAGAGGTCAGAGGCTTGGGGTCTGGGCCTGGCTTTGCTTCTGATGCATCCTGTAGTCTTAGCTTTTCCCTTACCCTGTCTCCCAGGACAGAGACTCCTTCCCACCTGGAGCCCCAGTTTACCCACTGACTAATTAGGTCCTGATATCCTAGGACCCCTGACAGGCTTTGGGTCAGCTAGGGAAGCACACATAGCCTTGTTCAGTATAGGGAAAGCAGCAGCCAGGCTCTAAGGGTCTCAGGGCCCTGCCAGTCCCCTGGAACTGAGCTGGGCTGAGCTGAGAGCCAGAGAGCTATCTGCAGTTTCCCTGTAAAGCGTCTGTCCTTCCTCCTTGGCCAAGGGCTGAGAGCATCCAGCCACCCCACCCTCTGAAGCTTGTAAAATTACATCCCTCTCCTTCACCCGTTCCAGTGCACGCCCATGCTGACACTTTGACCTCCTAAATAATTTCCTCACCTCCTGTCTCCACTGTCTCCAACCCAGTCCAAATTCTGGTCATCAAGCCTGGGCTGCAGAAGTAGCATCTCGACTGTTGGTCCTACTTCCAACCTGGCCCAGCTCCGTCCAGTCCTTCTCTGCTCTGCTACCAGCATGGGCCTTCCAAAGTGCTCATTTCAATCAGCACACCACCTCCTCCAGCACTATGCCTTCTCTTCAAAAGATTTCAGAGGCTTCTTGTCGCTTTTTTTTAAAAAGGCTAACATCTTATCACATCTTACTGTGGCTAACGGGCTGTGCCTGGAGTGGACCCTGCTGATCTCCCCAGCCTCTCTCACCTCCCGGTCCTCTGTCTTGCAGACACACCAGGCCTTCCCTGCAACAAATGCCACCCAGGGTCAGCCCCTAGGACTGGCATGGGAGATTTACTGCAGTGCAGCACACATGGCCCCCCTCACTTGGGGCCACTGAGGACTCACTTCCAAGCTGGGAAAGGCATTTCCATTCCAAACCACATAATAGAGTTTTAACATAGCCCTCACCATGCTTTACCTGAATGAGTGAATGAATGCATGCATGCCTGCCTAGGAGATTCCATACACTTGGGGTTCATATCTCTAGCCTAAAACTTGTTTTAATGTATGTGCCTATGTCTCTACATGTGGGCTTGGGGCTGGGCAAGCCCTGGCCTCTGGCTGTCTGGCCTAAATTCCAGTGGGACACTAACGGGCAGCTCTGGATCAATTACAAGTTATCAATAATGCATCTGCTCAGAGTGGCCTAGGAGGCCATTAGCCTCCTGGCCCTGATGAGCAGCCTTGGAGAAAGTGGGCTACGTATGCCCATGGGAAGTTCAGATCAGCCTGGGTAAGAGGGGCTTCTAGCCCCCGTGGAGCTCAGGAGGGTTGCCTCATCAGCCCTATGGGACCTCTGAGAACTTGCTGCCAGAGGGGTGGTTTGACCTCTCTCCCCATGTACAGAAGGCCACCCCATAGAAAGCCAGCCTCACTTTCTCAGCCTCTGCAAATAATAGACCCATTCGAGTACTGGGTTCTTGAAGTCTAGAGTCAGAGCCTAGACTAAGAGCAGTGTTAGGGCTCAGTACGGGATCAGGCCTGGGACTCAGTGTGTGAGCAGGTGTAGGGTTCACAGCATAACTATGGTTAGAGCTCAGTTTGTGATCATGGTCAGAGTTTAGTGTGCGAGCAGGGTCAGGGCTCAGACTTTGTCTCATCTTTGGGCTAGGATTGGGGCTCAGTCTGAAACCACAGAATTGAGAAAAGCTAATTAGTTCATGCATTCATTTATCTAACAATATTTATTGAGTGCCTTCTCTCTACCAGGCAACAAAACAGACAAGACCCCTGCTCTTGCAGAGACTATATTTTATTAAGGGGTGAAGGGCTGCGGTCATGGGCTGGAGCTCTCACTCCTGGGGGCCAGTTAAGTACACTTCTTCCCAGCTCTCCATGACATTGTGTTGGTAGTTTGCAGTTGGTCTTGGAGGGGTATCTATACCACAGAGGTTAGTATGAACTACTCATCAGGGTTTGTTTGTTTTTTTTAACCAGTGTACTATCACTGAAGTAAGAGAGGGAAAACCAATAGGCAGTCCTTAAAGAAAATGGTAGAATGACCACACATATTTATCTGATCTTCTTTCCCAAACTCCACTAAAATGATAATTTAAAACTATAACACATAAGAATTAAGAAAGTGTCCCTGGAAGGCCTACTCATAACAACCAAGAGGATAGAGATTTCAGTGGATTTGAGGAAAACGGACAGAGGATGAGAAAGGGGTAACCAATCTACCAGAGTGGAGAAATTATAACAAAAGAGCATAGTGAGGGAAATGGGCTAATTCTCCCCTCAAAACCCCTGAGAGTTGGGGTGAACAAACCGGAAGCTGACCAAAGGGAGAGGGGTTGGCTAAATGCCTGTACACACAACATTTGAGCCCCCTAGATGCCATCCCAATCCTACACAGCCAAGAAACCACATCTCCCCACTGTACAGGAATCACAGAGGTTTGTTCTCTGGAGAAACTGAACCAGAGGGCTCTGCAGGTGGGCCCTGGGTTAGAAAAGGGCCTGGGGAGAGGCGCAGGGCTGAAACCAAGGATTCAGTGAAAATCCTTCCATGTAATAGAGGGTTCCTTTACCCCATTCCCCTGCCCGGCTCCCAACACAGAGGCAGCCAGAGGCTGATGGGTTTTCTGAAAAACCGAGTGATCCTGGAGACAAAATATGTGGACAGTGACATTGGGAGGTTGCCCCGATGTCAGTCTGCTGCCTGGCGACCCTAATGTTAGTGAGTGGTTTAATTGTGCATTTCACTGACACCAAAAGAAAAATATTAAAATAGATTTTAAAATATCAGAAGGTGATAAGTATAATGCAGAACATTCAAGAGGCTGGTGTGACAAAGTACATGGATGGCTACCTTGGGGGGATGGGGGTCAGGCTGAGATGGGCAGGGCCAGACGGTGCACCTGCTTTGTAAGTCAAGGGTAAGGAGTTGGGTTTTCTCCCAACTGAGGTCTGTAGACAACGTGAAGGTGACATGATCTGATCTAGGTTTGTGAGAATCCCACTGATTCCTACTGGGGATGGTAAAAGGCTGTAGAAGTTGCAGTTGCCCACGTGGTGGAGGTGGAGGGGCGTGGACAGGCTTGGGGTAGCACTTGGAGGTGGAGCCGGACACGGGGACAGACTGGATGGTGGAGGAGGGAAAGCAAGGAAGCAAGGGAGGGGATGACATTTTGGCTCCAGCTAAGATGAGATAAAACCACCTGAGGAGCAAGTTCTTGGATATAGTGAAGACTCCTATTCTTACCAGGTTGAGTTTGTGATTCCTATCTCCCAATTCCGTGTTGCTGTCAGGTAGGAGTTGGAGGTGTGAAGCTAACTTTACAGGGAGGGGTCAGGGCTGGACGCTGACTATCATGAGCAAGTAGGTAATCTAGGTAGGGATCCCAGACACTGGGCTTTCCTGGGACCACCCTGCATGTGCACGCAAGCTCCTACACGCCTGTTTGAGGCCTTCCGGGTTTACCAGCAGGTTATGCACAGCGATGCAATGTGTGCTTGGAGCACTAGGTGGCAGTGAAAGCTCTCCAGGCCGCTGAACCCACAGCCAGGTCCTTCAATGTCAGACCCAAGCTGTCTTGGCCCAGATGGCCCAGAAAGGTCCCAGAGTGTAAACAGCCATTTCAGCCACAAACCCAAGAAGCATCTGGGAACCTCTTTGGTTCCCCAACAACAAAATTAACCAAAATCAAAATGTGTGCAGTGTTTTACACAGCCCTTACATAGCATTCATGTCCTTAAAGAGATCTAGGGGGCGAGAACCCCTTATTATACAGACAAGGGAACAGAGGCCACAGGGCCAGAAAGTTGCTGAGCGGGGAACGGAGCCCAGTCCTTTCTGAACACCTTGTAGGAGAGGGAAGTGGGTGTTGCTGGAAGACAAATGGCCAATGGACAGACAGCCCAGGGAGCACAGGATGCCAGGGTGGGCTCCCAAGGTTGGTTAGGCTGGCGCTGTTTGTTCCGGGGCATGCGGTCTTCCATTCAGCATCCGTCTAAGACCCCTGACTATGGCTTTCGCTTTGACAAGCACCATCTGGGTCACACATTTAGGCAAGGAACCAGAAAAAGATTCCAATCCAGGTTTTCCGATCCCTCCTTCAGCGCCCTTCCCACAGACCACGGCCGTGTTTCCTCTCATGGCCACCTTGTCTTCCCAATGCAGCGACACTGTACAGTATTGCAGGAATGAGACACAGTAACACGCTGTAGTACTTGGAGAAGACTCCAGAAACGCCCAAGGCTCTTGCCATCCAGATCGGTGTCACTGGAGCCCTGTAGTGCCCACGCCACCCACCCTGCGGACGCTCCGCGCACACCTACCGCCCCCTAGGCTCAGGCTCAGGCTCTGGCTCCGGCTCCGCCCGCCGCCCCCCGCCCACTCCCGCGCCCCCCCCCCCCCCCCCCCGCCCCCCGCTCCCACCGCTCCTCTCCTCTTGCAGTTTGAGATCCGGCAGCTGCGGGCACACCTGGCGCAGCAGGACCTGGACCTGGCTGCGGAGCGCGAGGCGGCGCTGCAGGCCCCTCACGTGCTCAGCCAGCCGCGCAGTCGCTACAAGGTGGTGGAGGCCGGCACGTGGGCGGAGGAGCGGACGGCCGAGAGCGTCGTGGAGGAGCTGCAGCCTTCGCCAGGTGAGCCCGCCCACGGCCCCCGCGGTCCGGCCGGGCCCCAGCAAGGGCTCTGTGCCGAAGTGCCTGCGTCTCGGGGAGACTGGGGCGGGGCTCCGATGGCGGGGTGGAGGGTGCAAGACAACCTTTCTGAGCCTGGGAGCAAGCATTTAGCCAAGATACCGCGACCCAATCTCCAAACGATCCTAGTGACTTGTACCCATTTCATGCCTGTGGGTCGCTGGCGTGCTTTGCATGCGTTATTTCCCCGGTCCTCCGAGCCAATAGGAAGTATGACTTGACTATTTGCGGATGAAATAAAAGTCGTAAAGGCGCATCACCAATAAATGGCAGAGCTAGGCTTCAAGCCCGAGACCTGAGACCCTTACTGGCCTGCACAGCCCTCAAGGGCCCAGAGAGGAAGTCCAGGCCTAGGGCCACAGCCCGTACGGCCCAGAAACCTGTCTTGGCACTGGTAGTGAATGGATGGATGGCGGGTAATGTTAATGGAAATGGGAGCACGGGGCATGACCCAGGACACTGAATAGAAGGCCAGCGGTGTCACCTCAGACAGGGGACTTAATCCTCTGAGCCTTGGTTTTGCTAGCTAACAAATGCGAACAATGCAGAGCTTTCCTCACAGGGTTGTTGGGAGGCTCAGGGAAGCCAGTGCACGTGGCCTCCGGAGCTGCAAAAAGCCCCACAAATGCCAGGTATTGTTTTGTGATGGGGTGAAAATACCAGCACTTGGGGACGCAGATGTGTCAGGTTTGGGTCTTCTCAGGCTTTCAGGAGGCTATGTTCTAACAGGCTCGGGCCAGGGATCTACCTCAGCTCAGTGGCATCGGGAGCCAGGCAGGAGGCAGGATCTGTGCCCTCCTTAGGGCCCCAAAGGGATTCTGAGTGCTCCCAACACAGACCACCCCCCCATCAGGCACATTTCCTGTTCATGTCTGAGTCCTCCCTTCCTTACTTGCACCTGAAAATGTTACCACTAAAATGATGGGTAAGGGGTTATTTCACTTTACTAAGAAATTCTTTTAATTATTGACCTCCCCTAATAATTCAGAATAATTCACCTTTAAAGGTAAAGGTAAAGGTACTAAAGTTTATCAAACCCGTCCAAGGGAAGTTTTCACAGTGGGAGCTGGTTGAATCCTCACACCTCCTTTGTCTCCTGTGGAGCAGGAAACTCAGACCCAAAAAGGTCAAAAGAATTTCACAGGGTCACACACTGGAAATGATGGTGCTGAGCTTGGAACCCAGGCTGTGGGACCCTAAACCAGAGCTTGGTCAAGGGCCCCTTCACCTTCCCATGCCATGTTCCCCTTGCCAAAACAGCCAGGCAGGGCTGGGCAGTTGGGAGGCGGGAGGCTGGAACCCCAGACTCTGCTACTCCACAACTCTATGACTTGAGGTTTAGTGTTCCCTTCTGTAAAGTGGACTCACAGCTCCAGCTCTGACTGCCTCTAAGGTAACATGAGGAAGCTGATGGGTGTGAGGAAGCTCTGGAGAAGGCACTGGGAATGACTTTTGTGGAGTGGGGTGATTGCTATTATGATCTTCTGAGAGACCTTCACACCTCAAAACTGTAGAATTTGAGCACTGGGAGAGACTTCTTGGAGTCCAGCCGACACACTAATCCCATCTAAAACTCTTACTGGCCTCAGCTTACCTTCCTTTAACAGTAGGTGCTCCAGCCTCCCAGGGAAGCCCACACCAACTCAGCTTCAAATGGCTCTGCTTATTAGAAAGTAGTCTTCAGGCACACCTAGGTGGCTCAATCCACTAAGCATCTGCCTTTGGCTTCAGGGTCCTGGAATGGAGCCCCACAGCCAGCAGGCTTCCTGCTCAGCGGGGAGTCTTCTTCTCCCTCTCCCTCTGTCCCTCCCTGCCATTCACGCACACACACTCTCTCTCTCTCATAAATAAAATCTTTAAAAAAAAAAAAAAAAAAGTAATTCTCAGACTGAGCTGAGATCTTGCCCCTAGGTACCTACCTCTCCCACTTGGCTGCAGTTTTTACTCATTGGTGTGGGCTGAGGCATTCTTTCATTTTATTCTTTTCTTGAGGTATATTTGACACACAATGTCACACTAGGGCATCCTTTTGGAGACTGGCCGCTAAGTGTTTTCTCGTCCAGGGACTATCACTACATTTCTACACCTATCCTCAGGGGAGAATCTCCCAGGTTTTTGCTGTTTTGTCCCTCCTTGAACATTCCACTGTTTTGGTTCCTCTTGGAGTGACATCCAGAACAAAATGCAGTTCTTGGGAGCTGCAAGACCAGGGTGGAGTGCTAAGGGGCCACTCTTGCTTTTCTGTTCTGAACCAAGACCCCTTAGATGTGGCTTCCAGGTAGGAAAAGAAGGAGGCAGAGTAAGACTGGAGAAAGCTGGGTCACACTTGAAGCCCACTTAGGGTCAGTTTGATGTCACCAACCAGGATGTCACTGGTTTGTGCTCACCCTCTTGGGGGTCAGAACGGGTGGGGGGGTCTGAACATGGCACTCAGGCCTCCCAGAGAGATGCCAAACCTGTGCCTCTGGGAGCAGCTGCAGATGCCCCTCCCACCTAGTCCTGGACCCCCACCCTGGCCTCCTGTGAGACCCCTTCTCTCTCCTGTGAGACCCCCACTGCCCCCTCTTTAGATGCACACCTGCCCTCCACCAGTCCCAGTCTGTGCCGCCTGTCCCATACATTCCCCCGTGTGCCTCTTGGGTCACCTCCCAGCCAACCTCTAGAGCCATCAGTAGCAAAGCCAACACCTCTGAGGCAGAGGGCAGAAGCGGGGGAGGAGGGCTAGCAAGTGGTGAGGGTGATTCACAGCCTCCTGTGGGCCTAGGAGAGAGGGCATCTCCCGGCTGATTTCTCTTTGACCAGGAGCTATGTCCAGGGAGGGATTTCCATGACATTAGAATTATGGCCAGCAAGCTAGGGGTGCTCCAGGCCACTCTGGGGATGGAGAAAGGGCAGCATTTGTTTCTTCTGATGACCATCAGGCCAGTGAGGGCTCTGAAGCCCACACGTCACAAGCGTGCACAGGCAGTCCGGGGATTAACCTGCAGAACTGAGCAAGAAGTGACAGGAGCTTGGGGAGGGGGCCGTGTTTGCTGCGGGAGAGCAGCCCCAAAGGGCGGGCAGAGTGCA
Organism: Mustela erminea; assembly: GCF_009829155.1. Classification (NCBI taxonomy): domain Eukaryota; kingdom Metazoa; phylum Chordata; class Mammalia; order Carnivora; family Mustelidae; genus Mustela; species Mustela erminea. Next base: position 28,767,831 of record NC_045618.1, read on the forward strand.
GAGGGGTTCCTGAGGTTCAACAGTTGTCAGCAGGTCAGACCCAGACTAACGCCGACCAGCTTCTGTTTAGACTTGCTCTAGCACAAATCATTTTTAAAACCCAGGCTACAAAGTTCCAGGCTTTGGGGCCTGCCAAGTTCCCGGTGGCCCTGTGTGGTCATTAATACTTCCCTCCCAAATTTATTAGTCTTGAACCTAGCCCATAATTTATGAATTACACCCGCCGGTGAGAGTGCTACAGGGTGCACTGTATATCACGGCAAACCCCAGAGTCCCTCTGTGCTGCCCTGGCGCTCACAGAAACCCTCAGAGTTGCCCCAGGCCAGCCGGTCTGGGCTTCCCCTCTGCCAAGCAGAGCTGGCTCTGATGTGGACCCTAGGAGGGGGAGGCCCATGTGCTGTGGAGACCAATTGGGGTTTCTGCCACCACTGGCCTCCTCATGTTCCTCAAAAAATTAAAAATAGAACTTCCATAGAATTCTACTTTGGGGTATTATTATCCAAAGTAAACAAAGGCACTAACTTAAGAAGTTCCCTCACCCACATTCATTACAACATCCGTCATAATAGCCAATATAGGGCAACCACGTGAGTGTCCAATGGTGGATGGATGAAGTAGATGGGGTGTATATACAAGTGGAATATTACTGGGGGGCCCTGAGGATCCAGAGGATCTCCAGAGCTGTCGAGCTAGACCAGGAGGTCCTCGCATGAAGTAGTGAGGCAGCTGTCAGGGCAGAGTAGGCTACAGCAATCCTGAGGAAGGGACGAGAGTGGAAAACTCAGGCTGGGTTTGAATCTCAGCTCAGCCTTGAACAAGTGACTTAACCTCTCTGAGTAGGACTGGCTTCATGGTTGGGTGACCCTGGGTGTCCCAGCCTTGAACTTGGTTCACTGCTCTGCTGTCACCCTCCTGAAATTCTTAATGCTTTTTTTGTTTTAAATGTGTAATTGACATATAGCATAGTACTTTCAGGTATACTGTGTAACGATCCCATACTTATTTATATGGCAAAATGATCATAATGAATCTAGTCAACATGTTACAAAATAGTTACAAAGTGTTTTTCTCTTGATGAGAACTTTTAAGATTTACTCACTTAGCAATTTTCAAAAATGCAATACATCACTACTAACTGTAGTCACCGTGCAACATCATATCTCCAAGCTTATTTATTTCATAACAAAATTTGTACCTTTTGACTCCCTTCACCCATTTCACCCAGCCCCCACCTCTAAAACTACCAGTGTGTTCTCTGTGTCTGTGAGCTCCGAGTTTCTTGTTTTTGTTTAGTCTTTAGATTCCACATAGGTGAGCTCATACAGTATTTGTCTTTCTCTGCTTGACTTATTTCACTTAGCATAATGCCCTCCAGGGCCATCCATGTTGCAAGTGCTGTGATTGCTTTCTTTTTTTGTGGCTGAATAATATTCTGTTGTGTGTGTGTGCATGCGTGTTGTGTGTGTCCATATATACCACATCTTCATCTGCCCGCCACTAGACACTCACGTTGTTGGCTGTTGTGATGAATGCTGTAATGAATGTGGGGGTGCCTCTTCTCAAGTCCGTGTTTTTGTTTACTTTGGATAAAGACCCCAAAGTGGAATTCTTTTTTTTTTTTTAAAGATTTTATTTATTTATTTGACAGAGAGAGATCACAAGTAGGCAGAGAGGCAGGCAGAGAGAGAGAGGAGGAAGCAGGCTCCCTGCTGAGCAGAGAGCCCGGATGCGGGACTCGATCCCAGGACCCTGAGATCATGACCTGAGCCGAAGGCAGCGGCTTAATCCACTGAGCCACCCAGGTGCCCCGCCAAAGTGGAATTCTATGGAAGTTCTCTTTTTCATATTTTGAGGCACCTCCATACATTTTCCATGTGGTTGCAACAGCTTGCGTTCCTCCAACAGTGCACGAGTGTTCCTTTTCTCCAGATCCTCGCCAGCACTTGTTGTTTCTTAAGGTTTTGATTTTAGCCATTCTGACGAGTGTGAGGTGGTATCTCATTGTGGTTTTGATTTACATTTCCCTGTGATTAGTGATGTGGAGCATTTTTTCATGTGTCTGTTGGCCATCTAGATGACTTGTTCGAGAAAAATATCCAGATCCATCCACTTGTTAATGGGTTTGGTTCTTTTTGCTGTTGAGCTGTAAGAGTTCTTTGTACATTGTGGAGATTAGCCCCTTATCATATGACTTGCAAATATCTTCTGCCATTCAGTAGGTTGACTTTTTGTTTTGTGGACGGTTTCCTTTGCTGTGCAGAATCTTTTTAGTTTGATGTATTTCCTCTTGTATACTTTTACTTTTATTGCCTTTGCTTTCGGTGTCAAATCCAAAAAAACCACTGCCAAGACTGATGTCAAGATGCTGACTGCCTATGTTTTCTTTCAGGAGTTTTATGGTTTCAGGTCTCACATTTAGGTCTTTAATCCTTTTTGAGTTAATTTTTGTTGTGATGTAACATAGTGGTCCAGTTTCATTCTTGGGCATGTGGCTGTCCAGTTTTCTCAACACCATTATTGAAGAGAGTGTCCTTTCCCAATTATATATCCTTGGCTCCTTTGTCATAAAGTCATAAATTAATTGGCCACATATGCATGGGTTTATTTCTGGACCTTCTTGTTTTTTGAACAAGGGACCCCACAATTATGCTGCTGGTCCTGTCTCTGAGCCCCAGTTTTTCCAGAATAAGAACAGTAGCAGAAGCATATATTCTCTAAGAAGTATTGGGCTTTTGGTAATAGACACAGCCCTCATGCATGGCACACAGCAGGTGCCTTCCTGTGAGGGCTGCTGAGGCATGGGCAGTGAAGTGGAGTTAGGACGCAGAAACCCCAAACTAAGAATCAGGGCTTCTGTCTGAGCATTGGGGGCTGTGTCTGCACAGGATGTGGGGTCCTGGCACCCCACCCCACAGCACAGCTCTTCCCACCCCCTCCAGGGGCCCCAGCTGACTCACACCCTTTCTCTCAGCCTCTGCCTTGCCAGGCAGGTTGGGGCTCCGCCCAAGGGGCAAACACAGATAATGAGCGTTGCCATGACCAGCACTCCAAGGGCTTTGGGCGGATTAGTCAGGATGCATTTGAAGAATGCTTTCACCCCAGGAAGAAAGGCGCCAGGCAGCCAAGAGCAGCTGCAACAGCCGCCACAGAAGGCTCAAGACTTTGGGGTCTGGGGGCGCCTGGGTGGCTCAGTGGGTTAAAGCCTCTGCCTTCGGCTCAGGTCATGATCTCAGGGTCCTGGGATCGAGCACCACATCAGGCTCTCTGCTCGGCAGGGAGCCTGCTTCCCCTTCTGTCTCTCTGCCTGCCTCTCTGCCTGCTTGTGATCCCTGTCAAATAAATAAATAAAATCTTAAGAAAAAAAAAAAAAAGATGTTGGGGTGGGTTGGGAACACCGTGGGCCAGGATTCAGAGGGGTGAGGAACAGCCCCAGGCTAGACTTGACATTCGTTATCTCAGTAAACCTCACAGCTCACCAGCATCCAGGTGTTTCATCCGCATTTTACTTGGGAGGTAGCTGAGACTCAGGGTGCCTAGGGATCTGCCTGGGACCACAAGGCGGCGGGTTTGTCCGGGAGCCTGTGTCCTGAGCTCCATCCTCAGTGTGGGGTGGCTCCTCTGTGGTCCTGGGGTGCCTTGGGGCTGAGTCAAGACAAACCCTGGAGCAGGGGATTATTCTTAGGTGAAAGGTGAGCAGACCCCTGTGGAGGCTCAGTGGTGTCCTATTCCTTGTCACAAGCCTCTGGACTTGTTTCTCCTCCTTCCCCACCAGTCACTAGTGTCCAGGCAGGTACCAGTGACCGGGAACAAGGCTGTGTGTTGTAGGATGACACGGCCTCACAGAGGGTGAGGTGGACGGTGCCGGGAGACCCTGCAGGCCTCTGACCCAGACACGGTCATCCGTCCTACCAGCACTATCGAGTGGAGGCTGCCATGTGCCAAGCCCTGTGCTGAGTGCGAGGGAGATGACAAGTAAGATGAGGCCCCTGCCCTCAGAAGCTCTCAGCCCCTGCCATGGGTGGGGACATGACCCCAGCCCAGTTGGTCTGTTCTGGAGAAGAGAGCCTGCTTGAGGCAGAGAGCGGGGAAGGCTAGGGCCAGCATTGCTAGAAGCGTCTGGGCAGGCCTTGCTTTCAGATTTCTTCTTTTTAAGATTTTATTCATTTATTTGTCGAGAGAGAGAGAGAGAGAGAGAGAGAGAGCAAGCACAAGTAGGCAGAAGCAGAAGGGAGAAGGAAGCTCCCCTCTGAGCAGCGAGCCTGATGCAGGACTCGATCCCAGGACCCCGGGATCATGACCTGACCCGAAGGCAGATACTCAAACATCTGAGCCACCCAGGTGTCCCTCAGATATGTGTCTTTAAGCTCATTCTGAGGCCCCTGGGTGGGTCCAGGTTTGGAGCAGAGAGAGCACATGCAGCCTGGACAAACGTGCAGTGGCCACCTGGGTGAGATCCGGGCTCAGTGTCATACATATCCACAGAGCTAGTGATCCCATTCATTAAACCCGCAGCCGTGACAAGAGTCCAAAGGGGAATGCATGAGGTCTGACCTACAGTTGGACCACCGGACCACAGCAGAGGCATCAGGGGTCCCTGGACTAGTCACAGACTTGGTAGGAGTTGGGCTGTTGGTAAAGAAAAAGAGCACCGCGTGATGACCAGGGTCCCAGCCTGGGTGGGCAAGGAAACCATTCACCAGAAGGAGGTGGAGGGAGAAACTGAGCTCTGTTGCAGACATGATGCGTCAGAGGTGGCTTCAGGTCCTGCAGGAGAAGTTGTCTCGTTGGCCAGATCAGCCAAGAGCTCAGGAGAGACATCGGGCCTGGCCTAGCTGGTTTTTTTCAACGGCGTGGATGAAGATGGGTCATCCTTGGTTAGCACGGAGCTAGGAGGAAGCTCTGATCCCTGCACTGAACCAAGATTAAGAGTGCTCCAGAACATGCCAGTCCTCCATGGGGGTGACCCAGCCAACTGTGGTCAGGGCTTGGTGTGCCCTGCCACCGTACCGAAGCCCTGGTGGCTCATGAGTCCGCAGAGTTGGGCGGTCGCTGTATGCACTGGGAAGGCACTGGGCTGCATGAGGGGGTGATCTCGCCAGAAGATCTGGGGAAGGACAGGTCTCCTGAGTCATCCTGGCCTCGCAGGGCAGAGGTGAGGATTAAAGAAGCGTGGTGTGTGCCAAAGCCAAGGTGTGGCGCTTGAAAGGCACAGTGAATGCTAGCTCCCTCCTTTCCCCTCCTCCACCCATTCTGGTCACCGCTGCACCCACAGGAAGGACTTCAGAGAAGAGGCTAAGACTGGGGACGGATGGGAAACGGACAGTGGTTTCCCAGAAGAGACTCTCAGGAGGGCTTTTTAAGGATCAGAATGTCTGTCACATAGATGGTGAAGAGCAGGGGGCTTAGCCCTGGGACCTGTGAAGGCAGGACCACCGTCCGCAAGGCTTGATTAAATGAAGATGAGCTGTTTGACCAAGGCATGACACCCTGGGGAGGCCCTGATTGTGTGCCTCAGAGGCAGGGGGGAGTCCTGGCCTGGGTACCCCATGCGGGGTGGGGCACGCTGAGATCCTACTGAGCACAGACAGACAAGAAGCTGCCCACAGCTGGTTATCCCAGCTGTTCAACAGAGAGGTGGGCGCTCCCTTCCAGGTACACAGGCCGGGGTAGAGAGCCCCCAGCAGGAGGAGTGAGCGATGCCTGCCCAGGTATGCGGGCCACAGCCTGGGGCCTCTGGTCCCCTCCCGCACTGGTCTCACCCCTCTTGGAGCTGGCGGAAGTGTCGTGAGCCCTCCAGCCAGGCCACATTAGGATCTGCTCCTTGAGAGCCTCCCAGCCCCTGGTGGTACAGAGGAAGAAACTGGGGCCCAACAAGGGAATACGGCCTGCTCAAGCTCTCATGGCAGCAGCACACACGGACAAGAACTAGGATCTGGGTTTTTTTGTTTTTGTTTTTTTTATTAAGATTTGTGGTTTCCCTTTTTATAATTTTTTTATTGAAGTGCAGTTGACTCACAATGTCGCATTAGTTTCAGGTGTACAACAGTGATTTTACAAGTTTGTACGTTGCGCTGTGCTCACAAGTGTGGCTGCCATCTGTCACCATACCACACAGTACCACACATACACACAGTCCATTCATCTACAGATGGATACTCGGGTTGCTCCCATATTTTGGCTATTGTAAATAATGCTGCATTAAACATAGGCGTGCCTGTATCTTTTCCAGTTAATGTTTTCATTTTCTCTGGGATCAGGTGGTGAAATTGTAAGGTAGCTCTGTTTTTCACTTTTTGAAGAACCTCCATACTGTTTTCCACAGTGGCTGCTCTGGTTTGCATTCCCACCAGCAGTGCATGAAGGTTCCTTTTCCCCCACGTTCTTGCCAACACCTGTTGTTTCTTGGGTTGTTCATTTTAGCCATTCTGACAGGTGTAAGGTGATATCTCATTGTGATTTTGATTTACGTTTCCCTGATCATGAATGACATTGAGCATCTTTTCTTATGTCTGTTGGCCATCGGGGTGTCTTTGGAATAATATCTGTTCAAGTCCACTGCCCATGTTTTAATGGTGTTTGGGTGGTTTTTTTGCTCTGGAGGGCTATGAATTTTTATATATTTTGGATATTAGCCCTTATCAAAAATAATTTGCAAATATCTCCTCCTATTCAGTAGCTTGCGTTTTCATTCTGTTGATGGTTTCCCTTGCTGTGCCAACACTTTTTAGTTTGGTCTAGTCCCAGTAATTTTATTTTTTCCTTTGTTTTTCTTGCCTTAGGAGACATTTTGAGAAAAACATTGCTATAGCTGACATCAGAGAGATTTCTGCCTGTGTTCTCTTCTAGGAATTTATGGTTTCAGGTCTCATATTTAGGTCTTTTATCCATTTTGAGTTTATTTTTGAGTATGGTGTAATAAGGCGGTCCAGTTTCATTCTTTTGCATGTAGCTGTCCAGTTTTCTGGGGTCTGGGTTTTTCTTCTTCACCCCAGGCCACCTTCTATGAGTAACTTCCTTGGGATGAGTTCTCATGTGTCTGTGGACAGTTAATAGTTCTGCCCATGTATACAAGGACCCCTCAGCCAAGGCCGAAGGATAATCCCAAGGGAAGTGACTAGAACCTCCTGTCTGGCCCAAGAGACCTGGTGCTACCACCTCCTCTCACTGCTTGCCAGGAGCAGCTACACCAGCCTCCACCTACTTCCCAGGGTGACCTGCAGGGACAGAGAGCATTTACCACATGAATTATGAAGAGCCACAGAGAACTGTATGGCTGTGTGATTTGGAGGGCGCATTGCTGCCTGATCCTGGACCCAGGCCTAGGTCCCTCCCTCAACTCAGGCATTAATGCAAAACACATCTCTTACTGAAGGCATTTTAAGATCAAAAGAGGGCAAAAAAGGTTTTAAGAGCCAGGTCTATATTTGTCACTACGCAGCCTTCCAGGGTCTGTGCTGATTGGCTTTTGGAGGGATGTCAGGTGTGCCAGGGAAGGCAGCCACAGAAAGCATCTGGCCCATTCATTTGCAGACCACCACTCCTGGGAGAATTGCCCAGGGGGGTGGGCTCCCTCAGACTTCTGTAGGAAAGGAAGGACTAGACTCCTGTGTGTTGAGGGCGCAGAAGGCTGTGGGCCCGAGCCCACTCGGGAAGTCTGACATTTGTCAGCCTCTTTATCCTCCTTAATGGGTAAGCGAACAGAGGCTTAGAGAAGACCATTTAGCTAAAATGTGGTGGGGCTGAGGTTTGAAATTAGGTCTGACTCTAGTACCCTTTCAGAACGCTAGGACTCAGGGTAGACCAGTTGCTAAAGAGCAACCCCTGAGCTCAGTCTGACAAGTTGAATCAGTGGAGTCAAGGGTCCTCATTTTGTCACTCTCCAAACCCTGCCAGGTTCCTCCTAATTATCACTTGACCCTTATCCCTTCTCTCTGTCTCATCAGGCATCACCACCCGTCCCCACCTCAGAACCTGTCATCCTCACCTGGGCATCATTTCTGATCTTCCTGCATAAAGTCTGGCACCTTCTGAACTACTCTCCCCACAACCTTGGGAGACTTTGTTCAGACTTTCCTGTCATTCTTCACTGTCCTTGGTAAAAGGCCAAGCTCCTTGGGATGGTTTTCGGGGTCTCTGGTCATTTGCTTTTCCTCCCATCCTCAGGCCACTTGGAATTTCTCACTTCTTCTTTCTCCCACTCCTTCTTTACTAATATCAAGAAGATGAACCAACATTTCCTTGAGACTCTTGTTCCTGTGTTCTCTCCTTGGACGGCTTTACACCTTGTCACGCATTATTCATGCAATAATGAATTACTGCGCGCTCACTGCTTGCTAGGAACTGTGTAGGTCGGGGGAGGGGGAGGGAAGCGCAGCCCCCAGGCCATCCCCGTACTGTGTGGGAGACAGGGTCCTCTGACGGACGAGCCAGCAGGCTATCGTGAAGAATCGGCCCCTGCAGCTGGCTGTGTCGGGCCACTAACAAGGGTTTGAGACTTTTGTACCAAGGACAGTGTTTCCAGACACCCTGAGAGCCCCAGGTAGACTCAGAGACTTGGGCCATCCAGGCAGGAAAAGCCCTGAGCAACTATTTCCTTATCCCTCATCTCAGAGATGGGGAAAATGAAGACAGAGAAGGAAAAGGCCCTGCCTCTGTCCTGTGTCAAGCTAGATACTTCATGAGGACCTGGGTCGCTGATGCCCAGTGCAGCCCAGCCCTGGGGCAGATCCCCCACTGAGGACTGGGAAGCTGCAGAGAGCTCCAGGAAGACCAGGGCCTCCTTCCGTGGTGATGGATAGGGGTGGGGGTCTGGAGGGAGGGGCACAAACTGGCCACAGCCTGCTCTCAGACTCTCGGCATGCCGCCACACTGCCCTTTCTGCTTCCTCTGTGAAGGTGCCGCAGTGAGAGATGACATGAACAGCTACGTCAGCCAATACTACAACGGGCCCAGCAGTGGTGAGTCTGTGTCCTGGACCATTCTACACACACCAGACCCCTGTGGCCCCACGCAGCCCCTAACATTGAGGATGGGGATAGCTTGGCCTGGCGTGCCCATCCCTTGGTGCCTGTGGGCCCATAACTGCAGACAGAGTTCAAGGTTCAAATACCTGTAGCTTTGGCTCCCAGCTCTGTCCAGTGCCGGGGCTATGGATGTGAAGGTAGGAGTGCTCTGTGATCACGAATGAGGACAGCATGTGGGACCCTCATGTGGAAATGGGGCTGGAATCTAGAAATCTAAGAGACCTCAGTGTCTCTCAACCCACGCCCCTCATGGCCTGAGGACGATGGGGTGAGGTTAACAGCAGAGTTGGGCTTGAGAAGCAACAGTTATGGGGTATGACCTTGCTCGATTTGTTTCATTCATGCTCTGGAAAGAAGTCTCAGTGGTTTTCATTTGTGGGCAAGGTTGAGTTTTACAAGAATACCCCATTCTCCTTAGCCAATGTCTTGAGTCTCATAATTTGTCTTTGACAGTCCATGAACCCTCATATACTCCCTTATGAGGCTAGAGTGTTACATTGTGTGATGTATAATACAGTGGATTGTTTTCTTGCCTACAGTGTCATCCCGAAAGAGCTCTTCTCTCCTTCTCTTTCAAAGCTGCATCCAATCTGCTGATATCAGAGACCACCATCTCTAGCTCAGACCCCCAGTGCACTCTCCCCACCACTTTGGGGAGAGACCTTGCCCCACTACACCCACTGTCATGCAGCCCCTTGGTACTTCCTTAAAAACCTTCTGGAGTGTCGTCTGTCCTCACCCTACAAGGCATCCTACAGGGGTGATGCAACCTGCTGAAGCCACAGCTCTGATCATGTCACTCTCGTTTTGGCCCCTTTTAAAACTATGACTCCACCATGAAGCCCAGATTCTAATCCTGTGCATCAGGCTTTCTGAATTAGGATAAACTAGGCTATGCTGCAGTGGCAGATAATCCCAACATCTCCGTGGTTTAAATCAAAACAGGTCCTTGGCAGATGAGCCAGGGACGCTGCTCCCGGGTTGTCATCTTTCCTCCATCGCCTGGGGGTGGAACAGCTACCCTCTGTTCTAAAACACTGCTCACTGCAGGCAGAGCACGGCTGTCTCGATTGCCACCGCTGATCAATCGCACGGATCATTGGCCAGCACGCGTCACATGTCCGCAGAACGTGGCAAGAGGAGGGCAGGGCATAACCCTCCCTGGGGCAGGGCAGCAGACACAGGCAGATGGGACGGCAGAGCCAGACCTCCCTGCCCCCCACACCCCCCCTCCCTGTAGAGCTTGCGCAAACTCCCTGCCTGCCATTTGGGTCAGAGCCGCCCCCAGCAGGGCCTACAGAGGTGTAGCAGAGGCCCAAATGTGACCAGCATCCCCTCCTCTGTTGCAGACAGTGGTGTCCCAGAGCCCGCCGTGTGTGTCGTCACCACAGCTGCCATAGACATCCACCAGCCCAATATCTCCTCCGACCTCTTCTCCATCGACGTGCCCCTGAAGCTCAGCAGCAATGGCACCTGTGCCAGTGCCACGTCCGAGAGCGCCTCCCGCTCCGCTCGCAGCTCCGTCACCCGGGCCCAGAGCAACAGCAGCCAGACACTGGGCTCCTCCACAGACTGCAGCACCGCCCGAGAGGAGCCCTCCTCAGAGCCCAGCCCCTCTCCTCGGCCACTGCCGCCGCCACCCCAGCAGCAGACGGCAGAGGCCACGGTCCAGGACCTGCTGTCCTCCCTGTCCGAGGACCCCTGCCCATCCCAGAGGGCCTTGGACCCAGCCCCTCTCACCTGGCCCAGCCCTGCGGGCTCAGCCCAGACCAGCCCTGAGCTGGAGCACAGGGTAAGTCTTTTCAACCAGAAGAATCAGGAGGGCTTCACAGTCTTTCAGATCAAGCCTGTCATCCACTTCCAGCCTGCTGCACCCACGCTGGAGGAGAAGTTCAGATCTTTGGAATCCAAAGAGCCAAAGTTGCACAGGGTCCCTGAAGCCTAGAGCCTCCAGGTGGGCAGGGTGGGAGGAGGGCAGAGAGTGATCAGGATGCTCTCCTAGGGCCCCGGAGGCCGCCAGGGGCCACATGCTGGGCCCAGGAGCCCACCTGGCCTCCCTCAGGGTGCTGCCTGCCTCCGGGGAGGTGTCACCAGGCCAGGGGGCCACATGCCTCAGACCTCAGAGCCTAGAGCTGGCATCTCCTCCGGCCCTGCTCAGGGGAGGGTGGTGCTCCTGGCTGGGGTCTTTTTAAACCATTTTTACAAAACCAGCCTGTGGCCCAGCTTCAGCAGGGTAGAGCGCAGGGACCAGCCCAGCCTCTTCCGTTGCCTTCGTTCCTGGCGCCCACCCTGGACCCCTGGGAACAGCACTGTGAGCAGGGGCTATTTAGCCCCACCCCCAAGCCGTCTTTTCCCAGAATCCTGGGTGGAGCCGACACAATCACAAAGACCACCATCTGAGCCTATTTCGTCCGCCCTCATTCTTTGATTTGGCATGAGCATTTCGGAGTCTTTTCCAGACAAATCTAGTTTTCACCTCCAGAGGACATAAGGGAATGAACCTGGAGGGGGGGGGGGGGTGACAGCGGGTGGGGACAGCCGTTTTCCAATCTTGGCTTTAATAATAAAAACCAACTGCACTGAGACATCTGGTTGACTAAGGTGTTCCTTTGCAATTGCTGGCCCAGGTAAGAAGCCAGCATGACTCTTCTGGGTTTGGGTTGGCCTGGCCTGATGAAGAGCCACCCAGGGAGGCCCCAGCCCCCTCCCACTGCTTCCAGGTTTCTCCAAAGAAGGACCCGTGGACCCCAGGCGGGAAGCTCTCACACTGCCTGGCCAGGCGACTGCACTGATCTCTTCCCCCAACTCTTCACCCCCCTTCATCTCCCCCCCACCCCTTCATCTTCCCGAGGAAATAGCTCAGAATTCTGCCTTCCTTGCTGAAACTCCCACACTCAGCTCCCTGAGCCAAGACTCCATTTTTTGGAGTCTTCAAATTCCACAGGTCCAGGGCTGAGGGCAGTATCTTGCCCAAAGCCCGCTCTGCCTTCCAGGTTCCCAGCTGGGGCACCATCATCCACCCAGCCATGGCGTTGGTGTCCTTGACTCCCTCCTCATCCCTCATAAGCAGTCATGAATCCTGGCCATTCTGACCCTCAGGGCACCTGTCTTAGACCCCATTACAGCCTTGCTGAGGCCCAGGTACAGCCTCTGACTCCACGTCCCATGAGTAGTTCCTCCCAAGCTGAACCTAATCAGTGTCTCCCTTGCCAGAGAGCCTCCAAGGGGTTCTGTGTTTATAATCCCTATGTTTTCTTTTATATTTACACCAAAGGGCAGACTTCGTTTTAATTTCAAGGGCTCCCACTGTCCCAGCTGAACTCAGAATGGTCACAGCCCCTTAGCTTATTTGTCTCTCTGGCTACCCTCCCAACCTGTTCTTTGTCGCCTCTATCTTCGGGTGCTTCTGTGTCTCGCTAGTCTCTCACTATAGGTCAGGGTGTCCTCGGGGCTTCTGTGGCCCCTTGCTCATTGAGACAGTGCAGTGATCCCATGGCTTGGCCAGCAGCATCTGCTTTCCTGCCTGCCTTCCCTTGGTCCTCAAAAGCAGGGCTCCAGAGCCACTTGGGAAAGATACCTAGATTGGAAGATATTTCCACATGCGGGCAAAGAGCCACACCTTGATTCACGGGGAGATGAGCAGTTTGCACCCGAGCCTTTGGGGAGAAACTGGAGGCATTCCGAGTCACCAGTGGCGTCATTACAGCTTCCAGTACTGAGCACTGTACGAAGACCTCTTCTCGGGCTCCTTGAATCCTGCCAGCAATCCTGTGAGCAGGTATTTCTAGCCCCATTTTACAAATGGAAGAACCTGGGGCTAAGAGAGGTTTAAGAGACTTCCCTGAGGTCAGACCCTAACAAGAGAAGCACCGGAACTGGAGCCCACACTCACCTGATAGTGTGCCAAGCTTTTGGAAGCAAGGTGGTCACCTGATGGGTGTGGAGGGTATTACTTGCTAATCTCTAGGTTTGCTAATCTCTAGGGCGGAAGCCACAGGGGCCTGTAATTAGTGGTCTGTGTCTGCTGGGCCAGAAAGGGCTGCTGCCTTCAGCCAGGCCTAACTTGCTGAGCTCCCATGAGTCTAGCTCTGAAGCTCATGCTGGCTACTCCAACGGGCTCAGGAGCCTGCCCTGCTCCAGCACTGAGACCCAGCCACCCGCCAGCACTCACCTCTGCTCTGGACTTCTCCAGAGAAAACCACAGGACAGGAAGAAGGGCAATGGAGTAAGAGGCTAGGTGAGTGGCACCTGCTCTCTGCCTCAGTTTCCCACCTAGAAATGGGGTTTACAGAAGAGCTCTACTTTTTGAAAGCTGATTTCTGAGGGAATTTACAAACCGCTGTGATGTGAAATTCTGCCTGAGCACTCGATGTTGGCTTTGTGCCCAAACAGGCCGAACCAGTTTAGACTTGCCCCATGAGCCAATTAAAACAGGACGACAGAGACCAAGAGGTGGTCCCCAGCTCTCAGAGGGCAGAGTCCACAGTTAGAGTGTGAGAGGCTGCACCCAGTTAGAGCAAGCCCCTCGCCTGCTTGGGGACAGGCGTGGAGTGGAGCCTCAAGGCCTGGAATGCAGGAGGTGGAGAGCTTTGGCTCTCACTGCTCCCCAAGGGGCCATAGCCTAGAGTTATGGCTGGTGGGCAGCTGGGAGTCTGTAGAGATGGAGCCTGAGCACTCCCTGGGAAGTTTGCAGCTCTGGGAAATGGCTCCCTCTTGTGCGTCTGCCTGCTAACGGACCCCACTCACTCTGGTGCTCTCCCACGAGGCAGGAGAGCTTGGGTAACAGCCCCTGTATCCTGTAAGCCAACAAGGGGGGGTGATAATAATGACTCTCCTGTATCCACTTCCTGGTGTCACAGGTGCTCTTTGCCGTCTTCCCTCTTTATCACAGTCTGCAAAGTGGTGCTATTATCCCTGCTTGCCAGAGAAAACAGGCACAGGATAATGAAATGATTTGCCAAGGACACAGAGCTAAGTGGTAAGCGAGTGGCAGGATTCAAACCCAGGTCTATCTGGGTGACATGCCATGACGGCTATGCTGAAATGAGCTTCCTGGAATCAAACCAGGTGTCATCAAGGGAGCCAGAGATAAAAATCAGGACTCTGGCCCCCAGGCCATCTATCCATCAGCCCACACAGCCCCCTCGGTCTAGAGGGACCAGCCTACTGTGTCTTCAGAGCCTGGTGGCCTCTCTTACAGAGCCAGACTTCCCTCTCAGCCTTGCCCCTGGAGCTGAAGAGGAGCCAACCCCATGGCCAGGGTGCCACCCTGACTGCCAAATCTGACAGCAAGGACAAGGTTCAGAGCTAAGAGTGCTATTGGTCACCTCACAGCAGAGCTGGGCTAGAGCGCTGCAGACCTGGTTCAAAGTCTCCCCAGGACTGGGGACCTGTAAGGCCCTCCCTGAATGACGTACTGGCTCCCCTCCAACCAGCCCCTCAGCCAAGGCCCAAAACCCAAACCTTGGCTTTTCCGATCAAGTCCACGACTGTGAGATTTTTCACAGATCCTGCATGATCAGAGGCTAGTGGCCTGGAATTCTCTTTAGCATGGTGGGCCTTCATTCCATCCACCACCACAGCTCAGGCCCTCCTTTCTCACTCTAGGACTACTCTTGACTGAAGCTCTTGTCCTGGGGCTGCCTCCATGCTCCTTTCCAGGGACAACTTTCTCATTTCTAAAGAGAAACATTAGGAGTGGGACCTCCCCTCTCTGAGCTATGGGGGCCTCAAATGAGATAAGGTCCAAGGAAGCCTTCTTAAAAGGAGAGTATCTTACTAACTAGTCAACAGGGTACTTGTGTGGAGTTGCCTAGCAAGGACACTCAACAACTCCAGGGACTGGCACGGCTAACCCCAGCTTTTGAATGGACTTCTCAGGGCTGGAGAGAAGTCAGGATCACTCCGCCATCCTTTACCTCAGGCGCTGTTAGGCACCTAGGGTGTCAAAGCCCAGGCACCTGGATCGTCAGCCCGGCCCCGTTTCCATTTATGTGGCTCCAAGTGAATCCTTGGGCCCACCCCCCATACGGCAAGAATAATAACTCCTGAGCCCCCTGCCCCCATGCGGGTTGCTGGGATAGCTAATGACATAATGGAAGGGAAATCCCTTTGAGAATGTTTCAAGGGAGACACAGAAACCATCCTTATTAATAATAGATGCCTGGGGTGTTGCACTGCCTGCCGTGTTCAGCACTTCTGGAGAAGGCTGTGCAGGAGATGCTTAGTTATTTCACTGGCTGCTGCAGTGTGTGGTGTGGGGAGGATGGTAGTGGGGTGTATGGGTGCTGGGAGATGAGGGCCCTGCCCTCAGCCCCAGTGGCCAGCCAAGGCACTATCTGCTCCTCCGAGCTCTCCCTGCTGGCAAATCCCCACTGGTTCCTCTGTAAATAATGCCTTGGAGTCAGCCTGAGTTAGGCAAGAGAATACTGTTCTCCAGACTGGAGGCACCTTACCTGCCTTCCTCTCCCTTCTCCAGTACAAGCTAAAAACCTTTGTTTTTCTGACACAAACTAAGCGAGGTTTGTTTTTTTTCTCACGCCAGCACTGAAAAGTTTGGTATCGTGTCCTGGTGAAGAGTTAATTCAGTTATCCAAATAAAATGATGAAACATTTGCTGCTAAATTTATTGCAAGCTACCAAAGAGACGATGCTAGCATAATTTTATGCAGAGCCCTAGGCTACAGCGTAGCCAAACAGACTGCCTATTCATCCTGAATAAGCAAATGAAATTGACTACCCTGGAGATCAATCAGGACATTAAACACTGTGATGAATGTGGAAGAATTCTTCAGTGTCTGAGATTTACCGGGCACCTTTCACCAAGTGCTCTAGAAGCCTCCTCAGCATCAATTAGGCCTCATAACTAGGTAGGTTCACCTCTGCCTCTGCCGCATAAAGAAGGGGCGTGGGGTTCTGGGAGCCAGTTTTCCTCCATGTTGCAAAAGGGAGCCAGTGTGCAGACCAGATCCAGATTCTAGTACAAAGACCCCTGCCTCCCTGAACAGAGTGGTTCAGAATGGAGGAGTATCAGGCTAGATGGGGACCCAGGACTGGGGGTCAGGGTCTCTCTTGTTCTTGGTGTTTCTGTACCTTGTCCTTGCTGGGCCTTCTGCCTGAGACACAGTTCTTGATCGGTTGTTTTGGCAGCTTCTTCTGAACCTGGCTGAGCAGCCTCATCTCGCCTCTCCATTCAGCTTGCCTCAGCCAGACTGCATTCATTAGGTATGTTCACTGTGATCCCAGAGTGGACAGGACATGTGGCTGAGAGTAGATGTTGGCCTAGGGTCACCATGTACTAGCTGTGAATCCGTGGGCATGTGTCCTAAGTTCTGCAGGCTTCTGTGTTCTCATCTGGAGAGTGGGGACTACTGCTACGCCTCGTGGGATGGGAGGCTTGAATGAGGTAATGGATATATAAAGGGCTCAGTCGAGTATTGTGGGCATAAGCAGCTCTCAAAAATAATTTTTGTATCTACCTAAGCTGTTTGAGATCTGCCAACACATTCACAGGGGAAATCTGACGACAGTTTGAGAGATCACTAAGTTCAGTTTGCCATTTCACAGTCAATGAAAATGAAGCCTGAAGGAAGGAGCATGAACAGGCTGCCCCTGAGGCAGTGACAGAACCAGGATAAGAGCACAAGTGTCCCTGGCACCAGCCAACTCAGTGTCCCCAGGTCCCAAACCCCAGTGGTCCCCATGCAGCCCCCACATTGGCTGGAGGTGGGTGTACTAAAAGTCAGTAGGAAACCTGCCTTCCCTCCCACAGCCAGCTGTGGGAGACACAGGTGAAACCCAGGTCAGTGAACCCTCACGAGGACCTGGCCACTCACCAATCCAGGCACCATAGAAAGTAATATGCTGTTTCCTTCCCAATAAATTCCCAGTTCCACCTCTGTACCGTGCTTCTAATGACAGGCTGCTGTTCTGAGTAACACCAGCCTGAGAGTCCTGGAGAAGCTAGGAGATGCTGGGAGGCAGCCTGGTATGGTGGAAAGGCCAAGTTCTCCAGACCTGGTATCCCATCCAGGCTGCACATCTCACTGACTGTGCCTCTCGGGTCAGTTACCTCTCAGCCCGCCTATTCATCCAGAAGGTACGGGTGATGATATCCATCCCTATGATGATATCCATTTAGGGATCGTTGTATCAGAGAAGGCTATATAATGCCCCTAGTAGATTCTTAATAAATAATATTTGCCAAAATATTGGTTTGTGTTCTAGTTTTACCATTTGCTTTATGACTTGGGGCACTTCTGAGGGTCTGATTTCTTCACCTTTCCTACCCTTTCCACCTCTGACATGGTAATTTACATGAAAGTGTTCTGTAAACCAATAGTTATCAGCAACTTTTCTTCATTTGAGCTCCTCACAAAACATTTTTTAAAACCTAGGGCTATATGAAATTGTGGCCGTATATCACCCGATACGGGCTTTTTACAAGGTTATCAGTCAAGTCCCCTTTAAGCCCCCTCAGCAACAGCTAACCAAATCCATCTGTTGTAATCAATAGTGTTCTTAGGGTTTCCCAGCCTTTTAAGCCCACTTTTATGTAAACCAAAACAAAAATCCCTCGTGAGAGACAGCGTGAAATGCAACCAAGCTGATGATCCCTTTCAAAAAGACAGCCGAGAGCACTTACGGTTGGGGTTTCAAGGCCTCCAGTGCCCTGGACACGCCCAGGCGCTGCCGGCAGTGAGGCTCCCACATCGTCCCGGGAGGAAGGGCCCCTACTCTCTGCCAGCCTCGCCCACAGCGCTGGACCCATTTCCAGTCTCCAGGGACTCATTCTGCAACCAAAGAGCTTTCAGCCAAACCCATCTGGGGCATAAGGCCAGAAGATTCCTGCAACAGCCTCCCAATCCCTTCCGCCCTCTCCTCCCTCTAGCCATCCTGTGTGCACCACCAGCTCAAGCTACTCCTCAAGGTTAGGGTATGGGACCCTCCTCAAAAAAAAAAAAAAAAAAGTCAATCGCTCCCTGTTGCTAGGAGGCTGCTTATGACTTCTTCAGGTGGCAGTCAGGTAGCACTTATGGAACATTGTGAGCAGTCAGGTAGCACTTATGGGACATTCCGGATATACAGACATATTTAATTCTAACATGCAAGCAAGGAACAATTAGCAACTATCAGAAGGTATTTTTAAGAATTCAACACATGTCCACTGAACAAAAGCTGCAGGGAGTCGTGCTGCTTACCTCCTTAGTTAATATCCGTTTGCTACTTGTTATTTCACTTTGGAATCTGCTTAAATTCCTAAGACAAGGGATAGAAGCCATCAAAGTTTGAGGGGAAAAAAGTGTGCAAAACTTAGGATTGGGAAAATTCTATTAATTTTCCCCGCAAATCAGAAAACGCTTTTCACAGTATCATTCCTGGTCTAGCTCCTGAAATGGCAGTATTCCTTGAGGGCAAAGTTTGAGAACCACTGACCAATGGGGTAAAGGCCAAACTGCTCACTTAAAGGTCAGTGGCCTCCACCCTACCACCCTCAGCCCCCAGTTTCTGCCCCTCACCGCTTCAAGCATTCACGTGAGCTGTTTCCACATCTGCCCCACATGTAAATATCAAAGCCTCCATGCCAGAAGGAATGACTGCGGCTGGCCCATTAAGGGAGCTCTCTCTGTATACACTATTCATACAAGTCTCCTTTCTAATCACACCTTAAATGCAAAATCTTGGGGGCAGGGCTGTGCCTTCAAAAGCCTGTGTTCTCAGAGCCCAGCAGGGTGCTGCTTCAGGACAATGGCTGGGCCAGACTCCTGCAGGGCAGAGATCCACACAGAAATACGTTAGCCAGTGAGTCCAGCAGGGAATATTCCCCCACAGTACTGCTGAGAACCAGGACCACAGAAAATGCTGGATGTTGTGCTTTCTCAACTACTGAGAAGCTCCGACCAGACCCTCACTGGGTCTCAGTCCATAGAGTAAGGAGGGCATTTGCTTGATCCAGATGGCTGGCCTCAAGGACCAGAATACAGCTCTGCCCTCACAGGGCTGCCTTTCCAAACGTGGCCAGAGTAACCAGGCCACCAAACTCCCAGGGCCTGTATGAGGTTAACCGAAGACTTCAAGAAACTGGGGGAAAAAAGCAGGAAAGATAAACAAACACGGTAACGAAAGCTACCCCTAACATCTCTCCCCACGTTGCTTCCAGCTGCGGCTCTGGGTCCCCAAGCCTGAGGCAGGGGCAGAGTCCTCAGGAGCTGACAGTTTGGTGCCCAATAAAACAGGATAAAAAGAACCCATCAAATTGCACCTTCTGGCATGTATTATGGTTTTAATAATTGCCTCCACCTCACACAGCTGCCTTTTTAAGGTGAACTCTATGTGGGCACTTAAGAAGGGCTTTTAGAACTGAATAAAATCCCACTGGAGAAACAAGCCCAGAGCACAGGGTCTCCTCCCCAGCGAGGATCCTGAATGTGTGCCCTGTCCACCGGCACCAAGCACTAGTGCCTTTTACTGAGCAGTGACTCCCCCTGTTCCTTGAGCCAAGGTGAGGTAGAAACATATACTGGTAAAACCATGGCTCTGACCCAGACTTCCTGGTTTCAAACCCTGGCTCTCATTACAGGTGATCTGAATTTGGGCAAGTTACAGAACTTGCAGTGCCTCAGCTTCCATGTCTGTAAAACAGGGATGGTAATCATAGCATCAATCTTAAGGGTGTTGCGGACAGCAGGGGTTCGGTATGTGTACAGCATTACTGTGGCGCCTAGCACACAGTAAGCGCCACTCAGTGCTACTGTGATGATGAGTTGTACCCAGTAAAACTGGAGTGAACTGCCTGAAGGTGGGACATGGCAGTCGTGACAGGAGGACACGGAGAGAAAGAACCATCAATTCCACTTCAAGGCTAGGAGCCATGCAAATGTACCACCCGGGACTGGTCCTCCCTGAGCCAGCATACCCTAGACTCAGGGTACCTCTACCATGGCACCTTCACATTTCTCCTCTCCCCAAGTTATAGTGTCAACAGGGTAAATGGAGAAGGCCCTGATAAGCAAGGTTAGTTCCGCTGGGAAGAGCCTCAAACCCAACAACTCTATATGGGAATTATGTTCACAAGAGTGGTTCAAACCACATGGCCTTGGACAAGTCACTTGGTTGTGCTTCAGTAATCCTTTGTGAACAGGGATGCTGAACCAGATGGTCATGCTCAGCTCTGACACTCTAGGATGCTGTGGTTCATTTTATTGCTATCTTCTCATCCTATTAGGTTCAAGAAGGTTGAAATCCCAGAGACATTTAACTTCCAAAAGTGTTTCAAAAGCCAGTGACTGTGACAAAATCAAAGAGTTCAAGAAGCCAAGCCCCAGGATGGCCAAAGAGAGGGACGGGCTGACCACCTCTGCCCCATCCCCTCTTGTACCACTGGCCACTTCCCAGCTCCTCCCTGCTGTCGTCCTTAGTCTGTTAACTACTGTACCTTCTGCAGATCTGCTTCAGGTGGCAGCTGTCTTCATGTTATTCAGGGGCTGACCTGGGCCTTTCCAGAACCTTTCCAGGACACCCTCCCACAGTACAGACCAAAGCCTCCCCAGCCCCCGTTCTTGGGCCTGCATGAACACTGGCTTCTAGCCCTTGTGACACTCTCCATCTCAGTCATGCCTCAGGGCAGCAGAGGGAGAATGCCAAAGCTAAACAAACATATGGTCATCTCACATGCTTGGCTGTTTTCTAAGACAGCTCAAAGGAAGCATCAGGAGGGCCAGAGAAAAGCCAAAGCATTCTCTGAGCAGGAATTAAACATTTATATTAATCACACTATCTGTTAGCGTAAGAGGCCATGTTGCATCACCACAGCCCGTCCTTCTCCCCTCTCCTTCCGAGACACAAAGTCCTATAAGCTGACAAAACTTTGAAATGAAATGGAAAATTAAATTTAATGTAAGCCAACTAAATTCATTCAGCAAGTTCAGGTTTAAGTTGGGTCTGCTTTGGTCCTATTAAGGTTTTCTGAAGACTGGAGTATATTTAAGTTAATATTCATGCTTTGTGGCCATGCTTTTTTAACTCGGAATTTGCCAATCTAGGTCCCTTCTCTCAACAACTAAATTAAATGATTAGTCTGGAGAGAACAATCATGTTCACAATCTTGCCTAAACACAGAGTCCTCGGGCACCTGGGTGGCTTAGTCATTAAGCGCCCGCTTTCAGCTCAGGTCATGATCCCAGAGTCCTGGGATCAAGACCCATGTCGGACTCCCTGCTCCACTGGAAGCCTGCTTCTCCCTCTCCTACTCCCCCTCCTTGTGTCCCCCCCCCCCGTCAAATAAATAAACAACAAACAAACAAACAAACAAACAAAAATCACAGAATCCTCCATGAAAAAGACAGGCAGAGAAAAAATAAATTTTCACCCCATTTCTTCAATTTTCTTTCTTTACAAAGCTAGGCATATTTCTGTTAGTAGTTTTAAAGCCGTGGAAATGTTTTATTATATATTTTTTACAGAATTAGAAAAATTTAAAAAATTATTACTTGGAGCCACAAATAATTAAAAGAAATATAGTAACAGGCTCATAAAAAAGCATTCTGGCATCTGTAAGAATTTTTTTCTCAAATTATGATATGTAGCTCTCCATACTTTCCAATGATTACTGTAATAGCCATGAATTTCTATTTCAGTTGAATACTTTGATATATTTTCCTTCTTAAAACACTGTAACTCATTTCTTCTTCAACAACTCAGTCATTTCAGGAACTACCTGCAAATTAAAACAAAAAAAGTCATTAAGCAACTTGAGCCTTCAGTGTGATATGGTCACAGCTCTATAGGAAGTACACAGAGATGGGGCGCTGAGGCAGCGTGTGTGCCCCTGGTCCTGCCAGCCTTGTGTCCAGGTAGTCTTCCTTTCAAAGGCTGCAGTCTTGGAGCGCCTGGCTGGCTCTGTCGGTTGAGCGTCTGACTCTTGATTTCAGCTCAGGTCATGATCTCAGGGTCAAGGGATCAAGCCCTGAGTTGGGCTCCACACAAGCAGGGAGTCTGCTTGAAGATTCTCTCCCTGCTCATGCTCTCTCTTTTGCTCTCACTCTAAATAAATAAATAAATAAAATATTTTTTTAAAAAAAGTATACAGAAGCCAAAAGAAGCTACGCGCGTTGCTGCTGAGGCTCGAGGTGTGTCCCCATCCCCAACATGTTCCTCTAGGCTCTCCTCTTATCTGTGAGAATGTGGGGTCTGTGGAATGACTACATTTAAAGATTTATTTACTTTAGGGAGTGAGAAAGAGAGGCGAGAGCATGAGTGGGGGGAGGAGCACAGGTCAACAGAGAATCTCAAGAAGACTCCCCACTGAGCACAGAGCCCCATGGGGGGGGGCGGTCTTGGCCTCATGACCCTGAGATCATGACCTGAGCTGAAATCAAGAATCAGACGCTCAACCGACAGAGCCACCCGGGCACTCCAAGACTACAGCCTTTGAAGGGAAGACCACCCAGACACACGGCTGGCAGGATCAGGAGTGTACACACTGCCTTGGAACTTTACTTTCTTTCTTTCTTTCTTTTTTTTTTTTTTTTAAATAAATAAAGATTTATTTTTCTATTTTGGGGGGGTGGGGGCTGAGGAGAGGGAGAGGCAGACTTCCCACTGAGCAGGGAGCCCGATGAGGGACTCTATCCCAGGACCCTGAGATCATGACGTGAGCGAAGACAGACACTTAAGTGACGGAGCCACCCAGGCGCCCAGGGGAGAGTGCGTCATGAAGAGACTCCACACTGACCGTGGAGCCCGACCTCATAACCCTGAGATCATGACCCTGAGATTATAACCTGAGCCGAAACCAAGAATCAGATGTTTAACCGATTGTGCCACCCAGACGCCCTGACTAGGAAACCTTCTGACATAATCACAAACCTCAGAAAGGCACCACAAGAAACAGGAGTCCAATTTTTCTTCTGTGAGGAGAGTAATGTGTATTTTTCACCTCTGTGATTTCTGGTTATTCTTCCTACCCTTACTGCTCTCCTGCCTTTCCTTCAAAGTCCACAGCAATATTCAGACATGACCCCGTCAATCTGCTCTAGCACTTGTTTTCTCATTGTTCATTTGCTTACACATCTGTCATTCGACAAACACTGTAGTTGCTTCCTCAGCACACGTTCCTATCTTTTGGCACATAAGAATGAGCTGCATGCTGAACATTCAGTTTCATCATCCTCTGTTAAAGGCCTTGTGCTAATGCGGTGTCTGGTCAGCAGACAGAGTAAGAAACCACAGCGAGGAAAAACTGACCAAGTTGGCTCCCATTTTAAAAAAGATGAATTACTAACTCTTAGTCTCCGCAGTTCAGTGGCTGCAACTGGAGCTTTCCACGCGGAGCTGCTTTGGGGTAGCCTGACAGCACAGGCGCCCTGGGCACGGGGACTGCAGGTGGTGTCACATGGAGCCCACCTGAAAACTAGCTGAGCCATCTGTGTAAAATATCAATTACCCAGTCTTCCACGGGGCTGTCGACTGTCCTAGCTCGGAGAGATCCCAGCTGAACTCGCCACTGATGAATACAGCCTCTCAATTATTTAAGAGAGCTACATTTCCATTAGGTGGAAATAATGTGTTCGTACAAAATTTATTAAGGAAATTGTCAACATGTTGTTTCCTCCGAATGTCACTTTGTCTCCAGCCTATTAAAGGC
The DNA here is from genome assembly GCF_009829155.1 of Mustela erminea. Taxonomy (NCBI): domain Eukaryota; kingdom Metazoa; phylum Chordata; class Mammalia; order Carnivora; family Mustelidae; genus Mustela; species Mustela erminea. The sequence continues at coordinate 28,791,498 of NC_045618.1, forward strand.
CCATGTTTACCATGGAGCCAGTGGGCAGTAGCTCAGGGGCAGCACTAAGAGCTGGCACCACTTCTCCCAGCTCTGCTCAGTGGAGAGTCCATGAGCTGATGCCAGGCACACAGATGACACGCTAAAGAGGCCTCTTGTGGGACCTATGTGTTTCATGAAAAATAGGCTAGAGCCCAACTTCTTTTAAACATTAACATGAAACATTAACTTTTAAACATTAACTTGATTTGGAACATATAATTTTTAAAAATCTTCCAGAATGTCTCCCTGCTACAACCCCCCAAAAAGGGCTAAAGGCACTCTGTCCACCATCTATATCCTTTTTTATTAGATCAACCTCAGACTTTCCAAGCATATTACACAATGCCTTATCAGTTAAGGAAAAGAAAAATGCCACTCAAGTTCACTGCATGTCTGACAGCCTGAGCACTAACTCAGAGATTCGGATTCTTATTTTTATTTTAGATAGTGCAGGCCCAGCTCTCTAGTCAGTAAGACCAGATGAAAGTGAATTTACATTTAAAATAAGACAATTTAGGGGCATCTGGGTGGCTCAGTGGGTTAAAGCCTCTGCCTTCGGCTCAGGTCATGATCCCAGGGTCCTGGGATCGAGCCCGCATCGGGCTCTCTGCTCAGTGGGAAGCCTGCTTCCTCCTCTCTCTCTCTCTACTTACTTATGATCTCTGTCTGTTGAATAAATAAGTAAAATCTTTTAAAAAATAAAATAAGACAATCTACTGATAGAAATCAAAACACAACTATAACACATGAAAAAGTGCTCCATATCACTAGGCATCAGGGAAATACAAATCAAAACCACAATGAGATATCACCTCACACCAGTCAGAATGGCTAAAATCAACAAGTCAGGAAATGACAGATGCTGGCGAGAATGCGGAGAAAGGGCAACCCTCCTACACTGTTGGTGGGAATGCAAGCTGGTACAGCCACTCTGGAAAACAGCATGGAGGTTCCTCAAAATGTTGAAAATAGAACTGCCCTATGACCCAGCAATTGCACTACTGGGTGTTTACCCTAAAGATACAAACATAGTGATCCAAAGGGGCACGTGCACCCGAATGTTTATAGCAGCAATGTCCACAATAGCCAAACTATGGAAAGAACCTAGATGTCCATCAACAGACGAATGGATCAAGAAGATGTGGTATATATACACAATGGAATACTATGCAGCCATCAAAAGAAATGAAATCTTGCCATTTGCGACAACATGGATGGAACTAGAGCGTATCATGCTTAGCGAAATAAGTCAAGCAGAGAAAGACAACTATCATATGATCTCCCTGATATGAGGAAGTGGTGATGCAACATGGGGGCTTAAGTGGGTAGGAGAAGAATAAATGAAACAAGATGGGATTGGGAGGGAGACAAACCATAAGTGACTCTTAATCTCACAAAACAAACTGAGGGTTGCCAGGGGGAGGGGGTTTGGGAGAAGGGGGTGGGATTATGGACACTGGGGAGGGTATGTGCTTTGGTGAGTGCTGTGAAGTGTGTAAACCTGGTGATTCACAGACCTGTACCCCTGGGGATAAAAATATATGTTTATAAAAAACAAACAAACAAACAAACAAAAAAACACAACTACATTCGAGTCATTTAATTAGTATTCCCCCAGAGTGAGCACCATGGGAAATAAAGTTCAGGTGTAATTCTTGCCCACAAGGAGTTCTACCCCCTAGCTGGGGAGAAAAGACCGAGATCTATGAACCACACAACCAAAAATGTACCCGTCTTACACTGTAACGTAAGAAGATGAGAAGAATAGCACTAAATGCTCAAAATCCAGGGGTTCTAAGGAAGAGATTAAGTGTGGGCTCAGAAAAATCAGAACATTAACATGGAGGAGAAAAGGATTCTGGACAAAAACTGAGGAGGCAGACAGAGATAAACCCTGCAAGTTCCAGAGAGAGAGCATAAGGGGTTAGAATGACTCTAATGGGCAGCTATGATAGGAAGAAGTAGAAAAAGTTTTAAAAAACAGATGGTATGCAAAGTCCAATGAATGGGAATAAGAATCTCTCCAACAGAGACGGTGCTGTGACAACATGCAAAAGAATGAAGATGGAACCTCACCTCATACCACATGCAAAAATTAATCCCAAATCAATCAATGACCTAACTATGGGAGCTAAAATAAAACTCTTAGAAGAAAACTTAGGGCTAAAGCTTCAAGACTCTGGATTTGGCAATGGATTCTCAGATATGACACCAAAAAACAACAGTAACAAGAAAAATACAGATGAACTGGACTTCATCAGAATTAAAAACTTTTGTGCCAAGGGGTAATTATAAAGAAAGTGAAAGGATAATCTACCTACAAAATAGGAGAAAATATTTGGAAATTATGTATCTGTTAAGAGTTAATATCCAGAATATTTAAAGATCTCCTACAACTCAAGAACAAAGACACACATTCAATTAAAGAAGGACAAAAGATTTGGATAAACATCTCTCTAAAGAAGCTACACAAATAGCCAGTAAGCACATAAAAAGATGCTCAACATCATTAGTCATTAAGGAATGCAAGTCAAAACCACAATGAGATACCATTTCATACCTACCAGGATGGCTCTGATTTGAAAAATAAAAAGTAACAAGTGTGAGCAAAGATGCGGAAAAACTGGAAGGCCTGCACATTGCTGGTGGGAATGTAAAATGGTGCAGCCACTAGAGAAAGCAGTTTGGAAGTTCTTCAAAAAGCTAAACACAGAATTACCATATTACCCAGCAATCCCCAGGCATACACACAAAGGAAATGAAAGTGAGGACTTGAACAGATACTTGTAGGCCTATAATCACTGTACTGGATTAGGCAGAAGTTTCACATATAGGAATATAGGACACCTACTAAAGGGAAAGCAATAAAAAATATATAGATAAACTGGACTTCAACAAAATGTAAACTTTTGTGCATCAGAGGACATAAAGAATGTGAAAAGACAGGAGCTCCCCCCTCTACTTGCTAAATGGATGCTATCTGATACATGACTTGTTTAATAAAGTCAATAATACAATAAACAAATAAAGAAGGGAGGGGGAGGGAGGGGGTGAAGAAAAGGAGAGAATGGAGGGGAGAGGAGGGGAGGGGAGAAAGGAGAGGAAAGGAAAGGACAGGAAAGAAAGAAGAGAAAAGAAACATTATTATTGGGAATAGTATTATTGGTGGGAATGTAAATAGGGCAGCCACTTAGGAAAACAGGCTGGCAGTTCTTCAAAATGTTAAAAATAAGAGTTATCAAGTGACCCAAAAATTCCTTTCCTATATATGTACCCACACAAGATGAAAACATATATCTACATGAAAACTTAAATGCTCATAGCAGCATTACTTATAATAGCAAAAAAGTAGAAACAACTCAAATGTCCATCAAATGATTAATGGATAAACAAAATGAGGCATATCCACACAACGGATATTATTTAGCACATTAGAACATTATGCAAAGAAGCCAGCTATAAAAGACCATATATTACATGATTCTGTTTATAAGAAATGTCCATGAATGGCTAATCCATAGAAACACAAAATAGATTAGTAGTTGCCAGGGTCTGGGGAGAGTGGGGGAACAGGAAATGACTGAAAATATGTTTGTGGTTTCTTCTCAGTGTGATGAAAATGTTTTGGAATTAGATAGTTGATGGCTACATAACTCCTAATATACTAAAAATCACTGAACTATACATTTTAAAAGGGTGAAACTTTATGATTTATGAATTAAATCTCAGGAAAGCTATATAAAAAAACAACCACCAGTCACGTAGTATCCCATACTCTGTCACTCTGACTCTGATTATAATATTTACCATTTATTGAACACTTATTATACCTGTATGAAAGGAAATATAAATAGGGAGCTTAATATTAACACAGACTGTACTAGGTACAGTATAATCTCATTTAACCTTCAATACAACCTTGTAAGGTACGTAGTATATTTATATTACTTTTGAGGAAGCTTGCATTCAGAAAAATTAAATAACTTGGCCAAGATAATTTAACTAGTATGTGGCCAAGACAAAATCTGAATTAAAGCTCTTAACTACTGTACTGTATTATTTTCCTTATATGAAGAAAGAAAAAAAAACCCTCATGTCTCTAACTCATGATTATTAGAAGGAGGAAGTAAAACAATAATTAAAAATTAAAATCCATACACATTTTTACTCCAGACATAATAAAGTTTGGTGGATACCATATCATTCAGAGCATTATTAGTCTATTATGTGATAGTCTGAAATTTAAAATTTTTACACAGAAATTCAGTCTTAAAAAGTCCTTTTTGCACAACTATTATGTCACTCATGATATTCTTTTTCTTTTTTTTTCTTAAAGATTTTATTTTTGGGGATGCCTGAGTAGCTCAGTCTGTTAAGCATCCAACTCCTATGATCTCAGGGTTGTGAAATTAAGTCCTGCATGGGCCTCTGCACTGGGTGTGGGGCCAGCTTAACATTCTTTCTCTCCCTCTGCACCCCTCCTCCCTCTCTAAAAAAATAAAAACAAAGATTTTATTATAATTTATTTGGGGCTCAAACTTAAAATCCCAAGATCAAGAGCCAGGTGGGTGCCCCTGACTTAAACTATTTTCTTTAAAATCTTAATCTGAAATAGATAATGCTAACTCATTCATAATTTGCATAGCCATATTTTTATGTGCTGTTATACCTTTAAATATTTGATTTTTAAAAAACAGAGCATGGCCCTGAGGAGCTTATTCACTACACCACCTTGTCCATTCTTTAGTCAGAATTACTAATATTCATGTGCCATATTCATTCTAATTTCAACTGAAAAAACAATTTGATAGATACTGTCTAGGTTCCTAGAGTCTGTCAAAGGTGAGGTCCTTTTTACTGCAACTTATCAAGGGTAGAGGAGTCCTGGTGAACCACCTGGCCAGAGTCCCTGATGAGTTAGAAAGGCAGGGTGATGAGTAAAAGAACAGAATCAGGAGCCTGGCTTAATTGTGCCAAAAACTTGCTGAGTAATTTCCACAAATCACATCTCTCTGGGAAAACAACCTAAAAAGAACATATCACTTGTCTTATACATGTAGTAGCAACCAGGAGGCTACAACTCAAGCAGCACTGCTTTTTTTTTGTTTTGAAATTTTATTTTTAAGTAATCTCAACACCCAACGTGGGGCTTGAACTTACAACCCTGAGATCCAGAGTCAAATGCTCTACTAACCAAGCTAGCCAACTGCTCCCAAGCAGATTTTTAATATTTTCATAATCTAATCTGTTTCTCCCCACAGACTGCTTTTTAAAGGATTAACTTTTCTCCCTTTATATTAATCAAAAGGTATATATACCGGGGCACCTGGGTGGCTCAGTGGTTAAAGCCTCTGCCTTTGGCTCAGGTCATGATCCCGGGGTCCTGGGATCGAGCCCCACATCGGGCTCTTTCAGCAAAAAGCCTGCTTCCTCCTCTCTCTGCATGCCTCTCTGCCTACTTGTGATCTCTGTTTGTCAAATAAATAAAGGTCTTTAAAAATTAAAAAAAAAAAAAAAAGGTGTATATACCTGTGTTCAGAACTTCTGAGTATGAGGTAACCACTACCTTAATATAATTCTAGCTATTAACAAATAGTCCAAACACATTATCAAATGCGGGCTTCTTAAAACACCAAAAATAGCTTGAGAATCTCTGGTTAGAAATCTGCTCACTGATTCTTGAAATTCCTTTCCACTTCTACTGTCTTAGGACTCTCACCAAAATACCTCTCTCAGCATGCACACAACCCTCACTCGCTCACATACTTTCTCTTTCATGTTCAACCTGGGAGCTGCCCTTAATGCAAGAGGCATTATGAGACCATTCCATCAATAATTGCTACAAAGATGGTCTTGCCCCCAAGGCAGGTATCCACTATATAAACATCACAAATTTCCAATTGTCTAACACTTCATCCATTTATCAAGGAAGCCCACTCTGTAGGTTGCAATATATAGTACACAAGAAAACAGAAAAATGTATTGCAAAATAAGCAAAATTACTTATAAACTTATTTAAATATTCACTTGGAGAAAAATATAAGGCAACTACAGTAGATGTCTGTTTCCAAACACGTCAACCCGATACCTGGTGAGGGTTCAGAGGTGTTTCATTTTTAATTACAAGGTCTTTACTCCTTTAAGCTTCTCACTGTAGCTAAATGCTAGCAGCCTGAACAAAGTTATCCTTGTACAGAAACTTTTTAAAAATTTCTCTTTCATACTAACTTTTCCTCCCACTGATGTTACTGTAGTGGTCAAATGACTGTCATTAAATATTGTTTGTTCTTACACAGCTGAACCAAGTAACAGGAGCAGCAGAACTACCTAAATTCTAACTTTCAATTACAGGACACCAGGATCACTGAAGAGGGGCTATATTCTTCCTAGGGCAAGATATAGGCTCTTTGGGAGGCCAGAGGCAGGGAGGGGGTGCTGAGGGGAAGGCTGACCCAGGGAAACAGCCCCATTCTCGTCTCTGCATGAGGAGTTGAAGGGTCCATTTTCACTGAGCATGAACATATATTTGAGCATGAACTTCAAAGTACAAATGGGCTCTCAAAGTACACTCATTAGTTCATCTGGATCATATAAAGTGCTGATGAAGCCATGGTAATGGACCAATTCTCTTGTCAAGGGGACTACCCTGGCTCTCTTCTCAGGCTGCAGCCTCTCTCTTAAAGCCCACAGTAACTCGTTGTAATTCTGTGCGAGGGGTTCCTCACTCTAGCAAACCCACCTACTTCTCCCAGTGTTAGGTGTTACTTTCAGAGCCTCAATGGCTGCATGAGTGATTTCTGCATAAGGCTACCAGGAAGTTTATAGGCAAGCCCTGAGGGACAGAAATAAACCAGGCCAGGCATGAGCTAAGAACCTTTAAATGTGGCCAAATGGTACACATCAGTATCACTAAAGTAATTTTGCTCATGGGGAGGGCAAAGATGGGGGTGATGGCAGGGTAGAAAGAACACTCAAAAATGTGAAGAGTAGGAGAGTGCAGAGTAAGTGTTCTTCCCTACATATATCACATTAGGAAGGCATTAAACTCTCAAACACAGGAAGCAGAGCATACTTGTTGAGTCAGATAAGCTGGACCTGAGTGCCCAATCTTCCCTTGAAAAGCTGCAGCACGGGGGCACCTGGATGGCTCAGTTGGAAGAGCATCCAACTCTTGATCTCGGGATCATGAGTCTGAGTGCTGTGGTGGGTGTAGAGATTACTCAAACAAATAAAACTTAAAAGAAAAGCTGTAGCATTTCTGGCAAATCTCTGAGTAAGGGTATTTGATGTGAATTTCTTTAAGGTACCTGCCAAATGATTCTCGGTCATAATTACTTGAATCACTTCACACTGTGTGCTAACTTAGAACACAAGATGCCAAAAGCCATGTGGATATTTTAAAGACAATATGGACTCCTTAAAGGTAAAAGTTATAATACTCTATATAAACTTCACGTATTTATTAGGACAACTTCACAGTTCAAAACTGTGTACAAATATTAATACATACACAGATACACAGGTACACAAACAAACACACAGTGTTTTCCTATAATGGCTTCCTCTCTGACCAACTCTAAGAGGTTCCTGGATGACAAGCTAGGTAACAGCCCTCTCTCCCAAGGCCAGCTTACCTTAAATAAATCAGCAACTATTCCATAATCAGCCACTTGAAAAATTGGAGCTTCTGGGTCTTTGTTAATAGCCACAATCGTCTGTGAAATAAAAACAAAGACTTTGGTCTTTATTAAGAAAACATACCACAGATTGATGTTTCTACTTTAACACTCCCAACAATAAATTTATATTGTTAAAGATGTTTACTAAATAAGATGAATTTGATTCATTTGTGCCAATACTGTAAATTTAGGGATTTCTGGGTTTGCACATACAATTATCTCCTACACCACCACTAGCCCATCACAGTATTTAAAAAGGTTTTAAGCCATTATTTTTCTAAGTTCTTTTCTGACATGAAAAACAATGTTTTAGGAAGTAACAAATGAGAGGAGAGGAATCTGGGAAGATGGCAAATTAGGAAGCATCAGGAGGAATCTGTCTTCCTACCTACACTGTTAACAACAGCACTGGCAGAATCTGTCTAATGTAACCATTTTGGAAATCTAGAGTCTACTGAATGCTTGCAACTTCCAGGGGAAGGCTTGCATGAGCTGTAGCTCTTAGTGCAGTAACAGGTACTCATTCCCTGCCCCAATGGCAAGCAACTGTGCACATGTTCTTGCAGCTGCTTGTACACAGCCTGCAGGAGACAGAGTGGGCAAAAAGAACCCTGTCCTCCAGGGACTGGGGACCTGTGCTCTGATTCCGGATTGCTGTTACTGATCAAAAAGATGTTGCTTATTGCACCTCTCCCATTGTTAGAAGCCCCTCCCCTCCTCTGGCTAAAGTTACCTCTAGGGGATTTAAAATGTCAAAGCACTTCTGCCTCTCTTCAATGTTCTTTTCCCCTTTTGGAAGCCAGACATTCAAGACTAGGACACTTAGAAGAAACTGGATATACAAACTAACCTCACATACAGGCTCAAAAAGGACACAAAAAGATCTTAAGTTTATACCTCAGGTTAATCTTTGGCACATATACAACCTATAACAACCAAAAAACAACAATAATAAATAAAAACAACAACAACAAAACAGCAAACCCTGGGGAAGGAGGAGAATCTGATTTCCAGGAATAGATTATTAGATTCAAATTCCAGTTTTCAACAACAACAACAAAAAAAATAAAAAAAACACTAAGAAACAGGAAAGTATGGGACCACTCAAGGAAAACAAAATCAAGAGAAACTGCTTCTAAGAAAGGTCTGATGGCATCTCTATGAGAAAAAGACTTTAAAACAACCATTTTAAAGATACTCAAAGAATTAAAAGATGTAGAGAAAGTCAAGAAGACAATGTATGAACAAAAGGGAAAAAGCAAAAGACAAAACCTAAAGAGAAACCAAAAAGAAAATTCTGGAGTTGTACAGTATAATAACTGAAGTGAAAAATTCACTGGAAAGATTCAAAGGCTGATTTAAGCAATCAGAAGACAGAAACAAGTCTTTAGAACAGAAAGAAAAAGATTAAAGAAATGTAATCAGAGCACTTAAGGGTCCTGTGGACCAACATCAAACAAACCAAAATATGCACTGTGGGAGTCCCAGAAGAAAGAAAAAGGCGCAGAAAGAATAAATGAAGAAATGGTGGCTGAAAATTTTCTAAATGTGATGAAAGACATGAATATAAACATCCAAGACACTAAACAAACTCCAAGAAAGATGAATTCAAAGAGACCCACACCAAGACACATTATAATCAAACTTTCAAAAGCCAAAGATAAAAAGAGAATCTTGAAAATGAGGACATGTGGCTCATCACACACAGGAGATCCTCAATAAGAATATCGACAGATTTCTCAGAAATTTTGGAATCCAGAAGGCAGTGAGCTGATACATTCAAAATGCTAAAAGAAAAAAACTGTTGGGACGCCTGGGTGGCTCAGCTGGTTGAGCGGCTGCCTTCAGCTCAGGTCATGATCCCAGCGTCCTGGGATCGAGTCCCGCATCGGGCTCCTTGCTCAGCCGGGAGCCTGCTTCTCCCTCTGCCTCTGCCTACCACTCTGTCTGCTTGTGCTCACTCTCGCTCCTCTCTCTCTCTCTGACAAATAAATAAATAAATAAAATCTTTAAAAAAAAAAAAAAAAAGAAAAAGAAAAAAATTGTTGACCAAAAGTATTATATCCACTGAAACTGTCCTTCCAATGACATTTTCTGCAAAAATTTAAAAAACCCATCCTAAAATTCATATGGAATCGCAAGGGACCCCGAATAGCTAAAACAATCTAGAAAAGGAGCAAAGCTGGAAGACCCACACTTCCTGATTTCAAAACTTACTACAAAGCTACAGGAATTAAAACAGTGTGGTACTGGCATAAAGACAGATATATAGACTTGGGGGATAAGAATAGAGAACTGAGAAATAAACCCTCACATATATGGTCAAATGATTTTTGACCAGAGTGTCAAAATCATTTAATGAGAAAAGGACAGCCTTTTCAACAAATAAATTACTATGTCTCCTACATGAACCACCAAAAGATCCTATTATCTCCTATAAAATTTTTTATGTGAAGGATTATAATGACAGATGAGCAAACTAAGGCAAAATAGTCCTAAAAACAGTGCTACATGTACCAATTATTCTTTTATTAGTAATGGATTATATATTACAAATGGTTTGGTATTCCCCATAGATTTTTTTTTTAAGATTTTATTTATTTATTTGACAAAGAGAAATCACAAGAAGGCAGAGAGGGAGGCATAGAGAGAGGGGGAAGCAGGCTCCCTACTGAGCAGAGAGCCCGATGCGGGGCTCAATGCCAAGACCCTGGAATCATGGCCTGAGCCAAAGGCAGAGGCTTAACCCACTGAGCCACTCAGGCGCCCCTTTTAAAAAGATTTGATTTATTAATTTGAGAGACAGCACGTGCACACATATAGAGGGGAGGGGCAGCAAGAGAGGGAGTGTCTCAAGCAGACTACGCAAAACACAGAGCCCAAGGTGGGGCTCAACCCTCCAACTCTGAGATCACGACCTCAGCCAAAACCAGCCACTGGATGCTTTACTAAGTAAGTGTGCCACCTAGGCACTCCTCCACAGATGCTTCAAACACCACTGTAATTAAAGTAAAATTAAAGTTTTGACTATAATATTTGATTCTTATGTGGTGTTATTTTAATACAGTATGATGATTTATCTCCATAGAAGTAAAATTAAGTTTCTACCTGCTTGTTACTCTATCACATGAGAATAGCTGAAACATATTTTAATTGAATTTTGATACAGTCTGACTTAACATATAGGATACAAGACATATGTGTAACTCCCCTAGGTTCTCTCAAAAAAGATGAAAATATTCCAGAGTATCTGAGATTGAAGCATAGTGGTAGTCCAAGTTACTACTATTCCAGTCAAACATGCCATATGTATTAAAAGATGTGTGGTCAGAGACAAGAAATGATGGTTTCAGTATGAGCCTCAAATCCAAAGTCACAAGTACAAACATTTCAAAGCACAGGCATTTGATTTGCATCGAGGTGTTTCTCTTCTGGGAATATGTAAGCCTGCTTCACAGGAACTAGCAGACATTTATTTAATTAATGATGTTAATGATTTTCCTGGAGGCCACCTAGTCAAACATCTGACATTTTAATCATGTGAAAGCTTTTTCATTCCAACCATATAAAAGTTATTTTTAAAGCAAAAGCACACAACTGTGGACAAGGAACCATTAAAGTATTTAAGAAAAAAGATTTGGGATGGTTACAGTTTTTCAAATTACTAAAAGAATATTCCTGGATTGTCAACTGTAAATGAATATCATAAAATCTTGCTTGTATTCTAAAGCTCTCCTAATATGTCCTTATAAATTCATGCTCCTCTTCCTTACACAGCTTTTAAAGCACAGATTATAATCAATGATATTAATATGTTTATAGTCCAGAAAGTACTCTCATTACATCGAATAGTTTCATATAACAATCAAATCTCATTCTTCAAACTATATGACGATGTTAATTAAAACTATAACTTGTATGCAGTATGATTATTAGATTTAAGCCAATTACTCTAATATTCCATTTTAGACCTCAACCAAAATTATAACCAGAGATTGTTGCATCTCCTACACAAGTTGGTGATGACAAGAGCTGTTTTTTTCATTTAAACATCTCCTGCATCTACTACAAAAGTAAATACTTAATAAATTTGTTGACTGCATAAACAGACAACATCTTGGCTCAAATTTATTCTTATAAACAGTTCCCAACACTGGTCTCCTTACTTCAATCGTTCCCTTTTTTGTTTTAACATACTAGCTAGACCCTCTCTCCCCTAATCCAGTCCTGTTGCCATGGCATGACAATTTTTACCAGGATCTTCTTGGCAGGCAGAATCGTTTGAGAAATAGAATTCTAGATATGTCTGAACTCGCCCAGCTAAAAATATTTTTTAAGGTTGCTGATGTTGGAGTGTTTTTTTTTTTTCCCTTTAATGCAGCAATAACATTTTCCCCACTGGCACTGCTTGTTTTCATAGCTCAGTAAAGAAACCTGCCATCCAACTGTGAAATCTGACTGGTTTTGAGCCAATTCATTTAGAGGTTACAAGGAGGTAGTGAATGTATTTTTTCAAGTTAGAAGTTAAACCTGTTAAAAGTTTTATTACCTTTATATCAAACTTCCATCTGAATGGATAAAAGCTGAAGTGTCAGAAGCATCTCTGTCTTCATGAAAGACTAAGTTCATAATTCAAAGTGTGCATTGGTATGCATGAATTAATGTGTCACCTTCTGAAATATATGCTCAGAGAATCCTTAAACAGGGCTTCCCAATATGGTCCTAAGTAGCAAGTCAGCATCCAGTGTTTCCTCTATACACTATATTGCTAACAATTACTGAGATATGGAGATGCTCCAACCCTAAATGTTTCTGTCACACTTTAGTAACATACCTGAGAAGAGGAGCTTTGCTGCCATATAAAGGTGGGACTTTAAGGGGACCAGGGTGAAGCAGACAATCAGGGATCAGAAACTTCACAAACTAGTTAGATGGTCAGAACCTCATCAAGCTCTATTCACCCTAAATTTTCTACCCATAGATGGTCAGAGCTGACAGGGACCTTAAACATCATCAATGAATACATGTATTAGGCAAAGAACTGAGGAACAGACAAGACACATCATGTGGTAAGCTAGGGGCAGAGTTGGGACTCAGGGTCACACTTCTTTCCATGACATAACAATGCCTCTCCTACCAATGGTACAGCTTCAAGCCGTGAACAGCACCTTATATTTCTTTCTATTCCTAGACAGAATATTAATCTGAATGGTTGAACGTACACACTGTAACTATACGGAACGAAGGAAACCAAAATTTTAAAATAAGGTAATTTTTCTTCTAGGATTATTATTGTGTAGTTACCTTGCTATCTTTCATCCCAGCTAAATGTTGGATGGCTCCAGATATTCCTACAGCAATATAAAGCTCCTGAAACAAAAGAAACCATATCATTAATATGTACTTATATATATTGTATTGTATCCTCCACAATACTGGCATTAGCAATTCAAGTCTTAGGTTAAAGATATTTTATTTTATTTTTTTTTTTTTTTTTTTTTTTTTTTAAATATTTTATTTATTTATTTGACAGAGAGAGAGAGATCACAAGCAGGCAGAGAGGCAGGCAGAGAGAGAGAGAAGGAAGCAGGCTCCCGGCTGAGCAGAGAGCCCGATGCGGGGCTCGATCCCAGGACCCTGGGATCATGACCTGAGCCGAAGGCAGCGGCTTAACCCACTGAGCCACCCAGGTGCCCCGGTTAAAGATATTTTAAATAAAATAGATGCAATATGTTTTACTTAAATCATGTTTTCTTCCTTCCCTGATCTAACCCATAGTCTTCTTTTTCTTCTGAATTCCTATACTAGTGGTGATATAATAATAAATATGCAGGTAATGAAAATCAATGAGCAGTAAGTATGTGCTAAGCATTTGACATCAACTGTTTCACTTAATCTCATAATTTGCTGTGAGGCAGCACTTTTGTTGGGCTGCTCACTTAGATACCACATTTGAATTCATCACTCTGTATATATTCACTATACACAAACACACACACACAGACACACACATTCACTAGATACACACACACACACACACATATCAATACATATCCATATATACCCATTCACAATATATACACAATGTACATATAAACACATACACATATTAAAATATATTTAGACTTGTTTGCCTCTTCATAAAAGAGTATTTATTAAAATGATAAGATATAGTCATTAAACTTTCATATTTAGAACAAAAGTACAAAACAGCCTTAAGGATTTCTAAACACAGACACACATACATGTGCACATGCATACACAACCTCCCTAAGAAATACAAACTTGTTGAAGGAATAGGCTAAGCCTATTTCAAGGTTTATAAAAGGACCCCCAGACTGTAGTTTCTGAGCAAATGTTGATGACAATATTTGCACTCCCCGCCCCGGCCCTCTGCCCTTAGTAATAACAGAGAATGACTACTGATTACTGCTCTCTGTCCCCTTACCTAAAAAATTTAAAGTGTCCATGTTTAGAAAACTACTAAGTGCTTAATTTAAAAGAGTTTAGCTGCTTCATTCTGTCTACTAGATACAATTAAAGCTTTAACTGAAAAGCTTTTCCCCACACATAAACTGACCAAGTCTGGCCTTGGGTAGGAGGTTTATCTACCATATAACCAAACTGACATTACGGATTTGCCACAACTGACAGCAGTCAATCCTCAATACGAATAAGGTGGAAGGCACTGAAAGTGGCTTTGTCACACTCAGTTTTATTATTTAATGACAGTGTTAGGTAGTCCCACCTTGTTTTCTACACTGCTTATGATTTAACAACTGCTTGCTCCAAAATGTGAGAGCATTTCAGCCAAGATCTGAGGATAATGTCAGTAAATAATGCTATGATTTCTCATAACACATAACATGTGTGGCTGTATACAAGTCAATTTCCCCCTTTCTCAGTTTCTCAATTGTAAACAGAGGGGGGTATAGCCCCCAAACTAGAGATTCTTTAAAAAGCTTTCCAGGATACTCTAACATGCAGCCAGAGCTAAGAACCACTAGAAAGGTGATCGCTCAGCTCTTATGGAGCTTAAAACCTAAATTCTTTCCAATAGGACCAGGCCAGGGGATGCTATATACCCAGGCTTTATCTTTAAAGGCATAAAGTGGGCGAATCTGGGTGGCTCAGTTGGTTAAGCATATGCCTTTGGCTCAGGTCATGATCCCAGGGTCCTGGGATCAAGTCCCACGTCAACCAGGATGCCTGCTTCTCCCTCTTCCTCTGCCTGCCCCTCCCCCCAGGTAGTGCACTCTCTCTGTCAAATAAATAAATAAAATTAAAAAAAAAAAAAGGCATGAAGTGTCCAACCACTTCTAAAGCATCAAGATACCATTATAAACCCTGGGAAAGGAGACAACCTAGTCCCCAAAGTGAGTTCAATCATCTAAAAATGAGGTAGGCTTGTTTTCCAATTCAACTTGCTCTTTAGTTACCACCAAAAGCCTAAATTTCAGTAGGTACAATTTGACCTAAAAAGACGTTCTTAGGCTGCAGGAAGTAAAACGTACAGGTAAGGATAAAAAAAAAATCCCAACTCCATGATTCTCTCTCAAACACATGCAATGAGTCTGTTATGACCACTTACACTTGGACAATGCAATAAGACCCTGTCATACTTCATCAAGCATGGTCACTACCATAAGTGATAAACAAGCTTCTTTTCTTTGAGAAAGCACCACTATTTTTTATTTAAGACTTCAGGTAACTTCAATTGATAATTTCAACATCATTTCAGTTATTCTGACTGGCATTTCTTTCATTTAAAGGAAAATCATTAAATTGTTTATCAAAAAAATATACTTATTAAGTCTCACATTCAGGAAAACTAGGCCAACAAGATTTTCAAAGCAGTTATTTAGAAAAAACAAACCTAAAGGTTTGTCTTCAAGGTTCAGAGGACTCAGAAAACTATCTCACTAACCACTCTTCCAAGTACATTCTCAAAGCAAGCACTGGAAAAAATCAATAGCTCTGTAAATGAGTCCTTCTAACATACATGTCTACGTTAAAATTCAACAAGTCTTAAAAGCTCCATTTGCATCATAAAATGCTAATAAAAAACACTGATCATTCTGGCAATAAACATCTACATAAATATAATATAAATAAAATTTATTTTACACCCCCTGAGAAATGAATACCATCGGCTTTAACTATAAATGACACTAAGGAAATTAAAGATTCTGGACCAAAGCAAACCAAAGGGCCATTCCTGCTTTTCTGACCAGGGTTAAGTAATCCAAATGGGTTCACATGACCAACAGGCCCTCATTTTACTGTCTTACAAACATGATTCTCTGAATAAATATAAAAGCATTAAAACAATAACCAGAAAGAGTCCTGGGATTTGGGCTGCTGTTCTGAGATCTGTTCTGCGATTTGATAGCTCTCTCTGGCAGGAAGAGAGAATTTTTTCTTCTTTTTTAAAAAACATGTACAGGCAATTAGACTATTACCTTAAGATGCTTCCTTATGGCTCAGAAAGCATTTCTGTATTTCAATAATAATAATTAGTATGTATAAAACTCTCTACAGATGCTAATTTATGGAGCACTTTAGACACCACTTCACAACATAACAAGGCAATCCCTGCCCTGAGGCACCTTCCAAAATCAGAAAGTAAGATAATTTGGATAGAAAAATGAGAGGTGATTTTGGAGGGAGCAGCAATTAAGGGTTCAAAAAAAGGTAGGATTAAAGAAAGGAGCAGACAGAGAAGTAAGGAGGGGAAGTTCTAGAGATAAAATCCTAGGAGCCTTAAGGGAAGGAATCTAGAAGTGAGACTAGATCAGCCTACATGAGTTGGCAGCAGTTCTCGTTGGTCATTCTGCAAATAAAGAATGGGGACTGGTAGGAAGAAGTAAAGCCACCAGGGCAGTAACAGGACCAGAGGTTATTCTGAAATGTAAAGAAGGGACAGCACTCTTACTTCAATAGAAACAAGAACCAGCAGAACAAAGCACAAATCCCTCTTTCTTTGTAACAACCTAGAAAGACTATAGCTGTAGACTCATCAAAAGAACTCAGAGGCCAGGCTCTAAAACACTTTACAGTGGGCTGAGATGAAAATAGGAACAGGGATTGGAAACTGCTGCATCCAGGTCGCAAGAGGAATACATTACTGAGGTTAAGAGCCTAGGCTCTAGAATCTCATCGCCTATGTTTAAATTCCAACTCAGCCACCTGACAGACACAGGACTGTGGGCCAGCTATTGAACCTCTCCATGCCTTGGCCTGCTCATTTGAAAAACTGGGATTATTAAGTATCCCTACTTCGAGGGGTACGGTGAGGCTTCAGTCCTTAGCATAATAACCAGTTTCCCAAGATACTGATGTGTCTTGAGGTTTGCTCAAATATTGTTTCTCTCAGCCCACTGACTGGCCAGCTAGGCTCCTGGGGTGGTCTCAAGGCCACCACATACAGCTGAGCTACTACACTGAACAGCTCCAGAGGGAGGTGTCATGTCACTTACAGCATATTATCACAGAACACATTTTTATTACAATAATTTTCCAACAGATGGCAGTAATGTAACCTGAGAAAGAGATACGTTTCTCCTAATTCGTACAAAAAAGTTGTATGGACTAGAAGTACAAAGAAGCCAGAATCCTCTGTGATACAAGAACACTGTAGTTTTCTAAGTATGCCATACCAGGAAAAAGTTGAGAGACACGAACTATGATTTACTCTTGTTGATACGTCTTACAGAGACTATATAAAGACACTGTTTCTTTGTCCCATGCCCTCAAGAAGCTCACAGTCTAACAACATAGGTTAAGATAAAATCATAATAGTCTATAATCCAATCTGGGGAAAAAAAAATCTAAGTATGTCAGAGCTCTGGTCTCTTGTGTAAATGCTTTCAGTACCTGCCACTGAGAAGTGGAAAGGTCTCTGGAAGCAGGAAGCAGATCAGGAGACGACATTCCTCTGTAGTCATTTCTACTCTCTGCCAGACAGAAGCCCACTTTCGCAGCTTATCCCATGTGCTATGGCTCCTTAGTCCTTCAGACAAAACAAGCTTTTATTTAATTTTTTCAAGACACACTTTTAAAAGCAGGTTTTATTGGTCCTAACTAAATGATAAACCTGAATGTCTGATAAACAGAAAGATGACTGGAATGAAACCTTAACTACTTTTACAGAAATTTAACCAACCTGTGGAATCAACACGGCCAGAGTATTCTCTGATATGTGACTTGAGTTTTGGTTACTTTCTTTGGAAAGAAGGAACATCACTCCTGCTTAACCCAAACCTTGTACAGGAAACCTGGAATTCTAAAAGGTATTATCTGAGTCCTATTCTCCAGAGGATTTTAGTGCAGAAGCTAAGGAGAAAAGTGGTCTCTTGTACAGTGATTTTTGTCTAACGCTGTTGTTAGATACAAAAAAATATAAAATGTGTGAGTCACCTATTTAATTAAAAAAAATTTTTTTTAAATATTTTATCTATTTGAGGGGTGCTTGGGTGGCTCAGTCATTAAGCGTCTGCCTTCAGCTCAGGTCCTGATCCAGAGTCCAGGAATTGAGCCCCACATCAGGGTCCCTGCTCGGCAGGAAGCCTGCTTCTCCATCTCTCACTCCCCCTGGTTTGTGTTCCCTCTCTCGCTGTGTCTCCCTCTATCAAATAAATAAATAAAATCCCCCCCCCCCCAAAAATTAATTAATTAAAAAAAAGATTTTATCTATTTGAGAGAGACAGTGCCAGAGAGAGCGTGCACAAGTGGAGGGGAGAGGCAGAGGCAGAAGCATCCCTGCTAAGCAGGGGGCCCAACATGGGGCTCGATCCCAAGACTCTGGGATCATGACCAGGGCCAAAGGCAGAAGCTTAACTGACTGAGCTACCCAGAAGCTTAACTGACTAAGCTTAATTAAAGTAAAACAAAACAAAACAAAAAAGTAAAACTAACTTTAATAATGCAATCTCAATTCAGACTAAGTACATCTCAAGTGCCCAAGAGCCACATGTAGGTTAGTGGTTACCATATTGGACAGCACAGATCCAAGATAATTTTAGAATAAGCTAAAGAACAGCTTTCTTGTAAACTCTACAAGGGTACTATACTACATGGTCTGACAGTGGATCTAAAGATAAAATGATATTAGTCTCATGTGTCTGCCTTGCTTGGATTGGCTCAGAACAAGATCATTTATAGGTTGTTTTAAACTCAGAGAGAGAACCGAAAAGGAAAGTCAGCAGTGTAACAAAACTGAAGACCAGCGTGAGAAGCAGCAGGATTAAATAAGAGGGCAGCCAACAACAGATAATCACAAATAGGTGACAAAAGTCCATCAAATTTTAGGTAGTGTGGACCATTACAGGAAAGCCAAAGGCAGATGAAAACCACTGGCTTAATATGGTAAATTTATACTCTAAAAAGAAAACTATTAAATTTTAGCCTCTTGTAGGTTATGATTTTTTCTTAAAACTCTAGAAGAACTCAAAAATCTATCCTTAAAAACACATTTTTTCAAAAAAGTATCTAAGTAATGAGTAAAAACAATATTTTAAAATAGAAATTTAGAAGTAGTTGGAATGAAACACCAAAAAAGGCAAAGCTTACCAGAATTGTAGGATGCAGCTAAAGTAATACAAAAAAAGATTTATACCTTTAAAATGTTTATATTAGGAAACAAGATTATCAAAAATTAATGAGCTAAGATCTCAATTCAAGAAAGCCAAAAATGAGGGGCACTTAGGTGGCTCAGTCGGTTAAGCATCTGACTTTGGCTCAGGTAACGATCCCAGGGTCCTGGGACTGAGTCCCACATTGAGCTGTGCACATGGCTCTCTGCTCAGTGAGGAGTCTGCTTGTCCCTCTCTCTCTGCCCCTCCCCCTCTGCTCATGCTCCCATTGTTTGTCTCTCAAATAAATAAAAAAAACTTTTTTAAAAAGTTGTAAATAAGTATACAAAGCCAGTACATTTATTCAATCACTATTATAACTAAATAAACAAGATCAGAGATGGGTTCAGATCCTGACTGTTCCACACATACCCTCTATATTCTCAAGCAAGTTATTTAACCTCTCAGAATCTCAATCTTGTGTGCAAAATGGAGATAAACTGCAGCTAATAGGACTGTTGTGATCATTAAATAACCTAGTGCATGTGAAGTGTTCTAAATAGGTTAGATGTTAATACTTATGCTATTATTATTACTACTAAATGATCACTAATTCCTTAAACTAGAAGGCAAAAGACAGCCAACTATTATCTACATTCCAATTTGAAGTGGCAACCACCACCTCAAGGAAGTTGTTATTAATTTGATATAATTCTTCTGGGATAATGCACTGGGAAAATTTCTTTTAACTGATACTTACTTAACTGATACTCTGCATATAGTACTGGCAATAAAGTTGGAAATTCTGCCCAACTTTCTAGATAGTGTTGGCTTGCTTAGAAAGTTGGGGTAAATTTCTTTCCAAGATTCTAATGCAATCTTATATAGAAATATACACCCCAGATTCAGGTACCAAGACATATCATACTGGTTATATAAAACATATATATGAGGCACCTGGGTGACTCCTGGTTTTGGCTCAGATCCTAATCTCTGGGTCTTGAGATAAAGCCCTATGTTGGGTTCCACTTAAGAATCTCTCTCCCTCTCCCTTTGCCCTTACCCCTGACTTGCATGCTCTCTCTCTCAAAACAAAATCCATATATATATATATATATATATATATATACACACACACACACATACATATATATACACATATATATGAAGTTGAAATTAGATTCATACATTCCCTTTTTTCTGGAATTGGACAGTATTCTGCCTGCAGCAACTTCAGATATGCTTTACTTTAAACAAAGCAGAAAGATTTAAACATTCACTTTTTTGTTTATATGAAATATGAATGAGTGGAGTAGCTAAATCTGAAGCTTTCAGAGCAGAAAAGCCAAGCCAACATTGCTTTATCTCTTTAAAAATCAGGTTTAAAATTTCTTTTCTACCAGGAGTCTCCCTTTCTAGATAGAGTTGGGGAAGGAACATAAAAACTACATTTCTTCAAAGACAGAAATTTGAAAAGACATACTAAAAGTAATTCTAGAGCTTGGAGATCCAATAACCAATAACAATAACCTCATGATGGCTTCAGATAGGACACCAGTTTTACAAAATGGAAAATGCTTTCTCAACCTTCTTATTTAGAAGACTACAGAAGCATTACTTTAAACAGCAACCGTTACAGCTAAAACACAACACACATATATAGGACAAATGCCAGGTTAGGAGTTAGATGGAATTTATCATAGCAAATAATGAATGTCTCTGAGAAGCAGATTAACAGAGCTATATTTTCTAATTACTGCAAGTCTCCTGTGCATTAGTATTGCTATATTTCATCCTGTTGCTCATTTAAAAGGCCAAACTATTTCTTCTGTTTGCCAAATTGTGTTAAGTCTCTTCTCTTTTTGGAAGAGGCCCCAAAACACAAAGCACAACTCACTGTGGCTCTTTTCTCCAAGAGCTCTATGCCTGTGTTACGAAGTTCTCAGGCAGGATTATGGCTAAACTGAGTTTTACATGAATGGAGGACTTTACACATACTCTTGATTTGAAGCTGAACATATGTCCCAGCCATTAGACAATGCTCCTGTACTAGGACTAGCTCAGGTTTTTATCAAGAGTCAAGCTAGCATACGAATCATTACAGTTACACACATCGTCTATGATATTCTGGTAACTACGCTGTACTTTACAAACTTGATCTCATATAACTATGACAACTCTATAGGATAGGAATTACTCCCATTTTACAGAAGAGAAAAGCATAGGCTCAGGCAGGCTATGTGTTGTCCAAGGTTATGTATAGTGTACCTAGTAAAAGGCTGGCTTCTTAACCCAATTCCTTTGATTTTTAAATTCAGTACTTTTTTCTATTATACCATAGATAACTGAATATTATGACAGTAGTGGTAATATGCTTTAACTGAAGCCACTAGTCTTTAAAACTGCAATAAATATATTTATCTTAGAGAAAAATCATTAACACAAGATGAGATGAACAGCTAACTTAAGTTTAAAGTACCATCAATTTTACAGGTGCCTAGGTGGCTCAGTTGGTTAAATGTCTGCCTTCAGCTCAGGTCATGATCCCAGGGTCCTGGGACTGAGTCCCACATGGCGTTCCCTGCTCTGTAGGGAGTCTGCTTCTCCCTCTGCCCCTCTCCCCACTCATTCAATCTCTCTCATTCTCATGCTCTCTCAACTAAATAAAATATAATCTTTAAATATTTAGCTATTTTAAAATTAAATGTGCAACATTTACCTAATTCACTTCTATGCTAATTCCCGGATTTCCCACTGTGGGAAAATACTCTTTATGCATACTTGGAATAACAGAAAACCAAGTTTATTATCATATACTTTGCTAAAATTATTCAGATGATTAAAATGAAATACTTGGGAATATGCCATCAAAACACTTAGATATAGAATCACTCTATTACAAAGCTTTGTATTTTAGTGGGTCAAATAAAAACTTTGATTATCGAATTTTTTGTCGGCAAGATTTTTTAATTGATTGAAATCAGTTAGAACATGCTAAATTATATAGTCCTACATAGAATTTTGTAGTAAGGCACCTCTGACATTATCTATGTAATTGTTTTATTTTACCAATGAAAAAATTGTGGCCCCACAAAACAAACATGGCACCAGGACCTGACTTCCAAGCAATATTCTTTTCCCTCAACCAAGCTGCCTCTTTCCTAAACTTACTAAGAGTTAAGTCATTGCTTCTGCATAGCATTCCTTGATCTTTATTCTAAAATTCTTAAGATAACTTCTATGCCAAGGACCTCATGAGAGCTACAAAGTAACCAGAGGAAAGCAATTTGGCAGTTCCTCAAAAAGCTAAACACAGAATCACCATAAGACCCAGCAATCCCACTCTAAGATATAAACCCAAAAGAACCAAAAACAGACTCAAACATATACTTGTATGTGAATGTTCACAGAAGCATTATTCACAATAGCCAAAAGGTGAAAACAAAACAATGCAAGTATCCAACTGCAGATAAATGGATAAACAAAATGTTCATGGTATATTAATGGAATATTCTTCAGCCATAAAAAAGGAATGAAGTTCTAAAGCGTGCTACAATATAAATGAAATCTGAAAACATGATAAATAAAATAAGACACTCATAAAAGGACAAATACTGTTATGATTCCACTTTTATGAAATATCTAGCAGAGGCAAAAATTACAGAGACATAAAGTAGATGAAAGATTAGCAGGGACTAGGATGGGGGGAACAGAGAGTTACTGCTTAATGGATATAGGGTTTCAGTTTGGGGTGATGAAAAATTGTGGACATAGATGGTGATGGTTGCATAACACTGTGAACGTAATTACTGCCACTGAATTGTACACTCAAAAATGGTTAAAATGGCAAATTTTTTAAATTTTACAATAAAATAGTCATTAGAAAGTTAGCACCCTTGACAGAAGCCTTCACTTAATTCTCCACCTTCAAAAAACTTGAAGCTCTAGAATCTTGTGGTTTTGACAATTATCAAAAACAAACAGTTCACATAACATTAAAAAAAATAACAACAATAACAGAGGAAACCAAGTACATGATTTATGGGAATTCTCTGAAGAATCTTTGCAAATTTTCTGTAAAGCCAAAACTGTTCTCAAAAGTAAAGTTTACTAAAAAAAAAAAGGCAACCAGAGTTGTGAAATTCAACCCAAGTTGAATTAAAAGAACTAAAAGACTCCTTTTAGTACTTTCTAAAGCTGTAAGAATTTTTTTTTAAAGATTTTATTTACTTATTTATTTGACAGAGAGAGAGAGAGCAAGCAGAGGGAAAGCAGAAGGAGAGGGAGAAGCAGGCTCTCCGCTGAGCAGGGAGCCCAATTTGGGGCTTGATCCAAGGACCCCAGGATCATGACCTGGACTGGAGGCAGATGCTTAACTGAGCCACCCAGGGACGCCTAAAGTTCTAAGAATTTTAGCAGTGCTAATAATGTGGAAAAAGAAAGTGCCTATAATAAAATAATAAATTTACTATTGATCCAACCTAACTAGAGACCCTCTAAGTAATCTCACGTCAAGGAAATGGAATACATTCTTTTGTCCCAGACACCGTACCATTTCCCAAATTCCTTTTCACCAAACTAAATTTGGTTACTATCAATATATAACATTATATATTAATTATATATATAAAATAATTAGACTCAGTTGTTCAAATATTCTTTTGTACAAGATTTCAAGTATTCATATCTTTAGCCCTAAAGTGAACAAAAGGTCTGAAGTACATATTCTAAATGAACAATTATCTGTTAAATAAACATTTCCTGGGTGCCTGGGTGGCTCAGTGGGTTAAAGCCTCTGCCTTCAGCTCGGGTCATGATCTCAGTGTCTTGGGATTGAGGCCCGCATCAGGCTCTCTGCTCGGAGGGAGCCTGCTTCCTCCTCTCTCTCTGCCTGCCTCTCTGCCTACTTATGATCTCTGTCTGTCAAATAAATAAATAAAAATCTTTAAAAATAAATAAATAAATAAACATTTCCTTCTATTATAGTGTCTTATGTTGTCTGACATTCATGTGCATCTTTATCACATCTGAAGCTATACCTGAGAAAATAAGTTAGCATTTATGTGAAAGAACCAAAAATACAGTAGGAATAAGAATTTAGAATAGTTTTGTTTTGTTTTTTAAGATTTTATTTATTTATTTGACTGACAGAGATCAAAAGTAGGCAGAGAGGCAGGCAGAGAGAGAGGAGAGAGGAGGAAGCAGGCTCCCTGCTGAGCAAAGAGCCTGATGCAGGGCTCGATCCCAGGACCCTGGGATCATGACCTGAGCTGAAAGCAGAGGCTTCAACCCACTGAGCCACCCAGGCGCCCCAGAATTTAGAATAGTTTTATTCCTTTCCAGTTACCACACAAGAACAGCTAAGATAAAGATCTGTTGTCTACTCTTATCGATTTTCATGCCAGCTGTTAAATTAGATTGACTGCCTATATGATATGTCTATTTATCATAACCATGGCATGCTTTTAAACAGTTATATATGGAAAAAGAGTTCAAGACTCTCCAAAAACTTAAAAATTTCAACCTTATATATAAAATGATAATGAATGAAAAAACCTCATTGATATTGGTCCTCTGGAATAAATGTTTAAAGAAATCAGTCTAATTAAAATTAGCTAAGAAATCAAAGCTATAATTTGAATGCAAAGATATTATCAGAATAAATTCTTAGCAAAAGGGGTGCCTGGGTGGCTCAGTGGGTTAAAGCCTCTGCCTTCGGCTCGGGTCGTGATCTCAGGGTTCTGGGATCAAGCCCCACATCAGGCTCTCTGCTCAGCAGGGAGCCTGCTTCCCTCTCTCTCTCTCTCTGCCTACTTATGATCTCTCTCTCTGTCAAATAAATAAAATCTTAAAAAAAAAAAAACTTAGCAAAAAAGTTTTTAACTATTGCACAACTGAACAATTTATATAGCCTTACCCCAGTTTATAAATTCTACAACTTCTTCATTGTCATTTTAAGTTTCACTGTCAGGACTCTGATCATCCAGGCCACGTAATTACCTTTAAGAAGCATGCTTAGGGTGTTTTCTGGACTGCAGGTCCATACAGCAGTTTTCTCTGCCCTCTTGGGAATAAAACATCAATTGCTTTCAGCTAAATGCACTCACATATGAATATTTTAGTACAATTTAATGCTTCTATACCAACCCCAAAGGAATAGAGCATCAATTTGTGAACATAGTTCTCCTGGAGTTAAAAGCCAAGCTGGATAATGCAGTATGAAAGGGCTTGTCAATCTTTAGCTTTTTAGCAAGTCAGAAAAGCAGTCCCTAAAGTCAGTCCCAGCTGTATACAAATAACTCTATCAAGTTTGTTCCTACAGAGACTTTTCAACATTAGTCAATTTTCAAAAGAGAAACCCCAAAACAAAATTTCTTGTATTGGTAAATTCCCCCAAACTGCTTGTTCACCTAGTAACTATAATCTATTCTCAGAGTTATAAACAGACCACTGATCTGTTAGTAAAACACCAAAATATAGACGAAGTAATCTACTTCCACTAAGAAGTTATGCTAAGTGTAAAAACACATTTCCTGGGGCACCTGGGTGGCTCACTGGGTTAAGTCTCTGCCTTCAGCTCAGGTCATGATATCGGGGTCCTGGGATCGAACCCCGCATCAGGCTTTCTGCTCAGCAGGGAGCCTGCTTCCTCCTCTCTCTCTCTGCCTGCCTCTCTGCCTACTTGTGATTTCTGTCAAATAAAACCTTAAAAAAAAAAATACACATTTCCCTGGCAGTAAGTAACAGATTCTTTAATGACTGCAGTATGCTTATATTAGGATGAATAGGAAGGTTAAGGGACAAAAAGAGCTTCTAAAGGCAACCCAGAGAAAAATGTGAAATAGGAACTACCATTAAATATGCCAAGGCTTACAAAGTCATTTGAGCTAAATTCTAGTCATTATAACATAAACACGTCACTCCACTAAGCTCAACAAATACTAATTAATGTCCTAATAATCCAATGAGATAATCAAGTATGAGTTATAGAAATCAGATTTCAATACCTGTTCATGATTTCAAAACAAAACAAAAAAATCTCTTAGCAAACAAGGATTTGTAACTGTAAAAACAGTTAACACATAGCACTTACACTATATGCCCTGGTTGTAAGTGTTTTACATATACTTATTCTATCTTCACAATTTCCCACGAGGGAATGACTATCATCACCATGATATAATTGAAAAAACTGTGGTACATAGAAGTTAAATGCAAGTTACATAAGCAAGCAACTGTTATATGACACCATTATAGAAAACTTTAAATCTCATAAAAGAGATCTACTAAAAAGAGATGGCAAACATCACACCTAATGGTGAAACTTATTAGAAATTACTAGAAAATAAGGGAAAGAATGTTTATCATGACCAATTCCATGAACAATGTGAGCCACAGCTGATGTAATAAGAAAAAAAAAAATAAACAAAAGGATGAAACAAAATTTCCTTATTCCCAGATGATTTATGTATGTACAATACCCAAGAATCTATAAATTAATAAAAGCAGTACATAAACATAAATTACACTCCTATTTGTCTATCTACATTTATACAGGAATTACAAAACTACCTAAATAAATGGAGGAAATAAAATCATGCATTCATAATTTTTTAAAAATTTCTTTTCATCGTAACAGAATTGTTTTTGTACCACACCCAGTGCTCCATGCAATACGTGCCCTCCTTAATACCCACCACCTGGCTCCCCCAACCTCCCACCCCCCGTCCCTTCAAAACCCTCAGGTTGTTTTTCAGAGTCCCTACTCTCTCATGGTTCCATAATTTCTTACTTGAAGAATTTCTGCTACTGAGTATTTGCTACAACTTGTCCTTTCCAAATCCAGAAGTCACTAATCAAATAATTTTAAAAAATTATAATGAACTTGAGTGAGTGCACATTTAAGGTGCTTATGAATCTCAGAGAGACTGCTGTGTCCACTCAGCAGTTGTGTCTCAGCTATTTAACTGACAGGATTGTATCTCAGCCTCACACTGTATAACTATAAGTAACAAGAACACAAGGAGGTATCTATTTTGAGATTTTTTTTCATCTTGTTGCTTAACTAAAGTCTTTGGACAATGATTCAGAGCATCTATTTCTGGAGTCTCGGGAGCCATGAAGAGAAAACTGCCCAATACCTCTCAGCATCTGAATGTGAGCCCCTTTACCAACTCCTTCCCATGCACCCTAATTCACCATGTAACTCTCCCAACTCCCGCTACCAAATCTCACCCAGGCAAGTGCTCAATCAGTAAATTATCATTTTTAAATGGTCCTGGTTATTAGCTAAGAATTATTTGCCTTTATCATTTATCTTTAGCATATTTTTTCATCATTTGTTTATATTACGATTCGTACATGTCTGGAGCAGTACAGAAGAAATATCTGACATTGTCCAGTATCACTGTATTCTGTCCAGAAAGATGCTAATGAATTTAATAAGTGTGAAACAACTAAGTAATTGATTTTAAATATTTTATATTATGTTGAAAATCTTGGTTGATTTTATTATTTAAGGGTTTTGGGTGGACTGGGAACTAGTTATTAACTTTCTCTTTTAAAAAATAAAACAGAGGGGCGCCTGGGTGGCTCAGTGGGTTAAGCCGCTGCCTTCAGCTCAGGTCATGATCTCAGGGTCCTGGGATCGAGCCCCGCATCGGGCTCTCTGCTCAGCAGGGAGCCTGCTTCCTCCTCTCTCTGTGCCTGCCTCTCTGCCTGCTTGTCATCTCTCTCTGTCAAATAAATAAATAAAATCTTTAAAAAATAAATAAATAAAATAAAATAAAACAGATTTAGATTTTCATCAACTTTGATTTGATTTTCATCAAATTTGAATTTTCATCAACTACACAATTTCAAAAATCACACTAAATTTGAATAAGATAAATCTACATTTCTAATCAAAACTTCAACTGTGGAGTTTGACAAACTAATTCTAAAACTGCAAGAGAAAGGCAGAGAACCAACAACAGCTAAGACAATTGTGGAGAAGAGAGGAGAGGGAAATTGCCCAACTAGGTATATTTTTATTACAGCTTTAGGGGTAGTACTGGTTCAAGGACAAACAACTGACAGGACAAAACAGAGAGCCCAAAAATAGGCTTGTGCAGGTATATAAACATGTACAAGGTGACTCTAGAGACCAGTGGAGGAGAAAGAGAATGTATAATCGAAGATTAGTTATATGAAGATAAAGTGAAAACCTACTTCACACCAAACATAAAAACCAAATCAAGTAGATTAAAAGCCAAAATATGAAAAGCAAACTTTACAAGTTTTAGGGAAAAAAGGGAGCCAGGGTGGTTTAGTCAGTTTTAAGGATCTGTCTTCAACTCAGGTCATAATCCCAGGGTCCTGGGATAGAGGCCTACATCAGGCTCCCTGCTAGCGGGGAGTATGCTACCCCCCTATCCCCCACCCCCCCACCCCGCTCATGCTCACTCTCTCTTTCAAAAATAAATAAATAAAATCTTGAAAAATAAAAGTTTTAGGAGAAAAACACAGGTGAATATCGTTATGACCCTGTCTTAGGAAAGATTCCTTAACACACAGATGGCAGATACTAAAAAGGACAAATTAAGTTCAACCACATTAAAATTAAAAGCTGTTTATCAAAAGCTGTAATTTTAAAAAAGGGAAAGACAGCTAAAAACTGAAAATTTATGCAACACACATAACCAACAAAAGACTAGAACCCAAAACATATTAAAAACTTCCAAGAACTGATATGAAAAAAATTCAATAGCAAAATGGGCAAAAAGACATGAACAAAAATTCAGAGAGAAAAAAATCATTAACAGATATTTGGGATGCCTGGGTGGCTCAGGGTCCTGGGATCAAGACCCACATCAGGCTCCTTGCTCAGCAGAGCGCCAACTTCTCCCTTTCCCTCTGCCTGCCACTCTGCCTAATTGTAACCTCTCTCTGTCAGATAAATAAAATCTTAAAAAAAAAAAAAAAGGAAAAACAACTGTGGCAAATACACATAACATAAAATTTACCATTTTAATCATTGTTAGGAGCAGTTCTGTGGCATGAAGTATACTCACCTTGTTATGCAACCATTACTGCTATCTCCAGAACAGCAAAACTTTAAAAAACCAAAAATACCAAAGTTCAAAGAGGATGGGAGTAAAGGTAAGTTTTATTAATTGCTGGTAAATATAAAGAGTTACTGTGCTTGACCTTTCATCAACATCTGGTAAGCTGAACACTTCCTATAATTGAGCAGAGTTACACTCAGGCTTACTTCCTTAGGGAAACACTAACATACAAGGAGACATAAGAATCTTCAAAGCAACATTATTTGTAACAGCAGGAATTATAGACTACCTAAATAAGCATCCATTACTGGGAAAATGGGTGAAGTGTGACGTATTTATTTAATAGGATACCATACATGAATGAAACACAAATGAAGAACTGCTACCTGAATTAAAATGGATGATTCTCACAAACATTAGACTAAAAAACACATACAGTATGCTGTTGCTGTAAAGTTTTAAAAATGTATACAAAACAATGTAACCTATCAGTGTCTCCCAATTTTTTTATATCATGGAACACAGCATGTGAACGTAGCATGTATGTGGTACCCTGGGCTACGTGAACAAGTCTAGTCACAATAATGTTTTATTATGTTCCAAAGACTGAGAGGATCAACATCTTGGCACACCTGTAAATCATGCACGGTACTCAAGTTGAAAAGTTCAGCTATATACTGTTTATGGAACTGTAGATATACAGTAAAAGTACTGAAATCATCATCAAATTTAGATAATAGTTACTTCTGAGGGAAAGGAAGGATATGTATTAATGTACACAGGGCTTTAAACTGCATTATAATATTGTTTCTTAAACTTAGTAGTAAAAACAAAGGTGTATTCTGTATTCTTTATGTATAAATATATATATGCATATATATATATATATATATATATATATATATATATATATATATATATATATATTTGGGTTTTTTTTAAGTAAATAGAAAAGAAGATTAGCCTACCAAGAGACATGAAAAGCTAGTAGGGAAAAGAGGCTGCTGGATAGACAAAGCGTCTTCCTTTTTAAGATTATAAAAAAAGGAGCCAGTAGAGAGGGAGAGGTTCTGAACCCAGAACATGGGGGTAAAAAATGGAATACTGTCCAGAAGGAGGTAGGAAGTAATGAGATCCAAGGATATAAGTAGAGAGATGAGCATTAAATTAGAAAAGGATAGACAAAAGAGTTTTCCTTTTTTTTTTTTTTTAAAGATTTTTAAGTTTTATTTATTTGACAGACAGAGATTACAAGTAGGCAGAAAGGCAGGCAGAGAGAGAGAAAGGGAAGCAGCCTCCCTGCCAAGCAGAGACCCCGATGCGGGGCTCCATCCCAGGACCCTGGGATCATGAACCGAGACCGAGACGAAGGCAGAGGCTTTAACCCACTGAGATACCCAGGTGCCCCAAGAGTTTTCCTTCTTAAGGTTATTTTAAAAAGGAGCCAGTAGAGAGGGAGAGGTTCTGAACCCAGAGCATGGGGGTAAAAAATGGAATACTGTCCTGAAGGAGGTAGGAAGTAATGAGATCCAAGGATACAGGTAGAGAGATAAGCATTAAATTAGAAAAGGCTCACCTCTTTCTTTGATTTATATAAGTTAAGTTGTATTGTTTTGCTTTTAGAGAGAGGACAGTAAGTTGGCTTGTGAAGTAGAAGGAAAGATCAGTGCCTAAGAATAAGGGAAAAAGTACTAAATAAGGAGTTTTTAAATTTTGTCCAATTTAAGATAATGCTCATATATTCTAACAGAGGACAAAATCAAAATTCAGTTCAGAAGATCTATTTGTGGAGAAGTGAGGCTATGCAATCCATCAGTTTTTCCTGGACAAGTGGTTTTCAAAATGTGCTCAGGGCTCTAGTCATTCTGCAGAGGGGCCAACAGAGACTCTTTCAGAAAAATGAGAAAGAAAAGAGCTATGTTAGCAGCACTTGAGGTTACACCACTCCATTGCAACTCCACTTTTCCTATTATTCATAGGGCTTCCTGACAAGAGATCACCTGAAGAAGGGTTCTACAACTAACTCACTACTACTCTGAAATTTTATCCTGGAAAAGTCAAAGCAGCAAGCCCCAAACCAAATAATTCTGGCTCCTTAGGGAAATGCATTTAAATATTGGGCAATTGGCTGACATTGAGGGACATTATATATCTAAAAAACAAAAAAACACAGCCTTATGAAACCACTGTCCTATTTATAGTAAGGACATTGTTGAGGATGTTAATCAATACTGTCCTCTATATAAGGGCTCAAGGGATAAATCTCTCTCTGATCTTGATACCAGGCCAAATTATCCTTCCCATGTGCATTAAGTTTGTTTTTAACCTTAGGGACACTGTAATCAGGACACTGATCTTATTTCCCAATATGAACAGGCTTTCAGAAAACCTAGTGCCAGATTTGCATACTAGATCTGCAAATGGATAGAATGATACAGAATTTATTTTCTTTAAAACCTCTCTCCCAGTTTTAACTTATTTCCAACCTTTGTTTATCTGAGTTTTCTCAAGACCAAACTGTCACCCAGTGACTCCCCTGAAGAAGACAAAGGCAGTTTGGTTACTACAGGTATGGGGGGTGGGGGAATAGGAGTAGGAACACTAAGAAGGGTACAGAAGGCCTGCCCAAGACTGAGGTTAAATAAGAAGTGAGAGTTAGGGGCACCTGGGTGGCTCAGTGGGTTTAAGCCTCTGCCTTCCGCTCGGGTCATGATCTCAGGGTCCTGGGATCAAGCCTGGCATTGGCTCTCCGCTCAGCAGGGAGCCTGCTTCCCCACCCCACTCTGCCTGCCTCTCTGCCTACTTGTGATCTCTGTCTGTCAAATAAATAAATAAAATCTTAACAAAAAAAAGAAGAGTTACTCCTTCTAAATTCAATACCTAACCCTAAACTGGATTCTGTACGAAGATGGGACAACACTACAATGAGCATTATGAAACTAAATGAGAAAACTGGAATATCCCATTAGAATATGGAAAACAAATTACAACTTAAATTGACGAAGTCCAAATACAGAATGTAAGTGTACTTTGGAGTGTAAGAGAATATTTCTATTCTTAGAAAATACATACTAAAGGGGCACTGGGTGGCTCAGTTGCTTAAATGTTTGACTCATAATTTTGACTCAGGTCATGATCTCATGTCTTATGGAACTGAGCCCCACGTTGGTCTCTATGCTCAGTGGGGAGTCTGCTTGAGTTTCTCCCTCTCCCCCCACTATGCTTGCTCTCTCTCAAATAAATTAATAAAAGAAATACACACTTAAGTATTTAGAGATCAAGATATTACTGTCATATGTTCAGGGAAAAAAAAAACCCTGTGTGTCTATGTGTATATACATACACAATGTACTATTTCTAATTTTCAACTTTTTGTAAGTTTGACATTATTTCCAAATAAAAAGTTAATTAAAAAATGAAGACTATGGGGCACTTGGGTGGCTTATTGGGTTAAAGCCTCTGCCTTCAGCTCAGGTCATGATCTCAGGGTCCTGGGATCAAGCCCCGTATCGGGCTCTCTGCTCAGCGCGGGGCCTGCTTCCCTCTCCTTTTCTCTCTCTCTCTCTGCCTACTTGTGATCTCTGTCAAATAAATCAATAAAATCTTTAAAAAAAAATAAAGACTAATATAGAAGAACTTGTAATAGTAAGCTATAGATTAGGGGTTCCCCATCACTAGGTCTGAATTCTTGCAGGGAACACGAATCCATAAACATACTAAGAACTGTTCTATCTTCAGTATGCAGGTATAAACAGCTGTGAATGATACAAATGTATTTAAAAGTATAACTAAACTCATGGCATCTTTTTCCTATTTTCTCAATTGGTAATAAAACTTTTGTGAGGGTAACAAAATTTGCCTTTATGTCCCCTTACTTGAATAGGGAATTTTTACTGTTTTCATCAGAGACAACCACAGTGATGCTTCCCATAGCTATTACCAAATGGCAACAAAATAGAACACAGGATCTTCAAAGAATATAAAGTTGAGAGGAATGTGAATAGAAAAAAAATCAAACTTTAAAAGAATCAAGAGACTTCAATGGTGGAGAACAAAACCCCAAATTTAATAATGACAGTGTTCAGCTTTAAACACAAAGAACAATTCATTATTATTAGATAGGCGAGACATGGTTTAATAGACAACAGAGGTGAAGGAGAAGTTTGGAAGTCCACAAGTGTAATACATGCCAACACTGGGATATGCCTGCCAAAAACCTCATGCAATATTAAGTAGAATTAATTAAAATATTATTTAGGAAGATGATAATCTAATTCTGTACTCATTAGAGTACATGTGAAGTAATGCATTTGATTCTGGCCTTAGGACTCCTGCACATGGTCCTGAGGGAACTGCTTTTGTCAGACTAAATGAACCTTCTTGCAGAGAAAAATTATGAAAACATGTTAAAATACAGACAAGAACTATGTAAATAGTTTGGAGATCAACCAAGACAGCACTTAAGAAGGCTGAATTCTGTAGGGGAGGGAAGCACAAGATGAATTTACCTTGTACCACTACTTTCTCCCTTGGGGCATTTGCAGATTTCTCACAGGGGATAAAAGCCAATCAGAAAGCAGTTGCTTCAGACAGAAACCTGCAGTCTTATTAGCTGAGGAAACACACAATTTGTGGCTGCCATATTTGCTGGAAAGGAAGGAAAAAATTCCAGAAAGAGAACCACACACTCTACATATATACTCTGCTTAAAACTCTGGTGACCCCCATATTAGAGATGTGCAAGGTGGCTTCTTAGTTGTCTGGCTAGTACTGAAAGAGAAAACAGTTTGGAGTTTCAGTTTTGTTTTGTGTTTTGTGCTTTAGTTTTATTTGTCCAGAATCAATACCAACTAATTATTGAAGAATTCCTTTATATGAATGCTTGGCAACAAGAACAGTGCTGAAATAAATACTCAGGATTAAATAACTTTTTTGAATCTCATTATTTATCCTGGAAAAACTATATTGACCTTTGCACTGATGATGCAAAAAGAACAATAGTGGGTAAAACTACTGTCTGCATTAATCCAGACCGCTGCACCAAAACTGAACTAGTTGTCACTATATTCTTCAAGGCCACACACTCAATTAAAAAAAAAAAAAAGCCTGAAAAATAAAAAGCTGATTTCATTTAAGATTGCTCTTGATGAAGCAGTATCAATTTTTAGTTTTATTAAAAGTTGACCTTTGAGTATACATGTTCTAGAATTCCATATTATAAACTGTGAAGTACACAGGGTACTTCCACTGTGTATCAAAGGACAATAACCATCATGAGGAACATCACTTGGGTGATGGTTCAAGTTACAAGCTGAACCAGCCACTTTATAACACTTTAAATTCAAAGAACAAGTGGCAGGTATTTGATGTTTTAGCAGACGTTTTATTGAAATGAAATGAGCTTATCAATTCTGAGAAAACAACTTAGAAGTTTTTGTTGCCAATCACAAAATTTGAGCTTCTATTTTTATTTATTTTTTAAGATTTATTTATTTGACAGAGACACATTAAGAGAGGGAACACAAGCAGCAGGGAGTGGGAGAGGGAGATGCATGCCTCCCAAGGGAATCCCAAGACCCTGGAATCATGACCTGAGCCAAAGGCAGATACCTGCCTAATGACTGAGCCACCCAGGTGCCCCAATATTTGAGCTTTTAAGTAATAATTAGAATTCTGTTTTTTATTACTATTTTTATCATGTTATGTTAGTCACCATTTAGTATGTCATTCGTTTTTCATGTAGTGTTCCAAGATTCATTGTTTCTTTTTTTTTTAATTTTTTATTTTCAGCATAACAGTATTCATTATTTTTGCACCACACCCAGTGCTCCATGCAATCCGTGCCCTCTATAATACCCACCACCTGGTACCCCGACCTCCCACCTCCCGCCCCTTCAAAACCCTCAGATTGTTTTTCAGAGTCCATAGTCTCTCATGGTTCACCTCCCCTTCCAATTTCCCTCAGCTCCCTTCTCCTCTCTAACTCTGCATGTCCTCCATGCTATTTGTTATGCTCCACAAATAATCATTGTTTCATTACAGCACCAATTCTAAAAAAACTTATATCCATTAATATGAGCTTTAAAGACTCATCTACTGAGATGAGTGGTGATAATAATGAACCTGGCTTTCTAGTATTGATAACACATGTAAACATTTGGGGGATCTGCAAAACTCAGTAAACCTTTACAGCATACTTTGGGGATGATGTGGGTTTAGTTCCAGACCACCATAATCAAGAAAATATTAAAGTATGTCAAATTAATTTTTTGGTTT
Source organism: Mustela erminea (assembly GCF_009829155.1). NCBI lineage: Eukaryota > Metazoa > Chordata > Mammalia > Carnivora > Mustelidae > Mustela > Mustela erminea. Next base: position 28,827,093 of record NC_045618.1, read on the forward strand.
CCCAGTACATGCAAACCCTGTACAATAGTAAGTGTACAATAACACTATGTCTAACAAAATAATGTACATACCTTTATTTAAAAGTATTTTAAATACTTTATTTACTAAAATAAAATTTTTATTTACTAAAAATTACTATTTACTAAAATAAAATAAAACTTTTGTAAATACTAAGTATTTACAAAAATACTTTATTGCTAAAAAGTGCTAACCATCATGTGAGTTTTTCACATCTGGATGGTAGTTGCTGAAGGCTGGGGTGGTTGTGACAATTTCTTAAAATAAGACAACAGCACAGTTTGTCACATTAGGTGACTCTTCCTTTAATGAACATTCTATAGCTGCTTTCTGATTTTATCCACAGTACCAACTTCTATCAAAATTCATTATCAACTAACTCTACGTCATATTCTAAATCCTCTGTTGTCAACAATCTTCACAGCATCTTCACCAGGAGCAATTCAGTCCCATCTTCAGGCTCCACTCCTAATTCTAGCTCTCTTGCTCTTTCTACCACATCTGCAGTTCCTTCCCCTACTCAAGTCTTGAACCCTGCAAAAGTCCTCCATGAGGGTTGGAATCTGCTTCCTCCAAAATACCATTAATGTTGGTACTAACTCTTCCATGAATCATGAATGTTCTTAATGGCATCTATGGTGGATCCTCTCTGGAAGGCTTTCAATTTAACTTTCCCCAGATCCTCAGAAGAATCACTATCTATGGCACTTAGAACCTTACAAAATGTATTTCTTAAATATTAAGACTTGAAAGTCAAAATGAATGACTCCTTGATCTATGGGCTAGAGAATGGATGCTTGTGTTAGCACACATGAAAACAACATTCCCCTTGCGCACCTCTGTCAAAACTCTTGGGTGATCAGTGCATTGTCAATAAACAGTAATATTTTGAAAGAAATCTTTTTTTTCTGAGGTCTCCACGTGAGGCTTAAAATATCCAGTAAACTATATGTAAACAGATGTGCTGTCATTCAGCCCTTCTTGTTCCGTTTACAGAGCAAAGGAAGAATAGATTCTGCATAATTTTTAAGGGCCCTAGGGTATTCAGAATGGTAAATGAGCATTGGCTTCAACGTAAAGTCACTATCTGTGTTAGCCCGTAACAAGAGAGTTAGCCTGCCCTTAGACGCTTTAAAGCCAGGCATGGATTTTTCCTCTCCAGCAATGGAAGTCCTAGATGGCATCGTCTTTCAATAAAAGACAGTTTTGTCTATTTTGAAAATCTATTTAGTGTAGCCACTTTCATTACTTATCTTAGCTAGAGCTAGATAACCTGCTGTAGCTTCTACATCAGATCTTGCTGCTTCACCTTGTACTTTTATGTTTTGGAGACAGCTTCCTACCATAAACTTCATAAATCAACCTCTGCTGGCTTCAAACTTTTCTTCTGCTGATTCTTCAGCTTTCAGGCATCATAGAACTGCAGAGATTTACTCTGAAGAGAATTGCTCTGGAGTAAATGGCTTAAAGGAATGTTGTGGCTGGTTTGATCTATCCAGACCATTAACACTTTCTCCATAAGCAATAAGGCCGTTTCAACTTTCTTATCCATCTGTTTACTGAAGTAGCACTTTTACTTTCCTAGGAACTCCTTTGCATTCAACACTTGGCTAATTGTTGGGCACAAAAGGCCTAGCTTTTGCCCTGTCTCAGCTTTCAACATGCCTTCTTCATGAAGCTTAATCATTTCTAGCTTTTGATTTAAATAGAGAGATGTACAATTTTTCCTTTCACTTGAACACTGAAGAGGCCATTGAGGGATTATTAATTGGCCTGATTTCAATATTGTTGTGTCTCAGAAAATAGGGAGACTCAAGGAGAGGGAGATAGATGGGGTAACAGCCAGTCAGAACAATACAACATTCACTAATTAAATTAATTGCCTTATATGGGTGAGGTTCATGGTGCCCCAAAATAATTATAATAGTAACATAAAGATCTCTAATAACAGATCACCATAACAAATATAATAATGGAAAACTTGAAACTATTGCAAGAATTACCAAAATGTGATACAGAGACACAAAGTAAGCAAATGCTATTGAAAAAATAGCACTAATAGACTTCCTCAATGCAGGGTTGCCAAAAGCCATTAATTTATTAAAAAAAAAAAAACCATCAGAATATATGTGAAGTGCAATAAAGAGAAGGACAATGAAACAAGATATGTCTTTTTCTAAATGAACAATGTATGATGTATAAGATGATAAAAGATCAATTTGAAGCGCAATATAGACCGATGGATTTTCATATAAAAGTATGAAAAGGTCATTGATATGGTTTCACATTCCACATTGCAAATAACCTTTAAGAAATTACTACTTGTTGGGGCAACTGGGTGGCTCCGTCAGTTACATATCCGACTTGATTTTGGCTCAGGTCATGAACTCATGAACTCATGACCTGAGCCCAAATCAAAATGACCTGAGCCAAAATCAAAAGTCGGACATGTAACTGACTGAGCCACCCAGATGCCCCAACAAGTAGTAATTTCTTAAAGGTTATTTGCAGTGTGGAATGTGAAACCATATCAATGACCTTTTATTTGAGAGAGAGGCAGGCTACCCGCTGAGTTTAATCCTGGGATTAAGCCCCACATCAGGCTCCCTGCTCAGCGGGTAGCCTGCTTATCTCCCTCTCACTTTGCCCCTTGTCCTGCTTGCTCTGCCTCTCTCTCTCTCAAATAAATCAATCTTGGGGGAAAAAAAAAGAAATTATTACTTGTCAAGTTCTGGTATAATGTAAAAGTAAAAGAGAGATATCCACAATTTTCCAAAGAGGCTATTAAAATACTCCTTTCTTCCCAAACATATGTCTAGGTGATGGTAGATTTTCTTCATATATTTTAATAAAACTAATAAAAGAAAACATAGTGGAAGCAGAAATAAGAATCTAGTAATTTTCTTTTTTTTTTTTTCCTTTTTTTTTTTTTTTTTTTTTAAAGATTTTATTTATTTATTTGACAGAGAGAAATCACAAGTACACTGAGAGGCAGGCAGAGAGAGAGAGAAGGAAGCAGGCTCCCCGCTGAGTAGAGAGCCCGATGCGGGACTCGATCCCAGGACCCTGAGATCATGACCTGAGCCGAAGGCAGTGGCTTAATCCACTGAGCCACCCAGGCGCCCAGAATCTAGTAATTTTCTATTAAGCTAACTATGAAGCCAAAAATGTAAAGCAACGAAACTAACCCCATTAAAATCAATTTTTGTTTTATAAGTTATTTTCATCAAAATGTTATTTATATTAAGAAAAATGGTTTTATTATCTTCAAGTAAATATTTAAAGATATTTAAATTTTTCTCAATTTGAATTTCTAATACAATGACCCATATAATAAAACTCTTTGAGAGCCTTAGGAATCCTAAGACAAAAAATTTGAGAAGCACTGTACTACACACAGAATAAAACAGGAAAATGTGAAAATAAAATCAAAGGAGATAAGCCTCGAAATAACCCAGATTTTGGAATTAGCACACAAGACTTTTAAAGCAGTTACTGTTAAGTATGATCAAGAATGTAAAAGAGGGCGCCTGGGTGGCTCAGTGGGTCAAGCCGCTGCCTTCCGCTCAGGTCATGATCTCAGGGTCCTGGGATCAAGTTCCGCATCGGGCTCTCTGATCAGCAGGGGCCTGCTTCCTTCCCTTCCCCTCTCTCTGCCTGCCTCTCTGCCTGCTGTGATCTCTCTCTGTCAAATAAATAAATAAAATCTTTTAAAAAAAAAAGAATGTAAAAGAAAAGTTAACTGCAATGACTACACAAATAAGAAATCTCAACAGAGAAATTAAAAATTATAAAAAAAACCAAATGCAAATCTAGAACTGAAAAAAATCTGAACTAAGAAATTCCCTAGGTGGTTTTAACAGCAAATTTGAAATTATGGAATAGTCAGTGATCCTGATGATAGACCAACAGAAATTATTTAAATACGCATTTAAAATATGTGTAACTGGAATTCCAGGGTAAAAGTACAGGTGACACACTGTTCTATAAATGTTCAACAGGCCAAATCTGGACTGCTGCCTGTTTCTGTATATAAAGTTTTACGGTATAGAGCCATGGTCATTCATTTACTTATTTGTCTATACTTGTACATTCTATAGCCCATGGAACAAAAGTATTTGCTATATTTATTACTCTTTACAGATAAAGTCTGTTGACCCTGGTCTAGATCTTTTATGTTCTTACTGAATTTCTTGGTCTAGTTATTTTATCAATTATTAGCAGAAAGTGTTAAAATCCCCAACTATGATTATGGATTGTTTATTTCTAACTTTAGTTCTCTTAGTTTTTGCTTGAAGTATTTTGAAACTATGTTTTTGGGCACTTCCACAATCATGATTGTTCTGTCTTCCTGAAAATTAATCTTTTTATTATTATGTAACATCTCTCTTTATCTTTGGTAGTAGTCATTGTCTTAAAGTCTACTTTCTATGATATTAATAAAGACATTCAGATTTCTTAATTTCTTATGCTTCCTGCTTGCATGGTGTATCTGTTTCTCTTTATTTCCCCCAAAGATTTATTTATTTTTACTTAAATTCAATTAATTAACTTACAACATATTACTGGTTTCTGAGGGAAAGGTCAGTGATAAAATTTATTTATTTATTTACTTGAGAGCGAGCATGTGCACACAGGGAGGGGCAGACAGAAAGGGAAAGAATCTGAAGCAGACTCCCTGCTGAGCGCACAGAGCCCTGAGCCCAGACACAGGACTTGATTTCACAACCCTAGTATCATGACCTCAGCCAAAATCAAGAGATGGATGCTTAAGGGACTGAGCCACCCAGGCACCCCTGGTGTTACCTTTTTCTTTCCCTTCCCTTTCAATATGTATCTTTTTTATATTTAAAATGTATTTACTATAGATGGCACATAGATGAGGTTTTACTTTTTACACATTCTGACAGTGTCTGTTTCACTGGTTTTTTTTTTGTTTTTTTTTTTTTTTAAGATTTTATTTCTTTAACAGAGAGAGAGAGAGAGAGCGCGCGTGCACACAAGAGGGCAGAGCAGCTGGGAGAAACAGACTCTCCACCGAGGAGGGAGCCCAAGGCAGGGCTCAACCCCAGGACTCCAGAATCATGACGTGGTATAAAGGCAGCCTCTTAACTAACTAAGCCACGCAGATGCCCCCAGTCTCTGCTTTTTGACTGCAGAATTTAACTCCTATTTTTCCTTTGCTTTTAAGAATGTCTTTTTATCATCCTTTAAACACTTTGATTATGATGTGCCTTGTAGCTTCTGTCATGTTTACTGTTCTTGGGGCTTGCTGAGCTTCTGAGATCTGTAATGTTTATAGGTTTCATCAAATTTAAAAATTTTCTGGTTATTATTTCTACAAAAAGTTTGGCTATTCCAACTATACACATATTAGGCCTGCTAAAATTGTCCCACAGCTCATCAATGCTCTGTCCATTTTGTTTGTTTGTTTGTTTGTTTGTTTGTTTTTCTTATTTTTTCCCTGTGTGTCATTTTGGAGTTTTACTACCATATCTTCAAGTTCACTCTTTTTTCCTGCACTGTCTAATGGCACAATACATTCTTTTCAAGTTCATCAAGAGAGGGCATTTACCATACCATGAAATGAGTCTCAATAATTAAGACTGAAATATTACAGAGATATTCTCCAAAATTAAATTATAAATCAGTAACAGAAAGCCCTCTAGGGAAAAAAAACACAAATATTAAACATTTCTAATTTTATAAATTAGAAAGTATTTTTAAATAAATGATAAAAATATATCAAAATTTGTGGAATAAGCTGAAGCAGTGCTTAGACAGAGATTTATACCTTTAGTATTTACATTAAAAAATAAACAACACAGCTTGGCCAACTCAGTCAGAAGAGCATGCAACTCTTAATCTCAGGGTCATGAGCTTAAGCTCCACATTGGGTAAAAAGATTACTTAAATAAACTTCAAAAAAAATTTTTTTAAATAAACAATACAAAAAATAAATGAAGTTCTACCTTAGGAACAAAGTAATTAGTAATTAATTAGTAAGTAATGAGAAGAAGAAAATTAAGAGGAAAAAAAACTCACAACGAAAACAATTAACAAAGCTAAAATTTGACTCACTGCTGGTGTAGCTGCCATGGGAAACAATTTGGCAGGTCCTCTAAAGGTTAATCAAAGAGTTACTATATGATCCAGCAAATCCACTTCTAGGTATATATCCAAGAAAAATTAAAATATATGTCCACACAAAAACTTGCAAATGAATATTCATATCTGCATTATTCAGAATAGCCAGTAAGTGAAAACAATCCAAATGTCCATCAAATTACAAATGGATATATAAAATGTGGTATACCCACATAATGGAATACTATAAGCAATAAAAAGTAATACTATGACATGGATAAATTCTGAAAACACTTTGCTAAATTAAAAAAAAAACACAAAAGACCACCAATTGTATATTAATATTATGAACTCTTAATATGAAATGTCCAGAATAGGCAAATCTATATAGACAGAAAGTAGAATGTTAATTGCCTTGGCCTGGGGAGTTGGGGAAAAAAAACAGGTATGTGTCTTCTGGGGGCAACGAAGATGTTCTAACACTAAGTGAGATGATGGTTGTATAACTGTGAATACACTAAAAGCCACTGAATTAAACATTTAATTGGTGAATTGTGTGGTACATGAATTGTATCTCAATAAGGCTGTCATTCTAAAAAAGATGGATCACTGAGATTTAAAAAAAAATTTTTATAAACTCTTCACTAGACTGATGAAGAGAAAGTGAACAAAAAAGAGAAGATCATATTAACTGCAGAAATTAAAGAAGAGCTATCACTACAGATCTGACAGACAAAAAAAGAAAATAGGGCAGTATTATAAACACCTTTATCCAAAACATTTGACAACTTAGAAGAATTGGACCAATTCACTGAAATATATCACTTAGCCGAACACTCTCAAAATAAAATAGAAAATCTGAATAGCCCTAAAACCATTAAAGAACTTGTGTTAACTGTGAAACACTCCATCAAAGAAAACTCCAGGCCAAAATGGCATCACTGGTGAATTCTATCACATTTAAGACAAAACAAAAAACAAAACAAAAATACCAATCCTACACAAACCACTCAGAAAATAGAGCAGTAGGGAACATCTTTCTGAAGCCAGAGTAATGTTGATACCAAAATTAAACAAATATTTTTTAAAAGAAAGTTATAGATTATTTTGATCCAGACCCCAAAATCCTTAACACAATACCAGTCAATCAAAACCAGCAATATATTAAAAAGATATCATGACCAAGTAGGGTTTATCGCAGTAACTCAAAGTGCTTTAATATTCAAAAATCAAACAATGTAATTCATCATATTAACAAAATAAAGGAGAAAAAACAGAAGATCATTTCAGTAAATGTAGAAAAATATCTGACAAAATTCAACAACCATTCATGGTAACAACTCTCAACAAAATGGAACAGAGGGTAAATTCCTCAACTCCGTACCATTAAGAAAACAAATAGGCAAGGCTTAGCTTGCAAGAAGTATGTGCAAAACATATCTGACAAAAAGCTCATATATTATAGCTAGTTATTACAGAATTAATTATATACATATTTTATACACACACACACGTATGTGTCACATTTCAGTAACAAAAAAACAAGCAATAAAAAAGGGCCAAAGAATTAAACAGACACTTCTTTTTTTTTTTTTTTTTTTAAGATTTTATTTATTTATTTGACAGAGAGAGATCACAAGTAGGCAGAGAGGCAGGTAGAGAGAGAAGAAGGGAAGCAGGCTCCCTGCTAAGCAGAGAGCCCAATACTGGACTCGATCCCAGGACCCTGAGATCATGACCTGAGCCGAAGGCAGAGGCTTAACCCACTGAGCCACCCAGGCCCCCTAAACAGACACTTCTTGAGGAAAACATGTGAATCCCCAAAACACAGCAATGTTCATCATCATCATTTAGATATCAGGCAAATGCAAATTAAAACCACAATAATGTACCACTACATATTCACCATTCAACAGCTAAAACACCAAATGTTGGTAAAAATGACGAGCAACTGGAACCCAAATACATAGTTGGTGGGAATGTAAAATTGTACTTTGGGAAGAAATTATCCAGACAGGAGTGTCAGAGTCCAAGCAAAGCGGGGAGGGTATCTATATGAAAGTACTGTTCAGTGCAGGGTATCAGAGTGGGGCAAGGAGGGCATCTGTTAAGGGCAAAGTCTAGGTTGTTCAGTAGGAAAAGGGCATTACAAACGGGGAAAGAGAGAGAACTAGAATTGATCCTGCGGTATTGGACTGGAATTGGCAATATCGGAGTAAACTACGGTTTTCAGTAATATATGGAATAGAGACTGATAGAGAAATACAGATGTAAATGTGTGTTTATGTGCCTACACATACACATAGCTATGCACATTCCCCAGCTTTTCTCACTGAGAGGTCCTGGGAATAACAACATCCCAATAGCAACGAAAGCAGCTAACATCCAGCTGTTGGCTGCTAAATACTCTTCTTCACTGAAAGGAACCAGGGCTCTTTAGAGGAAAGATGGATTCCAGGGCTGAGACAAGAAAAGTACAAAATGAGCCTGAACATAGTTTCTGTTAGAAAGTAAGAAAGTGCTCAGAGAAAAATGGGAACATGTTAAAAAAGACACAGAAGCCACCTTTAAGAGGTTCTCACAGGCCAAATGTGGGACAATTTGTACAATAATGATGATGATGGATTTTCACCCACTTGGTGGTAAAATGGGAATCAAAAGTCCAAACTGGGGCGCCTGGGTGGCTCAGTGGGTTAAGCCGCTGCCTTCGGCTCAGGTCATGATCTCAGGGTCCTGGGATCGAGTCCCGCATCAGGCTCTCTGCTCGGCAGGGAGCCTGCTTCCCTCTCTCTCTCTCTCTGCCTGCCTCTCCATCTACTTGTGAGTTCTCTCTGTCAAATAAATAAATAAAATCTTAAAAAAAAAAAAAAAAGTCCAAACTGATATAAATATATGAATTGAAAGTCTAAGGAAAATTGGAATGTTCACATCATTTCAAAGTATCTCTTCATAAAACACTTACTAATTACAAAGGGAAAAGTGACTGTATAGCAGAGAAATTTCACAGATTTCACCTTAATGAAAAGATCAAAATGAAAATCATTGGTAACAAGACAAAATGAAATTGTGTACCACTTGATAGGATGAAATACCACTTCTGTGATAATCCTGTCAAAGATACAAAAACTAAATTGGATTGTGAGGAAATACAACAAACCTAATTTGAAGGATATTCTACTCTTCAAAATGGCTATCCTATAATCAATCTTCAGAAGTGCCAAAGTCATGAAAGTCAAGGTAGGACAGGAATTGTTTAAGATGGTAGGATACATGACAACTACAGGCATCATGTGATTCTGAGCTAAAGCCTTTTCCTATAAAGGACATTACTGGACAATAGACAAAACCTGAATAGGATCTGATGACAAGACGGAATTAATCTATCAACAGTAATGTCTTGATTTTAAAAGCTGTATGGTGGTTATATGGGAGAATGTTCTACATAACATATCTAGGAATGATGGAGTATCATCTCAGCAACTTATTTTCAAACGGCCCACAAAAATAAAGGTTTTTGGTCTGTATTTGAAAGTTTTCTATACACTTGAGATTGTTTCAAAAAGGGTTTGGGGGGATTTTTCTAGGAGACAGAAAGAGCACACATGCACACATGAGCAGAGAAGGGAAGGGCAGAGGGAGGGGAAGAGAATCTGAAGATGGCTCCATGCTCAGGGCAGAGCACAATGAGGTCCTTGATCTCACTACCCTGAGATCATCCTGCGCCAAAACCAAGAGCCATATATTTAAACTGAGTCATCCAGGCACCCCTAGATTGTTTCAAAAGTTTTAAAGCTTAAACACATGTGCGCATAAACACAATTAAATATGTATATATGTGAACAGGCCTGACTCAGAATTAATGAAGCAGAATCTCTGGGGATTATATGATTTATGTTAAAGAAAGTCTTTAAAGTATTCAATATATTTAAATTCCTTATGAAACAACCAAAATAATTCTATATTCATAATGGCAATGTTGAAGAAAGGTGACTACTGTATGACATTTATTTTCAATACAGATAAAGATGCCACTGGTCATTCCATCATTCAGATAGCCTACTTAACAAGGGCTGCCTTTCAGTCAAACTAAATAGAAGTTTGTCTGCCACCTCAGTCCATTCTTAATTTCTTGTAGAAGTATTATTAATTAGGAACGTTGTGGGTCTGATCTTCTGTAAATTCAAGCCTGAAGATGTCTACCCATGGAATGTGTAATGTGAACAATCATTAGATACGGTTAGTGACTTTTTTTTTTTTTAAGATTTATTTATTTATTTGACAGACAGAGATCACAAGTAGGCAGAGAGGCAGACAGAAAGAGAGGAGGAAGCAGGCTCCCTGCTGAGCAGAGAGCCCGATGTGGGGCTCGATTCCAGGACCCTGGGATCATGACCTGAGCCGAAAGCAGAGGCTTTAACCCACTGAGCCACCCAGGCACCCCTAGTGACTTTTTTTTTTAAGATTTTATTTATTTATCTGACAGAAAGAGAGAGAGATTGCAAGAGAGGGAAGACAAGCAAAGGAAGTGGGAGACGGAGAAGCAGGCTTCCCCCTGAGCAGGGAGCCCGATGTGGGGCTCAATCCAGGACCCTAGGATCATAACCTGAGCTGAAGGCAGATGCTTAACAACTGAGCCACCCAGGCACCTAGGACTGAACTTTTAAACCAAAATATTTATTTTCTAAGTTTGGGACAGGATTAACTGAAAATTATTCTAATATCACTTATCTATATGGATCATAATTTTCTGAATTTCATGCAGCTAGACAAAATAAGAGAGAGAAGGTAGCTGCTGTACAGGATGAGACAACTATTATTCATAGCTCCTGATTTCAAGATTCAGTGTTCATTAATGCAGTTTTTATTAATAGTAAATAGGCTTTATGGTAAATAAATGTTAACATGACCTTATAAAATCCATTTACTAATAAAATGTTATTTTCACCAATTTTATATTTAGTGTGCAATCTGAATATTTTTTAAAGATTTTTATTTGAGTGGCGCTGGGGTGGCTCAGTTGTTAAGTGTCTGACTTTGGCTAAGGTCATGATCCCAGGGTCCTGGAATCGAGCCCCACATCCAGCTCCCTGCTCAGTGGGAAGCCTGCTTCACCCTCTCAACCACTCCCTCTGCTTGTGTTCCCTCTCTCACTGTCTCTCTCTGTGTCAAATAAAGAAATAAAATCTTAAAAAAAAAAAAAAGATTTGATGTGAATCTGACAGTGTTCCACTGCTTTAAAAAAATCTGAAAGACACTGGAATATTTTTCTTTTTCTTTTTTTTAAAAGAGAGGGAGAGACAGGGAATGGCAGAGAGAGAGGGAAAGAGAGAATCAAGCAGACTCCAGGTCTAGTACAGAACCTGACATGGGGCTTGAACTCACAACCCTGAGATCAAGGCCTGAGCTGAAATCAAGAGTCAGACACTTAATCGATTGAGCCACCCAGGCACCCCAAGATACTGGAATTTAAATAAAAATTTTAAAAAGAAAAATCTGAGAGACAACGCCAGATTTAAGAACTGCTAAGCATTTTACTGAGACCAAGAAATCCACAGACCTTGTGAAGACATGTTCCCCACTGTAATAGTTAACTGCTTAGATAACACTGAAAGGTATCTGAGATGGTTATTCAACAAATATATATATATATAGATGTACACACAAACTTTTTATCCCTACAGAATTTTGCATTACATATTTTATTGCAATACTCACTGGTGCTACTATTTTCCCCGTCTGTCCAACTTGCATGTCATTGGGAACAAAGCCAGCATCAACAGCAGCACGAGAAGCACCAACTAAAGGAGAAACATATTTGTCATTTTTTTTAAGCTCTATTCATCAGCTGGTTGGGATATTCACTAATAACTGTATAAATAGGGACGCCTGGGTGGCTCAGTGGGTTAAGCCGCTGCCTTCGGCTCAGGTCATGATTCCAGGGTCCTGGGATCGAGTCCCACATCGGGCTCTCTGCTCAGCAGGGGGCCTGCTTCCCTTCCTCTCTCTCTGCCTGCCTCTCTGCCTACTTGTGATTTCTCTCTGTCAAATAAATAAATAAAATCTTTAAAAAAAAAAAAATAAATAAATAACTGTATAAATAAACACCGAGGGGCGCCTGGGTGGCTCACTGGGGTAAACCTCTGCCTTTGGCTCAGGTCATGATCGCGAGCATCCTGGATTGAGCCCCAGATCAGGCTCTCTGCTCAGTAGGGAGCCTGCTTACCCCTCTCTGCCTCCTTATCTGCCTACTTGTGATCTCTCTCTCTGTCAAATAAATAAATAAAAATCCTAAAAAAAAAAAAAGACACCAATAAGTACACTTACAAATTTATTTTATAAAGGCCTTGTTTATAAAAAAAAATCCCCTTATCAATGATCAAGAATTCTAAAAGGAAGTACTAGAGCATTTTATTCACAAAACTTCAAGAAATGCCTTCTATTTAAGATTTTATTTATTTGACAGATAGAGATCACAAGCAGGCAGAGAGGCAGGCAGAGAGAGAGAGAGAGAGAGAGAGAGAGAGAGGAGGAAGTGGGCTCCCCACTGAGCAGAGACCCCCCCCCCCGATGCGGGGCTCGATCCTAGGACCCTGGGATCATGACCTGAGCTTTAACCCACTGAGCCATCCAGGTGCCCCAAGAAATGCCTTCTATTTAAACCCAAGGATTAAAAGTTTAAATTTGGCTGAAGTCCTCTGCTTGCTTTATCAAAAAGGCATCTAGGCATTCATAAAAGATACACTATAATCTGTTTGGCACGCCATTATATAATGTCCCTTTATGCAGTAACTTCACAATTTTTGATATCATCTGTGATCAGATAAAGACAAGTTATACATAACACAAGATAAGTTTTAACCTATCTAAAAAAAAATGAGAAGTTAAGTAGCCTTTCATCCTCCTTCAGCAGATGTCAACAAGGAGCCCTGTACTTGGAGTGAAGTCACCCCTCTCACAGCAGGGGTTGAAATGAGTCTTAGGTCTTCTTCATCTTCATCTAGAGAGGACAAAAGGAAGCCACAGACAGTACTCACTACCTCCTAATGCACACAGTCTCGACACTACCTAAGTGAGGACTGGTCACATACTGCCCTTTACTTACTTAAGTCACTACAACAAGGTCCAGACTCAAAGGTTATCCTTTATAACCTACAAACTAATCTCCATAAAGCCCTGCATACTCCCTAATCTACACCCATCTTCCCCTTTGTCTAGATGCTCCCTGAAGACAATGATTCCCCTGCAGTCCCTTCTAGCAGATGCTGCTCTGCCACCATCTTCATACCACTGGTCCTGGAGGTGGGACTCCTCACTGACACCTTCAGAAAGTTCTCCCTCCTTCCTCCTTAAAAGTCTTCGGCTTTGAATCTCACATGACCAGATCATGTCACCCATTTATTGCTGTGCTGGCTATTAACCACAAGTCCATTACCCTTCATTTCTCAATGATTTTTAGCTTCTGGGCCATTGCCACTTTCTCCAATATTGGTCTTAATTCTCAAAGATCTCAACACCTGGCCTCTTGGCTCCTTAAACTCTTCTCCAATCATCTGGGTCCTCAGCCACACCCGTGGTCATATCCCCATCCTTTCCATTATCAATATCCTTTGACAATCTCAATCTCCAATGTCTCTTTGTGACCTACTCTTTCTAGCTGACTCCCTTCGCACCCAGCTCTAACAATCCTTTGACCTCACTGGGATCCACATTTCTATTTGCTGACCCTCTCTCCCACTATATTGTCTTTTCTTTAACCTAGCTTAAATTATATGATCAATGATTCTAATCACTTCATTGCATATGCCTTCAATCTCCTTGCCTTGGAGATCACACTCAACTGGAAAAACTCCATCTCCAGTTAACAGATTAACAGATAAACAGTTAACAGATAAATAACCTCTCTACATTTTCCATACCTGTCCCCCTGTAGTTCAGCATAACTGGAGAAAAACACCAACACTAAAGCTGTGTGCACTGGGTTTTACTTTAAATAAATAGACCTGAATTCTCTGCTTCCTAAACTATAACTCTGAATCTTTTCTTCTCTCATTAAACACCCCAAATCTTTACCATCCTCACTCTCAGCCGATGACCTTGTTTCCTATTTGACTTAAGAAACTGATATCATCACAAGTGAACTTCCATATGCTCCAACTAACATACACCCATCAACCTACAGCTGTGTCCATATACTTTTCTGCCTACTTAAGATACCACTCCAGATATCTCCCCTCCCTCTCCTGCATGATTAATTTTCCCCCCTCAACTGGAGCATTCCCATCAGCATAGAAGCATGCTATTATTTGTTCCTTCTTTAAAATATTCCCCTGCCAAATACTGTTCATTTCTCTGCTTTCCCATATAGCAAAATCTCTCTAAAGATTTGTCTGTATTGATTCCAGTTCCAGGCCTCCCAATCTATTTCTAAAAACTTTATTAAAATGTAACACACGTATAGAAACACATGCAAATTACAAATGTACTGCTCAATGGTTTATCATAAAGTCAATGTAGTCATGTAAACACCATTTTGGATCATTCTTTAAAATACATTCCACTCAGGTTTTTGTCCCCACTACTCCACTAAAAATGCTCAGTCACCAATGACCTCTAAATGGCTAAATTAGTCACCCTCAGTCCTCATTTTCCTTGACCTATTACAATACCTGACTAAAACACTTCAATTGGATTCCAAAACATCGTGCTCTCTGTCCTGGTTTTGTTGCCTTACTTACCACTCCTTTTGGTCTTTCTCTCCTTCTCCCCTGCCTTTTAATCTTACAGTGTCTAGGGCTTAGTCCTGGGACCTCTTTTTTATCTACACTCACTCCCTTGACGATATCATCCAGTTTCATGGCTTTAAATAACATCTAAATGCAACTGATTACCAAATTTATACTCCAACCCAAACTTCTCCAATGAACTCCACATTCCTATACCAACAGTTTAATTGACATTTCTACTTGTTTCTTCATTGTTAGCTCAAAACTCAATATGCCCAAAATGGAATTCCTGATCTCTCCCTGGAAACTGTGCCATTTGGAGTCTTCACTGTCTCAGCTAATGGTAACTTCATCCTACCAACTGCCAGATAAAAACTCTCTCTCATAATATATATATCCAATCTGTCAAGAAATCCCAATTTCTTTACCTTCAACTATATATCCTGAAACTATTTCTCCCCACATTTACTGCTACTAACCTGATCGAAACCGCCAGTATCTCTTACCTGAATGATTAAAATAGCCTCCTAACTGATCTCCCTCTTAATGCACTTATTCCCCTACACATATCTGTGCTCAAAACTGTAGCTAGAATGTCCAGTCATGAGACTCTTCCACTCAAGCCTTTCAATGGTTTCCTATTTCATCAAGAAAAAAGCAATCTCTTTACTAAAGCACATAATGCCCTATGTGTACTGGTCTATTACTCCCAATCTTATCTCTTACTACTCTCCCTTTTTGCACTTTCCATTCCAGCCACATTGGCCTCCTTGCGATTTGTCACATAAACCAGACATGCTTCTCCCTTAGCTGGACCCTTTGTATTTTACCTATCCCTTTACCTGAAACATTCTCTTTCTCAGATCTCCTCATGGCTTGCTCCTTCACTTCTATCACACCTTTGTTCAGGGATGCCTCAGTGACTCAGTCATTAAGCATCCACCTCTGGTTCAGGTCATGATCCCAGGGTCCTGGGATGGAGCCCTGCACTGGGCTTCCTGTTCAGCAGGAAGTCTGCTTCTCCCTCTCCCACTCCCCCTGCTTGTGTTCCCTCTCTCACTCTCTCTCTCCCTTATCCCTCTCCCTGCCAAATAAATAAAATCTTACAAAAACAACAACAAAAAAAACCTTTGTTCAGATGTCTCCTTATTAAGGCCTCCTCTGACATCTTACTTAAAACTGACATCTTTCAGGGCGCCTGGGTGGCTCAGTGGGTTAAGCCGCTGCCTTCGGCTCAGGTCATGATCTCGGGGTCCTGGGATCGAGTCCCGCATCGGGCTCTCTGCTCAGTGGGGAGCCTGCTTCCCTCTCTCTCTCTCTCTGCCTGCCTCTCCGACTACTTGTGATTTCTCTCTGTCAAATAAATAAATAAAATCTTAAAAAAAAACCAAAAAAACAAAAAAAACTGACATCTTTCCTCTCTAAACTCCTCCTCCTTTTCATAGCATTTATTATCCTCTAACATACTATTATATGCTAATGTATTATATTTAGTGTCTGTGGTAGGCAGAAAAACGGCCCCTCCAAAAATATATTCACTTTCTAATCCCCTGTATTACCAACATGGCAAAAGATACGATACAAAGGATCTTAAGAAAGGGTCCTTATCCTGAATTATCTAGGTCGCCCCTTAAATATCATCACATGTATCCTTATAAAAGGGATACAGAGGGAGGTCTGATAGAGATACACAGAGAAGAAGGTGATTTGAAGACAAAGCCAGAGATTGGAGTGATGCAGCCACATGCCCAGGAATACTGGGGAAGCCTCTAAAAACTGGAAATGAACAGGGGCACCGGGGTGGCTCAGTGGGTTAAAGCCCGGTCATGATCCCAGGGTCCTGGGATCGAGCCCCGCATTGGGCTGTCTGCTCAGCAGGGAGCCTGCTTCCTCCTCTCTCTCTCTGCCTCCCTCTTAGCCTACTTGTGATCTCTATCTGTCAAATAAATAAATAAAATCTTTAAAAAAAAAAAAAAACTGGAAATGAACAGATTTGCTACCAGAGTGTGGTCCTACCAACACCATGATTTCAACATAGTTCTGGCATCTAGAACTGTCAGAATAATTTTCTGTTTTAAGCCACAGAGTTTAATAGCAATTTGTTACAGTAGCCACAGAAAAATAATACTAGTCTCACTCAAATATAAATGTAACTTCTATAAGGAGAGAGGCTGCTTATTTTGCTCACTACTATTTCCCAGCTCCTAAGATAATACCTGACATATGGCAGACACTCAATAAATATTTGTTCAATTAAAGAATAAATGAAGGAAATAAACACCCTCAAAGAAAACCATCTGATTATAGAGTCAACATAATGCCCTTATTCAGACAAAACCATTACTGTTTCTATGAGTACATGTATTAGCTAATATAAAAGCATATAAAAAAACCTAGAAAGTTATACACAAAACTCTTAAAAAGGGGAAAGAAGAAAAGAATGGAAACTTTTTTTTGAGAGAGAGCAAGCGAAAGAGATGGGGAGGGAGTGGGAGAGGAAGAAAGAGAATCTTAAGCAGGAAGGGAAGCGAGAGTAGGGAAGAGCAAGAATCTTAAGCAGGCTCCATGCCCAGTGTGGAGCCCGACACAGGGCTCCATCTGACGATCAAATCAAAAGTTGGACACTTGACCAACAGAGTTACCCAGGCGCCCCACTGTAAAAAGATTATATTCATGCAATAGTTCCATAATTAAAAACTAAAATATTTCCAATTTTCTGATTTCAAAAACCGTTCCATTCTCTTCAGTACATTTTTAATACATTCTATCTTTCCTTTAAATGGTTAACTGCAATTTTAAAATAACATTAACTTCTATTTTTATGAGAGACTGATATCAGACTACCAATAACGAGAAAAACAAGGGCATTCCTGAATCTAAAGTAGGCACTGAAGCTGACATTTAAAGATTTTTTGAAATGGAAAAACAGGGGTGCCTGGGTGGCTCAGTCAGTCAAGTGGCTGCCTTCGACTGAGGTCATGATCCCTGAGTCCCAGGATCAAGTCCTGGGATAAAGCCCCGCATCAGGCTACCTGCTCAGTAGGAGTCTGCTTCTCCCTCTGCTCCTCACCCTGCTCTCGTCCTCTCTCTCTCTCTCTCTCAAATAAATAATAAAATCTTTAAATAAATACATAAATAAATAACTAAATGGAAAAACAACAAAGATTTCACATCTTTAAGATTGTTACATAAACAATAAAAAAGTACAAGGGCCCTCTGTACACTGAATGCTATATCACTTACTTGGCAACTAAGAAAAACCATTTCAGAGAGAAAAGTTGAAAACCAGAGAAAGCAAAATAATCTGTAGCCTTCAGTGACTTATATACAAATGAAATAATAAAGAAAACATATTTCCAACAAAAAGGGAGTATTTTTCTACTAAAGAAAATACCTTTACCTGCAGCATGTAGTTGATCTGCCAAATCATACAATAACTTAAAGTTCTCTCCGCTCTTCAAACCCCGACCTCATTGAAGAAGACAAGAAAAATAAATTAATTAATTAATTAAGTAAGTAAGTAAACATAAACTCCATTCTATACAGCTTTAGAGATGACTTGTACCAAGCTCCCCCTGGTGCCAGTGATATAGATGTGCAACTGAGAGACGAAATTGTATTATCAAGCTCATGATTTCATTATCCTAATTGGTAGAATGGGAATAATACTTGCAACCTACCTGTTTCTTACATTTGGAAAAAAAAAAAAATCTGTACTCCTCTATAATAAATACTAATAAAATCAATTTTAAGTTTATAACATCTTTTAAAATTAATAAATTATAATATTCCACTTACCACCAGATACTACCACTTTGGCACCAGTTAGCTCTGGTCGATCACTTTTGGTTAATTTCTGGTCAAGCCACTCTGCTATCCCCACTGGGGAAGGACTTGATGCTGCATACATTGATACAGATAACAAAACAATGACCGTGAGTTAAAATTTAATAATAGCATTTTTTTAAAGAAATACATGAAGAATTAATTCCATGAAATTCAAGTTTGTTAGTTACTGTGAATTTTTTGTGCTTCTAAATTCATTCTCTCTGATTTTTGTTAAGAATTGAAGGGATAAGATTCCAGCCTTTACCTCATTAGCTATATGACCTTTGAGAAGTCATTTAATTCTCTAGTCTATCTATAAAACTGGAATAACCCTCTATGAAGTTCAAACATAGTACCGATATATACATTAAAGAGTAACACCCTCTATACATTTACTATTAATTACATTCTTCCATTATACCGAGTCTCCCAAGTATTATAATATGAAACAGTGAAAAAAAAGTGAAGCAACACCCCTTTGATCTATCAAAGCAACTATAATAGTACCAAAAATGATATGAAAAGGCACGTTATAAATATTTCTTTTTTTTGGAAAGCTTGGAAATATTATTTGACTGAGCTCTCAGACACTGTTCAAGAAATTTAACCAGAGGCCATACCTTATTCTAATATAATCAATGAACTGAAAAACAAGAAACAAAACAAATTTCAAACAAACACTCACCCTTTTCTGAACTGGCACTACCTCCACTTGTTGCTGCAGCTTCAAAAGATGTTCCTCGGACAGAAAATACCTTCACTTTCTCATCACACTTCACTGTACATAAAGCATTCCCTGAAATACACAATTTATTTTTTTAAAAATACCCATGAAAGGCAAGTAATCCTTTGAGGTTCAGAATTTACTTCATGAAAACAAGGAAGAAGTAACTATGAACCAGTTGTTTTCTACTAAGTATAGGAAAAGGTACCATAACACTGAGGAAATTCATCAATAGAGATTTGTATAACCTTGGATATTTTTAAAAGCAGGGCAAGCGCTGACCTGCCTGGAAGCAAGAAACTGGAATAGGTTAGGCAGCCACAATAAGAAGGCATACTTCTTCTAAAAGGAATAAAAACAAAAGCTTTCTTCTCCAAAAACACAGTCAGTAACTCAAGAATATGAGTTGCAACAACTTAGGAACACAGCTACTAGGCTTATTAAGAGAGGAAAATAAATGACAACATGATAGGGCAGAAGGCACCTGGGTGACTCAGTCAGTTAAGCGTCTGCCTTCCACTCAGTGTCCTGGGATTAAGCCTGGCATCAAGCTACCTGCTCATGGGGAGTTTGCTTCTCTCAACCCCTCCCTCTCCCCCTGCTCATGCTTGCACGGGTGCTTTCTCTCTCTCTCTCAAATAATATCTTTTTTTTTAAAAAGAAAGAAAACATAATAGGGCATAAAGAACAAGAGGTGTTGATACTCCAAGATTTTAAAAGAATTATGGATTAGCAATCACTTAAGAGTGACCTAAACTTGACCAATATTTCCCCTCAAAAACTACCAAAGATGAAAGATCTAATCTGAGAACTGAGCATTAAACTGAAACACACAACTTTAATCAGAAAAAACAAAGAGTCCACTGCCTTCTCTAGCCCCACTAGAGACTAGTGTGCTTAGCAGAAGAGCAATCAACTAAAGAGAAACTGAAATGAATATCTTAATGCAGATGGAAATGGGAGTAGAAGCAGTGAAGATTAAGAATACTGTTCTTTTAAATGGAAAAGTTTTGTTTCTCCAGGTGCCACTTACAAAATGTATTGAATAGTGAATCTAATTTTTATTGATGACTTGAAAAATCTCATCGCTCTGTAAACTGAATAACCAAGGAGGAAAGAACTGTGCTCTGGATCTATCAAACACAATGTCATGTCATGGTCTAGCAGCAAATCTAGGATTAAGACTTTTCTCAGACATGTTTAAGATGGTCCATTTAAAGCATGACTTGTTTAAAATACTATCTTCAAATTAATTTCTACTTTTAAAATTCACAAAAAGTTAACACGTCGATTATTTTCCTTGGTTACTCACCTGCATAAATAGTTCTCACAAATGTGTCAGGAGACTTGATTGCAATGATGTCAGAAATTGGGGCAACATCAAGTTTGGCTGCTATCCTGGGCAAAAGGTTCTAAAAGCAAAAAGAGCTTTGAATTACACAATATATACTGATGGATGGCTATCAACTACCAACACTAACATTCTTAAAACGCATACTCTGCAGAAGTTTTAATTCAAAACTTTTGTATTTCATATGCATCACAAGTAGGCAGAGAAGCAGGCAGAGGGAGAGGAGGAAGCAGGCTCCCTGCTGAGCAGAAAGCCCTATGCGGGGCTCGATCCCAGGACCCTGAGATCATGACCTGAGCCGAAGGCAGAGGCCTTAACCCACTGAGCCACCCAGGCGCCCTGTAAACCATCTTAACTCAGTATGTTGAATTACAAGATATGATATTCGCTTTAATGAGTATCACTCACAAAGTGTGACCACCATGGATTACTGAATTTAGGTGAAACAGACAAATATTTAGAAGAGCAATAAAATTCTCAAATACTAGAACAGATATACATGTATATATTTACTTACTGTATATGAAAGAAAAGATTTCAAAGCAGACATTTTCACCTTTTTAAAAACTCAATATTGCATTAAAAAAGATCAAAACTAACCTAAATATCCATCAACAGGGGATAGGTCTATTAATTATAGCTTATCCACATACTGGAATCCTACATAACCATAAAGCAAACAAGAATGAGAAAGGTAAGGAGCAGCCTGAATAATATGTACAGGAGCAACAAAACTAATGTAAATTCTGCAAGTTCTCTAGATGTGCACATAACATCTCTGAAATAGACACATGCACTAACTGCACCCTCACTAGCGGGGATCAATGGGAAAGCCACAATATCCCCAAGTCTCAGTTACTTCATCTCACAAATGACAGAAAGAGAATTCCTGGTTTTAGCTTAAAATTCGAGGACTCTAAGGCTATTAAAAAGAGTTACTGAAGCCAGAATATCCATTACTTTCTAGTCTCAAAGGTTTCTTTAGATGATAACATCATCTAAGCATAATTTAAAAAGTGAAGTGTTATATTTATTTTTTTTTAATTTAAAGATGTATTTATTTGAGAGGGAGTGCTCATGCACGTGCCAACAAGCAGGGGTGGGGGTACAGAGGGAGAAGGAGCAGCAGACCCAAAGCTGAGCAGGGAGCCCAACGTGGAACACCATCCCAAGACTCGACCCAAGCTGAAGTCAGATGCTTAAGAGCCATCTAGGCACCCCGCGTTGCTTTTATCACACAAATAGCTGAATTATACACTGCTGTCTACATAGATCTTATTCCATGGCAGCTACTGAACTTGGTACATGAAACCTAGTGAGAGCAAACTCTCACTATAACAGTATTCAAGTTCCTCTCCTCAATTCCATCCCCAAATCCTCTTTCTCTAAGAATTCTCCCAAGATTACCTTCTAATTACTCCTTTATTCTGTATCCTCCTGCATGCATGTACAATTACACTATTTAATTGGCACTACATATAGTTTGTTTTAAAATAACTTTAATATGGGGCGCCTGGGTGGCTCAGTGGATTAAAGCCTCTGGCTTCGGTTAAGGTCATGATCTCAGGGTCTTGGGATCGAGCCCCGTATTGGGCTCTCTGCTCAGCGGGGAGCCTGCTTCCCCCTCTCTCTCTCTGCCTGCCTCTCTGCCTACTTGTGATCTCTGTCTGTAAATTTAAAAAAAAAAAAAACTTTAATATACATACTTATAATGACCCTCAAATAAACTTAAGCACCCCTAGGGTAGAGGTTTTGTGTCTTCCATTCCTCTTGTGTCCTCTATATACTAAGTGGTTTTAAATATACTGATGCTAACTAACAAGTGTTGACAGCCTGAGTCAATTTTCCTCATGTTGTATCTACAACAGGAAAGATCTTCTAATTTTCAGTTTATTTTTACCTTATTATACAGCAGTCCTCTTTCAACCACAACAGAAGAACTACTAAAAAGTACCACAGTTTATAAAAACCGCAGTTAGAAAAAAATTAAGATCTCTTAAAAAATAAAGCATTTGGGAAAACAATTAAAATGCCATCAAACATACTTCTAACTTGGTAAATACAAAGTTTAGAGGATACCTACTTTCAAAATAAATCAAATTTGATAGCATTTAAAGCCTGCTTCACTAAGTAACTCTTTTTTTAAAATCTCCTTCGACTCTTTAGGAAATACCACTGGAATATTGTTACCTGGCTGAAGAAATTCTCTAACAAACATTATGTTATGCAGATTATGTTTCTCTTTATAGTTTTAAACTTTCTAAATTGCTTGAAACTTAGTATCTTTTGTACTTCCATTATCCCATGTTTCATTTTAACACATCTTGAAAAAAAAATGACCATGGTGCTTAAAGTATGTATCTCCAGGTATGATCTTTCATTTGAATGTCCTGAGAGGGTAGATGGTGAACAGATCTCTCTCTACACTCTCCAAGAAGGCTTCCCCACATTGGTTTCAGAAGAGAGGCATAACTGTCAGAGTGTTTGTTCATACATAAAAAGATGACAGATTTTTAAATTCTAGCATACCAGTATAAAAGTGTGCTATCTCAAAACCATAGTTGGTAAAGGACTGTTAAAGAGCAGATTGCTTAGCCTCATCTAATGGATTCTTTCTCATTCCAAACCCATTCAGAGGCTACAGCACAGGCTACTCTTATGTGACCCTTGTTCTCAAAATTTTCATATGCTGGGCGCCTCGGTGGCTTAGTCAATTAAGTGTCTGCCTTTGGCTCAGGTCATGATCCCAGAGTCCTGGGACGGAGCCCCGATTCTGGCTCCCTGCTCAGCAGGGAGTCTGCTTCTCCCTCTCCTCTGCATCTCTCACCCCTGCCCCGTTCTCCCCCCCACTTATGCTCTCTCTCACTCTCTCTCTCCCTCACTCACTCTCTCAAATAAATAAATAAAATCTTTAAAAAAACAACTTTCATATGTTACAACACAGCAATCAAAGTCAGACTATTAAAATCTAGCTACTTAGATGCAACAAACACCCTGTCTGAGTTTAATAATCTCTTCGGAGAACTGTCACCACAAACTCAAGACTCATGAAATTTGTTTAACTCATCTAACACAGAAGCAAAACTCTCAGAGACAGAATGGTCCACAAAGATCTTTCAGTTCGATGCTCATCTGTAACAGAAGTTGGATGTTAATCCTCTGACTTAATCTTCTCCAGAGTAAGGAAAGACACCCCCCCCTTTTTTTTTTAACATCTCTCTTTGGCAGATCTTGGACATCACTTGGTTAAACTTCATCATTTTACATATAAGAAAAACAGACTTCAGTAAGGTAAAATGACTAGCCTAAGGCCATATAGGTCTGTGGAACTACTTACCAATTACTAAGTTGTACAAAAAACCTAAAAATTTATGACAGTCTACAATGTGACAACCTAATAATAGAAGGATAACTGTTTATTAAACTCATGTGTTTACATTGTTAACACCTAGAAATTCTGTTAACTTTAAAAGAAAAAATTTAATGAGTTCAAACTGATAATTCTAAAGGTTAAAAACAAACTTCAAGCAATTTACATGGGTTATTCTGCAAGTTCTCTAGATGGGTTGCAGTGATTCATGTCTAGAAGCAATACTGCACCACAGATAAATATTCACAAACTACTCATTTTGCACAAAAAGAGATGAAGGTCTTGGAAGCTCACTGTTATTGTCACTCAACATAATTAGTTGATCTAAGAGATTGTATCTTATTCCTCAAACATATTTTAAAATCAATTACAACAGAATTATGATAGTAAAAGGAAAAAAGTCAAATCACGACAGTTCAAAGAAGAAATAAAAACCAGTAACTGTATGAAAAGGTATTTGATCTCATGATCAAAGAAATGCACAATTTAAAAGGATATAGTTTTTCACCCATCATATTAGGGAAAAAGATGTTAAAATGTACAATACCAGGTATTGGCAAGTCACCCTCTCATGCGACTCATGGAATGCAACTTGAGACATCCTTTTAAGACAGCAATTTAGCAATACATATCAAAATTTTAAATGTACACCGTCTTTGACCCAACTCTTTCACTTCTAGATCTCTAGTCTAAGTAAATACATGTATACAAGGATGTATGTACAGGCACATTTCCTTACAGCAAGGTTTACAAATGCAAAAAATTAGAAACAATCTAACTGTCCAGCCCTGGCTAAATATGGAATATTATGCAGCCATTTAAAAAACGAGAGACGTTTTATTTTTCAAGACACAGTCTAAGTAAAAACCACCAGTCACAAAACAATTCATGATATAATATTACATTTTAGGAGTAAAAAAAAAAGTGTGTACAGGTATTATAATTTCAAAATCCATAGCAAGGGGACTAAAATAATATAAAACTGTTAACACCTATGTTTCTGAAACAGGAAGAGGGAGTTGGGAAGAAAGGGGAACTTTGATATCTTGCTCTGCATACTACTGTACTATATGCATCCTTTCTAATAAAAATGTATTTGTGTACAACCTAATTTATAATCTTTAAAACTAAAAACTACAACTTATTAAGAATGGGATAGAAGAAAAGGGAATTAGAATACCCATGGCCAGGCGCCTGGGTGGCTCAGTGGGTTAAAGCCTCTGCCTTCGGCTCAGGTCATGATCCCAGGGTCCTGGGATCGAGCCCCGCATCGGGCTCTCTGCTCAGTGGGGAGCCTGCTTCCTCCTCTCTGTCTGCCTCTCTGCCTACCTGTGATCTCTCTCTGTCAAATAAATAAATAAAATCTTTAAAAAAAAAAAAAAAAAGAATACCCATGGCCACAGAGAGAGAAAGAACAACCCAGTGACAAATTCTCTTGGGCCCCCCCTTAGTTTATCTCCCTCTTTTTTAAAACTTCATGCAGATAACTAACCATCTGATGGCACATTCTTTCTTCAGACATATCACAATGCACACGATCAGATTACAGCTTTCTTCATCCTAAGGTTGTTTCTAACTACCACGCAGCCCTTCCAAATTCTCCAAGGAGACAGAATTTGGCCTTTGTAAATATCCATCAGCCACTCAAATAAACCACTGCTTAGGGTGGGTTACTACTACAAATGACATTTACACACAGACAATTCAACACTGTTTTTAAAGAAAAATAATCTTTAAAAAGATCCTAGTTTTCTCCATGACAAAATTTGAACATGTGGAAGCAGCATTCTAATAATTCTGACAAAATCTTGAAAGAACAGATTTGTCTCTGTGACAAAATTTGAAAACATGGAGTTGGGAGTTGGCATTTTTAAAGAAATTGTAACAAAGTCTTAAGAGAAAAAATTTTAGCAAAACTACCATATTAATTCAGACAGCCAGGATTAGCTACCTAAACAGAGTCTGTTGTACATTTTCAGCATAATGAAATCCAACCCCTCCAAGTAATGACATCAGACTCCACATTCTCGATCTTCTCACCTTTCCAAAGGCAGATGCTCCCGCACAGATGTGTGTGTAATTGAACTGCTTCTGAGTTGCCAGAATCAATGGCGTCAGCTCCTCTGAGAATTAAACACATTTGTGAAATACACTTTGTGATATTTTCATATTCTTATATTCAGGCATACTCAGACACTACACTTTTTCCACTGGAAAAGCTCACCTGGAAGGAAGCCTTTGTATGTATCATGCTGAGCCACCAGAACTTTTGCTACACCTGCTACTTTGCAGAGATCTTGTACCACCTGTAATTCAAAGAGTAATTATCCACCTAACAGAAAGATACAAACAGAGCCACCACTACAAATAACCACAGAACATAAAATCTTGATGGCGAACTACAGAAATCATTGCTTTTTAGACTACAGAAATAGTTCTTAATAGAAAAAGAGCAACTTAAGTAAAAACAAAAATTCTTCAACAACAAAAAAAATCTTAGGCCAATTGATCTTACTACCAATTATCTTAAACAAAAATTCCTGCCTTGAAAAAGAAAAGTATTAATTGATAAGCCAAAATTAGCACAGTTTTCTACTCAAACTTAGTTATAAATTGTGCTTCTTACCTTTCAATTAATTCAAGTGTAAATTCATCATTTTAGAAATGGTGAAAATGAGGTAATGGTTAGTTCTTTCTCTCAGACACACAAACAATAATAACACAGCCTATGGGTTTGCTAGAAGCAAAGAATAGGACCTAACCACACTGGTTTACAGGCCTCTGCACTCTATTTGGCAATAAAGATTTCTGCTGACATTAAAATTATTGAATTTAGGCAAGAGAAAAATCTTATATAATGATCCATTGTCAACTTCTGAGTTCTTGCCCAACTACATACATTTAGGTATGAGAAAGCAAAATAATTTTTACTTTAATTCCTCATTTCTTCCTGTGTGGAATCAGAATGAAGTTCTGGGAAAATTTTTTGACTACTCAGAATTCTTATATACAGAAGGTAAGTAGAATCCCTTTTATTCTCTAATTACAGCAAGATTGGCTTTTGCTTTAGAAGGGACATAGCTATCATATCATGGTCTCTGTCTTCTTGTTCACCTCCATGATGATTCGCAGATGAGTAGGCATGAAAAGCTGTGCCTCCTGCCCCCACTCAATGGAAGGTAAGGCTGCAACAATATTCACGGTCGTAAAAGTAACTCTGTCAAACCAAAAATTCACTGGCAGACTATCTGGTACTATCAAAACTGTCTTTTTTACCAGAAAAAACTTCTGACACTACACAGAAAAATCACTTACTGCTTACAATAAATAACTACAAAAAAAAAAGTATAAAACTGAAATTTGCCTAAGCTATTAACTGTTTCTTTACACAAGTACTATTTTTCCTTCAGATAAGACTGTGACAAAACGAGATCGTAACTAAAGAGAAAATGATTTCTGCTTTGATTATTCTCAAAAGAGTGTGAATAAAACAGCACTTCAAGTCCCCAGCTGCACACTTGGCAGCTCCTGCACGGTACAGGAGGGAAATGGTAGCTCAACTTAACTGGAACATGATTTCAACTACACTGCAGCCCAGGAGTACAGATCCTGCAAACCATATTCTAGCACCCTTCTAGAGAGTTAGTTCACAAAGCCATTATCTCATTGCAACAACAACAACAAAACGAAGAACACCTTTTACTAAGAGCTATAGTTTGAAAAGCACAGTACTTAACATTTGAAGTCTTAAACCAATTAAAAATTAAAATCCATGATACTCCAGATTTACCACTTTCAGGAATTAAAAGCAATTAGCTAGTATATTCATCAATACAAAAAAGGGATCGGCTATTAACCTCTAAGGAGACTCAAATATTATCATTCTATTTGGTACCTGATGGCACACGATGGTGCCAGTGGAACTAAATCAAGTATTTTAACTCATTTCAAAAGACAAAATGCTTAGTGAGCAAACCTTTTAGTTCCTTTTTCACATGTAGTAATGATTATGACATTGGCCATTTAATGAGGATTAGAGCCCAGTTTGGGTTATAGTCCTCAGCATAATTCTCTGTTGTCATCTTTCCCTGTCTCTTGATGGAGATTATATTTGCTATGGCTGACCTTAAAGATTTCTCACCTTGTCACATTTGGTTCCAGCTACTAAGCAAGACACTTCACCTCCAACACGTTTGGCTGCAGTGATGGTATTTAATGTAATGGGTGCTAGGGTATCATTTGCATGCTCGGCTATTACCAGGGTACTTTGAAATCGTAGCAATGAGGCCTAAAAGGGAAAAAAAAAAAAAAAAGGTGGAACAGAATATTATAATACAAATAGGTTTTTAAAACCCTAATTGTTAAGCATGTGTGCTTTTAAAAAAATGCACACAACACTCAGTTCTATAAATGTATTCATAAAGTACTTGCTCAATGGCAAAAATAAACTATTTGTGTCTATTATTCTATTACTAATATTCTAATATTAAAATAATACAAATATTACTAATAATATTATTTGCACTAATAATAAAAAGTGCGAATTTATATTCTATTAGAAAAATTTAACTATTTCAAAACAAATTTCCCATTGATCTATGTTTCTGATTATTATGTGTCCAATGAGAAACTGCCAACTGCATCTAAATTTAAAATTCTTAAGTCGAGAGGTGCCTCGGTGGCTCAGTTGGTTAAGCATCCAACTCTTGATTTGAGCTCAGGTCATAATCTCAGCGCCGTAAGATGGAGACCCACGGCAGACCCTGCCCTGGGTTTGGAGTCTGCTTAAGATTCTCTCACTTCCTCTCCCTCATCCCCTCATCCCCACCCCGACTCAGGCACATGTGCTTTCTCTCAAATAAATAAATAAATAAATGTAAAATCCCCCCCCCCTTTTTTAAGATTTTATGTATTTATTTGACAGATAGAGATCACAAGTAGGCAAAGAGGCAGGCAGAGAGAGAGAGGAAGGGAAGCAGGCTCCCCGCCAAGCAGAGAGCCTGACATGGGGCTCGATCCCAGGACCCCAGAATCATGACCTGAGACGAAGGCAGAGGCTTTAACCCACTGAGCCACCCAGGTATCCCAATAGATGTAAAATTCTTAAGTAGAACACATTAACTATCAAACTCAGAATCAAACTATTACTAGTTATATCCGCTTGCACCACAACTGCTAAAGATACAGTATATGCAGAAATAATGGGTTTGAAACCAATTACTAAAGTTGATTTTATTGCTTTCAGGCAAAATGCATTCAATACCCAAATAACTGATAATGTAAATCTGTCTTTAAAACACAGTATCACACAGTTATTTTGGTGGGCTTCCAACTGTTTAAACATGGTTCTAAATTCAAAAAAGAAGCTTGCAGACCATATCTTGAAACCAACCAGTATCCACCTGTATCTACTGTGGACTATCAAGAGACCATCAATAGCTCACAGTCATCTGGAATAATTTCCAACACCAGGAACACAAAGATGAACAAGAATGGTCACTGTACGCAAGGACTTTAAGGGAAATGTGACTTGTTTTCATACAATTATGAGAACAGTCTTTCAATCAATGAAGAGATCCAAAAGGCTGGAGGTTGCAGATCATGAAATATAGAATCAAGAGGAAGAAACGAAGAAATTTAGGTGTTCTTGTCATATGAAAACATGAGGAAGGCTACCACAGATGTGACAAAATAAGAAAACTCTGGAACTATCCTTGTGAAAAATCACAATGAGAAATGAGAAAAGGAGGTGCTGATGATCAAACGGCATGGTTGTATGGCTTAATTCAGCAATAATCTTTGATCTGGAGCTGGAGTGAGGAAAGCATGGTACAAAATTTACACCAGAACTGGAAATTTACAAAGGAGGGAATGAATGAAAGGCAGGCAGGCATGGGACTCTAATGCTCATTACACAACTAAATTTACAAAATACATTTACTATACTGTAAATACCAATTGCTATATTTTAATATTCTTTATGTTTTTATTGCTATTAAGTATATGAGCATACCAGTCTAACCAGTTCTGTAATCATTTGGGTAATTAGTAATTTTTTATTATTGTTTATAAAGATTTTCTCATGTATTGATTTGAGAGAGTGAGAAAGCACAAGCAGGGGGAGCAGCAGAGAGAGAGAGAGAGAGGGGAAGCAGACCCCCTGCTGAGCAGGGAGCCCAACATGAGGCTGGATCCCAGCACCCTGGGATCATGACCTGAGCTGAAAGCAGATGCTTAACTGACTGAGCCACCCAGGTGCCCCTGTAATTTTATTATCATAAACAATGCAGAGGCATCTGGCTGGCTCAGTCAGCGGAGCATCCAACTCTTTATCTCAGGGTTATAGTTTTGAGCCCCACACTGGGTGTAGAGATTACTTTAAAAAATAATAAAATGCATAAAAATCAAACAATCCAGAGAAAACCATCCTTATAGCTGAATCTTTGTACTCACCCTCAACAAAACAGAGTTTGTTTTTGTGTAGAAAGACCCTTCTGACTGGAACCTGGCCAGACCTTAGCTGCTCTGCTTCCATAGCCAGATTCTCTGCAACCTTCAATCAGTTATAGGGACCCTCTTCCCCTAAGCTGTCTACCTGTACCAGTTCATCCTCAACCTTCTCCTCAGTCCTCTAAATCACCTCTTTCCTTGATGAACCAATCCCAGAGCTGGGGACCAGAAACTCTAGGGATATGCCAGTGGAAGGAATAGTTGCATTATGTATCATGGATGGCATTTCTTGTCTTTTTCTTCCCTTTCTGCTTACTCAAAGGAAGCAAGGAAAGGGGGGAAATGAGACTTATGTTGTTGCCAGATCAAGTACCTGCTTGTATAACTTATTCTTTTTTACAATTAAAAAAACTTGTCTTCTTACAGGAGGTGGTTAAAGTAAGGTTAGAAATCTTTATGCATATCTTGTGCTTCTTTTCTTATGACAAATTCCTAGAAGTGTTAAATCAAAAGGAAGGCACACTTTTAAATTTTTTAAATTTTTTAATACTGACTGACACAAACTGTTCTCCAGAAAATTGTAGCAATTCACAACAGTTCACAATTCTTGGGATGGAATAAAAGTTCTTAGAAGGCAAATACTATGCTTATTCAAAGAACCTAGTACAATTTTTTTTAATCTACATCTGTAGAAATATATAGCATTTTCTCTATTTTAATCAGATGATCACAGTTACCTTGCAAAGAACTCTAATTAGGACTCAGTGGCATAATTTATTATTTAAATCACATTTCACAAGAATTGCCAGTAACAAACTCCTTATTACCAATATATGTCAGATACCATATTTTGATTATGTTTCATTCATCATTTACTATAAAAATTATGAGATTTCCATCATCATTTCAAGAATAAATCCAAGATTTGGTGGCAGAAAGCCCATACTTGCCATAAATTATAGTTTCAGCATAAGATAAATTAGGCAGTTCTCCCAAGGAATCATCAAGCTTTTTAAACTTCTGGGGGAACACTGTATATTCTTTTTAAAAGAGTATTCAAAATTGTAAAAGTAAACAACAACAAAAGAACATACAAAAGAACCCACTCAGTTATCTACCTGATCAATATTTACTAATTATTGTTACATCATACGGGCACTCTATATTACTTTATCACTTGACTCCTTATAGTTTTTAACACTAAGTTTCCTTCTAACTTAGTGTTTTCTACCTTCTATTCCTCAGATACAACCTGAAGAGAAGCTACAGCACCTAAACATGGTTATGTGGCTTAATTCAGCAGTAATAGTTACGTGTAGCAGGAGAAACTAGTCTGTAGCCTTTAAAATGTTATGCCTCAATATAGGGCCCAGTTTCTTTATCTGCAAATTGAGGGTGGTTAGCTAGCTCTGAGGAATTCAAACCACACTCCATATAAGACTAAGGGTGTCAGGGAGGCATACCTCAGGAACCACTACATAGGATAAAGTAAAAACCAGGCAAGCAGGGTTGCCAGAATGACTCCCCAGCTCTGCTTTAACCAAATTAACTAAACCAAAATATACAGACACTGAGAGAGAGTCGACCATGGAAACACATGGGGGTTAGGGCACTGACCCTTGATGCAGTCAAAAATCTACCTTAAAACTAAGGTTTTGACTCCCCCAAAACTAATACCATACTGTTGACCAGAAGCCTTCCCAATAACAAGTCAATTAATACATATTTTGTATGTTACATATATTATTATATACCATATATTTTTTTTTAATAAACATATATTTTTCCCCTAGGGGTACAGGTCTCTGAATCACCAGGTTTACACACTTCATAGCACTCACCATAGCACATACCCTCCCCAATGTCCATAACCCCACCCCCCTCTCTCGACTCCCCTCCCCCCAGCAACCCTCAGTTTGTTTTGTGAGATTAAGAGTCACTAATGGTTTGTCTCCCTCCCAATCCCATCTTGTTTCATTTAATCTTCTCCTACCCCCTTAACCCCCCATGTTGCATTTCCACTTCCTCATATCAGGGAAATCATATGATAGTTGTCTTTCTCCGACTGACTTATTTCACTAAGCATGATACCCTCTAGTTCCATCCACATATCGCAAATGGCAAGATTTCATTTCTTTTGATGTCTGCATAGTATATACCATATTCTTTTTTTTTTTTTGGAAGATTTTATTTATTTATTTGACAGAGAGAAATCACAAGTAGGCAGAGAGGCAGACAGAGAGAGAGAGAGTAGGAAGCAGGCTCCCTGCTGAGCAGAGAGCCCGATGCGGGACTCGATCCCAGGACCCTGAGATCATGACCTGAGCCGAAGGCAGCGGCTTAACCCACTGAGCCACCCAGGCGCCCCTATATACCATATTCTTAAAGTAAGCCAGAGAAAAGAAAATATTAAGAAAATCATTAGAAGAGAAAATGTATTTACTGTACTGCACTCTATTTATCAAAAAAAAAAAAAAAAATTCACATACAAGTGAACCAATGCAGTTAAAATCCATGTTGTTCAAGAGCCAACTGTATATCTTGCTTAAAGTTTACAACTCTCTGATGTAGGTATTATTATTAACTTAACTTTTTACAGATGAGGAAACTGGAGCTTAGGGTCTACATAGCTAGGAAGCAGAGCCTGTTTAAAAGTGTAAGCAGTCAGGGGCACCTGGGTGGCTCAGTTAAGCAGCTGGCTCTTGATTTTAGCTCAGGTCATGATCTCAGGGTCCTGGGATCCAGCCCCACACTTAGCCACTTAGTGGGTAATCTGCTTGTGGATTTCTCTCCCTGCCCTCTCCCTGCTCATGCCCACTCACACAAGCTTTCTCTCTTTCTCAGATAATCTTTTTTTGAAAAGCATAAGCAGTCAGACTCCAGAATTTGCGTTTTTAATTACTAGCTCACAACAAAGTACCATCATTTTTAAGCTGTTTTATATTGGTATCCCTAGCTTTTCAAAAATTCTTTTATGCCACTTCACTTTTATGAAGGACCTACCTGTTTCCACTACCCAAAAGAAATCTGAAGAGGATTTTCATTTTTATGAAAAAAGGTGAAAAACAAAAATAGCACTGAGCATTTGTTTTGCAGCAAGCTGTACCCCCAAAGCATCACATACCCCAAAGCAGCAAGAGGGGCACCATCAAGCTCCTTCCCTGGAACTACACTCAGCATCAACTCACCATAGCTTTGAACTGTGTAAGCGTCTGTGATTTGTCTTATTTTGCGCATCCATTAACAAAATGTATCCTACAGGGCGCCTGGGTGGCTCAGTGGGTTAAGCCGCTGCCTTCAGCTCAGGTCATTATCTCAGGGTCCTGGGATCGAGTCCCGCATCGGGCTCTCTGCTCGGCAGGGAGCCTGCTTCCCTCTCTCTCTCTCTGCCTGCCTCTCCGTCTACTTGTGATTTCTCTCTGTCAAATAAATAAATAAAATCTTAAAAAAAAAAATGTATCCTACAATATGAGAAAAACCTAAGAGGTTATTTTTTGGGTCTGAGAACGCTAAAAAATGTTTCCTTGTAAGTTAATGGCAACTGCTTCTTCACTTTACACCATTTTAGCTTAGGAAAGGTTTTATACAAAAGCTCTGTTTTGCGTATCAAGGGAAACCTGTAGATGGGTCATTCCTATAAGATTTCACTTAGCAATATTTTCCTAATTTTAAATAAATAGCATTAATCAAACAGAAACAAAAAAATATGATGTAAAAGTCCTCTTCTTCAGTTCTAAACATTCTATAGCCCTAAAATCCTACTTTAGGTATAAGAGCAATATAGGTAACTACTAAAGATTCAAAAAGGTCCATTACTGAAAAGGTTTTTTTTTTTCCTGAAAAGGTTTTTAAACAGAAGTTATATTATGTTTTTGTTTTTGTTTTTGTTTTTAAAGAATTTATTTATTTGTCAGAGACAGACAGAGAGAGCACAAGCAGAGGGAGCTGCAGAGGGAGAAGCAGACTCCCGGCTGAGCAGGGAGCTCAATGCGGGGACTTGATCCTAGGACCGGGGGACCACGACGACCCAAGCAAAGGCAGGCATTTATCTGACGGAGACAACCAGGCGCCCCAACAAAAGTTATACTTTATTATCTTATGATCCATTGCATCTGTACACTTTAAAAGGGCCCTATTTTTTTTTTTAAAGATTTTATTTATTTGACAGAGATCACAGGTAGGCAGAGAGGCAGGCATAGAGTGAGAGGGAAGCAGGCTCCCCGCTGAGCAGAGAGTCCAATGCTAGGCTCCAGGCTCCACCCCAGGACCCTGAGATCATGACCTAAGCCGAAGGCAGAGGCTTTAACCCACTGAGCCACCCAGGCACCCCAGGGCCTTCTTTTTTAATGGGGGAGGGAGGGAAGAGCCAAATTCTTTTAAACATTCAGAGATAACTATAGAAAGACTTAATAAGGTAACAGCCCCAGAAATGAATCTCAACCTCTTCAAAACACTGAAACTACTAATGCAGGAGGCTGTCACCATAAATTCTGGCTCATTTGACCTGGGCCCTCAAAACTGCCTGACAATGTTACTATGTTACCCACATTGGCAAGCTCACTCTCCATAGCAACTATTTCAAATAACCCCTTCTGATGTTTCTCAAATGCTAATAGAGTCAGCTTCCTACTATGAGAAGAAGCCTCATTTCCTACTTTATTCACAATGAAAACTGAAGCCCTTAGAGTGGGGGGACTTGCTTCACCTTCCTAATATCCAACAAAAATTACTGTCCCTGTCCTATCAAAATAGAAGCTACTACAGGTCCTAGATTTGATAGCTTTATCTGAGCTCTAGACTCTGTCCTCTTAAATCTAGCTGAAGACTTCTTTCTATAATCTCTCAGTAATATCTCTAACCTCTCCCATTTTCCAGGGCTCCCTCTGATCAACATTTAAACATGTTTGAGGCTCTCCCAATTTTAAAGAAGCCCCAAA
Organism: Mustela erminea; assembly: GCF_009829155.1. Lineage (NCBI taxonomy): Eukaryota > Metazoa > Chordata > Mammalia > Carnivora > Mustelidae > Mustela > Mustela erminea. Next base: position 28,862,581 of record NC_045618.1, read on the forward strand.
TTAAAAACCCACTAGCACCGCCTTCCACTCCAATTCTCTAATTCCTCAACTTCCATTCATGCCTCAACTACTTGCACTCTGGCTTATGTCCTCACCAAAATTACCCTCATATACTTTTCAGGCTTTACCTTACTTATTCTCTCAGGAATATTTGAAATTATTGACTACTCACTTCTCATTTTGCATGGCTTAATTTATAATTTATGACCTATATAAGAATCACATATATATATATATATATATATATATATATATATATATATATATATATATATATATATATTGGAGGAACAAGGAAGATACTAAATCTTATTCCTAAGTACTGGACCTAAAATTAAGTTACATCTGCATATCCAACTGACTTGGATGTCAGTCTTGCCTGTCTCCATCAAGCACTCACCAACTCAGCAGATCCTAATCTTAATTCATCTTTCCCCTGATCTTCTAGCCCCTTACCAGATTGCCTCTCCAGAGGTCTTTAAGGGATGTACCACTCTCTAACAAGTTGCCCAAACCGTGATCTGAGAGTCATATCTGAGTTTCTTCCTCAACCCTCACATCCAACAGACTACAAAAGTCATACCAATTCTTCCTTCTAAATACAGCATCTCCTAAATCCATTCACTTCTCTCCATCATCAATGCCAACACCTAGTGTACGTCACCATCCTTCTCCTCTATCACTCCACATCTCCCAAACCAGCTTTCTCCTCTCCACTCCATTTCTCTGTCCTTTCCATGACACAAATCCAGCATATTATTCCCCTGCCTAAAAACACCAATAGCTTCCTGCCCACTAAACTCTTTAGGTCGGCTTACCAGGCATTTATTTTATGCTATCTCTCTATTCATTTCATGGTGTGATATATTTATCCATATATTCCTCTCTTCATTTATACCTTATTTTCAGATACTTGAACTTGCTCTGCTCTCTCTGAGCCCCAGCTTTCCCTTATGTTGTTCCTTCTACCTAGAGGACCTCTTCCCCTGTTACCTGATTAGCTTCCAGTCAATCATCCTTAAGTTTTCTGCTTAAATGTCAGACTTTCCAAGAAGCCTTAGTACAGTGCAGTGGCAAACAGTACAGGCTCTGGAGCCACCCTGCGTAGGTCTAAATTCCACTACCACTGCAACTTCTCTGTGTCTCAGTTCCCTGATCATAAAATAGAGATGATGATGATGATGGCCTCACAGAGTTGTGAGAATTGAATTACTGGAATAGTACCTAGAACATAAATGCTCAATAAACATTAGCTATACAGAAAAGCTTTCTTTGGATCTCCTTGGACGAGTTAACTTTGCCAGCACCAACACAGTACACTGAATTGCCTTCATTACAGCACTAATCACACTTGACTATCCTCACTCAATTACTCTGCCATGTCCACCTGATTTTTTTTTTTTTTTTTAAGATTTGAGAGACTATAGACCCTGAAAAACAACCTGAGGGTTTTGGAGGGGCGGTGGGTGGGAGGTTGGGGGAACCAGGTGGTGGGTATTGGGGAGGGCACGTATTGCATGGAGCACTGGGTGTGGTGCAAAAACAATGAATACTGTTACACTGAAAAGAAATTAAAAAAAAAAAGATTTTATTTATTTTTTTGACAGAGAGAGAGAGGGAGACAGCGAGAGAGGGAACACAAGCAGGGGGAGTGGGAGAGGGAAAAGTGGGCTTCCTGCCAAGCAGGGAGCCTGATGCAGGGCTCGATCCCCAAACCCTGGGATCAGGACCTGGGCCAAAGGCAGAAGCTTCACGACTGAGCCACCCAGGTACCCTGACATTGATTTTGAGGACAGGGGCCATATCTGATTTTCTTACCACTAACCCCAGTTTCTTTCTTTTTTTTTTTTTTTTTTAAAGATTTTATTTATTTGACAGACAGAGATCACAAGTAGACGGAGAGGAAGGCAGAGAGAGAGAGAAGCAGGCTCCCTGCTGAGCAGAGAGGCCGATGCGGGACTCGATCCCAGGACCCTGAGATCATGACCTGAGCCGAAGGCAGCGGCTTAACCCACTGAGCCACCCAGGCGCCCCTAACCCCAGTTTCTACTTCAGTGTCTAGTTCAGAGGAGATATCCAGTAAATGAACTGAACATTGATTTTAAAAATAAAGAATGAGATGACAAGCAACAGACTGGGAGAAAACTATTTGCAAAAGACATATAATAAAAGGCTGTTATCTAAAAGAACACAAAGAACTCTTAAAATTCAACAATAACAAACTGATTTTTAAATATAAGCAAAAGATCTGAACAGACACTTCACCAAAGAAGTGGTGGATGGCAAATAAGCACATGTAAAGATGTTCAACATCATGTATTAGGGAACTGCAAATTAAACAAAATGAGAAATACTGCATACCTATAAGAACAGTGAAAACCTGGATGTCAGTGGGGCTCAGCAGGTTAGGCTTCTGCCTTCAGCTCAGGTCATGATCTCAGAGTCCTGGGATGGAGCCCTGCATCAGGCTCTCTGCACATCAGAGAGCCTGCTTCCCCCTCTCTCTCTCTGCCTGCCTCTCTGCCTGCCTGTGATCTCAGTCTGTCAAATAAATAAATAAAATCATTAAAAAAAAAAAAAAAAGAATAGTGAAAATCCAAAACCCTGACAATACCAAATGCTGGTGAAGATGAGGAGCAATAGGAACTCTGGTGGAAATTCAAAATTGTACAGCCACTGTGGAGGACAAAGCGGCAGTTTCTCACAAAACTAAATACACTCTTGTCATATAATCCAAAAGTCATACTTCCTGGTATCCACCCAAATGAGCTGAATTTATTTACACACAAAAACCTGAATATGGATATCTACCCCAGCTTTATTCGTAATTACCAAAACTTGGTAGCAACCAAAAAGTCCTTCAGTAGGTAAATGGATAAACTGTAATTCATCCAGAAAACAGAATATTCAGCACTTAAAAAAAAAAAAAAGGCATATCAGACCATGAAAAGGCTACATAATGTACAGTTCCACTTAGACGGCATGCTGGAAAAGCAAAACTATAGAGACAGATCAGCAGTTGCCAGGGATTGGGGGCAGAGAGGTGAGAGGGAAACAAGCAGAGCACAGATTTTAGGGCAGTGAAACTATTCTGTATAATACTATAACTGTGGATATGTGCCACTGTACATTTGGGATACACCCACAGAATGTAGAACACCAAGAGTGAACCTTAACATAAACTATGGACTTTGGATGATAATATGTCAATGTGGTTTCATCAACTGGAACAAAAGCACCACTGTGGTGCAGGATACTGATAGTGTAGAAAGGTGGGGACTGGCAGAGGGAAATATATGCGAACTCTCTGTAGTTTCTGCTCAATTTTGTGGTAAATCTCAAACTGCTCCCCCAAATGGTGTATTTTTTTTTTCACAGTCTATTTTTAAAAAATCTTCTGTTGCTTTAAAAACATCCTTTGAATAGTTCTACTCTATGCACTGAGCTACAGAAAACAATTTTAAGGGCACCTGCGTGGCTCAGTGGGTTAAAGCCTTTGCCTTTGCTTCAGGTCATGATTTCAGGGTCCTGGGATCGAGTCCCGCATCGGGCTCTCTGCTCAGCAGGGAGCCTGCTTCCCACCTCCCTCCTGCCTGCCTCTCTGCCTACTTGTGATTTCTGTCTGTCAAATTAATACATAAAAACTTTTAAAAAATATGTGTATATATATAAAAAACTATTTTAAGACTCTAGATCAGCCTTTCTCCAAGGCTGCTAATCTAACTCAGAGAAAATCTAAATGACTGTTCTCTTAATTCTCCCAAGAATGAACATAGGAGAGAAATTAATTCATTGCATATAGTGGGTGCTTTAAATGTTTGTTGCCACCTTACACTTACTAACTTCCTTTTGTGTGTGTGAGTGTACAAGAAGCTTATTGGGGAGTACTCCTGGAAACAACATCTATGAGGCATCAAGGAGACAAGACCATGTGGTGGAAGAAGCTAAACTGCAAGACTGCACTGCAGTCACAAAAAAGATCTCAGCTGATCCCACAAGGAGTCTTGGAGCTATGATGGCCCTTCAGAGTTACACAGAGATGAAACAAGGGTGCTACAGATCTTCCTTTTCATGTGTGTCATTACTCCAGGGCTAATTTTTTTTCTTTTCTTAAGTTCCAGGGCTCCTTCAGCATGTGCTTGGACCTTACCTTGGACAAAATTCACATACACTTTCAATTTTATTTTAACAATCAAACTAACATGACTGATGCTTTATTTCTGTTTCTAGCTCAACCCTGCAAATAATCCATTTAAAAACCAAAATATCTAATAAGAACACATACAATATAAACAGAATTAAAATAATAAATGATTAAAGATAGCCAAAGCTCAAAAATGTTTACCTAAAGAAAATCCTTCACCTTTATTACTTCATCGCTCAATAACAATTAAAAAGCAAAGTAATTTTCAGTTTACAAAGTAATTTCAGATATCTTTTTAATTTCCCCAACCCCCAACTAGATTATCCTCCCTGCTACTACGTGTTTCCTAAATACCCTATACACCTTCCTGTTACAATGATCATACTTAAAATAATGTGTTCAACGTCTGTCCTCCCTCATCTACTCACACCATGTGAGCAGAAATTAGGTGTGTCTGTTCTCCACAGTGAATTTTGTACCTACCTTTGTGCCTGCCACATAGCAGGCACTCAATGAATGTTTAGTGACTAACTGAAGTTTCCCCAAAATGATAAACTAAACTCTTTGTATCTCACTGGTAACTTCATTATCTAAGCACTTACATGTCTACCTACCAAGAACAGTATATAAATTGTTAAACCACTACAAAAGATACCCCATCACGCTTTCAGAAAACTTACCAAAACTGACCAGACTTAGTTTAAATAGTAAAATGTGAAGTTTTCTTTCACATACCAACTGCATAACTCACAGAGCTCGCTGGCCCTTCTGAGATGGTATACTTTTTGAGGGCAGGCCTTAAAGGGGTTAGCATTCTCTCTCCACCCTTTCAGAGCCAAACTTCTTGAAAATAATGTAATCATCAATTACTGCCTCATCTCTATCTTCTTTACTCACAGCAAACTGGCTTTCACACCCACTATAACACTGAATCCAGTTTTTTCAAAGTCACTAACAACCTTGTTATAGCTAAGTCCAATGGATAAATTTTGGTCCTTCTCTTAACAATGTTGACACTGCTTTTGATTTTTCAGTCTTTTAGGTGTAACCACAGAAATTTACTACTCAGGAGTTCCTGCTATGACTTCAAGTCTGTGTTCATGTAGTAAACTACCATAAGTGTTTAAAAAAAAAAAAAAAGCTGGATTCTAATTCCCTACTTTACCCTTACAAACCCACTCAAAACCTAAAGTAGTAAGAATAATTTTAACCTACTCCTCTCCCCACCCCACCATCTTTGAAAACTAAGTGAGATATAGGTAAGGAGAAGGACAGCATGAGGGTCTTTTTGCTTCTTAACTCAAAAATAAAAAGGCAAGAATAAGCTATAAAATCTTTCCAAGTTCTGGGACACCTGGGTGGTTCAACTGGTTAAGCATCTGCCTTCAGCTCAGGTCATGATCCCACAGTTCTGAGATGGAGCCCCGTGTCCAGCACCCTGCTCAGTAGGAAGCCTGCTTCTCCCTCTCCCCTCTGGCCACCACGCACCCCGCTTATGCTCTCCCTCTCTCTCTCAAATAATAAATATCATTTTAAAAAAACTTTCCCAGTTCTAATGAAAAAGATAAATAATATGTAATTAAAATCACCTTTCCTTATTTTAACATACATTTTATAGTAATAAAATGTATATTACATTTTTGTACTTAAACTAAATAACTTACTTTAACCTCTTTGACAAAATATGGTAGCTTTTAATCATGACTAGAAATGTCATGACATTGGTTATAATATTAAAAACACACTCAATTTACTTCATTTTAAAAACAGACAAGGCCCTTAGTAGACACACTAGCAGGCAGAATAATTTTACAGAATTCATCTCATACAATAAATCTTTTAGAACCATCAAAATTGGCTCTCTTTCTTCTTTCAAAAGAAATTAAAATTTGCATGCAAATTACACAGTTCAATCTTATTTGTTAATGATAGGGCATGGACTCTGAAAAATGCCATGTTCCTTCACACCAGTTTCACAGCTTCTGAATCGTGATTGTTATGCCTCCCCATGTGGCAATGAATACAAAAACAGGAACATTCAAATGCCCTTGAAAAGGGTTGCTTCACTCTCCACATAAAGTATATCTTTGGTATCTTAATTAGTCAACAAATCAATTTCAAATGCAAATGAATATAAAATAATACTCATAATTCAGATTGATATCCCCACAAGAATGTTAACTAATTGCAAATGCCTACCTATTTTCCTCTTAATGTGTTCTCTAGTTCTTTACTGTAGACATAAAATACCACCTTCATTAAACAGATGACATTGAAGAGCCCCCCAAAGATGAAAGACTTTGCTCAAGGGCACATATCAGGTCAATACTGGAAATAGAACTTGGAAACCAAATGCAAGTCATTTAACTTACATTCCAATAATTTAAGATATCTTTTCTTTAAAGATATAAAGATACTTATAAAATGTATCATCTTAATTATTTTTAAGTGTGTGGTTAGCTATGTACACATCGTTAACAGTTCAAGATAATCTTTTAATAGATTATAATCTATTATTAAAAATATATTTTATGGAATTGTATCTTCCTAAATAATCCATGGTTAGCTACAGAACCAATTTTCTAAAATTTCAAGAGTAGGGATTTTGGATAAGCTATTTGACTTTATGACATCACCGATGTATAAATGTTGGGGTTCAGAGCTGATGGCCAAGAAAGAGTTCTTGAGATGTCTTCAGTGCAAAAGGGTGATTTTAGTAAAGCACAGAGACAGGACCCATGGCAAGAAAGAGCTATACTGGCGCTATGACGGATGACTAGCTTCTGAGGCGCTAGCCATTGTTAGGGAAAGGTCACTTATTACTATCTAGTAAAACCTTCGTCATGAGACCCTTCAGATGTATATTAGTAGGCCATATTCTTAGAGGATGATTGCAAACATGTATCTTCGTGGTAAAGATAAAGGAAGTTTCCAAAGGAATTTGTATGTGTAAAGAAGACTTACAGGATCCTGGAGGTCAGGATAATGTTAATCATAGAGGCAGCTGAGTTCCTAGAGGAAGGTCACTCTACCTGTTTCAAGGACTTGTCGGTAGACTGTAGGCAATAAGAAAATTTAATTTTCTTCTTTTGGCTTTGTTTTCCACATCATCACAAGAAAACAGGAGCCAGAAGGGACTCCCACTATAGAAATATATGACAACTTGAGAGCATCAGAAAATTTAAGATAGTAGGGCACCTGTGTGGCTCAGTCAACCAGCCAGCTTTTGATTTCAGCTCAGGTCGTGATCTGAGGATCCTGGGATTGAGCTCCATGTTGGTCTCTGCACTCAGCAGCAAATCTGCTTAAGGATTCTCTCTCTCCCTGTGCCCCTACCCTACCCATACAAGCTCGGGGGCACATGTACTCTCTCTCATAAATAAATAAATATTTTCTAAAAAATGTTATATTAGTGGATTTTAACATACTAACGGATCCATAATAAATAAATAAATAAGCAATAAGGAAATGTTTTTCCTTAAAATGGAATGCTAATAAATGTAGAAAGAATGATGGAATTAGAAAAATTACCATTTTATACCACAGTAATAATTTCTCTTAAGAACGATCTATGTTAAGACTACTGGGTGAACTGCTATTCTACATAGTACTAGAAGTCCTAGCCTCAGCAATCAGACAACAAAAGAAATTAAAGACATCCAAATCAGCAAAGAAATCAAACTCTCACTCTTTGCAGATGATATGATACTTTATGTGGAAAACCCCAAAGACTCCACTCCAAAACTGCTAGAACTCATACAAAAATTCAGTAAAGTGTCCGGATATAAAATCAATGCACAGAAATCAGCTGCATTTCTATACACCAAGAACAAGACAGAAAAAAGAAAAGTTAAGGAGTCGATCCCATTTACAATTGCACCCAAAACCATAAGATACCTAGGAATAAACCTAACCAAAGAGGCAAAGAAGCTGTACTCAGGAAACTATAAAGTACTCATGAGAGAAATTGAGGAAGACAGAAAGAAATGGAAAAACGTTCCATGCTCATGGATTGGAAGAACAAATACTGTGAAAATGTCTATACTACCTAAAACAATCTACACATTTAATGCAATCCCAATCCAAATACCATCAATTTTTTTCAAAGAAATGGAACAAATAATCCTAAAATTTATATGGAACCAGAAAAGACCTCGAATAGCCAGAGGAATGTTGAAAAAGAAGATCAAAGTTGGTGGCATCACAATTTTAGACTTCAAACTCTATTAAAAGCTGTTAATCATCAGGACAGTATGGTACTGGCACAAAAACAGACACATAGATCAATGGAACATAATAGAGAGCCCAGAAATGGACCCTCAACTTTATGGTCAACTAATCTTCGATAAAGCAGAAAAGAATGCCCAATGGGAAAAAGACAGTCTCTTCAACAAATGGTGTTGGGAAAACTGGACAGCCACATGCAGAAAAATGAAACTGGACCATTTCCTTACACCACACATAAAAATAGACTCAGAATAGATGAAAGACTTCAACATGAGACAGATATCCATCAAAATCCTTGAGGAGAACACAGGCAGCAACCTCTTCAACCTCAGCTGCAGCAACTTCTTCCTAGAAACATTGCCAAAGGCAAGGGAAGCAAGAGGAACATGAGGCTATTGTGACTTCATCAAGATCAAAAGCTTTTGCACAGCAAAGGAAATAGTTAACAAAACCAAAGGACAACTGACAGATGGGAGAAGATATTCACAAATGACATATCAGATGAAGGGCTAGTACCCAAAATCTATGAAGAACCTAGCAAACTCAACACCCAAAGAACAAATAATCCAATCAAGAAATGGGCAGAAGACATGAACAGACATTTCTGCAAAGACATCCAGAAGGCCAACAGACACAAGAAAAAGTGCTCTACATCACTCGTTCGGCATCAGGTAAATACAAATCAAAACCACAATGAGATACCATCTCACACCAGTCAGAATGGCTAAAATTAACAAGTCAGGAAATGGCAGATGTTGGCAAGGATGCGGAGAAAGGGGAACCCTCCTACACCGTTGGTGGGAATGCAAGCTGGTGCAGCCACTCTGGAAAACAGTATGGAGGTTCCTCAAAAAGTTGACAATAGAGCTACCCTAAGACCCAGCAATTACACTACTGGGTATTTACCCTAAAGATACAAATGTAGTGATCCGAAGGGGCATGTGCACCCAAATGTTTATAGCAGCAACGTCCACAACAGCCAAACTATGGAAAGAACCTAGATGTCCATCAACAGATGAATGGATAAAGAAGTGGTATATATACACAATGGAATACTATGCAGCCATCAAAAGAAGCAAAATCTTGCAATTTGCAATGACGTGGATGGATCTAGAGGGTATTATGCTGAGCGAAATAAGTAAATCTGAGAAAGCCAATTATCGTATGATCTCCCTGATATGAGGAATTTGAGAGGCAGAGCAGGTGGGGGCGATCGGGGGAGTAGGGAAGGAAAAAATGAAACAAGATGGCATGGCGGGGGAGATAAATTACAAAACAAAGAGGGTTGCTGGGGAATGGGGGGTAGGAACAGGGTAGCTGGGTTGCGGACAGCGGGGAGGGTATATGTGCTATGGTGAGTGCTGTGAAATGTGTAAGTCAAATGTGTTGACTCACAGACCAGTATGCCTGGGGCAAATAATACATTATGTGTTAATTAAAAAAAAAAAAAAAAAGACTAGTGGGTGAAAGCCTGAGAGAAACAAATGATTTACATAATCTCAATATATCTCCCTCCAAATTAGTTTAAAATCACAAAGAAGTAGTTACTTGTTAGTGGGAAAACCTGGTGAACAACACTTAAGCCAAGTAAAGTTAACACCACCGATAATGGGATAAATCAGTATTATGAGCCTCCTAACATGATGCGCTGAGAACACGTATCACTTCTGCAAAACTCCTGCCAAAATAACATGAGGAAACACTAGACAAACCTAAATTGGAAACAGTCAACAAAAAAGACCTGTACTCTTCAAAAATGTCAATGCCATCAAAGCTAAAGAAAGGCTGAGGGGCTTTTCCAACAAAGACTAAATGAGACATGAAAACTAAATGCAAGGCATGATCCTGGACTACCCTAAACCAAACTGCTAGAAAAATTGCTACAAATGATATTAATGTGACAACTGGCAACATCTGAATGTCTACAGATTTTATAACAGTATTGTATCATTGTTAAAGTTCCTGACTTTGCCAATTTTACTGCGGAAATGAAAGATGAACCTCCTTGTTCTCAGAAAATACACACCGACTTACTTAAGAATAAGGGGCATGTCTGCAAAACATTCTCAAATTGTTCAGAAAAATAACAAGGGGCACCTCGGTGGCTCAGCTGGTTGAGTGGCCAACTCCTGGTTTCAGCTCAGGTCATGATCTCAGCTCCACAAATGGGATCCTGAATGTGCACATTTTCTCTCTCTCTCTCTCTCTCCCTCCCTCTCACACACAAGCTATCTCTCTCAAATAAATAAATCTTTTTAAAAAGGGGGAAAAGATAAATAATAAGTATATATGAAAAGAGAGAAAGCAAATAAGCCAAACTGTTAATAGCTAGTAAAACTGAAAGGGTTTTGAGAATTATGTACACTATTCTTAGAGCTTTCCTGTAAGTTTGAAGTTATTTCAAAATTTAAAAAGTTAAATATGTATGGGTATTTATGGATCTATTTTAGAAGTGTTCCCACCACTTCCTTATATTCTTGAAATTCAACTCTGAAACATTCTTATGACCTTAGAGCAACTACTCTACTTAGCTTGATTTCATATTTTCAAAATAAGTCAAGGTCAAACTTCTTGGCAAACCACAATAAAGATTTGGAAATACTGTGAATGTCTATCGGTAAATTGTGTTGATAAGAATTACTTAAGCTGGGGCGCCTGGGTGGCTCAGTGGGTTAAAGCCTCTGCCTTCGGCTCAGGTCATGATCCCAGGGTCCTGGGATCGAGCCCCGCATCGGGCTCTCTGCTCTGCAGGGAGCCTGCTTCCTCCTCTCTCTCTCTCTCTCTGCCTGCCTCTCTGCCTACTTGTGATCTCTGTCTGTCAAATAAATAAATAAAAATCTTTAAAAAAAAAAAAAAAGAATTACTTAAGCTAATCATTCCATTTTTTCCGTTAGATTTAAAAAACATCTGAGTCTTAAACTGCCCCCAACTAAAATTATTTCATTTTTTTAAAGATTTTATTTATTTTAGAGAGAGAGAACACAGTGGGGGTGGAGGGCAGAGAGAGAAGGAGAAGCAGACTCCCGGTGAGCAGGGAGCCAGACATGAAGCTCAATCCCTCCACCCTGGGATCATGACCTGAGCCAAAGGTAGATGCTTAACCAACTGAGCCACCTAGGCGCCAAATTATTTCACTTATGCCAGACTCCTAACCAGTCCGCAAAACTACTTTCTAATTACTGTGTAGCTATTTTTCTGCCAGTCTGACACTGATAGGTGAATTACCCCAAATCCATGACTTTAACTTGTTTATGTCTTTATCTTCTGAGGAAAAAAATCTCCTGAGAGAAAGAATGAACACTGCCTTGAAGGATGGAGATTTGAACTTTTACAAGGAAGAGGGACACACGAGATTTTTTTTTTTTTAATGAAACAAGGAATACACAGAAAAAGAGCCTACTGACATCTAGGAATATTGCCAGCTATGTCTCAGAGAGAAAATCTCCGTGGGATGGGAAAATATGCATGCATAAAACCACCTGCAGGAAAAGTACAAAACGTCAGCAAGGTTTCTGACCCAGTTTAACAATCTTGTTTTTCAGTTAGCCTAATTGTAAACTGGAAAACTTACACAATTCACCATATAAATTGTTATTTGACTTGTAATTGATCAACCTCCAAATACTACTGTCCCACAGCATAAAGACAAAGATATACTTTCCATCTGTATTTCCCACAAGAGAGAAATGTGGTAAACTCATGATTTGTCACAAAAGAAAGCATCGAAAACTCATCCACTATCAAGAGTTCCCTGGCTCTTTGGCCAACAATCTACTACTGCAGTATAAAAAGATGCCTGCCTTTTAAAACTGGCTAAAGCTGTCAAACTGGATGACTGACTTTACACTACATTCACCTATACTCAGCACGGCCCCAAAAGCCAGGGAGCAGAGCAAGTTTCCACAAAACCTCCCCTTCCAGCCTCCGTCCCCCAGATTGTGAGCGGATACCAGCAGCCACGACGGGCCCAGAGAAAAGGTTTTAGAATTCAAACTCTTTCCCAACTTTCCCAGAGGGCATCCCAGCAGCGACATTTTCCTCCCTCCATTAGTGATTCCCCGGGATGTGGCAGCCTGCTCCCAGCCAACACAGAGAACCTGGCGGCCTGGTAGAGAGCAGAGTAAACCCAGAGCACGGAGTGGGGGTGGGAAACAGACGCTCAGCCTCTAATTAAGGTCACTTTGACCTCGGACTTCGCCCCCGCCCCCAACGCAAGCGACCCGGAAGGAGTTCACAGCAGGCTCCAGAACCCCGAGCCCGAGCTACAGACCCGGCTGGGCCTGCCTGCGGTAAGGTCGGTCAGGTCCGTGGGAGACGGTGACCTTCGCCAAGACTCACGGGGACGGCACACTGAGGCTGGCCCGTCACCGGGCTCGGCCCACCCCTCCGGGACTCACCGCCCGCCGTAGCTGCCCTGGAGCCGCAGCTCGGAACATGGTCTCCGCTCCCGTCCGCCTCGCAGCAACGTCAGTCTTCCAGCAACCCACAGCCGAGCGCAGCTGGGCCGCCTCTGCGAGTCACTATAACGCTCGCGAGACGCGCGAACGAGAGCGGTTCGGAACGCCTCAGGCAAGAGCACGAGTTCACGGTTTCTGTCTGCCCATTGGGCAGTCGCGCAGCCAATGGGGATGGCGGAAAGTTAGGGACCAGACTTAGAAGTAGGGCAAAGGTGAGACGTTCCTCTGAGAGTCCGCGGGAGAAGTGCGGCGGGAGAATGCCTGGCGGAGCTGGTCATTTGCAGATTACGGTGGCCCAGAAGGCCTCTCCGCCGCACAGTGGGCACCGTAGTTACCGAGAACTTAACCCCTGGGATGCTGACGTCACTTTCCTGGCTTCCCGGCCCTCACACTCCTGTATCTTTTGCTCGCTCATTTGTTCACACATAGCACTACACTTGTAACGTGCTGAACACATTTTCCAGGTCAGGGGATTATAATAAAAGGATGCATGAGATGCTGACCTCACCAGACTCTGAAGGAAACAATCGTTCCTTCATGGAAAGAGGGATCTGCCAAGCTGTTGCTATTTGAGCTAGGTTCTTGGAAAAAAAATAACCGTGTGGGCAAAAACCCATAAGGGGAAGGTTCAAGGACAGGGATATGACTGTGTGCCGCCCACAAAAAGAGGCAAAATGGCTGGAACAACAGATTGGGCAAGGCCTTGAAAGTGGGTGACTTGGGGCCCACCCTGGCCCTGTCCTCTCCCCACTCTGTCACTGGGCACACCACCCACATCCTGGCTTCAGGGCCTTTGGCTGCCAAATCTCTCCTGACCTTTGGATCCATGTATATATGGGCATCTTCTCGGGAAGTCCTGCAACATCTCAAACCCATGCAATTGACTGCATTCCCATCTCGATTTAATTCTCCTGTATTCCCTTTTTTCAGAAATGCTTTCCACCTCCACTCATCTGCTCAAGCCAGAAACCTAGGGGGACCATCCTTGACTCCTTTCTCCCTTTCATTAGCTTATCCTACCAGTCACTAAGTTCTAGCAATTCCACTCCCAAACAGCTCCCAAATCCATCTAAGACTCTCTTCTACCCCACTCTGTGTTTGAATTGCTCTAGTTACCTTCTTTCTGTTCACCCAGCTTCTATTCTTCACCCTCCAATCCACTTCCCACTGCAACCAAAGGGCTCTTTCAAAAGAGTAGATTGGTGATGTTACTCCCTTGTTGAATACACTTCAGTGCCACTACCATGGGCTTTTAAGATAAAATGCAAACCCCTTAACATGATGTATAAGCCCTACGTGAACTAATCCTTTCCTTTCTCTTGAGCCTTGTCTTCCCCCGACCCTCATCCCCCATGGCCATACACACCTTCCTTCACATCCTCCAATGCCCTACCCACTCTGCCTTCCCACTCTCTTCTTCCTCATTCTACCTTTACTCCTTCAACTGTTTAATAACTATTCATTTTTGAAATTTTGGCTTGGACATTCCTTCCCCCACTAACTCTGAATGAAATACCTCTCACATGTGCCCCTATCTTCACCTGTACTTTCCCTATATTGACAATTGTCATATGGGTTGTAATGACCTGGTTACTTCTTTGTCTCACCCATCCGACTGTAAGGCCTACAAAGGCAGAGGGTATGTCCTACCTCTTTTCTTTTTTATTGTGTCTTCAACACCTTCCACAGTGCCTGGCTCATAGTAGGCATTCGATCAGTGTTTGTTAAATAAATCAACAAACCAAAAAAGGACTTGTTAAAAAAGTCTGAACTTTACCATAAAATGTTTAGGCAGGGGAGTGATATGTTTGAAAATGGTCTCAATTCCCAATTTATCAACCACCTATCTTTACACCACTTTTCCATCCTAACTAATAAATCCCACTGGCTTTACCTTCAAAAGATCTCTAGAAATCAATAACTTCTACCAACACCTCTTTATTCCTCTACCACTACCACCTTCCCTATCTTCTCTCACACAGATGACTGCAGGAGCATCCAATCTGTTCTGTGTATCCCCTGGCCTCCTGCATTTTCTTCCCCAAACAGCAAACTGAATATCCCCTCTTCTGTTACTGTGCCCCAGACACAGGCCTTGCTGCTCTTGAACTCACCAAGTGGCTCCCATCTTAGGGCTTTACACTTTGGTTGTTCCCTTTGCCTGAAATGCACTTTCCAGAGGATCCACATGGCTCTTTTTATCACTTCATTCAGATTGCTGCTCAAAACCCACATTTTCAGAAAGACCAACCTTGACAACTTGGGCTAAAATAGCACCCTCCTCTCTTATTTGATTTTTCTGCTTGGCATTTGTCACCACCTAATAGGATACACATTTTTGTTCATTTGCTTATTGCTGATCTACTTGCATGGGAATGTAGGTTCTCTGGAGCAAGAACTTTGAGTCCACAAACATTCTTAGGACCCTGTGCTCAGCTTTTGCTTTTTCCTCTTTCCTCTTTCTCATGTCTAGTCCACCTTTAACACTCCACTCAGGGGCCATTTCTTCTGTAGGGTCTTCCCTGATCTTCCAGGATAAATGATTCCTTCCCTCTTCATCCTCCCAGTTCTGTGAACAATGAGGTGAGAACTTAGCTTGAACATCTACATGCAACCACGTAGATGATGTCTGTCTGTACCCATGAGGAGACTGGAGCTTTTGGACGCCCCCTCTCCCCCAGTGAATCGTCTGTGGAAGGGACAATTTAGTATTCCACTTATCCCTGCATTTGCCTCCAAATCTGGTCCCCAGCTCAACTCATCTGAGTCCTGTGGAAGTGGAAGGAAGAGGGAAGAGTCAGTAAAAACTGAAAGGGATATTTAACTAAAAACCATGTCAAAGATAGGTACACAAACTAACCTCCTTCCATGCCTCCCCACCCATGACAAAGCAAAACACAAAAGCGGGGAGAACATTCCCCAGCCTCACCCCCATGAGACAGCTTTGTCACCTTCCAGGCTGCGTGAATCAGCATCATCTGTGTTCTCAAGGCATAATACCCGTGGAGTAGAGTGTTTCCTAGCAGAGCAGAGCCAGAGCAGAGGAGAAGGCTGAAAACTGCCAAAGTCTGCGATAACAGACAAGACCTGTTCCTGAGCACACATGAGACACCCCCTAAGGATTTTGTGGGGGTTGAGGGGGGTGCGGAGGAGTTTTATATTTACATGAAGGTCAAGTACTACCAAAATGTGAACACTATATTGGAAGATCTTCTGTATACATATTTGGGTGTCTGTCCTTCCCACTCAGTTATAAGATGCTTTGGTAGTGAGACCTACAGTTTTTACTACTTGGTTCATGTTTGTGGATGTTTAGTGAGCAGAAAAGGAAGAGATGGGTGGGGGAAAGGGAGGGTAGATATACCAGTCAACCATGGAAGGCCTACTCCAGTCTATTTTGGAAAACGTGTCATTATCTTCTTTCCTCTCCACAGGCCAGCTTCAGGAGCACTCCTCTAGGTTCCTGATGGGAACTTAGAAGAGGAGGGTTAGTGGGACAAACTACAGACCCAGCTACTGCACCTGTCCGGGGGCCACAACTCATACTCATTGTCTCCCTCCTTGTTTTCAATCCTAAATTCCCCTCACCTTCAAGTAGCAGCTTCTCTGGTCTTGGTGGCTTACCTGAAGATCTGAGCCCTTGACCGCCACAAATTCTCAGGGGCTTGGGGCTGCTACACTTGTCCATTTATTGCCAAAATTGAGCAAGAGAGTACTGAGAAGCACCCAAGTAGATCACTCTTGGCCAAGACGATGACTCTTCTTGCCTGCTGGTCCCCACAGACAAAGTGCTCAGGGAGCAGCTGTAGCTTATAGTTCAATAGGACTCTTTCTGTGTCCTCTTGTGGAAGATTCCCCCTCTGGGGAGAAATACCTCTAACCCTGCCAAGCCCAGAGTTGTGAGATTTGGAAGCCCAAATTCTACAAGTGCCCCCTGAGAGTGATGGTAGTACGTCTCCCCTGCTTCTACCCGGTGGTTACTGGGCCCATGTATTCTTCTGACTGGAGACACAACACCATATAAAGGTCTTTGATGTAAGATGTACTTGGCATCCTGGAAGATGAACCCCATCTTCATAAATTATTGCCTCCAAGATGACACTTCACGTGGGCCTTCAGGAGGCCATTCTGATGCCCTATCAGGCCAGCACCTTCTGGGTGGTCCAGTCTATGAAGAGATGAGTGAATCCGATGATCATGGACTCCTTCCTGAACCTCCGCTTTGGTGAGTGGGGTCCCTGATCTTACATGATGTTATGTGAGATCTTGTGCTGGTGAATGAAATATTCTAAATGCCCCCTGCATAGTGGTACTGAATAGGATCTTGTGGGCAGGAAAGGCAAACAATACCCAGAATATATGTCAATTCCTGCCAGGATGAATCACGGCTCCTCCAGGATGGAAGGGGTTCAGTGTAGTCAACTTGCCACTACAAGGCCAGCTGGTCTCCTGGAGGACTGTTTTTATACTGGGGACACATTCAGCAGCAACTAGAGCTAACCGTAGTCCTTGTAAGTGGGAGCCCATGCTATATCTGCCACTGTGGCTACTTCATTCAAGTGTCCTTAGTGCCAGCATTGGGTGGCTGATGAGGGAGATTGGCTAAGTTCAACTGACCAAGTGAATTTTGCCTTTCTTAGTTACTTAATGCCTCTTCTAAGGTGGATGCTTTCTGGTGGGTCTTAACATGTGATCTTCACACTCTAGGGCACCTGGCTGGCTTTGTCAGTAGAGCATGTGACTCTTGATCTTGGTCATGAGTTTGAGCCCCACGTTGGATGTGGAGACTATTTAAACAAAGATCTCTATACCCTGTAGCAACTCCCATACATCTTATCCATCCTTGTGCCTCCATCCCAAACCACCTGTCCCTAATCTTCCCAAATTTCTTCTTCCAGGCCCTTTCACCATTGCTCCTGAGGTCATATATATTCTAACCTTGGGACATTTCTCTGTCCACAAAGTGGATGCCCAGGCATACCTCCTGAAGCTCTGCCCACTGACCTCTTCTTTCACCCTGTTTCTCAAGGTCACCCCTAGGGGGCTGTATCATAACTGACGTCCATTCTCAGTCACATGCTGAGGCAACTCTCCATAAACCAAATACAGGCTTTGTCCTCCTCTTGCAGCTGGTGGCAAGGAAGCCTACATAGAGCCATCAGTGTGAGCTGAGGAGGTGCTTGTCTAATGGTGGCGTGATGACCTGCTGTCTGGGCTGCCTCCTCAGGCCAGACTTGTCATCTGATCCCACTTGCGTTCAATCCCGGATGCACCCTTTCCATCAGAGGATGGATTGCTGCTCCGGCCTGATGTTATGTCTTGGTGGGTTTGATAGGGCCTGCCTCATGATGGGTAGTTCTGACATGTGGTCACTTGGTTTCTTATGATCAGGCCCAGTGGTGCACAAGCAGTTTTTTTCAAAAGGCACATAAATCTCTCCCACAGATGGCACAGCCTTGCTCCAGCACCCCAACATTGTGATTCCCAGCAAAACTTGCCATAAACTAGACACAGCATCTTTTTCTACCACTGAAAACACTGATACCATCTATACCATCCATAGAAGCATAAAGGGATGGCTTGCACTGCAGCCTGAAACTGCTCTATAAGCTTTTTCTGCCTTGAGCTCCACTGAAAGCTGGTGGCCTTTTGTGTCTCCTGGTTTGTGGCCCAGAGCAATATTCTTGGTGTGAAATATACTGTGTCCAGAATCCAAAGAGAGCTACCAGGTATTATGCTTCCTCTTCATGGTAGGAGGCAGTAATTTCTCTTTTTCTTTGGATGGAATATGTGGCATGCCCTTTACACTGGACACTTCATGATATGACAGCCCCTGAACTTTATACAATTTATGGCCCACCTTCTGGAGTATATGTGTCACACCAAGGCCTCTAATGGGTTAGCCACATTTTGTCCATCAGGCTGAATTAGTATGATATCATCAATGAAATAGATTCAGTGTGATGTTCTGGGGGATGTTCAAACGCTCCTGATTTTTGCAGCCCACATTGTGACAGGCTGAAAGTTAACAAAGCTTTGGAGGAAGACCACAAATGTACCTACATATACTGTTGTATCTTTCACGTGAATACATACTGTTTCTGGGCCACTCTTCTCATAGGGATTAAAAAAGAAACCAAAAAAATCTTTAAAAAAAAAACAACTATTCATCAAGTCAATGTCTATAGGAAGTGTACTTGGGGCTGTGTTAATTTCTCCAACAGAGAGAGGAAATCTGGTGCGGGAGCTGCATAGGGCTGCTCCCTGGGTGAGTCTGTGGTAGTTTACTGCTATCCTCTAGGTTTCATCTGATTTTCACAGGGGCAATACTGGTGAATTCAACAGAAAAAGGATGGGGAGCCGTTTGATCCTTGAAGTTTGCGTTGCTGTAGGAGGCCCTCTATCTTTTATACAACTGCCTGTTTATAACTCCTTGTCTTTATTTTTTTTAAGATTTTATTTATTTCTTTGACACAGAGAGAGAGAGAGATTGAGAACAGTGGAGGGAGAGGGAGAAGCAGACCCCCTGCTGAGCAGGGAGCCCAATGCAGGACTCGATCCCAGGACCCTGAGATCATGACCCCAGCTGAAGGCAGATGTTTAATCGACCCAGGCACCTTTGCTCTTCCTCTTTAAAATAATTTCTTCTGTAAGGCCTCAAAGAAGCATAATAATTGCCCCACAATCCCATTGTGCTATTTCCTTACTTCCATGTTTCCCACGTGCCTCGTCCATTCCCTTCTGGATGCATACCATCCCAGTTCACCATCAGGGAAAGTCTTCACACCTGGACCTCCACTTTCTGCTAAGAGTTATCTGTGTTCCAGGTCCCTTCAGTGCAGGGGTCCTCAAGTGTGAGGCTAGCAAAGATGGCTCCCAAATCCCATCTCATCCCCTGCTTTCTCAGAGCACGCCTGCCCTCCTACACTCTTGCTCCTTTCTCTTGGACAAGCAGGAGGATGCTGTCAGGATCCACCCCTGTGTAAAGTGAGACAGAAGCAGAATTGGGCAGAAGGAGAGCATGGGCTGATATGCCAGCCTGAAAGTAATCCAAGGGAATATGAATTCTTCCATTATTGAATTAGAGGACAGTGCATTGTGTTTAATATGCAATAACACAGTAACATGATAGCCATGCTAAAAATAATACAATTATATTAACTAACCGCCCAACACAACATTCTCGATTCATAATAGAACAACCATCAGAAAAACTAGAAAATTTAAAAGGGAAAATATCATCTACGTGAAATATTTAAAACAGACTATCTCATTACATCAGAATTTCTTCAAAACGGTGGAGAAGACAAGTGAGCTGCAACTGAAGTTACTGAGTAGTTGGTTTGCTAGCCGAACAAGGAGGGTCATTTACTGATGGGGAATTACTTAAACTGGGCCTGACTGTAGCAGCTGACAAAATATGTCCAGAGAAAATGAACTCCTTTGCTACTGTGAGATTTGAGGGCAGAAGAGAACATGAGGAAGCAAGTCAGTAATCAATTGAGAGCCAAAGCAGATTATTTCCAGTAGCTTTCCTTGGCTTTTGATGAGTTAACATTGAAATTGTTCTCAAATGTTTATAACAGCTTGATTTATCGCAGCTCCAAACAGGAAATAAACTAAACATCTATTTACTGGCAAATATGGAACAAATCATGATCTGGTATATTCAGTTGTGCCGTGGACTGAGTTCTGTTCCCCAGAACTCATATGTTGAAGATTTAACCCCCAATTTGATATTTGAAGATGGGGCCTTTGGTAGTTTTGTGTGAAGGAGGCTCTGAGGCAGAGCTCTCATGATGGGATTAATGTTGTGTCCCTCCCCGCTGCCCCACATGATGACCCACCCAGAGAGAAGTTGGCAGTCTGCAAGCCTGGAAGAAAGCCCTTGCGAGAAGCTGACCATGCCGACACCCTGATCTCAGACTTCTAGAACTGCCAGAAAACATCTCTTTCCCTTGTTTAGGTTACCCTGTCTATGGTATTTTGTTAGGGCTTCCCAAAATAACAAAGTATGGTCTATTGCATTCACTGTAAAGCAGTGAAAAACGGACACATGGAGTGACGAGGAGCCACCTGAAAAGCACTATACTAAGTGAAATAAGCCAGACGCAAAAGACATATGATTCTATTTCTGTGACAGTTGTTGAAAGGCAACCAAAGGAAGAGAAAACAGGCGAGTGGTTTCTAGGAGCTAGGCCTGGCAAATGGGCACGAGAGAACATTCTAGGAGGATTAAAAGGTTCAATAACATGACTGCAGTATATGCAATGACTGTATACATTTACCAAAACTTAAAAAAAAAAAAAACCTGTGCATTTGAAATCGGTGAATTTTACTTGAAATTTTGTAAATTTCACCTCAATAAAGTTGTTTAAAACACATGCACACACAAACATGCACAGCAGATCACTAGCTTGAAAGCTCTGCTTCTGTAATTTACAATCAGGATGTTGGTAGAAACATAACCGAAACATTTCATTTTAAAATCTGACCCACAGTCCTCCCTTCAATCCACCTGCAAATGTTCTTGGCTTTAGCTTTATGCTTTCACTCTGGTCCAAGCTACATTCTCTCTGCCTGGGACTTTTGCAGCAACCTCCCAACCAGTCTCCAAGCCTCTGCTCTTGCCTTCACAGGCTCTCCTCAGAACCAACAGAGATGCTCTTAAAATATAAACCACATTATACCATCATCTCTGTTCAAAACCCTCCCCCATCACATTGAGGAAGAAAAATCCAAAGATCTTGCTGTGGCTTCAAATCTTTCCTTGATCTGGCCCATGCTTGGCTCTGATTTATCTCATTCCCTCCACTTTGGGTACTCTTTCTACTCTGCCTCCAACACAGAAGCACACTCCTACCTTGAGGCCTTTGCAGTTGCTGTTCACTCTGTCTGGAATGTTTTTCCGCCAGAGCTTCTGCAGAATTTGCTCCCACTCTTCATTCAGGTCTCAGCTTAAATACAACCTCCCAGAAGAGGCTTTCTTCAGTCACAGCTATGTAGACCCTTCTCCATTTTCTCCTTCTCCTAACTATGCTTTATTTTTCAGGGCAAGGGCTTTGCTCCGTTCATTACTGGATCCCTTGTGCCTGGAATAGTATCTGGCACATGTACATACCCAGTGCCTATTCTTTTTTGGATGAACAAATGAGTAGAGGATAAACAGATGAGCTTTTTCCTATGAAACCTTCTTAGACCTCCCAGCCTGCACCTTTCTCTTCCTTTCCCTCATCCCTCTGGCTTTGGTTGTCTTTGTGTTTTTGTTTGTTTTTTAACAACAGGTTTATTGAGATATAATTCATGTGCCATATAATTTACCCATTTAATAATAAAAAATTATTTTTTGTGAACTCTGAGTTGTACAACCTTCACCACAGTCAATTTTAAAATATTTTGATCACCTCAAAAAGAAACCTTGAGGGGCGCCTGGGTGGCTCAGTGGGTTAAAGCTTCTGCCTTCAACCCAGGTCATGATCCCAGGGTGCTGGGATCAAGCCCCGTAACAGGCTCTCTGCTCAGCAGGGAGCCTGCTTCCTCCTCTCTCTGCCTGCCTCTCTGCCTACTTGTGATCTCTGTCAAATAAATAAATAAAATCTTAAAAAAAAAAAAAAAAGAAAAGAAACCTTGAACTCTGGCTGTCACACCCCTGTCACCCCATCCCCCAAACCCTAAACAGTCACTCATCTACCTTCTGTCTATGGATTTGCCTATTATGAACATTTTTTGTAAATGGAGTCATATAATTTGTGCTCTTTTGTGACAGGCTTCTTTCACTTAGGATAATCTTTTCAAGGTTCATCCACATTGTAGCATGTGTCCATATTTTATTCTTTGCAATGACTGAATAATATTCTATTATATGGGTAAAGTGCATTTTATTTATCCATTCATCTGTTGGTGGACATTTGGGTTTTTTTCCACTTTGGGGCTCTTATGTATAATGCTGCTATAAACATTTGTGTGCAAGTTTTCATCTGGATACGTTTTCATTTCTCTAGGGTTAGAATTGGCAACTTTATGCCTAACCATTTAAGGAACTGCCAAACTGTTTTCCAGTGTGGCTACACCATGTTACATTTCCACTAGCAACCTGTGAGTGCTCTGATCCCCACAACTCTTCAGTTGTATTCATTGATCTATATGTGGCTTTGCTGTCTTGCCACAATACAAACATTTCGCTGTATTTCTGGGACCAGTTTGAACCTTAGGTTGTTATTGACCTTGTTAATGGTTAATGTTTAATATACGTGACACTCACTACCTCAACTGAACTGTAAACTCTTTTAGGACAGAGTCTATGTTTTGTACATATTCCCTTCATCCCATGGTGAAGTGCCAGACATGCAGCTATTAACTATTTGTTAATTGTATGAAAGAATCACAACAGAAGTTGGCAACAACTAGGAAGGAATGAAGGAAGGGAGAGAGGGAGGGAAGGAGCAGGAATTCAGAGCTACAGGGGAAGTTAAAACATAACCATTTGAAAACATAACCATGTTATAACAAAAGGTCAAACATCAAAAATCTCATTCTTCCCCTTCTTCTTGAAAAAGCAACTCATTATGAGGTTTTCCACATACAAAAGAATGAAGCTGGACCCCTTCCCTATACCATACACAAGAATTAACTCAAACTATAGACCAAAACATAAGAGCTAAAACTATAAAATTCTTAGGATAAAACATGAGTAAATTATCTTGACCTTAGTATAGGTAAAGTCATCTTAGATATGACACCAAAAGCATGAGCAACAAAAGAAAACATGGATAAATTAGACTTTATCTATATTTAAAGCTTTTGTGCTTCAAGGGACACCATCAAGAAAGTGAAAAGACATCTCACAGAATGGGAAAAATATTGGTGAATTATATATCTGATAAGGAATTGTATCCAGCATATATAAAGCACTCTTCCAACCCAATAATGAAAAAGAACCCATTTTCTTTAAATGAGCAAAGAATCTGAATAGACTTTTTCCCCCAAAGAATATATATACAAATGTCTTCTTCATGTGTCAATAAGCACACGAAAAGACACTTGACATCATAAGTCACCAGGGAGACGTAAATCAAAACCACAATGAGATAGCTTCACATGCACTAGAACAGCTATCCTCAGACAGACCATCACAGGTGTTGAGGAGGATGTGGAGAAAGTGGAATCCTATGCAGTTGGTTGGCTGAACAATCTAGCAGCTCCCCAAAATGTTAGACATAGAGTTCCCTCGGGGGCCAGCAATTCTGTTCTGAGGTGTGTGCCCAAGAGAAATGAAAATGTGTGCTCCCACAAGACTTGTACATAAATGTTCATAGTGGCATTATTCATAATAGCCAAAAAGTGAAGACGCAAATGTCCATCGACTGATGAATGGATAAACAAAACGTGATATGTCCACACAACAGACTGAGCGAGAGTTCAGTAACAAGGAAGGATGCAGTGCTGATGCATGCGACTGCATGGATGAACTTTGAGAAGATCATGCCAAGGAAAAGAAGCCAGTCACAAAACAGGACAGAGTATGTGCTTCTATTCATGAAATGTCCAGAATAGGCAAGTCTGGGAGATAGAAAGTAGAAGAGTGGTTGCCTATGGCTGAGGAGGGAATGAGTAATTGGGAGTGACTGCTAATGGGGATGTACTTTGGGTGGGGGGTAATGAATATGTCAAAATTGTGGTGATGGTGGGCAACTCTGGGAATATACTAAAACCCAATAAACTGTACACTTTAAGTGTCTAAATTGCATAGGATGTAGATATACGCACAACATAGATACACACACATCACGCATGAGGATGAGCAATGTTATGGTAAGTTCTCTCATTTATTTTCTGTTTTAACAAATCCTTTGAAAAAGGCTGTAATTTAATCATTGGTAATTACAAAGGCCTCGGACATATCTCACACACCAACTTAGACCCACCAGTGTTTCAGGACTCCAGGAGTGAACACTGCAGCTTTACCCCTTAATTTGATCTACCTAAAACCCCTCAGTTCTCTCTGTTATCCATCAATATGGCTCAAGTTTGGTGCTTCCCAGAGCCACCCTAGAATTTCTGTACAGGGGCAACAGTCTGGTTGGAAGAAAAAGAGGTCCAAGGATGTGTCTTAAAGCTGTGTTTGCCCAGTAGATCCACTTTTCCCCTTACCATTTGGAGGCTGATGGAGATTGGGTCCCAGAGAACTGCTTCTCGGGAGGTCCCCCCTCTGCTTCAATGAGGGCCACATAGAAGTGGGCCTATATTCATATTTTCAAGGTTCATCCACGTTCTCAACAAGCTGTTTTGCTAGGACATTCACTGACTTTCTAAATATAGCACATGAAAATGGTCCTACGTTTTAGCAGTGTCTGCCAACAGGACTTCTTTCTTTGTGCTAAAAATACCTACAGATGATTTTAACTGTGCCATTTTCAGATTCTCCTTTCAACTCTTCTGTTCCTTCCGACGTGTTGTCATTTCTCTATTTGGAAATCATGACCATGAAACCTCAAACATTTATGGGTTATGCAAACAGCTTCCCTTGGTATATTTTTAATAGTCACTGCTCTTATTATTACCAGATGCCAAAATCCCAAATGATAACAGAGAGACAGACTTGAAAGGTTAATATTTTTTGAGTAAGAGAAATGTGCTATTTTTGTTCTCTGAGAGATAACAGGTGTCTGACCTGAGTTTGTATCCAAGGTGTCTTAGACAGGTTCCTTGATTTCGCTGACCTCTGTATCTTCACTGGTCAGAAAGTGTTGTTAATGCCTTCCTCATAGGGTTTTTGTGAGAAATGAGTGGGATTTCATGTTGTACTAGTTATCTACTGCTGTGTAACAAATTACAAATTACCCTCCACATATAGCATCCTGAAACAACATGTATTATCTAACAGTTTCTGAGTTTGGAGGATCATAGAACGGCTCAGCTGGGTGGTTCTGGCTCAAACTTCCTCACAAGGCTACATTCAAGCTACTGACCAGGGATGCAGTTTCTGAAGACTTATATGGGGCTGGGGAATCTCTTCCAAGACCACCTGTGCAGCTGTTGGCAGGAGGTTTCAGTTCCTTACCACAGGGACCTATCTATGTGGCTTTTCCCAAAGGTAGAGATCAGAGAGGTGGATAAAGATAGAGATATCTGAGCACCTGGGTGGTTCAGTAGGTTAAGCATCTGCCTTCATTTCAGGTCATCATATTGGGATCTTGGGATCAAGCCCCATTTCGGCTCTCTGCTCAATGGGCTTCTCCTTCTCCCTCTGCCTGTCATTCTGCCTGGTTTTCTCTCTCTCTCTCTCTCTCTCTCAAGTAAATAAATATAATCTTAAAAAAAAAAGAAAAAAGGACAGAGATATGAAGATGTAAGCCCTACGCTTTTATTGCCTAATCTTGGTAGTGACCTATCATCATGACTGCCATATCCCCCCAGTGACACTCACCGACCCTAATAGAGTGTGAGAGAGGACTACACTAGGGTGAAAATAACAGGAGGCAGGGATCATTGGGGGCCATCTTGAAAGCTGTCTAGCACCTCCACCTAAGCAGGGACATCTGGACACCACTACTTCAACAACCATTTATTGAGCAGTTATATGCAGGCTCTATTCTGAGCCTAGAGGTATAAAATGGACATAGTCCTCACCCTCAAGGGCTTCCATCCTAGAAGCTCCTCATAAGTGCTTAAGAAATAGGTTTTCTCTTAATGAGAAAGAAACAAAAGTACTTTATAAAAAGAGACCTTGCCAATCAAAAGTATAGCCACAGTCCAACTAATTCCCACTTGGGAAAGTTGGGAAACCCTCCCCATATGTGACAATTACAAGATGGAAGACTCTGCACTTTTTAGTTTAGAGGCCGCAAATTTAGAGTAAGAATACCAGCTGAAGAGAGTCTAAGTGGCTCAGTCATTTGGGGTCTGACTCTCGATTTCAGCTCAGGTCATGAGCTCAGGGTCATGAGATCGAGCCCTGTGTTGGACTCCACATCTAGCGTGGAGTCTGCTTGGGATTCTCTCTCTCCCTTGCCTCTGCCCCTCTCCCTGTTTGTTCTTCCCCCACCTCAATGAATAAAGAATCCTAGCTGAAGTAATGACATCCATTATAATCATCCGTGAGAAAAAGGTGTAATAAGCAAACTGATTTTATCTACCATTGTGGAAGAGTGATTATTTTCCAAAACTATTCTTTCAGACATTGGCAGCATCTCTAGGCCCACTAATAAACAAGCTTCTAAAGTCATGGCATTCTTAGCTCCATGTGAAAGCAGCCAAGGTGGGACCTCTGTTTGGCCATGACTCATCTACTATCAATTTTGTTGATGTTTAATATAATGTGTATATACAGACATGTACAGATTATATAAGAAGATGACTTTGAGTTTAACATCATCTAGAATGCATTCTGACTGCTTCCAGTTTGTCCCAATTAGTGGGTTTTTACTCTCCCGATACTCTACTTGTGCTAAAATATTCAGATTTCAGGCTCTTAGAGGAGTCATGTATGATTCATGGGATTAATGGCAAAGGAATTTGCCTACATTATCAAGTTAACCTTGCATTTTGCTTGCCTTCATAATGCTGAAGTGAAGCTTGAGCTTTATATATAAATATTGAAGTCTTATTCTGAGCTTAATAATACATGCATATCTTTCCAATATACCCATAGATAGAAATGAATACTGAAACATTTGTTGGTGCAAAGAGCCTGCAGGTGCCCAAGAGATACCATCGGAAGTCACACTGGATGACTGTCCTTCCCTGTAATGCCCTCAGCCAGACTTTCAGGGGACCTGAAGACTCTGGTTCAGAAGCTCTTTGCTGAGCTTGCTGTCCCCACCAGTCCTGTAGAAAATACAGGAGAGGAGACTGATCCCACAGATTCAATGAAAGACACTTGTCCCATAGTCTCCTCCTCCATAGAGAAAGGGTAGGGATTATGTGTGTTATTCACAGATGTATTCTCAGTGGTTAGAAAAGGGATTTCAAGTTATCTTCATTAGGATCCCTGAGAATTAAATCATCACTTGGCCCCCAGAACTCTCCATACTCACCTCACACACATGAAACGGTAATGAGAGCCTTGGGGACAAGCAGAGAGGCCATATCTTCCACAGTGTCCACATTGCTGCTTCCCTGCTTTGTTGGTGACCCTTTTCATTCCTAAGGCCCTATCTCAGTTGCCCCCAATATTCAGCCCAAGATGAAGTTTTTAGCATTTTTTGGGCAAATGAGAAACATAAAAATGATGCAATGAGTTTTTCACAAAACTCAATGAAAAGGAATATTTATTCTGAAATGAACCTTTTCTTTTTTCCATGTTAATGTGTTTCCTTTCATTTGAAGTGATGATGCTAGATAGTAACTTTTTAAAAAATGTCTCACTTGGCAGGGGTGCCTGGATGACTGGGTCGGTTGAGCATCTGCCTTCAACTCAGGTCATGATCCCAGGGTCTTGGGATGGAGCCCCGCATCAGGTTCCCTGCTCAATGGAGAGCCTGCTTCTCCCTCTTTCTTTCTGCTCCCCCTGCTTGTGCTCTCTCACTTTATCTGTCAAATAAACAAATGAAATTTTAAAAAATAAAAATGTCTCACTTAGCAACACAGAATAGTGGCAGTCCCGTATGTTATCCCTATTGTTTTTTTCTTAGACCTTGAATTCCAAGTCTGAGAACCATTGTCATACAAGACCTGTTCAGTGCCCAGCTCATTTTTCAGGACTTCCTGATTATTGATGGCTTACTTTTCATTTCTTTATTTTTTAAAGAGATATTATTTGTTTATTTGACAGACAGAGATCACAAGTAGGCAGAGAGGCAGGCAAAGAGACAGAGGAGGAAGCAAGCTCCCCGCTGAGCAGGCAGCCCAATGCGGGGCTCGATCCCAGGACCCTGAGATCATGACCTGAGCCGAAGGCAGAGGATTAATCCACTGAGCCACCCAGGCGCCCCACTTTTCCTTTCTTTAAAAAAACAAAGTTTGGGTATTTCCCCCCTAAAGTCATAAGTATATAGTGTAGAACAGTTGGTAAATTTAAAAACTCACAAAGAAGAAAATAGACATCCTCTATAAACCCACTTCTTAGAGAAAATAAATGTAACAATCTGAAAGATGACTTTCTGTTCTATTTGCTGAGTTTGTCATTTAACTCCTTAATAAAAACGGAATTATTTTGCATAAGTTGTTTGGTAAGGTCATGATACCCTATCCTCCCCAACCTGCTCCACAATCAAGTGCTGTCTTAGCAAAACAGGTACATGAATGAGCATTTAATCCTCCCAACAACCCGATGAGATGGGTACTGTTATTATCCTCTTTGTAACTGAGGCTCAGAGAGGTTATGGTACACACCCATTTTGCAGAGCCCCTAAATGCTAGAGCCTGGATTCTGACTATGGTTGCCTGGCACTGGAGCTCAAACTGTAAAACAGTGTGAATCAGTTCACTTCCATTATGTGGATTTACCACAATTTATTTATTTTTACCTCAATTTATTTAACCAGCCTTTTACTTTTATTTATTTTTATCCCCCTCCTCTTTTTTTTCCATTTTTGGTTTTATAAATAAGGCTTCAGTGTACAACTCAAGATTAAATCTTTAGTACATTATCCGTAAGTATTTCCATGAATAGTTTCTAGCAGAAGTTATGCTGGGCCAAAGAGACCACAGAGTTTTAAGTCTTTGACAAGTTTTGCAAAATTGCATTTCGGATTGTTGTACCCCCCCCCCAACACTCCCTGGGCTAGGGTAGGGCCAGTTTTCTCACACTTTGCCAACACTGGGAATTTTGGGGTTTTTGATTTTTTTAAATCTTTGCCAGTGTGAGATGCCAAAAATGACTATTCATAATGCTTTAATTTGCTTTTCTTTCATAACTAATGTGGTGGGTACATTCTAAGGTTAGAATGATCCCCATGATCCAAACCTGTGTAATCCCCTCCCCTTGAATGCCTATGATTTGTTTCTAACAAGTACAGCAAAAGTGAATGGATTTTGCAAATGTAATTGAAGTTCTAATCAGTTGATTTGGGGCTCATGAAAAGTAGGTGGGCCTTACTTAATTAGGTGAACCCTTTAAAAGGGCATCCTCAAGGGGGCACCTGGGTGGCTCAGTTGTTTAAACATCTGACTTCAGCTCAGGTCATGATCTTAGGGTCCTGGGATCAAGCCCTTGAATCGGGCTCCCTGTCCAACAGGGAGTCTGCTTCTCCCTCTCCCTTTCCCCATGCTTGTGCTCTCTCTCCCTCTCAAATAAATAAGTAACTTTTTTAAAAGGCCCCATCAAGTTGGAAACTCAACTCAACAGAATCTCTCTCTTTCTCTCACTCTCTCTCTTGCTGCTGCTGCTGCTGGCTTTGAAGAAACAATTATTCATTTACAGGTTGCAAGTAAATGAATCCCACTACCAGTTTGGGAGCTTGGAAGCCTATCTTTCCCTAGTCAAGCCTCATATGAGAATGCAGCCTAGCCAACATCTTCATTTCAGTTCTGTAAGATCCTAAGCAGAGAACCCAGTTAAGCCATGCCCAGAATTCTGAGTAACAGAAACTGGGAAACAATATATTGGTGTTATATTAAGCTATGGAGTTTATGGTGAGACAGTAATTTTTTCATGTAATTGATCATGATTTTCTTTCTTCTTTCCAGCCCATTTTTTTGTTAGAATTCATCATTTTCTTATTTAAATCATTAATACACTAAACCTTTTTTTGTAAGGCTATCAACCCATTTGTCTGTCATAAATAATAAACAGCCATTGCATTTTCTTTTGTACAAGAAGTAAGCCTACATTTCCTTGTTTCACAAATAGGGTTAGCTGAATTGGTTGCTTTTGTTAGTTAGTCTAAGAGACCAAATCCCATATCCTCACTGGACTCCTCCAACTCTTCCTTTGCTTCCACTTTAGCTGGGGCTGTGGTCACAGAGGCGACAGCTTTGGATGCAGATGGATCCACCATTAAGTCTATGACCTTTTCAGCAAGTGGGAAGGTGTCCTCAATCTCCGCAGACAAAGCCGGGATGCACTTGTATCCATTGATGGCAGAATGGGGCACTGATGCAAGGGTGGGGTCACCTACCTGCAGACAGATCCTGGAAACATCACAGACACCCTCTAGAAAGTGCAAATGCAGTTTCCTCTGTCATGTCAAGCACTTCAGGGGTGTAAATGCTGCCATTGTCAAACACCTGCTAGATGATCAGCCCAAAGCCCAAAGGAGAAGGGGGAGATGTTCAGCATGCCCAGCAGCGTGTCTTCACTGGTTGCCACTTGGTCTCCAGTCTGAATCAGCTACACATCACTCAGGATTCCAATGGTACCCCTGGAGATTTTAGTGGTGATGCCTAAAGCTTGGAAGAAGGAGGTCTTCACAGGCCCTGACCAGTGTCCTGGGCTGGCACAGGAACTTCCCATGGGCTATGGCACCAGTGTGGGAGGCAGCTGGCACCTTGGTGGCCAGCAACAGTGATCTCAGTGAGGTCTTCCTTGGTAACAAGACCCCCCATACAGCCCCCCACACACATATGAGGCAACAGTTTCTCCAGAACTGGGTTGTTCTCCAGATGCCTTTGGATGGCCTTGTGCATCATGGTGTTCTTGCCCATCTTGTGTCTTGTGGATCTGCTTGGAGTCCATGTTGTCTGCTCTCACAGTGAAGCATTTTGGATAATCATCCAAAAGCTGGATGATCTTAAGGAAGCAGCTGGACTTCC
This sequence comes from Mustela erminea, assembly GCF_009829155.1. Classification (NCBI taxonomy): domain Eukaryota; kingdom Metazoa; phylum Chordata; class Mammalia; order Carnivora; family Mustelidae; genus Mustela; species Mustela erminea. The sequence goes on from NC_045618.1 coordinate 28,894,102, forward strand.
AGGTGACCCTGTCTTCCCTGGGCATCATGGCAGTGTGTGAGGGAGTGCCATGCAGGGTTTAAGGGCGATGTCACCCTCACAGGGATGCCTGGAAAGAGCAACTCATTGCATTCTTATGCAGTCAAATTCATTAGTCTTTCCTGTCTGGGGTCTACCTTCCTTGTGCCACTTGGAAGACCCATCGTCATCCTAAGGTTACAGGAAGAGTCACATATTTTTGTCCAGTACCTTTGTGTTTTTTGTCATTACACTTAAATCTTTAATCTATTTGGAGAAGGTTGGGGTGAATAGTGCAGTGCAGAGAGATCTGACTTAAATTTTTTTTTAATGTACCAATAATATATACTGAATAATTGTTCTGTTATTCCTCTTCTATTGAACTCCTATTAAAACAAAAGTCTGATTTGGGGGCTTCTCAATGTTATATTAAATCTACCAAGTTCTTCTTTAGTATCAAACAGTTTTCATTATTAGAACTTTATACTGCATTTGAATATCTGATAGGGAAAAGCACCCTTCATTGCTCTTCTTTTGTAAACTATCCTCACTAATTCTCACACATTTCTTTCTTCATCTTATTTTTAGAATTATTGTGTCAAATTCCATGGGCAATTTAACTATATTTGTGGTAAACCAAATTACATTTATAGATTTATACATTTAAAGAGAAATTGGAGGAAAATTGATGTCATATATATAATTCTACACTGGAACATATTTTGGTACTCTATGTGTTTTTTTGTTTTTCAATGCCCTAGTCAAGAAAGTTTTCTTCATAATGTCTTCTTACATTTCCTGTTGACTTAATGATACAGTTTTAAATGTTTTCATTTAAAATATATTAATTGTGGTATATCTTTTAAAGATTTTATTTAGGGGCGCCTAGGTGGCTTAGTCATTAAGTGTCTGCCTTCGGCTCAGGTCATGATCCCAGGGTCCTGGGATCGAGGCCCACGTCATGCTCCCTGCTCAGCGCGAGGCCTGCTTCTCCCTCTCCCACTCCCCCTGCTTGTTTCCCTCTCTCACTGTGTCTCCCTCTGTTAAATAAATAAATAAAATCTTTAAAAAGATAAAGATTTTATTTATTTATTTGAGAGAGAGAGAGCACAAGCAGGTGGAACGGCAGACAGAAGGAGAGGGAGAAGCAGACTCCCCGCTAAGCAGGGAGCCCCATGTGGGACCTAATCCCGGAACCCCAAGATCGTGACCAAAGCCGAAGGCGGACACTTAGCCAACTGAGCCACGCAGGTGCCCCTAATTGTAGTACATTTTTATAATTGCTTATTGCTAGATTATAAGAAAGATATTTATTTACTTAATTAGGCAACTGTAAATTAGCAAAAGTCTGGCAAAAATCAGTGAAAGCATTCTATAAGAATCAATTGACTATGTGGAAATTAGAATTGAAATACAATTACATATTTACAATCACAATTCAAATTACAATGTATAATTAGAATACAATTGCATATTTTATTATTTATAAGTTCTTTGCTATGCTTCCTTTGTATCAATAAATTTATAATAAACATATATATATGTGTGTGTATATATATATATATATATATATATATATACATATATATGTTCTTTCCTAAAGAGCCAGTTCTATAAAGATTTATTTGTTTGACAGAGAGAGACACAGCAAGAGAGGGAACACAAGCAGCGGGAGTGGGAGAAGGAGAAGCAGGCTTCCTGCCAACCAGGGAGCCCAATGCGGGGCTGGATCCCAAGACCCTGGGATCATGACCTGAGCTGAAGTCAGATGCTTAATGACTGAGACACCCAGGCACCCTAAAGAGCCAGTTCTTAAAACTTTTATCAGCACCCCTCTAGTGGGGTATGTGCCAATTAGTCTAAACTAACATGGGAATCCCTAATTCCTTTCAGTGACTGGTTCAGGAGGGGGCAGATCTAAGCCAGGGTCAATGAAACAGAAATCAGGTTTTCTAGGAGATTCTTTGGTGAGAGCCCCAAGACACCAGCTTCTCTCACTGGTCACAGGCTGGAGGCATATGGGCCCCAAGTATTTTGGCAGCCATTATGTGACCCTAAGACTCACCCCCAGAAGGAAGCTATGGACAGTACAGCAGAGAAACAGAAAGAACCTGCTAATGACACCTTCAGACCCCAGGCTCATCTACCTATACGGTCTACCCTACCTCTGGGCTTGTTGTTTGAGTCAGCTCATTTCCATTTATATCGCTCTTCTCTAGGCTTTCTGTTAGCCCAGAGTTCCTGCTGATGCATGAGGACTGAAAGAGATGTATGACCTGCCAGCCACAGGGGCATAGCAGCAGCTCAACCAATGATATAGTACCTTCCCTTCCCTCTGTTCTCCCCAAACCATGCTTCCCTGCACCCAGGGCATAGGTGCAGCCCAGCCTCTGGCCCTGGCACACTCCCTCCTCACTCATGGGCCATACTGGAAGCTTTCTCTCCTTTAAAGCTCAAATCCCACCACCCTCATGAAACTTGTCTAGTTCATGCTCAGCTTGAACAAGCCTCACCACATACTGCTCTCTCCGGATGCCTGTGCTTTTCTGAGGCTGGGTCCTTCTCCTCAACTAGAGCAAAATCCTTGTGGGCCAAGACCATTCTGTATGCATCCGTTGGCCTTTTCTACTGCCTGGCTCAACCTCTTGCTCCTTGTAATGTTCAGTCAGTACTTTATGAGGAACCTACCGGCCTTTAATCTCTTCGCTTCCTTGCTTTTTATAAGCTGTGGGCACAGGGATCCAGCTGAATGAGAGTCCTACAACAGCAAGAAGAGTGTGATTTTGTTTTGAAGGTCTTTACAAGTATAAGGCATGTCTAAAGTGGCTATAAATAATTTATATTGTCCATAACTCAAGCTGATCAAAATAGACCTCATCACCGTGATGCGGCAAGATCTGGTACAAGCTGCTTTTCTGCTGCTTCCAAACCAATTACACATTTGGAGCAGATGAAAATCTGACTGGATTCCCTTCTGAATCGGATTAATGCCCCATCCACAATCACATTAATCACAATCTGTCTATGATTAGACATAGGATAATCCCATTGGAGTAGAGGTGACAACCCAGATTCTATTATCTCATTTATAGTCTATTTTTGGAATTTTCTGGTAATAGTAACCTTCAGAACATGTTTTCCAGTGAAAGAGGATCATCTGTGCACTTCTTTTTAAAATTCTGCTTGAAGTACTTTGACTGTAGCCAAATATTTGGTGTCATTTATAATTCCTATTTTATTTTAAGGTGACGAAGAGACAAAATAGGGCAGGAGAGTGTGGTCCTTGTTACGAGAAAAAAATAAACATAGTTAGCATCTTATGAATGTGTGTTGGAAAGAATAAAAGACATCCCTTAAAACCTTTAAGGGACATTGGGTGGCTCCATCGGTTAAGAATCTGACTCTTGATCTCAGCTCAGGTCTTGATCTCAGGGTCATGAGTTTAAGCACTGCGCTGGGTTCCACACAGGGTGTGGAGCCTACTTTAAAAAACAAAAAACAAATAATCTTTTAAAAGATTATGACAACAGCTTTATGAAGAGGCATCCTCACATTTGAGAATATACGATAAACCATTATCCATTTGTGTGAGTCTCATGAAGGGCAAGCACCTCTGATTGGTAAGGGGACAGTAACTGGCCCCCCAAATCTGCAAAACCTGAACCCACACACATCTGTAAAGGAGAGCAGAGCTTGTGACAATATTTCATTTTTCTGCTGGGGAAATCCACTGGAAAATAGGCGTCACTCATGTTCAAGTCAAGCAGATAGCAGACAGTTCCCCAAATTTTTTCTAGAAATACTGCTAACAGGAAATACGGGGACCATGGCAGTCAGGGAGATCTTGATTCCACGCCTGTGTTCCCAGAGCCCAGATCCCTCCCCCCACCACCAACCACCAACCGACAGAACCTGTAGAGAAAACCTGTAGTCTCCTCCCACCCCGGGAAATAGGATTCACAATGCAAGACTGGTCCCTCTGATACTGGTGTCTGAATCTTAACCCAGATTTTCTGTACCTTTTTTCAATATCTTTAACAAGTAAGTTACAAATGAGTGGTATTCTTTTCCTCTTGCCTCAGGATTTCATATAGAAATTCTTCTCTTTACCCCCCATAACTGGATGAGATCAATTGATCACCCTCCACCTCTTCCTCAGACCAGCCTGCCTTCAGGACTGCCCGTTTCTAAGGAGAGAGCCGCTGGCCCAAAGTCCACAGGCAGGTCTTCTTCCCTCACACCCCTCCCCCACACCCTCCTGATTTACGGCCTGGTTATTTCTTGCCTGGCTTGACTCATCCGTGTGTTAATCTTTCCACAGAAAGATGTTCACGCCGTGTTCCCATCTGAATCTCTTCACGCTACAACGGGGTCACAGAAGTTCTCCTTTGCCGGGGGAATGCCCTCCGTCTGGCAAGTGAGGCTTCCTACAGTGGAACCCAAACTTCTCCTTCAGTCTCCTGCTCTGCGGTCTCCTCTGTGACAGTCCAGCCACACTCACCTACTGTGGATGGCATGGCTGTGGCTTTGCTCGTGCCCCTGCAGAGCAAGGGAAGGAATAGTTCTGAGCAGAAGCGGAGAACTGGAAGGGAGGCCCAGTCAGGCTGCGGGCTGGCAGGAGACAGGAACTCCAGTGCACCCGGCCAAGGCTCAAGAAGCGCTCCCAGGCTGTGCCAAGCTGGCTAGGCCTCCCCCTTCTGGAGAGAGAGGAAAAATGCAGCTTTCCCCTAAAACACCAGACACAGCTCTTCCATGTGGACCCCTCCAGTCCCCAAATCTAAGGATGGCGGTCGTCCCTGCAGCTATCTTCGGGGTGTGATTTGGAAAGAAACAAAGGCTGGGGTAGAGGGAGAAGAGAGAAAGAGAAGCAGATTCCCCGCCGAGCACGGAGCCCCATGCGGGCTCGATTCCCAGGACCCTGGGGTCATGACCCGAGCCCAAGGCAGACACTTAACTGACTGAGCCACCTAGGCACCCCAAAGTTAGGTAGGTCTTATATTCATTGTTCAGCAGCTCAGAAATGAAGAAATCAATAACTTCCCTTGTTAATGCCCAATAAGAGTTGGGACGGAGACTCAAATCCACACCCTCACTAGTCTATGAGACTAGTTAGTAATTTGTGCTAATGAGTCTATCCACATGGGAATGGTCTTGTTTGTTCGTTTGTTTCTTGGTTTACAATGGACATATGCTGAAGTCATTGTGAATTAAGAAACCCATGGTCAGGGCGCCTTGGTGGCTCAGTCGGTTGAATGTCTGCCTTCGGCTCAGGTCATGGTCCCAGGGGCCTGGGATCAAGACCTGCATCACACTGGGCCCCCTGCTCAGTGGGGAGTCTGCTTCCCTCTCTCCATCTGCCTGCCCCTCCCCCAGCCTGTGCACTCGCACGTGCTCTCTCTCTCTCTGTCAAATAAATAAATAAAATCTTTTTTTAAAAAGATTTTATTTATTTATTTGACAGATAGATCACAAGTAGGCAGAGAGGCAGGCAGAGAGAGAGGGGGAAGCAGGTTCCCTACTGAGCAGAGAGCCTGATATGGGGCTCGATCCCAGGACCCTGGGATCATGACCTGAGCCGAAGGCAGAGGCTTTAACCCACTGAGCCACCCAGGCGCCCCAATAAAATCTTTTTAAAAATGTTGAAGACCTACCTACCTTTGAGGCAGGGCTGGCTTCACAGGCATGCGACCTGTGCATTAAATGAGATAGTCTGCAATTGATTAGCCCAGGACCCAGCCTGCAGCAGATGCTCAGTGGGCATTATGGGAGAGGGAAAGAGCTCAGAAGGAGAAAGAGGGCACCCACCAGTGCCATGCCATGGGGACGCCTGTGTGTTCTAAGGGACTTGGTGGGAGGTAGACAAGAGAGGTTGGGGCAAGAACACCGGTTTGATGTCAAGAGGCCTAGAATCTTGTCAAGTTTCTGCCTTTTCTCAGGCCCTAGTTATTTTCTCTGAAGCATGGTGCCAAACTCCTACACCAAAACCCAGCTCTGAGAATTGTATGGTGGGTGAGGCTGTGAATGCTGAGGTCCTCCTTGGCCTATTCTCTACAACATCTCCAACTGCCTTGGGAGAATAGGAGAGGACTCTGGGCATGGGACTGGTCCTCAGAGGGGCAATGGCAGAAGCCCATCCCCAGGGTTACCAGCAGGGAGATCCCTGGTTTTCAGTTCCATCTCTGTTACTTACCTGCTGGATACAAGGTCACCAAGCTTCAGTTTCCTTGCTGATACTCACGGTAAAGATTAATGCTCCTTCCACAAGCATCAGCTTCCGTTGTGCCTGTGGAATTCCCTTTGTGAGTGATCAGGAGGTGAGATGGTGCAATGACTCCATAAGCAGGATCTGCAGGCAGAGAGACTGGTTCATAGGCTCCACCAGCTTTGTGACCTGGAACAAATGACTCAACCTCTCCAAGCCTCAGTTTCCTCATCTGTAAAGCAGGGACAATTTCAACAATAGTAACTTCTTTCCAGAATCATTGTGAGGATAAGGACCATCATGCGTGTGAAGGTGGCCCCAAGCGAGAGGCCAGTATTTTAGCCATCATGGTGACGATACTGAAGGTGTAGGTGATATCCAGTATTCCTCCTCACATACGTGACTCCATGAAAACAAAGATACAAAACATCTTTGTGCCAGTGAAGATCTCACGAGTGGAATGGGAAGGAAATCCAGTGTGGGCGAGCATGTACGTGTGGGCGTGCGTGTATGCAGGCGCCCGGGCTGTCTGGGCCCCCCAAGTGGGATCTAGTCTTGGATAGACAGGCAGGAAGAGGATGACCACCTTCTCTGGTAGTCAGTTCCTTCTCTGTCAAACACAGGGCCAGAAGAGAATGTCTCTAGAGGCTCATCCAGCTTTCTAGTTCTAGAGTTGTAGAAGAAGGAAGAGGAAGGATGAGAGGACTAAGTAAGCAAAACTGTGAATAATACAAGTTGGTTTGTTTTGTTTTGTTTTGTTTTAGTGATCTGGCCTGCTTTGCTGACCCTCCCCCACTCCGGCTCTGGGGCCCTCAGGTCTCATTCCCAGGGTGAGAGCCTCTATCACTGCAGTGTGAATGACCAGCTGTTGGTCTGTTCTTTCTCAAGGTTCTTTACACAGTGAGTCGATCTTTCAGTGGAACTGTGAGCAGAGTTTTAGGCAGCAGTGATGGGGTGAGGAGATTTAGGGAGAAGAAATTCAGGGAGACTTCTCTGTGCTTCTGAAATCTTCCCAGGAGAAGGGTCATAGTTGGGGTTAATTTTACGGGATCACACGAGCTATGGAGCTTAAGCTCTATTCCTACTAAGGGAAAACAGTGCTCCAGAGCCCAACAAAAGAGGCACCCAGGTCTCCTGCGTGTGGTAGCCTGGGATGTGCAGAGCAGTGTGGCCCCTGCCTCTCCCCAAAGGGCAGCCTGGGAGCAGCCAGGAGGCAGAGAAACTGGGCATGGCCAGATTAATGGAGCCCTGTGGCTATGCCAGGGGAAGAGGTTTTCTCTCCTTCCACACCAGCGCTGATCTCCCAGGGGGGTGGAGGGGCTGTGACCCAGGAGACGCAGGTCTCACATTGAGGGATTGAGGGATCTTGGAACAGGCTGCTGGTTTTACAGCTCCAGAGAGGTGAAGGGGGTGAATGTGGAATCACACTGCTGTGGGTGTTCAAGGGCACAGTGAAAGAAGCAAGGCAGACGGAGCCAGGCCAACCTGGCTGTGAATGCCAGCTCTGACTTAGCGTGTGACCAGAAACAGTCGTGTCTGCTCAGAAGCCTCAGTTTCCTTGGGGACTGAATGAGTCTGATATTACCCACCTCACAACATTGCTCTTAAGTCCTGGCTGTAGCAGGGGATTTGCGCTTGGTAGGGGCTGAGCAAATATTAATTCTTGACTTAGCTTCCTGGCATCCCCGGAGAGGTGACTATGCCTCCCCTCCCCCTAAAATGGTCACAGAAATTCTCCCCACCCTGTGGTGAAGAATTTCTCCTCTTGGCAGGAAAGGGTTAAAGTCGAGGCCTAAGATTCTGCTGGAGCCATCCTCTCCTGGTGGCTTTCCTCCTTGAGTAATTGATTATTCCCTTGCTCCTGGCCAGGTCCTGGGAGTCAGGCCAGGCTTCTGGTGGCCTGAGAGAGAAGCTAACAGCCTAGCTCACCAGGACACTCATCTAATGCCCCCCCATTACAGGACTGTGCCCCCAGATACAGAGACATCACCTATGTATACAAACTCCACACTCAGGCCACGCTTTTCGATTGTCCGCCCACAGCAGACCCACACAGAGCAAATACACATGGAGCCATACAAAGAAATGTTCAGGTTATATACAGACGTAGTTAGGCCTCCCCTCCACATCCACACACAGGCGTCCCCACCACACAGAGGCTCCCAACACCAGGGTATAGCCAATAATAGTAATGACCATAGTTAACGCCTACTGCACACATACTATATGCCAAGTATTATTCCAAGCCTCTTCCAGAGAATAGTTTAGTTCTTACAAGCAGAGATAGCTATTATTTTGTTCCCTATTTTTACAGATGAGGAAACTGAAGGACTGAAAAGTAAAATAAGATACCTTAGGTCACAGAGGGGCCTGGCGCAGACACAAGCACCGATTGCCTTCCCCCTTGCTTCTCGATCTTTTTTTTTTTTTTTTTTTTAAAGGACACATTCAGCGGAAGCATTGCCAACCCCGCCCAGACCTGCCCCCGCCCCCCACCGCCCAAGACCTGCTCCATACACACTCAGGGTGGGCGCCCCTTGGGAGCTAGTAGCCAAAGACCGAAGACGTGGCTTGGCAGAGCGATTTCAGATTGGTGACAGGACCACGTTTCAAAGGATGATCAGAAGCCTTGCGTTTCAAGGGATGATCAGAAGCCTTGCGGGACGACGACGGGACAGCCAGAGTGAATCGCTGGACACAGCGCGGGCTGCGGATGGGCGTTCGCGGGCTGTGCAGGGGACCATCGTTGCGCAGCTAGTTTAGTGTGCATGGAGGGCCTAGCCCCTGCTCCCCGCAAAGTCTCTCCCTCCGCCCTTGGCTGCACCCATTTTCCGGAGAGTAGTCTAGAGGCCTGAGGCCAAACAGCTTTATTAGAAGGGCTGAGGCGCTCCACCACGCCGTCAAGCCTACCCGACCTGGGTCGGAGTCGGGGGTTCCAGTGGAGACAGGCGGGCACCGCGTCCCGCCCAGGCGCGCACCAAGTTCCTGGTACACCTTTTAACGGGAAAACAACAACAGCCTCCATGGTTAGATAGGTGTTATTTATAATTCATGGGCTAGTCTTTGAACCCTTTCAGACAAAACCCACAGCGATTTCTTTGAAAGAAAAAAAAAAAAATGGTTGCACTCTGCTCAGAAGTCTTGGGTTTTCTAAGGACCCACCAACCGCTGCACAGATAGTAAATTACCCCGCGCACCACATTTGTTTTTGATTATTTGCTTTGCATTTGGTTTGCGAAATGAAACAAAAGAGGTTATAAAAATCTCTTATTTGGGAAGTAGGACACACATTCGACCCCAGCATTGTTCCTAGAAGGAGCTGTGCTATTCGGTTAGGGGAAAGATGAGGGAGTCCGTGTCAAATTAACCTTCCTTTCCCGGCCCCCATCTCCAAATTCAAGTCAATGCTCGAATCAGGATCCGACAAACGTCTTTGGATTTTGAGTTCTGGCGCTACCCACCTAATGCTCCAACTTGGAGAAGTCTCCACAGGCGGGGGTCGGGGTGTGGGGATAGGGAAGTCTATAAAGAGTTTATCCAAACCCCCGCAGTGGTCGTTCCCTAACTTCCCCCTCTAGCTTGGACCCTGAGGACAAAGGCGCAGGAGAAGAGAGAAAGGTGACGGGCTGGACGGTGATGGTTATGTCCTAACAGACGCCTTTTTCACCCAACTCTCGTTCCAAAACAGTGGATTTTTATTTTTATTTTTTTAATTTGTGAAAGAAAAGAAAGGAGCATTTAAAGGAGAGGCCTCCCCCTGCCTACACTCCCCAGGTATCCATCACCCTCCTCGGGCACGCCTGGGAGACCGCCCTGCAAGTCCAAGAGGAAGCTCAGAGCTGCGGTGGCGGAGAAGCCAGCTCGGCGGTGACGCAAGGTCCAGCAGGGATAGCCCGACCCGGGTTAAGAGAGAGGATCCTTGTAGATTTCGGACTAGGGGGCTGCGCTCCATTGTTCACTCAGGGCCAATCAGAGTTTGCCCATTTCCTTGCAGCCAATCCCCCGTCACCCTCGCCTTCCACCCAAGCCACCCCGCCCCGCAGCCCCCAGGTCCCCATTACCTCCCCCGCATCCCTCGCGGTTCTGGGGAAGCTTCGTGACGCCACAGGTCCCGCCCCCAGCTCCAGCCCCGGGCGAGTGCGTGCTGACGTCATGCTGCGTGCGGGCCGGTGCGGAATCGCTCCTTCAACTCAGCGGGGCAGGAGGAGTTAGTTACCAAAGAGCCGAGGCTGGGCGCGCGACCCTCGTCCTTCTGCCCCTGGCCGCACACTTTGCGCACATCTCTTTTCTGCATGGTGGATATTATTTTTCATTATCCTTTTCTGGGTGCTATGGGGGATCATTCCAAGAGTAAGTCTTTCTCTCTCTGTGTGGGTGTGTATGTGTGCGTGCTTAATATGCAATATTTCTAATGCAGAAGAATGTTTAGCGGATTCTACAAGTGGCTTCTATTTGACAGGACACTGGGAGAGAACAAACAAAACGAATGCATTTCCCCTGCAGGCCACCTAGCCTTTGGAATCCTGTTGTTTTAATTTAAAATTAAACATTCTTTCTCAATGTTAGGCTGCTAGGCTGACCTCAGGCTGTGAAATCTGCTTCTGTTCTGCGCTAGGGCAATTAGGTTTGATCTGGGGATGTGGGCTTTTTTGCTTGCGTTGTCTTTTGGCTTTTCGAAAAAGGCAGGTTTCTCTAGTTTGATCTGGGATATTTAAGAAATGTCAGAGAGGACGAGAAGAGACTCCGCTGAAAGCTGATGTGTCTGTGTTGGGATTGGAGGGAGTCGCTGTAAGAGGGAGTGTGTGGACAGAAATGCCGGAACATCACCGTTCAGTATTGATGCGGTGGCGTCCGCAGTGCTTAAATGTCTTTTTTCCTTCTTCTCACCTATGTATTAGCTTTCAGTTACAAGATACATGGATAAAACGACTGTGTCCAAATGAATTTAGTAGCAAAAAAAGAAGGGGGGGTGAAGGGGAGACATAAAGCCTTCTCAAATTCGGAAGATTTTGTTTTTTCGTTTCCAGTTGTTTGGACGTTTAGAAAACCCATTTTTCCCTGTGGTCGCAATTCTTGAAAGGGAGCGAGCGAGCGAGCGGGTTGGGTTGGGGCTGGAGTGGCCGAGGCCCGCCCGGGTCCGCGCAGCCTGGCCTGACGCGGGCCCCGCGCCCTTCCCCGGCAGAGAAGCCCGGGACGGCCATGTGCGTGGGCTGCGGGAGTCAGATCCACGACCAGTTTATCCTGCGGGTGTCGCCCGACCTGGAGTGGCACGCCGCCTGCCTCAAGTGCGCAGAGTGCAGCCAGTACCTGGATGAGACGTGCACGTGCTTCGTGAGAGACGGGAAGACCTACTGCAAGCGGGACTATGTCAGGTGAGGCCGGCGAGAGCCCGGGCTCAGCTACTGCCTGCCGGGGGCTGGGGCTGCCCGCGGCGGCTCATCCGCGCTCCCAGGCTGGGGGAGAAGGCCACCCCAGTTCCGCACGTGGGCCGCCGTGCGCATCTGGGCCCGCGAACTCCCCGAGGGCGGGTCCCCGCAAGCTCCCTTTGGGCCACAAAGCGTCCTGGGCGCGCGTGCCCGGAGCCGGTTGCAGCCCCGGAGGCGAGGCGGGCCTCAGGCTCCTCGCTGACACCGACCGCGCCTTGGGCCCGCAGGCTGTTCGGCATCAAGTGCGCCAAGTGCCAGGTGGGCTTCAGCAGCAGCGATCTTGTGATGCGGGCGCGGGACAGCGTCTATCACATCGAGTGCTTCCGCTGCTCCGTGTGCAGCCGCCAGCTGCTGCCCGGCGACGAGTTCTCGCTGCGGGAGCACGAGCTGCTCTGCCGCGCGGACCACGGCCTCCTGCTGGAGCGCGCCGCGGCCGGCAGCCCGCGCAGCCCCGGCCCGCTCCCTGGCGCCCGAGGCCTGCATCTGCCAGGTAAGCCGCGCGCGGGGCCCAATGCCGTTGTGAGTGCGTGCCTGTGTGTACGGGGTGCTTGTGCTCCGATGAAAAGTTGTCACTCGGATGTGGTCCCGTTTGCCAGGATTTTTGAGTGCAGAACTGTGGCTAGGAACACAGCTAAGTGTGTGTTTGGGTGGGGGTCGCGTGGTGGGGTGGGACACAACACCACGAACCGGGATTGTGTGTGCATGAGTGTGTGCATATGGGGTATTGTGGAGAATTGTGTTCTCCATGACCCGGAATACCGGACCAAGGTGAATAACCACAGAATCTGAAATGGTGTCCGTCTGCGGAGTTTGCTTGGGGAATTTCAAGTAGTGTGTGGTATTGCCAGAGAGGAAAGGTGGGTTTGCCCCTGGGGGTATGTGTGTAAGGAAATACAGTTCCCATCCTAGAGCTGGGCCTGAGTTCAACCAGCCCGACGGCTAGCTAGCTAGCTGCCCCCACAAAGACTGGGTGTCTGTGTTGGTGTTTTGAGGCCCAGTTTGATGAACAACTTAGCCAAGTGCTTCTCGGGGAGGAGGGTGTGGCAGCCACAGTGGACTCGGGATCATAGAGAACACTCCAGGGATGCTCTGGGTCTGAATCAGGAGCTGCCCAGAGATGGGATCTGAGTGCACATTAGTGGCCAGAGATCGTGCCCCAGGCTGGGCAGCCACAGACTGGAGCACCAGTCTCAGCCTCTGGATGCTGTGTGGTCTCCTAGTGCTCCTTCCTTCTCTGATCCCCGGTTTGCCTCCCTTATAGAGTGAGGAAATTGGGTTGGATGGGTTATTTGTAAATATTTATCCAGACCTAGCTATGCCTGTGGGGGGATAAAAATTCAAACAGTGCGACTTTTTCCCATGGGTGTGTGAACCTGGTTTGGATGGGGGTGTGAAACGGGATGAAGCCGGTGCCGAGTGCACTACATCTCGGGTTTCAGAGGGGCTCCCTTTTGTTTGTTGGGGGTTTGGCTTGCGGGCCCGTGGGCGTCAGGCTCTATTTACCGGGGGGCTCAAAGAACCCAAAGCCAAGCGAGAATGCTAGCGGCTGCGCTCGGGCCGGGAGGGTGAGCGGCCGTTGCACCGGGGAATCTAGAGGAGGTTAGAGGAGGAGACCTTACAGGAGACCCGGGAGCTGAGGCCCGAGCGCTGGCAGGCGAGCCCTTTCTGTCCCTGGAGGCCCATCGGCGCTCCAGGACAGGTCTTCGCGGCCTTGTCCGAGTGGTCTCTGAAGGAGGAGGAAGGGCTCTTGCAGGCCCCTAGGGGCAGGAGACAAGCCCCCTAATCCCGAAGCGGCGCGGCGCAGGGGCCCCGGTCGGCCTCCTTCCCCGCCCAGAGAGTCCCGGGAGCTCCTCCTTCTTCTTCCTCTCAATCTCCGACTTCTTCCGGAGGGCTTCCTACGTCCCGCAAGGCCCAAGGGGGCATTCCTAGGGTAGGGTAAGTGGAGGAGGAACAGCCGGGAGCGGCCACTCCCGTCCCGCAGCGGCCTGGCGCGGGACTCCCACGCCCTGCTGGCGCTCCGGGGCTGCCTGCTCGGGGACTTGGGAAGGGACGAAAATGCATAGCTCTCGCCGGGTAGGGCGCACAGCTGGAAAGGGAGAGGAACTATAAAGCGAAATCACCGGCAACGAAGAGAAACGAAATAGGTCCTGGGAAGGCTCAGCCGCCTCAGGGCGGGGCACCGGGCGGGCGGGGGGCGGCCCCGCGCTCACCTCTCCGCCTGCCCTCGCAGACCCCGGGTCGGGCCGGCAGCCCTCGCTGCGCCCGCACGTGCACAAACAGACGGAGAAGACAACCCGCGTGCGGACGGTGCTCAACGAGAAGCAGCTTCACACTCTGCGGACCTGCTATGCCGCCAACCCGCGGCCCGACGCGCTCATGAAGGAGCAGCTGGTGGAGATGACCGGCCTGAGCCCACGGGTCATCCGCGTCTGGTTCCAGAACAAGCGTTGCAAGGACAAGAAGAAATCCATCCTCATGAAGCAGCTGCAGCAGCAGCAGCACAACGACAAGACGGTGAGGGTGAGGGACTGTGCACCAGGAGCGGGTAGGGCAGGGCCCCGAGTTCTCGCCGAGGCACCTGCGGGCCCTTTTCTGGGCGCGCTCTGGGGAGATCCAGGGGCAACTGGATTGTCCAAATAGCGTGTGTCTGCGCGTTCAGAGCAAGGTTTGCCTTGGAGATTAAGGCTGCTTAATCATTGTACCGGAGGTCGGATCTTGTCCCAGCGGCAGACCTGAGTTGGAAGCTCCGAGCCTGAGGCGGCTTATGCAGCTCCTGTCTGGACAGGTTGTGTCCTCTTGGCATGGCTTGGTTTGGACACTTTTCCTCCCGAAAAACGGGAACCTTGAAGTCCTTTGCTCTGTTGGCCCCCTCTTGGCTCCAGCATTGAGGCTGGACTATGGTGGAGGTTTCTGGGTCCCGAGTGTCTTGAAAGGGAAGGAGGACTACCGGGTTGTGGTGTTGGGAGTGCCTCCCCCAAAAGGGCTTCAGGCCCCCAAACTGCTTCAGGTCCCAAATCTCGAGCCTCAGTGTCAAGGACGTGGTGGGAGACACAGGGCCTAACTTGAGCATCTTTCACCCTGACTTCCGCTTGTCCCTTAGAGCCTCCAGGGATTGACCGGAACGCCCCTGGTGGCGGGCAGCCCCATCCGTCACGAGAGTGCTGTGCAGGGCAGCGCAGTGGAGGTGCAGACATACCAGCCACCTTGGAAAGCCCTCAGCGAGTTTGCCCTCCAGAGTGACCTGGACCAACCGGCCTTCCAGCAGCTGGTGAGGTCCTGCCCTACTCACCCAGACCTCAGGACTGGGTGGGGTGGGATTTAGCGGTTGATCAAGGTGGCATGGAGGGACTTCCCAGGGGATGAGGGGCTGGGGACAGCTCTAGGCAAGGGGGAGGGATAGATAAGGGGACTGCAAATGCACCTTAGCCCATAATTCGTTCTAAACCAGGTCTCGCTGGATTAAAGCACTCGCAAGGGAGATGGAGAGATTAACCAACTCGATCTCCCTCCCTAATACCCCAGCGAGCTCTTGGGGATCTGGCCCACATCTCTGAAGGGCTTGCTCCCAGCTGGTGGTTTGTCCCTAAGGGACCTCCTCAATTCAGAGTATTCGGCCTGAGAGCAGCAGCTCCGGGGCCTCTTCACCCTCCTCTTCTCGGTGTCTGCACATCCCCAGGTCTCCTTCTCTGAGTCTGGCTCGCTAGGCAACTCCTCCGGCAGCGATGTGACCTCCCTGTCCTCGCAGCTCCCGGACACCCCCAACAGCATGGTGCCGAGTCCCGTGGAGACGTGAGAGGACCCCATCCACGCCAGCCCGCGGACCTCGCATGCTCCCTGCATGAGACTCACCCGTGCTCAAGCCATTCCAGCTCCGAAAACTCTCTCGCCTTTGTAATTATTATTATTGTTATTTAACGAGAGAGGAGAGAGAAGCGGTCAGGACAGCCCAAAGCTCCAGGATACAACCTGCTTTCACCAGACCGGAGAGCCCTAATTCGAGAACTTTTATTTTTTCAAAACCAGAATTTGGGATTTACTAGCGTTAGCTCTGCCCTCTCCTCTTCCCTCGCTCCGCGTGGCCAGCGCCGCTCTGTCCGCGCCCCCCACGCGTGGAGAACAGGCGGGGCGCATCCGGCGCGGGGCTACCCCGAGCTCGTTCAGGCCGGTTCCTACCCCAAAGCCGGCGGCTTTGTCCGGGCTCTAAGCGGGGACAATCCAAATGGAAGAGACACTGAATCCCCAAAGCGCATGATTGCCGGAAAAAAAGTAGAAACGAGACTTTCCTTGAAAATGTTTTAAATTATCAGTCGACGGAGGACAGAGTGTGTGAGCCTTTGCCGAACAAAACGTAAGTTATTGTTATTTATTGTGAGAACGGCCAGTTCACGGTGGGATGGATATTTTGATCTTAATAAAAAAAAAATAATAACCCAATGCGATGCTGCTGCTGTGTGCTGTGGGCGCAGCGGGAGGGCCGTCCGTCCGCAGGTTGGGGCTGGGAGCTCGGTGCAACGAAAAGGCGGCCCGGCGACGCCCGCTGTGGGGTCCCGGGGGTGGGTCCAGCTGCTCGTGCCCGCGCCTCGCGCGCCGCTGCTCCGAGGCCTCCCGCACGGCCGGGGGCGGGCCCGGCGGGGATTGGGCGCCGCGTGGGGGGGCGGGGCTGGGTCGGTGCGCCCCCAGGCGGTTCCCGCCCGGGCGGAAAGTGCCGCGGCCCTCCCGGAAGCCCGGGCGCGCTCCCTGCTTCGGGCGGTTCTCGGCATCGCGCACCC
The DNA here is from genome assembly GCF_009829155.1 of Mustela erminea. Taxonomy (NCBI): domain Eukaryota; kingdom Metazoa; phylum Chordata; class Mammalia; order Carnivora; family Mustelidae; genus Mustela; species Mustela erminea. The sequence continues at coordinate 28,910,496 of NC_045618.1, forward strand.
TCCACCACGGTCCCTCGCGCTACGCAACTGAAGCCCGCGGGGCAGGTGGGGAGACTTCGTTTGAGCGGGAAACCTGCGACGCTTGGTTGGCGGCAGTTCGGCGGACTCCCGCCTGCAGTCAGGCTCGCGAGGGTGTCTTGCTCCCTCCGCTTTGCCTCGGGTGGAGCCTGGTGCCCGCCAAGGGCCGAGTCTGCGGTCCCTAGCTGCATTTTCGGCCGGTGCACTCGGGCCCTGCCCGTGCTTTTCCCCCACGCAGACCCCTCTGCCCCGGGCGTCTCGCCCGCCTGCTACTCCGGCCAAGTCCCCGGAGCGGACAGGGGGCCTGTGACGGGTCACCCTCGGCGCTGTCCCCAGAGTGGATGCGCGACGTGATCAATCTCGCTGCATTTATTAATTCCCCCGTCTAGACAGAGGAGAAGGCCGGGCGGCGGCTCCTTATCTGCATTTGGCATCACCTGCAAGCGATACACTGAAGGAGCCACAACAAGCCCCCGCTACGATCGCGGCTGGCCGGGAAAATAAGTCCACCCAGAACCAGTCTGGCGTGTCCTTGGTTTATTTTCTTTCCAGAGCCTAAATGCAGGGGGCGGGGGATGGCCCGGGTGGGAGGGGGCTGGGAATGGCCCCTGGATATGCTGTGCCCAGGTCACTTGGTGTGACATTTCAAACCCCTGCGACTTGTTTTCTTGAAAACGGGCTTTAGTGATCGCAGGAAATAAGCGAGAGATACTGAATCTCCAGCAGGCCCCCGGGCTAGCACAAAAAACAGGAGGCTCAGGTTTTACCCTTAACAAATATTTAACCCTTTGACAGCCTGGGACAGTTCTTTTCCTCAGACCAGGCCTCACTTGGTGGACTCAGGAAGCTGCCACCCTACCAGTCAAACCACTACTCTTGAAGAATCTCTGGCATTGGGTTTCTGCTTCCTTGTCCCTCGAGATAAATGACCCGCAAGTATATCCTCCTTTGTCCAGGATTTGTTTTGAAAGAGGGAAATGCCCTGAATTGGGGATGGCTCAGGTAGAGTCTGGTAAGGAAAAATGTGTCCGTGGGGCAGTTGTGGCCGCTCGATAGAGGAGTAGGTGCCTTCTGCTAAGAAGCTATGTGCTGCTCGGATGGCCAGAGGTCACTGTAGGTTTTTCAGCGGAGCTGATGGCAGGATTCCATGACCCCACCCAGTCCCCAACCCTGAGCCCCCATTAGAAAAGGAAAGCTGGAGGGCTGGCAGTCAATTATTGAAAGAAAATGGGAGGTGGGAAAATCAAGCCAAATTTATGTTTTACTTCCTCAAAGTCAAGGTGATGCCAGCACAAAATTTGAAGAGAACATTCCCTTTCTTTGGGATTTAGGAAATAGTGGCACAAACTTAGAGATAAGGGAGGAGATCTGTAGAGTTAATGAGGACCAGCTTTACCTCTCAAGTGCTTAGAAACGGTTTTAATCATCAGAGTTAGGTTCTTTGAGGCTTCACTCCCTTAACTGAGACCATTCCCTCCCAAACAGAAATACAGATATTTCCTCTTACCTTCTGGCTGGCCATTGGATAGGAGGCTAAACTTCCAAGAAAACTTAATTTTAAAAAACTTTTGATTAATACGGCTTATTGGGTTTTGTCATTTTAAAAAAGGAAACAAGTTCTTGAGCAAAGAATTTCATTAATACTTATTGTTCATTAGCTCTGAATTTTTGCTTTTGACAGACTATTTAATGCTATGAATGGAAACATCTGCCTATCTAATTACAGTGAACTCTTACTCTTGGATCAGATATCTAATTCCCCTTTTTGATATTTATGTGAGTGTGCTGATTTTGAATATTGGGAAATTACCCAGATAAAAGTGGTTACTGTGTATCAGGATGCCTGAAACCATCTGTATTACTGTAGAAAACATGATAAGCTCTTCTCCTGCAGTTTGCTGCTAGCCGCCCGAAAGGGCAGACCGTTTCCCATGTGGGTTACACTGGGGAAAGGCTTTGACTTTGAAACCTTATTACAATGGTCGCTGGTGAGGTGTCAAATCTATGGCTTGTTAGCCACATTAATAAATATCAGTTTTACTGGTTCCCAGGTCATCTTTAAACATGTTCAGTAATACAGCTGGGATTTCCTTGTAAATTAAATTACCTGTAACAATCACAAATTTTGTATTTTATGCTTACTGAACTTTGAAAGTGAGAAACCCCATTGTGTGGTAAAAAGTCAGTTCAATGAAAAGGGGCTATAGGTGGAAAATGGGAGTTATTTAACTAGATTCACTTTAGAATAATATTTTTTTCCAGAAGATTTATCTAATGATTTGGATAGCTCTATGTAATTGAGGCAGGAAAGGGATTCCCAGAGATGGAAAACTTTATGGCCATTATACCACAAAATTTAATACATATTGAAAGGCTGCACAATTCTGGGAAATTCAGAGTCCCTGTGGCAGTATTCCCAATGAAGTTTAATATTTAATGGGTTGTGGAACAGAAATCAGCCTTTCAATTTTGAATGTGGGATGACTTAAAGCTCAGAGCTGCAAATACTGGGTTTAAACGAGACATTGTCTAAGATTGTTCTCTAGAAAATGTTCAGATTCTACCACTGCTGCCTAGGGGAGGATATACATTGCCTTACATTTAGTTAGCTGTGTTTTCCCATAAAAATGGTGACCAAAGAGAGCAAGAGAATTAGCTGAATAGCAGCATGCTGGAGAGGAAACAATGAATGAATAATAAACTATTTGAAGAGAAGTTCTAAGCAGGAAATTCAGAGTTTATTAAACTGATGTAGGGAAGATTAGAGGCTTTTAAATATGGGTCTGATTGATGTAAAGGTAAACTCTCCTCAAGATACTGGGATTCAGTGCAATAATGAGGATTGGGTGACCAATTACAGACTAGCACCTTGTTGATGAAGATAAATGCAGTTGGACTGAGAGTAGTAATGGCAGAGAGAAAGGGCACAAGGATATACTCTTTGGGATCCAGACGTGGATTTGGGGTTGGCTCAATTTATAAAGCAAGTTTGGGGCCCCACAGCAATCGGGAAAGAAAGGCAGGAGTGTTAGGTGAGTGGAGCCTTTGTCCAGAAGGTTAGGAGCTGGCAGGAGAGTGAGTCAGGGAGTGGGCAACAGGGCAGGGGTTCAGTAAGGCTGAGAATCTCCTCACCGGGAAACTGGATAAGGGGGTGGTTTGAATACAGAAGGCGGGAGAACCCCTGTGTCAGGGTGTGGGAACTGGAGAGAGCAGTGGAAGAATAGGGACGGTGAGGAGTAATCTCTTTGCAGATTATTGAGAACGAAGAATTTAGAAGGCTGGCAAGGAGATCTAGAAGAAAGGACCCAAGTTTCCGAGCTGGGGGAGGGACGGAAGGGAGGAAAGGAGGAAAGGAGGAAGAAAGGAAGGGAGGGAGGGAGGGAGGGAAGAAAGAAGGAAGGAAGGACGGACGGACGGAAGGAAGGACGGACGGACGAAGGGGCAGGCTGGTCCGGCAGGTGAAGTCCAGACCTGGGCTTAACGGGGGTGGCGTTCAGGGATGGGGTGGGGGGGGTCACAGAGGCCCCGAGTGTCTGGAGCCTGGGAGAGGCTCCGGAACTTCGGGCAGGAAGCTGCAGCCCCGACAACCTGTTGGGCGACCAGAATGACGACGAGCCCTGCCAGGCTCCCCGGAAAGCGAGCTGCCGCCGGGAGCAGGAAACTCTGTTGGACAACCGAGTTGGGCGCTCAAATGTCATCGCCGCCGGGCCGCGGACAGCTTTTTTGCTCTTTGGCTTAGATTCTGGGCTCTGATGCCCGAGCGAAATAGTTGCTTTTGCCCCGGCTGTGCCCATTTACACCGTCAGCTTTACAGGCTGGCCCCAGCAGAGGCCTTTCGCCTGGGCGCAGCGTGACCCACCTGTGGCTCCGGAGCCTCGGGAGACCCGAGACGCGGCCCCCGCCGCAGGAGAAAGCCAGTGGGTGGCACTCGTCCCCGCAGATTGGAACAAGATGTGCCGGCGCTCACCTGCGCGCCGCGCTCCCCGATCCCTGGAGAGTTTGGGAGTCGTAAAACTCAGGGGAGTTAGAGCTTAAATCACTGGCCGCGCCAAACGCGCCTTAAAGGAGGGAACTCGGGAGACGCAAGAAACCGTGCGGGTCGCGGGGCGCCGCGGAACTCCAGGCCGGATTCTCGCAAACTCCCTAGCCGGGCGGAGCCGGCATTTGTCTCCATCAACCACCCCCCCTCCCCTCCCGGACGAGGGGGGCAAAAGACACTTTTCAATTAAATGTTTAATTGCGAATTCTGGTATGGTTTCTGGGAGGTTAATCACAGCTGTCTCAATTATTTATGACTTTCTGGCAAATTTCCGACTAGATAAGAAGTATATTCTATTGTGAAGCGTCGTGCAGGAAATCTTATAAATATTTGATTATTCCTTTCAGCTACAAGGATTCTGCGTTCACGCCCCAAGACGCGCTGGGCGGGCGGTGTTCGGGAACTCCTCTCCTGGCTGGGGCGCCCCGGGCTGGCCGCTGCGGGTCGCGGAGCGAGCAGGCGGCGCACACCTGCCTGCTCCCCACCCAGGGCAGCAGAAGAGCCCCGGCAGCCTTCCGGGAGGAGGGTCCCGGCGCACAGCCCGGCTCGCCTGGGTTCTGCGCGCGCCGCGGGCGGTGTCTCGGTTTCCGCGCCTCCGGACCGAGTCGCCCCCGGAGCCCTGGCAGGAGGGGCTTCCCGGGAGCGGGTCCCACCGGCTCGGGAGCGGGCGCTCCCGCCCCGCGGCCCTGGCGAGATTGGTGGGGTTGGAGCCGCCGCCAGGCAGTGGCCCGACGCGCGGAAGACGCCGGGTCCCGCGCCGGCCGGGTCCCGCGCCGGCCGGATCCCGCAGCGCACCCGGTAGGGGCGAGGTGCGCGGGGCTGGGGGGGGGGCGGGGGACGGTCGCCGTCGATCGATTGATGGATTGTTTGAATTTTGGGGACCTCTTTATTTCTCCCGATTTGCAAAAAAGTAAAAACAACATACATGTAACTCAGCAGCTTTGTGAGGCTCCAGAAAGAATTGTCCTGAACATTAGGTAGGCTAAGTTTGCTTTAAAAAAACCGATTAAATTTTTCTAGTCCCGCCCGTCCGACTTCCCTGTACTCTAGTCTCTGACACATATTCAGGCCACTTTTTTTCCCAACCAGATCTTCTTTTCTTGATAATGTTTGATCCTTATCTGACAGAAATGATTACAGTTGTCACTCAATGAACAGCTTAGCACTGACCATCCGCTTAACGTGGAGAAACGATGAGCAGGAGCTGGGAAAAGGTCGACGTCTCCCGGGCGGACTTCTCATGTTCAGCTGTGAGCGGTGCACGGGGGTCGATTACAACTTTTACCCAGAGCCCTCGTGGCCTTCTGTTTTACTTTTACTTCAGCGTTGACTTCACAATTATTGAGAAAATACTTCAAGGTGATTCAGTGTGGCTCATCATTTTGAATCGCTTATGTTTATTCTGGAGAATAATTTCAGTTCAGCAATGCTATAGGAGGCTCTCAGTACTATCTGCCAGGAAGAGCTGGGCAGACCAATGAACACAGGGCTCCCAGTCCATTTCAAATGGTCCCCTAAACATATTATATAATTAGAATACCCAAGCGTTAAAACATCTTTACTCCACACCTTAAAAAGGGAAATTTAGAGGTTAACTTTAAGTCTTTAACTAAGACACTCCCAGAGTTGGAGTTAACATTTTTCTTTCCAAATTTTACTGCCTTAATAAGAAAAGTCACCACTGCAAACAGAATAAGTTATTTTATTACAAGAACAAAACAGACTTGCTAATTTAATGTCTAATTTCACCCATGTTACAAATAAATGCAAAGTATATATTATCATAGGATGTAGGTTACTGAACTCCAAAATATTGTGCATAAGTGAAATAAACTCAACTTGCAGAATTAGACCATTAAAGTATCTACAGTCATTATAAATAGTGCAAAGTATATACCATATCTACAGTGCAGGGGGAGAGTATAAACATGTGAAAATGAGTTTCTTAAGGAACAGTTAGAACATTTGTTTGAACAATTTAAAATATTAACAAGGGTACTCAAATACAGAACTAACAAAGTCATTTATTTTTTCTCTTTTTTTAAAAAAAACTGTCGAGCTTCTTCCCAGGCCTCCTGAGGAAATCTGTTAGCCAGTTCAAGATAGTCTTGGGAACCAAGGGATTTTCCTGAGAGGGAAAAAAGAAAATAGTTAAATTCTTTGAAGTTTAAGCAACTGAAATTATTTTGATATCTGACTACAAAATGGAGTCATTCACTTCAAATAAACCATGATGTAAGTTTATATAAAGAAAGTAATTGATTTGTTTATCTCTACCTACAGCACTATATATATTTATGTATATATATATATATATATATATATATATATATATAAAATCACAATTGATTTTGTGCTTCTCACATATTCGGACATTAACCCCCCTCTGTAAAACATTATAAAAGATTGTTTTTGGACTCCAGAATAAGAAAACAGGGGAAAGTAAGTATGGTGAACAAAATACAATGATAGATATTCCATTCTTAAGATAGCCTTGAAAAGGTAAATCTGTATGTAAACTCGATGTTTATCTTCTAAAATAGTCTAATTTAAATATTTTAAGCATGACTTTTAAAAAGCTCAAATCTGGTGTTCAGTCATCTAACAAAGCAGAGGGGATGAGTAAGAACTTTATTGGTTATGATGTGGGCAAAGAAAACAGTCTTCGTAGCTGGAGAGTGATCAAGCAGTGAGACTGGAACACCAGAATTCTTTAGCAATTAAGAATATGGTGCTACGAGGAGCTGCTTTACACTTACAATGCGGAGCTTTCCTGGGCGATGAACGCAAAATGCCTTGAAACATTTTATGGGGACTAAATCTAACCAAAGGGGAACAGACATCCAAAGTGCAGACTGGCACTTAGTGTGGCATAATCGTTTCTTTTAAACCAAGTAAGCATATCAGGAGTTGTCACCAATATAATGATGACCCTTTCTGACAAATGCAGAGAACAAGGCCCCATTTGCTGTATTGTGGATTAAGCCCATCGTAATTGGGGAAAGCATGGACGTCAGAGAAGATGGGCCCTGGGAAAAGAAAGTAAGTTGAAACTCCCACAGGCCTCAGCCCACCATGCAGACAGTCCGGGCTCTTAGGACTCTGCCTGCCAGATATGTAGCAAATGGTGACTCATTCTTACAGCCTAGAGAAAGGAGGAAAAAGAATGTCTATACTTCTTACTGGCGGAAAAAAAAAAAAAATGCTGTACTATTAAAAATAAATACATTAGAAGATTTTTAAAGATATTTTTATATATTCAAGATTTAAGACATTGCTTTATAAGAAATGGTAACAAATTATACTGATTTCTCCCATGCAGCCTCCAATAGTTTAAAAAAGAGGCTGTGAGTGAGTCAGGGCAGACCTGAACTTGCACGCTAATTCTGGCTTAGACAAATGGTACTGACTATGATGTTGACTGGAATTTCTGAAAAGGGGCATAGATTTCTGTTTACTTCTCTGAATGCCTGATCAATAAAACATGACATTTTTTCATGATATTGTTACAGCTTTATATTCTTTTCTATGTACTTTTCAACACCTGCCCCCATAGACAATTGGTGCACACGTGTGTGTGTGTGTGTGTGTGTGTCTCCAACGTGACTCCTCACCCCCCCTAAGTAGGGGCTACTTTGTGGGGGCCCTAGAGGGTCCTGCTGGAAGTGGGCCTCTGGCCACTTTAAAGACTATCACACTAATGGAAGAATTGGGGAAAATCTGTATTAGGGTCTCATTAATCAGAGATGCTGTCCTGACAGTCAGACAAAGAGCAACTTGTACTTCTCAATTACAGTGTGAATAGAAAAGTAAAAATACTTCTCAATTACAGTGTGAATAGAAAAGTAAAAATGCACTTTAAGATTCTACATCTCTTGCTCTGATCATAGGAAACACCTCAGCAGGAACACTACAGGAAAAAAAAAAAGCTTATAAATCTTTGGTCTCTGAACTCTTGCTAATCTGATGGCTTTTTCTCCAAGAAAAACAATTTTATACTTTATATTCTCAATAAAAAAAATAGGGGGAAAATATGGGCTACTATCATTAATAGTTTTATTCTGAACATAGGAAACCAAACCCATGTGATTTTAGCATTTATGTGAGGAATGTAGGTGAATCTTAATGATCTGCTTGTCTCTGTATTATGAAGCAGCTCTTTAGTAATTAGTCACCATTTATTATATCTTGCATGAGGTGAATATAAATTACAGAAAGATGTTTTGTGCTTTTCTTTTACTTCCATAGATTTTTACTTCCATAGATTTCTCTGTATGTTCTGATGCATTCATGTTGATGACAAAGTCTGTTTCTTTACTCATTGAAATATACTTGATATCCAGATCTCAAATGTTTTAGGTGGTGTAATAAATTGATTCCTGTAACAGTTCCAGAGGGTGGAGTTAGAAACATGTCTGTTCGGCTAACAAACACACGACAATTTCATTTCAATAGAGACGTACCTTTGGGCTGATGAGGCTGGTTATCTGCCTGACCTGATGTCTGTTCAAAATCCTGTGTGAGACAAGGAAAGTGTTTTTATACCAAAGCTAGACACAGAGAATTCCGCTGAGGGCAGCTTCAGATGTGCTTCTGAATTCTGAGAGAACCATCTTAGCATGAATACTCTGGAGCCCAAATATAAAAGCTTATGAAGTTGATGTTCAGGTTCTCTCAATTTAAATTGAACAGTGATGACTTACATCTTGCTAAGGATCAGTAGTGGCTATGCTGCTGTCTGTTGTAGAAACGATAACTTTCTTTCAGCTAACAAACTGAAGGCTTTGGGCAGATTAATTATCCTGAAATATTGACAGGTTTTTAACACTTTAAAAAAAAGCATGATTCTAAAAGGCCTTATACAATCTACATCTAAACCTTTAAAGTCTAGAAATTTCACTTTTAGAGGGAAAGTGAAAAATATCGTACATAATACGTAAATTTTCATAAACCTATGACATACCACTAGCTCCTATTTTTAGTATCATTTTCTAGTGACTATTAATACTCTAACACATGGGGACCTCAAAGAACCATTCTATAAACTCAAATCTAATATATATTTATTCCACTGATAATAATTATAGAAAAGAAGACCTGATTCAATTTCACTAATCTAAGAAGCTATCTCAAATAAGAAATTTCTATAACATTTAAAAAATGTGTGTGTCCCAATGTATGTTAAATGTGTTACATTAAATTACATTTAACTATCTTAGAAATACTTTAAAGATGGGGTGCCTGTATGGGTTAGTTGTTAAGCATCTGCCTTTGGCTCAGGTCATGATCTCAGGGTCCTGGGATTGAGTCCTGCAGCCTGCTTCTCCCTCTCCCACTCCCCTTGCTTGTGTTCCCTCTCTTGCTATGTCTCTGTCAAATAAAAAATAAAATCTTTAAAAAAGAGAGAGAGAAATACTTTAAGATCGATACGAGATAAAAACAAGTAATATATATGTTCTTTACTTTAGAGTCTGATGTCATTTGTACTTTTATAAATTGTTTTCCAGGCAGTTGAAAATGTAAGGGACTAAGCTGGTATAGACGCAAGATTGTTTTTGCTCAAATATCACTGTCTTGGTTGAGGCCTCTCTGCTCATCACCCCCCGGAAGTCCCTACCCCTCTTTCCAGCGCTTAACACCATCTGACATGCTATTTGTTTGACTTATTTTTTTGTTGGTTTGTTTGTTTGACTCCCCCAACTTTAATGAAAGATCTATAAAGGCAGGGATTTTTATGGTTTTTTTTTTTTTTTTTGTATTGCTGTATTTTTTGATTGCTTATTTTTGATTGATTATTCCCAGTGCCTAGAACAGTGCCCAGTACCCCAGAGCGGGGGCGGTGGAGGGAAAGAATTACCTGTTGAATAAGAGAAAGAATTCTAAGATCAGTCTTAAAAATCCTCTATATCATATTTTCTATTTAATTTTTAACCATAAGGCTTTAAGAATATATGAGAATTCTTAAATGTTGAATTGATGGTTACGTAAGACTTCATCAAGATTTTAATTTAACTGTAAGATTTTTTTTTTTTTTTTGAAAATCCATACCCTACCTGTGGATCTGAATAGCTTTGAAAAATTTTTCAGAAAATAGAACCCAGACTCAAAGAGAATAACTAAGCTGAAAGTAGACATTTCTAAACACAACTGATCTAGTTGTATTTATTGATTGGTCATCTGATAGAGGATAGTTTAAAAAATGTAAACCCCGAACTGCTGTCTAAGGTGAAGAAAGCTAGACTCTTCAGCCATCCCAACCAGCCAGGAAGGATCGCATCCTTTCAACAATGATATGTGCATACTAGCCAGGATAAGGGAAAACATGAATACAGAGCTCTGCTTTCTGTTTCATTATTACAAACAGAAAACATTGTCTGTTAATCACACGTACGTCATGGAACAAAAACACACTGGTTTTTATGGTAGAACATTTAAAAGAAAATGGAAGATTTTCAACAATTAATGATCTACAATGACGGGAAAAAGAATAGCCAACTTGATTTTCTATTGTCAGTTGACTGAGTTAATTTAGCTGCGGAAACGTTGCTATACTTTGCTCCAGTGCTAATTCTGATTCCAGTCCTATAGACTTGAGCTGGATCAGAAAAATATAAGGCCATTCTTACAAGCATTAGATCTTTTAAAAAAGCAATATAACAAGATTTTATGACACATACACCGATGTGTATATGAATCATATTTATTTAAAAACTTACAAATCAATTGAAGTTTTACTTGATCTTTCTTCCGTAATCCTTATCTGTTCCCTGCAGCGAGGCTAAAAGCTAGATGCATGTCAGTGCTAAAGCCTTAAAGAAGTTGGGCCATCTTTTTAAAAACATTTCCTTGGTGTGGGTTTTACCATTTCATCAACTGGAAAAATGTCCTTTTCTTGAAATCCTCCAAGTAGAAGTTGCATAACACTCAACCCCAGTTTTATTACCCTCATATTTTAGAAAGTAATTTTCAAGCACAGAGATACGTGCAAAATTCAAAATGGCAAAAATAAACAGCTGGTTCACTTTTACTTTTCCACTGCATTAGCTTACACATAAAGCCAGGGGATCAGGCAGGAGACAGAAGGTACCTGAATGAACGTGGCCAGTAAAACACAGCTCATCTCTTGCTCCAGAATGATCTTGTTCTGACGGTTGTTGTAACAAGCAGCGATAAGTGAAGGGAACAGCACTTTGATCAGCCGTGGGTCACTGAAATACTGGAAGGGCAGCTGGCAGAGCTTCTGCAGGACCGTGGGGTGGCGGCCAGACTGTACGATTACCTGAAACAGGAGGGAACCTATGTCAACTGCCAGAGAGCCGTGCCTGCTCCTTCCTCCTGCAGCCCCAACAGTGTCTGTAAGAAACATGGAGGACAGGCAGAAGGAGTGGAAGGAGAGAGGGAGAGGAAAAAGAACAACAACAACAAAAAAAACAACAAAAAAAGAGAGACTCGGAACTCCTAAGTGCTACTGGAAAGGAACAGAAAGAAAAGAAATCTCCTTCCCAAAGTTCTGCAGCCATTTACACTCCACAGTAAAGAGCATGGCTGCCAAAGGAGAGAGGGTGCCTACGAAATGGATTCAGGATACACACCGCTTTAATAAAGCGCCTGCCCCTTCTCCCCCTTAAAGCAGAGCAGCCCTATTGCTTGAAACCTGCCAAAAGCTCGCTCAGAAGAAAGATGCCCTCTCCTACCCCTCTGCCTGCTGCAGTCTTCCCCTAACCTCGCTCCTGGAATAGACAGACCTATTCACTACGCAGATGAGCCCTTGCAAAGAAAAGGGGACTGTAAGGAGAGTGGGAAGTTTCAGCAAGCACAGGCTCCCAAAGATCCTTCCTCTGATCCATACTCCTTATCTGTGTTTCCATCAGTGCCATTGAGTCTAAAAGGAGAATTGTTTAGATAAATGAGACTCTCGTCTTGAAGCAGTCTAGGTTTACAACTGTGTACATTTTAAGAAATGGGGCAATGCAATTAATGGGCTTGAAGGGAAGCCCTCCTAATTTACTCCCTAGTCCTCCATGATAAACTAAGGAAATGTCAAAATCAGATCTGTTTCAAGTAACCTTGATTAGACGGTTCTAATATGAAAGAGCTTGGTGACCCAAAGCCCACTTCTTGGTATAAGAGGAAGCTCATAGAAAGCTAGGAACACTGTAAAATCTAAGGTCAGGACTGTAAATTGTACTTGGAAAAACATAATTTTACAGGTACACACCCAGACAGGACTGCATTCAAATTAAAACCAGAAGGACAGAGTGAAATAGCAGAGGCAGGAGAAACATAAATTACAGGGATTTACAAGTTTTCAAAGTACTTTTAACAATACTTTAAGAACACACTCTCAGATGATAATGCAGTTCGGTTTAAGAACAAAATCAACAAAGTAATAGTTCACATATTTTAGTTCAATAGCTAAAATGACATCAAAAACCTTTAGAGAATGTTGATAGGGACTTGTTAATACCTTCAAATCCAGCAGGAATTTTAAAGACTCACAGTGTGACAATTCAGCACATGGCTAGGTGCAGCCGTTTCTGACCACTGGCTGAGAAAAATATGTCCCATCATCTATTTTATTGATAAAGCATTTACTTAAAGCTTTATTTTAATTATTAGCTACAAATTTTGTAGCACAGCCAAATGACCACCACTTTAGAATTTATAATGATCCCATTATTATAAGTCTCTTTTCCCCCTTGTCCAAAAATGAAGCAGAAGTTTTTTTCTTTGGAACTTCATTGTTAAAATGCTATTATTGGAAGATTCACTAATTGAAAAGATATTAAACCAGCCAGTCTGGCTGGCACAGGCACAATGTTAACTCACAGATGACAGCTCCTGGTTCCTGGTAAATGAGCACAGAATGTGCCAGCTTAATGAGAACTTCTTCCACCTGGACTCCTGACCCTCATGGGCCAAAGCAGAGCCCCTCGGGGGCCTGGAAGTTCCTTCCAGGAATGGAGCTGGCTCTCACTTGCCCGTTGAAGAAGTGAGCTTACAGAGGTCACCAGCAGTCTCATGAGATGACCTACCAGAGGCCACTATTTTTAAGTCTCTATAGTGCAGAAGACACAAATGGAGTTAGGAAGTTTGGTCACCTTGGGTAGGGTGTTCTACCCATAGGACCACCCAGGAGAGAACTTAATCAGGTTATAGGTAAGAGGTCTGCTGGGGAAGGGTGGGGGGGGGGTGGTTAAGAGCCACACCCCCTGGCTTGCCTGTGAGGCAGTGGGGTATCTCATCAGCACTGTCCTTTGAACCATATTTCTGACACTGTGGGAAGACAAGATTAGGAAGTCCGGGGTGGGGCCAAACTAGGGCACTGAGACCTCGTGGGCAAGACCACTCCTGGGTAATTCTGGTACAGAAGGGTGGCATTTTGCTGTCAGTGAGCACAGGTGAGTGGTCATTAGGCTCATCACTTCCCACAGGGGCGGGGAAGCAAGGCTGGGGCACAGAGAGCATGATCTTGCTGAGCAGGGCCTTCGGGGCCAGGAGAGAGTTGCCCGAGAGGCTTGGTGCAGATCAGGGGCTGAGGGCAAGGCTCAGGTTTATTTCATCCAGTCACTCGCTCTCAGGCCTTGGCATGGTCAAATGTCACACGAGCTGCTCCAGCTTTCCAAGGTTTAGAGAGTCATCACGGAATATGAAAGTCTTGGCAAATGAATGAAATGCAAACAGTTAAGAAAAATCTCAGATTTACAAGGATGTTTTCTCTCTCTCTGCCTTCCAGATGGAGCTGTAATTATCGGTCTGTCACCTTTCTCTAGACCAGTGGCTGCTGATAAGGCCTAAGGTGAGTTCTACCCTGAGCCTGGCCAGGCCACCTGCCCTTCCTTTCAGGGCACACAGGCCAACACACACCCAAAGGGGCTTCCCACAGAGCTCCTTTCCAGACCACTGCCCTGAGAGAAAGGAGGTGCTTGGCTATAGATTTCTTTGGGGGTCAGAGTCATCAGTTAGACAGCATGTAGGGGGCCAGGATGGCTCCATAATAACGAGAAGACCCCCTCTCCAATATGATGTCCACTTTCAGATGCACAGCAGCGCTCCAAGGAAATGAGGGGAATTTCCAGCAACAATCAGATCAAAAGAAATTGAAATTGAACTTTCCACTTGCTCTTAGGCGCAGTTCCACATAGGTACTAACTAAAGAGCTGGGAGGCCTGGGTTCTTGCCTTTACTCCCGGCACCAATTTGTTGTGTAACGCTGGGAAAATGGTCCAGTTTCTCTGGGTTTCAAGGTAGAGAATTTTTTCAAAAGTAAACTTCTCATCAAGTAAACAGCTCCATTTTTATAAAGTGAAAACACCTGTGTCACCAGTGCCCAAATAAAGAGAGAGAACATGACCAAGGGTGCTGGATCTTTAAATATATTCCTTTTCATTCAAAACTAGATTCCTACACTTTGAATTTAAGACAAATCATACGGAAACTATTTGCCTGTGTTAGAACACAAGAAAGAGTACTTATGAGCACCATGGGTCCCTCCTCTGGTCTTCTCAGCAGAAACCGGTGGGCATAATTCCACCATCAGTGAAGGACATCTCTTACCCAAATGTCCTGGTATTCACCACTTTTTTCGTTAGTATGATTGACAGGGGTTTGGGGGAATGATGGTGGCGGGGAGGGGGAAGGACCGCCCACTCTCTCTTTGTTCTGGAACTATCAACAGTTCTGGGAAGAAGGGGCTTTATAAGAAGGCTTTACATGCTGCCAATGTGTACTACAGCCTGCTGGAGGGCCAGGAGGATCTGAATGCTAGTGTTAAGAAGGAATCTAGTAAAAAAAAAATTTTTTTTTAAAAGGAATCTGGACTAGATAACTGGATGTGCTGATTCCTTCAAGATAACTGGATGTGCTGATTCCTTCATCTGCCAACCTCTGGCCATCCACCAGCTCTAATTGTTGTGCTTTCACAAAGTAGAGAGTATAGGTGAAGTATAACTTGGTGCAGTGAGAGGCAAAGCCGGGAGAGAGCTCTAAATTCAGCCGACATTTACTGAGTGCCTCCTGTGCCAAGTGCTATAGGAACACAGAATCCATGCTTCAGCTCTCAGGGAGCAGAGGTATGTACGCAAATGACAACTAATACAGAGGAGACTGGGTCATCAGAAGGGAAGGACAAAGGATTAGGGGACCCCGCGGGAGGGAAGGATTACTTTTAGGTAAACGTGGAAGGCTGCACTGAGAGGGTGGGTTGGACCTCAGGGCAGATGGGTGGGGAGGAATTTTAGGTGGAGAGAAGCTCCTAGATGCAAATACCAGCCTGCTTTAGTCTGTTCCGGCTGCCGTATCAAAATACCATAGACTGGATGGCTTAAACAACGGAAATTTATTTTCTTATAGTTCTGGAGCCTGAAAGTCTAAGATCAGGGTGCCAGCATGGTTGACGAGTGCTCTCTTCTTGGTGCGTAGACCGACACCTCCCTGAGTGCTTGCCTCGGTGAGTGTACACAGAAAGAGAGAGCTCTCTTTCTAGTCTTACAAGGCCACCAATCCTATCTCATTAAGACTCCACCTTATGACCTTATTCATCTCCAAGTACAGTCACATTGGGGGTTAAGGGACAGAATATGCATTTTGGGGGACACAATTCAGCCCATAGCACAGCGCTGATTCCTCAACTGCTCCTGGCCAGCATAATATTTCAGTCGTTAAGCATCTGCCTTCAGCTCAGGTCATGATCCCAGGGTCCTGTGATGGAGCCCCCCAGTGGGCTCCCTACTCAGAGGGAAGCCTGCTTCTCCTTCTCCCACTCCCCCTGTTTGTGTTCCCTCTCTCGCTGTCTCTTTCTCTGTCAAATTAATAAAATTAAAAGAAAAAAAAAAAAGAAAGAAAGACTACCCTTGCTAACCAGGTATATTTCAGAGTTGATGGGGAATCAATTGTCTCTCAGTGGCCGTAAGTCACAAATCTACAGGCTCAAGAGGGCTTGCTATTGGGTAGCCCTGGGCCCTAAGGCTAGCTCTGGTCAGTTAACCAATTTGAGCCTCAGGGTCCTTTCTATAAAATAGGGATAGATATTCTGCACAGCAAAGGGAACAATCAACAAAATTATAAGACAGCCTACAGAATGGGAGCAAAAATATGCAAATGACATAAGGGGTTAGTATCCAAAATGTATAATGAGCTTATAGGGATACCTGGGTGGTTCAGTCACTTAAGTGTCTGACTCTTGATTTCAGCTCAGGTCCTGATCTCAGGAGTCCTGAGACTGAGTCCTGCTTTGGGATCCTGGCTGGGCATGAAGTCTGTTTAAAATTCTGTCTCTCTCTCTCTCTTCCTCTGCTGCACCCCCATTCCCACTCCTACACATGCTCTCTCTAAAAAAACAAAAGAAAACCAAACCAAACCAAAAACCAAACTTAAACAACTCAACACCTAAAACCAAATAATCCAATTAAAAAATGGACAGATGACACGAACAGACATTTCTCCAAAGAAGAGATCTGAATGGCCAACAGACACATGAAAAGATGCTCAACATCACTCATTATCAGAGAAATGCAAATCAAAACCACAAAGAAATATCACCTGAGGTGTGAGGTGTCATTCAGAATGACTAAAATAAAAAACACAAGAAATGACAAGTGCGGGCGAGGATGTGGAGAAAGGGGAATCCTCTTGCAGTGTTGGTGGGAATGCAAACTGGTGCAGCCACTGGGGAAAACTGTATGGAGGTTCCTCAAAATAGTAAATAGAATTCCCATATGATCCAGTAATTCCACTAGAGGGTATTTATCCAGAGAAGACAAAAACACTAATTCAAAAAGACACATGCACCCATATGTTTACTGCAGCATTATTTACGATAGTCAACTTAGGGAAGCAGCCTGCGTGTCTACCGACTGATGAATGGGTAAAGACGATATGGTGGATATACACAATGGAATAAGACTCAGCCATGAAAAGAATGAAATATTGCCATTTGCAACTATGTGGATGAATCTAGAGGGGTAAAATGCTAAGTGAAAGAAGTCAGTCAGAGGGGCACCTTTCCCCGCCCTGCTCGTGTTCTCTCTCTCAAATAAATAAATATATCTTTAAAAAATATTATTAAAGAAGTCAGAGAGAGACAGAGGCTCATATTTGGAATTTAAGAAAGAAAACAAATGAGCAAAGAAGAAAAGACAACGGACTCTCAACTGTACAGAACAGATAAATTATTTGCAGAGGGGAGGTGGTGGGGGGATGGGTGAACTAGGTGGGGGGATCATCATGAGCACTGAGGACTGTATAGAACTGCTGAATCACTATACTGGACACCTGAAACTAATGTAACACTGTCTGTTAACTACACTGGAATTAAAAGAAAAAGAAAGGGAGAGAGATAGATGGTAGCCTTCAGGGTTTAGACTATAATGTGAATCTGTGACTATAATGTGAATGGTTATCTCACCAGTTTTGCTGCTCCAAGTCTTCTCCTGCTGGATCTGGCTTCCATATACTTGTAGGACCAGAAGTCCCCTCCCAGTAGGAGACCTAATGAGTGGTTTCCATCATCCCACCCTCCTCTTTCCATAAGGGCCACACATTAGAATGGGGGTCTGGCAGCAGCAGGCCCTGCATTCTGGCGGAGACTCCTCGGAAAGCTTCAGGCTACCTGCGAAGCCACTGCCATGGCCTCTCCCTGGCCCTGCCTGCACAGGACAGAGCTCTGCAAACAGAGCTGGGGATGCCAGCCAGGATCTTGCGGTGGTGGGGTAGGAAGTACATTCTGACAGCTCTGAAAAGAAAATCCCAGCATAAGCACGATCCAAGAAACAAAGATGAGTGGTACAGAGAAAGAGAGGCTTAGCTAACTCTGTGTGTGTGTGTGTGTGTGTGTGTGTGTGTGTGTGTGTTGAGGCTGTTGAGGCTGTTATGCTAGACTTGTCAATCTGAAAACAGAGCAAGAAGGGCTAAAGCTAATAGGCTTGTGTTGTGGGCTCCTGATTCAGACCTGTGATGAGCTTCCCTTAAAGCACATAAGGAAATCCTTAAGCCCAGGAAATCTGCCCAGGCAGCACAGCCAGCAACAGTCCTTCATTTTCAAACCAAAAACATGGCAGCTGCAATTACGATGTAAGTGTGTATAGCTTCATTTCCAGTTCCAAAAGGGCCAGGACTGTGTCTTTCACTCTTGTGTGTTCCATTGCTCTCCTGGAAGACTAGGCACATGAGAGTTACTGGAATGAGTGAATCAAAGTGACAGGGGGTTTATAGTTAACAAATTCATCTGTGCCTGGCCTTGGGGAAGAATCCTACTACATCTCTTCTTCTTAGGTCCAGAGCCCATTTTCTGACTCAGAGGTTTCAACGGGCTTCACGTCATGTTGCCGCAGGTCTGCATATGTTGTCCCTTGTTATAGAATGAATGTTCATGTCCCTCCTCCACTCATGTTGAAATCCTAACCCCCAGTGTGATGGCATCAGGAGGTGGGGCCTTCGGGAGGTGACTGAAAATGACAACGAAGGAGCGCTCATGAATAGGGTTAGTGTCCTTATAGAGGAGACCTCAGAGAGCTCTCAGGGCTGCTCCCGGCCTGTGAGAATACAAGAAGCTGGCTGTCTGCAACCTGGAAGAGAGTCCTCCTCAGAACCCAAGCAGGCTGGCACCCTGATTTCAGACGTCCAGTCTCCAGAACTGTGAGAACCACACTACAGCCCGAACTGACTCCTAAGACTTCCCTAAAGAATGAATTTTATGATAAGCTATCTTCTACCCTAGAAGGAAGTTGGGTTTGGGAACCTCAAGGTCCTGAGTACCAATTCAGCTCTCCTTGGCCTGGTCATAGAGAAGGGTCTGGAAAAGATCCAAACCCTCCCCCCACCAAAGCAGGTCATGAGTGACACTGCTCTCTCATTTGGTGTGAAGGAATCCAAAGTCCTCTAGGACACTGCATTGCTAGAAGCTCAGCAACACTCACCACAATGTAAAGCCTGTCACGGGCAGAGCCAGTACTCAAGAGTTTATAAAGCTCCTTACCTACATGGTCTCAGTCTCTGAACACTCTGAAGCAGGTAGACAGGGATGACTCTGCTCTTTTATAAGAAGAAATCTAACACTCAGAAAGTTCGAGAGACTTGCCCCAGCTCCCCCCAGCTGGTCACTGGTGGAGCTGGGTCTGGAAAACTCCTCTGACTGAGTGGTGGCCTCTCACCTCCCAGGCCTGCCCAGGAGAGTCCTGAGGCCGCCCCTTCCTGGGCACAGAGCCTTTCTGTCGCTTCGCTGGAGTTCCTTCCCATGTCTGGCTGCCAGCCAGCTTCTCGCACACCTCTGCCAGCCCACGTGAAGATGAGGATGACACACGGCCATCACACAAAGACTAAACCAGCCGACATACACAGATTAAACCAACACAAAAGGCCTTTCTTCAAAAACCTATATTCTGCTTGGCTAGGTATCAAATAACCAGTTCTTGGCTGTGCTGGGTGGTGCTAAGGGTTTGCCTCAAACCATAAGACCGAAGGATCTGAAAGGGGGGTCGGGGAGAGAGCCAGACGCTCCAGGGCAGGCTGCTGGGCGGTGTTGCTCTGCGGTGAGCGCTGGCTTGTGACTCTTGCCGCCATCGGTCTTCTGAGTTCTGAGTGCCCGCAAAGCTGGTCTGATACTCTGGAAACAAATGCTATTGAGTATAATATACTGATAATGTGAATCCTTGGTATAACTTGAATAATTTAAATTTAAAAAAGAAAAAAAAAGGAAAGTGGAGGTGGGGTACTGAGTAGTGGTGAGTCTGGTGTAGAAATGGAACAGGCCTGGGAGAGTCTGTAGATTTTATGTCTGTAAAATGACAACTGCTGCACTCATTGCATAGGATCCCAAGGAGAGTGGCTAGGAAGGCTGTGGAGTCTATCCTGTTATGTAAATGGAAAACAGCCGGATTCTCCTTACCCAGAGGGCCCCTTTCCTCCAACTGTGACTACCTGGAATCCAGCCCAGAACCAGGAAGTGAGCAAGCAGGCCTCCGAGCAGACAAATTAGTCTATTCATGAAAGGTTTACTGAGCATCTACTCTGGCCAAGTGCAGTATGAGGCACCTGGAAGGAGCTAGAGATAAGTCACAGACATCCCTGCCCTCAGAATGCCCAGTCTTTCCACAAAATCTATGTCAATTACTCACAGGAAAGTTCTGCAAGCTCCAATTCAGTCTACCAACTCATGTTTCAGAAGCAAGTCTAATAAAAGTGGTTTTCTGGCCTATAATAGATTGGAATCAGCAAATTAGGAGACTGCTGGGGATAAACTGACAACAGAAAGAAGTATCAGTATCAGTCAACAGCAATAAATGAAGAGGTGGGAATTGAACAGAAATGAAAATTCAGAAAGTTGTCTGGAACCACTTGGTAGAAGACTAACTATCCCTACCCTTTTCATTTGGTTTTGAGAACATTACCATATTGTAGTAAAGTATCTTATTAGAACCCATTATCTTTACTTAGTACTCTACACTTTAAAATTTGCTTCCACACACACAGTAATCCTCATGTGCCTAACACTATGGTAGATATTAATTTCTCTTTTTTTTTTAAAAGAAGGATTTATTTATTTATTTGAGAGAGAGAGACAGAGAGCGTGCATGCACGAGCAGGGGGAGTGGCAAAGAGTGAGGGAGCCCATTCGGGGCTCGATCTCACAACCCAGAGATCATGACCTGAGCCCAAACCAAGAGCTCAATGCTTAACTGACTGAGCCACTCAGGTGCACCTACATATTATTTCTCAAGGCATCAAAAAATATATAATATATTAAATAGAATTAAAGTTTAAGAAGGCAGGGAACTATAATATTTTTAAAAAATGATCACAAATAGTTAATGTCAAATAAACATCATTAAAGGTAATTTTGGTAATTTGCAAATGACCACTTATGTGGGAACAATTCATTCCCCGACAATACCAAAACCATGGCACTACATAATAGCAATAAGCTAGAGAAAGGAGTTTCTTACCTACGTACGTAAATATATATATATGTGTATGTCTACCTGTCAGTCATGGATACAACCATGGTGGTCTATAGTGAAATCTTTAGCTCTCTAGAGATCATCCACATTCAAGGAAACAAAATGGAAAATGGCCAAATTCTGTTTTATCTACTTGTACTCTATGAAGCCTGCTGATTTTGCTAGGATCCAAGAGTGATCCTGAATTTCCCCCTATTTAGGAGTTCCCTCATGGGTTTTAGGAAGCTCTGCATTTTGTTTTATTTCTTTATTTATTAATTATTTAGATATTCAGAATGCCTGCCGGCAAGTTTCTAAATAACTTATTTCCTCAGGACCCCAGCCCCATGTCTGCCATGGACCAGAAGATGGAACCATACACATGGCCCTGCTTGGCTCCAGGCACATGGACACTTGTTCAGGCAAAGAACAGATGTAAATTCCCAGTTTTCAAAAGTCTCAAGGCTGTGAGCTCGGTAGGGACAGGGGCTGTGCTCCTTTTACTCACTGCTCTCTCTCTGCTATCTGGCATGGTGCCTAGCGCAGTGCCTGACAAATGATAGGTGCTTAGTGAGTATCAGGGGAATGAATGAATTAGGGCTGAGGTTTGGTCCCTAAACCCAATTCCAAGGGCTGCATCGGGGGCCCCGGGCTTGCTTGGCTCAGAGACGTCAAGGTTGTCAAGTGATACTATCTTTGCATCTGTGAGACGAGCTGGCCAGGTATTCTGGCCAGCACCCTGTGGAATTCAACAACCTCCTGGGACAACAGAACAGTAAGCAGGGGTGGGTGGGGCGGTGGCAGCTGCCTTCTGCAACCCTTGTGAGCCTGTCAAACTGCAGGTCAAGCCGGTTCTGTCGGTCAGGTGGTAAGGTAAGTTGAGCATACACTCACACACACATGTATACAAATAGTTAAATCTTACCAAGCAAATTCTTCACGCTTAAGAATTCTTGTTTTGCTTTTTTCTTTTTCTTGTCAGAGACAAGATGTCCTCAACAGAGGGGCAAATATAGGTGTCTAGACATCTAGATTCATTAAAAGAGACAGCAGAGAGAGTCTGTAAATGATTGGAACAAAGAATATTTTTTCTAGCAGACCAGAAACAAAAGTAGTTACGTTCCTCTCTGTAAAACTGGTCCTGCTACAAATGCTGGGGCAAAGAGGCAGCAGTCACAGCAACCAGGCCAAGTCGCTCTGTCCACATCGCTATTGACCAGTCTTATTCATACGGGAAGCCCGGGCCCGGGATAGAAACAATGTGACAGGAGGGGCCTTGAGGTCAGTGACCTCTATGAATCATAGAAAGAAAATGGCATGCCCCAAACTCACTAACCTGATGCCTTGTGGGTAGAGTAGGGAGGGTATGGAGTGGCTTTATTTAAGTATCACAGGAGAGAAATTTGAAGTCTGTCCACATACATAAGCCAATCAAATTTAAAGCAGAGAAACATGAAAAGTCCATTGGTTAGCACTGCAAGAAGTTTTTCTCCTCCCAGACTTGCTCCTGCCATAAAATAGATTTCTAGGCTGAGATTAAATGCAGAGATCTTGGCAGACTGTGTGGGAGGTAGGTCCTTTAAGCACTAGCCTTCTTCCTGGTGGTCCCAGGGATTCATTGCTGTCAGGCACCAGCACAGTGTCCAGGAGGAAGGAGAGCGAGGGAAGAAGGGAAAGAGGAAGGAAAGCAGCCAGGGTCAGGAGGAGAGACAAAAAGCCCATAGTTGGGGCTGTGGCCTCTCACAAGCTTCGGAGAGCAGGTGATCCTATGGGAACAAGGGTCTCCTCATGTAGTGAGGGGTGAGTGGCTGTCCTCCTGTATCCCTCCAGGGAAACTGAGAAGGCCCCTGACTTGCTGTTCTCTGCTTCCTCAGGGAGATCAGCTAAGTGCTGGTTACCCCCAGCAGAAGGATGCAGAAGAGGCGTCTGGGCTCCTCCGACACCACTAGGCTCCCATAGCGGAGAACACCTCAGAACCAGGGGCACCTGCTCCATCCTGGGGCTCCAGTATGAATCTCTTGATGCCTATTTTCCTGTTCCCACAAACTGGAGTAACTTTGAGACACAGTTTGAACATATCATCTCCTGCTAGTAACGTTTAGGGGCTTCTCATCCTCTTCCAGAGGGGAAATGCCCAAGTTCTTGATCTAGCACACGGGTCCCTTCTTGACCTGGGCCTGGCCCGCTTCTGCATCCTAGCTCGTGTTCTTTCTCCCACCTCCTGAACTCCAGTTGGAGTGAACAGCTTGCTGTTCTCTGAACCTGTCAGGCTATTTTACATGGCAGTGCCTTTGCTTATGGTCTTTTCTATGCCTCGAATGTCTTTCCTTCCTTGCTACCCAGTGAGTATCTTTCAGACATCAGCCAAAGCACCACCTCCACCATGAAATACCCCTAGAGCAACTCCAGCACAGATCCAGGTTTGTTCATGGTCTGTCCCTTTCTCCCTCCCAGAATGTCAGCAACTGGAGGGCAGACTTGGTCTATTTTGTTTCCCACTGCATCCTGGGTGTCCAGAGTGCCTGGGCCACCAAAGGCACTTGTTAAATGTTTGCTGAAGGAAGGACAAGGAGGGACTGAATTGTCTGCACTGACAGTACTGCTCCGGGGCTATGGGTTCCACGAGACAAGATCTGGGTTGTATTCCTTTCTGCATCTCCCAGAGGCTGGGCATTTGGCAGAAGTGGATATGCGAGAGAAGGAATGAGGGATGAATGCTCACATGGACACTAAGCACACGGTCCTGGCATCGCCCCAAGAATAAGTCACTTCCAGCATTCTGTTCTGTATTAGAGCTTCTTTTTCCTTCTTTCATGTTGCCTATTCTGTGAGAAGAGTTACCTTTCAAATGAAGCATGTTCTAAATTCCCTTCAAA
Organism: Mustela erminea; assembly: GCF_009829155.1. Lineage (NCBI taxonomy): Eukaryota > Metazoa > Chordata > Mammalia > Carnivora > Mustelidae > Mustela > Mustela erminea. Next base: position 28,934,363 of record NC_045618.1, read on the forward strand.
CACATCTTACAGCACAAGAAGGTTGGGCTAGATTATCTTAAACACTTGGCTAACCCTAAAAGTCATGGATTCTACAATCTGTCAGGGACTATGCTCAGAAGTGCTGTTCCATTTCAATTTATGTTTCAGAAAGAACCTTGTCTAAAGAGCACAGACCTTGGAAATAATACAGACCCATCATCATACATTTGAGGGACTACTTTATTTTGGATTTTCTGTTTATTTGCATTATCTGTGTTCCATCTACCACAGGATGGGGGGAGGAGGAGAGGGGGAAGGCTGGTCACAGAAAGCCTGAGATAGTTTGTCAGGAGGCTCGAGGTTGGCGACTTTGAGCAGGTCCTCCTCCTCTTTGGCAATGAGGGGAGCTGGGCTAAATGGTCTTTGAAGACCTGTAAACTTGCAGAAATATTAAAATCCTGTGCTATGAGGATTCACACATCGGACCTCCTTATGCTGCCTATACCTGTGCAGATATTACACTTAAATATGGTAAAACAAAAAAAAAAGCTTACTTTTTTTTCTTAAGCATGAATAAAAGAGTTATTATGCAAAATATGCTGCCCACAAATTCTCAACTAGTAGCTGTTCTGATTTCTAAAGCAGCTTCTTTAAAAAAAGAGAACTTATAATTACACATGGACACAGACACATCCATTACAGACATTACAGGACGTGTCTGAAGGAGGTGGACAGATGACACTTTTAATAATGCTTTAAAAAAGACATTCCAAGGGGACTTCGGATCATTCCTGTGAGGAGAACTTGGGTCAAATCTTGGGTGGTGTGAGAACAGCAGGGCTAACAAATGGCGAGCGTAGGCTGATAGATTTTCTGGTCACATCCTAACAGCAGTCAGAGAGCACGGATGCATTCCATGGAGCATTTATGGGCTCACTAGCACTAGTCTATGACAATTTTATTTAATCATAAAAATATAATAGTAGTCAAATCTTTTTGTAGTTTCAGTTTACTGCTTTCTTGAGTGAAATAAATGGTCTCTCAGATTTCTTTTGCTTTCATCTCGCTGCTCTAAGTACAGTAGGATAAGGTTCCAATTAAGACCCATTAAATGTTCACATTGATTCATGCGAGCCATTTTCCAGTTTCTTTTCCTAACACAATCTCAATGCACCTCTGAGTTATCTCTGTGGTGTGTTTTCAGTTTAGCAGTTGCCCGTACAAAAGAGAATTATTTGGGTGTGAGGTCTCCCTTCCTCTTACTTCTCCAGCCCAAAGTGCTGAGCAGAGACTCTCCTTCAGTGTCCTCCAGTCATGCATATGTTTATCACCTGTCAGGTATGTCCAGCTGAACAAGGCATGCCCCTTGGGGGAGGGGGTGGCTGGCAGCTGGCCAGAGCCAGACTGGCCCTCCCAACCCCCTTCGGCGGCTACACCAGAGCAGTGCACTGAATGCACTGGGCCCAGAGACATCTACAAGAGGATCCTCTGGTGCTTTTGCATCTTTCAGGTCCACAGAGGGACCTTGGAGGCAGGGGACGCATAGAGCTTTCTCTAGCTTCTCCCTAGGTGGGAACACATACTCAGACAGCAGAGATGGCCCATCTACGCTAATAGCAAGTGCATACTCCATAGCTTCTCCCACTACGAGCAGGGAATCTGGAGGCAGACAGTGACCATTTCAATAACATCACCATCAACATCATTCTGGCCCAGGAAATGTGCTCATCACCATTGTGCATGGTCTAACTTACGTTGCACAACAATGCCATGAAGTATTCTTGGTGCCATCCCTATTTTATGGATGAGAAAGCGGGCTGGTGCAGGATGGTGGAGCTGGGACAAGAACTTATTAGGTCGCCAGGCTCCAGAGTCCATGTTCCTCTTATCAAGCTAGAAAAACATACTACTGAGACCTTAAAGCAGAGGCCAGAGCACATGCCGCTGCCACGACAGGGCCTCTCATACACCAGGTTCTCTCGTGGTGTGCGGCATCTGATGCCCCACTAAGGGGACACGTTCCCAAAGGACCTGCATGTGAAGAGATTGAAGAAAAATATTTAAAGTTGCCCTCAGGAAATGTGTTAAAAAAAATGAATGAATGATGTGGTGGTTTGGGAGCCTTTGAGTATAGATTTTCCTGCAGTGTGATTTCTTAGAGTGGGACATACCCGTCAAAAAACTTCGTTTTTAAACCCAATCATAAGTCAGAGTAGATTTGCCATGACAATGCCACCAACTAAGTGAGCAAAGACTCCACAGGCATCCACTGCCATAGCCGAGAGTTAAATCTGAGACCCGAGTAATAAGGACGACAATGGACTCTTCACAACAATCCTAGGAGCTGGGGTTTGTCTCTATGCTATAGTTGCAGAAAGTGACACTCAGGATAGCTGGCCCACGTTTATCATCCAAGTGAAAGGAGAGTGGCCAGGATATGATCCTAAATCCGCCCCCAAAGCGCTCTCTCACATATCACTGTTTTCTCAAGTACAGTATTTGCAAAATCTTTAAACACAGTAGCTTCCTCTGGATCTCAGAACACTGGTTCCAGCAAAAACGAAACTATGGGGTTTCTTTTAGAATAGATTAGAAGACAAATAACCCGTAATGCCGAGGAAATGGCTCTTAAATTTTTAGCTCTATATCAGGTCAGGAAGTGTGGTCAGTAAAACAGAAGTATTGTATGGTTCCAAATCTGGGACCATTTTAACCTTTTCTGCAGTATTATGCCCAAGGAAAGCTGTATTCTTGCAACACCCAATCATTCATTAAACGCATGCTTATTAGGTAGCTGCTAAGTGCCAGGCACTGCTGTGGCACTGGGGTCAGACTCTGCTCTCAAGGTACCTCTATTCTCGTGGGATGGGGTGGGGATGGGAGTGGGAATGTGGAGACTGACAAAGGAAATATATGGCAGGAAGTGTATAAAGGAAAATAAAGTAAGGTAAAGGGGGAAACAGTAACCATGGGGCTTATCTACTGTTTTAGATACAGTGGTCACGGAAAGTCAGATAAGATAATAAGACATCTGAGAAAAAAAATCTGGAAGCCTCTCCAAACCATGCTGACTTCTGAGGGAAAAGTATTCGAGGTAGAAAGCAGCAAGGACAAAGGCTTAAGGTGTGTTTGTGGAACAGTGACAAGACCAGCTGTGGCTAGAGTGGAATATTTGTGAATGCTATCCTTAGAAATGAAAATGATTAAATTTATCTACTTATGTTGGTCTGGCCATGTATTCACACTTTGTCTCAGAATTATATATCCATCTTCTATCAGAGTAGGAAGGGCTCTTCTGACAGCAGGAAAGTGAAGCCCAGAGAAGAGCAGAGACGTGCCCAGGACAGCTTGGCTGAGCAGCCGTGAAAGGACTGGGCCGCCCTCACTGCTGCACCAGCATTTGATCCATGGCGATGGGCTTTCCATGATAGAATTGATAGAATTTCCTATCTCAGTGGAGGGGTTTTCTTTGTGATGATACTTTATTTCTTAACCCACTGAGTCACCCAGGCGCCCGGTTATACTTTAATTCTTTATAATCTGTCTCGGTGATTTATGAAAAAGGTCCTCAGTGACTGAAGACCAAGGCAGGCCCAGAAAAATTAGATCTACCACCAGTCAGGAGTTAAACTCTGATCAGACGTTCCTTTTGACATCATTTTCTTATACATATTTGATGTCCCAATAGAGGATTTTCCAGGGAGCAAAGGATGACTGGGATTTGCGTGCGCAGCTGTCCTAACTGTATTCACCCTGCTCAGAGGGTCTGGGTTCAGGTACTTTGGGAAGAGGGTGCCGACAGTTTATTTCTTGGCTTCCCTTATGCGTCTTCTACAGCTCTGCCTCATCTTGGGATGGAACTCGGAAGGGAGTGATTAGCTTCGTGTCCCTTTGCAGTTTAATTACACAAGACACTAGCCTTCAGAATGACACTACTCACGTTCCTGGTCTCACAGCCATGCTGAAGGGGCTTAGTGGGTTCCCAGCTTTTTATGGTCCCACTGAGATGAAGCTATGGCTAGCTTTCAACTTCAAAGCTTTAATGTTAGACTTCAGGATAATTATTTTCCTGGAATGTTCTGGATCCGAGTTCCTCAAAAACAAGAAACTGAGGAAACCGGTAAAGGAAAGACAGTTTATCCATAGGATCCTGCTTTTTTTTTTTTTTTCCTAGATCATTATGTCAACATTATGAATTTAAACCATTGCTAAAGCAGGTGTATTATTTAGTGCTGTGAGATGGTGTTAACAGGGCAAGGGGGTAGCAACTGCTCCGTCCATGAGCATTCACTGTGGGTCAGGCCCTATTAGGCTGTCTCACCCAATTTGCACAAGCTGGGAAGTAGTGGTGACACCTCCATTTTCCGGATGAGAAAACTGAGGCTCAGCGGCCAGTAACTTGCCCAGAGTCATCCTGCTAGCATAAAGCAGAATAGAGGTTTCCAAGGCAGCTGACTTAGGCATCCATGCTCTTATCCTCTATGACATCTGACTTTAGGAACCACTGGAGATGAGTTCAAAACCTCAGGGCAGACTGATTCACAATATGAATCCATTCAGGCACCACCCTACCAACTGCCGCTGGACCACATAAAGGAGGATCTGTGTGAATTACAAGTGTTACGAATCAGGAAGCAATCCCACACAAAGAGCGAAGAACATTCCTTTCTTAGTTACACAGTACAAGCATCCATGGCCAGGGTTGGTGCTGAGTGGTGCAAGGGTCCATCTGAAGCTTGGTGGGGGCTGCCATCAGCTCCAGCTGATCCCCTGGGGAGGCAGCCAGGCATTCCCTACAAGCTCTCAGGGGCTTTACATGGGGTGAGCATGTGGTGCTCCAAACTACCCTTGTGTTGGAAAACCCATCCGAAGAGATGAGGGGAGTAAGAGGTGCCTTTTATTTAGCTTCTTTGAAATTGGTGACTTTCAATATAATCAACCCAAACTGGCAACTGGCAAATTTTGCCATTCTAATACTAACCAGGTCACTCACTAGAAGTGTTACATGTTTGGATGGGCAGAAGTTAATGTATAGTTAGGAAAGTTATTGTTCTTTTTTTGGAGGGAAAAAAATCCCACATTTTTCTTTGGTACTATAACAGAGTGTAACTTCAAAATGGTTATATTGTTAAAATTGTTAAGCTTTTCTTAGACATACAGTTCCATTTTATGTGAGGAACTGTCTTTGTCACACAAAGAAAGATACGGAAGGTTGAATGCCTGTGTGACAGCTAAAGAACGAGCTGCCAACACTGGGAGGACAGGAAGGCTTCAAACACTGGCGTTTCTGCCCTGAGCCCACCACACTGGACTTCATTCATGGACCTGCGTGGGGCCAGGGGAGTTTCCCAAATGGGTGTGACCTGCGACCATCCGCTTTGAGAAAGACAAAGACCTAAGAATGTTTGAAAAATTAGGCCCCTTCTGTAAGTTCTAAAAGCTGAAATGGGGCTCTGGAAAACTGCCACTCTGAAAATGTCACTCTGCTTCCCTCACCTGCAGATGCTGTACAACGAAGAAAGTGACCAGTTTTTGTTTGCAGGGAAATGTCCAAGGTGAGCACAATAGATACAGTTCAGGTATGCTTAGTCAATCAATGTTTAGGTTTTCTTACTAAGTCATCAAATTACAGAAGACCTGGGATATGCATGTCACCCAGCTCAGGCAGAATCTGGTTTCAAAGGCTTCACTGTCCAACTTCCTCACCTGTTCTGATCTCCCCAGAAGTGCTGGAGCTTCTGGTACAGTGCAGGGTTCTGCAAGGACTTCCCTCTGGAGAAGCTGGGTGGGGGCAGGGGGCCACAGGAATCCCTCCTCTCACCTGCCACAAGAGACTCCGGCTCTGGGAGCTGGGATCTATGGGGTCTTTCCAAATGAAAAAGTCACTAACTAAAAGGAATATGCAAAGGTGCTTATTCCCAATACAGTAATATGCAGGCAGTCAAACAATCTGTCATTCGAGTTAATTTAATTATCAGACTGCATTTAATTATTCAATATAAAATGTAAATAAAGTGAAGGGCTGACAGCACTACTAATTATGTTCATTATAATAATTAAATGGGAAGGGATTTCAAAAGAGTCACGAAATTACCATAAAATACAAGGAAGTTTTTGATTATAAAAACAACATTTTAATTAGATACTGCAGCCCGATAGGAAAAAGATGATTGGTTTCATCAAGAATGGGGTATTATATTTTATTATTCAGGTTTCTCTTCTGAAGTCATCTTTGGTATCAGGGGGGCTCAGTACTTCCAGTTAATAGACTAAATGGTGGCAAAAAAATAGTGCCAATCCTTTATGCAAAGCAGTTGCCTAATAAAACAGCCTTCGGCTGTTCAAAATCTCCTGTCTTATAAAGACACAAGCTGTTTCCCCAGGAGGAAATAAAGGACCCACTGCGGACATACAGGCCTGCAAATTAACATGACTTCTGACTAATGATATAGAAGCATTAAATGAATTGAGCATCATAATTTCTCCTCTGAAATTCCTCTGATTTAGAGAACGTGGCATCAGGTTAAATACATTCGCTTCCCAAGAACAGAAGAGAGGTGGAAAGGGCACTGACTGCACTGCCAGTGGTGGGGCGGGGGCGTCCCAGGTCCTGCTCGCAATTCCTTCCCTTCCTCCAAGCCTCAGCTACTCCACCTGCAATCTGAGGCAGCTGGACTGGAGACTCCAGAGCGCTTCCAGGCGAAGACTCCATGAATCTTGACCAGAGCTGGGAAGAGAGCTGAAAGCTCTATTTACCACATCCCCTCAGCAAACACTCAGCAAATTACTGGGTTTTGGGGAGATTAGGAAGGGAATTCAATAAAACAGGTTTTTAGAATGAAATAATCAATTAGCTTTTTAATTGCAGAAAACTCCCCGATTCTACTGGGATAGGAGCAGTTATCATCTTAGTAAGCCTGAGGCTCTTTCCCCCAATGCACCCGGATGGCACGGAGCGTGGCTGAGAGCCGGTGAGCACAAGCCTCTGATGCAGCTAGAACTGTGGCCAGAGATGGCTCCACAGAGCAAGGCCCAGACATCTCACCTGTAAGTCCCAGCTCATCAGTGTCTGTCAGTGGAGCTCCTCTACTAATTGGGGGCCAGGGGACTCCAGGGTATTTTCAGCTTTTAAGGATGAGCTGTCATGGAGGCCACTAAATAAGCCATCTGGTGCTGACAGAATCTGGAGCAGAGCAAGGAGCGTCTGAAAAACCACAAAATGGCTTGGAGTTCCCATGAGATCAGAAGGCTGCTCTGTCTGTGGTTCTAATCTCAGCTTTTAAAATATCACAGGCTCATGGAACTCATAAGGGAGGTCATCTAGAACAATCCACTTCTTTAAACAAAGTTTTTTTATTGTGGTAAAATATATATAACATAAAACTTACCATTTTAACCATCTTTAAGACTGCAATTCAGTGGCATGAAGTATATTCACAACATCATGCAACCATCAACACCATCATCAACCATCAACCATCAACATTTCCAGAACCAGTATACCTCCCTGTATTGTCAAAAATGCTCAAATCTCAAGAGGGAATATGATTAATTTAAGATCACACAAGGGGCATCTGGGTGGCTCAGTCAGTTAAGCATCTGCCTTTGGCTCAGGTCATGATTCCAGGGTCCTGGAATTGAGCCCCTCATCGGGCTCCCTGCTCAGTAGGGAGTCTGCTTCTCCTTCTCCCACTTCCCCTGCTTGTATTCTCTCTCTCTCTGTCAAATAAATAAACAAAATCTTAAAACAACAACAACAACAACAACAACAACAAACCAAAAATGATCACACAGCTTGTGGCAGAGAGGTAGGTTAGAACCCAGGCCTTCTATTTGCTAGACTGCAGTCGATTTTATGCTCATAAAATGCACTCATTTATAACTTGCCAGGATTTTTACAAGTTTCCTGAACAAAACACACAGGTATGTCCCAGCAGCTTTCCAATCGGTCTTCAGAGTTGTGGAACAACAGCTTCTCAGTGTACTGTCTTGGTAAGTGGGCATTATTTTCTGTACCCCAACCCCTGCCCAGGATACACATTAGAGATCCCCAGTAGATGGGGTCTGTGATACGTGGGATTTTCTTAAGCAACACGAAATGAAAAGTACACTGAGCCGAGTGCAAGTTACTCTGTAAGACCTGGGTTCTAGTCCTGGTCTTCTAGTGATTCATCATGTCATGTCCGCGACTTGCTTCACCTCTTCAGACCCTGGTTCCTCACTTGTTTGAGAGGCAGAAATATACCCTGTAGAGCCTCACTGAAGAGCTAATGAGGTCCAAAAGACAACAGATGGGAAGAACAGTACCGAGAATTCTACAAATATCAGGGGTTATGCTTACAAACAGCACCTCCATAATGTACAGTGTCTCAGTGTTTGACAATTACTATAATTTCTATCAATTTCTGATTTCTCTACTTTTTTATCATAGTCTTTCTTCTTATCATTTCATCATCCACTGAGGCTGCAGTGACCTCTCTGATCTTGTTTCTAGTCAGAAGTGATGTCCAGTTTAGTGTTGTCTTTCTGGGAGGCAGGCGTCAAAATGGGGATCTGGCTTTTTTCCCTTTTCTAATCTCTTCTTCATAATGAGCTCACCTCTCGACAGTTGTCTCCACATCCCTGTTGCATCTTCCTCCTCAGCTGATGAGCCACAGAGCACCCGTCTCCTGCCTGTGCCGCCTGGTACTCTCTCTGCCTGCTTCCTCGTGTCCCAGTGTGCCCAGTCTCTGCTCTGTCCCTTGGTCCCAGTCACTGCTGCCATGCCATCTCCAAATGCCAGTTCCCTCGACCTCATTTCCTGTTCATTCTGGTGAGCCCACAGAAACTTAGGAGGTATGCTTGATCTACAGAAAAGGATCAGTCTGTAATCTAGCAGCAGCGGCAAAACTCTTTTAACTCCCACACAACTCTGAGTTCAGTAAATTCATCACAAAAGAGTTGGCTTCGACAAAAAGTTTCAAACCATCCCCAAATGTGGGAGTGCTGAAGGAGCTGAACTCTTGCTGAGAAACTGTAACTGAACTCTTGCTGAGAAACTGTAACACAGCAAAATCCTCACCTCTTCACAAGCGCAGTAGATAGCATTGCCATCTATGTTGAACAACTTAAGTTTAAAACAGGAAATCGTTTGGTAAACCACGGTCTGTCTATACAACATAAAGCATGCAGCCAATAAAAATGATACAACAGTGTGCGTCAGCTATATGTCAATAAAAAAAATACCCACAAAGTATGATTTTGATATACAAATGCCGCCTGACTTATGATGATTCAACTTTTGATTTTTCAACTTTATGAAAGCATACACATTCCGTAGAAACTGTACTTTGAATTTTGATCTTTCCCCAGGCTAGTGATAGGACACTTTCTGGAGATGTGCAGTGTTGGCAGCTCCCAGCCAGCAGCCCCCCTCCTCGGCCTCGTCATCCACGTGATCATGACGGCAAACAACTGACAGACTGAACAACCATTCTGTACTCAGACGTGCTTCTGTTTTTCACTTTCACTACAGTATTCAATGAGCTAGATGAGATATTCAACACATTACTATAAAATAGGCTTTGTGGGAGATGATTTTACCCAACTGTTAGTGTTCTGAGCATGCTGAAGCTAGGTGAGGTGTATGAAGTGTACTTTCCACTTAAGGTATTTTCAACGTATGATGGGTTTATTGGGACATAACCCCAGTGCAAGGAGAGGAAGACCTATAATGTCACATGTATAAACCAGCACATAAGGGTTTGCACAGTATGATCTCGGCTAAGTAAAATATTCATACAGGGGTGGTGGTTTGTGAAACAGGTGAAGGTGGTCAGAAGGCACAAACTTCCAGTTATAGGATAGATAAGTTCTGGGGATTGTAATGTATAACATGGGGACTAGTACTGTATCATACATCTGAAAGTTGCTAAGATAGGAGATATTAAAAGTTCCCGCCACAAGAAAAAAGTCTGTAACTCTGTGAAGTAATGGATGTTAACTAAACTTACTAGGGTAGTAATTTTGTATGATATGCATATATTAAATTACCAGTTTGCACACTAAAATGAACATAGTGTTATATGTCATCTATATGTCAATACAGTCCTGCCCTAGTCTAGTTTGCTGTAGGCTAAAAAGACCTAATGAGCATGCTTGTTAGAGATCTGCCTAAGATAAAACTTATTAAGTTTGGAGTGAGAGTTAAGAGTTGTCCAGAGGCTTTTTTCTCAGCTATAATCCATACTGTTAAGGTTGCAGTAGGCTTTAGATAAATGATGCTGTCAGGAACTACTATTTGATACGTTAGTTATGCCATTACTCTGGTTTTTAAAATAAAGAGAAATAAAGTGCTCATCATCATCATCATCATCATCATCATCATCATTATTATTATTTTTACAAAATCAGTAACATAGTCTTCCCAACTTCTTAAAGCAGCAGAACCCTATTTACTAATGAACGCTTGCCTGAAAACTACATTATCCCAACAGTTAAAAGCAAAACTACTCTGGGTGACTCAAGGGAGAGAAGCCCAAGTCCTGTTTTCTCAGGCCCCCCTCCAACACCACCTAGTAGCCTCTAAGCACCTAGGCAAAAGCCAAGCACCAAAAGCGGCTTCAGAAAGCCCCTGACTCTAATGCTATCTGCAAAGTGATCCAAGTGGAAAGGTGCAACCGACCTCCTCAAAACAAAACAAAGACATGGATAGAACATCAGAACCTGTGTGGTAAGGGTTTGATGCTTCTGTGGAGTGAAGGTTGTATTAAAAATATTTTATTTTTACAGCTCTAAGAGGAGGCCTTGGTGCTAATCTAGTGCTGACCACATCTCTTTGGATAGAATAAGTCAGAGACCTGTCCCTGGACCCTGGGTGAAGGGCCTCACACAGGACAGACGGGTTCCAGCAGGCCAGCCTGCCTTTTCTCACTCCAATACCTCACACTCTCAGTGTTGGGGGGGCAGTCTAAGAAGTGTCCAGGGCCTCTTACCTGGTTATCTGGGTGGTTGACAGTGAAGTAGCCCACACAGACGATGACCTCATGAAGGAGGCTTTCACAAGAGACTTGGCTGCAGTGGCCCAGCAGGGAGCTGGCGATGTGCCGGAAAGCCAGGGACAAGCCCTCTGCCCCTACAATAGACTGACAAAGACAAGAAGCGGTTAGAACTCCTCAGCTAGGGGAGAGGGGCTGCAAATCACAGAGCAAGACTGGACCCTGTGCACTTTCTGCTATGGTGCTGGAAAAGCATAGGAAATTTCTAGAGCACTATGTTTCAGAGTTCAGTTCAGGGATTCCCGCTCTAATAAATGACCACAATAAATTGAATGTTTAACCTGAGAAGAGACATGGAGAAATACGCTTTACTATGTGGATCAAGATTCTATCTGCCTAAACCATGGTTATTTATTCCATCTGCAGTATGGAATTTTTTTCTCATGGTACAAATACTCTCACTGTAGAAAATTTGGAAAAATACAAAATACCAAAATTCTCCTGCGAATCTATCATTTAGCTAACTTCTAACGCTTTTTTTTTTTTTTTTTAATCTGAAGGAGAAAACATTTTCTTGAACACAGGGATAAAAACACAATTCCAAATATTTACTGATGTTCCAATAGGGAAGCAATACGAATAATGAATGCTTATTATTCAAATAAAAGGCTCTAGAAACCCAGCGTTCCCAAAAGAATGTAAAAAAACCAACAACCCACTTCCCCCCAATAAAAACAAACCACGGAGCCCCCTCAACTGTAAGGCTTCTGGGATCCTTTCTCCAGACAGGCAGAGGGCTGTTGTTGGTGGGCAACGCAGGAGGAGAGCCTGACTCTGTCTGTGCAGCCTGAAGCTTCTATTTAATAAACATGTCAAACAGACAGAGCGACAGGAGGGCAAAGGGGAGAGGCAAAGCCCACAGAATACACTCGCAGCCGACACTGGAATGAAGCACCCCTGCTGGCCTGTGGGAAAAGGCCGTGTTTTAAACTCATCTCTTGATTTGAGGTCTTGCTGGGCTTGAACCAGGTCAGATACGTTGCAGTTTGGAAGTTGCAATGAATTCACTTTGCCTAACGGTGGTGAAACACAGTCCTGTTAGTGAGTATTGCTGAAATAAAATGACCACTAAATTTTAAGAGTGCCTTCTGTCTCAGTTTCATTGCCCTGAGACAAAATGTTTTTCAAGCCCCAAAGAGGCTTCACGAGAGCTTTGTTCCTTTAAATCAAGTAATGACACCTTCTCAGCTCAGCCCTTATTTAATTAGTTGTGTCCAGCATGCTGTGACCCAGTACCCTCTGTTTAACCTTCACTGATAAGAGCAGGTCAAGGGGCATGTAAGTTTGAATATAAAAATTAAACCAATTTTTCAAGGAAACTATATTTCCTTTTTAGCCAGAATTAATTGCCAAGTCAGTACATTGATTTGTTTCTTGAGACCACCTTCGATTGTAAAATCTGTCAAAGTGTATGCAATATACAATATCCAGGATCTCAAGGCCATCTGTGCCTATGAATTCACAGTGAAATCAGACTCTTTGCTGAAGGGGGAAAATATTTTGACAGCCTTATTAGTATACAATGAAATGGAACAAGCTAAGAAAATATCTGAATGGATAACCTTATGCTGCGACTACATGATGGGTTCTCACATGAAACGAGCACATGGGCTTATGGCTTGGCAGAAGTGTGGAGGGGCACTGGGAATGCTGCACTCAAAAGTCAACTTTCTGAACCAATGTCTGCAAAGGCAATTTGGGCAAATTCTTCCTCCACATTCCTTGAGGGCCTACTATGTGCTAGCTAGCACAGTGCTTCTACCTAATCTCATTTAGCCCTCATACTTGTGAGGTAGGTGTTTTCTGTTTATTATACAGATGAGAAACTGAGTTCAAACGATTTGTCTAGGGTCATAAAACTTGGTAGTGTAATGGCCCAAAGTCACATCAGTGACTCCAGATCCAAAGGTTGATGAGGATGCCCATTACAGCTCCGTATTCTTGTGATGCCCTGGGCCTCAAATGGTCAACACATCTCATACCATCTAATTCAACTCTTTGGCAGGTCAGACAATTTATCTCATTTCGATTGTGGTCCTCTCAGGCAATTCATAAATTGTCTCCCATATTTTCCTGAGGTCAGACCTATGTGTACCTAAAATCTCTTTTCCTGTCTTTTCTAAATGTAGTTCCTAAGATCTCACTTTTGACATGTAAGTTGTCTTGATGAACTAGAACCTGAGTTTCTCTGACCATATTTATCACAATAGCACTTTTCTCCCACACTCGCCCATTGCTTTGTGATGCATACACTGTTATTTTATACTGTATTTACCTGAGTGTTACATGCTTGATCAGATGTCCATCTACATCGGTGATATCTGGTGGATGTTTTACTTTAGCTTGCCAAACAGAGTGCAGTGGTCCCAAAAAATGCCTATAAATCCTTGACAGTCCTCCCCCTGAGAGGTGGGGCTTATGCCTTCTCCTATTGAATCTGGAGGGCTTATGACCGATTGAACATAGAGTATGGTTGATATGTAGCGATACGACTTGTAAGGCTAGGCCATAAAAGGCCATGCAGTTTCTGTTTCTTTTGGAACATTTGTTTTCTGGAAGCTTCCTCTCAGGACACTCACTCAGCACCCAGACACCATGATATTTTAAGCCCAAGTCACACAGAAAAGCCGTGTAGAGTCTTTAGCAACAGTCCTTGGTGAACCCAGTCTTTAAGTCATCCCAGGCATCAAAAAGAAGAGTGAAGGAGCCTCTGGATAATTTTAGCTCCGAGCTCTCTGTGTCAACCTGTCCCTCCATTCCCCCACTTGTCGTCTGAGGGTCTCGGCCAAAGCCTTACATCATGGAGCAGTGACAAGTCACCCCTATCTGAATTCTGCCCATAGAAACTATGATCATAATAAAGTGGTTATTGCCTATTAAGGTTTTTTCTTTTAAATGTATAAAAGTAACTGGAACAATAAGGTAATCATTGGTAGATGTATTAGAGGCCCTGATGCTAGAAATTCTGGGCATTTGGGGGCCCACATGTGCTGATGAGGAGTAAGAAAAAATGAGCTGGACCTTGAATTTCGAAAGGATGACAGCCAAGAGGAAGGTTCATGTAGGCTTTCCTGGCCCATGCACTAGTCAAGAGGAAAAGGGTAAGTGGGAATAATGTCTGGGGAGAGAATGAGAAATAATTATGGCCAAACTGACTAAGATAAGATAAAACAGGAGTTAGAACAGAGATAAAAAAAAAAAAGAAGAAGAAGAAGAAGAAGAAGAAGAAGAAAATAGAAAATAAAGTTAAGAGAACTTTGGAACTCCATGAAGGACAGAGGAAAAGACATAAATGTACCAGAGAACTGTCAGGAACCAGCCAAGAAAGGGCATTCCACTTGGGAAACAGGGCATTTGATTCTAAGAATGGGTTGAACACTCTTGAGTCACCCTGGCATTTTCCCTGCTGTTTCGGAAAAAAGCAGCTCAAGTAGGGAATACATTTCAGGCTAGACATGGTGAGGAGGTAGAGAGAAGTCTTGGTTTTTATGTTCATTTGCCATGAAGGGCTCCAAAAATAAGCTTCAGATTTTTCTAATATTATTTGTCATTGCACTTAAGGGCCACTACGGGAGCAGGGCTGGTTGGGGTTCAGTGGTGTTCCTTTTGAGTGAGACTGAACAGGTTGCAAGCTCACAGGAATGGTGTGGGGGTGCATGGATCTGGGCTCCCTGACACTCAAGAGTGACTGATGAAACGGCTGACTTAACACAGGTGCTTTTGCTTATCACGTGGAGCACCCTGCAGCAGTTCGAATCCTGGTCAGAAGACCTCTGCCACTAGAAGCTAAGAGACAGTTTTCAGATAATTTGTTTTCATGATCCCTGGTGACAAAGGAAATCACTTTACTTGGACTAGCTGATGGGTGACTGCTAGTCTCCGTGTTCTCAGGACAAAAACTTAGTATCTCCTGATTTCCAAGCTGTTTCGACACTGAACAAATGGGTTTGGTTCTTCACAAAACCCAGATGTTATGTTCAACCCAGAGGCATGAACCACTGGCATTTTCTGGAGCAGACAACGTGAGGTGTGCCTATAAACTCTCAGAACTTTATATAGATTAAGTAGTTATTACCTCAGACCAGTTCAAGCCCTTTGGAAACTGAAATGCATTAACCCTAAAGAGATTTCTGTTCTTGGGATGGATAAACTAACTCTTCAAAGTGGAAAGATATCGAATCCAATGATACAACTTACTAATTTCCTGTTGTGAATGGAATGACAGGAAGACAAGAATTCCA
Organism: Mustela erminea; assembly: GCF_009829155.1. NCBI lineage: Eukaryota > Metazoa > Chordata > Mammalia > Carnivora > Mustelidae > Mustela > Mustela erminea. The sequence continues at coordinate 28,949,601 of NC_045618.1, forward strand.
CATTTGTCATTGGCTACAAAACAAATGTTTCTTCTAATTGGGAACGGCCAAAGTCCACCATTTTCATACATTTGTATCTCTATAACCTTTTTCCCTCTGAGCAAAGCAATTCATCTAAATTATGGGTTCATCATCTGCCAAGTTTGTTCCTTTTTTAATGAAATCGCTTGACAGTTAATAAACCGAAAGAGAAGTCTACTCCTTGGGGCTTGCTCTGTTCCAAAGGTTCAGTGTTTTTGAAAATTAAATTTCCTACATGAAAAAAAATCTATTTCTCAGCTGACAGTCTGGTGTTACAGCATAAAGCAATTTTTCTTTCTTCAGCTATAAAAACTGAATTTATAGGGGTGTGCACATATAACTACACATGCACTTTATACTGGACACAAGTCAGTTAAATCATCCACAGAAAGTCCTATCAATCAAAACAATTTTGGTTCTGTTTATGTAAGAAACCATGACTTTCCTTAATATTTAAATTTGATGGGATAATAATGCCTTTCCATAAAGAAATCAAGACAAGATTTGTTAGTAGCAGAGTGGCACAGATTTTGGGGTCAGAAAACCACAGGTACCAGTCCTGGCAAAGCCACATGTAACCTTGGGCAAATTATTTAACTGTCAGCATTTTCCTCTGTAGAATGGGTATAATATTTTGCAGGACCATCATGAGAATAAATGAGAACACATATGTAGAGCACCTAACATGGTTCGCAGAAGACAGTAGCTTCATAAATAGTATGTATTGTGATTTCCTTTACTGTGGTTTATTCGTTCTGTCCCAAATGCAGAAGAACCTCACACCATTACCTACAATAAAATCTGAGCTCTTGGTTGGTTAACATCAACACTGACCAATGCTTGGTACCTGGAAAGCAGGCAGATCAAGAGCTGCAAAACTGTTGAAGAACTGTAAACTCTGAATGGCCACTTGGACTGTATTCTGAGCGTAACTCTCCTTGGGGCTGGCAGTACTAGGGTCCGAGATGGTGCCGTGGAAGAGGACACAGTAGAGCGTGTGCAGAACTCCGGCGAGGTCCGTAGCCTGAAGAGCAGCGGTCAGTCCTGTGGGATCCTGGCGATTATTGTCAAATATGCTGTATGACCTGACAAAAAAAACATTCAACTCTTTAGAAGAAATCTACCTAAGGATGTGAGCATTTTTATAGGTCAAATGGAATAAGACAAGCAGAACGTTAAAAGCAAACCATCTGAGTCATGGAGTAAGGTAACCAGAAACTTCAGGGAATAGACACAGCCTGCAGCTTTTCCCTGCCCGGGAGGGTGGGCGGCTAGCCCCGTTCTCCTTGGGGAGAACCCCCCTGTGCTTTGTAACCTAGGTGGGCTTGCTTTGTTTTAGCTTCTAGGTCTGGGCAAACTGGACAGAGTCCAGGAGGGCTACTGGAACTCCGAAATAGCATAGTCTCCTTTCTGGATACACAATCTTCTCAGGGGAGGCAGCTACCAGGAAAGTGTGAGGCCTCAAAAACTCAGTAGCATGTTGGTATCCTGTGGTAGGGAGACACTTCACCTGCTTTTAAAAGCAGAGTTCCATCATGGAGGAATACTGGCAGGACGGGCTGTAGGGGCTGAACTCCCAAGAACAAGCAAGTGCTGGATTAGCCTTACACAAATCAACATGAAGCCAGCTTAGTAGCTGTGGCAGGCAGGGCTATGGGTGAACAAGAAGCAAAGGCTGTGGCAAGTGAGTTCCTCAAGTCAACAGGAGAGCCAGCAAGGGTTTACTAAATCCATCTCACTCCTGAACTTGGGTCTACACAAAGCAGCTAGTGATCAAGAGCCTGTGGTTTTAGTAAATGTGGGGGCCAAGCATTTGTCCACACTTTTTCCCCCTAGACACTGCACCCAGATTTCTCTCTGAGGAATGACCCCCCCACTCTCTCTTATAACCTATGTGCTCCAGGGGGCCCCCTTCCGCTTCACTCTGACTCCAGGGCCCAAGGTACTAAAAGGCACACTTCATTTCTCTGGCAGTCCAGTATGGCTCAGGGATGGCACCTGTCACAGTTAGAGCTCAAGGAACCAATGGAGATGCCTTTGCTGAGATGCTTGGAAAGAAGCCCTTATTTTTTCTCCCCTGGGCTTGAATCTGAGAAGATGTAAGGTTTGCAGCTGCTACAGCCGCATATTCTACACAGATCCTCAGGTCTCTCCATGCCTTTCCACATGGGCCGGTCTTTCCTTTCATGGACATACGTTTCTTCCCCCCCTCAGGAAGAGAAGTTACAAGTCCCTGTTCAGCGTCTTCCTTTATGACAGATACTCTTCCCTATTTGTAACATGGATACAGGTCCCCCACCATGCCCACCCTCCAAGGTTGTTTTGTTGTTGTTCCTTTCAGATGGAATCTGGAATGTGAGATGGGCATTAAAGATCTATGCTAATCTCATTAACTTGCCCAGAAACACTCTGGGAGATGGTACTAATAAAAATTCCGAAGTGCTGGCTGGCAAGTTTCTGGTCTCTTGTCTAGTTTTCTAATTCGCTACTAGTTTCATCAAAGTAGAGTTTTATTCATAACCATGGGAAACATTTATTTCTTGAATGTGGACTATTTCTAATACTAAGTGAGATGACATTATATATTATGATATATATTATGATATATACATTATATATATATATATATATATATTATATATGAGGGGTACCTCATTCTCTTTTCAAGAAAGTAGCTCTCTCAGGAGGCATTGTCATCTCATTGTCATATAACAGGATCTACTAAGTACATTCACATCATTTACCTCATCGGTTTTTCACAGGTGGTAGGGAAGGTATTGTATTGCTCCCCTTCACTGTACCCACGAAGATTAGTTGAGACACTCTAGATCATACACACTTATCGGTGGCAAAGGCAAATCTGAGGACCAAAACATCCAGGATAACCAGGAGGTGATTTTTCTTTCCATCCCTTTTCTTAAGTCAAATCTCGGGGTTAACTGAAAGCCATTAAAGTATAGGGAGACTATAATGTAATCTTGTATCATCACGGAGAGATACGTTTTGTTTTATGGGACAGGATATGAACACAAAGTCAAGAAATGATATTTATTTGCTTACAGGAACATCTGAACCTTTCCACAAACTCTGTTAGCTAATGTCAGTCGGCCCGCCCCTCTTTCCTTTCTTCCATTATACCCTAAGAGCTTGGGGTCAGATTCTGACTAGAGACATGAGTAGAGATTAATGTGTCTGACTTTATTATATAGGCTCCCAAAAGGGATCTGTGTTTGCTTAACACTGACTGCCTTTTAGAACCAAAGGCAAGTCAGAAGGCATTTTTACCTAGTTTCCACTAGGCTTTTGGAAATTTGGGCATGAGTAACATCAGTATTGGTGACAACAGGGTTTTTGCTCTGTGATTCAGAATGCTGACCTTACCCTTATTGCCTGTGTTTTTTAAAAACTGATTATTGGCATATACAAATACAGGTACTCAGAAATATAACTTTATCATTTTAAAGCAATTTGTCATACTTAATCTTTCCAAACATTTAAATGACATGAATTCACTGCTATTACTTCTTCAAAAGAATAAATAAAAATTTTAAAAAAGTGAAGGTCATCAGATTACTTATTCTTCCTCTCTCCATTCCATCCTATTATTTGGGAAAACATTAATCACAAACTATAAACAACACAACCGGGATTTTTGCAATATTCTCCTGGTGAAATAAAAATGTTGACTCAGAAAAATGAATTAAATGATCACTCAATAACTTATATGTGGAAATGAACGATCAGATCTGAAACTTTATATACTACATTCTGAGATCTTAATTTTACTGAATTTTAAAGTGTTTTTGTTTATTTTCTAGAACTAGAGATCTTGGTGGTATATTAAGTTCTGTTCATTAAAAGCCAGATTCAATTAGGAAAAACTATAACTGGACCATCAATATTCCTGCACAGCATATGAAAACCCTACTTTGCCTTATTGGACAGTATAGATGTAAAAAAAAAAAAGCGCAGTGATTTGTGTGGGCATGAATCAAATGCTATCCATTCACCTTTGGTATTTCTTTTTTATTTGATGAATTTTACTTTATTTTTAAATTTTATTATGTTAGTCACCATACAGTACATCATTAGTTTTTAATGTAGTGTTCCATGATTCACTGTTTGTGTATAATACCCAGTGCTCCATGTAATACGTGCCCTCCTTAATACCTATCACCAGGCTAACCCATCTCCCCACCCTTCTCCCCTCTGAAATCCTCAGTTTGTTTCTTGTTATCCATAGTCTCTTATGGTTCATCTTCCTGCTGATTTCCCCCTCTTCATTCTTCCCTTTCTTTTTCTAATATCCTCCATGCTATTCCTTATGTTCCACATATGAGTGAAACCATATGATAACTGTCTTTCTCTGCTTGACTTATTTCACTTAGCATAATCCCCTCCCGTCCCATCCATGTTGATGCAAATAGTGGGTATTCATCCTTTCTGAAGGCTGAGTAACAGTTCATTGTATATATGTACCATATCTTCTTTATTCATTCACCTGTTAAGGACATCTCGGCTCCTTCCACATTTGGCTATTGTGGACACTGCTTCTGTGAACAATGGGGTGCATGTGACCCTTCTTTTCACTACATCTGTATCTTTGGGGTAAATATCCAGTAATGCAACTGCTGGGACATAGGGTAGCTCTATTCTTAGCATCCTGAGGAACCTCCATACTGTTTTCCAGAGTGGCTGTACCAGCTTGCATTCCCACCAACTGTGTAAGAGGGTTCCCCTTTCTCCACACCCTTGCCAACAGTTGTTATTTCTTGCCTTGTCAATTTTTGCTATTCTAACTGGTGTAAGGTGGAATCTCAATGTGGTTTTGATTTTAAATTTCCTGATGGCTAATGATGTTGAACATTTTTCCACATGTCTGTTAGCCATTTATATGTCTTCTTTAGAGAAATGTCTGTTCATGTCTTCTATCCATATTTTGACTTGATTATTTGTTTTTGGGGTGTTGGGTTTGAGAAGTTCTTTGTCCAGTCTTTTATCTGTAGTGTCATTTACAAATAAATTCTTCCATTCAGTGGGTTACCTCTTTTTTTGGTTGGCTGTTTCCTTTTCTGTGCAGAAGCTTTTTATATTGATGAAGTCCCAAAAGTTCTAAAATTTGTATGGAATGAGAAAAGACCCAGAATCACTAAGGAAATGTTGAAAAAGAAAACCAAAGCTGGGGGGCATCACGTTGCCTGATTTCAAGCTTTATTGCAAAGCTGTGATCAGCAAGACAGCATGGTACTGGCACAAAACCAAATACATAGATCAATGGAACAGAATAGACAGGCCAGATATGGACCCTCAACTCTATGGTCAACTAATCTTAGACAAGCAGGAAAAAATACTCAATAGAAAAAAGGCAGTTTCCTCAATAAATGGTACTTAGAAAATTGGACAGCTATATACAGAAGAATGAAACTCAACCATTCTCTTACACCATACACAAAGATAAACTCAAAATGATGAAAGACCTCAATGTGAGGCAGGAATCCATCAGAATCCTAGAGGAGAACATAGGCAGTAACCTCTTTGTTGTCGGCCACAACAACTTCTTTCAAGACACATCTCCAAAGACAAGGGAAACAAGAGTGAAAATAAACTTTTGGGACTTTATCAAGATAAAAAGCTTCACATTTAGTTGGCCCCCAAAAGCAAGTACAACAGGCTGGGATATTACAACCCCGTAAAGGGGTTGTTTGTTCCTGGCTTGTTTGCTCTCTTCTGCCTGGTCCCCATTTTTCTGGCTTGGTAACACCAACTGTGATCTTCTAGACGGTTCTACTATCTTCTTGGATTTTGGCTTTGTTCATTTCTTCAGTTCTGGAATTCTGAGGGATCTTGTGAGAACTTCCCATTTTAGTCCCTGAACCTTGAGATTCCACTCAGTCATCTGGATAGTGTTGGGAATGGATGGGATTAAGTCACTGTCTCTCCCACTGATGGATGTAAACTTCACTGTTCAAAAGTGAATTATTTTTTTAGAGGTAGTCCAGTGTGGGCTTTTAAGTACAGGGATATTCTGGGAAAGCTGATCTACATCCAGTGATATCATTCATCAGGATTTGTGATAAGCACAAGGGGCATGATGATCTGTCAGATACTCTCAGTTTGAAAAGCCAAAGTGCCTGTGCCCCCAGAACAGTGACCAACTGTAACATGTGCAGCCAAAGAAGATCTGGTTCCTGTCCCAGGGAGGTTACACGAGGCGCAGGCATGTGTATCAGTTCCTACTGCTGATGGAACACACTATCACAAGCTTGTAGCTCAAAACAATACAAATTTATTCTCGTACAGTTTGGGAGGTCAGAATCCAAAATAAATCTCACTGGGCTAAAAATCAGGTGTTGTTAGAGCAGTGTTCCTTCCAGACGCTCCACGGGAGAATTCGCTTCCTTGCCTTTCACAACTTCTAGAGTGCAAATGGATTCCTTGGCTTGTGGCCCCTTCCTCCATCTTCAAAGTGTAAGCAACAAAGCACCTTCAAGTCTCTCTAACACTTTTCCAGTTCCCTCTTTCACTTACAAGGGTCTTTGTAACTACATTGGGCCCACCTGGATAAACCAGGATACTCTTCCCATCCCAAGATCTTAACTTAATTTCTGCAAATCTCTTTGGTTATGTGAAATAACACATTTACAGTTTTGGAGGATTAGGATATAGATATCTCTGGCAGGGCATTATTCTCCCCCCTTTTTTAATGTTAAGATACATATAACATAAAATTTACCATCTTATTTTAGGTGTATAGTTCATTGATATTAAATACATCCATTATGATGTTTAACCTTCACTACCAACAATCCCCATAACTCTTTCATCTATACCTAGTAAACAATAATTCCCCACCTCCACTTCCCCCTACAACCACCATTCTACTTCCTGTCTCTATGACTTTGACTACTCTAAGTACTTCATATAAGTGAAATCATCACAGAATATTTAGTTTCTTTGTGACTGGTTTATTTCACTTAGCATAATGTCCCCGAGGTTCATCTATATTATAGAATGTGCCAGAATTTCCCTACTTTTTAAGGCTAAGTAATATTCCATTGAATGTATACACCACTTTTTTTTATCCATTCATCCACTGATGAGCACCTGGATTGCTTTCGTGTTTTAGCTATTGCAAAAAATGCTTCTGTGAACACAGGCATACAAATAGGTTTTTAAAATCCTCTTTTCCCAATTCTTTCAGATACATGCCCAGAAGTGGAATTGCTTGATCACATGGTAATTCTATTTTTAATTTTCTGAGGAACTGCCAAATTTTCCACAGCAGCTATATCATTTACACTCACAGCAATAATGCACAAGGGTTCAAATTTCTCTGCATCCTCACTAACACTTGCTATTGTCTTTTTTTTTTTAAGATTTTATTTATTTATTTGACAGACAGAGATGACAAGTAGGCAGAGAGGCAGGCAGAGAGAGAGAGGAGGAAGCAGATTCCCTGCTGAGCAGAGAGCCCGATGTGGGGCTCAATCCCAAGACCCTAAGATCATGACCTGAGCTGAAGGCAGAGGCTTTAACCCACTGAGCCACCCAGGTGCCCCTTTTTTTTTTTTTTTTTTTTTGATAGTAGCCATCCTAATGGGTATGAAGAGGTATCTCACTATAGTTTTGATTTGTATTTTATTATCAGTAATGTTAAACTTCTTTTCATGTGCTCATTGGGCATTTGTATATCTTCTTTGGAGAAATGCCTATTTAAGTTTTTTTGCTCATTTTTAAAAAAAAGGTGTTATTTATTTATTTGAGAGAAAGAGAGAGAGTGAGAGACAGGATGAGAAGGGAGAGGGTCAGAGGGAGAAGCAGACTCCCTGCTGAGTTGGGAGCCCAATGCAGGACTCAATCTTGGCACTCTGGGATGATGACCTCACACCACCCAGGAGCCCTTGCCCATTTTTTAAAGTGTTTTTGTTGTTGTTGTTGTTGTGGAGTTTTAGGAGTTTTCCATGGTTTCCGTATATTAATTCCTTGTCAGATATATAATTTGCAAATATTTTATCCCATTCTCCAGGTTGCCTTTATACTGTGTTGATACCATCTTTTAATGCATAAATTTAAAAATTTTTCATGAGAAAAATACTTTTTCTTTGTCATTGTTAATGTATAAAAATGCAATCGCTTTTTGTTACTAGACTTTGTATTCTGCTACCTTGCCAAATTCATTTACTATTTTTAACAGGTTTTTCCTTTCTTTCTTTCTTTCTTTTTTTTTTTTTTTGGTGTGAAATCTTAAGGGTTTTCTACATCTAAGAGCATATCATTTGCAAACAGAGATCATTCTAATAACACTACACTTCTGATTTGGATGCCTTTTTTTTTTTTTTTTTTTTTTTGCCTAATGGCAAAAACTGGGACAGAAATCCCAGTACTATGTCGAGTTGAAATGGCAGAAGTGGGCATCCTTGCCTTGTTCCTGATCTTAAAGGAAAATCTAGTCTTTCACCATGATTATGATGTTCCCTGTGGGATTTGCATATATGGTTTTTATTATGTGGAGGTACTTTCTTTCTGTTCCTAGTTTTTTTGAGGGTTTTAAAAAATTAAAAAAAAAAGATTTTATTTATTAGTGAGGGAGAGAGCGAACGTGTGCACATGTATGATCAGGGGAGAGACAAAGGGCGAGGGATAGTGAGATAGCAAATCCACTCTGATAGCAGACTCCACTCTGAGCAAGGAGCCTGATGTGGGACTTGACTTTAACAGTCCTGAGATCATGACCTGAGCGGAAAGCAAGAGTCACATGCTTAAACAACTGAGTCATCCAGGCACCCCAAGTGTTTTATAATGAAAGGGTGTTGAATTTGTCCAATGCTTTTTCTGTATCAATTGAGATGATCACGCATTTTTGTTTCCATCATTCTGTTAACGTGGTCTAATTGCAATGACTGATGTTCATTTACTGAACCGTCTTTGCATTGCAGGAATAAATCCCACTTGGTCATGATGTACATAATCCTTTTACCACGCCTGCTAGATTTGGCTTGGTAGTTTTGTTGAACATTTTTACATCAATGTTCATAAGGGTTATCAGTGTGTAATTTTCTCTCTGTGTCGCACCTTTGTCTAGCTTTGGTTTCAGGGTAATGCTGGCTTCACAGAATGAGTCAAAGCGTTCCCTTCCCTTCAGTTTTTGAGAAAGGCTTGAGAAAGATTGGTGTTAGTTCTTCAAATATTTGGTAGAATTCACAACTGAAGCTATCAAGTCTAGGGCTTTCCTTTGAACATTTTCGATTACTGATTCAATCTCCTTACTAGTTCTATAGGTCTATGCAGATTTTCTATTTCTTTCTGACTTAGCCTTGGTAGGTATTTTGTTTCTAGAAATTTATCCATTTCATCTAGGTTATCCAATTTGTTGGCATACATTGTTAATAGCTCTCTCTCATAATCCTTTTTATTTCTGTAGAATTGATAGTAATGTTCCCACATTCTTTTCTTCCCTCACCTTTACTGAGGTATAATTGACAAACAAAATTATAACTTATTTAAAGTATACAACATGATGATTTGATATATGGATACACTGTGAAATGATTCTCACAATCAAGTTAACACATCCATTACTTCATATAGTTATATAGTAGAATGCTTAAAATCTACTCTCTTAGTAAATGTCAAGTATATTATAACTATAGGAAATATGGAACACTTCAAGAATTTGAGTGTCATCCTTGTGCAGGAGCCATACTAATCTCTGTGTTGTTCCAGTTTTAGCACTCCATTTTCATTTGAGCTTAATAATTTGATTCTTCTCTCTCTCTTTTTTAGTTCATCTAGTTGAAGGTTTTGTTAATTCTCTTGCTCCTTTCAAAGAACTCAAAGTTTGGTTTGATTGATTTTCTTTTTGTTATTTTGTTCTCTATTTCATTGATCTCTGCTATAATCTTTATTATCTCCTTCCTTCTGCTTTGAGTTTAGTTTGCTCTTCTTTTTCTAGTTCCTTAAGTTGTACAGTTAGTTTTTTTTTTTTTTTAAAGATTTGATTTATTTGAGAGGGAGAGGGAGAGGGACTGAGCGAGCATGAGTGGGAGGGAAGGGTGGGGCAGAGGGAGAAGGAGAGGCAGACTTCCTGCTCAACAGGGAGCCTGATTCGGGGCTTGATCCCAGGACCCTGAGATCATGACCTGAGCTGAAGGCAGACACTTAACTGACTGAGCCACAGAGCTGCCTCTGTATAGTTAGGTTGTGGATTTGAAATATTTCTTTTTTAATGTAAATGTTTATAGTTATACACTTCCTCCCTCAGCAGTGCTTTTATTGTGTCTTCTAAGTTTTGACATATTATATTGTTTTCATTTTCATTCATTGTTAAGAATTTTCAAATTTCCCTTGTGATTTTTTCCCTCAATCCATCTGTTGTTTAAGAGTGTGTTGTTTAATTTCCACAAATTTGTGAATTTTTTAGTTTTACTTCTATAATTAATTTTTAACTTCATCCTGTTATAGTTGGAGAAGATACTTTGAATGGTATCTATCTTTTTAAATCTCCTGAGACTTCATCTTTGGCCTAACAGCTGGTCTATCCTGGAACATGTCCCATGTGCACTTGAGAAGAATGTGTATTTTGTTTTTTCTGGGTAGTGTTCAGGAGAGGCATCATTCTGCTTATCACAATGGGACTCGTTATTCACAATCCATGCATTTATTCAACAACTATTTATGGAGGACCTACTTTGTGACAAGGACTACTCAATGCACTAGGGATCAGCAGTAAAATCTATGCCCTTTTCCTGATAAAGCTTATATTTTAGTGCAGGAAGATATTAGGAACAAACAAACTATATATGAAATAGTATGGCAGGTATACAAAGTGCTACAGTGAAGCAGGGGACATGGCCAGATATGAAGATGTAGGTGAATGTATAATACTATTTTATACAGGATAGTTGGGAAAGCTCCTTCCTCCCTCCTTCCCTCCTTTAAATATTTTATTTATTTGACAGAGAGACAGTGAGAGAGGGAACACAAGCAGTGGGGGTGGGAGAGGGAGAAGCAGGCTCCCTTCTGAGCAGGGAGCCTGATGCAGAGTTGGATCCCAGGACCCCAGGATCATGACCTGAGCTGAAGGCAGACACTTAACAACTGAACCACCCAGGCATCCCAGGGGAAGCTCTTTCTAAAGTGTTAAGTAAGAAGAGTTCTATAGAAAGTGAGGAAGGAAGCCATGAGGTTGTGAGACCAGAGTGTTTTTTACAGAAAAGCAGCAGGTCTCAGGTCTTGGGAGTCAGGAAAATGCAGGACATGTTCAAGAAATAGCAAGGCCAGGGGCGCCTGGGTGGCTCAGTGGGTTAAAGCCTCTGCCTTCAGCTCAGGTCAGGATCTAAGGGTCCTGGGATGGAGCCCTGCATTGGGCTCTCTGCTCAGCAGGGAGCTTGCTTCCCCCATTCTCTCTGCCTACTTGTGATCTCTGTCTGTCAGATAAATAAATAAAATCATATATATATATATATACACATATATATATGTGTATATATATATATATATATGAAATAGCAAGGCCAGTGTGGCTATAGCAGACTGAGGGAATAGAAGAATTAGGAGACAAGATCAGAGAGGCCAGGAAGATCAGGTAGGGTCTTATAGGCCACTGTAGAGAAATAAAAGGATTTCACTAAATGAGAAGGAAAGTCATTGTAAGGTTCAGAGGAGTGATGTATCTGACTTAAGTTTAAAAATAATCACTATAGGGGTGCCCGGGTGGCTCAGTTGGTTGGGCGGCTGCCTTCGGCTCGGGTCATGATTCCAGAGTCCTGGGATCGAGCCCCGCATCGGGCTCCCTGCTCGGCAGAGAGCCTGCTTCTCTCTCTCCCCCTCTCCCTGCTGCTCTGCTTACTTGTGCTCTCTCTCTAGCTCTCTGTCAAATAAACAAATAAAATATTTTTTAAAAATCACTATATCCAAAGGGGCATGTGCACCCGAATGTTTATAGCAGCAATGTCCAAAATGGTCAAACTATGGAAAGAACCTAGATGTCCATCAACAGATGAATGGATAAAGAAGATGTGGTGGGGTGCCTGGGTGTCTCAGTGGGTTAAAGCCTTTGCCTTCGGCTCAGGTCATGGTCCCAGGGTCCTGGGATCGAGCCCCACATCGGGCTCTCTGCTCAGCACGGAGCCTGCTTCCCCTCTCTCTCTGCCTGCCTTTCTGCCTACTTGTGATCTCTGTCAAATAAATAAATAAAATATTAAAAAAGGAAGATGTGGTGTGTGTGTATAGATATACATATATGAATGAATATTAGCAGCCATCAAAAAAACCAAAATCTTCCCATTTGCGACGACGTGTATGGAACTAGAAGGTATTATACTAAGTGAAGTAAGTCAGTCAGAGAAAGACAATTATCATATGATCTCTCCGATATGAGGAATTTGAGAAACAAGACAGAGGATCATAGGGGGAGGAGGGGAAAATGAAACAAGATGAAATCAGAGAGGGAGACAAACCGTAAGAGACTCTTAATCTCAAGAAACAAACTAGGGGTTGCTGGTGGGGAGAGGGATGGTGGTTGGGTGATGAACACTGGGTAGAGTATGTGCTATGGTGGGTGCTGTGAATTGTGTAAGACTGATAATTTACAGACCTGTACCCCTGATGCAAATAATACATTATATGTTAATAAAAAAATAAAAATGTAAAAAAAATCACATAGCTAATTGGTTGAAGAGCTTTTAGAAGAGCCAAGGCAGAGGCAGGGAGGCTGTTTGGATTATCCAAGTGAGAGATCATGGTGGATGAACCAGGTTGGTAGCTATGACTGTGGTGGGAAGTGGCTGGATTCTGAGAATCTTCAGATGGGAAAGTCAACAGGATTTCTTGATAGACAGGATGTAGGTGTGAGGAAAGAGGAGTAAAAAATGGCTCACTGGATTTTAGCCTGAGTAACTAGAAAAATGTGGCTGCCATTTATAGAAATGGGGAAGACAGTGGATAGAGCATGACTGGAGTGGAAAACCAGGAGTTCAGTCTTAAACTGTTAAACTCAAGATGCCTGTTAGACATCTAAATGGAGATAGTGAATTAGAAATTGGATAAAATGAGTTTTCCAAAGGTAGCTATTTTTGTCAGTTTTGTCCCCAGGGCTTAGAACAGTGGTCTGACATAGTAGCCACTCAATAAACATTTGTTGAATGACTGAATAAATATATAAGCCAAAGGTCAGAGGAGTGGTTGAACTTGAGATATGTGGGGGTCACCAACACATACATGGTACTTAAAGACAGGAGCCTATCCAGTAAGTGAGCACAGATAGTGGTTTGAGTATTGAACCTTGGGATACTCACACATTTAGAAGTTGGGGAGAGAAGAACAAATTGCAAAGGAAACTAAAAAATAGAAACCAACAGGGTAGGAAGAAAACCAGGAAAGTATGGTGTCCTAGAAGCAAAGTGAAGATAGTTTCAAGGAGAAGGAAGGAATCAATAAAAAAGTTTAACTAAAAATGACAACTGAAAATGATAACTGAATGATAACTGAAAAAAGGATGAAATTTATATAAAAATGACTGTTAAATCCTATTTTTAGATTTTTATAAAAAATAACTGCATATGTCTGCGATGGGAAGATGGTATGGTGACAGGGGATTGGAATACAGCTCTCAGGGGTAACTGGGGGTAAAGGCTTAGCAAATTAGCTGCCTAACAGTTCAAATGAGGAAAGAGTATTGCTTTTTTACCAATGAATATTATTCCATTTCTGACTGAATTAATAGGAGCACAATGTACATAACAAGAAAGGTTCAGTTTGGGAACCTTGGAACCTTCCACTACCTTGGAAGCACTGGCTCCAGCACTGGGTGCCATACCACATTCAGGACACTGATGTATCAGAAAGTTCCCTAGGAAAGTGACTTGTGTGGTAGAAGTATCTGGAGCTGAAATATCTCAGAAGTATCTCAGAACTGAAGGCCATAAAAGTTATTTTCAAACTGAAGAGGTATTATATTGTTATTTACGACCCCAGAGAAAAGACATTACCTGAAAACAGATAGTAGATAAACTTCTGAAAATCTTTCTAAGAATTAGAACACCCCAAAGTTAAATGGGATATTGGTAAGGTATTACATTCTTCCCTATTCTGGAAAAAGTAGAAGATCACATCCACTTAAGTGGCAGAGGGTTCTCAAACCTCAGCTGGGCATGGAACACAACGATGTCTAAGATTCTGTTCACTCCTGGGTTGCTGTAACAGCTGTGAATCTACTTTGAAAATTATACTCTCCTACACACTCCTACACACTCCTACACACACACACTATAGCTTGTTTGATGCAGATCTAATTTGGAGCCCCACTGAAGGGAATGCGGATGATTTAGTGGAGATGTAAGAGGAAGAGAAAACTGAAGGAGGGAAAGATGTATGTGTAAGCATTGTAAGATACCTGCATATTTGGTTAGAGAAGGAAAGAAGTATAGGGACAATTACAATAAGATTATCAAGTAGGGTGAGGCTAGCTAATATTTGGGAGGATTTCCAAAGTGCCTGATGGTAAGTTTCAGTTGAACTCCAAGAGGAGTTTCTGGGAAGGAAACCTTCCTGGGAAGAGAAGTCATAGATGATGATAAGAGATGGACATTCTTGTTAGTTAGAACTGACAACCTGGAAGAGGCTGGAGAAAGAGGAAGACCAGGAGGACACCAATGGAAACAAGAGGTAGAGGGTGAGGCCACTAAGAAGAAACTGGGGCTCTGACAGAGGTCTGAGTAGAGGCCCAAGAAAGTGGAAGATACAGAGGTGATGGCTTCAAGATAGGCTGGGTCGGGGCACCTGGGTGGCTAACTGATGAAGCCTCTGCCTTAGGCTCAGGTCATGATCCCAGGGTCCTAGGATCGAGCCTCACATCGGGCTCTCTCCCTGCTCGGGAGGGAGCCCGCTTCCCTTCCTCTCTCTCTGCCTGCCTCTCTGCCTACTTGTGATCTCTGTCTGTCAAATAAATAAATAAAGTCTTAAAAAAAAAAAAAGATAGTCTGGGTCAACTAAAGGTAGAAGGAAGAAGTGTCAGGGAGGAGCCCAGGAGGTGAGAGTACAAGCAGCTCTGGGTGACTGACAACAGGATCTAGTTCTGGATCTTGGAATTGTGGGTTAGGGCTACTGTCCAAACATGTCTCTCCGAGGGGACATTTCTAACCTCCTAACTTTAGCTTTCTCATAGGCACTGTAAGTAGCGAAGGGCCCTGTATTGCTTTTGGCTGGTTTTGCTGATGTTCTGGCTTCTCCTATCTTCAGAATTTGGCAGTTAGGCTGAAGGAGCTCTTCCAGAGGCTCTGCTGTGCGGCCAAATGAAGGCAATTGCTTTTGCTGGGTGAGTAACTGGGAGGAAAAACTGTCATATTGGGGCAGCAGTACCTCCTGCCAGAACTTCCCTGCTTCCCTTCTTGCGCCTCTTATCCATTCCTCACAGTGAACAGATGCTCTTTCTACTTTTTAAGTAATCAGATCATGCCACTCTCTGGCTTAAAATCCTCACGTGGCTTCCCATCATACATTGAATAAAACCCAGACTTCTACTCCCTCGGTCCTCAACTCCTGGCCCTTACTTTGACTTCACCGAGCACTTTCTTTCCTGCTCGTCACATTCTAGTATTCTGCCTTCTCTGTTTCTGGAACACACCCATCCCAGATATTTGGGAGTCATCAACTTAGCGTTTCTTCTCAACTACAATATTCTTCCCTTGGATCATTACATGGTTGACTCCTTAGTTTCAGTGTCATCTCCCCAGAGAGGCTTCCCTAACCTCTCCACCTACAAGCCACTGTACTATTACCCACTTTATTTTCTCGTATTGCCACCACTAGTTCATATTATCTAATCTGTTTACTGATTTATTGTCTTCTTTTCCTGTTAGATTGTAAGTTCCATAAGTGGAGGTGTTTTGTCTACTACTACAGCCTTAATGCCTGGACAAATGTCTGGCATATATCAACTGCTCAATAACTTGCAATGAATAAGGAGTAAACAAATGAATGAATAAAGAATATAAGATAAATGAATGGATAAAGAATAAATAAAGGGATGAATAAATAAAGCAATGGAAGGAAGTGAGTAAGAATTAGCCTCATTCCTGCCCAAGGAATGAGGGTCTTGAATATCTTCTCACCTCAGAGGGAGAAGAATATGAGATGTGGGCAGCCTTTCTTCCCATGTGAAGAGCAGGTGCAGGAAATGGGGTCCTGGCATAGATTAACTATATACACTGGGGTTTGCTAACTCTGCCAGTCACAAGCTATCTCCTTTTTATTTTGTTTTTGGCTGGTGCTATGTGCCTCAAGGGGAACTGCTAGGACATGGAGAATCCTTCCTTAGGGAAATCTTAGTTGAAGACATAAAACAAATACATAGGACAAGAGAACTAATGAATTAGCAGTAGGCAAATATTAAGTAAGAGGTATAAATAGTAGGTTCCAGCTCATATTTCGGAGGCAAGCATCCCTTTGATTATATCATAGAGGACTGAAATGGATTCTGGGGGATAAGTTAGAGGTAACTAAAGACACATGACAAGAATCATGAGCAGAATAAGGTGGTGAAGAGCAATAGCCTACTTCGGGTGAAAGCCAATGGGTTTTAGAATCTGACATATTAAGTATAACTTCTTGGTAGAAACTGCCAGTAGGAATTCCAAGAGGACATGTCCATCAGGGCTTTGTTATGAATATGATCTGTGCCTTAACTTCATTTGCTCCTGCCTTGATTTACTTTTTCCTATTTTCTTTTGTTCTAATTTTTTCATTAAAAAAAATATACTGTACTCTCTCACAAATCTGTTTGGAAAAAAGTGGGGAATAATAAATATATATTAAAAACAGCACCTCAGGCAAGAGACAGATGTGTTAGTTCCCATTTGCCCCTGCCTTGTCTAAGCCTGTAAGGGAAGAATTATCAAATTCACTTTTACAATGTGAGGAAACAGGCTTTGAGAAGCCAAATCTGCCACTGGTCTCAGAGCTAGGACAGCAGGAACAGCACCCACATTTTTCTCACTCCCAATCTGTGCTCTTCAACACAACCCCACACAAAGGCTTTCTTCTTGAGATCCTGCCCTCCAAAGTTCTAGAACCAGGAGGAGTCTAACTGCAAGTATATCCTGGATATATTCTGCTGCTCTAAGCCTGGTGAGCCTACACATGTACTGACAGCCTGCCTTCGTCATACCTTATCCCCTCTGGGAGTGGTAAGTGACTGAAGGCTACCCCTAAACGTTGGTCTTGTGGGGTATGAGCCAGAAAGCTCCCTTTCTCTGGCACAGTGCCTGGCACATAGTGGACATACAAGTTGAATTGTAGCAATGAAATGGTCATCATTCTGTCTCTATAACTCAACTAAGTCTTTATTATTAGCAGGGATGGATCTTTCAGAAATCTCTAAACTAGCCATTACCCAGTTGTGAATATAGAAATAGCCCAGAAGTTTTGCTCTTGTGTTCTTCTCACTCTCTAGCTCTGAAGCATGCGGCAGTCACTCCTCCTTATCACTCTTAGAGGCTACCGTGCTCCCTTGGTATGAGCAGGATTGCTGGAATGTAACTCTACAAGGAGCATTTAGCCTGGGACACATAAAAGGTGTTCACCAAATGTTACTTCCTTTACTTTTACTTGCTGAGTCCTATTATATTTACTTCATTCCCTATCTCCCAATCTCAGAAAGTTTTTTTTTTTTTTTTAAGATTTTATTTATTTATTTGACAGAGAGAGATCACAAGTAGGCAGAGAGGCAGGCAGAGAGAGAGAGAGGAGGAAGTAGGCTCCCTACCGAGCAGAGAGCCCAATGTGGGACTCGATCCCAGGACCCTGAGATCATGACCTGAGCTGAAGGCAGCGGCTTAACCCACTGAGCCACCCAGGCGCCCCGTCAGAAAGTCTTTTGTCTAAGGACAGTAGCTAATGACCACAAAAGGTTTGAAAGTTAACAGAAGTGATGTCAAAAGATAGGGTGACAATACCAGATACAAGACTGCAGAGAGAACAGAAGACAGATGAGAACAGGATATTGGAAACACATTTATCTTCAGAGTAGGCTGGAACGTGGAAGATTGCATCTTTCAAACACAACTATGGCAATATTTCTGGTCCTATATGCTCTTCTAGGACCTTCATATTCCCCATGAAGAGGTGAAGTCCTATTTCTCCTCCCTTTGAAGCAGTTGGGGGGATGTTGTGACTCTCTTGATGAACAGAATTCAGAGGAAGTCATTCTGCATAACTTCTGAGGCTAGCTCATAAAAGGTAATATGGTTTTTACATAGTTCTTTGTCAAGATGCTCCTTCTTGGAATGTGGCACCACATTGGAAATCCAAATTAGCACTGCAGAGTGACCAGATAGAAAGGTCCTCAGCTAACAGCCATATGAACTACAGATTTGTGTGAATAAGCACTTTGATTTCAACTGCTAGCCTTCCAACTTGTAGCCTTCTTCCAACTGAGGCCCAGATATCGTGGAACAAAAACAAGCCATTCTCTATGTATCTTGACAAAATTCCTGACACAAAGTCTGTGAGATTAATAGATGGCTTTTTTTTTTTTAATTTTTTTTTTAATGTACTCTCTACCCCTGATGTGGGGCTTGAACTCATGACCCTGAGATCAAGAGTTGCACGCTCTAATGCTGAGCTAGCCAGGCGCCCCTACAGATGGCTGTTTTATGCCACTAAGTTTTGGGGTGATTTGTTATATGGTCATAGTAATTGGAACAAGGAGAAGAAAAGCAAAGGAAAATATGTGGAAGGGTAAGACCAGAGAAGTTCAGGGAGAAGAGCAGGATTAGAATATTCTGTAAGTTGTCAAAGAGCAATCAGGACTAGTTCTAATGGGTAGCAGCAGGAAAACACGTTACAGATGGGTATGAGAGATTTATTAGGCATTAAAACTCACCAATGACAGAATACATTCCCTTAATAAGTAATGAGTTCCCTGTCAAAAGGGATATTCAAATATAGACTGGATGAGGTTATTGAAGAGATTCACACATGAATAGAAGACTGGATTAAGGTAACATTAAGGCTCCTTCCAATCAGCAAAATGTGACAACAGATTAGATCTAGGGTACAAGGAAGAGAGACGAGACAGAGATGACAATGTCTGGAGTCTGATGAGGTCAGATACAGAGAGACTTAGAGAGGATTAAAATAAATTCTTTTTCATTCCTTTTGCTTCTTCCCCAGGTGATTGTTAATGGTTTCTCCCACATTCTACCTCCTCTCTAATACGTTCTCCACCGGGTACTCTTGATACTTGATTAATGCTCTCAGAATATGCTTCTTAGCAAGCCACTTCAAAGGTTTTTGATGACACCACTATAACCACATCTCAGCAAGTCATTTTATATAGTTCACACAGTACTCTTGCATTTATTATCTAATCTTTTCTATCTATCTTATCTATCTTATTATTACACTTATTATCTAACCTCCTAACCTGGGGGGCACTAAAATCACCACTACAGACATCTCACAATGAAGCTCAAGGAAGTACTCCACTGGTTCTTCATGTATCTCTCCCATGATGTCTTGGCTTTAGTTCTTTTCTATATTTGCCTTTCTCTCAGCTCTAAATGTTCCAACCTTTCCTGTCTTTCAAGGTCTATATTAAATTTTAGTCACTCTAGGGAATCACTAATTCCTACAACAAAGAGTGGTCTTTCCCTCCTTTTAACTCCATCGATAATGATGTAATAACAGTAGCCAATGTTTACTAAGCATGTACTACGTGCCAGGCAGTGTGCTAAGTGCTTCCATGTGTTATCTTCTATCCTCTGTATCACTCTCTGCCTTATACAGTGGGTCTCTGTATACACGTCTTCTTTCCTCTACTAGTTGACGAGGTCCTTGAGGACACAAGTGATGTCTGAGTCATTTCTGCTTTCTCCCAAGCTTAGCACAGCGCCTGGCACAGAGCAAGTGCTACATAAATATTTGTTTAATGCATGAGTCAATAATTCAAGCAGGCAGAGTTAAAGTTTACCTTTGCCTGAACAAATGGTTTTCAAGCACCCTTAAACACTTGAGAAGCACTCATTTATATCCACATAGTTAATGAGCTAAATTATAAATCATTCTTATCATTTTGTGACACTGGTTTCTAGGGACCTTGGCTAGAACCCATTTTAGTTTAGTGTAGTTTAGTGTAGTTTATGGATATGAAAATTATGGATTTTAGTGTAGTTTGTGGATATGAAAATAAAACCCACAAATACATATAACAACAAACTCCTTTTTGTGTAAATACATTCTAGAATTCAGAATAGTCTTCTCTAACCAGTCAAAATTAGCTAGGTTTTATAAGCTCATCTCCTTAGATGAGGACTACTGCTTCTAGACCTCTCCCTGTGGTGCCTAGTATGGTTATGGACTAGGAAGTGATTGCTGACTCAGTGAAAGGGCTGTGTTGGCTGCAATTTATAATCACTCATTACTGTTCAGATCCTATTATTCAGCTAAGGAGTCAGCATCTTTGAGGGGGCCTCCGTAAGTCTCAGCCAATTAAGTCAGTTGAGATGCTGCCCTGCGATTTGAAAACTATCCTTTTCTCTTTACTACTTAAAGGACAAGAATGGAAAAGTGACAACAGTGAAGGCCAAACAAATGAGCATTTTTGAAAGTCCTATTACAGAGGGTTGAATTCTGCTTAAGTGATTAAGAATTGTAACTCGCAAAAAGTTCTTGGATTCACATTCTGGAGTAATCCTAACATAAAATCAATCCTTTCAGCCGAAGATCACAATTTCAATTTTTACTTAAATACAAGTTCAAAACCAGGCCTGGTACAAAAATCATCCATCTTTCCCCCACCCCCTCCCACACCAGTGCTAAAGCAAAGATTACTAACATAACCCCCTGACACCCAAATTGTCTTTCACAAAACCTAGGTAAAAATGAGAAGATTAAGGGCACAATAGGAGAGTAGAGCAAAGGCAGCCCTGCTGTAATCACCGTCACAAAGGCTGGGCCACCAGCAGACTGCAGTGTTTACCCAGAGCCCTGGGCTAATCAGTGTACTTAATTATCTCAGGGCTTGCCAGCTCATAAGAAGTGATTTCTGAAGGCCTCTCTGGCTCCTCTTTGTCTTTCTATTTCTGCTGGTCATAAAAGAGCTTTGACAACAAGCCTTCCTCAACTTTCTGGCTCCTTGGTTTGCCCTGATAGCCAAAATAGGCATTATGTGAATGACTCTGATACAACAGCCACATTACCTTTCTCCCTAGACACAGTGTGACCTTCTAGAGAGAAACTCTGACACATGTAACAAAGTGCTTTCAACAGGCCATTGTAGGTTGTAGTTTAGAAATAAAATTTCCATGAAAAAAGGGGAAGTAGTCTGAAATGGTCTTGTAAATATCAGAGGCAAACTAATCTGAAGAGGTCAGAAAGCCCTGTATTCTTGCGGCTTGGTGGCGTTCAGGAAATGTTGAGGACTGAAGGATGAGGAGAGCAGCAATTAGGGATCCTTCTTTCACCCCATTCACACAAGCGGCTGATACTTATCCTGCTAAGAATTTCCTAGGTAAATTAAGCCAGGAAACCACCTGGACCTTTTTTCCTAGAATAATCTGCTTTTGTAGCAAGGCCTACTAATAGAAATTGGTTGAGTAACTAAAGATGGAGAAGGAAATTATAAGGGGAAAAATATGGACCAAGGACTCTCAAAAACCACCATGTGCCATGTGTTAACACCATGTGTTAACCACTGATTTATTCAAAATCCAGTTGCACATGAACATAGAAACAATATACATATATACAAAGACACTGGTCTACTTGGATAATCCTTAGGCATAGTTCCTCTATGGAAAACTGCTTATATTCCCTACTCTGGAGATAATACCATCTACCACTCACAAATTTCAAGTCAGAAGCCTGGGAGCCATTAGATTCCTCCCCGCTTCCTTTTACTTCCCATGCCACCAAGCTCTATGCCATCTCTCTTACATATATTTCGCCTCCTTTTAATGCATTTGCTCTTATTTCTGCTGTTCCCACAGTCCTCAACAGTTCCCACTTGCCTCATGCAAGAGCCTCTCCATTATTCCTTCCACTTCTAGGTCATGCCATTCCAGTTCTTTCTACACTTTTCACTTAACAGAAATGTGATCCTGTTACTCTCTCTTAAACAACTTCAGTGACTTTCCATAGCTCTGTGTAGCACATAAGCTCTTGTCTCCCTTTTCGCCCCCTAGGAGCTAACATCTATGGGATTCATTTATACTTCAACTCCTGTCACTATAGTGTCACAATAGTTACCCTATTGTGCAGCTACATCAAACTGAGCCTGAGAAAATATCTTGTCTATCTGTATCTCTTGGTTTGGGTTGCTTCCAAACCAGGCCCTGAAACAAGGGTATGGGTACAAGAGTTTAATTGCGACAAAGCCGATCAAGGATGTGCTACCACATAGTTTACCACCAGTGCCCCTCTGACAGACTGTACAGAACACCTTGGAACTGCCTCACTGAGGGTTAGCGGAGCTGCAGAGTAATCCACCTATTTACTGCTGGAGAGTCACTCCTGGAAGTATCAACTCCCTGGCACTTGTAGCAAACAGCTACTTGTCCAGAGAATATCCCCAGGCAGGCAGAGAAATTCAGGAATCTGTTGTCAGGCAACCTCCAGGGGTTCCAAAGACAGCAATAACATCTGCTACATCACACAGTGCATGTATTATGTCCCCTTTCTCTGTTGCATTCTTCCCACTACTGTCTTCCTGGGTCCTTTAAGATTTAGTCCATTGAAACCTTTCTTGACCTCCTGTAGGAGTGCTTTACCTCCGTGTCTGTGAACAGTCTCTTCTGTGGCAGCTGTTAGTTTACAGGTCTGACCCCAGACCAGGCTCTGGGCTCCCTGAGGGCAGTATCTTGGGTACCTGTCTTGGCATCTGGCACAGGGCAGATGCTGAGTGTCCATTGAAGAGGAAATGACTGTGTGTGTTAAAGAGAAAGGGATCCTATATTCCATATATGTAATTGAGAAAATCTTAAAAGAAATTAAATATAGGCTCCTACCATTTTGAATTATACAAGTCAAGCGTGAGAGTGCTGAGTAGGAATCTTGTATCCTGATTCAAGTTAGGTTGGCTCAGTTGCTTTCCCTATAAAAGTGGCCTCTAAGCTTCTTTTCAAGCTCCACAGATTTCAGGTGACTAAATCTGTGTGTGTAAGTGAAAGCTGAAGCCCACAAACTGTACAACAAACACATAAGGAAAAGCTTACGTGTGTGATATTCATCTGGATTTAAGGAAAGAATATAGGTGACAAAGACTTGGATGCTGGCAGGTTTATAATGCTGTGTAAACAAAAGAACCGCTGTCAGAAGGAGTCTCCTGGGTGAGAGGATACCTCCCAACGAGCAGCCTGGCAACTGCACAGGGCCTAGCTGGGCAGCATGGCCAACCCTAAGTTGGCAGGCGCCAATGCCCTGGATGGAACCCTGTTCCTTCTGTGAGCCTCTCTGTGGTGTGGTAGCACTTGATCATATTTAGGTTATAGACCCATGAAGAGCCACTTCCTAAGTTATCACCTAATCCCTGGAAGGTAGGCTCTGTCTGCACTTCTAGAAGGGAACACTGAATATATGTTATGCTTGGCCTCCCGAACTTTCAGGTAGTCTTAATCTTCCTAGAAATGTGACTAGGGGTAGAGGGAGGTTAACATAAAGAAGAATAGATGGGTTTTGGGGTCCTATGTATAACAGACTAAAAAAATATTAAGCCAGTTCATTTCAGAAAGCAAATTCTCTCTTTTAAAATATTCTGAACATAGTCACTGGCATTCTGTGTACATTGAATATGGATGGATATTTCTTAAGCACCTGGACTTTAGAAGTTTCAAATTTTTAATTTTTATTTTAGTTTTAATTTTCTTCTTGACATGCCTTAAAAACCGTATAATTCTTTCTCTAACAAATTGGTGGCATAAAAAAAGAGGCAGAGGGGAAAGAGAACTATTATAGAATAAGAGAGACTTGAGAGACATAACAACAAAATGACACCCGAAATTTGAATTCTGGTTCCAAGAAACTTAAGGTAGAAAGATGTCTGAGACAGTGGGGAAAAGTGAACATAGACCAGGTATGCTACAAAATTACTGTTTATTATGCTAGGTGTGATAATGGCATCAGAGATGCATGCTTTAGTATCTTCCCTGAAATGAATACCTGAAATTTGTTATAACATGCTCTAGCTATATCTCCCTTCACCTGAAACAAAAATCCAACAAAACAAAACAAAAACCGAGGAGGTGAATGGGGGAATAAAATTTAAGACTGGAAAAATACTGATAATAGTTGGAGCTAGAAAATGGATACTATCATGGCTCATCACTGTACCCTTTCATTTTAGGAATGTTTGCAAAAGTATATAAAATACAAACAAAATGGGCTACAGCAAAAAAAAAAAAAAATTATATGCAGTGCTGTTTAGAATTTAATTGTAAGAAAATTATTTTACTAAACATTCTTAATATGCCTGAGGGGTATGTCATATTCCTATCAGAAACACTGAATCATTATTGCAAATAATTCTTAATTGGTGAGAAGGGAAAGATAAGAACATAATGTGGGTTTACTCGGCCTGTCCTAGAGAATTATTACTTTTGAGGACAGTATACAGCATAAGGGGAGGGGTCTAAAGAGCCAACCAGGCCAGCAGCTGTCCCTGGCACACTGGCTATAATTATGTCCATAGCGTAGAGGCCGCTTTTGGGCAACCAACTTGTGTAACAGAAACCTGAGTAAGGTAGAGGGCCCACAGTGACCAACCCCCATGGTGAATACGAATAGGTCCCTTAGACCACCCACCTCAGAATATCCATAAGCCCCAGCTGACCAATGGGTACTTCCACCAATGGGCTACCAGGCACAGGTACCCAAAACAGAAAATTCCCTATGTTCCCAGATCTCTTCACTACTCTCTCCTTAACTACAGCCCCCCACCACTGCCTCAGGGCAGACTGTCTCTCCTCTGCTGTCCCGCCTGCTGCTCCCTGCAGTATATTGAATAAAATTTATCTCCTTTGTTATGCCTTGGGTGAATTCTTTCACTACCCATGCTACTGGCCTCCACCTATTCAGGCTGTCTGTCCTACACATTGGTCATATGTAACTTCAGGGAGCTACTGTTTTTGGATGGCTCCCTTCCCTTATACATGAAGGTATCTTGGAGAAAGAGGCAAAAGGGGGAAAATAAACAAACCTAGGAGGCTGTAAATAAAGCATGTGAACACAGTCACAGACGCTAGGAGGCTGTGCTGTATTGCACTGAGGTTCTGGCTTGATCTGGTGTAGGCTTTGTTACTGACTCACTAACTCAAGGAAAATCACTTGCTTCCCCTGAATTTCAGTGGAAGTTAGGACTCGATGCTTTCTAACATCTCTTCCAGCAAAGATAGTTAAGTGTATGATACCAACAAGAAAAACAGACTCTGACAGGAGCATGTAGCCAGGGAAAGACAAGAAAGATAAGGCTAGTCTCAATATGGGAGACCAATAAGGACAAAGGCAGGGCAAAGAAGAAAAGAGGCCAAGATGACCACTTGTATCCCTATGAAGTAGCCTCAAGATGGGCAAAATTTAAGAGATCTTTCCAAAGTTGAGTCCAGACTGATATCAAGTAGAAGCCTTACCTTCTGGTGACAGCAAAGCACAGCATGCACATTCCATGTAAGAGTTCTGCAGCGTGCTGCAGAAACGTGGCCATCTTGGGATTCTCATCCACTGGTCCTTGTACCGAGAGGAAGCAGCCATGAAGCTTGTTGATCAGACCTATGTTCACCACGTAGCTAGATGTAGGAAGAAACATCTGCATTATCAGTCTGCACGGGCTGGCAATGTCTTCAAAGATAAGTTTGAAAAACACAGGCTTAGACCCCTCTAACAAGCAAACAACACAGGTCTGGGTAAAGCATCTCAACTAATAATTTCCTTAGATTTAGTCCTGAATAATCAGCTATTTCTGTAAGTGATTCTCTTCCCTCTTGGTTAGTCTGATCCTATTCTTCAAGAAAGATGAGTAAAAATGATTATGTGATCATTTTTAGTGGTCTAAAGAGCCTGTCAATAGTTAAAATGACTTATAATTACCTCTACACTTTTGAAAAGCAATACATTTTAAAGTATCAGACAGCCAATTCACTAGAATGTAGGGATTCAGAAAATAAGATGGTGCTACCCAGATATACTCTTGTTACAACCCAAATTTCTAATGCCATATGTAGGTTCTCTATTTTTCAAAACCTCATCACCATTAAAAGTATAACAGTGAGAATCTACTTGCTTTCTGTTATAAAAAGTACTAGTCTTGACAGTTGACAACAGCATTTAAGAAGTCACTTTCAGGGGCGCCTGGGTGGCTCAGTGGGTTAAGACTCTGCCTTCGGCTCAGGTCATGATCTCAGGGTCCTGGTCGTGATCTCAGGGTCCTGTGATAGAGCCCCACATTGGGCTCTCTGCTCAGCAGGGAGCCTGCTTCCTTCTCTCTCTGCCTGCTTCTCTGCCTACTTGTGATCTCCTTCTCTCTCAAATCAATAAAATCTTTAGGAAAAAAAAGAAGTCACTTTCATCTTTTCAGCCTATCAAACAGCTTTCCAGAGCTGTTTGTTAAACTGGACCAAAAATAGTAGTTCTTTTATTAGTCTGCAAAGCAGCTATTATTGAAAATAGTATTTTAAGATTATGAATGACCTTGTAGATAAATCAGACTTAGCTTAGAGATTTTATACTGATTCAGTGCTCTTGTATATGAAAAGAGCAGGACTTTGAATATGGAGAAAATCAACACGTTAACTTCTAGCAATAAATGCAAAGGGACTGATGCTTCCGTTCATATGTGCACTGTAATCCCCATCACTATTCATTTACCAATATACCTTTTTGTAAAAGTAAGGAAAATCTGATGAATAACTCTATCTGGAGCTTCTTCTTCTTCTTCTTCTTCTTCTTTTTTTTTTTTTTTTTAGATTTTATTTATTTATTTGAGAGAGAGAAATCACAAGTAGACGGAGAGGCAGGCAGAGAGAGAGGAAGGGAAGCAGGCTCCCCGCTGAGCAGAGAGCCCGATGTGGGACTCGATCCCAGGACCCTGAGATCATGACCTGAGCTGAAGGCAGTGGCTTAACCCACTGAGCCACCCAGGTGCCCCACTGGAGCTTCTTCTAAGTTTACTACTTAGAAGGTTCAATATACTGCCTCCTTTCTCCTTTTACATTAGGAAATATATTCACCCAGGCTACTCAATATCTCCTACAGCTTTAAAATTGGGAAGTATGAAATGATGACCACCAGATCTATTCTCTTGTAATGAGCAAAACTGACAGATATATGCACACAATGAGGATGTTATCATATTCTGATTTAATAGAATCAGACTAAAAAAATGGACTTACATTTGCACAAAACTTTTCAATTTAGAAGATGTTTTATATTAATCATCCCAATGAATTATCCCAACAATCCCATGAGAGAGCAGATAGTGACAGTTTGGTTTTTGTCCACCTAGCATATTCCCCTCTCCTATTCCATGAAGTCCTGGTGGGATTCTTAAATATTGTGCTCTCCTACAACAGCAGAAGTTAGTATGTACTCCATGACAGTCACAGTATTCATCAGCCTGGTCATAAAAACGAGTTCTAGGATGGTACATGACCTAAAAAGGACCAATCAGGATCTTCTGTGGGATTAACAGAAGACCATAGGATGAATCTCTTTTCTCTGGGGATATCTAAACTGAGAGATATGAACCTGGGGTTTGCTGGTAGCTAACTTACTTGTTACACAAATATATGCTTATAGGATGAAGCCAAGCAGAGACAAGTCAAGTGAAAAAAAACAGACAAAACCCAGATGGTATAATTGGAGTCTTAGCATCTAGCTCTAAACTTCTACCTTTCCAGTTAGAGAAGCCATTTTACTAGCCATTTTGCTTAAGTTATTTCAGGTTAAGTTTCCAAAAGAGTTCTAACCACAGAAAGTGAAAAAATTACTTTTTCTGATTATAAAAGTAATACAGGCTCATTATGAAAATGCATATAGCAAAGAAAAGCAGGAAAAAACAGAATAAGTTTGCCATAATTTCCCCAAAGACAGCTACAATTTGATACGTTTCCTTTTGTCTTTTTCTATTTGAGTTTTTCCTCTATATGATTGACATTAAATTGAATTTTATTCAACTATTTTAGGCATTTTCTAAGTCATTAAAAGTATCTTTGTAAGCATTACTTTTTAAACCTATAAAAACTGTATTATTGGGGGGGGAGTCAAGATGGTGGAGAAGTAGCAGGCTGAGACTACTTCAGCTAGCAGGAGATCAGTTGGTAGCTTATCTAAAGATTGCAAACACCTGCAAATCCATCGGCAGATCGAAGAGAAGAAGACAGCAATTCTGGAAACAGAAATACAACCACTTTCTGAAAGGTAGGACTGGCGGAGAAGTGAATCCAAAGCGACGGGAAGATAGACCCCGGGGGGGAGGGGCCGGCTCCCAGCAAGCAGGGAGCAATGGAGCACAAAATCAGGACTTTTAAAAGTCTGTTCCGCTGGGGGACATCGCTCCAGAGGCTAAACCGAGGCGAAGCCCACGCGGGGTCAGCGTGGCCTCAGGTCCCGCTGGGTCACAGAAGAATCGGGGGTGTCTGAGTGTCGCAGAGCTTGCGGGTATTGGAACGGGAAAACGGGCTACAGAGACAGAGCAGACAGTAAGCTCGCAGCTCGGGGTTACCTTGAACCAGTCGCAGGCTCAGTGAGCTCGGAGCGCGGCCGGAGGTCAGGCAGACGAGAGCTACTGGGCGATGTTCTCTGAGGGCGCACTGAGGAGTGGGGCACCGGGCTCTCGGCTCCTCCGGGCCGGAGACCAGGAGGCCGCCATTTGTATTCCCGTCCTCCGGAACTCTACGGAAAGCGCTCAGGGAACAAAAGCTCCTGAAAGCAAACCCTAGCGGATTACTCAGCCCGGCCTCTGGTAAGGGAGGTGCAATTCCGCCTGGGGCAAAGACACTTGAGAATCACTACACCAGGCCCCTCCCCCAGAAGATCAACAAGAAATCCAGCCAAGACCAAGTTCACCTACCAAGGAGTGCAGTTTCAATACCAAGGAGAGCAGCAGAATTCCAGAGGAGGAGAAAGCAAAGCACGGAATTCATGGCTTTCTCCCTGTGACTTTTTTAGTCTTGCAGTTAAGTTAATTTTTTTCTTTTTCATTTTTTTTCTCTTCTTCTGCTAATTTTTTTTTTAACTTTTACCCTTTTCTTTTTTAATGTTTTTTAACTAGTTTATCTAATATAAATATTTTTTCTTTTTAATATTTTTCTTTATTCATTTTCTTTTTTAAAATTCTTTTCTTGTTTTTCTTCTTTCTTTCTTTTTGAACCTCTTTTTATCCCCTTTCTCCCCCCTCACGATTTGGAATCTCTTCTGATTTGGTTAAAGCATATTTTCCTGGGGTTGTTGCCACCCTTTTAGTATTTTAACTGCTCCTTCATATACTCTTATCTGGATAAAATGACAAGGCGGAAAAATTCACCACAAAAAAAAAGAACAAGAGGCAGTACCGAAGGCTAGGGACCTAATCAATACAGACATTGATAATATGTCAAATCTAGAGTTCAGAATGACAATTCTCAAGGTTCTAGCCGGGCTCGAAAAGGCACGGAAGATATTAGAGAAACCCTCTCGGGAGATATAAAAGCCCTTTCTGGAGAAATAAAAGAACTAAAATCTAACCAAGTTGAAATCAAAAAAGCTATTCATGAGGTGCAATCAAAAATGGAGGCTCTCACTGCTAGGATAAATGAGGCAGAAGAAAGAATTAGTGATATAGAAGACCAAATGACAGAGAATAAAGAAGCTGAGCAAAAGAGGGACAAACAGCTACTGGACCACGAGGGGAGAATTCAAGAGATAAGTGACACCATAAGATGAAACAACATTAGAATAATTGGGATTCCAGAAGAAGAAGAAAGGGGGGGAGCAGAAGGTATACTGGAGAGAATTATTGGGGAGAATTTCCCCAATATGGCAAAAGGAACGAGCATCAAAATTCAGGAGGTTCAGAGAACGCCTCTCAAAATCAATACGAATAGGGCCACACCCCGTCACCTAATATTAAAATTTACAAGTCTTAGTGACAAAGAAAATCCTGAAAGCAGCCCGGGAAAAGAAGTCTGTAACATACAATGGTAAAAATATTAGATTGGCAGCTGACTTATCCACAGAGACCTGGCAGGCCAGAAAGAGCTGGCATGATATTTTCAGAGCACTAAACGAGAAAAACATGCAGCCAAGAATACTATATCCAGCTAGGCTATCATTGAAAATAGAAGGAGAGATTAAAAGCTTCCAGGACAAACAAAAACTGAAAGAATTTGCAAACACCAAACCAGCTCTACAGGAAATATTGAAAGGGGTCCTCTAAGCAAAGAGAGAGCCTACAAGTGGTAGATCAGTAAGGAACAGAGACAATATACAGTAACAGTCACCTTACAGGCAATACAATGGCACTAAATTCATATCCCTCAATAGTTACCCTGAATGTTAATGGGCTAAATGCCCCAATCAAAAGAAATAGGGTATCAGAATGGATAAAAAAACAAAACCCATCTATATGTTGCCTCCAAGAAACTCATTTTAAGCCCGAAGACACCTCCAGATTTAAAGTGAGGGGGTGGAAAAGAATTTACCATGCTAATGGACATCAGAAGAAAGCAGGAGTGGCAATCCTTCTATCAGATCAATTAGATTTTAAGCCAAAGACTATAATAAGAGATGAGGAAGGACACTATATCATACTTAAAGGGTCTGTCCAACAAGAAGATCTAACAATATTTTAAAAAAAAGATTTTATGTATTTATTTGACAGAGAGAAATCACAAGTAGATGGAGAGGCAGGCAGAGAGAGAGAGAGGGAAGCAGGCTCCCTGCTGAGCAGAGAGCCCGATGCGGGACTCGATCCCAGGACCCTGAGATCATGACCTGAGCTGAAGGCAGTGGCTTAACCCACTGAGCCACCCAGGCGCCCCAGATCTAACAATTTTAAATATCTATGCCCCCAACGTGGGAGCAGCCAACTATATAAACCAATAACAAAATCAAAGAAACACATCAACAATAATACAATAGTAGGGGGCTTTAACACTCCCCTCACTGAAATGGACAGATCATCCAAGCAAAAGATCAGCAAGGAAAAAAGGCCTTAAACGACACACTGGACCAGATGGACATCGCAGATATATTCAGAACATTTCATCCAAAAGCAACAGAATACACATTCTTCTCTAGTGCACATGGAACATTCTCCAGAATAGATCACATCCTCGGTCCTAAATCAGGACTCAACTGGTATCAAAAGATTGGGATCATTCCCTGCATATTTTCAGACCACAATCCTCTGAAGCTAGAACTCAACCACAAGAGGAAGTTTGAAAAGAACCCAAATACATGGAGACTAAACAACATCCTTCTAAAGAATGAATGGGTCAACTGGGAAATTAAATAATTGAAAAAATTCATGGAAACAAATGATAATGAAAATACAACGGTTCAAAATCTGTGGGACACAACAAAGGCAGTCCTGAGAGGAAAATATATAGCGGTACAAGTCTTTCTCAAGAAACAAGAAAGGTCTCAGGTACACAACCTAACCCTACACCTAAAGGAGCTGGAGAAAGAACAAGAAAGAAACCCTAAGCCCAGCAGGAGAAGAGAAATCATAAAGATAAGAGCAGAAATCAATGAAATAGAAACCAAAAACACAATAGAGCAAATCAACAAAACTAGGAGCTGGTTCTTTGAAAGAATTAATAAAATTGATAAACCCCTGGCCAGACTTATCAAAAAGAAAAGAGAAAGGACCCAAATAAATAAAATCATGAATGAAAGAGGAGAGATCACAACTAACACCAAAGAAATACAAACTGTTATAAGAACATACTATGAGCAACTCTACGCCAACAAATTTGACAATCTGGAAGAAATGGATGCATTCCTAGAAACATATAAACTACCACAACTGAACCAGGAAGAAATAGAAAGCCTGAACAGACCCATAACCAGTAAGGAGATTGAAACAGTCATTAAAAATCTCCAAACAAACAAAAGCCCAGGGTCAGACGGCTTCCCGGGGGAATTCTACCAAACATTTAAAGAAGAACTAATTCCTATTCTCCTGAAACTGTTCCAAAAAATAGAAATGGAAGGAAAACTTCCAAACTCATTTTATGAGGCCAGCATCACCTGGATCCCAAAACCAGACAAGGATCCCATCAAAAAAGAGAGCTATAGACCAATATCCTTGATGAACACAGATGCGAAAATTCTCACCAAAATACTAGCCAATAGGATTCAACAGTACATTAAAAGGATTATTCACCACGACCAAGTGGGATTTATTCCAGGGCTGCAAGGTTGGTTCAACATCCGCAAATCAGTCAATGTGATACAACACATCAATAAAAGAAAGAACAAGAACCATATGATACTCTCAATAGATGCTGAAAAAGCATTTGACAAAGTGCAGCATCCCTTCCTGATCAAAACTCTTTAAAGTGTAGGGATAGAGGGCACATACCTCAATATTATCAAAGCCATTTATGAAAAAACCACTGCAAATATCATTCTCAATGGAGAAAAACTGAAAGCTTTTCCGTTAAGGTCAGGAACACGGCAGGGATGTCCATTATCACCACTGCTATTCAACATAGTACTAGAAGTCCTAGCCTCAGCAATCAGACAACAAAAGGAAATTAACGGCATCCAAATCGGCAAAGAAGAAGTCAAATTATCACTCTTCGCAGATGATATGATACTATATGTGGAAAACCCAAAAGACTCCACTCCAAAACTGTTAGAACTTGTACAGGAATTCAGTAAAGTGTCAGGATATAAAATCAATGCACAGAAATCAGTTGCATTTCTCTACACCAACAACAAGACAGAAGAAAGAGAAATTAAGGAGTCAATCCCATTTACAATTGCACCCCAAACCATAAGATACCTAGGAATAAACCTAACCAAAGAGGCACAGAATCTATACTCAGAAAACTATAAAGTACTCATGAAAGAAATTGAGGAAGACACAAAGAAATGGAAAAATGTTCCATGCTCCTGGATTGGAAGAATAAATATTGTGAAAATGTCTCTGTTACCTATGCAATCTACACATTTAATGCAATTCCTATCAAAGTACCATCCATCTTTTTCAAAGAAATGGAACAAATAATTCTAAAATTTTTATGGAACCAGAAAAGACCTCGAATAGTCAAAAGGATATTGAAAAAGAAAGCCAAAGTTGGTGGCATCACAATTCCGGACTTCAAGCTTTATTACAAAGCTGTCATCATCAAGACAGCATGGTACTGGCACAAAAACAGACACATAGATCAATGGAACAGAATAGAGAGCCCAGAAATAGACCCTCAACTCTATGGTCAACTAATCTTCAACAAAGCAGGAGAGAATGTCCAATGGAAAAAAGACAGCCTCTTCAATAAATGGTGTTGGGAAAATTGGACAGCCACATGCAGAAAAATGAAATTGGACCCATTTCCTTACACCACACACGAAAATAGACTCAAAATGGATGAAGGACCTCAATGTGCGAAAGGAATCCATCAAAATCCTTGAGGAGAACACAGGCAGCAACCTTTTCGAACTCAGCTGCAGCAACATCTTCCTAGGAACATTGCCAAAGGCAAGGGAAGAAAGGGCAAAAATGAAGTATTGGGATTTCATCAAGATCAAAAGCTTTTGCACAGCAAAGGAAACAGTTAACAAAATCAAAAGACAACTGACAGAATGGGAGAAGATATTTGCAAACGACACATCAGATAAAGGACTAATATCCAAAATCTATAAAGAACTTAGCAAACTCAACACCCAAAGAACAAATAATCCAATCAAGAAATGGGCAGAGCACATGAACAGACATTTCTGCAAAGAAGACATCCAGATGGCCAACAGACACATGAAAAAGTGCTCCATATCACTCGGCATCAGGGAAATACAAATCAAAACCACAATGAGATATCACCTCACACCAGTCAGAATGGTTAAAATCAACAAGTCAGGAAATGACAGATGCTGGCGAGGATGCGGAGAAAGGGGAACCCTCCTACACTGTTGGTGGGAATGCAAGCTGGTGGAACCACTCTGGAAAACAGCATGGAGGTTCCTCAAAATGTTGAAAATAGAACTGCCCTATGACCCAGCAATTGCACTACTGGGTATTTACCCTAAAGATACAAACGTAGTGATCCGAAGGGGCACGTGCACCTGAATGTTTATAGCAGCAATGTCCACAATAGCCAAACTATGGAAAGAACCTAGATGTCCATCAACAGATGAATGGATCAAGAAGATGTGGTATATATACACAATGGAATACTATGCAGCCATCAAAAAATGAAATCTTGCCATTTGCAACAACATGGATGGAACTAGAGCGTATCATGCTTAGTGAAATAAGTCAAGCAGAGAAAGACAACTATCATATGATCTCCCTGATATGAGGAAGTGGTGATGCAACATGGGGGCTTAAGTGGGTAGGAGAAGAATCAATGAAACAAGATGGGATTGGGAGGGAGACAAACCATAAGTGACTCTTAATCTCACAAAACAAACTGAGGGTTGCTGGGGTGAGGGGGGGTGGGAGTAGGGGGTTGGGGTTATGGACTTTGGGGAGGGTATGTGCTTTGGTGAGTGCTCTGAATGTGTAAACTTGGCGATTCACAGACCTGTACCCCTGGGGATAATAATATATGTTTATTAAAAAAAATTTAAAAAAACAAACAAACTGTATTATTGAAAAGTTTTAACATAAGCCAAAGAAAGACAGACAGACTAGGATAACAAACCCCCATGCACTTACCATTCATCCCTGATCACCAACAACCATGGACAGTCCTATCCATCCAGACCATCCACATCTTGTATTATGCATAAGCAAATCTAAGTCATTACATAATTTCATTCATAAATGTTTTACTTTGTATCTCTAAAAAATAAGAACTTAAAAAAAACCCCACAATACCATTACATCTGAAAATAACAGTAATTCTTAGCACCATCAAGGAACTAGTATTCAAAATTCCAAAAGTATCACAAAGTCTCAACATTTTTGGTAGTTTTTTAAAAAAATTAGCATCCAAATAAGAATCATACATTATAATTGTTTACTATATCTTTCTAGGTCTCTTCTTACTCTGTATGTTACCCCTCCATCTCTCTCTTTTCTTCCTTTGTAAATTTATTTGTTGAAAAAATCTGGTTGTTTATTTTATAGTTTCCTGCAATCTAAATCTTGCTGATTATATCCCTGTCATGTCATTTACCATATTTTTTTAAACTATGTATTTCCTTTAAAGTGATCTAGATTCTAGAGATCTGATTGCATTCATGAACATCATTTTTTTTTTTTTTAATGGGTGAGTAATTTCCTACCAGTGGAACATTTCTGGAGCTTCTGGTAGTTTTCAGTATCCATCACTATAAACCATGTTGGGATAAACATTTTGTGTATAAATCCTTGCCAGACTTCAAATTATTTTCTAGAAGTAGAATTACAGAGCCAAAGAGTATGCAGATTTTCAGAGTTTGTGATATGTACAGCCCCCTTACATTAAAAAAATCTTGAATCAATTTATAATCCTCCCTGTAGGGTATGAGAAAACCACATTCAGTCTGTGGGGGCTGATATTCCTATTCCCATCTGATAGATGAGGAAACTGAGGCTCAGGGATTGTGAAGTACTAGCCTAGTGAGGAGAGATATGATATCCTAAGGTCTTCTGACTCCTGATAAGAGTGTTCTTCCCATAAAATACACTCTTACCTTACTGAGGTATGAGTTATTGTTGTTGTTGTTTTTCGGGGTGGGTGGGGAGGAGCAGAGGGAGAAGGAGAGAGAGAATGTTAAGCAGGGTATGAAGCCTCATGTAGGGTGTGAATTTCACAACCCTGAGATCATGCTCTGGACAGAAACCAAGAGTTGGAAGCTTAACAGACTGAGCCACCCAGGCACCCTGAGGTATGAGTTTTTTAAACAAGAATGGAAAATATTTTCTCAGACCATTCCTGAGACTAATAATGACCACACAAAACTTCAAAACCACCTAGTTTTGAGATGAAAACGGTTTAACTGGATTTCCTGTACTGATCTTGAAATAGCCAGAAAGGAGGAAAGACTTGTAGAATGAATGAAGCAGCACAGAAAAATCAAACCAAACCATAATGAACACCATTGAGTGGGTGGTCCTTTCTGAGCAAGGCCTTCTTTGGTTACTGAGGACCATCAATGGTGCCTACTGAGTCTGACCAATGTTTTTCTAAACTTCCTGGGTCCTGAATCTCTGCTCTGGCAATCTTTAGATGATTTGCCCATGAAGACAGTGAAACTAAATGGCTCTGAAGGATCAGTGCAGAAAAATTCATTTTGCCAACTTCACAGTTTTGAGGGAAGAATGTTGAATCTTCCAATGGATGTTGGGATCAGCAGCAACATATCTTTTACACTAACTGTTAGCCTGAAATTATAATGTTGAGACTGTTACCCATATACTAGATGTAAAAACTTTAACATGGACTTCTTAGAATATACATCCTGGAAGAGAGGCTGCTGTGAATGCTCCAGAGAAATGGGCCTCTCCATTTATTTTACCATTTGAAATTAAAAACGAGTCCCTCTGCAGCTTTTGCCACTGGAATGTGTAAGTTGCAAGATTATCTGTCTCTTCTTCTTTGCCCACCCTTGTTCAGCTACCCACTTTTGCCCCAAATGAAATGTCCGAAGGGTTCTATTTCTGAACTAGGTTTAGTAAACTCATGCTATTCCATGGTTTCAACTATCTTCGATATGTCAATAACTCCCAATTCTCTATCATTTGGTCTACTGCTTTTCTGGACTTCTTGCCAGAAGTTCATGGATATGTTCAAACAAAAGCTCATCAACTCTTCTCCTGAAATCTGCCAACATTGTCTAATTGAATATCACCAATTCATCCTATAAATGATGCAAGAGATGTGGGGGATAACTATTTGTAATCATGCATTAATCCACTCAATTATTTCTAATATATATAGATTATTATTAACATATTGATAATAATATTATTATTATTTATGATAATATATAATTTCTAAATATGATACTGATGCTAACCTCAAGGACCTCTTAGAGACTGACACCTAATAATTTCTATAAGAGGGATGTTCAAAGTAATACTACAGTTTAGCAGGAAGACCTAATTTTGGCTCAATGGGTCAGGTTATTTGGAGGTCTTCAAGTCTTTAAATGAATTCCCCAGTATTCTGGAGGTTGAGAGACAGAATTTGGGTCACATATTTTTGAGGGGCAGAGATCTAGCCAATGTAGTGTGTTCCAGCAGCAGTGAGCTCCTGGATGGAACAATACGAATGGTTAAACACAATTCATGATACAGCAGCTCTTGATTTTGACAGAAATAGCAGCGTTTCAGTTTTGCAGTGCTCTTCTAGGAGTCATTTCCAGAGATCTAGTCTAGAACCTGCTATTTCAGTCCTTGTAACAATTTGGTAAGCACATAACTCCATGTATTAAATTCTTTCTGCTTAAAATAGTTTTGATGGTTTGTTTCCTACAAATGAATTCTGATTATAACAAAGGCCAATAAACAATATTCACCCTCACTAGTGATAAACACAATGTAAATGAAGATGACACAAAATGCCATTTCACATCATCAGACTGGTAATTCATGTGTGCTAACATAAAACAGTGATAAAGATATGGGGAAATGGAACTGTTATCCTTTGCTGATGAGAAGTGAAGTTTGTATACTTATTTTTGGAGAACAATTTGGCATTACTTAGTAAAGTTAAACATGCATTTATCATCGCATTCATAAATTCACATTATAAACATGTAAACTCAAGAAACTCCCATTTAGGTGCAAGAAAAGAGTTCTACAAGGATGTTCACTACATCATTTCTTGAAATGCTGAAGAAGTAAAAATTACTGTCCTCAGGTGGAAAATGGATAAGGAAACTGTGAATCTATACATTTAAAAGAATCTGTAGAGCAGTTAAAATAAATTAATCAAAATGAAACAAGATGGGATTGGGAGGGAGACAAACCATAAGTGACTCTTAATCTCACAAAACAAACTGAGGGTTGCTGGGGGGAGGGGGTTTGGGAGAAGGGGGTGGGATTATGGACATTGGGGAGGGTATGTGCTTTGGTGAGTGCTGTGAAGTGTGTAAACCTAGTGATTCACAGACCTGTACCCCTGGGGATAGAGTATTATGCCTCCATCAGAAAGGATGAATACCCAACTTTTGTAGCAACATGGACGGGACTAGAAGAGATTATGCTGAGTGAAATAAGTCAAGCAGAGAGAGTCAATTATCATATGGTTTCACTTATTTGTGGAGCATAACAAATAGCATGGAGGACATGGGGACTTAGAGTGGAGAAGGGAGTTGGGGGAAATTGGAAGGGGAGGTGAACCATGAGAGACTATGGACTCTGAAAAACAATCTGAGGGTTTTGAAGGGACGGGGAGTGGGAGGTTGGGGTACCAGGTGGTGGGTATTATAGAGGGCACGGATTGCATGGAGCACGGGGTGTGGTGCAAAAATAATAAATACTGTTATGCTGGAAATAAAAAATAAAATAAAATATATATTAAAAAAAAAATAAATTAATCAGATGTATATGCATTAACATAAATAAATCTCAACAACATGTTGGGTGAAAAAAGAAGTAGACAAAACAGTATGATGGCATTTATGCAAATTTTAAATACATGAAAAAATAGAAAGTAGATAATGTACTTTATGGATATCTATTTGATCTTTAAATACAGATGTACAAATAATTTATACATATGTTTACAAAAACATACACGTACATATTTTTATAGACTGCTTATATATAAAACACACACACACACACACACATATATATATTATAAAACCATGCATGGGAATGATATACACAAACTAAAATAGTGATTTAGCTCCTGAGACGGAGTAAGGGGAAAAGCATGAAGATGGGAAGTTAGCTGCATCTGCGACATTTGGTTTTCTTATCAATAAGAAAAAAAAATCTAAAGCAATATAAAAAAATGTCATCAGTTACTGAAAAATGTTATCAGTTGGTACTTAGGTGTTAGGTGTATGAGACTTTTAATGTGCTCTTGAATTTGGTTTGCTAGTATTTTGTTGAGAATGTTTCCATCTACCTTTGTTAGGGATATTGGGCTGTAGTTCTCTTGTCTTGTAATTTGTTTTCTGGCTTTGGGTAATGCTGGCCTTGTAAAATGAGTCTGGCAGTGTTCCCTTTTCTTCAGCTTGTCTTGGAACAGTCTGAGAAGGATTGGCATTAATTCTTTAAGTGTTGGTAGAATTCGCCAGTGAAACCATCTGGTCCTGAGCTTTTTTCTGTTGTGTTTTTGATTATTGATTCAATCTTCTTACTCGATACAAGTCTGTGCAGATTTTCTATTTTTTTTTATGATATATGGTCTTGGTAGTTGTATTTTGTAAGCTTTACGCACTTCTATGTTGTCCAAATTGTTGGCATATAATTGTTCATAATAGTCTCCTATGATCCTTAGTATTTCTATGATATCAGGTATAATATCTCCTCTTTCATGTATAATTATATTTCAGTCCACTCTCTTCTTGGCTGGTCTAGCCAAGAAGGTATTAAAGGTTTTGCTAATCTTTTCTATTGTTTTCCTATTCTTTTTTTCTCATTTATTTCTCCTTTAATCTTTATTATTTCCTTCCTTCTACTATCTTTGGGCTTCGGTTGTTCTTTTTCTAGTTTCTTGAGATGTAAAATTAGGTTGTTTATTTGAGATCACTGTTGTTTCTTGAAATATGTGTCTATCAATATAAAATTCCATTTTAGAACTGCTTTTTGCTGTGTAGTATAAGGTTTGGCTTGTTGTGCTTCCATTTTCATTTGTCTTAAAAATATTAAAAAATTTCTTCTTTGATCTACTGATTGTTCAGGACTGTGCTGTTTAATTTTCAGCTTTCCTCCCATTACCATTTTCTAGTTTCATACCATTGTGGTAGGAAAAGATACCCGATAAAATTTCTATGTTCTTAAATTTGTTGAGACTTGTTTTGTGACACAATATATGATCCATCCAAGAAAATGTTCCATGTGCACTTGAGAAGAATATATATTCTGCTTCTGTTGGATAGAATGTTCTATGTATATTAGGTCCTTTGG
Source organism: Mustela erminea (assembly GCF_009829155.1). Lineage (NCBI taxonomy): Eukaryota > Metazoa > Chordata > Mammalia > Carnivora > Mustelidae > Mustela > Mustela erminea. The sequence continues at coordinate 28,989,826 of NC_045618.1, forward strand.
TCTATAGTGTTTAAATCTGCTCTTTCCTTATTGATTCTCTGTGTGGAATATCTGTCTATTGTTGGGAGTGGGGTATTAAAGTCAATAACTACTATCATATTATTGTTTATTTCTTTTAGTTCTATTAGTATTTGTTTTATATATTTAGGTGCTCCAGAGTTGGGTACATAAATACTTATCACTGTTGTAACTTTTTAGTAGACTGACCCTTTCATCATTATACAATGACCCTCTTTGTCTCTTTTTAGGTTAAAATCTATTTTGTTTGATATAAATACAGCTACCCCTGCTTTCTCTTAGTTACCATTTCCTTGAAATATCTCTTTCCATCCCTTCACTCTATGTATGTCCTTAATGCTAAAATGAGTCTTTTATAGGAAGCATATTGTTGGATCTTGTTATTTCCCATTCAGCCACTCTATGTGCTTTGATTAGAGAATTTAATCCAATTACACCACTAGTAGTTATTTATTAGTAAGGACTTACTATTTTGCTGCTTTTTGATTGTTTTTATACTTTCCTTATTCTTTGCTTTTCTTGCTGTTTTCCTTTGTGATCTGATGACTCTTTGTGGTGGTGTGATTTGACTCTTTATAATAATCTTTTGTGTATCTACAATAGGTTTTCCTTTGTAGTTACCAAGAGTCTTAAATAAAATATATTTATTACATCCTACTTTAAGCAGATTAAGTTTGACAGCATATAGAACCTTTATGCTTTTACTTCTTCCCTGCTCACATTTTAGGTTATTGATGTGATTTTTTTATATTTTTATTTATATTTTTTATAATTTATATTTTATATAATTTATATTCTCAATAATTTGTTTTTATATTTTTATAAAAATAATTTATATTTTAATAAATAACATATTTTAAATAAATATTTATATATTTTATAAATAACAACTGATATTTTTATATATATAAAGTACATATTTTATATATATTTTAGGATATTGATGTAATAATTTATATATATTTTATATATTTTTATAAAATATATATATTTTAAAATTAAAGCATATTTTATATTTTATAATATATATTTTTACAGGTTGATGTAATATTTATATTTTTATTTTTAATTTTTATAATATATATTTATGTATAAATATATAAAATATATTTATATTTTATAAATAGAAAAGATATTATATTATATAATTTATATATTTTATATTATTATATTGATATAATAATTTATATTTTTTAATATGTGTTTATCCAATAACAGATTACTGTAGTTATGGTTAATTTCAATATATTTGATTTTTAACCTGTAAACTAGGGTTTTAAGTGAATTGTGCACCACCATTACAGTATCAGACATTCAGACTTTGCCTATATGTTTGCTATTTCCAGTGACTATTACATGTCCATGTGTTTTTGTTGTTATCCTCCTTTTGTTTTAGCTTGAAGAGTACACTTTAGAGTTTCTTGTAAGGCAGGTCTAATGGTGGTGAACTTCTTCAGCTTTTGTGTATTTGGGAAAGTATTTTTTCCCTATTTCTGAAGGACAGCATTACCAGGTACAGTATTCTTGGTTGGCTATTTTTTCTTGCCATATTTTGAAAGGTGGTGCCTTGATGTTGGGCAGGGCTGCAGGCTGCACTCTAGGTAGGCTGCTGGCTGTACTCTGATGTTGGGCAAGTTTGCCAGCTGGGTTCTCTGGTTGTGAGGGGTTCCCAGCTATATCTCATAGTTGGATGGGGCTATAGGTTATGCTTTGAGATTTCTCAGGGTCACTGTTCAGGCTTCCTGTTTATGTGTGGGTCAAGAAACCATGATCAACAGTTGGGTAGAGATGCTGGCTTGGCTACCTGCCTATGCACAGCTGTTGGATGGGCTTCATGGCTTCCTGGGTTCTTTGGCTGGTCAAGACCCGAGGTAATGCTGAGCAGCTGGGCAGGGATGTCAATTTGCTCCCCTGCCTGGGTGGGACTCTAGAACAGGCTCTACAGCCAGTACAACCTGGTGACTAAGGAACCAAATCAGGGAGAACTGCCAACCAAGCTCCTTGTCCAGATGGGACTATTGGTTTATGTCTATGAATGGGCAGAAATCCTATCTGAGATTTCTGCTCAGGAATGCAGTCCACCAGGATTTGAGAGCTGATTGCTGTCAATCCCCCCCACCACCCCCCATCGTGTGATAGCCCTACAGACTCCCCCAGTGATTCTCATGAGGCAAAACCCAAGTGGGCCTCTGAGGAAGTGTCCCAGTGCCCCAGGGGAGCTGGATGTTCACTCTGGGATCTCTTTTTGCACTGGACAAACTATAGGCTTAGCAGGACCCTCTCAGTGTATGTAGCACTGTGCCAGTCTGCGGGAGGGGTGATGCAGTCAGAGTGTTAGCTCTTCCTTTTACCCTTATAATGCAGTTCTTCTTGGTCCCTGTTGTTCGGGGAGGTTTACTTCAGCCTCACCCACCCTTAATTTCTGATATTTTCACAATGGCATCTTATCTACAGATAGTTGTTAGCTGGTCTTCCTGTGAGGGGAACTGCAGTTGGCAGGAAACTATGTTGCCATTTGGTCAGTGACACAGTCAGCTCTACAGCAGAGAACTAAGGTCTTGTAAATAGGGACCTACCCCAAGGAACTAGTACTGCTCCAAATAAGCAAAGGCATTACCCATGGCCCTGTGCTACCACTTTCATAGTAGGATGGTTAGTAATGTTTTAGTACATTCCATCCACATCTCAGCAAAGTTCTGAAGGTGGGATTGACAGCAATCTGAAGGCTTAAAGTCCAAGATCAAAGGGCTGACAATGTTGGGCTCCTCTGAGGACTCTCTTTGGTTTTTAGATGTCTGCCCTTTTGCTGCCTCTCCACAGTTGTCCCTCTGTACATGTACCTAGTATTATTAAAGTATGAAGGCTCAATTGGGTCCACTCTCTTCTTGGTTAGTCTAGCTAAAGGTTTGTCCATTTGAAGGTTTGTTAATCTTTTCTATCATTTTCCTATTCTTTTTTTTTCATTTATTTCTGTTTTAACCTTTATTATTTCCTTCCTTTTACTATCTTTGAGCTTAGGTTGTTCTTTTTCAAGTTCCTTGAGATGTAAAATTAGGTTGTTTATTTAAGATCACTGTTGTTTCTTGATATATGTATCCATCAATTGGCTCAATTGAGTTGCTGTATAAATATTGTATAAACCTATGATTACTCATAGGTAATCTTTGGGTAGGTCAATTTGGCAATATGGACAAAAAACTTTAATGCATATTCTTTTGACCTAGAAATTCTACTCCTTAGCATTTATTTTAAGAAAACAATCAGTTTGACTTATTTCACTCAGCATAATCTCCTCCAGCCCCATCCATGTTGATACAAAAGTTGGGTATTCATCCTTTCTGATGGATGCATAATACTCCATTGTATATATGGACCATATATTCTTTATCCATTCTTCTGTTGAAGGGTATCTTGGTTCTTTCCACAGTTTGGCGGCTGTGGCTATTGCTGCTATGAACATCGAGGTACAGATGGCCCTCCTTTTCACTACATCTATATCTTTGGGGTAAATACCCAGTAGTACAATTGCAGGGTCATAGGGTAGCTCTGTTTTTCATTTCTTAAGGAATCTCCACACTGTTTTCCAAAGTGGCTGCACCGACTTGCATTCCCACCACCAGTGTAAGAGGATTTCACTTACTTATGGAGCATAAGAAATAACACGGAGGACACTGGGAGAAGGAGAGAAGAAGTGAGTTGGGGGACACTGGAGGGGGAGATGAACCATGAGAGACTCTGGACTCTGAGAAACAAACTGAGGGTTTTGGAGGGGAGAAGGTTGGGGGGTTGGGTGAGCCTGGTGATGGGTATTAAGAAGGGCACATATTGCATGGAGCACTGGGTGTGGTGCATAAACAATGAACCTTGGAACAGTGAAAAAAATAAATTAAATTAAAAAATATAAATTGTAAATAAAACAAGCTCATTAATAAAATTCAATAAAATAAATTCAAATAAAATAAAATAAAATAAAATCTCACCTGTACATAATCAACTAAAAACAAAGAAAACAAAATAATCAGTTGTAGGGAAAGATGAGTGTACAAAGTTGTTCTTCATAGTGGTATCTGTAGTAAAAAAACTAGAATAAACCTATATGAGTAATAATAGGTTACTTGAAGCAAATCATTGCTATATAATAAAATACTGGGAAAGCCAGTAAAAAGTAATTTGCAAGTTCCTATTGATTTAGAAAAATAAATAAAAACATGATAAATAATATGTACATGTATTACAGTATTTTTAAAATTAAAAAAAAATACATGTCTGTATATCAAAACCAACCCAGTGATTATCTTTGGGTGGAAGGAATTGAGGTAATTTTTGTGTGTTTATAAAAATACCCATTGTTCTCTTCTGTGTTTTCCAAATTGTTTTTCTCATTGAGCACAGAGTAGTTTTATAATTAGGAAAAAGAAGTTATTTTGAAAAGGAGAAATGAGAGAGAAATAGCCAAACTATCTGCTATTGCAAGAGAACCTGCACATTTAAAGACACAAGCAGTAGAATGAAGGTGGTAAATCTGAGAGAGAGTGACAAGGAGAATCAATAAGTAGTAAAGACTGACTTGAATGTTGGTTTGGTAAAGGAGTCTCTGTGAAGAGTCTGACAATGCTTAGATTGTGGGCTTAAGTAATTGAATGGGATACTGGTGCCACTGACAAGTACAGAGGACACAGGAAAAGGAGTTCCTCTGGGTGGAAAGATTATGTATTCAGTTTTGAATTTGGGGAGACTGATGTGCCTATGCTACCTCCTTGTATGTGGCTAGGGTTTGTTGGCTAGCAAAATGCTAAAGCACAGTTTTATAACTTCTTGAATAGATGCCTTATATTTAATAACTTTTGATTTCAAAAGACTGATTTCAGTGACTTGGACTCATCTATTTGCCTTTTGGTTGTACTGTTTCATTTTCCTGTTTTGAGAGATAAATATAAATTTCTAATTGGATATGATGAAAAGAATTGTGTGGCAACAAAAGACTTTAAAGAGCCAAAGCAACCCTGTAAAAGAAGAACAAAGATGGAGGCATCACCTCCTGATTTTGAACTATAATACAAAGCTGAGGTAACCAAAACAGTATGGTACCAGCACAAAGACAATTCTGTCCCATTGGTCTATACGAATGGGATAGAATTGAGAACCCAGAAATAAACCCATGCATCTGTAGTGCACAAATATTTGACAAGGGAGCCAAGAATACTCAATGGGAAAGGACAGTCTCTTCAATAAATGGTGCTGGAAAAACTGGATAATCACTTGCAGAAGAATGAAATTGGACCCCTATCTTTCACCACTCACAAAAATGAAATTGAGATGGATTAAAGACTTAAACACTTAAGTATTTATGACCTCCTGAAACCATTTAGCTCCTAGAAGGAAACACAGGGAAAAAAAACTCCTTGCAGTGGACTTGGTAATTTTTTTTTTTTTTGGTCATATGATACCAAAAGCATAAGCAACAGAAACAAAGATAAAGATGTGGGGCTATACCAAACTTAAAAGCTCCTGCATAACAAAAGAAACAAACAACAAAATGAAAAGGCAACCTACTGAATGGAAGGAAATATTTGCAAACTATGTATCAGATAAAGGGTCAATATCCAACATACATAAGGAACTCCTACAACTCAATAGTAAAAACACAAATAATCTGATTAAAAAGTGGGCAAAGGACTTGAATAGACAGTTTTCCAAAGAATATAGAGATGGCCAACAAGTACAGGAAAAGATGCTCAACCTCACTGATGATCAGGGAAATGCAAACTAAAACCACAATGAGATACCACATTGTACTTCTAGGAATGGCTATTATCAAAAAGACAAAAGACAATTTTGGCAAGGATGTTGAGAAAAGTGGACCCTTGTACACTTTTAGTGGGAATGTGTATTTGTATGGTCACTATGGAAAACAGTAAGGAGGTTCCTCAAAAAACTGAGAATAGAACTACTATATGATCCATCAATTCTACTTCTATGTATATTTCTGAGAGAAATGAATCACCATCTCAAAGAGATATCTGGACTCTCACGTTCACTGCAGCATTACTGAGAACAGCCAACACACGGAAACAACTCTATGTGTCTATCAGCGGATGAATGGATAAAGAAAATGTGGTGTGTGAGTGTCTGTGTGTGTGTATAATGGAATATTATCCACACTTGATCTTAGCCAAAAGGTCAAGAAGCGATAATGGAATATTATCCAAAAAAGGAAGGAAATCCTGCCATTTGCAACAACATGGATGGACCCAGAAGACATGTTAAGTCTATGCTTAGTAAAATAAGTTATATGGTAAAAGACATATACTGTATGATGTCTCTTATATGTAGAATCTAAAAAAGCTGAACTCCTAAAAATAGAGAATAGAATGGTGGTTACTAAGGCCCGGGCCCAGGGGAAATGAGATGTTGGTCAAAGGGTACGAGGGTAGAAACTTCCATTTCTAAGATGAATATGTTTTGGAGATGCAATGGCGACTATAGTTAACAGTACTATATCATGTACTTGAATGTTGCTAAGAGAGTAGCTTTTAAATGTTTCACCACACATATAAAAGGTAATCAATCATGTGAGGTGATAGAGGTGTTAACTAATCTTATTGTGGTAATTATTTTGCAGTATATTTGTATCAAACCATCACAATGTACATCTTAAACTTATACAATGTTATATGTCAATCATATCTGAAGAAAGTTGGAAAACAGAATTGTGGAGCTTCAGGGTTGGTCCATTTCCTGAACAAATTTCAAATCAGTATTTTTTAAAAATGCAGTCTGCTTCTTTCCTACAAACAATACTGCTTTCATAGAACTGTGCTAAACACTGTCACTGCCAATATTTTCACTTTCTAGAAAGAAGTTCTGATTTTTGACAGCCAAACAATAATATTTGGATATTCTGTTAAAGGTCTTTTTTTTAAATTTATTTTTTATTTATTTTCAGCAAAACAGTATTCATTATTTTTGCACCACACCCAGTTCTCCATGCAATCCGTGCCCTCTATAATACCCACCACCTGGTACCCCAACCTCCCACCCCCGGCCCCTTCAAAACCTTCAGATTGTTTTTCAGAGTCCATAGTCTCTCATGGTTCACCTCCCCTTCCAATTTCCCTCAACTCCCTTCTCCTCTCTAACTCCCCATATCCTCCATGTTATTTGTTATGCTCCACAAATAAGTGAAACCATATGATAATTGACTCTCTCTGCTTGACTTATTTCACTCAGCATAATCTCTTCGAGTCCTGTCTGTGTTGCTACAAAAGCTGGGTATTCGTCCTTTCTGATGGAGGCATAATACTCCATAGTGTATATGGACCACATCTTCCTTATCCATTCGTCCACTGAAGGGCATCTTGTTAAAGGTCCTTTTATTTGTTTTTGTATCCCAGGACCTTGTATGGCGTCTGGCACCAAGTGCTACAGGTGACCATTGCATGAACTGATAAATATTTCTGAGACGTCCTTAGATCTAGACTACACCATGTAAAATAATGACAATAAATCCTGGTATTACCATGTTTGTTAGAAATCCTCTTGCTTCTTTTCTCCCAGATGAGAAGAAGGAGGAGCCATGTGTCAGGGTGCTGTGCTCTGCTCTACCTCTATTTCTAGAGCACAAGCCAGAGAATAGCACTAAAGACTGTGCTCGAACTTTCTCTGCCCAGCTTTACAACTCTACAGATATATAAACTGAAAAAAATTCCCAGGTTATGGAAGGGGCTGGAGTGAGATTTCTAGTCATTATATCTGAGGTGGTGAGAAAGCAAGCATGGAAAGAATTAGACATGTTCTGTTTGCTTCATTAGGCAGATCTAAACTACAGTTTGTGGTTCTACACATAGCCATCATGAAGCCGACTAACAATGCATTATATGTAAGAAAAGAACCTTCACCAAAAGTGTTCAAGTCAGAGATAAGGAGTGGCAGAGTTTTGTCTAAAGGACTGTGATTGTCCATTATCCATTTGAAGATACATGAGATTTGGTTTGACAGATTACCAGTTATTTTTTTCCCCAATACCTTCCTCATTAAGGAACGATCTGAGAACCATGATAATATATGTGAAAACGTATGTATTTTCTCCTGGAAGGTCCATTAGAATTACACTGAAGCCTTTGGCTGATCCTTCTACCTCATCACAGCTGAGGCATGGACAAGAATGCAGGGTTGCTGTATCACACGGCAGCCCAAAGGAGAATGCTGGGACAGAATGGCATGTATTAGCAGAGATGCTGTAGGTTCTACAGTGACCTAAGGAGGTGGGGAAATTGAAGGGGATCAAGAAACTGAAAGGCCAGGGAGGATGAAAGTCAAGTGCTATAAGATAAATGGTTGTGAACCCAAAGGGCCTAGTACTTTCTAGCAATAAATATGCTTGGGGAAAGAGGACAGGTAAATGGAAGGGAAAAGTGAACAAAATAATCAAGGGTAAGAAAAAGATTGAATGAAACAACTGTTCACAAGAAACCACTACAGAAAAACCAGAGGAAATTTATAATTCTTTTGAGACAAATGTAGAAGAGGACATTCTCTTTTTTTTTTTTTAAATTTTTTATTTTTTATAAACATATATTTTTATCCCCATCGGTATCAGGGAAATACAAATCAAAACCACAATGAGATATCACCTCACACCAGTCAGAATGGCTAAAATAAACAAGTCAGGAAATGACAGATGCTGGCGAGGATGCGGAGAAAGGGGAACCCTCCTACACTGTTGGTGGGAATGCAAGCTGGTGCAGCGACTCTGGAAAACAGCATGGAGGTTCCTCAAAATGTTGAAAAGAGGACATTCTCTTTTAACCTATTAACCTACCATAAGCTTCAGAGCAATAAACTGCATGGATTTTGGAAACCAGAGATCTGTGCTGATCACAGAAAAGTTACTGATTGGTGGGGCAAGAAACTCTTTAACACCAAATGGAACCCTACTGGGAAATTAAATGCCCTGCCTGATTCAAGATTCCTGAGGGAAAAAGAGTTCAAATGTCAGAATAGGAGGAAATTTCCCTGGAGAAGAGGTGACCTTAGGAGTGAACAAGGGTTGACCTTAAGCAGGTGTCAGAAATTGCTACGTTTGTGTAGTGGAAAGCACACAAGTTTTAGGAATCTAGCTAGACCTGAGTTTTGATCTCAAATCTCCTACCTACTTTTTATATTTATTTATTACATAAACTTAGGCAAAGCACTTAAGCTCTCTGGCAATTTCCCCACCTACAAAGTCTGAATTAGAAATCCTACACCTATAGGGCTGCAAAGCTTCTATTACAATATGTTTACATAATGAGTGCTCCATAAATAATAGCTATTATTGTTTTAAGTCTGAACCAAGTTTAAAACCAGAGATGACCTGAAATAAGGGAGTTCTTAGAAATTCTTGAGTTGGGAAATAGTTGACAGAAAGAAAGTTATAAAAGCTAAGACACTACATATTCTAATATCAAATATCTAAATATCAAGAATGACAGATGAGTTCTAACTGTATTGCTTTTCACTAACAGGACTTCTCTGTGTTACAAAATGTAGTGTATTTTCCACCAAGAATTTATGGATGGTGTTGTGAGAACCAATGCCTTCACATGGGCACTGAGATTTAAATAATTTTAGTATTTTTTTAAAGAAGAAGAAAGTTTGAAGAAATCTAGCAATTTTACCTGATGAGGTCCTGAACTCGACTGTTAAAAGCATCACCTTGTGAAGGTTTGTTTTTCATTTCCTGTGTTGATATTTTTGGTGTAGCTGGCTGGCTGTTTCCATCTGGTCGATTGGCAATCAGGCAGCTAAAAACCACAGCACTGACTTTGAGAAGTCCAGTTGTCAAACCTTCAAAAACTTGCTTATTTGTATTTCTTCCCAAAATAGCATTATTTTCATCTGGAACATAAACCTAGATGGAAAAAATACAGTAATTATATATCAGTAAAACCACCAGAAACGGACAGAGATAATTTGGAACCTTTCTGGAATCACAAGTAATTTTGAAATTGTAGAGGTGGCTAGTTAAATGTTCAGGTATTGGTTTTGACGTTATGTTGCTGAGTTCAAGTCTCAGCTTTGTCCTTGCGAGTTGAGCGACCCTGGCAAGGTTAATACTTCCAAGCTTCATTTTCTCATTTATAAAACAGGGACAATGACAGTGCCTATATCTTAGGGTTCTTGTGAGGATTAAGTGAGCTAATCTATATAAAAGGCTTAGTTCATGCCTATGTATATATTAAGTACTCAATAAATATTGTTTATTCAATTGAATAAATTATTTTTAAAATTTGTATGAGCCCCGGGACGCCTGGGTGGCTCAGTTGGTTAAGCAGCTGCCTTCGGCTCAGGTCATGATCCCAGCGTCCTGGGATCGAGTCCCACATCGGGCTCCTTGCTCCGCAGGGAGCCTGCTTCTCCCTCTGACTCTGCCTGCCACTCTGCCTGTGCTCGCTCTTGCTCTCTCTCTCTCTGACAAATAAATAAATAAAATCTAAAAAAAAAAAAAATTTTTGTATGAGCCCGGAAAATGAACTAATGGGTAAACTGACAGCAGCATTGTTTTCTTGAATTGAATTCTTTTCTTTCATTGAATTCTAAAAATATCTAATCTAAATTTCTTTATTAAAGTGAAATTTGTATTTTTTTATCACAAAATGGCAAAACAGCTTTTCCTCTAATATATAGGGTCATATTTGGCCATCTTTGTGTATAGTTTACAGGAAGTAACATGGTTAAAAGTGGGACTAGGAGTTAGAACTGGGCTTGGGTTTTGGCTCTGAAGCTATATGGTATTAGACAAGTTCCTTAACTTTTCTGTGTCTCAGTTTCTTCAGTTGTGAAATGAGGATAATCATAATCATAGCAGTAAATCAACTTGTGTAAATTCTTAGAACAATGTGTGGCACATAGGTAAGCCCCACAGACATGTTATCTGCTACTACAACTGCTAATCTTACTATGATTCCTCCTATTACTAGGAGTAAATGCTACTGTGTATGAACATCAGCTGTCACAAAGAAGGATGACTTAAGAAGTACAATGGCTAGATACATAATTACCAGGCTAGGAGCTCTGTGTCCTTGTTCTGCAAATGGCTACTTAAAGGCTCACTCTTCCAAGAAGAAGAGGAGCTGCCTCCTGAAGGCCTTACTACCAAGAAAGGGGCTGAGGCAGTAAGCTAAGGATGGGAAGAAAGGAGGTATGGACTTAGAATCAGATGGTACTATATTCAAGATCCAGTTTTTCTTCAGCAGATTATAGGATTTTAATAATTTTACATTTCTGAGACTTGGTTTCTATATCTGCCTACCTGCTGAGACTACTATAAAGTTCAAATAAATGATGAAGGGGAAAACACCCGGCAAATGATGACACTTTACAAATGCACTTACTTAGTAACAATCACCCTCTGTTTATCCTCACTCTATACCTGCACCAGTTCTATCAGAAGACAGAGGAACAAATAATCACTTGGATTAAAAAAGAAAAGGATCTTTATAAACACAAGCAAATGTTTCTTCCATTCCTTTTGTTGTTAATTAGACATTTCATGAAAATCACTTCACTGAGACTAGCCTGTTATAAGACTGTTGACCATAAGTTATCTCTGACCACTGAGCCATTCTGAAGCCCAAGTAATTAGAGTAGAATTTTTCTGCAGTGTGTACTCCAGTTAACTGATGAAAGTTCCCTTTGAAATTCTATAGCAGTTATAAAACAGTCACACAAAGCTTTTCAGATTGTGGCTAGTGTAACGTAGACTGTCCCAATTCAGAAGGTGGTATATGATGAATGGAGTTTGAAACTATTATAGGTCAGAAAGAGCAGGTTATAGTGCAGTGAAACACTCCTGAAAAATATCAGTGGCTTCAAACATAAAGCTTTATTTTTCATTCACATGACATGTCCATGTCAGGCTGCCTGAAACTCTGCATCCCTATTGTCCTTACTCGGGAGCCCAGGTGACAAAGCAACTATCATTTCTAGCAACAATGACCCAAAGAACTTTCTAAGATGATCAAAGTGTTCAGTCTATACTGTCTATATCTGCACTAGTCACAAGTGGCTTTTTTGAGCACTGGAAATGTGGTTAATGTGACACAGGGACTGAATTTTTAATTTTAATTAATTTTAATTTGAATAGTCCAATAAATTAATTTATCAGGGACAGTACAAGGCACTGCAGGTCACAGTGGCAGAGAAGAAAAAAAGATCTCTGCAAGGTTCTATATCAACATTTAATGCAGTATCTGAAAGTGACACCATTTTTGCTCACCTTATTGGCTAGAACTAATCACATAGTCCAACCCAACCATAAGGGAGCCAAGAAATGTCATCCTACTATGTACTTGGAAAGAGAGAAGCAGAATATTTGGTCTGCAGTACTACTGACTGCGTGGTATTGTTTCTCCCATTATGACTATACATATATTATTCACAGTTAAGCTATTTATCATATGATGACTATATTTACTTTCTTATACAAGTTTTTTGTTTAGTTGGGTAACTTTTTAAAAAGATTTTTATTTATTTATTTGACAGACGGATCACAAGTAGGCAGAGAGAAAGAGGAGGAAGCAGGCTCCCCACTGAGCAGAGAGCCCGATGCAGGGCTCGATCCCAGGACCCCGGGATCATGACCTGAGCCGAAGGCAGAGGCTTTAACCCACTAAGCCGCCCAGGTGCCCCTCGGTAACCTTTTTTGTATGCTGAATTTCCTATTTACCTATCATTAATGCATTGTCAACCTTTCTGGCTGAATTGGAATTTCCTCTCAAGTTCAGATGCATCAGGAATTATTGGTTCTTTTTAGCTCCCTCAGTGGAGACATTCTCCTGAACCCTACCACACCCCTTGCACTAACCTGGCCTGCTTGCTCTGTACTGTATGACTCTCATTTTGAGACTGTCTTTTATCTTCATCTTAAGAATTCCTCCCACCCCTTCCCAGGTTAGATTCCCTTTATTTCTTGGATTCCTCTTTTTCTTCTCATTCTCTCATTTTGTTGAGGAATATATTGCAACAACTTCCTAAGAAAGGGTGCAGCACTGGGTGTTATATACAATTAATGAATCACCAAAAGCTAATCATGTACTGTATACTGGTTAACATAATAATAATAATTAAAAAAATGGTACATGGAAAGAAAAATTTTGAGACCCGTGTGTCTGTAAATATCTTTCTTTCATCCTTATATTTGAATGATAGTTTGGCTGAATAGAGAATTCTTGGTTGGAACTAACTTTCCTTTGGAGTTTTGAAAGACAGCTCCCTTCTTTCCAACTTCAAGCACTGTTGTTAAGAGGTCCAATCTAATTCCTAATGTTTTTGTACATAGTCTGTTTCATCCTTTCTCAGAACTTTTAGGAACTTCTTATCTCTGATTTCCTGTATAGGTCCTTCTTCATTGTGTGTGTGTGTGTGTGTGTATAAAAACTCAGTTGTCCATTTTTTTTTTTAAAGATTTTATTTATTTATTTATTTGACAGGTAGAGATCACAAGTAGGCAGAGAGGCAGGCAGAGAGAGAGAGAGAGAGGGGGAAGCAGGCTCCCCACTGAGCAGAGAGCCCGATGTGGGGCTCAATCCCAGGACCCCAAGATCATGACCTGAGCCGAAGGCAGCGGCCCAACCCACTGAGCCACCCAGGCGCCCCCTCAGTTGTCTTTTTAATCTGAAAACTGCATGTTTCACTTATGGGGAAATTTCTTGCATTATTTCTTTGCTAATTTCCTCCCATTCATTTTCTCTGTTGGACTCTGGTCCTGAACTGAGCCTGTAACTTTCTAGTATTTTGTTTTCTCCTGCTTTTCATCCTTTGTTTTTTATCCTACTTCTTAGATCACCTAACTTTATTTTCCAGTCCTCCTTCTGAGTTTTTCATCTACTATATTTCTAATTTTCAGATTTTTTTTTTAAGATTTATTTATTTCAGAGAAAGAGAAAGAGCACCACGTTGGGGGAGAGTGAGAGGGAGGGGGAGAGAGAGAATCTCAAGCAGACTCTGCACTGAGCATGGAGTCCCACAAGGGGCTCAATCTACTACCCCGGGAGAGATCATGTCCTGAGCGGAAACCAAGAGTTGGATACTTAACTGATTGAGCCACCCAGATGTCTCTAATTTTAGGTGCTCTTTTTGGCTCCGTATATGTTTTGTTTTTATAGTTTTTTGTTCTACGGATACAATATTTCTCATCTCCGTGAGATTACACTTTTTTTTTTTTTTTTTTTTTGGCAGAGGTAAATAGCATTTATTTATTTATTTTTTTTTTTATCATAGAGTTTTTTTTTTTTTTTTTTTTTTATTTCCAGCATAACAGTATTCATTATTTTTGCACCACACCCCGTGCTCCATGCAATCCGTGCCCTCTATAATACCCACCACCTGGTACCCCAACCTCCCACCCCCCGTCCCTTCAAAACCCTCAGATTGTTTTTCAGAGTCCATAGTCTCTCATGGTTCACCTCCCCTTCCAATTTCCCCCAACTCCCTTCTCCACTCTAAGTCCCCATGTCCTCCATGCTATTTGTTATGCTCCACAAATAAGTGAAACCATATGATAATTGACTCTCTCTGCTTGACTTATTTCACTCAGCATAATCTCTTCCAGTCCCGTCCATGTTGCTACAAAAGTTGGGTATTCATCCTTTCTGATGGAGGCATAATACTCTATCCCCAGGGGTACAGGTCTGTGAATCACCAGGTTTACACACTTCACAGCACTCACCAAAGCACATACCCTCCCCAATGTCCATAATCCCACCCCCTTCTCCCAAACCCCCTCCCCCCAGCAACCCTCAGTTTGTTTTGTGAGATTTAAAGTCACTTATGGTTTGTCTCCCTCCCAATCCCATCTTGTTTCCTTTATTCTTCTCCTACCCACTTAAGCCCCCATGTTGCATCACCACTTCCTCATATCAAGGAGATCATATGATAGTTGTCTTTCTCTGCTTGACTTATTTCGCTAAGCATGATACGCTCTAGTTCCATCCATGTTGTCGCAAATGGCAAGATTTCATTTCTTTTGATGGCTGCATAGTATTCCATTGTGTATATATACCACATCTTCTTGATCCATTCATCTGTTGATGGACATCTAGGTTCTTTCCATAGTTTGGCTATTGTGGACATTGCTGCTATAAACATTCGGGTGCATGTGCCCCTTTGGATCACTACGTTTGTATCCTTAGGGTAAATACCCAATAGTGCAATTGCTGGGTCATAGGGCAGTTCTATTTTCAACATTTTGAGGAACCTCCATGCTGTTTTCCAGAGTGGCTGCACCAGCTTGCATTCCCACCAACAGTGTAGGAGGGTTCCCCTTTCTCCGCATCCTCGCCAACATCTGTCATTTCCTGACTTGTTGATTTTAGCCATTCTGACTGGTGTGAGGTGATATCTCATTGTGGTTTTGATTTGTATTTCCCTGATGCCGAGTGATATGGAGCACTTTTTCATGTGTCTGTTGGCCATCTGGATGTCTTCTTTGCAGAAATGTCTGTTCATGTCCTCTGCCCATTTCTTGATTGGATTATTTGTTCTTTGGGTGTTGAGTTTGCTAAGTTCTTTATAGATTCTGGACACTAGTCCTTTATCTGATATGTCATTTGCAAATATCTTCTCCCATTCTGTCAGTTGTCTTTTGATTTTGTTAACCGTTTCCTTTGCTGTGCAAAAGCTTTTGATCTTGATGAAATCCCAATAGTTCATTTTTGCCCTTGCTTCCCTTGCCTTTTGCGTTGTTCCTAGGAAGATGTTGCTGCGGTTGAGGTCAAAGAGGTTGCTGCCTGTGTTCTCCTCAAGGATTTTGATGGATTCCTTTCGCACATTGAGGTCCTTCATCCATTTTGAGTCTATTTTTGTGTGTGGTGTAAGGAAATGGTCCAATTTCATTTTTCTGCATGTGGCTGTCCAATTTTCCCAGCACCATTTATTGAAGAGGCTGTCTTTTTGCCATTGGACATTCTTTCCTGCTTTGTCGAAGATTAGTTGACCATAGAGTTGAGGGTCTATTTCTGGGCTCTCTATTCTGTTCCATTGATCTATGTGTCTGTTTTTGTGCCAGTACCATGCTGTCTTGATGACGACAGCTTTGTAATAGAGCTTGAAGTCCGGAATTGTGATGCCACCAATGTTGGCTTTCTTTTTCAATATCCCTTTGGCTATTCGAGGTCTTTTCTGGTTCCATATAAATTTTAGCATTATTTGTTCCATTTCTTTGAAAAAGATGGATGGTACTTTGATAGGAATTGCATTAAATGTGTAGATTGCTTTAGGTAGCATAGACATTTTCACAATATTTATTCTTCCAATCCAGGAGCATGGAACATTTTTCCATTTCGTTGTGTCTTCCTCAATTTCTTTCATGAGTACTTTATAGTTTTCTGAGTATAGATTCTGTGTCTCTTTGGTTAGGTTTATTCCTAGGTATCTTATGGTTTTGGGTGCAATTGTAAAGGGGATTGACTCCTTAATTTCTCTTTCTTCTGTCTTGCTGTTGGTGTAGAGAAATGCAACTGATTTCTGTGCATTGATTTTATATCCTGACACTTTACTGAATTCCTGTATAAGTTCTAGCAGTTTTGGAGTGGAGTCTTTTGGGTTTTCCACATATAGTATCATATCATCTGCGAAGAGTGATAATTTGACTTCTTCTTTGCCGATTTGGATGCCTTTAATTTCCTTTTGTTGTCTGATTGCTGAGGCTAGGACCTCTAGTACTATGTTGAATAGCAGTGGTGATAATGGACATCCCTGCCGTGTTCCTGACCTTAGCGGAAAAGCTTTCAGTTTTTCTCCATTGAGAATGATATTTGCGGTGGGTTTTTCATAGATGGCTTTGATGATATTGAGGTATGTGCCCTCTATCCCTACACTTTGAAGAGTTTTGATCAGGAAGGGATGCTGTACTTTGTCAAATGCTTTTTCAGCATCTATTGAGAGTATCAGATGGTTCTTGTTCTTTCTTTTATTGATGTGTTGTATCACATTGACTGATTTGCGGATGTTGAACCAACCTTGCAGCCCTGGAATAAATCCCACTTGGTCGTGGTGAATAATCTTTTTAATGTACTGTTGAATCCTATTGGCTAGTATTTTGTTGAGTATTTTCGCATCTGTGTTCATCAAGGATATCGGTCTATAGCTCTCTTTTTTGGTGGGATCCTTGTCTGGTTTTGGGATCAAGGTGATGCTGGCCTCATAAAATGAGTTTGGAAGTTTTCCTTCCATTTCTATTTTTTGGAACAGTTTCAGGAGAATAGGAATTAGTTCTTCTTTAAATGTTTGGTAGAATTCCCCCGGGAAGCCGTCTGGCCCTGGGCTTTTGTTTGTTTGGAGACTTTTAATGACTGTTTCAATCTCCTTACTGGTTATGGGTCTGTTCAGGCTTTCTATTTCTTCCTGGTTAGTTGTGGTAGTTTATATGTTTCTAGGAATGCATCCATTTCTTCCAGATTGTCAAATTTGTTGGCGTAGAGTTCCTCATAGTATGTTCTTATAATAGTTTGTATTTCTTTGGTGTTAGTTGTGATCTCTCCTCTTTCATTCATGATTTTATTTATTTGGGTCCTTTCTCTTTTCTTTTTGATAAGTCGGGCCAGGGGTTTATCAATTTTATTAATTCTTTCAAAGAACCAGCTCCTAGTTTCGTTGATTTGTTCTATTGTTTTTTTGGTTTCTATTTCATTGATTTCTGCTCTGATCTTTATGATTTCTCTTCTCCTGCTGGGCTTAGGGTTTCTTTCTTGTTCTTTCTCCAGCTCCTTTAGGTGTAGGGTTAGGTTGTGTACCTGAGACCTTTCTTGTTTCTTGAGAAAGGCTTGTACCGCTATATATTTTCCTCTCAGGACTGCCTTTGTTGTGTCCCACAGATTTTGAACCGTTGTATTTTCATTATCATTTGTTTCCATGATTTTTTTCAATTCTTCTTTAATTTCCCGGTTGACCCATTCATTCTTTAGAAGGATGCTGTTTAGTCTCCATGTATTTGGGTTCTTTCCAAACTTCCTTTTGTGGTTGAGTTCTAGCTTTAGAGCATTGTGGTCTGAAAATATGCAGGGAATGATCCCAATCTTTTGATACCGGTTGAGTCCTGATTTAGGACCGAGGATGTGATCTATTCTGGAGAATGTTCCATGTGCACTAGAGAAGAATGTGTATTCTGTTGCTTTGGGATGAAATATTCTGAATATATCTGTGATGTCCATCTGGTCCAGTGTGTCGTTTAAGGCCTTTATTTCCTTGCTGATCTTTTGCTTGGATGATCTGTCCATTTCAGTGAGGGGAGTGTTAAAGTCCCCTACTATTATTGTATTATTGTTGATGTGTTTCTTTGATTTTGTTATTAATTGGTTTATATAGTTGGCTGCTCCCACGTTGGGGGCATAGATATTTAAAATTGTTAAATCTTCTTGTTGGGCAGACCCTTTGAGTATGATATAGTGTCCTTCCTCATCTCTTATTATAGTCTTTGGCTTAAAATCTAATTGATCTGATATAAGGATTGCCACTCCTGCTTTCTTCTGATGTCCATTAGCATGGTAAATTCTTTTCCACCCCCTCACTTTAAATCTGGAGGTGTCTTCGGGCTTAAAATGAGTTTCTTGGAGGCAACATATAGATGGGTTTTGTTTTTTTATCCATTCTGATACCCTGTGTCTTTTGACAGGGGCATTTAGCCCATTAACATTCAGGGTAACTATTGAGAGATATGAATTTAGTGCCATTGTATTGCCTGTAAGTTGACTGTTACTGTATATGGTCTCTGTTCCTTTCTGATCTACCACTTGTAGGCTCTCTCTTTGCTTAGAGGACCCCTTTCAATATTTCCTGTAGAGCTGGTTTGGTATTTGCAAATTCTTTCAGTTTTTGTTTGTCCTGGAAGCTTTTAATCTCTCCTTCTATTTTCAATGATAGCCTAGCTGGATATAGTATTCTTGGCTGCATGTTTTTCTCGTTTAGTGCTCTGAAAATATCATGCCAGCTCTTTCTGGCCTGCCAGGTCTCTGTGGATAAGTCAGCTGCCAATCTAATATTTTTACCATTGTATGTTACAGACTTCTTTTCCCGGGCTGCTTTCAGGATTTTCTCTTTGTCACTGAGACTTGTAAATTTTACTATTAGGTGACGGGGTGTGGGCCTATTCCTATTGATTTTGAGGGGCGTTCTCTGAACCTCCTGAATTTTGATGCTCGTTCCCTTTGCCATATTGGGGAAATTCTCTCCAATAATTCTCTCCAGTATACCTTCTGCTCCCCTCTCTCTTTCTTCTTCTTCTGGAATCCCAATTATTCTAATATTGTTTCGTCTTATGGTGTCACTTATCTCTCGAATTCTCCCCTCGTGGTCCAGTAGCTGTTTGTCCCTCTTTTGCTCAGCTTCTTTATTCTCTGTCATTTGGTCTTCTATATCACTAATTCTTTCTTCTGCCTCATTTATCCTAGCAGTGAGAGCCTCCATTTTTGATTGCACTTCATTAATAGCTTTTTTGATTTCAACTTGGTTAGATTTTAGTTCTTTTATTTCTCCAGAAAGGGCTTTTATATCTCTCGAGAGGGTTTCTCTAATATCTTCCATGCCTTTTTCAAGCCCGGCTAGAACCTTGAGAATTGTCATTCTGAACTCTAGATCTGACATATTACCAATGTCTGTATTGATTAGGTCCCTAGCCTTCGGTACTGCCTCTTGTTCTTTTTTTTGTGTTGAATTTTTCCGTCTTGTCATTTTGTCCAGATAAGAGTATATGAAGGGGTAAGTAAAATACTAAAAGGGTGGCAACAACCCCAGGAAAAAATGCTTTAACCAAATTAGAAGAGATCCAAAATCGTGAGGGGGGAGAAAGGGGATAAAAAGAGGTTCAAAAAGGAAGAAAGAAAAAAAAAAAAAAAAAAAAAAAAGAAAAGAAAAGAAAAGAATTAAAAAAAAAAAGGAAAACACCTAAGAATAATGTAAAAAAGAAAAAATATATATATTAGATAAACTAGTAAAAAATCGTTAAAAAAGAAAAAGGTAACAGTTAAAAAAAAAAAATTTTACCCGAAGGCGAGAAAAAAAAAAAAATGAAAAAGAAAAAAATTAAATTAACTGCAAGACTAAAAAAAAATCACAGGGAAAAAGCCATGAGTTCCGTGCTTGGCTTTCTCCTCCTCCGAATTCTGCTGCTCTCCTTGGTATTGAAACCGCACTCCTTGGTAGGTGAACTTGGTCTTGGCTGGATTTCTTGTTGATCTTCTGGGGGAGGGGCCTGTTGTAGTGATTCTCAAGTGTCTTTGCCCCAGGCGGAATTACACCGCCCTTACCCGGGGCCGGGGTGAGTAATCCGCTCGGGTTTGCTTTCAGGAGCTTTTGTTCCCTGAGCGCTTTCCGTAGAGTTCCGGAGGACGGGAATACAAATGGCGGCCTCCTGGTCTCCGGCCCGGAGGAGCCAAGAGCCCGGGGCCGCACTCTTCAGTGCGCCCTCAGAGAACAGCGCCCAGTTACTCCCGTCTGCCTGACCTCCGGCCGCGCTCCGAGCTCTCCGAGCCTGCGACCAGTTCAAGGTAACACCGAGCTGTGAGCTTACTGTCGGCTCTGTCTCTGTAGCCGGCTTTCCCGTTCCAATACCCGCAAGGTCTGCGACACTCAGACACCCCTGCTCCTTCTGTGACCCTGCGGGACCTGAGGCCACGCTGAACCCGCGTGGGCTTTGCCCCGGTTTAGCCTCTGGAGCGATGTCCCTCAGCGGAACAGACTTTTAAAAGTCCTGATTTTGTGCACCGTTGCTCCGCCGCTTGCCGGGAGCCGGCCCCTCCCCCCGGGGTCTATCTTCCCGTCGCTTTGGATTCACTTCTCCGCCGGTCCTACCTTTCAGAAAGTGGTTGTTTTTCTGTTTCCAGAATTGCTGTTCTTCTTCTCTTCGATCTGCCGATGGATTTTCAGGTGTTTGCAATCTTTAGATAAGCTATCTAGCTGATCTCCGGCTAGCTGAAGCAGTCTCAGCCTGCTACTTCTCCGCCATCTTGACTCCTCCCCCGAGATTACACTTTTTAAAGATTTTTATTTTGTTTCCTACATGGTCTCTATCTCCTCTGAGTTCTTTCTCTGTACTTTATATTTTAAGCTTTCCTTACATATGTGGTCATGTGGGACATTCTGTTCATACTCAAGACTGATAAACAGATTAGTGTATCATAATCTTGATCCAGTCACAAGCTGGATACAAATTCTGTGTGAAGGGCTTCAGTTTGGATGACTAAACAGATACCTAGCTTTTCCACTGTGGGAATCCCAAATATTAGTATTTATATATCAGTTCTTCCAGGAGAGTTAGTTTCATAAGAATGAAATCCTGTATCTTCCAAGCCTGGAGTACATAAGATGGGCTGCCCATTTTTGCAAAGATTCATAGAATTCTGAAGAAGGCTGAGAGGCTCGTTATTTAAGGAATAGTTTTTCACTTAATCATTTTTTTTAAAAGATTTTATTTATTTGACAGAGATCACAAGTAGGCAGAGAGGCAGGCAGAGACAGAGGGGGAAGCAGGCTCCCTGCTGAGCAGAGAGCCTGAAGTGGAGCTCGATCTCAGGACCCTGGGATCATG
The DNA here is from genome assembly GCF_009829155.1 of Mustela erminea. NCBI lineage: Eukaryota > Metazoa > Chordata > Mammalia > Carnivora > Mustelidae > Mustela > Mustela erminea. The sequence goes on from NC_045618.1 coordinate 29,011,406, forward strand.
ACCTGAGCTGAAGGCAGAGGCTTAACCCACTGAGCCACCCAGGCACCCAATCATTTTGTTTTTGTATGACTTTTTGTGGCTGTAGATGGTGTCCCCATGCCTGGAGTTACCTTGGTTCAAACTCTTTTTTCTTCTGCCACAGTTGTAGGGAGGAGGCACTTGGCTGTACACAAGGCAGATGAAATCTAGGACATTTAAACTGCCTCTTATTTAGACTGTCAATCAATTAGACTTTATAGCCCCACTTTCAACCTCACTTTCTGATAATCCTGGTGACTTTTTAATTCTGAGCCTTTTGGGGTTCTACGGAACAAATTTTCTTCTGGCGTTTTTCTTCCTGCTAATTTAGGTTTTAGCTTTTAGATAACCATCTTTCAACTATCTCCTTTCCAGATTAAAACATATTTGCATTCCTTTTCTTCCCATTCTCTCTGTTTTTGAGGATTCAGGCCTGTATCTACTTACTGTAATATTAGTGGGCCCCCGGCAGAGGAAATGTAACTTGTGTGTTCAAATTGGCCACATTTTAAAATTAATTCAATAAATCCACCAAAAACACAACTTTTTCTTTTATACACTACAGAGAGAATATGAGAAATACATTTCTGGGTAATGTCAAGGTTTTTCATCATCACAAATTTTCATAATCCTTTCTTTTCAAGAAACCTGTACTGATTTCCTTCAAGTATTTCAAATAAAACACTATGCATGTGTATTTGGCAATCTTTCACGAAATCAGAAGTACTTTATCCACTACTGCATCTTTAAAGAATATAGTTGAGAATTAAGGAAAAATGTAAAAAATCTGAAATACCAAAATTAATGTCATTTATTTAATCACTTGCTTATCTGGCATTTGCATATCTACTACATAAATGGTCAAGGGATCAGAGTGATGCTCTGTTGACCTTAAGGGTCATTTAGAGCCTGCAGACTTTGATTTTACAAAAAACTGTAACAAACTGTGGTTTTATGGTTTATAGAAGAACAGAAAGAACAATATAAAAGAGAAAAGCGGTGATCATTTTAGAAGCAGGTAGTAGCAAAATGTGACACCAGTTCTGGAAACACAAAAAAGGACATATATGAGTGAAAAAAGGCACTTTATTGTGAGACTCAGTTATTACTAAGACTTGCTCATTTTTATTTCTTCTGATATTATTACTTACTACATATAACTAGCTTATGCTCAAAATGACAACCTAAAGATAACCCCCCAAAAGGGGGGCTAAATTATGAGTCACATTCACTGGGAGGGGATAAGAGAAGAAAGGATGAAGATTAACATCTATGAGGTTTTTCTACTAAGCCAAAAATGCTTAAGCATTTTTCTTATATCATCACATTTAATTTTTACAAATAAATAATTCAAGTTCAGAGATATCAAGGACATGCTAGTTAATGGAAGGTCTGGGACTTGAACCTGAATTTATGAGACTTTAAAGCCCATGTGCTTTCTCTTACCCCCTGCAGATTTCCTCTCATTGGGTATCTCTTTTACTGAGGAATCTGTAGAAACTCTGTCTTTGGTGGAGGGAAGCAAAAATTGGTCATGGGCCAAACATTGTTTTTCTGATGTCTCTTCCATTAAAAAAAAAAAAAAAAAGAAGAAGAAAAATTCTTTTAGACCTTCATTTTGGCCAAAGGGCAAGAAAATATATTTAAGGGTTGATGGGATAATTCTGGGTTAAATGTACTAATCTCATTATTCAGAAACTGTCAATGTGGTTTGAGCGTGAAATGTCACTTCTTCATCAGCCCCAAGAAAATAAGCTCAGTATAATGTAAATCAGATATATTTTTATGATATTCTTATGTTCTTTGTCCACTGCTGACAACTTTTGATTTTCTATTTCATTGGGGCTTTCTACTTGATTTTAGAAACACCACTTGGCAGTTTCTCATAAACACAAATTGAAAAACTTCTCTAACAATCTGGCAGTTAGATGAAGAACGCTTGTGGCCGGCAGGAGCCAGCCTTCCCTTATTAGGCTTGCTGCACTGAATCCTGGGATTTCAGACCTAGGTCTAAAGGCCCTCACTGTACTGAACAGTATTTTACTTTCTCCCCATAATTTTCTAGTTTCCAACAGTCTAAGTTAGTCTGACATTCAGTTCAGTCCCTCATCATATTTTCCCATAGAATTCTGTGCATGTATATCTGTGGTTTTTTTTTTCATTAGTATTGATCACTGCACTGCTGAGAACAGAGTTTTCTTTTGCCTGAAATCTTTAGTGAAGTCTTTTTTTTGTCTTATCAGGACATTTTATTCAAATGGTCACAAAAAATTTCCTTATCCTTCTATATAGATTTTTCTTTTGCTGGTTTTAAATAATTTAACAGCAATGCTTTAATAAGAAACCAATGTTTCATCTATGAAGGAGTTTTTTCTTTTTATGATTTTATTTATTTACTCATGAGAGACGGGAGCGGGGGGAGGGAGACTGAGGCACAGGGAAGAGCAGGCTCCCTGTGGAGCTGGGAGCCTGATGGCGGGACTCGATTCCAAGACTCTGGGATCACGACCTGAGCCAAAGGCAGACGCTTAACCAACTGAACCACCCAGGCACCCATAGGAAAGAATTTCAGGATGTGAGGGTGATCTGGCTGCGACATCTGCCACCCCACTGATCACCAGGGTTGATCTGGCTGGTCCGGCTGGCTAGGTGGGTGTCCCCTTCCTCCCTCACTGGTCCATGTACAACTGTCCCGAAGCTGCGTGCTTGGTGGAAGAGGAGCACCTTCCCCCATAGAGGAAGATCATTCTTCCGTCAAGGGTACAGAGCAGCTGCGCTCCCCAGCCAGGACCTCCAAACAAGCTCTCAAGGAAAGAATTTCAAAATTGCCTAAATTAAGGTAAGGAGGGGCTTATCTTTAGTGAGAAAAAAGATTCTTTCTCCTCTTTAAAAATGAGATTCGATAAAAAGAAACTTGCAGAAGGTATCTATACTGTAAGGATAATGTATTCAGAGCAATTCTCTATACTGTTGTCTTTTGTCTACTTGGATATCATCTTTACTTGCCAGAGGTAAAATAATTCATTAGCAGTCTGCTCTTTGGGACACTTAGTAGATGAAAGGCACACCTCGAGTTCTCATACATGTTTATAGACCAACACTGGAGTCTGAACTAACTTCCAGCACAGTTGTTTGGCCAAGAGCACACTGCAGGTTGAGGACCCTGTCCTTTAGGAAAGGTGTGCTAGCAAAATCTTCCCCACCCCCCTGCTCACTGCCCTGATCTACTGCACACCTGGCTTACCTGAATCTGGAACACATTCCATCCTGGGGTGGGTGGTCTGTGAAGGGCAGGGGAAGGTTACTTTCCCAGCATGCAGCAGTGCTTGTAACTACCACCTGCTGGTATGCACCAGGTCTGGCCTGGGAAAAAACAGAGCTATGTAGCTTTTGGCTCTTCTAAATCTGTCACTTCTGAGGCAGAAATCTAAAACCACAACTTTCTCCAATGGATGAAAGGTATTTCCTTTAGTATATTTCTTCAGAATACACTGGTGTGGCCATTATCTTATAGTTGCAAATTAAAAATTGATTTCATGTATATATTCTTACTACAAAATGTCCCCTTCCTCTCAAAATATATTTGACCTTTGTAAAGTCTGCAGATATTTCATATAGTTTTAGATCTAGAAAGAACCTCACAATCAAATTTTTTTTTTTACTTTATATTTGAGGAAACCATGGTCCAGAGGAGGAGACTTTCCTGAGGATAAAGAAATCATCAGGGTTGGAATAAGTACTGTGCTGCTTCTCTAAACCTGCTCCAAGGAGAAATTCAATATTTTTAGGACCAAGCCCTGAGGCAAAGAGTTTTAGTAAAATTAAATTAAAAGTCATTATCACTTTCAAAAGGCAAATTCACATTCTTTATCCACCACTATCTCATACTACCAAAATTGTTCCAAAAACTTTCTACATTCTTTTTCAAAATATAGGAGGATGCTTTTCTTAGTAGTACAAATCCATCCTTCTGTAACGTGATTCCAAGAGAGAGAGAAAATTAACTTGGTAATCCTGTGGTAATTCTATCCAACTGATTTTTAGTATTGTGAAGTTGGGTTTATGTATTTTTAAGTTGTATAGTGTATTTGTTCACAATGGTCAGTATATGAATTAAGTTCACTGAGAACCACTAGGAGATTGTTTAGAAATAAAGGCTTAGCTCAAGAACCAAGAAAAATCTCAAATAAACAACCTAACCTTATACTTTTTTTTTTTTTTAAGATTTTATTTATTTATTTGACAGAGAGAGAGAGAAACAGTGACAGGGGGAATACAAGCGGGGGGGGGGGGGCGGAGAGGGAGAAGCAGACTTCTCACTGAGCAGGGAGCCTGATGTGGGGCTCAATCCCAGGACCCTGGGACCATGACCTGAGCCAAAGGCATATGCTTAAGGACTGAGCCACCCAGGCGCTCCCCAAACCTTAAACTTAAAGGAGCTAGGAAAAGAACAACAAATGAAGCCTAAGGCCAGTAGAAGGAAGGAAATAATAAAGATCAGAGCAGTAATAAATAAAAGAGAAACTAAAAAACAAAAACAAAAACAAAAACTAATAGAAAAAAAATCAATGAAACTAGGAGAGGTTCTTTGAAAAATTAATAAAAATGATAAACCTCTAGCTAGACTTATCAAAAAGAAAAGAGAAAGGACCCAAATAAATAAAGTCACAATGGAGAAAGGAGAAATAACAACCAACACCACAGAAATAAAAGCAATTATAAGAGAATATTATGAAGAACTAACTATATGCCAACAAATTTGGACAACCTGAAAGAAATGTATAAAAGCTCCTAATAAAGAAAAGTCTAGGACCAGATGGCTCCAGGTGAATTCTACCAAACACTTAAAGAAGAATTCATATCCATTCTTTTCAAACTACTCCCCAAAATAGAAAAGGATGGAGAACTTCCAAATTCATTCTATAAGGCCAGCATTACTCTGATACAAACCAGGTAAAGACTCCGCTAAAAAAAAAGAACCAAAAGCCAACATCCCTGATGAACATGGATGCAAAAATCCTCACTAAAATACTAGCAAACTGAACCCATTAATACAGTAAAAGACTCATTCACCATGATCAAGGGGGACTTATTATTCAATACTGACCAATCAATCGACATGACACACCACATTAATGAAAGAAAGGATAAGAACCTTATGATTACTTCATGCGATGCAGAAAAAGCATTTGACAAAATACAACATCCACTTATGATAAAAACCCTCAACAAAGTAGGTTTAGAGAGAATACCTCAACATACTTCAACATAATAAAGGCCTTATATGAAAAATCCATAGCTAATATCCTCCTCAATGAGGAAAAACTGAGAGCTTTGCCTCTATGGTCAGGAACAAGACAGGGATGTCCACCCCCACCACTGTTATTTAACTAGTACTGGAGGTCCTAGACACAGCAATCAGAAAATGAAGTGAAATAAAAGGCATCTAAATTGGCAAGGAAGAAGTAAAACTTTCACTATTTGCAGAGACATGCTACTCTATAAAGAAGTCCTGAAAGACTCCACCAAAAAAACTGCTAGAATTGATTCACAAATTCAGTAAAGTCGCACGATACAAAACCAATGTACAGAAATCTTGCATTTCTATATACCACAATGAAGCATCAGAAAGAGAAGGAATCAATCCATTCACAATTGCAACAAAACTAGTAAGATACCTAGGAATAGACCTAGCCAAAAAGGTCAAAGACCTGTACTCTGAAAACTATAAACACTGACGAAAGAAATTAAGATGACACAAAAAAATGGGAAAACATTCCATGCTCATGGATTGGAAGAACAAATATTGTTCTTTGCTACCCAAACAATCCACACATTTAATGTAATCCCTATTAAAATACCAAAGCATTTTTTCATAGAGCTGGAACAAACAATCCTGAAATCCTAAATGATCCTGGAATAAAAGACCCTGAATAGCCAAAGCAACTGTGGAAAAGCAAAGCAAAGCTGGAGGCATCACAATTCTGGTTCCAAGTTATATTACAAAACCACAGTGATCAAGACAGTACGGTACTGGCACAAAAACAGACATACAGATTAATGCATTAACATAGAAATCCCAGAAACAAACCCACAACTATATGGTCAATTATTCTTCAACTAAGTAGGAAAGATTCTCCAATGGAAAATGACAGTCTCCTTAGCAAATGATGTTGGGAAAACGAGAACAATGCAAAAGAATGAAACTGGACCACTTTCTTACATCAGACACAAAAATAAATTCAAAATGGCTAATGACCTAAATGTGAGACCTGAAACCATAAAATCCTAGAGGACAACATAGGCAGTAACCTCTTTGACATCAGCCACAGAAACTTCTTTCTAGATATGTCTCCTGAGCCTAGGAGGTAAAAAGCAAAAATAAACTATTGTGACTTCATCAAAATAAAAAGCTCTGCACAGGAAAAGGAAGCAATCAACAAAACTAAAAGGCAACTTACAGAATGGGAGAAGATATTTGCAAATGACATATTCAATAAAGGGTTTCCAAAAATATAAAGAACTTACAAAACACCAAAAACCAAAACAATTAAAAAATGGGCAGAAGACATGAACAGACATTTCTCCAAAGAGAACATACAGATGGCCAACAGACATGGAAAGATGTTCTACATCATTCATCATCAGGGAAATGCAAATTAAAACTACGATGAGCTATCACCTCACACCTGTCAGAATGGCTAAAATCAACAACACAAGAAACAATAGGTGTTAGTGAGGACATGGAAAAAGGAGAACGCTCTTACACTGGTGATGGGAATGCAAACTGGTACAGCCAGTCTGAAAAACAGTATGGCATTTCCTCAAAAAGTTAAAGGAACTACCTTTTGACGTAGCAATTGTACTATGAGGTATTTACCGAAAGAATACAAAATACTAATTCAAAGGGATACATGCACCCTGATGTACAATAGCCAAATTATGGAAATAGCCCAAGTGCCCATCAACTGATGAATGGCTAAAGATGAGGTATATATACAATGGAATATTACTCAGCCATAAAAGAATGAAATCTTGCCATTTACAATGATAGGAATGGATCAAGAGGGTATAATGCTAAGTACAATAAGTCAGAGAAACAACACTTGATTTCATTCATAAATGGAATTTAAGAAACAAAACTAATAAGCTAAGGGGAAAAAAGAACAGAGAAGGAGGCAAACTAAGAAAAAGAATTATAAGTATAGAGAACAAACTGGTGGTTACCAGACTGGAGGTGGGTGGGGCTGGGTGAAATCGGTGATGGGGAATAAGGAGGGCACTTGCTATGATGGGTACCAGGTGTCGTACGATAGTGTTCAGTCACTATATTGTACACCTGAAAGTATTAACACATTGTATATTAACGGCAATTTAAACAAAAACTTAAAAAAAAAAGAGGAAAGCCCTCTCAAGACCATGTCAGAGTAAGGAAAAAAGGGCAAAAAATGCAAAAGGGTTCCAAGAGCAGAAGATGTTTCTATACTGTTGGCACTATCTTATTTCCTTTAGTTACTGTCATTAGACATACAACAGTTTTTTCCCTATTGATTTTTATAAAACATCTATACTTATGTTTTTATGCATAAAAAGAGAACTAGTAAAAGATATTTACCCTGATGATTTACTTGGCTTCAAAGTATAAAATCAAATAGGAATGGCTAATAATTTTCAACATCTTTTTTTAAATTCCACAAATAATATGACTATATTAAAGAGAATGTTAAATTTTATCCCAAATGTTATTTCCCTTTCTAATAGTTAGAACTTCTAGTCTGTTTACATATTTTATGCAAAGTCCTAAATAATATAGTTTTTTAAAAAAGATTTTATTTATTTTGACAGAGAGAGATCACAAGTAGGCAGAGAGGCAGGCAGAGAGAGAAGGAGAAGCAGGCTCCCCGCTGAGCAGAGAGCCCCAACACAGGGCTCCATCCCAGGACCCTGAGACCACGACCTGAACTGAAGGCAGAGGCTTTAACCCACTGAGTCACCTAAGCGCCCCCTAAATAATATAGTTTTAACAAACTTTAGAGGACATGCCTTAGTGGTCATGATGCTTGGAAATGTCTTGTTTTTAAGTGTTGAATCATATCATTCTTCTGCTCCAAACATTCCCTGGATTCTTTTTTTTTTTTTTTTTTTAAGATTTTATTTATTTATTTGTCAGAGAGAGAGAGAGAGAGAGAGAGCACGTGCACAAGCAGGCAGAATGGTAGGCAGAGAGAGAAGCAGGCTCCCCACTGAGCAAAGAGCCCCATCTGGGACTCAATCCAGGACTCTGGGATCATGACCTAAGCCAAAAGCAGCGGCTTAACCAACTGAGCCACCCAGGTGTCCCAACATTCCCTGGATTCTTACCTCTTGTAAACTAAAAGCCTAAAACCTCATAATGGCCAACAAGGCCTTTCTTGATCTATTGCCTCAGTTACTTCTCTAAATTCATATAGTACACTGTGTCTCTTGTCTCTATTCAAATGCTACCCTATCCTTAAGCCTTTGTAGACTACCTTTTTAAAGTAACATTCTTTTCCCCCAAACCACTTTCTCTTTACTCTTTACTCAGCTTTTTGTTCCACTGCAATGGTCATCTCCTAAAATGCATTTCTTCTTTCCCCCAACTAGAATATAAGCTCCATAAGGGCAAGACTTTGTTTTGTTCACTTCTCTGTTCTTGGGCCTAAAACAACATTGACTATGTAGTACAGGTGCTAAAAAAATAATTGTTGATTACATGTAGATATTGATACTTAATGAAAAAGACTATGTCATCCAAAAACTGTGGCTCATTCAGAAGGTCCATGTATCAATAAAATCAGCACTTAAAAAAAAAAGTATAGTATATTGTCACCTTGGGTAAATTTGTGAGTAAAAGGAACAAAGGAATCTTTCAGGTTACTTCTTGTCCACACAATGTCCTACTTCTTCTTCACCTTTTATTCCTCTTTTAGTTGCTGCAGTCTATGTGATACATATTCTGTCTTCCCCACCAACAACATAAGTTTTATGCCTCAACTGAGCCCCTGGGAATGCTCTGCGTTATTACACTAACCACATGCATTTTAAATGTCTCTTAACTGTCCTTCCTACTAGACTGTGAGCTACTATTTGCTTCTATACTTCTGGTGCTTATGGTCTAGTTTGTACTCCTAAATATTTGTGGAATGAAAGAATGAGTAGCTTCTAGAGGCATTTACAAAGCAGCTTTGGTAGGCTGAGAGTACTTTGCTGGGATCCAGGAGGCCAGAGTCTCAGTCTAGCCTACCCACTAGTACCAGGATGACCCGTGTGCCTCCAGTTCCTCATCTATAAAATCAGGGAATTCAGCTTTCACTAATATATACTGAGAGTCTACTGGGTGAATGAAGTGTTTTTATATGCATTTGTCTCATTAAATGTTTACAGCAACCCTCAAATATATCTGTTATTCTCCCTTTATGCAAGCGAGAAAACAGAAGCTCAGAAAGGTTAAGCAACTTGCATAAGATTGCGAAGTCAGTAAATGGTGGAATAGTTTCTCAAATCAGACACTGGAGTCTATGTTTAGTGATTTATCACACTCAACATCATTGTATCTTCCTTGTACAAGGTTAGACTGGTTAATCTCTAAGGCCTCCTTCAATCCCCAGATTCTATGATTCTGTAGGACTTTACTTATGATCATGAAGTTATCTAAGTAAAGTCATCTATCTGGAATACGAACAAGAACCAGGAAATAACAAAACCAGTGAAAAAGGAGATGGAAGCAGGCATACTGATGCCAGTGAGAAAACAGTTAACTAGTGAAAACAGAGGTAAAATAACGATACTACCACTTAAGAAATAATATAATAATAATGCTAGAGGGAGGAACCGTTAGAATAGAGAATTAGAGACTCTCAGCACTGGACAGCTCCATAGTTAGGTCAGTATCTGGTCCATCTTCTCAAACAATAGAGGGATTTCTTAATATGGGTCTGACATCCCCAGCCAGAGGGTGCTCACTGAGGCAGGGCTTTCCAATTTTACATAGTTCTAATTATTGTGTTTAAGGCAATGTCTGTCCTTTCCCCCAACCTCTTAGCTCCTCACCAACTCACTGGTCATTGGTCTCTTCATTCCTCTGTGGCAATAAGGAGTGCTCCCCTTTTCCCAGGAAAACCACTCAAAAATTTCAAAACAGGTCTCATGAATACTGAGTCCCAGTTTTTTCTTTTGTTTCTTATAGGGCATGGTTTATACTTCTTTACCTATCTGGTTACTCTCTGTTCTGAGAAGGACTATCATACTCTTGTTCTAAAACACTATTCAACTACATGCTATCACCGGTTTTTTCAGAAGTCATGCAACACCCCTGACATACTAAGTTCACAGTCATCTAAAACCTATAGGTCTTTCCTCTAACCTTGAGCCTTTTACACTGATGCAACAGAGAAGCTAAGTTATTAGCACACCTTATATTCTGGAGCTAATTTTTTTCAAACTGAACACCAGACCATCAGGATCTGTATCAGTCCCAATTCTATCACTCTAAAAATTATCTGTTCCTCCTACTTTTGTATAAAGGTGATATGCCTGCTTTCTATGCCTCTCACACACCAGACTTTAGCCTGAATTCTCTGAGTGCACATAGTCAACCAAGGAACCACACTGGGATACATCTTACCATAATAGCTTTCATTCTCTTTTGGGAATTCAAACCATGCCATTTGTACAACAGAAGCAACTGGGACTAATGGGCTATGGGTAAGAAGTATGTGTAGGGGAGGGGTGTGTGTGTGTGTATGTGTGTGTGTGTGCATGTGCATGCCCACACTTTCATAGATTTATAATTGTCAGTTCTAATATTTTCATTTGATTTATCTTTGTATCTTCTATTTCTTTGCTGAGACTTTCTCTCTTGTCATTTTAAAAGCATATTTGTAATTGCATGTTGAAGCATTTTTGTGATAGCTGCTTTAAAATCCTGTGAGATAATCACCGTATTTCTATTTGGCTTTCTTTTCTCATTCAGGTATAAATTTTCCTAGCTCTTGGTATGATGACTGATTCTTAATTGTATCTTAGACATTTGGATTATAGGTTATAAGAACACTGGATCTTACCTAAATCTTGCATTTTAGAATACCTCCCCTGATACCACACTGTTGGGGGGGTAGGGGCGACAACTTGTTACTGTTAGGTAGGGATGAAGTCCAGGTTGCCCACTTGGCCTTCACTGATACCCTCAGGGGGAAGGGATGGTGTCCCATTCTAGTTTGGTGACAGTAGGAGTTCAGGCTCCTCACATAGTTTCTCCACTGATACCACACTGGTTTGGAGGTAGTATGTTACTTTTCCCCAAATGGCCTCCAAAGGAGGGTGGTGGGGCATGTTACTAGGGAAAGGTGGTTAAGTCCCAGTTTCCTCCTACTCAACCTTCTCTGAAACCACCATAGTGGAAGGGCATTGCACAAGTGCTTAATTGCTTCTTAAGGCCTCTGATTTTTCCAGAGAGTAATACCCAATGTTACTTTACAAGGATTTTTCTTGTAGCAGTAATAGTGGTGGAAGAGGCAGTAGTGCTAGTAACAGCTTACATTAGCAGTGTAAGATCCTGTGCTGACAACTTCACCCAGATCCTCACACTTGACCCGCATAATACTCCCACAGAGCAGTACTATTATCCCTATTTTCAGAAAAGAGAACTAGGGTTTAGAGAGGTTAAATTATGGCAGAGTCAGGATCTCAATCCAGGTGGTTCCCCTGCTGAGCCTGAGCCTTTAACTACTTGACTGTTCTGTAGTGAGGGTTAATCAAGAGGACACGTGAAAGCGCTTGGAAATTTGAAAGCACTAAACAAGTGTGAGGGAATTTTTATTACCACTTTCCAGAGTCTTTACATGTGACCATGATTAGGTAAATCAAAATGTAAGCTTCATCCAATGTTAATCATTTAAATATTGTTTCCCTTTGTGACAGCTACTCAAAGGATGATGCTTCATATTGAGCAAAAGCTATAAGCAAGTACCTCTGAAAGTTTCAAAGGTAGAACTTTAGGAAAATACACATACATATTACTTTCTCATAGGTATTTCTACATTTTGCATACATAGAAATGAGAGTTGAATTTTGCTTTAATCTCTTCAAAAAGGTTTGAGTGGAAACTTGTGAGGAGAGACAGGTTATAAATAATCATTGAGCCATGCTTATCTACATTACAGAAAGGACATTAGCATTGTGGAGGAACTCCTTCAGTTTAAGGAAGCACTTATATGTAAATCATGAAGTAGATGAATTCGCATGAGAAACGAAATGTATGCCATCCACATTTCACCTATATTTGAAATAACTGTAATTCTCTGATCCACAAAACACATTAGCTTACAACAATTTCTTTTATTCAGTTATCAAATATTTTTCAAATACTACTAGTATTTTATTTTTCAAATACTTCCTAGGCTCTGTGGTGAGCTCAATTGGTGAAGATCACGAAGACACAGTTCCGCTCTCAAGAGTTCACAGATAAGTACACCAGAATTAGAATTCTAAGTGATAAGTGCAACAACCCTAGAAATAAACTCATGGCACTGAGGACTGGTGCAAGGAACACTGCCCAAAGGAGGCACCTCCTGAGCATCCCCATCAAGGGATGAACTTCACTTGGTGAGGTGGTGATAGTGTGGGGCAGCAGAGTGCACCAAAGTAAACAGCATGAAAGAAGGCATCAGAGTGTGTGGACATTCAGGGAGTTGCAAGTTGCTGGGTATAGCCAGAGCAGCGGGAAATCAGACTGTTAGATCACAGAGGCCTGGTGCATTTCATTAAGAAATTCAGCTCTTAATCTAGAAGGTGATGGGTTAGCCAGCGAAGGATTTATTTCAGAAAGAGGACTTGTCACAATGTGTAGGCTGTTACAGAAGAGGTTAAAACTAAAGGCAGGGAAAGAGGCTACTGTATTGTTAAAATTGAAAGATGATGGGGAATGGAGAATAATCTGATTAAATTGCATATTTGGGTAATGGGGAAGAAGGAATTATTTACCAGGATAGGGAATAGAGAAGAAGGGAGGAGGACGGTCCCAGTTTCAGACATGCTAAGTTTTGGATACTGGGTATGGAGATGCTGATTTAGGATCACTAGGGTCTGGATAACAGTTGAAGCTATAAACATAAAACTGTCCAAGAAGATTGTACAGCTTGATGGGGAGGAAAAGAAAAACTCAAAAAGGAATCCTAGGAAACATCAACATTTGTAAAATGGCCCACTGGGAGGACAGTCCAAAGGAGACCTTAAATAAACCAAAGGAGGAAAGAGTTTCAGCCTGGAAGTCACTGGTGATCTTGGTGAAAGCGCTCTGAGTAGATGGTGGGAAGAAAAGCCCAAGTATGGTGGATAGAAAGTGAATGCATAGTGCTGAAATGAAGAGTGAAGGCAGATAGCTCCTTAAGAAGCTTGGTTGTGACAGAAAGGGGCGGTAAGTGGGACAGAAGCCCATGAGCTATGACTTCTCTTATATTGGGGAAAGAACAGTGCCTAATGACATGATACAATAAAGCCTGATGATGCTAGTGTCTTATACATGATAGCTTAGTTTTTGGCAGCTTGGACAAAAACACATGCAGGAATTAAACTGTCATAAAAATATGAAAGTGCTAGTCTCAAGACAGGTAATGTGATTCAACAAAGAAGGCGATCTTCCCAAGTTAATGATAAGCAATAGTAAGTTTTCAAAATCATGCCATTTATTCATTTTCCTAAAAATACCTACCAAATTAAACTTTACATAAAACTTAAAATTTTTTAAAAAGGTTTCAGGAAAGGAAAAGTGAATTGGGGTAAATCGGAGATGAAAGGTGAGAGACTGTAGATTCTGGGAAACAAACTGAGGGCTATGAAGGGGAGAGAGGTGGGCGGATGGGTGAGCCTGGTGGTGGGTATTAAGGAGGGCACATACTGCATGGAGCACTGGGTGTGGTGCATAAACAATTAATCTTGGAACATGAAAAAAATAAAATTAAGATGTTAAAAAAATAAAGTATTTTGACCAGTGGTGTTAAAAAAATAAATAAATAAAATTAAAAAAAAATGTTTCAGTCTTCCTCTTTGATTTGGGGAACAAAATCCCCATGTATTTCTCATTGCATGCACTAAATCTCAAAGGAAGGGAGAATATGTGTGATATGAAAAAAGTCTTCTGGAGAGTCTGCCTGTATTCCCACAGAGCCACTCTAGGAGGCACTTCAGTAAATGCTGAAGTGTCTCAGTGTGGTACAAGGTTTGGAGGGAAAAGCAATGGGTTTTAGTATGGCTTCCCCAATAACTTTGCATGTCGCCTTGCAAGAGTTATTTAAGACTCTGAGTGTGTTCCCTCACCTGAAATTTAAAAGGGTTGTATGACAGAATCTTTAAAGTTCTTTACAGCTCTTTATATTTTATGATATGTTGACAAGTGGGTCTAAGGTTGTTGAATTAGCTTTTTTCTCCCTCTACTTGGTGATTTTCAAGAGCACATGGAAAGATTTCCTTCCATGCCTTCTGTTCCAGCTATTTGACACTCTGTTCCCACCTGCCTAATTCCTACATAGGTTTGGTTTTCAACACCACTTCCTCAATGAGGCCTTCTCCAGCCTTCCTGTTAGGAAGGAATCTCTTTCCTCTGACCTCTCAGAACACTGATTTTTATTTTGCTTATAGCATTCTCTTCTTTGCCATTCATGTTTTATTTTACTAGACCAGAGGGTGGTGCACATTTTCTATAGAGGGCAAGATAATATATATTTTATACTTTGTATATCACACAGTCTTGCAGCTACTCAATTATACCATTGTAGGGGGTAAGCAGCCAAATGTAATGAGTGGGTGTGGCTATATTCCAATAAACTTTATTTACAAACACCTGATGGTTTTACCTGTGGATCTTAGTTTGCTGACATTTATGCTGGATTATAAGGTTCCTGTGAGCAAATTCTACACTATAGTCTCTCTGTATTCTTTGTGATATCTAGCATAGCATATTCTTGACACAGAGGACATACAAATAAGTTAAATTGTTTTCACTTAAAATATGAGGAAAGAAAAATCCATAGCCATTAACTCAATTTATTTCATATCAAGAAAAAAAGAATGAATATGAATGCATATGAAGATGTGTTAGTCATTAGCCCTCTGGCTTGTTTCTCCCTTTGATAATCTAGTTGGTGTCTTCACATCATTGTATTTTGGACAGAGTATTTTTTTCCCCTTCTAAATCTAGGACAAGATAAAATTTCACTCAGCATACAATGCCAGAAGTCAAAGGACCCTTACGCATGTACACAAAAGCACATTTCCCTCAATTTTTTGTTTTGAAAAATGTCAAGCTGTCATAATAGCCGAAGACTAGTATACAATGAACTATACTCTTTTTTTAAAAAAAGATTTTATTTATTTATTTGACAGAGAGAGATCACAAGTAGGCAGAGAGGCAGGCAGAGAGAGAGAGGAGGAAGCAGGCTCCCTGCTGAGCAGAGAGCCTGATGTGGAACTCCATCCCAGGACCCTGAGATCACGACCCGAGCCAAAGGCAGAGGCTCAACCCACTGAGCCACCCATCGCCCCATGAACTATACTCTTTACCCAGACTTAGCACTTGATATTTTGCCACATTAGCAAAAGCACATTTTAAAAAAATTTTATGCTAAATTACACCCATTTTAAGTGTATGCTTCAATAATTTTTTTTATTAAGATATAATGTATTATTTGTTTCAGGGGTACAGGTCTGTGATTCATCACTTACACAATTCACAGCACTCACCAGAGCACATATCCTCCCCAATGTCCATCACACAGTCACCCCATCCCTCCTCCCCTCCCCTCCAGTAACCCTCAGTTTGTTTCCTGAGATTAAGAGTCTCTTATGCTTTGTCTCCCTCTCTGGTTTCATTTTCTCCTCCTTCTCCTATGATCCTCTGTCTTGTTTCTCAAATTCCTCATATTGGAGAGGTCATATGACAATTGTCTTTCTCTGACTGAGTTATTTCCCTTAGCATAATACCCCCTAGTTCCATACACGTCATTGCAAATGGCAAGATTTCACTTTTTGATGACTGCATAGTATTCCATTGTATATCTATACACCACATCTTCTTTATCCATTCATCTGTTGATGGACTATCTAGGTTCTTTCCACAGTTGGGCTATTGTGGACATTGCTGCTATAAACATTTGGGTGCACATACCCCTTTGGATCACTACATTTGTATCTTTAGGGTAAATACCCAGTAGTGCAATTGCTGGGTCTTAGGGTAGCTCTATTTTCAACTTTTTGAGGATCCTCCATACTGTTTTCCAGAATGGCTGTACCAGCTTGCATTCCCACCAAAGGTGTAGGAGGGTTCCCCTTTCTCCACATCCTCGCCAACATTTGTTGTTTCCTGACTTGTTAATTTTAGCCATTCTGATTGGTATGAGGTGGTATCTCATTGTGGTTTTGATTTGTATTTCCCTGATGCTGAGTGATGTTGAGCACTTTTTCATTTGTCTGTTGGCTATTTGGATTTCTTCTTGGCAGAAATGTCTGTTTATGCCTCCAGCCCATTTCTTGATTGGATTATTTGTTCTCTGGGAGTTGAGTTTGATAAATACTTTATAGATTATGGATACTAGCCCTTAATCTGATATGTCATTGGCAAATACCTTCTCCCATTCTGTTGGTTGTCTTTGGTTTTGTTGACTATTTCCTCTTCTGTGCAAAAGCTTTTATCTTAATGAAGTCCTAATAGTTCATTTTGGCTCTTGCTTCCCTTGCCTTTGGTGATGTTTCTAGGAAGAAGTTGCTGCAGCTGAGGTCAAACAGGTTGTTGCCTGTGTTCTCCTCAAGGACTTTAATGGATTCCTGTCTCACAAGGTCTTTCATCCATTTTGAGTTTATCTTTGTGTATGGTGTAAGAGAATTGTCCAGTTTCATTCTTCTGCATGCAGCTGTCCAATATTCCCAACACTGTTGTTGAAGAGACTGTCTTTTTTCCATTGGACATTCTTTCCTGCTTTGTCAAAGATTAGTTGACCATAGAGTTGAGGAGTCTCTATTATGGCTCCACTGATTGATGTGTCTGTTTCTATGTCAGTACCATACTGTCCTGATGATTACAGCTTTGTAATAGAGCTGGAATTGTGATGCTGCCAACTTTGGTTTTCTTTCTCAACATTCCTCTGGATATTCAGGGTCTTTTCTGGTTCCATATAAATTTTAGGATTATTTGTTCCATTTCTTTGAAAAAAAATTGATGGTATTTTGATCAGGATGGCATTGAAAGTATAGATTGCTCTGGACAGCATAGCCATTTTCACAGTATTTGTTCTTCCAATCCATGAGCATGGAACTTTTTTCCATTTCTTTGTATCTTCCTCAGTTTCTTTTATGAGAACTTTGTAGTTTTCTGAGTACATGTTCTTTGCCTCCTTGGTTCGATTTATTCCTAGGTATCTTATGGTTTTGGGTGCAGTTGTAAGTGGGATTGACTCCTTGATTTCTCTTTCTTCTGTCTCATTATTGGTGTATAGAAATGCAACTGATTTCTATGCATTGATCCTGACACTTTACTTAATTCCTATATGAGTTCTAGAAGTTTTGGAGTGGAGTCTTTCAGGTTTTCCACATAAAGTATCATATCATTTGCAAAGACTCAGAGTTTGACCTTCTCTTTGCCAATTCAGATGCCTTTGATTTCCTTTTGTTCTCTGAGTGTTGAGGCTAGGACTTCTAGTACTATGCTGAATAGCAGTGGTGACAGTGGGCAGCCCTGCTGTATTCCTGACCTTAGGGGAAAGGTTCTCAGTCTTTCCCCATTGCGAATGATAGTCACTGTGGGTTTTTCATAGATGGCTTTTATAATATTGAGGTATGTACCCTTTATCCCTACACTGTGAAGAGTTTTGATCAAGAAAGGATTCTGTACTTTGTCAACTTTTTTTAGCATCTATTGAGAGTATTGTATGGTTCTTGTTCTTTTATTAATGTATTGTATCACATTGATTGATTTGCAGATGTTGACCATCCTTGCAGCCCAAGAATAAATACCTCTAGGTCATGGTGAATAATCCTTTTAATGTATTGTTCAATCCAATTGGCCATGATCTTGGTGAGGATTTTTTTTTTAATATTTTATTTATTTATTTGACAGGCAGAGATCACAAGTAGGCAGAGAGGCAGGCAGAGAGAGAGAAAGGAGGAAGCAGACTCCCTGCCCAGTGGAGAGCCTGATGTGGGGCTCGATCCCAGGACCTGAGCCAAAAGCAGAAGCTTTAACCCACTGAGCCACCCAGGTGCCCCTTGGTGAGAATTTTTGCAACCATGTTCATCAGGGATATTGGTCTATAATTCTTTTTGATGGGATCTTTGTCTGGTTTGGGGATCAAGGTGATGCTGGCCTCCTAAAATGAGTTTGGAAGTTTTTCTTCCATTTCTATTTTTTTTTGACAGTTTCAGGAGAATAGGTATTAATTCTTCTTTAAATGTTTGGGAAGGCATCTGGCCCTGGGCTCTTGTTTGTTGGAAGATTTTTGATGACTGCTTCAATCTCCTGACTGGTTATGGGTCTGTTCAGGTGTTCTATTTCTTCCTGGTTCAGTTTTGGTAGTATATACGTCTCTAGGAATGCATCCATTTCTTCCAGATTGCCAAATTTGCTGGCGTATAGTTGCTAATAATATGTTATACTTGTTTGTATTTCTTTGTTGTTGACTGTGATCTCTCCTCTTTCATTCATGATTTTATTAATTTGGGTCCTTTCTCTTTTCTTTTTGATAAATCTGGCCAGTATTTATCAATAGTATTCATTCTTTCATAGAACCAGTTCCTAGTTTCGTTGATCTGTTCTACTGTTCTTTTGGCTTATATTTCATTGATTTCTGCTCTCATCTTTATTATTTCCCTTCTCCTGCTGGGTTTAGGTTTTATTTGCTGTTCTTTCTCTAGCTCCTTTAGGTGCAGGGTTAGGTTATATATTTGAGACCTTTCTTGTTTCTTGAGAAAAGCTTTTATTGCTATTTACTTTCTTCTTGGGACTGCCTTTGCTGCATCCCAATGAATTTGAACATTTGTGTTTTCATTTTCATTTGTTTCCATGAATTTTTTCAATTCTTCTTTAATTTCCTGCTTGACCCATTCATTCTTTAGCAGCATGCTCTTTAGCCTCCATGTACTGGAGTTATTTCTAACTTTCCTCTCATAATTGAGTTCTAGTTTCAAAGCATTGTGGTCTGAAAATATGCAGGGAATGATCCCAATCTTTTGGTACCACTTGAGACCTGATTTGTGACCCAAGATGTGATCTCTTCTGGAGAATGTTTCATGTGCACTAGAGAAGAATGTGTATTCTATTGTTTTGCGATGGGATGTTCTGAATGTATCTGTGATGTCCATCAGTCCAGTGTGTTATTTACAGCCTTTATTTCCTTGCTGATCTTTTGTTTAGATGATCTGTCCATTTCAGTGAGGGGGTGTTAAAGTCCCCTATTATTGTATTATTGTCAATGTGTTTCTTTGATTTTGTTATTAATAAGTTTATATAATTGGCTGCTCCCATGTTAGGGGCATAGATATTTAAAATTGTTAGATCTCCTTGTTGGACAGACCCTTTAAATATGATATTAAATATGACATAGTGTCCTTACTCATCTCTTATTATAGTCTTTGGCTCAAAATCTAATTTGTCTGATATAAGGATTACCATCTCAACTTTCTTTTGATGTGCATTAGCATGGTAAATTGTTTTCCACCTACTCACTTTAAATCTGGAGGTACCTTTGAGACTAAAATGAGTTTCTTGCAGACAGCATGTTGATGGGTCTTGTTTCTTATCCATTCTGATATCCTGTCTCTTTTGACTGGGGCATTTAGTCCATACATTCAGGATAACTACTGAAAGGTATAAATTTAATGCCACTGTATTGCCTGTAAGGTGACGGTTATATGGTCTCTTTTCCTTTCTGGTATGTTACTTTTAGGCTCTCTCTTTGCTTAAAGGACCACGTTCAATACTTCCTGTAGGGTTGGTTTGGTGTTTACAGATTCTTTTAGTTTTTGTTTGTCCTAGAAGCTTTTTATTTCTCTTTCTATTTTCAGTGACAGCCTAGCTGGATATAGGATTCTTGGCTGCATATTTTCCTCGTTTAGTGCTCTGAATATATCATGCTAGTCCTTTCTGGCCTGCCAGGTCTCTGTGGATAGGTCTGCTACCAGTCTACTATTTCTACCATTGTAGATTACAGACCTCTTGTCTCAAGCTGCTTTCAGGATTTTCTCTTCGTGAGATTTGTAAGTTTTACTATTAGGTGTCAGGGTGTTGACCTATTTTTATTGACTTTGAGGGGGGTTCTCTGTGTCTTCTGGATTTTGATGCCTATTCCCTTCCCCAGAATAGGGAAGTTCTCTGCTATAATTTGCTCCAATATACCTTCTGATGTTCTCTCTCTTTCTTCTTCTTCTGGGAACCCAATTATTCTAATATTCTTTCATCTTATGGCATCACTTTTCTCTCAAATTCTCTCCTTGTGATGCAGTAGTAGTTTATATCTCCTTTTCTCAGCTTCTTTATTCCCCATCATTTGATCTTTCTAGATCACTAATTCTTTCTTCTGCCTCATTTGCACTAGCAGTAAGAGCCTCCATTTTTATTTTTGAGATATTTATTTATTTATTTGACAGACAGAGATCACAAGTAGACAGAGAGGCAGGCAGAGAGAGAGAGGGGGAAGCAGGCTTCCTGAGGAGGAGAGAGCCTGATGCGGGACTTGATCCCAGGATTCTGGGATCAAGACCTGAGCCGAAGGCAGAGGCTTTAACCCACTGAGCCACCCAGGTGCCTCGGAGCCTCCATTTTTTATTTTACCTCATTAATAGCTTGTTTAATTTCAACTTGGCTAGATTTTAGTTCATTGTTTTTCCAGAAAGGTATTTTATTTATCCAGAAAGGGATTCTCTGGTATCTTCTATGCTTTTTTGAAGCCCAGCTATCATCTTTATAATCATCATTCTGAACTCTAGTTCTGACATCTTACTAATGCGCATATTGATTAGGTCCCTAGCAGTCAGTGCTGCCTCTTGTTCTTTGAGGTGAGTTTTTCTGCCTTGTCATTTTGTCCAGAGAAGAATAGGTGAATGAGAGAACAAAATGATAAAAGGATAACAACAACTCCAGAAGAATATACATGGAGCAGAAATCTCCAGAGGAATCAGTGCCGGGACAGGAAAATGTGAGACAAAAATGGATGAATTGCAGGAGGCTCTGTGTGGACAAGTGTGAGGGGTAAAAACTCCTCAGAGAGAAACTCCACAGTTTTGTGAGTGGTAGTTAGAGAGGCCCCACCAGTGCTTCATTAAGTTTTGACAAATGTATATGTCCATGTAAGAAGAATCATAATCAAGATACAGAACATATTCAACACCCACAAAAGTTCCCCTGTGCTCTCCATACCTGAGGCTCTAGGCAATCACTGATATGCAGTGTCATAGATTATTTTTGTACTTTCTAAAATTTCAAATAACTAGAATCATATCATAGGTAGACTTTTGAATCTGGCTTTTTTTTCACTCTGAATAATGCTTCCATGGATTCTGAATAACTCATCCATGTTGCTTAATGTATCAATAGTTCATTCTTTTTTATTGTAAAGTATTACTCCATTGAATAGATATATCACAATTTATCAATTCACCTACTGGTGGTGTTGTTTAGGAATTTTAATAATTGGCTGCTATGATCATTCTTGTGCAAATCTTTTTAGTGAAGAAATATTTTCATTTTTCTTGGGTAAATAGGAGTGAAATTGCTTGGAAGTAGGGTAAGTGTATGTTTATAATAAACAGTCAAACTTAAGTCACATTTTTTAAAATATAGGGATTTGTTAACTTACTTGTCAAGATTCAGGAGAAAGAAAGTTATCTTTCAAGGAACACAATTACATACTAAAGTGTACAGACTTAACGGATTCTCATTTGCTGCAGTCAGAGGCATTAATGAGACCTAATATTGCTGCTTTTACTTCTCTAACCAGACTGCTTTCACAGGTGAGAATCAACTGAGCAAGAGCAGAGGCCAACCACAAAGAATGCTTTTAGTCCATTTCCTACATCTCATAAAACCCCAAGAAGAATGGGAAAGGGCACAAAAACAGGAACTTAGCTGTGTGTATGACCATTTTAATGTCTGGGGTTACTGTTTTCTTTCATTTACTGAAAAAGCCAAAAGGCCTTCTGCATGAAATATAATAGTATAAATATGAAGACATGGAGATGTAAGCTTCAAGAGGGCAGGCAGAGAGACTGCATTACTACAGAGTGCTGGGAAAGGCCTAAACAGGATTTCTCTGTATTTGCCTTTCCCATTTCTCTGCATGGCCCGTTCGTGACTTTGAGTCTCTTCTCTTCTCCATCCTTTCTCCTTCCTTGGCCCTCCTCTTATATCTCTTTTGGTTCTCTTCCTGGGTCTCACTCTTGTCTTCCTTTTATTCTCAATCTTCCATTTTCTTTCACCTTTCTGCGTTCTCAGTGTGTGCACACATGTGTATGCATAGGACTCTTACCCTTGCTAGGTTTCTTTATCTCAGGCTTCTGTTCCCAGTCTCTTCTCTTCCTGAACAAAAGCTACCAAATCTGTACCTCCAGAAATGTTAGGCATAAACTATATTCTATTAGAACTAAACTATGAGAACTATTCCTAAACTAACAGAACTATTGCCTTGCAGTTGTTGATGGCCTTCAAGCTTTTCAGTTGTAGTTTCCTCCCTGCAACTAAGAACATAATACTACAGGCTCCCATTTGAGTACTGGACCTGCACATTTCCTTGAATCTCCATGTTAAAGAGTGACAAGAGTGCGTTCAAATTGGCACAAAATTTACATTGAATAGCTGTCCTCCCCATTAAAGAACTTTCATAAACAGCTCTGTTAATAATTCCTCTGCAAGTATTATAAATGTGTTTCAATTATGTAACTATAGATATAGAGTCTACCATGACAGCTTCATTTTCCTTTCATAGGAATAATCATTTTTTTCCAAAAAGATCTTTGTTAGTTCAAGGTCATTTTTAAGCCCTAAGAAATAAGCCCTAGTATTTAAATTACTAAGTGTCTCAGTCACTGAGGTCAATGCATGTAGCTGATGGAAACCACATAAGTCTTAAATCATTCCAGGTTTTAGAACTTGACTTTTGCCCTTTTTAAAAAGATACTTGTGTGTGTTTGTTTGTATAAAATCTCAAACTTCGGAGAAGTTGCTAGTCCAGAATTAAGTTACATATAGTTGTTGTGTCTCTTTTCTGCCCACCAAAAAAAATTCTCAGTGATTCCTTGAATTTTCGTGATTTTGAGACTTTTGAAGTTTATATGCTATTCTGAAGAATGTCCCACAATATGGGTATGTTTGATGTTTCCTCCTGATTAGATTCAGGTCATGTATCTTTGGCACCATATTACAGAAGTGATGCTATGTTCTCAGTGCAGCCTATCAGGTGGCAGACAGTTTTGATTTGTGCATTATTGACAATGTACACTTTGATCACCTGATAAGGTAGTGTGAGCCAGGTTTTTCCACTATGAAGTTACCTTCATTTTGTAATGAATAACAATTCTGTAATGTTAACTATACTGGAAATTAAATTAAAAGCATAATTAAAAATAAAAATAAATAAAAATTTAAGAGAGAACACTGATAAAAAGATCCATTAATCACAGTACTAGATATTTACTCCCAAAATACAAAACACTAATTCAAAGGGATACAAGCACCCCTATGTTTATAGCAACATTATTTATAATTGCCAAGATATGAAAGCAGTCCAGTGTCCATTGGCTGAAAAGCAGATAAACAAAAGCAGATAAACTATATATATATATATATATATATATATACTTATATATATATATATATAAAATATATAGATATATCACATTTTGTTTCAGTATATATGTTTCAGTCACAAAAAAGAATGAAATCTTGCCATTTGCAATGACATGGATGGAGCTAGAGAATATTATGGGAAGTGAAATAAGTCAGTCAGAGAATGACAAATATCATATGATTACACTCATATGTGAAACTGAAGAAACAAAATGAATGAATAAAGGGAAAAAAAGAGAGAAACTAAGAAACAAACTCTTAATTATAGAGAATAAACTGATGGTTAGCAGAGAGAAGGTGGGTGAGGGGAAGGGATACACAGGTGATGGGGATTAAGGACTGCACTTGTGATGAGCACTGGGTGTTGTATGGAATTGCTGAGTCACTAGATTGTACACCTGAAACTAATATCATATTGTATGTTAATTAATTGGAATTTAAATAAAAACTTAAAATATAATTCTGTAGGGATGTACTCTGAAACTAGGTAAATATCCCATTCCTCATTATACTTTCATTATTCTTAAGTAATTGGTACAGTGTATTTCATACATGAAATATGTATTTATCTTTCATTGTTAAAAAAATGGCAGAATGATACCTGGAACAGAACTGGAGATACAAGTCTTCCTGCTTAAACTGAGAGATCAATTATCATCTGTATCAATTTAAAATATAAGCCATTATTTCTCCAAGCAGTTGTAAAATAGAAATATTCTTTCAGGGTGCCCAGGTTTTAGGACTTGACTTTTGCACTTTTTAAAAAGATACTTGTGTGTGTGTGTGTTTGTATAAAATCTCAAACTTCAGTTTGAGTTGGTTCAGTTAGTTAAATGTCTGACTCCTGATTTTAGCTCAGGTCATGATCTCAGGATCAAGCCCATGTAGGGCTCTGCATTTGGTGGGGTGTCTGCTTCTCATCCTCTCCCTCCCCCACAATGCTTGCACACTCTCTCTCTGAAATAAATTTTAAAAATCTTTAAAAATCTTTTTAAAAAATAGTTACTCTGAAAAACAATCTGAGAGTTTTGAAGGGGGGGGGGTGGGAGGTTGGGGGAGCCAGGTGGTGGGTACTATGGAGGGCACATATGGCATGAAGCACTGGGTGTGGTGCATAAACAATGAATTCTGTTATGCTGAAAAGAAATGATTTTAAAAAAAGGTACATTCTTTCCTCACATTTTCCTTCAAATTTGAAACCTGAGAGATAGCTAAAGACATGTAATTTCACTATCAACTCATTATCTCTCATAACCTGATCTTTGCTTATGTCCAGCCAAAGCTGTTTCCACTAGCACTCATTCCTCTTTCCCCTGCCTTTACTTAGGCTGGAAGCTTTGCTAAGACTGACATTTTCTCTCATTTCCCTACATAAAGATTACATTACTCATCCTTCAGGTCTCAGTTTAAATATCACCTCCTCCAGGAACTTTTCCCTGACTTTTCATATCTCACGCCCTGTCTTGACTCATCATAAGCCTTAAAACGTGGTATATGTGTTTACTTGTTTCAGTTATTTATCTACGACACTGTAAATTCCAAGAAGACTGAGACTATGGTTTTAATTTATTAATTAAAAATTAAATAATTTGGGCGCCTGGGTGGCTCAGTGGGTTAAGCCGCTGCCTTCAGCTCAGGTCATGATCTCGGGGTCCTGGGATCGAGTCCCACATCGGGCTCTCTGCTCAGCAGGGAGCCTGCTTCCTCCTCTCTCTCTGCCTGCCTCTCTGCCTACTTGTGATCTCTCTCTGTCAAATAAATAAATAAAATCTTAAAAAAAAAAAGATTTCTAAAAAAAAAAAATTAAATAATTTAACTATAACAATACCATGAGATTTAAACTACTTTTATCTTTTCTGCTACCCCATTCCCCTGCCTCTGTACCTAAGTAATCATGATCATGACTTCTATTTATCATTCTCTTGCTTAAAAAGCTTTTTATCACATTTGTATATGTCCCTAAAAAATATAATGTTGAAGGACCTCAATGTGCGAAAGGAATCCATCAAAATCCTTGAGGAGAACACAGGCAGCAACCTCTTTGACCTCAACCGCAGCAACATCTTCCTAGGAACAACGCAAAAGGCAAGGGAAGCAAGGGCAAAAAGGAACTATTGGGATTTCATCAAGATCAAAAGCTTTTGCACAGCAAAGGAAACAGTTAACAAAATCAAAAGACAACTGACAGAATGGGAGAAGATATTTGCAAATGACATATCAGATAAAGGACTAGTGTCCAGAATCTATAAAGAACTGAGCAAACTCAACACCCAAAGAACAAATAATCCAATCAAGAAATGGGCAGAGGACATGAACAGACATTTCTGCAAAGAAGACATCCAGATGGCCAAGAGACACATGAAAAAGTGCTCCATATCACTCGGCATCAGGGAAATACAAATCAAAACCACAATGAGATATCACCTCACACCAGTCAGAATGGCAAAATCAACAAGTCAGGAAATGACAGATGCTGGCGAGGATGCGGAGAAAGGGGAACCCTCCTACACTGTTGGGAATGCAAGCTGGTGCAGCCACTCTGGAAAACAGCATGGAGGTTCCTCAAAATGTTGAAAATAGAACTGCCCTATGACCCAGCAATTGCACTATTGGGTATTTACCCTAAGGATACAAACGTAGTGATCCAAAGGGGCACATGCACCCGAATGTTTATAGCAGCAATGTCCACAATAGCCAAACTATGGAAAGAACCTAGATGTCCATCAACAGATGAATGGATCAAGAAGATGTGGTATATATACACAATGGAATACTATGCAGCCATCAAAAGAAATGAAATCTTGCCATTTGCGACAACATGGATGGAACTAGAGCGTATCATGCTTAGCGAAATAAGTCAAGCAGAGAAAGACAACTATCATATGATCTCCCTGATATGAGGAAGTGGTGATGCAACATGGGGCTTAAGTGGGTAGGAGAAGAATCAATGAAACAAGATGGGATTGGGAGGGAGACAAACCATAAGTGACTTTTAATCTCACAAAACAAACTGAGGGTTGCTGGGGGGAGGGGGTTTGGGAGAAGGAGGTGGGATTATGGACATTGGGGAGGGTATGTGCTTTGGTGAGTGCTGTGAAGTGTGTAAACCTGGTGATTCACAGACCTGTACCCCTGGGGATAGAGTATTATGCCTCCATCAGAAAGGATGAATACCCAACTTTTGTAGCAACATGGACGGGACTGGAAGAGATTATGCTGAGTGAAATAAGTCAAGCAGAGAGAGTCAATTATCATATGGTTTCACTTATTTGTGGAGCATAACAAATAGCATGGAGGACATGGGGACTTAGAGTGGAGAAGGGAGTTGGGGGAAATTGGAAGGGGAGGTGAACCATGAGAGACTATGGACTCTGAAAAACAATCTGAGGGTTTTGAAGGGACGGGGGGTGGGAGGTTGGGGTACCAGGTGGTGGGTATTATAGAGGGCACGGATTGCATGGAGCACGGGGTGTGGTGCAAAAATAATGAATACTGTTATGCTGGAAATAAAAAATAAAAAAAAATAAAAAAAAGAAGAAAAATTGCAAAAAAAAAAAAAAATAATGTTTAGTTTTCCTTGCTTTCACACTTTATAAAAACAATATTTTTTTATAAAACAAACTGAGGGTTATGGAGGGGAGGGAGGCAGGGGGATGGTTGAGCCTGATGGTGGGTATTAAGGAGGGCACATATTGCATGGAGCACTGGGTATGATGCATAAACAACAAGTCTTGGAACATGTTAAAAATAAAAAGTTAAAAAAAAAGATTTAGTAAGAAAATTCTGTGATTACATACAAAGCAATGGTTGGTTCATGGTGGAAACTAAATAAATGTATGTTTTCCTTATGAGTATGAAAAAATATTTAAAAAATAAATCAGTGGGAAGATAATAGAGTAGGCTAGGCTCACCTTGTACATCTAGATTAACACCCACATCACTCTAAATAACCCATAAAATGGCCTGAAGACTGGCAGAACAAACTCTGCAGAGCTAAATGTATAGAACAGGTCACACTGACCTGTTCTATAGGGTAGGAAGGGTAGAGATGAGGACAGGAACCAAACTGACTGTCTGAAGGAGGGAGGGATGCCCAGGCATGGAGACAGGAGATGAGCAGATTCTACCCCAGGTACCCCAGGCACCCCAGGCACAGGGGAGCTGCACTGAGAAATGAATCCTCAAAACATTAGGCTTTGAAAACCAGAGGGGGGTGGTTAACTTCACCAGTTCTTACAATCAGTGAGGCTTAAACCCTGAAACTAAAAATCACTGAACTTGGCTCTGAGAGAACTGGTGGGGGGTCGAGGGCAGGGTGGTGGTGGTGATAGAAAACATAGTCCCTACCCTTAAAGAGACAGCACAACAAATAGGCCCTCTAAGATACATTTAAAAAAAAAGTAGTTTGAATGAATGATGCCAGGGGTATACGGGAGGGAGATTTGTTTATTAATCTCAGAGTGTATGCTGGAGAGGCAGGAATTGTTGGGAGACTTTTGCAAGAACAAAAGAGCTGGCAGTGCCATTTTTCTCTACCCAACCCCAGCTCAGATACACAGACACATGGGGAACCAGTGCAGTGCCAATACTCTCCATGTAGATTGTTTATATCATGCTTTGCCACTGTGTGCTTCTGCAGAACCATTCCCTTTGACCTGGCCTTGGCAGTTTTCTAAAACAGCTCCAAGTCCCTTCCCATAGAAAAACTGTGCAAACTTTGTTAACACTGCATGCCCAGACCCCATGTTCCCCTGTGACCTGCCCCCTCCAACTTGCACTCAGCAGGCCCATCTAAGTCAGTGCGACAGAAGTGGCAGTGTGCAAACAGCCCTGAAAGGGGTCAGCACCCCTCCAAAGTGACTCCTGCCTGGGGAAATGGGAAGAAAACCACATACACCAGTTTCACTGTGGTCCCAGTAGTGGTCTGGGGGCAGATTATAGGGTCTGATTATAGGCCCTACCCACCAATGAAAGCCTCTCAGGGAAACAACACTGGGAAAGTGCCCTGCTGTTCAGTATGACGACAGCTCTGACAAATGCATGGTCTGACCCAACTCAAGTTGAAGGCAGCCCAGACTAGCCCATTAACAACACAGGGACCAAATACTGCCTGTTAGAGGGAAAGAGATCAACAGCAGACAACTGGACTAAAGGGAAACATGGCTCAGCCACAACAGTAGAGCACATATAATATACATGGGAGATGTCCTGAAGTGCCATGCTCTGGTGAAAAGGGGACATAAAGGGTACTACAGGACCTCTTCTTCATAAAGTCACTACTTTCAAGAGCAGGAGACATAGTGACTTTCCTAACACAGACAGGAAACAAAAAAGTTAGACAAAATGAGGAGATAATGAAATATGTCTCAAGTGAAAGAACAGGACAAAATTCTAGCAAGAGAGCTAAGCAAAAGAGAGATAAGCAATATACCTGATGGAGACATCAAAATAATGGTCATAAAGAAATCACTGGATTTGAGAGGACTGGAAGGCCCTAAAAAAAAATAAATAAAAGGATAGAAAGCATAAAAGAGAACCAACAAAATATGAAAAACTCAATAACTGATATTAAAAACACACTAGAGGGAATAAACAGTCCAGAAGAAGCTGAAGAGAAGATCAGTGACCTTGAGGAGAGAATAATAGAAGGCAATCAAGTTGAACAGAATATAGAAAAAAGACAAATAAAGAATGAAAATACATTAAGGGAACTCAGCAACACCATCAAGTGTAAGAACATTTGCATTATAGGGATCCTAGAAGGAGAGGAGAGAGAAAAGGGGGCAGAGTTTATTCTAAGAAATAGTGAAAACTTCTTGAACCTGGGGAAGGAAACAGAAATCCAGTCCAGACGGCACAGAGATACCATAACAAAATCAACCCAAGGAGGTCCAAACAAAAACGCATGGTAATTAAAATGGCAAAAGGTAGTAATAAAGAAAGAATTTTAGAAGCCCCAGGAGAAAAGAAAACATTTACATACAAGGGAAACCCCTGGATGCTATCAGCTAACACTTCAGCAAAACTTTGTAAGCCAGAAGAAAGTGGCATGATATATTAAAAATGCTGAAAGAAAAAACCTGCAACCAAGAATACTCTATCCAGAAAAGCTATCAGAATAGAAGAAGAGGTAAAGAGTTTTCCAAACAGAAGTTAAGGAAATTCATCACCACTAAGCCAGCCTAATAAGAAATGTTAAGGGGGACTCTCTTAGTGGAAAGAAAAGACCACATAAGAAGAAATAAGAAAAGTAGAAAGAACAAAAGAAGTAAAATAAAGTGTATCTATAAAAATCAGTCAAGGGATGGGGAGCTTTGGTGGCAAAGGAAGTTAAGTGTCCGACCCTTGATTTTGGCTCAGGTCATGATCTCAGAGTTGTGGGATTGAAGTCCATGTTGGGCTCCACATTAAGCATGGAGTCTCCTTGGTATTCTCTTTCCTCTCTCCCTCTGTTTTTCCCCCTTGTGTGTGTTCTCTCTCTCTCTAAAATAGTAAATAAATCTTTTAAAAAATCAGTCAAGAGAGTCACAAAATATAAAGATATAAAGTATGACCATATACCTAAAATGCAGAGGGCAGTGGAGGAAAAATTCAGTGCTTGGGTTCAAACTTATTATAGACTGCATTCAAACTTATGATAGACTGCTATATGAATAAGCTATTATATATAAACCTAATGATGATTACAAATTAAAAACCAGTAACAGACATACAAAAAGTAAAGAGAAAGGAATCTAAGTACATCATGAAAGAAAGCCAGGAACCTGTGAGAGAAGAAAGCAAGAGGAGATGGGATCAGAGAACTACAAAAACAACCATAGAACAAGTAACAAAATCTCGGTAAGTACATATCTATCAATAATTACTCTGAATGTAAACCAGTCCAATCAAAAGACATAGCGTGGGGACTCCTGGGGGGCTCAGTTTGTTGGGCGAGTGCCTTCGGCTCAGGTCATGATCCTGGAGTTCCAGGATCTGACCTTCTCCCCTCTCATGTTCTCTGTCACTCTCTCTCTCCCTCAAATAAACAAATAAAATCTTCAAAAAAAAAAAAAAAAGACGTAGGGTGATAGAATGGATTGAAAAGCAAGACTCATGTATATACTGCCTACAAGAGACTCATTTCATACCTAAGACACTTGTAGACTGAAACTAAAGGGATGAAAAAGCATTTATCATGCAAATGGAAGTAAATACAAAGCTCAGATAGCAATACTTATATTGGACAAAATAAAACAGACTTTAAAACAAAGACTGTAACAAGGGAGAAAGAAGGATACTACATAATCGCAAAGGAAACAATCCAACGAGAAGACATGACAATTATAAATATTTATGCACCCAACATGGAGTACCCAAATACATAAAGCAGCTATTAACAAACATAAAGGAAGTAATCAATATTAATACAATAATAGTAAGGGACTTTACATCCCACTTAATTCAATGCATAGATCACCCAAACAGAATATCAATAAGAAAACAATGGCTCTGAATGACACAATGGACCAAACAGATCTATCAGATATATTTAAAGGTTTTATTTATTTTTCACAAGTAGGCAGAGAGGCAAGCAGAGAAAGAGGGGGAAGCAGGCTCCCCGCTGAGCAGAGAGCCCTATGCAGGGCTGGATCCCAGAACCCTGGGATCATGACCTGAGTGGAAGGCAGGGGCTTTAATCCACTGAACCACCTAGGCGCCCCTGTCTTATTCCTGATCTAAGGGGGGAAGCTCTCAGTTTTTCACCATTGAGTGTGGTGTTAGCTGTGGGTTTTTCATAGATGGCCTTTATTTTGTTGAGGTATGTTCCCCCTTAGCCCTTTGAAAGTTTTTAATCCTGAATGGATGTTCAATTTTGTCAAGTGTGTTTTCTATATCCATTGAAATGATCATACAGTTTTTATTTATCATTTCACATTGTTTTGTGAATACTGAACCACCCTTGCAACCCAGGGGTAAATCCCACTTGATCCTGGTGAATGACTTTTCTAATGTATTGTTGGACTTGCTAATATTTTGTTGAGGATTTTAGCATCTGTGTTCATCAGAGATATTGAGCTGTAGTTCTCTTTTTTGTATTTTCTTTATCTTGTTTTAGTATTAAGATAATGTGGGCCTCGTAGAATGAATTTGAAATCATTACTTCAAATATATTATCTCTGTCTGTCAAATAAATAAATAAAATCTTAAAAAAAAAAGGAATAAGACAAAGATGTCCACTCTCCCCACTTGTATCAACATACTACCGAAGTCCTAGCCACTGCAATCAGTCAAGAAAAGGAAATAAAAGACATCCAGATTGGTAAGGAAGAAGTAGAACTTTCACCATTTGCAGATGATATGATACACTATATAGAAAATCCTGAAGACTCCACCAAAAAACTATCAGAACTGATAAATGAATTCAGTAAGGTCACAGAATATAAAATCAATACACAAAAATAATAAAGTACCTAGAGGAATAAACTTAACCAATGAGGTGAAAGACCTGTACTCTGAAAACTATAAAGGATGTGAAGACAAATGGAAAGACATTCCATGCTCATGGACTAAAAGAACAAATATTGTTAAAATGTCCATACTACCCAAAGCAGTCTACAGATTTCATGCAATCCCTATCAAAATACTGACAGCATTTTTTCACAGAACTAGAACAAAGAATCCTAATATTTGTATGGAATTACAAAAGACCACAAGTAGTCAAAACAATCTTGTAAAAGAACAAAACTGGAGGTATCATAATCCCAGATTTCAAGATATACTGCAGGGCTGTAGAAATCAAAACAGTATGAAATTGGCACAGAAACAGACACATTGATCAGTGTAACAGAATAAAGAGCCCAGAAATAAAACCATGGTCAATTGATCGTTGACAAAGGAGGCAAGAATATGCAATGGGTAAGAATCTCTTCAACAAATGGTACTGGGAAAACTAGACAACTATATGCTAAAGAATGAAACTGGACCACATTCTCTTACACCATACTAAAATATAAACTCAAAATGGATTAAAGATCTATATGTGAGCCTGAAATGATTAAAATCCCAGAAGAGACCATAGTAATTTCTCTGACATCAGCTGTAGCAACATCATTCTAGATAGAACTCCTAAGGCAAGGGAAACAAGGGCAAAAATAAATTATTGGGACATATAAATTTATAGATTTATTTTAAATCAAATTAAAAGCAAAATTTAAATTTCTTCATAGGAAAGCAAATAATCACCAAACTAAAATGGGAGACTGAACAACCTACTGAATGGGAGAAGATGTTTGCAAATGATCTATTCAGTAAAGGGTCAGTGTCCAAAATATATAAAGAACTTACACAACCTAAAACCCCAAAATGTGAGACAGGAATCCATCAGAATCCTAGAGGAGAACATAGGCAGTAATCTTTTCGGTATCAGCCCACAGCAAGCCTTCTTTCAAGATATGTCTCCAAAGGCAAAGGAAACAAAAGCGAAAATAAACTTTTGGGACTTCATCAAAATCAAAAGCTTCTGCACAGCCAAGGAAACAGTCAAAAAAACAAAGAGGCAACCCACGGAATGGGAGAAGATATTTGCAAATGACAAAAGGTTTGTACAGACAAAAGGTTGATATCCAGGATCTATAATGAATTCCTCAAACTCAACACACACAAAACAGGCAATCATATGAAAAAATGGGCAGAAGATATGAACAGAGACTTCTCCAATGAAGACATACAAATGGCTATCAGACACATGAAAAAATGTTCATCATCACTAGCCCTCAGGGAGATTCAAATTAAAACCACATTGAGGTATCACCTTACACCAGTTAGAATGGCCACAATTAACAAGACAGAAAACAACATGTGTTGGAGGGGATGTGGAGAAAGGGGAAACCCTCTTACACTGTTGGTGGGAATGCAGGTTGGTGCAGCCTCTTTGGAGAACAGTGTGGAGATTCCTCAAGAAATTAAAAATAGAGCTTCCCTATGACCCTGCCATTGCACTCCTGGGTATTTACCCCAAAGATACAGATGTAGTGAAAAGAAGGGCCATCTGTACCCCAATGTTTCTAGCAGCAATGGCCACGGTTGCCAAACTATGGAAAGAACCAAGATGCCCTTCAACGGACGAATGGATAAGGAAAATGTGGTCCATATACACTATGGAGTATTATGCCTCCATCAGAAAGGATGAATACCCAACTTTTGTAGCAACATGGACGGGACTGGAAGAGATTATGCTGAGTGAAATAAGTCAAGAAGAGAGAGTCAATTATCATATGGTTTCACTTATTTGTGGAGCATAACAAATAGCACAGAGGACATGGGGAGTTAGAGAGGAGAAGGGAGTTGGGGGAATTGGAAGGGTAGGGGAATCATGAGAGACTATGGACTCTGAAAAACAATCTGAAAGGATTGAAGTGGCGGGCGGTGGGCGGTTGGGGTATCAGGTGGTGGTATTATAGAGGGCACGGATTGCATGGAGCACTGGGTGTGGTGAAAAAATAATGAATACTGTTATGCTGAAAATAAATAAATTTAATTAAAAAAAACACCCCAAAACAAAATAATCAAATTAAAAAATGGGAAGAAGACATGAACAGACATTTCTCTGAAAAAGATATCCAGATGGCCAACAAACACATGAAATGATGGTCCATGTCACCAATCATCAGGGAAATGCAAACCAAAACCACAATGAGATATCACCTTACACCTGTCAAAATGGCTAAAATAAAAAACACAAGAAACATCATGCTGGCAAGGATGTGAAGAAAAAGAAATTCTCATGTACCGTTGGTGGGAATGCAAATTGGTACAGATACTTAAAAAAAAAGTAGTATGGAGGTTCCTCAAAAACTTAAAAATAGAACTACTATATGATACAGTAATTCTACTATTGGGTATTTACCCAAAGAATACAAAAACCCTAATGGAAAAGATAAATGCAAACCCACGTTTAATGCAGCACTACTTTCCATAGCCAAGTTATGCAAACAGCCCAAGTGTCCATCAACAGATGAATGTATAAAGAACCTCTTTGGAGAACAGTGTGGAGATTCCTCAAGAAATTAAAAATAGAACTTCCCTATGACCCTGCAATTGCAACTTTGGTATTTACCCCAAAGATACAGATTTAGTGAAAAGAAGGGCCATCTGTACCCCAATGTTTTTAGCAGCAATGGCCACAGTTGCCAAACTGTGGAAAGAACCAAGATGCCCTTCAATGGGCAAATGGATAAGGAAGATGTGGTCCATATACACTATGGAGTATTATGCCTCCATCAGAAAGGATGAATACCCAACTTTTGTAGCAACATGGATGGGACTGGAGGAGATTATGCTGAGTGAAATAAGTCAAGCAGAGAGAGTCAATTATCATATGGTTTCACTTATTTGTGGAGCATAACAAATAGTATGGTGGACTTGGGGAGTTAGGAGAAGGGAGTTGGGGGAAATTGGAAGGGGAGGTGAACCATGAGAGAGTATGGACTCTGAAAAACAATCTGAGGGGTTTTAAGTGGTGGGGGGGTGGGAGGTTGGGGGAGCCAGGTGGTGGGTATTACAGAGGGCATGGATTGCATGGAGCACTGGGTGTGGTACAAAAACAATGAATACTGTTATGCTGAAAATAAATAAAAAATAAATTTTTTAAAAAAAGAATGGATAAAGAAGAATAAACACCAGTTTCATACATGTTTGAAATTTACAACTTCTATAGTGAAAATCTATTTCTCACAGCATTTCTGTTCTAAATTTTGTCCTGCTCAGTTTGAGATTATATAAGGAATCAATTGACGTAATTGTATGCAACTTGGTTGCAGTAGAAAAATTTTGATTCATAACTGTGCAGACGTTAAAAAAATAACTAGGCAGACGTTAATTTTCCTGATTTTGGTAAGTATTCCTTAGATTTTTTTTTTAAACCTGGGTTTGAGAAATCGAGGAATGGAAATTAATCCCTGGGGAATTCTATCAAACATTCAAGGAAGATATAAAACCCATTCTACTGAAGCTATTTCAAAAAAATAGAAACAGAAGGAAAAGTTCTGAACTCGTTCAATGTGGCCACAATTACCCTGATCCCCAAACCAGCCAAAGACCCCATCAAAAAAGGAGAATTTCAGAACAATATCCCTGATGAACATGGGTGCCAAAATACTCAACAAGATCCTAGCTAATAGGATACAATAGTACATTAAAAGGATTATCCATTACAATCAGGTAGGATTTATTCCCAGGATGCAAGGGTGGTTCAACATTTGCAAATCAATCAAAGAGACAAAAACCATATGATCCTCTCAATTGATGCAGAAAAAGCATTTGCCAAATACAGCCATCCTTTCCTGATTAAAATTCTTCAGGGTGGGGGCACCTGGATGGTTCAGTGGGTTAAAGCCTCTGCCTTCGGCTCAGGTCATGATCCCAGGGTCCTGGGACTGAGCCCCACATCAGGCTCTCTGCTCAGCAGGGAGCCTGCTTCTACCTCTCTCTCTATTTGCCTGCCTCTCTGCCTACTCTCTGCCTACTTCTCTGCCTGTCAAATAAATAAATAAAATCTTAAAAAAAAAAAACCCCAAAACAAAAACTCTTCAGAGTGTAGAGATAGAGGGAACATTCCTCAATATCATAAAAACCATCTATGAAAACCCCACAGTGAATATCATTCTCAGTGGGGAAAAGCTGAGAGCTTTCTCCTTAAGGTCAGGAACACAACAGGGATGCCCACTCTCATCACTATTACTCACCATAGTACTAGAAGTCCTAGCAACAGCAATCAGAAAACAAAAAGAAATAAAAGGCATTCAAATTGCCAAAGAAGTCACTCTTCATAGATGACATGATACTTTATGTAGAAAACCCAGAAGAGTCCACCCCTAAATTATGAGAACTCATATATCAATTCAGCAAGTGGCAGCATACAAAATCAATGCACAGCAATCAGCTGCATTTCTATACACTAATAGTGTAACTGTAGAAAGAGAAACTAGGGAATCTATTCCATTTACAAAAGCACCAAAAACCTTAAGATACTTTGGAATAAACCCAACCAAAGAGGTAAAGGATCTGTACTCTAGAACCTACAGAACACTTATGAAAGAAATTGAGGAAGACACAAAAAGATGGAAAAACATTCCATGATCATGGACTGGAAGAATAAACATTGTTTAAATGTCTATGCTTCCTAGAGCAATCTACACTTTTAATGCCATTCCTATTAAAATACCATTGGCATTTTCAAAGAGCAGGAATAAAATAATCCTAAAATTTTATGGAACCAGAAGAGACCCCGAATTGACAAGGGAATGTTGAAAAAGAAAACCAAAGCTGGCCGCATCATGTTGCCTGACTTCATGTTATGTTACCAAGCTGTGATCATCAAAACAGCATGGTACTGCCACAAAAACAGACACACAGACCAATGGAACAGAAGAGAGAGCCCAGAAATGGACCCTCAACTCTATGGTCAGCTAATCTTTAACAATCTGGAAAAAATATCCAATGGAAAAAAGGCAGTCTCTTCAATAAATAGTGCTGGGAAAATTGGGTAGCTACATATAGAAGAATGAAACTCGACCATTCTCTTACACCATACACAAAGATAAACTTAAAATTGATGAAGGACCTCAATGTGAGTCAGGAATCCATCAAAATCCTAGAGAAGAACATAGGTAGTAACCTCTTCAACATCAGCCACAGCAACTTCTTTCAAGACACATTTCCAAAGACAAGGGAAACAAAAGTGAAAATGAACTTTTGGGACTTCATCAAGATGAAAAGCTTCTGCACGGCAAAAGAAACAGTCAACAAACAAAGAGACAACCCAAGGAATGGGAGAAGATATTTGCAAATGACATTATAGACAATGGCCTGATAGCCGAGATCTATAAAGAACTTCTCAAACCCACACCCAAAAAACAGATAATCATGTCAAAAAATGGGCAGAAGAGATGAACAGACACTTCTCCAGAGAAGATATACAATGTTTAACAGACTCATGAAAAAATGTTCATAATCACTAGGCATCAGGGAGATTCAAATCAAAACCACATTGAGATAACACCTTACACAAGTTGAAATGGCAAAAATTAACAAGGCAAGAAACATCAAATGTTGGAGAGGATGTGGAGAAAGGGAAACCCTCTTACACTGTTGGTGGGCATGTAAGTTGGTGCAGCAACTTTGGAAAACAGTGTGGAGGTTCCTCAAAAAAATTAAAAATAGAGCTACCCTATGACCCAGCAATTGCATTACTGAGTATTTACCCCAAAGATACAGATGTAGTGAAAAGAAGGGCCATCTGTATCCCAATGTTCATAGCATCAATGTCCATAATAGCCAAAATAGCGGAGATGCCCTTAAACAGAAGAATGGATAAAGAAGATGTGGTCCATATATACAATAGAATATTACTTAGCCATCAGAAAGGATGGATATCCAACTTTCGCATCAACATGGATGGGGTTGGAGGAGATTATGCTAAGTGAAATAAGTCAAGCAGAGAAAGATAATTATCATATGGTTTCACTTACTTGTGGAACATAAGGAATAGCATGGAGGACATTAGGAGAAGGAAGGGAGAAATGAAGGTGGGGAATTAGAGTGGGAGATGAACCATGACAAACTGTGGACTCTGAGAAACAAACTGTCAGTTTTAGAGGGGTGAGGGGTGGGGGATGGGTTGGCCTGTGAGGAGTATTAAGAAGGGCATGTATTTCATGGAGCACTGGGTGTTACACATAAACAGTGAATCTTGGAACACCTCATCAAAAACTAATGACTAATGTATGGTGACTAACATAATTAAAATAAATAAATAAATAAATAGAAAAAATTTTTCATTTCTGTAGTACTCTTCATTCTGTCATTAAGGTGGGAATTTTCATTGGGTATCTTTTTCTTCACCCAAAGGACTTCTTCTTCTTCTTCTTTTTTTTTTTTTAAAGATTTTATTTATTTATTTGACAGACAGAGATGACAAGTAGGCAGAGAGGCAGGCAGAGAGAGAGGGAGAAGCAGGCTGAGCAGAGAGCCAGACGCGGGGCTCGATCCCAGGACCCTGGGATCATGACCCAAGCTGAAGGTAGAGGCTTTAACCCACTGAGCCACCCAGATGCCCCCTCAAAAGACTTCTTTTAACACTTTTAGTAGTGCAAACCTATTGTCAACAGATTCTCTTGGGCATCTACTTTTTAATATGCAAATGTATTTAATTCACCTTCATTGTTAAAGGTTTTGTTTTGGTTTTTGCTAGACACAGAATTCTGGATTGTTTTTTTCTAAGGATTTTCAGGGTCTTCCAGATTTTGTTGATGTATTGAACTCTATTTGAATCATTATTTGCCTGTATACAGTGTGGCTATTTTCAAATTTTTCTCTTTAGGTTTGATTTTTAGTAGATTGTCTGACCAGGCATGATTTTCTTTGTTGTAATTTTTTTTGGAGTTTGCTGAGCTCTTTCATCTTTTTGTGTATGTCTTTCACCAAATCTGGAAAAATTTTAGCCATTATTTTTTCTAAGTATTTTGATGCCTCATTCTCTATTTTCCTTGTAGATATCCAGTGTATACTACAGTGTATTACACTGTTTGATACTTCAATAAATGCCCAAGGTTCTGTTCCTTTTCCTTTTCTTCTTTGTTTTCCCCCACCTTTTCTATTCTTCAGATTGAATAATTCATCTTAATACAACTCAGGTTCAACAACTATTCTTTCTGCTACCTCCACTCCTTTTAAAAATTGAATTATAGGAGATGGCATGGACAGTGATGACATGGTGACATGGCAGCTAGTGGTGCTGGCACTGCCAAGCACCAAGGGCAGCTCTGGGGCAGGAAGCAGGCTCTGGACTTCTGCAGATGATATTGGCTCCAAAACATGCTTTGAATGATAGTGCCACTGAGATTGTCAGCCACTGCTGGGTGAAGGGGGGGCAAGGTGCTGAAGTACAGACACACTGCCTGGAGAAGAAGTATGAGGTGGACTTGGATGACCACTCCAGTGAGTACGCATGCATCTTCCTCCCAGAGCATTCAGTTAAGACCAGCATTGAAATGAAGGGGCTCCCTAACATCAAGGCCAGGAATAAGTCAGAGCATGCCACTGAGGGGGAGATAGTCATGCTGGGCTGCAAGTTGGACTCCTAATCCCTGGTTAGCAACTAGGTGTGGTAAAATTAGTAGCTCCAGGGACCAGGTCCTCAGTAACTGCTCACAGAGTAAGTCCTTCGTGGTGGCCTTGGAGACCAAGATGGAGCTGCATATCTCGAATCTGGATGTTGAGGCAGACCCTGGCAAATATGCCTGCAATGGCACCAACTTGGAGGGCACCACCAGCCAGACCATCATTGTGCCATATGTGCAAAACCACTTTGCCACGCTTTTGCCCTTCCTGGGTGTAGTAGTTGAGGTGCTGGTGCTGATCACAAGTTATTTTCATATATGAGAAGCGGCAGAAGCTGGACAATGTCCTGTAATGACGATGGCATGGGTTCTGTTCCTCTGAAGAGCACTGGGCATGTGAACAATAAAGGCAAGAACATTTGCTTGAGGAACTCCAACAAAGGCCTCCAGCCTCTGTCCAGTGCAGCCTAGCTGTCTGGTATTTGCAGATTCCATGTTCTTTCCTCTTAAGGGAGACCTGCCCCACGAAAGCAGACCATGCCATGGGTCAGATCACATTTCTTTCCTTTTTAAAACTAAAATAGGGTTTTCTACATGTAGAATTCTGTTCTTTAGGGTTTTGTTTGTCCTTTTGAAACATTTTGTAAGTACCTTGGGGGAGCCATAAGCATCCTGTGAGACCCCTCTTGTCCTCTGCCTATCCCCTTATGATCCCTGCACCTGTCCCTCCTGTCCTACCACTGTCTCCTGCCTATACCCTGCTGCCCTCCCCCCAACCCATCCCCTCCATGTTCCTTGGCCATTTAGCTTACTAGCCTATCACAGAAGCTGTGAAGGGTAGCCTGGTCTTTTTCTGGGGTCTACCTCTTAAAGTTGCTGGGCCTTGTTGGGAGCCTTGAAGAGGGGTAAAATGTACATGGTATGAATATCCTGCGTATCTGAAGACAGTTCTGGTGGGCTG
This sequence comes from Mustela erminea, assembly GCF_009829155.1. Taxonomy (NCBI): domain Eukaryota; kingdom Metazoa; phylum Chordata; class Mammalia; order Carnivora; family Mustelidae; genus Mustela; species Mustela erminea. The sequence goes on from NC_045618.1 coordinate 29,052,327, forward strand.
CCTTGGGTCTGTGTTGTGAGTTGAGACAGCTTGGACCATGTGGCTGCTGGTAGGCCCTATCTGCCCCCTCACTGCTCTGGTTGTCCACACACCCAGTTACAGGGGAGTAGTAGTCTGGTCACAGAGGCTGCAGGAATTGCTGTGATAGCAAATGCAGAACACTTATCCCAGTTGCTCCCTGCACCCTAACTTGCCCATTGCCTGCCTATTCACCAATAAAGAAAGGCTGACCAGTTAAATAAATAAATAAATAGAATTATAATTGACTTTCAAAATTATAGCAGTTTCAAGTGTACAAGATAGCGATTTGATATTTTTACATATTATGAAATAATCAAATAGGTCTAATTACCATTCATTATCATACAAAAGTATTACAATATTATTGACTATATTCCCTATGCTGTACATTATGTGCCCATGGCTTATATATTTTATGACTAGAAGTTTGTCTCTCAGTCCTCTTCACCTATTTTGTCTATCCTTCCACTCCCACCACCTCTGGTAATCACCACTTTGTTCTCTGTATCTGTGAGTCTCTTTCTGTTTTGTTTTGTTTTTCAATACTCCATATAAGTGAAATCATACATGTCTTTCTCAATCTCACTTATGTCACAACTACCAAAACCAGAAAATAGATCTTATTAGAATTTTCCCAGTTTTCTCACCAATGTTATTTTATTTATTTATTTATTTATTGGCCCTAGGATCCCACAAAAAATTTAGTTGTCACATCTCTCTAGTATCTTCTAATCTGTGAGTTTTTCAATCTTTGCATTTTGGTCAGTCACTTCATAGACTGCCCTCAATTTGGATCTGTCTGATGTTTTCTCATGACTAAGTGATGGTTATGCATTTTTTATAAGAATACCTCAAAAGTGATGCTATGAACTTCTAAGTAGATAATATCAGAAAGTAAATGATGCTGATATGTTGTTTCTGGTGATAAGCTTTGATCACATGGTTAAGGTAATATCTACCAAGTTTTTAATTGTAAGGTTTCTATTTTCCCTTTTTGTAATTAAAAGTTTTCTTGCGGGGAGTTACTTTGAGGCTTCGAAAATATTGTTTCTTGTCACACTTTTGCTCACTAATTTTGACATCCATTAATGATTCTCTCCTGCAGTATTTATTACTGTGGTATTTGTCTACTGGTAATTTTTCTAATTATCATCACTCCCTTTCATTTATTATTCAGTACATTTTTTATTTCAATTACTGTACTTTTTAATTTGATTTTCTTTTTTAGAGCAGAAGTTTGACTTTGTTAGATTCAAACTGCAAAACTATTCATGGATAGCAGCTGAAATCTCCCTTCAGCTCTTTTGTCTTTAGCTCTGTCTGTCCCATACATTTATGTTACTAGGATAATTCAGACATTTATAAATAATTAGGGGATCCCACTTTCTGGCTCTCTCATTTCTGAACTTAATCTTCACATTCTAGCAGTTGTTTTTGTCTTGAATTGTCCTCCAGTTCTTCAGGCCAGAAAGACTGGATTTTCTATGGTAATTCTAGTAGTTGCATGTGGTAACAACTATGCCCTGCTCTCAGGCAAAAAGGCATAAACCAGGGAACTCATGTTCAATGTAGAATTATTCATAATAACCAAGAGGTGGAAATAACTTAAATGTCCATTGACGAAGTGGATACAGAAAATGTGTGTGTGTGTGTGTGTGTGTGTGTGTGTATACATACACACACACACATATATATATATGGAACACTCTTCAGCCATAAAAAAGAAGGTGGTCCTGTCTTATGCTACAACATGGATGAACCTGAGGGCAGTGTGCTAAACAAAATAAGCCAGTCACACAAGGACATGTACTGCATGATATGATTTCACTTATTTGAGATATCTGAAGTAGTCAGACTCATAAAAAAGAAAGTAAAATGGTGGTTGCCAGGAGCTGGGATGAAAGGAAGTGGGAAGCTGCTATTAAGTGAGTATTGAGTTTCAGTCATGTGAAATGAAAAAGTTCTGGAGATTTGTTTTACAACATTGTGCTTATAGTTAATTAGATTGTAATATATACTTAAAAATTGTTAGAGGGTAAATTTATATTACATGTTTTTATCATTTAAAAGACCAGTGAAAGTACTACTGAGTGCCGGGAAAATAGATTAACAGACTTCTGTTTGAAATTGTAAATAGTCCATATTACAGATGAGCAAATTGAAATGTGACAGAGAACATATAAGTTCCTAGTAATGAAACCATGAGAGTGCAAATGCAGGCCCACCTCTATTTATTGTGCTTCACATGGAAGATTTATGGCAACCCTGCACTGAGCAAGTCTACTGGTGCCATTTTTCCAACAGCATTTGCTCACTTCATGCTTCTGTGTCACATATGGAAATACTTGAAATACTTCAAATTTTTTCATTATTATATTTGTTGTGGTGATTTGTAATCAGTGATCTATGATGTTATCATTTTAGTTGTTTTGGGGTACCATGAATTGAACCTATGTAAGATGATGACCTTGATAAAGGTGTACGTTATGACTGTTCCACCTACCAGCCATTCCCCCAACTCTCTTTCCTTGGGCCTCCCTATTCCTTGAGGCACAATACTGAAGTTAGGCCAATTAATAACCTTATACTGGCCTCTACATGTTCAAGTGACAAGGAGATTTCCAGGTTTCCCACTTTAAATCAAAAGCTAGAAATGACTGAACTAAATGAAGAAGGCATGTCAAAAGCTGAGACAGGCCAAGAGCTTAGTCTCCTGCATTAAACAGTTAGCCAAGCAGTGAATGCAAAGGAAAAGTTCTAAGGGACTTTTTTTTCCTTTAAGGAAATTGAAAGTGCCACTCTAGTCAACACACAGATGATAAGAAAGTGAAACAACCTCATGGCTGAGATAGAGAAAGTTTCAGCTGTCTAGATAGAAGATCAAACCAGCTACCATATCCCCTTAAGTCAAAACATAATCCAGAGGAAGGCCCTAGGTCCCTTCAATTCTATAAGGGCTGAGAGGTGAGAAAAATGTAGAAGAAAAGTTAGCAGAGGTTGGTTCATGAGGTTTAAAGAAAGAAGCCATCTCCATAACATAGAAGTGTAGGGTGGAGCAGCAAGTGTTGATGTAGAAGCTGCAGCAAGTTATCCAGAAAATCTAGGTCAAGTAATTAACGAAAGTGGCTACACTAAACAGCAGATTCTCTCAATGTAAATGTAACTGCCTCATAATGGAAGAAGATGCCATCTAGGACTTTCATAGCTAGAGAGGAGAAATCCATGACTAGTTTCAAAACTTCAAAGGGCAGGCCAACTCTCTTGTTAGAGGCTAATGCTGCTGGTAGCTTTATGCTGAAATGAATGCTTACTTACCATTCTGAAAATCCTAGGGCCCTTCAGAATTACACTGAATCTACTCTACCTTTGCTCTATAAATGGAACAAAGCCTGGATGACAGCACATCTGTTTATGAACCTGTTTTACTGAATACTTTAAGTCTACTTACAAACACCTACTTGCTTAGGAAAAAAAGACTTCTTTCAAAATACTGCTGCTTATTGACAATGCACCTGATTACCCAAGAGTTCTGACAGAGATGTACAATGAAATGAATGTCGTTTTCATGCCTGCTAACACAACATACATTCCATTGATCAAGGAGTTACTGTGAATTTCAAGAGTTATTACTTAAGAAATACACCTGTAAGGCTGTAGCTGCCACAGACAGTGATTCTTGTGATGGGTCTAGACAAAGTAAATTCAAAACTTTCTGTAAAGGATTCACCATAGATGCCATTAAGAATATTTGTGATTCATGGGAAGAGGTCAAAATATCAACATTAACAGGAATTTGGAAGAAGCTGGTTCTAACTTTCATGGAGGACTTTGAGGGGTTCTAGACTTCAGTGGAAGAAGTAACTGCAGATGTGATGAAAATAGCAAGAGAATTAAAAGTGGAGCCTGAAGATGGGGCTGAAAGGCTGCAATCTCGTGACAAAACTTTAATGGATAAAGTGTTGCTTTTTTAAGGATTAGGACAGAAAGTAATTTCTTGAGATGGACTCTGATGAAGGCGCTAGAGAGATTGTTGAAATTACAAAAAAGCATTGAGAATATTATATAAAGTTAGCTGGTAAAGCGGTGGCAAGATTTGAGAGGACAGACACCAATTTTGACATAAGTTGTACTGTGGGTAAAATGCTACCAAGCTGCATCACATGTAACAGAAAAATCATTTGTGAAAGGAAGAGTCAACCAATGCAGCTAATTCGTTTGTTGTCTTATTTTAAGAAGTTGTCAAATAAACTTAATCAAGGACATTAAAAATCTTTAAATTTGAAAAGTATAAAATATGATGATATAAGTATAAAGTATAAGTATAAAGTATATATATATTTATATATATATATGAGTATAAAGTATAAAACTAAAGATGACACAAACAAACGGAAAGATGTTCATGTGCTTCACATGGAAGATATATGGCAACAAATACTCTTAAAATGTCTATATTACCTAAAGCAATCTACAGATTTAAAGCAATTCCTAGCAAAATATCAATAGCATTTTCCACAGAACTAGAACAAATAATCATAAAATATGTATGGAATTAAAAAAAAAAACCAAATAGCCAAAGCAATCTTCAAAAAGAACAACAAAACTGGAGGTATCATAATCCCAGATTTCAAGATATAAAACCAAGCTGCAGTAATTAGAACAGTATGGAACTGGCACAAAAATAGATATACAGATCAATGGAACAGAATGGAAAGCCCAGAAATAAATCCACAATTATAGAGTCAATTCATCTTCAACAGAAGAGGCAAGAATATGCAATGGGGGGAAAAAAACCCTCTCCAACAAGTGGTTTTGGGAAAACTGGACAGCTACATGCAAAAGAATAAAACCAGATGACTTTTTTTATACCATACTTAAAAAAAAAAAAAAAGAGAGAGAGACCCTCAGAATGAGTTAAAGACCTAAATGTGAGACCTGAAACCATAAAAATCCTAGAGGAATACACAGGCAGTAACCTCTTTGACATCAGCCACAGCAATTTTTTTCTAGATATGTTCCTGAGGCAAGGGAAGCAAAAGTAAAAATAAACTCTTGGGACTACTTCAAATTTAAAAGCTTCTGCACAGAAAAGGAAACACTCAACAAAACTAAAAGATAAACTAGTAAATGGAAGAAGATATTTGCAAAGGACATACCTGATAAAGAGTTAGTATCTAAAATATATAAAGAACTGATACAACTCAACATATGGGATATGGAATAGAGCAGAGGATCACAGGGACAGGGACAGAAAACCAAGTGGGAAGAAATCAGAGAGGGAGAAAAACCGTGAGAGACTCTTAAAATCTGGGAAATAGACTGAGGGCTGCAGAAAGGGAGGTGGGTAGGGGGATGGAGTAACTTGGTGATGGGCATTAAGGAGGGCATGTGATGTGATGAGCCCTGGATGTTATATGCAACTAATGAATCACTGAACATTGCATCAAAAAGAGGAGATTATGCTGAGTGAAATAAGTGAAGCAGAGAGAATCAATTATCATACGGTTTCACTTATTTGTGGAGCATAACAAATAGCATGGAGGACATGGGGAGTAAGAGAGGAGAAAGGAATTGGGGGAAATTGAAAGGGAAGGTGAACCATGAGAGACTATGGACTCTAAAAAACAATCTGAGGGGTCTGAAGTGGCGGGGGGGTGGGAGGTTGGGGTACCAGGTGGTGGGTATTATAGAGGGCACGGATTGCATGGAGCACTGGGTGTGGTGAAAAAATAATGAATACTGTTATGCTGAAAATAAATAAAAAATAAATTAAAAAAAAAACTAATGATGTATTATATGTTGGCTAAACAAACAAATAAACAAAATAACAACTCAACACCCAAGACAAATAATCCAATTAAAAAATGAGCAGAAGAAGGGGGGAGTCAAGATGGCAGAGAAGTAGCAGGCTGAGACTACTTCAGCTAGCAAGAGATCAGCTAGATAGCTTATCTAAAGATTGCAAACACCTGCAAATCCATCGGCAGATCGAAGGGAAGAAGAACAGCAATTCTGGAAACAGAAAAACAACCACTTTCTGAAAGGTAGGACCAGCGGAGAAGTGAATCCAAAGCGACGGGAAGATAGACCCCGGGGGGGGGGGGGGGGGCGGGGGCGGGGGGAGGGGCCGGCTCCTGGCAAGCGGCGGAGCAACGGAGAACAGAATCAGGACTTTTAAAAGTCTGTTCCACTGAGGGACATCGCTCCAGAGGCTAAACCAGGGCGAAGCCCACGCGGGGTCAGCGTGGCCTCAGGTCCCGCAGGGTCACAGAAGGATTGGGGGTGTCTGAGTGCCGCAGAGCTTGCGGGTATTGGAATGGGAAAGCCGGCTACAGAGACAGAGCGGACAGTAAGCTCCCAGCTCGGGGGTTACCTCGAACCGGTTGCAGGCTCGGTGAGCTCGGAGCGCAGCCGGAGGTCAGGCAGACGGAGTAACTGGGCACTGTTCTCTGAGGGCACAGAGGAGTGGGGCCCCGGGCTCTCAGCTCCTCTGGGCTGGAGACCAGGAGGCCGCCATTTGTATTCCTGTCTTCCAGAACGCTACAGAAAGCGCTCAGGGAACAAAAGCTTCTGAAAGCAAACCCGAGCGGATTACTCAGCCCGGCCCCTGGTAAGGGTGGTGCAATTCTGCCTGGGTCAAAGACACTTGAGAATCACTACACCATGCCCCTCCCCCAGAAGATCAACAAGAAATCCAGCCAAGACCAAGTTCACCTACCAAGGAGTGCGGTTTCAATACCAAGGAGAGCAGCAGAATTCCAGAGGAGGAGAAAGCAAAGCACGGAACTCATGGCTTTCTCGCTGATTTTTTTTTAGTCTTGCAGTTAATTTAATTTTTTTCTTTTTCATTTTTTTTTTTCTTTTCTTTTTCCTCGCCTTCTGGTAAAATTTTTTTTTAACGTTTACCATTTTCCTTTTTAATGTTTTTAAACTAGTTTATCTAATATATATATTTTTTCTTTTTTATATTTTTCTTTATTCGTTTTCTTTTTTTAAATTCTTTTCTTTTCTTTCTTTTTTTTTTCTTTCTTCCTTTTTGAACCTCTTTTTATCCCCTTTCTCCCCGCTCACGATTTGGGATCTCTTCTGATTTGGTTAAAGCATATTTTTCTGGGGTTGTTGCCACCCTTTTAGTATTTTACTTGCTCCTTCAAAACTGTTATCTGGACAAAATGACAAGACGGAAAAATTCACCACAAAAAAAAGAACAAGAGGCAGTACCGAAGGCTAGGGACCTAATCGATACAGACATTGGTAATATGTCAGATCTAGAGTTCAGAATGACAATTCTCAAGGTTCTAGCCGGGCTCGAAAAGGCATGGAAGATATTAGAGAAACCCTCTCGGGACATATAAAAGCCCTTTCTGGAGAAATAAAAGAACTAAAATCTAACCAAGTTGAAATCAAAAAAGCTATTAATGAGGTGCAATAAAAAATGGAGGCTCTCGCTGCTAGGATAAATGAGGCAGAAGAAAGAATTAGTGATATAGAAGACCAAATGACAGAGAATAAAGAAGCTGAGCAAAAGAGGGACAAACAGCTACTGGACCACGAGGGGAGAATTCGAGAGATAAGTGACACCATAAGACGAAACAACATTAGAATAATTGGGATTCCAGAAGAAGAAGAAAGAGAGAGGGGAGCAGAAGGTATACTGGAGAGAATTATTGGGGAGAATTTCCCCAATATGGCAAAGGGAACGAGCATCAAAATTCAGGAGGTTCAAAGAACGCCCCTCAAAATCAATAAGAATAGGCCCACACCCCGTCACCTAATAGTAAAATTTACAAGTCTCAGTGACAAAGAGAAAATCCTGAAAGCAGCCCGGGAAAAGAAGTCTGTAACATACAATAATAAAAATATTAGATTGGCAGCTGACTTATCCACAGAGACCTGGCAGGCCAGAAAGAGCTGGCATGATATTTTCAGAGCACTAAACGAGAAAAACATGCAGCCAAGAATGCTATATCCAGCGAGGCTATCATTGAAAATAGAAAGAGAGATTAAAAGCTTCCAGGACAAACAAAAACTGAAAGAATTTGCAAACACCAAACCAGCTCTCCAGGAAATATTGAAAGGGGTCCTCTAAGCAAAGAGAGAGCCTACAAGTGGTAGATCAGAAAGGAACAGAGACCATATACAGTAACAGTCACCTTACAGGCAATACAATGGCACTAAATTCATATCCCTCAATAGTTACCCTGAATGTTAATGGGCTAAATGCCCCAATCAAAAGAAACAGGGTATCAGAATGGATAAAAAAACAAAACCCATCTATATGTTGCCTCCAAGAAACTCATTTTAAGCCTGAAGACACCTCCAGATTTAAAGAGAGGGGGTGGAAAAGAATTTACCATGCTAATGGACATCAGAAGAAAGCAGGAGTGGCAATCCTTCTATCAGATCAATTAGATTTTAAGCCAAAGACTATAATAAGAGATGAGGAAGGACACTACATCATACTCAAAGGGTCTGTCCAACAAGAAGATCTAACAATTTTAAATATCTATGCCCCCAACATGGGAGCAGCCAACTATATTAACCAATTAGTAACAAAATCAAAGAAACACATCAACAATAATAGTAGGGGACTTTAACACTCCCCTCACTGAAATGGACAGATCATCCAAGCAAAAGATCAGCAAGGAAATAAAGGCCTTAAATGACACACTGGACCAGATGGACATCACAGATATATTCAGAACATTTCATCCCAAAGCAACAGAATACACATTCTTTTCTAGTGCACATGGACCATTCTCCAGAATAGATCACATCCTCGGTCCTAAATCAGGACTCAACCGATATCAAAAGATTGGGATCATTCCCTGCATATTTTCAGACCACAATGCTCTGAAGCTAGAACTCAACCACAAGAGGAAGTTTGGAAAGAACCCAAATACATGGAGACTAAACAGCATCCTTCTAAAGAATGAATGGGTCAACCGGGAAATTAAAGAAGAATTGAAAAAAATCATGGAAACAAATGATAATGAAAACACAACGGTTCACAATCTGTGGGACAAAACAAAGGCAGTCCTGAGAGGAAAATATATAGCGGTACAAGCCCTTCTCAAGAAACCAGAAAGGTCTCAGGTACACAACCTAACCCTACACCTAAAGGAGCTGGAGAAAGAACAAGAAAGAAACCCTAAGCCCAGCAGGAGAAGAGAAATCATAAAGATAAGAGCAGAAATCAATGAAATAGAAACCAAAAACACAATAGAGCAAATCAACAAAACTAGGAGCTGGTTCTTTGAAAGAATTAATAAAATTGATAAACCCCTGGCCAGACTTATCAAAAAGAAAAGAGAAAGGACCCAAATAAATAAAATCATGAATGAAAGAGGAGAGATCACAACTAACACCAAAGAAATACAAACTGTTATAAGAACATACTATGAGCAACTCTACGCCAACAAATTTGACAATCTGGAAGAAATGGATGCATTCCTAGAAACATATAAACTACCACAACTGAACCAGGAAGAAATAGAAAGCCTGAACAGACCCATAACCAGTAAGGAGATTGAAACAGTCATTAAAAATCTCCAAGCAAACAAAAGCCCAGGGCTAGACAGCTTCCTGGGGGAATTCTACCAAACATTTAAAGAAGAACTAATTCCTATTCTCCTGAAACTGTTCCAAAAAATAGAAATGGAAGGAAAACTTCCAAACTCATTATATGAGGCCAGCATCACCTTGATCCCAAAACCAGACAAGGATCCCATCAAAAAAGAGAGCTATAGACCAATATCCTTGATGAACACAGATGCAAAAATTCTCACCAAAATACTAGCCAATAGGATTCAACAGTACATTAAAAGGATTATTCACCACGACCAAGTGGGATTTATTCCAGGGCTGCAAGGTTGGTTCAACATCCGCAAATCAGTCAATGTGATACAACACATCAATAAAAGAAAGAACAAGAACCATATGATACTCTCAATAGATGCTGAAAAAGCATTTGACAAAGTACAGCATCCCTTCCTGATCAAAACTCTTCAAAGTGTAGGGATAGAGGGCACATACCTCAATATCATCTATGAAAAACCTACCGCAAATATCATTCTCAATGGAGAAAAACTGAAAGCTTTTCTGCTAAGGTCAGGAACACGGCAGGGATGTCCATTATCACCACTGCTATTCAACATAGTACTAGAGGTCCTAGCCTCAGCAATCAGACAACAAAAGGAAATTAAAGGCATCCAAATCGGCAAAGAAGAAGTCAAATTATCACTCTTTGCAGATGATATGATACTATATGTGGAAAACCCAAAAGACTCCACTCCAAAACTGCTAGAACTTGTACAGGAATTCAGTAAAGTGTCAGGATATAAAATCAATGCACAGAAATCAGTTGCATTTCTCTACACCAACAACAAGACAGAAGAAAGAGAAATTAAGGAGTCAATCCCATTTACAATTGCACCCCAAACCATAAGATACCTAGGAATAAACCTAACCAAAGAGGCACAGAATCTATACTCAGAAAACTATAAAGTACTCATGAAAGAAATTGAGGAAGACACAAAGAAATGGAAAAATGTTCCATGCTCCTGGATTGGAAGAATAAATATTGTGAAAATGTCTATGCTACCTATGCAATCTACACATTTAATGCAATTCCTATCAAAGTACCATCCATCTTTTTCAAAGAAATGGAACAAATAATTCTAAAATTTATATGGAACCAGAAAGGACCTCGAATAGCCAAAGGGATATTGAAAAAGAAAGCCGAATTGGTGGCATCACAATTCCGGACTTCAAGCTTTATTACAAATCTGTCATCATCAAGACAGCATGGTACTGGCACAAAAACAGACACATAGATCAATGGAAAAGAATAAAGAGCCCAGAAATAGACCCTCAACTCTATGGTCAACCAATCCTCGACAAAGCAGGAGAGAATGTCCAATGGAAAAAAGACAGCCTCTTCAATAAATGGTGTTGGGAAAATTGGACAGCCACATGCAGAAAAATGAAATTGGACCATTTCCTTACACCACACACGAAAATAGACTCAAAATGGATGAAGGACCTCAATGTGCGAAAGGAATCCATCAAAATCCTTGAGGAGAACACAGGCAGCAACCTCTTCGACCTCAGCCGCAGCAACATCTTCCTAGGAACATCGCCAAAGGCAAGGGAAGCAAGGGCTAAAATGAACTATTGGGATTTCATCAAGATCAAAAGCTTTGCACAGCAAAGGAAACAGTTAACAAAATCAAAAGACAACTGACAGAATGGGAGAAGATATTTGCAAACGACATATCAGATAAAGGACTAGTGTCCAAAGTCTATAAAGAACCTAGCAAACTCAACACCCAAAGAACAAATAATCCAATCAAGAAATGGGCAGAAGACATGAAGAGACATTTCTGCAAAGAAGACATCCAGATGACCAACAGACACATGAAAAAGTGCTCCATATCACTCGGCATCAGGGAAATACAAATCAAAACCACAATGAGATATCACCTCACACCAGTCAGAATGGCTAAAATCAACAAGTCAGGAAATGACAGATGCTGGCGAGGATGCGGAGAAAGGGGAACCCTCCTACACTGTTTCTGGGAATGCAAGCTGGTGCAACCACTCTGGAAAACAGCATGGAGGTTCCTCAAAATGTTGAAAATAGAACTGCCCTATGACCCAGCAATTGCACTACTGGGTATTTACCCTAAAGATACTAACGTAGAGATCCAAAGGGGCACGTGCACCCGAATGTTTATAGCAGCAATGTCCACAATAGCCAAACTATGGAAAGAACCTAGATGTCCATCAACAGATGAATGGATCAAGACGATGTGGTATATATACACAATGGAATACTATGCAGCCATCAAAAGAAATGAAATCTTGCCATTTGTGACAACATGGATGGAACTAGAGCGTATCATGCTTAGAGAAATAAGTCAAGCAGAGAAAGACAACTATCATATGATCTCCCTGATATGAGGAAGTGGTGATGCAACATGGGGGCTTAAGTGGGTAGAAGAAGAATCAATGAAACAAGATGGAATTGGGAGGTAGACAAACCATAAGTGACTCTTAATCTCACAAAACAAACTGAGGGTTGCTGGGGGGAGGGGGGTTGGGAGAAGGGGGTGGGATTATGGACATTGGGGAGGGTATGTGCTTTGGTGAGTGCTGTGAAGTGTGTAAACCTGGTGATTCACAGACCTGTATCCCTGGGGATAAAAATATATGTTTATAAAAAATAAAAAATTAAAAAAAAATGAGCAGAAGACATGAACAGACAGTTCTCAGAAGAAGACATCTAGATGGCCAACATATGAAAAGAAAAGATGCTCTGCATCACTAATCATCAGGGAAATGCAGATCAAAACCACAATGACATATCACCTTATACCTGTAAGAATGGCTAAAATAAAAAACAAGTAACAATAAGTGTTGGCAAGGATTAGAGAAAAAGGGATCCTAGTGCATTGTTTGTGGTAATGCAAACTGGTACAGCCACTGTGGAAAACAGTATGAGGATTCCTCAAAAAATTAAAAGAATTACCTTATTATCCAGTAATTCCTCTATTGGGTATTTACTGAAAGAATATGAAAACACTAATAAAAAGAGATATATGCTCCCCACGTTTATTGCAGCATTTGCAATAACCAAATTATAGAAGTAGTCCAAGTGTCCAATGACAGATTAATGGATAAAACCGTGGCATATCTCAGATTTGCTGACTTGTTCGTGAACTAACGTGATCTCTACTGAAGAATGTTCCATGTGCACTGAGAAAAATGTGTATTTTGCTGCTGATGAATGGAATATTTTGTATACATGTGTTAGGTCCATTTGGTCTGCAGTATTGTTTAAAGCATCTGTTTCCCTAATTAGTTTTCTTTCTGGATGTCTATCCATTATCCAAATTTGGGTACTGAAATTCCCTACCTTTATTGCTTTGCCATCTTCTTTTTCCTTCAGTTCTTTCAGTGTCTGCTTCTTATATCTGGGTGTCCTGATAGTGTCTTTGTATTTAAATTGTTATATATTCCTGGAAAATTGAAACTTGTCCTTTATCTCTTCTGAGTCACTATAGGACTATTAGTAATAGTCACTTTAAGACTATTTAGTCTTATAGACGTATGGCCACTCTACTCTCTTCAGGTTATTAATTCACATGGCATATCTTTTTTTCAATTCTTTCACCTTCATCTTATGTGTGTCCTTAAATCTAAAGTGAATCTCTAGAGTCTATTTGAGTAGACACTATATAATTTGATCTTGATTTTTGTGTGCCTTTTTATTGGGAATTTTAACACACTTACATTACAGTAATTATTGGTAGAAAAGGGATTATTTTGTTTTCTATCTTGTAGTTGCCCTGTCCCTCATTCTATTCCTGCTGTAGATTTGTGCTTTTGTTCTGCAGATTGTTTTGTAGTAACATGCTTTGATTCCTTACTTTCTTCTGTATCTTTGATAGGTATTTTCTTTATGTTACTAGTGGGCTTACATATAAAATAGTTGTAATGATCCATTTTAATCTAATAATAACTTCAACTGTAAACAAATATGCTATCCTTTTACTTATCTCCCCAACATTTTATTTTATTGATGTCACAATATATATGTATATTTTTATGCATGGAGCCCAGTGTGTGGCTTGAACTCATGACCATGAGATCAAGAGTTGGATGCTTAATTGACTGAGCCACCCAAGTGTCCCACAAAATACCTATTTGTATATTAGCTATTCATTAATGTATTTTTATAGTTATTACTATACTTTTATATAGAAATATACAAGTTGTTACCATAAAGTTTCTATATTATAATTCTTTGTCAGAATTAAAATGATTTATAGCCTCCTTGTTATAGTAATGCACAATTCTGAATCACCAGCAAGCTTTACACAGTTGACCTTTGAACAACATGGGGATTAAGGGTGCCAACCCCATGTACAGTTGAAAATCCTAATACAACTTTTGATTCCCCTAAAACTTAACTACTAAGAGTCTTCTGTTGATTGGAAGACTTATGATAACATAAACAGTTAATTAACATGTATTTTGAATGTTACATGTATTATATACTATATTCCTATAATGATGTAAGCTAAAGAGTAGACCATGTTATTTAAAAAATCATAAGGAAAAGAAAATACACTTATGGTACCATATGTTTATTTAAAACATCCATATGTAAGTGTACCCATGCATTTCAATCCCATGTTGTTAAAGGATCAATTGGACTTTCATATGCTTTCCATATTGGTGTTTGGCAGCCTTTTGTTCCTACTTGAAGGACTCACTTTAGAATTTCTTTTTAAAAATTTTTAAAGATTTTTTTAAAGTAATCTCTACACTCAATGTGGGGCTCAAACTCACCACCCCAAGATCAAAAGTTGCCATGCTATATGGACTAAGCCAGCTAGGCATCTCTCGCTTTAGAATTTCTTGTAAGGCAAGTCTAGTGGTGATCATTCCCTTAGGTTTTATTTACCTGGGATAGCTTTTTCTTCTTCATTTCTGAAGGATAGATTTATTGGGTATAGTTTTCTGGGTTGGCCATTTTTTCTTTTAGTATTTTTAATACATCAGTCTATCCCTTTTGACCTGCAGGGTTTCTGGTGAGAAATCACTGATTTTATCAGGGTTCCCTTGTACATGACAAGTCATTTTCCTCTCACTGTTTTCAAAATTCTCTCTATGTCTCTGACTTATGACAAGTTGGTTATGTTGCTTTGTGCGGATTTCTTTGGGTTCATTATAGTTGGGAGTTTGTGGGACTTCTTGAATGTGGATATCCATTTCCTTCCCCAGACTGAGAAATTTTTAGCTATTATTTCTTTAAATAAGCTTTCTGACCCATTCTCTCACTTTTTGGGAGTACTATAATGTGTATATTGGTCTATCTGATGGTACTGCATGCATCTCTTAGGCTTTCTTCATTCATTTTCATTCTCTTTCCTTTTTGTTCCTGTGATAGCATGATTTCAGATGACTTGTCTTTGAGTTCACTCATTCTTTCTTCTATTGGATCAAGCCTGCTCTTGAAATCCTGTACCCAATTACCTAATTTTTCAGTTCAATTATTGTATTCTTCAGCTTTAAAACTGGTTTTAGGGCGCCTGGGTGGCTCAGTGGGTTAAGCCGCTGCCTTCGGCTCAGGTCATGATCTCAGGGTCCTGGGATCGAGTCCCGCATCGGGCTCTCTGCTCAGCAGGGAGCCTGCTTCCTCCTCTCTCTCTCTCTCTCTTCCTGCCTCTCTGCCTACTTGTGATGTCTCTCTGTCAAATAAATAAATAAAATCTTTAAAAAATAAATAAATAAAACTGGTTTTAAAAAAATTTTTCTTTTTTAAATTTTTTTCATGCATCATTTTATTGAGCTCATTGAACACCTTTATGATAACTGTTTTGAATTCTTTGTCAGTTAATTCATATACCTGTTTCTTTAAGATTGGTTTCTGGAGATTTATCTTGTTCCTTTGTATGTGCCATATTTCCCTGTTTCTTTGTGTGTCTTATACCTTTGTTTTGGGATCTGCACATTTGGAAAAAAAAGGGGGGGGGACTTCTTCTAGACTTTACATCCTGACTTTATAAAAAAGAAGACACCAATCACCTTGGCTAGGAAACCTGGGGGCTTCTGAAACCTTTTTGTGGATTATGAGACAATTTTTCAATTAGAGAGTTTTGTTGGTTTAGTTTCTTTTTCAGGACATCATAATCTCTTGCTCCCTCTGGTGTCTGTCTGCAACATTTTAAGTTCTCTGGTTCTCAGCAGCAAGCTGCCCTGCTCTC
Source organism: Mustela erminea (assembly GCF_009829155.1). Taxonomy (NCBI): domain Eukaryota; kingdom Metazoa; phylum Chordata; class Mammalia; order Carnivora; family Mustelidae; genus Mustela; species Mustela erminea. The sequence goes on from NC_045618.1 coordinate 29,068,124, forward strand.
TTGTTAACAGGGGATACTAGGCATTCAAAGTATGCCAGCTCTCTGTCAGTGTCTTGAGTCAGGTGAGACAGGTTCAAGACCCTTGGGTAGCACCCCCAAAAGCCAGAATGCCACTCTACTCCTCTCTCCCCTCTTAAGGAGAACCCATGAACTGGGGTATTTTCTGCTAGTGCTGAGCTGTGCTGGTTGGGGAAAGGGGGAGAACACAAGTAAAATGAAACAGTTCTTACTCATTTCAGTGTGGCCATTCTTGGCTTTGAGATTGGCTGGGGGTACTGCAACATATTAACTGTCTTCTGGAATTCTCATAATGGTATTTTGGTCCATATACTGTTTGGTTGGTGTCTCTGTGGGGTAGTGAGGGCTGGGACTTCCTGTTCTGCCACCTTGCTCTTTTTGCTGGTGATTTTATTGCCTTCCAGTGTTCATGTCTGGTCTCCTCAAGGAGACATTTTGAAGCTAGAGACTCATGTTCTGTGCACTGGAAAGATTTAGGCACAGAAAAAAAGGTGCTTAACCATGCTTCTAGAATGGCAGAAGTAATCTGCTTTAACATATTTAAAAACTCTCATGCTTCTTGGAAAATAATACATGTATGTGAGACTTTATCCTAGATCATGTCTATCTCAATGTACCATTTTTACAGGGCTCCCAATAAATTCCCCAAGAACTTATCCCCAAAATCCTACTTTGAATCTCTACTGCAAGGTATACTTTACAGTGCCACCTGTGCTAATTTATCTTTTGTAAAAATCGTAACTCAGAATTGTAGAATTTCTACCCTTCCTCTGAGCATATTGAAATCCAATTTCTTCCCAAAACCTTTCTAATCCTCCAAGTTAGAATTCATTCATTAAATATTTAAGGAGCACCTCTTATGAGCCAGGTACTCTTCTAGGTTGCTTAGGCTCTGTAGCTCTCATTATGTGACATAACTTCTTACAGCTATTCATGTGTGCACATTCTTCCTCTCTTAACTGGGCTTCTGGAGTGAAGGAAATGTGTCCAATTTACCTCTGCAACCCTGGCATCTGTACAGTGCTTTGTACATAATCTATATGAAATACAGGAATGCTAAAACAAAGGCAAAGCAGCTAGACAAAAAAAAAAAAATTTCTAAACCATCTCAGTTTGCTAAAGAACCAAAACAGGCTGAAGTGCCTCATTATTGGGTATCTTATAAATCCCACCAGATCTCAATTAATTAGCTTCTTTTACGCTTCCTTCTCATCCTTCTGGAAAACGTGTTGATGACTATTTTCTATCCATTACTTACAGGGTACTGCAAATTAATGGTCCATATTTTTGTTACATTAGTATCAAACCAATTATCAAGAAAAATGGAAATGTATTTAAGTGATTTCAAGAAATGTAAAAATCACCATCCCTAGCCATCTCTACCCCGTCTCTCCAAATTAGGAAACACAACCTCTTCTCCGAAGTGTCACCAACTGAGTCATAGCAGTACTAGAATTGACAGCTACAGATTAAGAAGCCTAAAAGGAACTGTAAAAACCAGGAAGTGCCACGTATAAGGAAAGGAGGAAGAAAATGTGTTTGCCAAACATGTCCCAGGATTACAGCTCTGAACTGAGCAAAATAAACACAGAATATGCCAAAATCCACTGGTTGGGAGATTAAAAGCTATTCTGAGTGTCAAGAAACCATGAGGTCACAAGCAAGGAAATACTACTTAAAGGAAACTAGGGCTTTCAAAGTAGAGGGGGAGCATGGAGCCACTTACAAGCTTCTGGCACATGGTAGACATTTAGTAAATGATAGCTATTATGAAGAGCTAAGGTCTAGTTCAAATGTCCCTCCCTTTGTGATGTGTCAGACTACAAAAGCCCTCCTCTGTGCTCCCAATGTAGTTTGTATACGCTGCCATCACAGTGTTTGCTACATCGAATCTGTGTATCTGTTCCCACTCCTAAAATGGGGTTTGCCGGGTGATGGGGATTATAGTCCATGCTTCTCTGGAAGTAGAAATAGTAAGCACTTAATTATTTTTTAACAGTATTTTTAAAAAAGATTTTATTTATTTGAGGGAGCGTGAGAGCAGGAAAAAGAGAGAGGGAGAGTGTGTGGGCACAGGCACCAGCAGTGGAGGGGGTAGGTGGGGACAGCAGAGGAAGCAGATGCCCTGAGGAGCAGGGAACCTGTTGCAGGGCTCAATCCTGGGACTCCAGGATTATGACCTGAGCCAAAGGCAGACACTTAACTGACTGAGCCACCCAAGCACCCCAGTAAGCACTTAATTATTAAGTATGAAAATAATAAACTATTTTTCTATGATATCTCCTAATAAGAATAAGTTTTGAACAGAAAAGACTGAAAAGCTAGAATAGAAGATCCTGTCTGTAAATCTTCTTACCCATCTCTTCACATTTCAAAGGCTTTTTTGTTACCTCTCCTGTTCAAAGTATATAAATGTCTCTTCTTCCATTACAGTATAGAATAAGTTTCACAGAATAAATTCTGCCAGATGATGCAGCATGAAACATAGTGCTTTTTTAAATTTTTCACATCTTATTTTATGTCTTATTTTAAAATAATATTAAACTAAGAGATATGGTTCAAAAACAGAGTTCTCTTCGCTTAGTACCTCCTACTGTTAACAAATTACAAAGCCATACTCTAATTAAAGCAGGAAATTAACTATTCTGTAGACTTAAATGAATTTCCCAGTTTTCCCACTAACGTCCTCTTCCTGGTGTAGGATCCCACATTTCATTTACTTGTCAGTACCTCTTCCAATCTGTGACAGTTCTCCATTCTTTGTCTTCTGTGACATTGACATTTTTGAAAAGTAGCAATTAGTTATTGTATGGAATGTCTCTCAGTTTGGGTTTGAGAGACATAGGTTTGACTCTCAGCTCTGTGACTTTCTTTCTCTGTAGTGTTGGGCAAGCCACTTTCTCTGGGACTCAAGTTTCCTTGTTGGTAAAAGGGATAATAATACTGACTTTGTGTTTAAGAAAATTAAATGAGGCAATATATATTAAAATGTCTGGAATATAAGGCCATACAACAAATAATAAGTCTTTTCTCCTTATCCCTGCCTTTCAACTATATTGAGTAGAACTTTATGCCAAAATGTCTTATCCGTATTTCAATGCTTTCTTTTACAGATAGAACCAAATAAAATTGGCCCTCAAGTGATGACACAGTATCACCATGATAAATAGCCATTGCTGTACTGTGTTAATCAGTTCTAGGTTTGTGACTTTGTTCTCTCTCACTGGCGACCCCTCTCATCTTAGTACGCCTGCCTGGAAGGGCCTCCTCATTCCCTTTCTGATTCTTAGCTTGAGATGCGTGGGGATCCACCACTTCTCTCACATAGTCATCAATGACACACTAAACCTACTAAGTGTCAAGTACTGTGTTAGGATCCTGGAGAAGATGATAAGTTATCTTCTATCCTTGTTGATTTTATGGTTAATGGGTAGACAGACAATTAAACAGTTAATTCAATGTGATGAATTCTATGAATAATTTAATGCCTAGGAGCACATAAAAATTTCCTAACCTGGACCTGGGGAGAGTCAGGTTAGGGAACGTTTCATGATGAAGGTGCCATTATGTTTCAGTTAAGGTCTGTAGAATGTACAGAAATTAATCAGAAGGGAGAAAGAAAGATAGCACAAGGCAAGTAGTTTAGAAAGAGGTATTAGAAGTATGTGCTGAGTAAAAGTAAATTGGTTCTGAAAAATAAATCTCTTGTGTTGTAAACTTGTAGCTTAAGAGAGGTTTTGTGTCAATACCTCAGGGGCTCAGAAACTTCACCAGGAAACTTCTGGTCCCAGGGCTGTGTTCTGGAGGCTGCAGTTGACAGACCTAAACCTTTGGATATTATACTGAGCTTACCTCTTTCAACATCTGTGAACTGAAGTAAAATTTAAGGCCATAATTGGTTGCTTGTTCCCATTTCAAAAGTATAACAGGTTAGCCCCTTTTTGCCAGAGAAGTTTCTTGCATCAAAAAACAGATATCAAAGGCCATCAAAAAGTCCTTTATAAACCACCCTTTTAACTGAGTTGGCAAGAGAAGTTATGAGGCTTTCCTAAGCTTTCTTCCCTCCTACAGCACTCATTCCTGTGGGCTCAGAGGTTTGGCTTGGAGTCCAGCTGACTCTGAAGTCCCAGTCTAACCATGTAAATCTGCGAACTTGGCAAATGTTACAATATATTATCTATTAAATACTGGAACTTAGGAGAATCCAATAAGAGATTTCCAAACTAAGAGGTTTCTTTGCCAGTCCGTAATTTACTCACCCCATCATCTTTACTCTTTTTCATCTAGAGGGTAAATAAGCTAAATTCTTTGAGTTTTCTCCACAGGGAATATTTCTCAAAACTTAACTGCTTCTAACTTAAAGCAGTAATATTACATACCGTCAACTGGTGTATCAGGAGGTCCATTAAGAAGGTAATCTTGTTACTAAACAGAACATCCGTGCAATTTTCTGAGCAGTTATTGCAGGTGAGGTTGTAAACATTGATTGCATTGCAGAGAGACCTAATAGAAGGAGAGAAACACCATTTGTAAAACTTGAGCAGCTCTTCTATACACAGTTTAAAATATGTAAAACGAATGGTACAAAAGCAACAGGCACAAGATGGAAATCATTCTGAGAAAAAAAAAAAGCCAAATATTAAGTACAAGACCCATCAGCTAGATATAAAGGCTTATAATTTTTTATCCAAGGTCAGGTGTTTGTTAGTTAGTTGTCTCTTACTAATTTCTTAGTTACATAGCAGGTAATGGAAATGTATTTAATAGTCTATCTGATAATGTCTTTTTTAATTTAAAATTTACTTAGTTAACATAGGGTGATACAGGTTTCTGGAGTAGAATTTAGTGATTCATCACTTACATACAACACTCAGTGCTCATCACAAGTGCCCTCTTTGTTAAGAAAGTTTTTTTTAAAAAGATTTTATTCATTTACTTGAGAGAGAGAGAGATAGTGAGAGACAGCACAAATGGAGAGGAGAGAGAGAAGCAGGCTCCCCACTGAGCAAGGAGCCTGATGAGGGGGTCGATCCCAGGACGCTGAGCCAAAGTCAGATGCCTAACTGACTGAGCCACCCAGGTACCCCCACTATGTTTTTTTAAAGATTTATTTATTTGAGAGAGAGAGAGAGACAGAGCACATGTGTGCACGGGGTTTGGGAGGGAGGTGGGGGAGAAGGAAAGGAGGAGAGAGAGAATTTCCAGTATATTCCCTGATGCGGGAGGAGCCTGACATGGGACTTAATCCCATTACCCTAAGATCATGACCCGAATTGAAATCAAGAGTCAGGTGTTCAAACAACTGAGCCACCCAGGCACTCCACAAGTGCCCTCTTTATCACACATCGCCCATCTAGCCCATGCCCACCTCCCTCCCTCCATCAACCCTCAGTTTGTTCTCTAACGTTAAGAGTCTCTTACGGTTTCTCTCTCTCCTTCCCCCCCCCCTTCCCATATGTTCATCTGTTTTCTTTCTTGAATTCCACATATGAGTGAGATCATATGGTATTTGTCTTTCTCCGACTCATTTCACTTAACGTAATATACTCTGGCTCCATCCATGTTGCAAATGGTAATAAGAGTTCATTCTTTTTGATCACTGTGTGATATTCCATTGTGTGTGTGTGTGTGTGTGTGTGATATTCCACACACACACACATCTTCTTTATCCATTCATCAGTTGATAATGTCTTAATAATCTAAGGATTAGATACCTATCACCCAGGAACTCTGGACCTGGAACTTTGAATAATACATGAAACAAAGGTCTGTCAAAGCTCCTCTTCCCAGATCTCCTGGTCCCAGATCAAGGCAGATGATGGAAGAAGGGAGAATACATGAGGACAAACTAGATGCTTTCTCTCTAAGAACTGCAGAGTTCTGGGGAGTGAGTACCCCGCCTGCTTAGAGAATGTATGGATAAGGATTCAGAGCACCTCAACACAAGAAAACCTAGAGAGTACAAGAGTCTAAGGTCAAACTGTTCAAATTAATGTTTTCCTCTTAAGGGATAAAACCAATTTACATATGCCATCATTCAAAGAAACTTTTGGAGCCACAAACTCAATGGGCACTCTTCTGGGTACTTTGAAAACTATTTAAAACTAACATTGCCTGAGTGATCAATGTGGATTCTGGCCTGTTTAAATAAATCTCCTGCTTAAGTCCCAAGTACAAATGAATTAACGTAGTCTATTAGAACAAATCCTATAGGACCATGATCCTACAGGATCAGAAGCATCAATATCACCTGGGAATTTCTTAGAAATGCAAATTCTCGGGCCCCATCCCAGACCTGCTAAACAGAAACTCAGAGAGTAGAGTCCAGCACTGTGTGCTTTAACAAATTCTGCAGGTAATTCAGATTCACCTTCTAGTCAGAGACCCCCGGCTCTAGAATAGAGGCTCTATAGTTTGAGCATTGGAATCTTTAAAAATACATTCTTGCCTGAGTTCCTCCCCTGAAGATGCCAGCTGGGTGACTTTCAGACATCTGCGTGTTTCAAAAGCTCTATGGGAGCAATTCTGATGTGCGTATAAAGTTAAGAATTGAAGAACCACCATATGAGTATTCATTCACCTAACAAATATCTAAGTACCTATGATTTTCCAGGCATTGTTAGGTGAAAAAAACAGCCAACCTCTCTGTCCTCATTTGGAAGAGAGAGAGTGAGAAAGCTCCTGTTGTACTTCTGATCATCTGTTTGTCTGATTTGGTTGGACCTTGCTTCATATAATTGATAGGTTCCTGAACTCTGGGCATAAGAGTATAATTTTTAAGAGCAACAACCCTAGGGTAAGATATATCTAGGTCAGAATCCCAGTTCTGCCATTTGAGATTTTAGGAAGCTACATCTTAGCACTGGTAAATCAGTAAATTAACATCTTAGTAAATTAGTAAGTTAACATCTTAGTATCCATTTTCTCACATATAAAACCAGGATAATAATATGCAGCCTTCACATAAGCATCATGAATAGTAAATGAGACAATACATGTAAAGTACTTAGGAAAGTGCCTGGCACATGGTTAACTATAAGTGATAGGCTTTATTTAAGTTACTAATCTTATTATTTTTGTTATGAATAAGGCACAAATGGAATTTAATAAACTGAGTCAAATTAAAACATGATATAAAAGTTATTATTTCCAAGATCATGAAGCACATTGTTTCCCAAATGTTTTCCTGGTACACTGGCATGAATGAAAAAAGGACTCTAGGCAGCACGGCAGCAGGAGACTCAATTCTGTCTGGCTTCACTCAATCCCTGAGGCCTGTACAGAAAAACCTGGCCCGTACTAAACTCATTTATGATAAATTGTTTGGAGGCTCTACTTGGTAAGTACTTCATAAATGTAAATCAGCACCATTTCACGTATCAGATAATATATCTAGATGTTGCTAAAGAGTGCTTTTCTGGGTGCCTGGGTGGCTCAGTGGGTTAAACCTCCACCTTTGGCTCAGGTCATGATCTCAGGGTCCTGGGATCAAGTCCCACATCGGGCTCTCCACTCAGCGGGGAGCCTGCTCCTCACCCCCACTCTCTCTCTGTGCCTCTCTGCCTACTTGTGATCTCTGTCAAATAAATAAATAAATAACATTTTTTTTAAAAAAAGAGTGCTTTTCTTTTAAATTAAAAAATAACTTGTATTTATGACAAAAATAATTTTTGTTAATTTTATTTTTAAAAAATAGCTTCCACACAGCATGGGCGTTGAAGGTGTCACCTTATAAAAATAATTTTCAAAGTAATTGTAATAAATTTGGGAAAGACAAGGACAAAGAAATAGTAGAAAACTATCAAGAAGCAATCTGGGGGTGTCTAGGTGGTTCAGTGGGTTAAGCCTCTGCCTTCCGCTCAGGTCATGATCTCAGGATCCTGAAATCAAGCCCCACATCAGGCTCTCTGCTCAGCAGGAAGACTGCTTCTCTCCCTTCCTCCCTCCCCACCTGCCTCGCTGTCTACTTGCAATCTCTTTCTCTTTGTCAAATAAGTAAATAAAATCTTAAAAAAAAAAAAAGAAGCAATTTGGTATTTGTACTTCTGGTCTTTGTTCCCTTACTCACATAAATGTACATTTATTTAACAAATACATAATGAATATTTCTCCAAGACATTTAATATTCTGTAATAATGGTCTTCAGGTTTTTTTGTTTGTTTGTTTTTTAAAGCAGCAGAATGCTTTCCTACTCAGAAGATTAAAAGCTTACAAAATTTGGGGGTGCCTGGCTGGCTCAGTCAGAGGACCATGAGACTCTTGATCTCAGGGTTGTGAATTTGAGCCCCACATTAGGTGTAGAGATTACTTAAATAAAAATAAACTAAAAACAAAACAAAACTTAAAAAATCCTAGATGCTTAAACCAGAGAACTGATAAAACCAGAGTTGCTCTGACTGAAGCAGCAGTGTGGAAGCCAGGGTCCTACTCTGTTTTCTCCTCTCAAAAAGCCTTGAAAGTTTCTTCAGAGACCTGAGGGTATGTTCCCATGAAGTGCAGTAAAAACTACTGAGCTCTGGGGCACCTGGGTGGCTCAGTGGGTTAAAGCCTCTGCCTTCAGCTCAGGTCATGATCCCAGGGTCCTGGAATCAAGCCCCGAGTCGGGCTCTCTGCTCAGCAGGAAGCCTGCTTCCCTTCCTCTCTCTCTCTGCCTACTTGTGATCTCTGTCTATCAAATAAATAAATAAAATCTTAAAAAAAAAACACAAAAACTACTGAGCTCTGATGTAATATAATTTAGCTTTGTAGCTTTTTGACTAGGAATGACAACCATAGTACAGTATGCACAAGAAAGGGTATATGGTGAAAACCATCTCCCTCTTTCTTATGTCCTTCAGCCACCTAATTTCCCACTTTAGAAATTACCATGGTCACTAGCTTACATATTCCTCCAGGCATAATCTATGCATTCTGAAGAGTATTACTCTAAATAAACACAGTGGGACTGTGCTACTTTATTTGATTTCCTAATCTCCAATCTCTACTGGTTCTGTGGTTTCTTGGGTGTGAGACACAGCTGTGTAATGTTATTACATTATTTCCTTTCCAACTTGTGCTGGCCTCAGAGGAGCAGTGCCTCCAGTGGATATGTTTGGTATTGTTCTGGAGTCAACACAGAGGCCTACAATGGCTTCCAACAATTTTTTTTTTAATTTTTTAAATTTTTTATAAACATGTATTTTTATCCCCAGGGGTACAGGTCTGTGAATCGCCAAGTTTACACACTTCACAGCACTCACCAAAGCACATACCCTGCCCAATGTCCATAACCCCACCCCCCTTCTCCCAACCCCCCTCCCCCCAGCAACCCTCAGTTTGTTTTGTGAGATTAAGAGTCACTTATGGTTTGTCTCCCTCCCAATCCCATCTTATTTCATTGATTCTTCTCCTACCCACTTAAGCCCCCATGTTGCATCACCACTTCCTCATATCAGGGAGATCATATGATAGTTGTCTTTCTCTGCTTGACTTATTTCTCTAAGCATGATACGCTCTAGTTCCATCCACGTTGTCGCAAATGGCAAGATTTCATTTCTTTTGATGGCTGCATAGTATTCCATTGTGTATATATACCACATCTTCTTGATCCATTCATCTGTTGATGGACATCTAGGTTCTTTCCATAGTTTGGCTATTGTGGACATTGCTGCTATAAACATTCGGGTGCACGTGCCCCTTTGGATCACTACGTTTGTATCTTTAGGGTAAATACCCAGTAGTGCAATTGCTGGGTCATAGGGCAGTTCTATTTTCAACATTTTGAGGAACCTCCATGCTGTTTTCCAGAGTAGTTGCGCCAGCTTGCATTCCCACCAACAGTGTAGGAGGGTTCCCCTTTCTCCACATCCTCACCAGCATCTGTCATTTCCTGACTTGTTGATTTTGCCATTCTGACTGGTGTGAGGTGATATCTCATTGTGGTTTTGATTTGTATTTCCCTGATGCCGAGTGATATGGAGCACTTTTTCATGTGTCTGTTGGTCATCTGGATGTCTTCTTTGCAGAAATGTCTGTTATGTCCTCTGCCCATTTCTTGATTGGATTATTTGTTCTTTGGGTGTTGAGTTTGCTAAGTTCTTTATAGATTTTGGACACTAGTCCTTTATCTGATAGGTCGTTTGCAAATATCTTCTCCCATTCTGTCAGTTGTCTTTTGATTTTGTTAACGGCTTCCTTTGCTGTGCAAAGCTTTTGATCTTGATGAAATCCCAATAGTTCATTTTTGCCCTTGCTTTCCTTGCCTTTGGCGATGTTCCTAGGAAGATGTTGCTGCGGCAGCTTCCAACAATTTTACAAGCATCTAGTATTTTAAATTCCCTTTCTGAGAAATACTGCACAATTTTAAAAGGATGAACAGTGTTATACTAAGGATATAACATTTTTTCCCACAATTAATCCCTTACTATTTCTGTTTTCAACTTTCACTGTTACAAATAATGCTATTTTAATAGTCTTTTAGTTACAAGTCACAGGAAGAAAGCTCTGGTTGACTTAAACAGAAAGGAAATTAACTGATAGGCTATTGGGTATATTGTAAGATTTAGAAAACACACAGGCACTAAAGTTACATGGCCAGGACCAATACTAATTCATACACTACTATACTGATCTGATGAAAAAACCAGCGGGCACCATATGCCACAGCTTGAACTTACACTGTGAGTTTGGACGCCAGCTGCAGCTGTCTCTAATTGTCAAAAGAAGAGAGGTTGGGATCTCCTTACTCCTCTACCCTTACTTTTTTTTTTTTTTAATATATATATTTGTTTATTTTACCCTTATTTTCTACTCCTTACTTACCAGCTTCAGAGTGGAAGCCTGGAATATGTATACTGGGTTGTGAAGCTTAGGTCTCATGACTATATCTTAGACACAATGAAAACTGGGCAGCAATTCTCAGGTACTACGGGGGAGGGCCACCTTATATGCTTGGGAACTCAGCAGACATAGGATATGCTCAATGGTAAAACTTGTGCTCATTATAGCTATACCAAAAATATTATTCTAGTTCCTTGGGATAAATTTCCAGTAATAATAATTTGGGTAAAAAGATAAGAACATTTTAAAGATTTTTGACTGACAACTGACAAAATTCCTCATCAGAAAAAAAAATATTTTAAACTGATTTATCCTCCCAGAAAAACTTTCTCCATGCCTTTACCAAAACTGGATCATCTCATTAAAAAATCTTTACCAATTTGACAGCTAAAAATAATATTCTTAAAGATTGCATTTCTTTTATTACTAGTATGATTTTACATGTGCTTATTGGCCATGCGTATCTATATTTTCTTGAATTGTTACTGTGTACCTTTTACCCATTTTTCTATTGGGGGAGGTTTGTGTTTTTCTTACTGACTTATAAGGCTCTTTACCAATAGTAAAGATGTTAACATTTGATCACTGTATGTTGAAAAATAAATATTCCAATTTGCTGTTTATCTGAACTTAGTTTTGTCATAAAGAATGTTTTCATTTTTATTGGATGAAATCTGTCAAACTTTCCTTTAGTGTATCTGAGTTTTGTGTCAGACTTAGAAGGATTTTCCACTTCATGATTTTAAAAGTATTCTTTTAAATTTACTTTTGGTACTTCCATAGATTTCACATTTAAACTCATGATATAAAATTGATTGTGGGATAAGGTATAAGGGAGGGATTTATTAGATTTTTTTTCAAAATGAAGTTGCCATTCATACTCATCTTTTTATTAATTATTCTTATCCTCTAACCATTTTTTACTGGAGGTTTGTATCTTTTTCTCAACGATTTAGAAGGGTTCTCTCATAAATATAGCAAAGGGTTAATTCACTTTGTTAGTATTTTTTCCAGTTTATCCACTGCCTTTCATTTTGCTGGTTTTTTTTTTTTAATGTATGGAAGTGAAACAATTTTATGTAGTCTAATGATTTTTTTCTTTGTGGTTTTATTTTTTCTTCCCTTCCCTTGATTGTTTAATAAGTTCTTATTCCAAAATGAGATGGGGTAGCTATACATTTGTACCCAGCCCTTTGTATTTATTTTTTCCTGAATTATCACTGTGTGTAGTAATTTTAGGGTTTTGTAATTCACTAGCAAATCATTTGGAATTTATTTTGGCATATGATGAGAGCAAGAAGCTAAATTTACCATCCCCCCTCCTTTAATAGGTTATTGAAAAATTCACCTTTTCTCTACTGGCTTGAAATGGTATCTTTATCGTAACTAAATACAGGACATATTCCCTGGTTTCGTACTCTAATTGATAATTTTGTCAGGCATTGTGCCATATTATATGGTTTTGAGTATTGTAGCTTTACAGTAGGATTAAAATATAAAATTATAGATCCCTAAAGACTAAAACAAATGAGGGTATTACATTTAGAATGACATATGGGATCCTAAAGCTCTATAATTGTATATTATTTTTTGCTTTTGTTTTGATCTATAAATTTTATAAACTTGATTAATTTCTTTTTTCTGTTTTATTCAAGAAACACAACTTGTCTACAGTCATTTATAGAATATCATAAAGCATACCCATACATATGATAAAACATGCCCATAAAAAACACAAGGTATAAGATTTTGTCCTAATGCTTTCTGTACTTTAAAGAAAATGCATTTCCTGGTAAATTGTGGAATGTGCACTTATATAATCTTTTGCTCACAAAACTCCCCCAAGAAACTTCTACAAAGAAACTACTTTTTGATGAGAAAAAAGGGGGGGGGGAACCAAAAATCTCAAGGTCAGGAAAAACTTGTCCACTCAGTAAAACTTGTTTGAAAGACAACCTCTATTTGAAAAGCACCTGTCTTGGAAAGATCACTTCTTTGAACCCAGCCTGGGTGGTCTGCTCAAGGAGCTTTCCCTGTAATTTAAAACTCAAATGACTAGAAGCACTTTTAAACATCAAACAGAAAGCCCCAGATTTTAAAAGTATCTTCTGAGAAGACATTAAAATCTTACTGTCCATTCTGTCAAAAGTACACTGTGGCTGGGCTGAGATAAGGGCTTTGTGTCCCAAAAGATCACAACTACATGAATGAGCCTTAAGTCAGTAAGTCTTCTCACTGAAGACCTTGCCTCTGAAAAACAGAGGACAGAAAAGGAATCACAAAACTGGGTATTTCGGCAATAAGTACAGTAACACATTTAGATACAAAAAGGACAGTGGTAGAAAACAAGTGTAGTACAACTCAGACATTAAGATTAGTACTTATATATGATGAAATAGTTAAACAGAAAAGCCCCAGGTGGTTGTAGCCTAAGAGGATTTGATAATATAACTTAGGAAGTACGTAGTTTACTTTATATCCTTATGCAGTTTGCAGTGGTTAAGACTTTCGGAAAATACTGTTCACCAAAATCCACCGTCTTACACCTGTGTCAAGACAGCAGACATTTAAAAACAACTGCCATGGGCATTTTAAAACTGGAGCCCCAGCACATATTGTAACTTACCAAATTCCTTTGGTTTGCATTAAGCATTTAATAAATGATATGTAATCACACACACAGGGGAGAGTGAATGACTACGTTCCCGCAGAGCAAAATTCTGTGCCAAGTAGGCACAGCAAGTCCCAGAGTCCCATCAAGAGAGCTGCAAAGAGCAACTTGGAATTTTCATCAATTACTCTTTTACCCTGATGTAGATAAGTGTGGAAAAGTGACAGATCCTCAGAAAACACAGATAATGGTTAGCAAATGACACAGAATTAGCCTGACGCAGGGCCTGATCTCACAACCCTTAGATCATGACCTAAGCCGAACCCAAGAGTCAGATGTTTAACTGACTGAGCCACCCAGGCACCCCTAAGGTAATTTATTTCAATAGTATTAAAAAGAGCTATCTGAAACGAGGGAGATCCAACTGCAGGTAGAATTCTAATGCCCTGGGGCGCATGGGTGGCTCACTGGGTTAAAGCCTCTGCCTTCCACTCAGGTCATGATCCCAGAGTCTCTGCTCAGCGGGGAGCCTGCCTCCCCCTCTCTCTGCCTGCTTCTCTGCCTATTTGTGATCTCTGCCTGTCAAATAAATAAATAAATAAATAAAGTCTTAAAAAAAAAAAAAAAAGAATTCTAATGCCTTAACTGGACTCACCAAGTGAGTGGCTGCCCACAGAATGAAGCCTGTGACCTAGGTCTGGCCTTGCACAGAGTGGCCCACATGAGAACCACAGGTGCCAATTCTTGAGGCAGAAAACGGAGATTCCTGTCGAACCACTGAGAACTCTATTCCATTACATGATTACTCTAAGTTACTTCTGGATGAGGTACTTTTTTTTTTTTTTTAAGATATTTATTTATTTATTCGAGAGAGAGAGAGATAGCAAGAGAGAGCACAAGTGGTGGGGAGAAGGAGAAGCAGGCTCCCTGCCGAGCAGGGAGCCCAATGCAGGGCTTGATCCAGGACCCCAGGATCACCGCCCAAGCCAATGGCATACGCTTTACCAACTAAGCCACCCCAGCACCCCTCTTCTAGATAAGGTCCTTGCCTGATTCCTCCTCTTTGGAGCCATCACAGTATATGGTACCAAGTTGGCTGAGCACAGAGATGTCTAATGAAGGGACAACTGTCTTCCTTGTTTCAAGCAGAATATATAAGAATATACAACTATGGACTATATTAACACCTTAGTTACCTACACTTTCTACTATTCTATTTTTAAAACAGTCACCAGAATGAGTAGAAGTAGGAATCATGCACCTACTTAAAGATAAAATATCTTATGAATGCATAGTGATATTTCAAATTCAAAATCAGGATTAAGGGATTTTTTCCTCTTTAATATCTTCTATATAATCATAGCTCTCTATCTTTTCTTTGGCACTGAAAATCTTGGCCCTCACAGGCATCAAGGATGACAGAAATAGAGTATCTGTTAGGTACTCATTTGTATTATGCTACAACACACAAGAGTTTCAGAAACACAAAATTAATAGTACCACCACTAATTATAATTACTAAAAACAGTTAAAACATATTTTGGCATATGCCGTATGCATTCCTCACCTCTAATGAGGTTATATTAGCTACACTATCAGATTATCAGCTACACTATGGTCATTTCCTAACATACTTTCCCTCTTAATTTGTTTTCTTTCAGCAGTATTTATTGCCATGACCCACGCTGCCTGACCCAGTGATGGGCATAAGGGAAATGGTAAAAGTCAGTCTTTACCCTGGAGGGAGCACCTAGTCTCCTGGGGAAGCCTCAAAAGGCACAGAAGTTTCCTGCTGAGGGACAGTCTGCAGATGGCCACAAGATGGAGGTCAGGGAAAGCTCCCTGAAGAAGGTCTAACCAGACCCTGGGACCCTTTCAGGAAAGGTCATGTGGGTCTGGGTCCACTTGCAGGAGGGAGGCTGATGGGAGGTCCTATGTGAAGCACTACCACGTAATCCATAAGAACCATGAGGCGGTGCCCACCAACTTTTTTCAAGGTGTTGATCCTGGAGGAGGCAGCAGGCAGGCAAAGTGAACTCCATTCCCCATGTGATGACTGATGTATGTATGGATTATTCAATTTTGACATTCTTGTGTCTACAGAAAAGGTGAACTTGTGACAGAATTTGGGAAGGCTTTTTTTGCAGTGGGTAAGGGGACACGTGGATCAGCGTGAGCCATGGATGAAGAGGAAACGTGGCACTGTGAAGACTAGTCTAAACTCATACTGCCTTTCTTGCTCTTGCTCCATCTGTCTGATGCCACAACATGTGGGATGGGCAGGGCTAGTGAGGGAGCCAACATTCAGGAACAGCAAATCTCAGCTCAAGATGGGGGTTCTTCAAGGGACGTTAATAATGCTGTTGACCAAATGATCTTCACTGTGGAGATATATATGATATAGGCTCTACACTTCAGTTTGCATTAAAACTCAATGTAATCATCACAGAGGATTCTGCACTGCTTATCACAGTCTACCACATATTTTGATAAAACCAAAATTAATTTTTTAAAAGATTTATTTATTTGACAGAAAGAGATCACAAGTAGGCAGAGAGGCAGGCAGAGGGAGAGGAAGGGAAGCAGGCTCCTGGGTGAGCAGAAAGACCGATGTGGGGCTCGATCCCAGGACCCTGGGATCATGACCTGAGCTGAAGGCAGAGGCTTTAACCCACTGAGCCACCCAGGTGGCCCCCAAAATTAATTTTTAAATTAAACTATTTTCCTTATTAAAATGATGCCCAGAGCAAGGAGTAAGAAACCTTCAACTAGATGTATTATTGCAAGGGTTTCTTTTTTTAATTGGTCAATTTGGTACAATAAGAATTGGCAATTTAATTATTCCACAGAGACATATTCTAATTTTAGATGGGAAAATCATATATATCTTAAGTACCCACCTAATTAAACTTTCTTCATTTCCTAAAATTAACCTCCCACTGAGAAGGTGTTATGTTTCAAAGATTAGAATAATACATTTAAAAATGTAGGGTGGGCATCAAATTAAAACATTAATTCTAAAGTCTAGGGCTAACTCTGTCTTGTCTAGTAACAAGACAGTTACCATTAGCCAGTCTTCAGATATGTTCGTAAGAAGGATCTGGTTATGTAATTTTAAATTCACAATTAAACATGTGGGCCCTGGAGAAGACCCCAGGTGGTTTGCAGTGTTAAACAGCAGATTAAAGTCTACAAAACTAATTTCTTTACTTTAATCTTATTAGTGGTACAACAGCTGTCAACTGTAACCATCTCTGTGCAGCCTTTGAGACACAAACAAAATGTCTCAATATGTCAAATGGAGAAGAGTATTTATCAATCACTATGGTTAATTTGCAAAACAATTTTTTACCTTTATTGTCTTAGGGAAAGTTATTTACTTTTAGTAAACCTTGATCTAAAAATAGATATTTAGAATTATACTAAGAATCCTGCTTAGAAATAAGGAGTTACTAACAATGGGCTGTCTTCCAGATTTCACTTACAATGGCAAATACCATCTTTTTTTTTTTTTTAAGATTTTATTTATTTATTTGACAGAGAGAGAGATCACAAGTAGGCAGAGAGGAAGGCAGAGAGAAAGAGAGAGAGGGAAACAGACTCCCCGCTGAGTAGAGAGCCTGATGTGGGGCTCGATCCCAGGACCCTGAGATCATGATCTGAGCCAAAAGCAGCGGCTTACTCCACTGAGCCACTCAGGCACCCACAAATACCATCTTATTAACACTTCCTGAGGGCTATCATGTAGTGGACACAGGAGGTAGCATGTGGTTTCCAACTTCAGAATACCTCTATCAGTTACTGATGGCAAGTAAACACTATGAGAAATTTACTCCATGTGTGCCACCTGATTTAAGTTCTGAAAAGGATGTTTAAGGAAACAATGAAATGTTGGGTTTCTTTTTTCAACTTCATTGCTAGATCTTTCCTGAGCATTTACTCTTATACATACATATCGCTTTAAGTGGTTTTGGTTACTGTTTCCCAATTTCTGTTAGATCAGTTCCTCTTGTCCCTCTTTGACTCCTAGGTGGGGAAAATGATTCCGCAAGCATTTCCTATACCTACACCAACAAACCACCACCAAAACTCCTAAATTAAAAATCCCAAACCTATCAAGCAACATCTTCCCTACCAAAAGTCAAAAGCTAAACAACAAACATGTAACAATAACAACAAAAAAACCTCCAGCAACTCACAGGAATAATGACAGTAATTTTTTCTAATATATCAATGAAATGGTGCTTTATTTTTATTAAAATAGTGAGAGCTAAGTGTTCACGTAGCAGAAACAATAAGGCAATAAGGTATAGAAAAATGGACACCAGACCAGGATGCTCAGTTCTGGCTGCCCATATGATGATTGATGATAAATCATTTAGTCTTTTTAAGCCTCAGTTTCTTCATGTATACAAGTGATAATATTGGTGAAGATATGCCAAAGACTGTTAAATAAGTCTAATATATTTATAAAGCAGCTTTACTGCTCTTGTATTTCTGAAAATGCCAAGTGTTTTGCAGGGGTTTAGAGTACTCCTTTCCAAAAGTTCTCCCTCTCTTGTTCACCTTCTAGCCATGTGGATAAATCAAGTGCCAAGTACCTGGCAATAAAAGTGTGTTAAATGACTGAATTCCTCTTTGCATTTGGTAAGATAGTAGCAGCAATTAATAGATGAGTGAATAAAACTGATTATGACTTTTTTCTCCCCCAAATGTGAAAGAAATAAGGAATAAATACATATTACTCTTCACAGAATTGCCATTTGCCCAATTTGCTCATACCTAGATACTTCCGATATTATTCTAATGACATTAGGACATTTTTGGTCTAATAATACCAAATGTTTATAGCTCCCTAAGCACATCCTATTATTTCAGGCCTCCATGATCTTGCACATGCTGTGCTCTCGGCTCACTTATGAGGATTTGTTAATTTGGCAAACTCTGAATCTTTTTAAAAACCGAGTTCACATGTTATCACCTTCAGGTAAGACTCTGTGTCCTCCTCTGGCAGTTAATTACTCTATCCTTTGTGCTATTTATGTACTTAGTGCATACTTCTACAGTTTTACTTAGCACACTGTACTGAATTACATCATTCCCTGTTCAGCTCACCCCCTAACACAAGTGAGCCTCCCGAGGATATGGACAATGTCTTATTTATTTCTACAACTCTACTGCTCAGCACAATCGGGATTATATAAATTCTTTAGGTGAAACATAGAAATGTGTAATGACATATTTGGTTTTGAAAACAACTGGGAACACATGTATCTAATGGGTGTTTAACGTCATTTAATGACCCAAAGAATGTCACATACCTTGCAGTGGGCAGGACAATCCTGCATTCTGCCCCAAATGCCACTGGTGTCCTGTGCTAAAGCATGGCAATTCACAAAGCCCCTTTATACATATTAGCATTTCATTATCACAGTGACCCTGTAAGATAGGCATCTTTCCCCCATTTCCTAGATGAAAAATACTACAGCTAGTAAGGTTTTAAGAGACAGGTCTCACACCAAGTACTGGCAACGCTGGTATCTGAACCCTAATGCTCTTACACCAAGTCCCAGTTGACTTTAATCTGTTAGTGCATTATATTCCCTCTTTTCTAATTCGATATACAGGTATTTCTGGCTTGAGTTCCAAAACAAACCAAGTGGGAAGGTGACTACGTTTACAGAAATGAATTTTCGCCTAAGATACATTACATGTTAGACTATGGTAGTATTTGTAAAATATGATATAATCTTCATCCTCTGTAGGTGTTTTTCAAGAATTCAAGCCACAGAAGGTGACAAGAGAGTTGCAAAGTTAGGAAAGTGCTACATAATTTGTCATTCTGAAAGTGCTGAAGCGTGTTTTCAACAAGACTGCTGTGTTACACTGTCTAGAACACCAAAGGACTTGACTACAACTCCCCACTGATTGTTTAATGCTTTGACACTTTGCCCATAGAAATTCATCGTTGACTTGAAGAAAATTAATAAGAAAATTGGATTCACTTAGTAGAAATTAACTTTACCATCATCTTTGCTAGAATACATCATTTTGAAAGGTGAGGGATTTGTATTTACCTTAACTCAAATGCCAGTGCAGAGAACTATCCATATGCATCTTGATTTTCAGTAAAGCAATTGACCTGAAGCAATAGCTAGACTTGGTGAAAATAATTCAGGAGAAGGTAATAGTGTAAAGAAAACAGAGCCTCAGATAAGTTGTGAGTACTGTCCCAGGAGTGATTTAATATTGATAGTCCAGTTAAAGATTTTCTTGAGTAGATAGGTAACCAAAAATGTTTGACAAAACATTACTTGAGAGCTTTCTACTTAGGAAGCAAAAGCCTTAATGTAGACTGAACCATGAAAACAAAATTTTGAAACTGCTAATTTTATTAGAAAATGTGAATCCAGCAACTAAAGATGCAATTTTGGTAAAATCACCATCCCCTCCAGAATGAAGTCTTACATTTCTTAGTGGATGAGAGAGAGAGAGAGAGAGAGAGAGAAGCATAAGAGACGATGCAATGCTCCGAAGCTTGCATCACCTGCTTCAGTATGCCATGCTCTGGGGTAGATGTCGAATAATATGGAGATACTGCTTGGTTTCCCCTGAGAGAAACAAAACTGCAATCCCAAGAAAGGTTGCCCTGAAAAGATACAAGCCAGTGCTTTTAGTCCTTCTGTTACATATTATAAAATGACTTAACTAATGGAGAACAAATTGTCTTTTACAAATGTTCTTGCTCCTAGCAATTGAAACTGTGCCCTTAAAGGCATATTATTCTGTTCTTAAAGGTGTAATGAAGCTTTATTTTGGAGCACAGGATTAACGTTCTGAGCTGCATCACACTGCCAGGACTTGAGCGGGGGCAGGATAGCTGCTCGTGCAATCTTCTCACCTTCTGAACACTGCAGCCTCACCATCTCAACTGGCAACTGGTTTCCAATTTCAGAAAATAACTGGTGAAATGATTGAGTTTCTCAAGAACAAAGTTATCTTTATTAAAAAGTTGGAATATGGCCCATTATGATCCAGTTTGAGAGAGGAGGGTCTAAAGAAATAGATATTTCAGTTGTTTATAAATATAAGACAATGTTACTGGGATTCAAACTAAGTCCTAATTATCAAGTTAATGCTGAGGTAACCAACCAGGGACCCAAGGGTCACCAAGAAAGTTAACACTTAAGAGCTATGAAAAAAAATATGAGCAGTACTGTTATTTGTTCTTAAAGACCAATACATAATACATTCTCTTATCTTTGATTCTGAAGATAAGCTCCATACTCTAGAGTATATTACTTAAGTGAGTTTGCCTTAGAAACCAGGGATAATAGCAAGTTTAATCTACATTATTTTCTACACAGATTCTCCAAGTTAGGGTTAGTAGAGAAAAGGGAAGTTCAGCCTGTAGAAACATTTAATGTTCACAACGAACTATACCCTAGAGAACCTGCAGAGCGTGCTTTCTCTCTATTTCTACTTTATACTGTGGCCATTCATTCATTCATTATTGATTTGATTCTTTGTTTTAGAAAAACAAAGGAGGTCACAAGGAAGGTTCTATAACATAGTTAAGTATTTTCAAGCCAATCAAGAGTTTAAGAAATCTTCAATATTGGGACAACTGGGTGGCTCAGTCGGTTAAGCGTCTCTTGATTTCGGCTCAGGTCATGATCTCAGGGTCCTGGGATCCAGCCCTGTGTCAGGCTCCTCACTCAGACTCTAGGAGTCTGCTGGAGGGTTCTCTCTCTCACTCTCCCACTGCCCCTCCCCTCAAGCTTGGGTGCGAGCACACACTCTCTCTCCCAAATAAATAAATAAATCTTGAAAAAACCTTTATCACTTTTATTTAAAAGTATTAGGCTCTTTTGGTTTGAAGGGACAGAAATTCACTAAGAATATTTCAAGTAAAAAGAGGCATTTGCTATAAGGTTACTGGGAACTTCCCACGAATCCAGGAGAATATGAACTCCTAGACCTCAGGAGGGCAGGAACAATGCCAGCTCTGTAGACTGGACCCACTCTCATTTCCATCTCCCTTCTCTCTCCTGAAACAGTTCTGTTCTCCCTTTTTCCCAAATGGCCTTTTGTTGGCCCTGCTAAACTGAGAGCCCTGTAATGGCCATCCCAGAAGTTACTCTACATGATTTTTCAAATTCAAATACACTAGAAAAAAATGAGTTGGAGCTGTACAACTTTCCAACTGCAAATTCCTGAGAGAAGCCTGACTGGCTCAGTTTAACTTTCTGGGCTGAGTTTTAAGTCTGATATTGTTGGCTGGTCTATAGATTGGCTGCTGAATTCAAATGTCCACTTTTGGTTTAACCAGGTATGGCCACTGAGGGAGGCATCGCATGGCATAAGATGAGCTGCTAAGAAGAGGCCTGGGTGCAATGTTTAGAACAGGTGGTATTCACAACACCCAGAAAAACAAGGAGCCGACAAATATGAAGTGAATGTGACAAACCAGCCAGAGATGGAAGGATAATAAGGAGGGAAACTCATGGTAAAACTGGATGAACGGGGTCTGGACTGTGCTGCAAATTGAAGAGAAAGGCAAAGATGTAACAAATTTAACAAAACAAAACAACTACCCACTCCCACCAAAATGTAAAGTAAATAAGCCCCCAAAAGAACAGACAAGTGAGTCAAGAGACCAGAATAAGTAAGCTATAGTACACATGAGGGGAGGCATTTCAGGAAACTACGTTTACAGATACTGGATATTTAGCAAAACAGTACTTTTATGATGAGTTTGTGTATACCACCAGAGTGCCAGCCGTGCAAAGGTACACAGCAGGCTACTACTAACGATATTTAAAGTTTAATCCACCTCACTGTCTATGACCCTAAGTTCCCTGTGGACAGGGTCTGTTTTGAATGGCTCCTAGATGTGGCAATTCCGTTCCCATGTCCACACATGCATACAACTAAGGGGACTGCCAAGAAAATAGTTTTTCTCCTGGTTATTAGGATTGGAAGCCCTAGATCATTCACCTGCTTCTGGAATGCAAAGGGATATCTCTTTGCCATTATAAGATGAACTCCACCAGTCTCTATGCTGAATAACAAGACCAAGAAAGGGAACAGAAGCCTTTAGGGACAAAACCTCAGTAATCATGGGAAAGCAATTCTGAATGCTCTCTTTGCCATTGGGAATGAATAAACATGCTTTCAAAAGGGATATCATGGCTCTTTCAGGTTGCAGTCATGGTCCAAATATGATTGCTGCCAACCCTCATTCTGGTAGTGGGCCATAGGCATGGCTGCTAGTGACTGTGAGGAGTGAACAAGGTAATACAGGTGGAAGAGTGTCTGGCACGAGGACACACTCGGTAATATTAATTAAGGTCTGTCTCCTCACCAATAGAAAGGATCCGGTAAATGCAATACTGCCAAGTGGGTTTCATTTTATTTTACACTTAGGAGAATAAATTTGTGATATCTTATAAATGATCTTCCTAGGAAGCAAAACTCCACCTCATATCCTTCTAAATTCATTCCCTTTTATTATTATATTCAGTGACTACTGTTTTACCTGAGAAAGACTGGTTTATTAGAGGAAAAGGTCTATACTATGAAGAAGCAAAAAAGCAACTTAATTTGTTTGATCTGAATAAATAGGTAAACTTCATAAAGAACACAGCGGTCCGAAGGATCTGTTTTTCAACAAAGATTAAAATGGGGACAATCTTATATATACTGACATGCCCTGGTTCTAAAACTGTGATAAGGATGACCAAGAATTCAGTTCTAGCATTCCCATTTGGCTTTTTGAATAAGTAGCAGTACAGATACTTGACATAATTACAAGTACACAGAAATTTAAAGACAGAATTAAGAAAACTTCCTAAAGTCTAGCTAACAGAGTGGTCAATATCAAGAGGCCCCTATTTGGCTAAGCCCACAGAGTCAAATATTTAATGCAGTGCGTTCTTTTACTGCTTTATCTCCATGTATGGGGAAAAGAATTTATTCACATATCCAAATGATATTTATTAAGATGCCATGGTGATTTATAATAAATAGTAATAATGTTTTTATAATAATAAAAGTAATACATTTACTATGGTTTCCAGTACCAAGAAATTACAGTCTGTCTGTACAGAGATGGGGAGATGACAGTACAACAGATGGAATACTTGGCAAGACAGCACATTAATAAGATGCTAAATGGAACTACTTCCTAATATTTGGGGCATCAGTGATTTAGACGAAGACGCAGGTGTTCTACAGATCAACTTTAGGTCTGGCACAAAGTTTAAGAAAAAGACACTAAATTAGAGGTCAAGTCAGAATCCAAAAACGATCTTGACAGGTGAGGCTAAAATTGACCAGGATGAAGACTGGGCTTCAGACAAAAAACAAATGCCCAAGTAAAATGAGTATATTACAGCTCTTTAGAAGCCAAAGTGACACAGAGTGAGGGACTTAAAGCTCAGTAATTAAGTAGGGTCATGCAAAGTCCACCTCATAACAACTAAAACAAAACCCACCAATATGAGTTAAGTGCTTTTGTGGTACACGTACTTTGAATTCTCACAACAGCTAACAAGTCCTACACCACAGGGTAGTGTTACTGCTTAACCAAGGCTCCGTGAGAACACACAACTTGGCCCAAGGTCATATAACTAATAAGTGAAAAGCAGAGAATCTAAGCTCAGATGTGACTCCAGAGCCTGTGTATTTTCTTCTGTGCTATGCAGTCTGCATTGGTTCGTATCGATGAGACTACTTTTATATTAAAAAAAAAATTGAGTCCAGAGGGACAAAGAAGGAAGATAAGCAAGGCTGACAGAGAAGAAATGGCGGCCTGGTGAGTACTCCAATTGAAAACCTGGAGTGGCTTGGTGAGTTAACCATTTGGCCCCTTTGTTGTCTGTGAGTATCAAGAACTAAGGATACCAAGTAAGTAAGAGGCAACCTGGGAAGATTTAGCCCAGTGATTGCTTTTCATGGCCCAAAAGGTTTGCAGGTAACCATCTATTGCTGCCTGAAATGGTCTGGAGATGTGGAGTGCCACTGGGTGCCAACTCTCCCTTTTAGTATCATTGCTGCTCTGTAAATATATGATAAAAACACAACACAAAGCTTTGGTCACAGCAGATCTATCTTCTTATTTACATCACCCAGGGCATTCTCTATGCCCCAAGAAAATGACAGACCAACATTTATTTTCAAATATTAAAAGCTAAGTTAAATAACTGTTATTAGCCTAAACCAAAGAAAAGGCTAGAATATTTATTTATTCTTTTGTACTTGTCTTCTGCAATTTAAGTTAGCAGTACATTAATAGGAGGCTTCTCCAAAGTATATACCACATGAAATGAAAATCACCTTATTTAAGGCTGATCTTTCTTGGCACCAAAAACAATTTTATTGGAGCACATTTGTTAAGAAGGTTGATTTTGGAATATCACATCTTAATAAAGTCCTCTCAAGAATTCAAGGATTCAAGCAGTTATATGGGCTTTTCTGGTTCTAACAAAGGCAAAACAACCCACCAACGATTTCAGAAAGGTTTCACAAACTTAAATTTTCAGAAGTGGGTATAATTCTCAATTTTACATTTTAAAAAAATCTGCTGGAAGCAAATATTCACTCCCAGTAAGTTGCACAGCAAGAATTATAGGGAAACTGCTAAAGTACTACATAGAACAAAAAGGGAACGAGGCAGGGTGCTGAGAAAGGAGAAGCAGGGAGCTGGTCTCTCCACTGTCAGAGCTCAGGGCTGCAGGGCTGCAGGGGCAGTGAAATGCTAGGTCTCCAGTCATAGGTGAGCCATATAGTAACTGTCTAGATGAGCCACACGGTGAATATTCCCCGATAATGACTGACACTTCTCAAAACCTCTGCTGTTTATTATTGAGAAAAATTAATGCAGGATAGTAAAAAAACAAACAAACAAACAAATCAAAAAACAACAACAAACCCAGCCTCTCTGGGTAAGAGCCATGAAATGCCACAGGAAGCAGAGAACAAAATGAGCTAATGTGACAGGAGCTTCATAGAGTTGAGGGATGGGAGCTCATCAGGGTCAGAAGGGGAGGGCTTGGACAGGCTGAGAGCAAAGGAAGTCCCCAGGGACTATGGAAGTCTAAGGAGCAGGGCGGGGGGCGAGGGGTTGTATACAACGGTAACTGGAAGGAATATAAGAAAGAGCACTTTACATTAAGCCACTGCTCATGCCTACCAGAGTGCTCTGAGTCTATACTAATTCTCACAGAGCTGGGGCATGTCTCCTGCCCCTTTCTGAGTAAGCAGCATAATACTCTCATAGTCTTAATCTGTTAGCTCCGAGAAATGAGGCTAACTTAGAAAGTAGAGTCATGATCTTGATCAATGCTCAGGAGAAGAGAATCTTAGAGCTGCTGCTTGATGCCCAATGACCCGAGTAGAGCCCCACTCCTCAAGCAGTGCCTGGCTGAACACACAAATCTATTGGTCTAAGGTGAGATGAAGAAACAAACTCTCAGTCCTGGCACTGTGGTCAGCCGGCAGCCATCAGAGGCGCACTGGCCTGGACTCCCCGGATTCCAGGGCTCCTTGCCAACGTTGGTGTGCTAATTCTTGCTTAGGTCTTCTTAGGAACCATGGAAACCTCTTCTGTTCCCTAAATGATGGTACAGGTAAATACCAGAGCATGCTTTTTGCCACAATGACAAAAGTAGCTTTTGTGAAACAGGCATGTAGTTTGGCTTACCAGCCAGGGAACTCAGTGTCATGCGTGCAGAAACCTACCGGAAAACAAACAAACAAAAAAAGCAGAACAAAACAAAACAAGAAGCTGCAGGTACTTTTAAGATGAACAGTATGAATGATTAACAGTTATCGAAGCACTGTCCCAAAGAGTCAAAAGCCGGTTCCTTTCTTACCTCAAATTTATTGTTTCATTCTTTTCCTTCCCCTCTCTCTCCCAGTCAATTAACAAACACTGAGTGATGACAACATGCCGAACAGCATACTGTCAATAAATTCCATTTTGAAGAGGAACACCAACTCTCCCGGGTTAGAACCTGACTCAAAGGCTCTCTATACCTTCTTTTATTAATCTGCACTTTGTCAGCAGAGCAAAGGAACCCAAAGTAACTTCGGCATCAAACAGTTTGTACTTAGAAATGTCTCATTTCAAAAAGACAAAACTGTCTTAAGGCAGAGGCAAGACTATCACCTAGAAACCGTCAGCTCAGATTTATATAAAAAGAACTCTCACATGTATTTCACTTGATCACCACAGTAGAGGTGAATATGATGACCCCTGTTTAAAGGAAACTGATGCAACAAGAATAAGGCACTTGCCCAAATTCTCCCAGCTAGGAACCAACAGAAGTAAAACAGAATCCAGGTTCATCCGACTCCAAAGCCAGTGCTCTTTTTATTTTGCCAAAATGTCTCTCAAGAGGAAAGATAACATATTCTTGGAATTTCTTTTCTATAGTATCCAGTGGACAAATAAAGTACTCACTTATGTTGGGCTAACTAAATATTTAGGTTTTCTCAGTGATATAAGTGAACTTTTATCAAAACTTACTTAAACTCTAAATAAGAGTCTCCGCAAAATATCCAGGAATTGTGTATGCTATGTCTCTGGAATGTAATACTTCTGAAATAAAGCTGTCTGCTACTATATCCCAGGTGGCCAGGGCTCACCGAGTGACTGAAGAGAAGGGGAAAGCAGATCTTGGGTGGAAATCTTACACAGGATTCTTATGACAAAGAGCAGTTTGCAGTTAAAGACCAAACTGCAGTTCAGTCCCCAGCTATTTGGCTGGGACTCTCCACTACGGCAGTCTTGGCTTCAGACTGCTCTTCCGTTAGTTAGGGATTTCTTCAAATTTCACAGCTCAGGCTTTTGTTAATGTACTTACCTCTTCTAGTACCCAACACAGAAAGTAACCCTTCTGTTACTACTATTCAGCTCCGTGCAATTTATGCAAGCAGTACAGCTGCCCAGGAGTTCATCCAGTCTCCTTGTTTTAGGATCGAGAAGGTCACAGACCAAAGAGATTTCCTTTCTAAGGCTTTTTTGGCTCGATTTGAGTTTTGTAAGTGAAGTTGAGCTCCTCTGTTTTTCTCCCTAATGGGGGGTGTAAGCTTTTGCTATTCAAGCCTGAATATATATACAATTTTCTTATGGTCCTCCATATGGAAACCATAGGGCAGAAATGACTCACAAATGAAACGTGAAAGACAGATTAAAAAACTATACTTACTTAGGAGGAATTCGTGAAGCTGTGTTCACATTTGTGGTTGGGACTACTACTTGAAGAATGTGTTCAAGGGCTGTTAATCCACCAGCAACTTGAAATGCAATCTGATCTGCTACATTCTAGACAGAAACACAAACAGAAATCAGCCCAATTTCCCAGGCATAAAATTATCACCAAATAAAATATTTAGTGGTAGTGTCAAACATTGTGTTGGTTCCATTATTCTGCAAATATTTATTGAATGTTTACCCAGTGCTAGGAACAGTAGGTCAAAACTGGTGAACACATAAGACAGAATCGCTGTCCTCCATGAAGCTTAAAATTTAGTGGATGAGAGCAACACCAGTCAAAAACCATAAATAAAATAATTTCAATTATGATAAGTACCTTAAAGAAAAAGGAAAGGTGCTCTATAAGAATAATGGGGAACCGACTACACATTGGAGAAAGGGTCAGCACAGGCTTTTCTGGGAAAGTTGAGGCTTTGAAGCAGGCCAAAGAAAAGGGAAAGATTGAGCACTCTATGCAGAGGACAAAATCTTTTCACACAGAATTTTTAGCAATAAAGGACCACATCATTTTGTCATGTTAATTCCCACCTAACAAGACAAATGGACTGCCATAAAAACTTCCTGTCCTATTCCTTTTCAGTTGCAGAAGATAATCTAATATCTAACCATCCACATGTCTTTATTCACCACTTCAGCTATTTTAGGGAGGATATTAAGTTACCGTTTTAGAACTCAACCTATGATTCTTTCTTTCTAGAAATAATTTCTGGATTGTTTACAAATCTCATGAAGGGACCATCTCTGGGTTCTTTGCATTCCTGTGGCATGGGGAGAGGCCAGGGCCAATCTATGGTCCACTGTACTGTTGTTGTTGTTGTTGTTGTTTTTAAAAGATTTTATTTATTTATTTGATGGAGAGAGATCACAAGTAGGCAGAGAGGCAGGCAGATGGCGGGGGTGGGGGGTGGGGGGTGGGGGGGAGCAGGCTCCTTGCAAAGCAGAGAGCCTGATGCGGGACTTGATGCCAGGACTCTGAGATCATGACCTGAGCTGAAGGCAGAGGCTTAACCCACTGAACCACCCAGGCGCCCCACTGTACTGGTTTTTAACGCACACACAGAATCACTGCATCATATTCCGAAAAAAGTAGGCTAGCAACCTGTGATGGGCTACATTGTGTCTGTCTCCCTGCCCCCAAATTCTTAGGTTTAAGTCCAACCCCTAGTACCTCAGCATGTGACTGTTTTGAGGAGGTCTTTAAAGAAGCGATTTAGTTAAAATGAGACTGTTAGGGTAGGGCCGTAATCCGAATGACTGGTATCCTTCTAGGAGGAGGAAAAGACACCAGAGATCCAAGCGCATAGAGAGAAGGCTGTGTGAGGCAGAGAGAAACCTGCTATTTATAAACCAAGGAGAGACTGACCTCAGGAAAAACCAAACTTGCTAACATCTTGATCTAGGAATTCTTGCCTCCAGAATTGTAAGAAAATACATTTTTATTGTTTAAGTCGCTGGAGTCTGTGATACTTTGTTACGGCAGCCCCAGCATAAAAATGCACAACCCCCTTATTATGTCATCACCTTATGTTTCTTCTAATAGTATTTTACAATTCATGAAGCCTTGAAATATCTTTGACATACTTAAGTATTTTGGGGGGGGGATCCGGAGGGGAGGGATATGAATTATACACAGGCTCTGTCAAACATGTTTGCCTGATTCTTCTGATGTTCTAAGCACAACGCTCTGCTTGATATGGACTACTGATTACTGACCGGCTCTGGTATAGGTCTAGACTCTGGCAGTATAGTGCCTTAGTCATTCAATTACCTACTACATGCACAATAAAATACAGTTTGAGACTATAATAGGTTTATTGTGAATCCTAGACAGGAACTCATATTTTGAGGACAGATAATTTTCTTTGCAATAAAACTAACAATTAAAAAATTGAAAAACCCAGATGTATTCAGTAATATGAAACCATAATGCTGTTACCATTCTTTCTTCTTATGCTAGGATGTCAGTGTGATTAGAAAATGATAATAAATTTTGAAGATTTTATTTACTTTATTTATTTGAGAGAGACTGTGAGCATGAGCAGGTGGAGAAGAGGTGTGTGTGGGGGAGATGGATAAGTAGACTCCATGCTAAGCATGGAGCCCAACATGGGGCTCAATCTCAGGACCCTGAGATCATGAACCCAGCTAAAACCAAGAGTCAGATGTCTGAACTCTTGGTTTTGGCTCAGGTCATGATCTCAGGTCTTGAAATCAAGCCCAGCCTGGGGTTCCAAGCCCAATGAGGAGTCTGCCAGAGTTTCTTTCTCTCTCTCCCGCAGGCCCCTCCTACCAGTCACTCCCTCTCTCAAATAATAAATATTTTTAAAAAATTTGTATTAGCATATAACACAAAGAAAACGGCACTAATCATAACTGTGTAGCTAGATGCGGTATGACAAACTGAACATACCCTGTAACAACTCCAAAATAAAAAATGAATCTTTATAATATCCCATAATATCTTTGATACCCATCACATGAAGTCTCTCTCCTTCTTCCCCAAATGTAAAGAATCACAGACTCCCTTTGTCTTTTCAGTTCTATAAAAATGTAATCATACTTTACATATTCTATAGAATCTAGCTTTTCTTGCTCATTTTTTCCCCTAAGTTATCCTTACTGCTGTCTATACCAATATTTCATTCATTTTTTCCTTGTTAGAATATAGTATTCCTCTGTCTGATTATATACCTCAACTTATTTTTTTTTAACAGAAGAATTTACTTTATTCTAGTGTCTTTTTTCCCTCCTCCCACATTAATTTCACTTTTAACATTATAGGCTGAAGATGATTACTATCTTATTATCTTACTCAGCTTACTTAAATGTTTCACTGCTAACTGACATTTGGATTGTTTCCACTTTCAGACTCTGGAAGATGCTGTTTTAAACATTTTGGTACAAGTATTTGTGCAAATGTGACATGCAGTTGTGCTGCACTTATGCTTAAAAGTGGAATTCCTGGGTCACACAGTATATATACATGTTCAATTTTACTAGCTATGACCAAACAGCTTTCTAAGGCATTTGGAACAATTTGTGTACACAATACAGTGCAGTGATAATTTCAGTTATTCTACATTCACACCAAAATTGATTTTATCAGTTTTTTTTTACACTTCAGTCATGCTAATGGTGTGTGATGGCATTTCATTGAGGTTTTTATTTGCCTTTCCCTGATAATTAGTGGGATCGAACACCTTATATTTACTGAGTAGTTTTTTAAATTGAGGCACACTTTACAATTGCATGAAAGGCTCAGATCTTAAGCATACCATTCAAATAAATTTGAGATGCTTATCAAGACCCAAACACTGGGGCGCCTGGGTGACTCAGTGGGTTATGCCGCTACCTTCAGCTCAGGTCATGATCTCAGGGTCCCGGGATCGAGTCCTGCATTGAGCTCTCTGCTCGGCAGGGAGCCTGCTTCCCTTCCTCTCTCTCTGCCTGCCTCTCTGCTTACTTGTGATCTCTCTCTGTCAAATAAATACATAAAATCTTTAAAAAAAAAAAAAGACCCAAACACTTCCATCACCTTAGAAAGTTCCCTCATGCCACTTTTACAGTTGCTCCCCTCTTCTTGAAGCAACTACAGATTTGATTTACAGTACCACAGATGACACACCAAAAGCAAAAATAAATAAGTGGGACTACATTACACTAAAAAGCTTCTGTGCAGCAAAGGAAACCATCGACAAAATGAAAAGACCATCTACCAAATGGGGGAAAATATTTGCAAGTCACATTTCTGGTAAAATATATAAAGAACTCATACAACTCAACAGTAAGAACCACAAACAATCTGATTTAAAAAATG
Source organism: Mustela erminea (assembly GCF_009829155.1). Lineage (NCBI taxonomy): Eukaryota > Metazoa > Chordata > Mammalia > Carnivora > Mustelidae > Mustela > Mustela erminea. The sequence continues at coordinate 29,099,672 of NC_045618.1, forward strand.
GGAAGAGATAAATATACATTTTTTAAAAGACATACAAATGACTGAGAGGTACTTGAAAAGATGTTCAATTAACATCATGAATCATCAGGGAAATGAAAATCAAAATCACGAGATACATCTCACACCTGTTAGAATGGTATTATGAAAGAAAGAAAGAAAGAGAGAGGAAGAGAGGGCAGGCAGGAAGGAAAGAGGGAGAGAGGGAAGACGGAAGGAAAGAAGAAGGCTGGGAAGAAGGTAAGAGGGAGGGAGGGGAGGAGAGAGGGAAGACAGAAGAACTAGTGCTGGGGAGGATGGGGAGAAAAGGGAATCCTTACGCACTTCAGGTGGGAATATAAATTGGTACAGCCACTATGGAAAACTGTATATAGGTTCCTCAAAAAATTAAAAATATAAGTACCATATGATCCAGAAATTCCACTTCTGAGTATTTATCTGAAGCAAATCAAAACACTAATTTGAAAAGCTATATATACCCCTCTGTTCACTGCAGCATTGTTTATAATAAACAAGATGTGGGGGCAAACTAAGTGTCCAATGATAAGTAAAACCTCTACAGATGTGGTATATAGATACACAGACTATTACTTAGTCACAAAAAGAATAAAATTTTGCCATTTGTGACAAATGGGTAAACCTTGAGAGCATTATGCTAAGGGAAATAAGTCAGGCAGAGAAAAACATGTGGAATCTTAACAAACAACAACATTAACTCACAGATACAGAGAACGGAACAGTGGTTGCAGAGGCCGGGGTGTGGGGAAAGTGGGATGGGTGAAGAGGATCAAAAGGTAAAAAAAGAAACAAAATACAGGTTAGTTTTGTCTCTTGTAGAATTTCATATAAATGAGTTATATAGTTTGCGTGAATATTTTCTGGATTTAATTTGGTAGTGAATGGTCATCCTGCCAGCAACGTTTCTATTGCATCTGGTACCATGAAAACATATAAAGCATACGGAGTACAGCAGAGAACCACTGAGTCAAGATAGGGAAGTAAACACATACAAACACCTCCTTTTTTCTTATACTCAAAAGGAGTAGGGTATGTATTGCATGGAGCACTGGATGTGGTACATAAACAATGAATCTTAGAACACTGAAAAAATAAAATAAAATTTAAAAGTGAAGAAAAGAAGTAGGAATTATAGATAAAATATTTAATAATGTCAAAAATGCACAACCACCTTAAAAAATAAATGCAACATCTCTGTGAAGCAGGGATGGAAAAGCTCAAAGTAAAGCATAGGGCAAGAGTCCAAAAAGAATATTTGCCCTTCTAGACTTTTCCCTCTTTCTCAGCTTTCACACTGATTCAGCCTCTAAGTTCTGATTATTCCATTTCTGTTGGAGCTCTCAACTCTTGCCTACTCCTATCATGTCAGTTCAGACTTTCCAGCTCTCCTGCTAGAGGTACTGCAGCAATTACCTAACTAGTATCTTTGGATATGGGCTCAGCCCAAACAAGCCTATTCTCTGGAGTAGTATTTCCCAAGTATCCTAAGATAAAAGTTATTCCTTTCCTTTCCTTCCTTTGATTTTTACTCCACTGTAGACCAATACTTTTGTGAAATACAATACAAAAATAATACTGAACAAATGAGGGAAAAAATGTACAAAATAAGAAACCACATTTTAAAGTATTAGAGACAACAGACAAAAGTTATTCTGCCAATTTACTAAAACTTACTCTTGATTTGCGTATTTATCTCACCCTGTTGTAGTGACAGTGGCCCGGCACTGGACTGGGGATTCCCTTTCGAGTTGTCCTACTCTAGATGCCTATATGTGCAATGAGGATAATAATCTCCAGAGTAAATGTAATCATGCTACTTTTTGCTTAAAACGCTTGAATAAATTCTTCTTCACTATCTGCAGGAGGCTCAAATTCCTTAGCACAAATCTTCAGAATCTGATGCCCCATTAATAGCCTTCTTCCCTCCCATGCTCCTGCCTCTCCCTCAACCAAATTCCCAACCAGGCCCATTTTCTCTTTCATGCCTCTGTGCTGCATCTACTGTTCCACCTTCCCAGGTGGATGATCCTCCAGCATGTTATCTTTGTATTGCCCACTAAACTCAGAGCTTCCTGAGGTTAGGGACCTTGTCTGCTTCACCACAGCTTCGACACCGAGCAGAGGGGATTGCACTCAGTGAGTGCTCAATGGTTGTGAGTGACAGTTTTAAGAAAGACGGTAGATAAGGGTACTTGGACATGATTTGACAGTGAAAATACAGTCAATAACTTCTCTGCAGGTTAAAATCCTGCACTTGTTATGTGTATGCCTTGTAGAATCGTTTTTCATTATAAGTGAGCTTCATGACCAAAGAATAAAATTCAGTTTTTCGAGACTGAGCCTCCTTAATAGCCATTCAGGGAAGGTACAGCCATTTCAATGTAAAGCCTTCATATATTGATATCTCTTAGTTCAGAAACACAGTATGTTATACCTCAAGCCAAGCAGATGGACCAACTGATGCAATCTGTCCACAGGGAAATAAAGCAGCACCACGGCTGTTCTTGTAGACTTTTCCACAATGGGAGAGAACTGGGTCAACATTGCACAAGTGAAGGGGAAAAGGAATGAGTAAAAGCAGACCATTTTAATGTATACATCTACGTTTTAAAAACAAAACAAAACCCAAAGCCTTTTATGCAGTGCCAACAACATGGACGTGACCTCTTGAGAAACGTAAGATATAGGCTCTAACATGAAGCAGGAAGAAGTATGCCAGTGGCAGGAAGATAAAAGCCATTCAAAGCCAAATTCTTACTAATGTATTATCGAAAACTGAAGTTTTAATTTATCACTTGCAGCTATTCAAGGAGATAAACCAAAAAGCAAAACCAACTGTGAAATAAGAAAAATCTCACACATCTCCTTCTGGAGTCATGGTGGTTTCTGGTTATATGGACTTCAGCGCTGCACATGCAACAAGCCATTTCAGGATTCTCTTCCATAGAACTCAGCCCGATGGCAACCCTATTTAGGATCTTCCTACCTTCTCCTTCATCTCCAGTATCAACTTGTCTTCATCCTGTCATCTCTGCCCTACCTCAGGACCCCCTTCCATCTGTAAGCCCCGTAAGTGTGACAGCTGGCTCACCTCCTTGGCCCCAGTTCTAGCTTAGAACAGGCGCGGTGAGGGACGCCTGTGTGGCTCAGTTGGTTAAGCGGCTGCCTTCGGCTCAGGTCATGATCCCAACGTCCTGGGATCGAGTCCCACATCGGGCTCCTTGCTTGGCAGGAGCCTGCTTCTCCCTCTGCCTCTGCCTGCCACTCTGTCTGCCTGTGTTTGCTCTCTCTCTCTCTCTCTCTAACAAAAAAAAAAAAAAAAAAAGAACAGGCGCGGTGAATACCTGTGGGATGAGCGACTGAACGAAAGGATGAACAAAGGAAAAGACTTCTCTCAGAGGGCAAAAAATGCCTTGTGAGCTCTTAGAGGCAAATACAACACCCAGGCCCATGAGAAAGGAGGAAATTCCTTCACGCAGTGCAGATGAATAGCTTTTCCTCCTCTCCACACATAACAGTGGATGAACCGATCCTATGATAGCCTATGACATTTTCACCTCAGGCAGACAGAAAGGGAAAATCAATCTGGCTCAATGATGAGCTGCCCAAATGCTAAAATTGAGGAAGAAACCCACCTTCTTAAGCACATGGCATTATGAGCAAAGACAAAATGGAAATCACATTCACAAAACAATCCACAACCTCAAAGGATGCAGAGAGTCTCCCCTTTCCTCTTCCTCTCTGAGGCCACCACACTGACTTCTAGTGCTGCTCACTACTCTCTGTACTCATAGACATTTAACGCCGCAGTGGGAATGGAGGCTCCTCAAACACATTGTCTGGGAAAGACCCAGATCCAGTGTTTTTCACAAAGCCTTTCTGACAGCTTCAACTAAAGTGAAAGGTCTCTGCATTTAACTGCACTTCTTTTGGGGCCCTAATCACTTTCTCCTTTATCCCATACTTCCCTGTGTTCATGTGCCAGGCTGTAAAGCCTGAACTCTCCTACCTCTGCATTCTCAGTCAGAGTCAGGCACAGGATGCACACTGTAGGCACGGAGCAAAGTTTGTTTAATGACAGATAATATCTCATCTAGAAAGGTAACCTTTCCTTTTTCCCTTTACTCCTTATCCAAACACTCTATATTCAGACATGTGAAAACGGAGTTCTGATTTGAGTGAGGAAAAACTACCCCTACAGAGGAAATGTGTGGCTTTACTTAACGTACCTGGCATAACACCTTAATAGCTCTGCCTTCCTCTGCTCTCGCTGACTCTGAGAATGACAAGTGACTAATAGGATTAGTGGCTCCATTCTAATAACCCAGCTTAGCTGAAGGCCAGCAAAAAATGACAGCTTCAATCTGAATTACATGGCCTGGGAATCCATTCAATTATTAACTAGAGTAACTGTTATTGCCTCTCCCAATCAAAGAAGAGGCAGCTGTTAATCTTTGGTGGCCTACAAAGGCTGGTGGCCTTTGTACTTGACTTCTCTACAGACGCTAATTATGTTCTTTGTGATCACGGAGGAAGGCCTTCCTAGCCTTTTAGACAGAGGTGGCAGATGGGGAAAACTGTTTGCCTGTTCATTAGCAGGATAGGCTAGATTTGTTCTGAGCATCTGGTGGTACCTTGGGCCCTGTTTAGAGACAACACAAGCAGGTTTCAGGCAAGTCTATACATTTAGAACTCAATAGCCCAATTTATAGAGATGAGGAGATCCTGGAGTACATTTTTTTATGGTTATTTTTCCCACATGGAAAATTTTCCTAACACCAAAAGGACATTCCTCTACTATCTTCACCTGTTAGTGTTAGCTTAAAAGAAGCTAACATGATGAGCTGATAGTCCTTGTTCTATGATTTTTCCCTTCTGAGCCTTTTAATGTTGGTTTCTTCAAATTCCCATAATCTACATAAATGTCTAGGCTCAGCTTTTCAGCTGTACTCTCACACTTGAAAGGATTCAGGTGTTGGGGTCAAGAATATCACAAGGAAATCAGAAACTTAAGGACATGCGGTGCCAGAAAGAGTAAAATCAAAACATACCACTTGAAGGCTTGTGTAATAAGGTAAGTGGGGCTGAGAGAGGCTGGAAAAGCTCTCTCAAGATGACAGAAACAATTCCTTTGTAATGCTAATCAGAACGTGGACCCTTTGGAAGGCTCTCCCTAAGGGAGCTGAATTGTGCCATTTTTGACCTGGTTGGACTAAGTGAGATGAGGGCAGGGTGAGTGAGAGGGGGTAGTGTGGAAACTAAAGGATGAAAGCAGGACACAGGACCTCCTGTTCTCCCGTTTAAGCTGTTATGAGGTAGATGACCAAAGATTAGTGTACAGAGTTCACTACTGCAATCCAACAAAACTCACAATTAAAGTTATTCTCATCTCCCTCATCCTCACATGCTGTCATGCTGCCTCATGGCAGGCGCTGGCCAGGCCCAGCACTCACAGTCCTAGTGACAAATGCAATGCAGTGAGTGCCATAGCGCAGGGATGTACACAGAACCGTATGCCCACAAGGAAATGGTTCCTGTGACTAGTTCTTCAGGACACAGGGTCATCCATATGAATAGTTTCCTGAGTAACTATACTTATCACATAAAAAGACAAAAACCCAGAGTCAAGGACCTACATATAAGGCTCCTTGAACAACTGCTTTATTTGCCCCACCCTTCCCAAATTCCAGGCTACCTGCTGGTTTACAGCAGAACTTGAGGAGTCTGACTGAAGAAGTTCCTTTTCCCCCCGTTTCTGCATCTCAGGGGTCCTGGATATTCTAACACTTAGAGGCAAAAGGAACTTGGGACTGTGAGACCAAGGAAAATCTCTTTTGGCCAAGAATGTGATATGGACAAAAGTGAGTAACATGGACAAACTCCTTTAGGTCTAGCAGTAACCAGAGGGCAGGACCTGAGAGGCTCAGAGGCTCTTTTCCACCTCGATGACAAGGAAAGGGAGAGTGTTCCTACACCACTCTGTTCTCTCTCCATCATTATATTTATAGTTCTTGACTCATTTTTTAATTATATTTAATTATAGACTAGATCATACTGATTATCTATTTACTTAATCACAAAGCAGACTAGGAGCTCCTGGACAGCTGGAATTATGTTTATATAGAATCTAGGGGAAAAAGTAGGTTTGAGATTACTCAATCATTAAAAAAGAATGAGATCTTTCCATTTGCAAAACGAATGGACCTAGAGGGCATAATGCTAAGTGAAATAAGTCAGAGACAAAGACCATATATGACTTCACTCATATGTGGAATTAAAAAATCAGAACAAATGAACAAAGAAAAAAGTGACAAACAAAAAAACATACTCTTAGATACAGAGAATAAATTGATGGTTGCCAGAGGAGAGGTAGGTTGGAGGATGGATGGAATAGATAAAGGGGATTAAGAGTACACTTAAACTGATGAGCACTGAGCAATGTATAGAATTGTGAATCACTATATCGTACACCTTAAACTAATGTAACACTATATGCTAACTATGCTTCAATTAAAAATATTTAAAAAAAGAGTAGGCATTCAGCAAATGGCTGCTCAATCAAAAAAAATAAAGGTACAGTCTAGTTGCAAGGATTTTAACATCAGAAACTGTCCTAAGAGGAGAGAGAAAAATCCATCAAGCCTACAATGAGAAAGAAAAGGTGTAGAAACACCAATGTGCTTGGGGAAGTCAAGATAAAGGTACAAGTAAGCTAGAAAATGTGGAAGAGGTTAGTACTTCTTGCCTGTGTTGGCAAGGCAAGGCAAGGCAAGCCCAGCCTAGCCCAGCCCAGGCCAGCACAGCCCTGGTTTGAAGAAGACAAGCCCAGAGAGGTAAAGGCCAAAGCATCTTTGCTTACACACTGCCCTACTCGTGTTGGCCTTAGAGGAGTCACTTAAGTTCTTCCTCCTAGTAAGTGGCAGAGCTTGGCATGGAGTCTAGGCTTATCTGACTTCATATGATGGATCTACTCAAAGAATATTGTGGGAAAATCTGGCATATTATTATCGAAATTTGCTTGGCTCCTGGCATACTTATCACTAAACATCCCAATTTTATAAAATCTTAGTCTTTTTAAAAAATGAAAATTAAGTTAATTTTATTTTTTTTAAAGATTTTATTTATTTATTTCACAGAGAGAAAGAGAGAAAGAGAGAAAGAGAGATCACAAGCAGGCAGAGAGAGGGGGTGGGGAAGCAGGCTCCCCACTGAGCAGAGAGCCCTATGCGGGGCTCAATTCCAGGACTCTGAGATCATGACCTGAGCCAAAGGCAGGGACTTAACCCACTAAGCCACCCAGGTGCCCCCAAATTTAAAAATTACAAAGTTTAAAAATTTTTAAAGAAAATTTTATTTGGAAATTATTTAGATCTTTTATTATTTTAGATTATGTATTTTAGAAAAGTTTCAAGGACACTAGAGCATTCCTGTATACCTTAATCTAGCTTTCCCTCATGTTAAAATTTTACATAACCACTGTACATTTATCAAAACTAAGAAATCACATTAAAAAGTATACTGCTAACTAAACTCTAGACATTATTTGGCTTTCCCCTAGTTTTCCCACTGATGCTTTTTTCTGTTCACCATCAAGTCTAGAATACCACATTGAATTTAGCGCAACACTATTTTGAAGAGAAGGTGAAGTTACTTTTAGCATTAGAGGAAGTATCCTTAGCTCTCTTATATAAGAATTCACTAACAACTTAAAAAAAATTCTTGAAATAATCCAGACTCAGAGAATGTAAAGGAATGCCAAGTTTGACCATCACAAGTAAATAAGAAAGGAAATGAGAGCAAACTAGATTCTAAGGGACTGAAATACGAGTAGTTCTTTTAACTGGTGGTGCAGTTCTTGAGACTGTCAGGAAATGGGAAGTAATGTGCACACAGCAGGAGGGAAGCAGACCTTGAGTGAGGAGGGAGGGAATGTGGGACCAGGGTTAGAAAAGACTCCAGGTGGCCCAAGATGCACTCCCTCCACAGCTCCAGTCCCAAAAGACCATCAGTACACTTTTAGCTGGGGCAGACTTTCAAAACCCTTTCCTTCCCGAACGACAGTGAAGTCTCTGTAGGCTTGGCTTCTAACTTCAGCTCAGACATTGCTTCAGTCTTTTGAGTATGCCTTCTCCACTTGCACCCACGGTAGGATATTTATTGCAGGTTTTGTTGTTGTTTTCCCCAGAAGCAACTAGGTTAAAAGCCTTGTGACTGGGTACTAGGAAAGTTAAGAACTGATTTTAGAAATGAATCTGCTAAGGTCTGCTTTATTTAGTCCAGAGGAAATAAAAGGAGAGAAATGGCTAGTGACAGACAATGCTTTTTAAGAGCGATTATCTGGAGCCAGCACTCTGGTTGAGGCCTTCTTCTCTAGCATCTAAAAGGTATAGAGAGAAAACAGGAGACAAAGGCAGGGCAAAATCTGTTACTTAGGAGACTGATATAAAATGTGGCAAGGAAGGAGGGCAAAATAAGGAGTCCTTCAGATTTGGGACCTGAAGCTGATCATGTTAACTTATATTTCGGTTATGGAAGAAAACTGCTTAATCACACAGAACTTCTGTTCTCCATGACAATGTTGCAAATAGTACCTTCTTCTGTGGAGAATAGTGTGAAGGCTTTTTTCAGAATATCTGGTCTTTCTTCTTAATTTTAAAATCGTATGTTGACTGAAGAGTTAATGTTGCCCGCCTGAATTCTAACATTAGAGCTGCTCTGTGCTACCGCTTTTAGCTAGTAAGAATAGATAAGACCTCTAGTAAAGATGAACCAAAACGTTTAAAAGTCTGCTTATTCAAGGCAAATAAAACCCAGAAGAGTCTTTAAGTCTGGAGAACACCAGGCCATTACAGAATCTTTCTGCTTTATGAAAAAGAAAATAAATTCATTTTTCTTTAAAAGGATTACTCAAGTTCATTTGAAGGGAAATTTGATGATCAATTTTTATTTATACAAAGCCTTTAGTCAGAAGCCTGCAACCAGTTTTGCTTTTATTTTTTTTTATTTTTATTTATTTTTTTTTTTTTAAGATTTTATTTATTTATTTGACAGACAGAGATCACAAGTAGGCAGAGAGGCAGGCAGAGAGAGAGAGAGAGAAAGAGGGAAGCAGGCTTCCTGCGGAGCAGGGAGCCCGATGCGGGGCTCGATCCCAGGACTCTGAGATCATGACCCGAGCCGAAGGCAGCAGCCCAAACCACTGAGCCACCCAGGCGCCCCCCAGTTTTGCTTTTAAATCAGCATGCCAGTCCATATCCTTCCAAAATGATAAGTAAAGTCATCATCTGGTAAAGATCCTAAAAAGAATCTGTCCCTCTGAAGGCATTCGTGTGTGAACGTGAAATGGCACACAGTGCTAGACCTTTTTAGCAGAGAGTGGGAGAGGGAGGGATCTGAGAAGGATGTGCGGAAATAATGTACTGCATGGGGGAATCACATAAAAAGACCATTTAGGTTGCTAACTTCGTGATATAAAAGACTGCAAAATAATTCTTGCCCTGGCAGCTGTCGCCCAGAACAATTATTGTCCTCTAGACTGAGCTCCCTGTGGATACAAACTGTGTCTTAGTCACTGTTCGGTAACTGTCAGCATGGCCTCTGGAATAATTCTGCGAAGGTTTGAATCCCAACCTTTTCACACTTACTAGCTATATAACATCAGGCAAGTCACCTATCCCCTTGATTACATGCCCTCCCTCCTCTTGCTACCCACCATACTGTCATCAAACAAATACCAGCTCCTACCCCTATCTTTGTGACATCTCGAAATTGTACTAAAGCGTGATTTCTCACACAAATATCTCTGTTTTAGCTATGAGTCTACCTTTTTGCCTTATCAGTCTCAACTTTCATGTCATTTTCCTCCAACGGGCCTTCTCTGACCTCTACGTTGTAGTCAATCTTCCTGCTACATTCATGAGCACCTCTGCATTTCCTCAATCCTTTCCTCAAACACTCATTGCTCTTAATTGTAACTGCTTGTTGAATTGTCTAGAAGAACAGGGCCTCTTTCTGTCTTAATTACTGCTATTTCCTATGTGCTTGGTATGTTAAAAAAAAAATCTTCATTTGCTGAGCACATGTGTCCACGCCCCACGTATTCCAAGCACTGCCTTGCAGGTCATATCTTATAAAATATTCATGACAGTGTGAGGCGGACACAGTTGGGGAAATTAAAGCTCCAAGAAGATAAGTAACTTGTTTAAGATTACTTAACAAGTAAGAGCTGATCTAGGAATCAAATCCAGATATGTCTGACTTTAGAATCTCAGCTTTAATCATCACTCTGTATTGCCTCTCTGTGCAGCAGACACTGAAAAATAAAATTGTTTCACTGAACTAAAATGTCTGCAAAGTAGGGGTAATGAATGATAGAGCTAGTGTTGAGAAGTTTCCCTAGAAAGGATGATAGCATTACAGGCAAACCATAAACTTCTAGATTTAGGCGGGCTCTATATTGTTCTTGAGAGAGACCCCTGAAGCTTTGGAAAAGGGCCATTATTCAAGTAGTTAAAAATAAATGGAAAGAGACAGGAAAGAATTACAAAATATAAAAATTTTAGATGGAACTTGAAAATGATCTAACTTCCTTATGAAAGTTAAACATATTAGATGAGGCCAAGATGTGCCAAAATATAGTAAGGTAGCCTTTTTGGGTAGTTTGGCAAATATTATGTGCTCTATAATTTTACTAGATTTTTAATGGCATATTTTACAACTTATTGGCTTGGGTTTATATATGAACAAGCCTGTCATATCAATTCCCCAAACAAACTACCTAGTACCTAGAATATATAAGGAAATAGTTGGTGCTGTAGAAGCCCGAACCTAAAAAATGGATTTTGAATACTTTGGATTTTGAAGGGAACAATATAAATTATAAGGTTTTTTTGAGATAAAAAATTTATTTTCTAGTTTCCTCTGGTCCTTGACATAAATATAATAAACTTAGGATATGTTAAAGAAAGCAAGCACAACAAAATAATGAGTCATGGCTAGTACTCTAACACTCTAATACCAGTTTTCCCTCTGAATAGACTGTAATGTAGTCCCAGAACTAAGTGTTTCCTGGTATCACCAAATCTACCAAGTTGGCCATTTCTGAAAAGGACGCTACTTGGCCCACACAAGCATCTGTCTTGAGTATTTAGGCATTTGCTTGACTTAAGGCAAGGGATGGACTAAAGACAAAACAAAACTAAAACAACAAAACCCCACTGAATTTAATTAAACAAGCATTTATTGTCTGCCAGCTATGAACCTGGTGCTTGCTAAGTGGTAGAAATACAGAAGCAGAGAGGATCAGCATCTGCCCTCAAAGACCTCACATTCTATGGAGAAAGCTCTGAAAACAAGTTAGTGGTAAAAACAAACATAGCATGGTAAGTCCTATGTATGACATAGGTACGGGGTACACCTTGAGCTTACCTAGTAGGTACCTAACATGGTTGGATGGAGATCAGGGGAATGACAGGGAATACTTTCTGGAGGAGGGGACACCAGAGCTGAGTCTCAAAAAAACACGAAGCCATCCACGTTAAGTATTTGTTTATGTGATAAGGATGGAAATGTGTGTGTTGGGATGGGGGCAGTGTGAGGGTTGGGGGAAGCAAAAAAGTTGAGTGGGAGAGAGGTAGGGGGTGAGATGTATGGAGATAAGAGGGTGCAAGGGCCCATTCAAGGGATCATAACCCATTTAAAATGGTTAGAGTGTAACATGGGAGGGGAGAAGTATTGAGACATGATGACAGACGGGTAGAAAGAAAATATATTTTACAGGGGATCCTGTATACAAAAATATTAGAGAGTATGACTCTTATTCTAACACATCAGAGAGACACAAAACAGTTTAAAGGAGACAGTGACACACCCAGATTTTCACTTATGGAAGCTATAAGGACGATACAGTGGAGAGAGTTAAAACAAAGACCTCAAATAGGAGATCATCATATTCTGATTTAGAAATGAGCAGGAATCTCTTCTCAGCATTTGGCTAAGATCAAGTGTAGAAATGAGCAGGAACCCAGCACCATCAGTGACAATTCAAATAGAGAAGATAGATGGCTGGCTAGAAGCTATACATATACACAAGTAAAAGCTATAGGTTTGGCTATGGATTGGACGTGAGGAGAAAGGGGAGAGAGAAGAGCCAATTTACCAATCCTTTTGTATACATAAGGCATAAGGGATATGAACTGGTTTGGTACAGAATCATAGTTTCCTCCATGAAGCAGCTTAGAATCTAACTGGGTAAAGTAGGCATATAAAAAAAAAAATCCAATGATTTTCCAAGATAATGTCTAAGTACTAAATGAGTATGTGGCAGTCACAGAACCCAGGCTCATGCAGGGCAGGGCAAAAAGAGCTCTCATGACTCCTTTTCATAATGCCAAATGAAAAACACTTCAAAAAACCATTTTAACTTTTTAATATATAGCCTTGGTGACAGTAAACAGTAGCTCAAATTGGGTATTTGTATATAGGATTGAAAACTGGATATTTTACTGTATTTGTCATTAATTAGCCATTCTTGTTCAATATTAATTCCATGCAAAAGATAAAGAAGCAAAATATGGAGGAGGGGAAAGAAAGAGAACGTATGGTGCTTCTTCTAGGAAAGGCAATTTTTATTCTAATGGCTGTCATATATTGGTTGCCATATACTCTGAACAACAACAAAAAAAAATGCCTACTTTTCCTTCTCCTTAATTTGAATTTACAAAGATTGCATGTTCTCTGAAGGTTTTGTAGATATTGGTTTGACATCTCTTCTCTGAACACAGCACCAGGGTCTACATCACAGGCCACTAAAATCTGTATCAAAATTTAGAGAGTGGACCTGTTTGAAAACAAAACAGTTCAAAGAGGAGGCTAGACTCAGAGTGATTTTTGTGCGCCCTTGTGCTCATTTCCCAAGCCCTAGCCAGAATCTATAAGCTCAGAGGCAGTGCCTACTGAAGCTCTGAGAGCTATTAGCTATTCACAGACACCATTTTGTCTTCTCAGAATGTGTATTTTATTTTATTTTATTTTATTTTATTTTTAAAAAGATCTTATTTATTTATTTGTCAGAGAGAGAGAGAGAGAGAGCACAGACAGGCAGAGTGGTAAACAGAGGTAGAGGGAGAAGCTCCCCACAGAGCAAGGAGCCAGATGTTGGGACTCAATCCCTAGATGCTGGAATCATGACCGGAGCCGAAGGCAGGTGCTTAACTGGCTGAGCCACCCAGGCATCCCACAGAATATGCATTTTGTTAAGTAAACCTATTTCTGACAAGTCACCTCTTCTCTCATCTACCAAGAAATAGTTACTGTATTTCAGATGGCCAATGAGTTGCACTGCCAAACAGTCAGGAGACTGCAGCAGATATGCAGTTATGTTACTTTTTTTTTTTTTTTTTTTTAAAGAACAATACAATTTGATAGTAAGAACTATGGCTATTTCAAAGTAACCTGGCAAGTCAAAACCCTGAAAAACTTCTATACAACCTTAACACTTAATATACACAGTATGAATATATTTACATGAAGATGTGAGCCTAAATCAGGTAAATTAACTTGCATATTAAAAGCTGTACTTTAGGGGTGCCTTGGTGGCTCAGTGGGTTAAAACTTCTGTCTTTGGCTCAGGTATTGATCCCAGAGTGCTGGGATTGAGCCCTGCATCTGGTTCTCTGCTCAGCGGGGATCCTGCTTGCCTTTCTCTCTCTCTGCCTGCCTCTCTGCCTGCCTGTGATCTCTGTCAAATAAATAAATAAAATCTTTTAAAAAAAGCTGTACTTTATAATATGCTATCTGCCACTTTAAAAATTAATTTTTATAATCCTAGTATCTAACATAGTGCCTGGCACCAAGTAGGTACTAGTGATTTTTGTACTGATAAATCAGCTCCCAGCATACAGAAGGAATAAATCACAAGATAGAAGTCCCTAAATATATGAAATACCAAAATACACAAGCTGCAAAGGAGAACTATATTCTATATAGAGTCCTCTGCCCAATACACGTTATTGGTACCAGAATTTAACGTACTGTATGTACGTACAATGTATACATTGTAACCATTCAAAACTATTCTTTTTAAAAGGCAGAGGTCGAGCTCTGACATTGCCAGTGGTCACTGCGTACCATTCCCATATCTCCTCCTCCAGCCCTGAGCGGCGGGGTGGTAGAACATGCATAGAGAACAGCTCCCTGTGGCTATCAGTCTTCAGGTAGCACTGCTCTCCTCTTTTCTCTCTTCTAGCGTGTCTCATAATTTTTGTAATGAAATCCTTGGTTAAAATACCCCTTTTTTTTGAAGTAAATACTGACAGTAGTTACTATTTTCCTGAATGGATACCATCCGAGCCATTAATCAGGGCGTTAATACTGTCCGTGTACCAGTGCTCAACACTGCCATTCATTTATTCAACAACCATTTATCAGTGACCACTATGCTCTCATACTAGGTATTGGGGGCAGACAAAACAGACATGTCCGCACCTTTATGGAATTTAGAGTGTAGCATTCTAATTTGGTATAATTAGTTTCTATTCATGAATATGTAAGGATTATAAACTCAGTAAGATCAAGAAGTACCATGATGAATGCTTTTATCAGAAAGGACCTTTCAAATTGAGTTTATTGCTTTATGTTAACCAAAATATACAAAGTAATTTTTATTAGTTAATAAATCAAAATGATAAGAAGATCCCACCCTTAGTAATTCATTCCTGTCCCTGATGTTACAGTCAGGCATCAAAAGGACACATAAATGATACAACTTATACAGAGGGTATACAAGGGATACACAAAGCAGATACAAAGACCTCAGGAAAGCTGCACAGACTCATCAGATTTACCAAAACCCTCCTTCAAATTAGATAAGAAACTTATTGAATTTGTTTCTATGGCACTTGATACAAAGATAGTAGACAAGTCCAAAAAGTCCTCTATCAAATGGACTCAGCAGTCTAATGTGTCCCCAGATGCTAGGCTACCAATTCGTTTATCACTGATCTTGACTATAAGGCTGTTAATGTATTATTCATAAGTACATTATGCATTTTACTGCTTGTCTACAGAGATTTTAATTCAGAAAATGCTCTGTGCCGGCAAGAATTTAGTGTAAATGACACAGATAAAAAAATCATTTCATGTGTTTGACAAGTGATTTACATTTCTATTAATCAAAATAGACTATTAATGTATAGTAAAGCTTGTCATTCACATACATGGGCTTTTTTATTCTGAAAAATTCAAAATGCTTTGTGACTAATCTTCTAATAATTGTCTAAATCTATGAAGAACAATTTAGGTCAAGAAGTATAAACTGAACACACAAAATCCAAATTATGAGAGACAGAAAGAGAGAGAGAGATTAACCCCATATGATATCTTCTAATATGAATTTGGTGGAGAGATAGCTCTTTAATCACTGTGCAATCACTTATCATTGATGGTAAGTCAGTTAAAAGACTGTGATTTTAATTCTGTCAAAGCAACAGTTAGTCTTCAAACAATATAATAATTTTTAAGTTTTATTCTTGGTAGGATAAAGAATAAAGTGATAATATACAAATTACTACATCAGGAGCTCATTTAAACATATAACTTGTAACAAAATGTGCAAATCAAGACTGTACAGAGAAACAGATTATCTGAAACACACACAGAGTGAACTTCTGATTTTTATACTAATACAAGGTAGGAAATAAGTATTTCAATCACGAGTGTAAAAGTTAACAAAATGCTAGGGGGTATGGGAGGGTTAGGGAGTGATGACTAAAGGGTATGGAGTTTTCTTATGTGGTAATTAAAATGTTCTAACAATGATTATATTGATGGTTGCACAATTCTGTGAATATACTAAAAAACAGTAAATTGTAAACTTTAAAATAGGTGGATTTTATGTTATGTGAATTGTATCTTAATAAAGTGATTAAAAGTGCTAACAAATTGGTCTAAAAATACCACTTCTTGAAATACTGGTTTCTGAAACATTTACAGCAATCTTGAAATAGACTGAATAATTTAACTATCATGCAGCATTTACTCTAATAAAAGTGGCACAATGCTTTAAGTAAACATGATACATAAAATTCAAATTAGGACACTATTTTATAAAAATATTTTCTACTTTAGGGGTGCCTGGGTGGCTCAGTGGGTTAAAGCCTCTGCCTTTGGCTCAGATCATGATCCCAGGGTCCTGGGATAGAGCCCTGCATCGGTCTCTCTGCTCAGCAGGGAGCCTGCTTCCCCATCTCTCTGTCTCTGTGCCTGCCTCTCTGCCTACTTGTGATCTCTGTCTGTCAAATAAATAAATAAATCTTTAAAAAAATATTTTCTACTTTACTAAAGATTCAGACTCAGTTGACAGGACCAGAGTTATAAAGTCTTAAATATTAGATCAGAAATATATATTTGCACAAAATGAGGAAAACTTGGGAATCAGACAAAAGTCTCTGATGTTAGCTTGTATAGACTGACATGTTTCTCTCTCTCACAGAACATTTTAGTACATTTCCAAGACTGAGGCCATCGAAGTGCTCAGTTACTGGTTTCAGGATAGTCACTTTATGGGAATCTCATAGAACCAACCCATAATCAACAAAGAGACTCAGAATGATGTACTTCAGAAAATGTGATAATGTAAACAGCCTTAAGGATCCAAATTCCAAAGGCAATTAAACTACATTCAGGGACTCATTCGATAAACGTTTTTGGGGGGGTATCCATCCAATGCCAGTACTGAGGTGGGTCTGTATTAAGAAGACAGAGAACACCCCATAATTCTATGGTAGATGCTCTAATAGAAGTATGATCAGAGGGCTCTGAGAGCAGAGAAGAGGAGAAACTGCTATTTATTGTTTCTTTTTTAAGGAAATACATGCTTTATATATGAAAAATAACTACAGCATGTTATCAGCCATGCTAGAAAAGATGATATATTTTCCACTTCACTGTCTTAGTCAGTTTAAAAAAAAAAGGTGCATAAATCAACTATCAAAAATCCCCACAGTTCTATGTGATCAGGGTGAATTCACTTAACCTCTCCCACCTCAGTTTCTTCAGATATGTCATCAATTCCTAACTCTGTTAGGACTGAAATGACAGTCGGGACTTAAATAAGACTCTTTTATGTTAAATCATTGTTCGAAGTTCTTTCAAAACATCAACACAATTGTCAGTACACAAATCTTTTTTTTTTTTTGTATCAAGCTTTTATTTAAATTCTAGTTAGTTAACATACAGCATAATATTAATTTTGGGTGTATAATATAGTGATTTAACATTTGTAGTGCTCATCGCCACAAACCCCTCCTTGATCCCCATCTCCCACCTAGCCCATCCCCACCCACTTCGCTCCAGCGACCCTCAGTTTGTTCTCTATTGTTGAGTCTCTTATAGTTTGCCTCCCTCTTTTTTCCCTTTTCCTATGTTCATCTGTTTTCTTTTTTAATGTAATGGTCCAATTATTAAAATAGAAACTTTACCAGCATATCTATAAAAATTTCATAGCTTTGAAAGACAAAGCTTTTTTTTACATACTGTAAAAAAAGAACTTGTTTATAGTGAAAAACAAACAAACAAAACTCCAATATGTGAACAGCCGCTCATGCAACAGTGGCATGTTGTGCATGTGGACTGCGCTGGTGCGCCCTGTGAAGAATAAAGAGCCATGGTATGAGACCTCAAGGAGACCAGTGTCTATAAGGGGAGATAAAAGTCAGGACAAGCAGCTCTAAACTAAGGCAAAACTTGGCACTTGTCCTAAGAAAGATACAAAGGTATTTAGGGTTCTAAGAAGACAGGGGCACCTGAGTGGCTCATCCAACTCTTGATTTAGGCTCAAGTCATGATCTCAGGGCGGTGCATCCCAGGCCCTGTGCAGGGCCCCACGCTCAGCAGATACACTCTTGAGCTTCTCTCCCTCTTTCTCTGTTCCTTCCCCAGCTCCTGCACACACTCCCTCTCTCTCTCAAATAAATAAATCTTAAAAAAGAAAAAAAGGGAAGAAAGAAAAGAAAAGGCAGAGAGATCGATCATTACTTCTGGGAAAATATTTTCATTTTGGTTACTAGGCTTTTATGGGTGGTTTCATTAGAAATAAGACCAAAACAATCTGAGGGTTTTGAAGGGACGGGGGGTGGGAGGTTGGGGTACCAGGTGGTGGGTATTATAGAGGGCACGGATTGCATGGAGCACGGGGTGTGGTGCAAAAATAATGAATACTGTTATGCTGGAAATAAAAAAAAAAATAAAAAATAAATTAAATATTAAAAAAAAAAAAAAGAAAGAAGACCAACATATATATAAGTGAATGTTTTAAAATACATTATTTTTTAATACCTTACTGAATAGTTGTTTTTGCCTCTGCATTATCTTTGATAATCAGAAATAGGAAATGAGGATATTCCGATATTCTACTTAGAAATGTTCATTCTGTACTTTTGGGGATATTCTTTAACAGTTTCTGATGTCTTTCATCATTCATGTAGAAACTTGTCAATACATGAAGAGTATGTTCTTGAAATGAAACAAGCATTGGAGCCTAATTTTGAAAGATCTCAGGAATAAATATAAATGCCTCTGCTAGCTATAGGTTTATATGGAGGGAAGATTTTCTAAGAGACCTGGACCATTCAAACAAGCCATCACAGGCCTCTTAAATGATGAAAAATGAAACACTATTATTGGTCATAATAATATTGACTAAGCCTGTATATGACTATAAGGTGGTTTTATTTTTCGGAAAATTTTCTGTATGTATAAAATATAGGCATCCCTTATCTAGGCGCCTATTTTTGGGTTGAAATTTCTATCTGTACTTAATATACACTAATATTTTCTAGTTGAATTTTCTATTATATACTTAGAAAATATAGACATCCCTTACCAAGGTGGCTTTTTAAATGAATCACTATTAGAATTTTACCCTGGTAATGATTTTCAAGGCCAGATCAAATAATTTTATCTTTGTCTTATGATATCATTTGCCTCCTATGGTTTGTCTAATTTTTAAAATGTCTTTTATTTCTTTTTTTTTTTTTTTTTTAAGAGAGAGAGTGAGGGAGGACGGGGCAGAGGGAGAGAGAGAATCTTAAGCAGACCTCATGTCCAGTGCAGAGCCCAATGCAGAGCTTGATCTCACAACCCTGAGATTATGGCCTGAGCCTAAATCAAGAGTCGGACGTTTAATGGACTGAGCGACCCAGGTGCCCCTGACTTATCTAATTTTGAATCCTTAATCTAACATTATTCCTGTGGAGTAGTTTTGATTCATAGGAATAGTAATCTACTTAAAATCTTCACCTATTTCAACTCTTATTTTACCATTTCCAGCATAAGGCCCTTAGGATACCTTCACTTTCAGTTATATACCCTTCTCCTTTTTTGTTATCAGGAACTAAAGGGTTATATTTTTTCCTTTTCTGGTAAATTTTTAAAAAGTGTTTTAACACTGTCAATGGTTAATGAAACAACAGATGCATTTTCACAGCCTCTAGGCCCACCATTTTTACATAACCCATTCCTTCAGTATGAACTTACTTCCTCTGGCTGAAATAGATCCTTTAATTGATTTACTGAGGGCCTATATTAGTTCTAATTTCCTTTTTTTTTTTTTTTTGAGTGTCTGAAAACGTCTTCTCTGCCTTCATTCTTTTTTTTAAATTTTATTTATTTATTTGTCAGACAGAGATAACAAGTAGGCAGAGAGGCAGGCAGAGAGAGAGGAGGAAGCAGGCTCCCTGCTGAGCAGAGAGCCTGATGCGGGGCTCGATCCCAGGACCCTGAGATCATGACCTGAGCCAAAGCCAGAGGCTTTAATCCACTGAGCCACCCAGGCGCCCCTGCCTTCATTCTTGAATCATGTTTCAGTGGCATTAAATATCTGTTGTTATACATTCTGAAGATACTGCTCTGTTGTCCTTTGGCAACTCCTATTGCTGACAAGAAGTTTGCTATCAGTTTAACTACTTTTTAGGTAATCTGTCTTTACTCTGGTAGTCTTAAATTTCTTCTTCTTCTTCTTGATCTACATGTGTGAATTCATGCCCTTCTTTAATTCTTGAAAATTCTTAGATATTAAGTGTAAAATACTAACTTCACTTTTCTATCCATTCTCTCCTTCTACAACTCCCAGAAAAATGCTATGGACCCTCAGTCTACATTCTATATGACTTTTAAAAAATTTTTTATTTTATTTTTTTCCAGATTCATGGTTCATTCCAAGATTCATTGTTTATGCACCACATCCACTGCTCCATGCAATACGTGCCCTCCTTAATACACAACACCAGGTTCACCCTACCTCTCACCCCCCTCCCCTCCAAAACCCTTGGTTTGGTTTTCAGGGCTCACAGTCTCTCATGGTTTTAAGCCTTCTTTGACCCTTTTTATCTGTTTTTCTGCTGCATTTTGGGTATATTTTTTAATACTATTTCTCAAGCTACTGATTAATCATCTACTTCCAGTTTAGATTTTATCTTGTTGTTTATTTTTAATTTCAAATATTGTATTATTTCCTAGATTGTCAGTCCTTTTTCATATTACCTATTATTTCATTTCTGCTTAGGTGCTTTCATTATCTCCTTGAGCATATTACATATGTTCAAAAATCTTTTTCAGACAGTTCTATAAAACTAATGCCATCTTTTATAAATCATGATTCCATTTTAAAAGGTTGTTTCACAGCTGTATTTCCTAAAATTTGATTTATTCATGTCTGTAATTTTGGTTTGCAGGCACATTTGAGAGACAGGTTTTATTCAATCCTTTTCTTCCCTTATTTAGCAGCTTCACAGGTGCACCCAGGACTTCAGGTCCCATAAATGGCAATTCAGAGGTTAGAGCTGCAGCAATAACACTGAGAATACCATAGATTCAGTCACTGAGCAGGCAGGTGGTTTAGTTTAATTGTTGGTCATGAGGCACTGTGTTCTCTTCTCTACTAGGCCTGAAGCTTCCCACAAGCTGATGCACTAGGCAGTGGTCAACAGCAGTTTTTATTCAGCTTCCTATCATTAGTGGAAAAGTCCCTACCCCAAGCTCTGACCTTAGGTCATGAACATGGCTTTCTACAGGGCATCTACCTGGTTTTAGCCTGCAGGAACCCAATCCTTGTCATCACTGAGCCTCTGGACCAGCAGTACCATGGTACTATGGTTTCTGCTATTTTTACTTTGTGTTTCTAGTTATTCCACTTCTGGTCCACTAAAATCCCAACTTTGATTTTGACCTGGCTATGTCCTCTTAGTTTTCTTTTTTAAATAATTTTTTTCTTATTTTTATATATTTGAAGCAGAAGAGATATGCTAACATGCTTAAAGTTTCCCTATCTGAAAACCCTTGTTTCTCCCCTTGGTAAACACAGCACTTCATTCTTCTGTTTTTTGCCCCCATCATTCTCATCAACATTTATTTTCATCTTTGAAAGCTTGTCTTCTTTTGCTGAAATCAGTAAGCTTTTCCTTGAAGGACCAGATAGTAAATATTTTAACTTTTGTAGGCCAAGATGCAAAATTAAGGGCATTATGTAAAATGTAATCATTAGTAAACATAAAGGCCATTCTTAGTTTGTGGGCCATTAAAAAACTGGCAGTAGGCCAGCTTTGGTTCATGGACTGTAGCCTACCAGTCTCAATCTGTGGAGTAAATAATATTATTCCTCACCCCTCCACTCTAGAGATTATTACCCATTTCCATTGTTTCCTTCACTATATCAAGCTGATCCCAAAGCTCTATCGCTAGTCTAGATGCCTCTAGTTTTAATTGCAGTATAGTTAACAATTAGTTTCAGGTATACAATAAATACAGTGATTCAACAGTTCTACACATTACTCAGTGTCCATCATGATAAGTATCCTTTTATATAAATTTTTATATTTATTAGTTTCAGGTGTACAATTAATACAGTGATTCAACAGTTCTACACATTACTCAGTGTCCATCATGATAAGTATACTTTTAAATAAATTTTTAAAAAGATTTTATTTGTCAGAAAGAGTGAGAGCACGCGCACAAAGAGTGAGAATAGCAGGCAGAGCAAGAAGCAGGCTCCCCGCTGAACAAGAAGCCCGATGAGGGACTCAATTCCAGGACCCTGAGATCATGACCTGAGCCAAAGGCAGATGCTTAACTGACTGAGCCACCCAGGTGTAATAATAAGTCCTTTTTAACCCCTTCACCTGTTTTACCCACCTCTCCCACCTGCCACCTCCAGTAATCATCAATTTGTTCTCTGTAGTTGAGTCTGTTTCTTGATTTGTCACTTATTTCCCTTTTGTTCTTTGTTTCTTAAATTCCATATATGAGTGAAAACGTATGGTATCTGTCTCTCTCTGACCTATTTCACTTAGCATAAAATTCTCTAGATCCATCTATGTTGCTGTGAATGGCAAGATGTTTCTTTTTTATGGCAGAGTAATATTCCATTGTATGTGTATGTGTATGTATGTATATATACATATATCATACATTACATCTTCTTTATCTGTTCATCTATTGAAGGACACTTGGGGTGCTTCCATAGTTTGGCTATTGTAAATAATGCTGCAACAGACATAGGGATGCATAGATCTTTTTGAATTAGTATTTTTGTGTTCTTTGGGTAAATACCCAGTGCAATTACTAGATCACATGGTAATTCTGTTTTTAATTTTGTGAGATATCTCCATACTGTCTTCCACAGTGGCTGGCACCAGGCTATACATTCCCACCAACAGTTCATGGGAGTTCCTTTTTCTACACATCCTCACCAACACCTGTTGTTTCTTTTGTTTTTTACTTTAGCCATCGTGACAGGTGTGAAATGATATCTCATTGTGGATTTTGATTTTGATTTCCCTGATGATTAGTGACGCTGAGTATCTTTTTGTGTGCCTTTTAAGCCGTGTGTGTGTGTGTGTGTGTGTGTGCGTGTGTGTGTGTGTGTTGGAGGGTGGGGTACCATGTTTTTATGGTTTTCAACTAGGGATCTCCGTAGCATTTGGATGTCATACAAGCATATCATGTCCAAAATGAAATTTGTTACTTTTCTCTCTTATAGACCTGACCTTGAAAGCCACCATCATCTACTCTATTCTCAGCTTTTCCTTACTTCTCACAGACAGTATTGATTCTGTCTCTTACATACTTTCAAATGCATCTATTTCTTATCCCTACCACTATCAGCTTACTTTGGTCTGCCACCATCTCATTTCAATACCCAAAATAAATAAGCAAGGGGACAAAATAAGAAAGAAAGAGGGAGAAACCATGAAGAAAGTCTCTTAGCTATATGGAACAAACAAAAGGGGAGGTGAATGAGGGGATGGGGGAAATAGGTGATGGGGATTTAGGAGCGCACTTGTGATGAGCATGGGGGGTTTCAGGGAAGTGTGGAATCACTATATTGTACACTGTATGTTAACTTGGATTAAAATAAAAAATCAATGGGCGCCTGGGTGGCTCAGTGGGTTAAGCCGCTGCCTTCGGCTCAGGTCATGATCTCAGGGTCCTGGGATCGAGTCCCGCATCGGGCTCCCTGCTCAGCAGAGAGCCTGCTTCCCTCTCTCTCTCTCTGCCTGCCTCTCTGCCTACTTGTGATCTCTCTCTGTCAAATAAATAAATAAAATATTTAAAAAAAAATAAAATAAAAAATAAAAAATCAAGAAAAAATAGCCTCCTAAAATGCTTTCCTGCTACAGGCTTGGCTTCCTCTAATCTACTAACTACACTGCAGCTTGAAGGTTCTTTTCAAAGGAAGTAGCAAACCTAATCACTCCTTGTTTGAAATCTTTCAGTGGCTCCTGAAGTTTTTATCTGCCCCTTCATTTTCTGGCCCCTGATTATCTCTCCAGTCTCACTGCTTGCCACTCTCCATCATTGCAGTGTTTCAGTTGTGATGAATGGCTAGAGTACCACACATTCCTTTGTGCTTCTCTGGGTCTTTGCAAGTGCTATTCTCTCTGCCTGAAACACTGTTAAAAACTTTCTGTTCATCTGTGAAATCATGGCTGTAACTTAAAAGTCTTCTCTGATATTCAGAGAAGGATTATGAGAGTACATAGTACCTTGTATTTAGCTTTCATCTGTGACTAATTCAATAAGTATTGCTTAAGCACAGACAAAAATCTGTACTTTCATGAAAGTTATATTGCAGTTAGTGCAGAAAGTCATTGACAATATAAACAAATATGTTACATGGTGATTACAGAAAATAAAGTAGAGAAGAGTGGCTGTGGGCTGTGGAGGGAGAAGGGGTTGCAGTTTTAAATGGGGTGGTGAGAGAGGACCTGCCGAGAAGATGACATTTGAGTGTAGACCCAAAAGTGGTGAGGAATAAGCCTGCAGCTTTTCAGGAGAGAAGAGCGGATTTAAGGGCCTATGGCAGAGGAGTGTTTAAGTACAGGAGGTCCATGAGTCAAAAGCAGAGTGAGGGGGGAAAAGTGTCAGAGATAAAGTCAGAAATGTAATTGTGGGGTAAATTTATTGCTTTCTAGTCTACTGTAAGTACTTTAGCTTTTGCTCCAAGTATTCTGGGATGCCACTGGAATGGACTGAGTGGGGAAGTGATGTGATGTGACTTACGGATCACTCTGGATGCCATGTAGAGAACAGACTGAAAGTAGCAAGGATGAAAGCAAGAAGACCTGTTATCATGGCTTATTCTATCTTATTCTAACTGCCTCTTTACTTCTCTGTAGTCAGCTATTAGACCTAAGCAACTTGTGGGCGGGATCTGGTACACCATTTAGGCATTTATATTTGTTGGAAGAATGATCTACTTCCTAAGGATCTGCTCACATAGTTTTCAGGAATGCAGGAACATGCACTCATAAGAATATATTGCATAACAAACACTGTATGACTTTCAGTGGGAAGATGAAATATCCTTCCAAAGTACAAGATAGGACACACACAAAATGAAGTCTGCATCCATCAGCCAAGTGATATACCAGCTTTATGTTTTAATGTTCATATGACTTATTGGCTTTCAAAGACCAAGGGAATCCTACTCTCAGGTACCCTGTTTACTTTTCAGTCACTGTACTCTTTTGAAAGAGAAGTGGGCATTATCAACTTGTAACTCATGTACTGAGCATTTTAAACACATTTAGATAATCTTAATGTGGTCCAAGAATGAGAATATTTTAAAGGTATCATGAACTGGGTTCCACTGTCCAGAAAGATCTGTTCTAGAGACACCATGGCAAATTTATCAACCCCTTCATTGACATACTTACTTATGAGGATCCTGTTCTTCTTACATTTTTTTTTCCCAAAAACTGAAGGTGGTGAGAGTGTGTACCTGCACATGGTTTCTGAGTGTGCACCAAGGGAACTAGAGAGCATCTGTTTCCTGTGAATAGGCTATGTATCTGGAAATCATCACCATCATATGTTAATCATGTACCATGGTTCACAGAACAACTTTACAGTGCTGAGAAGAAGAAAAAGAAAAGGAAGGAAGGAAGGGAGAGACAGAGAGAGATGTGTAACAATGGGAGAAAATATCCAGAAACATATTTCTTGTAATCAAAGAATTTTAAAGTTGCATGTGATATATATATATATAATAAATATATAAATATATGCTATATTTAACCGAAACCAGAAAGCTGACCCTTGAACAACATGGGTTTGAGCTGAATGGATCCAATTATATAAGGATTTTTAAAATAAATATAGTACAGTACTGTAAATGTATTTTTCTTTCTTATAATTTTCTCAGTAACATTGTCTTTTCTCTAGTTTACTTTATTGTAAGAGTATAATATATGACACATACACAAGATCTGTGTTCATTGACTGTTTATGTTATCAGTAAGGCTTCCAGTCAATAGCGGGCTATTAGTAGTTAAGGTTTTGTGGACTCAAACATTATACATGAAAAAAAAAATTATACATGGGTTTTCAACTGCACAGGAGGTTGCACAGGAGGAGCTCCCCTAACTGCCACACTCTTCAAGATCAACTGTAGTTAAAAATCAGTTTTGGACTATATAGATAAAAGCTATTACTTAACTCGATATAACAGAAATTGAGGGTGGAAGTTTGCAAATCTCAGAATTAAAAAGTTGATTATGTTAGCCTTTAAGAATACTGGTTATTTCTCATGAATATTTGAGGGAAAGTTAAGGGCATAGAGATCCTAAATTAAAATGTGCTAGAAGAATCTACTTAAGTTGGTAGAGGAAATCAGAAGATCAAGCCACTTGGGATGAGATATCTGTTTTCCTTACTGGGCTGGAAAAACACTCCCTTTAAAAAATCTTCATGATACTGAAACTATGACTCTTACAGCTGTAGCGTATGAGAATGTGTGAAGACAGATCCAAAATTCTTGCTGGGGGAATTAAAGACAGTCACATTCAGATGCATACTTGAGCAAACAAGAAGCAAGATAAATACCAACCTGCTTTAGTCAGTATATCATAGTGATTAATAGCATGGACTCTGACAGGAAGCTATATGTTTTCAACTCCTGGTTCTCCACCTACTTGCTGTGGGAACTTGGACTACAGCCTCAGTTTCTTCCCTCGTAATATGGGGATAATAAAAGCAAGAGGGTTGCTATGAGGATTAACTTGTTCATATAGGTTAAAAATTTAGAATGGGGGGGGTGCCTGGGTGGCTCAGTGGGTTAAGCCGCTGCCTTTGGCTCAGGTCATGATCTCAGGGTCTGGGATCAAGTCCCGCATCAGGCTCTCTGCTCGGCAGGGAGCCTGCTTCCCTCTCTCTCTCTCTGCCTGCCTGTCTACTTGTGATCTCTGTCTGTCAAATGAACAGGAATGGGGGGCCCCCTGGGTGGCTCAGTGAGTTAAAGCTTCTGCCTTCGGCTCAGGTCATGATCCCAGGGTCCTGGGATCGAGCCCCGCAACGGGCTCTCTGCTCAGCAGGGAAACTGCTTCCTCCTTTCTCTCTGCCTGCTTCTCTGCCTACTTGTGATCTCTGTCTGTCAAATAAATAAATAAAATCTTTAAAAAAAAATTTAGAACGTTACCTGGCACAAAATAAGTGTTAATTATGATTATTAGTCTGTACCTACTTAATTATATTGCTTAGAGATATTTCCTATACTCTAGTATCTTCTGGCTCTGAGTAAAGACAGCCTTCAGCATCCCACAGAGAGCCAGTGGCCTATCTACCAATCTTCAGTACAGTCAATGAATTAGATGACTAGGTTGTGTTTATGTTCTTTTACTCAGCAGATTCCCTGTCCCTTTGGTATCTGTGTTTGTTAAACACGGATCATCAAAATCATCCCCTAACAACCATACACATCATCTCTGGGATGGAGAAGTTAGAACATAGGCTCTCTCTCACCTGTCACGCCCCACCGGGTACTCTCTACTTCCTTTGTCCTCATTCCAACTCCTATGGGCCCATCAGCTTTGGTCTAACTTTTGTTAGAGGATTTGCTCACATGAGGAATGGAGTGAAAAAGATCTTTTGGAAACCACGGCACAGTCTACAAATATAAGCATTATTAATAGCCTGGAGTTAGAGAAATGGCGTATCTATTCTGAGATTTTACCAACTTCTGATGCTGCCTGCTGAAAGCTTTCTAATTCATATTCTACTCCTCTGTAATTGTGCTTTGAGTCAATCAAAGGGGGGAAAAGTACATTTAAATTCTTTTTAAAGGATACAACCATTGTCTGGAACTCCTATAATGCTTGTCCTCTGTAGTCAAATAATAACCTAAAACTCCCCCTCTGCCATGACTACACAACTCTTCCAGCAGGGAGAGCTTCTGCAGTATGGTTCCAGAGACACATGTTAATTAAGTTCAAATCACTCTCCCAAATAGTTCCACTCAGAAAAGAGTTTTGCTACTCTTACTTATCTGCAAGAATCCTAGACTGGAGAGCTAAAAGAACTCTCAAAACAACTGGTACAGGGCGCCTGGGTAGCTCAGTGGGTTAAGCTGCTGCCTTCGGCTCAGGTCATGATCTCGGGGTCCTGGGATCGAGTCCCACATCGGGCTCTCTGCTCAGCAGGGAGCCTGCTTCCCTCTATCTCCCTCTCTGCCTGCCTCTCCGTCTGCTTGTGATCTCTCTCTGTCAAATAAATAAATAAAATCTTAAAAAACAAAACAAAACAAAACACAACTGCTACAGACATCAGGAAATACAAGTTAAAGGTTTTGTCATTCCCCAGGGCATACATCCAGGTAATGGGACAACTAAGGCTTATCATTTCAGGTACTACTCTTCCTCACCATAGACATGACTACACTGACAGTATATTAAACTCCATTAAGATAATTTTCTCATCACTTATTTTCCTCTTTGTTTACTCTATTTTTTTCCTTATAAGTCTTCAGGCTAATGTCGACTTTTTACTCATCTACTTATCATTTATTTTTTTACTGATTATTATTTTTATTGAGATATAATTGACACATAGCATTATATGACATTGTATATTACATATACAGTTTCAGCTACACTACAAAACAATTTGATATTTGTATATATTACAAAATGATCACCACATTAAGCTAACATCCATCACCATACACAGTTACAAATTTTTTCCTGTGATGAGAACTTTTAAGATCTATTCTTTTGGTAACTTTCAATATACAATACAGTATTATTAACTATAGTCTCATACATTTTTTTCAGTAAGTATCCTGAGGACCTATATCACTCACCAC
The DNA here is from genome assembly GCF_009829155.1 of Mustela erminea. NCBI lineage: Eukaryota > Metazoa > Chordata > Mammalia > Carnivora > Mustelidae > Mustela > Mustela erminea. Next base: position 29,128,320 of record NC_045618.1, read on the forward strand.
AGTCTCTAAATCAATCAAGGGGTTGAGTAAACATGGGTTTTCCAAAGGAGATGCATCTTGAATGTGGTCTTGGAGAAAGCAGGACACATAGATAAGGAGAGGAAATGGGGGCCTATGACAGAAACAATATCACAGAACACCTGGGTGGCTCAGTTGGTTAAGCATCAGCTCTTGATTTCGACTTGGGTCATGATCTCAAGGTGGTGAGATCAAGTCCTGCGTTGGGCTCTGAGCTGGGCATGGAACTTGCTTCAGATTCTCTCTCTCTCCCTCTGCCCCTCCCTGATGACCCCGCACCCAAAGAGAGAGGGAGAGAGTGAAGAAAAGAGTGTCATAAGGAAATGCAGTAAAAAGCATGGTGTAGCCACAATATAGAGGATGCTGTTCTGATCAACAAGTAATAATGCCTTTGGAGAGACAAGGAATGAAAAACAAGTGAGGGAGGCCATGAATGCTAGTATTCTAGATTAGCAATAAGGCGTCCTAAATTAAATAAGTCAGCATTTATTTAGCACCTACCATAGGCCAAACATTCTTCTTCACATTAATGACACATGGTTAAATAAAAGAGTCCCTACCTTTTAGGAGATTATATCTTAGTAGGGGGAGATAAACAAGAAAATCAGTATTGTATTATGTAGTAGAAGTGACAAGTTATAGTATGCAGCTATAACAAAGCTGGGTAGGGACGATAATAAAGTCAAACAGTAGACTAGATAAGGCTTCTGAAGGTGGATACTGAGATTTGTTTTGAAGAATGAGCAGAGGGTGGATTCAGGGAATGGGTGTTCCAGAAGAAATGGCATGTAGGCAGTCAGGAAGGAAGTGCACTGTTAAAAATTCAGTATGTCAATATTTATATACATATACATGATCTATGGACACAGCTCAAGCAATACTAAATTTATTTATATACTTCCCCACACCCCTGTTCAATAGGTGATTGTGTAAATGCCTGAAATTGAGAAACAGGCTTTAAATGGCTATAATAGTTGACATGGGCATAGTGCAAGCAAGGAGCTATCCCTCCTTTCTAGGAGCTCCTCCTCTGCCTACCTGTCAGCACTTTTTTTCCTGAACTCACTTGGAAAAGACAGGCAAGAATATCACCAACAGGAAACACATTCTACGTATGAGTTTCCATATTTCACTTTTGGAAGAGGGTCATTAACCAAAATAGTAGTATCATTTCCAAAGCTGGAATGGCTTCTCCTCCTCCTTCAGCCATCATCACTGTAAAACACTCTTTACAAAGACTAATTCAGAGCAATGTAGGGCAACTAGTATAAAAATTCTGTGTTATTCATCTTCTCATGCTGCAATTGGTCACTAATGTGAGCAGGCCTGACAGTTTGCAGATTAAAATGTAAACACCAAGATCGACTCAGTTATGTTGAGGCCAACCATTTCTGACAGTCTCTACAACATGATAAACACCGTCTGTCCACAGTTCCCCTGTATTTGAAAGTTACGACAAACATTTTGCTGAAATGTAAACAACTGACATCATGACTGGTGAAGCAGTGGGCTGCAAATTTATCTAAAATCGAGAAAACAAAGATCTTGTTTGACACTAGATAAACCATTAGTGGTCACCAAGGGAGCAGCTTTGGGAGGTCATAAGTGTTGTCATCAGTCTTCAAAAATATGCACCAAAGATATTGTCGCAATTTAGTTGAGGCAAGAGTAAGTAATATGAGAGACAAAAGAATTAAAAACCAGTAGGAAAAGGGTAAATTTTTCTCTTTACTCTTAAGGACAGTTTTTTATTAGAATAAAATTTAAAATCTTGTTAGCCTTAATTTTTGGTTTTGAAATGATTTTGGGTAGAAGAGTATGGAATAAAATGTATACTTCTTATTTTCTATAAAACTTAATGAATCTCATTCTTTCCATTCCTCAATTATATAAGAAAATTTGTTATTACTTCTTTGTAGTGTTTTCCTGAAGAGTTATGCAAATCCAGTGAATAAAAGTTACATAAGTCCAGTCCAGTTCTTATGAAGACATCAAGTTAGCTTATAAGATGGCACTGCAAGCCAAAGTCTATTATTTTACAATTATAAATAAGGTTAAGTTACATTTATATTTATAAATTACAGGTACATCTGCTTTCTGAAAGTTCACATTACGCCACTTCATGTTTATGAAAGCCCTACACTGGTACAGGTTTCTCCTGCTACCTGAAAGCAGAGCATTTTTTCTCCTATGAAACCTTTTGTAAGCTGAAATGGCATAAAGCAAAGAAGCAATTACCATTCTCTAAAAGAAAATCCTCTTCGGATCTCTTTCAGTTAGCAAAAACAGATACAATGTAGATCTTTTCATAAAAGTGAAGTGGGGTAATATGAACCTTTTGGAAGGTAGGAAATACTCTTCACTTTATGCCATTTTGGCTTAGGAAAGGTTGCATGAGAATGTTCTACTTTTGGACAGCATGGGAAACCTGGATAAATTAGAATATTGCTGACTTTTTATGTCAGTCCATAAATGTTTCTAACTCCCACATCTGCATTCCTAGGCTACATTCACTTACAGCTTAATGATGACTTCTAAACATGAAAGACAAATATATGAGAATTTCTAATTTCTAAGTATGTTTAAAAAAGTTAAAGAAATGGAATGGAGGTCTCTTCAAGACATAGTATCCAATCTACTAAATGAGTCCAAAACCAAGAACTTGGTTTCTTATAGTCCACAATTAAATTATTTCACATATTTAATATAAGGTATTCATATTATACTGTATGGCAAATTAAAATCTTAAGTTTTTTCTTTTTTTTTTTTAAATCTTAAGTTTTTTCTAATAGATTTATGGTTAATCTTCCATCATTCTACCAATAATCTGAATACATAAAACACACTGCAAAGACCTCTTTAAAAAAATAAGATTGGAGAAGGGAGAAAGTCTTACTATACAACTGAAAACAGAGGAATCTATATATTTTACCCTGATCACATCAGCTAAAATAACTGACAGAGCTTTAGTCTTATGATACCATTATTATTTTAAATCCAAACTGCCAGACTCACTTTGTAAAACATGCGATTATAAAATCAAAGACAAAAGCATGAATTTTTTACCTGGTCTAGCTCTTGCCACCGTTTGGCTCAGTCTTGTTTCTCATCGAATATGAGTTCTAGGTTCAGCCCTCTAAAATTTCTTTTAAGCTACCATGCATGTCTCTGAAAAGACCCAATACCAGGAAAAGAAGTCGCTCAACAATACTCTCCAGTCATAGCCTCGGGCTAACTCACTTTTTGACCCAATCTACTTGGCAATTTCCATATGCTTCTGTTCCTCCCAGGTACAGTCATGTTGCTTTTTCTTCTGTTTGTGCCCTTCCTTTGCCTTTTATATCAGTCAAGATGCTCAGCCCCATTTTTATACCTAAGAACCTGACCACATCAGAAGAGCCTTAGGTGAGCACTTTATAGTCTTGGTTTGGTTCACCCTAGGACCAGATTATTCTAACTTTTTCCTCCAACATTGTCCTGGACCTAAAGTCTAGAACTACAGAACATGCATGCTTGGGCTTAAATTCTCAGTGTATAGGAAAAAATCTCTAGCTACCAGTTTATAGAAAGAAATCCATACCCTTCATAAATTATCTATTTATTGATAGAGTTTAGAAATCTTTATAGGCAAGAAAATCCTCCTAATGCACAGTCTACAATTTTGGCCTATTTTTCCTTCAATCCTCAAAGAAATTGCAATTGTGCATCTTATACCTTTTACAAAAACCTTTTATATGTACACAGTTCATAAGTTTACTCTTTACCATTTTCCCAGTTAACTGAATAATATAAATCACTCATTAATTTTGTGGTTTCTTCAGTAAGTCTTTGTTGAGTTTCTGCTAATAGGTCAGACACAGGGCTGGGTTCTAGGGACACAGAGACAAGAGGCCCCCCAAAGACTACAATCCTGTAGGAAGACAAACAAACTAAGTGCCAGCTTGCTTAGTTGGTTGAGCAACCAACTCTAGGTTTTGGGTCAGGTCATGATCTCTGGGTCATGGGATCAAGCCCCACATTGTGCTCCGTGCTCAGTGGGGAGCCTGCTTGGGATTCTCTTCCTCTCTCCTTCGGGTCCTCTCCCTCCAACTCACTCTCAAGCTCTCTCTCTGCAGAAATACATAAATTAATTAAAAAGAAGAGAAGACAATCTGATGAAGTACTGTTGTAAAGTACTGGCTGTATCTCAAAATTTTCAGTGGAGGTTTTTATTTAGTGAGTCTGTGGTAGGCCCGAAGAATTTTTTAAAAAAATTTTGTGATTAAAAAAAAATTTCAAACACAGTAGTCATCTGTATTTAGTTTAACAAAATTCCCAGGGCACCTGGGTGGCTCAGTCAATTGAGCATCTGGCTCTTGATTTCAGTTTGGGTCATGATCTCGAGGTCCAGAGATTGAGCCCCATACTGGGCTCTGTGCTCAGCGGGGAGACTGCTTGAGGATTCTCTCTCCTTCTCCCCCCACTTGTGCATGCTCTCTTTCTAAAATAAAAAAGAAAATTCCTAAGTAATTCTGAGACACAGAGTTGAGAACCACTACAATGCACTAATGAGAAGGACTATGAGAGAGGTAAACATGAATGGATGGGATTATAAAAGAAGAGCAGCTCATTCTGTGTGATGACAGACAAGGTGTATGAGTATATGGATACAGAAGGGGCAGCCTGCTTGGGAAAGCTTCTAGAGGATATGACACATAAGCTGGTCTTTTAATAACGAGATTACCAATCAGAAAAATGGAGGATCTACCATGGGCATTTTAAGCTTACTTAACAGTAACACTGCTACAGCCCCTTTTCCTGAAGCTCTCCTCTTGGCTCAGCTAGAATTCCCAGTGGAGAAGAAACTACACGTCTCCTTAGTTGAATAGCACTTTATATGCTTTAGGAGTTTACCCTATTATGGGGATCTTGAAAGACAAGGAATGAAGAAAAGATTCTCATAAAAGCCTGGATGCAACAGTGCATTTTGTAATTTTACTTCTAGAAATGTGTCCTATAGAAATACTCATGCAAGTATTCAGCAAGGTATATAGATCATAATTTTATTCAACCAACTTCGCATTTTACTAATATTCTGTGTTCTAGAAAAAATTTAAGAGCATAAGGTAAAAATCAAGAATAGCTTTTCTTCTTTTGGAATTGTAGTGACAAAAATATCAACTTAAGGATGGAGTATGTGAGAATTCAAGGTAACCAATTAAAAGGATTATCAAACAAAACATTTTCAGAAACTGTGGCCTAGCAAGATGGTGTGTCTGTCTCTCTCATTTACATCTGGATACTTCCCATAATAATAGGCAAAACTTAATGTAAAGAGGAACACATGTCTTTACCTGCATGATGGAAACGTGCTCAAGCAGACACACTATAGAAATGAATTTAAAATCTTTGATTCTAGACCTAACAGTTTATCATGTCCATCATGACTATGCAGTCCTCTTCTGCTAAGAGGATAGGAAATTCTATTTTAATTTATGTTGTTAAGGCCTTTTCAGATTTGAAGCATCAGCATAGTGCATCCCCAACATCCTACAAATAAGGGAATGGGAGAGTCAGCTAAATAGCTACTAAGGTTACTTAACTTCTAACATTCTGTAACATCCAATAATTTCTAAAAATAGGAAAGTACCTTGTAGACTCAATCTATACTTGTCAAATATTATCAACCACTCTGTAAGTTTATATCATGAAAGGAAAATACATTCCCTACGCTATGGAGACTACTTCTATTTTTTTTTTTCAGAAGGTTTTAACTCCTTTTGTGAATATGACATTGAAAAGCTGAATATCTCATTCATGCAGTATACTTAGTTGTCAAGTAAAAATGTCTTAAAAATATTTTTGACTCTTAGCTCAACTACGTACTATGTGATCTTGGCCAAATAAGTTAATCTCTCTGTGTTACAATGTCTTTTTTATTTTAATTATTTATTTATTGTTTGTTTTTTCCGTCTTTATTTTTTAAATGGGAAAAACATTATAGAGTTACTCAAATGAGTTTACAAAACAACATTAAAAAGTGTTACAAGAGTAGATATTCAATAAATTCTAGAGTTTTGTTGTTGTTCACTGACATTTTCCAATCTTAAAATGCTTAATATATTAATAATGTAATTTATGTATTTTATGTAATTTAATTATATATAAAAATATATATAAATATATAAAAAATATATATATTAAATATAATGTATTTTATGTAATTTATTTATGTAATTTATGTAATTTTTGTTTTGTCAAGGATGAGCATAAATGGGCTCTTGTAATCCACGGAAAGGCATAATAATCAGTATAATATGAAACTCTTTAATAGATCTCCATATAGCCAAAATGATGGAATAATAGACATTCTTCATTTCCTCAGTAAAACTTGTAGATTTGGTGCCTATATCCCAGGGAGCATTCTTGCCTCTGAGTGTTACCTTGAGTAAGTTGTATCTGTTACCAGACAAGTTTATGTCAATTGACTATTTACTAAATTATGTAATTTAACTAAATGTCAAGTAAACTAATGAAAAATTAGAAAAAAAGTTTCTATAAAAACTAAGTTGAATGCTTTAGAAAGATTCAACAATAGCAGTTACTATACAAAACTGTGAGCAAATTAGGTATAAGTTATACAAGTTTAATGGTGGAGGAAAAATGTAAAAATCTACAGGATGATTATGAACTTGAATTATTCTGTACTTAAAAGAACCCTGAAAATGGAATTTTTAGCTATGATAGGTATTACTTGTTTAAGTATAACTAACTACTGGAATCCCAAAGAAGACAACTATTCATAAAGAAAAGCCTTGCCCCTACATCAGAAGATTGGCAAATGAATATACATTTTAAAAAGTTTTATGTTAAAACAAGTATCAAAAGTATTTAGGTGATTTTTCATGATTTTCTTGGTTTGACTTTTGGGCAACTGACCAAACTACTAATACCAATTATACTGGCTAAGAAGGTTACTATTTTTTAAAATTTTATTAACATATAATGTATTATTTGCTTCAGGGGTACAGGTCTGTGAATCATCAGTCTTACACAACTAATAGCACTCACCATAGCACATACCCTCCCCAATGTTCATAACCTAGCCACTCTCCATAAGGTCCATAACCTCCCCTTCCACCCCTGACAACCTTCAGTTTGTTTCCTGAGATTAAGAGTCTCTTATGGTTTATCTCCCTCCTTGGTCCCATCTTGTTTCATTTTTTTCCTTCCCTTCCCCCAACAACCCCCACTCTGCCTCTCAAATTCCTCATATCAAAGAGATCATACGATAATTGTCTTTCTTTGATTTACTTATTTCCCTTAGCATAATACTCTCTAATTCCATCCACGTCATTGCAAATGGCAAGTTTTTTTTATGGCTGCATAGTATTCCATTGTATACCTATACCACCTCTTCATTATCCATCCATCTGTTGATGGACATCTAGGATCTTTCCATAGTTTGGCTACTGTGGACATTGCTGCTATAAACAATTGGGTGCACCTGCTCCTTTGGATCACTACATTTGTGTCTTTAGGGTAAATACCCAGTAATACAATTGCTGGGTTGTAGGGTGGCTCTACTTTCAACTTTTTTGAGGAAGCTCCATGCTGTTTTCCAGAGTGGCTGCACAAGCCTACATTCCCACTAACAGTGTAGGAGGGCTCTCCTTTCTCCACATCCTCGCCAATATCTGCCATTCCCTGACTTGCCATTCTGACTGGTGTGAGGTGGTATCTCACTGTGGTTTTGATTTGTATTTCCCGGATTCTGAGGTTACTATGTGTTTTTTTTTTTAACATGTCTGAAGGATTATCTGGGCTTTTCTTAAAAAAATCAAAATTTCAGTTTCACATCTAGTAAATCTATCCTGGAAAATAAGCCCAAGTCCATAATGACATATGTACAGGGATGGTCACTGAAGCATTTTTGAAAAAGCTAAATCTCCCAAACAATCCAAACAAATGTCTATCAATAGGAAAATAGTTGTAGGAATAAAGGAAATAGGAAAATACTAGTACAACTAATCCATGAAATACTATGCAGTTTTGAAAAAAACTGCCAACATTAAGTAAAAGAGGAATTTCCTTTTCATTATATTCCCTTTAGGAAGATAGTTTAATTTTTTAAGCCACTTCTTTTAAATTAAAAAAATAAACCCGGGGGAAATTGGAAGGGGAGGTGAACCATGAGAGACTATGGACTCTGAAAAACAATCTGAGGATTTTGAAGGGGCGGGGGGTGGGAGGTCGGGGTACCAGGTGGTGGGTATTATAGAGGGCACAGATTGCATGGAGCACTGGGTGTGGTGCAAAAATAATGAATACTGTTATGCTGAAAATAAATAAAAAAATAAAAAAAAACCTGGTTAATTAAAAGCGAATTAGGTAGCTCTTAATACCGATATGGAAAGCTTTATAGTTTGATTTTTAAAAAAGATTTTATTTCTTTATTTGACAGACAGAGATCACAAGTAGGCAGAGAGGCAGGCAGAAGAGAGGGGGAGGCAGGCTCCCCACTGAGCAGAGAGCCCGATGCAGGGCTTGATCCCAGTACCCTGAAATCATGACCTGAGCTGAAGGCAGAGGCTTTAACTCACTGAGCCACCCAAGTGCTTGCTCCTAGTTTGATATTTTTAATAAGAAAAAAGGTATGTTTATTAATACAGGAAAATATACAGACAAAACAGAGGGAAAGATACTTTCCATACTGTTAATAGCTGGTATGTCTGAGGAGAAGGACGAGGAGGGGAAAGTGGGGTTGATTTCACTTTTCCTATTTATGTATTTCTATATTGCTTTATTTTTTATAATTAAAGTATATTAAAGATCATTTTTCCTTTAAGAAAGGCTTTGTGAATCGAATGATCCCCTAAGCAGAGGATTAGCTAAATAAATTATACTATTCCCATACTACAGAATATTGTGTGGTCCTTAAAATCATATTCATCAGAAATAATGAGAGAATGTTTAAGTGTTACATATTTCCTACAACACACATCAGTTTAAAAAATAAAGCTAAAATATTTTATTTTAAAATTACATATACTTTAATACATATGCTTTGTTTGAAACATTGTTGGTTGCCACTCTTAGGACTTCTGAAAGTCATAAGTAGAAAGGAGCTGCAATAATCAACTTTATATTTTCTGACAACAATTCTCTATCCATCCCAGGCCATTAACGGAGGAAAATCAATGCAATCAACTCATACCTACTGGAGATTTGTATAGATTTGCTCCTCTCCCCTTCTCCCTACATGATGGTTTATTTTTGTTCTTTTTAGGGAAATTCAATTAACAATATTAGTCTCCTCCTCTGTCAATGATGAACACCATTGAGATTCTCCCTCACCACCTTAAGACATGTATGATGGGCTTACTGATTCCCTGACTTGCTAGTTAACAGGAGAATTACTGCCCACTCCTATAAATGACTTTATATGCTTCTTGTCATAAACACAGTGACAGCTCCTGAAATCAATCTTTCATGACCTTATTGATTAGGACACTTAGAAATAATGAGACTTCACCAGTGGCAGAGTAATGCTTGGAAAAAGAAAAAAATACTCCAATGAGGGCTTGCCTATTAACACTGCCAAATTTATCTTCCCATTGCCCCTTTCCTATTATAGACATTCACCTAGAAATATATATGATAAAAGTTAATAATCAATTTTGTGGTTCATATGTTTTTTCCTTAATACTGCTTATAACATATTTTAAATGAACAAAGTAGACATAAAAACAATTTTTGATCACTGTCTTCCAATGCTGATAAAGATCAGTATATAATTTCTAAATAAGGGGAACACCTGGATTTCTCTGAGAATGATTACAAGATAAAAGCCATTGAGGAAAAATCTGAGCATTATAAGGCAGATGTTTTAAAACCTGTTTTGCTGATCTCAATATTTTCTGCTTATATGATGTGCTTAAAGAAAAACAAATAATTTGAACTGGACAGAACCATAAAGATCTCCTAATTCAAACTACTTCTCTTATTATAAACAAAGTAGAGCCTAGGGAAGGGAATTCACTTGTCTATGGTTATATCTAAACAAAGCTAGCTTTAGAATACAGAACTCATCTGATGAGATGTTTTATGATTTTCCACAAAGTAAGATGAGTAGATAGAGCTGATTATCTAGTTCATGAAAAAGGAAGAATTTTATGTCTTTTGCCTGTGGTATAAGTTTCAGGGTATCCAGGATGGCATTAGGAACCACAAACATGCTTATAGACAAGAATTGTACTCCTTGTACAGTATAGATGCTCAGTAAAACAAGCATACCTCTGAAAAATGTTTCTATGGATAACATTTTCCTGGAATGCCTCTTGGTTTTTAATACTCAAAATTCATAAAACACACTTATTTCTAAATACAAAGTTTTTCAGTAGATATGTATACAGAAAAATTTATATGTACCCCAAACCAGTACATTTTAAATACAGAAGAACACAACCTGAATTATACTCTGAACAGAACTTGCAGAATGTCAGGATTACATGTGAACAGTTTGAAAAAAAATGCACTGTCAACAAAGGGGATGTGTAATATGCTATTGTGTGCAAAGCAAACTATTAACCATATTGTTATGACATTTTAAATATTTTATATCATAATGTGTCTATTATTTATATGGCCATTTTACTATATTTTAGTATAGTTTAGGAAACTGGCTCAGGTTTAAGATAGAAATAAACACATTTTTTTTCTTATTTAAAGTAATGTGAAGTAGGCTTCCAGTTAGCATCCTGATGCAGTAATCCATGGATTACTAATGGCAAGAGGAAGATTTTCAGTGTGGACACTGCTTGCAACTACTGGGCATAGCACTGTAGTTTGCACTGCACAGAAGGAACTATATGCTACCTCTAACACCTCACAATGTTGAAATCTGAAAACTGCATGAATCTGTTGCTACCCTTACTGGAATGAATCCATTTTTTTTATGTTTTTCTTTTTTATCTCCTTAAACTCTGATACTAAATATGACATGGGTGTTTCTAAATGGGAGAACTTATTAGATCATTTGTGCTGTAAGGAAAGCTGGAAAAATAGTTTTCTTGTTTCCATTTTGGGAAAGCTTGTACTCATAAGGTATGGGGTTCCCTAATGCCATGAAAACTAAGACCTCAATCTCATAACCTTGGATTGAGAACCCAAACCACAAGCAACAAAAGAGATAACATACAAATTAAACATCAAATTTAAAACTTTTTTATTTTAAAGATTTTATTTATTTATTTGAGAGAGAGACATCAAGAGAGAGCATAAGCAACGGGAAAAGGGAGAAGTAGGCTCCCTTCTGAGCAGGGAGCCTGACATGGAGCTCAATCCCAGGACTCTGGGATCATGACCTGAGCCAAAGGCAGATGCTTAACTGCATAAGCCACCCAGGCACCCCAAATTTAAAACTTTTATCCTTCAAAGGACACCATCAAGGAAATGAAAAGATAACACAAATAATGAGAGAAAATATTTTCTGCAAATCATACTACTGATAAAGGATTTATATCCACAACATATAAAAGACATAATGACAAATAACCTAGTTTAAAAATGAGCAAAGGATTTGAATACATATTTTTTCAAAGAAGATGTACAATTAGCCACATGCAAATACTCAGTGTCATTAGTTATCAGGGAAATGCAAATCAAAATCTCCATGAGATACCACTCTACACCCACTAGAAAGTCTATATTTAAAAAGAGAGAAATTAGTGAGAATGAAAATAAATTGGAATCTTCACATACTGCTAGTGGGAATGTAAAATGGTTCACTACTTTAGAGGAGTTTGCCAATTTCTTGAAAAGTTAAATAAATAAATTACTATAAAACTAAGCAACTTCACTTTTAGACACATACACCAAAGAAATGAAAATATACAGCCACACAAAGAGTTGCACATGAATGTTTATGAATTATTTATAATACCCAAAAAGCAAAAACAACTGAGACTTCTAGGGAAGATGATGGAGAAGGAGGATCTAGGCTCATGTCTTCCCACAGAAACATGTAGTTAATACCTACAGCAGTGTAAATAACCCATAAAACAATGAAAAAAACTGGCAGGACAAACCTTTCACAGCTAAATGTAGAGAAAAGACCAAATTCAAAAGGATGGGAAGGACGGAGAGGTGGTCAGGAGCCAAACTGGCCTGTGACCATGGGATGGTCACAGGAGAGAGGGACACTACAGGCTTGGAGAGGGAACAGGAGCAGAACCTACCCCAGGAACCACAAGAACGATGGAACTGCAGTGCCAAGATGAACTGCATAACATCTGGCTTTGAAAACCAGAGGGGAGGACCTCATGGAGACCCTCATTAAAGAGATAGAAAACTTAAAAAAGAACCTGTCAGAAATGAAGAATTCAATAACTGAAATTAAAAATACACCAGAGGGAATAAATGGTAGACCAGACAGAGCAAAAGAACAGATCATCAACCTGGAGGAAAGAGTAATAGAAAGTAATCAAGCTGAACAGGAGAGAGGAAAAAAAAATAAAAATAAATAAAAATAGACTAAGGGAACTCAGGTACATTATCAAGCACAATAACATTCACATTATAGGGATCACAGAGGGAGAAGGAAGAAAAAAGGAGACAGAAAATTTATTTGAAGAAATAATAGCTGAAAACATCCCGAATCTGGAGAAGGAAACAGAAATCCAGATCCAGGAGGCATAGAAAACCCCCAACAAAATCAACCCAAGGAGGTTCACAGAAAGAAACATAATTGTCAACATGGGAATAAGTGGTGATCAAGAATTTTAAAAACAGCAAGAGAAAAGAAACAGTTACATACAAGGGAAACCCCATAAGGCTATCAACTGATTGTTCAGCAGAAATTATGCAAGGCCAGAAACCAGTGGTAGGATAAATTCAAAGTGCTGAAAGAAAAAAAAAAAAACAACAAGCAAACAAACCATCTTTAACTAAGAATACTCTATCCAGCAAGGCTATTATTCAGGATAGAAAGAGAGATGAATAGTTTCCCAGACAAACAAAAGGTAAAGGAATTCATCACCACTGAACCAGATTTACAAGAAATGTTAAAGGTACTCTGCATGGAAAAGGAAGAATATAAGCAGGAGTAAGAAAAACAGGAAGCACAAAAGTAGTAAAAGGAAGTATACCTACAAAAATGAGTCAAGAAATTCACAAAACAATGAGATTTAAAGTATGATACCATATGCCTAATAGGTGAGAAGGAGTAAAAACTTAGTGCCTTTAAAATGGGTTCAAGCTTATGCAACTATCAACTTAATACAGACTGCTATATGCCTTCTGCATGTTGTATATTTGTTGTTATATATGACAACAAATCAGAAGTTGGTAAGGGATATGCAAAAAATAAATGGAAAAATATCCAAGTAAAAATCACTAAAGAAAGTCAGCAAAATGTGAGGGAACAGAACAAAAGAAGCAAGGAACAAAGAACTACAAATACAACCATAAAACAAGTAACAAAATGGCAATAAATACATACCTATCAATAATTACTTTGAATGTAAATAAACTAAACATTCCAATCAAAAGACATGCAATGACAGAATAAATAAATATCAAGACCTACCTCTATGCAGTCTACAAGACCTAAAGACATGAAGATTTAATAGTAAAAGGAAGGAGAAGGATTTATCATGCAAATGAAAGTGAAAAGAAAACCAGGATAGCAATACTTACCTTGGACAAAATACCTTTAAAACAAAAACTGTAACAAGGGACAAAAAAAGGATACTATATAATCATGAAGAAAACAATCCAACAAGATGATATAATAATTGTAAATATTTATGCACCCAACATGGAAGCACCCAAATACATAAAGCAGCTATTAACAAACATAAAGGAAATGACTGATATAATAATTGTAAATATTTATGCACCCAACATGGAAGCACCCAAATACATAAAGCAGCTATTAACAAACATAAAGGAAATGACTGATAGTAATATGATAAGAGTAGGAAATTTTAACACGCCATTCACATAATTGGACAAATCATCCAAATAGAAAATCAATAAGGAAACAGTAGCTATGAATGATATATTAAACCAGATGGATCTAAGGATATGTTCAGAACATTCCATTCTAAAACAGCAGAATACACATTCTTTTCAAGTGTACAAAGAACATCTTCCAGAATAGATCATGTTATGCCACAAAATAATGTGAACAAATTCAAAAAGCTTGAAGTTGTACCATGCATTTTTTTCTGACAACACTATGAAACTAGAAATCAACCACAAGAAAAAAATCTGACAAGAACTCCAATATATAGAGGTTAAATGACGTGCTACTGAACAATGAATGGTCAAACAAGAATTAAAAAAGAAATTTAAAAAATGGAGACAAAAATAAAAACACAATGGTGTAAAACCTTTGGGATGTAGCAGAAGTGGTTCTTAGAGGGAAGTTTATAGCAACACAGGCCTGCCTCAGGAAGTAGGGAAAAATCTCAAAGAACTTAACCTTACACCTAAAGGACCTAGAAAAAGAGAACAAAATAAAAAACAAACCAGTAGAAGGGAGGAAATAATAAAGATTAGATCAGGAATAAAATAGAAACTAAACAAAAAACAAAAAACCACAAAACAAATCAATGACAAAAGAAGCTGGTTCTTTTTTTTTTTTTTTAAGATTTTATTTATTTATTTGACAGACAGAGATCACAAGTAGGCAGAGAGGCAGGCAGAGAGAGTGGGGGAAGCAGTCTCCCCACTGAGCAGAGAGCCCGATGCGGGGCTCGATCCCAGGACCCTGAGATAATGACCCAAGCCAAATGCAGAGGCTTCAACCCACTGAGCCACCCAGGTGCCCCAGAAGATGGTTCTTTGAAAAGATCAACAAAATTGATAAGCCTCTAGCCAGACTCATCAAAAAGGAAAAAAAAGAAAAAGAAAAGAGAAAAGACTCAGATAAAGAAAATCAAAAGTGAAAGAGAAGAAATGATAACCAATACCACAGAAATACAAAGGATTATAAGAGAATATTATGAATAATTATTTGCCAGCAAATTAGACAATAAAGAAGAAATGGATAAAATTCTAGCAACATATAACCTACAAAAACAAAATTAAGAATAGAAAATTTGAATAGACTGATTTCCAGTGATGAACTGGTAATCAAAAAATTCCCAGTAAACAAAGGTCCAACCCAGAAGGCTTCACAGGTGAATTCTATCAAATATTTAAAGAGTTAATTTCTTCTCCAACTATTCAAAATAGGGGAGGAAGGAAAGTTTCCAAATTCACTCTCCAAGGTCAGCATTACCTTGACACCAAAACCAGGTAAAGACACTACCAATAAAGAGAACTACAGGCCTATTGCTAATGAACACAGATGTAAAAATCATCAATAAAATATTAGCAAACCAAATCCAGCAATGCATTAAAAAAGACATTCACCATGGTCAAGTGGGATTTATTATTGGGATGCAAAAGTGGTTCAATATTCACAAATCAATCAAGGTGATACATCACATATCAACAAGAGAAAGGATAAATACCATATGATCATTTCAACACATGCAGAGAAAGCATTTGATAAGGTACAGTAACCATTCATCACCACAACCTATACATAGTAGGCTTGGAAGGATAACATAATATTATATATCAACATAATAAAAGCCACCCACAAAAAAACCCACAGCAAATATTATACCCAGCTGTGAAAAACTAAGAGCTTTCCCCCTAAGATCAGGAATAAGACAAGGATGTCCACTGTCACCATTTTTATTTAGCACAGTCCTGGAAATCCTAGCTGTAACAATTAGACCAAAAAAAAAAAAAAAAAAAAAAAAAAAAGAAAGAAAGAAAAGAAATAAAAGGCATCCAAATTGGTAAAGAAGAAGTAGTACTTCCAATATTTGCAAATGACATGATACTCTATATAGAAAACCATAAAGATTCCAACAGAAAGCTACTAGAACTGATTAATGAATTCAGGAAGGTCACAGGACATAAAATCAATAAACAGAAATCAGCTGCATTTCTATACACTAACAATGAAGTAGCAGAAAGAAAAATTAAGAAAACATTCCCATTTACAATTACATCAATTACAATATCGGGGAATAAATAACCAAGGTGGTGAAAAACCTGTACTCTTGAAACTATAAAACACTGATGAAAAAAACTGAAGATGACACAGAGAGATATTTATTCCATGCTCACAGATTGGGGTAATCAATACTGTTAAGATATCCATACTACCCAAAGCAATCTACAGACTTCATGTAATCCCTATCAAAATACTGACAGAATTTTCCACAGAACTAGAACAAACAATCCTAAAATATATATGGAACCACAGAAGATCCTTAAAGAGCCAAAGCAAGCATGAAAAAGAACAAAACCGGAGGTATTAAAATCCCAGATTTCAAAATATACTACAAAGCCGTAGAAATGAAAACAGCAAGGTACTGGCCCAAAAGTAGACACACAGATCAATGGAACAGGAGAGAGAGCCCAGAAGTAAGCCCATAACTATACGGTCAATTAATCTTTGACAAAGGAGGCAAGAATATGTAAAGGGTTAGTGTCTTTTCAACAAATGGTGGTAGGAAAACTGGACAGCTACATTCTAAAGAATGAAAGTGGACCACTTTCTTATACCATACACAAAAATAAACTCAAAAGACCTAAACATGAGATTTAAGACCATAAAAGTCCTAGAAGAGAGCATAGGTAGCAATTTCTCTGACACTGGCTATATTAACATTTTTCTAAATATATGTCCTGAGGCAAAGGAAAGAAAAGCAAAAATCAAGTATTGGGACTGTCATATCAAGAAAGTTTCAGCACAGCAAAAGAAACAGTCAACAAAACTAAAAGACAACCTACTGAATGACAGAAGATATATATGTAAATGACATATCTGAGTAAGGATATACCTAGTAACAGCACCAAATAAGGTTTCATGAAAAATATTTTTTGCACGTTTTTCATGATATCTTCAATGTTTATGTTAAGCAAAAAATAATTTTTGTACTACATGCCAAGGAGAAGGAAGAGTGTTCTACCTGCCTTACTTAGTATGTAAGATACGTGAAATGGAGTCTACTAATGAAAAGCACTGAGCTGAATTGAAGATAGCTAGCATCAAGGTCCTTATATGGGCAATTTCTCATTTTTTACTGTCACTATTTCCGAGAATGTAGATTTATATAAATGTGGTTAAAAACAGTAAGTGTTTACTCACTGCATCAAGCAATCAATCACTAAGGTAAGCCCAAGAACAGAATATTGCCAGAGAGGTATCATGATGGAATACTGTCAGGTTGCTATGGGTAGAAACTTCAATAATCACAGCTCCTTACTGAGAGGTGAAATCACTCATGGCATATGCTGGGTTGAAGACGCTCTCTTATTAAGTGTTTATTTTAATTCTAGTTAGTATATAGCATCATATTAGTTTCAGGTGTGCAATTTAGTGATTCAATGACACCATACATTGCCCAGTGCTCATCAAAAAGTGCACTCCTTAATCTCCATCACTTATTGAACCAAACTCTCATACCCTGCCCCTCTGGTAACCATCAATCTGTTCTCTATAACTAAGAGTGTTTCTTCATTTGTTTCTCTTTTCTCCCCCTTTGCTTAAATTCCATATATTTAAATATGTATATAAAATATACTCCATATATTTATGTATTAATGAAATCATATGATATTTATCTTTAAATTATTTCGCTTAGCATTATAGTTTCTAGCTCCAACCATGCTGTTGTAAAATTACATTCTCTTATGGCTGAATAATATTCCATTATCTACCTATCTATCTCACACCCTTTATCTTCATATTCATCAATTGATGTATATTTGGGCTGCTTCCATACCTTGCCTATTGTAAATAGTGCTGCTATAAACCTAGGGCTGAATGTGTCCCTCTGAAGCAGTGTTCTTGTATTCTTTGGGTAAATATTCCAGTAGTGAAATTGCTGGATACTAGAGTAGTACTATTTTTAACTTTCTGAGGGACCTCCATACTGTTTTCCGTAATGACTGCATTCCCACCAACAGTGCATGAGTGTTTTTCTACACATCCCCACTAGCACCTGTTGTTCCTTGGATTGTTGATGTTAGCCATTCTGACAGGTGTGAGGCAATATTTCATTGTGTATTTGATTTGCATTTCCCTGACAAGGAGTGATGATGAACATCTTTTCATGTGTCTGTTGGCCATCTGGATGTCTTCCTTGGAGAACTGTCTGTCCATGTCTTCTGTTCATTTTTTAATTGGATTATTTGTTTTGGGGACTGTTAAGTTGTATCAGTTATTTTATTTCCTTTTTAAAAAAATTTAAATTCAATATAGCCAAGGTATAGTACATCATTAGATTTTTAAATAATATTCATGATTCATTAATCGAATATAACACCCAGGGCTCATAATATCACATGCCCTCTTTAATTCCCATCACCCAATTTCCCCACCCCCACAACCCTGTTTGTTTCCTGGAGTCAAGAGTCTCATATGTTTGTCTCCCTCTCTGATTTCTCCCCCTTCAGTTTTCCTTCCTTCCCCTACTGTCCTTTGCACTATTTCTTATGTTCCATATACAACTGAAAATGTATGATAATTGTCTTGCTCTGCTTGACTTATTTTACTTAGCATAATACCTTCCAGCTCCATCCACATTGATGTAAGTGGCAGATATTCATCCTTTCTGATGGCTGAGTAGTTTTATATTGTATATATGAACTACATCATCTTTATCCATTCATCTGTTGAAGGACATCTCAGCCCCTTCCACAGTTTGGCTATTATGGACATTGCTGCTATAAACATAGGGGTGCAGGTGTCCCTTCTTTTCACACATCTGTATCGTTGGGGTAATTATCTAGTAGTGCAATTGCTGGGTCATAGAGTTGGTTTTTAATTTTTTATTAAATTTATTTTTGTGATGGTATAAGAAAGTGGTCCAGTTTTATTCTTTTGCATGTTGCTCTCCGGATTTCCCAACACCATTTGTTGCAGACACTCTTTTTTACATTAGATTTTCTTTACTGCTTTGTTGAACGTGAATTGACCAACCATATAACTGTGGTTTTATTTCTGTGTTTTCTATTCTGTTCCATGGACATAGGTGTCTATTTTTGTGTGAACAGGTGCTCTTTTACACTATTATCTATTATTTATTTATTTTTTATTAAAACAGAGACATACTCAACAAGTAACTATTTGTGAAAAATTTTAACAATCTGTTTTTAATTTTATCAATAGCATTGTAATTTTAGCAAATACATTAAGTTTATATAATCATGGTCCTACTTCCAGCTCTCAAATATCATGTTTACAACACTTCTTACTAAATGTATCTTGTTGAAAACTTCTTTATCAACTACTTTACCACAAACTACTTTATAAATTAACTTTCTTCACAAGATAATATTAAAATATTCTTCTGTATAGGTATGGATAAAAACATAAGAGTATAAAAAATTTTAATCATTTTTTTGCCTCTAATTTTTTTTTTTAAAGATTTTATTTATTTATTTGACAGACAGAGATCACAAGTAGGCAGAGAGGTAGGCAGAGACAGAGAGAGAGGAGGAGGAAGCAGGCTCCCCGCAGAGCAGAGAGCCCGATGTGGGGCTCGATCCCAGGACCCTGGGATCATGACCTGAGCTGAAGGCAGAGGCTTTAACCCACTGAGCCACCCAGGTGCCCCTGCCTCTAATGTTTGAATAAAATTGACACACTAGGGAAGTATACTTTTTTTTTTAAATCAAATGGCTTTGAGTATCTTCCTTTAGTAATATTCTAAGGAAAAGTATCACAGTAGATTAGCATTCACTTAGTCAGATGAATAGTGTTTGGTCATCATGCTTACCTCTCATGAGGCATACCACTTTCTCCTTATTTCAAAGAGGAAAAAACCAATAATCACCAAAAAAAAAGTGAGTAGCTGAGATTGTTATAATTTTTTTTTTAATTTTTAATTTTTTTTTGCAGTTCTAGTCAAGACCCAAATAATAATTCTCTGAATGAGGACCTGCACTATGCTCAGTTAGCAAATACAGACCTCCAAAATCTTTTTAAAAACCTAATCCTCCAAAGTTGATACTTTTAGACAACATACATCTCTTTTCCAAGATTCGCAACATGGCTTGATATGAAAAAAGTTGATCCACACTAGATAACTGGAACAGCCAATTCCCCAAATCCTGATGTTACAGATATTATTATTATTTTTTATTTTTAAAGATTTTATTTATTTATTTTTAGAGAGTGGGTGCAAATATGTAAATGCAGGAAGGGGCAGAATGAGAGAAGCAGACTCTCCACTGAGCAGGGAGCCTAATGTAGGACTCCATCTTACCTGAGACCATGACCTGAGCCGAAATCAAGAATTCAACACTTAACTGACTGAACCATCTAGATGTCTCATTACAGACATTATTTTAGTATTTTCCATCCTCTTATATATTTTACTTTGATAAAGTGGTTTAAAATGATACTAGAAGGACTACTTCATTAAAAAATGGCAAGTAAGGCAATGAAGACAAGTCCTCCCACTGAAACCAAAAAGGTAACATTTAAAAATATCCTTAGGGCACCTGGGTGGCTCAGTGGGTTAAACCTCTGCCTTCAGTTCAGGTCGTGATCTCAGGGTCCTGAGATCGAGCCCTGCATCAGGCTCTCTGCTCAGTGGGGAGCCTGCTTCCCCCTCTCTCTCTGCCTGCCTCTCTGCCTACTTGTGATCTCTCTCTCTGTCAAATAAACAAATAAATAAAATATTTTAAAAAATAAAAATAAAAATATCCTTAAATGAATTAAAATTACCAGGGAGAGAACTGCAAGTCAAAATCCAGGAGGGGGTGAAAACCAAGAGACAGCAGCATAGCCCTCTCAAAGTTGCTTTTGCTAATCTAGAAGAAACTTTTATGAATGATAAAAGGTAAACCATTTTAAGCAAGACCATAAAAAATTTCATCCTTATAATAAGCATGAAACTGAAACTGGCCAATCAACCAAGTTGTGGCCTATGTTCAGGACATCCATGTAGCCTTGGGAACCTTAAAATTTGAACTTGGATTAAGATGGTTCCAGAAACACTGATACTCTTATCACCTAACACAAGTAAATGAAAATATTTCCAGAGGAAGATACCATTATATTAGGTCTCAAATTATTCTTAATTTTTAAAAAATTGTTCAAACACAATATGCCCCAAACAAATGTAAATAATTTTAAAAGACTGAAATTATACAATTTGTCTTCTCTGACCACAAAGGACTGAAATTAGAAATCAGTAACAGAAGGAACTCTAGAAAATTCAAATACATGTGGAAATTAAACCGGACATTCTTGTACAACCAATGTGTGAAATAAGAAATCCCAAGGGCACCTCAGACCTGTCAGAATGGCTAAAATAAAAAAGACAAGAAACAAGTGCTGGTGGGGATGTGGAGAATAAAACCCTAGCGCACTGCTGGTTGGAATACAGCTACTATGGAAAACCATATGGAGGTTCTTCAAAAAGTTAAAAGCAGAAATACTATAAGATCTAGTCATTGCACTACTGGTATTTACACAAAGAATATGAAAACACTAATTCAAAAAGATCTATGCACCTCTGTGTTTATTGAAGCATTATTTACAATATCCAAATTATGGAAAAACTCCAAATATCCATCAACAGATGAATGGATAAAGAAGATGTTGTTAAATACATAAATGCAATATTACTCAGCCATAAAAAAGAATGAAATCTTGCAATTTGCAACAACATGAATGGATAAGAAGGTGTAATGCTAAGGAAAATAAGTAAAAGAAAGAAAATATCATATGGTTTTACCTATATGTGGAATTTAAGAAACAAGTGAACAAAGAAAAGTAGAAACAAACAAATAAAAAAACAAAAACAGACTCTGAAGTTAGTGAATAACCTGAGGGTTTAAAGAAGAGAGGTGAGTGCATGATGGGTGAAACAGATGAAGGGGATTAAGAGTACATTATACACCGCAAACTAAAGTAACATTGTAAGTTACACTGGAATTAAAATTGACGAAATAATAATAGCAAAAAAAAAAAGAAATATTAGAGAAATTATAAAATACTTAGAAGGAGGAAAAAGATGGAGGAGGAGTAGGAGACCTAAATTTAATCTGATCCCAGGAATTCAGCTAGATAGTTATGAAACCATTCTGAAACCTATAAACTCAACAGGAGATCAAAGCGAAAAATAGCAGTATTATCCAGAGAAAAGAGACCACTTTCTAGAAGACAGAATGTGCAGAGAAGTGAATCCAAGGTGATACACAGGAAGATAGACCTTGCGGGGAAGGGCTGGCTGCCAGCAAGTGGTAGAGCAGGAAAACACAAAATCATAACTTTTAGATGTCTGCTCCACTGAGGGACCCCACTCCTGGAGGCAGGGGGTGGAGCCTTTCCTGGGACAGTGCCATCTCTGGATGCTCTGGGTCACAGAAAAACCAGGGGTGCCTGAGTGTCGCAGAGCTCCAGGTATTGGAACAGGGAAGCCGGCTGCAGACACGAATATGAGGAGTGGACTCTCAGACCGCATTGCCTTAAACCGTGATCCCCTGCATGGTTGGGCTACTGCTCTTTAAGCAGGGACCCCACAAGCGGCAGATCTGAGGAGACTCTCCCTTCCTCCACTGGGAGGAGTGGTGCAGGAGTATGCTGCAGGAATCTGCTGGGTTTGCAGATTCCAAATGGGGCTCTACACTAGAGATAGAAACACTCTGTCACAGGCTGGGTGAGCTCGGAGTGTAGCTAGAGACCAGGGAGACAGAAGTGATGGACTGATTTTCTCTGAGGGCTCACTGAGGAGTGGGACCCTGAGCTCTCGGTTCCTCTGGGGCCAGAAATTGGGAGGCCACCATTTTCATGCCCACTGTCCAAAGCTGTGGGAAAGGCATTCAGGGAATAAAAGGAACCACAGAAAACCCAAGCAGATTACTTAGCACTGGCCCCTAGCAAGGGCAGTGCAATTCCACCTCAGGCAAAAACATTTGAGAATCACTGCACGAGGACCCTCCCCCAGAAGATCAGCAAGAATATCCACCCAAGACCAAGTTTACTGATCAATGAGAACTGCAAAACACCAGTGCTAGGGGAATACAGCACATAGAATTCATGGATTGTTCTCCATGATTCTTTAGTCTTTCAAAGTTAAATTTTTAAAAATTTCATTATTTTTTTTCTATTTTTAAAATTTCTTCCTCTTTCTTATTTTAACCTATTTTAACTATTTTATCTTATCAATACCTTTTAAAAAGTCTTTTTTAAATTTTCACCTTCATAGTCATATTCTATCCAGCCCTTCATTATATTTAACCTTATTTTTTATACATATAAGTTCTTTCCTTAAAATCATAAGATAGAGTTTCTTCTAACAGACGAAAATATACCTTATATATGGCATATGACTTTGTTCTAGTCACCAGCCTAATCACATTCTCTCCTTTCTTTAGTCAACCAACTTCTTATCAATTCCTTTTTTAAAATCTTTTTTAACTTGTCATCCTTCACAGTTAGTTATATTCCACCCCTTCATCGTGCTTACCTTTATTTTTCAACATATATAAGTTTTTGTTTCTTTAAATTTCTTTAAATTTTTGGAAAGCAGTTTCATCTAACAAACCAAAACATATCCAAAATCAAGTGTGTGGCTCTGTTCCTTTTACCAGCCTAATCATATAGATATTTTTTTTCACCCTTTCTTCTCCCCCTGCTTTTGGGTCTCTTCTGATTTCATTAGTGTTTATTTTTCGGAGGTTATTGTTACCTTTTTACCATTTTGTTCTTTCATTCATCTATTCTTCTCTGGATAAAATGACAAAGCAGAAAAACACCTCCAAAAAAAGAATGAGAGGCAGTATGGACTGCCAGCGATCATATTTTTCTCCCCCTCTTTTCTCTTTCTTCTTCCTCCCCTGGTTGCAAGTCTCTTCTGATTTACTTGGTGTATATTTCTATGGGGTTGTTGTTACCCTTTTAGCATTTTGTTCTCTTGTTCATCCGTGCTTTGACAAAATGATAAAATGGAAACACTCAACTCAAAAAAATAGAATAAGAGGCAGTACCAACTGCTAGGGACCTAATCAATATGGACATTAGTAAGATGTCAGAACAAGAGTCAGAATGATAACTATAAAGATGCTAGCTGTGTTTGAGAAAAGTATAGAAGATAACAGAGAATCCATTTCAGGAGAAATAAAACCCCTTTCTGGAGAAATAAAAGAACTAAAATCTATCTAAGTTGAAATAAAAAAAGCTATATAATGAGGTACTATAAAAAATGGAGGCTCTTACTGCTAGGATAAATGAGGCAGAAGAGAGAATTAGTGATATAGAAGGCAAACTGATGGAGAATAAAGAGGCTGAGAAAAAGAGATAAACAACTACTGGATCACAAGGTGAGAATTCGAGAGATAAGTGATGCCATAAGATGATACAATATTAGAATAAATGGGATCCCAGAAGAAGAAAGAGAGAGGGGGGCAGGAGGCATACTGAAGCAAATTACAGCAGAAAAATTCTCTAATTTGGGGAAGGAAATAAGCATCAAACTCCAGGAGGCACAGAGAACACCCGAACCCCCAAAATCAATAAGAATAAGTGGACACTCCTCATCTAACGGTAAAACATACAAGTCTCAGAGATAAAGAGAAAATCCTGAAAGCAGCTCAAGACAAGGAATCTGTAACCTACAATGGTAGAAATATTAAACTGGCAGCAGACCTATCTACAAAGACCTGGCAGGCCAGAAAGGACTGGCATGATATATTCAGAGCAGTAAATGAGAAAAATATGCAGCTAAGAATCCTACATCCAGTTAGGCTGTCATTGAAAAGAGAAGGAGAAATAAAAAGCTTCCAGGACAAATAAAAACTACAAGAATGTGCAAACACCAAACCAACCCTACAGGAAATACTGAATGAAAGGGGCCCTCTAAAAAGAGAAAGCCAAAAGGTAACATAACAGAAAGGAAAAGAGACAATATACAGTAACAGTCACCTTACAGGCAATACAATGGCACTAAATTCATATCTTTCAATAGTTACCCTGAATGTGAATGGACTAAATGCCCCAATCAAAAGACACAGGGTATCAGAATGGATAAATAAACAAGACCCATTGATATGTTGTCTACAGGAAACTCATTTTAGACCCAAAGACAACTCCAGATTTAAAGTGAAGGGGTGGAAAACAATTTACCATGCTAATGCACATGAAAAGAAAGCTAGGATGGCAATCCTTGTATCAAATTAGATTTTAAGCTAAAGACTATAATGAGAGATGAGGAAGGGCACTCATACTTAAAGAGTCTGTCCAACAAGAAGTTTTGACAATTTTAAATATCTATGCCCCAGCATGGGAGCAACCAATTATATAAACCAATAAATATCAAAATCAAAGAAACACACTGACAATAATACAATAATAGTAGGGCACTTTAACATCCCCTCACTGAAATGGACATTACATCTAAACAAAAGATCAGCAAAGAAATAAAGGCTGTAAATGACACACCGGACCAGATGGACATCACAGATATATTCAGAACATTCCATTCCAAAGCAATAGAATACACATTCCTCTCTGTGCACATGGAACATTCTCCAGAATAGATTACATCCTGGGTCACAAATCTGGTCTCAACTACTACCAGAAGATTGGGATCATTCCCTGCATATTTTCAGACTACAATGCTCTGAAACTAGAACTCAACCACAAGAGTAAAGTTGGAACTAACTCCAATACATGGAGGCTAAAGAACATCCTACTGAAGAATGGATGGGTCAAGCAGGAAATTAAAGAAGAATTGACAACATTCATGGAAACAAATGAAAATTAAAACACAACCATTCAAAATCTTTGGGATACAGCAAAGGTGGTCCTGAAGGTATATAGCAATACAAGATTTTCTCAAGAAGTAAGAAAGATCTCAAACACACAACCTAACCCTACACTTAATGAAACTGGAGAAAGAACAGCAAATAAAGCCTAAACCCAGAAGGAGAAGAGAAATAATAAAGATCAGAGCAGAAATAAATGAAATAGAAAACAAAACAATAGTAGTACAGATCAACAAAACTATGAGCCTGTTCTTTGAAAGATTTAATAAGGTTCTCTCGTGTCTTTCATATAAAGTATCATGTCATCTGGGAAAAGAGAAAGAGTGACTTCTTCTTTGCCAATCTGAATACATTTTATTTCTTTTTGTCTGATAGCTGTTGCTAGGACTTCTAGTACTACATTGAACAACAGTGGTAAGAGTGGGCATCCTTGTCATCCTCAGCTTTTCCTCATTGAGAATGATATTCCCTGTGGGTTTTTCATAGATTTTATGAAGTTGAGGAATGTTGCCTCTATCCCTACACTTTGAAGAGTTATAATCAGGGATGGATGCTTTATTTAGGCAAATGCTTTTTCTACACCAATTGAGAGGACCATGTGGCACTTCTCTCTTATTTGATTTGTACTATCACACTGACTGATTTGCAAATGTTGAACCACCCTTGCGTCCCAGGGATATATCCCACCTGGTCATGGTGGATAATCTTTTTGATGTACAGTTGGATCCTATTAGCTAGGATCTTGTTGACAAGCTTGGCATCCATATTCATCAGGGATATTGGTCTGAAATTCTCCTTTTTGATGGGGCCTTTCCCTGGTTTGGCGGTGAAGGTAATGCTGGCTTCATAGAAAGAATATGGAAGTTTTCCTTCTGCTTCAATTCTCTGAAACAGCTTCAGGAGAACAGGTATTAATTCTTCTTTAAATCATTGGTAGAATTCCCCAGGGAATCCATCAGGTCCTGGACTCTTGTTTTTTGGGAGGTTTTTAATCAGTGCTTCAATCTCATTACTAGATTGGTCTACTTGGACTGTCACTTTCTTCCAGTTTCAGTTTCAGAAGTTTATAGGCTCCCAGGAATGTAACCATTTTTTCTTGGTTGCTTAATGCATTGGTATATAAGTCTTGATAATAATTTCTGATGATTGTTTCTATTTCCTTGATGTTAGTAGTGATCTCTCCACTTTCATTCATAATTTTATTAATTTGGGTCCTCCCTTTTTTCTTTTGGATTAGTTTGGCCAGTGTTTTACCAATCTTATTAATTCTTTCGAAGACCCAGCTTCTAGTTTCATTGAAGTTTTCTACTATATCTCTAGTTTCTAACTCATTGATCACTGCTCTAATATTAATTATTCCCTTCTGATGTGGGGGGACTGGCTTATTTTGTTGCTGACTTTCCAGTTCTTCAAGGTGTAAAAAGAATTGGTGTACTTGGGATTTTTTTCAATTCTTTTTAAAAAGAAAAAAAGGTTATATATTTTCCCCTTGGGACTGCCTTTACTGTATCCCATTGGTTTTGGACCAATGTGTCTTCATTCTCAATGGCTTCCATGAATTGTTTAAGTTCTTCTTTGATTTCCTGGTTGACCCAAACATTCTTGAGCAGGATGGACTTTAGCTTCCAAGACTCCACCACCAAATTACTAAAACTCATACAGCAATTCAGTCATGTGGCAGGATGGATACAAAATCAATCCACAGAAATCAGTTGCTTTCTTAAACACTAACAATGAAACTATAGAAAGGGGATTAAATAATCGATTCCATTTATTATATTATCAAGAATCATAAGAAACCTTGGAAAAAACCTAACCAAAGAGGTAAGGATCTATACTCAAGGAGCTACAGAACACTCATGAAAGAAATCAAAGAAGAGATAAAAAGACGGAAAAACATTTCATGCTCATGGATCAGAAGAATAAACATTGTTAAAATGTCTATAATTTCCCAGAGCAATTTATACTTTCAATGCCATCCTGATCAAATTAACAATGGCTTTTTTCAAAGAACTGGAATAAACAATCCTAAAATTTGTATGGAACCATAAAAGACCCAGAATTGCTAAGGAAATGTTAAAAAAGAAAAACAAAGCTGAGGCATAACACTGCCTGATTTCAAGCTTCACTACAAAGCTGTGATCACCAAGACAGCATTTTACTGGCACAAAAACAGACATAGAGACCAATGGAACAGAGTAGATAGCGCAGAAATGGACCTTCAACTCTATGGTCAAATAATCTTTGAGAAAGCAGGAAAAAATATCCAGTAGAAAAAAGACAGTCTCTTCAATAAATGATGCTGGAAAATTTGGACAGCTATGCATAGAAGAATGAAACGCGACCATTCTCTTACACCATACACAAAGATAAACGCAAAATGGATGAAAGACCTCAATGTGAGACAGGAATCCATCAAAATTCTAGAGGAGAACATAGGCAAAAACTTCTACAACTTGGCCACAGCAACTTCTTTCAAGACATACCTCCAAAGGTAAAAGAAACAAAACTGAAAATGTACTTTTGGGACATCATCAAGATAAAAAGCTTCCACACAGCAAAGGAAACAGTCAACAAAACAAAGTGGAAACCAGAGAATGGGAGATCTCTACAAATGACACTACAGACAGATGGCTGATATCCAAGATGTATAAAGACCTCTCAAACTCAAAACCCAAAAGACAGATAATTATGTCAAAAAATTGGCAGAAGACATGAACACTTCTGCAAGAAGATATACAAAATGGCTAGCAGACACATGAAAAATGTTCATCATCATTAGCCATCAGGGAAATTCGAATCAAAACCACATTGAGATACCACCATACACCAGTTAGAATGGGAAAGATTAACAAGGCAGGAAACAACAGATGTTGGAGAGGGTGTGGAGAAAGGGGAAGCCTCTTACAGTGTTGGTGGGAATGCAAGCTGGTGTAAACACTTCTGAAAACAGTGTGGAGATTTCTCAAAAAATTTAAAATAGAGTTCCCTTTGATCCTGCAATTGAACTACTGGGTATTTACCCCAGAGATACAGACATAGTGAAAAGAAGGGCCATATGAATCCCAACATTCATAGCAGCAACGTCTACAATCGCTAAACTGTGGATAGAGCCAACATGCCCTTCAACAGACGAATGGATAAAGAAGATGCCGTCCATATATACAATGGAATACTACTCAGCCATCAGAAAGGATGACTATCCAACTTTTGTATCAACATAGACAGGACGGGAGAAGATTATGCTGAGTGAAACAAGTCAAGCAGAGAGAGTCAATTATCATATAGTTTCAATTACTTGTGGAACTTAAGGAATAACATGAAGGACATTAGGAGAAGGAAAGGAAAAGTGAGTTGGGGGAAATCAGTGGAGACAAACCGTAAGAGAATGTGGACTCGGAGAAACAAACAGGGTTTCAGATAGGAGGGGGGTGGGAGGATGAGTGA
Organism: Mustela erminea; assembly: GCF_009829155.1. Lineage (NCBI taxonomy): Eukaryota > Metazoa > Chordata > Mammalia > Carnivora > Mustelidae > Mustela > Mustela erminea. Next base: position 29,157,618 of record NC_045618.1, read on the forward strand.
GCCTAGTAGTGGGTATTAAGGAGAGCACCTATTGCTTGGAGCACTGGGTATGGTACATAAACAATGACTCTTGGAACACTGAAAAAATAAAATTAAAAAATAAAACATATAATATATAGGGAAAATAAGAAAGAAAATAAGAAAGAAAGAAGTAATAAGATTGATAAATCCCTGGCCAGACTTATCAAAAAGAAAAGAGAAAGGACCCAAATTAATAAAATCATGAATGAAAGAGGAGAGATCATAACCAACACCAAAGAAATACAAGCAATTATAAAAACATATTATGAGCAACTATACACGAGCAAATTTGACAATCTGGAAGAAATGGATGTATTCCTAGAGACATATAACTACAAAAACTGAACCAGGAAGAAAGAGAAAACCAGAACAGACCCATAACCAGTTAGGAGACTGAAGCAGTAATCAAAAATCTCCCAACAAACAAGAGCTCAGGACCAGATGTTTTCCTAGAGTAATTCCACCAAACATTTAAAGGAGAATTAAAACCTACTCTCCTGAAACTATTCCAAAATATAGAAATGGAAGGAAAACCTCCAAACTCATTTTATGAGGCCAGCATTACCTCAATCCAAAAACCAAAGTCCCCTTCAAAAAGAATTACAAACCAATATCCCTGATCAACATGGATGCAAAAACCTCACCAAAATACTAGCCAATAGGATCCAAAAGGACATTAAAAGGATTATTCACCACGACCAAGTGGAATTTTTCCTGGGCGGCAAGGTTGGTTCAACATCCACAAATCAATCAATGCGATACAATACATTAATAAAAGAAAGAACAAAAACCATATGATACTCTCAATAGGTGCTGAAAAAGCATTTGACAAAGTACAGCATCCTTTCTTGATCAAAACTCTACACAGTGTAGGGATAGAGGGTACATACCCCAATATCATAAAAGCCATCTACGAAAAACCCACAGTGAATATCAATCTCAATGAGGAAAGACTGAGAGATTTTCCCCTAAGGTCAGGAACACAGCAGGGATGTCCACTATCACCACTGCTATCCTAGCCTCAGCAATCAGACAACAAAAAGAAATTAAAGGCAACCAAATCAGCGAAGAAGAAGTCAAACTATCACTCTTTGCAGTTAATATGCTACTTTATGTGGAAAACCCAAAAGACTCCACTCCCAAACTGCTAGAACTCATACAGGAATTCAGTAAAGTGTCAGGATATAAAAACAATGCAGAGAAATCAGTTGCATTTCTTTACACCAATAGCAAGACAGATGAAAAAGAGAATGAAATTTGGAAGACAGGCAGTGTCTAGTCAGACCTGAACACAATTTTCTGAATGCAATTAGACTGAAAAAGCTCTGAGGGATGACTGGTTTATCTTCTCTGAGTCTACGTATGTGTAAAATAGCCACAAACCTCAGTTGGCAAAAAAGCAGGGAAAAAAGGGCAGGGTCAGGAAAAGTTTGTATGTTTCTACCTTCCACAGTTACTTGTTGGTGAAATTTTGCAAGATAAATTTCAAAAACACTGAAACATGGCAGGGTTTACTAAAGGTATCAAAAAGTGATTTGACATCTATCTCTCAATTCAGTTCAAATTATGATTGCTGTCAGCTATGTTGTTTGCTTATTCAGCTTCAAGAGAATCACAGCTGAATCTCTATTTAAATTTGGCAGGATTAAAAAAAAAAAAGTCAGGAAAGGGAATTGGAAAAACTCCATATCCAATCCATCTGCTTAAACTGTTTACTTACAGTAACAGCATACAAATGTCTCATGTTACTGATAAACCACAGAAAGCTTCTGGGATGCTGTTACTATCCAAATTCAAATGCAATGTTCATCATCACAGAGTAATGAGAAAAGTCAATGAAAATACAAATCATGCTCACTTGGACCAAATTTCATAAAATGGCACAAACAAGGAAAATTCCTCTGCATGTATAAGGAAGTTTTAGAAACTTTTATTTGAAATAATTAAACATTTCTGCAACAAAAGGGTTCTTGGAGCATTTATTTTAACTTGAATTTTAAATGGAATTTCATTGTGAAACATAACAGACATACGGAAAAGTGAGAAAAATGAGAAAACATGTAAGTACAATTTGAAGAACAACTGTAATTTGAACATTGTATATCATTGCCATCTGGTCAAGAAAAAGAAGACCAGACACACTCAAGAAGCCACCTACATGAATCTTCCTGATCACATCTCCCTCCCAACTCTCTGAATAATCATTATCCTGATTTTTATGAGAAATATTTCCTGTGTTTTCCTTATAGTTTTCTCTTCTATGTGTCTATTGCAAAGCAATATAGGTACTTTTGGCTGTTCTTAGACTTTACATAACTGGAAATGTAACAGTGTATTATGTATGTTCACCTCTGTGTATATATATATACACATGTACATATATTCATACATATATCTTTTTTGGTGACCTGTTTTGCCCACGAAACATTCTGAGATACATTCATGCTGTTACCAATAGCTGTAGTTCATTTTTATTGTTGAATAATATTCTATTACACAAATGTATCATAATTTATATATTTAACTGTTAATGGATACTTGGGCTTTTTTTCCATATTTGGTAATTATAAAAATGCCACCAAACAATTGTATATGTGTCTCCTGGTACATAAATGCATTGCTGTCTTAGGGTATAGACCTAGAAGAAAAATATGATGCAAAAAAAAAAAAGCCTGAGCTTTAGTCAATAATAACAAACTGCTTTCTAAAGTGGTAGTACCAACTTATATAATCACAGAGTATGAGAATTCCATTACTCTAGATCTTTGGCAATAGTTGGTATTTTCAGTCTTTAATTTTTGCCATTCTGACAAGTGAATCATAGCATCACACTATGTTTTTCATTTGGAATTTTCTGATTACCAAAGAGACTGACTATCTTTGCATTTACTTACTGGCTACTTAGACGTCTTTTGGAATGCCTATTACCATTTTCCTACGTGCTGTTTATTTCTTTTCCTTTTTAACTTTAAGAATTCCTTATACAGGATACCTGGGTGGCTCAGTCGGTTAAGTCGCTGCCTTTGGCTCAGGTCATGATCCAGGGTCCTAGGATCGAGTCCTGCATCAGGCTCCTTGCTGAGCAGGGAGCCTACTTCTCTCTCTGCCTCTGCCTGCCATTCTGCCTGCTTGTGCATGCTCTCTTTCTAACAAATAAATAAATAAAATCTTAAAATAAAAAAAAAGAATTCCTTATATACACTGGATTCCACTTCTTCATGAGTTATAAAGATAAAGATTTTCTTCCATCATATTGTCTTTTAACTGTTTTTCTGGTATCTTTTGATACCAGATTTTTAACTAAAATTTCACTTCCCTATATAGCCAATTTCTCGTGTCCTTTTTTTGTTCTAGCAAAGCCCCAAAGTTAAAATATTCTTTGTTATTGGCTAAAAGGTTGTTTTTACTTTTCACATTTAGGTCCATCTGATTTTTTGATTATGATGTTAGGTGGGGTCAAGTTTTATTTTTAAAAGAGTAAGGATATTCAATCATTATAGCAACATTTACAAAAGGGACCATATTTTCCCCTAATGTTTTGCCATGTTTCCTTTTTCTATATATACATAAAAACTGCCTCACATTGTTCATTAAGCATACTATATATGAATTTAATTAAGTATGTTCCATTCTTTGTTTCTGCTATCTTTGCTCCAACAACACATTATTTTAACTACTGCAACTTTATAGTAAGTTTTGATACTTGGTAGAGCAAATCCTCCCATATTATTATTTTTCAACAGTGTCTTGGACATTATTAGTTCTTTGAAATTGTGTATTTTAATTTTAGAATCTGCATTTCAATTTCCATAAAATAAAGTTTCAGTTGCACAATATAAAGAATTTTCATTCCAAATGCACTAAATCTACAAATTAATTTGTGGTGAAAAGGTATATTACTATAGTGAGGGTTGCAATCCATGAACATGATTTATTTACTCCTAGATACTTAATATTTTGTTGGTGATATAAATAAGATTGATTTTTATATACTGTTGTTGTAACCTAGTAGACTTTTTAAACTTATTAGTTTATGAAATTAGCTACATTTTTATTTTAGATACAATCTGTGAGTTAAGGAAATTGTATTCTATTCCTTGTTTACAATGATGAATTGATTTGATGCTGAACTTATCAAATGCTTCTGCTGGGTCTTTTGAGATGCTCACATCTTTTTCTCTTTTCATCTATTAATATGATAAATTCTGATTGACTTTCCAGTGTTAAATCAACTTGAATACCTTGAATAATTCCAATTTTGTTGTGATATACTATTCTTTTTTTTTTAATTAATTTTTTATTTTTTACAAACATGTATTTTTATCCCCAGGGGTACAGGTCTGTGAATCACCAGGTTTACACACTTCACAGCACTCACCAAAGCACATACCCTCCCCAATGTCCATAATCCCACCCTCTATTCTTTGTATACATTGCAACATTTTGTTTGACAAAAATTTTGAATCTAAGTTCATGAATGAGATTGGCTTATAATTTGATTTCCTCCAGTTTCATGATGATGTATTTAGGTGTAGATTTCTTTCTTTCTTTTTTTAAAGTTTCTTTTCAGCATAACAGAATTCATTGTTTTTGCACTACACTCAGTGCTCCATGCAATTCGTGCCCTCCTTAATACCCACCACCTGGCTCCCTCAACCTCCCACCCCCCGCCCCTTCAAAACCCTCAGGTTGTTTTTCAAAGTCCATAGTCTCTCATGGTTCACCTCCCCTTCCAATTTCCCTCAACTCCCTTCTCCTCTCTAACTCCCCATGTCCTCCATGCTATTTGTTATGCTCCACAAATAAGTGAGACCATATGATAATTGACTCTCTCTGCTTGACTTATTTCACTCAGCATCATCTCTGCCAGTCCCGTCCATGTTGCTACAAAAGTTGGGTATTCATCCTTTCTGATGGAGGCATAATACTCCATAGTATATATGGACCACATCTTCCTTATCCATTCGTCGTGGCATCTTGGTTCTTTGCACAGTTTGGCGACTGTGGCCATTGCTACTATAAACATAGGTGTAGATTTCTTTTTTATTCTCACTGTTTGGGCTTCACTGGGTTTCCTGAATATCTGAGCTGATTTGTAAAGGTTTAGAAAGTTCTAAATGAGAATCACTTCAGGTACTGTTTCTGCCCTTTTCTCTCCTCTCTTCCTGAATAATTATACATAAATTAAAAACCTCACTATATTTGATATGCTTCTATTCTTTTCTCTATTTTTCATATATTCTCTCCATGTTTTAGTCTTAGGACTTAGAATATACTTATTTTCTCTTCAGTGGGTTTATTTTGCTGTTACATGATGAATAGTTTTCTTAATTTTGATTACCAAAACGTTCGGTTCTTGATTTTCTATTTTCTTTCAAATGTGCTATACCTTTTAAAAAATGGTTAATACTTACATCCTTGAACATAGCAAGCATAGCCCCCATTGGTCTGTTCCCACTGATTTTTATCCATGTTATCTTGACCCTTTATATGGTTAACTACCTTTCTCTGTCAGACACTGTATTTGAAACTTATTTTGTCGAAATAATTGAGACTTAGGTTGATATTATCTTTCTTCACAGTAGATTTCCCATTTGCTTTTGTTAGGCACCTGGAGGTATTAGCAAGCCAAGATCACTTTGTTTATTTTTTCCCCCAACAACTGTTTTTTTCTTTTTTTTCAGCCACCCAGATGATCTGAAGTTAAGCTGCGATCTGTGCAATGACTGGCATACTTCCAATCTACCCTTGACAGTCCTAGACTACAGCACTTTTAATCCACCAATTTTGAATAATGTCAAAAATATTACTCAGCTTCTTATCCACTTCTTTTGGATCACCAATCGTACCCAGCCCCAAAATGCCTTGTTTCCAGATCTCAGCCCAGTAATTCTTTACCACTTTGTTAGCAATTCAGCTCCAGTTTATATTTTGTCAAGCTTTATTAATTGGCATCAGTAGAACTATTCTGATTTATATACCCTGCCCATATGTTTAGATATTTTCAATCCTTTTATTTCCTTAGAAGATAAAAATCATAGTTTTACAATCTGTAACTGGTATTTACAAAGATTTGCAATTCTAGTCTCTGCTTGTTATAACTCATAATGATTTATTTACTTTTGCACACCTTTTTTTTGGGCTGTGGCTATCTGTTCTTGAAAATTATTTGACAGAAATGATCTAAAGCCCAGGATTATAAGTGTCTTCTTTAAGTGAGGACTTGCATTTCCTTCTGCCAAGTGTCTAGGGTTATCACTAATCAATCTGGGACTACTTCAAATTCAATTCACCATTTGAAATGATACAGGTGATATGAGTTTTGGCTGAAAGTCTACTCCAGGGCTGGATTATAGTTATAACTTCTGCACTATGCCATAGCACCTTCTTTGCAGTCTCTAAGAATGAAGTAAGTGGGTTCATGATTATATCACAGAATAGGTTATGGTGGTCTTATCTCTGTAAACAGAAAATCTATTAGATGTCATAACTTAGGCAGCCCTTAAGCTTTTACTTTTCTTCCCTACCCCATGAGGCTTGCAAATCATAACTCTTGGGGGATTCAGTTATAACTGAATACAACTTCCTAAATTCTTTTTTTTTTTTTTTTTGACCCGGTAATTCTTCAATTTTTTCTTAGCAATTTCATGTTTTTAAGAAAGCTACTTTAAATTTTTCCCAGTATTTTTTAATCATTTAATTAGGTTATAATGTTAAACAAGTATTTAACACAACTTGCCAACCATTCATGATACAAATACAAACTCAAGCCAACTTGTCAATGTGATGAACAGCATCTAAGGAAGACCTATAGCTGATAAGATGCCTAAATTTGAAATACTCAGCACTATCTCCCTAAGACCAGAGTAACACAATGATGTCTCTTCTTACCACTTCTACCCAATACTATAATGGAGGTGCTAGCCATTGCAGTTAGTCAAGAGAAACAAATAAGGAGGCATAAAAATGGGACAGAAAAACCAGTATTTTTAGATGTTTTTGTTGGTAGAGTGGGTGCAAGTACCCAAGACCATTGTATTTCTTGCAGAACTGGGTGGAGTTTGTTAAAAACTATAACATGTGCAACACAGCTTACAGGCTTTTTAATTCTAAACAGAATCAGAGAACCTGAAAAGTAAGAAGGGACCTGACACAAATGGTAAGTACTAATAGGCATGTTTCCTCAGTTCCCTGATCTTTCATTACAACTTTGCGCATCACAAAGTTTAACCTGCTATCTCTAAAGTAGTTCTCAGAATTCCAGAAGAAGTATCTAAGGAAAACTGTATCAAAGCATTAACAAAAAGCATCAGTGTGTTGAGATCTCAATTAAGAAGATAAAGACCTCAAGATTGATCTCTCACCATTCCTCAGGGAGTGCTTGCCCAAGTTCTACGAGGCCCACCCTTGTCACTTCTAGGCTGTCTTCAATTCCTTCACTGGGTACTTGGCTTTGGCTCTAATGATTTTCTTACTCCAGGCAGTTTTCCAAACAAAAACGAATGGTTATTTACAATTCCTAAACTGAAATCATAAATATCAGCTGAATTACACTGAAATGTCAGTATAACTCTATGAACAGAATTCCACATAAAGTGAGTCTGTCTTGGCTAGGTAAAAAAGGGATTTTAGTTATAAAAACAGCAAAAGGATCTTACTGTAGGTAAGTTTAGACTCTCAGGTGGTCCTGCAGTTTATACTCTGAGGACAGCTTTACAGCAAGGCTTCTGACACAGACCATTTAGACCAGGAGCCAGACTACATTTTTCTCCCCCAAATTATAAGGAATCAGTGGTATTCCAGTAAATTGCCCCTTTGTGAATGAAATAACTTTACTTAGATTTTCATACTGAATACCTTTCTTATACAGATCATTTTACTTTTTCCTCAAAAATTCTCTGATTACTTCAATCTAAAACAATATTCATGAGATAAGGTGCACATAGAGGTATCTTCAAGTAAATCCCTTTTAGTTCAAAGTATAAGTACCCTTTATAAAAATAATCAGTGCTAATTTTTAAAATAGAGATTTTTTCCAAGGTATATCAAATCTCCAAACACTCCCATCTAGCACATGTCTGATAACTACCAGTTTCTGAACTCTGACACTCTGAAAGGGATGCGTTCCACAGAACTGACTCTGTGGCTCTGCTGCAATGCCTCAGTGAATATGCTGCTCTCAGTTCCTACAGAGAAGTGTACAATCTGACCCCAAAATGCAGCTGAACACCATCTTGTGAATATGCCTGAGAATCCAGTAATTCCACCACTGAGGTGTATGCCCTAGACAAGAGCAATGATTCTCAAAATATGATGCCTGGACCAGCAGCATCAGTGTCACCTGTGAAATACAAATGCTTAGGACCCACAGCAGAACTAAAGAATCAGAAACCGAAGGTGGGCTGTGTTTTATCAAGTCCTAATGATTCTGATGTAGACTAAAGTCTGAGACTCCCCACTTTGGAGAAATTTGTTCATTTGCTCTGATACAAGAATGCTGGAGCAGCACTGTCTCTAACTGCTCAGTTTCTTTTCTCTCTCTCTCACACAAACCGATACACATTCAACTCTGACTGAATCAATCCTGGAAAACAACATCCGTTTCAGGAAAATGGATTTAAAAACTGTATTATTAACACAATGAAGTACTCACTCATAATAGAGAAAATAAATGAAAAACAGCTATATTTATAAGCCTAAATAAAACTTAGAATCATAATTTTGATTGAAAAAATCATAGAAGTCTATAGTATGATATTTTATAAAGGTCAAATATAAGCAAAACTAAATAATATATTATGTAATACATTTATAAAGGTGATAAAGAAAAAGCTTATTAAAAAACAAAGAAGAGATATCCCTTTAATACTGTATGGGAGCAGCGATGGGAATGGGGGTGGAAGAATCACACCAGGAACCACGGGTGTACTGGGAACAGTATAGTTTTTAAGTTGGGTGGTGAATTCACAGCTGTTCATTATATTTAGGTTATTTTTATCACTACATTCTTTTGTGTATCTCAAATATTATAAATTTAAACCCAGAAAACAACAACAACAAAAAAACAAAAATTGCAGGTAATAAACAAAGATGGCCATTACACCAAATGGAAAAATTAGAAACCAACTAAGTGATATAAATTGCATAAATTGATATGTTCATTTGGCTATAAGGAATATTTAAAGAGATGAGAAAAAATTTATGATAAAATCAGCCAGATAAAATTATGTGAGAAATGGGATAGGGGGGTTGGGAGAAGGGGGATGGGGTTATGGACATTGGGGAGGGTATGTGCTTTGGTGAGTGCTGTGAAGTGTGTAAACCTGGCGATTCACAGACCTGTACCCCTGGGGATAAAAATATATGTTTATAAAAAATAAAAAATTAAAAAAAATAAATAATAAGAAAAAAATTATGTGAGAAATGTACAATAAAAAGTAAGAAGAAAATATAATAAAATGTCAACAGTGGGTACTATAGGGAGTTGACTTCTTTGTGCATTGAAAATTTTCTATATTGAGTAATAAATACTTTAGAAATCATTAAGAATCTTTTAACTATCACAAGAACATTCACTGTCTCTAAGTCACTAAAGAAAACTGCCAAATTTTCTGTTGGCAACTGTAAGGAAATTGGTGCTTTGTAGAAATCTGGTTGTGATTCATGAGTTCTATAATTCAAAGTTTTATATTTTCTGCCATAAAGTTGTATACTTTCATTACTGTGATTCCATTTAAAATAATTTTGTTTTTGTTTGTATGGGGGAAAATATGATTGACCCAATGATCATATTTTTGCTATTGAGGATTCCAATTTAAGTGACTGAAAACAACATCAGTTTAATTAATGAAAGGAAAAAAAAAAACATTGATCAGTGGTTGACCAGGTTTTGGAAACACAGACAAATTGCATAAATGAGAGTCAGCCTTATAGTCCTATGTATGCCCTGTCATAGTGAGAAAGAACCACAAATATTAAGGCCAAGCAAGGCAAAAGATTAGTTACATACCTTTTTTTCCAAAATTCTAGTGATCTCGCCTAGGGTCCGATCTAAAGCAGAAACTTTATTGTTTGCCCATGAGCCACTGTCTTGTACTTGTAGTTGTTTTAGAAGATCTTTAGCTAATCGCTGAAGCCTTCAAAATAAAATGAAAGGGAAGAATGACTTTAATGAATTAGACTATATTTCATTTTCCTCAACGTTTTGAAAGAAAAGTTACTTTCATTATTGTATTAGAAACTGCTTCACAGAACAGCTCTGAGAAGGAACAAACAAACCACTCCTCAGGCTGATATTACTTAAATTCATGATTATCGACCTAGTCCTCATGGCACAAAATAGAACTAGAGGACAGTAGATTAGCTAGAACAACAGCTACCATCAGTTTCTGTGTGACATTTAAACTAGAACAGAACTGCAGATGGGGAGAAGGTGAGACTATGCAGGCAGAGAAAATGAGTATAAGAAACTCTGGGTTTCATATTTGGATTTAAATCTTCAAGGTAGACTTGGATATCATGTTGTAAGCATTGTAAACTCTCAAAATGTCAAACTCCCCATGTTTCAGTTTACAAGCCATTTGGGGATTGCCTGCCACTGGTGATGTCATTTACTTAGGCAACAAAGCAATTATTTGCTTTTCACCAGGAAATAACACACATTACTTAGACTGTGGGATTCTTTAGTGAGTGAAGTATGTGTAATATTTCTTTGTAGCCCTTCCTTCTTCTGCTTCATATACCTCATTCTTAGCAATCCTCTCCTTTCCACTTACTTGCTTAAGTAGTCCACCAACAGATATTCACCAGACACACTCCCAGATCTCTCTACTTCTCCCCTATACATCACTCCCCTGTTGTCTCACTTTCATTTTTACCTATGATAGATTCTGTAGGCCATCATTATAGTCACTTTCTGGCAAGCATGCTACATTCCCTCTCTGCTGTTCTGTTTGTTACTCCTACTAGCCAAACCCCAGCAGTGGTAATAGTCACTAATGTTTAACTCTTTCTGTAGGCACCATTCTCAGTGTCTTGATGTATTAATTTAGTTGGCTGGATAATGAACATCTGCCAGCCTTTTCCATCTCTGATCTTGGTATGACCACACATTCAGGATCTTAGTGAATCCATTTAGCATTCTCACTCTCCCACTCTCCACAAAGACTTGCTTCATACATTATCTATTCTCTTCCATCATTTCCTTTCCCCTCTTGCTTTCAAAAAAAGATCTTTCACTTCAGAATAAACGTGGATCTACCGGAACAGGAAAATCCTCACTTTCTGCCACAAAATCTACAAACCTATCTGCATTTCAGCCATACCCTCCTTTGCTTCTCCTATTACAATCAAGGAAGACTAATTCCTCCTATGTAGGCCTAATCCTGCCACACAGAATCTGTGTACATGAAGTCCTTCTATCAAAATCACCCTCTTCTTCCACTTCAGTGTCTTTGCAAACACTCTTCTTTCATTCCTTCTGAAACGCTTTCCTCAACTCCACGTTATCTAGAAAATTTCTACTTATCCCTGAGTTTTCAGCTCAGACATTGCTTTTTCTGATTTGACTAGTCCTTTATTTTTTTTTTAAAGATTTTTATTCATTTATTTGACAGACAGAAATCACAAGTAGGCGGAGAGGCAGGCAGAGAGAGAGAGAGAGGAGGAAGCAGGCTCCCCGCTGAGCAGAGAGCCCGATGCGGGGCTCGATCCCAGAACCCTGGGATCATGACCTGAGCCGAAGGCAGAGGCTTTAACCCACTGAGCCACCCAGGCGCCCCTTGACTAGTCCTTTAAATCACTCATCACAAGTCTTTCCCACGGAGAGGTTTGCAACAGAACTTTTAGCAATGATGGGAATGTTCTGTATCTGTACTGCCCACTATGGTGGCTGCTAGGCAAATGTGGCCATTACGCACCTGAAGTATAGTTAGTATCACTAAGGAGCTAAATTTTAAGTCTTATTTATTTATTTATTTATTTATTTATTTATTTATTTATATTTATGAGAGAGTGTGCAAGCAGGGGTTGGGGATGGTGAAGGGCAGAGAGAGAATCTTTTTTTTTTTTTTTTTTGCAGAGAGAGAATCTTAAGCAGACTTCATGCTCAGCACAGAGCCCCTTGCAAGGCTTGATCTCGCAATCCTGAGATCATTATCTAGGCCGAAATCAAGAGTCAGATGTTTAACCGAATGAATCGCCCAGGTGCCCCTTATGTTGTATTTAATCTTAATAATTTAAATGCCCACTTGTAGCTAGAAGCTATTTTATTGAACAGTGCAGAAGCACAGTCTTAACTGCATGAAAGAGGGCTCCTGTCTACCTGTTCACTGCCTATCCACAGCACCTAATATGTTAACATAAATGCACTCAAAAGATGCTTAATGATTAGTGTACTAAGAAAAAATTTCTTCTCTAATCTTAATAATATCTATAACTTCATAGGTTACAAAATACATTAATGTACATGATTTTATGTAATCCTATGAAAACAATGTCCATTAGTATTTTTCCCATTTGAAAAATGAAGAAACTAAGGTTCAGACAAATTCAATGACTTTCCCAAGGTCTCACAAGGGGTAAAAGTTATTACTAGGACTAGCCCTTTGGTCCTCAAATCTCATGCTTTTGTATCCAAACCATACTAATCAATTCAATAAGGACATTTTATTCACAAATAAACAATACCATAGAATAATACATATTTATATTACATGTAAATATATATATATGTGTATATATATATATTTCCCCCCCTTTCAGAGCTTTTGAAGATTGAAAGTAATTAATGTAATGTACCTAACACCATTCAGGAGTAAGGTAGACATTCAGTAAATGGTCAACTATTATTACTATTCATTGACAGAAGGTCTCAATCCAACAAAAGGAAAAAGGGAATATAAAAAACACAGAAATAGAATAAGAACAACATACTTCTTTTCCCTTTCAATCGAATATGGGCTGGAGTCCCATCCGATTAAAGTTACTGACCTTATCATGTTGAGGAATATTGGCAGTGAACTTTATCGTGTGATAGATAAGTAGCCACTACGGCTTTTGGCTGAATAAAGCCTGCACACCATGTAACTAAATATCCAGCCATAGCCATGGATGCATATGAATCTAGCAGTATTCTTACCAAGAATGGTCACATTCCACTGAAAACCAGGGGTACTTAGGGAGGCAAAAGGACCATTTTAATTCACAGAATACAAGAGGCTTGTATTTCACCCTGAGGTAAATCAAATCTGGGATTCATATGAACCTACCCTTCAAGGGAGAATGCCAAATCAAGGGGATGCTTTGGTAACATGAGATAAAACTCTGTTTCATTCCCTGCCTCCACAGAAGTACCACAAATAATATAGCCCCTCTCAAGGAGAAAACCATCAGATTTTGATTCATACTATGAGTAATTACAGACTGTCAGGACGTAGGCCCTGAAAAGTATATTTTCCCTATAGGGGAAGAAAAGAAGCTGTTTAGAGGGTGCAGTTTTTAGTATAGAAATTGTTATCTGAGTTACTTCTGGCAGAAAAATTTTCTAGCATGAAAAGAAAAAGTAGAGGCTTTGTAACTCCTAGCCTAGAACATGAATATTATCTGTCAGATAAATAGCTTTGTGGAGAATATTGTAAGGTCAAATACTCTCTTCTCAAAACTAAAACATTAATTCCCACAACAATTCCAACTTCAACTGTGTCATTGGTAAATGTGAAATGTAAATAAATTTCTGTAACAAGCCCTAATCTGTATCACAGTCAAATTTTGGTCAGTTTATTAGGATCACCGGGATGATTAGAAAAACTTAAGGAGATTGGGCCCACTTTAGGAAATGTTGCTCTTTAGTACAATGGACAGGAAGACATGAACACATTAACATTTTTTTCTTTCACTTTCTCGATTTGAAAGATACATAGTCTAAATTCAGGGCAATTGGTTCCCCTTCTATTTTTAAGTAATATGTTGAAGGCTTTATTTTGAAATATAAGAGCCTAAGAAATCTCTACATAAGATGAAAAAAATCCGTGTACATACACTGCCTCCTACATTGCACACCTTTCATTTTTACCTGCCAGCATCCCTTCTTGTAGAAAAAGAACCCATCTATCCCTTTTAAGGAACCACCTTGCCTTCATTTACATGGGTGTACTTGATGTGCTCACTGCTATCAGGATGTTGCTATTCCCAGGCCCTCGCTCTCAGTGGAAAGAGCTAGGAAATGCGTATATTATTTTATAAATAAATATTTAAAATATATATCATATATATCCCTACATATTTACATCTATATTTCTATTTCTATATATTGGAAAATATAATTAAAACCAATACCTACAATTCCAATTTGCTACAGGGTCTTCCTATTGTCCCTAGATATTTTTAACTCTTCTCCAACAGCGAGCAATCTGCCTTTCATCATTCTTAACTTTATCTTATGTATTTGACCAAGTCCCCACATGTAATTTATCACCCATCCACCCCCCCTTCCTTTCTTTCTTCCTTTTTCTTCCTTCCTTTCTTTCTCTCTCTCTCTCTTTCTTTCAAGATTTTATTTATTTATTTGGGGGGGGGGAGCAAGCAGGGGAAGCAGCAATCTGCCTTTCATCATTCTTAACTTTATCTTATGTATTTGACCAAGTCCCCACATGTAATTTATCACCCATCCACCCCCCCTCCTTTCTTTCTTCCTTTTTCTTCCTTCCTTTCTTTCTCTCTCTCTCTCTTTCTTTCAAGATTTTATTTATTTATTTGGGGGGGGGGGAGCAAGCAGGGGAAGGGTCGAGGGAGAAGCAGACTTCCTGCTAAGAAGGGAGCCTGACATGGGACTAGATCATAGGACTCAAAGATCATGACCTGAGTCTAAAGCTGGTGTTTAACTGAATGAGGCACCCAGGCGCCTCCCATCTTTGTTTCCATATGTATGCTATTATGTCCCCTTGGGCTCTGACTCCCCAGTCTGGGTGATAATACTTTCTCACCCTGCTTGGGTTTCAACAGCCACTGTTTTTAACTATCTGAGGAACCTCCATACTTTCTTCCAGAGTGGCTGCATTAGTTTGCATTCCCACTAACAATGTAGGAGGAATCCTCTTTCTCTGCATCCTCACCAACACCTGTTGTTTCCTGACAGGTTAATATTAGCTATTCTGACTGGTGTGAGGTAGTATCTCACTGTGGTTTTGATTTGTATTTTCCTGAGGCCGAGTGATGTTGAGCACTTTTTCATGTGTCTGTTGGCCATGTGGATGTCTTCTTTGCAGAAACTGGATCACATCTTCTTTATCCATTCATCTGTTGAAGGGCATCTTGTCTCCTTCCACAGTTTAGCTATTATGGATGTTGCTGCTATGAACACTGGGGTGCAAGTGCCCCTTCTTTTCACTATATCTGTATCTTTGGGGTAAATACCAAGTAGTGCAATTGCCGGGTCATAGGGTAGCTCTATTTTCAACTTTCTGAGAAACCTCTATGCTGTTTTCCAGAGTGGCTGTACCAGCTTGCATTCCCACCAACAATGGAAGAGGGTTCTCCTTTCCCTACATCCTCAACAACATTAGTTGTTTCCTGTCTTGTCAATTTTGCTATTCTAACTGGTGTAAGGTGGTGTCTCACTGTGGTTTTCATTTGTAATTCCCTGATGGCTAGTGATGTGGAGCATTTTTACATGTGTCTGTTAGCCATTTGTGTCTTCTTTGGAGAGGTGTCTGTTCATGTCTTCTGCCCATTTTTTTACTTTTTTTTTTTTTTTTTTTGAGTGTTGATTTGGTAAGTTCTTTATATATCTTGGATACCAGCCCTTTATCTGTAATGTCATTTGGAAGTATCTTCCCCCATTCTGTGGGTTGCCTCTTGGTTTTGTTGACTGTTTCCTTTGCTGTGCAGAACATTTTTATCTTGATGAAATCCTAAAAGTTCATTTTTGCTTTTGTTTCCCTTGTCTTTGGAGATGTGTCTTGAAAGAAGTTAATGTGGTTGATATCAAATAGATTACTGCCTATGTTCTACTCTAGAATTTTGATAGATTTCTGTCTCACACTGATGTCTTTCAACCATTTTGAGTTTATATTTTTGTTTATGGTGTAAGGAATAAGGAGGGCATGTGTTGTTATGTGCGCTGTGTGTTATATGTAACTAATGAATCACTGGACACTACATCAAAAACATGTTCAGTGGCTAACTGAACATAATGAAATATGAAAATGTAATTCACGTGCTTTTGTCAAATTGGTTCCCTATACTTTGCAGTGAAAATATTAGTTATTTGGGGGTTCTTTCCCTTTCTTTACAAATGTTATCTCAGTTGTTTCTTTTTGCTTTCTTTCACACTGATGTAAATGCCATGCAAGTCTTGTGGCTGTTTGGATTTACTTGCTTTTTTTTGGATTTCTTGGAGCTATCTGGTAATGTGGGGTTTTTTTGTAAATGCTGCCAGGGGTTTTTGGTTTTAACTATTTATCTTGTTTCTATGTGAGGATTTGGAGACACTACAAAATTATGATTCTGTAGTTACTGACATTTTTTTTTCTAGGTTTATAATTTAAAGGAACATCCTGGTTGCCCAGCGGCCTATAGACTGTAGTAAGGAAAAGCAGAACCAGTTTAAGACTAATTAGGAGGTTACTACAATAACCCAGATGAGAGATGATCATAGGTTAGACTACAGTAGTTACTAGGAAGGTAATGAATAGTGGTCAGATTCTGAATATATTTTAAAGATGGAGCCAACAGAATTTGTTGATGGACCAAAAATGAAATGAAAAGAAAGAGAGGTTGACTTTAAAGCTTTTAATCTCAAAGGACGGACTTACCATTTCCTAAAGATGAGCAAAAAAATATGAGGGGTAAGGATTGGGAGAAAATTTCAGGAGGGGTCTACCTGAACCCCTGAGGGTGGGTTATCCATGTGGAAATATTAAGCAGGAAGCTGGATATATGAGTCTGGAGCTCTGAGGAGAGGACTGGTGTGGTGTCATATATTTAAAATCCATCAGTGACTATATGTTTAACGTTACAAAACTGAGTAAAATTGCCAAGGGAATAATTCTGCATTTGAATTCTCAAGACAAAGGCATGCGGATGTTGGAGGTCAGGGAGACAAAAAAGAACCAAGCAAAAGATACTGAAAAAGAGTAGCCAGTTAGGTGAATCCAGAGAAAGTTCTGAAATACACTGTTAAGTAAAGGCTCCCCTTGAATTGTCTTGCTATCCAAGACTTGTATAGTTTCCTACAGTGACTCTGGACTTGGTGAAATGACTTGCTTTGGCCAATGTGACATAAGCAAAGTAACATAAGCAGAGGCTTAATAAGACTTGATATCCCATATGAACATTAATTAAAAAATCCTCAACAGAACAAACAAAATGAATCCAACAACATATTAAAAGGATTATCACCATGATTAAGTGATGCTTTATCTTCAAGAGGGCTGACCCAGGCTTCCTTACAGGGCAATCACAGCAGAGAGCAAGAAAGTGAGGTTGAAAGCAGAAGGCTCAAGACCTCTATGGCCAAGTCTTGCCATCACCTATTGCTTCCACAGTAGTCAGAACAAGTCAAAAGGCCAGACAAATTCAAGAGGAAAGGAAAGAGAGTTCACCTCTTGATGGAATAGTGGCAAAGTTATATTATATTACACAGGGGCATGCCTCCAGGAACGGTTCAACTTCTGGCTATCTTTGTAAACACTATCCCACCATCATATATTAAATTTACTCAAATATTTGAATCTATTTCTAGATTGTTTTTAAAAACTGCTTCTATAAATTTACATTTTTATTCATGTGCTGATGCAAAATTATTTTAACTACATAGGTACCATCAAAATATTATTAAGTATCTGTTAGCACAGACCTACCTCATTCTTCTTTTACATTTTTCCCTAGAAATTCTTTTATTTTTCCATACATTCTTTAAAATGATTCTATTTTTTAAAAGGTAGTTATTTTATTCAGGTTATGTTTCATTTGTAGGAGAATTTAGAGAAGTTACCATACCATGTTTTCTATCCAAGAGTATAATTTGTCTTTCCATTATTTAAGTCTTTTTTAATACCCTTTGTTAGGATTTTAAGGTTTTAAATTTTTATGGAGACTTCACATTTCTTAAGTTTATTTTTAGTTTATTTTTTATTGCTATTGTAAATGGTGTTTATGTTTCCTAACTGATTATAAGAAAAGAAAATACTACTTTTGCAGACTAGATGCAGCATAACCTCAAGGCAAGTTACTCACCCTCTGTAAGGCTTAGCGTCCCTAATGAAATTTATTGAGTTATTGTTAGAAATAAAAGAGTCAACACAGGTAAAGAGCCTGGAATGAAGCGAAGGTTCATTAAAAACTACCTATTATTAATATTACCACATTAATTTGGTGATCAGCCACCTTACTGAATTGATTCTCTAATTTCTACTAATTTTTCACTTTATTCTCTTGGGTTTTTCAGATATGCAGTATCATCATAATCTTGATAATTTTGTTAACTTCTTTACTATTTTACAAATTTTTTTCTTTTAGAATGGCAATGACTAAAACAATAATTAATAAAAGTAATTTTCTGATTGGTTATCTCATTTCTCACAGGCAACAATATTTCTGTTTTAAATGTAAATAACTGCAGCATCAAAATGCTATAGCATATCTACACTAACCACTGGTTACAGATATCCTTCAATTTATGGCAGTTAAGTTCTTTCTTGAATTTTTCACTATGAGGAGTAATATTAAAATAGTTAATCTTTGTACATAAATGTTCAGGTACACTTTGCATTACTTCTCTCAGCAGCCTAAAGTAGATGTTCTAAGTTCTGGATTCAGGTTACCTTCCAATAAGACTACAGTAACTTGCAGTCCCATCAGCAGTGTTTTTGAGTACCTTCCTCACTGCACCTCTACTGGTAATATATTTGAGAGAAGCAAAATGATGGTGGTTTTGTATAGCTATTGTGTAGTGAAACTAACACCCAGTGGTGGAGTCTAAGTCCTCATCTATCAAGTGGCATTAGCAACAGTCCTGAACAAGACCCTCAGAGCAAGAACCAGCGCAGTGCTGCCAGAACCTATTCTGTAAGAGCAGGACTTTTCTACCGGGGCACTACTGACATTTTGGATGAGATAATTCTTTGCTTCAGTCTTGCCTAATGAAGAGTGTTTAAGAGCATCCTCGGGTCTCTATGCATTTGACAGGAATAACGCCATTTCTCCCAGCTGTCGTAATCAAAATGTGATCACGTATCCCCAAGCATAGCCAAATGTCCCCTGCCACAACTGTTCCCTGCTGGACACCATTGTGTTAGAAAAATGAAGTTCTAGGCTTCAGATATAAAGTTTAGGGTCACAGGAATACAAGTTCAGGTAAACTTCTATAAGGACAGACATCAATAAAATAGAAGTAAAATGCAGAGTAATATACTCACTTTGCTTTATAAGGTGAGTCAGATCCAGAATTTTTTGTTTCCATTAAACTCTCATATTCCTTGGCCCTGAAGAGGAAAAAAAAAGTATCACTGTTAGTTATTTTCCTGCCAATTTTTAAAACAAACTACATTCCTATTTTTTCCTATCCCAGTATTAGAAACTAGTGTAACACTTTGATTTCTGAGAATATGTCTTTAAAATACTATAAATGCTATCAAAAATGACTAAAAAATAAGTTATTTCCTCATAGGATAAAGAGAAGCTTCATAATAACAATTCTCAGTTTACAGACTTAATATAGAATGGGCCTTATTTTTCAGAAATGTTAAAATCATGATAATTAAATTGGAAATCACAGAAGTTTCTACAAGATAGCTGAAATAGCTAAATAGCCATATGCCTTAAGAGGTGTACAATGCAAAACTGAATACAAGAAAGAGTTATTTACCATGAGAAATAATTTAAAAGGCCATGGAAATGACTACACACTCAAAGATTTGTCTTCTTCTGTTTTTGTTACTTATATTTGCTAAATACCTAAAGTCTGGAAAAATCTGAGATAACATATCTCTGCCACTGTCTAACTAGGCTCCAGCTTACTTGAACCAATATGGAGAACCATCAATAGTTAATCAATCTAACATAGGTGTCACTATAGTAATCCATTATAATTGCCTTAATTTTAAATGTCACCTTTCGAAATTTGAAAAAAAGGAAAATACTAATTTAAATTTTATCTGCTCACCCAAAGGGTCCTAGTCTCAAAGAAATTAGTCTAGTGACCTATGAGAGAATTAGTCACAATGTGTATACCAATCTAGACTGCAATGATAAAATAAGTAATACTTCAAAAAAAATCATGAAAGATGCAAATTGTAACAGCTTTTAAAAAAATATTTTATTTATTTGACCAAGACAGAGAGAGATCACAAGTAGGCAGAGAGTCAGGCAGAGAGTGGGGGAAGCAGGCTCCCTGCCAAGCTGAGAGACCAATGAAGGACTCGATCCCAGGACCCTGAGATCATGACCTGAGCCGACGGCAGAGGCTTAACACACTGAGCCACTCAGTTGTCCCTATAACAGCTTTAATAAGGAAAAGGGAAACTAACACAGGTTAAACATGGGAGCAAAAGAATACATTAGAGTTAAACATTAAATTATGTATTGTTTTCCCACCAACAGTGTAGGAAGGTTCCTCTTTCTCTGCATCCTTACCAGCATCTGTCATTTCCTGACTTGTGCAACCACTCAGGAAAACAGCATGGGGGTTCTTAAAAAGTTAAAAAAGAGGTACCCTACAACCCAGCAATCACACTACTGGGTATTTACCCTAAAGATACAAATGTGGTGATCCAAAGAGGCATGTACACCCGAATGTTTATAGCAGCAATGTCCACAATAGCCAAACTATGGAAAGAACCTAGATGTCCATCAACAGACGAATGAATAAAGAAGATGTGATATATATATATACATATATATATATATATATACACACACACGCACGCGCGCACACATACACACAATGGAATACTATGCAGCCATCAAAAGAAATGAAATTTTTTTTAAATTTTTTGTTTTTTATAAACATATATTTTTATCCCCAGGGGTAAGGTCTGTGAATCACCAGGTTTACACAGTTCACAGTACTCACCAAAGCACATACCCTCCGCAATGTCCATAACCCCACCCCCCCTTCTCCGAACCCCCCCCAGCAACCCTCAGTTTGTTTTGTGAGATTAAGAGTTACTTATGGTTTGTCTCCCTCCCAATCCCATCTTGTTTCATTGATAAAAGAAATGAAATTTTGCCATTTGTGATGATGTGGATGGAACTAGAGGGTATTATGCTTAGCGAAGTAAGTCAATCAGAGAAAGACAATTATCATATTATCTCCCTGATATGAGGAATTTGAGAGCCAATATGGGGGTTTGGGGGATAGAAAAGGAATAAATGAAACTAAAATACTCTTAATCTCACAAAACAAACTGAGGGTTGCTGGGGGGAGGGGGGAGGGAAAGGGGTGGCTGGGTTATGGACATTGGGAAAGGTATGTGTTATGGTGAGTGTTGTGAAGTGTGTAAACCTGGCGATTCACAGACCTGTACCCCTGGGGCTAATAATAATTATATGTTAATAAAAAATTTAAAAATTACTTTAAAAAATGAAAAAATATATATATTGTAAGCTACACACGCTCATCGCTATAAGCCAAAATATTAAAGCATATGAAAATGGGGAAATAACCATTGTAGTAGCAAATAATTGTGAACTTGAATGAAAGGGAGAAAGAGCAACAATTATGGAAGGTTAAATATATTCCAAGTATTCTTCCAGGAGCTGAACATCCATTGTCTCATACACAGTCCTAAAAACTCGATATGGTATGATCCCCATTTTACAAAGGAGAAATTGAGGCTTAAGAGGACGTCTATTATATAAAAAAATACATTTATCTAATACTTAAAGTGGGACGGATCAAATCCATTCTCTCATTCATGTACATACAACTAAAAAATTATCCAGAAAATTCTAACTTTACCCAAACTGAGGATAATCACTTTTTCCTAACTTGACTCTTGTCTTGATTCACTTTTCAGCAATCAAATACTTATTTCCAGGTGTCTGCTTTGTATAAACTAAGAGGTACAAACATAGCAAGGATGAGGCATAAATGTAGTAAGAATATTCAAGGAATTTCTTCTCCACAAGGAAGAAGAAGACATAACACTATGAAAAGATACCCAAGTCTACGAAGCAGAGTAAATGAGAGCTTATAATGTGTAGCCCTTATTTCCTTGTTGATCTTCAGTGTACTTGTCCTACCCACTACTTAAAGTGGGGTACTGAAGTCACCAACTATTACTGTTGATTTATCTATGTCTCCCCTCAATTCTGTCACTTTTTCCTTCATATATTTTGGGGCTCTGTTAGGTGTATAAATGTTTGTAATTATCTTTTTGATGAGAATTCACCCTTTCATGATTATTTAATGTCCTTTTCTATTGCACAATTTTTGTCTTAAAGTCTATGTTGTATGACAACATAGTTACTTCAGCTATATTATTTTGTAGAGGTACTCTGCATAAAATATCTTGCAATCCTTTTCACATTAAACCACTTGGGTCCTTTTATTTGAAGTGTGTCAATTATTAAAGTATATATATATATATACATACATATATATATACGTGTGTGTGTGTGTGTGTGTGTGTGTGTGTGTGTGTATATATATATATATATATATATATGTGTATATGTGTGTATATATATATATATATATATATAATTTCTAAAAATCCACTCTGCCAAACCAGAGTATTTAATGTATTTACATTTAGATTTAATGTAGTAACTGATGAGGACTGGCTTTTGCCATTTTGCTATTTCCTATACATCTTTTGTCCTTCAATTTCTCCTTATTACTGCTTTGTTTTGTGTCAGATATTTTCCAGAGAACCATTTTCATTCTCTTCTCATTTCTTCAAGCATAACTATATGTATATGTGTATGTGTATGTATATATATATAATATTTAAAAATACTTCAGAGTTTCTTAAAGTGAAGGTGTGTCATAACAACAAATTATCTCGGGCTTTATCATGGAATATATTAATTTCTCTTTCATTTCTGATGTTTTGCCATACAGAATTTTTGGTGACAATTTGTTTTTGTTTTTGTAACCAGGAAACTGAATATGTCATCCTACTGCCTTCTAGCCTTTATAGGTTCTGATGATAAATAAGCTGTTAATTATATTAAGAATGTTTTCTATATGAAGAACTGCTTCTCTTTTACTTTCTTTTTTTTAAGATTTTATTTTTTTGAGAGAGAGAGAGAGTAACAGCACAGGCAGGGGGAGGGGACAGATGGAGATGGAGAAGCAGACTCCCCACTGAGCAGGGTGCCTGACATAGGACTTGATCCCAGGACCCTGCGATCATGACCTGAGCTGAAGGCAGACACTTAACCGACTGAGCCACTCAGGTGCCACTACTTTGTTCTTGTCTTAACAACAGTTGGATTATAGTATGTTATAGTGTGGATTTCTGAGTTTCTCTTAGGGTTTGTTAAGCTTCTTGGATATGCAGATTAATATCTTGCATTAAATTTGGAAAATTTCCACCCATAATTTCCTCAAATATTTGTTCTGCCCTTTTTTCTCTCTACTTTCCTTCTGGGTCTTCCTTTCTCTAATTGTTGTTCCCATAAGTCTTTCAAACTCTGTTCATTTTTTTTTTTTTCATTCATTTCCCGTTCTGTTCTGTGGAGATAATCTAACTGATCTAACTTCAAGTTCACTAATTCTTATTTCTACTTACCCAAATTAGCTGCTCAATTCTCCAAGTGAATTTTTCATTTCAGTCACTGTATTTTGCAACAACAAAGTTTCTGTTCACTCCTTTTTATAATTTCTAATTATATGTATTAAAATATAAATATAAATTTAATATAACATCATCATTACTATTCCCCAGTTGGTTAGATATTGTTTGCATGGGTCCTTTAGTTCTCTGGGCATATTTTAACATTTTAATTTAAAGTCTGTCCAGTAAGGCCAATGTCTGGGTTTCCTCGGGGACATTTCTATTAATTTTTTTCCCCTGTGTATAGGCTAACTTTCTTTCTGTTTGAACACCTTCTAACATTTTGCCAAAAACTAGACAACTTAAATACTATAATGTAGGAATGATGAAAATCAAATTTCCCTCCTTTGACAGGGTGTGTTTTTGCTGCTTGATGTAGCTTCATATATTTGTTTAGTAACCTCTCTGAACTAATTTTCTAAAGTTTGTATTCTTTGTCATTATGGCCACTGAAGTCTCTGTTCAATTAGTTCAGGGATCAACTAGTGATAAGAGTGATTTCCTTAAATACCTGGAATAACCAAAAAAAAAAAAAAGGTCTTAATCTAATATTTGTAAATGAGCTGTATGTGTGGTTGAGGCAAAATGACAAAACTCTGGCCATTTACAACTCTTCCTTAGCCTTCACTTCCTACTGCACAGAAGCCTGATGGTCAGCCAGAGATAAGACTTCAGGAACTTCTCAGGTCTTTTCCAAACATGTATTCAGCCCTCAGTATGCCTGTCTAGATTTTTCAGAGTATGTGGGAGCTCTTCAAAGCCCTTATTACTCAAAGCATTTCCATTCTCAGCATCCTCCAACTCCTACAAGGTTTTTGATTAGTCTATTTTTTGCTCTGTTTTTCCTTGCTCCATACTATACTGACTAATACACTTGCCTTTAAATTGTTTTTGACAATTGCCCCCAGGTAGCATCAAAATTCTGGGAGAATTTTGAGTTAGATAAAAGAAAGGCAACATCCTTCAGAGAACCAACAAACAGGTCAAAACAACTATACATCTTTGAATGTAAGGTCAGATTTGCTCCCTCCAGAACTAGATTGTATCAGGGATGCACGTGGTTATCTTCAAAGATGCTCCTGAGCTGGGGAGTGGAAGGTGGAATCAGGGTAAATTAAAGTGCCATTAAACACTCTTAATGACATTCAGCTGAGTGCTTAAAGGGAAAAATCTGCAGCCAAGAATACTCTACCCAGCAAGGCTATGATTCAGAATAGAAGGAGAGATAGTTACTTAAATAAAAACAAACAAACAAACAAAACTAAAAGAGTTCATAGAACCAGGCCAGAAGAAATGTTAAAGGGGATACTTTAAGTCAAAGAAAAGACCATAGGTAAAAGTATGAAAAGTGGGAAACACAAAATCAGTAAAAGTAAGTATTATTTGTAAATATCAGTCAAAGGATTCACAAAATACAAATATGGAAAAAGTGATACCATATATCTAAAACATGGATTCAAGCTTAAGAGCCCATCAGCTTAATAGAGGCTGCAATATACAGTTTGTGCTATATACAAAAAAAATTGTAACCACAAATAAAAAAACCGAAATCAATATGCACAGAATTAAGAGAAAGAAATCCAAGCATATCAGTTTTTAAAAAGCCAGCAAGACTCATAGTTCTTTTATCCAGTTTTTAAAAGCCGAAAAAATCCTAATGATATGAACACTAGTCCCACAGTCTAATCTCATCTAATTCTTTTTAACAAGTGTTTGTTGAAAATATACTGGGTGCCAGCAACAGAGAAAAAAATCTTCATAAAGTTTATATTCTAATGGGAGGAAAACAATATGTAAATAATAACCAAATAAAGAGGACTTTAGATGATGGTAAGTGCTACAGCAAAAAGAGCTGCAGAAATGCCAATGATGCTGTTTGACAATTTTGATTTCAGTCACTATAGACTAACTAGCATCATACTGGCCCTTCTGTTATGAACAACAATAAAAGTTCCTAAAGCATATGGAATGAGTGATTTTTATCTATAGACAACTAGTAGCCTAGGACAGTAATCCCTGAGCAAAAGGAAACAAATTAACTAGGTTCCATGATTCCTTCATCTTTTGCCTGAAGGCACTTTCCAAGTAGCTATCTATGAGAGAAAAAGCAAAACAGGATGGATGAGCCAAGGAGACAGGTGGAATTTATAAATAGAGAAAAAGAAGGAATGTGTGCCACAAAGTTCCAGAAATCTCCAAAGGTCCTCTTTAAGTCTTCGGCCATATTAATCTGTGAATGAGCATGGCAAGACATCGCAGGGCAGAGGAATGACCAACTACTAAGGAACTGTAAGTTCAATGATTACCAGAGTCTGCATAAAGCTGAGAGGTGTTTGAGTTTCAAATGCTATATTACAAAATTTATTGAACACTCTAGTTATTCAGTGGAGACTTTATAAAGGCCAAACATTTAGAAGCAGGGCCAATCTAGCTCTAGAATTAAAGGTTACTCAAAACCCACCTCACAAAACTTAAAATCAAGGCATGTAACCTGTATGAGAGAAGAAAATTGCACATTCTATTAAGAAAAACAATAAAATCCACACATACAATAACATAGAGTTCATACTGTCCAATGAAAGGATAAAAATAAAAATAATAGCAACAAAATCAATGGGGAGAAAACCCAATCAATAAACCATCTCAGATGGAGAAATTACAAGTATGATGGACTTCAAATAAATTCATAACTGTGTTAAGAAAGTAAATGAAACCATAAACATATAAAAAGAACAAATCAGAAATTAGAAATAAGTAAACTGAAAGTATAAGGAAGAACTAAAAGGACTCTGAAAGATGTAAAATGGAACATATGAAATGAAAAATTCAGCAGACAATTTTAATAGCAGATGACAAAGAGCAGAAAAAAACATTATATAAGGCAACAGAACTATCGAAATTGATGCAGAGGAAGAAAAATGACTTGTAGAACAACATCAAATACTCTATTTTAAGTGCAACTGAAAACCCAGAAAAGAAAAAGAAATGGTCTGGCACATTAAAAGTTTTGTTTATAAAAAATAAAAAAATTAAAAAGTTTTGAAGAAGAAACAAATAAAATCTTTAAAAAATTTCTTTGAAGAAACAGTGGCCAAAATTTTTCTAAATTTGAGGAAAAGCATAAACTCACAGATTCAAGAAACTTAATGAACAAAAAGTAGAAAAAAACACAAAACCGTATCAAGGAATACTATAATGGAATAGCTTAAAACCATCATATGAAAAATATACTAAGCAGCCAAATGAAAACAAGAAATATTGTATGTATGTAGTAAAAAAGTATTAGAATGCGTGCTGCCTTTTAAAAAAAAATTTATTTAAATTCAAGTTATTTAACACATGATGAATTATTAGTTTCTGGCATTGTGTGTTGCTTTTTAATCAGGGACAACCCGAGCATAAGATAATAGAACAAAACTGTCAAGTGATGAAAGAAAAAAAAAACATTATCACATAATTCAACATCAATCAGAAATGAAAGTCAAAAGCATGGAGGACATGGGGAGTTAGAGAGAAGGGGGTTGGGGTAAATTGGAAGGGGAGGTGAATCATGAGAGACTATGGACTCTGAAAAACAATCTGAGGGGTTTGAAGTGGCAGCGGGGTGGGAGGTTGAGGTACCAGGTGGTGGGTATTATGGAGGGCACGGATTGCATGGAGCACTGGGTGTGGTGAAAAAATAATGATACTGTTATGCTGAAAATAAATAAATTTAAAAAAAAAGAAATGAAAGTCAAATAAACACTTTCAGGAAAACAAAGGATAAGAAAATCTATTGCCAGTAGACCTGCAATATAAAAATTGTTAAGGGAAGTAATTCATGTGAAGAAAAAAGGTAAGAGATAGAACCTGAGAACTACATGTAAAAATGAAAAGCACAGGGAATGGTTTTGTAAATTATGTAAAAGATACCTGAAAAATCAGAAGAAAAATTTATAGTGGGATGTGGAATATACATATAGAAGTAAAATAATTACATAAAAAAACAAGAGGATATAGATACTACGATAAGATTCTAAACTTATAATTAAAGTGGTTTAATATTATATAGTTATCATGATAGTTTAAGGTTACATATTTTAAATGAAGCAAACACCAAAAATAAAGCAGTAGAGATACTAAATCAATAAAGGAAAAAATGGAATACTAAAAAAAAAACCCAAAAGGAGGGAGAAAAGAAAAAAAAGGAAAGAACAACAGATGAACAAATGATAGTGAAATAGTATACTTAAAACAACTATAGCAGGACACCTGGATGGCTCAGTTGGTTAAAATAACTATAGCAATAATTTCACTAAAAATAAACTAATGAAAAACTGCAAACAGACTGTCAGAAAAGACGCACATATGATGATTATAAAGGTGCACAAAAATATACAGAGATGAAGTTACAAGAATAAAACTAAAAGAATGGGAAAAGATTTACCATGAAAATACTGAGTGGAAATGATACTAATATTAAATCAAGTAGACTTCACTGTAAGAAATATTACCTAAAACAAAGAAGGGCACTTTGTAATGGTAATGGGATCAATTTTTCAAGGAGATAAAATAATACTACATTTGTATCTATTTCTCAACAAAGCTTCAAAATTTAAAGCAAAACTGGAAAATATTGAAGTGTGAGATAGAAGTGTGAAATAATCAGAAATGAAAATTCTTTATGTAACTGATACAATATGAAACAGACAATATTAGAGATAGATGTGGAAGACTTTAACAGCACTGTCACCCAACTAGACCTAACTGACATTATAGAAACTACACCTACCACAAGCAAGTGCAACCCTGACCAAGACAAACCAGATGTTGGGCATAAAACAAGCTTCAATAAATTAAAAGGAACTGAAATTATGCACAGTATCTTCTCTCACCACAGGAAATATCAAGACAAAAAGATATCTGGAAAGTTCCCAATTATTTGAAAATTTAGCACTTACCTTTTTAAGTAAGT
Organism: Mustela erminea; assembly: GCF_009829155.1. NCBI lineage: Eukaryota > Metazoa > Chordata > Mammalia > Carnivora > Mustelidae > Mustela > Mustela erminea. The sequence goes on from NC_045618.1 coordinate 29,186,376, forward strand.
AATGGGTCAGTGAATTTTTTTTAATTAGATTTATTTATTTTCAGCATAACAGTATTCATTATTTTTTCACCATACCCAGTGCTCCATGCAATCCATGCCCTGAATAATACCCACCACCTGGTACCCCAACCTCCCACGCCCCTGCCACTTCAAACCACTCAGAAAGCTTTTCAGAGTCCATAGTCTCTCATAATTCACCTTCCCTTCCAATTTGCCCCAACTCCCTACTCTTCTCTAACTCCCCATGTCCTCCATGCTATTTGTTATGCTCCACAAATAAGTGAAACCATGATAATTGACTCTCTCTGCCTGACTTATTTCACTCAGCATAATCTCTTCCAGTCCCGTCCATGTTGCTACAAAAGTTGGGTATTCATCCTTTCTGATGGAGGCATAATACTCCATAGTGTATATGGACCACATCTTCCTTATGCATTCGTCTGTTGAAGGGCATCTTGGTTCTTTGCACAGTTTGGCGACTGTGGCCATTGCTGCTATAAACATTGGGGTACGGAGGGCCCTTCTTTTCATTACATCTGTATCTGTGAGGTAAATACCCAGGAGTGCAATTGCAGGGTTATAGGGAAGTTCTATTTTTAATTTCTTGAGGAATCTCCACACTGTTCTCCAAAGAGGCTGCACCAACCTGCATTCCCACCAACAGTGTAAGAGGGTTCCCCTTTCTCCACATCCCCTCCAACACATGTTGTTTCCTGTCTTGTTAATTTTGGTCATTCTAACTGGTGTAAGGTGATATCTCAATGTGGTTTTAATTTATCTCCCTGAGGGCTAGTGATGATGAACATTTTTTCATGTGTCTGATAGCCATTTGTATGTCTTCATTGGAGAAGTGTCTGTCCATATCTTCTGCCCATTTTTTGATACGATTGCCTGTTTTGTGTGTGTTGAGTTTGAGGAGTTCATTATAGATCCTGGATATCAACCTTTTGTCTGTACAAACCTTTTGTCATTTGCAAATATCTTCTCCCATTCCGTGGATTGCCTCTTTGTTTTTTTGACTGTTTCCTTTGCTGTGCAGAAGCTTTTGATTTTGATGAAGTCCCAAAAGTTCATCTTCCCTTTTATTTCCTTTGCCTTTGGAGACATATCTTGAAAGAAGTTGCTGTGGCTGATATCGAAGAGATTACTGCCTATGTTCTCCTCTAGGATTCTGATGGATTCCTGTCTCACGTTGAGGTCTTTTATCAATTTTGAGTTTATCTTTGTGTACGGTGTAAGAGAATGGTTGAGTTTCATTCTTCTACATATAGTTGTCCAGTTTTCCCAGCACTATTTATTGAAGAAACTGTCTTTTTCCACTGCATATTTATTCCTGTTTTGTCGAAGATTATTTGACCATAGAGTTGAGGGTCCATATCTGGGCTCTCTACTCTGTTCCAATGGTCTATGTGTCTGTTTTTATGCCAGTACCATGGTATCTTGGTGACCACAGCTTTCTAATAAAGCTTGAAATCAGGGAACGTGATGTCCCCAGTTTTATTTTTGTTTTTCAACATTTCCTTAGCTATTCGGGGCCTCTTCTGATTCCATACAAATTTCTGGATTATTTGCTCCAGCTCTTTGAAGAATACTGGTGGAATTTTGATCGGAATGGCATTAAAAGTATAGATTGCTCTAGGCAGTATAGACATTTGAACAATGTTTATTCTTTCGATCCAAGAGCATGGAAGGGTCTTCCATCTTTTTGTGTCTTCTTCAATTTCCTTCATCAGTGTTCTGCAGTTCCTCAAGTACAGATCCTTTACCTCTTTGGTTAGGTTAATTCCCAGGTATCTTATGGGTCTTGGTGCTATAGTAAATGGAATCGATTCTCTAATTTCCCTTTCTGTATTTTCATTGTTAGTGCATAAGAAAGCCACTGATTTCTGCACATTGACTTTGTATCCTGCCACGTTGCTGAATTGCTGTATGAGTAGTTTGGGGGTGGAGTCTTTTGGGTTTTCCATATAAAGAATCATGTCATCTGCGAAGAGAGAGAGTTTGACTTCTTCATTGCCAATTTGGATACCTTTTATTTCTCTTTGTTGTCTGATTGCTGTTGCTAGGACTTCTAATACTATGTTGAAAAAGAGTGGTGAAAGTGGGCATCCTTGTCTTGTTCCTGATCTCAACAGGAAGGCTGCAAGCTTTTTCCCATTGAGGATGATATTTGCTGTGGGTCTTTCATAGATAGATTTGATGAAGTTCAGGAATGATTCCTCTATCCCTATACTTTGAAGCGTTTTAATCATGAATGGATGCTGGATTTTGTCAAATGCTTTTTCTGCATCAATTGAGAGGACCATGTGGTTCTTCTCTCTGCTCATATTAATTTGTTCTATCACATTGATTGATTTGCGAATGTTGGACCATCCTTGTAGCGCAGGGATGAATCCCACCTGGTCATGGTGGATAATCTTTTTAATATGCTGTTGGATCCTGTTAGCTAGGATCTTGTTGAGAATATTAGCATCCATATTCATCAGTGATATTGGTCTGAAATTCTCCTTTTTGGTAGGGTCTTTGCCTGGTTTGGGGATCAGGGTAATGCTGGCTTCATAGAAAGAGTCTGGAAGTTTTCCTTCTGCTTCAATTTTTTGAAACTGCTTCAGAAGAATAGGTGTTATTTCTTCTTTGAAAGTTTGATAGAATTCCCCAGGGAATCCGTCACGTCCTGGGCTCTTGTTTTTTGGGAGGTTTTTGATCACTGCTTCAATCTCGTTACTAGATATCGGTCTATTCAGATTGTCGATTTCTTCCTGGTTCAATTTTGGGAGTTTATAGTTTTCCAGGAATGCATCCATTTCATCTAGGTTGCTTAGCTTATTGGCATATAACTGTCGATAATAACTTCTGATGATTGTTTCTACTTCCTTGGTGTTCATTGTGATCTCTCCCTTTTCATTCATAATTTTATTAATTTGAGCTTTCTGTCTTTTCTTTTGGATTAGTGTGGCCAGTGGCTTATCGATCTTATTGATTCTTTCAAAAAACCAACTTCTAGTTTCATTGATACATTCTACTGTATCTCTGGTTTCTACCTCATTGATCTCAGCTCTAATCTTGATGATTTCCCTTCTTATGTGTGGAGTTGGTTTGATTTGTTGTTGATTCTCCAGTTCTTTAAGGTGTAGAGAAAGCTGCTGTGTTCTGGATTTTTCAATTTTTTTGAGGGAGGCTTGGATGGCTATGTATTTCCCCCTTAGGACCGTCTTTGCTGTATCCCATAGGTTTTGGACCAAAGTGTCTTCATTCTCATTGGTTTCCATGAATTGTTTAAGTTCTTCTTTGATCTCCTGGTTGATCCAAGCATTCTTAAGCAAGGTGGCCTTTAGCTTCCAGGTGTTTGAGTTCCTTCTGAACTTTTCCTTGTGATTAAGCTCCAATTCCAGCATTGTGATCTGAGAGTATGCAGGTAATAATCTCAGTCTTTTGGTATCGGTTGAGTCCTGATTTGTGGTCTATTCTTGAGAAGGTTCCGTGTGCACTGGAGAAGAATGAGTATTCTCTTGCTTTAGGGTGGAATGTTCTGTATATATCTATGAGGCCCATCTGGTCCAATGTGTCATTCAATGCTCTTGTTTCTTTATTAATTTTCTGCTTCAATGATCTATTTCTGAAAGAGGCGTGTTAAGATCTCCTACAATTAGTGTATTCATATCAATATGACTCTTTATCTTGATTAACAGTTTTCTTATGTAATTGGCTGCTCCCATATTGGGGGCATAGATATTTACAATTGTTAGATCATCTTAGTCTCTTTAAGGATTATGTAGTGTCCTTCTGTATCTCTGACTACAGTCTTTAGTTTAAAATCTAATCTATCTGATATGAGAATCACTACCCCAGCCTTCTTTTGAGGTCCACTGGCATGAAAAATGCTTCTCCATCCCTTCACTTTTAGTCTGGGTTTATCTTTAGGTTCAAAATGGGTCTCTTGTAGACAACATATGGATGGGTCCTGTCATTTTATCCAATCTGCAACCCTGTGCCGTTTTATGGGCACATTTAGGCCATTCAAATTGAGAGTGATTATTGATAGATACGTTTTTATTGACATCGAGTTACCTTTGAAGTCTTTCTTTCTGTAGATTGTCTCTATATTTCTGTTCAATGCTATTCTTAGGATTTTTCATCTTTTATAGAACCCCCCTTAATATTTCCTGCAGTGTCGGCTTGGTGGTTGCACAGTCTTTTAAGCCTTGCTAGTCTTCGAAACTCTTTATCTCTCCATCCATTTTGAATGTCAGTCTTGCTGGATAAAGTATTCTTGGCTGCATGTTCTTCTCATTTAGTGCCCTGAATATATCTTGCCAGCCTTTTCTGGCTTGCCAGGTCTCTGTGGACAGGTCTGATGTTATTCTGATGGGCTTTCCTCTGTAAGTAAGGAGCCTCTTTGCTCTAGCGGCTTTCAAGAAATTATACCTACAATTATAATTCCTCAATTTGACTATCAGGTGTCGTGATTTTTTTTGGAATGTATAACCTTGGGTGGAGACCGTTTAGCCTCTAGCACATGAACGCTGGTTCCATTTGCAAGATTGGGAAAATGTTCATGAAGGACTTGTTCCACTATATCTTCTAGACTTCTTTTTTTCTCTTCAGGGATTCCAATAATTCTGACGTTGGAACATTTCATGGCATCACTTATTTCCCTGATTCTGTTTTCGTGGTTTCTAAGCTGTTTGTTACAGGCTTCCTCCTGATCCTTTCTCTCTATCTGTTTGTCCTCCAGATCACTAATTCTATCTTCTGTCTCAGTTACCCTAGCATTGAGAGAGTTTAGATTAGATTGGAACTCATTGAGAGCATTGTGAACCTCCTCCCTGGTAGCTTTAAGCTCCGCCCTAACATTGTGAACATCCTGTCTGGTCGCTTTCAGCTCGGCCCTAATCCATTCTGTTTGGTCATCCATGGCTTTCTCCAACCTAGCTATTGCCTGGATAATTGTTAGCCTGAATTCTCTTTCCAACATATTGTCTATGTTAATATCCGTTAGCTCTGTTGCAGAAGGTCCATCCTCTGTATTTTTCTTCTGTTGGGCATTCCTCCTCCTAGTCATTTTGGTGGGAGATGACTGAACAGATGTAGCTGGATGTATTAACTGTGGTGCAGTGAAGGTGCACCCTGGAACACTTCTGAGCAATCAGGATACCCCACCCAAATGAGAGGAAAAAGAAAAGGAAAAAGAAAAAAAAAGAGATAGAGAGAGACAGGAAAGAAAGTGAAGATGAAAGAGAAGGTTCAGCCCAGATGGGCCCCAAGGTAAGATTTATGAAGTAGACAAACAAAAACAGAAAAACAAAAAGACTGATAAAAGTATATGACAAGAGAAAAAAATATATATATGCAAATAAAGGAAGAACCTCGTCAAAAAGAACCCCAAGTGTAAGATTTATATACTATCAGGACAAACACAAAAACACAGAAACACTTGTGGAAGAAAAAGATGGGAGAGTGGTTATAAATTCTTAGTGTGTGCAAGGAAGTTTGTTTTGATTCTTCCTGGATGTACCTTGATATCTTTGTTAAAGGACTCAACTTTCCTAAGATAAAGGGGGATTAAAAATTAGTTTACCTATAGGGGTAGTACTGATTGGGGAAAGGGGATTACTTTGAAGTTTAATTCTATATGAATATTAGAAGATAACAATAAAAAGGAATAAACTAGACTAAACTAAACTAAATTTTTTTTAAAAAGAAGGAATTCAAAAAATAGAAATGCAAAAGAAAAACATAGGTGTATGTATCAAAAAGTTCAGGTTAGAAGGTTATTATGGAATTTGATGTACTGGATAGCTCACTGTGATGGTTTTTACGTTAAAAAAATTACCTATATTTATTAAAAAAAATGAACCAGAATAGTGGGAATGAATGAAAAATAAAAGTTTTCCTATGAAGTAGTGGTTGTTCTCTTGTAGTCCTTTTTTTTCCTCTTTTTTTTCTCTCTCCTTTTCTCTCTCTCTCTCTCTCTCTTTTTTTTTTTTCTTTCTTGGTTTGTTTTCTGGGGGAGGAGCCTGTCACGTGAATTTTCAGTCAATGATGTTCCCTGACTTAAGTCCTCAGGCCCCTCTCAAGGGGGTGGGCTCTGAGGAAACTGTTTTTTGTTTTTTTTTTTTCCCCAAGCTTTTGTTCTCTGGCGGTTTTTATGTTTGTTCACTTTTTTTTTTTTTTCTCAGTTTGACCGCTTTTAATGGTTTTTGTAGTTTTAGAGGAAAGCAAACCGCACCCTGATCTCACTCTCAGAGAGAAGCCTCAGTCTGGCTGCAGAGCCTAAGTAAGTTCCCCCTTGGCCGCTGGCAGAGCAGGTTCCAAGTCGCGGTCCCTGGAGATGCAGGATCTTTTGCTTGTACCCAAAGCCAAGGCAGTGGCGGCTGTCTGGGCAGCTCCAGACCGCCAGAGAGGTTCCAAGCAGCAATCGCACACTGAGATTTTCCAGCTGGCCGGGCTGCGAGTGCCTGGTCTTTCTGGGTCTAAGAGCGCCCGGCTTGCACGTAACAATTTCAGGGGAGGCTGAGGTTCCCGCGGGTCTCAGGCTCTGAGAACGGGGCACAGGTCTATGAGCACCAGGCTGGGCCTTCACGCACCTCTCTGCAGGGAGAGTTTGGTGCAGGCTCTGAAACAATGGCGCGTATCAAAGGACACTGGCTGGGCCTTTATACCTCTCTCAGGGGAGTATCTCAGGCTCTATAGCAGGGCTCACGTGTTCTGCCGCCCGTGGCTCCCATCCCCTCACAGGAAATGGACCCCACTCATTCTCAGGCGCGCTGGCAGCTTAGGGAGTGGTTTCTCCGCCGCACTCTCTCTGCCTCAGCGCCAGGGGAGGCTGTCCTGGGACCGAGGACTTAAGCCCCTGTCCCTAGCCATCCTGATTCCCACAACTTCCCCAGAGATCTTTCACTCTTTTGGAGTGCTTTCAACCAGTCTCGAAGTCAATGCTGGTCCCCAGACGCAGGGCACTCTGGCTCGTATTGGGGTATTACTTTCCAACTAGTCACCTCTGGACTCCCTTTTGTTTATCTTCCGATATCAGTCCGCCGTTACCTGCCCACTGGTCTTCACCCCCTGTAGAGATCCAGACATGTATAATTCTGATCTCAGGCTGATTTCATGGGTGATCGGAGTTCTTTGGTAGGTAATCAGCTCACTTTGGGATACAAGTTGAAAAGGCGCCTCCTCCTACTTCCCTGCCATCTTGCCCCCCCAGGGTCAATGAATTTGAAGTGAAACTGGAAAAATATATTTTTTTTACTTAAGAGACAGAGAGAGAATGAGATAGAGCATGAGCAGGGGGGAGGGGCAAAGGGAGAAGCAAACCCCCAGCTGAGCAGGGAGCCCGATATAGGACTCAATCCCAGGACTCCAGGATCATGACCCTAGCTGAAGGCTGCCGCTCAACCAACTAAGCCACCCAGGAGCCTGAAACTGGAAAATATTTTGAACTGAATGAACAATAAAACACAACATATAAAATATGTGGGACATAGCTTAGAGGGAAATTTATAGCTATAATCGCATATATTAGAAAAGGAGTCAGGTTTCAAATCAGTAATCTTAAGTTTTTACCTTACGAATCTAGGAAAAAAAAATACCAAGTAAGCACAGAAAAAATAATTAAAAACATAAGTGAAATACAAACACTGATACAGAACAGTTTCTCCTCTTACCAATAGCCTGAATTCCTAAGTGCTCATTTCCCTATATTACATTGTAGAACGTGTTCTCAGGACACTTTCTGCCTCTTTCCCAGCCTCCCTCACCAGTGTGTACATGTATATGTGTGTGCATTGTTGTCATTGCTATTTAGAATTAGGTGGCACCTTAATCTTGGGGGAAAAAAACCTCAATTTTTGGCAATTTAGTATCATTTAACACATTAAATATTATTTATAAAAGTTAAATAAAACATAAGTGAAATAGAAAAAATAAAGAAAAGTCAATGACAGCAAAAGTTCATTTTTGAAAAGATTAATAAAGCTGATAAATTCCTGGCCAGAATAATCAAAGAATAATTATAATTCCCCAGAATTAAAAAGGGGGTGTTAGTATAGATTCTTACAGGTTTAAAAAATGATAAAAAATTTGAAAGACTTCATTTTTTATAGAAATTTCAGGTTCACAGAAAAATTAAGAGAAAGATTCAGAGAGATTTACACCCATATACCTGCCATCCCAAACATGCTTACCTCCGATATCAACACCTCCCAACAGAGTGGTACATTCATTACAAGTAATGAACCTACACTGAAACATTATTACCACCCCAAGTTTATAGTTTACATTACAATTTACTCTATAGTGTTCTATGTTCTATGGGTTTGGACAAATATATAATTACATGTATCCACCATTATAAGTATCATATAGAGTCCTTTCACTAACCTAAAAATCCTCTTTGTTCTGCCTATTCATCTCTCCCTCTCCCCAACCTCTGGCAACCACACATCTTTTTTGCTGTTTTTATAACTTTGTCTTTTCCAGAATGTCATATACAAATGCAAATTGCCATTTCCAACAACATGGATGGACTTTGAGGGCATTATACTTAGCAAGATAAGTCAGACAAAGACATATATCGTATGATCTCATTTTGGTAACCAAAAACAAAACAAAACAACAACAACAAAAAACAACCAAGCTCACAGATGAAGAACAGACTAATGGTTGCCACATGAGGGTAAGCAAAATGGTAGAGGAGAGTCAAAAAGTAAAAACTCCCAGTTATAAAATAAATGTCATGGGTTGTAATGTATAGCACAGCAACTATAGTTGATAATACTGTACTGTATATTTGAAAGTTGCTGAGATTGAATCTTAAAAAATAAAAGAAATTCTATAACTATATATGGTGACAGATGTTAATGACTGTGGTGATCATTTCACAATATAAAAACATCAAATCATTATCTTGTACATCTGTAACTAATACAATGTTCTATGTCAATTATATCTCAATAATCAATATAGAATTATGCAGTTTTTATATGTGAATTGTATAGGATGTGACTATAGCTCAATAAAACTATTATAAAAATCAATATAATGAAGTTTGTTGATAAAATTAAAAGGCACATTTCAATAGATGCAGAAAAGGCTTTTGAAAACATCGAATATCCATGAAAAAAGCTCTCAGGAAACTAAGAATAAAAAAAGCAGCTTCAACTTGATAAAGGGCATCTACATAAAATGACAGCTAACTTAATACCTTAACATGAAAAACTAATTGCTTTCTCCCTAAGAACAGGACAAAATCTGTTCAAAATTTTGCACAAAGATGCAATACAGTGCAAGAGACAATGAAGAGAAGTAGACAGTATATAATTGAAAAAAACAAAACTGTTTTTATTCTCACATATGTACCTAAAGAAATCTTACAAACTCACAAAACTATTAGATCTCATAAGTCAATATGGCAAGGTCCCAGTATATAAAGTTAATATAAAAATCAATTGTTTCTATATACTGACAACAACAAAAAAAGAAGTAAAACTATTTTCAAAAGCATCAAAAAACTAAAAGTGCTAGGAATAAATTTAGTAAGATATTTGTAAAACTTCTACACTGAGAATTACAAGATATTACTAGAAATTAAAGAAACTAAACACCCTAATCATAGGTGGAAGACCCAATACTATCAGATAGATGTTAGTTCTAGTTACTCCTAAGCTAATCTGTAGATACAATGCAACACCAAACAAAATCCCAACTGGTCTTTTTATTTTAGAAACTAAAAATTAATCCTAATATTTATGGAAAAACAAAAGACCCAGAAAAAGAAAACAATCTCAAAAAAAAAAAAAAAGTTGGAAGACTTCTAATTAATTTCAAGACTTAATATAAAGCCATGGTAACCAAGACAGTTTGAAGACAGATGAATATATCAGTGGAACAGAACTGACCAGAGAGTCCATAAATGGATCTACACTTCAAAGGCTGATTTTTACTTTTTATCAAGGTTTTAGAATAGAAGAATGAAATAGTCTAAAAACAGACTCATACACAAAGGGAAGATTCCTTCCTCCCTTCCTCCCTCTCTCTCTTCCTCCCCACCTTTCTTCTTTTCCTTTCTTTTTTTTCTTTCTTTCTTTTTTCTTTTCTTTCTTTCTTTCTTTTTTTTTTTTTTTTAAAGATTTTATTTATTTGACAGAGAGATCACAAGTAGAGAGAGAGAGGAAGGAGCAGGCTCTCTGCTTAGCAGAGAGCCCGATGCGGGACTCGATCCAGGACCCTGAGATCATGACCTGAGCTGAAGGCAGAGGCTTAACCCACTGAGCCACCCAGGCAGCCCCATTTCTTTTCTTTCTTTTTCCCCAAAATGCTACCTGTATAATGGAAAAAGAAACCTTTTCAGCTAATAATGTTAGAACAACTCTTTACCTATATGGAAAAATAAACTTGGACCAATGCTTCATATCATAACCATTAATTTATTTGAGATTAATCATAAGCCTAAATAAAAAAATAAAACTTACAAAGCTTCTAGAAAAAAATACAGAAGGATTTTTAACCTTTGTTCAGAGACCTCTTAGAACCCCAAAACCCAAAACAGACACCATCACAAGTAAAAACCTTTGCTTATCAAAGGCTATCTTCAAGAAAATGTAATAGGCTATTTCCAGACTGTAAGAACAAATTAGCAATACACATATCTGACAAGGAACTTTGTGGTCAGAATATATAAACAACTCAAAAGTAAGGTGACAACTCAACTTTTAAAATGAGCCAAAACCTTCAGCAGACACTTCATAAAGAAAGATACTGAATGGTTAAAATGCACATGAAAAGATGCTCAATATATACTATTAATCACTAGGGAAATGCAAATTAGAAACACACTGAGATACTTTGACACTCTCACTGAAATAGGCTAAAATTTTGAAAAAACTAACAATATCAAGTGTGTACTGGGAAGACTGTGGAGCAACTGGAACTCCCACATATTGCTGGTAGGCATGTAAAAGAGTACAAACACTATGGAAAAGGGTATTCCACTTCTAGGTATTTACCCAGGAGAAATGAAAAAATATATACTCAAAGACTTGAGGGGAGCTTAATTTACAAATGCTCAAAACTGGAAACCCAAAAGTCCATCAACAGATGAATAAATAAAAATTGGAGGATATGCACACAACGAATATGTATAATAATAAAAAGACTCAAAACTATCTACACATAACAACAGTGATATATCTCAAAACGGTACACTTAGTAAAAAAAGCCAGCCACAAGGGAGTTTGATTTCATTGGTATGCCTTTCCTGAACAGGAAAAAGTAATCTATAATCATAGAAAGCAGGTCAGTGATTACCACAGACTAGGAGTGATAAGAAACCCACCTGAAAGAGGCACAAAGACATGGATTACATGAGTATCTAGATCTGTCAGAAGTCAACAAACCATACTGAATCACTCTACATTTCACTTAAATAAATCATACTGCAATGAAGAATAAAGTCTACAGATAGAAGTAGATATGTATAGAAAATATTAGATACAGAACTGTAGAGACTTTTCCTATAATTTTATAATTTTAATAAACTACCACTACTTATGTTTCAAAAGACAAACAAAACAAAAGTCAAGCTCTTGAGGACAGCCCCACCAAAAAGGGAACATTTGAGCAAAGACCAGAAGGAGATAAGGGATGTAGGTGTATGGATATATGTGGGAAGAGGAAACCTGAGGTTTTGAGAAGTGACATGATCTAATTTACATTTTAATACTCTGGCTAGAGAATTTGGAATAGACTGCAAGGAGGCAAGGGCAGAAACAATGATAACAGTCACAGAGCTCATGCAGTAATTCAGGCAAGAGATGACGATGGACTGGTTCAGGGGAAGCAATGAAGTTAGGCATAGTCGAATTCTGAATATATGTATATATTTTAAATTAAGGCTAACATAATTTACAGTTGGACTGGATGTGAGGTGTGGGAGAAAGAAAGTCAAGGATGACTTCAAGAATTTTGGCATACAAAGCTAGAACACAGTATCCATTTACTGAGACAGAGAAGACTATGGGACAAAGGGGTTTTGGTGAGTGGGGTGAGGGAGAGAACAGGAGCTTGTGTTGGAGTAAATTGAAGATATTAAGTTGGTGGTCATTACTAAGTAGATGATATTCAGAGACAGGACTGGGGGAGCTTAGCAAGGGAATGTGTACACAGAGGGAAAAAAAGAATTCATAAAAATAGCATTTCTGTGTCAGGGCAGCAAACTTCTTAGCATAAACTAGAAATGAAGGTCAGGAATACCTTCAAGTATACTACGAAAGTATTTTTAGGAAGTTAGAGGGATCTCAAAAAATACAAACAAAAAAGCCTTTTCTATTCTTTGCTTGAATGAGTACTTTGCAAGTTTTCGTTGATTCTGGAAGATGAAATGGACACCTTTAATTACAATCTGAAATTGGAAACTAGAGTGATAACCACCATTCACATTCTAGAACTGTATTGCAATAATCCCACAGGTCAAGCTTCTTCAACTTTGAAAACATCTGGTAATAAAAGTAAAACAGGGGCACCTGGGTGGCTCAGTGGGCTAAAGCCTCTGCCTTCGGCTCAGGTCGTGGTCCCAGGGTCCCAGATTGAGCCCCGCCTCAGGCTTTCTGCTCAGCAGGGAGCCTACTTCCCTTCCTCTCTCTGCCTGCCTCTCTGCCTACTTGTGATCTCTGTCAAGTAAATAAATAAAATCTTAAAAAAAAAAAAGTAAAACAACATATTTAGATTACCTTCTCCCAAAGAGCAAAAATTATCTACACTACAGAGGAACTACATTTGTGTCCTAAGACTCATCAGTCATCAGGTGATGCTCAAAGCATGTGAGGTAATGATGTACTACTACACAGCTGTCTGATCCTCGGATGTTACTTTGGAGGCTGATGATAAACTACAGGTCTGACAACTCACTTTCCATTTCAAGATATTTCTTGAACTTTTTCTTGTTGTGACAGGCAACCAAATTGATTAAACCTAGTCATGGGATTTGACACTATAGCCAGCAGACTTCTATTTGTTGATTGCTATTGATTTTCTTTGATACCTCATTTAAAAATCAATAGTTGGAAAGAAAAATAGGCTTAGTTTACACATACTTAAACATACTACTGTATGCTGGAGAAGGCACAAGTTTGGCAGGGCTTTGGCATCCAATTATAAGAAGAGCTCTTAACAGGTGAAAGCAAGGGCTTTAGATCGATATGCAGTTTTCTTTCTCAATCAAAGAAAGTGGCTATAAATTAGGCTCATCAGTATTATTTTCAAGGCTTTCTTAAAGCAAACAAGTTTAAACTTTTGTGTGAGGCAGAGGGTCTTCCTCAGATATACATTAAAAAGGATATATCACTAACAGTTTCTGTTTTGATTTGAAGGATATTTATGGTACCTGGAGTTCATCCGGGCTTTTATCTTTTTGGCTTTTCTTTTATTTTTCTGCCGCTCTTCTCCATCTTTCAAAGGTTCTGGTAGAGCTGCACTTTCAACCACAATGTCAATAACATACTTCTTTAAAGAGAGATGCTCCTGCAAGATAAAAAACGATGATGATGATGTTGGTTAAAAAATGACAGAGCACTGCAACAGACTACAGTGAGTATAAAAGGGTACACAGATGAAAGTAAAAGCAATCTTTAAGAAATTCTGGTTTTCACAATTGCTTTGGAAAACACTGAAGAAACTGTTTTACTTAAGATTTCATTGACTTAAGGAGGGCACATGATGTGATGGGCACTGGGTGTTATATGAAACTGATAAATTATTGAACACTACATCTGAAACTAATGATGTACTGTAAGTTGGCTAACTGAATTTAAATTTAAAAAAGGATTTCATTGACTTATCAAACATTTGCTGCACATCAACTGTGATAAATGCTAAGGCTACAAGGACATATGCTTGTCCCTCACAACCACACAGTGTAGAGAGGTTTAAAATACACACACACACACACACACACACACACACACCCCTACAATATCAACCAATAAGTGCCAATTAGAAAGTTAGAGTGCTACAGGAGTTCAAAAGGGAAACAAAAGCACTGTTCACTGGGGGTGAGGAGGAAAGGTTTCAAGAAGGAAGTACCAGGTCTGCTATCTCTTGAAGGATAGACTGAATTTGAACATATGGATATTGGATATATGTGTGTGTGTTTGGACTGGGTGTTAGGAAGGTGGCAGAAAGGAAAAATAAAAAGGGCAACTCAAAAAACACAAGCAGAGATGAAAACAAAATATGGTTACTGGCAACAGAGATCTGGTTTAGCTGGAGCACGCAGAATCTGGTCCCATGTCCCTCCTTACCAATGTTTGTTTTTATCCCCCTCACTAAAAATCACTTCCTTGTGTGTACATTCCCTTCCCCTCTCTTCTTTATTCATACTTGCATGGCAAAATCCAAACTCCAAATCCAACTTTCACCCTGCTCTGTACACACACCTGGGCAGATTAAAGTGGTTATAATTACAAATTGTGTTGACTATTCTCACATTAAATTTATGACATTACACCTCAAATGGCCTCTAGTATTGCCAGGCAATCAAGGAAACAAACTATTTTCTCCACACACTCTAGAAATTATTTTAGACTTTCCCCTCAAATTTCTAACACCCTGTAGATCACCTCCTTTTTCCTGAAATTTTTTCCCCACTAGGTTTCCAGATGTTACACTATCTTCCTAACCTACAAGCCACACCTTCTAACTCTTCTTTGCTGGACCTTTTTGCTCTGCTTAACCAGTACATGTTGGAGCATCCCCCAGCTAGTCTTCTCTATCCAAACTCACTCATCAAGTACAGTGACTTGAAATACTATTTACACAAAGGCAATTCCCCAATTTTTATCTCTAGCCTTGACTTCTCCTCTGAACTCTACTCCTATATCAAACTGTCTAAAAATCTCCATATATTTCCATCACAAGCATTTCCAAATAACAGTCCATTACAAAACAGTTATACTCCCCATATACATACTCTTCCCGGAGTGTTTCCCATTTCAGTAAATGGTACTATCATCCACACAATTGCTCACAAATACATCAGCAAATCTTAGGAGCTTACTTCCAAATAAATCCCAAAATTCATCCCAAACCAAATCACTTCTCCCCACCACCATCATCAGCTCTTGTCTGTACTACTGCAACAGCCTCTTAACTGGTCTCCCAACTTCTAATCAGACACTCAAGTCTTTTTGTTACAAAAGCAGTCAGTGATATTTTAAAAATATTAATCACAACACATCATCCTTCATATTAAAATTTTGCCTTCTCACCACATTTCAGTAAAATCCAAAGTCCTCACAATGGCCTACCAAGCTTCTATCATTGATTTCTCTGACCTCACTTATACTAATCTTTTCTTTTTTAAAAATTTTTTAAAATTAAAAAAAAAATTTTTTTACAAACATATAATGTATTATTAGCCCCAGGGATACAAGTATGTGAATCCCAGGTTTACACACTTCACAGCACATACCCTCCCCAATGTCCATAACCCCACAACTTCTCCCTTCCCCGCTCAGTTTGTTTTGTGACATTAAGAGTCTCTTATGGTTTGTCTCCCTCCCAATCCCATCTTGTTCCATTTATTATTTTCCTACCCCTCAAACCCCACATGTTGCATCTTCACTTCCTCATATCAGGGAGATCATATGATAGTTGTCTTTCTCTGATTGACTTATTTCACTCAGCATAATACCACTTCATTGCAAAGGGCAAGAATACTACTCTTTTCTTTATTCACTTTGCTCCATCCACAGTAGAGTGGATGTTGTTGTTCTCCACATTCATCAGGACTGTTACTGCCTCAGAAATCTATTTATGTTGTTCCCTGAGCCAAGAATAGTCTTCTTCCAAGTATTTGCATGGTCTAAGCTAAAATGAATACACAATCTCAAGTAACACTCTTTACTAGCTGCCCTCTCTTTATTCTGTTTATTTTTCTTCATAGGACTTGCCTAACATCAAATATTCATTTGCAATCTCCTGCACTAGAATACAAGTTTCATGAGGGTAATGACTTTGTTCTGTTCATTGATGTTTCTGTATCTGGGTATTACAGCCTCACATATGGTAGGCAATCAATAAATATGTATTCAATAAATGACTAAATGAGAAAAGAGTAATGTAGTAAGAACTAATAACAGTATTTATGGTCAAATAAGTGAAGGTGATCAAAAAGTGCAAACTTCCAGTTACATAAGTTAAATAAATCCTGGGGATGTAATGTACAGCATGGTGACTATAGTTAACAATACTGTATTAAAAGTTTGAAAGTTTCTAATAGATTAGATCATTAAAAATTGAAAAGAAAAAAGAAGGAAAGAAGACTTTCTAACTTTGGGCAAGTAATTTGACTTCATCATCACAAGAAAAAAATTGTAACTATATGTGGTAATAGATATTAATTAAATTAGTTGTGATAATTATTTCACTACGTATATATGTATATATATACACACAGATATACACACACATTCAAAACATTATGTTGTACTCCTAAAACTAATACAATGTTATATGTCAATTATCTCAATTTAAAAAAACACAAAAATATTTATGAAGGCTTATTATTAAGCTATACTTTACATATAATTGCTCATTTAGTCCTTTTAGCTATACTTAGAACATACATAGAAGATATGTATTTTTATTATTCCATTTAAATTATAAGAACAAACACAAAAAGTCAAATTACTTGCCCAAAGTGAGAATGTCAAAATCATAACTGAGTAACTTTTGCAGAGGGTACAGTGATAAAGCCTAAATTTAAATCAGACAGTATGATTAGTTTCTATACTCTTGGCTTCTATACTGTATACCTCTATACTTCTATACTCTATACCTTGAAGATATGACTGGAAAATAAGTTTGGGCCACAGAATTGTACTCATTATGAAAGTTTTCAAATCATAAAGAACCAAAAATTAAAAATAAACCCAAAACTCTATAGCCAAAGGGAGAATATATTCTCTCAAAAGTAGAAGCAATTACTTTCTTTGATAAGCTAGGTCCCTTTATTTCAAATCCAACTAGAAAAAGTAATGCAGGTCTCAAATCAAATGAAAGCAATAATATAAATAAAGATAAATAAAATTAAATTAAATTAAATTAAAGGAAAGATAATCCTCTTACCATATCTCCTAAGGGTACATGGTACAAAGCAAGTTATCACCATCCATGTTATCATTTTTTAATACTTACTGTGTGATCAGCAAAGGGCTAAATGGCATACGTTATTTCCTATAATCTCAACCCCACAAAACAGGTGGCAATAAGTTTACATTTTACAAGATGCTTAACAATGGCTCAAAGAGGTTGTTGTTATGTCCACAGTCACAAAGCTCAAGGTCAAAACCACAACTGGCTGACTTCACAAGACCAGGCTTTTCTAGTACTCTACATTCTACTCTCTAGTACTCTACATTCCCACCACTGCAAATGTTTAACATGGCTCACACAGACTAAGTCTCTCATGTAAATTTCTATTTCTACACCAAGGAAAAGTAATATTTTAAATGACATCTTTAATTTTATAAAAGTTCCAATTATACTATTTTCAGCTATATATAAATGTCATTTAGGTATCTCATAGAATCCACTTAGGATCCTTATAAATAAATGCAGACACTACATAAGAAAACTTGGGGCTTTATCCAGAACTATAAAAAATTACATCTTTTTAAAGAACAATTCATTTACATATGCAAACATACATGCATTATGTACTCATATTAACATTTTAAAAAAATCTGACAACTATAAACAAATGAGAACATATTCGATTTTTATGACTATTTTAATAGTAAGCTCTTTCTTTTTTTTTTTTTACTTTATTTATTTTATTTGACAGAGATTACAAGTAGGCAGAGAGGCAGGCAGAGAGAAAGGAGGAAGCAGGCTCCCTGCTGAGCAGAGAGCCCGATGCGGGGCTCAATCCCAGGACCCTGGGATCATGACCTGAGCCAAAGGCAGAGGCTTTAACCCACTGAACCACCCAGGCACCTCAGTAAGTTTTTTCTTAATATAAAATCAGTAAATGTTAATTATAGAATATATAAATAAAATTAAGAAATAAAAATCTCAAAAAATATAAAGAAACAAAAACAAAAAAGAAAAAATCTATAATGGTAACACCTAAAAATAATAATTTGATTATATCCTTCCAGAACCTTTCTTTGTAAATATATTTTTGTAAAAGTGGGAGATACCATTTATAATATTTTATAAACTGTTTTTTTTTAATAAACTGTTTTTTTTTTTTCATTTAACTTTGCAAATATAGGTGTGGCCTCAGTGGCTTAGTCAACTAAACATCTGCCTTCAGCTTGGGTCATGATCCCAGGATCCTGGGATCCAGCCCTGTCAGGCTCCCTGCTCAACTGGGAGGTGTGCGGAAAGCAGCCCTCTGGCTCACATCTGCTAAGGGACCCTGAGCAATTCGTGAGGACTCTCTGAGCCTCTGCAGAAAAACACAGCATCCCTGGTCCCCTTGGGGCCAATTGGGAGCCCAGAATGAGCAGCACGGTGGCCTCCCCAAACACACTGATTCTCCCTCTCCCACTCCACTGCCGCCCCCTACCCAACACCTGTGCTCACTCTCTCTCTCAAATAAATAAATAAAAATTTTTAAAAACTGCACATATATTTATACCGTTATGTAATATTCAACAACATAATCTAGTGGCTGTAAGGTATTCCATTCCATGAATATGCATAATTTTACTAAATGCTTTATTTTTAGATATTTGGATTTTTTATTTTCAATATTATAAAAATCATTGCAACAAATATTTCTATAGTTAAAATTTTAAACACATAATCTACTTTTCCCTTATGATCAAATCATGGGAATGAACTTCCTGCATCGCAGATTACACATATTTTTAAGGATTTTCATTAAGTGTTCGCAAACTGAACCAAAATGGGAATTAAATTTTATCTCCACAAGGGATCTGCCAGTACCTAGTATTTCTATTTTGTTTGTAAATCTCTCAATCTCTTGGTTGAAATACTGGTGTTAGTATGTTAGATCATTTGTATTTTGTCCTCTGTGACTTAAAATGTGTCTTTTGTCTAGGTTTGTATAAACACATTTCAAGTTTTTATATATTTCCTTCTAGTGGTTTTCATTCTATTTTACTTTCTGTCAGAAACAGATTGGTTCTGGGTAATAAAAGAAACACATTGTTGGATATGATGGAGAATAATAGTTATTTTCCCATCAAAACTATAAAGACTTTATACAGGACATTTCTGAGATGGCTTCTGAAGATGGAAAGCATGCATAAATGTTCAACATTAAGAATCAGAGGGCAAGACAAACCATGAGAGACTGTGGACTCTAAGAAACAAAATGAGAGTTTTGGAGGGGAGGGTAGTAGGGCGTTGTGTGAGCCTGGTGGTGGGTATTAAGGAGGGAACATATTGCATGGAGCACTGGGTGAGGTGCACAAATGATGAATTTTGGAACACTGAAAATAAAATTAAATTAAATTTTAGAAAAAGGAGTGGTTGAGAGAATTTTGGTATATTTCCATGAGGAAGTATTAGTAATTAAAATGCTTGTAACAGAAGATTGTGATGGAAGAAGGCAGTGGCAGCAAAGTTTTAGATTCTTTCTAAATTATTATATAGAACAGAAAGAGCAACTATGTTTCAAAAGCAAAAATCATGGAAAATATTTACAATAAAACAAGGTGACAATGTATTCTCTTAAACCCAAGAAAAAGTAGGTAAGGTCATATTACCAAGACATCAGTAGGGTTTCAGTGTCTTTGAAGGAGAAATCAAAGGGAAACAATGGGCACAACCATTTTTGCTCTGATCCTATGAGAGGACCAGAAAGCCTCCAGGGAACAAAAGCCACAGAGAGGACCAGTTTCCACTGAGCCCATCCTCCTGACAGGGGTCGGACTACTCTGCCCAGGAAGGGAAACCTCAGAAGCGGCATGGCAGGCCCCACCCCCAGAAGACAGACTGAAAGAACAGGTGGACAACAAGCTTATGGATCCCACAAGACTCCAACACCAGGGGAAAACAGTATATTGAGCTCCAGGTGTTGCCTCATGACTCATTTATTTTTCAGGTAAAATTCTCCTTTCCTTTTTTCTTTTTCTTGTTCTTTTTTTTCTCCTTTTTACTTTTTTCCCATTTCAGCTAGATTCTTAATATATCAATTTATGTTTCAGAGTTTTTAACTTGCATTTCTTAAAATCTACATTTTATAGATATATGCATCATTTTAGTCCTTTTTTCACTCTATTGTACACACACACACACACATATACGTGTGTGTGTGTGTGTGTGTGTGTGTGCGCACGTGTGTATGGGTTTTTTTTGTTGTTGTTTTTACTTTTTCGCTATTTTGGGATATGGTGTCTTCTAATACAGAGACCAAAATTCACCCAGGAACAAAAGAATCACTCTGCTTTGTCCACCCTGCGAGATTATACTCTTTCTTCTGCTTTTTTAAAAAAAGTTTTAAAAATTTTTATTTTATTCTTGTGTTTCATTTTGGCTTTGTTTGCTTTCCTGTGGTGGCTTCCAACCACTTTGGATTTTTGTCAGGTGGATTTTGCTTGGGTCATGGTTGATATTTTGGACTCTGTTCATTTGCCCACCCACTATTCTCTGGCAAGAATGACTAGAAGGGGGAACTATCTCTCTCTCTCTCTCTCACACACACACACACACACACACACACACACACACAAGAACCTTGTTCTTTGCCACAGAGCTAATCAATATGGATATAAGTAAGATGTCAGCAATAGAATTCAGGATAGCAATCAGAAAGTTAATACCTAGGCTTGAAAAAAACACAAGTGACAATAGAATCTCTAAAGGTGGAGATGAGATCTAATCAGGTTGCATTTAAAAATGCTATGAATGAGATGTAGTCTAAACTGCATGCTCTGACAGTTAGGATCAATGAGGCAGAAGGGAATAAGTGATGTAGAGGATAGGCAGATGGAAAGGAAAGAAGTAGAGAAAAAAGGGGAAAGACAATTAAAAGCCTATGAAAAAGCTTAAAGAGATTAATGATTCCATGAAATGTTCAAATGTCAGAATTACTGGGATTCTGCAAAGGGGTGGAGAAAGAGCAAGGGCCTAGAAGGTATATTTGAGCAAACCATAGCTGAGAACTTTCCTAATCTGGGGAAGGAAAGAAGCATCCACATCCAAGAGGCAGAGAGGAACCCTCCCAAAATCAATAAAAATAGATCAACACCCTAATATATGTAATAGTGAAACTTGGAAATTGGAGAGCCAAAAAAGCACCTAGGGAGATGAGGTTCCTTATATATGGAGAGAGGAACATCAGAATAGTATCAGACCTAGCCACAGAAACCTGGCAAGTCAGAAAAGGTTGGCAAGACGTATTCAGGTTAATAAATGAAAAGTACATGCAGCCAAGAAGGCTTTATCCAGCAAGGCTGTCATTCAGAACAGATGGAGAGATAAAGAGCTTCTAGAACAGGCAGAAACTGAAAGAACAAGCAACCGCCAAGCCAGGCCTGTAAGAAATATTAAAGGGGATTCTGTAGGTGAAGAGAGACAACAAAAGTAATATAGACCAGAACGTAACAGAGACAATCTACAGAAACAGGGACTTCTTCGGCAATACAACAGCACTAAGTTCATATATTTCAATAGTTACTCTGAATGAAAATGGGCAGAACGCTCCAATCAAAAGACCCTGGGTATCAGATTAGATAAAAAAGCAGGACCCATCCATATGCTGTCTACAAGAGAATTATTTTGAGCCAAAAGACACTTCCAGATTGAAAGTGAGGGAATGGAGAACCATTTATCATCCTAATGGACATCAAAAGAAAGCTGGGGTAGTAATCCTCATGAGACAAATTAGATTTTAAACCAAAGACTATAGAGGGACACTGTATCATACTTAAGGGTCTATCCAATAAGAAGATCTAACAACTGTAAATATCTATGCTCTGAATACAGGAGCAAAATAAAAAATTTAAAAATAAAAATAAAAAAACATATTGATAATAATACATTAATAGTAGGAAACTTCAACACTCCACTCACAGCAATGAACAGATCATCTAAGCAGAAGATCAACAAAGAACAAGAACTTTGAATTACACATTGGACCAGAGGGACTTCATAGATATGTGTATATCTTCATAGATATTCTGTATACAGAATACTCCATCCTAAAACAACCAAATACCCATTCTTCCCGAGTGCACATGTAACTTTCTCCAGAACAGATCAAATACTGGGTCACAAATCAGGTCTCAACCGATATCAAAAGACTGAGATTATTCCCTGCAGATTTTTAGACCTCAATGCTTTGAAACTCAATCACAAGAGGAAATTTGGAAGGAACTCAAACACTTGGAGGTTTAAAAGCATTTTGCTGAAGAATGAATGGGTCAACCAGGAAACTGAAAAAGAACTTAAACAATTCATGAAAACGAAAACATATCAGTTCAAAACGTATGGGATACTGCAAAGGCAGTCCTTAGAGGGCAGCACATAGCCATCCAAGCCTCACTCTAGAAAAATCCCAAATGTACAAGCTAACCTTACACCTAAAGGATCTGAAGAAAGAACAACAAATAAAGTCTATACAAATATATATACAGAGAGAAGACAAATAATAAAGATTAGAACAGAAATCAATGAAATAGAAAATAGAAGAACAACAGAAGAAATTAACAAAACTAGAAGCTGGTTCTTTGAAAGAACTGGTAAGATTGATAAACTGCTGGCTAGACTTTTCCAAAAGAGAAAGGACCCAAATTACTGAAATAAAGAATGATGGGCACTTGGGTGGCTCAGTCGTTAAACATCTGCCTTCGGCTCAGGTCATGGTCCCAGGGTCCTAAGATTGAGCCCCACATTGGGCTCCCTGCTCGGCAGGAAGCCTGCTTCTCCCTCTCCCACTCTCCCTGCTTGTGTTCCCTCTCGCTGTATCTCTATCAAATAAATAAATTAAATAAATAAAAAAATAAAATAAAGAATGAAAGGCGAGAAATCACAACCAATACCAAGGAAATAGAGGCAAAGTTATTAGAACTTATTATCAGCAGCTATATGCTAACAAATTAGGCAATCTGGAAGAAATGGATGCATTCCTAGAAAATTATAAACTACCAAGACTGAAACAGGAAGAAACAGACAATATCAAAAGACCAATAACCAGCAAGGAAATTGAAGCAGGAGTCAAAAACCTCACAAAAAGGGGCACCTGGGTGGCTCAGTGGGTTAAGCCTCTGCCTTCAGCTCAGGTCATGATCCCAGCATCCTGGGATCGAGCCCGGCATCGGGCTCTCTGCTCCGTGGGGAGCCTGCTTTCTCCTCTCTCTCTGCCTGCCTCTCTGCCTACTTGTGATCTCTGTCTTTCAAATACATAAATAAAATCTTAAAAAAGAAAGAAAGAAAGAAAGAAAGAGAGAGAGAAAGAACTCTTTAAAAAAAAACAAAAAAACAAAAAACAACCAAAAAAAACCTCACAAAAAGAAGAGTCCATGGGGACGCCTGGGTGGCTCAGTTGGTTGAGCCGCTGCCTTTGGCTCAGGTCATGATCCCAGGATCCTGGGATCGAGCCCCGCATCGGGCTCCTTGCTCAGCAGGGAGCCTGCTTCTCTCGCTGCCTCTGCCTGCCTCTCTGCCTGCTTGTGTGTACTCTCTCTGTCTCTGGCAAATAAATAAAAAACCTTTAAAAAAAAAAAAAAAAAAAAAAAAGAAGAGTCCATGGCCAGATGGCTTTCCAGGGGAATTCTATCAAACATTTAAAGATGAAACAATACCTATTCTACTGAAGCTCTTTCAAAAAACAGAAATGGAAGGAAAAATTCCAAACTCGTTCTACGAGGACATCATTACCTTGATCCCAAAACCAAAGACCCCATCAAAAATAATTACTGACCAATATCCTTGATGAACATGGATGCCAAATTACTCAGCAAGATCCTAGCCAATAGGATCTAACAGTACATTAAAAGGATTATTCACCATGACCAGGAGAGATTTATTCCTGGGATATAAGGGTAGTTCAAAATTTGCAAATCAATAAATGTGATAGAGCCCATTAATAAAAGAAAAGACAAGAATGATATGATACTCTCAATAGATCCAGAAAAAGCATTTGACAAAGTACATCATCCTTTCTTGATTAAAAGTCTTCAGAGTGTAAGGATGGAGGGAACATACCTCAATATCATAAAAGCCATCTATGAAAAGCCCACAGAGAATATCATTCTCAGTGGGGAAAAACTGAGACCATTTCCCTTAAGATCAGAAACACAAAAGGGATGCCCACTCTTGCCACTATTGTTCAACACAGTACTAGAAGTCCTAGCATCAACAGACAATAAAAAGAAATAAAAGGCATTCGAATTGGCAAAGAAGAAGTCAAACTCTTCTTCTTCACAGATAACATGATACTTTATGTTGAAAGCCCAAAAGACTCTACCCCCAAATTATTAGAACTCATACAGCAATTCAGCAACATGGCAGGACATAAATTCAATGCACAGAAATCAGCTACATTTCTATACACTAAAAACGTGACTGAAGAAAGAGAAATCAAGAAATCGATTCCATTTACAATACCACCAAAACCCATAAGATACTTAGGAAGAGACCGAATCAAAGAGGTAAAGGATCTATACTCTATAAACTACAGAACACTTATGAAGGAAATTGAGAAAGACACAAAGAGATGGAAAAACATTCCATGCTCATGAATTGGAAGAATAAGCATTGTGAAAATGTCTGTGTTGCCCAGAACAATCTACACATTCAAAGCAATCCCTATCAAGAGACTATCGACAATTTTCACAGAGCTGGAACAAACAATCCTAAAATTTCTATGGAACAGAAATGACCCCAAATTTCCAGAGGAATGCTGAAAAAGAAAAGGACCCAATCAGAGATGGAAAACTTAGTTACAGTAAAAATACACTAGTGTGAATAAATAGTAGACTTAAGAAAGCAAAATAACAGATGAGGGAACTGGAGGACAAAGTAATGGAAAGCAATCATGCTGAACAGAAGAAAAAGGATGAATAGAAGAGGAGAATAATAAAAGACACACAGGGGCACCATTAAGCAGAGTAACATTTGCATTATAGGGATCCTAGAAGGAGAAGAGAGAGGAAAGGGGACAAAAAATTTTATTTGCAGAAATAACAGCTGAAAACTTCCTGAATCTGGGGTAAGAAACAGAAATCCAGATTCAGCCGGCATGGAGATCCCACAACTAAATCAACCCAAAGAGGCCCAGAAAAAAGCAAATAATAATTAAAATGGCAAAAAGTAGTGAGAGAGAGAGAGAGAGAGAGAACCTTTAAAGTAGGAAGAGAAAACAATTACATACAAGGGAAACTCCATAAGGCTATCAGCTGATTGTTCTACCAGACACTTTAGAGGCAGGAAAGGAGGGTCACGATATATTCAAAGTGCTGAAAACAAAAAAACAAAAAAAAACAAAAAGAGTCTGCAACTAAGAATACTCTATCCAGCAAGGCAGTGATTCAGAATAGGAGAGATAAAGAGTTTCCCAAACAAAAGTTGACAGAATTCATCACCACTAAACCAGCCTCACCACTAAATCAGCTCCTTAAATGGGACTATTTGTGTGGGAAGGAAAAATCATAAGGACGAATAAGAAAAGTAAGAAGCACAAAAGCAGTAAAATTAAGCATATCTATAATAATCAATGAAGGTATTCCCAAAATAAAAGGATATAGAGCATGATACCACATACTTAAAACATGGGGAAGAGAGAAGAAAAAACTTAGTGCTTTTAGAATAGGTTCAAGCTTCTGTGACATCAACTTAATATAGATTACTATATGCAGAAGATATTATATATAGAGGTAACCACAAATCAAAAACTATAATAGTTAAGCAAACAGTAAAGAGAAAGGAATCCAAGTATATCACTAAGGCAAGCCAACAAACCATGAGAGAGCAAGAGAAGAAAGGAACAGAGAAGAACTACCCAAAAAAAAAAAAAAACCAAAAAATAAGTACTAAAATGGCAATAAATATATAGTAACAATAATTACTTTGAATGTAAATGGAACAATCAAAAGACATAGGGTGATGGAATGGATTAAAAAAAAAAAAAAGAAGACCCAACCATATGCTGCCTACAAGAGACCTATTTCAGACATAAAGACACATGAAGACAAAAGTGAAGAGATGGGAAAGCATTTATCATTCAAATAGCAGTGAAAAGAAAGCCAGTAGTGATACTTAAATTGGGCAAAACAAAGACTGTTAATAAGTGACAAAAAATGATCTATATAATCATAAAGGGAACACTCAACAAGAGGAATAACAACTGTAAATATGTATATGCCCAATATAGGAGCACTGAAACACATAAAGCAACTATTAATGAACATGAAGAAGTAACGGAATAATTCAGTAATAGCAGGGGACTTTAAAAACCACTTAAATCAATGGACAGATAGCCAAATAGAAAACTGACAAGAAAACAATGGGTTTGAATGACACATTGGGTCAGATGGATCTGACAGATATATTCAGAACAATCCATCCTAAAACAGAATACACATTCAAGTGCACATGGAATATTCTACATAGTAGATCATATTATACCGGAAAATAAGTCTCAACAAATTAAAAAGAGGAAGTCATACCATGCATCTTTTCCAACCACAATACTATGAAACTAGAAACCAACCAGAAGAAAAATTCTGGAAAGAACACAAATACATAGAGGTTAAATAACATACTATTAAATAATGAATGGGTTAATCAGAAATCATAGGAAATCAAAAAACATGGAGATAAATGAAAATGAAAGCACAGTAGTCAAAAATCCTTGGGATGCAGCAAAATTGGTGCTAAAAGGAACTTTATAGTAATAAGTTTATAGTAATACAGGCCTGTCTTGAGAAGAAAAATCTCAAATAAACAACCTAATTTTATACTAAAAAGAGGCAAAGAAAGAAAGAACAAAACCTTAAGCCAGTAGAAGGAAGGAAATAATAAAGATTAGAACAGAAATAAATGAAACAGAAACTTTAAAAAAGATAAAACAGATCAATGAAACAAGGAGCTAGTTCTTTGGGGAAAAAAAAATCAACAAACTGGTATACCTCTACCCAGATTCATCAAAACAAATATAGAGGACTCCAACAAAATCAGGAAAGAAAGAGAGAAGTAACAAACAACACGACAGAAATACAAATAATTACAAGAGACTATTGTGAAAATTATATGCCAACAAATTGGACAATATAGAAGGAATGGATAAATTACTGAAAACACACAACCTGCCAAAACTGAATTGGGAAGAAATAGAAAATTTAAATAGACTGATTACCAGCAATGAAAATGAATCACTAAATCAAAAAAAACTCTCATCAGACATGGCATCACAGTAATTCTACCAAACATTAAAAGAAGAGTTAATACCTATTCTTTTCAAACTATTTAAAACAATAGAAGAGTAAGAAAAGTTTCCAATTTCATTGTATGAGGCCAGCATTATCCTGATACCAAAACCAGATACCAAAACACTAAAAGAGAGAAAGAGAGAGAGAACAATAAGGCAATATCACAATATCTCTGGTGAACACACATGCAAATATCTTCAACAAAATATTAAACCAAATCCAACAACACAGTAAAAAAAACAGTAAATATGATCAAGTGGGATTTACTCCTGGGATGCAAGGGTGGTTCAATATTCACAAATCAATCAATGTGATACACCAGATCAGCAAGAGAAAGGGGGAAAATCATATGATCATTTCAAGAGATGCCAAAAAGCATATGATAAACTATGACATCCACTTATGATAAAAGTTCTCAACATAGCAGGTTTACAGGAAATTTTACCTCAACATAATAAAGGCCATCTATGAAAAACCCACAACTAACCTCATACTCAATGGTGAATGCTGAGCTTTTCCCCTAAGATCTGGAACAAGTCTAGGATGTACACTGTCACCACTTTTATTCAACATAGTCCTGAAATCCTGGCCATAGCAATCAGATAAGAAAAAGAAAAGGCATTCAGATTGGTAAGGGAGAAGTAAAACATTCACTACTTGCAGATGACATGATACTATATATAGAAAACCCTAAAGACTCTACCAAAAAATACCTACTAGAAATAGTAATTTATTAAGGTTGTAGAATACAAAATCAATACACAGAAATCCATTGCATTTCCAGACACTAATAATGAAGTACCATAATGAGAAATTAAGAAAACAATCCCATTTACAATTGCACCATAAACAAAAAAATATCTAGTAATAAACTTAACCAAGGAGGCAAAGAACTGTACTCTGAAAACTATTAAACATCGACAGAAGAAACTGAAGATGACAAATCAAATGGAAAAGCATTCCATGCTAATGAACTGGAGAACAATTACTGTTGAAATGGCCATAAAACCAAGCAATCTAAAGATTAAATGCAATCCCTATCAAAATATCACATTTTTCAAAGAACTAGAATGAATAATCCTAAAATGTGTATGGAACCACAGAAGACCCCAAATAGCCAAAGAAATCTTGAAAAAGAACAAAATTTGGAGGTATCCCAATCTCAGATTTCAAAATAAACCACTAAGTTGTAGAAATTAAAAGTGTATGGTATGGCACAAAAATAGATACCGTAGATCAACGGAACAGAACAGAGCCCAGAAATAAAACCACTCTATATGGTCAATTATATTCTACAAGCAAAAAAATGCAATTAGGAAAAAAAAGAGTCTCTTCAATAAACGGTGGTGGGAAAACTGGATAACTGCATGCTAAAAAGAGTGAAATGGGACCATTTACTTGCACTTTAAACAAAAATAAACTCAAAATGGATTGAAGACCTAAATGTAATACCTGAAACCATAAAAATCCTAGAAAGCACAGGGAGCAATTTCCTTGACATCAGCTATAGCAACATTTTTCTAGATATGTCTCCTGAGGCAAGTGAATAAAAGCAAAAATAAATGATTGGGATTTCGTCAAAATAAAAAGCTGTGCTCAGCAAGCAAAACAATCAAAATTAAAGGCAACCTACAGAATGGGAGAAGATATTTGCAAATGACATGCCCAATAAAGGGTCAGTATCCAAAATATATAACGAACTTGTACAACTAAATACCCAAAGAAACAAACAATCCAATTAAAAAATGGGCAGAATACATGCACAGGTACTTCTCCAAAGAAGACATACAGATGGCCAACGGACACATGAAAAGATGCTAAACATTACTAATTGGCAGGGAAATGCAAATCAAAACTGTAAATCAAAACCACAATGAGACATCACCTTACACTTGTCAGAATAGCTAAAATCAAAAACACAAGAAACAACAAGTGTTAGGCAGGATGTGGAGAAAAAGGAACCTTCTTGCACTGCTGATGGGAATGTAAACTGGTACAGCTACTGTGGAAAAGAGTACAGAGGTTCCTCAAAAAATTAAAAATAGAATTACCTTTGATCCAGTAATTCCATTACTAGGTATTTACCCAAAGAATACAACAACACTGACTGGAAAAGATAAATACACCCTTATGTTTATTGCAGCATTATTTACAAATACCCAAATTATGGAAGCACACCAAGAGTCCATCAGTAGAACTGATAAAAGAAGATGTGATATATATCCATCCCATGTGAAAGATTGAAATCTTTCTATTTGCAACATGGCTGGATCTAATGTTAAATAAGTCATCAGATAAAGAAAAATATAATATGATGTCATTCATGTGTGGAATTTAAGAACCAAAACAAAGGAACAAAGGAATAAAGAGACAAAGAAAAAAACAAACTCTTAATCTTAAATATAGATGGTAACTGGTGGTTACCAGAGGGGAAGGGGTGGTATGATGTGTGAAACAGAGGGCACCTAAAGGTACACTTATCATCATGAGCACTTAGTAATGTATAGACTCCTGAATCAGTATATTCATTAACTGTACTGGAATTAAAATTTTTAAATAAGAAAAGAAATGAAAAAAATTTTAAAAATTAAACAAAATTTAAAACAATGAATCATGGAACACTACATCCAAAACTAATGATGTACTGAACAGTGACTAACATAATAAAAAAAAAACTACAAAAAAATAAATTTAAGGAAAATTTTTTAAAAAAGAATAAGCCTTAGAAAACCAAAATGGGGGCGCCTGGGTGGCTCAGTGGATTAAGCCGCTGCCTTCGGCTCAGGTCATGATCTCAGTGTCCTGGGATCGAGCCCCGCATCGGGCTCTTTGCTCAGCGGGAGCCTGCTTCTCTCTCTCTCTCTGCCTGACTCTCCGCCTACTTGTGATTTCTCTCTCTGTCAAATAAATAAATAAAATAAATAAATAAAAAATAAAAGAAAACCAAAATGACTAGGTAGACATAGACATAAGGATTAGTATTAACCATTACAAACTTAGAGAGCTAAGACTAAACTGATGGTTAAAGGCTGAAGAAAATAGTATATAACAGCTGTACCTCAGACTTTTCTTAGTATTACCATTTTAAAAAATGGAAAGAATGGGAAAACTTACATCTCAGTAAGTACATTGGAAGCGGAAGTAGAGGTAATTCTGTTCTTAGACTGTTGTGTGTGTAATATGGGATGAAGTAAAGGGTATTTTGGATATTGTAATTTTATCATTCCCTGCCTTTGATTTCCAGAATGTCTGGTATGGAAGAAAAGAGATATACATACAATACACAGGAGGTTAAATAAAAGACCAGTCATCTTAAATTTGAATTTTAAGAATTCATGAATCCATCATCTTTAAGTAAAAAATAAATGTATATGTACACATGCAGATGTATATGAGTGTTAATACATACACAATTCAT
The DNA here is from genome assembly GCF_009829155.1 of Mustela erminea. NCBI lineage: Eukaryota > Metazoa > Chordata > Mammalia > Carnivora > Mustelidae > Mustela > Mustela erminea. Next base: position 29,217,198 of record NC_045618.1, read on the forward strand.
ATATGTATCACTATATCTAATTTATTTCCTAATTCTGTTCACAATAACCAACCCAGTAGCAATATGTATCCTAATAATGCTCTTGGAATACCATCTCTAAGCAAAAGTAACAAGGGCTTCTTAGTGAAATAACTGATAATAAGGGTAAATATCTTGCCATACCAAGTAGAAGGCTAAGTATCACATTCAACTAATAAGCTCATGTCAAAAGAATATGAGTGAAAACTTTTTAAGAGGCTCCCACTGACCAAAATATGGTATAATTTGAGCTCCAAAAAGGAGAATTTCAAATGACTGAAACCCCTAAGAAGTGTTCAAATCCAGGAGTTTAATAACACATGTTTTTTTTAAAAAACTAGTTGGAAGCTTTGCAGAATATTAGGGAACTAATTCATTACTTTGAAAACAGGCAAACAAAAATTTACCCTGCCTTTCAGTAACCAAATAGATGAGAGAAAGCATCTCTTTATAAACATATATCAAATAATAAACTAAAATGCAAAATTAGAATATACCTATTAATTAATGGATCTAGGTACCCCTTAATCAATAGCTAACACATTAAACATGAGAAAAAGACAATTAGACATTATTATGTTCATGTTGGTGAAAGAATTCAGTACCAATTATAGATTTCCCAGTTACTGAACTCAATACTAATTATGGGTTTGGGTTGAACCTTACTCTGATCAGGCCTCTAGATTCATCTGCCCCTGGGAATGTAATAGAAAAGACAGAAAAACCTTGAACTGAAGCACACTGTACAGTGATAGAGCCTTAAGAAGTCACATTATTCCTTGGCTAGGAACTGAGTTTCCTAGTCTTGTAAGTCCCTCTTATAGGTAGAGGTAGCCAGGGGCCTGAATTCTAATCAACAGAATATGAATGCATGCTGTGTTTGAAAGCCCATTCACTTTATTCCTCCTCAGCAAACTAGAACAAAGAAGAGCCTCTAACAAGCTCTGAGTCTCAAGGGGAGGGCGTATACTATAGAATATTAGAGAAAGAAGAAGATGGGTCCCTGAAAAATCACATGGCATTTGATTCCACTCAAAAAGTGGAATCTGGGAAGAGAAGTCAAGATGGCGGAGAAGTAGCAGGCTGAGACTACTTCAGCTAGCAGGAGATCAGCTAGATAGCTTATCTAAAGATTGCAAACACCTGAAAATCCATCGGCAGATCGAAGAGAAGAAGAACAGCAATTCTGGAAACAGAAAAACAACCACTTTCTGAAAGGTAGGACTGGCGGGGAAGTGAATCCAAAGCGACGGGAAGATAGACCCCGGGGGGAGGGGCCGGCTCCCGGCAAGCGGCAGAGCAACGGAACACAAAATCAGGACTTATAAAAGTCTGTTCCACTGAAGGACATCGCTCCTGAGGCTAAACAGGGGTGAAGCCCACGTGGGGTCAGCGTGGCCTCAGGTCCCGCAGGGTCACAGAAGGATCGGGGTGTCTGAGTGTCACAGAGCTTGCGGGTATTGGAACGGGAAAGCTGGCTACAGAGACAAAGCCGACAGTAAGCTCACAGCTCGGTGTTACCTTGAACCAGCCGCAGGCTCGGTGAGCTCAGAGCGCGGCCGGAGGTCAGGCAGACGGGAGTTACTGGGTGCTGTTCTCTGAGGGCGCACTGAGGAGTGGGGCCCCGGGCTCTCGGCTCCTCCGGGCCAGAGACTAGGAGGCTGCCATTTGTATTCCCGTCCTCTGGAACTCTACGGAAAGTGCTCAGGGAACAAAAGCTCCTGAAAGCAAACCTGAGCGGATTACTCAGCCCGGCCCCTGGTAAGGACGTGCAATTCCGCCAGGGGCAAAAACACTTGAGAATCACTACACCAGGCCCCTCCCCCAGAAGATCAACAAGAAATACAGCCAAGACCAAGTTCACCTACTAAGGAGTGCGGTTTCAATACCAAGGAAAGCAGCGGAATTCCAGAGGAGGAGAAAGCAAAGCACGGAACTCATGGCTTTCTTCCTGTGATTTTTTTAGTCTTGCAGTTAATTTAATTTTTTTCTTTTTCATTTCTTTTTCTCTTCTTCTGCTAAAATTTTTTTTAACTTTTACCCCTTTTTTAACGTTTTTTAACTAGTTTATCTAATATATATATTTTTTCTTTTTTATATTTTTCTTTATTCGTTTTCTTTTCTTTAATTCTTTTTTTTCCTTTTTTTTTTATTCCTTTCTCTCTTTTTGAACCTCTTTTTATCCCCTTTCTCCCCCCTCACGATTTGGGATCTCTTCTGATTTGGTTAAAGCATATTTTCCTGGGGTTGTTGCCACCCTTTTAGTATTTTACTTGCTCCTTTATATACTCTTATCTGGACAAAATGACAAGGTGGAAAAATTCACCACAAAAAAAAGAACAAGAGGCAGTACCGAAGGCTAGGGACCTAATCAATACAGACATTGGTAATATGTCAGATCTAGAGTTCAGAATGACAATTCTCAAGGTTCTAGCCGGGCTCGAAAAAGGCATGGAAGATATTAGAGAAACCCTCTCGGCAGATATAAAAGCCCTTTCTGGAGAAATAAAAGAACTAAAATCTAACCAAGTTGAAATCAAAAAAGCTATTAATGAGGTGCAATCAAAAATGGAGGCTCTCGCTGCTAGGATAAATGAGGCAGAAGAAAGAATTAGTGATATAGAAGACCAAATGACAGAGAATAAAGAAGCTGAGCAAAAGAGGGACAAACGGCTACTGGACCACAAGGGGAGAATTCGAGAGATAAGTGACACCAAAAGACGAAACAACATTAGAATAATTGGGATTCCAGAAGAAGAAGAAAGAGAGAGGGGAGCAGAAGGTATACTGGAGAGAATTATTGGGGAGAATTTCTCCAATATGGCAAAGGAAACGAGCATCAAAATTCAGGAGGTTCAGAGAACGCCCCTCAGAATCAATAAAAATAGGCCCACACCCCGTCACCTAATAGTAAAATTTACAAGTCTTAGTGACAAAGAGAAAATGCTGAAAGCAGCCCGGGAAAAGAAGTCTGTAACATACAATGGTAAAAATATTAGATTGGCAGCTGACTTATTCACAGAGACCTGGCAGGCCAGAAAGAGCTGGCATGATATTTTCAGAGCACTAAACGAGAAAAACATGCAGCCAAGAATACTATATCCAGCTAGGCTCTCACTGAAAATAGAAGGAGAGATTAAAAGCTTCCAGGACAAACAAAAACTGAAAGAATTTGTAAACACCAAACCAGCTCAACAGGAAATATTAAAGGGATCCTCTAAGCAAAGAAGAGCCTACAAGTGGTAGATCAGTAAGGAACAGAGACAATATACAGTAACAGTCACCCTACAGGCAATACAATGGCACTAAATTCATATCTCTCAATAGTTACCTTGAATGTTAATGGGCTAAATTCCCCAATCAAAAGACACAGGGTATCAGAATGAGATAAAAAGCAAAACCCATCTATATGTTCCCTACAAGAAACTCATTATAAGCCCGAGGACACCTCCAGATTTAAAGTGAGGGGGTGGAAAAGAATTTACCATGCTAATGGACATCAGAAGAAAGCAGGAGTGGCAATCCTTATATCAGATCAATTAGATTTTAAGCCAAAGACTATAATAAGAGATGAGGAAGGACACTATATCATACTCAAAGGGTCTGTCCAACAAGAAGATCTAACAATTTTAAATATCTATGCCCCCAATGTGGAACAGCCAACTATATAAACCAATTAATAACAAAATCAAAGAAACACATCAACAATAATACAATAATAGTAGGGGACTTTAACACTCCCCTCACTGAAATGGACAGATCATCCAAGCAAAAGATCAGCAAGGAAATAAAGGCCTTAAACGACATACTGGACCAGATAGACATCACAGATATATTCAGAACATTTCATCCCAAAGCAACAGAATACACATTCTTCTCTAGTGTACATGGAACATTCTCCAGAATAGATTGCATCCTCGGTCCTAAATCAGGACTCAACCGGTATCAAAAGATTGGGATCATTCCCTGCATATTTTCAGACCACAATGCTCTGAAGCTAGAACTCAACCACAAGAGGAAGTTTGGAAAGACCCCAAATACATGGAGACTAAACAGCATCCTTCTAAAGAATGAATGGGTCAACCGGGAAATTAAAGAAGAATTGAAAAAAATCATGGAAACAAATGATAATGAAAACATAACGGTTCAAAATCTGTGGGACACAACAAAGGCAGTCCTGAGAGGAAAATATATAGCGGTACAAGCCTTTCTCAAGAAACAAGAAAGGTCTCAGGTACACAACCTAACCCTACACCTAAAGGAGCTGGAGAAAGAACAAGAAAGAAACCCTAAGCCCAGCAGGAGAAGAGAAATCGTAAAGATCAGAGCAGAAATCAATGAAATAGAAACCAAAAACACAATAGAGCAAATCAACGAAACTAGGAGCTGGTTCTTTGAAAGAATTAATAAAATTGATAAACCACTGGCCCGCCTTATCAAAAAGAAAAGAGAAAGGATCCAAATAAATAAAATCATGAATGAAAGAGGAGAGATCACAACTAACACCAAAGAAATACAAACTATTATAAGAACATACTATGAGCAACTCTACGCCAACAAATTTGACAATCTGGAAGAAATGGATGCATTCCTAGAAACATATAAACTACCACAACTGAACCAGGAAGAAATAGAAAGCCCGAACAGACCCATAACCAGTAAGGAGATTGAAACAGTCATTAAAAATCTCCAAACAAAAGCCCGGGGCCAGACGGCTTCCCGGGGGAATTCTACCAAACATTTAAAGAAGAACTAATTCCTATTCTCCTGAACCTGTTCCAAAAAATAGAAATGGAAGGAAAACTTCCAAACTCATTTTATGAGGCCAGCATCACCTTGATCCCAAAACCAGACAAGGATCCCATCAAAAAAGAGAGCTATAGGCCAATATCCTTGATGAACACAGATGCGAAAATTCTCACCAAAATACTAGCCAATAGGATTCAACAGTACATTAAAAGGATTATTCACCACGACCAAGTGGGATTTATTCCAGGGCTGCAAGGTTGGTTCAACATCCGCAAATCAGTCAATGTGATACAACACATCAATAAAAGAAAGAACAAGAACCATATGATACTCTCAATAGATGCTGAAAAAGCATTTGACAAAGTGCAGCATCCCTTCCTGATCAAAACTCTTCAAAGTGTAGGGATAGAGGGCACATACCTCAATATCATCAAAGCCATCTATGAAAAACCCACCGCAAATATCATTCTCAATGGAGAAAAACTGAAAGCTTTTCCGCTAAGGTCAGGAACACGGCAGGGATGTCCATTAACACCACTCCTATTCAACATAGTAACTAGAAGTCCTAGCCTCAGCAATCAGACAACAAAAGGAAAGTAAAGGCATCCAAATCGGCAAAGAAGAAGTCAAATTATCACTCTCATTTCCTTTTATTTGAAATGTTACATGCTTCAAGTTACCTATAGCTCTGGTCATTTACAAAGGGAGCTTTTCAGATATTGCTATCTCTGTCTCCATTCTATATAAACAACCCTGTCTACTTAATGTTTAATAAAACACTCCATTAAAAAAAATAATAAAGGTAGCTTAAATAACTTTACTTCAGCAAAACTGCCATAAGGAAACAGAGAGGTACAAAAATATTTCTCTACAAATATATTCACTGCAGTGAAATTTACAAAATAGCAGTAGGGAATTGATTACATAAATTATGGCACATACATTAAGATGATACTACACAGACTTGATAAATTTTAAACAGTAATGATATTAAAAACATACAATGTATAATGTTAAAAAATCAGGATTCAAATCTATGCAATGTAGTTTATATATAAATAAGCATGTAAGACATATATTTATATATAGAGACCAGAAGATAAGCCAAAATGTTAAGAGTAGACATTATTTTTTCTCCAGTTTTCTACAATTAATATTAATATTTTAATTATCACAAAATTAATCCTAATATGGAAATGCAAAGGAAAGCAAGCTTTCTAAAGAAAACAGTGTTGATTTATACAAGGTTATAGCTGCTGTAAGCTTATTAATGCTGCAGAATAATGAGTATAACTGTGCAAAAATATACTCACTTTCCATATCTACTCACAGTTGTATTATGCCACAGAGATAAGGAAAAGCAAAATGTACTCTTTAAGACACAGTATCTATGATTTACTCAGTCATTTTCAAAATATGAAGCACCCGGGACCAAAAAATCTCGCCAAAAGCTGCTAGATCTCCTCCCTTCCTAACTAAAAAAGTACACCTCTTAGCCTCACGGAATCCTGTTCAATGCAACTCCTACTCTCTTATTAACAAGCAGGAAATTGGCCATTTAGACTATCTGATACTATTAATCCTAATTAAGTATGAATAGGAAACACTGTTTTTCTTATAGGCATAAAAATCAGGTTGGTGTAGTAGAAATAGCACTGAACTGGGGTCAAAATACCTACACCGAGATAAATTCTGAAACTCATATGACAGAGTGACTTATCTGGGCCTTAGTTTCTTCCCTAGTAAAATAAAGGGATTAGACAATAAATTCTAAAGTCCTCCCTTTTCTAACATTCTAAAAATCAATGTAACAAGTCCAAAAGCTAATCAGTGATGGCTAATTACACACACACACACACACACACACAAATTGTTAAGTCCATTGCTAATAGTATGAAATACAAATAACATATATAAAAAACTAACACCTATACAGACATGATCTCATCAGTTTATACCCTTCTTAATCTTTTAATTACCTTTTATGTTTTTTTCTACTATAATTTACCATATTTAATGAAATAATTCATACAGAAGTTTATGACCTTAATATTCTTTCAGACTCCTAAAGATTCTCATAGTTCCTTGCTTCTTAAAAGAGACATGAAAAAAATTAAGCTGCAGATAGATGCACGATCTTGGGGAAAGAATATAAAAAGCTCTAAAAATAGAATACACAAGAAAACATAAATGACACAATATAGAATTTTTTAAATTGCCATTTTTAGAACTCAAGTTATACCTCAGAATAAACAGAGTTCATAAAATGTTGTACATCAAAAGAAATAATCTGCTCCCCATTACTTAAAAATATTATAATCTGAGGGTTTTGAAGGGGCGGGGGTGGGAGGTTGGGGGAACCAGGTGGTGGGTATTAGAGAGGGGACAGATTGCATGGAGCTACTGGGTGTGGTGCAAAAACAATGAATACTGTTACACTGAAAAGAAATAAAAAATTTAAAAAAATATTGTAACACAGACATGAGAACTTTGAATCCTAGTTCAAAAGGGTTTAAATATGTCTCCTTTGGGGGGAAAGAAAAAGGACTAAAGCTTCATTATAATGACACAAATGTATTTTTTTTTTGAAAATCAAGTTTCCTTTATAGAAATCCAATCTCACACACAAGAGGCTTACTTACTTCTAAAATCTAAATCTAAATCTAAAATCTAAACAGAGGAGAAATTAATGTAAGGGTTTTCACATATTCTTTGGAAAAACAGGATTTTTTTCTAAACCTCATCCAGTACTTCAACTTTGAATCTAAAATCCAATGACAATGACATCAGTCTATTCCAGAGTTACATAAAGTTTTTCTTCAAATTCCTAAAAATATCACAAGGCATTCCACTCTTTTAAGCCTGCCTGGCAGAACAACAAATAAGATAAATAGGAGGCATTTTACAACTTTCCCTATTGCCTTCTACAAAAACTGGGGAAAAATGGAGGCTGGAGGGCTCCAACATTTTTTTGTTTTTCTGGATGATGATGAAGGTAAGAAAAGTGAGGGATGAGGAAGGAGTGGAGGAATGGAGAGATGAGGGCATTGGGGAAGAAAAGAAGAAAAATTGGGAGAAAAAGAGAAGCCAGATGACGGAAGAGAAGAAAAAAAATAGAATACTCAATTAAAAACAACATGGTATTTTTAGATAGCACTCTTCCATGTATTTTGAATATCACTCTCCACAGATAAGGTATACTGAAAACAATAAATTGTAGTGTAGCTCATTAACATTTAGTTTACTAACATTTAATTCAATACTTTACTGTTTGCCAAGGGCTTATGCTAACTGCTTAAGTTAAAGGGTATGATTCTCTGGATGTCTGTTTCACCCAGAATACACCAAAACAATCTATAGTAAACTATTATTTTGACTGCTATCACTCCTCCATAAAACTATTCCAGCAGATTAAACTCCAAAATGACTTCAGAGGAAAGCTGATTTGTAATTACGGATTTGTGAGATGGAATTAGTTGTTATCAAATAAAGTATGTACAAGCTGTCCCTGAATTTACAGCTGAGAGAACACAGCAACCCAGAAAGCTAGGGCCTAAAGAGATTCCTGTTTAAAAAGTAACCAGGTTTAAAAAAAAAAAAAAAAAAAAAGTAACCACATGTTGAAGGGCTCCATGCTATTGTTGTGTCAGATCGAGACAGAGTCCCTGTTATTAAGTGGCCAATGATAATGCTCTAGAGCATGCTTAGAGACCTGGTTTCTTATCCACATTTGCCCTTACAACAGACCAAAGGAGCAAACTTGGACTTCCAAAAAGTGAGAGAATCATCTGTTACTGTAACACCTACAAAAGTGGTTCAATTCAATCATTTACTTTTGGCAGTAAGTTTCATAGCCAGCAGCAATGCCAATACAGGTCTCACTGTCAGCCTAGAAAGGGAACTTGCTCTGTTATTTGAAGAACTGAGACAAATTGTGGGAGTTTCTTAATCTGGCAGTGGCTTTGATGTACACATTTTTTCACTGTAACAGACACCATATCAATCTGGCAATCTTTAGACCACAACAATACTTGTATCCATGTACTCAAGAAAGGGCCGCTTTTCACACATGACACTAAAGAGTCTACAGATATATAATTTATTGACAGATTGTTATCTTTTTCTTGTGCAGCATCTTTTCTTAATTTAGTGAGATCTAGGGACACCACAGAAATGGTTCAGTACATCACAGCTCCCATGGAATGAGTCCAGTTGCAAATATATGTGAGATTCTATTCTGTGGGTCAGAATCAAAATGGTACTTTGATCCACTTGAGCCATTAAGTACTCCCTATTATATAATATGCCCAGGCCTGCAGAATGATGCAGACTGTTTTTATTGTGAATAACAATGAGGACATAGTTTTCTTTACATTGTTTTATTTCTTTGCATTGAGTGTGAGGAAGATAAATTGGCTTAGTAAAACTAAAATCAGTACAATCACTAACTTTTCTATGTAAATATAAATAAATATCACTAATTGACTTGATTCTTCTCAGAAGGTGCTGCTCTTTAATGAAATGAAAATGATAACAAATGTCTTTTTTTCTCTGCTCTGCTTTCTATAACCAATCAGTAGTTTTATGTTTGTGTGCTCTTTTTAAAATTTAGAGGAAATTCATTATTGAATTCTGTTTCCAATATTGGTATGTCTGTAAACATGGTAGTACAGCCATTTTTTTCATACATGAATATAAATAAAACAGTATTTTTTAAAGTATAGTTTTGGTTACTAAAACTAAGTAAAATTAATTAAAATAAAGTATGTACATATATTACTGAAACACTATCTAAAAATGAAAGCACCATATAAAGAACTAGCTCACTTTTTAAAATGAGCGTGTTTAGAGATTCATAAACTCAGACTGATAGCATACAACGAGGAGTTAAGCACCCCTGCCATTATTTACTTGTGCTTTCCTGGTGCCTGGACTAATGCAGAGTGCACAAGCAGGTGCTAAAAAAATGCTTTAAAAAGATAAAAAGTTTGAGAACTCCATTTTTTAAAGATTTTATTTATTTATTTATTTATTTATTTATTTATTTATTTGAGAGCGCGAGCAAGCATGAGCGGGAATGAGGGGTGGGAGAAAAGGGCAGAGGAAAAGGGACAAACAGACTCCCTGCTGAGCAAGGAGTCCCACATGGGGCTCAGTCCTAGGGCTCTGGGATCATGACCTGAGCCAAAGGCAGACTTAAGCTTAACTGACTGAGCCACCCAGACACACCTAGATTCCATTATATTTAAATAAAATTTTGTCAAACAGTAAATTTTTAAAAATCTGAAATATAATGTATCAAAACAATGTCTTTTATGATAGCATCCATTTTTGAAAAATTAAACATAAGACAATGACAACTTTTAAAATGCAATAAATTATTTTAATTATACAAAAGATTAAAGTCTGCCAAGGTCCCTTTCTACAGGTGTAGGATATATTTTTATTTTTTATCTACTACAGTCTATATAGTGTATTGTTTGAAGTGACAGAGAGGAAAAATATAGCTAATGAAATACTGTGAATCAGACACCACGCCAAAGAGAAAAGGCCATCTTCAGATAGGATGATAGCTGGCCATCTGTCCCCCTGCCACTCAGTGACAATTACAAACACTCCATCAGTTTTCTGGTAGGTGGAGATGATAAATGAGGTAAAGACTTCTGCAGATTCTGATGTTCCTTTCTGATGTGATCTGCGGTTTAACAGATGACTCAAAGAAAAGCACAGAGTTCAACAAGCCTATTAATTTATCATGCTGTTAAGATGGAGAAAGGTCTGAGCTCAATAGCAAAACAGGGAATGGTTCAGTTATATTGAACGAAGCCTTGTAATGAAAGCTATTTTAAGAGAATTCTCAGATTTCAAACACAGCATGTTAGACTGCAATTAGGCTTCATCCTTAGAAATCATTTCAATAATATCCCAGTAATGATATGACACAAATAACAGCACCCTTTCAAAAAAAAAAAAAAAAAAAAAAAAAGATAAAAGTAAATGGAATGCTCAGAGACGGGGCCGGAACTTTTCAGCTCTGAGCGGCTTTCGCAGCCCTAGGTGACAAGAACTTGACAGAGACAGTGGCTTCACATCAAACTCAACAGCACCAGAACAAAGATTTTCCTTAAGTCTATTTAACTTTGAAGTGTTTAAGAAAAAAATACATACAAAAAAATAAATATGTTAGAAGAAAAAGATACACTACTCTAATACTAGACAAAAGAAAGCTGAAATGCCTAATTAATATTTAGACAAGGTAACAACAATATTATTAGGAATAGAGAAGGTCATTTCATAATAAAGGGATCAATACTCAAGGGGACATAACAACCGTTACCATTTATGCTCCTAATACAACTTGAAACTACATAAGGCAAAACAATTAAACTGCCATGAGAAAGAGAAAAATTCACAATTAAAAGATTTCAATATCCTTTTCTCAAAAAATGATAGAACAAAAGTTGGCAAAAAATCAGCAAGAATATAGTAAATGAGGACACTTTCTAAGGTGGCAGACATGTTCACTGTCTTCATCGTGATGATAGTTTCATAGGCTGAATATGCCAAAAGTTATTAAATTGTAAACTTAAAAATAAGTGTAGTTTAATGTATGATAGGCCTCAAAGATGTTGAGAAACAGCAACAAATTCCCAATCCATATGAATCTAGGTACTATAATATTCAGTAGAAAAGAGTTAAGTCCAAAAGATTATATATAGCATGGTATATATAACATACCTAATAATATACCTAACAGAGAAGCAAACAATTAAAATAAAATTATACTTTTTAGGAATAGACCTACATGCAAAAATAAAACTATGATGGGGACAAGAGCAAAAGGGAGAAGAAGGGAGAGGAAGGATAATAAAGGGACATATCAGGCAGCATCATGCAAAGCTAGGTTTGCCAAATTAATACCATATAAAAATAATATTCAAGGAAGAGGCATGAAATAGGAAAGAGATGTTTCATATTCTTAAAAAGTAAAATTCACCAGATAAAAATTATGTAAATAGTTTTAATCGTGATGATAAAACATTGATATATATATATGAAGAATTTTAAAACACAGGAGACATGCATAAATAATAATAATAGCATATTGACAGTCTTTCCATTTTTGACAAAATGATACTAGGGAGGACAAAAAAATGGGTTAAAAAAGTCAGAATATTTGCATTACAACAAGCAAATCTGATTGAATATATACACCCAAAGAGAGAGAAGACTTCTTGTTAAAATTTTACAATGTATTAAGCAATAAAGAAAAATCAATAAACCATCCAACGTAGAACCTGGTTAAACCATAATCTCTGATCATAATGCAATAAAAGTTGAAACTGAAAACACAAAATAGCACTCATTTTAATATCACATGTATACTTTTTAAAGATTTTATTTGACAAAGAGAGAGAGAGAGAGAGACAGAAAGAGAGGGAATACAAGCAAGGGGAGTGGGAGACGGAGAAGCAGGCTTCCCGCTGAGCAGGGAGCCCCAAGTCCAAAAGATGAGCCTGGTCCCTATATACAATAGCAGTCGAATCCATGAATCTTTTAAACACACACGTACACTTATCCTCATAAAACAAAATGTACTGCAACCCCTCTTAATCTATAACCTTGAAAATATCTCAGTATGAAAGTAAATAAAAACTGAGCCTGGATGGCTCAGTTGGTTAAATGTCAACTCCTGATTACAGTTCAGGGTAGTGAGATCGAGCCCTGCATTGGGCTCTGTGCTCAGCAGTGAGTCTGCTTGAGATTCTCTCTCCTTCTCTCTCTGCCCCTACCCCTGCTTGTGCGCTCTTTGTCTCTAAAATAAAACTAAAAACAAAACAAAACAAAACAACCTTCTTTTAAAATCCCTGAAATTTGGAGGAGGGGAAAGATGGTGGAGAAGTAGGAGACACCGTTTCAATAGATCCCCTAAAATGAGCTAAATATCTACCAGAACACTCTGAACACCCATGAAATCAGCCTGAGATGTAGGATTATACACTTATGGATCTCTATGGGGGCAGAAGGCACCAGTGGAAAGGTAAAGCAGGGTGGGAACACTTGGACAGATATCTGAGGATAAGAATAAGGGGGAGGGAGCCACCAGAAGCAACCCATTGGAAAGTAATGCCCCAATATGAAAGTGCCCTATGGTTGAGGACCAGCATTAACTTGGAGTCTGGTTAAAAGCACTCGAAAAGAGCAAAATATCTTAAGGGGCAACTGGTAGAATCAGGCAGTCATGGGCACAGGCCAAAACCGATAGACCCAGGTACGCCACCGCTGGCGATCACCCGTGCCAGACAGACTGTGGCAGAGCCTCCAGTTCCTCGTCCCTGCGCCCCTGGCTATGTGCTGCTTGCACCACTGCTGGGTGGGGTGGTCGCACATGAGGGAGTCTGGTGGCTGCTCTCTAGAACTATAGCCTTCTTCGCTTTGCATGCACTGTGCAACTGGGGTCTGACCCTACTCCCTGCCTGCGACTGAGAGAGCTCTGCGTGTTCACTAGCCAGCGGTCTCTAGGACTGGAAGAGGGTCTGGATGCTCCAGCCCACCCTGAAAGATCTTGGCCTGATCCCTGGCTGGGATTCCTCAGCAGCAGAAGCCTCATGACTGCGCACACCTGGAGGCATGGGCCTGGTCCCCAGACAGCAGTCCCAGCAAAAGCAGCCACCAGAAGTGGGCTCCCTGGACCAATATCACTCACAGTTTTAGTGGCACAGGGGTACAGAGACAAATGGGCACTTCAGACAACACCTGAGACAGTGGCTGGGGACATGCACTGCCTGTGGGAGGTTGCGGTATTCAGCTGAGTTTGCAGAGGGGGAAGTTCTGGACTACCCAGAGGGGAGTCTGGATGGCCCAGAGTCTGTGTGTTCTGGACTGCTCAGAGGGGAGCAGACTGAGGCTTCTCTCTGAGGCAGAGGTCTGGGTGGAGTTTGCTTTACACTAAACCTCCGAAAAGCCGCAAAAAGCTGAAAAAAGAAACAAACAAAACAAAACAAAACAAACCCTCCAGAAAACAAAAGCCTGAAAAACTGGTTTCCACAGAGCCCAGCCCCTTAATGGGAGCAGGACAACTCAACCCAAGCAAGACTGACTGAAAAACAATATGGCAGGCTCCTCTCCAGAAGGCAAGCCAAAAGAACGAGAGGACAACCACCACAGGGTCCCCATAAAACCGTAAAACCCCAACATCAGGAGAAAACAATATATTAAGCTCCTGGTATTGCCCTAAAACATGTATATTTCATAGATACAGTTTTTTTTTAAATTCACTCTCATGATTCTTGTTCTTTTAATTTCTTTAAGCTACCTACCACTATAACTAGAGGTTTAATACAACATACTCCATAATAGCCTTTTAACTTGAATGTTTTTCATACATATGCCTGCTTTATTTTTCTTTTTTTAAAAATACATATAGATATCAGCTTCATGGTAATCCTTTTTCCCTATTCAATACTACCCCTATATATAAACCAGTTTTAATCTCCCTTTATCTTTGGAAAGTTGAGTCCTTTAACAAAGATGACAAGATACACCCAGGAAGAACCAAAATAACTTTCCTTGCCCACATCGAGGATTTATAACCACCCTCCCAACTTTTTCTTCTATCAGTGTTTCTGTGTATTTGTTTTTGTTCTGGTATTATATAAATCTTATTCTTGGGATTCATTTGACTGGGTTCTTTTTTTTTCTTTCTTTCTTTCTTGTTCATTTACTTTTGTCGGTCTTTTTGTCCGTTTTTGTTTACATACCTTATAAATCTTACTTTTGGGGCTCATCTGCCTGGGTTTTCTTTTTCCTTTCTATCTCTCTCTTTCTCCCTCTCTTTTTTTCTTTTTTCTTTCTTTTTGGTGGTGACTTCTCATTGCTCTGAAGCGTTCCAGGGTGCACCTAGTCTGGATCATGATTGATATATTCAGCTATAAATCCCCTCAACCACCTTTCACCAAAATGACTAGGAGGAGGAACACACAAAAGAGGAAAAACTCAGACACTGTGCCCTCTCCATCAGAACTACTGGATATAGACATAAACAGTTATCCAGGCAATGGCTAGGTTAGAGAAAACCATTAGTGACAACATAGAATCTCTAAGGGCAGAAATGAGAGCCACCAGGCAGAAGTTAAAAATGCTATCAATGAGATCCAATCTAATCTAATACTCTAACAGAGGTAACAGAGGCAGAAGACAGAATTAGCGACCTAGAGGACAAAATGATAGAGAAAAAGGATCAGGAGGAGGCCTGGAATGAACAGCTTAGAAGCCATGAAAACAGAATTAGAGAAATAAATGATGCCATGAAATGTTCCAACGTCAGACTTATTAGGATCCCTGAGGGCATGGAAAAAGACAGAACACTAGAAGATGTAGTTGAACAAACTCTGGATGAAAATTGTCCCAGTCTGGGGAATGGAACAAGCATTCAGTCCTAGAGGAAGAAAGAACACCCCCCAAGATCAAGGAACCTAGAAAGACCTCAAGGCACTTAACTGTGAAACAGACAAATCATAATTTTAGACAAGAGCTTCTGAGGGCAGCTGGGGGAAGAGTTTCCTTATGTACAGAGGAAGGTCCATCAGAATAACGTCAGACCTGTCCACAGAAGCCTGGCAAGCCAGAAAGGGCTGGCAAGATGTAATCAGGGCATGAGAAGAACATAGAGCCAAGAATACTTTATTCAGAAAAGTTGACATTCAAAATGGAGAGATAAACAGCTTCCAAGCCTGACAAGGTTTAAAAGAGTATGTGACCACCAAGCTGGCACTATAAGAAATATTAAGGGGGGTTCTATAAAAGAAGAAAGAACCCATGAGTGACATAGAACAGAAGTTTACATAGACAATCTATGAAACAAGGATTTCACAGTCAAAATGATGTCAATAAAGACGTATCTTTCAATAATAACTCTCAAAGTGGATGGCCTAAACACTACCATAAAACAGCACAGGACTGCAGATTGGATAAAACAACAGGACCCATCCATATGCTGTCTACAAGAGAACCATTTGGAATCTAAAGATACATCAAGTCTGAAAACGAAGGGATGGAGAAGCATCTTTCATGTCAACGGGCCTCAAAAGAAAGCTGGGGTAGTGATTCTCATCCCAGATAAATTAGATTTTAAACTAAAGACTATAGTCAGAGATACAGAATGACACTACATCATTCTCGAAGGGTCTGTCCACCAAGAAGATCTAACAATTGTAAATATTTATGCCTCCAACATGGGAGCAGCCAACTACATAAGCCAACTGTTAATCAATATAAATATGAATACATTAATTAATATGAATATTAATATGAATACATTAATAGCAGGGGATCTTAACATGCCACTCTCAGTAATAGATCATCCAAGTAGAAAATCAATAAAGAAACAAGAGCTTTAAATGACACACTGGACCAGATGGACCTCATAGATATATACAGAACATTTCCATCGGAAAACAACAGAATACTCATTCTTCTCGAGTGCACATGAACTTTCTCCAGAAGAGACCACATACTGGGTCAAAAATCAGGGCTCAACGAATACCTAAAGACTGAGATTATTCCCTGCATATTCTCAGACCACAATGCTTTGAAACTGGAACTCAATCACAAGAAAAAGTTTGAAAGGAATTCAAACACTTGGAAGCTAAAGACCATCCTGCTTAAGAATGTTTGGATCAACCAGGAAATCAAAGAAGAACTTAAACAATTCATGGACACCAATGAGAATGAAGACACATTGGTCTAAAACCTATAGGAGATTGGCAAATGCAGTCCTAAGGGGGAACATAGCCATCCAAGTCTCACTCAAAAAAACCTGAAAAATCCAGAATACACTAGCTCTCTTTACACCTTAAAGAACTGGAGAACAATAAATTAAGCCAAACCCACCCACAAGAAGGGAAATAATCAAGATTTGAGCAGAGATCAATGAGATAGAAACTAGAGATACAGTAAAACACATCAACGAAACCAAAAGCTGATTTTTTGAAAGAATCCGTAAGATTGATCTGGCCAGTGGTTACTGGCCAGATATGAACCCACAACTCTATCTATGGTCAACTAATCTTTGACAAAGCAAGAAAAAATATTTTCTTGGGAGTGGGAAAAAAGACAGCTATGTATAGGAGAATGTAACCTGACTATTCTTTTATTTTTTTTTCCCTAAAAATTTCATTTATTTATTTGACAGAGAGAGATCACAAGTAGGCAGAGAGGCAGGCAGAGAGAGAGAGGAGGAAGCAGGCTCCCTGCTGAGCAGAGAGCCCGACGCGGGACTCGATCCCAGGACCCTGAGATCATGACCCGAGCAGAAGGCAGCGGCCCAACCCACTGAGCCACCCAGGCGCCCCATGACTATTCTTTTACACAAAGAAAACTAGAAATGGATAAAAGACCTCAACATGAGGAAGGAATCTATCAAAATCCTAGAGGAGAACATAGGCAGTAACCTCTTCAACATTGGCCACAGCAACTGCTTTCAAGACATGTCTCCAAAGGCAAAGAAAACAAAAGCAAAAATGAACTTTTGCTTCATCAAGATAAAAAGCTTCTGCACAGCAAAGGAAACAGTCAACAAAACAAAGAGGCAACCCACCAAAAGGGAGAAGACATTCGCAAATGACACTACAGACAAAAGGTTGATATCCAGGATCTATAAAGAACTCTTCAAACTCAACACACACAAAACAGACAATCACATCAAATAATGGGCAGAAGACATGAACAGACACTTTTCCAAAGAAAATATACAAATGGCTAACAGACACATGAAAAAATGTTCATCATCATTAGCCATCAGGGGAATTCAAATCAAAAACACATTGAGATACCACCTTACACTTAGAATGGCCAGAATTAACAAGACAGTAAACAAGTATTGGAGAGGATGTGGAGAAAGGGGAAGCCTCTTACAGTGTTGGTGGGAATGCAAGTTGGTGCAGCCACTTTGGGAAACAGTGTGGAGATTCCTTAAGAAATTAAAAATAGAGCTTCCCTATGATCCTGCAACTGCAGCACTGGGTATTTACGCCAAAGACACAGGTGTAGTGAAAAGTGTAGTGTCTTCTGTACCCATAGTACATAGTAGCAATGGTGCAGTCACCAAACTGTGGAAAGAGCCAAGATGCCCTTCAACAGACGAATGGATAAAGAAGATATGGTCTATATATACAACGGAATATTATGCCTCTATCAGAAAGGATGACTACCCAACTTTTGTATCAACATGGATGGGACTGACAGAGATTATGCTGAGTGAAATAAGTCAAGCAGAGAGTCAATTATCATACGGTTTCACTTACATGTGGAGCACAAGGAATAACACAGAGGACATTGGGAGTTGGAGAAGAGAAGTGAGTTGGGGGAAATTGGAGGGGGAGAAGAATCATGAGAGACTGTGGACTCTGAGAAACAACAAACTGAGGGTTTTGGATGGGAGGCAGGGGTGATTGGGTGAGCCTGGTGGTGGGTATTAAGGAGGCCATGTATTGCATGGAGCACTGGGTGTGGTGCATAAACAATGAATCTTGGAACTCTAAAAAACAAAAAACAAAACAAAAAAATCACCTGAAATTCAAAATGCTTTTAAAACCTATTAATTTAGAAACAAAATAAGCTTACTATGAAATGTTTAAGACTGAAATCAAGAAGGGCGCCTGGGTGGCTCAGTGGATTAAGCCGCTGCCTTCGGCTCAGGTCATGATCTCAGGGTCCTGGGATAGAGTCCCACATCGGGCTCTCTGCTCAGCAGGGAGCCTGCTTCCCTCTCTCTCTCTCTGCCTGCCTCTCTACTTGTGATCTCTGTCGGTCAAATTAACAAATAAAATCTTTAAAAAAAAAAAGACTTAAATCAAGAAAATGAATGCTTAACTAAAGAACACATAAACAAATGCAAGATATAAGTAGGCAAACATGTTGTTGGATGAAAAGAAAAAATATTTAAAAGATGTCTACTTATTAATTTAATCTTGCTATAATTTCACTGCAATCTCAAAATCAAAAAAAGAATTTTCTTAGTTTAACAGGTTAATTGGAAATGTTATGTACCAAGTAAAAAAGGAGAGGAATAGCCAAGGTAATTTTGAAAAATAATAAAGAAGAACACATCTACCCTATTAGGAATAGAAGCAAGAAAACAGCAAATAACATCTACTCAATTTTTAGAGAAAATAATTATTAAGTTAGAAATCTACACCCAGTGAAAATATCTTTCACTTTCAAGTACTATGAACAAACAAAAACATAATTTCCTACCAGGAGATTCTCATTAACATGAATAGTGGGCACACAGATAGTTGTTTTATTATTATTCTACAGATAACAGCAAAAAAAGGGAAAATCCAGCATTTGCTTTTTATAATATACATATATTTCTCTTTTTTAAAAGACTTTATTTATCTATTTGAGAGAGAGGGCACAAGTGGTGGAGCAGGAGAAGCAGACTGTCCGTGAAGTGGGGAGCCTGATGCAGGGCTTAATTCCAGGACTCTGGGATCATGACCTAAGCTGAAGGCAACCACTTAACCAACTGAGCCACCCAGTCGACCCAGAAAATCCAGTATTTGGATTAACGGCATCAAAGGATACTGCAATAAATTTAAGAGAATAAAGAATTAAGGAGGTAACTGGCCAAAATATTCAAGTTCCCAAGGCCTTCTTTGGTTGCAGATGTGTTTTCTAATTTAACCATGAACAAAAAACAATGGACAGAACACAGAAGATTCCTGAGCAACATGGGCGTATACATAATTACCACTGTTATATTTTTTTTTTTTTAAAATGTTTTTGCTTTTGCAAAGTTACCAGCAAATATACTTTACATAGTCAGTGGTTCAAAGAAAGTACTTTCCCACTGCTCTCCCCACTCCTTTCCCAATCCAGGTGCAATGGTTTTAGGAGACTTATCTTTCTTCTCTATATTCCTGAATCTATATTGTATTGCTACTTCTTCATTTTTCAGTTTTAAGATCATCAATGGAATTCTCACCATGGATTTACCTCTATTTCCTGAACCTGGCTCCACCACTCACACTTGATATATGTTGTATCCCTTCCATCGTTCCATGTAGGGAGGGACCAGAAAAGAAGTGTTATCATTTAACTACTAGGTGGCAGGAATGTGGGGTTTACTGCACTTCTTTCTGATGCTGAAATATTTTGTAAACTCCAAAAAGAAATGAGAGAGGACCAAATTTGGGGATTGTGAAAATTTTGTTTTACAGCTTTGTGATTTCCTGACACAACAGATGTGCCTACTCTAACAATTCCAAGAGAAGTCAATTGACAAAATAATTATTACTAAAACTCAGTTAACTCTCATCAAAGATACGATCTTCTATAAATATTTACTTTGGAACTAATATACTGGCCATTGAATTTCAGATAAAGAACCTAATACAGTCAGAATTTAAACAAAAACATTTATTTTTTTAAAGATTTATTTATTTATTTGACAGAGAGAGAACAAGCAAGGGTAACAGCAAGCAGAGGGAGAGGGAGAAGCAGAGATTTGGGGCTTGATCCCAGGACCCTAGGATCATGACCTGAGCTGAATGCAGACACTTAACCAAGTGAGCCACCCAGGTGTCCCAAAACAAAAGCATTAATAATCAATTATATGGTAAGGAAAATAAGAGTTATATAAATTAGGCAGGAAAAATACTAAACTTGTCAGCTATCCTTGTCAGAGCAAGAGTGTTCCTGCTTATAATATCCCATTTTTTAAAAGACTATTATTTATTTATTTATTTATTTATTTATTTGAAAGAGAGAGAGAACATGAGCGAGCTAGGGGGAAGAGGGCAGAGGAGGAGAGAGAGGGACAAGCAGACTCCATGCTGAGCAGAGGGCCCTACCTGAAGCTCAATCTCATAACCCTGAGATTACATACAACCTGAGCCAAAATGAAGAGTCAGGCCCTCAAATAACCAACCCATTCAGGCACCCTTGTTCCTGCTTATAAACTTCTATTAATAAATCCTTCATTCTCTTTATTCTTCCAACATGAAATTGTCCTACTATGGATTTCAAGATTGGGTATGCATAAAATTTCCATATAATAAAGTACATATCACAAAACTTTGAGAGAATATTCAAGTAGAAGCAGCTTGATTGTATAAATTTGCCTCCCTGCAATCTTTCTGATCCTCTATCATCCAACTGAAAGAGAGCAGCTGCAAAAGTCATCATTACAACAGCTTTGGTCTTTTAATGTTGCCCATGGCCGCAATTCTGCAACTCCTCACAATTGACACACAAGAGCCAGATGAGAATGCACTGGTCTGTAATCTGTAGAGGTATACAAGTGTCACTATTGTAATCATTCCCAGCTACCATGATCTTGAATAAGAGTTTAAGGAGTTTAAAGATTTATAAATAGTCTTTTAAAAAGAACAGTATTTAGATATTTAATTAATTGTGTAAAGGCAATGGGTATCAGCTACAAAAAGATAGCCAAAATACGTTATAACTTTAACACTTAAATTATCAGCTTATCCATTCTAATTCCCAAATAAACAGATGTAAAGAGGAAAAAATAGTCTTAATTACTTTAAGCAAACTGTAAAATTAGATAGCCACTGTAATGCAAACAAAAAAGCAGCATGTGTTATAGTAATATGGTCCAAGGACTCATGCAGAGAAATATGGCTGAAATGGCTTTTCACACTTCTATAGTTTAATTGTATTATGAGAACTGTCTAAGAGTCACAAAATAGTTTTATCAAACACTAACGAGCTTAAGTTTCTAAACTTCAGAGATATTTTACCTATAAGAAATTTGATTTTAAGGGAGCCTGGGTGACTCAGTGGGTTAAAGCCTCTGCCTTCGGCTCAGGTCATAATCTCAGGGTCCTGGGATGGAGCCCCGCATCGGGCTCTTTGCTCAGCAGGGAGCCTGCTTCCCTCTCTCTCTCTCTGCCTGCCTCTCTGCCTGCTTGTGATCTCTCTGTCAAATAAATAAATAAAATCTTAAAAAAAAAAAAAAGAAATTTCATTTTAAAATAAAGCAACTGTCTGAAAGAAAAGATTCATGGAAGAGAACATTATGTCATTGTAATTTACCAAACCAATGACAGAATCTGAAAAATCTCTAAGAAAAATATAGTTTTTTAAGCTTCTTGTTCTGAATCACTGATTAATGATCAATATCTCCAAAACTGAATGCTTATTAAAAGAAAACCAGTACAGAAAAGATACTGTGATTATTACCAGTAAAAGTGCAAGGGTCATATTACAACAGAAAAAGTATGAAAAACAGCTATCAATGGAGTAACATTTCAAAATTATGAGTAATTATCTCTTTTATTCTTCTTAGCATATGGCACTTGTCCAATACAACTTGGCTACAGAGGTGATCAGAATTTATTCTAAAATAAATATAAGAAAAATGCACTCTTTAATAATCAATTTTAAAATGGAAAACAGATATATGCAAAAGATAAAAGTTTATAAACCAAGCTAAGAGCCTGAGATTTAATAAATTTATCTATCTTATCCTTTAGCATGTCAATAATGAGGCCTGGAGGATTCAAACTATAGTTTTACTCTACAATATAAAGAATTCCTTTTTCTAACCTTAAGGCTTAGCTGCTTGGTTGTAATTAAGAGAAGGAATGGTTAAAGTAAAATTTTTCTTGCCAGTCAAAAAAATTTGGAGATAAAAGGAGAAATAAACTTTTAAAATATGTATCCTAAGGGGGACAGTGTATTAGCTAAGTGAGAATAATACCAAAAGTGTAATTTTGATTCTGAAAAGAAATGATCTCAGGGCACCTGGGTGGCTCAGTAATAGGGCACTTGCCTTTGGCTCAAGTTGCCATCCGGGGTCCTGGGACTGAGCCCAGGGTCCGGCTCCCTGGTGACCAGGAAGCCTGCTTCTTCCTCTCCCATATCCCCTGCTTGTGTTCCCTCTCTCCCTGCCTCTCTCTCTGTCAAATAAATAAAATCTTTTTTTAAAAAAATGATCTCTCCACCTGTCCCTGCCACCAAATATTATTATATTAATATGGCCATGTTATACGATCAGTAAGAGATCTTGTGTTTAAGCTTTTCCAAAATGTTCTTAATTCTTATGTGGTGTGAACCCTGTGGTAGAAGCCAGTAGGCCTGCCAGGGCCAGAATGAAGGTTATGGCAAAAACTCAGAGACATGTAGGCAGAGAGGACTGAGGGGTGACCTGCTCAGGAAGAAGAAAATAAATGTCTGATACTCCACTGAACACTAAGTGGAAAGAACAGATCAAGGGTTCATCAGCCATTCTTCAGGATTGGTGGCCTAAAGAAGACTAAGTGAATAGGTAGAGAAGGGCCTCACACCGTAAATCAGAAAAGACAGAAGACATTATGTAGAAAGATCTCAACTTTTCCTCGTAATGTGGGGTCCTGTAAGCCATACTCTTCCTTTAATTCATATAGGGACTATCTCAAGGAGATAAGCAAGCATATAGGGAATGAGGGCTGTTATTCAAAAGAAGGTAGGTACAAACCAGAGAAACTGTTTAAATTATTGGGTCAAACTAAGGTTTAAAACAAATTGGTTACCTAGTTAAAAATCTTCCTTAAATTAATGAAGAACATGAACTCAGCTATGGATAAATAGCCAAATATTCTCCACATGTCTCTAGTTACAATTTGGGTGAATTTACCACCATAAGAATTCCAAAAGTTAGAAGAAATACAGAAGTTAACTATCAACTATATATGTGTGCGTTATACACTGAATACATACGCATGTTCTTTCTCACACAAATCTCACAGGTGCTTGCACTCTCTCTGTCTCTCTCTCTCTCACACACACACATACTCCATAAAATTTTTCCCATCCTATTAGAAAGAAAATTTAGGCAATGGAAGTTATATCCTATAAGAAAGGATAAGACATTTTTAGCTCATTTCCCAGTCTAACTTAAAGTATACCCAACTGAAGTACTGCGTGGGGGGGAGACAAAGATTTATTCTAAATGAGTTCTAATTTGTTCATTTGACTTGATTTTCTGTAGAAAAGTAGACAAAATGTTTTCCTAAAATGATTATTAAAAAAGAACAAATACTCCTGCTTCTACAAAGGTAAGCAAGGTGAGGAAATGAATCAAGTAGGAATATCTGTTATTTTCTGAATTGTCCTCAATTCTGGGGGAGAGCTAGGAGACTTCTTTTACCTCAACACCAGCACCCTTTCACAAAAGAAATCAGCTTACATTTCATTAAATACAGTAATGTATTTATGTTTCTGCTAATTTAAAATATCATTTTTTTCTTTCAGTAACCTAATGTGCATAATTTTTCCACATTGAAATACTAATTTGAGATTCTCAAAATCACATTTGGTTGTAAACATTCAATAAATTATAGTTAACAACCTTCATGAAAGTCCTTTTTATACATCTATACATCAAATGAAAATAAACTTCATATAAGTACACAGGTTAACAAAGAGAGCTCGTATATTTTACATGTTTTTAAACCCAAGGAGTCTTACAAAGAGAAATATATGGATTTTTAAAAAAACCTTTTAATTTCATTCTCTATGTATGACTGAATGTACTTCATTCATGTCCACAAAAATCACTATTAACTTCTTCAGATATTAGTGTGAAAACAGGATGACACAGAAATCAGAGGTTTAGTTAAAACTTATACTTTATTATATCTTTAGCAATGTATAAAAATTAAATTTTGGAAAGTATTTATACTAGCACCCATATGTTGGGAACTTCAAAAATTAGCTACTTTTATCATTTGGATTCTAAGACAAAGAAAGAGGAAAAAAATAAAACATAAAATAGCTCTTTTTGTGAAGTTTTAAAAAACAAGAAAAATTTCCTGGTAAAATTACAATAAAAACACAAAACAATATAGCCTTCTTACTGGGCAGCTACCTATTATGTTTAACAGACTTAAAACAAAATGTGTCAAAGATCAAGAGTAAGTTATCTGATATGTCAAGTGCATAAGGTCAAAGGTAAAATTTTATTAGGTCAGAGGTGATATAAATAAAATCTTACATGTCAAAGAAGAAGGGTCACAGACAAGGTGTATATAACATAAAGACATCACAGATGACAAGTAATAACTTTAAGTAGAACAAGTATGTTTACTATAGATACCTTCACTGATTAAAAATGAAACTTCCACATGAGTAAATATAAAATTGCTTTACTATATCACATAATTCATATGCTATATTGCATGCTTGTTTTCAAGAAGAAAGGACTATTACCAAGAATAACTACATGAATTAAGTGAGAACTTAAAGAAAATTTAATTCCCTTGAGCTGAAATAGTACACAAAATAAACACATCAACCAAATCTCAAATCAAAACAGCTAAACAGCAGGCTATGCTGTAATAGCTACAAAAGTTGGATAATACTGCACATTTTTCTTCCAAATTGCATAAACTACTCTTTCCTTCTCAACTTTTCTCATTGAAGTAAAACACATAAAATTTAGATTTCAATTTATATAACAGCAATACTCCAGAAAAGTTTTAAACAATTTGTTATAAATTAAATAATGTATTTTTTAATTAAAAGAACTTAATTACAAATAATTTTTATAAATTGAAGAATTTCATTTGTAATAGAATAATTAAATTCTAACTAATGAAAGCAATTTAAGATTTTTTTCTAACTGGCATACACACACACGACTCTAGTTCTAAACAACAAACTTAAATAGTGAACGGGGATAATTACATGAATGATTCAAGTAAAAAAAAATCCTTATTATTCACTCTTAAAATATCTGTACAATTTGAGTAAAGGACAAAAAATTATTTGATTAATTTTTAATTAATAGATGATTAATTATATGTTTTATTAATAATACCTAAAGCCATTCTGTATAACCTTTCAGTTCAACTCAGCTCAATGAGCCTTTATTAAATACCTTACTCTATGTCAAGCATTTTGTTAAACAATGGATATATAGGAATTAAACATTAGGAGACTTCCAACACCAGCTACAGTGAACTGGCTTATATTGGACTATCTTCCAACTCAAAACGTTGCACAAAATATATAAAATATCAATTTGAAGGCATTAAAGAACAGCTAACAGAGCCAGGACTTGAGAGACCATGATCCCTAAAAGAAAGGAAGCACATGAAATGAGCTCCACATCTACTCTGGACTTTTCCTTAAGGGCTTATGCCTATTTTTGACATGGGAGAACACTGCAAGCTGAAAGTAGCAGCCTTACTGAGCTAAAGAGGGAGAACTTGGTTTTGAGCTGCCGAAGTGACTGGAAATTGAGGGGGTAATCCTCAAAAGGAGAAAATCACAGAGAAGTAAGCCCAATAACTGTGTGCAATTTCCCTTCAAGCATGAGTCATGTCCAGAAACTTGAAAGAAAAGAGTGGCTTCGGTGCTCCTACCTCACTAAGATTTATTGATTTATTAAGAAGCAGCCACAAAATGCCCTGTGTTTCCTGACAGTATTCAATCCAGACCAAAGCCCCAAATCCTTGAATCCTTCCCTCCCAGATGAAATTACCTAGCACAAGCCCAAATCCTGTAAGTCCTTTCTAACACCTTATTGAGAAGCTCCATAACGCTCCACAATGTGCATTTTCCATTCTTTTAATAAATTAATAAAACCCAATTTTATTCAACTACAGATGTGTTCCTTATGGTCTTTGCCTAGAAAGCACTGAAAAAAGCTAAGACAA
This sequence comes from Mustela erminea, assembly GCF_009829155.1. Taxonomy (NCBI): domain Eukaryota; kingdom Metazoa; phylum Chordata; class Mammalia; order Carnivora; family Mustelidae; genus Mustela; species Mustela erminea. The sequence goes on from NC_045618.1 coordinate 29,243,636, forward strand.
AGAATGAACTATAGCTTCATACAAACATTAAACATCAATCTCACGTTAGGGATGGGTGAAAGTAACCAGATACAAAAAGTTCATGCTCACTGATACTGTGTAAGTAAAGCTCCAGAACAGACAAAAGTAACTAATGGCAGTAGAGTCAGAGACTAGTTACCTTTTGGGGACACGTCTGGCACAGAGCATGAGAGACCCTTCTGTGGTACAAGAAATAATCTGTATCTATATATGATTGAAACATATGTAAAAATTAATCAAGCTATATATTTGAAATTTGTGTACTCTTAATATATGTTAAGAGTACATATATTAACATATATTAAGAGTACACAAAGGAGCGGGGGAGGAGTTAAACACACACATGTAGGTATACACAGGTACTGCCCTCAAAGAACCACAATAACCTTTCCTGGGCATCTTAACAGATGCTCGACAAACACGAATGTCTCATCTTTGAGTAGCTTTAGAAATGAGCTATTACAAATAGAACCAACATCATAGATTAGCAATGTCATCCACGTCTAGATAACAGCTGATTGTAAAATATTTATAAAAATATTTGTATAAATCTAAATTCCATTACAAACAATTATAGGTAGATAAATAATGCATTTCTGAAAACTTCTACATACTGTATTTATACAAAAGCTATCCATTTGACATTTATATTGTTAACTATTTTATAAGAAATGTAGAGCATCACTAAACAATTCTTTCCTTTACTATTTTTTAAATTTAAATTCAATTAGCCAAAACATAGTACATCATTAGTTTCAGATGTAGTGTTCAACAATTCCTCAGTTGCGTGCAACACCCAGCGCTTATCACATCACGCGCCCTCCTTAATAATGTTCCCCACCCAAAGTACCCCATCCTCTTCTTAAGCAACCCTCAGTTTGCTTCCCACAGTTAAAAGTTTCTCAGGGTTTGTCTCCCTCTCTTGACTTCTTCCCATCTAGTTTTCCTTCCCTTCCCTTATGATCCTTTGCACTGTTTCTTATATTCCACATTTGAGTTTAAAACCGTATGATAATTGCCTTTCTCCAACTGGCTTATTTCACTTAGCATAAAACCCTCCAGTTTCTTTGATATTAAAATTTCAAAATACAATAGCATTTTTTGCACTGAAATTATATAAATAACAGTATTACATTCTTATTCCTATGTTTGTTAAAATGTACACTAAAGTGACACATTTAAATACTATATTTTAGTCATTATTAAATGTTATAGTTGTTTTTTTTTTTTAAAGATTTTATTTATTTATTTTTTTTGGACAGACAGAGATCACAGGTAGGCAGAAAGGCAGGCAGAGAGAGAGGGAAGCAGGCTCCCCGCTGAGCAGAGAGCCCGATGTGGGGCTCGATCCCAGGACTCTGGGATCATGACCTGAGCTGAAGGCAGAGGCTTTAACCCACTGAGACACTCAGGCGCCCCAAATGTTATAGTTTTAAATAATCACATATGAACATGCAATTCTTCATAATAAAAGAACACATATTAGATATTCAATAAATATGTGTAAATGAATAAAAGTAAAGCTTACCACTTCTTCATCTGAAAGTTCACGCCCTTGGATGCTGCTATTCTCTCTCACAGCTTGCTGGTGTTTTTTTCCTTTAATGTGGCTAAAAAGATACACCTCTGAAGAGATCTAAAAGCATAAGATCAAAGCAGCTGTAATCAACATATAATTGTATCTAATTGTAAATATTACATATTGAAGCCAAGTTGAGATCACTCTAGCCTTTACATACTAGGCTTACAAATATTTTCTTTAAAACACACTTCTGAGAATCCTCTAGAAGATACATGGTCAAAAAAAACATGCTTTTGTAGCCAATCTTAACAGGATATAATTTCTTCTAAGTATTAAAGTTCAAGTTTCAGCACTAAAAATGCTCTTTTCCTTTTTTGTTTCCAGTACCCAGAAATACTGCTTGGGCTAACAATTAAGCAGGTATACAGCCATTTCAGCAGCAACTGCTTGCATTGGCATTTTGCACTGCTACTCCTAAATGCCAATACTATTTTTCTAGTACTTACCTTGCATAAAAATCATGACAGAAATCCATGGTATGCATCAGATGCCTTAGTATGAATTTTAAAAGACTGGGAGAATATATTTCCATAGTTTAATAAAATTTAGTAATAAATTCTATCATCACAATATTAATAATGACAACCTACCAGGACATTGCAGAGCGAACATTGCTTCTTTCTTTCATAAGGGGTCAGTTTGGGGGCATAATCAGTATTTGCATGCCTCCCACTGCTTAACTCAGCAGCTTTTTCTTTTCTTTGTTCAATCTGTTCCATGTGCCTTCGAATGCTTTCATCATGCTGTGAATGAAGTCAAAGTGTGAAAATAGAAAAAATTATCCAAATTATACTGAGAACTTGAAAAAACAGTATTTTCATTGAATTTTCTAGAACAAAAGAATGTCTTAATTCAGCGTTAACTTGAACACCAAGAATAAGAATTTACATAAAGCCCTTCAATATCCCCTGCATGCACAAAAGTGTCTCCTAAAGTGTGCTTCATAGAACTATACCATGGGAGAATACTAAGCATTTTGTGGAAACAAAACAAAAATGTATTTTCAAATACATTTCAAAAATGCTAAATTAGGAGTGCCTGGGCGGCTCAGCTGCTTAAGCAAAAGGCTTTGGCTCAGGCCATGATCCTGGAGTCCTGGGATCAAGTCCCGCATCAGGCTCCCTGCTCAGCAGGAAGTCTGCTTCTCCCTCTGACCCTCTCCCCTCTCATGCTCTCTCTCTTACTCTTTCTCTCTCAAATACATAAATAAAATCTTAAAAATTAAAACACTAAATTAAAGCTAAACAGGTTTTAAAAATAGAACTATTCTAGTATGTTTCTGTGCTCTATGACTCAATTAAACCTAGCTTATACTAAGAAACATATTACACATATATGTGACTATAATACACTTTTGAGAAGCACTTTGGGAAACACATTGGGAAATGCTGACCCATGTGGGAAGACTAAGCTTATCCTCACAGCAGACAAAACCCATCATGATGCAGGCCTCTATCCACATTAACTCTACACCATACCATTTCTGGCTGTTATACACTTGCAGTGACTTCCCCCCAAAACAAAAGAAAAACCAAGCTTAAAAAGAACTACAATTCCAGACTTCTGACTTCATGCTCATGCTTTTTCATATGACTGGAAATATCATCCAACCAACCTACCTATTCTCCTATTAATTAAACTCCTCTCTCTTTCAACTCGGAAGTTTATCTCTAAAATGTTTCCCCTGACTTCTGAAACCCTTCATGTTAGACTAAGTGTCTTCATCTGTACTTCCATAGCATGCCAAGTACACCTCTATCCATATGGAAATTATCAGCATCTGAATTTTACACTAGATTAAGAGTTTCTTGAAACTTGGGATCATGACTTACTCATCTCTGTACCCCATAACTCCCACAAAGCTCAATAAATTTTTGCTGCATTAAATTGAAATGAATGATAAAAGTTCCAGGACTACATAAATAATACAATATGGTCCTCTACCTTATGGAATTTTCTATCTCCGCGCGAAGCCAATGTGTAAATAATTGTTAAACAGTGTGAAATATACTGCTAGAAACTATATTCCTAATGCTAAGCATATTCCAGAAAATAGCAGTTTATCATAATTTCCCAAGTTACAACTGCACAATTCACAAGCACTGAAGAGCAAGTGAAACAATTTACACTAATCATCTTCTAGTTTATTTGTAAATGATTGAAAGTATGAATATCAGAAGCCAAATAGTAATGCCTTCATGTCACTGACAAACTAGTTAGTAAAAAACAAGAAATGTTAGAATTCCCTTAATTATTCTCTACATTGTTTTATCTTATTAAAATAAATTTAGTTTTTAGATAGTTGAGTTAGAAGTGATCATAACCAAATCATGTCTCATTACCTAAATATTAAAAATACAAACTAATTAAAAAATTTTCACAATTCCATAAATAAAAGATTTAATCTTATGCTCCACTGAAAGCTCTAGAATTTCAAATTAAAATTATCATATCCTTACCTTGAGCTGAATTTTTTTCTGTAGCTCTTCCATTGCTTCTTGTTGAGCAGCTGTGAGTGCAGCCAATCGTTCTTCCCTATCTCTGTAGAAAAATAGTAAAAATTATAAATTCAACTACTTGGAATAACAAATTTCATGAGATTAAAAAAATACAACTGGGGGGATGCCTGGGTGGCTCAGTTGGTTGGACGACTGCCTTCGGCTCAGGTCATGATCCCGGAGTCCCGGGATCAAGTCCCGCATCGGGCTCCCAGCTCCATGGGGAGTCTGCTTCGCTCTCTGACCTTCTCCTCGCTCATGCTCTCTCTCTCTCACTGTGTCTCTCTCAAATGAATAAATAAAATCTTTAAAAAAAAATACAACTGGGATATATACGCTTATATATTCTAAAGAGTTATTATTTTTAAATTTTTTTCCTTTATTTTCTATTTTTTCAGCGTAACATTATTCATTATTTTTGCACCACACCCAGTGCTCCATGCAATCCGTGCTTTCTCCAATACCCACCACCTGGTTCCCCCAACCTCCCACCCCCCCACCCCTTCAAAACCCTCAGATTGTTTTTCAGAGTCCATAGTCTCTCATGGTTCACCTCCCCTTCCAATTTCCTTCAACTTCCTTCTCCTCTCCATCTCCCCTTGTCCTCCATGCTATTTGTTATACTTTTATGAGTGCCTAATCCCCAAATATACTGCTCAATAAATGTTTAAGAAGCAACACAAATTCTTAATTATAAAATAGGTTATAGTTATAAAAATAGGTTTCTGGACCCACACTAAGTATGGGTTCAAACAAAGCTCTCATTTAAATATGTATGTTGAAAACCTATTTTTCTCTGAAAACAAAACAAAACAAAACACTAAAACCACAAGAAATGAACAGAAAAGGCATAGACTCACAAAGACAAAAGTAACAGCAAAGGAAACAATCACAAATTATGAGACATACAAAAAAGTATGACCAGGCTTTGAAAAAAGCAGTCAGTTGAAACTGTCTCTGAATGAGGCTATATCGTATATTTAGTAGACAAAGACTACAAAACAGCTGTTACAAATATGTTCAAAGAATTAAAAAAAAGTATGCCAAACTAAAGAAAAATATTATGACAATGATTCAACAAATAGGGAAACTCCACAGAGAAATAAAAAAGTAAAAAAAAAAAAAAAGACAACTTTCCAATAAAAGGAATCAAGAATCTTTAAACAACTAGCTGATTCTACGGGTGGAGTAGAGAAAACACAAGATGAGTATGGACGATCCTGCAGTGCCAGAAGGGCAAGAAGGTGCTCAAAAAATAAAATGATGAAGTATGTTGAAGGCACACAGGGGCTGAAAGAAAGAGCTCCCAACATCTAAACCTAGAACACTTTGAGCAACAAAATAATACTGGTTTATAGCACAGTGTATAAAATAAATATCCATAAGTCCACACTGACATTTAAAAAAGAATTTAATAACTAAGTAGGAGAGAACAGACAAATGTCCTGTTACAGAAGAACTGCAAATAATTTACGTAGGAATACTCCTCCCAAGGAGGTAAAATTCCCTATCTTTTCAGTATTGGTTAGGCTTAGTGGCTTGCTTCCAGGGAAGATAGCATAGAAAAAATTTTAGAGTAACTATACAGTGGAGAAATCTGACAAACACTACCTTAGCCGAGATCAAGGTTAAAAAAATTAGTGATAAGTCAAATTGACAGCATGAACCTTTGACATGTTATGAATGGTAATGCATAGTTATTTCTGTGTTCTTCCTTCCAAAAAGTTGTAACATCAATCTAACCAGGAGAAGGACATCAGACAAGTCTACCTGAGGGACATGCTACAATATACCTGACCACTATTCAGAACTGTCAAGGTCATCAAAACTATGTGCAGCTTGAGAAAATGTGACAAATCAGAGATGCCTGAAGAGAAATGACAATTAAATATCTGAACAAATAAAAGCCAAACACTTCCCAAACTTGATTGTACAGAACTGAATAATCATGAATAGAACCAACCTAGACAAATCATAGTCTGATTACAGACAAACAGAAAATTCAAAGAGCAGGAAAGAAAAAGCAATTCCCCCATACAGAGGAAAATCAAAATAATTAATGGCTAACTTCTGTATCAGAAAAAATAGAAGTTAAAAGATTCAAAATAGTGAAAACAAAAAAGAACAAAACCAGGAACACTGTACCCAAAAAAACTATCATTTAAAATGAAGGAAAATGTCAAGTATACTACAATAACAAAAATTTTTAAAACCAAAACCAAAATGAAGGCAAAATATTCCCAGATAAGCAAATGCAAGATAATTGAATGACAGCAAAACTCTCTTACAAGAAATATTGAAAGAAACCCATGTAGCTAAAAAGGAGTTATGCCAAAAAGTAACCTGAATCCACAAAAGAAATGAAGTACCCCAGAAATGGTAAATATGTTAATAAGTATAAAGGAACATAAAAATACATTTTCTCTCTTATTCTAATTTTTTTGAAAAATGTGGCACTATATAAAGAGATAATATAACACTACATTGTTGAATTTATTACATATGTAGGTATACTTTATGTGATGAGGGAAAGGCTACAGAACTATAATGAAACAAAGTTGCTCTATTTTACAAAAATTAAGTTAGTTTTAATCAAAAGTAGATCATTTTAAGTCAAAATATTATAATAAAGAGAGGAACTACTAAGCAAAACTAAAATAAGAGTTTAAAAATAAGGAGAAAGAGATGCCTGGTGGGTAGGTGAGGCAGTTAAACATCTTGATCTTGGCTCAAGGCATGATCTCAGGCTCGTGGGATCAAGCCTGATGTCAGGCTCCCTGCTAAGTGGGGAGTCTGCATCTTTCCCTCTCTCTCTCTGTCCCTTCCCCTGCTTGTGCTCTTTCTCAAATAAATAAATAAATCTTTGAAAAAATGAAGAGAAAAATTTAAATTATGCACTAAAAAGTATTAACAAAAAAGGCAGTAGTAAGAGAGAACAAATAAACCCTTCAGATATATAGAAAATAAGTATCAAAGTAGAAGATATAAATGTGATCATATCAATAATTACATTCAATGAGAATGGACTAAACACATTAATCAAAGGGCAGAAATTAGAATAGATGGAAAAGGAAACCTCAACTATATTTAGTCTATGAGAGACACAGTTGAAGTAAAAAGACAAAAAAGGATGAAAGTAGAAGGACAGAAAAAGATATATCATATAAATAATGACAATAGAGATACTTAAAAGAGGAAAAATGTTGACTTTAAGGCAAGAAATATTTTTTAAAAGTCAAAGAGGAACATTTCATAATGATGAAAGAGTCAATACCTCAGGAAGATATCATATGCCTATAACACTAAGGCACCAAAATACATAAATCAAAAACTGTCAAAACTAAGATATAAATGGACAATTCAAAAATATTTGGAAATTTCAACAACCATCTATCAAAAATTAATAAAACAAAACAGAAAACCAATAAGCATACAGAATTCTAGACAAAACAATCAACTAAGTTAACTGACTTTTAAAGAACACTCCATCCAACAACAGAATACAAATACTTTTACAAGGGCATACAGGACCCTTCTCTAGGATAATCTACACCCAAGGTTATAAAATAAGTCTCAATGAATTTAAAATTTAAAAATGAATTTAAAATTTACACAAATTTAAATTTACACAAAGTATATTCTTTGACTACAAAAGATTAGAAAATGACAGAAAATTGGGGATATCCCCAAGTACTTAGAAACTAAACAAAATGATTCTAAATAACTCATGGATCAAAAAATCATTAAAGAATTTAAAAATATCTTTAATTGGGAAGAGGGAGGAAAGATGGCGGAAAAGTGGGAGATCCATATTTCATATGGTCCCTTGAATTCAGCTAGATGTCTACCAAATCATTCTGAATACCTGAATTTAACCTCAGATCTAAGAAAAGAACTGCTGCAATTCTACAAACAGAAAAGTGACCACTTTTTGCAAAGTAAGAGGTGCAGACACAGGAATCTAAGGGGATATATCAGAAGATAAACCACGGGAAGTGGGGAGAGCCTTTGTAAGCCGGCCACTGGAAAGTGATAGAGCAGTGAAGTACAAAATCGTAAGCTTTAGAAGTCTGCTCCTGTAAAAGAATGTCCCTGCCTGAAGGGTGCTCAGGTGATGAAATGGCCCAGACTGTAGGTGGGACAGTGTGGTCTCGGATCCCCAGGGTCACAGAAAGAATGAGGATGCCTGAGTGTGGCAGAGTTCCCAAGCATTGCAGAAGGAAGCTGGCTACAATTAGCAAGCCCCAGAGAAGCCTCTCGGCTAAGTGTTGTCATAAACCATGAACCATGGCATAATCAGGTGACAGGTCTCTGAGAAGGGGCCCAGCAACAACTTCTGGGAGATCTGGCTCCTTCCCCCCAGAGTAGCGGCAAAGGTGTGCACAGGATAGGGCAAACACTTCCTGAGCAGGAGCCCAGCCAGTGGCAGGGCATAATGAGATACCCTTCCCCACCCTCAGGATTGGTGTGTCTGTGCCTGCAGGAGTCTGTGGAGTCGGTGCACAGGAAAGGGAATGACCACCTTTTCCTGAGGGTGCACTAAAGAGTGGGGGCCACAATCATTCAGTTCCAGACCTGGAGACTGAGGTGCTGCCATTTTTTTATTTCCATTCTCTAAAGCAATACAAAAAGCCTTCAGGGAACAAAAGCTATATAGAGCAAGCAGCTTACACGGAGCCCTGCCCTGGGGCAAGGGGTAATACAACTCTGCTAGGCAAAAACAGCTGCAAATCAGTGGAAGAGGCCCCACCCCCAGAAGACCTGCAGGATCCTCAGGAAAATACCAAGTTTACAGATCACTCATAAATGAAAAACTCCTATGCTAGGGTAAAACAGAACATAAAATCAGAGGTTTTTTGGCATAAGTCTTTATTTTTCCAGTTTAAATTTTTTTTCCTTTTTTTTTTCCTTTTCAACTAGTTTTTTTGTATCAACTCTTTTTTTAAGTCTTTTTTGAATTTTCATTTTTACATTTACATTTTATTGATACAACTTCATTTTTGGTTTCCATTCACTGTATTCTACTATGTATATATGTTTTGCATTCTTTACAATTTTTGGATTTAGTGTGTTATAACAAACCAAAATACATTCAGGACCAAGTGAATAACCCTGTTTTGTCCAACTGGGAGATTATATACTCCCTTCCACCTCCCTTTTTTTCTTTTCCTTTTCTTTTTTGGCTTGCAACCTATTTGATTTGTCTAATGTGTATTTTTTTTTGGGTTGTGGTTAATATTTTTTATTTTGTTTTCTCATCCATTCATTCTTCTCTGGGCAAAATGACTAGAAAGAGGAATTCACAACAAAAGAAAGAACCAGAGGTAATACTCTCTTGCTTCACATCTAATTGGTAGAGATATAAGTAAAATGTCAGAGATGGTATTCAGGATAACGATTATAAAGTTACTAGTTGCGCTTGAAAAAAGTATAAAAGACACTGGGGAATCTCTTAGTGCAGAATAAAATCTAACAGGCCAAAATGAAAAATGTTTTAACTGTGATGCAGTCTATAATGGATCCTCTAACAGCTAGGGTAAATGAGGCAGAAGAGTGAGTTAGTGACAGAGAAGACAAGATGATGGAAAGGAAGGAAACTGAAGAAAAGAGAGAAAAACAACTACCGGATCATGAGGGAAAACTTTGAGAAATGAGCAAAACCATAAAATGAAACAGTGTTAGAATTATTGGGGTCCAAAAGAAGTAAGAGAGAAGTACAGAAGGTATATTTGAGCAAATTATAGGTAAGAACTTCCTTAACCAGGGGAAGGAAACAGGCATTCAAGCCCAAGAGGCACAGAGAACTCCCCTCAAAATCAACAAAAATAGGTCGACATCATGACATATCATAGTGAAACCTGAAAAATACAAAAACAGAGACAGAATTCTGAAAGCAGCTCAGGAAAGAAGATAATTAACATACAAGGGTTGACACTTAGGCTAGGAGCAGACCTGTCCACAGAGACCTGGAAGGCTGGAAAGCCATAGCATGATATATTCAACACAGTAAATGAGAAAAATATGTAGCCAAGAAAACTGTCCAGAAAGGCTGTTATTCAGATTAGAAGGAGATAAAGATCTTCAAAATAAACAAAAACTAAAGGAGTTCATAAACTCTAACCTAGCTCCACAAGAAATATTAAAGGGGACACTGAGTGGGCAAGAGAGACTAAAAGTAAAGACTAGAAAGGAAGAGATAATCTATAGGAACAATGACTTTACAAGTAATACAATGGCACTAAATTCATATCTTTCAATAATTATCCTGAATGTAAATGAACTAAATGCTCCTATCAAAAGACACAGGATACCAGAATGGATAAAAAACAAAACAAAACAAACAAGACCCATTGATACGCTGCTTATAAGAGATTCATTTGACACCCAAAGATGACTCCAAATTGAAAGTGAGGGGGTGGAGAACAATTTATCATGCTAATGGACATCAAAAGAAAGCTAGAGAAGCTATCTTTATATGTCATCCTTATATCAGACAAACTAGATTTTATTTATTTTTTATTTCTTTTAAGATTTTATTTATTTATTTGACAGAGAGAGAGATCACAAGTAGGCAGAGAGAGAGAGGGAAGCAGGCTCCCCACGGAGCAGTGAGGCCAACGTGGGACTCGATCTCAGGACTCTGAGATCACAACCTGAGCTGAAGGCAGAGGCTTAACCCACTGAGCCACCCAGGCACCCCAAAAACTAGATTTTAAACTAAAGACTGTGATATAAGACGAAAAAGGACTCTACATCTTAATAAAGGGGCCTATCCAAGAAGAAGATCTAACAATTTTAAGTATTTATGCTCCAAATTTGGGAGTAGCCAAATATATAAATCAATTCACAACAAACTTAAAGAAACTCATTGATAATAATACAATAATAGTAGGGGATATTAACACCTCACTCACAGCAAAGGACACATCATCTAAGCAGAAGATCAACAAAGAAACAAAGGCTTTAAAAGACTCACTGGACCAGATGGACATAACATATATTCAAAGCATTTCTTCCTAAAGCAGAATATACATTCTTTTCGAATGCACATGAAACATTCTCCAGAATAGATCACATACTGGGTCACAAATCAGGCCTCAACTGGTAAGAAGAGACTGACATCATACCATGAATATTTTCAGACTACAATGCCATGAAACTTGGAAATCAAACACAAGAAAAAATTTGGAAGGAACACAAATACATGGAGGTTGAAGAACATCCTACTAAAGAATAAATGGGTCAACCAGAAAATTAAAGAAGAAATTTTAAAAAAAATACATGGAAGCCAATGAAAATGAAACTATGACAATCCAAAAACCACTGGGATGCAGCAAAAGCCATCCTAGGAGAGAAGTATATAGAAACACAGGACTTCCTCAAGAAACAAGGAAGTCTCACATACATAATCTAACATTACACCTAAAGTAGCCAGAAAAAGAACAGCAAATAAAGCCTAAATCCAGCAGAAGAGAAATAATAAAGATCAGAGCAGAAACCAATGAAATCGAATTAAAAAAAAAAAAAAGACAGTGGAACAGATCAACAAAATTAGGAGCTGTTTCTGTGAAAGAATAAACAAGATTGATAAACACTTCGGTAGATTTAGCAAAAAGAAGACAAAGGACCTAAATAAAATGATGAATGAAAGAGTAGAGGTCTTAACCAACACAAAAGAAATAGAAACAGTTATAAGAGAATATTATGAGCTCTCATATAGTAACAAATTAGGCAATCTAGACTAGGAAATGGATAAATTCCTAGAAACATATAAACTACCAGCACTGAAACAGGAAAAAATAGAAAGTCTGAACAGACCCATAACCAACAAAGAACTTAAATCAATAATCAAAAATCTCCCAACAAATAAGAATCCAGGGCCAGACTTGGGTTTCTAGGTGGCTCAGTCAGTTAAGTGTCTGCCTTTGGTTCGGTCATGATTCCTGGGTCCTGGGATAGAGCTCTGCATCAGGTTCCCTGCTCAGCAGAGAGTCTCCTTCTCCTTCTCCCTCTGTCTGCTGCTCCCCTTGCTTGTGCTCTGTCAAATAAGTAAAATCTTTAAAAACAAAACAATACAACAACAACAACAACAACAACAAAAAGAATCCAGGGCCAGGTGGCTTCCCAGGGAAGGACTACCAAACATTTAAAGAAGAATTAATAAATATTCTTCTGAAATTGTTCCCAAAAAACAGGAATGGAAAGAAAACTTCCAAACTCATTGTATGAGGCCAACATTACCTTGATCCCAAAACGAGACAAAGACCAACAAAAAGGAGAATTACAGACCAATATTCCTGATGAAAAAGGACGCAAAAATTCTCACAAAGATCCTAGTCAATAGGATCCAACAGTACATTAGAAATATTATTCATCATGATCTGGTGGGATTTATTCCTGGGTAGCAGGGGGGGTTCAACATCCCCAAATCAATCAACATGATAAACCACAATAATAAAAGGAGAAATAAGAACCACATAATCCTCCCAATAGATGCAGAAAAAGCACCTGACAAAATACAGCATCCATTCTTGAAAAAAACCCTCACAAAGTAGGGACAGAGAGAATATACCTCAACATCATAAAGGCCATATATGAAAGACCCACAGTTAATACCATCCTCAATGGAGAAAAACTGAGCGCTTTTTCCCTAAGGTCAGTAACATGACAGGAATATCCATTCTCACCACTATTGTTCAACATACTGCTGGAAGTCCCAGCCTCAGACAACAAAAAGACAACAAAAAGAAATAAAAGGCATCCAGATTGGCAAGGAAGAAGTCAAATTTTCACTCTCCCAGAGGACATGATAATCTATGTAGAAAACCTGAAAGAATAAAAAAAACTGGTAGAACAGATACACAAATTTAGCAAAGTCAGAGGATATAAAATGAACACAGGGAAGTCTGTTACATTTCTATATGCCAATAATGAAGTAGGAGAAAGAGAAATGAAGGAATCAAACCCATTTACAACTGCAACAAAAATTATAAGATACCTAGGAATTACCCCAGCCAAAGAGGTAAAAGATCTGCACTCTGATGAAAGAAATTGAGGAAGACAAGAAGAAATGGAAAAACATTTCATGCTCATGGACTGGAACAAATATTATTTAAATGTCTATATTACCCAAAGCAATCTATGCATTCAGTGCATTCCCTATCAAAATAATACCAGCATTTTCACAGGGAATAAACAATCCTGATATTTGCAGGAAACCAGAAAAGCCCCTGAGAAGCCAAAGCAATCTTGAAAGAGAAAAGCAAAGCTGGGGGCACCACACTTCTGGACTTCAATTTCTATTACAAAGTTGTAGTAATCAAGGCAGTATGGTACTGGCACAAAAACTGACACATAGATCCATGGAACAAAACAGAAATCCCAGAAATGAACCCAAAAATGTATGGTCAACTAATCTTCAACAAAGCAGGAAAGAATATCCAAAAAAACCAAAAAGCAAAACACAATTCTGGGGCACCTGGTCATTAAGCACTTGACTTTGGCTCAGGTCATGATCCCAGGGTCCTGGAATCGAGCCCCACATTGTGCTCCCTGCTCAGCAGGAAGCCTGCTTCTCCCACTCCTGGTGCTTGTGTTCCCTCTCTTGCTGTGTCTCTCTCTGTCAAATAAATAAATAAAATCTTAAAAAGAAGAAAGAAAGAGGGACGCCTGGGTGGCTCAGTTGGTTAGGCAGCTGCCTTCGGCTCAGGTCATGATCCCAGCGTCCTGGGATCGAGTCCCGCATCGGGCTCCTTGCTCTGCAGGGAGCCTGCTTCTCCCTCTGCCTCTGCCTGCCATTCTGTCTGCCTGTGCTTGCTCTCTCCCCGTCTCTCTCTGATAAATAAATAAAATCTTAAAAAAAAAAAAAAAGAAGAAAGAAAGAAAGAAAAAACCAATTTCTCCAAAAAAGGATATTGGGAAAACTGGACAGCAACATGCAAAAGAATGAAACTGGACCACTGTGTTCCACCATATACGAACACAAATTCAAAGTGGCTTAAAGACCTATAAGTTAGACCTGAAACCATCAAAATCCTAGAGGACAGCACAGGCAATAATCTCTCTGACATCGGCCACAGCAACTTACCAGATATGTCTCCTGAGGCAAAGGAAACAAAAGCAAAAACTATTGGGACTTCATCAAAATAAAAAGCTTCTTCAAGGTGAAGTAAACAATCAAGAAAACTAAAAAGCAACCAGCAGAATAAGAGAAGATATTTGCAAAGGACATATCTGATAAAGGGTTAGTATCCAGTATCCATGAAAAACTTAAAAAATTCAACACACAAAAACCAAATAATCCAGTTAAAAATGGTATATCTGTGACATGACATGAATAGACAGTTTTCCAAAGAAGACATCCAGATGGCCAACAGATGTGAAGAGAAGATGCTCAACATCACTCATCATCAGGGAAAATAGAAATCAAAACTACAATGAGGTATTACTTCACACCTGTCAGAATGGCTAAAATGAACAACACAGGAAACAATAAGTGTTGGCGAGAATATGGAAAAGTGAAACCCTCTTAAATTCTTGGTGTGAATGCAAACTGGTGCAGCCACTATAGAAGACAGTATGGAGGTTCCTCCAAAAGTTAAAAATAGAACTACACTACAATCTAGCAATTGCACTAACATGTATTTACCCAAAGGAAACAAAAATACTAATTTGAAGGGATACATGCACCCTGATGTTTACAGCATCATCAATAATAGTGAATCATCAATCATCATCAATAATAGTGAAAATATGGAAAGAGCCCAGATGTTGATCAATGGATGAATGAATAAAGAAGATGTGGTGTATATATATACAATAGATTATTCAACCATAAAAAAAGAATGAAAACTTGTATACAATGGATTATTCAACCATAAAAAAAGAATGAAATCTTGTCATTTGCAACAAGTGGATGGAGCTAGAGAGTATTGTGCTAAGTGAAATAAGTCAGCCAAAGACAAATACCATATGATTTCACTTGCATGTGGAATTAAGAAACAAAACAAACAAACATGGGGGAAAAGAGAAGAAAATCAAGAAACAGACTCTTAAATACACAGAACAAACTGATGGTTATAGGAGGGGAGATGGGTGGGGCAAATGGATTCAATAGATGATGGGGATTAAGAAGGGCAGTTGTGATGAGCACCTGGTGTAGTTTATAAGTGTTGAATCAGTAAATTCTATACCTGAAAGTAAAAAAAGACCAAAAAAACCAAAAATCACAAAATTTTTACAATTTCCTTTTTTTAATATAGAATTGAGCAAGCTGAATCTAATAGTGGAAATGCAAAAGGGCCAAGACAGTCCTAATAATAAAAAATAAAGTAAGGGATACTAATAGATACCAAGAATTATGGTAAAGCTTTGAGACTTAAGGAGATAGAAAAAGTGACCACTGGACCAGAAGATAGAGCCTACAAAAGAATCATGCATACATGGAAGCTTCATTTATATTAGAAATTTTATATATTAGTAGGGAAAAAATTGATGCCTAAATTAGAATGGGGTATCCACATGAAGAAAAAAAATGAAATTGGATTCCTACCTCAACCCATACAATTAAATAAATTCTAAGTAGATAATGACTTTACTATTTAAAAAAACACCAAAACAAAACATTTTGGGTTTCTTTTTCATCTCCATCCTTCCTTTATTTAGTCGCATATAGTACATCGTAAATTTTTGATGTAGTGTTCAACGATTCATTAGTTGCATGTAACACCCAGTGCTCAACACAACATGTGTCCTCTTTAACTACAACATTTTGAAGAATATCTAGTGAGTCCAGAGAGGAAGGGATTTCATAAACAAGATTTAAAAAGCACAAATCACAAAGTTTGTTCAGTTTTACTGCATTGCAATCAAGAATTATATTAATCAGGTGGGGGAGTGATTAAGTAGGTGAGGAGCACCAAGTGTTGTAGGGAAGTGCTGAGTCACTAGATTATACACCTGAAACAAATATTACATTGTATATTAACTAACTGGAGTTTAAACAAAAACTAAGAAAAGGAATTATATTAATTAAAAGCCATCATAAAGAGTAAAAAGACAACCAATAACCCATAAAAATATTTGCAACAAATATATCTGACAAAGAATTGGTATCTAGTAAAGATAATTCCCAAATATCAAGAAGAAAATATTCCAATAGAGAAAGGAACAAAAAATTTAAATAGGCACTTTACATTAAAAAAAAAAAACAAAAAAACTTGTGTGGTTGGTAAGTATGAGCAAAGTTGCTCAGCCTTATTAATCTTGGCCAACTAGAAAAGCATATTAAAACAACAAAGAGCTATCTTTTCACATACACTAAATTTGCCACAATTAAGAGGTCAGAAAATATATTATTAGGTGTAGAGCAACCAAAATGACTTGGATGTAGCCAATTAAATGTCTTTTCCTGGATCTTTGAATCTTAAGTGATTTCAAAATGTAGGGATGGCTGAAAGTCCATTTATCATAATCAGAGTGGCAATATGCTGACAGGACTGCTTCCATCAAAAGACCACCACTGTGCTCTTGTGACCTAGGCTTTGACACCTGACCATTTCCAAGCTTGTTCCTCTAACTTCCTATCACTTTTACTCCCAATATTTTCCAAAAACTCTCTTGCTTAAGCTAGCCCGTATCAAATTCTGTTTTCTGCCATCAAAAAGTCCTGAAATATCAAGTTTCTCACTCAGTAGGAAGATTCAAAAGGTTTCTATTTAAACTACAATCACATAATTCCTGGAAATTGAAATTCAGTACATTTCAGTATTTGTGACTATTTCTTTAAAAATCTACATGACAAGAAATGGCTTTACTTTTAGACATGATCTGAATATCCACTCATGACATCAAGTTCATCAGGATCAAAATCATAATAGTAAATGAGGTACCTAGCTCTTTCTCGGGCAGCATCCTCACGGGCTTTTTCTTTTTCTTGCCTCTGCTGTTCAATTCGGGCTTCTTGTTCTTTCCTTCTCATCAACAATTCTTCTACACGGGCCTGCCGTTCTGCCTCTAGAGCTCTCTTGCGTTCCTACAATCAGAAAGAAAAATTTTAAAATATTAAAGAATTAAGTGTAAAGTGAAAATAATTAAAGGTGGCACCATTTTGACATAAATTTATATATCAAGCCAAGTAGATCCTTGGCTTGCTAGTAGGTATGCTTCTCAGAATTAAAAAAAATAATAAGTACCAGTGATATGTGGCTTTCATATGTCATTTACCAGTGTTATACATAATTATAAGAATAAATGCTCCTTGAAGCAGACACTATGTTATTCATATTCTGTGAGAACCTAACATGCATTTTGTGGTTAATCACTTCTAAACCCTCATATTTACAGAAGATTTCAGAAATGCCAGAACATGATGAAAGAGTGTAGTTAACAAATTTCTGAACTAAGCACTCATGAAGGAGTTAAGGGGTGTGTGTGGGGGGGGGGCTTGTGGCAAGGATAAAGAGCTATCATAATACAGCACAGTGGGTAAGAGAGTGGGCACTGGGTCAGATTCCCTGATTTTGTTTCATGACCCTATTATTTACTGGCTCAGGAACACTGGTCTCGGTATATTATAAATGTGCCTTCATTTTCTGGAAGACAAATAACAACACTACTAATGTCTTCAGATATTCTGAAGAACAGATGAGATAATGCATAAAAAATACTTACGAGAGGGCCTGGCATAGAAAATTTTCAGTAATTATTGATCATCATCAAGGCAGAAGATAATCAAAATACTATGCCCTATGTATATTTTTGCCTACTAGGAGTACACTGCTGACTATCACCATATTACTAGCCGTACTAATATATTTTATTTTTATGTGCATATAGTTTTATTTTTCTGTTTGGCATTTTATATACACTTGTAATATGAGGATACTTTTTGTTATATAATTAAGAAAAAATTTCTACCATGTATTTAGAAGTTTCGTTTCCATCATGGCTCCTAATATTTTTGTTCGGTTTTGTTAAAATCACATGTTGACATTTTTATCTCCAATGTCTTTCAGCATTCTTTTAAATATATTAACCTCCATATTTACTAATACAGCATTATGGGTAAATTTCAAGACTATCTTGAAATTATTATTCTTTCTTCATGGAAAGTGTATGTATTATTACATCTTCATTTTCTCTTAATGATATTATTTTTCATTTCTATTATCGTTTTTTATTTGTATTTTAATCACCTGGTGCTCCACACAAGCACACTGCTTAATCCCGACCACCTATATTTCACCCATCCCCCACCTGCCTCCCCTCTGGTATCCATCAGTTTGTTATCTATTGTTAAGTCTGTTTCTTGGTTTGTCTCTCTTCCTTTCCTTTGCGCCTTTGTTTCTTAAATTCCGCGTGACTGAAATCATATCGTGTCTTTCTCCGACTTATTTCACTTAGCATTTGTCTAGCTCTAATCATGTCATTGTAAACAGCAAGATTTCATTCTTTGTTATGGCTGAATATTCCATTTTAGGTATATATACCACATCTTTTTCCACTCATCAGTCAATGGACACTTGGGCTGCTTCCATATCTTCGCTAGTGTAAAGAATGGTGCTATACACAGGGATTTTTTTTTTTTTTTTTAGAGAGAGCATGAAAGTGAGTGGGGAAAGAGGGAGAAAGGGAGAGAGAACCTTAAGTAGGCTCCACACTAGGGCTCGATCTCATGATCCTGAGATCATGATATCGAGAGTCAGATGCTTAACAGACTAAGCCACCGAGGTGCCCCCATTTTTAATTTTTGGAGGCATCTCCATACTATTTTCCAGAATGGCTGCACCAGTCTGCATTGCCACCAACAGTGCACGAAGATTCCTTTTTCTCCACATCCTCACCAACATCTGTTGTTTCTTGTGTTGTTAATTTTAGCCATTCTCACCGGTGTGAAGTGATATCTTACTGTAGTTTTGATCTATATTTCCCTGACACTGAGTAATGATGAACATATTTTCATGTTCTGCTGAAATACTAATTATTTGTTTTGTGGGTATTGAGCTTTATAAGATATAAGATACATATATAGGATTTTAACCCTTCGTGGATATGGTATTTGCAAGTATCTTCTCCCATTCCACAGGTTGTCAATACAGACTTTTTTTAACAACAAAGAAATCTGAATTTAAGAGAAAACTCTTTTGTTTATATTTTCTTCATTGGAGATAATTTTCTGTGCCAAATTTAATTGTTTTTAGTCTTAAAGAGTTTTTGAGATCTTAGAGAGCAACACAAGTTTCCACATATTATGCTTACCTAGTACTGTAAAATAACTATAACCAGTTTGTGTATAGTATACCCGACATAAAGAATATATTTAAAAACCTAACCGCATGCCTCCAGCAGTCCGTAATCTGCCACACACACCTTCCTGAAATCAGTGCATTCTCTCTAATTCCCAGTCCTTTCCTGTCCTGGACCCACCTACCCACCAAAAAAAAAAAAAAAAAACCCAAAAACAAAAATAAGTAGGGACTTTCTGGCTTACGAGTTTAAAAAGATTTTCTTCCACTGGGGTAGATAGGGTTTGTTGTAGGTATGAAGTTACTGTTGTCAGTGTAATTACGTATTAGAAGTATTCATGTCTTCTCAGTGTTCTCTAAACAGGAACAGCTTTATTATTTTTTTTCTATGCTAAACACTTAGCTAAGTCCTTACTTATATAAGCAGTTTTGACATCACAAGAAACTGGGGCTCTCTAAGGCAAAATGACTTGCACAAGGCTATGTAAGTAATAGTTAGAAGAACCTAGATCAGTGTGGCCAGGGAGAGATTGTGTGCGCTACCTGGGGAATGGGGATGAAT
The DNA here is from genome assembly GCF_009829155.1 of Mustela erminea. Lineage (NCBI taxonomy): Eukaryota > Metazoa > Chordata > Mammalia > Carnivora > Mustelidae > Mustela > Mustela erminea. The sequence continues at coordinate 29,263,544 of NC_045618.1, forward strand.
ACAATCAAAACATAGGAAACAACAGGTGTCAGCGAGGATGTGGAGAAAAAGGAAACCTCCCTCTTGCACTGTTGGTGGGAATGCAAACTGGTACAGCAATTCTGGAAAACAGTATGAAGATTCCTAAAAAGTTAAAAATAGAATTACTCTCATGGGGCACCTGGGTGGCTCAGTGGGTTAAGCCTCTGCCTTCAGCTCAAGTCATGATCTCAGGGTTCTGGGATCGAGCCCCGCAGCGGGCTCTCTGCTCAGCCAGGAGCCTGCCTCCCCCTCTCCTTGCCTCTCTGACTACTTGTGATCTCTGTCTGTCAAATAAATAAATAAAAACTTTAAAAAAAAATAGAATTACCCTCTGATCCAGCAATGTCACTATTTGGTATTTACGCCCAAAACAGAAAAACACTATTTCAAATGAATACAGGCACCCCTATGTTTATAGCAGCATTCTTTACAATAGCCAAGATATGGAAGCAGCCCAAGTGTCCATTGACTGATGAGTGGATAAAGAAGATGTGGTATACACACACACACACACACACACACACACACACACAGGCGTGCATGCGCACACACAAACACACATCCCAGAATATTATTTTGTCATGAAAAGAATAAAACTCTGCCATTTACAACGACATGGACAGAGCTAGAAAGTATATGCTAAGTGAAGTAAGTCAGAGAAAGACAAATACCATATGATTTCACTCATATGTGGGATTTAAGAAACAAATGTACAAAGGAAAAAGAAAGAGACAAACCAAGAAAACAGACTGGTAACTACAGAGAACCAACTGATAGTTACCAGGGGGGAGGGTGGGGTACGGGGGGGGGGGGAATGGGTGAAATAGGTGGTGGGGATTAAGAAGGGCACTTATGAACTTGTGATGAGCACTGGGTGATGTATGAAATTGTTGAATCACTATACTGTACAACTGAAACTAATATAACACTGTATGTTAACTGAAATTAAAAGAAAAGCTTAAAAAAATCTGTAGTATGTCTGAAAACACGTTTCACAATAAAATCCAAAAGGCTTGGGCATTAAATATAAAAAACTAAACCAGAACTTTTCACTTCATATTTTGTAAAACTAAAAGCTTTAAAAATATACTTTCAAAAATTATAAAATGGTCTTATAAATAATATGTGTATATATATATATACTTTATGTGTATGTGCAATGTAGCCAAGTTGACTCTATATAACATCAACTTGATGATTTTATTCATGTATATAAGATATACTCCAAAAACGTATAAGAAGAAATAACTGGATTTCAAACTGTATTCAGTCTTTCAATTTTTGTTTTTAATTAATGGAAAAAGATAATTGGTAACTATAGTTAATGAATAAAATCGGTAAATTCAGCTACTATTTTCCTTTCTAAAATTTAAGTTTTTTAAATAAAAGAAACTTGGTACCCCACATAAGCATTTCATACAGGACAGGAGTTCCATAACTATTTGTTAAATGAAGCGTAACTTTATAAAATAATATGCATTATAAATCTAATCACATACAAATAATGAATTAGAAAGATGTCTAATTCTTAGCCTTCTGAAACCTCTGAAACACTCATACACTTTGCTTTATAGTCAAGGATTTGTTTATGGCAGCCTAAGAATGGATAATACAAATCCCTACCATTTTAGGCCTATAATTCAAATGATTAGGGCAAAAGGAATGGCAGAATATCTAAAGAAATTGGACTTCAAACTAACCAATAATTTATATAAGAAAAATGACAAATTGAGAATATATGATGACAGCATTTACTTAGTATTTTACCTACAAAAAGAAGGATCACAATTGCCTGTAACCATTTATGGGAATGCTAAAATGTTAAAGTAGGGAAAGTAAAGCAGACAGAGGACCTTAGTATTATTTTATCTAGAGAATATGTGGCATTAGTGCCTTGCACATCTAGTAATGACTACACATTAAAAAAATTTTAGTTATATATATTCTATATATTATCAGTGGACTTTTCCAACATCAAAAATGTCAAGTCCTATTGGTAGGGTATGTGCTGTGAAGTGTGTAAATCTGGCAATTCACAGACCTGTACCCCTGGGGATAAAAACACATTATGTTTATAAAAAAATTTTTTTTAAATGTCAAGTCCTTTTTCCTAGACTGTGCAAAAGACGTCTTCTCCTCCTCTTCCCAAGGAAATGTGCCTTGTCTGTGAAGACAATCCTAACAGCGTGGAGGTGGCCCTTGCAGCTGGCCAAGGTTCCATATGGAAACGTGCACCAACACTTGACATCAAAGGCCACTCTGGTACTGGATTCCCTGCTGGACTACCAGCCCAAGTTTTCGGTTTGCCGCCCTACAAGTGAACAGCCTGCCACACTTCTCTGGGAGTCCTGGCCACTGCACCCACTCTGATGACCCATGCTACCCAGAAAAATCGCCATGTAAGTAGTACTTCCAGCCAATGAGGTTGGCCTTCTCACCCCATGTGGGCTTGGCCTACTCTGGCTGCTGATGACAAATCACGACACAGGTAAGAAACAGCAAAGCAGAAACAGTCCAGAACAGAGATCAAAATACTCATTTACATAATCATAAACAATATGTGAATGATCATACAATGCCATTATATTTGAATAATCATGCAAGAGTCATATACAGCAAATATATATACATACATAAACACGGCTGTATATGAGTACTTGTACATGTACACATATATATGTGTGTATTTGTACATGCACATATATATGCAAAATATATCCTTTTCTAAGACAAACTGAAATTAAATTTGTGTTCTTTTCTTTTTTAGTTTTTCTAAACCCTGGCTGTAAAAGGTAAAATGTGTGTAGGTGTGGGTGTGTGTTTGTGTGTATGCTTATGTATATGTATATGCTTACATGTGTATGAATATATATGTCATAATCATATATTTCCTACACTACTTCACTTGCTTAAGTGTTGGTCTTAATATGCCATAGCAACTGAGAGAAGAGATGGTAACTGTATTTGGCTTGCAATCTGAGTAGAAAAGCCAAGTCATGGATATACCCCTGAGAAATCATGGATATACCCCTGAGAAATCACCTTCTTTCTAAGCAAAATTGAGTATTTCTGTGGCCTCAAAATCTCTCTGTGGACCTCTACTCAAAAGCAAATTTGGAGTCATACCATATTTTCAGTGTGAAGAAAATGTAGCTTGAAATCTTACATCTAGGTGAATGTCCACATTTGAGGATGTTTTCTACCTCAAAAAAAAAAAAAATCCTCCTCCTCTAAAAACGTTTATTTTCCTAATACAGTCTTTGACACAAATATAATTTGAATTCAGAATGCACACTTGCCATAAAGTCTTATGGGCAAGACTATCTACTGCCATAAAGTCTTATGGTCAAAATCTAAAACAGTTTATAAATATCAGTACAATTTATGTGTTAACCTTTCTTCCTATCCTGAAATGGTAGCTAAATTAGGGTTTAACCACAGAGGACAAAAGCTAAGCAACTAAAAGTATCCGATGATACTGCCCAATAAAGGACAGGCATTCCTTGTCATGAGCATAAAGATCGCCCCGTTCTGTAAGGCTACATCTACTGGTTCAAACACAATCCTTTCGTGTGGAATTGAAGGGAGCATATTCTTATGAAACCCAATTAGCAAAAAATAAATAATCTGTCCAAAGCAATTTAGTCTTTCACCTGGTTGAGACTAGAGATTCAACTAGATTCAGACTCTAGTCTCAATCTAGTTTGACTGCTCTGTATTGATGAAAACACTGATTATCTTATCTGAAGGAATACACATTGTCTTTTGGCAATCAGACTTCATGTTTCCAGAATGCTATAGCAAACCATGCACTCTTGGGTCAAGACTAGGTTTTAATCCTTTTTGGATCCTCAGCACATAGCTCAGAGCCTAGGATATGGCAGGTGTTCAATAACTGCTTGCCAAATAAAATTCTACCTGAACAGCTTCATCACGTGCTTGTTTTTCCTCCTGTCTTCGCTGACGTTCTTCCTGTAACTCATTAAGCCTCTGTTCATATTCCTTCAATTTTGATAAGACATCATGGCGCTTATTCTGGGCTTCAAGGGTATTTATGAAGGCAATTTCATTTACCTTCGATAAAAACAAAGAAAGTGAGTATTAAATCAAGTTAATTCTAAGACACAACACCACAAAAATAAAAAACCTAACAGCAGTCTTTGATAGTAATATAAACTACTAATAAGGCATAAAACAAAACAGCTTTTTTCTTTTAATATTTGCCTCAAAAATGGATAGTAATCCAGTGTATGTAAGAAACCCAAAGGCATAAGAATTGATTTAGAATAAGTATTTTAGTGGCAGATCTTAAGCTAAGAAACAAATCAAGATTCTTAAAAAAACATAAATTTCTACTTAATTAATTACAATTTGCAATTACATATATTATATTAAGATTTAAATAGGTACATACATGTTATTCTAATGAACTTGGGAAAACAAACTTAAAATAAGCAATAAATCATTTTTCTTCAACATACAGCAAATAAGTGACAATTTGTCAGGTAGTAAAATATCTATGACATCCTCAACTTCACATATGTTGATACTTACTAGCCAAGTTTTGCTAGAAAGCATAGTTTTTATGTGTAAAGTTTAGCGAAAGATAAAGCTGGAAAAAGTTAGTTGGGATCAAATTTCTCATTTTTGAAAGCCAGAGTGAAGGCATACTACAGTGAAATGGTAGACTGACTCTGACAGAAGTACAGACTCCAGGAATCCATGCTGGTGGAATAAAACCTATCATGAGGCATGTTAAAAATCTCAGACAAAACAGTTTGAATATGTCTAAAAACGATTTCCCAATCCCTTTGCCACGTGGCCACTTTTTAAAGTAGGATAATAACATAACTATCTTTCAAACTGTACTGAAAGTATAAGACAAACAGCTGTACTCAAGGAAAAGGAATCATACTACATCAGAGCTCACATGTTAAGCATAATCAAGATCAAAGAAATAGGAATGGGACTTAATGCTAGAGACAAAATAAATAAGTAAACTAAAGTTAGAGGGAAGAGTGTGCAAAAGTTGGGTAAAAATTTCAAACTGTGTTGGGGAGGGTATGTGCTTTGGTGAGTGCTGTGAAGTGTGTAAATCTGGTGATTCACAGACCTGTACCCCTGGGGATAAAAATATATGTTTATAAAAAAAAAAATTAAAAAAAAAATTTCAAACTGTGATGTTGGTCAAAGGGTACAAAGTTTCAATCATGCAAGATGAGTAAGTTTTAGAGATGTACAGCATGGTGATGACATTTAAAAAATACTTGAAATTTGCTAAGAAGATAGATCTTCAATTTTCTCAGCATATATGCAAACACATAAATGGTAATTAAGTAGAGGTGACAGATACGTTAATTAGCTAGGCTGTGATCATTCCACAATGTATATGTATACTAAACATCATGCTGTAAACCTTAATATATATAATTTCAATATGTCAATGATGTCTCAATAAAGCTATAAATAAGTAAACAGAACAGAAGTTAACAGAAAAATTAAAAACCCAGTCTAGAAGAAAACATAACCCAAGGAAAACCAGAAAACTCCCTCGGCAAACTATTTAATATAAAAGAAGTTAAAAAAAAAAAAAACCCTGAATTTAAAGGTGCAAACAAATGGTAAGAGAACAAAACAATAAAAGATTAGAAAGCTAAGGAAACAAAGTTAGGACAAAATTAACTCTATCACTGAATTAGAAAAAGCATGGAGCAAATAAAAATGACAAAAAATGATATCACTAAATAGAGGCAAGTCTTAATGTTAACATTAACATTATGTAATGCTAACATAGCATTAACAATGTTAATGCAGAACTTAAAATGAAAATTTATGTATAAGTAATAAGCTCTGAATATAATGAACAGGCCAAGATTGCCAAATACAAGGATGAATAATATCTATAGTTAAGAAAGACAAGGGGCACCTGGGTGGTTCAGTCATTTAAGCACTTGACTCTTGGTTTAGCGCTCAGGTCATGATCTCAGGGTCCTGGGATTAAGCCCTGCCTCCAGTTCCAGGTTCTGACAACATGGAGCCTGCTTCTCCCTCTCCACAGCCCCCTGCTCTTCCCTCCACTCAGGTGCACTCTCTCATAAAAAAGTAAATAAAATCTTTGAAAACAAAAAAGACAAAAGAAAATATTCCAACATATAATATGGAAACCTTTCTATGGGGGGAAAAAAGAAAGCAAACTGAAAATTGAAAGAGCACACGTTATTTCATGAAAAAATGTTCAATACCAAGAATATCCTTATTAAATCTTATTAAATTATAAAATGCTAAGGAAGAAGAATAAATTTAAGCTTCCAACCAGTAAATGCAAATCACCTATAAGAAGGAGAGGAGGAAAACTCAGTATAGCCTCAGGTTCTCCCCAGAAGTAGTTAATGCTAGAAGAAAATAGTCTACAAAATTTTGAAGGAAAAACATTATGAACCATGAACCTGATCTCTAGCAAAAATGTATTCAGAAGAAATCCCTCAGCCTTAGATATGGAAGAACTCAAGGAATAGAGAATATATAAGTTCTTCCTGAAAAAAATCACTTGTTAATAAAATCCACCCAACCAGAGACAAGTCAAAACAAACAACTCATAAATGGAGAATGAGTGAAGCTGTAAGTCCATTTATATACAGAAGGAAAACTACATTAAGGAATTTATAATTTCAGAAGTATAAACGTTATCTATCTTAACAATGTAAAAACAATAAAACTATGAAAAATTGTTGGGAGGAGATTAGGACAACAGAAAGAAATGGTAGTGCTAGTTTCCTCAAAACTTTATACAATGAAATAGAGTGTAGTAAATATAAGCATTCCAAACTCTGAATTCTTCATAATTTTCATAATCTTAAAAGAAATTATTAAAAACAATGCCTTTTGTGAGAAAGAAACATTTGTTACAAATCAAAAATTCCCTCAATTTTACTGCCATTTTATTTCCATCTCCTAAAATGGAAATAAAATCAAGTTTAATACTTCTTATTCATAAGTACCATTTATAGTATAATTCTATTTTTTTAAAGTTACATATTCATGCCATGTGAACATTATTCTAGAGAGATGTCTGGACATCTCTCTATTTTCCATTATTTGCCATTAGGTATGTCTTTGGTGGCTAGTTCTGAGGTGGAATTTTGAGTTGTTCTCGCTATATTGCTTCAGTTCTTTAAAATGAAAACAAACTAATTCTATAATAATTATGGCTACTACTCTTAATATAAAATAATATTAAAGAAAGCTAAAGAAATGCATTTATACTAAGACTTGAAGATAAACGAAAGTCTCTGAAAATTTTTGAGCTAAGAAGTAATACAATAATATCTTGCAGAAAGATTAATTTAAAGGGAAAAGGGGAAAAAAGGCAAGCATACCAACTACAAATATTTCGGAGGGAGATTTAAAAAAAAAAAAAACCTGGTGGCAGTTATCATAAAAACACATGAGAAACTAAAGAACTGTAAAATTTGCAGCTCAGTATATGCATGGGAAATGGAGGAAGAAGTCGAAAAGATCAGCTTATCTTTTTGCTATATATAAAAGAATTACTCGGGCGCCTGGGTGGCTCAGTGGGTTAAGCCGCTGCCTTCGGCTCAGGTCATGATCTCAGAGTCCTGGGATCGAGTCCCGCATCGGGCTCTCTGCTGAGCAGAGAGCCTGCTTCCCTCTCTTTCTCTCTCTGGCTGCCTCTCCGTCTACTTGTGATTTCTCTCTGTCAAATTAATAAATTAAAAAAAAAAAAAAAATCTTTAAAAGAATTACTCAAAACAACAACAACAATGAATCAAAGTAAATGATCAGAACTTTGCCAAGTTTAAGTTAATGGGAAATTAGTGATACCATTATCTGAAATACATATTTCAGGAGAAGCAGATAGTGCAGAAGACAGAAGCAGTGAGCTGATGAGTTCCACTGAATAAAATCATCAAGAAATAGATAACTGAATCCAAACATCAGTTGTGGCCACAAAACAAGTCTCAACAAATTCCAAAAGACTGAATTTATGCCATGCATCTTTTCCAACCACAACACCATGAAATTAGAAATCAAACACGAGAAAAAATTCTGGAAAGAACAAAAATATGGAGATTAAATAACATGCTACTAAACAATGAATGGGTCAACCAAGAAATCAAAGAGAAAATTTAAAAATACCTGGAGATAAGTGAAACATAACAGTCCAAAATCTTTGTGATGCAGCAAATGCTCTTCTAAGAGGGAAGTTTACAACAATATAGGCCTACCTCAAGTAGCAAGAAAAAGCTCAAATAAACAATCTAAACTTATACCGAAAAGAGCTAGAAAAAGAACAACAAACAAAATAAACAGAACAGTACAAGGAAAGAAACAATAAGGATTACAAACAGAAATAAATTAAATAGAAACTAAGAAAACCATAGAAGAGATCAGTGAAACCAGATTGTTTGAAAAGATCATCAAAATTGATAAACCTTTAAACAGACACATTAAAAAAATTTTTTTTTCAAACAAAATCAGAAACAAAAAATCAGACACAAAAGAAATACAAAGGATTTTAAGAATATGCCATGAAAAATTATATGTGAACAAATGGACAACATAGAAAAAATGGATAAATTCCTAGAAGCCTATAATCTACTAAAACAGAATCAGGAAGAAATATAAAATTTGAACAGACCAATCACCAGCAATGAAATTTAAACATTTAAAGAAGTGTTAATACCTATACTTCTCAAGCTATTAAAAAAAGAAGAAGAGGAGGAAGAGGAGGAGGAGGAGTAAGAAAAGCTTCCAAATCCATTCTGTGAGGCCAATATTATCCTGATATCAAAACTGGATAAAGACACTACAAAAAAAAGAGACCTACAAGTCAGAATCTCAGATGAACACACAAGCAAAAATCCTCAACAAAATATCAGTGAATCCAACAATACACTAAAAAATCATTCTCCATGATCAAATGGGATTTATTCCTTGGATGCAAGGGTAATTCAATATGCACAAATCAATCAACTCGACACACCTCTCAACAAGAAAAAGGATAAAAATCATATGATCATTTCAACAGATGAAAGAAAGCGTCTGATAAAGTACAACATCCACTTATGGTAAAAACTCTAAACACAGTAGTAGGCTTATGGGGAGTACACCTTAACATAATAAAGGTTATCTATGAAAAATCCACAGCTAACACCACACTCAATGGTGAAAAGCTGAGAGCTTTCCCCCTTAGATCAGGAACAAGACAAGGATGTCCTTTCTCACTGCTTTCATTCTGGAAGTCCTAGCCACAGCAATCAGACAAGAAAAAGAAATTGGTAAGGAAGAAGTAAAATATCCCCTACTTGTAGATAATATAATACTATATATAGAAAGCCCTAAATGCTTCACAAAAAAACTACTAGAACTGATAAATGAATTCTGTAAGGTCACAAGATACAAAATCAATATATAGAAATCTGTTGCTTTCTATACACTAATAATAAAGTAGCAGAAGGAGAAATTAAGAAAATAATCCCATTTATAACTGCACCAAAAATAATAAAATATCTGGGAAAAGACTTAGCCAAAAAGGTCAAAGACCTTCTGAAAACTATACAACATTGATAAAGAAACCGAAGATGACACAAACAAATGGAAAGATATTCATGCTTATGGATTGGGAGAAGAAATATTGTTAAAACATCCATACAACCCATTAATGCAATCCCTATCAAATCACCAACAGCGTTTTTTCACACAATTAGAATAAATAACCCTAAAACTTGTGTGGAACCATGTAAGACCACAAATAGCCAAAGCAATTTTGAAAAAGAACAACTGGAGGTATTGCAAACTCATATTTCAAGATATAATATTAAACTGTAGAAATCAAAACAGTATGGTACAGATACAAAAACAGACACACAGATCAAGGGAACACAAGAGAAGAGCCCAGAAAAACACCCATGATTAAACAATCAATTAATTTTTGACAAAGGAGGCAAAAATATACATTGGAAAAAGACAGTCTCTTCAACAAACGGTGCTAGGAAAACTGGACAGCTACTTGCTAAAGAATGAAACTGGACCACTTTCTTATGTCATACACAAAAATAAACTCATAATGGATTAAAGATCTAAATATGAGACATGAAATCATAAAAATCTTCAAGGAGGAAAATAAAGCAGCATCTTCTCAAACATCAGCTGAAGTAACATTTTTCTAGGTATGTCTTCTGAGACAAGGGAAACAAAAGGAAAAATAAACTACTGGGAATACATCAAATTTAAAAGATCCTCAAAGCACCCTGAAACTAATACACTATATGTTAACTACAGTGAATTTAAATTAAAAAAAAATTTAAAATAAAAATAAAGCTTCTCAAAGCAATCCACACATTTAATGCAACCCCGATCATAATAGCACTACCATTTTTCACAGAGCTAGAACAAAAAATCCTAAAATTTGTATGGAACCACAAAAGACCCCAAACAGCCAAAGGAATCTTGAAAAGGAAATGCAAAACTGGAAGCATCACAATTCCAGACTTCAAGCTATATGACAAAGCTGTAGTGATCAAGGCAGTATGATACTGGCACAAAAACAGACACATAGATCAAAGAATGGAAAATCCAGAAATGAACAAATACGTGGTAAATTAATCTGGACAAAGCAAGAAAGAATATCCAGTGGAAAAAAGAGACAGCCTCTTCAACACATGGTGTTGGGAAAACTGGACAGCAACATGCAAAAGAATGAAACTGGAACACACTCTTATACCATACACAAACACAAATTTTAAATGGATTAAAGACCTAAATGTGAGACCATAAAAATCTTAGTGATGATTACATGCAGTAACTTCTTTGACGGGGGCCATAGCACCTTCTTACTAGCTATGCCTCCTCAGGTAAGGGAAACAAAAGCAAAAATAGACCATTAGGACTTCATCAAAATAGAAAGTTTCTGCACAGTGAAGGAAATATTCAGCAAAACTAAAAGGCAACCTAAGGAATGGGAGAAGATATTTGCAAACAACATATCTGATAAAGGGTTAGTATCCAAAATATATAAGAAACTTATAAAACACAACACCCAAAAATGAGTGATTCAATTTAAAAACGGGCAGAAGGAGGAGTCAAGATGGTGGAGAAGTAGCAGGTTGAGACGACATCATGAAGCAGGAGATCAGCTAGAGAGCTTATCTAACCATTGCAAACACCTACAATCCAATGGGAAATCGAAGAGAAGAAGAGCAACAGTTCTAGAAACAGAAAATCGATCACTTTCTGAAATGTAGGACCTGCGGAGAAGTGAATCCAAAGTGACAGGAAGATAGACCACAGCGGGAGGGGTCGGCTACCGGCAAGCGGCAGAGCAATGGAGCACAAAATCAGGATATTTAAAAGTCTGCTCCAGGGAGGGACATCGCTCCAGAGGCTAAACAGCGAGTGGGGGGGGGGGGAGAGACCATGCAGGGTCAGCATAACCCCACGTCCCATGGGATCACAGAAGGACCAGGGGTGTCTGAGTGTCGCAGAGCTTGCAGGTATTAGAGCGGGGAAGCCGACTACAGTGACAAAGACGAGGAGTGAGCTCTCAGCTTGGGGTTACCTTGAACCGGTCGCAGGCTGGGTGAGCTTGGAGCACGGCCAGAGGCCATGGAGACAGAAGGGCCCAGGCACTTTTCTCCAAGTGATTGAGCGCTTTCCTACAAGTGTGACCAGAGGCCAGGGAGACGGCGGCGGTTGGGAGCTTTCCTCTGAGGGCGCACTGAGGAGCGGGACCCTGAGCTCTCGGCTCCTCTGGGCAGGAGACTGGGAGCCCGCCATTGTCATTCCCATCCTCCAGAACTCTAAGGAAAGCGCTCAGGGAACAAAAGCTCCCAAAAGCAAACCCAAGCGGATTACTTAGCCTGGCCCCTGGTAAGGGCGGTACAATTCCGCCTGGGGCAAAACACTTGTGAATCACTATAACAGGCCCAGAAGATCAACAAGAAACCCAGGTAAGACCAACGTCACTCACCAAGGAGAACAGTGGAATTCCGGAGGAGGAGAAAGCAAATCTTATCTGGACAAAATGACAAGGCAGAAAAACTCACCACAGAAAAAAGAAGAAGAGCCAGTACCAAAGGCTGGGGACCTAATCAATACAGACATTGGTAATATGACAGATCTAGAGTTCAGAATGACGATTCTAAAGGTTCTAGCCAGGCTCGAAAAAGGCATGGAAGATATTAGAGAAACCCTCTTGGGAGATATAAAAGCCCTTTCGAGAGAAATAAAAAAACTAAATTCTAACCAAGTTGAAATCAAAAAATCTATTAATGAGGTGCAATAAAAAATGGAGGCTCTTACTGCTAGGATAAATGAGGCAGAAGAAAGAATTAGTGACAGAGAATAAAGAAGCTGAGCAAAAGAGAGACAAACAAATACTGGACCATGAGGAGAGAATTTGAGAGATAAGTAACACCATAAGATGACACAATATTAGAATAATTGGGATTCCAGAAGAAGAAGAAAGAGAAAGGGGGGGCAGAAGGTATATTAGAGAGAATTATTGTAGAGAATTTCCCTAATATGGCAAAGGGAACAAATATCAAAATCCAGGAGATGCTAAGAACGCCCCTCAACATCAATAAAAATAAAAAAATTTTTTTTTAAATTAAAAAAAAAATCAATAAAAATAGGTCCACACTTCGTCACCTGATAGTAAAATTTACAAGTCTTAGCGACAAAGAGAAAATCCTGAAAGCAGCCGGGAAAAGAAGTCTGTAACATACAAGGGTAAAAACATTAGATTGGCAGCAGACTTATCCACAGAGACCTGGCAGGCCAGAAAGAACTGGCATGATATATTCAGAGCACTAAACGAGAAAAACATGTAGCCAAGAATACTATATCCAGCTAGGCTATCATTGAAAACAGAAGGAGAGATAAAAAGCTCCCAGGACAAACAAAAACTGAAAGAATTTGTAAACACCAAACCAGCTCTACAGGAAATATTGAAAGGGGACCTCTTAGCAAAAGAGACCCTAAAAGTAGTAGATCAGAGAGAAACAGAGACAATATACAATAACAGTCACCTTACAGGCAATACAATGGCACTAAATTCATATCTCTCAATAGTTACCCTGAATGTTAATGGGCTGAATGCCCCAATCAAAAGACACAGGGTATCAGAATGGATAAAAAAAAACAAAGCCCATCAATATGCTGCCTACAAGAAACTCATTTCAGACCTGAAGACACCTCCAGATTTAAAGTGAGGGGGTGGAAAACAATGTACCATGCTAATGGACATCAGAAGAAAGCTGTGGTGGCAATCCTTATATCAGATCAATTAGATTTTAAGCCAAAGACTATAATAAGAGATGAAGAAGGAAACTATATCATACTCAAAGGGTCTGTCCAACAAGAAGACCTAACAATTTTAAATATCTATGCCCCTAACGTGGGAGCAACCAACTATATAAACCATTTAATAACAAAATCAAAGAAATACATTGACAATAATACAATAATAGTAGGGGACTTTAATACTCCCCTCACTGAAATGGACAGATCATCTAAGCAAAAGATCAACAAGGAAATAAAGACCTTAAAAGACACACTGGACCAGATGGACATCACAGATATATTCAGAACATTCCATCCCAAAGCAACAGAATATATATTCTTCTCTAGTGCACATGGAACTTTCTCCAGAATAGATCACGTCCTGGGACATAAATCAGATCTCAACTGGTATCAAAAGATTGGGATCATTCCCTGCATATTTTCAGACCACAATGATCTGAAGCTAGAATTCAATCATAAGAGGAAATTTGGAAAGAACCCAAATAGATGGAGACTACACACATCCTTCTAAAAAATGAATGGGTCAACCAGAAAATTAAAGAAGAACTGAAAAAATTCATGGAAACAAATGATAATGAAAACACAACGGTTCAAAATCTGTGGGACACAACAAAGGCAGTCCTGAGAGGAATATATATAGTGGTACAAGCCTTTCTCAAGAAACAAGAAAGGTCTCAAATACACAACCTAACCCTACACTTAAAGGAGCTGGAGAAAGAACAACAAAGAAAGCCTAAACCCAGCAGAAGAAGAGAAATCATAAAGATCAGAGCAGAAATCAATGAAATAGAAACTAAAAAAAACAATAGAACAAATCAACAAAACTAGGAGCTGGTTCTTTGAAAGAATTAATAAAATTGATAAACCCCTGGCCCGACTTATCAAAAAGAAAAGAGAAAGGACCCAAATAAATAAAATCATGAATGAAAGAGGAGAGATCACAACCAACACCAAAGAAATACAAACAATTATAAGAACATACTATGAGCAAATCTACGCCAACAAATTTGACAATCTGGAAGAAATGGATGCATTCCTAGAGACATATAAACTACCACAACTGAACCAGGAAGAAATAGAAAACCTGAACAGACACATAACCAGTAAGGAGATTGAAACAGTCATCAAAAATCTCCAAACAATCAAAAGTCCAGGGCCAGATGGCTTCCCAGGGAAATTCTACCAAACATTTAAAGAATTAATTCCTATTCTACTGAAACTGTTCCAAAAAATAGAAATGGAAGGAAAACTTCCAAACTCATTTTATGAGGTCAGCATCACCTTGATCCCAAACCAGACAAGAATCCCATCAAAAAAGAGAATTACAGACCAATATCCTTGATGAACAGAGATGTGAAAATTCTCACCAAAATACTGGCCAATAGGATCCAACAGTACATTAAAAGGATTATTCACCACGACCAAGTGGGATATATTCCAGGGCTGCAAGGTTGGTTCAACATGCACACATCAATCAATGTGATACAATACATTAATAAAAGAAAGAATAAGAACCATATGATACTCTCAATAGATGCTGAAAAAGCATTTGACAAAGTACAGCATCCCATCCTGATCAAAACTCTTCAAAGTGTAGGGATAGAGGGCACATACCTCAATATTATCAAAGCCATCTATGAAAAACCCACTGCATATATCATTCTCAATGGAGAAAAACTGAAAGCTTTTCCGCCAAGGTCAGGAACATGGTAAGGATGTCCGTTATCACCACTGCTGTTCAACACAGTACTAGAAGTCCTAGCCTCAGCAATCAGACAACAAAAAGAAATTAAAGGCATCCAAATTGGCAAAGAAGAAGTCAAACTATGACTCTTTGCAAATGATATGATACTATATGTGGAAAACCCAAAAGGCTCCACTCCAAAACTGCTAGAACTTGTACAGGAATTCAGTAAAGTGTCAGGATATAAAGTCAATGCACAGAAATCAGTTGCATTTCTTTACACTAACAAAAAGACAGAAGAATGAGAAATTAGGGAGTCAGTCCCATTTACAATTGCACCCAAAACCATAAGATACCTAGGAATAAACCTAACCACAGAGGCAAAGAATCTATACTCAGAAAACTATAAAGTACTCATGAAAGAAACTGAGGAAGACACAAAGAAATGGAAAAATGTTCCATGCTCATGGATTGGAAGAACAAATATTGTGAAAATGTCTATTCTACCTAAAGCAATCTACACATTTAATGCAATCCCTATCAAAATCCCGTCCATTTTTTTCAAAGAAACAGAACAAACAATCCTAAAATTTATATGGAACCAGAAAAGACCTCGAATAGCCAAAGGAATATTTTTCAAAGGAATTGAAAAAGAAAGCCAAAGTTGGTGGCATCACAATTCCGGACTTTAAGCTCTATTCTAAAGCTGTCATCATCAAGACAGCATGGTACTGGCACAAAAACAGACACACAGATCAATGGAACAGAACAGAGAGCCCAGAAACAAACCCTCAACTCTATGATCAACTAATTTTTGACAAAGCAGGAAGGAACATCCAATGGAAAAAAAACAGCCTCTTCAACAAATGGTGCTGGGAAAATTGGAAAGCCACATGAAGAAAAATGAAATTGGACTCTTTCCTTACACCATACACGAAAATAGACTCAAAATGGATGAAGGACCTCAATGTGAGAAAGGAATCCATCAAAATCCTTGAGAAGAACACAGGCAGCAACCTCTTCGACCTCAACCGCAACAACCTTCTCCTAGGAACATCGCCAAAGACAACAGAAGCAAGGGCAAAAATGAACTATCGGGATTTCATCAAGATCAAAAGCTTTTGCACAGCAAAGGAAACAGTTAACAAAACCAGAAGACAACTGACAGAATGGGAGAAGATATTTGCAAACAACATATCAGATAAAGGGCTAGTATCCAAAATCTATAAAGAGCTTAGCAAACTCAACACCCAAAGAACAAATAATCCAATCAAGAGATGGGTAGAGGACATGAACAGACATTTTTCCAAAGAAGACATCCAGATGGCCAACAGACACATGACAAGATCTCAACATCACGCATCATCAGGGGAAATACAAATCAAAACTACAATGAGATGTCACCTCACACCAGTTAGAATAGCTAAAATCAACAAGAAATAATAGGTGCTTATTGGGTATTTACCCTAAGGATACAAACGTAGTGATCCAAAGGGGCACATGCACCCGAATGTTTATAGCAGCAATGTCCACAATAGCCAAACTATGGAAAGAACCTAGATGTCCATCAACAGATGAATGGATCAAGAAGATGTGGTATATATACACAATGGAATACTATGCAGCCATCAAAAGAAATGAAATCTTGCCATTTGCGACAACATGGATGGAACTAGAGCGTATCATGCTTAGCGAAATAAGTCAAGCAGAGAAAGACAACTATCATATGATCTCCCTGATATGAGGAAGTGGTGATGCAACATGGGGGCTTAAGTGGGTAGGAGAAGAATAAATGAAACAAGATGGGATTGGGAGGGAGACAAACCATAAGTGACTTTTAATCTCACAAAACAAACTGAGGGTTGCTGGGGGGAGGGGGTTTGGGAGAAGGGGGTGGGATTATGGACATTGGGGAGGGTATGTGCTTTGGTGAGTGCTGTGAAGTGTGTAAACCTGGTGATTCACAGACCTGTACCCCTGGGGATAGAGTATTATGCCTCCATCAGAAAGGATGAATACCCAACTTTTGTAGCAACATGGACGGGACTGGAAGAGATTATGCTGAGTGAAATAAGTCAAGCAGAGAGAGTCAATTATCATATGGTTTCACTTATTTGTGGAGCATAACAAATAGCATGGAGGACATGGGGACTTAGAGTGGAGAAGGGAGTTGGGGGAAATTGGAAGGGGAGGTGAACCATGAGAGACTATAGACTCTGAAAAACAATCTGAGGGTTTTGAAGGGACGGGGGGTGGGAGGTTGGGGTACCAGGTGGTGGGTATTATAGAGGGCACGGATTGCATGGAGCACCGGGTGTGGTGCAAAAATAATGAATACTGTTATGCTGGAAATAAAAAAAAAATAAAATAAATTTAATTTTTAAAAAAAAAAAAAAAAAAGAAATAACAGGTGCTGGCAATAATGCAAAGAAGGGGGAACCCTCTTACACTGCTGGTGAGAATGCAAACTGGTGCAGCCACTGTGGAAGACAGTATGGAGGTTCCTCAAAATATTAAGAATAGAACTACCCTACAATCCTTCAACTGTGCTACTAGGTATTACCCAACAAATACAAAATTGCTAATTCAAAGGGATATATGCATGCTGATGTTCACAGCAACATTATCTACAAAAGTAGCCCAGATGACCAGACTGATGAAAGGAAAAGGAGATGTATTATGTGTATCTATATAGATCTATCTATATATATATAGATACACACACACACACACAGAGAGAGAGAGAGACAATGGAATATTACTTAGCTATAAATAAGAATGGAATCTTACCATTTGCAATGACATGGATAGAACTAGAGAGTGTTGTGCTAGGTGCTAGGTGAAATAAGACAGAGAAAGATAAATGCCATATAATCTCACTCATGTGTGTAATTTTTTAAAAAATGAGCAAAAGGGGGGGATGTGAAGCAAACCAAGAAACAGACTATTATCTACATAGAACAGATTGATGGTTACCAGAGAGGAGATTGGTTGGGGGGATGGGTTAAATAGACGATGGGATTAAGGAGTGCATGTGCTATGACGGGCACCGGGTATTGTATAGAAGTATTGAATCACTACATCATATAGCTGAAACTAACATTACACTCTATGTTAACTGGAATTAAATTAAAAATAAATAAATAAAAGCTTCTACAAAGCAAAGGAAACAATAAACTAAAAGATGACCTGCTGAAGGGGAAGGTATCTGCAAATGACATACACAGTAAAGGGTTAATATCCAATATATATAAAAAACTTATATAACTCAACAACCCCAAAACAAATAAGCTAACTAAAAAGTAGGCAGAAGACATGAACAGACATTTTCTCCAAAGAAGACATACAGATGGCCAACAAACAAACAGAAAGATGGTCAACAAATGAAAACCACAATTAGGTATCACCTCACACCTGTCAGATGGCTAAAACCAAAAACACAAGAAGCACCAAGTGTTGGAGAGGATATGGAAAAAAAGGACCCCTTGTGTACTGTTCATGGGAATGCAAACTGTTATAGCCACTGTAGAAAACAGTATGGAGGTTCCTTAAAAAATAAAAAAATAGAACTACCATATAATCCAGTAATTCTAGTACTAGGTATTTACCCAAAGATATGAAAACACTGATTCAAAAAGATATATGTACCCCTAGGTTTACTGCAGCATTATTTATAATATCCAAATTATGGAAGCAACTCAAATGTCAACTGATAGATGAAAGGGTAAAGAATATGTGGTGTATATACACAATGGAATATTAGTCAGCCATAAAAAAGGAATGAAATCTCACCATTTGCAAGAGCATGGATGGATCAAGAGGGTATTATGCTAAGTGAAAGTAGTCAGGGAAAGACAAATACCATATGATTTCACTTATATGTGGAATTTTTTAAAAATGAACAAAGAAAAAAGAGAAAAAAACAGACTCTTAAATAGAACAATCCAGTAGTTGCCAGAGGGCAGTTGGGGAGGAGGATGAGTGAAACAGGTGATGAGAACTGAGCAATGTATAGAATTGCTGAATTACTACATTGTATACCTGAAATTAATATAACACTATATGTTAAATAAACTGGAATTACAAAAGAAATTTAAAATATAAAAATTAGTTGAGGGGATGGGGCTAAAGATGCAAATCTAGGAGCACTAGAGAGACAAGAGTTGAAGCAATGATAATGATTGTGATACTGAAGAAAAAGAACAAGTGAAGTGGGGAAAGTCTGTAAAACATAGGCAGCAAAAGGAAAAGGGAAGATAGGAAAGGATTAGTTAGAAAAGCAGAAGGAAAATCAAGATAGTGCAGCATACTCTAGAAAAAGGTACCTCACTGTGTGCATAATGGAAAAAATCAGAATACCCTTTTAAACTTATTAATAACATTCTGAAAAGCAAATGCAGTATAGCACAGAGGAAAATGGTATTATAAAGAATTCAAGAAAATATGGATGACAAGGTGATAGAAAATGGCTCAGCCTGCTCTTTCCAAGGAATGTGAAGATTTACAGAAGAACAGAATAGACAATTTGCACAATTGGGAGTACACAGGTAGGCAATCTAGAAGAAGAAAGCAGAGAAGACATAAGAAATGATGAGGCTAATTCCAAGAGCAGGCAAGAAGGCACAGCAGAAGAGAAAAGGGTTACCGCCATAAATCAGGAAAACGCTATCTTCCTCATGAGAAAATTAAAATCAACTGTAATTATGAGTGGATGTTATAACTGAAAATGAATCAGTGACACCATTAAGAAACTGAAAATAAAAGCCAATTTTATATATTGAATAACACCAAGATCTAAGATAAAATCAGGTTCTGAATAAATCAGGCTACAGTAATGGTCACTATCAACTAAACAGTGACTTATTTTCAACCATCTATGTACACAAAAAGAAGGAAGGAATTTGAAATGAAAATTTCAACAATTCCATGAATTCACAAAAAGTATTATGAGAAAAAAATTATATCTTGATTAAATAACAGGACTGAAATGAATGTCTTTAGTATATACGTCTCAAGAGAATTAAATTTTTAGTAGAACTTAAGTATATTTTTTAAAGCCAGTTAAAAAATGACTGAATTATTAGCACTCTTGGATTAGTAATAACACAACAAAAATGCATTGAGGAAAAATTAAGAAGTAGAACACAAATGGAATATGGTGTTCTACAATTCTAACATTTTATAAAGTATTTACAGTACACCAGAGATGGCACTGACTGCTTTGAAACAAGCATATACTAATTTAATCCTTTCCTCAAAATTTTTGAAATGTAGGTAAGGTCATTCCTAATTTGAAAATTAACAAATAGGGTAAAAGGTAAAATAACCTAAGGTCGTTCAGCTACTAATTGGTAAAGTCGGGACCTGAATTCAATTCTATCCAACTCTAGAGACTTCAGTCTTCAATATGACAAAAAATTACTTTTGAAGAAGGAACAATTCTTGATGAATGTTGAGCCAAAGTTCCTGATTCTAAGAATCACCTGGAGGACCTATAAAAAATAAAGTTCTCCAGGCCCCACTCCAGCTTACTGAAGGACCCTGCAAGGACAGACCTTAGAAATCAGATGACTGTTATGATCAGGCAACCTTGGAAAACACTGGCATGTGACAAAACCAAAGGCAAGAAGAGATTCTGTCTCATAAATTAGTACGTCTGGGTATGAAATTATGTGATAAATTTCATGAAAACTTTTTTAGATATTTATGCAATTACCCTAAGAGCAATTCAATCATAATACTTTTTTAAAAGATTTTATTTATTTACTTGAAAGAAAGAGTGAACATGAAAGAGAGCAAGTGAGAGAGAGAGAGAGAACACATGTGGGGGGAGGGTGGAAGGAGAGCGGCAATCAGACTTCCCACTTAGCAGGGAGCCTGACGCAGGGCTTGATCCCAGGACCCTGGGATCATGATCTGAGCCAAAGGCAGAAGCTTAACTGACTGAGATACGCAGGTGCCCTGACATACTACATTCCAAAATGGAGTTTTGGAATGTAAAAATTAAGAGAATGGATAGGGGGGAGGAGTCAAGATGGCGGAGAAGTAGCAGGCTGAGACTGCTTCAGGTAGCCGGAGATCAGCTAGATAGCTTATCTAAAGACTGCAAACACCTGAAAATCCATCGGCAGATCGAAGAGAAGAAGAACAGCAATTCTGGAAACAGAAAAACAACCACTTTCTGAAAGGTAGGACCGGCGGAGAAGTGAATCCAAAGCGACGGGAAGATAGACCCCGGGGGGAGGGGCCGGCTCCCGGCAAGCGGCGGAGCAACCGCGCACAAAATCAGGACTTTTAAAAGTCTGTTCCGCTGAGGGACATCGCTCCAGAGGCTAAAACGGGGCGAAGCCCACGCGGGGTCAGCGTGGCCTCAGGTCCCGCAGGGTCACAGAAGGATCAGGGGTGTCTGAGTGTCGCAGACCTTGCGGGTATTGGAACGGGAAAGCCGGCTACAGAGACAGAGCCGACAGTAAGCTCACAGCTCGGTGTTACCTTGAACTGGTCGCAGGCTCGGTGAGCTCGGAGCGCGGCCGGAGGTCAGGCAGACAGGAGTAACTGGGCGCTGTTCTCTGAGGGCGCACTGAGGAGTGCGGCCCTGGGCTCTCGGCTCCTCCGGGCCGGAGACAAGGAGGCCGCCATTTGTATTCCCGTCCTCCGGAACTCTACGGAAAGCGCTCAGGGAACAAAAGCTCCTGAAAGCAAACCCGAGCGGATTACTCACCCCGGCCCCGGGTAAGGGCGGTGTCATTCCGCCTGGGGCAGAGACACTTGAGAATCACTACAACAGGCCCCTCCCCCAGAAGATCAACAAGAAATCCAGCCGAGACCAAGTTCACCTACCAAGGAGTGCGGTTTCAATACCAAGGAGAGCAGCAGAATTCCAGAGGAGGAGAAAGCCAAGCAAGGAACTCATGGCTTTTTCCCTGTGATTTTTTTTTAGTCTTGCAGTTAATTTAATTTTTTTCTTTTTCAATTTTTGGTTTTTTTTCCTCGCCTTCAGGTAAATTTCTTTTTTTTTTAACTGTTACCTTTTTCTTTTTTAACGATTTTTTACTAGTTTATCTAATATATATATTTTTTCATTTTTACATTTTTCTTAGGTGTTTTCCTTTTTTTTTTTTCTTAATTCTTTTCTTTTCTTTTTTTTTTCTTTTTTCTTTTTTTTTTTTTCTTCCTTTTTGAACCTCTTTTTTTCCCCTTTCTCCCCCCTCACGATTTTGGATCTCTTCTAATTTGGTTAAAGCATTTTTTCCTGGGGTTGTTGCCACCCTTTTAGTATTTTACTTGCCCCTTCATATACTCTTATCTGGACAAAATGACAAGACGGAAAAATTCAACACAAAAAAAAGAACAAGAGGCAGTACCGAAGGCTAGGGATCTAATCAATACAGACATTGGTAATATGTCAGATCTAGAGTTCAGAATGACAATTCTCAAGGTTCTAGCCGGGCTCGA
This sequence comes from Mustela erminea, assembly GCF_009829155.1. Lineage (NCBI taxonomy): Eukaryota > Metazoa > Chordata > Mammalia > Carnivora > Mustelidae > Mustela > Mustela erminea. Next base: position 29,286,027 of record NC_045618.1, read on the forward strand.
AAAACGCATGGAAGATATTAGAGAAACCCTCTCGAGAGATATAAAAGCCCTTTCTGGAGAAATAAAAGAACTAAAATCTAACCAAGTTGAAATCAAAAAAGGTATTAATGAGGTGCAATCAAAAATGGAGGCTCTCACTGCTAGGATAAATGAGGCAGAAGAAAGAATTAGTGATATAGAAGACCAAATGACAGAGAATAAAGAAGCTGAGCAAAAGAGGGACAAACAGCTACTGGACCACGAGGGGAGAATTCGAGAGATAAGTGACACCATAAGACGGAACAACATTAGAATAATTGGGATTCCAGAAGAAGAAGAAAGAGAGAGGGGAGCAGAAGGTATACTGGAGAGAATTATTGGGGAGAATTTCCCCAATATGGCAAAGGGAACGAGCATCAAAATTCAGGAGGTTCAGAGAACGCCCCTCAAAATAAATAAGAATAGGCCCACACCCCGTCACCTAATAGTAAAATTTACAAGTCTCAGTGACAAAGAGAAAATCCTGAAAGCAGCCCGGGAAAAGAAGTCTGTAACATACAATGGTAAAAATATTAGATTGGCAGCTGACTTATCCACAGAGACCTGGCAGGCCAGAAAGAGCTGGCATGATATTTTCAGAGCACTAAACGAGAAAAACATGCAGCCAAGAATACTATATCCAGCTAGGCTATCATTGAAAATGGAAGGAGAGATTAAAAGCTTCCAGGACAAACAAAAACTGAAAGAATTTGCAAATACCAAACCAGCTCTACAGGAAATATTGAAAGGGGTCCTCTAAGCAAAGAGAGAGCCTACAAGTGGTAGATCAGAAAGGAACAGAGACCATGTACAGTAACAGTCACCTTACAGGCAATACAATGGGACTAAATTCATATCTCTCAATAGTTACCCTGAATGTTAATGGGCTAAATGCCCCTGTCAAAAGACACAGGGTATCAGAATGGATAAAAAAACAAAACCCATCTATATGTTGCCTCCAAGAAACTCATTTTAAGCCCGAAGACACCTCCAGATTTAAAGTGAGGGGGTGGAAAAGAATTTACCATGCTAATGGACATCAGAAGAAAGCAGGAGTGGCAATCCTTATATCAGATCAATTAGATTTTAAGCCAAAGACTATAATAAGAGATGAGGAAGGACACTAAATCATACTCAAAGGGTCTGTCCAACAAGAAGATTTAACAATTTTAAATATCTATGCCCCCAACGTGGGAGCAGCCAACTATATAAACCAATTAATAACAAAATCAAAGAAACACATCAACAATAATACAATAATAGTAGGGGACTTTAACACTCCCCTCACTGAAATGGACAGATCATCCAAGCAAAAGATCAGCAAGGAAATAAAGGCCTTAAACGACACACTGGACCAGATGGACATCACAGATATATTCAGAATATTTCATCCCAAAGCAACAGAATACACATTCTTCTCTAGTGCACATGGAACATTCTCCAGAATAGATCACATCCTCGGTCCTAAATCAGGACTCAACCGGTATCAAAAGATTGGGATCATTCCCTGCATATTTTCAGACCACAATGCTCTAAAGCTAAAACTCAACCACAAAAGGAAGTTTGGAAAGAACCCAAATACATGGAGACTAAACAGCATCCTTCTAAAGAATGAATGGGTCAACCAGGAAATTAAAGAAGAATTGAAAAAAATCATGGAAACAAATGATAATGAAAATACAACAGTTCAAAATCTGTGGGACACAACAAAGGCAGTCCTGAGAGGAAAATATATAGCGGTACAAGCCTTTCTCAAGAAACAAGAAAGGTCTCAGGTACACAACCTAACCCTACACCTAAAGGAGCTGGAGAAAGAACAAGAAAGAAACCCTAAGCCCAACAAGAGGAGAGAAATCATAAAGATCAGAGCAGAAATCAATGAAATAGAAACCAAAAAAACAATAGAACAAATCAACGAAACTAGGAGCTGGTTCTTTGAAAGAATTAATAAAATTGATAAACCCCTGGCCCGACTTATCAAAAAGAAAAGAGAAAGGACCCAAATAAATAAAATCATGAATGAAAGAGGAGAGATCACAACTAACACCAAAGAAATACAAACTATTATAAGAACATACTATGAGCAACTCTACGCCAATAAATTTGACAATCTGGAAGAAATGGATGCATTCCTAGAAACATATAAACTACCACAACTGAACCAGGAAGAAATAGAAAGCCTGAACAGACCCATAACCAGTAAGGAGATTGAAACAGTCATTAAAAATCTCCAAACAAACAAAAGCCCAGGGCCAGACGGCTTCCCGGGGGAATTCTACCAAACATTTAAAGAAGAACTAATTCCTATTCTCCTGAAACTGTTCCAAAAAATAGAAATGGAAGGAAAACTTCCAAACTCATTTTATGAGGCCAGCATCACCTTGATCCCAAAACCAGACAAGGATCCCACCAAAAAAGAGAGCTATAGACCGATATCCTTGATGAACACAGATGCAAAAATACTCAACAAAATACTAGCCAATAGGATTCAACAGTACATTAAAAAGATTATTCACCACGACCAAGTGGGATTTATTCCAGGGCTGCAAGGTTGGTTCAACATCCGCAAATCAGTCAATGTGATACAACACATCAATAAAAGAAAGAACAAGAACCATATGATACTCTCAATAGATGCTGAAAAAGCATTTGACAAAGTACAGCATCCCTTCCTGATCAAAACTCTTCAAAGTGTAGGGATAGAGGGCACATACCTCAATATCATCAAAAACCCACCACAAATATCATTCTCAATGGAGAAAAACTGAAAGCTTTTCCGCTAAGGTCAGGAACACGGCAGGGATGTCCATTATCACCACTGCTATTCAACATTGTACTAGAGGTCCTAGCCTCAGCAATCAGACAACAAAAGGAAATTAAAGGCATCCAAATCGGCAAAGAAGAAGTCAAATTATCACTCTTCGCAGATGATATGATACTATATGTGGAAAACCCAAAAGACTCCACTCCAAAACTGCTAGAACTTGTACAGGAATTCAGTAAAGTGTCAGGATATAAAATCAATGCACAGAAATCAGTTGCATTTCTCTACACCAACAGCAAGACAGAAGAAAGAGAAATTAAGGAGTCAATCCCATTTACAATTGCACCCCAAACCATAAGATACCTAGGAATAAACCTAACCAAAGAGACACAGAATCTATACTCAGAAAACTATAAAGTACTCATGAAAGAAATTGAGGAAGACACAAAGAAATGGAAAAATGTTCCATGCTCCTGGATTGGAAGAATAAATATTGTGAAAATGTCTATGCTACCTAAAGCAATCTACACATTTAATGCAATTCCTATCAAAGTACCATCCATCTTTTTCAAAGAAATGGAACAAATAATGCTAAAATTTATATGGAACCAGAAAAGACCTCGAATAGCCAAAGGGATATTGAAAAAGAAAGCCAACGTTGGTGGCATCACAATTCCGGACTTCAAGCTCTATTACAAAGCTGTCGTCATCAAGACAGCATGGTACTGGCACAAAAACAGACACATAGATCAATGGAACAGAATAGAGAGCCCAGAAATAGACCCTCAACTCTATGGTCAACTAATCTTCGACAAAGCAGGAAAGAATGTCCAATGGAAAAAAGACAGCCTCTTCAATAAATGGTGCTGGGAAAATTGGACAGCCACATGCAGAAAAATGAAATTGGACCATTTCCTTACACCACACACAAAAATAGACTCAAAATGGATGAAGGACCTCAATGTGCGAAAGGAATCCATCAAAATCCTTGAGGAGAACACAGGCAGCAACCTCTTTGACCTCTGCCGCAGCAACATCTTCCTAGGAACAACGCAAAAGGCAAGGGAAGCAAGGGCAAAAATGAACTATTGGGATTTCATCAAGATCAAAAGCTTTTGCACAGCAAAGGAAACAGTTAACAAAATCAAAAGACAACTGACAGAATGGGAGAAGATATTTGCAAATGACATATCAGATAAAGGACTAGTGTCCAGAATCTATAAAGAACTTAGCAAATTCAACACCCAAAGAACAAATAATCCAATCAAGAAATGGGCAGAGGACATGAACAGACATTTCTGCAAAGAAGACATCCAGATGGCCAACAGACACATGAAAAAGTGCTCCATATCACTCAGCATCAGGGAAATACAAATCAAAACCACAATGAGATATCACCTCACACCAGTCAGAATGGCTAAAATCAACAAGTCAGGAAATGACAGATGCTGGCGAGGATGCGGAGAAAGGGGAACCCTCCTACACTGTTGGTGGGAATGCAAGCTGGTGCAGCCACTCTGGAAAACAGCATGGAGGTTCCTCAAAATGTTGAAAATAGAACTGCCCTATGACCCAGCAATTGCACTATTGGGTATTTACCCTAAGGATACAAACGTAGTGATCCAAAGGGGCACATGCACCCGAATGTTTATAGCAGCAATGTCCACAATAGCCAAACTATGGAAAGAACCTAGATGTCCATCAACAGATGAATGGATCAAAAAGATGTGGTATATATACACAATGGAATACTATGCAGCCATCAAAAGAAATGAAATCTTGCCATTTGCGACAACATGGATGGAACTAGAGCGTATCATGCTTAGCGAAATAAGTCAAGCAGAGAAAGACAACTATCATATGATCTCCCTGATATGAGGAAGTGGTGATGCAACATGGGGGCTTAAGTTGGTAGGAGAAGAATAAATGAAACAAGATGGGATTGGGAGGGAGACAAACCATAAGTGACTTTTAATCTCACAAAACAAACTGAGGGTTGCTGGGGGGAGGGGGTTTGGGAGAAGGGGGTGGGATTATGGACATTGGGGAGGGTATGTGCTTTGGTGAGTGCTGTGAAGTGTGTAAACCTGGTGATTCACAGACCTGTACCCCTGGGGATAGAGTATTATGCCTCCATCAGAAAGGATGAATACCCAACTTTTGTAGCAACATGGACGGGACTGGAAGAGATTATGCTGAGTGAAATAAGTCAAGCAGAGAGAGTCAATTATCATATGGTTTCACTTATTTGTGGAGCATAACAAATAGCATGGAGGACATGGGGACTTAGAGTGGAGAAGGGAGTTGGGGGAAATTGGAAGGGGAGGTGAACCATGAGAGACTATGGACTCTGAAAAACAATCTGAGGGTTTTGAAGGGACGGGGGGTGGGAGGTTGGGGTACCAGGTGGTGGGTATTATAGAGGGCACGGATTGCATGGAGCACGGGGTGTGGTGCAAAAATAATGAATACTGTTATGCTGGAAATAAAAAAAAAAAAAAAAAGAGAATGGATAGGGTAGAAATTGGTAGCATAGTTTTAAAGCCCTGTTTCATATATCCATAATTTTAGTACAGACTCTTGATTCAGTTTACCTTGATTATTAACAAAAGACAGCTCATATTCTCAGGTAAAGACAGCCAGCAGCTTGACCTTGATGGAGAGTTTTTAAACTGTAGTTTGGGTTAATATGCTTATGAAGCCACTATGGCTTAATAAAACTATAATTTTATAAAGTAAACATATGAAGCAATTTGACAAATCAAAATTCATTTAACTCATATGAAAAGAAGACCAAAAAATGAGAATACTAAACCAAAACCACAGTTGTAAAAGCAGAGGCTTTGGAACCACAAAGACCTGGATTTTAATTCTGGCTGTGTGACCATCAACAATCTACCTTCAGATTGCCCCTCTAGAAAATAAAGATAATAATAATAATACATAGTTCAAAACTTCCACTTCCAGCCCTGAGTGACAGGGTCCAGATATACCCTCTCACCTTAAATAACTAAAAAATTAGGTAAATATATAAAACATAAATTCAATTGATGTATTATAGCGAATATCAAGAGAACAAAAAATAAAAGCACACTATTTTGCAACAGATGCAGAAAAGCAATTTGACAAAATCCAACATCCCTTTGTGATAAAAACACACAACAAAATAGGAATAAAAAGGAACTTCCTCAATCCGATGAAAGGCATCTATAAAAACACACACCTAACATCATACTTTATGATGAAAGACTAAATACCTCCCCTAAAGACTGGGAAAAAAACAAAGATATCCTGTCCACGTTTATCACTTCTATTCTACACTGAATTTCAGGTTCTACCTAAAGCAAAAAGGAAGAAAAACTAATCAAAGACAACCAGGTGGAAAAGAAATAAACCTATATCTATTTGCAGATAACATGATCTTGTATATAGAAAGTCCTAAAGAATCCACTAAAAAGCTATTAGAAGTAAAGAGTCAGTTTAAGCAAGGTTGCAAGAGACAAGACTAACATATAAAATTCAACTGTATTTTTATGCACTAATAATAAATGGTCTGAAAATGAAATTAAGAAAATTCCAATTTATAAGCATGTCTACAAGAATACATATTTAGGAATAAATTTAAATAAGGTGACTTTCACACTGAAAACTTCAAAGCACTAAATAGACATATACATCAAAGGGATACAATACTATAATGGTAATCAAGATAAAGTGGTATTGGCATAAAAATAGGCACAGAGACAAATGAAACAGAATAGACGGTCAGAAACAGACCCATACATATGTATGGCAAATAGCTTTTCAACAACAGTACTACAGCAATTCAATATAAAAAAGATACTCTTTTCAACAATTGGTACTTGGATATTGGATATCCCTACGTAAAAAATCAATCTCAATCCTACCTCACACCATATACAAAATTTAACTCAAACGGGAACATAGACCTCATTGTAAAATGTAAAACTCCTACAAAAAAAATTAAGAGAAAATCTTAGTGACTATAAATTTAGGTAAATATCTTTTATTTATTTATATTTTTTAAAGATTTTATTTATTCATTTGACAGAGATCACAAGTAGGCAGAGAGGCAGGCAGAGAGAGAGGAGGAAGCAGGCTACCCGCTGAGCAGAGAGCCTGACTCGGGGCTCGATCCGAGGACCCTGAGATCATGACCTGAGCCCAGGCAGAGGCTTTAACCCACTGAGCCACCCAGGTGCCCCAGAGATTTTTTATATAGGACACAAAAAAACACAAAGTATAGAAGGAAAAAAGTTAATACATTGGACTTTGGCAATTTTTAAAACTTCAAAACACACTTTAAAGAAAAGGAAAAGGCAGGATGCCTGGATGGTTCAGTCAGTTAAGCATCTGCCTTCAGCTAAGGTTATGATCCCAGAGTCCTGGGATCAAGTCCCACATCAGGCTCATTGCTCAGTCTGCTTCTCCCTCTGCCTTTGCCTGCCACTCCCCCTGCCCATGCTCTCCCTCTCTCTCTCTCTAACAAATAAATAAATCTTTAAAAAAAAAAAAAAAAAAAAAGAGAGAGAGAGAGAAAGAAGAAAAGGAAAAGGCAATCCAAAGACATAAGAAATTATTTACAAAACATAGGTCTTAGTATCTAAAATACATGGAAGTCCTTTAAGAAATCTTTTCATTTATTACAACATGGATGAAACTGGAGGGCAAGATGCTAAATTAAATGAGCCAGACAAAGAAAGACAAATGCTGCATGGTATCACTTATATTTGGAATCTAAATAAAGTTGAACTCATAAAAACAAAGTAGAAAAGTGGTTGCCAGGGGCTGAGAATGGGAAAAGAAATAGGGAGAGGATGGTAAAAGTGCTTAAACTTTCAGGTTTAAGATGAATAACTTCTGAGGATCTAATGGGCAACACAGTGACTACAGTTGATAACACTGTAGTGTATAAATGAAATATGCTAAGAGAATAGAATTTAAACATTCTCTCTCTCTCTCTCTCTCTCTCTCACACACACACACACACACACACACACACACACACACACACACAGATAAATATATGAGGTGATGGATGTCTTATTTAACCTGATGAGGGGAATGCTTTCACAATGTATATGTATAACAAATCATCATGCTGTATACCTTATATGCCTTACTATTTGTCAATTATATCTCAATAAAGCTAAAAAATGTAATAATAAAATAATCTAACTTTAATAAATAAGATGTTCGAACACATATTTCACCAAATAAGAGATAAAGATATGAAATAAGCACTGAAAAGATGTTCAAAAATGAAAATTAAAACCAAATGAGATATCATAGACACATAATAAAGTGGAATGGCTAAAATTACAATGTGTAACCATGTCAAATGTTGGTTAGAATGTGCTTAATTAGAACTCTCATCCACTGCTGGTAAGAATATCTAATACCACAACTATCCCCTGCTTTTTGAAAGTTCTCATTATACCACTTTGCTTTTATGAGAGACCTACACTAGCACTTGTTTTTGCTAACCAAAATAAATTCAAAGAGGATGTCTGCTTTATGAAAAAAAGCAAAAAAACAAAAATCATGTTCAGTGTCTGTTTTTACAGTGAGCCATTATAGAGTCAGCACACCCCAAACAGTATGAGCGGCGCTGCCCAGCTCCTTCCCTGGAAACTACACTCAGCATCTCAGCATCAGGCCACCACAGTTTTGAACTGTGTTGGTGAATATCTGTGCTTTGTCTCAATTTATTTTGTGCATCCATTAGCAAGATGTGTCCTAACGTATCAGAAAAGCCTAAAAGATATTATTTTTCCATATAAATTAATGGTAATTGCATCTTTATGCCATTTTAGATTATAAAAAGTTTCATTGGAACACTCTACTTTCAGATAGTGGGGGGAACCTATATAATAACCACTTTGGAAAACCATATAAGTTAAATATGAACCTATTATGTGCTATGGTGAGTGCTGTGAAGTGTGTAAACCTGGCAATTCACAGACCTGTACCCCTGGGGATAAAAATATATTATATGTTTATAAAAAATAAAAAATTAAAAAAATACATGAACCTATTATAAGGCTCTGCTATTTCATTCTTAGATATTTACCCAAGAAAATAAAAGCACACATCTGCACAAAGACTTGTACATGACAGTTCACAGCAGCTAGATCTATAATGGCCAAAAAACAAGAAAGTAAACAAATAGCTATCAACAGGTGACCGGCTTAACAAATCATGGTATTTCTACACAATGGTATACTTCTCAGCAATGAAAAGGAAGTGATACACACAATAGTATGGATCACGTCCAAAGTAACTATGTTGTGTGAAAGATGCCAGAGGAAAAGAATATATACTGTGTGGTTCCATTCATATGAAATTCTAGTGAATGCTAACGTCCATAGTGACAAAAAGCAAATCAGCAACTGCACAGTAACAGAGTTGGAGGAAGGAATGAATACAAAGAAGCGTGAGCAAACTTCTGAGGGCCCAGAAACTGCTTCTTATCTCCATTGTGCTGAGGTTTCAGGAAATCATACATGTCAAAACTCATCAAACTGATGCTTTACATACGTGCTATTTGTTGTCTGTCAATTGCACCTCAAAAAAGCTGCAAAACATTAATATACATCTTAAAGGATTATTGTAAGTATATGATTTTGCACCTAATATGTTTTAAGCAAGCCTATTATTCTGGCATAGAATAATTACTTCACAAATATCAGCCTCTTATATTAACAATTGAAAAGAGAACTTAGGGAACTAATTCAGTGTTCAAAGTACCTAAGATATACCTTAGCTTCTTCCTCTTGTGCTTTTTTAACAATTGCTTGTAATTGCACCTCTCGTTTAAATTCAGCATGAAGTAATTTCTCTTCCATCATCCTGCGTCGTTGATCTAATAATTCTTCCTTCCACTTCCGGACATCCTTCTCCTATACAGAGTGAGATAATCACACATAGTAATTTAACAGATAAACAGCTTAGGAATTACAAAGTCTAGAACCTAGAAAGCCCTAAAGGAGCATGACTTGTGATTTAGAACCCAGACTAAGAAGCCAGACTGCTTGAGTTCACAACTACCTTGGTCCCTTGCTAGCAAAAGCAAAAGTTGGTTCAACATGAGTGGGAATAAAACTAACATTTCAGTTGAATTTCAGCTATATAATTATGTCCTTAACCACCTAAAAAAGTATGATGTGTTAACAGCTCTGGATTAGGAGCTAGAAGACAGATCTTCAAAGCTCTTTGGTCAGCCAATTATCAGTCATATGCCACTGGAAACAGTACTTTACCTCTCCTAGACTCATTTTTCACACCTATAAAATGGAATTCAGTAACTGTCCAACTCTGTGAGCTACAAAGAAGTCTGGTGATGAGATCACATATGAAAACAGTGCTGAAACTATAACCTATTATACAAAGAGAAAGTAGATTTATCATTAAAATCAAAGAGTAACTTACATAAATGGAAAATTAAACCAAAGAACCTCTAACATATTGTACAATTTCAAGAACTTATTATTCTGTTTGCATGAATATTGGCAGATTATATTACATAAGAAAATAAACTATATAACTTTATGTGTCTTAAAGACACAGTAAGAAGTGCCCGGGTGGTCCAGTTAGTTATGCATCTGCCTTCAGCTCAGGTCATGATCTCAGGGCCCTGGGATTGAGCCCCACACTGGGCTCCCTGCTCAGCGGGGAGTCTGCCTATCCCTCTCCCTTTCCTTCTGTCCCTCTCCGCCCCACTCATGCTCACCTGCCCTCTCCCAAATAAATAAATAAAATAAAACTTAAAAAGACACAGTAAGAGGGAAGTTGTAGTTATGTTACAACATTTCTCTAAAACTAAAAATTAAATAATATATTAACTCTTACAGAACCCCATAACATGGAGTCTGTTTTTCATTTTGATTTACTCATTCTAAATGATTAAAATAAAAATAATGACAAATTCTTGAGATTCAGGTAAAGATAAAAGTTGCAGATTTCCTTCTTTTTCTAGTCAACTTTTCTACTGTACAAAACTTAGAATCTTATACTACACCTCATTTTAAAAAATATTTGATTATTTGATCCAATTATCTCTCCAAAATTTAAAATATACATTGTAAGTAATGCAAATAATATTTTTTTGAGATTTTATTTTTAAATAATCTCTATACCCAACATGGGGCTCGAACTAACAACCCTGAGATCAAGAGACTTTCACATGCTCCACCAACTGAGCCAGCCAGGTGCCCCAAAGCAAATATTTTTCATCTTTGTATATTAGTACTCCTTTCTAGTACTAGAAGATAACAAAGGAGCTCACCTATACTATAACAGTCACATATCTTTTGTCATGTTGTGATAGGTACTTAAAGTATGCAGGCTCCAAGACGGCTCCCAGCAATCCCAGTCACCTGGTATTCAGATCCTTCTGTAATTCCCACCCACACTGTATCAGGATTCTGACCAATAGAATACAGCAAAAGTGACAGCATATCACATCCACAATCAGGTTATAAAAGGCAATGCGGCTTCAATTTTGGCAGCTCATTTGTTCTTTCCCTCTCTCCATCCTCATCTCCATCCCCAACCCCTTCGCCTTTCCTCCCTTTCTCCTGGACTGTTTTCTGTAGGGAAGCCAGTGACCATGTCAAGGACACTTGGGCTGTGGAAAGGCACACATGACAAATAACTGAAGACTATGGTCAACTGGTAAGCAGCACCTTAAGTCTGCCTATAACCACATGAGTGGGTCCAAAAGTGGATCCTTCAGTTCCAAATGACTGACCCCAGCAAATAGCATGACTGCAAACTCACGAGAGACTCCAAATAAAAATCATTAGGGCAGACACTCCCAGGTTCCTTGCCCACATATACTGTGAGATAATAAACATCTGTTGTTTAAAGCGGCTCAGTTTTAAGGTCATTATTATACAGCACACGTAAATAATACAGTACTTGCCTATATCTGGCATGTTGAAGTAATAATAAGAATGATCACACAATGAGCAACCATCATCCTAACACTATGCTACTATTATACATAATTGCCACAGTTAATCATCATGTCAAGTTAATAATTATAATTGTCATTTTACAAATAAAAAAACTGATATGCAATATTGACAAGTAACTTGCCCAGGGCAATATTTTATCATGTGGAAAAACCGGAATTTGATCCCTGGTTGGCTATCTCCAGACCCCATGTTCTTCCCACTCTATCACACTGATCAGCTGAGAATCTTTTCTATAAATTCAGTCAGTACTCCACTTATTCAAACCTGATGATCTGAGGCTCAAAACTATCCTACCAACCATTGTACACTGTCTACAAGACTCCCCAAAGAAACACCCCCATAAAAATGGCAAAAGACAAAGCACAGCTTAATAACTTATGCCAATTCTGCAAACATCAAAATTATTAGCGGGTTTAGAAATGTCAACTTTTTTCTTTTTGTAGGCAACCTTCTGTAATTGAAAAGGTATAAATGCTTTTGTTTCCTAGAAAATTTAATTATTTTTATAGTTCTGCTAGCTTCTCTTAGACAAAAAATAGTCAAGTTAAAAATCAGCCCATCAATTTAAGGCTATCAGAATTTTCTAAGTATTAAAAACTCACCCTTTCTAATAATTTCTGCAGCTTTAATGTTTTCTCTTCACGTAACTTTTCCCTTAGCTGCTGTGCTTTCATTTGTTTTTCTTCATGTTTCTTCTTAGATTCTGCAATTGTTCTATTAACACAAACAAATGGAAAGAAGACACAAATGTTTACATGATAAAGCCAAAATATTTCCTTTAGTCTTCAACATTCCTAAAGTAAATATAAAAAGTATACAAACGTAATTCTGGTCTAACGTTTCAGGAAAACATTGTCACTTTTCAATGAATCTGTAACTATCCTGAGTAATATGCCTTATAATGTTGTTTAGCAACTCTATTTAATAATCAAGAGTAGCTATTTTCCCTTCTGTGAAACATTTCAAATTAATTTTCAAAGCCCAACCTTTTACGAGATGGTGAGGAAAGTTTTTCATGCATGTGAATTCCATGGCCTGGAGGTCTAGCAGGTTCCTCCTCTACAATATCCCCCCATGATGTACTTTGGCGCCAAGTTTCACGAGCTGCCCAAAGAAAAGAAAACCACTGTAACTGTTTAACCACACAGTTCTGTAAAACCAACATTTGAGAACAGAATTTTAAAAGGTATCAGCATTCCCACTCCAAATTATTTATTTTATACATAAACTCCCATTTAGTAAAATAATCTACTTTAAATCCTTCTAGCTACACACACAGTGTGCATGCTTGCATGCGCGCGCACGCACACACACGCGCACACACACACACACACACGCACACACACACACACAGAATACCTTCATAATCTGCAAGGACATCATTCCAGTCCATTGACAAACCACAGAAAGATACACTCCCACTGCCCATGCTGGCCTAAAATGTAATAAGGAAAAGTGAAAAAGAAATACTTGAACATAATTATAACCTTAAAAAAATGAACTGCAAATGTAATTTTCCTAATACATTTAACAAACAGTTCAAAACCAGAAAAAGGTTATATACCTCTTTTAGTTATACTAATCACCAAGTTAAAATATTATAGTCTATACGTTTTAAGAGGAAGATAAACCTACTTTTCTTTAACAGCAGAAACAAATCAAGTAAATTTAAAAGAAACATATTGGCCTCATATTATTACCATGTAACTCTGCCATATTCATAATACACATGAGAAGAGCTCAAGATTATTCTCTGGGTATTAAAATTTAATAGAAAAACATTTGAAACATTTATAGTTATGTCCATTCTGTAAAAAGTCCCTCTTAGCAACATATATATCCTGAGGGCTTAGTGACAGCAAGGCATTATCATTTGCTTTTTATTAGTGGAAAAGAAAAAACTAAAATACCTTAGATTCTATGTCAATCTCTGCAATTAAAATCTGATTAATGTTCTTACTTTTTTGAAGATTCAATTTATCGATCGGTAAAATGACTTTTTACCAGCTTATCAATGAAATTATGTATAACAACTTCCAGCTTATCAATGAAATTATGTATAAAAACACTTTGTAATGGTAAAAGTGCTAAAGAATGATTTCCTATTGTTTTTGTAACAAGTGTAAGTCCTTCTGGCCCTATGAATTTTATTTCTAAATGTAATTTTTTGAACAATTATGTTAAAAATTCTAAAAGGCCACAGAAAGAACCCAACGTGGCGGTGAAGTAGGAGGACCCCAGGCTCATCTTGTCCCGGGAACACAACAAAGTAACTATCAAATCATCCCCTAGATACCATTCTGAAGACTGACAGGATAAACTCTAACACTAAAGGGAGAGAAGAGGTCACAATGAAGAAGATTGGAAGTACAGAGACATGATTTAGGGGAGAAATGGATCAGATTGCTGATACTGCAAATGGGAGAGAGCACTGGTCACAGGGAAGGGCAAGAGAGAGACACACAAGCACAAAGGGGCATGCACAAAGAGAACTTTCCCCAAAGCCTTTGGTTTGGAAAATGAGAGGGGCTGAATTTTGTGAGTTCTTGCAACCAGCAGGGCTTAACAGATTTGGAGTTTTAAAAGCCAGCAGGCTTGCTAGGATGGAGCCCAGAGGGCACAGCCCTGCTCCTGGAGAGAAGACAGGCAAAAAAACAGGGGCAGACAGTGTGGAAACAGTGGGGCACACCTGGGGCACACAGTGGGAGATTATTCACTATTCTAAGAGCATTTCCTTGAGGTGCAGCACAGTGTTCACAGAGATGCCTCTCTGGGAACAAAAGAGCTAGGAAGAGCCATTTCTCTTCCACACCCCTCAGCATAAACACAGAGCCATCTGAGGGAAGAAGTTCAGCACCAACGCTACCTGCCTAATTTGCTTATATCATGCCCTACACCCCTGCATTCTGGCAGAACTGCACTTCTTGGTCAAGCTTGCCTCAGTCCCAGAATGGTAGGCCCCTCCCCACAGAAGATCAGCATAAACTCCTGCCCAGATCACAAACCCTGAACAGAGTTCTGCAAGGCCTCAGTTCAGAGAGTTGGTGTCAGGTCTCAATTCACAAACATACCAGAGCACATCTAGTTAAAACTCACCACATTCAGCCCAGGGATTAAACAGTGTCCCCAGTAGGCATGGAGAGCCTCTGCAGACAACTGGCCTGAAGCATAAAGCAGCTAAAACACAACAGCAGAGCACACACATACCAAAGATATTCCATGAAGTGCCAGACCTGAGGCACTACATGACCTCTTCTTCAGAAAGCCATTACTTTCAGGAGACATAACTGGCTTTTTATAACACAGGGAAGAAGGCAGAGACTTAGACAAAGTGCCAAGACAAAGAAATGTATCCCAAATGAAAGAACAAGATAAGGCCATGGCAAAAGAGATATAAGTAACATGCCTGATGGAGAATTTAAAGCAACAATCATAAGGATATTCACTGGCCTTAAGAAAAGAATAGAAGACACCAGTGAGAATCAGTGAGATAAAAGACAATAAGAGATGAAGAATTAATAAATGACACTGGAAACAGGCTTGATGCAATGAACAGCAGGCTAGAAGAAGCAGAGAAACAAATTAGTGACCTCAAAGATAAAATAATGGACAATAATAAAGCCAAACAAAAGAGAAAAAAGAATTATGCAACACAAGAATAGATTTAGGAACTTGGTGACTCCATTAAATGTAAAAACATCTGTTTTGTAGGAGTCTCAGAAGAAGAAGAGAGAGGGGAAAAGGAACAAGAAATAATGGCAGAAAAGTTCCCTAATCTGGGGAAGCAAACGGATATCCAAATATAGAAGGCACAGAGAACTCCAATCAGAATCAACAAAAGCAGGCCAACACCAAGAAATACTATAATTCATTTTGCAAAATAAAGTGATAAAGAAAAAAAATCTTAAAAGCAGCAAGACAAAAAAAGTCCTTAACTTACAAGGGAAACCCCATAAGGCTAGCTGGAGATTTCTCAACAGACACCTAGCAAGCCAGAAGTCAGTGGCATGATACAGTCAATGTACTAAATGGAAAAAATCTGCAGCCAAGAATACTCTACCCAACATGGCTATAATTTAGAAGCAGAGATAGAGTTTCTCAGACAAATGAAAACTAAATGAGTTTATAACCCCTAAACCGCCCTACAAGAATTATTAAAGGGGACACTTCCAGGGCAAAGGAGAGATCAAAAGTGATAAAGACAAGAAAGGATCAGAGAAAATCTCTAGAAACAACTGTAAAACGCAATAAATACGCATCTATCAATAATTATTTTAGATGTAAATGGACCAAACACTCCAGTCAAAATAAACAGGGTGTCAAAATGGGTTAAAAAAAACAAGAGCCATCTCTATGCTGCCTACAAGAGACTCATTTTAGACCTAAAGACACTGGCAGATTCAAAGTGAGGGGATGGAAAAACATTTGTCACACAATACTTACATCAGACAAACCAGACCTTTTTTTTGTATCGTTTTTATCTTTTTTCGGTATCAGGATAGTACTGGCCTCATGATTCTGAATGTGTTCCCTCTATTCCAGTATTTATAAGATATCAACAAAGATATATTTTTTTAAATGTTTGGTAAAATTCACCAATGAAACCATGTCTTGGGCTTTTCTTTGTTCAGAGATTTCGGGTTCCCAATTCAACTTTCATTCCTGTTATTGGTGTACGAAGACTTCCTACTTTCTGGATTCAAGATTCATGATTCAATCTTAGTAACTTGTATGTTTTTAGGAATTATCTATTTGTTTTTTTCTAAGTTATCTGATTTGTTAGTATATAATTTTTTATAGTAATCTCTTATGATCTCATCTGTTGTATTATTTTCTCTTTCATTTCTCATTTTGGTTTTTGACTCAAAAATTTTTTTTGCTTAGTTATATAGTTAAAGCACTGCCAATTTTGTTTCTTTTGGTGGAGGGGAACTGGTCATGATTTTCAATGTTATGTTATTATTTATTCTCATCTCTATTTTATTTATTTCTGAATCTTCTTTACTTCCCTCCACTACTAAATTTCAGCTAAGTTTCTTCTTTTTCTGCTTCCCTGAGGTATAATGTTAAGTTGTCTACTTCAACTATTTTTCTTAATACAAATATTTAAAGCATAAATTTCACTCTAATGTCTGCTTTTGCTACATCCCATAGGTTTGACACATAGTGTTTTCTTCTTCTTTTCTTTTGAGACTTATTTTGATTTGCTATCTCATTTCTTATTTGGCCCATTACTTGTGTAGTAGTGTGTTGTTTAATATTTACATTGTGGATTTTCCCACTTTTATTGTGGTCTTTAGTTTTGTACCACTGTGGATAGAAAATATACTTGGTATGATCTCAGTCTCCTTAAATTTGTAGTATTTGTTATGTCTCTTTTTATATTATTTAGCCAGGGGATTCTTCAGTGTGTACTTAAAGAAAAATGTGTATTGAATTTTTCTTGGATGGAATCTTTTATATATATCCTTTAGAACATGTGTTCTGCAGTATGCTTCAAGTAAAAAATGTTCTTGTTAGGAAAAAAAATACCTTTAACTGAGGGTACACATTTAAACTAAAGTATATCAAAGGTGGAGGGGGATGAAACAGGTGATGGGGATTAAGAGTACACTTATCATGATGAGCAATGAGTAATGTTGAGAATTGCTGAATCACTATACTGTATACCTCACACTAATATAATACTGTATGTTAACTACAGTGGAATTTTATAAAAAAAAAAACTTAAAAAATTAAAAATAGAGCGTCCCTATGACCCTGCAATTGCACTACTGGGTATTTACCCCAAAGATACAGATGTAGTGAGAAGAAGAGCCATCTGTACCCCAATGTTTATAGCAGCAATGGCCACGGTCGCCAAACTATGGAAAGAACCAAGATGACCTTCAATGGACAAATGGATAAGGAAGATGTGGTCCATATACACTATGGAGTATTATGCCTCCATCAGAAAGGATGAATACCCAACTTTTGTAGCAACATGGACGGGATTGGCAGAGATGATGCTGAGTGAAATAAGTCAAGCAGAGAGAGTCAATTATCATATGGTTTCACTTATTTGTGGAGCATAACAAATAACATGGAGGACATGGGGAGATGGAGAGAAGGGAGTTGGGGGAAACTGGAAGGGGAGATGAACCATGAGAGACTATGGACTCTGAAAAACAATCTGAGGGTTTTGAAAGGGCAGGGGTGGGAGGCTGGGGGAGCCAGGTGGTGGGTATTATGGAGGGCGCATATTGCATGGAGCACTGGGTGTGGTGCAAAAACAATGAATTCTGTTACGCTAAAAAGAAATAAATAAAAAACATAAATAAATTAAATTAAAAAAATAAAAGCTCACAGAAAAATCACTGTCGTTGTCAGTTTCAATATTAATATCATTGTTTTCTTCTGCTTCAATTTCTCTGGTTAACTGTTCCTCTTCAGCAATAGCACTAGCAATGGCTTCTTCATTGGCCTTTTCTAGACGATCTGCTAGCTCTTCCTTTTTAGCAAGAACTTCTGCCATTGACTGTAAAGTTAAAAATAAACAAAAGAATTATCAGTTGAGTAGAAAGTTATTCTTTCTTTATGTTCTAACGACACATTCAACAGTATACAAAAAAGTAGCATTGATCTGGAATTATAAAATGTGGGGTTCAGTATAGGTTCAACCACTTGCTACCTGTGTGACTTAGAAGCTTCTTAACACCAAAAGCATATTTTGTATTCCACAAAATGGTACAATAATTCATGACTTACCTTCTTTATCAGACCGCTATGTATGAGAAACTGTGAAGTTATACAAATGACAGATATTATTAATTTCAAAGTATGAATCTAGTTTGAATGCCAAAATTCAAAACAGTTGTAGATCAAATATCTTTAAAACAAAAGAAAAATATATAAAGGGAACAAGGAAAGATTTTATTCTGTAATGGTAATGTTACTTTCTGAACATGTATATGTAACTTAAAAATACACATTAGAAAAAAGTATAACATGCAACTAAATCATTAATTAATAAATTCATATGATAAGCTAAAAATGTGTACTAGAAACTCTGAAGTAAACAATGAAATAATAAACAGTTATGACTAATAAGCCAACAAAGGAGATAAAAATGGAATTATCAAGCATAATTAATCCAAAAGAAGAGAGAAAGAGAAGAAAAAGGGGGTGAAAAAGAGGTGAGTCATAGAGAAAACAAATCATACGACAGTATATTTAAAGGAACCATATCAATAATCAATAGAGTGGAATAGTTTAAACACCTTAATTAATAGAGATTGTCAAACGGGATAAAAAGCAAGATCCAAACATATGCTGCCCAAAAGAAACTTAACTGAAATATCAGAATATAAACAAATTACCAGTTAAAGTGCTACAATGCTAACACTAATCAAAAGAAAACTGAAGTATTAATACCAGACTTCAGAGCAAAAATATCAGGAGGGATAAAAAAGGTCATTTCATAACAATAAAAGGTTTAATTCATCAAAAAGACAAAACAAACATAACCATTTATGGACTTAATAACAGAGATTCAAAATACATGAAGCAGAAATGGACTGAACGACAAAAGTAAATAAACTTAATGCAAATGTAAACTGTGGAAAAAGCCAAGATGTCCTTCAACAGACAAATGGATAAAGAAGGTATGGTCCATATATACAATGGAATATTACTCAGCCAGCAGAAAGGATGAATACCCAACTTTCATATCAACATGGACGGGACTGGAGGAGATTATGCTGAGTGAAATAAGTCAAGCAGAGAAAGTCAATTATCATACAGTTTCACTTAACTTGTGGAGCATAAGGAATAACATGGAGGACATTAGAAGAAGGAAAGGAAAAGTGAACTGGGGCAAATGTGGAGCAGGAGATGAAGCATGAGAGACTATGGAGTCTAAGAAATAAACTGAGGGGTTTGGGGGGTGAAGGGATAGATGAGCCTGGTAGAGGGTATTAAGGAGAGTACATATTGCATGGAGCACTGAGTGTGGTGCATAAACAATGAATCTTGGAATACTGAAAAAATTAAATAAAAAAAAAAAAACTTAATGGGAATAAAAAAGGTGCTACCAGTTTGGAAAAGTTTGATAATCCCTCAAAAAGGTGAAACATAAAGTTTCCATATGAGCCAAAAATTCCAAGATATTTACCCTAGAAAAATGAAACCATATATCCACACAGAAACGTATATACAAATATTTAAAGCAGCATAATTTATAACAGCCAAAAAAACAGAGACAGCCCAAATGCCCTTCAAGTAATGAATGGATAACATGTGGTGTATCCATACAATGGAATATTATTTGGCCACAAAAAAGGAATGAAGGCTAAAACATCAATGAACCTTGAAAACATCATGCCCAGTGAAAAAGGCCAGTCACAAAAGACCACACATTATATTCCACTTCCATGAAATGTTCAGAACATACAAACCTATACAGATAGAAAGCCGTCTGTGGTTATCTAGGGTTGGAAGGATGGAGTGAAAGGGAGTGACTGCTAATGGGTATTGGGTTTCTTTCTGTAGTGATGAAAGTGCCCTAAAACTGATCATGGTGATTGTTGCACAACTCTGTGAATATGCTGAAAAATATCGAATTGTAAAATTTAACTGGGTAAACTGTATGCTATGTACATTTTACCTCAATAAAGTTGTATTTAAAAAAAGAAACAGTTTCACAGTTATATTCAGAGATTTTAATATCTCTTTCTCAACTGATAGAACATGTATTGAAAACTGGCATGGATCTAAGAGACCTGAACAATACTCTCAACAAAACTGACCTCTAGGTATCTTTGTAGGAGAAATGAAAGCGTATGTTCAAAACAAAGACAAACGTTCATGGTGCCATTTTTCATAACATAGAAACTGGACTCAAACATCTGTCCACAAGTGAATGGATGGATGAACATTCTGTGTGGATGAATATACTGTGTTATACGCATACAGTAGAATACTTCTAAAGACAGTAAAAAGAATGAACTATTAGTACACAAAACCACATGGATGAACCTTAAAATAATTATGCTGAGTAAAAGAAGCCAAACAAAAGATTATATTACTCTATTTACATAAAGTTTTGAAAATACCAATCACTATATAATGACAGCAGAACAGTGATGACCTGGGAAGGAAATACTGGGAAGGACAGAAAGGAGGGATTACTAAGGGAAATCTGAAAACTTTCAGAGGAAATCAGTATGTTCATTTTCTTGGTTGTAGTGATGCTTTTATAGGTATAAACACATCAAAATTTTAATAATTTGTATATTTTAGATACCCGAAGTTTACTGAAAATCAATTATACTTCAATAGAGGTATTAAAATATGCAAATGCTTGAGCCCCAACTTATAACTGAATTGGTTTAGAGTGCAGAAGGGCACTGGTATCTTTATTAATGCTTTCTCCTCCCTCCCCAACTTCTATCTACTCTCTTGATAATCTGTCCCACCAAAACACAAAAGATTGCTTCTGGGGAATAAAATGGGAGGGGGAGGGAGTTTAGATGAGAGACTAATTCTTTGCACTATAAGCTTCTTCTCTATAAACCCTAGATTATTATACAAACTGACTGTTGTTAATGTGCAACAAAGACCTTACAACTTAAGAACAATTTAAAAATCCAAATGTTAAAGTTGAATATATATAACTTTGCAGAAAGTTCTCACATGAGCCTATTTGCTCTCCCAATTTTATTTTCCCCATATGTACATTTCTATTTAGTCTCTGAAGATCTGAAAAGACTTTAATGTAGAAGTACAGCTTATGGATGAAATAATGATTCAATTATTCATATACAACTTTTAGTATTTTCACACTGTGAAATTCAAATAAATACCTACATGTATCACTTTTTTAATTTCCAAATTTTCATTAAAATCAATTAAACAAGATGGAATTGGGAGGGAGACAAACCATAAGTGACTCTTAATCTCACAAAACAAACTGAGGGTTGCTGGGGGGAGGGAGGTTGGGAGAAGGGGGTGGGATTATGGACATTGGGGAGGGTATGTGCTTTGGTGAGTGCTGTGAAGTGTGTAAACCTGGTGATTCACAGACCTGTACCCCTGGGGATAAAAATATATGTTTATAAAAAATAAAAAATTTAAAATTAAAAAAAAAAATTTCAAATTTTAGTAAATCTAAAAACACAGATCCATTGTTAGCTAGGTTTTATATTACCACATTTTTACAATAGTGGCAACAGTTGACCTTAAAGTAGAAAGGTTCTAAGTCATTTTTTACCAAAATTTCTGTTAAATGAGACAGCTGCAGAGTTTTACCTTTAACCAGCTATATGATGATACTTATTAAGAAAGAAAACAGTTCTCTCATCACTGCAGCAATTCTCTATAATCCCCCACTGAGAACCTAAACAAAGAGGTACATCTAGAGCAAGCCAAAGACTTATCTCTGCCAAGACAAATCAAAATCAAAATTTTTTTTAAATCTTAGTTTAATTAAAATTCCTCTAACAACTCTAAAAATAGATGAAGAGTCATATATAAAGCAGACTACATAAAATATATAAATCTGATTCTTAAAATAACCAAGAGTTTTTAATATTCTACCACAAGCTTATTTACATATGTGATCAAAATAAAATGGATTAAGGAAGAATTTTTAAATACTTTTTTAATGCTTATATAAGTATGGGATCTTTTCCTCTTGAAATATGATTCTCACAAAATAAGTAACAATATGGTATCTAGCTGTGAATATAAAAAATATAAAAGTGATCAACTTCTAGCCCATACATTGTCTAGTATTTATATGGTCACAATTATATTCAACCTTTAAAAACAGTCACACTGAAAAAGCCAAGTTAAAATACAATTTGCTCTTTATTCCTTATTTTAAATTTTTAAATGTTTTTCTTATTACTATAACCCTTATTTTTCTCTTAACCCTCAAGTTTCATCTACATCTAATGTTATTATGTCCAAAAAATGTATAATTTGGTCTAATACCATATGTTGATAGCATCTTTCAGCATGATGAGGCCTTAAGTTTTGAAGAAAACGATAGTATTATAATTGCTATCTAAAAAATAAAATTTGAGTAAGTTTTCTCAACAACTGTTTATATGTGCCTACTTCTTTTGAAAGTCAGTTTTAAATTAGAATGATCCATTCTGGATTATCCTCTGGTCAAGTATCTTAATTCTAAAGTTGGAAACAGAAAGACATGAAGATAAATAAGTAGTCATCCAAATACATAAACTTCTAATTCCAAATCAACACATTTTAAAATTTCCACAACAGAAATGGTAAGTAAATTTCATCTTAAAGACCAACTCCAAGCAAATGATAGAAGCTGGAGAATTTTTAAAAGTGCAGTAGGCAGCATTTCCCATCCATCAGAGTGCTAGATGTTGCATGGAAGACTTTATTGTTACTGGTTTCATTTCTTAATGCCAGACTAAGGAACACTTGATCAGATCACAAACTGAATGATTTTAGCAATAGTTATTTAACTTGGACAGTCTCATTTTCCTCCTCTACAGAACAAGAAGAATCTTAACTATATTAAAAGCTTGCTATAAGAATAAAGTGTTAAGCTGAAATAACATATATAAAATGCTTTATAAACTGTAAAATAACACACAACACAATTTATTATTACTAGGGTTTATTCCCTTTTAATATATTTACTCATAATTCTGATAAGTTGTTCTTACCAAGTTAGCAGCACTCACATTTGAAATATCTGAAGGATCCATTTCAGTTTCTATCCCTGCTTTTTCTGCTGAAAATACGTCATTTGCTTGCAAAGGAGGTGTGTCAGCTTGCTGAGTAATTGAAACACACTCTGTATCAATATGAACAGCAGGTATTTCAGAAGTTCTCACAGAACTGTCTTGTAAAGTACTACTGCCAGAGTTCTTGACATCATCCAACGTACTCACTGTGAACTAACAAAACACATTTGCAGAATGACTCAGAGATAATAAAAAATTCTCACAAACTACTCCGTTCTAGAAAAACTGATTTTACTAAACCTATCAACTAAAGCAGCAGTTGACTAGCCGACAGATGACCCATTCATCTTTTTTATAAGTTTCAAGTTTAAAAAAAGAAAAAAAAATTAAGCAGCCACAAATTTTATTTGCACACCTACTATGTATATAGGGCACTGTCTGAAATGCTTTATGAAATTAAGCTATATTATAATTACATTTTTTTAGTAATGATTCTTGATGAGTATTTTATATAGCTCACAAAGGAAATTCCAGTTGGAAGTATGATACTTTGTCTTATATTCAAATAACTAAAGATATTTATGTGGTTTTTCCAAAGGTTGTCTGCCGAATATCAAATGAAGGCACTTTTCACCAAAATATACACTTTGAGGGCATTTTATTCAAAACATGACACTTGCTCTCTTTAAATAACATTAACAAACCTTAAAGTATCTTTCATGTAAAACCACAATGGTACACAATACCAATTCTCAGATTTAAAGAGAAATATACCATAAAAACTATAGTATATCATAGCATGAATTCTCACTACTTATGTAATTCCTATCTAGATTTCCATATCCTCCTCATTAGCCTTTAGGAATACTTAACACATTAAACCATTTAAATCAAATAAAATACTGTCTTAGGCCAAATACATATCCATTTTTTTTAACTTTCCAATTTAGTAAAAAGAAACAAGTTTTTATTTTCATATTATAACAGAGCATAGAAGAATGCTGCTGTGTTTTCCAATTATATTCAGAGTAATGAGCTCCAGGTAGAACTAAAATCTAAAATTATGAATTTAAAATCCACTAACATCACTATTTAAACATTAGATAAATACGGCAGTGGCTATAAAACTCCAGTTTGGTTAATTATTTATATAAATATTAAACTTTGTCAAGTCTTATAAACTACTTTAAAAATTCTATTGGTCGGGACGCCTGGGTGGCTCAGTTGGTTGGACGACTGCCTTCAGCTCAGGTCATGATCCTGGAGTCCCGGGATCGAGTCCCGCATCGGACTCCCAGCTCCATGGGGAGTCTGCTTCTCTCTCTGACCTTCTCCTCTCTCACCTTCTCACTCTCTCTCTCTCAAGTAAATAAAAAAATAAAAATCTTTAATAAAAATTCTATTGGTCAAAACTTAGAGTGTCTCTAAGTGTTGATTTTAATATAAGTATTATTTAAGTTGTATCACATTGTTTATATTACTATCAACATTATCTATACATTAGTCACCATAGTTTATAATCTTCTTGGCAATATTTACATTAGCATTACTGATGTTTACAATATAGTCAACCCTGCATATTAAAAAATCAGTATCATTTATACAACAAAATCAAAGCTAAACTATAAAGTAATGTTTAAAAATACATAAATATGCTAATTCCATTTTTAGAACAACAGTGGAAAAATTCTATCAATTAGCTTGGATACCAATAGCAATGAACTTTTTATATTGAAATATTTTAGCAATACTTTAATTACTCAAAAGCTATATGTAAGGATTATTCCTAAAATCCCAAATCATGTAAGCTTATTCATTACACAAAACCAATGTAATTATTGTATTGTTAAATTTTATGACTAAAATAAATGTTAGCAAAAATGCTAGGTGTTAATGTTAAGTGATTTCTTTTTCTGTTGTCTTTGTTCTTACTGGTTTTCCTCATTCTCCTTTCTTTACTGGACAAAATGACAAGATGGAAAAATTCACATGAAAAGAAAGAAAAGGAGGCAGTACTCACCGCCAGGGATTTAGTCAATAAGGATATAAGTAAGATGTCTGAACTGAATTTAAAACGACTATAAAGATACTAGCTGGGCTTGAAAAAAGCATAGAAGACACTAGAGAATCTCTTACTGTAGAGATAAAAGAACTAAAATCTACTCAGGATGAGATTAAAAATGCTATTACCAAGATGCAGTCCCAAGCAGAGGTCATAAAAATGAGGATGAACAAAGCTGAACTATATGTTAAGTGATTAAAAAAGATTTCTTGGGGCACCTGGATGGCTCAGAGGGTTAAGTGACTCTTGATCTTGCTTCAGTCATGATCTCAGCATGAAATCAAGCCCTATGTAGGGCTCTGTGCTCAGCAGGGAGTCTGCTTGAGATTCTCTCTCCTTCTCTTTCTGCCCCTCCCCCGCCTCGCACAGTCTCACTCTAATAAATAAATAAATCTTAAAAAAAAAAAAAAGACAAAACCAAATTTTAAAAAGAGAAACTTCATCAAGTTTAACATTAAAAGCTTCTTAAAGGTATACCCCCAAAAAAGTACTGATTATTTTCTATGTGTTTAGGACTCTGCTCCATAATGTGGGAAATTAAAAGGCAACATAAGATACTGCTCACAAGGAGCTTCCAATCTCACATGGGCATATATACATTAAGGAGTTACAGAACATCAGGAACAATGTACAAGTAAGAGCCATTATCATCATTAAGAAGAAAAACATGGAAGTTGAGTAAAGTTTCCAGTAACAATAAATATACTAGAGGTAAAGAAAGAAAACATTAAAAACCGGACATTATTCTAAACTGAGAAATATTATGACTATTTTACAACTCTTCTACTTAGCCCCTGTGTCATCCATAAAGTACAATTTAAAATAAATTTAAATAAATAAAGTACATATTAAAATACAATATCTCCTGTATTTCATTTTACATAAAATTATACTAATTGAACATGAATATTTATATAAAAAAAACCTGAAAAATTCATTCCTTCATCAAATAAGTAAAATAAATTTCAAATGGACTAATAGCACAAATACCGAAAACAACAGCTCTAAAGAACTGTATTAAATATCAGCAAATTATTCTACACTTGGATTACAGGACATAAAAGGAGAGCAAGTCCAAAAAGATCTTTACTTTCATCATTATTTTTAATAATACTTCAAATGAAGCAGAAGGATGCCACTTAAAACAAAAAATCAACAATCTGGGACCCCTGGGTGGCTCAGTTGGTTAAGCAGCTGCCTTCGGCTCAGGTCATGATCCCAGCGTCCTGGGATCGAGTCCCGAATCGGGCTCCTTGCTCGTCAGGGAGCCTGCTTCTCCCTCTGCCTCTGCCTGCCATTCTGTCTGCCTGTGCTCGCTCTCTCTCTCTCTCTGATAAATAAATAAAATCTTTAAAAAAAAAAAAATCAACAATCTTGGGCAAATTAATATCATATGCCTCTAGATGCCCTCTCATAGCAATCGCTTTATTTCTGTCAAAAATACATAAGCTAACTTGGATAATGAACTAACTGAAAGACATTCTACAAAAAAAGAAATGCAATGTATTCTTCAAAAACATTAACAGTGAAAGACAAAAATAAAAACTGCCCTAGGTGAAAGATGTTTAAAAAACAACAACAACAACAACAAAGCTAAATACAATGAGTGATTTAGACATTGGATCATGGCTAAGGGAAAAAATTCTATAAGGAAATCACTGGGACACAAATATGAGTTATAAATTAAATGAAAACACTATACAGATGCCAAATTCCCTGAATTTTACAATTAAAATGGTTAAGAGTTTCTTTATTCCTTGGAGATATATCCTATATTTAAAGGTGAATAATTATGATGTTTGCATTTTATTCTCAACTGTTCAACATACAATCTGTGTTTGTGATGCATCGATACAGAAAGAAAAGAAAAAAATGAGGTAAATTTTAATCTGTGAATCTAGGTAAAGGGGGTATAGCAGGGTTCATTGTTCATTCATGCAACTTTCCTGGAGATCTGAAATATATCACAATAAAAAGTTAAGTAGGAAAATAAGACATTCCAGCATAGACATATCCTTTATAAAAAGGCAGTAAAAGGATTTGCAGAATGTACTACCTGGGTTCTTTCAGCAAGAGGATGGTCACAAGAGTGTAAGGAGTCTTTGGACCGAAATTCTATAGTATTAGAAAGTCCATCTCCAGCAAATTCACCTTTCTGTATGCTTTCGTCAGGTAAAAGATGTATATTTTCTTTATCACTGTCATCCTTTGACCTTAATGTTTCTGTTGCTACTGAAACTTTTGTCATCACTGCTGTTGATCGTGAACGAACAGGCCTTCCTCTTTGAACAGTCTCCCATCCTTCAGCATCTTTCCGTTCTATGCAATTGAGGGAAGGAAATAAGTCAAGATTTATTTAGATGATATTTTCAAAAATCTATAAAATAAAAACATTTCCAATCTAATTCCCACTAAATGTAACTAATATACAAACAGGACACTAATTTCATGCAAGGCATAATGTGTGTGGGTATGTGCATGTGTAGCGTCTAATACAACTACACTGTGGGGTAGGTATAGTTTTCTCTATTTTACAAATGACAAAACTGAGATTCAGATTAAGACTGCCATAAGGCCACAGAATCAGAAAGTAGTAATAAGCATTTATATAGTGTGTACCATGAGACTGATGCACTACCAACTGTGCTAATGAGGTACCTGATACAGTGTATACTATATGCTAATACTGTTCCAAGTGTTTTACACAGAATAACTCTTAATCTTCACAACAACCCTGTAATACCAGTACCATCACCCCACATTTTTTTAATTATTTTTAAAGATTTTATTTACTTATTTGTCAGAGAGA
Source organism: Mustela erminea (assembly GCF_009829155.1). Lineage (NCBI taxonomy): Eukaryota > Metazoa > Chordata > Mammalia > Carnivora > Mustelidae > Mustela > Mustela erminea. The sequence goes on from NC_045618.1 coordinate 29,314,387, forward strand.
GTAGAGAGGGAAAACAAGCAGGGAAAGATCCAGGCAGAGGGAGAAGCAGGCTCCCTGTGGAGCAAGGAGCCCAATATGGGACTTGATGCCAGAGCATGACCTGAGCTGAAGGCAGATGTTCAACCCACTGAGCCACCCAGGCGTCCCGTATCATCCCAAGTTTATCATTGATAAAATCTATTATTGTCATTTCATTTATCCCTTTGTCATTCAGAAAAATGATACGAAGAGAGATTAAGTAATTTCCCAAGGTCACATGCCCAGGAAAGGTAAAGCCAAGATGTAGCAGGAACTGGAGTTGCTTATCACTTGACCTTTTCCCCCACCCCTACGCTCAGTGTGGCCCAGTAGGAAGATGAACCTCCATATCCACTGAGCAGCAATGAGACTGAATGAAGCAGTGCAAGTCAGAACTGAAAACAGTGGTCCTCCCTAACCCCAGGGTCAGCGGGACCCAATGGAAGCACAGCCTCCACTTCCATTCAGCATCAAAGGCAGAGTGTGAAATAGGGACTAGTCAACATTCTGTTCTCCCCCTTCACCAGTATCAGCAGATCCCTATAGAAAGCTGAGCTCCCACTAGACCAACATTAATGTAACAAAATGAAGTGCTGGAGGGCAGGTTTACTTGGCACATGGATCTCCCTTCCCCTTGCCAAGGAGGGAACCTAAGAATCCACCTCACCATACAGCAACAAGATGGCATGAGTTGTCCTCCCTTCAATCACAAACACATATTGTATACTAAACATTTCCTTCCTTCCTGGCTCAGTGGGCCCCAAAGAAGAGATGAGCTTATACAACCAGGAGGAGCCAAGGAGATGGTAAAATGTGGTGTATCAGTTTTCCTGGGAAAGTGTCATTGAGAACAAGAACAGAGTCTCAGGGACCTGTGGGCCAATTATAAAAGAGGTAACATGTGTCACTGGAGTCCCCGAAAGAGAGGAAAGAGAGTGTAGAAGAAGTATTTGAAGAAAGAAAGGCTGAAAACTAGCCAAACTTAGTGAAAGACATAAACTACGGAATCAAGAAATTGGGAAATGTATCCTCCCCAAATCCAGGCTAAGACACATCATAATTAAACAACTGGGGCGGGGGGGAGAAAGAAAGAAAGAAAAAATTATTGAAAGCAGCCACAGGGAAAAATATATTATCCAAAGAGTAACATAAATTCTAATGGCAGCAGATTTCACCTCTGAAATACTGCTGGCTAGGAGGAAGTGACATGTTTTTCAGGGACTGAAAGAGCTATCAATTGCAAATTCTATATCCAGTTAAAATATCCCTCAGGAATGAAGAATAAATAAAGGCATTCTTAGATGAAGGAAAAACTGAAAGAACATATCAATAGTAAACCTCCCATTGAAGAATGGCTAAAGGAAGCTCCCTAAAGAAAAATAATAAGACAAGAAGGTTTAAAAAAAAAACAAACAAAAATAAAACACTGCAATGAGTAAAACTGGAGGTAAATAAACTATTCTTCTCACTCTCTTGAATCACATTTGAAAGTAAAACAAAAAATTAGGGAGGGCACGTATTGCATGGAGCATTGGGTGTGGTGCAAAAACAATGAATACTGTTATGCTGAAAAGAAATAAAAAAATTAAAATACCATTTAATATAGGAAACAATATGATTAAGGCAATTACACATAGAAGTTGAGAGAATAAAGGGAAACAATTAGGTTTCTACATTTCATTCATGGTGGTAAACATCAAAGCCAATAGAGTATGATAATTTACATATGTACAATGTAATACCTAAGGAAACAACTATTTAAAAAAACTGAACAAATCAATATACTCCAAAACACTATAAATAAGTCAATATGGAATCATAAAAAAAGTTACTGATAAGAAAGCCAAAAAAGGGAAACAATGGAAAGAGAAACAGAGACAAGAGAAAAACAGTAAAATGACAGGCCTATATCCTACCCTAACATACCAATAATTACCTTAATTATAAAATGTCTAAATATACCAAATGATAAAGACTGGCACAGTATATTAACAAGACAGTAAACAACATGTGTTGGAGAGGATGTGGAGAAAGGGGAACCCTCTTATACTGTTGGTGGGAATGGAAGTTGGTATAGCAATTTTGGAAAACTGGAGATTCCTTTAATTCCTTAATTAAAAATAGAGCTTCCTTGTGACCCTGTAATTGTACTATTGGGTATTTACCCCAAAGATACTGATGTAGTGAAAAGAAGGGCCATCTGTAACCCAATGTTCATAGCTGTAATGGCCACAGTCACCAAACTGTGGAAAGAACCAAGATGCCCTTCAATGGATGAATGAATAAAGAAGATATGGTCCATATATACAATGGAGTATTATGCCTCCATCAGGAAGGATGACTACTCAACTTTGGTATCAACATAGAAGGGACTGGAAGAGATTATGCTGAATGAAATAAGTCAAGCAGAGAGAGAGTCAGTTATCATATGGTTTCACTTACTTGTGGAGCATAAGGAATAACACAGAGGACATTGGGAGATGGAGGTGAGTTGGGGGAAATTGGAGGGGGAGACAAACCATGAGAGACTGGACTCTGAGAAACAGAGGGTTTTGGAGGGGAGGGGAGTGAGAAGATTGGGTGAGTCTGGTGGTGGGTATTATGGAGGGCACGTATTGCATGGAGCACTGGGTGTGGTTCATAAACAATGAATTCTGGAACACTGTAAAGAAATGAAATAAAATAAAAATAAAATGAAAAAATTAAAAATAAAAATACAATTGAGTTTTATGTTTCTATAAGAAACTCACTTAAATATAAGGTCTTAGGTAAATTCAAAGTGAAAGTATGGAAAAAGTATTCAAATATTAATTAGGAAAGCAGGAATTGTTTTTTTTTTTTTAAAGATTTTATTTATTTATTTGACAGAGAGAAATCACAAGTAGATGGAGAGGCAGGCAGAGAGAGAGAGAGGGAAGCAGGCTCCCTGCTGAGCAGAGAGCCCGATGCGGGACTAGATCCCAGGACCCTGAGATCATGACCTGAGCCGAAGGCAGCGGCTTAACCCACTGAGCCACCCAGGCGCCCAGGAATTGTTATATTAATATGAGATATAGTAGACTTCAGAGCAAAGAAAACCACTAAAGAAATAAAGACATTCTATAATGATAAAAGCATTCCACAATGAAGATATACATCCCTAAATACATACACCAAACAAACTCAAGATACACAGGAGAATAAAATGATAAGGCTGAAAGGAAAAAGAGAAGAATCTACAACTATACCTGGGGACTTCTAACTCACTCTGAGGAACTGACAGAACTAGATACAACCAACTTGAAATAATAGCATATACAGAACAGTCTACTCAACAACATTAAAAACAAACAAAAAAACAAAAAATATATACAGAACATTCAGTATGATAGACCATATTCATTCTATAAAATAAACTGGAAAGACCAATTCTACAGTAAATACAAAATACCAAAACTGAACCAAGATGAAACAGACTATCTGAATAGTCTTATAATTATTATACAAACTGAACTTGTACTTTAAAATCTCCCTCACAATATTTCTATCCCCAGAAGGTTTCTCTAACAAATTCTGAACAACACTTTATTTTAAAGATCTTATTTATTTATTTGACAGAGATCACAAGTAGGCAGAGAGGCAGGTAGAGAGAGAGGAAGGGAAGCATGTTCCCCGCCGAGCAGAGAGCCCAATGTGGGGCTCAATCCCAGGACCCTGGGATCATGACCCGAGCTGAAGGCAGAGGCTTTAACCCACTGAGCCAACCAGGCACCCCTACACAACACTTTTAAAAGGATGAAAACTAATTTTAGACAAACACTAATTTTTATTCCAGAAAATAGGAGAGGAAAGAATACTCCCCCAAGTTATAAGGTCAGTTTTACCTCGATAGAAAAACACATAAAGACAGTACATTAAAAAAAAAAAACAACAACTAACAATATTTCTCATGAACTTAAATATAAAAATCATCAACAAAATAATAGCATATCAAAACTAGCAATGTATACAAAGAATTACAAACCATGATCAAGTGGAATTAATTTCAGGAATGCAAACCTGGTTCAACATTAAAAAAAATCAATGCAATCCACTACTGGTCAGCAGACTAAACAAGGAAAATCATATGATCTTATCAACTGATACAGAAAAAGTACTTCACAAAATCTAATACCCACTCAAGAGAAAAACGCATTAAACTATAATATAGGGGAACTTACTCAACTTGATAAAAAATATCTACAAAAAACCTATAGCTAGGGGCACCTGGGTGGCTCTACCAGTTAAGCATCTGCCTTCCTTCAGTTCAGGTCATGATCTCAGGGTCCTGGTATTGAGTCCTGCATCAGCATCCCTGCTCAGCAGGAGTCTACTTCTCTCTCTCCTTCTGCCCCTATCCCCTGCTCATGCTTTCTCTCTCAAATGAATAAATAAAATCTTAAAAAAAAAAAAAAAGGAACACCTGGGTGGTTCAGTCATTAAGCATCTGCCTTCAGCTCAGGTCATGTTCCCAGAGTCCTGGGATTGAGCCCTGCATCCATCCGCATCAGGCTCCCTGCTCAGCAGGAAGCCTGCTTTCCCTCTCCCACTCCCCTTGCTTGTGTTCCTCCTCTCGCTGTCTCTCTCTCTAGCTGCCAAATAAATAAATAAAATCTTAAAATAAGTAAGTAAGTAAGTAAATAAAGCAAAAGAAGAAATAAAACTGTCCTTAATTTCAGATGGTATGATGGTCTACATAGAAAATCCCAGGGAATACACATAAAAATTCCAGAATTATTACATAAATTCAGTAGACTTGTAGGATATAGGTCAACACACAAATCCATCACATTTGCATATACTAACATTGAACATGTGAAAATTAAAATTTAAAACAATTTACAACAACACCGGGGTGCCCAGCTGGCTCACTCAGTTAAGCATCTCCTTCAGCTCAGGTCATGATCCCAAAGTCCTGGGATCCAGCCCTACATCTGGCTCCGTGCTCATTGGGCAATACCCTCTTCCCTCTCCCCTTACTCCTCTCCCAATTTTGCTCTCTCTCTCTCTCAAGTAAATAAAATCTGGAAAAAAAAAAAAAAACCCAAAACCTTACAATTACACTGAAGAAAATAAAATAGTAATACATTTAGCAAAAAAGGTACAGTATATGTTACAAAATTACAAAAGACTGATTAAAAAAAAGACCTAATAAATGAAAAGTCATATCACATGTATTAGAAAATAAATGTTGAGTAGAAAATTCAACTTAGTAAAAATGTTGGTTCCTCTAAAATGATCAACAGCTATAATGCAATTTCTATCAAAATCCCACTAACAGAGACAAGATGGCGGGGAAGTAGGAGGAGGCACCCTTTCAGCCCATACCCTAAAGTGAGTTGATTACCTTTCAAAGAACTCCGATCACCCACGAAATCAGCCTGAGATCAGAATTATACACGTCCGGATCTCTACCGAAGCAGAAGACACCAGTGGGCAGGTAAAGCAGAGTGGGAAAGTTGGACTGATATCAGAAGATAAACAAAAGGGGGAGGGAGCCACCAGAAGCACCCATTGGAAAGTAATATCCCAATACGAGAGTGCCCTGTGCCTGGGGACCAGCATTAACTCGGGAGTCTGGTAGAAAGCACTCAAAAAGAGCAAAGGATCACCGGGGGTAAATTGCAGGAATCGGGGTGTTAGGGTCAGGGGCTTAAGTCCCCAGACCCAGGACAGCCACCCCTGGCGCAGAGCCAGAGAGAGTGCGGCAGAGAAACCAGGTCTCCGTCCCTGAACCACTAGCCCACCTGAGAGTGCGTGGCTCCCGTGAGGGGCTGGAAGCCTCGCCAGCCAACAGAAGCACAGCCTTTTTGCAGTCCCCACAGGAGTGCCTTGCCATGCCATCAGAGTCTGAGTCGTGCCCCGCGCCCTCCCCTGAGAGAGGTGCACACAGGCGCCAGCCAGGTGCTCTCGGACCAGAAAGACCAGGCACTCCCAGCCCGGGCCAGTGGGAAAATCTCAGTGTGCTATCGCTGCTTGGAACTTCTCTGGCAGTCTGGAGCTGCCCAGACAGCCACCACTGCCATGGTTTTGGGTACAAGAAAAAAATCCTGAGTCCCCAGGGACCGCGACTGGGAACCTGCTCTGCCAGTGGCCAAGGGGGGATTTATCTGGGCTCTGCAGCCAGACTGAGGCTTCTCTCTGAGAGGGAGGTCAGGATGCAGTTTGCTTTCCTCTAAACCTACAAAAACCATCAAAAGCGGTCAAGGTGAGAGAGAAAAACAAAAGTGAACAAATATAAAAACTCCAGAGAACAAAAGCCTGAAAAAACCAGTTTCCTCAGAGCCCACCCCTTTGAGGGGGGGCAGGAGGACTTACCTCAGATAACATCATTGACTGAAAACCCCCGTGGCAGGCCCCTCCCCAAGGAAAACCAACCAGGGGGGAAAAAAAAAAAAAAAAAGACGACAAGAGAACAATTACCACTACTTCATAGGACAATTTTTATTATTAATTCGATCCCACTATTCTGGCTCATTTTTTTTTGTATAGATAATTTTTTATTATTATATAGATAATTTTTTAACCTATTTACCGTCACAGTGAGATGTCCAGTACATCAAATTCCATAATAACCTTCTAACCTGAACTTTTTGATACATATACCTGTGTTTTCCTTTGGCATTTCTATTTTTTAAATTTCTTTTTTTTTAATTTTAGTTTAGTTTAGCTTATTCCTCTTTTTAATATTCATTTTCTAATATTCATATAGAGTTAAACTTCAAGGTAATCCCCTTTCCCCAATCAATGCCACCCCTATAGGTAAACCAATTCCTAATCCCCCCTTAACTTAGGAAAGTTGAGTCCTTTAACAAAGATATCAAGATACATCCAGGAAGAATCAAAACAACCTTCCTCACCCACACTGAGAATTTACAACCACTCTCCCATCTTTTTCTTCCACCAGTATTTCTGTGTTTTTGTGTTTATCCTGATAGTATATAAATCTTACACTCAGGGTCTTCCTTTATTTTGACGAGGTTCTTCCTTTATTTGCATATATATATTTTTTTCTCTTGTCATATACTTTTATCAGTCTTTTTGTTTGTCTGTCTGTTTGTATACTTCATAAATCTTACCTTGGGGCCCATTTAGGCTAAACCTTCTCTCTTATCTCACCTTTCTTTCCTGCCTCTCTCCCTCTCTCTTTTTTTCTTTTCCTTTTCTTTTTCCTCTCATTTGGGTGGGGAACCCTGATTGCTCAGAAGCATTCCAGGGTACACCTTAACTGCACCACAGTCGATACACCCAGCTACACCCGTTCAGCCATCTCTCACCAAAATGACTAGGAGGAGGAATGCCCAAAAGAAGAAAAATACAGAGGATGGACCTTCTGCAACAGAACTAACCGCTATCAACATAGACAATATGTCAGAAAGAGAATTCAGGCTAACAATTATCCAAGCAATAGCTAGGTTGGAGAAAGCCATGGGTGACCAAACGGAATTGATTAGGGCTGAACTGAAAACGACCAGAGATCATGTTTTCAATATTAGGGAAGAGCTGAAAGCTACCAGGGATGAGCTTCACAATGCTCTCAATGAGATCCAATCTAATCTAAATTCTCTCAACGCTAGAGTAACTGAGACAGAAGATAGAATTAGTGATCTGGAGGACAAACATAGAGAGAAAGGATCAGGAGGAAGCCTGGAACAAACAGCTTAGAAGCCACGAAAACAGAATCAGGGAAATAAATGATGCCATGAAACGTTCCAACGTCAGAATTATTGGAATCCCTGAAAGGGGGGAGAAAGAAAGAAGTCCAAAAGATATAGTGGAACAAGTTCTTCATGAAAATTTTCCGAATCTCGTGAATGGAACCAGTGTTCATGTACTAGAGGCCGAATGGTTTCCCCCCAAGATTACAGATTCTCGAAAGTCCTCGAGACACCTAATAGTAAGAATGAAGAATTATAATTGTAGGAAGAACCTCTTGAAAGCACCTAGGACAAAGAAGATCCTTACATACAGAGGAAAGCTTATCAGAATAACGTCAGACCTGTCCACAGAGACCTGGCAAGCCAGAAAGGGCTGGCAAGATATATTCAGGGCACTGAATGAGAAGAACATGCAGCCAAGAATACTTTATCCAGCAAGACTGACATTCAAAATGGATGGAGAGATAAAGAGTTTCCAGGACTGGCAAGGCTTAAAAGACTACGCAACCACCAAGCCGATACTGCAGGAAATATTAAGGGGGCTTCTTTAAAGGAGGAAAAAGCCCAAGAATAGCATTGAACAGAAATATAGAGACAATCTACAGAAAGAAAGACTTCAAAGGTAACACGATGTCAATAAAAACGTATCTATCAATAATCACCCTCAATGTGAATGGCCTAAATGCGCCCATAAAACAGCACAGGGTTGCAGATTGGATAAAATGACAGGACCCATCCATGTGTTGTCTGCAAGAGACCCATTTTGAACCTAAAGATACACCCAGACTGAAAGTGAAGGGATGGAGTAGCATCTTTCATGCCAATGGGCCTCAAAAGAAGGCTGGGGTAGCGATTCTCATATCAGACAAATTAGATTTTAAACTAAAGACTGTAGTCAGAGATACGGAAGGACACTACATCATTCTTAAAGGGACTATCCACCAAGATGCTCTAACAATTGTAAATATCTATACCCCCAATATGGGAGCAGCCAATTATGTAAGAAAACTGTTAATCAATATAAAGAGTCATATTGATACGAATACACTAATCGTTCGAGATCTTAACACGCCTATCTCAGAAATAGACCATCGAAGTAGAAAATCAATAAAGAAACAAGAGCATTGAATGACACACTGGACTAGATGGACCTCATAGATATATACGGAACATTCCACCCTAAAACAACAGAATACTCATTCTTCTCAAGTGCACATGGAACTTTCTACAGAATAGAACACATACTGTGTCACAAATCAGGACTCAACCAATACCAAAAGACTGAGATTATTCCCTGCACATTCTCAGATCACAACGCTTTGAAACTGAAGCTCAATCACAAGGAAAAGTTCCGAAGGAACTCAAACACCTGGAAGCTAAAGACCACCTTGCTTAAGAATGCTTGGATCAACCAGGAGATCAATGAGGAACTGAAACAATTTATGGAAACCAATGAGAATGAAGACACTTCAATTCAAAACCTATGGGATACAGCAAAGGCGGTCCTAAGGGGGAAATACATAGCCATCCAAGCCTCCCTCAAAAAAATTAAAAAATCCAGAACACAGCAGCTGTCTCTACACCTTAAAGAACTGGAGAATCAACAACAAATCAAACCAACTCGACACATAAGAAGGGAAACCATCAAGATTAGAGCTGAGATCGATGAGGTAGAAACCAGAGATACAGTAGAAAGTATCAATGAAACTAGAAGCTGGTTCTTTGAAAGAATCAATAAGATCGATAAACCATTGGCCACACTAATCCAAAAGAAAAGACAGAAAGCTCAAATTAATAAAATTATGAATGAAAAGGGAGAGATCACAACGAACACCAAGGAAGTAGAAACAATCATCAGAAGTTATTATCAACAGTTATATGCCAATAAGCTAAGCAACCTAGATGAAATGGATGCATTCCTGGAAAACTATAAACTCCCAAAATTGAACCAGGAAGAAATTGACAACCTGAATAGACCAATATCTAGCAACGAGATTGAAGCGGTGATCAAAAACCTCCCAAAAAACAAGAGCCCAGGACCTGATGGATTCCCCGGAGAATTCTACCAAACTTTCAAAGAAGAAATAACACCTATTCTCCTGAAGCTGTTTCAAAAAATTGAAGCAGAAGGAAAACTTCCTGATTCTTTCTATGAAGCCAGCATTACCCTGATCCCCAAACCAGGCAAAGACCCTACCAAAAAGGAGAATTTCAGACCAATATCACTGATGAATATGGATGCTAAGATTCTCAACAAGATCCTAGCAAACAGGATCCAACAGCACATGAAAAAGATTATTCACCATGACCAGGTGGGATTCATCCCTGGGCTACAAGGATGGTTCAACATTCGCAAATCAATCAATGTGATCGAACAAATTAGTAAGAGAAGCGAGAAGAACCACATGGTCCTCTCAATTGATGCAGAGAAAACATTTGACAAAATCCAGCATCCGTTCTTGATTAAAACGCTTCAAAGTATAGGGATAGAGGGAACATTACTCAACATCATAAAATCTATCTATGAAAGACCCACAGCAAATATCATCCTCAAAGGGGAAAAAACTGACAGCCTTCCCGTTGAGATCAGGAACACGACAAGGATGCCCACTCTCACCACTCTTGTTCAACATAGTATTAGAAGTCCTAGCAACAGCAATCAGACAACAAAGAGAAATAAAAGGTATCCAAATTGGCAATGAAGAAGTCAAATTCTCTCTCTTCATAGATGACATGATACTTTATATGGAAAACCCCAAAGACTCCACCCCAAACTACTAGAATTCATACAACGATTCAGCAATGTGGCAGGATACAAAGTCAATGTACAGAAACCAGTGGCTTTCTTATAAACTAATAATGAAAATACAGAAAGGGAAATTAGAGAATCGATTCCATTTACTATAGCACCAAGACCCATAAGATACCTGGGAATAAACCTAACCAAGGAGGTAAAGGATCTGTACTCGAGGAACTACAGAACACTCATGAAAGAAATTGAAGAAGACACAAAAAGATGGAAGACCATTCCATGCTCTTGGATCGGAAGAATAAACATTGTTCAAATGTCTATACTGACTAGAGCAATCTATACTTTTAATGCCATTCCGATCAAAATTCTACCGGTATTGTTCAAAGAGCTAGAGCAAATAATCCTAAAATTTGTATGGAATCAGAATAGACCGTGAGTCGCTAAGGAAATGTTGAAAAACAAAAATAAAATGGGGGGCATCACATTACCTGATTTCAAGCTTTACTACAAAGCTGTGATCGCCAAGACAGCATGGTACTGGCATAAAAACAGACACATAGACCAGTGGTACAGAGTAGAGAGCCAGATATGGACCCTCAACTCTATGGTCAAATAATCTTCGACAAAACAGGAAAAAACATACAGTGGAAAAAAGACAGTGGTGCTGGGAAATAATAAAAATAAATGGTGCTGGGAACACTGGGCAGCTATATGTAGAAGAATGAAACTCGATCATTCTCTGACACTGTACACAAAGATAAACTCAAAATGGATAAAAGACCTCAATGTGAGACAGGAATCCATCAGAATCCTAGAGGAGAACATAGGCAGTAATCTCTTCGATATCAGCCACAGCAACTTCTTTCAAGATATGTCTCCAAAGTCAAAGGAAACAAAAGCAAAGATGAACTTTTGGGACTTCATCAAAATCAAAAGCTTCTGCACAGCAAAGGAAACAGTCAAGAAAACAAAGAGGCAACCCACAGAAGGAAAGAAGATATTTACAAATGACAATACAGACAAAAGGTTGATATCCAGGATCTATAATGAACTACTCAAACTCAACACACACAAAACAGGCAATCATATGAAAAATTGGGCAGAAGATATGGACAGACACTTCTCCAATGAAGACATACAAATGGCTATCAGACACATGAAAAAATGTTCATCATCACTAGCCATCAGGGAGATTCAAATTAAAACTACATTGAGATATCACCTTACACCAGTTAGAATGGCCAAAATTAGCAAGACAGGAAACAACATGTGTTGGAGGGGATGTGGAGAAAGGGGAACCCTCTTCCCTCTTACAGGGTTGGTGGGAAGGCAAGTTGGTGCAGCCTCTTTGGAGAACAGTGTGGAGATTCCTCAAGAAATTAAAAATAGAACTTCCCTATGACCCTGCAATTGCACTACTGGGTATTTACCCCAAAGATACGGATGTCGTGAAAAGAAGGGCCATCTGTACCCCAATGTTTATAGCAGCAATGGCCACGGTCACCGAACTGTGCAAAGAACCAAGATGCCCTTCAATGGACAAATGGATAAGGAAGATGTGGTCCATATACACTATGGAGTATTATGCCTCCATCAGAAAGGACGAATACCCAACTTTTGTAGCAACATGGACGGGACTGGAAGAGATTATGCTGAGTGAAATAAGTCAAGCAGAGAGAGTCACTTATCATACAGTTTCACTTATTTGTGGAGCATAACAAATAACATGGAGGACATGGGGAGATGGAGAGGAGAAGGGAGTTGGGGAAATTGGAAGGGGAGGTGAACCACGAGAGACTATGGACTCTGAAAAACAACCTGAGGGTTTTGAAGGGGCGGGGGGTGGGAGGTTGGGGTACCAGGTGGTGGGTATTATAGAGGGCACGGATTGCATGGAGCACTGGGTGTGGTGCAAAAATAATGAATACTGTTATGCTGAAAATAAAAAATAAATTTTAAAAAAGTAAAAAAAAAAATTCCAGTAACATTTTCTTAGATATTAGAGAAGCTTATTCTAAAATTTATATAGAAACACACAAACTAAAATACCTAAAAACAATTTTTAGAGAGAAGAACAAAGTAAAATCAGTCATTCTACTCAATATTAAGTCTACCACAGAGCAAGAGTAATCAAGACAATCAATGAAATAATCAAGTAATCAAGACAGATCAATGAAATAAATACAAAACCCAGAAATACATCCACAAAAATATGCCCAACTGATTTTTGACAAAATTTAAAAAGAATATTTAACAAATGGTGATGGAGCAGTAAGACATCCATAGTCAATATCTAAAACTAAAACTCACACTTCACCCAAAAATTAACTTTTAAGTGTCACCAATTTAAGATGTAAAACTATGAAATCTTTAGGAAAAACAAAACAAAAAAAAAAACTTTCGAGGGGTGCCTGGGTGGCTTAGTGGATTAAAGCCTCTGCCTTTGGCTCAGGACATGATCTTAGGGTCCTGAGATCGAGCCCCGCATCGGGCTCTCTGCTCAGCGGGGAGCCTGCTTCCTTTCCTCTCTCTCTCTACCTGCCTCTCTACCTACTTGTGATCTCTGTCAAATAAATAAAATCTTTAAAAAAAAAAAAAACTTTCAAATGTATGGCTACACAGTGAGTTCTTACACTTGACACTAAAAGCATAATCCATAAACAGAAGGCCTAATGGATCTCATCAAAATTGAAAATATTCCCCCTGCTACAAACTCTGAAGAGAATGAAAAGACAAACAACAGTCCAACAAAGGACTAACATCCAGAATAAACAAATAACACTCAAAATTCAACAGTAATATTACAAACAATACAAGAAGAAAATGCGCCAAAGATGTGAACAAACATCACACTGAAGGTACATGCAAATGACAAAGCACACAAAAGATGTTCAACACCATTAGCCATTAGAGAAGTGCAAATTAAAAACCACAATGAGATATCAAAATATACCTATCAGAATGGCTAAATAAAATATAGTGAAAATACTGACGGGAATCTAGGATTAGAAGGCTGATAAGTAAATGGTATAAGATTTTTTTTTCTTTCCAGTTCTCCTGAGATATAATTGACATATAATATCATATTAGTTTAAGGTGCAATATATTGTTTGATATATGTATATATCAAGAAATCATTACCGAAACAAGTTTAATATCCAGCACCTTATCTAGTTACAAATATTTTTTCTTGAGATAAGAACTTCTAAGTTTACTCTTTTAACAACTCTCAAATATATATACACCACATGTTCTTTATCCAAACGTACTTTAGCTCATGGATCAATGGGCACTTAAACCGCTTCTATGTTTTGACTGCTATAAATAATCTTGCTATGAACAATATTGCTATGAACAAGTACAGGTATCTTTCCAAGATAGTGTTTTCATTTCATTTGGATATATACCCAGAGGTGGCATTGCTGGATCATATGGCAGTTCTATTTTAATTTTTTAAGTATGTATTTTTAAGTATTTTTTTAATTTTTTAAGTTTAAGTTTAAACTCCATACTGTTTTCCATAGTCGCTCTAACAATTTACATTCCCACCAACAATGTCCAAGGTTAAATGTTCTCTTTTCTCCACATTCTCTCCATTTGTTATCTCTTGTCTACTTGATGATAACCATTCCGACAGATGTGAGGTGATATCTCATTGTGGTTTTGATTTTCTTTTCCCTAATGACTCATGATGTTGAAAACCTTCTCAGGTACCTGAGGCCAGCTGGATACCATTTTTGGAAAAATGTCTATTCAAATCCTCTGCCCATTTTTTAAATTACATTGCTTGTATTTTGATACAGAGTTGTATGAGTTCCTTATATATTTTGGATATTAACCCCAATCACATATATGATTTGCAAGTATTTTCTTCCATTCTATAGGTTACCTCTTTATTCTGTTGGTTTACTTTGCTATACAGAGCCCTTTAATTTGATGTAGTCATGCTTACTTTTTGCTTTTGTTGCCTTTGCTTTTGGTGTCAAATACAAAAATTCAATGCCAAGAGATATCTTTTCAAAGTGATGAAAATGTTCTGTAATTGACTGTGTTGTGGTACTACATATGTGTGAATATTTTAAAAATAGATGAATTCTATATTTTAAATAGATGAATTGTATGGCATATGAATTGTATCCTAACAAAGGTGGTATAAAAATTAACAGGAAAAAATTAAAAGGAAAAAGTGGGCTGATTTCTGAGACATATTTCTGAAAAACTGAAAACTTACATCACAGCTGAAAACTACATTTTTTACGGGTATCAAGACCATACCACCAAATGAATCACTAAAGGGAAGGAATTTTATTTAAAGGGGAAAAAATACTTATAATTGCTTGTAACTAGGAATGAATACAGCATCCGTTCCTCATTAAAACTCTTCAAAGTATAGGGATAGAGGAAACATTCCTCAACTTCATAAAATCTACTATGAAAAACCCACAGTGAATATCATTCTCAATGGGGAAAAACTGACAGCCTTCCCTTTGAGATCAGGAACACGTCAAGGATGCCCACTCTTGCCACTGTTGTTCAACATAGTACTAGAAGTCCTAGCAATAGCAATCAGACAACAAAAAGAAATAAAAGGCATTCGAATTGGCAAAGAAGCAGCCAAACACTCTTCGCAGATGACATGATACTTTATGCAGAAAACCCACGAGAGTCCACCCCCAATTTACAAGAACTCATATAGCAATTCAGCAATGTGGGAGGATACAAAATCAATGCATCCATCCATATGCTGTCTACAAGAGACTTATTTTGCACCTAAAAATACCTCGGGATTGAAAGTGAGGGGATTGAGAACCATTTATCATGCCAACAATCCTCAAAAGAAATCTGGGGTAGCAATTCTCTTATCAGACAAATTTGATTTTAAACTAAAGATTGTCGGGGCGCTTGGGTGGCTCAGTGGGTTAAAGCCTCTGCCTTCGGCTCAGGTCATGATCCCAGGATCCTGGGATCGAGCCCCGCATCGGGCTCTCTGCTCAGCGGAGCCTGCTTCTCCCTTTCTCTCTGCCTACTTGTGATCTCTCTCTGTGTCAAATAAATAAATAAAATTTAAAAAATAAATAAATAAAAATAAACTAAAGATTGTAGTAAGAGATGCAGAGGGACACTATATCATAACTAAAGGGCTATCCAACAAGAAGATATAATAATTGTAAATATCTATGTCCCCAATATGGAAGCAGCCAACTATATAAGATGACTATTAACCAAAATAAAGAACCATAAAGAAAATAATACATTAATAGTAGGAGATTTTAACATTCCACTCTCAGCACTGGACAGATCATCTAAGAAGATCAACAAAGAAACAAGAGCTTTGAGGGACACATTGGATCAGAGGAACTTCATAGATATATACAGAACTTTCCAACCTAAAACAACAGAATACTCATTTTTCTTGAATGCACATGGAACATTCTCCAAAACAGACCACATACTGGGTAACAAATCAGGTCTCAACAGATACCAAAAGATGGAGATTATTCCCTGCAAATTTCCATACCACAATGCTTTGAAACTGGAACTCAATCACAAGAAAAAATCTGGAAGGAATTAAAACACTTGGAAGGCAAAAAGCCTTCCAAGTTAGGGTCAACTAGGAAATTAAAGAAGAACTTAAACAATTCATGGAAACCAACGAGAATGAAAACACACTGGTCCAAAATCTATGGCATACTACAAAGGAGGTCCTAGGAGGAAACACATAGCCATCAAAACCTCACTCAAAGTGGAAAAATCCCAAATGCACAAGCTAACCTTAAACCTAAAGGAGCCAGAGAAAAAACAGCATATAAAACCTAAACAAAGCAGGAGAGGAGAAATAATAAAAATGAGAGCAGAGCTCAATGAAATAGAAACCAGAAAAAGACTAGAACAGATCAATGAAACTAGAAGCTTGTTCTTTGAAAGAATTAATTAAGATGGATAAATCTCCGGCCAGACTTATCCAAAATAAAAGAGAAAGAATCCAAATTAACAAAATCATGAATTAAAGGGGAGAAATCACAACTAACACCAAGAAATAGAAACAATTATTAGAAATTATTATCAGCAACTATGTGCCAACAAATTAAGCAACCTGGAAAAAAAGATGCATTTCTAGAAACTTATAAACTACCAAGACTGAAACAGGAAGAAAGAGACAATATGAATAGGCCAATAACCAGTAACGAAATTGAAGCAGTAATCAAAAACCACCCAAAAAAGCAAGAGTCTAGGGCCAGGAGGCTTTCCATGGGAATTCTACCAAACACTAAAAGAAGAAATAATGCCTATTCTTCTGAAGCTGTTTCAAAAAATAGAAACAGAAGGAAAACTTCCAAGCTTGTTCTATGAGGCCAGCATTACCCTGATCTCAAAACCAGGCAAAGATCCCATAAAAAACGACAATTACAGACCAATATCCCTGATGAGCATGAGGCCAAAATACTCAACAAGATCCTAGCCAACAGGATCCAACAGTATGTTAAAAGGATTATCCACGCAACCAGGTGGGGTTTATTCCTGGGTACAAGGATGGCTCAACATTTGCAAACAAATCAACGTGAGAAAGCACATTAATAAAAGAGACAAAAACCATATGATCCTCTCAACTGATGCATATATTTGACAAAATACAGCATCCTTTCCTGATTAAAACTCTTCAGAGTGTAGGGATAGAGACAACATACATTAATAACACAAAAGCTGTTTATGAAAAGCCCAAAGTAAATATCATTCTCAATGGGGAAAAAGTGAGACCGTTTCCCTTAAGACCAGGAACACAACAGGGATGCCCACTCTCACCACTATTGTTCAACACAGAACTAGAAGTCCTAGCATCAGCAGTCAGACAACAAAAAGAAATAAAAGGCATTCAAACTGGAAAAGAAGAAGTCAAATTTTCCCTCTTCACAGATGACATGATAATTTATGTGGAAAACCCAAAACACTCCACCCCCAAATTACTAGAATTCATACAGAAATTCAGCAATGTGGCAGGATACAAAATCAATGCACAGTAATCATTGTTGTGCATTGATCTATATTGATCTATAATCAATATAGAAGGCTTTTCCGTACGCTAACAATGTAACTGTAGAAAGAGAAATTAAGGAATCAATTCCATTCACAATAGCAACAAAAACCATAAGATACCTAGGAATAAACCTAACTAAAGAGGTAAAGGATCTATACTCTAGAAACTACAGAACACCTATGGAAGAAATTGAGGAAGACCCAAAAGATAGAAAAACATGCCATGCTCATGGATTGGAAGAATAAACATCATTAAAATGTTCATCCTGCCCAGAGCAATGTACACTTTCAATGCCATCTCTATTAAAATACCATTGGGATTTTTCAGAAAGCTGGAACAAACAATCCTAAAATTTGTATGGAACCAGAAAAGACCCTGAATTGCCAAGGAAATGATGAAAAAGAGAAACAAAGCTGGGGGCATCACACTGCCTGACTTCAAGCTATATTACAAAGCTCTTATCATCAAGACAGCATGGTATTGGCGCAAAAACAGACACACAGACCAATGGAACAGAATAGAAACTCAAGAAATGGACCCTCAATTCTATGGTCAACTAATCTTAGATAGTCTCTTCAATAAGTGGTACTAGGAAACTTGGACAGTTACAATATAGAAGAATGATACTGGAGCATTCCCTAATAAAACACACAAAGATAAACTCAAAATGGGTGAAAGGCCTCAATGTGAAACAGGAATCTATCAAAATCCAGTACCTCTTCAACATCGACCAGAGTAACTTCTTTCAAGATACGACTCCAAATGCAAGGGAAACAAAACCAAAAATTAACTTGTGGGACTTCACCAAGAAAGCAAGCTTCTGCACAGCAAAGGAAACAGTTGACAAAACTAAGAGGCAGCCCATGAAATGGTAGAAGATATCTGCAAATGACATTACAGATAAAGGGCTGATATCTGAGATCTACAGAGAACTTCTCAAACTCAACACTCAAAAAACTAATAACCCAGTCAAAAAATGGACAGAAGACATGAACAGACACTTCCCCAAAGAAGATATACAAATGGATAACAGACATATGAAATAATGTTCAACATCAACAGCCATTAGGGAAATACAAATCAAAACCATAATGAGACACCACCTTACACCAGTTAGAATGGCAAAAATTAACAAAACAGGAAAAAACAAGTGTTGGCGAGGATTTGGAAAAAGGGGAACACTCTTGTTGGTGGGAATGCAAGCTGGTATAGCCACTCTGGAAAAGAGTATCAAGGTTCCTCAAGATGTTAAGAATAGAGCTACCCTACAATCCAGTCCTCGCCCTACTGGCTATTTACCCCAAAGATACAGATGTAGTGAAAAGAAGGATCACATGCACACCAATGTTCATAGCAAAAATGTCCACAACAGCCAAACCGTGGAAGGAGACAAGATGCCCTTCAACAGACGAATGGATAAAACAGATGTGTTCCATATATACAATGGAATACTACTCAGCCATCAGAAAGGATGAATACACACCACTGGCATCGACATGGATGGAACTGGAGGGGATTATGTTAAGTGAAATAAGTCAAGCAGAGAAAGTCGATTGTCATATGGTTTTACTCATATGTGGAACATAAGCAATAGCACACAGGACCAAAGGGAAGGGAGGGAAATCCAAAGGGGGAGAAATCAGAGAGGGAGATGAACCATGGGAGACTATGGACCCCAGGAAACAATCTGAGGGTTTCAGAGGGGAGGAGGGTGGAGGGAAAGGGTAACAGGGTGATGGGTATCAAGGAGAGCATGTGCTATGTGTTATATTTAACTAATGTTATATTTAACTAATGAATCACTGAACACTACATCTAAAACTAATTATGGGGGTGCTTGGGTGGCTCAGTGGGTTAAAGCCCCTGCCTTTGGCTCAGGTCATGATCCCAGGGTCCTGGGATCAAGCCCCACATTGGGCTCTCTGCTCAGCAGGAAGTCTGCTTCCTCCTCTCTCTCTGCCTGCTTCTCTGCCTACTTGTGATCTCTGTCTGTCAAATAAATAAATAAAATCTTAAAAAAAAAAACTAATTATGTGCTATAGTTAACTGAACATTAAAAAATTAGTAAAATATTGGGCGCCCGGGTGGCTCAGTGGCTTAAGCCGCTGCCTTCGGCTCAGGTCATGATCTCAGGGTCCTGGGATCGAGTCCCGCATCGGGCTCTCTGCTTGGCAGGGAGCCTGCTTCCCTCTCTCTCTCTCTCTCTGCCTGCCTCTCCATCTACTTGTGATTTCTGTCTGTCAAATAAATAAATAAAATCTTTTTTAAAAATTAGTAAAATATTCTATTAATTTATATTTAATATTTAATTAATTTTACAATGTATATTTAAAAATATAAAATCAACCTTTTAAAATCATATGTACAAAAAAAAGAAGTAACTAAATTATGAAATTAAGTTTAACAAAAGATTTCAGTTTCCACTTAATTTAACTGGCTCACCCTTAGGAACTGTATGATTAATAACTTTACATTTTAAAGGAAAGAAAAACACCCTCTTTCAAAGCTTTCTTATAGAAAGAAATACTGCTTAACACTTGAACCTAGTCCATAACCAATATGATGGCCAACACAAACACTACCATGTAATAAAAAGAAAAAGTGAAATAACTGAAGCAAGTCAGAGGAATGTATCAAAACAGAAACTATAACACAGGTCTCTTAGACACTAAGAAATTAGCTATGAACAAATTACATTTTTAAGGAGCCTTCAGTAAAAACTATATTGAAAAATTATTCCCATAAAGAAGAACGTATGCTGAGAATAGCAAATCATGCAATTAACCTGTCAGAGAGCTTCTAAATACTTAGAATAATTTTGTTAATACACAAAACTCAAAATTTTATTTCATATCATAGTTTTTACACTCCAGAACTTATATAATTTTTAATATTTTACAGATGACATTAATAAAGTAACATTAAATTCAAATTAATACAACCAATAAATGAAAAGCAACAGAATAATCCCAACATGACTGATATATTACTATTTTCACTTATCACTATATCTAATGTAGTAATATTCTGTTTACAATTTATCATTCTTCAAGAGAAAATGTTCTATTTTATAATATCCTTTATTAGGTTATACTGGCATCAGAAAACAAGATCCACTTTTTTATTCTCAGTAAGAGTTTCCATATAATTAATGTTAGTTTTACCTTAAAAGTTTGAAAGAATTCACAATGAAGCAATCCTGACCAGGAATTTTTCTTTGTGAAAAAAATGTTTAATTATACACTCAGATTTCTAAAAAAAATACTTATTAAATCCCTTCCTGTTATTCTAATTCCTGCTATAAAAGTTTGATTACATACTGTTTTTCAAGAAATTTGTCATTTTCTTCTGTTTCTAAATTTAGCCTAAAATATTGTTCATAATATCCTATTACCTTCTCAATATCTGTGTGATCTCTACTCGTGCCCTTATCTCATACATGGTATTATGTCTTGCCTCCTCTTTTTCCATAATCAGTATTAGAAGTCTATTAATTTTATTAGCCTATTCAAAGAATTACCTTTTGGTCTGCTGATTTTCTCATTTCTCATCTCTACATTCGCCTTCTTTCTTATGTTCCTTGGGTTTAATTTGCTCCTTTCTAATTTCCACAGATAGGTTTTCTTCTTTTCTAATATATGAATTTGAGGCTAGAAATTTTCCTCAAAGCACAGCATTACCTTAAACCCACAAGATTTTAAATGTTACTTTTCACTGAATTCCCACTTTATACTTTTCATTATGATTTCTTCTCTGACTCATGGATTATTCAGAAATATATTCCAAAATTCCAAAAATTTGAGAATTAAATGGCTATCTTTTTAAACTATATCTAACTTAATTCTACAGTATTCAAGAAGACAAATGAGTTCAATCATCTAAAATTTTATGAAATTTAATGGCTCAGCATGTGTCAAGTCTGGTAAATATTCCATGTATACTTGAATATATATTTGGACTTACAAGACAAAGTAGCCTATATCAAAATTAACCTTCTTCATGCCAAACACAACTATAAAAGCTAGACAACTACATAACTGAACTGTCTAAAGGCATTGGAAAGCAATCACGATAGGCAAGATTTGAGGAACTACCATTCCTGAGAAAAGGGAAGGACAAGATGAGATCCACATTGGCCCTAGAATCTTTTCCTGAAGACATTTCAAATTCAGGGGGAAGTGAGTCCTAGCTGAAACCAGCAGTCATGTCTGGCTGAAACAAATACTGGAGTTCACTGAGTCTAAAATAACTGAGACTTCAGGAGCAAAAGTCTTGGAAAGGCAGGAACTGTATTTAACCTTCCCTTAGGAGTCTGACAACTACTACGCTTTGCACATACACACCAAGACTCCAAAATACCCAGAAAAAAGAAGCAGCTGGAATGCTAATGAACTAAGCAGATACTATATCAACTATAGAGTGGTAAGGAATTCAGGAATGTAGTAGTCTTGGCAAACACCCCAGATTTTCAGTTAAGACTCAAAAGGAATAAGGACAAAACTGAAACACATCAACTTTAATAAAACCTCAAACCAAACCTTCAAGGATTAAGGTAAACTCCCTAAGCTCTATCTTCTTCCCAAAAGAAAAACAACAATATTTTTGAAAACAGCCTCTATAATTTTAAATACACCATGTTAAAAATTCAATTAAATATTATGAGGCACATTTAAAAAATAAGGTTCAAATACCTGAGAACTCCCCAAAAATGTTTTTAAAGTAACAAACCCACAGGTAGTTCAGATATTTGAATTTTTAATTTTCAGACACAGACTTTTCAAAATAGCTATTATTAATATATTTAAGATAATATGGATTAGACATACAGAATAGAGGACCAGTGGACTAGAAGACATGTCAGTAAAAAGTTTCCAGGTTGAAGGATCAAAAGAAAAAGGAAAAGAATAGCATATTTGTTTAAAAAAAAAAGCCTATTTGTTAGACATATCAATTATATCAGGTTCATTAATCACATTGTTTAGATACCCTGGGGTTTTTTTTGTTTACTTGTACTGTCAGTGTTGAGACAGTTATTTTAAAAGCTCATAGAGTGAGTATACATTTTTCCATTTTTCCTTTCAATTATGTTAGCTTTTGCTTTATATGTTTTAAAGATGTGTTACCACACAAAACAGGCAAACATATCAAAAAGTGGGAAGAAGATATGAACAGACACTTCTCCCATCGAGACATACAAATGGCTATCAGACACATGAAAAAATGTTCATCATTAGCCATCAGGGAGATTCAAATTAAAACCACATTGAGATATCACCTTACACCAGTTAGAATGGCCAAAATTAAAAAAACAGGAAACAACATGTGTTGGAGAGGATGTGGAGAAAGGGGAACCCTCTTCCACTGTTGGTGGGAATGCAAGTTGGTGCAGCCTCTTTGGAGAACAGTGTGGAGATTCCTCAAGAAATTAAAAGTAGAACTTCCCTATGACCCTGCAATTGCACTACTGGGTATTTACCCCAAAGATACAGATGTCATGAAAAGAAGGGCCATCTGTACCTCAATGTTTATAGCAGCAATGGCCACGGTTGCCAAACTGTGGAAAGAACCAAGATGCCCTTCAACGGATGAATGGATAAGGAAGATGTGGTCCATATACACTATGGAGTATTATGCCTCCATCAGAAAGGACGAATACCCAACTTTTATAGCAACATGGACGGGACTGGAAGAGGTTATGCTGAGTGAAATAAGTCAAGCAGAGAGAGTCAATTATCATATGGTTTCAGTTATTTGTGGAGCATAACAAATATCATGGAGGACAAGGGGTGTTAGAGAGGAGAAGGGAGTTGGGGGAAATTGGAAGGATAGGGGAATCATGAGAGACTATGGACTCTGAAAAACAATCTGAGGGGTTTGAAGTGGCGGGGCAGGGGGAGGTTGGGGTACCAGGTGGTGGGTATTATAGAGGGCACGGATTGCATGGTGCACTGGGTGTGGTGAAAAAATAATGAATACTGTTTTTCTGAAAATAAATAAATTGAAAAAATTTAAAAAAAAAAAAGATGTGTTACATTAAGAATTATTTTCCAGGGGCGCCTGGGTGGCTCAGTGGGTTAAAGCCTCTGCCTTCGGCTCAGGTCATGATCCCAGAGTCCTTGGATCGAGCCCTGCATCAGGCTCTCTGCTTGGCGGGGAGCCTGCTTCCCTTCCTCTCTCTCTGCCTGCCTCTCTGCCTACCTGTGATCTCTGTCTGTCAAATAAATAGAATCTAAAAGAAAGAAATAGTTTCCATTAAAAAAAAAAAGAATTATTTTCCAATTCTGTTAAAATACTCCTTTAAAAACTAAAAAACAATTTCTCTTTAAAATGTTTCTTGGCTACTGTATATTTTGTCTGGTAATAAAGCAATACCACCTTTGATTTGAATAAGACATGTACAGAATATCTTTTCCCATCTTCTTTTGACTTTTCTGTTTTCAAATTGAAGGTATATCACTTTAAGTTTAACACACTTGGGCATTATTTCTAATGCAATTATAATTTCAAAAATTTAATATTTAGACCATTTGCCTTTAGTGGACTTCTAAAGAAAGCTGGGAAAGGAATCTTTATATCAAACTAGATTTTAAACCAAAGAGTGCAATAAGACAGGAAAAAAGACACTAATATCATAATAAAAGGGTTTCTCCAACAAGAAGATCTAACAATTGTAAATATTCATGCCCCTATATTGGGAGCAGCCAATTATATACACCAGTTAATAACAAAATTAAAGAAACACATGGATAATAAGACAGTAATAGTAGGGGACGTTAACGCTCCACTCACAGCAATGGACAATCTATCTATGCAAACCAACAAGGAAAAAGGGCAATGATGACCCACTGGACCAGGTGGACTTCACAGATGTATTCAGAGCATTCGATCCTAAAGCAACAAAATACACATTCTTCTCGAGTGCACATAGAAAATTCTCTAGAACATATCACATACTGGGTCACAAGTCAGGTCTCAACCAGTAAAACTGGGATTACTCCCTGCATACTTTCAGACCACAATGCTTTAAAACTTGAACACAATTATAAGAGAAAATTTGGAAGGAACACAAATACATGGAGGTTAAAAAGCATCCTATGAATGGATCAACCAGGAAATTAAAGAATTTAAAAAAAATTATGGGGAAATAAAAATAAAAACACAACTGCTCAGAATCTTGGGGATGCATTGAAGGCAGTCCTAAGAGGCAAATACAGAGCAATACAAGCCTGAAATACAATACAAGAAAAGACTAAAATACACAAGCTAACCTTCACCCAAAGGAGGTGGAAAAACAACAGCAAATAACACACACACCCAGCAGAATAAGAGAAATAATACAGATTAGAGTAGAAAACAATGAAATAGAAATTTAAAAAACAAACAGTGGAACAGATAAACAAAACTAGGAGCTGGTTCTATGAAAGAATAAACAAGACTGATAAATCCCTAGCCTAACTTACCAAAAAGAAAAGTGAAAGGACCCTTTTCTTCAATCATGAATGAAAGAAGGGAGGTCACAACCAACACTTCAAAAATACAAACAATTATAAGAACATATTATGAGTCACTGTATACCAACAAATTAGGCAATCTGGAAGAAATGGATGCATTTCTAGAAACTTATAAACTACCAAAACTGAAAGAAATAGAAAACCTGAACAGACCTATAAAGAAATGGAAGAAATGGAAGCAGTAATCGAAAATCTACCAACAAACAAGAGTCTAGGACCAGATGGCCTTCCAGCAGAATTCTACCAAACATTTAAAGAAGAATTAATCTATTCTGAAGCTGTTTCAAAAAGTAGAAATGGAAGGGAAACTCCCAAACACATTCTATGAGGTCAGCATTACCTTGATCCCAAAACCAAAGACTTGGTCAAAAAGGAGAATTACAGACCAATATCCCTGATGAACATGGATGCAAAAATTCTCACCAAGATCCTAGCCAATATGATCCAACATTATATTTAAACAACATTACATTATTCACCATGACCAAGTGGGATTTATTCCTGGGCTGCAAGGGTAGTTCAACATCTCCATGGAATGGAAGAACAAATATTATTAAAATGTCTTTGCTACCTAGAGCAATCTACACATTCAATGCAATCCCTGTCAAAATACCATCAACATTTTTCAAAGAGCTGGAATAAATAACCCTAAAATCTGTATGGAACCAGAAAGACCCCGAACAGACAAAAGAATGTTAAAAAGGAAAACTGAAGCTGGTGGCATCACAATTCCAGACTTTAAGCTATATTACAAAGCTGGAATCATCAAGACAGTATATAGTACTGGCACAAAAACAGATGCACAGGTCAACGGAACAGAATAGAGACCCCAGAAATGGACCCTCAACTTTCGGCCAATTAATCTTCAACAAATCAAGAAAGAATATCCACTGGATAAAAAACAGTCTCTTCAACAAATGGTTTTGGGAAAACTGGACAGCCACGTGCAGAAGAATGAAACTGCACCATTTCCTTACACCATACACAAAAACAGATTCAAAATGAAGGATGAAAGACCTAAATGTGAGGCAGGAATCCATCCAAATCCTAGAGAAGAACACAGGCAGCAACCTCTTTGACCTCAACCACAGCAACTTTTTGCTAGACATGCCCCCCCCAAAACCAAAAATTAACTATTAGGACTTTATCAAGATGAAAAGCTTTTGCATAGCAAAGGAAATATTCAACAAAACCAAAGACAACCAAAAAAATGGAAGAAGATATTTGCAAATGACATATCAGATAAAGGGCTAGTATCCAAAATCTATAAAGAACTTATTGACTCAACACCCAAAGAACCAATAATCCAGTCAAGAAATGGGCAGGAGACATGAACAGATGTTTCTCCAAAAAAGACATGCAAATAGCCAACAGACACACAAAAAATGCTCCATATCACTCAGCATCAGAGAAATACAAATCAAAACCACAATGACAGACCATCTCAAACCAATCTCAATGGCTAAAATTAAAAAGTCAGCTAACAAGAGATGTTGGCAAAAATGCAGAAAAAGGAGAACCCTCTTACAATCTTGGTGAGAATTCAAGCTGATACGACCACTCTGAAAAATAGTATGGAGGTTCCTCAAAAAGATAAAAATAGACCTACCCTATAACCCAACAACTGCACTACTACGTTTGAAGGGGCACCTGTACCCCTTTTATAGAAGCAATATCCACAACAGCCAAACTATGGGAAGAGCCCAGATGTCCATCGACAGATGAATAAAGAAGGTGTGATACACACACACATACACACACACACACACACACACACACACACACATACATACAGTGGAATACCACTCAGCCATCAAAACAATGAAATCCTAACTGTTTGCAATGACACGGATGGAACTAGAGGTTATCACACTACGTGAAATAAGTCAATCAGAGAAAGACAATTATGAGTTCAGTCATATATGGAATTTAAGAAACAAAACAGAAGATCATAGGAGAAGAGAGGGAAAAATAAAACAATCTGAAATCAATGAAGAAGACAAACCATAAGAGACTCTTAACTATAAGAAACAAACTAAGGGTTGCTGGAGGGGGATGTGGAATGGGGTAGCTGTGTGATGGGAATCAAGGAGGGCACTTGATGGAATGAGCACTGGGTGTTATATGCAACTGATGAATCACTAAATTCTACCTCTGAAACTAATAATATACTATATATTAATTAATTGAATTTAAATAAAATTAAATTAAAATTAAAAGACCATTTACCTTTAACTGAGGTTTTTGCATTTTATAATTCGGTTTTGATTTGTCTCATCTGTTTTATAATATCTAGTACAAGTCAGAATTTTTGTAACTTCAAAAAAATGCAAGGATCCTAAATATAATCTCCATTTATTCTTCTCCTGTCTTTTGGAATATTGTCAGAAATTCTCATTTTGTATGTATTTCAAGCCCAGTCAATACTAAACATTTAATGTGCTCCATGTGCTTACTCCTCCTGGTGTTCTTCATTTCTTTATGCATTCCTGGGTTTCAATTTGGGATCTTCTTCCATTAACCTGAAAAATTCTTGTGGTACTTCTTTTAGTGTAATTCTACTGATTTCAAGTTCTCTCAACTTTTATTTATCTGTAATTCACTTTCTTGCTTGATATAAAATACTATTTGTCAATTATTTTCTTTCAGCATTAGATGTCATCATCTGGCTTCCATCAGCTATCAACTTACTCTTACTCCTTTGAAAGTATAGTTAACCTTAGGACAACATGAGTTTAAACTGTGTAGGTCTGCTTGTATATGGATTTCTTTCGATACAGTACTTTAAGTGTATCTGTTCCTGGGATTTTCTTCATGAACATTTTTTCTCTAGCTTCCTTTACTATAAGAATATGGTATATAATACATAAAGCATACAAAATATGTGTTGACTGTTTATGTTGTCAGTAAGGCTTGTAATCAATAATAGGCTATTAGTTAAGTTTGGGGGGAGACAAAGGTTATACAGGGATTTTCGAGTGTTGTTCAGGGTCATCTGAAATCTTCTATTTTTTATTTACTTTTTTACTCTACTAGTAAAGATTTATTCTCTGATTTGTGGTATTTTTATTATATTACATCTAAATGAGATATGTTTTCTTTTTTTCCTTCTTGGAGTTCACAGTGCTTCTAAAATATGAGACTGATATTTTAATGGTTTGGGGAAATATTTAGGGATTATCTCTTCAACATTACTTTTATACCATTCACTCAACCCCTTCACAGACTCAACTTATAGGTATGCTTCTTCTGTGCTTCTCCGCATTTTCCTGTTTCTTCTTTCTCCATTTAAATAGTCTAAATATTTGCTACTGCACTTAGAATTAATTCAATCCCAACGCTCCTAAATTCTAAAACTCTTTTTGATGTGTGCAAATACATCAGATGTTTTAAAAATTTCATTTATTCCTATCTTCCAGAGCCCTGTAACCATCAAAAATCTGGACTGGTTGCTCCCTAGACCTGGAACAGTTATCATACTGGGATCACCAAAATACAGTATGACCTTTGCCTCTCTTCTGGGATGGCATCCTCCAGTAGCGAATAGGTCCATGGAGGCAAAAAAAAAAAATTTGAGATCTTGCATGAATGAAAATATCTTCAGCCAGCTTTCACATTTAATAGATAATTTGGCTGAGCATAGAATTTTACATTAGAAATAATTTTCCTTCAGAATTCTGAAAACTTTGCTCAATTTTCTTGTGGCTTCTAGGCACAATTTAGCAGAAGCAGATGCCATTCTGATTCCTGGTCATCTGTATATAAAATGACTATGTTATCTAATTTTAAGACTCTCATCATCTGTAGTATTCATAAATTTCCTAACATGTTTTGGTGTCAATCTGTTTTCATCCACTGAAGTGGGCACTTAATGAGCCCTTTTGGTCTAGAAACTTATATCCTCTGTTAAAGGAAATCTCCTTTAATTATCTAATTTCATGATTCTCTGCTTCTGCTTTCTAAAATTCATGTTACTCAAATGGTGGATAATTCCAGTATCTATTTTTATACAGCAAACCCAAAACCTAGCATCTTTTATTTATTTACTTATTTTTATTTTTTCATTAACATATAATATACATATAATGTATTATTTGTTCCAGGGGCAAATCATGGTCTGTGATTCATCAGTCTTACACAATTCACAGCACACATCATATCACATAACCATCCCCCAGCCACTCCATTCCTGCCACCCCCCTCTCCTCCAGCAACCCTATTTGTTTCCTGAGATTAAAAGTCTCCCTCTCTGGTTTCATCTTGTTTCGTTCTTCCCTCCCTTCCCCTATGATCCTCTGTTTTGTTTCTCGAATTCCTCATATCAGTGAGATCATAAGATAATTGTCTTTCTCTGATCGACTTATTTCGCTTAGCAAAATACCCTCTAGTTCCATCCATGTCATTGCAAATGGCAAGATTTTGGCGGGGGTTGATGGCTGCATAGTATTCATTGTATCTTCTTTATCCATTCATCTGTTGATGGACATCTAGGCTCTTTCCATAGTTTGGCTATTCTGGACACTGCTGCTATAAACATTTGCATACACATGCCCCTTCAGAAACACTGTGTTATGTCCATGCAATTCTTTGAGTAAGAAATCTGAGGAGTGCTCAGTGGAGGGAGGTTTCATCTACACATGATTATCAGCTAGAGTGGCTCACCTAAGGCCAGACTGTTCATGATGTCTTCACTACATGCCTAAAGTCTTGGCACCATTGTTGGCTGAGATAGCTAGGTTCTCCTTCTCATGGCCTCTTTCTCCTCACATAGTCACTTATTATTCAACAGCCTATGCTGGACTTCTTTACATTGTAGCTGGCTTCCAACATGGAAAAAAAGGAAGCTGCAAGGCCTCATACAGGCTAGACTGGGAATCTACCGATCACTCTTGTCATGTTCTACTGATCATATCAAGTCATAGGGCAAACCAAAAATTCCTGGGGAGGAAAAAAAGACTCTACCACTTGACAATCAAACTGGCATGCATGCACAAGAATGGAAGAAATTGTCGACACCCATCTTTGCATACAATCTACCATAGTTCACAACGTGGCTTCAGATTGCCCAAGTCCCCTAAGAAGAGCAGACAGTCATCCAATTACAGTATCAACTTCATAATATCACAAGTCCAATATCTCATGATCTATACTGGACCTCGATTTGCTCCACAGGTGTGAATTCTCTTGGTCTGCAAACCTGGTAGCTCAAAGGGAGAAGATGGCTTGAAGTAGAAA
This sequence comes from Mustela erminea, assembly GCF_009829155.1. Taxonomy (NCBI): domain Eukaryota; kingdom Metazoa; phylum Chordata; class Mammalia; order Carnivora; family Mustelidae; genus Mustela; species Mustela erminea. The sequence goes on from NC_045618.1 coordinate 29,344,612, forward strand.
CAAGGAAGAGGCATCTCAACATTATCTTTACAGTCTTCCACTTAATCTGCTTATTATCAATCATTACTCCCAACTTTCCAATGTGCCTGGTATCCTTCAGGTAAGACACCATCTCTTTTACCATCCATATAGAATAAACCTCCAATATTCTTCTGGGGTGAGGGAAATACTGTCATCCTACTATTCAGAGTTGAGGGCAAGCAGGGAGAAATTTGGGATGACTACATATAATCCCTACCTTTATCCTCACTTCCAGAGACAACTGCTCCCAATTTTTTAACCTCTGGGGAGTTCTGTGGAACAAACTGGATTGCTTTACAGTTTTTCCCACTCTCTGAGTTTAGGACTCAGCTAACTCACTCTAATGTCTGGTCTACTTTCCAGCTTCCAAAAACTTGTCTGTAACTCTTATCTCTTTTTCCTTAAGTCCTATTTTTCAATCCTTTTATATCATTTTAGCTGAGTTTAGGAAAGACAGTAAATGTATGTGCTCCAACTGTCACCTTTAACAAAAATCATTTTTATAGGCTATCATTACAAACTTCAATACTAGAGCTAGTGCTATTATAAATTACTTATGATATAAACCATAATTCATGTTCATAAAAGTACATCAAAACCCCAAAACTGGAAATCAAAGTAGTCAAGAACAAAATTTCCTGATATATGCACATGGATACTTTTAAGCCTAGTTATAATCAAGATCTATCATTTCATCTCAACCAAATGAGTCACACTAATAAATAATCTGAGAGTAATGCTTTAAACAAAACCATGATATACTTTAATACCATGATTCCTTTAAGGTATTTTTTTGCAATTAGATTTAACACATTTTTCTCAGACTCTTTCACAATACAGAAACTAAACTTGGTTCCACATTCTCTTACGTTCTCCTAAGAGAAAAAACTCACAACTACTCTCAATTTTCTACTACTACTAGTCTATATAGAGAAACCAAGGGCAATATACTGGGTAAGACTAAGGAGTATTATTTAAAATAAGCAAACATGACTTACTGAGGCCAAAATGGAAAAAAAAAATCTGTAATGTAAAGATGGCAAGGCATTTGTTACGTCCAATAAAACATTTCTTTTTGAACGAACACGCTCTACAGGGATCTTTCATCAAAGAAAAAGAAAGCAGTACTCTCATTGTGCTCCTTAATTCATAACGTAAATTCACTGTAATAATTCTAAAATCCAAGGCTCAAAAGAAGTATAAGAAATTCACTTGGGGGGGATGGAGGCAGCCCCCAGTACTAAAGTGTGGCCCCTGGGATCCAACAGCCTCCCAACCACTGTAGTGACAGATGGAGTGGGAGGGCCTGGCAGAGTTCTCAAAGCCAGCCTCCAGGGCATGGACACCTACCTCACCAAGGGGCCCGGCTCAAGGTGTCCACTGCTCTGGTCCTCTGACCCATGGGCCTGAAGCAAAAACATGCCTGGAGACTCCCCACTGGCTCTTCTTTCTCTCCTCCCCTCAGCCTCTCTGCACTACCCCGGGCTAAAGGCAGGCGAACCAAGGCTCCAAGAGCAATGGTTTGATCTCCCACTACAAGTGAAGAATTCATCTTGGTTTTGGAATAGGCTTTCCTTATGGTTTGTACTTAAAGGACACTTAAAAGAGAGAAATCGCATAGCTCACCTACTGCCAGCTTGGCAGCATAACTTTTAGGAGTCAAGAATGAACACTGGGTTATTTCCTAAGATTGAGCCTTTAATGTCCAATTGGATGCTGCATAGCCATGTGCACACTTGAACAAGAAAATGATCTCCCATCAAGATCTCCCTCTTCAACTAAATCAACTGAAGTGGTTGGAAGAATGGACCCCCTATCTGACCAAACTCAGCCAGACAAATTAAATCAGTCTTTTAGAGCAAGAAGTAAAGCTGTTGCAAGGGTGGCCTAATCAATTTCTGCTTGTACCACCACTGAGCAGTCCCCTCCATATATATAACATATATATATGATATAAATATATAACATATATAATTGTAAAATTGCCACCTATATGTAGGTGGTGCCTACAAGGGTACCTGGCTAAGACTGTGAATGAAAGCTGAAATCCTGCCAGGCTCCACTCACCAAGCCAAGTTAATTGGTGTAAGGCTGTGTCTACTCAGATGATGTGGCTCCTTTTTCTAAACTGTACCAAGGCACCCTGTATGGGCTAAATGCTGTTCTGACCATCCTACTACCATATCCCTCTTCTATCCAGGATTATATTCCTTACCTCAGATGGACTAAAGATGCTCATGAACAGATTAGGCTTATAGTAAAAGGTGAAATATTTGACCCAAAATAAAATTAATTCCAGAGGTAAACTCAAAATATTACTACAGATATGAATTATATTTGTATTTTTATACATATAAATATACAGTTACGTGGATACACATTTCTATATATCAGAAGTTAGCACAACTTAAACTTAGCAAATTTGTACAATTAAAAAAATTCTCTCTGGATTTCTATATAAAAATACTTTATGAAAGAAAAGAATTTTTTTTTTTTACATTAGATAATCAGTTTTGGCTTTTTATATTCTAAGTTCAGACAATTTTGAGCTAAGAGAGAAAAGATAATGTCTATGTTCCAAAAGAGATTCTGGTTAGATTTGATATGTTCTCATTTTCATTACTTCTCTTTTTGATTAATAAGAATCCCACTCCCTAGTGAGACTGCTCACTAGGGTACCGATCATGGTTAGTTGCTTCCTCCTGGTACCCATCCTCCCCATTGTAGCAACAAATTTATCTTCCCAAATCAAGGCTGATACTATTTAATGTCCACTTAAAATTCCTTCCTATGACCTCTGCTTCTCCACTGTATACTCTAGGTTTTACCATTGTTGTCAAAGTCCATGAAGGAAATTCTTATGGAATAAATAGGCCCTTGGAATAATAGCCCTATTTATTTGTGCTCCAGAATTATTTTCATGGTATAGAAAACAAATGTGTAAGCAAAGATAAACTGAGTATAATTTTAGTGCCAAAATAATATTCAAATATAAATGAAATGAAATGGTGACATGCTACTTAAAAGTGTACACTGCCTAGAGAATGAATTAGTAGTCAATTTTTTTCTATTTTAAGTCAAAAAAGAGTTATAAAGATTTCATAAATGAATTGACAAAAGAATGATTATCTTAAAGTTTACACAGGGCAACCCCGAGATTAGAATGATCTGCATAAGCTTTCATACAGTTTTTAAGATTACTTTATTAAGATTATTTTAAGGCAAATTAATATCACATGAATGATGCAAAAAGATAAATATGTAATGTTATTAGCATCAGTTTCAGGTAAAATATATAGAACTCCATATGCTTCTACCTGTCTACTATATAAAAAGATTGATTCATTTGCCATTTTGGGACCACTCAGTCAGTTAAGTATCTGACTCTTGATTTCAGCTCAGGTCATGATTGCAGGGTTATAAGATCAAGCCTGCTTCAGGATCCATGCTGGGCATGGAGCCTGCTTAAGAAACTCTCTCTCTTCATGAAAAAAACAAAAACAAAAAAACAAAGTCACTTGCCATTTTTGCGAGAAGTCTTCTGCACAGTCATTGGTGGGCATGATTGAGCAGGAACTACATCTGAAGCAGCAGGAGAGCCGGTATGATGAGCCTTCACTTTGTCAGCCCAACTAACACCTGTAGGAGCCAGACGGGGAGCAGCCACTGTGCCAGGCGAACCCCTAGGGAGAAAATTCTGCATTAATAAATCAAATATAAAAGCTAAAATTTTTTTAAAATTTAAATATATACTTAATATTATTTTGGGTCTCCTTTACTGATTTTTCTTTATTATTTCCTTCCTCTACTAAATTTCAGCTAAGGATCTTTTTTTTCCAGTTCCTTATAGTATAATTTATTTGTTTTAATTATTTTTTTAATACAAGTATTTATAGACTAAATTTCACTCTAACATCTGCTTTTGCCACATCCCATAGGTTTTTGGAACATTGTATTTTCTTTTTCTTTGAGGCATATTTTGATTAGCCACTTGATTTCTTATTTGGTCCACTGCTTGTGCAGCAGTGTGTTGCTTAATATTTACATATTGAATATTTAATATTTACATTGTAAAAAATTTAAAAATTTGAAAAAAATTTAAAAGTGAAAAAATACCATGAAATATTATGCAGCCAATAAGAACAAATGCAATATGCATGATTTAAAAAAAAAAAAAGAACTTGGGATATTTCCAAATAAAAAAGCAGTATAACATATTATTCCCCACTCATTTGGTTATATGTCACGTTTCTATCACTGTTATTTACATCTTGTTTATTTAAATGAAATTTAGCACAGTTCAAAATTATTTCAACTTCCCCCAAAAAAAGTTGAAATCTTAAATATATACTTAATATATTTAAGTTCTAAATAAATTGGGTGTGTATATCCACATATATGGAGTACCATACAACCAGAGAAACTGAAGTCAAATACAGTCATAAATTTATGTTGGTCTAATACTTCATTAATCCAATATAGTACAAATATTGTATGGGAACAGGGATAATATAAAAGCCCTCATTAATTTGGTTTAAAAGAAAATTTCAGTTAAATGGAGGATCCTTATAAAATACATATTTTATTTCAATTTAGGCATTTATTTTATTTCGATTTAAAAACTCCTATCTTTAAATAATATAAATGTGCATTAACTTGTCAATCTATTGACAGAGATACTATCAAAACAGGCTTTCTCTTTGTGTACATTTCTTACATGAACCATGACCACAAGTATAATGCCTCATTGGCAATATCCAATTTCGGTCTCTTTAAAATGAAGTGAGAATTTAGTAACACCTATTAAACATTCTAAGTGAATAATGCTCCTCAACTTTAACAATATTTTCCCCAATCTTTTGACATCAAAACTTTAATAGTTCACCTTTATCAAAGCTTTCTGAGAACTTTAAGTTTTCACAGAAACAATGACTCTTTCTGTATCATACTTAACCATTTTATTTAATATTTAAATTATGAGTTAAAATAACGAAGAAACTTAAATAAGCAAGTTTAGTTTACTATATATTCTAAGTAAACATTTAACTCGACCAGTAGGAGAAAAGTGAGTAGATAATTTAAAAGTAGACTATGAACCACAATTTTTCAGCACACTGAAAAAAACAGGTTTTACATTGATAATAAAGAGTGCCATTTAATCCAACAATATGATTATATGGAGATCAGTACAAGAACTTTTACCATGCATGCATTAAAGGCTTCCAATGTTAAAAGAAAACATGCATTATACAACATTCTGAGCCACAGACCAATGGAATACATAATATAAGTACATCCCTTAAAATGGTGCTTGAATATACAATTATTTGGTTTTGTTTGCTTATATACCTTTCTCCTATTCCATTAAAGTACAATTACTCTAAGTTTCCAAAATCCATTAACTTTCACCTGAGGCAATACTATTCAATAATCTCAGCTGAAAGCAAAAATTTGGTTTTGCCTAGCAACCTTAATAAGCTTTTACTAAATGCCAAGTACAATCTTAAGTGCTTGGGATACAGAAGATATGACAAGAATTTGTGTTAAAGATCCTAGCATGAGTACAAAAAAGAAACATTAAAAAGGTTGTACTACATGGCAAATGTACTAATAACACAAGTAGATGCAAGGTTCAGCAGTAACAAGAGATGAAGATGACAGTGACATGGTTGGAGTGAGGATAAAAAGCAATTAAGAAAGGTTAGGTTTTAACAGAGGAAAGAGAACTGACAGAGCAAACTATTTACCACCCCTCTATTACACATCCAGTATTAAGAGTCACTCTAAAGAATTAAGAGTCCAAACAAAACTGTGTCTTAAAAAACAGATCTCCCCAGGAACATTTAAGAAAAACAATAGTGAGGGTTGTTTAACAAGCTGCCAAAAGTTGCTGTAATACTTGAGGCAAACAAGGGCCTAAACAAAAAACCTTTAAAGGAAAATCTGGAGAATGGAATGGCCACACGGGGCTTTGAAAAGCTCCTAAATGCTCCTGAAAATCAAGACGGCCACATATAAGACAGGGTTCAGTGCATGCCCCAGAAAGATCTGAGAAGGCCCTAACACCTCACTTCTAACTAATCTTGAAGCTGTGAGGAGGCAGGAAGTGAATTCTAGAGCACTGAAGGTAGGTACAACATATACACAGAACTAGGAAACTTCTGTCAAATCAAGTAGAAACTTTAGTGACTACACATGACAAAGAAAACAGACTGCAGAAAACTAGTTCAATAGTGTTGTTTTTTTTTTTTTTAAGATTTTATTTATTTATTTGAGAGAGAGAGACAGTGAGAGAGAGCATGAGCGAGGAGAAGTTCAGAGAGAGAAGCAGACTCCCCATGGAGCTGGGAGCCCGATGTGGGATTCAATCCTGGGACTCCGGGATCATGACCTGAGCCGAAGGCAGTCGTCCAACCAACTGAGCCACCCAGGCGTCCCAAGTTCAATAGTGTTTTTGAACAGTAACAATATCACCACCACAAAGCAGCCACAACAACAAATCCTGAAGAGGTAGCAATCTCCAAAGCTGCCAAATTACTTAAAATATTCAGTTTCAACAACAACAGAAAGTCACATGACATGCAAATAAACAGGAAGATATGACACATTCATACACAAAATAAAAGAACAGTAACTGAAACTGTCCTCAAGGAAACCCAGACATTGGGCTTCCTAGACAGACTTTAAATCAGGTACTATAATTATCTTCAAAGGATACTAAAGAACAAAAGAAAATTGTGTCTAAAAACTAAAGTATGCAAACAATGTTTCACCAACTATAATATCAATAAAGAGAAAATAAATATAAAAAAGTACTACACAGATATTCTGGAGATGAAAATTATTAGTAACTGTAATGAAAAATTCATCAGAGGGGCTCAACAGCAGATTTGAGCTAGTAAAATAAACAATCAGCAAACTTGAACACAATCAAGGACAATCTTGAGGACAATCGAGATTATCTGAGAAACAGAATGAAAAAAGAAAACAACAGAAAAACAGAACCTCCAAGACCTGTGCAATACCATCACAAATCCCAACTCGGTATAGAGGGATTCCCAGGAAAGAATATTTGCAGGATATTTGCAGAAATGGACAAAAACCTCCCAAATTTGATGAAAAACATTCATCTATTCATCGAAAAGGTTAAATGAACTCTAAATAGGATAAACTCAGAGACCTACATCACAATCAAACTATTCAAAGACAAAGATAAAATCATGAAAACAGCAAGAGAAAAGTGAGGCATCTCAAAATGGATCCCTAATAAGAATAACAGTTGCTTTCTCATCAGAAACCATGGGAGTCAGAAGAAAGTGAGAGGGGGTTCCTGGGTGGCACAGTCAGTTAAGCATCCAACTCAGTTTCAGCTCAGTTCATGATCTCAGGGTTGTGAGACTGAGCCTCAAGTAAGGATCCATACTCAGCATGGAGTCTGCTTGAGATTCTCTCTTCCTCTGCCACTTCTGCTCATTCTCTCTCTCCCTCTCTCAAATAAATAAATAAATCTTTAAAAAAATAAAAAGAACTTTTAAAAATTAAGAAGGAAGTAATAAGACATGTTCAAAGTCCTAAAAGAAAAAGACTTTCAACCAAGAATTCTATGTACTATGAAACTGTCCTTCCAAAACCGAAGGACAAATTAAGATATTCTCAGAAAAAGAAAAACTGTCAGTAGCAGACCCGTCCAACAACACATCCTGAAGGGAGTCCTTCAGGCCAAAATGAGAGGACACTAGACAATAACTTGAATCTACATGAAGATATAAAGAACACTAGTAAAAGTAACTACACAGGTAAATACAAAAAATATATAAAAGTATGTTTTGTTTATAACTTTTTTCTATCTAATTTAAAATATAACCACATAAAACAATAATTATAAAACTGCATTGATGGGATTATAATGCATAAAGATACAATTTTCATGACAGTAACACAGCTTATGATATATATTTAGATCTTTTGCTGTAAAAGAAATTGCTAATTCATGTTATGAATCATTTAGCATGACATATGTTTATGGGTTTTAATTTCTGGATCCTAACTATATTTGAATACATTACATTTCCTAAAAGCTAAATTTTATTCTCTTGGATTTTTTTTATTCAAAAAATTTCAAACACATAACAAACATATACATGGATTTTTTATAGTGGAATATCAGTTTATAATACTGTATTATCCACAGATAATAATTAACTGTAATCCAAGTCAGTTTTTTTGAGTTCATCTCACCCAAAATTTAAGCTTCTTCGAGCATTTGATGTTACACTTATTCTATCTGTCGATGGACTTGGAATCACATGACGTCCTGGAGACATCTTCTTTACTTCCCAAGCCAAAGAAGTTGGTCTGTCAATTCAAATTATAGAAGACATTAAATTAACAGAGAATAAAAAGAAAAACCTAGTATTTTCCCTTCGTCGTTAATGGGTGAAAACATAACCAGGTCACAAATTTTCCCTAGAGTCACCAGAAAGTTTACCATATTACCCAATAAACCACACAGATAATGCATGGTCCAGGATTTTCTACCCACTGCAGTACAGCAACATAACCCTATTTCTCTAAAAAAGCCATGGGTTTACAAAGACACGAGATATACTATTTACGTTTTTTTTTTTTTTTTTAAGATTTTATTTATTTATTTGTCAGAGAGAGGGCGAGAGCGAGCACAGGCAGACAGAGTGGAAGGCAGAGTCAGAGGGAGAGGGAGAAGCAGGCTCCTTGCGGAGCAAGGAGCCCGATGTGGGACTCGATCCCAGGACGCTGGGATCATGACCTGAGCCGAAGGCAGCTGCTTAACCAACTGAGCCACCCAGGCGTCCCTACTATTTACGTTTTAAAAGCCTCCACATACTCAGCTAAAAACATATTAAAAAGACAATTGTACTAAATCAGACTACTTATAAAAATCAACTTGTGTCTGCTGTCCTGGAAAACTGAGTTGCAGAACAGGACAGAAAAACAGTTTTGAGGGTTAAATGAAGAATACACAAGAAAATATGAAGTCCCCTTTCCTCTACATGAGAGTGGGAGCTTAAACATTTCCTTGCTCTTCGCTGGAAAAGCTAACTTCTTCACTGGCCCCAGAACTTTGAAGGGATGCACAGGCTTTACTAAACTGTTTTCCAGGGATATTTGAGTGGCTCAGTCGGTTTAAGCATCTGCCTTCCACTCAGGTCATGATCCCAGGTTCCTGGGATTGAGTCCCACATCAGGTTCCTTGCTTAGCGGAGAGCCTGCTTCTCCCTGTACGTGCTTGTGCTCTTTCTCTCACTCTTTCTCTCTTTCTAACAAATAAATAAAATCCTTAAAAATAAATAAATAAACTGTTTTCCTCTAGTAGCATTCCCTGTATTTCTAATGGCCTCAGCACAACCCTCCATAACTCCCCAGAATCTCCTTCCCTCTTACCTTCCATTCAATCTAGTGGTTGTGATTTTTTTCTCACATTAAAAAGTAGTATTTGATGGGGCACCTGCATGGCTCAGCTGGTCTATTTGACTCATGATTTCAGTTCAGGTCATGATCTCAGGGTTGTGAGATCAAGCCCTACATAGGCTCCATGCTGGGCACTGAGCCTACTTAAGATTCTCTCTCCCCCTCTCTCTCTGCTCCTCCCCAACCTCTATCTTTCTCTACCTCTCTCTAAAAAAAAAAAGTGGTATTTGTCATTAGAAAACAAGAAATTAAGATAAAAGATTATCCAAATAAAGTCTAAATTAATTGTCAAATCACCTTTCAGAAAGCTTCTAACAAATTACACCTCTACTAGATGAAAAGTGCCCATTTCCCTTGAACATTGCCAACAGTTAGGATCTTGTTTTAGAAATTTCAGTGGCTTATGAAAGAGATGGCATTGCTTGCAAAGTAAAAAATTACTACCTGACACTTTATAGGAAGAGTTCGCTTACTCCTATGCTAGAGTTTTGGTCTTGTGAGGAGTTTTCTTTTACTTTTTTAAATATTTTCTTATTGATTTATCTAGTTATTTGGCGGGGGAGAGCATGAGTGGTGGGACAGACAGAGGGGAAGGGAGAGAGAGAATCTCTAAAGTCACGAGGTCTTTTTCTTATAAAAATTTCAATAATGGTGTGTTTTTTTTTAATTTTTTATTTTTTATAAACATGTATTTTTATCCCCAGGGGTACAGGTCTGTGAATCAGCACTCACCAAAGCACATACCCTCCCCAATGTCCATAACCCCACCCCCTCTTCTCCCAACCCCCCTCCCCCCAGCAACCCTCAGTTTGACAGAATGGGAGAAGATATTTGCAAACGACATATCAGATAAAGGACTAGTGTCCAAAATCTATAAAGAACTTAGCAAACTCAACACCCAAAGAACAAATAATCCAATCAAGAAATGGGCAGAGGACATGAACAGACATTTCTGCAAAGACATCCAGATGGCCAACAGACACATGAAAAAGTGCTCCATATCACTCAGCATCAGGGAAATACAAATCAAAACCACAATAATGGTGTGTTTTTTAAAAAATTCATTAGCAAATTTTTTTTTGTTTTTAAAAAAATCATATATTTTTATTATCATTACTAGTCAGGCTGATCTTTTTTTTTACTAGCCATTTAAATTTCTTCTTTGGGAGGGTGCCTGGGTGACTCAGTCATTTACGTGTCTGACTCCTGATTTTGGCTCAGGTCATAATCTTGGGGTTCTGAGATCAAGCCTTCTGATGGCTCCATGCTCAGTGGGGAATCTGCTTCTCTCAATTTCCTTCTGCCCTGACCCTGCTTGTGCTCAACCTCTCTCTCAAATAAATAAATCTTAAAAAATATATAAAATAAAAAATAAATTTCTTCTTCGGGATTAGCATGTTGGTAACTTTTGTCATTTTTTCCACTGGGATTTTCATCATTTTCTAATTTAGTACTATTACTACTACTACTACTACTACTACTACTACTACTACTACTACTATGGTTACATATCCTTTGGCAGAGATAACATAACTACTTAAAGTTTAATCTTTTATGCAGAAAGGCAAATTTTATTCCTATTAAATTAAGCCTATTAATACTTTCCTTTGTGGTTTCTGCCTTTGTCTTATAAAGTCCTTACCCACAATAAAAATATATAAATATTTATCTGTTTTCTTCTCTATGTACAACTGCAGTTTTTACATTTGAATCTCAAATGAATTTTGATGCATGATTTGAAGAAAGTAAGATGGATAATGCCATCTTTAGGGAATTTAAGGTTGTTTTCTATAACCAGGAGCTGCCTCAAAAAGCAAAGAGCAGATATGCTGATAACCAGTTAAGATAAAAAGAGAAATCTCAGGTATACTTCTGAACCATGGTACCAGGACAGCGTTCACCTTGGACTTGGCCTCAGAATCTTTCTTAATACTATCCTCAACATAGCCACTGCTACCTGACTGTAGTTTATAGGCAGGCAAAAAAAAAAAAAAAAAAAAAAATTAGTTCATTTCTTATGCATTGGTGGTGATATTTGTAGACCCTTTTGGACATAAGAAACAGAAACTCAAGTTGAATGTAAAAAGTAAAAGAGGGGTGCCTAGGTGGCTCAGTGGGTTAGGCCTCTGCCTTCAGCTCGGGTCATGGTCCTGGGGTATTGGAATCGAGCCCCGGATCAGGCTCTCTGCTCGGCAGGGAGCCTCTTTCCCACTCTCTCTGCCTGCCGTTATGCCTACTTGTGATCTCTGTTAAATAAATAAGTAAAATCTTAAAAAAAAAAAAAAAAAGAAAGAAAAAGAAAAATAAGTTGAAGATTTACTCTAAGGATATAAACTATATAAAAGGTCAAGGACATCCAAGGTGGGGAAAAACTGGAATAAAGAATCATGAGGATTAGACCAAGAGGAAAGAAGCATAAAAGCAACAATCTTAAACTCTCAAAGACCACATGATTTCCTTCATCCCTGATTCCCCTTGTATATCTATTCCATTTTATTTGAACTTGCTTTCTTCTACTTATCTTCACAAGAACAATAGAGCCACCAATCTCTGATCAGCATGATGATCCCTTAACTTGGTTCAACCCAATGAAAGAATGTACCACCCCTAAATTTAATCACTTCTCAGAGATTAAGAGTGAAACTGCTTGGTACAAATGTGGACTAGGCCTGATCTACCCAGGGACTGTAGGTAAAGCAAGTAAAAACCGTATCAAAACTTGCTATTATGAGAGGAGAGATAAGTCAGTCAGAGAAAGACAAACATCATATGATTTCATTCATCTGTGGAATTTAAGAAACAAAACAGATGAACATAGGGGAAGGGAAGGAAAAATAAAGTAAGATGAAAACTGAGAGGAAGGCAAACCATAAGAGATGCCAAACTCTAGGATACAAACTGAGGGCTGCTGGAGGGGAAGTAGATAGGGGGAAGGGATAATTGGGTGATGGGCATTAAGGAGGGCACTTGATATAATGAGCACTGGGTGTTGTATGCAACTGATGAATTACTAAATTCTACATTTGAACCTAAAAAAAAGAAAAGAAAAAAGGGGGGAAAAAAGAAACAAAACAAAGGTTGGTGGAGACAAACCGCAAAACCGATCCTTAACTATAGAGAACAAACAGATGGCTAGAGCCAAGGCAGGGGAGGAGGGGCAGTGAATGCGTGAAACAGGCGAAGGGGATTAAGAGTACGCTTATTGTGATGAGCATGGAGTATATGTATATAATTGTTGAACCACTATTCTGTACACCTGAAACTGATATAACAGTGTACATTACTACACTGGGATTTAAAAGCATTTTTTTTTTCATTATGAGAAACAAAAATGTTCCAAGGACCAACACAACATGGTTTCCCTGGATTTGGTTTCCTGGGGATCAAGACTTTCTGGATTTATTGCGTGGGATTCCTTCACTCCCCTGGTTTCCCATGGTGCTGATAGGACAAAAAACATGTTCTTTACTGGATGATTCCACTTATAGAAATTGAACCACGGTTAAATCCAAGCGAAAGAGGCAGCCTAGGCCTGTCTTCTCTAGGAGAAAATGTATTATAGTAGCTTCATGTGACTTGGCCTAGTCCACAAGGGATCAGGTCTCATTTATAAGGATAAGTGAATATCTGCCTTTGCACATAATCGAAATAATACTAAGTCTAGCTGATCATCAATCTTTGGAATATCTCTCCTCTCCCCATTGCTACTACTCCAGTCTGAGTAGCCATAATCTATAAACTAAACTGCTGTACCTCAACCCTACCACACTACAGCCAGAAAGATCTTTTAAAATCACAAATCTGAGGTCACTTCCTTACTTAAAAACATTTTATGGTTCAAAATAAAGTCTAAAGTTTTTATGATGCCCACAGAACTCTACATGATCTGGTCCCAGCCTACTTCTCTAGGCTCAACTCATGCTACTCCTCCCCTTGTTCTCCCCATTTCAGTCCTGCTACACTCGAAATTCCTTGACTTACTATGCTCTCTTCTACTTCCAGGTTATCACATATACCATTCATTCCCTCTACGTGCGGTTACTCTTTTACTTTCTTTGTCATGCCGACTCCTACATGATATTTCTGTCTCACTTAAATACGACCTCCTTGGGTAAGTCTTCCTGGATTCGGCAAACTGGTTGATGGTGCTTTTCCTTATATCCCCAAAGTACACTGTATTTTCATGACACTTTGTACACTGTTAAGTATTTAACATTAATTTTTCCTGCAAATGCACTATATACTTCATGAGGACAGGGACTGTGTTTGTTTCCTTCTTCACAACAGTCCCAGAGCCTGGTGCATAGGACGTAGGTGTTGTGTGGGGATTCCAAATAAAAGTTTCTCAAATCAGATGAACCTTGGCAGGGGGGGAGGCAAACCATAAAACAAACTTTTAACTATAAAGAACAAACTGAGGGTTGCTAGAGAGAAGGTGGGCAGGGGGATGAGTTAAATGGGTGATGGGTATTGAGGAAGGCAACTATGATGAGCTTTGGGGATTATATGGAAGTGATATCTTACTAAATTCTACTCCTGAAACTAATATGACACTATATTTAGTGTAATATTACATTTTTTAAATGTACATTATTTTTAAATATTGAAAAGAAAAAAGTGAATGTTTCTAAAGTAACTTTGATCTCTCATGACTACCCTAATCAAAAATCATCAATTTTCCTTACTGCCTTCCTCACATATGTATTTCTCCTTAAGGTAGTATATGTTTCCCTACATTAGGAAGAAATATATATATTTCCCTATATTACTTTCACTTCACACATGCTCTGCACTTCAACAGCTGTCTGAACTTGCTCTCTTCATCTAAAAGACCAACCACTTGTTAAAATCCACCACATCTTTTCAACACTTCTTCCTATCCTCCATGAAATCTTTCCTGATCTATCCTCTACAAGAGAGATGACCCCATCTTGCCCTGAACACTTGCAATAGTTTTTTTGTGGTAATAAGTTCTATTTTTATCCCACCCTTAGACTACAAACATGGGAGTAGTAAATGCATCATATTCAGCAATTAAATCTCTATACTGGATAAAAGTACCTTGCACTAGTAAGGACCCAATAATATTTGTTACTGAACTGAAGGAGAAATACAGCTCCCAACTTTTAGATTGTTTATAGGTTTCAAGTTAAACTTAGGTCAAGGTTATTGTCAGTTTCAATTACTGCTTTTGAAACTGCTAGCTGCTATAAAGATAAGAGTTCATTACCTGCTTTGTGCATCTGTCTTCTCTAGCTTTTCCTGAAGTTGAATCCAGTCAATCAATGCTTTAAAATCCCTTACGTAGTTATCCAGCATCATTAGCACCTCCTAATTAAAACAAACAATAATAATTAAATTCCTTCCTGAGCCCGAAAAGTTTTAAGAACTGACGGACTTGGGAATTAATAATTTTTATATTATACTCCTCATCGAGAAAGCAACAAACCCTACTGATTAAGTTTTTTAGGTCTTATTTTTATTCTCACTATACAGGACGAAGTTAGTAAATCTAAGCTGATAATCTAACGATCGATAGACGGTACTGATATTCCTTCTCAAACCGCCCCCCCCCCGAAGACCATTCTTTTAATAAACCTTTTTTATTATTAAGTTTAATAAACAGAAAAATGCATAAAATATACAGATTATTTCAAAGCAAAGACCCATGCATCCATCCACCCAGACCAATGCTGGTCTCCAAAAGTTACCTGGTGTCCCCTCCTAATCACTACTCTATCCTTGCTCCAAGGCAACCACTGCTTTGACTTCTAATAGTTTGATTTCATCTGATTATGAAATTCATATAAATGAAATCATATTTATTATTTTTTCACTTCTTTTGTATTTTTTTTTACTAGGTTCATTCATATTGCAGAATGAACCTGCAATTCATTTACTGTCATTCTCCAAGGTCACTGCTGAAGAGTATTTTATTGTATGTGTATTTATTTATCCAATCTACAGTTTAAGAACATTGGAATGATTTCCAAATTATATGCTCTTATTTATATGTATGTCCTCTGCACATATGTATGCATTTCTTTTGAGAATAAGCCCAAGAGAGGAAATACTGGGTCACAAGATGAGCATATGTTCTACTCTAGTGTATAACACCAAACTGTTTGCCACTCCCCACCAGCAGTGTATATGAGCTCTTACTCCACACCTTCGACTACACTTGGTATTATCCATTTGGGGTTTTCTTTATTTTTAACCTGAGCCATTCTGGTTGATGGCTGTGTAATGGTTTTGCTTTTGTTTTAATATGATGATTATAAATGATTTTCAGCCCTTTTTCACATGCTATTAGCCATTCTCATTTTGTGAAGTGCCTATTCAAGACTCTAGCCCAAGCACCTATTAATCACTCCTGACTTTTTCTTTTTGATAGGAGGGATTTCCTTACCTCTTTTGGATATGGGCCCTTTTTTGGTTATATATGTTAACCACATATATTTGCCTTTCCACTCTCATAATGGAATAGAACCTTTTGATGAACATAAATTCTTAATATTGAGGTAGTCTAACTTCTGACTCTTCTAAGACTGGTACTATTTGTGTCATTTTTTTAAAGATTTTATTTATTTATTTGACACACAGAGATTACAAGTAGGCAGAGAGGCAGGCAGAGAGAGAGGAGGAAGGAGGCTCCCTGCTGAGCAGAGAACCTGATACGGGACTCGATCCCAGGACACTGAGATCATGACCTGAGCTGAAGGCAGAGGCTTAACCCACTGAGCCACTCAAGCACCCTATTTGTGTTATTTTTAAGAAATTATTTTCCTACCATAGGTCAGGAAGATATTCTCCAACACTGCCTTTCAGAGCATGGGTCTTTTTCTGGAGTCTCTCCTCTGTTATATTGGTCTGTTTATTCTTGTAACAATACCAAACTAAGTTACCCTGCTGTAGTTCTAAAATAAAACTCAAGGGGTGCCTGGGTGGCTCAGTCAGTTAATCGTCCCACTCTTAATTTCAGCTCAGGTCATGATCGCAGGGTTGTAAGACCAAGCCCCAGGACAGGCATGGCACTGGATGTGGAGCCTGCTTAAGATTCTCTCTCCCAGAGGAGTTAGTATGGCAGATATGTAAAGGACCCTAATTTCCTCTGGTCCCTGGAATTTAGCTAGGGAATTACCAAATCATTCTCAACACCTGTGAAATCAACCAGAGACGTGAGAAAAGAATTCCTGCAGTTCTACAATAGAACAGCAACCATCTTTCACAAGGTAGAAGGTGCAAAGAAGTGAATGAGGGGTGATATATCAGAAGACAAACCACGGTGGGGAGGGAGCCTCTACAAGCCAGGTACCAGAAAGTGTTACAAGCAGGAGAGTTCAA
Organism: Mustela erminea; assembly: GCF_009829155.1. Taxonomy (NCBI): domain Eukaryota; kingdom Metazoa; phylum Chordata; class Mammalia; order Carnivora; family Mustelidae; genus Mustela; species Mustela erminea. The sequence continues at coordinate 29,361,424 of NC_045618.1, forward strand.
AATCAGAACTTTTAGAAGTCTGCCTAAAACGTGCTCAGGTGGTGAAGCAGGGCAGAATCCCAGGTGGAACAGCATGGCCTCAAGATCTCCAGGGGTCACCAAAAGAATGGGGGCAGAGATCCCAAGCACTGGAGTGGGGAAGCCAGCTAAAAACAGTGAGTCCGAGTACCAGCTTTCTGCTCAGTGTTGCCATAAATCATGAACTACTGTGATGTTGGGCAAGTGCTCTCCAAGCAGGGGTCCATTAAGAGGCAGACCCACAGGGAGAATCCCCTACCTCTCCTGGGAAGAACAGTGCAGGTGCACGCCTGAGGAGTCCATAAAGTTTGGAGACTCCAAAGGGGTTTGGGGTCACATGCCTGAGATAAAAACGCTCAGTCATAGGCTGGGTGAACAGAGTGTGTATGGAAACCAGGGAGACAAGAATGATTGACTGCTTTTCTGTGAGGACTCACTGAGGAGTAGGGGGGGTGCTCAAACTTTCAGCTTTGGGGTCAGAGATCAGTGTGCCACCATTTTCATTCCCCCCATTACTGCTGAAAGGCTTCAGGCAGTAAAACAGCCACATATGACAACCACAGGCCACTTACACTGAGCCCAGACCACTGATAAAGGGGGATACAATTCTGCCAGGGCAATGATACCTGAGTATCAGCGCAATAGGCCCCTTCCCCAGAATACCAGCAGAAACATCCAGCTAATCCCATGTTAACTGATCATATAGAGCTGCAAAACTCCAGCTCTGGGGGAAAACACTATATAGCATTCGTATTATTCTATAGTCTTTCAGTTTTATATTTTTTCCTTTTCAGCTATTTTCTTATTTTATCAATTCTTTTTTTAAGTCTTTTTTAATTTTCATTTTTACATTTACATATTATATATATTCCATGTTCATGGATTGTAAGAACAAATATTGCTGAAATCTCTAAGCTACCCAGAGAGACCTACACATGCAATGCAAACCCAATCAAAATACCACCAGCATTTTTCACAGAGCTAGAATAAACAATCCTAAGATTTGCATGGAACAAAAACAACCCTGAATAGCCAAAGCTATTCTGAAAAAGAAAAGTAAAGCAAAATGTAACACAATTCCAGACTTCAAGCTATATTACAAAGCTGGAATCATCAAGACAGTACAGTACTGGCACAAACAAAGACACAGAGATCAGTGGAACAGAATAGAAAACCCAGAAATGGACCCTCAACTCTATGATCAACTAATTTTCGACAAAGTAGGAAAGAATGTCCAATGGAGAAAAGACAGTCTCTTCAACAAATGGTGCTGGAAAAACTGGACAGCATGCAAAAGAATGAAATTAGACTGCTGCCTTACACCATACACAAAAATAAACTCAAAAATGGGGTGCCTGGGTAACTCAGCTGGTTAAGTGACTGCTTTTGGCTGAGGTCATGATCTTGGGGGTCCCGGGACAGAGTCCCACATCGGGCTCTCTGCTCAATGGGGAGCCTGCTTCTCCCTCTTCCACTCTCCCTGCTTGTGCTTCTCTGTCAAATAAATAAATAAAATCTTGGGGGGAAAAAAATCCTACATGTAATAAATAAACAAACAAGCAAACAAACTCAAAATGGACGAAAGACCTAAATGTGAGACAGGAATCCATCAAAATCCTAAAAAACACAGGCAGCAACCTTTTTGTCCTCAGGCACAGCAACTTCTTGCCAGACAAGTCCCCAAAGACAAGGGGAAAAAAGGCAAAAATGAACTACTGAGACTTTATCAAGATAAAAAGTTTTTGCAGAGCAAAGGAAACAGTTGACAAAATCAAAAGACAACCAACAGAATGGGAGAACTATTTGCAAATGACATATCAGATAAAGGGCCAGTATCTAAAAATGTACAAGAACTTCTCAAACTTAAATAAATAAATAAATAAATAAGATAATAAAATAAAACTCAAAACCCAGCAGAATAAATCCTCCAACTATATCTTTGACTGCAGGGTAGCCTGGGTTAATGCCAGCCCTTTGCATTTCCATAAAAATTCACAGTTTCTCAATTTCCCAGGGGAAAAAGGTAGAATTTTATTTGTAATTGCATTGATTCTATAGATCAACTGGAATAAAACTGACATTTTTATAATACTGTCTTTTCTATTGTATGAACAAATTCACATATACCTATATACATACATTTGCATTTTATTCAATGTCTCTCAAAATGTATCAGTTTTCTGTCTAAAAGTTTTGCAAATCTTTTATTAGCTTTAGCCCTAGGAATAAGTGGTAGTTGCTTTAAATATTTTTAAATTTTCTGTCACTATTGATTGTTATATTTTGAACTTGTATCTAGCAACTTTAAATAACTCAATACATCTGATAATTTCTCTTTAGATTCTTCTAGATTTTCTAAATATGTAAATGTAAATATGTCAACTGTGAATAATAACATATTTCTTTCTTTCTCTCCAAGCCTTATATATTTTATATATTATTCTTATCTTCCTGTGTTGGCTAGATTCCTCTTTTTTCCCCTCTTTTTTAAATTAATTATTTTTATTTTTATTATATTACATTAGTCAATGTTGACTAGAAATAAAGAAAGCTGACTCTGTCTCATTTCCAATTTCAGAAGGAAAGTTCTCAACATTTCACCAGTAAGTATGATGTTTACATAGGTTTTTTTGAAGTTTCTTTCAGTAAGGATGTTCTCTTTTATTCTCAGTTTGCTATTTTTATCATTAATAGGTGCTGAATTTTGTCAAATACTTTTCCTAGATCTATTTGGACAATCATATGATTTTTCATCTTTATCATCTAATTTGGCAATATTAATTTCATACTGAAAGATTAAAACCAACATTGCAGTACCAGAATGAACCTAATTTGACTGTAATCTGTTTTTAGATATTTGAATCACCAGATTTAATATATCAATATTTGTTTTAGTATTTGTGCATCTGTACTGCTAAGTGGTCTGTACTTTTCTTTCTCATAAAAGCTTTGGTTATCGGGACGCCTGGGTGGCTCAGTGGGTTAAAGCCTCTGCCTTCGGCTCAGGTCATGATCCCAGAGTCCTGGGATCGAGCCCCGCATCGGGCTCCCTGCTCAGCGGGGAGCCTGCTTCCCCCTCTCTCTCTCTGCCTGCCTCTCTCTCTAGTTGTGATCTCTCTCTGTCAAAATAAATAAATTAAAAATCTTAAAAAAAAAAAAGCATTGGCTATCAAGGTTATGCTGAAAAGAGTTCTCTTTTTCTATGTTCTAGAAAAGTTTGTGTAATACTGGCATTTTTTTGCTCAAGATATAACATTTTTTAAGATATAACTCATACACCATAAAATTTACCATTTAAAATTATACAATCTGGTCATTTTTAGTATATGCACAGAGTTGTACAACTAACTCCAGAATACTGTCATCATCGCAAAAAGAGATCCAGTACCGATTAATAGTCATTTCCCATATTCCTCTCCCTCCAACCCTTGGAAACCATTTATCTACTTTCTGTCTCTATGGATTGGCCAATTCCAGACATTTCAGATAAACAGAATCATATAGAATATGGTCTATTGTGGCTGGATTTTTTTACTTAAGGTTTTCAAGGTTCATCTACCTGATAGCATGTATCTGTACTTCAGTAACTTTTAGACTAAATAATAGCATAAATAAACACATTTTGTTTATTCACTTATCAGTTGATGGAAATTTGGCTTGTTCCCACTTTGTGCCCATTATGAATAATGCTGCTATGAACATTTTTGTACAAATTATCCTATGAACATGTTTCTAATTCTCATGGGTATATTACCTAGCAGTGGATTTACTAAATCATATGTAACTCTAAATTTAACAAGAACTACCAAAACTTTTTCATCAACACTGCACCATTTTTACATTCTGATCAGCAATACACAGGCACATCTCATTTTATTATGCTTTGTCTTATGGCAGTTAGGAGATAACATGTTTTTTACAAATTAAAGGTTTGTGGCAACCCTGCACTGAACAAGTCTACCTATGCCATTTCTTTTTTAACAGTGCTTATTTCATGTCTCTGTGTTACATTTTGGTAATTCTTAAAATATTTTCATACTTTCTCATTGCTGTTATATTTGTTATGGTGATCTATAATCAGTGATTACAACTCATTAAAACCTCAGATGACTGTTAGCAATTTTTAGCAATAAGATATTTTTATTTAAGGCAAACACATTGCTTCCTTAGATATGATGGTACTGCACTTAGACCACGGTATAAACATAACACGTATATGAACTGGGAAACCAAAGAATTCATTTGACTCACTTTACTGTGGTATTTACTTTATCACAGTGGTTTGGAACTGAACCTGCAGGATGTCCAAGGTAAGTCTGTATGAGGGTCTCAATTATTCACATCCTAGAGTACTTGCTATTTTCCAACTTATTGAGTCTAGTCATCCTAATGAGTGTTAAGTGGTACTACTGTGCTTTTAATCTGCATTTCCCTGAGGACTAAAATTGTTGAGCATATTTTCATGTGCTTTCTGGACACAGCATACCTTCTCTGAAGAAACATCTATTCAAATCATTTGCACCGCCCCCCTTTTTTTAGAGAGTGGGATGGGGTGGGACAGAGGGAGAGGTAGAGAGAGCCTCTTAAGCAGGATCCCAAACCAGAGCAGAGCCCAATGCAGGGCTTGATCTCACAACCATGAGATCGTGACCTGAGCTGAAATTAAGAGTCAGACATTGAACCAACTGAGCCACCCAGATTCCCTGACCATTTTTAACCTAGGTTATTTGTCCTCTGTATTTTTGAGCTGCAAGAGTTCTTTATATATTCTGGGTATCAGACTCTTGTAAAATACATGCCTTGAAAATATTTTCTCTCATTTTGTGGCGTGTCCTATCACTTGATAAGAGTTCTATAACACATATAAGTTTTTAATATTAATATCTGTTTTTTTCCTTTGGTTACTTGCATTTGGGTAGCATATCTAAGAAACTATTGCCAAGTCAAAGGTCACAAAGATTACACCTGTTGTTTTTTTTTTTCCAAAGAATTTCATAGTTTCAGCTTTTATATTTAGGTCTTTAATCTAGGTCAGTTTTTTTTTTTATATTTGGAATGAGGAAGGGATTCAAATTCATTCCTTGTGTGTGGATATCTAGTTGGTCCCAGCACCATTTTCTCAAGACTATTCTTTCTCCATTAAATGGTCTTGCCACCCTTGTCAAAAATCAATGATTACAGAGTCACCTGGGTGGCTCAATCAGTTAAGCCTCCCCCTCTCTCTGTCCCTCACCTCCCTCATGCACTCGTTCTCTCTTTAAAATAAATAAATAAATCTTTTTAAAAATTTCAACATTCACAGATGTGTGGACTTATTTCCAGGCTCTCAGTTCTTTTCCACTGATCAATGTCTATCCTTATTCCAGCACCATGCTATTTTGTTTACTGTTGCTTTGTAGTGAGTTTTGAATTTAGGGAATATGGGCCCTCCAACTTTGTTCTTTTTCTAGAATGTTTTGGCTATTTTGTGTCCCTTGCATTTCCATGCAAATTTTAGGATCGGCTTGTCCACTTCTGCAAAAAAGGAGACTAGAATTTTGGTAGAGATTACACTGAATCTGCATATCACTTCAAGGAGCACTGCCATTTTATTTTCTTAATTTAAATTCAATTAATTAACATACAATGTATTATTGGCTTCAGAAGTAGAGGTCAGTGATTTATCAGCCCTATATAAAATGAGTACTCATTACATCACATACCCTCCTTAATGTCTATCACCCAGTAACCCCATCCCCCTGGGACCCTCCCCTCTAGCAACCCTCAGTTTGTTTCCTCTGATTAAGAGTCTCTTATGGTTTCTCTCCCTCTCTGGTTCCATCTTATTTTATTTTTAGCTCTCTTCCCATATGATCCTCTGTTTTGTTTCTTAAATTCCACATATGACTGAGATCACAGGATAATTGTCTTTCTCTGATTGACTTATTTCATGTAGCATAATACCTTCTAGTTGCATCCATGTTGTTGCAAATGTCATGACTTCATTTTGTTGATGGCTGAGTAGTATTCCATTGTGTGTGTGTGTGTGTGTATATATACACATTTTCTTTATCCATTCATCTGCTCACTGACATCTGGGTTCTTTCCATAGTTTGGCTATTGTGGACATTGCTGCTATAAACATTGGTATCCAAGTGCCCCTTCGGATTACTACATTTGCATCTTTAGGGTAAGGACCCAGTAATGCAATCGCTGGGTCATAGGGCAGCAGCACTATTTTCAACTTTTTGAACCTCCACACTGTTTCCCAGAGTAGCTATACCAGCTTGCAAGGGTTTGCATCCTCACCAACATTTGATATTCCTGACTTGTTAATTTTAGCCATTCTGACTGGTGTGAGGTGGTATCTCATTGTGGTTTTGATTTGTATTTTCCTGATGCCGAGTGATAGTGAGGACTTTATCATGCATCTATTGACCATTTGTATGTCTTCCTTAGAGAAATGCCTATTCATGTCTTCTGCCCATTTCTTGATTGGATTATTTGTTTTTTGGGTGTTGAGTTTGGTAAGTTCTTTATAAATTTTGGATACTAGCCCTTTATCTGATAGATTATTTGCAAAATATTTTCATCCCGTTCCGTTGGTTGTCTTTTGGTTTTGTCGGCTGTTTCCTTTGCTGTGCAAGTTTTCTATTTAGATGAAGTCCCAACAGTTCATTTTTGCCTTTTTTTCCCTTGCCTTTAGACACTTAATCTAACAAGAAGTTGCTGTGGCCAAGGTCAAAGAGGTTGCTGCCTGCATTCTCCTCTAGGATTTTGATGGATTCCTGTCTCACATTGAGGTCTTTCATCCATTTTCAGTCTATTTTCATGTATGGTGTAATGAAATGGTCCAGTTTCATTCTTCTGCATGTATCAAAGGGACTGTCTTTTATCCACTGGATATTTTTTTTTTTTAAAGATTTTATTTATTTATTTGACAGACAGAGATTGTAAGTAGGCAGAGAGGCAGGCAGAGAGAGAGAGAGGGGGAAGCAGGCTCCCTGCTGAGCAGAGAGCCCGATGCGGGGCTCGATCCCAGGACCCTGGGATCATGACCCGAGCAGAAGGCAGCGGCTTAACCACTGAGCCACCCAGGCGCCCCTATCCACTGGATATTCTTTCTGTTTGTTAAAAGACTGTCTTTTGTCCATTGGCTTTCTGACTTTGTCAAAAATTAGTTGATCATAAGAGTTGAGGGTCCATTTCTGGGTTCTCTGTTCTGTTCCATTGATCTATGCATCTGTTTTTACACCAGTACTATACCGTCTTGATGTTTACAGCTTTGTAATACAACTTAAGTCTGGAATTGTGATGCCACCAGTTTTGGTTTTCTTTTTCAACATTCCTTTGGCTATTTGGGGTCTTTTCTGGTCCATACAAATTTTAGGATTATTCTTTCCAGCTCTGTGAAAAGAGTTGATAGTATTTTGATAGTTAGTATAGATAGATAGTATTTTGATAGTTACACTTTGAATTTAAGTGTAACTGCTCAAAGTGTAAATTGCTCCAGGTAGCACAGACAGTTTAACAATATTTGTTCTTCCAATCCATGAGCATGGAACATATTTCCACTTCTTTGTGCCTTCCTCAATTTCTTTCATGAGTGTTCTGTAATTTCCTGAGTACAGATCCTTCAGCACTCTGGTTAGGTTCATTCCTAGGTATGTTATGGTTTTGGGTGCAATTATAAACGGGATCTACTCTTTGATTTCTCTTTCTTCTGTCTCATTGTTAGTATATAGAAATTTCTCTGCATTGATTTTATATCCTGCCACTTAGCTGAATTCCTGTATGAGTTCTAGAAATTTGGGGGTTAAGTCTTTTGAGTTTTCCATGGAGTATCATGTCATCTACAACAAGTGAGAGAGTTTGACTTCTTTGTCAATTTGGATGTCTTTTATTTTTTTTGTTGTCTGATTGCTGAGGCTAAGACTTCTAGTACTATGTTAAACAGCAGTGGTGATAGTGAACATTCCTGTCATGTTCCTGACCTTAGAAGAAATGCTCAGTTTTTCCCCATTAAGAATATTTGCTGTGAGCTTTTTGTATGTGGCTTTTAGAGTATTGCCATCTTAACTCTTCCAATCCGTAAGTTCAGATGTCTTCCTCTTTATTTAGGTCTTCCTTAATTTCTTCTAATGAAGTTTTGTAGTTTTTAGTGTACAAGTCTTGAACTTCTTTTGTTAAATTTACTCCTTAATGTTTTTTTTCTTTCCGATGAAACTTAATTCGACTGCTTTCTTAACTTCATTTTTTGATTGTCCATTACTGACAGATGGAAACACAATTGATTTTTTTGTCTACTGATTTTGTATGTTGCAACCTTGCTGAGTTTATTAGTTCTAATAGTTTATATATGTTCATAGATTCTTTAGGGTTTTCTAGATGTAGACCCATGTCACCTGCAAATATAGTTTTACTTCTTCTTTTCCATCTGGATGCTTTCTATTTCTTTATCTTGTCTAATTTCCCTGGTTAGAACCTCAAGTACAATACTGAACATAAGCAGCAAGAGCAAATGAAAGTGACTGTTACAGCAGGGAAATCTAATTTTCTTCTTTAGATAATCCAAGTTACATTACTGTGACACTACTTTCTACACATCTGGCTAAGATGTTTTTTTCTGGGCACTAGTCTTGCATATCAATGGCAATGAAAATTTATATAAGAAAAGATTGTAAAAGCATAGACCACTGAGATCTATTTCATTGCTCAGAAAGAACTTATCTCAAATGTAAATATGTGTGCAGACAGTGGTTAATTGGCTAAAGCTGTCATTTAAATGTATAAGACAAAGAACTTTAAAGTGTATTTATTTTATCATACCATTCACACCTTACTATAAAGACATGCAGTCTCATTTTACTATAAAAGACAACTTTCCATACTCCCAAGATAATCATCAAAAAATACCAACCAACTATAAAAATGATTATTTGGTTAATAAATACATCATTTTTCCATAAGTAAGTCTTAGACACCTTCTAGTTTCAGTGGAACTCAAAATCTCAAAAATACTTCTCACTTAAAAATGTTTTTTAAATTATAGATATACTTCAGAAATCAGACCCAAAACTAGTAATAAATGTATGCCAAATTAGTCACAAATGAAATATAGTACCAACTTCACTTTAGTCATAAAAGTTACATTCTAACTTAAAATACTCTTCTGAACAAAGAAGTATTGTTTATTTCCTTTCAAAGGTAATCCTTCGTGCCAAATCACTAGTAATAAAAAGTCTTCTACAATCCGGAAAAGGAAAAATTAAAAAAATTTACTTGACTTCCTCTTCTCGATTCTACAAATATAATACAAATTCAATAAAATTCAATTTAAATCACCTACATTAGGCACAGAAAGATATTATTCAGAATAATTTATTTCAGGATTTTATTGCTTTCCCTTTTTGCTAAAAAAAAGGAAAGGACAAAGAAAAAGAGAAGGAAGAAAAACCTTCTAACGATTAAGAATAGAAGCAGCTATACTTCTGATACTAGTTGGCACAGAGAAAGTACATTTGGTGGCTTGAACAACCTATTTTAAGGAATGTTGAGCACAATGTTATCAGAAATGATCAGAGTGGTACCATGCAACTGTAATCCGAGTCATGTTTTATGAACAAGGGAATACAAACAAGACAAGCAGCTGGAGCAGACTCTTAGTCACTGATGCACATCTTTCTCCCTACAGCTATGAAGGCCATTTTGTCAAGCAGGATGAAACAGAACAAAAGTGGCTCTGAAAGTAATGTTATAGGCATTCAGATAACTACATATAGATATACAGCTAAAATTACCAATTAGTTTACCAATTGGCTGCAACGGATTCGATTGGTTTGTAATTAATTCTAGTTACTGGCGCACAGAGCAGGATGGTTGGCGCCATCCCTTTGTCCTCCTGACACACAATACTAGTGCACAGGCCCTTGGGCTCAGGGCACCAACACAGCCCTCTGATTGAGCTACAGGAATAAGCACAGTGGTGTACCCCTGTAGGGACACAGGGATGGAAACATACATCACATGAGAAGTCAGTGATAAAGGGACCTTCTATGAAAGAGCTTTACCAAAAGTGAAAATTTTAAAAGGCATTATTTTTTAAGAAAAACTTACTTAATTTTTTTAAAGCTACTAATAGAATAAATCAAAAAGGAAATCAGCTGAAAGGAAAATGCCAAGTAAACCACTTTCAGAACTAATAGTATCATTCATGGTCATCTTCAACTTTCAATCATTCATCTCTTTCAAATACCTCCCCTTAATTTTCAGTATAAACAGCTTGGTTAAAAAGAAATACAAAACATATTCAATAAATGAAAACCTATATATGAAAATCTGCTAATAGAACCATTCTCCTATAATTCAATCTTTACCAGGATTTTTGTGGATAAATAAAATTTGCAGTTGTCTGGGTAATGATACAAATATCTTACTGCAGTAGCTAATTTTATCTCAACTTATTTGCAAGTTGTCTTGAGAAGACACTTTTCTTTTAAGGTATTTCCCACTGAGAAAACTCAAAGACCTACTGCAGCTAAGAATAAATAAAGATGCTAAAAAATATTTTGTCACAAAGCTCAAAGTAACATATTTAATCAAATTCCCCACTGAAGCCTGCATAGTTACCTAAACATCTGCTTAAGGCATTTCTTTTACCAGAATATTTTCCCTATACCAAACTAAAAGCTTATACTCGGGCTGAAGGTCTTCAGCCTTCATTGTAGACCAAACTCTTCATTTACAAATACAAAGGTTGAATAAGGTTTGGTGAATTTTCTAAAGTCATACAACTAGCTTAGCAGAAACACAGAAATAACTATATCCCATAAGATCTACTACTTTCCCTGCAAACGACAATACAAATACCACATGCAAAAACTGTTCCACAATCCTACAGCCCAAAGTCACCTCTCCTGCTATAAATACTACCAAGTATAATAACTAATGGGCAAAAATCCTAAGTGCTATTCCTGAACCTGAAAGGGATAAAAACACTTTTTTCCCTATGCCATTTATTTGTTATAATGCATCTCACGTCCTAAGAGAAAAATACCATGAGGTTTTTCTAAAATTTTAACCTCTATTGAGTGACCATATTTGGAAGAGCAAAATTTATTTCAAAGACATAAACAGGGGGGCCTGGGTGGCTCAGTCAGTAAGTGTCTGCCTTTGGCTCAGGTCATAATCATGGGGACCTGGGGTTGAGCCCCACATCAGTACATCAGGCTCCCAGATCAATGGGGAGCCTGCTTCTCCCTCTGCCTGTCATAAATACCCCTGCTTGTGCTCGCTCTTTCTCTCTCTCTGTCAAATAAATTAATTTAAATACTTAAAATGCCCTCCCCATTTAAAAAAAAAAAAGACATAAACAGACTTTCCTCAGCAAACAAATCTCAAATTCTTTTCATAACCCAGAGGAATAATATAAAAGAATGATAACCTTTGCTGTACATCTTTTGATCTTTGATCCAGGCTCCAAGAAGATCTATGTTCTGGGCTCCAAGAAGATCTATGTTCTGGGTTGCACTTATTATCTGGTAAATTTCTATCATTTCAAAATAACAGCAGAAAATAATTGAAAAAAATTTAAAAAACAGAATCCCTCAATGAAAAGTATAAATAACCCAACATAATACCCACAACAGGAGTAGCACAGATAATTCTTTCTAAAAGAAAGTCTTTGAGGGGCGCCTGGGTGGCTCAGTGGGTTAAAGCCTCTGCCTTCAGCTCAGGTCATGATCCCAGGGTCCTGGGATCGAGCCCCGCATCGGGCTGTCTGCTCCGCGGAGAGCCTGCTTCCTCCTCTCTCTCTCTCTGCCTGCCTCTCTGCCTACTTGTGATCTCTGTCTGTCAAATAAATAAATAAAATCTTAAAAAAAAAAAAAAAGAAAGAAAGTCTTTGAATAAAATTTTTTAAAACTTTGACTTTTTAAAAATTTAATATAATTTTATTTTATCAGTGATCTGTAATAAAACTTTGATTTTTAAATCAACCTGGTATGTTTGACCTGAAACAGCTTTTCAGGTCCATGAATAGCACCCAAAACAGTACATGCTATAATAAATAACCAGTGAACAGTTGTTGCCTGAAAGATAACTCCATTTGAGTTCTAGCTTATAGCTCTACTGTTAATTCATTACATAATGTCAGGTATGTCACTTAGTTTTACAGTTTCCTATTGGTAAAATAGAGGGCTGGATTATATAATTTCTCAAATCATATTCATGTATCATGATTTATGATACTATTTCACGTTCTGTTATTTTTGTTTCTAATACAAATCATATGTACATTTTTAATTCTTTTTTCTGATAAACTAAATTAAAATTTATGTCTGTTTCTATTTCTTGATTTTTTAAATGTGACATTTTACAAGAAGAAAACACTCTCTAATTATAAATAGGAAACAAAAACTGTATCTTTTATGGAAACTGCTCTATCTCCCAGAATCCTAATAAATTCATTCTTTAATACTTCTAAAACTCAACTCTCTTAAGAAATATCATGCTCTATTGTGAATACTGTTGAATTACAAGGTCAGTATTAGTGTATCCATTAAATTAAGTATACATTTAAAAAAAAGTTTTACCCTTTATCAGAAGATTATTTCTGAGGCAACTAACTTAATTTTAAAACAAAAATACTCTGAGAAAGATCACCGCAGTTTAGGTTTAATGAGAAAGATGATATGTTAAAAATAAACTAATTGCCAAGGAAAGATTATAGAAATACTATCATATTTTGGAGGCCCTGTAAATTTCTACTAGAGTACCACAGACTAGATTTAAGACCAATTTATTACATTTTTACTGCATATACTCTGAAGTGTGGTGGAAACAAAAAAGCACATGACATGGTCTTCATTAAAGATGCTTCCAATTTTATTAAAAACACAAACCACCAAACACTTCTACATAAGAAACAGATCATGACCAAATTTCAGTGTGAACACTCATTAACAAAGAAAACCATAGAAGATACCTGAATCTTTACACAAATACATCACCATGAAATCTGTCTAACTTGTCCTACTGGGAACAATTACATCTGTAAACTCCTCAAATTGTTCTATTTCATTTATTCATTCTTTTGTTGGAAGGATAATTTGTATAAATAAATTCTGCTACGTAGTTCATATTTTCACTAGCACCTAATGAAATGAATAGCAAACTGGTATAAAGACCTCAATCCCATAATCATTAAGTATATCATTCCAACTAAACTGAAATAGCTGAAGAGAATGTTCACCTGAGACATTAGTGCATAAAAAAATTAAGAGGGGGCACATGGGTGGCTCGGTCCATTAAGCAGCCAACTCTTGGTTTAGGCTCACATCATGATCCCAGGGTGGTGATACTGAGTCCAATGCTGGGCCCTTGACTCAGCAGGGAGTCTGCTTGAGATCCTCTCTCTGCCTCCCACTTTCCATCTCCTCTTATTTGCACTCAAGTGTGTATGCGCAGTCTTGCGCTCCCTCTCTCAAATAAATAAAATCTTTAAAAAAAAAAAAACAACAACTGAGAGGACTGCAGAGATAAGCCATATGAGAGCTAATTATTGTTAGTTCTGATACTGTTATAACCATGCATGTTGTCATTTTGAGCTCAGTGGCAGCACTTCACTTATAGGACTTTGCCTCTATTAAATATTTTAAAATAGTGAGGAAAAGATGTATGGTATAGGGCAACTGCATGATAGTGTACCTAGATCGCACTCAAATGATTGTCTCATCCTCTCCTGAAAAGGAAATAAGAAGCTTCCTGCCTAAAAACACAGGACAGGATTTTCCTGGGTTGCAGCCCTTTTAGAAAATCAATTTCCTAAAGATTGCTCTGTTTCTCAAGAATATCAGCTCAAACTCTGATTTGTCCAAGGGTACCAGTAAATTCCTTTTAAATAGTTTTCACCAAAGAAACAAAACTTGCTTATTATTCAGTAAACATTACAAATTCAAACGAATTCAATGTTTACCTTTTCAGTGTTCTTGCCTTGTTTTATTCTGTTATCCTACTTTATAACTGCAATATATTCAAATTTTTAGGAATCATGAAAAGATAAGGAGGTATCTTCCTAACATAATTGTGGTAAGAGTCATTCCAACAAGAAGCCCGAGTCTGATAAGCACCAGAGCAAATAGACAGAACAGCTGAAACCTGCTATTGGAAGACATGGTCGGAATACTAGGAAATAGGGATTGAGCAAAACCTTGACAGGATTATAGCAAGTGAACAGGATTCAAGATGAGGCAGTCTATACACAGGCTTGAAGCCATAAGGTACCTAGAATAGTTAAAATAACATAGACAATAGTAGAATGGAGACTGCTAGGAGCTGAGGGGAGGAAGAAATGGGGAGTTATTGTTTAACTGGAATAAAATTTTAGCTTTACAAGAATAATGTGGTCCTCTTTTAGGGCTGAATAATACTCCATTATATGTACACATCCCATTTTGCTTTGCCATAAGCATGGTTAGAAAGAGACTTAGGATCTAGAAGTCTAACATGTTGCCACAATCAAAAACTGACAAAATTACTGGCACCATGGAATGAGGCCTGGTTAAAACAATAGAGAAGACAAAAGCAAAAGCATTTTTTTAATTTATTTATTTATTTTAGAGAGTAAAAGTGGAGGGTAGGGGAGTCAGAGGGAGAGTGAGTATTAAGCAGGCTCACACTAAGTGCAGAGTCCGATGCAGTGCTCAATCCCACAACCCCAAGATTATGACCTGAGCTCAGGGAATAGTGCAGAAGAGGTGGGCTCCTGAAATTATAAGAATCAGATTTGAGGGATAGAGTGTGCAGACCAGACGAAGATCTTGGACAAATCTGCCATGATGACCCCTCTGTGACCTGAAGCCTTCTTAAGCACGCCCCCACCCACACTTTCTTTTATTTAACCACACCCTCAAGTACACCCTTGGGGCATAACATTCATGGTCTGCTCTTGAGATATGACTGTACTCTGAGACTCTACAGGTACAAAAGCAGGTCTTATAGGAGGTAGGGTTAGAGACTAGACACCTACTAATCTTGCAGCTGCCCAAGATATGCTCCTGTTTGTAAATTCTGTTAATAAACCCTTTCTTGTTTAAAATAAAGAATGGAGATTGCCAGGAACTACTGTTCTCCCAGTCACCTGAGCCCAAGGCAGACACTTAACAACTGAGCCATCCAGGTGCCCCAAAATTCATGTCTAAAAATGAAACGGATAGAAGGCATACCCAGAAAGCCCCCCAAAATACAATTATGCACCTAATGAATTCAAACAAAATTACATAAAGTGGAGATGAATTTCACCTCCAGACACTACTTTTGTGCCAAACCAACTTGAACAAACATCCACTTTCAAAGATCCTACCCAGTTTCCTCTCTTTAAAAGCAACAGGTGGCTGCTCTTGAGATCAAATTCAACGAAGTCACAGAGAACAGCTTATTTCACCATATTGTATTATCCAAGTTTTCAAATGAGAGACACTAAATCCATTTTCAGTAAACTGTTCCCAGTTGAAATCCCAAAGCCTCCCACATTCTAAGGCAATGCTAAAATTTGGGTTTGGACCCTGAGGATTCAGCTCTCCCAAACTATGAATCCTTTATGATACAGTATACAGGCAGGTTAGCACTGATTATAACAAGCCTGGAAAAAAGTCAACAAAGACGATATAGTAGATTTTTAAAGCCAACACAATGAGTCTATTCTGGACTCAGAAGGCTATGGAGATAGAACCAATAAAAATTTTATAGCAAGGGAATAATAAAATCAGAACTGTTCTCTACAAAGATTAATGTCATTGGTAAGAACTATAAAGGAGGGGGGAACTAGAGGAGGACATACCTAAAAAGACAAGACAAGAGCTCACCACAGAGTCATGAGGGTTTTAAAATGTAACATACTGACACTAGGAAAGAAGAAGTCTGTGATTAGAAAAGAAAAAAATGCAAAAGATGAATGGACAGGAACTTTGTAGCTGACCAAGAGGAGGAAATATGGGTGACTGGGAGAACAGTAGTTTCATTAGCAGAAATAAAGAAATCAGTAAGAAATACTTTAAAAGTAAAAGAATGGAGAGGGAGCTTGGGAAGATGGCAGAATAGGAGGACTCTGAGCTCATCCCATCCCACATTTACTACTAGGTATCATCTACATCCAAGTGAGAACTATCCAAAGACTGGAAGAACAGGGGCGCCTGGGTGGCTCAGTTGGTTAAGCGGCTGCCTTCGGCTTGGGTCATGATTCCAGGGTCCTGGGATCGAGCCCCGCATCAGGCTCTCAGCAGAGAGCCTGCTTCTCTCTCTCCCCATCTCCCTGCCACTCTGCTTACTTGTGCTCTCTCTCTAGCTGTCAAATAAACAAATAAAATATTAAAAAAAAAAAGACTGGAAGAACAAACTCCACTGCTAAATACAGAAAAAGAAGCTGCATCTGGAAGGTTAGGAAGATCAGAAAGGCAAATGGAAACTGCCCAAAAGAGGGAGGGAGCTGCACACACAGAGCAAGGAAATGGACACTTGCACCATAGAGCTCACATGGGTAAGACTTATTTCCATAACCTATAGCTTGAAAAACCAAAGGGGCTCGGGGTCCTGGGACTGAGCCCAGCTTCTTGCTCAGCAGGGAGTCTGCTTCTCCCTCTCCCTTTGCCCCTCCCTTTTCTTATGCTTTCTTGCTTTCCCTCTCAAATGAATGAATTTAAAAAACAAAACAAAACAAAAAACCAAAGGGCCTGAATTCCATGAGTTTGTAATATCAGTCCAATTTCAAGTGTGGGGCTTGAAAGTCAGTTGATTCAGAGGGTGAGAAAGCTGGGTTGCCACCTTTAAACAGCAACCTTTATGACTGCAACATAAAAATGGCAGTTTATATAACACCAGGGCCAATGGGAGATTGATCTGTTAATACTGGTTTCAGACTGTGTTAGGGTACTTCTTTGAAAACAAGGTACGTGGCAGGTGCCATTTTTTTCCCCCACCTTCTAGCATAAAGACAGAGCTACCTATAGGAGGTGAGGCTGCACAGACACTTGTAGCCTCAGCCCAGGGCTCAGGGCAAATTTTGTTAAACCTGCCTTGTTTGTGGGAGGTTGGGGGAGCCAGGTGGTGGGTATTAAGGAGGGCACCTATTGCATGGAGCACTAGGTGTGGTGCAAAAACAGCGAATACTGTTACAAAATAAAAATAAAGGAAAAAAAAAACCACCTGCCTTTTTCACCAGAATCTGGCACTTCAGGAGAGTATCCTGTATGTATTGCTTACATCCTGCTCCTGTGTCTGAGCCACTTTTCCTTTCAGTGTAGTTGTCTACACTGACTTTCTACCTGTTGTGGACTATGCCTGCTCTCCGTGTTATTAGTGGGGCCCAGACAGGCCAGCTGGGGAAGCATGCCCCCAGAGGAATTCGGGAGGATTGCAGTGTTAGCAAAATTTGTGTTATACCACTAGTCCTACATTGGATCCCCAGAAACACTGTGGCAACTGGAGACTGTGGCCAGAGGGGGCAGGAGTGTGAGGCATGCACGAAAATGGCTGGGCTGACTGGGAGGGTGCAAGATGGCAGCTGTGAACCTGATGTATGGGCTTGGCAAGGGATAGTGGCTGGGGGGTTGTGTGGGTGCTGCTGCTGGATGGGTCATGATGTGACAGCTTTGTACCTACATAGTAGCTGGGCATGGCATGCAGGTTTAACAAGAGGACAAGGCCACAGTCAGATATCCAAGCAAAACAGATGTAATAATGTGTCTAATAGAAAATTTAAAGCAGTGATCATAAGGATATTCACTGGACTTGAGAAAAGAATGGAAAACAGAGAGATAAGGAATAACATAGCAGATACAAAGGCTCAATAAGTGAAATGAGAAACAAGCTTTATGGAATGAACAGAAGGGTGAAAGAAGCAAAGGAACAAATTAGTTACCTAGAAGACAGAGTGATGGAAAATAATCAGGCTGAACAAAAGAAAGAAAAAAGAATTACATAAAACAAATAGACTTTGGGAATTCAGTGACTCCATGAAAGATAATTACATTATTATTATAGGAGTCCCAGAAGGAGAGAGAGAAAAGGGGACAGAAAATGTATTTGAAGAAATAACAGCTGAAAATCTCCCTAATCTAGAGAAGGAAATGGGATATCCAAATCCCGGAAGCACAAGGAACTCCCATCAAAATCAACAAAAGCAGATCCACACCAAGACATATTGTAATTAAACTTATAAAAAACAGTGATAAAGAAAAAAATCTTAAAAGCAGCATGACAAAAGAAGTTATTAACTTACAAGGGAAAATCCTTAAGGCTAGCAGGAGATTTTTCAATAGAAACTTTGCACAACAGAAGAAAGTGGCAAGATATACTCAAAGTGCTGAAAGGGAAAAGTCCACAGCCAAGAATATCCAGAGCAAGGTTATCATTCAGAATAGAAGGAGTGATGGAGCTTCCCAGAGAAACAAAAACTAAAGGAGTTCATGACCACTAAAACCAGTCCTGCAAGAAATATTAAAGGGGATACTCTGAATGGAAAGGAGAAATGAAAAATAAGAAGATAAGTTCAGGAAACAAAAAAGCAGTGAAGGGGTGCCTGGGTGGCTCAGTCAGTTAAGCATCTGCCTTCCACATAAGTCATGATCACAGGTTCCTGGGATCCAGCCCTGCATCAGGCCCTCTGCTTGGTAGGCAGTCTGCTTTTCCCTCCCCCTCTGGTTTCTGGTCACCCTGCTTGTGCACTCACACTTTCTATCACTCTCTATGTCAAATGAATGAATAAAATCTCTTTTAATAAATAAATAAATACTGTAATTTTCTTTAAAAAAAAAAAGCAGTGAAAATGACTATTTCTGTAAAAAAAAAATCAGCCAAGGACCTTGGAAAAGAAAAAGATATAAAATCCAATAACATATCTAAAACAGGAGGAGAGGAGAAAAGAACGGGTTCAAACTTAAATGACCATCAACTTAATACAAACTATAAACAATAATACAAACCTAATGGTAATCATATGTCAAAAAACACTAATAAATATGCAAAGAACAAAGAGAAGAAATCCTAATATATCACTAAAGAAAATCAACAAAACATAAAAGAGAGAAAGACAAGACTGGATCAGAGAAACTCTGCAGAAACATCCATAAAAACAAGTCATAGAGTAGAAATATATATCTATCAATACTTAGTTTGAATGAAAGTGGACTAAATGCTCCAATCAAAAGACACAGGGTGGCAGAATGCATAGAAAAACAAGACCCACTTATATGTTGCCTACAGGAGATTTATTTTAGACCTAAAGACACCTACAGATTAAAAGTGAAGGGACAGAGAAACATCTATGATACAAATGGTTGTCAAAAGAAAGCCAGGGTTGCAATACTTATTTTGGAAAAAAACAGACTTTAAAACAGACTGTAAGAATAGAAGATATAATAAAGGGCACAATCCAAAAGAAGATATAATAACTGTAAATACTTATGCATCCAACATAGGAGCACCCAAATACATAAAACAGTTAATAACAAACATAAAGGAACTAATAGATAACAATACAATAATAATAGGGAATTTAAAACCAACTTACATCAATGGACAGATCACCTAAACAGAAAATCAACAATGAAACATAGCTTTGAATGACAAAGTGGATCAGATGGATTTAACAGATCTATTCAGAACAGTATATCCTAAAATAGCAGAATATACATTGTTTTCAAGTGCACATGGAACATTCTCTAGAATAGATTAGAGCTCACAAAACTAGCTTCAACAAATTCAAGAATATCGAAGTCAGGACATGCACCTTTTCTGACCACAACACTAAGAAACTAGAAGTCGACCACAAGAAAAAATCTGGAAAGAACACAAATACATGAAGGCTTAATAACATGCTGGTTGGCAAATAAAAGAAGAAATAAAAGACTACATGTTAACAAGTGAAAATGAAAACACAACAGTGCAAAACCTCTGGGATGCAGCAAAAGCGGTTCTAAAGGGCATGTTTATAGCAATACAGGCCTATCTCAAGAAGAAAGAAATTTTTCAAAAAAATCTAAACTTACACCTAAAGAAGCTAGAAAAAGAGCTAACAAAATCCAAAACCAGTACAAGGAAGGAAATAGTAAAGACTAGAGTAGAAATAAATGACAGAGAAACTAAGAAAAAAAAAATTGAACAGATCAGTGAAACCAGGAGCTGGTTCTTTGAAAAGATCAATAAAGTTAATAAACTTCTAACCAGGCTTACCAAGAAAAAACAAGAAAGGACTAAAATAAATAAAATCACCAATGCAAAAGGAGAAATAACAACCAACACCATAGAAATACAAACAATTTTAAGACAGTATTATGAAAAACTATAAGCCAACAAATTGGACAACCTATAAGAAATGGATAAATTCCTAGAAACATATAAACTACAAAAACTGAAACAAGAATAAACAGAAAATGAGAACAGATAGATAACCTGGAAAGAAATTAAATCAGTAAGAAAAATAAACAAACACTTCCCACAAACAGAAGTCCGAGACTATGAGGCACGTTGGTGGCTCAGTCAGTTAAAGCCTCTGCCTTCGGCTCAGGTCATGATCCCAGGGTCCTGGGATCAAGCCCCCTTGCATCGGGCTCTCTGCTCAGCAGGGAGCCTGCTTCCCCCCACCCTCTATCTCTGCCAGCCTCTCTGCCTACTTGTGATCTCTGTCTGTGAAATAAATAAATAAAATCTTTAAAAAAAAAAAAAAAAAGTCCAAGACCAGATTGCTATATAGGCGAATCCTACCAAACATTTAAAGAAAAGCTAAAACCTATTCTTCTCAAACCATTCCAAAAAAAGAAAGGGAAATAAAGTTTCCAAGTTTATTGTGTAAGACCAGCATTACCCTGATACCAAAACCGGATAAAACACCACTAAAAGAAAGGACTACAGGCCAATATTCCTGATGAACACAGATGCAAAAGTCCTCAATAAAATACTAGCAAACCAAATTCAAAAATACATTAAAAACATAATTCACCACAATCGAGTGGGATTTATTCCTGGGTTGTAAGGGTGTTCAATATTTGCAAATCAAACAATGTGACACATCATCACATCAGTAAGAGAAAGGATAAGAACCATATGTACATTTCAATAAATGCAGAAAAAGCATTTAACAAAGTACAACATCCATTATTGATAAAAATCCTCAACAAAATTGGTTAGAGGGAATATACCTCAACAGAATAAAAGTCATATATGAAAAACCCACAGCTAACACCATCCTCAGTGGGGAAAAACTAAGCACTTTTCCCCTAAGGTGAGGAACAAAACAAGGATGCCTACTCTCACCATATTTATTCAACATAATCCTGGAAAAGTCCTAGCCACCACAGTCAGACAACAGAAAAAATAAAAGTCATCTGCTTTGGTAAGAAGAGGTCAAACTTTCACTATTTGCTCATGACATGACACTATATAAACAAAACCTGAAAGACTCCACCAAAAAACTGTTTGAACTAATAAATGAATTCAGTAAAGCTGAAGGATACAAAATCAATGTACAGAAATCTGTTGTATTTCTATACACCAATAATGAAGCAGCAGAAAGAGAAATTAAGAAAACAATCCTATTTACAATTGTACCAAAAATAGCAACATACCTAGGAATAAACCTAACAAAAGAGGTGAAAGAACTGTACTCTGAACACTATAAAACAATAACAAAAGAAACTGAAGATCCTATGCTCATGAACTGGAAGAACAAATACCGTTAAAAACGTCTCTACTGGGACGCCTGGGTGGCTCAGTTGGTTAAGCGGCTGCCTTCGGCTCAGGTCATGATCCCAGCGTCCTGGGATCGAGTCCCACATCGGGCTCCTTGCTTGGCGGGGAGCCTGCTTCTCCCTCTGCCTCTGTCTGCCATTCTGTCCGCCTGTGCTCGCTCTCTCTCCCTCTCTCTCTGACAAATAAATAAATAAAATATTAAAAAAAAAAAAAAAACGTCTCTACTAGCCAAAGAAATCCACATATTTAATGCAATCCCTATTAAAACACCAACAGCATTTTTCATAGAACTAGAACAATTCTAAGTATTTGTACAGAACCACAAAAGACACCGAATAGCCAAAGCAATCTTGAAAAAGAAAAGCAAAGAGGTGCCTGGGTGGTTCAGTGGGTTGGTTAAGCATCCGAATTCTGATTTCAGCTCAGGTCATCATCTCAAGGTGGTAAGATCAAACCCAGCATCAAGTTCCATACTGGGTGTGGAGCCTGCTTGGGATTCTCTTTCTCCCAATTTGGCCCACCCCCTCCCCACCATACATGCACTCTCTTGCTCTCAAAACAAAACAAAACAAACAAGAAATAAACAAATAAAACAACAACAACAACAACAACAACAACAAAGCAAAGCTGGAGGTATCACAATTCTGGACATCAGGTTATGTTACAAAGTTGTAGTAATCAAAACAGTATGGTCCTGGCACAAAAACAGAAACACTGATCAATGGAATAGAACAGAAAACCCAGAAATAAACCCACAACTATATGGTCAATTGATCTTCGAAAAAGGGGGAAAGAATGTCCAAGGGGAAAAGGACAGTCCCTTCAAACAAATGTTAGGAAAACTGGACCACTGTCTTATACCATAAACAAAAATAAATTCAAAAATGAATTAAAGTGGGGCGCCTGGGTGACTCAGTGGGTTAAAGCCTCTGCCTTCAGCTCTGGTCGTGGTCTCAGGGTCCTGGGATTGAGCCCCGCATCAGGCTCTCTACGTGGCAGGGAACCTGCTTCCTCTCTCTCTCTCTGCCTGTGTCTCTGCCTACTTGTGATCTCTGTCTGTCAAATAACTAACTAAAATCTTTCTTAAAAAATGAATTAAGGTCCTAAACATGAGACCTGAAAACATAAAAATCTTAGAAGAGACTACAGGCAGTAACCTCTTTGATACAGGCCATAGCATTTTTTTTCTAGATAGATCTCCTGAAGCAAAGGAAACAAAAGCAAAAATAAGCTACTGAGACTATATCAAAGTATAAAGCTTCTGCAGAGCAAAGGAAACAATCAATAAAACTAAAAGGCAACCTGTGGAATGGGAGAAGATAATGGTAAATGACAAAACCAATAAAGGGCTAATTTCCAAAATACATAAAGAACCTCTACTACAACCAAAAACAAAAAAATCCAGAAGACACGAACAGACATTTCTCCAAAGAAGACATAGAGATGGTCAACACATACGTGAAAAGATGTTCACCATGACTTACCACCAGGGAAATGCAAATCGAAACTACAATGAAGTATCACCTCACACCTGTCAGAACAGCTAAAATCAACAACACAGGAAACAACAGGTGTTGGCAAGGATGTGGAGAAAAAGGAACCCTCTTACTCTGTTGGTAGGAATGCAAACTGGTGCAGCCATTGTGGAAGACACTATGGAGGTTCCTCAAAAAGTTAAAAATAGAACTATCCTACCATCCAGCAATCAAACATTGGGTCTTTACCCAAAGAATAAAAAAACACTATTTCAATGGGATACAGGCAATACTATGTTTATAGCGGCATTAATTACAACAACCAAGATATGGAAGCCCCCCCCAACAAGCATCCCATCAGTTGATGAATGGATAAAAAAGATGTGGTATATACATAAAAAGGAATACTATTCAACTATAAAAAGGATAAAATCTTGCCATTTGCAATGACATAGATGGACCTAGAGAATATATTGCTAAGTGAAATAAGACAGAGAAAGACAAATGCCCTGTGATTTCACTAATATGTGGAATTTTAGAAATAAAACAGAAGAATAATGGCGAAAAAATGAGAAACCAAGAAACAGATTCTTAATTATAGAGAAGTGATGGTCACCAGAGGGGAGGAAATGGGGGTGGGGTTATATAGGTGATGAGGATTAAGGAGGATACTTGTCAAGATGAGCACCAGGTGATGTAAGGAACTGCTGAATTACTCTATTGTGCACCTGAAATTAATATGACATTTTTAAAAACAAGCTTACAAATTAATCAATTAATAACGTAGGGTATAAAATGGTATGAGGCTTACTCCTAAGAACTAGGCTCATAACTTGGGTAAGTCAGGTTTAACTAACCCCAGTAATAGTTATGACATGGTAATTGTACAATCCAGTTATTAAGTTCTCCCAAATAACCAAAAGAAAAATAATCTATGCTCTACTGATTATATGAGAACAAGATATAAGAAACAAAGATTTGTCAACGAGGAAATCATCATTTAAGTGTCATGTTAAATAGACTAAAATGAAACTCATCTATTGCTACAACTTTAATACTGAATCACAAACTATTTTGTAAACTTATAAACATAAGAGAAATTAATTATTTAATCAATCAGACAGCAAAATTTTATTGTAAGCCTAAAATGAATGAAACACAAAAAAGAAGAAATCTCTAGAGTAAGACTCAGAAGAACAGATACAGATAAAGAAAAGGACAATTATTAATGGGGTGGGAGTAGGTACAATGGGCGAAAGTGTCCAAAGGTACAAACTTCCCAGGACAGGGAGGAGTCAAGATGGCGGAGAAGTAGCAGGCTGAGACTACTTCAGCTAGCAGGAGATCAGCTAGATAGCTTATCTAAAGATTGCAAACAACTACAAATCCATCAGCAGGTCGAAGAGAAGAAGAACAGCAATTCTGGAAACAGAAAAACAACCACTTTCTGAAAGGTAGGACTGGCAGAAAAGTGAATCCAAAGCGACGGGAAGAGAGACCCCGGAGGGAGGGGCCAGCTACCGGCAAGCAGCAGAGCAACGGAGCACAAAATCAGGACTTTTAAAAGTCTGTTCCGCCGAGGGACATCGCTCTGAGGCTAAACTGGGGTGCAGCCCACGTGGGGTCAGCGTGGCCTCAGGTCCCGCAGGGTCACAGAAGGATGGGGGTGTCTGAGTGTCGGAGAGCTTACAGGTATTAGAACGGGGAAGCTGGCTACAGAGACAGAGCAGACAGTGAGCTCACAGCTTAGGGTTATCTTGAACCAGTCGCAGGCTCGGTGAGCTCGGAGCACAGCCGGAGTTCAGGCAGACGGGAGTTACTGGGAGCTGTTCTCTGAGAGCACACTGAGGAGTGGGGCCCCGAGCTCTCGGCTCCTCCGGGCCAGAGACCAGGAGGCCGCCATTTGTATTCCCATCCTCCGGAACTCTACAGAAAGCGCTCAAGGAACAAAAGCTCCTGAAAGCAAACCCGAGCGGAATACTTAGCCTGGCCCCTAGTAAGGGCGGTGCAATTCTGCCTGGGGCAAAGGCACTTGAGAATCACTACAACAGGCCCCTCCCCCAGAAGATCAACAAGAAATCCAGCCAAGACCAAGTTCACCTACCAAGGAGTGCAGTTTCAATACCAAGGAGAGCAGCAGAATTCCAGAGGAGGAGAAAGCAAAGCACGGAACTCATGGCTTTCTCCCTATGACTCTTTAGTCTTGCAGTTAATTTAATTTTTTTTCTTTTTCATTTTTTTTTCTCTTCTTCTGCTAAAAATATTTTTGACTTTTACCCTTTTCTTTTTTAACATTTTTAACTAGTTTATCTAATATATATATTTTTTTCTTTTTTATACTTTTCTTTATTCGTTTTCTTTTTTTAATTTTTTTTTCTTTCTTTCTTTCTGAACCTCTTTTTATCCCTTTTCTCCCCCCTCACGATTTGGGATCTCTTCTGATTTGGTTAAAGCATATTTTCCTGGGGTTGTGCCAGGGGCAAAGGCACTTGAGAATCACTAAACCTTTTTAGTATTTTACTTGCTCCTTCGTATACTCTTATCTGGACAAAATGACAAGGCAGAAAAATTCACCACAAGAAAAAGAACAAGAGGCAGTACCAAAGGCTAGGGACCTAATCAATACAGACATTGGTAATATGTCAGATCTAGAGTTCAGAATGACAATTCTCAAGGTTCTAGCCAGACTCGAAAAAGGCATGGAAGATATGAGAGAAACCCTCTCGGGAGATATAAAAGCCCTTTCTGGAGAAATAAAAGAACTAAAATCTAACCAAGTTGAAATAAAAAAAGCTATTAATGAGGTGCAATAAAAAATGGAGGCTCTCACTGCTAGGATAAATGAGGCAGAAGAAAGAAATAGTGATATAGAAGACCAAATGACAGAGAATAAAGAAGCTGAGCAAAAGAGGGACAAATAGCTACTGGACCACAAAAGGAGAATTCGAGAGCTAAGTGACACCATAAGACGAAACAACATTAGAATAATTGGGATTCCAGAAGAAGAAGAAAGAGAAAGGGGAGCAGAAGGTATACTGGAGAGAATTATTGGGGAGAATTTCCCCAATATGGCAAAGGGAACAAGCATCAAAATTCAGGAGGTTCAGAGAATGCCCCTCAAAAACAATAAGAATAGGCCCACACCCCGTCACCTAATAGTAAAATTTACAAGTCTTAGTGACAAAGAGAAAATCCTGAAAGCAGCCCAAGAAAAGAAGTCTGTAACATACAATGGTAAAAATATTAGATTGGCAGCAGACTTATCCACAGAGACCTGGCAGGCCAGAAAGAGCTGGCATGATATATTCAGAGCACTAAACGAGAAAAACATGCAGGCAAGAATACCATATCCAGCTAGGCTATCATTGAAAATAGAAGGAGAGATTAAAAGCTTCCAGGACAAACAAAAACTGAAAGAACTTGCAAACACCAAACTAGCTCTCCAGGAAATATTGAAAGGGGTCCTCTAAGCAAAGAGAGAGCCTACAAGTGGTAGATCAGAAAGGAACAGAGACAATATACAGTAACAGTCACCTTACAGGCAATACAATGGCACTAAATTCATATCTCTCAATAGTTACCCTGAATGTTAATGGGCTAAATGCCCCTGTCAAAAGACATAGGGTATCAGAATGGATAAAAAAAAAAAAAAACCCATCTATATGTTCCCTACAAGAAACTCATTTTAAGCCTGAAGACACCTCCAGATTTAAAGTGAGAGGGTGGAAAACAATGTACCATGCTAATGGACATCAGAAGAAAGCAGGAGTGGCAATCCTTATATCAGATCAATTAAATTTTAAGCCAAAGACTATATAAGAGATGAGGAAGGACATTATATCATACTCAAAGGGTCTGTCCAACAAGAAGATCTAACAATTTTAAATGTCTATGCCCCCAACGTGGGAGCAGTCAACTATATAAACCAATTAATAAGAAAATCAAAGAAACACATCAACAATAATACAATAATAGTAGGGGACTTTAACACTCCCTCCACTGAAATGGACAGATCATCCAAGCAAAAGATCAGCAAGGAAATAAAGGCCTTAAATGACACAATGGACCAGATAGACATCACAGATATATTCAGAACATTTCATCCCAAAGCAACAGAATACACATTCTTCTCTAGTGCACATGGAACATTCTCCAGAATAGATCACATCCTCGGTCCTAAATCAGGACTCAACCGGTATCAAAAGATAGGGATCATTCCCTGCATATTTTCAGACCACAGTGCTCTGAAGCTAGAACTCAACCACAAGAGGAAGTTTGGAAAGAACCCAAATACATGGAGACTAAACAGCATCCTTCTAAAGAATGAATGGGTCAACCGGGAAATTAAAGAAGAATTGAAAAAAATCATGGAAACAAATGATAATGAAAACACAACGGTTCAAAATCTGTGGGACACATAAAAGGCAGTCCTGAGAGGAAAATATATAGCAGTACAAGCCTTTCTCAAGAAACAAGAAAGGTCTCAGGTACACAACATAACCCTACACCTAAAGGAGCTGGAGAAAGAACAAGAAAGAAACCCTAAACCCAGCAGGAGAAGAGAAATCATAAAGATCAGAGCAGAAATCAATGAAATAGAAACCAAAAAAACAATAGAACAAATCAACCAAACTAGGAGCTGGTTCTTTGAAAGAATTAATAAAATTGATAAACCCCTGGCCAGACTTATTAAAAAGAAAAGAGAAAGGACCCAAATAAATAAAATCATGAATGAAAGAGGAGAGATCACAACTAACACCAACAAAATACAAACAATTATAAGAACATACTATGAGCAACTCTACGCCAACAAATTTGACAATCTGGAAGAAATGGATGCATTCCTAGAAACATATAAACTACCACAACTCAACCAGGAAGAATTAGAAAGCCTGAACAGACCCAAAACCAGTAAGGAAATTGAAACAGTCATTAAAAATCTCCAAACAAACAAAAGCCCAGGGCCAGACGGCTTCCCGGGAGAATTCTACCAAACATTTAAAGAAGAACTAATTCCTATTCTCCTGAAACTGTTCCAAAAAACAGAAATGGAAGGAAAACTTCCAAACTCATTTTATGAGGCCAGCATCACCTTGATCCCAAAACCAGACAAGGATCCCATCAAAAAAGAGAGCTATAGACCAATATCGTTGATGAACACAGATGCGAAAATTCTCACCAAAATACTAGCCAATAGGATTCAACAGTACATTAAAAGGATTATTCACCACGACCAAGTGGGATTTATTCCAGGGCTGCAAGGTTGGTTCAACATCCGCAAATCAGTCAATGTGATACAACACATCAATAAAAGAAAGAACAAGAACCATATGATACTCTCAATAGATGCTGAAAAAGCATTTGACAAAGTGCAGCATCCCTTCCTGATCAAAACTCTTCAAAGTGTAGGGATAGAGGGCACATACCTCAATATTATCAAAGCCATCTATGAAAAACCCACTGCAAATATCATTCTCAATGGAGAAAAACTGAAAGCTTTTCCGCTAAGGTCAGGAACATGGCAGGGATGTCCATTATCACCACTGCTATTCAACTTAGTACTAGAAGTCCTAGTCTCAGCAATCAGACAACAAAAGGAAATTAAAGGCATCCAAATCGGCAAAGAAGTCAAACTATCACTCTTTGCAGATGATATGATACTAACTATACATGGAAAACCCAAAAGGCTCCACTCCAAAACTGCTAGAACTTGTACAGGAATTCAGTAAAGTGTCAGGATATAAAATCAATGCACAGAAAGGAGTTGCATTTCTCTACACCAACAACAAGAGAGAAGAAAGAGAAATTAAGAAGCCAATCCCATTTACAATTGCACCACAAACCATAAGATACCTAGGAACAAACCTAACCAAAGAGGCACAGAATCTATACTCAGAAAACTATAAAGTACTCATGAAAGAAATTAAGGAAGACACATAGAAATGGAAAAATGTTCCATGCTCCTGGATTGGAAGAATAAATATTGTGAAAATGTCTTTGCTACCTAAAGCAATCTACACATTTAATGCAATTCCTATCAAAGTACCATCCCTCTTTTTCAAAGAAATGGAACAAATAATCCTAAAATTTATATGGAACCAGAAAAGACCTCGAATAGCCAAAGGAATATTGAAAAAGAAAGTCAAAGTTGGTGGCATCACAATTCCAGACTTCAAGCTCTATTACAAAGCTGTCATCATCAAGACAGCATGGTACTGGCACAAAAACAGACACATAGATCAATGGAACAGAATAGAGAGCCCAGAAATAGACCCTCAACTCTACAGTCAACTAATCTTCAACAAAGCAGGAAAGAATGTCCAATGGATAAAAGACAGCCTCTTCAATAAATGGTGCTGGGAAAATTGGACAGCCACATGCAGAAAAATGAAATTGGACCATTTCCTTACACCACACACAAAAATAGACTCAAAATGGATGAAGGACCTCAATGTGTGAAAGGAATCCATCAAAATCCTTGAGGAGAACACAGGCAGCAACCTCTTCGACCTCAGCCGCAGCAACATCTTCCTAGGAACATCACCAAAGGCAAGGGAAGCAGGGGCAAAAATGAACTATTAGGATTTTATCAAGATCAAAAGCTTTTGCACAGCAAAGGAAACAGTTAACAAAACCAAAAGACAACTGACAGAATGGGAGAAGATATTTGCAAATGACATATCAGATAAAGGACTAGTGTCCAAAATCTATAAAGAACTTAGCAAACTCAACACCCAAAGAACAAATAATCCAATCAAGAAATGGGCAGAGGACATGAACAGACATTTCTGCAAAGAAGACATCCAGATGGCCAACAGACACATGAAAAAGTGCTCCATATCACTTGGCATCAGGGAAACACAAATCAAAACCACAATGAGATATCACCTCACACCAGTCAGAATGGCTAAAGTTAACAAGTCAGGAAATGACAGATGCTGGTGAGGATGCGGAGAAAGGGGAACCCTCCTACACTGTTTCTGGGAATGCAAGCTGGTGCAACCACTCTGGAAAACAGCATGGAGGTTCCTCAAAATGTTGAAAATAGAACTGCCCTATGACCCAGCAATTGCACTACTGGGTGTTTACCCTAAAGATACAAACTTAGTGATCTGAAGGGGCACGTGCACCCAAATGTTTATAGCAGCAATGTCTACAATAGCCAAACTATGGAAAGAACCTAGATGTCCATCAACAGATGAATGGATAAAGAATGTGGTAATATATACACAATGGAATACTATGCAGCCATCAAAAGAAATGAAATCTTGCCATTTGCGACAACGTGGATGGAACTCGAGCGTATCATGCTTAGCGAAATAAGTCAATCGGAGAAAGACAACTATCATATGATCTCCCTGATACGAGGAAGTGGTGATGCAACATGGGGGCTTAAGGGAGTAGGAGAAGAATAAATGAAACAAGATGGGATTGGGAAGGAGACAAACCATAAGTGATTCTTAATCTCACAAAACAAACTGAGGGTTGCTGGGGGGAGGGGAGTTGGGAGAAGGGGGGTGGGGTTATAGACATTGGGGAGGGTATGTGCTTTGGTGAGTGCTGTGAAGTGTGTAAACCTGGCGATTCACAGACCTGTACCCCTGGGGATAAAAATATATTATATGTTTCTAAAAAATTAAAAATTAAAAAAAAAAACTTGCCAGGGCACATGGGTGGCTCAGTGGGTTAAACACCCGACTCTTGGTTTTGGCTTTGGTCATGATCTCAGGGTCATAAGACTGAGCCCCTCACTCAGCACAGAACCTGCTTGAGGTTTTTTCCTCCTCCTCCAACTCTTTCCCCTGCCATTCCTCCCTCACTCACGCACGTGAGCGCTCACTAATAAATGAGTTAGTGAATGAATGAATGAATGAATGAATAAAATCTTCTTTAAAAAGGAGCAAACTTCCTGTTACAAAAAAATTAAGTCCTGGGATTAATGTACAGCATAATGACTATAGTTAATAATACTATATTACATATTTAAAAGTTCCCAAGACAGTAGCTCTTAAAAGCTCTCATCATAAAAACAAAACAAAAAAAATTTTTGACTATGTATGGTGATGGATGTTAGACAATGGTGAGGTAAAAAAAGCCTACTCCTATTAAAGAACAGGTAAACTCTTAACCTGCTATCCCTGTGGAGAGTCTCATGTTCTCTGTTCTCTGTGGCAAATTTCAATACCTGAGCTAAAGGGTAACGGGCAAATTGAGCAAACAACAACAAAAAATTATAATATTAATATCACACAAAACAGAAATCACAAAGAAAAACATTAAACTGTACAATGGGATCATTTTTATACTGAGAAAATGTTAAACTTATAATGAAAGTTAACCTCTTATAATCCTTTACACAAGTAATAATAAGACAGCAAAATGTGTAACAAAAATTCTTAGAAATTAAGAGAGATGTTGAAGAAATTGCAATAGTAGTGAAAGACTTCAAAATATCTGAGTATCTGACAGACGATGGAGGCAAAATGCATACCAAGTATTTGAAATATCCCTGAGATCATGACCTGAGCCGAAGGCAGTGGCTTAACCCACTGAGCCACCCAGGCACCCCATGTATTTTTAGTTTTATATCTGTCTCTGTTAGACACTGAGCTCTCTGTCTAGTTAAAGCTCCATTGGGTTTTGGTTTTGGGGGGGGGGGGGTTGTTGTTGTTGTTGTTTTTAGATTTTATTTATTTATCTGTCAGAGATCACAAGTAGGCAGAGAGGCAGGCAGAGAGAGAGGGAGGAAGCAGGCTCCCTGCTGAGCAGAGAGACCAACGCAGGGCTAGATCCCAGGACCCTGAGATCATGATCTGAGCCGAGGGAAGAGGCTTTAACCCACTGAGCCACCCAGGTGCCCCAAAGCGCCACTGTTTTGCATCCTTCTGTCATCAATTCTTGGTACTGGAACTGGAACATATTAAATGCTCAGTGAATAGTGTTAAATGACTGTGTGAAACAATGAGAGTATATATATATATGTTTGTTGTGACACAGTCTTCACAGTTATGTGATATCCCTCTCTTTTTATTGCATGTCATACCTTTCTCTTTTTTTATGAGATTTTGTCCATTTAAATTCAATTAATTAACATATATTAATAGTTTCAGAGATACAGGTCAGTGATTCATCAGTCTTATTTTTTTTTTAAGATTTATTTATTTATTTATTTATTTATTTATTTATTTATTTATTTATTTCACAGACAAAGATCACAAGTAGGCAGAGAGGCAGGCAGAGAGAGAGTAAGGGAAGCAGGCTCCCTGCTGAGCAGAGAGCCCAATGCAGGGCTAGGTCCCAGGACTCTGGGATCATGACCTGAGCTGAAAGCAGAGGCTTTAACCCACTGAGCCACCCAGGCGCCCCAATTCATCAGTCTTATATAATACCCATTGCTCATTCCATCATGTGTCCATTACCCAGTTACTCCACCCCCCACCCCCTCCCCTCCAGCAAGCCCCAGTTTGTTTCCAATGATTAAGAGTCTCCTATGGTTTGTCTCCCTCCCTGGTATTGTCTTAATTATTTTATCCTTTCTTCTTCATTTTCTGTTTCATTTCTTAAATTCCACATAGGACTGAGATCATATAATTGTCTTTCTCTGATTGACTTATTTCACTTAGCATAATATCCTCTAGTTCCATGCACATTGTTACAAATGGCATGATTTTTTTTAGATTTTATCTATTTCACAGAGAGAGAAAGCACAAGCAAGGGGAGCAGCAAGCAGAGAGGCAAAAGGAGACTCCCTGCTGATGTGGGGCTCAATCCCAGGACCCTGGGACCATGACCCAAGCCAAAGGGAGATGTTCAACTGACTAAGCCACCCAGGCACCCCATGATTTCATTTTTTTGATGACTGAGTAGTATTCCATTGTGTGTGTGTGTATCTGTATATGTGTGTACACATATCCAGTATATATATACATATACATATATATGTATACACACACACACACACAACCCATCTTCTTTATCCATTCATCTGTCAATGGACATCCGGGCTCTTTCCATAGTTTGGCTACTGTGGATATTCCTGCTATAAACATTGCTGCTCTGGTGCCTCTTCGAATCACTACATTTATATCTTTGGGGTAAATACCCAGTAGTGCAATTAAGGTAGCTCTATTTTCAACTTTTGAGAAACCTCCATACTGTTTTCCAGGATGCCTGCACCAGCCTGCATTCCCACCAACACTATAAGAGGGTTCCCCTTTCTCTCCATCCTCACCAACATTTGTTATTTCCTGACCTGTTAACTTTAGCCATTCTGACTGGTGTGAGGTGGTATCTCACTGCGGTTTTGATTTGTATTTTCCTGATGCTGAGTGGTAGAGAGCATTTTTCATGTGTATGTTGGTCATTCATATGTCTTCCTTGGAGAAACATCTTTTCACGCCTTCTGCCCATTTCTTGATTGGATTATTTGTTTTTGGGGGGGTGTTGAGCTCAGTAACTTCTTTACAGATTTTGGATATAAGCCCTTTATCTGATACGTCATTTGCAAATATCTTCTCCCATTCTGTTGGTTATCTTTTGGTTTTGTCAACTGTTTCCTTTGCTGTGCAAAAGCTTTTTATCTTAATGAAGTCCCAATAGTTCATGGCCTTTTTCCCTTCCCTTTGGACACTTGTCTAACAAGAAGTTGCTGTGGCCAAGGTCAAAGAGGTTGCTGCATGTATTCTCTAGGATTCTGATGGATTCCTGTCTCACATTTAGGTCTTTCATCCTCCATTTTTGAGTCTATTTTTGTGTACGGTGTAAGGAAATGGTCCAGTTTCATTCTTTTGCATGTGGCTGTCCAATTTTCCCAACACCATTTGTTGAAGAGACTGTCTTTTCTCCATTGGATATTCTTTCTTGATTTGTCCAAGATTAGCTGATCATAGAGTTGAGGGTCCATTTCTGGGTTCTCTATTCTGTTACACTGATCTATGCATCTGTGTTTTTATCAGTACCATACTAGTTTGATGATTACAGCTTTGTAATAGAGCTTGAAGTCTGGAATTGTGATGCCACCAGCTTTGGTTTTCTTTTTCAGGATTGCTTTGGCTACTTGGGGTCTTTTAGGATTATTTGTTCCAGCTCTGTAGAGAAAAAAAAGTTGATAGTATTTTGATAGGGATTGAATACATATACTGCTCTAGGTAGCACAGACATTTTCACAATATTCTTCTGTCCATGAGCATGGAACGTTTTTCCTTTTTTTGTGTCTTCCTCAATTTCTTTCATGAGTGTTCCATAGTTTTCTGAGTAGAGATCCTTTGTCTCTCTGGTTAGGTTTATTCCTAGGCACGTTATGGTTTTGGGTGAAACTGTAAATGGGATCATTTAACTTCTCTTTCTTCTGTCTCATTGCTAGTGTAAAGGAATGCAACTGATTTCTGTGCACTTATTTTATATCCTGCCACGTTGCTGAATTCCTGTATGAGTTCTAGCAATTTGGGGATTGAGTCTTTCAGGCTTTCCACAGATTATCACATCATCTGCAAAGAGTAAGAGTTTGACGACTTCTTTGCTGATTCGGATGTGTTTTATTTCTTTTTGTTGTCTGATTGCTGGGGCTAGGACTTCTAGTACTATGTTGAACAACAGTGGTCATAGTGGAAATCCCTGCTGGGTTCTTGACCTCAGAGGAAAAGCTCTTAGTTTTTCCCCTTTGAGTATGATATTTGCTGTGGGCTTTTAATATATGGCCTTTGCAACGTTGAGGTATATTCCCTCTGTCCCTACATTGTGAAGAGTTTTAATCAAGAAAGGATGCTGTACTTCGTCAAATTCTTTTTCTATCTATTGAGAGGATCACATGTTTCTTGTCCTTTTATTTAGTGTATCACACTGATTGATTTGCAGATGTTGAACCACCCTTGCACCCCAGGAATAAATCCCAGTTGGTCATGGTGAATACTCCTTTTAATGTACTGCTGGATCCTATTGGCTAGAATCCTGGTGAGAATTTTTTGCATCCATGTTCATCAGGGATATCGGTTTATAATTCTTTTTGGTCAGGTCTCTCTCTGGCTTTGGGATCAAGGTAATGCTGGCCACACAGAATGAGTCTGGAAGTTTTCCTTCCATCTCTAGTTTTTGAAACAGCTTCAGAATAGGTATTAATTCTTCTTTTAATGTTTGGTAGAATTTTCCTGGGAAGCCATCCAGCTCTGGACTCTTTATTGGGAGATTTTTGACTACTGCTTCAATCTCCTTGGTGGTTATGGGTATGTTCACGTGTTGTATTTCTTCCTGGTTCAGTTTTGGTAGTTTATATATTTCTAGGAATGCATCCATTTCTTCCAGATTGCCTAATTTTTTGGCATATAGTTGTTCTAATTTTTTTTAAGATTTTATTCATTTATTTGACAGAGATCACACATAGGCAGAGAGGCAGGCAGAGAGGGAGAGGGGAAAGCAGGCTCCCCGCCAAGCAAAGAGACCAATTCGGGGCTCGATCCCACCTGGGATCATGACCTGAGCTGAAGGCAGAGGCTTAACCCACTGAGCC
This sequence comes from Mustela erminea, assembly GCF_009829155.1. Classification (NCBI taxonomy): domain Eukaryota; kingdom Metazoa; phylum Chordata; class Mammalia; order Carnivora; family Mustelidae; genus Mustela; species Mustela erminea. The sequence continues at coordinate 29,397,139 of NC_045618.1, forward strand.
ACCCAGGTGCCCCTCATAATATGTTCTTGTAATTGTTTGTATTTCTACAGTATTTGCTGCAATCTCTCCTCTTTCATTCATGATTTTATTATTTGGGTCCTTTCTCTTTTCTTTTTGGTAAGTCTGGCTAGGGGTTTATCAATCTTGTTTATTCTTTCAAAGAACAAGTTCCTAGTTTTGTTGATCTGTTCTGCTATTCTTTTGGTTTCTATTTCATTATTTTCTGCTCTAATCTTTATTATTTCTCTTCTCCTGCTGAGCTTAGGCTTTATTTGCTGTTCATTCTCCATTTAAGGATTAGGTTATCTTGTGCATTTGAGACCTTCTTTGTTTCTTGTATTGCAATATACTTCCCTCTTAGGACTGACCGCCTTTGCTGCATCCCAAAGGTTTTGAACAGTTGTGTTTTCATTTTCATTTGTTTCCATGAACTTTTTAAATTCTTCTTTAATTTCCTGCTTGATCCATTCATTCTTTAGTAGGATGCTCTTTAGCCTCCATATATCTGAGTTATTTCCAAAATTCCTCTTGTGACTGAGTTCCAGTTTCAAAGCTTTGTGGTCTGAAAATATGTGGGGAATGATCCCAATCTTTTGGGATCAGGTCTCATACCAGTTGAGACCTGATTTGCGATGTAGTATGTGATCTACTCTGGACAATGTTTCATGTGCACTCAAGAAGAATGTGTATTCTGTTGCTTTAGGATGGAATGCTCTGAATGTATCTGTATAGTCCATCTGGTCCAGTGTGTCATTCAAAGCCGTTGTTACCTTGGTGATCATCTGCTTAGATGATCTGTCTACTGCACTAAGTGGTATGTTAAAGTCCCCTACTATAATTGTATCATTATCGATGTGCTTAATTATGTTATTAATTGGTTTATATAATTCACTGCTCCTATGTTAGGGGCATAAATATTTACAACTGTTAGATCTTCTTGTTGGATAGACCCTTTACTTATAAAATAGTGTACTTCCTCATCTCCTATTGGTCTTTGGTTTAAAATCTAATTTGTCTGATATAAGGATTGCCACCCCAGCTTTCAATATTACTTGTGACAACCAAACTAAATTTGGAGGATTTCAATTACTGTTCATTCTGATACCTGCATCTGATGAACCATATTTTTAGGCTATTCTAAGCTGTTTCCAATTTTAGAGGAAACACAGCTGCTGTTTCAACATGTAACTTTTCTTTGACCCTTCATATATTTCAGAGGTTAAATAATGAATGCCAGGGTTTTCAATCCTGTTCACTGTAGAAACACAAGCTGTGTAATACATCTATGATGATAAATCACTCTAGTTTTTATCAAAATAATTTCATTCAGCATAAAGTAATATAGTGTATAGTTTCTATTTTCTAAAAGACTGGGCTTTTTAGTGAATTTTCACAGACAGATGCACTATGTATCTAATATCCTATTACAAACACAAGGTTATATGAAATTAGAAAATACACCTTACAATGACATCCCAATCCCACCCAGGATTATTTATGGTTAGACATCAATCTCACTTTTCCCTAACCAGAGTGAATTAGAAGAGTGATAAGTATCTCAGCAGAAAGGAAGCAATGTCCAATTAAAGACATTAAACATGAAACCAAAGAATGTGAAAATCTCACTAGTGCCACCTACATACAGTACTAGACAATGCAGATAAGAGAGATCTTTAAAATAATTTTGTGTGTCATGGTTGTGTGTGTGCATATCCGTCTTTTTTTATTTCTTGCCCAGGACTATGTACCAAATATTGCTTTGTACCAAATCTTACACAGAACATTACACAATTAGATAACGCAAAACACAAGAGTACTCAAAAAAATCAAAACCAAAAAAACCTGAAGCACTCATAGAAGGAGGGTAGAACAGTGGTTCCAAGGAATGGGGAAAATAGATGTTGGTCAAAGGGTACAAACTTTCAGTTGTAAGATGAGTAAGTTGTAGGGATCTAATGCACAGCATTGTGACTACACTGAATAATACAGTATTACATATTGAGTTAAATGATATGGTCAGGTTAATAAAAATTGGAGAATTTAGCTTTAAATGGATTACAAAGTCTCAAAGCAAACCTTACCTTACATTCTACCACACTTTGATCTGATTCACAAGTTTCATAGATTTCATCTACTGCTCGACGAAGATTGTCAAAAAGAAATGCCCAGTATCTAGCTCTTAGGTCAATTTTCCGAGGATGCCTTGTTTTAGTGGGACTTTTATCAAAGTGTTTATCTCCAGTTGTAGATGATGTTATTTTACAGTCTACCGCAGCATTCTGGTGAAATAAAACAAAACATAAAAGCCTCCAGGGATTTGATCTTTGTATAAAACACATTTTTCAAAATAAATACTTAAAAATGGACATTCTTCTTTTTATCTTATATCACACTAAATTTATCAAAACAAAGCTTCTCATCTTAAAAGCAGGTTTGTAAGGTCATTTTTTTAGTTCAGACATGTCTTACTGAAGATTAGCATGGCTTCAACAGTGAACAGACCCTTAGTCAAAAAATAAGCACTAAAGGACCCACTCTTTCCTCAGTTGCACAGGCAAAATTTGAAAATAAAGATTACATTCTATAGTTTTACAGACTGTACCACAGAATCATTCCACTAAAAACCATGTAGTTTACATAAAGACTGAAATTCAAAATGCAAACCTAAAGCTTCTGACTAGAAGTCCAAAAGAGTTGCTTATCTCTCTTTGGCTACTTAAGCTGAAAAATAAATAAATACTAACCCTCTACTACAGTTAGAGCAACAAACAATCCCAGGTTTCTTTGGGTTGTTTTGTATGTGTGTGTATCATTCCTGTTTGCTTGTTTTGCTTTTTCATAGGAGAGCCCCAGAGTGGAGAGTATCTGAAATACAGGTTAATGCCCTTCTGCTTTGTTCTAGGCTTTGGCCTTCAATATAAGTGATTCCTAAACTTCAATCTTTTATAGCCAATCATTGATTTATATAGCATGTATACCACCAAAAAGGAAGCACACATAACACATGTATGCACACAGATACATACACGCTGGAGAGGCTAAAATGGAGTTACTTGTCCTCCCTCCAAAGTCCCCCATCCAGACAGGGTTGCCAGATTTCACAAATGAAAATTAGCAAATATTTTATGCAATAGCCATGGTCCAGGCACAAATTCTCAATACTCAAGCAATAAAATTTAAAGTAATGTCAACAATCCATAAAACCATTGCCTCAATTGCTCTCCAAGTTCTTTACAGCCCTAGTATAAATAATTTTATTATAATGGCAAATATCCCCTCCTTGCATTAAATCAAATTCAAAATCCCATTCAGGCAGCATCTGTCCTGAAGTAAAGCTTAATTCTGTCCACTCTCTTGATAACTCTGACAACTGACCATTTATACAGGATTATAGATCATAAATCAACGACACATAATTTCTAACCTCCTTCACACAATCTTTAAAGTAGGTATTATTAGCTCCACTTTACAGTTTAGAAAACAGGCCCCAAGGCTAATAACTCATTTGTCAAAGATCATCTAACCACAGAAGACCATCTTCCCATTAGAGCTCTACAATAACACTGGCGGCTTACCAGTATACCGCATCAGGCCTGTGCTGCCAGTGCTTGGCCAGATATTCCAGACTACCTCATTTCTCCTCCTGTACACCATCCAAAGTTAAAATTAACTTGAGAGGTTTCCCAATTTTACCTTCTTCATGATCAGCAAAATGTTAGTAACTTCCTGTGAATTTAGACTCTAATCTTAAGGAATTCTCAAAAGTACTCTCACTCAGTTTCACCCATTTATGTATTTATCATGCATCAAATATTTTACCAGCCTTTCTTACAATGTAAAATAGGCACCATTGCGTCCAGGTTAAAATGTCTCTATTCTTTGTGATTGCTCTAGGTGAAGCTTTTACAAAGAAAGATGCCAGTAAGACAAAAACTACAGTTACATAATTCCATCTGAAAGGCAATGTGCTACACAAATTTGATACTTAACTTTGCCAAAATGATAATACTTTATACTTGCATGCTTATTCATATTTTATGAAGGAATTCTGAATACATTATCTCATTTAATCATTACAATAAACTGAAGACAGGACAAATATTATTATTCCCATTGTAAATAACAAAACTGAGGCTCAGAAAGATTGAATTTCTTTGCAAGTCAAAAGGTTGAGTGGTGGAACTGGAACCAGAACCTAGTCTTTCAACTTTTCCCATGTTCATAAAGCATTTTACATAGCACCAAGCACACAATAAAGCATTTTACATAGCACCAAGCACACAATTAGTACCCAAATAATGTTAGGTATGATTATAGTGGGAAAGATAAAGAGAAGAAATATGCTCATAGAAAAAAATGTGAATAAACTAATGGCAAAATTGTCAAATCTGTGAAAGAGTAGACTGGCAAATCAAATTGTAGAGGTTAAGTCAGTATACAGTTGCAAAGTATAGGGCTCCTACCACTGATAAAAACAATAGCAGTGATAATAGTAATTGCAGCAGCATCTCACATGCATGACACACTTGCCAGGTGCCAGGCACTGTGCTAAGTGCTTTCCATACAGTTGTACTTGATTTAAACTTTGAAGCAATTTTGTATCATAGGTAACATTATTATCTCCTTTTTACAGGAGAGAAAACTGAGGCTTAGCTAAATTAAGTAATGAGCCCCAGGTCTCACACTAAGTGATAAAGCCAAAAATCAGGTAACTATCCTATTACTACAGCTTACTACTACTTCCAAGATACTCAAGAAGACAAAGCAATCTCAATTTGTGGGAAAAGTTAGACACAACTGAATTCCATGATGTTATATTGTTTTAATCAATGACTTTTGAGAGAAAGAGAAAAAGTGAAGGGAAAGAGGAAGGAAGAAATTGAGATTTCTGACTCGTCTCTGTCAGAAGGGCTCACTGACTCCTCTGAGAATCTAAAAATGTTTATGGACCTATTGCAGAAAAATGCATGGGCACATAAAGTCAAACATGTATTTTCTTGATGTACCAACACTGACACATAATAATCATCCAAAGTTCAGAGTTTACCTTACAGTTTACTCTTGGTGTTGTTCATTTTATGGGTTTGGACAAATGTATAATGACACGTATCCATCATTACAGTATCATGCATAGTATTGTAATTGTACTAAGAATCTTCTGTGTTCTGCCTATTTCCCTCTTCCTACCCCTACCTCCGACCCTCTGGCACTACTGACCTTTTTACTGTTTCCATCGCTTTGCCTTTCCAGAATGCTGTATATTTGGAAACAGTATAAAGCCTTTTGAGGTTGGCTTTTTTCACTTAGTATAATGCATTTAAGGTTGCTCTATGTCTTTTCATAGCTTGATAGCTCATTTCTTTTCAGCAATGAAGAACAGTCCATTGTCTGGATATACTACAGTTTCAGTATCCATTCGCCTACTGAAGGACATCTTGGTTGCTCCCAAGTTTTGACAATTGTGAATAAAGCAGCTATAAATATCCATGTGCAGGTTTTTGTGAGGATATAAGTTTTCAACTCCTTTGTGTAAATACCAAGGAGTATGACTGCTGGATTATATGGTAAGCATATGTTTAGTTTTAGAAGACTCTATAAACTGGCAATTTATAAACTGCCAAGTGGCTGTACCATTGTGAATTCTCACCAGCAATGAATTAGAGTTCCTGTGGCTTCACATTCTTACCAGCATTTGGTGTTGCCAGTATTCCTAATTTTGGCCTGATTTTGAATATGTAGTAATATCTCATTATTACTTTAATCTGCATTTCTGATGCCATATGATATGGAGCATCTTTTCATATGCTTATTTGCCATCTATCTATCCTCTCTGGTGAGGCATCGGTTAAGGGCTTAGGCCTATTTTTTAATCAGGTTGCTTGTTTTTTAATTATTATTTTAATTCTAGTACAGTTAACATACGGTATCGAACCACTATATAGTATACCTAAAACTAACATAACACTGTATCTTATTTTTGAATTTTAAGAGTTCTTTGTATATTTTGGATAACAATCCCTCATCAGGTATGTCTTTTGCAAGTATTTTCTCCCTGTTTGTGGCCTGTCTTCTCATTCTTTTGATACTGTCTTTTGTAAAGCAGAGTTTTTAATTTTAGCAAAATCTAGCTTACCAATTATTTCTTCCATGGATCACTACTTTTGGTATTTTACCTAAAAAGTCATCACCATACCCAAGGTCATTTAGGTTTTCTATGCTATCATCAGAAATGTCAGAGTTTTTGCTTTCACATCTAGGTCTACGATCCACTTTTGAGTTTAATTTTGGGAAGGGTGTACGGTATCTGTCTAAATTCATTTTTTGATATATGGGATGTCCAGTTGTTCCAACAGAATTTGTTGAAAAAATTACCTTTGTTCCATTGTATTGCCTTTGCTCCTCTGTCAGAGCAGTTGATTATTTATGTGGATCTATTTGTAGATATTCTACCCTCTTCATTCATCTATTTACCTATTGTTCTGCCAATACCACACTGCCATCGTTACTATAGCTTTACAGTAAAAGTTGGCTAGCATCAGTCCTCCAACTTTGTTCTTCAATATTTCATTGGCTATTCTGGGTCTTCTGCCTCTCCATATAGTTTAGAATCAGTCAATAGCTATACAATCACTTGTCAGAATTGTATTGAATCTATACATCAAGCTGGGAAGAAAGGACATCTTGACAATATTCAGTTTTCCTGCATGAACATGGAACGCCCTTACATTTATTTAGTTCTTTGAGTTCTTTCATCAGAGTTTTATAGTTTTTCTCATATAGATCTTTGCACATACATTGTTAGATTTATACCTAGGTATTTAATTCAAGGGAGTGGTAATGTAAATCATATTGTGTTTTTAAGTTCCACTTGCTAAGCACTGGTATACAGGAAAGCCACTGACTTCTGTGTATTAATCTTATACCCTGCAACCTGCTATAACAGATTATTATTTCCAGCAGTTTTTTGTTGATTCTTTCAGATTTTTTATATAATCATATCTGCAAACAAAGACAGTTTTATTCCTTCCTTTCTAATCTATATACCTTTTCCTTCCTTTTCTTATCTTCGCATTAGCTAGAACTTCCATTACAATGTTGAAAAACAGTGGTGATAGGGGCATCCTTGCCTTATAACCGATCTTAGGGGGAAAGCTTCTAGTTTCTCACCATTAAGTACCACATTAGCTATAGGGTTTTTTGTAGATTTTTTTAATCAAGTTGAGGAAGATTCCCTCTACTCATAGTTTATTGATAGTTTTCATCATAAATGGATGTCAAGTTTTGTCAAATGCTTTTACTGGACCTATTGAGGTGATAATGTGATTTTTCTTTTAGTCTGTTGATGGACTAAAGACCAACTATGAAAACAAAAATTTAAAAATATCTAGAAGGACATTTTTATAATCTTAAAATAAAAGAGGCTTTCATAGAAAAAAAGCACAACTCATGGATAAATTACGTAAAATTAAATTTATATACTTGGTCATGGTGTATCATTCTTTTCAAATATTGTGAGATACAATTTGCTAATACTCCTCTATTTGGAAATCATGGCTGCTTTTAGTTGATAACCTTAAATTTTTATCATACACACTTATATTCATATTTTCCTAACAAAAACTTCTTCTTAAATAAGACAAGAATTTTATTACTCTAGCCCCCTTCCAAAATCCCTACAATCCAGTCTTCATGTTAATATTGTCTAAAACTACAGTTCCACTTTTCTAAATCGAATCATGTGAGGGTTTTTTTTTTTCAAACCATCAACAGGTAATGAGATTTACAAACACATTTTACATATATCTATTTTAATTTAAATTCAATTAGCCAACATATAGTATATTATTAGTTTCAGATATAGTGTTCAATAATTTACCAGTTGCATATAACACCCAGTGCTCATCATATCACATACTACAGATACCTTTTTAACAAGTTCCTTCCCCCAGGTTACCTTTTCTTCCTGCTGAAGTTCATCTTTAGTTCCTTCATTAAGGGTCAGTGGGTAGCAAACACTTAGTTTTTGTCTAAAATAACTAAAAATAGTTCTATTTCATTCTTGCACTTGGCTGGGCACAGAATTGTGAGTTAAAAGTAATTTTGTCAGGGCGCCTGGGTGGCTCAGTCAGTTATGCAGCTGCCTTCAGCTCAGGCCATGATCTCAGGGCCCTGGAATTGAGCCACACATCAGGCTCCCTGCTCAGCAGGGAGTCTGCTTCTCCCTCTCCCTATGTGCTCTCTCACTCTTAAATAAATAAAATTTAAAAAGCATTTTTTAAAAGTAATTTTGTCTTATAACTTTGAATATATTGCTTCATTATCCTTTTGTTTATAACAAGGGTATTAATATATCATTCCTCTGTGGTTCTGTTTACTTCTTGGTATTTTTTGAAGATTTTTTTCCCATAATCTTCACATTCTTCAGTAAATCTATTTTTACTTACCCTGCTCAGCTCCACAGTCATGCTCTGAAGCTCTTCAGAACTCAAGTGAGAAAATTTTTCAACATTATTTCTTCAAATATTCAATGCCCACTATTATTTACCCTCTATTTTTAAAAGTCCGATATGGCCTATATAAGAATTTCTCAATCTTAAATTCTCTTATTTTCCATCTTGTTAGTTCTCTGCAATATGTTTTAAATTCTCCTCAGTAGTGTCTTCCAATTCACAAATTTTCTCTTTGTCCAATACAACATTTATTCCATTAATTATGGGTTTTTTAAATTTCATTGACAATATTTTCATTTATAAGATTTCTAACTGGCTCACTTCTATCTATAAATGTTCAAAATTAATGGATGTAATTAATGTAATAGATGGATATCTGTTTTACTTCAGAATATCTCCTTCTTGTTTATAATTATTCTTTCCTTTGAGGAACTTAAGCTCATTTTTTTGAAAGTCTTCCTTAGGAAAATGGCCTTTTTTCATCACCTCAAGGGTAAATTCTCTCACTCATAGAATGTGTTATCTGTATTTTATAACATTATTTTCCTCACATGCTTTGATATTTTACTTTGAATTTGAATTTCTTGTATTTTAGTTCTTCATTTTGCTCACCCTCATTCCATGTATCCTACTGTTACAGCGACCATCTTCCAGCCCACTGTGGTCCCACTTCCACAGGTCTTTTACTGGGTACTTAACACTCTCACCTGTCAAGAATACTAGCAGAACCAGTCATAAACCATGGGCCACTTCCTTTTACTGCTTCAGACATCAATTCACAGGGCACAACCCAGGCAGATTATAGCTTTTTTTGCTCCTAGTGCAAACCCTGCATAAGCCCAAAACTTTATACCATGAGCCTGGATTTGTTTCCCCACCATAATCAGGGAATTTTAGCCTTCTTTAATCCCTTAAGACTTGTCCATTAAGTTTGTGTCCCTAATTCCACTCACCTGTCAGTGTATTTGTTTTATTTCTTTTATCTTTTTAATGTAAAAAAATTTTTTATCATTGGTAACATTGTAGGTGAGGAGTTGGGGATTATTTTATGAACTCACAATGACATGTTGATTAGAAACTCATGTTTTCCTTATGTGAAGTTTTGGGTCTGCATAATCATATTGATATATTTAATAACATCAAAACAAAATAATATATATGGAAAAGTTCAGAGAAAGTACTATGAATTAAAAAGCCAGTACTAATGTGCTAAAGAACACTTTTAAAATAGGCTTGTGCTCTCCAAAATTTTAATAAAGCAATTTGGAAATTTTTAGAGACAATACTTTTACTATTCTACAACCTAAAGACATCACTATACCAAGAAAGAAAATCATAAAAGAATTCACAAATATGGGATGTGTAGCAGAAGGCTTAAGAGCATAAACTAGAAATTAACGACCTGGGTTCAAATCTTTGCTGTGCCACTCACTAGCAAGTTATATAACCTCTCCCTACCTGTGTTTCCTCATTTTTAGATTATCATTTAGATAATAATAATGCCTACACTGAAGGGACTGTTACAAGAAACAAATAAATTAATATTTGTAAAGTATTTAGTACTAGCTAGGCACACAGTACTGTATACACATTTGTTAAGTGAAGAATGTTACACTGGAATTTTATACGAAAACAAAATATACAATACTCAAATCCTGAAAAATTACATTTTCTCATTCAAATTAAAAGTCAGTAAGTAGAAAGTTGCATATGCTGTACCTGTTTAGTATTTTTATGAGTTCCTTGAATTGTCCTCTTTGATTTTCCACCAGTTTGACATTTGGATTTCCCTTCAAGGCAAAAATAGACAAATATAAAGGTCAAAAAATGGGTAGTACAGGGGTGCCTGTATGGCTCAGTCCATTAAGCAAATGCCTTCAGCTCAGGTCATGATCCCAGGGTCCCAGGATCAAGCCCCACATCAGGCTCCTTGCTCACCAGGGAGACTGCTTCTCCCTCCCCCTCTGCTGCTCCCTCTGTTTGTGTTCTCTCTCTTCCCCTCTTTCTCTCTCCCTCTCTGTTAAATAAATAAATAATTTTGGGGGGCGCCTGGGTGGCTCAGTGGGTTAAGCCGCTGCCTTCGGCTCAGGTCATGATCTCAGGGTCCTGGGATCGAGTCCGCATCGGGCTCTCTGCTCAGCGGGGAGCCTGCTTCTCCCTCTCTCTCTCTGCCTGCCTCTCCGTCTACTTGTGATTTCTGTCAAATAAATAAATAAAATCTTTTAAAAAAAAATTAAAAAAATAAATAAATATTTTTTTTTAATGGGTAGTACAAAATTGAACTATATAAGTCATTTGGGCATACTAATACATAATTTCCTTCCAGAGATCACAGAACAGTACAATCTATATGTGATCAATATGAACTACCGATAAAATAAAAAACAAACTTCCATGTTCCCAGGGACTGATTTTATTGTATGGCTTTCTCAGAACAGGAAAAACATCAACCTCTTAAATAAGTCAGATATTCTGGCAATTTAAAAACAAGGCCAAGTCAACAGGGAAATACAAATCAAAACCACAATGAGATATCACCTCACACCAGTCAGAATGGCTAAAATTAACAAGTCAGGAAATGACAGATGCTGGTGAGGATGCGGAGAAAGGGGAACCCTCCTACACTGTTGGTGGGAATGCAAGCTGGTGCAACCACTCTGGAAAACAGCATGGAGGTTCCTCAAAATGTTGAAAATAGAACTACCCTACGACCCAGCAATTGCACTACTGGGTATTTACCCTAAAGATACAAACGTAATGATCTGAAGGGGCACGTGCACCTGAATGTTTATAGCAGCAATGTCCACAATAGCCAAACTATGGAAAGAACCTAGATGTCCATCAACAGATGAATGGATAAAGAAGAAGTGGTATATATACACAATGGAATACTATGCAGCCATCAAAAGAAATGAAATCTTGCCATTTGCGACAACGTGGATGGAACTAGAGGGTATCATGCTTAGCGAAATAAGTCAATCGGAGAAAGACAACTATCATATGATCTCCCTGACATGAGGAAGTAGAGATGTAACATGGGGGGTTAAGGGGGTAGGAGAAGAATGAATGAAACAAGATGGGATTGGGAGGGAGACAAACCATAAGTGACTCTTAATCTCACATAACAGAGGGTTGCTGGGGGAGGGGGTTTGGGAGAGGGGGGTGGGGTTATGGACATTGGGGAGGGTATGTGCTATGGCAAGTGCTGTGAAGTGTGAAACCTGGCGATTCACAAACCTGTACCCCTGGGGATAAAAATACATTATATGTTTATTAAAAAAAATAAATAAATAAGGCCAAGTTACTTGATACTTCTCAACTCATAAACAGTTCTGGAAAATACTCTTTGAATTCAAATTTTATTTTAACAATAAAATCGAGAATACATTTTTTACCATTTAAAAATCCAGTATTTTGTTTTGACAAACCTATCTGATTCATGAAATTCACAGTTTAATTTGAAAAGAGAAGTTTTCAGTTCTTTGTATTTTTGCCATCAGATATATCTTTCTCACCTGCTCTTTTTTATAAGAAAGATACTAACTACTATTTCATAATCATTCTATTTTTGAGAGCAATTCAAAATAGAAATAAAATTCTATCTATAATGTACAACAGAATAATTTTCCTTTCAGCAAAATAATTTTGGGCCAGGACCTGTGAAGCAGTACAAATGAAGTGAGCCATAACACCTACTAACAATTTACCCACACATAAGTGGGCCTCCCTCAACTCTTCTACCAGGGATGAAAGCAGAACTCGACACTCAACTACACAGCCTTTATCCATCCTTTGATTATAGAGAACAATGTAGGAGCAGGACTTTTAGAATATCCAGTAGAATAACCAGCTTAGAACAAGTATCAGAGAAAACAGAAATGAAACAACAGAAGAAAACTTATAAAAATTGAAAGATTATTCTCAGAAATATCTGAGTATGTATTATAGCTATAGATAAGAATGAGTTGCTTTTTTTAAAAAAAGCAAAATAAAGATTTTGCTATTATTGGCAAAGTTTTAACAATATAAAATAATCCTTATCAGAAATTATGAAATTGACATTCTTATTTTGTCATCATTTAGATATTCAGAAAGTTCTAATTCTATGGGCTCACAGTTCAATATTTTTTCAACAAGCATAAATGAAGCTTTATAATTGTAATGGCCAATTTTTTATGTACTTACATGCAAAATCAGGTTATATACAGATATATGATTCATTATTGAATTTTCTTTCCTTCCTTGAATAGAAGCAATTTTAATAAATCTCAGATTATTTTTTGTTCTGATTAATCCATGGAAAGTGAAAAAATAAAATTTCATAAAATAATATGAATCATACACAGCAACCATAAGAAATTTTTAGGTTTTATGTTATTATTTTTATAGTAAATAATGTTGATATATGTTTTTACCAAAGAAATGAAAGTAACAGTAAGCTTCCTTATGAAAACTTCAGCTAGTACAGAGTAAATTTAAGAAGATAAATTTAATTTCCCCCTCTATTTGGTAGTTTTTGATTCAAAGTAACTGCTCCTTAAAAAAACCTAGGAAGGGGTGCCTGGGTGGCTCAGTTAGTTAAGCATCTGCCTTTGCTCAGGACCATGATCCTAGAGCCCTGCCTTCCTGCACTGGGCTCCTTGCTCAGCAGGGAGTCTGCTTCTTCCTCTCCCCTGCTTGTGCTCTCTCCTGGTATCTCTCTCTTTCTCAAGTAAATAAATAAATCTTCAAAAAAAAAAAAATTAGGAAGACTGACAAAAGCTACTGAGGGAGGACTGGTCTAAGCAGATATTTTAATATACTATAATGCCTCTATAATTAAAACAGTGTGGCTTTCACACATGAATTAGATGAACAGTTCGGTGAAATAGAATGTAAGTATATAAGGAAATTCAATTTATGATACAGTGACATCTCAAAAAAATGGGGCAAAGATAGACTTTACAGTAAGTGGTGCTGGAGCAACTTGTAATCCCTACAGAAAAAGATAAAATTAGATCCATAACTCACACTATATATATGAATAAACTACAAATGGATCATTGATACAAGTATAGAAAAATAAAGATAGAATAAAAATAAGTTTTTAAATAACAAGTATAAGAAATAAAATGTAAAAAATATGTAAAAGTAAAATAAATTTAAAAGAATAAAACATGGATGAACTCCTATATAGCTTGAAACATCTCCCTGGGTAAGGGTGTTCTCAAAGAATATGTCAAAAGGAAACAGGAGACAGCTTAACAGGTCTCCCACTCATCTAGACAAACCTAGAACTAAAGACTAGGTTTGAACAAAACTAAACTAAAACTAAAACTAAAACAAACCTAGAACTAAGCATCAAAATAGATAAATCAGAACTCATTAAATAAGAACCATGACTCCATATAAACTTAAGTAAATGCAAAGTTACACATATACTACTAAAGGGAAAAGGGAAAGCTCTCTCTTACATTAGAATGTCAGCTTTTAATAAAGAACACTGGGGTCAGCACATCACCATTTTGCAACCATCAGAGTAGTAACTTAATTAGCTAAGAATTATCAACAGAAGCTAAAAGTAGTGAGTAGACTACTTCAAGAGAAACAGGACATTTACATAGTCTCAAACTACCTTACCACAAATTACCTACTAATTACAAAGTTAATAGTTACTTTCCAGTGCAGAAACTCAGGAGATATCACCTTAGCCAAGTGATTAATGTTGACATCACTAGTAATGAAACAAAACCACTATCATGTGCCTCCTATGACCCAATGGAAAGGAAACAACATAATTTCTATAGAATCCCTCCAAAAATATATAACTGAATCTAAGCATGAAAAGATACCACACAAACCCAATAAGAAGCATAGTCTACAAATCCTCAGAAAATTTCAAAGCGAGATCCTCTTTGGTATACCCCAACCCCCTGTTTTCTATCTCCCCATCCAATCTTCTAGTCCCCAGGATTTAGGCAGTGCTCACAATGATCCTACCCATGAAAGTAAAAGGACTAAAAAGGTATTTTTTCTAGTTCAAATAATAACAACTCAAGAAATACAATCTTTTTTTCCTAAAACATTAACCTGTAACTAACTGTGGTGAATATAGTAAATTTTTTAAAACCTGTTTATTTTTATTAGAATTTAATAGAAGAAGAAATCTCAATCTCCTATAAGTTAAAAAAGAAAACTAATTTGCCAATCATAACAAACCTACCTTCGTTCCTATGTGAAACAGCAAAACTAACACTTTCATAAAACCATTTGTATATTATCTAAGAAAAAAAAGGCAATAAAGGGGCACCCGTGTGGCTCAGTGAGTTGATCGTCCACCTCTTGATTTCAGCTCAAGTCATTATCTCAGGGCCATGACATCAAGACCCATATGGGGCCTTCTCGCTCAGCACAGGGTCTACTTGAGATTCTCACTCTCCTTCTCCCTCTTTCCCTCCCCCACGCATGGATGCTTCCTCTCTCTAATAAATAAATGAATAAAATCTTTTTTAAAAAAGCAATAAAAAAGTTATTTCTTATTTCATGTATGCTAATTTGCCCAACAGTTCAAATCATAAAATTTTGGATCTATCTACTGTTTAAGACTAAATGTACCCTCCTAAATTTAAAACAAAAATGAAACAGTTTAAAAATACATACCATCATCATCTTTGCTTTCTAGAGGAACACTCCAAGCTATCAGATTTCTTGCTGTACGACCCTCCTCTGCAACTATTCTCCTAACTTTGTCATGACTATTGGAGCGCTGGAATGATGCCTATATACAGAAAATATATATTAGATTATTAGATTAGTCAACATATAAAATATATTTGGCTGACAAATTAATTGTTTCTCACATTTTCTCACAAAGGCAACATTTAAAACTAATTTAGGATTGAAAAGGTAGTTAAAGAGAGAAAAGAAAGTTAAGTCACAGACCTTTTTATTTCTGAAAAGACTAGTTTTACAACTTTAAGAATAAACAAATTCTTTTAAGAATAAATACAATCTAAGGTTTGAACACGTGCCCTAAGAAGCACAATACTGCTTTGTACACATTTCACCACCACCACTTACACAGCAACAGGTCTGATCCCTCGGATTTCAGTCCTACATACAGGTTCATTTTAGCCTTTCCCTTATTTATAATTTCTTTCTTTGCCAGTCAGAAACCCAGTTCTCATTACCTAAAATATATTTACTTATCTGTTCAGTTCTAATACATACATAGTTTCAGAATTGCTAACCCACAGCATTTATTAACAAGATCACATTTCTATACAGTTCTTATCTTTAGCATTACAGTATCCAAAGTACTGGATTTTTTTCCCCAAAATGACTTAAGTTGGTTCTTCTCATCCTCACCCCTTTCAATGTGATTACATTATTCCCTTGTAAGATGTCACTCCTTCTGTTCCATTTTCGGTGCTCCTCACTTACTGGTTGATTTTAAGTGCTTGTTTATTGGGGAATATGTGAAAGAAAGCAACACATTATTCTCAAAGTAACTTACTGACAAGGAGCATGACTTGAAGAAAAGAAAAAAGGCACTATACTCTAGTGCATGGGTCAGCAAACTTCCACAAAGGGCCAGATAACAACTTTTTATTTTAGGCTTTGCAGGTCATACAGTTTCTGTGACTAGTCAATCATGACTTTTTTGTGTGAAAGCAGCCAGAACTTAACTTTCACATCTTTAAAAAAAATAACTGCCCCCACATTCCTTCATTCCTCTGACCTTATCCTGGATAGCCACATGGCATCTACTTACCTAATTCATAAGTTTATGCTGAAACTCATTAATCTGTGACCACTATACCAGCTCCACCCTGTGCAAAATTCTTGAATCATCTCTATTCCCATATTTTTCAATCAAGTTAACACTATAAAAATCTCCTTTTTTTGGAATAAATACATCTCCCAGTGATTATTAGCTCTAACTTAGGTTGGCATCTATCATTTAAGTTACCAAAACATTGTTTTAAGCAAGAAGTATCACTATTCCTTACAGGCCAGATGAACAAGTTTAAACAGGTGGCCTACTTTTCAGCTCTTTTTCAGATAATTTCAGATAATTATGCAATCACATAAAATCTATAAAATTCATTATTCTATACATTATTCTCTAATTCAAGAGTCCTCATAAAGTGATAATTCTCTAGGAACTAAAGTGATCAAAAGATAGCAATGTTATAATAATGCTAGAACAGAAAACTTGAAATCTAATATTCTTCTATAAATGTTTCAATTCTACCATAAATTTTGCAAAGTCAGTTTTTTTTTTAAAGATTTTTATTTGAGAGAGCGAGAGCGAGCATGAGCATGCACGTGTACAAGCCAGGGGGTGGGGTGCAGAGGGAGAAGCAGAGTCCCTGCTGGGCAGGGAGCCCCACATGGGGCTCCATCCCAGGCCCTTAAGATCATGATCTGAGCTGAAAGGCAGACATCTAACCAACTGAGCCATCCAGGCACCAAAAGTTAGTTCTTTTATATTCAATACACATACACCAATTCAAAGAAAAATATATCACCAACTCAAAACTTTAATTCTTAATTCTAATACTTCACATGCAAAAACATTGTAACATTCACCTTACTACAATATCTGACTGAAAACCATTTTTCCATAAAATCACAGGTGCATTCTGTAATATATTCTAACTGAACTCTTTTCAATAAACTGACAAATACTAGTCATTTTTAATAACCCTATTGTTATAAAGATGTCAGCAGTAACTTAAATACAATAGTTTAAGCATTTTAATCTAAGCATCAGGGTTTGCTATTCGATAAATGACTCTGAGATACTTCATAACATTACAGATACCTATTTCAAACAGAATTTTCATCTAGGTTCTTCCAAGAGACTTAAACAAAATACATTATTTGCATCCCAAAGTCACAGTGTGCCACCTAGTGCCATAAGGAGATTTTGCAGATGCTTGTTCAAATACTAAATGTTTCAATAAAAAGCATAACCATCAGTCTTAAGTTAAAGTTTTTATGTTTAACACTTAAAGAATTATTTGAGATTTAAGTGCATAATTTCTGAGACTTGTTCCTAGATTGGGAAAAAAATTTTTTTTTGACCTATCTGCTAAGGCTAAGAAAATCTAAATAATTTCTACTTTAAGCAACTTCGTTCATAATCCCAAACTGGTTTCAAGCACTATTTATTAAATTTTTATGTTTGCACCCCCATTAAAATTACTACTTCTCACAGTTCTTCAAAATACACCTATAATACTACTTGCTCATAAAACTAATTTCCCTTCTTTTTTTTTTTTAAATTTATTTATTTATTTATTTGACAGAGACAGAGATCACAAGTAGGCAGAGAGGCAGGCAGAGAGAGAGAGGAGGAAGCAGGCTCCCCGCTGAGCAGAGAGCCTGATGCGGGACTCGATCCCAGGACCCTGAGATCATGACCTGAGCCGAAGGCAGCGGCTTAACCCACTGAGCCACCCAGGCGCCCAATTTCCCTTCTTTTTTAAAATGATTTTTCAACTTTCTAAATAACTAAGCAAAGACTCTTTCTTTTAAATTCCCACTAAAAAAGCTCCTCATATTTTTAAGTAGTTCAAAGACAAGATTACCAGTCACTGAACACCAGGAGTACATTAAAATTCTAAGAGTGGGAGCACATATACATACTCTTAACAAACCACAAACTTACCTGAGAAACTGAGTAACTGGGACAATTTCCCTAACATAGGATGTGGAGTGGAATTCTGTACAGTAACCTACAATAACTTTGTCAGATCTTACTGATGTTTCACATCTTTCTAAAGGTAAAATCAAGTCCTAGATGAACTAAGGCTGTCCAGACTATCACAGGGGACAAAAATAAACTTCAACCTTGTATGGGCTACTCTGTTTTGAGATCTGTTAGAACAGATACCGAATCTTACTAATTCTATGTCCTAAATATATTCTGAAACTGTAAATCCACTAATCTGAGCCATCATCATGTCAAACATATATTATTATAACAGCTTCTGTGACAGACAATAATATGTTCACCAAAACCACTCCATTTTTGTCCTGCTACAAAGCTAGATAATACTTACTGGGCTCTTGAAGCTAGATGGCTATATGACTAAATACTGCACACTAAAATATAGGCAAAAATAAGATAAGCCATTTCCAGGCCTGGCTTATAAAGAAAATCTCATGCATCATCATTTATAGTCTATCTTTTCTCCCACTTACTGGCCAGATGCAGATGATCCAAACACAGAACTCTCTAGAAAATGAGTAAAAAACAAAACAAAACAAAAAACAAAACAAAACAAAACAAAAAAAGAGTTGGTTCCTGAATTACAATGTGAAAGGCTGAATACTGAATACCTGCACTGAACTATTATATGAATAATAAACTTCCCTTCTGGGGCACTTGGGTGGCTCAGTGGGTTAAGCCTCTGCCTTCAGCTCAGGTCATGATCCCAGGGTCCTGGGATCAAGCCCTGCATCGGGCTCTCTGCTCAGCAGGGACCCTGCTCCCCCCCTCTCTCTGCCTGCCTTTCTGCCTACTTGTGATCTCTGTCTGTTAAATAAATAAATAAAATATTTTTTAAAATAATAAAAAAATAAAAAAATAAACTTCCTTTCTGCTTATAAAGGGCTAGGTAATTCAGACCAACCATGCACTTGAGAAAAACTGTAAGAGCTAAAGAAAATATGTTTTAAAAATCTGTTTAAAGCACCAGAAAAAAGTGAAGGAAGCAAGCAATTATACAGCAAGATCAGGGAACATAAGATATTTAAAGAGGTGAGTCCAGCAATCAGGGCTGCTTTTGCCCCAGAGGCACCTGGCAATTCCAACGGATACAGCCAAAACAAAAGTACAGAAACTAAATCTGTCCAGGGCCACCCAGGCATTAGGTTGAAACCTGGAAGTTTCACCCCAAGAATAAGGGTAAACTAGAAATAGATAAGCCCTCACAAAAAAACAGAGCCAATTTTGAATCATTTCAATATCTGGCAGGATTAAACTATGACTGCCAGTGTTCCTAGCCATTGTCACCCCCCACTCATGCTCTCTCTCTCTCAAGTAAATTAAAAAATAAAATCCTTTTTTAAAAAAAGAAGTCAGGTAGAGAAAGACAAATACCATATGATTTCATCATATTTGGAATTTAAGAAATAAAACAAATGGACAAAAACAAAAGAAACAAACTGACTAATATATGGAATTGCTGAATCACTATACTATACACCTGGAACTAATATAATGCTATATAATAACTATGTTGGAATTAAACTAAATTTAAAAAAAGAATGGTAGCTTTATTAATATTGAACAAAGCAGACTTTAAAGCAAGGATTACTGCTAGAGATAGAATGATATTTCATAAGTATAAAAGGTTCATCAACCAGTGAATTATAATAATTCTAAATGTGCATCTAATAACATCTAAAGAAAAACTGAAATAGGAAAAAAGCATCATGGAAGATTTAACATACCTCTTTAAGAAGCTAGCAGAATAAGTAGACAAAAACAGTTAAGTAACAATACAGAAGACTTGAACAACATAATTAACAAACTTGACATATCTGACATATCCAGAACCCAACATTCAACACTGGTAGAATATACATTCTTTTCAAGTGTATGCTATTTTCCAGACTGTCGATACCATGGGTCATAAAGCAGGCCTCACTAAATTTCAAAGAATAGAAAGTAACAAAGAGAGATAACCAGAAAAATCCTTGTATGTTTGAAAATTAAGCATTACATTTCTAAATAACTTACAGATCAAAGAAGTCACATTGGAAATTTTAAAATATTTTCAATTGAATCATAATAAAAATATGACACATCAGTACTTATACAGCAGCCAAAGCTATCCTTAAAGGAAAATGTAAAGCCATAAAAATGACATAATGACAAAAAGTTAAAAATCAATGATCAGAGTCTCTATTTCAAGAAGCTAGAAAGAATAGCATATTAATTAAAAAAAAAATACAAGACAAACATATGATAGTGAAAAACTAATAACAAAACCTAAAATGGGTTATTTGAAAACATTAACAAAAGAATAACCAATATGAGGAATAAAAAAGGAATACCACTATAGATTCTAAAACCTACAGGCTTTACAAAGATAAAAGGATATTATAACTAACATATCAACTTATAATATTTGATATTGAAATACTGATACTGAAATATTGTTGACTTAAAAAGTATAATCTACCGAATCTTGACATAAAAAGAATCTGAACATCTATTAAAGAAACTGAATCCCACAAAAAGAAAATTCAGAACCAGATGGGTTTCACGGATGAATTCTCCAAAACCACAGGAGCAAAAAATTACACTAAATTCTTCTAGAAAATAAAATAAAAGGAACACAACTCATTTTATGAGACCTACATAACCCTAATATCAGAACCTAAGAGGATAAAACAAGCAAAGTTAACCACCAGTTCAAACTATTTCAGGAGTAAAGATGTGAAAATAACAAACAAACACACATTTGTAAATCAAATCCAGGTAAGATATCACAAGTTGAGTTTACTTCAAATGCAAGGCTGTTTTAACATTTTTAAGTCAGTTAATGTAATTTACCAAATGAGCAGAATAAAGGCATAAAGCCTTATGCTTATCTCAACAGATGAAAAAAAGCATGTGATAAAAATTTCACAAACTACAACAAATACCACATTTAATGACATAATGTTGAAAGAGACAAGGATGCCCACCATCACCACTTTCATTCAACACTGTACTGAAGTGAAGGCCCTAACCTGCACAATTAGTGAGAAAAACAGGGAAACAGTGAAAGCACAAAATGAGCCTGTCTCAGTTTGTTACACCAGTAAGTACAGAAATGCTCAAAGAATAATAGGGACATACCACAAGAGCCAGGTTGAAGGAGCTTCCACCTGTTAACTCTGGGACAATTTGAGCATCAAAATAATAACAGTAACAGATTACAACACCAAATAAAATTTTAAAATCCAAGAATCTAGATACACAGACAGTTGGGGAGAATGTAAATGTTTTCCTCACAGAACTTTAATAAATGTTACCATCAATGAGTGCTAAAATTAGCAGGTGAATGTTTGATGAGGTACTGGGTACATACACAGCCTCAAAGTCTATCTCAACAAACTCTTATTAATTTCAAAAGAGAAAACACAAACTTTAAAAAGAAAAACCAATACTCTATATTAACCAAGTGATCAAAGATAACATGACCTAAAACAGAACAAAATGACCATCACCAATCATGTGATACTCTGCCAAAAAATACAAAATCCAACTCCACGGGCACCGGGATGGCTCAGTTAGCCTACTCT
Organism: Mustela erminea; assembly: GCF_009829155.1. Taxonomy (NCBI): domain Eukaryota; kingdom Metazoa; phylum Chordata; class Mammalia; order Carnivora; family Mustelidae; genus Mustela; species Mustela erminea. The sequence goes on from NC_045618.1 coordinate 29,418,879, forward strand.
TGATCTCAGCTCAGGACTTGATCTCAGGGTTGTGAGTTCAAACCCCATGTTGGGCTCCTCACTGGGTATGGAGCCTACTTAAAAAAAAAAAGTCTGACTCTAACCAATTAGGGATCACAAAGAGAAACATAATGGCAACAAAACAGATGGCTGAAACAAGGGAAGAAAAGCAATCAAATCCTTGGTGACACTGTTGAGCACAAGCTACTGAAAGCACACTAACATAGTGTTCCTTCTAGCCCAACTAAAACCTACTGGTCTTTCAAGTCTCAACTTAAAAAGTAACTCTCTCAGGGGCACCTGGGTGGCTCAGTGGGTTAAGCCGCTGCCTTCGGCTCAGGTCATGATCTCAGGGTCCTGGGATCGAGTCCTGCATCGGGCTCTCTGCTCAGCAGGGAGCCTGCTTCCCTCTCTCTTTCTGCCTGCCTCTCTATCTACTTCTGATTTCTCTCTGTCAAATAAATAAATAAAATCTTTAAAAAAAAAAAAAAAGTAACTCTCTCAGAATGAAGTCTTTTTAAACCCCAGACTTAGCCAGGATCACTTTTATATGCTCAAACCAATCTGTACTCTTTTGCAGTACATCTCACAATTACATTTTAAATCCTTTAATTAGGTATTTACCATCTATCTTCCCCCATGAACGACGAATAATTGGCATGATAAAGAAATCATGAATAACTAAAGTAAGTATGTCATGAATAAATGAACAACATCATTGGGAAATGAGGTATTCAACATAAATCCATAACTAATGTCTGCCCTGCTAAGCACAAATTTTTTCCATTTTACCATTTTGGATAAAAATTTCTGAATCATACTTCCCTGACTTTTAAACGGAAGCTACTAAAGGAACTTCCTCTTTTCTTGGTACTTTTAGGTTATCACTAAGAACAACTTTTGTATGATATTATAATATGCCCTCAGGAGCCGTAGAAGTACAGAGGATGGTACCTGTAAGATAAATGGGCCCAGACCAAAGTGCTTTTTAGACCTTTTAATTACTTTACTTCCTGATGATTGGGCAGAACACAAAAGCTTAATTTTCAATTATTTTCTCTTCTGATCCAGGCATCAGCTTTCAATTCTTACTTATTAGAATTATGGGAATGTTACCACTATGGTTCTGAATACAAAGTTCAAGAATTCTACAAGCACAGTGAATATACTTTCACTGTATGTTATGGATGATCACAGGCATTTTTAAATTACTCTTGGGTTTTTGGCCACCTTCCTTAAAGTCACGGTTGGCAGACGAGCAGTGCTTTACTACATTTTGCCCATTAGAGTTGTTTAAAAACAAGACAAATCGGGACGCCTGGGTGGCTCAGTTGGTTAAGCAGCTGCCTTCGGCTCAGGTCATGATCCCAGCGTCCTGGAATCGAGTCCCACATCGGGCTCCTTGCTCAGCAGGGAGCCTGCTTCTCCCTCTGCCTCTGCCTGCCATTCTGTCTGCCTGTGCTCGCTCTCTCCCCCTCTCTCTCTGATAAATAAATAAAATCTTAAGAAAAAAAACAAGACAAATCAATAGGAAATACTATGAAGCAGTAAAAGAAAATGAAGAGCTCTGATGCTATAGGATATGCTGCAAAGATACTAAATGAAAAAGAGATGTAAGGAAAGGAGGACAAAAAAACCTAAGGTTAGTGTTTAAGGTAAATCAATCACTTACCATCATTCTTTAATTCCCTTGTATGCCAAGAAGTTCATTTAGCACATAAACCCCTGGGGTGTGACTCCTACAATAAAATATATATATATATATATATACTCTTAGTCATAACATTGTCAAAAATGTTTGTACTTAAAAAGATCAATTCTTATCACCACAAGTTTGTCATCATATTAAACAACAACAACAAAAAATTGCTCCTTTATACTGCCTATTTGGATATAATATAGCAAATTTTAAATATTCTATACTGAATAATAACTTAATGCTCTCACTCCCAAAATTTTGTAAGTTAAATAGAAGAAAAACACTGTTAATTACATGAATAGTCTGTGAGATCTCAATGCAGATTTTTTTTTACTACCATCTATATAGTGCACACAACTCACATACAGTATATCCTTCACAAATACATGCTTAATTGAAACAAGTTTCATAAAGTAATGTTTATCCCTATTGTGTGAGATGCATTCTGATATATCTTTCTGTTTTTCAAATGCTGCTTTCATTAAATTGATTTAAGACCCACTAATGAATGACTACTAGTATACAAAACATTGTAACCTCTTTTTAGGAACTTTCAAAAACTGATATTTTATCAGAATTTTTAATTACTATTACAAAAGCCTCCACATAGAACAGATCTTACTTTTAAGGATATCAACATAAGGTAGCCAAACCTTTACTCAAAGAAACCATGCAGAAACCTAGATATAACACAAAGGGCCAGAGATATTGCTATAAAGAATGGCCTGACCCTATAATGAATGAAGAAAAGCAGCAGTTAGAACCTAGATGCTTCTAGGATGAGAGCCTAGTGAATTTCCATTGCTAAGTGAATTTAATCCTTTTAAAATGCAGCACCTCAAATGAAAACACGTCTACATAAAAACTTATTCCCAAGTATTCATAGCACCATTATACATAATGGCCAAAAGTGGAAACAACCCAAATGTCCACCAAATGATGGATAATTAAAATCTGGTATATCCATACAATGGATTATTATTGGGCCATAAAAAGTAATAAGGTACTTATACATGATACAACATGGAGGCACCTTAAAAACATAATGCTAAAAAAAAAAAAAAAAGATTATGCTAAGCTAAGTGAAAGAAGCCAGTCACAAAAGACAGTATATTGTATAATTTATAGGTAATGCCCAGAATAGGCAAATCCATAGAGTCAGAAAATAGATTATTGGCTGTCTAGGGTTAGGGACTTGGAGAAAAATAGGACTGACTACTAACGAGGATAGAGATCTTTGGGGGATGACGAAATGTTCTAAAATACATTATGGTGATGGTTGCACACCTCTGTAAATATGCTAAAAACCTTTTTTTTAAATGTCTGAATTGCAGGCACCTGGGTGGCTCAGTCAGCTAAGTGTCTGCCTTGGGCACAAGTCATGATTCTAGTCCTCGGATTGAGCCTCATGTCGGGCTCCCTGCTCGGCGGGGAGCTTGCTTCTCCCTCTCCCTCTCCAGCTCCCCCTACTCGTGCTCATGCATGCTCGCGCTCTATCCCCCCACCTCCCTCTGTCAAATGAATAAATAAATAAATAAATCTAAAAAAATTTTAATGGCAAAAGTGTATGGTGTATGAACTATATCTCAATTAACTTGTTTTTACATGCAGTGCCTCTGTTCACAACTCTCCAATTCCTCTCCATCTTGGAGTAAAAGCCAAATCCTCACAGTAGCCTACCATACTCATACCTCTCTAAACACACCTCAACTCCTCTCCTCTTTGAATTTCATTCTACTCCAGCCACACTGGCTTCTTTATGTTCCCCAAAATGCCAGACACACACCTGCCTCAGGGCTTTATGCTTATTGGATACTTATTTGCAACACTCAAGATTTACTCCCTTTGCTCACATGTCACTTCCTCAGTAAGGCCTTCTCAAACACTCTATTACTGCAACCCATTCAAGAGTGCCTGGCTGGGTCAGCCAGCAGAGCATGCAACTCTTGATCTCAGGGTTGTTGAGTTTGAACCCCAGGCTGGGTGTAAAGATTACATTAAAAAGTTAAAATGGGGGAAGGAATCAAGATGGCAGAGGAGTAGCAAGCTGAGATGACATCAGGTAGCAGGAGTTCAGCTAGATAGTTAGCAAACTGTTTCGAACACCTACAAATCCAATGGGACATCAAAGAGAAGGAGAACAGCAATTCTAGAAACAGGAAATCGACCACTTTCTGAAAGCTAGGACCTGCGGAGAAGTGAATCCGAAGCATCCGGAAGATAGACTGCAGGGTGAGGGGCCAGCTCCAGTCAAGCAACAGAGCAACAGACCACAAAATCAGAACTTTTAGCAGTCTGCTCCACTGAGGGACATCACTCCAGAGGCTAAGCGGGGGTGGAGTCCTCGCAGAGACAGCATGGTCTCAGGTCCCGTGGGGTCACAGAAGGATCAGGGGTGTCTGAGGGTAGCAGAGCTCACAGGTATTAGAGCAGGGAAGCCAGCTACAGAGACGGAGCCAAAGAGTGAGCTCTCAGCTCAGAGTTACCTTAAACTGTGATCTGCAGCACAACCAGACCATTGCTCTTTGAGCAGGAACCCCACAAGTGGCAGACCTGGGGAGAGCCACCAGAAGAGCAGAGCGACAGGAATCTGCTGGGTTTGGAGATTCCAAACAGGGCTGTGTTCCAGAGACAGAAACGCTTGGTCACAGGCCGATTGAGCTGGGAGCACGGCCAGAGACCAGGGAGATGGGAGTGATTGATCGCTTTTCTCTGACGGTGCACTGAGGAGTGGGGCCCTGAGCTCTCGGCTCCTCTGGGCCAGAGATTGGGAGGCCGCCATTTTCCTTCCAATCCTCCAGAGCTCTACAGAAAGCGTTCAAGGGAATAAAAATTCCAGAGAGCAAACCGAGCAGATTACTTAGCCCAGCCCCTGGCAAGGGCAGTGCAATTCCACCTCAGGCGAAAACACTTGAGAATCACTACAACAGGCCCTCCCCAGAAGATCAGCAAGAAATCCAGCCAAGACCAAGCTCACTGATCAAGGAGAACAGCAGAATTCCAGAGGAGGGGAAAGCAAAGCATGGAATTCATGGCTTTCTCCCCATGATTCTTTAGTCTTGCAAATTATTTTTTTTAATTTTATTTTTCTCTTATTCTAATTTTTTTAGCTTTTACTCTTTCCTCTTTTAACATTTTTTAACTAGCTTATCTTAACAATACCTTTCTTTTAAAAAAATTTTTGAACCTTTATTATTATAGTCATATTTTATCATTCATTGAATCTAACTTTATCTTTTGTATACACATGGGGTTTTTACTTCTAAAAATTTTTGGGACACAACTTCTTCTAATAGATCAAAATATACCCTAAATCTAGCACAGGGTTTGTTCTAGTCTCCAGCCTTAGCAAATTTTCTCCACTTTCTTTTTCTTTCTTGTCCCAACCAACTTATCAACTCCGTTTTAGAATTTTTTAAAAATTTTCATCTTTACAGTTATACTCCATCCCTTCATCGTGTTTACCCTTATTTGTGTGCGTGTGTGTGTGTGTGTGTTTCTTTCTTTAAAATTCTGGGAGGTAGTTTCCTCTAAAAGACCAAAATACTCCCAAAATCAAGTGGGTGGCTCTGTTCTATTCACCAGTCTAATATATATATATATATATATATATATATATACATATATATATGTATATATATATATACATATATACACACACACACACACACACACACACCTTTTTTTTTTTTTAAGATTTTATTTATTTATTTGAGGGAGAATGAGTGAGAGAGAGCATGAGAGAGGAGAAGGTCAGAGGGAGAAGCAGACTCCCCAAGGAGCTGGGAGCCCGATGCGGGACTCGATCCCGGAAGTCCGGGATCATGACCTGAGCCGAAGGCAGTTGCTCAACCAACTGAGCCACCCAGGCGCCCCTTAACTTCTTTTTACACCCTTTCTTCTCCCCATGATTTGGGGTCTCTTCTGATTTGGTTAATGCACATTTTTCTGGGGCCTTTGCCACCCTTTTAGTATTTTATTCTCTTGTTCATATATTCTTTTTTTTTTTTTTTAGATTTTATTTACTTATTTGACAGAGAGAGAGATCACAAGTAGGCAGAGAGAGAGGAGGAAGCAGGCTCCCCACTGAGCAGAGAGCCCAATGTGGGGCTCGATCCCAGGACCCTGGGATCATGACCTGAGCCGAAGGCAGAGGCTTTAACCCACTGAGCCACCCAGGCGCCCCTTGTTCATATATTCTTATCTGGATAAAATGACAAGATAGAAAAACTCAACACAAAAAAGAAGAACAAGAGGCAGTACTGAAGGCTAGGGACCTAATTAATATGGACATTGGTAATATGTCAGATCTAGAGTTCAGAATGATGATTCTCAAGGCACTAGCTGGGCTCAAAAAAGGCATGGAAGATATTAGAGAAAACCTGTCCAGAGAAATAAAAGCCCTTTCTGGAGAAATAAAAGAACTAAAATCTAACCAAGCTGAAATTTAAAAAGCTACTAATGAGGTGCAATCAAAAATGGAGGCTCTTACTGCTAGGATATATGAGGCAGAAGAGAGAAATAATGATATAGAAGACCAAATGGTGGAGAACAAAGAAGCTGAGCAAAAGAGAGGCAAACAACTACTGGATCACAAGGGAGAATTAGAGAGAGAAGTGATACCGTAAGATGAAACGATATTAGAATAATTGGGATTCTAGAAGAAGAAAGAGAGAAGGGAGCAGATGGTATACTGGAGCGAATTATTGTAGAGAATTTCCCTAATATGGCAAAGGGAACAAGCACCAAAATCCAGGAGGTGCTGAAAATCCTCCTCAAAATCAACAAGAATAGGTCCACACCCTGTCTTCTAACAGTAAAACTTACAATTCTTAGTGACAAAGAGAAAATCCTGAAAGCAACCTAGGACAAGAAGTCTGTAACATACAATGGTAAAAATATTAGATTGGCAGCAGACTTATCCACAGAGACCTGGCAGGCCAGAAAGAACTGGCATAATATATTCAGAGCACTAAACGAGAAAAACATGCAGCCGAGAATACTATATCCAGCTAGGTTAACACTGAAAATAGGAGATATAAAAAGCTTTCAGGACAAACAAAAACTAAAAGAGTTTGTAAACACCAAACCAGCTCTATAGGGAATATTGAAAGAGGTCCTCTAAGCAAAGAGAGAGCCTAAAAGTAGTAGACCAGGAAGGAACAGGGACAATATACAGTAACAGTCACCTTACAGGCAATACAATAGCACTAAATTTATACCTTTCAGTAGCTACCCTGAATGTAAATGGACTAAACGCCCCAGTCAAAAGACACAGGGTATCAGAATAGATTAAAAAAAAAAAAAAAAAAACAAGACTCATCAACTTGTTTCAAGAAACTCATTTTAGACCCAAAGACACCTCCAGATTTAAAGTGATGGGGGGGGGGGAAGCAATTTACCATGCTAATGCACATCAAAAGAAAGCTTGGGGCGGGGGTGGGGGGGCAATCCTTATATCAGATCAATTAGATCTTAAGCCAAAGACAATAATAAGAGATGACGAAGGACACTATATCATACTTAAAGGGTCTGTCCAACAAGAAGACTAACAATTTTAAATATCTATGCCCCTAACATGGGAACAGCCAACTACATAAACCAATTAATAACAAAATCAAAGAAACACATCGACAATTATACAATAATAGTAGGGGACTTTAACACCCCTCTCACTGAAATAGACAAATCATCCAAGCAAAAGATCAACAAGGAAATAAAGACCTTAAATGACACACTGGGCCAGATGGACATCAAAGATATATTCAGAACATTCCATCCCAAAGCAACAGAATACACATTCTTCTCTAGTGCACATGGAACATTCTCCAGAACAGATCACATCCTGGGTCACAACTCAGGTCTCAACCAGTACCAAAAGACTGGGATCATTCCCTGCATATTTTCAGACCACAGTGCTCTGAAGCTAGAACTCAATCACAACAGGAAATTTGTAAAGAACCCAAATACATGGAGGCTAAAGAGCACCCTACTAAAGAATGAATGATTCAACCAAGAAATTAAAGAAGAATTGAAAAAATTCACGGAAACGAATGATAACGAAAACACAACTGTTCAAAATCTGTGGGACACAGCAAAGGCAGTCCTGAGAGGAAAATATATAGCGATACAAGCCTTTCTCAAGAAACAATAAAGGTCTCAAATACACATCCTAACCCTACACCTTAAGGAGAACAGCAAAGAAAGCCTAAACCCAGCAGGAGAAGAGAAACCACAAAGATCAGAGCAGAAATCAGTGAAATAGAAACCAAAAAAACAACAGAACAAATCAACGAAACTAGGAGCTGGTTCTTTAAAAGAATTAATAAGACTGATAAACCCCTGGCCAGACTTATCAAAAAGAAAAGAGAAAGGACCCAAATAAAATCATGAATGGAAGAGGAAAGATCACAACCAACACCAAAGAAATACAAACAATTATAAGAACATATTATGAGCAACTCTATGCCAGCAAATTTGACAATCTGGAAGAAATGGATGCATTCCTAGAGACATATAAACTACCACAGCTGAACCAGGAAGAAATAGAAAACCTGAACAGACCCATATCCAGTAAGGAGATTGAAGCAGTCATCAAAAATCTCCCAACAAACAAGATCCCAGGGGCAGATGGCTTCCCAGGGGAATTCTACCAAACATTTAATGAAGAATTAATACCTATTCTCCTGAAACTGTTCCAAAAATAGAAATGGAAGGAAAACTTCCAAACTCATGTTCTGAGGCCAGCATTATCTTTATCCCAAAACCAAAGACCCCATCAAGAAAGAGAATTACAGACCAATATCCTTGATGAACACAGATGGGAAAATTCTCACCAAAATACTAACCAATGGGATCCAACAGTACATTAAAAGGATTATTCACCACGACCAAGTGGGATTTATTCTAGGGCTGCAAGGTTGGTTCAACATCTGCAAATCAGTCAATGTGATACAATACATTAATAAAAGAAAGAACAAGAACCATATGATACTCTCAGTAGATGCTGAAAAAGCATTTGACAAAGTACAGCAACCTTTCTTGATCAAAACTCTTCAAAGTGTAGGGACAGAGGGTACATACCTCAATATCATCAAAGCCATCTATGAAAAACCCACAGCAAATATCATTCTCAAAGTAGAAAAACTGAGAGCTTTTCTGCTAAGGTCAGGAACACGGCAGGGATGTCCATTATCACTACTGCTATTCAACATAGTACTAGAAGTCCTAGCCTCAGCAATCAGACAACAAAAAGAAATAAAACGCATCCAAATAGGCAAAGAAGTCAAACTCTCACTCTTTGCAGATGATATGATACTTTATGCAGAAAACCTGAAAGACTCCACTCCTAACCTGCTAGAACTCATACAGGAATTCAGTAAAGTGTCAGGATATAAAATCAATGCACAGAAATTAGTTGCATTTCTATATACCAACAAGACAGAAGAAAGAGAAATTAAGAAATCAATCCCATTTACAACTGCACCCAAAACCAGGAATAAACCTAAGCAAAGAGGCAAAGAATTTGTACTCAGAAAACTATAAAGTACTCATGAAAGAAATTGAGGAAGACACAAAGAAATGCAAAAAAGTTCCATGCTCATGGATTGGAAGAACAAATATTGTGAAAATGTTTATGCTACCTAAAGCAATCTACATGTTTAATGCAATCCCTATCAAAATACTGTCCATTTTTTTCAAAGAAATGGAATGAATAATCCTAAAATTCATATGGAACCAGAAAAGACCTCGAATAGCCAGAGGAACGTTGAAAAAGAAAGCCAAAGTTGGTGGCATCACAATTCCAGACTTCAAGCTCTATTACAAAGCTGTCAAGACAGTATGGTACTGGCACAAAAACAGACACATAGAATGAATGTGTCTGATACAGAATACAGAATACAGAGTCCAGAAATAGACCCTCAATTCTATAGTCAACTAATCTTTGACAAAGCAGGAAAGAACGTCCAATGGAAAAAAGACAGTCTCTTCAACAAATGGTGTTGGGAAAATTGGACAGCCACATGCAGAAAAATGAAACTGGGCCATTTCCTTACACCACACACAAAAACAGCCTCCAAATGGATGAAAGACCTCGATGTGGGAAAGTTGCTATGACCTCAGCCGCAGCAACTTCTTTCTGGAAACATCGCCAAAGGCAAGGGAAGCAAGGGCAAAAGTGAACTACTGGGACTTCATTAAGATCAAAAGCTTTTGCACAGCAAAAGAAACAGTCAACAAAACCAAAAGACAACTGACAGAATGGGAGAAGATATTCGCAAACAACATATCAGATAAAGGGCTAGTATCCAAAATCTATAAAGAATTTATCAAACTCAACACCCAGAGAACAAATAATCCAATCAAGAAATGGGCAGAGGACATGAACAGACATTTCTGCAAAGAAGACATCCAGATGGCCAACAGACACATGAAAAAGTGCTCCATATCACTTGGTATCAGGGAAATACAAATCAAAACCACAGTGAGATACCACCTCACACCAGTCAGAATGACTAAAAGTAACAAGTCAGGAAACGACAGATGCTGGTGAGGATGCGGAAAAAGGAGAATGTTGGTGGGAATGCAAGCTGGTACAGCCACTCTGGAAAACAGCATGGAGGTTCCTCAAAAAGTTGAAAATAGAGCTACCCTACGACCCAGCAACTGCACTACTGCACTACTTACCCTAAAGATACAAATGTAGGGACCCGAAGGGGAAGGTGCACCCGAATATTTATAGCAGCAATATCTACAATAACCAAACTATGAAAGGAACCTAGATGTCCATCAACAGATGAATGAATAAAGAAGATGTGGTATACATATACAGTGGAATACTAAGCAGCCATCAAAAGAAATGAAATCTTGCCTTTTGCGATGATGTGGATGGAACTAGAGGGTATTATGCTGAGAAAAATAAGTCAATCAGAGAAAGACAAGTATCATATGATTTCCCTGATATGAGGAAGTTGAGAAGCAAAGTGGGGGGTCTGGGGGGTAAGGAAGGAAAAAATGAAACAAGATGGGATCAGGAGGGAGACACACCATAAGAGACTCTTAATCTCACAAAACAGGGGAGGGGAGTAGGGAGAAGGTGGTTAGGTTATGGACATTGGGGAGGGTTTGTGCTATGGTGAGTACTATGAAGTGTGTAAACCTGGCGATTCACAGACCTGTATCCCCAGGCCTAATAATACATCATATGTTAATTAAAAATTAAAAAAAAAAAAAGAGGAATTGTTTTCTGAAGCAATGGTAATAACAGCCATCTTGCCATCACGAGACGATCTGTAAGAGGCTCAAAACTAATAAGCTCAGAATGATAAGAGAAAAGACTTAAAAAGACAGAAAGAGGCTTGGTCTCCAATAGTATTATTAAAAAGCAGAATGTCTGACAGAAAGTACTTCTTCTGGACTTCTCGTTATTTGGGAAAAATAAAGCTTTATTTGTAAAATGTCAAAAATAAAATAAAATAAAATCTTTAAATAAAATAAAATAGCAACCCATTTATCCTGATTCCCACCCCTGACACTCCCTATCCCACTTCTCTAGAGCATTTATCACATTATTTACTTAATGGGTATACTGTCCATCTCTCCTTACAAGAACATAAGCTTCATGGTGTTTGTTGGTTTTGTTATTGCTGTAGCTTCAGGACTTAGAACAGTGCCTGGCACTGACTAAGCATTAAATACTTACTTACTAATAAATAAAGCTCATTATAAAAAATACTTGCTTACCAAATTGCTTTACTCTCATGCTTCTACATATCCAGAGCCTTCCAATTGTTTCAGATCAACTCAAAAGTTATCTTCAAAAAGCCTATTCTGACATCCCCAGCTGACAGAGATCTTCTACATCTGAATTTCCAGACCATTTCAGCTGTATTCTTTACTTAAAGCATGAAATAGTGCAAAGAGTAGTATATAAGACATTGGAATCAACCAAATCACTGGCTATGTGACTTTGAGAAGTCATTTAATCTCTTTGAGTATCAGTATTCTCATCTATAAAGATGAAGAGGTTAAAAAGGCTATGTCCTCATTTTTCCAAAATAGATATACAAATAGCTAGTAAGAACACGAGAAGATGTTGAACATCATTAGTCATTACAGATATACAAAGCACAACCGCAATAAGATACAACTTTACACCCATTAGGATGGCTATAATCCAAAAGACAAACAATAACAAGTATTGGAGAGGATGTGGAAAAACTAGAGGCAACATACACAGCTTCTGGGGAATGTAATATGCTGTAGCTGGTTTTGTAAATAATCTGGCAGTTCCTCAAAAAGTTAAACAGAGTTACCATATGACCCAGCAATTCCACTCCTAAGTATACACCCAAGAGAAATGAAAACATATCCACAGAAAAACTTACAAATGTTTATAGCAGCATTATTCATAATACTCAAAAAGTGAAGCAATCCAAATGTCCATCAACTAATGGATAAACAGAATATGGTATACCCACACAATAAAATATCGTTCAGCCATAAAAGACATGAAGTTTCTGAAAAAGTCAAAAGTATGGAGACAGGGAAAAGATCAAGTGTTTTAGTGGTCACGAAGAAGGCGGGGTAAATAGAACACAAAGAATTTTCAGGCAGTGAAAGTATTCTTTATGATACTATAATGGTGGACAAAATACATGTCATTACACATTTGTCCAAACCCATAAATACAACACCAAGAGTAAATACAAATGTAAACTACAGACTTTGGTGCGATAGGCGCTTGTCAATGTAAGTTAAATGAATTGTAACAAAAGTACCACTCTGGTAGGGGATGTTGATAAAAGGGGAAACTATGGGGGCACCTGAGTGCCTCAGTGGGTTAAGCCTCTGCCTTCGGCTCAGGTCACGATCTCAGGGTTCTTGGATCAGGCCCCATATCAGGCTCTCTCCTTGGCGGGGAGTCTCTCTCTGCCTGCCTTTTTGCCTACTTGTGATCTCTGTCAAATAAGTAAATAAATAAACTCTTTTAAAAAGGGCAGGGGGAGCTATGCATAAGTGGAGGCAGGAAGGATATGTACTTTCCTCTCCACTTCTCTGTGACCCTAAAACTGCCCTAAAACATTAAAAGTATTAAAAGAAAAGGTAGTGCTGATACATGCTACAACTTGAATATGGAAAACACTATGCTAAATGAAGAAGCCAGGCACAGAAGACCACATATTATATGATTCTATTAATATGAAATGCCAGAATAGGCAATCCACAGAGGAAAAAAAAAGTAGATAAGTGGTTACCTAGGGCTGGTGAAGGAAATAGGATGGAGAAGCAAGGGAGGTCAGGAACGGGGAATGGCTGTTATGAGGTTTTATATTGGGGTTTTGAAAATGTTCTAAAGTTAATTGTGGTGATGGTTACACAAATCTGTGAATACACTAAAAACCACTGAAGTATACAAGTTAGTGGCTAAATTTTATGGTATGTGAAATATATCTCAATAAAGCTACTCAAAAAAAAAAAAAAAACTTAATACCTAATCCAGAACTTCCAAAATGTTATGCATTCAGTTATTACTTTCATATTTGAAAGTAATAAATATTTCATATTTCATAATATTTTTCTCTAAATAAAACTTTTACTTATATTTTAAAAGAAAATTTATAATGCTACCATAAACAAACAGTTTATATAAAAGATGGATATGGCAAATATTGGCAATGTTATTCAAATAAATTAATCTTAAGAAGAAATTCTAGGCTACAGCAAAACAATGGGCAAACAGAAAATAGAACACATAACAACAACAAAAACAAAACAAGTCAGTAAACAGGGAACAGACACCAGGATTGATTGGGCCAGAGATTTCGGAACAATCTGGAGCCAGTGATAAACTGAAGTCTCACTTGTCCTAGCCTGCCCTACGGTCCCATGAAGTCTGTGGAGACACCTGAGAGTGCTACAACTGGCAATGGGCAGATTGGTTCCAATGCCAGGAAAGGCCTGCCTCTCTTCTTTACCTGAGTTTAGGTACACAGGTCCTGAAAAGGCAAAAAGTAAATGGCAGGCCCAAAATAGTAGAAGCCTGCTAGTAACTAAAAAATACAGGCACATCTAATAGAAGCCAGGACAGTACATCTATGAATTGTTCTCATGTTTGCCAGTAAATTCTAGAAAAACTGGATTTGGCAATATACAATGTTCACAAAATCTATCACTCAATGTTCTGGCATTTTCTGAAATTGAAGAAAATCTGAATATTTCCCTGAGTCTGGTACTTAAACAATTGTCAAAAACTATGCCCAAAACTATCAGTAATTATTCACATCTTTGCTGAGTGGAAAATAAATGTATTATGGTAAAATAAGTACTCTGAAGAACACCACAGACATTTTATAATTCCAAACTGTTTAATGAATTTTTCAATTTTCACACTCCCATATATACTACCATGAATGAATCAACCAGGAGGCATTTATCTTCTCCCATGAACCTGGCATGCCTCTTTGAAAATACCAAACTACTTTTCTTTTGCAGTACTATATTAAACAAGCCTAACACAAACTGAAATCTTTAAAAATCAAATATGTCTGAGATTTGCTTCAAAACAATGAAGGGGTGTTAGCTTTTATAAGATAAGACTGTCCATGTGTACATAATTACTGAAATATAGAGACTGATACATAGCAATTAATTCTACTATTCTAATCTACGTTTTCAAAATACATAATGAATTTATTGATATGGGGGGAAAAAGGCAAAAGAAAAATTAAATTTCCTTACAACCCAAAGCCCACTGACAAGTCCTTAAAACAGGCAGAGTGACATTCCTCTAGGGACTCAGCTGCCTTGATGTTACTACTTTGCTAAGGCAAAAGGCAGTCTTAACATGACCCTCCAGGTTCCTGTAAGTCTACTTTAACATATAGAAATTTATTTGGAAACTTCCTTTATCTCAACTCCTCAAGATACACGTTGGCAATCATCTCCCAAGCATATGACCGACCAATATACATCTGAAGGGTCTCCTGACTAGGGTTTTACTAAACAATAATAAAGGACTTTTTCCCAACAATAGCTAGCCCCCTCAAGGTCCTGGAAAACTTGCTTCCAAAATTCCTTAGAGAATTGCACTATCCCTAACCCCAACCCCCAGCTTTAAAGTATATAATGGGCCACTCCTCATGACCCCAGTGCAGCTCTTTCTGCCCATGGGTCCTGTCCCACACTATACTAAAACCAAATTTTTGCCCCCAGAGACATCTCAAGAAATCTTTCTTGGCTGTTGGCTTTGAATCCTAATGTCTTTCCTACATCACTTACTACTTTAAGAAATTATTTAAGGGGCGCCTGGGTGGCTCAGTGGGTTGGGCCGCTGCCTTCGGCTCGGGTCCTGGTCTCAGGGTCCTGGGATCGAGTCCCGCGTCGGGCTCTCTGCTCGGCGGGGAGCCTGCTTCCTCCTCTCTCTCTCTCTGCCTGCCTCTCTGCCTACTTGTTCTCTCTCTCTGTCAAATAAATAAATAAATAAATAATCTTTAAAAAAAAAAAAAAAGAAAGAAAGAAAGAAATTATTTAAAAGTAGTCATTAGGACACCTGGGTGGCTAGTCTGTTAAGCGACTGCCTTCGGCTCAGGTCATGATTCTGGGTCCTAGGATCGAGTCCCACTTTCGGCTCTCTGCTCAGCAGGGAGTCTGCTTCTCCCTTGATACTCCCCTTCTCATGCTCTCTCTCCCTCTCTCATTCTCTCTCTCAAATAAATAAATAAATAAAAATCTTTTAAATAAATAAATTAAAATAAAATAAAAAGTAGTCATTATTTTAGCAAATCTTCATAAAATCTTTAGTGTTTCATGTCCAGAGTAAATAAAGTCTTTCTATATATCATTTCCTCTTAAAAATTTTTTAAGGTGGAGTAAGATCTTTGAAATAAAAATAAGAACCTCTGAAAAAAAAAAATTTTTTTTAAGGTGGCTCCACCAGTGAACTGCAGGTCTTTTTGCTATTTATACCACATAAGATGTACTGTCGAAGCCAAACATATTTGTGAAAAAGGTTATCATCCAAGCACAAAACTGTAAACAGATATTTATTAATTACTGAGTTATTCAAGCCATTTACAGTTATCACTTCTACAATTTCAGAAATGCCAATTTCACAATGGATATCAGATTGCACCATTAGAGAGAATTCTGTTTAACTTCCCACTAAATACCACCACAACTTTCTAAAAATTTAAAGAATGTTCACAATGTGATTCCCAAATAATTTTTTTTCTCCTTTAAGACAGAATCTCAAGCCCCTTCCATCTTATCTTTAAAACATTCCTGAAAGTGGTTAAGTGAAGGTATTAATAACATTAATATCAAATCAAACTTTTGATGATTATTAAGTATCTATGAAGCCCTAAGGACATTTTTAAAGCCTATGTTTAAAACACTAATCCTTTGAATCCTAGTCACCAAAATAATTTATAAATCGATTTATATAGTAACATTGATTATGCTTCCATGCATAATCCACAAGGCAGACTGACCAAAAGTGGTTAACTATAGAGAAAAAAAAAAAGTACAGCACAAGGGAGAGGGGAGAAAGAAAAAGCAAGCATTTGTTGAGAGAAGACTTTGGGGGAGGAGCAGTTCTTAATTCTTCACAGACACCTCATTTACTTGCTATCAACAAACATATGAGGTGAACGATATTATCTCTATTTTACAGATGAGGAAATCAAGACTCAGAAAAATTTAGTAATCTTCCAAAGTAGTGAGGCTCGGATTCAAACTCTTACCAATTTGCCTTCAATACCATCATTATCACACTTCCTCCCACAAAGAAACTTCCCAAATAATATTAAAAATGGACTCTGAATAATTAAAATATTAATACCTTAAAAATGAAATCTTGCCATTTGCAACGACATGGATGGAACTGAAGTGTATTACACTAAGCAAAATAAATCAGTCCAAGACAAATACCGTAAGATTTCACTCATATGTGGGATTTAAGAAGCAAAACAGACGAACATAGGGGAAGGGAAGGAAAAACAAAATACGATAGAGAGGAAAGCAAACATAAAAGATTCTTTAAGGAAGAAACTGAGGGTTACTGGAGGGTGTGTGGGTGGGTGGAGGGATGGGGAAACTGGGTGATGGGCACTGGGAGGACACTTGAGGTAATGAGCACTGGGTGTTATATGAAACTGATGAATTACTAAATTCTACCCCTGAAACTAATACTACACTATATGTGAACTAACTTGAATTTAAAGAAAATCTCGAACTAAAAATAAAATATTAATTCCTTAGTGGATATTATTCGGATCATTTCCATATGTGGCATAAATCAATCTGCATCCAACACATTTTGAGGAAAAGTCATAGTTAGAAAAAAATAAAAGGGCCGGAACACCAATATAAATCAGAGCGGGATAATGGTCGGATTACCAACCCTAGGTCTGAAAGCATCATCCCAGATCAACCATTACCAGCAGGTGACCCTGGGGCACCTGTCTCTGGAACCTCAGTTTCCCCATTCTTATGAGAATGAAATAGTTAATGTTGGTGAAATCAATGTGTAAACTGCAACGAATTATAATACAGAATTGCTATCTGTTCGTCAAGTGACTATAATGAATAAGTTCATGGAAAATATCTTGGCACAAACAAAATGAGGGATACAGTCCACCAGCAACAGGAAGCTGCTCTCAGGCAGGCAGCCCCATCTCAGGGAGAGCCACTTGACAGCAGCAGGTGCTCAGAGAATCAGTTTTCTGTCTGCTTTCTAAAAATCCCGTCACTCACTGGCGGGGGAGCGGGGGGGAAGGCGCGAAGGAAGTGGTGGGAAAGGAGCACTAACAGAGGCAGAAGGCTGGGTCCTATTACTCCCAGGTGCGAGGCACTGGTTCAACTCTTCACCCCTCTAGGCCCCTCTAGGCTCTCGTTAAGACGGAGAGCCCATTCCCGCCCTGCCTCCCTGGCAGAACTAAGACCCAAATCATCGAGCAGGGAAAGCGTGGTAAATCCTGCAGAGAATGAGATGATGATGGCGATCACCTGTCAGATGAAGGGCCTGTGGGAGTCCCCTCCAGGAGCCCCTTGCAGTTTGGACATTCCAGATGCCTCGACAAGCGCGCGGCCGCGCACCCCGAGAAGGGGTGAGCAGTCCCCTGCCCACCCCCCGGCCCGTGGGGTGCACAGGGTACCACGTCCCTCACACCCCAGCTGAACCCACTGGGCAGGCCGAGAGCCTGCCCACCGTCGCCCCCCGGGCCTACTGAGGGGAACCCCCGGCCCTCTTTGGCAGCCGCGGCTCCCCTCCCCCAGCACCGATCACTGTCCCTCTCTGCCCGCACTCCCAGGTAAGGGAAAAGGGTGAAGGGGTGTAGTCGCCGCCATTTTGTCCCTTGGACCCCGCAACGCATTCTGCCGACCAGCGCCCCAGCCCAGACCCTCCCCGGTCTGCGCTTCGCGCGCCCCTCGCGGACACTCACCCCCGGCCGCCCTGCGCAGTTCGGGGCGGCTCCGAGCGTCCCGCCGGGAAAGGGGCGGGGCGGGGAGGGGCAGTAGCGGAGGGGCGGGGCGGGGCGGCTGCCCGGTGTACCACGTGACTTCCAGCCACGGCCGCGAGGCTCCGCGCCTCTCGCCGCGGCCGCCCGCGCGCAGGCGCAGCCGGGTTCGCGCCGTCCGGCTGGGAGGCGGGAGACTGGGCGGGTGTTAGATTTCCTCGTCCCGGCGCCGCTGCTTCCCGGGATGTATTCCCCTCGGTGGGCTGCACTCGCATCGCTGCTTTTAGCCAGAATCTTTGATTCAGTCCCTTTCTTCCGCCCGTTTTACCGCCAGTTAGTCCCAGAGATTGAGGACCTAGAGGGCCGACTCACAAAAATCTGTACTTGGGAAAAGGCTTTGAGCACAGCTTACCCTCCGCCGTGAAGCTTTATTCGTCCCTTGTACGCCAGCCGTGAAAGGCTCAGAATACAAAGACCCAACAAGTGCGTTTTCTCTACTTCAAAGACAAAGTAAACATACGAACGGTGTTTAAATCACAGTTCTGAACAAACAGAAAAGAGACTCAAGGCAGACCATAATTGTCAAATGAGTATTACACATCACTTTTCATCCACCCGGGATGCTCGGACTCAACCTTTCCCTATCCCTTGCTACCCACAATATCCAGAAGTCGTGGAATCCAGTTGAATCTACCTCACAATTAAGACTATAAGCTTACGGTAGGATAAGATGCATCAGGGAACATAATGCAATTTCATAAAAGATGGTTGGGGCTTTATTCCTCATTTCAACTATTCCTTTTCTCCTCTCTTTTAATTCCCATAGTATTTAAATAACCTCTCTGATCTTGAAATCTCCTACCCAACCCACCAAACCCCACTTCAACCTGGTTTTTTCCTCCTCTTTACAGATCTGCCTGTTCCCGCTACACTTCTCCAGTCATCCAAACAATGTCTCTACTTCCTCAACTACAATTCATGTACAGTAGTAACTCGTGTTACTGCCCTACCGCCATATGGAAACCATTCTTTCCAAAGTCACTAGGTATCTCCTAACTGCAGGTGCTATGAACGTATTCATCATGACCTAAATTAATTTCTCTGCAATAGTTGACACTCCTTACTTCTGGAAACACTATTTCCTTGTCTTTCGTCTTTACTCTCTTGATCTCACTTTTCCATCTCTACCTACCCCTTCTTCATCTCTTTTGAAGTCTCCTTTCTTCCATCTTTTAAGTGTTGGTATCACTCAGGGATAGGTGCAAGCCCTCTCTTTTCCCACTGGACACACTTTTTCTAGGTGATTGCTTTTCCCATAATTTCAGTTAGCATTTTTGTGCTTTATATTTCCCAGTATATACCTCCAGGCCTGATTTCTGCTCCTGAGCTCCAGATCCACATGGTTGCCTGGTTGCCTCCACTTGACCCTCTCAAAACCAACAAGACAAAAATAAAAACCACTCATTATCTTCCTTATATATGATGTAAAACAGCCTTGTGAAATATAACTTACATACCATACAATTCACACACTTAAAGGGTTCAGTGGTTTTTAATACATTTGCAGAATTATGCAACCATCGTTATAATCAATTTTAGAATATTTTCATCATCCCAAAAAGAAACCTCATACTCCTTAGTAGTGGCCCATTTTCCTTCAATTCCTTTACATTTCATGTAAAGGGAATCATGCAATATTTTGTGACTGACCCCTTTCACTCAGCATAATGTTTCAAGGTACAACCACACTGTAGCATGTATCAATACTCCAATCCTTTTTTGTGATCAAATAATATTTCAATTTATGGACATACCACATTGGATTTATGCATTCATCACCTGAAGGACATTTAGATGATCTCGACTTTTTCCTTGTTATGAATAATGTTGCTATGAACATTTGTGTATGACTTTTTGAGTGGACATATGGTTTCATTTCTCTTGGGTATATACCTAGTAGTGGAATTGCTGGGTCATAGGGTAGCTGCGATTAACTTTTTGAAAAATTGCCAGACTACTTACAAAACCAGCTGTACCATTTTACATTCTTGCTAGAAGTTAATAATGGCTCTAATTTCTCCACATCTTTTCCAGCCTTTGTATTGTCTGTCTTTAGGATTACAGCCATCCTAGTGGGTATCAACAATGGTTGTGATTTAGATTTTTCTTAATAACTAATGACGTTCAATAGCTATTCATGTGCTTATTGACCATTTGTGTATGTCTCTGGAGAAACATCTCTTCACATACTTTGCCCATTTTTTTTTAAAGATTTTATTTATTTATTTGACAGAGAGAGATCACAAGTAGACAGAGAGGCAGGCAGAGAGAGAGAGAGAAGCAAGCTCCCTGCTGAGCAGAGAGCCCGATGTGGGACTCGATCCCAGGATCCTGAGATGATGACCTGAGCCGAAGGCAGCGGCTTAACCCACTGAGCCACCCAGGCGCCCCTACTTTGCCCATTTTTAAATTGGGTTACCACTCATTAACTTTTGCCACAAAATCTGTTTCTATTATTGTTCTGCCAAATATTCTGATGCCCTTCCTCAGGCCCAGTGATGGCAGACTTGACCATGTGACTTGCTCTGGCCAATAAAATATGAGCAGAAGGGTCAATTCCAAGCAGAAGTTTAAAGAGCCAGCTTGTGGGTTTACCATATCTCTTTTCTGTCTGGCAGCAATTTATTTCAGAGAAAAGTTGTTCCATCAACTTGGGTTCCAAAGTGAAGGTGACATGGAACAAAACCAGGTTATGTAATTGCATGATTCCCCAATAGACATATAATATTTGTTTTCATAAGCCACTCAGTTGCTTGGAACATTTGTTATTGCACCCTAGCCTAGCCTGTACTACTTGTCCCATGTGCTGCATGACTTGCTCTACTGTCTCTCCAGGCTCCTTGACATGGCCCACAAGGCCCAAATCAGGCCTCATTTCCAGGTCATTTCCTCAACCACTCTATGTTCCAGACAAAATAAAATACATTGAGACCTGAAATTCACTTCTTTCTCTCTCTTTCCCTCCCTATCTGAGCCTTTGCTCAAGTTGTTCCTTCTTACTGGAATAATAATAGCTTTCTCTGCCTAAGCATTTCCTATGTGCAAACTATATATAGAGAGAATCTCTTTTCATCTGAAAACAACCCTGAGAATTAGGTAATTTCTACCATTTTACAAATCAACAAAGACCCTAGATTTACTTTTCCGGAGGCAGACAGCTAGAAGTGGGTAGAGCTAGGATTTGGAGATCTATTTTATTTTTTTTTATTTGAGAGAGAGTGAGAGAGAACACATACATGAGTTGTGGGAGAGAAGAGGGAGGGAGTCTCTAACACACTTCACGCTGAGCAAGGAGCCTGATGTAGGGTTCATTGCAGGGCTCATCACCACCAGGCTCAATGCAGGTCTTGATATCATGATCCTGAGATCATGACCTGAGCTGAAATCAAGAATTGGTCCCCTAGCCAACTGAGTCACTCAGGTGCTCCAAGTAGAGCTAGAATTTGAACCCAGGTCTGTTTGACTCCAAAGCCCCTCTTTGAATCATTATGCTGTAATAATATACTAGAGATAGTTAGCTCTTATTGAGCTCATACTATGTAGCAGTTATTATGCTAAAGCACTTCACATAGACTATATTTAATCCATGTAAAGAAATTACATGAAATAAAAATATAAAATAGTAGTATCCTACCACAGATCTATCTCCCATCTTAAGAAACTGACTTTCCCTTTTTTAAAGATCCTGTAAACAACAGTTGCCATGCAAAGAAATGGATGTCTTTTCTCTCCAAATTCCTTGCATCACCCTTCCTTAACTCCAAACCCACTTCCATAATCAAACCCAGGAACCCAGGACAGAATTGTAAGGTTTATTCTAGGGACAAAATAAAAAAACTTATACACTCAAAGAATTGCAATACCATCTGTATTTATATCACCAGTAATCTAGAAAACTCTATAGGAGTAGATTCTAGGAATGCTACATCAGAAAAGATAGAATATATTGATGAGCCAGGCTAAATTGGAATACAGGCATCATTACCTGAGGTCCTGATTTTGATGTACTAAGTTGAGCACCTGGAAGCAGCTTTAACGGTTTACTTGGTTGATTGACTTCATTGAAGCTGAGATGCCAGAACTTCAACCACACAACGTGGAGAAATGAATGTAAAAGGTCTTATTCAATGGGATCAAGCCACAGGATAAAATATGTGCAAGCATCAAGGTGATGGGAATGTTGGACTGGATCTATTATGTGTAACTGGCTCACCCTTTTCCTGACTATGTTTCCCAGAAGGGACAAGAGGGCATTAAGGGACTGAGAAAACATTAGTGAGAGAAACATAGGGTCCTTGAAAACTGCAATGACTGTCCACTCTAGACCAAGGATGCCTGAAGAGACCCAATGACAAGGTCTCTAGGAATGAAATAGATGGGCAGTCTACTAAAGTATTACTTGATATATACAACTGCGAAAACTATACATCTAGTGCTTGAAAACCTGACTTGAGTGGTCACAAAAGGAAGTCATAGCCTCTCATTTAGTTCCCAGATCTCAATTATGCCACATATCCAGGAAGCAGTGACTGAAGGAGAAACTGAGTCCCCTTAAGAAGGACACTGTAATGTTGTCGCAACTATATACTACAAATATTTCTCCAAGCCTTTCCCCCCCCCCCCAAAAAAAAAAAAACCACCTGTGATGATTAACACAACAAGAGTGCACTGAGGAAAGGGACATATCCAAATTTTTGAAAGATTATTAGATATGACTCTGAGTTTATGCATATCTTTGGGGACCTTCTGTACTCTGCCATGTATTAGTAGTGATAATCACAAGGACTGTAGAATAAGTTGACAATGTCACAAGCATTAGGCAGCTTAGATTAGAAGAATAGATTGAGGTTTAGATTTGGGTGATCAGATGGTAAATTAAATTTATATCCAAGTCCATCACACAGAGGGTTCAATGGCTTCTGTAGATACATGCAGAGGCAATTTCTTGGTCCTAAATGCGTATTTTGACTAGACATACTTGGTAGCCAGCAGATTCTCTGCACTGGCTCCCTAACTCATAATGAGAGGGCTACTGTGGTAGGTAGAGCCAAATACAGGCCCCTGGAACTTTCCTTCTCTAACAAAATAGTACGCTGAATGTAATACCACATCCCTGTGGGAATTGTAGGAATTAGTGCCACCATCAAAGATTTAATAGATGCAGGATTAATGGGGCTCATTACCCCTCTGTTTAATTCCTACATTTGACAGTTACAGAACTACCCGGTGATTCACTTGCAGCTTCTGAGCCAGATATGGCATCTTTGCTAGAATAGATCAACACAGTCCTGCCATCTAGTATGCAGCTATTATCTGACAGATCATTTCCCCCTCATATTAATTAGCAAAGATCATGAGAAACAGCAAAGTTTCACCTGTCAGCAATATACCTTTACAATCTTACTTCAGGGTCATGTCAAAAGCTATTATCTGACAGATCATTTCCCCCTCATATTAATTAGCAAAGATCATGAGAAACAGCAAAGTTTCACCTGTCAGCAATATACCTTTACAATCTTACTTCAGGGTCATGTCAACTCTCAAAGTGTTGTCACGGTATAGCCCACAGGGATCTTGATCATCTGGACATCCCATAGAACATCACTCTGATCTACTACATTGATAACAACATGCTATTAACTTAGTGAACAGGAAGCAGCAACTATTTTCAATATGACATATGAATGCCAGAGACATAAAAATTCAGTGAAATGATTGTTGCAAAAGCTCTCAACCAGAGGCAATTTTATTCCCAAGGGGACATTAAGCAGGCAATACCTAGAGAGGTTTTGGGTTGTCCCAAGAGGGGTAAAAGAGCTAGTGGCTATGGGCATCTAGTGGGTAGAAGCCAAAGATGCTGCTAAATATCCTGCAATGCACAGGACAGCTCCCCACAACCGAGATTTATCAAGCCCAAATGTCAAAATTAGGTTGAGAATCCTGGCCTTAAAGTGAAAGACAAATTTCTGTACCTGGCACATCCTAATACTGAGAAAGAAGCACAATCTTGATAGACCTCTTTGGATTTTGGAGGCAACATATACCAGATTTGGGTATATTTCTCTGACCCATTTACTGCAAATCCTGTGTTCCCAGGAAACAAAAAACTCTGCAGCAGGTCCAACTGCTGTTCAAGCTACATTGCCTCTCAAGCCTAATAATTCAAAAGATCTAAAGTGTCTATGGTAAGTCAGGATACTATATGGACCCTCTGGCAAATGCCAGCAAGAGATCCAAAGCACAGAATCCCAGGGTTTTGACACAATGCCATGTTCTCTTCTGCTGAAAGAGCACTGGATACTGGTAGAGACTGGGTCCTGATGACATCAAGATTGATGTGATCTCGGCTGCCATTCTTGAACTGCCATTAAGACTGGGCACACACAGCAATAAATCAATTAAAAATTAAAATGGTGGGGCGCCTGGGTGGCTCAGTGGGTTAAGCCGCTGCCTTCGGCTCAGGTCATGATCTCGGGGTCCTGGGATCGAGTCCCGCATCGGGCTCTCTGCTCAGCGGGGAGCCTGCTTCCCTCTCTCTCTGCCTGCCTCTCTGCCTGCATGTGATTTCTCTCTGTCAAATAAATAAATAAAATCTTTAAAAAAAAAAAAAAAAAAAAAAATTAAAATGGTATAGAAAGTTAAATGGTATAGAAAAGATTACGCTTGAACAGGTCAGGACACAAGGAAGTTGCATGGGCAGGTGGCTCAGACTCCAAGGCCTCATGAAAAGTACTTTATAACCAGCTGTCAGGGGGAAAAACTTGGACCTAGTTTAAAGATGGGTCTGTGCAATATTTTATCATCAGGTGGTAGTGGACCGTGGCACTGTCACCATCACATTCAGGAGTCACCCTTAAGGAAAATGGTGAAGGTCAGCTCTCTCATTGGGGAGAACATTGGGCAGCACATCTGGATGTTCATTTTGCCTGAAGAAGACATGGCCCAAAGTACAAACCTCTTCTGGTTCATGGGTAGTAGCTAAATATTATGCCTGTTACTCAGAGACTTGGCAAGAACGATAGCAGAATATTGGTAACAAGGAAATCTATGGAAGAGGTATACAGTTGGATCTCTCAAAACTGGTCAATAGTATGAGGATTTTTGCTTCTCACATGAACACTCATCAACAGGAATTTCCTGAAGAGAAGGCTCTCAGTATAGTCAGATGGATGAACCGTGTTATTGATATTAATCAGCTCCTTTATGAAGCCACCTCAGTCCTGGTACAGTGGGCCTGTGTACTAGTAGCCACAGCAGCAGGGTTAAGGGTATGCCCAACAACATGAACTTCCTCCCCAAGGCAGAAAGCCCAGCCTGCCAAAAGCAGATGCCAGTGTTGAGCCCTGTAAAGATTCTTTGGAGGCAGTGCTGTCATGTTGATTATTGTGGACCTCTGTCATCACGGGGAGGCAGAGATTTGTCTTCATTAAAATAGATTCTTTTTTCTCTTTCCCTATCCAAAATGGTTC
This sequence comes from Mustela erminea, assembly GCF_009829155.1. Classification (NCBI taxonomy): domain Eukaryota; kingdom Metazoa; phylum Chordata; class Mammalia; order Carnivora; family Mustelidae; genus Mustela; species Mustela erminea. The sequence continues at coordinate 29,444,567 of NC_045618.1, forward strand.
TGCCAGCAATACCATCTGTGGACTTATGGAATGTCCTGATTCCATATTTCATTGTTGCGATATCCTAAACAAGTTGCTTCTCACCAAGGGTCTCATTTAAAAGCAAGAGAAATGGGCTCATATTATTGGACTCCACCAATCTTATCACATACCCCCATCATCTGGGAACAACTGACCTAGAAGATTGGTGGAATGGCTTCCTGAACTCATAATCACAGCACCACCTGTAGGCTAACACCTTTGTGAGACGAGAGTGCTGTCCTACAGGACGGAATATATGCTTTGAGCCAGTGACCAACAGATGGTGCTATTTCTCTTACAGGCAAAATACCCAAGGTTCCAAAAACCTAACGACCCACTGACAATAATTTACTTTTCCTTCTCCATAACCTCATACTCTTCTAGTTTAGAGGTCTTGGTTCCTGTCTTAGTCTGGGTTCTGGTCCTAAGACAGATCTTGGGTGCAGATAGTTTGCCTGGGCAATGATCCCTGGGCAATGTCCCAGGAAGGACAAGTGAGGAAGGAAGGAAAGTGAGTCAGAAAAGGGAGAAAAGCCAATAAATGTGTGACAATGAGTAGATGAGCGCTGCAGGCAACTGAAGCTCAATCTCACCAAGAATCCTCTGAAAAACAGTATGGAACAAGCTTCAGGATTGTCCTTTTGAAGGAAAGCAGGGTATATACTCATCAACACCAACTCATAGGACATTCACTCTTTCACATTTCTGGGCTCTACTTCGCTTTGGCAGGGTGCCAGAGAAAGCCCATCAGAAGAGACAAGAGAGAGGGAAAAGCTGTCATTGTGCAGGAAACTCTCCATTGCAGCTGCAGATGAACTCAGATGGATGGATGGGATACGGAAAAAGGCATCTACCTCATCTGCTACAGTCCCAAGGGTGGTAAACTGTCATGAGTACCCAATAATAACCCAAGTAAATGAGAAATAGAAACTGCCATCTGACTATTTGGGGCCCTCATGCCAATGAACCGATAGCCAGAGGAGAGGTTATAATACTGGATGGAGTGGTAAGTCCAATTAACAATGAAGGCAGAGAGGACCCTATCTGGTATCCAGGGGGGAAGCACTGGGGTGCCTCTCTTTTTTCATCCCCAACAGAGAAGTTTAAAGGAAGAACCCCAAAAAAGGCAAAAACCAATAAAGGCAAGAGCAGTAGGACTCAGAGCCTTCAGGAATGAAGGTTTCAGTCACTGCACAGGTAAAAAAAATCACAACCAGTCAAAACACTGACAGAGAACAACAGAAGCACGGAATGGGTAGTGAAAGAAGAAAATAATAGATATCAAGTCTGCCCTTCTGACCAGCTATTGAAGTAACTAACAGCTATGCATATTTTTCTTATGTACCTATTAATATTAACCATTTTTTTCTTTTTTCTCCTTCTTCCTTTACTATTTTGCACAAAGAAGGTCAATGATATTTAACTTTGCCAATTAGCTCATACATCACCAGACCATAAGAAACAGGGTTTATTGGAAAAAACTGAATTCCCTAGAGATCTTGGACTTTAAAATGGCAATGATAACTTATCTCACCCCCATTGAGCAGATGATGAGGACATCTTTATGTGTGTGAAGCATAGTTGCATCCTGTTAGGAAGAAGTATGATACTGTGATAAAGGAGGTAAATATTTTGAATACCAAACAATGTGGATTTTGACACTTACTTGCCTATTTGCTCTTGGTCCATTCCCTGATCTTCCCTTGCTCTGCTCTGACTCTAGGGCAACTACATCTTCTGGCATCCCTCGGCAAGTGGCTTCCAGACAGATTTGGCCAGTGAGAGGCCCTGAAAGAATTGGAGGGTGGGAGGAGGGAACAATCAGGGCATTATGCTGTCTCACTTCTTCCAGGCAACATGTCCATTAATGGCTATGTCTCCAGCTCTCTCCAAACAATCTAGAAGGTGGGAAAGGACTTCTGGAGGGAGCCCTGCCAACACCTTCATTTCAGCCCAAACTGAATTGAGACTTCTGACCTCCAAAACTGTGAGAGTAAATATATGGTGTTTTAGGCCATTGAGATGATCACAATTTATCATAGTAGCCATAGGAAACTAATAAAGGAACCTGCATTCTTTTGTGTACTTTTATATACCTGCGTTTTACCTGTGTTATCTAATTTAGTCCTCAGAACAACCATAAGAGATAGGTAATTTAGGGGCACCTGGGTGGCTCGGTGGGTTAAAGCTTCTACCTTTGGCTCAGGTCGTGATCCCAGGGTCCTGGGATGGAGCCCCGCATCGCATCGGGCTCTCTGCTCAGCGGGAAGCCTGCTTCCCGCTCTCTCCTGTGAGAGAGAGGAAACTGCCATCTGACTATTTGGGGCCCTCATGCCAAATAGTGGCATTTGGCCACTCTCTGTGTGCTCTTCTCTCTGTGCCTGCCTCTTTGCCTATTTGTGATCTCTGTCTGTCAAAAGGATAAATAAAATCTTAAAAAAAAAAAAGAGAGAGAGAGATAAAGAGATAGGTAATTTAAATATGAGGAAATCGAGATAGGGAAACTAAGGAACTTATTCCAGTGTGACACTTAGTAAGAGACAAATCCAGTCAAGGCCACCTGACTATAAAGTCCAAGCTCTTTCTATAATGTCACAGAGATCTCATCTCTCTGGGCTTTGGTTTCTCCACTTTCCTTCCACTTCACTGACCCCAGAGGTCACGGGGTATGTGGGAAAGGAGATAGTATGTTACTGCCACCTCCAGAGAGAGGAAGGTCCAAGTTGGTCATTTGACTGCCATTTTCTTGGGCAGAAAACTGCTCAGAGGTTCAGTGATTCTGGAGCAGTCAACCAAGGTGTATTTTGTCCCATTCTCTGCAAATACTAAATTGAATCCTCTAAATTTAATCTCATGGAGAAGAGGCACTACCACCTCCATCCAAGGAGAGTATCTTGGCATCAGAAAGGAGTTGAGTTTTGCACACTGGTGTCTAGCTTCAGCAACTTCATGAATGGGGATGCCATTGTGGTTCATCCTGGGGATTGACTCAGGCTCCATGGAGTATCTTCCTGCATTGTAAAACCGGGAGAGCTGAAAACTGCCTTTTCTAGGCTCTTCTGCATCTAGGTTTCCGAATGTGAATTAGTTTCTGATATTGAGATAAACTTGTGAAATATGACACATAAAAATGAGATAAAGTTTAAAGCCACTTTGTTAGACTCTATACTATCAAGAAAACTTGTGAAAATGTGAATTCCTTCCACAGCTGGATTCCAGTGGCCATTTTCCAGCTTTCTGAGTACCAAGAGGCAGTGATACCATCTATGGTGGCGGTGAGGACAGCTTCTGGATTACAGTTTCCAGATTCCTGGATCAAGGCTATGGAGGTATATCTTAAATAATTCCAGTGATGACCTTGGAATGTTGCCGATGGTCCAGTTTTGTATTTTTCTGGGAATAATTTCTAGTGGTCCAGCCTAGCTCTTGCTCTCTTAAACCTTACAGGCATCAGTTTCTTATAATAAGTTTCTTCCTGTAAAAAATACCTGGAATGGTTTTTACTTTCTGCATTGGAACTTGAAATGTAAAACTTTCAACTGAAAGAGCAAATATGACTAATTCAAGTTAGAACATATTTAATTTGATTTTCCACTAAAGTGTAGCGATCCAGTTATTCAAAAAATATTTATGGGCATCTACTGTGTTAGAAACTGTGCTAGTCAGTGAAGAAAGACCAGTGAAAAAGAGACCTAGCTACCCTTTTAAGTGGCTTAATTCAGGTTGGAGAGGCAGACACATAATCAGGAATAGAGTGTTATAAATACTCTGGTAGGTAGAGTACCCTGTATCATGAGGGTACATGTAAGAGAGTCACCTAACCCAAAGTTAGGGCCCAGGAACTTTTCCTGGAGGAAATGATATCTGCAACTTTGAATTAATCAGAGTTCACAGAACCCAACACTGATTCAGTTAAGCAGAAAATAAATTTGTTTAAATGATAAAGGAATTTGAATTTGGACTATACATTAGATAATTGTATTATATCGATGATACATTTTCTGATTCAGATCATTGTATGGTGGTTATGCAAGAGAACACCCGTCTTCTTAGGAAATACACACTGAAGTATTTAGGGATATGGAACAATGTTTACAACTTATTTTCAGATGAATCAGAAAAAAAATATGTGCGTGTGTATGTGTGTGTTGCTAAAATAGTTAGGGAACTGGTCAACTGGGTGGCTTAGTCAGTTAAGTGTCTGACTCTTGATCTCAGCATTGTGAGTTCAGGCCCTGCATTCAAGCCCTGAAAAAAAAAAAAAAAGTTAAGGAACTCCCATATTCCCTTCATTTAATTTTACCAATTGCTCACATTTTGCTTCATTTGTTTTACCATTCTTCCCCATGCTTGCTCTTTTTCTGCCCTCCACCCCCCGCCAAGGACATATGGTTCCTTAATTCTTCTTGGCAATTTGGCTGATAAGTATTAAATTTTATAAAAATCAAACTTTGCAAACAGAAAACATGATATAGAAGCTGTTTCTAGAGGTGCCAGGAGAGTGGAAGAACATGTTTCAGGCTCATTGCTACCCAGCCAGAAACATATCCAAGATTCATACCCTGGAATTTGTCATTGAAGGCACCACTGCTGCCCAAAAAACTAGATCATTCTGTAATGTTGCTGTTGCCTAGCAGTTCCCCCACAGTCCTCCTTTGGGTTACTCTTGATATAGAGTATTGGCAGATTGTGTCTCGTTAGATCATATACCCATACCCTAACTGTAAGGAAGGTAAGAAAGTAAGAATTTGCCAGTTTCAGCTTCAGAGTGAGAGGCAGACTTTAAGGCAGGGAATTCTCCAGTCATCAAGGGGAAGACAGATGCTGGTTGAAAAAAGGTGACAATATTCACTAGAGTTCACTTTTTTGCTGCCCCTGTCCAATAGTAACATGAAGTCTTCTTTCCGTATTTAATCCTACAGAAGAAAAGATTAAAATGTGCTCATTCCCTCCCTAAAATGATGATAACCTCAAATCCCATTGGTAGCTGAAACCAGCTTGAATCTTTATATGGTATTCAGTTTTACACATAATGTAAACTAGAAAAATTTTTTGTTTTCCATCCCTATGATTCTTGATCGGCTGATTTACGGGACCTCTTCTGGTCCCATCATGATCCTGTCTCAGAATTCTGTAACCCATGAGTAAACTGCAAAGTTTAACCACCACCAGCATGCCCAGGAAGAAAGGGATGAGAAAGAATATAAAACTAGTTTAAAATATATGCATAGCAAAACAAGTGAGAAAATTAGGCAGATTCTATAACCTTTATTTCTTCAAATAGTCATAGAGCTATAATTGATATTTCTAACCTCCATCCTCTACCACCTGTTTCACGTTGTATTGCCTAGAGCAAGAACTCCAGCTGGTCAGGCATTACCTGTTTGAATGACCCAAATCTTCATTCCCAAGAGATTCAAGCCCTTGATGGTCTTGCACCATAAGATTGGTGGAGTCTTCCATTAACATTACCACTGGATATGGCGTTACTAAGAGTGACCCCAAGGAGATCTGTAAGTCCCGCAGTCTTAATTTCCAATTCAGGAGAACTGGTATGTCCCCTGACAGAAGCATTTCTCTCATGCACACCAGACCTAAATTCTAAATCAGCTGATCAAGAATCATAGGGATGGAAAACAAAAAATTTTTCTAGTTTGCATTATGTGTAAAACATACATTTCCCACTTCCATCTTGGAACCTGTACTTTTGCTGTGGAAAAAATAAGACTATATCTTTGTTGCTGACTTAGAGCACACCTTGTAAAGTAGTATCTTAACCTTGGAAAATCTTCCTGCTAGCATTATTACTGAGTTTTCAATAGACATTATATCTCCTTATAAGACCACCTGCTTCTGAGTGATGGAATAAATAAATGATAAGACCAATGAATCCCACAGACATCAGTTCATTGCCTTAACTCTTTCATCATGAAGTGAGTTTGCCAGAAGCAATATTACATGGGATAACATGATAGTGTGTAAGATAGTTAAGGGTTATGGATGGTGGTATGGTCTGAGGCATGGTGTGCAGGGATATTGAATGGTACCATCAGACAGCAATTATCCAAAAACTACCATATATCCCACTTCAATTCTAGGCATCCTACCTCCCAATAAATGCCTTCATTTTCACATAAGAGAAAGGCTGTGTCAATAAGTGTCTAAATTCAACAATTGAAAATTAAACCTGGTTTCCAGCCATTTATAGTTGTAGGAAGCCAGCTGATGGTTTTCAGTTCACAGCTCCAGTCATAGTCATTGCCCAAAACAATTCATTGAAGTGTGTTCATTATATTTTTGATCATAGTTATTGCCATAAAGATGAGATTTGGTTGAAGAAAAATGTGTACAAAACAAATGATGGATTTAGTACTAGGTATCAGAAAGCAAATTTTTTAAAGTAAATGATTGGAAATAATAATTTCTCAGTTTAATTTTTCTCCAAACAAGGGAGGGTTCAAAATACCATATTTAAGTTCCTGAATACAGATCACAACTGTAGATCACTAGCTACCAATCCAATGCATCAACTAGCTACCAATCCAATGCTTCTGATGTTTTCACCAGGTGATCATCCAGCTTGTGTTTGAAAATCTAAGAGCACAGGAAATTCAACCTAACCTGAGACCACCTTAATAGCTAAAAAGTTCTCTTTGGTAAATGGAATTTCTTGTCACTGTAATTTACACCCTTGAAACTAATTTCACATCTTGAAGTCTTTCATATTTCATTGTTAATGAAGTTTCTACAAACATACATAATCTTCCATATAGAATGTGAATCAAAGTCTATTAAAATGCCTTAGGAATATATTGTTATGTATGCCAAGATATGCTCTCATCCAATTTTAATGAGAATGATTTTTTTTTATTAAGTTGAAGTTGAGGAGCTGCTTCCTACAATAACTTGGGGGTATGTGGTCTTCCCAGATACTAAAAATCCATTGGATGAATGACTGCTTTCTTACTCTGGAGAAAGAATTGGCACCTGTAGTTTATTTGGCAGAAATTTCAAGTAAGATTCACTAGAAACAACCTGAGATGGGTATTTGTGTGTGATTTATTGGAACACAATCAGAAGAGACAGGGAGGGGAGAGAGGAAAGTAGGAGAGGCAAGAAATTATGCAAGAATGGGCTTTCAGGTTAAATCTAGTTTCAGCTTCATCCTACAAGAAGTTGGGGAGTATAAAGAACACTGCAGGACCTGTCTTGCCTTGAAGCAAGGGAGTAGAATTTTTGTACCTTTGCCCCAATCATTTGTTGGCCACAGTTCATGAAATGGGAGGTTGGTAGAACTCCCAGGAATTTCTAGCTCTAGAAGCTTCAAGCATACAAGAGAAATCTTCCAAAGAAAGTTCTAGGTATGGCCCATTACTCCAAATATCTATGGCAGCTGGTCAATGGACACAAAAATCAAAGTGGAAGAAGGGAGCTCAGAAGATCTAGGCAGAGCATCAAAAATGTCTGCCAAGGTCTACCTCTTGTACTGTTCGACCCATGTGCTTTACATATTGGATTCATTCTATCTTGTCACAACTTCTCCAGGATTCTGGTCAATTATAATTTCTGGCAAAATGTAAGAAATGAGCTGGGGCGCCTGGGTGGCTCAGTGGGTTAAAGCCTCTGCCTTCAGCTCGGGTCATGATCCCAGGGACCTGGGATCGAGCCCCGCATCGGGCTCTCTGCTCTGCAGGAAGCCTGCTTCACCCTCTCTCTCTGCCTGCCTCTCTACCTACTTGTGATCTCTGTCTGTCAAATAAATTAATAAAATCTAAAAAAAAAAATTTATAAAAAAAAATGTAAGAAATGAGGATTTGTGAGATGAGCTATAGCCTCTGCTACTGTGCCTGCAACCCAAGGCCATCAGTGATATTCACCATCTCTCTCCTCTACCATCCAATCTAGATTCTCCTCATCCTCAGGTACTGCTTCTGCTGGTGTAGGTGGTTTTTCTGGTGGGATGACTCAATCCACATCTTGGAGGAACCTGAGATCCTGATTACTATTCCCTTATCAACTATAGTTCCATTTATAGTTAAAACTGCCATGAGAGTACCAAGAGATTCCTTAGTGGTCATCTAAGTGCTGAACATTTCTTTAAAAAAAAAAAAAAGATGTATGTATGTGTGTATTTATATTTATTTATTGAGAGAGGGTGTACAAGTGTGGGGAGGGGCAGAGGGTGAGGGAGAAAGAGAATCTCAAGCAGATTCCCCACTGAGCACAAAGCCTGATGCAGAACTCAATCTCACGACCCTGAGAGCATGACCTGAGGTGAAATCAAGAGTGAGATGCTTAACCAACTGAGCCACCCAGGCACCCTGCAAGTACTACATATTTCTGCCTCTCCCCACTGTGCAGCAGCAGGCCTGTTTCCTCATGATTATCCAAGTCAATTACCATTGAAACTAAAGTTGGGTGGGGGGGACAAATTCTTCCAAAGGGTTTTAGAGATTGCTGATGACTGGGGCTGCTCCTACTTTCACTCTTTGGTTTTCAAACCAATGCATTATACTGCCTGGGAAATAGCACTATACAATGATTGCTGATTTGAGGGGAGAAGTAAGATGGAGACCCATTCTCACAAAGTCATCACAGCCAGATGTTCATTCTTTACCAAGACACAGTAGCATAGCTAGAGATGTTTTTCAAATGGTTAAAATTCCATTTTCAAAGAAAATTCTTAGCTGCCATGGATGCCATGGCTTAACTGTAGAACCCAAGTACACCCTGACTCTCCTTCTGGAACTTGCTATGGTAAATATGTGGGTAAAATAAATATTGATTTGTAAAATAATAATAACATCTTACAGAACCTAACACCTAGAAAGAATTATAATACATGACACCAATAGCAGTAAGACATGTGGTAGGTAGTAAATGTAATTAAAGGATTCGAAGATCATTGCATTGTACAGAAGAAATAAAAATTCTAATTTATATTGGAGAAATGTATGTTAAAATCTCTTTGATAACATTAAAGGAACAGTAAATCAGTGCATAACTAGTAAGATAATGAGAGAAAAAATAGTAAAAAGAAAATTAATTTTAAAAAGGCAAGAAAAGGGAGAAAAAAGAATATAGAACATATCAGAATGGTAGAAAAGAAATAGTAAGATGATGCCTTTAAACCCAATCTGTCAGTCACTAGATCAAAAATAGAATAGGTAAGTTAGAAGTGAAAAATTTTAAGAACTGAATGTAAATCTTCAACTATATGCCGCTTTCAAGAAATACACCTTAAATATAAAGACACAGCAAAGCTAAAAGTAAATGAATAGGAAAATTACACCTGTAAACAGTAATGAAAGAACTCTGATGTAGTTACACTAACATCAGACAAGATAGTCTTTATGACAAAAGGTTTTACTAAAGGTAAAGATAATATTTCAGGGGCGCCTGGGTGGCTCAGTGGGTTAAGCCACTGCCTTTGGCTCAGGTCATGATCTCAGGGTCCTGGGATCGAGCCCCGCATCGGGCTCTCTGCTCAGCAGGGAGCCTGCTTCCTCCTCTCTCTCTGTCTGCCTCTCTGCCTGCTTGTGATCTCTCTGTCAAATAAATAAAATCTTTAAAAAATAAATAAATAAATAAAATAAAAAGGATGCTAAATAAATGAAAATCTCTTAAAAAAAAAAGATAATATTTCATAATGTCAAAATGTCAGTCTTCCAGAAAGATAAAAATCAGTAGTTTGTATCCTTAACAACATAGCCTCAAATATATATAACAAAAATTGACAAAACTTAAAGAAGTAGAGAAATAACCAGAGTAGGAGATTATGAAATGTATCTCTCAGTAACTGATAAAACAAGCAAACTATCAGTATAGATAAAAAAAGATTCATACTAAGCAATAAACAAATGTTACCTAAGAGATATACATAGAAAACTGTGATCAACAACTTCAAAATATAATTTTTCTTTTCCCCTAGTGCACACTGTGTGGAAATCTTTAGGAAAAGACAATGGCAGTAAGAGTCCAAGATCTGGCCTCTGTAATAGAATAAATAACAGATATAATCATGTCTGTCCTTCCCTCTTGTGTTCCAATTCCACTCACTTATTAAGCGCTGGGGGAAAGGGGCTGTTTAGCTAGAGCATGAAAGTTACCTTTAATTTTGGGTATTATGAGTAAAATGTAAGAGTAGAGACCAGGAGCCATATTTTGGAGGAGACTCAAAGGTCTGGTTTGTTATACTCGATTCCAAAATAGATTATACGTTCCTAGAGGAGAGATGGCTCTAGATGAGGCAGGATTTGGTGGGGGGGGACGTGCAATTAGAAAGGGGAAAGATGAGGAAAAGCCTACCAGGCAAAAGTTCAATACACAGAATTGACACCAAGAAATTCCTGAGACAGAATGTTTTTAGCTTGTCCCCAGAACTTATATGACATTCTAGGCTATGTTCCTCTGCTTTCTTAAGCTATTTCATTGATAGTAGTAACTTCCTTTTTATCTTATTTTTGCACAAGGCATATCCGCTTCAAAAGTATATATAACATACAGAAAAACTCTGGAAAGTTAAACTCCAATGTTAATGGCAGTTATCTAGAAGAATGGGATTTGTGATTTTTTTTCTTTTTGCTTATTTGTATACACTGACTTTCCTAAAGTATGCAAGTAAGTATGGATTATATTTGTAATTCCTTTGTTTCTGCACTACATCACAGTACAAACCTTTTTTTTTTTTTTTTTTTTTAAACGGAAACCAACTTCAAAAGCCCACAGACCTTAGCTTGATTTTGAATCCAAAAAACTGAAACCCCAATCACGCACAAGTCCCGGAACACCATCTTGTGATGGAATTGCGATCATAGCAACCGAATTTTCTCTGTTAGTTGGCATCTGAGAACATGTAAGGCTTGAAAGCATGGTATGACTATAAAGCAATCCTGAGTTTTCATTGTACTAACACCCAAAACTTATGCATTCAGGAAGTTTTGTCTTTCAAAGAAGCCGCTCTGCTCATATCAGTTTTGGAGTTTCTCGGACAAAATAGTCTTCAGAGCTGGTTGAGTAATGCCAAAAGAAAATCAATTTCATTATAATTCATAAAAACTCCTACTTAGTCCACAGTCTTACTCTTCTTTTTGCTCCTTGTCTCACTTCCTTCTTTAGCTAAGTTTTATCCCTTCCTTCTTTGTACTCTTTATTTTTACTGCTACTGTGTTTGACTAAGACTTCAAGGACCTATTGTTGAAAACCTGGGGAAAAGAGTGTGGGAAAGGGTTCTGAGGCTTAATAAAGACTGGGACTTGGGGAGGAGGACTGGGAGGTGGCTGAACAGTTTGATTGTAAGGCCCAAAGGTAAGGTGACATTATAATTTATCACCCCATTCTGGAATACTTTTGAGAATGAAAGGGGACGTGATTAACAATTATGCCAGGTCAACCAAGATATGCAGTTGCCCTGTGGATTTAGAGAGCAAGTCAGGTAAGGCATCTGACTAATATCTGTCCACTTGGGCCGCTTTAGGGCAGAAATGGGTGTAACTGGCCTGGGGCCATAAATGTTAATTGCCGGATATAGAGGATGACTCCTATTTGAGGATAGAGCTGTCATTACATTTGATCATTGATTCATGTTTAATTTGAGGAATCCTCATTCGGTAAGAAACAGTTACATTGAATTTCTTGAAATTACTTCTTGTAGGTTATTAAGATTTTATGACCACTTACACACTTATGGATACTCCTTGGAAATCAAAATAGTTTCTAGGTATTGTAACAGTCCCACCCACCTGCCTATTTTCTGTCACCATCTAGGACTCCATTATAACCCTGGGATTTTCACATCTCCTCTCCTCAAAAGATGATTGAGAGATTAAACAACCAACAAAATCCCTCTAATTGTGTGATCATTCAGTCTAAGTTGTTCCTTCAGTCACTGCCCTAGAGTCTGTTCCTTTGTCTTGTGTTTCCCAACTTTGGAAAAGCTACAAATTCATTGAGTTTGTTGGCTTTCCCACTACAGTTGTTTATTGTGCCAAATCTCCCTCATCCCCATGGGAATTGGCCTATAACAAAAGTGCCCACACCATATGTGTTAAGTATTGCTTTGTTCTTTAAGCTGCTGTTCATCATAACACACATTTTACCCAACTCAAGAAGAAATCTGTAAAGTCCTTCTTTTAATAGTTTCCAAGCTAACTCTCCTATCTATGGTACATACTAAAAGAATGTCAGTACAGCAGAATTCATTCCACAAAAATTTACTGAGCTTCTCTTACTAACAGGGGCACTAGTGAAATACAGGCGCAATCACACGTTTCCTGACCTCAAGGCTCCCACCTTCTTGTAGTGGGTGTCAACAAACAGTCACAGTAGATTGTGCTAAATGCTGGAGCAGAGGAACATATGCACAGTGCTGGAACAATGATGAAACAGAGAGACCTAAGAGATCAAAAATTTTGGTTGCCAGGGAGTTAGGAAAGGCCTCCTTTAGGGAATGCTTGTGTTGGGTCTGGAAGGTTGAATAAGAATTTTCCAGGGGGAAAGAAAGAAAAACAAAAAATTTTGAGCCCTTTCTATGGTTCAGATATATAGATTATTTAATATTCTCCACACATAAAGCTTATCAGATGGTTTTTTTTATTATTCCAGTTTTTACAGAGTCAAAAAAAAAAAAAAAAAGACGAAGCCACTTGTTCAAGGTTACATAGTGAGTGAGCTATGGAGACTGAAGATGCAAACTCTGTACATCTGATTCCAAGATTGCCTGTGTTCTTTCCATGGCACCATACTGCTTTCCAGCAGGGCAGAAGGGCATATGATTAGTAATTTTCAGTGTTGTCTGATGCCATCTATAGAAAGTTCAAGGACAAGCAAAACTTACCTAGGAGGAGAGAGGTCAGAATACTGACTATGTGTGGCGGAGATGTGGCGGAGAGCAGGAGGGGGATTTGGGGGGTGTTGGGCAGGTTTCACAGGTGTATCTAAAAATTCATTAAGCTGGGGCACCCGGGTGGCTCAGTTGGTTAAGCGGCTGCCTTCGGCTCGGGTCATGATTCCAGGGTCCTGGGATAGAGCCCCGCATCAGGCTCTCAGCAGAGAGCCTGCTTCTCTCTCTCCCCATCTCCCTGCCACTCTGCTTACTTGTGCTCTCTCTCTAGCTGTCAAATAAACAAATAAAATATTTTTTAAAAATTCATTAAGCTGTACACATAAGATTTGTGCACTTCGTTGTCTATTAATTATACCTCAAAATGTAAGTAATAACAAATTTGTTCTGTGCTTTTATAGGGCAAGAAAGCTGATCTCTGTGTTCTCACAATGCCTTTTTTTTTTTTTTTTGATTAATAGTCTGCTTATTTTAGATACTTATTTTTCCCCTGAGTAAAATGGATTAATTACAGGTAATGACAGACAGGGCATTAGTCTTGCCTCTCTTGAGCATGGGTCTTTATTATAATCAGCTTCCTAACAATCCTGACTATCAAGATCATAAAACTGTGGATTTTAAGAGATGAAGAGTTGCTTGGTGCCTGGGTGGCTCAGTTGGTTAAGCAACTGCCTTCAGCTCAAGTCATGAGGTCAGGGTCCTGGGATTGAGCCCTGCGTCGGGCTCTGTGCTCAATGGGGAGTCTGCTTCTCTCTGTCCCGCTCCCCTCTATTATGTGCTCTCTCTCTCTCTTTCTATCAGGTAAACGAGTAAAATCTTTTTTAAAAAAGAGAGAGAGAGATGAAGAATTGCTTAGAGGCTTCTATGGGGGCTGCCACAATGGATCTTTTTGAGACTCTGATGAAACCAAACTATAGACCTCCTGTCCGGAAATGTACACATGTACAACATTTTGCATGAGATTCAGAGATTATCACACCATTTAGGACCCACTTAGCAGTCCAAGGATCTCAAATTCAGACCTTCTGAGCTAACCCAATTTTTTTCTTATGGAGTAACAAAATAGGCCCAAGGAAGGAAAGCAGCCTTTATAGGGACTGAGGGAAGACAGAACCCATGGCTTCTGGTGCTCAGATATTTATGCTGTTCACCTCACTGCTTCTTCAGATATCATTAGAGTTCCTTTGCCTCCAGGGCACCTGGGTGGCTCCGTGGGTTAAGCCTCTGCCTTCGTTCAGGTCATGATCTCAGGGTCCTGGGATCGAGTCCTGCATCAGGCTCTCTGCTCAGCTGGGAGCCTGCGTCCTCCCCTTTCTCTTTGCCTGCCTCCCTGCCTACTTGTGATCTCTGTCAAATAAATAAATAAAATCTTTTAAAAGAATAAATAAATAAAATCTTAAAAAAAAAATTTCCTTTGCCCCCAATCTTCCATGTGTGGAAACTTTGAGATGCGAAGAACTTCCATAATACCTGGTATCGTACCCTTACCCTTTGAACTGGAATCACATCAGAAGTTAGTCAAGGTTTACCTTGTACTTACTGGAGAACAGTAGGTACAGAGCTGAGTTGGGGACATTTATCTCTTTTTTCACAGACTGCCTCAAAACCGGAACTGAAGTTAAAATGGCTCGGTGATAAAAGTTTTTTCCTTTCTTTTCTTTTTTTGTTTTAGAGAAATCAACTCTAAGGCATAGTCTATATTTAGACTCTGAAACTTAAGACTTTATTCTTCATTGCTCTTTATAACAGTTAAAAGATCCCATTTGAAATTACTCTGCTCTGTAAATCTTTCAATAGTCTCTGACCAAAAACAATAAATTTCCACCCTGACCCAGGAAATTTGTCTGATCTGTGCCCACTCAGTTTTTCAGTTTGGAACAGGATTCTTACTCCCAATCCAAATAGAAACTGTGAGAAGAGAAAAAAGACCGAGAAAGCCTTTTCTTCTGTGTGAAAGGCTTGATCCTAAGTGGAGCAATCAATGAAAGAAAAGGGCTCAAGCTGCAGCCTACAAATTTCTTCGGGTTTAGTGTGCTCAGTATGAGGTACAGAAATGACATAGACCCGCAGATAAAACATGGCATAGAGCCCACCAGTATACGGTTTCTACCCATAAAGGTTTTCCTAGATACTTGGTAAGCCATTCCTTCTGTACAATCGTCTGCTTTTCTACCTGCATGGATGGACGCTCACATTTATTGAACACTTAATCATATGTCCTAGCTACTGTTCTGAAAGCATATTATTTAATGTAATCTTTACAACTCTTTAAGCTCATCTTATTACTATGCCCATTTTATAAATAAGCAAACAGGTTTTTCAAGGGCCAAGTAACTTGACCAAGGTCAATGAACTTGTAAGTCACGATATTGAGCATCAGATAAAAATACCTGGCTTCAGTAGCTGGGTTTGTTCGTTCTGCTCTGGTGAAATAAATAAGTAGGCATACACTGAAGACTGGGGAATTCATACTGTAGGTTGGTTCCTCAAGGCAAACATTTTTCTGGGTACCGTATTTTTTGTCCACTCAAATCTGCAGCCTTTCTCACTGATGGAAGCCGGATGGACACATGGACCGGACAGGGTCAGTAACAAGGCTGACGGGAAGAGACAGGGCGGGAATGAGGTGGGGGCGTGTTTTCTCTGGGGCCGAGGTAGGCGCCCGCGGGGGTCTCCCCTCCCGGCAGCCACCGCTGGCGCCGCGAAGCTGCTGTGCCCGCTGCAGACCGCCACATCGGCGCGGCCCGCCCCCAGCGCGGTGCGGCCCAATCAGTGGCGCGGCTTGGCGCCCCGCCCCCTCCGCCCGGGCCATATAGGCCTCGGCCTCGCCAGCCCCTGCCCCGCAGTTGTCGCTCGGGCTTCAAGAGTCGAGACCGTGAGGAACGGCGGCCACCGCCCCCTGCGCGTCGCGTTCTCTCCTCCCCACGTACGCCGCGCCGCCCGTCCGCAGCCGCCCGCGGAGCGCAGCCGCGGGCCTGAGCCCCCGCCGGTCTCCTTCCTCGCCTCTCTGTGTCCGCGGCGGGCCGGAGCGATGCGGCTGGGCCCGAGGCCCGCGGCGCTGGGGCTGCTGCTGCTGTGCGCCGCGGCAGCCAGCGCCGGGGACGCCGAGGAGCTGCACTACCCGCAGGGCGAGCACCGCAGCGACTACGACCGTGAGGCGCTGCTGGGCGGCCAGGTAAGGTGGCCAGGCCGGGGGCTGGGAGGGCCGGGCCTCGCACCGCGGCTGCCGCGGGCTTTGTCCCGGGACAAAGAGGGGCGGCCAGGCCAGGCCTGGCCCGGGCGGCCTGACAATGGGGTCCGGGCGGGGCGTCGCTCACTGTCTGGGGGACCCCGAGGCCTCTACCTCTGAGGAAATAGCGCGGCCCGGGAGCCGGATCTCTTCCACCCTCCCTACACGGGCTTGATCGCTGAGGGTGTGTAGGAGGTGGGGGCCTTGGAGAGCAGGTGTGGGTCACCCCCAAATCCCTAGACAGAGAAGGCTTCTGGTAGCCTTTTTTTTTTTTTTCGCCACCATCTTGCCCCAGTGATAGTAATACTTTACCCCTCTGTGTATCGCTTACCCCCCAAAGGAAGAAGTCGATGAATATGTTAAACTCTCCCCCGAAGAGCAACACAAAAGACTGAAGTCAATCATAAAGAAAATTGACTTGGACTCAGATGGCTTTCTCACGGAAAGTAAGGACGTCCTACACAGTTAACAATGGAGAAGACCCTTTGTAGGAGATAAAAGCACAAACATTTAAGCAGGGCTGTTTGTTTCGTGTAGATTGCTCCTGTTGCAACAAATGTGAGGTGTGCGGTGAGAAGGGGAAAGAAGGACATGTTGAGTAGGTTTTATATCTGGAAATCTTTCGATATAGGTCACAAGTATAAATCAGGACTTTCTCCAGTAATACATAATCATCGTTGACTTAATCGATATGTGCAAGTCGTACGCTGACCAAACACCGTATTCCTTATAGGACTTTTATCAATGTCAAGAATATGCCAGAAACCGTCTTATGGCATTTTTTACATGATTTATTGCTGTTTTGATATATGTTTCATTAGGAATTTAAGAATTTCCATCTTTTTTTAAGTAGAAAAAGACCTGTTGCGTATGAATTTATGATAATCACAAATTATTACAGCTGGCAGGGGTCTTAGAATTATCTTATCCACCTCTCTTTGTAGAGCTGAAGATACTGAAGCCCAGAGGGGTAAGTGCCTTTCTAAAATGAGTGGCAAAGCCAGGACTAGAATCCAGATTTCTTGCTCTTAATTCAGTTTTTAATATCCTTCACTTAAAAAAAAAAAAAAAAATCTGAGGGGCACCTGGCTGGCTCAGTTGGTGGAGCATGTGATTCTTGATCTCTGGGTCATGAGTACAAGCCCCAGGTTGGGTGTAGAGCTTACTTTAAAAAAAAAAAAAAAATCTGAGTGCTCTTAGGTTCTCCAGTCAGAAATGAAATGCACAGAATATTAAAAGAATATTCAATTGCTTTGCAACTGTCTTTCCTTATTTCTTAATTCAAGTGGTGAACTCTATCAACTTTCCAAGTTGATTTTCCAAAAAAATTCAGGAGATATTTTGCTATAACTCTTATTTAAATGTTGCTCACCATCCAAGGATTGAAGTTGCTGAAGAGAGACTTGCAAACTAATTGGTAAATTTAAGATGTGTTGTCAGTAAATTTGGTGCCCTCGGGAATATTAAGGTTTTGATTTCTCTAAATAAAAACAAGAGCTTTAGACTCTAGTTTTCCACTAAGAATAGGTCTATCTTTGGTTACACTAGCAAGCACACAGAAAAAATTGATTTGGAAGACTGTGGTTCCGTTTTGTAAAGGCCTGTATATATTCAAATAATTAATAGTAAACTTTAAAAATTTTTAAAGTTAAATTTTAAAAGTTAAAAATTTTTAAAGTTAGGGCGCCTGGGTGGCTCAGTGGGTTTGGCCGCTGCCTTTGGCTCGGGTCATGGTCTTGGGGTCCTGGGATCGAGTCCCGTGTCGGGCTCTCTGCTCGGCAGGGAGCCTGTTTCCTCCTCTCTCTCTCTGCCTGCCTCTCTGCCTGCTTGTGATCTCTCTCTGTCAAATAAATAAATGAAATCTTTAAAAAAAAAATTTTTTTAAGTTAAAATTTTTTTTAACTTTAGAGTTAAACTCTAAACTTTAAAAATTTAAAGTTAAATTTTTAAAGTTAAAAATTTTTAAAGTTGAAAGTTCAAATATTCATTTTACATATAAGGAAACAAAAACTTGAGAGGGCTAACTTGCCCCTTATAATAGAGCTGAAGAATGAACCCATGTTTCTGGCCCCTTTTGCGTTCGGTATTCTATTATGTGATGATGATCTCTTTAAAAAAAAACAGAAGAAACCCTCATTGTACTTGAAGGACCCTTCAGAGAAGTTTGCTAATTTTTATTTTAAAGTCCAGCGTAGTACCTGGTTGCTATAGTAATTATAATTCTGCCTTAATTTAGAGTTTCCGGAGAGACAATGTCTTTACTTTTCTATTCACCTGACCTCCCCTAGACCAATAAAGGGGTAGCACTCTTTAAACCAAATGGTGTATTACCTTTAAATCATATGCTATACTCTTGCCATCCTTGCAGATATTCATGTTCTCCCTACCACCTTTTTTCTATAATACAGTGTAGTAAATATCTCTGAATAGATTTTTTTTTTAAGTTGACCTAAATGCGGACATTAGAGGTTTAGAAACTTTCCCCCATGTCTTCAGGTACCAAGACAGAGAGCCAATTGCAAGATTGGCTCATAATTGCTACCCATAACTTTTGTTAAAATTTCCTCCAGAAGTTTTAAGATGGTCGAAGGACATATACTGTAACAATGTTTCTCAAACTTCAGTCACTTGAATACATTTTCACAATTTAGGCCCTAGCTATTTACCATCTATTATTTCCTTAATATGGTTTTGATTCAGCTCAACATAAAATTTATTTTAAAGAGAAACTTTATATTACTTTCATAAGTGGAAAACACTTTTTTCTATTACATATTAGAATAAATAGGCCATTATTAACATATTTGTACTTCCTGAGAGATCTGTGATAGCTAGCAAACATTATCTGCAATTTTGTGGGTGATAACTTTTAAAAGTCAAGTACTGTTTTGGCCAGTTGGCAATTCATTTAGCAAATAAGTGACGGAGCCAGATACTTTTTAGGTCTTTAGAGTACCTCAATGAACAAAACATACCTGAACTCTGTATTCAAGGAGCTTGCATTCTATTTGGATCACATATTGTTATATTCTTGGGCTCCAAACCACTCTCATGCCTTCTATTCCTATTTCTATGGATACAACTCTCAGTATTTGAAAACACTCAAGGGTGCTCGCTTCGGCAGCACATATACTAAAATTGAAAACACTCAAGGTTGTTTTTTTTTTTCCTTTTAGAGAAAGTTTAGAAACCTTCGCTTCTGTAAATATCAAAATTACTTGTCAACATTCATTTGTGTCTGGGAAATTCTCACAGGCGAACTCAGTTCGTGGATTCAGATGTCTTTTAAACATTATGCTATGCAAGAAGCAAAACAACAGTTTGTTGAATATGACAAAAACAGTGATAATAGTGTGTCGTGGGATGAATACAACATTCAGATGTATGACCGTGTGATCGACTTTGATGAGAATGCTGCTTTGGATGATGCCGAAGAGGAGTCTTTTAGGCAGGTGAGTAGCTGTGCAAAAGCTGTTCCTTTTGATCATATCAGTTCACTTTTCCTTCCTGCATGAATGAGCACAAGACGGTCTGAGGTCATAGACTGGGATTGCCTTGCTCTCTGGGCAATCACTTGTTCCACTTCAGTGGTCGTTTTGATGATTTCCTTTCTAGCCGGATTTTGGCCTCTTATTCTGTACTACCTAAATTATCCTTGCATCTGTTTTTCTCAGTGGC
This sequence comes from Mustela erminea, assembly GCF_009829155.1. NCBI lineage: Eukaryota > Metazoa > Chordata > Mammalia > Carnivora > Mustelidae > Mustela > Mustela erminea. The sequence goes on from NC_045618.1 coordinate 29,464,336, forward strand.
GTCATTTGTCCTCATTTCGAGTTGCTTTTTGGTGTATTTTGAATATGTATCTTGCTATTTAAATTTTTGTTATTATTGAATAGTTTTATATCATAGTTACGAAGACTGTAGAGACCTATTTGCATCTTTTAAACAGATAGTTTTATATAAAATAATGATTACAAATTTTTAATTTTAATAAAATGCACATAAAATTTAACCATTTTAAAGTGTGCTATTCAGTAGTGTTAAGTACATTCACATTGTTATACAACCAATCTCCAGAACTCTTTTCACCTTGCAGAACTGAAATTCTAAACCCTTTAAGCAACAATTTCCCATTCCTTCTCCCCTAGGCCTCTCTGGCAACCACCATTCTACTTTCTGTCTCTGAATTTGACTTCTTGGTACCTCGTATAAGTGGAATCTTACATTTTTTGTCTTTTTGTGAGTAGCTTACTTAAGATACTGTTCTCATAATGTTGTAGTGTGTGTGAGAATTTCCTTTTTAAGATTGAGTAATATTCTATTGTGCATATATACCACATTTTGTTTATCCACCTATTGATGGATACTTGGGTTGCTTCAACTTTTTGGCTATTACGAATAATGCTGCTATGAACATGGGTGTACAAATACCTCTTTGAGACCTTGCTTTTAATTATTTTGGGTATACATCCCAAAATGGAACATCTGGATCATATAGTAATTCTATCTTTAATTCTTTAAGGAACTATCATATGGTATTCCACAGAAGCTGCACTATTTAATAATAACTCATTTTTGAAGATATAGTATCACTATAGTTTTTGTTGATTCTCCTGGTTTAATTTGCCAAAATTAAAAGATGTCTTGTTCTAATGCTTCTTAAACAGAGGTGAGGAAGCCCATTTTTATTTAGGAATTAATAAGAACTTTTAGTGATATGTAGGAACTTTTCAAGACAAAGGACTATAAGCTAAAGAAATTGCTATTTCCATACTTCTATATTTCAAGGGTAATTATAAAGACTTTCTAAATTTAAATTCAGATTTTATTTTATTAGAGCATGAGAGAGCATGCGGGGACAGGGACAAGCAGACTCCCCCCTGAGAGCAGAGCCTGACTCAGGGCTCGACTCCAGGACCCTGAGATCATGACCTGAGCTGAAATCAAGATTAGATGCTTAACTGACTGAGCTACCCAGGCACCCCATTATAATAAGGACTTTCTGAAAAGATACATTTTTATATGTGGAAAAAAACAAAACCAAACACCTTGTTGCAAACTGTTATTCCCCAAATATTAGTCAAGCTTGGAAAACATTGAGCTTCTTCCATTCCTTAATTTACCCATTGTAGTACCTACCCCTTAGTTTTTGTTGTGGCCATATTTATCATTATACAGGCTGTTTATTTTAGAATCATGTTGGCCACTTGAACTCTATAGCCATCACTAACACAAAGCGTATTGCTTTTTCTGCTAATGATCATTCATCTGCCACCATTGTAGAGCTTAAGGGCTTCAGCCTTGGAGCCAGTCTGCACAGCTTCACATCCAGCTGTATAACTTAAGAGTTGTGTAGCTGTGGGTAAGTTATTAAACTTCCTTATGTCTCAGTTTCCTCATATCAAAAAATGAGGATAACAATAGTATAGAGGAATAGTAATATATTTATTTTACTATACTATGAAATATCCTGTTCTAGCAGTTGGGCTGGTAAACAGGTGTGTGTTGATTGAAGAGCATATTGTTGAAGAAAGCATGTGCGATCCACCTAAGTTTACATTTAATATTTAATATATGATTAGCTTTTTAAAATTTTTGTAGCAGGGGGCGCCTGGGTGGCTCATTGGGTTAAGCCGCTGCCTTCGGTTCAGGTCATGATCTCAGGGCCCTGGGATCGAGTCCCACATCGGGCTCTCTGCTCAGCAGGGAGCCTGCTTCCCTTCCTCTCTCTCTGCCTGCCTCTCTGCCTACTTGTGATCTATCTCTCTCTCTCTCTCTCTCTCTCGGTCAAATAAATAAATAAATAAATCTTTAAAAAAAAAGATTCCTTTTCACTTTCTTTCCTCCTTATTTGGGTTTTCATCTTACAGCAGACTGAAGAGAGTAGAAATCAGTCTTTGTATTACTTGGTGCTAAAAAAGAAACAAATGATAATGAGATTTGGAATTTGTCTGTCTAGAGATATCCTGTAGGAATTAATCTTAAAAGCACTATTCAAGTTCTGAGACTTTTCTAAAACCAAACCATGGTATGGTATTATAACTTCCCTGCTAGGTAACAAGAGAGACATTAAATACAGTATTTTAAAATCTTTCTAGAATCAGATTATAATTGTGTCCTTTTTTTCTTTTGGCACTCCAAAAATTTAATGACTATCCCATCAAAACATGAGAAATGTGTGTGTGTGGTTTCTTGAGTTTCCTTATTCTTGGGAGGTTGTGATTAGTGACAGATGGTGGTGTTGAAAAGAAAATCTTCACTTTGAAGAGATATAGGACTCATTAATATAAACGACTTATGAACAGTTTTTGTTTTTAAAAAAAAAAAAAGTCTGGTTCTAATACTGTGTTCACCACAGTACTCAGTACATGTTGATTATAAGACTGTACGTTTTAAGAATGAATTAGTTAGATCTTAATAGTGCTAGGGAATTGATGGATCCCTAAAATGAACACTTCTCCATGGTAGTCCTATTGGTAATTCTCTGACAACCCATCTCTACATGCTTAAGATTCTCTCTCTCCCTCTCCTTCTGCTCCCCCCTTCTCATACTCTCAAATAAATAAATAAAATAATAAATATTAAAACAAACAAACAACAATTTGATGCTTGAATTTTATTTTTAAGCTTCCATGTAGAGAGTAGAGAACCTCTTGTGCAATGAAGTTCCTGAAAAAGCATTTCTTTATGTAATGATGAACAATTATAGTCAGCACTTTAAAGCAGGATAATTAAAGTTTGGGGACCTACCTGGCAAAAGTTCAGTTGTTCTAACTCCCAAAGCCAGATGCTGAATGTGCATGTACAAGCAATATTTATTTATGTAAGGTACAACCTAGCATGTGACTAATCAGAATTTTTAAGACCTATACTTTGTTGTGGCATCATCTGTTTCCTCATGTAAAACCATTAGTCTACCAAAAGATGGCAGTTTTGTGCTTCTCAAGTTTCTATTGATATATAAAAATAAATGATTATTGTCGTTTCCTCCTTTTTACTACTGTATGTAGCACTTTCTACTCTCCACTAGAACACAGAATTTTTACACAGAAGGAAAAAAAGTGTGCTGAGGTTTTGTGGAACTGACAGCCTTTTTTGTTGTTATCTTTGCCATTTTGGAAAAACAGTCTTTCTGTGTATTGGCTTCTTTAATTTGAATTGCTCTTTAATTGTTTTCTTTAAATGACCACGAATAAAACTGCTTCTTAAAATCTCATTATTTAATTTTATTTTAAAAATTTGAGAAATGTGAACCAGAAAACTACTTTCCTTAATTTTTTTAAACAACAATCTGGGCTTGCTGAAAGAGATCCTTTATTTCCATAGGCAAATTTGGCCAAATTCAGCTCCTGCTGCTGAAACATGGACCTTTTTGCTCCAAACTGAAGGGTTCTTTCATAAGGAAATCTAAGCACTTAGTATTTTGAATAGTGGTTTATTCAAAAAGAATTTGATTGACTCAACAAAGTATCTCAAATTCTTGTTTGTATGCTTCTCCCCTTGTTAAGCCCCTGAACATCAAGTATAAATTATTTGGTCTAGTTATTTGAAATTAAGAAACGTTAAGTTAAAAGCAGCTATTTAGAAACAAGTTTGTTGTTTTTCTGTCATGATTTGGTAAGTATAACTGGTTAATGGAAACTAGATGGTCTAAAAGATGAATTCTTTGGGGGAAGACGTGAGCCTCTCCGCCGTAAATCGGTCATTGTAAAAGTAGTGTTCAGTAAATGACCGCCACCCAACCTCTATTCTAGAAAACTGAAAAGAGTATTTCTTTTCAACAGTAAGACACATAAATTAAAAGCTCCTAAAATATTTGAAACTGTGTGGTTTTTTAAATGTGCTATTTAGTACATACAGTTTATAGAAAGGAGAGTTTTTTTTTTTTTTCTTTCCCAGAAATGCTCAAAATGGAATTTATTCAGGATTAGCAATATAGCACTATTGGCTTCCAAGGCTCTTGATTACAGAATTACCTTTGAGAAATGCATTAAAAGCAGCCTTGTCCGTAATAGCTGCTACTTGATTTACTACTTAAGCATACTTTACAAAAAGAGAAAAAGGAAGATGGGTGTGAGAAAATAGAAAAGTGTGTTTACTTAATCTCAAAATAGGTCTTCAGTTTTTGATGTTTATGCCTGAACATACATAATTATTAGCACTATAAAGTGACTACCAAGAATAGACTTCCAAATATAACATACATATATCAAAAGTATTCTCATAGAAGGACTGTTTTTCTGAAACCTACTAACATTTTTGCAAAGTCATTACAAGGACCAGAAACAATTTGAAAATGGCATATCAAGAATTAACACATAGTCTGGATTTACTGTTTTTTGGGCATTCAAAACAGCTGAGATTGTTATAGAAGAGAGTGTACAATACTGTAGAAGAACAGGGAGAATCATAGTCCAACTTATTTTGCTGTATTTCTGACATACCTCTCAATAAATCATTTAATTTCCATTTTCTATCATGTAATATGTGACATATTACATTTTTTAAATGATCAGGTTTACTAATTTGATAAGAGCCCTCATCCCAGTTGCTTTATAGAGATTTTTACCCTGATTTTATAGTTGAGGAAACCAGAGAGGTTAAGCAGTTTGCCCTAAGTTAGGCAAAATGCCCTTACCACAGCTGGTAAGTGGCGTTGCTGGAATTCAGATCTGTGTCTCTGACTCTGCAGTCTATTTATATTGCTTCTCATAAATATGTGTGATTTTTCTAATGTACCTTCAAGGGGATAATGTGAAGATAAGATAATATATGAGAATGTACTTTAGATTTCACATAGTATGTAATTTTCAAAGTATGTATAATGATGTTTCCATGTGGATGAGACCTTAATCATGTTCAATATTTAATTTTCAAAGCTTCATTTAAAGGACAAGAAGCGATTTGAGAAAGCGAACCAAGATTCAAGTCCTGGTTTGAATCTTGAAGAATTTATTGCTTTTGAGCATCCTGAAGAAGTTGATTATATGACGGTAAGGAAGAAACATTTTGAGAGAATTTGTGGGGTGCCTGGGTGGCTCAGTGGGTTAAAGCCTCTGCCTTCAGCTCAGGTCATGATCTCAGGGTCCTGGGATTGAGCCCCGCATCGGGCTCTCTGCTCAGTGGGGAGTCTGCTTCCCCCCCCCCCATCTTTCTGACTATTTGTGATCTGTCTGTCAAATAAATAAATAAATAATTTTTTAAAAAAAAGAGAGAGAATTCTTGGGTGACCAAAACTTTAAAACCTGCTTTTTTTCCTAAGTCATTAATATGAATTATATGGGGCAACCAGAATTTTAAGAGACAGCAAGATCCAAAGTTCTCCTTACTTCAGATAGGGGTGGGAGAGGGTTACTGGTGGTGGGAAGAGGAGTGCTGATGAGGAGGGAAGGTTAGTCTTCCTGGCTGTTTCCTCCCACACAGCCACATTACCTTTATTGCCTGCCTTTTTGTAGCTTTTAGAATTTTCTTTGTTTTCCAATATCAGTAACATCAGTACTTCCTATTTAGTTTATATCACCTCCAAAAACTTTGGTTCTGAGAAGGCTTATCACCTTTGGATCCCCTTTCATGGGGTTTTGGGGGGTGGGGTAGCTCCTACTGACTAATGTGTTTACAGCAAGAGGCCTAGCGAGTCCTCTCATCCCTTCAATACTTGAAAGAAGTACCAGTTCTTCAGAATTTTTGTTGAACTCTAGTTTTAACTCCAGTTAAAACTCTAGTTTTAACAAACATTGATTGAGTCCCTACTATAACTTGGCAAGCTTCTTGAGAGGAGAAACTGTCATGTTGGAGAGTAAAGACTAGTATAACAAATAGCTTTGTAGGAAATAGACTAAACATTTATATTAAGGCTTATTGTCTAGCCTCAGCCTCTAGCTGTGTGGCTTGGTTCTTTGGATATTTCAGGGAGGGAAGATGTAGCTTTATGTTAAATGGGTCATGGTTAGAAGCTGCCACTTTGAATAACAAGGCTGTAGAGAACATTTTTCTCCATACTTGAGTGGCAAGACAAGACTATTGCCACCACTTGTGCCATTGAGGCTTCTGATTTCTCCCTTGGAACAAAACATACAACTTAAATTTAGAGCAATGCTGGGCACAATTTGTTTAACTGCCAAAGTTAAGTTGAGACAAGCTAATTGAACTCTACCTAGCATGGCAGGCAGAACATGCTGGATATTGATTCTCAGGGGAATTAAGGAATGATTGAAGACTGGGGAGGGGAATGACCAGTGAAAGCATTGAAATAATTTGGGCATATGCTGTGGCCCCAGAGTTCGATGTGGCAATGGAATGAAATGGACGTGAATAACCTTCTGAAGAAAGCGCAAGCAGGAATGTTGACTGATTAAATAAGTATGAAAAGAGAAAGGAAGAGTCAGAGATGACTCTAAGGTTTTGAGATTGTGTAAAGTGATGAAAATGGTAGTACCTTTGACAGAATGGGGTGTGTCAGCACAACTTGCTTGTGCTGAGTTGGAGTTGATTGCAGTACATAAGAGGTGTGACCATGAAGTGTCTAGTTCAGAGCACCTTCATTAATTCTTATTTACCTTTAATTTGTTCTGCTGTATCACTTTTTCCATTTAAGGATATATTTGATGAAGGGAAAGGCAGGGTGCAAGATCAATGAGGTGATTTTGATTTGGATTAAAAGTTAGAATTTAGAGATACTTTCATTCATGTAGTTTATTTTAATTTATGTAATTTATTTTATGTTATAAATTACATATAAATATAAGTATATACAAATATATACATTTAATTTATGTAATTGTGTCATGTAATTTATTTTAACCATGGCAACATTATTGAAATAAGTCTGTTGTTTCCCAAGAGGATTACTTGAATGGAGGAATAGTCATTGTAGTCAGTGATTCTTAACTTATCTTGGATCACAGACTCCTTTAAAAATATGGAGCAATCGGGGTGCCTGAGTAGCTCAGTAGGTTAAGCATCTGACTTCTGATTTCGGCTCAGGTCATTATCTTAGGGTTGTGAGATAGAGGACAGCACCCAGCCTGCTTAAGATTCTCCCTCTCTACCTCCCCCCACACCCCTCCCTCCTCGAAGTTCGTTCCGTTCACACGTGTATGCGCACACTCGTTCTCTCTCTCTCACACACAAAAATAATAAACAAAAATAAGCAATCTATGGACTCTGTCCCAGAAAAATCACATATGCTCATATACACAAAATATGGGATTATAATTTCAGAAGAGTCTCAGATTCTCTAAAAGTAATCTTTGGATCTCTGGTTAAGATTCCCTGATTTCTATATATAAAATCTGTAACATTTGATTTCTTAAAAACTAACAATTTGTATTTAAGTGTTATTTCATACAGATAAAAAGGAAGCCCTTGGGTTTGGCTAGAATTGGAGACTTTTGAGAGTGTATTTTCATTACAGTTGTGATGCAAGAATCCAGGTTTGAAAGGTATTTGGGTGACAACAGGTAGTGAGGAAATGAGAATAGTAAGCGTAACCTATAAGAGACCTGGCATGGAAGCAAAGAAACCAGGATGGTAATTAAAGAGTGCAGGGGACTTGAATGTGTTTAAAGGCATAGAAGAAGGAGCTAACAGAAGAGAGTAGAGCCTTAGGAGAGGCCACAGTTAGGAGTGAAAGAAAGCACTCAAGAAGTAAGAAAGGGTGGGAAATCAAGTAAGACCCTTGAGGGCTTCACCCTAGAGAAGGGGGAAAGATAACTTTAACTCCTGAGGTTGAAGAGAAGGATGAGAGGAATAGGCATAAAAATAGAGGTAATTAAAGGGGAGAATGCAATGCTGGTAAACAGGCATTTCAGAAGCCTTATACCTTGTTTGGAAAAATGGGTACATCTTTGCCAAGAGAGATATTTGGAGAGTGTTTTGATAAGACTCAAAGTGGAGTTTCCAAAAAACAGCTTTAGAGTATGTGTTAGGGAAACTGAGGCAGAGGCAGACTTCCAAACTGCAGTGAGAGCCCACTGAAATGGGAAAAAATTAATTTTAAGGGTTAGGTGTGTATTTCTCTTTCCCTTTCTTTTAGACTTTATGATTCTGGAATAAAGGAGAACATGATATGGGTCTGCTGTGCAGGGTGGAGACTGGCAAAGTAAGAAAAGGTAGAAGATATAGGAAGGTAATACGGAAAGAACTGAAACAGCTGGCCATTAAACAGGTCATCTTGGGTCCAGTGTAACTAGAAATCGTAAATCTTTGGGTTAGAGAGGATTGGTTGATAAGCCATGATAGAATGAGGAACAGATTTGGGGCAGTTTGGGGTGGATGGGGTAGATTTGGTTGAAGAGGAAGCAGGGAGGTATAGGTTTATGGGGGACTGGCACCTTTGATTTAGATCTGGAGGCAGAACAATAGTTCTGTGCAGAGGGATCAGAGATAAGGGTTCTTTTAGGGATGTTAATGGAGTGGAGGAAAAGTGAAGTTACGGAAGACCAGGGTAGTAAGAGGTGTCCTTCTGCAGAAGGGAGGGGAACATGCAGAAATTTAAGAGTTTGAGATTAGTGCCCAGGTTGTTTAGGAGGGCACAGTTGAGTTCGTGATAGCAGAAGCTTCAAGATGTTGAATTCAGTACTTCCAGTTTTTTGTTTGTTTGTTTGTTTTTTAAGATTTTATTTATTTATTTGACAGACAGAGATCACAAGTAGGCAGAGAGAGAAGAAGAAGCAGGCTTCCCGCTGAGCAGAGAGCCCGATGCTGGGCTCAATCCCAGGACCCTGGGATCATGACCTGAGCTGAAGGCAGAGGCTTTAACCCACTGAGCCACCCAGGTGCCCCAGTACTTCCAGTTTTATTCCTGCCTCTAAATTCCACTGTTCAGAAAGATTGCCTTGCAAGAATGGACAACAAAAATGAGTATTGCTAAGGAAGTTCCATAATGGAATAGATGGTAGTGGGAAAATTTTGTGACTTAATTGTTTTATTTTTGGTTTTTTATGAACATGCAATAGGAATTTGTCATTCAAGAGGCTTTGGAAGAACATGACAAAAATGGTGATGGGTTTGTTAGTTTGGAAGAATTTCTTGGTGACTACAGGCGGGATCCAAGTAAGTACCCTGGGTGTGTGGAAGGAGGGGGGAAAAGCCTGGAATTAAAGAAGAAATGATTTGAGAGGCAGTGTTGCTCACTGTGAGCTGTATTTGACAGGAAAATGGAACAAGAAGGGGTATGCATGATTTCTGCTTGTTCTGCCAAGTTAAATGTGTAATACATGCAAAACAGCAGGACTCCCAGCTTATGTGAGAATGCTGTCTCACTCACTCTTAGTTCCATGTCAGGATTCAAAGATTTTTCTTCCTTTTCGAACAAGTATAATGTAATTCTCAATTCAAATGGGTGAGGAAGTAAAGGTTGATATTTTTAAACAAAATCCTGTACCTTTGCATGTAGATCTTAAAATAAACAAAATACTACAAATACTGGTGTAGAAGGTGTCTCACTGAGTGTTTAAAATTTGAGGATTTTGCATATGCAGCTTTTTCTGTTCACAGCTGTCTTTTCAGAATTGTTGCTTAAAAGCATCACTTACTGTGATTTTCACTTTAAAATTAAACATGGTATTACTTTATAAGCACACGTAGGAAACTTTATATAGTCCCACGATGTACATAAAAACATTACCCAGCTCAACTGTGGGGAAAAAATCTAGATACCAGAACAAGTAGCAGCAGTTAACAGACTTACTGGTTTGTGATAATACGTATCGATTTAGAAACTCTGAGCTGTTTAGACTTAAGTGTCACTTTTGAAAATTCTGTAGTGTGTACCTATGTCAGGACTTTTTAGATAAGTAGATCTGTTTTGTCAGGCTTCCTTTATAGTGAGGTTTAAGTTCATTTCCTTTATTCTAGGGATGTACTTCTCATTGGCTACATGTTACATTCTTGTGTATGTATAGTATGTTTTATTTTTGCTATTAAGCAGCAAATGAAGATCCAGAGTGGATACTGGTTGAGAAAGATAGATTCCTGAATGATTATGACAAAGATACTGACGGCAGGCTTGATCCCCAAGAGCTGTTGTCTTGGGTAGTACCCAATAACCAGGGCATTGCTCAAGAGGAGGTGAGTGTTACAAAAGGACTGTATATCCCCTTCTTTCTCCCCCAAGTTAGGTGCAGCTGGTAGGAAAGAAAGTGCAAAGACAGGCCAAAGAAAGAAGGAACAGAGTTGTTTATTTGTTAATTTGGCTTAACCTTGAGATATCCTAAATAGGATTTGAGTGGGGAGGAGGCAGAGCCTAGCAGAAATTAAGAAAGAGGATAATGAGAAAAGCTATAGATAGCCCTGGTTATAAAATGTAGCGTTTTGAGATACACAGACAGTAATGAGTACTTGGCATACCTGAATGATTGTTGACAAATCAGATCACATTGAAACGTGAACATCTTGCTGAAAATACTTATTATACTTGATTTGTTTTGTTTTAAAGGCTCTTCACCTAATTGATGAAATGGATTTGAATAGTGACAGAAAGCTCTCGGAAGCGGAGATTCTGGAGAACCAGGACTTGTTTCTTACCAGTGAAGCTACAGATTATGGCAGACAGCTTCATGATGAATATTTCTATCATGATGAGCTTTAATCCCTGGGTAGATCAGAATAGAATACTGTCTTCTTTTATAATTTGTTACCAGCTTTACTTTTGTGATAAAATATTGATATTATATTTTACACTCAAGTCTTACCACAGTCAAAATTATCTTAAATGTAGATTGTAATTTTGGCTTTTTAGAAGAAAAATGAAACAAAACCTGGTATTTATTTCAAAATGTATTGAAGAAATAAAACAATATTGTGCCATATGACAACAAAGTCTTTCCTAAATATTCCATCTGTTTAGTACTGTATTGTGGGATATTTGAGTTCTATATCCATACTTGAAAAAATGGAGGATTTTAGAGATGCCTGAACAATATTATTTAAATAGTATGTGACTGAGCTATCAGTTTTTCTTTTCTTTTAAGTAGATTTAACTTGGGAACTGACAAAAAGGACATTGTTTTTAGATTTAGCATTTTGTTTTAAAACCTTTAAAGGAACCTTTAGAAGGACTTATACCTCACATTTTAATGTTGAGAAGTTCTGCTTACTTTTAAAATGGTTTCTATAAAGGGTTTTATTGTATGAAATAGAACTTTATATTTTTGCATATGTATAGATAGTAATTATATTTAATGTGTAACAATAGCATTATGGTGTGTGGAATTTGACATTGTCCAGAACTCTTCATTTTTGACTGATTAAAAATGAAATGTCCTATCTTTCTATATGTTTTGTTTGTTTTTCTTTCATCTCCCAGATAAACCTAGAATTTAGAATAGGTTTTGTTGAATTATACATTATCTTACCTTATCCGTTCCTATATTTGTGTAGTGACTGCTCAACAACCTTGAATTATTCTTGATGCATATTGTTATTTTGTTTTTTTTTCCTTTTTGATAAGAGAATCATGTTACAATTGCATGTATACCTGACATATTTCAGTAGCTGTGTAACAAATGTGGTCTTGCTGTTTGATGCTAGAAATAATCATAAGAATTACACAGGTCAGCACACCTGGGTGGCTTAGTCAGTTGAGCCTCTGCCTTTGGCTCAGGTCATGATCGCAGGGTCCTGGGTTCAAGCCCCAGGTCAGGCTCACCACTCCAGCCCCAGGAGTCTGCTTCTCCATCTCCTTCTCTCCCTCCCCACCCCTGCTCATCCTCTCTCTTCTCTCCCAAATAAATAAATAAAATAAAATAAAAAAAGAATTACACAGGTTGAAATCAGTAGAGCTGGTTAGTTATCACCAGTAGAGCTCAGTATCCATTACACTAAAAGTAAAATCATACTTGGTAAGTTTGTCCATACCTAAATGGTCAATTTTAACCTTATTGTGGAGATCAATTTATTTACCTTTGCAAGGAATAAGAAAAGTGAGAAGGTGAGGAATTTGTGTTTTCTAGCCCTTACCCACAGATAGTTTTTCTTTCTTTCTTTCTTTCTTTTTTTTTTTAATTTTTAAAATATTTTAAAGATACTTTATTATTTGACAGAGAGAGGGGGAGAGAGAGACTGCCAGAGAGGGAATACAAGCAGGGGGAGTGGGAGAGGGAGAAACAGGTTTCCTGCTGAGTAGGGAGCCTGAAGTGGGGCTTGATCCCAGGACCCTGTGATCATGACCTGAGCTGGAGGCAGACGCTTAACGACCGAATCACCCAGATGCCCCGGGTTTTCTTTTCTTTTTTTTTTTTTTTAATTACTTTTATTTGTGGGGGGAAGATGTCAGTTACGTATTCTGTTAATCTTTCCCCAGGCTTAAATTGTAACCTCTATGGCACACATAGCATTCTGGAGGCTTAATGAGCCCTTAATGAATATTTGGGAAAACAAGAAGCTCTTTTCTGATAGAACTGACAGCATCTGCCTACCTCTCTCCCATCCCCATCTTTGCTGATGTGAAGTATGAATGCAAGTTGTAAACTTTCATACCATACTATAGCTCTCTCCCCTTGGTATCTAAAGTACAAGGTTTTCATTTTAACCTACAACACCTATCTGGTTACAACAGTTTAAAAATTAAGCGTAGACCATTATCACTCACTTGTTACTTGTCAGCCTTTCTGAAATTGGGTTATTTGCAATAACTAATTTGATTAGCATCATAATTTGTTTTTATTACTAGATTCTTCAAAATCTATACCAGAATTGTTAATAGATCGTTAGATACAGATTTTAATTTCATCTTAATGAGTTAAGAATTAGCATTCTATATTCAGCCTTGATATTACCAGATAAAAGAATTTTGGTGACATTGTTAGTGTTCACTAATATCTGTTCTTTCATTCCCGTCAAGAGAAAATTATACTTCCTAGCCCCCTTACAGGTAGACAGTAGCTACTTCTGGTCAGTTAAAGTGAGTGACAGTAGTATGTGTCACTCCAAGACTGGGCCAGGGACAAACCCACTTCCTTTACATGGCATTGTAGAGAAGGCCTCAGTTGACATGGGTCCACAAGATCCAAGAGGCCTTGATTTCTGAGTGACCACATGGAAACCAGCTGGACTCTGAGTAGACTTCACATGATCAGGAAATAAACTTTAACTATGTTAAGCCACTGAGATTTTGTGTATGTGTTAAGCCTCTGAGATTTGGGGGAAAGGAGGGTGTATATGTTTAGCCACAGCGGAGTCTAGCTTATCCTGAGTGAAGATTTAGTATTAAACAATTGGCTTTTATAAGCATACAGAAAAAGAGAATTGCTTAAAACGAGTTTCTGTATCTTCTGCTAAGTCAAACTAGAAAAATTTATTTTTAAGGGTATTTTTGGATTTTAATAAACTCTAAAAAATAAAGCTTTTTATTTTGATAGAATTAGGAGAATTTGAATTTATCCTTACAGCATAAGAGTAAAAAGAGAATGTGGCTTTCTGAATTGTTGGCTGATCCTGGCTAAAGGGTGTAATCACTTCCACTGTTTGGCTGCAGGTACTACTTCACAATGGAAAAGTGGAGAGGATTTGTACAAATCAATACATATGTGGTTCTGATTGGACAAATTTGCAGGATAGAAAATGAGTGTCTAGTTTGTGACACAAATTTAAAGGAAACCAGGACACTCAGGGCAAAAGCCATGATGCCATATTTGCCTTACTTCTTTCCATTGCAGGTTTTTTTGTTTTTGTTTTTGTTTTTTTAGATAGGCTTTATTTTTTAGAGCATGTACAGGTCCATAGCAAAATTTGAGCAAAAGGTATAGTGAATTTCCATATACTTTCTGCTCCCCACATTTGCAGCCTTCCCATTTCCCAGAATCCTGCACCAGAGGTGGTATTTGTTACAATCAATGAACATACATTGACACAATATTATTACCCCAAGACCAAAGACCATAGTTTACATTAGGGTTTACTCTTGGCGTTGCACATTCTGTAGGTTTGGACAAATATATAATGACATGTATCCGCAATTATAGTATCGTACAGAGTAGTTTCATTGCCCTAAAAATCATCTATGCTCTGCCTATTAACCTTCCCCATCCCAAACCCTAGCAACCACCAAATTTACTGTTTCTAGTTTTGCCTTTTCCAGAATGTCACATAGCTGGAATCATACAGTATGTAGCCTTTTCAGCTTCCTTTACTGGTTTAAATGTAAGAATAAATTTGTGCTGTTGTTTCCTTTAGGTTTTTGTGTAACAGTATTCCTAAGTGAGAAACTTCTACTTAAGGTATGAAATTTTTCTTCAGAAAATGATTTAGGAAAGCCAACTAGAGTCGAATTTTTGTTTTGAGGAGAAAGAGAGTGGAGGTGAGGGAGAGAGAGAATCCCAAGTAGACTCTACACCTGGAGCAGAGCCCAACTTGGGGCTCCATCTCACAATCCTGAGATCATGATCTTAGCTGAAATCAAAAGTTGGATGTTCAACTGACTGAGCCACCCAGGAGCTCCTGGAATCCAATTTTTGATAGAAGTATAACAACTAATTTGCTTCATTTCAACATTGAGTTTTGTGGAATAAATATTTGGCTAGATTTCCTGGCTGCTATAAATTTTTTTATGACTGGTATTGGTTGAGAGTATCTCAGCTACCTAAGGGCCTCCAGAGAAGCTACCAAAATATAAAATATCTCAATTTTATTTGGAAAAAAAGACTCAATCCAAGCACATAGAAAAACAATTACCTAAAGTTCACCATATCTTCATTTCAAATTAACCAAAGACAGTTCATGAGGTATAGAAAAGAAACCATTTGAGATTATAAAACTATTTAAAAATGGTTGAAGGGATTTTTAGAAATGACATAGCCTTTAATCTTGGTTTTACGTATCTTAAAAAATAAAGCCCTACCTAGTTCTCTGTTCTACAAAGGTATTTTTCCTCTCTTCTGAGACCAGGTTCCAGCGAACAGAGGATATCACTGTTCTGCTCTGTTGTACCACTAGTAGTATTTGGTAATACAGGTAAAGAGGCCATCCCATTACAAGGACACACTGAAATAATGAACAAAGGTCTTTTTTGTGCCCTCTGAGGGACTGTCGGAATTGATGTTTTGTTGTTCTACCTGCGACAGTGACATCATACAAGTGATAGATTTTCTAAAAGTATGCTAATGAAAAACTTGGTCACATTTAATTGTGGACTACCTTCATGGCAGTCAGGAAAGGGAAGCTGGGCTAAGCTGAGACTGAGCTGTGATGAAGCTATTGTTACACAACAATGTAGTCTTCAGTCTTCCACATTATAGACCACAACACCTCGGCAAAATCCCTCTAACCCCCAAACAACCCACCAAAGCAAACAACAATTAATACATGCTTACAGAAGGAAAGAGATGAGGATGGTTTGCATTAATGCTACTATCCTGCTAGATTTAAAGACCTGCTAAGTATTTATAAAAAAAAATTTTTAAGATTTTATTTCTTTGACAGAGATCACAAGCAGGCAGAGAAGCAGGCAGAGAGAGAGGAGGAAGCAGGGAGCCCGATGTGGAGCTCGATCCCAGGACCCTGGGCTCACGACCTGAGCCGAAGGCAGAGGCTTAACCCACTGAGCCACCCAGGCGCCCCAGGATCCCAGTTTTTTATGTACTACACTTCCTCGCTCCATTTTAGATCAGTGAGTGGTGTTTTTCTAGTTCCATTTCAAAGAGGTCTTCCTTTCTTTATGGCCAGATTCCTCCTTTGTTTTTATTCCTTCTTTGTTTCTAGCACCTGGAAATTTCTCTTTCTGGTTTTTGTACTCTGGTCTATATTCTTAAATGTCTTAGATTATATTTTATCCAGGATTCCCATGTGTTTGGAGCAGGATTTCAGTCAGCCATGATTACCAGAAGCCTCAGTGTTAATTTACATTGAAAAAGAGCTGGAGATGTTATGTGGCCACAAGCTAGTAGCATCTAATAATGCAAAAATAATCAAAGTATATAATGCAGTCTTATATGCTTTTAAAATAAAGTTGCCATGTGCAGATTGTGAGAAAATTCCCATTTCTAGTTAGATCTCATTTGCATTTTGTTCTTGAGACTTAACCATGAAGTCAGAGCAAACTAGAGGACCAACTAAATGACTAACCTAGAATTCTTGAAATTTCCCAAAAGAAGAATAATGGGGACATGTCAAAAGGACACTGGAGTCAGCTTGTAAGGTTTCCCCCTGGCCAAATATAGACAGTTTACACATCAAAATGAATCGTGGTCATAGATTATAACCTTTTGAATGAAGTAAGGAATCTATGAGTCTGTGGGCATATAAAGTAATGTGTTAAAAAATAAGTGAGAGGAAGAGGGAACCTGCCTCCATATAGCAGAATGCCCACTGATAAATGTAGAACAAATGAAGGAGTTAGGAAATCATCAATGGGGGCACCTGGGTGGCTCAGTCAGTTAAGTGTTTGACTCTTGGTTTCGGGTCAGGTCATGATCTCACGGTCCTGAGAGAGAGCACAGAATCTGGCTCCCCAAGGAGTCTACTTAAGACCATCTCTCCCTCTCCCTGTGCCCCTCCTCCTGCTCACATGCGCCTTCTCTCTCTCACTCACTCTAAAATACATAGATCTTTAAAAAAAAAAATCAATGGATGTTAAAAAAAGAAAGAAAGAAACAGAAGCTTGGGGGCCATCAGCAGGGCAGCTGTCCCAGTAGTCTGGGGTGTTCCTGGCCCCCACAGTGGGAGCCCCACCTCACTGGCTTTATCTTCATTTCAAAGGCCGCCATCTAGTTCAGGGTTTCTCTTCCTTAGCACAACTGGCAACTGGGGCTGATTCTTGGCTGGGAGGCTGTCCTGTGTGTAGTAGAGTGTTGAGCAGCATCTTTGGCCTCTATTGGTGGATGCCAATAGCATTCCCTCCCCCCCAAAATTGTGACAGATAATGTCTCCAGATGTTGCCAAATGTTCCCCAGGGGGTAAAATCACCCCATTTGGAACCACTGGTCTAGTTGCTCCGGGTAGTGCTTTCAGAGCTTGGTTTTGAAAGCCTCTAATTTTGTTTTCTGTGCCTGCTCTGGCAGGAAGCAGCGGCACTGAGTCTGGGAAAGGCACTAGCTGGTGTCAGAGCAGACCGGGGCCTCGGCCACTCCAGGGAGCCTGGCGCCTGACCTTGCAATCCTGGCCGCACTCTCTCCTTACCTGGGTCTGGGTCCTCGTCAGAGGGCTGGGGAAGAGATAGCACACAAAGTGGATCTTTACATTTCCTTCCAGCTCTCTTTGTCTTTGCCTGCTTTACCTAGCAGCCAGTTGGAAATGGAGTGTGTTTTAATACTTGATACATTTATTGAAGAGAATTTTATATTTCCCACTTAATTAAGAAAAAGTTTATTAAATTGCTTTATGGTTATGACTTTATTGATTCCCCACTCCTCTCAATAAGTTTCCTGCGCCAACCTCCCAGGGGACAAACTAAAAGTAAGGCATGACATTGTTTTCATTCCTAAGTTACATAACCAATTTCAGTGTGGAATATGATTTAAACAGACAGGAAGAAACAGTGCCTTTTTATGAGAGGAATTTAAAAGGGGAGAGGATGGATTTAACAATTTAAATCTCAAAGACAAAAAAAACCTGCAGGAATTTTAAAATGTAAATGTTATCTTTTTAACATAGTTGTGGTTTTTTTTTTTTTAATACAATGCTAATATTAAGGGAACTTCTTTGAATTATTTCCAGCTTGGGGTGCGTGATTTCAAACAAAGCTGCTAATTCATAGACACTCCGTTCCTTCTTTCCCTTCTCCTCCTTTTTTTTTTCTCTGACAATCATTGATTGAGCCCCCTTAATGAGACATGGTAGGGCAGCCACAGCGCCCATAGATCACAATGTGTATGGAGAGCCCTGCAGTAGGGCAAATGGGCGGCCCCTCTGGGCCCTGGGGATGCAAAACCCAGCTAAAACTGATGCCTGGCCCTTTAAGAGCCAACAGTGGAATCTGAGGAAACTGTAAAGGAGGCAGTGGGGGGGGGGGGACGGGGGAGGGGGGTTGTGAAAGGCAAAGCACTTGGGCTTCTAAGCGAGGCCTGGGAAGACTTGGAGTCCTTGACTCCTCTCTCTCTCTCATTCCATTTCCAGCATAGCCACTTCTCACCCCTGGCTGCTCCTGCTGGGCATATCTCCTCTGTTCATGTTGTTGCTTTTTATTTCTTGCCTCCATCTTGACTCCCTTTCCCCACCCTCCACCTCCTCCTCCATAATCTCTTCTCTAGAGGGCACCAGAGAATAGATTTGCTCCCCGCCACTTCACCTTTCACTCCATGAAAACTGAAGTCCTTATGAGAGCTACAGGGTCCTACAGAATCTGGCTTTGCCCCCCTCCTCTTGTCTCTCTGACCCCATCTCCTGCTCTTTCCCCTTCTCCACTCCACTCCCTCCACACAGGATACCATTCTAGTTCCTCAAACACACCAGGCACTCGATATTCCTGCCTCAGGACTTCTGCACTAGCTGCTCCTTCTTTTGAGCATGCTCTTCCCCCCAGACAGCCAGAGGGTAACTCCTTAACTTCCCTCAGGTCTTGGTAAAAGATCCCCTGTTTGGTTCAGCTATCTTGACCACCTGCAGCATATGACTGCAGCCTGTCACATACTGTCTCCCCTTTCCCTAGCCCTTCTTTTGATTCCATAGTACTTGCCACCTTCAAACACACTGTATACTTTACTAATAACGTCTGTTCTCTTTTGTCCATTTCTTGCCACAAGAATGAAAGTTCCATGAAAGCAAGGTTCTTTGTTTTCTTCTCTCCTGTTTTCCAAGCACCTAGAACAATGCCTGGAAAGTGATAGATGCACAAAACCACTAACATGATTGATTGAATGAATGAATGAACGAATGAAGCCTCCTCTTTCTCCCACTATACTTTCACACCTCTACTGAAGCACTTAATCATTAGATATCCTCTCTTCCACAACTGTGAAACCTGACCTTGGGCAAGCCACTTAGCATCTCTCTGCATCTGTTTCATACTATTAACTGGGAATGATGAGTAACTATATATATTTACCTAATATTATGAGGATCAAATGAGTTCTTGAAGGGGGACAGTGCCTGGCCCCTTGGAAAGTCCTCAGCAAGTGTTAGCTGTTGTTATTGTTGTTAAAACTGTAGCCCGAGGTGAAAGTAAGGGCACAGTGGGTGTCCAGTGAATGAATGAGCTCCAGGCTGCCCAACGCACTTGCAAAGGTTATGGGGGCAGGAGCTGGGAACTAGGAGACTGAGCAAGGGGAAGCTGGAAAGGCAGGTTGGTGGTGGGCTCTGTGGTGCCCTCCTGTGGAGGATCCATGGCCCTAGGAGAGATCTGTGTTTGGGGAAGTATGTAGAAAATGGATTATTAACAAAATGAGAAGGAAAAGACAGGTAGGGTGGGGAGATGGGAGGTGGGGGTGAGGAAGATGTGGACTCATCTAGAAAGGAATAATGAGCCGTTAGGGTAAGACAACTGCCTTCACAACAGACAGTGGAGACATTTTGGAGAGAATCAATTCCTTCAAAGTAAGCTCAGGAAGGCAATGTCCTTTTTATGCTCTATCAGGTAGCAAAAATAAGATTAACATGAATTATTTTCACTCTTACCTACCATTAATTTCTAAATAGACTTTACTTTTTATTAACAGCCTCTTTGGCCTATTATTCAGAAGCAGACTGTTTTTCTCATGGGGAATGTTTAGACTAGGAAAAAAAAAAAAGGAAATTCTTTCCTTGCTAGGTAATAATAAAAAGATGAAGCAAGCACGGCCAAAATACAATGTGAAGGAAAGTTCTGGAACCTGCTGTCATAAAACAGTTCTTGTCAAACCTCAGTGGGTATCCTAGCAGTTCCTCTTGAAGGTTAAAACTGAAAATACACACATTCTGATTAAAGCTCATCTAAGTTCTGATAGCCGCTGACAATGGTTTGAAAACTCTGGCATTTCAAGATCTCAATAAAGTGACTTTCTAAGCAACAAAAGGGCAAAGCTTTGATAAGGAGGCAAGGGAAGATGAATCCCACAGCCAGGAGTTAAGATGCCAGAGACGAAACCCCCTTTTCCAAGGACCTTGGCTACCAATTGACAGCTCCTGTCCCTTAAAGTTAATTGCCCATTCTCTTGGACCAGGAAGTTTCACAGTCTGTTGTCAGTCTTTGATGCTCAGATGGTGGTAAAAATTTAAAAACCTGACAACCTCCCTCACGCCTCCCCAAATTCTCACACCTCTTTGCCCGCTGACAGCCCAGCCTCCAGCTCTGGTTTCCTGCTCAGCTTCTCTTCCTGAGCAGCGTGGTCTGGGATTACAAAATCAGGTCGCCGCTATTGTTCAAGTATTTCTCATCTCTAAGGAGCCACATTTCTTGGGAACCGTATTTCTCAGGATTTTGAAATGTGCCCTGTTGAGGTCTCTCGGACACATCTACAGGGCCCTTTGACGTACATGGGTGACGCTTAAGTGCTGGTTGCGGGCACAACGGGGCTCAGCAGGATGTTCCGTTCTCTGATTGTCGCCACCACCAAGATGAAATGGCTGTTTTCTTACCAATTCCTTTTTAATGGCCAAAATTGGGTCCAGAGGAGTGGTTCCCTTTGGTCTCGGAGATGAAACGGTTGGCAAAGCAAGGCTTGTGTTTCAGATTCACTGCTTCCAGGCCCGTGAGGGTCCGTTTGGGGGCTGACGCTGCAGGCATTTGATGGTGGGGTCGCGCTTGGGCTCAAGCTACCTGCAGAATGTGTAGAACCGGCCACAAGCTTCCCTCCTGGGCACTTAGAAACACGTCTGTTCTTTGGAGCCTTGGTTTCTTTGTGAATGCTTCTCATGGTCATTTCACCCAGTGGCTCTTAACGTGTAGTTCCACGACCACTAGCAGAGGCATTGGGCATCGTCGGGGACCAGTTAGAAATGCAAGTTCTCGGGCCGCACCCCTTGTCTCCTGATAATGGGAAACTTGGCGCTGGACCGGGAATGTGTTTAAACAAGCCCTCCAGATGATTCTAGTGCAGGCGGTCAGGTTGGAAACAACCAGCTTGAAAGACAGTTTCTGTTGGTGTGGGTCATCGGACCTCTTCACTTGTAGTTCAGAAAGCCTTTCCTGTGTAATTCTGCGCCCCGCACCTGGCGATAAGGCTGCTCCCCCCACCCCCACAGCCACAAACTCCGTGAGGGGAAGGGACGAAGGACAGTGCTGGGAAACGTCTGGGGAGGCAACCTCAGACCTGCTGGGACCTGCCTTCCATCTTCACACAGGGAAGAGAACTCACAACTAGGAGGAAACAAAAAAAAAAAAAAAAGAAAAGAAAAACATTAAAGAGAGAACTGCTGTTTTGAATCAGTAGCACAACAGATTGAAGTGATAGCCTTAAAGCATTTTCACTTCTGACAAGAGAATCCCTTTAGGGGAGGTAATGGTCTGTTAAATATCAAAGGAGCCATGAAGGACCTGAGGATGTTTAATAAGGAGTAAAGGTGAGGCGGGGAGGAGAGGGGAAGGAGGTGAGCTCTGCCTTTAGCTGGATGCAGCCCAGTCAAAGAGATAAAGACAGAATAGGACCAATGCAGAGAAGCCTGGAGGCTTAGGGGGCTCCTTATCATGAGAGCTGCCCAGCAGTGAAATGGTATCTTAGGGGCAATAAGGAGCCTCCTGGCTCTGGGAGCATGTAAGTCTGGATGGTCATGTGACAGAGATGCCATAGGAAAGGGAATTCTTGTATCAGGCATGAAACAGCCTTAGGTTGAGTGTTTTGCAGACTTACTACCTTTTTTTTTTTTTTAACATCAGAACTGTTTCTTCAAACTAGATAGTACACCGTGGTACCTAAATTTATACAACAGATTGAAGAAGCGCCTTTTTGGTGATCCCTGGGGCACCCTTGGGGTCTCTTCCAACTTGAGTTGTTCTGATTCTGTGGTGTTTTGACAACTTTTCAAACCAGAACTTCTCCTTCCAGGCTTCTCCTGAGCTGCCCACGAGCTTCCTTGGATGTGGCATCAACAAGATAACGTTGTTTGGGGGCGGGGGTGTGTGTGTGACAAATCCAGGAGTGTGCTAGCTGCAGCCACAGGGCTCCCCTGCTCTCCCTAGAGAAGCACCCCAGTGCGTGTGCATGCAAGCCAAGGCTGAGGATCCCAGTGGCCGGGAGGGGGCTGAGGCTGTCTTTGGAGCTCACCCAAGTGTGACCTGCCAGTCTTTAGCTGCCTTCAGTGCAAACATGACAAGGCAGGCAGACCCCAAAGCCTGAGTCAACAGGTAGGCATGAATGGAACGGTTGCCATGCCTGTGGGAAACCCATCTTGATGGAAGCCCAGAAGCCTGTCTGGGCCTGCCTTGGTGGGAATCCCAAGGGTGAACGGGGGGGGGCGGGGGGGGGCTGTACATCTTCAACTCTGAAGGGGCCAAACGTGAGATGGCCCAAGGACCTGCTGTGGAAGGCTGGCCTCGGGGGTCCTCCCTTCTCTGCCCAACACTTGCTGGCTCTGAGTCTGTTTTTTCTGACAGAACCAGAGCTGTTGTAAAATTCTCAGACTCCTTGAGTTTCTAAATTATGATATCTTTTTCTCCCCCATAGTGATGATAACTTGAATCACTCTTATAAACATCTAACAGGCAGGAAAATCTTTCCCTTCAGAAGGATAACAAAAAGAATAACACCAAGGAGATTTCATTATGGCGCAGCTAACTTTCTGGTTGGTGAGAGGCATGGCTGTGACCTGGAGCGGATTTTGTTGATTTAAAAGGAAAGGCAATGTTCATCCAATGAACATTTACTGAGCATGTAGAGCTGCTGGGCTTCTGCTGGGCCTGGAAGCTATGAAGTCAGCCCCCTTTGTAGGAGCCAGGAGGTGAGGGGGTGGGCGTAGGAAAATCACGGTCCATGCACCCATGCATTGTCAGTGTTTGGTTTACACAGGCTGCTCCTTGGCTAGCCAGGTGAAGAAAAGAAGGAAAATCTTATAAAAATATTAAAATAATAAAGACAATTAAAACTTTGAACACTGGCTGGATATTTGATGACACTAAAATTATTGTTAGTTGTTTTTAAGTGTGATGTAATTATGTTTTTTTTTTTCAAGAGTCCTTATGTTTTAGAAATACATGAAAAAATCTACATATGAAATGATATAATGTCTGGGATTTGCTTTGAAATAATGGAGGAGGGGAAGAATGGGAATGGGGGTAGAGATGAAATGAGTTTGGCTCTAAATTCATAATTGCTAAAAGTGGATGTTGGGACCTGGGAGTTCATTCTTCTGTTCCACCTTCTATTCTACTTTTGGATATATTTGAGATTTTCCACAATAAAATGTTTAAAAATAGAAATACAGGGAAGCCTGGGTGGCTCAGTGGGTTAAGTGTCTGTCTTTGGCTCAGGTCATGGTCCCAGGATCCTGGGATCTAGTTCTGCATAGGGCTCCCTGCTCAGAAGGGAGTCTGTTTCTCCCTCTCCCTCTGCCCCTCAGGCCACTCATGCTTACTCTCTCTCTGAAATAAATAAATAAAATATTTACTAAAATAAAATACTTAGACTGCGCTGAAACATGGACTCTTAAAAAGGGCTCCTTCTTCCTCCCTGACCCCCCGGCCCCCGCTTTGTCCTACGTTGCAACGAAAACGTGTGCACATGCACGTAGAAATCTGAGCTCACATGTCCAACCTCTGTCCACACTGTCTGCCCAAGCTCCCCTTGGCCAACTTCTGGGTCTATGTCGCACATGCCAACAGTTTAGTTTACCCTCAGGAGGACATAGTTGTGAAGAAGAGGCCCTTGCAGGCTTGGAAGCAGTTTGGGAAGGCTATTCCAGAGGTTCAGGAGCCTGAAATTTGTTCCAGCACAGCTGGATCCATCACAGCACAATCCATGCACAGCTTTGCATGGATGTATCTCTTTGATCCTGTTGACTCCTTATGACTCTCCTTATGGAGAGGAATGTGGTTGGAGGAGTGCTGTGATGGGGCCCAGAGTCTATGGGTCCCCAGGGTAATACCAGTGACGGTTGCTGGGAGGACAGGAATTTTATCTCAGATGAAGCAAAATGGTGAGTCCCTTGGAGCTTTCAAAATCCACAATTAAATACATGACTTTCATCTAAAGAATGCTAGAAAAAGGATCATCTTCTTAGTCTTCAACCCTATTGCCACAGCAAGATGACAAGCCATAGCAAAATCAAGGCACACAGATGGAGAGGGTATCCTGGAAGCCATCTTAAATCATTTTAAACCTTCTTTGAGGGTTTAAAATAATTATATAAATAATATAGTGTGAAAACAATTTTATTATTATCTATTTTATAATATATAATATAATATATAAATAACATAATAATATATTGTTTATATATCAAATAATTATATTATTTATAATATTACTCTAAATAGATTTTTTTTTAAGATTTTATTTATTTATTTGACAGACAGAGATCACAAGTAAGCAGAGAGGCAGGCAGAGAGAGAGAGGAAGCAGGCTCCCTGCTGAGCAGAGAGCCCGATGCGGGCTCAATCCCAAGACCCTAGGATCATGACCCTAGCCGAAGGCAGAGGCTTTAACCCACTGAGCCACCCAGGCGACCCTCTAAATAGATTTTAAACCCTGGAAGGATGAATCCATCTTCTGATTATATTATGAAAATAATTATATTATTTATAATGGGGGAAATAAGTATTAATTCAATTAGACCCAATGTACCTTCTAAAAAGTCATAACACTCACTAAAATTGAATTCATCTTGTGCTTCCAAGATGAAACTGGCATGCTTCCAAGACCAAACCAGCAGGGAATAATGCCTCCAAGAGTTATTGGGATGGTTGGCCAGGTGGCAGTCTCTTGACTTAGTTTGGAAACTGCTTCTCAGCTGCTTGAAGTCCCACCATCAGCGCTTCATTCGTTAGCATCAGCAGCAATACACATACATCAGGCTCTTAGAGCAACTTGCAACTTCTCTGAGGAAAACTTTCAGACCCTCACACCTTAGTGAGAACAAGTTGATTAGCTTTTCTCACAGGCAGGGCTGGGGGAGTAGAGGCTCAGACATCCTGGCCCCTGAATGGAGGGCTGAAGAATGAACAGAGGACTTCAGATAGGGTAGAGACATCCGCCCAAGTTTACCTTCTTCAAGGGCTCCTGTGCCGCAGGAGGTAGGAATACAGAATGTATCACAGACATAAAACGCCTGGCCTTTTTCGGAGCTCTCTAAGCCAGGCTTAGAATCTGTGAATCTGAGACTTGTGTCTCTTTGGAATTTCTTTCCGGAGCTGGATGTAGAGGACCAAAGGCATAGCAGGCTTCAGGTTGACCAGTGCTGTGCCAGCGACCTGCTCATCCAGTTCCTGTCCTCACAGCCATGGTGGCCTCATTCTCTTGGAAGTTTATGTTCAACTCAAATAGACCAGAAACAGAATTCTGTGACCACAGGCCACCTTTCTGGTCTCTAGGGGGTGCGTTTCTCTGTCTTTAAGGTCATGGGGTGAAACTTGAGCCTTGAACATCCCCCCTACAAGCTTCTAGAAATTTTCTGTAATGCAGGATCTCTGGGTGGGTGAAAAGCCACAGGCTTTTGATTCAAACTCTTGGAAGAAGTTGGGCCCCAGAGCTGGAGAAGATGGTCTTGGCTTTGGCCTAGAGACAGGGGCTTTGCAAGTTTCTTTGTTTTTTTGCCCTTAGGTGTCAGGAGGAAGGTTGAGTTACTCAGTGTTCTTGACCCATTATCACCCCTCAGTGAGACTCCCTTGATTTTGAATTGATGAATTCCCTTTTATATCCTAGTTTCCTTCTTTCCCTTTCTCCACTATAGATAAACATTCTGATGTGCTTAATACCTATGTTTTTATTTGCATGAAATCTTGTATGTGTTCTGTGTGTATATATATTTTTAATATATTTTTAACCTGGAAAACTATGTATTTTTTTTTAATATAAGTGGAAAATTATAAGCATTAATATATTACGAGAACTTTATCCACATGTAGAATAAGTATGTTTTTCCAAACCCAGGGCCAGGCAATGTGAAGATGAAAAATAATTTGAGGAGCAAAAATACATTGTGATTAACTCGTATACTTACATTTTTACTGATGTACCTTATTCCTGTAAATTTATAACATTTTAAAATTTTATTATTAAAATAGTGCAAATTGCTGAATGGTACTGAATTACCATAGTTACTGAAATAGCTTTCAACTATGCGAAAGATGCAAAAGTGGCAAATTAAAAAAATTTTCACATAGGTGAGATGTTGTATAATCATGCCAGTCTATGAAGTTAGTGTTCAAATTTTGGATGAGAAAACATTCCCCCAGTGTCCCCCAAATAAACGAAGTCCTGAAATATTTTACACCGGTACAAGATAGTATTCATTTTATGAACAGCAAAGGCAATAGTACAATGCTAAAATCAGCATGCACCCATGCCTGTATTATTAATGTACAGAAATGGTATCGTGTTATAGAATCTCATCTGATTTCCCATTTATTTATCATTCAATTTTAGGATGCATTCATGTTGCTGAGTGTGCCTGCAGGGCATCGCCCACGTTTTACTAATCCACTACCCTGCGGCTGGACTCAACCTGCTCCCTCCTCCAACACGGGCCGTGGAAAGAACTTCTGGGTCATTGGACTGAGATGGAGGCTTTAGCCTGGAAACCTGCCTAGTGCAGCAGATGCCAAAATGCTTTCCCTGTGCCTGGAAGAGATGCTCTGGACTCTGAAGAGCCACACTGCCTTTCCCTAGTGCTAGGCTTTAATGCTCCCAACTATTGATTTGGGGTACGAAAGTCGGAGTCGAGGAACAGCCAGTCTCTGCTCTGAGAAAAGTCATCCTGGGATCCAGTTGAGGGGCCCCACATCTCTGAAGAATTTGCTCGGGTGTTGCTTACAAAGTCCTAAATACTGAGCACAGCTCAGAGTAGGGAAAGAGCCATCTCTCACCCAGGACTAAGGAGACTCAGGCATGGCAGGCAGAAGACTTGAGCAGGTATACCTGGGATCCGATGGGATCAGATGGTGCCTTTGCACCTGTCCCTGCACCTGGGGAAGGCCGGTGGGGAGCATCTTCACTAACCGTTGGACTGAAGCCACCTGAGGAAGCTCAGGCTTCTTGCACTAAATACAACTCAGAAATGCCCAGGCTGATTCTGGCATGAGGCTCTTCAAGCCCAAAGGGGGACCTCAGGGTCTCCTCTTGCTGATTTCCACTGTCTCACCCTTCTGGCCTTTAGGGGGTGCTGTTCCTCCACATCTGAGGGTCTGAGCCAGAACCAAGCGCAGCTCCCAAGGGAAAGCTTGGTGGGCCTCCTGGGGATGGTAAAGACCACTCAAATAATGGCTTGTGGAGAATGAAGGGAAATTGGCCCAGGCAGAACCCAAACCTGGACCAGTCCTTTGTGGTATAGCTCGGTTCTCTTCCACCTTGCTCCAACAGCACCACCTTTCACCATTGTTCCAGGAGCTCCTCCCATTTATCCAGACCTTTCCAAAAGTGACCGAGACAGGCTGAGCCCTCCTCCCACCACTGGCTAGTGTTGCAGTCCTGCCCCCTCTCCTCCCTAGCAGGACAGCAGTGGCCTTCTCTGCTAGGCCCCCGGGGTGGCTTATCTCAGGAAGACAGAAGCCCAACTTCTTTGTATAACAGACACCACCACACAGTAAACAGCGGGGCGGAGGGCGGTGGTGGTGGTGGGGGGGGGGGTCCTTGTCTTTGCCCTCTAGACTCTTGTCTTATGGGCATGAGTGCAGGTTAAGGACACCCACGCTGGCGCAAGACCAGTGAGATTGGGGGAAGTCAGAGTGGAGAGGTGAGTAGGAGACATGGGGTGCCAGTGCGCTCTGGGGCGGGCCGGGGTGTGTTGGGTGGCGGACCTTCTAAGTAAGGCTGCTGCCTAGAGAAAGGGCACTCACTGGGAGGGTAGCATTTCTTCCTTGCCTCCACAACCGTTCTGTAAGCCTCTCTTATGTGTCAGGCACTGTGTTAGTTGCAGGATACAACTGTGAACAAGAGACGCGTCCTTCCTGCTGCCGTGGAGCTGACACTGGAGGGCAGAAGATACAAGCAGCCAAAAAATACATAGTTACACAATGCAAGAAGAACAATGAAGGAAACCAGGAGGCTGCTGAGATCGAGAATAATGGAGGAGGCGGCAAGGAGCTACTTCCGATGGGGCAATCAGGAAAGGAGACATCGAGCTTTCCTGTGGCTGAAGCTGTGAACTAAGCGATGTTTCCCCTGCCCAGCACCCCTTTCCTTCCTCTCACACAGCGGCTTTCTCAGTTCCGTCTGCCACTCTGGATCCACGTGGGCGCCTAGAGTGGACATGTGACGCAGATCTGGCCAATCAGAAAACTCCACCCATCCTGGCCGCGGTGATTGGTTCAGAGATGGGCATCCGACCCCAAAGCGGCAAAGGAGTTAGGCCAGGGAAACCCTGACTGGAGCCTTGGAGGAGAAGGGTGCCCCTTTTCATCTGAGGATGCTAAATGAGGATGCCAGCCTTGAACAGCCAGGGGCAGCCACGTGGAAAGAGCCTGACGGAGGGTAGAGCCCACCCCAAGGAGAGCAGAGCTGAGAAAAGGAGGGGGCGGGGAGAGACCTTTTGATCAAGCTCTAACACCAGGTTTGATTCTCTGAATCTGCAGGAGGGGAAAGGAGGAGATACATCAGCATTCCCCAAAACTCCCTCTGGGCTCATCCTCCTGCACCGCTCTCCCCTCTGTCCCTAACTCTACCTAAAGCTGGAGGCAGATGCAACAGTGCGGGACCTATCTGGAGCCCCTGTTGGCAGACCCTACCCGCACAGGCAGTCTCCTAATGTCTTCGCTCATCTTCACCTCTCGGTGTCAGCCAAAACACTGAGATGACAGGAAGGACCCATTTAACATCCTGTCCCAGGAGCATCGTTGGTCCTTTTCTACAAATGACACCCAGAGAAGTTAAGCAACTTGCCAAAGACAGGAAGTTAAGCAACTTGCCAAGGACGGGCATCTGGGCAGGGACAGAGCTGAATTCACAGCCAGGTTTATCTGATATCCAGTCACCTTCCCTGTTTCTCCTGCCACTGCCTCGGGGTAGTGTGGTCCAGCAGGGAGGGCTGACAATGGCCAGACAGACACATATATGGAGCCAGGAGGCTCCTAGCATCAGGGACACAAGCAGTTTGGCCTGGGGTTCCTGGCCCTAACTCCAGCTCTGTCATCTGGGGCAGGACCGTCCTCCATCCAGAGGAAGTGGCATTTACGGGGTCTGGAAGGTGCAGCTCAGGGTCTAGCGTTAGCCCCAGGGGCTGAGTGCCCACTGTGTGTCAGGCACCAAGCCAGGCACCTCACTGTGTTGCTGCATTTCATCCAGATGGAAAACTGACTAGCAGCTAGAGCTGATGAGACCTGCTGCTGGATGGCTTCTCAGTCTTCTTGCTTGGGTCAGGCCTGCCCCTTGGGATGGGATGGAGCTGAGGCTGACCAGCAGGGTGCCCCCGCTGTCAGAACAGTATCAGAAGCCAAGCCCATACACTTGTCACCCATGTCCCTCCTTCCCTATCCCTCTGTGCCAGCCTGACCTTGTCACAAGCTCCTCAGGCTTTTCTAGAAACTTCCCCTGCCTCTCTGTCTCTGGCCCTACCCCTCACACCTATCTACCAGAGCTGCCATTGTTTTCCTGATTATTCACTATTTTGCTTTCAAATTCATGGTCTGAGAACATGTATTATAATGGCGACCTTTATCTACAAAGGGTCTTGAAGCTTCCTGGCCTGGCATTTAAAGGAGTTTAAAAAAAAAAAAAATGTGATCCTACTGAACTTTCAGCTTTATTTCTCCTTCCTTTCAGAGGTGTCTCCTGTCCGCGTGTCACACAGCATGTGCTCATTCCTGCCGCCACACCACAGCCTGCCTGTCCATCCTGCTCTCCTCTCTCTATCTGGTTAATATAACAACTCACTCCTTCAGCTTACCTTTCGTTTGGCAGATATTACAGTGTCTCACTGTATGACCACCACTCACCTCACCCCTTGTATCATGATCTCTGCAACTCATCTATTAACCTCCCATGTGAGACCCCACCCTTCCTCCTCTGCTCCGCTCAGCTGCAAACCCTTCTGCAGCAGAAGCTGTGTCTTGCCCATTTCACAGATCTACGGTGTCCTGCCTGTGGCAGGGGTTAATGAACAATAAATGTGTGTCACGTAAATAGGACAAATGCAGGCTCTGATTGGCGAGTACTAAACACTTGCTTGAGACTCTAGAGCTTAGACCCAGCTCTGCCACTGACTAGCTGTGTGGCCTGTGAAGAGCTAGTGGCTCTCTCTGGGCCTTTAGCTCTCCACCTGCAAAACGGGACTACCCATCCTTGTCCTGGCTACCTTACTGGATTAAGGTGGGTGGGAGATTTGGTGCAGATGTGGGCTGTGATTACAATGGTTTGCTTGCAATGAGGATGTATGGGGACTGGAGGCAGATGACTATTTCTTGGAGCTCCTTGGCCGTAAGACCTGAGCTGAGCAAAGCCAGCAGAAGGCCCCTCCCATGCCCCTCAGAGGCCAGCCCAGGGAGAGTAAAGCAGGGGTAAATGGCCAGCAATGTGCCACTCACGTCTGGATCTGTGGTGTGAGTGAGGTGCTCCTATGCTCCTGGGCTTTCTGCCAGTGTCCAGGAAAGGGCAGGAGCTCTTCCCCAGACCAAGGCTGCTTGCAAGGGGTCAGTGGATATGACCTCACTTGGATGGTTGCCATCCTGTAGTCTCCAAGTCTCCAGGCAGCTCCCAGGGAATCGGGGTGGGGTTGGGGTCGGATCAGAGTATTTTCTCATCATTGGTTATCTGTGATGATGGGGAGGAACAGTTGAACCCTCTGAGTCAGCACCTTACTGTACAGAGTGGAACCTTGCTGTCCAGAGGGGAAGCCAGGGCTCATACAGGAAAAGGGACCAGGCCAAGGTCACCTTTACAGTCCTGGTGTGGGTTTTGCAGATAGAGAAGTTTGAATTTCTGCTCTGCAACTTACTAGCCCAGGTTGCAAGTTGTAACCTGAGTCTTAGTTTCTGTAAATATTAACAGGGGCTTGCCATTCTAATGTTTTAGAGCTGTGAGCACTGGCAGGAGTGATTGTATTAAGGTGCCCATTCCTGAGTGGCAGCTTAGGCATCTGGCTCCATTCCCCACCCCTGCCCCAGGGTGATGGGGATGCTTCCGCTTCCCCATCCTGGACGGCTCAGGGGAAACACTGTCCCGTTTCTCAGGTTACAAAGCTGCCAAAGACTTTCGGAGAGACTTGGGTTGGCTGTGGGCTCAGAGCAGGAGGTGGCAAATCTAAGATCCTGCCACTCAGAAGACTGATTCCAAAGAGGTGAGTGGCCTGGGAGTGGGGCCAACCCTTCCATCCCCTTCTGTTCCTTCATTTGCTCACTCATTCCACAATGGGGACGCATCCACTCAGAAACAGATTCTATCTTGGCTGCTGCTCAGTCAGACAGGACTGAGACCCAGGTGCCCGCTGTCTGAGAGGCTCGCGGCCTAGTGGGGAGACAGACAAAGCAGGAGTGCACCCCGCTGTTGGATCGATGTCCCCACCAGGCAGGGGACACCGGAGAACTGGGGTTGCTCAAGACTCGCTCTTCCTTCTTTTTTTGTTTTAGTTGCAGAGTATGTTGTCATGGTTGAGATCAAGCTGTATGCATAATTTAAAACCTATTTTTATTTGGCATTATGTCATAAACACATTCCCCTTTTATTATTAAACTCTCTAAATATTTTCAGTGGCTACAGTGTATTTCCAGTAGAGCAATGCCATAATTTAATTAGGCTTGGACATTTAGGTTGTTTTCAGGGTTTTATTTTCCCCCTATCATAAAGAATGCTGTTACGAACATCTTTGTGTATAAATTGTTTCCTTGGTTTCTTGTTATTTCCTCAGAGTAGATTTCTTGTCACGGAATTCCCGATAGTATGTCAACATGTTAAAAACCCCTCCGCAGTCCCTTGATATTTACTGCCAAAGGACTTTCTGAAATGGTTTTCCTAGTGCGCCCTATGCTAGTTGTGCACTGTCAGTGTTTAGGTCTGTCTGGAGGTACATGGTTATAGTAGAAAGACAGGGTTGGGGTGGGTGTTGAATCCAACAGATCTGGGGGTCTCATGGCTTTGGCCACATTCATTCTCCCTCCTGAGGGAGTTAAGACAGAGTGATAATCCTTGAGCAGCTCTGTGAGGCGTAGACATGGTGAATATAAAGCATTTAACTCCATGCCAGGCACACACTAATTGTTTACTGCCCCAGTGTGACACTTCGTGATGGGGACTGGTGTGAATTCATGCCCTTCTGTAAGCTGGTGCTGCCGGGTGAGACCTTAGCTCTAAAGTGTCTCCACTACCCCGGCATGCATGTCATTACACTGACCAAGCCAGGGCTCCCCAGAGCCCTGCAGACAGCAGGGCGGAAGGCGGAGACCAGGGCCAGGGAAAGTGAACAAAGTGTTCTGAGGGCAGAACTGAGGGAAGAAGTGATCTCCTGGCTGACTCAGAAGGGGATCTGGGAAGGAGAAGGGAGAGGGCTGGAGGGGCCCACAGGAAAATAGAGACCAGGGGGCTGAGATCCAAAGGGAAGGGTTTTTTGTTTTTTGGGTTTTTTTTTTTAATTTTTAAAGATTTTATTCATTTATTTGACTGAGAGAGAAAGCCAGAGAGGGAACACAAGCAGGGGGAGTGGGAGAGGGAAAAGTAGGCTCCCCGCTGAGCAGGGAGCCTGGCTCAATCCCAGAATCCTGGGATCATAAGCTGAGCTGAAGCCAGAGACTTAATGACTGAGTCACCCAGGTGCCCCAGGAAGGGCTGGTTTAATACCAGGACCTAAAGTGAATCCAGGTACCAGGTGATCAGAAATGGGCAGGAATGGGCACCAAGGGGCTCTGACAGGCTGCCCAGCACCCCTCTGACTAGCTCACTATGGGATCTGACACAAGAATTCGCCCTTACCAGGTGCTGGTTCACTCTGCGGCCAAGACAGGCTCGGAGGGAACTGACACCGGAGACTGCCGATTCCTCTCCCCACAGCTGGGCAGCAGTTCCTTCCATGAAGGGGGATCTGGGTAGGGCATCTTCACATTTGTCCCACCTTGGGCAATGAACAACCTGCTGAACTATACAAGGCAGTCTCATGAAAGAAATTTTGGAGGACACAAACCTGTGCCTTGTCCAGATGCTTGAAAAAATGTGAATAAGGAGAAGAAAATCAAATAAGAAAATCAAAATCAAATAAGAAATCATTGCATTTGTACCAAGGGAGTCCCCTTTAGGAGAGTCAGATCCTCTGAGCACACTGATTTCTGATTTTCCGTCCTGGCAGTTTTGAAAAGTCCGGCTTGTTACATCTTGCCACTTCCCTCCCCACTCCCTGTGCTAGTTCCTGGGGCTGGGAATAAACTTTCTGCTGGGAGAGGGCAATCAGATTATTCTTTAGTTAAACATTATCTCTCTCCTTTTCCCTTTTCTGTGTGATCTGCCCTGAGTCCTCAATGTCAGGGAGAGAGGCATCCTAGAGGAGGCATGACCTGAGCCTTGAATCTTCAAGAGAAGGGAAATGGGACCTGCCACCATCAAGGCCTTCAAGAGCCGTTTAGTGTCCTTAGCGCGAAGTCCCAACCCTTAGCCTGGCATGTAATAGCTTTATGATCTGGTCCTGGCTCTTCCCAGGCTGGCACAGAGTGGGGACTCAGTGAGCGTCACTGAATGGATGGAAATGTTTATTGTTATTAATAGCAATAATAATAATAAAAGAACTCATGCTTTTCTAGGCTCCATCAAAGAATAGGCACTCTTACAGGTTCAGTGTAAGCAATGACCTAAAACCTCTTGGCTTACCTGCTCATACAAACCCTGGACCCTCTCCTCAAAGTCTACTCCATCCATTTCTGGGAGACAAGAGAAAAAGAGCAACTAGTTAAGAGCAAAAGCTTTGGGCTCACCATTGAAAGGAACCAAAGATCCTTGGAGAAAGGTTGATTGCAGAGCTGGGGGGAGGTAACCTACAAGATAAGCCTTTGCATCTTATGCAAGAAATTGAGGAAGTGCTCAAAAAGCAGTAGGGCTGTATCAGAAGGAAACAGAAAACACCAGGGAAAGGCTCGTGCTCACTAAATCAGCGACAGTTTGAGCATCAAAATAAATAATAGTAACAGATTACAACCCTGAGTCCACATTAATATGAGCAAATGGATAAACACACAAATGAGGGAAAGGGGACTCTTTCCTTTTCAGTAGGATGCCGACTACAAACACATCTGGAACGATGGAGTTAGAAAATTATCAATGGAGGCCAAAACTAGTGGGTGAAGTTGCAATGAGGAACAGGATACAGATATTTACATAGTCTCAAAAAGTTTTCCTATGAGGGGCGCCTGAGTGGCTCAGTGGGTTAAAGCCTCTGCCTTCGGCACGGGTCATGATCTCAGGGTCCTGGGATCGAGCCCCGCATCGGGCTCCCTGCTCGGCGGGGAGCCTGCTTCTCCCTCTCCCACTCCCCCTGCTTGTGTTCCCTCTCTCACAGTCTCTCTCGCTGTCAAATAAATAAATAAAATTAAAAAAAAAAAAGTTTTCCTAGAGATACTTATGAATCACAAAGGGGAAAACAGTAACTTTGTGATGAAGAAAACTGGTGGACGCCATCTCAGTCAAGCGGCTGAAGTCAACACCCCCACCATGGGACCAGCTTACATCATGTGCCTCCCAATACGATGCACTGAGAGGGACACAGAACCACTTCTGGGGTCTGTGCATGATCGGAACCACTTCTGGGGTCTGTGCATGATCAGAATCTCATCATGAGGAAAGGATTAGACCCAATAGAGAATAGAATAGAGAGACATTCTACAAAGTGACTGGCTTACAGTTTTCTAAAGCATCAGTGTCATGAAAGTCAAGGTAAGACAGAAGAACCATCACAGACTGAAGGAGAGCAGGAGAGAAGAAAATAGACTGAAGGTACATTATGATTGCTGGAATCTGATTTGAATGAGGAGTGCAGCCTTGACAATAGCGTTGTATCAGTGTAAATCTTCA
The DNA here is from genome assembly GCF_009829155.1 of Mustela erminea. Classification (NCBI taxonomy): domain Eukaryota; kingdom Metazoa; phylum Chordata; class Mammalia; order Carnivora; family Mustelidae; genus Mustela; species Mustela erminea. The sequence continues at coordinate 29,499,498 of NC_045618.1, forward strand.
TTGTAAAAATTGTACTGTGGCTATGTGAGAGAATGCTTTTATTTTTAGGAAACATACATTTAAGAGATTAGGGGTAAAGGGATACCATGTCCATAATATAAGAAATTAATATGCATGTATAAAAATAGAGAAACAATAATAAAGCACTTGGGGTAAAAGTTAAACAATCTGGTAAATCTGGGTAAAGGAGACAAGAGTTCTTGGTACACTTTTCTCTCAATTTAAAATCATATCCAAATAAAAATGTACATTTTTTAAAAAAATGAAAGAAAACATGGGGCGCCTGGGTGGCTCAGTTGTTTAAGCAACTGCCTTCGGCTCAGGTCATGATCCTGGAATCCCGAGATGGAGTCCCACATCTGTCTGCTTCTCCTGCTGACCTCTCGGCTCTCATGCTCTCTCTCTCTCTCAAATAAGTAAATAATATCTTTTTAAAAAATGAGAAAACGTGCTTTTTTTCCAATACTATTTTTAAATTTAAATTCAATTAATTAACATATAATGTATTATTTTTTTAAGGAGTACAGGTCTATGATTCATCGGTCTTATATAAATACCAGGTGCTCATCACAATACACACCCTCCTGAATGTCCATCACCCAGTGGCCCCAACCCTCCAACTCCCTTTCCCCAAGCAACCCTCAGTTTGTGTCCTAAGATTAAGAGTTGGTTATGGTTTGTCTCCCTCTCTAATTTCTTCTTTTTTCATTTTTTCCTCTCTTCCCCTGTGATCCTCTGCCTTGTTTCTTAAATTCAACATATTAGTGAGATCATACGATGATTGTCTTTCTCTGATTGACTTATTTTGCTCATCATAATACCCTGTAGTTCCATCCACATAGCAGCAAATGGTATGATTTCATTTTTTGATGGCTGTGCAATAGTCCATCGTGTATATATTCCATCTTAATCCATTCATCTGTCGATGGACCTCTGGGCTCTTTGCCCAGTTTGGCTGGCCCTAGTTTGGCTGTTGTGAACATTGTTGCTATAAACATTGGGCTGCAGGTGCCCCTTGGATCAGTACATTTGTATCTTTGGGGTAAATACCCAGTAGCGCAGTTGCTCAGTCATAAGGTAGCTCTGTTTTCAACTTTTTGAGGAATCTTCATATTGGAAAACATGCTTCTTACAGATAACCCCGAGGAGGGTGCTGCTGAGGGCCAGGCTTGGAAGGGAACTGGGGAGCTGGACAACAGCATCCCGAGAACAAGAGGTCTCATGGTCTAAGGGGAGTCGCCATCAAGCTCTCCACGCTGCCCAGGCCACTCGTCCCTCCTCAGCCTGGCTCTGCTATGAGAAGCCCTGCGAATGAGGCTTTGAGGCTTATCCCTGCGAGCCTGAGAGAAGACAGCTTGGGCAGCAACAGTGCCGGCTCTCAGGACGCATCACCACCGTGGGGTGGAAGCCTGCTGTGTGTGCTGGCTGGGCGCCTTTTCACGTTCTCAACCTCTGGGCTAGGCACATTTGAAGCCCCTTATTTAAGCTCCAATTTAGAGCAACCCTTTAAATACACAGGCTCATTATCCCCGTTTTTTCAGTTAAGGAAACCGAGTCTCGGCGAGGTGAGGCTGGGACAGGTTTCAAAGCCCGCTGTTCCTACTCCAAGTCTAGGGCTGGAGCCGCCTCTCTGGACGGGGCCGCAACTTTCCTACCTCCAGGGATTGCCGCGCGCCCTTCTCTTTGCCTACATCCGGGGTCCCCTCCTCCTATCTCAACGTCCTGAATTTCCCGCCCTCCGCCAAGTGAAGTCAAGGTCTCCTACCCCTGAATCCCCCAAGTTCTCAGTGAAAAGTAAACATCGATTAGGCCATAATCAAGCGTGGCCTTACAGTGAACAAGTAATTTTCTGACGAAATTAAAACCAACCCAACTGGGGAGAGGACGCGGAGAAACTCCTGGACGGGGTGGGGGCGGGGCCGGGGCTGTGGAGGGCGGGGCCACGGTCTGGGTGGGCGGGACGTGGTTACATCCTGCCTTTCCCTCTAGAGAGTCAGGTGAGTTCTCTCCAGCTGGGCCTCAGTTTCTCCGTCCCCAAATGAAGCAGTAGGATGATAGCAGGAGTTCTGACCCAAGGGTGTATGTCTGCCTCACTTGTGAAACCTACACACTGTGCAGATTCCCTGGCCCCCTCCCAGTCAGGAGGTCTAAGTTGGAAGCTCACCATATACTTTTTTACAAAATATCTCAGGGCTTCTGGGAGGCTTCTCTCCTGACGTTTGAGAACCTCCAGATGGCCTTTGTGGGCCCTTCCACCATGGCAGGCCTCTGTCCTCTGATCAATGAGCTGGTGGTAGTGATTTTTGGCCCTCACTGAAGGAGCCCCTGCCCCATAGCTGCTGGTTCTCTGTTTGGTTACTCTGCCAGCTGCCCACTGGCCACTTTGCACCTCTTTGACGTCTCTCAATGATCCTGAGCAGCACCCCATCTTCTGAAGACTCACAATACTTGGAAACTCAGAGTCACACTCTTGTGGCCGCAAATTAGTAAATCTGAAAGCTTGTTGTCAACTCGGAAGGGCTGTCTGAGTGGAAAGAAGCCTTACTGGTTGCAGCTGCTTTCTCCGTGCAAATTGAAAAACAAGCTCTATTGGGGCTGAGACTCACACCCTCAGGAAACATCAGGGGTCTGGGAGAAGAAGGCTATCTCCTAGTGTCAGACAAATGACCTGGGAGCCCCAACCCCTGCCATCTGGGCCCCTGGTATCCGCACTTCCTCCTCAGCTGGGGACTTCCCTTCTTTCCCCTCCCATCATTCTTTTGCCCGAGACCCTGGCCCAGCCTCTCACCTCCAGCCCCACACTCTAGGAAGGAAACATTCCACTTAGGATGGGACTCTGACAATTAAATGAATTCTCTGAGCCTCAGTTTGTTTATCTGCTGGATTAAGTGAGACACACGGTACATGAAGAGCTTAGCACAGGGCCGGGTACAGTGAGACCCCAATAGGCTATGGCAGTCTTTTTGGAATTCCCTTCCTGCCTGGTCTCACTAGTGAGTTCCTTCTCATTTACCAGGCCCTAGATCCCCTCCTGTGGGAGGGCTTCCCAGCCGACCCTGCCTCTTTCTGCATATACTGCTGTCCTGCCACTCAGCACATCTGCCCACCTGGGCTGCCTCTCCTACCAGACTAGCAGGAGTCATGCCTTGTTTCATGTCTCCAGAAGGAAGGCTTAGCAGAAGCTCATGGTGCACTATAATGGGATTTTTCCCATTCCAAGGCAAAGTAGGTGGGGTTGAGAGAGTGAGCCCCAATCCAGGGGACATGTGCCTCTGGAAGGACCCTGCAGGCATCCCCCAGGATCAACAGACCACAGTGGTCAGGTAAAGGAACATTCCAGTTCAGCCACTGGGCACCTGACAGTCACAGCCAATGTCATGGGAGTGCACTCTGCTCCTGCAGGAGGGAAGGAGATGCATGCGCTGCCTGGCCTGCCTGGATAATGACGGATGGTATTATGACAGCATGTTAACAATGAAAGGAACAAAACAAATAACGCTTGCAGCACAGGCAATGCCATTTCCAAGTGAAATTTATGGTAAAGGCCTTCTGGCTTCCTGATGTTACCAAGCAGCTTTGAGAGACTCCTTCTTTAGAGCCTGTTCCGCTTTCCAGGATGCTCCAAGGTCTTGCTTCAGATTCTTCCTGTATAAGAAGAGGTTGAAAGGTAGGCGGGGGCCAGATCACACAGGTCTTTAATCTGTGTAAGAACAACAACCATCAGGGGCACCTGGGTGGGTCCATCCGTCGAGTGGCCAACTCTTTATTTCAGCTCTGGTCATGATCTCAGGGTCCTGGGATCAAGCCCTGCATGGAGCTCTGTGCTCAGCAGGGCGTCTGCTTGAGACTTCTCTCTCTCTCCCCCTCTACTCAGGTCCCCCCACCAAAATAAATAAATTAATCTTTAAAAAAAGAACAATGACCATTGTCCTAAGAATGATGGGAAGTCATAGCAAGATGACAATGGGAAGGCACAAGATCAAATTTGGGTCTGAAAATGTGACACTGTTGTGTGGGGAACAGACAGTAGTGAAGAGATCGGGCTTCAAGGATGAGCAGCTCCGCACAGGGTCCTGTTGCTCAGAAGAACCCTGCACTTGGGTCTTAATGCTCTCCAGTCACTGTCTTGAAAGTCTTCCTTTTTAAAAAAGGTTTATTTATTTGAGAGAGATAGAGAGCGAACATGAGTGGGTGGGGAAGGGCAAAGGGAGAGGGAGAGACAGAGTCTCAGGCAGACTTGGCATTGAGTGTGGAGCCCGATGTGGGGCTCAATCTCAGGACCCTTGAGATCATGACCTGAGCGGACACCAAGAGTCGGACGCTCAACCGACTGCACCACCGGGGAGCCCCTTGAAATTCTTAATAATATAATCTTCAAATTTGTGTTTTGTAAGTGCAGTGTCACAAGACAGTGAAGGGCTTGGAGCCTGGGCTCCTATGTGGTCCTGGCTCCTACTACCTGCCCTGCGTTGGTTCTCAGCTTCCTTGCTTGCCTAGCAACCACGGCCACTCTCTGCCCCCTGCAGGGACCTGGGCTCAGGTATGGAGAGGCTCAGGGTTGCCTGGTAGCACCTCAGGATGGGGCACGTCAGTGGCTTTCGCTGCCCTAGGCTGACAGCACCATGGTACATTCAACAGGTGACTTGGTGGGGGTAGGAGGTTGGGTGAGTCTTTCTCCCATTCCTGATACGGGTGAAAAGTGCATCTTTGGGGCACCTGGGTGGTTCTGTCTATTAAGCATTTTGGCTCAGGCCATGATCCCAGAGTCCTGGGGTTGAGCCCCACATTGGGCTCTCTGCTCAGTGGGGAGCCTGCTTCTCAGTCTCCCTCTGCCTGCTGCTCCACTTGCTTGTTCTCTCTCTCTGCCAAGTAAATAAATAAAATCAGAAAGAAAAAAAGAAAGAAAGAAAGAGAAGAAAGAGCAAGCAAGCACATCTTGGCTTGAGTGTGCAAAACCCCAGGGGTTTCCTATCCACTGGGGAAGGGGAGAGGACTGGCTAACCTCCCTGTCCCTAGCCAGGGAACTCAGTCCAGCAGTGGGCCGGAGAGGAAACCCAGCAGCTGATGGGGTTTGGGCAGAAGCACATTCAATAGGAAGTAAAGCACCATGACAGAGTGAGAGAACGTGGCAAAGAGGATAACTTTACATTTTAGTGCCTTTAACGGCAATTTTTGTCCTTTCTGTTTTCTTCATTTTCTGTTTGCCTTAACCCCACAAATGAAATAGCTTGCCCTGGTAGAAAGCAGTCAGTGAGCTAAAGCACGCAAACTGTATGCAGGTCCTGCAGATACTGAGATGCCTTTGATGGTGGCCAGTAGTATTGATTTTGTTGTTTATTTGGCTCAGAAGGTTAAATGAAGTGGCTTTTGGAGAGGAGCCCTGCCCAGGGTCTGGAGGCGTTGATCGATGTGACAACTGATTTTGCATTGTATTCTCAATCCTTGGACCTACTACATCTTGAATCCTTCAGGCAGATGTGTTCAAATACCAGGCAAAACAGGTTAGGGGCTCTGCCTGTATGGGGGGGACTCTCCCTTAAAAGAGGGGCCAGAGCCTGACCTGAGGCCTAGCCACCCACACCTCAAGGCAAACTGTGTTTTGAAGCAACTGGAACAGTCATTTAAAAGCTGTGATTTTTCTGGACTGGATTCACCTCCTTGGGGGGCTGGTGACTAAAGGAGGCCTGAAAAGAGTTCCGTTTTCTGAGGGGCACTCAGATGTCTGTCCTACTTCTCTACCTCCTCCATGACTCACATCCATCTCCCCATCCTGGGTGCCCCACCTACGCCTCATCTCACTTACTCTTTCTGTCTCAGGAATATAAGAACACCCTCTTCTGACTTCACCCCTTAACTTCTACCCTAAGGTACTTCTCATCGGGAGTAATCTTTCTAGAACCTGTCCGTGGGTCCCTCCAGGCAGAGACCAGGGCTACCTACACTCTGGGCCACAGTTCTAGCAAGATCTGGCAGGAGTCAGTTCCCAGCCGTGTTTGTGGACTTGGCTGAGACACAGCCGTGGTAGTCACGGTGGTTGGCCCCCAACATCCATGACACCCCAAGGGATCTCCTTCCCAGTGGTGAGGTATGAACATGTGGCTCACTTCTGGTCACGAGACCCTGGGGGAGGTCTCCTGGGAGGATGAGTGGGGAGGACTTCAAAGAAAATGAGATGTGAGGAGAGGTGGCCTTTTTCTTCTTGTATTTGTGGCTTTGTCTGGAGTCATAGAGCAGAGCTGCTGCTGTCCGAGGGGGAGATAGAAATAGAGGAGAACCACAGAGACGCTGCACTGAAGCCCTGAGGTACCCCATCTGGGGACCACGCTGCCTCCGGCCCCGTATGTAGAGACAACACACTTCCTCCACACCAGACACTTTGGTTTTGTTTCTTGTAGCGAAGGCATCAAGTGGATGCAAGTAACACAGTGAACATGGACGACTGTGTGCCAGCGCTGGACTGTCCCTCAGAAGTACCACCAGCCCCAACAACCTCCCGAGACTCAGTTTCTCCAGCTCTGGATTGGGGTGAAATGTTCAGGAGGCAGAAGTAGAGAAAGGAAGGCTGAAACCCATTATTAAGAGAGGGCTGTTGGTAAAAGACACCCATGGAGGTCAAGAGCATGGGCTTTGGCATCAGACAGACCAGGGTCTAAAGCCCAGCACTCTGTTCATGGGCTGTGAGGCCTTGGGTGAGTTACATAACTCTTATCCCTAGAATGCTCTCCTGGGAAGCGGAGGCAATGGTAGGGTGCCCCCCACAGGCTGGGGTGAGGGCTAAGAGGGGTAGGCCATGTGAAAAGCTTCCTGGTCCCCTTGCCCTCTGCAAGGGCTCTAAAGCCAAGCTGGCTATTCTGGCCACCCAGCCTTGGTTGCTGCAGAAGGTAGGGTGGTGTGAGGGGAGGAGGAAGACCTTTGCACCCGAGAACTCGGGAGCCTCTTTAGATGCCTGCCAGTACTTCCTTCTGCAATTGCTCTGACCTGTGACCTGCACGGTAATCTTTCTGGGGTGTCCTGCCTAGACCAGGGCAGTTGGGAAAGGAAGGCCTTCTGTGTGGGATCCTTGAGGTAGGCCCTGGGGGGACTTGGCCAGGTAAGGAAGGTCAAGGAATGCATGCCAGGAGGGAGGCTGCAGAGCAGATGGGGAAAAGTGTGGCAGCTGAGAAAGGTACCTTTGGGGAAAGGGAAAAGGTCTGTTTGGAGCAGAAATTTGTTGGGGGTGATGGGAGGAACCCCTGGAGAGGCAGGGGATGGAAACTGGCTGTGAAGTTGTCTGCCTATGAGAGGGTAGAAGCCTTCTATAACCAGAGGGTTTCCAGTCTGCCCCCAGCACTAGAGGCATCACCTCATTTGATAGATGAAAAAACTGAGGCCCGGGAGGCTGAGTCAGTGCTGTTGGAGGTGGTGCTATCAGAGGCCGGTAGGATAAGGTGCAGCCTCGGCATTTGGCCTTCAGAGTTCAAGGTGATGTGTACACCATCAGCTACAAAATCAGCTGCAAGCAATAGAATGCTTGGGTGCCTTCAGTGCTGAAGACGTTTATTGGCTCAAACCTAAGGGCTCTGGAGGTCGGGGTCTAGCAGGGGCAATCCCGCTGCTCTGCAGTTCTCCCTAAAGTATTCTGTCTTGGGCGGCTATTTCAGAAGGATGGGTGTGCCTCATCTCTAACCCGGGGCACACATAACTGGCACCTGGGGGCCTAGCTCTCTTCTGCACCAGCTTTCATCTCTCTTACCATCCCTAGTCTGGTAAAGCAGGCATTGGTAAGGGTGGTGATTTGTGGACAAGGCTGACTCATCCCTTCTTCCCTACCTAGCCTGGGCACAGGCCCCCCTGAAGGCATATTCTGCTGAGTAGTCAGGCCCTGGCTCCTTGGGGCTGTTTGGGTCAGCAGCCCAAGGCTCTTTCTAAGGTGGTACCAGACCTGTACCCTGTGCCTGCAACCAAACCGGAAATCCCGGTAACATTCTCAGCATCATCTCCTTTATAAAGATGGGGTGTGGGGGTGGCCAATAGGGAAACTAAAACTAAGAGACTTGGAGGCTACATTAAGGTCCCTCAACCCCTCAAGGGCAGGACCAGACAAAACAGAAACAGAGACCTCAACCTGGGTTTTCAGGCTCACTCCCACATTGCCTTTATAATCCTGTCTCTCAGTTCAACCACAGTCTTTCAGCCTGAAGACTCTGGGGGAGGGGCAGGGGTCTTCCTGCCCCAGAGTGTGTGATCCGGAGACTTAAGGTGCACTGCCTATGAGAGACCCCAGCTCTTCTCCCTTGTCTAGGCTTCAGGCTCCCAAAGCTTCTAGCCTCTGAGCATGGCCCCGCTGGGGCTCTGGAAGGGGGTAAGAGGGGGCGGGCACAGGGTGGCAGGTGACAGGCGGGGCTCCACCACGGAGCCCTGTGGCTCCACTTCCTGTGGGCGAGGGCCCCCGTGCTTACCCCTGGGGGGAGCTTGCACAAACCTTCCTGCGCAGGCCCCAGGCTGCCTTCCCGCCTGGCTAGTGCACCAGCCTGCCTCCCCACTGGCTACTGCCTCCCACCCGGGGCTGGCATCCGTGCTCTCAGTCCTGCAGCCTGGACTGTGTCTCCATCACCAAAGGGCTGGCGGGGGGCCGGCCGGACACCAGGGCCCGCCCTCCCATCGCTGGACGGCCACTGCTCCTTCCTCATTTTGCTGCCGATTCTAGCCCCAAACAAAACAGGTTGAGCCCTTTTCCTCCCTCCGGCAGCTCCTCTCTGGCTTGCGGCTGCCTTCTGAGGCGCTGCAGACGGCGCCGGCCAGGGAGGGGGGGGCCTGGGCCAGCCCTGTCGGGACTGGGACGGTGCGCCTGGCTCCTGGCCCTCCTTCAGCCCTGTCTGTGGCAGGAGAGTGAGCTTTGCCGCGGCAGTCCCCTGACGATGATGCCCCAGCTCCAGTTCAGAGATGCCTTTTGGGTGAGTGAAGACTGGCTGGGACACTGAGCAAGTGGAATGGGCCCCCGGGGGGCCAGCTGGGCTGGGATTGCCCCGTGGCTGTTAACGGGGATGCGGCTGCAGGGGGGAGGTTTTCTCATGAAAATAGCAGTTGATTTGGGGTCTTAATTATGATGGGGCATAACCTGGGCTTCTGTCCCTTCTGAGTTGGAAGGGGAAGGGGGGTCCTTGGTCTGGGGTACTGATTGCTCTGGGAACCTCACCACAGTGGGCGAGGGATGTCATCTGTCCTCCCAGGCCTGAACTTCTGGGACAGACCCTGCCCCCAACGGCAGGATCTTAGTAAGAGACTCTACTATATGGGTGGGAACTTGAGAAGGCCATGTGAGGTAAAGGAGGGAGGGGAGCAAGTGTTTGGGGACCGGAGAGACTTGAATTTGGGTCTTGGCTCTGCTACTTAGCAACGGGGCGAGCTGTTTGACCTCTCCGAGCGTCTCTTTCCCCAGCTACACAGTCCAGATCAATATTAATAAATATCTCAATGGAATGGGAGAATTTAAAGGGGCGAGCTCGTGTAATCAAGTTCCCAGCACCTTGCTGGCACGCCAAATGATCACTCTTTTGCCCCTCACACAATCTCTCTTCCTCGCAGACGCTTGGGGTTCTCTGAGGAGGCTGCAGGCCCCAGGCAATTCCTTGCTTACTTTCTTCAGTTCAGGGCAGGTGCCCTTCAAGTCCTTTTCCCCCATGAAATGACAGCCCCCAACAGGCTCGGGAGCCTGCAAGTCCACTCTGGACCCCAGATCCCCTCAGCTTTTTTTGCAGCTGTGCCTCTACCTGTCCCTCTGCTTCTCAAGCTCTGGCTGTTCCTAATGGCTTGTGGGAAACAGCTGAGACCCCTCTGGTGAGAGCCGGGGAATGAGGCCGTACTGAGGGCACCCCCCTCCACCCGGCAGAGGACTCCCTGGCCCTTCACTCAGCCGGCTCAGACTCAGCCAACAGCCTGGCCCTCCCTGGGCCCTTTCCTGGGGCCTGCGGCCAGGAGGATGAGAGCTAACGAGCCAAGCCTTCCTTCCCTTCCGGGCCGTGCTCTGCTTGGGGCCTGTGGCCAGCATGCGAATGGCCTGCTTCCTGCCTGCCCTGACCACACAGTGGGCTGAGGGCCATCAGGGGAGGGTACCCCGTTCCTCTCTGGGCCTCCATTTCCCCAACTCTATAAACAAGAGGTGGGCTCAGGTCAGAGATGCCAATGGAGACAGACCTGGCTCCGCCCAAGCCAAGCACCAGGCTGGCAGCTGGGCTCACACAAAGGGGCGGTGGTGGCAGTAGGGGGTGGGGCAGTGAGTCATCACCTCTGCTCTGCCTAAGAGTGCAAAGTGGGGGAAAGAGGTAGGGCCTAGATACCCAGGGTGCTCTGTAGCCCAGAGCAGACCAGGAGATCCTGACCATTTTACCTCTAGGATACCTGTCCCAGCCCAGGGCTCCTGGCCCCACCTTCCCAAGGCAGAGCTCTGGCAAGAAGCAGTCCCCATGGCAGGATCTGGGCAGTGGGGGATAGTGGGGGGGTGGGCAGGGTGCAGCAGGGACAGCAGCAGCAGGAAGAAAGGAGCCCACCTGTGACTGAGGGACAGGCAGCCATGCTCTGGGCTTGCCCCACCTCTGAGCCACCCCAGGCTTCCTGAGGTCCAGTTTTCTCCTCCTTTCCCCTGCTGCCTCCCTGGGCTCCAGTGAGGATCTAGCCCAGGGAAGGCCAGAGGCAGATGGGTAGAGAAGTGGCCCATAGGAGCCTCTAACCCCGAGCCTGGGGAAATGCCCCAGAAGGTTGCTGTCAGCATCACAGCCCCCAGGCCTCTGAATTTAAACCCATCTCTCTGGGGCTTGGCCCAGCCCAGCCTACAAGGACTGCTAACACTGAGTACTAAAGATGTGTTAGGTGCTGTTCAAAGGACTGTTTATCTATTCATTCATTTAAACTGGTGAGGTAGATTATCTCATCCCTATTATTCACAAGAGGTAGTTGAGGCACAGAGAACTTAAGTAGCTTGCCCAAGGTCACACAGCAGGGATTAAACCCTGAAAGGCTAGCTCCGTGTCTGGGCTCTCACCCAGGTTGCTTTAACCTCCTCTCTCAACCCAGTGGATCACTGGATCTTTGGGCATCGACAAAACAGAGGGGAAATTTCTGTCCTTCTACCACCCAGAGAAGTAAGAAGATCAGGTGAGGCTGATGGAAGTAACTGGAAGCTCAATTTACAGACAGATCTATAACACGAAAGACACAGTGATCTAATCGCTGTAGGGGTACTAGAGACAGAACCCAACCTGCCCCCACCCAAGCCCAAGGCATTAAACCTCACAGCCTCACAGTTCGAAAATGAGTAGTCTTGCGTAGTGGGAGGAAGCCCTTGAACTAGAAGGATCATGTCTAATACCATAGCACTGCAGTTAACATCCAGAACCCTCAACCCTCAACCATTCCGGACACAGGTGAGAGCTAGCCCTGTTCCCAGCACTCGTTCGTCGTAAGAGCAGGAAACAAAAGTGCTTTCTGAGGAGCTAAGAGCTTATATTAAAGCTCATATACTTTACTCACATGAGATGCCCCATCATTTTTTAATTAGGGCCTATGAACCTAATCTTACCCATGATTTTAACAAGCTTAGTCATGTGGTCTTTATAGATACAGCAGTTAGGAGAGGTCTATGTGGAACTTGACATTCAGTTGGTGACAGATAAATAAATATTGCTGGGCCTGAATGGTTAGAGACAGTGTCACAGGGAGCGGGTGGCCTGAGAGCAAGAGGAGACCAAAATATTCTAAAAAGCAGACAGAATGGCTCAGAGGTAGGGGGAACATCCAGCGTGGGAGCAGGCCCGTTCTGTCCCTCAGTACGCCTGTATTTGTCATTTTATCAATGTGGCCACCAGTATTTATTTATAGCCTACTGTTTCCTGTGGCAAAACACCGGGATGCAGGCCACTTGTGGAGTGAGGTGGGGGTGAACTAGACACAGGGCGAGGGGATAATTTGATTTCTGTTATACAGATGATAAGGGGCATCGCAGCTTTGCAGGAAGTTGGTGGCTGGGCCTCAGAGCGGGGCCTGTCAGTGACACAAAGCTGAGAATGAGAATACCAGGTACTTGAGCTGAGACAGCTTTTGATCTTGTAAACCCTGCCTCAGCCATAAATCCGAGGGGCACAGAAGCCCAGAGAAGGCGGGGTCCTGTCCCCCACTTCCCAGTCTCTCCTTGCCAGTGGCTCTTCTCCAGGCAGGCAGCCCAACTCTGTTGCAGAAAACATCTGTCTGCATCTTCAACAGCCTTACCAAGCAAGGTAGTGTTCAGTTTTTGTACAATAAATCTAAGAACAATGAATGTCTCCATGGTCCCACCGCCTTCCTGAACCCATTTTCTTCTTCGTTTCACTTTAGTTCTATTCTACAAATGGCTGTCAAGTGGGATCCTCTGGGAGGTGGTCTAAGCTGGATCCCTAGCCTTATCCCCACATCCATCCAATCAGGTGAATGAGACTGTCTGGCCCTCAAGGAAGTCACCGTACTGCACTGGAGACAAAGGTTCCCTAAAGACTGGGCGAGGCACAGGGAGGGGCTGGCCTTTGAGCTGTGCCTTTTCACCCCACCCTCTCGCTCCCTGCCAGACCTGTGCAAAGGAGCCACCGGATATTGTCTTAAGAAGGAAAATCTAGTTCTGAATCAGGTTTTATCGAGATCCACGTCCTACCCCTTTTGAGATTGTGAAAGGCAAAGTAAGGGCTTGAGGAGGCTGGGCCACATACTACAGTGACATCTCCCCTCACTTTGGGCAAGAACCACCAAGGGGGTGGAGGGAGTAAGCCCAGAACTTTCCCCTCTGACTTGTAGCCACATCGCTTCCCTTTGAGGTGAGGCTCCAGCCTCCTCTAGAAACCAGCCAAACTGGGAGAGGCAGAGCTCCCCAACACGCAGAGGACTGAGGCAGACACCACTTTCCGGGTTGGGGGGATGACTCACAAGGGACGCACAGGGGGCTACAGATGGGCCCATCTTTCCCACACATGCCGGCTCAAGAGGCTCTTGCCTCTTCCTCTTCCCAGCTCTGAGACTCTGAGTTTCCCCATTTAGGAGAGAGGCCCCACTTTGGCCTGTCCGCCCCGCCCCCCGGACCTGCCAGTCATGGCCCTGGGGCCTTCACAGAGAATCAGGAGAGGCTCATGTTCTCTGGGCACCTATTCTGTTCTGAGCATTTGAAGCTATGTATATACCTCCTAAAGCAACAAAATCAATCAGTATAAGATCCTAAAAGGAAAAGAGGAAAATAGAGAAAACCAGGTAAAAAAGCACCCTTCGTCTCACCACACGAAGACAACCGGTAATATTTTGCTGTGCTTCCCTAAGAGTATCTCACGCAGGTGCAAGTGTATTGTGTACAGTGTTGTATTCTCCCTGGTTTGGTTTTTCTTGCATTTTAAAATTGGTCTATAATTGTGGTAAAGGATACCTAACATGAATTTCACCATCTTAACGTTTAAGTGTACAGTTCAGTAGGGTTAAGCGTACTCACGTTGTTGTGGACACCCCTCCCCTCCGCTTTTCAACATAATTCCATTTTGAACATGTGTGGGTGTGGGTGTGATTTCCTCGTTTCAAAACACCATTGTTAATGGCTACCCAGTCCAGCTTGTGGGTTTGGTAGACACAGGCATGATTCATTTATCCAGTCCCCTATTGTTGGACGTTCAGCATTTATCCAATCCCCTATTGCTGGACGTTCCGCATTTATCCAATCCCCTATTGCTGGACGTTCAGCATTTATCCAATCCCCTATTGCCGGACTGCCAGGTTGCTGCTGCAAGTTATTCATTATTCTGGATAGAGATGCAATGGGTATATCCTTGTGTATCAAAAATTCTCACTTGCGGATTATTTCTTTGAGTGGATTCCTGGAAGAGGAGACATTCCTGGGGGAGAGAATGGGACCACGTTTCTAGACAGGCAGGAGCCTTTTGATCCAGGAAGAAGGGGCCAGAGTGGCCCAGTTGGGGCTGGGGGGGAAGGAGCCTGGACGGACTCTACTGGGAACCAAAGCTGCTCAGACTTTGGGGGAGCACTTGCCGCAGGGCCGTGGCCTCGAAGGTCAAGGAAGCCTGCGGTTGAAGAATGGGTCCTCCTGAGCAGCAGGATGTCATAGACCATGAGGAGATGGGAGAGGGAGGACCTAGCTGTCCTGCCCTTGCTGCTACCCACTGCCTTCTCAGTGCCTCCCTGGCTGCGTCTGTCGGTGCCTCCCTGGCTGCGTCTGTCTGAAGGAATGGGGACAGACTCTTTCCGTCAGCATCCTCCTATCTCCTGAATGGAGACATGGGCAGGCTTCCTTCAGGGTCACCTGTCCGGGACAGAGCGGGGACTCCCACCCAGGCCTGTGGGCTGCCATCTTACTCTGCCCCTGAAGCCAAAGAGATAGGTGAGTTTATTCTTGTTTGAGTTCTAAATAGTGTAGGACAAATGGGGGTGGGGGGTCCCCTGCATGTTAGCGTTGATTTCTGTGGCTTTGGAAATAGGGTTATTTTTTTTTTCTATCTGCCCCTTAATTTTCCATAAGTGAACACAGATTATGTATGTTATTTCTTTTTAATTTTTTGAGAGAGAGAAAGCGATGGCAAGTGCATGCATAGGTGTGTGAGGGGGTGGGGGAGGGGCAGAGAAAGAGAGTGGGAGAGAGAGAGAGATAGAGAGACTCTCAGGCAGGCTGCCCACCCAATGTGAAGCCTATGTGGGGCTCACAAACAGGGTCTCAACGTCCCAACCCTGAGATGATGACCTGAGCTGAAATCCAGAGTCAGACACTTAACCAAAGGAGCCACCCAGGGGGCCTCCCCATTTATGTCATTGAAAAGGAAAATATTTAAAAACAAAACTAAGCAGTTCTTGTTTTCAAGCCTAAGATGGTGTTTTTAGGCGAAATTTGGGGCCTGATAGTCTTAGCTGTTCCACACACTCTGTGCACACTGGTGGTACATGGTGGCTCAGGGGCTGGAGAGCTGGTTGACCTGTGTGCCTTCCACAGGATGCAGGCTGCTGGCTGGTGCTGAGAGAAGATCGCAGAGGTCGGTGGTTCTGCCTGCTCTGCCTTTGCGATGCCCGCAGCTGGGGGTCTGGGAGGTTTACTGGGTGGAGCAAGAGAGTCACCCACACCTTCGCTTTCATTCTAAGTGGGAAAGGAGATCTGCTTCTCAGTGGCCCTCTTTGTACTCCAGTTCCCAGGGACTTGTGAACCCCTCTTGGCTGTTCCCCAGGAACCCCAGGAATGGAGACAGGGGACCCTGCTTGGGCTTCCCAGGGTGGGCAGA
Organism: Mustela erminea; assembly: GCF_009829155.1. Classification (NCBI taxonomy): domain Eukaryota; kingdom Metazoa; phylum Chordata; class Mammalia; order Carnivora; family Mustelidae; genus Mustela; species Mustela erminea. Next base: position 29,514,758 of record NC_045618.1, read on the forward strand.
GGTTTGGGGGATGGCAGGAGGGCAGGTGGCACTCCAGCGGAAGGAATTGCAAGGGCAAAGGTGTGCCAGTGGGAAGTGGGCACAATGGTTTTAGAGGCAGTGTTCTGCCCCAAAGCAGGGTGCAGGGAGCTCGGTAGGGAGGGAAGGCCCCAGCCAGATTGTGAAAGGTCCTGACCGGCCTGAGGTGGTGGCAGAAACACTTTCTTCTGCTCCGCTGCAGACTCTCCAGTGGTGGGTGTTCCTCTCATGCAAAGGAGGCTGGAGGTTGCAGGCCGTGGGCGGGATGCCCTTCTTCCTCACCCAGAGTCTAGCTGATGCCACAAACCACACAATGAAGGGAAACGTGGTGTGGAAACTGAAACTGCCTGGGCTTCCAGCAAGAGAGAGCGGCCCCCTGTTCCCCGGGGGCTGCCCACACCAGGGCCCCGCCCTGGACCCACTCCTGCGGGGTCTCCCTCCAGACTCAGGAGTCAAACGCTGCTTTGAAGCCTCACTCAGGCCTCCTCCTTCCCTTGCTGGGCTCTGGAAAAGGATTGCCCCTCTCTGAGTTTCCGTGTCCTCACCTGCAAGACATCAGAGTGATGGTCACCTCAGACAAAGGCTTTGAAGAGGGGGAGGCGAAGGGCGGCGCTAAGGGCCAGGGGAGTGAGCAGAACAGAAACAGGGTCTCAAGGTCCCAGAATTACGACGGTGCGACAGTGTGCTCCCCCTGATTCCCAGAATGCCTCCCCAACTCTGTTCACCACTGCATGTTAAATCCTGCCCTCTGAGAGTCATTCCCATGGCTTCAAGTGACAGGACACATTTGATTTCAACAATGGCCCTGCAAACGTGGTATTCTTATTTCCGTTTTGCAGAGAAAACTCATAGAGGAGGTGTGGCCTGGAGGTGCACCGAGGTGGACTTTGGGGTTACTGGGCCAGACCTGGCTGCTCCCTTCTGAGGCCTGGCTCAGAGTGCCCTTAGGGGTTAGCGGGAGGCGTGTGGTTTGCAAAGATCTGGCGCCCTAAGCTTTGGGTGAGAGGGTGGGTGAGTGGCAGCCCGTCCCGCTGGTGTTTGCAGCATCCACTATTGGGCAATAGGAAGCACCAGCTGGCACTCCAGAAATTATAGCCAGCACAGCGATGGGGTGGCAAGATGGGGCTCAGGGCTTCCCGGCAGCAGAAAAGGGGAAAACGGAAGCTGAGCCCTCCTGGGGAGGGACGATGGGGTGAGGGCTACCCGATGTGTTCAAGGGACAAGGGGGCCTGTGTGGCTGGGACCAAGGAACCGTGATGGGGAGTACTTGGAGTTAAGATTGGAAATGTAACAGGGAGCCAAATCTCGTAGGACCGTATTCTCCAAGGTCCCAGTGCCCTGGTCACACCCAAGTCCAGTTAGATCTGAATCTCAGGGTGGGAGGCTGGGCATCAGTATTTTCTGGAGTTCTTGAGTGTTTCCCCTGTGCGGCCAGGGTTGAGAAGCATCAGTGCCCACCATCGTGGTGAAGCTTTGTGCAGTGTCACCGCGGACACGGAGCACACATCTGGCTAGTACCACTGATGTGACCTTGTCTGACTCACTTGTGAATGAGTCGAGGCTAGAGCTTGGTGTTAGTTTTTTTAGCCTTATAATCTTCTACCATTACTTTTTTAAAAATTGTGGTAAATAAATGTAATATAAAACTTACCACTTTGGGGGCACCTGGGTGGCTCAGTGGGTTGGGCTGCTGCCTTCGGCTCGGGTCATGATCTCAGGGTCCTGGGATCGAGTCCCGCATGGGGCTCTCTGCTCAGCAGGGAGCTTGTTTCCTCCTTTCTCTCTCTCTGCCTGCCTCTGCCTACTTGTGATCTCTCTCTGTCAAATGGATGAATAAAAAATCTTTAAAAAAACAAAACAAAACAAAACAAACTTACCACTTTAACCGTTTTTAAACCTGCAATTCAGTGACATCCATTACATTCACACTGTTGCACAACCATCACTACTATTTCTAGAACTTTTCCTCATCCAAAGCAGAAACTGTGCCCATGGAACAATAACTCCTCACCTTCCTCCCCCCCCCCCCGTCTCCTATTTCTGTTCTGCTTGCCAGGAATCTGCCTATGGCAGGAACCTCGCAGAAGTAGCATCATAGAGTATTCATCCTTTTGTGTCTGGCTTCTTTCACTCAGCATGTCTTTAAGGTTCATCCATGGTTCGGGGTGCTTGGGTGGTTCAGTCTGTTAACCCTTTAACTGGCTACCTTCAGCTCAGGTCATTATCCCAGAGCCCTGGGATTGAGTCCCACATTGGGGTCCCTGCTCAGTGGGAAGTCTGCTTCTCCCTTACCCTCTACCCCTCCCCCCCCACTTTCTCTCTCTCTCTCAAATAAATAAATAACATCTTTAAAAAGAGCAGGTTCATCCATGTTTCAACAGACATCAGAATTTCATTCTTTTTGTGGCTAGACAAGTTTCCATTCTCCTTAAGATCCCATTTTGTTTACCCATTCATCTGTGGATGGGTTCTGGGGCTGTTTCCTCCTTTTGAGTATTGTGAGTAATGCTGCTGTTAACATGAGTGTACAATATCCATTTGAATCCCTACTTTTAGGTCATTGGGGCTTTAGCCTCAAGTGGAATTGCTGTCATACAGTAATCCTATGTTTAACCAATTCAGTAATTTCAACCTGTGTTCCCCAGCTGTGTTCTATTTCCATTCCCATCAACAAGGCATGAGAGTTCTGATTTCTCCATATCTTCACCAATACCTGTGTGTGTGTGTGTGTGTGTGTGTGTGTGTGTGTGTGTACGTGCCCCTGTGTGGGTTTTTTTTTTTAATTATTTGTTTGACAGAGATCACAAGTAGACAGAGAAGCAGGCAGAGAGAGGGAGAAGCAGGCTCCCCGCCAAGCAGAGCCTGATGGAGGACTTGATCCCAGGACCCTGGGATCATGACCTGAGCCAAAGGCAGGGGCTTAATCCTCTGAGCCTTCCAGGCGCCCCAACCCCCATGTGTTTTAATTACAGCAGACTCTGGGCGTAAAGTAATGTCTCACTGTGGTTTTGATTCGTATTGCCCTAATGACTAATGATGTTGGGCATATTTTCATGTACTTATTAGCCATCTATCTTCTTTAGATAAACATCTATTCAGGTCCTTTGTCTACTTCTGAATTATTTGTGTTTGTTGTGTTTCTTTATATATTATGGATATGAATCCCTTATCATATATAAGGTTTGCAAATATTTTCTCTCAGTCTGTGGGTTGTCTTGTTATTCTCTTGATACTATCTTTTGATGCATAACAGTTTTTCATTTTGACAAAATCTAATTTATCTATTCTTTCTTCTGCTAACTATGCTTTTGTTAACTATGCTATTTGGTGTCAAATCCAAGAAATCATTACCAAAGTCAATGTCTTAAGGCTTTTCCCCTATGTTCTCTTTTCAAAGTTTTACGCTTAAAAGAGCTAAAGCTCTTACATTTAGATCATTAATCCACTTTTAGTTAATTTTTGTGTTTAGTGTAAGGAATGGGTCCACCTTCATTCCTTTACATGTGGATATCCAGTTTCCCAGCACTGTTTGTCAAAAAGACTGACCTTTCCCCATTGAATGATCTTGACATCTTTGTTGAAAGTCATATACGTGTTTATTTCTGGGCTCTCTATTGTCTTCCATTGGTTTCTCTTTATGACAGTAACACACTATTTAAAGTATTGTAACTTAAAGTACTGTAGTAAGTTTTGAAATCAGGAAGTGTGTCTTCCAACTTTGTTCTTTTTCAACATCATTGGCTATTTGAGGTCTTGAATGGAAGTGGTTAGTTTTTTTTTTTTTATGTTTTATTTATTTATTTGACAGAGAGAGAGGTCACAAATAGGCAGAGAGGCAGGCAGAGAGAGAGGGGAAAGCAGGCTCCCTGCTGAGCAGAGAGCCCCCTGAGGGGCTCGATCCCAGGACCCAGAGATCATGACCTGAGCTAAAGGCAGAGGCTTAAGCCACTGAGCCACCCAGGCACCCCTGTGGAAGTGTTTTTATTGTTCCCATTTTATATGTGAGGAAGCTGAGGTTTGAGTCTTCCTGTGGCTGCCCAGCCTGGACTGGCCACCAGTCTCTGACAAACCTTCCATAACTCTCCCAGCCTGGCACATTGGAGAAACCCCCTCCTTAGAGAGTCTGGTTTTCCTGTTCTGGTATTGGCCACATTTGTTCCTTTAATCCCAGGGTCAATTTCTACCCGCTTCCATGTCAGAGTGATAGTCCTTACGGGCACCAGCACCAGATGGCGGGATCCTCTCTGTAGTTGCCATACCTTCTGGCTTCCTGGGCTTCCTTGAGGTCCCACTGGCTCTCACTCTTAAGGAACACCGGCCGGGTCGCCGAGTTCCTCGGTGGATTGTGGGAACGTCCTGCAGGGAACTGATGTCTGCCCTTGCCTTGGTCTTGGTCTGCCTGGACCTAAGGAGCCTTTGAAAATTGAAACTTCTGGCCCCAGACTTCCCAGTGGCCTATAGGGAAAGTTAAACCATGCATGGTCTCAGCTTGCCCAGGGGTCCCTCAGGTAGGCCAGCACTTCAGGGTCTGGGGGAGCATCTTGCTCTATTTAGAGATGAATTTTCCTGTAGCATGGCTCTACTCCAGAGGCACACATGGCTGTGTTGGGCACCGTAAAGCGATTTCCCAGTCTCCAACACAGAACCCTTCCTTGGAGGGCACCATCTTTGTCTGTCACGCTGCCTTTAGAACCCAATGCCCTGCTTTAAGTCTACTGCATTCACAGAGTGGCCCTGATGAGTCCCTCTTCTCTTTGAACCTCTGGCCTCTTGTCTGTATTAAACTGAGGTTTGTGGTTAGAAGATAGAGACGTGGCAATATGTCCATTAAAGGCCGCATCGGGGCAAGGAGCTTCATGTGCAGACCCCGTTCAGGAGCAGAGGCCCAGCTTGTACACAGGCTTAGAGAGCTTTGCAACCAGAGCCCAGGGTCATTGCTGAGACCTAGAACCTGCCAAGGCCGGCAGAGGCCAAAGGGCTTTCTGCAGAGGCTGCAGGGGTGTGTCCCTGCCTTCGGGAAAGGGTGTGGTCGTGGCCATGGACCATCTCTGCCACTCCAGGCCTCCATCTCTGTCTCCTGAGCAAGTCTCACGCCCGAGAGAAGAGCATTCACAGCCACAAAGACACCCCTTGTCACCCCTGCAAGGGCCCATGGGCCAATTGTTCTTCCCATTTTACAAATTAAAAAAAAAATTGAGTCTGAGAAATTAGAAGCCACCAGTCCAAACAAGTGTTCCAGCTCCCCTTTTTGATTTCCTTTCTTTGACCTAATATGTCCTCATCACTGTGGGCACCGTTTTCCAGGAACACATTCAGTGTTAGGGGCCCGCTGTTGGACTCTTCCATGTATTCCAGCCCAGAGGTGGGCGGTAAGTTCACATTCATTTTACGGAGGAGGGACTCTGTGCTCGGGAGGTTAAGTAACTTGCCCAAGGTCACACTGACTGTGTGCATGAAACTGTCCAGGACTAGAATCCAATGCCTGAACTCTTGCCGCGTCCTGCTGCCTGGACTTCCTCCTGCGGTGGGGTTCCATGGGGCCTCCCCTGGGAGGGGTAGGCAGTGTGGGAGGGGTGACACTTGGAGAACAGGTTGTGCAGGGACAGTAGGTGGGCCTTTAGGACCAGCCTCTGGTTTCTGGCTGCTCACCACAAGCTGAAGCCTGTGTGGCAAGGAGCCCCGTGTGGCCCGCCATGGGCGGGGGCTGGACAGTGCCTGTCCTTGCTGAAGGGGTCCATCCCCTCCGGGGCTCAGGGTCTGGTATGGCTCCTTTCCTCCGTCAACCATCCTCTGCGTCCCACTGCTTCTCTGACCCACCCTTGCCCACTCAGATGTGCTTCCTACTCCACCGAGTGCCAGATCAAGGGAGCCCCGCTGCCAAATCAGCGTGATGGGGGCAATAGAGGAACCGTGTGACCTGAGCACGTCATTCACCTTGCTGAGCCTCACATGCTCCTCCAAAAGGTGGGGTGATAATTATGGCACCGTGTGACGTTCCAGGGGTTTCTGAGGATTCGATGTTACAAAATATTTAGAGCACTGGCCTCTAAGTCCTGCATCCCACCCAGCTCCCTTCCTCTGAACTTGAAGCCTGAAAGGGAACCCTGGATCCCCTTCTTTCCTGGGAAGCCCCCACACGTGCTCCTGAGTCTCTCCTCCAGCTGCCTTCAGGCTCCCTCTTCAGACAGCTGCTCAAGTCTCACTAGGACCAGTCAGAGCTCTGGGAGTCTGACCTCCCATCTCCTGAACCCCAGGGGCTCATTCCCATCTGCGTAACCCTGCCTGGACTGGTGTTCACTCCCGGTCCCTCCCCTGTTCTACTTTTTCTGCACGTTTTGGTTTCATAAAGCAGGAAGAAAAAGTTGGGGGGTGGTGAGCTGGGCCTTTAAGACTTGAGAGAGGGAAGGGGAAGTGGGCAGGGCCTCACCGACTTGCGGGGAGGGGAGTGCGATTGCAGGAGATCTTTCCTTCCTGCTAATCTGAGGAGGTTTATTTAAAAGCACAAAACTTTCAAACCAGCTTGATTCTGGTTGAAAGTTAGGCCTGCCCACACAAATGCTGACTGGGCCTGGACTAGTTGCATAAACCCTCTCATCCTTGTTTTCCTCCAGCACCCAACGTCAGTCTCACTGAGATAAGCGCCCCTACCCCTTACTGGCCCATGCACAGGAGGCCCTCTTCTGGTGTTCTTGTTGCCCCCCACACCGGGTGAGGTGGGATTCCTGGGAGGATCTGAAAGTTCCCAGGGCCTTGACGGGCCCCTGGAAGGCACGGGGTGACCCCTGGCCATGTGGGGAGGGGCCCCAGCCAGCAGGGCTGCTCTGTTGTTTGGCTGCTTGGGTCAGGGGCCCTGAAGGCCCCAGGGAGGCTGGGGCTCAGTGAAAAGCTGGAATCCTCTGGAAACTCATTTCTAATCTCCAGCTCCTGTCAGCCCAGCTGAACCTAGGGTCACTCATCGAACTGCATTCAGTGTGCTTTTTTTCTTTAAAAATAAAAGTCCGTCTTTGCCTTCATGGCTGTCCCTCTGGCACCTACCCTGGGCCATCTTAGAAAAGCTGTAAATCACCCCACAGTTATTGGCTTATGTATGAACCCCTCCTATCCTTGGGTCAAGGACACTTTGACCCAGCTCACCCTCCCTGTGGAATCCTTAACCTGTGCGGGGGTGCTCTCCACCTGCTCATGTAACTGGCCCTGTGCAACCATATCTGGGACCAGCTGGGCTCTTGGGAAGCTCTTCCTTGTGCCGATCTGGAGATGGCCTCCCTCCCTCTACTCCCAAGAGTCCCGGCAGGGACCCCAGCCACAGACTCTTCCTATGCTCCTGATGGCCCCACAAAGGCCTACAGGCCTCAGTGATTTCTTGAGTGCCTGGGTTTGGGACCCTCTCTTCACCCAACCTCCCCTGGATACTCTAGGGAAGCAAGTAGCTTGCTTACTGAAGTCTCGGGCCATCCATCTCTCCACCCAACCATCCAAGCCATACCTGGGTTTTTGGTCTTTTGCCTTCCTCAATTTGCCAACTACGAATAGTGGAGATGAGCCCCACTGTGAGGTGTAGCTGTAGGGCAGTGGAAAGGGCCCTGCTGCTACTCATGGACTGACCAAACCTGAGCCTCAGTTTCCTTGTCTGTACAATGGAGAGAACAATACTGCTTTAAAAAGTAGAGAGGGCATGAGTCTGTCTGGCTTATGTAAAGGTGTTGGGTAATGAGTAATTGCAGTGCAAGCCAATGATCTGGTCCTCCCCATAGGACTTCTCCTGAGCCAGTAGTCATAAAGCCACATCCTCTCGAGGGCCTCCCTCAGACATTTGTTTGGTCCAATGTGTTTGTGCTGCAGATGCTGGGCTCTGGGAACCAGTAGAGAAACAGACCCACTTCCCGCCTTCAGGGAGCTGCCTCCTGGAGAGCTCAGTGCTCACTACCTCCAGTTGTCTTCTCAGTCCACAGAAGACAAGCAACAGTAAATAGTTGCCAGTAAGCAAACTCAGGAGGCATGCTGGCCTCAGAGGTCGATTCTGTGACACTGGGACTGTGCCGCCCCAAATGCCTGCTCGGACGGCTGTCCCAGCCTTCTGGGGCATCTGGGATGAGAAGAGTGAGTCTAGTCTCCTGTCTCCTCTCCCACGGATAAAAGGTGATTTTTTTTTTTTTTTAAGTCTAAAAAAAGAATGGGGGAACTTAAGGGGCTCAGTCTTTAAGCAACTGCCTTCAGTTCAGGTCACCAGGGTGTGGGATCAAGCCCTGCATCGTGCTCCCTGCTGGGCGGGAAGGTCACCAGGGTGTGGGATCAAGCCCTGCATCGTGCTCCCTGCTGGGCGGGAAGCCTGCTTCTTCCTCTCCCACTGCCCCTGCCTGTGTTCCCTCTCTCACTGTGTCTCTCTCTGTCAAATAAACACATAATATCTTTTTTAAAAAATTAAAAAATGTTAAAAATTAAAAAAGAATGAAGAGCCCATCAACCCAATAGCATGTCAGACATTAGAAAGATTTTCAACAAGAAATGGTTAACATTTTACAAAATGGTTTTTGAGCCTGGTAGGGGACAAGCCAGCAACTTAATTTTTCTCTCTTCCACCTTCTAAAGCTGCTGTTGGTTCTCCCTTCCCCATGCCTGGGCATGTGTTAGAGTTTTTCTAGTCCTTTTCTAGTCTCTGTATAACTCACTCCAGTTCAACCTTAATGTCAGAGTTTCACTCTCTTGTTCAGTTGAACGCTCCCGGTCTCCAGACTCCACATGGGAAGCCTACAATGGGGACAATGGGGAACGGACGGGCCCGTTTCTTCACTTGCCATGTCCTCCCCATAACCACTGCTTACGGTGTCTCCTCAGACAGGGTGGGCTCTGAGGTCTGTGACTCTAAAGGGGTTAAAAGTCTTATTTCCCTGGAGCTCTGGGAGCTGGTGGTGGTGCAGCAGGTGGCAGAGGCCCCCCGGGGTAGCCCTTTCTCTCCTGGTTGTTTGGTGAGCCTGTCCCCCCAAGGATGACCTACTCTGCTCCCTGCAGCTGTCCACTTCTGACCCCTCGAAGTGCACCCAGCAGTTGGCTCCACGAGGCCCCTTGTGGCGTCTCCTCCCTCCCTGTCAGGTAGTTCTCACGAATGGAAAGTCCCAAATCTGCTCTTCCCAGTTCCCTTCCAAAGCCCTTCACTTGGGCCCCAGGAAGAACATCGGCCGGTTCCTGGACGCGCCAACCCCTTTCACGCCTCTGCCTGGTGGTGACAGGCAGGCAGGGACAGGGCAGCGCCTGGAGAACACCACTTGCCCAGCAGCCACTGAGCTTGGGGAGTTGCAGAGAGGCGTGAGACTGGGAGGTGAAGAGCTAAGATCTTGGCCTGGGAGAGCTGGATTCAAATCCCGCCTGTCCCCAAGGCACATTAGGTGACCTCCCTGCTTTCCATCTTCCTCACCTGTAAAATGGGGGTAATAATCCTCAGCCTTGTACCCGATATGCTGTGCTCTCTGTTCACCGTTCTGAGCTGTGCACATCATTTCATGACTTCTCAGAACACCTCAGGTGCTGGGAACTGTTGGGCCCCTTTTCCTGCCAGAGGGAGAATGACCCGAGATGTGAACCCAAAGCTAGTCTGCCAGAGTCTGGACTGTTTCTCAGACAGTTTTCTCAGGCACCTCCCTGACTCAGCAGCCTCGGTCTGCCCTGAGGGGCCTGTTCCCTAGAGGAACAGGTTGTCAGGGCAGAGGGGAGAGGTTGACCTCTGTCCCCACTTCCTAAATGAGGAAACCAAGTCCCACCAAATTCCTCAGGCCCTGGTCTTTGTGGTCTAGCCCCTGCAGCCACCAAAGGGTGATATGGGTAAGAAAAGGGGGAAGTCGTGGTGGGTACAAAGACTGTCTTTCTATGTACCCAGTGGGGCCATGGCAGGACCAGGGCAATGGCTGACAGGTAGAACTGCCTAGAGAAGGAAGCCGCTGGGCTTCCCTGGACAGCAAGGGGCACCTGGGCCACACTGCCTGAAGGCTGAGGTAGGAATAGGCTTCCACCTGCTCAGGTCTCCCCTGAGCACTTCCTTCTAGAGCCTCGCGAGACTTCCTGCTGTTCTGATTTGGCTTTGCTGGGGGGAAGGGAGCCCCAGCATGGCCACACAGTGTGATGGCCTGGGCTCCCACACCTGGCTTGAGCAAGCCTTCTAAAGGAGGGGACTGTGGCTTCTCAACACCTGGCACCTTCCCTGGGGTGAACTGCCCTGGGGTGTCACCAGGCCAGGCCCGGATTCTGGCTGTTCACTGCTTCCCGGTGTGCACATCTGTGGAGCCAGCACGGCCCCTCTCCAGGGAAGAGCTCCTCTGACCCGGCCTGGGCTCAGACCCTGTCTCTGGGAATCCATGGGAATGGAACGATAGCCCAAAATACAGCTTTGATTTAAGCTGGAAAGAATTTGAGTCATCATTTTCAAAAGTGATCTTTCAAAATGATTTTTTGACTTTTCAAAATGAAAAACAGTGCTGGTTATCTTGTGAAGGACTGACGTAGGTATGTGGCCTGGGGGAGAGGCGGGCCTGGGTTCACAGCCCAGATTCTGACCTTTACCCCTTGAGAGATCTTGGGCCGTCACTTCCCCTCCGTGGGTCTCCTTGTCACTGTCCTTACCTCCGTGAGTGAGAGGCATTTTCAATAAGCAAAACGCTGTGATGGGGTGGCTCAGTCGGTTAAGCATCTGCCTTCAGCTCAGGTCATGATCTCAGGGTCCTGGGATTGAGCTCTGCGTTGGGCTCCCCAGAGAGCTGGGAGTTGGCTTTTCCCTCTCTCTCTGCCCCACCCCTGGGTTGTGCTCGTGCTCTCTCTCTGACAAATAAATAAATAAAATCTTTAAAAAAAGAAAAAAGAAAACCGCTGTGATGTTTCTAGTGTGTGGCTCCTAGACCCCATAATTTCACTAAGATCAAGGCCATGGGTGGGTTTCAGGCAACAGAGGCTGTGGGTAGAAGGAGGAGGAGTGAGGCCCTGCCTGGTAGCTTCTGCACTGTGAACGTGTGAGCCAGTGAAGGAGAGAGACTTGCAGCGAGCCCTTGGCACTTAGAGGGTGGAGCTGGGTGGGTGCTGGGAAGGAAGGCCAGGGGGCTCCGGCAGGGGTGATGTGTGGTGGGGCCTGGACTATGAACTTACAGAACTGATTGATTATTTAATTGAATGATTGGTTCATTCATTTCCTCAACAGCAGCTTGAGCAGCCTCATTCCCTGGAGGAGGTGGTGGGGTAGGGGTGAGGAGGAGAGTGCAGGCTGGGGGAGGGGTGTAGTGCTGGGAGGGAGCAGCCCCCACGGAACGAGGCACTTCCTCAGAACAGTCTCATCACTTGTGACCATGGCTCACTTGGCCACAGAGGCTGCTGATGCCACTGTTGCTCTGAGCAAAGGCTGAACACCCTTTTGGAGCCTGCGGCACTTGGGGGACCTGAGCTCCTGGGGATCCAGCCTTCTGCCTCCTACGGAATGGCCAATGTAGGTTTGGTTTTGCTTGCCTTTTCACTCTGAGCAGCTTCATAAAGATGGAGGGCACCCCTGTAGAGCTGGGGCCAGGGTCCTTGGAAGGGTAGAGCAGAGCGTCGTGCCGCAGGGTGGGGGACAGGGGAAGGTAGAGGGGCCGGGTGGCTACTTCTGGCTCTCCCAGGCTTCGTGGAGCAGCAACAGGTCCCCTGCAGGTCCACACGCTTTTCCTGCCTCTGCCTGGGCTTCCTAAAGTCGATTCTTCCCTTCTCAGGGCCTCAGCCTCCCTGAGGACTGAGGGGCACTGGACAAGATGCTTCCTAGTTTGGTGGTCTGTGGAACTGGGCCCTGAAAGCACTGGTGTCCAGCTCAGGGTGCCTCCCTGCTGGGGAGAGGACAGGAGGCTGAGGCTCCAGATTCCTCCCCTTCCCCAGCTGTCACGACCTTCTGCCAGCTGGCTTTGGAGGGAGGGCAGGGGCCAAGAGGCAGAAAGCCCTGGTCTGCAGGCTAGTGAGTGGGCAAATGGCCACTCAGGAAAGCCAGAGAAATGAAAGCCTGGTCCAACCACACCAGCCCAAATGTGGGGGCTGACGCCTGACCCAGGACAGTCTGGCAGGGGTCCTGGGGATGATTTCTTTCTGCTGGGGCCCTGAATAGCCAGCAGGGCCCATGAGCACTGCTTGATACCCAGTAGGCAGCCTGGGCCTCAGGACTTTCCAGGAATGCTTATGGAGGAGGGCATAAACTTGGAGTCCTATATATCCTATAGGCCTGGAAATTTCACTGTTTTGAATTTGCTGAGGGAGAGCTGGCAATTTGTGCAATCTCTGAACTTCCTACCATGTCTGATTCTACTTATACCTTGAAGAACAACACCTTCTCTCCTAGAAACTGGCTCAAATGCCTCTCCTGTGGGAAGTTCTCCTGGCTTTAGACTTCTCTCCTGCCTCTCCCTACATACCCACACAGAGCATTCGAGGAGAGGCACAGGGCAGGGAAAGATGCACCATCAGCTCTTGACTCTAAGGTGGGCTAGACTTGCCTCCCCCAGGGTTGTGATCCCACTGATTCACTGTGTCTGAGATGGAGTTATGATACGTATGTTCAGGAAAGCAGACTGTTTCTCTAGTCTCCGAGGCTCTGGGTGGGGTGGTCCATGCAGATGGAAAAGAAGACAGACTAGGAGCTGAATCTCAGGGCTTGTCTCAATTTACAGTTGCTTGGCCTAGCATCCAGGGGGTTAGGAGTGGGGGTAGGGGTCCTTCCTCAAGCATGGACGCTGGAGCCAGGCTCAGGTCACAGATGCAGGAAGACCCAGCTCTCAGCTTAATGTTTCACCGCGTTCTGGATCTCCCTCCCCTGCCAGTCAGCCTTGTGTGCAGCCTGGCCCTAAGACCCACTCCTCAGACCCGGGGGGATGTCCTAGGAGACCCTGGAAGTATGACCTCCCTTCCCCAGCTTCCAGGAGCAGCAGCTCAAAATCCATTCCAGGCTGAGAAAGGAGAATCCGACCGGTCGGGAGCACCAGGATAGTCTGCGCAAGTGCCTGATCGGAGGGCCAGCTGTGGCCAGGAGAATTCTTCAAGATGCCCCTTTCCCCACTGTCTTGCTTGACGGCTGGCCCTAGGGTGCTAGCATGTGCCAGGGATTCTAGGTGTGTGTTAGGGTGTGCGCGCCTTCTGGCGGCGGAGGTCGCTCTCGATGCCCACCTCACCCTGCGGGTTCGAGAGGATTCCCTGAGTCCACACACAGAGTCTGGCGTAGCAAATGGCACACAGTTGACCATCAAGAAACATCTGGTGCTGATGCTGCAGAAGCCATGTGGTGTTGAGGTGGAGAGCGTGGATCGAGCCGGACAGCCTGAGTTCAAAGCAGCGGCGTCCCTGTCGGCAGCCTCTCCCACCTGTGCCTTGGTTTGCTCCTTTGGACCAGGGAGATGATAGGGTTATGGGGAATGTGACAGCAGCAAGCCGTGCGGGACACCCTGTAAGGCTGTCATCCCCGGGCCCTGGAGGGGGCCCTTCCACGGCCATCTCGTGTTGGACTTGCTGCGGTCCTGGACTTGGAGCTCTAATCGCGGGTGGGCTCAACACCCCGTGAGTCCACGGACAGGGCCCTGCTGTGCGCCTGCGCGAAGCCGAGCCCCGGCCCTTGAGTGGAGGTGTGGGGGAGGCGTCTGGTAGGTCAGGCCCAGGTCGCTGCAGGGAGACTTTCCCTGGAGGCGGCAGTGGGGTCGTTGCCCCGCCCGCCCTCAGGCGCCCCTCTGTTCCGTGTCCCAGTGCAGGGACTTCACAGCCCACACAGGCTACGAGGTGCTGCTGCAGAGGCTGCTGGATGGCAGGAAGATGTGCAAGGACGTGGAGGAGCTGCTGAGGCAGAGGTGAGCCAGACACCAGGTGGGGGCCTGCAGGGGGCGGGGCGGGGGCTGTGGAAGCAGCAGCCTCCCCCTCCCAGCCAAGCTTCGGTCAGGAAAACATTCCCCACCCTCCCCCCCCCAATCCCTGGGAGTGTGACTGACTTTCCTGCTTTTCCCAGCCTGGGACTCCCCTCCGTTGGCCAAGAATCTGACACCCCCTCAAATGCGCAGGTATTTGGCTAACTTTTATTTCAAAGAAGTGCTGGGACTTAACATTCTCAAGGAGGAGCCTGCAGGGCCCGCAGAAGCCGACTGGGTGGACCCTCAGTTTCCAGCACAGATGTACAGGGGTCGCTGAGGCCAGAAGCAAGGGGGACACGGAGCCGGCGCTTTGTTCCTGCAGGGCCCAAGCCGAGGAGCGCTATGGCAAGGAGCTGGTGCAGATCGCCCGGAAGGCAGGTGGCCAGACAGAGATCAAGTAAGAGGTCCCGTCCCCTGGGCTCCCTGGGATGGGTTGGAGTGAGGCGGGCCAGGAAGGGTCTGGATGGCTCCAGGGCAGAGATGCCTGGAGAACAACTCCCTCGGGGGCGGGGGATTCTGGGTGAGGTCAGGTTTTGTGTGGGGCAAACCCAGCTGTCTGAATGCCAAGAAGGCTGTGGGCAGGGGACAGAGGCCATCTGTCCTCTGGTGTTTGTGGCACAGCCCTCAGCATCTGGGTAGCCTCCACCCAAGTCCTGAGAGCCAGGTGACAGGCCCTCCCCTGGTCGCCCGTGCCCCGTGCAGCCTTGGCTTAGGCCGAGCATCAAGGAGAGAGGTGTGAGCAGGGACAGCGGCAGGACATGTCCTTACCTGCCAGCTGTGTGATCATCGGCTGGGTCAGGCTGCTGCCTGACACTCTCCCTGCTTCCATTTCCTTGACAGAGGGCAGAAGAATAACGTAACCTTCCTCAAAGGACTAATGAGGTCCAGAGGCTCAGCTCAGGCCTGGCTTGGAGGGGAGGCAACGGGGGTGGTTGATGCTGTGAAACAAGGTTCTTCTCCAGCCCCGAGGCCTGGGTCCCTGTGTGCAGACTGGGAGAGCGTGAGGATTTGAGGGCAGCTGAAGAACTTTCTTCCCAAGGCAGCCCTTGGGAAGATGTGAACTCTCCCCCTGGGTCAGGACCTTCTGTCCAGGAGCCCCCACCTGCAGAGCCTGCCGCTGCTCCCCCAGAGGTCAAGCTAGTCAGCATCTGGCTCTGCACAAGGAAAGTGGTTCCAAAACCTGGCACCAAGTTCCCTCATTTGAGCGCCCTGAATATACAACACTCTCCGGGTCTTCTAAAGACACAGGGGACCCTGGCTGGTTCCTGCTTCCAAACAGGAGCCAGAGAAGCTATGGGAAGAGCTAGAGGAAGTTTTAGAAGTAGTGTGGGCCAGGGAAGATTAACACTTAAGGTCTGTGCATGGGTCCAGAAAGCATGAACACAGCGCCAGAAGTAAGAATGCATGAGCGCCTGTCCCCACTTGGCCTTTCCGAACTGTGTGACTGGGGGCAGGTTGAGTTGGGTTCTCCTCTGCCCACTTTGTGCAGAGAAACAGGGCAGGGCTGGGGCTGGACGCAGACTGGGTTCAAGGAGGGCTCACGACCTGGTAAGGAATGAATGGAAGTCTGATAAAACCTTCTTCGCCTTTTCTGGGGAAGAGGGATTGAGAGAGTATGACCCAGGAGGCGTCCCTGCCCACCTCCTAGCCACCCACCCACCCCTCCTAGCCACTCCTGGAAAAGGAGAACCTTCCCAGAAAGAGAGGAGACCCACTGGGGGTGGGGGGACAGGGTGCTCCGGGCAGGCCTGTGATAGGCTGGAGGTAAGCCGTGTGAGGCACACTCACACTCAGAAGCCTGTGAGTCACTGGGCACTTAAATAGGGAAGGAGAAGCAATTGACAGAGAGAACAAAATGGAAGGAGATCCTGGTGGATGGCGGGAAAGGAGGGACACAGCATCTTGCCCCACTGCAGGACTAGGAAGTGGGGGACAACAGTCTGGGCAGTCACGATCCCCTGCATGGCTATAAGAGGCCAAGTGGGGCAAGGTCTACTTCCCTCCTGTGCGGTGTGACCATGGGGTGGTCACTGCCCCTCTGAGTCCTGTGAAAGCGGAGTTGCCCTTGGGAGGTGTCCTGGAATCACCGTGTCAAACAGAGAGAACCGGGTCAAGGCAGTGCTCAATCAACAGTGGCTTCTTGCCAGTCTTATAGGCACCCATGTATGTCAGACAAACTGGGCTCGCCCTACTTGGTTTAGGGCTGAGTAGCCTGACCGGGCAACCTAGCCATTTCCTTTAAGGCCCAGCCCCTCCCTGGCCCAAAAAGCCAGAGGCCAGCATCACCAGAAGGGCAGCCTTCGTCCAAGTGGGAGCATCAGTGGTAGAGCCCCAGACCAGAGCAAGGAGTAGAGACAGGGCCTGCCTTCTGCTTACCAAGGAGGAGCTGGAGCCCAGGTTGGGAGTACCAGGTCTCATGGCACAGCTGACCCAGCATGGGGGCCCCACAGCCCAGCACGCAGGTTTCCACAACAGATGGAATGGTGGGTGAGAACAACCATGGCCCCAACTCTGCCATCAGGCTGCGGTGGTCTGAGCAGGGTGGCCTGGGGAGGGCACCTCCTGGGAGAGGCGGAGAGGGAGGGGAGACACTTTCCTGCCGGAGGACTTGCTGGAGGTGGGCAAAGTCGGGGAACATTCAAAGCCAGTGGGCAAGAGGGGCAGGGGTTGAACCGTTCCCACCCGGTTCACCTGCTGCCTGCCTTAGGGTCATGCCCTATGCAGCTCCCAAGTGGGCTGGCTGCACACACTAGGTGCTCAGTAAGTGTTGCTGTTGAGCCACGTGGCATGTACTAAGACTAGTGAGACCGTGCAGTCCTTCCTTTCTTTAAGGGTGGGCCAAGCATCCAGCATCCATTCATTTAGTCAGCAAGCGTTTATGGAGCACCTAAATGATGTGCGTGCCATGCCCTGCTGAGTTAGGTGGATTCAAAAATCTAAAAATAACATAAAATAAATGGCCCCACTATCCCAAAGCTAGACTCTCTCCAGCACACTCTGGGGAACCTACCTGATCATTTGCCTTAAAACACTTGCATCTAGGGCCTTCTGCCCCACCTCCTCCAGGAAGTCTTCCCAAACACTCAGCCTTGTGTGACTCACAGGACAACATGGGTCACTTCCTCATTGTCCTGGAGACTGGGAGGTGTGTTGGGGTTGGCCCCTGGGAATGGCCTGGCTGTTCAGCCCATTAGGGCTCATCACCAGGTGGGGTGCAGCAACCAGCCTTGCCATGGCCACCCCCCTTTCTAGGTCCCATGGGATGCTTTCCCTTAGTTCCTTGGGGGTCAAGTAGAGGACTGGGGGTGCACAGGCTAGACAGGAGCAAATGGGGAGATGCAAGCTGAGAAGTTAAGTGACCTCAGGAGAAGCCCAGTGAGAGCAGAGGGCCAACCTCCCTGGCCTCTTCTGCTGCCTGAAGGGACAGCATTTCTTCATGTTCCTCTGACCTCAGGCCAGAAAGCTCGCTAGGGCCTGGAGGCGCAGTCCTGTATGCTGACAGGAGGTCATGCTCCGTTTCACACCATTTCTGACAGTCACCACCGCCTCCTCCTCCTCTGCCTGTTGCCTTAGCTAACGCCCGCTGGGCTGTGGAACAGAGAATGCCCCGAGAAGACCCGCACTGAGGGAGCCTCGCAAGCCCTTTCAGTGCACTTTGAAGACCTCATTACGCGGGTGACAGGCTTATCCATACGGTTTAAGCTGCATAGTCGGCTCAGAAAATTCACCTTGACCCTCCCTTCCAGCCTCCAGGCCTTTGCTCTGGCGGCTGCTCTCATTTCTACCCTGCTCAGTCCTACCCATCCTGTCTTGCTCCCCTTGCCCCAGGTAGGGTCCTGAGGTGCCACAGGGCAGGGGTTCTGGAAATGAAAGGAAATCAAGGCTGGCAGTCCTGGGGCCTACTTCCCGTGAGCCCCGGGGTTGTTGCCACAAGTCAGGATACCTCCTCCAGCCATGTGGGTTTGAATCCCCGCCTCACCTGCCCTTGTCACAGCCTAAAATGCTGTGGTTTTCCTGTCAGAAGGGATTTTTTTTTTTTTTCATGATCTCTCTTTTGAACTCAGAGAATGAAGACATGCTGAGGCGTTAGTGGGAGGGAGGCAGGCCTTCGTCCCATCAGGCGTCCTCTGACAGCAGTGCAGCCAGGCCCAGCCTCTGGCACAGAGGCAAGAAGAGCCTGCTGCTGGCAGCTGGGAGGCCAGAGCCTCTGGCCAGCAGCAGGGCAGGGGCAGTGAGGCCCCCGCAGGGGCGTGAGATGACGGGGAGAACATGGAAGGAGGTGTTCACACTCGGAATTTCTTGACTATGATTGAGCCGAGCGTTTCAGGCCGTGCGTCCTGAGAGCCAAGTCAGAAAGGGCAATGAGATGAGTCACACATAAGGATGCTGGTGAGAGATAACAGAGGGTAGAGGCCTGCATGAGGCCCTGTCCTTGCCATGTGACAGAGACACAATAGAAGAGAAGCTTGAGCAGGTCCTGGCAGCAAGAGGGAGGACCTGGGAAGGAGAAAAGCTACGAGATGCCATCTTTTCTGGGTCAGATGGAGCATAGAAAGACTATAAATGCTCCACAAATACTCCACAAGATCAGGGTTTAAGGCCATTCTCCAGGGGTGAGTCTTGGCTAAGCCACCGTGGGCTGCCTCTGGTTCCAGGAGAGGTAAAGACCGCCCTCCCCCCACAGAACCAAGGCCTTCTTGAAAGTCTGGGGCCAAGAAAGAGAGGTGGTGTCCCGGGCCCTGTTGTGTGAATGGAGCTCTGGTGGCCTGAAGGTCCCCGGCACTGGGTACAGGAGGGCTGGGCAGGAAGGACTGCAGCCCAGAGGTGAGCAAGGGGCGGGGGAGGGGAACATCTGGAGTGGTCACAGCCTACAGTCCTGCCTCCCACCCTGGTCCCAGGCAGAATGAGCACCGTCACCCCTGCAGCCCCAATGGGCAGCAAGCCAGGGGACAAATGGGAGCCTAAGGAGAGCATGGGCTTTGTCATCATCGGGACTGACCAGGGTGGAAACAGAGATTGCATGTCACATGGCAGTGCCGTGGACTCACGCAGGGTCTCCCAGCATCCAGGGGTGGGGTAGGGAGAAGGACCAGCTGTCCCAGGAGACTGTGTTCCTTACAGACACTCTGGGCCTGGGAGGGAGGGCCTGGGTCCACAGGCCAAGGAGGGTGAGGCAGGGTAGGTTTGGGATTGAGAAAAGCCTTGGTATTTAGCAAGTGTTGAATTTGTTCCCCCCTAGGGATAAGGGGGAGGGGAACCAGGCCGGAACCAGAAGGAGAATCTTGCTCAGTGGGCTCACAGTTCAGTGGGGGGACACTCAAGGCATCAGCCCAAGGTGACAAGAGGAACAAATGCTCAAAGGGACAGAAGGGGAAGCCTAGCAAAGATGTTGCACAGAGGTAATTAGCATGTGCAAATGCCCTGAGGGGAGAAGGAACTTGACAGAGAGAAGGAACTGGTGGGTGGTCAGGTGGCTAGGTAGCCCAGAAAACCGGGCTACCAGGTGGGGAGTGACGCTAGGGGACAGGAGCTGAAGGGGCAAGGGCTGGGGTGGTGGTAATGAGAGGCGGACAGAGAGGAGACTGAGGAGGTGAAAAAGAAGGCAGTGGAAGGGGAGGGAGAGGGCTGAGAAAGGACGACTCTGGGTTCCTGGTGCCGACAGCCAGGTGCAGGCTGACACCTTCACTGAGTGGGGAGTGGGCTGAGAAGCAAGCTTTGTGCGGGAGCTGAGTCCAGTTTTGGACACTGCATTTGAGGTGTTCCTGAGCTGTGAGATCTAAAAAGAGGTGAAAACCAGGCAGTACATGGGCTGCCCTGAGCTTTGGGGCAGGATGAGGTCCTGAAGGATTTGGGGCCTGAGGGGAGTGGGAGCACGCACTGAGGCTGGAGGGGCTCTCACCATGAATGGAGAGACTGAGGCAGAACATGGATGTGTGGGTTAGCGGAGGGATCGGGGGGAGAGCCCCTGGCAAGGTATCGATTCTGTCAGAAAAGGGTCCTGCCCCTCATCCCCAGGGCAGCTGGGGTCACCCTGGCAGTCCCCCTCTCCTTCCTTTGGTGAGAAGCCAGGGGTTGGCCTTGCCCTCTCACCCGCTGTGTGGCCATGGGTCAGTTTCCTCACCTCGCTGATGCTTGTTTTTCTCATCTGTGAAATGGGGACTGTCTCTGGCAGAGCTGTGAGGATTAAAGAATTTAGGCCAACTATTCTCACATTGGAACAGACATCAGCAGCTCCCCGAGGCCTGTTAAAACCCAGGGAACTGGGCCCCACCCCGGAGTTTCGGCTTCATGATCTGCCTTTCCGACAGGCCCCCAGGTGATGGTCAGGCTGCTCGTCCTGGGTCCACATTTGGAGATCTATTTAGTTTAGGGATGTTGTCCACCCCAGGCCAGACCCCCGCAGTTCTCTTCTAGGCCTGGATCCCTGTGGGTCCTATCAGGTTGCTGAAACCTCAGTTTCCCTAACTGTCCAGTGAGAAGAGGGAGGCCCCCCGAAAGCCTGCCTTGACGCTGCAGAGGGCAGGAGCTCAGAGCTGTTCCGTGCGGGCGTCATGAGGACATACGGCCACCAGGGGGCGGGCGCGCTGCTCCGCGGAGAGGCAGGCAGGGAGCACGAGGGGCGGAGCGCGGAGCCTGAGGCCCCCGACCGCGGCGTGGGGGCTGGGGGGCGTGGGGGCGTGGAGGCGGGTGGGCGGGGGCAGAAGGAACAGGGGTGGGGCGAGTGGGGGATGGGGCGAGCGGGGTGTTCCGGGGGGATCTGGGGGGAGCGGAGGGGGAGGCGGTGGAGGAAGGGGGGCGTGTTGGGGGAGGTGGGAGAGGTGCCTGCCCGCTGCTTCTGTGTGATCCAGCAAGTCTGGCCACTCTCTGGACTCAGTTTCTCTTTCTGCCTTGATTGCGCCTCCTCAAGGCATCCTGGTTGCAGAGGGTGCCCCAATTTATTTTGCCTCCTTGGTTAAGGGTCTGCCAACGCAGGCAGAGAATTTCACTCCAAATATCACCTTAGGGCCAGTCTGCAACCTCTGCGATCCGTCTCTGGGTGCACTCAGAGACTTGGCACCCATGGGCCCACACTGGGGCACGACAGGCCCAGGCATCCCTCACACAGCTGCTGGTGGACACAAGTCGGTCTGTTACGAATGCCCGCAAGGGCGGCAGGGTGGGGGTGGGGGGCCGAGGTGGGGGAAGGGACCCCAGAGAGAACCTCAAGGGAACCCCTAACTGAAAGCAAGACCTGGGGGGTTTCTGATTACTGGGGGCACCCAGTAAGCTCTTAAGCGGGGCAGTATATAGCTCAGGTCATGTTCAGGGACCTGGGGGACCCCCCCACCCAGGACGGGGATGTGCAGATGTGGACCCGGAGGAGGGTGGCACAACAGCAGCCAGGTCCTGACAGAGGTACTTTAGACCTATTAATTAATTTATTCCTCATCACCGTCCTGTTTGTGCTATTATCCCCATTTTACAGAGGGGGAAACCAAGGCACAGAGAGTAAGTCCCTTGCCCAAGGTCGCACAGTGAGTGTGCAGCAGATCCTTGCCTGGACCCAGGCTACCTGGCTCCCGGGTCTGCTTCTGATTCATGTGGGAATGCGGAGGGAGCAGGAGTCCCTGCCCAGGGCCTGCTGCCTTCCCAGGCTGGGATTGCCAGTCACTCTCCTGCTCCATCTGGCGGGGAGCTCACCCCACTGAGTGGTCCCTGCCCCTGAACCCCAGTGACCTGGAGAGAGCCGTTCGCCCCTGTTGGTTGTGTTTCTGACCCAAGGAGATGTTTGCCTCATGGCACCCCATTACCCCTCAGGAGACAGGATTGGGTCCTGGGTGGGCTCCGACACCTTAGCTCATTTGTGGTTCTGGGGGTCAGTCCCCACAGTAGGGCCGGGCCGCTGCATAGAACATAGGAGGCCCAGTTACATGCGAAATTCAGATAAACAACAAACACTTTTTAGATGTAAGTGTGATCCATATATTACATTATATTAAAACACCATTTGTTGTTTGTCTGAAATTCGCATGTACCTGGGTGCCCTGTATTTTTCTTTGCTGTCCAGCAGCCCCACCCCTGGGCGTTCTCTCCCAGGGCCAGCCTTTTCCCTTCTTGCTCTCCGAGGGCCCACATCTCTACTCCAGAACAGCCGCGATGCTGCCTCCTGACTCCTCCTGAGAGGCTCTCTCAGCCACCCCCACTCAGTGCACCCTATTGTATACTCCTCCTGGCTCACGTACTTGGGTACGCCCAGCATCCTGGGTCCGCTCTTGGAAATGTCACCACTGTGTGCCCAGCCATACCAGCCAGGAACAGGGACAGTTTCTCACTGTCCTCCCCCACACGTCCTGTTCTTCCTGCCCCACGTCTCTCTCCTCTGGTACCCCTGCCTGGCTTGCCTCTCCCTTCCAGCTTCTTCCAAACACCCTCCAGGCCACTTGCCTAAAGCCAGGTCTGTACCCTGCGTTGTCCAGCTTCAGCTCGTCCTGATGGACTGGGTGAGGGAGGGAGAGTTCTGAAAACACAAAGCCAGGAGCATTGCGCCACAGCTAGGAGGTGTGATAGCTTTACCATTCCAAAAGAGGAACTCTGCCTTCCAGAAATCCCAGCTTGCTTCTGAGCGGTGGTCATGTCTGGGTCTGGATCAGTGTGTGTATGAGTGACCTAGAGCCTTCCCACCAAATGAAAAGTCCCTGGGCTGGGGGTGGGGCGCTTGCGTCCTGTCATGCCCTCCTCCCGCTGACCCTGGCCTTTCTGTTTTGCAGCTCCTTGAGGGCCTCCTTTGACTCCCTGAAGCAGCGTAAGTTCCGACTGTCCCCAACCCCAGGCTGCAGAGTGACAGGACCTTCTGGGAACAGCCATGTCCCCATAGGTGGAGGTAGATAGGTGCTAGTTGGGGGTGGGGGGCGGGGAGGAGGGCGGTGCTCAGGCTGCGCACAGGGCCCTAAGGCTAGTGGAGGATCTGGGGGGTGTGGGGCCGGTCTGGGCAGAAGTAAGTATGTGCGTGGTTGAAGCTCCTCACCCCCGTGCTCTGCCCCCAGAGATGGAGAATGTGGGCAGCTCCCACATCCAGCTGGCCCTGGCCCTGCGCGAGGAGCTGCGGAGCCTTGAGGAGTTCCGTGAGAGGCAGAAGGAGCAGAGGAAGAAGGTGAGGGTGGTGCTCGGGGGTGGGGCATCCTCACTGAGAAGGTTGTGGGGGATGGTCCCTCCAGACAGAGCCCAGGGAGGGTGGGAGACTCACTCCAGGCTTGGGGATGAGAGTGACTTGATGGTGAGAGGATGGCTGTGCGCTGAGACGGGGCCCTGGAATCAGGGCCCAGCATGCAGGCCTGAGAGCCCCACTGGGGGTCTTCCCCTGAGCTGTCTCATGCCAGGGAGAGGGAAAGGCATGGGTCTTCTTGATTATCCTCCTACAAGAGACTGTGGAGGATCACTGACCGTTTGGGGGTATCCAAAGGCGGTAGCCTGATTGGGGGAGTCGCCAGAAACTGGTCCTCAGCCCAAGGGTCAGGGCTGTTTGAGCAGGAGAAAGGCAGACTTGGCGGCTGGCCTTCGCAGCTGTTCTGCCACGCTGCCAGCCTGAGAGGGGCAGACAGAGCCTGTGGGGGGCTGCCAGGCCTTCCCTGGCATCCACAGGTACTTCTCACCTGTGGATGGGGCGTGGCTGTCCCTGCGCAGAGGATCTACATGGGAAGGAAGTAAGGTCCCCATCATGGGAGGTATGCAAGCAGAGTCTGGAGGTTCTTTGTCAGGGAAGCTACAGGGGTAGGGTGGGGGCGGGCTTGGTGATCTCAGTGTCCCAGGGCCCTTTCCCAGGCCTGAGACTCTCTGAGTGGCTGAGCACTTGGCTGCTGGGAAGGCAGCTGGGTCCACGTGCGCACTCTCTCAATGTGATGAGGGCGACGCCCCAGGCAGGGTGGGAGAGGCCAGCACACAGAAACCCTTCTCGCTTGGAGGTGAAGGATCACTGCAGACTCTCCAGAGAACCGAGAAATGGAGAAGTCCACACAACTGAGCTGTGAGGGGAAAGGCTTGCCTGCTGTCGGCTGGAGCCAGGCTGGGCCTGGGTGTCCTGGGCAAGCTCTTCTCCTTTTGTGCCTCAAGTTTCCCTCCTGCAGGCTTTGGGGACCCAGCCCTGGTCCAGCCACCCACCCCCTCGGTCTTCTCAGATAGGCTCCGGCTCTGATGAGTGGCTCTGACCACAGAAATCTAGTGTGGCTGCCCTCCCTGCCCACCCAGCCAGCCACCTTGGGGCCTCGGGCTTTCAGGATTCTAAATTTGGGTCCCTGAGCAGACAGCTGGTCTCCGAAGCCAGCCCCAGAGGCCAGCTCCACCTCGAGGTGCTGTAGCAGGTGGCCTCTCTGAAGCTGGGGCTTGTCTGCAGGGTGCAGAGCACCCGCTGAGGCAGCGAGGCCCTAGACTGCCTATTTTGAGTTCTCCTGGGGCCAGAGGGGGTGTTTCAGAGAGACGCCCTCCCCAGAGCGGCCGGGGCCCCCCCAGTGAAGAACTGTGGGGTAGTCTGCAGGAACACAGCCTGGGCTCATGTGTATGCACCCGTGTGCCTATGAACTTGTGTGTGTGAGGGGGAGGAGGGAGCGGGGGGGGCCCGGCACACGTGTGTGCCTGCCTGTGAGCAGCTGCGTGTGTCTCGTGTGTGTGTGCCTGTATCTCTGTGACCTGCTGGCTTGCCAGAGGGCTCCCTGTCAGCCCTGGCCCCACTGAGACCCGAGGCAGAGCCAGCCCCGGTCCTCCTTACACCCCGATCTCTGTCACAGCTCCTTTCAGTCTCGGCCTGAACAAGGAGCCTGAGAGGGGAGGTCAGGGTGCACTGGCCTTGTGTGTACGCCTTGTGTGCCCACAGGCGGCAGAAGTTTGGTGGCAGGGGTGTGTGTTCCCCTGTGTGAACAGGCCCATGGCTGTGCACAGGGACGTGCAAGAGTATGCTTGTGTGTCCTTGGGTGTGGTGTGTGGACGTTCTGTGAATGCGCACATGAAGGCCTACATGTGCAAGTGTGTGCAGTGGGGACACTGGGGACCTGTTAGTGTGTACTTCTGTGTGTGTCATGTGGAGCTTGGCATGCGTGTGCCAGAGTATGTACACAGTGAGGCAGAACACAGTGTACAGAAGCCACGAGGGGGGTCTCTTTAAGTGTGTGTGTCTGTGTGCGTGCATGCGTGCGTGTGTGCAGGGTGGGTACTCCAGGGACAGAGACCAAGTCTTGGCTGGAGTCTGAAGCAAAAAGTCATGATGGACACATCCTGTCCTGGGCTCTAGTTTTCTGTCCTGAACAGAGATTGAGAAAGAGTGGGGCGCGGGAGAGAGGACTTCTTGTCACTGTCCCCTTCAGAGCCAGGAGGGAATGCTGTGCCTCATCCCGGAGCCAGTCCATCCTCTTGGCCTAGGGGAGCATCCGGGTGCCACAGCGCCTCTGCTCAGAGCCCCATGTCCCCCACAGTACGAGGCTGTCATGGACCGGGTCCAGAAGAGCAAGCTGTCGCTCTACAAGAAGGCCATGGATGTGAGTGTGAGGGTGTTGGGCCTGGAGGCGTGGGGGACTTATGGTGCAGACCCCAGGAGCCCTGAGCTGGGTCCCTGGGACGGGGCTAGCCTCTGACCACCTGTCCAACAACACACGCCATGGCCTGTTGGGTGCTCCGGGATGCACAGGGAACCCAGGGCCCACGTGGCTAGGCCCAGGCCCTGCCCTTGGGGGGCTCCTGACTGAGGAGCAGGCAGTCAGTCCCAGACAGTGGCCCACAGGATGATCTATGCTGTCAGTTGGGGACTCGGGTGGAGGGACAAGAGACTGCTGAGCTGTGTCCCCTGGGACTCCAGCTGAGAGGGAGCAAAGGGGTTCTGCAAGAGGGGACAGCACAGGCACAGGCCAGCATCATGAGGATGCATGGCATTTGCGGGGACCATGTCTCTAAACAGGATGCGGCCATGGGCAGGGCCAGAGTCCCCAGGGGGGCAGGGCCTGGGAATAAAACTCCCTTCTCCATCTCCCTTCTGGACCCCCAGACCCCTGTTCCTGGTGAGGAGGCCCCCACTCCACCCACAGGCCCCCGACAGGGAGAAGGGAGGCTGGGTTCAGGGACCCTCACTGTGGGCGCCCCTGCAGTCACACTTCTCCACCCCCTCCCACCCAGTCCAAGAAGTCATATGAGCAGAAGTGCCGGGACGCTGATGATGCCGAGCAGGCCTTCGAACGCATTAGCACCAATGGCCCCCAGAAGCAGGTGGAGAAGGTGCGTGGGGCCACTGAGGCCGTATGGTGTCACCCATACAGGGCTGGAACAGGGCGGGGAGGGAAGGAGGTGCCGTAGACACCCCAAGAAAGGTCTGCAGCTGGGATATCTGCTCACTCCTCTCTGAACCTCCATCTCCTCATCTGCGAAAGGGGTTTCCTGGAGTCTCAGGGCATGGACAGGCATGGCCAGCTTAACTCTCACATAAGCCATGGAGAGGGGCTCAGGAGACCCATGTCACAGAGGGGAAACAGGCCCTGAGACAGTGAATGACTTGTCCAAGGTCTCAGAGCCAGGAAGCAGTGGAGAAAGGATGCACACCCAGGTCATCAAGTGCCCCAGATCTTGACTGCTCTGGCCTCCGGACCAGGGTGGGCTGCCAGAGATACCAGGGCCCAAGAGCGCATTTCGCCCATTGCACAGACAGGAAAGCTGAGGCCCAGAAAGAGCAGGGGCCTGAGGGTGAGTTAGGGGCAGCAAGTCGAGGGCAGAGCCCAAGCCCCAGCCAGCAGGGTCAGCAGTGGCCAGGTGGAGCGGTGGGACCTGCCCATCCACGTTTCTCCCTCAGGTCTTCACGTCCAGTTGTCGCACGTGTAGGCGTGAGCTACGTGCTTCTGTTTTTATTTTTTTGTATTGGACCTTTTGTGATTGTGGTCCTCTGTGGGGTGAGGCTGAAGTTAATGGTGGGATGTGCCCACAGTTGGCTGCTGAGTGTCCTCTTGGGTGGCTCAGGAAGGCTGGGACAGAAGCCCTTCAGAGCCCCCCACCCCCAGGGAGGCTGGGGCCAGCTCAGCTCTGCTTTCCCTCTCTCTCTTCAGAGCCAGAACAAGGCCAAGCAGTGCAAGGACTCAGCCATGGAGGCAGGTATGCGGCCCTGCTCGCTTCCTCTGACCTGGGAGGGTGGTCAGACAGGCCTGCCCCCGCCCCCCGGCACTCTTTCCTCGCCCTGGGGACGCACACGGACACATGACTCCACAGAGGCACACGCTCACCACTCTCATATAATCATGCGAGTAAAATAAAGACATCCATGTTCTTGGGGCCGTGTGTGTTTCAACTACTCTGCTTAACAACCCTATGAGGTGGCTGCTATTGCTCTCTCCCTTTTAAGTTTTTAACAAGCATAGTTGGCGTATGATGTTGTATTAATTTCAGATGTACAACATAGTGAATCGACAATCATAAGCATTAGGTAGAGCTCACCATGATCTATGTGGTTGCCACCTGTCACCGTGCAGTGTTATTACAACGTTACTGACTCTGTTCCCTAGGCTATACTTTTCATCCCTGTGATTCATGTAATTTATTAATGGAAGTTTATAGCTCTTCATCCTCTTCCCCTATTTTGTTCGTCCTCCTAGCCCCTTGCCTTCCAGCAACCACTAGTTCTCTATTCTTATGATTCTGTTTCTGTTTTTTGTTGTTTCTTGTTTTAAATTTCACACATAAAGTAAAATCATACGGCAGTTCTCTTTCTCTGTCTGATTTATTTCCCTTGACATCATGCCTTCTAGATTCATCCATGTTGTCATGAATGGCAAGATTTCGTTCCCTTTTATGGCTGAATAGTATTCTGTTGTGTATATATACCACTTCTTTATCCATTCATCAGTTGACGGACACTCAGGCTGCTTCCGCATCTTGGCTATTGTAAATAATGCTGGAATTAACATAGGGGTGCATGTATCTTTTCCAATTAGTGTTTTCATTTTCTTCAAGTAAATAGCCAGAAGTAGAATTCCTGGATTGTATGATAGTTCTGTTTTTAATTTTTTGAGGAATCCCTGTACTATTTCCCATAGAATTGTACCAGCTTGCATTGCCACCAATAGTCCAAGAGGGTTCCCTTTCCTCCACGTCTTCACCAGCACTGGTTGTTTCTTGTCTTTTTGATCCTAGCCATTTTGACTAACATAAGGTGATATCTCACTGGTTTTTATTTGCATTTCCCTGACGATGAGTGATATTGTGCATCTTTTCACATGTCTATTTGTCATCTGTATGTCATTTTTGGAAAAGTCAGGTCTTCTGCCCACTTTTTAAATCAGATTGGGTCCCCCCCGCCTCTACCACCAAGATTTATTTATTTACTTTAGAGAGGGAAAGAGAATGCATGGCGGGGGGCATCAGGAGATGGAGAGAGAAACTCAAGCAGACTCTATGCTAAGCACAGAACCCAACGTGGGGCTTGATCCCACGACCCTAAGGTCATGACCCAAGCTGAAAACCACAGTCAGACACTAAACCGACTGTGCCACCCAGGTGTCCCCGGGTTGGTTGTTTTTTTTTTTTTTTTTAATGTAGAGTTGTATGAGTTCTTTATATATTTTTAATATTGTCCTTTGCCCATTCAGTTGGTTGTCTTTTCATTTTGTGGACGGTTTCCTTTGCTGTGCAAAAGTTTTTTAGTTTGATGTAGTTCCAATTGTTTACTTTTGCTTTTGTTTCCCTTCACTGAAGAAACAGATGCAGAAAAACATTGCTAAGGCTGACATCCAAGAGTTTACTGCCAAGGTTTTCTTGTAGGACTTTTATGGTTTTGGTTTCACATTTAGGTTTTAATCCATTTTAGCTTATTTTTGTATATGGTATAAGGAAGTCATCTGGTTTCGTTCTTTTGCATGCAGCTCTCCCGTTTTCCCAGTGCCGTTCGTTGAAGAGCCTGTCTTTTCCCCATTGTATATTCTTGCCTCCTTGTCATAGATTAATTGACCATATAAGCAGGCGTTTATTTCTGGGCTCTCTATTCTGTTCCACTGACCTATGGATCTGTTTATGTGCCAGTACATGTTTTGATTAGTATAGCTTCGTAGTATAGTTTGAAATCTGTGATTGTGATACCTCCAGCTTTGCTCTTCTTTCTCAAGATTGTTTTGGCTGTTCAGGGTCTTTTGTGGTTCCATACAAATTGTAGAATTTGTTCTAGTTCTGTGAAAAATGTTGTTGGTGTTTTGATAGGGATTGTACTGAATCTGTAAATTTGTGTAGTGTGGACATTGTAACAATATTAAATTTTCTAATCCATGAACATGGTATATCTTTCCATTTATTTGTGTTGTCTTCAATTTCTTTCATTAAGGCCTTCGTTTTCAGAGTATAGATCTTTCATTTCCTTGATTAAATTTATTCCTAGGTATTTTATTCTTTTTGGTGCAATTATAAATGGGATTGTTTTCTTAATTTCTCTTTCCACTAGTTCATTATTGGTGTACAGAATCACAACAGGCTTCTGTATATTGATTTTGCATCCTGCAACTTTACTGAGTTCATTTATTAGTTCTAATAGTTTTTTGGTGGAAGCTTTAGAGCTTTCTATATATAGTCTCATGTTATCTGTGAACAGTGACAGTTTTACTTCTTTCTTAGCAAATTGCATATTTTTTTTCCTTTTCTGATTGCTGAATAAATATGGTGAGAACGGATATCCTTGTTTTACTCCGGATCGTAGAGGAAAAACTTTCAACTTTTCACTGTTAGCCGTGGATCAGGTCATATGATGGCCTTCATTATGTTGAAATATGTTCCCTCTAAACCCATTTGTTAAGAGTTTTTATCAGGAATGGATGTTGAGTTTTGTCAAATGGTTTTCCTGCATCTGTTTGTTTTTTTTCTAGTAGTCTCTTATAATTCTTTGTTTTTGCAGTGTCAGTTGTAACTATTCTTTCATTTCTGATTTTGAGTCCTCTTTCTTTCTTGACAAATCTGGCTAAAAGTTTATCAATCTTGTTTCTTTTCAAAGAGCTTTATTGTTCTATTAATCTGATCTTTTTTTTTTTTGGTCTATATTTCATTTATTTCCACTCTAATCTTTATTATTTCCTTCCTTCTACTAACTTTGGGCTTTGTTCTTTTTTTAGGTCCTTTAGATGTAAAATAAATTGTTCATTTGAGGTTTTTCTTGTTTTGTGAGGTAGGCCTGTATTGGTATAAACTTCCCTCTTATAATTGCTTTGGTCACCTCTCAGAGATTCTGTAATGTTGCGTTTCCATTTTCATTCATCTCCAAGTATTTTTTGGTTTCCTTTTTGTATTCTTCGTTGACCCATTGGCTGTTTAGTAGCATGCTGTTTAGCTTCCATGCATTTGTGGGGTTTGTTTTTTTTTTTCAGTTTTCCCCTTGTAATTGATTTCTAGTTTCATACTGTGATCAGAAAAGATGCTTGATAGTATTTTAATTTTCTTAAATTTACTGAGCCTGGTTTTGTGGCCCAACATGTCACCCACCTGGGAGAGTATTCCATGTGCACTTAAAAAGAATATGTATTCTACTGTTTGGGGATGGAATCTTCTGTATGTATCTTAAGTTCATATGCTCTAAAGTGTCATTCAAAGACATCATTTCCTTATTGATTTTCTGTCTGGATCATCTATCCATTGATGTAAGTGGAGTTGGTCTCCTAATATTGTTGTTAATTCTGTCAGTTTCTCCCTTTGTGTTTGTCACTATTTGCTTTGTATATTTAGGTGTCCCTATGTTGGGTGCGTGGATATTTACAATTGTTATATCCTCTTGTTGGATTGATACCTTTATCTATGTAATGCCCATCTTTGTCTCATTACAATCTTTTTGAAAAATCTGTTTGTCTGATGTAAGTATTCCTACCCCAGTTTTGTTATTGTTGATGCTTCCATTTGCATGGACTATCTTTTTCCATTCCTTCACTTTCACTCTGTATGTGTCTCTGGGTCTGAAGTGAGTCTCTTATAGGCAGTATTTGGATGGGTCTTATTTTTTAAAAAAAAAGATTTTATTTATTTGAGAAAGAGAGAGCAAGACCAGGGGAGAAACAGAGGGAGAGGGACAAGTAGACTCCAGGATGAGTATGGAGCCTGATACAGGACTTGATCCCATGAGACTGAGATCATGACCTGAGCTGAAATCAAGAATCAAATGTTCAACCAAGTGAGGCACCAGGCACCCCTGGATAGGTGTTATTTTTTATCCATTGAGTTACCCTATGTCTTTTAATTCAAGCATTTTGTACATTTATATCTAAAGTTACTACTGATAGGTATGTATTTATTGGCATTTTGTTAACTGTCTTCTGGTTGTTTTTATAGTTCTTCTCTTGCTCTCTTCCCTTGTGACTTGATAACTTTAGTGTTACACCTGGTTTCCTTTCTCTTTTTTGTGTATCTATTATAGGTTTTGGGTTTGTGGTTATTATGAGATTTATATGTGACATTCTATGTATATAGCAGTTTATTTTATGTTGATGGTCACTTAAGTTCCAACATGTTCTAAAATCACTGCAATTTTTACTCCTCCCTCTACATTTTATGTATGTCATAGTTTACATCTTTTTATTTTCCATATTACTTGATTACTTTTTGTAGATATAATTGATTTTACTACTTGTTTCTTTAAACCTTCATACTGGCTTGATAAGTGATTTATTATTTTTACAATATGTTTGCTTTTACTAGTGACATTTCTTCCCTTTCACTTTCCCTTCCCTCCCCTTTCACTTTCTTGCCTTTTCTGTTACATTTAAGGAAATCCCTTTAACATTTCTTGTAAGGTCAGTTTAATGATGAACTCCTTTAACTTTTCTTTGAATGATAATGTTGCTAAGTAGAATGTTCTTTATTTTTTTTTTAAGATTTTATTTATTTATTTGACAGACAGAGGTCACAAGTAGACAGAGAGGCAGGCAGAGAGAGAGGAAGGGAAACAGGCTCCCTGCTGAGCAGAGAACCCGATGTGGGGCTGGATCCCAGGACTCTGGAATAAGACCTGAGCCGAAGGCAGAGGCTTTAACCCACTGAGCCACCCAGGCGCCCCTAAGTAGAATATTCTTGATTTTAGGTTTATAAATTTATTTTTAAAGTAATCTCTACATCTGGGATGCCTGGGTCATTTAATCATTAAGCATCTGCCTTTGGCTCAGTCATGATCCCAGGGTCCTGGGATTGAGCCCCATGCCGGGCTCCCTGCTCTGCGGGAAGCCTGCTTCTCCCTCTCCCGCTCCCCCTGCTTGTATTTCCTCTCTCGCCGTGTCTCTGTCTGTCAAATAAATAAATAAAATCTTAAAAAAACAAAAAAAGTAATCTCTTCATCCAATGTGGAGCTCAAACTCACAACCCCAAGATCAAGTCACACACTCCCACCAACTGAGCCAGTTAGACATCCCTTAAGTTGTTTTTTTCTTCTTTTCTGTCAGCATTTCATTCATATCACACCACTATCTTCTGGCCTGCAAAGTTTCTGCTGAAAAATCAGCTAGCAGCTTTATGGTGTCTTTTATATATAACTAGTTGCTTCTCTCTTGCTGCTTTTAAGATTTCTTAGCTTTAATTTTTGACCTCATAATGATTATTTGTTTTGGTGTGGTCCTCTTTGGATTTGTCTTGTTTTGTTTGGGGCTTTCTGAGATTACTGGACCTTGGAAGTCTGGACCCAGATGTCCGTTCCCTTCCCCAAGTTTGGGATGTTTTCAGCTATTATTTCTTCAAGTAAGTTTTCTGCCCCCTTTTCTCTTTACCTTCTGGGACCCCTAAAATGCAAATTTTAGTACACCTGATGTCCCTTAACCTATGCTCATTTTTAAAATTCTTTTTTCTTCTTGCTATGTATCTTGGATATTTTCTACTACCCTATCTTCCTGGTCACTGATCTGTTCTTCTACATCCTCTAATCAGCTGTGGATTTCCTCTAGTGTATTTTTTTAAAAGATTTTATTTATTTATTTGACATAGAAAGAGAGAGATCACAAGTAGGCAGAGAAGCCGGCAGAGAAAGAGGGGTAAGCAGGCTCCCTGCTGAGCAGAGAGCCCAATGCAGGGCTCGATCCCAGGACCCTGAGATCATGACCTGAGCTGAAGGCACAGGCTTAACCCTCTGAGCCACCCAGGTGCTAAAAATACACTAGAGTGTATTTTTCATTTCAGTTATTAAATTCTTCAGCTCTGCTTGGTTCTTTTTTTATATTTTCTGTATCTTTGTTGAAGTTCTAAGTTCATCTACTCTTCTCTCAAGTCTGGTGAGCATTTTTATGACTGTTACTTTGAACTCTTTACCAGGAGATTGTTTATGTTTTGTTTTCTTTTTTTGAGGTTTTGTTTTATTCTTTCATTTGGAACATATTCTTCTTCTATGTTTGTTTCTATGTATTAGGTAGGTCAGTTATGAATCCTGGACTTGAAAGTAGTGGTCTTATGTAGAAGTTTTCCTGTGGGGCGCAATAGCACAATCCTTCCTGTTCACTAGAACCAGGACTCCAGAGGTATCACCTGTGTGGGCTACATATATCCTCCTGTTGTGACTTGGCCTTGACTGCTGCAGGCTTGCTGGTGGGGAGGGCCAGTCACCGACCACCATGGCTAGCTGACAGGTTTGGCTGCAGCTGTTGCAGGTGTGCTAGTGGGTAAGGTTAGCTCCTAGTGGCTTGGCCACACTGTAGCATCCCCCTTTTTAACAGATGAGGAAATTGACACACAGAGAGGTAAAGTAATTTACCTAAGGTCACACAGCCAAGAAATGGTGGTGATTGCATTTCAGCCCAGGCTCTCTGGCTCCAGAGCCCAGGACTTTCACAGCCCTGCCATCACGGGAGACAGACACACTCACCTCACACAGTCTCCTCTAGATCTCTTTCTCTTCTATTTTTCACCTGAGGCCAGAACCCCTCCCCCCAACACCCTTTGTCTCTGTTGGCACACCTCCTAGTCCAGAGAGCTCACCCCCCCTCTCCCTGGAAATGCTCTCCTTTCTGCTCTGCCTCCCCCAGGACCCAGCTTTTCCCTTGGCTGGCAGATGGGTGTCCCTCAGATTTCTGGGAATGGAGGTCATGGCCAAACCTGATGGGTTCCATCCCCGCAGCTCCCATGCTCCTACCTCCTTCAGTGCTGCCTTCTCCAGGCCTCACTTTCCCATCTACAAAGGGTGAGGAGGTGGGACCCAGGGATGGCAAGAGGCCTGAACTCTGATCTTGAGGGATGGGCTCGACTGCAGCACTGGGCAGCTCAGAGCACAGTGGGAAGTGAAGAGTCACCTTCAAAAGACCAGTACCAGAATAGGTGGCCATAACAGGCATTCAGATGAGGCACCACAAGCCAGGGCAGGTCTGTGGGAGGAGGGGGCACTCCAAGGATCTGGAGGGCACTCTGTACACACAGGGGCACTGTAGGAGCAAAGGGGTAGGGGTCGGGGAGTGTGCCTGGGCCTTGGCCTCCTTGAGAACCACCTGTGCTTCCAGAGCGAGTGTACAAGCAGAACATTGAGCAGTTGGAGAAGGTGCGGGGTGAGTGGGAGCAGGAGCACCGGACCACCTGTGAGGTAAGTGACCTCGGGCATGGAGCCTGTTTCCCCAGCTGCAAAATGGGAAAGATGTTCATTCCTCCAGCTGCTTCATGGGGGGAAAGCAAGGCAGTGGTGGGAGGAAGGCCTCATTCCCTCATTCACCCATCTACTCTCTTCCCAGGCCCTGTGCTGGGTCCATGTCTCTGGGAACTCACCATCTTGCTTTGTGCCCTGCCCTTTTGTTATAGGCAGGCATCCCTCCCCCTTTTTTGCTGAAGGCAAAACTGAGGCTCAGACAAAACTCATAGCTTCTCTGGGTCCTGTTGGTAGACAAGGCCTGGGACACAGGCTTCAGGGCTCCGGGTCTAGTGCTCCCCTTACAACACTCCCCAGGACTTTTTCCAGTGTGTGGTGGAGCCTGGAGGGTGGGTGAGGGCAGGAACCAGAAGCCTCAGGCTTCTGAGGTGGGGATGGGGATCCCTCAAGAAGGATGTTTCCTTTGGACTTGGCTTTCAGCAGAGCAGGATGTAAGCTAGTCAGCACCAGCTGGGTCGAGCAGGGCCCAGTCTGGCCTGGCCCTAAAGCCCTTCCTCACTTCTCACTTCCCTCCCGCCTCCACCTCCCAGGCCTTCCAGCTGCAAGAGTCTGACCGACTGACCATCCTTCGCAACGCCATGTGGGTGCACTGCAACCAGCTGTCCTTGCAGTGTGTCAAGGATGATGAGGTGGGGGTGGGGGGGCGTGGGGAGGGAGGGGCAGGGAGTAAGCCGGGGGTAGGGTTACTAGGGAGGGCAGCCTGCAGACAGCAGCATGCCTGGGTCCATCTGAGTCCATCAACAAGTACTCAGGGTCCCAAGGACAGAGGCTCGGTACAGGGCCCCGGCTTCCCTACCTGGAAGGCTGCTTCAGGGGTTGCCTGGGCATCTGCCTCCTTGCTTACCCTGCTCCATGGTCCTGGCTCTGCTCTCAGGGCTGCAGAGTGCCTGTTCCCCCTGTTGGGGTCAGGGAGGCCAGTGGACACTGCCTTTCAGAGATTTGCAGAGGCTGGAAGACCCTGGGCAGCTTACTCCACCTGGTGCTTGCAGGAGTCCCTCCTTGGCCCCCAGTCCCTGTGGGGTGTCCTGGTTCCCCTTACTGCACTCTACATGCCAGGAGTGTCAGGGGGGTTCCCCCAGGAAAGAGGGGCTGCCACTTCCACACCGGGGGCTCTGACCTCTGTTAATACAGCCTGAGAGCCATGAGCTCTCTTCTGAGGTAGTTGGGACTCCCTGATGCGCATTGCTGTTCCTTGCCTGACCCCTTCTGCCCATGGACTGCGGGGTTTGGAGTTTTCCCCCCTGAAAATGACTTGAGCCCACCTGGTGGCCTCCTAAAGAAGGAGTGTGGGCTTTGTATCCTGTCAAATGAAATCCAGTCTGGCTGCACTGAATTCTTGCTCTGGGACCTTGGGCAAGACACTTGCCTTGTTTCCTTGTCTGTGAAGTGGGGAAAGCGGTGTCTACTTCTGAGGGCAGAAGAGAGGGACACCCCTCGCACGGGACCTTGTGCACAGCTAGTGTTTAGGAACCAGGAGAAGCTGGCAGCCAGGGCTCTGACCCCTCATGCCATGGTGCCTAAATACAGGCACTGAGCTGTGCACACAAGGCCCGAGAGGAGGCTGGTGGGATGGGGGTCCCTGGCCAGAGTTCAGGCGCACTGAGGAGCAGGACTTGGACGAGGGTGGGCATCAAAGACCCTCAGCATCTGCTCTTCCCCAACCCCAGCTCTACGAGGAGGTGCGGGTGACACTAGAAGGCTGCAGCGTGGAAGCCGACATCGATGGCTTCATCCAAGCCAAGAGCACAGGCACTGAGCCCCCAGGTGAGGCCCAGCCCGCAGGCAGCACAGCCGCTGGGGCCAGCCCCACCTGTCCCAAGGATGCCTGGCCCCCAGCTGAGCCTCCCCTGCAGGGACAAGATAGGGCAGCTCACAGCTCACTTCTGGGTGAAGAAGACTTGGCAGACCCAGAGGAGGGGTCAGGGACGATGCAGGCCCCTGGCTGGGTTCCTTGCCTGCCGCAACACTCAGAAGGGGGAGTAGGGCTGGGGATCCCTCTTAAAACCTCTTTGGTTCCATGTCTCATAGAAGAGAGAGAGGCCCCTTCCCCTGCCTGGAGGCAGCCTTGGGCCAGAATGGGAAAGTGGGGCCTCAGTCTGGGTCTCTGGATGGGGACAAGTTGCAGTATCAGGTGGCACAGGTCCTGCCTGCCCTGTCCTCGGCCACCGTGGGCCTCACCAGCTTGCTGCCCACAGCTCCTGTGCCCTACCAGAACTACTATGATCGGGAGGTCACCCCGTCGTCGGGCAGCCCTGGCGTCCAACCATCCTGCGGCATGATAAAGAGGTGAGGAGCCTGATGGGGCTGGGGAAGCATCAGGAAGAGGGTCTAGCCTTCCCACCTGCAAGTGGCTCTTCCACGTGCATTTATTGAGCTCCTGCTGTGGACCTGGTGCTGTGTTAGGTCTTGGGCACTCTGGGGACAAGACAGACTCAATGTGGCTCATGATACCTACAGCCCAAGGGGTCCCAGACATTAAGCAAATAATCACAGCCCACTACTCACCATTGACTGTGCTTGGAGCTCCAGGGAGGCCCCAGGCTGGCTTGCATGTCCCTCGGGCCCAGCTGCTATCCTGGGTTGGTGCCCTGGACAGTCACGCTGCAGTGGTGACACTCTCCAGCTGGGGCAGGACCAGGGCACAGGAGCAGGGCCGAGATTCTTGGGAGAGTTCCCTGGGCTTCTCAGGGCCTCTTCTCTGGCCTGGCTGCAGAGGGCCCTCGTACATGTGTCACTGTGTCACCTGCACAAGTCACTTGCTTTCTCTAGATCCGGAGCCCCTGAGTTGTTTGTGTCAGACTCAGAACCTAAGGGCTCTCTTGGTTCAGGCCTGGCGGGTACAACGGTGACAGCCCACTGAGAGCACTACAGCCTTCTCAGGGAGCCCTCCAGCAGCCAGATTCCTGAGGGGGCTGTGTGCCCTGTCGCTGGGGATCTGAGAGCATCTGTGGGTTTTATGTGTACCTGCGCCCCACTCCCACTCTGAGGCCCCTGTGATGTCCTCTCTCCGTCCAGCCTCACGCAGAGAAGGCCCAGGCTGCAGGTGGTGGGGAAGGATGAGGATGGGCTGATGGGTCCCCCAGCCCTCGGAGGACAGCTTTCTCCTGAGGCCTCAGGAACCCTGGAGCCTCCCCTGGAGGCCGCCTCTGGAGGCAGAGGTCAACCACCCGTGCTCAACAGGAAGCCCAGCGTGCCCCTCCAGGAACTGTGAGGAGCCAATGACCCCAGGAGGAGGGCAGCCCCCGCCCCACCATCTTACCTGGTGGAATCGTGGGGGACTTGGGCCTCCCTGCAGCCCTGGGGAGAACCTGGAGCTCAACACAGATGGTCATTTAAATGACCGGATGGAAGAGCTCATCTGGGCGGTGTTGAGAAAGGGGTGCCGTCCTGAGGACGACAGAGAGGGACACCCAACCGGGTGGAGGGGGCCTGGCCCCTGGCAGGATGGGCAGGGGCCACTACAGGGGCCAGCTAGAAGCCAGGCTCAGCGGGGGAGGGGTGTGCAGCAGCCGGGAAGTGCCTAAAGGAACTGGTGTCATGGGGTTAGATAATTCTAGAGAAACGGGCAGTCGGGGGGGCCCACGATCTCCTCCCAGTCACAGGCCTGCTGGCTTTTACCCTGACTCAGTGGCCCAAGGGGCAGGACTATGCCACTGCTGTTGCAGCTGCCTGGCCTGGGGCCCACACGCGCCTGTCCCTGTGTCTCCATCCTGGGCATGTGTGTCCACTTCCAGGCCCGGGGCTCATTTGTGAGGGTGGGATCACTGAGTGTCCCCACCTGTGGGAAAAGGCCCTTTGTGCCCCAGGTAGCACTCCAGGACAGTCTCCCACAGTAGCGAGCCACACTCAGGGCCCCTTGGGGTCTGGCCTGGTCCCTATTCTAGTCTTGTCCCCGACACCCCCAGATGGGCCCACTTCGCAAACTCCTCCACCCATGCGGAGCTCCCCCTGCACTGCTGCTGCTCACTGGCCAACACTTGTGCCATCTCCCTGGTAAAGCTCTTTCAGGACTTGGCTCGACCCCACCCGGAAGCCTTTCCTGAAGCTGGGAATAGCATCAGCCTCGACTTATGTAGCCCTCAGCACTGCCTGCTTCATGGGGTAGCCACATCTGCCTCCCCACCGGTGCACGGAGTGTCTGCTTCTTGCTTGTTCCGTTCTTTTATTCAACAAAACTTCATGACTCCCGCTCAGCCCAGGCCTGAGCCAGGCACAGGGGAAGGGGTGAATTACCCTGGCACTGCCTCATGTGGACACTGGAGTCCCTAGGTTGCACGGTCAGGGAGTAGTAGCTGGGCTGGCCGGGTCACGGTGAAGTGCAGGGAGTTAGGATTGGCTGGGTCCAGGCAGGAGAAGGTCCAAGGGGGGCACGAGTGGGCTGAACTCTGAGGGGACCACCCTTGGGGGAGCCCTCTGGCCTGAGGGGCACTCCATATTGCTCTGTTCCTGGGGGCCAGATGGCCCTAGCCCTGAAGCTTTGCAGGCCCCCTGCCTCATCCCCCTCCCTCCAGGGCCTACCCGCTTTCCTTCTTGTCCCCAGGTTCTCTGGGCTGCTGCATGGAAGTCCCAAGACTATATCACTGGCAGCTTCTGCAGGTGACTGGGGGTGACATGGGGGCTGCTGAACAACTAACCCCAGGGGAAAGGAGAAGACTCCTTATGGCACGGATGTGTTGTCCAAATGCTTTTGTGGGGGTGGCTGAGCCAAGCCTGGGGGAGCTCCGTGCCGGGGGTGTCTCCGGGGATCACTGCCTCTGACGGGTGGGCTCCAGGCCTCTCATACTGCTTTCCGCTTCCACAGAGACCCTGACCCCAATGCCCGAACACAATGAGGTTGTCTACTCTTCCATCGCAGTGAAGGAGGCGCCGGGCCCCCCAACCCTGCCAGCCCAGGGATACAGGGTGCTCTATGACTACACGGCCCAGGTGAGGCTCTCACCCTCCCTTCCTCAGGCGGGCCAGGTATGCCTGAACGTGGTCACACAGAGAGGCATGTGCCCTGGAAGTGTGCTGGGGTATGTGCCCTTTGAACAGCAGCTGCCACTGTGTACCTGTGCTGAGCAAACGATGAAGGGTATGAGGGCCTGTGTCTGCCTAGGTGTGCGTGCAGGGGCAGGCGCGCTGATGGAGGCTGGGGCTACCTGCAGGAAAGGGTTCTGTGGGTCAGCCTCTGTGCCCTGGGGTTGGGGCTGTGGGTGCCAAGAACAGGCCATAGCCAGAATGAGCCCCTCAGCTGGGCCCAGGTTGGTTTTCCGAGGTCTGTGGGGACAGAGGATGGTCAGGGGCCACTGGGCAGCTGTGCCAAGATCCTCGGGAGTCCAGTCTGCTCCCTGCTTTGAGGTGAGGGTTGCAGAGCCCCCTTAGTCCACCCGGATCAAAGGAAAGCATGCCCTCGGGGCTACGTGGGCTGCGCAGACTCCCAAAGTCTGGTCCTTGGCTGGCAGGGGGACAGGCCAAGAGAATGAGAGTGCGCTCGCATGACAGGGGCTGGCTCACCAGCAGCGGGGAGGCTGCATGCGGTGGGCCTGGAAATGTGTGCAGCATGGTGAGCACACCTGACCCTGTGTCTGGAACAGAGCTGGGGGATGGGGGCAGCAGGGGGCAAGTGGGGAGAAGAAGCCCCAGGGTGAGGGACACCTACAGTGACAAACCAGGGAGGGCGGGAGGCTGAGTCCCACAGATACCCCACCCCCTTCCTGTCTCCAGAGGCTACCCTGGCCCAGAGAGCAGCTTCGTCCTGTGGCTCCAGGAGGCCACGTGTAGCTCTGAGGACTCTGCCCACCCAGGAGACAAGCTTGCATTTACTGCCTGGGGTGGGGCGCCAACCAGAGCCCAGCCCCAGCCCCCCCAAAGCGGCCCTTCCAGCCCAACGCACTTTTGTTCTCTTGCCCAGAATTCCGACGAGTTGGATATCTCCGCTGGAGACATCCTGGAAGTCATCTTGGAGGGGGAGGATGGCTGGTGGACAGTGGAACGGAATGGGCAGCGTGGCTTCGTCCCTGGTACCTACCTGGAAAAGCTCTGAGGAAGGGGCAGCAGCCCCCACCTGGACCTGCCCTGGCTCTGGGGCCAGTGGTACCCCTAATCATTGCCTTGGCCTTGCTGGGGCCCCAAGATGGAGCCTGTCCCCCAGGATAGAT
The DNA here is from genome assembly GCF_009829155.1 of Mustela erminea. Taxonomy (NCBI): domain Eukaryota; kingdom Metazoa; phylum Chordata; class Mammalia; order Carnivora; family Mustelidae; genus Mustela; species Mustela erminea. Next base: position 29,555,368 of record NC_045618.1, read on the forward strand.
GCTGGCAGCTCCCTGAGCTGTCTCTCCTGCAGGGAATAAAGGAGTGCATTTTTATTCCTTGGTCTGCAGGGGTCCCTTTTGCTCTTCTGCCCCCATGTCCAAATACCCCGACCAAAATGAGACAGAGGAGTGGGGGAAGAAGTCTGGGGGTTGGGGGGACAGAGCTTACTTACTTTCAGTGTCCTCACGGAGGCCCAGTCCAGTCTGTCCTGAGGTCTGCTGGTGGGGAGAAGAGCCTGGCCCCAGTTTGGGAACTCCCAGACTGTGAGGGAGACACACTCACATGCGGGCAAATGGGAGAAGGCTGCAGGGGTTGGGAGGACAGGGTGGGGCGATGAGAAAGGGCTCAGGAGACCTGCAGTGGGGCACTAGCCTTCTTTGGGGCAGAGGGACTAAAAAGGGGTCTTGGAAGAGCAGCAATAGACAGGGCACAAAGAAGAAAAGAGCATCAAGGTGGGGTAAATATGGGCACACATATTTAGATATGAAGATATTTAGATAGAAATGCCTAGAACATTCTGGGGATGAGCCAAGCTCAGTCTGGGAAGGAAACAGGCAGTGGGTCCCCTGGAGGTGAAGGGGCCATGGTGCAGAGTCCAGGAAGACAGGCTTAGCACCTCGTGGGTACAAGTGATCCTGTCGCCCACCCCCAGCTGAGGCACAGGGAAGCCACTGCAGCCAGTGCTGCAGACACGGCAAATCCCACCCAGGCAGGGGCTCCAGAGCCCATGCAGGCCGGCTCTGGGCCCTGCGGGGACGACTCCTCTTCTGTTCTACATGCTCTCAGGCCTTTCTCTTTTTTGGACCCAGGCCCCCAGAAACACAACTTCCGCTGCTGGCCAAGGCCTGCCAAAGCCCTGCTCTGGCCACAGAAGGCTCCACCCTTGCTGAAGGCACTAGGATTAGGTGTGAGGGAGAGAGCAGTGCGAACTGATGGCTTCTCAGTCCTGGGCCTCCCCCTCACTCGCCTGTGGGAGCCCAACACTGTCAGCACAAGGGGCCAGACTGCAGGGGCAGAAGGGGGACATGCCATACTTCTCCACTGCACACACCTTGAGAAATCCTGCTGAAAGGGGTTACTGTCCCCTGCAGACCACCCTTCTCTAGAACTGTTCCTTTGCTTGCTCATTCGTAAGCCTCTGTGGTCTGCCCCATGTGAGAGCAAGAGGAGTAAAGCCTCAGTCCCTTGCTTTATTCAGGGAGCTCTTGACTCAGTCAAGAGACCAAGCAGCCCAGTAAGTTAATGACAGTACAGGAAATGTCCTGAGATTGAGAGCAGTCATGAGATTGAGAGCAGTCATGAGACTTCTGAGAATAGGTGACCTAAGAAAAGCCAAGGAAACAGGGAGGCTATTCTGAGAGAGTTAAAGGGGGTTCCCTTCTGCTCCTGCCTGCCTGCAGTAGTCCACCATGGGCTGAGAGACGGTTCATGTGTGGTGGAGATGGAAGTGAGGGTCAGCACTGGAATCTCCAGGGTCCAGGACCAGAAGAGCCTCTGGGAGAATCTAATCTGACCTCCTGCACGAGGGCTGCCTGCCCTGCCCAGGACGGGCACTGGACACCGCGTACCGCCGTCAACGTCAATATTTCTGGTGACAGGCAGCTTGTGGCACCCACGAAAGCCCGCATGCCCAGGCAAATGTTAAGTGCCACGGTAACAAAAATGAGGCCTCTGACCAAGGTCTGTACCAGGCAGAGGGCAAGGAGGGCCCCTTAAAGGGGGCTGTTCCCATGGCCCCTGTAGACTTCTAGCCGTGCCTCATCTTCCTCAGCTGAGCAAACAAGTGTGTGTGACTAAGCAAATATGGCACCTGGTGACAGAGGGGACAGGCTTTGTTCTTCTGGGAGGGAAAGTGCCTTTGGAGTGTAGCCTCTCCACTTCTCAGGCGTGGACACCTCACGAGTCTATTAAGCAGTGAAAGGGTTGTTTCCGCCCACGTACTACTCATGCTGAGGCAGGCAGGGGTGGAACAGCCCAAGGTGGCCTGGGGCAGGGTAGGCCCCTGGAAGCAGGACTCCAGCTGGCCCTTCGCTGGGTGTCACCCACCAGTCCTTCGACCACAGGATGCGTGGCAGATGGGGTAGGGAAAGGCTTTGGGCTTCTGAGAAAAATCAGACTGAGGCTTAAATCCTTCTGAAAATGTCCTTTTCCCTTGTAAGGCATATCCTACAAGAGAAGTGACCGAATGCCCTGACCCATCTGACGTTAATAAATAGGGATGTTCAGAAATAAAAATGTAATCTTATGCTTGGTCTTATACTCTGCAAAGGACAGAGTAGTCAGTGTATAAAGGCCTATGAAAATTCTTGCCTGGGATGGCCACGCACAAGACCTGACTGACCCTGTATTTGATAATGGGGGCAAAGGGTGCTAAGATAAAGGGGTGCCTTCAAAGAGCTCACTCATTCCAGAGAGGGATACACAGATGCCATAATCCCTCAGACACAAGGCAGACAGCAAGCATGGTGAGATGGGAGCAGGCCCAGGCTGCCCAACATAGAGGTGATGGTGGCTCGTCTGGGAAGTGACAATGGGGCTGCAGAACAATTCTGGAAGGACAAGGGAAGCAGATCAACAGGACTTGGTAACTTACAGGCTGTAAGATAGGAGCAGGAAGAGGGGAAAGGAAGGAGGTGAGGAGCGACTTCTGAGCTGAACCAGGCCTTGAGGATGGACAGGAGGCAGAGCAGGAGGCAGAGAAGGGGTCAGCAAGCAGGGACAAAGCCTGAGCAAGGGCCCAGAAGAGGCAGGGCAGCCGAGAAGACTGCCCACCAGGGTCAGGTGATGTATGGGCAGCCAAGAGGTAAGAAAAAGAGAAAGTTAGGTATCAGTGCTTTATTTATCCTCTGAAAATACCTTGTCATCTTGATTGAGCATTCCATTCGACTGCATAGATTTTTTTAAAAACCTTTGGCCTAGATATTTATCTTCATCTCTCTGACAGGTGCTGCAGTGTCTACGGGCCCCAGAGGGCACTTGGGTAATGAGTGTTAGATAACAGAGCCTGCGCTCCAGTCATTCAGGGAGTGAGAGAATGGAACTGAAAGCAACTTGGGGGTCACAATTCATCCCAGGGAAAAAACCCACAAATGAATCTGAGTCAGATTCATTGCCTCTGCAGCATTCTCCACTCTGTGCACCAGGCGGGTCAGAGCTTCAGCGGCTGTGAACCAATCAATGGACCAACAGCCCTCCCAGCAAAAGAGATGGTGCCAGACAAAGAGGGGGCTGGCATGTGTGTAATTGGGGGTACAAATAACTGTAGCCCTCTTCCCAACAGAGGGCTGCTCAGACAGATGGAGTGGGGAGGGTAGAGAATGGCGCCTGAAGTCAGAACATCAGGGTGGAGCCAGGCCCAGCCTTCCCTGTGTGCTCTTAGGCAAGCTGCCATTTCTCTGGACCACATTTTCATCATCAGTAATACAGGTGCAATAAGCCCTTTGTGTAAGTTGCTAACCCCATAAAGCTCAAATTAGATAAAACCACTACCTAAAAGCCATTTTTAACAAAAACGCCCACTACTTCTGAATCTTGGCTATAATCAACAGCAACCCTGGGCTTGGCATAACCATCCTCACACAGCATGCCATTTGGAGAGCTGTGATTACACCAGTAAGTCCCTTCCAAAGGTGACAAGGAGTCAAGGAGAAGCAATCCATTATTTGGCCAAACAAGATGCACAGAGGCCCAACACCTAATTCCCACCACCTTCCCAGAGCTATTCCCAGGCCCTGCGACCTCAGCACAGGAGAGCCAGCTCCTCTGGCTGAACCAGGATGTCTGCCTTGTTCCCTTCCTGGCATGTGAGGCAGCAGTACAAGCCCCGAACAAAATTGTCACCAGCAGGTGGACACCAGCCTCCACACGCTCTAAGGGATGACTTGGCTTTCAAAATGTGCCCAGCAAACCCTGCTGGGGGCCGACGGGAAGAACGAGGGAGCCCCGCTCCACCTCAAGCCCTACTCACAGAGTTTACATGGCAGACAAGCAGGGCAGTTACTAACAAGTCTTTTGAAAATGCTCATGCTTTGGCCTCGCCTCCGACAGACTGAAACCAATTCTCTGCCAGCTAAGTTTGAGCATAAATATTTTAAACATTCTCCCGGTGATTCTAATATGCAGCCAGGGATAAGAATCTTTCGCTAAAGGGCTCTTCAGCTTAAAAAAAGAGAAAAACAAAAATCAGTGTCTTATTTCAGACATTCAGGGCCTACTATGTGCCAGGTACTGGAAATGCAAAGATAAACAATTTCTCTTCTATCCTATTATTATAACTTCCATACCTACTTTCCTTTCAGCAAATAAACTCAGGAGAGAAAGACCTGTGTGTGAGTCCATTTCCCCACCACTAGCGATGCACTCAGCACTGTCCAGAAAGGTGTTCAGTAGGTAAACCTTAGGGTGTTTCTACAAGGTCACAAACACCCTCGGGAGACCTCAGAGACACTGCAATAAAGAGTCACCCAGAAGATACAAACTTTTTTCAAGAACCCCTGGATGCTGGACACAAGATCAATGTATCCGAAGTGCAGGTGTTCCTACACACCAACAATAACCAGTCAGGAAACAGATCAGGAAGATTAGCTCACACACCACAGCAGCACCAGGCACTGAATTTCACGGAAGAGTTTCCTAAGTAAACAGCTCTGTAAGGGAAAAAAAACCCACTGCTAACCTATCAAACTACGCAGATGACAGAAACTGGAAATCCAACAGACAAAAATGATTGAGGCATCTTTGAAAACATCCTGGGCCTAGCTACTAGTCAAAAAATACATATTCTTATCTATCAGACTGGAAGAAAAATAAAGGCTGATAACACCCAAAGTGTTAACGAGGATAAAGGGAAATGCATTTTCATTTGCTAGTGGGAATATAAACTGCAATAACCTTTTTGGAGGGCGAGTGGATGTAGCTATGAAAAACCTTCACTGTGGCGTTTGGTCCAGAGTAAACCCACTACAAAGACTCCATCCTTGAGTCCATATAAAAATGCACAACATGGGCGATGTAAATGCTTTGGAACCAGAGAGAGGAGGTGGCTACACAATACTGTGAGTGTGCTAAATGCCACTGAACTGGGCACTTTAAAGTGGTTAAGTGAACACTATGTGAATTTCACCTCAATAAAGAGTTTTTAAAAATTAAAAAAAAAAAACTGAAATGACTCACAGTAGGTGTATGGAAGTATTCACTGCAGCAAGGCTGGATTCCATCTGAATGTCTGCCCACTGTATGCTTATTAAGCATGATACTAATATATCCATGGAGCTAACAAAAATGTCAGAAGTCTACATTCTGATATAGAGTACATACGATGTGGTGAAGAAGGAAAAAAGACCTTGTAGGACAGAATTCATATATTAGTGAAAAGCAAAACTAAACCCCACCACCAAATCTGGTTTTATATATGTGAATAGTCTGGAAGGATACACATCATTGCTATACTTATCTACCTGTGGGTACATTTTTCTTTATAGATATGTTATGATTTACATTTTTTAAAAAACTGTTACTTTTGTAAAACACACAAAAAAGGGAGGGGAACAATTTTAAGAGTAAGACAAGCTCTGATAGGCTGAGAGGCAAAGACACCCCAGTAGTAATGAGCACAGGTTGGGCCAGGGACCAAGGCTCCTCAGAAACTGATTCCAGGACTGGGCACCAGGGGTACAAGAAGAGCCTGGAACATCTTATTAAGTCAGAAATTACAAAAATGTTCAACAAAAATGTCAGGACACAGAAAGCAACCTCAAGAGGCTCCCAGTGGCCAAATGTGGAACTATTTGAGAACCAAAAACAAAACACAAAAGGAAAATAAGATCTTCTAGACCACTGGAAAAAATGGGAATCCATCAGCCCATAACAAATATAAACAGATATATAAAATAACTGGGGGAGAAGGGAGGGAGGACGGACTGGTAAATAAGGAAGGAGTGCCAGAATGGAACAGTGTTTTACGACCATCACAGGAAAGGTGAAATCTAATCATCAGAAGAAAGCCTGAATCAGGTCAGACTGCGATCTTTGCTAAACCACGAAGGAAGTTTGATGAGGAGCAGGATAGTTAAACATTTCGTCTTATAGTAGAACGTCTCCAGAAATGGCCTAGGTTGTAACTCCACCCTTCAGAGTAGAAACCACCTTAACCAAGTGCGTCAACCTTGCCCTGCGTCTCCCTTCCTTGCCACGTTGGGACATTCCTCTTCCGCCAGCTAGCCAAGAGGGGCCTGTGAAGAGGATGGCCCAGCTAAAGGAGACTGCGTTTCGGTCTGGCATGGGTGCCAGCAGCATTCTCCACAGTGCCAGCACTCTGTCCTCCTGGCTCGCTGCCAGGCACCTCCGGGCACTCTACCCTGCGGCACAGGTCAGGCGGCATGCTCCTGTCCGAGGCTGGAGCCTCAGACTTGCAGGGCCCTGCTCTAAGTTTCCTAGTTCCTTGTCCTCTCTCTCTCTCGACCCTCTGGGTGGCAGCTGTTTCCTACTAAGTTGCTTTCGGGCCTTTTTATTTTTTTTTCCTTTAACCCTTTTTCATAGTTAACCAGTCTTTACCACAGTCAGCAATCGTTTCTGTCATTTCCTGTTTACACTTTTCCCCCCACTGGGCCCTGAATGCTACACCAGGTGATCAAAATAAACATCCCCATCGTAGGCCAGATGACACCGTGTGCTCCCGTTGTTACACCCTGAGAGGACGCGTGACATGGGTAGTGCTCCAGCCACCTGGAATGCAAAACCTAATCTAACCAAGAGGTAACATCTGATAAACCCAATATGAGCAGCAGCATTTAAAAGAAGGGACTATATTCTTCCAAAATGTCAATGTCATAAGATTAAAAGCTATGGCAATGTTCTAAATTACAGGAGACCAAAGAGAAAGGGCAGCTAACTATAACACCTGGTCCTTGACTGGATCCAGAACTGGAGGGGAAATGGTATAAAGGATGTTGTGAGGTCAAATGAAACACAAATGGAAGGTTAAAGTATTGTATCAGTGTTCCATGTGCTCAATTAGAATATACTTATCCTTAGGACATACCCACTGAAGTACTAAAGGCCATGATACGGGTGCAGAGAGAGACAGCACATGCAAGAACACGAATGACAGGGTAAGCAGGGCAAAATGTGAATATGTCAATCTAAATGAAGGGTTTTGAGGCCGCCTTGGATGCATCATTCTTATTCTTGTAATTTTTCTGTAATTTTGAGATTATTTCCAAATACAATTAATTTAAAAAAATTTTTTAAAAGCCAACAAGGGAGCGCTGGGGTGGCTCAGTGGGTTAAGACTGCCTTCAGCCCAGGTCATGATCTCAAGGTCCTGGGATCGAGCCCCACCATCAGGCTCTGTGCTCAGTGGGGTGCCTGCTTCCCCCTCTCCCTCTGCCTGCTGCTCTGCCTACTTCTGATCCTCGCTCCCTTTGTCAAATAAATAAATAAAATCTTAAAAGAAAACCAAACTCAATGGGATATGGTAGCAGTTCTTAGCTTCACTGCTCTCTGGAAGCTCTCAAGGATCTGGGATCCAGGCATCTGTAGTTCCCAAAGTTCTCTAGGTGATTCCAATGTGCAGACAATGGTGGGGAAAGTGGCACAGCCTGAGGGCTCATCCATTAAATTCAGACCAAAAAAGTGGCTCTTTTGCCCTCTGAAGAAATAAGCACTGGGGAAAAGAACTTCAGGGTAATACAAACTCCTAGTCCACCATTAAAGGGAGGAAGCTGTTCTTTTGCCAGGCAAGCAGAGAATGAGTAAAGGAGTGTGTGGGCATCTTGGGCAAGTTCAAAGAGTAGACTAGCAATGGCATATCTTCCCAAAGCAATTTCTTACTTTGGAGGCTCAGTTCTGCTGAGGGCAGAAAATGCTGAGGGCAACCAACCTCAGTCCAGATCATCGCGCACTCCAGCTCCAACCTGTGACGGGGAAGCCACCGAATGGTACACATAAAAAACCAGAAGGGGGAAGAAAAGAAACGGCTGGAGGGGAGAAGGCACTAGTGAAAGGTTGTGCGGACAAGCAAAACATCCCTGCCTGCTGTGCAACCTGTAGAGGGGGGATGGGTCAGGGGCCATATCAAACCACCTGTAGTTCTCAAAAACCATGACTTGTTTTAGTTAATTTCCACTTTATGAACAGGAGTTAGTTTTTACTCCTCTCTCAACACCTCCATTTTCAGGCAGGACAGACTTGCATAATTTCCCCCAAAACTGACAGATTGAAAACAGAATGTGAACCCATACCCCTAGATGTGGTCCTTATTTACTCCCTAGCTCTGTTCCTAATTCTGTTTCCTCAACTGACTGAGCCAGAAACCTGGGCCTCATGCTAGACTCCTTCCATCCTCTCCCTTCTCACTGTCCCACGTGCAGCCATTGATGGAATTCCACCACCCTCCTCCCCACTGCCACCAACAGTGCCCTACTCCAGGCACTCCCACTCTCCCCCAAACCACGACACCCACACCTCACTGAAGCCCAGTCACATTCTCTCCAATCATTCTCCCTGCTGTAGCCACAGGGACATCCACAACACATCCATTGGCACATACTCGGCTGCCTCCATTTTCTGGTGATCTTGGACCTTCACAGAATGTCATGGGACACTCTAGAGGACTTTGCCACTTCAACTTCTTTTCCCAGCCCTGTATTTTAAGCTCCAGGAACAATAAGCTACTTACAGCTCCCTGCACACTCCAACCCATCTCATACTCCTGTGTATCCTCTCCCGCAAAGCCTATCCAAACTCTGAGTTCAGGCCTCTTCTCCAAGAAGTTGGCCTCTGACCCCTCTGGGTACCTCCTCTGCACTCTTTTGTTACTACAATCATGTAGGGAAATTATCTGCTTCTGTCTGTGCCTCCTATAACAGGACTCCACATTACCCTTAAAGGCAAGGAAGGCACCATCACTGTATGCCAGTGTATCACATCACTGTACGCACATGCTTAGCTGTTCCATATTTGTAGGATATACTGGCTGAAAAGCATCTGTGGTTTTCTGGATTCCAAGGCCTTTAGAATTTGGCAACGGATATAACTAAAACACATGCAAATCATGACAGCACCAACATTTAAAACATTACACTGCTGCTTGGGAACTGAAGTATCCCCAAATAATTAAAAAGTACATGTTGAGGGGTGATACAGAGTTTATTGAATTAGATTTTTCTATTTACAATTGAGATCACATCTACATACTATTTTGCTAGTCTACATGGGTACATTAAATCCTAACGAGTTTAGACTTACAATGAATGGGCTCAATCATACAAAAACACACACACACTCACACTAATTGTTTTAAAACAGTAGTGCATACATTATACTCCTCCTATAAAGCCAGCTTTGATTAAAAACTGCTAGTTTCAAAGATCAGTCTGATTTTGAAGATGAACCAAGAGACACACTGTATGATTCTAAAATCTATTTTAGCAATTTTATACATTTGCTATCTTATTGGACTACAGTATATGTTTTTTAAAAGGACACTGACGAGGGGCACCATCTGGTGTTAACTTTAACCGCAGCTGGTTTCCTCCCCCTCCCCCCAAAAACTTTTGGCCTGAGTTCTCCATCATGAAGACTGAAAGGGCCCAGTGATACTCTGGCAGCAGCCCCATTACTGCATGGAGGTAACAGAAGCAGGCCCAGGCCCTCCTTTGATTCTCCCACACTATGCAACCTGCAAATGGTTCTGAAATTAGAACATATACTGCCAGACTTAAAAACTTAGGGACATGGAGAGTCAGCTAGACTAGAGGAAAAGAAAATCGTAGGTGGGTAGGGAAGTAGGTGGGCACATGAAGAGCCAAGCTGCTTTGTCCGACACCTGTGTGCTTTAACTAAATGAACTCAGGCCGCCAATGCAGTCGACCTGCTCAATTCACCTTCCAAATCAGAATAACAAGACTAAAAAGCTCAGGCTTGCGTGTTCTACTATGCATAAGTTCCGCCGGTGATGAGGAGCTCATAAGCAGGATCTCTACTCCTTCTGCACAACACGATGCACGCGCATAACATGCCCAGCAGCTGTGGGAAAAAAACAACAGGAGAAAAAAGAAGGCTGAAGACCCTCTCATAGCAAGTGTGTATTTCTTGGTTGGCAATGGAGCTGTTTCAAGGTTCCGCAGTAACAATAGGAACAGAAACAATTTGTAAGGAAAGCATGATCTTTTTAGGAACCAACTGCAAAATTATGTTTTTTATTTTATTTAGATTAATCTGAACTTGGGACACATGTAACTGGCTAGTGGCTACCATACTGGACAACAAAGGTCTAGGGAGTGGAAAGACCAAGGCTATGTGGATCAAGGAAACTTACTGGTGGTCTTTTTAGGCATCTGGATTTGGGGACGCAGACTTTATTAACAATCCACAAAATTCAGTACATGAATAGCCCAAAAGCCCTATGGTGGAAAACTAATCTCGATGCCAAAATATTGGTTTGAAGGGTTTTGTCTCTTTCATAATTATTTACTATTTTTGAAATCCCGATTTGGCTCTATGGTACTACACACACATTACTTTTTAAAGGTCACTCTTCTTTCATCATTTTATTTTAATAAGTCCTAATCCTTCTGTGGCAGCAAACTGGAATTGTAATAAAGTCATGCCACGTTATTTTGAATAAGCAAGAGGATTAAAATGGATTAAAGAGAAAACGAGTCTAGAATTTTGACCTGACTTCTTACAAAATATAAATCGTAACCAAAGAGCTAAATAAGAGTAAGTTAATTTGCTGTTCTAACTTTTCATTGGCAGTGAAAGGTCTCGGTTACTGGATTTTAAAAGGCAAGGCTTTCTGTACAAATGGGGTTAATCAATTTCAACAAAATGTACTGGATCCATAAACACATTCTCAAAGTCTGAAGTGGAAGATTACTAATGAGACACAAAACACAGAGAGTAAGGATGTCCTCAGTCTGAATTCTCCCTGGTATAAAAGTCACACACTCCAATTTCTGCCCTCAATTAACCCACATTCTTTCTACCCATTCAGGATATATATTTGCTGCTTAAACCCATCAGTTTCATTATATCAATATTTGCTAAGTGCAATAATAGCACAAAGCACCTTGAAGACATTCTAAAAGTGGATATTATTAAAATTCAGTAAATATCTTTAGCCAGTTCTGGACATGTTTTGTATCTAATTCTTAAAGAAATACATTTCCATTCACTGTACATCATCAAAATATTCTTAGAACAGCTATAAAATCAAACACAATTATGTTCCCAGGGAATGTTAAACTGAGCAATAAAAATGCTAAGCTCAGAAAATACTGATTTTCTGGAAAAAAAAACAATCTCTCTTCCCATCCCACTTCCCTCAGATTCCTTTCAGTTGGTTAACTTCTACTGAAGGAGTCAGCATTCTCAAATGGTCTGAAATAAGCATCATTTCTTTTCCTGACTTTTATTTCAATTAAGTCAACTTGTACTGATTTTAAAACAACTAAAAAAGCTTGATAAAACCTACTCATGCTTGGGAATGAGTCTGTTTACGAACATTAAGCTCTACACATTAACTTCTTACAGTCCAAACCTCATCACTTAAGTACTACAGGCTCACTTCCAAAGCTCTGCTATACAGAAATTTCACTGATTATTAAAATTTTCCAACAACAGACTTCGAAATATTTTAACTCCAGAGTTATTTCTTGCAATAAAAATTTCCCCTGCAATATTCAAGTCATGACAGCTAATCTGCACTTAGTCTAAATATAACACCAAGCAACTGCAAAAAATGATTGCTAAAGAGAGAGGCAAGTGGTGATTAAAAAAAAAAACAAAAAACAACTGCCAAGGATTAAATGTTCTAGAATATACTGTGTAGGGGGCATTATGGGAAAATAGGTATTGTTATACAAGGTTTTGGAACTGCACACTGGAAACAACCTTTTCTAAGAAAAATGTGGAAATAAACCTATCAAAAAGCCACGGCCTCCTCAACTTCATAGCTACAAAGTTTTGCTACAGACTTTGTACAAGCATACAGAGGTTATCCACTACTTGCATTTCTATAATAGCAAGACTTATATAAATGCCCATTAATGTAAATTAAATTATAAAGTATGTCCCCCAAATGGAATACTATGCAGCCACAGTGAGACACAAGAAGGAACCAGAGGTTATATACCATATGGTTCCATTTATATATTGAAACGACAAAATTTTAGAAATGGAGAACAGATCAGTGCTTGCCAGGGTATGGGGGGAGGAGGAACAGGATGGAGGCAGGTGCAGTTAGTTATAAAATGGTACTAGGTGGAATCAGTGTAGTGGTAGAACTGTTGAGTATCTTGATCGTGGTGGTGGATACAGGAACCAGGTCATAAAACTACACAGAACAGAATATACACAAATAGAAATGAAAAATCTGTATAAAATTGGTGGATTATATCAGTGCCAATACCCTAGTTGTGATACAGTATAGTTTTGCAAGGTACCACTAAGGGAAACTGGACAAAGCACACAAGGACTGAGGGAGGCTTACATTTTTCTAAATTTATATCATCTGAAAAGAATTCTATCAAATGGGTAAACTTACCACTTCTAAAAAAAGTTAACAATTAAGATTTAATTTCATCTAAAATAAAAACAAAACCAAACCTAGTCCTTCAAGAATTAGCTTCCCAAGCCTCAGTTTAAATTTTCTAAAGAAGAATTACTTCAAATACTTCTTTAAAAGTGTGTCAGAATCAAGCCAGGGTCCTGGGATCAAGCCCTACATCATGCTCCCTTGCTTGAAGCACAAGAGATCACTGATCTTTGAGTTGTTTTTGCCTTTGATCAGGTTTTCCACACCGAGGACACCAATCTAAATCAGATTCTGAGTATCAAAAGTTGAGAAAACTTACAGGTACTCTTTTAAAAAAGAAAACATATTAGGGAAAACTCACTATTTCAACTCTATGTTTTTTTTCCCCCTTAAAATCAAAGTTTTTAAATTTTCAAAACCACTAGGTTTTGAGTCTGTGAAAGTTCTGAATCCTTGACTGAGTTTTGCTGAACTGAACACATCAAATCTTTATCAGCCGTTACCTAAAATCAGGGTGATTTAAGTATAAAATGCGTATGAGAAGGCATACATAAGTTAAGAGACTAGTTAAAATATTTATTAGCCCTCACTGAAAAATACTTAATGAAGCAGTATCTGCCTGGTTAATAAGCGTAACTAGATGAGGGACATAGCTAAAGTAACGATTTTCATTGGTCTTCATGCTGCATATTTCATGATCACAAGCACCTTACAGTTTCAAAGCTTTTTTGTCACATGATAGTATGTGCTGATTTAGTAACACAACTAAAATCATTAAGAACGCACAGACCAGGATTTCCCTTGGGAAAAAAAACCTCCCTTATGTTTCATTATTTTTAGCTAAATGAATGTGTTTGCTCAGACAATCAAAATATGAAATAACATGCCTGCTGATCAACCTATTACTAGCCTGAGCCGCAAAGTAAATGCTTAGAAGGGCAGAGACCATAGCAAATAAAGAGCTAGGCTTTTTAATGAATCATTTCAGAGCTGTTTGAATACCAGCAAAGTAAACAATCACCTTTTTGCTATTTTAAAAGGCATTTCCCATCAAATACACTAGCTTTTGTTCAAATATACAGAGAGCAGGAAACCCAAGCAACTTAAACTAGCAATTACATTGGTTTTATCTAACAATTAAAAGATACCTACACTTTCTTAAAATAGATTCTCTAGGCTTAAAGCATATTTCAAGAACTACCAAAAGAACACTCTGAGAACTAGATCTGACACAAAGGATTCTCAATCATTTCAAACAATTGGCTGTTCCTCAGTTTAAGATTCCTCTGATATAATCCCTAAGATATACTGTATACACCTGAGAAACTAGCAATGTAGTTTCAACAAGCAGAAAAATAGCTATCTTTCTTCTTTGTTTTCAGGTAAAGGATAAGGATGTGGGGGGCTGGTGGGAGAGGGAGGAAGGAGTAAAGTGAGAAGTAATTTAACAGTCACCAGCTACTTTGAGCATGCCATTATCAGGTGGGAAAAAGACTGTAGGAGTTGGTAAAACAAGCCCCTTCGGCTACCCATTTGCAGAGGTGCCAAGTGATGACGTGGGCTCCTTGATGGCTGTCAGTTTGAAAAAACTAAGTCCACAAATACAGAAGAGGTTAGAACCTCAGTTTTCACTTGGTCTTTTCTTCTATAAAGCAAAGAAAGTGTTTCTACTAGTTTAAGAGACTAGTGCTGTAGTCAGTTCTTGCTTTACATACATGGACATACAAAACCCTTGAGGACAGAAAAGCAAGCAGAAGAAATAGTACAAAAAGAAAGCAAGCTTTCTATTTTCAAAGTGAAATAAAGCAGTAAAATTTTAAAAAATTCTGTTAAGTTCTATTGAAATACCTTCCAAGAATACACTGGGACTGGGAATAGTATGTATTTTGAAGAGGCCACTCATTAATCAAGTCAAGAAAATAAAGCAAAGCCCCCTCAGACACACTCCCCACATCCAGATCTCTGGTTTCTTAGAACCATTTTGGGTCTAGATTTAGAGACAGGAAATGGAAGATGTTGGAAACTGGTGGCCTATTCCTCAATCACTTCCAAGTTATCTATATACACCAAGTTTTAATAGCATTTAATGGTTAAAACCATTCATGGCTGACATTAGAGAATCAGCACACTCTGATAACAACTCCTTGGCTAGCTGCACTTACCTGAATAGCTGCAAATGCCAGTGCTGCCCAGATAACATGCATCATGATTTCTTGTAGCTTCTTCACAACTAGTGCTTCGCATCCCTGAAACACACAGTCATCCTCATTAGAAGTCTTTTTTAAAAGTGAAAGCTGCAAGGTCGAATATTACTACTTAGTGGTGGAAATGGAAATAATAGAAACTCAAAGAAGGAGAGACAATGCATTTAAAAAGAATTTACAATAACATAAAACAACATTACAGACAAGCAAAAGAGCACAGAAAAGATGTTCTAGGTAAAGACAATTCACAGAGAAAAACAGGCTATCAAGCTAGATTCAAGTCTTAGCCAAGAAACCAAATTTACCTCGGCATAGAGGTCGGAGGGGTGGGCCAGACTGCCATTACAGCTGCTGGCCGTCTCTCTGCAGCAGCTCAGCGGGACACTCTGGTTTTTAGTTTCTTTGAACCAGTCTGTATTTTCCCAGTCTGAATAGTTGTGAATTCCACAACAGTGCAGCTAGTGGGGAAGAGAACAGAAATATCAGTCCTCACAAGACACACATAACTATGTTGAACTTTATAGTTCTGCGCACTGCAGAGCTTTAATCTACTCTAGACCAAGGAGGTCCAATACAACTTGCTGTAATGATTGAAATGTTCTGTGTCTGCATGTTCAACATGTTAGCCACTAGCCACTTGAGGCTACTGAGCACTTAAAATGTGGCTATGATGACTAAGGAACTGAATTTTAAATTTTAGCTTAAATAGCCACATACGACTAGTAATTTTAGAACCTCCACATGAAAAGCACATAACCCACAAGAGGTAATTTATAGCTAAGAAAAATCTTCAGATCTTACATGTTAAAAATCTGGTTCTGAATTAAATATTATTTCCAATGACAACGTGCTTCAAATATTTTCTCTGAAATGTCTGGGATTTGCTTTAAGATAATCTAGCAAAGCCATGTGGAGTCAAGGTGAAATAAGACTGACAAAAACTAACAATTTGGGGGTAGGTTTATGGGTACTATACTATTCTACCTTCATGTACTTCAAATTGTCCTTCCACACCGCCCCCCGCCCCTGGCCCCACACTATCTTTCCTGGTCTTGCTTTCTAAATGTATATGAAAAACCTCTTACCACCTCTGAAGTCCCTCGAGGCATCCACCTTTCCTATTGACCATACCCTTCTTCAGTTATCACCTTCCTAATTATTTATTTATTTTTTGGTAAAAAGTCAAATTCTTCTTATCTAGTTTTGATTAGGTGATAGTGGAAAAAACTTTTCAAGGGTAAAAGTAAAAATATTAGACACATCATGAAGCTAACCATGACTATGAAAATACATGTCTAATTTACATAGTAATAGAGTTTAAGATTGACCCAACAATAACTGGCCTTCAAAAAGAAATTCACCTCAAGAGAGCTCACCTGTCTTTGTACATAATCAATAGCCCGGCTAGCAGCATCGG
Source organism: Mustela erminea (assembly GCF_009829155.1). Lineage (NCBI taxonomy): Eukaryota > Metazoa > Chordata > Mammalia > Carnivora > Mustelidae > Mustela > Mustela erminea. Next base: position 29,571,528 of record NC_045618.1, read on the forward strand.
GGTTGGTTCCATTGTAGGTCTTATATACTTTCTGAATGCTGCGATCAACCTCATTTTCCACCTGAATCAAAATAAAGAACTCAGTCCCTTAATAATACTGGTAAAATTAACATTTGTCAAGGCTCCAGCTAAAGTACCCAACTAACATGTATGGCAAGTTGCCAGATAGCTCTGTGAATTTCTCATTAGAAACAAAAATTTTTCCCTTCCTGTCTCCACAGAAATTCAGATGAAAATTCAGACATATTACAACACAGATTAAAACCATCCAAAGAGAAGATTGTGTGCAAGATGGCAGATTAACAATCTATTCAAGAGGGACAAAGCACCTGAACCCTGAGACAGATACTGTAAATTATAAATGAACTGCCTTCCATTTCAAATAAACTTTTAGTGGGCTGGACTTGCTCATTTTCCTTTCCAAAGGGAGGTAAAAATAAAAGAACTTTAAGCCCCCCCTCCCCTTTGGAACAAATACCAACAAGCTTTCCATTTTATTTATTCAATGTTTAGATTTGGTTAAATATGCAAAAGTAATCAGCAAGTTAAAAAAAAAAAAAATCAGTCCCTAACAGTGGCCTTTTATGAAAAAAGTGCAGTTCAATGTGTGAATGAGGAGACAGGAAATAAACTTAACTTATTGCTGTCAATCACTAAAGTGGCAAGAAAAGTGTCATTTAGTAAAATTTGCTTGTACCAGATTCTCCATACCCTTCTAAGATGATGAGACCTACTTAGTAATTATACCAGTTATGTGATAAAACTATAAAGTTGATAACCAGTAAGGGTATAATCCGATGCATTCCTTTTTGGGGGCACAGCTGCCCTGGTGCCTTATGTATCAATGGTCTGAATATTAAACTGGCATATTATGCCTTTGATTTAAAACTGTAAATTACATTAGGAATACTTCTACATCTTTATCATAGCTTTAAAGTTATACTCTAATTAATTAATGTAGATAGCAAAAACGGGCAACATAGAAACATATGTGAAAGAAAAGAGGAAGTGACTAAGAAAGAGGAAAGGGACAAGAAGGGAGTGGCTGGCAATGGCTCCCTTGGTGTTCAAGTTGGAGGACCCCTTGCCCCTCCAGATGGGCATAGATGGTAGGATCTCAACTAACAATTATCTTTTTCTAAGTCCAGAACCAAGGCATTTTTTTTAAAGAGGCAAAGGAAAATGAAGTCCTCATTAGTTCTTTGAAAGTCCTTTAGTTCTTCTAAAACAGAAAGCAGAAAACTTGTATGTCGTCCTCTCATACATGGCATTTATGAGCTAAGGAAATCTGACCAAACTTCTCAGCTGACCAACTATTCATCTGCAGCTCATACTGAGGTAAAGAAAGTTAAATACTCACAAATTAGAACAGCAGAACACTTTGTTATATAAATAAGACCAGATGCCTTGACAATTTTTTTTATTCAATCCATCACCCAATTCATCTACAGCCACTGCTGGACAGTCAAAGATGACTGCCTCACCCTAAAGGAATTCGGAGTCCCCAGACTAGATCTTTTGAAGATACACTGTAGCAGAATCCAACAAGGGGAAAAGAGAGGAAACTATCTTGTTCAGAAATCACTTCCTTGTTGGTTTAATGCTTCTATTATCCTGCCTCAAATGAGGAAAGTGAATTATGATCAGATATTACAACAGCCTCTAATTTAAGCTCCAGAAGGATTTTACAAAGGGCTGTAACATCTCCCCCATGTGGAATAGTCACTAGGCTGTGCCTATAAAGTTTAGTTAACGGTTAGCTGGAAATTCTTCATGAACAAATCAACCACATGAAATAGCCTGAGGTTAAAAGTGGGCCTGGATGAATCAAATTTTAAAATGAATCCTTCCTTCAACAGACAGCTGAAATGTAATGTAGCTGATAACTGAAAATTCTCTAGCATATCTTGGGTTGAGAATATATGAGACAGTAGGAAAACCCTTTGGTTGATCTCTATCCTTTGAGTTCCAGAGATTTATGTCATAAATTAATTTATACATACAAAACCCCTGTGTTGTTCAAAGGTCAACTGGGTGAGCTGGGTATATATATGGGTACCCATATACATATATTTGTCAAATATAGTTTGAAATCCAAGCAGCCCATCTATGATTTTGACAAAGTTCTAAAACCATTCCTAACAAATATTTGTGGAATAAAGGACCTAATCATGACCTAAATTGACTTTCACATACTCTCTCAATCCAAAGACTATCTTGTGCTTTTCATTATTATCTCACATGTAAAAATCAGTGGCAAAGGCAGTTATACCATATTTAACAAATGGAGAAGCCTCCCATAGTAAGGAGTACTTGGTTGGTAAACTGAGAAAGTCCATAAAAACCATGGGCTTTTAAAAAAGTAAACATTTTCATTTAGCTTAAAGCACAGAAATGTATACTTCACACTGATCTCATGATGCAAGCCTGTCTTGTCTTTGCATAAGATTCACTGATTAGAACACTTTATCATTTGTTCTGCACAAATCACATCCTTAATATATTGACAGTGACTTCCAGTTCTTTAAACTGTTGAAACATTGCAATAAAATCAAAGTGTAGAATCTATTAAATATTAATAAATTTCCCCTAAAGCTATACAGTGATCATACCCATATCTGATTTGATCAAAAAGGTTTTAGTGACCACTTGTTTTTACCAAGTTTCTTCAAATTGTCCAATTTTCTTTCTTTCTTTCTTCTTATTTTAAGATGTATTTAACAGAGAGAGAGATCACAAGCAGGAAGAGAGGCAGGCAGAGAGAGAGGGGGAAGCAGACTCCCCGCTGAGCAGAGAGCCTGACATGGGGCTCGATCCCAGGACCCTGAGACCACAACCCGAGCTGAAGGCAGAGGCTTAACCCACTGAGCCACCCAGGCACCCCCAATTTTCTTTTATGTGTACTTATTTTTTCATAAAAATGTAGTATCTAATTAACTACATAATTACACTAACAACTACTCGGGAGTACACTTGCATCAGGCCTGATAGCTCACAGCCAGTCCTGGTTCCTTCCCCATGTTCTCTCACAGAACCTTCCTCTAACAGAATCCATGTACACTGAATTCCACTTTTGCATGTGCTTCTTACAAGACCCCAAATTACAGAGCACACAATACATTATAGAAAAAAATTACTGTGGTAGAAAAATACATAAAAACTGAAGTAAGTTAAGCTTTCAGGAGACTTCCGGAGATCAGAAACCACATTTAAACATAATCTTAGATGCCTACATAGGTATCTTCAGTGGAAAGAAGTGTTCAGAAAGAGCCTGAAATGTTGCAGTATTCTTTTTTTAAAAAGAGTTCCTTTTACTTACTTATTAGAGAAAGAGCAGAGAGAAAGAGCGCACAAGCAGGGGGAGGGGCAGAGGGAGAGAGAAGCAGGCTCCCCGTTGAACAGAGAGCCTGAGGTGGGACTCAATACCAGGATCTTGGGATAATGACCTGAGCCAAAGGCAGACACTTAATGACTGGGCCACCCAAGCACCCCTGCTGCAGTATTTTTTTTTTTTTTTTTTTTTTTTTTGCAGTATTCTTAAACATAAAACAAAAGCTCAGTTCTCTGGTATGTATTCTTTATTAAGCCAGAAAACTGGACTTGCATTTACTAAACGCATTTTGTTTTCTTACACACACACACACACACACACACACACAAAATGAAGGCAAAACTGACATCTAACATTATATTAGTTTCAGCATGGTTTAAACTTTTTATATGGCAAAATGATCACCATAAGTCTAATTAATTCTTTCACCATATGTAAGATTTCTTTATTTTGATAAAAGAACTTTTAAGATCTACTCCCTTAGGGGTGCCTGGTTGGTTCAGTGGGTTAAAGCCTCTGCCTTCGGCTCAGGTCATGATCCCACAGTCCTGGGATCAAGCCCCACATGGGGCTCTCAGCTCACTGGGGAGCCTACTTCCCTTCCTCTCTTTCTGCCTGCCTCTCTGCCTACTTGTGACCTCTGTCTGTCAAATAAATAAATAAAATCTTAAAAAAAAAAAAAATCTACTCCCTTAGCAACTTTCAGACATGCCTTACAGTATTACTGACTTTAGTTGCCATGCTGTACATTATATTCCCATGACTGACTTACCTTTATAACTGGAAGTTTGTACCTTTTGTCCCTTCACCCATTTTACCCAACCTCCCACAAATGGCAACCACCAATCTGTTCTCTGTGCAATTTCCAATGAACTTTAGATATTTAAAGCAGTGACTAAACTGAAGTAAGGCAAAAGAACATGTTTATTCTGATAAAATGAATTTGTTCTATTTTACTTGAAATACTTAAGCTGCCTTTTAAAACATATGAGTTACAGTAGACAACATACCTTTGCTCTGTAAACGTATCCCAAAACCACTACAACAACTTCTGTGACAAAAACCAAGAGTAGGATGATGACAAACTGTAAGGAAGAAAACAGTGTCAAAGTTAAATACAAACTGCTCTAAATAGTCTTGATATAAAACCAGTTACCTGAGATAACTGCTAGAAGACAAGTGCTAATTCTGTTTCAATCGTAAGAGCCAAAGAGTCTATGGAGTTTCATGCTCGATTCAAGCCAGTAATACAAACAAAATATTCCCACATACCATGATGACACACACAGTCAGTAAAGTGCTGACTTACCGTGGCAAGTCCACAGCGGCTTTCTCGGATAGTGGCGCAGCAGCCAATTAGGCCAATAATGAAAAGCAGGGCTCCTACAGCTATGATCACTACTGCAGGGATGAGAGTATATACATCTTCAAAGAAGTGGTCATAGTCATCATAAGTGATAAAGACATAGGCTCCCACATAGCATAAAATTCCAGCTGCCCCCTGTAGAAAACAAGATCAGAGCACTGGTAAAAATCTTTAAACTCTGTTAGTAAAGTGTTCCTACTATTTCTTAGTAGGTTATTATTTAATGAGATTTGCCATCACTTAAAAAAAATTTTTTATTAACATATAATGTATTATTTGCCCCAGGGGTACAGGTCTATGAATCGCCAGGCTTACACATTTCACAGCACTCACCATAGCACATACCCTCCCCAATGTTCATAACCCAGCCACCCTGTCCCTACCTCCCCAACCCCCAGTAACCCTCAGTTTGTCTCCTGAGATTAAGAGTCTCTTATGGTTTGTTTCCCTCCCTATCCCATCTTGTTCCATTTTTTCCTTCCCTAACCCCGACCATCACTTTTAAATCTACTCATACACTTTTTTTTTTTTTTTTTTTACAGTGACGCTGAAAAACTATTACTCATTAGTAAGAACACTTCCTTACTAAAGTTGAAAAGTTTCCCAAATGCTGCCTTCTTTTCAATAACTGATGGTTTGGTTAAGATCAAGAAACCATGAATCCAATAAATATTGTCAAAAACAAACTCTCCGGGGCACCTGGGTGGCTCACTGGGTTAAGCCTCTGCCTTCAGCTCAGGTCATGATCCCAGGGTCCTGGGATCAAGCCCTTCATCTGGCTCTCTGCTCAGCAGGGAGCCTGCTTCCCCCTTTCTCTCTGCCTGCCTCTCTGCCTACTTGTGATCTCTCTCTCTCTGTGTCAAGTAAACAAACAAAATCTTTAAAAAACAAACAAACAAACAAACAAACTCTACCGTCCCCAAACACACAGGCTTATATGCAACTCAATTACAGGTCTACCACAGATCAGTGATGGGGTGGTGGGTATGCCTTTGCTCACTGTAGTTGCCCTCAATGAATGAAAAAAATTATGTACAAGTTATGTACAAGTGGCATAGCCAGGATTTGAATCCAGGCAATCTAACTCCAAAATCTGCACTTCTAACCTTTATCCACCTACTTGGAAAAAGAAAATACAATAATAGTTAGTAACCTGAATCTCCGTTTTCAAAAAACTTACTGCCCTAAGACTGCAATAGTAAAGCCAGAAGGCTCAGTTAAGTAAAGAACTTTGCAAACCCTTCAATTTATTCTTTTATTTTTTTTAGAGCCTTTTTTTTAAAAAGATTTATTTATTTATTTATTTGACAGAGATCATAGGTAGGCAGAGAGGCAGGCAGAGAGAAAGGAGGAAGCAGGCTCCCTGCTGAGCAGGACCCTGGGATCATGACCTGAGCTGAAGGCAGAGGCTTAACCCACTGAGCCACCCAGGCGCCCCCAATTTATTCTTTGGAATGGTACTTCTCAAACTCTAAAGTTAACAGGAATCACGTGAGGACCTTATTAAACTGCAGACTCTGATTCAGTAGTTCTGCGGTTGGGGCCTGAGACTCAGCATTTCCAAATTCCCAGATGATGCTGATGCTGCTGGTTCTTGCACTACACTTTGGAAAACAAGGCTTCCTACAGGGAAAGTGAGTGCAGAAAGTCACAGAATAGAGATCTATCTTATTTTGCCTCTGCTCCAGACACCATTCTCCAACTACAGTTTTATATGCATTCTCCTCTCCTCTATCATTGTCATTTTGTTATCATTTTGTACCTGCTCAATGCTGACAGCTTAATGCCACGTGTTTATATGTGAATGATCAAATGCAGTGTGAGGCTAAGTGTTAAAACACTTAGTGTAATGACTTATCATTTGTAGAACACTTTGAGACTTTCACAGGAAAAGAATGGTTTCACTGTCCTTTAAAATTTAACACATAAATCATTAATCTCCAAACTAGAAAACAACCTCCACAATGATATTAGAAATATCATTAACTCTTTCAACCTAAACACGCAGTTTTTTTTCCTCCAGTCTATGGGACACATTTAGTTTGGGCAAACCAGATCAAGACATGAGCTTGGTTAAAATCAGAACGAGGCAAAATAAGGCCCATGATGAACAAAGCTGCTGCTCCCTGCTCCTCACCTCAGATTCCATTAGCCTACATATACCCTAAGAGAAAACTGCTACACCCAAATGTACACATATTCTTTCGTTTCTTTACCTCTCTGCTGTACTCGTTAGAATGCCCTATCCACACCTGCCTGAGGACTCCTTTTTGTCTATTAAGATGCAGGTTCTTGGCCTTTTCAGGCTGGAATAGGTGCCCTTTATGCACTCCCACATCACCTGGCTCTAACAGAGTATTTATTACAACTGTTGCAACTTAAATGTCTCAGTGCACACATGCAGACACACAACTGCAGTAACCATACATGTCTCAACACACCTTTAGGGCACAAATTTTGCCCATCTGTCTTTTAGCCCCATATCACCACCCAGCACCTAGAACGGTGTCTGGCACAATCAAAATTTATTGAGTATAATTCATCTCATCCTTTCCCTTGAAATTGCACACCCCCCTTTTCTATCATAAGATTTAGTTTTTGGTTTTTTCTCTTCGGTCTAATTTTATAGTTTTTAGTTCACTATTCAAACATGATTTGGCAACTTAATCTGCTTTACTAAATTCCTGATGGTCATCACATCCAGAATAGATTTTTAGTTTATAAATGCTGAACTGATAGCAACCATGCCTGTTCAAAAGTTCTCAGAGTTCACTGACATACTTACTTAGGGGGTATATTATTATGGGATGAAGGCAAGCCTAGGAAAGGGAAAAGAAGAAAAACAGCTTAAGAGTTTGGGTGCATTATTACAGAAGGACATGGGCTACTTAACATTCTTACCAAAGAAAACCTTTCTATCTTTTATTTTTTAGATTTATTTATTAACTGAGAGGCACAGAGCGCATCCACATGCACTTACGAGCAGTGGGAAGCAGAGTGAGAGAATCTCAAGCAGACTCCCTGCCGAGTAGGGACTCAGGGCTCAATCTCACCCCCAAGATCATGAGCTGAGATGAAATCAAGAGTAGGATGCTCAAATGACTGAGCCACTCAGGCACCCCAATACTATTATTATTATTATTTTTTACTATATATGCGTGTGATAAACACACACATGTATGTACACATACATATTTTGCTAAAGTAAATATCTTCAGTCCTCAACTGAATTAGAATCCTAAATATGAATCAATCAAATTTTGTCCAGTTTGTCTTCATTAATCATCTTTCATTCCTTCGGATTCTTAGCTTTTCTTACTCTAAAAGGTAATTTTTATTTTTTAGAAAGCTTAATTAAAATAAATTTGAGCTTCTGATAAATGAAATTTTAGCCTACAGAAATCTGAATGAAAACAAGATAAAACTGGAAGAGATATGTATTCAATTAATCTGAAGCATAGATACTAAAGTACTTGCATTTTAAATACAAAATGATGAGCCTTTTACCTAAAGAGACTCACAATTAAAGAGACTCACAATTAGTGTTCCTTGGGAATGGGCCAAGGGAAATACTTCCAGTGCGGCCACCCTTTACCCAGACTTGAAGCACTCAACTGAAAGTGAGACTCTGAGGAAGCAGGAAAACCAACCAACAGCAGATATGACCAAACATGTAACAAATGCAATGGAAGGCTAGCAGGAGATGCCATCTGTAAGGCTGCCTATTTTTTTCGAATTGACTTGAGAGCAGTATCTTTTCCAAGGCTGCAAACTAGTCAACAGCCAATTCACACAGCAGAGTTGAGAACATAATAGAACTCTGTTTTGAACACATAGTGGGAAACAACTTAGTAGTTGCACAAAGCAGAACACTGATTGCTGGTGAGTATATAAATCAAATGGCTCGTAACAGCTTTGTTTCCTAAATTGAAGACAACTTCAAAATTTTCTTTTGATATCTGTATACAGTGTTTATATTTTAAGTTGCATAATAAGCAACTTATGAAATGACATCAGTATCTTTGAAAATAGGGAGTAGGTATCCGAACAATAGCTGAAGGCCTAAAACAATATACAACTTCTTCAATGATTCTAACCACCAGTATGAAAAACAAAGGTAGAGCTGTATGGCATACAGAGAGGAAGTTATAAATAATTCCTAACTAGTATGCAGAGTCGTCACACAGATGTTTAATATAAGAATTACGGCTATAAGAAAGGCTAAAAGGTAAGCTGGGTTAAATCCTGCTTTTGAAGGGTCATGATGGGATTGGGATCTATCAAAGGATCTGAGCTTTGCCAACAAAGCAGCTGCAGAGGGGGAGGTGCCACAGAAGAGATGAAATGCAGAACTTGGAAGAAACTGCACTGCACTGCTTTAGTCACTGCTGAAAAAAATCTGAGCCTCGAAGGAGGATTTGTGCCAGGACAGTATACTAAAAATATTCATCCTTTTTCCAAAGACATGAAGGGAAATTTAAAGGAAAGGCTGAGGGCTGAAACTATCAAAAGAATAATTTTTTTAAAACTATCCTTCCTTATCTTTTAAAAAACTCATGCCCTAAATTAAGCCACAGAATTTCAAAATTATAGGAGAGAGAGTGTTTTTCCATACCAAGCTGTTCTCTAAAAACTAAAGCTATCTTGCTATCAAATTTTGGAAGCAGAATTCCAGAAGTATGATATTCATTTTATCCTTTTACCCTTCTACTACATACACACAAATGTAAAGTCTCTTTAAAGTAAAACATTTCATTCTTACTTAAGATTGCTTGTTCTATAGTTTAGAAACTATAAGCTATATAAAACTATAGTAGGGTTTTTTTTGCTTTGTTCTATTTTTCAAAACTTCTGTGAAAGAAGTAGCTGATAAAATGCTGAAATCCAAAAAACTACTAAATTCTTTCAGAAGAAGAAGGAATATGAAACAAAAGGGGGCACATTATGCACAGTGCAACTTGGTGAGGGAATGTGGCACTATCAGCCTTATTAAAAGCTAGGGAATAAAAGAGCTCTGTTGTGAAAAGTGTACCTATATGGAAGTTTAGAAATGTGATGGTGAAGGCATCCCATAGAACATTCTGGTGAAGATAAAGCAAAGAATAGAAGTGATTTTCTTACACTGGTATAGTCATTGATTCATGTCCAGAACTGGCAAGAATCTCAAGACAGTGTACAGCTGAGGGACCATGTGAGATCATTCAGCAAAAATCACAATGTTTGACAAGTTCTTATCCACCTGTGTGAACTGCTCCTTCAGACTAATTTTTGCCTCAAAGAATCAATTGGTAAAATAAAAGTGACTGGAATATTGGGAGAAAAAACAATCAAGAAAAGGCAAGGTGAAAAACACTGTGTACTCTGGACTTTTTAAGAAAGCAGATTTCAAAAAGAAAGCAGAGCGTTAAAAAACAAGTAGAAATCCATCTTATGTACAACTTTTAACATTTAATTCAGTTTCCTGTACACTAAAAGAAAGAGAGAGAGAGGAAAGAAAGAAAGAACGAAGGAACGAGCAGGCCAAGCTATATTCAAAGATGTGTGAGGGTACAGAGAAATGAACCCTCAGGCTGGAGTAGAGATTAATACAGAATAATCTTTTTGGAAAGCAATCTGGCAACACATACTAGCCTCAGTATTTATGATTTCACACCTATTAATTGCACTTCTAGGAATCTATCCTTACGAAAATAAGTCAGATGGAAACAAAGAATTTGTATGGAAGGTATGTTTATCAAAATGTTATAATATTGCAACAAAATTATAGCAAAACAAAAGAAAAAACCCTGGCATCCAGAGGTATACTTGGCATTAAAGCTTTTAAATATTTTGTTAAAGCATAAGTAATAATAATAACTAATAATGTAATGTGCTAAGGGGAAAACATACATCACATATGGACATTAAAAAACAGTAAATTTTGTCTCTGCATGTGGAATTATGGTGATATTAGTTTGTTTTCTTAAAAAGCAAATACATAATTTGCATAATGAGAAAAGTAAGATATTTATATATTTTTTAAAGATTTTACTTATTTATCTGTCAGAGACAGAGCACAAGCAGGGGAAGCAGCAGGCAGAGGGAGGAGCAGACTCCCTGCTGAAACAAGGAGCCTAATGTGGGACTTGATCCCAGCACCCTGAGATCATGGACTGAGCTGAAGACAGACGCTTAACCAACTGAGCCACCCAGGCATCCCAAAATATTTAAAATTATATCTGAAATTCAGACTTTGTTGTTCTCTCACAAATAAATTCCTGTATCTGTCCTTAACCACCAACATAAAACAGGCATCTCTTCCACCCTAAATACTTTAGGCACCTCTGCCAATCTCCTCTGCTTATCACTTTTCTCTGGTCTACCTGCCTTTGACTCATCTTCAGATGTTGTCTGATTATCTAACACAATTCCGATTCTTTCAGTACACATTATCCTTCCATCCTACCCCCATCACCACATAAACATCACCTTTCAAGGAGACAAAGTAAAAAAAAAAAAATGAAAAAATTCCTACTTAGGGTTGCAAGGTTTTGACAATAAGCCACTTCTGCCATCATTATCTGTATCACTGCATTACTGTCATCATTCTTAAAGAAGAAATATCTTAATCTTTTTGCACCGCTATTATTTTGATGATATGCCAGAGGTCATGTTCCTCAATTCTGTCCTCTTTTCATTTTCTGTATTCCGTTTTTTGCCATTGTTTATCTAGTTTAACAAAGTTGTTCACCTAATCCAATTTATAGCTACCAGCTGAAAGACCCAAAGTTTGGGTGGTAATGAAATTGGAGATGAAATAATTACCAGAGCCAGATTATTTTAACAGCATGGAAACTGGCTATTTTCAGACTGTAGGGCTCCAAGGGTCATCTGAGAAGCATGGAATTTAAACATGCATTTTCTTCCTGAGACCTTCTGTCCCCACAATCTACTCTGACTATAGAAAGAATCAGTTATTACTATAGGAGCCTGAGATGCATAAACTTTATAGTTTGTCCATATTAGGTGAGTATTTAATCAGTAATCTACTTAATCAGTAGAAACAACAATGTAAATACAATATCTTGGCATTTACTATATACCACCTTTAGTAAATTAAAAACAAATTTATAAACACAAGTAATTTTTCTCATCACCTGATTCTACCAAATTATTAAGGCAGGGGAAGGAGAAGACATAAAGGAAGACTTGAGACTGCCCATAAGATTTACTTGAAGGGAGAGAGGGAGGAAGGTACACCTAGAAATTAAATTCAATAAAGTATTAGAAGAATTTGCCTATCTGCTCCCTCACCCCATGGGCTGTTAGAAAACAGGGACCGTCTTTTTGGTTTTTGTACTTCTTAGAAACAAGTAAAGCACAGATATTCAACAAGCATTTATGAGTGAATGATTCTTAGGGTATACCTGTCTGGTGCAAGTGTAAATTTTATGGAATATGTTTTCTGCAAAAATCCTAGAATGAACTGGATCTTATGGAACAAAATCCATGAAAATATTTTAATGCATGATAAATATTCTAAAAAGCTAAGAAACAACCTATTCCTTAAATTCCAACTAAAGAGAACACACCTGCATTTGGTCATCTGACTGATTCCAAGTTCCCAATGAACTTGAGTCCTAATGACTGAGTTCTTTCAGTCAATAATTACTCAGAGCCACAAGGCACTTGATCAGTGGACAGATGACTCTAAATGAATTAAGACTGGAAACATTCAATTTCTTAACGGCCAAACACAAGGTGAGAAATAGGTCTCCTGTTATGTACCATGACTAGCTTACTGTCAAAGTTAGCTTTTCTTTTGGTGATATAAAAAAAAACAATAATGGGGGGAAAAATCTGTTAGCTGAAGGTGACACAGTCTTTGTCAGAGCAGTCATTCATGATGATAGAAATATGGGAAACAGAGAAGCAAATTCCAGTATGTCTGATGAAAGTTCCAGTTTAAAAGTATCACATCCCCAACCCAAATGCATAAGAAGTGCTGGAAAACACAAAATATGTATAAGGAGATTTCTGACAAGAAGTTTTCCTTGAAATATTTCATTATAAATTTTTTTTAAACAAAAGCAGGAATGTATAGTTAAATCTTCTTTTGGTAATTTACCAAAAGAAAATATACCAAGTATATTTTTACCATTAGATGTACAGGCTGTTCCTGCTTTAAATGCCTTCATCACCCCAAATCACCCCAAATCAGCTCCTCCTTATACTCCAGATTACATTTCACCTCTTCAGGGAAGACTTCTTTGCCAACCTAAAGCAGCCATTAACTCATTCACTCTGTGATATTACCATGTTTTAATTGTCTGCATAATCACATCAGTATCTGATATTTTTCTTGCTTATTTTTGCTTGCTCCCCTAAAAAGAAAGTTCTGTAAGAGTAAGAGTAAAATCTTCACTGTCTCTTCCATCATTTTATCAATAACAAAAGCTCAAACTAAATGCTCAAGTATCTGTGCTATATTTAACAAAGGAACTTTCCTTAATTATATATATTGAGATGGAAGTATGATGTGAAGCTTTTCTTAAAAAGATAAATCTTAAAGGTTACATATGGCTTTCAAATATGATTTGTATGTATAGGGGACTACATATAAGTGAATGATGATTAGTGAAGGTGCCACATTCTGAAGTTACTTAAAAAGGCACTTAAAAAGTGTCTCACCTTCGTGTCGTACTTCCTACTCCATAGATGTTTTAGCATTACTATTGCCTCTCACACAAATGAAAAAGTCCAAACAGATATGACACATTATATATTCTACAAACATGGACAAAGTTTTGTCTTGCAGTCCCTATAATGTCCAAGACACATATCAGCAAAATAAATACAAGCCAACTGGCTTTTTCTTACAGGGTAGAAAAAGTAAAGCCAATTTGTGTAATGTGGAACTTGACTGAATACTCAACCAATTTCCCAGAAAAAAACTTGAAAATTAAAAAATACTGATTTAAACTTATTTTAGATGAGTCCTCCTCTGGGTCAGATCAAATGACCCAGTGAATTAAGAATCCTTTCTGACCTTGGTACAAAGGTGCAGTTTATAGAAGAGGCATTAGTTCTCCTTGAAATATTTCATTATAAATTGAAGACGATTCCATTAGTCTTCAGCATTCAGTCATGTCCTCAAACACTCCAGTCTTCCATAAATTATCATGGCCTAGCACTAATACACTTACATGTAAAAAACAGAAATTCAAGTTGTACACCTGATTTCACTTGTCCAAAATTATCTTTCAAGTTACAGGCCCTAACATTCTGGAATTTGGTAAGGAACTCTCTAGTTCCATGAGGACAGCCTTCAGGATTTTAGTAACAATTGTTCCCCCTTTTAGTTTGTGCCTTTCCACAGTTAATCTTCTTAGACTGCACAGTCCAAAAGGATACAGACCAAGTCAATATTAACAATTTCAACTGTCAGGCCATTTAGCGCCAAGCCTAGGTATTTCAGGTACATATCTAGTTCCACAGCTCATTGAACAAACTGTCAACTAAAACAGGATTATCAAGATATTAAAAGGTACAGTTTATTTTTTTTTTAAGATTTTATTTATTTATTTGACAGAGCGAGAGATCATAAGTAGGCAGAGAGACTGGCGGAGGGCTGGGGGAGGGGGAGGAAGCAGGCCCCTACAGAGCAGAGAGCCTGATGCAGGCCTTGATTCAGGACCCAGGACCTGATCATGACCTAAGGCAGAGGCTTAACCCACTGAGCCACCCAGGCACCCTTAAAAGGAATAGTTTAAAGATCTTGCCAAAGCAATTAATCCACACTCAGCCATTATCCACAAAAGCCATTACCATCTGATAGTGAAAAGGCGGTGCTACAGAACTATAAAGTCTTTAAAAAGTTGCCCAAGGGAACCTAGGTAAACTTTTGATATACTCTATGCAGGGAATGTTTATTCTTCCGTGTGTATGTGTGTGTGTGTGTGTGGTGTGTGTTAAGGCATTAAAAGGAGGGAGGGGCTGCTATTTAAGAATACACTTAGGGGTGCCTGGGTGGCTCAGTGGGTTAAAGCCTCTGCCTTCCGCTCAGGTCCTGGGATCGAGCACCACATTGGGCTCTCTGCTCGGCAGGGAGCCTGCTTCTCCCTCTCTCTCTCTGCCTGCCTCTCTGCCTACTTGTGATCTGTCAGTCAAATGAATAAATTTTTAAAAACCTTAAAAAAAAAAAAAGAACACTTATTAGGGGCGTCTGCATGGCTCAGTCATTAAGCATCTGCCTTTGGCCCAGGTCACGATCCCAGGGTCCTGGGATCGAGCCCCACATCAGACTCCCTGCTCATTGGGAAGCCTGCTTCTTCCTCTCCCACTCCCCCTGCTTATGTTCCCTCTCTCGCTGGGTCTCCCTGTCAAAACGAATAAATAAAACCTTAAAAAAAAAAAAAAAAAGAATACACTTATTAGAACTGAAGAATGCATTACAAATTCTCAGAACCAGTTAACATCTGTTGTATGTACTTCCTCGTAATGACCTAATTTTTTAAACTGACAAGTCAGTGTACTTTAAATGATGGTACAGGCTCTAACCTTAGTTAAATCCTGTACCAGGTTTAGAGAAAGTGACTCTAACCTGGCTAATGAGTTCCTTCCCCCTTCCAAATCTTTTAAAAGATTTGCTCTAATATCACGGGCTCCAGAGTATAAGACAACCTGGGTTTGAACAGACTCTGCCACACCTTGGGTGTGCAACTTCACCTCAGTAAACCTTAATGCCCTCATTTGTAAAATATGCATAAGAATATTTACTGCCAGATGGGGTTACTGTAAGAACAGCACTGTAAATTGCTCAGCACAATGCCTGGGTGTAATAAGTACTCAAATGTTAGTTATTACCAACATCATCAGATTCCAACAATCTGTCCTTAAACCAATCCTTTAGTGGGAGACACATCTAATACTGTTTCCTCATTAGTTACGTTCCACTAATCCTGCTCTAAGCCACAATCTCCCCCTTGCATGTCTGCTTAACTTATCACAGCTCACAAAAGCTTTACTATCCTACTAACCTAGAAAAATGATATTTTTACTACACAGTATGACTTTAGTCTTGGCAATAACCCACTCTGAAATGCACAACTGAAATTCAATCTAACCTTTCTTTACAGAAGTACCAGTAGTACATATACGTACACCATTTCTAAAGATTCATGAGCAATCACTTAGAATTAACGGATATTTCAGAGTAAATGAAAATTTAATTATCTTTTAATGGTTTTAAAGATTTATTTGTTTGAGAGAGAAAATGCTCGGAACTGGGAGGGAGAGAGGGAGAGAATCCCAAGCAGACGCCCCACGAGTGAGAGCTGGGCTGAGCTCAGGGCTCAATCTTGGGACCCTGAGATCATGACCTGAGCCAAATCAAGAGTCGGATGCTTAACCAAATGAGCCACCCAATCGCCCCCCCAAAATTTAAAGAAAATGGTTCCTGTATTTTAAATATTGTGTTACATTAACAACAATTCCAGTCCATGAGACTGAAGAGTCTAGAACTCACTTGATAGTCTGTTTTTCAGAATCAAATAGCTATGCCCATAAAAATCCCAAGAAACTGTAAAGGGTACAAAACCAAGTCTCTGCCTAAGTACCGTACTATCTAATAGAGTGTCTCTCACTTGAAGATCCCTGAAGAATTCTTTTACCTTTTAAAAAGGTTTGTAACTCAAACTACAGTGTGAGAAACACTGCTCTAATTAGAAGAGGTCATAGAAACCCCAATGTCACCTGGGTGACTTTGAACAGGTACTAGCAGGACCCTTTCCATCACACCATAAATAACCTAAAAGACTCCATGGCAATATTTTTGTGTAGTGCCTTATTATATATAATTACCTTTTTATGCTACAGCAGACAGAACATGAAAAGTTTCATCCTCTGTTGAGGTGGGGGCATGTAAGAAGGCAAGGATTCTTTCCAAATGAGGTGTGTGTGTGAGAAATTGCTGAATGGGGGCATACAAAAGTATGGGAAGTGGGAATGTTCAAGAAGTGTCTGGGGACTGGACAGCAAGTGTTTAAGAGCATGACCAGTCATGAAGAAGGAAAGGTGACTGAAGACTTCTGCTGCAATACCAAGAGGAGGTTGAACCTTATTGTATTGCTGACGATTTTTTCTGGGGGGGAGGGGTTGTTTTGTTTTGTTTTTTTTTTAATAAAATGATGTGAGGGAAGAAATGCTTAATTTATCAGGGTGCAAGGTCCAAATGGACTAGAGGGTGGAGAGTGATAGGAACAACACCGGTTACTACAAAAGTTCCTGGCGAGATAAGAACCTAAACTGCCATGAAGTGATTATAAACGCCCCTTTCTTTGGGGGCGTGTCCAAAAAACCCCCATAAGCCACCTTTTGCTGAAAGTGAACTCACTGCTTTCAAAGTCTTTTGACATCCGAATCCTATGTAACCAGGGCTTATGATCACCGGTTACTCACGCCCAGTGACCAAAACAAATATACCGATTTTCTTGGGCAAAGAATAATCTGGCTTATCAAGTAGAAACCTTTCAGTTTTCTGGGCGGGTAACTAGCTAAGCAGTTCTCTACACACAAAGAGCAGTAAGTCAAAATCCCTCAGCCCTGAATCGCTAGCGTCCCCGCGGAGCAGCACGTTTGCTCACACGCCTCGGGACTGCCACTGGAGCTACGGGGGCTCCGGGCCCTGACAAAGAAGCAGAGCCTGACCCGTTGGGGAGTATCCTATTTCGAGCCTGAGGTCCTGAAAGAATCTGCAGTGAGAGCCCGCCATGGAGCAGGATGGTCCAGGGGGAGGGCCGCAGCCTCACAGCCCGGAGCCCCTGGCGGGGAGCCAGCGGGCCGGAGACCGGAGCCCCAGGCGCGGAGGCCGCCGGAAGCCCCTGAGAGCTCCCTTCTCCGCCCTCCGTCCCAGCCCGAGAGGAAGCCTCCGCCGCCGGGCCCCGTCGTCCGCAAGCTCGTTACCGCTGCCTCCCCAGCGCCGGGCCCGTCGAGCGCCTCAGTAGAGGCCTCCCCTGGGCCGCGCCGCCGGCCCCTCGCCCTTCCCCGCCCGTCGGCCCCGCTCACCCAGAAGATGAGGTTGAGAAACACCAGCACGGTCTTGGAGGAGGTGATGCCGCACTGGCCCATGGTGCCGGCGGCCCGCGGGGGCCCTGCTCGGCGAGCGGGATGCGCTCACCGAGCGCGGCGGCAATGGCGGCGCCTCTCCACTGGTAAATGCCCGGCCTGCGCTGCGCTCACCGCAGCCCCCGGTGCCGTCGCGCAGCCCCGGCCCCAGCAAGCACCTCGCTTCTTCGCGCAGCCGCCGCAGATCCCCAGGCTCCCCGCGCCGCTCCCTGGCAACCGAGTCCCGCCCCCGCCAGCTTCAGCCAATCACTCCCGCGGTAGCTGCAGCGAGGCCACGCCTCCTAAAGGAGTCGAAGATTCAGCGCCTGTTGTAGACCTCCGGCCGCCCTTGAAAGCACTAGTCTCGTCGACGAGTTCCAGAGGAACAAACCTACTCCCCTATTATTGAGCTACGTTTGCTATGCTAGCCTTCTAGATGATTGAGGGCTCGCAGAAGGCTCTTTCTGCCTAGCCCGTTCTCCCCTAAAGCGGTCAGAGCGTGAATCTCTCCCACTTCACGTCGTTTTCCTGACAAGGTAGCACCAAAGCAGCACTGTTTGGGATAAGTGCAGTGAACACCAGCAAATTTTTATGGAGAACTTCTTGGGCCAGGCGCTAGGTCAGCTCTCAGAAGCGTCATCAGAAAGGAGAAAGGGCTGCTAACGGCGCTGGCAAGGCGGAGACACGATTGCGTGGTGAGGTGGCAAGGTAACAACTTATTCTCAGAGTAGGACTCGATGGTTTACAGAAATGTAAATTTCTTTCTTTCGTTCCTTCCTTCTTTCTTTCTTTTTTTTTTTTTTTAACATTGTAACATTTCATTCTCTCCCCACAATCTTGGATTGATCATAATAATAAGCATTTATTGAGAGCTTACTGCCTATCACACACTTTCTGGCTACTAGCTCATTTAACCCCCATGGCAACCCTAGGTGGAGGGACTATGGTTATCAGCCTCATTTCACTGTTGCGAGAATTGAGGCTTAGAAAGATTAACAAATTTGCCCAGACCAACACAGAGTGGGTGGTTTGAATCTTAGGAAGATTAACAAACTTGTCCAGACCAACACAGAGTGGGTGGTCTAATGCAGAAACCGCAATCTTTCCTGCCGTTACAACCCTGTGCTTCCTCCTCAGTCAGGCCCTTAAGATGCCTGTTTACTTGTCCTTACTCACCCTGTTGTTCCTCAACCTCCCTAGCTCATCACCTTCCCCAGGCACACTCAGCAATACCTTTTCATCTCACCAAACCATTCATTTGTACTAGGTTGCAGCTGCCACTTATTCACTCCAAACTTTTTACAGGTGCACCTCTATGCCTCACTGTTCTAGGCAGTGGGTTTTCCACAGCGAGCAAGACAATGGAGCTTGCATTCGGGTAGGGAAAGCAGACCTAAACAAATAGGCAAGTAGCTTTATGGACTGATGTTGGGCAGTAATGGAAAATAATGCAGAGGACGGGGATAGAGAGTGATGACCCTCATCACTTCATTGAGGAGAGTACACTGGAGGAGATCTAACTGAAGGTAAGGAAGCAGGCCATGTGAATATCTGGAGGAAGAACAGCCCATAGGTGGGGATAGCAAGTGTAAAGGCCCTGAGGCTGGAATGTGAAAGTAGGAAAAGGAACACTGAAGAGCCTGGTGTGCTGGAGGTCAGTGGAAAGACAAGAATAAAGTCACCAAG
Organism: Mustela erminea; assembly: GCF_009829155.1. NCBI lineage: Eukaryota > Metazoa > Chordata > Mammalia > Carnivora > Mustelidae > Mustela > Mustela erminea. The sequence continues at coordinate 29,590,994 of NC_045618.1, forward strand.
TGCCTAGTAAGCTATGTGTGATGGGAAGATACTGCAAGACTCAGCAGACCAGTAACCCGTCTGACTTTAAGTACCATTCTTGCCACCATGCATGTCTTAGTTAGCATTTAAGAAAGCAAGTGGTTGGGTGCCTGAGTGGCTCAGTTGGTTGGGCAACTGCCTTCAGCTCAGGTCATGAGCCTCAAATCCTAGGATGGAGTCCTGCATCGGGCTCCCTGCTTGGCGCGGAGTCTGCTTCTGCCTCTGACCTTCCCCCTCTCGTTTTCTCTCTCTAAAATAAATAAATAAAATCTTAAAAAAAAAAGAAAAAGAAAAAGAAAAACAATTAATCATGGCTCTCAGGCACAATTCCCTTTGAGTATCTATTGCCTTTTGGACCCTTCTCTCTAAAAATTCCTCTCTCTGCTTTATTGTTAATGCCTTTCCTCCTTCTCCAAAACATCTCCTTTGCTTTCTTCATCCTCATCCCATCCCTTCCTGTTTCCCTGAAGAGGCCTTTATCCCTTTTTCATTCCCCGGTGCTTGCACCTTCATCCTGTCCTTCCTTTTGTGTGCCTACCCCCCTGGTAGCTCTCTACCCCATCCCACATGCTACACAGCTTTCCCAAGGGTAGGCCTTAGAAAACTGGTCATTTTAACAGCATCTCAGGTGCTTTTTTTTTTTTCTTAAAGATTTTTTTTTTAAGATTTTATTTATTTGGGGGCGCCTGGGTGGCTCAGTGTGTTAAAGCCTCTGCCTTCAGCTCAGGTCATGATCCCAGGGTCCTGGGATCGAGCCCCACATCGGGCTTTCTGCTCATCAGGGAGCCTGCTTCCTCCTCTTTCTCTGCCTGCTTCTCTGCCTACTTGTGATCTTTTTTTAAAAGATTTTATTTATTTGTCGTAGAGAGAGCACAAGCAGGCAGAGTGGCAGGCAGAGGCAGAGTGAGAAGTAGGCTCCCCACTGGACAAGGAGCACGATTCGGGACTTGATCCTAGGACCCCGGGATCATGACCTGAGCCGAAGGCAGCAGCCTAACGGAGCCAACCAGGCGTCCCATCCCAGGTGCTTTTAATGTGCTACAGGAGTTCCAAGCCATTGGTCTCAGTTTATAAATATGCTCAAGGTTCTCCAACCTAAAAAAAGAGAAAAAGCAACCTTTCACTTAATGCTGTGCTTTTCTTTCTTACTCCTCAACCAAAATTCCTGAGATCATCTAATCCAACATTTCTCAGACTTCACTGTGCACATCAATCACCTTATTAAACTGCAGAGTCTGATTCAGAAGATAGGGCTGGGGCTCAAGGTTCTGCATGTCTAAAGGGCTCCCAGGTGGTTGGTGTCAGTGCGCTGGACCACTCTTTGTAAGGAAAAGCTGGATTTCTGGTCTTAACTCTCTTGCTTCCGACTCACCGTTTGCTCATTGCCATGTGGCTTCACCCCACAGCACAGCCGACATTTGTTATCCCAATGTTACCCATGAGCCACCTGTTACCTCTGATCTGAGGCAGCATATATAACGGTGAAGAGCGCAGACTTGAGAACCAGATCACCTGGGTTCAGAATACAGCCTTCCCACACTGACTGGCTGGTGACCTCTCTGTGTCCCAGTATCTTCATAGCAGGGAGGAAGTGATGATGGTAACACCTGCTGCACATGTGGTCTCCAGAATTCAGTGATTTAGTACACTGAGAGCTGTTAGGAGCTGAGAGTGGCCCACCAGTCCTTCATAAGCATTGCTGTTTTTCATTTTACAAGACCTCCCGGCAGCATTTGACTCCATTGACTCCTCCATGCCTATAACTCTCTTCTCCCTTACCTTCCAGAACACAACCCTCCCTTTGTTCTCTGCCTACGTTTGCCTACATTGTCTTCCTGGGATGATGATGTTCCCTGGGGGTTCTGGCTCAGGCTCTTTGATTTTCTCAACCCAGCTGAGCTCGGTGGGTAACCCATCTTAGCCAGTGCCTTGGATTCAGTTACTATCTAAGTGTGGAATTCTCCTGAATCTAGAGCTTTATCCCAGGTCTCTCAGTTTCCTATCCACGTATCTGCCTGCTGCAGGGCTCCATGTAGATTCATTAATTCATTCAACACGTTTGTTTTCCTTACTTATTCTGTGCCTGATCCTATGCCAGGTGCTGGGGCTATAGCAGTGAAATGGTCAGACCTGGGCCAAGACCTTCGGGAACTCACAATCTGGAATGGAGATTCAATACTAATTCTGTGATTATTGAATAAAGTGTAATTGGGATAAGCAATACAAAGGAGAGTTGCAGGCTGTTCTGGGGGTGTATAATGGGAACCTTGACATTGTCTGGGGGTGACTCATATGTTCTCCAGACCAACATGTCCTAAACCAAACTCATCACTTCTCCCAAACATTCCCTTCTTCTGCCTGTATTGTTTTGCTCAATGTGCAGCACACCCGTCTTCTTATCCAGTGTGTCATGACCCACAGTATCCCTCGCTGACCCCTTCTACCCACTGGGAGACTCCTCCTTTCTAGAAAATTACCCTTCTCAGGTAACTCCTGGCCCTCTATAAATTCCTACTGCCTCGTGCTCAAGCAGTCTTATTTTACCGGTAAAGTTGTACCTAGAAAAAAAGCAAACGAGGAGTGAGGGTCATCCTCAGAAACACAGACCCACTGTGTGCCCTGTGGCTCCTGACTGTGACACTCCTGTCTGGGGGACAAGGAGAAGATGGAACACTTGTGCTTTTTCTCACCGATTCTTGGCTTATAATTTCCCCCAATAAACCCTGTTCTTTAGTCCATACTATGGGAAATAAAATGCACTCTGATCCACATTGTGTAATACAAGTGTCTATGTTTTAGCAAGAAAGAAAAAAAAATTATTTCCATTATAAAAGCAATGCCTACTTATGGTAATTAGTGTCTTTATTAGACCAGTTCTGCTCTCTGATTTGGGACATTGCAAATAATAATTGTAATAATAATATTTGAGTGTAGTTGACATTCATCCTATTTCAAGCTATCTCACATTTGAACACCCTATCTCTTTGGAAGAATCTCTACCGTATGAACCTTATAGGAAGCCTGGCAAGAGCCAGACAGTCCTTCCTGTGCTCAGGCAGCTAGAACATGGGCACATGATTATTGTTAATGAATCAGATGATTCTGCCCAGAAGTCTGGACCATGAGAGAGTGACACGAAGACACAGGCGCAGTTAGAAAGAATATTTGTTACAGCAGTGCAGGCATCGGGAGTCCAGCAGCAGTGATGGCTAGGGATGTCTGGTGACAGTCTCAGCAACAATGTCCTAACCAAACTATTGACCTTGGTTTGACCTTGGTTGGGTTCTCTCCTACTAAGCCTTCCTTAGCTTCCAAAAGATGCTGAGAAGCACCTAATGTTCTTACAATAAATCCTTTACTGCTTAAGGTGACTGGAGTCAACTTCTGTTGTTTATAATCTAAAATCATTTTTTTAAAGTATGTATGTATGTATGTATTTTATTGAGAGAGAGCATGTGAACAGGGGGGAAAGGGCAAAGGGAGAGGCAGAGAATCTCAAGCAGACTCCATGCTGAATGTGGAGCCCAGTGTGGCACCCTGATCCCACAACTCTGAGATCATGACCTGAGTCAAAGCCAAGAGACAGATGCTTAACTGACTGACCCACTCAGGTGCCCCTATAAACTAGAATCTTGACTGATACAATGATTGCTACAGAAAAATTGTAAAGTTCTAAAAAGTAAAGGAAAGGAAAAAACCCATTGTTCTACAAACAGAAAAAAATTACTATTGACTTCTTCTAGTCTTTTACTATATACATATATTTGACATAATTACAAGTACTTGATTATATAAAACTTCATATACTCTAAGCTGATTTTACAGTTGTATGATTTAGGGCTCCTGGGTGGCTCAGGAGGTTAAGCTTCTGACTCTTGATTTTGGCTCAGATCATGATCTCGGGGTTGTAAGGTCAAGCCCTGGTTCGGCCCCTTGCTGGGCAAGGAGCTTGCTTAAGAGCCTCTATGTCCCTCTGCCTCTCCTCCCGGTCTCTAAAAAAGGAAAAAAAGAATCATATGATTTAAAAGGTAACAGATTTGTTGTAGAAAATTTGAGGATACCAAGAAATAAAAAAATAAAAACCAATGCGAAAAAGCTACAACCCAAGATAACTGCTGTGCATAATTTGGTGTATTTCCTAAAAAAATCTTTTTCTGCATTTTTACATAGCTGAGAATACACTGATTATTCCACACATTTATGCATAGTTAACTGAGCAATTTTAACAGTTCTAGATAAAAGGTAGTGTGAAGAGGAGCTCAGGGATGGCTATGGATAGTTTCTGCCATGCATGTGGTATATTACTCAATACCAATTAAAAAGCCTTAATGGATTCAGGGCTTTAAAGATGCAGAAAATCATTATGCAAGTTTCTTGGCAGTGAACATGCATATTATGCTGCCCGTCACAACTCTGCTTCTAGTGACAAAAATACAGAAGACATTTTGTTCGGCAATTTTCCTGACACTGTTCCAAGCTCTTAAAAAGTTTATCCATTACTGGCAAGTCCTGAAACACCATAGGAATCACTATTGTTCTTAGTGTCATCAAACATGGCAAAGACACCCCATGAATTGTGGAATCAATTATAGAGTTTGAGAAACACTGTTCCAGGGACAGGGGAAGGAGGGGAGCAGAAGAGAAACAGCTGACAAGCTGACTCCGTGGGGTGGCATTGGGCGTGAGTCCTGGACCCCAGCTGCTGAGGTTTGACTCTTGGACCTTACCGCTTAGTTGTTTTGTGACTCTGGGGAAGTTCCTTTAAACTCTCTTGGCCTGTTTTCTCACCTGTAAAATGACATTTGCTGATAAGTAAGTGAGTAACTATGAAGTAACTATAAAGTGCTCAGCTCTCTTGCTGGGCTGCAGTATCCATGCATGACACGGAATTCAACTATATCACAGAATCTGAGTAGCCTTGTAAATCCTTTATACCACAATTTCCCATTTCCTAATTTATTCCTTTTTTATTAAAATTTTTACTGAATTAAGACATATTCAGAAAGGTGCACAAACCATAAATGCACAATCTGGTTGTACCAAAGTAAACATACTTGTGAAGCTACCATCCAGGTCAAGAACTAGATGACCAACATCTGAAATCTCTCCTAGGCCCTGTTGGTCATTATCTCCCACTATCCAGACTTCTGACACCAGAGATGAGTTTTGTCTGTTTTTGAACTTTTTAAAAAATATTTTATTTATTTATTTATTTATCTGAGCATGAGCAGGGAGAGGAGCAAAGGGAGAGAATCTCAAGCCGACTCTGCGTTGAGAACAGTCCCATGACCTGGAGACCGCAACTGAGGCAAAACCAAGAGTTGTATGCTCAACTGACTGAACCCCCAGGTGCCCATGTTTCTGAACTTTGGCCAGTAAAATCACACAGTGCATATCCTTCCACATTATGTTTATGAAATTCATCAGAGCTGTTGCATGTAGCAGAAGTTTACTCATTTTCATTACTGAATATATTCAACTGGGTGATTATATCATGATGAATTTGTGCATTGTATTGTTCAGGAACATTTGGGTTGTTTCCAGTTTAGGCTATTTAGAATAGTGTCAGTATGAATATTCATAGTCCTTCAATCTATGAACATGGTATATCCCTTCCTCTGTTAATTTAGATTTTCTTTAATGTGCCCCAATAATATAGTATGTGGTCTTGTACACATTTCACTAGATGTGTTCCAAGATATTCGTTGCTTTTTGTTTTTGTTTTTGTTTTTTTCTTTTTAGAGAGGGCGATAGATCACAAGTAGGCAGAGAGGCAGGCAGAGAGAGAGAAGCAGGCTCCCTGCTGAGCAGAGAGCCTGATGTGGGACTCCATCCCAGGACCCTGAGATCACGACCTGAGCTGAAGGCAGAGGCTTAACCCCCTGAGCCACCCAGGCACCCTTTGTTGCTTTTTTGATGTTACTGCAAATGGCATTGCTTTTGAACCTCACTAATTATAGGTGCTTAGTAGAAGTACTACGGAGTTTTGTTTATAGAGCGGATCCAGCTGCATTGCTAAATTTAATTAATGAATTGTCTTCTTATTTGATTCATTTTTGTTATTATGTCTTCTACTTTACTTGGGCTTAGTTTTCTTTTTACTTTTCTAACTTCTTCCTCCACAAGTGGGGGACATCTTCTGTTCCTGTTGTCTGGTCCCTCTGCCCTTCTGGATCAGTGGAGTTTATGAAAAACTGCATCAGCATGCATCATTAACAGCTCTCCCTTCCTTCTCTCCTCCTATCTCAAGGCTTTGTGTTGCGATTCTTCACCTTTCAGAATGATAAGTGCTAGCCCTAGTAGGCTCCCCTATTTTCTGTCCTTTGGGGATTGCAACCTCATTTAGTGCAAAAAGGTAGATGTGAGGACCGTAATTTGATGGGATGCCTGGTTGGCTCACTTAGTGGAGCATGTGACTCTTGATCTTGCGGTTGTGAGTTTGAGCCCCACATTGGGAATAGTGATTACTTAAAATTAAATCTTTACCAAAAAAAAGACAGGGTACCTGGGTGGTGTAGTCGGTTAAGCAACTGACTCTTGGTTTCAACTCAGGACCTGATCTCAGGGTCGTGAAATTGAGCCCCACACTGGGCTCCATGCTTGGCACGGAGTCTGCTTAGGATTCTCTCTCTCCTTCTACCCCTATCACCCAGCTCTCTCTTTTTCTCTCAAATTAAAAAAATAGAAATAAATCTTTAAAAATATGGGACAGGAATATGAGAATACTGCACTGGCTACCTCAAAAAAGCAGCCCATTTACAGCAAAAAGGCAGTTGTGCTATTTTCTAATTATTAAATATTTGGGGTCTCCAAATGGCAAACAGAATTAAGTGTATTTCTACCTTTATTTAAGTGAATGCATTGCTCTGTTTCCTAGTCCAAGCATGGACAAGCAATTATTTTGTCTTTCAGATTCTTGTAATTGATTGCCAGTTTTGATTTTCAGAATTGTTATGCATTTTTGTGTTCTGTGGGTGTGTACGTGCGAGAAGTGCAGAAGGCTGCAGCAGGAACTGCTCTCCAGGCACCATTTAGAATAAGACATCTCCTGGAATGAGCTTTCTAAAATGCAGCTCTGACTATCCCTTACCCTCACTTAAAGGATTTCAATCATTCTCTTTATCTGCTGAATAGGGACCAAACTCCCAGTTTGGCTAAATGACCTTTTGTAACAAAGCGCCTGAAGGGGGTTCTGGCCATACCCAACTATTTACTGTTCTCCAAAACTGCCCTGCCTCTCCCTGCCTCCTGGCCTTTGGACATGTCATGCACATGTGCTGGGATACCCTCTCTCACCTGCCTTGACCTTGAAGGACAGCTCATCCTTTAAGATTCAGCTCAGTCATTGCCTCCAAGAAGGATTCCTGATCTACCCCTCCAACTGAGTGACGTCCTCTTCCCTGAGCTCTGGCAGCCCCCAACTCCCAGGCATTCTACCGTCAAGTCACTTGCCACATTGGTTTTCGAGGGACTGTGCTAACCTATGAGCTCTTAAGAGAAAGGACCATTTCTTAAGCATCTCTTTATCCCATGTCCTGTGTAGGGAAGGCAGTCATGGGTTGTTGATTAACAGTGTAGTTCCTTTTTGGGCTGGGAAGGCCTATCAGATGTGATACTCGTGGTACTAAGGCTTCCACACAAATGAAGACGCTGGTGCATGAAAGGCAAGGACAGCCTCATTCACTCCCATACCATCTACTGTTCCCGCAGGCTGTGTCCTTAAGCATGTGCAGGCAAACAGACAAGCATTGCTTCCCACCCCCACCCTGTGCAGGCCAATTGCCCTTTTCTGTCCTCTGGGCCCAACTCTCTCCCACATCCCCCGCCTGTCACACTTGGGGTAGAAAAGAGACAAAGCAACGAACCAGTGTGAAATCTGCTCCTTTTTGCTATCAGAGCTGAGAGAGGGCTGCTCCAGCCAGTGGAAGGAACCTAGCCTTGGGGTGAAACTATCCTGGAATCAAATCCTGATGCTGCACCTCCACTGTCACCTGTGTGAGCAACTCAACCTCTCTGGGCCTCAGTTTCCTCATCTGTAAGGTAAGGTTAACAAAGCCCAACTTGCAAGTGGTTGTCAAAATGAAACAAGGCCACATAAGTGCCTGGCACAGAACAGGAGCCTTCAAAATGCTTCACCATCGCTGAAGGGGAAACAGTTTCAGCACAAATACAACCTGTAGCTCCCGATTATCTTAGCGCATGCCTTGTCCTCCACAACACACTGGGGCACCTGTGAGGGCAGTGAGGATGTCCATTATTTATTTTTTTTCGTTTATTTATTTGACAGGCAGAGAGGGAACACAAACAGCGGGAGCAGGAGAGGGAGAAGCAGGCTCCCCACTGAGCAGGAAGCCCAATGTGGGGCTTGATCCCTGGATGCTAGGACACAACCCAAGCCGATGGCAGATGCCCAATCGACTGAGCTACCCAAGTGTCCCGAGGATGTCCTGTTCTTATGTGTGTCCCTGGCTGCCCAGCCTAGAGCCCACAGACTGGAGGCTGCAGGGAGAATTTGCTGATGGAGGGACTGACTGCAGTAGGGACTCCCATGCCTGGCTGCCAGCTGCAGCGCATGTGCACGCAGATAAAATAATCCCTTTTTCAGGTGGAGACACGCATTTGACGCCGACTCAGTGGAATGGCCCCACCAGAATCAGAAACAAAACTTCCTCCGTGGAAAAGACGTCCTGACCTTAATTAATGTTCCCGTAACCTAAACAATACATTGGAGGGGGTGGGGGTTAGGGGAAGGAGAGAGAAGAAAGAGAGGCAAACCCTTTGGAGGTCCTTACAAGATGTGACCAGCAGTAAATTGTGGGGTTTTGGAGCAGGCTGGAAAGTCAGGAAAAGGCATTTCTTTCAGCAGGAATAGAATTACAAAAGCAATTTACAGAAGAATAGAATAAAGAATTGTGGGAGAAAGAAGGAGTAAGGTGTAAGATTCCAAGGGTCAGATCCAGGGGAGCCCCAGTGCCCAAGGTAGGGTGCTGGGCAGTGGACAGAAATAACAGGTAAGGGAGGGCACCATCGGGGCCTGGGCCCCCTGGGGAAGCCTGTGGAAAGGAGGCAGAGGGTAAAGATCTCCAGAGCTCAGGCAAGGGAGCCCAGCACAGCACCCTCTCCTGCCCACTTCAATATCCTAAACCCCCTCCCCAGGGGCAGAGGGCAAGGGAAGCTGCCTGTTCTGGGCCCACACAGCCCTTGCTGCCACAGGGGAAGGAGGCCCCTCAGGGAGTGGAGACAAACTGGAAGGGGGGAAGAGCCAGGGAGGCCTGGGCAGCTTCCCTCTTTCTGCAGCCACCTACTCGGGTGGAGCAGTTGTGGTACCAGAGAGGATGAGGCAAATGATGAAGTCATTGAGGAACCTGTTTCTGAACTTCACAGGGAGGGGCAGAGGTCAGCAAGACAAGCCATGGCCTTTCATCCCCGACACGGCCAAACCCTCTAGGTCCAGCCCTGGCCTCCTGCAGACACTGACTAAAGCCTCAGTCTCTCTGTTCTCCCACCAGCGAAGAGACCAGACATATCTCCTGATCCTGCCTCTCCTTTGTTTTTGACGAAGTGACAGGCCTCCGGGCCCCATCTCAGCCCTTGGTGGGGTCGGCTGAATCCAGACATAAACCATGGACTTTGGTTGTAAAAACAATGCATCATTTTATAGCCTGGAATGATTTCCAGGACAGTTCAGTGAAAAAAGCAAGATGCAGAGGAATACATATAGTGTGTTACTTTTTAAAAATGTCTTTTTAACATTTTTTTTATTTTTATTTTTTTAAAGAATTTATTTATGTATTTGACAGAGAGAGATCACAAGTAGGCAGCGAGGCAGGCAGAGAGAGAGGAGGAAGCAGGCTCCCCACTGAGCAGGGAGCCCGATGCGGGACTCGATCCCAGGACTCTGAGATCATGACCTGAGCCGAAGGCAGAGACTTAACCCACTGAACCACCCAGGTGCCCCCAAAATGTCTTTTTTTTAAAGTTTTTATTTAAATTCCAGTTAATTAACATAGAGTATAATATAAGTTTCAGATGTATTATATAGTGATCCAACACTTTTTTACATCACCGGTCATCATCATACATCACAAGTGCCCTTCTTCTTCCCCTCCCCATTACCTAGGTCACCGACCCCCCCACCTGCCTCCCCTCTAGTGACCGTCCATTTGTTCTCTGTAGTTAAGAATCTGTTTCTTGGTGTGTCTCTTCCTCTCTCTCTCTCTTTTTCCCTTTGTTCATTTGTTTTGTTTCTTAAATTCCACATATGAGTTAATACCATATGACTGTATCAGCCATTAAACTTGTTAAAAAAAAATAAAAATAATTCTGTAAGTTCTAAGTTGCATGGTATCAAAACCCACTCATGTGATTCAATGTGGGGAATGTGCTAATGGTTTGCACAGAAAAATAACCTGGGCCCAGGTACTGCTGGGAATCATGGGATTGGTACACTCACAGAGCAGAGGCTCTGTCTGGGGTCCCCTAGCCTCTTTTCTGTGCTTCTGCCTTTCTACTGCCGGGCTCCTTTTCCACCGCTCAGACCCACCTGCTCTGGCGCATAAGTCTAACCTTGCTCAGTCTGGATTGGTCTCCCTCACTGGTGCCATCCAATTGGCTGTGGCCATGGGGAAGGGGCTACTCGGCTTCTAAGGCTGCTTAAGACTCTCCTCCCTCTTCAGTGGGACCTGCGGCTGGAGACCAATTACAAGAAGCGGAAGGCAGTGACAGACTGACTTGGTACAAGCTGTTGCAGGAGGGTTACTCAGAGGTCAGGGCAAAATCCAGGGCACTGGGGCCCTCTAAACATGGGGAGGCAGATGAAGCCTCTTGCAGAAGTGAGGCAGAGAAACAAATTTGACCATTGGGTTAAGAGTCCTTCCCACTCTCTGGGCTTCTCCTGAGTGGCAGGAGGGATTGGGACTAGATGATGCTCTGGGGTCCTTTGATCTCCAAAGGGGAAGAGAGCAGAGTGCAGTGAAAAGAGCATTGAACCAGGAGTGGGGAGTCCTGGTTTGGAGGGCCTCTTTGGAGTGACTTGCTGCTGGACCTTAATCAGCCCATATGACCTCCATTGAGTCTGTCTCCTCTACCAGATAACATTCCTTGCAGGTTGCTGTGAGAGTTAAATAAAACTCACGGGCCTACAAATGTCTTGTCGACTGTCCTGTGGGTGTAGGTATGATGGATGATTATAAAACCTACTGCTTCTGTAAAATGGTAGCCTAACCACTTCCTCGTCCCTCTGTCACAATGAGCGTGGGAGTAAATGAGACCGTGCAGGCCTTGTGTTAGGCACTGACCTGGACGGAACATAAGAGCTGGGCTGACCTGCTTGTCGACTGTGTGACCCTGGCCAAGAGTCCTTCTGTTTCTAGGCTTCCACTTTTCATCTGCAGCCTGGGGAGAATAATACCTATTTCACAGGCTGTAGTGGGAATAGATGAGAGGGCGAGTATGAAGGGTGCTGTGTGGACTGTGTTGAGATTTTCAGTAAGAGGAATGATTAAAGGGACTAGTCCCTGTTTCCCTAGCTCCTGCCCTGACAGCCAAAGCCAAGGTGGGTATACTGTGATGTTTCATAAACTCACACAGGCCTTCTGCAAAGCCCTGGGAGGGATCCGAGCAATGCATTCACATGGTCATAATGGTTCTGTAAAACTGACAGAAGTAAAATGTTTCCGTTAAGACCATTGTGTCTTTCACTGTAACTTCCCTGTCATAGTTCCACCATGTCGAAAGGTGTTGGATGGCTGTAGACATCTCTGGGGTCTGGCTAAGGGGAAGTTGAATTGAAAATACGTTTATTTGGCTTAGTGGGGGTATAGTTATATAGTTCATACTCACTCCTGTTTATACCTAAATTATTGTTAGCCATTCTGGCAATAATATTCCTACCCACCAATACCCACCATGCCAGCTCACCAATTACCATGACACGAAGGTTCAGGCCAGAGGTCATATTGAAATATGAATGTGTCAGCTCCCAGTACTGGCAAGTTTTGGAGGAGAAATGAGGTTTGAAGTGAAAAGAGCCAGAGTGGGCGGGTGAAAAATTCTTCCGCCATCAGAACATAGGACTCATTTCTCATGGATGCCCAGTCAAACTGGAAATTCTCTCCCCTCAAAAATATACTCCTGGGTCACCTGGGTGACTCAGTGGGTTAAGCCTCTACCTTCGGCTCATGGGATTGAGCCCCACATCAGGCTCTCTGCTCGATGGGGAGCCTGCTTCTCCCTCTCTCTTTGCCTGCCTCTCTGCCTACTTGTGATCTCTCTCTCTGTCAAATAAATAAATTAAAAATCTTTAAAAAAATATACTCCTGCTGAAGAATATACTCTGTGACGCTACATGTACAATTATAAGTGCATCGCACATTCTGTTTCTCTTTCATGGGATTCATGCAGAATCAAATGTATCAGGATTCCATTGTTTGCAGGGCTTGAGTCCTGGGCAAGTTCCACAAGCACCCGGTCTTTCTGTGTCAAGTTGCATGTTTTATGTGTCTCATTATTTGGAATCACATCTCAGTGTGACCGAAGCGTCTTGTCCTGATGAGGTCTGGTAGCTCCAGACGAAATGGCACATGAAATTTTCACCAACAGAGCGAGACAGCCTGGAGGAACAAGGGTTCCCGTGACAAGGCTTCTGTACATATTCATCAATAACTACAGTGTACATAGCGCAAGAGTCATTTTATGACACAATTACGCTGCTAAAAGCAATGTAGCAGCAATTTAAGAATGCGTCTGAATTGCTCTGGTTAACGAGCTGTCAATTCCAAATATTTAAGATTGGCCCTCACCCTGCGATCTTACAGCTCACTTGTAAAAGATATTGGATAGAGGTTGCCGCCAATTGGGCGACAATCCTGAACATTTCCAACTTTATCGACAGATTTTGAAGTTGAACTCTCCAAAACTACTAGTAACAAAATAACAGATTGGCTAACCACACCGGGAATTATCTTTCTATTCCTTTTTAGGAAATGCTAACTTATTCTCTTTATAGGAAACGTCATGTACTGTACTTTACAGCATCATTATATGAAGAAGCCGCCAAAAGGTATGTAGCCAAAAATGAAGGGGAAAAAAAAGTATTACAAAGATGTGTGCAGCATTTAAAACTATTAGGCTATTTGGGGAGATTATGCAATATTTGGACTATGTTGACTTTTCTTATTTGTGGGTGGTTTTGATTTCTTTTCTCATTCCAAGTAATTATTCATGTTTGTACCTTATTTTATATTTATAATTTTTATTATTTTCCTTACAGAAGTCCTCCAATGTATACAAGCCAAAGAACGGCAAAATGTAGGTCTGCTGTCCCCTGAGGAGCTGCATGGACTCACACCCCAGAGACCGCACCACGGCTCCTGTCCCTCCTGCCCCCTCGGCCCCACCAGTGCCCACTGGAGTGGTCACTGCTCTCCAGCTGACAGCCCCCATCCCCGGGCCCAGTGGACGGCAGCCACAGGCACCTGCCAGGACAGGGGGCAGGGCCATGACACCTCCCTGCCACCCCCCTGCCCCCAAACTCCTGCATTCAGCTTGCTGACAGGTCTCGATGCTCTGACACCTTCTCTGGCTCCTCCCCACCATCAAGACAGAATGGTCTGGCATTTAGGGCCCTTCAGGGTCTGGTTTTATTTTACATTGAAAATGGGATTTTGACCATTAAATTTTCTTGCAGAATAAAGTGGATAAACAGGAAGACAATCTATATCTGGTTACCACAGTTAATTGTTTGCTGTTTCCTAGTGTTTTCTCTCTTGATTTTCCAGGAACTTCTAGGAAGAGAAGCGTGTCATCCACAAATAACTATGTCAATTCCTTGCCAACATTTATAGTTCTGTACCCATCAGAAATTCTCTTTGCAAACAACAGAAACCAGATCTACTTAAACTAACACTGGAAGGCTACTGGCAGAATCAAACTCTTGGAGGCCAAAATAACCAGTAAGTTCTTAGTACAGTTCTGCCTGATTTCCATCCTTAGAACACCCTCCCCACCCCCACCAAAGTTGTAACCTAACAAACTGAAAATATCTTCATTCTTTTTTTTTTTTTCAAAGATTTCATTTATTTTTTGACAGACAGAGATCACAAGTAGGCAGAGAGGCAGGCAGAGAGAGAGGGGGAGAAGCAGACCAGCTGCAGAGCAGAGAGCCCGATGCGGGGCTTGATCCCAGGACCCTGGGATCATGACCTGAGCTAAAGGCAGAGGCTGTAACCCACTGAGCCACCCAGGTGCCCCAATATCTTCATTCTTTTATTAGTTACTCTATACAACTCCAAGTCCAAGATTTCTGGGACAAGGTCCATTCCTTCTCTGATTCTGTCCCAATCCTATCTCAATATTCTGCACACAATATATGTAATTGAAGGGAAATCTAAGAGAAATTCATTTAAATATGTGAATATACATGTGGCTGAGCAAGGAAGAAACTATGAGGAGGGAATATAGGGCTCTATGCCTTGGCGAAGGTGTATGACCTCCCTCCTCTACCATTTATTCCGTGTTGACTTTGCCTTCAGCCAACACCTCAGTTGGTAGGGATTCTTTACATTGTGAGGTGGCCTGGACCATTATTCTTGAGGGGTCTGAGCCCTGATGGTCCTGCCTAAATATGTTTGTTGTAGTCTTCCTTCCATATTGACCCCTACTCATACCAGTGCCAGTAGATAGAGCAGCGGGGTCCCAGAGAGGTAACCTCATTTCTTTGTGTCCCACAAAATGACCTCCCTATTACTCTTGGTTGTTGAAATCAGCACCGTCTAATGCAACTTTCTGCAGTGATGAAACATTCTACATCGGCTCTGCCTATTTCTGTAGACAATAGCCATATGTTACCACCTGATATGGTAGTCAATAGCCATATGCAGATATTGACCACCTGACATGTGGCTAGTGGGACTGAAGAATTGAATTTCTAATTTTGCTTAATTTAAATTAATTTATAATAGCCACAGGTGGCTATAGAATTGGACAGCACAAATCCCAATCATTCCAGCCAACACGATGACCTCTCTTTGGGCCTGTTTATCCACTGGCACAGACAGCCCATAATGACGGCTTGGCACTATTAACTTCCTATTCAGTGCACCCATTATATGTTCCCAGACTGAAGCTTTCCTCCCTTGGATATCAAAATCTCTAAATTAGCAGATGTAGAGCAGACACAGGAATGAGAAGCATATTTTTTGAAAGCGGGTTATTTGGTTCGATAGTGACAAATACCAAAATTGACCACTATCCATTGATTGCTGGTTGAATTTACTTACCATGTCTTGGAGGACAGTGTCCCAAACTCACAAGATGTTGTCAATCAGTGCTGTAACTGGTCCTTCAGTGGCCCATTTTAATCTGTTAAACTCTCCTGATATATGATAAAGCCCTGTGAATCCCATGACCATTGGTCCATTGCATCACTTTTTTTTTTTTTAAACTGAGTTTCTTGGACAGAAACAGTATGGAATATGGGTTGTTCAAGTGGTATTTATTAAGTCCGCTCAAGGTAGTCCTGGTAGAAGCAGGGAGAGAAAACATATATCGAGCTCCAATATAAATATTTATCCCAATGAGAACAAATCACTGACCCTCCATGATGGAAGGAGTCCAGCATAACCAGTTGCTGTCAAATGCTGATAGGTCATCTCTACTGCAATATATCAGATTTGCAGAGTTGGTCTCCACTGCTGGAATTTAGAACCTTGTCTATGGCACTGGCTGCTTCAGCTTTGGAGAGGCTGTCAAGTCCTTACTTGGATAGGTGTTCTCTGTTCCTGCCTCCAAAAGCACTTCATTTCTGAGTAGGCTCAGGGGCAACTGAGGAAAAAAGCTGGTATACACTTGTCCACTGGGTGGGCATCTTGTCCACCTGATCATTGAGAACTTCCTTCACAGTGGGGAAAATTTTGGAGAGGAGTATATTTTGAAGAGGAGTCTCTGCCTCTGGGAGAGTTCTGAGAGATCCATTCACATTCTTCTCCCCAGACGACCTTGTCCCCAGTCTCTAATCTTGTTCTGTCTGAGCTTCCAATTGTCCAGCTAGACCACTAGCCAATGTCCATGAACCAATGGAAATCTGTAACTCAGGCCATCTTGCCTTTGGGGAAAGTGGTCAGGAAGATGTATTGTTCTACATTCTGTCCTTGAGAAGATTTCTCTTCCCACCATCTTTTGGGGCCACCCCCCAAATGGGACAGTAACACCATAGCAGTCCACTTTCAGGGGATCAGCTGAGTGTAAGTAAGGAGTATCCCATAAAGCCATAGATGTGGACTGTGGCGGGGCATGAAGGGTGGGCAGGGACACAGATTGGGATGTCCCCAGAGCCATGTTTGGTTGACAGGCCATTCACGGACCCAAACGAACACACACAGTAGCTCCCACTGCGACAGCTCTCCCTCGGGGCAGTTTGTGCTCCGGCCTTCCTGCTCTCCCTGCCTCTGTGCTCGTCATTGTAATTCCAGTGTTCATGTTCTAGCTCAGATTTTGACATTCCAGCCTTGCAAAAGTCTCTTTCCATCTTTATGTTCTACATAGTTTAAATAAGATTATCTTTGCCTCAATAGTCTGTCAAGTTTTACTTCGAACTTGTATAGGTATTTATGTGTTTTGGTGAGTAGATCCTGAACAATCTTTTCAAATTCTCTGTAGTTATTGGACCATGCTAATTTTCTACCACATGAGTTGATGTCGGAAATTCACATACTTCTAGTAATTTATTCATCTTGTCCACAGTAGCCATCTGTTTTTATCTAAGTTTTTACACTTCTTGACATTGTATTACACACATTATTTGCATATAAGCTTTACAATCTTCTCTGTATCTGCAGCCATATCATCCCCTTTGTCCTCCCTAAGGATACGTATTTGTGATTTCTCTCTTTTTTCTTAGACATGGCAGAGTCTGATCAAATCTTAATTTTTCAGTTTTAATTTTAAGTTTTTAATTTTAATTCCCATGTAGTTAACATACAGTGTCGTATTAGCTTCTGGTGTATAACACAGTGATTCACCAGTTCTGTACATAGTGCTCATCGAGACGAGTGTGCTCTTAATCCCCATCGCCTAGGTCACCCATCCCCACCCACCTTCCCTCTGGTAACCATCTGTTTGTTCTCTAGAGTTCAGAGTCTGTTTTCTGGTTTGGTTTTTTCCCCTTTGTTCATTTGTTTTGTTTCTTAAATTCCACATATGAGGGAAACCATATGGCACTGTCTTTCTCTGACTGATTTATTTTGCTTAGCATTATACTCTCAATCCATCCATGTTGTTGCAAATGGCAAGATATCATTATTTTTTATGGCTGAATAATAGTCCGTTATATATACATGTTATATATATTATATTGTTAGATATATTTATATATGTGTGTGTGTGTGTATGTATATTACATATTCTTTATCCATTCATCTATTGATAGACCACTTGGGCAGCTTCCATAATTTGGCTATTATAAATAATGATGTAATAAACATGGGGGGTATGTATACACTCCCAAATTAGTGTTTTCATATTCTTTGGGTAAATACCCAGTAGTGCAATTATTGGGTAGCTCTATTTTTAATTTTTTGAGGAACCTCCATACTGTTTTCCACAGAGGCTGCACCAGTTTGCATTCCACCAACAGTCCAAGCGGGGAGATTCCTTTTTCTCCACCTCCTTGGCAACACTTGTTGTTTCTTGTGTTTCTTATTTTAGCTATTCAGATTTTTTTTTAAAGATTTTATTTATTTAATTGACAGAGATCATGAGTAGGCAGAGACACAGGCAGAGAGAGAGGAGGAAGCAGGCTCCCTGCTGAGCAGGGACCCTGGGACTCTGGGATCATGACCTGAGCTGAAGGCAGAGGCTTTAACCCACTGAGCCACCCAGGTGCCCTAGACTTTCAGATCTTAATTTTACTGTTTGTCTTATTTTTTTTCTAAGTCATCCATTTTTATATTTACCTTACTCTTCTCCCTTACTTTTATGAGGGCATATTATTGTACCTTTCCAGGTTCTTGAATTGAACATTCAGGATGTTTTTTTCAATAATTCTTACAGTTATCACTTGAACATAACCTCCACCAAGAGGAATATTCTCTTTTTTGATCACTGCTCTGTCCCCACCACTTGAAGCAGTGCTGGCCTACAATAGGCGCTCAGAAAACTTTTGTGGAATGGATGAGTCAGTCACTGACTTTACCCAAAGGAGTTTAAGGTTCTGACCACTGCTATGAGGAACTCTTCAGTCAGATTATCTAGGTTTGATATGAAATATTCTTGTGGTTAATAATTTCAGACAGGTTGTAATGCTAATCTGATTTTTCATTTTAACCTGAGCTATTTAGAGGAATGTTTGGGAATTTCCACGTGGTTAGGCTTGAGGTGAAGGCATTATCTTTTTGTTGTTTATTTTCTAGATTGATTACATCGTGATCAGGGAACATGGACCACGTAATTTCTACTTTTTGGTTACTGAGTTCTTTGTGGCATGGTGTGTGATCAGTTGTTGTTATCATTCCATGAGAATTTGAAAAGAAAGCAGGTAGTTTGCTTTGGGCTACACGTGAAGCTTGCTCAGTTTGATATTCAAACCTCCTCTTTCCCCCACTGAATTTGGTTCTGGGTTATGATAAATTCTCTCACTACGATTATGGTTTTGTTCAAGTCCCTTTTTATTTCACATCTTCTTGGTAGACTGTGTTTTTCTACTGGAAAAAATGCATCTTGCCTTGAATTCTACCTTGTCTGATATGAGTACACCATACCTTGCTTTCTTTTGGCTGGCATCTGCCTGAGATACCTTTGCTGGACTGTTGATGTTAATCTTTGTCATTATGTTTTAAGTGAGTATCCTGTAACTGGTGTATCATCAGATTTATGTGTGTGAGTGTATACTACTGATATGTGTGTATGTGCCCAGTATTAAGGCCTTTATCTTTAATTAAGAAATTTAACTAATTCACAGTCATAACATAACAGTGAAATGTTTGGTCTTCCTGCCATTTTATTTCATGTTTTCTGTTCATTATTCTTTCTCAATATTTTCTTTTTTCCTTTTTCTGAATTTCGTAGGGTTGACAAAGTATTTTATTGTTTTTCTTTGTTCCTCTTGTGGTGTTCAGGCTCCATATCCTATATCCATATTATTAGTGCCTATCTTTAAATTATTAGCTAATGTATTTGAGCATATAATTTCCTATTTATATTAAGAAATAAATAGAAAATAATTAATCTATTGAATAAGACAAGTCTGTCATAAGAAGAGTCAGATGTCCAATTTAAATTTAGACACCAGTTTTTTAGAGAGCTGTCTAGAACACTAACTGTTGGCACCTGGTAGCCTGGTGAAAAATTGAGCTTTGGCTGCTGAGGTAAGGGTAGCCCTCCGAGTACATACAACCTACTACCAGGCCAGCCTGAGTTTCCATAGTGGTTTGTTGGATAATTTTGCTTTGTCTCTTCATGCCCTTGTTTTTTCTATTTTCTGGAATAATTGAATGACCATTGAGAATGTCTTATTTCTTCAGCTTTATGGAGTTCCCCTCTGAAATTTTTTTTTAGGGATTGGCTCTTGAACAACTTTCTCTATTTTTTTCATTAAGATTTATTTGTTTAGGGGCGCCTGGGTGGCTCAGTGGGTTAAGCCGCTGCCTTCAGCTCAGGTCATGATCTCAGGGTCCTGGGATCAAGTCCTGCATCGGGCTCTCTGCTCAGTGGGGAGCCTGCTTCCTCCTCTCTCTCTCTCTGCCTGCCTCTCCATCTACTTGTGATTTCTCTCTGTCAAATAAATAAATAAAATCTTTAAAAAAAAAAAGATTTATTTGTTTAGGCTTTCTTTCTTTTCTGGGGTCAGTTTTGATAAATAATCTATTCCTAGAAAATCACCATTTCAACTAGATTTTTCAAATTTATTTACATAGTATTATGGAGAGAAACCTCTTGTCAGTTTTAAAATCCCTCAGTTTCAAAGGTTATTCCCACTTGTCTTTTCTATTTTGGATACGTGTGCTCTCTCATGCATGATCCTCTCTCTCATTCTCTAACTCATCGATGGATGTCAATGCTCAGGGACACCTCCGGGACCACTTGTTGAAGACGCCAGAGCTTCTTTAGCCCTGGGTCTCTGGAATACTAAGCAGCAAGATCTCCAGCTTGCTCCTTTCCCTCCAATCAGGCTCCACCTGAGCAAAAAAATAAACTCTTGTGCTAAGTTGCTGATATTTTTGGAAATTATCTTGAATAACCCCTTACCTGATATACATGTTTTATTCTATTGTTTTTATAATTTTATTTTTACAACTAAAATCCATCTGGAATTTATTTTAGAATAAGAAATAACAAGGAAAACCATCTTTTTTTTTTTCTAGATACATGGTCAGTTGTACCAAAACCCTTTAGTAAATGATAGTTTTCCCCTCTGATTTAAAATACCACCTTTGAGTCACCTGTATGGCTCAGTTGTTTATGGCTCAGTTGTTAATCGTCTGCCTTTGGCTCAGGTCATGATCCCAGGGTCCTGGGATTGAGCCCTGTGTTGGGCTCCCTTGCTTATTGGGAAGCCTGTTCTCCCTGTCCCACTCCCTTTGCTTGTGTTCCTTCTCTGGCTGTGTGTCTCTCTGTCAAATAAATAAGATCTTTAAAAATAAAAAAATAAAATAAAATACCACCTTTATCCTAAATTAGATTCTCTTATTATTTTTGTGTATTTCTGAGGCCCTAATTTTGTCCCTTTAATTAGTCCATTTACATATCAGGACCAAACGCTATTGATCTTGTTCTTTATCAAGCTTTCCCTGACATGTAGTGTGCTTTTTCAGTCTGTGAATTCAAGCCTCCCCTTGCTCTGGGGATATTTTCCTCTAACTTCTTGAACTCTTGGTTCTCTTTCCACGTCTCTCTGCATTTTCAGCATTTTCCTTTTAGACGCTTCTAAGGTGACCTTCATGTTGGCAGTCATGTTTGTGATTTCCGAATTCTTTTCTCTTTCACAGTAGCCCATTCTAGTTTTATTGTGTGACATCCTCTTGAATCTCAGAATTTTTACCAAGTTACTTATTAAACTCACTCCTTTCCCCTGGAGCCTTTTCTTCTGACTGCTTGCCTCAATCCCCTCTTTTGACCTTCTCTTGCTCCTCATATTCTGGTGATTTGTTGTTGCTAATGTTTTGACTTCTATTTATAAGTGAAGGTTCAGGTCCTCACTATCCACAGTGACTACTGCAGGGCACTATTTCCATGGGGTATTAGAAAGATTTATAGGAAAAAATGCTCAGTGGTTTAATAAGTGTTGGAAGTGAGGAGTTAAAACAAAAAATTTTAAATAGTTACCGCAGAAACAACACCAAGTAATAGTGAGGGTATGGACCAACAGAAAGTCTCAGACATTTCTGGTCAGAGTGCAAATTGATACTTTGGAGAATAGCCTGGCAGTTTGCATTTACTTGCAAATTCCATGCCTACGTGTAACTGCCCAAGAAAAATACAGAATGTGCGTTCATGATGTCTTTTGGAGAAGTGTTTATAGCAGCTTTGTTCAAGCAGAAATTGGAAAAGCCTACATATTTACCAGAATAATGGTAGATAAGCAAACTGTAATAGATAAGTTTTTATAGTGGACAACTGCAAACGATCAATAAGCAAAAGAAACGAACTACTGGCACATGGATCAACATGGATGAATCTTGCAATTATTATGCTGAGGGAAAAAAGTCAGACACAAAAGATCACAGGCTGTATAAGAATCTATTTATATGAAGCTTTAGGACAGGCAAAAATACTCTATTGTTATGGAAGTTATAAAGTGGTTGCCTCTAGGGTAGGGATGGGGATGATGAGAAAGGGGCATGGGGGAACTTTCTGGTGCAATGAAAATCCTTTAAATCTTGCTGCAACTCTAGGTTATATGAGTGTGCTCTTGTCAAAGTTCATTGAACTGCACACTTTAGATCTGCAACTGCACTGAATGTAATTTATACAGTAAAGTTACTGCAGGACTTTTCAGAGCCTTTATTAAGGTAAGACATATTAATGAATGTCAAGAGGAGCATAGGATTTCCTGACCTGATCTGAACCTGGAGGGACTGTGGACAGGAAATGCTCTCCCAATAGCATGAGAGCATGAGCTGAGAGCAAATGGCCATGTAGAGACAGGAGTGACAGGATTCCTTGTATCTCATGTCCTAGGTCTCCTTGGGAGTTCTCTCCACTGAGAGGCTAGGACCAGGGAGGGGCAGAGTCCAGGCCATGCCACCTGTTCCCACCTACCCACTCCTACACCTCCTACTAATGGGACCTCAGGGTCTCCTAAGGCTGTAATAGCCAGTAGCCGTAGAGAAGTTTCCGGTATCATAGGAGCTACCACTGCTGGACCGAGTCCCTGTCCTTGTTCCCCTCGCTGGGATTGTATGTTCCTACCCCTTCTGCTGTGCAGGCCTCCTGGACCCCCTACTGACTCAACGCGCAGTCCTAATCCAGTAAATCCTGAGGACAAAGGGTAGGCTGGATGTCGCTACTCCGGAGGCCTCCTGCAACCCTTCCACCCAGTCCTGCTGCCCAGAGTTGGGGAGTGGGGGCCCTGGGTTCTGGTGGGGAAACCAGTCCCTAGAGTTTGCCTGGTGAGTCACAGACTCTGACATCAATAGGATTCTCATTTTGTTCTCATTTGCCTCTCAGCTTCTAGAAATCTCTCAGAATGTTTACTCCGTCGATGGTATTCTTTGCTGTTTCCCAATGTTGCTGAAGAGCGATTCTTATTTTTCTCTTTCTTCCATTTATGCAAATGGAGCAGAGCAGACAGCTTATGAATGAACCGGTGTGTGTATGTGCACGAGTGTGTGACTATCTTTCTGAATGTCCGCGCCGCCCAAGCTCAAGCAAGGGGAAGGGACCACAGGAGGGGTGGGAGGAGGCGGGCAGCAGGGCAGGCAGCTGACAGTCCGCCCCATGGAAGGTCCTTGCTGCACACAGGAGTGACATTGCTGTGTGGCGGGGCTGACAGATGCTCGGCAGGAGATTAGGAAATAAGTCTGCATCTCCCCTGGGCCCTGATACCATCAGCGGTTAAGAGGCCTGTCTGATTTCATTACAAATCTTCCATTCGCAGGGCTTAAAGCTCAGCCTCCAGACTCACAGGTGTGGGAGGACAGTCGGCCACAGCAAGGGCATTTTGCTTTTAATCGTGGCCATTAATCTGGCACCAACAGCTGGTCTATCCTGCAGGGGGTCGGGGTGGGGGCTGACAGGAAACCCATCATTTGGGAACAAGTTGGCCCTGCTGCTTTGCTCTCTAGCAAGTGGGGAGAAAGAAGGAAAAAAACCTTCTCAACCTTGCTTTTCATGGTCCACTTTCCTGGCCTCAATGGGAAGGATCTAGGTTTGCTTCTTCCCTGGATTTTGTGGGAGCTTCCTGCCGCTGGTAGATGACCAGCTCCCAAGCCATGTTCCTCTCATTCTCCCAGGGACAGGTCTGCTGCTGTGTGTAGTGGCGCCTTGCCTCGGGCCAGCCCCCGAACCACAGTCAGGATCTGCCCTAGAGAGAAGGGTGATGTGGGGAGGCTTGCCAGGGGCCCAGTGAAGGGAAGGGTGGAGAGAGGAGAGATCCCAGGGCTAGCCTGGGCAGAGCTGGAGGGAAAGTTAGCATTGCACAAAATGGCAGGTAGGCCAGATGGTGTGTATGTTTGCATGCGTATGTGTATGGGCACACCTCTGTGTGTGCATGTGAGGTGACGGGGAGCAGATAGAATACCATCCTGGTAAATTCCATCCCATCTCCAACTACCCACAACCCTCAGCTGGAGCTCCCTCAAGAATGGCTCCGGCAGGGTCAGAGGCAGAGACCAGGCCTGGGAGCTCACCAGCATTAGATAATGTCCTGTGGCAGACAGGGTGGATGCGGACAGAGAGCAGTCAGGGAGATGCTCCATGGGGTTGGAAAGGAAGTGCACAGACCGAAGCCTTGAAGGGTGAGCAGAATCCTGACAGGCAGAGTTGGGGTTGGCCTATGGATGGGGAAGGGTTTGCTTCTAGGGCCCCCAGCAAAGAAACCACCCAAGAGTTCTCTGAGGGTGAGGATCTGCTGAAGAAAGAGTCTGCACTGACATTGAGCTTGATTCCTGGGTGGCAGGCCTGGGACCCAGTTTCTGGGGTTAGGGGCTGCCCTTGTGAGGATCCTTTCCTGAGGGTGGCCCTGTGTCCTCTGACCACCTCAGCCCGGAAAGAATCGGGAGCTAGGCTGGGACAGCCATAATCATAGCAACCACCAAGTTCTGTGTGCCTGGGCTTTGGGGACACCATGTAGCCATGGGAGAGGCCGTCACAGACATGGTTGGTTGCTGAGGCTCGGAGAGGAGAAGGGCTGGCCCAGGGGCATATAGATAGTAAGTGCGATTGAGTCCAAGCCCTCCTTGCTTGGGACCTTCGAGAAGGAACTCCAACCTGCACTCCTCCCTCCCCTCCCACCAGACAGGATGGGTCTGGGCATGGATGGGGGAGGGAATAAGATGCCGCAGTCCGGTCCTAGGGAAGGCAGTGTGGTGCTAAGAAGGTCTTCCGATTTCTCAAAGGGAAACTTAGACTCCTATTGCCTTGTTAGAATGGACCATTTTGGGTAAAGAGCAAATTAAGCCTTATGTGGATTGGGAGCACACGTTTCTCTGGGGTAGGTCGGAGGAGCCCTGGCTCAGCCGGGGAGCTGCAGCTCTCCCACTTCCTAAGCTCACTGACCTTCGGGGGGTCATTGACCCTCTTTGTGCCCAGGTTTTCTCACTGGTGAAATGCGCTAAGAACAGAACACAGGTCACAGGGCTATCCTGAAGATTCCACGTGCTGTGCAGGTAAAGCACAGGTAACGGCTCCCAGCTAAAGAGAGCTGCGCCCCGGGAGCTGTTGTTGTTACCGTAAAAGCTCATTGCCACAAAGCACGTTCAGAGGAAGAAAAAACCACGCTGTTGCAGGGGAGCCAGTCCAAAAGGGAGGGTCTTAATTCTCCCTTCTTCCTCACCTGCTTCCTCCAGGGGACTCCTCGGGAGACCTGACCTACTCTTGACTCTACCTCCTGAATATTTCTAGAATCTGGCCCTGCTCTTCCATCCTTGTGGCAGTGAGCCGAGCTGGGGAGCTCCTAGCCTCCCTCGCCTGGCTGTCCCTGCTGCTCGATTCCCCATCTGGACTCTTCTCCTCTGAAGCTGCCAGAAGGATCTTTCCTGCGGTGCACATCTGAACACGTCCTGCCTCTGAGAGCATCCTTGGCGCTTATGTTCACCAGAATGAACTTGGCTTTGCACATGCTGTTACCTCTGTCTAGAAGGCCCTTCTCTATACTTTGTCCACCTGGAGAACTCCTGTTTATCCTTCAAAACCCAGTGCAGGCACACCTCCTCTTGAAGGCTCTCCAGACTATGCGAGGTGACATGCCGACCCCCCGGCTTGCCTTCCATGTTGTGTGGACCCCTCTGTTGTCCCTGGTTTACACAACCATCACAGTCACTGTTGTATAGCCTCTCTTGGGGCCTTGGATCTATCTTTGTCTTCACATCTAATGCAGGACTTGAATCATGTCAGTCTTGGTTGAACCAAACTTGGTTCAAACTCCTTGGTTAACCAAGGAGTTAAAACTCCTTGGGCTATAGATGTCACTGTCCCAGAAGCATACTGTGTAGCCTTGGGCATGCTCCTTCCTTCTCTGGACTCCAGACTCCGCATCCCTATAATGAAGAAGCTGCCAGGGTCTCTTTTTGTCACTACTTGGGGCCTGCCTGCCTCCACCAGGTATGAACAAAAAGCTTGGGGAGTTCAGTTACCCAGCCGACCCCCTGCCTCTCTGGTCAGCTGCGCCCATGGAAATCAGCAACTTCGACCCCTGGAACCAAGTGACTCGTATTCTTGGGAAACAAAGGGATGTTTGCAGAACTTAAAACTTCTTTCTTTACCCAAGAGAAAGGGAGAAACCTCATTAAGCCCAGAAGAGAGAACAGGGTCACGGCCCGATGACGCCACGCAGGGGCTTGCCACTTGGCTCAGTGAGTGAAGCAGGCTATTAAATTTCAGATAGAAGACATAATCTGCTCCCTGCACTCCCTGATCACTTTATTAGCACAATAAATAAATTCAAACCACAGATTCATGGCAAAAAGAAAGAAGTCCACAGTCTCCTCCTAATTAAACCTCAAGAAGCCAGCTAGATCCAAGGACACCCAGCCCACTCAATTAATTAACATTTATTACAATCAGAAAACAATCTAATTCAATTAAAATGTTTCCACAAAAGTTATTTAATGACTTTCCCAAAAAGAAAGTACATCCGACTAGAGAATTTAGGATGCCAAGGCATGGTGTGTGTTGGGGGAGCAGAAATAGTACCCCGGATGTGGGCAGTGGACTCTTGAGGAAGCCCAGGGCCTATCCTGAGCCCCTTGTCTGGGGAGGGGGACCACACTTCTGGGCACAGTGACTCCATAATGAGCCAGCAGGCACAGAACCGAGGGCCTGCCTACAGCTGCCTTCAGCCTCATCCCCCTGCCTCCTGCCGTCCCTCTGCCCCCTCGGTGACTTGGCCCTGAGCATTAAAGGATCAAGACTGGGAGGAAGTATGAGGCAGGCCTGGAGTCAAGGGCCTGGGGCCACGTCTGCCTCTAACATGCTGTGTCACCTTGACCAGGTAGGAGGTGTTCAGAGAAAGGACTGTTAGCAGGGCTTTCTGAAATTTAGCCAAGAGATATTTGGGAAGCTGGGGAAACTGCCCTTTAAAAGCTGCCAACAGTTTTCTGATTCTCAACGAAGTAGAGATTTGAATTCATAGTGCCTTTGTTCAGCAAAAGTCCCTTGATGAGTCCTTTGTTATAAAAACAGAAAGCAAATACTCACTTGGAGTTTGTCCTTTGGAGCTAACCATATTGGAGCGCGTAATGGTGTGGCAGTGCGCTAGACCATTTGCTAGACCCTCATGATGATCCCGAGAGGTGGGAGTTTCCGTTGAAACCAAGGCTCAGGAAGTGCCTGAGTCCACGCGGCCAGCTAGGGATAGACCCTGGACCTCAACCTGGGCCGCCAGACTCGGGGCAGATAGGCTGCCAGCAAGCTCAGCATAATTGGGGGACCCTGGGAGAAAGGTCCTCTGAATCACGGCACTTGGGTGGGGCCCCCAAGTCCGTCCTGTGAAAAAACTCCCTGCAGACTGTGGTGCTGTGGCCTCGGCAATTGAAATCCCTACACCCACCCTGTCTCCTGGGGTCACCCCCTGTCTGACACCAGGGCTCAGCTGTGGCCTCAGACGAAGGACAGGATGATTTAAGTCCCTTTCTGATTCAGTTGCACCGCCACTGTTGCAACCCCATATACCATGACTGGCACTGAGGATGAGCTTTAAAAAAAGATCTTTGTTAATTTGATAGGCAGAAAATGTGATGCCAACAATACAACCCTAACTAAATAAGAAAAAGGCCGAGGAGACACCACGAGCAGGACAGAAGGCAGAAGTTAGTGCTAGTCATTTCTGGAAGGTGACCAAGCGGGTCAGTGTTATTTGCCGGATTGCCCACCATAAACATGCTTTACTTTTATAATCAGAGAAATCTATTAAAATGGTGTTTAGATATGACATCTTAGGGTTTCATTTCTCTTATTTCTAGAACATTTCAACATCTGGATTCTTTGACTTGTCTGTTCTCATCCGCCTATTGGCATTTTCTGTTCCTAATGATTTGTATTAAGTTCTTCATAACTAAGGATTTTAACCCTATGTCTGTTACACTTACTGAGACAGTTTTTCTGGCTGGTTATCTACTTCTCGATCTTGTTTCTCCGGCTTTGCACAGAGTCTGCCTATTGACGCCCCTGCTTCAGACCCCTTCTTTACATTGCTTTTTAGCTGAGGAAGTCCTTTATCAAAAAGAGATAAAACAGATTGGGACTGAGCATTCTTTCTAGTTCTTAGGCTTTCTTTTCTTTCTTCTTTCCTTTGTGGCGCATAGCTGTTTGTGTGAACTGTTTTGATTTATTTTGGCTTACAGAGTACAGATTAATTATTTTTATTTTCCAAATAGCTAACCATTTGTACCAGAACACTTTGTTGGATAAGACCTTCTTTCCTTTCTATGCAGTGATGTCTTACTTATCCTTTGTTACATTTATTTCTTAAAAGATTTATTTATTTATTTATTTATTTAACTGACAGAGAGACACAAGGGAGAGGCAACACAAGCAGGGGGAGTGGGAGAGGGAGAAGCAGGCTTCCCCCTGAGCAAGGAGCCCAATGCGGGGCTTGATCCTGAAATTCTGGGATCACGGTCTGAGCCAAAGTTAGACATCTAACAACTGAGCCACCGAGGCGCCTCCCTTTGTCACATTTTTACACATACTATGTTTCATTTTTTTATTTAAAGATTTTATTTATTTATTTGACAGAGATCACAGGTAGGCAGAGACAGAGAGGGGGAAGCAGGCTCCCTGTGGAGCAGAGAGCCCAATGAGGGACTCGATCCCAGGACTCTGGGATCATGACCCGAGCCGAAGGCAGAGGCTTTAGCCCACTGAGCCACCCAGGCGCCTCATTACATTTCATTTTTAGGTACCCGTTTTGGACATGGACCTCTATGTATTTTTTGTGCCCATATCACACTTTTATCGATCATAGCTTTCTCCTATGCCTAAATAGCCTCTTGATTTTAAGTTTCTGGATTTCTTCCACCATTCATTCTTTCAACTGATTCTGAGAAGTATTATAAAGGTTAAAAACAACAACCACAAAACACTGAGATTTTTCATTTAAATGCTACTGAAGTATTTTGGGAGATGACATGGTCTTTCTAGTCAAACCAATGGCTCATTTCTCTGTCATCTTCCCTCTACAGTTCTCAGGGGAGTTTTGTAGTTTCTCGTATTTCATTGTTCAGCCATCCTTACAAGGATGACTGGATGCCCAGAGAAGCCGAAGTAATAGGAATAATATATTTGCATATATGTATGTTATATAATACTCTCATCTTTAGTGGGAGAAGCTCCCTTTTAAGAAAGTGCTATGACCATCATGACTACTGGAGTCAGCCCTCAAGCTAAACGAGAAAAGCAAACCGACAGAGGGTGGTGCATGTCGTGGGGGTAAATGTGTGCACGTGTTACATCTGCACGAGCACGGGGTGGGGGACTGAGCATTTTACAATCCTGATTACCGCCGCGGGGTAATCCTGTCCACGTCAGGAAGCCTTCTCTGGCTGCCCCAGCCTGGGCAGGTTGGACTGCATGTCTGCACCCCAGGCTGTACCCCTGGCACGAGAACAGGCTCGTGAAGTGGTGGGGAGATGACT
Organism: Mustela erminea; assembly: GCF_009829155.1. Lineage (NCBI taxonomy): Eukaryota > Metazoa > Chordata > Mammalia > Carnivora > Mustelidae > Mustela > Mustela erminea. Next base: position 29,620,303 of record NC_045618.1, read on the forward strand.
GGCTTCCCCGTCAGTCAGGCTAGGCTTGAGGCAGCCCTGAGGCTCACCGGCTGTGCAGCCTTGGGCATGCTTCTTACCCACTCTGAGTTTCAGTGGGCTCCTCTGTTGCTTGGGGGTCATAGGGCTTTCGTGAGGATTAAATGTGGGAAGCCCGGCCCAGGACCTGTGTGCAGGAAAAGCCAGCAGGAGAAGCCAGGAGCAGTTCTGTTCTCCCCTCCCCCTAGTGTGAGTCAGAATCTGAGGAGCCCCATGAGGAGAGCAGGGGGAACAGCTGAAGTCAAGGCCTCCCCGAGGTGCTCACAGGAAGAGAGGAGCCCAACCCGAGGAGCAAATTGCAGATTTCAGATGGGTGAGCGCATGTGTCTGACTGGAGTCACCCCAAAAACCTCTTGGCTGGATGGCACCCTGCAGAACAGGGCGAAGGACAGTAACAATGTGGGCATGGAAAAATCCAGAACCATGTCTGACAGGGCAGCAAGGGGGCCAGCCGGGTAGGGTGGAAGTTGTTGCAGGGGTCTGGACAGCAGGGAGAGCTGCTGGGTGGTGGGACCTAGGATCTGTGGTTGGGTACCAGGGTGGCAGCGGGAGGGGGAGGGAGGAAGACCATGGGCTCCAGGGAGCTGGGGGAGAGGCACACTGCCTGAGGACAATCCCAGTCCCTCACAGGGATGGAGGGATCGGGGCAAACAAAACTTCTTGTTTTCTCATTGGTAAAATGGGCACAATTCTAGAACCTATCTCACAGGATTGATTGTTGTGGATATAAAATTAAGCTAACTCCTGGAAAGCACCCTGGGCTGGCTTTCTGGAGAAGCCAGCTTTCTTCACCTTGGAAGGCACCACCACAGTTTTCTAGTGTATTCGACCTTGCCCCCCAGCTCCTTCACACTTCATTTAGATAGATCCCCGATGAGCCTGTCCCATGGGGACGCAGGCATTCTGAAGAGGGGACCCCTGCCCGGCGCTCAGGCTGGGGCCCTCACCCATTCTGCGAGACGGGATGGATTGGCCTGAAGTTGGCTGGAGGTCAAGAGACTGGGTAAAATCAGGGGTGCAGATGCTTGGAGATGGGGCCAGCAGGGTCTCGTCCCTCAAATAGCCTCCCTCTCTCCAAGGCCCTTCTCGGGCAGTGATCCATTTTGTCTGAACCCTCAAAACATTCTTCTCCCTTCCCCAGCTTCCTTCTGAAGGCTTCGTCTCCGCCCTACTTTCTAGCAAATCAGGCTAAAACACTGGCACAAACGTCACCTCACCCACCCATCCTCCCAGCTACCTGCTCTGGAGGGGACGGCCAACGGGGCCCCAGTCTGTACCTGAGCAGAGTTCAGAAGTTAAGGAATGTGCTCAAGATCCCTTCAAGGCAGGCTTCTGGCTCCCTGGAGGCAGGAAGTGACTGCGGCTGGCCCCAGGCAGTGCTGAGAGGCCCTTGGTGGCCTGCCTGGCTGGGACAGCACCTGTAAGGCGGTATTGGCATCCCTGGGACTCAAAGTGGGCCTCCAGAGGTCCTTGCATTGTCTGCAGGTAAATATCTGGCCCAGCAGACAGGCCTCTGGTTTCCAAGGAAGACGATTCATTGCAGACCCTGGTCTCATTCCTCCAAACTGTTCTCCAGGCACACAGTAAGGCAGCGGCTGTGCCCTGTGCTCCCCCTCCAGCTGGCGGCCTCTCTGTCCTGTCAGGGTTGGGGCAGAACTCCTGCCGGCACGTGGCACTTCATGAGAATAGGAAGGCTCTCCACCCACCCCCAGGCAGCTCTACCCCGAGCGCTGCGGTCCCCCCAGCATCCTGGTCACACTTAGGTGGCAGGAAGGGGATAAGGAAAGAGCACCCGGCTGTTAAGGGTGCACCGATTCCGGTTTGAGATCCTGGCCTTGATGAGTTGAGAGGAAAATGGGCAGGATGGAGTTATCCTGAGGGGTGGAGTGAGGATGATGTGGGACTGCAGAACGCCTGAACCGCTGTCGCTGTCCATACTCACGCAGCTGGAGCCCGGGGGGCTCTCTGGAGCAGGGCCCAGGCCAGGTACGCGCTGAGCAGCTTGGGAAAGGCCAGCTGCCCTGCCCTGCTGGGGCAGGCCTGGGGGCAGGAGGCTAAGGACAGAGAATAGTTGAGGGTGGAAGCTGAGCAGCTCAGAGCCTGGGTGCTGAGGGAGGGAGGTCTGCCAAGGCTGATGCTCGAGGTGGGGTTCTCTTCCTAGCATGGGGAGGGAGAGGGGGTAGCGGTGGGGCCTGGGCTGGGAAGGTTGGGGCAATGGGGCTGGGGTGGTTTCAGACGTGCACCGGGATCTCCGGTAGGTCATGGTGCAGGGAGGCAAGGGGCTTGGGGTGAGGGAAAGTGGAAGATGAGCTGTGGGCGTGGAGGTTTCACTTGGTCTTGCCTTCTGATGCCTTGTTTTGGGGACTCTGGCTCCAGCATGGGCTGGCGAGTGGAGGATGGTGGTGACGGGACACACAGCTGTGAGCTCTGCCCCCGCCTCAGACACACAGGGTTTCCTCCGCTCAGGGCCCCTGGTCCCCCTGGGCGGCTTCCCCAGCAGCCTGGCATTCTTCCCAAGCCGTGTTCCGATTCTCCAGCTGAGACGGGTGACCAGCACCAACCACTCCGCTTTCTGATTGCTTCCAGGTACCTTTAAGACCTTCCTGTGATATCCAGGAAGTCAGGGATTGTGCTCAAGGCAGCCTGTTTCCATTCAGAGGTCTGCAAATTTGGGAGAACCGGATCTTGGCATCCAGCTCTCTCCTGCCCCCACCATGTAGAATCCAATTTTTAAGTTTCAGCTATAATTGCCTAGAGCCTCTCTTAACAGCGTGTGATCCGCCAAATGCAGTTCTTGGCTCCTAAGGCACCAATGAAGTTCCCTATCAGAGCACAGGCTCATTTTAAAGGAAGTGCAATTTGCTGGGCCCTGGAGAGCAGGCAAAGAGCTCCCGGAGCAGAGGGTGCACACTCACAGCCCCAGGAGTCCAGAGACTAACTTGTACTGGTTAATCCCAGGTGGGAAAGATCCAGATTGTCTGGATCTGAATTGAAAGCAATCTGCAGGCATATGGAAACCAAAGGCTCTATCCTAATGCCTGCACAACCCAGAATAAAAGAGAAGACTGGTCTTGCCGAGGACCCACTGGTAGAATTTCCAGGACTGGATCCCATACTGGGTAGAATGATCTGGAAGAACAGAGCTTCCAGTCTCTTGAGCCTCGATCTGCCTCTCCTTGCCATATCTGGCTGGAGCAACCCTGAACTGGTCCCGCCACCTAGGCCAAACCCTTTGAGGCCCAGGTCAACGGAGCTCTAGTCCGCAGCCTGGCTGATAAATGCTGCTCTGTGACCGCTCCTCCCCAGCTGTACCCGCCCCCCCAAAAGCCGGTGTGTTGTGCTCACAGCTAGAAAGGGCAGTTCCCTGGACCCTCCCCAGCATGCAGGCTGAGAGCTGTGGCAGGAAGTGCTATGTCCCTGCGGGCTGACTCCTGGCTTTTGTTGTAACCCTTGCTCCCGGGTCCAGATGGTGCAGGTGGAATTCTGAGGCCCAAGCCAGTGTGGGTTTGCTTCTTTGACAACACAAAACTCGAGTCTGGCAACCACCGGATAGCAATATGCCTTAAATATCTGCAAATTCCAGAATGATCGCTAGCGGAGAGGAGCAGAAACACCAGTGTGGGTACAGGGTCCACCATACAGGGTTTAGAGGTGTAAAATCTGGTCTAAATTTAGAATCTACACGTTTGCATTTCCATCCATTCTACTCATAATAATGATGCAGCTGTTGCTACCCCTGCCAACTGCTGACTCTTCCTGCCTAAGCCAGGCGGCCTCTTGGCTACTTAAGGGTCAGCATATTTGCCTGTTGGCCCTCGTTGAGAACCCTGTGAGTACACACTCCTGCACACACTTTAAGGAACAGGCAAAGTTATGCGAATTCTGTAGCAGATGAAGCTCGATGCTGCACGAGGCCTGGCCTCTGCTCCTACTGTCTGCGCGGCTGGGAGCCCTTCACGGAGGGTGACCAGACCCGGGTATAACCAAGCCTCTCAAACGCCGCACGAGCCCGGGGAAGGCTGTATGGAGACTGGCCACCAGGGGGCAATCGCACACAGCGGACCGGCAGCCCTCAGGGAGCGCTAGGCAAAGCAGAAGGCCTTCTTTGTCTTCTGGGGCTAGTTTTCTCAGGTCCGGGAGGGAATGAACAGGAAATACCGTCCAGGTCAGCGGGGAGCAAAGACCCAAGAGGGCATGAACGCTTGGGGGCAAAACCAACCGCGTCTGCAAGCAAACCCTCCCCCGTGTGTCAGTATGGGAGGGTCCCTGAGAAAACAAACGCCCGTCTCGTTTTTAGTGTATATTAAAACAATTTTATTTACACAGTAACATGATGCCACAGAGAACACAGCAAAGTACCACAGCAAACCAAGGGGCGGCACCACCTGGTGACAGAGGGGACCTTACATGGGTAGATTTATACAACTCTAAAATATGTAGAGGGTTGAAGCTCCAGTAAAGAGCAAGAGAAATAAGATTTTCCACTATAGGGAGTGGGCAGAGCCGTGGGGAACTAAGGAGAGACTGCAGTGAGGACTGCCATGGTTCAAATACTGACAAGGATGACATCTTGCTTCTGCCCTGATCTCATGCCAAAATGCCCTGCGTATCAACAGAAAATCCCACCCCAGTGTGTTCACACAGAACTCTTTAAAAAACTGGCAAGGGAAGGGATAACCGAGTAGCACTTGGAGCAGGTTTCCTGAAGCAGTGTGGTTTCTCCTTCAAAAATGCTACCCTGAAGCCATATAGGGCTGTTCAACATTCAAATTATCGTGAGTGCAAACACACACACACTTTCCACACACTAGACGGGCAAAGTGGATTTTCCATAATACAATAATAGTCGTAGCAAAATATATGACTCTATACTTCTGCTAGGTTAAAAAATTTCCGACCTCTTTTGATTCCCTGAAACTTTCTTAAAAAAAAAAAAAAAAAGCATGGGGGTGAGGAGGATGGGTTAAAGGTGAGAAGCTGGATTAAGCCCAGAGGCTCTCTGGAGGGGGAAGCATGTGATGGGATGATGGGAATGCTGGGGCAGCTCACTTGGGTGGGGCAGCTTCTAACAGTGGCTGATGCAAAACCTACTCTAATTTTAAACAGCTACGGAGAAGGGATGTTAACAGCTGTGTAGCACCTTGTACATTCGGGGCACTTGGAGATCTTAAATGATGGTGACGAGTGGTAACCACCTCTGTAGGAAGCTTTATAAAAATGACTTGGATTTGTTAAGAAACCTCCCAGGAGTTCTTTAAACAAACCTACTGAAACTACCACAGTCTCCTAGAGAAAATATTGCCCAGCTCTCAGAATCACATGGATGCAATGTTCCCAAGATGAAGTCAGGGCGACAGCCATGGTCACGTCCCGGGGAGAGGGACTAGTTCCCTCTCCTCAGATACTGGGGACCACGGCTTTCATCATCACCATCATCTTTTTTCCTAATAGACAAAATGGACTTATTTTTAAAAAGTAGGTGCTTTTTTTGGAGGATGGATTATTTTATCAGCCAAATCCCTTGACATGGAATGTATGTGAGCTCTCCTTCTATGGCATCTGTTGTAACTCAACCTCCTTCCCTTCAAAGCATCTGGACAAAAAGGCTGGATTTCTTTGGTATCATCACTATCTGGGATCTTGCATTGTAGCTCCCCGGCTTCCCTTATGGCATCTTTTTTGGTCCACAGACTCCCAACTTTCGGCACTGCCATGAGCATGGACAGCTGGCCTTCGGGGCTGGCTGCACTTGGCTTTGTCTCTGCGTAGCACTTCGGGCCTTTGAGAGTATGAGCTTCAATGAGGTAAAACTAATAACCCAGTCTCGTGGGCTGCCATCCTGTTCACTCGTTAGGCTGGACAAGAATTTGCAATCCTTATCAACTAGTGAGGGCAGTAAAAAACATGTCAGAGTTGGCCTGGGGTGCCAAGTCCCTCTCTCCCTCCTCTTCAAGTATGTCTACACTTCATTCAAACACCTAGAATCATTTGGAATTACAGTGCAGTATCCTGAGTACATCCTGATTTCTGGGACTAGTCTGTATTTTTTTCAGATCACTGTCAGTATAATCTAGGGGAAAATATTATATTTGCAGGTTACCGGCAAAGCCAAGTCAGGTTACCTCCCTAACGGAAGAGTTTTTAATTCAAATTTAGGAAGCTAAGTGCAATCTTTCCACGCCTTATTATTTAGTAGGCCCCAAAGTTCTTTCATTGCAATACTAGAAACCTTAAAATACAGTTTTCCTCCCAGAAATATCATTACTATTTCTAGAGGTTTAGATGTCTTGGCTTATGAGTTTTCTATGTTAACAACCTTCTTCTGAGTCTGGAAGCAATACTGGCCCCCACTTGACCTGATGATGAAAGGCTACCCAGACTCTTAAAATCCTCACAGGTACCTTCTACTTTGACCCCCCAATGTCAGTGGTGCGGGTGCTTGTGCCCTCCCTACACCTCACCCAGTTCATCCCCAGAGGGCAAAACTTGAAACCCACTGCCGTCCTCTTGGCCTCCAATTCTCACTTCGTCTGGGGGTTGGTAGGTCTCATTCATGATTCACTCATGTGGACGCCATAGGTTCAACTGCCCTTTCTCCCCTCCGGCGGTCATTCTTCATGAGTTAGCTTCTCAGCATCACATCAGTGTACATTCACCTAAGGGGCTCTCCCTCAGGCTGGCATCACAGTCCTAGTCCTCGCTGTGGGACATCGGATTCTCTTCCTTCCAAGACTAGCTTGTCACCGGAACAAGGCACTCTGCTATATATACATTCAGGCTTCGTCTTGGCTACTCCACCCACTTCCCTGTTTCTCTAGCACCGAAATGTGTCAGAGAGATTGTTCCTGCTCACACGGCTTAAGGTAAAGTTCCAAAGGTGGCTTAATTGTTCAAACTCTCAATAAATGGAAGAATCTGTAGTACGGACTTCAACAGAAAAGAAAAAATTTCCAAATAATATTGAAGACGGTAACTTGACTTGAGAAAACTTAAAGTGCTATCCTAGTCATAATGCAAAACTCTTAACACATATATGTCCGTCTGTGTCCGAAGGTAGGGTTTCTTTCCAGTTGATGAATGAATTCAAAGTTCCTACTGTAATTAAAATGCGAGTGTAAAAAAAATTTGTGACATTAGCTGACCAAATTTCCCTATTCTGGAAAAATACTCCAAGGAGTATCTGATGTAGTACTTCTTGTCTAGAGATAGTTATTTTGTCTGTTCTGCTCGAACCCGTAACACCCTTTTCCCTCTCTACCTCATATTCTGCAGAGAAAAATTAATCTAGCCACCTGTCTCTGGGAAGCCTGAGGCCCTTCTCTGACTAGGTGGCATTCATCTTTTGCTCTTAACAAGTCTGAATATAAAAACAGTACTGAACAAATCTGGTGCGAGGGAGGGACTCGGTTTACCAGTGCTCTAGGGTAACGGTATTCGAGGGTGTCCATGCCTAGAATACTGTAGGGTTAACACGAAGAAGGCTGGATCCAAGTCAAACAGGAAAAAAAAAAAAAAAAAAAAAGGAAAAGGAAAAGGATACCTAGAGAACAAACAGAGGGCCCAGGGAACATTCTTCATTAAATATGAAACCTCATTAAATAGTCAACATTCAAATTTACATGGGCAAGGCACCACGAGCATGACATTGAGTAAGTGTATCAATCTGCGGACCGTCTGGGGGAGGGCGGGGAGGACGGCAAAGGGAATGTGCTGGCTGACATGGTCAGTGGTCTGGGTGCTGCTACTTCAGTGTATAATTAGGCAAGGACTTATGTGCACGTGGGCTCTGCTAAGGTGAATGAAACAGCAGGCCATGAGGCGAGGCGCAGCCATGCCCTGGGACCCGCGGACGGAGCAGACTGCTGGCCTGCAGCGGTGGGCCCGCTCGGCAGCCGTTCCTAGGGGTCGAGCCCTGCACTCTGGCTAGAGGAGGCCAGGCTGTTTGTGGGCCAGTGAGTTCTCTTCCTTGGGAGTCCTGTACGGCTGGCCAGGAGGACAGGGGCATCCTCCATGGGGAGCCTCACATGGCCCATTTTCTTAAAAACAACAACAACAACAACAACAAAAACACACAAAGAAGATCACAATAAAATACATTCTTCTCCTTTCTTGATCCTCTTTGATTTAGGTGAATCATATGAAAAAGGCTGTTAAAAATGTTAAAAGTTTAGAAATTTCCAAAGGCCACTAATGTGCTAAGTAATACTGCACAACCAGTCTTGGCTTTCAGAAGCTCTGCGCTGGCAGGGGAGGGGTCCCAGGGCTCCCTCGCCGACGAGACGCAGAGGACACATCTCTCAACCCTGCCACAGGTCGTTCCCCTGAGAGGCCCGGCCTCTGCTCCCAGCATGCACGTGCACACCCACATGTGTGCACACCCACGTGTATGCACACTCACACAGCTGAGTGACTCTTGGGATTTCAAGGTTGAAGTAAACAGATACTCACAGTTTTGAATAAAACAAGCGCACCCGCGTCCCCCCCCACCCCAAGCCCCCCAGAAGGAACCCTCATTTCTTAGCGCAAATGTGTATGTGCCAAGGGAGGAAGGAGAGGATTTCTGTAGAACTTGCTTCAGGTAAAATTGCAACACAAACACTGTAATATACAGCTAAAAAAAAAAAAAACCATACAAAAATTGCACATATATTCCTAGGAGAGGAGCATGGACCCCACGTGTGGCATGGCTCGCAGGCACCAACCTCAGCACTCAACATCCTTGCGAGCCATCCTCCGGGGCCACTGCACAGAGTTCTAAGGAGCAATGTTCCCGGGGCCACTGGGAGGCAGCCTCTTCTGTCAAGATCAGCGTTGTGAGGAGACCGGCAGTCTCATCAGTGGCCGTCTCCCCTCCCTGGCCTCTGGCCCTCACTGCCAGTGCGCTGTGCCCTCTGAGCAGATCTCAGAGCTCAGCTGACAGCCGTTTCCTTCATAGCTGATGGCTACAGCATTTGGGAGACTAGTTAACACTGGCTACTGAGAGGAGGAAGCTGGCTGATTACCGCTCAGGGGAACATGGGGATCTGGGCTCCACCAGCCATGGCTGTCTACACTGCCAGCTCTGACGGTAATCAAAGCCAGCACAACGACCCCTGGGGGGGCCCCCTAGGGAACTGCATGTGTGGAAAATCATCTCCGGGTGTCCTGCCAGCTCTTTATCAGAGCCAAACTGTATGCACCCTGTGGAGGCATCGGTGACACCCCCTTGGGTCAGTTCTGGAAGGGGACACAAGTGGCTGATAAACCCGAACTTCACTGGCAAGTAGGGACAGAGTTGAGGTGAAGGAGAGTCAGGCAGTGGCAGGAGAGGAGAGACTGGCCGGGCCGTCCTCCGTGTAGTTCACCTACTTACCGGGGACAAGGGAAAATGCGTCCATGACCAAAGGACGAAATCTCTCCTTGCCTTTTGACTATCTGCTGGAACAAAGCATAGAGTCCCTAGGCACAAAACTGGCCTGATGCTAAGGACAGCAGTTCTGCCTGGTAAGAGAGTCAGTGATTGATCCTTTAAAGACATAAAAAGAAGTCTGTTGTGAGAGCTTAGTGGATGATGGTAAGACTGGTCAAATCTGTCTATTGCTAGTGAGAATAAATACTTGGAGTTAAAAAGATAGGTGATACTCAGAATCATGGAGGAGTTGGACACAGATCACTGAGTTCATACCAAAAGAGCTGTCCCTTCTGGGATGGACATGTTCATTTTCTTCCTGCATTTGGGGACAATTAGGGTGAAAGGTGTTCTGATGGAAGGGAACTGCACAACCGTACAGCGAAGACAGACCGAGCTTTGCACTCGGTGTGGAGCCGTGAATGAGCCTTCGGAGGGCACTCATTTTTTTCTGGACAGGGATGGAAGGTTGGTCTCTCTTCTTTCTTTGAATTCCATGGGAGCACTGGGAATGGGGAGTGCACAGGTGACTGGAAGGTGGGAATGAAAGAAAAGTAGCAACCAGGACAGACTAGCGGTGTTGCAGGGTCTTCACAATACAGCCGAGGGAATCTGGAGTGGCAAAAGCCAGATACTGAGCACAGAGCCAGTCCTCCAGGCTGACCCCACCTTCCCTGTCCAGGGACTTCTCAGCAAACTTGATCATGAGCAGTGTTCGCTTGATGTCTAGCCAGTTCTGGAGCAGGGCACTCCTCTGCGCCGGGCTGGGAGAGATGGTGAGAGTCTGGAAGAGATCTTCCCGGGGGCCCCACAGCAGACACTGGAGGATGCCTTTGGCGTCTGAAATGAGGATCCGCTCAGAAGGGTTGGGGTTGAGAAGGCAGCTGGCCAGCTGCTGCAGGCCCCGGGAATAGGGGGAGCGGAGTGGGATACGAGGCAGGTCTGCCCGAGTGTATTCTTTCTCCTTCAGCTCCGGGTTCTCATCGAACGGGTTGGGCAGGTGCAGCATCTCATAGATGAGGATGCCCGTCTGGAACTCATCACACTTTTTATACTGGGTGGCTGTTATGATCTCCGGAGCGAGGCGGGACTGGTCGCGGAGGATCTCGGGGTCCACCAGATGGCTCTTTTGCTTGGCTTGAGAGAAGTTGCTTACGATGAGCCTGGTGGAACAAGATGAGGTGGGGCTGGCCTCCGCGGGCCCCAGGCCCTGGCTGGTCCCCCCTGGCTGGTAGTGGACGAGCAGCAGGTTCTCCAGACGAAGATCGCAGTGAGTGACGTGGTAGGGCTTGAGGTGCTCCAGGCCAGAGCACAGCTGTAAGAGCAGCAGACACACTTGCCTCTCATACAGGTCCGGGCTCTTCCCATGCTGGCCCAGAGAGTCCCGCACAAAATCAGCCACCGTGAGATAGGGAACCTCTCTGGTGATGACCACCACGTGGCTTCTCTGCTTCCTGCTGATGAGCCCCTGGCTTGCTTTCTGGGATGGCTCTGTTTCAGAGCAGGGCTCCGGGCTTTTCCCATCAGTTTCTCCTTTCACCTCTTCTTCAGCTTCTTCCATTTCATCCTCTTCCTCTTCAGGGGCATCAGGATCATCCCAGGGAAGCAGACGATTAGGGACTTCTGCAAGGAAATGACCACAGTCCTGCTGGATGTTGAAATGGACAGCCAGACTCTGCCGGACAGCCAAGCTGTGATAGTACTGCTGCGACTCTTTCGCTTTGCTCTTACAGATCTGAAAGAAGAAGGCAAATGACACAACGTAAAACACACCCTTTCATAACCAGGCTTCGAGGTGTAAAGGAAGAGTAATGGGGAGGTGACTGGTTAGAAACAGGCCGTGTTACAGTGAAGTCTTCAGGAAGCGTCTTGGTAGTCCTGTGCCTAGTAACAGTAATAATGGCAGGAGCCATTTCCTATGGCTATCGACACGCTGAGTACTTCATGTATATTATCTCTAGTCCTTACACTAACCCTCTGAAGTAGGCTGAAGATTTAAGAATTAAAATAGAAAGAAAGAAAGAAAGAAAGAAAGAGAAAAAAGAAGAAAGCCCAGGGCTACCAGCTTGCAAACCCAAGCCTAACACCAAAGCTTGCTTTTTCTACTACACCTTGTATGTCATCTAGAAAACAGAACAGCCAAGAATAATTTTTTACCTACTTTCTGTAGAGGCTTACAGCCCAGACTTAAACAACAGCTCTATAAATTGAGCCAGGATACCTTACTTTATCACTGGTCAGGAGGGTAACATAAGGTTGGCCAGGTGAAGTGTGGGTTTTCCTAATTGTAAATGAATGTCATTGTCAAAACAGGCATGCACGGTTGACCGGCAAGGTAGAGGTAAAGCTTGGAGAGCATCATTGGTCTGAGCACAATGAACATTTCCATGGCAGGACTCTGACTTTCATGCTTTCTCTTAACAGGCCTCTTTTAAAGGCCAATATTTAGGCAGGAAGGCCTCTCCAAAAGAATTTCATTAAGTGGTTATGGATCATGCAAGAGCTTTTTCATCACAAACATTAGCCAAGAGTTCTATATACCGAAACGACTACATTTCTAGTCGTCCAGGGCTAGACAAGCAAAAAGTAAATCAAATCACCCCTAAATGGATTATGATGACAGGCTGTGGAGAAGCGGTCAGTGGAAGACTCAGTGTCTAACACTCATTCACAGACTGGAACAGCCCAGTCAGGACAGCTGCTCCACGGGCTGGGACCTGAGGAGCCCGTTTCCTACCTCCAGCAGGGAGATGCTGCTGGATTTTACAGGGATCCAAGCCTCCTGGCAACATGCCCCCGGAAGTGTTCATGCTGTCTCTTTGCTGCAGTCATACAGAAAAGAAACACATTTTAAAAAGGATTTTCTAGTTTTTATTTTAAAAATATTTTCTTGGGAGGGTGCTGATGAGTCTCAAGGTCTGAGAAAGAGTGTGTTCTGATTTCCATTCAAACAGCTACTAAGAAAAATATGAACTAGGTGATTCGGACTCAAAAGCACACTTCTCATGATAACAGGAAAAAAAAAAGAAAAAGAGAAGAAAAGAAAAAAACCAAAAAGAATCCTGCCCCCTTCCCTCAACTGGACCAAAGGTAAAGGCGTATCTGGGGGAAAGGAACATCTTCTCTCATTTACTGTATTTATACATATTTATTACACATAGAGTCTTGACACCAGTGATCAACACCACAGAAATCTTTCTTTCTTCAAATCTTATACCACCTACCTCATCAATTTGAGGGCACATCAAGCATTTTTTCTTTAACTAAACTTCTGATCTTGAAAGAGAGATAACCCCAGGCTGAGTTCAAGTTCAAACATATATCTTTCAGAAAATATTATCTTTGGAAAGCTCTCCAAGCCTCTGTACATGCAGAATAATATATACTCCTATATGCTCATCAATCACATCATGAATTCCTTCTATACTGTACTGTTGGCAATATTTCATATTTATGTGTCAGCAGGTATTTAAAAAATCTTATACCAGTCATCTTTTAGTTGTATAGGAGTTGGATCTAGGACATGGCACCATTAAACACATTCTCAATTTTAATAATTTGCTCCATATCACATCGCTGGCTGGAATGAAAGTCCAAAGATTCCAACTCCTCCGTCTTTGAAAAGTCAATCAAATACCACTGAGTTGAGTAGAATGAGACTGTAGTTAAACTCTAGCAGTCACTTTCCAGAAAGGACCCTCACCCAGGACTTGGCAGGTTTGGGATTTAGTCCTGACGTGAACTGTGTAAACTTGAGCATCTCAGCCAATTTCTCTGGGGCTAATATACAAAAAATCCTGAAACCTACTACCTCATAGGGCACTTGTGAGGATTAAATGAGATCAACTCTGTAGAGTCGACCTATAAATCTCAAAGCTACACAAACGTAACATTGCACATGACTAAGACTATAACCTGTAAACATTAAACATGATGTCACACTATAGATCTTCATGTTTTTTCAAACAGAGAAAAGCAAAACAAAAAAATGCATCTTTCTTTGAGTTTTGAGAGCCACCTGCCCCAGCAATGAGGCTCTCTGACCATGGGTTGGGTGGAGGTAGCTAGAGAGGAAGAGGTAACGCCCAATCCTGCCCACCTCCCTCTCCCCACTCAGGCAACAAGCCAGACTGGCAGTATGTTCTGGTCTAAGACACACCCAGTCCAAGGCTGAGAGAGAGAGGGAGAAGTGTCTGACCACTCTGTAGTTTCTACTATGCTAAGCTGCACTGAAAAAAAAAAACTTGCCACTCTGTGGTTTGGCACTGGAAGAGGAGAGGGTATTCTAATTGTGACTGGTCCTCACATCGTGTTATTCAGGTGGTATCTGCCTGCACACAGAGACACACAAGGTTTCGTAAGACTCCTCAGAGCTGTGTGAACAGACAAGAACATGGATACTACAACAAGAATTTATGTTTAGTTTCACGGATCAACTTGAGATAAAGGATCAAAGTGATTTACAAAGGAGAAATGATAAATTGTTCAACCATTCTGGATGCTCTGAAGGAAAATGGCCTGCCTGGATAGCCGGCCCGAGGTGGCCCTCCCTTATCTCTCCATCTTACAATATAGAGACAGGCTGAAGAATAATGGGTCACTTTAGTTTAAAAGGTAAAGGGACATGGGAAAAGTCTGAAAAGAGGGAAACACACATACTAGGGTTTCTAATTGGTTTACAAGCATGAAAATAGTTATAATCAAAATACAGACCTATGGAGATTTCCAAGATAGGATTTCTTTTATGATGAGTATCTCATAACTCTTTATTATGAGCTTCTGATGATCTTAGTTTAGGTAGGAACATTATAGGATTCTATGTACCACACAGTAGCAATTTTTCAAATATTAGTAACTTGACTCTTTTAGTTTAAAAAAGGAAACTCGAAATGACCTGACTTCAGATGATAAATTTCTAGTCCAAAAGTTATTTCAGAAAACAAGCCGCCTTTTCCAGAACAAATGGACAGGGTTTCTCCTGCCGGTTGTTGTTTTGACCTCCTTCCCTTACCTGATATTTTCTCTACCAGGGAGCAAAGTGACTTCTTCTGGGCCTCCCTTTTTCACTTATCTTTCTTGAAAGGAGTTTACATTCCTTCCCTAAAAGGGTAGCTGGCTTGAACTGCAGGAATTTCCAAAGAGATTCCACTCCCTAAGAAGAATGATTTCCACAGGACTTCTAAGCTTCCCTAAATTTTGAAACAGGAACAAAACAGGAGCTGGAATGGTCCCATATCTTCATGTAAGATTCTCCTTTTTAATAGGAGAAAAATCATCTCATAGTTGTTTTGACTACATATGGAAAAACCTATTTAACCTGCCACCAATTTTGACAGATCTGTCCTGTCTGCACTTTCTGGAAGGGAAGAAAAACTCCGCGAGAGCCTGAGCCACAGCGACACTAGAGGGAGCTGTGGTATCACCATCCGGGAGTCATTTCCTCGGAAGCTGCAGCAAGAGAACAAAACCAGGTTGGGGAGGGTTGACTCTCGTACAATATGCCATAGGCCGTCTTTGTGGACCAGTTACTGGTTCTGTGAAGGTGGCAATGCCAAATTCAGGCAACAGGAGCACTTTCTGCGAACAGGAAGAGATGCACGTGCTGGGCACAGTGACCCTGGCCTGCTTGCCCTCCCAGATAGCACCCCTTCCTGAGCCACTTCTCCGGAGGAACCCGGAAGCCCATCACAAGGGACAGCCAGCCAGGGGTAGTTACACATCCACCACCATGGATAAAACATTGCCACAAACATTGTGGGGAAAGGAGTTGTCTGAGTTAATGAGGGTGAGGGAGGAGAGAGAAGGAAAAGGAAAGCTATTCATTCGCAGCAACTGAGCATCCAAACTAGTATCTGATGGCTCCTTAGCACTCTCCATCTGTTAAAAATCCTAAAGTGATCTAGCCAGAGCCCCAAATATAGTGGGTTGGGGAGCCCTTTAGCCACTGATGCAAAAAAATGCGGAAAGAAAAAAAAAAAGTGTTTCCAGAGCCAGAGCCCTCTCCTGAGGCCTTCTCAGACCCAGGTCAAAGCACACAATGCTTACACAACCTGATCTTCGTGGGGAAAACAGCCTGATAATTGTTCCTCACACACACGCTGAAAAGTTTAATTCCAAACATTCCCTTCAATACAGAGGCTCATTTTCTGTGTTGCTCATGGCAACTGCTCTGCATACCTTTGAGTCAAATCTGCCATTATAAAGCATTTATGTTTATAATAATAATAATCTCAACCTAGACAGCAAACTTTTAAAAAGCAGAGTGTGGGGAGCTTTGACTGTAAATCCCCATTAAAAGCAGCTGGGAAGAAGACCAAGTCTATGTGCCTGATACCATTGACCCTCTCAGAATGCCCACAACGCCTGGAACCGGTAAAGAGGACATCCATACATCTTGCTGTCCTTTCAGCACTGGGGAGTGGAACAGATATTCAGTTTAAGGCCACACAGTGGGGAGGTAGGGGGAGAAGGTGGACATCTGGCACCACAGTAGGGAAGTGGCTGTGGAATAAATCAGTTGTCGAATGGAGTGGTATTATCCTTTCTCCTTTATTTGACTCTTCCTCCCAAAGGCTCCTTGACATGCTAGTTTGTTGGCGGAGGGTGGGTGGGGGGAGTCTGCCCTCTGTCCTCTTTACTCATGGACACACTCCCTTCCGCAAGCTCATAGCTTCGATCATCTTGATATATTATTGACTCCCACATTTGTAACCCAGACTCTCCTCAGAGCTTTACACTCATCTCTACAATGGCCTACTTGACCCTCCCCTCCCGCCCCATAGGTCCCATCCCATAGACCCTTAAACTCAACATAACCAAACCCAAACTCTTCTTCCCACCAAAACCCCTGTTCTTTCAGTACTCCCTCTTCTTGGCGAATGGTGCCATTATCTGTCCCAACAGCTGGCTAAGAAATCAAATTCACTCTGGATTTCTCCTCTATCTTCACTCCCTACATCTAACCAATCACCAATTTTAATCGATTCTGTTCCCAAACAACTTTCAAATTATCCTCTTGTCTCCATCATCTATTGCTGTCTTTATCACTGGCATGGAGTACTACAGAAGATGTCCAACTGGTCTCCCTGCCGCTCATGTGACTCCCCTCAAACACCAGATCCATCTTTCAAAATAATTGGATCCCACTTGCCTAACACTTAAACTCTCCAGTGGCTCCCACTACCTTCACAGGAGAAAGGCCTGGTTTGGCCTCCCTTTCCGGTCTTAATTTCTCACGTCTCTTTCACTTCCGCCATATTGAACTATGAGCAGCCAGCTCCCGCCTCCAGCTTCCACCTGCCAGGTGTTCTCTCTACACCCTCATCTGCCTGAGGGATTCCTACTTACTCTTTCAAAACCATTATCACGTGTCAGTTCTGTCAAAGAGAGAAAGCACTGAACACCCTAAACCTCCCTTCTGTGTTTCTTGCATACGTCTCTATTATTACAGACAGCACACTTGCCGGGTCTGTCTTGAGAGCAGATATTTGTATCGGTAGGGCCTACCATGGGGCAAGGCACATTGTGCGTGCTCTCAATATGTGGGTACAAAATACTGAGGGAGGCTACATCTGATCTGGGGTAGCCACAGGGTTATTCACTCAGAGCAGCTAGAATATATGAACAGCTTTTATGAAACAGATGGAGGTTGGCAAGGTGATGGGGAGGGGACAATGGCAGACTAGTCTGAGTAATGAATGCTCATGGCCTGATGACACAAATGAGTAAAACCTGAACAACGAGGGCTGTCCACTGAGTCGGGGCTGCCCTAAAGGCTTGGGGGTTTTGCACTGCACAAACCTACATAAAATGACAATGTTCCGCAACATTCCATTCAATTTCCTCTCCTTTTCCCCAAAGAAAACAATAATTACAAAACACAGGACTCTTCAAAAATATTCCACATTTGCTTTTAATTTTCCATTGATGGGCCCAGTCAGCCTAGTACGCCTTCAGCCTACTTCCACTTTATCAGCAGGAAATCTCATTTTCACATTTTACACATTTTACACATTCTACACATTTTACAGTGCCACGGTGAGCCTTAAGTCAGATGGATATTGTAGGGAATGAATTGTAGAGGGGCAAAAATGAGAAACACTGAAGATCACACACACTATACCATCTGCGCCATTTTGTCACATTACACAAAAGCTATCTGCAAACTGGAGGGCACACAGAATGAAAACCTGCAAATGTGAAACAGATAGCCAGTATTTGGTACAGCCTTGCTCTGGCAACACAGGCTGATCTCCTTGACCTCAATTCCTTGATCAACCTAGGAGTATTGCTTTGCTTGCTGCTACAGAGCCAAGACCCACACACATCCAATGCTGTTACCAATATATTAAAAATGGATTAAGTATTTAATACATAAATGCCACCTGGGCCCCAGGTACTCAGAACTCCATGCTCTAGGAATTTGCCAGGAGCTCTGTCAGGTAGGCCAGGTAATTTATAGCTTGAACTGCTGCAAAAATGTTCATATGCCCAAGAAACCCATTTTGGAGTCTAGAGAGAAATTAAAAAAGGCAACTGTATAAGATTTTACTATCTTATTTGTAGCTTGTACCCATTAAATCTTTTCATGCTCCCACTCAGCATGTGGATGAAAAGAAAATCACTTGTGTTTGTGAGCTAGTAATTTGGGCTGACAGAATGATGCCCAGAATGTTCACCTTAGAGAAACTGAGGTACAGCGGAGTTCAATAACCATCTCAAGCACAGATTAGGAGTTCAATTAACTTGAATCCTAATATATAACTCCCAACGAGGTTTTCTCACCTTGTTTGTGAAAGCCATGTCTTCCTTTTCCCACTAGACTATTCATTTTGATTCCAGATTTATGTGAGTACCCAAATCCCTTTCCTTCCTAAACCAATTCCCAGTTGACACTCTTAGGAACTTTTGTCCGCACTCAGCCGCATTCATTCATGAAGTGGACACTGACCTACGATGGCTACATACTCGTACAGACCCATGGCTTTCTGTGAAGTTTCAATATTGGAACATATTTGTACTGAATTATGAAAGTGGAAGTGGTTTCCCCTCTATAATTTTTTCCTTATTACTAAGCCAGTAATTAATTGCCTGTGTCGATAGTCTAAACTAGTTATAAACTCTTACCAATCAGTTATTCCTGTCAATGCGTTTTCATTTAGTGTCTTGCTTTCTCAGCATCCACCCAAATGAGATAAACAAAGACTCAGGTCAATTGCAATAAAAGATGGTGGTGTCCGCAGTTCACCTCTACTTACTATAAGCTTCTTGACATAGGTGGAAGAAAGGAAACAGCCCACTATTGTACCAGGGACGTGCACATCTTCCCTAAGCTCTCTGAGCTCCTGCCTTGAGAACAAAGACCTGGACTCCTTCAAAACAAGAAGATAAATACTACCCCAAATTTGGGACTCTCGGACAAATAAGGCAGGAATTTATACTTTTTGCTTGTGTGAGATTTTTGTCATCTTCCCCATAGTAATTTCATCCAAATTCCTTCTGTGGTCTCACAGAGCAGCATTTATTATAAAATGATCCCATAAAAGCAGTGATAAAGAATGCCCCATTGAGACTGAGTCATAACTTTACCAACTGGCCACTCTGCTAGTAGGCAAACATTGTCACTTGTCCATTCGGGGACAACACTGAGGTGTGGCAGGGCTATCCACTGGTCAGGTATGAGATAATAGGACAGGTTCCATGCAGGAGGTTAAGAGGCAGCCTGCCATGAAGTAGGTGACCCTTTGCAAAGCTAATTATTCCTCTCTGGCCTCAGTTTCCTCCTGTATATGATGATGAATGATGAATGCTGCTCTTCTAAAGTTGTCTTGAGTCTACTTTGTAGAGTCTACTCTACATGTTTGGTCAGTGGCTACCCAGATTCTTTGAAAGGAGGCAAAAGCAAGGTAGACTTTATTCAGGACACGGAAGTTTCAAGTTCATGCTTAAATTTGTGGTACGTTTTATTTAGAGAGCAGGGAAGTTAAGGGTTGGAGGCCAGCCTAAACGCAGCTCAGAGACAGGTCTGATCTGTAGGGTGGTGGCTTCCCAAGTGATGAGGGGATAAAAGGAGACATGAATGAGACAGATACAGAAGTTGAAGGTTAAATATTGTTTGGGCATCAATTTGGCCTTTCCTTCACCAAAACTCAAAAGTAGGCTGTGCTCACCACACCCACAGCCTCCCTGTTCCATACACTCTAACTGGCTGCATCTGGTGTCTGCTCCCACTGTTACCAAAACTGCATTTTCTTGAGATTTACTAGAGACTGAACTCCTGCCTTCTCCTTATTCTGCTCAAATTTTCTGCAATCCTGCATTCTCTGATCTGTGGGTCCTTGCCCTCTGTTCCTGCTTTGGGTCACTTAGATGAGTAGGCCTTTTCCTGATTTTGTAGACTCTCCTCCTGGGGTGGTCTCTCATCCTAAATCCAGCCTCTCACCAGACATGGTCTACCACTTGTTTCAGCTCTTTGACCACCTGCCCCTTCTTTCCCACTGTTCGGGTATTTACCCGGACTACTGCAGTAGCATCATGACTGGTTTCTCTTCTGGACTCTTCCCATCATAGTTTTCCTCTAAAATCATTTCACCAGTTTTCTTCCAAATTAATTGATCTTATGTTATCTCTCTCTTTAAAAATCCTTAGTAGTTTCCCATAAAACACAAACTAAAGTTTAACTTCTTGAACTCATCTTTCAAATCTCTAAATGTGGTTCCAGATCTTTCCATAGCCAAATTTTTCAATATTCTCTTCAGGCACTCATTCATTACAAACAGAGTGAAGTGTTTGGTCCTGAGATAGTGTTAACAATGATTTCTTTCATTCATTAGTTGTCATTCACCTTTACCTTTCCACATACCATTCTGAACCTTCATTATAATGTCTTGTTTAAGAGTAATTTATGCCTTTGTCCCACCCCACCCCCCATTGGAATATAAGCTTCTTGAGGGTGAGGTTTTGTTTTATTCACATGTATTTCTGTAAACCCACACAGATATCATAATTTTTTCAACAGTAAATGTTTTCTGAAAGGTCAAGAAATACTTACTGAATGCCCATTATGTACATGGTACTATTTTGGATAGTATATATTGCTATCTGATGCTAAATATATTAAATCAACAGGGTAACAAGGATACAAGCATTAATAAACTATGGTCCCTGCCATGGGAAAGCTCAGGTGTAACAGTGGGGAGGGAAGGCATGTGACTTTAACTGTATAATAGTACTGCTGTAGAATCGTAAAACTGTAGCATGATCGTGCAACGATAGAGAAATCCACTAAGCATAGAGTGGGTACACAGAGAGGAGCTGTCAACATGTTCTCAGAACATCAGAGAAGAAAATTCATAGAGCTGGGTTCTTTAAGAAAACAGGAGTTTTCTAAGGTACAGGAGAAGAGCATGGAGGAATAAATAGGTACCATTTACTGAATGCTTTCTTTGTGCCAAAGCATGCTAAGAGCACTATATACATCAATCACTATGTACATACAGACTCCTGTGATTTTTCACAATGACTTTAAGAATGATGTATTTTCTCCATTCTACAGATAAAGATACTGGGTGTAGAAAAGGCATGTAACTGGACCAAATTATCATAGCTACGAAATTGCTGAAGTACAAATTTAAACCCGGGTCTGTCTGACTTAAAAGCCCAAATCCTATGTCGACAGTCCTCAAATTCTGTGCAGGAACCACCCAGAGTGTTTGCTAACAATGCAGTTTCCCAGGCCTCACTGCCAGAGACTCTGATTTTGTAGGTATGGGATGCGGCAGAGGAAAGTATGTTTCCACTGAGGACCCTCAGGCGGTACTGAAATAGGTCACCTGGATGTGACCGTGCTCTTCCCAGAAGCGCAGTCCAGAGAGAGGAACCAGTGTGTGCAAGGCTGCGTAGCATGAAATAGGAGTATTTATAATTCGTGCTAGAGGATGAAACTACAGGGATCAATAACTAAGGATACCTGCCTTCAAGGAGCTCAGTGTCAAATGATCTAAAATCTTCAAGTCACTGTTTTTTTAAAATTAAAAAAAAAAACCATTATGACTATATTTAAGAAAACAAAATTAAAATCACCTATAATTATCACTACTCTAACATAGCCATTAATTGCATATTACCATTTTGTACGTGAATTTTTAAAAAGTTACGATCATACTATTTGGTATTCTGCTACTTTCATGTGATGTTTTACCAAAACATGTTTTCCATGATTTTATAGGGTCTTCACAATTACTATTTAATGGCCACAGACATTCCATTGGACATTACTATAATTTATTAAATTTTTCCTTAATATCAGACTCTCGGTTTGTTACCAATTTGGGGCAGTGCTAATATTCTTGAGGATGCTAGCATTTAGTAGCTTTCTCTCATGATTTTAAGGAGAAATGTTTACATCTTTGAAGTAATGAGAAAGAAAGCATGTAAGTGCAGAACCTATCTAGATACACTCAGACCAGTACCCAATATTAAAGAATAATGAGTGATCTAAAAAAAAGTTGAGCAGTAATTTTCCATTACTGTTAATAAGAATAATGCATAATTTTATATGTACTTTACAGTTTAGAAAGGAGTTTCACCACATTAACACATGTGCGTTATAACAATCTTATTATGAGGTAAGTAGAGCAGTTAGTATCCATTCATATGATAACCAAGAGAGGTTACATGACTTACCTGGAGATACACAGAGACTGATTCAGAATTTGGACCCGTGTCAGCTTACTCTAAATTAACTCTTCTTTATTATGTGTTGTGATATCTTTTAGTTTAAGATCAATAGAACTACTAAAGCTGTTGAATGAAAACCAGAATAATGCTATGGACTGAACTGTGTCCTCCCTACATTTGTATGTTGAAGCCCTAACCCCTAAATGCACTGTACTCTTTCCCTCGCTCTCACCCCCGACATAAGACACAGTGAGAGGGCAGCTGTCTACAAGCCAGGAGGAGAGCCCTCTAGTCTCCAGAACTGGGAGAATGGACATTTCTGCTGTCCAGCCATCCAATCAGTCTGCGGTGTTTTGTTATGGCAGCTTGAGCAGACTAAGATTGGGGTCCTAAGAAGTGGAGTACTACTGTAACAAATACCCACAAATGTAGAAGCAGCTTTGGAATTGGATAGAAGCTGGAAGAGTTTTGAGATCCACGACAGAAAAAGCTTAGATAATCATGAATAGACTATTGCAAAATATGAACATTAAGGGTTATTCTGGTGATGAATCAGACAGAAATGAGGAACATGTTATTAGAAAATAAGAGAAGTGATAAAAAACAAATGACAAAGAACTTGGCTAACTTGTTCTAGTATTTTATGGAATGCAGAACTTGTGAGTAATGTAATTGTGTATTTGGCAGAGAGATTTCTAAGCAGAGTAGTGAAGGAGCAGCTTGTTTCCTCCTAACTGCTTATAGTATACATGCAAAAGGGGAGACAGAAATTGAAGAAGGAATTGTTAAGCAAGACTTGAAGATCTGGAAAATTCTAAGCTTATCCATACTGCAACAAACAATAAGTTCATTCTAAAAAGAATTCTAATAGCGGGTTGAACAGGCATTTGTCTAAAGAGATCAGGGGTGTGACTCATGACCTTAATCAGTCATCTCAGGAGAAGCCAGAAATAGAAGAGGATTCTCCCAGCAAAGACACTGCCAGTTTGAGCTAAAGGGAAAAAGAAAGCAGGATGGAATGAAGGAAAGCTGTTGGACTTCTTGGATTCGACAGGACTGGTCCACAGAGCTATTCAGCTGTGAAAGGGCATTATTCTTTAAGGAAAGGGAAGAATGACCCTGAGGATGTTTCAGAGTTTGTCAGGGCTTATTACTCCCATCACAAACCTAAGAGATAAGGCTGTTTCCTCCTGGGTTTCAAAGGGTAGGGCTACCTCTCCAGATTTGGAAAGCCAGGATGACCAGCACCTCAGTGGTAGGCTACCTTAGCAGGGAGCCATGTAGATGGTCCCTCACAGAGGGCAGTGTAAGCAGGGCCCTTACCAAGAACCAAAGGAGCAGGGTGTTTAGAGCCATGGGAGTGATGCTGCCACCCCAGTGGGCCTGGAGGGTAGAGTGCTGAATCAAAGAGGATTATTTGTGAGCCTTCGTATCTAATGGAATTTATCTTCCTAGGTTTTGGACTTGCTTGGGATCCATCACCCCTTCCTTCCTTCTGATTTCTCCCTTTCAGAATGGGACTATCTTATTGCATCGTTGCATTTTTTAAAAATTGAAATATAATTAACATAGTGTTATATTAGTTTCAGGTGCACAATATAATGATTCAACAGTTCTATGTATTACTCAGTGCTCATCACTACAAGTACACTCTTAATTCCCCTCACCTATTTCACCCATCTCCCCATGAAGCTCCCCTCTGGCAGCTATCAGTTCATTCTCCGTCTTTAAGAGAATTTTTTTTTTTTTGGTCTCTTTTATCATTTGTTCGTTTGTTTTGATTTTAAATTCCACATATGAGTGAAATCCTATGATATTTATCTTTGTCTGACTTATTTCATTTAGCGTTATACCCTCTAGGTCTATCCATGTTTTACAAAATGTCAAGATCTCATTCTTTTCTAGGCTGAATAATATTTCATTATATTCCATTCGTGCATATATACATCTTCTTTATCCATTCATCTATTGATAGACACTTGGGTTCTTCCCATATCTTGGCTATTGCAGTAAATACAGGGGTACACAGATCTTTTCAAATTAGTGTTTTCATTTTTTTTGGCCACCACTGTATTTTGGAAGCACATAACTTGTCTAGTTTCATAGGGTCATAACCTAGAGAGGAAATCTGCTTCAGAATGAATCAGACCCCGAGTTACACCCATGCCTGATTTAAGTTATATTTAGATAAGACTCTGGACTGTAGACTTTAGAGTTGATGCTGAGATGATTTAAGACCTTTGTGCCTATTGGGATGAACTGAATATATTTTGCATGTGATAAGAACATGAATTTGGGGGAGTAAGGAGCAGAATGCTACAGACTGAATTCTGAGTCCTGAAAATTCATATGTTGAAGTGCTAACCCCTGAGATAGTCTGAATTATAAGACAAGGTTAATATATATATATTTCTCCAATATATTTGGTCTTCATTCTTGGTTCCTGACTCACAGCAACCCAAACCCTTGGAATTTCATAAGTATTGAGAGTGACAAAGGTGTCTCTTGTTATGTTAATAAAGTGATTTTTGGATCCCACTTAGGATGGGGGCTGGTTGCCAGGGGAACCAACCACACACATGATTGAAGCATTGGAATTTGCAGCCACTTGGGACTTCCAATCTCCTCTGGAAAGGAAGAATGCCTAGAAGTTGAATCAATAGCCAATCACCAATGATTTAATCAATCATGAAGTCGCCACAAACCCCCAAAAGGATAGAGTTTGAAGAGCTTCCAATCTGGTGAACACATGGAGATTTGGGGAGTGTGGTGCACAGAGAAGTTCTGTACCCTTTCTTCATACCTTGTTCTATGCATCTCCTCTATCTGGCTGTTTTTGAGTTCTATCCTTTTCTTTCTTTCTTTTTTTTTTTTTTTTTAAGATTTTATTTATTTATTTGACAGAGATCACAAGAAGGCAGAGAGACAGGCAGAGGGAGAGGGGGAAGCAGGCTCCTTGCTGAGCAGAGAGCCCGATGTGGGGCTTGATCTCAGGACCCTGAGATCATGATCTGAGCCGAAGGCAGAGGCTTAACCCACTGAGCCACCCAGGGGCCCCGGTTATATCCTTTTCTAATAAACTAGTGATCTATTAAGTAAGATGTTTCTCTGTGAGCTGATCTAGCAAATTATTTGAACCCAAGCAGGGGTTTGTGGGGACCTCCAATTTACAGCCCGCTGGTCAGAAGCACAGGCAACAACCTGGGCTTGTGACGGGTATCTGATGTTCGTGGAGCGGGACAGGTAGATTGAACCCTTGACCTGTGAAATATGGTGCCATCTCGAGGTAGATAAGTTGAGTTGAGTTGAATTGCAGGATAACTTTTTGGTGTCCAAGAATTGCTTGGTGCTATGTGGGAAGTATGCCCCCCTCCCATTGGAAATTGAGTCCTGGATTATACAATTTAACCCCCAATTAAACCGTATCTAGAGATAGGGCCTACAAAGAGGTAATTAAGGTGAAATGGTCATAGAGGAGGAGCCTTGATATGGATTAGTATCCTTATAAGAAGAGACAATAGAGAGCCTCTATTGCCCCCCTTGGCCATGTTAAAGACACAGGGAGAAGGCAGCCATCTACAATCTAGAAAGAGAGTTCTCACTAGAAATTTTATCAGCCAGAACCTTTATCTTGGACTTTCTAGTCTTCAGAACTGTGACAAAATTAATGTCTATTGTTTAAGCCACCCAATCTATGATATTTTGTTAGAGCAGCCCGAGCAAACTAAGACAACACCCAAAGTAACGATCTTAGTACTCAATCACTGCAACAGGGGCATTATCCTTTGGCGTTCAAATTGCTAAATTCTAGCACTGATTTCCTTCTGCAACATTTTAAAGACCTTTTAGTCTCTTCAAGAGACAATCACACCTGTTAGCCTACTCTATATTCCATTAGTATGGGAAGGGATATTTTAAGAAAACAAACAGTAAAAATTTGTTTGTGTGAGCCAACTGCTGTTCCCTTTTGCTTACATCCGCAAAGGTAGGGTTCACAGTGTCCTGGTAGTTTACTCCTCTAAGGTTGCACAATCAATTGGGTACTTCTACAAACACCCAGAGGGTCTCCAAATAGACATTTGTATTCACCATTTAGTGTAAAACATCCTTTCCCAAACCTGCCAACAACTCCCAGTATATAACCACTCGCCACCTGTTCTTTAGAGATTGCTTCTGCATCATTACAAGCAAAGAAATCAATACTAGGCCATTGATTTGGGAAAGAGACAAGATTGCACGGCAATAATACATAAAGTTAGTCAAGCCCTACTTCTCAATTGTTTTGAAAGAACAGATAGTTCAATGCCCCATTCTGAAATAGGTACTCATCCTGCATTGGCGATCTTATAGCAATAAAGGCCCAAGATAGATGAGGCACCATAACCCCAATTGACTTAACAGCTCTTGAGTGCTACAGAGAATCTCAAAATGCCTTTTTAGACTCAACAGTAATGCATTAACTAGAATTCAGCTCCCCTCTCTGCAGTCTATCCCTCAGTTTAATTTAAAAAGTGTGGGCTGGGGCCTAGGGTCACTCTGCCAGCGCCAACAGACAGTTAAGTGGTATGGGTGCTGTAACTGCAGAGAGCAGCTGAAGGTCTGGTCCAAATATGTATTCTGTCATGACAGACAGGTAAGGCTGATTGTTTAACTTATCTATTAATTTACTAAGACACCATCTGGTCTTTCTAAGCCAAATTAACATGTAAAAATTATTTAGATATGTTAATTGGTTTTGAACTAGGAAATAGAACCAATAAAAAGGGACTATGGGAATGAAGAAGAACATTACCTGTTTACCTAGAACTTTGTGTTTTTAAAAACTCACATGCATTAGCTTCCTTGATCTTAACCCCAATCCCACAGATTATCACTGTAAACATCTGAAAGAGGAGGAAATTAAGGCTCTTAAAGTAACCTAGGGAAGACACAATTGGGGAGTGAAAGGAGTGAACACTTACAGGGATTTTTGTCTTCTAAAGATTTATTTATTTATTTGAGAGAGAGAGATGGAGAGTGAACATGAGACAGAGTGAGAGAGCGAGCTCGCACCAGCTGGTGAAAAGGCAGAGGGAGAGAGAGAGAAGCAGACTCTCCACTGAGCAGGGAGCCAGACGTGGGACCTTGAGATCATGACCTAAGCCAAAGGCAGACACTCCACTGACTGAGCCATCCTGGTGCCCCTTATCAGGGATGTTTTATTCTCTTTTAGCCAAACAGTCCCAAAGATGGGTACCATTATTATCCTCTTTTAAAGCTAAGGAAATTGAGACTTAGAGTAGCAATTTGTGACAAAGCTACTAAGTAGCAGAGCCAGGACCTGAACCCAGATCTTTTGGACTTTGAAGTCCATTCTTTATTGGGTTCCAGTTTACGATGGCAAGGTAGGAAGATCCTGAATTCACCTCCTCCCATGGATACACTGAGTCTACAGCCACATATGGAACAATTTCCTCTTAAAAAAATCCAAAGGCTGGCTGAGTGATGACTACACATGGGTAAACAAGAGGAAAACCACATTGACATGGGTAGGAAAGAATAGGACACAATCTTGCCATAAACTCTGCCCCTGGTGCAGCATCCCATAACAGGGAGAAAACTCAAAACCTGGAGCTTCTCCCTGAGGAATGAAGGGTTTAAATCCTACATCAGGTATCACAACCTTTAAAACATACACTTGAGAGACAAGCCTCCAAAACATCTAACTTTGAAACCCAACAGGGCTAAGACCCACAAGACTGTAATGTAGCAGTCTGAGTAACCCCTCTTAAAAAGCCTACCTGCTGGGACTTCCCTACCCAAGAGGCAGCCAATTGTGTCTGAACTTAAAGTGAAGGAGGCTCATCTGCTTATATTAAAGCACCAGTGTGAGGGACAGACATCTAATGTAACACACACATCTAGGAGTCAGCTGGAACACTTTGTCTTTGTCCATACAAAGACTAGCAGGTACCATCTTCATGCTCTCCCTTTGCCAGTCTCCAGGGCACCAGTATTCCATAGAATGGAACTTTTATGGGTGTCTGGTGGCCTGATTTTTATAGCTGTTTTCTAGAGGATGCTTCTTGACTGCTTGGCTTTGGAGGTCAGGTGAGTTTGTGTTTCTGGTCCCCTGGGCTGTAATGATAAGTATCACCCAGAAAAAAAGCTTATCCTCCTGTCTGGCACCCTCAATTTTGTGATTACTATCAGGGGGCACCCCTAAATCATCTGGTTTTGCAGCCACTGAGGGCTATGCTCATGGATCCCATAGAACTATAACCAAAGGAGAAAGAGTTCTTAAAAATCGATCGACCACTCCCAGAGCAAAGCAATAGGTAACAGACCCCAAGAGAGCTTGGCCTTTCTGTGAAGGAGGCCTATTAGCTAACTAGGACTATCTTTCCACGCACCCCCTACCAAGCTCCAGAGTGCCAGGATCTCCTGGAAGGGAGTTGTATACACATCCAGTGCCCTAGTTTTTGTCTGGTGTCCCAGGTTATATGGCTGCTGCCCAGAAGATGTTCCTAGATCACCTGGCTTTGGTGGCCGGGAGCCTGCATTCCTGAGTCCCACAGGACTGTGGCAGAGAAACAGTTTCTGGCAGGCTTCTACTCCCAGGGCCCTGTACAGAGAGTGGTCTGCACACTTCCTAGCCTTTCTGTGAAGAAGGCCACTTTGCTTGTCCTGGAACATTGGCCTGAGGGGCAGACTTCAGGTTTGGCACATATTAAGTGGCCTAGGGAGCTGCTCTGAAGGAACAGAGGCTATGGATACCATCTTGGTGCTTTCTCTCTGCTTTGCTCCAGCTCACCAGTATCACACAAGAGACCCTTGTCTAGAGCCCTGATGTCTGTAACTGCTTCCCAGGGGACACCTCCAGATTTGCTTGTGTTTGCAGGCCCACAGGACTGTATATATTTGCATATTTTTAAAAGGGGATGCCTGAGGGTGTGGCTTCTCGTCAGCCTGAATTTAGGTGCTCAGACTCTCCCCTTTGGGACACTCTTAGGTCTTGGCATATTCTCAACAACTGGGAGCTATTAAAAATATAATAGGCTTCTTGAACAGGCACAATTTGAGAGATGATAAAGAACTGGGGCAGGGTTGAATGACAAAGTTCATCTACACGAGACCACTCCTTTATGGCTGAGAGAGGAGGTTGTATCATCTAATGTATGGAAACAGAGACTCAAGGTAAGTGAAAAAACAGAAGGATATGTACCAAATGAAAGAATAAGATAAAATCCCCCAAGGAAAAAGAACCTTGATGAAATGGAGATAAGTAATTTACCTGATAAAGAGTTCAAGGTAATGGTCAGAAAGATCTTTACTAAATTGGGGAGAAAAATAGATGAATACAGTGAGAACTTCAACAGAGAGATGGAAAATATAAGAAAGTACCACACAAAAGGCACAGAACTAAAAAATACATTAACAAAATAAAAAATACACTATAGGAGTTCTGGGGCACCTGGGTGGCTCAGTTGGTTGACTTTGGCTTGGGTCATGATCTCAGGGTCCTGGGATTGAGCCCCATGCTGGGCTCCCCACTTGGCAGGGAGTCCACCTGTCCCTCTCCCTCTCTCTCTGGCCTTCCCCTGTTCATGCTCTCTCTCTCTCTCTTTCTCTCTCTTCTCCTCCCTCCTTCTCAAATAAATAAAACCTTAAAAAAATACATTATAGGGGCTCAACAGCAGACTAGATGAAGCAAAAAAAAAGGATCAATCACCTCAAAGATGAGGTGGTAGAATTCTCTGAATCAGAGCATCAGAAACCAACAAAAAAGAAAAAAGTGCAGACAGCTTAAGGGATGTAGAAAACAGTATCAAATGGACATTTGCATCATAGGGCTCCTAGAAAAAGAAACGAGAGAAAGGGATAGAAATCTTATTTGAAGAAATAATGCTGGAAATTTCCCTAACCTGGGGAAACAAACGGATCCAGATCCAGGAAGCCTGGAGAGCTCCAAATAAGAGGAACGCTAATGAGACCCACACCAAGACAATTAAAATGTCAAAAGTTAAAGACAAAGAGAAAATATTAAAAAAAGCAAGAGAAAAACAACTTGTTATATACAAGAAACCCCCCATTAGACTCTCAGTAGATTTTTTTAGTGGAAACTTTGCAAGCTAGAAGGGAATGGTACTGTATATTCAAAGTACTAAAAAATACAAAACAAACCCCACATACACAAATAAACCCACAAAAACCACTACTAAACTGGCCTTACAAGTAACAAGAACACATATTAAAGAAAAAATATCACTGGAAAGATAACCATATAGTAAAGTTAGTGGATCAATCACTTATAAAGCCAGTATAAAGACTGAAAGACAAGTAGTAAAAATAACTATGATTACAACAATAAGGGATAGACAAAATAAAAAGATGTAAACTGTGACATCAAAAAACATAAAATAAAAAAGAAAACCATAAAATGTGTGGATGGAAGAGTAATGATTTTGAGCTTTACAATGGAATGAAACTTAAGTTGTAACAAACTTAAAATAGACTTTTATAGATGTAAGTTGTTATATGTAAATTCATGGTAACCATAAAGGAAAAAACACAAAAGATAAAAGAATATAAGCATTCCACTAAAGAAACCACAAAGCGGGGTGCCTGGGGGCTCAGTGGGTTGAGCCTCTGCCTTCGGCTCAGGTCATGGTCTCAGGGTCCTGGGATCGAGCCCCACATCGGCTCTCTGCTCATCAGGGAGCCGGCTTCCCCCTCCCTCTCTGCCTGCCTCTCTGCCTACTTGTGATCTCTCTCTCTGTCAAATAAATAAATAAAATCTTTAAAAAAAATAAGAAAGAAAGAAACCACAAAGGAAGAGATCAAGAGAAGAAAGAGAAAAGACCTACTAAAATAGCCCCCAAACAATAAACAAAATGGCAATAAGCACAACCCATCAATAATTACTTCAAATGTAAATGCATAAATTCTCCAATCCAAAGACACACAGTGGATGAATGGGTAAAAAAATATGACCCATCTATATGTTGTCTAAAAGGGACTCACTTTCAATATATGGACACATACAGACTCAAAGTGAAGGATGAAAAAAGATATTCCATACAAATGAAAACCAAAAGAAAGCTACAGTAGTTATATCAGACAAAATAGACTTTAAAACAAAGACTACATTAAGAGACAAAGTGAAGGATGAAAAAAGATATTCCATACAAATGAAAACCAAAAGAAAGCTACAGTAGTTATATCAGACAAAATAGACTTTAAAACAAAGACTGCATTAAGAGACATAATGATAAAAGGATCAGTCCAGCAAGATGCTTTAACATTTGTTAATATTTATGCACCCAACATAGGAGGACCTAAATACATAAAGCAAACACTAACAGACCTAAAGGATGAAATTGATAACAATACGATAATAGTAGGAGACTTACATCAATGGATCGATCATCCAGACAAAAAAATCAACAAAGAAACATCAGCCTTAAATGACACAGTAGACCAGATGGGTTTACCAGATACATACAGAACATTCCATTCAAAAGCAAAGGAATACACACATTCTTTTGAAGTGTACATGGGACATTTTCCAAGAGAGATCATATGTTAGGCCACAAAACAAGACTTAATAAATTTAAGAGGACTGAAATTTTATCAAGCATCTTCTCTGATCACAGTGCTATGAAACTAGAAATTAAATATACAAAGAAAACTGGGAAATTCATAAATTTGTGGAGATTAAACTACATGTTACTGAACAACCAATGGGTCAAAGAAGAAATCAAGAGAAATAAAAAAAATACCTTGAGACAAAAGAAATTGGAAATGTAACAAAGCCCACGCTTTATTTATTACATTCATGAAATTTATGCATTATTTACAGTGAATGTAATTGGACAAGAATTCTTGATGTTAAGAGTTTTAGCTTTCTTGAAGAAGTGATTTGTCTGGAATGAGTAATATACAGTTAAGAAATTAATATGTGACAAAATGGATAATGTGCAGGCTATAGAATCAGAGAGATCTGTATTTAAATCCCATCTCTCCTAATTGCTAGGTGTGTGACACTAAGCAAATCAGCTCACCTGTCTGAGCTTTAGTTTCCTCATCTGTCAAATAGGTAAAAAGATCTTAATCTCATAAAACTGATATAAAGATCAAATTATGTAACACCAATAATGTTCCTGGCACATCAACAAATACTGGTTATTTTTCTCTATAAAAATGTTTCTACAAGAAGCAGAAGAGTCCTAGAATAGGGGCAGACAAGGGTCTCTTATCTGTTAGAGAATAAAGACAGAAACAGAGTGGAAGGCATGTATTTTTACAAGTAGCCTCTGAAAACAGTCACAGCTTACTATAATATCTGGTGTAAAGTAGATAGATGATCAGTAACTTTTTGCTCAATGGAGGAATGCAGGAAAGAAGAACAGACCCATCCCAATAACAGTGTGCTGGGTAAGATTAAAATCAGATTTATAATATTTTCTTACCTTGACTGCATAGTTATTAAGTGGATCTTTTGCATATGAAGCTGTATAGTAAACTGCATCACCTGCCTCACAGCATGGCTTGTCACTGGTTAGCCTGAAGTCTGACCAGCTGTCCACCCCAAAACGGAGCTGGTCTTTCTGTCCAGCCATGAAGAGGTCTTCACATTTTATAGCCAGTTTCTTCAAGGCATCTGTATGAAGGCTTCGGATTTTACCCACAACTTCTTCCCGATTCTCAAGTCCTCGATAAAGTGCTTGTCTCTGTGGCTTCTGCATGCTTCGTCCCTGTCTGCAAGAGGGACCACGCCGGCTAGACAGGGACTCCATGCTGTTGGAAAATCTATCCTTAATACTGAGAGTGGTTAAGCTGGAGATACTGTTTGCTGCTGAGGGAACAGGTCTCTCCTTGTGCAAAGGTCTTTCCAAGGAGTCATAAGACTCAATGTCCAGTCCCTTGAGTTCGTAACTGATGGAAGAGCCAGCACTACTGGCATCCCAGTTGGGGTCAATATCATAGGTGGGATTAGCCATTACACAAAGACTTGTTTCCATGGATTTTTGGAGGTCTTTGGGGATTGGTTCTGTATTGGCTCTTATGATCATTTTCTTTGGCAGTGGGGGTGGCGTAGGTTGGGAAGCATTAGGTGCTTCTTGGTCTGTTTTCTCAGTGAAGACAATGCCATCATCCAAAGTTCCCTTAGGCTGCCTTGGATGCTTGGGTGGTATCATGGCTGCTCTAGATTGCCCTGTATTGTTTTAAAAGAAAGAAAGAAAAATAAGTTAACTTTTTATTCTTGTTACATAATTGAAACTCAAGGATAAACAAGTGATGTGGTCATGAGAGTATAAGAAGTCAATGCCTTAATTCAAAATGGTTGAAGGAAATCAACGAAAGACTTGGTTGGTGGGAGCAAAAAAATTGTGAACAATGTCTCAGCATTTCCATGCCAGAGAAGAGGGTAATGGGCTTTGTTTGGAAAAAAAACAAAAACAAAAAAAAAGAATTGAGATTCTCTACTCCTGCCTCCAAGGGTGCTGAATATGAAAGAGTGACAGACACTCATAATTTCATTGTGGCAGAGTAGAGATGAAAGCATTTGTGGATTAAGAAAAATACTCGGAAGCATTTTAAAAAACAACTGAAACTAGCAATGGGCCCACTAGACTGATGCTCAGAAGATACCATTCTGCTTTTTGAACTTTGTTCCAAAGTTGCACTATATTGTATTTAGCATCTGTCATTTTCAATCCAACACATATGAATATGATTTCATAAACCATGTTATTTTATTTCACCACAGAGATGGATTCTAGCACTGGTCTTAAACTGGTTTATGTATAAATTCTTGTGATTGGGATAAGGAGAACAATACATATGAACAGTCAACTGCTCTTCCAAATATCCTTCACAAACTCTTATCATTCTGTTTTATTTTGGGGGGCATATAAACTGTGATTGGAGCAATACTACTTTTGAACATCTCTTACAAGCCCTAATTACAGGACCAATTACTCTGCTTCCTTTCTAGCATCATCTGCCTCACTTGCACTTATAAGAAAATAAAATGCAGATGTGTGATAATGAAAACACAACAATCCAAAATCCTTGGGATGCAGCAAATGCAGTTCTCAGAAGGAAATATATAGCAATAAAGGTCTACCTCAACAAACAAGAAATAGCTTGAATAAAAAAACAAACAAACAAACCTAACCTGACACCTAAAGGGACTAGAAAAAGAAGAACAAACAAAACCATAGGGGTAGAAGGAAGGAATTAATAAAGATCAGAGCAGAAATAAATGGCCTAGAGACTAAAAAACAAAGAAAAAAACATGAAACCAAGAAGTAGTTCTTTGAAAAGATAAAGAAAATTGATAAACCCTCAGCTAGACTCACTACGGAAAAAAAAAGAACCCAAATAAAATGAGACAAAAGAGAAGTAACACTGTCATGACAGAAATACAAAGGAATATAAGAGAATACTACAAAAAGTTATATGCCAACAAATTAAACAACCTAGAAGAAATGAATAAATTCCTAGAAACATATGATTTTTGAAAACTGAATCAGGAAGAAATAGAAAATCTGAACAGACCAACTACAAAAAATGAAATTGAATAGGTAATAAAAAAAAAATCCCAACAAAGTCCAGGACTAGATGGGTTCACAGGTGAATTCTATCAAACATTTAAAGAAGTGATAATACCTATTCTTCTCAAACTAGTCTAAAAAATAGAAAAAGAAGGAAAGCTTCCAAATACATGATAATACAAATAAACACGAGGCCAGTATCACCCTGATACCAACAGCAGACAAGGACACTACCAAAAAAAAAAAAAAGAGAGAGAGAGAGAGAGAGAACTACAGGCCAATACCCCTGATAAACATAGATGCAAAAATTCCCCCCCAAATATTAGCAAACTGAATTGAACAATAAGAGATTATTCACCATGATTAAGTGATACTTATTCTGGGGATACAAGGATGGTTCACCATTCACAAATCAATCACAAACACCACATCAACAAAACAAAGGATAAAAATCATACGTTTTATGTTATTAGATGCAGAAAAAGCATCTACCAAAACTCAACATTCATTCATGATAAAAACACTTGTCATAGTTCAGTGAGAGGAAACATACTTCAACATAATAAAGGCCATATATAAAAAAGCTGTAGGCAACAACATTCACAGTGGTGAAAAACTAAGAGCTTTTTCTCTAAGATCAGGGACAAGATAAGGATGTCCACTCTCACTACCTTTACTCAACATAGTAATGGAAATCCTAGCCAGAGTAATCAGACAAGAAAAAGAAACGAGTCATCCATATTGGTAAAGAAGTTAAACTGTCACCATTTGCAGACAACATGGTACTATACATAGAAAACCTTAAAGACTTCACTAAAATACAACTACAAGTAATAAATAAATTCAGGAAAGTTGCATGAAACAAAATTAATACCCAGAAACTGGTAGTGCTTCTGTATACTAGTAATAAGGTAGCAGAAAAGGAAATTAAGAAAAGAGTCCCATTTATAATTGAACCAAAAACTTAGGAATAAAGTTAGCCAAAAAGGTGAAAGACTTGTATTCTGAAAACTTATAGACACTGATGAAGAAAATGGAAAGATATTCCATGCTCATGGATTGAAAGAATTGATATTGTTAAAATGTCTATATTACCCAAAAGGATCTACAGATTCAATACAATCCCTATTAAAATATCAACACTATTTTTCACAGAACTAGAATAAATAATACCAAAATTTGTATGGAACCACAGAAGACACCAAATAGCCAAAGAAATCTTGAGAAAGAAAAACGAAATTGGAGGTACCACAATTTCAGGTTTCAAATTATACTGAAAAGCTATGGTAATCAAAACAGTATAGTATCGACACAAAAAGAGACACAGAGATCAGGAGAACAGAATAGAGAACCCAGAAACAAACCCACAATTATATGATTAATTAATCTATGTCAAAAGAGGCAAAAATATACAATGGGAAAAAGATAGTCTCTTTAGTAAACGGTGCTGGGAAAACTGGACAGCTGTCTGTAAAAGAATGAAACTGAAGCACCTTTTAACACCATACATAAAAATAAACTCAAAATGAATTAAAGACCTAGATGTGAGACCTGAAACCAAAGAAATCCTAGAAGAGAAAACAGGCAGTAATTTCTTTGACATGAGCTATAGTAATTTTTTTCTAGATACGTCTCCTAAGGCAACAAAAGCTAAAACAATATACTGGGACTACATCAAAATTAAAAAAAAAAAATCTTTTGCACAGCAAAGGAAACCATCAACTGAACAAAAAGGCCAGCTACCAAATGGGAGAAGATATTTGCAAATGATGTATCTTTTAAGGGATTAATATCCAAAATATATAAAGAACTTATCCAACTCAACAACAAAAAACCCCAAACAATTTAACTAAAAAATGAGCAGAGGACCTGAATAGATAAAGAAAACATACAGATGGCCAACAGACACATGAAAAGATGCTCAACATCACTAATCATCAAGGCAATGCAAACCAAAACCCCAATGAGGTGTTACCTTACACCTGTTAGAATGGCTAAAACAAAAAAGACAAGAAATGACAAGTGTTCCTGAGGATGTAAACAAAACGGAACCCTCATGCATTGTTGGTGGGAATGTAAATTGGTATAGCCACTGTGGGAACCAGAATGGAGGTTCCTCAAAAAAATTAAAAATAGAAATATCATATGATCTAATAATTTCACTTGGGTATTTAACCAAAGAAAACTAAACATAAAAAAGGATAAGGTTTTGCCATTTGAGATAGCAGGAATGGGCACAAAAGGTATTATGCTAAGTGAAATAAGACTGAAAAAGACAAATAACATATAATTTCATTCATTAGCGGAATCTAATCCTTTCCAAACAAACGAAAAACCCAAATGAATAAGCAAACAAAAGGCAGAATGAGACCTATAAATATAGAGAACAAATGGATGGATGCCAGTGGGGAGAGAGGTAGGGGTCTCGGCAAAATGGGTGAAGGGGAGTGGGAGATAAGTGGAAATAAGTCGAGGAACAAAGGCATGGCAAAACGAATATAACCAATGTTCTTAAAATAGTGATGTACGGTGACAGATGTAGCTACACGTGTGGTAATGTATAAACAAATACACCTGTGAAAAACGACATCTTTTCGGCTTATTGTATAATGGGGAGAGACATTATTATTTTTTTTAAGGCAGAGAAATATGCCATGGAACTTTTATAAAAGTTATTATAATGAGTAAAGTTATTAAAATGAGGCCTACTGAGAAAGAGTATAATGCTCTGTTATGGGATGGATTATGTCCTCTCTCCCAAAATGTTGAAGTCACAACCCCTGGTGCCTGTGAATATAACCTTATTTAGAAATAGAGACTTTGCAGAGATAATCAAGTTAAGATGAGGTCATTAGGGTGTACCTTAATCTAATATGACTGGTGTTCTTATAAAAAGAGGAAATATCATATAAAAAGAGACAAAAGGGAAAACACCATGTGGTGAAGAGGCAGAGAATGCAATAAGGCAGCTGCAAGCCGAGGATGTCAGGGATTGAGGGCCACCCCCAGAAGCTAGCGAGAGGTGAGGAAGGATTCAATCCAGAGCCTCAGAGAGGCTCTATGCATCTATGTTTATACAGTATACAACTGTATTTCTATACACTAGCAATGAAAAATCAAAAAGTTATTATTAAAAAAGAATTTCATTTACAATATCATCAAAAACAATATAGTATTTAGGAATAAATTTAACAAAAGAAGGGCAAGACTTATATACTGGAAACTAACCAACGATGCTGAAAGAAATTAAAGACCTAAATAAATGTAAAGACATCTATGTTCACAGATCAGAGACTTAATATGCTAAGACAGAAACAATTCCAAAACTGTTCTGAAGATTTAATGTAATCCCTATCAAAATCCCAGCTGGCTTTCTTGCAGGAATTGACAATAGAACCCTAAAATTCATATGGAAATAAAATGAATCTAAAGTAACCAAAAAATATCTTGAAAAAAGAAGAACAAAGTTGGAGAACTCACATTTCCCAATTTCGAAACTTACTTCAAAACTATAGGAATCAAGATTGTATGTATTATGTGTTGGGGGATGGGTGAAAGGGATTAAGAGGTACAAACTTTCAGTTATAAAATAAAGTCACAGAGATGAAAAGTATAGAATAGGAATATAGTCAATAATACTGTAATAACTTTATGATGACAGATGGTAACTACACTTATCTTGGTAAGCATTTTGTAATGTCTATAAATGTTGAATCACTATGTTGTACACCTAAAACTAATAGTTGTACATCAATCATACTTCAATTAAAAATGAAAGATTGTGTGTACTAAGAATAGAAATATAGATGAATGGACTAGAATTGAGAGTTATAGAAATAAACCTGTATATTTATGGTCAATCAACTTCCAACAAGGGTGCCAAGAACATTCAATGGGGAAGTAGTAGTTTTTCCAACAAATGGTGCTGGGACAACCAGATAATCCATATACAAAAGAATGAAACTGAACTCCTACCTTATACTTTATACAAGAAGTAACTAAAATATAGCAAAGATCTCAACATAAGAACTAAAACCATAAAATTCTTAGAAGAAAACATAGGAATCAGTGTTTTCAACCTTGATTAGGCAATGATTTTGCAGATAATGACACCAAAAAGCACAAGCAAAAAAATAAAAAATAAATTGAAATTCATAAAAATTAAAAACTTTGTGCTTCAAAGTACAACTTTAAGAAAGTGAAAAGACAACCCACAGAATGGGAGAAAATATGTGCAAGTCTTATATTTGATAAGACTTATATCCAGAATTTATAAGTAACTTACAATAAAAAGATAAATAATCCATTGTAAGTGGGCAAAGGATTTGCATAGACATTTCTCCAAAGAAGATACACCAATGGCCAATACGCACATGGAAAGACACTCAACATCACTACCCATTAGGTAAATACAAACCCAAACCACAAGATACCACTTTACCTCCACTAAGCTAGCTATCGTTGAAAAGACAGACAAGTGTTGGTGAGGATATGGAGAAATTCAAACCCTCACACGTTGCTGGTAGGAATCTAAAATGGTACAGTCACCTTGGAAAACAGTTTGGCAGTTACTCAAAAAGTCAAACATAAAGCTTACTACGCGATCCAGCATTTCCAGTCCTACATACATATCCAAGAGAAATGAAAACATATGTCCACTTGTATGCAAATGTTCTCAGCAACATTCTTAACAACTAAAAAGGAGAAACAATCCATATGTCCATCAGCTGATGAATGGATAAATGAATATTATTCAGCCATCAAAGGAAATGAAGTACTGATACAGGCTACCTCCTGTAGGAGCCTTGAAAATATTATTCTAAGTGAGAGAGAGAAGCCAGTCACAAAGGTCACATATCGTATGACCCCACTTACATAAAGTATCCAGAAATATGTAAATCCCTAGAAAGAGAAAGTAGATTAGTGGTTGCTGGAGGATGGGGACAATGGAGATGGAGAGTGACTGCTGTTTAGGGTGATAAACATGTTCTGGAATTACATACTGGTGATGATTGTAAAATTCTGTGACTATACTAAAGCTCATAGAATTGTACCCTCTGAATCTTACGGTATGTAAATTATATCTCAACAAAGAAAATCAACCATCCATTCTTAGAAACAACTGTAAACTCAGTTTCTAGTCACATCTTTCCATTCCTCTCTGTGTCCTTCCCATCACCAAGGATGCCCCAGCTGCCCCAGCCCTGTTTTGCCTCAGCTAATGTGAGAAGTCAGAACCAAAGTTTGTTTACAACATGACAGAAATAGGCTCTATAACAAACCTTTATTTTCTACTTGCTGACCCAGACCTTTCAGAGACGAAGTGTGATGAAGGTTAGAAGCAGTGAACTGTGCCAGCACCTTATCATCCTTGCTTTACTACTGTGACAGTCGCCTGTTATCACTGTTATCACTGTCTCCAGCTTTGCCTCCCACACCACATGGTCATTACAGAGATTTTTTTTTTTTTTAAACACCATAACTGATCAAGGCAGTCCTCCACTTAAAAAATATGTCCTTGAGAATTTGGACTTGATCCTGAGGACAGAATTTTCTAGGCTGGAGCACAGAAAGCAAGCCTTTCATGACCGCGCCCTGGCTGTACCTATTTTTCTTGTAGTATTTCATCTTGCCTCGGAAGTTGGGGCTTCCAAACTGTTGGCAGTGTATTTAGCACTCTTGGCTTTTTCACATTCTCTCTCTCTGCTCAGGCTAACCCTCTTCCA
This sequence comes from Mustela erminea, assembly GCF_009829155.1. NCBI lineage: Eukaryota > Metazoa > Chordata > Mammalia > Carnivora > Mustelidae > Mustela > Mustela erminea. The sequence continues at coordinate 29,660,673 of NC_045618.1, forward strand.
GGAATGGTTTCCCCAAGACTGACGTCTTTTTCCTCGGGACCTCATATATGTAGTGAACATTTCTCTTCAACTACTTACAACCCTTGATCTGTGTCCTTGCCGAGATTCCCTACTACTGTGGCTCATTTGTATACTTAGGATCAAGCAAAGAGTTTTGCTGAAGGGAATGGAAGGAGAGAAGGAAAAAAGGAAGGAAGCTATTAATGTATACATGAAAAAGCTAGAAACACGGGCTTATTCTTGGCCTTTCCAATGTGGTCCCTAGAAGAAGCTTTATGGATGTCATTTTCCACACACTCTTCCAAATTAGAACAAACAAAAATAATCATGGACATGGAAAAGGAACAGATTCCCAAAGTGCTTTTTTAAAAAAAATTACCTCAGAACTGGCAAGTGAGACAAAGTCTATCACTGTCCGCAGCTGCTTAGTGCCTATCAGAGGAGGTAGAAGAGGGCTGATCACGCCACTTTCTTCCACTTCTAGCATAAAGTCCAAACTCCTCAGCAAGCTGGTCAAGGCTCTCTGTCTTATCTACCACCATTTCTCGTCAACATCCCCACACAAGCACTTGCTTCCTGTTCTTTTCATCTGCTCCGTATTTTTATTTCTACCACTCTGCTCTAGTGAAGGTGTTGTGTCCTGAGCCCAGCTCAGTTGGCCCTTCTCCACAGAAGCCTCCCTACTCCCCATATCCAAACTGGGAACCATCACTTCTTCCTCTGTGCTCTCTTAGTGCTTTTGTTCTATTACAGCATTTTCAGCCTTTTATAACATGCGTATGTATTTTTTTTTAACACTTCCTCAGTACCTGGCACTGTGTGAGACACACAGCCATTGTGCAGTAAGTGGCTGCCAGACTGAAGGACACAGAGTCAGAAGAGTTGCTCATCATTCCAAAATGAAAATGGACAGCCAAGGCAGCAAGGAAAGAAAGAGAATTAATAGTGGCTTCTTTTCCCAAATGGCGGGATATGATCTCCTGGGAGCTACGGAGATTTCCACATGGGAATCAGAAATATTGGCGCGTTAAGATGAAACCATGGAGCATTGCACAGCCCATGCAAATAGTTCACGCCATTCTCCCACGTTTAAAAGTGTTTTGTGTTTTTATTTCTTTCCTCAAGAAAGACAAGTTCTCCTGACTGAATTCCAATCATCAGGGTCAATGTTTTAAAAGCTTGGTATCTTGGCTGTTTTTATTTTAAACTTTGAATCCTGTACATTCCTCTCAAGCCTCTGGGAGCAGACACTAAGCTCAGCTTTCAGCAGTCCTGATATAACATCACATACTCTACATTTTTGTGGCATACCAGCTCTCTAAACAGAAAAAAAAAAAAAAAAAATTGTGTTCTAAATCTTGCCTTGCTATAGACTAAAAAAGTTCTTTTGGACAAATATGTTTAAACCACATTCAAATTTTACTTTCCCCTCTTTTTGAGCTTCCTTACTCTATCTCTTTACTCTCTCCCCACCTAAAAATGTCTTCAGATTAACAGAAAACCCCTGTGTCATGTTCTAAAAGCAAATGATGAAAGATGGATTAAAAAGGAATAATTTAATGACACTTTGAAGTAGCCAAAGGTGGTTTAAAACTCCTCAGGAAGGAAAATGATTGATATAGGCCTGTTAAGATTTACAAGACTGCTATGGTAAGTAGAAAGGACATAAGAAAAATATTATTTCTAAATATCTGCATTTTAATTAATTTATTTATTTCATTGGGTGGGGGAGTGTTGTAGAGAGAGCTAGCACAAGCAGGAGGGGCAGAGGGAGAGGGAGAGTCTCCAGCAGACTCCCTGCTGAGTGAAGAGCCGGACACAGGGCTTGATCCTAGAACCCTGAGATCATGACCTGAACTGAAATCAAGTGTTGGATGCTTAATTGACTGAGCCATGTAGGCACCCCAAGATCAACATTTTAAAGATAATCACATACTGAAAAACTCAAAATAATAACTCTCTTGTTACAGAGATCTGCTAAAAGGCACTACCTTTGAAGATACATGAGGGACAAACCATAGCAAATGTTTGTTTAAGACCTGACAATCATTATAATCTTGGGGTGCTAGGGACTAAGGGCACTTAATGACACATTTGGACAGGAGCAGTATGTGAATGAGCATAATTAACTCTTCATTCCCATAAGACAGGAATGTCATGGGCTCCTAGTTGGTCTCTCTGCTTCCAATTGTTCCCAAAACAATCTTTTAAAAATCCTGATATGTCTTTTTATTAAAAAATCTTCAGTAGCTCTCTATTTCCTATAGGTATATCTTTTACATATATCACTGTGATGTATATATACCATTTATGGTCTAGCCTCATCTCCCCTAGCTTTAGGCTTTAAACATACTCTTCCCTCTACCTGGGATGTTCTTCCTTGCTTGCCAATCTGACAAACAACCACCCTTCTTTCAAACTCTGCTCAAAATTTAACTGACCCTCTCCTACACGCTTCGGGGCAGAGGCTTTCATTAAACCTTGAAATATCTGCATCATAGCAACTAGCACATGGGCTCCTAAGAGTCCAGCCCATGTCTGCTTTTCCCAAAGGCCAAGAGTCCTTGAAGATAGCACTGTTTTTTCCAGTGCCAGGAGATAGTTGGTGTTTGACAAATGTTTACTGAATGAACGTATTAAAGCCCAAATAAATGGGACATATTTTTTTCCTTAAATTGTAATTTCACCCCTAATTTTTTTTCCAGGGCTCATGACAAGTAATGTAGATGAGAACAGGACAAGAGAGAACAAAGGAAGAGACGTTCATCTCCAAACTGGGAAATATGCATGGTGGTTTATAAATATAGATGTCACATACCACCGTGCACCCGCCTTGTCAAGTGACTGGGCCATCACTGGCTAAACCTAGCACTCACTGTATCATCTCATTGCAGCAGGCCTCAGCAGCTTAGGAAGAAGGGTCCCACCACAGTCAAATGGAAGCACCAACTGGCAGACCCCAGGGGACATCAACTTCATGCCAAATGATAAAACGAAGCTGATCTCCAAAGACCACTTTGCGCATACCCTCAAATAAAGAGATACGCTGACCACTTTAAAGAATGTCAGTGGTGTAGCAGCTGACAGACTCAATTTTTATAGAATGTAATTTGAAAACCTCTCCAAGAACAGAGATTATTTATTTGGGGGTGAGTTATCTACATAATTTGAATATTGTACTCCCCCAACTAATTCTAGTATATGGGAAACTATTTTTAAATGAAATGTAGCTAAGTTAAAAGATAGGGACACAGTATATGATTCCTTTTTAAATAGTAATAATTATATTTTTAGAAAGTACAACAAATGCTCAAATGTTCAAAGTGGTCAATCTCAGGTTTTTGTTTTTTAAAGATTCAGATAATTAAAAATGTGCAATTCTTTAATCTTTGGTTCAAATCATTAACTTTGGATTGTGTAGAATAATATCTGGCCCATAGAAGTTCCTTAATAGTTATTTGTTGAGTAAATGAATTAACGGCAATATATCCTTCAGAATGATTTTTTTTAAAGCTTCTGTTTATGATGCCGTTATTATAAACTTAACAACATTAAGGCCAGCAAAGTAATGACACTCTTTTAAGTACACTCACTGCTTAGCATTTTTTTAAAAAAGATTTTATTTAAGTAACATCCACACCCAACGTGGGGTTCAAATTCACAATCCCGAGATCAAGAATCGCATACTCTACTGAATGAGTCAGCCAGGTGCCCCTCACCCCTTAACATTTCACACTGATGATCAATACACTGCCAAAGGAAGTTCTGGAGACAGAGGATTTTAAGATGTTTTCTTTCAGTGTTTTAAGGGTTCAGCCTTAAGGAGATGCCCTAGATAAGTAAGATAAGAAATGTGGAGCGGTGCCTGGTTGGCTGGCTCAGTCAGCAGAGTGTGCAACTCTTGATATGGAGGTTGTAAGTCCCAGCCCCATGTTGGATGTAGAGATTACTTAAAAAACAAAAAATGTAATCAAGAGTTGGTTAGGTGTCCAACTCTTGGTTCCAGTTCAGGTCATGATCTCAGGATCAAAAGATCAAGCCCCGTGACAGGCTCCGAGCTGACTGAAGAGTCTACTAAAGTTTCTCTCCCCTTCTTCTGCCCTTCCCTGCACTTGCGCTCTCTCTTCCTCTCTCTAAAATAAATAAGTAAATCTTAAAAGAAAAAAGTGATCTTGTGGGGTTATGTAGAAGAATGGCTTATATAGCTCTTTCCTTAGGAAACCTCTGGATTAAGCCTCATACAGCCATACCTCAATTAATTGTATTTTGCAGATATTGTGTTCTCATTTTTTAAAAAAATAAACTGAAGGTTTGTGGCAATACTCCATCGAGCAAGTCTATTGGCACCATTTTTCTAATAGCATTTGCTCCCTTTGTGTCTCTGTGTCATGTTTTAGTTATTCTTGCAATTTTTCAAACTTTTTCATTATTATTACATTTGTATGGTGATCTGTGATAGTGATCTCAGCAGTGATGTTACTGCTGTAATTTTGGGGGGCACCACAAGCCACACCCATATAAGATAGCAAGCTTAATCAATAAATGTATTCTGACTGCCCCACGACCAGCTATTCCCTTATCTTTCTCCCTCTCCCTGGGTCTTCCTATTCCCTAAGACATAACACTATTGAAATTAGGCCAATTAATAACCTTAAACTGGCCTCTAAGTGAAAGGAAGAGTTGCATAGCTCTCATTTTAAATCAAAAGCTAGAGAGGCGCCTGGGTGGCTTAGTCAGTTAAGCATCTGACTCTTGATTTTGGCTCAGGTCATGAACTCAGGGTCCTGGGATTGAATCCTGTATTGGGCTTCATGTTCAGTTGCGAGTCTGCTTAAGGATTTCCTCTCCTCTCCCTCTGCCCCTATTCTTGTCATTCTCTCTCTTTAAAATAAAAAAATTACTACTTAAATTACTTTAAAAAAATCAAAAGCTAGAAATAATTAAGCTTACTGAGGAAGGTATATTGAAAACCGAGGTAGGGTGAAAGCTAGGCCTCTTATACCAGGTTAGCCAAGATGTGAATACAAAGGAAACGTTCTTGAAGTAAATTAAAAGAGCCACTCCAGTGAACACACCAATGTGGAAAGTGGAACCATCTTATTTCTGATATGAAGAAAGCTTCAGTGGTCTGAAAAAAGACCAAACCAGCCACAACATTGCCTTCAGCCAAGGACTAATCCAGAGCAAAGCCGTAACTCTTTTCAATTCTATGAAGGCTAAGAGGTAAGGAAGCTGCAGAAGAAAAGTTGGAAGCTAGCAGAGGCTGGCTCATGAAGTTTAAGAAAAGAAGCCATCTCCGTAACATAAAAGTGTAAGGCAAAGAAGCAAGTGTTGATGTAGAAGTCGCAGTATGTCACCCAGAAGATCTAGCTTCAGGTAAACAACCAGATTTTCAATGCAGATGGAACAGTCTTATAGTAAAACAAAATGCCATTTCCGACTTTCATAGCTAGAGAGGAGAAGTCAATGCCTGGCTTCAAAGCTTGCAATGACAGGCTGCCCTCTTGTTAGGGGCTAGTGCAGCTGGTGACTATGATTTGAAGCCAGTGCTCATTCACCATTCCAAAAACCCTAAAGCCCTTCAGAATTAAGCTAAATCACCTCTGCTTGTGTTCCCTAAATGGAACAGCAAGGCCTGGATGACACTGTATCTGTTTATAACATGTTATTGAATATTTTAAGCCAGCTGTTTTGATCTATTGCTCAGGAAAAAATAAATCCCTTTCAAAATATTATTGTGCCTGGTCACCCAAGAGTTCTGATGGAGGTATACAAGATGAATGTTGTTTTCTTGCATGCTAACACAACAGCCATTCTGTAAGCCATGGACCAAAGAGTCAATTTGACTTTCCAGTTTTGTTATTTAAGAAATATACTTTGCAAGGCTATAGCTGCCATAGATAGTGATTCCCCCACGGATCTACACAAAGTAAATTGAAAACCTTCTGGAAAGGATTCACTTTTCTAGATGCCAATAAGAACATTCCTGATTCATGGGAAGAGGTCAAATACCAACATTAACGGGGGTTTGGAATAAGTGGATTCCAGTCCACATGGAGGGCTTTGAGGGTTTTAAGACTTGTGTGGAGGAAGTAACTACAGATGTGGTGGAAACAGCAAGAGAACTAGAATTAGAAGTAGAGCCTGAAGGGTCATCTTGTTGGCTCAAGTAGGTTAAGTGTCCAATTCTTGGTTTCAGCTCAGGTCGTGATCTCAGGGTCATGGATCCAGTCTCACGTGGGGCTCTGTGCTCAGTGAGGAGTCTGCTTGAGATTCTTTCCTTCTGCCCCTCCCCCACTCAAGCCTGTTCTCATACTCTCTCAAGTAAATAAATAAATCTTAAAAAAAAAAAAAAGTGCAGCCTGAAGATGGGACTGAACTGATGCAATCTCATGATAAAACTTTAACAGATGAGAAATTGCTTCTTATAGGTGAGCAAAGAACATGGTTTCTTGAGATGGAAACTGCTCCTCGTGAAGATGCTGTGCAGACTGCTGACATGATGACAAAGGATTTAGACTATGACACAGCTGATAAAACAGAGGCAGGGTTTGAGAAGATCGGCTCCAATTCTGGAAGTTCTACGTGCTTAAAATGCTATCAAACAGCATCACAAGCTACAGAGAAGTCGCTGGTGAAAAGAAGAGTCAACTGATGCAGCAAATAGCACTGTTGACTTATTTTAAGAAACTGCCATAGCAATATCTGAATTTCTGAAGGCCCTAGTCTTCAGACCCTGATTTGTCAGCAGCCAGCATCACTGAGGCAAGACCCTCCACCAGTAAAAGGATTACAAGTCACTGAAAGCTTAGCATTTTTTAGCAATAAAGCATCTCTTAATTAACATATGCATATTGTCTTTTAGATATAATGCTATTGAATATTTAACAGACTACAGTACAGTGATAAACATAAACTTTATATGCATCAGGAAACCAAAAAATTAATTTGATTTCCTTTATGGTAGTATTCAATTTATTGTGGTGGTCTGGAACCAAACCCATCATATCTCCAAGGTATGCCAGGATTAGAATAAAAAAGCCAGCTGATTAACGGAGCACAAAAACTGATACTTGAAATTTTTCTATATGAAATTTCCTGAGGGCTTACCTTCCCTAATCTGGGAATCTTATAAAGTCAAATGTGAAAGTCACTTTTGGCTAACTCATTCAAACATGTTCTTAATACCTACTGCATGTTTTAGGTAATTTGCTATGTTGTAGGCACACAGAAGGAGGTGTAAGCCAAGAATCTGCAAATGGAGAGTTGATAGATATTTCTAAAAACTAACGTGAAGTGTACTCAGTTACAAAGTAAATGAAGGACAGCTGAAGTCACTGACTTATTTCTAACACAGTAAAAGTTACTTTGAGCGCCTGATTTTAGCAGGCTGATAAAGTAGTCAGGTGTGCCACATAAAAAACTAGCAATATTTCTTCTAGACATCTTGAGATAGACATAGAAATGTGGGGAAAATGTTGAAGTCTGATTGAAAAAACATTCTATCGCTTATTTGGGAAATCATTTTGGGTGGCTGATACCCTGCTAAATTCAGTTTGGGGTTGATTAAGATGCCAGAGATCAGGGTTTGTTCAGAGGCCTCATATCACCATCATCCAGAGTAAAATCGTCATTTTTCAAGTTGCATAAAGGCCAATATGATTTTTGTGCCCATAGGAGACAATACAACTCCTCCAAATAAACAATTCTTTAAAGATATGCTGTCCTGGGGTGCCTGGGTGGCTCAGTGGGTTAAAGCCTCTGCCTTTGGCTCAGATCATGATCCCACGGTCCTGGGATTGAGCCCCACATTGGGCTCCCTGCTCAGTGGGGAGCCTGCTTCTCCCTCTCCCTCTGCCTGCCACTCTGCCTACTTGTACTCTCTCTCTGTCAAATAAATAAATAAAATCTTAAAAAAAAAAAAAAAAAGAAGTGCTATCCAACAGGACTTTCTGTGACAACAGAAATGTTCTGTATCTGCATGTCCAATGCAGTACTAGCCACTGAGGGCTACTGAGCACTGACAATAGTGAGACTAGTGTCTCACTAGCAACACTGTCTTAGTCTTAGCTAGTGAGATTAAGACACTGAATTTTTATTTATACTCTAATGAATTTAAATGTGAATAGCCAGATGTGGCTAGTGGCTACCGACTGTATGGGATAGTGCAGCTCTAGAACCTAATAATTAACCAAGTTTAAACAAAATAAGGTTTGCTTTATTTATGCTAAGGAGAAGAAAAAAGCCGCTTGAATTAACCCTGGAGAATAATCTCTAAGGTAAAAAGAAATGGCTTTAAGATACGGTCTGCAGGGGCGCCTGCGTGGTTCAGTGGGTTAAGCCTCTGCCTTCGGCTCAGGTCATGATTTTAGGGTCCTGGGATCGAGCCCTGCATCAGGCTCTCTGTTCGGCCGGGAGCCTGCTTCCCCCTCTCTCTGCCTGCCTCTTTGCCTACTTGTGCTCTCTCTCTCTGTCAAAAAACAACAACAACAACAACAACAACAACAACAACAACTTAAAAAAAATATACGGTCTGCACAAGTCAGTAATAATTAGCAGAACTTGGGGTCCTCTATCATATTCACAACTTCAGTCTTTAGGATGTAAGCAACCCACAACTTCTTGAATTTATATTTTTTTGGTCTGCTTATTCAACATTTTTTTTTTTTAAATTTGAGTGGGAGAGAGCCCATGCGCATGAATGGGGGAGGAGAAGAGAGAGAGGGAGAGGACCAAGCAGACGTCATGCTGAGCATGGAGCCTGATGCAGGACTGGATCCCACAACCCTGAGATGGTGACCTAGTAGAAACTAAGAGTCAGACACTTAACCAAATGAGTCACCCAGGTGTCCCTCAACATCTCTAATAAACATTTTAAATTATTTCCACTTTATTCTACATTATCTGGCTAGCACATCAAACATATCTGAAGGAGAAAGCAACAGCGTATCTTTGGGAAGAAATAAAGGAACTTCATAATTCTTGAGTACTTCTATATACCAAGTTCTTCTTTTATCATCATCCTTATAAAGCAGATATCACCATCCCCTCATTTCAGAGGAGGAAATTGAAGTTCTGGCATGCCAAACAGCTGAACTACAAGCATACAGGTGGGCAATGACACAGCTACCAGATGAACCAAAACCTGGTTGATCCCTCAAACTTGTGTTTTTTTTTTTTTTTAAGATTTTATTTATTTATTTGACAGACAGAGATCACAAGTAGGCAGAGAGTCAGGCAGAGAGAGAGAGAGGAGGAAGCAGGCTCCCCGCTGAGCAGAGAGCCCGATGCGGGACTTGATCCCAGGACCCTGAGATCATGACCCGAGCCGAAGGCAGCGGCTTAACCCACTGAGCCACCCAGGCGCCCCTGGTTTGTTTTTTTTGCCTACTATATTACACTGCCTTCCACATCCACTTTACAATGTAATTTTCAGAAATAAATTCCACAGTAAAAATAATGGTAATCCTTAATTTTCCTCCCTCAATTTCTTCCACTGGTCTGTCCATCCATCTTCTGCCTCATTTGATAAAGAAAAAGAAGGAAGGAAGGAAGGAAGGAAGGAAGGAAGGAAGGAAGGAAAAAAGGAAGGAAGGAGAGAAAGAAAAAGGAAGAAAGAAAGAAAGGAAGGAAAAGATAAAGAAAAAGAAAAAATAAAGAAAGAATGTGGTGTTTATAGATTGGTTTTAGACTATTTAAAAAGATCTAAGGGTATTACATTTAAAAATACTGTTTCCTTTCCGTTTTTAAACTACAGATTTTTAAATAATAAGCTCCTAGGACTTTAAATCACAAGGAGTTACCCAAAGAGATACTTTAAAATTTCCTGCAAATGATTTATTAAAAATATTGAAAAAGGCTGGGCGCCTGCCTGGCTCAGAGGGTTAAGCCTCTGCCTTCGGCGCGGGTCATGATCTCAGGGTCCTGGGATCGAGTTCTACATCAGGCTCTCTGCTCAGCGGGGAGCCTGCTTCCTCCTCTCTCACTCTTTGCCTGCCTCTCTATCTGCTTGTGATCTCTGTCTGTCAAATAAATAAATAAAATTTAAAAAAAAAGAAAAAAAATATTGAAAAAGGCAATTTCCAAATGCCATCTAAAATACTTGTTTCATTAGGAAAAAAACAGGAACAAAACAAAAAATTAAAAACCCCTCAACTGTAGAACTCATGTCATCAACCCTATGTGTTACTCAGTTTTTATTTTATTCGCATAGTAAAACCTTCCCAAAGAAGAAACTAACATGTGTCATACGCTATGGAATTAAGCACAGCCACACAAGCACTTAAGGAAAATAAGGCAACACTTTACGAGCATCACAAAGTTTAAAAGTAAATTAACAGGTTGGAAAAAAAGCTATCTTTTTGATGGGGCATCTATAACATGGTGTATTTTTAGTGTTCTAAGTAATGGTAATCTTTTGAAATTTTGAGATTTTGTGTCTCAATGTAGATGACTAAAAAAAAAGTGCGGGGGGTGGCGGGGAGACGGCTGCAGTCCTTCAGTATTTTACAAGAATTTAGTGGTTATGATCATTATAGTCCTGGTTAACACTGACAGGGTTCCAATCCTGGTGCAATCCTTACTGGTTCTGTGACTTTGGGCAAGGCATTCTGACTCACTTTTGTCATCTGAAAAATGGGGATCAAAATTCCTAAGGTTGTTGGGAGGATTAAATGAGTTAATATAATATAATATGAGGTACTTGGATTATTCATGGAAGTAAGGTTCTATTTTTTTTTCTAATTATCTACAGAACCGAAAAGACAAATAAGATAAAATAATTAACCTTAACTGACATTGGTGGATAGATTTTTTTAAAAGCTTTTTAAAAAATTTTAAGTATTTTCTAAACCCAACATGGGGTTTGAACTTATAACCCCAAGATCAAGAGCTGCATACTCTACTGACTGAGCCAGCTAGGCACCCCAGCCCATGGATATTTTTTAAAGAGATGCCATAAGATGCCATATAATAAGTAATAATTAGTAATATATTTTACTGAGGACATCACAAAAGAAATGTTGGGGTAGTAAGAATGTCTGAAAGATATGTCAATATATTATGCTGAGAGCATACTATAGTAAATAAGCAATAGTTTTTGTATCTTACGGGATGTTTCAAAAAATATAAAACAATGGGAGAAGTTGAGTAAGCTGTCTGACTATAATTCCAACTGGAAAATGGCATCTGAGATGGTTGTTTGGGTATACTGTAATATGGGCTCCACAACGCACAGATCATAGAAGGCTTCTAGAACTTAGAATGGAAGTCTTCCTTATAGAACGTATTTTCAACTGCATGTGGATTGTTATGCTGAGTTTTCCAAAAGAGCACATTAGAGCATTTCTCCTACAGTATTACTTCAAATCTTTTTGCCTTCTTAAGGACTCCTTTATTTCCAAGTACTCTAGCTGCTCTTAGAATAATTTTTCCCTACTCTAACCTGATGAAGGGAAAAGACAAAAAAAGGAAAAGAGAAACAAGACAGAAGAATGCCTTGATATTACACGCCACCGATCTCCAAACAGGTTTAAGTGTTGTCAGGGCCCATAAGGCTCTTGCTAGTGCTGTGCATATGGCAGTTCAACTCAGGCTACTCACCCCTCTCCTGACTTGAGGGGAGAACAGCAATGAGAAATCCTTATCTAGCCCCAGGCTGTGCAGAGAACTCTGACACTCAAGGAAAGACGACAGATGGAAAGTTCCTGGGTACTCAAGGAAGAAGAGTGAAGATGATTGGAAAAACTGAAGAATCTCTGCACTGGCAGGCACCTTAGAGGTCACTCAGTCTGGCCCTTTTTGTCCTGTAGGCTTCCTCTTCACTGCATCTCTGAGAGATGGCCCCTCAGCCTCTGCCTGAACACCACAATAACTGGGATCTTACTTCTTTGAGCCTGCTTGCTCCAAGCCAGAAATCTGAGCTATATCATAGATTTCCACATCATTTTCCTATCAAATTAACCATTACGCCTTATGTATTTTGCCTCTTAAATCTGTTTACTGTTCCCCCTCCCATTACCTTAGTTGAGGCCTTTCTCATCTCCTTACATGGTCCTGCCAAAGTACCCAACTACTAGATTTCACCTCAAACACTTCACCTCCAATCCATCTTTCATGGCAGCCTATAAAGCGGATGTTCTAAAACACAAATTATAGCACATTATCCCTCGGCTTAAAACCTTCTGATGGGTTACTATCACAGAGAGCAAAAAAGTCTCAGGTTTTAGCTTGAAACACACACTCATCGAACTCTGCTGCTCATAGCAGCATGAAACGGCTGTGGTAGCCCAGGCACCGTGCTTGTTCCAGGGTTCGTGCTTTTGCTCCTGTTGCTGCCTTGGGTTGGAATACTCTTTGTTCCCTCTGTCCACCAGCTAAGTTAGTTCAGGAACTAGCTTCCAAAAGGCATCTTTTGGCACCCTCTCCTGGGTAATATAAAAAATATTCCATGTGTGTATCACTGTATTTATGATATACTACCGAAATCCTCCCGGTGAGTCCCTCAAGCAGGGACCATGTCACACCCTTAGCGCATGGCACAGGACTCATGGTAGCAAGTGTTCAGTATATGCCTAGTAAACACAAGGACTTTTTCTGAGGTGTATTAAAATTTATGGTTCCACACCTGCTGTTGTACGGAAGTGCTGAATCACTATGCTGTACACCTGAAACATATTACACTGTATGTTGACGAACTGGAATTTAAAGAAAAAAAAAAACTTAAAAAAAAAGAAAAATTATGGCTCCCATTGTCCAACTTTTGCTCCATGCAGCAATAAAAACCATCTCACCAGGGAAATCAAGCATTTGGGTAGTGCATAAAAAGGCAAAGTTTAAATACTATTTATATGACATTTTCTACTTACCTAAGTTGCTGTAGGTTGCACTACAGGGATTCAGGTCAATAGTATCTGAAACGTCTTCTTTTTCCTCGTCCCCTTCCAGTCCAGGTAGGGGCAAGGCTGCTGTGATGGGAGGGCAGGCTCCGTCATCTTGCCTCGCAACAACGGATCTTGGATCCCGAGGAGAGAAGTCCTCTGTCACTTCATGGGTCTTGTGACTGAAACAAATCAGACTGTGGTCACAGTGGCATTCAAAGGTCTGGTTAAAATTTAGATTTATGGAAGACATATACTTGCCAAAAATGTAATTAACAAGCCCCAGAGTCGCCATAATGGGTCCTATGGCCTGAAATACTTGTCTGAATAGAGGGCAGTCCTTCATCTAGGCTGATCCTCCTATTTATCTTGATTCCTACACATTGAGAATCCAGTTCGATAGAGGAGGCATAGTAATCTCAGAAGGAAGCCTGAGAATAAGAAGGTAAGAAATGAAACTAAGGCAGGAGGTGGTGATGGTAGTGGTGAAGGCTGAATGCTTAACTGGTTAAAGACAAAGCACCCACATGCTTACATGCTTGGTGAAGTATTTGGCATATTTACTATACTGTAGTACTGTAACATCAAATAATTTACTATATAAACTTACTTTATTTCATATATAGAGTTTACTACATGCTAAAGTATTCAGTAAAGGATCAGGAATAAAGCTGGGATTAGACTAAATAAGGAGGTTAAGCAATTGCTTCAGAACGTAAACTGCGGCCAGCAAAATCTTGTTGTCAGGAGGACAGAATCCACAGCCTTTGCCCGAATGCATGCAGTAGGCAAGGTGAATGAAAATGAAAGGTCTGCATTCTCGTTAATCTTCTCAATTAAAATGAACCTGAAAGATCCTGTTGGCCACATACCACAGTGTGGCATCCATACTACTTTGTGTTTCCAATCTTGTTTCACTGCTGCCTGCTCATTTGCTTATAGCTATCTCTTCCAGTCTTCCCCACTTCCCATCCTGCCTGAACTGTCAATGCTTTGCTATAAGTACAAGGGGATGGGATGGTCATTTAATGTTGGTAGAGAAAACTAGCCTAGTTAGAAAATCTCACTGGGCTAGCCAACAAAACAAATTTAAAATCAGGCATCTCTAACAGTTTCTGAGAGTGTTCTTACACTGTCACACACTCACCAACCCTTCTTTCCCCCTTTTTTGGTTTTGTTTTAATGTGGGCAAAGAGAAAGAAGGAAACATCTTATATACTATAGCATGTTATTTCTGGATTTTTCAATTGGCAGTGAATCATAGTGACATTTACAAGTTTCTTTAAAAGAGGTACTTTGTTTGATCATGTGTCATCTGAACATATATCACCTGTGGACTTGAGGGAGTAGATCTGAAAAAGGAGTACCTTCTTATCAATCTTTCATTATGGAAATTATGCGTGTGTCTGAACAAAAAAATAAGCCTTGAAGTCTGCTGGATACACAACTTCAAAAATACTCTTTCAGAGCTGGCAGAGCCAGAGGTCTCTCTGTACTGGGAGTGAGCAATGAGCTGGAGCTTCCTTTCTGGGATTTGGCTCTCGAGGACAGTGGTAAGGTGGAAAGGAGCCACTCCACTGGCGGCCAGTAGGGTGGTGTATGTAAAGGAGGCCTCACACAGTAGAGCATGCTGCCTCTTAATGGGCTGCCCTAGGACATCAACCCGAAAAAAGGGCTCCAAACAAAACTGGTTTCTCATAATATGGAGCATTACAAAATCACAGTGAGAAGGGGCCTTCGCTGCCCTGCCATTAGCAAAGACAAAGCAAAGTGACACTTCTGAGACCCTCTCAAATACCACATAGTGTCAAGGCTATAGGTCACTGGATAGTTACCAACATGCTTCAGAAGGAAAATGATCTTTATTGGGCAAAAGTTAATGTAAGTCATTTCTGATTTCAAAGTACAAGTATATATCTAAACATAAAGTGACATTCATTTCTTATTTTAGAGTTAATTTGAGAGGTTTCCTAAAATGCTGTTTTTAGGCTTCTAACCTCTGCAAGCTTGCTCTCGCCTTTTCTCTTTCCCCAATCTCCTCATTATTACTAAGACAGCTCTCTTTTCCATTATCAAAAGGGATTAGCAAAGGTTGGTTCAGAAACCAAGACTATACCCTCCCTTGTCTGTTTTCCTCCATGCAATGGGCTATTTACCATGAGCCTCAGCTATTGTGAAGACTACAGAAAGAGTTACTGCTATTAAACCATGAAGAATTCCCTGGGCCTGCTCCTCACATACATGAAACACAGCTCTGTGCTCCTATGGGCTTCTCACTACAAAATACGGATGCTAAAAAGCAAGAAATGTTAAAGACTCACCCACTGTACTCACTCATACAATTCCCCATTAAAGGGTAGTCTACAGGGCCGCCTTCGGTCTGTTAATCATGTCCTGAAGCTCTGATATACCAGAGATCCCACTGAGCTCAGGAAAACTACAGGTTGGGTAAGATACAGGTTTCGAATTCTGCACCTTAATATCATCCACTGCACCTTGACCTTTACCTTAGGGGTTTGGTCTGGGAAATGTGCCAAACTACCTCTGGGAAGCAAAGTGAAAACTAGTTTTATTAACTCTTTGAGGATCAGGGCAGGACAACCTATATTCCACATAAAGGTTAGTTTTCATAAGCACGTTTTAAGTAAGTACACTGGTATATTATATCACCAATTAAAAGAATCATCAACTATAAAGAACTATGCAAAGGGAGCTGATGAAAGTGAAATCACAAGGAATTGCAAATGGATGCTAAGATGTTTAATCAGCAGTGACAGCAGAGTCTAAAAGGAAGAATTTTTTAAAAAAATGCATCAATGATATGTCATGTCTTGATGCTTGAGGGAGGAACAGCTCTATGTACGATGAAAATGGTAAAAGAGATGAGAAATGGAGAGGCTTTGAGAGTTCAAGCTTAGATGTGGTAACATGCTATGACTGAAAAATGAAAAAGAACTGAGAACAGCATCAGAGAAGGTTGACTCAGTCACTCTGTATCAATAGACAAACTGTCTAGGAAGAAAGAAAGAAGTAAAATTTGACAATTTAAGGCATATTAATTTTTTAAGGGAATATAATTTTTGACCATTGATTTCTTTGTGCCATGTTTAGATATGAAATCCGAAAACCCTCCCAGGGGTGCCTGGGTGGCTCAGTGGGTTAAGCCTCTGCCTTCAGCTCAGGTCATGGTCTCAGGGTCCTGGGATCGAGCCCCACATTGGGCTCTCTGCTCAAGCAGGGAGCCTGCTTCCCCTCTCTCTCTGCCTGCCTCTCTCCTACTTGTGATCTCTGTCAAATAAATAAACAAAATCTTTAAAAAAAAAAGATATTTTTTTAAAAAAGAAAACCCTCCCAAATAATAAAATGACACTTTCCAAATACAGATTTTATCTCCTAACAAAGGGGTTCATCACCAGTATTTCATCAAGAAATGTTTAAGGTAATGGACACCAAAATGAGAATCCGAGAAACCAGGTTCTGATTTCCTATTCCTTGATCATCTGTACCAACTAGAGGACAGCCTCAGAAAGGAGATAATGAACAAAATGAAAATGTCCCCCATTTCCTCCATGAAACAGAAAGTTTAAAAAGAACTTTAAAATGAAATTATAAGAAACTTGTTAGAATTTCTAATATACTATATCTTAGCACATCTTGAAATAACAAATATGACAAGGATAACTAGATTTTTCTCAGGTAAGTACAATTTGATATTCATTGTTATAAAACAGAACTATTAACTAATAAATGGCCCACATAGAGGAAGTTATATCTTTTCTATTTCTACGAGTTAAATTCATGTTTAAATAATCCCTAGGTCTATAGTGCTATGCAGAATGTCTACAGTAACTATGGCATTGATACCTAGGTCCTTAATTGTCAGGCTGAGTCACACCCCGATTTAGCCTACTATTTTCCTGGACCCTCAGCATTTACTCTGTTTTCATAATGGAAGACAACACAAGTTCGTGTGTACCTCAGACTCCTCAACTGACTTTTTCCTTAATGACCAGTTTATAATTGAGATTTGGGATGGATAACCCAACACTTAAAAAATCAGGTCATAATCTCCAGGAAGACATCTCATTTTCTGAACATGGAGAATGAACTTAATGTGTTCAAAGGAAACTGTAACATTGTTACAGATTTGTCTGCTCTACAAACGAATCCCTTGGTAAGGTTATCTCTCATCAGTCTGCAACATTCATCCATAATTCAAAGCTGCACAAGCAATCTCCTGTGGGAAGCTCACTTGGTTTACCCCAGGTGGTGGGATTAATCATTACACACCATCAAATGAAAATGATTTTTTTTTTTTCTGGCAAATTCCTTCAATAAGATTTTTGTAAAAATTCTGTTAAATGTCTGAATGTACTTTTTTTTTTTTTTTTTATAAAAAAGGCAAATCAAATTCTGCATTAGAGTCCTTTATGCATCCAAGTATTTCCACAATTTCTGTTCAACTTTATCTTCAAATTCAACCACTTCCATTCAGCTTCAGAAGGGACAGTAAATGAAATCAAGCTTCAACAGAGACCATCTGTCTCTTTGGGCAAATGGTATTCTAACCTCCCATTTGCCAGCTCTCTTCGGCAACAACATTTGTCTCTATTTGCCGAAGACAGCCAATTAATAAATGTGTGATTTTTAAAACCTCCTTTTACTCCTAAAATCCAGATCAAGGCATATCAGAAACAGCATATCACAGTTTTCTTAACTGGTTTCAGAGCTGCTGATTTCTGGGGTTGTGGGGGATGATGGGCTTTTGTAGAGCTGGAATATATACCAACACATGAGGAGAGTTCAAAGTTATCAAATCCCACACCTTTAATCTATCAGAAGGAGGAAAAACTCTGTCTCTCTCTGTCCCTGTAACCCCTGCCAATGTGACATTTCCTAATCCTATCTTGGTTTCCAGGTCATCAATTTGATTTTGCTATATTTTCCAATTACTGGCATTCTCAGGTAGAAAAGTGTTGTGTCCATTGATCACTATCTTAGTGTCTCCAATTTTCCACTAAGCCTTCTGTAGTCTTTCACTGAAACCTTCAAACTTCTTCTTCTGAACTGAGATTAACCTTTCACTGAGATCTGATGGGTTCTTCCTAATATGTCTAACAGAAGTTGGTCAAACAAAGGTAGCTCTTACTAGTGTGAATGAAGTGGCTGGGTCTTGAAATGAGGAAGACTGGTAGCCATGAGCAAGGTCCTGAATAGACTCTAATCTTCAGACACTGCATGGTTTCACTTTTTCTTTTTTAAAAATAGATGTGAATAGCAAATTAAAAGTGTCTTTAAAGCACCGGACCGCAAGACAGAAAAGTAGATAAAAACATGGGCCACTGTAAATCACTGTCATGTTCATAATACTAAGAAAAATTACAGTTTTAAAATCCTATGAAATACGAAGTCAGAATGGGATCTGTGCAAATCAACAGAGAAGATAAACTAATCTGGGAAAAGAGCAATAAAAGAAGGCTGCCTTTCTCAACAGCATTACAGCAGGAGCCTCTCATCACCATTTAGGCCTTGGCTCACTTCTAAAGAAAGGTGTGACATACTGATGTATATGTCCTGAGAAAGCAAGATATTAGAAGAAAAGGACTACCCAAGGGAGGATAGGGGCCCTTGACTTTTTATGCATGCGCAGAAGCACTGGAGAAGCAACTTCTCCACTTTCCTCTTGTCTCCCTCCACTGCCTGTCTGCCCTTCGAGTCAGAGGAGGGAGAGGAGTATGTCACACCATGCTCTGAAAACACTGCGGGCTCATGGAGGGGACGGGAATCTGCTCCTACTCGACACTGCACAAGCTGCACGCTTTCCCAGTTAATTCGCCAAAACACTTCAGGGGGTTGAGGCAGTTGCTTTCATTTTGCAGATAGGGAAATTGAGCTCAGACGAAGTGAAATGAGTTGCCCGGGGTTACGAGGGTAACGTGGTAGTAGAGTCGGGATCTGAACTGGATTGTCTCCGAACTGACCCCCACCACACTGGCACCATAATGCAAGTCTGGTATATGGTAAAGACTCGACCGTAAATGCCTGATTGTGAAGATGAAGAAGTAAGAGAGCTTTGCAAAGAACAGAATTATTATTAAAATTATTAGAAGCTATTATTAAAGGGTATTAATGGCTACAGATGTGTCTACTTTTGAAAAATTCTAAACAACGTAGTTATTTACATTGCAAAAGGATTTCTTCAAAAAGGAGCTGCTTTAGTACAGAAAGACTGTGTTCACAGATGCACCATCACAACCGCCTCTGCATTTGCTGAGAGTACGGTACTGTACTTAGATATATGTCTCCTAACGATATCACTCCAAGTAAGGCTTGTTATTCCTGTAACAGGGAATCTGAACAGCAGCCAAAACGTACATAGTACTTATTGTGTGTCTGTTCTAAGCCAGGATTCTCAAAAGTGGCGCTACTGACATTTCGGACCAGATAATACTTGCTGTGAAGGGATGTCCTGTGCATGGTAGGATCCTACTAGCATCTCTTGCCTCTACCCAGGTGTTGGAACCACTCTCTCCTTCCCTAGTCATGATGACCAAATGGTCTCAGACACTGTCATGCCTTGGGTGGAGGTAGGGAGGGGAGAACAAAATCTACCCTCTTCTCACAGTTTTTCCTAAATTCTTCTAAGTCTCACTATAATGCTCTAGGCAGATTGTTTTCTCTCTTTTACAAATGAAGAAATTAGAGTCCAGAGAGGTTAAGTCATTTGCCTCAGGTAACACAGCTGCTAACTGGTGGAAGAGAGATTAAAACCTAGGGTCTGTGGTCTAAACAGATACCCTACTCTGCCTCTCAGTTTACAGATGAGGTAACCTGAACCAGGGCTTGTCCAAGATGACAGAGCTAATAAGTGGTGAAAGCAGGATTCAAATCCAGGTCTGAGTGACTTCAAAGTCAATGTTCTAAAATATTATGCTAATTGTTATTAGGCTGTAGTGTGACTAAGAATTACCTTGGGAACTTGCTAAAGATGCAGATTTGCGGCTCCCACCTCTAGGGACAAATTTAACAGCTCTGGGGGATGGCCCAGGAATCTGAATTTATATAAACAACCCAGGAGATTCTGACACAGTTGGTCCTAGTGCCTCAAGTATAAAAAGGATCAAGGTGTAAAAAGTGAGCATGAAAATTTTAAGTTGTGGGGGCGCCTGGGTGGCTCAGTGGGTTAAGCCTCTGCCTTCAGCTCAGGTCATGATCCCAGAGTCCTGGGATCAAGCCCCACGTGGGACTCTCTGCTCAGCAGGGAGCCTGATTCCCCATCTCTCTCTCTGCCTGCCTCTCTGCTTACTTGTGATCTGTCAAATAAATAAATAAAATCTTTAAAAAAAAAAAAGAAAAGAAAATTTTAAGTTGGAGCATTGCCGCTCAAAAGTGACATAAAGGGAAACAAAATAATTCAAGTAGTCACAGATGAGAGATTCATAAAGGGCTATTAAAAAAAGAGGAGGGGGCTGTTTTGGAACCAATCCTTACCTTCTGAGGTTTATTCTTAGAATACAATTATACAAACTCACAATATGTTAGAAAACAAGGATTTGGTCTAGTATGACATTCACAGTTTTTAGTTGGAGCCCTGTCTGGATAAAGTTACCTCTGAAAATAAGAAGCAGCATCTGTGAGAGAAGCAATAGGTGGAGTCTCCCGACATGCAGCATGACCTCAATTCCCAGTATCAACAGAGGACAGAGATGAGCAAAAAGGGCAGACCGCTCTGACTGAGAAAGCTGCTACAAGAGGGACCTTGGATGCTGGGCCAGGGTTCTTTTCCTAAAATCTCTATTTTGTTCTGCTGTTCCTCTGTTCCACATCCTTGTGACCTGTCAAGGTCATATCTGAACTACCTAAAGGTCTTCAAGGCCTTTCACAATGAGGCTGCAATGTATGTTTCCCTCCTTACTCCAAATTTTTCAACACACAAATCCTTTAGCTCCACACAAACCAATGTATTTCTACATCGTAATTTCCTATACCTTGGACACACTATATTCTCCATCTGTGCTGAACCTACTTTCTCTGTCTACCTAGAGTTGCTTCCCTTCTTTTCATCATCTACTTCAAACTCAGTCATTAAAGACTATGCAGGCCTCAAGTTGGCCAAGACATCTTTGTGTCTTCAGGACTCTTCCTTCTCTGAACACTGATAACAGGTGTTCTGGAAAAACATTCATATCCCCCCATTCATATGTTGAAGCCCTAAACCCCAGTGTGGCCATATTTGGAGATACTTAAGATTAAATGAGGGGATAAGGGTGGGACCCTGTCCTATAGGATTACTGTACTCACAACAAAAGATACCAGAGGGCTTGGTCTGTCTCTCCCTCTGCACACAAGGAAAGTGAGGACATAACGAGAAGGTGGTCATTTCTGCAAGGTAGGAAGAGAGTCGTCACCAGAAACCAGTTCAACTGGAACCCTGACCTTGGATTTCTGCCCTCCAGAACTGTGAGCAAATACATTTTTGTTGTTTAAGTCACCCAGTCTGTGGTATTTTATTTATGGTAGCCCACACAGACTAATACGAAGGGACAGAGAATTATAGCAAACACCCAATAAATGGGTGTTGAATAAATCATATCAGGTGGGATCTGGACAGCAAGGCACTAGAGGATATTACTACAGTTCTGTACCTGCATTCCTCCCAGTAAAATCCCAGCCTGCACCACCATGGAGACTGGCATCAGGACAGGTTCCAGTGTGGGGCAGGCCATCTCCCTGATGCAGACTGGAGCTTTGTCCCTGTGCCAGCAGCACAGAAAGGCCAAAGACTGACTCCTGAGGCTCTTTTAATACAGGAGAACTAGACTGGGAGTGGGGAGCGGACCAGTGTGCACCACTGTTATGTTGTTGTTGTTTAAAGATTTTATTTATTTATCTGACAGACAGAGATCACAAGTAGGCAGAGAGGCAGCAGAGAGACAGAGGAGGAAGCAGGCTCCCCGCTGAGCAGAGAGCCAGATTCGGGGCTCGATCCCAGGACCCTGAGATCACGACATAAGCTGAAGGCAGAGGCTTTAACCCACTGAGTCTCCCAGGTGCCCCTGTTGTTGTTGTTCTTTGGCAAGCCTTTCTCCCTGCTATTAACAAATCACCATTATCAAGGCACCATATGAGAACAAACTGCTTCTCCTGGAATTAAACTTTTAAATATTACCTGATAACTCTAATCCATACTCTACTGCAGTTATGTTAAATAATCACTGGCTGAAACTGTGGCCTAGAGGTCTGAATACAGGCCTGGAAATGAGAAACTCAAATTTCATTTCAGCGCTGCCACAACCACTACTCTGCCCCTGCCTCCCATCATTCATCTATAAAATGAGTATAGTGACATTTATAGGAGTATGTATTAATTAGGAAATTCATATTAAGTGCTTTTAAGAGAGTGAGCAACTATGTTCAACTATGCCCGTGTTGAGTACTTTGAGACTGCTCAACAGCTCGATGAATCAGGACGTATCTCTTCCTGGTCACAGACTTCCCTTCTTGCACTGAGACTGACTTTATAAAAGACATGGTAGAAACCAACGGACTCAACAACCACCATCAAGAGTGCAAAAAAGAAAAAAAATCATTTAGGGGCCAAACACCTCTGAAGTCAGACTCTGGCTCTGCTATCTGTTTGCATAGCAGCCCTGGGAATGTCGATGAGACTGTTTCTCAAGATCTTATAAAATAGGAAGGATGCACTGTCATAGATGTTGAGACAACTGAGCTAACGTGAGTGAAAGTGTTTTAAGAATTATACAGTAAGGGGCGCCTGGGTGGCTCAGTGGGTTAAGCCGCTGTCTTCTGCTCAGGTCATGATCCCAGGTTCCTGGGATCAAGTCCCGCATCAGGCTCTCTGCTCAGCAGGGAGCCTGCTCCCCGCGGCCCCCCCACCCCCGTCTGCCTCTCTGCCTGCTTGTGATCTCTCTCTCTGTCAAAGAAATAAATTAAAAAAAAAAAAAGAATTATACAGTAAGATACTGGTGTTTAACTTCAGATTCATTAGGCTAACAAGGAAACAAAACTGACCCAATACATGGGGAAGTCTCAGTTGGATTCTTCACTTTGGAATATATTCATTATGAGACTCTAGGCAAGTACCTTACTTCTCTGGAGTTTTATCACCTTCCAGAAGGGAAAGGAATGTAAAGCCATCTGAAGACCATCCCATCATGGTACACTTAAACAATCATTCTGCATCATTCTGTGATTAGGACCAAGTGAGATGTTTATCAGTTCTCTGTAAAACAGGATTATTTAGAATTTCAACAGTAAGGGCTTTATGAACTCATCTAACTTTAGGAACAATATGTCAGCAAATGTAGATGTGATCTTTATAAATGCTTGTAGTCCAGAAGTTTCTTTAGAGCAAGGACTATGTGATCAGGAGAGCAAGCAGCTACTTTCAGCTTCTGTCTCCAATTTTTTTCTTTATGAGGAATAGGAATTTGATCTTCAGAGGCCAGTGTGGTCCCCAGCATGAAAAGATGACTTTGATAGGATTCTTTTGGCAAAGAGTAGAGATAATGCAAATTAAGGTATAACTGGAGCATAAGCATCAAAAAAATTCAAGTTTCTAACTGACCTTTACAGAGAGAAGGACATTGCATTTTACCACAGTCTAAAAAGTGCTCAGACTTTTTTTTTTTTTTTCCCATACACACATGAATATAAAGAGACCCAGACTCTAGGTACTTCAGGGAGTTGCAAACCTGTGCGGTGTCTGGCTAGAATAGACACCAGCCACTAGCATGCCTGACAACCATAGACAAATCAGATATTATAGCATAGTCTGGAGACTTGGCCAACTTTTTCTGTGAAGTCAGTAATATTTTAGGCCTTATAGGCCATATGGTGTCTGTTGTACTTAACGTTGCTGTTATAATGCAAAAGTAGCCATATACAACATACAAATGAATGAGTGTGGCTGTTTTCCAATAAAACTTCGTTAGAGAAACAGGTAGACAAGTTGGATCCACCTATATGCCATAGTTCTCCAACTTTTGGTCTATACTCTTGAACCTTTTAGTGGATTAGAAAGCTCCTAGGATTGACTCCTGGATTATTGAGGACTCTCAATAAGGACTCTAAGAAGATCAAAAAGATCTTGGAAGGATAAAGGAAAAGCTTATATAGACGAATGGCATTCTTAAGGGAGTAAAGGTGTGCCAAATCTTATCTGCCTGTCCAAAATAGAAGTTGGTGGAGGTTTGGGCAGAATCCCAGCAGTGTGAGGCATAGCTGAATTCCTGAGATGTTTCTGGGAGTCCGAGAGAAAACAGATATAAATGACACACAGAAACGCATGCTGGGGATCTTTGCTAATTAGGAAGATGTTGTTTCAGGGCTGATGAAGCCAGAAAGTCTTGCCAAAACAGGCCATTCGTGAGCAAGTGAGATCTTAAACTTTGGCTGGAAATATTATCGTTATTTGGGGTGAGTTATAGTATTTTCTTAGGTATTGGCTAAGGTTTTCTAATTGATTAGAAAAAAAAATTTGAACTAAATTTTTAAGGACATATGATTGGCAATAGATACTGCCTACTGATTACAAAATAAAGATGATTTAATCAATAATAAATTTACCACACTGGTTATTGAAAAGACTACTAAAGACATAGTTGAGAAAGAAGGAAATTGAATCCAGAAAAAAGGAGTGAAATGAAGATGGAATAGTGTAAAAAAAAAGTGACAAACATGTGAATAAATCCAAAATGAAAAGGATGATGTGATCGGAAGTGACTAAGGGTAGGGCAAGTTTCTTAAAACTAGGCAGTCAGTAGAGAATCCAAGGAAGTGACATTTAAATTGATAGTTGAGGGACGCCTGGGTGGCTCAGTTGGTTGGGCGGCTGCCTTCGGCTCAGGTCATGATCCCAGCTTCCTGGGATCGAGTCCCGTGTCGGGCTACTTGCTCCGCAGGGGGTCTGCTTCTCCCTCTGACTCTGCCTTCCACTCTGTGTGCCTGTGCTCGCTCTCCCTCTGACAAATAAATAAATAAAATCTTAAAAAAAAAATTGATAGTTGAATGGGGCACTTGGGAGGCTCAGTTGGTTAAGTGTCCGACTCTTGATTTCAGCTCAGGTTATATGTTCAGGACTGAGATCAAGACCACGCTGGACTCCATGTTGGGCAGGGAGCCTGCTTGGGATTCTCTCTCTCCCTCTTCTGCAACACCACCCACCATCTCTATCTTAGACAAATAAATAGACAAGTAGCCAGCAGAATGACAAAGAGCCTGCCATACAAAGATCTGAAGACAGCATTCCAGAGAGAGAATAGCTGATAAAAAGGGATTATGTTTGGCATGTTTGAAGAACAGAAAGAAAGAAAACTGTTCTGTGAGTAGCTCATGAACAAGAGGATGAGTAGGAGATAGGTTAAACAGGTAGGCAGTGGTCATATTATGTATGGACTTCCTTCATTGTGTTGACACTGTGGTTATTCTTGAGAGATTAGAGATTAAAACAGGGAGATCAATTAGGAAAATACTTTTCCTAAATGGAAAGGAAAATGCTTTTCCTAAATGGAAAAGGAAAATCAGATGAGATGATGGTGGCCTGGACCAGTGTGGTAGAAGCAGAGATGGAAAGAAGTAAACAGACTTGGCATATATTCTAGAGGTTGAATTAATAAGATTCACTGATATTTTGCATGTAGGGGGTGAGGAAAAGAAAGACCATGGGTGACTGCTACTTTCCTAGAACAAGTAACTGGATGGATAGTGGGATCATTTACCAAGAAGGGAAGACCTGGGATGGAATAGATTTGTAGGGAAAAATCAAGAGTTCTGTTTTGGACATGTTTCATTTGAGATGTCCACTTGATGTTCAAGTGGAAATGCCAAATGGGTAAGTATGTGAATCATGGGGGAGGTCCAGAAGGGAGTCATCAGAATATATTTAATATTTAAAATCTTTTTCTTTAAGATTTTATTTATTTGAGGGGCGCCTGGGTGGCTCAGTGGGTTAAGCTGCTGCCTTCGGCTCAGGTCATGATCTCAGGGTCCTGGGATCGAGTCCCGCATCGGGCTCTCTGCTCAGCAGGGAGCCTGCTTCCTCCTCTCTCTCTCTGCCTGCCTCTCTGCCTACTTGTGATCTCTCTCTGTCAAATAAATAAATAAAAGTCTTTAAAAAAAATAAAAAAATAAAAATTAAAAAAAAATAAAAATAAATTAAAAAAAAAAAAAGATTTTATTTATTTGACAGAGAGAGAGTGCACAAGCTGGGGAAGTTGGGGGAGTGGGGCACAGGGAGAGGAAGAAGCAGGTTCCCTGCTCTGCAGAGAGCCTGATGTGGGGCTCAATCCCAGGACCCTGGGATCATGACCTGAACCGAAGGCAGATGCTTAACTGATTGAGCCACGCAAAAACCCCTAGTATTTAAAATCCTGATACTAGATGCTGTTTAGCCAGGAGTTAGTCATTAAAGTTTAAAGAATCCTTTCTGGCATATGGTCATGATGGGAGGAAAAAAAAAAAAAGAACTTACCTTTTGGAGATACATACTAAACATTTACAACAAAATGTCTGGAATTTGTTTCAAAATAACAGGAGAAGGAAATAAGGGTATAGATGAATCAAAACTGGCCATAAACTGGTAATTGTTGAAATGTGGTTTTAGGGCAAATGGTGGCTCATTTTACTAATTTATCTACTTTTGTATATGTTTAAAATTTTCTTTCACAAAAAACTTTAAAATGAAAATAAATAAAGGACCCATTTTAAGACAGTATCCAATTAAAAGGTAGTCCTAGGGCGCCTGGGTGGCTCAGTGGGTTAAGCCGCTGCCTTTGGCTCAGGTCATGATCTCAGGGTCCTGGGATCGAGTCCCGCATCGGGCTCTCTGCTCAGCAGGGAGCCTGCTTCCTCCTCTCTCTCTCTGCCTACTTGTGATCTCTTTCTGTCAAATAAATAAGTAAAATCTTAAAAAAAAGGTAGTCCTAAAGTACTGATGTCATGGTAAACCTTATAAATAAGGCACTCAGAAAGGAAGGAAGCCAGAATAACTGAGGTTCAAGAGCAAGAAGGTAAATAAGATTAAACAGGTGACAAAATTCACATATATAGGGCCTTCTGCAGTGTGGGGATATGACTGGATTTATGTTAAGAAAGCTGTTCTAAAAACAGACTACAGGGGTAAGACCTTCAGCAAGGATTATTCTAAATTCTGGTGCCCTAAATGGAATTTATAAAGAGGCTAACCCTATTGCTAGATACTGTGCTAGATGCTTTACAGTTATCAATTTAGTGCTCACAGTAGCTCTATAAGGTAGGTATTATTATCTCTATTGTACAGGTTGGGAAGCTTCAGCTTAGAGAGGTTAAGTCAAAAGCCACACAACTACCAGTAGTATAGATGGAATTCAAATCTTAGTCTGACTCTAGTGCTTTTCTCACTAAGTGATATTATTCCTCATGATATGGACACCAAAGAGTTGAAGAGATGGTAGGTAGGCTAGTGCTTCTAAAAACAATAGTGAAGGAATTCCCACAGGATTATAGACCAGAATAACTACTAAGTTACCTTCTCTTCATCCAGACTAGTCAGATAGAAATGATGCCTATGGATATATTCCTGAGTCAAAATTTGACTAATATCATGGTAAACAGTATTTCCACTTTGCAGCCCATTTTCAATAGTACTGCCAATAGAGATTTTATTTAAAAAAAAAAAAATGGGGGCACCTGGTTGGCTCAGTTGGTGAAGCGTGCAACTTTTGATCTTGGGGTTTTGAGTTCAAGCCCCACATTGGGTGGAGAGATTAGTTAAAAAACAAAATCTTAAAATAAAAATTTAAAACAAAAAAATTTAAAAAGTTACACACTAGCCTGGGTGGC
Organism: Mustela erminea; assembly: GCF_009829155.1. Taxonomy (NCBI): domain Eukaryota; kingdom Metazoa; phylum Chordata; class Mammalia; order Carnivora; family Mustelidae; genus Mustela; species Mustela erminea. The sequence goes on from NC_045618.1 coordinate 29,688,392, forward strand.
TGAGCTGGTTAAGCGTCTGCCTTTGGCTCATGTGATGATTCCAGGGTCTTGGGCTCGAGCCCCTTACTGGGCTCTGTGCTCAGTGGGGACCCTGCTTCTCCCTCTCCTTCTGCCACTCCCCCTGCTTGTGCTCTCTCTCTCTCTCTCAAATAAATAAATAAAATCTTAAAAAAAAAGTCACACACTTTCCCCCTTAGAAACAGTTTCTGCCCTGGGGTGCCTGAGTGGCTCAGTGGGTTAAAGCCTCTACCTTCGGTTCAGGTCATGATCCCAGGGTACTGGGATCAAGCCCCGCATCGGGCTCTCTGCTCTACGGGAAGCCTGCTTCCTCCTCTCTCTCTGCCTGCCTCTCTGCCTACTTGTGATCTCTGTCTGTCAAATAAATAAATAAAATCTTAAAAAAAAAAAAGAAGAAGAAGAAGAAAAGAAACAGTTTCTGCCCCAAAATCTAAAGATAAGGGCCAAATATTTCAACATATCATGTAAGCCTCTTCACATCTTGTCTCAGCACTTCTCAAACTTTTTGTTTGCAGGATTCCTTTACACTTAAAAATTATCGACAAGTTCAAGGGCGTTTGTTTATGTGAATTCTACCAATTGATACCGTATTAGAAATTAAAAATGAGACAATTTAAAAATAGTTACTAGTTCATTTAAAAATAATAAACCCTTTAAAAATAGGGTTATTTTATTTTATAACATCATTTTCAAATCTCTTTAGTATCTGACGTAAGAGAAGACAGCTGAATTCTCACATGTGCTTCTGCATTCAATCGGCTGTGATATGCTGCTTTGGTTAAAATACAGTTGACTCTTGAACAACGCAGGGGTTAGGGGAACTGCAGTCAAAACCTGTGTACAGGGGCACTGGAGTGGCTCAGTGGGTTAAGCCTCTGCCTTCTGCTCAGGTCATGATCTCAGGGTTCTGGGATCAAGCCCCACATTGGGCTCTCTGCTCAGCAGGGAGCCTGCTTCCCCTTCCCTCTCTGCCTGCCTCTCTGCCTACTTGTGATCTCTGTCTTTCAAGTAAAAAAAATCTTTAAAAACAATTAAAAAAAAGGCCTGTGTATAAATCTGACTCCCCCAAAACTTAAAAATAGTAACCTACTATTAAGCAGGTCTTAGTTATAGCCAATTAACACATTTTTTAAAAAGATTTATTTATTTAAGAGAGAGAGAGAGAGCAATGCAAGTGAGCACAAGCAGGAGGGCCAGAGGGAGAGAGAATCTGAAGCAGCTCCACGCTGAGTGTGGTGCCTGATGAGGAGCCTGATCTCATGACTCCTGAGTTTATGACCTGAGCTGAAACCAAGAGTCCACTGCTTAACTGTGCCACCCAGGTACCCCAATTAACACGTATTTTGTATGTTATATGTATCATATACTGTATTCTTAAAATAAAGTAAGCTAGAGAAAAGAAAATGTTATTGAGAAAATCATAAGGAAAAGAAAATGCACTTATAGTACTTTACAGTATTTATTGAAAAATCTATATATAAGTAGACCCATGCAATTCAAACCTGTGTTGTTCCACGGTCAACTATATATTTAAAAATGTGATCTCATCCAGATATCGAGGTGGGAAAGGAAAAGTCTATTAGTAGTCTTTTAGATAATTGTGGATATTCTCCTTGGTACCATATAAGAACTTGTTAAGTGGAAGTCTTAAAGATTATTTGCAGTGTGGAACCTGAAACCATATCAATAAACTTTCTGGCCTCAGTTGCATTGAAAAATATCCATCCAACTTGCAATTTCAATGGATCTTTTACTTGCGCATAATTTTGTAATATTGTGCATTAGGTCATTTGAAATTACTAGTTCACTGAGTTATGCAGATCTTCCAAATGTTGACACATTTCATTATATATTAAAAAATCTTTTTTTAAGCAAATACCACCATTCTCATCAGAAAGATCCTTAAACATCAGGAAGCTGTCAAAGTCATGATAGCAGATAAAAGTTTTTTAAAAATCTTATTTTTATTTGAAAGCCTTAACTTTTTATCATTGACAACAAATACTGTCAGTTGTTTTCCTTGAGGTAATAGGCTTACTATGTTCATTCTTAAGAAAAGCACTCAAGTCTGAATAGCCACAGCGGGTCTGCCACCTGTTCTTTCAAGGCAGTCCATGAAAGCGGTGGCTAGGGGATTGGGTGGTTGAGTCAGTTAAGCGTCTGCCTTCAGCTCAGGTCATGTTCTCAGGGTCCTGGGATCAAATCCCCTCACTGGTCTCCCTGCTGAGAGGGAGAAGCTCCCTTCTTTTCCCTCTGCCTGCCGCTCCCCCTGCTTGTGCTTTCTCTTTCTCTCTCTCTGGCAAATAAATAAAATCTTAAAAAGAAAAGAAAAGAAAAAGGTGGTTCGCTCAGCTTTGTAACTCAAACTGTTTTTCCTTGCAATAACCACCATACTTTGGTATTCAACAGAAATAATCTATGTATACTTCCTACTTCATCACATGGAATGTTTAAATGGACACAGTCTCAAGAGCTGAGATTTAATAAAATTTACTACTTCACCAAGGACATGCTTAAATGAACTTTTTTTTTTTTTTTAACTATTTGTACAATATTATTCCATGGCTTTGACTTGTGTTAAGGTGTAAGTAATTTTGCCTTCTATTGTTTTTGTACCATCAGTGCAAATGTCAGTGCAGTGAAAAGAATAATGTCTCATTATGAAAACGGTGACTTTTGCATGATCACTATTTGACCTTGCCTTGACCGCATTTGAAGAACCACAGGTCTATTCATTATCCTTTTCCAGCCACCTGTCTGGACTCTGTTTGCTATCATCTTCTCTGTGACTCTGCATATATTGTTCCTTTTGTCTGCAATGTCTTTCCCAAGCAGCGGGAAAAATCCTATCTGTCTTTTAAGAACTGGTTTGTATTTCATTTCTGAGAAGTCTCTTTTAAGCTGATCTAATCTCTGTGCTTTATGCTTCTGTACCATGACACACATACATTGTTTTAGCATTTATTATATGGAAGGCAGAGGGGCTACTGACATCTTAAAGCACCCAACCTATGCCAGACCCTGTGCAAAGTCTCGTACATATTTTCGCTTTATACCCTCAAACTAACTCCAGTGATAGCTGTCATTACAATCACTGTCCCCTGAAGGACCGGACGGAGAGCTGAAGTGAAGTCAAAGCCAAACCTGTTATTTCAGCAGTGTGATGATCTTTCCCTCACCTGTCCCGATGGCCTATATAAGGCACAGTTAAGACACTCATTTTTTGTTGCCTGAAGAGTCAAATAAATGAATTGAATAACAGTCTAATCCTGTAACAGAAGGCTCTACAAAATCTCTTATCTGTTAGGGTCTGGCATTCAGTTGAGTATTTTTTTATTTCTTATAGTTTGGATTTGGAATCTTCATTACTTATAGAAAAACTTGAATTTTCATTTCTTCCAGCAGTATGTTCCCAGCCACGGGATGCTATTTTAATGATTACACCGCCATCAGGCTGGAAACACAAATATTGACATTTGACAGTAACATTTTTCCCTTTCTAAGTTGCTTCAAGTAAATACCAATGGTGTATCCGAGTAAATTAAGTAATTATTAAAAAAGCAAATGGTGTATATTTTTCAACGAGTATCCATGTTTAGATTAAAATAAAACTGTTTAAAACCCCCTTTTCTGAGACAAATATGAAACGTGACAATTCTAGAGTGTCTCTAAGAAAACCTTAATACCTCAAAAATGCTCTACTTAGAGGACAGCACATTAGCTTTAGATTCTGAATGGTGGTGAGATCAGTGGCTCCCAAAGTGTAACCCCAGGGCCAGGGGCCTTGGTATCACCTGGGGACTTGTAAGAAGTGCAAACTCTCAGGGCCCACAGCACCTCAGACCCACTGCATCAGAAACTTTGTGGGGCCCAGCAATCTCTGCTTTAACAGCCCTCAAGTTACCATGATGCATGGTTAAATCTGAAACCAATGGGGCAAACCAACAGCACTGCTTCAATTCATGGATGTTACCTTTTTTAAAAAAGATTTACTTATTTGAGAGAGAGAGAGAGAGAGAGAGAGAGCACACATGGGGATAGGAAAAGAGGGAGAGGGAGAAGGGAAGCAGACTGCCCGCTGAGCGTGGAGCCCACTGGGGATCAACCTCGGGACCTGAGATCGTGACCTGAGCCCTAACCAAGAGTTGGGCCCTGAACTGACTGAGCTACCCAGGCACCCCTCATGGAGTTACTTGTCAAGAACTGATGAATTTTGGAAAATATGACTGGCTCATGTACAAGCAAATCTGTGAAAATATAAGCTATACAGTAAGGGGTCTGCTGTGTCAAGGGCCTGGGCTGTCCTCAGGCCCACATGCAGTGGCAATGCAGCCAAAGTAGAGAATCTCATTCCACAGAAGAGAGGCCAAATCATTGCTTGGCTCTTCCTTCCAGGATGCGGATAAACACACCACAGCCCTACTTAATGAGGAGTGAAGCCATTTACTGATCTGGGAGAACTATCTGACATAAGTAACTCCAACCAGGTGCTGTTTAAATTGCTTTTTTCCTAAATAAAACAGTAACCTGCAATACATGTGTTTTATTACCACTGGAGTATGATATTCTATCATCCACTTTCAACTACCAATGACAAGACTACTCTTTCCAGGAATATATTACCACTATTCTACTTGCTTTGCTATTATATGGATTTAAGGAAAACAGGAACTTGCTAGCATTTTGACAACTGTTTTGGGGTTATATAAAAAGCTTATTTTCGTAAAGAATATATATATAAAACTTCTTAACATTTTGCTAGAAAGAGTGAAGGCATTAAGTATTCATCTTAATTTTTATCTGTACTGTTCTAACAAAAAGCTGGTCTTATGAGCGGATCTACGCTCTCATAAGAGTTTGCCAAAGAAAGGGCCAGGCCTGGTAGAGAAGGCTTACTGTGTAAGTAAGAGGGAGGCAGACTTAGAATCAGATGAAAGAAATACTCAGGGCATATCTCTGCTTAAAAATAAAAAGTACAGGGTGCCTGACTGGCCTAGTCAGTAGAGCATGCAACACTTGGTCTTGGCGCTGTGAGTTTGAGCCCCATGCTAGGTGTAGAGGTTACTTAAAAATAAAATCTTGGAAAAAAAAAAAAAAGTACAGGGGATATAAGGAAATCATCCCATCTGTTACAAACTTGGGATAATAGTTCTTATTTTTATTGGCATTTCATTAATTTTGCTTACAATACAAATGAGAAACAAAAAACTTAAGCTTCCTAAACATGAATGTTCATATGAATGATTACAAGTGAAAATATAAAAATCTTGCTTGCTCTTATGTTTGTGAACAGTGCAACACTGTGGGAAGAATACAATGAATCAGACAGATCAAGTTTGAATTCTGGCTCTGTCAACTGTGAACTACATGAATCTGCTTACTTCTTAACTTCTCTGATCTTCGGAAGAAGACAACCAATTTGTAGGGCTGTTGTATGGATGGGAGACAAATCCTGGGAATGTGATCACGAACCCTTATTTGAGAAAGGAAGTGAACAGCTAGAGAACCGAGTGGATGTGAATGGGTGGGCACTTGCCAGCTGCCATCAGGATTCTACTCTTGGCTGGGTCTCAACCTCAATGACCAACTTCTCTTCTGTCGCCCACGTGTTAAATCATTAAACTGCTGGCCCTGTCTCCACTGCACACTCCCCTCCCCCTTTCCCACAATACTTAGGAAGAAGAGACACAATAAAAACCCAAATATTCCCTCAAAACAAAGTAATGCATATAGAGCTAACACCTTGGTGAACACCAAAATGAATGGCTTGAGGAGCTTTATTCCATCTACAGTGAGGGTAAGAAGGGTGCCACAATTTATTCATTTGATCCTGTTTCTTCCTCACACTATCATAGGATTTCAAAGCAACGTATAATATTTACTGCTATTAAGGTGTTATGGATTTGCTTTTCTGTGTTCAAGCCCCTTTCCATTCACCAGAATGCAGCAGGCTACTTCAGCTAAAGCTCCAGGGCCATAAACCTTGCTTGGTGCAGTAAGATCACTTTAATAATACTCTAATCTTGGAATGCAGTTATAAAGATAGACGATGGCCACTGAGTGCTACTTATAAACATAAATGGCTCTTATGTAATCTCAAAGATGTAAAAAACTTAGCACCTAAAAATGTGTTAAAAATAATTCCCATACTCTGCCATTCTATTTTACATACCTGATGATTTTTTTAGGAACCTGTGATGGAGAAGAATGACTCCTTTTCTTCTTCTCTGAGTCCTGCAGTAACCCGTCCTCTGCCCCATCCTTCTCTCTGACGGCTGCCTGGTCTGCTCTGGCCTTCTGATCGGCGCTGGGCTGGCTTTGGGCAGGATCGCACCTGTACATGAAGACAATGGCCGCCTTCTCACTGGACTCTCCTTTGGCCTCTGTGAACCAGTGATGGCGCTGGACTGGAGGTGGCGGCAGCATGTGGATGACTGTGCCATCCAGGCCCACCAGTTTTCCTTTCTCTCGGTCTTTCTCTTTATCCTCTTCCTCATCTGTTTTCCGGCGGCGGAAGAAGCTTTTAAATGATATCCAGCGCTTAGGTTTCGCATCAGCGGCCCGCCTGCTGCCTTCCGAGTGCAAAATCGATTCAGCTTCCGTTGACCGGGTAGGACTGGTGGGCTTGGTCCAGTTGGTGAAATGCTTCTGCAGAAGGTTGCTTGCATGATAAGGGGAGGAAGTAGAGCGAGGTGGGGGAAAGGGAGGTGGTGGCTCGCTCTGGGGGTTGGCCACTAATTTGGAGAGAGGGCTGGTGACCGGCTTTGTGAGCGGCTCTTTCCGTGCTTTGGTCGTCGGGCTTTCTGTGGTCTGCGGGGCTTCAGCTTCAGCGCCGGGCTGAGCTGTGAAGAGAGATTTGGGTCGGGCTGGTGTACTCTTAGGGGTACTCTTAGCATCGGCGTCTGGAGGAACCGCGTACAGCTCTTCCACGCTGCATGCTTTCGGGCCAGACTGGGGCATTTCTGGAGGGGACTGCGGTGGCTGGATAGAAGCCACAATCTGAGAAAGCACCGTGCTCGCTTTCTCCCTGCTGCTGCTGCTGGTGGTGCACGTCATCGGAGACTCCTGAGGGCCTTCGGTTTTGGCCCCAGGTTCTTGAGTGGTTCTCTGGATCTTTGTTGGGGAGCTGTGGCTAGAACTATAGCTTTTCTGCGGTGAAGACTGACCTCTGTTAAGACAGCTGTTAAACTCCTGAACCTTTTGAGCCACTGAGCCCCTTTTACGCTCTGTGCTGTTGGAAAACCCCTTGGCTTGGGGACAGTCAGTAGGTTTGCTGGTGCTGTTATCGGACACTTTGCTGTCAGTTTCGATTTCTTCATAAGTATGGCTTATTATACTGGTGGTTTTTTCCTTCACCGAGAGTTCTCCACTTGTTCCGAGAAAACTTTTGTAAATGGCTAGATTGTCATACGCATTTGGATTGATGACAATGGGGACTTTGATGGCATTTTTGGAACTCCGAGCATAAGTCGGCTCATCATGAATGATAATTGGAAAAGGTGGCATACCAGCATTATTGTAACTATTGAATTTTATTTCGGACAGATTGGGTGACTTAACAGGGATAGTTTTAGAGGAAATGTTTGTTGTTGTAGGTGAAGTGGGTGCTGACTTGTGACAGTTTTTCCTCGGAGGGATGTTAGGCCCAGTTCCACCGCTAACCAATTCCACCTTGGGTATCTTTTGTCGCGGGCTGGTGCTGGAAGTCCACACTTCCTGGTATCGTATTGCACTGGAGTTTTGGAAATGGGCACCTGTTTGTCCTGATGTCAGTGCAGGCGATGTCACAGGAGAGTTTGGAGTAGAAGATGAGATTTTTGTCTTGGGGCTGTTAACAGGGCCTTCGAGGTGCTCACTGGCCATGGCTGCCGACACGTCCACGATAGTATATGGCTTGCACAGTGGCTGTTCCAGATTGACAACTCGGTAAGGCTTTGCTTGCTCTTCCACGGGGACGAGGTTTATGGTTATGGCTTGGCCAGCGATATCTGTAGAGGCTTTACTTTCTTGCTTCTCAGTTTGTACGGCAATCTTGCCATCCTTCTCTTCCAGTCGGAGAGCAAGGACGGCTTTGTGTGTTTCTGGAACTTTTACTGAGCTTTTAGGTGCTTGTGAGGAGTCCTTCTCCTGACTATTACCAGAGAGACTTTCACAATTGGGCTCCCTTTCTTTCATGTCCTTAGACTCTCCGGGGTTACCCGGAGATACTCCCCCATTACAGATCTTCTGGGATAAACTACTGGCTGTCTCAGAACGCGATTCTTCTGTTAAAGAAGAACCTGGTGATGCAGAGTCAGAGGATGCCATGCTCTGAACACTTCCTGGTCCATAGGAGGCCACAGAGTTTTCTTCATAGCCGTTTAGGATTTCATCATAGCTGTCATCATAGTCGACAGCACAGATCCTCTGCAGGGACTTATTTCGCAAGGGGACTGTATTCCATTTTTTGTCCACAAAGAATCGAACAGGAGACAAAGTATTTGCCCTGAAGTTAGCAAAGCGCGGTTGCCCTCTCATGCGAATCTCCATGGCCAACAGCTCTTCATCGCTCTCATCCCAGCTCTCATGCTCCTCCTCCATGTTACTGAAAAGTACATCTTCTTCACTCTCCTCACCGCTAGAAAACTCTGGGTAACAGAACCGGCCCCCTTCATTACTGATCACTTCTGTGCTCCCACTCAGAATCACGTGCTTGCCTTGAGTATCCTTGATCCCACCCATCATGCAACTCGGTGGAAGCTTTCTTTCCAGTGATCTTTTATAGCAATCATTTATTCTTCCTAAGAATGTTTCTCTGGAGTTTGTTTCATTTCCTCTTATCTGAGGGATGGCATCCAAGCCTGCTATCTCCTTTAACACATCCGTTAGTCCATTATTGTTATTTGATACCTTCTTTGCACTATCATTATTGCCATAAGGCTTAGGAACATGGCTAAAGCCTTCAATGTCATCTTCATTATTATTATTAAGTGGTTTCTGATTCAAGGGTGTCCTGTTTCGGTTCCATCCTATGATGACAGGTTTGTTCTCACAGTGTTCTTGGATACTAAGTTCACCACATACACTTTGCCCATCTGCCACCATCATAGTGGGTTTCACAGCTATAGTGGGTTTTTTAGCCACAGGAGGACGGAAATTTCCAGTGTTCCTCATGCGGTGGTTGTTACTGTGATTGGCATTAGTTTTCACATTGCCATGGGTGATGGGTGCCTTCTCAGGGTCTGGGGGAAGCTGGTGCAAGCTTTTAGGTTTAAAGCAGTTCTTGCATTCACCAGGTTTCCAAACGTGTTCAGTAAAGGTGTTACAAGCAGACATTTTTAAAAAAGGACCTTCACAGACAATGCTTTCTTTTCAGTGCATGGTAGTAAAACTTTCGTCCATCAGTTTTCACCTCCCCTTGGTACCATAGCAGCTCTTGTAGGTATGATCAATCTGTGGGGGGAGGGAAAAAAAGAAAATCTAAATGGAAAAGGCACTATGAGGCCTTAAATCAGAAGAATGACTTAAAACAATTGGCTCCACTCCTCAACTTTTCCTTAAATTAAAAGATTGAGAGATATACTAATTTGGGCACTTTCCAAACTCACCTTAGCCAATCAGCATTCTGGAAAGTTCATTTTGCAGCCATAATTTTGTACCCTCTCATTGAACTATATATAATCTTTTCCTTGATGTCTATGTGGCAATGATACTGTGACCTTGCCCTTTGGGAGTGTCTTTGAAACTGCTCTTTTTAATATCTCCCAACCTGTCTGACACTTTGTAGTCTGCTGAAGGTTCTTCTTCTTCTACCTAGCCTTTTAATTTTGGATATCTCATAGACTCCTCAATCTTGATGCATTCAAAACAAATCCTCTGGCTATCCCTTTTCTCAACTTCAGGAACCTTTTCTACTCTAACCAGCCTTCCCCTGTACTCCCTAGGCCACCTCCTTCCTCTTCCTGTACCCTATTTCAGTTATGTCATTATCATCTACTTAGATAGCTAAGCTCAATTTCTGACACCTCTTTTCTCACGTCTAACTCCATATCTAACAAACTCCTTAAATTAGTCTTGTCAATTTGGTCTATTACATTTCATTGGAACACTTTCTTGCCATTAGCAGACCCTGCTAATAGTTCAGAGACTCGCCATCTTTTACCTAGATCCCTGCAACAGGCTCTCAACGATCTTCATGTCTGCATCTCACTCCATTTCAACCCAACATTTCTACATTGGCTACTCAAAGTGTGGTCCTCGGACCACACTTTGTTAGAAATGCAGTATCTCAGGTGCAACCCCCGATCTACTGGATCAGAATTCATATTTAATGAGAGTCTCAGGTGATTCTATTGTTCTGTGTACTACTATCAAATTCATTCCTTTCTAAAATTAGCATTTTCTAAAATGTTAATATGCTCAACTTATTACCTACTTAAGTATTAGGTGGCTCAATCTTTTTTTTTTTTAAGATTTTATTCATTTATTTGACAGACAGAAATCACAAGTAGGCGGAGAGGCAGGCAGAGAGAGAGAGGAGGAAGCAGGCTCCCCACTGAGCAGAGAGCCCAATGCGGGGCTTGATCCCAGAATGCTGGGATCATGACCTAAACCGAAGGCAGAGGCTTTAACCCACTGAGCCACCCAGGCGCCCCAAGGTGGCTCAATCTTACCTAATGCACTGACTTCCAAATGTCAGTGTGCAGACTAGGAGTTACCAGGTAAATAAGAACCACTCAGGGGAGCACCCTAGACCCACCTAGTCAGTCTCTGAGGGAAGACTCCAGGAATCTGATTTTTTAACAAGTTCTCCAGGTTGTGTTTTGTTGTTGTTGTTGTTGCTGTTGTTGTTTAATGAGTTCTATGTGCATTAAGGTATTGGAACCTCTGAGTTACAGGATGGGATGGGATATAAGTCCCTTAGGTTTTCACGATATGGTCCTTGCCTCCCTGCTAGCCTTATGTCTTAACAATCAACTTGTCTTATTATACTGTAAATCCCACTGGGCTACTCATTTCCTTGGTATTATGAAAGCCACTTAGACATAGCTTCATGAACAAGCACTTTCATTTTTAATTGTCTGTCTTCCCACTAGTTTTTGAGCCTCTTCAAGGTATGGGCTGTATCTTATTCACCTCAATACGTCTAGCATAAGGATCTGAATAAACACCAGTTGACTAAATGTGTTCATTTATTTAAAAAACAAACAAAGAAACAAATCGTATGACCGACTCTCTCTTTTGTCTTAGGCACATAGCTGCGGACTTCCCCACAGAACATCACTACAGTGTTGCACTTCTAATTTGGATATTATAATAGAGTCGGCAGTGGTCATGTTCATGTAAGAACTATTTTAATGGCTGAAGAGTTTAACTTTATGCATGTACAAGGACAGCAACAGGATCCTTTATTTGGTCAGAAATGCAGTGTTTCTGCTGAGTTTCAGCACATGTAAAATGAAGAAAAGAATATTTTCTTCCGCTCGTGGGTGTGGGTGTATACACCTGCACACAGAGCTAAGTCGTGTGTGAATACTGTTCATAAAGTCCTCTGACTCAGTTGAAGAAGTACAGACTTACAGATCAAAGGATTCCACACAAGAGAGCACAAAAACTGGGCCAAAACCCAAGTTCATTCTTTGCTGGAGATCATCAAATGGTTCTTTTCAACATGGCTAAAATATATTTTTCAAGCATTTGTTTGGAAACATTTGTTTAGTCTTTCTGATATTCTAAAAGCTATTCCTTAGTTGATAAAAAACATTTCCTGCTAGTCTGAGATTGGAACGTTTTGAGCAAAGGGGAAGAAAGGCATAAAATTAGGCTGAAAGGGAGAGCAGGGGCCAGATCATGCAGGGCCATTTATGCTGTGCAAGATTACAGAGTTTATGCTAAGAGGAGTGGGAAGCCACTGAAGGGTTTTAAGTAGGGGAAGCAACATGATCCAATTTGCATTTTAAAAAGAGAACTCTGACCCCAAAACATGAAATACTTAGGCCTAAATCTAATAAAACATGTGCAAAATCTACAATCTCTACGCAGAAAATGACAAAGCACTGTATCAAAGACTTAAATAAATGGAGAGAGATACCAACTTCTCTCAGTATTCTTAAGGTGTCAATTTTCCCCAATTTGCTCGGTAGATTCAGCCTAATTCTAACAAAATCCAAGCAGTATTTTTTTTTGGTAGAAATCAACAAGCTAATTCTAAAATGTATTCAGAAAGGCAAAGGAACTAGAATAGCCTAAGTAATTTAGGAAAAGAACAAAGTTGGAGGGCTCACATTGCCTGACTTCAAGACTTAGCATAAAGCTACAGTAATCCTGACAATGGGGTATGCTCAAAGGATGGAAACAGAAATGGAGGAAGCAGGGCAAGCAAATACTAGCCTATAGGCTGGATCTAGCCTGTCCCCTGTTTTTGTATGTCCCTAAGCTAAGAATGTTTTAAAAATTTTTAAATGATTGAAAAACTCAAAAGAATGGTATTTTGTGACAAGTGAAAATTATATGGAATTCCAAACAGAGTGCCCTTAAATAAAGCTCTACAGGGACATAGCCAGGCTCATTTGTTTCCATTCCCTCTGTGGTGGCTTTGTGCTACGCTGCAGAATTCAGAAGTTCTGACAGGTGGCAGGCAGCACACTTGTCACCTCACAGTACTTTCCAAGCACCTACGGACCAGCATTTCTGCTACTACATGTATCACCCACGTGAAAAGATATTTTTCAAAGATAAAAGTATGTCAAATTTCACATTAATAGATGAACTTTGTAATAAAGTTTGAGAGGAAACACTAACTTAGCACCCAAGTTAAGCAAAATGTCATCCGTCTCCCAAAAAAGAGTTCCATTCTTTGGATTAGTAGAGCTGCATTTCAGAAAACTGTACTCAAATATTACATTTTGAGTTTAAAAAAATTTCACAGAAAGTTGTTTTCTCTTATTAAACGAGTACTTACACAATATCTTCAATTTTGCCTCTTGGCCTGCAAAACCTAAAATATTTACTATCTAGTTCTTTACAGAAAAAGTCTGCTGACCCCTGGCAGATTAAAATAGAACAGAACAGAGTCCGGAAATAGGACAATACAAATATAGGCAACTGATATTCACCTCCAGCAGTGAATATTCTTTTCAACAAATGTGCTAGAACAACGGGATATCCATAACCAACAAAGTAAACCTGGATTCATGCCTCACACCTCTTATACAAAAATTAACTAAAAATGGAGCAGAGATACGAGTATAAGGTGTAAAGCTCTAGTACTTTTATGAGGAAAAAACAGGAGAAAATCTTTGTGACCTTGAGTTAATCTGAGTTCTCAGATACAAAGCAAGAAGCACGATCCATTAAAAAAACAAACAAGTGAACAACAACAAAAAAAACCAGACAATTTGGATTTTATCAAAATTAAAAATGTTTGCTCTGTCAAAGATATTGATAAGAGAATGGAAAGACATCCTACAGATGAGACTTTTTTGCAAAGTACGTATCTGACAAAGGACTTTGTATCCAGAATATATGAAGAACTTTCAAAATTCAATAAAAAAAAAAACAAATCTAATTTTAAAAAATAGGCAAAAGTTTGGGCAGACACTTCACCAATATGCATATATAAACACGTGAAAGATGTTAAGTAGCCTTAGTCGTACAGAAACGCACATTAGAATGGCAATGAGATACCTACCTCTGTGCACCCACCAGAATGGTTAAAATGCAAACAAACAGGAAAACTGACGCTAGGAAAGATATGATACAACTGAAATTCCCATGGCGCTGGTGGGAATGCAGACGGCACAGCCACTTTCGAAAAGAGTTTGCAGTTTCTTATAAAGTTAAGCATAAGCTTTCCAGGAGACCCAGCAGTCTCACCCAAGACGAATGAAAAGTTATGTTTCCCCTGAAGCATGTGCACAAAGGTTTATAGGTAAAAACTCAAACAATCCAAATGCTGTGTGGTGGTGGTTAGATGACTACAAGCATTTGTCAAAATTCAGAGCATTCTACACCAAAAAAACAAGATTTATTACTGTATAGCAATCACACCTCAATACATCTGACTCAAAAATAAAAGAGCCCTGGCTGCCGATTAGAGAATAAACTGGGGGGAACAGGACAGGAAGCCAGGAGACAAAATGACAAATGGGCAAATGGGCAAAATGAGGGATGATGAGGATCTGCATTAGGATGTGGCATCAGGGAAGGCGGAGGAATGTAGTGTACGAATGACTAGATTCTGGAGAGAGTAACAGATGTTGAGATTTTGGGGTTATGTATTTAAATGATTTGTGGGGCCATTTACTGAGATAGACAACGTTGGAGGAGGTGCAACTTTTCGGGAATAAGGTTACTAGTCCATACTTTGTTGCCATATACTAGAGGAAGCAGTTGAATTTAGAAGACTGGAATACAGAAAGGAATTCTGCTGTTCTTGTCTGTTTGGGAATTACTGTAGGAATATCTAGGCTAGTAAGAAACTAGGAGGTGGCTTTCATGGGTAAACCAGGGAGAAGAGAAGAACCTCTGAAGAAAACTCAAAGGTAACAGTCATAATAGTGATGATACACAAGCCGGATGAGGAGATTTCATTCAAGTGGGAGAAGACAACTATTTCAAATGCTGCTGACAGGTAATGAGGAATAAGGGCCTAAATGTGTCTACTGGACTTGGCAACAGGAGCTCGTTGGTGCCTTTAGCTTTAACTCTCGTGGTGTAGCCATGGGGATGGAAAGGAGACTATGGTCAGTTTCAGAGTGAGAAGATAAGAGTAAGTAATTGTAGATAACTTTTTGAAGAAGTTTAGATGGGAACTGAAAGAAAGAGCGAGCCAAGTGGAAGCGGGGCCAGGGTGGTGGTGTTGTCCAGAAAGGATTTCCTTAGTTTAAGATGACAAAAACGAGATCATGCTGAATGTTAATATTGGAGAAAGACACAAGAAAGTGTGAGGCTGAAGAGACAGGGAAAAAGATAGATAATTCCCAAACCAAGAATGTTAAAACTGCTCGGGCTCCATTTCAATCTTTCTGTTTTATGACTGAGGAAAGCTGAAGGGCCCCCAAAAGGCCACACGGTGAATGACAAAAATCTGAGAAAGAACTGAAACGCGAGGCTACAGCAAACTACAATCCTTTTTGTTTTAAATTATTATTTTCTTTTGTTACATGAGATTTTCTCTTTTGTTATATATGCTCACTGTGAAAAATCAGAAAAGAATAAAAGAAAATAGAAATCACGTGTAATCCTATTACTTGGAAGTAACTTCTATCAATAGTTTGGGACAGTTCATGTCAGTCACCACGAATTTTTTTAAAAAAGACATTTTTTGCACTATGTTGCATTAAATATAAAAGAATAAGGCATCCTAGCCTAATATCTTGTTAATGAAGTTCAATCTACCCCGGATCTGAGAGGGATTCCATTTCTCTTTTAAAGCAGTACAGTATATATTTTTTTCCAAGCCTGGTAAATAGTCAAAATAATTCCCCACATCGAGTGCTAGTAAGTTAATTCACTCAAGAGATGGCTGTTGAGCTGATTAGCAGCTATCACATTATCAACAGGACAGACAAATGAGATTCAGCAAGAACACGATGAGCTCATGTCAGCGTTGCATGCAACAGAAAGCCATCACTAAAGTGGAGACTTTGGATTTGACAGTCTTTTACAGAGTCTGTGTGCATCTGTACCCACACTGCTGTGAGGACCATGAGATGAAGCAGGCAAACACCTTCAGCCAGCACCAGATGGAGCTGCTGTCTAAGCCACAAAGCCTTAAGTATGAGGACTTCCTTTGTCAACACTAATTATGTTTGGAGACGCACTGAAAGACACTGTCAAAACTACTTTAACTTGTAACAGGCTCCTAGAAAGAGAGGCTGTACCAGATCAGACGTAGCTCCATCCAAGGGACAATTCTTGGGCTTTACTGTCTTTGTGCAAGAACTTCAGTGGTACTCAGGAACTCGCAGCTTTGCCTGCTCAACACTGACACCCCCAAATCAGGAAACTCCTGTCGCTGAAGTTATGCTTGAGAAGTCAAATATGTGTCTTCTGAGGCACTTAGGGAAACAGGACAGTCTAATCTGGTGTCTTCTATTTATTTGCCAAAACAGGTCTGATACGGAGTAGCCAAATGGAGTGTTCAGTAAGAGAAAGCCCTTTGCTTCCCCATTCCTTACAAAGTAAACCTACAGATGGAATGGTCGATGAGAGAGCTGAATGGCTGAGGCTGCCCCTAGAAGCTAACCGCGATTCCATGATCTAAAATCCGATTTTGTGTTTGACAGTTTTCAAGACCAAAGCCCTTCAGGCTACAGATGAAGCTACCGAAGAGTAGCCTATTTCACTTCAAGTCATGACAGCTTTTTAAGAACCTATTACTGTTTTTCACTCTCTCTACTGCTATACAGACAATGACAATAATTAGTTTGCTTCAAGTCCAACAGTTTCAAGCAAATTTGATACAAAACAACTAAATCCTCCCTGGATTTCAATCTTGGGAGTAAACAGGCCCACAGAAAGAGCCGGAGCTCCTCAAGCTGGATTTAATTTCCAAGTCAGTGAACGGGGGAGACTGTGTAGGTGGTATATTAAACACCATATATAGAGCATTTCCTAAAGGCACCCAAGGAGAATCTGGTAATAATAAGGGAGGACGGGGCAGGCACTGCTAAGCTCCTTCCCCAGTCCTATGACTCCCGGAGGCCATTATCTTTCTTCATAAAATCTGTCACATTGCCATAGAGACAAAGTCAAGATTCCTCAGTGCTATACATGGGCTTTTAAGGACACTTTCAGTGAGGAACTATCGCCTATATGTCATCCCACACGTTAGTCCATCTCCAGGATATGAGGGTAAAATTTACAAGTCCAGGTTTTCATTAGGCTTTTGTAATGGAACATGTGGGTTACTTATATAAAAAAGGAAAGGAAAATGTGACAAGCATCCCCACGTCACTGTTCCCAACCTTTCCTTCTTCCGCAGTGAAAAATGCTGACCTGATACTTAACCAGCTGCCAAACCCTTCCGTATATGACTAAAAGGGTGGAGAGAGGAAGTGAAAGCAAAGCTGCAGGAAAAGGCTTTGTAGGAGATAAAACACAGCTTTAATTTGGAACACGAATGGAAATTCCATGAGTAAAAGGAACCTTCCTAATTTGAGATCTGACCGCTCCCTACCCCTTCGTAGGGGGAAAAAAAATCACAGTTCTTTGCCATCACATCAGCAAGCAAGACCTTAAGACTTAAGGTTCTCCTGTTTAAAGAATAAAGCGAAGTAAAACCCACTTAATTTGGAAAACTTAACTAAAGCTCTGTAGAAAGGAGGAAGCCCATCCACTTCCAATTGTTCTAACCACAGGCTTTTCTAACCATTCACTGTTCCTGTCACATGGCAGCCGTCTCCGATAAGAGCCTTGCGTCAGCAAACGCTCTGCTGTGAGGTGCCACTGCTCAGCTCCCAACTCATCTTTTAAGCTCAAACTCTTCGATGAACCAGTTAAATAATAATAATAATTACTATCAGGGTGCCTAGGTGGCTCAGTGGGTTAAATCCTCTGCCTTCGGCTCAGGTCATGATCCCAGAGTCCTGGGATCGAGCTGCGCATCAGGCTCTCTGCTCAGCAGGGAGCCTGCTTCCCATCCTCTCTCTCTCTCTGCCTGCTTCTATGCCTAGTTGTGTTCTCTGTCAAATAAATAAAATCTTAAAAAAAATTACTATCATAAACTTGCTAATAACTAATTATAAGATTATAAGCTCTAAAATGTATACTGAACCCACCTCAGACCCCCTACTTGAGAAGGTATACACCAGCTACATCAGAGAGGCGGTTAAAACGTTATCTGGTAGTAACCAATGACTCCAGTGTTTTACAGTTTTATTCTGTCCACAAGCTGCTCCCTTTGCTTGGAATGTATTTCCTCTAATGCTGTTTCATTTGGCAAAACTATTCATTCTCTGAGCCCAAGTTCAAAATTTTACCTGTGTGAGAAGCTTTACCTGACTTCCTAAAGACTGTGCTGAGTGGCAGTTATCTAAGGCCCTAGAAAGCAAGGCTGTGTCTTGTTCACTTCTGTATCTCTTGGATTGCTGTGAATATACTAGCTACGGAACAAATGCTTATTGAATGATGATAATTTTAGCTAGCATTTACTAGCACCACTGAAGCATTTTATGTATGAAAACTCTTAACTCTCCTAAAAACCTTACAAGGTACATGCTATCATGAGCTTCACTGTACTAAGGAAGAAATGGAGACTTGCCCAAGGTCACATAGTTAATAAGGGACTGTCAGGATGGCTGAATTGGCTGAATGAATGCGTGTATGCAAAAATGGTAGAGCTCAGCTATCTGTGGCATCTGGAGGCTGCTTTCTGCTGCCTGAAAGTCCATTCAGCAGCAGCAGCACTGCCGGCCACAGTGAAATTCCACCTTGAACAAAGAAGTGTCAGAGGTAGGCACACCCACACCTGTAACCAACAGGCATAGTAAACCAATAGCCATAGACAATTAGCTACAGCTGTCCGAAAGTTGTGCTTTTTGTGCTTCCAAGTGAATATCTTTTTTTTTTTAAGATTTTATTTATTTATCAGAGAGAGGGGGAGAGAGCGAGCATAGGCAGACAGAATGGCAGGCAGAGGCACAGGGAGAAGCAGGCTCCCTGCCGAGCAAGGAGCCCGATGTGGGACTCGATCCCAGGACGCTGGGATCATGACCTGAGCCGAAGGCAGCTGCTTAACCAACTGAGCCACCCAGGCGTTCCCCAAGTGAATATCATGAGGCAAATTAAGCATGATCTTTCAGGAGCCACCCCTATTAGGAGGGCTTCTGAAGTCGCTTACTGAGAGTGAACTGTGAGATGCTGCTAGAAGTTGCCTTGCTGTGTTCTTCCTCTCCACTGCCTGCAATCACAGAGCCAACTGTCAAGTGAAGAAAGCTGGACTGTAGGCTGACTGAGATGTGAAAAGACAGGTGATCTCTGGTATCAAACAAGGGAATGAAGGGGTGTCTGACCAACTTGGTCAGTAGAGCATGCGACTCTTGATCTCAGGGTTGGAAGCTCGAGCCCCATGTTGGGAGTAGAGATTACTTAAAAAAAAAATCTTTAAAATGAAACAAGGAAATAAGAAAGAGGGGGAAATGAGGACAGTGCAAGATACAAACATAAGAGAAAGGGAGAAAAGGAAGTTGGGAAGGAAGTTGGTTTTGACTAACAAAACAGTCAATTATTCAGAGAGAAATCCCTCTAGAATGTTTATAGCAACAGCATCAGAGGAAGAATAATGTCATCAGTTACCACACTTTACCATTTCTGGAGGCTTTACTGTTTTGTGGATCTTGCGCATTTGCTTTGAGGTATTATTTTTCCAATCAAAGTAAATTTTACCTTCCCCAGCTACGGAAAAGAGTGTACAATGCATTCTGCAAAACATTTCTAATTTAGAATTTTAAAGAGAAAAAGCACTTTCAAATTAATGAAAGTTTGAGTTATACAGTACTTTAAAGAAATAGAAATGTATTGCTTTCAAAGAGATACCATCATAAACAAGTGTAACAGTCTTTCCTGGTATTTGGAGGATCTGTTCTTAATAAGCAAATAAGAATTATTTTCATGATTGTTATAAATAAATAATTGCAAAATAAATAAATAAATAAATAACCACTTAAAAATAGATTAAAAGTATCTTTCAAACTGGAATCCAGGGTCTCTTTTCAAGAGTATGAGTTTTCCAAAAGAACTTTAATATTGAACTAAAAAGAAAGTTTACATCAAAATTACTATAAACATATGCTGGATCATTGCAGTGCCACTTATTAACTAAGCACAGCCATGTGATTTGCAACATGACTGCAAATGTACATATACATTTCCCTTTCTGGTCTGAACTGGCATCAAGCACACTATTTTAACTGGAAGGAATAATGAGAAAAAAAGGAGGCTTGCTTGATAGGTAAATGATACAGTCCCACTAAGTAAAGACCAAAATGAAGTAACAGTGTAATCACTGTACACTGTACCAATTCTGGATTTTCCACATCTTAGACAGAAATGTGGAAGGAAAAGAGCACGATGGTCACGAAAGCTGCCCAGACAACTCTGGGGTGGCAGACAGCTCCATATTCATGTGGTGAGCAGCAATTCAGCTTTGGCAAAATATCATCACTGTATTAAAATAATATTAGTTTGCATTTCACTAATTTTATAGGCCTTTTTGTACTTAAATTTTAAGTTCGTTTCAGTTTAGAGCTAAGTGAGAAATACACGTATAAGAATTTATATCTAATTTTGTTCATTCATATTTAAGTAAAATTGTAATAATATGTATGAATAGTAAAAGACTCCAGTTTTTTTTTTTTTTACCAAATAAGGAGTCTATAAATTACTAAATTTGAAAGTAGTGCTTAAAAATACCATTCTGTTATGTCAGATAAGCATTCCTCTTGTGATCTTATTTACATTATTAATTTGCTCAGCATCTCTTAAAGGACTATAATAACCATCTACTTTGCCAGGCCATTGTTAAAATGAATTTAGATAAAATATATAGGGATTGCATTGAACCTATATATTTATAGATAGCTTTGAGTAGCATGGACATTTTAACAATATTAATTCTTCCAATCCAGGAACATGGGCCATCTTTCCATTTGTTTGTGTCTCCTTTTAACTTCTTTCATCAAAGTCTTAAAAGTTTTCATCATATATATCTCTCATTTCTTTGAGTAAATCAAAAAGTACTTTATTCAACTTTATGGGTTTTTTTTTCATTTTTTTCAGATTTTTTTTGTTAGTATACAGAAACAAAACTGGTTTCTGGATATTGATTTTACATCTTGTGTCTTTACTGAATTCACTGATTAGTGCCAACACTTTTTTTAAATTGTCTTTAGGATTTTCTACACACAAAATCCTATAATTTTATCATTAATTTTACTTCTTCTTCTCTGATCCAGTGCAATCCCTATCAAAATCTCAATGGCACTTTTCACAGAAATAGAAAAAACAATTCTAAAATTTGCATGGAGCCACAAAAGACCTCAAATGGCCAGAGCAACCCTGAAAAAGGAAAAGCTAGAAGCGTCACACTCCTGAACTCAAACTCGACTTCAAAGCTAAAGTAATTAAGAGAGTCTGGTACTGGCATAAAAATAGACACACAGACCAATGGAAAAGAATAAACAGCCCAAAAATAAACCATGCATATATATTGGTCAATTAGTTCAAAACAAAGAAAACAAGAATATACAATAGAGAAAGGAGTCTTTTCAATAAATGGAGTTGGGAGAACTGAACAGCCACATGCAAGAGAACGAAACTGAATCCCTGTCTTACACCACACACAAAAATCAATTCAAAAAGGATTAAAAACTTAAAACATAATACTTGAAGCCATAAGATTCCTAGAAGAAACAGAGAGGGGGAAAGTTCCTTGACATTGGTCTTGGCAACCATTTTTTGAATATGACAACAAAAGTATAAGCACCAAAAACAAAAATTGATAAATTGGACCACATCACACTAAAATGTTTCTGCACAGTGAAAGAAACAATCAACAAAATCAAAAGACAAACTAGTGGGACGCCTGGGTGGCTCAGTTGGTTGGACGACTGCCTTCGGCTCAGGTGATGATCCTGGAGTCCTGGGATCGAGTCCCACATCGGGCTCCCAGCTCCACGGGGAGTCTGCTTCTCTCTCTGACCTTCTCTTCACTCATGATCTCTCTCACTGTCTCTCTCTCAAATAAATAAATAAATAATCTTAAAAAAAAAAAAAGACAAACTAGAAAATGGAAGAAAATATTTGCAAACCATATATTGGATAAGGAGTTTGTGTTTAAAGTATACAAAGAACTCATACAACTCTTTAACAAAAACCCACAATCGCAAATTTTTAAAAGGGCAGGGGAACTAAAAAGACATTTTTCCAAAGAAAGCATCCAAATGGCCAACAGGTACATGAAAAGATCCCCATCACTAGTCATTAGGTAAATGCAAATCAAAAGCACATATCACTTTTCACCTGTTAGAATGGCTATCATCAAGAAAATATGAGATAAATTTAAAAATTAATAAAAAAAGGAAGATATGCAATAATGAGTGTTGGCAAGGATGTGGAAAAAAGGGAATCCTGTGCACTATTGGTGGGAAATGTAATTCGGTTTGACCAAGATGGAGAACAGTATGAGGTTTCCTCAAAAAATTAAAAATAGAACTACTATATAATCCAGCAATCCCACTACTGGGCATATATACAAAGGAAATGAAAACAAGAGTATCAAAAATATACTTGCACTCCTATGTTTATTGTAGCATTGTTTACAAAGCCAAGATAGGAAATAAGTTGAGTGTCTATCAAAAGATGAATGGATAAAAATAACATGGAATAAGAATGGAATATTATTCAGCCACGAGAAAGAAGGAATCCTGCCATTTGTGACATGAACAGATCTTGAGGGCATTATGCTAAGTGAGATAAGTCAGACAGAGAAAGACAAATACTATAACATATTACTTATATGTAGGATCTAAAAAAGTTGAACTCATAGAAACAAGGAGTGGAGTGGTGGCTTCTAGGGGCTGAGGAGTGGGGTTAATTGGAGAGATATTGGTCAAACTTGCAGTTAGATGAGTAAGTTCTGGAGACCTAATGCACAGCTTAGTGATTATAGTCAAAATACTGTATTATATACTCCAAAGATGCTAAGAGTCTAGATATCAAATATTCTACCAAAGAAATGATAATTATGTGACATAATAGAGGTGTTAGCTAGTGCTACAGCAATAATCATACTGCAAATGTATCAAATCAACACATCGCACAACGTAAACTTACACAATGCTATATGTCAATTGTATGTCAAACTATATAAAGTGCCTGACACAGAGGTTGATTCATAATAGTGCTTTATAAATAAATATATAATACAATATAAACAAAATAATATAATATATAATATTATTATAATAATATAATGTATATTATTAATATAATATATTAGATATAATTTATAAAATATATTTAAAATAAATTATATTTTATTTTATCATATTATATTTATTTTATTTCTTTTATATTTATTTTATTAATTTAGTATATTTTAATTTTATTATTTATTATTTTAATTATTTATTATTTTAAAATAATTTTATTCTTAAAATAGATTATATAATAATGTATATAATAATTAATATAATCTATTAATAATAAATAAATTCTTTCTTTATTAAATCTCTGAATCAGTGGATGACAGGAAGGGGCATGATCACTTCCAATACCCTCCACACATATCTGCACGCCATCTTGACATACCAGTTGGGCCATGCTATTGCTATGGAGACACTGGTAACTATAATGTTGGGCCTCAATTACCATGAATGGTTTAATTGAAAGTTTCAGCCTACTTGCACAAAAATCTATCACTTATTTCTACAGGGAAAAGGTAGTCCAAGTTCTGAACAACTGACTTGCAAAGAAACTTTAGCATTCCATTTTGGATTTGTGTTTTACATTAGTTTTAAGAGCTACTGTCAGATTATATCAGGAAGGAGTTGCTGAGCAATAGGGCAATGTGATACTACCTGCACTTTAAGAATTCAGGTGAGCCATGTTTTCCATGGGCAGATTGATAGGAGGCAAGGTTGGAGGCAATGTGGCTAGTTCAACTATTACAATAGAGAGTAGGTAAGACCCCAAACTAACACAGGTACAGTAGGAAATAATGGGTAGGGGCTGATTTGAAAGGCTAAATGGACAACACTTATCAACCAGTGGGATGCTGGTGGAAAGGGACAGGGACTGACAATGACTCTGGGGTGTCTACATGAAGATCAAGGATGATTTTCCCAGAGGCATACTGAGAAGCGTAGAGAATTAAGTTAGCAATAATTTGCACTACTTTACTGTAGAGAATAATGAGAAATTGAGACCTGAATGAAAATAGCAAACATAGTCTAAAGTCACATATGTGATTAAAATTCTCCCCATTAAAAATAATTTGTTATTTTCTTATATCGAGTTGACTCTAAATCTTGAGTGCAAATGGTCTGGTGAGAACAATATAATTACTATTACCCTTTTAAAAAGACTCCCTTTTCTAATAATTTCTTCTGTGATCTTTTGTATTCCCAAATATGTAAGTGTGGAATAACCTCCCAGGGCCTGTACCTCTTGTCCTTTGATGCTTCAGACTTCACTTTCCAACTGCCTACTAGACATCTCTAAATAGAATTAATTATCTTTCCTCCAAAATGTGTTCCACCTTGTTCTGGGCACCATAACAATTAATGGTATCACAGTTTCGGTAGATGTTCAGTTTGGTCAGCATTGACAAATTCCCACTGCCCCCTGAGTCCTTCTGATGCTATACCCAATTAATTGCCAGGTCTTATCTCTCTGATGTGTACTCTCCGTTTGACAACTTCAGCCAACACCTGAGTCCTCAATTTCATCATTCTTTGTTTGAGGTACTGGGATGGTATCTTATTGTCTATTAATTCCTCTAAAATACAGCTCTTTACCACTCTACTTACTTTTTCATGCAACCATTTCATGGTTTTCAGTTGTTTCTATAACACATTTGAACTCCTTAAAACTAAATCCAGTGCTCTTCTGTGATTGACTCTGCCTTACCATTTTTTATCATCATCTCCAACATGTCCACCCATATAAATACTGTTCAAGGGGACGAGTCAAGATGGCGGAGAAGTAGCAGGCTGAGACTACTTCAGCTAGCAGGAGATCAGCTAGATAGCTTATCTAAAGATTGCAAACACCTGCAAATCCATCGGCAGATTGAAGAGAAGAAGAACAGCAATTCTGGAAACAGAAAACAATCACTTTCTGAAAGGTAGGACCGGCGGAGAAGTGAATCCAAAGCGACAGGAAGATAGACCCCGGGGGGAGGGGCCGGCTCCCGGCAAGCGGCGGAGCAACAGCGCACAAAATCAGGACTTTTAAAAGTCTCTTCCGCTGAGGGACATCGCTCCAGAGGCTAAACCCAGGTGAGGCTCACGCGGGGTCAGTGTGGCCTCAGGTCCCACAGGGTCACAGAAGGATCGGGGTGTCTGAGTGTTGCAGAGCTTGCGGATATTGGAACGGGAAAACTGGCTACAGAGACAGAGCCGACAGTAAGATCACAGCTCGGTGTTACCTTGAACCGGTCACAGGCCATTTTCATTCCCGTCCTCTGGAACTCTACGGAAAGCGCTCAGGGAACAAAAGCTCCTGAAAGCAAACCCGAGCGGATTACTCAGCCCGGCCCCTGGTAAGGGTGGTGCAATTCCGCCTGGGGCAAAGACACTTGAGAATCACTACACCAGGCCCCTCCCCCAGAAGATCAACAAGAAATCCAGCCAAGACCAAGTTCACCTATCAGGGAGTGCAGTTTCAATACCAAGGAGAGCAGCAGAATTCCAGAGGAGGAGAAAGCAAAGCACGGAACTCATGGCTTTCTCCCTGTGATTTTTTTAGTCTTGCAGTTAATTTAATTTTTTTCTTTTTCATTTTGTTTTTTTCCTCGCCTTCTGGTAAAATTTTTTTTTAACTTTTACCCTTTTCTTTTTTAACGTTTTTTAACTAGTTTATCTAATATATATATTTTTTCTTTTTTATATTTTTCTTTATTCATTTTCTTTTTTTAAATTCTTTTCTTTTCTTTTTTTTTCTTTCTTCCTTTTTGAACCTCTTTTTATCCCCTTTCTCCCCCCTCACGATTTGGATCTCTTCTGATTTGGTTAAAGCATATTTTCCTGGGGTTGTTGCCACCCTTTTAGTATTTTACTTGCTCCTTCATATACTCTTATCTGGACAAAATGACAAGACAGAAAAATTCACCACAAAAAAAAGAACGAGAGGCAGTACCGAAGGCTAGGGACCTAATCAATAGAGATATTGGTAATATGTCAGATCTAGAGTTCAGAATGACGATTCTCAAGGTTCTAGCCGGGCTCGAAAAAGGCATGGAAGATATTAGAGAAACCCTCTCGGGAGATATAAAAGCCCTTTCTGGAGAAATAAAAGAACTAAAATCTGACCAAGTTGAAATCAAAAAAGCTATTAAAGAGGTGCAATCAAAAATGGAGGCTCTCACTGCTAGGATAAATGAGGCAGAAGAAAGAATTAGTGATATAGAAGACCAAATGACAGAGAATAAAGAAGCTGAGCAAAAGAGGGACAAACAGCTACTGGACCACGAGGGGAGAATTCGAGAGATAAGTGACACCATAAGACGAAACAACATTAGAATAACTGGGATTCCAGAAGAAGAAGAAAGAGAGAGGGGAGCAGAAGGTATACTGGAGAGAATTATTGGGGACAATTTCCCCAATATGGCAAAGGGAACGAGCATCAAAATTCAGGAGGTTCAGAGAACGCCCCTCAAAATCAATAAGAATAGGCCCACACCCCGTCACCTAATAGTAAAATTTACAAGTCTCAGTGACAAAGAGAAAATCCTGAAAGCAGCCCGTGAAAAGAAGTCTGTAACATACAATGGTAAAAATATTAGATTGGCAGCTGACTTATCCACAGAGACCTGGCAGGCCAGAAAGAGCTGGCATGATATTTTCAGAGCACTAAACTAGAAAAAACATGCAGCCAAGAATACTATATCCAGCTAGACTATCATTGAAAATAGAAGGAGAGATTAAAAGCTTCCAGGACAAACAAAGACTGAAAGAATTTGCAAACACCAAACCAGCTCTACAGGAAATATTGAAAGGGGTCCTCTAAGCAAAGAGAGAGCCTACAAGTGGTAGATCAGAAAGGAACAGAGACCATATACAGTAACAGTCACCTTACAGGCAATACAATGGCACTAAATTCATATCTCTCAATAGTTACCCTGAATGTTAATGGGCTAAATGCCCCTGTCAAAAGACACAGGGTATCAGAATGGATAAAAAAACAAAACCCATCTATATGTTGCCTCCAAGAAACTCATTTTAAGCCCGAAGACACCTCCAGATTTAAAGTGAGGGGGTGGATGGGGCGCCTGGGTGGCTCAGTGGGTTAAAGCCTCTGCCTTCGGCTCGGGTCATGATCCCAGGTTCCTGGGATCGAGCCCCGCGTCGGGCTCTCTGCTCAGCGGGGAGCCTGCTTCCTCCTCTCTCTCTGCCTGCTTCTCTGCCTACTTGTGATCTCTGTCTATCAAATAAATAAATAAAATTAAAAAAAAAATAAAGTGAGGGGGTGGAAAAGAATTTACCATGCTAATGGACATCAGAAGAAAGCAGGAGTGGCAATCCTTATATCAGATCAATTAGATTTTAAGCCAAAGTCTATAATAAGAGATGAGGAAGGACACTATATCATACTCAAAGGGTCTGTCCAACAAGAAGATCTAACAATTTTAAATATCTATGCCCCCAACGTGGGAGCAGCCAACTATATAAACCAATTAATAACAAAATCAAAGAAACACATCGACAATAATAATATAATAGTAGGAGACTTTAACACTCCCCTCACTGAAATGGACAGATCATCCAAGCAAAAGATCAGCAAGGAAATAAAGGCCTTAAACGACACACTGGACCAGATGGACATCACAGATATATTCAGAACATTTCATCCCAAAGCAACAGAATACACATTCTTCTCTAGTGTACATGGAACATTCTCCAGAATAGATCACATCCTCGGTCCTAAAGCAGGACTCAACCGGTATCAAAAGA
Organism: Mustela erminea; assembly: GCF_009829155.1. Taxonomy (NCBI): domain Eukaryota; kingdom Metazoa; phylum Chordata; class Mammalia; order Carnivora; family Mustelidae; genus Mustela; species Mustela erminea. The sequence continues at coordinate 29,716,066 of NC_045618.1, forward strand.
TTGGGATCATTCCCTGCATATTTTCAGACCACAATGCTCTGAAGCTAGAACTCAACCACAAGAGGACGTTTGGAAAGAGCCCAAATACATGGAGACTAAACAGCATCCTTCTAAAGAATGAATGGGTCAACTGGGAAATTAAAGAAGAATTGAAAAAAATCATGGAAACAAATGATAATGAAAATACAACGGTTCAAAATCTGTGGGACACAACAAAGGCAGTCCTGAGAGGAAAATATATAGCGGTACAAGCCTTTCTCAAGAAACAAGAAAGGTCTCAGGTACACAATCTAACCCTACACCTAAAGGAGCTGGAGAAAGAACAAGAAAGAAACCCTAAGCCCAGCAGGAGAAGAGAAATCATAAAGATCAGAGCAGAAATCAAAGAAATAGAAACCAAAAAAACAATAGAACAAATCAACGAAACTAGGAGCTGGTTCTTTGAAAGAATTAATAAAATTGATAAACCCCTGGCCCGCCTTATCAAAAAGAAAAGAGAAAGGACCCAAATAAATAAAATCATGAATGAAAGAGGAGAGATCACAACTAACACCAAAGAAATACAAACTAGTATAAGAACATACTATGAGCAACTCTACGCCAACAAATTTGACAATCTGGAAGAAATGGATGCATTCCTAGAAACATATAAACTACCACAACTGAACCAGGAAGAAATAGAAAGCCTGAACAGATTCATAACCAGTAAGGAGATTGAAACAGTCATTAAAAATCTCCAAACAAACAAAAGCCCAGGGCCAGACGGCTTCCCGGGGGAATTCTACCAAACATTTAAAGAAGAACTAATTCCTATTCTCCTGAAACTGTTCCAAAAAATAGAAATGGAAGGAAAACTTCCAAAGTCAGTTTATGAAGCCAGCATCACCTTGATCCCAAAACCAGACAAGGATCCCATCAAAAAAGAGAGCTATAGACCAATATCGTTGATGAACACAGATGCGAAAATTCTCACCAAAATACTAGCCAATAGGATTCAACAGTACATTAAAAGGATTATTCACCACGACCAAGTGGGATTTATTCCAGGGCTGCAAGGTTGGTTCAACATCCGCAAATCAGTCAATACAACACATCAATAAAAGAAAGAACAAGAACCCTATGATACTCTCAATAGATGCTGAAAAAGCATTTGACAAAGTACAGCATCCCTTCCTGATCAAAACTCTTCAAAGTGTAGGGATAGAGGGCACATACCTCAATATCATCAAAGCCATCTATGAAAAACCTACCGCAAATATCATTCTCAATGGAGAAAAACTGAAAGCTTTTCTGCTAAGGTCAGGAACACGGCAGGGATGTCCATTATCACCACTGCTATTCAACATAGTACTAGAGGTCCTAGCCTCAGCAATCAGACAACAAAAGGAAATTAAAGGCACCCAAATCAGCAAAGAAGAAGTCAAATTATCACTCTTTGCAGATGATATGATACTATATGTGGAAAACCCAAAAGACTCCACTCCAAAACTGATAGAACTTGTACAGGAATTCAGTAAAGTGTCAGGATATAAAATCAATGCACAGAAATCAGTTGCATTTCTCTACACCAACAACAAGACAGAAGAAAGAAAAATTAAGGAGTCAATCCCATTTACAATTGCACCCCAAACCATAAGATACCTAGGAATAAACCTAACCAAAGAGGCACAGAATCTATACTCAGAAAACTATACTCATGAAAGAAATTGAGGAAGACACAAAGAAATGGAAAAATGTTCCATGCTCCTGGATTGGAAGAATAAATATTGTGAAAATGTCTATGCTACCTATGCAATCTACACATTTAATGCAATTCCTATCAAAGTACCATCCATCTTTTCCAAAGAAATGGAACAAATAATTCTAAAATTTATATGGAACCAGAAAGGACCTCGAATAGCCAAAGGGATATTGAAAAAGAAAGCCGAATTGGTGGCATCACAATTCCGGACTTCAAGCTCTATTACAAAGCTGTCATCATCAAGACAGCATGGTACTGGCACAAAAACAGACACATAGATCAATGGAAAAGAATAAAGAGCCCAGAAATAGACCCTCAACTCTATGGTCAACCAATCCTCGACAAAGCAGGAGAGAATGTCCAATGGAAAAAAGACAGCCTCTTCAATAAATGGTGTTGGGAAAATTGGACAGCCACATGCAGAAAAATGAAATTGGACCATTTCCTTACACCACACACGAAAATAGACTCAAAATGGATGAAGGACCTCAATGTGCGAAAGGAATCCATCAAAATCCTTGAGGAGAACACAGGCAGCAACCTCTTCGACCTCAGCCGCAGCAACATCTTCCTAGGAACATTGCCAAAGGCAAGGGAAGCAAGGGCAAAAATGAACTATTCGGATTTCATCAAGATCAAAAGCTTTTGCACAGCAAAGGAAACAGTTAACAAAATCAAAAGACAACTGACAGAATGGGAGAAGATATTTTCAAACAACATATCAGATAAAGGACTAGTGTCTAAAATCTATAAAGAACTTAGCAAACTCAACACCCAAAGAACAAATAATCCAATCAAGAAATGGGCAGAGGACATGAACAGACATTTCTGCAAAGAAGACATCCAGATGGCCAACAGACACATGAAAAAGTGCTCCATATTACTCGGCATCAGGGAAATACAAATCAAAACCACAATGAGATATCACCTCACACCAGTCAGAATGGCTAAAATCAACAAGTCAGGAAATGACAGATGCTGGCGAGGATGTGGAGAAAGGGGAACCCTCCTACACTGTTGGTGGGAATGCAAGCTGGTGCAGCCACTCTGGAAAACAGCATGGAGGTTCCTCAAAATGTTGAAAATAGAACTGCCCTATGACCCAGCAATTGCACTACTGGGTATTTACCCTAAAGATACAAACGTAGTGATCCAAAGGGGCACGTGCACCCGAATGTTTATAGCAGCAATGTCCACAATAGCCAAACTATGGAAAGAACCTAGATGTCCATCAACAGATGAATGGATCAAGAAGATGTGGTATATATACACAATGGAATCCTATGCAGCCATCAAAAGAAATGAAATCTTGCCATTTGCGACAGCATGGATGGAACAAGAGCGTATCATGCTTAGCGAAATAAGTCAAGCAGAGAAAGACAACTATCATATGATCTCCCTGATATGAGGAAGTGGTGATGCAACATGGGGGCTTAAGTGGGTAGAAGAAGAATCAATGAAACAAGATGGAATTGGGAGGGAGACAAACCATAAGTGACTCTTAATTTCACAAAACAAACTGAGGGTTGCTGGGGGGAGGGGGTTGGGAGAAGGGGGTGGGATTATGGACATTGGGGAGGGTATGTGCTTTGGTGAGTGCTGTGAAGTGTGTAAACCTGGTGATTCACAGACCTGTACCCCTGGGGATAAAAATATATGTTTATAAAAAATAAAAAATTAAATAAAAAAATTTTTAAAAAAAGTTCAAAATTCTATAGAACTTTCCATGCTTCATTCCAATGCCAAGTCCCCTGTGAAGCTGCAGATCCTCTTTTTTTTTTTTTTTTTAAAGATGTTATTTATTTATTTGATAGAGAGAGGCACATAGAGAGAGGGAACACAAGCAGGGGGAGTGGGAGAGGGAGAAGCAGGCTTCCTGCCCAGCAGGGAGCCTGATGTGGGGCTTGATCCCAGGACTCTGGGATCATGACCTGAGCTGAAGGCAGACCCTTAACGACTGAGCCACCCAGGAGCCCCTGCAGATCCTCTTCTTAAAATTAGCTGTTTTCTTCTCATAATTCCCATCACACGGGACTTATGGCTGTTTGTATAAAACTTCCTCTATCTCACTCGCTAGTCTTAGCTTCTTATTCAGGTTTGGTACCTATATGCTTCTTGAACAGATGAATAAATAATGCTTTATCTGATTTCACAGACCAAAAAGCTTAGAAAGGGACAAAAGCATTCAGACAGAAATGACTACCTGACAGCAAATGGAGAGAAAGAAAAGTACAAAGACCAAACTAAGGAGCTCAGAAAGCATCTCAGTGTGGGCAAATTGCAAAGATCTCATAAGGGTATCACTGCATTTTCCAGAATGGCACTGATTGACCTTGACCTTAATTATAGCAAGATATCAAGAAATTTTTAAATTATGTTGAGTATCCTTTGTAAGGAGGAAGGAAAACAACAAAAGTCTGAAATGTATTTTGGGAAGATTTTCATAAAAGTGGTTTTATTATTTAAAAGTTTATTTGTTTAATTATAAGTACGCTGTATAGCAAATTTGCTAAACAAAGGTAGAGTGGAGAAAAAGTCCCCAAGTCTTAGTCTGCATTTTTAAAAAATGTAGGTCACATAAGCATCAAATGATTAGATTTTTTTAACTGAAAACATTTTAATGTTTAATGAACTTGAGCTCCCAATTATCCGGAAAATTTGGCCAATTAAAACTCATTCTTTCAAAGAACATAGAGAGCTAAGATTTTACTATATCACACATAAAAGTACTCATCCAACTCTTCTGTTTTAATGTATGACTGGAGAATGAGGAGGTGGGTAGAAGACAAGAAAAGGAGGAACAAAAAGACAAAAATGGAGGGTGAAAGAGAAAGAAAGAATCCAAAATAAAAGGTAGGAGAACAATCAAGACAAGTGAGAGGAAGAACAGACAAACAAAAAGAGAGAAAGCCCAATATATGAGCAGATACATTCAGAAAAATGCAGCTCTTCTTTCATTTTCTCCTTTCTTGACTTCTTTTGTTCTAATTGACTTCAGGATGATGTATGTACCCTTAGATGCAGGCTGAATTCCAATGAAGTCCTCCTACACGTATACTTTATACCAACACAATCCAGTTAAAAGGATTTTAATTGGTGTGCACCATTCCCTGCAATTTCAACATTTTAAAAATGAATAGTCTCACTAAGTACCAGATGGTGACATGTACTAATTAATCAGGCCTATTCAATGAATGAGCATATTAAAATGAATGCACCTATTAGACATGTGTTGCAGAAGCCCCATCCCGAGGAAGCCTCCCCTTAAATGAGTGCCCACGGAAGGTGCAGATTTACTGTGCAATACTCACAAGTGTCTCCCACACTTATGTGCAGCCGCAATATCATCACTCTTGCATCTCCCTCTAGATCAGCTGGTATTTCATCCTAATCAGCAGCCTGTGAGCCCTGTCCTTTCTCTATAATCTGTCTCACTTTCATAAGCAAGAGCCAGCTGAATTCTGGGTCTACTATTTTCCTACTAAAGAGAAGATTGTACAAACTCTTCAAGGTTATTGTTAAATGGACAACAGGTGAGGGGCAATGATCAAATGAAGCTCCTGATCCAAATCCCTTTCTCCCCAATTTATCTGTCGGGCAGTGAAACCCTTAGCATGCTAGCTCAGGGAATAAGACATTGCAAATGGAAATCCTGCATGACAAGCTGCCATGCTCTGATTTCCTTTAAATACTGTGGACACTCAAGAAAAAGGTATAATCTCCTGGTAGGTCTTAAAATAATACTAAGTATGCTTCTGAAAGAGAAAGAAATCCTAGAAGCTGTTGGTTTTCTTAGCTCCTCATACTCATCACTTCTCTATTTCATATTACCTCAAATCACTACAATTCCAAATGTATTCTAATAATACAGAATTCCCCAAATCTCTCCAGAGTTATTGAGAAAGATTGGCTTTGGATTCATCAACGGCACTGAAAACAGAGCAGGTGATGAGGTAAGGAAGGGAAGAAAGCAGCAAGGTACAGATAAAACACAGACTGTAGAGAAGAAGGGAGTGTTGTGAGACATGGACGTTATCTGGCACAGAGCAGGCACTGACAAATGTTAGTTCCCTCTCTGAGGTAATAACAAATGGTAGGGAAAATTTTTGTTTGCTCACTAAAAAAAAAAATCAACCTAAAGGGAAACCTAAGAGAAGTCTAAATATGGTTATCCTCGGAGAAGTTAAAGATTACAGTAGAAAATGGTGCTTGTTTATGATGCATGGCAATGGTTATTGCTTAAAATCAATAAAGAATAAAACCGTTAAGAATTCATAGGGGAACAGAAACCAATAATAGAAATGACAAAATTTGTAGTTACAGACTAGAAAAGCCTCCCTGATGGCAAACACCATTTAAATTGTATTACTTTCCCTGGGCTCTTGCCTAAAAACGAGAGGTAGGATTAATTATTTAAGCAGAATTTAATTAATACAGATATAATTAAAAGTCAAAAATAACAAGATTTTTTCATCAAGAGGTTTCTGTGCAATGATTCAATAGTTTTTTGAAAATTTCTAACTCTAACAGTTTCTGGTAGATTTCTATTATTTTTCGAATTTTGGTTCTGCTGCTATCCATCACCACCCTGAAATAAGAGAATATTTTGGTAGGGTGTTCAGCAGACAAACAGGTTCTTCTGAGAGTCCTGTGTTCTGAGATAAGACAAAACTCAAGACGACAAGATATTAAAACCAACCATAACTCCCAGTCAAACACTTAAAAGGAACCATGTTAGAAAAACCAGAACCCTGACTAACTGGAGAGAAAGCAGTGATTTATGCCAAAGTAAGCAGACTAAATAACACTCAAAAAATAATCCATTATTAAATTATGAAGAACACAACTGGTCAATAACCCACAAATCTAGGCAAAAAGAAAATACAATGCTTCTTGAACATATAGGAGTGAATAGCTTCATGTGAAACTCCATGAAAAAGGGCACAAGCACCCACTTTTATTTTATAGGTAGCTTTAATTAGAAGGCTGAGTTAATATTAGAGCTGGCTTCATTTGGAACAATATCAGAGTGTAAAATAAATACCAAGTTTGAAGGCAGATGAATCAGACACACAAAAGGAGACATACAAAGGAGCCAGTATGGTCTAAGTATGACATCTAACACAGAGTTGAGGATTCTACTGCTTCTGTCTTTAAGATATAACTCTGGGGGCGCCTGGGTGGCTCAGTGGGTTAAAGCCTCTGCTTTCGGCTCAGGTCATGATCCCAGGGTCCTAGGATCGAGCCCCACATGGGGCTCTCTGCTCAGCAGGGAGCCTGCTTCCACCTCTCTCTCTCTGTCTGCCTCTCTGCCTACTTGTGATCTCTGTCTGTCAAATAAATAAATAAAAATCTTTAAAAAAAAAAAAGATTCTCGGGACGCCTGGGTGGCTCAGTTGGTTAAGCAGCTGCCTTCGGCTCAGGTCATGATCCCAGCGTTCTGGGATCGAGTCCCACATCGGGCTCCTTGCTCGGCAGGGAGCCTGCTTCTCCCTCTGCCTCTAGCCTGCCACTCTGTCTGCCTGTGCTTGCGCTCTGTATCTCTCTCTCTAACAAATAAATAAAATCTTTAAAAAAAAAAAATAAATAAAATAAAATAAAAAGATTCTCTTTGAAAAAAAAAAAAAAAGATAAAACTCTGAATTAGTCATTTATGCCTCTAGCTACATGACATCCTGCATCTCAGGTGCCTAGAATTCCTTGGAAAGGGACCATGAATATATTTATATAAAAAGAGATTCTGAATTAGCTTTCCCCAGATGATATGCCAGAAATAATGAAAAGACAATATTTAGAATATGCTAGATGCCATGAAGTATTCTCAACACTAGTCAGAGTCTTTGATTGATGAATGGGGCGCAAGACTGGTCATTTCTTCATGAAAAAGAGGTAATGTCTAGAAATAGGGAAAGAGTGGTATTTAGGGGTGCCTGGGTGGCTCAGTGGGTTAAAGCCTCTGCCTTTGGCTCAGGTCGTGATCCCAGCATCCTGGGATCACGCCTCGAGTTGGGCTCTCTGCTCAGCAGAGAGCCTGTTTCCCTTCTTCTCTCTCTGCCGGTCTCTCTGCCTACCTGTGATCTCTGTCAAATAAATAAATAAAATCTTAAAAAAAAGAAAAAGTGGTATTTATACACAAAAGCTTATCAATTCATACAATAAAATCTGAGGCTAATATATAGGTCTTTATGTTGAAAAGACAGTAGCAAAACTTCTTTTTAAGAATCTGTTCCTTAGGGGTGCCTGAGTGGCTCAGTGGGTTAAACCTCGGCCTTCTGCTCAGGTCATGATCTCAGGGTCCTGGGATTGAGTCCTGCATCAGGCTCTCTGCTCAGTGGGGAGCCTGCTTCCCCCTCTCTCTCTGCCTGCCTCTCTGCCTACTTGTGATCTCTCCCTCTCTGTCAAATAAATAAAATCTTAAAAAAAAAAAAAAAAAAAAAAGACTCTGTTCCCTATTGGGGCACCTGGCTGGCTTAGTTGGTAGACCATGTGACTCTCAATCTCATAATGGGTGTAAGCCCCACAACTGGCCACAGAGTTTACTCAAAAAAGAGAGAGAGAGAAAGAAAGAGAGAGAGAGAATCTCTTCCCCATAATCACTAACAGTAATCCTGAATTGCTTAAACTGAACTTGATACATTTAGCTTAGTACGTGTAAATCTGAGAAGTGCCAAATATTTGTTAACATTTATATTAACATTATATAGTTATTATTACAGTTATTATAGCTATTATAACATTATATAGTTATTATGTAACATTAGCATTATATAGTTATATTTATATTACAAAGAACTCAGAATGAGTATGTGAAAAACTTTAATTCTGCTTTTGGGGCTGGGGGAAATGAAAGAAACTAACATTTATTGAGATACTACAGTCACTGCGCTGGAAACTTTATATGATATCACCCCATCCAATCCTCCTAGCCATCATATTTGTAGGTATCTTCGCCAATTTACAGATGAGGAAACTGATGCTCAACAGTAGAAAATTAGGAAGTAGTGGAGTACATATTATATCTCAGGCCTGTCTGACTCCAAACCCTATGCTTATTAAAATGATGTCAAAGATAATATATTTTTCTCCAGAGGTGAGTTATTTCAAAGTATGTTTCTACATGTCATAACTATCTAAAGTTGATGTGCAGGAAAAGTACAAAGAAACAAAAAACAACCATTTCAATAATAAGCAGAATATAAATGAATTCAGTAAAGTTGCAGGATATAAAATTAACATACAGAAATCAGTTGCATTTCTATACACTAATAACAAAGTAGCAGAATGAGAAATTAAGAAAATAATTCCATTTACAATTGTATTAAAAAGAACAAAATACTTAGGAATAAACTTAACTAAGGAGGTGAAAGATCTGGACTTTGAAAACTATAAGACATTGATGAAAGAAATTAAAGATGACACAAATGGAAAGACATTCCATGCTCATGGATTGGAAGAATCATTATCCTTAAAGTGTTCATACTCCTGGGGCGCCTGGGTGGCTCAGTGGGTTAAGCTGCTGCCTTCGGCTCAGGTGATGATCTCAGGATCCTGGGACTGAGTCCCGCATCGGGCTCTCTGCTCAGCAGGGAGCCTGTTCCCTCTCTCTCTCTTTGCCTGCCTCTCCGTCTACTTGTGATTTCTCTCTGTCAAATAAATAAATAAAATCTTAAAAAAAAAAATTGTCCATACTTCCCAAAGCAAACTATAGTTTCAGTGCAATCTCTATCAAAATACCAACAGCATTTTTCACAGAACTAGAGCAAATAATACTAAAATTTGTATGGAACCACAAAAGACCTGGAATAGCTAAGAAATACTGAGAAAGAACTAAAAAACTGGAGGTATCATAATCCCAGATTCTAAGATCACTACAAAGTTGTAGTCATCAAAACAGTACAGTACTGTTTTGCACAAAAACACACATCCAAATCAATGGAAGAGAAGAGAGCCCAGAAATAAAACCATGCTTATATGGTCAATTAATCTATGACAAAGGAGGCAAAAAAAAAAAAAAATAGGGAAGAGAGTCTCTTTAAAAAACAATGCTGGGAATATTGGATAGTTACATGCAAAAGAATGAAACTGGGACACTTTCTTATACTATACACAAAAATAAACTCAAAATGGATTAAAGAGCCAAATGTAAGACATGAAACGAGAAGAAAACATAGGCAGTAATTTCTCTGACATTGGCCTTAGCAACATTTTTCTAGCTATGTCTCCTCATTAACAAGCAGAATGGTGTGAATTACATTTGATTCTACTGTAAGATCTTTTAAGCATCTGATAACATTCAAGTTTCTATCAGGTGTGCTATTTTTCTGGTTTATATTTTATCTTCTGTCTGACCAGTAGGTTTGAAATGAACAGATTTTAAAATGAAGAAACAATAGCCACACAGATACTGAATGTGGTTTTCAAACTATAAAAAGTATAGCTGCTATGCTATATTCATAGATAAAAGTTGTTTTTTAGAGTAGGGCTTTTAAACTTTAATGTGCTTACAAAATACTTGGGTTATCTTGTAAAAATGCTGATTCAGTAGGTCTGGAGCCACAGACCATTCTTGAGTAGTGGGTTTTAGAATATATACAAAGATGGGGATGATAAAAATCTGAGAAACAGGGTATGAAGAAATCATTTCTATTGTTCCCTGGATATGTGGCTAAAGGATAATACCATGAAGTTTTATTCGTGTACTTTATAGCACAATCTATGGAATTAAAATCAAGAGCATAAACCACAAGAACAAACAAAATTTTGCTGAAGAAGCTGGAGAACTGACATTATCCTTTTTTAAGACTAACTGTAAAGCTATAACTCTAAAGCTATACTATCTTAAGACAGTATGGTATTAGTGAAAAAACAGACAAATAAATCGGTGGAACACAAGAGAGAGCCCCAAATTAGAGCCATACAAATATAGTCAACTGATCTTTGACAAAGAAACAAAGACAATTCAATGAAGAAAGGTAGTCTTTGCCACAAATGATATTGAAACAACTAGAAATCTATCTATCTATACATATGAAAGTATCTAGAACAAAGACCTTAGAACTTTCACAAAAATTAACTCAGAATGGAATATAAGACCTAAAGATAAAATGCAGCACCTTAAAATTCCTAGAAGATAATCTAAGAAACCTAGATGGCCTTGAGTTTAGTGATGACTTTTAAGATACTACAACAAAGGCGTAATCCATGAAAGAACCAATAAGTTGGACTTCATTAAAATTAAAAACTTCTCGTCAGCAAAATGCAACCTCAAGCAAATGAGAAGACAAGCCACATAGTGGAAGAAAAATTTTGCAAAAGATATATCTGAAAAAGAATGGCTATTCAAAAATATAAAGTACTCTTAAAATGCAGTAAGAAAGTGAACAACATAACTAAAAAATGGTCAAAAGATCTGAGGAGATAACTCACCAAAGAAGATGTGGTATGTCCACAAAATGGAATACTATTCAGTGATAAAAAGAAATGAGCTATCAATCTATCAAAACAAGGAAGAACCATAAATACCCATTACAAACTAAAGAAGCCAACCTGAAAAGGCTATATACTATGTGATTCAAACTATGACACTCTAGAAAGGGCAAAACTATGGAAACAGTAAAAAGATTAGTGGTTTCCAAGGATTAAGGGGATGGGAGATATGAATAGGTGGAGCCCACGGAATTTTAGGGCAGTGTATGTTAGTATTATGGTGGCTACGTGTTGTTCTACATTTGTTAAAATCCACAGACTGGGGGCGCCAGGGTGGCTCAGTCATTCGGCAGCTGCCTTAGGCTCAGGGCATGATCCCTGCATCCTGGGATCAAGCTCTGCATCAGGCTCCCTGCTGAGTGGGAAGCTTGCTTCTCCCTCTCTCACTCCCCCTGCTTGCGTTCCTTCTCTCACTGTGTCTGTCTCTGTCAAATAATAAAATAAAATAAAATAAAATAAAATAAAATAAAATAAAATAAATAAAAAATAAAAATAAAATCCACAGACTGCACAACATAAACTGAACCCTAATGTAGACAGTGGATTCGGTTGATAATGTATCCATGTTGGCTTATTGGTTGTAACAAATATACTACATTTGTGTGGGATATTGATGGTAGGGGAGGCTGTGTATGTGTGTGGAGAGCTGATATACGGGTCATCTCTACACTTTCCACTTAATTTTGTTGTGAACCTAAAACTGCTTTAAAAAATAAAGTCTTTAAAGAAAAATAAAGTCTATTACTTAAAAGTAAAATCAAGAGCATACAAACCTCTAATGTTTAAAAAGAATTAATTAATGATTAATTATAAGCATGGGAACTTTCCACAGTTAAATTAGGTAATAGTAAGGTAATTTCAGTTTATGTAAGAAGGCACATTAGTTTTTTTTTTTTTTTTTAATTTGAAAACTTAAAAACAGGTTTTGTTTTCCAAAAGGGTATTGTCGGATTGACTAGGCAGAGGGGAGTTCTTTTCTCAACAACAGGGATCCATAACAGGGAGCCCAGGGGACATGCTGTAGCTGCCAGAGGACAAGGTATAGGGACAATGGTGGGTTTCTAACGGAGATCACTATGTTTTCCATTTCCAGTTAGAATTTCAAGTTTCCTTTCAGTACTCTCAGAGAGTTCCTCCTCAAGCTGCAGGCTCAGGGCAGGCCTGGGACCAGGTCAGGCTGAAACTGGATCTGTATTACTCTGTAGGAAGACACAAGGCTCTGAGTTCAGTTCTTGCCCCTGAGACTTTTAAACAGAACCACTGGAAAAATCCAACATAAAGAAAAAATCCAAAACCAATATCAATCTATTGCTTTTTATCCTTATAGCTCCTGTTTACTAGGCTAATACTAGTACTACGTAAATCATATCTCTAATTCATACAATCAAGTTGAGAGGCAGCAATCATCATTTTAATAAATAACGATGTAGGGGATTGACGAGATCACGTTTCTTGCCCAGTGCCATACAGCTCTGAAGTAGTAAGCCTTGAACCTAGCAATGTCTCACTTCAAAATCCCACTCAATTCTATTAAATCATACTGTTTCTCTACTCCTTGATAACCACTACATGTCCCTTTTTGCTGTGGGTGGAACCCTACTCTAGTTTCTGATCTTAGACATCCCATTCCACTCTGAGTTGGCTACTCCCTTGGTTATAACCACCAGTACCTCTGGGAAAATGACATCCCCAGTCTCAGTATTATTTCCATGGGACTCACAGTGGCCAGGCCAATAGCGTCCTCTCAGGGTCACGAGTATTAGTCATTGTTACTATTGTGTTCCTCCCTTTTTCCACCTTTTCAGTTTAACTGTTTATGTTAACTAGAAGATCTATGAATTTTAGACAATCTAGTACAGAGGTAAAAATTTGCCCTTCCTGCCTAAGGAGAAAAGCTGGAAAAATGACTTTAAAATCAAACTGCTGTTTAGAATAACAGAACAAATAAAACAACAAAAATGATGGATTATGGAACAGTTAAAGTCTAATATGATAAATGTGTGGGAATACCTGGTTTTGGTAAGAGAGGAATACCTGGTGTTGGTAAGAACATTTAATTGCGAGAACTAACCTGCTGATGGAAAGCTGAAGAAAGAAACTAAGAGACAAATTACGTATCCTTTACCACCTCCTTACTGCTTCATACAGCAACTATAAGACAAAGGTTTTATAAAGGGGTCCTTTTATTTTATTTATTTATTTTAAAGATTTTATATTTTTTATTTACTTGACAGTCAGAGATCACAAGTAGGCAGAGAGGCAGGCAGAGAGAAAGGAGGAAGCAGGCTCCCCGAGAAGCAGAGAGCCTGATGCGGGGCTCGATCCCAGGACCCTGGGATCATGACCTGAGCCTAAGGCAGAGGCTTTAACCCACTGAGTCACCCAGGTACCTCTAAAGGGGTCCTTTTAATTGTCATTTGTTTTTGAAGGACTATCTCCTCTCCATTGCTACTATTTTGGAAAGAAAGTAAAAAGTTAAGTATCTACACACTAAGGAAGTAAATTGACAGTACAGATTCAACTATTTATTCACTGGCATAATAGAAAGACAGGAAATACATGTTGAATAAAGTTCTATAAATAGAAAATAAATTGAAACTGGATCTTAAAAAAACAGTCCACTCTAGGTTACCCTATTAATTGCTCTCTTTGTAATGTAAAATAGATCCTTAACCATCCCATATACCCTCAACTACTGAGTCTCAACACTAGTGAAGAGAAATATTCAAGGTACCTGATTAAAGTAAAAATTCTGCATCCATTATATCCTTAGCTTATTTCTTTATCCTTCAGGAAAAGATTTTTTTTTTTTAACCAGAAATTATCAAACAAGCTAACAGATGGCAAGAGCATTGAATCAAGTCTAATTTGGGTTGAATTCAAATTTGATTATCTGGAGACATGAAAGCAATTTACCCATATTAGCATCAAATGCTTAATACTGATAAAAATGTTATGGAAGTGTGATCCAATAGAAAGCTTCCTGGACTGGGAATGAAAAGAGCATCCCATCCCACCCCACTCTAGCTAACTAGTTATAAAACTCTGGCAAAGTCCCAGATTCCTTCCACCTCAGGATCCTTTATCTGTCCAGTGGGATGACAATAACTAGTCCTCCTTTCTATGAGATACTGAGGATAAAATAGAATCTTTAAAAAAAAATTCTCCTTTACTGGGTGTGAAGATAGAATGATGGACCCACAAGACATCCACATCCATATCCCTAGAACCTGTGAAAAATACTACCTTCTATAGCAAAAGAGGCTTTGCAGATGTGATTAAATTAGAATCTCAAAAGAGATTACCCAGGATTATCTGGGTGGGCTCAATGTAATATTATTAAAAATAATAATTTTTAAGGGCTCTTAAAAGTGAAGAAGGAGGTATGAGGATCAGAATCCGAGTGCTGTGAAAACAAAGACCTGACCAACAAGGCTGACTTTGAAGATGGAAATGAGTCATAAGGTAAGGGCTGTGGGCAACCTCTAGAAGCTGGAAAAGGTAAGCAAAAGAATTCTCCCTTAGAGCCTTCAGAAGGAATGCAGCTCTGCCAAAAGTTTGATTCTAGCCCACTGAGACTAATTTCAGATTTCTGATCTCCAGATATGTAAGACAGTAAATCTATGCTGCTTTAAACAACTAAGTCTGCTGTAATTTCTTACAACAGCAGTAGGAGACTAATACACTGGGTTCGATCTCAACTTTGATACCTACCCTGGCTTCATGTCCTTAAACCAGTCATTTATGTTCCTGAATGTTAGCTTCCTTATCTGTAAAATGGGGATTAAAATTAGCAACTATACGTTGTTATAGATATCAAATAGGATAAGTGCTGAGTGCTACTGGGTAAGTGATTTTTTTTTTAGTTTTTGTTTGTTTGTTTACCACTTATACTACACTAGAGCAATAAATTGCAATCATTTTTATAAAACCTACAGGCAACTCATAGTTTTCTGCATTCAAAATTCCAGCTATATATTTTTTTAAAATCATTTTAATAAAACCTACAGGCAACTCATAGTTTTCTGCATTCAAAATTCCAGCTATATATTTTTTTCAATATATTACCAATAAATCTATTCCAGCTAAATTTATTGGTAATATATTGATGTGGTAGTCATAAGCTTGTTCCCATGGACTGCAAGGCTGAAGTTCTTTTAGATCTCAAAGTTCCCAAAGGGAAGAAGCAATATGTGTGTAATTTATTTTAAACCCAGTTTCTATATCCAGTGTAAAGTCAATACTCTATATTGATTTCATCCTTAGGTTATTTCTTTATCCCTCGGAAAAGGTGACTTTTATACCAGAAAACCGTTTTTTAGTATTTAAAACTTAAAGACAGGAAAATTTAAGATAGGAAGACAGATCACTCTAGTCCCACCTCCTTATTTTACTACTAACAAAAGAGTAATTCACAAGGAAGTTAAATGATTTGGTTCATCATCAATATGCAGCCAGTTCACGTCAGAGATGCATTACCTCTTGGGTTTTCTACCTCCTAATCTGTGCTATTTTGTTAGAGTAGGGATCAGCAACACGGCCCATGGCTCACATTTAGACAACTAACTGTCTTTTTGTAAATAAAGTTTTACTGGACACAGGAACACCCATCATTTGCATATTGTCTACAACTGCTTTCCTGCTACAAAGGCACAACTGAATAGGTGCACAGACTGACCTACAAAGCTTAACCTATTTATGATCTTGCCCATATACAGAAAGTTTGCTGACCCCAGTGTTACAGTGCACTGCCTCTTCAGGCATGGAAGCTTAATTTATCTCATAAAATGTTTCAGAACAACACATATTTAAATGATGTTTCAGCAAAGTTTTGAGAATGTTACACAAATCAAGGAATACTATGGCTTAAGGTAGCATACAACATTAAATTCAGATGAAATTCTATACAGGGAAGGTTCTATGGCTCCACAAAGACATCACAGGGGTGCAGGGTGTCTGGGTGGCTCAGTGGGTTAAAGCCTCTGCCTTCAGCTCAGGTCGAGATCTCAGGGTCCTGAGATTGAGCCCCACATCGAGCCCCACATCGGGCTCTCTACTCAGCAGGGAGCCTGCTTCCCTTCCTCTCTCTGCCTGCCTCTCTGCCTACTTGTGATCTGTCTGTCAAATAAATAAATAAAATCTTAAAAAAAAAAAAAAGACATCACAGGTGTGAGTTCAATTTTGGCTAAATGATGTTGACTTAGTAACAGCAAAATTACTATCTCAGCATATAAATACTAGGCAAAATAATATAATGACTTACTATCCCTGTGACCATTATTCAATAGGAACTACTATAAACATGTTCGATCAGAATTCATATTAAAAATTAATAATCATTAAAAATAATATAAAACACTTTGTTTCCTTCATAAAGCATTTCTTCATTAATATAGAGTACCTCATCTTGGCAAGATTATACACCTTTTACAAGACTCATACTTTTTTTTAAATGAGCGTTAAAAATTTTTTTTTAATTTTATTTTTAGAGAGAGTGAGTGCACATGCATGCGAGGCAGGGGTGGGGGTGGGAAGAGGGAGAGGGAGAGAGAGAATCCTAAGCAGGCTCCACACTTAGCACAGAGCCCAATGAGGGGCTCAATCTCACAACCCTGAGATCATTACCTAAGCCAAAATCAAGAGTCGGATGCTCAACCAACCAAGCTACCCAGATGCCCCAAGACTCATATTTTTTATAATCAAGTATGGGGAAAGGAGCTAGTAATTATTGGGTGTGAAAAACTGGTAGGAACTAAAATATATAACCACTGAACTTAAAAAATAAAGAATTCTCTTCCATTTTCATAGCTGCAGAAATAGACTCGGAAAGTGAGCAACCCTTCAACTTTATACTGTAAGAGGCATTGGGTAGCTGAGCTGGGACTTTATGTCAGGCTTCTCAGTCTCTAAAATTCTCCTTTTGTTACTTTTCCTACATTTTAAAACATTTTCAGATTCAATGATTTCTTTTGCATATTTCATATAGAACTGGTGTGTCTCAGCTGACTACATGTTCAAGAATGTTGGATGCAAAGCTCTTTCTGAGAAAATTAAAAATTGGCCTGCCTTCAGGTACTTTCCATGGGGAAGTGGAGTAGCCCTAAATTTGGACAAAAAGATATATCAGGCTCCTAACATTTTTTATAAATGTCAGTTTTGCCATTTATACAATTCTGTCACCTAAAGTATGTGGATTTTCCCTGGACTCAATAGTATAGAATACATTCATATCCAAGACTCATGAGAGAATTTGATTAAAAGTTGATTAAATCTGGTTTATTCTAAAAGTCTGCTTGCTGTTATTTGACAGAAACCAAACAAGGGATATTTTAGTTACCTGCTCTCTTCAATAAACTCTAAATTTGTGTGTAGATCATCAAACAAACCAGGGCAATGTTATCCCAAAAGTCCTGTGAAAAGGTCGTCAATGAATTCAAATTTAATGTTACACATTTGACTTTTATCAAAAATAATATGAGCAACATCTAATCAGAGAACATTTCTACCTCTTTCACAAAATCTTAGACTGAGTTGAGTTGTCCCAATGTCCCATCATGTAATATCTCCTTGAGTTTAGTGATAGCAAAAATAATTTTTTTCATTGATCAGCCATGAGAAACTTTTTAAAGGAACCACATAAACTTGAGTCTGGGGTGGAGGAGGAATTCATTTGATGCTTAAAGGAAGTTGTGAGATCACAATTCCCTATGCTGAATGCATTTCCAAAGTAGTACATTTGCAGACAGAAAAAACTGAAATCCAGTTAACTGGAGCCCTTCATTAAATGGAATGATGTTCTAGCCACTGCTTTTGAGAGAAAGAAATAACAAGATATGCAAAAATTGGACCAGAGGATACAAGATAAAATTAGAAATAATCCTGGCCCCCAAAGGAATTAGCCTAGTAGGGGAGTTAAAATATACAAAATGACAAAACAAAAAGAGCACCCTAAGATTTACTGTTAGAGATCTGGGAGTTTAAGAAGTCAAACACTGCTTCCAACAGAAAGAATAAAGAAAATTTTTATAAATGGGCAGCATAAACCTAGGCTTAAAGGATGAAGAGGATTTATTTTCCTTTCTTCTTAAAGGCATTATCTACAGCAATAAAATCCACCAATTTAAAATGTG
The DNA here is from genome assembly GCF_009829155.1 of Mustela erminea. Lineage (NCBI taxonomy): Eukaryota > Metazoa > Chordata > Mammalia > Carnivora > Mustelidae > Mustela > Mustela erminea. The sequence goes on from NC_045618.1 coordinate 29,734,423, forward strand.
GAGTATGATCATTTTTGTTAATTGCATACAATTTTGTGACCACTACAACAAGAAAGACACAGACCAATTCCCTCACTCAAAAAAGTTCCCTGTCCCACTTTGCACTCGATCTTCTCCCCCCCAACTCCTGGCCCCCAAAACTTGCTTTCAGTCACTTATAGATATTCCTTTTCTAGAATTTCACATAAATGGAATCATATAGCACATGCTACAGTTGACACTTGAGCAACATAGAGGTTAGGGGAGGCGACCCGCCATGCAGTCAAAAAATCTGCATATGACTTTGGACTCCCTGAAACTTGAGTACTAACAGCTTACTACTGACCAGAAGTCTTATCAATAACATAAAAGCAGAAATTTTGTACGTTATATACATTACATACTATAGTCTTCTTACAAAGCTAGAGAAAAGGTTATTAAGAAAATCATAAGGAAAAGAAAATATATTTACAGTACTATACTGTGTATATTATAAAAATCTGCTTAGAAGTGGACCTGTGCAGTTCAATCCTGTGTTGTCCAAGGGTCAGCCTTGTATTGATGTTTGACCTCTCTCACTCAGCACATTGTTTTTGAGATTTATTCAAGTTGTTTTGTATATTTCTATTTTGTTCCTTTTTAATGCAAGTAGGATTCCATCGAATGGATATAAGACAATTTGTTTATTCACTCACCAGTATTTATCTATTATGAATAATACTGTTACAAACATTTGAACACATTTTTGGGTGAGCATGTGTTTCCATTTTGCTTGGGTTAATACCTTAACGTGGAATTGCTAGGTCAAATTGTGAGTGTATTTTTAACTTCATATGGTATTGCCATACATTTTTAAAAGATAGTTACACCAATCTGCATTCCCACTAGCAATATATGAGAGTTCCAACTGGAACCTCCTCAAAATTTGGCATTATTGACCTTTTTCTACTAAACATGCATTTATCAGACAAGTGATGAGGATCTCTCCATAGGCTTAATAATCACTCACATATCTATGGTTAAGTGTATGTTCCCATCATTGGTTCATTTTAAATTGAGTTGTCTGGGCGCCTGGGTGGCTCAGTGGGTTAAGCTGCTGCCTTCGGCTTGGGTCGTGATCTCAGGGTCCTGGGATCGAGTCCCGCATCGGGCTTTCTGTTCAACGGGGAGCCTGCTTCCCTCTCTCTCTCTGCCTGCCTCTCTGTCTACTGTGATCTCTGTCTGTCAAATAAACAAATAAAATCTTTAAAAATAAATAAATAAATAAATAAATAAATTGAGTTGTCTTGAGTTGTAAAAGTTCTTTATAAGTCCTTTATCAAATATATGTTTTACAAAAATTTTCTTGTAGTCTTTGGTTTGCCTTTTTAAGCATCTTACAAAAGCAAGTTTCTAATTCTGATAAAGTACATTTTATCAATATTTTCCTTTAGTTTATACTTTTGATGTTCTTTTAAAGAAACCTTTGCCTAACCCGTGTTACACAGATTTTTTTCCTATGGTTTCCTCAAGAAGTTAATTAGCTTTAACTTTTACATTTAGTTTTATGATTTAAGTCCAATTGTAAGTGCTGTTTAAGGTTAAGGTTCATTTTAGCCCATACAAACTGTCCACTTGTTTTGGCACTATCTCTTGAAAAGATTCTTCTCCATTGCATTAACCTGACAGCAATTTACCATATGTGTGTGGATCTATTTCTGGATTCTTATTCTGTTCCATTGATCTATGCCCATCATTTTGTCAGTATCAGACTGTCTTGATGACTATAGCATTATAGTAAATCTTCAAATCAAGTAGTTTGCCTTCCAGCTTTATACGTTATCAAAATTGTTTTAGCTATTTTAGATCCTTATGTATCTCTATAAATTTTAAAGCCACCTTGTCAATATCTTCAAAAAAGCCTACTGGAATCTGACTAAAATTACAATGAATTTGTAAGTCTATTTGGGGAGGACTGCCATCTTAACAATATTTAGTATTCTGATTCAACACAGTATATTGTTTTATTTATTTAGATCTTTAGTTTCCCAATGCAATATTTTACACTTTTTGGTACAGAGGTCTTTAATATCTTTTGTTAAGTTTATCCTAAATATTTTGTTTCCTTAAATGGGATTGTTTTTAAATTTTTATTTTCTAATTGTGTACTGCTGGCACATGGAAATTGATTTTTATATATTAACTATGTGTACTGCAATTTTACTAAATTTATTTACTTTTAAAAAAGTAATTTAGGTTTTCTCCACATATGATAATAAGGTTACTATGCCTTTAATTAATTTATTTTTTATTTTATTATTTATTTTTTGCCTTATTGCACTGCTAAGATTTCTAGAAAATCATTATGAAAGTGGTGACATTGGACATCTTTGCCTTATTCTTGATCTTAAGTAGAAAGAATTGGGGCCATTCACCATCAAATATAAAGCTCATCTGTAAGGGTTTTTTTGTTTGTTTTATTGTTGTTTTGTGTAGATAACTCCAATCAGGTTGAGGAAATTTTCTTACAATACTACTTTGCAGACACTTTTATCCCAAAAAGGTACTGAAATTTGTCAAATGTTCTCTCTGCATTTATTGAAATGTTATTCTTTTTTTTCTATATTCTTTAAAAACAATTTTTTAAAAATTTATTTGAGACAGCAAGAGAGCACAAATCGGAGGAGGGTCAGAGAAAGAGGGAGAAGCAGACTCTCTGCTGAGCAGGGAAGCCAGATGTGAGGCTCCATCCCAGGACACTGAGATCACAACCTGAACTGAAGGCAGATGCTTAACTGACTGAGCCACCCAGGTGCCCCTTTTTCCTATATTCCATTAAAATGATGAATCATGCTGATGGACTGTCAGATGTTAAACCAACCTTACATTCCTAGGATAAATGTATTACCCATTTTTTAAAAATGTAGGATTCAATTAGCTAGTATTTTGTAAGGAATTATGCATTTATTTTCCTAAGGAATATAGTTCCCTTTTCTTGTATTCTTTTGGTTTTGGAATCAGATAATACTGTACTCATAAAATGTATAGGAAAAGTATTTCTTCCTTATCTATATTCTGAAATAGTTTTATAACATTAGTTTTTTTTTTTTTTCTTAAAATATTTGATAGAATTCACCAGTAAAGCCATCTAGGCCTGGGAGATTTTAAATCATTCATTACATTTAAAAAAATTACTATATAAGTAGTTCCAAGCTTTCTATTTCATTTTGGACCAGTTTTAGAGATCTAGGTCTTTCAAGGAATTTGCCCATTACAGATAGATTGTCAAATTTACTGCATGAAGCTCCTTAGAATATTCCCTTATTATCCTTTTTACTGTCAGAAGTGTCTGGCATCATGTCCCTTCTTTTATTCCCAATATTGCTAACTTGGGTCTTCTCTCATGAATTATACCCCCCCCCCCCGACCAAAAGTACCAGGTATGGGTTTCACTGGTTTTTCCTTTACTTTTTTTTTTCCAATTTAATTGATTTCTGCTATCAATTCCTTGTTTTTGTTTTGTTCCACTTAAAATACTTCTCCTTTTTTTTTAAGTTAAGTTGGGGGTCTGGCAAACTTGTTCTAAGAAGGGCCAGGTAATAAAGACCATTATAATATGAAAGCAGCCATAGACAACATGTAAACAAATAAGCATGACTGTGTGCCCGCACCTGAAAAACATTATTTAGAAAAGCAAACGAGCAGTTGGATTTGGCCCACAGGACATAGCTTGCTGCCCTCCGGCTTAGATTTTTGAATTGATGAAATCTAGTTTATTGATTTCTTTAAAAATATATTACACTTTCTGTGTCAAATATAAGAAATCTTCAACAAACCCAAGATCACTAAAATGTTCCCTTATGCTTTATATTTTTAGTTTTTATATTTAGACTTATGATCCACTTTGAGTTAATAGTTTTACATAGTGTAAGGTAGGAGTTGAGGGTTTTTTTTTTTTTTTTTCCTTTGTGCATAGCCCTCCAGTTGTTCTAGAAACAATTTGTTGAAAAGCTTATTCTGTGCCTATTGAACAGCCTTGGAATTTTTGTTTTTTAAGAAAATGAATTAAATATATAGGGGTGGGTTTATTTCTGCAGCCTCTGTTCTTTTCCACTTGTTTCCCTTTATACTGTTTCACACCATCTCAATTATTGTAGGCTATATTAAGTGTGGAAATCAGGCAGTATAAGTCCTCCTGTTCTTCTTTTGCAATGTTATTTTGGTTCCTCAAGTCCCACTACATTTCAATATAAATTTTAGATCAGCTTGTCAAATAGACCATCAATCTCTGACCTTTCTTCTTGTGTGATATAGGCATTTAAAGCTATTCATTTCCATCTAAACACTTCATTGGCTGCATCCCACAAATTCATATTTGTCGTATTTTAATTATCAGTTTAAAATACTTTAAAATTTCTATTGTAATTTCTTCTTTGACTCAGTACTCATTTATGTGTTCTTCTGATTCTGATTGTTATTTGTTTCTAATTAAATTTCATTGTGGTCAGATAACTCTGTAATTCCAACCTTTCTAAATACATGGTTTGGTTTTTGGTGCAGATGTAATTTACTTCGGTAAACATACCAGATGCACCTGAAACAGTGCATTGCCACTAGTTGGTATACTGTTCTATGAAAGCAATTAAGACTAGGTGGTTGACAGTATTCATCATATAATCTATGTGTCTGCTGGATTTCTTCTTTTGCCTAGTTCCATCAATAGATGAGAAGTTGGTGTTAAAATCAACTATGATTGTAAAATTGTCTATTTTGCCCTATAATTCTGTTGATTTTTCATGTATTTTGAAGCCCTGCTACTGAGTACATACATATTTATGTTTGTTTTATATTGTTATTGAATTCCAGTGTAATTTTCTCTTTGGATTTTAGCTATTATATTTTGCATTATTTTTTTTTCTTTTCAGCATAACAGAATTCATTGTTTTAGCACCACACCCAGCATTATTTTTAATAGCAGTTGTCCCTAGGAATTATATATCCATGCTTTCATAGCTTACTTACAGTTAATAATGGATTATTTCTCATAAACTATAGACTATTTGCAATCTTATAGGCCTCTACATATCATAGACCCTGTAAGACAATGTTGTAATTTTAGCTTTCAATGGTTACAGTCTATAAAGAAATTAAAAGTTAAAAAAAAACCCAAACTAGTCTTTTATTTTGCCCAGATATTTAGAATGTCTGATATTCTTTCCTTTAATGATTATTCATATTTCCATCTAAAACCATTTATCTTCAGCCTGAAGAACTTCTTTCACCATTTCTTATGGTGTAGGTTTCTTGGTAAAAATTCTCTTTATCTAAAAATATATTTTGCCTTCATTCTTTTTTTAATTGAAATAAAATTAACATAACGTTATATTAATTTCAATATACAATGAAGCAGGGGCACTTGGGTGGCTCAGTCGTTTAGCGTCTGCCTTCGGCTCAGGTCATGATCCCAGGTCCTGGGATAGAGCCCCACATAGAGCTCCCTGCTCAGTAGTAAGCCTGCTTCTCCCTCTCCCTCTCCCACTCCCCCTGCTTGTATTCCTTCTCTGTCTCTGTCAATAAATAAATAAAATCTTTAAAAAATATATATGATGTAACAATCTGATATTTGTATACCTGCAAAATGATGACAATGGTAAGTCCAGCCTTCACTACTGATTAATATATTTGCTGGATACAGAATTCTAGATTGACAAGTTTCTTTCAGCACTTTAAAGACGCTTTTGTACTCTCTTCTGTCCTCAGTGGTTTCTGATGAGAAGTCAATTATTAAATACCATCTAATGGATCTTTGAGCCTTTTTTCATTTTCTCCCTAATCTTTTTTCTCCCTGCTTTTATCCTGGATAATTAATGTTGATCTGTTTGAGATTACCTACTTTTTCTTCTTAGGTTCAATCACCTTTTAAGTCCATCCAGTGAATTTTTCATTTCAAAAGTGTGTTTTTCAGTTCTAGAACTTCAATCTGATCTTTTTGTTTTTTCTATTCTCTGCCAAGATTTTCCATTTCTCTGCTGAGATTTTCATGCACTGAAAACCTGTTTTCTTTTACTTCACTGATAATAGTTATAATAGCTGGTTTAAAATCCTTATATGTAAATTCCAACACCTGGTTCATTTTCAAGGTGATCTGATTGAGAATGTGTTCTATTTTCTTGGTTCTTTGCATATCAAGCTAATTTGGGATTGTGTCTTGAGTTGTGGAGAATCTGGATTCTGTTATTTTTATTTAATGAGCATTGTTTCCTTTGTTTTAGTAGTTCATTTTCTTAACTAATCTCTGAGTGTAAACTTTTTTCTTGTGCAGATCTTTTGTTTTTAGTTAGGCTGATCTGAGTCTATTTTGGGCACAGATGATTCAAAGGTGAGTCATAGTATAGGCAGGACAAAAATTCAGAAATCTCCTGTCTGACTCCTTCCCTTGCAAGCTATACTCTCTTAGGCATTCCAAGTTTCTTAGTTTCTCATTTGTGGTCTACCAGACCAGAAGGCAATAAATTTTTCTGTGTTGGCAGCACTGCCACCCATTTCACCCATTTCTGTACATTTCAATGTACAGATTGCATTTAATCCCTGGCTGAACGGGACTTATTTGAATACTCCTCATTTCCCTCCTCCAAGTGAGTATGAGTTATTTCTGGGACTGGTACAAACAAAGAAATGAAGGGTATTCTAAGCTATTCAAGGAAAGGTTGTAAAGGTAAGAAAGCAAATAGTGAGACACAGAGAGGTGGGAAATAATGCTATAATATTAAGTTAGGATTAAATTATGTAAATTATTGAATGCTAGCTGGGCCTAAGAGTATGGCTGATAAAATAGACATTTTAAATGGAAGGATAATAATCATATCTATACTCTAGATTAAGATTAATATATCTGTGCTAGTAAAACGAACTACAATATGGAGAATGAACGGAAGTAGGGAGATTAGTTAAGAGGCAATTCTAGTAGTTCAAGTAGATGGTAATGAGATCTTAACTAAACTAGTGGCAGATGATATAAAAAGTTTGGAAATGAGATGATCTAGTAAATGACTGATGATCCTAAAATTCTTCAATAGTCAGAATTATCACAAAAAGATTAAATTTTACTGTTAACAGGCAGGAAGTATAGCTTTTCTTATTTATTTATTAGAGAGGACCACAAGGGAAGCAAATCATTGTAACATTACTTCTCTAGACATATGATCCTGGTTCATCTGGTGAATGAAATAGTTATAAACTAGTTTTATGCACTCTGGTGTCAGATATCATATAGTAGGCATCCTTTAAGCAGGATATACACATATTTCATTTCACTGGAAATGAAAATCAACCTTATTTCTTAAAACTACTTCCTAGTAGGGTGTAAAGCTGCCATTAGTGCAAGCTCAGTCACAGTACTTTCTATGTTAAAATTTCATCAACACTTTTAAACCACAAGAGTCTGGACTGAGGACTGAAAAAAGACTAAAATATCTACTTGATTGAGAGACTGTAAAAACCATAAAACTCCACCTACATTAATACATAAAAGCACCTAAAAAGTACTCTTCATCTTTAGAGGTACCTGGCTGTCTCAGTTGGAAGAACATTTAATCTTGATCTCAGGGTTGTGAGTTGTGAGTTGGGTGTAGAGATTACTAAAAAAAAAATTCAAAAAACAAAACCAAAAAGTACTCTTCATCTTCAAAGCACTTTACCCTCATTACTAATTTATTAATTAATATTAATTAATAATTAAGACTCTGAATTCAGTAGATCTACTATTTTATACTATAAATTTATATAGTAAAATTCACTTATAAATAAGCAATACTATAATGTTATTATAATTGTTAATTTTCTTTTTGACTATATACAAATATTTTTCTTATATATTGAGAGTAGAGTGTGGACATCAACATTCCTTACCTCTTCCACAAAAGAATAAACATAAAAGATTAAAATTTATAGATGTTAGCAACTTAAGCATGACAAAAGCAAAATATAACTGGACTTCTGTTTTTCCAAAGGGCAGTGGGAAGAAGAAAATGTGGCCAAGGTTCACTAGTAGGAAAAAGTGTAAAAGTAGTGTTCTTTGGTGAAAAGAAAAAGCAGTTGAAATTCTTCATGAGAAATCCAATAAAGATGATGGAGATCTTGGTAAAATTTATTTTGTTTTAGAGAGCTGATTAACAAAAATGTACTAAGTATTCACATTTTTTTTATTTGAAATTACAACATTTACACAGCAGCTTCAAGATAGCAGGACAAATGTAATCTCCTTAAAAACCGACAATTTGGGGGGCACCTGGAGGGCTGGCTAAGTTGGTTAAGCCACTGCCTTCAGCTTAGGTCATGATCCTGGAGTCCTGGGATTGAGTCTCTCACTAGGCTCCCAGCTCCGTGGAGAGTCTGCTTCTCCCTCTGACCTTCTCCCTTCTCATGCTCTCTCTCACTCTCTCTTTCTCTCAAATAAATAAATAAATAAATAAAAACCCACTACAATCCTGTTACTTATTACCACTTAGAATACAGCACTTGTATAGGGAATACTTCCCATTTATTAATGTATGTTAGTATGGATAGGTATAGGAGAAATTTACCTGAAACTCAGCAAAAATAATTATAGTATGCTACCTCACTAAACTTCACAGAAATTCAAATTAAAACAATTGAGGAACCAGTTAATCATCTATCAAATTGCTCTAAAATAGCAATGGAAAGAATATGCCCAGGCCTAGCTATTGGCTAGGTGATGCGGTATTTTACACAGCATCAAGAGAAGTACAAGAAAAAGTACAAGCTTTCTCAATTGTGATGAGGCACATATAAAACATCCCCCAAACACACAAAGAAACAAAAGAAATACATCACATTAAAAACTTTCATGTCTTTTGATCTTATAATTAATTTCTAACAATTTACCTTAATGGAAAGCAATGATACAGTCAATGATTAACTTCTACGCAGAAAAAATTTTCACTGGATGTTCATTTCAGTGTTATTTATAATAGGGAAATGAGAGACGAAATAAACATTCCACTGGTAACTTAAGACAGTATAGCAACATGGAAGTCATTGAAATGGAGAGGTTATTTAATGACATTGAAATGTGTTCCTAAGACAAATCAAGAAGCAGAGCCTTAATTACAGAGAATAAACTAATGATTACCAGGAGGGGGAGGGGGATGGGTGAAACAGGCGATCGGTATTAAGGAGTACACCTGTGATGAGTACTGGGTGATATATGGAAGTGCTGAATCACCACATTATACACCTGAAACTAATGTAACACTGTAATGTTAACTGTAATTAAAATGAAAAATTTAAAAGAAAAATGTTTGTAAAATATAAATAAGTTTAAAAAGAAAAACTACATATAGAATCTTAGTTTTGCTAAAAATAATGCATATATAAACTTAATTTAAAAATTGAAAGACTAGTAAATAACAAAATGTTAAATGAAAATATATGTATTACAAATTTCCTACTACAGCCACATTTCATCCAGCATTATCTTCATAATAAAATTACATTTAGTTACTAAAAAAATAGCCACATATGCCCTTTACCCACACACAATGCACTCTAGATATTCTATCCCTGATGGTATACATAAACCTTCTGCTTCTGTCATTGCAGTTCTGAATGAGTCCCTCAATGATCATTCTGAATATCTATCACATGGTCAGTCACCTGAGAGTGAATACATCAAATTGTTACGAGTCTGGGGACCAAAAAGACTGCCCTCTACTGCAGACTAATACTAAAAGAGGAGTATGTGTGTCCTAGGCAAGATTTGTTCTCTAGGGGTGAGAAGCTAGTGCATTAACCAGGTTTTATATTAAATGTCTTCATCATTTGCAAGCAGCCAGATGGTTGGTAATATGTGTAGATATTTTGAAACATAGGCTGGCTGATTTCAATTAGCTTTGAAGTGAGACAAATGATATTGAGGATCTATATTGCTAAGCCCAGGGGTACTAAGAGAATATTTTCTTACAGATGAATACCCCATCAGCTAGCGCTTCTGATTATATAATACAGCTAATAGGTTATCCTGGAATGCATCTGCTATTGGAAAGAATCTCTGTTATGAAGCACCTAACTGGGCAAACATTTTATGGCCAAGATTAGGAAACCAAGTAATGTGAGTGAGGAAAAGGAAACTTAAAAAAAAAAAAAAGCAAGGAAACAATATAGTCTATATGTTTGTGTTTCAGAAGGCACTAAGTTTTGTAAGGGATTTTGGCAGCAAATAAAAATACTTCTATGGTAAACTGCAGTCATTTGGGGCCAAATTAAAGACTCTGCCTGAAAAAATTAGCAGCTGAACAAGTGTTGGCTTTTTTCAGGCTTAGCAGGCAATGCCAATTTTATGTCATGTTCCTCAAGGTACCAGCTGTGTTGTTCCTAATGATTCTCCTCTATACTGACAGAAAGGACACAGATGAGTCCTTGAATATGTCACTATTTGGGCATATCTTGACCTCAAAAATTCAGGTAAATCAGGATACATGAGTTATTAACTCTGTTATTCAAAATAAAGTTGAGAATCTAAAACTTAATTTCTTTTCTGAACCACAGAGATTCTAACAGACACTCAGAAAAGTGATTTGGCTCTAAGTCTACTGAAGAAATCAAATGAATTATTTTTTAAAAAACAGGAAGTCAAACAGAAATATAAAAAACTTGAAAAACCTAATTTAGCCCCAAATTTTCTTCATAGACAACAATCCACACATTTTTTTGTCTCCTTACCATTACAATGGTAATAAAATACCTGATGCTAAGAAAATTAAATAGTTTTAATGTTTGTTTCATTCCATTCAGTGACTGGAATGCTTACTTTTTACTAAATGCCTCCTACCTTGTAGATACTCAGTGCTTCATATATATTACTGCTAATCATTATCCCAAAACCTTATATAGGTATTTTCATTTTACAGAATAATGAGTTGAGAACCAAAGAAATTCAGTAACCTGGCCAAGATCATACAGTTCAAGTCCTACTTTATAACCCATGCTTCTTCCACATCACCACAGTTAAATGGAAAGGTTTCCGTTAGTCAAGTACTGTCAGTGATTCATTGCTCTTGCACACAAAAGCAGTGAAAGACTCCTCTGGGGCACACCACTACAGCTCTGAAACAAATGAAGTTTCCACTAATAACAGGTGAGTCTTCCAGACGCAATCTTGTCGCTGAATAAATAAGCATTATGAAAGAGTTCGAACTCGCAAAATAAAGGGCAAACAGCTAATCTTATAGGCAAAAAGGCAAACACAGAATAAGGAAACAGGAACCACAGGTAATAAGAACAATTATTTAAACTCTTACTACTCAAAATGTGGTCCACTAACCAGCAGCATTGTTATCACCTATGAGCTTGTTAGAAATGCAATCCTGACTTCAGATCTACTGAATCTGAATCAGTTTTTTAAAAGATTAGGATATCATGAAAGCTTGAGAAAGAATGATTTCAGTTATAATTAAGCCAGTACTAACTAAATGATGTCCAAAACTAGTTTAAAGAGGTAGAAATTAGACTACAGCCAACGATGCCTCCAGGAAAAACAGATATTTTAATCCATTTCCATTATTTGATTAATTCTGTAAATTGTAAACAGTAGCTTTTGCTTTGCTTACTAGGAGCATTTTGTTTTAATTTTGAAGTCATTATTCCATTCTTTTAATCCTACCTGGTAAGATATTGTTTCATCTTTCACCTTTCACCCACTCACTCATTCTTAGCTAACATCCAACTCTCAATAGAAAAGAGATGATGGACTCCGAAAAACAAACTGAAGGTTTGGGAGGGGGTGGGGGTAAGGGAATGGGTGAGCCTGGTGGTGTGTATTAAGGAGGAAGTGTATTGCATGGAGCACTGGGTGTTATACGAAAACAATGAATCATGGCACTGCATCAAAAACTAATGATATATTGTATGGTGACTAACATGACACTATAAAAAAAAAAGAAGACGAAAAGCAACAGCACATGCCTAGTCAGAGTTTTACCTTAGAGTAAAATTTAAGCAGGGCCAAAGGGCCAAGATACGATCTACTAGGATGAAATGCATTTATAAGCAAGAGCTGTCTTCACCCAAATCCAAGGGTTTCCTTATGATTTAACTGTAGTAGCAAGTAAGCTGGATATTACCCCACAAAGTGCAATTTTCTGTATCAACAGTGAACTCTTAACACTGTGGCTAAAGGAAAGGATATATGGATCCTTTTGTCAAGACAAAAGATCTTGTAAAAATTTCTTCTCTTACATAGCTAGACACCACCTAAACCATTAATACTAGTGGGATGAGTGGTAATGCATTTGATCATAAAGAGAATACTTAATTAAATCCATTAAGTAATTGACGATAAAATAAAATTATTACCACTGTCCTGCTACATAAGCTAAAGCATGAAATTACTGATAAATTCCTCTCCTCACTGAAAATAGCTTGCCAGATAGTTAAACAGCTGGAAATATCTGACCAGATGACAATGAGTTAATTTTAAAGGGAAAACAATAGCCTCATTTAACTGATTTTTTAAAAAACTTATTATATATATTTGTTAGGCTTAAAATGTACTTATATGGAACAGCAATAACGATTGTCTCTATCCCTCTAGATAGATTTTCAAGGAATTTCCTCTTAAACTAATTTTAGTCCTTTTCTTATTTTTTTGTCAGGGTTATTATGCTTTATCACTTATAATAATAAAAAATCTGAGTCAAAATTCTCAAAAAGTTTAAAGAATAGGTAGCATCTTTTTTTCTACTTTAAGAAAAAGAAATTCAGGTGGAAACACCAAGACACTGTTTTTTGATTGCAGATTCTTTTACTTTATAATCTTATAAACCTAACATTCTTCCATTCTATAACAAAAAGGACTGAAAAAAAGGTTGGTATCACCAGGCTAATACCACGATGTAGGAAAAGATTAGTGATATAGTTCAATGTTCATATTATAATAAAATGTTAACTGTCTGTTTTTACTGATGGGGCCTTCCCCCTTTCTCATTTTCTCCTTCAACATGATTGTTGACCTTGCTTAGAAGAGGACTGATTTGTCTCTTGACTTATCGGATGGTTAAAGTCTCCCTAATTTGAGTAAGCTCTTTCAAAAAATGTTGTTTTAGAAAGGTCAATTAGTTCTAAACAAAGGCATTCAGTTCACTAAGCATCTCCTATAGAGAAACTTCCTACTGGGATAAGCCAATATTTCCTGGTGTGCTCTAGTGTATAAAGGGGCAAAGGAAGCTGTAAGTGAACGCACACATTACCAGCTGGAGTCCCCAGAGTTTATAATTTCTGACAGCACTTACAGGAGATTTCCTCTGAGCTGCTACAGAAGCATTTTCTAAGATTTTGCTGAATTATGCCATTTGTAGGGAGTGGGGTATTTAAAAGAACAAATCTAATCCACCATGAAATCTGAATGATTTTTTTTTTTTTCTCCACAGTGATATTTTGGTCTTGTCCTCTATCTCCACTCCCACAGTTACACCTACCACAGTTACACCTTTCACATTTAAATGGTTCTGGCAGTCTCCCAGCTGCTGCCTGCCTCTAGGCCCTCCTACTCCATTCATATACAGTCACTAAAATAATGTTCCTCAATTAATTTCACCATGTAACTTGCCAGTCCAAAAAATTTCAGTGACTCCCTATTTCTCAGCGTATCAAACCCAAATTTCTTAGCTTGGATTTCAAAACCCTCCACACTTCAAATCAATAGTTATCAATCAATTATCTCACTTTGCAGATGGGAAAACTGAATTATTTTGAGATAATTTGCCCAGGGTCACACAGTTAGTATAGGAGTTGGGATTTCAGACCCAGCAACCTGGTTCCAAAGTTTATGCTCTCAAGCATTACACTACATTGCCCCTATTAAGAGTGTGTATGTGAATGTGACCTTGCAATTGTATTTAGGGTCTCCAGATATTTTCCCAACTACATTATTCTCTGAAACAGTCTCCTCTTTTTGTATGTTCACACAGAGCCTATACCTCATAGACTAATTAAATATGCTTCACTGACAGGTGTTATACCAGAATGGCTGTTCAGGCAAAGTAGATGCCAACACTGCAACTATTTACAGTCAAAGATCTTTGAATGTATGTAAGTGGTTAAAATGAGGGGCGTCTGGCTGGCTCAGTTGGTACAGCATGCAAATCTTGATCTTGGGGCTATGACTTTGAACCCCATGTTGGGGGTAGAGTTTACATACATACATACATACTAAGTAAAGTGGTTAAAATGAGGGTTCACATCCTCATCTACTGTAGTTCCTGCATTTTCTTGCCTAAAAACTGTTGTGGCATTAAATTTTTCTACATGGTGTTCTGGTCCAAAAATACGCAATGGTGCAAGCCTAATAAAGACTCACAAAAAAAAAAAAAAAATCAAATAACTAGACATAATGGAAGACTATTCCTGATATATTAAAGGCAGTTCTAGAACAAAAGAAGTAGAAAGGCTACATCAAACATGGCATGGTTTTATGTAACCTTCAGCATTTGCAATTTTTAAATTTGAAACAACATTTAATATATTCAGTGTTTTCCAAATATGATGAATCCAACAAGATAAATAAAGGGGAAGCCCCTTCACATGACACGGCATTGTGAACGCGTATTTCAGGGAAAAAAGCACCTAGCCATAGCCTTGTTAAATGCTAGGCAAAGTTCATGTAAATTAAATATTCATGCTTAGCACTATGCTCTATTTAAGAAAAAAAAAAAAGGAGGAAATCAATACTTTATAATTCTGGCAAGTCTGCAGCAACTGAAAATAAAAGGATAAATGGATAATGTTACAAAAAGGCCGTTAACTAGGAAAAGTGCCGTATTCTCTCCTCTTCTTTCTCTTATGGTTCTACACTATTACACTATTAGTTAAATTGACCTGAGATGTTTCAAAAGAAATTTGAAACATTATCATTTACAGATCTACGGAACTAACCATACAAACACTAATGATGGAGATGCCAGGTAAAGAATTAGGCATCTGTATGTTCTTTCACTGACAAAACCCCATTATTCTACGGTTTTGCAAGTAAAGTTCATGTCCCCAAACCATGATATACCAAATACCTGTTCTTAAAATAAGACAATGAATAACTCTGAAACTGGATCTAGAAGTGATTAGCTACTCCAGAGGATGCTAGAGAAACTGAAAAGCAAGATGCCACATATTTTCTCTGCCACTATTCTCTGAGTAGTCCAAATGCAAACTTGGAGGAAAGTTCAAAGCCCAAAGTAAATCTGCTTAATTAAAAGAGAACTAGAGGAAGTGCTGCATAAATATTCTTTTGGATACAGAAAAACCTCATTCTTCGTAAGTCAAGATGAAAAATGAGGATAACGCCATGCTACTAGAATATCAACACTAGCTATCACTTTACTGTATGTAAAGCACTTTTCATCTATTTTCTCCTTTAACCAACCCCCACCAAGTTCTAAGCTTTAGAAAATATTACTGTTCTTAAAAAAAAAAAAAAAGAATTACCATTCTTATTATATAGACAAGGACACTGAAATTCAGAAAGGTAGGTAACTTGGTCATAGGTCTAGATCTGGGCTTATACACTTAGACTGTGGCAGGTCTGGACTCTGGATTCAGATCTAATAATACCAAAGTCCATGCTTCCTTCTACTTGACTACGTAGTGCAGCCGTTTTCAGCCTGTAAGGATGACCTTGGATCTTTTTCAAACATGGATCCAGGGGTTATATGCCCATGGATACTGCACTAGCAGGTCTTAGATGATGCACAGACATGTTTATTTTTAAGAAGTAGTTCAGGTGAATTTTTTTTTTCCTTAAGATTTTATTCATTTATTTGGGGTGTGGGGTGGAGAGAGCACAAGTGGGGCGAGGGGCAGGAGAAGAGGGGAGAGAGAATCTCGAGCAGGTTCCACATCCAGCACAGAGCCCAACATGGGCTCGATCCCTGAGATCACAACCCAAGCCGAAATCAAGAGCCAGATGCTTAACAAACTGAGTCACCTAGGTGCCCCTCAGGTGCCCCTCAGGTGCTTCTGATATACATCTAAGTAGTTGTAATTACTGGACAGGGTAAAAAAAAAAAAACAATCAAAGCAATCTAGGCTTAATTTCATTGTCAATTTGTAATACTTTTCTTCAGCAAATTTACCTTTCAAATCATATATTCTGTAGGCATCCATTAAATCATCCTGTTTTCTATCAGTATGATATCCCTAAGAAAAGAAGGATGTTGGAGTAATATAAGTGATATAAAGGTCCATTTATTCTAGAAAGAACATCAAATAAGGAAAGACCCTTTGCCAACAATAATCTTAAAAAATGGACAACATACAAATAGAAGAGACATACTGCTTTAATATTTTAATTTAGCACATATTTTGGATTAAACAGAGAAGAATAAAACCTTATAAATAAATAGAAAACAATTTAAATGAGCTCTGGGCTTAATTTATAGAATCTTACAATTTACAGAAATGAGATTGAAATACTTTAGATATGACCATCTCCAAAATGTTTTCAGTGGGCAATCCCCTTAGGTCCTCTCCCTCTTCAGGAGCTCACTAAACTTGGCTTTACTGCCCATCAGAAAAACCAACACATAACCAAATATAACCCCAAATGTTTTCAGTTATTCTTCTGTAAAGAATAAGAAAAAAACCTCACAGATTAATACTTTCTCTGGTAAATACAGATTTCTCTTAAGAAAACGAGCTAATAGTAATAGCCTATATCATTATTTTAAACATTAAATATTTACTACTGAGTACTTAAAACATACAAGGCATTTTACTACTTCTAACCTTTTACCAGTTGCATGCTAATATCACATACTTTATGCTAATATCACATAATTTATGTTCTTACCATTTCCGAACAATTAGTTCTAACAGGACACAGAAAATATTGGGGGGGTATCAGCCCTGTTCTGTGTCTACGTCAGTTATCACATGACCTGAATTCACATTAAGGTCATGTTAGATACCTGCTTTAGCCTGGAACTTGTCTGATGCCAGATTTCACTTAAGGAAGTATGCCTGCAAAAGCCCTCACAGGTTGCCTGGTCCAAACTTCTCTTATACAGGGGAGCCTGGCTAGCTCAGTTGGTAAAATATGTGATTCTTGATCTTGGGCTGTGAGTTCAAGTCCCAAGGTGGGCATGGAGATTAATTAAATAAATAAATGACCCATACTTGAAAAAAGAGAACAACTCATTATACAGATGAAGACACTGGGATGCAGAGAGGGAGAAGAGCTAGATTAAAATATCACATGTCTGCCCAAATTTGTAGCTCTTTCACAGTCTAGCACCAATCTTGAGAAATTTGGGTAGGTCTTGGGCAGGGCTGCCCTGTGACTTCTGTGGGCCCTGGACACTTTTGTCTTTGTGGTTCTTCCTCCATAAAAAATACAAAAATGATATTTTGTGACTGTTCTGGTATTAAGACAAATATGTTAAAACATTTTGCTTAATCCAAGTTCCTTTTCTTCCTTCTGATTTTAAAAGACATTAAAATATTTTCATGGGGCCCTAAAAATATTGAGGGCCCTGGGGTTTTACGTCCTTCGTTTGACAACCAACACCAGCTTCCCTCTTCTTCGGGAACCTTGGTTCTGCCATAGTCACATACATGTGGCTTCTCTATTACTCAGGATATACAGCCCCCAGAAAGCTTTTTTTTTAAATCAGGCTACTCCAGTGATTCTCATTCTGGCAGCTCTTCAACACCTATTTCCTCATTCTGAACCTGGCAATCCTTTAGAAAACCTGGAGTTATAAACAGAGATCAGCTGTAAGCCTCTGAGAATGAAAACAACCTTTAGGGTCCCAAATTGCATTTAAAAGGACTATTAGGCAGATCACTTCATTGGGATTTATAGTCTTTCACAATATGGCTAGTTATCACCTACAGAGACATCCTTACCCTAAGAACATGTAGGAAGGCTTTCTAGTCTAGACAGGATTTTGTTTCCAGTATTTCACAGTATGAAAAGGCTACATCATTCATAAAATGAAGGAAAGTGTAACTCTATTGTAACCAGGGAAATTCAATGACTATGAATTCTCCCAATATTTATCCATTTTAATGCCATTTAAAAATGGAATTTATCATTCTCACAGCACTCACTCTGGCTGTTTTTGTTTTTGTTTTAGATTTTATTTATTTATGTGACAGAGAGAGATCACAAGTAGGCAGAGAGGCAGGCAGAGAGAGGGGAGGGAGGAAGCAGGCTCCCCGCCGAGCAGAGAGCCCGATGCGGGACTCTATCCCAGGACCCTGAGATCATGACCTGAGCCAAAGGCAGAGGCTTAACCCACTGAGACACTCAGGAGCCCACTCCGATTGGTTTCACTTTAAGGTCCCGAGTGTGAGGCTCAGCTTAAGTCCTCACCTATCTGGTAACTCAACATTTATCACTTATCAGCAGAGCTTTGACTGCTGGCTATTCTTGTCATATCTGTTATTTTTCCTTAGCTGTTTCTGATCTTTAATTCAACAAATATTATTTTGTGATTACTATATGTCAGCTATACATGGTATACACAACGATCAGGAAAATGAGACATTGCTCCTGAGGAGCTAATTTCAAGAAGGGGGATAGCACTTAAAACAGGGCAAACACGAAAGTGGCACTATAAGGTACTTATTGGATAAAGAAGGTGTCTGGAGAAATGTCATGCAGGATATAGCATTTGAAATGAGTCTTAGTGAGGAAAGATGACTCAGAATTGGAAAGAAGGTGGAAGAGAACCAGCATAGCAAAGACAGAAACATCAGTGCCGAATATTTATAAAACAGCAAGAAGTATAATTTGGTTTAAAACATGCAGTGCTGGGGCGCCTGGGTGGCTCAGTGGGTTAAGCCTCTGCCTTTGGCTGAGGTCATGATCTCAGGGTCCTGGGATCCAGTCCCACATGGGGCTCTCTGCTCAGCGAGGAGCCTGCTTCCCCCTCTCTCTCTGCCTGCTGCTCTGCCTACTTGTGATCTCTCTCTCTCTCTCTCTGTCAAATAAATTAATAAATAAAATCTTTTAAAAAAAAAACATGCAGTGCTAGTTAGTATTAAGAAGTGAAAAGCAAAATGAGGGGCTAAATATAAACATCAAAAAGGAATGCTGATATCTGGTACCTCATTTATTTTTGTTAAACATTTTTTTTTCTGGGACCTCACTTTGTACTTTATTTGTACTCCCTATAGCCCACCCCAGTGTTGGTCATATATATAATATCCGTAATTGATTAAAGCTGTAAAAAAAAAAAAAAGGATCAGCAATGTACAATAATCCCCAGGAACCTGTTCAAATGCATTCAATAATTATAGTAAAAATACAATGATATAAGACACTTGGAAAAAAGTCCTCCCAAATTCACTATTAAATACTAGCTAGCAGAGAATAGATTAGAGAGTAATCATTCTAACTTTTCTATAATACAAATTTGGTAGTTAAAAAAATTCTAATAGGCCCTACTAATCTGATGAGATTTCTTTCAGAGAAGCTCAGAAGTATGTGAAAAGCTACATATAAGTGAGTTTCAATATAAAAGGAATCCCTAGTGGTTTAGCAAACTCAGTCCACTTTTCATCAAGTCTTCCAACACAGGGGCAAATTTAATTCATTAAAAGAAAACTGTAATAGCTTCCCAAGCAAAGGCAAGCAGCTAAAATTAAAGACAAAGTTTTACTGAGAACAAGTTGCAACTGGATAATTAAGCATAACTCAGGGAATTAAAGATGGCATTTTCAGTATGAGAAACTGTCCAAATTAAATTGAACTTCAGAATCTCCTGGCAGGGAAAAAAGGTTTTTAGAATATAATTTTTATTTTCAGATGGGAGCAAAATATTGAAATTAAAATACACCCATAGATTCAAAAAGCCAGAAATACTTGAGCAATTACTTTATGTGAAAAATTATAATATATGCAGGGACAATGCAACAGTTGTTCATTTAATACTTTAAAAGCTAAATTTGTTTTTATTTTATTTGTTTATTTATTTGACAGAGAAAGAGTGAAAGCACATGCAGGGGTACTGGCAGAGGGAGAGAGAGAAGCAGGCTTCCCACTGAGCAAAGAGCCCTACCAGGATCTTGAGATCACGACCTGCACAGATGCTGAACCAACTAAGCCACCCAGGCACCCCTAAAAACTAAATTTGTGACACAACAATTGTTATCCTCCTTTCCTCTGACCATTAACTAATTAAAACTAACAAGTTGATGACCAATATCTTCTTACACACTGATGTAAATTCACCTTTTCTTTTTAAAAGATTTTTAAAAAGTTATTTGACACAGAGAGAGACAGCAAGAAAGGGAACACAAGCAACGGGAGTGAGAGGGAGAAGCCGGCCAGCGGCTGAGCAGGAGCTGATGGCAGGGCTCCATCCCAGAACCCTGGGATCATGACCTGAGCTGAAGGCAGACACTTAATGACTGAGCCACCCAGGTGCCCCTAAATTCACTTTTTAAAAAAATAAGTACCTCTGCTTGTGTTTAAATATACTGTGAAATTTGAAAAACAGATATTTGCTCTAAGACGAGACTCCGTTATGACCCAAAGCTTTTGCAAATGCTTCAACAGTGGCTCACAGCCCACATGAATCATATATCTCTTGGAATGCTCGCTTATAATGCAGATCCTTACTCAAACAATTCATCAATCTCACCAAGATATAAAATCATTGCCTTTATCATTGTAATCAGTATTCTCACTTCCATCTTTACCCAGATTCCATGAACAACCCTGTTTTTTTAATTTGCAAACACCCCTGTCCCTCCTTTCATTGTTCTACTAGTAAAATGCCAACTTAACTACTAGCTTACTCTAAGCCTGATGACCTGGCCTCATACTTGAGTGGGGAAAATAGATCTGATCATTTGATTTTTAGCTTATCATCCCTCCCTGCATTCCTCCATTACCTTCCAGAACAAAACTCCTCAAAGAATACCTTGACTTTCCCCTCATCCATTTTCTCAACCCACTCCATTCAGGTTTTTGTTCCCACCACTTCACTGAAATAGTGCTAAGTAAGGTCACCAAGGACTTTATCTCCCCCAAGGCCACTGACCAATTCTCTACTCTCACTTTATCAAAACTTAAATTAGCATTTCTTACAGTTGACTACTCCCTCCTTTTGAAATACTTCCTCCTCCAATTTCTGGGGGTACCATAGTCCTCTGGTTTTCTTTCTACATGATCAGCCAGTTCTTCTCAGCCTGTTTCGTTAGCTTCTTCCATAATACATCTCTCACTGTTGGAGTGACCAAGAATATCCCTTAACGCTTTTCCCACCTCCTTATCCATTCTCTTTCCCTAAGTGATTTTATTCAGTCCCATGGCTTTGGCTACCATCTAATCTAGATAGATGCTTACTACTCTCAAACTCTGCCTCTAGTCCATACCTCTCTTTTTAAAATTCTAGTCTCCTTTATACAACTGCCTTAACATCTCCACTTGGATGTCTAAGAGTCACCCAACACTTAACAAGGTCAAAACAGAACTATTAACATCTAATCTCTCTACTTGCAAAGTCTTCCAATGTCAGTGAATGGTCTACCATCCACCCACCTGTTCTATTAAAAACCAACATTTTTTTTTCTTACTCTCTGCCCTCTCTTCTCCAATCCGATCCATCTGTTTATCTCTTGTTAGCTCTATCTTCAATATAGATTTCAAATCCCACCAGGTTAAGCTAAGAGCGATCTCTTTCAGGTATCTGGTGCCAGGTTCTTTGTTGGGTCAACTCCACCTCCATGCCTCCTGTCCCTGCCTTCTCCTTGTCAAACCCACATTCGCCAGCCTATTTTGAAGTCCTCATTTTCTCACTTAAACAACTGCCTTCCCCATCTAGTCTTCCTCCCTCAAATCTTACTCCTAAGCCACACTGTTAGTCACTGCTCACAAACCTTTGGTGGATCTTTGGTGTTCACAAAAGAAAACATTAACGCATGATTTTATCTCAGCTTAGCTATTCCAGTCCCATCTCTCGGTGCATTCCCTTCAACCACCCTCTAATCATGCAGGACTACTTAATCATTCCCCAGACATGACATGCATTGACCTACCTCTAAACTTTGGCTCATGCTACTTTTTCATTTAGGAACAATTACAGAGTACAATTCTGGCACCTAGTGCCACTATACTGGCACTAGGAGACCTGGATAAAAGTTCTAATTCTGCCATCTGTCTGTTCTCTCTGAATTCTATTCCTCATAGGTAAAATAAGGACCTTATTTTACCTCAGGATTAAAGAAGGGTATAGTCAATAAAGATTAAGAATATATTTCAGAATATATTTCATTCTAAAAGGTATATAAATACCAGATTCATCTAGGTAATGACTCCACAATTTTAAAACCCCACAATTACTAAGAGAGTATCTGTTTCTCTATACTTACTACTACTGGATATATCAATTAAAAATTTCTGCCAATATGGTGGATTAAAACAATTTTATTGTCTTTAAAATTAGCATTTCCCTGACTATCAGTAAGAATACACAACTTTCCCAGTGTTTATTGGCTGTTTTCTTTTAATTCCCTGCTCACACTCTTGGCTCCTTTTTCTATTTCCTCTGGTCTTTCTCTTATTATGAATATAAATACTTTATCTGCTTTATTCATTAAAAAAAATTTTTTTAAGTCCAGCACTTATCCTTTTCTTTAGAGTGTCTTTTCTTATAAAGAAGTTTTAAATTTTGATATATCTAAACTTATTTATCTTTTTGTTTTTAATGGCTTTTAAGTTTGATAGCTCATTCAAGGCCTTTCCTATCTCATGGTCATAAACACTTGCTTCCAAGAGTTGTAAAATGTTTCTTATATTTATATTTTTATTACGGTTAGAATTTATTTTTGTGAATTATGCTAAACATTTAATATATCCTTTTAAAAAGATTTTATTTATTTAGGAGCGAGAGAACAAGTGGGGGAGGGAGGAGCAGGGAGAAAGAAAGGAGAGGGAGGGGGAAAGAATCTCAAGCAGACATCCCACTGAGCATGGAGACAGTCATGGGGGTCAATCTCCTGATCCTGAAATGACAACCTGAGCTAAAACCAAGAGTTAGGTACAACTGACTGAGCTACTCAGGCGCCACAAGATTTAATGTATCTTTCTAAATGCACATCCTTTATTGAATGGTCCATTTGTTAAATATTGATTTAAAATACCACATTTACACTCATTTAAAATACCACACTTAAATTGAGAGCTATACATGGGTCTTTCTCAGAATCTATATTATTGATCTAGCTGTCTTTCCTTATGCCAGAACCATGGTGTTGCGTTTTATTGAAAGCTTTTTGGTTTGGGGCATTCCTGAGACAATTGCAAGTTTTCTCCTTTAATAACTAAGAAAATAAATGACACAGATAGATTTTATAATGCTGAACCACCCTTGCATTCCTGGGACAAATTCCACATAAATAATTGATAAATTCAATTTGTTAATATTGTATTATTTATGATTTTTTTAGTGTTGTCTCCAGAAGTGTTGCTTCCCCCCACCCATATCCCTCTTTGGTTTGGGTTACATTGGCATCATAAAACCAGTTGGCTAGGACCCTATCTTTTCTTATGCAATGCTAGTTAACATAAGATTTCCTTAGTAGTTTCTTAGAACTCATCTTCAAAACCTGGGCCATATCTTTAAATTTCTTGTCAATTCATTCTCATTATTTATTAGCTAATTAAAATTTTTATCTTGTGACAATGTGAATAAATCATATTTTTCCAAAAATTACCCACTGAATCTAGGCCTTCATATTTTATTAGTATAATCTTTAATATAGAGAGTTCTTAAAGTCTTACAAATCTCTTTGTGTTTAGTTTTGGTTTCTTTTTAATTTCTAATATTGATGAGTATCTTTTTTTTCTTGTTTAGACTTGCCTAGATTTACCTATTTTTACAGGTTTCTTTTATCATTCAATCCTACTATTGGATTTCTGCTTTTATCTTTATTGATTTGGGTCTTTTTCTTTGATTTTTATCATTCTTTAAAAAAAATCTTTAACTTGTTTAATTCATTTATTTTATTTAAGCAAATAATTTTTATAGAATGCTTCTCTAAAAAACTTACATAACACATAGAAGTACAAAATTGCAAGCAACAAACCAACCGATATCCATAACACAGAAGGACAAAGTGTTAACAGGAGTTGAATGTCACTCCACACATCTCTCTAAGCACAAACAGAGATGGATCACTTCATGCCTCTCAACTTACTGTTCTCCTTCACAATTCTCTGACCTTCCTTTTAAACTGTTCTCAACTTCAAAAGGCTTTTAAATTGTCTCTTTAAAATGAATACAGTGCCATCCTGCATGTCTCTGAAAATACTATATTTATTCTAAAGTTCTGTATTGCTTTCTCTATTAACTTTGTTTCCTTTAATCCTTTCCTTTATACAGTTTGGTACCTTCCTTTATAATATTAGTTTCCTTTAAATATTTTGTGATTTTTATGGGCTTATCTTTGTTAGGCTTTACAGATATCCTGTTGGTCTGTGACTGATGTATGTCATTAAAGCAACTTTTATTTTTTTTAAGGAAAGGAGGAAAATTTTTTACTGGGTAATAAACGTGGATAACTTGTGTTTGGGGGGTTTACTATCCTTTCTGGATATTGACAACACTGGGGCACTGCTCTGACTTTTAAGAACACCCACAAAGCCTGTTTTTACATCATACACACCAAGGAAGAATGAAGATGGGGAGAGACAGATCCATATGTCTGCTTGTCTGGCAAGCTAGACATAAAGTATCCCTATAGTCATGTATTTTATAGTATTACATTCCTGTTTGTGGCTCACATTATAGTTCTCATCTGAATTCCAATCCTACTTTTTAAGAGTTCTTCATAAATTTTGGCCAGTTTTGCTCTTTTTTTTCCTTTCACAGTTGTGTTCAATTGATACTGTATATTTTTGGAAGAGGAAAGAAGGATTATTTTTAAAACTGTGAAGTAGCAAAGGGAAGCTTCAGCATGTTCTCAGTATACCACCTACCACTGAAGTTTCAAATAGATACGTTTTGGCAGAGATAAATGGACAACACTGCACACATTTTTAAAGGAAAACATGTCCTTTTACTATACTCTCTCTTCTACTTAAGTATATAGTCTTACAAGAGTAAGCATAGGATGTTATTCAGTGGTTTCTAACCCTAAATGCACATTATTAACCTGGGATTAACCTAGGATTGCTACTCACACATTAAAGTTTAATCCAGAAATTCTATTTTAATTGGAATGGACTCAGAATCACTGGTATACGTAGAAAAACCACAAGATTTAGGATCAGATGAATGAGTTCAAATTACCAGTTACTGTGCTCTGTGACTTTAGGCAAGACATAATGCTTTGAGGGGCACCTGGGTGGCTCAGTGGATTAAAACCTCTGCCTTCGGCTCAGGTCATGATCTCAGGGTCCTGGGTTTGAGCCCCGCATGGGGCTCTCTGCTAGGCAGGGAGCCTGCTTCCTCCCTCTCTCTCTGCCTGCCTCTCTGCCTACTTGTGATCTCTGTGTGTCAAATAAATAAAATAAAATCTTTAAAAAAAAAAAAAGAAAGAATGCTTTGAGATTTTGTTTCACCTGTAAACTGGGGTTACAAGATTGTAGTGAGGATTAGAGATGATGTAAGAAGAGAGACTAGCATCATGCAAGGCAAATAACAAATGTTTAAAAAATGTTAGCTCTCCTAAAGTCATTTATAAGTAAGCAGACAAAAATCATGCCACTAAAAAACAGATCAAGTAAATCAGGACACCCCTTCATAAGCTGAAATGACTAAAATTTAATTCCAAATGTCACAAAACTTCATAGGAGTAGACAATCGCTGACAGATATTTCAAACTGAGGGAGATTATGGAATTTACAGTGTTCCTGTCACATTTTATTGTACGCCCTGGGCTCTTTTATCATCCTTACTTCAATGAATTTCTTTTTAAAGGACAGCTCTCAAGGCTATTACAAGGTTTCTGAGCCATTCTCCAGTCCTACATTTCAATATCTGAGAGTAAAAATGCTAATAATATGGCAACCTGGTTATATATTTCTGTTTGCACTAGTTCAAATATTTTGTGAGAAATGGATGAACACTTTGAAGATGCAGAAAATGAGCAGAATAACTAGAAAGCTGTGTGGGTCCCAGGAATTAAAGCAACTTTAGTGTGTCTGACGCATAAAACAATCCAACCCTAATTACAGCCAGGTGGAGACAGCTCCATTTTCAGGGATGGTTAGACGATTAGCCAAACACAATGATATCCATTTGCTGACAAGTAAATGTGAATACTTTTATCATCTGTATCATTCAGAAGCACAAGTATGCCCTGGGCATAACACAACTTCTATCCAACTGAATTCTTTAAAAAGTTTTAACCCATCTAACAGCTACAATTATTCACCTATTAACAACAAAAACAAAAAATGAAAAATTATTTTCTCCTGCTTCTTTAAAATGTTTAAATGTTCAAAAATTTTTAATGTTCACTGAACATTTTATCTGTGGCCTAAATTTTTCAGACCTTTACTAGAAAAGTGATCCACAGCAGTACTAACAGCTAAGGGACCTAAACTAAACATTAAGGGGGCCCAACTCCTGCTGTATTCAATATAAATTTACATGGTAAAGTATAAGACATTGATTTTTAATGTAAAAGACCCCCTCAAAAACAAATGCTATGGCCAAAAGCACATGGAAAAGTGTACAATGTATGAGTCATCAGTGAAAAGTGAATTAAAATTCCAATAAAACACCACTATTATGACTAAAATGGCTAAAGTGATACACTGCACCGATAGCAAATGCTGGAAAGGATGTGGAGTAACTGGAATTGGAATACCTTCAAAGTGAGAGTGAAAAACACAGTAGGGGACATTAATACAAAACCTATAGCTAGTATTATATTCAATGGTGGAAGACTGAAAGCTTTTCCCTTGAGATCAAGAACAAGACAAGGATTCCTGTGTTCACTACTTCTATTCAATACTGTCCTAGAAGTTCTAGCTAGGGAAATAAGTCAAGAAAAAAAAAAAAAAAAAAAAGCCAAGTTGAAAAGGGGGAAGTAAAATTATCTTTACTTATAGATCACATGATCTTATTAACAGAAAATTCTAAAGAATACACACTCAAACACCATTGGAGCTAATAAACAAATTTTGCGAAGTTACAGGATACAAGATTAACACATTAAAAAAACAGTCGTGGGGCGCCTGGGTGGCTCAGTGGGTTAAGCCGCTGCCTTCGGCTCAGGTCATGATCTCAGGGTCCTGGGATCGAGTCCCACATCAGGCTCTCTGCTCAGCGGGGAGCCTGCTTCCTCCTCTCTCTCTGCCTGCCTCTCTGCCTACTTGTGATCTCTGTCTGTCAAATAAATAAATAAAATCTAAAAAAAAAACAAACAAACAAAAACAGTCGTATGTTTACATACTAAACATGAACAACCTGAAAAGAAAATTAAGAAAACAATTCCACTTACAATAGCATCAAAAAACCCTTACAAAGAAATCAAGGAAGAGGGACGCCTGAATGGCTCAGTTGGTTAAGCAGCTGCCTTCAGCTCAGGTCATGATCCCAGCATCCTGGGATCGAGTCCCACATCGGGCTCCTTGCTTGGCAGGGAGCCTGCTTCTCCCTCTGCCTCTGCCTGCCATTCTGTCTGCCTGTGCTTGCTCTCTCCCCCTCTCTCTCTCTGATAAATAAATAAAATCTTAAAAAAAAAAATCAAGGAAGAGCAAGATTATATACTAAAAACTACAAAACATTACGGAAAGAAATGAAAAGAAACCTAAATAAATGAAAAAAATCCCATGTTCATGGGTTAAAAAACAATATTGTAAAAATGGCAATATTCCCCAAATTAATCTAGTGAGTCAATGCAATCCATAGCAGAATCTCCGCTGCACTTTACGTAGAAATTGACTAGTTGACTGTAAAATTCAAAAAGAATCTGAAGGGATCCTGAATAACCAAAAAAATCCTGAAAAAGATAAACAAAGTTGGAAGACTCACAGTTCCAAATTCAAAAGCTACAGTAATCAAAATAGCATGGTAACGACAGAAGGATGGACAACTGAAATAGAACTGGAAGCCCAGAAATAACTGAGTTTTGACAAAGTTGCTAAAACCATTCATTCAATGGGGGAAAGAAAAATCTCTTCAACAAACAGTGCTGCCACAATTAATATAGACATGTAAAAGATTAAAGTTGGACCCTCTACCTCACATCATATACAAAAATTAAATCAAAATGTATCAATGACCTCAATGTCAGCACTAAAACTATAAAACTTTTAGAAGAAAACATAGGAGGAAATTTTGATATTTTGTATTTGGCAATGGATGCTTAGATATGACATCAAAAACACAAGCAACAAAGGAAAATATAGGTATATTAGGCTACTTCAAAATTAAAAACCTTTGTGCATCAAAAGACACTATAAGAAAGTGAAAAGACAATCTACATGACAGAAGAAAATATTTGTAAACCATACATCAGATAAAGACACTTTTATTCAGGATATATAAACAACTCTCACAACTCAACAACAAAAGACAAGAAACCCAATTTTAAAATATGCAAAGGAATTGAATATATTAAAAAAAGATAAAAAATGGCTGACAAAGTAAAATGGAAATCAAATCCACAATGAGACAAAACTTCAATCTACTAGGATGGTTATAATTTTCAAAATGAAAAATAACAAGGACTTGAAAGATTGTAGATTTGCTCATGAGAACATAACTGTGGAAAACACTGTGGCAGTTTTTCAAAATGTTAAACAGGAATTACCACAGAACCCAGCAATTCTACTGCTCGGTGTGCACCCAAAAGAATTAAAAAGAGGGACTCAAATGTAAAGATTCATAGTAGCATTATTCACAAGAGTTAAAAGGTAGAGGCAACCCAAGTGTCACTGACAGATGAATGAATAAACAAAATGTACTATACACATATGATGGGATATCATTCAGCTGTAAAAAGGAAGTATCAATACATGCTATGACATGGATGAAACTGAAAAACATTATTCTAATAAAGGAAGCGATATACAATCAGTCACATGTTGTATGATTCTATTCATGTGAAATACTGAGAATAGGTAAAACCATACAAATTGAAAGCAGATTAAGAGTTGACAGGAGCTGGGGAATGGAGAATAACTGCTTAATAGATTAAAAGGTTTTGTTTTGGGGTGATGAAAATGTTTTGGAACTTGATAGAGGTAGGGATTGCATAACATCGTGAATACACTATAATGCCATTAAATTTTGAATTTAAAATGATCAATTTTGTTATGTCAATTTTTCACTTCAATAAAAATAAATGAGTAAGAAAAACTTCTGGTGCTTCTTATAAGGAAAATTATTAAAACTACCCTAGGTCCTGTCCAAAGAGGACACGAATAATAAAAAGGATTAAGAAATTATAAGAAGCAAATGATTATAGTTGCTATAAAAGTTACCTTTTATTTCACTTAGGAAAATGGAAGAAAGAATACAACCAGAATCATATAAATATTGTTATGTTTAATTTTCCAGAGAATTACTCTTATAGAACTTTTTGTTGGCTATATGAATTTTTCTTGGCTCTGAAATTCCACTATAGTAATAGCAAAGGAATAAAGAACAAGGAGACAGTATCAGATGACAGATATTAATGAACTTTTAGAAGTTGGAAAGCAAATGGGTTCAACTCTTTGCTCAAATGTCCTCTTGTCAATGATTCCTATTCTTACTAGGCTATTTAAAATTTCAACCCCAACTCGGTCTCCCACTTCCAATCCCACTATCATACTGTATTTTTGCCCACAGGAGATTATCACCTACTAATGTATAATGCAACTAACTTATTAGCTTTATTGTTGATGTTTGTTTCCCCCTGCTAGAATATGTGCTCCATAAAAGCAGGCATTTTTGTCTATTTTCTTCATTAATGAATCCTCAGTGCCTAGAACTGTACTTAGTACATTGTATAATATTCATTCAGAGAATGAAGTAAATTAGCAGATCAGAGAAAACTGAAGCTAAATGCCTGAGGAGGGAGGGAAAAGGAGGAGAAGCAAGTAAGAATCATGCCTAGTCTTAGGTACCCGAATCTGCAGATAAGGGCATACCGTAGCAATGTAAATATGAGACTGGTACAATGTATTAAAAATAAAGACTTACAGGGGTGCCTGGGTGGCTCAGTGGATTAAGCTGCTGTCTTCAGCTCAGGTCATGATCTCAGTGTCCTGGGATCGAGCCCCGCATCGGGCTCTCTGCTCATCGGGGAGCCTGCTTCCCCTTCTTTCTCTGCCTAACTCTCTGCCTACTTGTGATCTCTCTCTTTCAAATAAATAAATAAAATCTTAAAAAAAATAATAATAAAAATAAAGACTTACAATATTCAAACTACCCAGGATATCTAAAATTACTTGACAAATGAAGAAGCCCATGGAAAAAGACAATCAACAGATGCCAATGTCAAGATGACAAAGATGGTGGAAATATCTGACAAAGACATTAAGGTAACTGCTAAAAAAAAAAAAAAAACAAACCTTGAACATTTAAGGATAAAAACTCTTGAATTAAAAGGAAAGCTAG
This sequence comes from Mustela erminea, assembly GCF_009829155.1. NCBI lineage: Eukaryota > Metazoa > Chordata > Mammalia > Carnivora > Mustelidae > Mustela > Mustela erminea. Next base: position 29,764,962 of record NC_045618.1, read on the forward strand.
AAAGTTGCAGCAAAGAAATGTAAGGTATAAAGAATAACCAACTGGAAATTTTGGAATTAAAAATACATTTTATTTATTTTATTTTGAGATTTTAATTCCAGCATAGTTAACATAGAGTTATATTACTTTCAGGTGTACAATTAGTGATTCAACAATTCCTTACATTACCCAGTGATCATCACCACAAGTCTACTCTTTAATCTCCATGATCTGTATCACCAACCTTCCCCCACCCCCCACTGACCTCCCCCGCTCTGGTAAGCATCAGTTTGTACTCTATAGCATAGAGTCTGTTTCTTGGTTTCCCTCTTTCTCTCTCCTTTGCTCCTTTGTTTCTTGAACTCTACATTTGAGTTAAAGCATATGTTATTTGTCTTTCTATGATCTATTTCACTTAGCATTATACTCTCTAGCTCTACCTATGTTGTTGCAAATGGCAAAAATTTGTTGTTATGACTAAACAGTACTACTCTCTGTGTGTGTGTGTGTGTGTGTGTATGTGTCTTCTTTATCCACTCATCATTTGATGGACACTGGCACTGCTTCCCTAATTTAGCTATTGTAAATAATGCTGCTTTAAACATACAGGTGCACGTACCCCTTTGGATTAGTGATTTTGCTTTTTTGTTGTTGTTGTTGTTGCAAATAAGCAGTAGCATGATTACTTGATCATAGGATAGCTCTATTTTTAACTTTTTGGGGATTCTTCACACTGTTTTTCACAGTGGCTGCACCAGTTTGAATTCCCACCAACAGTGCACCAAAGTTCTCTTTTCTCCACATCCTCACCAACACTCGTCATTTCTTGTGTTTTTTTATTTTAGCCATTCTGACATGTGTGAGGTGATATCTAATGTAGATTTGACTTGCATTTCCCTGATGATGAGTGATGTTAAGCATCTGGATGTGTCTTTTCATGTGTCTATTGACAATCTGGATGTCTTTTTTGGAGAAATGTCTGTTCATTTCTTCTGGAAATTTTTAAATTGGGTTACTTGGTTTTGGGGCATTGACTTAAGTTCTTCATATATTTTGGATACTAACTCTTAACCAGATTTGTTATTTGCAAATATCTTCTCCCATTCAGTAGGCTGCTTTTCAATTTTGTTGATTGTTTCCTTTACCGCGCAGAAGCTTTTTATTTTTATGTGGTCCCAATAGTTTATTTTTGCTTTTGTTTCTGTTGCTTCAGGAGACATATCTAGAAAAAATTTGTCAGTGGCAGACAAATTACACTGCCTGTGATCTCTCCTCAGATTTTTATGGCTTCAGGTATCACATTTAGGTTTTTAATCCATTTTTAACTTATTTTTGTGTATGTTAAAGAAAATGGCCCAATTTCATTCTTTTGCATGTAACTGACCAGCATTCCACCATCATTTGTTAAAGAGACTGTCTTTTTCCCATTGGATATTCTCTCCTGCTTTGTGCAAGATTAACTGACCATATAATTGTGGGTTTTCCATGCTTTCTATTCGGTTCCATTGATCTATGTTTCTATTTTTGTGGCACTACTATATTGTTTTGATTACTACTGGTTTGCAATATAATTTGAAGTCTGGAATTATGGTACCTCCAGGTTTGCTTTTATTTTTCCAAATTGCTTTTACAATTTGGGGCCTTTTGTAATTCCTTTAAATTTTACGATTTTGTTGTTGTTGTTGTTGTTGTAGTTCTGTGAATAATGCTCTTGGTATTTTGACAGGGATTGCATTAAATGTGTAGATTGCTTTAGGTAGTATAGACATTTTAACTATATTTGTTCTTCTAATCCATGAGCATAGAATGTCTTTCTATTTCAATTTCCTTCATCACTGTTTTATACTTTTCAGAGTATAGGTCATTCACCTCTTTGGTTAGGTTTATTTGTAGGTATTGCATTATTTTTGGTGACATTGTAATAGGATTATTTTCTTGATTTCTCTTTCTGTTGTTTCATTATTAGTGTGTAGAAATGCAACAGATTTCTGTATATTGATTTTGTCTCCTACTAATATACTGAATTCATTTATCAGTTCTAATAGTTTTTTGGGAGTCTTTAGTGTTTTCTGTATACAGATGCATGTCATCTATGAAGAATGAAAGGTTTATTTCTCCCTTGCCAGTTCAAATGCATTTTATTTTGCTTTATTGTCCAACTGCTGTGGCTAGGACTTCCAGTACTATGCTCAGTTGAAGTGGTGAGAGTGGACATCCTTGTCTTGTTCCTGACCTTAGAGGGAAAACTCTCAGTTTTTCCCCATTGAGGATATTAGCGGTGGGTTTTTCATACATGGCCTTTATTATATTGAGGTATACTCTCTCTAAACTTACTTTGTTGAAGGTTTTTACCATGAACAGATGTTGTGCTTTGTCAAATACCTTTTCTGCATCTACTGAAATGATTATATGTTCTTACCCTTTTTTCTTACTGATGTGTTGATCAATCAATTCAATCATGTTAATTGACTTGTGAGTATTGAACCATCCTTGCATCCCAGAAATAAATCCCACTTGATTGTGGTAAATGATGCTTTTTAGTGTACTGTTAGATTCTGTTTGCTGGTATTTTGTTGTGGATTTTTACATCTATGTTCATCAGAGATATTGGCCTGAAGTTCTCTTTTTTTATGGTATCTTCACCTGGTTTTTGGTTTCAGGATGATACTTGCCTCATAGAATGAATTTGGAAGTTTTCCTTCTCCTATTTTTTGAAATAATTTGAGTAGAATAGGTTTTAACTCTTCTTTGAATGTTCAAAACAATGTTTGGTAGAATTTCCCTGTGAAGCCGTCTTGTCCTGGACTTTTGTTTGTTGGGAGTTTTTGATTACTGATTCAATCACCTTGCTGGTAATCAGTCTGTTCAAATTTTCTATTTCTTCCTGTTTAGTTTTGGTAGGTTATACATTTCTAGGAATTTATCCATTTCTCCTAGGTTGTCTATTTTTTGGCATATAGTTTTTCACAATATTCTCTTATAATTACCACAGAAGTCTGTGGTGTTGGTTATTACAGTTCCTCTTTCATTGGTGATTTTTATTTGAGGCCTTTCTCTCTCTCTCTCTCTTTTTTTAATGAGTCCAGAAAGAGGCTTATCAATTTGGTGATCTTTTCTAAAGAACTAGCTCCTGGTTTCACTGATTTGTTTTATTATTATTATTATTATTATTTAGTTTCTGGTTTCATTGATCTGTGCTACTGTGTTTGTTTCTCTATCATTTATTTCTGCTTTTTTTAAAAAAAAGTAATTCCTGCCCTCAAAATGGGTCTCAAACTCTAATCTTTATCATTTCCTTCATTTGTTCTTTTTCTAGCCTCCTTAAGGTGTAAGGCTAGGTTGTTCATTTGAGATTTTTCTTGTTCCTTGAAGTAGGCCTGTATTTCATAAACTTCCCTTAGAATCACTTTTCCTGCATCCCAAAGATTTTTGCACCATTTTGTTTTCATTTTCATTTCTCTCCACGTAATTTTTTATTTCTTCTTTGATTTCTTAGTTGACACATTCCTTGTTTAGTAGCATGTTACTTAACCTCCATGTATTTGTGGCCTTTCCATATTTCTTCTTGTGGTTGATTTCTAACTTCATAGCATTGGGGTCAGAAAAGATGCATGGTATAACTTCAACCTTTTTGAGGCTTACTATGTGTTTTAATATAGGATCTATTCTGGAAGCTGTTCCATGTGCACTTGAAAAGAATGTGTTTTCTTCTGTTTTCAGATGGACTGTTCTGAATGTATCTGTTAAATCCCTCTGGTTCAGTGTGTCATTCAAAGCTACTGCTTCAGTCTTGATTTTCTTTAGATGATCTGTCATTAATGTAAGTGGGTATTACAATCCCCTACTATTACTGTAGTATTACTGATTTCTTTATGTTTGTTATTAGCTATTTTAAGTATTTGGGTGCTCTCATGTTGGATGCATAAATATTCACAACTGTTATATTTTCTTGTTAGATTGTCCCCGTTATTATTATGCAGTGTCCTTCTTTGTCTTTTTACAGACTTTGTCTTAAAGTCTATTTTGCACAATATAAACATTGCTACTCTGCTTTCTTTTTACATCCATTTGCATGATAAATGTTTCTCCATCCCCTCACTTTCAATCTGCAGGTATATTTAGGTCTGAGATGAGTCTCCTGTAGACAGCATATATATGGGTTTCATTTTTTTATCCACTTTCACCCTATGTCTCTTGATTGGAGCATTAGTCCAGTTACATTTGAAGTAATTATTAATTGATATGTATTTATTGCAGCTTTGTTACTTGTATTGTGGTTGTTTTGTGGTTTTTCTCTGATCCTTTCTTTTTCTTTCATGGTTTGCTGGTTTTGTTTAGTGATATACTTGGGTTTCTTACTCTTTAGGTTTTGAATATCAGTGTTTTTTTGATTTGTGATTACCATATATAACATCTGCATATAGCAATATATATTAAGATAATATTCACTTAAATTTGAACTCATTCTTTACTCCTTTCCCCTTCATGTTTCACATATTTGGTACCATCTTTACATCCTTTTACCTTGGGTTTCTCTTGACTGATTCTTACAGATATACTTTTTTTTTTCCTTACAGATATACTTTAATTTTTTTTGCGGGGGGGGGGCTTCTGTGCTTCCTATTTTCTTACTCTTACCTATGGTTTTTGTTGTAAAATACATTTTTATTTTTATTTATTTATTTATTTATTTATTTTTTAAAAGATTTTATTTATTTATTTGACAGAGAGAGATCACAAGCAGGCAGAGAGGCAGGCAGAGAGAGAGGAGGAAGCAGGCTCCCGGCTGAGCAGAGAGCCTGATGTAAGGCTCGATCCCAGGACCCTGAGATCATGACCTGAGCCGAAGGCAGCGGCCCAACCACTGAGCCACCCAGGCGCCCCTGTAAAATACATTTTTAAATGAAAAAATTCACTGGGAGGGCTGAATAGCAGATGAAAAGGAAGAGTCCGTTAACTTGAGAACTGTTAATAGAAATTATACAATTCAATCTGACCAAGAAAGAGAAATAAAATTTTTTAAAAATCAAAAGAGCCTCAGGGACTCTTGGAAAAATAACCTAAGGTCCATCCTTATGCTCCTGGTGTCCCAAAAGGAAAAGAAAAAGATTATGGGGCTAAAAAAATTGGATGTCTAAAAAATTCCCAAATTTGGCAAGACATAAACTCACAGATCATAAAAGCTCACTGAACTTGCTGAAATCTAAAGAAATCCACACCAGGACATCCTAACCCAACTGATGAAAACAAAAAACAAACATAGTTTGAAGCCCCCCAAAGAAAAACAATAGTTTTAGGGAACTGACTTGAAAGACTATGGATTTCTCATCAGAAACCATGAGGCCAGTATGAAATGGCACAATATTTTTAAAGTGCTGAAAGGAAAGAACTATCAACTAGGAATTCTATATTCATCAAAATGTTTCTCAGGGAGTAAGGTCAAATAAAGACACTGGATGAAGGAGACCAAGAGAAAATGTTACCAGCAGATATGCTACAAAAGAACTGTTTTTTTCTTTTTTCAGGCAAAGAGAAATGTTATCAGATGGAATTCAGAAGATTAAAAATAATGAAAAAGAGAAAGGGTAAATACCTGGATAAATATTCTTCTTCTGAATTCTTTAAAATATGTTTGATAGGTAAAAGCAAAAATTATAATATCACCTGGTACAGTTTTCAATGCATATAATATAATATATAAGATAACTATATCCTAAAGTGGGGAGGTGGGGGGGGTAAAGCCACCTATATATAGTGATACAGTGCCTACCTTTTATCTGAAGTGGTAAAATATTGACTGTAGTTATAAAAATTTTAATATGTACATTGTAATCCATAGAGCATACTAATTTTTTTTTTAAACAAAGACATATAGTAGGGGTACCTGGGTGGCTCAGTCAGTTGAGCATCTGCCTTCAGCTTAGGTATTGATCCTAGGATCCTCTTACTGAGCCCTGTGTTGGGCTCTCTGCTCAATGGGGAGCTTGCTTCTCCCTCTCCCTCTGCCTGCTGCCCTGCCTGCTTGTGCTCTCTCTGTCTCTCTCTCTGTGTCAAATAAAAAATAAAATCTTAAAAAATAAAAGAAGTATAGTAAAAAACACAATAGGTGAATTAAATGGAAAACCAAAAGATGTTTAAATAAGGCAGGAAAGAGAAAACAGAATGTAAAAGAGTGGAAACAGAAAATAAATGGTAGACCTAAATTCAAACATGTCAATTACATTAGATGCAAATATTATGCATACTATAGAATAGTATAAACACACCATTTAAAAGAGACTATGAGAACGGATTTTTTAAAAACCATGACCTGAGGGGCGAGGGTGGCTCAGTTAGTTAAGCAGCTAATTTGGCTAAGGTCATGATCCCAGAGTCCTGGGACTGAGTCCTGTATTGGACTCCCTGCTGAGTGGAGAGCCTGCTTCTACCTCTCTCTTTTCCTGCCACTCTGCCTACTTGTGCTCACTCTCTGTCAAATAAATAAATAAATAAATAAATAAATAAAGAAAATCTTAAAAAAAAAAAATCATGACCTAATTATTTGATATCTATTAGAAACTCATTTCAAATATAATGATACAGATGGGTTTAAAGTACAAAGAAGGAAAAATATAAACTGAAAGCTCTAATCAAACTAAAGCTGGAGTGGTTATACTATCAAAGTAAAGAAAATTGGCAGGGATGACGAGAAACCTTTGATGATAAAATGAAAAATGATAAAATGTCAATTCACCAAGAAGGTGTAACAACTCTTAAATGTGTATGAACCTAAGAAGAGTGACTCAAAACGTAAGAACAAAAACTGACAAAACTGAAAGGAGAAATAGATAAATCTACCATTATAGTTGGAAACCTCCAGCACTCCTCTCTCAGCAAACAGTGGACAAACAATTCAGTAAGGATACAGAAGAGCTAAACAATACCATCGAGCAACTGAAACTAATTGACATTTATAGAATGCTTTATCCAACAATAGCAGAATATACATTCTTTGCAAATATACATGAAACATTTACCAAGATACACCATAACCTAGATCATGAAAAAACCTTAAGATATTTAAAAGAACAAAAATCATAAAGAATGTTCTCTGATCATAAAAAGTAGAAAAAAACAGAAAGATAACAGGAAATTCTCTAAACACTTGGAAATTGTCTAAACGAATAATCCTTGATTCAAAGAGGAAGACTAAAGAGAAATTATAAAATATTTTGAACTGAACAAAATAAATTACAAAATTTCTAAATTTGTGGGATGCAGTTAAAGCAGTGCTTACTGGGAAAGCTACAGTATTAAATGGTTATATTACAAAAGGAAAGTTTCAAACTAATAATTTAATAATCTAAGATTCTATCATTAAATTAGAATATGAGAGACACACCTGGGTGGCTCAGTCAGTTAAACATCTGGGTTCTGATTTTGACTCAGGTCATTATATAAGGGTCCTGGGAACAAGTCCTGCATGGGGCGGGGGGCGGTCTGTGCTCAGCAGGGAGTCTGATTCTCTCTCTCTCCCTCTGTCCCTCCCCTGCTTGTTCTCTCTCTCTCACACACACACACACTCTCTCTCTCTCTCTCTCTAATCAATCAGTAAATAAATCTTTAAAATAATTAGGGACACCTGGGTGGCTCAGTTGGTTAAGCATCTGTCCTCATGTTATGATCCAGCATCATGGGATCCAGTCCTATATCAGGTTGCCTGCTCAACTTCTCCTTCTCCCTGTTTCTCCCTCTGCCTGCTGCTCTCCCTGCCTGTGCTCTCTCTCTGAGACAAATAAATAAATAAAATCTTAAAAAAAAACATAGAATACAACAAAAATCAACCCAAAGTATGCAGAAATTAGAAAAAAAAAAAAGCTAAGCGCAGAAACTACTGAAACGGAAAGAAGAAAAACAATAAAACCTAAGGCTGATTCTTCAAAAATATTAATAAAATTATAAATTTCTAGTGAGGCTGACAAGGAGAAATACAAATTACCACTATTAGGAATAAAAGCTATCACTACTGACCTTACAGATACTAAAAAAAGGGGGCGGGGAACAGTATGAGCAATAGATACTAAAATACTAAATACTAAAATACTTAAATTTGACAACTTAGATTAAATAGATCAATCTCTTGAAAATCACAAGCTACTGGGACGCCTGGGTGGCTCAGTTGGTTGGACGACTGCCTTCGGCTCAGGTCATGATCCCGGAGTCCCGGGATCGAGTCCCACATCGGGCTCCCAGCTCCATGGGGAGTCTGCTTCTCTCTCTGACCTTCTCCTCGTTCATACTCTCTCTCACTGTCTCTCTCTCTCAAATATATAAATAAAATCTTTAAAAAAAAAAAAAAAAGAAAATCACAAGCTACCAAAACTCACCTCAGATAAAAACAGATAACTACATAGCCCTATAACTATAAAAGACATTGAATTTATGTTAAAAGCCTTCCACAAACAAAACAAAATAAAAACAACTAAGGAGAAAATGGTTTTACTCTCTATTTCTGCCAAACATTTCAAGAGGAAATAATACCAATTCTAGACAATGTATTCTAGAAAGTGAAAAAGGAGATTTTTTGAGATCTGCTTTACTCTGATGCCCAAACCAGCAAAACAGCACACAACTTCCAAAATAAACCAATCAAAACTAGACCAATATTCCTCATGAACATAAACATAAAAATTCTTAGCAAAGGGGGTGCCTGGGTGGCTCAGTTAAGTTTCGGCTCTTGGTTTTGGGTCAGGTCATGATTTCATGGTTGTGAGATCAAGCCCCGGGGTGGGGGGGTGTCTGTGCTCAGCACAGAATCTAGTTCAGATTCTCTCCCCTTATCCCTACCTGTCTGCTTCTCTCCCCACTCATGCTCTCTCTATCATAAATAAATAAAATCTTTAAAAAAGAGAGAGAGACTCTTAGCAAAATATCAGCAAATTGAATCCAGTAATATATGAAAAGAAAAATGTACCATAAACAAGTGGGGTTCATCCTAGGAATGTAAGTATGGTTCAATATTTAAAAATTAATCAATGTAACTCATCATATTAATGGCCCAAAGAGGAAAATCTTCATGTTCATATCAATTGACAGATAAATTAACTGACAAAACCCAATACCCAATATCTTGAAAACCCTGGCCAAACTAGGAGTAGAACTTCTTTAACAAAATTAAAGGTCATCTACAAAATCCAACAGCTAACATCATACTTCATAGTAAAAAAAACTGCTTTTCCATCCAAATAGGGAAAAAGACAAGGATGCCCACTCTCATTATTCTTATTCCACAATATCCTGAAAGTCCTACACAGTGCAATAAGGCAAAAGAAAGAAAAAACATACAGATTATGAAGAAATAAAACTGTGCCAATTTGAAGATGACATGCAGTGTATACATAGCAAATCCCAAAGAATGTATGAAGAAACCTCCATAGAATTAATAAAGGAGTATGGTAAGATTGCAGGATACAAGGTCAACATGCAAAAATTAATTGCATTTCTATATATAAGCAATATACAAATGGTAATCAAAATTTAAAAATACCTTTTAGAACAGCACCCCCCCCCAAAGAAAAGAAAAATGAAATCCTTGTGTATAAGTCTAAGGAAACAGGTACAGCAACTCTATGCTAAGAACTATAAAATGCAAATGAAAGAAATCAAAGACCTAAATAAATGAAGAGACACTGTGTTCATTAACTATAAGACCCAACAGAGTAAAGATGCCAATTTTCTCCAAAATGATCTACAGATCTGATAGAATTCCAAGTAAAACCCTGTTTTTCCCATTGAACAATATACTATAAATATTTTTCCATATCAACATGAATTCTTCAATAACATTATTTTAAATGGAAGCATGTTTTCCTATCTAGTTTTATCCTAAAATTATTTACCCATTCCTTTATATTTTGATATTTGTTTCCAAATTTTATCTAATAAACATGCTTTAATGAAGACACCCTCCTAATGTAATCCTTGCAAATATCTTCATCTCTTTAAATAGTACAGGTACTTGTATTTTTAAAACTTTTGAAACATGTTGTCAAAATGACCTCAGGAAAGGGCTTTTATCTTTAAAGTCTGACTCAAAAACTCATCTCTTCTCAAAAACTCTCTCTGATTAGTACTTTCCCACTGTTCCATCTGTGTAACTATTTGGTCTCATTAAATTACTGTTACATGTATTGGACCATAGGCAATTACTGCTTCAATAAGAAAGTGGGCCTCTAGGCTATCTGCTTACAAAGAATGTAATATGTCTCACAGGAAATCTGAGAGAGGAGAAAATACACAGGGTAAAGATAAACTCATGGGCTACGAAATGGCTAATGAAGTTGGCATAGACGGATGGAGTACTGGAATTAAGTGGCTACCACACTATCGTCTATAAATAGAGCATATTCTAATCATTTTTAGATTTTCCTACTATTCTGACAGTGGCTGCAGGTAGTGTTTGCATTGTCTGTATTATCTTTGGAACTAGTGAAAAAAGTTCAAGTTGTGGAAAATTATGTCAAATTCTCTGTTTTCTCAAAATTCATATATGCCCTCTCTAGATTTCTATCATGCCTCACTCGTAAAGCATGAAATTAAAGGCTAACTGATGTCTTCTGACAGAAAAGTGTAACAGTCATTCAGAAACAATGCCTGTTGTGTTTTATTCCACTTGAGAAATAAATTAAGAATAAAGTCTCAAACTGTGCATTTTTAGAATCTGACATCACTCACAAATAATTAGCCAATACAAATTAGGTCCAACATTGTGCATGTTTCACTGAGAAAAAATTAATTAGCCCTGTTAATTATGAATGTCATAGGAAAGTTCAGCTGTGGACACTCTGACAGTGCTGTAACAAACAGCAATTTGAGGCATCACCTCTATGCCTCAAATATATGATCTTAAAAGACAGCAGCCCCTGGTATTGCAATATCCTATAAGAATATCCCTGCAAATATTCTGTAAGAGGAGCATATTTTACATAACCACACATTTTGGACTAAATCTGAGCCAAGAATGAGAACAAATGTTACTCATATCTGATTTATATTTGACAAATACAGACTTATCATAAACTCCTGGTTTGAATGCCTGCATGCTATTTCCATGGCAACTGCATAAACATTTTCCTCATAACACACAGCCATCTTCATTCTTTACATCCCATTATTTATTTTTTTCTACTCTCAGGGGAAAGCCTAATTTATTCCCTGGGGGGGGGAATCAATGATTTTCTTAATCAGTGGCATTTGAAGAGTAGGTGGCACAGTTCTTTTTATGGAAAAGCAATTTCCACCAACGCTCTTGCTAAGTGATAGAAGACTGGGGGAGAATAAAAGGAGTACTTGTTTTAGGGAAAGTGTGACTACAAGTTGCAATGAATAATCCTTCAAAAGAGAGGAGAATATATATTAGAAATCCACAGAAGGTTGGCCAAAGTGATCACATGCAATTCTAACTTCTCCATGTGTGTGGAGTATCATGGAGACTCTTTTATGGGAGAGTGATCTTTCATTCCTACAGTTTTGACAGTCTTTGAAAAACTCCTTTGCTACTTCCCTTGTGTGATAGAGACTGCAAAGAATGGCCAGCAACTGGAGGCAAGAGAAAGATTACCCACTTTAAAGCAGATCAAATGACAGCTAAAAGGAAAGATAAAAGGAAACCACATCAGGTTCCTTCACTTTGTCTATTCTTTGAGCCTAAGGTAATTACCACAGATTCAAATGGCAGCAGATGGAAGACATCCCATATTGAATTTTAGCTGACTATCAAATTAACAATTTCTCGAAGTCCTCAAAGGGACACTGAATCAATTAACATTCTTCAGTGGACTCAGAGCTCACTCTCCTTCTCTTGGCACCAACCAGTGTGACAACACTCATCAATGTTCTGTTACTGTTTATATAGGATTCCCTCAAGGGACCTATATAATGCCCCTTCAGTCTAACATAGCGGTCTGTCAATAGTACATTAGTAGATTAAATGAATCTTTATTTATTCGTAATATATATACATATTTCCTATAATGCATAATGCTTCTCAAATGGTGAAACAAGTTTCTAATAATTCCTTCTACCATTTTGATATTTCTATGCTTGTGGCAGTCTTATTACTTTCTCCACTTCTACAAGGTGAATCCTCTCTTTCATTTACCTCTGAGGCCCTCGTTAAGCCAACAGCCAATGCCCTTTTGTTTCTTTTTGGTTTTGTTTTTAAATGCTCAGTACTAGGGGTGCCTGAGCGGTTCCATCAGTTAAGCATCTGCCTTAGGCTCAGGTCATGATTCAGGGGTCCTGGGAGTGAGTCCCGTGTTGGGCTCAATGCTCAGCAAGGAGTCTGCTTCTCCCTCTCCCAAGCCGCTCCCCCTGCTTGCATGCACCCTCTCTCTCAAATAAATAAAATCTTTAAAAAATAAATGCTTAATATTATCTATTGAAAAGATTAATCTTTCTTCATTGGATTGTTTCCACACCTTTGTCGAAAAATCCACCATATACGTATAGATCTATTTGTGAACTGCTTATTCTTTTCCATGGATCTATGTGTCTATTTCTTCAATAATCATACAATATACTGGTTGATTATTTTAGTTCTATATGAAATCTTGATATCAATTCTCCTCCTATTCAAAATTGTTAGGACCTTTCTTATTCCTTTGCCTGTCCAAATAAACTTTAGAATTAGCTTGTCTACTGCTACAAAACAGTTCCTCCTGGGATTTTGATAAGGTTTTCATTCAATTTATAGAATAATTTGGGGGAACCAGCATGTCAACAATAGTGACTTTTCCAATAGTTGAGCACAGTATCCTTCTCCATTTAATAAAATCTTCTTTGATTACTTTCATCAGGGCTTTGTAGGTTTTTAGCAGACAGATGCTGAATATTTTTTCATTTAATTTATACCTATTTCATATTTTATAGTATCGTTATAAATGGCATTTTTGAACATTTCAACTTCTAATTGTTAATTACTAGTATGTAGAAATATGATTTGTTTTTATATAATGATTCTTGTATCCTGTGACTTTGCTAAATTTACTTATTAATAGTAATAAAAGATTTTGGGGGATAGATTCTTTGGGATTTTCTACATAGAACATTATTTGCAAAAATTTTACTTGCAAATGTTTCCTTTTTTTAAAATTTAATTTTATTTTTTTTCAGTGTTCCAAAATTCATTGTTTTTTGCACCACACCCAGTGCTCCATGCAATACATATCCTCCATAATACCCACCACCAGGCTCACCCCACCTCCATTCCCCCCTTCCAAAACCTTCAGATTGTTTCTCAGAGTCTATATTTCCTATTCAATTGGTATTCCTTTTATTTTCTTTTTCTTCCCTTTTTAGAACTGGTTATGACCTCTAGCACAATGTTGACATCCTTGCCTTATTCCTATATTAAGAGGAAAGCATTCCATTTTTAATCATTAAGTATGATATTAGCTACAAGATATTTATATTTGCCCTTTACCAGGTTGAGGAAATTGCTTCTATTCCTAGTTCGTTGAGAGTTCTTTATCATGAATTCATGCAGTATCTAACTATTGAGATCATCATATTTTTTTCCCTTTTGTTGCTATGTGAATTGTACATATTCATTTTTGAAGATTAAAACAACCTTCTATTCCTGAGATAAAGCCTACCTAAAGATCATAATGTATTATTTCTACATTTTGCTATTTTTTTATTTGAAAATATTTTAAGATTTTTGAGTCTGTGTCTAAAGTTCTTAATTTTGTATTTATCTTTAGCCCATTCTGATGTCATGATAATACTGATCTTATAAATTAGTTGGAAAGTGTTCTTTATTCTTTCATTTCCTGACTGAGTTTGTGCAGAATTGATACTATTTCTTCCTTAAATGCTTGGTAGGATTTGCCAATAAAGGCATCTGGGCCTAGAATTCTCTTTAGTGGAGTGTTTTAAGATTTTATTTGTTTATTTGATAGACAGAGATCACAAGTAGGCAGAGAGGCAGGCAGAGACAGGCAGGGGTGGGGGGTGGGGGCGGGGAGCAATGCTGGGCCTGATCCCAGGGTCCTGGGATCATGACCTGAGCAGAAGGCAGAGGCTTTATTAACCCACTGAGCCTCCCAGGCGCCCCTAGTGGAGAGTTTTAAATTCCAAATTCAATTCTTTAATTATATAGGGCTATTCAGGATTATGTGTCTTGAGAACCTTGGTATTTTGGGTCTTCCAAATTTTTCCATTCAAGTTTTTGAATATATCGGCCCAAAGTTTTGTTCATATTTTATCTCTTGATGGATATTTAGTTTGTTTTCACTTTTTGACTATTGTGAATAGTGTGACTATGGACATTTTGTATGCACACATTTGAGAGAGACCCTGTTTTCAGTTCTTTTGAGTATACATCGAGGAGTGAGATTCCTAGGTCATATGATAATTCCATGTTTAACTTTCTGAGGAATCATCTAACTTTCACAGCAGGTGAGACATTTCACAATCCTACCAGTAATGTATGAGGTTCCAATTTCTCCACATCCTCACCAACACTGCCATTCACCCCCCCGCTTTTTTTTAAGTTATAGACATCCTTGTGGATGTGGCATCCTATCTCATTGTGGCTGGCACACTTTTTAAAAAAAAATTTGGACACCTGCCTGGTGATTTGGGGAGGCTGTACATTGGAGTACAAAGGTCCTCGTGATTTTCCATTCTTGGTGGATGGGCAATAGATAGAAATACTAGTTAAGAAATCTATCTGGAAATGAAGTTACTAACTACATTTCTCCACTTTGCATCTAAACAAAGCATTTGCGTCTTGTTTCCTTTTAAACATTCCTCATGTGAAACTTACCTGCCAGTTATACAATGGCCTTTTATTTATCAGTAGAGAGTTCTACAGCACCAGAATGTTTTATGCTTTCCTTCCTTTCTATACACCAAACCAGAGGAAGGAAACAAACTCTGGGCCCAATTCCAAGAAGAATGAGTTTCTTAGGGATCAATAGTTTCCTTTCATTTTTACAATTTGGCAATTTTAGAAAAGCTTTCCTGTGACCATGTGCTAGAATTTTAATCTTCAAAACATACAAGTGAGAATGATAATGCTATTTTTTTCTTCCACTTTTCTGTTGCTACTACATGGGGCCAATTACTGCAGAATTAAAGTACCAGTAGGATTGGGAATAACTGGCTTGCCTGTTACAAGCATTTTTTGTTGATTTCCAGTTTTTCATTGTTATACGAGCATGACGGGTGAATTTTCCTTTTAGGAACAGAAACAAGGGAGTTCTCTGCATTTTTTTTATGCTCTGCAATAGCCTCAGATATTTAGTGGTATTCCAGCTGATTGTCATTAACTTAAAACATTTATTGCTAATTATAGTTGGCACAATGACTCCAAGGGTTAAAATATGTTAACACCTTTGGTGATGTCCTTCACAATTGCTGCAGATTCCTCTCTCTCTCCCTCAATCGTCCCTCAGCCAGGGCTAGACCTTTGGTGAAAGGACTTCTAAGCTCTTCTCAAAGTCCAGATAAACATCCTCTCCCTGGGTCATTTTGTTACAGTATTTTCACACACAGCACCAGGGGCATAATGGTAATACATGTGTAGCAGAGAATTGCTACCACATGACACAGTCATTTCTTGCTCATTTGACTATACTAGAGAATATTTCTAATCTCAGCAGTAAAGTTTAAAAGAAATCTAACAGAGCAGATGTCAACCCTAAAAAGTATTTGTTTTCCCAAGAGTCTTTAAAAATATATTTGAAAACCTACAGAATGATGGAATTACAGTCTTCCAAAACACAATGCAGATTTACTACGATGACAGCAGCACTCTGGGTAGCAAGAGAACAAAGCCACAACACAACAGCAAATCTCCACAACTGACGAGAGTATATTATCTATTCTACTGTGTTCTATTTTACTTTGAACTCATATGAAAAAATTACACATCAACGAAAGACACAAAAGTGCATCAATGAAAGATGTAAATGTACAAATGCAAAATGTTACCATTTATACTGCATATTGTTTCTGAGTACACGCACTGTAAGCGCGTATTTCACCAACCTCATACAGCATTTTCTCTGGAAAAGGAAGGATAGGGATGAGATTGGAGAGTGTTATAAAGAGGATTTCAAGTGTTCCTAAATTGTTTAATTTCTTTCAGCAAGAATGACAAAATGTTAGCATTCATTTCATTCTTAGTGATGAGAGAAAGGTGATTGTTAAATTATTCTGAATTTTTCTTAATTCTTGGAAATTTTCATAATAAAAAATTGTTAAGAGAAATAAAAATAGCACCTGGTTATGTTTTAGCTTGGAAGTAAAGCAGATTTATAAACAAAGAAAACATGAGGAAGAACCTTCTTTCTTGGGAGTAGTGTCCGACCAAAATACATTTTATATATTTTAGTGTATGGCTTGAAAGAATACTTGAAGTGATACTGCAATTTCTGAGTAATATTGGGCTAGTAAATTTGTTTCCAAGGGCTTTCATCCCCTTTTAGGTTAAGAAAAGTTATCAGAAGAAAATATCTCAGATAACCTCTTCAACTTTAAAAGTTAATTACTTTTTCCCCTTAGAAAAGGTAAGTATATCTGTGCACATGTTATTTCCTTTGCCTAGAATTCTTTTTCTCTAGCTTGCTCCCTGGCAGTAAACTCCTATTTATCCAGTAACACTCACAAAGGATACCTTTGTGCTTTAGGACATCTTCCCTCACTCTTCCCAGGTAGGGAAAATGACTGTCACAATTCTCTGCTCATATTTTCATTAAACACTTGACATAGTGGTACATCTATTTACACATTTGCCTGCCCTGCTAGACAGTGAGCCACTGAGGACAGACCCTGTACCTTATGTGCCTTCCACAGTGACATGCTTAATAGCCAAGAGAGATGTAATATAGACAAACCACTTGATATTATGTTAGCATGAAATAAGTTTAAAATTTTTTACCTATTGCAAATATTTTTTTTTTCCCAAGTAAATATGTGATGAATGAATGAATGAGTCAGTAATACAAAATGGCATGAAGTTTACTCCATTGTCAGGTATGCTGATAATCCAACAAGAAGGCAGGAGTAATCCAGAAGCTCTCTCAACATTTTCTCCAGAAGAATCCACAGGATCATTTTGAATTTTATAGCCTCAGTTTAGAAAGCAAGGTTGAAATAACTTTTCTTGTTTTATCTTCGCTTTTCCTCCAATTACACAGTCCCCCCACCACAAGAGGAACATAAAACACTCCTAATTTAAGAAAAATCTCAGAAAATTGAGATTCTGAAAAGCTGCTATAACATATTTGATCATATTTTGGGGGTATCATGCAATTGGCTCAAACAGTTCACTCAACCCCTATTCTCAAATGGGGACTGACTACAATTCCTTTGGTGGAGGAGGGACAGTGATATGAGGAAGGGAGAAAGAACTTGGTGGAAAATGGCAAATAATATATGAAAAATCTTGCTGAGATTTGAGGAATTGAGTTAAACCTACACATTCATTTGGGGGGAAAACTGGTATCTTTAATATGCTGAATTTTGGTGATAGGCTTAATCATCTTAAACCCTGATAACGGGTTAATGTGCTAGTTTTCTACTCTTAAAATATGAAGTATCTATTTGAAGGGGCCATATGTAAATTTAACAAAAAAAATTATGCCATTGGATTCATTACTACTTCAGTCTTTAGGGATAGTATCAGTTTCTGAGACTGAAAAACAATGAAAAATTTCCAGGGATAAAGGGAAAGGCAAGTAAGACTTTAAGGGATGACAGCTGAGCAAAGGTCATTTTGCATTTCCCCTACCCCTGTCTCCTACCTTTCTCTGTCTTTTAAGTTTCTAACTCAAATGAAATGTGGATCTACTGAGATCACCTTCAAGTAACTTAGCCTTTACTTGGGAGTGGATCATCTTTTATACAGTAAGTAACATTTTAAAAACAATCGAAATAATGATAAATTACTGACAAAGTGAAATTGATGCTGCAAAAGGAAAATGATACATACCACGAGGGAGTATAACTTCACAAAGCTGAGATAAGCATGCCGCTAATAATAATTTGCTAGCTTTCACTACATAAGCAAGCAACTGCAACACACCGTAATGAGTATTTGTAAACTAGAACATACTTCCGGTTAAGAGCTCAGGCTGTGGAGTCAGACAGAACTTGCTCTACAAATAACAAACCTGATGCAGGGCAATTAACTTTTCTGAGAATGTGCTTCCTCATATGTAAAATGGAGATATTCAATAAGACCCATGTCAAATACAGTTGTGAAACTCAAGATAATGCATATTAAACACTGATCCCAGTGCTTAGCATATGGTAATCACTCAATACACATTAATCTCTATTATTTTTAATTCCTTTTTTTCTGTGCAAATTTTACACAGACTTCCCTTAATAAGGAGTTTTGCAAAATAAAGGTGCTGTAGAGGATGTTCTAAAGGCCTACCAAGCTTTATAAGATTCTAGATGGATATATTGTTTAGAGTGGTCTTGTACTCTGCAAGAACATATCCCCAAGGATCACAACTTTAAGCTAATGAAATGAATTTAGATAAAACTGGGTGTTTGACTTCACTTTAACATCATACAGCTAGAATGTTTAAATATTAGCCTCTTTAAAGTGTCCATGGTAGTTTGCACAATTAGAAATTTGAACTCCCAATTGTACAAGTTAGAAATCCTGTTAATTGTACAACTAGAAATCTAATTCCATTCCTTTTTCAAACATCACAGACTTGGGATTTTAGAGGGACTTAGCTTGAATGAGGCCAGAAAAATTAAATATGTAAATACAGATGGTCTTCTTTAATTTTATGTACCTCATGGATGTGAGTTACATGACTTTTGAACTGGGCTAGAATCTGGAGAATCAGTGCAGTTCTTCTATTTTGTAGAGAGGTCGAGTTCTATCCTAGTCTGTTCCTTGATAACATTATAACACCGAAAAAAAATTGGCAGTGAGAAAAGTAGAAATTAATACTTGGAAATATCCACTATCTAAAGATTTCAATGATCCTATCCATAGTTACCAAAAATACTGAGAGACAGATTTAATGGAATTAAGAGTTTGATAAAGAGTGGTAAAAGTACCACAGTAAAAATTCTGACAATATTGTTTGTTTTTGATGTTTAATGTATTAATCTCATTAATGAAACTATGGTTATATAAGATTATAGAAGCACACATAATTAAATGGGTAAAGAAAACTGAGATCATCACCGAGGAAGACAGAATATGTGATGACTTTCTACATACTACCTTACCTGTGTAAATGAATATTCGGCACTTTAATTTCTTTAGTGTTTCAAAAGTTGCTTTCTTCAACATCATTTTTTAATGGTTGAGAAGTAAAAAGAATTTACTGGACATTTAGAAAGGGCTAAATGCTACTACATGGGTGGTAGTGACAAGAGCATGGAGAAGTGCTAACTATACCCTACATAGAGGTTTAAAGCAACAATTGGAGAAGTTTTTAAAAATATCAATGTTCAGGTTTTGTTTTTTTTTTTAATCAAGGTTAATGTTAGCACAGGAAAGAATAATAATAGGTATACTTTATCCTGGGTTACACTTGTCAGTTTGAATAAAGTCCTTGAAATAGGTGGTATATTCCTTAGAATTATTAGGACTAGCAATTGATAGTTATTTGACTGATTTTCACATATTCAGTTCACCACAGGAATCTAGTTTTTAGTCAATTGCACCCATTCACTACGAAGATACAGTGACTCAAACAAATGCTTACCGTCAAAATCAAATTAGTACACTAAAAATGAATTGTTCACTAAGATGCCTTAAAAATTTTGCAAACATTTTAATCTTTACCAAACATGCACTCTAACAATTATGGCCTAAGATCAAGGAGATTTAAGAAGACTGACAAGCAGTCTTAAGTCTTTCTACAATTGCTTTCTGTTCTACCTGAAATGCAACAGTCCTTGTAATTTCACAAGAAATAATTTTATAATCTTTTCCAGTTTTTCTCTTCTTTTCTACTCTGGATTCTTGTTTCTAATAACTCTAAATTCCTGAGGAGGGGCAAAGGAGAAAATAATGATTAAATAAAAAGATGTCAGGTAGAAAGGCACAAAGATCAAGAGTAAGGAAACTAAAAACAAAAAAGAAGTTCAGAAAACAAGACTAAAAAACCTTTGCATATGCTACCATTTCATGCTGTCCAAGTTATTTCTATGAAAGGAAAAGTATTTGGTGAAGAATGGACCTATAAATAGACTAGTACTATGCTATATTTCTACTCAAATAAACTTATCTGTTTCTATGTTAAAGAGTTCATAACCTGGGGAAAAAACAACAATTCTTTTGAGCACTATCAGGGTCAACATGAAGGGCCAAAACAAAGGCCTGACTATGCCAAATAAATTATAAAGTTTTCAGCTTTATCTATACTTTGGTATTTGTAGGGTAAATATTTAAAATTAAAAAGAAATCCTTTCAAGTCATATAAAGTTCTCGGTGGAAGTGTAACATGATATGAAAATTCTGGTTACCGTTTAAATTTGAAGTACTTCATCCATTATGGTGACAAAGGTGGTTTTAGCAGCTATCATTACATTCGTTTAAAATTTCAAAGTGCTTTGAGTCCTTCCAGGATGAATTTACTTTCTTCCTTGCCTTGGATTCCTTAACTTATTTTCTGAAGACTGTAATGTTTACTGCAAGAGAAAAAAAATAAAGAGCTGAATTGGAGTAAACTAGTTATTGATACACTGGACATTTTTCTTTCCCTTAGAATGTTCTTAATTTCACCCTCACTCAACAGTTATAATTAGTCTTATTCATTTAAGAAGTAACTTCCTTACTTAAGTGGACACATGGATAGAATCCTACACACTCAATTAAGAACCAAGTAATGTATAAGAATCAAACTAGCAGTGACACACTTGAAACTTTCTAAGACTTCACTTGATTGTCTTTGAACTCTTCTGTTTTCAGCTATTTGTAAGAGTCAAAGGTAAGAGCATTAATTGAATGAGAAATATTAAACCTTACTTCATCTTTATAAAAATCCAATTCTAAAAAAGTAACAATGTCCAACTCTGATACACCCTTTGTAAAATATAGAAGTAGGTATCTCCAAATGCAAAAGCTTCTCCAGCTACTTTGCAATTTTACTTTAGGCTCAAATATGAAACATATTTATAATTTGGTGTACAAGGTATCCCCTAAAATTAAATGAACAAATTCCTATCTGTTTCTGACTCTGGGACACCAATTATCTGTACATTCAAACAAGCACAAACCCTCTTTTATTTTCTCTGTAACACAAGATACAAGAAAAATAACTACAAGAGTTATGTAGAAAGATAAAGAGAAATGTAATTATTTTTTAAATTTTGATTCCTGATTGTGCTTATTACAGAGTTGAACCTTTCAATAAATAAATATTAAGACATCAGAAATGCATTTTAAAATGGAAGTTTCTGTTTGTGTACCATCAAACAATGTCTAACTCCAACACGATTGGGTTACTCATGATGAAAATAACACCCAATATTTTTACAATGATTATACCTCTACTTTATGTGGCACATAATAATATTAACAAAAACATTAAGTGGCATATATGAGGATTATCATCAAGGAAGGGTAGATAGATAGATGATAGATAGGTAAACAATGATGTCCAGAATAACATACACAGTGGTAAAATTACTCAGTTCTTTCCATTATTAGAGGAGTCTTTCAAAAAGAAAAATGCAATTTATGCAAATTTTACTTTGAAATCTGAATGTGAAAAAAAATTGAACACATGGGTATATACATATTGGTAACCTAGCAAAGTAGTAGAAAAGTATTTTCCCAAGGGTAGGTGTTTGGTCAGTGGCAAAACTGAAATGAGAACCTAGAATCTCTTCCCAATGTAGTGTTCCATTATCCTCCTATAATCCATCCTGCTTTCCTGTCCTCTCAGCTCCCAAATTATTTTTTCTGGATAATTTATTTTCAGACTTGTAGGTATTCCATCATAATATAGCCATTGAAATCTTACCCAAAGAAACATAAACAGTGTTTAATTAAACCTTAACATTTCATATGTGCAATCTGTAGACAGGGTAGAGTTGGGTCTTGTATTTTTATCCAGTCTGAATATCTGACTCTTAATTGGAGAGTTTAGTTTATCAATATGTAATACGATTACTGAAATGAGTGGGCTCAAAACTACCATTTTGTTGTTTGTTTTCTATTTCTATTATTTCCTACTTTTTGTTTTGTTTTGTTTCTATTCTACATTTTTCTGCCTTAACTTCAGTTAATCAAAAACTTGCGATATTTTACTTTAATTGCTGGATATTTCTATTAGGGTATGATACTCTAAGAATATGCATCCTCAAATAACCACTGTTTACTTAAAATTAATATTGAATATCATGCAAAGCATAAGAATCTTGCAATGATATCATTCCATTTACTACAAAACCCTTTTTGTTAATGTTATCATATATCATACCTCTATTTCTATTATAAAACCCAGAGTAAAATGGTTTTAACGTTTGCTTTAAGACCTCAGCTTTCAAAAAGAAAAAAAAAGTCATCTTTCTTCTAAAGAAAATAACAGAAGGAAAAAAAAGTAAGCATTTTATATTTATCGTTTTTGGTGGTTTTCATTTCTCCTATACAACAGTTACCATTTGGTATCACTGCCCTTCAACTTAAAAACCTTCTTTTATTACTTCTTACATTGTAGGTCTGCTGACAATGAATTATCTACTTTTTTAAAAATCTGAAATCATCTTTATTTTACCTTCATTTTTGAATGACATTTATAATCAGTATAACATTCTGAGTTGAAAGGTACTTTTTTTCCCTCATAGCTCTTTCAAGATATATTATTCTTATTCAAGATACTTTTTGGCTTCCATTATTCCAATAAGTTGGTAGTCATTAATATTATTGTTACCCTGGCTACACTGTGTATAAGGTTTCTATTGTTTTCTGGCTGTTTTCAAGACTTTTCTCTTGATCTTTGGTTTCTAGAAGTGTAACCACTATGTGCCTAGATTTAGTTTTCGTTTATTTTTCTTGGATTTCATTGAGCTTCCTGGCTCTTCAAATTAGTGTTTTGCTAAATTTGGTAAGTTTTCAGTCTATAATTATTTAAAAAAATTTCTGGTCCATTTTCTCTCTTTTCCTTCTAGGTTTAATATACATGAGGTTGACTGATTGTAATCCCACTGGTCACTGAGCTTCTGTGTTTTTTTCTTTTCTTTTCTTTTTTAAGATTTTATTTATTCATTTGACAGGGAGAGATCACAAGTAAGCAGAGAGGCAGGCGGAGAGAGAAAGGGAAGCAGGCTCCCCACTGAGCAGAGAGCCCGATGCGGGACTCGATCCCAGGACCCCGAGATCATGACCTGAGCCGAAGGCAACAGCCCAACCCACTGAGCCACCCAGGTGCCCCTTTTTCTTTTCTTTTAATCTTTTTCTCTGTTTTTCAGAGAAAGATAATTTCTACAGATCTGTCAAGGTCCCCTTTTTGCCATCTCTCATCTGCTATTTTAAATAGTTTCTAAACAAATGTTGTTGAGGATGTGGAGAAAGGGGAACCCTCTTAAACTGTTGGTGGGAATGCAAGCTAGTATAGACACTCTGGAAAACAGTATGGAGTTTCCGTAAGACGTTAAAAATAGAGCCACCCTACAGTCCAGCAATTGCACTACTAGGTATTTAACCCAAAGATAAAGATGTAGTGAAAAGAAGGGGACATCTGTACCCCAATGTTCATAGCAGCAATGTCCACAATAGCCAAACTGTGGGAGGAGCCAAGATGTCCTTTAACAGATGAATGGATAAAGAAGATGTGGTTCATATTACAATAGAGTATTACTCAGCCATGAGAAAGGATGAATACCTACCATTTGCATGGACATGGATGGAACTGGAGGGGATTATGCTAAGTAAAATAAGTCAAGCAGAGAAAGACAATTATCATATGGTTTCACTCATATGTGGAACATAAGGAATAGTGCAGAGGCCCACAGGGAAGGGAGGGAAAGCTGAAGGAGAAGAAATCAGAGAGGGAGACAAACCATTAGAGACTCTGGATTCCACGAAACAAACTGAGGGTTACAGAAGGGAGGGAGGCCAAATGATGGGGTAACCGGGTGATGGGTATTAAGAAGGGCATGAATTGTGATGAGCGCTGGTGTTATATAAAACTGATGAATCGTTGAACACTACATCAAATACTAATGATGTACTATATGTTGGCTAACTGATCATAATAAAAAAAATAGTTTCTACCTCTCTCTCTACAGAGATAGTCACCATTATATAAATTATATATATATATAATATATATATTATATATTATATATTAGCTGGTTTAAAGTTACTGTCCCTTAACTAACATCCATATTGACTTTTCTTCTCAACTATGGGTAATATTTTCCTAATTCTTCACATGATTAATAATTTTTTATTCTATACTGCACAATACAGATGATATGCTATAGAAACTCTGTATTTTGTTACCCTTTTTTGAAGTATGTTAATAGTTATGTTAATAGAATAGTTATGTTAGTAGAATAAATAGAATAGTACGTTAATAGAATAAATCCCTTCGGGCTTATAGTCTTTACTTCTAAGACAGGAGCCTTCTAAGATTTCAACAAAAACCCTAATGTGTTTAATAGGACTCAAACTTAAAATCTGATTAGAAATATCACCTGAACAACTTCTCACATCAGCTATCATTTTCCTCGAGGCTCTACGGAGTCTCCTCTGCACATTTGAATTTAGACATCAAACCATGAAATTAAAAGGAATACAAATGCAAATGTTGAGGCCCCCTTTATGCTGTATCTCTTTCTTTTATGGGCATTTTTACCACCGTATTCCAGGACAATCTGCATGACTTGTGTATTAGTGCTAATCTATCAATATTAGATTCTTGATTGCAGTAATTTTATCTAGTTTTTTTTTTTTAGAATATTTTTGTAGAAAATAGACTCTAAAGTATTCAGAGGTGATAAGGTCAGCAACTTACTCCCTCAAATGAGTCAGGAAAAATTATTATTTTTACAACTTGTGTGTAAATTTCAAATTATTACAAATTAAAAAGAAAAAAACCAAATTATCAATAGACTCTATCCCAATACAGCTCTATGCTTAAAAAGAAAGTAATTCTGTAGTGAAATAAATTGAGGTAAAGTTACTGTTTTCCTTTTAGCAATTCATAATGTATATTACCATGTCAAATATTTCTACAAATCATGTATTAGCCATACTTTCATTTATTCATCTTTCCAACCACAAGTAAATTGTATACTTAGGGCCTACTAAATGAAAGGCAATATTGGAGAGATAAAGAAGTAATAAGGGAGGCAAGATCTCTTCTTTCATTGAGTTTCCATTGTAATACAGAAAGAGACAACTAATTTCAGATGCTCTGAAAAAAATAAAACTGGGTGTTATAAAGAGATTGGGGAGGTATAGATATTTTTAGATAGTGCATCAAGGAAGACCTCTGAGGACATGATGTTCAAGTTAAAACTGAATGAAATAAGCCATACATGCAATAATTTAGAACAATGTTCCAGACTTAAGACATACATGTCATGAGATAGGAATGAATTTAAAATATTGATGGAAAAGTTTCTGAATTATTCAAACAAACGAGAATTTGTGAGAAATAGCACACTCATCAAAAAGCATGGTCACAAAGTATAACTTCCAATTATAAATAAATAAGTCATAGGGATGTAATATACAGCACGGTGACCATAGTTAATAATACTGTATTGCATATTTGAAAGTCGTTAACAGAATAAATCTTAAAAGTTCCCATCATAAGAAAAACAATTCTGTAACTTTGTATGGTGATGGATGTTAACTAGATTGTGATGATCATTTTGCAATATATATACAAATATCAAATCATCATGTTGTATATCTGAAATACACAGTTTCACCTAATATTAAGTTATATGCCAGTTACACTGCAATTTTTTAAAAAATGAGGAAACTGTCCTGATTTTAAACCTATTTATTAATTCCTATATAATGAAAACAATAAAATAATGATTATTTTACATTCTTAACTTTTTTTTTTTAACTAAGTATGCCAATTGCCTGAGGAATCCCTGATATAACCTTTGACATTAAAAATCTGTCAAAGCAGGGCACCTGGTTGGCTCAGTGAGTTAGGCATCTGATTTTTAACTTGGGCTCAGGTCATGACCTCAGGGTCATGGGATTGAGTCAGAGGGGGAAGTCTGCTGGAGATTTTCTCTCTCCCTTTCCCTCACACCACCCCCATCTCTAAAGTCAATCTATCAATCCATCAATCAAAACATTGGCTCCATATTGTATGATCTTTTTTACTTTGCTATCTAATAGTAGATAATAGTTCAAATAAAAATATCACTTTGAAATTAAAACATAACACTCCACTAAGATCCTACAGCTTACCCAGGAGCTTTTTAATAATTTAGAGCAGGGACTGTCACACTATGACCCAGGGGCCAAATCTGACGAGCCATTTGTTTATATATAGCCCACAAGGTAAGAACAACTTTTGCATTTTTACACAGTTGGAAAAAAAGACAAAGAGTATCTTAGATGTAAAGAATTACATGATATATTCAAATTTTGTTGTCTAGAAATAAAGATCTATCAGAACACCGCTAGCTCATTTTTTAACGTATTGCTTATAGCTGCTATTGTACTCTCAAAGGCAGAGTTGTTATAACAGGGAACATATGGCCCACAAAGTCTAAAATACATTATTTGGCCCTTTACAGATAATGTTTGCCAATTCCTGGTCTAAAGTATACTGAACATGTTTACACTCTACAATGATAGGGTTAATACTTTAAAACATTACATCAAATGGCTCATTTAAGTACTTACCCACTGGTATGTTTAGTGTTTTGTGTTTCTAATGAAGTTTTAAGTAATAATTTTATATTTAAAATGACCA
Organism: Mustela erminea; assembly: GCF_009829155.1. Classification (NCBI taxonomy): domain Eukaryota; kingdom Metazoa; phylum Chordata; class Mammalia; order Carnivora; family Mustelidae; genus Mustela; species Mustela erminea. The sequence goes on from NC_045618.1 coordinate 29,791,868, forward strand.
TCCCATTATATTGAATTTTTACATATTCAAAAATTCATTTCCCTCATTTGTGAGATTTATGAGGTATGATAAATCATTTTCCTTGGGTCAGTTTCTGATTTAAAGTTTGTAATGGACTTTGAATTGAAAAATAAACAAACATTCCTACAGTTGATAAAAGATCATTTATAACAATACTGAGGAAAAGTGAATCAATGGTTAAATGTTAGGTAAAAAATCTGCTCGAGAGCTTCAGAATTTTGTAAAGGCGTTAAGTATTAAAAATTCATTCTGGAATGATTCAGTTTCCATTTCTGACCACGAGGGATTCAGCAGGTCTAGAATAATCCTCCCACTGCAAACAGCTAGAACACAGGATAAAATATAGGAAAAGGACTATTTTCAGACACAGGCAGTGCAGGACCGTGATCCCTGAAAAAGAAAAAAGGAAACAAACAAGGCAAGGCCTACCATCACCCAAGCTTCTCAGTCAGGAAGCAATTAACCACTCCTGAGCAGGGAGGAAGAACCAGACAGAACCTGGCAATCTTGTTGACTTGAGGAGACAGAGAAAAAAGTGCAAGGAGGCCAAGGTGGCTAGAATTTATGGGGCAGAGTTCCAGAGAGGAGAGAAAGTTCCAATAATTTCAATGAGGGTACCCTAGAGTTTTTAGCTAAATAAAAACCTGTACATGAGAAGAGTAAAATTTCCTTAGACCAGCTAACAAGAATATCTAAGGAAAGAAAGTTACCAGGGAGTTGTAAGACAAAGGCTTCTCAGAGCTGACATGGGGCCAAGATTTCAACAAAGTTCCTTCAAGCAAGAAGGGAAAAACCTTGTTGAATATACAAGGCAGTAGTGACCCCAGAAGATCCACACCACAGAAGCAAAAGGAAAGTAACCCTAGAATAACCCTATAGACCCACCTGAAAGGACCTTGAAAGCTTAGGAAAAAATCAAACTAATATGTGATTTATAATGCCGGTCAGGAAAAAGTCCAATACTCTTTAAAGGAATGCCACAAAAACAAGGACTCAACATATAAAATTCGCAAATATGTGACATTCAGTTAAAAATTACTGGACAAAGAAACAGGAAAATGTGACACACAACCAGAAAAATATCAGTCAATAGAGAGAGACAAACCTGGAAATAAAAGGCATGGAGGAATTAATGGAGCAAAGGCACTGAAAGGGCTCTTACAAGTATGTTGCATATTCAAGAACATAACTGAAAACAGAATATAGTGAAGAGAGAAATGGGGGGTTTTCTAAAAGAGCCAAATAGAACTTCTAGCAATTAAAAAAATATAAATATAATATTCAAAGTCAAAATTTCACTGGATGGGACAAACAGTGGTTTATGCTCTGCAAAAAAAGAGATCAGTGAACTTTAAGACACTTTGGGGCATCTGGTTGGCTCAGTCAGTAGAGCATGTGACTCTTGACCTCAAGGTTGTGAGTCTGAGCCCCACACTGGGTAGAGAGATTACTTAATAATAATAATTATAATAGGGGAGCCTGGGTGGCTCAGGGGGTTAAGCCTCTGCCTTTGGCTCAGGTCATGATTCCAGGGTCCTGGGATCGAGCCCCACATTGGGCTCTCTGCTTGGCGGGGAGCCTGCTTCCCCCTCTCCCTCTCTGCCTACTTGTGATCTCTCTGTCCAATAAATAAATAAAATCTTAAAGAAAAAAGAAAGTTAAAAAAATAAAAATAATTTAAAATAATAATAATAATAATAAAGAAGTGCAGAAAGAAAAAAATGACCACGAGGCAATGGAAAAATACTGTTATAAAGGTCTTATATTATATGAGAAGTGATAGAATATTATTTGATAATAGAATGTAGTAAACTAAAAAAAGCACAGTATAAACCCTAGAGTAACCACTAAAATAAATAAATAGGTAGAACAAAGAATAAGCCAGTAGGGAAATAAGCCAACAGGGAAGATTAAATAGAAAAGTATAATTAATTCAAAGGAAGGGTTAATAGAAAACAAACAGCAAGATGATAGATTTAAACCCAAACACACCGATAAATAAGTTAAATGTTAATTGTCTAAATAATCCAATTAAAAACCCAATAAAAAAGTAAGATCAATATATGTTAGCTATCAGAATTCCACACTAAAATAAGGAAACAGGTTAAAAGTAAAAGGATGGAAGATATACGCAATACATCAAAATCTTAAAAAAGCTGGAATACCCATATTGATACCAGATAAAATAGAAGACAAACCAAATATTACCAAAGATAATGAGGAACATTTCACAATGAACAAGGGTCAATTCATTTAGAACACAGAATAATTCTAAGTGTGTATGTACAGAATACCAGAAGTACAAAACACATGAAGCAAAAACTGACGAACTGAGGGGAGAAAACAAACAAGTATAACATACAGTTGGAGACATCAACATTTCTCTCAGTAACTGGAAGAACAGGTACAGCGAAAGATAAAGAAGACTCTTTTCTTTTCTTTTATCAGCAAAGATAAAGAAGACTAGAATAGTACTCTCAACTGAAATGGTATTTATAGAATATGTAAACCAACAAAATAAAAATATAAATTTTTATACTGCCTATGAAACATTTACCAAGACAGACCATCTGCTGAGCCAGGAGTAAGTCTTAAGAATTAAAAGGATTGAAACTATACACAGTATGTTCCCTTACCACAATGGTACTAAATTAGAAATCAATAACAAAGATATCTAGAAAATTCTTAAACATTTACAAATTAAACAACATACTTCTAAAATAATTCAAGGGCCAAATAAAAAAACCACAAGGGAAATGCGAAAATATCTTGAAATGAATGAACATAAAAAGGTGCTTTGAGGAAATTTGTAGTTTTTTTATGCTTTTATTGGGGGGCCAAGGTCAAAACCAATAACCTAGTCTTCCACCATAAAAAGCTAGAAGAAAAGGGAACAAATTAAATCAAAATAAGTAGACACTTACAAAATGACCAAGAATAGGAATCAATAAAACAGACAACTGAAAAACCGGAAAGATGAATGAAACCAAAGAAAGGTTCTAAGAAAAGAAAAAAAAAAAAGTCAATGAAATTGATAGACCTCTAGCTACACTGAATGAAAGAAGCCAGAAATCATCAATATCAGGAATGAAAGGGGGAACATAACTTGAGAGTCTACAAATATTAACAGAACAAGAGCCTATTATGAATGATTTTATGACAATAAATTTAACACCTAAGATGAAATAGACAAATTCCTTAAAAGACACAGATTACCAATACTGACTCTGGAAGTAACAGATAACTTGAATAGCCCTTTATCTGTCAAAGAAATTAAATTTGGGTTTTTTATGAAGATTTTATTTATTTATTTGAGAGCAAGCGAGCGAGCACATGAGCTCCAGAGGCAAAGGGAGCGGGAGAAGCAGACTCCCTGCTGAGCAGGGAGCCAGATGTGGGGCTCAATCCCAGGACACTGAGATCATGACCGGAGATGAAGGCAGCTGTCTAATGGACTGAGCCACCTAGACACCCCAAGGAAATTAAATTTGTAATTTAAAAATGTCCTCACAAAGAAAGCTCCAAATTTTCAAATGGCTCACTGGTGAATTCCATCAAACAAGTAAAAACAGAAGTAATACCAATCCGACATAAATTCTTCTACAAAGTAGAGGAGGGAACATTTCCCAACTGGTTTTATATGGCCAGCATCAGATTGATTCCCAAACCCCAAAAAGGCATTTTTAAGAAAAATACACCACAATAGCTCTCTCAAATATAGATGCAGAAATCTCTAACAAAATAGCAAGTCAAATTCAGCGATATGTAAGAAGGGATGCAAGGCTGATTTTACATTTTTAAAAAATCAATGCTATTAATCATATTAACAGAATAAAGGAGGAAGAACAATATGACCATTTGGATAAACACAGAAAAAAATTTAACGAATTTCCACACTCATTCATAACAAAACTTCAGACAATTCAGAATACATAAGAACTACCTTAATTTGATAAAAGGCATCTGTAAAATACTGACATAATATTATTTACTAGTTGGATGTAGAGAAAGGTTCTGAACAAAAGGGGACAACTTGAAATAGTTTTCTGGGGGGACAGGACGTACTATGCCCTATTTGTAGTGAGAACTACACAAGTTTGTACATGTGTAAGAGCTCACAGAGTAAAAAAGTATGTAAAAGTTTTTAAACAGCAATAATAATAACCATTATTTCCCCTTACAATTTTTGACATTCCATCATCAATGATTTAACAGTTAAGACAGAGTGTTCTAGTTCTACTACTGCCACTACTTGGTTGATACTGAGTGACTTAACCTCTTACATTTGGTTTCTCATTGTAAAATGGAAGGATATAATGAAATGATCTCCAAAGTCTCTCTCTATTCTAAAACCTATTCCTATTCCATGCTGTTACATTTTTACTGCCCCAAATTAACAAGGAACACAAAGTATTTCTATGCACTCAAGTAGATTCTAAGTTTTGCTTCAGACAATGTGAGCTGGCTTTCAATATTCTCTGTTATTGGTTTTATGTGATCTTTTTAAGGGGCTCTGGACATTTCACTGTACTTACTAGCTTTGAGCTGCTAATCTTTAGATAATACCATTCTCCCCTATTTGAAATAACCAGGCCTCAGACTATAAGGATTATGGTTTCACATAATATGATAAAGTATATTTTTAAAAAACTCTGAATGGAAAATCTAGAGTTCCCCAAATCTTTTACAATCTTTCATAACTCCTGAAGAAGACCTGCAGACAAACAACATTTCAGGCTACAATATCTTTCTTTCTTTCTTTTTTTAAGATTTTATTTATTTATCTATTTGACAGACAGAGATCACAAGTAGGGAGAGAGGCAGGCAGAGAGAAAGAGGAGGAAGCAGGCTCCCCGCTGAGCAGAGAGCCCAATGCGGGGCTTGATCCAGGACCCTGGGATCATGACCTGAGCCAAAGGCAGAGGCTTTAACCCATTGAGCCACCCAGGCGCCCCATGGCTACAATATCTTTCACTGAAATGTTGTTTATATATAAAGATGAACAAAGTCAGCAAGGGAGCTTATACAATTTTTAATTTAAAAATCAGTGTTCAGGGACGCCTGGGTGGCTCAGTGGGTTAAGCCACTGCCTTCGGCTCAGATCATGATCTCAGGGTCCTCGGATCGAGTCCCACATCGGGCTCTCTGCTCAGCAGGGGCCTGCTTCCCTTCCTCTCTCTCTGCCTGCCTCTCTGCCTACTTGTGATCTCTGTCAAATAAATAAATAAAATTCTTTTAAAAAAAACCCAAAAAAACAAAAAACAAAAAACAAAACAAAACAAAAAAAATCAGTGTTCATAGAAAATCTGATTGTAATTAATGGTCTTTGGTTTAAATTGTGCTTGGAGATAGGTTCTCCTAAAAAAAGACCAGAGGGCAAATGATTATCAACTTTTTAAATTATGTTCAACTAGCCAACATAAAGTACATCATTAACAATACTCTCAATTTTACCCAGCAGAATAATTTTTGAATACTTATGAGAATCATCCAACCTTCTCAATTTGAGAAATAAAAATAAATGGAGGTGGCACATATATATGCCAACAAATACTCGATTAACTCTACTTGTGTGATAGTGTTTTTTTCTGAGTAAATTCAAATACCCAGGCAACGACAAATGCACTGATATTACAAATATATGCCAGCAGATTCGGTAACTCCACTTTATCACCTATATTTCTGGTTTTTAAAAATATGAATCAACTCATTTAACTCTTTAAAATATACACCAAGATATAAAATGAAGTCCTGACCTATGTTTGTTAAATAGAAATACATTTAGAAAAAGAAAAACAAGTATTATCTTATAACTCTACTGCCATATTAAGCTCTAAGAAGAAAGCAGCAAATCAGTTTCTTATATTTCCTTGGTGTCAGATCACACTCACATACAAACACACACAAATCAACATCTTTGTATTTCCCTCGCCATCACCCTGAAATTTACTGAACATGACATCAAAAAGTATCTGAAATTTCCCATAATTCCATATGTCTCGTAAGAACTGATCTCATATTAGAAAGCACCCTGGCACAGAAACCAAATTCCATAGAATAAAGCAAATCTGTATTAATGTTGAATAAATCTCCTGGCAAACCACTTTATTTAGTGCTACCAGATTTGTCAATAAGACAGAAAAATACAAAGTGTTCCAACTATTTCTTTATAGAAATAATTAGCTTAAAAATCAAAGGCTTAATCTATTAAAACCATTCCTTTTGAATCACATGGACCATACACATACAGAGGGAATGTTTTAATGTGAATGAGACACCAGTCTGGAAGCCTGGCTCCTTAGCAGTAATGCCCAACAAGGGAAACACAAATCACAGGAAAAAGCCCAGTCACCTTTAAAAATTTTAAGCCTTCAGCTAAATATCAGAACTTTACCATGACCCCTGAATCACAGCTGGCCAACAAGAAGCTAACTGTAGTCCTTAAAACTCACTATACTCTGGGCAAGCATGACAGTCATATTATAAAAGGCACAGTTTAATGAAAGTGTTTATATCAGATTTTGGAAGTTTCTAGGAGACCAGCTCCTAAGCTATGGCAAAACAAAAATTAAGTATCAAGTACTATGAAGTGGCCTTTTTGGTTTTTCCTTTAAAGAACTTTAAAGTGGATCAGTTCAGCATCTGCCTTCAGCTCACGTCAAGATCTCAGGGTCCTGGGATTGAGCCCCACATTGGCCTCCCCGCTCAGTAGGGAGTCTGCTTGTCTCTCTCCTTTTACCCATCTCCCTCAGGCCCCCGCTCCTGCTCTCACTCTCTCTTCTGTCAAATAAGTAAAATCTTTTTTTTTTTTTAAATAACAAACCTTAAAGTGGCAGTTTTAAAAAACCCTTGCAAAAAAAGAAAAGAAAAGAAAAGAAAAAAACCCTTGCACAAGTTTTGAGATCAGACATAAAATTAAGAATTAAAGACCAGTCTATTCAATTTGTCCTCAAATGCCATTTCTCTGAATTCCATGGATCTGCAATGGGGTGAGAATGGGAGTGGGCTATGAGGTAGAGCTTGGTAAGACCATCAGCAGATGGGCAAGAGAATCTTTAAAAGGACTCTCAAGGAAAAAAGATTTCAAGAACATTCTTCCTCTCTAATTTACATCAAATCTTATAATGTTGCTTTCAAATTTTTTTTCTACATTTACTCCACCTTCATTGCTTTCCTTTTTGATTAGAACTGCTCCATTACTTCTACAGAATATCATTTATAATTTTAAAAAACTTTAGTACACAATGAAAAATAGAAATTTTCTTAATGATAAAATTGTAATATCCACAGTGAAAGCAACATCATACCATGCAATCCCCCCAAAAAAATCAGCTCATTTTAAAGGAAAGACAATTTGGAGACCAAAACTGTAAAAGAAAAACTGCTAACATCCATATACAAGTTTAAAACAATTTTCTTTCCAATTAAAAAAAAATAGATTGTTTACAGAAAGTTACCAAAGTAGGCAGCATTATCTACAATAGCCAATTAAGAAAATAGCCCAAGTGTCCACTGACTGATGAATGGATAAAGAAAATGTGGTGTACACACACACACACACACATACACACGGGAATATTACTCAGTCCTAAAAAGGAATGAAATCTTACCATTTGCAACAACATGGATGGAGACAGACTAGTATTATGCTGAGTGAAATAAGTCAGTCAGAAAAAAACAAACATCGTATGATTTCATTCACATGTGGAATTTGAAAAACAAAACAAACAAGCTAAGGGGGAAAAAAAAGAAAAGAGGCAAACCATGAAACAGACTCTTAATTACAGAGAATAAACTGATGGTTACCAGAGGAGAGGTGGGTGGTGGGGGCAGTTAAATATGGGATGGGGATTAAGGAGGGCACTTGTTACGATGACCGCTGGGTGTTGTATGGAAGTGGTATATCACTATATTATAGACCTGAAACTAATATTACACTGTGTGTTAACTAACTGAAATTTAAATAAAAACTTAGAAAAACAAATAAATGAGGGGCTGCCTTCAGCTCAGGTCATGATCCCAGGGTCCTGGGATTGAGCCCCGCAGTGGGCTCTCTGCTCGGCCGCAAGCTTGCTTCTCCTTCTCCCACTCCCCCTGCTTGTGTTCCCTCTCTCACTATGTCTCTGTCAAATAAATAAATAAAACCTTTTTAGAAATATCAATAAATAAATAAATAAATAAATAAATGGATGGATGGATGGATGGATGAATGAATAAATAAATAAATGGAAAGAAGGAAAGAACCAAGGTAAAGCAATTTGTTGTTTAGCACCCAGGTCACTGGCACAGAAAGAGGTAACATTTCCAAGGGACATGTCCCTACCTCAGAGCAGAAACGGGGGATAAAACACCAAAAACACCTCGTATCACTAAATGCAATGAAATAAATAATTGTGTGTGAACCTTAGCTTCCTACACTTACTTATTCATTTATTTTTTCAGGATCCCCTTCTAAATGAACTGTTTAAAGTTCCCCTAGCTCACCTACAATTTTTTAATACTTTATTACAAAGTACAGTTTCTGTTTGAATTATTTTGTTAAGGATAAAGCAACTTAAATATTACACTATTGATAAACACGACACCACTAAAAGTCAGTTCTGCTTACTCCTAATCCAGGAATAAATGAAAACAAAGTTTAAATCAGCTCACAGACCTCAGTTTTTGCCACCTCCTTCCCTCTCTGTTTTTGCTATTTATACTGCTGAGATCATTCCACTTTCGTACTGGGAAATGTCTGCTGTTCCTGCTTGGACTTGCTTCATCAATCACTGAATTCTCACTTTCTCATACAACAGGACTCCATCACAGGATATAATTAATCCCACTAAGCAAGCAAACCTCTTAAACTTTAGGCCCAGCTACGAGACCTTGCACAAATTCATTTCTATAAAAATGATAATATTTAATCCAGAAGACTGCGGTGAGGCTCGTATGAGGTTAATGTACGTGAAAGAGCTCTGAATGTTCGAAGTGTCACACAAAGGTGAGGGTCTCTGTTTCTTCATCTGTCATATGGGAGGATTCCCTTAGCTGATCTCTAAAGACTTTGCTTCCATCTCTAAAAATTCTTTGATATTTACATTTGAAGCACATGAAACTCCTCTTACTGAGACAGTAACTTTACATAGCCGTAAGAGAGGTAAGGAACAATCAGCTCAACCTTCTCATCTCACAAAAGAAGTCCAAAGGCAGGCTAAGGAGTCTGCAGACCAGAGAAGTCAGAAGGAAAGTTGGGGCAGGCCGGACTGAGACCTGACTCTGTGCAAAGTCCCTTCTGGCATGTGATACTATTCACTATTCTGGGAGCTTGAAAATCCCTCTTTACCATGGCTTAAACAATTACCTTTTCAAACTGGTTATAATGAAAAACTCATTAAAAAGATGTAAACTTTAAAAATAGTGAAATAAATAAAATAATAACAGTAATAAAGTAAAAAGATATAAATATTAGTTTGGTGAAAATGACCTAACTGCGAATAGTCCAATTGAAAATGTTTACAGATGATACTAACAGCGAGGGGGTCAAACCAAACTGTCCAGCTATTCATTTGGCTTGTGTGATATTTAAGCCAATGGGCATGAAATAAACACTATCTAATCTTTCCTAATTTAAGACTTTTAATTCTGATTTTGTTAGCTTAGCTTTGTTACTAGCTATGTGATCTTGAGCAATTTATTTATTTCTCTGAGTCTCAGTCCCCTCATCTTTATTTTTTTCAAGTTCTTTTTTTAAGATTTTATTTGTGTAGTGAGTACGAACCTTTAATAAATAAAGTGTAATAAATAAATGAATAAATAAATAAATAAATAAAATGTAGTAAGTGCAAACCCCTACTAAATGAAAAACAGAAACAAAATACAAACTAACCACATAGCAAATAAGCCTACACAATATGCGTGTAGTGATAAGATTAGCGCGGAGTAACAAGTTGTAAATATTTTAACTTGTGCGAAATATCGTAAACCAAAACATGTTTACGACGTGTGTATGTTTTTGGTGTGTAAGCATAAGAAAAATAAGTGATGTAATATGTTTATGAAGGAGACTTAGCACAGTATATAAAGAGGCATCGGGTTGGACTGAGGTGAAGCGAGTTCCTTGTCGGGAGAACATCATCCCGGGTGTTACCGACGCCCGGACAGTTTCGTTGCCGACCACTCGCTGGTTCTCAGTCTCAACTTCTGCGGTGACCTGTCTAGATTGTGAGGCGACGTCTCCTTCTCTGTAACGTCAGCGGACCGTGACCGGGCCACGATAGTGGTGCGGACCTCGTCCCAATAAAGATCAAGTGAGTTACATCATATCCACCTCTCTATCTCTTCTTTACACGTTGTGACCTCCTGGCGGGACGCAGGGGTTTTGCTCGCAACAATTTGACAGAGAGAGAGAGAGAGCTCACAAGTAGGCAGAGCAGCAGGCAGAGGGTGGGGGGAGGGGAAGCAGGCTCCCCGCCAAGCAGAGAGCCTGAAGCAGGGCTTGATCCCAGGACCTGAGATCATGACCTGAGCTAAAGGCAGAGGCCCAACCCACTGAGCCACCCAGGTGCCCCAAGTTTTTTTTGTTTTGTTTTGTTTTGGAGCTCGAACTCAAAATCCCAATATCAAGAGACAGGTGTTCCTCCAACCGAGCTAGCCAGGTGCCCCTCCTCATTTTTAAAACAAGGATAATACCAAGGAGTTCACCTAGTTATTGTGAATTAAATGAGCTAATTCATGTGAAGGCCCTAGAGCAGTGTTCGGCACATACACTTCCCTTCTCTGATCTCCTAAACTTCAAGGGAATTTTCTCTCCTTTTTCTTCATCAGAAAGATTCCTGGGGGCACCTGGCTGGCTCAGTCATTAAGCATCTGCCTTTAGCTCAGGTCAGGACCCTGGGTTCCTGGGATCCAGCCCTACATTGGGCTCCCTGCTGGGTGGAAAGCCTGCTTCTCCCTCTCTCACTTCCTCCCCCTGCCTGTGTTCCCTCTTCTCACTGTGTTTCTCTCTGTCAAATAAATAAATAAAATCTTTTAAAAAACAAAAAAGATTCCCAAAATTAAATTTATGAGGTCTTTCTTGGTTCTCAAATCAGTTATTGGCAACTGTACAATAACTAAACCTAAATAAAATGAGGGGCATTGTGACCTAATAGAAGGCAAATGAGGTTTGGAATGAGAGAGTTTGAAGAGCTTTTGACCTTGAGCAATTTACCAAACTTCCCAAAGGTACTTATCTGAAAATAGACGATTATCTAGTTTTTTATCATTCTGTCTTTCTTATTCACAGAGACATTGCAAATACTTTGAAAAGGGCATCTCTTATTCATCTTTGTCTCTTCCATAGTAGGGTAAGTTTCAAAATTATAAGATTTGATGCTGGAATAAGGCAAGAGGTTGAAAAAAGGGATTCAAGACTAGAATAAATGTGTGACATTATGAAAAAAGGAAGTACAAACCCAGTTTAACTGGCTCCAACTGTAGGCATTATGTCATTGCTTCCTCTTCTTTCCTTACAAATGGCCCTCAAATACTCTTTTCCTACAAGAAGATGCAAAGTAGGAAATAAATATTAGTGAAGGTTATTTGAATCATACTTTAAAACTGAGCATTCTTTAATTAACCATTCTTTAGTTTACCATTAAGCAGAGACAAACTGTTACTCATGCTACTTGAAAACAAGTCCTCTAAGAGGTGTTTTACTTTAGGAAACACTATGGGTTTAAGTAGCCAAAAAAGTAAACTTACCTCAGAAAATCACTAATGAATAACAATACCTTGTTAAAAATAACTACTCAGGACAGGATTTCATGAAGCACTGTAGTTCATTATATTATGCAAAAATATTTCTAAAACTAAGTTCTTAATCTTCTGGGTGAAGGGAGAGTGGTGAGACACAAAACTATGAGAATCTGATGAAAACTGTGAATTGCATTTCCCCCAAAATGCATATACATGAATCATATTTTGCATATAATTTTAATTGAGACATTAAACCTCTAGTCTGTGAATCTCTAAAACCTGGTAGTAGACTCTGAGGAATAGTTTTTGAGATATTCAAATCGTGGATTTATAGGATTTTAGAACCATAAGCAATTTAGCACTCATCTAGTGCAAACTGCTAATAGAAAAATAAAGTAGTAGTGGCCCAGAAAGTTAAAAAGAATTAAGTAAAGGCTTACTGTACTCAGGAACAAAGGTGTCCAACTACTATGCTAATCTACATAAGACTGACCATATAAAATTTAGGATAAATCAGAGCCTTTGGTTTAGAATAATTCTCACAGTGGAACCCAAACAGAAGACTGGCAAATGGTCTTTTGTTCCAAACATCAGTGGTGGTTAAGATAATGAATTCTGGAGTTTTTCATAGATGTGTGAAAAAGTTGATTAATTCACTTAATCTTTCTTAACTTCAGGTTCTTCAAATACAAAAATGGAAATAATAAAACCCACTTATGAAGGGTTATTTTAGAGATAAAATCAGATAACATGTGTAAAGTATTTAACCCAATGCTTAGTACACAGTAGGTGCTTATGAAATTATATGAATTAAAAATATTTCTAGGGGCGCCTGGGTGGCTCAGTGGGTTAAAGCCTCTGCCTTCTGCTCAGGTCATGATCCCAGGGTCCTGGGATCAAGTCCCACCAAGCCCCACATTAGGCTCTCTGCTCAGCGGGAAATCTGTTTCCCCCTCCCCCGCCTGCCCCTCTGCCTACTTGTGATCTCTGTCAAGTAAAAACAAAACAAAACAAGAAAAAAAAAAAAAAAACAAAAAATTCTTATCTGCAACAAAATGGATGGATCTAGAGCATAATCCTAAGCAAAATGATAAATACCATGTGATTTCACTCATATGTGGAATTTAAGAAACAAAACAAATGAGCAAAGAGAAAAAGAGACAAACCAAAAAACAGACTGTTAACTAGATAGAGAACAAACTGGTGGCTACCAGAGGGGAGGTGGGGGGGGAGGGATGGGTGAAATAGGTAAGGGGAATTAAGAGTACAGTTATCATGATAAGCACTGAGTAATGAAGAGAACTGAATCACTGTAATGTATACCTGAAACGAACATAACACTGTATGTTAACTATATTGGAATTAAAATTTCTTAAAATTAATACTTAAAAATTTTTCTTATCAAGTCATGGAATTGGATAAAATATGAAACAAGTCTCTAAGTAAATGAGATGTTTTCTAGTTGAACAGAATAAGTGGCAAATATTTACTGAGTATCTTTTACATAATATACTATTTAAGGTATTGATTGAGGATGTAGAAAAGATAAAATTGTCCTTTCAAGAGGAATTAGGTAAAGACAGAGTCTTCTCTTCATTTCTGTCTTGGGTTTCTCTTTTCCTTTTCCTCTTAGGGTTCAGCGTTTTGGCATACATACTCTGGATTCCCACCTGGACTAGGAGGACCCCTCACATGATAACCCCTAATTCTGACCTTTCACATGAGCCTCAGACTCCAACATCCTGTTGTTTTTAGATATTCCCACCTGAATATACCATAGGTAAAAACTCAACATGTTCAAAAGTGAGCTTTTCATCTCTTCCTAAAATCCATCCGCTCTTTCAGTTCCCTGCTCTGGTTAACAATGCAGCAGCCACTTAGACACGCCAAAAGTCTAGCAGTAATCACAGTTCACCAATCATCTTAAAACCTCATTGATTTCTACTCTAAACATGTTCCAAGTCTACTCTCTCAATTCCATCCCTATCAATAGTACTCAAATCCAGGTCATTATCTCTCAATATGGCCAATTCAGTTATCCAACTGGCCCACTCTTATCCTACCCCAGAATCATTTATAATGATCACTCTAAAATGAAAATCTTGTCACAGCACACACCATAATATGTCAGACCCTTCCATGGCTACTCTCCAAAGCTCACCCACAGAAAAAATGGACAGGACGACATTTAAAGTACTCAATGACCTGGCTCATGCCTATCTCCTCAGCTTCATTTCATATCTCCCCCCTTTATCACACCACAGCCATACTGAATCCCATGTGTTCTCACGCTGTTCTCTTAGACAATATATCCTTACCCTTTGCACGAATAGGAAATTCCTACTTGCTCTTCAAGGTTCATTTCCAGGATCACTTCCTCTGGGAAGCCTGCCTGGAGCATACTTCCCTACCCCACCAAGCTCACACATCATTACAACAAGCACACAGGAGACATTTGTTACACTGAACAAAAATTAAGATTAAGCGAAGTAATGATACAGCAGCAATTAATTCATAAAAATAAAGCCAGTGAGAAGAGAAACTAGTTGGATTGTAGTGTTTCTCTGGAGAAAAAAAAAATTTTGATCTGAAGATTTAAGGAGTATTTATTCACAGATTGGTGGAAGAGGGGAAACAAAAGCATTTGAGTGAAAGAGAGATGGACATGAACACATTTAGAGGAGAAATGTGTATAGTAAGGCTGGAGGGACAGTCAACAGCAAAAATAAACTCATAAATATTGCCATCCTTATAAAGAGGTTTAGGAACCACCACCAATGAATCACCAGATTTTTCAAATAATTTTCTCTGAAACTATATGGTATACTTACCATTTACAGTTATTACCTTACTCTTCCATTAGAGGGATATTAGTTTAGAAAGATATCTTCATCTTTTAGTTAATCCCTTGCAATCTATAGGTTTAAGAAAGTACTCCTACTTAATTCACATGTACTGAAGAACTTTACATAAAATCCTGAAATTATCATATATCTTTATGTTGCATGACAGTTTGCTGAATTGGAGTAAGTTAACATAGACTCTTTCAGGTAGGTCAAGGGCTAGTCAACCTTACTAAATATTAACCTTTATTATTAGAACATTAGATTATTCCAAGTGAGAAGAAGAAACTAAAAATACAGGAAGCTTAATATTCAAGTCAACAGGAATTAAACTATAAATATTTTGTTCTCTGAATGCAGAATAATTAAAGAATATCAATCCTGAAACTCAAATACACTAGTCATAATGCAGACAAAGAAGAGATCTATGAGATATTCCCATATGTAGAGTGAAGATTAAAGTCATCTACCAAGAATAAAAAGAGGAAAAAAATTTTGTCATCTCTGAATTACACTTAATGACAAAATCTACTGCTTGCAGTAAAGACAGAGAACATTCACTCTAATACATTAGTTAGAAGACCACACAATTAGTCAAAAGGAAATCAAGTTAGAAGCTTAAGAAGCACAAGTAAATCAGCCACCCCAAACTGAAGCATCTCTAAATGGAATTCTGTACCATTTTTATTTTATATATTTAACTATATAGCTGTATAAGATAATAACAACCCAGGGCATATCTTCTATATCAAAAAGAAAGGTGATTAGAAAACAGATATATGTTGACAAAGCACAGAAGCACTTTGGAGCATAAAAGTTATTTACATGGAGTTGTATGTGTTCTTGTCCTTGACTCTGTAAATGCCAATTCCCTGCTTTCAGGTTTGCAGACAATAAAAAGTGAGATACAATGCTGAATGTTAATTTTCAACATAACACTGATGTTATGTCAGAAGATATGGATAATTCCCACTCTCACATAATACCTGTCATGTTAAAATATCCCTACTGATATGAACCAACATTCGTGAATGAAAGGTGGAAAAATTCTTTTGAGCTGTTGTCTTCAAGCAAATTGACAGATGTGAACGCACAAACACTAGTGTTCGATTATGAAACCCCCTCACACATAAACACCATTGTAAAATAAATTTCTCTAAGAGAAGAGGGACTGAAAATATTACAAGCTTGCTAAAGAGAGTAACACCAAGCTATAAAAGAAACTGGCAGCCCAAGAATATGATGTTGACAACCACGTTATGCTCAAGTGTGCTATAGATGGTCATTTAGATGCTGTCAGCCAATGTCATCTGAATGTCTTCAAAATTCCATTTTATGAAAAACCTGCTGACTTAGGAAGCAATACAGAATCATCTATCTGATCTAAAACAGCAAACTGTTTTTGTCTGATATATATTTATCTTTCAACAAGAAGAGAGAGTTATATATTTCTTGTCATGATAATCTTAACCATAAATTGAGGCCAAAGTCTGCACTGTACAAATGTAAGAATTGTTCATAAAAGAATAGCAAATTTTATGTTCATACACAGTCAATTCTTACTATTGTGGTAGGTATGTTCTATAAAGTTTTCATCATCAACACTGCATCAGTGAATACTGTACTTCAACTGTTTCTAGGAAATGAGAAATACAGGGTGAGCCTCCGATTATAACATTTTCATCAAATGATCAATACATAAATTTTGTTTTATGTGTATTTCACTTAAAAACATGTTATTTAATAAATACTGTTCACTCATTAAAATCTAACTCAATAGTGTTATTCACGACTGAACGTTTATCTAACACACATGTTGCCATAAGGCATATCAGAACTATGTTGTATTTAGGAACACTACACAGCTCTTTTGCACTTTGGAGAACACGTTAAACAGCCCAAAAAGGCGCAAAAATATGAAAAATTTGGCACTAAGGAAATGGAGAAAAGGACATTAATTTACAGAATGAGAGTTAAAATAAGAAAGCAAATGTCACCTTGTTCAAACTCAGCTGAGAATGTGCAAATCAGGCAACTCATTTTTAAATTTTTTTAATTTTTTTATTTTTTTTAAGATTTTATTTATTTATTTGACAGACAGAAATCACATTAGGCAGAGAGGCAGGCAGAGAGAGAAGGGGAGGCAGGCTCCCTGCCGAGCAGAGAGCCCAATGTAGGGCTCAATCCCAGGATCCTGGGATCATGACCTGAGCTGAAGGCAGAGGCTTTAACCCACTGAGCCACCCAGGCGCCCAAGATAACTCATTTTTTTTTTAAATTAATCCTTACATCCAATGTGGGGCTTGAACTCACAACCCCAAGATCAAGAGTCACATGCTATACCTACTGAATCAGCCAGGTACCCCAGGCAACTCATTTTTTCACCACTCTGAGTACATCTACAAATGATCGTGGAAGCACCAAAATTATTGATTTGGGGGTTGCAAATAAATTGTAGCAAGTAAGGGAATTTGCAGAAATGAAAGCAATGAAGAATGAGGATCAACTATGTGTATATATATCCTGTGTATATGTGTGTATTTGAATGTATGTTTGTGTGTGTATATGCATATGACACATCTGAGAGGAAAGATAAGTTGTGGGACTCTAGTATGAGACTCTCCTGAGGTCCATTTCTGTATTTCCACTTGGCAAACTGGATACCTCTACCTGAATGTACTATGCGCACTTCAAACTTAACACACCAGGCTCATTTCTGTACTTACCCCGAACCTGTCTTCTGCTACATCACTACTCAAGTCACTATGACTCTGACTCCTTCCTCGACATCTTACCCATAATGATTCAACCTCTGAAATATCTCTTAAAGTTTCTCTCTCCCCCTGACCAAGCCCACTGCAGTCATCATTAAATGCTTTTCTATCTCTTGGACCACTAGCACAGTTTTACCATCTTCTTTCTCCATTCTCTACTCCAAAATCACAGGCTATATTACTGTCACTGTTAGTTTTCCAAGACCTAATTATACTTTCACTTCCTGATACCTATGTGATGAGCTCCAAATTTCTTGGTTAATGGTATATAATGCTTCATTATGATGACACCAAATCGTCCTTCTTTATTTATCTACTGTCACTCACCTCTGCTAAACTCTATAGCCACAGTAATCTATTTCCCATTCTTTGAATATATCCTGCCCTTTAAAGACCCTTTATACATGTCAGAAATTCCACTAGCAATGCTCTTTCTTCCATTATTTATTTGCCCTCAAAGCCTCTTATGTCACCTGCTTTATATGGACTTTTCTGATGGGCCTTTACCTCTACTTCAGGCCATGTTAGTCACTATATTCCCTATACTTCCATAATATTTTCATATACTCCTATTCTAAAATTCCTTGAGTTCTAATTATTAAGGATGTACAAGAATGTACAAGGTTGGCCAAATACTGATTGCTCCTGCAGCTGGGTAATGCAGATTCAACTACAGTCTATTTTAGTGAGTATGCTCAATTTCCATTAAAACAAAGTTTTGAAAAGTCAAGAACAAAGACAGAGAGAAAATATTTGACTATAAGTAATTGAAAATTGGACTTAGGTGTAACTTAAACAAATATGGCATTAACTTTTTTTCTCCACATAAGAAGTCCAGAGTTCCCAGTCTAGGGTCATCACAGAGGCTCAAGAAGGTCATCAAAGACCAAGTCCCTCTCTTTTTGCTGCATTAAGTGTGCTGATTTGTTGCTTCAAAGCCACTTGCAGTAGATAGAGGCATTATCTCTACATTCAAGGCAGAAAGAAGGATAGCGCAAGTCACTATCAAAAGCGTTTCTTCAGTGCCCTCAGCAAATTTAGTTTGTAATACATTGTCCATAAGCTCTTAACAGTGCCCTGATGGCCTGATCCCCCTGCTTTGAATGCAGAGACTATTTTTGTACTTTAGCAAGCAATCTAGTACAAAGCATATAGAAGTACTCTGTATCTAATGAATATATGAATCTAATAAAGGAAAATTATAGTATGCATAATAATATAAGAACTCTGCTAAATTTCTTTCTAAAAATAATAAAAAGTGCTCTGAAAATTGCCAATGCTGTGCAAATAAAGAACTACTAGCATTACAGTAGTTTGACATGTATTATCATGAGATGTTTTACTGTTTTCTCTGTAGGCAACCAGGTAGATGATTAACAAAAAGTCAAGAGACCTGAATTTTTGTCCAAGCAAAACAATCTTGATGAAACTCAACTGACTTAAAGATAATGTTATTAAAGATTATCGCCCAGGGTTGTTCTGAGGATAAGGGAAATGTAAACAATATGAAAGCACAGTGAAATGTATAAAACAGTATATACACATGCATTATAAATGAAATGGTTCTATTAAGTCTTGGGAGGAAACTTACAGTTCCTATGTAGTATACATAAAGATATATACCACACGCCACCATCAATAATATGAATTAAACATGGATGCTGAATGTGGTTAGATGAGTTCCTTGATTTGGCCCTGATTCGTTCTGGCTATGGGGAAGTAAACTAACCAGACCTTATATTTATACATCACCAGAGAAAAAATGCTTTATAAAATAAAATAAGCATCTTGATGCAACTATGTAATATCCACAAACTGAAAAGTAGGATACGATAAACAAACTGGTTAATACAGAATAGTTGACATCAAATCCCAATTCATCAATTAATAATTACTACCAATAAATGAATAGTACAAAAGTAGGCCAAGGTCCTAAAGCACTTCTAAGTTAAATCAAGTGAGAAATAAGAGTAGAAGCCTGAATATTAATTTTCCTCTGACTTTAATAAACTTGATTGAGCTTATAAAGACTACTCTTCAGGGTGACCTTATGGCTCATACGTACAGGCAACACTGGGGGTCAGAAATATTTCTGATTAATGATAACTTCAGTGGCCTGTTTTCTAAATTTTTATTAAGTTGTATATTTCCTAACCTATAAGAATGTTATAATAAGCATTATGTATATGTAACAAAAAACTAACCAATACTAAGGAAGAGAAAAATGACAGTTCTAAAGCAAGAGAATCTCCACAGAATATTATATTAAGAATTCATGCATCTTCACCTTTATTGGATTTGGAGACAATAGCTGCTTTGAAGAAAAACATGGTCTTCTGTCAAGTATGTTTAATTAATTCTCACTTCCCAAAATTCAAATACTTTAACCTTATTATTAAAGATTTACCATTTCCTAATTCATTTAAGCAGAAACTATTCTCCATGTAGGTTACCACAGAATTATTAATACTGAAAACTGACTTATCTTAATACAAAAAACAGCATCAAGACTGTAGTTCAGTAAATTCCAGGAGAGTACTGTATAAAGCATCAGTAGGTCATAAGCAAAACTGAAAAAATTTCAACAGGGGATCAGACTTTTCTTACAATTATTTCTACAGGAGGAATATCCATTTCATAAGAAACCAAAATGTTAGAATAGTAAGAATGAGGGTGCCTGGGTGGCTCAGTGGGTTAAGTCTCGAGCTCCACATCTGCCTCTCTGTGCTCAGTGGGGAGCCTGCTTCTCCCCAACCCTCTCTGCCTACTTGTGATCTCTGTCAAATACATAAATAAAACCTCTTTAAAAAAAAAAAAGAATAGTAAGAATGAGCTTATGCTTTATAGCTGTATCCACCAACTTTCAAATACATCAATTTTTGTTTTTAAATGGGGAGAAACAATGTTTCCCTTCCTGTTTTATCTGCATATATTGTTTTATCAGCTAAAACTTCGACATTGAATATTCTTCCTCCAAAGAATTTGGCATATCTGCAATAAAGAATAAATTATTTGTTAATTTATATAAAAATAAAAGTTGTAAGTGATATAATTACAATGAGGAGCCATTTTATTTTATTTTATTTTATTTTATTTTATTTTATTATTTTTTTTAAGATTTTTATTTATTTATTTGAAAGAGAGACGTGAGAGAGAGCATGAGAGGCGGGAAGGTCAGAGGGAGAAGCAGACTCCCCATGGAGCTGGGAGCCTGATGCGGGACTCGATCCTGGGACTCCGGGACCGTGACCTGAGCCGAAGGCGGTTGCTTAACCAACTGAGCCACCCAGGCGCCCCGAGGAGCCATTTTAAATATTTAACTTTTCAGATGGAGGAAAAAGTATATTAACTTAAAGATTTATTGCTTTTTAAAACATTCATGATTTTGTCTCATTAAAAACTAGAGAGGATATTATATATTAATAAATGATTCAATACAGCAGAAGATACAATAGTTCTGCACATTTACACATCTACTGACAGACCACCAAAACATATAAAGGAAAAACTGACAAAACTGAGGGCAGGAGGCAACTCAGTGACTCAGGTCATGATCTCAAGGTCCTGGGATCCAGCCCAGGGACTGGCTCCCTGCTCAGTGGGGTGTCTATTTCTCCCTCTCCCTCGCCCACTGCCCCTCCCCCCTGCTCATGTGCTCTCTCTCTCAAATAAATAAATAAAAATCTTAAAAAAAAATAAACAAGCTAAAGGGAGAAATAAAGAGTTGTACAATTATAGTTAGAGGCTTCAACATCCCACTCACAATAATGGATAAAGCAACCAGATAGAAGATAAGAAATAAAGGACTAAACATCATAAACTAACTAGACCCAAAAGAGATATACAGAACCCTCTACCCAACACAGAGTATATATTCTTCACTGATGCATGTAAGACATTTTCCAGGACAGACCATATGTTCAGCCACAAATTAAGCCTCAACAGATTTAGAAAGATAAATATCACACAAAATATCCTTTCCAGCCACAACAGGATAAAGTTAGAAACCAAGAACAGAAGTAAAACTGGAAAATTCACAAATTTGTGGAAATTACACTACACACTCTTCAGCAACCAATGGCTTAAAAAAAGAACTCACAAGAGACATTAGGAAATACTCAGACATGAATGAAAATGAAAATACAACATGCCAAGACTGACGGAGGCAGGGAAAGCAGTGCTAAGGGGAAAATACATAGCTATAAATGCTTGCATTAAAAAAAAAAGAAAGAAAGAAAAAGCTCAAATCAGCAACCTAAGCTTACAACTTAAGCAACTAGAAAAAGAACTAAACCCAAGATAGCAGAAGGAAGGAAATAATAAAGATTAGAGCAGAGATAAAGGAAATACAGAACAGAAAAACCATAGAGGAAAATCAATGAAACCAGAAGTTTCTTGAAAAGATTGTTCCTTGAAAAGATCAACAAGGGCGCCTGGGTGGCTCAGGTGGTTGAGTGACTGCCTTCAGTTCAGGTCATGATCCTGGAGTCCCGGGATCGAGTCCCGCATCAGGCTCCCAGCTCCATGGGGAGTCTGCTTCTCCCTCTGACCTTCTCCTCGCTCACGCTCTCTCTTACTGTCTCTCTATCAAATAAATAAATAAAACATTTAAAAATAAAAAAAAAAATAAAAAAAATAAAAGATCAACAAAATGACAAATCTTTAGCTTAAATAGACTAAGAAAAAAAGAGAAAAGTCTCAAATTATTAAAATCATTCACTAAAATTAAAGTGGAGTCCTTACTACCAATTCTAAAGAAATAAAAAGGATTATAAAAGAGTTTGGGGCACCTGCGTGGCTCAGTCAGTTGAGTGTTGGACTCTTGGTTTCAGCCTAGGTTGTGATTTCAGGGTCTTGAAATACAGCCCCACAATGGGCTCTGTGCTTAGGGCAGAGACTGCCTGTCCCTCTCCCTACTCTTTTACCCCTCCCCCCAGTCTAAACATGCATCTTGCACACTCTCTGTCTCAAATAAATCAATAAAAATTGTTTTAAAAAGGGTTCTGTGAACAGCTATACATTAACAAACAGGATAACCTAGAGGAAATGGACAAATTCCTAGAAACACAAAACCTATGAAGAATAAATCATGAAAACATAGATCTGAATAGACCTATAGCTAGTAAGAAGATTAAATCAGCAATCAAAAATCTCCAAACAAAGGACCTGATGGTTTCGCTAGTGAACTCTGCCAAACATTTAAAGAACTAAAGCAGTCCTCCTCAAACTTTCCTAAAACACTGAAGAGGAGAAAACATTTCTTAATTCATTCTATGAGGTCTGATGTCAAAGTCAGACAAAGACACTACAAAAGAGACAAAAACCCAGAAATAAACCCTCACATATATTTCACATATATGCAAATCAAAAGTATAATGAGATACTACTTCGCATCCAATAGAATGGCTAGTATGAGAGAAAGAGGAAAGGAAAAGGAAGGGGAAGGGAAGGCAGGGAAAGGGGAAGGGCAGGGCAGGGCAGGGCAGGGCAGGCAGGGAGGGCAGGGCAGGGCAGAAAGACAATAATAAGTTCTGGTGAGGCTGTAGAGAAATTGGAACACTTGTACACTACTAGTACTAATTTAAAACAATAACTGTTGGTACAGAAAACATAATGGTGATTCCTCAAAAATTAAAAATAGTTACCATATTACCCAGCAATTTACTTCTGAGTCTATACCCAAAAGAAGTGAAGGCAAGCAGCACTACTAAACCAATGTTAACATACAAAAGCCACTCAAGTGTCCTCTGACAGATGAATGAATACAATGGAATACTATTCAGCTTCAAAAAGGAAAGAAATTTTGCCATATGTTGCCAACACAGACAAACCTTGAAGACATTAGCCTTCATTAGTTCATTAGGGAAATGAACTAGTCACACAAAGACAATGATCCCATATATAAGGTACTTTAAGCAGTACTTAAAGTAGTCAGAATCATAGAGACAGAAAGTAGAATGGTGGATGCCACAGGGCTAGGGGCAAAGGAGAATGGGGAGTATTAGAAGGTCGAGGCTATATAAAGTATCCTCCAGAATTAAAAGACATTTTGAGACCAAAAAACAAAGTAGACAATGCCATACATTTTACAAAGTTTTACTCACGTTAACGAATTGAGGGGGAGGATCAAGCGAATGATGATCCAGACCTACACAGTTATTTCCCAAAAAGTCTGGCCCTTAGCTACAGGTTTTATAGAGCAAGGGGACACAGGGCACACTGTAGGGAGCTCATAAGGTTCACGTGCATTTCAGAGGCTCTGAATTCACCTAATTGACACATCTTATGATGTTATTTGTGCAACAGGAAGAGGAAAGACTATGTCATTTGAACAAATTTACAGAGAGTCAAAGCCAAAGCAATCCTCCCCACATTCCAACCCTGGTGGGCATTTCTAAGGCATATATCCTAATCTCCAAGGGGCCTGGGACATGTAGCCCCAAGAGAGGTCACAGAGAGGACATAAACAAGACGAAGGGCCAATGATGGAGTCAGTATTGTCATCAATCCTATAAGGAGTTACTGTTGAGTAAGCATAGAGCAGTTTTACAAGATGAAAAGAGTTACAGAGATGGATGGTGCTGATGGCTCCACACTATGAATGTATATTATGTCAACTCTAGACATAAAATGGTTAAGATGGTAAAATTTATGCTTAATCCATTTTACCACAATAAAAAGAATGAGAAAACACTGAGGCATAATGGATGGAATAAATGGGCCACCATGGAGTAAGAGAAGAATCTACATGTCATGATTAAGGGGGAAACATTATAAAGAAGGAAGGGGGGAAGGAAATAAGAAAAGGAAGGTAGATAGGGAGAGAGAGCAAAAGGGAGGGAGGGATTCACACACATACACATATATATACACACAGAAGCACACTTTGAACTTCGGCCCAAAGCGCCAGGTACTATAGCATAGCGAATGCCCCCTGGGGATATCAATTACTGTCATATTCTGATATCAAATATATAATTTCCAACTTGGTCTAAAGTGACCAAAATTGGACTAAATCAGGAGTAATCAATTGAAAAAAAAAACAAAAAAACAAAAAAACCCCGCAGATCTGAAAGATTCAGACAATGTTTCACTGTCACTCCCTGTTAGGGTATCAAACTGAATTTGGAAGAGTTCAGTATGAGTTCCATTTGCTGAAGTTAGGTCTCAGGATACACACATAGCATGGTTGCTCCTGGAGCCGCTGACTTGATAGATGCTATGGGCAAGTACTAGTGCCATTTGCTGGGAAAAAAGCACATATACCACAGTAGTTACTTAAAATCAACATTTTCACAGCTTCAAATGGTAATAGAAGTAAAATATTCTAATTTCAAACTCACTCCAAGCTGCCAATTTAAAAATGTATGTTCTTAAAAACTTCTACAAGCCTTAGAGTTAGGTAATGTGTTACTAACACCTGTGACTGCCTCTTCCCTGAAGCCTGTGTCACTTCAGCTGACATAACAACTTGTCCTCCTTGGAGGAATTCAGTCCCCTTGTCACACAGTCCTGGTCAAGCAGGTGAAAATACTTGTCATGGGCGATTTTACCATAATAAGATGTCTCTAAGCTCTCTAGAATCCGTAGACAGATTCTACTTGGCAGCCGCCTCCCTCTTTTGCTACTCCTGGTGCGGACTATGTGCTCTCGTGGTGGGGACCTGGTACCCCTTTTGTGAAGCAGCAGCTGGGGCGACTCCGGTGCTCACCGTGGCCAACAAAAAGCCCAAGAAAGGAGTCAAGACTGAGAACAATGATCCTATTTATTTGAAGGTGGTGGGGCAGGATGGTCCTGTGATGCCGTGTAAGACCAAGTGGATATACCACTTAGTCAACTAACGAAAGCCCAGTGTGAAGACAGGGTTTGCCAATGGGGCAGATCAGTCTGCCAACTGATGGGCAGCCAATCAATGAAACAGATACACCTGTGCAGCTGGAAGTGGAGGATGAATACAACTCATGTGTTCCAGCAGCACACAAGAAGTGTTTATTAAAAAGGGAATCTGCTGCTTGACCCCAGAACTCTGTTCCTCCAGGCCAAGAAGGCACTCTCAGTGAGAAAGTCACAATTTGATTCCACCACATCTTGACTACTACAGTTTAGTTTTCTCTATTCTTTCGTTTTCCCCATTCCTTTATCATACATAAAGTAACTGTGTATGTGCACAAGCATATTGTATTTTTTTGAAGATTTTGTTTATTTATTTGAGAGAAAGAGAGAGCAAGAGCTGGGAAAAAGGGGTAGAGGGAGAGAGACAAGCAGACTTCCTGTTGAGCAGGGTGCCCAGTGTGGAGCTTGATCCTAGGACCCCAGGATCATGACCTGAACTGAAGGCAGACGCTTCACCGACTAAGCTACCCAGGTGCCCCTTATATAGCGTTTTTTAAAACTAAATGGCCAGTGGTATGTTTTGAAAATACATACTGGGGAAAATACTGGTTCTGGGAAAATACCCTCTTTCTCCATTGGTGGCATGCTCATTCAATTCTCATTTTTATATTCCAGTAAGTTATTTTTGCTCTCACTGTTTAACAAAAAAAGAAAAACATAAAAATCCTTGCATTCCTATTCTACTGGAGAATTTTAATGTTTTTCATTTATCATGGTAAAAACCAAGAACGATTTTAAAACTTTTTTGTATACAGCTATTACCTGTAGGGCAATTTGTCTTTCAACAGGGATAAATTACTCGAAAAGAAATGAATCCTAGATAGTTTTCCCTTCAAGTCAACTTAAAATGTCTTGAAACTTAAAACTCCTTGTTTAAAAAAATAATAATAAATTTGGGGGTGTGTGCAGGCTCAGTCGGTTAGGCTTCTAGCTCTTGACTGTGGCTCAGACACTGATCTCAGGGTCATGAGACTGCGAAAAGCCTGCTTGAGATTCTCTCCCACCCCCTCCCTCTACCACTCCCCGCGCTCACACTCTCTCTCAAAAAATTTTTAAATTAGAATTTTTTAAAATAAAAAAAAAAAGTCTGTAGACAGGTGAAAATTGATGATAGGCTGAAAAAAAAAAAAAAAGAAATGGACTAGGTTTTTACGTCAAAAGTCCCAGTGGGGCGCCTGGGTGGCTCAGTGGGTTAAGCCGCTGCCTTCGGCTCAGGTCATGATCTCAGGGTCCTGGGATCGAGTCCCGCATCGGGCTCTCTACTCAGCAGGGAGCCTGCTTCCTCCTCTCTCTCTCTCTGCCTGCCTCTCTGCCTACTTGTGATCTCTCTCTGTCAAATATATAAATAAAATCTTAAAAAAAAATAAAAATAAATAAAAATTTTTTAAAAAGTCCCAGTGATACTGCTTTTCAAACTACAAAATTCATTGGACTCTAAGGATCCATGCTTTGCAAATTATAATGGATAAATATTTGTGGATATCACTATAACCAATAGCATTAACAAAATAAGTATACCCCAAACTTCAATTACAGACAACTTCAGAAATAATGTGGGCTTGGTTTCAGACCACCACTGCAATAAATATCAAAATAAAGTGAGTCAAGTGACACGGTTTCCCAGTGCATAAAAAAGTTATATTTACGCTATACTAGTCTATTAAGTGTGCAATAGTATTATGTCCAAAACCAAGAAATACTTTATTGCTAGAAAAGGCTAACCATCATCTGAGGCATCAACAAGTTGTAATCACCAATCGCAGGTCACCATTAAGAAATATAATGAAGAAAAAGTTTGAAATATTGCAAGAATAAACAGAATGGGACACAGAGACATGAAGTGAGCAAATGCTGTTGGAAAAATGGTGCCAAGAGACTTGCCTCATTGATGCAAGGTTAGCATAAACCTTCAATTTGTAAACAAACAAAGAAAAAAGTAGTTTTCTGCAAAGTGCAATAAAGCAAAGCACAATGTAACAAGGTGTGCCTGTCCTCCTGGCCCTTATTTTTCTGTGATAGGTTTCAGATCATTAATATCTGTAAGGAAAACAAATGGACTGAATTGACATTATTGAAGAAAAAATGGTCCTTCAATTCAAATATTTTAAAACCCCATAGTTGCTGATTTATTAACATTTCAACTATTAAAAGTTACCCCTTTTTCTCACCTATACCTTTAAATAAAAACAAAATTCATGACAGATTATATAGATTTCCTCAGAGATTTTGCACAACTTTTGCTTACCAATATCCTCATCACAAACTGGGGCATCTGCAGAATATTTAAGTAGGTCATCTAGCTGAAAATAGTAAAGAATCCTAGCAGAAAATTTAGCAGATTACTTGCTGTCTCTTTTCCTTTTAATGACTGACCTTTTAGGTAAAGAAGTCTTTCCAATGGAAAACAAAAACTTCTCTGGCATGTTTTCCTTCACATTGTACAATGTCCTACTTTACTATCTTTCAGATCCTCTAGGAAATTAGTACATGCCGTGACTGTCATTTCCTATAACCAAGATATTTGTGCACCTGGATGAGCCAAAAGCAGAGACTGCAGATCTTAGAAGCTCAGATGTACCAATCTTCTTATAATACTAGCTTTCAGTGGAATTGGGGAAGATAGCTTGAATAAAAAGAAAATTGGTTGCAAAGGAGGAATTCTGCTATAAATAGGCAGAATTTTCTCTTTTTCTGGCAGCCACGGAATCTAATAATATTTTTTTAAAAAATCTATGAGCTGAGAAGGATTTCTCCTATGAAGTATACTAGGCAATCACTCTCAGTTTGCCCCCAGCCACAGGGAGCACAATGGATTTAGTAATAGAGTTTTTCAAATGGTAATAGATTTCAGAAGTCCCCCAAAGTGGGCAACGATCACTACTACTATGCAGTGTATCCTACATTGTTTAAACTGCAGCAAAGAAAACGAAATTGATTTTGCTATTTAATGATAGGTTTCCTCCTCACTGTGTGATTTCAATTCAAGATTAACACAGTACCTTTCATTTACATCACATCCCAAATTCTCTATTGAGAACAGATATTGAATAATATAGGCAAGACATTTACTTTCTTGCTCAATGAGAAATTAATGCCAATATTTTCCAATCTTTTAAGATTATTCAACATTCATTTCACAGCAAATATTTATTGAAACTAATGTATTTCAGGTACTTCAATCAATTCTTCCATCATCCAAAGAACAGAAGCACTGTAACTTAAAATTTTTCAAGTACTCTTAATCACATGATTTTCAAAGAGGTAGTTGTTTTTATCGTTATGTTTTAGGTTTTCAACTTCTAGATGAAGAAAACTCAGCCATTTTAAAAGAGTTTAACAACTATACCATAATTGTCAGAGATTCTAACTACCTTCAGTTTTAAACTAGTCTGATGCAGACCAAAGATATGTTGTTGGTTTAGAAGTGATCACATATGTAACTAGCAACATAGGAGAGAACAGTCATTTTCAGCATTTTTTAAAAATAAAAAAACACCGTTATTTCAGGTCAGTCACAACGATAAATCTCTCTTTTGACCATATTTATTGTTAAGGAAGAAAAGTCCTACAGCTTCTGTTCTTTGGTATCTTTAATTCCAACTTTGAGAAGACCCAGTAACTGCCCTTATCACATTTCTTCCTTAAACACTGATTGCTGGGTGGAATATAATGAGTTAAATGGTCCTTTAAACTTATCCTTTTTTAAAACTCTTAATTCAAAAAGCATATGGAGACTATATGCCTTAAGATGTCAAGGACCACAGTTTAGGATAGCAGAATGGTAGAGCTGTAGTCTATAAATTCTATCTTAAAATCCCTCTCTTTTCCTCGTCATTGACAGTTTCTCCTCAATGTTCTTTCAGCATCTCTAAAATATTGTGCCTCCTATGTGCTTCTCTGGTGTTAGCAGGCCCACAGGGAGCTAAACTTCAACCATTCCCAGCAGCACCCAGGGAGGACAAGACTGTACAAAGTGGTAATAGTCGGCACTTCTATTCCCTTCCTTCCCTACCAAACCCCTGCCAGCAGGACCCAGAAGGGAACTAAACATCCACCCCCACCCTTGCAAAGAGGCAAGCCAAGGAAAAACATTAAATACCAAAATTCATTCAATATGAAGTTTCCAAGAGTATTTATAAGATTTTTTTCATTACAAAAAAACTCTTTGCACAGACTTTTTCTCCTAGAATTAGTAACTTGATCTTAGTATTTCCCTTTAACGCACTCCATTTTCCTCCAGGTCTGGGGATCTTTAGTTGATCAGAGCTATCCTGAAGAAATTCTTCCTCTCATCCTCTCACTTCCATATTGGCTTTTATTTTAACTGTTTAAAGATTATTTAAAAAATCATTTCAAACTTACAGAAAAGTTCAAGAATAGAATAAAGAACCTTTTTTTCCCAAACCATTTGAGGGTAAATTGTTGATATCGTGCCTGATCATCCCTGAAAACACAGGTTTGTAATTCCTTTCATAAGGATATTTTCCCAAATAACCATGATACGATCATCAAAATCTACAAATAAACAATGATATCCTGCAATCTCTATGCCTTTTTCAAGTTTCATCTATCTCACTAATGTCTTTTGTAGCAGAAGATCAGATTTGGTATCATGGGTTACATTTAATTGTTACATTTCTTTTAGTCTCTTACTCTGGAAGAGTTAGTTCTTGAGTTTTTCCTTGACTTTCATGATCTTTAAAAATTTTGAAAGTTATAGGCTAGGTATTTTCTAGAAAGTCTCTCAATCTGGAATTCTCTCATGTTTCCTCAAGATTAGATTTAAGTTACATATTTTGGTAGAAGAATCCTAGATATGATCTCCTGTTCCTCATAATGCCTCCTATCAGTAGTACATGATTTTACTTTGCTCCATTACTATTAACATTAGCTGTCATCAACTGAGTGGGGTTTGTATCTGCCAGGTTTACTGCTGTGAAGTTCCTCTTTCTTCCTTAGTCAATAATAGATATTTTGGGAGAAGATGCTTTGAGATTACACAAACAGCCCATTACTCATTAAAATTTCACCCATTAGTTTTAGCATCTACCAATATTTCATGGATAACTGATTATACTACACTGGTTCCCAAATTGTGGTTTTCCCAATTCTGTTCTTCCTTTTCTTCTCTCCACTAATTTATTATGTCACTATAATTTGATAATGAGTATTATATGATGCTCAAACTGTTCAAAAGTTAGCCATTGAGTGCTCCTTCAAGGTCGCTTCTGTATCCTTTATATATAACTCCTCTTTGAGCAATTCCTTACTTTCTGGTACAGGAAGATTTATTTTGGATTTATTTTGGACTCTCTGTTCTGTCCTGTTAATTCTTTTGAATTCTTTTTGAATTTGAATCCTGTCCATTCTTTTGCCAATAATACTGTCTTTTACTGTAGCCTTATACTGAGTCTTGAAATCAGGTAGTGTGAGTACTCCAACTTTGTTCATTTTCTTTGTTCATTTTCAATATTGTGTTGGCCTTCTTAGGTCTTTTGTTTTCCATATAAACTTAAGAATTAGTAAGATGATACCTATAAAATAGTTTACTGGGATTTTGACTGGGACTGGGTTGAGTCTATAGATTAAAATGGAAAAATGGAAACAATGGACATCTTAACAATATTAAGTATTCTAATCCATAAACAGATTATCTCCCCATTTATATAGATCTTTTATTTTTTTAAATCAGTGTTTTATAGTTTTCCACTGTATATATATATATATATATATATATATATATACACTGTATATATTCTGTATATATTTTCTCAGATCTATACCTTAGCATTTCATTTTGGAGAGTGCTTTTTAAATGGGATTTCCTGAAACTAAAAAGTTTGAGAAAACTGTTCACACAAATCACCTAACCTACTTGGGACTTGGTACTTATTTGTACATGCATATAGTACTTCCTGCACTTATCACTATACAGGGTTATTATAATGATGAAACGACAATATATGGAAAAATTACATGCAAATTAGAAATCACTAAACAAGTATAAGGTGGGGGGAGATTTATAAAGATAGGTAGGAAAAAACCAAAATTTGTACTCAATTGTATATTTAATGTAGAACCCTAAATGACAAATGTGTAGCTATTTAATGTAGGGTCTTCTGGAAATTAATCTGATTGATAGGGTATAATTCAATGGAAAATGGGTAAAACTTAGAATAGTGCAATAGATGAGTGTTTTGGTAAGAATTTTACAAAAAAGGGACTTAGAAATAATTTAATATCTTCATTTTATATATGTTGTAGGTTGTTCTCACTAGGAAATATTCGTATATATGGCAAATTATAATGGCAGTTATCATGTACATTCTCGTTTAGCCATTTTCTCTTTTTGAGTATTTGAAGAAAAGTGATGGAAGAGTAACTAGTCAGAGTTTAAAGGAGTAAGTGATGTAATCAGTAAGACCTCAAATTCTAAACCCTCAATTGGACTTAACTACAGAAATTCTGAGGATACCTTTTATCCTTTGATCTTGTATCATTTTTACATTGTCCTTCAGAAACAATTTGGCTTTTGCACACACTATCTACCGGGTAAAGCAACTAGAAGAAGGCTGGCAGCAGGCTCCAAATATTTTCTTATGCCATTCAGAATTGAAGTGCCTTTCTAGATCCAGAAAAAGAACAGTTATGGTCATTTAAAATCCCTGGAAATGGCTGTGTGATAAAATATGGCATTTACATTTGGAACTGCTTAATCATTCTTTTATAGACTAGCTGAAGGTTATTTTGTCTCTCTGGCATTTTCTTATGTCTAAGCTGCCTTCCTCTGTCATCCAGGGCTCAGTTTCAAGGTTGAAATACATTATGATAATCACAGTCAACCCAAAGGCATCCCTATTCCAAACTCTCCATAACTTCATGTTTCCAAACTCTCCATAACTTCAGTTAAAAGGCCAGTTAAAAGAAGAATGTATGAATAAATCTGAGCTTACAAATTCTATTGCCACTATTACCTCACATACTCAGGCTTTTTATTAAATTTGCCATCTTCACATTATAGTAAACATTAAAAAGATGGCATGTACATAAACATCTTCAGAAATTAAGTGACTCCACTTTAAAAAGCTGAACTTTCTGAAGTAAAGTTTCTCCATTTTTTACCTAAATTATCATCTATATTCCATCTTGGATACTTCTATTACTTCACATTTCTTTAATCACTTCTCTCCCAAAGCCAATGAAGAAAAACAATGCAGAGAAATATAAATTATTTTTTATTATTAAAGTATTACCAACCTCATGCATTCTTCAACTAGAGTTTTAGCTTTAGGACAAAACCATGGCTATACCCCAAGCCAATTCCCAGGTCTGAGGCTTATAAGTATCTGATAACAAGCACTTTACAGTTTATCGAGGTCTTGGCTTCTTTGCGAGCAAAACAAGGGAAGTGGACATGATGATCAGCAACTTTTCTTAAACAAACAGCAACTGTTTGAACTTTTTAACTCCTACTGCTTACATTTTCACATAGAATGTAGGACCTTTTTGAAAACATTACTGGAATAAAAGATCTACAGAATAACAGTAGCTCACAGAGGAAATAACAGTATAAGCAAGTGATAGATATAAACATTAAGGTTAGTAAAATGTTATAATCCTAACAAAAGCCTTCTCTTAGATTCTGTAAAGACCAGCATAAATTTTTTTTTCTTGACTCCAATAACAATTTTTCTGTAAAACCTTTCCTGCTTCAGAAGTTCTTATGCTAACTACCTCTTCTAGGTTCTCACGGCATAGGATTTCCTTTCTATCAAAGAATTTCAGTCAGACTATGAACTCCCCCCTTATTCGTCCACCTAAACTGGATCATACAGACATCATTCAGATTGAATTTTAGCTTTTATGTGCATTTCCCTATCTAAACAGAAGGGGGACAATTTGGAAGGGGTCTGGCCAACAATCGCAAAATATTGGGGAAAAAAACCTTGTTCTGCTTGAGTTCTCTTCAAAATTCTGTGTATACAAGGCTGGAATATTTATCAGTTTTTAAACTCTGGGTTTACAGACAAGGTCTTCATATTTGGTTACAGCTCTCATAATACTTAATATTAGGAATATACTAGGAGTGCCTGGGTGGCTTAGTTGTTAAGCCTCTGCCTTCAGCTCAGGTCATGATCTCAGGGTCTTGGGATCGAGCCCCGCATCAGGCTCTCCGCTCAGTGGGGAACCTGCTTCCCCCTCTATCTCTGCCTGGTGCTCTGCCTACTTGTGATCTCTCTCTCTGTCAAATAAATAAATAAAATCTTAAAAAAAGGAATTTACTAGCTACTTAATAAATGCTGAATATGGAAAAAATAAAAGGTTAAAGATTTAAGAATTAAGATAGCATTAACTTTTCAGGTATACTAGTAGGTATTCAGCAGAATTAATATAAAAATTATTATTTAAATGTAAGGTTTCTGATAAGCAGTTTGAAGTAATGGAGGAGTAAAAGTGTAACCTGATACAACTGTATGACAAACTCACTGAGTTTCTGTGTATCATTCTAAAACTAGAACCAATTGAGTTTACAGGGCTATAATGAATAAAGATAATGTATGTAAAGCAACTATCACTCCATGCCCCACAGGAGGTGCTCAATAAATACATGGCAATATTATGTAACTCATTCCTCAATGTAACTTCAGCCTTAATAGTGATAATGCCTTTCCTTCTTTGCTTCATTTCAACATATCCCTCATTTGTTACTTAAGACCCTTCTGATAACACCTCAGTTAAAAATTTCAAGTATGTATGCTTTTTCCAACTATTAGCTTCATTACAAAATTCTATTAGGAAGACAGTCTTCCATACTCTAACTATAGAAAAAAATCACTTTTGATATTACATTGTTTTCTGGAGTCCTAGAACAGTAATAATATTTATGACACTGAGCACTGAAGTTTACGAAGCAGTAAATAGCTTTTGAGGCTGATTAAGCACCTCTGTTTCACTTCACATACTCCAGAACCATAGGCATTACCCCTTAATTAAATGCTTGTTTATGTTACACAGGGAACTTTTTTGTTTCCTACACCTTTCAACAAATATTAGAATGAGAAAGGAGGGAAAAAAGCTAAATTATTGGAGAAGATGCTATTAACACTAAACTTCTGTTCAAAGCTGGGTCAACAAGATGACATCATGTACAATTTTACTATTTAAAAAAAAAAAAAGAAAAAAAAAAAAACCCCAATATCAAGAGGCACCTGGCTGGCTCAGTGGGTAGAGTATGAGACTCTCAATCTCAGGGTTGTAAGTCTGAGCCCCATGTTGGGTGTAGAGATTACTTAAAAATAAAATCTTTTTTTTTAAGGATTCTACTTATTTACTTGACAGAGAGACAACGCGAGAGGGAAAAAAACAGGGTGAATGGGAGGAGGAGAAGCAGGCTTCCTGCAGAGGAGAAGCAGGCTTTCTGCAGAGCAGGGAGAGCAAAGCAGGGCTCCATCCCAGGACCCTGGATCATGACCTGAGCCAAAGGCAGCTGGTAAACCGACTGAGCCACCCAGGCATCCCCTAAAAATAAAATCTTAAAAAAAAAAAAAAATCAAAACGAACCTCCCCACACTAGAAAAAGCTGTCATTTGGAAAGATATCAATTACATTTGAAATGTTGGAGTTCAGGAGTACAGGTAAAACCACAAATATCAGGTAATAGACAATGCTTCTTTTCAATTTTATTTGGAAATAATTATAAAGTCATTTTATAATTTTCATATGATATTAATAGTTCAGCACTGGAGTGGCAAAAGAACAGAAAGGTACAAGTTTCTGTATCATTATCAAAGATGAATATGTCTTCTCTCATTTATGTGGGTTTTATCCCAGAGTAAGATAAAAGAAAAGTTAAAAGAAAACCTTAGAAATCCCTGACAAATTATCTCAGGGCTTTGCAGTTCATAGGAAGTTCAACTGTCATCATTACTTTTAACCCCTAGTTCAGGCAGCCAGTGGTAAATCCATACTTTTGCACAGACGGAGGAAAGACAATGTAAGGCTGCATGTTATAATTCACAGTAGAATGTGTGTTTTTCAGCAAGGGAAAAAAACACCTTTATAGATCCAGAAAAACAGCAGTCTACATATCCTAGTGGGAAAATGCCAACTAGATACACTGCATTTATGAAATTGAGCAGCTGATCACAGATTGAAAATGATAATGATATGCAAATGTAATGGTATAATAAAGCAAAGAAAGTGGTCATTCATCAGATAAATCATCCCCTATACCAGTTTCTATCACCCAAATATCCTCTGTCTCCACCCGCTATTTAATCCACCAAAAAAAGTATGAATAAATAGCTTTTTCTGGTCTGTAAGATAAACACTAAATTGTATTTTACACGTTCTCTCAACTAATTTGTTCTTGCATATTTTGCAGTTGCTATTAAGCTTATCAACTTGTTTTATTTTCAATCATCTTTATCATTTACACTAATAGAAAGGGGAGAGAGTGGTAAATAATCAAAAACACTCAAAAAGCAAAATTTTATAAATTTACATAAGATGTTAAAAGAACTTGAAGCCATGATACATCAGGATCTGGAGCTGTTTTCCCTGGAGAAAAGCTACTTAGAACAGACATGATAGCTGTCTTCAAATATACACAGTCATTCCACAAACAGTGCCAAAAATTAAAACTGATAGATGAACATTGTAGAGAGAACAACTTGCATTCATTGTATAAAAGACAACTCTTGTATACAGGTGGTACGGAACACTTGGGAACCAAATGACCTTGAACAGAGAGGTGGCTGGACTAAAACTAAATGACCTCTAAAGCCTCTTCTCACTCTTGAGTCTCCTGAGTCTATGACTTTGTGGTGTACGTTTAAAGTCAGAATGACATCTAGACATTTGTCAGCAGTTCGTGAAATAATACAATGTTCTAACTGTGAGGTTTTGGGTGTGAGGGTCAGGGGAGTGAGGAACAGAATGCTGACCCTGACTCAGTGCTTTGAAAATCCCTTATGCCCCTGGTGCGGTCAGAGTACCCATTTCAGTGCAGCTTATACTACTCAAAACTTTCTGGAACAAAGCAAACGATTGTTAACTTTCTCTGTGGCTTTCTTACCAAAAATTGATAAACAAAACAAAACTAAAAAATTGGAAGAGGAAAAAATCACTGGGCTGTAAAAAAATATTTTGAACGAAAGAATGTAGGGTGCTGACAAGACCTGTATTTAAGGAATTTATCATGAAATCCAGACAGGACAGGAATCTAATGGAATGAGTGAAATGAGCAGTTTGTATACAAGGAATGAAGGTTTCCAGAGGGGTGGATGCAGAAAAGCTACTTTTAAAGACAGGAGCCATAATCATTTTTGAAAATTAAATGCAACTATATGCTCTCCACCTTCAACTCTACAAGTTTATGCAAAAGACAGAGCAAGTGAAACATACAACAAAGAAATCTGCTGTAGATCTGGGTGAGGATATCCTGAGCAAATGTTGAGAGTTGAAGGTATTTAAATAATAAATGTTTCAGATAGGAGAAACATGTGCAAAGGCCCTGAGCGAAGAGGAAGCAGAGCACATTTAAAGAACTAAAAGAAACTAAGAGAGACAAGAAAAGTGATACACAGGAACTACGGTATGACATACATTACAGGTCATGTTAGGATTTAATTTTTAGGCTAAGATCATCAGTAAACCTGAGAAGGATTTTTAAACACAGTGACATAATGATCAGATCTGGAGTTTGAAAAGATCACCAGATACTGGGTAAAGCATGTATTTTACAGGTTACCAAAGTAGAAGCAGAGAGACCATTTCAATAGTTTCTAACAATGATAGTCTAGAACAAAGGGTGGTACTGGAGATGGAAAGTACATGCATTCAAGAGGTATTTCAAATTGTGAAAGTGAATAAGGGAAACTTCATTTAAAAGTGAGTCTAGAGGCCAGAAGGGAAGCTCTCCAGCCCTATTAATTGTCACCAATTATAACCCAACAGGAAGAAACATACCTTATATTCTGAACAGGAAGAAGTCTACTTTGCTACTTCAGCAAGGAGGAGGAATATTTTCTCCTGGCCCACCAACAAGCTCAGCCAGAAAGAAAACAAGATGGGATTGGGAGGAAGACAAACCATAAATGACTCTTAATCTCACAAAACAAACTGAGGGTTGCTGGGGGGAGGGGGGTTGGGAGAAGGGGGGTGGGGTTATGGACATTGGGGAGGGTATGTGCTTTGGTGAGTGCTGTGAAGTGTGTAAACCTGGCGATTCACAGACCTGTACCCCTGGGGATAAAAATATATTATATGTTTATAAAAAATAAAATAAAATAAAAACAAAAAACAACAAAAAAGAAAACCACCACAACTCGGCCAACAAGAAATGGTTACCATCCTGAACTTTCACTTTCCTCAAACAGACTTTCCTTCAAAGCAATCCCTCCCAACTTCCTCCTTTTCTTTATAATGAAACATTCCTCTCCTTGGACCTCCGGACTTATCTAGGGTTTGTCATAGCTTGCGTGTCACAAATTGCAATTCTTCTGCTATTCCTGAATAAAGCCATTTGGCTGGTAAAATAACTCGCTGTTTTATTTTAAAGGTGAATAAAATATGACAGCCAGTTTATTTTTTTTAAGATTTTATTTATTTATTAGAAAGGGAGCGAGCAAGAGAGCATGTGAGCACAATCGGGGGTGGGGCAGAGGAAGCGAAAGAGGGGCAAGAAGACTCCCCACTGAGAAGGGAGCTTGACGCAGGGCTCGATCCCAAGACCCAGAGATCACAACCTGAGCCAAAATCAGCTGCTTATCGGACTGAGCCACCTAGGCGCCCCAACAGCCAGTTTATGTGTTAACAGAGGTTGAATACAGAGATCTCTGAGAGGGACAATGTGAGAATTAGGGAAGGTCTTCTGAAAAACAGCTCTATCTTAAAGCTTTAAAAGGCATTGGGAGCAACAAGAATCTCTGGTTGAAGAAATGTGCTGAGATAAATAAGAACACAGAAAAGTAAAGATGGAATTAGTTAGGTGTTTGGAATGAAGTCAGGGGTGTCTTCCGCAGAGTGGTTTGTGTATGGGGACATTGCCTACAGGGCTTTTAAAAGAAAAAAATTTAAACTTTATACTCAAGATAATGCAAAGCCAGCACACAATTTTACTGAAGAGAGAAACAAGATTTCATCTGCCTTTTGAATGAGGCATGAAGGGCTGTAACGTTGTATACGAGAGAAGAGTCTAAGGGTCAGAACTAGTGGAGAAGCAAAGGAATTAAAGAAGGTGGGACCAAAAAATTTAAAAGGTAAGAAAACAGGCTACAAATGAAAACCAAATGGATGTGAAGAGTTAGAGAAAAGGAGGGACGAGGACCATACTTAGGTTTCTATCCTGGAACCGGCTAAACTGCCAAACCATTTGCAGACACAGAGGATACAGTAAGATAAATTAAAGTGACAGGTATTGTGACCAACCAAATGACAAAATATGAAAATATTCTGTTTCTAATCATAGTTACCCATGTAATCATCTTATTCTGCATACAATTATCAAACCTGGGTCCAACGGGAACTGGATGATATCAAGAATTCCTCTCTCTTTTTGCTCTGTATTACGAAGCTTTACACCCGGTAGGTCCTCAACAAATATTTCCTGCTTCTTTTTCAAAGATTTTATTTATCTATTTGAGAGAGAGACAGAATGAGAGAGAGAGAGAGAGCATGAGATGGGGGAAGGACAGAGGGAGAAGTAGATTCCCTGCTGAGAAGGGAGCCTGATGCGGGATTTGATCCTGGGACTCCAGAATCATGACCTAAGCAAAGGCAGTCGCTTCATCAACTAAGCCACCCAGGCGCCCTCAACAAATATCTCTTAAGTAAATTAACAGTAACTGTGCCAACCAAGTTGATATCTAAATCAACTAAACTGACTATATGCTCGGCTGCAGCAATTACCAAAAAAACAAGTAATGATAGTGAACATACAGAAGTTTATTTTATTTTGGGCAAAAAATGTCCAGAGCCGGGCAGACCAGCAATGGTTTAACCATACAGGTCAGCAGTGACATCAAGGCATAAGGTCCCTTCTTTCTCCCTACTGTGCATTCCCTAGCATTTGCTTTCATATTCACGCTGAATTGAAATGAATTGAATATATCAATTCCATTCTCCTGAGAGGATGAAGGGCCCCAAAATATATCCCTTCAGGATTTCACTTGGTTTTGGAAAGAAAGCCCTTCCCAGGAGATTTGTATTAAATATCCCTCTGCCCAGCAATGTGTCACAGGGTCAACCCAGGCTGAAAGAGGTCTAAGGAAGAAGGAAAGGAGGGAGAAAGTGATTGGAAATGGGTATTTAATGGGTTCATCTAAATTTGCCATGTTGGAATTCATATTTGGTTTACCAGAAATCTTAAGGGGAAAGGCAGGAAGTGGGTGAGGGAGAACCAGCACTAAGGAAAAAAAAATAGTAAGAAAAATACAATAGCACAAAGATCTTGGTTCCTAATACTATTCTCTAATAAAAGGAAGCAAGCTCCTTGGAAAATGGCTGATTGTAGGTCTGTGGCAGGAAACACACAGTGAGTCTAGAACAACCCGTAGTGCCAGAAAATAAGGAAATACTTACAAAAAACACAAACACAAAACCTTGTTGATGGAATATGTCCAAGGGGCAAAGAGGCAAGTGAAAGAACTCCTAATGGC
The DNA here is from genome assembly GCF_009829155.1 of Mustela erminea. NCBI lineage: Eukaryota > Metazoa > Chordata > Mammalia > Carnivora > Mustelidae > Mustela > Mustela erminea. Next base: position 29,831,780 of record NC_045618.1, read on the forward strand.
TAAAGCTGGAATAACTTGAACAATAAAATATAGTATCAGGTTAAAACCCAAAGGATAAATCTCCATGAGGTCACACTCATGATTAAATACATAAATAAAATGAGGAAAAAAGACAAACCTCCTGTGCAGAAGAATTCCTAATAACTTATGTAAATATTCTGCCCTCCAGGAAGTAAAGCATAACTCTGACCCTTTAAGTATGGACTCTACACAGAGACTTACTCCTAAAGAGCAGTATATGAAACAGAGGTGGGTAAAGTAACTCCACAAGGCAGGAGAAACCTGGGAAACTCTAACTACTCCAGCCAGGTAATCAAGGTTAACATCAACAGTGATAATTCATGTTGATAGTAGGTACCCCTGATATGATGCAATGAGATTGGCATTTTACCTCTGTCAGCTTTCTCCCCAAAACCGACACTGCAGTATAATCACGAGATAAATATCATATAAAGCCCACAAGAGGGGTATTCTACAACACACCAGTAGATTTCAAAACTGTCAAAGACATAAAAAATAAAGAAAATATAAGAAAGTGTCACAGCTAAAAGGAACATAAAGAGAAATGAAAACTATATGCCATGTGGTATCCTGGATGAGATCGTGGAATGATATTAAGTAAAAGCTAAAGAAACTTGGATAAACAATGGGAAGTTAATAATTGGTTTATTAGTTATAACAAATGTACCAAATTATTGTAAGATATGAAAAGGGAAAATTCTGCATGTGGCAGGGAGAATGTATGGTAACTGTACCATCTTCTCAATTTTTATGTAAAGCTAATACTGCTCTTAAAACTGTTAGAGCCCTTTGCACCATGTGAAGACAGAGTAAGAGAAGTAGGCAGTCTGCAGTCTGGAAGAAAACCCAACATGGTGGCACACTGATCTTGGATATTCAGCCTCCAGAACTGAGAAAGAAGTTTTTGTTGTTTATAAGAGTAATACAAGAAAAAATTGGCATATATGGGCAACTGGGAAAAGGTGGTGGAAGAACAGAGCAGGAAATATGGACAGTTATGTCAGATCTGGACTAGAGGAAGATGTCAGCAAGAAATATGCCAAGGTGAAAAATGGTCAGTACAATGTAGTTTAAGAATGGCTAATATTCAGATTATGGTCAAGATGGCAGAGAAGTAGCAGGCTGAGACTAAATCAGGTAGCAGGAGATCAGCTAGATAGCTTATCTAAAGATTGCAAACACCTACAAATCCAACAGGAGATCGAAGAGAAGAAGAACAGCAATTCTAGAAACAGAAAATTAACTTTCTGAAAGGTAGGACTGGCAGAGAAGTGAATCCAAATCGAGGGGAAGATAGACCTGGGGGGGGGGGGAGGGCTGGCTCCTGGCAAGCGGCGGAGCAACAGAGCACAAAATCAGGACTTTTAAAAGTCTGTTCCACTGAGGGACATCGCTCCAGAGGCTAAACCGGGATGAAGCCTACGGGGGGGTCAGCGTGGCCCCAGGTCCCGCAGGGTCACAGAAGGATCGGGGGTGTCTGACTGTCGCAGAGCTTTCAGGTATTAGAACAGGGAAGCCGACTACAGAGACAGAGCCGAGGAGTGAGCTCTTAGCTCAGGGATACCTTGAACGGGTCGCAGACTTGGTGAGCTCGGAGCGTGGCCAGAGGCCAGGGAGACGGGAGTAATTGGGCGCTAATCTCTGTGGGCGCACTGAGGAGTGGGGCCCCAAGCTCTCAGCTCCTCAGAGCCGGAGACTGAGAGGCCGCCATTTTCATTCTCGTCCTCAGGAACTCTAGGGAAAGCATTCAGGGAACAAAAGCTCCTGAAAGCAAACCCAAGCTGATTACTCAGCCCGGCCCTGGTAAGAGCGGTACAATTCCGCCTAGGGCAAAGACACTTGAGAATCACTACAACAGGCCCCTCCCCCAGAAGATCAACAAGAAATCCAGCCAGGACCAAGTTTACCTACCAAGGAGTGAAGGTTCAATACCAAGGAGAGCAGCGGAATTCCAGAGGATAAGAAAGCAAAGCACGGAACTCATGGCTTTCTCCCCAGGATTTTTAGTCTTGCAGTTAATTTAATTTTTTTTGTTTTTTTTTCTTCTGCTGCTAAATTTTTTTTTAACATTTACCCTTTTCTTTTTTAACATTTTTAACTAGTTTATCTAATATATATATATTTTCTTTATTCGTTATCTTTTTTAAATTGTTTCTTTTTTTTCTGAACCTCTTTTTATCCCCTTTCTTCCCCCCACGATTTGGAATCTCTTCTGATTTGGTTAAAGCATATCTTCCTGGGGTCTTTGCCACCCTTTTAGTATTTTTACTTGCTCCTTCATATACTCTTATCTGGACAAAATGACAAGGTGGAAAAATTCACCACAAAAAAAAGAACAAGAGGCAGTACCGAAGGCTAGGGACCTAATCAATACAGACATTGATAATATGTCAGATCTAGAGTTCAGAATGACAATTCTCAAGGTTCTAGCCGGGCTCAAGAAAGGCATGGAAGATATTAGAGAAACCCTCCCAGGAGATATAAAAGCCCTTTCTGGAGAAATAAAAGAACTAAAATCTAACCAAGTTGAAATCAAAAAAGCTATTAATGAGGTGCAATCAAAAATGGAGGCTCTCACTGCTAGGATAAATGAGGCAGAAGAAAGAATTAGTGACATAGAAGACCAAATGACAGAGAATAAAGAAGCTGAGCAAAAGAGGGACAAACAGCTACTGGACCATGAGGGAAGAATTCGAGAGATAAGTGACACCATAAGACTAAACAACATTAGAATAATTGGGATTCCAGAAGAAGAAGAGAGAGAGAGGGGAGCAGAAGGTATATTGGAGAGAATTATTGGAGAGAATTTCCCTAATATGGCAAAGGGAACAAGCATCAAAATCCAGGAGGTGCAGAGAACCCCCTCAAAATCAACAAGAATAGGTCCACACCCCGTCACCCGTCACCTAATAGTAAAATTTACAAGTCTTAGTGACAAAGAGAAAATCCTGAAAGCAGCCCAGGAAAAGAAGTCTGTAAGATACAATGGTAAAAATATTAGATTGGCAGCAGACTTGTCCACAGAGACCTGGCAGGCCAGAAAGAGCTGGCATGATATTTTCAGAGCACTAAACGAGAAAAACATGCAGCCAAGAATACTATATCCAGCTAGGCTATCATTGAAAATAGAAGGAGAGATTAAAAGCTTCCAGGAAAAACAAAAACTGAAAGAATTTGCAAACACCAAACCAGCTCTACAGGAAATACTGAAAGGAGTCCTCTAAGCAAAGAGACAGCCTAATGGTAGTAGATCAGAAAGGAACAGAGACAATATACAGTAACAGTCACCTTACAGGCAATACAATGGCACTAAATTCATATCTCTCAATAGTTACCCTGAATGTTAATGGGCTAAATGCCCCAATCAAAAGACACTGGGTATCAGAATGGATAAAACAACAAAACCCATCTATATGTTGCCTACAAGAAACTCATTTTAGACCCAAAGACACCTTCAGATTTAAAGTGAGCGGGTGGAAAACAATTTACCATGCTAACGGACATCAGAAGAAAGCAGAGGTGGCAAACCTTATATCAGATCAATTAGATTTTAAGCCAAAGACTATAATAAGAGATGAGGAAGGACACTATATCATACTTAAAGGGTCTGTCCAACAAGAAGATCTAACAATTTTAAATATCTATGCCCCCAACGTGGGAGCAGCCAACTATATAAACCAATTAATAACAAAATCAAAGAAACACATCGACAATAATAATATAATAGTAGGAGACTTTAACACTCCACTCACTGAAATGGACAGATCATCCAAGCAAAAGATCAACAAGGAAATAGAGGCCTTAAATGACACACTGGACCAGATGGACATCACAGATATATTCAGAACATTTCATCCCAAAGCAACAGAATACACATTCTTCTCTAGTGTACATGGAACATTCTCCAAAATAGATCACATCCTGGGTCCTAAATCAGGTCTCAACCAGTATCAAAAGACTGGGATCATTCCCTGCATATTTTCAGACCACAGTGCTCTGAAGCTAGGACACAATCACAAGAGGAAATTTGGAAAGAACCCAAATACATGGAGACTAAACAGCATCCTTTTAAAGAATGAATAGGTCAACCAGGAAATTAAAGAAGAATTGAAAAAATTCATGGAAACAAATGATAATGAAAATACAACGGTTCAAAATCTGTGGGACACAGCAAAGGCAGTCCTGAGAGGAAAATATATAGCGGTACAAGCCTTTCTCAAGAAACAAGAAAGGTCTCAAGTACACAACCTAACCCTACACCTAAGGAGCTGGAGAAAGAATAAGAAGAAACCCTAAACCCAGCAGGAGAAGAGAAATCATAAAGATCAGAGCAGAAATCAATGAAATAGAAACCAAAAAAACAAAAGATCAAATCAATGAAACTAGGAGCTGGTTCTTTGAAAGAAATAATAAGATTGATAAACCCCTGGCCAGACTTATCAAAAGAAAAGAGAAAGGACCCAAATAAATAAAATCATGAATGAAAGAGGAGAGATCACAACTAACACCAAAGAAATACAAAAAATTATAAGAACATACTATGAGCAACTCTACGCAAACAAATTTGACAATCTGATGCATTCCTAGAGACATATAAACCAACACAACTGAACCAGGAAGAAATAGAAAACCTGAACAGACCCATAACCAGTAAGGAAATTGAAACTGTCATCAAACATCTACAAACAAAAGCCCAGGGCCAGACGGCTTCCCTTGGTAAATTCTACCAAACATTTAAAGAAGAACTAATTCCTATTCTCCTGAAACTGTTCCAAAAAAATAGAAATCGAAGGAAAACTTCCAAACTCAGTTTATGAGGCCAGCATCACCTTGATCCCAAAACCAGACAAGGAGCCCATCAAAAAACAGAAATACCGACCAATATCCTTGATGAACACAGATGAAAAAATTCTCACCAAAACACTAGCCAATAGGATTCAACAGTACATTAAAAGGATTATTCAGCATGACCAAGTGGGATTTATTCCAGGGCTGCAAGTTTGGTTCAACATCCGCAAATCAATCAATGTGATACAACACATTAATAAAAGAAAGAACAAGAACCATATGATACTCTCAATAGATGCTGAAAAAGCATTTGACAAATTACAGCATCCCTTTCTGATCAAAACTCTTCAAAGTGTGGGGATAGAGGGCACATACCTGAATATTATCAAAGCCATCTATGAAAAACCCACCGCAAATATCATTCTCAATGGAGAAAAACTGAAAGCTTTTCCGCTAAGGTCAGGAACACAGAAGGGATGTCCATTATCACCACTGCTATTCAACATATTACTAGAAGTGCTAGCCTCAGCAATCAGACAATAAAAGGAAATTAAAGGCATCCAAATTGGCAAAGAAGTCAAACTATCACTCTTCGCAGATGATATGATACTATATATGGAAAACCCAAAAGACTCCACTCCAAAACTGCTAGAACTTGTACAGATATTTAGTAAAGTGTCAGGATATAAAAATCAATGCACAGAAATCAGTTGCATTTCTCTACACCAACAAGACAGAAGAAAGAGAAATTAAGGAGTCAATCCCATTTACAATTGCACCTAAAACCATAAGATAGCTAAGAATAAACCTAACCAAAGAAGCTAAGAATCTATACTCAGAAAACTATAAAGTACTCATGAAAGAAACTGAGGAAGACACAAAGAAATGGAAAAATGTTCCATGCTCATGGATTGGAAGAATAAATATTGTGAAAATCTCTATGCTACCTAAAGCAATTTACACATTTAATGCAATTCCTATCAAAATACCATCCATTTTTTTCAAAGAAATGGAACAAATAATCCTAAAATCTATATGGAACCAGAAAAGACCTTGAATAGCCAAAGGAATATTGAAAAAGAAAGCCAAAGTTGGTGGCATCACAATTCCAGACTTCAAGCTCTATTCCAAAGTTGTCATCATCAGGAAAGCATGGTACTGGCACAAAAACAGACACATAGATCAATGGAAAAGAATACATAGCCCAGACATAGACCCTCAACTCTATGGTCAACTAATCTTTAACAAAGCAGGAAAGAATGTCCAATGGAAAAAAGACAGACTCTTCAATAAATGGTGTTGGGAAAACTGGACAGCCACATGCAGAAAAATGAAATTGGACCATTTCCGTACACCACACATGAAAATAGACTCCAAATGGATGAAGGACCTCAATGTGAGAAAGGAATCCATCAAAATCCTTGACGAGAACACAGGCAGCAACCTCTTCCACCTCAGCTGCAGCAACATCTTCCTAGGAACATCGCCAAAGGCAATGGAAGCAAGGGCAAAAATGAACTATTGGGACTTCATCAAGATCAAAAGCTTTTGCACAGCAAAGGAAACAGTTAACAAAACCAAAAGACAACTGACAGAATGGGAGAAGATATTTGCAAACAACATATCAGATAAAGGACTAGTGTCCAAAATCTATAAAGAACTTAGCAAACTCAACACCCAAAGAACAAATAATCCAATCAAGAAATGGGCAGAGGACATGAACAAACATTTCTTCAAAGAAGACATCCAGATGGCCAACAGACACATGAAAAAGTGCTCCACATCATTCGGCATCAGGGAAATACAAATCAAAACCACAATGAGATACCACCTCACACCTGTCAGAATGGCTAAAATTAACAAGTCAGGAAATGACAGATGCTGGCGAGGATGCAGAAAAAGGGGAACCCTCCTACACTGTTGGTGGAAATGCAAGCTGGTACAACCACTCTGGAAAACAGCATGGAGGTTCCTCAAAATGTTGAAAATAAAACTACCTTATGACCCAGCAATTGCACTACTGGGTATTTACCCTAAAGATACAAACGTAGTGATCCGAAGGGGCATGTGCATCCAAATGTTTATAGCAGCAACGTCCACAACAGCCAAACTAAGGAAAGAACCTAGATGTCCATCAACAGATGAATGGATAAAGAAGATGTGGTATATACACACAATGGAATAGTATGCAGCCATCAAAGGAAATGAAATCTTGCCATTTGCAATGACATGGATGGAACTAGAGGGTATCATGCTTGTGAAATAAGTCTATCGGAGAAAGACAACTATCATATGATCTCCCTAATATGAGGAAATGGAGATGCAACATGGGGGGTGAAGGGGGTAGGAGAAGAATAAATGAAACAAGATGGGATTGGGAGGGAGACAAACCATAAGTGACTCTTAATCTCACAAAATAAACTGAGGGTGCTAGGGGGAGGGATGTTGGGAGAGGGGGGTAGGGTTATGGACACTGGGGAGGGTATGTGCTATGGTGAGTGCTGTGAAGTGTATAAACCCGGCGATTCACAGACCTGTACCCCTGGGGATAAAAATATATGTTTATAAAAAATTAAAAACTAAAAAAAAACCTGTTAGAAATACAGTAGCTACCTATAATGCCACCACAATACTGATACACTGAGAGATCTTTTATCAGTTTTGCTTTCCTCTATGAGCATCTGTATTCATACATCAAACACATTTATTTTTTCTTTTTTCTTAATGTACCAATTGTTGTTTAAAGCTTTTAATCCCAGTTAGTTAACATACAGTGTTATATTAGTTCCAGGTATATAATATGGTCATTCAACACTTCTGGTTTTTCTTTTTGTTTTAGCTATATGATAAATACACATTCACTGTATGCAAATCAGAATACAGAATATTCTGTACAGAATACAGAATTTTTTTTAAAAACGCCAGAAAAAAGAAAAAAGATGGTCGCCATTTCACTATATGGCCTTCCAGCCACATACTGAAATATCTAGATGAATATATATTCATTGATACACTACTCTATCACCAGTTGTTTCCTAATTCACACATAACCGCAGAGTTCAGCTAGGAAGTCACTTTGTCTGGGAGCTCCTCCTTGGTTCCCAGACTAGGCCTAGTGCCCAAACAGGCACTTGCATACCTCTTGATACTCCTTCTCCTAGTCAATATCACATTTGTAGTCAAATAATCAATTAAGAAATTAATCATTATTAATAGCTATCTTCCTTCTAAAATGTAAGCTTCGTGTATTATTCATCACAGTTTCCCCAGCATGGTGCCTTGAACACAGCAGGCATTCAATGAGAAGTAACTTAGTAAATGAATGAATAGTACATGTACATACTGAAATAACCACATAGCTAATAAGGTTACCCGTACAGACAGGAAAAAATATTCAAGAAACCTTAGTAAAAGAGATGTAAAATGATGTGCACAGCAAATCCCTGGTTTTATTTTAGTACTAATAACAAAAACTTCTTCCATGAACAGAAAAACAAAACATACAACAAACGGTTCATAATAATAACTTCAGGTGAGGGATTTCTGCAGGCTTTCTAGTGTATATATTTTTATTATGATTCAATTTTTAATGAGTACATATTTTTATAAGTAGAAAAACAAGGATAAAATCTATATGCATTATAGGAAAGTTGGAAAATAAAAACAAGTTAAAAAAAAAAAAAAAAACCCAATCGTCAGTCTCATTACACCAGACACAACCACATGTTAACAACTTACCTTACAAATTAATTTTGGCTTGACGCGGTATAGAAAAATTTTTATTTTGTCTTTTATGTCTCATTTCATCCACATAATCATCCTTTCAGATGGACAGCCCTTGGTCACAAAAGAAGTAACACAAAGGGGTTGAATGAGTAGTATGAGACCCCAGGGCTGGTTAGAAACAGACAGAAGAAAGGGCTCTCCTAATACTCTTGGACTCCTTATTAACCCTAACAGTTCAAGCAACAAATAGTCAAAGATGAGATTTCTTATATACTGGGTAACAGGTGAATTCAAATTTAAGAGCTCTGTAAATGTAAATTAACCACTTTAATAATATTTTAAATGTTGTTCAGAGAGTTAGACAAATATTTATGGTGGCCCCTAGAAAGGATATCAGTAATGATTTTAAAAAACAGAATAACTAAAAAAAAAATAAAAAAAAATAAAAATTAAAAAAAATAAAAAACAGAATAACTATTGATACATGTAATCAACTTGGATAGATTACAAAGGAATTATCCTTAGTGAAAAGAACTCCAGCCTTCAAGGCTACACTATATTATTCCATTTATATAAAGTTCTCAAAAAAACAAAATTTCAGAGATGGATAGCAGCTTAGTGGTTACCAGGAATTAGCAACAGGGGAGAGGATTGGGAGTGACTATAAAATGGTGGTACAGAGGAGCTCTTTGCGAGTATGGAATAGTTTCATATCTTGAGTATGGTGACAGCCAAATCTATATAAATGATAAAATTACAAAGAACTACACACACAAACACATGCGCACGTGCGCGCGCACACACACACACACATACACACACACACACACACACACACACACACACAAGCAGGTAAAACTGCTGAGACCTGATTAAGGTTGGTGGATTGTACCAATACCAAGTGCCTGGTTTTGCTATTATGGTACAGTTCCGTAAGATGTTACCATTGGGGAAAACTGGGAGAAAGGTACACAGCAACCCTGTGTACTATTTTGGCAATTTCCTGTGAGTATTTAACTATTTTGAAATTAGAAGTTTTTTAAATGGGCAAAAAGACAGTTGGTAAATGATAAATGATACCAACAAATGAACAAACAAACAAACAAACAAAACACCTCATAATCTACCCTTGTCAGAAACACTTTATACTAGGTTTTCATGAACTTTCAATACATAGTAGTAACTGAAGAGGACACTACAGGGGGAAATTTCTAACAGAGCTGTCCTACAACAGAATGGGATCTCAGGCAGGCAGTCGGCTCCCCACTGGAGGGGATGCTTTTCTGACAAGGGATATGATGAGGATGACTCTCAGATTAACTTACATATGGGACTAAATACTCATTCTAAGGCCCCTTTATGGATTTGGCAAACACATGGCATAGGTAACACAAATCTCACTCTATCCCTTCCCAATTTATGATCATGTCAGACACTATTAGATTGCAACACTCCTTCACAAATGTCTCCGATAAGCCTAATAGGTTCCACAGAACACTGCCTCCAGCTGTAGCAATAATCATAATCACTATGATAATGCTTTGAAATTTAATAGCCACTCTGATCTAATGACAAATATCACTCAAAATAAATTAGACCCACCTTTTAAACTACTCTTACAGAAACGGTGAGAAACAATTCTTGGTCTATAATAGGTGAAATTCTAGCACATGGAAGTGAGCAATAACATGCCTTAAAAACAAAAAAGCATACCCAAGTACTACGTACAAAATTCAAGGCTTTGAATCTCTTGAGTACTCTACAAACACCTTTAATTTCAAAAGTAGTGTAACAAAGAAAATCTCAAATAGGAAAAATAAGTGTATACTCAGTAATTAAAACTATTATCTCTGAAATAACCAAAAAGTTAATAACCAATTTTGAAGGTTTATAAATAACAGAAAGTAAAAGGAACCCAAACTGGGTGTAACTGCCAAAAAGGAAGCCTTTGTTGGATGCACAGGATTCTAGGAGTAGATCATGATACCAACTGAAAAGAGCATGGCAGCTCATAAAGAGAACTAAAGCACAGACACAAAAGATTCTTTAAGTGTTTCATCTTTTTAAAAGATGTTTAAGGAATATGAAAGCATAATACCAACCTCTTCAACTAGCCAAGAAACAAAATAAAAACAGGAAGTATATATCTCCTATAGAAGTGCTGTCTCCTAATTCTGTGTATCATCAAGCCATCTCAAATAACAGTTCTATCCCACAAGACTATTAGTCCTAATGTTAGGGATCTTCCAACCTAATTCATAGATGTATCCAATTAGAGTAGAGCAAACAGACTGCCATTGTTGGTGGTAACACTACCGAGGGTCCTTTACTCTTTCCTTATTTACTTTCTTTATTTGCAAAATGGGAGGTTGCTCCCAATGGAAAATCTCTTTAGAGGGTCAACTATAAGACAGCACCAAGATACAAGGTTTTGTTACGATATCCAAAATGCCTCTTTGTAACAAAAATATGTTCATGCTTTATGACATATTTTGATTTTTCTCTTGGTATTTATCATTGAAATTTCTGATATATGATCTAAAAATTAAGAAGAGCTTTTGAAAGATTCTCAATTGGTGCTTCCCTAAACAGGAATTGGTGCTTCCCTCAGTCGTCTGGTGACTTCTGGCTTCCTGGCCTTAGTTTCTCTATATTCCCTCATGTCATTGCAACCAAGAGGTATCAGTTGGTACAAAATTTGGTAATAAAATGTCTACCCCTGCCACATGGTAATTACTCATATAGCTCTCTCTCTCTCTCTCACGGTCTTCCTAGAGAATGAAATACTTAATCTCATAAATTCATATCCCTAGTGTTGAGCATGAGGCTTGCACATAGTAGTCCCTGAGGGAATGCTTATTAAAACATTTAATGATCACTGTAAAACCCTCTGGAGAAAAATAACTCTACTGTTTACTTGAATTTTATTTTTCAAGCTTTTCTAGACAAATAGAACATAACACCCAACAATTTGGGCTTTGTCTCTACAGTTCATTATTTTTCAAATCCAGGAGTTAAATGACCTTATCTGGACCAGCTAGTTCAGCCTCTTATTTCTTTGTACCCCAGTTTAAGACTTTAGAGGCAAACAATGAGCTACTCCTCAGAAGCAGGAATCACATCTTACTTATCTCTGTATTCCCAGTACCTGGTTATGGAATATGGGCTCAATAAATGTTTGCTGAGCAAATGTATTATTAAATCAATCCACAGTATATTTTTCATACTGGCTAAAAGTAATTTCTAATATTGTACCCATAACCCATGTAGAAAAATCTTGAAATATTTGTCCCACAAGTGTCTGTAAGGCAATTTGGTGTGGAAGAGTGATGTGTCAAATTGAATTCAGTTCTTAAATCCCACGTAGAGTGAAATCTGGAAAGAGAAAAGAAAAACACCAAAACCAAAGCCAAAAAATAGTCTAGAATATATTCAGAAACCGTTGCCTTCATGTGACCATGGAAAAATAGGTGGAGTTGAGATGTTGAGAACTTTCATACATAGAAGATTAATGAGCAGTGATAAGGTCACTGAGGAGCCAGAAGCAGTTAACCGGCTTAAAATGTCTACATTTTCCAGGCAAATTAAGTTCCTAAGAGGAAGTGCTACCTTTCAGTTTTGGAGCAGACTTTATAAAGATATTTGTGAGGTCTTTGAATTCACTTTTCTTCAATAATAAACAAAATTTTCTCAGCTTTAAGTCAAAAGCTGATTTTTCTAACCAGGATCTGAAAATCCAGCTGTGTCTTACTCACTGCTTTTTTATGTCTCTCCCCCTCATTCCTAAGATCTTTTGATATGAATTTGGTTCATCCTGAAATATAATCAACATACATTTTGTTAAATTTGTTTTGAAGAATAGAAGATTTAAAAAATGGTTACAATATAAAATAATAGTACAAATATAACACAAAATTGGTACTAACTTTAATTTTAAAAAAAGTAAACTATAACCATAGACTAAAGATAACTTCTGTAGTTTAGAAATCTAACATATAGTTTGAATTTGTCTATTAGGTGTTCTAAATTGTAAGAGAAATAAGATCTCAATATTGCCCATAGACTATAAGAGATAAAATCTCCCACTTGCTCTGCCATTCCAGCCATCTGTTGAGCACTTAATATCCTCTTCTTGCTTCCCTGCCCTTCATTCTCCACCCAAATTCATCTTTGGATTTTAGAGAATGACATAATGAACCCCATCATTAGTGGCCAATTATTTTTGATAACGGGATTCTTTAAAACATCAATAACAAACACTTTCAACTACTCTCATCAAAACCACACTATTCTGGGTCTTGGCAATCTTTTACATAGAGGGGTAGACACAGAAATTTTAAATTAAGAGAAACAGAAGAAAGGACACAAAATATCTCCAGTTGTAAATGAAATGCCAGAACCATTTCAAAATAAAGTCATACCTAGCTCATCAAAATGAAACTAGACTACATTTTCTCCTGGCATACATGAAATCTATGGCTTGAGCTCTGTGTTTTGAGACTGCCTCTCTCCTTGTTTCCAGTTATACTTTCCATATGATGACAGCATTCTCTGAATGCAGGGAATATTTCTCTCACCACAGAAACTTCCTGGTTGGTAATGTAGGAGGAAAAAGTCATTCTTGGCTGCTCCATCCAATATCCTAGCAATACTGGAAGGCCTACGCCATGTGAGACTGAGATGAGTCTGTATCTAAGAGTACCTCATTTATCCCAAAATACAGAATCAATCAGGTTTATATTCTTGATATTATTCTGTGTAGGAAGCAGCTTGACATGTGGGATGCATAAAAAAATTAAAAAATTACCAGTGACAAATGAGCTCATGCAGTAGAGGCAGAGAGAAAAAAAAGTATTCTGTGTATTATATTTTGAAAAGCCTCAGAAATTATGTTCAGTCAGGCAAAATAATCCCAATCTTCAGAATATGAGAAGAAAATCCAAACACATCTGATGGGGCTCTTTGTTTTCCCCAATAATTAACAGTATTATCAGACAAATTATATTCTGAAAAGATCAAAAACAAATAAACATCATTTTAGAATAACCAAAGTTTTTTTAAAGACTTTATTTATTTATTTGACAGAGAGAGAGAGAGCAAGAGAGAGCACAAGCAGAGGGAACAGTAGACAAAGGGAGAGGGAGAAGCAGGCCTCCTGCCGAGCAGGGAGCCCGATGGGGGGCTCAATCCCAGGACTCTGGGATCACGACCCAAGCCGAAAGCAGACACCCAACCGACTGAGCCATTCAGGTGCCCCCAAAGATTTATTATTATTATTATTATTATTATTATTATTATTATTATTATTTTTGTAAGTAGGCCACCCGCCCAGTGTGGAGCCCAACTGGGTGGAGGGGAGGTTTGAACTTATGACCTGAGATCAAGATCAGAGTTGAGATCAAGTGTTGGACATCAAGTGTTGAACACTTAACTGACAGAGCCACTTAGGTGCCCCCAAATATTTTCATACTAAAAAGTGTCCCCAAATGATGGTGTTGTTTACATTGATTTTTAATAATTACAGAATCAGATATTTGGATGTTAAGTTAAACTAATCCCTGTACTCAACAGAATACTGTTCTAAAGTAAATCATTGTTGGGGCAAGGATACGTTTAAAATGAAACCAGTTAAATAAATAAACAATGCAATGAATCACTGTAAATTCCTATGCCATCAAGATAAAAACTCAAACTAGGCTTTAATGTACTCTAGACACCTGTCTGCATTTCTTTAGCACTCATATTCCTCATAAATAAGAGGCAGATAATTAGGAAACCAGTTCCCTTTTAAAACACATATATAAATAAATGTGACAATTGACCAACTTTAAATATTATGGAACATTATGTCAATAATAACAAAATACACTAAGACCATAATGAAATATTTATTTATTCAACAGAAAAGAAATAATAAGTACAGATGACCGTTGGTTTCTTTAATGTCAACCCTGATAAACTAAAACATATATCAACTTAAGAAAAAAATCCAAACACATGCCAGATTTTCCTTTTGATATAATCAGAACCATTGTAAAGATTCTGTTTTAAGAAAAAAAAAAAAACTTGCAATGTCATTATAAAAGCCAAGACTAAAATTAAGAGGGGTACTCACACTTGGAAGATTTAAGAATTAATTGGTAAGCACATAATGGAAGAAGGAATGCAAAGGCGGCAGTGGGGGGGAGGGGAGGGGGGAGGGATAGGAGAAAAAGAAAAAACCCTCCAGCAATAACAGTCCACACTGACATCACCGATGATTAATACCACAGTTAACAGCACTAGTTCAACACTCTCACAGCTTCCTGAAGACCACTACTCTTTAATACTAGTGGAGATGACTCCAGTCTGATAACAGAAACTTCATTCTTCAAGAATATGGCAGAAGGTCATTTTACAATATACCACATATGGATTTTAATCCAAAACAACACACCCATTATTACATACCTATTTTTTAAAAGCCTTCCAGGTATCATCCCCCAGATACCATCATCTTTTTTTTTTTTCAACAACAAAAAAAGTATATCTACAGTTATGGGGATGAGAGACAATATATACAAAGCTTCTAGCACAGGGATCTTGCAAATATACAGTATATTTTCAATATACTGTAACACTGTACAATACACATCTTTAAAAAGAATAAAAAAGATGAGACCTGCGTTAAAGATCTAACATCATGTAGACCGAATTTAGTAACTGATATTCTTTTCCTACTGCCTTCAAGAGTGCTCTGTATAAAATTATACTGTAACAAAATCACCAAGGGTTCTGTTCAGGACACAAGTTAAATTTAAAATATAAAATAGGGGCACTTGGGTGGCTTACTCAGTTAAGCATTTGTTTCTTGAATTTGGCTCAGGTCATGATTTCAAGGTCATAGCTTTGAGCCTTGGGCAGTGAGTCTGCTTGAGAGTCTCTCCCTCTCTGCCGGCCCCTCCCCCGCCTTGTGTGTATGTGTGTGAGTGTGTGTGTCCCCCTGCAGGCACTCTCTCTTTCAAATAAATAAATATATCTTTTTAAAATTTTTGAAAAGTACGAAATAAATAGAGTAAGTAATGTTTACTGGCTGCCTACCATACAGTAGGTATAATACTAGAGGCATAACAGAGCAAGTCAATAATATAGGTAGTCTTATTGATGAGCAAATTGAGGCTCTGACAGCTATTCATTCAACTAACTACTCAGTGGCAGAGCTGGAACTCAACCTGGGTCTGAATAGCAGGTTCTTTTCTTTCCAGTGACATATACAATTCATACAGAAGTAATTAAGAAGTTCTGAAAGCATAAACATTATAGGCAAGACAGTTGTTTTTGAAGCAACAGAATTATTTCCACCTAAGTATTCAGGAAGCAACACTGGCTTTAGATTATCAGAAAACAACTAAATAGGGGCGCCTGGGTGGCTCATTGGGTTAAACCTCTGCCTTTGGCTCAGGTCATGATCTCAGGGTACTGGGATCGAGCCCTGAGTCAGGCTCTCTGCTCAGCAGGGAGCCTGGTTCCCTCTCTCTTTGCCTGCCTCTCTGCCTACTAGTGATCTCTGTCAAATAAATAAATAAAATCTTTAAAAAACCCAAAAAACTAAATATCTACATTCCAATTGGGCAAACAAACAAATAAACAAAAAACCAAGTCATACATAACAACAGGTATTTACCACACAAGTTGCTCAGTTGGTATAGAAAGATACAGAAGGTATAGACAATTTTTTAGACTACAAAAACTACTCTCATGTGGTAAACTTTTTCAGAATGTAACATGTAAGAGAAAATTTTTCTCTTTTCCTATAAAAGAAGAAAGAAATCACATTTATTTTTATTAATTGACTAAAGTAGAGCCACAATGTAATTCTGCTGTTTCTGAAACTGGTAGTACCTCAAAACGAGTGTGCCTATGGATTTGCAATTTAACAGTAAAGCATGATTTCAAACCAAAATATAAATCAAAACAAAATTTTACCTTAGCCAATGTGCTGCTAATATTACTTGGGAAGGTACTCTCAAAGCAAAAAGCCCAAATTTCCATTTTCTAGGTAATGTTAGAAGACTAACACTGCCAATGCAAGGGCTATTATTTTCAACTAATACAAAACTCAAGTTATGCTTCCAGATAATGAGAATTTTGTTGATTTATCATTTAAAAATTCAATCACCCAAATTATCTATAGCCAAATCCAAACTCTAATCTGACTTTCTTTTTTCCCCTCTCTGCCAGCCGGCACACTCTGGACCACTACAACTCTCACTGAGGTTAGACTGAATTGGTATAATCAAGAAAACCAGAAAGGTAAGTCAGGAAAGAAAATTCATAGTACCACATTCTAATCACTTGTACAAATGATTTTCAGGAAACCAGCAATACAACTCACATTCAATAGTAAAGATGACTGAGGCATAGCCATTCTACTGATCTACACTGCACAGTTTTTTGTCACTGAGTTATCCTGCATCAGTAATGAAGTAAGAAGAGCAGAACACAGAAGTAAAAACGTAATCTTGGGCATTAACTTTAACAATGATGTAATAAAACAGGTTTCTAAAGTTTATCTCACCAGAATAATAGGGCAAATGCTGAATACAATCCTCTCTACCTTGAAAAAGGTGAATTTCCTTCCTCAATCAGTTTCACTAGTAAGTTAACATCTTAGTTCTAATTTAAAGGTTGGGCCTACTCTCCATCTGATTTACTAGACAGAGGGAATGCCTAACACTAAAAGGAAAGAAACATAATTCTTCAAACCTTAAATGCATATAATACTTTGAAATCAGAGGGGAAAACACAGTTTTTAAGCAGAAGTCAGTTTTATATTTTTTTCTTATTTTAAAAGTAATAGTTACAGAAAATTTGGAAAACCCAAAGGCATACAAAGAAAATACAAATCATCAGCAATCCCACCAGAGATAACTATTTACATGTTGATACATATATTCAATTATTTCTTCAAATAAGGGTTTGTGGCTATGTGCTATAAATTAGGAATCAAACCACTTCTCATCACTGGTCCAAGCTACCATCATGTCTTGAGAGGGTTATTATAATAGCCTCTGATCTCCGTGCTCCATTCCTGATCCTCTCCACTCTATCCTACACAAAACAGCAAAACAATTCTTTTAAATGCCAGTCATATTTCATTCCTTTATCAAAACCCAACAGTGGCTTCCAATCTCAAAGCAAATGGCCCATTTGACCACAGTAATGGCCCTCCATTTTCACCACCAACCTTCATCTCCTCCTTACCTTATTTCCCACACACTTTCTCCATTGATTTATCTGCATCAACTGCACTAACCTTCATGGCTGTGCTGGAACACACACACATCTCTACCTCAAGTCTTCTGACTTACAATTACCTCCACCACAAATACTTTCCACCAGATATAAACATTGCTTCTTCTTAGCTTTTTTTTTTTTTTTCCAAATTTCGTTTTTCAGACTTCTCTGACCCACTTCATATAAAATTGCAAACTTCCCCCTTCTCTTCCCTTGGTATGCCCTATCTACCTTATCCTGTCATACTCTTCTCCAAAGCACTTATCACTAATTGAAAAATTATTTATTTGTTGTTCTGCCTTTCCTGACTAGACTATAAATTCTGTGTAGGCAAAGAAATGGTCATTTTAATTTTATATTTTCCCCATGCAGTGCTCTATCTCTAGGTTCTAGAACAATGCCTGGGTTGTCACTAAGTATTTGTGAGTGAATGACTGAAAAACTACGAAAGTAACTAGGACTAGAGTGTGCCTAAAGTGAATATTCAGCTTTTATGATTTACTATTATCTGTTAAAGCATTCCTAATTTTTGAACAGTATTCCATTATAGATATATACTATAATAAATTCAATCAATTTTCTATTTTAAATATTTAGGTTGTTTCTGAATTTCTAGTATAATAAATATCCTTCTCTACACACCAAATACCCTAGAATATATATTTTTCTGCACAGCTCTGATAGTTTCTTTAGTATGATTATTTTAAGTAAGATTGTTGGGTCAGAAGGTACATAGATCACAAATCCTTTTTTCCCCCTTCTATACTGTCCTAAAGAATGGTTCTATCAATTTATTCTACACTTAGTGATATAAGACCATATTTCTCCTCACCAATAAAGAGTATTTGGGTCTTTTTATCAAAACACAAGAGCTGATTATGTTTCCTGAGCCTAAAAAGTAAGACTGGGTCTCTCAGTTAGTTAAGAGTCTGCCTTTGGCTCAGGTCATGATCCCAGGGTCCTGGGATCCAGCCCTGCATCAGGCTCTCTGCTAGGCAGGGAGCCTGCTTTCCTTCCTCTTTCTCTGCCTGACTCTGCTTACTTGTGATCTCTGTCTGTCAAATAAATAAATAAAATCTTTAAAAAAAAATGTGTTTGACTCTTACTAAGTTTTTTTCCTAATAGAAAAGCTTGAGGAAAACATAAATTTTATTAGTTAATGACAGTGGCTGTTTCTAAGTACCATCTTCCACATTGGCATCTATTCTCAAATAGATTTATTTGAAGAGGTAAATATTCACTTGGATTTATAAACTCTAGGGTGGTTTTTTTTTCCCCCAATGTAGCTGCTAACTAGAATACTCAAAAATCTGATCCCAATATATTTACTTGGTTCAAATAGGTTTTCAAGCAATAATTTTCTTCCATTTTTAGGTCGATCAAAGTATCACCTATGAATAACAACTTAACACTTTCTTTTTCTAATGATTATGCCCCACCATGCAGTCTTTTGGGTCCTGACTACCTTTAGTCCTGGAAGAACAACTCCCATCTTGTTGGCCTTCTACCTGCTCTTCCTGCTTGTTTTTATTCCTCAGAAACAGAGGACATTTAGTGGGATTTACTCAGCATCTCTTCTACTTAGAGCCCAGGCAGTCACCTCTTTCATGGGAGAATTTAGAGGTTGCCTCTCTGTGCCACCATCAATTCAGTTTCTTTCATAATGTTGTTAGCAGAAATGCCTCCAAATTTGAAAAGTCCAGAAGAATATACTTTCATATTTCTCACTAATTTTGAGTCAGTAATGTTTTCTATTATTTATTTGAAAATGTATATGCTCTCTTTCTGAAATTCCTATTATTTGTACATTTTATCTTCTGACTTTTCCTCCATTTGTCTTATTTTCCAATCATTTTTATTTCCCCAACTTTTGCCTTTATACTTTGGAAAATATTTCACAAGTTTGTCTTTCTCACTGTCTAATTTGCTACTCACTGCATCCATTGCAGATTTTTTTTTAAGATTTTATTTATTTATTTGACAGAGCGAGATCATAAGTAGGCAGAGAGGCAGGCAGAGAGAGGGAGGAGGAAGCAGGCTCCCTGCCAAGCAGAGAGCCCGATGCGGGACTCGATCCCAGGACCCTGAGATCATGACCTGGGCCGAAGGCAGAGGCTTGACCCACTGAACCACCCAGGTGCCCTCCTAGCAGATTTTAATTTGGTAACTATATTTTCCATCCCTTATAATCCCATCAGATTGCTCTCTTCTTGTAACTGCTATTCAGCTTTCACGGCTTTTAATGACTGGATCTTTTTTTGGAACACAAACCTCACTAGATTACTAATTGGGAGATTAAGCGATCTGGGGAGAGTGGATAGGCACCTTCCAGGGGGGTACTAGCAGCAAACTCTGGGTCTCTGAACACTGTTTGTACTAAGTACAAATACTTCTGGTCTAAGAGGCAAGAGAGAAATTTAAATATTGTGATTTGTGAGACCACTCATCAAGATGTTGCCCCTCTATGTTAATATATTTTTTTAACTTATTGGGTATATTTTATTTTTATTATTTTTTTTTAAGTAATCTCTACAACATGGGTATAGAGATCAAGAATTGCATGCTCTACTGATTGAACCGGCCAGAGGTCCCTGTCCCTCCCAGGTTAGGAGTTCTCTTACCTTGGAGAACTGCCTACCAAAAATTATCCTGAGTGTTTTGGCATATGAGCAGCCTCAAGCTCTAGTTTCTAAGACATATCCAAGTTTCTTCCCACCTATTTATTTAGCTACTGGTCTTTTCAACTGGAATTGAGTAAAGATTGGGAAATGTGTTTTGTCTGCTATTTTGCCTAACACTATTATCTGTATTCTTGCCATTATACATCACACTGCCTCTTACTACATTTAATTAATTCATACTTCTAGGTAGTATTTTCTGATTTCCACTTTACCAATTCAAAGGGACTTATAACATGCCATCCCAATCATTACACTGTAGGATGCAAACACCACACTAATAACATTGCTCCCTAGGGAATCTTTTACCAAGGCAGGTAGGATGATGGACTGGTGGGACCCTGAACGGTCACAATTTATAGACCAGGTACCTATAAGTCTTGGTTTTATTTTACGTTATTTTTATCTTTTTTTTTTTTTCCTAAGAATGAGAGAGAGAGAGACAGAGCATGTGCTCAGTGGGGAGAAGCAGAGGGAGAGAGAGAAACAGAATCTTTAGAAGGCTCCACATCCAGCACAGTGCCTGACTTGGCGGGGGGGGGTCAACCTCATGACCCAAGACAAAATCAAATGTTGGACTCTTAAGCAACTGAGGCACTCAGGCACCCCATAAGTCTTAATTTTAGAAAGAAAGGTAGAAAGAATAACAGTGACCCAAGGAGGGCTGCTATAACCAGAACCAACTTCTCACAGAAGAAGCAAAGAGATCACCCCTAAAAGATAACCACAAAGTACTGTACACTTTTGTCCCACAACCAAAGAGCTTCAGGTGCAAAGATTCTGTCTCACTCACATTTGTATTACAAGAACCATGCTAGGCACAAAGAATCTAATATTCACAGCTTGCTGAGCTAAACAGACTGAGTTATTTGGCAGTGAGGGCTCACCCTTATATTCTCTCATAAAAAAACCTCCCTTTATAGGGACCGCTATCAGGAACTAAGGCAGTTTTTCCATTCATGAGTACCTTTTCAGTAGAGGGCTGATAGTAAACTACTTTGGTTTTACTTTATTCATAGTTTATCAGTTCATGTCCATCAAAGCAACTCTTCAGGCCAGTTTGGTTGCCAAGTTACTTACGTGGAAAATGGTCTGAATCTTCATGTACAGCTCTAAAAAGTATAACCTGGTTGTTCTATAGAACAATTTGGCAATACTTAGTAAACTCTGTAATGGACTCCCAACAACCCACCAATACCACTCTCCAGCATATATCTCCATTAAATAAAATAAAGATTATTATTGCAGCATTGTTTATAGTACATAAATGTCACTAGGGGAGTATATAAGTAAGATGCATATGGAGTATGCCCGGATAAGAGCATGCACATGATAGAAAACTCTACAGCTGTTAGAAGTAATGAACCAGAATTACACACAGCAACAAAGATAGATCATTTAAATATAGGGCTGAATTTAAAAAGATAATATAAAATGAGATGTACAGCCAAAGGCTATTTATGAAAATTAAAAACTTATGCACAGAAAACACTACATATCTTCCAAAGATACACAAATATCTGGAGACATATACTAACTAGATTGGAATGGGTATTTATGAGAGGAAGCAAAATGAGTAGCAATAGGTAAATAGAAAGATGAAGACAACAAAATAACAAGTCAAGAGATGGGTCTAGCCCTCAGAATGCCAGCAGTGAGAAACATGATTCTATACTCCTGAAGTGTGGGAAATAGGGGAATAAAGGACATTCAAAGAAAATCAAATGGGACAAGACAATACAGTCATGAGAGCTCTACTTTAAAAAAAAGAAAAAGAAAAAGAAACTGTTCTATATATGCTAAGACAAAAGTAGTATCACTAACTTTTTAAGAAGCCAGGAGTATTTCACTTAAGAGAAAAAAATTTCAGTAAATATTGATTTTTAAAAATCAAGAAATGGGGGTGGCATGGGTGACTTAGTCAGTTAAGGCCTGCCTTCAGCCCAGGTCATGATCCCAGAATCCTGGGATTGAGCCCTGCATCAGGCTCCCTTCTTAGCGGGGAGGACGCTTCTCCCTCTCCCTCTCCCTCCTGCTCTGCTTCCTTGTGTTCTCTCTCTCTATCAAATAAATAAATAAAATCTCTAAAAATAAAAAAATTAATAAAAATAAAATAAAATCAAGAAAGAACAATCACTGAGATTATAACCAATAACCTAAAGTAAGTACATAACCTAACTCAGAATTTGACTATTTGTCTGAAATTAATAGGTCTATAACATTCTGAGATTAATCTGTGTACATCATCTGTAATATAAAGACCTTGAATGTAAAATCCCAAACAGAAAATACACTATACTCTGGCACAGAAAATCTATACTAACTCAATTTTTAATCTATTCCCTTATCTTAGAGATCATGTAACAAAACATTTGCTACGGACCAATTCCTGAATAAGATGGTACCTAAAACCATGGCATCACATAAAAAATGAAACTATAGAAAATTTAGAAGAAAAAGTCATTTTTCAGTGCCCCTTTATTAGTACAGCACCAATATGAACACAGTTTTAATAGAAGAGGGGTGAGGAGACAAAACCTGGAACACGTTTCATCCTTGAAGAGGACACAAGGGGAGAAACCATTTCAGCATTTCATGCAAGAGTTGAGTTGGAAGAGCAGGGGCTTGAAGGTCACTTCTCTTGGCATATTAGGCTGTTCTCATTAAATTACAACCGAATCTGCCAATGATGGTTTACAACATAATAGATTTTTCAAGATGTCAATAGAAAAATAATCTGGATTGGAAATATCATTATACAGCTTTCTGGAACCTATAATAAATGATCTTGGGGGAAAAGGGAGGTCATTATTTTTCAAATGTGCACAAACAGTAGAAATTCAAATTGTTTTTTGTTTTTTGTTTTTTTGTTTTTGTTTTTTGCTACAGAACTCAAAACTATACACCAGTTAAAGGTTATAAAATGAGCAATAATAATCAAATCAACAGTGACATGTTAGTGTGTACAATTAACACAGTAGACAATGGGAGTACCTTCTCTAAAGATGGCAATCTTGTATGGTACAGACTTAATTTAGGCCATAAAACATTCTACAAAGAATTGACAGTTTCTGCTTATACTGGGTGAAACTGGCTGATAGATCAGCATATATAATTAGGTTCAACCTTCCTTCCCCCTACAGGAATCAAGTCACTTTCCGCAAGCTAGGAGAGGAAGCTAGCTACACCTTTACCTCCAGCCTGAATTGTAGAGATCTTCTGACTAAACCTACAAATGGTGGTGTTCTCTTCAGAAACTGGTGGTTATAGTAAAGGAAACCCACAACTTAAAAAGAGCCCTCAGAAAGATATCTATAAAAGGTAGGCTCACCAAATAGCAGCACAGTTTAAATAATTAAGTTTTTCTGGTTTCTTTGGTATCCTTAACAGGGCAGCTACGAAACGCCCTACCAATGATCTAATAAACCTGTGTGTGCATTCTAAAAAGCCCCCTCAAACACACACCGAAAAATTTTCCTAAAATAAAAAAATAGCACCTTACATATTAATTTAGTAAGACTGCTAAAAAACATGCCGCAATATAGATATTAAAGATACAATATTCCAGCATTGAAAAATTTAACCCTCAGGTCAGAACTAAATTTATTTGTGCTAATAGGGCAAACCAAGGTAAAATTAGAACTTATAATAAATTCTCTAACACTATATACCTCTCAATTAACATATTCTTTCCTATAGTAAAAAAAAATCCTCTTAATCATAAAATCAATGCAGTTTTGAAATAAACAAGTTGATAAAGTATATGTACTATACATAGTGTTAATGTGATATTTTAAAAACTTGAAAAATAATCCCAATTATACACAGTATTATATGATATAATGTATACACTATTGTATATATGGTATGCTATATAAATAATATGTAACAGTACCAAATGATACATAAATATTTAATAAACTATAAAAACATTGCATGGATTTGAAAAATACCAAATTGATAGAATTGATTACTTCCTAGAAGAGGGATAAGATTAGGAAGAATTTACAGGGGTTTCAACTTGATTTTAAATTTAATGTAGATTTATAAGGTAAAATGTTAATGTTTTATAAGGCCATTTGCTAGGTACTTTATATATGGGTCATTATACTAGTTTTCATATCACTCTGTATGTGTGAAATATTTTCAAATTTTTTAAAAATTTGAAATTTACACAAAATTAACTCAAAAGGGATCAAAAACTTAAATGTAAAACACAAAACTGCAAACTTCTGGAAGATGACCCTAAAAACAAAACAAAAACTAGGTGACCTTGGGTTGGTGACAAGTTTTTAGATAAACACCAAAAGCTTGACCCAAGAAATTAAGGAACTTCATTAAAATTAAAAACTTCCGGGGCACCTGGGTGGCTCAGTCATTAAGCGTCTGCCTTCGGCTCAGGTCATGATCCCAGGATCCTGGGATAGAGCCCCGCATCGGGCTCTCTGATCAGCAGGGAGCCTGCTTCCTCCCCACAACTCCCTCTCTGCCTGCCTCTCTGCCTACTTGTGGTCTCTGCCTGTCAAATAAATAAGTAAAAAAAAAAATAAGTAAAATAAGCAAGTAATAAATAAATAAATAAATAAATAAATAAGTTAAAAAAAATTTTAAAACTTCCACTCTACAAAAGACATGGTTAATGGAAAGACAAGCTACATAGTGGGAAAAAAATATCTGCAAAAGACATATCTGATAAAGCACTGTTGGGACACATCCATGGCTCAGTCAGTTAAGTGACTGACTCTTGGATTCTACTCAGGTCATTGTCTCAGGATCATGAGATCAAGCCCTGAGTCAGGATCCATGCTGGGCATGGAACGTGCTTAAAATTCTGTCCTCCTTCTGCTCCTCTCCCTGCCTCTCTCTCTAAAAACAAAAACAAAAACACTGTTATCCAAATATACAAAGAACCCTCACACTCAACAATAACAAAAACATGATTAATAACTAAACAAAAAGGGCATCTGTCTGGCTTAGCTGATGGAGCATGCAACTCCTGACCTCTAAGTCTTGAGTTCAAGTCTCATGTTGGATGTAAATATTACTTTAAAAAAAGAGAAAAAGTGGATAGGGCTAGTTTCAGCTCAGGTCATGATCTCAGGGTCATGAGATGGAGGAAGGCATGGGGCTTTTTTTTCTACACAGAATCCACTTGAGCTGCTCCTTCCTGTCCCTCTGCCTCTCCCCCTGCATGCACATGGGCTCTCTCTCTCAAATAAATAAATATTTCTTAAAAATACTTTAAAAGAAGTGGACAATAGATCTGAACAAACACCTAACCAAAAAAGATTTAAGGACAGAATATAAACATATGAAAAGATGCTCAACATCAAATGCCATTAGGGAACTTCAAATCAGAATAACAAGAGGGATGCCTGGGTGGCTCAGTCAGTTAAGCATCCAACTCTTGGTTTTGGCTCAGGTCATGGACTTGGGGTCTTGAAATCAAGCCCCACATTCAGTTCCACACTAAGTGTGGCATCCGCTTGAGATTCTCTCTCTTCCTCTCCCTCTGCTCCTCTAGCCCCTGCTCATATGCACACTCTCTCTCTCTTAGGAAAAAAAAAAAAAAAGATACCACACTACATACATTTTAGAATGGCTAAAATTCAAAACATTGATAACCCCAAATGCTACCAAGGATGTGGGGCAACAGGAGCTCTCATTCATTTTAGTGAGAATGCAAAATGGTAAGCTACTTTGCAAAAACAGTTTGTCAGCTTCTTACAAAGCTAAATTTAGTCTTACTATATGATCCAAAAATCAGGCTATGATTTGAGAACAAATGTCCACAGAAAAATCTGCACATGAGTGTTAATAGCAACTTTATTCATAATTGCCAAAACTCAGAAGCAATCACGATATCCTTCAACTGCTGAATGCATAAATTGTAATAAATCCACACAGTGGAATATTATACAGCAATAAAAAAGGACTTATCAAGCTGCATAAAGACATGACAGAAACTTAAAAGCATAATACTAAGTGAAATAAGTCAGTCTGAAAAGACTACATCATATATGAGTCCAACTATTTGGCAGTCTGAAAAGACAAAACTACAGAGATGGTGAAAAGATGAGGGTAGTGTTAGGAGTACGGGAGCAAGTGGAGGAGGGATGAATAAGTGGAACATGGGATTTACTGAGCACTGAAACTATTCTGTATGAAACTGTAATGATAGACCCATGACATTATGAATTTGTCAAAAGTCATGAAACTGTACAACATAAAGAATGAACCTTAAAGCAGACTATGAACTTTATAATAATATATTAATATTAGTTAATTAATTATAACAAATACATATTCTATTTCAACCCTAAATAAGTGTACTGCAAAGTTCAATTCCAGCACTAACCACCCAGAGGTACTACAGCATCCACAAGTACAAAGGGCATTATTTCAAACAAGACTGCATTTATTTAATTTTATTTTTTTTAAAGATTTATTTATTTATTTATATGACAGAGAGAGAGAGATCACAAGTAGGCAGAGAGGCAGGCAGAGAGAGAGGAGGAAGCAGGCTCCCCGCTGAGCAGAGAGCCCGATGCGGGGCTCGATCCCAGGACCCTGAGATCATGACCTGAGCTGAAGGCAGTGGCTTAACCCACTGAGCCACCCAGGCGCCCCAAGACTGCATTTATTTTAAATGCCAGCTGTACTTCAGGGGTCCCCAGGCCACCAGCATTTCCAATCAAATGACCATAAATTCAGGGATTCCTATGCTCTTCAGTTTGATAATTTGCTGGGACAACTCACAGAACTCAGGAAAGCATTGTACATATAATTGTAGTTTTATTATAGAGGAAACACACAGGCAGGGTCTGAGGTGGAGGGTGGAGGTCCCCAAATGAAGGATTTCCATGCCCTCTCCCCATGAGTCCATGTGTCGTCCTCCCAGTATATCAGTATATTCACCAATTAGGAGGTCTCCTTTGGTATCCAGAGCTCTTATTTGGATTTCATTAAATAATCATGAATTATTAAATCACAGGATGATCACATGACTGAACTCCATCTCCAAATCTTATCCACCTCCTATGAGGTCCGACTGGCCTGAAGTCCCAAGCCGCTAATTATATGGTTGCTATTTCCGGTGACCAGACCCTGTCCTGTAGCTATCTAGGGATCCACCATAAGTCACCACAGTAGCACAACAAACACACAGCTCATTCATCCAAAACCTAAGTTAATACTCTCATAGAAGAAACTTCTGATTCAAAGCACAATTTAATGACACAAACTTTTAGTTTCATGAAAGGCCAGAGATTATAAAGCAATGAACAGAAGGGAGTATTGATCAGAAGGTGACTTTTATGGGGAGCACAGTTAGCTCAAATTCTGAAAATAAACTTTATCAAAAAGGAGAAAAGCAGGCCCGTGAGTCAAGATGGTAGAGGAGTAGCAGACTGAGTTGACATCAGGTCACAGAAGTCCAGTTAGATAGTTATCAAACCATTCCGAACACCTACAAACCCAACAGGAGATCAAAGAGAAGAAGAGCAATTGTAGAAACAGAAAATCACCACTTTCTGAAAGATAGGACTTGTGGAGAAGTGAAGCCGAAGGGGTGGAAAGATAGACCACGAGAGGAGGGGCTGGCTCCCGGCAAGCGGCAGAACGGCGGAGCACAAAATTCGAACATTTAAATGTCTGCTCCACTGAGGGACATTGCTCCAGAGGCTAAGCAGGGATGGAGCCCTCGCAGGAACAGTGTGGTCTCAGGTCCCGCAGGATCACAGAAGAATCGGGGTATCTGAGTGTAACAGAGCTCACAGGTATTAGAGAGGGAAAGCTGGTTACAGAGACGGAGCCGTGGAGTGAGCTCTCAGTTTGGGATTACCGTAAACTGTGAACCACGGCACAGTTAGGTCACTGCTCTTCGAGCAGGGACCCCAAAAGTGGCAGATCCAGGGAGACTCGCTTCCTCCTCCAGGGGGAGCAGCACAGAATGCATGGAAGGAATCTGCTGGATTTGGAGACTCCAAACAGAGCCATGTGCCAGAGACATAAATGCTCGATCACAGGCCAATCACAGGCCAGGTGAGCTCAGAGCATGCCGGTGACCAGGGAGATGGGAGTGATTGATGGCTTTTCTCCGAGGGCCCACTGAGGAGAGGGGCCCCAAGCTCTCAGCTCCTCCAGCCGGAGATTGGAAGACCACCATTTCATTATCCTCCAGAGCTCTATGGAAAGAGTTCAGGGAACAAAAGCTCCCCAGAGCGTACCCCAGCAGATTACTTAGCCTGGGGCCCTAGCAAGGGCAGTGCAATTCTGCGTTGGGCAAAGATCAGCTGCATTTCTATACATGAACAGCAAGACAGAAGAAAGAGAAATTAAGGAGTCAATCCCATTTACAATTGCACCCAAAACCATAAGATACCTAGGAATAAACCTAACCACAGAGGCAAAGAATTTGTACTCAGAAAACTATAAAGTACTCATGAAAGAAATTGAGGAAGACACAAAGAAATGGAAAAATATTCCACGCTCATGGATTGGAAGAACAAATATTGTGAAAATGTCTATGCCACCCAAGCAATCTACACATCTAATGCAATCCCTATCAAAATACCATCCTTTTTTTTTTCAAAGAAATGGAACAAACAATTCTAAAATTTATATAGAACTAGAAAAGACCTTGAATAGTCAGAGGAATGTTGAAAAAGAAAGCCAAAGTTGGTGGCATCACAATTCCAGACTTCAAGCTCTATTAATTACAAAGCTGTCATCATCAAGACAGTATGGTACTGGCACAAAAACAGACACATAGATCAATGGAACAGAATAGAGAGCCCAGAAATAGACCCTCAACTCTATGGTCAACTAATCTTCAACAAAGCAGGAAATAATGTCCAATGGAAAAAGAGTCTCTTCAACAAACAGTGTTGGGAAAATTGGACAGTCACATGCAGAAAAATGAAACTGGACCATTTCCTTACACCACACACAAAGATACACTCCAAATGGATGAAAGACCTCAATGTGAGACAGGAATCCATCGAAATCCTTGAGGAGAACACAGGCAGCAACCTCTTCAACCTCAGCCACAGCAACTTCTTCCTGGAAATATCGCCAAAGGCAAGGGAAGCAAGGGCAAAAATGAACTATTGGGACTTCATCAAGATCAAAAGCTTTTGCACAGCAAAGGAAACAGTCAACAAAACCAAAAGACAAAAAAAAAAAAAAAAAAAAAAGACAACTGACAGAATGGGAGAAGATATTTGCAAATGACATATCAGATAAAGGGCTAGTGTCCAAAATCTATAAAGAAGTTACTAAACTCGACACCCAAAGAACAGATAATCCAATCAAGAAATGGGCAAAGGACACGAACAGACATTTCTGCAAAGGAGACATCCAAATGGCCAACAGACACATGAAAAAGTGCTCCACATCACTCGGCATCAGGGAAATACAAATCAAAACCACCATGAGATACACCTTACACCAGTCAGAATAGCTAAAATTAACAAGTCAGGAAATGACAGATGCGGGTGAGGATGTGGAGAAAGGGAAACCCTCTTACACTGTTGGTGGGAATGCAAGCTGATGCAGCCACTCTGGAAAACAGCATGGAGGTTCCTCAAAAAGTTGAAAATAGAGCTACCCTATGACCCAGCAACTGCACTACTGGGTATTTACCCTAAAGGTACAAATATGGTGATCTGAAGGGGCATGTGCACCCAAGTGTTTATAGCAGCAACGTCCACAACAGCCAAACTATGGAAAGAACCTAGATGTCCATCAGCAGATGAATGGATAAAGAAGAGGTGGTATATATATACACAATGGAATACTATGCAGCTATCAAAAGAAATGAAATCTTGCCTTTTGCGATGATGTGGATGGAACTAGAGGGTATCATGCTGAGCGAAATAAGTCAATCAGAGAAAGACGATTATCCTATGATCTCCCTGATATGAGGAATCTGAGCAGCAATGTGAGGGGCTTGGGGAGTAGGGAAGGAAAAAAATGAAACAAGATGGGATCGTGAGGGAGACAAATCATAAGTGACTCTTAATCTCACAAAACAAACTGAAGGTTGCCAGGGGGAGGGGAGTAAGGGAGAGAGTGGTGGGGTTATGGACATTGGGGAGGGTATGTGCTATGGTGAGTACTGTGAAGTGTGAAAGCCTGACGATTCACAGACCTGTACCCCTGGGGCTAATAATACATTATATGTTAATTTAAAAAAAAAAAAGGAGAAAAGCAGAATGTAATGTTTGCTAACATTGAGGCATACGTGACTATAAAACTCAGAACTAGCATACTATTCATATAAAACCCACTTACATCTATTTGTAAAATGAATATACTGGTTATGGCACATAGAAATGGTTAACATCTTCTATCACTGTCAAGAGCAACGCACGCTGAATGAATTAAACAGTTGGCGAATAAAATGGAAAGGAGATCAAGTCACATTCTTTCCAAAACCTGCCCTTTCCACAGGGTTAACTGAAAGAGCAAGGACTCAAAATCTGTGATATAAACCAAAGCTCTGAGGGTCAAAAATTATATTTTATAGAATTGTCACTTTCCTCACCAACACCAATAAATAAGTTATTAACTCTACCCTTTTGGCATAATAAAGTCATTTCGATAGAACTAAAAGAGCTACAGTTTCAATGTCAACTCTTCTGAAGATAAACACTGCTGCTGTGCCTCAGAATTCAAATTGCTGCAGCAGGTCATTAGTCTGTTCTATCCTGTTGACACATTTCAACTCATTTTATAAACCTAGATTTGTTTCTCTTCTATAATCCTTGAAAAAAATATTTATGGGAAGGCAATTTCATTTTGCTAGGCTGACAGAGACCGTCCCCTGGGGAAGGGGCCAACTCAAGCGGGACTGAAGCAGCTGTTAGGAGCCAATTTTCATACCTGTTAATTGCATTTGTGACTAGGCTGCAGCATCTCACACACATACCTGGCAAGCAGTAGATAAATTGAAACAGTCACATCTCAAAGAGTTTGAAAACTAAAAGGCTCTTTCCCCCTTCCTCTGAAGAATTCAACTAGGGAACAGAACAGTAAAGGAAGACGAAAATGTCAAAAGTACATAAACATTAATTGGACCTTCCTGACTACCAAAAAAGAAAACAAAAGAATTTTATAAATAGCTAAGAGAAAACTATGCCTTCATTTGGTCATTCAACAAGTATTTACTGGAATTCCTACTGTGGCAGACACTGTTCTTAGGTGCTAGCAATATAGGAGTGAACAATGTCCCTGTCCCCATCAGAGAAGATAAAAGAGAAATAAATAACTCTTGCTCAGTCATTAGGTGCAAAGACGAAAATAAAACATGGCCATGTAATAAAGAGTGTTGGAGGAATGATCATTTATAGTGAGTGGTCAAGGGAAACCTCTTTGAACAAGGGACATGTAAGCTGAGACTTAAATGTCAAGGAGGATACAGTCAAGCAACAGTCTGAAGGAAGACCATTTCCCCCAGAGGGACAAGTAAAAGACCACCCTGAAGCTGGAATGAACTTGGTATATGCACAGAACAGAAAAAAAGGCTGAGGTGCCTCATGTTTTGTGAACAGGGTTAAGAATGGCAGCAGATAGCCCCCTCAAATTGCCATAGCCATTTCAAAGTCATCATTTGGAAAGATAAAAATAAAAACTGTGACCAATGAGCTACTTATGGGAACTCACACTTGGACTAGTAATGACCACCAAGAATCTTTCAACAGAAAAAAGAGAAACACAAGTTAAAGAAATGTCCCAGTAGCAGAGGTTTCTGAATCAGAAAGGATCAGCATCAGAGTGCTGGTTGAACCAGTGCTGTCAATCACCCCCAAAGCAACAGCGTTCAAAGTAAGATCGCTGTCCAGGACGGGTACACCTGGACGAGGGGACATTTGAGGCTCATAGAGGAAATGTTAAAATGTAGGACTCACAAATGAACTCAAGACAGAAATAAATATTTCTGAATGTGCTTGCCCTAATCCCCACCTGACCCACTCATTTCAGATAGTCCAAGGATTTCTTTTTTAAAATTTAAATGTAAAAATAGACATAAAACAATAGACAAAAAGCAATACCCTCCTAGAATAGAAATTTTTAGCAATTTAAAAAAATTTTGCCACATGTAACCATCTTCTTGGAATCACAAAATAAATTAGGATTATAAAAACAGAAAAAAAAATTTAGTAAGTACTTAGAGATCACCTGTTTTCCTTCTCTAGCAAGCACAAAACAAACCTTTGGTTTTAGAAGTATAACATTAAATGATGCTCTATTTTAAAAATAAAATATACCTATTTAAACAGAACAAACCATCTATTTGAAGGACAAACTATATTTTCTATCATTCAAAGATTCCCAACTATATGTACATGTTGTGTAATGCTAACCAGATTTTTGTAATGGTACTATAATGTTAAAATTCCCAAACTATGCTTACTGCTACTGAATAGATGCATTTTTTTTCCACAAAAACATTTTGCTAAGACTCTTAACTATTCACCTTAAAAAAAAAAAAAAAAAAAAAAAAAGAGGAGTGCCTGGGTGGCTCAGTGGGTTAAACCTCTGCCTTCAGCTCAGGTCATGATCTTGGGGTCCTGGGATTGAGTCCCACATCGGGCTCTCTGCTTGGTGGGGAGCCTGCTTCCCCCTCTCTGTGCCTGCCTCTCTGCCTACTTGTGATCTCTCTCTATATATATAATTAAATAAATAAAATCTTTAAAAGAGAGAGAGAGAGAATAGGAAAACAATGGAGATCAGAAGTTTGTTTTAGAGGAGGTACATGGCAATGTGCCTCTATATGAGCTACATGTTTAATTTTTAATAAAAAAGAACACTAGCATCAGAGACTATAATCCCACCTCTATCATTTCCTGACCCACAGTCTTCCAGATCAGTAAGATGAGGCTACTACCATCTACTCTCACAACAGAAAGATTAAATAAAATGTAATAAGTGAAGGTTAATGCATTGCAGTATTATTATTGGTAATCATCATAGGGGGAATAAAAGCAAATATATGTTAAAAAAAAAAAGACAAATAATCTAAATTACAGGTTATAAGAGCTAACCACAATGTAAGTAATACGTCTGGAGTTGAATATACAGGCCAAATTCCTGCTTTACCTATAAAGAACAAAAACTCAGAATTTAAGTGACAAGCCCCAAGTCAAAAAGCAGGCAGAAAAGGGGCTAAAATCTTATTTAAATTTCTAAATGTGGTATATATTTACAGAGCACTTTGACACACTGAAGAGCCAACTAATCTGCATTATAAAATAGTTAATTTGACTGCTGAGAAAGCCCAAGGCTTACCAAAGATAGCCAGCTAGTAGTTCATGATGAACCACAGGTAAAACCTACAACACTACATACTGTTCTCTTGCTCTTTTTTTTTTTTTTTTAAGATTTTATTTATTTATTAGGGGTGGGGAGAGTACAGAGGGCAGGAGAAGGAGAGGGAGACTCCCATTGAGCAGGGAGCTAGATGCAGGACTCAATCTCAGGACCCTGGAATCATAACCTGAGCTGAAAGCAGATGCGTAACTGAATGAGCCACACAGGCGCCTATGAATACTGCTTCTCTTAAAATAGTGACTGAAAATCTTTCTCATTCATAACTTGACTTAGGAAAAAAAAAAAGTATGCCTTAGCAAGCAATCATATTTTTTAATTCAGGTAATAATTTTTATTTTTTTAAGATTTTATTTATTTATTTGACAGGGAGAGAGAGACAAAGGGAGAGAGAGGTGGGGAGAGACAGCAAACCCAAGCAGGGGAAGCATCAGAAGGACAGGGAGAAGCAGGCTCCCCACCCAGCAGAGAGCCCAACGTGGGAATCCCAGAACGTGGGATCATGACTTGAGACAGAGGCAGATGCTTAATTATGACTGAGCCACCCAGGTACCGCAATTCATGTAATAATTATTTTTTAAAGTCATACTATAAAGACATAAATGTTTGTATTGTGTTTAAATAGAATCAGTCAGCTTCTTAACATTAAAATGCTCACATCAAAGACAAGTCTTTTGATATATTCCCAGATTAAAACCTCTACTGATACAGGCTTAATATAAGGTAGCAAGGATTATTTTTATTGTTTATTCACAGATTATTTAGACAGAACAGCTGGGTTAGTGAGTTGCTGAATATTTTATCATAATCAAGAAGTCTATTGTTTCTATCACTAATGACTCTAATAAACACATCCTTAAAAATTACTTCATCAATCCTTTATTTTCTTTCATGTAGGATTTTCAGGTTAACCCTTAGGTCAATCCATTCTTGTATTTAAGTCAAGATGATTCATTTTCACAAAATAATTATGTTACAAATACTTCATTATTATTCAGCTAAAGGGAGAGACTGACTGAGAAACTGATGAAAAGAAAAGGATTCATATGGAGATGAGCCAAGTAAACAATACAGTAACTAAGTAACAGTCATACTTACATTACATGTTTCTGGATGTCACTGAGAAAATATACAACTGCTTTAAAAAGGATCAAGCTTTGCAGCAAGATTTCTAGGTTTAACAAGAGAACATGACACAGCAATGCAGGAAGTCAGAGCTCAGCCACCATGATGGTTTTCAGATCATTTATACAAATATAGTGAGAGCATTTTCTCTATTCCAAAGAGGCCTCCGTCAAAAGTCACTTTCAAAGATATGAAAATGCAGGTCCACATGCATAAAAGTAATTTCTGAGTCTTGCAAATAATAACTGGCAACACTGTGGTTGAGCAGGTGA
Organism: Mustela erminea; assembly: GCF_009829155.1. NCBI lineage: Eukaryota > Metazoa > Chordata > Mammalia > Carnivora > Mustelidae > Mustela > Mustela erminea. The sequence goes on from NC_045618.1 coordinate 29,866,998, forward strand.
CAGCAGAAGAGAAACACTAAATTAATACACAAATGAGCAGCAACCACTCACATTACTTGCACATGAATGAGAGAAGAATAAATATATAATTTGGGTGGAGATCAAGCACTCTTGAAATAGTCATGGCCAGAGAACACCATCTAATTAACTGCTTAGCTCAGTTCATAAGACTTCACTTGGGCTCAGCAAGGACTGTCACTGAATAGAGAAGAGGGCACAGCCCAAATGTAGCAAGTTGTCTGCTGAACTGAGACACACACCATAAAGTATGCTGCCTGTTTTCTGAGCATTTTTAAAACTGCATTTGATAATAAGGTAATTGTGAACTCTTTAGGGAAGCAAAATAAGTAAGTGTGTTAGAAATTCAACTGGAAAACACCCCCAGCTTGTGACAAAGCACACTATGTGATTTCTTACGGCTTCCTTGGCCACAGCTCTAAAAGAGCCGTACAATTCAGAATGATCAAGTGGAAGCAACTTATAATAAAGACAGATAAATTCTGTATAACCCATTATTTTTGTATTAAAATTATCTAAAGATAATTTGTATTTGGCTATTACATAGCATAATCAATTACTAGAATTCTTCATTCCTCAATTACCTTGGCCATTCAAGAGCTTACTATAAACATATTCTTCTGTTAAGAGCAATTCACACACACACACAAAAAAAGAGCAATTCACACTTAAACTACTCTACTAATTACAATATACTGGACTGCCTGGGTGGCTCAGTTGGTTGAGCATCTGCCTCTTCGATTTCAGCTCAGGCTTCATGATCTCAGGGTCTGGAGATTCAGCCCCATGCTCAGCAGGGAGTCTGCTTAGGACTCTCTCTCCCTCCGCCCCTCCTCTGCTCACTAGCACACATTCTCTCCCTCCCGCTCTCAAATTAATTAATTAAAAACAACAACAATATTCATTCAACACACATATATTGAGCACTTATTGTGTGCCAGGCACTCTGAGTGGAAATACTTGGAAACACCAAGCTGAATTACATTAGCCCTTGCTTTTGGAGGTAGAAGGTATGGCTTACAGATGTGCAAATATTATATAATGTGTACAAATCACAATATAGAAAGGGAAAGGACTTAATTCTTCCTGAGGAAGTGAAAAGAGGCTTGTCAGACAACCTAATTTTTTCACTGAGTGTTATAAGGAGTTTAGTTGATACATTACAGATTGCAAGGAAAGGGAAGCATGACAGATCTACAGCCTGTGCAAAGTTGTATAGTTAGAAAAGAGTACTTGTTTGGCACGGCAACAACATAGTCCAAAATAAATAAAAAGCGATCACCAGAATGGGGAACAAAGGATCTTCAGTGAAGCAACTGAGGAAGTTCAGACTTTATCCCAAAGAAAATGTGATGCACTGAAAAGTTTAAAGCAGGAGGGATGCCTGGGTGGCTCATTTGGTTAAGTGTCCAACTCTTGGTTTTGGCTCAGGTCATGATCTCAGGGTCTTGAGATCAGGCCCCACTCAGGCTCTGCACTTAGCACAGAGTCTGCTTGTCCCTCTCCCTCTGCTCCTCCTCTCCCACCCCCACCTCCATCTATCTCTTTTTCTCTCTCTCTAATAAATAAAAAAGGTTCCAAGCAGGAATGTGATTGATTTTTGCTTTAGAAAAATCCTTCTGGCCATATGTGATATAACGATTTACAGTGATTTGTTATCATCTGAATGACCAAAATATATTTCTCAAAAATATTTGGTCTTCAGCCCTAGTTCCTGAAAACACTTCAGGCCATAAAGGTGAAATGGATGTCGTTATTATTAATGAAGGTGACTTCTGGACCCCACCCAGGGGCAGGCATTTGTTGCCAGGAGGACCAACCATGTAATCAGAGCATTGGAACTTTCAATCACCCTCACTCCATCCCAGAGTGGGGAAGGGAGAGGAGCTGGAGGTTGAATCAACCAATGGCCAGTGACTTAGTCAATTGTGACTATGTAATGAAGCCTCCATAAAAACCCAAGAGGACAGCTGTCTTAGTCCTCCTTTTCAGAGAGATTCCATGTTGGGGGGGGAGGGGCAGAATGTTGAGCCAGGCCCCAAGGTCCATGAGGACAGAAGCTCCTTTGTCAGGGATGTCACCTTAGGCAGCTCTTCATATGGACATTGATTCATATACTTTATCATATCCTTTAATAAACTGGTAAATGTAACTATGTGTTTTCCTGTGTTCTGTGAGCTGTTCTAGCAAATTCATTGAACCTAAAGAGGAGGTTGTTGGAACCTACAATATGTACCTGGTTGGTCAGAAGCACAGGTAAGAGCCTGGGGCTTGTGACTGGTGTCTGAATTAGAGGGTGAGGGCAGTCTTGCAGAACTGAACCCTTAACCTATGAAATCTGATGCTATCTCTGAGCTGATGGTGTCAGAATTGAGTTGAATTCTCAGAAATCCTACTCTGAGAATTGCTTGGTGTTGTGTGTGGGAACCCCTGCCCCCAACACTGAAATTTAATCTGAGAACTCTGAAGGACCATATATAGAAAAAAAGGAAGGAAACAGGTTTGAGCAATCAAGTTTGATAGTTCTACTGAAAGATTATTAAGGGGTGCCTGACTGGCTGAGTCAGAGTACTATGTGACTCCTAATCTCGGAGCGGTGAGTGCAAGCCCCACATTGGGTATAGAGATAAATAAATAGAGACTTAAAAAAAGATTATTAAAAAATCACTACTACCCTTAGATGAAAGCAACAGATTTAATCCTTATGAGGCCACACCATTCTCTATGTAATGAGTGATACAAAGGTCAAGAGGAAGTATCTTGCTGGGTCTCACCCACAGAGACCACTTTTCACCTACCTAGAACTCCAGAATGCCTAGTTCAAATGACAGAGTCCATTTCCAGAACAAGTCTTCATGCAGATGTGCACCCCCTAGACCTGAAGAGTAGCTAAGAGGTAGCTACTAAGGAAAGATGGGGGCTATGGAGAGAGCTTGAACATTTTACCACAATAAAAAGATCTATATAATGTATATCTGCAACATTACATATGTTACATATATCGCATATAATTTATATACTTCAAAATATTTTCATTGTGGTAAGATGTATATATAATCATATATGAGTATATACATTTACATATTAGTATATAAGTACTATATTAATTATATAATATTGTGAATTAGCAATTTCATGACATACTCATGTATAAATGTTTATTTGTGCCTAAAACCTAAGGTTTTTTATGAATTATAGTACCAACCTGAAGTTTTAAAACTTTTATTGTTTCAAGAAGAACTGAAGTAATTCTTTAACAGAAAAAAAAAAAAAAAAGGTTTCTCCTATAAGATAGAAATACTAAATTCAGGTTCAACTTACAAGAAAGTTAAAGCAACATGAAGATAGATATGCCAACCAGGTGTTGAAAACAGCTTGGTTTAGGGGGGGAAAAATCATTTAGTAAAGGATCAATGTGTGGCCAAAGGCAGGTATTTGTTACACATAAATGAGCTACTGCATTCCAGAGCTCTGCTCATTAGTGTACAGAGATGCATTACCCTCACATTAAATAAAGACTCAGTGAGCAAAACACCGTAGCAAGCATCTGTTGGCTAATGACAAAGAAAACCATGGACCCTCTGAGGCCAATTTCCATCCAGCTGTAAGCACGGAAGCAGCACACACATGCATTGCTTTTCAGTATCACCCTCAAATAACCATGAAAAAGAAGCTCTTTAGCCTTCATGTCACTCTGTGGCAAAAGCAATACAAGTATTAATTACATATGCTAAACAAGGTACTTAGAAAAAGTTAACCCCATATTAGCAGAAATCACATATATAACTGCATTTCATTCTCATTCCACTTTTCTATCATCAGGAGAATGATTGGTCCGAAGAAGGCACTAAACAAAACTGTAAACTAGGCAAAGTTTGTCTTCTTACGTCAGTTACTTTTTCCTGCCAATGCTTCATTACCTTTTTTTTCTCTCCACCCTATTCTCAATGTTCACATATTTCCTCCAGACTTCTGCTATGTTCTCTGGGGCCTGCCTTGGCCTCCCTTTCCCCTGTGTTAAAATTTATCATGCCTGCATATATATTTCTCAGAACTTCATGTGACCTGATAGCAGCATCCACAAACATCTCTAACTCCTTCAACCTGCTCCTCACTCTCTAATGCTTTTACCTAACCTCAAGACCACACCTTCTCCTGCCTTCTCGGAAACCTTCTACATAGCCTTTATCTTTCTTACATATTCAACTTTCTTAACTAGTGTCTTTCTCTCAGTACATAAACATATTTGAATCTCTATCTAAAAGGCAACAAAATCCTTAGCTTCGTATTAAAAAGGTAAATAGTATACAGAACTTAGTTCTGTATACTATACTATACTAAAGTATATATAGTATACTATACTATACTAGTTTTGCTAGTATACAGAACTTACTCTATGGTGTCCTCCCCCATAGTCTCTGCCTTCCCCTCACCCCAGGCCACAGCAATGTGACTTCTCTTCACACCATAACATTAATCCAAGAGCTCTTCATCTAGAGGCTAGAGGAACTGTGGATAAAACTCAGAAGACCTATGAACTTGGATGAGAAAATATATTATTTCTTTATTTCCTCCAACCTCTAATATTTCTAATACTATATTTACTAAATTACTATAGGCCTGCTACTATACCTTGTCGTGTATCCTGTTAAGCAAACACATAATACTTTATTAGTACAATTAGCTTGGTAATAAAACTTTAAGATAAGGGTGCCTAGGCGGCTCAGATCATGATTTCAGGGTCCTGGGATTGAGCCCTGTATCTGGCTCCATGCTCAGTGGGGAGTCTGCTTCTCCCTCTCCCTCTGCCCCTTCCACCCATTTGCACTCCCTTTAGCTCTCTCTCAAATTAAAAACAAAAAAACAAAAACTTTAATATAATTGGTTTCCCTTGTGATCCTATGCATTTCATTTTATCCATCTGCGGCAGACTTTTTCCAAATATGCCGCAAAAATATCTCCCACCCACATGCTCTTCTAATGGTGTAAATTTGCGGCTCACCCACAAAGATATGGAGTCTGATTCCCTTCTTAAATCCAAGCTGGCACTGAACTTGATTGTAACCAAGAGTGTGTGGTAAAGCAACCAGGAGTGACTTCCCAGGTTTGGTTAGGAAAAGTGATGCAGGTTCTGAGACTAGGCTTGGGACAATTTGTTAAACAGTGATAGTTTCCAGAACAGAATCTGACACCGGGAACTGGAATGCTGCCATAATAAAAATGTAAAACAGGGACACCAGCTGTGGGACTGGGTAGCAGAAATGAACAGGAAGGACCACAAGGATCTTACAGCAAAAATCTGATGAGCATCGAAGAGGCTACTGAAAAGGCCTTAAAGGAGAGGGAGTAAACTGTTACCAGAAGCTGGAGGAAAAAAGACCGTTATAAAAGGGCAGAAAATTTAGCAAAACTGTTGCTTGTTATAAGTCAAAAAAAAAAAAAAATGCTGACAATGAACTGTTACTTCTAGCTAAAGTAATTTCCAAGCAGAATGTCCGAAGTGTCAACTGCTTTCTTTTATAGATATATAACATAAGGTGCAGCTGGAGAGATGTGCTAAAGAAGAAAGTCTTCTGTTTTCAAATGGAATTTAGAGGAAATTGAAAGAAACCAGCAATTGCTGGGTTCAAAAATAAAACTATTTTTCATCCACAATCTCTCCCAGCAGAGAATGCTGGAAACAAAAAAAGGTCTGGGGACAAGATCAAATACAGGGTGCTGAAAGGAAAATCTGGTCTCTAGACAGAGATGAAACCAAGGGTGTTGCTGTAAAATCCTTTGTTAACACTCAGTTTCTCCTTCTCAATCTCTTTCTCCCAGTGCCTTTCTCTGTACGTGTTTGCTAAAACTAGATATGCTCAGGGGTTCTGTCCTGAATCCTGAGCAATTCCTTCTTCAACCACTCCCCAAAAACTATTAACCTCAAAATCTTTCTCTCTCAAGCTTCTACCTCTCTCCAAAAACTGCATACAGATCTGCACATCTCCACTTGAATACCTCAGAAAAACCTCAAACTAGATATTTTAAGAAACTATCAATTTCCCATCCCACAACTTCTTTCTGTTTTATGTATTTGCTTATTTATTTATTTAATTATGGCGGGGGGGGGGGTGGCAGAGGGAAGGCAGAGAGAGACTCCTAAGCAGGTTTCACATGTCATCGTGAGTCTGACACAGGACTCAATCTCACAACCCCAAGATCATGCCCTGAGTTGAAATCAAGAGTTGGACGCTTAACCAACTGAACCATCAGACAGTCCACAAATTCCTTCTAAACCCAAACATGCATTGGAGATAAACAGCTCTGCCCATTTAATTGCCCAATTTTCTTTCCCTACATACTGTTTTCCCCTCAACCAACATCTAATCAATCATCAGGTTATACAGATTCTATCTTCCCCCATACACTGGCTTATTCTAACCATGTCAAAATCTCACTGTGGATATGAGTAGCTACTTTTCTATCTAGAATGCAACTCCTGTTATAAATGCTAACTACTTCACTATGTGTTAATCTAATTCAAAAATATGGAACACCTATTCTATGGCAAATCTGGCAGGACCTATGCCAGGGCTAGGCAAACAAAACTGAGACAGAGAAACCGAACGGACTCTCCTGTTTCTCTGCTAGACCCCATTTTCTCATGCTATCTATCTCACCTTGCATCCGAGTAAACCAAAGCAGCTATGATTCCCCACGGGGGAAGCAAGAAAGTTAACCATTCTCAGAGTTCTACCCTGGGCCCCCACATACCTGATAACATCTGAGAAGAAAGAGATCGTGAGCATGATCCAGGACAATGGCTTCAAACCTCCAGGACAATGGCTTCAAACCTCAGTTTGTGCCAATACCCCCTTACCTTCGGTGATTTATGGGAAAACACCTACTGTTCAGCTGACACCTTTGATCAGACCCTACCCTGGGTTCCGAAGGAACATGCACCCCTTCCCAATATAAACTCCTAACCCCAAGCAGCGGGAAGCCTCACTTCTGCTTTTCTGAGTCTCCCAGAACCTCCGTCTGCTGTACACTGTGTCACTTACACTACTCACTATAAACTCTGCTCTCACTTTCTCTAGGCTCGTGTTTGATTTCTATCCTGCCCTAAGACAAGCGCTTTCTTGACTGGTCCTTCAAGGCCTCCTCTGGGACCTCAGACCCAGCCTTCCTACGTCAAAATTAAGTGAGAAACAGGTCCTGTCTCTTCTCTGAAATCACAGGAAAAAAGGAAAATAAGTACAACACTGGGGTTTATCACGGAAGGTAGCATTGTATGGCAGACTAATTCTTTTGCAGGGGCGTAGATACAGCAGGCAATAAGCAAAACGACAGGATAAATGTAATACATTCTCTTGGAGAAGAGAGTTTCTTTGATGTAAGTAACTTAACAAAAAATTTTAACATCAACTCATTATAAGAAGAATACAAAACTTACATGAAAGATGCAATATAATACTTATAGATTCATGGGACATTTGAGCAAGAATAACGGTCTGGAATTAGAATTTAAAGTAATATTACTAAGCAGAAGGAGAGCCACTTTAAGTCAAAGACCCTCTTAGAAGTAAGTGACCCCACCTATCCAAAAAGGCAGCCAGGGCTGGGTGAACATTCAGTGAAACACCATTGGATGATCGGAAAGATTCTGTGGGATTCTTTGCTACAGCCAGCCTCCCCTCTACACAGCCTCTATTCAGACACAGCACGAAAGAAGTTTTGCAGATGACTGAGGAATCTTGAACGAACTCATTTTTTTGTCAGATTAAAGTCACCTGTTAACTATGTAAGGGAAGTCTGTGAAAGCTAAGAAAAACTTTATGCTGGCTCCAATTCCTGCCAAAATGGCCAGAAAAACGGACAAGAGAGACTGAAGAGGCATTTAACATCAGAACATATGCATATAACCAATGAACATATGAACAATGTTCAACATCACTGGAGATCATGGAAACTCAGAGCAAAATTCTTTGTCAATAAAAACAAAAAGCTTTGAAAACAAACCAAAAAGAAAAGGCCGCCTACAGTTCTCTCTAGTTCAGACATTCCTTACCTCTACCTTTCATTGCCTTTGAGCAATTTTTAAATTTAAAAACTGTAGAAAGTGGATAATAATGTGGACTATTTTTTAGCACAAAGGAGCAAATTAGTTGTGTCCAGTGGATTACAAGTGATAATTGTCCAGTTTTTGCATCCATCTGAAAAATTCATTTCAGCATTCCTTTACTGCATACAAAAAAATGACTCTTCAAATTTGCCTTTGAACTAACATCTTACTAGTTTCCTCATTAACTAGGGAGTTAAACATCTGACAAGCGTTCATTTTGTATCTGTATGAGTCATGATTATAACACCTTTTTAAAAATCCTTTAAAAAAATCCTTTTAACACCACAATCAGAATACAATACCATCCATTTATGATTAAAAGAAAAAAGTAAAAAACCCTCTCAGCAAGTGAATAGAAAGGGTTCTTCAACCTGAGGATAACAACTTCATGGTAAAAGTCTGAAAACTTTCTTCCTAAACTCAGGAACAAGCCAAGGACATCTGCTCTCACCACTTCTATTCAATACTATACTAGAGGTTCTAGTCAGTAAAATGAAGCAAGGGAAAAAAAATACAGGTTGATAGGAAGAAGTAAAACTGTCTTTACTTACATACACATCGTAATTGTATAACAAAGCCTAGAGAATCAAAATAAACAAAACAAAACAAAAAAAAACCCCCCCACAAAGCTAATAGAACTAACAACAGCCAATATATAAAATTCAGTTATACTTTTACATACTAGTAATCAACAGTGGAAATGAAATACTTTTAAAATGTCATAATAGCATTAAAAAAATCAAAGTGCAAAATTTGTACACAAAAAGAAAATAATATCAGTGGGACCATAAATATGTAGAGCTGACCTTTGAACAACATGGGTTTGAATTGTGTGGGTCCACTTATATGCAGGTTTTTTTTCAATAAACACAATACAGTACTGTAAAAAAAAAAAAAAAAGAAAGAAAATAATAATTATGGCTCTTGAGAAATTAAAGATGATCTAAATAAATGGACAATGATAACATGTTTACAATATTAAAATGTCTATCTTCTCCTAATTGATCTGTGGAGTGAACATGGGTATCAAGTAAAATCTACAGATGTTTTTGTAGAAAATGAAAAGCTAACCCTAATATCCCCATAGAGAACTGTGTATGAATATACAAAGGACCTAGAAGAGTCAAAACAAATCTTTAGAAGAACAAAATTGGAGAATTTCTACCATTTCACTTCAAAACTGATCACTAAACTACTGTAATCGATATAGCATAGTATCAGCAAAGGGGGAAAAAATGTCAATTAAACAAGACAGAGCTCAGAAATACACATACACATATACAGCCAACTGATTTCTGATAAAGTCATCAAAGCAATTAATGAGAAAAAGAAAGTCTTTTTAACAGTGGTGCTGGGAAAACTGGGTATCCACATGCAAAAGAATGAAGCCAGACCCATACTTAACAACATGTATAAAACTTAATTCCAAATGCATCAAATATCTAAACCTAAGACCTAAAATAATAAAACTCTTAGAAGAAAACATAGGACAAAAGCTTAATGACATTGCATTTGGCAGTGATTTCTTGGATATGATACACCAAAAGCACAGGTAACAAAAGTCAAGACAAATTGGACTTCATGAAAATTTTTAAATCTTGCACATCAAAAGACACTATCCACAGAGTAAAAATAAAAGGCCACAGCATAGGAGAAAATAGTTGCAAATCATGTATCTGATAAGATATTAATATCCAGAAAATAGAACTCCTAAAACCCAACAATAACAAAACCACCCAATTCAAAAATGGGCAAAAGACCTGAATAGATACTTCTCCAAGAAGATATATGAATGGCCAGTAAGCACATGAAAAGATGCTCAATATCACTGATCACTAGGGAAGTGCAAATCAAAACTACAATGAGATACCACCTCATATCCAGTCAGATAGCTAATATTAAAACAAACAAACAAAACACACACACACAGACACATCCCAGAAAACAAAAAAAGCTGATAAGGATGTGGAGAAATTGGAACTGTGTGTTGTTGGGGAATGTTACATGGTACCATTGTTGTTTAAAACAGCATGATAGTTCCTCAAAAATTAAAAATAGAATTACCATATGATCCAGCAATTTCACCTCTGGGTATATACCCAAAAGAATTGAAAACAGGGTCCCAAAGAGATATTTGTACACCCCACTCACAGGAGTATTTTTCACAATAGCCAAAACATGGAAGCAACCAATTATCCATTGACAGATGAATGTATTAGCAAAATGTGGTATAAACATACAATGGAATATCATTCAACCTCAAAAAGGAAGAATATTGTTCCATTTGCTACAACATGGATGAATCTTGAGGACATGATGCTAAATGAAAAAGCCACTTACAAAGACAAATACTGTATGATTCTGACCACATGAGGTACTGAGAGAAATGTAAATCATAAAAACAGAAAGTAGTTCTGATACCTGCCAGAGACTGGGGAAGATAAAAATGGGGATTCATTGCTTACTGCATATAGAGTTCATTTTACAAGATGAAAAAGAATTATGGGGATGGATGTTGGTGATAAATGCACAACATTCTTAAAGTGCTTAATACCACTGAACTGTATACTGAGAGATGGTTAAGATGATCAATTTGTTATCTTTTACAACTTTTTAAAAAAGACATTAAAAAGAGAATGGGAAGAAAGAAGTTGGTAAGGTGAAAACAGATGAATTTCTTTGAAAAAAAAAAAGTGACAGGTGGGAGGAGCAAAATGGCAGAGGAGTAGGAGATCTAAATTTCATCTGGTCCCAGAAATTTGACTAGTTGGTTATCAAACCATTCTGAACACCTACAAACTCAACAGGAGATCGAAGAGAAGAATGGCAGCAATTCTATGAACATAAAAGCAACCACTTTCTGGAAGGTAGGACATGCAGAGAAGTGAATCCAAGGAGATATTTGGGAAGACAGACCGATGGGGGAGGGTTCCACTCCCAGCAAGCGGTAAAGCAGTGGAGCACAAAACTGAGCTTTTATTAGATGTCTGCTCTGCAGAGAGACGTCACTCCAGTGGCTAAGGGGAAAGTGGGTGGAGGGTGGAACCCTTGCTGGGACAGTGTGGTCTTAGGACCCTCAGTGTCACAGGAAGACCAGGGGTGTCTGAGTGTGGCAAAGCTCCCAGGCATCAGAGCTGGGAAGCTGGCTGGAGAGACGGAGCTGAGGAGTGAGCTCACAGCTCAGTGTTGCCTTAAACAGTGATCCTTGGCATAGTCAGACCACTACTCTTCGAATAGGGACCCAACAAGCAGCAGATTCGGGGAGACTACCCTTTCTCCCCTGGGAGGAGTGGAACAGGAGCACACTGCAGGAAGCTGCTAGGTTTGGAGACTCCAAACAGGGCTGTGCACCAGAGACAGAAATGCTCAGTCACAGCATTTGTGAGCTCAGAGTGCAGCCAGATCTCGGAGTGCAGCCGGAGACCAAGGAGATGGGAGAGACTGATTGCTTTTCTCTGAGGGTGCACTGAGGAGTGGGGCCCTGAGCTCTCGGGTCCTCCGGATCGAAGACTGGGAGGTTGCCATTTCCATTCTTCTCCTCCAAAGCTGTAAGGATAGCTTTCAGGGAACAAAAGCTACCAACAGCAAAACTGAGCAGATTACTTAGCCTGGTCCATGGCAAGGGTGGTGCACAGATGTTGGCAAGGATAAGGAGAAAGGGGAACCCTCCTACACTATTGGTGGGAATGCAAGCTGGTACAGCCACTCTGGAAAACAGTATGGAGGTTCTTCAAAAAGTTGACAATAGAGCTACCCTACAACCCAGCAACTGCACTACTGGGTATTTACCCTAAAGAGACAAATGTAGTGATCTGATGGGGCATGTGCACCCCAATGTCTATAGCAGCAATGTCCACAGTAGCCAAACTATGGAAAGAGTCTCGATGTCCAATGTCCATCAACACATCAATGGATAAAGAAGATGTGGTGCACACATACAAACAAACACACACAGGAATATTATGCAGCCATCAAAAATTGAACTCTTGCCATTTGCAATGACGTGGATGGAACTAGAGGATTTTATGCTGAGCAAAATAAGTCAATCCAAGAAAGACAATTATCATTCGATCTCACTGATATGAGGAATTTGAAAAACAAGACAGAGGATCATAGGGGAAGGGAGGAAAAAATGAAATAAGATGAAACCAGAGAAAGACAAACCATGAGAGACTACTAAACTCAGGAAACAAACTGAGGGCTGCTTGGGGAGGGGGTTGGGGGGGTTGGAGGTGAGAAGGTAAAGGGTGGCTTGGTGATGGACAATGGGAAGGGTACGTGCTATGGTGAGTGCTGTGAATTGTGTAAGACTGATGATTCACAGACCTGTACCCCTGAAACAAATAATGCATTATATGTTAATAAAAATAATAATATTAATTAATTAATTAATAATTGTTTAAAGACTGTAATCACTAAGAAAATTAATAAATAAACTTCCAGTTAAAAGATGAGTAAGTTCTGACAATCAAACATATAGCACAGCAACTAAATTAATGGTAATTTAACAATACTGTGTTGTAGGCATGGAAGTTGCTAAGAGAGTAGATATTAATAGTCTCTCCACCTCTTACCACCCCCCACACAAAGCTATGTTAAATAATGAATGTGTTAACTAACCTTATTGTGGTAACCATTTTATAACACATACCTGTATCAAATTATCACATTGTATACTTGAAACTTATACAATGTTATGTGAAATTTTATCTCCATAAAGCTAAATAAAAAACAAGAATTTAAATGGAAAAAAATAGTGACAGAAATCAGAAAAGTGGTTTGCTCTGGTAAGAGGAGAGAATGTCAAGGAGTCTTAAGGAACTTAAAGAGTCATAAAAATGTTTTACATGTTATACAGGTTTGGATTATGTAGGTAAATGCATTTGTCAACAAAATCCCTAAAATTAAGATGCTTATCACTCAACACCAGAAATAAATTGACCATAAGGTTTCACTTTTGAATATTTAAGATATCTTTATATTTTAAAGACAACTCAGTTTTGGTATATACTTATGATCCGCTTGTTCAATATGTGTATGTAATAGAATAAATCCAAGATTAAAGCACAGAATTAAGGTATTATGATGATTTTCTACTATTTAAAGGAAGAATTTATTCATTCAACATGACTTATATGGGAGTAAACACTGTAATCCATTGAAATGCAGGTTACATAACTGATACAATATTCATATACAAAATATCCTGCAGCTGTAAACATGAATGAAGTAGGTCTAACTATATGGAAAGATCTCCAAGATACAGAAGTATACTGAAAAAGGAAGAAGTAAAACAGTAAATTCTCATGGATTAAAATAAATTCCATATATATTTATATGTATATTTGTAAAAACAATCTGAAAGTAAATAAATTGTAAATGGTACTTCCTTCTGAAAATAGCAACAGGGGATCAAAAGTGAAGGGAAGAGTAACTTTTCACTGTAAATCCTTTTGTACCCTCTGGATTATTTCTGACTATATAGTTGCTTTGGCAATTTCCACGGAGACAGAGGAGAAAGAGGGCCTCAAACAATGTTCATGTTTCTTGTAAGCAATCTCTCCCATGCCTTATGGCAGATATTCTAAATCTTCATCACTCCCCTCAAACTCCACATCTCACCCTTCTTGCCTACTTGCACAACATCAACAACCACAATATCCCAAAGCCAACAACTCTGTTTTCTACTCCAGGGAAAAGGGGGAACTCCCTATATTTCCTAATTCACATCCATATATTTACCTCTGGACTACATCCATGGGTATCTCCTTTCCTCAGAAGGAAGAGGCCATTCCAGGCAAATCTTGTGTTCTTAGGCTATTTCCTGTCTCTATAGGAAAGCCTATTCTCTCTATTAGTCCTCTTTCTACTTCTACAAGCTTGCTCTTAACTTGTCCTTTCTCCTGCCACCTCTGTATAGATGCATGCTCAAGCCCCTCCCTTTTAAAAAAAAATTATCTTACATTCCCCTTTAGGCAGGATCCTAAATTCATTCTTCCCTTCACAGTTAAACTCTCACAGGAGTGGGGACAGTCTCTACCTGAGGCAGTCTCTTCATCTCCCATTCACTTCTCAAATCTACCACAATCTTGCTCAGTCCCCACTGCTACTTAAAAACACTCTTGCTGAAATCATTTAAGATGAAACCTATAGGTAAGGCATTTTGTGAACCTTATTTTACTTCATCTCTCTGCTGTACTTGACACTGCTGACTGCTTCCACCCTCCTGAAACTCTCAAATCCCTTGACTTCTGTGACACATCTCTTTCCTATCTATTATGCAGTGAAGATTCAAAAACAAGTATGACAAAGTCCCTGACTTCAAGCAAAGACTCTAAAATGAGTGAAATCAATGCAAACTGTCACAACACAGTGAAAAAGTACTATGATAGAGACAGGTACAAAATGCTATGGTAGGTTTGTAAAGGGGAAGGAGAGGGAGTATGCATTTTAGGAGGAGGAAACCAACATGGACAAAGGCACATGTATAAATCAACATAGTCTGTATAGGGAATTTGATGGATAATGGTTGAGCACACAAGTTTTGAAACCAACCAATCTTATTCTACCACTTACCAACTGAATAAAAGTAAAATAAGTCTATCTCACAGGACTATAATGAAAATTAAATACTATTTATAAAGCACGAGCACAGGACCTGGCTTACATTGATTTCTCAATAAATGTTAACTCCTTCATGGCAAAAAAGTCAACAAACTAGGAATAAAAGGAAACTACTTCAACATGACAAAGGACAGTTACCAAAAAACCACAGGTAACATCGCACTTGATGCTGAAAGACTGAGAGCTTTCACCCTAAGGAACAAGACAAGGATGTCCACTCTTATCACTCTCATTGTGGTTTTGATTTATGTTTCCTTAATGAATAATGATATTGAATATCTTTTCATGTGCTAATTGGCCATTTATATATCTTTTTTTGGAGAAATATCTATTTGAATCCTTTGCCCACTTAAAAATTATGTTGTTTCCTCTTTTATTGTAAGATTTTTTTTTAGATATTCTGGATACAAGTCACTTATAAAATATGTGATTTACAAGTATTTTCTCCCATTCTGCGAACTGTCTTTTAACTTTCTTGGTATTGTCTTTTGAAGAATAAATGTTTTAAATTTTTATCTATTTTTCTTTTGTTGTTTGTGCTTTGGGTGTTATATCTAAGAAACCATTGCCTGATCTAAGTTCATGAAGACTTACTCATATTTTCTTCTAAATATGAGCTCTTAAATATAGGTCTGTGATCCATTTTGAGTTAACTTTTTTGGGGAGGTGGGTAGAGGGAAGATGAAGAGAGAGAGAGAATCCCAAGCAGATTCCAGACTTCATGCCTAGTGTGAAGCCTGATGTGGGACTAAATCTCATGACCCTCATATGACCCACATATGACCTGTGCTGAGAGCGAGTCATGCTTAACCAACTGAGATACCCAAGTTGAGTTAATTTTTGAGTTGATTTTTGTGTTAATTTTTTTTAAGTTAATTTTTGTGTGTGGTTTGGGGTAGAGGGTTCAGATATCCAGTTGTCACAGACCATTGAATTATCTTGGCACTCTTGAAGAATATCATTTGCTGTAAATGTAAGGTTAGGTTTCTGGACTTTCAGTTCTATTCCAGTGATTTATAGATTTCTCCTTATGCCAGGAAGTTTTAAAATCATGAAATATGAGTTCTCCAACTTTGTGCTTCCTATTGAAGATTATTTTAGCTCTTCTGGATCCCTTGCATTTCCATATGAATTTTAGGATCAGCTTGTCAATTTCTACCAAAAAAAATCCAGCTGGATTTTGATGGGGATTGTTTTGAATTTGTATTATGAATCTGTAAATCAAGTTGGAGATTTTATAATAGTGTGTTCTCTAGTCTGTGAACTGGAGGTCTTTCCATTTACTTATGTGTTCATTTCTTATAATGGTGTTTTATAGTTTTTAGTGTATATCTCCTACTTTTTCTAAATTTGTTCTTAAGCACTTTAGTTTTGGGATACTATTGTAATGAAATTGTTTTATTTTTGAATTGTTCATTGCTAGTGTATGGAAATACACTATTAGTGATAAGACTATATCAGACTATAATGCCAATATCATTCCCAAATGTGTGTCAGACTAGCAGTGTGAACTCTGTCTTAAAATATAAAAGTATAAGAGAAAAATTCCTTTGGAATTACAATGGAAAAATTCACTCAAAACTACTCTAACCATCAGAACCAACTTCATTTCCTTCAATCAAATGTCCTACAAACTAAAAATAAGCATGCTATATATGTAAACTTTGTAATAAATAATATTTACCCATTAAATTCTCATAGGAAAAAACAGTTGGCACTGCCTTAAATATTTCAAAAATAATTCTCTCTCATTATAAAATATATCTTATAAGGCAAATACATTAAAAGAATATCTCACCTCAGATTTTTAGATGAATCCACAAAGAAATGTCTACAGCATGAGTTCCAGTTCAGGCAGATACCTGAATTGAAAAAAAAAAAAAAAAAGGAGAAGGAGAAGAAGAAAAAAAGACATGGTCAATATAACTAAATCTGAGAAGGGAACTTAATTTTTTCAGTAGAACCCTAACTTGATCATTTACTCATTAAACTTTTGTTTGTGTTTTACAAATCTATAGAACATCAAGAATCTTAATTCTGCCAGACTCTCTATTGCCTTTTTTTTTCCTTAAGATTTTATTTATTGATTTTAGGAGAAAGAGAGAACACAAGCAGGCTCCCTGAGGAGAAAGAAGACTGATGTGGGGCTCTATCCCAATACCCTGGGACAATGACCTGAGCCAAAGGCAGACACTTAACCAGCTGAGCCACCTAGGTGTCCCTGTATTGCCTTTAACTACACTTAACAAAATATATACTATACTAATGGGGCTAGGGGTATGAGGGGAAGATCAATCCAAGAAAGACATTTTCCTTTCACCAGTTCAAGTCTTCAAAAGAAAAGGCATTTTCTAAAAGTCTGTACTCCCTATAATAATCCCACCATCATGACTTCCCATCCTCACAAAAAAACAGAATACAAAAATCTGGAAATATAAAAGTAAACCAAGAGTATATTTTATAGAGCTTAAATAAAAGGAAATGTTAAATAAAACTGGTGAAAAAACTATGAAAAATGTTTATCTACATTGGCAAAGAAAATCTAATTAAAATGAAATGTCATTTTCCATCAGTGAAATCAGAGTTGTTTTTTAAGATGTTAGTCATTAGTGCTATCCCAATAGCTTCTTGGCCTTTTGGCTAAGATCAAGTGCAATGCTATCCCAGTTCTCCTCCTTCCCAGACTCACTGTAGGATTGCACTTCACTGCCCTTGTTTCAACTTGGGTGTGGCTACATTGACTTGCTTTAGTCACTAAGGTGTACGTAAACATGATATGAAACATCAGCAGGAATAAGCTTTAGGAACCAGTACACAACCGGAAGACCTACCCACTACAGTAATTACGAAAACAAGTAACCAAAGGAGCTTTGATCAGGGTGATTCACTAAGTAACTCCAAGAGAGAATACCACCTGCTGATATGTGTTCAACATGTAACATGACCTTTGTTGTAAAAAATAAAACCTGTTGCATTAAACCATGAGATTTGGGGGATTATTTGTTACTACAGCATATTGTAAACTATACTGAGAGCTGCAAATGACAATGTAATGTAACATAATAGATATTACAATAATATAACGATGCAATATAATGGGCATCTTTGCACACTGCTCATGGTAGTATAAACTGGTAAACTCTTTCTGGAAAGCAATACACAAGAGCCTTAAAAAGTTCAAGCCCTCTTACCTAGTAACTTCTCTTCCAGAAATCTATCCTAAATAATAAAAAATCCAGACTTAGATCATAGCTCATTTATGACTGCAAAGAAATGGAAATAACAAACTAAATGTCCAAATGATTAGTTAATAAATCAGAATAAGAAATAGTTAAAATTAAATATCAAAAATGCTTAAGGACTTATAGGGGAAACTGTGTGAAAGGCATACATGCGAACTTTGTGTACTGTCTGCTCAATTTTTCTGTGTATGTATAAACTATAGACAGAAAGCAGATCAGTTGCTACAGGAGCTGAAGGTCATGTGAAAGAACTGATTGTAAAGGGGCTTAAGAGAAACTTTATGTTTAATACTATTTTACTGAGAACCAGAGCTTGATCCTAGAATGCGTTTGGGGTTTTATTAATTTATTCTTTCAGTATTTGTTGCAGGCCTCCACGTACAAACAGCAGCCTACACAGCAGAGGTATGCTTCTGCACTGGGTCTGTTTCCCCAAGGTTCAGTGAGACCTGCCTTTCAAGTGGTCACTGTAGTCAGTAGAAGCACTGACAGACAATCTACGAACCACGCCTTTTAAAAATAATCCTTACATTGGCATATAAGAGGTAGGTCATGATTATTTCTAAGAACCATCTGCATTAGTGATTATTTTTTGAACTAATCTTTCTGAAAAGCTTAAAATTTCTACAACTGAACATTTATCATCTATATAACATGAACATGTATCAGGTGTTTTGAATTCATTGTTTTGGATTATATGAATGTGTTTATAAGATTATATGCCTTGGTAACCACCATTAAAAATTTTATGAGTTCTGAGCATTTACTTAAAGGATTAAAGATTTTTACAGCTATAAAAATGGCTAAAGTGTCCAAAACTTCAACTAAGAAACTGTAGAAAAACACAAGTGAAATCTAGAAAGAAAAAAATGTGACAATGAAGACAAAGCATTAAGCAAAGAGAACAAAAAGTATTATGTTATTAATCAAATAGAAACAGCCAAGGCATATAACGAACAAGTTTTATTCAACAAGAAATGATAATAACACAGGAAATACTTGTTTTAGCAGAAAGCACAGAAATTCAAGACAATGGGGAGAGTAGTTAAAAATCAAAGACTAGGGGCCCCTGGGTGGCTCAGTCAGTTAAGCATCTGACTCTTGATTTTGGCTCAGGTCATGATCTCAGGGTTGTGAGATCAAGCCCCACATTAGGTTCCATGCTGGGCATAAAAAAAAAAAAAAAACATAAAATAAAAACAAACATAAAAATCAAAAACTGCACTAACTTCTCATGATAAGAAGACCTGAGATATCCACTGCATTGTAGGGAGTAACACATAAGAATCAAAACACTGGCGAGAAGGTATAGGAGAGTCTAATCCAGAAATGATTTTCAAACAATGGACATAGAGATGAAATCACTGCTTAAGTTACAATTGTATAATATGTTGCTTTCTCAGGCCTGATGTTTGAACTTATTATATATTGTATCCAAAATGTATTAAATTGTTCATAGTTTAAAATAAGATACAAATAAATACATTATTTTTACTAATAACCCTTAAGAGTACTAGAACATGTGTTTATCAGAGAATAGCTAGTAAATATGAGTAAAATAGCCTTAGAAATTAAGGATATAACACAGGAAATATATGTGTGTTAATCAGAATACAGACAATAAAGATGAGTTTTCAAGCACTTAGAAATAAAGGACATAATCTGACACACAAGATTTAGACTATAAGAAAAAGATGGAGAATTCTTAATATACATTAGTTTCCTGACTCTTAGAAAAAAATGACCTATAAGTAGTCTATAAAAATGGAGGGAAAACACTATCACAAAGCTGGTCTTGATTTCTAATTCTAGAAACCTTAAGTAGTAACTGTCCCCAGCCAACTAAAGAGTCAACCTACAGTCTGGAAGCCAAAATCAGCCATGCCTGTTTTGCCTGGCCCTTGAGCTAAGAATGGTTTTCACATTTTTTAAAATGTTGTGAAAAAACAAAAAATAATATGCAACAGAGGCGGTAGTCACAAAACTTAAGACGTTTACTATCTCACCCTTTACAGAAAAAGTTTGCAGCCCTCTTAACTAAACAATTCATAAATGGGTGAAACAGGTCTTAGTGGCAGCTCTAACCCAGAGATTTAAAGTGTGCCATGGCATCACAGTATATTAGAACCAGAAGGCAGCTAAGACCATCCTTCTTCTCCATCATGTTACAAAGGTCACTTAAAGCCCAGAAATGACAATCTTCCAGGTCTACTGTCTCTTGAACACAATGTGCTTTACATCCTATCACAACATTGGCCCCCTTTTCTTCTAGTGGGGTAATCTAAGAATATAAGAAAGGCATAGTAAGAGTAAGTCCACCCTCTTCAACTCTCCACTGAGCCCTTCCTACCTGAGAATAATCAACTGACCAAACTGAGGCACTGATAATCTTCATATCTGACCAACTCAGCATCGAGGGTCATTTCCTATTTTCTCAGCTTCATCTCCTTCTACTCTACCCATGTAAGCAAAATAAGCAAATGAGTCTACTTAACATTCCTGAAAAAGTACCTTGTTCTTTTGGTCCTGAGGACCTAGGTTTATACAGTTTCTCTCCTAGGGGCAGCTCCTCCCTTCTCCACCAACCCAAATTCCTATCATCCTTGATGCCCAATTCAAAACACCCTCAGAAAGCTTACAATCCAATAGGAAACACAGTTCAGATACACAAAAAAGTAAAAGATAAATATCCCCAAACAGAAATTCCTGGTAAAATGTAACCTCTGAGGGAAATGTTCAGGTTAAGCCTTTAGGAAAGTCTCTGAATAAGATGTTAATAGACATTAAAAAAAAAAAAAAAAAAAGCTTTTGAGATTGGTTGCACAACATTGTGATTATACATAACCCAAATTAACTACGTACTTTAAAATGGCTAAGATGATAAATTCTATGTTACATATATTTCACAATAATTAAAAAAAAAAAAAAAAAAAACAAACAAACTTTGGACCACAGAGCAAGATCATAATGGTGCAGGGAGCAAGTACTTGCTTATATTATATTAATTGGATATTAAATTTAAGTTATAAAAGCTAAACACCTATCCTATAGCAATGGTTTTATACTTGCAAGTACCTTAAAATTAGACAATGTGGGGAATTGTGAATATAATAAGAGAGTTGCCTACGAGATCGAATTCTATAAAATAAAACAGAGCCTACATCTAGAAACCACTAAATTCTGGCAGCTAGATAAATGAATATCCACAAGATTCCAAACTTTAAAAAAAAATGACTTTAAAGGATAGAGAGAGGAAAAGGTGGTGTTCTAGGAAGAAGAATGAATAAAGGTACAAAACGGACAATGTGTGATGGCAAGGATACTCAATGTCTTTTTGTTTCCCTAGTAGTTGGGCCACCCATGATATGGAAAAGGTTACCAAAACCATAGATGGAAATATGCTGGCTAAGGTAATCAGTACTCAAAGTAGACAGTCCATGCCTTGCTTAAGTTTTCAGATAACTTTTGTGAACAACAAATTCCTATTCTCCCTTCATACCAAAGGTTGCAAAACCAAATATAAATCCTGTGCATTTAAGGCTGAATCTGTTATTTTCACAAAATTAACCACACCAAAAGGGCTGGAAGTTTTTACTTTTTGATTATTTTGGTTCCCTTTTTACTGAGTAATTTTATTCTATGAATACCAACCTCTGCTATTCTGTTCACTCCATGCCTAGGGTCTAGTAGATGCTCTCTAAATGCTTGAGGAATTAATATTGGGATATAATATACATTTCACTTAAAGTACTCCTCCTTTCTAACTATTCAGAGTAACAAAAAGTAGACAGAAAATAAATAACATTAACTGAATAATGAAAAAATGAAGCCAACCAAACACTTAAACCATATTTCAAAACCATCTTTGTAGCAAACTGCTCACAAGTCAGTCAAACCTTTATTGCACCCTTTGTTGCAACACTACACACACACACACACACCCATCAAGACAATCATTTTTACTAAATATAACTTGAAGAAGAAAAATCACATAATTTGATACCCAGAAAAATCCCAGTTTCTTTCACCTTTGTATTCCACACAATTCCTGGCACACAGTGGATGCCTTCAAATCATTCACTGAGTTGAGCAGTCACAGAGAAAATATTTTCTCTGCTGTCCATGTGACTTCATTATATTTCAAAGGTGCGAGTCATCAACTCTGGCAATAAAAGCAGAACTTACACCACTATAAACACTTGACATATTTCAAGAGCTCTCAGAAATTAGAAGAGAGATCCATACATGTATTCCCTAAATTACACAAGTATCAGAAGATACATCATTTCACTGTTGTCAGTTTGCTATATTTAGATGGCTCTGAATTGAATCATTCAAGCATATACAAATAAAACCTTGAAGAGGTCCCCATACTTGCTCCTGACAGTCTGGAAACAAAAGCTGCTACTGAGATAAAAGATGACAGGCAACAGGAATCTGACAGGCCAGTAATTTACTGCATTTTCTGCACATCTGAATTTGTAGGCCTCCATAGCCATTAAGCAAAATTAAGTTTCATGATGCCAGCCAGAAAGCCTCATAGGCAACAGTTTTATGTCATTAAAAGAACTACCATCCGCAATCTGTTTGAATTTGTGTTTGCTCATTAGAAGCATCTCAGTGAATCGAGAGAGGGGTTTTAATTGCACTCTTGCTCTATCCATGTTTACTACAGCCCTGAACTATAACAAATTCCTATTCTCCCTTCATACCCAATGCCTAAAATTCTTTAGATATGGTAGAAGAAACTAAGCAGTTTAGCAGTTCTCTACCAAAAATAGAGCCATTTCAAAGGTAAAAATGTGACTTTAACATATATTTATTCAGATTAAAAAGCCTGGGTCAGAGAAAAACATCATCTTCTTCCTTCTCTCCTACTTGTTAATCTCTGAATCCTCTATGCTATCTCAGGCTTTTACGTCTTTGCAAATGCTATTTCCCCCTCAGCTTGCTTGGAACCTCCTCCTCAAATCTGACTATGGTGAATTTCTGCTCACTAACTGGTTTTCCCAAGAAAGGTTCATGCAGTCCTTTCCTTATGTACCTTCCACATACATCCATCAAGTACTTCTCAAACTGGGTTAACTCTGACTCTTACAAAGAACTGGACACCTCCTGGCAGAGTTAATATTCAGCTACTAGACACTAGCACAGCTTTAAAGGATGAAATACTAAAAATACTTCGGAAATAATATCTAGTAAGCAGTCACTGCCCTTAACTCCAAGGCCCTGTCTTACCACCACCACCACCAAAATTCAGCAACAAAAGCATCAAAGCCTGATACAGTATAAAAGATGCGGGGTCGGGGGGAGATCCTTGAGACCCTGAATCCAGTGCTATGGTTATTGTGATTGGTTGGTGCCTGTGTTGTAGTGAATGGTAAATACTCTGAATAGCACCCCTGTCCCTTTATGCCCAAAGCCTAGAATACTACCTAACATATAGCAGATCCATAATGTACTATTAATTCTATGTCAAAATAATGAACACCAATCCTATTCAATGATCCAAGGCCAGTGGGTATATGACAAAACTATACAAATAATAATCAGATTGGAGAGAAAAAAAAAAAAACCTAGGTGCTTAAGTACAAGATAGGAAAAGTGAACATTCTGCCTATTGCCTATTTCTATTTTCTTGCCTTTAGCCTCTGATAAAATAAATGCATAATTTGATAATGTGGGCAAAAATCTCCAATGTGATCATTTATACAGCATATGATTCAAGTATTCTTTATGTTATTAAATGAAGATTAAAACAAAGTTTCTGTAAAACCACAGAATTTAAGAATGCCACCAACAGTGATCACTGAACTACAGTCAGCATATTGGACAGGTATCACTCAGGAAGAACACAAATTATTAATTCAAACAGAGGAAAAAGTAAGAATGAAAAGAGTCAGTTAATTATGAGTCACATGTCTAATTACAGGTTTTGCTAGGGGCTTCAGATACTTCTAATTAGTTTTACTTGGTATATTAATTATAAATAGAAAACCACAGAGAATTTCTTACTCATAGGAATTTATTGAGTATGTAAAATCAATTACAT
Organism: Mustela erminea; assembly: GCF_009829155.1. Lineage (NCBI taxonomy): Eukaryota > Metazoa > Chordata > Mammalia > Carnivora > Mustelidae > Mustela > Mustela erminea. The sequence continues at coordinate 29,891,038 of NC_045618.1, forward strand.
GATATTAAGTTATCACTTTTATAATTTAATGATTAAATATTCAATAGTGCATGACAATTATTTTGAAAGTCATCAATAAAATATATATCACATTAAAATCAAGTAACACAAAACACAGCACCACCAAGATAGTGACAGAATCTTTTAAAAAATCCAGAATGATGGGGCACCTGGGTGGTTCAGTTGGTTAAGTGTCTGACTTCAGGTCAGGCCATGATCTCGAAAGGTCTTGGGATTGAGCCCTGCATCTGGCTCCATGCTCAGCAGAGTCGTTTTGTCCCTCTCCCATAGCCTCTCCCTGCTGTTCATGCTCTGTCCCTCTCTGTCAAATAAATAAATAAAGTCTTAAAAAAAAAAATCCAGAAAGATAAGGTGTAGCTGAAAGAAGGATGAATACGCAGAATTTTGAACTTATAAATAGTGATATACTAATCATTTTAGGTTACTCACTATCAGGTAGAAAAATCATCCTTCAGTAATGATTGCTATAGAGAGTTTCAGAGAGTTATACGATGAAAATATTAAAACGAACCACAAAGGGAAAAGTAATAGCAACATCTTAAAAAAAAAAAAAAGAAGCTTAATTACCTAATTTCAACACTGTCCCATTAATCTAACATCACTTTTTAGTAAAACAGTGATGTACTACATACTGTGCTAATAAAAAATTCTAGAAGGTGACAAAGTCTTAAACTAGAACCATCAAGTGTTTATTTAGAACAAAGCAAAGAAGGCCAGTCTGATTTTTTTTTTTTTGCAGTTACTAAATTACAAACAAGAGAAAAATAAAGACCATAACATACTTTAACAAAAGTTTTGAAAGTGTCACCAATCCTAATTTGAAACAGCCATGTAAATTACCTTGGCTATTAGCAGTACTGCATGAGTTTAAACAGAAAATGTTCACAAATTGGCAAGTAATAGTAACAGTGCCATTTCTTATGTACCTATATATTATACAAGACAGATTTCAAGTTTTTTTACCTAGATGGTTAATTTTCACAAGCACCTTACAAGGCAGGTAACATCATCCCTACCTTACTGATAGTGAATTCATGCTGGAAATAATCTAGCCAATGTCAGTGAGGAAGTAGAAAAGTAAACATTAAAACTACTACTGCAGACGCTCAGTGCTGGCTGCTATACCCCACTGCCTGAACAGATGGTGTCAATGGATTAGAGCAAACCAATTTAGTAAGGAAGCTCCATAGTATATTAGCTGTTCTAAATGGATGAGGTTAAGACTTCATGAAGTTCAGTATCCCAATGGATGTAACCACCCTAATAGCTAAGGAAAATATAACTTAGTAACTATATTTCTGACCCTGATTTGGAAAAATCAAGGATGTTGCCATCAGCTTATGGGCTGTCGTAAAACTCTACCTTCATTGAACACACTTTAATATAACTGAGAAAAATTAGTAAACATTTAGATGCAGAAGTAGTCAAATGCTGAGAAGAGGGGGAAACCAAATAAGAGAACCTAATTTTTATAACTTTAGAATTTTCTATAAAGAAGATCTAAACGAGATATAAGCATTCATGTGAGAGAATCAAAGATGAGAACCAAGATCCATGGTCAGTATAAACAAAAGAAAAAATAAGAAATTCAATCAGGACAGATAGGATGATAAGATAAAAGGAGAGATAGGGAAAATAGGATAATAAAAATGAATGAAGGGTGCCTGGGTGCTCAGTGGGTTAAAGCCTCTGCCTTTCGCTCAAGTCATGATCCCAGGGTCCTGGGATCGAGCCCTACATTGAGCTCTCTGCTCATCGAGGAGCCTGCTTCCCCCTCTTCTCTCTGCCTGCCTCTCTGCCTACTTGTGATCTCTATCTGTCAAATAAATAAATAAAATCTTTTAATAAAAATAAATAAATAAGAGTTCTACTAAAAGAAAAGTACTAAAAAACAGCCTTTCCTCTTGTTTTGTGAGCACCTATAATAAACAGAGAAGAAAATTTACTGCTGATTTTTAAAAAAAGGCAGCTATCTCAAATATGTCTCTTCCCAAAAAACTGACCATAAAAAAATTGATATGTAAAAAATTATTACACAGCTAACAAATGAGGCACACAAACAAATGTCTGATGAACAAGTAAAGGTTTGGCTAAATGAGTATGAAAAGTGAAAATGGGGAAGAAAAGGAAAACTAAGGAGAAAAAATGTTCTCAAGTCTCCTTCTCATGTAAATCGTACTTACTACTTCAGGATACAACTTCCCTGCAAAAATTCTCCTCATATTGTGCCCCCCAAAATACCCCCTATCTCCTAAAAGAAGGTCTTACATCCAAATGACATCTTCCCCTTACCCTGAACAGCATCTTTCTAGAAGTATTTTCAATCCACCTACATCCTAGAGGATATCATGAGGACCAACATTTCCATTTTTCCTGGTTTTCTGAATTGAGTATTAGTGTTTAATCAGCGTAATGAAACACTTTCAGTGTTTTTGATACGGGAACCCTTATACAATACCACAAATACAATTTTGATTTTGAAGAATGCAGGCATCCTTCACAAAGATAGAGCCATTTGAAAAGAGTTCTTTTCAAAAGATATTGCTACATGGGTTATTTTGTACCTTTTATTTTTAAAGAAACCACATTTTTAACAAAAACTATTATTTACAACCCCTTAACCTTGTGCTCACCTCCCACATCTCCTGTATCACTCGCTGATTCAAACATCATTTTAGAGTCCAACTCCTTCACTTGACCTAATAAAACTTGCTGAGCTTGCATATGTCAGGACTATGATGGTATATGTCCTCTAACACAACAATGCTATGGCTGGACAAGTTGAGACCAAGGATGACCTCTTCTCTCCATCTTACCAAACAACTGGCCTACATTTTCACATAGGAGCTTAATAAGAAAAATTTGCCTGCCTGTCTTATTTCCTAAAACTATAAGCTTCTAAGGACTTCACTGCATAGCAATACTGTACATATTCTCATAAGATTGTGGCAATTTATAGATCCTATTTCACTTCTGAAAAGGTCAGCCACAAAACTGTTTTATGAAGTATCTCATTTCTTCAGCAAACTACTAAAAGATTATTCCCTTTCTTTGACATATATGGACAAATAGAAGTCATAAGCAAAGGCTAAGTGAAATGGTCCACAGAAATTCTTGCTTCTGAAATTCATCAGTAGTCTTAGAGAGCAAAGCTGCACATCTACAAACAGAAAAAAACAACCCATGGAGGATAGGAACTACAGAGCGTTGATTCTTGGAAGAAGAGAGCCACTGGTGCTGCTTAGGGGAGGGAGCTCTGATCTTGCAGGGAGTACCCAGAGAGAACAAGAAGGAGAAAGGGAAGGAGGGGATGAAAACACATGTAGGGGACTGCACAAAAAAAACTTCCTCAAAACCACTGACTGGGAAAAGGGAGAGTGTTTCAACACCACCAGTTTTTTATAAACAGTGGAGCGCAGAGTCTTAAGTTTTGGAGGTCAGCATCACAGTCAAGGTCACATGCGCCAGTGCACATGTGGGGAAGATGGGTGGAGCCCCACTAGCAGGCGGCAAAGTCTGAGAATCCCCTGGGTCACACAGGGAAAAGTGGTTCCCCTGCATGGAGTGCATTTGGTAGAGGTGATATGGCCTTTCCCTGAGCAAATGACCCTGTAGGCACAACTGAACTGCCCTGTTCACCAGTATTAGAATAAGGACACCAGCTGAGGGCAGCAAACCCTGACACCAGCTGTGTGTTGTGATTTATCATAAGGCTACACAGTGGCATGACTGTTTCCTGGGACAAGCTGGCATGAGAACCTCCCTCGAATGATCAGCACAGGTCTGCCCTGTGGAGGTCTCTGAAATACGGGTTTTGAAACACAGCCACACCTGAGATAAAACACAGGAGTGCTACATCGCCTGGCAGGCAGACAGCTCAGTTAAGGACAAGGTGAAGGTGGTGACCTGACAGAAGGCAAGGACAAAGGAGAGGTGGTTATTTCAGCTTCCTGAAGAGCAGTGGGCCCAGCTTTCCCAATCCAGGGACAAGAAAGCATTTTCACCCCTCTTCCACCAGCATTGACCTCAGTGAGCTAAAGAGCACCACCCAGGGGAGAACGGAGCGGCTACACCAAGCCCCACCCCTTCACCCCCCAGTCCTGCAGGTGCATCTCCACTATGTTAAGTACAGAGGACAATAAGAGCAACAGGCCCCTCCCCCAGAAGACCAGAACAAATCTCCTGCCAGTACCAAGTCTACTGAACATACAGTGCTCCAAAGCTTCAGCTCTAGGGGAAACAGGATCTAGTTTCCTTGGGTTTTGTTTGTTGGTTGATTGGTTGGTTTTGGTTTTGGGTTTGGGGGGATACAGAAAGACAAATTTTTTAATTTTTTATTATTTTTTAAAAAATTTAATATTTTCTCCTTTTTTCTTTCTTCTATCAAGCTTCTCTTAACAAGCAAGGGAAAACACATCTAGCTTCCTTAATTTTTTAAAAATTTTTAAATCTTTATTTTATTTTGCTTTTTTTTACCTCCAAAATGACAAAATGTAGGAATTCACCCCAAAAGAAAGACCAGAAAGAAATAACAGCCATAGATTTAATCAATACAAATATAAGATGTCTGAATTAGATTTAAAAACAATTAGAAGGACACTAGATGCACTTGAAAAAAGCATAAGACACTAGAGAATTCTTTACTGCAGAGATAGAAGAGCTAAAAATTAGCCAAGCCAAAATGCTATAACTGGGATGCAAACCCAAACAGATGCCATAACAATAAGGATGGACAAAGCAGAGGAATGGATCAGTGATATATACAAGATAAAATTATGGAAAATAATGAAACTACAAAGGGAATGGATCATAAAGGAACACTTCATTTAAAACAGCTGTACAAGAAATATTAAATATTAAAGGGAACTCTTAGAGTGTGTGTGTGGTGGGGGCGGGGGAGTACCAAAAGCAACAAAAACTACAAAGAAACAGAAAACATCACCAGAAACACTAACTTTACAGGTAGCACAATGGCATTAAATTCACATTTTTCAATAATCACTCTGCATATTAATGGATTAAATGCTCCAATCAAAAGACATAGGGTATCAGAATGGATTAAAAAAAAAAGGACCCCTCTATATATTGTGTACAGGAGACTCCTTTTCAACCTAAAGACATCTGCAGATTGAAAGTGAGGGAATAGAGAATTATCTATCATGTTAATGGATGCCAAAAGATGCCAGAGTAGCCATATTTATATCAGACTAGATTTTAAACCAAACATTGTAACAAGAAATGAAAGGCATTATATCATGATTAAGGGGTCTACCCATCAAGATGATCTAACAATTCTAAATATTTATGCCCCTAACATGGGAGCACCCACATATATAAAACAATTAATAACAGACAGCAGTGCCTAGGTGGCTCAGTTGTTAAGCGTCTGCCTTCAGCCCCAGGCTCAGGTCACGATCCCAGGGCTCTGGGATGGAGCCCCACATTGGGTTCCCTGCTCAGCAGGAAGCCTGCTTCTCCCTGTCCCCATACCCCGCCCCTTGTGTTTCCTCTCTCACTGTGTCTCTCTCTCAAAAATAACAAACATAAAGGAAATCATTGATAATAATACAATAACAGTAGGGGACTTTAACACCTCACTCACAGTGATGGACAGATTATCTAAACAGAAAATCAACAAGGAAACAGTGGACCAGATCGACTTAACAGATACACTCAGAACATTTCATCCTAAAGCAGGAGAATACATATTCTTCTCAAGTGCACGCGAACATTCTCTATTCTAGAGATCCACATACTGGGTCACAAATCAGCCTTGAACAAGTACAAAAAGACTGTGATCATACCATACATATTTTCAGACCACAACACTATGAAACTTGAAGAAAGAAAATATTTGGAAGAAAATATTTGGAAAGATTATAAATACATGGAGGTTAGAGAATATCCTACTAAAGAATGAATGGTTAAAACCAGGGTTGGCTCAGTGGATTAAGCCGCTGCCTTCGGCTCAGGTCATGATCTCAGTGTCCTGGGATCGAGCCCCGCATCGGGCTCTTTGCTCAGCGGGAGCCTGCTTCTCTCTCTCTCTCTGCCTGACTCTCCGCCTACTTGTGATTTCTCTCTCTGTCAAATAAATAAATAAAATCTTTAAAACCAGGAAATTATTTGGAAATATTTGGAAAGATTACAAATACGTGGAGGTTAGAGAATATCCTACTAAAGAATGAATGGGTTAAAACCAGGAAATTAAAGATGAAATTAAAAGGTACATGGAAGCAAACGAAAACGAAAATGTGACAGTTTTCATTTTTCACATTGGGATACAACAAAAGCAGCCCTAAGAGAGGAGTACATTGCAATGCAGACCTACCTAAAAAAGCAAGAAAAGGCTTAAATACACAATTTTATTTGCACCTAAAGGAGCTAGAAAAGGAAGAGCCAATAAAACCTAAAGCTAGCAGAAGAGAAATAATAAAGAAGAGAACAGAAATAAACAATACAGGGTGCCTGGGTGGCTCAGTGGGTTAAGCCTGTGCCTTTGACTCAGGTCATGATCTCAGGGTCCTGGGATCAAGCCCCACATTGGGCTCTCTGCTCAGTGGGGAGCCTGCTTCCCCCTCTCTTTCTCCGCCTGCCTCTCTGCCTACTTGTGACCTCTGCCAGATAAATAAAAAAAAATCTTAAAAAAAAAAAAAAAGAAAGAAACAATACAGAAACAACAACAACAAAAAGAAAACAGTAGAACAGATCAATGAAACTAAGAGCTGGTTCTCTGAAGAATTAATAAAATTGATAAACACCTAGCCAGACTTATCAAAAAGAAAAGAGAAAACACCCAAATAAATATAATCACAAATGAAAACAGAGATATAACAACCAACACCATGGAAATATAAACAGTTAGAATATTATGAAAAATTATGTGGCACTGAGCAATTTGGGAGAAATAGGTAAATTCTTAGAAACAAAAAACTACCAAAACTGAAACAGGAAGAAATAGACAATTTGAACAGACCTATAACTGGCAAAGAAATTGAAACAGTAATCAAAAGCCTCCCAACAAACAAAAGTCCAGGGCCAGATGGCTTCCCAGGGGAATTCTACCAGACATTTAAAGAAAAGTTAATACCTATTCTTCTCAAACTGTTCAAAAAAAAAAAAAAAATAGAAATGGAAGGAAAACTTCCAAGCCCATTCTACAAGGCTAGCATTACCTTGGTTCTAAAACTAGACAAACACTCCATTAAAAAGGATAATTACAGGCCAATACCCCTGATGAACATTGATGCAAAAAGATACTAGCAAATTGAATTCAGTAGTACATTAAAAGAATGATTCACTATGATCAAGTGGGATTTATTCTTAGGCTGCAGGTCTGGTTGGGTATTTGCAAATCCATCAGTGTGATACACCACATTAATAAAAGAAGGGATAAGAGCCATAGGATAGGGGCGCCTGGGTGGCTCAGTGGGTTAAAGCCTCTGCCTTCAGCTCAGGTCATGATCCCAGGGTCCTGGGATCAAGCCCCACATCGGGCTCTCTGCTCAGCAGGGAGCCTGCTTCCTCCTCTCTCTCTACCTGCCTCTCTGCCTGCTTGTGATCTCTCTCTGTCAAATAAATAAAAAAAAATTAAAATCTTAAAAAAAAAATTAAAAAAAAAAAAAGAGCCATAGGATACTCTCAATAGCTCCAGAAAAAGCATTTGACAAAATACAGCATCGACTCTTGACAAAAATCCTCTACAAAGCAGGGACAGATGAAGCATACCTCAACACCATAACAGCCATATACAAAAGACCCACAGCTAATGTCACCCTTAATGGGGAAAATTGAGAGCTTTTCCCCTATGCTCAGGAACTCTGACCATTACTATTTAACAGAGACAGGCATTCAATTCGTCAAGTAAGAAGTCAAACTTTCACTCTTTGTAGATGATATGATACTCTATGTAGAAAACCTGAACGACTCCACCAAAAAATTGCAAGAATACATGAATTCAGCAAAGTCAGAGGATATAAAGTCAATGCACACCATTCTGTTGCATTTCTATACACCAATAGTGAAGCAGCAGAAAAAGAAGTCAATGAATCAATCCCATCTGCAATTGCACCAAAATTAATAAGATACCTAGGAATAAACCTAACCAAAGAGATAAAAGAACTGTACTCTGAAAACTATAGAACACTTATGAAAGAAATTAGAGAGGACACAAAGAAAAGGAAAAGCATTCCATACTCATGGAGTAGAAGAACAAGCATTGTTAAAACATCTACACTACCCAAAGCAATCTACACATTTAATGTGATCCCTATCAAAATACCACATTTAAAATACCACATTTTTCAGAGAGCTGGAACAAACAATCCTAAAATTTGTATGGAACCACAAAAGACTCCGAATAACTAACGCAATCTTGAAAAAGAAAAAATTGGAGGCATCATGATGGCAGATTTTGAGATACATTACGTTGCCATTTGCAACGACATGGATGGAGCCAGAGTATATGATGCTAGATGGAAGGAGTCAGTCAGATAAAGACAAATACCATCTGATTTCACTAATATGTGGAATTTAAGAAATAAAACAGATGAACATATGGGAGGGAGAAAAAAGAGAGGGAAAAAAATAAAAGACTCTTATAGAGAAAAAACTGAGGGGTAGGGAAGAAGGTAGGTAGGGGATGGGTTAGATGTATGATGGGTATTAAGGAGGGCACTTAATATGATGAGCACTGGGTGTTGTATGTAACAGATGAATCACTGAATTCTACTCCTGAAACCAACATTGCAGTGTATGTTAACTAACCAGAATTTAAATAAAATTTGAAAAAAAATTTTTTAATTAAAAAAAAATAAATTCTTGCTTCTTATAGAGTATGGAATTCAACCATCCAGCCACCAGAAATCTTGCTATTTTAAGCTCCTATTTACATTACAAAACATGTTTAATTAGGATTATGGTATACAGGGCTCATTTGTTGCATTTTAAAGTTACTGGAAAAATAACAAAATCTTTCCCTCTTGCTGACATTCTGAAAGCATTTTTAAATCTACTGTGCAGTATGAATTTACAACAATAACACTTTATGCCTTAGTGGTTTTTGGAATGCCAATACCATTGCATACTTATTTGTTGAAATAAATAAATCCTTTTAAAAATCATATTGCCAATCTCCATGGACCCAGAAAATAGACATGTCAAAAACTCAACTAGAAAGCAAATAAATCAAGATATATTTGAAATGTTATTAAACACTCCCAAAGACAAAATCTGGGTCAAACTACAAAAAGACCCTCAATCTCTGCTACCAAGGAGAATTCTATTGATTCATTCACATACCATTCATAAAAAAGAGGTCATCAACAAGTACCATTCCCAGGCACAAACATGCTTGCTGAGGTAGGATGTGTACATTCTAGGATTTTGCTTTTCCTCTCCTCATCTTTCTCTGATCTGTAAGAAACAATTCTAGCTCAGCTGAGATGATCTTTAATTTTAACTGATTTGTCTTTAGAGAGATAAAACTGCTTAAATGGGCCTTGCCTAAAAGCATGGCAACCCTCTCCAGTGGGTGATAAGTAATAGTGGCAATGAATTAACCATGTTCAGTTAGGCAACAAGAAATAAGAAAAAAGCAACCTTTAATAGTGTGAGAATCCAAGGTCACACAAACACTTAAAAAAAAAACCAAACTCAAAAAAAAAAAAAAAAAGTGGTTGAGTACCATGCATTTCAAATGGAAACTCAAAGATTTGGGGGTGTCCATAGCAAGGCCTTCCAATAAGCAGCAAAATTATCTAGTGGACCTTCTGAGAGTTCTTTTTTTTTTTTTTTAAGATTTTTATTTATTTATTTGACAGACAGAGATCACAAGTAGGCAGAGAGGCAGGCAGAGGGTGGGGTAGGGGGAAACAGGTTCCCCGCCGAGCAGGGAGCCCGATGCAGGGCTCCATCCCAGGACCTAAAGATCATGACCTAAGTGGAAGGCTGAGGCTTAACCCACTGAACCACCCAGGCACCCCCGTTCCGAGAGCTCTATGAATTACCATTCTCCATGGAGCTGAAAGTCCTAAAAGAATGTGAATTAGTCTTGAAGAATACACTGAAGAATGAAATGTAAAAGTATTTTAAGTATTAAGATAAAAAGAAATTAACTTTTGAAAGAAATTTTTATCTAGAAATATATATGTATGTCCAGTTATATATATACATATGTTATATATATATATATACACACACACAACAAGCTTTTGTATAACTCAACAAAAATAACACTTATCGAATACCCTCATACATAAAATTCTGTACCCTCTGCAAAGGCTGGCATATACTGAGGGAAGCTATATTCTAACTGGATACTATGCCACAGTTTCCCACATCTAACATATGCAGATTCAGGGGTTTCCTGTGAAAATATCCTAGAAGTGTATCTAGAGTGGCAACTGTTCATTGCCAACTAAAGGGCTTACTCAACTCCGGATCACACCAACAGGGACCCTTGAGATGCTTGGTTTGGTCCAGAACATTCAGAAGAGATTTAATCAGCTTTGGAACAGGGCCTAGAAGTTCATAAAAGGAAAGTTCTCCATGTACCTGCAGTACCTGCCTAGGACATATCAAAACAAATTGCTGGTCACTACAATGGACCTGTTTTACCAATTACACACAGATCTACAAATTCATTCCATCCTACCGAAAATGCTAGTTTTCAACTCTACATTGGAATACATTCCTGCTCTTCCCAGTACTAAAAAAAAACAGGCTTTTCTTCCTTGACAAGCTCTTTACTAAGTTTCCTTGCCTGGCAAATGAATAAACTCAATTTTGTTTTATTTGCTTTGGTTTTCATTACCCTATGGTCTTTGTTTGATTCTTTAACACACTGACATTTCAAGGATACTCTTTCCCCTTTCCTCCACCAAAAGCAAATCAGAACTGGCTGGGAGCTTGTGCTGTGACCAATGTTCTGCCCTAGCAATCAGGAAGTAATACAGGCTGGGGAAGCTCACAGATCTGACTGATGGTGGTATCATGCCGCTGGTGCACCTGAAAATCTGCCAGACAATTAGAATCACCACTTCAGCAAAAACAGCATTCTCTAAGTACTGAATGGTGATGCTGACAAGTAAGATGTTAGGAGGCAGAACATAACTGGTTTTTAAAGACAAATTTCCTTTTTTCTTCTTCCTGCTTATCACATATATAGTCCAACTGTCAGAGATGAGAGAAAATCAATTATTAAGTAACAATTGTTTGTCCCTCAAAGACAGGCATCCCCCTATATTATAAACGGCAGATCAATAGGTGTTTTGCTGGAAACTCTGGAACACCACATTCACCAACACAAGACTATGTGCCTTCAATCACATAATCTTCTGTGAGGAACTTATTCCTTAGGTCATTTCAGAGTGAAAGATATTTGCCAAATAAGAAGACTTCTATTTAGACAATACAAATTAATAATAGGATTTGTCTTACTAAGTCAGACACATCTCTAGGACATCCCAAGCATTCCTCTCCCCATTCACAGAGAATATTCCAGAGGTTCTATGAAACACAAACCCACAGCAAAATGATACTGTGGATTTTTAAATTAAGGAAATAACATGATGAAAATCGTGTTTAAAGGTTAATAAACATGATAAGATAATGTGGGACTGCAGTTGGGCGATAATGAAAGCAAAGAGAACACCTCAACACAAGATAATAATTGGTCTATACAGAATAAGGCAATGCTTGTTGCAATAGTAAAGAAGAGCTAAACCTGACATTGCCAACAAATTTCACCTTTTTCTATCACAAATTCAGCTCATCCTGAGAGTAAAACGAATGCAGGTAATCATTTTCTTAATTTGCCTTATGGAACAAAGGGGACCTGAGTTCAGTCGTGAGGTCCTAAGGTCTTCATTTTTCACCCAGGCTACAGAGTGCCTGAAATCCAACCACCAGGAAATCATCGTATTCAATCAAAACACCATACCATCCTGACATTTTCTGCCAAAATACCCTAGAAAAAATAATTTCCAAAGTACCTATTTAGGCACCATTGCTGTTTTGAGGCCAGTCAGTATCCTTGCCTGCCTTCATATGCCTCCACCTCCATCCTCTACCCCACCTTGATAAAAAGGGCCTGGGCAAAAACAAAGGTCCAAGAACCTAATTTTCTCTGACTTGGAAGTGAGGTTAAAAGAGATTAGATGCTTTGCCAAAATTAGTAAAGAAATTAGAATCAGAACCCAAAATTTTAAACTCTTAATCTCGGAGCTTTAAGATAACCTTTGTATTTTCTCTACTTTGGGATACAATGGGAAAAAAATTATTCCTAACATAATAAGAAAATTCAAAGATGTTTCAAACTAGACTCCATCTTCCTCTTTTTCTTTTATGTTAATCGGGCAAGAAAGGTAATAGACACAGCTAATAAATGAAGAGGATACCAATCCAAGCTTCCTTCAGGGACTCCCTGCCATCATTAGAACAAAGTTCTTACTCTATAGCCTGGTAAATAATGCATTTAATATTTAAAACCCAACAATCCTTCCCAATCCGATCCTTCACATCACCACTTTCCACCTCCTCATTCATTAACTTTTCCTACTGAATACCTAGAGATAACCAGTGTTTAACATGCTCTCATATGTCCATGCTACAGCTCAATGCATTTTTTTTTTTAAATAAGAGCTCTCTTCCCTTGTCCGCATGGCTATGTTGAGCTCACATTCTTCTCTTAGAAATAATCTCCTGACATCCTCCCTCTTGGACCCTGAAACACATTCCTTCCTAACCCACACCAAGTCTGAATTAGGCCCCCTATATTTCCCCCTCTCTATGGTATAAGAGAGGGTATTAGCAATTTCCAAACAAGTGAATGCCTGCCACATTATCGGTGCTAAAATAATCATTAGTTCTCAGCTCTGTGTTCTCTCTATAGGATAGTATTCAGTCTACTCCATTAGGGAGATAAATAGCTGGGGGGCTTTCCTCCTATTTTGATTTGTTGTCTTACAATCCTCAGTATTCTTCCTATTAACATAACAGTTTTAAGTACATTTAGAATGGGGCTACTAACTTCTTGAAAGGGAATCCAAACAAGATTAAATATAAATGGAAGTTTTTCCATATAGGGCTCAATAGTTCAATCTGACCCCAAAAAATGAATTTTTATGAATAGTCATAATGCTTTTCTTAAAATAAAGGAAAAATAACTTCACTTAAAATGTTCATTGTATCTATTTGGAAAATGTATTCATAGAACAGCTTATGAATGATTGAAAAGTTGAAATACGAAATCACTTTATTTCATTATTTTAAATAGAGAAGGACAGCCACATCATAATAGGAAATATCTTCCTTGAAAAGAAATGTCAGTTAAAATTTGCAACATTTGATTCCACATTCTCATGGTTTTTGTTTTCTTTTTGGTAAGATTTTATTTATTTATTTGACAGAGAGAGACACAGCGAGAGAGGGAACTCAAGCAGGGGGAGTGGGAGAGGGAGAAGCAGGCTTCCCGGAGAGCAGGTAGCCCAATGTGGGGCTGGGGCTCCATCCCAGGACCCTGGGATCATGACCTGAGCCCTGGGCCGAAGGCAGACACTTATTTAATGACTGAGCCACCCAGGCACCCCTCTCTTTGTCTTTTTAAGTGGGATAAGCGTTAAAAGACACATCAAAATCTGATAATCACACTTTTCAGAACCCTATTCAAAATTTTCCTCCCAGTGATTCATACTGGGGGCTGTATGGCATCCTGATGCCATTAATGTAAAAGAAACATAAAGGAAGCTTTGAGCAAAACATCATCCAGTTAGAGCCCCAAACTGGTCACAAATCCCAGATCTGTTGCAACCCCAATACACATGTTTTTAATAACCCTAAGTTGAGGGATTTTACCAAATGAAAGGTTTAATAAGAGCACAAAAATGTGACCTAAAATAAAATACTCATGGTATTAATAACTTTGGCCAATCTATTTAACCTTTTCTATTTCTTAAGCTCTAAAATGTAGCTGTAAAGTTACTATTTTAAAATGTTTTCTAAGCCACTTGGTACACCTTATGTCAGTTATTCCTGCTCTAAAACAGAAGCACTCACTGAGGGGAAACATACTTAGAATTAAACACTATATAATATAGACTGCGAATAAAAACATTAATCAACTTGAATCAGAAGGTTAAATTCTAACAAAATGTTTCACAATCGCACCTCAATACAAATATGGAATGTAGAAAATAAATAAGGTATTCTAAAGATCAGAGTGAAGGAAATCATAGTCTAACTGGAATTGAAATTCTGTAGAGGAAAAAAAAATACAAGCTTCAAAAGAGTATTTTATTTTTGCCCTTTACCTTCACTCTCCCCCTGTTGCCTGCTGCCTATTTTAGATGTTATCATGCAGAGGAAATAGCAACAATGCTACTTTCCTTCCAAATGCAATCAGGTTTTGGCAAACTTAAGGCAGCATATCAGTTAAAAATAGAAACTCAACCCAAAATGTGATCTGGCAAATAACTATTTAAATACTGAGTAGCAGTTCCTTTCTTAAACAGTACTGAATTTTCCATTTATCGTTTTTAAATGTATAAGGAAAATTAAAATATGCATATGTAGCTGAACAAATAATAGCTTCTAAATTAATAATACATCATGAGGGACTCTGGTAAGCATTCACTATGAGCAAAATCATGCCATTTTGAAAAGAGAACTCCTTGTGAGAGTGGTTCTTAGTATTCCTTGATATTTCAAACCACTGCTTTTATTTTTATATAAATACTATTATGACTCCTCTGTTAGAAGCCAATTTTGCCAGAGCTTAAACAGCTGTTTTCATCACATGAGTGTCTTCTTCACTGGAACCTCCACCACTGGTCACTTCTTCACTGGAGCCTCACCATCAAGAGTCTCAAACTAGGTCTACATAAATCAAGTTTTACTGAAACACAGTCATGCCCACAGAGGTACATTTCTATGGGTTTGTAGTCTACACTGGCAGAGCTGAATAGCTGTGACAGAGATCATATGGCTCACAAAACCTAAAATATTTACTATTTGGCCCTTTACAGACAAAAATTACCAAAACCAAGACTTTTTCTAAATAAAATGGATAAAATTACTTCAATTATCTTCACTGTTCAGCTAACTACAAAATGAAGGAGACGGATGCTTACAAAACTTCTTGGAACTTCTTAAATGCAATTAACTTTTTAGAGTTATACTAATTGGAACCATGTATAAGATACTTTTCTGAAATAATGAACAAAGCAGAGTTGACTCAGCAACTCAGGTGAAGCTAAAACCTTCTGAAACTCAAAATGCAAAATGTTTACACCCAGCACCACCCTTATTCGTATTACTCAGCATTAAGTACGATAATGTCATAAGAAGGTTGAGTAATGACAGAGACCTATTTGTGTACCATTATTTACACGAAAGAATTTTCAAAAGAAAAAACAAAAGTAGCTATGGTACTTGAAAGGAATGTACTCTAAAGTTTTGTAAATGAGTAAAAATTGATGTTCCAATAATGTTGTCTCACTGTAAAGCCATTTTTAAATTTTCAAGTGAAAAATACAAGAGCTAAACTCCAGATTAAAATGTCATATACATAGATGTTCAGTTAAACATCTGGTGAATAAAGGGAGAATTTCGTATGTTACAATTTTCACTCTCCTCCATTAAGGAGGTAGACCTAGTAAAAAAGGAGTCTTTTATAATCCAAGGCTGATGTCAGAGAAAGTGGGAACTGAGTACTAATGCTGGGTCAGTCTGAACCAAAAAAAAAAATCAAATCACATTGTATGAAAACAATTCACCGAGAGCCCTGATGCCAGGAAGGCCCAGATATAAAAAAAGAGAAGTCAAATCACTTTATCCTGGTGATGGAAGGCATTCAAATGCTAGATGAGCCTTTGATCATCCAACACCAAGAGCCTCTGGAAGTCATTGCCCAGGGAATAATAAACAACATTTAGAATTTCCAAAGGCCTGGCCTTAGAGCAGTATACAATTGACCTTAGAACAATGAAGGGGTTGGGGTACTTACCCCCACCCCCATGCAGTCAAAAATCCAGGTATAACTTAACTCCCCAAAAACTTTACTAAAAACCTACTGTTAAACAGAAGACTTACCAATAACAAAGTCAATTAACCCATTATTTTGTACATTATGTGTATTATGTAGTGTATTCTGACAATAAGGTAAGCTAGAGAAAAAATGTTAAGAAATTCACAAGAGGGCACCTGGGTGGCTCAGTGGGTTAAGCCGCTGCCTTGGGCTCAGGTCATGATCTCAGGGTCCGGCATTGGGCTCTCTGCTCAGCAGGGAGCCTGCTTCCCTCTCTCTCTCTCTGCCTGCCTCTCCATCTACTTGTGATCTCTCTCTGTGTCAAATAAATAAATAAAATATTAAAAAAAAAGAAATTCACAAGAAAGAGAAAATGTATTTACATATATACTATCTAAACTATATATATAAAAAAAAAAACATATAAGTGGACCCGTGCAGTTCAAATCTGTCTTGTTCAAGGGTCAACTGTATATACATAAGGAAGGAACCTAGTTTCAGAATGAGTCAGAAAGATCTAGTTTGAATCATGACTCTAGCACCTACTTCATATGTGATGCAAGTTATTTAACCTCTATCCTCAAAGATGGTACTACTTTCACGGGATTATTATGAGGATTAAAGGAGGTATCAGAGGAAGACCTGATCCCTAGAATGTAAAAAATAATTAATAAATTCATAGTCGCAGCTGCACATATAAGGGATCACAGCCCAGGCATATATTCCTCAGCAAGCCTATTAGATAGGTGCTATTATTATAACTTGCTCAAGGTCACAAAAGGAGCAAGTGGCAGAGCCAGATGTGTGTGGATCCAGGTGGTATGGGCTCCAGTGTCCAGGCTCTTAACTACCTCATTTATTGCTGCTGTTATAAAATGAGCATCCCACATAACCCTAAGAATGACTCTGTATAAACAAAGTGTTTAAAGCCCTTCTTCATCAACATTTGAATTTTAATAGATTCCTAATTTGGAAACAATCCTGCTCTGTTGCTAAAATGCTGTTGGTGCATGAAACTAATAACAACACTACTGTCAAAATTCACTATCTGTTTTGGTCACTTAACTTCAGTCAGAGAAAAAAAAAAAAAATTCCCAAACTCCAGAACATGTAGGCTGGCTTTGAGAGAACAGAAAAGGCAATGGGACAAATACCCCTTCTCTAAGAAAACAGCCCAGAAGTGATTTGGAGGGCACCACAAAATCAGCAATTCAGAGTGGGGAGGGTCCTCAGTCTAATTCTCTTGATCTACAGATTGGAAACCAAAGCCAAGAGAGAAGAGTGCTTTTCCCTGCATCCCGCAGCTAATCAGTCGTCCATCATTTTCAGGAAGAGCTTTCCACTGCACCACTCTGTTTGATTCCTACTGAACTGCAAACTCAATGCCTCATTAATATAATTTAATTAATGTAATTAATGCACTTCCACTGCAAAGATATGTGTAGGTTGTTGCACAATAGAAATATGTCGGGGAGGGAATCTTTTACTAAAGATCTTTAAACGATCTATCTGAACAAAATATAGTCAACTTGTTAACTAAACAAATGTAGACATATAAATTTACTAATGCCCCTAATGTGCTTCTGAACCATTCCAATGTTCTCAACACAGAGTAAGTCTCAAACAGAAATTACCTCCTCCCTTTCAGTATTCCCCACAAGAAAACTGCCATTAAGGCCTGGCTACATTCCTGATAATCTTTTCTACAAAGACATTTGCTCCCTTAAATTAATAAATTATAAAATTCATTCTACCTATAAAAAATAAAAACACGCTTTTAAAATAGTGAAAGATCATACACTTTGTCATCCCCTCAGATAACTGGACGTTCACTGCCCAGGTATAAATATACATGTACATATACTTTAGCTCATTCCTGAAATAATTTTATAGGGTAGGAATTCCCTCATCGTGGGTTGCAAATAGTTGTCTTCAAATACATCTGGCCTTTTGTTTAAGGCAAAACAGATGAATTTGTTGTTCAAATTCAAAACAATCATACAAGGAAAGTGATTTTATTACTGTTAACAGCTGATGTTTCAACTCCTCTTCCCCAGCCCTCACTGATGCAAATGATCTCTTCTAGCAGAACTGAAACTTACTGTTCCAACAGGAGCCACCTCTCCAGTGACATACGCTGGCACCTGAACTAAACTGGTTAAATAACCAGAAAAGGCACTATCCAGGAAAATGTCTTTCAAAAATTACTTGGAAACAAAACAAAACAAACCCAAGAAACAATGATCTTTTCCTTTCTAGCAAAAAAGGAAAAACATTGAAGTAGTAGCAATGAAGAGAAACAGACAAACCGTACATTACAAATGAAGAACTATCAGATTTGGCAAAACTAGAGTTGATGAATTCCAAAGTGACCTCAGCATTTTGGTGCGTGGACAACTGTGCGGATGAGGACCAACCCGACCAACCCAGAAGTCTGAGAAAAGTGGGTTGATGGGGAAGGAAGGGAAGACATGTTTATCCTGTGGAAGCAAATGCTACCAAGTAGGTATACTTAGTATGTCTTCAGTATATGCAGCCAGCTTATAGGTAAATTTAAGATGCAAGATTTGATCCTCTTGTACGGGTTTAAACAAGTAAAATGTTAAATAAGGCAAGCTTCTTAGATAAACGCTATAGCCTCAGTGACAGATACGACGGGCTAACATGCAGCTAATGAAATTCACAGCACACCCCGACGTATATTCCAGATACCTCCTCAGGTGCAGTAAGGATTCAGTGTTTTTCTCCTGGCACCCTGCTTAAACAAATTCCAAATAAGTAAGTTTCACACTAGGATCTCATTTCTGGGAAGATATAATTTAATACTATGGTAACACCTCCAGAAAGCTTATCTGAATCTTCTCTACCTGAACCAAAGAATATCTGCAATTAGACTTCTCTGAACCATATCTACATTGAACCCCCACTTAGCTCATAGTCTTTAACACTTCATCTGGATCATTTTTTTCTTTAAATATGCATAACATTTCTACATCTACATTTTCCTTTCCACTAATACCATCTTCTACTCTCTTCCAGATATATTTTTAAGTTGAAATTTGAATCTCCAAGTTAAAATGTGACACTACAAAAAAAAAAGCCCTCCAACAGGGCAACTGCCTTCTATGAATTGGTTCAATACCAAAAGTGTTTGAATGATATTCTCAGCTTCTTTTTTTTTTTAAGATTTTATTTATTTATTTGACAGCGAGAGATCACAAGTAGGCAGAGAGAGAGGAAGGGAAGGAAGCAGGCTCCCTGCCGAGCAGAGAGCCCGATGCGGGACTCGATCCCAGGACCCTGAGATCATGACCTGAGCAGAAGGCAGCGGCTTAACCCACTGAGCCACCCAGGCGCCCCATATTCTCATCTTCTTATCTTTTGTAGTTGGCCCACATTTATCAATTCAACCTCTCCATGCCTTCTTTTCACCTATTTCCTTTCTTTTACCTAAGCTCTGAATGTAGCCAAATCATTTGTAAATTTCTTCAGGAAAAATTTTGACCCTAATTTGGGGATTCAACTTTCTAGTTTTGAAAGGAAAAAAGTCATAGAGTGAATTAACTCTCACTCTGTTCAGTGCCTAAGTTGCACAGCAAATTATTTAAACTTTCTGAGCCCCGGTTTTCTCAATTGTAAAAGGGAGAGATGGTACTGCCTATCATTGAGGGATGTTTTTCAAATTAAAGGAAAAGAAATGCAACAAATCTAGGTAGGGTGAGTGTTAAACTGGAGGTTATACATAAAAATTTGTATGTTATTATCAACATAATTATCTCATAGGCCATTACAGAATTTTGCTACCAAAAGCATTGAATGTACTTCCTAATTCTGGCCTCAATTCAAGGACAGAATGCAAATCACATTACTGCAATTTTGTTGCAGAAGCCACCAAGGGGAGTTTGTAATGAAAATCTGGGCTACAACATTTCGGCAGAAAGGAACTAGAATATAGGACCAGAAAAGCCAACTCTCGGGACCCCTGCATGCCCCTGACCGCAAAAGGAAGGTTACAGCACATTTCAAGCAGAGAGCTGCTATATTTCACTTAGTCTTCCAGTTCTGAGCAGCAATGAGGATTAGGGCAAATGTGTATTTCATTGCCAATTTGAAATATGGAACAATAATGACTACCATGCTAATCAGGACAAATATATTAACTTTACAACCAATATTTGAGACTTACTGCATGCCCAGTACTACACTAAGTGTTCTATTTTTATTAATCCTTACAACAATCCTACTAGGTAGACACATTTGGCAAAACTGGGATTCAAACCCAGGTAACAGTGAAAACTTCAAGTACCCAATAACATGTCAACAAGTTATGTGCTGAAAGTAAGATAAATACTTTGGCAGTCACAGCTATTGGGTATCTATGTGGGAAGTGGAGCATCATATTCACTCAACAGTATAAGAAAGCAGGAAAGAGGCTGAAGAAGAAAGGGTTATATCCCACAGCAGCAATTCTGGAGCTTTCAAATATTAAAAATCATGACACTGTCAAATTGAGCATGGCCTACTTTGGAGATAATTAGAGCTCTCCAGATCAAAGGTTCTCCACCTGTTTTCCACGTGGTGATGGATGAGGGCCTTAGAAGCTGATGCTGTGTGCCATCTAATGCTCACCACACCTCCGCAGGCCTCCATACACCTCCACACCCGCCTATGTGAAACTCCCAGAAGAGCAGCTGTACCTCTGTGCCTTCTCACACTTCTCAGGGAAGCACATTCGAATAAAAATGAATAAAAAGGCATGAACTGTTTTTCAGTATCAACTAAGGAAATATGAATATTTACTGAGCACTGATATTATGTACCAGGTACATAATATAGCCCTTTGCCTATATTAATCCTTAAACCACATTATGAATTAGGTACTATTTTATTCCCATTTTTACAGACAAGATATCTGAAACACAAAATAAGTAACTTGTTGCAGATCACACATAAGGGAAATGGCAATACCAAGATTCCAAAGAGGCAGTCTGGCTGTAGATCCTCAGCTCTTAAACACAACAATAAACTGCCTCTCAGCTTTCCTGGGGCTTGACCTAATGGATAGATGCCCCAGGGAATTCCAAGAACTCTCCCTATGATGCCAGAACCAAAAAGATAAGAAGTTTTGCCTCCACAGGATACACCCAAAAGGCTCCCTAGGACTGTGAGCGTTTACTCCTCCAACAAGACTTAGTTTAATGTCATAGGAACCTTGGATCCCAGCCTCACCGGCCCAGAAGATGACTTCATTTAAGGCCTCTCTCCTTATCCCTGGGTAAGCACTACAGTAGGAATCTTCTCAGTAACCCTAATAAATGATACTAGTTACATGGTTGTGAGGTGCTCCTGCCAAGCTTCATGGACTCACAAAGCTTCACAGTAAGAATAGGAACACAACCCTTTGCTCTGAAACAAGATCTGTGCATTAAAGATTCACTCAGTCTTCTAGGTAGGGTTGTCACATATCATTCATTAAACAGTATTTACTGCAAGTCTGCTATATGCCAGGCACTATTCTAAGGGCTGGAATACATTGATAAGTAAGAAGTCCTACAACCAAGGGCACCCGGGTGGCTCAGTGGATTAAGGCCTCTGCCTTCGGCTCAGGTCATGATCTCAGAGTTCTGGGATAAAGCCCCAAATCAGGCTCTCTGCTCAACAGTGAGACTGCTTCCCCCTCTCTCTCTACCTGCCTCTCTGCCAACTTGTGATCTATCAAATAAATAAATAAATATCTAAAAAAAAAAGTCCTACAACCATAGAGAATACATTCAGTGGGATGGAAATATGGGTCCATATAGACTTATAAAGGTCCAACCACAAATAAAAAAGAAACGACTATGGGAGAAGAGGTTTTTTTCAGCAGCAGGTGAAAGCTGAAGCAAGAGATGGTTCACAGTCTTCTGCTTTAACAGAGCAGCTCACTTTCAAGAAATTGAAAGAGAGAGGGAAGAACACTACACACATACTAAAAACAAGCTGTTCAGCTGTAGGTTCTCCAAAAAGTAATAATGCCAGAATATGAAGCATGATGAAGCATTAGAAATACTTCAAACTCCTAGCCAACAGATGGTCTCAATCTCAGAATGGCCAAATTAATGCCAAAGCACAAAGTTACAGTCCAACATATAAAAGTACCTATAATTGCACTTGCCATACACCGGTGACACTCTCTTATTCTTTCTGGACACTGAGATGCGAGGGTCAGGACTGCAGTTCATTCATTTCTGTACCTCCACCATTCAGCATCAGATCCATTACAAAGTAGGCACTCAGAAAATGCCTCCTAACTGAACTGAAAACAGCAAGCATCCTCAATATGGAAACAATAAATATAGGAACCACTGGTGAGAGACACCCCCAAAACTACTCATCACAGTTGTTAATTTTGAATGGTCTGACCAAACTTTCCTAAGAAACAAAGATAATAACTTAGATGTTACTCCACCTGGAAAAAAAGAGAGAGAGAGAAAGAGAGAAAGAAACACTACTTACACAAGAAAGTAAAGACAACAAGACAGCAAAACAACTCAAGCTTCTGGATAAATTATCAAAAATTTAAGTGCTCAGCGTTATAGATGTGTTAATACCAATGCAATTGAAGGCCAATCTCTGCAGCCTTAACTTGTAGGTTATTTTCAACTCATGGTCCAAAGACAGACATGCTTCATATAAAGGACCTCTCTGTACCATTCATTAATTCCTACATCTTCGTGTCTTCGTCACACTAGGCACAATGGGAGGTGCCTGAAATCTAACAACGAACAGGAAAACACAGGGTACCTACGCCCAGGGATTGTCTTTCTTTCTGGGTACAGTCACCAAAGATCTATGTAGCCTAAATATAAGCTGCTTTTATCCATCCTATCTCACTGAAGAAAAACTATAATCATTTGGTTCTTCCCACTGCAAGTGGGGTTCAGTGATACAACCACAGCACAGTTTCAACTGCATTAAATCATATGCCCAGAACAGTACAACACAATCCAGGCATTTTTAAAAAGTTGAAACAATCCAACTAACTAATTTTTACTTCCTCTTAAAGTTTTGATAAAAAATTTAATGTGTTCTGCCTACTCAGAAAACTTGAAGAAACCAAATGATCCTTACCATTTCCAGATTTAAAATGGTAAGCTTGTGCGATGCAAGCACAAGAGCACTGCTCTAAATTTTTTCAATGGACTAAACTAAAACTGAAAACAGTAGGCAAAGAAATACTATGCAGCAGTTAAAGAATGAGATACAACTACTGTACTGACATGAAAAGCTATATTCCATATTGGGTAGAGGACAGAATCCAGATCAATGCATGTAATGTGTTAAAAAAAAATACAGACACAAAATAAAACTACACATGCGTGGACACGGACACACACACACACACACACACACACACACAGAAAAAAAGATCTGGAAAGATATCAGGCTGACTGCAGTGGTTACTATTTATTTACCCCCGGGAGATAGAGAGAGAGAGATGCAGAAGGAATTTGGTTTCTTTTTCTATTTATTGCTATATTGTTTGATATCTCTTGAGATACTATTCATCTGTAACTTGTTTAATTAGGAACATTTTTAAAGAAACCATCTCTAAAACCAGATAAATATCCAATATTTACAATATGGTCCTTAATTCCAAACACTACAAGAAACAAATATCTTCCTTGAAAGGTCAGAATAACTGACATGGCACTTAGACCCAAAAAATGCTTATACAATAAATGCCAAGAACTTAGAAAATTTAACTTCTAAAACAAGTAGGTCAGAACAAAGAAATCGAAATATAACAAAGAACTTCTAAAACAAGTAGGTCAGAACAAAGAAATCAAAATATATATTCTAAGTCACTGGAACTAGGATAGATACTATGAAAAACTGCTTTCATACACACCCTGTAACTCATTTATTATAACTCATTTGTATATGAAACTGTTTTACATATTAGCAGCTCACAATATCCTCAAATTGCAAACTACTATCTCCAAAATAATCATCTTACAAACATGAGTAACTTTTTTTTCTTCCCTGAAGAAAAGTTTTGCTGTACACACCATTTCCTTTCCTCTAGAAGTTCAATTCGCTGGCAATTCAAGCAGTGTTTCAATTGCAGCACTAAACCTTAAAAATACCCAGCATTCTTGCTCTCTTAATATTTCCTGGAAATGATAGCCAAGGACCAGAAACTGTAATATCATGCAAGAGTTAATCTGCACGAGTCAAAATATAATTGTTAAGGATATGAAAAGTACTTATATAAGCAAAATCATGTCCCTTTTCTTGGGCTTTTTTTAAACACACACACACACACACACACACACACACAAATTGTAGCTTGTAACTAAATTCCTAAATCAGGAACAAAATAAATTAAAAATAAATAAATAAAACATACCTTTTTATTTTCCAAAGATTATTAGTTATTTGAATTTCATCAATCAGATACTGACAGGAAAAAAAAAACAAAAGATAATGCAGAGCATACTGTCAAATGCATGAGCAATAATTTGGTCCATATTAAAGTTGCCAGTTTTATTTTCCTAGGGAGCTTTTGCTGATACAGGTTGGAATATTTAAGGGCTTAATAATAAAAATTATTCAGAATTAGATTACTATAAGTTTTCATGAGATGAGCGTTGTCTTTAACCAATTATCATTAGTATTTTCTAAGCTAAGAATGAGCAGATGCAAGTACATGAACTACAGAATTAAAGAAAAAGAACAAGTTTTCAATCCTTTTTCCCTTGTGTCTAAGCACAACAGCAAACAATAAAATTCAGAATGGAATAGAAATAAGCAGAGGATTTGGATTTGGGGGCGGAGGCGGGTAATAGAATCACTTTTAAAAAAAATGCCTATTCAGGCTAGACGTCAGGGAGAAAGAGCAAAGAAGAAAGAAAAAAAAACCAAGTTAACCCTTCTCTGCCTTTAATTGAGGCCCATCATTTCATTCATTCAGTACATCACTCAGTTTACATTTGGCCAAATGGTCTACACTGTCACTGCACCAATCTTTTTCATTAATATGTACTATGTTTCATTTTTTATAAATTTATTTAAGTAATCTCTACACCCAACAGAGGGCTCAAACTCACAATCCTGAGATGAAGAGCCACACGCTCTTCCAACTGAACCAGCCAGGCACCCCTGTACTATATTTCTTGATTTTAACAATTTTAACATTTACTGTCATGGGTAGAAAAATGGGGAAGGGGGAAATCAAGCTTGATTTGCTTATCTTTCTGTCACTAAATATCCAAAGATACCCAAAGGTGTTGGAGGAAGGCAGAAGTGGGGAAATATAACTACTCCTGAAGTATAATATTTGGTTAATGGTGCCCTAGCACACAGACAACATCCAACTGCTTCCTGAAGTTCCTCATTCCCAGGAAACAATGAGGCATACTGTCACGCTGCGCAGGCTGTTTTACATGAGGCTGCTTACTTCATTCATGAGATAAAGAGAAGCCACTTTATCAAAAAATATGCCCTAAAAAATGGGAAATATCCAAATTTTCAATTGCTACAGATGACTCAGTGAGTGGGCAGGTACAGAAACTCATAGCTGGTGCTAAAAAAGCTCATGTTTTGATGAGGATCACTTTGAAATGCTGTTCTGGGTGCACATTACTGGTTCTCGCATTATAATTTTGTTTTACTTCCACACTAAGCATTTATGAAGCGCTGGATCCTTTCTGGAGGAAAAAGATGGAGTTTCTCCCACCATTATATAAACAAGAAAGCCATTCTTACTAGGGGCATTTTCTGATTAACAGACAACAGTGTGGTAATTAAAATATTGCTACTTTGCCTCTACAGTTTTGACATCCAGGAAGTACATATTAGTGTCTCAGGCTGATTTTAAGCTGATAAAGATGGATTACAGTGAAAACAGTCCTAGCTCATATTAACAACAAAAAAATTAACTCTTTATGCTAAACAGGTCAAGATAAATTTAAGTGCTGGGGACACCTGAGTGGCTCCGTCATTACGCGTCTGCCTTCGGCTCAGGTCAAGATCCCAGGGTCCTGGGATTGAGCCCCACATCGGACTCCCTGCTCCGCAGAAGCCTGCTCTCCTTCTCCCACTCCCTCTCCTTGTGTTCCCTTTCTCACTGTCTCGCTGTTAAATAAATAAAATCTTTATTAAAAAAAAATATTTAAGTGCTAGACATCTTTTAAAACAAGATAATTATAACATATTTTAGAGATATACATATTTATAGACAAGATCTGGTGAATAAAATAATAATGTTAAGTAAAAACACAATCACAACGTGCAGTCCTATTTACTGAGTTTATGGGGAAATATTAACTATTACATTTCTCATATTCCTGTCAAGAAATTAAAGAAGAAGAAAAAGTACAAACCAAATAAACAAAATAACTTCCACTTGCAGCACTCTCAGTTTAGAAAGCTCTTTTACATATATTCAGACTTTGAATACAATATTTATTGGGTGCCAGTCTGTCAAATCCTATACTAAGTCCTGGGGACATAAAGATGAATAAGACATGTACCTTTATTCTCCATTCATCCAATTTGATAATTTGGGATTTGATAATCATCTGATAATCAAAATCATATTAAGAAAAAAGGGCAGGATTATCTCCATCCTACAGAACAAAATAAAGCTTAGAGATACTAGAGAATTTTTCACATGATCAAAAGCTAAATTAAAAGCAAAACTTGGGGGCTCCTGGGTGGCTCAGTGGGTTAAAGCCTCTGCCTTTGGCTCAGGTCATGGTCCCAGGGTCCTGGGATCGAGCCCCGCATCAGGCTCTCTGCTCCACGGAGAACCTGCTTCCTCCTCTCTCTCCACCTGCCTCTCTGCATACTTGTAATCTCTGTCTGTCAAATAAATAAATAAAATCCTAAAAAAAAAAGTAAAAGCAAAGCATGTTCTTTATTCTTCTACTGTATATTATATATTCACTAACCTTAGGGATCATTCTTATCATGCCACAAATTCATTTTAAAAAGATTGATTTTAATTGCTACTGTTTCTTCAGAGTAACAATGAGGATTATGATAAATGTGTGTGCATGTGTGTATATAATATACATATTTTGTATACGCATATGTAACACGTACATGTGCATACATGTTTGTTACTCACTTCATAAAAGCACTCTCTACCAGGAAGGATACATTTGTCCTCAGGTCTTAAACCACGAAGTATACTTGCAAACTCTTAGTTATCCTAAATCCTTGGAATATGGAATTAATCTTATTGACTATTTTATGAATAGCCACAGGTAAGTATATACAGTAAACCTTTACGTGATTACAAATTTAACATTATTCTGTAACATGAAGGTCCATAAATACAGGAATATGTCATATTGAGGCAAAGTTTTAAGATCTCATAAGACACCAGAATGAATGCTCAGCATCCTCAGTTTTCTTCTCATACTAACCCACTCCAAAGTACTTGAAAAGTCCTATTTTTTTGTATTTTATGGGAGAAATTATATGCTCCAGGACTGTGCTAATATTAGTCACATGTGACTCCTGAGCACTCAAAATGTGGCTAGTTTGCATTGAGAGGTACTGTAAGTAGAAAATACACAACAGATTTTGAAGACTTAGCAGAAAAAAACTGTAAAACATCTCAATTTATTATACTGAGTATATGTTACGATGGTATTTTAGTTATACTAAATAAAATGTATCATTAAAATTAATTTCACCTGCTTCTTTGTACTCTTAAAAATGTGGCTACAAGAGGGAACCTGGGTGGCTCAGTGGGTTAAGCTGCTGCCTTTGGCTCAGGTCCTGATCTCAGGATCCTGGGATAGAGGGCTCTCTAGTCAGCAGGGAGCCTGCTTCCCTCTCTCTCTCTCTGTCTCTCTGCCTGCCTCTCTGCCTACTTGTGATCTCTCTCTGTCAAATAAATAAAATCTTTAAAAAAATTTAAAAAAAAAAAAGTGGCTACTAGAAAATCTGAAATTTCATTTGTGGCATGAATTATTATTTATCAAACAGCACCAGTCCTTAATAGATATGCCTAAGAGATTTGAGATATATTCTTTGAGACTATCAAGGGCCTATTCTGCTATCATATCCTCTTTTATTGTCAGTTTTCTATCAGAAAGTGAGCATGGGGTGGTGAAGAAGTGAAGTTTTTTTAATGACATAGGAAAATGTCCATAATCTATTATCAGAAAAAAATCAGGTTATGAAATTATTAAAAAGTGGAGCTGCTTCAAACATGCATTAAATTATTCAAATTTAGCTTAACAATACGAAAAACAGAAAACTATCAATTCCTGTAAAAGCAAAGTATCTCCTATAAGTGAGCATGTGTCTGTCTCCTCGGCCAGTCTCAGCTCCTACATGTCTCTCACAGTATGACCGGCTTTCTGCTGCTGTATCTCTACCATACACAGTATGATGTCAATAAGGCATTCTGAAACATATATATACATGCAGAAAAATGGGGGAAAGGCACCAAACTATCAGTACTGGTTATCTCTTGATGGTAGGATAGCAGATTTTCTCCTTTTTACTTATTTTCTACAATAAAAGTTAACTTTTTCCCTATCATAAAAGCTTATAATTTTTAAAGATGTGTAGTTTGGGCACCTGGGTGGCTCAGTGGGTTAAGCCTCTGCCTTTGGCTCAAGTCATGATCTCAGGGTCCTGGGATCAAGTCCTGAATCAGGCTCTCTGCTCAGCAGGGAGCCTGCTTCCCCTTCTCTCTCTGCCTGCCTCTCTGCCTACTTGTGATCTCTCTCTGTGTGTCAGATAAATAAATAAAATATTTTTTAAAAATAAAAATAAAAAAATAAAGATGTGTAGTTTGATAGGTAATAAAGACTTGAAGCTAAAAGGACAGAGCATTAGAAGGAAGTCATTCCATACAGTACTCAGTCTCCTAGTCAGAATGCCAGTCCATGAATGCCAGTCCAGACCACACAGTCCTATAAAGGATAAGAGAATTTTCACGCAGCTACAAAGTCCTATATGTGCCTTTTACAAAACAATACAAAACACAACTTTTCTCAATGACAAGATTTTTTGTTAGACTTTTGGAATATAAAACTGACAATAAAACAACAAGTTGCGTTTATAATAGAATTCAAATTTTATTTGCATATGTTTAATAAAAATATTCATGTGAAGTAAAATCTAAGTTAATACTAAAAGTTCAGCTCCCTAAATTAGAAACTACTGTATTTATAAGTTATTCTATGCTACTGATGGTGCAATTTGTATATTCTTTGATGTTGTCATTCCACAAGTTACATTTGTATATTAAGAAACAAAGCAGGGATGCCTGGGTGATTCCGTGGGTTAAGCCTCTGCCTTTGGCTCAGGTCATGATCCCAGGGTCCTCTTGGTGGGAGCCTGCTTCTCCTTCTGCCTGCTGCTCCCCTTGCTTGTGTGCTTGAGCACTCTCGCTCTCTGACAAATAAATAGATAAAATCTTTAAAAAGAAACAAAGTAAACTTGTTCTTAGGCTGCATAGAAGAAAAAAGGTTATTAAACCACAGGATTCTCTTCTGGACATCTCATCACTCTTATACTTATTTCCTCACTGATTTTGGAAAACAATAACCTCTTTTAACTTCAGGACAAACAGCTGAATTAAGATCTGTCAGTCTACCTGAAATATTTAGTTGTAAGGTTCAACATTGTGAATACAGCCAGTCCTTAATAGGCAAATGCTGAAAAATAGTCTAGGGATATTATTGCTAAAAGAATTTTCAAGTCAAGGAGAGAACTGGCATCAGGAAAATACTTTTTTTCTTGCTTCTCCGATGCCTTAAATCTTCTTTCACACCAACTCCCACAATTACTCCTACTTCATACCCAAATAAAATCTATAAAAACAGTTGCACACCTGGGAAGAAGACAGTTTCTCGGCCTTTGAAATATTCAATTGACTATTACAAGATATTGAAATGCTGTACCATGGCATCTCCCCTTGTAGTAATGAAAGTAACTGAATCTACTTTGAAAATTATGAGAGGGTGAGGGGTTAGATCCTAACTTTAAACAATGAAAAATGCTCCTGTCATACAAAGAATTTATTAGAAAAATAGTGTTCCTGCTTCTCTACCATCAGTGGAACGAAAGCAGCTCAGGAAGGTAGAGATAGGAGAGTTAGAGGAAAACTTGCGGATTAACCTATAGATATACTGGAAAGCTAAAATCTTTCATTAATTTTTAAGTGTAATTTTTCTATCCTTTATTTATCAGCAAATACAAGATATTTCCTATACCCCAAGCATTATTTTAAGCACTTTGTACATATTAGCTCATTAGAAGCCCTCTGACTTAGGTACTATCATTATCCCCATTTCACAGATGAGAACACTAAGGCATAGAGAAATAAAATAACTTTCCCAAGATCACACAGCTAATAAGTGGCAGAGATGAGATTCAGTCCCATTTAATCTAGGTCTAGAATCTATGTTCTTAATCCATAACGCAATGTTGAATGCTCAAAAAGTAATATGCTCTTGAAAGCCCATTTCTGGCTTATAGTTAAATATTTAACAAAAATCTGATAAACAAATTAAGAGGAAAAATACGGAGACAGCAAAAAGTAGAGAACCAATTATTCTTAGTTCCAACACATCACTATGAATATATTAGTATACTTCCCATTAGTCTTTTTCTCTTTTTCACATGGGGCTTCCCCCCCTTGATTATCATGCAGCATACATGATTTTCTAGAAAATGAAAAACTTTAAGATACTAGCATCTCAGCATTTTTAGAGTAATGGTTCAAATTAAGTGAATAGTTATATTGAAACATTTATGTGTTTGCTATCCATACTTCACCTGACAACCTCATAAAGTAGAAATATTCATTTTACAAACGAGGAAAGTGAAGAATAGTCAAAAAACAAAATGTCAAACATCTGGTATGTAGTTGCACCGGATTCAAATTCTAGCAGTTTGACTCCTAAGCTAGAAGAACTCTACTACTAGAGGGTAGGATTATGGGCCACCTGAAAAACAGTGATGACATTTTTACAGTAGTAGTGTTTGTCTGGATTAGTCTAAAATGAGGATGTTACCATACAGATTTATTTTACTTTGCCCTAATTCTGACTTAGACAACTAAAGTTTTAGTATCCTAACTTTTCTGGATCAAGCTAACTCTTCATGTCTTACTTTATGTCTTACTTCATGTCTTCAAGGATCTTAGGTACTTCCTTCACCCAAAATCATTGTGAGTATTGTTATGTGCTAGGGACCCTGCTAACAAGACAAGTGCAAGAGTCTCAGCATATGCTCAGCATATGCTCAAGTTTCCCACAACAAATAAATACAACACAACCATGTCCATAAGTGGACGACAGCTTTGCCAACCAGTTTGGTGGAATAACTGAAAATGGAATCCTGCAATTCTCTGCCCCCTATCCTATAAAACAGATAAATCCCTTATTTTCGTTATAATTCTTTAAGAGGGACTGAGAAGGGGCGCCTGGGTGGCTCAGTGGCTTAAGGCCTCTGCTTTCAGCTCAGGTCATGATCTCAGGGTCCTGGGATCGAGCCCCGCATCGGGCTCTCTGCTCAGTGGAGAGCCTGCTTCCCTCTCTCTCTGTCTGCCTCTCTACCTACTTGTGATCTCTGTCTGTCAAATAAATAAATAAAATCTTTAAAAAAAAAAAAAGAGGGACTGAGAAATAATTATTCTATAGGTACTCCTTATCTGTCTCATAGGATACCTGTACTACCTCTTCTTAGCAGGCAATGAAAGCCTATCCATTTTTAGTATAAAGGAGATAAAATTAAAATATCTTACTAAAACCTCAGTTTACTAGGTTACAAGTTTAAATTACTTTAAAGTTCTATAAATGTATTTTAATACATACTTTAATACCAAATGATAAATGGGAATGTCAAAGATCATTTAAGAAGCAGTCAAAAAATAAGCATGTTCACAGAAGAAGGGAAGCCCACTGCTGCTTTATTTTACATGAAAACACTTTATCTTAAGCAGTCCTGAGTTGAATCCCACTGATTATGAAAAGATGGCAAAGGGCAAAAGTTAAAAAGTGAGTTGCAGCAGAAACCCTCCTAACCAGTTCATTGAGTGGCTCAATTGACAGCCAACAACCATAGGTACAATTACCAACCCAAAACTTTATAATGGCAGGGCACTAAGAGCAGAAGCCACCTAAGAAACCAAGGTCAACACATGGAGGAGCTTCTGCTTGTCAATAATTACTAGTTGTGGGCATGAAGCCCTGGCAAGTTCCCTGACGGACACAGGCTTGCGTTAATGTCGACCTGCAACACTTTCTGTTCCCTTCTTTTGTCCATGTCCTCTGACTTCTCCAGGATGTCATATCTGTACTATTATCCAGGACTTGCCTTCCACTGCTACTCTTTTTAAGTCTGTAATTTGTCTCATCCTAGATTGTAAGTTTATGGAGGAAGGAAGCAAGGTTAACCCCCAAAACAGCTCAATGCCTTGAAAATAACAAGCATTTATTAATGATGGATATGGAATCCACCCTGTAACTATACCCCCATCCTTAACATTCTGCAGAACTACTCGTCCTCATCTCTCTGACTGTTTTGTTCCAGGGGTCAGTCCTTGAACCTCTTCTCTATCAACATTCACTCTTCAGGCATTGATCTCATCTATATGGACAACTCGCATGTATCCAACCTAGACCACTCTCCTCTGAACTCCACATTCATTTGTTCAGCTGCTGACTTGATAATCCTATTAGCATATCTATTAGACATCTCAAACACTTAGCCAGTCTGGGAAAGAATTCCTGAACTCTTCCCAGAAATCTGCTCTGCCCACAGTCTTCACATCTCCATCCTTCTGGTTCTCAAGCCAAAAACCTTGGAGTCATCCTTGACCACTCTCTTTTCACATTCTATATCCAATCTATTAGCAAAGATAGTTGGATCCAAACATATCCAACTGGAGTCACATAAGTATAAATGCAGGCCTACTTTTATACACAGAAACAAACGCAGGTATGTGTGGATACATAGATTAGTATACATACGTATATTTCCTACCTCTCTGTCCACTGAATGTGCCCAGAAGCAGTGACATCAAGTAGCAACAAGCACACCTAGCATCCAGAGCTTGGCCTCAGAATACCATTCTCTGATAAAAGGAGCCACAGCTTCTTGAAAAAAAATGAGCCTAGGGCTATTGCAGGAAAAATACACAATGAGCCTGAAGCATCTAGTAGTACCAGAGAATAGAGACGTGTACATGTATACACACAAACGAAAGGTGTATGGCATAGGACAGAGTCAACCTAAAAGAGATCCCAATGACAAAAGTTGGATAATTTGGTCAATAAAATAAATAATGCTAGCACTGAACTATAACCCTAAGATTAAAATAAATATCCATGAACTGGCATTGATATAAATGATTAAGCACATAGACAGAAAAACAGACGAGAAAGAACAAGTCTTCCTTACAAAAGAATTCCAATTAATAAATACAGAAAAAATTAGCAAAATAAAGAGGTACTTTTAGAACACAATAGCAATAATTATTATCAGTATGATCTACTGATGAATGCTAAAATTAGTGAGCAGAAACAGGATACTGGCAAAGCCTCAAAAAATCCCCCCCCCAATATTTACCAATTATTCTAGTGGTTTTAATATATGTCAAAATTCACTGATTCTCCTCCTCCAGGAAGTAGATGTTTAATTCTTCCCCCGCTTGAGTGTAGGCTGGACTTAGCAACCTGCTTCTACTGAAGAGAGTAAGGAAAGGGAAAAATAACTTTCCAGTGGAGAAATTTACCAGAAAACACCTTAACAGAGTGATCACCAGCGATAAGTCATGTTGGTAACATTTATCTCCTATAAGGTATCTCCTATAAGAAGGGTGTTTCACTGCTATGGTATTCTTCCCCCCAAAATCCCTAACCCCATTCTAATGAGAAAACATCAGACAAACCCAAACTGAGGAACATCCTACAAAATACCTAACTAGTATTCTTTAAAAGTATCAAGGTCATAAGAGATAAGACCAAGAAGAGATAAAGCAGAAAAAAGAAAAGACCAAGAAGAGATAAAGGAGACCTGAAAACTAAAAGCAATGTAATATCTTGGTATAAATAATGGAATGGAGAAAAGATACTAGTGGAAAAACTGGTAAAATACAAATAAAACCAGGAGTTCCACTGAAGTATTATACAAATGTTAATTTCTTACTTGAAAAATGTTATATAAGATGTTAACTTAGGGGAAACACAGTGAAGGAGATATGGTAGTGGTTCTTATTAGGAGCAGTTTTGCCCCATAAGGGACATTGGGCAATGTCTGGAAACATTTTTGTTTGTTAGAACTGCAAATATGGTACTTGCATCTAGTGGATAAAGGACAGGGATGCTGGATAACATCCTACTGTACAGGGAAAACCCCACCACAAAGGATTGTCTATTACAAAATGCCAATAATGGGAAGATTAAGAAACATAGCATAAGAATACTCTCGGTACTATCTGTGCAACTCTTTTGTAAATCTAACAGATCCAATTACTTCTCAATTCCTGATCCAAGACTATCTCTCAACTGATTTTTTTTAGGAGAGTCTCCTAACAGGTCTTCTTGATTTTACTCTGTGCCTCCTTAGACTACTTTCAACACAATGGCTCAGAGTGAAGTTTTTTAAAGCATAAATCCAATCATGTCACTCCTTTGCTCAAAACCCTGTAATAGTTTCCATTGCACAAAGTAAACATCCAAGTGCTTACAATGTGGCCTACAGGTTCTAGGAGATCTAGACCCAGTTATCTCTCTGACCTTACCACCTTCTCTGCTGTTCAGCCCAGTACAGGTACACTGGCCAAGCATGTCTCTGATTCAGGACCAATGTAAAATGTTGCTTCTACCTCGTATGCCCCTAACTTCTTTGAAGTTTTTGCTCACTTCTCCCCAAGTCCTTCCCAGACACCCTCTTTAAAAGTGCACAGACTCGGGGCGCCTGGGTGGCTCAGTGGGTTAAGCCGCTGCTTTCAGCTCGGGTCATGATCTCAGGGTCCTGGGATCGAGTCCTGTATCGGGCTCTCTGCTCAGTGGGGAGCCTGCTTCCCTCTCTCTCTCTCTCTCTGCCTGCCTCTCCATCTGCTTGTGATATCTCTAGGTCAAATAAATAAATAAAATCTTAAAAAAAAAAAAAAGTGCACAGACTCTGTAGCATTCCTGTCCCGCTTGCTTGCTTGCTTGATTTTTCTCTACAGCACTTATCTATCACCTTCTAACATAACAATAACTCTCACTTATTTTGTTTAATGTCTGTCTTATTCTCCCTAGAATGTAAGATTCATGAGGGCAAGGATTTTGTGTTTGGTTTGCTACTGCAATCAGTACACCTAGAAACCATTTGTTAAATGAATGACACACCTCTGAAATCCTAAATTAAACATGCCAGTATCTTTCAACGACTTCTCATCACTATGACATTTTCTGTCTTATCGCCTTAAGAATATGATTTGGGGGGTGCCTGGCTGGCTCAGTTGATGGATCATTTGACACTTGATCTTGGGGTTGTGACTTCAAGCCCTACACTGGGCCTAGAGTTTACTTAAAAAAATGAAAACTCTTTTAAAAAGAAGAATATGATTTGGAGAAAAAAAATAAGCTTTGGATCATGGTTTCATCACTTGATAATGTATATCTCTGGACCGATTGGTTAATCTCTCTAATCCTGTTTCTTCATCTGATGGAGAATGGCAAAGGAAAAACTATAAGGTTAATAACACTTACACTGTAGAGTTAGTGTTAGAATTAGAAATAAGGTGGTAAAGTGTCTAGCATGTAGTAGGTACTCCATAAATAAAAGCTAACATCATTGCTCCCTCCTCACTAGCTCTTCAGCATCACAGTGACACCTATCTAGCTTTCATGCCCTTCCTTTTCTCCTAACTGAATCATCCTTCCCAGGCTTCATGTTCCTGACCCAGCCTGGACTCCACAGTTCTTTGATTCAGTCACAATCTTCAATATCTTTTTTCAGTTCTCTATAGAAAACAATGTATTAGCCCTGAATTAGCTAAGCTTCTGTTGTTCACTATTAACCCCCTAAATGCATTACAATGTAGCTAGCTGCACTAGCAAAGGTTACAAATGACATTTTAATCACCACTTCTCAGAAATTTTCTTTAGTCCTTATCTTCTTTGGCCTTTTCATGGCAGGATACAGTGTTGACCACTCCTAGTCCTTGAAATACTCTCTCCTCCCTCAGCTTCTGAGACAAATCTCTCATAGTTTCCTTTTTTCATCTTTGGTCTGTCTGGTACAGATGGTTGGCTTCTCTTCACTTGCCCCATACAGCAGCTCCCAAGAGAAATGTGAAATCATCCTAAATTTTCAACTTTACTGAACTCCAAAACCTGATTATTTACCCTGTATTGTTGATAATACTCGATCTCTTACACATCCACCCTGCCCCTTTTTATCCCTCATCCTTTCTCACCAGGAATGGCCTCCTAACCTGACATGCTTCTAGTTTTGCCCTTCTCTAATCCAGCATTCCCTTCACTGTCAACAGGATAGGTCTAAGACACAAACCTGATTCCATCACAGCATTTTTCCTCCACTCAATCCTTACAGCCTTCAGGATAAAGTCAAAGCTCCTTAACTTGGCTGACAAGGCATTCAGTGATTTGGCCTCTTGCCACTTCACTAGCCCCTGTTTGAAAACTGTGCTATCCACCTGTAGCTTCTGATTACTTGAATGTGTATTGTCTAAATTAAGATGTGCTTTAAATTTAAAATACATACCAGACTCTGAAGACTTAGTATGAAAAGGGGAATGTCAATTATTTCAATACTTTCAAAATATTGATTATATGTTGAATGATAATATTTTAGCTATATCAGATTAAATAATCTATTAAAATGAATTTCAGGGGCACCTGGGTGGCTCAGTGGGTTAAGCCTCTGCCTTCGGCTTAGGTCATGATTCCGGGGTCCTGGGATCGGAGAGCCCCCTTCCCCCTCTCTCTGTCTCTGCCTGCCTCTCCGCCTACTTGTGACCTCTGTCTGTCAAATAAATAAATAAAATCTTAAAAAAATGAATTTCACTTTTTTTAACTACTAGAAAATTCACACATGTATATGACATATTTGTGGCTCACATTATATTTTTACAGGACAGGGCTAGTCCAAAATGTTCTTTCCCATATATTGAGGTGACAGGGTTAAGGGAAGGGGGGGGCCAGATGGGTTAAGGAGCAAAATAAACTGTTCTTTTATCAAAATAAATAAATAAATAAAAATAAAACATCCTCTCCCTTTTTCTGCATGTAGTTAAGTCCTATTCTTGAAGATTAGCTTGGGTAACCCACGAGGATGTATTTCAGGACTCCCCCTCCCAACTACCTCAAGTCTGAGTCAGCTACTCCCACCTACCCCACCCCAATTCTCAGACAGGTGGTGCTTCTACCCATAGGAATCTACTTACACCTGTGTCATAGATCACAGCATATTGTTAATTATCAGTTATCAACTATCTTCTCCTCTGCAACTGTACACTGCTTGCAAGAAGGAACATCATTCTACATTACACTCAGGGCCTACCAAGCCTACCACTTAAAAGGCAATCAAAACATTTGTCAAATAAATATGAACTATCTATTCCTGGCCTGAAAGTTCCTATAGTTTCTAGTTCTACAAGGAAAACAAAACATCAGTGAAAGAATGTGCCTATAGACTTTCCAAGGAGCTCTAGTAATGAAAGGACTGTGATGGTGGTGAGGACTAGGAATTACAGAGAAAACAGCAATGAGAAAGCAAAGCTCATCACACACACCTGCCTCTTACAGTAAAACAGGGATTTGCAGCAGTGATATGGAACCCTGAACTCACTCTTGGCATGCCAGGGGCCACAGTCTGGTTCCTAAATTACTTAAACAACCCAACCAACAAAAGAGTATGATTTGGCAGGTTTCAACATAAACAGCTAGAGCCCAGCACCTGTTCCACTTAAACAGCACATCATTACAGTTAAAAACAACAACAAATCTCTCTCATGAAGCAAATGCTAATCTCATGATGCTTCACCATGGAGCAATTTAGAAGAGTTATTATATGAAATGTGCCAAAGCATGAATTTATGGCTGATGCTTATTTGGCAAATACGGTTGGCACGGTTAGATGTTGCAAAACATGTATGCAAATAAGCAAATAAAAGTTTTTAAGCTCTCAGACTTAAATATTTACATTACCATAAATGTACAAAGATAAATGTTTATATGAGTACACATATAATGCATTCCAGGAACACATTTTTTAATGTGATTGTCAGAAACAGTTATGAAGTGGCATTATTTCTTTATGGGCCTCAGGGCAGACTCTTAAAAATGAATTCTGACAGAATGTTAATGGGGTACAAACATTAGCAAGGAAGTTTCTCTGTACTGGGTAAAAGGAATACTCATAATACCATAACAGTTCAAAGCAATCTTATCTTTTCCTTTCGCCAAAATATTTTCTTCCCATCCTGGAACCCAGCCAAACATAAATATCAGCCCCTAAAAGGGAGATAAAGGATAGAAAGGAGGACCACACATCACAAAGCCTCAAAGAAAATAATTTGACATTTTTTTCCCCACATAATATGATCAAGTTAGAGTCTCCAAAATAAAGACATGATAAAATACTTCCCCCTCTGACAGCTATGGAAAGATGTTTGTTTTTTCACATAGTTTTTGAGTTGGTCATAGCCAAAACTCACTAGGAATGGTATGAATTCTGCTTCCATTGTTAACTATTAATCTCTGGGCCAAAGCTATACCTCCCATCTTCAATGCCACAAAAATGTACCATACCTGCCATTATAGCTTACTAAAAGAGTCACAGAAGAGAAGAAGTGACAGGCACTTCAGAAAGTAATTAAGGTAGTCAGTGAATTGAGCTATCTGGAAAAGCTCCGAGATTACAGGAGAGGCCATCATGCAGCAACTAACTATCCAAGACTTCTCATGGAAAGTTTTACCCCTGTGCATAATTCACGTTTTTCACTTTCACACTATAGAGAGCAATATGGGTTCTCCCACTACACACATTCCTACATTATTTCATTTATCAGGATAAAAAGACGCTGTGGCTGAACAAAAAATCAGTACCCAAAACAGGCCCCAAAACAGAATCCTGGTGGCAAACACGATTCAGGTGAAAAGCTGTTGACATACATCATCCAAAGACCTAAAAATAGCCTTTTATGTAAGTCTCCAAATACTTAATTCAACGCTTAATCTTACCACATTTAACAGAGTCAGAAGAAAAATGTATTAGGTTTTCTACAGCAAAGCCAATAAAGATGAAATCATAGTTTTCTTTTAACTCGTCACTATCCCCTCAACGCCAGCCTTCTAATAACTCCAATCCACAGCTCTCAAATTCCTAAACTTGGATCTTGGGCGGGGGGGGGGGGGGGTGGGGGGGGGACGGATGGCGAAAAAGTACCATTTAAAGGTGGGAAATCTCCTTCCTGTTGCTCTCAGCTGTCTTTAACATTGTCAAAGGTCGAAAAACGAAATCAAATTCTCAGACCGATGGTGCAGAGACAGCGAGGGGGAGGCATGGGGGTTCAGACTGCTAGTCCTCAACGCGGAAGGTAAGAAAAGTAGCAAGAACGGATGAGTCAAAGGGCAAAGGAGAAATAAACTGACCAACCGAACCACTGAAAATTCCCAAACAACCCAGCAAACCCGCACGTTAGCGGCCTCACAAACCGCAGGGCCAAGGGAGTGGGCAAAGAGCCCCCGGGTTTCGTCCCGGCGCGGCCGGCGAGCCTGCGCCGGATCCGCCCGGGTTTGGAGCAGGATGACCGTGTAGACTTAGCAAAGAGAGAGAGAAGCCCTTCCTGCCCCAGTCTCCCCGCATCCAGCTCTTTACAGGCTTCCCTTTCCCCAGCAGCCTCCCAGCCGCGCCCGGGGGCGTCCCTCTTCTCCAGGTCCCAACTTTCCCTCCTCTGGGGGGCGCCGAGCTACCGGGGCCGCCGCCGCCGGCGCTGTAGGGGGCGGGGGCGGCGGCGGCTAGCCCCGGGAGCGGCGGGGCTCGGGGGTGGCCGCAGAGCCCGCGCCAGGCGGGACACACCGGCCGCCTGGGCCCCCGCGGCGGCGCCACTCGACCCCGAGCCGCCCCGCCCGGATTCCCCCGGGTCAGCGCCCTCACCCCAGGACGACCGTGGTCCCCCAAATCGGCGCCGGAGGAGAAGGGAACCAAGGGGACGCGGGGAGCCCTGCCCCCGTTACCTGAAAGGCGCACATGCCGCTGTGGTGACCACCATCGCCGGCCGTCCCGTCCCCTTCCTGGTGACCGCTGCCGCCTCCACCGAGCAACTGACACTGACTAACAAGTAACTAACTACTCGCCGCCGCCGAGTCTGCCGCGCGCTCCCGGCCGCCCGCCGCCCGCCCAGCCCACCAGCCTGCCAGCCTCCTCCCAGCCCAGCGCG
Source organism: Mustela erminea (assembly GCF_009829155.1). Taxonomy (NCBI): domain Eukaryota; kingdom Metazoa; phylum Chordata; class Mammalia; order Carnivora; family Mustelidae; genus Mustela; species Mustela erminea. The sequence continues at coordinate 29,931,501 of NC_045618.1, forward strand.
CCACCCCTCTGCGCGCACACTCGCCGCCGCGCTCCCTAGGGAAGAGCACGCGCGCGCGCACGAGCCCTCGGCCGTCGGCCCCTCTCACCAGCCTCACTTCGGCCCCGCGGGAGGAGTCACCGTGACGCCCCTCCTCTCGCGTTCCTACCTCCAGAGGATGAGCCTATGAGGGCACCTGACTGGCGACGGGGGCGTGGCCAAAGGAAGAGGGCAGGACAAGCAGGACCTTGGTCCAAAGTGAAGGGAAATTTTGGTTCCATTAAGTTCCAGAGGAAAAGGGCAACAGAGTATTGGCCCTTTGGGTGCCGAAGTCCCTTGATCAGTCTGCTCTCGAATACAAAACATGTGTTTCCAAGGATTCCAGTATATAGCAGTTACCGATTCCTTTCTGCAGGCCTTAGCAGTTTAAAAAACTACATCTCCCAGAAACCTCCGCGAAAGTAGACTCACCTTGCGTAATCACGTAGTCCTTCGCCGCATTTGAACAAAATAATCCCTTCGTTTTTCTGAAGGTGTGGGAAATAATATTCCATTTTTCTCCCCACCGGAACAATTTTAAATGTTATTGCGCTAAGAAAAGTTACCTATGAGAAGATGGTTAAGCGACTAGGTAAAGGGAAAGAAAATATGACAAAATAAAGTGCTGCGGATGAATTTTTTTCCATGCTGTGAGGCGACGGAGTGAGAAGAGTGAAGGCGATTGAGAGGGGCTCAGGGAATTGTCCTCTGTGCAAGGGACTTTCTATAGGCCCCAGGCCCCTGCCTGCCCCTATCGTCAGCAGGTCAGTAAGCACGGCGAGCTTCGGGGTGGCCACAGTGGAGGTGCCCTTCACCCCCTTGAGGATCATCTCTCTTTTGCTGTTGTTACTGGTTTGTCTCGGTTTAAGGCCGACTGAATGGGGGCGCTTCACTTCCGGTTGGGGGAAGGGAGGAAGGCAGTCCAAGGGGAGGGGGAAGACAGAACTCATTTCCTGTGGGGGTAGGGTGATGGTTTGGGGGTGTCCGACCCACTTCAGTGCCGGCGAAGGCTTGAAAAGGTGGTACTTGGTGCCATTTGCATAGATGGTCTCTTAAAGTTTTAGGATTTTGTTTTATGTGAAAAGTTAGGTTATTCCACGAAGTTGTGCTAATCACCAGCCTCCAGTCAGAATTTTTGAGTTTTATTTCCACGTGTAAGATGGAAAATTTGCTCCCTCCAGTTGTTTAATGCGTTCATCACAGTATTGGAAGACCCTCGTTAAAACTTCTGCGCTCTACAAGACATACTTTATTGTGTAATTAATGGATTCTCTACCTCTGCTCCCCTACTCAAGTCCAACCTTATTTGAGTGAGGTATAGTGGTGTGTTCTGTCTAGGCATGCCACCCGAACTCTGTAGGTGCTCTTTTAAGGAGGTCGTTTATTATAGGACTCGGTGTTTTGAGGCATTTTCACCTTATAAGAGTGGAAGTATCGTACTGAAGTACTAAAATACTTGGTATTACCTTAACTGGTATGATGAGGGTCTTACATTCCTAGACCTGTTGATTTGAGGCTACAGCTTTTGCCCTGTATCTGAAAACAACTTCCCCTAACCTTAAAAATTCTTACATGTAACTTTCATGTAGCACTTGTGAGAGTTGTGCGCTGGTATATTTTTCCCCTTGGTAATTTAATTACTTTCAGCACCGATTAAAAACTGGTATCTGCTGTTTGTGTTTTCAAACCATGGTGCAAGAGTCATGATACTAAGCTAGATTTTAAGCATGCAGGACATTTGGCTCACAGAGGACAAAGGTGAATAAGACAGAATTTTTTATTTTTCCTATGTTCTCAATGCTTTATAAGAAACGATATGTAGAGTGGTAATAAATACTCAACAATTTAGATTTCTTGGCTTCTCTATTCAAATATCGCTGTGTGGGTGTGTGGGTGTGTGGGTGTGGGTGTGTGTGTACTGAAGGAATCAATCTGGAGCCTATGAGATCGCAATTTCAGTGATTTTAGAATACCAAGTGAACTGTAATGTCTTTAAAGGATTTTTAAAAGAATAAGGCCTGTGTATTTTTTCCTTTGGGATTTGTTACCTACTCTATCCTCAGAATTTGCAGTTGTTTTAATTCTAGTTCTTTTTTTTTTTTTTTTAAGATTTTATTTGTTTATTTGACAGAGAGAGATTACAAGTAGGCAGAGAGGCAGGCAGAGAGAGAGAGGGAAGCAGGCTCTCCGCTGAGCAGAGAGACCGATGCAGGACTTTATCCCAGGACACTGAGATCATGACCTGAGCCGAAGGCAGAGGCTTAACCCACTGAGCCACCCAGGCACCCTAATTCTAGTTCTTTTTTTTTTTTTCTTTTAAAGATTTTATTTATTTATTTATTTGACAGAAATCACAAGTAGATGGAGAGGCAGGCGGAAAGAGCTAATTCTAGTTCTTTTAAAAAGTTATTTCACTTAGAGTTTATTACAAAATGTTTTAAACCAAATACTACAATAAGGAAAAAATATGTGTTTTAGCCTTCTGTAACATTAAAAAAAAAAAAAAAAACGAAGACCCTAAAATCAGTGAGTTACCTTTCGAAAGACTACAAAATTTCTGCAGTAACTGAAAAAGCAAGACCTGATAATGTCTATGTTATGATTAATTGAAGGTTCAGGACATGTAGACTGCTGCAAGCAAGTATTAATTAATTGATTAGAAAGAAAATGCTCACTATCTTTCATATTAATATAATACAGAAGAAAATAAGATATGATCACCCTGACAAATTAAACTATAGTATTAGGAACTATTGAAGTAAGCAAATATTGTGGAACTAAATAAAAAAGATAGAGAGAATTTAGTTCAAATATTGATTGAGATACATAGTACTGCCTTTAGGAAACGGGAGATCAAAGGAGTTTTTTTTCTATTGGGTCTTTATGATATTCTGAGGAAGAATTGCAGTATAACAGAAATAAGAAAAATTGCTGCAGCTGAAAGACTTGAGCAGCTTGAAGAACTGTCTGTTCTGAAGAAAGTAATATATACAGCACATATCTGAAAGAAGACATTTTGTGATAAGTGGTAGTTATTCATTGGTTCCATCAAAGAAGAAATATTAGAAAAGCTTGTGAAAAACAGAGGGAAAAGTCTATGAAACCTGCTTTTATTCTTTTTAAATCTTTAAAAGTGTCTCTTTAGGAAGGATTGCTATCTTCCAAAGACTTTCTTTTTCCTTCTGTGCTCTTTGTTGCAGCTTTTTTTGTATGTTTTAATGGAAACATAGTATCAAAATTAGAAAAATAAAGACTTATAGAAGTGTACTCTGCTACTTCTTTGAGTTAATGATTTTGAGATTTTCATTCCATTGCTTGCCATCTATAAGAAAGAAATTGTTGGTACTTTTAGGGTACTCAGATTAGATAGCCATTTTTCTTTTCCAAAAACAGCCCCTGGATATATTGCTCACAAAAGTTTAAAACATTAAAATAATAGGTCAAAATTTTGGATTCCATTTCATTGAATCTCATTATCCACAGAGTCCTAGGTGTTGTATAAAGTGCAAAAAGTGTCTTTTAATTTATTTTGTCCACCTTTCATTGTAAAATCATGCTGATGTTTTACAACTATTGCTTTTTTTGTATATTTGTTTTGGTAGTTTGTTTTTACCCTGGGGTTGAGTGTTAAAGAGAGTACCCTAACAACTTCATTTTTAAGCTTACTACTCTGCTATCTTTATCTCTATTTCTTTTTTTTTCTTTTAATATTTTATTTATTTATTTGACACAGAGAGATCACAAGTAGGCAGAGAGGCAGGCAGAGAGAGAGAGAGAGAGAGGCAGAAGCAGGCTTCCTGCCAAGCAGAGAGCCCAACGCAGGACTCCATCCCAGGACCCTGAGATCATGACCTGAGCCGAAGGCAGAGGCTTAACCCACTGAGCCACCCAGGCGCCCCATCTCTATTTCAGGAGTATTCTAATGAGAATACCCCTTACATGACTTTACATTATGTCAGCAGAAGTTTGTTGAATGCTCACTGTGAGATGGACCCTGTTCTAGGGACTTGTGATGTATCAGTGAGTAATAACCAGTGACAAATAACCAAATATCAGTGACAAATAACCCTATTCTCATGGAATTTACTCTCTTAGTGTCCAAATGAAAAGTAGACTCTTACTCCCTTGGTATGCCTAAATAAGATCTATCATATAGTCATTGTTGATACTGGATTGAGAAGCAGCCCTAAACTTCATCTCTCTTTATCTTGATCTCTAAACCATTCTAAAACCAGTTTTGAATATTTCAGCCTGATTTTTCTCTAAACCATTAAATCCCCTCTGTTAAATATTTAGTCCTTTTCATCGATGCATGCATCATAAACTTACCATTCTGGCCTCCTTTATATAGCAAAAGCAAATAAAAGCGATCAGTAGGGAAAATAGAGGACCAGTGAGGCCTGGTTTCAAAACTGACGTCCACCTTTTACTATCTGAGCTTACTATCTTGGTTACCTTGAGCAATTTATTTAACCTCTCTGAGCTTCAGTTGCCATAAACCTAAATACGGTTGTTTGGTCAATCGAAAATATTCTGAGTAAATCACCTGGCACGATGCCTGGTGGTAGGAGCTTAATGAATGCAATTATTTTATTCCCAGTCTTGCTTCTGCTCTTTTGGCCATTAAGATTTGCCTACAAGTGTGTTTTAAGCCTTAGATGTCCCCAAAAGTATGTAGATGCAGTGCCAGGATTATTGAAATTATACCTTCTCCCATCAACGTGCTTGGCTATTAAGATTTTATTTTTTATCCCTTGTTGGAAGGAGAGATCTCTAATATCTATGACCACTTTAGAAAATATATATGATAGAAAAGTTTCAAGAAAAGATTAAGGAGTACACCAAAGTAATTTGAATTGTTAAAGATTTTGAAATGATTTTTCTAAACCTATTCAAATACTAAGCCTAACATTCAAGAGCCTTCACTCATTACCTGTCTACACGTTCCTAACTGGACTGGTCTCTGAAAAAAATTCTGTATTATACCCAGCCTTTCAATATTTGTTCTTGCTATCCTCTGCCTTAAAAATGTTCTCTTTTCCTAGGACTCCCTATCAAAATGCCATCATCTTGGAGGCACCTTCAACTCCAGGATGTATTTTTTTATGTCAGTCCTTCTCACTCCACTCTTTCAAGCATGTATGCTCTGACCATTGACTCTCCAGAGCCTTTTGTACTTGCCTTATGGCATTTAGCATCCAGAGCTGCTGGAGCTGTTTGTTTTTTGTCGTTGTTATTTCTGTATATAGAGCTTATGTACCGCCATAAAAGGCTGCAGACCATATCTTATTCCTGTGTCTGCTGAAATACCTGAAACAATGCTATTCATATCGTAAGTATTCAGTGCTTATTTGTGGAGTTGGGATATGATGGAACTTACTAACTTTTGTGCAGTTTGTACCCGACATTAAGCACAGTGACCAGTGTACAACTCAAATGTCTGCCAAATGAAGGAATGAATGAGTCCTCATTTTCACATTTGTGAGCATCTCAGGGTGTCATTGTATCAGTAAGCATATATTTTAAAACTACTGTATGATCAAAACTATGAGAGTTGATCCCTGTCCTCAATTTAATTGGAAAGAAGTAAGTTGCAGTTAACGTGTAGACTCAGAAGACTTCAGGTGTTTGAGTGAAGGTGGGATGGAGAGGTCAGTATAAAGTTGTTTGCATTGTGAAAGATAACCCAAGCTATCTAAACTCAGAATATTTAGATCTATATTTAGATATCTATATTTATATTTGATAACTATATTTAGATATCAAGAGGTACTTAACTTGTATTTCCACTCATATTTTGCATATCCAAGAAATTGAAAATACAGGGATGCCTGGGTAGTTGGTTAAGCATCTGCCTTCTGCTCAGATCATGATCCCAGGGTCCTGGGATCAAGCCCCACATTGGGCTCCCCACTCAGCGAGGAGCCTCCTTCTCCCTCTGCCTCCTGCTTCCCCTACTTGTACTCTCTCTCTTTCCATCAAATAAATAAACTTAAATATATATCTTTTTCACACAAAAACTCTTATGCAGATGTTCATAACAGCATTATTCATAAGTCAAAAAATAGAAACGAATTCAAATGTTCATCAGTTGATGAATGAATAAACAAAGTGTAGTATAGCCATGCAAAGAAATATTATTCATCAATAAAAAAGAATGAAGTAGTGATACATACTATAGTATGGATGAACCTCAAAATACTACACTCAAATGAAAGAAGCCAGACACAGAAAGCCACATTATGTATGATTCCATTTATATGAGATGTCCATAGAGATAGAAAGTATATTAGAGGTTGACAGGGATGGGAGATGGGAGATGGGGAGTGACTGCTAATCTTCTGGGGGTAACAAAAATGTTCTGGAATTAGATAATGGTGACGGTTGTACAATATTGATGCTAAAATACCCTGTATACTAACATACTGAAAAACAGTGAAATTGTACACTAAAGAAGTACGTGAATTATATCTTTAAAAAAGGAGGTACTTAGACTTGAAGAATTTGTATTTTGGATGGAACTAGAAGAAAGCAAGAGTATGGAAGCAAGGAGGTGGTAATAGAGGGAACTATAAGTGGCTAGGTACAAGACTAGAGATATGGGGAGGATCGGGTGAGGATGGGTATGAAGGTTTCTGGCTATCTTTTGTCTTAATGAAGCAGGCAGTAAGCAGTTGGTTAGACTAGAAAGGCATCCTAGGATTTTGAAGGAAACGTCAGACTTTTGATTTGGTCAAGGATGTGGTGTAACTTGATTTGCTTGTGAAGGTAAACTGAATTTAGAGGGTGAAAGTATCAAAAGGTAAGGAGGTCCGATAGCAATCAACAATGAAGTTAATGAAGAAGGTTGGAGAACAGAGAATAGATAAAGACACAAGAATTTGATCCTAAAACTATCCTGCAATGGTGAAAATAGAAAATTTTTTAAATGAGAAGGAACCAAGGGCAGTCATCTGAAGAGGTCAATGCAAATAAAGGTATTCATTTGAAGAAACATGTGAGTACCTTTCGTTTGCCAGCTATTATCCTTATTTGAATTAATGTCTTAGGGTAAAGTCTTATGAGTGGTATTATTGGTTCTAAGAGTATGAGCATTTTATAGTTCTCAATACAATACTATATTATTTCTCTGAAAGGTTGTACTAATTTTTGATGCCACCAGCAATGTAAGTGTGTTGTTTCCCCCATAATTTCACCAGCAAGTTTTTGGCTAATCGAATAGATATGAAATTATTCTTCATTTTGGCTGTTGCTGTTAATATACCATTTTCTATACCTTGGAATTGGCATCAATTGGAGCATGAAAGATTCAAAGCCTTTATATTTGCTCCCCCATCTAGAATGGATTCTTTAAAAGATAATGGATTTTTAGGACCCTAGAAATAAACCAGCCTCCAATTTGAATTAGCTTAAAAACTACTTTATTCAATGGCACTCTCCTTATTTTCTAAATTATACTCACATTCAAACCACAGTTAGCCGTAATTCCAAATACTGTTTGACTAACTTAATTCTAAAATTAGGTGTTGTCGGTATTCACTAACTTCATTTTACATATGAAAAAATTGAAACTTAGAGAGCTTAAGGTCACTGCCCAAAATCTCTTAAGCAGTAAGTGATAGAGACAGGATTCAAATGTCTCTTGGGCAAGTTATCATTCTCATACTCTATGATCCTTCAGTATCACTACTAAAATTTTCTAGGGGCTTACAGAAACTGGAAGAAAAATCTGAAATGGAACTTGGATAGTCAGGCCCTTACCTGTACACTTAATGGATCAGTTGGCAGACAAGTTTTTTTTTGTTGGTTTTTTTTTTTGTTTGTTTGTTTTTTAAGATTTTTTCTTTTTAAGATTTTATTTATTTATTTGACAGAGAGAAATCACAAGTAGACGGAGAGGCAGGCAGAGAGAGAGGGAAGCAGGCTCCCTGCTGAGCAGAGAGCCCGATGCGGGACTCGATCCCAGGACCCTGAGATCATGACCTGAGCCAAAGGCAGCGGCTTAACCCACTGAGCCACCCAGGCGCCCCAGACAAGTTTTTTATTTGCTTCATTTTTTCCCTTGAGGAGGCTACAGTGCAAAGACAAAGAGAAGAGGGTTTCTCTTTATGCCCACATTTTCAGTGCTCTTTCTGTTTCTCCCTAATGTGCAGTTACATACTGTCCCAAAATTTACAGTGGGAGCAAAGGAGAAAGAGAAAAAAAGGAAAGCGGTGGTAGAAAAGCAATTGCCTTTGCGTATATACATTGAGATTCATCTGATAGTAGGAACAGACAAATGGCCCTAAGATTGTCCCACAAAGTAGCTTTTAAAATAATAACTTCAAATCTCTCCTGGTAACAAGGTTAGTAAGAGATTCAAATAAAAAGATATTCAAATCATGGTAGGCATTAACAAAAGAAGAGATGCTTTCACTTTCATTCAAGTATAGTATGCTCACTAAGCATATTTAAGATTAGGAATATTAAACAAGAGATGTCATGTTCCAATACTGGTTTTTAGTCAGATAAAATATAATCCCAATATATAGGTAAGGCAGTTAAGGCCCAAAATTAGGCAACAAGCAGATGACACTGGGGATGCTAGAACATAGGCCTCCTGCTTCCCAGTACATTTTACTAAATTAACTGAACTAAAAGAAAATAATAATGTATGGTTATTTTGTAATTTATATGTATAATTTTTTACAATTTAATATGTTATCCTCAAGAGAGATCATTTCTCTGTGTATCTTCAAACAACAATAATAGAGATCCACACACCAGATTACTAAATGTTAGAATGTTAGGTTAGAATAAGTAATACTGAAGATTAAGTTAAATAATCTATCTGTAAATTATACCTAAGTAATATTTCTCTGTATACAACATTGCATTGATGAGGGTGGGAAAAACACATCTTTTGAAAACTTACCGTAGAAACATTATTCATAAAAGATTATGATATTCATGTATATGTATTTGTATTGAAGCATTTGAATTTTCAACACAGCCCAGTTCTCTTTCCATTCCTACTCCTTCAGATGAAACTAATGCCCCTCCTTAGCAAGAATTAGTATCCAGATACTCTACTTTTTTTTTTCTTAGCCTCAGAATGTATCTCTTTCTCCTCTTTCCCATCTCCACATTTCTTTCATTCCTGTACTCCATAGCTTTAATTCCTATTCTTCTGACACAAACCTTTCATTTTTGTTGCTGATGGTATCACAAGTACTACAACTCTTTTGGGGGAACAACATAACAATATAGCTGTTATATCAGCAATAGTAAAGTGCTCACAGTCTTGAGCCAGTAATTGACTGATAGGATTTTATTCTGAGAAAATACTTCAAATGAAGAAAGTAGTTAAAGGCACAAAATGTTAATAGTACTGATATCTATATTGTCTAAAAAAATGGAAACCTTCTAAATATCTAACAATAAAATAATGGTTAAGCAAATTATGACCTCCCCATTCAGTAGGCTATTAGACATTTTTCATAAAAATGTCTTAAAATACATAGATGTTTTAAGAATGTTTTTCAGAAATGAAAAGGAAAAAATAAATAGGAGAGGAAAACTGATGTGATTAGTGTATATTTCTGAAGCATTTGTATTTCCTGTATAATAACAACTGACATTTATTGAGCATTTGACTGGTATCAGACATGATACAAAAGCAGTCTTATAGAAGTAGTGTTGAGTAGTTAGTAGGGAAAGTGCTCTGGACTCAAATCTTAGCTCCATCACTTACTACTGTGTGACCTTGGAAAAGAAATGGGAGAGAATAACCATATCTCCATTAAATTATTAAATCCACATAAAGTGCCTGTCACATACATAGCAAGCGCTCATTAAGTGTTTTTGTTACTAGATGTTTTACAAAAATATTTCTTTTAATCTTCACATCCTTATAACTTTATAAGATAGTATTCATTTTACATAAAAGAAAGTTGAAACTCAGAATGTTTAAAAATGTTGGTTAAGTAATTTGCCAAAGTCACACAGCTAATAAGCAGTCGAGTTTTGAATGAGAACCCTGCTATGACTTCCACTTCCGGCTGTGAAGGACTGGGTTGCTGCAGACTGATGCTTTTGCTGCGAACAACATGAAAAGGCAGATATCGTACCAAAAAAAAAAAAGAAAGAAAGAAAAGGAAAGAATGGTGGCATCAGAGACCTACTGGGGTAGCCAAGACTTAAGAAACCAAAATTATGGAGTCCAGGCAACTTCAAAAAAGTGTGCTTATGCTCTATCCTTCTCTTTTCCCTTCTAGAAATTTGCTTAATTCATGGTACAAGAGAAGAAATTATGAAACCTAACAGGATTTCTGCTAGAAGCAGAGGAGCCAGTTTAGGGCTGGTACACAAAAATTGGAATTTAGAGATCCCCCCAGGTGGCCGGGACAGAGGAGCCAAAATCCTCGGAGAAAAGGTTAGGCGCCAAGAAATGATTTTTTAAATTTATTTTTCCCTTAGGGTATTTGTTTGCTACACAGAGTCAAAGGCTAAGAAGCTAAACAGAAAACCCCTGAAAAACAGAGTGAAATTTTTTGTCTCTCTCATGATGCTAAGAAGCAAAAGTTAAAATTCTGGTCCCTCCAAGGAGGAAAGGACCTATAAACATCCCAGACACAGACAGTGACTAATAAGTTTAAAAAATATATGCTAAAATGGAAAATGTCACTAGAGAATTAGAATTTATTTTTAAAAATCATTTGGAAGTTCTAGAAACCAAAAAATACAGTGACTGAAACAAAAACCTTTACTAGGATTTAACAAAACTTGAAGAGGTGAATTGAAAGATAGAGCCTTAGAAAATATCAGACTAATGGGCGTCTGGGTGGCTCAGTGGATTAAGCCTCTGCCTTTGGCCCAGGTCATGATCTCAGGGTCCTGGGACCAAGCCCCGCATCCAGCTCTCTGCTCAGCAGGGAGCCTGCTTCCCCCTCTCTCTCTGCCTGCCTCTCTGCCTACTTGTGATCTCTCTCTCTCTGTCAATAAATAAATAAAATCTTAAAAAAAAAAAGAAAATATCAGACTGAAGCATGAAAAGAAAAAGTATGAAAATATAATAAAAAGTATAAGAGAATGTGGAAGGCTTAATAATGGCCCCTGAAAGATGTCCATATCCTAATCCCAGAACCTGTGCATTTGCTACCCTACATAGCAAAAAAGAACTTTGCAGATATAACTAAATTAGGAATCTTGAGTATGATTATCCTGGATTATCCAGATGTGTCCTATGTAATCAGAAGTGTCTTAAGTGAGAGGCAAAAGGATCAGATATACAGAAGATACACAGAAACAGGTCAGAGAAAAGAGAAGATGCTACATTCTTGGCTTTGAAGATGAGAAAGGGGCCACAAACCAGGGAATGGAGGCAGCACCTAGAAACTGGAAAAGGCAAGGAAATGGATTATCCCCTAGAGCCTCCAGATGAATCCAGCCCTTTGGAACAATTTTTAGACTTCTAATATCCAGACTATAAGAAAATAAATTTGTATAACTCTAAGCCAATAGTTTTATGGTAGTTTGTTATAGCAGCAATATGAGAATATTCAGAAATATGATGAAAAGGTCTAATACACTTGTTATTGGAGTCCCAGAAAAGGAGAGAGAAAATTAGAAGTGATGTTTGAAAAGATAATGTGTTATGACTAATTGTTAAATTAACCTTTGGTAAGTAGAGCTCTGGCGTGTCAAGTGGTGAAGCACAGGCCAACAAAAGATCATAAGGGACTTGAAACAGAAAAATTTGGTTCTCACAGGTCCTAGAGGAAGTGCATGGTACGCCTTGAGGAACCACACAGGAAGATCAAGGCAGGGGTGCTGATACAGAGAGTGACAGGCCTGGGGCATATGCCTTCATGAGATTCCATGGCTAAAGTGCTTTGAAGTTCCCAGGCTAAGGCTTGACTGGTCAGTTGAAACCAAAAGAACAGAATTTGGTGAGCTCCAAGGGGATCTTACATGGGGGACCCACAAAGGGGAGGCCCTGGGCAGTAGAGGAGACTGTTAACATAAGGGCTGTTGGGTAAATCACATCAGGAACTTAATTATATTAAATTATATTAAATTTATGTATGACTCTGCAGGCTGTTGGCTAAGGCATGTGCTTTCCTCAGGGGCAAATGTCAGTTTCATGCCCTCCAACCCCCCAGGCTGCTTGGCCAAACAAAATGGACATCAGTGCAGCAATACCATGAAGTACCTTGGCTAAACTTTTGACTGAGAATTTTCCAAAACTGAGGAAAGACATCAACACATGGATTTCAAAAGTAGAATAAACCCCAAGCAGAATAAATACAGGGCGGGGCGGGGGGGAAGAAAAAGAATAAATGCAAGGAGTACCAAACTTGGGCACTTTGTAGTAAAACTGCTGAAAGTAGCCAGAGAATTAAGACCCTTCATATTGAAAGGAACAGTGATAAGACACATCTGACTTCTCAACAGAAATAATGGAGGTCAAAAGAATAATTGAATGCAATCTTTACAGTGCTTAAAGAAAATAACTGTCAATCTAAAATTCTATACCCAATGAAAATGTTGTTCTGAGTACATGAGACATAGGGATTACCAGAAAAATAACAAAAACAACTTATTTTGTGCAGACCCTCACTAAAAAACAAAAAACAAACAAAAAATCCCAAAACCCTAAAGGTAATTTTTTAGGCAGAAGAAAAATGATCCTAGATAGAACTTGAAAGTTCAGGAAAAATAAAGAGCAACAGAAAGGATAAACATATGGATATAGCTACATTAACAGTGACCTTATAAAAACAATAATAATAATGTCTACTGGGATTTTAAGTATATATAAAGTTAAAATTATGATAATTGTAACACAAAAGGTAGAATCATTGTAAATGAAAATTAATAAGGTCCTGGCATTGTCTGGGAAGCAGTAGAATTCCTAATGTCTTTTGTTTGTTTGTTTGTTTTAAAGATTTTATTTATTTATTTGACACAGAGAGAGAGATCACAAGTAGGCAGAGAGGCAGGCAGAGAGAGAGGAAGGGAAGCAGGCTCTCCACTGAGCAGAGAGCCCAATGTGGAGCTCGATCTCAGGACTCTGGGATCACGACCTGAGCCGAAGGCAGAGGCTTTAACCCACAGAGCCACCCAGGCGCCCCAGAATTCCTAATGTTTTATTAGACAAAAATAAGTCGGTGATTCATATTGTAATCTCCTGTATAACCAATAAAAGAACAGTAAGTGAATGTACAGCTAAGAGAAAAACAGAACGAAAAATTACTAGATTAATCCAAAAGAAGGAAAGAAATGGTCATATATAACAGATGAGACAGAAATAACAACATAATTGGTAGAAACCAAATTTTATTTAAAAACCAGTGAAAACAGTAAATTGATTTGTTTTTAATCCAGCTACATACTGTTTATGAGGGATAAACCATAAATGTAAAGACTGAGAAAGATTGGAAGTAAAAGAATGGAAAATAAAATACAAACACTGAACAAAAATTATATATAATGCAATATGTAATATAAGTAGTAATACACAATAGACTTGAATACAAGAAGAATAACTAGAAATAAAAAATATTTCAGGTAGCCTGGGTGGCTCAGTGGGTTAAGCCTCTGCCTTCAGCTCAGGTCATGATCTCAGGGTCCTGGGACCCAACCCTGCATCTCTACTCAGCAGGGAACCTGCTTCCCCCTCTCTCTCTCTCTCTCTCTGCCTGCCTCTCTACCTACTTGTGATCTCTGTCAAATAAATAAATAAAACCTTTAAAAAAAGAAAAAACTTCATAATTATAAAACGGTCATTCTTTTTTTTTAAGATTTTTTTTTAAGTAATCTACACCCAATATGGGGCTCAAACCCACAACCCCAAGATTAAGAGTCCCACATTCCACCAACTGAGCCAGCCAGACACCCAAAAGGGTCATTCTCTCAGGAAAACGTAAGAACTGTGGGTTCGTATGTATCTCGTAATGCAGTTTCAAAAATGTTTTTTCAAGTTCACACAGATCCTTTACCAAAATAAATCATGTGATGGGCCATAGAGACAGTCTTAACAAATTTAATCCAGAATATGTTCTCCAACCACAATAGAATTAAGTAAGAAATGATTTATAAAAGAGTAGGTAGGAAACTCCCCCCAAAATACATTTCCAGATAACCCATTGGATCAAAAAGAAAGCACTATGGAATTAGGACACATTTGCAGCAGAATAATAATGAAAATAGAGTATATCAAAATACATGTGAATCTGCCTAAAGCTGTATTGAATGGGAAATTTATAGCTATAAATGCATGTATTAGAAAAGAAAAAAGTCAAAAATCAGTGATTTAAATATCCATCTCAAGAAGTTAAGGAAAGAACAGCAAATTAAAGTAAGTAGAAAAAAGGAAATTATAAAAAGTAGCAAATTGGGCGCCCGGGTGGCTCAGTGGGTTAAAGCCTCTGCGTTCGGCTTGGGCCATGATTCCAGGGTCCTGGGATCGAGCCCCACATTGGGCTCTTTGCTCAGTGGGGACCCTGCTTCCTCCTCTCTCTCTCTCTGCCTGCCTCTCTGCCTACTTGTGGTCTGTCTGTCAAATAAATAAATAAAATCTTAAAAAAATAATAAAATAAAAAGTAGAAATTAATGAAATAGAAAACAAATGTGCAGGGGCGCCTGGGTGGCTCAGTGGGTTAAGCCTCTGCCTTCGGCTCAGGTTATGATCCCAGCGTCCTGGGATCGAGCCCCATACCGGGCTCCCTGCTCGGCGGGAAGCCTGCTTCTCCCTCTTGCACTCACCCTGCTTGTATTCCTTCTCTCGCTGTGTCTCTCTCTGTCAAATAAATAAATATATAAAATCTTTTAAAAAAACAAAACCAAAAAACATTGACTCCATTATTTAAATTTCATTTACAAAGAAAACCATGCCTAGATGGCTTCACTAGTGAATTCTTTTCTTTTTTTTAAGATTTTATTTATGTATTAGAGAGAAAGTATGAATAAGGAGAGGGACAGAGGGAGAAGGAGAAACAGACTTCCTGCTGAGCAGAGAGCCGCACATGGGCTTGATCCCAGAACCCTGGGATCATGACCTGAGATGAAGGCAGATGCTTAACCAACCAGAGCCACCCAGGCGCCCCACTGGTGAATTCTTATAAATGTTTAAAGAAGAAGTAACCCCAATCTTATTCAAACTCTTCAATAGAATACTTGTTTTCTGAAATCAGCAAAGCCTTGATGTTAAAACTCGACCATCACATTTTGAGAGAAAATATTTACAGGCCAGTCTCTTTTATGAACCTAAACGTATTACTTGGGAATGTAAAAAGTCTAAAAGAATGTACAAATTATTAGAATTAATAAATGAGGGACGCCTGGGTGGCTCAGTTGGTTAAGCAGCTGCCTTCGGCTCAGGTCATGATCCCAGCGTCCTGGGATCGAGTCCCACATCGGGCTCCTTGCTCCGCAGGGAGCCTGCTTCTCCCTCTGACTCTGCCTTCCACTCTGTCTGCCTGTGCTCGCTCTCACTCTCTCTCTCTCTTACAAATAAATAAATAAAATAAAAAAAAAAAAGAATTAATAAATGAATTTAGCAAGACTACTCACAGCAAGGTCAAAATACAAAATTAATTTGTATACAAGCAATGATAAGTTAGAAAATGAAATTTACAAAAACAATACCGTTTATCATAGAATCAAAAAAAAAAAAATCAAACTTCAGTCCTGCAAGACCTTTTGACAGAAAACTTTGACAGTAATTAAGAGCTAATAATCTGTAGTCAGATTGGGAATCTCAGTATTGTGAAGATGGACTCCTTCCCAAATTGATCTATAGATTAAATAGAATCCCTAATAAAATGCCAGATGGCTTACATATAGGGTAGAGAAAAGGAGTGACAAATTGGTTTTAAAATACACATGGACATAAAGTCCATATGGACATGGACATTAAAATCCACAAGGACTAAGCGTAGTCAAGACAATTTTAAGAACAAAGCTAGAGGACTTTCATTACCAGGTAACAGGGTTTGCTATAAAGCTACAGTAATTGGCATCATAATTCGCATGAGAATAGACAAGTGGATCTATGGAACAGAATAAAGAGTCCAGAAAGGGTCTAACATACATGTGATGGCTTGATTTTATGACAGCAAAGGCACTGCAGCACAGTAGGGAAAGAATGGATTTTTCAATAAATAGTGCTGGATTGTGTGGGGAGAAAATAAAATGACTCTTCATTCCTACCTCACAACAAGAATCAATTCCAGTTGATTCTTAGATCTAAATGTTAAAGATAAAACTTTAGGGAAAAACTGAAAATATCTTAACAATCTTGGAATAGGTGACAATCCAAAAAGGAAGGAGATTGTTAAATTGAATTATTAAAATTAAGAACTTATATTCATCAAAAGATATAACTGTTATAAGAGTGAACAAAAAAGTCAAAGAGTGAGAGTATATTTTGTAATCCATGTATCCAATAAAGGACTTGTGAAACTGCTAAAAATCAGTAAGAGAAGAAAAAAAAAACATTTCCAAAAGGACAAAATACTTGAATGGGTGCTCCACAAAAGAAACTCTCCAAAAACCAACATGCATCCAATAATCGTTTATCATTGAATAAATTCAAATCAAAACCATAGTGACATACCACTGCATACCCTAAGAAATGGCAAAATTTTAGAAGACTGGCAATATCAAGTACCTTGGTGTAAAACAACTGAAACTTACATGCTACTGGTAGATGTGTATACAAATCGTTAAAACTATTTTGGAAATCAGTTTGGCTATATATTCTAAAAGTGAACATGTATATATCTGACATCGCTATTCTGGGGGTGTTCTGGGTGGCAGAAATCTATACATATATTCACCCAAAGACAAGAATGTACCAGAGTATTCATAGTAGTGTTATTAATAGCCTTAACATCCATCAAGTAGAAAGGGTGAATAAATTCCTGTAACAACATGGGATGATCATCAAGCATAATACTGAGCAAAAGAAGCCAGACACAAATGTAGTAACCAGACAGTATGTAGTGTATGGATAAAGTCTGAAAACAAGCAAAACAAATTTATGTTATGAGAAGTCACACCAGTTACTTTTATGGGGATAATGAATGGGTGGGGTTACATGGTAGGTGAAAGTCATACTTTTCACAAGCTATGCACTTAAAATTTGTATATATTTTTTCTAACTTAGTTTACTTAACCTCCTTCAAATTACTTTAAAGCCTATGTTATTTTTTTAGTCTCCCTTCCCCCATACAAACCACATAGATAGTTTCTTATCTACAACTAGCAGTACATCAGAAGGGTCTTGCCAGATCACTTGTAACTTCCCTGTTGCCAAAAAACAGACATCTTTCACTTTCTCATTTTATTTACTCTCTTGGCAACATTTGGGTTTATTTTTTTTTAATTCAGATACTCTTTGACACCATTCATCCCTGGTTTTCTAACTGCTTGGGTTCACATCTTTCTCAGACACCTTTGCATACTCCTCTGTTCATCTTCTAATTATTGAATTCCTCAGGGTTCAATCCTTTTTCCTTACTCTACCATCTCTCCCCAGGATATCTCTTACATTCTTGACTTAAAATACCAACCACCATATGTGCTGAAAATTCCTAAGTTCCTATCACCAGCCCAGACTTCTGAGCTCTAGGGTCTGGTATTCAGCTTCCGACTTGATATTTATCTCAAAGGCATCTTACAGTGAGCATATTCAGTCTTAAGTGCCTGGCTCTTTCCATATTTCTACATCTTCAGTCTTCCTGGTATCTATAAATCTTATCTCCATAAATATTTACTGACTTCCTAATTGGACATCTTGATTCCTAAGACCTCTCATTACCGGAGCACCTGGGTGGCTCAGTCAGTTAAGTGTCTACCTTTGGCTTAGGTCATGATCCTGGGGTCCTGGCATCAAGCCCCACATCAGGCTTCCTGCTCAGTGGGGGGCTTGCTTCTCCCTCATCTCTCCCCTCGTGCTTTCTCTATCTCTGTCTCTCCCAAATAAATAAATAAAATATTTTTTAAAACCTCATTACCGTGTACATGCATGGGCACACACACACACACACACCCATCCAGACCACTACTAAATTCTGTCAATTTTGCTTCCTAAATAGATCTTGAATTGACCCTCTATGCCATGTCTCCACTCCCAATATACTATTTCAAGCCACCATCTTGTTGTCATGGATTATTGCAGTAAGCTCCCCAACTGGTCCTTCTACATCCATTCTTTCTACCCATCAGTCCATTCTTCACACAGAAGTTAGAATGATCCTTAACAAGCATAAATATATCATGCCTTTCCTTAAAATTCTTCAAAGATTTGTTCTTAAGCTTTGGAGAAAACCTAAACCTTTGTCACAGCCCTACATCTCTGCAGGATTTAGTTCATGCTTCTCTCTCTTTACTGCTCTCTTCTCCTGATCATTTTCTAGGCTTCTCTCACTTCCTCCAAAGCACCAAGTTCTTTCTCACCTCTATTCAGCATGAAATAACAGTCAAGTCTCTTCTTTAGAGTGGTGCCTGTCCAAATGACAACTCCCACTGTTATTCTATAGCGTTCTGTTATCTTCATAGAATTTTTTTATTTTAAATTTTGTTTGTTGATATATTTGCTTGATGTCTTTCACCTCAAACCATAACTTTCATGACAACAGAGACTGTTTTGCTCCCTGTTGTAGTTCCAGTATCTTAACTAAATGCCCATGTTATATGTTTAGTAAGTACATGGTAAATGAGAAAAGATAGCATGCCACCTTAGGTAAATTATAGGTCAGGGACCATTTCATATGTGTGCCTGTACCCTGGGAACATGAAAGGTTTATTGTTTCCTCTGGTTTAGTCCTTTATTTCTTCAGAATTGCTCTCTGAGAAAGGCACCATGTAATCATTGTAATGCCTGGAGACCATTTTTGATGATAAGTCAGTCTTCTCAGTGATGTATAGTTTATGTGCTAAGCTGAGCTGTCAGTTGTGGGCAAATTTTATTTAAACCCCCAAAGAGGAATACACCTGTCCACATTTCATAGATTGGAGCTTTTAAAAACTAGAGGCAGAGTATTCTCAGTGGCAATCTTGGCTAAGTAATTTGTCTTCTTTTCTAGAGCTTCATTTTTTTTCTTTTAATTCTTAGGGCACTGAAAAGGAAAGGTGGTCTAGTGGCATTTGCTTACTACAGAAATTGACAATATTGTTTGTGTAAAGATTATTAGCTGCTTTTTTAATATAAGTATGTTGAAATGCCTCCACAATAAGTATATGACATAGCTTTTAATCACAAGGCAAAAATGACCACATTTCATAATATTAATATCTTCATATATGTTTCATAAGCTATGCAGAGCTATTATGATTTGATATTACAAAATAGTCTGCATTTTCTTAAGAGTATATAATTGCTTTCTTCATCTTAGACTTAGTTTTTAATTAAAATTTTAATTGTTTTTAAGCTAACTTCAGTAAAATGAGATGTTTCGTTGTATGTTTGTAGAAAATAAGTCCAACAATTTGAAGCAGTTTTCAGGCTCTAGCTTGAAAAACCCCATTTTAAAAATGCCTGTTTACTACCAATGTTAGACCAGATAAATTTCATTTCAAGGGGTGCCTGGGTGGCTCAGTGGGTTAAAGCCTCTGCCTTGGGCTCAGGTCATGATCCCAAGATCCTGGGATCGAGCCCCGAATCGGGCTCTCAGCTTACTGGGGGGTCTGCTTCCCTTCCTCTCTCTCTGCCTGCCTCTCTGCCTATTTGTGATCTCTGTCTGTCAAATAAAAAAATAAAATCTTTTAAAAAAAATATTTCATTTCAGGAGGAACAGTTTTAGAGATTTATCATATTTCTTTTTTTTTTTTTTAGATTTTATTTATTTTTTTGACAGAGAGAGATCACAAGTAGACAGAGAGGCAGGCAGAGAGAGGAGGAAGCAGGCTCCCCGCTGAGCAGAGAGCCGATGCGGGGCTCGATCCCAGGACCCTGAGATCATGACCTGAGCGGAAGGCAGTGGCTTAACCCACTGAGCCACCCAGGCGCCCCTATCATATTTCTTAATGTATAGTAAATGAGGTATTCTTTATTTCTAAGGTCTAGATACCATACTTATCCCATAAATTGAAAAAAAAAAATACCAGGTATTTATTGAGCATATAATCAGGGGCATGGTGGGGAAGGGGCGCAGAACAAGAATGAGGATTTTTTAATGCTTTTGAAAAGCCAAGTTTCTGACATCACCATCAACATCATCATTATTCTACCTTTAGCAAAATTGTTAATTCTCTCTTGGTGAAAAAATTTTTAGAGCTTCATCCATTTGTTGATATTTGCAGATTCACCAGACATCCATAGCTATTTTCATATCAATGAAATTAGGGCTCATAGGAGTTTTAAAATGTCTGCTCTCGGGTATGACTAAATAAGTTTCTGAATTTCACAGTCCTCTGGTTGTTACTGCCGGCTTTTTCTTGAGATTTTTAAAATGTAGATCACTGACTCTAGAGCTAGTGAAATAATATAATAGAGAAATATTGAATTTCTTTCTGTAGTACTATAGCAACATACAAATATGGTAC
The DNA here is from genome assembly GCF_009829155.1 of Mustela erminea. Taxonomy (NCBI): domain Eukaryota; kingdom Metazoa; phylum Chordata; class Mammalia; order Carnivora; family Mustelidae; genus Mustela; species Mustela erminea. Next base: position 29,952,051 of record NC_045618.1, read on the forward strand.
ACAATGGTTATAGAGGGGGTGGGGAGATTTAAGTACAGGGAACTCTGCCATATGTAAAAACAGTCTTTTCAAGCTAATTGCCAATTTAGGGAGTGTATTAAATAAACACAATGGTTTTTATGTTTATTTCAAAAAAGGGGAAAGAGGAGCTTTATTTTACCAGAAAGACAATGTCGGCTGCTAGCCATTTATTTCCTAGCAAAACAAACTGCTTGCAAAATTCTAATTGGTGGATTTCTTCTCCCTGGCGTTTAATTAAAATCATTCTCTAGCAATACATGATACTGAGGATAGTGTACAGGTTCATTTATTGTACCAAGAAAGACCTGAGCCAAGTCTGTCTTTCTAGCTTTCAGCCATTACTAATTATGTGTCTTCTCTGATTTGTTTAGCATTGTCATTGGTAAGGAGCAGAGTAGATGTATTGTTTATAATCTTTCCTTTTTATGTCTATGTCACTGTTTCTAGAGTTGTATTCATTTCTGCAAAGAGCTTAATTTTTTTTAGGTAAGTAAAACCTTATCATACTAGAAATTACAACTCAATTTTTGTGTGTAGCTTAATGTCTGTCATGTAATAAAATAATCCTGGTGCACAGGATTGGAATTGATCTCTATTTGCGTCCCACCTTAGAGTGCTACCCTATAAATGAATCTAGCTGCTCCATGGGGCTGGGTGGAAGACTAAGGATGAATCGGTGTAATTACATCCTTGTTATTAAAAAGTAGAAAATGGGGTGCCTGGGTGGCTCAGTGGGTTGAAGCCTCTGCCTTCAGCTCGGGTCACGATCCCAGGGTCCTGGGATCAAGCCCCGCATCAGGCTCTCTGCTCAGCAGGGAGCCTGCTTCCCCCTCTCTCTCTGCCTACTTGTGATCTCTGTCTGTCAAATAAATAAATAAAATCTTTAAAAAAATAAAAATAAAATAAAAAGTAGAAAATGCTTAGCCAGTGGTACAGCAACCATTTTGATATCAAGGACACTATCCTGTTAGTTAACAGTTTATCATCATCCAATAGGAGCCTTGAGTTCAAAGATTTGAAATTCAAAATGCTGTTTTTCTAATAGATTAAGTGGATTTATGTTCAGCGGTACATCACTTTATGAGTATAATATAATAATTGTGAGAGCTTTTTTCCTCCCAAGCACTAAATTATTAAATCGTTCCCCCCTCCCTCCCCCACTTCTTTTTTGGAACTGGGCTCTCTTAGAAGGTAGGAAAAGCATGTGTGTAACCTGGTGTGTTCAACTCTTAGCTGGGCTTCATGTTTATTGTTTCAGTACTTAGTAAATATGCATAATAAAAAATAAATTGTAGCTACAGATCTGAACTTACTTTGCTATGACCCATAATAGTCTGCTCTACACTCTGCTCTTTGTCTTTCTTTTTTTTTTTTTTTTTTAAGATTTTTTATTTATTTATTTGACAGAGAGAGAACATAAGTAGGCAGAGAGGCAGGCAGAGAGAGAGGAGGAAGCAGGCTCCCTGCTGAGCAGAGAGCCCGATGCGGGACTCAGTCCCAGGACCCTGAGATCACGACCCTAGCCGAAGGCAGCGGCCCAACCCACTGAGCCACCCAGGCGCCCTGCTCTTTGTCTTTCAAACAAATCACATCACCTAAAACTTATAACCTACTTTACTACAATAGTGCTGATGTGTTTTTGGAGCCTGGAAGGCAGATTTGAAATTAAACTGGCATCATGGGATCTCAGTCAGTTTCATAGCTTCCCCTACCTTACTTGGTAACGCATGTATAATAATACTGAATGGCATTTGCTCTCGAGAGATTTGGGAGTTGATGACAACAGAAATATATTGCAGGAAAGAACATAGATACTGTAATTAAGAGGGTTATGGGAGAGACTAGAAATTACTCTTTCTGAATAGTTTGTTAATCTGAAGAGGTAGACATGTGTTTCAGTACGATACTGTGGAAAATAATCTGAAAGTTCAAGAACTAAGAGTAAACTCCATCATAGGTAGAAGGCTAACGATGCATATAGAGCGTTAAATCTTATGATACTCACTTTTATTATCTTTTCATACTTACGTTCATTTCCTGGATACAAGCTAATGATATAGTTTATTGTTCTTTTATTTACTTAAAGAGAAGTTCAGGGCTGCTTTTTTTTTTTTAACTGAATATTTACCAGCTTTGTGTAACAATTTATTATCAAGCCAGATTCATCTTACAACCTAGAGGATAAATTTGTAAGATATTTCATGCAGGTACAAAGAGATGGTACTAAAGATGTAAATTCAATGTAGGGAAAATATAATTTTTAATACATTGTTTTAATTTAAACAAGATTTATTTATTTAGAGAGAGAGGAAGAGAGTGCAGGTGGGGCGGGGGCAGAGGGAGTGAATCCTCAAGTCGACTCTCCACTGAGTGGGGATCCCGATGAGGGGCTTGATCTCACAACCCTGAGATCATGACCTAAGCCAAAATCAAAATCAAGAGTCGGACTTTCACCTAACTAAGCCACCCAACCGCCCTATAAACTTTCCATGTTCTATTTCATTTAAATGTTCCTTTTCCCGATCCCAAAATTGGTTTAAGGTGATCATTCCCGATTAAGGTCCAAATGTTACTGCTTTATATCTAATGATATCATAATGTGTAGAACATTTGAACTTTAAAGATTCAAACAAGCATAACTTTTATGCTTTTGGACAAAATTTTAAGACAAAAAAAGTAAAAATACCTGAAGATAATGGGTAGCCTCTTAAATGACTTTAAACAAGGAATGATATGCATGATTAGATTTTTTTCTAGAACGATCACTGGTAGTTGCATGGAAACAGCTTGGAGTCAGGAGGGACAGGCAGGCAGGAGGCTGTTGGGAGTACTCGGGCCAAGAAAGCTGACGGCTTTAACTGAGACAGTAGTAACAGGAACACAGAAGAAAGGACAGAATCAACTGGGCTGGTGAGGGAATTCACCGTGGCAGTAAAGAGCAGGAGAAATGCCAAAAAGGACTCCATGTTTTTAGCCTTAGTGACAGAGTAGAATACTCTAAACTGACATGGAGAACATGGGGAATGGGACAGATTTTGAGGAAAAGATGATGGATTCAGTTTTATAGCTGTTAAGTATGAATTGCTTATAGCACATTAAAGGAATATTCCTGATAATAGAGTTTAAGTGCCAGGCATTCGATGAATAAAAAGTTGGCAGCTCCAGAGGAGTTCAGAAAAGTTTGAGTTTGATGTCAAATGCTACACTCGGAAATCCTGGCATATTTAGTTTTCTCCTTTATTGATCAGTACATCATCGAGCAGTGTGCAGCTCAAGCCTTCAGTTCCTTGTTGTGGATGAGAATCTTTAGGTTATGTTGAGGATTTCCCTAATTCCCTAATTCAGTCTGATAGATGACCTTTACTTCAGGCTTTTAATCTATCCATATTTCTCTGCTACCTCCTTAAAACCACGAATTTCATAGCACCTTTAGTCTTGAAAAGCACAGCCATGCAAGAATTTCTCTCCCAGATTACAATAAAGCATTACTGTTAGTAGATTTTCCTTCCTGTTCTTACTTTTATATTCTGCCTCAAAACTTCCCCAGAGTCATGAAATGAATACATTTCATTTTGCATAATTCATGTTGCAGATTTTGTAGATAATCTTGAGCCTGCCTTGATTATTGTTCTAGTCCATTCACCAAAGCACAAAATGGTAAGAATATGAGGTTGTAGCAGTGTAAAAGGACAATCATAGGTATGAAATGATAATACAGGCAAACTATTTAAACCAAATGCCGGGATGCTACTACAGTATGCATTGAGTATAAGAAAAATCTCATTCTGGTTTTACGTTTATCTCCTAAACTTTACTCTGTAGAGACTGTTGACTGCCTTAAAATACACAGTTCCATGAATGCTTCACTTGGCTCTTTGAGGTTAGAGAAATCCTTAGAGAAATCCTTTTATGTTTATTCATGAAGCGCACACACTCTGATTCATTGCTTTAGGCATAACCAGTGTTTTCCATATATTCATACATACCAAATAAGGTATGTACTGGCCAAAATAATCACCATTGGCTTGACTTATTCTTTGTCTAAGAAATACACTTCTCATCTTCCCAACCTAGACATCTAATGGTAAGTATTCTTCAAATCCAAGTGAGCTGAGTATCTTTCATAAGGAACTCTGATGTATTCTAATGTATTGAGAGATGTTCCTTCCTGCTCTCATTAGCATACAGATGTGGCCAGCTATATACTGTAAATAGTGATCATTTAAAATTCACATTTTGAGTATAAATCTAATACCTGGTTACTCAGGGTGAAGCTTAATTTTAGAATACTTTGGTTGAAAGAGTAAAGTTCTACAGAGATATAGAGAAAGAGCAAATGAAAGAAATGTGGACTAATAAAAATACAAAATTACAGAATTTTTAGAGCTGAAAGGAATCTCAGTGAGCATCAGGTTAGTCTTAGGATAACTGAGGGAATACGATTTGGAAGAGGGAACACACTTGTTCTGTTTGTCCCCAGAAGAGTAGAATGAGAACCCAAGGGAAGAAGCTCTTTGGGAATGATTGGTTTGGGGTTCATTATAAAGAAAAATCAGAGCTTCTCATACATTCCCAAGAGACACATTCAGGTTGACCTGAGCCTTGGTTGTTGAGCTGGACCTGGTGATCTCTGTGAGAACCTTTGATCCTAGAATTCTTATTTAAACCAGTGCTTCCTTTTTTACTTTTAATTTTTTATAACTGTGGTATTTACAGGAAAGTACACAGATCTTCAGTGAATAAGTCAATGAATTTGTGCATACACACACACACACACACACACACACACACACACATCTGCAGATATTTCCAGCACTTCAGTAGGCTCTCTCTAGTCAGTACCCTTTCTCCCCCTATGGTAGATAACTGCTATGCTGATTCTGTCCCCCCAAAAGTAGCTTTACCTTTACTTAAATGTCACCTAAATGGATTCATGGAATATTTACTCTCTGCCTCTGGCTTCTTCTGACATCATTCTGTCTGTGAGGTTTGTCCATGTTGCATGTAGCAGTCGTTCACTGGTTTCATTGTAAGAATATATCATAATGTATCCTTGCCGCTGTTGATGAAAACATGTGTTGGTTACAGTTTGAGGCTCTTTTTAATAATGGGGCTATGCACATCCCTATTACAGGTCTTTTGATGAACATCAGCACTCATTTCTCTAGGATATTACTAGGAATGCAGTTCCTGGTTCATAGGATAGGTTTATTTTAGCAGTTATTGACAAACAGTTCTCCAGAGGGATTGGGCACATTTAAATTCCCACCAGCAACAAACGAGAATTTCAGTTTCTTCTCATGCTTGCCAGCACTGTGTATTGTCAGTCTTTTGTTTTAGCCATTTTGGTGAATATGTTATAGTATATCTTTTTCTTTTTCTATGGTTGTTGGTCATTTGGATAGTCTCTTTTTTGAAGCACTTGCTTTATTTTTATCCCTTTTTGAAAAAAAAAATGGGTCATTTATTTGTAGGCGTTCTTTATACATTGTGAATCTGAGTCTTTAGGGGACATATGTGTTACAAATATTATCTCCCAGTCTGAAGTTTCTCAGACTTTTTACTCTTTTAACATGGTTTTTGATAAACAGATGTTCTTAATTTTGGTGAACTTATTAATTCATCATTTTTCTTTTCTCTGGTTAGTGCTTTTTGCTTCCTCCTTAAAAAGTCTTTGCCTAGCCCAAGATTATGAATACATTTTGACCAATAATTCTTAAATACTGATACTGAACTAGATACTAAACTAAACTTCATTTCATTGGTTCACACATCAAAATAAAAAAGAAAGAAATGTATAGAATTGTATTATTTTCTCCCATAATATAAATCTTAAACTTTCAGCATTAGCTGCGAGTAAGTAGATAATTATGACACCAAATCTGAAATTTACTATCAAGATATACTTGTTTATTGCTATGATAACAAAACCACTGTTTTGGATCTCAGTGGCTTTTTTTCCTCACTCATGCTGCTTTTCCAAAGTGGGTTAACAGGGAGGTATGCTATTTTTGGTCAGTTAGGCAAGGAGACTGACATAAACTCCATTGTGATATAACACGGTCACTGTAATGGAGGAGGGGAACATGGAACATTGCTTTTGGACTCTTGCTACTATGACTGACCCTCTGAGTTCCATGGTGTAATCTCACTGTGGTTCCTGAAAAGAAAACTAAAAATATTTGTGAAGAGCTATGATGACTACCACAGTTAACTTGGTTACATTACTTATCTTCTCTTTTGGTAGTTCACTATAAAATAAGTACTATTGATAGTATCTACCCCATGGTAGTTGAAGATTAAATGGGATAACACATGTAAAAGTTTTAGAATAGTGGCTGTTACTTAGTAAACATTCAAGAAGTGCTTGCTACTGTTACTGTTATCATTATTGTTATTGGGCCCTTACTATGTGGTAGATACCATACAACCTGCTTTACATGGCTTAATTCTTCAAATAACTTATGTAGCAGGTACTATTATTATCCTCATTTACAGATGAGAGAACATGCTCAGAGCTATTAACTTGCCCAGCTTCTGTAGCTGAAAATAGAAGATGGGATTTGAATCCAGGCAGTCTGATTTCAGAGCCTTCACTTTAACCATGATGCACTCGCGGAGAGCAAATAAATACTAACAGAAGAATTCAGAAATACATACTGTGCTTCGGGAACCTTGTGTTTGTGTATGTACGTATATGTTCATTATTGTGATTTTATATTTTTAATATATTCCTATTTTCTGCTAGTTTGTAAAATCGATTTTAATTCATTTAATTGAATGTAATAATTTCATGGTGTTCTGTTATGGTGTGATGAACAAACTTGAATTCATTTTGTCCTTCATTAGCAGATAAAGGAACTTGGGCCAAAGGAGGTTAGGGATCCCAGAAGACAGTTACTTAGTGGCGTTAGCCTGAACTCACGGCCGAACTCCCTGACCCCAGAGTGCTTTCTGCCACCTCAGATTGCCTGGCAGTAGTTCATATGGCACATAATCCTTTCTCAAAAATTTGAGGTGTTTTGTTCCCCCTTCCCCAAAATTGTGAGTGAACTTGCTATAGAATGTCCTCATTGTTCACATTGGCACATCTTGATTTTAAGTTACTAATTTTGTCTTTTAAATATGCAAATGTTACTAAACACCCAGAACCAAATTAGATATTTGGAGAGACTTTGTAATAAGAATAAATGCCTCCAGAGAAGATGCTTCTGTGGAAAAACATGGTAATGATGAGCTTTTTCCTCTAACTAGATTTGGAGTCTGAAGGGGAAGAGATGACAGTGGAGTTAGAGATGGATTAAGTATATTCTGTTTGAAGTATATCTCAAGATATATTAGCAAGAAGTAAAATAACTTTATAAAAATCTTCTTACTTTTTCTACCAGTGACCTAAGAATATACATTGATCAACCTCAGATATATTGTAATTTTCAGAAGTAAACCTTTTAGGGAAACACCAAGCCATATTAAACACATGGTTGTGGCCTGTTTTTCCATAATTAAATGGAATTTTGTATAATAATTGCAGTGTATTGTCATGTAATTTTATCTGGAAAAATAACAGTATAAATTGAGTTAACCATACATTTCTAGCCAATAGTAGAATTTCTCATTATATTGCTGTATAGTAGAGAAGGACCAGAAAGTCACAATACTTCTTTTTCTCAGTATCAGAATGTGTCCGTTATCTGCCAGGAAGGTGAACCTAATCTGTGCTATGTGGTATTGCACTCATAAGGAAATGTTTAATTTTATAAAAGTACAAGATGCTTTTCCCTGGTCTCCTCTAGTTTCAAACATTCATGTGTTAAACATCATTCTGTAAAATTGAATGCAGAGTTTAAATGAATTTTTTAATATAAAACGCCAAGTTCATAAACTGCCCTCGTGCTCTTCCTGCTAGACATGTTTACTCTTCTCTGCCCTGTAGGGCTAATTCTGATTTGAGAGAGAGAGAGAGAGAATGAATATATCGCTAGAAATTCTCTCTAAGGCTCCTTTCAGCAATAAGCTATTAACTCCTCTAATGGCATATTTTCTGGAGAGGGGAGTGGAAAGAATCAGGTCAAAGAGAATTTTAGCTTTATGTGTAGCCAAACTTTAAAAAAGAAAGTGTATTCATGTATTGTGTGTGAAATTAAAATTGAAGTTTAAAAGTTGAAGTTTAAAAAATTGAAGTTTAAAAAGCCTACAATTCTTGATGGCACTTTCCTCTTTCTTTAAAGTAACTAACCCCGGGCGCCTGGGTGGATCAGTGGGTTAAAGCCTCTGCCTTCAGCTCAGGTCATGATCCCAGGGTTCTGGGATCAAGCACAGCAGCATCGGGCTCTCTGCTCAGCGGGGAGCCTGCTTCCTCCTCTCTCTCTCTCTCTCTGCCTGCCTCTCTGCCTACTTGTCATTTCTGTCTGTCAAATAAGTAAATAAAATCTTTAAAGTAACTAACCCTATGACTGAATATTGGAGAGTTAAAACAAAAAGTAGAAAGTAATTACTCATAATTCCACCTAACGTAATTACTTGGAGCATTTTGGTGTGTTTCCTTCCAATTATTTTTCTTTTGTATCTGGTCTTTTAATATAAGTATAGACTCTATAGTATGCTTATAAATATTTCACTGAAAACTTTGTAACATGATTAGCAAAAAGAGCTTTCACGTTCTTTTATTGTTTGTGGAGCATGTAAAGAAATACTTACTTGGTCTTCATCACATCTTTTTTGAGTTAAATAAAGAAGGTATTAGCCCCATTTTCCGTATGAAGTTATTGAAAACAGATAATCATATAACGTCTCTGCTTGGTGGTCTAGTGAATTTCTGTTCTGACAGAAGTAACTTGCACTAACACAAACAGGTAGGTGCATTTAACGCAGAAAGAAGAGGAAAATAAATCGTTCTGCACATTCTTACTCCCTGGGACCTAGACCTGCCTTACCTGACAAGAGAGTATTTGAACAGTAATAATTTCCAGAGTTATTGGAAGTACAGATTTGTCAGATTTTAGTAAATACCAAGTATCTTTGATGTGGTTTAATTAGTCTGGTTATTCCTCAGATTTAAGATAATGTGGTTGTATTTTTTTTTTTTGAAAGATTTTGTTTATGTATCTATTTGAGAGAGAAGGAGCACAAGCAGGGTGGAGGGAGAGGGAAACGGAGAAGCAGACTCCCCACTGAGCAGGGTACCTGACACAGGGCTCTGTCCCAGGACCCCGAGATCATGACCTGAGCCCAAAGCAGATGCTTAACCAACTGAGCCACCCAGGTACCCCGATAATGTGTGGTTGTTTTCCATTATGCTCAGTTAGCCACCATATAGCCAGCATTAGCTTTTGATGCAGTGTTCAGCAATTCATTCGTTGCGTATAACACCCAGTGCTCATCATAACACGTGCCCTCCTTAATACCCATCACAAAGCTACCCCATCCCTCCACCCCTCTCCTTTCTGAAACCCTCAGTTTGTTTCCCTTTTTTTCCACTTAAAAACAAAGGAAATAAGGGATGCCTAAGAGGCTCAGTTGGTTAAGTGCCCTTGTCTCAGGTCATGATCCCAGGGTTCTGGGTTTGAGCCTCATGGCTAGATCCCTGCTCAGCGGGGAGCCTGCTTCTCCTTCTCCCTTTGCCTGCCACTCCCCCTGCATGTGCTCTTTCTCTGAAAAATCAATAAATAAAGTTTTTGGGGGGGAAAAAAAGGAAATGAAATGAAACAGGTAGCTTATAATAAACCAGGAAGATAACATCCAGCCACTTGGTTGGAATTGGCCTGGGTGGGTGAGAGCCTGGAGGTTCTGTGTATGAAGGGCGAAGCCTTATCATACCGGGTAGAGTATTTAAAGGAACAGTGTTCCTAGGAAACTGTACTTCTGGAGCATTAAATATGTCAAAGCTGAATTCAGGGACCATTGGTTTACTTTCTGAAGTCCTGAGTGTTGTAAAGATTCAAGATTTAAAATAAAAAATACAGAACTATAATTCTGTTTTAAATCTCCTTTTCAGTTGAAACTGTTCTGTTAAGCACATTACAATTATGTCTTATTTGTTTTGTGATGAAAACTGAATTTCATTTTACTGTTCAAAGTGGTGAAGACTATTATTGTTTGGCCTCCCTGCAAAAAAAGTGTTTTGGGTTTTTGTTTTGTTTTCTTTTTTGTCTTCAACTTTTGGGTGAAGAAAAATTCCCTACTACCCAAAGCTCTCTGTTTTTCTTTTAGGAATTCCCCCTAGGAAGAGACTTTAATTTGTGAGTTGATTAAAATGAAGAACACTTTGATGGAGTCTCTTCCCCTTTTTTTACACTCTAGTTTTTATAAATGATCTCCAGTTTTCCTTCTCAAAGCATGTCATCTTTTAGTACTCATTGGCTTTGAAAGGGTAAAAGGTTTGGGAGTTGTTGCCTGTAATAGAAAGGAACATTCTTTCCATCTCTTCTTTGCAGTCTTGTTTCACAGCTGCAGGTTTGAGCTGAAGAGAACAGTGTAAAATATAAGAAAATAGAGGAGCACTGTTCCTTGAACCAATAAGGACCCTTCCCCTAGAACTGTTAACTAGTAAGTTTTTGTTCAGGTCAAAATACTAGGGACCTTTGTTTCTTCTGCTCTCTCATGTATTGCTTTCCTCAGATTTAGGCTTGAACCATTTTGTTTTAGAGCAAGAAAGGAATCCTATCTACCTCCCTGATATGAAATTGGATTCCAAACATGTGAGTACCCCGTGCTAAGTGTTTCCTTCCCAGGCACTTACTCAGCTGGTATTTTCTGCTGCCTTCAGATCTCCACTGCATCTGTGAATTTATTATGATAATGAGCAGTTAGCTGGTCACTCCGTCTGTTCAATTCATCTGTCTCCTCCCTGTTTTTCTCATAGATTTAAATAAATATCTTGACACACATCAACTACAGCCTTTACAAGTTTTTACTGTTTGTCCATCTGTCCTGCTGGTATATCATGAACTGTAAAAGGAAAAGAATTTCTTGTCAACCTTATTTAGTTCTGTCCTCAATCCATATCATAGTTACATATAATAAACTGTGAAAAGCCTTATTTTTCAGCTTTAAAACTATTTTCGGACTCGTTTAAAATTCATTTCCCCTGTTGATAAACATAAAATTCCTATATTCTAATATACCCTCCATGAGACTTACCAAGAAGTAAGTGCAAAAATATACATATGTGTCTTCACCAAATAAGAACATTAACTTTGTGCATTTTATACTTAATTGCATTGGTTTTCCAAATGTAAGATTAGATTATAATATTGCATATTGTTGAAAACACTTCTTTGTATATCATAACGGCCTCCTACTGGGAGTATGCCCGTTAGGGTGTTCCTCTTCCCCACCTTCCTTGTACCTCTCCACCCCCACCTCATACACATCCACCTTTTTACTGTTTCATAGTACCCAAGTGTCCCAGGAAATTGTTTGGCAAAGTACTCTACCCAGATAAAGTAATGCCAAGTCTTACTGAATTCCTTGAACTCTTAGTTCTGGTATTGGGCCAGAAGTTGTCTTACTCGGGCGGTTATCTCCTTGTTTACTAATAATAAAAGCAGTGCTTAGATAGTCTGTGTAGGAAGGGCCACTTGGGACCCACCGTCCACCATGAAAAAGCCAGATCGGTGGACTGTGAACTCAGAAGACAATACCCTGCTTCTAAAGGACAGATTTTTTGCTTTGTACGAGGTAAATATTTTCCCCGTGTTATTTCTGTGCTTTACGCCTAATATGTAACTCTATTGCTAGATGTTTGGAGTTTTCTTTTTTTCTCACAACACATTTTGTGTCCTATGATAACAATGTGCTATCAGGGTTCCAGTATCGGGGGGAAATTCACGTACAGTAATCAAGCTGTCTGAAAGGAAATCTGAACAGTGTTCGGTTTCTTTTGATGATCTAATACATCCATGTTTTAAAAAGAAAATATCTGACTAAAAGTTTACAAAACTTTTACTTCAAAAAATCACTGATAGAGATGAAAGATTTATATTTGTTTCTAATTCTTGCCTCTTCTTCCCACTTCTTGTTGTTTTGAGAACAGTACCTCTAGACCAAGGACCATAACATACTGTAAAATCCGATAAAGCAAATCTGTGTACCGCTTGATGCCAAGTACAGTCTTGGTCACACAGTAAAGGTGCTCAACAAATATTTGTTGGTAAAATGTAAACTCTGCAAGCATTTCCATTAAAAGGAGGCTGGATTATTTCCTTTGTGGCCCCAAAAAACACCTACAATATTTAGCTTCACAAAAATTGCAAGTAGCATATTGTTAGTATAGCCCACCCTTTACCACTAAACAGGTTATGATTTTACAGTTGAAATATGTCCTAACCTTTTTTTTAGTTACTTTCAACTGAGAGACTGGTTCTACCTTCAAATCAAGAATCTGACCACTTCTCCAGGGGCGCCTGGGTGGCTCAGTGGGTTAAAGCCTCTGCCTTCGGCTCAGGTCATGATCCCAGGGTCCTGTGATCAAGCTCCGCATCAGGCTCTCTGCTCAGCAGGGAGCCTGCTTCCTTCTCTCTCTCTGCCTGCCTCTCTGCCTACTTGTGATCTATATCATGTAAATAAATAAATAAATCTTTAAAAAAAAATAAAAAAGAATCTAACCACTTCTCACCACCTCCACTACTGCCACTGTGATCCAAGCCACCTTCATCTTTCAGGTGGCTTATTGCAGTAGATTTCCAAATGAACTCCTTATTCTACCTTGACTTTCTCCATTGGAAACAGCAGGCAGAGTGGTCCTAGAAATGTTAGATACCATGTCTTACTCAGAACCTCTAGTGGCTTCTCCTCTCAGAGCAAGAAGCCAAAGTCCTTACTATGACTGACAGATCCCTGTGCTGTCTGGTCCCTAGTCAGCTCTCAGATCTCATCTACTGTTTTGGCCCCTATTTTAGTCCAGCCACATTTGCTTCCTTTCATCACATTCAGTATCCTCCTTTGCACTGGTTGTTTGCCCTGCTCTGACCGTTCTAGCCTCACATACATGCATCACTCTCTCCTTCCCCTCCTGTAGGCCTCAGTGAAGTCTTTCCTGGCCTCTATCTAGAATTCCAAACACCCCCTTCCCTTGAACTCTTCCTAGCCTCTTCACTGGCTCTATTTTTTTCTTAGTGCATATCACTATGTGACATTATTTGTTTTACTTTTTTTTAATCTTGTTTTTTGTCTGTCTGTCCCAGTGTACTGTGAGCTGTGTGAGGGCAGGGATTTTTGGCCTGTTTTGATCACTGCTTCTATCCCAGTACACAGAAAGTGCCTCGAATGTTAGATACTCAATAAATATTTGTTCTGTGTGCTGGCAAGGTTGCAGAGAAAGGGGAACCCTCCTACACTGTTGGTGGGAATGCAAGCTAGTGCAACCACTCTGGAAAACAGCATGGAGGTTCCTCAAAAAGTTGACAATAGAGCTACCCTATGACCCAGCAATTGTACTACTGGGTATTTACCCTAAAGTACAAACGTAGTGATCCGAATGTTTATAGCAGCAATGTCTACAATAGTCAAACTATGGAAAGAACCTAGAGCCCCATCAACAGATGAATGGATAAAGAAGATGTGGTATATATACACAATGGAATACTATGCAGCCATCAAAAGAAATGAAATCTTGCCATTTGCAACAACGTGGATGGAACTAGAGGGTATCATGCTTAGTGAAATAAGTCAATCGGAGAAAGACAATGATCATATGATCTCCCTGATATGAGAAAGTGGAGATGCAACATGGGGGGCTGGGGGGGGTAGGAAAAGAATAAATGAAACAAGATAGGAAACAAGATAGGATCAGGAGGGAGACAAACCATAAGTGACTCTTAATCTCACAAAACAAACAGGGTTGCTTCGGGGAGGGGGGTCGGGAGAGGGGGGTGTGGTTATGGACATTGGGGAGGATATGTGCTATGGTGAGTGCTGTGAAGTGTGTAAACCTGGCGATTCACAGACCTGTACCCCTGGGGATAAAAATACATATGTTTATTTAAAAAATAAAAATAAAATTGATTAGAAAAAAAAGTAAAAAATATTTGTTCTGTGAATGAATCCATTTCTTTATTGTTTAATTCCTACGCATGGGATGCTTAGGTGGCTCTGTTGGTTAAGTGTTTGCCTTGGGCTCAGGTCACAATCCCAGGGTACTAGGATCAAGTCCTGCATTGGGCTCCCTGCTGAGCAAGGAGCCAGCCTCTCCCTCTGCCTGCTGCTCCCCTGCTTGTGCCCCTGCCCCCCCACCCCAATAAATAAAAGCTTTAAAAAATAATAAAAATATTTCCTACACTACCTTACCAACATTTTTTTTTAAAAGACTTTGTCAGAGAGGGCGCCTGGGTGGCTCAGTGGGTTGAGCCGCTGCCTTCGGCTCAGGCCATGATCTCAGGATCCTGGGATCGAGTCCCGCATCGGGCTCTCTGCTCGGCGGGGAGCCTGCTTCCTCCTCTCTCTCTGCCTACTTGTGATCTCTCTCTGTCAAATAAATAAATAAAATCTTAAAAAAAAAAAAAAAAAAAGACTTTGTCAGAGAGAGAGAGGATGCTAGCAGGCAGATGGCAGGCAGAGGCAGAGGGAGAAGCAGGCTTCCTCTGAGCCAAGGAGTCCGATGTGAGATTTGATTCCAGACTATGGGGGATCATGACCCGAGCCAAAGACAGCTGCCTAACCAACTGAGTCACCCAGGCGTCCCTACCCTACCAACATTTTTAAAAATTAATAATAGGAGTGACTGAGTGGCTCAGTTGATAAAGCATCCAACTCTTAAATTTCGGTGCAGGTCAATCTCAGGGTGGTGAGAGCCGGCTCCACACTAAGTGGGGAGTCTGCTGGAGATTCTCCCTCTGCCTCTGCCCCTCCTGCTGCTCACACTCTTTCTTAAAAAGGTAAATCTTAAAAATGTATATGTATAAATTAATATTTATACTTACAGGAGCATAGGCTCTAGATTTTAGGAATAGAGAGCCCCCACCAAACCCCAGCCTAACACACACCTCCTTATGCCCTGGAAGTAACCCTAAGCCTTATATGTATATGTCAGTTCTCGCGCCCATACTAACTACCCCATCTCCCATATCAAAACCTGCAGTGAAAGAGTTCTTAACTGAATTTCACTTAACTGAACCCCAGTTAACTGCCTGATGGGATTAGCCAGTGTTCTTATTCCCTCTGTAAAACATATTGATTAATGCTTACAGCTTTCTGACTGCTCTTAGCTTAATGTTCACAGCTGGTAGACTGTTCTCTAGTAAGCCTTTGTGCTTTCACCTACTCTAGTTAAATTGCATGCATATCAAAATCAGTTGTATTTATTCTTAAGCATGATTATAGCACGGGACGCCTGGGTGGCTCAGTTGGTTTAGCAGCTGCCTTCGGCTCAGGTCATGATCCCGGCGTCCTGGGATCAAGTCCCGCATCGGGCTCCTTGCTCAGCGGGGAGCCTGCTTCTCCCTCTGCCTCTGCCTGCCATTCTGTCTGCCTGTGCTCGCTCTCTCCCCCTCTCTCTCTCTGATAAATAAATAAAATCTTTAAAAAAAAAAAAAAGCATGATTATAGCAGGTCTATCTTACTATAAATTGCATATTATAATATATAATATTTATGATAATTTTTAATTAATAAACTTTGTTTTATAGATGTTTTAGGTTCACAACAAAATCAAGCAGAAAGTACAAAGAATTCACACATATTCCCTATCCTCACACATGCCATACTCCCCTCCACCATCAACATCTCCAGCCAGCACCATATATTTGTTACATCAGTGAGCTTAATTAACACAATCATCACCCAAAACGCTAGTTTACATTAGGGTTCACTCTTGGTGTGGTACCTTCTGTGGGATTTGACAAACGAATGATTATATATCCACAATCATCACCCAAAACGCCAGTTTACATTAGGGTTCACTCTTGGTGTGGTACCTTCTGTGGGATTTGACAAACGAATGATTATATATCCACAATTGTGGTATTGTGCTGAATAGTTTCACTCCCCTAAAAATCCTTTGTATTCTGTCTGTTCACCCCTGCTTCCCCTCTAACCCTGGCAGTCATTGTCTTTTTACTGTTTCCATATTTTGCCTAATCTGGATGTCATATGGATGGAATCATATCATACGTAACCTTTTTCGATTGACTTCTTTCACTTAGTAGTATTCATTTACGTTTATTCCATGTCTTCTCATGGCTTGATAACTCACTTATTTTTAGCACTGAATAATATTCCATTATCCGTATGTATTACAGTTTGTTTATCCACTCAGCAACTGAAAGACATGGTTGCATCCAAATTTTGATGTTACGAATAAAGCTGCCATAAACATTCATGTGCAGGTTTTTAGTGGATGTAAGTTTTCACTTCCTTTGTGTAAATACCAAGGAACTCAATTGTTGATAAGAATGTACTTTTGTAAGAAACTGTCAAACTGTCTTCATAGTGGCTGTACCTTTTTTACATGCATTCCCACCAGCAGTGGATAGAATTCTTGTCCTAAATCCATATCGGCATTTGGTGTCGTCAGTGTTACGGATTTTAACCGTATTAGTTTAGTATTAGTATTAGTTAACCGTTACAGATTTTAACCGTACCTAGTAGCTATGTATTGGTAGTTCGTTGTCTCACTTTTCAGTTCCTTAATGACGTGATATTGAACATCTTTTCATATAGATACTTGCCATCTGTATATCCAGTTGATTGGTGGAACTGTTGGGTTCATCTACATCCTTACTGATTTTCTATCTTCTCGATATGTCTCTTTCTCTTAGAGGGGTGTTAAAGTCTCCAACTATAATGGTGGATTCATCTATTTCTCCTTGCACTTTTATCAGTTTTTGCCTCACACATTTTGACCCTCTGTAGTTAGACATATAAACATTAAAAATTATTACATCTTCCCTGAGTATCATCCCTTGGCATTGTCCCTCTTTATTCCTGATGACTTTCTTTGCTCTGAAGTCTGCTCTGTCTGAAATTAATATAGCTACTCTTGCTTTCTTTTGATTGGTGTTATATCATTTCCCATTCCTTCATTTTTAATGTATGTGTGTCTATATATTTAAAGTGGGTTCCTTATAGACATCATATAGTTGAAACTTGTGTTTCATTCACTCTGATCATCTCTGTCTTTCAGTTGTGTATTTAGAACATTGACATGTAAGGCAATTATTAATATAATTAGATTAATGTCTGTCATCTTCATTACTGGTTTCTATTTGTTGCCATTGTTCTTTGTTCCTTTTTTATTTTTTTCCTTTTTTATGTTCCACACCTTTTCTGCCTTTGGTGGGTTTTTTTTTTTTGAGCTTTTATATTTGAGTTTATTCTTCATTTAACTTTTAAAACACTACTATAGTTGAATATTAAAACAAAAACAATAGCAAGTAGTGAGCTATGATTATAGTCCTTCACTCATTCACTACTGCACATAAAATGCCAGCAGTGTTATTCACTGGCCCCATTAAGAGGTCTGACACTGAACACCACCCCTGGGATGATGTTCATCATCCTCATATGCTTCCCCATTGTAATGGCGCCGTCTTTCCTGATTTGGATCAAAGTCCACCAGTTCTACCTGGTCCATTTCATCAGTCTCTTCTACTTCCTTCCTCTCAGGTAGGAGTTTTTCCAGCAAAGAGAGTTTATCAGGAGACAGAAAGCCATTCTCAGGAAAATTTACCTTAAATTCGATGATGAGGCGACCCTTCTCATATGGCCTACGATAAATTGGCATGCCTTCATTTAGCACACATTTGATATCTCCATGCTGACAATTTGACCTGGATGAGAGTGATGACAATGGTTCGGTTGTCAAGAGTAGATACTGACTTTTGAAAACCGCACAGTGCTTCAACCAGCTGTATGTCCATATACATGAAAAGGTCTTCTCCTCGCCGAGTAAAAACAGCATGGTCCTTCTGATCTAAAACAATGATAATATCTCCTGGTTCCAGTCCCGGTTCTTGGTCTCCCTCACCATGGAATGTTATCTTCTGGCCATCTTTCATGCCTTTGTCAATATGAACTTCTAGAATCTTCTCTCGAACTATCTTCCTTCCATTGCAGCTTTTACATCTATCTTTAGGACTGATCCGTTCCCCATGGCCCTGGCACTCCATGCACACAGACTGAATTTGCTGAACCATTCCAGGTCCTATCTGATGAATTCTTATTTGCGTTCCAGTACCTCGGCAATTGGGACAACACTCAACTGCTCCTTTCTTACCACCTCGGCCTTCATATTTATCGCAAATCACATTCTTTTGCAGAGCTAGTTTTCTTGTTGCACCATTATATAAATCTTCTAAGGTTACTGAGAGCTGATGCACAACATTTTTACCTCTCCTTTCTCTCTGCATTCCTCCTCCTCCAAAAAACATATCAAAGATGTCCATGGGGGAGCCCAAACCACCACCAGCTCCACCTTCTTTAATTGCCTGTTCACCTCCTTTGTCATATAATTCCCTTTTCTTTGCATCAGAGAGTACTTCATAAGCTTGAGAAATCTGTTTAAACTTCTCTCCTTCATTTGGATTCTTATCAGGGTGGTACTTCAAAGCCAGTTTCCTGTAGGCCTTTTTCAGTTCTTCTTGGGTGGCATTGGGTTTGACCCCCAAAACATCATAATAAGTGGTTTCTTTCACCATTTTCAGTGAGAGGGCCGAGGCCGATGTGGGGGAGCGGGAAGGAGCGCGTTGCTGGGTGCAGCTTGGGTAGCCGCCGCTCCTCTGCGTCTCACCGAGCGTTCTGGGAAGTTCCTGCCTTTGGTGGTTTTAATTGAGCATTTTTTATTCCATTTTCTCTCCTTTCTTACCATATCAATTCTATTTCTATTTTTTACTTTTTTTTAAGTGGTTGCCCTAGAGTTTGCAATATTTTAAAACTACTCCAAGTCTACTTTCAAATAACACTGTTCCATTCATGGGTAGTTCAAGTACCATATAACAGCAAAATACTCCTAATTCTTTTTTCTCAGCCCTTGTATCATTACTGTCATTTATTTTACATAAGTGTGTGTGTGTAAGCGTACATAATCAAATACACTGTTGTTGCTGTTATTACTTTAAAGAAGCTGTTATCTGTTAGATCAATTAAGAATAAGAAAAATAAACCTTTTTATTTTGCCCTCACTTACTCATTTTCCAGTGTTCTTCCTTTCCTTATGTGGGTCCAAGTTTCGGACCAGTGTCATTTTTTCCTTCTTTTTGAAGAACATTTTTACTTCTTTCTTTTTTACTTTTTTTTTTTTTTTTTTTTACTTTCAAGGCAGGTCTACTGGAAACAAATCCTTCAATTTTTCTTTGTGAAAATTTTTGTTTCTCCCTCACTTTTGTAGGTCATATCACAGGATACAGAAATTTAGGCTGTTGGGTTTTTTCTCTCAATGCTTCGTATATTTTTATTTGACAGACAGAGATCACAAATATGCAGAGAGGCAGGCAGAGAGAGAGAGGAGGAAGCAGGCTCCCTGCTGAGCAGAGAGCCCAATGCCGGACTCTATCCCAGGACCCTGGGATCACGACCTGAGCCAAAGGCTGAGGCTTTAACCCACTGAGCCACCCAGGAGCCCCTGCTTCCTGTATTTCATTCCCCTCTCTTGATTACATACTTTCTAAGGAGAGATTGGATATAATTATCTTTGCTTCTGTAGGTTAGGTATTTTTAGGAAGCTGGCTTCTTTCTTAACCCCCTCCCCCCTCAGGATATGTGTGTGGATCAATTTTATTTTAAACCCAGTGTTTTATTTTAACATACAGTGCTATATTAGTTTCACGTCTACAATGTAGTGACCCAACCTTCCATACATTAATCAGTGTTCATCAAGACAAGTGCATTCCTAATGCCCTTCAACTATTTCATTCACCCCCCCCCCCCGGCCACCTCTCCTCTGGTAACCATCAGTTTGTTCTCTGTAAGAGTTAAGAGTCAGTCTCTTGGTTTACCTCTCACTCTCTCTCTTTCTTTTCCTTTGCTTGTTTGCTTTGCTTCTTAAATTCCGCATGAATGAAATCATGTATTTGTCCTTCTCTGACTGGCTTATTCTGCTTAGCATTATACTGTCTAGGACCATCCAAGTCACTGCAAATAGCAAGATTTCATTCTTTTATACCTGAATAATACTCCATTGTATATATACACCTCATCTTCTTTATCCATTCACCTATTGATGGGCACTAGGCTACTTTCATAGTCTGACTATTGTCAGTAATGCTGCAGTAAACATAGGGGGGCATATATCCCTTCAAATGCTGTTCTCACATTCTTTGGGTTAATAATACTCAGTAGTGTGGTTACCGAGTCACAGGGTAGTTCTATTTTTAACGTTTACGGGAAACTCCATATTGTTTCCCACAGTAGCTACACCAGCTTGCATTCCCACCAACAGTGCACAAGTGTTGCTTTTTTTCCACATCCTCACCAACACTTGTTTCTTGAGTTTTGTATTTTAGCCATTCTGGTAGATGTCAGGTAATATCTCATTGTGGTTTTGATTTACATTTCACTGATGATGATGTTGAGCAAGTTTTTATATGTCTGTTGGACATCTGGATGTCTTTGGAGAAATGTCTGTTCATGTCTTCTCCTTTTTAATTAGATTATTTGGAGCTTTGATGTTGAATTGTATTAGATCTTTATATATTTTGGATACTAACCCTTTGTCAGATATGTCAGATATGTCGGAAGAATATATATGCAAATATCTTCTTCCATTGAACAGGTTGTCTTTTAGTTTTGTTGATTTTCTTCTTCACTGTGCAGAAGTTTTTTATTTTGGTGTCGTCCCAGTAGTTTATTTTTGCTTTTGTTTCCCTTACCCCAGGAGACCTATCTAGAAAGGAAATGCTATGCTATGACCATTGTCAAAGAAATTACTGCCTGTTTTCTAGAATTTTTATGTTTTCAGGTCACATATTTAGGTGCTTAATCTATTCTGAGTTTATTTTTATATATGGTGTAAGAAAGTGGTCTAGTTTCATTCCTTTGCATACAGTTGTCCAGTTTTCCCAAGACCATTCGTTGAAGAGACTGTCTTTTTCCCATTGCATATTCTTGCCTCTTTGTAGAAGATTAATTGATGTTATAATTGTGGGTTTATTTCTGGCCTTTCTAGTCTGTGTTTGTTTTTGTGCCAGTACCATACTGTTTTGATTGCAATAGCTTTGTAATATAACTTTAAGTCTGGAATTGTGAAACCTCCAGTTTTGTTGTTTTCAAGACTGTTTTGGCTATTTGGGGTCTTTTCGTGATTCCATACAAATTTTAGCATTGTTTGTTCTAGTTCTGTGAAGAATGCTGATGGTATTTTGATAGGGGTTGCATTATATGTCTAGATTGCTTTGGGTAGTATAGACCTTTTAACAATATTTGTTAAATCCATGAGCATGGAATGTCCATTTCTTTGTATCAACTTCAGTTTCTTTCATAGCTGTTTTATACTTTTCAGAGTACAGGCCTTTCACCACTTTGGTTAAGTTTATTCTTATGTATCTTATTATTGGGTACAATTGTAAATGGGATTGTTTTTCTTGATTTCTCTTCTGCTTCATTATTAGTATATAGAAATGCAACAGAGTTTCATATATTGATTTTGTATCCTGTAGCTTCATTGAATTCATTTGTCAGTTCTAGTATTTTTTTTTTTTGTGGAGTCTTTAGCATTTTCTATTTATAGTATCATATCATCTGCAAATTATAGAAGTTTTACTTCTTCCTCACCAATTTGGGTGCCTTGTCTGATTGCTGTGGCCAGGACTTCCACCACTATGTTGAATAAAAGTGGTGTAAGTTGACATCCTTTTCTTGTTCCTGACCTTAGGAGAAAAGCTGTTTTTTTTCCCATTGAGTAAGATGTTAGATGTGGATTTTCCATATAAGGCCCTTATTATATTGAGGTATATTCCATGTAAACCTATTATATTGAGAGTGTATATCATAAATGGGTATTGTACTTTATGAAAGCTTTTTCTGCATCTGTTGAAATGATGTTTTTTATCCTTTCTCTTATTTTTCGTTAAGATTTTATTTTTAAGTAATCTCTGCATCCAATGTGAGGCTCGAACTCACAGCCCCAAGAGCAGGAGACGCCTGTTGTACAATTGAACCAGGCCAGGCACCCCTATCCTTTCTCTTATTGATGCAATGTGTCACATTGATTGATTTGCGAATATTGAACCACCCTTGCATCCTGGGAATAAATCCCACTTGATTGTGGTGAATGATTTTTTAAATATATTGTTGGATTCAGTTTGCTAGTATTTTGTTCAAGATTTCTACATCTGTGTTCATCAGAGATACTGGCTTTAGTTTTCATTTTTTGTGGTGTCTTTACCTGATTTTGGTATCAGGGTAATGCTCACCTCACAAAATGAATTTAGAAGTTTTCCTTCCTCTTCTATATTTGGAAATCTTTGAGAAGAGAAGGTATTAGCTTTTCTTTAAATGTTTGATAGAATTCATCTGTGAAGCTGTCTGGTCCTGGACATTTTGGTTTTAGGGGAGATTTTTTATTAACTGATTCTTAAATTCCTGGTAATCAGTCTGTTTAAATTTTCTATTTCTTCCTGCTTCAGTTTTGATAGGTTATGTTTTTAGGAATTTATCCATTTCTTTTAAGTATGTGTAATTTATTGGCATATAATTTGTCATAAATCTCTTACAACCATTTGTATTTCTGTGTTACTGGTTAGTTCTCCCCTTTCATTTGTGATTTTGTTTATTTGAGTTCTCTCTTTTTTTGAGGCTGGTGGAGGTTTATCAGTTCTTTTTTATCTTTTCAAAAAGAACCAGCTTCTGGTTTCAAAGATATCTTCTTCTTCTTCTTTTTTTTTGTTTCTATATCATTTATTTCTGCTCTAATCTTTATTATTTCTTTCCTTCTGGTTTGGGGCTTTGTTTGTTCTTTCTCTAGATCCTTTAGATAGGTCAGGTTGTTTATTCGAGATTTTTTTTTTTTATCTTGGGGTAAGACTGTATTGCTATAAACTTCCTTCTTAGACCTACTTTTCCTACATTCCAAAGATTTTGGAGCATTGTGTTTTCATTTTCATTTCTCTCCATGTAATTTTTTATTTCTTCTTTGATTTCTTAGTTGACCCAGTCATTATTTAGTAGCATGTTCCTTTGCTTCCATTTGTGCTCTTCCTAGATTTTTTCTTATGGTTGATTTCTAGTTTCATAGCATTGTGGTCAGAAAAGTTACATAGTATGACTTAGATATTTTTGAATTTGTTGAGATTTGTTTTGTGACCTAATATGTGATCTGTTCTGGAGATTGTTCCACGTGTATTTCAAAAGAATTTATATTCTGCTCTTTTCACATGGAATGTTCTGAATATATGTGTTATATCCATCTGGTCTAGTGTGCTATTCAAAGCCACTATTTCCTTGTTGATTTCTCTTCAGATGATCTGTCCATTGATGTAATGGGGTGTTAATGTCTGTACTCTTATTATATTGCTATCGATTGGTTCCTTTATGTTTGTTTTAAATGTTTTATGTATTTGGGTACTCCCATGTTGGTTACATAAATATTATAATTGTTATAACTTATTGTTGGACTGTCCCTTTAATAATTATATATATATGTCCTTCTTTGTCTCTGATTAAAGTCTTTGTTTTAAAGTCTATTTTGTCCCTTATCAGTATTGCTACCCCAGCTTTCTTTCAACATCCATTTGCATGATACATGTTCCTCTGTCCCCTCATTTTCAATGTGCATGTGTCTTTTGGTCTGAATTGAGACCCTTATAGGCAGTGTACAGATGGGTCTTGATTTTTATCCATTCTGTCATCTTGTGTTTTTTGATTGGAGAATTTAGTCCATTTATACACAAAGTGATTATTGATGGATAGGTATTTGTTGCCATTTTGGTAGCTGTTTTGTGATTGTTTTTGTAGTTCTTATCTGATCCTTTCTTCTCTTCCTCTCTTTTACAGTTTGCTGGCCTTCTTTAGTAATATACTTGGGTTCATTTCTCTTTCTTCTTTGAGTATCTCTGTTTGGTTTTTGATTTGTCATTACCATTAAGTTTTTATATAACATCTTCTGCATATAGCAGTCTATATTAAGTTGATGGTTGCTTAAGTTTGAACCCAGTCTTTTCTCTGTTCCCTCCCGCATGTTATAGCTATATGCTATCATATTTTACATTCTTTTGTTTTACGAATCTTTTGAGTGATTTTTACAAATATACTTATTTTTACTACTATTGTATTTCCTACCTTTCTTACTCTTACTTATGGCCTTTCCTTTCTACTCACAGATTCCCCTTTAACATTTCTTGCGGGGCTCTTGTAGTGGTCATAAACTCTTAGCTTTTGTTTGTCTGAGAAAGTCTTTATATCTCCTTCTGTTCTGAATGATATCCTTGCTGGATAATGTATTCCTCACTGCAAATTTTTTTTTTTTTTTTTTGATACTTTGAATGTATCATGCCACTTCTTCTGGCCTAAATACTTTTGCTGAAAAACTGCTTCGAGCCTTATGGGGTTTCCTTTGTGTATAACTCTCTTCTTTTCTCCTGTTGCTTTTAAATTTTCTCTTTTCATCATTACTTTTTTACATTTTACTTACTATATGCCTTGGTGTAGACTTTCTTGGTTTGATTTTGTGGGGGAATCTCTCTGCCTCCAGGATCTAGGTATCTGTTTACTTCCCCAGATTAGGAAAGTTTTCAGCTATTATTTCTTCAAATAAATTTTCTGTCCCCTTATCTCTCTCCTCTTCTCCTGGGATCTCTATAATGCAAATGTTACACTTGGTGGAGTCACTGAGTTCCCTAAGTCTGTTCTCATTTTGCATATTTTTTTCCTCTCACCTTTCAACTTGATTAGTTTCCATTAGTCTGTCTTCTAGATCGTTAATTCATTCCTCTACTTTTTCTAGTCTGCAATTTATTCCATCTGGTGTATTTTTAATTTCATTTATTATGCTCTTCATCTCTGATTCTTTTTTATCTCTTTGTCAAAGGTCTCCCTGTTGTTCTCCACTCTTTTCTCAAGTATAGTGAGTATCTTTATGATCATTATTTTAAATTCCCTGTCAGGCATATTACTTGGATCCATTTAGCCTAGGTTTCTTGCTGTGGTTGTGTCCTTTTCTTTCAGTTGGGACATACTCCTCTCTCCCATTTTGTCTAATGCTCTGTGTCTGTTTCTGTGTGTTAGGAAAGTCAGCTATGTCTCCTGCTCTTGAAAATAATGGACTTAAGAAGAAGAGGTCCTGTAGTGCTGTGCAGGTCAATGTCCTTTGTTTACCAGGACCTGGTGCTTCAAGAGGTGTTTGCCGTGTGTGTTGCATATGTCCCACTATTGTGTCTGGGCCATTTTTTCCTTCAGTCCAGTTGTCTACAGAGACTCTCTTTGCTTGTTTTTGCACAGTATTTGGTCCGCAGTCAGGGTGTGCATTTTTTTTTTAAGATTTTATTTATTTATTTGACAGAGATCACAAGTAGGCAGAGAGGCAGGCAGAGAGAGAGGGGAGGAAGCAGGCTCCCTGCAGAGCAGAGAGCCCGATGCAGGACTCGATCCCAGGACCCTGGGATCATGACCTGAGCCGAAGGCAGAGGCTTTAACCCAGTGAGCCACCCAGGCGCCCCAGGGTTGCAATTTTAACAAGGTTCACCTAGGACACACAGGGCCCTCTACCACTGACAGAACTGAGGCTCTGCAAAACACATGGATTGGGAGGTGGGTTGGGGGATGCAATGTTGGCACAGTCTTCTCAGGGAGGTAGACTTGGCAGTGCTGGGACTGGACCAACTTTACTGGAAAGGATGGATCCACCAAAGCACATGATGGTGGGGTTTGGTGTAAACAACTTAGGTAGTAAATAGTGAGTGCGCCTGCTGTGCTGGTTCCTGCAGGTGGCTGTGTATCTCCTGCCAGCTCCTTAGTTCCTGGAGAAGTCCCTCAGTGATCCCTGCCCCTCTAGGACACACTCAGGAATGAGTAAATTACTCTCCCTCTCATATGCCCCAAGCATTCTTTAAACTGCTGCTTCTGTGCTGTATTTCAGCTGGCTGTTTGTTTTGCTGTCTCTTTAAGGGTAGGGACTCAGCTTCCTATAACCCTCTAGGCTCTCCCAGAACTGAACCCATTGATTTTTTAAATTCCATGCTTTAAGTCCCATTGTTTTTAAGAACTCAGGAAATTTGGCCTTTCTCACTTTCAAAGCCAAATGTTATAGGGGTTCATCTTCCTCGTGCAGGCTTCCCAGTGTCACGGTTTGTTTCTTCCTCTCTCCTAGCCTGAAGCTCACTTTCCCCTACCACCCTCCTCAACAGACAAGCACCAGTAGTTTGGCCCCCACCACATCTCCACCCTTCCTACCCTCTTCAGTATGGCCTGTTCTCTATCTTTAATTGTGGAGGTTTGTTCTCCCAGTCTGCAGGTGTTTTTCTGGGTTATTTATACTGATGTGAGTATTGTCTAGTTGTATTCATGGGACAAGGTGAGCGTAGGGTCTGTCCACCCTCTTTGCAGCCTTCCCTCTATTCTGGCTTCTTTCAAGATTTTTTTCTTTATCTTTGATTTCCTGAAGTTTGAGTATGATTTTTTTTTTTTTTACTAAAGCTTTTTTGTTTATTTTTTACATTATCCTGTTTGATGTTCTCTGAGTCTCTTGGACCTGTGGACTATTGTTTGATATTAATTTGGAGGAATTCTGTCACTGTTGCTTCAAATACTGCTTTTGTTCTTTTCTCTCCTCTACTGCTATTCCCATTATATGTATGTTACAGCTTTTGTAGTCACTCCAGGTTTTGGATAATCTGTCCTTTTGTTAATTCCAGTCTGTTTTCTCTTTGCTTTTCTGTTTTAGAAATTTCTCTTGTCATATTATCAAATTCAGAGAATCTATCCTCAGCTATGTCCAGTCTACTAATAAACCTATTAAAAATATTCATTTATGTGTCAGTGTTTTTTTATCTCCAACATTTCTTTTTGATTCTTTCTTAGAATGTCCATCTCTCTTTTATCTGTTTATATTTTATATTATCTATCTCTTCCTGCATTGTCTACATTTTCCATTAAAGCCCTGAACTTATAATTTTAAAATGTTCTGGTCTGAAAACTTCAGTATTCATGCCATAGATTACTTGTTCAGTCTCTTCAAACTGTGTTTTTTTTCTTCCAGTATGCCTTGTAATTTTTTTGTTGAAGAGTTGACATGATATACTGGATAGAAGGAACTGTGGTACATAGGCCTTCAGTAATGTAGTGGTAAGGGTAGAGGGAGAAGCATTCTATAGTCTTAGCATTAGGTCTCAGTCTTTTGGTGAGCCTCTGCCCCTGGACTGTAACCTCTCGTGCTTCTCAGGGTTTTTTTTTTTTTTTCCTCCCTTTAGGTGAGACAGGATGGCTGGAGGGAGCTGGAGTTGTATGTTTCCCTTAACCCATGTGGAAAGCTAGAAGGGCTAGAATTGATATTTCCTTAGCATTCCTAAAAAATGTGGTAAGAATATGGAGAATTTGGAACTCTCTTATATTGTTGGAGGGACATAAAATGCACAGATGCTTTGGAAGACACGTTGGCAGCTCCTCAAAATGTTAAATGTGGAGTTACCATATGACCCAGTGATTCCATTCCTAGATATATGCCCAGGAGAACTGAAAACACGTCCACAAGAAAACTTGTACACAAATGTTCATAAACAGCATGATTCATAGTGACCAAAAAGTAGAACTAACCTAGGTCTGTCAGCTGAAAATGGATAAGCAAAATGTGGTGTAGCCATGCAATGGAATGTTACTCATCCATAAAAAAGAATGAAATGCTGATGCTACAGCGTGATGAAGCTGTGTGATAAACACCTTTATGCCTAACAAAAGGAGCCAGACACAAAAGGCCACATCATGTATGATTCCATTTATATGAGATGTTCAGAACAGGTATATAGCCATAAAGACAGAAAGGAGATTAGTAGTTACCCAGGCCTAGGAGAAGGGGAGAATGAAGAATAACTGCTGGTGGATACCAAGTTTCTTTTGGGAGTGATGAAAATGTTCTAAAATCAATCATGGTGTTGATTGTAGGGATAGCCTTATAAATATATAAAAGCCACTGAATTGTATGTTTTAAGGGATGAATTTTATGGTATGTGATTTATATGTTTAAAAAAGCAACTTCGGGTGGCCTTTGATGTGAGTCAGGGATAGGGAGTGTAAAGAGAGGAGGGTGAGTGGGAGGGTTTGAGTGACTTAGGTTTGAATTGGTTGGAAAAGTTTGTCAGAGCTGTTATGGCATTTGGGGAAGATCCTAAGAAAATGTAGAATGATTGCTGAGAACATTGAGGGCCTACTTGTGGTTAGATAAATTTACAGGAGCATCCTTTGTGACTTTTCTCCAACACCATCTTGAGCTAAAACTCAGAATTGATCTATATCGGAGGTGTAAAAGGAGTGGCAAGGCAAAGAATTTGAGAGTGTTGACAAAAGAATATTTGAAATGTGGCCATGGAATCTAAGCTAGACAGAGAAGGGAAAATCAAGGGCCAGTGAATAGAAGTTTGCGTGGTTAGAGGTCAATTGTAGTAGAAGTAATTGAGAGAGCTGAAATGATAGGGAATAGTGGTCAAAAAGACTTGAATTTGAGGCTGGTTGGACAGACAACATGATTTTTTAAAGAACTGGGAGTTTTACATAAGGCTTTTAGTGTGGAAAATGAGGGCAGAATCTCTCCTCTCAACTCTGAGGTATGTGATGAGGAGGGAATATAGTGCCTTTCCATGAAAGAACTTAATGAAGTGAGATTAACATACAAAAGTAAGGAAAGGGCACTTGAAAATAGCCAACCCCAGAAAACCCAAGTACAAATTAGGCTTCCAGCAACTGTCCAACAGATTTGGAATAATGTAGTCTCATTGTTGAGATCATCCCTCTTGTTGGGAAGGGTTACTAGGAAAATCTTAGTTGAGGAACATTTCTTAAACTCCACCTCTGTTGACCATGCAGTGTTCTGAATATGATTTGGTGCCCCATATTTACTACAGGGAGAAAATGTGTTGATTGCCCAATAAATATCTAGTGTACTTACTATAATTGTCCTTATAATTTTTATTATTGTCATTAAAATATCTTAAATTGGCACCATGTTTTATATATCTTTCTTTCTTTTTTCTTTTTTCTTTTTTTTTTTTTCAGTGAGTGGCTAGTGTTCGAGGGTATTTTGGGATTTTCAGAGCTACAGTCTAGACCCTCGTTCAAAGTGTAAGCCCCAAAGTAATGCTGTTTTTTGATGCCTCCAGGTAGAAGCCTTCACTGGGAGGTCCCATCTGCAAGGAAACATCTGCATGTTATGCTTACTTACGTAAACTGCAGTGGAAAACCAGATTTGTATATTGCTTTGACTTTGTGCATATTTCTCTTCTTTCCCCTTCCAGAGCAGCATTCATTACATTTCTTAAGTGCTTCACATAGAATTTCAAAGTTCAGTGTGACCTCTGTACTGGGACACTATCAGACACAGATGCTACTCCGAAAGGCTTTTTGGCAGTCAGTGGCTTAGTAGCCGTGATTCACTTTGAATCACCCCCTCATGGACCATATGAAAGCAGATTCTTGCAGGAACCCAGCCATGTTCTTGGGAATCGTTTTCTTTTCCAACTTATTGGACTAGTTTAGAGGCCTTTGGGTTTCACCGGACTTTCTCCTTATTTCCTTCTTTTGTTGATCTTGGCCCCTTAACCCTCCACCCACTTTATTACTCATTTCTTAAGGACCTGACTACTCAGTAACACTAGAGAAAGTATATCTGAAGCCACATGGGTTGCATAAAACCAACTTAAGAAAAAAAAAGGGCAAGAAACTTGTGTTCTCTCAGCTTCCTTTGTTTATATGATCTGTTTATATGTTGCTAAGGTTGTGTTGTCCAGCTGCTTCCCAGTATCAACAATGACTGAAGATAACTGGGCAGCACCCTGAGAGGGTCATGTTGGCAGAGTGAATGACAAGACCCTTCATTCAGCCCCTGCCAGATAATATATTGCCTTTGAGGTATGATGGATGCCAGAAGCTTCAGATGCTAAATCTTAAATGTCTTGAAAGACCATTTACAGTTAGGAAAGATGTTTAAAAAGAAGCCAGCTGACTGAGTCCTTCCTTATAAAGTTTGGAAGTAAATATCTGGCTATTTGAATGTTTGCTTGAGGTTTACAATTAGGCTGTATGGCATCTAATTGATTAGTGGGGTTTTTGATAATATGAATATCAGGGTAAGGCGACATTAGCAGTCCTTAAAGCCCAGGCTCTAATCTGCTATGTGCATAATGTGAGTTAAAATTAAATTAAAATGAAGTGCACTTACATCAGGATTATTCTAGAAAACATCCCGAATGGAATTTTGCCGAACGTGTTAGAGCCCCTTGTAAGCTCCCCTGCCTTGAAGGAATTGAGCAAGCATCCCTGCACGTGGAAGAAACTGATTGAGTCTGAAGTTCCTCTCTCTGCTTACCAGGCTCTACCCACCGCAGTGGGTAAGGGACCCACAGATGCGGGGGTTTTTTTTGTTTTTTGGGGGGGCGGGGGTTTGCAGTAAGCTGTGTAGGAACCTTGGTCTGCTAACTAACAAATTTAGGAGGAAAAACAAGAAGATAACTAAGAATAAGAGGTAAGCCGTCAGTGTTACCATTTTGGAAGAAAATGACTGTACTCAACCTTTAGAATTTGGTGTCGGCGTCATCTGCGTCTTGGTGTTTCCTCCTCCGTGGGCTGAATCCCACCTAGCTCTGCGTGGGCTGCTGTGCCTTCCCCTTCACTGCGGTTTCATTCGGTCTCCTTAGCAGCAGCCCCTGAAATAACTGCTGGGGGAGCTCCTAAATGAATCCTCATAATTTGCTTCTCAGTTCTCCCCGTTTGATTGAGGTACTCTTTTCCTTGAGTGGTTCCCAGTTCCATTTAAGTGGCTACTGTTTGGGGTCACTATTGAATGTTTTGTTTGACTATCACTTTCATGATGAATGGGAGGTCACTGCCTGTAGCTGTGGGGTGAAGCCCTCGTGGTGAGCCTTGAAAGGAAAAAATCTCTTTGTAGTGATATGCTAAATGAAATGACTCTCTTTGTGACTCTGTCCTTTTATCCTTTCAGTCTGATAACCTCAGGTTCTTGTGATTTATTTGGTTTCCTTCCATTAAGCTCAGTAGTTTCCTGTACCCAGGTGCATGCTATTTCCGTTGGTCATCATGGGGATGCGGAGCTTATTTCTGACCTGGAAGTGTGGTTGCTTTGACTCTGCACCACATCAGTATGCCTTCCAGCCTCCACTTCCTCTGCATTATTTCCTTTCGGAGGGCTCAGTTTGTTACCATTTAATCGAAGGATGATTCATCTGGGACCGAGACCCGGTAATGCTGTAATAACAATACCTTGCTTTATATAATAATACTCAAAGTACTTAGGATCTTAGCCTTTCTCTGTTTATGAAGCTCTTTCAGCTTAATCCTCACAGTAACCCTGTGGGTCAAGTCAGCAATTTCGTCTGTATCTAAGCTGGTAAAACTGTATCTCAAAGACACTGAATAACTTGTTCAGGGACGCACTGCTTCTGAGTTAGTCTGCTTAACAGTTTTTACAGAAAATGAAGAATGCTTTTGAAGATATTCTGCTTGAACAGAAAGGAATTTCCAAACTGTGTCCCATTTATTAAAATCTAACTCTTTTTAGTCTGGTCCTTCGGTAAGACCAAAGTCAAGAGCTCATTAACCAGAGTTTAAATTGTCATGTCCAAGTCAAGAAAATAAATATTGAGGTCAGTTTCTATTCTGCTGCTGGTGTGATAAGTTTAGGGAAGGCTGGCGCTTAAATTAATGGAACTTCAACTGGAAGTAATTAAGGCAATATCATTATTTTCTTATCCTCTCTTCCTTTTAGAGAGATGGAAACCTTGATGACTAGCTCCACCCTGCCGCCCCTTTTTGCAGATGAAGATGGCTCCAAGGAGAGTAATGATCTGGCTACAACTGGGTAAGCAGCTGCTTTGGGACCCTGGACCTCTCGGCCTAGGCTTCAAACCAGAGCTTCTGACAATGTGTGAGGTCCTGAAGAAAACATTTTATATGATAAAAATAGAAGGTATGTTTGTTATGCTTTGCAAAGAGAGTGAGAGCCACTGTAAGCTGCTCTGTTATCTGCATTCAGCCATCACTTGCAGTGCTCTGGTTCCTGTGAACTGGAACAGCAGGTATGTGGACCTAGGAAACATCATCAGTTCCCCCCGATTAAGAGAATTACGTAGTCACCATTAAGTGAATACCTGCCACGGGGCTCGCTTTGAAAATCAAGTCCATTTTCTGTTTGAATTGCCACAGATGTTGGAATGATTTTCCCCCCAAAGGTCAGATTGTTTTTTTAGATCAGATTTTGTAATATGGCTCTTTTATTCAAGATGCCTGCGAGCTCTGAGTAACTTCTGTTCCCTTTTCTTCCCCGCCAATCTCCTTTCTTTGGTATTTTTGGACAAATATGTAAAAGAATATAAAAAAGGGCTAATAGTCCCTCTTCCCTTGAAAATCTCTGTTCCACTTGAATTTCTATCTTTTCTATTTAGAAGTTATTGGCCATGGAAGAAATATAGATTGATAGATTGAGGTGCTAGTTAATCTCTATGATTAATTATTTTAGTACTCTGTAGAGCTCTTTAAAAATAGACTACACTTTGTAATTCTGTTTCCTTCCCTCACATTTACTTCTTTCCTCATTAATATTTGCCTTCTGACCTTACTATTCAGATAAAACTGCTCTTTTAGACTTTCCGAAGTTGCTAAATCCAGTTTATTCAAGAAAAATTTTCTGAGTGTCTTCTATGTGCCAGACACTGTTCTAGGCACTGGATACTAAGCAATGACCAAAGCAGATAAAAATACCAGTCCTGTAGAGCTTAAATACTACTAGGGACATCAGGCAATAAACAGGATAAGTAAGTAAAATACATACTATGTTCTTAAGAACTATGGATTAACAAATAAAGCAGGGAAGAGGGATAGGAAGTCTTTGGGGTGGTTTTAGATAAGATGGCCCCAGGAAGTCTTTAAAAGTGGATTCAATAAAGACCTGAAAGAAGTAAGGTAGCTAGCATGCAGTTCTCTGGGGAAGATTATTCGAGGTAGAGGGAGGAGTAAGTGCAAAACTCCCTGAGTTAAGAGTGTTTCTACCTATTAGAAACAGTCAGGAGGCCAGTGTGGCTGGAGCAGAGTACCCCAGAGGAAGGGTAACCGAGGGCTCCATCAGCACTTTCTGAGTCAGAAAGTCTGAGGGCGAGAGGTTTTACACTCTAGTAAGTTCCCAGGGGATGTCAGTGCTGCTGGTGTGAGGCCCATACTTTGAATAGCTGCAGTCTAGATCATGTAGGTTCTTATAAGTCAAAGTAAGCACTTTAACTGGCACTCCAAGTAAGGTGGGAAAGCACTGGATGATTTTGAGTAGAATGATATGATCCAGCTTACTTCTTAATGAGATCCCTGTGGCTGTTAGCTGAAAATAGAGTGACAGGAACAGGGGCTGAAGCAAGGAGATGAGTTAAGCTCCTGAAATAATTCAAGTGAGAGATGATGACTTAAAGAGCATCACTAGTGACTTTGACATGTCTTTTTGGTGGAGTAGTAGGGGCGAAGCATCAGTGGAGAGAGTTGCAATGATCATGGGAATGGGGCTTGGTGACAAATATAGAATTCTACATATATTTTAAAGATAAACCCAGTAAGATTTGCCTGAAAAACCAGATGAGATGTGAAAGGAGAGAAAAAAGCAGTCAAAGACAACTCCAAGCTCTTGGCATAAGTGACCAGAGGGATGGAATTGCCATTAACTTCCATGGAGGAAGCTGAGCAGGAGCTCAGTTTTGGAAATTTTAAACATTTATTTATTTATTTTGAGAGAGAGAGAAAGAGCACGAATCAGGGGAGCGACAGAGGGAAAGACTCCCAAACACACACCCCCTGAGTACCAAGCCCAACACAGGGCTGGAGATCATGACCTGAGCCCAATCAAGAGTCAGACACTTAAACAACTGAACCACCCAGGTGCCCCAGTTTTGGAGATTTTAAATTTGAGTTGCTTGTTAGATATCCAGGTAGAGATGTCAAATAGACCACTTGATATAGGGCTTTGAGGTTAGGGGAGTCTAGACCAGAAAAAGAAACATGGGAATCATCGGCATATACCTCATATTTAAAACCAGGAGACTGGTTGAGATCACCAAAGAAATGAGCACTGTGTAGACAGAAAAGAGAAGAGATCTAATGCCTGAGCATTAGCATTTAGAAGCCAGGTAGAAGAGGAAGAGTCAACAAAGAAGACTGAAGGGAGTAGCTAAAAAGGTAGCAGAAAAACTAGAGGAGTGCATGGTCTCGGAAACCAAGTAAACATATTTCAAGAGGTGGGAAGTGTCAGAAACTTCTGGAAGATCAGATAAGATGAAGGCTGAGAAATGACACTGAATTTAGCACAGATGGCATTGGTGACCTTGGCAAGAGTTGTAAGCACAAATCTCCTTTGGGTTAGGTTTAAGAGAGAATGAAAGGGGCGCCTGGGTGGCTCAGTCGTTAAGTGTCTGCCTTTGGCTCAGGTCATGATCCCAGAGTCCTGGTATCGAGCCCCACATTGGGCTCTCTGCTCAGCAGGAAGCCTGCTTCTTCCTCTCCCACTCCCCCTATTTGTGTTCCCTCTCTCGCTGTGTCTCTCTCTGTCAAATAAATAAAATCTTTAAAAAAAAGAGAGAGAGAGAGAATGAAAGAAGAGAACTGGAGTCAATACATGTCAACAGTTCTTTTCAGGGCACAGATCTTCCTCAGTTACCATGGGGTTGCATGCAGAAATGTACTTAATACCACCTAACCTACCAAACACGGTAGCTCAGCCCAGCCTACCTTAACCCTGCTCCGAAGTAGCCACAGTTGGGTGAGATCATCTAACGCAAAGCTGATTGTATAATAAGCACTGACCATCTCATAATTTGTGGACTGTTGTACTGAAAGTGAAGGAAGAGTGGTTGTATGGGTCCAGAGGGTATCGGTCATTTACCCTGGTGATTGCAGGGCTGACGGGGAGCTAAGGCTCCCTACTGCTGGGTAGCATTGGGAAAGAGTGTCACACCACATATCGCTAAGCTTAGGAAAAGATTAAATTCAAAAGTCCAGGTGTGGTGTCCACTGAATATATTTTACTTTCATAACATCCTAAACTTGAAAAGTCATAAATCAAACCGTCTTAAATTGGGGACTGCCTGTATAAATAATTCTGTAAAGGAAAGGAGAAAAATGAGGTGGGATCAAGAGAGTACTTTTTGTTTCACTTTGTTTTGTTTTGAAATAAGAGTCAAAATGCCACATTTGTAGGCTGATTAGGCTGATCCCAGTAGACTGAGAAGAATTGGTAATGTCAAAAAGGGCAGGATCATTAAAAACCTGTCCTTGAGTAGGCTAGACACTGTGGGGTCCACAGCACAAATGGAAGGCCTGTTGGCTTTAACTAAGAGCGTGCCAGTTCATTCATAGGAACAAAAGAACCTTTTTTTTTCCTTCAGTCTTTATCCAACTTGCCATCTCTAAGGCATTTGGTGCGTGTGACCACTCCCCTCTGGTTCCTGTTCATTTCAGTCAGGGTTCATAGGATTGGTATGCATTTCCAAACCTCATTCTCATATTTTACTGAAATAAGAGTGTACAAGAATTAGTAACGAAAGTGTTGATGGCACCATTGAAACGAGAATGACAGTGAGAGAACAAGTTGCCAAAGACATCACAAATGATTGAAGTATCTGGAAAACACAGCTACCAATGTCAAACTGGGTGTCTGATGGCACCTCTTTTCAGAGAACATGATTGGCATTGAGTTCATAGATTCTCTTAGCCTTTTTTTTTTAATTTTTATTTTTTGAGATTTTATTCATTTATTTGACAGAGAGAGACCACAAATAGGCAGAGTAGCAGACAGAGAGAAGGAGAAGCAGGCTCCCTACTGAGCAGAGATCCCAATGTGGGGCTCGATCCCAGGACCCTGGGACCATGACCTGAGCTGAAGGCAGAGTCTTAACCCTCTGAGCCACCCAGGCACCCCTCTTAGCCTTTTTCATAGGATCTCAAAGACCTTAAAAATGTTGGAAACTCCTTCTTCAAATCATCTATTATATTTTTTAGAAAGCGTCAGAAAAGTATAATTTCTTTCACTTCAGGCCAGTCTGTAGCTGCTTTCAGTAATTTCTCAGCCCACTATAATCTGGCTTTTATTCCCATAATTCCACTAAAACTATAGTCCCTAAAATTGCCAGCAACCTTCAGGTCTTCAAATTTAGCAGATACTTTTTAGCCTATCTTCTTTGACATCTATTTCAGTCAAGCACTGAAACTATTTTTTGAATGCTCTGTAACTGTGCTGGAGACATTGTTTACAGTTACACAAAAGAAGTGGGGGAATTAAAGCTGGCTTCTGCTTCTGCTGGCAGGGAAATTTGTCTTGAACCATGGTAAATAGGAATTTTTGATGCCGTTGATAACTGAACCATTGCATATCTGCCTGTTATTCTTAAGGTTAACCCACCCAGAGGTTCCATACAGTAGCGGGGCCACGTCATCCACCAACAATCCAGAATTTGTGGAGGATCTCTCCCAGGGTCAGCTGCTTCAGAATGAGGCTTCAAATACAACAGAAGGCACTGAACAGAGGCATGAAGATGAGGTAAGCTGTGGCATTGCTTCCTGTTACCAGTCTCTGAAGTTTCCAAAGGAGAAGTCGGCTAGGGAATTGATCGGAGTGTTCATCCTCTGGCCTTCTTATGTTCTGCAGAATTTTCTTCATTGAACCGTGCTAATGGTTTCATATAAAACCGTATTCATGGTTTTAATGACATGGAGACAAGTAGACTCTTTTCCCCCTACTTAATAAATTTACACCTACATCATATTACATGCTCAACAAATGCTTGTTGAATGAATGAATGATTTAAGTAAGTGACACATGAGAAGAAGTCCCCATGCCCTTGTTCAAGGCCACACATTGCACACCAATCCCTACAGTGTGGAGTTCTATGTACTGAAAAGGATTCACACCACTTACCAGGCCATTCACCTTCCCCTAGAGGGCGTCTGTCCAAATTTATGAGGTTCAAAGGTGGGGGAGGGAGCATCAGTCATGCCCTTTTTGGGCTTTCATCGACCTTCCTCACAAATGATTGATTACATCGTCCATGTTTTAAAGCATCTTTTTTTAGCCATAAAAGAGTAGCACCCCATTAATTTTGTCTTTTTTCTTATTCTAAGTGAGCTTTTTTTTCATGTTGGAATCCTTAAAGATTAAAATGAATGCTTAAAGCTTCTTAAATGTCTTAAAAATCCTTGGAGCACCAGTCGGTTAAGCGGCTGCTTTCAGCTCCTGGGATCAAGCCCCACATAGGGCTTCCTGCTCAGTGGAGAGCCTGCTTCCTCCCTCTCCCTCTGCCTGCCGCTCTGCCTACCTGTGCTCTCTCTCTCTCTGTCTGTCAAATAAATAAAATCTTTTAAAAAAGAAGTCTTAAAATCCTTAGTAGCTTTAATGTGACTAAGTTTATAAGGCAAAAACGGGAAAAAAAGTTGATACCAGGGGCACTTGGGTGGCTCAGTGGGTTAAGCCTCTGCCTTCGACTCAGGTCATGATCCTTAGGGTCCTGGGATCGAGCCCCACATCAGGCACTCTGCTCAGCGGGGAGCCTGCTTCCCCGTCTCTCTCTGCCTGCCTCTCTGCCTACCTGTGATTCTCTCTGTCAAATAAATAAATAAAATCGTTAAAAAAAAAAAAGCTGATACCAGATACACCACTTGCCCAATGGTGAGTTATTGCACCATTTTGTATATATTTTGAGGAATACGGTCCTGTAATTAATATTTAGATGTTTTTGTCCCAATTTGCTTATCTTTCTCTCATCTGAAATAAGAATTCTTGGATCCATAAAACTATTAACTGATAGGCTGTTGTATTTGTAAAATTATGAAGCAGAAATGTGATGTAGTTTGCATCTCATTAAAAGGCCTGTGGTAAAACATCAGTGGGACCTCAGACTTTTCTTTCTTTCTTTTTTTTTTTTTTTTAAGATTTTATTTATTTGACAGAGAGGTAGAGAGATCACAAGTAGGCAGAGAGGCAGGCAGAGAGAGAAGGGAAAGAAGGCTCCCCGCTGAGCAGAGAGCCCGACTCAGGGCTGGATCCCAGAACCCTGGGATCATGACCTGAGCTGAAGGCAGAGGCTTTAACCCACTGAGCCACCTAGGCGCCCCCCTCAGACCTTTCTTTAAACCATTTGAGGTAACCTCATCTTTTGGTTTAATTAATAACATATAAAGACCTCTGACCTTACGAAATAAATATCTCGAGGAGCAGGTCATCAAAGCAAAAGAACTAAGTGTTCATGTTGGATATATTGATGAAATTTTTCTGAGACTTAGCTATTAATTTAAAAATCTACATGTTATCTGCTGTGGGATATGAACTGGTCTTTGAATGAAATCAGTGAAAAACATCCTTCACGAATGATTTTTAATCCCTGTAATACAACGTGTCTCTTTGTCTGCCCAGTGCTTGTGACATCTTGTTCTGATCTACCGTGACAGCATCTGTTTCTCTGGCACAGTGCTATGTATGTGCTACATTTCTCATTTAGAATAGTCTCCTGTCAGGAGTCTGGACTTGTT
Source organism: Mustela erminea (assembly GCF_009829155.1). Lineage (NCBI taxonomy): Eukaryota > Metazoa > Chordata > Mammalia > Carnivora > Mustelidae > Mustela > Mustela erminea. The sequence goes on from NC_045618.1 coordinate 29,990,709, forward strand.
AAGTGCATATGAAGGCTGAAGCTTATATGATCATGGTACCCCTTATTCTCATCAGTTGGGATTAGCCCTTAATGTAACAGTTCGTAGTGTGGTACATAAAAGGGTGTACAGGTGAACTATCTGGAATTCCTTCTTGAAGACTGCATGGCAGTCATTTGTGCCTATGACAAATCTGGAGAGCTTTGAATATCCAGTCCCTTAATAGTAGGAAAATGCAACTCGTGTCCTGTTTTGTTTATTTGTTTTACTGTGGTATTACTTGGGCAGTTTTGTAATTTGGTTTTTGGTTTTTTATTTTGTCTTATAGCAAAGAAGTAAACGAGGAGGTTGGTCCAAAGGAAGAAAGAGGAAGAAACCTCTTCGAGACAGCAATGCACCCAAATCCCCCCTTACAGGCTATGTTCGGTTCATGAACGAGCGTCGAGAACAGCTTCGTGCAAAGAGACCAGAAGTCCCATTTCCAGAAATCACAAGGATGTTAGGCAATGAATGGAGTAAACTGCCTCCTGAGGAAAAACAGGCAATTATTCCTATTCCTCATCCTTTGCTTGGTTTTGACTTTACCTCGAAGACAGCTTCTTTCAGAAAAGCAAAGTGGTTGGATGGTTGTTTCTTCAGTTTTGTAACAGAGTCTAGGAGAACAGAATAGCACGATTCACCATAGTTCTCTTCTCTAGCACGTGGTTTTTACATGGTTTCAGGGTCTGCTGCAGGGGTACAAGCTGGAGGGACTCTAAGAGCTCCACCTCCTGACCCCCCACTAACCAAAAGCAGCTCTGCGTTTATATGACTTATGTGCTGAGAATTCATATAAGAATTGTGTAAAAAATGATTCAGCATTACAGAATTAAGAGATCTATCAGTATAATTTATTCCACTGAATTAAATGTAAAGTCGGGACACCTGGGTTGCTCAGTCGTTAAGCGTTTGCCTTTGGCTCAGGTCATGATCCCAAGGTCCTGGGATCGAGCCTACATCTGGCTCCCTGCTAGGCAGGAAGCCTGCTTCTCCCTCTCCCACTCCTCCCTGCTTGTGTTCCTTCTCTTGCTCTTCCTTTCTCTGTCAAATAAATAAATAAAATCTTAAAAAAAAAAAAAAAAAAACTCATGAGTTAAATGAGAAAGAAGGTCATTTGATAAAATTCTGCTGTTCACATAAGATTCTTGTTTAAATTCTTTTAACTAGAGTCCTGGCAGATTTAGCCTACTATGAAAAATAAACCAAGAACTATTTCAATTCTTTGTTTTCTAAGACAGAAACTAACACTATTGCCAGACTGAAACAAATCCATTTGTTAGAGAGTTCAGAGGAATTAAGGACAAGATAGCCACAAATTGGTTGAAATGCCACAAAAGTGGAGCGATTGTAATGATTGTGGGCGTGGCTTGGGGTTAAAAGTTCCCAGCATTTGCAGCATCTACCAGATATCTGTATTTCTTTTATGTCTCATACTCTTTAAAAAGGATTCCAAACAGACTAAAACCAAACTGAAAAATACTCTCGGGAATTAACTAAAATCAGAACATTTCAAGGAGATTATATTAAGTTACAACTTGAAGCTCTTTGTGGGAGCAAGGAAGTAGAAAGCAATGCATATCATCCCTTGTTTCAGCTGTAATGCATAAAGGGATCCTGAGCTGTACATAGCTGATTACTCTTTTCTTTTAATTTCTTAATTTCAAAATTAGTACATGTTCATTATTTAAAATTTTTTTTAGATGTTACAGAAGTACATAAAGAAAAAAGCAAAAGTAACAGTAGTCCTTTCCAGAGATAACCACCATTAGGTAGGTAGGGCAAGGGTTTTTTGTTTTTAACTTTTTATCTTGAAAAAGATTCAATATGCAGAGTTACAAACACGGAATATGGTACAAAGTACACCCAAATATCCTTTTACCCACATTCATCTGTAGTTAACACACTGTACCCCATTTCTTCATTTATATGTGCACTCACACCCTCCTGGGCAAGCTTCATGTGTATGTGTGCTCATGTTCACAAGTGTGCACTCTGTCACTCACTGACACGTGCCTGTATGCTCATGCTCTTTACCACTGACACACACATGCTTACACCTGCATGCTCTTGCACACACACACACACACTTTTTGAAATCATATGAGGGTAAATTACATACTTCATGGCCGTGTATCCGTAAATATTTTAATGTGTGTTTCCCAAAAGTAGGCATATTCTCTTACATAACTGTAGTTTCGTTATTAACTTTACGATTTTATTTTAACACAATTAGGAGTCAGATCTCTGGAGTCCTTTAATCTGGAATGTTCTACAGCCTTTCTTTGTCTTTTATGACACTGATATTTTTTTTCTGTTTTTTTGTTTTTTGACACTGATCCTTTTTTAAGAATGCAATCCCTACCTCTTCCTCCGCCTCATTTTTGTTTACTTCTAACCGAACATTCCTCATTTTTTACTTGTCTAATGTTTCCTTATGATCCAGTTGAGATTATGCATTCTTAGAATACTGCATAGGAGGTGCTGTGTCCTTCTCCAGGGATCACATGTTCAAGCACAGTGTCCTTTTATTCCTCATTGGTAATGTTGATTTTACTCACTTGATAAAGTTTTTTATTCGCCATTATAATTAATAAGCCATCTGTGGAGAGACATTTTAAGAACGTGCAAATAGTCTGTTCCATATCAGATTTCCCCCTAGATTTAGCCTCCATTAATGACTTTTGCTGGATTTAATCTTTACCGTGAGGGTTGCAGAATGATAATTTTCCAACTCCAACACTCCCTCTGTATTTACCAGTTGGTGCTTGGCATTCTAACCTAAGTAGGCGCCCTTTTCCTCCCCGCTCTGCCCACATTTATGTATTTGTGACTTATTTATTGTTGATATGAGTATATTTCTTTTTTTCCCATTGGCTTATAATTTTATTACTCTACTTCAGTGTTTGAGTACTTAAGTTTTCCCAGATTTGGCCATTTGGGTGTCCCCTCCATCTGGTTTTTGTGTAAGATGAGGTTTTTTAACATATCTGTCTCAAGTTTGTGTCCATTTAAAGGCACTTTTTATATTTTATTTCTTAAATCTAATTGATGAATGAAAAGGACAAGGCACTAAACAAAATTATCCTAGTAGATCAATGACTTTGTTTAAATAATTAATAACACAAAGTGTGTAGATATAGGCTCTCTCATAATAGTCCATTTTAGGTCCATAGGATGAGGTCATTCCTTTTTATGTTCTTTGTGTCCCCCGATTTTAGTACTCCACTCTTCTGGCTCTTAAAAGGCCAATTGATGTATGAGATCATTCTCCGAATGGATTGGGGATAGAGAAACAAAGTAATATTCCATCCTTTCTCCTGGGAAGACTAAGTGTGCCTGTATGGCCTTCAGTCCTCTTGAGGACTCTAGTGGCCATGTGTAGATTAGAGGAATAACTGTAATATCTTCTTGTGAATATTTTATGAGAATGATCTTGTCTTCATTAAGTTAGAAAAGGCAATAAATAGTCTAAAGAATCACAATCACCTATTTCTTTTATAATTGAGAGATTGTATTTTATTCTACCCATATGATTTCTTTATTCTCCTTAACCTAATCCCTTATATACTTTCTTTCCATGTTCCAGTTGTCCTCTGTTGTCTTCAAGGAGTTCACTGATAGTTTACCCAGATAAGATTTATTTCTTGAAAATAATTGCACAATTCTTTTCCTAGCGCTACCTTGATGAAGCAGACAGAGATAAGGAGCGTTACATGAAGGAACTGGAGCAGTATCAGAAGACTGAGGCCTACAAGGTCTTCAGTAGGAAAACCCAGGACCGTCAGAAAGGCAAATCTCATAGGCAAGGTACCAGAACCAGAAGAAAATGTTTTTGTAGTTTGTTGTGCCTTATAGAGTGTCACAAAGCCTGCTGTTAAAGTGATGAATGCAAAAGACAGGTTCCCATCATTTCTCTATTCTACATTCACTTACAAACAGCACCTTGGAATTTTATTAAAATCACATTGCTCTCATTTAAAAATTTCAGTTGGATTTCCATAGCCAGTATCAAACAATTGACTGGTGTTCCACGACCCTTTTTGGCTGCCTGTGCATTTTTGCTAATTCCCGGTTTAGGCGTTTCTCTGCCTTTAAACACGTCTGTCTACTAAACTCCATACCTTCCGTTCTTCAACACCTCTAAGCCTTCATGCACCGTTTCTCCCAGCCCGCAGTGACCATCCTTGATATTCATCCATTCATGTTTTCCTGTCCTCGAACAGTACTTAGTGAGCACTCCTGGGATGCATCAGGCTTTCACCTAGGCATTAAAGATGCTACAGTGAACAAGACAGACAAGACACCAGTCTTCACTGATCTTTTGTCCTCTGTTAAATTTGCTCATCACACCATTCAAGTATTGCTTTAAGCTCCCTTTCTTCAGGAGACATTGCCAAAGAAGCCCCACCCACAGCTAGTCTGTTGTGCAGACAGCCTTGGGCGTGCATCTCCTGTCCACTCTCCCACTCTGTTCTCTTCAGAGGTAGGAACTGTGTCTGCTGTTCTCTTGTGTCTGACTGTAACTGACTGTGGTGTGGTACAGTTCATTTCCTTGGGTTTTGTTATTGTTTTGTTTTGTTCTTCATATTAACAATGTTCTCTTATTCTTTCATATTTTTAGATGCGGCCCGGCAGGCAACTCATGATCATGAGGTAATTCCCTTTCTGTCTACCTATCATGTATCTATTTAGAATAATATTTACTGTTTCTCATGCTATTGGACCTTTTTTTTTTAATGAATAACAGAATATTTCCTATCCCGTAATTTGGATGGGGTGAGTTGCTTTTGCTTAAAGATTCTTACTGTATGGCGGACACTTACTATGAGTCTGTCCTTGAACTACTGCCCCTAACTCTGGTCCTTTCTGTGGTCCAAGAATTTTATTGCCTTGACACACTAAAGATGGCTGGAATTTAGAGCGAGGTGTGGAAATAAGGACCAGCTGAAAGCCATAACTTGGTCATAATTCATCATCCTCAGATACCTCACTCTGACTCTCAGAAACTTGTGGTTCAGGGAATCCAACATTCAGTTAAAATGAACTATTCAGCTGCAGTGTCAGCAGAGTGCAAGTGACAGTATCTTGGTTCCTGGCTCACTGGCATTTACTTGTTTACTGGCCTTTTCCCCTCCATTTGGTTTAGCCTATCACCCATAGGATTTAGGCATGTGTGTCTTGACTATGCGGCAAAGAGAGCTTTAAGTATATATGTAGCCCAAGGTTCACATGTGGTTGTAAGAAAATAAACTTTTTTGGTAATTCCACACTTTAAAATGCTCAGTGACTTCTTGTCACTTTCCAAATCCCATTCAGCTCAGCGGTCTGAGTCTTCTGTAATTAAGTCCCAACTTCCTTTCCAAACACCTTAACTCTCACATTTCCCGTGTATATCTATGTATTTAAAAACCTTTATTCCTTGGGCGCCTGGGTGGCTCAGATAGTTAGCCGTCTGCCTTCTTCTCAGGTCATCATCTCCAGGTCCTGGGATTGAGCCGCATGTCCAGCTTCTAGCTCAGCAAGGAGTCTGCTTCCTGCTTCTCTCCCTCTGCCTCTCCCTCTGCTTGTGCTCTCTCTCTCTCTCTCTCTCAAACGAATGAATAAAATCTTTTTAAAAAGAAAATAAAAACCTTTCCGACTCATTCTCTTCCACATGCGCCATCCGCTTCAGCCTCATGCCTACATTCCTATTCTTTCTTTCACAAAAATACTTTTCTCTCTCACTCATTTTTTCCACTACCCCTCCCCCATCATCCTGTTCTGCCTCACTGACTTCTAGCCATCCATCAAGCCCTGTTTCAAGTTCCATTTCCTCCTTCAAGCTTTTCCTGTGCCCTCCAGCTTCCTTTAACCCTCACAGCTCTCTGTATTTTCCATACATACTTAGCTGATGTAGCTAAGGTGTTGAGGTTACTCAAGTCCTTCTATTACTCACACTCTTGGATTGTAATCTTTTGGGAAGAAGCATGATCTAGTTCCCATCCTGTGCTGCCCCATACCACCTAGCATGACGCACTTGCATTGGGAAGTGTCCCATAAATTTTTTTTTTGCTCAAAACCCATTTGTTGAAGTACCAGTGGAAATTGACAGAAAAGAATTTTCTTATGTACTCTTGTGAGCATTTAGTTTTAAGAAATAATTTCTTCAAAATAATAACTAATTTATCTTTGACCTCTAGTTCTCATACATATTTAAGCATTGGTGACCTTGAAAACAGAGAGAAAACATTTAGATTCACAAGTTAAGCAGATTTATTATAATCCCTGAATTAGAAAATAAGTACAATAAAAGCATTTTATTCTTCAAATAAATCCTATGTAAATGTAGATATATGATGTCTCTGTGCTCTAATTAGAGTGAAATATTACAATTTTTTTTAACTTAAGAAACTGTATATATACTTTATATATAAAATTCTAATTGAATAGTGTTGCCAAGCTTTCTATATTGCCAAATACTTGTATAATTACTTATTTCTCCTTTTATTTGTCGGTGCCCACCTACCAATATCATGAGATTTCCATACTTCTTTTTTCCTTATTACGTATCCTTTGTAACTTCTCTGTCCTTAATGGTTATAAAAGAGAACTTGGACAATAATCTAAAACATTAGATCTCACACTTTCTAGTCAACTACTAACTCCTTTCATCACTATGAATTTTGTTGGCCTAATTGTATGTGGCATTGTGTCTTCAGTAAGGCCCATAGTTTTAGTCAGGAAAGATTTGGTAGTTTTACTCAGTCACAGAAGCTGCTGCTGATGATTTGAGAAGTGAAGCTTTTTATTAAATGAGGCTTTTTATTTATTAAATGAAGCTTCTTGTTTTTATTTACATGATTTCACCTGGTAGGAATTTCTGTGATTTATGAAAAGGAATCAGTCTCCATGTGATTTCCCTGTCTTAGGATCAGACACATGTTAAAGGAAAACAAGCAGAGAGTGGATGAAGAGCCACAGTCGTTCCTCAAATGTGTATACAGTAGGCTCTGTAAATCTGTCGGTTGCTCTCCCCACACCAGGTTAAAGCTCTCTTAACAAGGTTATTGACCCAATTAATGTCCCTCACTTTATCAGTTTTCATTTTTCGTTGATTACTATCTTTCCTAAACTAGGCAATTTCAAAACAATTGCAGTAAAAAAAAAAGAACTGGTTTGAGTTTTGTTTTTTTTTTTAAGATTTTATTTATTTATTTGTAAGAGAGAGAGAGAGCACAGGCAGACAGAGTGGAAGGCAGAGTCAGAGGGAGAAGCAGGCTCCCTGCGGAGCAAGGAGCCCGATGTGGGATTCGATCCCAGGACGCTGGGATCATGACCTGAGCCGAAGGCAGCTGCTTAACCAACTGAGCCACCCAGGCGTCCCCTGGTTTGAGTTTTTAAACATAGTTACAGAGTGATTTCCTTACATATACTTTCTTAGCATAATGCTTCAGAAAAGTAAGAAAGCACCACAAATGAAAAGCAGCCACAGGGAAGCCCATGGAAAGGAGAAACTGAATCAGACCTTAGAGATGCCCCAGGTTTTGTGGGGGACACCTGGAGGTGGGTGAAATGGCTTGAGCAGAATTATGAGTAAGTTAATAAAAGAGCTGGTATCTCACAAAATACCTAAAACATCATAGATTCTAAGTACATGCTTATTTCCCTTTATTTATCCTGTTAGGAGTAAAATGACAAGTGTAGTAGAATAGTGTTCCAGCTCACTTCAGAAATACTAAGAACTTCAGAAATTCTCTGAACTGACCACCCCACCCCACCCCACCCCACCCCCCATTTTATGGGTGAGAAGAGTGATATGCCCAAGACAGGAAAGAATTTCCACAGAATCACTTAATGAATTAGAGGCACAGGTCTGAGAGAAATGCAGGCCTCAGGATCCCAGTCTAGCACTCTTGGCCACACCTGCCACACTGTGGGGAACACACTGGTGTTGCAAGTGAAAATGGGCCTGGTTGCTGGGGATGTCCCCAAATTTGTTGCCATTTAAAACAAATTATATCATTTGTATACAGAAAAGAAACCTGTCACATTCCTAACTGGAACTTGGATTCCGAAGACATTGTTACAACAGCAGGTGCTGGCAAGTGCGTGCCAGAGCTGCAGAAACGCTGACCTGAGAGCCAGTGGAGTGTCGCGCGTAGCAGTGGAGCACTCCGCCCAGTACACAGGATTGAGAGTGTTCCCTAAAGTAAAGGGCACTTGAGAGAAGCGTGTCACATTCTATGAAATTCTGGCCCTGAACCTAGATCACAGCAAAATAGGTTCCGTTCAGAAGAGCCTCTGTTCTCTTACCCTCCACTCCATGTATAGAATGAAAAACCAAAGTGAAGAGCGTTTTTGCTCCTCTCAGATCAAAAGGCAGCCCTCCAGACACAGGAGTCAACCTGTGTTACTCTCAAGAAACATCCCGCGTGAGGACCAAGATAGAAACAATAATTCTGTTTCTCCTTTAATTTATGAGAAATGACAAAATGACACTCAGCCTGAACAAATTAGACCCTTTCGATGAAGAGGTAATGAAATCCTTGTGATTTTAATCCCTTGAGCAATCCTTGGAATAGCTTAAGTGTATCCGAGCCCCCAGGAGGATCCTCTCCATTCCCAGTAATGTACTCAGTAATGGGAGAGTGCTGATGGTTTTTATTACCACTCTTCCGTTAAGTAGAATTTCTGTTGCCTTTCAGAGACTGAACGTTTCATTTAATTGCTTTCGTGTTTCTTATTTTGCACTTTAAGAATTTGTACCAAGAGGCAGTGTGTTAATACACCTACGAGGTGCTGTGCTCTCACTTATGCAGTTAGCTCGGTTTGGGCCACTCTGGTGAAGAGGAGAAGAGAATTACCAGTCCGATGAGAGTCAGGGGACTTGGAGAGGGCTCTTGGTACCACGGTAATGGGAACCAGGCATCCCTCCCTACCCTTCTCAACGGCAGATATTCAGACCTGTGGCTAGGGGACTGATCTCATATGAGGCTGTGCGGTTAAGTAGGAGACTGAAAAAGGCAGGATGATAAAGTCTAAGACTAGACGAGGTCATTTGTGGACTTCTGTTACACTTTCTTTGTGCTGAAATTGTATGTCATAAGTGTTCTGTTTTCCTGTAGCAACCTGGCAACAGGGTTAAAGCGTTTGTAAGCCTGCAGAGTCGAGAGAAAGCCACTGTGAAATATGCCTAGGATCCCTTCTGGCACCAGCTTCCCTTGCCCATACTTTGGTTCTGTTTCAAACCACTAGGAACTAGCCCCAGATAGAGCTTTACATGTTGAAATGGGGGCTTTCACTGATAATTTTATTGTTTATTTTTAAATTGTTTAAATTATTTTTAAGTTGAAGTTTTGCTTGCCTTGTTTAAAGATAAAAATTAAGTGCTCTGAAGGACTTAACATCTTAGATGCCTCCCTTAATCAACTGCCATTGGCAGGCTGTTCACACAGCCCAGCCCACTGACAAGGTAGACGCCAGTATGAAAACAGGAGCTTGGCCATCAGAATCCCCTTATAGACTGTTAACTGCTTAGCTTTCTACTGGGCACCAGATCATATTTGTGTTCAAAGTTAAGAGACTAGTGGTGGCAAGAGTAGGGAAGATATTCTATCTCTGGCTTTAAATTTATTTTTTTAGCGGTGCCTTTAGATTTTTTTTTTTTAACTGTTCTTTATGTTAGAAGGGTTTTGGAATCTTCAAATTTCACTAACGATTTCTTCAGTGCTCATTTCCTGCTGTTGTCTTTACCACCTTATGCAAGATTTTGAACACTGTGCCTGTACACATAGGATTTATATTTCTAATGCTTTCAGATTCAGATTCACTATAGAAATGGCAGCCAAAGCATCTTGAAAGTGACTTTATCCTTAAGGGTCATCATGGGATATATTTTACAGTAATTTTGTGAGGCCTTATTTTTTTTAATTTTATTTTTAAATTCCCCAAATTGGTGAATTAATTTTAGCCTTTGTTATTTTCTATCTCACATAATCCCTCGCTGTTCTCATTTTTAGAGCCTACTTATTTCTAACTTCTTGATTTTATTTTGTTTTGTTTTTCCCTCCATTTGAAGAAAATCTAAAATGTCCCCAATTGTAGGCTGCCCCTCAAGTAAGTGAAGCAGTAGTACCAATAGAATGCCATTGTTAGTGCTCATGGTTGGCAGAGTTCTTACTGTCATTCTGCAAACTTAGAATGGACAGCCCTATCTCAAAGCATTTTACATGCATAACCAAGAGAAGCAACTGAAAAAAAAAACACCTAGAAATTCCCTTTTTCTATTCCTGCCTCAACCACTTGCACAGCTGTATACCATTGACTGTTCAAAGCACATAGTTGAGAAATGGCTTCCATATTCTCCATTAGGGAAATTTATGTAGAGTTTTTTTTTTTTTTTAAGATTTTTATCTATCTATAAAAGAGAAAAAGAACACGAGCACAGGGGTATAAGTAGAGGGAGAGGGACAAGCAGACTCTGCCTTGAGTGCCAAGCCCAACTCGAGATTTGATCTCAGGACCCAGAGATCATGACCTGAGCCGAATCAAGAGCTGGATGTTCAACTGACTGAGCCATCCAGGCGCCCCTATGTAAGTTTGTTTTAAGATTTCTCATTGCACAATGATTATGCACCTAAGAGAACTGAATACTTAATGTACTTGAGCTCTTTAAAGGTTGATTCTAGTTAAAAGGTGAATACATTTCCCGCACACCTCCACCTGAACTGAGTACTGTGCACCCTACTGTTTCTGTAAGGAACACATGGCCTTCAGGCTTTACCTATTCAGTTTAGCTTCTGTTTAAGATTAGCTGTTTTGGGGGCACCTGGGTGGCTCAGTCATTAAGTGTCTGCCTTTGGCTCAGGTCATGATCCCAGGGTCCTGGGATTGAGCTCCCCTTCTCTGCGGGGAGCCTGCTTCTCCCTCTCCCTTTGCTGCTTCCCCTGTTTGTGCGTGCTCTCTCTCTGTCAAATAAGTAAATTAAAAAAAAAAAAAAAAAGTTACCTGTTTTATAGGATGCCTGTGTAGCTCAGTTGATGGAGCATGAGACTCTTGACCTTAGGGTCATGAGTTTGAGTCTCACATTGGGCTTAGAGATTACTTAAAAAAAAAAAAAAAAAAAGGAATTCACAATTTTGTGAAAAGACTAATTTGGAAAGATATATCCACCCCTACCTATGTGTAATACAGCATTATTTACAATAGCCAAGATATGGAAGCAACCCAACTATTCATCAATAGATTAATGGATAAAGAAGATCCACACAGGGGTGCCTGGGTGGTTCAGTCATTAAGCATCTGCCTTCAGCTCAGGTCATGATCCTGGGGTCCTGGGATCGAGCCCCACATCAGGCTCTCTGCTCAACAGGAAGCCTGCTTTTTCCTCTCCCACTCCCCTTGCTTGTGTTCCCTATGTCACTGTGTCTCTCTCTGTCAAATAATAAATAAAATCTTTTAAAATTTTTTAAGAAGATACACACACATATATATACACATGCATACGGTGGAATATTACTTAGCCATAAAAAATAATGGAATTTTAGGGCGCCTGGGTGGCTCAGTGGGTTAAAGCCTCTGCCTTCAGCTCGGGTCATGATCCCAGGGTCCTGGGATCTAGCCCCATATCGGGCTCTCTGTTCAGCAGGGAGCCCGCTTCCTCCTCTCTCTCTCTCTGCCTGCCTCTCTGCCCACTTGTAATCTCTATCTGTCAAATAAATAAATAAATAAAATCTTTAAAAAAAAATGGAATTTTGCTTTATGTGACAACCCATATGGACCTAGAGAGTATTATGCTAAATAAAAATAAGTCAGAGAAAGACAAATACCATATGATCTCACTTATACATGGAATCTCAAAAAAAAAGAAAAGACTAAACAAAAAGCAGAAACAGACCCCATAGATACAGGGAATAAACTGGTGGTTACAAGAGGGATGGGGACAGAGGGATAGGCAAAGTGGGTGAAGGGCAGTGAGAGGTACAACCTTCCAGTTATGGGATGAATAAGTCACAGGGATAAAAGGTACAGCCTAGGGAATGTAGTCAGTGCTATTGTAATGGCATTGTGTGGTGATGGATGGTAGCTACTCTTAGGGCACAGCGGAATGTACAGACTTGTGAAATTACTGCACTATACACCTGATACTAACATAACATTGTGTGTCGACTCTACTTCAGTAGAAGAGAAAAGAGGGGAAAAGAATTAACTGGGTGCCTGGGTGGCTCAGTCAGCTCAGCTTCTTCCTTCGGCTCAAGTCATGACCTCAGGGTCCTGGGATCCAGCCTTGCATCGGGCTCTCTGCTCACTGGAGCATCTGCTTCTCCCTCTCGCTCTGTGCTTGCTCTCCCACTTTCTCTTAAATAAATAAAGAAAATAAAAATAATAAAGAAAATTTTCTTTAAAAAATAATACAAAGAAATAAAAATCTTTAAAAAGAAAAAAAAAGAATTAACTGTTTTGTTACTCTTGATTTACAGAAAGAAACAGAGGTAAAGGAACGCTCTGTTTTTGACATTCCTATATTTACAGAGGAATTCCTGAACCACAGCAAAGGTAATTACCAAAGTATCATTTTGTGTTCCTCAGGTTTGTGACGGGGGCGGGTTTCATTCTCAGGAGGAATTCGTTGCGCGGAAGCAGCGGTAGTGTTATTCTTGACCCTAAGACTGTTCTGGAGAGAGAAAACTCTTTCTCTTTCACTCTGTAGTAAGGGTAGCTACTCAAAAACCAGTGAGGGAAAGCCACGCCAGTTTTGTCAAAGCTACTTTAGTCTCTGGATCAAAGGAAATAAATGTGCATCACTAATTCAGTTGCTTTCAGACTCTTAGCCTGAAACCCTTTGTATAAACAAAAGCTTACATGGGCATCCAGAATATAAAATAAGGGAGAGCAAAGCTGACCCCATTGCAGTAAAGATGGAGACCCACAGCTGTGCTTCCAGCCTCCCAGGATCTCCCTGTGAAAGCCCCTCAGGCTGCTTCTTGCACAGTTTAAATAAATAAATAAACAAACAAACAAATACTGAGAATTGCAACTGTTCCTTGCAATCTTAAGTAGGAATATGATCAGCTTTAAGAATTAAAGTAGCTCTGGGGAACCAGGCATTTTATTGCTGAAATTGCTATCTGGAAGGCTCTAATGAGACTAGGGAGTTGAGGTGGGGTAGCTAATTAGAGACAGCTGAGCAGAACTTCCTTGTAAGAGTCTTCAGGAATCCTCAGAGACTCCAAGTGCTCCATGTGCCCTCTGTGGGGCGTGTGTCCTCAGCTCGGGAGGCAGAGCTCCGCCAGCTCCGGAAATCCAACATGGAGTTCGAGGAGAGGAATGCAGCCCTGCAGAAGCACGTGGAGAGCATGCGCACCGCAGTGGAGAAGCTGGAGGTGGATGTGATCCAGGAGCGGAGCCGCAACACCGTCCTACAGCAGCACCTGGAGACCCTGCGGCAGGTGTTGACCAGCAGCTTTGCCAGCATGCCGTTGCCTGGTAACGTCACCCTTACCTGGGCAGTTCCATGATGGGGGAGGGAGCAGGTGCTGTCTTGTGTTGGTATCAGTGGGGTGAGGTCTCCCCACCCGGAAGATAATCAATAGAATAAGGGTTTTTGTTCGCTCAGAGGTTGCTGTGGGTCTTGTAACAGTATCTCAGTATTGGCTACAGTCATCCAAAATCTCAGGCTCTCCGGCCATTTAAATTTTTCTCCAATTATATTTTCATGTAATTTACTTTCCTTTCTATTAAGCTTAATTTGATATTCAGAATAATGAAAGCTGAGTAATAAATCCTGAGTAGAGCATTTTTCTTATACATGTCTGCTCGCTTTGTAGTTTTGTTTTAATGGGAAGAAAGAGGAAAATAAACACTGGTATTTTTTTATATCCTCTTTCCTGTGAAGGATAATCACAGCAGAAAGCTGGGAGAGTCTCTAACTTCTTGTTATAGTACAGCTACTGGTATATACGGTAGAACAACTATATAGCCCGTCTTTTTATTCAGGTTATGTGGATTAAGTTCATTTCTTTGAGGTCTCAGAGTCTCCCCCCCGAAATGAAAATCTTTTCTGTGGAGCAGACCAAGACCCCACACTTACTGTGGAGTCACTTAAGTGTGCTGTGGTTGAACTGAATAGGAAGGATTTTCTTTCTTTCTCTCCTTATCTCACTTCAGGAAGTGGAGAGACACCTACCGTGGACACCATTGACTCCTATATGAACAGACTGCACAGTATTATTTTAGCTAATCCCCAAGACAATGAGAACTTCATAGCTACAGTTCGAGAAGTTGTGAACAGGCTTGATCGTTAGGGAATGGTGAGTGTCACTGATGCAATACGTATGTGCCAACACGTCATCCAAAGTAAGGCAGTAGGCTTTCTCAGAGCTACTAAAACCCTAGCAATACATCAAATAAATGTGTTGGAGACTTGATTAAAACTACTGCTACATGGTTACTAAATATAGGAAATAATGTCAGAATAGAGTTCCTTCTCATGCCTGCCTCAGTGTGATTTTGTGGAAAGAGCATGATTTTTTTGCGGTTGAACCTCTATTCCAGCTTTGTTAGCTAGTTGCTGTATTCTCCGGTGTTAGTTTCCCGAAGGGTTTTGAAGAGTGAATGAGAAGCTTAGAAGAAATCACCCCCAAAACAGCGCTTAGAACAAAATAAGTATCACTTAATTGTTAAGCTTCCTTTTCCCTGGAAAATACTAATGATCACTTACAACAGCAGTCACTGAGACATCGCATGTATATAAACCTATGTAAGAAGCTTTTCATTCAGCACTCGATACCAGAGTAACTATTGTATGTTAGATGTCACTGTGGACTAGCCTTACAGTGAAACAGCTATTGCCTGTTTAAAGAGATTTAGACTTTTTAAAAAAGGGGAAGGGGGACTCCTGGCTGGCTGAGTCAGAAAAGCACACAACCCTTGATCTTGGGGTCATGAGTTCCAGCCCCACGATGGGCCCAGAGATTCCTTAAATAAAATAAAAAATGAAAAGACTTTAAATCGATTTAAAAAATAAATTCTCAGTAGGCAAAAAAGAGAGGAGAGAGAAAATAAGCCTTCTAAAATATTTTCAACAAATGACTAGTAGCATGTGTTATGTCCTCTTAGAAAAGAAAAAAAACGTACATTTCCAGAAAGTCTCTGACCATATAAACTTTTTGGTGCTAATGATAGTCATCAGGTGTCATTTCTTTTTTTTTTTTTTTTTTGATTTTATTTATTTATCAGACAGCGAGAGGGAGAGAGCGAGCACAGGCAGACAGAATGGCAGGCAGAGGCAGAGGGAGAAGCAGGCTCCCTGCTGAGCAAGGAGCCCGATGTGGGACTCGATCCCAGGATGCTGGGATCATGACCTGAGCCGAAGGCAGCTGCTAAACCAACTGAGCCACCCAGGCATCCCAGGTGTCATTTCTTAAACAGAACTCGTATGTATTCACCTAAATTCCTAGAGCAAGTGTGCCCTGTAGTATGCCATCCCACAGAATTGACATCCCTTTGGTCTGCAGCAGACTTATAAACTGTGGAAGTCCTAAGACCATATGGTGAGATGGCCATGTATGGGTAGAAAGACAAAAGTGGACAGCAGGATGTGCTCCTTACAATGGCCAGTCATAGATTTGAATCTTTATTTATTTGTCCTGCAGGTACCTAAGCACACTCATAGACATATTCATATTCTAGTATGGTTTGGACCTTGAGCAAAATGTCTAAGAATAAATAAAACCCATGACTTTGTCTAATGAGGCAACATCTGCTAGCAGAGACAAAAAGCAGGAGTCTCTCCTTGGCCATCCCACTGGATGGTAACTGCAAAACAATTCATTATACTTTAGCCTCAGCCGTGCTCTGATGGGGAAAGGATTACCGTCCTTCTAGTGGGTAGCCAGATGGAACAGCCCGTACTTCTAAGAGATGGCTGGACTGCCTACAGAATAAAGAAATGGCATTACTGCTGCTGTTTATGAGAGGAACAGCTTGTAAATCTAGGCCTGGGATTTTCAGGAGCTCATCATCTTTCTCATTTTCACACAGTGTTTTCAATTAGCACTCTTGTAGGCTTGAAAAGAGAGAGCCGGGAGAAACTGTGGAAGATTGTGGAAGAACACAGTAATTGATAACATGGTGTCTCCTCGCATAGGTATAGGGCAGTTATTACAAGTTTTGAGCCAAAAGTGGTTTTCTATTTTGAGCATTTTGCCAGTAAGACTCTCCTCGAGCTTTGCCTCTCTCAGGATATGAACTGTAGTATCGGCTTTCAGAGGTGTCGTGGAAAACCTAGAATGTTACCATTATCCTTGGTTTTCACCTCTGTTTTGCTTTTGGAAAACAAAAATAACTGAAATGTGAACCGATTTTATTACTTCAGATTCTTACAATCTAGTCATGCAAGCATAACTAAGAGTAGGTAGTTCCCCACACCCCTCGAAACTGTCAAATGAAACAATTATGAAGACTGTGATTAATACTGGCTTGGCCTCATTATACAAATATGTGCAGACAGCTATGCCTGATGTCCCCAGCATTCCTGGTGCAATTAATTACTCTGACGTGAGCTTGGCCAAGTTTTCATCCACTGTCAGGAGCCAATGAGTGAAGGGAAGCCAGTGTTCTACAGTTTTGGGGAGCATATTAGAGCTGGAAGGAACCTTCAGAAATCCCAGCATTTTACATAGGAAGAAACTAGGTCCCGAAGAGGTGAGATTTCTTGCCTGAAAAATATCTAAGTAGATGAGTGCAGAATCCAGGACAAGAACATGTGTACCTAAATTCTGGTTCAGTGAAGTTTCTAAAACATTGCTATAAGGAGTGGGGGCAGGTGTAAGGGGAAGACACTAAAAAGCCTTGGAATGTGAACATTAAGATAAATAGGAAGCAAATAGAAAAACTTACGATCCAGTAATTGTAATGTTACAAAATTTTGGTCAACCCATTTAAAAATCATTTTTATAGACGTACAGTGAAAGACTTGCCCCAGCTGTCACCTTTCTCTGTGTCTTACTGGTACCTAGAAAAAAAGTAGGGCTGGGAGGAAACCATGGGGCAATTTCACACTGAGAGGTGACCAATGTCACATAAACTGTCAAAATCCATATGTTACTTGATTTCAGTTTAACCAAATGAAAAATATTCAGCTCTTTGAGGGAAAAAAAAAAAAAACCTTTCTTATGCAATTGCATTTAGCAATGTAAGAAAATGTATTGATCCTCTGCACACAATACATTTCTATATACATGCCAAGATTTTTAGATTTCTGCTTGAAGAAAATTGGTTTTGATTGATTATACATTCTTTGGACTAAAATGGAGCACTAATTTTCCATCATCCGATTTGGCCCCGATGGTTGCTTTTCTGTGTTAGGCTGACGATTTTCCTACCTCCCTATTGTTGCTGAACTGGAGCTGGGCCACGTTTCATTGAAATGTTATCTAAAACATCTCAGTGAGCCTGTCTGTTTGCAGCTTTATGAGCTCTTTTGTCTACACTCACCCTGCTTCTCACCTCAACCCTACCAAAAATAGAACAGAGCTTTTTTTTTTTTTCTTTTTTTTTTTTTTTTAAACCCAGAGCCCTAACCTTTCTGATCAGTGCTTATTACCTTTTTGGTATCTTCATTGTTTTTCTCCCTCCCAATCCTACAGGTCCTAGAGCTCCATGACGTTCTATAAGTGGTTTTACTTGTGAGGAATGAGAAGCCATCCATGGACCTATGAACTGAGTGGAGGCAGAGAGGGGGTACAGATTGCTCTGCTTGGGAAAGAACTATCAGTTAGGAGTTTAATGCCTTCACCCCGGGAAGCCATAGGCGAGAGCTGCTAGAGGAACATGGATACGCACTTCCTGTGGAACCGTCCTTGTGCAGCTTTGAAAGTGTACAGCCCTTCTCCCGGGTCTCCAGTTTCCTGGCATCTGCATTTCTTTCTGATAAAGTGGGTCTGCATAGATTCTGCCGACCAGCCGCCCTGACCCTGCCCTCTGCTGCAGCAGGAAGGAAGCCTTCTCATTGCTTCACTTCACATGGGACCCTTTTCTCAGTGGCTCCGGTTTTCTTACCTAGCTGTCACTTTTTTTTTTTTTTTTTAGTACCTTTGAGGGTGATGTTTTATTTCCTTCACCCTCTTCAGGTTTGACATCTCCATTTTCTGACCTCTGGGCTCTGTTGCTCAGCAGGGCTCTGAAGGAGAGCTCCTCTCATTGGACAGGCCCAGGCTTCTCCCATCATTGTCCTGCTGTGACTCCAAAGAAAGGAGCTTCTTGTCGACAGTGCCCTGTGGAGCAAGGCTGTGTTTCCCACCCCACACGGTGCCCAGTGGGTGCCAGCCCTCACCGAGGCTTTGTGATTGCTGCCCTGAAGGAGAATGCTCTTTCCTTCCTCCTTGCTACTGCCTGCTGTTTCCTAAGCACTGCTCCTGCGCAGACACGGTCTGGTCCCAGCACCAGCAAGGCTCTTCTGTTCCCATCTGTTGGCAGTGTCTTATGGAGCATTTTTGCTAAGGAAAAGGTCATTGGCAAACAGGAGAGAACGGGAAAAGTCGTTTCTCATTTGGCATTAAAAACAAAAACCCAAAGTTTATCATGAGTGAGACCTGAGGGAATCCCTGTCTGCTCTAGGTACAAGCATAGGGACGGGTGGAAATGTTCAAAATCGTCTCTTGAGCTAATAAGCAAGGGCACAGAGGGATTTGTCTTCCCTCTGTAGCCACAACTGCAAAATCTACGTCAAAAGGACAGGCTTCCCTTCCTTTTCCCCTCTTAGGAAGTGATTTTTTTTTTTTTTAAACACCAAAAGGGAAGACAGCCTTCTGATTCTCATCTCAGGGTTTTGCTGTGTTGTGTTTTGTTGCTCTAGAGCGCAAGGCTGACAGTTGCAGCTGAGATCTTTGGAACCAAAGTGGCACATGCTGAGCGCATTGTCTAGGCACCACGCCACAGAAGCAGGTGGAAGTGTGTCCCCCTCACAATCTGCTCATGAGCCAGGGTACAAGCCAGAAACCCCCTGTCGGGCTGCTGCACCATCCTGTCTTCTCAGCATCTCCTTACCTGATTTCTTTATTATCCCAAAGGAAATAAAATAACAACAAAAACAACCTTGTTAAAAAATGCTATGTGAGCACATGTCAAATTTCCACGCACTGAAGCCTACACACAACTGCCTGGCAGTTTCTTAGAATAAGAGCCCATCTATCTGTCGCCATAAGCCTAGCCTGCTTTGTTCTGTGTTTTCCTGTGTTCCTGCCCTCACCTGCTGTTCTTGTCACTTCCCTCAGCCTCCCTGCGTGCTCAGTCCAAGCTAGAATAGCCTGTGTGTGGCAGAAGGACAGCTAAGCCAGTTCTGGAAGTTTGTATCTGCCTTTCTGCCAGACACTTTGTCTCCTTTTTCTTTCCTCCTCGTATTTCTCTCTGTTTCTCCTTTGTGTCCGTTTTGTGCCCCTTCGTTAGCAGCACTGTTGACCAGGAAAGGCTGTAACTTGGTCCAAAGATTATCATTCTCAAGACTCTAGCAAGGACATCCGTCATTGACTTGAGACATTTGCATATTCAGGAATGCCCCAGATCTTGCCTACACTCTGAAACCATTTTCACAAAATACGCAGCCTGCTTTCAAAATCCTGCCTCTCCCAGTAGCTACACACCTGACTCTGGTGGCTGGGATTCAGCCGCCACAAAACTGTCCGATTCTGTAAAGCAGGTCTGTGTTGTTCAACCAGGAGGTGGTGAGTGAGGTTACGGGCTAACGCAGTACCTAATTCATGTTCCCCAATAAACTTGTAGATATTCTAGCACATGTATAGGTTCTTCTCCAGAAATAACTTGTTGCCTGTTCAGTGTTACAGATCTCTTTTTTTTCTTTCATTAAAACACAAGGAGCAGCTGAGGAAAGTAAGACAAAGTGTTTTATTTCTGACAACATTAAATTTTAGGGGAAAAAATTTGTGTATATGTGTTTGGAACTGTTGAAATGCCAAGTTTTCTGTACAAGTGTTTTTGTAATTAAACTTTTAGATTTTCTTTGTTTTTGAAGAAGTTGATATGCTTGCTTGACACTTGCCTCATTAAAACTTTTCTATGTTGAATCCACCTCATTCAATTTTCCCTGCATTGTAATTGGGAAAAAAAAAAAGTCCTACCTCTGCCTTTTCATCTTAAAGACTTTGTCAACTCCACATTAATCATCAAGACTGTTATGCTTTTAAAACATTAACACATTCATTTTGCTAATTGCTTATTCAAAATGTGTCTTAGCCTGTTTGAGAGTTCAACTCTTTTAATGTATGTTGTAACAATACAGTGAGTTGTAATTCATTTTAATGTAGCAGTAGTGTTCTGGAGGCTACGTGAAAGAAATCTGATGTTGTTCCTTTTGACAGAAGAGATTACTTGTCCTTGGATGCTTGCTTTTAAAAACAACCACTACTTAACCAATCAAAATCATTTTAAAGGAAAAACTGTCACCTCTTTCCACCATGCTTTTAAAATCCTAGGGGCGAGAGAATCTGGCTTTTAAAGCCCGTTGCTCTCCAAGGAGCCAGTGGTGTTGCACTGGGCCAGACTTGCTTTGCTCCAGCTCCAGTTTCCTCTTCTGACAGAACACGTGCCTCACAGCTCTCTTACGCTGTTGTTAGAAAGCTAGAATTAGGGAACAGAAGTGACTGTGCTTTGGAGGACACAAAGACTGGGTTCCATGAGTGTGGAAAATTACTGAGCCAACTCAGTTAGGATGGGGCTTGACTCTATGCTTAACAGAAACCCAGATCAGCAGAAACTTGAACAAGAAATGCGTCTCTGTCGTGGAAAAGTATTCCGAAGGTTGGCAGTCCAAGGCCGGTGTAATGGCTCCTGTCTGTACCACAACATGGTTCCTTTCTCAGGGTCACCTCGTGGTCCAGAATAGCCTCTTGACCATCAGCTGTCATTTGAAATACCAGGCAGCATGAAGAAGAAAAGAGGGCGAGGACTGCATGAGCAAACCCAGCTGAGTCAGCACCCTTTAAAGAGTCTTCCTGGAAATCACACTCAGCGTTTCCAGAACTCAGTCACGTGACAGCAGCTCGCTATAAAGGAGGCCAAGAAATGTCACCTTTCCTTGGACATTACTTTCCCCAATGATGTGTGAGTTACAATCACTGAAGAAGGGGAAAGAATACAGAGTAAGCAATTAACGTGTTAACGCCGTGCACGCACCAAAGCCAGCCCTGCTCTGTCAGTGAGCAGGGTGCCTTATACTGCCTTTGCCTCTTGGCCATCTGAGAGTTGGTCCTCTACTTCCTTGGGACCCTGCCCCGATCCCCCACCACCAAATAGCAAAAAAGCCAAGACCTAGCTTCAGTCTGAGTTTGCCTTTCCTGTTCCCACCTTAGCTTCTCCCAAACCCCTCGACAGCTGGTGGCCAGCCCTGTTTGGTAAAAGTCAACATAAACAGGTGGTATTATTTCCCCCAGTTGTTTGTTCCCTTTCTCGAACTGCTCAGCATCTGCTGGATTGAAACACCACCAGGATAAACTTTCCCTGAGGGTGGGGGAATTGAAGCATTGCTTGGCAGAAAAGCTCATAGCTACTTCCTGCCCTCCCAAAGAATTTCCTCCCTTGCAACTGAGAGTTCCCAGCCAAGGGCTTTTTCTTTGTTTCATTTATTTGCCTTTTGACACATACCCTGCCCTCAGAATCTCTACAGAAATAAATGCTAGCTCGTGTGCCAACTCTGGACTGAAAGAGCAGGTAAAATGTCAGTGTCCATCTCATCCAGAAACCATTTCAGTGTGGTGTTCACGGGAACGTGTGTCTACGGGGGGAAGCTGCTTAAAAAGTTCTAACACGGGGCACCTTGTATTAAAAGCTTTGATACAGGTAAATAATTTTGGGAGAGTGAAAGAAGTGCTTGGTTCTCACCGGCCAAGAGATGATTTTTCCATAATGGCAAGAAGGTTGGCAATGGGGAGTGGATCTGAGCCTTGAGGGATCTGCATCTTAACTAATAAAACTCTTATCTGAAACATAAATATAAAAGTCTAGCTGATAACCATCAAAGAGTTTCTCTAGTAGAGGTTGAGAGAGCCGGACAATAAGAGTGGCTGGATTCATTGTAACTTAGATGAATGGTTTTCAAAGTGTGCTTTTGACTTATTAATAGACCATTAAATCAAGTCGGTCAAAAACATTTTTTTTTTTTTAAATAAAATGAATAGAGGGGTGCCTGGGTGGGGCAGTCGGTTAAGCGTCCGGCTCTTGATGTCAGCTCAGGTCTCAATCTCAGGGTTATTGAGTTCAAGCCACTTAAAAATTAATTAGTTAATTAAAATGAAGAGAAACTGTCAGAATACATATACTAAGGGTAAGTATAATTTTGCAAAACTTATTTTCCCACTTGAGTTCATACACATGTGCTAGGTTAGAATATAAAATAGGTTTCCTACCAACCGGTCAAAATAAAGACAGAGACCTTGACATTTCACTACCTCTGAAATTGGATGGACTCGCTGAGTTCTAGTTTGCTGGGCTCTGCAGTTTTCTACTGTGTGACCTTGGGCAAGTTGCTTAAACTAGTCTGCTTTCTTATCTGTTACACAGATATTTATAGTTTCTATTGTGTAGAGTTTTAGAGGGATTAAATTAGCTAATCCATGTAAAACATTTAGTACCTATCACAGATAGACACCTAAATGTTAACTGTTTAAAATTCGTAAGATTCAAGGGAAATGAGAATATTTAGGCATACATAGGCCAAGCACTCTCCTCTGCCTTTTACATAAATACGTCATTTAATTCTTCCCACGACCTTATGGAGTAGGACAACTGTACCCACTTTACATGTATGAAAATTAAGACTCAAAGATGGTAAGAAATTTGCACTTGGGAAGAGACAAAGAACGGATTTATACCCAAATAGTTCTGACTCCACATTTCTCAGTAGCCAGACTGCCTTAGAGATATTTAATGAGACTGACCCGAGTTCAGAGCAGTGGCATAGTATGGTGGGTGTGAAAACCAGAATTAGACCTAATCGTCCAACAATATTTGCTGAATGTCTTTCTTTTGTCAGGAGATACTCTAGATCCCTGTCCCCATGGAGTTCACATCCTGCTAGGGGAAAAGAGACTATAAACATAACCTAACAAACTCCCATCAGCTAGTTGCCAAGATAAGCTGAAATGCTACAAAATAACTAAGATAGAGGAAAGCCTTCTCTGAAAAAGTAACGTTTAAAGGCAGACCCTGCTGATTCCAAGGAGCCAGGCCTCTGAGGACTTAGGAAATAGAACAGCCAAAATCCTGAGATAGGGATGAGCTGTGGGATTTCAAGGAAGAGAGAAAAACCCAAAAGGCTGGATGGAACAGAGTACAAGAGAAGCAGAGTGGCTTTGAAGTTGCCAGGTAAGCAATACAGAATTGTGTAGAGCCTTGTAAGGTGTGATAAAGAGTTCAAATTGTGGGCACCTGGGTGGCTCAGTTGGTCAAGCGACTGCCTTGGGTTCAGGTCATGATCCCAGGGTCCCGGGATCGAGTTCTGCAACGGTCTCCCAGCTCCGTGGGGAGTCTGCTTCTTCCTCTGACTTTACCCCCTCTCATGCTGACTCTCTCTCTCTCAAATAAAATCTTCTAAAAAATTAAAAAGTTTAAATTGTATTCTAAGTGGCTGTGATGAGACCTCTCACAAGTAAGCCCCACGTTATTCAAGCCTCTGGCCGCTGTATACCGAACTGGGGAGTCAAGAGCAGAATCGGGCCAGTTAAAAGATTGGCACAGGGGGTGCCTGGTGGCATCATCGGTTAAGCGTCCAACTCTTGATTTCAGCTCAGGTGGTGATCTCAGGGTCATGAGATCCACCCCTACATGTGCTCACACACTCACTCTCTCAACATAAATAAATCTTTAAAAAAGGAAGAAGATGGCACCGGAGTTCAAGGCAGAAGTGACAGTAGGTTAGCCTGGAGTGGTGGCAGTGCAGACAGAAAAGAGCAGACAAATTCAGGATATATTTTCAAAGTGTAAGGGACAGAAGTTGTGAGGAGAATGTGAAGAGTGAAAGAAAAGAATTAGGACTAACTCCCTGGGAGGGGCGCCTGGGTGACCCAGTCAGCTGAGCATCTGGCTCCTGATTTCCACTCAGGTCATGATCTCAGGGTCGTGGGATTGAGCCCAGGTTATTTTGGCTTGAGCAACTGGGTAGTGCCATTATGTGAGATGGGATATACTTAAGGTTGGGACATCATGGAGGAAATAGGGAAAGTTCTGTGTGGGACTTGCTAAATCCAAGAGTCAACCAGCAGATTTGCCCCCGAGCAAGATACAAGACACTTTGATCCCTCTCCACTAAATGCTTCCTTTTCAGCTCAGTCTGCGGTTTCGTGAGATTGCAACTTCAGGTCAGTGTTTGCTAACATTCCTTCCAGCCTCCGCGCAGGTGCACATATGGAGATCCAGCTACTCAAGCCGTTTGTTGAACTATGAAATGAAGGAACGGTCTCCTTTTTAATTCTTCAAGCTCCTTAGGAAAAGAATTTTTCAAACCTTGCATTTGCATTTGTTTAAGGTTGGCATAAAGCAGCTGAATGTTCTAGGATGTAAAAATCATACCGTAACCTGATGGCTAGAAAATCCTGGGGCAAGTAATGGAAAGCGTCTGCTTGAAGGAGACTGGCCAGTATGTTTGGCGTCGTTCAAAGAAGGGTAATGTGAGAAGATGTCAGTGATACAGCCAAAAGGTTTATGGACTCAGCAAATGGGTTCCTGCCAGGAGTGCTTTTGCTATCTTCAAGGATAGACATTAACTCAAGGCAGCTGGGTCCAGGCACTGGAATGTAAGATAATAATCTATTTTCCTTGGGGCTGCTTTTTTTGGGGGGGGTTAAGATTTTATTTTTATGTAATCTCTACCCCCAACATGGGGTTCAAACTCACGACCTAGAGATCAAGAGTTGCACGCTCCACCCACTGAGACAGCTAGGTGCCCTTGGGACTGCTGTATTTTTTAAGGGGGATTACGCTTATCAAGAGAAGTTCTTGGTTTTTTTGTTTGTCTGTTTTGTTTTGTTTTTGAAGTTCTTGTTTTTGAGGACAAACTAGTGTGGCCGTTATGAATTTTAGTCACCCCCTCAGGAGAGTGAATATTTTAGATACAGTCATTCATTCAAACATTTTCCAAATACTATGTGTTTAGGGTTTAAAGCTGAGGACGAGGTCTCCTCAAAAGTTCACAGTGTAACAAAGAGTAAACATGAAAGCTGACTACAGTAGGAACTGATAAATTACCAAATGGCTGTAAGCAAACTTTTCTGGAAAATACAAAGGTTGTGTCCAGGGGATGTCAAAAAAGAGCTTTACCAAGATAACAGTTTGAGCTAGTCCTTAAAGTGCGGTTGACCCCTGGACAACAGGGCTTTAAACTGCGTGGATTTTTTTCAATAAATGCAGGATAGTACTGTAAATGTATTTTCTCTTCCTTATGATTTTCCTAGCTTTTTCTTCTCTCTGGCTTACTTTATTGTAACAACACAGCATATAATATATGTAACATATAAAATATGTGTTCATCGACTATTTATGTTATTGGTAAGACTTTGAGGCAAAAGTAGGCTATTAGTAAAGTTTTGGGGAAGTCACATTTCCATGTGGAGTTTTGACTGCACAGGGGCCGGTACCCCTAACCCCTGGCTTTGTTCAAGGGTCAATTGTAGTTCTTTAAGAGAAGCTAAAAATAGAACTGGAGATATGAGTGCATTTTTGATGCACTCAAGTAATTCCTAGAACACAGGAATCCAGGGACACCTGGGTGGCTCAGGTGGTTAAGCAACTGCCTTCAGCTCAGGTCATGATCCTGGAGTCCCAGGATCGGCTCCCACATCGGGCTCCCTGCTCGGCAGGGAGTCTGCTTCTCCCTCCCACTTCTCATGCTCTCTCTCTCTCAAATAAATAAACTCTTTAAAAAAAAAAAAAAAAAGGAATCCAGTGTACTGATTAAAAAATAGAGAAAGAGAAAGATTTTTTTGAAAATGGATTACAAATTGGCCTTGAATGCCATACTAAGGGACTTCGTTTTATTTGCCCAGGGCAAGGCATCAAGGCTGTTTTTGCAAGACAGTGATGGGAGAAGAAGGAAAACTCAACCAGAAGTTCTTAACATGTTTTCTGCCATGAACCCATCCTTGCAATCTTATGAAGCCTGTGGATGCTTCTCAGAATAATGTTTTTAGGCACAGAAAATAAAATATGTAGGATTACAAGGAACACCAACTATACTGAAATACAGCTATGAAAATATTAAACATGAGTTACACAGGAATACTTGTGTTTCTTAAAGGATTAAATAACAATGTAGCAGCAGCTCTAATAACCACCATAATTTTAAAGTAGTAATGATCACAAATGGTATTTCAACCTCTGCAACAGCTGTGACATGGTGTAAATATCCATACTCCCGCCGGTGGCCAAGTCACAGGGCCTGCCAGTACTGCTGGGCTCCATTCCCAACATTTCAAATTCCAAAAAGTGCCAAATTTCAGTTAGAGGTTTATGAAAATCAAGAAGCACCTTTTCTCCCCCGTTCGTGTTTGCAGTTCTCAGTCCTTGCCGGACTCCTGAACTCAAAGCTCTGTGGGGAGAGGCCGGTTAGCAGGCTGTTGAATAGGCAGGACAAGAAGCAAAAAGAGCCTGTGATGGGGGGAACCAAGGAACAGGAGGGAGAGACATTTTGGAATTTGACTCGGTTTCTCCCAACCCTCAGTGAGGGACTCCTCAAGGTAGAATCTGGGGGTAACATGCGGTCTTGCCGGACAGGATCAGGAAGGCATAAACCGTTAAAGGAGCATCAATTCTCGCAGCAGCTGATCAGGTTGTGTATAGTTTCATTCGCTGGTTCAACTAGTATTTACTCCCCTCTGTGGCAGGGCAAGGAATGCAGCCAAACAGACCTGGTTCTTGCTTTCACGGAGCTTACTGTCTCTTGGAAGAAAATGATTAAGCAAACCAGAGTTGATAAACTATCACCAATGGGCTCAAAAGGAGGAAGACGGGGGTGGGGGGTGGGACTTCTGCAGAGCCTGCTGGCAGGGAGTAGGGACCTGTCTTAGACCGTGGGGTCAGGGAAGACCTCTCCAAAGAAGTAACTCGTAAGATGAGACCAGAGCAACAGGTAGGACTTAGGTAAGGAATCAGGAAGAGAGCATGAAGGCCAGCCTCTGTTGGTGCTGGAGAGGGGCTAAATGAAACTCAGGGGAGGGGAGTAGAGAGAGCTTGGAGAAGGGGGCAAAAGGCAGAAGGGAGTTGGACCACACGAAGTCTTTCAGCCATCCTAAGGACTTTTGGGGGGACACCACTGAAGATCTCTAAGTGGGGAGTGATAGAATCCAGTTTGTGGTTTTCAGAAATTCTCCCGACTGCTCTCAGAAGAGTGGGTTGTAGGGAGCAAAGCACCAAAACAGGGAGGGGAGGTGTGTCTGTGACTGAACCCCGGGAGAGATGCTGGCGGTGGGAGCTCCCACTGAGGCTGGGACAGAGAAGAATGGAGGGGAGGAGAGGCTGCAGTAAATCTCGGTGGGCGGTAGAATGAGCACAGTGAGTGACAGCTGGCGGTGGGAAGGAGGGAGGACAGAGGGCAGCTGTGCAGGAATCTCCAGCTTCAAACAGATCCAGAGAGGCGCCGTTGGTGGGGATGGACAGTCTGGAGAAGGAGCAGACGGGGCAGGCAGGAATGTCTACAAATCAGAGATCTCCGTGGGCACATTCATCTGAGATGCAGGAGGCTAGGTGTTAAATCAGCATCTAGAGCTACAATTCTGAAGCTTAAAGATAGGTCCGGACTTGGGGTGACTTTTACTGAAGACCCCTAAGGACGCATTCAGTGTCAGCCCCTTCGTCTCAGATCCTGGCACTGAGCTACAGGCAATAAGTCAGACCCTGCCAACCTCTACCATCCTGACTAAAGACTGCACTCTGATTCTCAGCCCCACTATCAACTCTGACTATTTCTTTGTTCTGCCCCTGATACCAGAACAGCAGCGGGACCAGGTGCCACTTTCTAGGCAGCTTAAGTCAGGCAGTTTCTCTAAAGGTGTTCAGAACATTGAACTTGCAGAGGTTTCTCTCGAGGGATTTCTGCAGGGGGAGCTTTGCATCTATAAAGATGCTAAACATCCTCACGCCTTCCAGTGAATTACTGTCTGTTTATCACGGCCAATTTTATAGCAAATATGATTGGGATATCTACTGATGGTTTCTTAGAACCAGAAGAAAATAACAGGACATACCAAGGGAATTGCAACTAAACATGCTAACGACAGAGAAGGGCTGTAAATTTTAGAAAATTGTAAATTGTGGTCATGCAAAGAAGAGGTTTCACTGTACCCTGAAGATGTGACCCACGGCTAAATGGGGCCAAGATTAATCATGTCTTGGTCTTATACATAAGCCAAAGGAGCTTTTCTAAAGATCATGCCTATTAAAGCAGAGAAGACTTTTCTGGAGGTAATACCATAATGAGCTCCAGGCATTTAATGAGAGACAAGTGCTATTGTTAAAGGGGTAACCTTCAGCATCTAATCTGGAAACGAAGCGGGCCTGCTCGCTCTGCAAAATGAGACCCCAATCCAGTCCACGAGATGAAGAGGACACTCACATTTCTAGATGTGACACTGACTATTTCTTTGTTCTGCCCCTGATACCAGAACAGCAGTGGGACCAGGTGCCACTTTCTAGGCAGCTGGATGCAGGCAAAACTGAAATTTTCCAGATGAGGGAGAAAGGCGTTTATTTTTGTTTTTATAATTAGGAAAGGACGTTACCTGTTAGGAGCAAGGCCCTGACTCCAGGCTGCAGACCCAGAGGCTTCTAAAGGCAGTCAAATAAAAACAGCATTCAGGAACGAAACAGCCTAAGGAGCTTGATGGAGTTTCCCAAAAACCTCCGAGGAATAGACAGCATTCTGGAGAGAGGAGACTTGGCTTCCGTCTCTGTCACAGCTGCTGTCTTCAATGAGGGAAACTGCCTGGCCAGAAAAATATCACCAGGGTGACCCCAGAAAAAGAGCCATCTCACCCTGTTCCCTTTTCTCCAGCCCCCAGAAGTCTCTCGTCTAAGCATTTATGTTGTGTCAGCTCTCACTTTGCTATGCACTAGAAAGTTCCAGGATGCAAGCCTGACCCTCCTTCCCCCAAACTGTCATGTGGACAGGATACTGCCTCACGTCCTGGCCTCCGCTGCCACGTCCTGCCCCACTTGCTGCCTCTGGCTTCCTCTCACAATCCCAGGAGACAGAAAGCAGCAGGGGCAGGAAGGGAGCTAGCAGGGTCTCAGGGGCGGAAACCCTCTGGATGCCTGAGCCCCAGCTGGTTTGCCCTGGGCCTGCCTTTCTGGGTAGAAGCAAGGGCAATCTCCAGCTTCCCCCAAATGTCCCTTTCTTATACCTGCAGCAGCACAAAACAAGCCAGTTCATTGTGTTCTTGGATATAAATATTGATTCTAGGAGGTGTTAACATTCTGTTCATAAAAGAATGTAACACATTTCTCCCACACCATATTAGACTGATGTGTTGTTTGGCCAAGAGAAGTACAGATTGCTGGCTTCTGCGGGAAAATGTGGACATTTAAATGCATGCAGCTTGCGGACGTCTAGGGAACATTCTGGGAATAGCAACCAGGTCCCTTCCCAGGCTTCGGCTCTGCCCTCCTCCAGCCAGTCTCTCCTCTCCCTGCTCCATCGTTTGCAAATGTCACCAGCATTTCTAATCGCTTGCCGTATGGGAAGACGCTTTCTTAGAATTAGATCTTCTTTCCCAATGACCTGGAAACGTGGGCAGTTGCTCTCTTCAGGAAGCCCACAGGGGCAAGGCCAAACATCTTTAGCTTTCTTCCCCTGGGGGAAAGATCTGGGAGGTCCTGCTCTTCTGTTTTCTTTTCCCCCCTCCACGTGGGAGGGAAGGGCAAAGGCTTCAGACCAGAGGTGGTCCCTCTAAGCATTCCACCCGGGCTGAACCAAGCCCAAGACTCCAGTGTGCTGGCTGCCTTGGCAAGGCAAATTCCCCACATTCCACCAGGGCTCTTGAGGGGGAAACTGAACTAATGAGAAAGTGGAATTCTTGATGTGTATTCTCGCTCACTCGGTGCCAGCACGTCTCACACGGACAGATCTTCATCCAACATTTCATAAGAGAGTGGTAGAGCCCATTTCCAGATGTGTGGGAGAGCTGCCCGGGACAGGAGGCTGTTGGGAGAGCCAGCGCCCTCTGCTGCCCTGGCCGGGAAACACCACCACGGTGCGGAGAGACGGGGGCTCAAAAAAGCCTGCGGCTCTGTTCAAGCCCACCACAGACCCACGCTGGTCCAAGGAGGGCCTGCAGCTCCTTGCTATTCAAACGCTGAGTCTGCAAGGAGCTGGCTTCCCTCCGTCTAGCTGGCTCTCTTTATGTTTTGTGCTTTTGAACAAGCCAGAAATGGAGAACATTTATAATAAAACCCCAGCCTCCCACAGCATCCTCTGGTCCTGTGCCCGAGAAGGTGCGGATCGCTGGTGCTGCTCCTGCCCGTGAACCTGGCCAGCAGGCCCGGGCAAGGCAAGGTGAGGAGGGCAGCCTGCCCAGGGAGAGACCTCCCGCCCATCAGCAGCCCTCCGGCCACACCCTTGCCTAAGATTGCAGCTTCCAGAAGTCTTGCCGGCTCCAGAGGCTTGCAGCCGAGGGGAAGTTGCAACTGCCTCACTCAGGCACACTGGCATCTCCAAGGGGCCTCCAGAGCTGGCACAGCCAAGAGCCTGGCTCCGTTTGCAAGCTGAGACCGAGCTGCCGCCCCCTCTGCTCACTGCCTGCCAAGACAGCGATGCAGCCGTGGGTCTCGGGCTGGCTCCAGGGTAGGGCTTGCTGCTGCAGGAGAGACAGAAGAGAGAGAACGGGAGACAGGGAGAGAGCAGTCCTGGTGAAAAATGCTGTGGACGTACTCAGGTGGGAGTGTGGGGAGTCTGGTGAACTGAAAGCCTCCTTGGTCAACCTTGCAGTTTTGCAAAATAGCACAGAACAGTCCATTTTGAGTTGGGGGCAGGGAGCAAGGTTTTAAATTAACTTATTTATTTTACTTACTTATTTTGTTTTGTTTTGTTTTGTTTTTGGCAGACCGACCTCCTCCCTGCTGGGAGAAGAAAGACCCAACCCCCTCGAGCCAACCCCTAACAACAACGCCCTTCTCTCTCTCTGGGACCAATTTCCAGACTGCACAGCGGTCCTGACAAGGTCAATGAGCTGGAGTTGTAAGCAGAAGATCTTTATCTATGTGGGAAATAGGAAAATCATTTGCCTGATAAAAGGAAATACGATAAATAGCCTCGAAATTCCTGGCTGCGTTCCCCCCGGGGCCCCTCCTCCGCTGGAGAAATTGCGCGGGGCAGGAGTCCATGTGCTGCTCCAGCAGGTTTAAAAATAGCACACAGCCCTCTCTTACCTTCCAGAAAGACTTCATTACCGGATCCTCAGCCCTGAGCCCGCAGAGCCGCTGCCGGCGCTCTCCTCTCCCCTTGCTGGGTTTTCCTTTGTTGAAAGCGGTCAGGCGGCGCGCACGACGCGTTTTACTCCCTGGCCAGCTCCTGCTCAGCTCGTCTTGCTCGTGACATGTCTGAAGCTCCAAGAAAGTCCATTGTATTTAATGGGGTGTTAACTCTGTTTATGCTCTGGGACTCGTGCGGTAACTCTACACTCCTGCAAGACAAGCAACTTGAACCTGAAGCCGGCCTCTCCCCCCACACCCACCCCTGTGGGCCCCAGTATCCAGGCCCTCTGGCCCTCCGCACCCGCCCTCCTCTGGCTCAGGTCGCTGAGGAAAGCCTGACCGTGGCTGGAGCAGGGAAACCTGGGGCTCGGAGCCACAGCTGCCACTTGCTGCTGGGACGGGAGGCGGGTCTCTTCATCTCTTAAAGACTTGGTTTTCTCCGCTGTAGAATGGAGGTTTAATTGGGCCCTGCATACCTTGGAAGGCTGTTGAGGTACAATAATGACATCATGAACAAACATTCGGGTGGGTTCTCTCGAAGGCCTCTGTGGTGTGACTCCCAACCCGGCCACTTCTGTATCCCCTTAGAAGCCAGGTGACATCTCCTGACCCTCTCTCCACTAGAACCGGGGCAGGGGGCATCTGTACTGACCGTGAAGTCCATGGATCAGGCTGTGTCTTCACTATGTATCCTGCGGGATGTTCTAAATCCACGACTCCTGCTCTGTTTACTGCTGGGTGTTCTCCCAGGAAGCAGCCTGCTCTTCTTGCCATTTACTTATTCACAGCGCTCGCCCTAAAAGGTACTTAACACAGAAAGGACTAGGTGTTCCCTTCTAGCTCTGGAGCTCGCAGTCTGGATCAAAATGGCCTAAGCCCAGGTAGTTTCTAATACGCTGTAAAGTTCTGTGCGAACTACGTCTTGGGTTATCCCATCTGACCTACAACCTGGTTATCCCATCTGACCCATCCCCACCCCCCCTGCCCCTTCCACATCTGGAGCTCTGCCTGGCGTTCCCTCTCCAGGAGCCAGGTTGTCCCTCTTGGATCCACAGGTCGGGGCTGCGTCTCGCTCCCCTCCTCTTTGGAGTCCCTTGTCTCTGCTTCCAGCTCCCTCAGGCCTTCCCCATCTGGCATTCTGTGGAATCCTCAAACTCAATTTGTCCAAAATGATAGAGTCTCCCCACACCCACAGTTTCTCTTGTGTCTGCCAGCTCAGTTACGAGCGCCACTGCCCACTCAACGCTAGAGAACCTGAAATCCTTCTGCACGCTTCTCCCTAGATCCCAGCCTTCTTCCTGGCTCTGCCCTCACCTCCCTCATTCCCAGAACACCCCGGATTCCAGATTCTGCCATCCCCAAGCCAGGCCTTCGTAAGGCCCTCGGCATCAGCTCTTCCTTGGGCTCCAGCAATAGCTCTTGGATTTGCTTTTCTTTCATAACTAGTTCTGCAGTAGCTCCAACCTGGCCTTGGTATCTCTGGTCACCCCTTAGTCCTCTCCCTAGCGCATCCATCTGTCCTGCTGCCACTCTAAGAGCAATCTTTCTAGAACGCGAATCTAACCTTGTAACTATCACTCTATTTAAATCATCATTCTGGCAGTTGCTTTTGGTTTTATTGTCTTACTTAAGCCTTCTGATAATTCCAGATGATAAGCATCATGTTCCCCATTTCGCAGTTGACTGACTGAGATTTGCTAGCTTAAAGGCCTCAAAGCCACGTAGCTATTATGCCTTGCAAAATCAGGATTTGAACCCATGTCTGTCTTATACTGCAAACACCGTGTTCAAAAGGGTGGCCAGCTGGGTGCTTGGCGCACAGCAGGTAGACCACAGTTTGCCCTTCATTTCCCCTTTCACAAACTTCAGTCTCTTTAGCAAGGTACAAAGGGCCATTCCATCAGGCTGGCCAGTGTCTCCAAAAGCGTCTCCTGCCACGCACCATGTCCTGTCATTCCCACCACCCATCAGGCCACATTAGATCACATGCTGTCCCCCAGATCCCCTGTGTCTTCCTGACTGCGACTTTTTGAAATCCTCTTTCCCACTGCTTGGCAGGCCTTTTCTCTCCCTATCTGTCCTCATCTGCGAGCACCAGGCCACATCATACCTCCCCTGGGTTGCTTTTTCTGACCCCCGAACCCAGAATCCATGCAGTGTCCCTTTCGCCAACACGGCATGTTGTTTAGGCCTATTTGCACTCGTGTCCTCCTTGAGTGTGATTATTTGGGCTTGTCCCTTCCCATCTTTGTATCCTCAGCGCCTGGCATCGTGCCTGGGACAGAGTAGGCACAGGATCCAAGCGCATGGAGTTGCACTCAATCCCTCACCCTTCCTATGACTAATGCTTAACTTCATCCCCTTTGCAAAAGTTAGAATGTCTCCCAAGAATTGTTTGCACCACTTCCGCTCTCTGATTTCCACGCCTACCTCCACATT
Organism: Mustela erminea; assembly: GCF_009829155.1. NCBI lineage: Eukaryota > Metazoa > Chordata > Mammalia > Carnivora > Mustelidae > Mustela > Mustela erminea. The sequence continues at coordinate 30,024,615 of NC_045618.1, forward strand.
GATGTGCTCTTCCCAAGGTCACCAGAGACCTGCTCGTGACCAGATGCCCAGACAGGCTCCACACTCCCCTGCACTCAGCAGCGCTGGGCACACCGGCTGCTCGCTCCTTCAGTCACTCTTTCTCTTGGCTTCAGGCATCACAGTCTGCCATTCCCTCTTGCCTCTCTAGGCCTTGCCGGTCCTCAGCTGACCCCCGAAACAGAACCCCCATGGGGCTCTGTCCTTGCCTCCATTCTCTTCCCTCCCTATGTTCTGTTCCTGAATGGGACTGCTGATTCCCACGGTTTAAAACATTACCTCCCTCTTCAGCTCTCAGCCCCAGATTCGAATATTTAACAACCTATGAGACTTCATTTAATCACTTAGCTGATTCTTAGGTATCTAGAACTTTCGAAGGCTAACAGCAATTCTCAGTTTTATCCCCCAAACCTTTCCTCCCTCAGTCCTGCCCCTTTCAGTAAAAGGCACAACATTGTGGGTCCCCTTCCTGGGATCTTGGGAGCAACTTTCCTAGGAAGAAGTGCCTTGGAAGAGGGCTCCAGCCTAGCGAAGTCTAAATATTATGGTTTCCTACATCTGACTTGGAACAAGATTCCTTAACCTGGTACCCAGTGCCCAACAGGGTTTGGCCCCAGCCTGTCTTCCATCTGAAGGCTAGACCAGAAATGGGCAAACTATGGTCCATCGGCCAAATCAGTATGTGTCTTTGTACAGCCAATAAGCAAAGGATGATTTTTTATATCTTTAAGTGGTTGGAAAAAATCAAGGGAAGGATAACATTTTGTGACACATGACAATTACATGAAATTCCAGTTTCAAAGTTGTACTAGAAAACACCAAATTCCTTGGTGTACTTCATTCTCTGTAGCTGCTCTCCAGCTACAATGGCACTGTTGAGTCCTTGGAACAGAGAACATATGACTTGCAGACCCTAAGATATTTACTCTCTGGACGTTTACAGAAGAAGACTGCGGACCTCTTGCTATGGTCTGAATGTTTATATCCCCCCGAATTCGTATGTAGAAATTCGAAGGCCCAGTGTGATGGTGTTAGAAGGTGGGGTCTTTGGGAGGTGATCAGGACATGAGAGCGGAGCCCTCACGAATGGGATTAGTAGCGTGTGTGTGTGTGTGTGTGTGTGTGCGCGTGTGCCAGAAACCCAGGGTTAGTGTCTTTATAAGAGACTCGAGAGGAAAAAGCCATCTCTGAATCAGGAAGCTGGCTTTCATCAGACATAGAGTCTGCCAGTGGCTGGATCTTGAATTTTCCCATCTCCAGAATGCTGAGAAGTAGATTTCTGTTGTTTATAAGACATCCAGTCTGTGGAATTTTGTCATAGCACCCCTCGATGGAGTATGTCCCTGTTCTAGATGAATCAAGCCGTCGCGCCTGGAAGCATACCTTGCCATTTCCAGTTTTGTACTCATTGCTCTCTATTCCTATCTAATCCTACCTGCCCTCAGGCCTTTCGAATACAGCATCTTCTAGAATCTTCCATGTACTTCCATCTTCTTCACCCAGTGACTTCTCATTCTTCTCTTAACCCATCCAGTAGTACAGAAAGTCAGTGGACTTCACACCCAGGGGCTTGTCCTCACTGTTAGCTTTTCTGGGACATAGGTCATGCATCCTTTCCTGGGAGGAAGGTGAGGAGGGGTCAGTGTCTTCGTCTCGCATCCAGGGCTCAGCACAAGGCCTAGCAACAGTGAAAGCGCTTAGAAAGTAGGTGTCCCCATGCTCCTTTCCGATGCTCTCATGTGTCCTGGCATCTCCTCTTTCCTGAGCCTGAGAAAGAGCTGCCTATTTATTTACTCAGGTATTCTATTTTAAGGAAGATGCAGGTTTTATCGAAGTTCCCTCCAGTTTATCTCCAGGAGGTGTTGAAGACAGGGTGGTGGCCAGAGTGTGAGGGGAGGTGGGAAGGAGGGATGCATGTGGGGGGCGGTGAGGGGGCAAGGCCCCGGCTCCGATCCAGCACAGCCCTCAATCCTCCTTCCACCATTCCACCTCCCCTTGAGCCGCTTCCTCATCAGGAAAATTGAGTGAAAACTGGATATCCGCTTGAACGGAGAATTCCCTGAAATCCTTTCTAACTCCCCCACGTGAAGATCTGGCTTCTCCTAAAAGCCATCAGTGTGGCGAAAATTCCCGAGCGCGCACGCCGGGAGACGCCACCGTGTCAGCCTGAGCCAAGTCTGCTTGAGCACCAGCCCGGCGAGGCCCTCCCCACTGAGCGAGTAGCATTCTTGTCACCACTTGGAGGCCAGGAGATGACACCCAAAGAGGATTCCCCTGAGCAGGGCCAGCTTGTCCTGTGATCCCAGAAGTCATACCATAGCCTGTGTGCGTGGTGTTCCCTGGGATCCTTACATGTCGGATGATATCTAGCTTTAGTGTCTGAATCACGTGGGGATCATGTTAAAACGGATTTTGATTCAGTCAGTCTGAGGAACCCAAATTCTGTATCAAGCCCCCAAGTGATATGGATGCTACTGGTCTCTGGACCCCACTTTGAATGCAAGATAGTGTACAACCTGGGCAGGTGTCCATGGCAGCCCTGACAAGCACAAGACTCAATAGCAGCGGAAACAGGACTTAAATTTAGGTCTTGGGCTCAAAGCACAGCGTACTCCATGCCAAGCCAGGACTTTGCAAAAACCACCTCTATTCAGGGCACCTGGGTCACTGGGGATCTAGACACAGTCTGATAAGGAAAAACTTACTAAAGAGAAACTGAGTCAGAAGGCTCAGTCTGGGCAAGAGTTCTCAGCCAGGGCCCTTATGCAGCACCGGTGTGGGAGCCCTGTAGGAATAAGGGAAAGGGACTGCGCACGTAGCCTACTGGCCATTCAGACCCAGGAGGAATGAGGAAAAGCAGCTGGGCTCCCGGTTCTACAGATCCTCGGGCAGCTAATGAGCAAGGCATCCTTCCATGCAGGTGCTGAGACGTGGGATGAGGTTGCAAGACGAGAAGAGCATTGAGCTGCAGCCTGGGAGGCCTCACTCCCAGGATTCTCCCTGCCGCAGCTGAGCTGGCTCGGGGCCTGTTTCTGTTTACTTGGAATAGCCTGACATTTTGCAAGGAACTCTTTGCACATGGGTGCTTCCTCTGGCCTCTCAGAGGTAATTGCCCGAGAGGCCCAGGTGCTCTCCACTGGGGCTGGAGTCTCAGTTGGGGAAATCAACATGACATAATATCCTGGGGAAAGCTCTGTAAACCAGAGAGAGCTGTGCAAATGCCAGGAGTCCTGGGTGGCAGGTGGGCCTTCGAGGAGGTGCTGTGGTGGGCCTTCGAGGAGGTGCTGTGTTAGAGGGGCGTCTGAGGGTGAGAGTGGAAGAAGGAAGGAAGGAAACAGGCCATGGAGGCCTTGGGGGAAGTTGGCAGCAGAGAACTGGGTGTGCAGACAGAGGACAGGACAGAGGAGGCAGCGAACCCACAGGTGGGGTTAAAACTGGGGGAAAGTGCCAACCGACCACTCACCAGCTTCTGCAAGTTCTCAGCAGTTCTTAGAGCCTCCATTGTCTACTGTGTGCATGGGGGCAAGGGATCCACAGGGGCTGGAACACTGTGCCCCAGTTATTGTGAGGCTCACACGTTCATGGAGGGTGGCTTGGCACAGTGCATATGACTCTTGACTCAGAGGCTTGGGGTTATGGACAGCAGGCCACTGAATGCCCAGCAAGACCTAAATTGGGATGTTGGCTCTGAGACTTTGTCCTCTCCTACAACGCTGATGCTGAAAGAGCCCTCTGGGGCCGGGGTGAAGATGAAGGCTGCTAGAGCTGCTAGAGCTGGTTCCTGAAGCCAGTGGCCGCTCAGAAGCGTCTCCCCTCCAGGCAGGGGCTCAGGGTTGCCTGGGATCCCAGACACCCCGCCAAGTGGAGTCAGGACCTTGCAGGACCACATCTGCACATCCCCGTGAGCTCAGGGGGCATGGCCTTAGGGCTCGGGCTGCACACCTTCTGCTTCCGTATCCACAGGAGGGAGAACGAGGGAGACATACCGACCTCTGCGTCCTCACCAGGCCATTATTCCAGAAGCTCAGGACAGAGTGAAAACTCTGGATTCACCAGGTAGAGAAACATGATGGGAATAGGGATACAACACAGGCTGCTGTGGACTGCAGGGCCTGTGGGCTCCGAGGCAGGTCCATGGAGGACACGGATGGGGAGACTGAGTCTCGGAGGCAGAAGCCTAAGGTTACACAGAAGCGGGTGCTAGAGCCACGTCGGCGATGGCCTGTGCCTCCTTCCTGCCATTTCCTTTCTTCTTGAGCAGACCATACAGCTGCTATTTCCAAATGCAATCAGTTCCATCTTCTGGTTCTAACTTGCTCCCAGGACAGCTCTCCTGAAATTGAAAGCCAGTGCACCTGTCCCCCGAACTCTGCCAGCTGCTGGGTTAAATGTCCCATTTATTCAACCATTTTGGCCCCCACCTAGGGTTGCTAGATTCAGCCAAAAAAAAGTAATTAGCTAGTTAATTAATTACTACAGGACACCTAGTTAAGTTTGAATATCAGATAAACAAAGAATAATTTCTTAGTGTAAGTACACCTTGGGCAGTATTGGGGACAAGTTTATACTAAAAATATTCTTCGTTTTCTGAGATTCGAAATTTAACTGGGTGTCCTGTGTATTCTCTAGTAACCCTATGCACACCTCACTTCCTGTCCTGGCTGGATCCTCTCTGGAAAGTGCTGGAGAAGGTTCAGGAATATCCCAGGGGTTTGAGTTTGGTTCAGGGTGTCTTTAATGGGCAGCCCCTAAGCCTGTCACAGCCGGGCATCCACCCTCCCCTGCGGAATGCCTTCCCTCTGCACCAGGGGTTGTAATGGAGCAGGGGCAGAGGGTGCCTCTCCCACCAGGCTTCAGTTCTGGAACGTTCTCTAAGCAGCAACGGTGTTTCTTGTCCCCGCACTCCCATTCCGGCTGAAGCGTGAGCCTGCCCTTTTGACTTCTCTTTCTTGCTATTCATTACCATCACCCGGCCACTTTGCCTTTGTTGCTGAACATCTAGAGCACAACGTATTCTTCCCTTCCTCCCAAAGTGGGAGCTCTGGGAAGGGAGTCAAGGATTTGAGAAGGGCCACTGCAGGGCAGAGCTCCTCGTGGAGTGCCCCCCTAACTCCATGTTCTGATCTTCCACCTGAGGCATGGGTGTGACCCACTGGACGCCCCAGGCAGTGGCCCCCAGCCTCCTGCAGAAGTGGTCTGCTGCAGAAGGAGTGTTCTAAACATGCCGGCTCGGCCTCTGTGGGCAGGTGTTCAGTGCCCACCTTATGCCAGCAGAGAGCTCAGTGAACACCTCCACGCTAGGGCTACGGAGGGCCAAAGGCAGAGAGGCCCCTTCTTCCTCCCCCTCCTCCCTCTCCTCCCCCTCCCCCTCCTCCCCCTCCTCTCCCTCCTCCTCCTCCCCTTCCTCCTCCTCCTCCTCCTCTAGCCGCTTCTGCTGGGGAGGACAGAGGCCAGCCAGGTGGGGCACACGCCAGCTCCAGGAAGCTGGTCCCATGACAGACCTCTCCCCAACACCTCTCTTCACTGGACCTGGGGGATGCTCCCTGCTGCAGGCGGAGGGAAGAATCCTGTGAAAGTGATTTATCAGGAGGCTCTCCGCAGAGAAAAGAGCAGCAGAACGATGAGGAAGTGGGACCAGGAAGCAAAGAAAAAGCAGCCAAGCCAAAATGTGGCATCAAGCAGAGTTACACAGAGGGTGACTTTGGCCCAAGCCCATGGGAAGCCTGGGGACACCACAGAGTTGTCCCAATCAGGGGCAAGGGAACGGGAGGGTTGACACCCCTGCACGGCGGGTCCTTGAGGGGGTAGATCTTGGGGTACTTTCTGTGCCGCCTAGGGCTGGCCTCCAAAAGGGGGAAGGTGTAAAGGCACTGGAGTAGATTAAGGCAGGGAGAAATGAGGAGGGAAGGCATGGGGGCTGGTGCCCCGTGTGGGTCAGCAGAATGAGGGAGGGGAGGTTGAGTGCCTTTTGGGGGGCCCATCCAAAGCTCACCTCTGTGAGTCTGAGTTTCCCTCAGGAAAAACGGTCCCTAAAAATACAAATACCACCCAGCCTGGGCCCAACCCCTACCCACCCCACATCTCTAGTTCCAAATCTATTTCTGCTTTACTCGAATAACAATAAGCCCATTGTGCACACTTCCTGACTACTCTGCTTCGAAGGGCCCAGAAGAGAGGGGGCAGGTCCCAGGATGGAGGGCCCATCTCAGGCCAGGCACAGCTGGCTGAGCCTGCAGGTGGGAGAAGACCCAGCCCCCAGGCTTGGCCACCGCTCTTCCACTTCCGACTCAGACAGATGGCTGCCAGGGTTAGGCTGTCGAGGTCCACTTCTGGCGAGAGCTGCAGAAAGCTGAGGACCCGTCTGGGACTTCCTGAGCCCCTGCAGTGCACCAGACTCTGGGCTAGGCCCTTTGCATGCTTTCTTTCATTTCCCTTCCGCCCAGCCCCCCAATATAGCTATGACCACAAACCCTTTATTCAGATAAGGAGACCTGAGTGTCTGATCTGAATGGACGGGCATGGCTGCTAAGTGGCAGTGTCCTGTTCAGATCCAGGCCTGCCAGAGCACACAGCTGAGCTCTTCCTGCACCTCCCAGTTCCTGGGGCTGGGAGTCCATGCTGGAGTCCCTAAGAGGCGGAGGGCGCCAAGCTGGGATGGGTTGGGCCAGGCCCTGTAGCTGCCTGGGCACCAGCAAAGCAGACCACACCCAAATGAGAAGTTTTAGAGAAATTATTCATTTAAAAACTCATTTCGGAGTCATAATGGAAAAACTCAGACCCTTGTAGGACTTCCTTATTCTTAATTACTGGTTTAGGACTAGCTTTATTTTCATTTGCACGTGGGAAATGGAGAGTACCTTATTCTTTTCCAGACTTAGGGCTGCTAAGTAAGGTCTTCCTCTGCCCCTGCCCAGCCCTAGCTCACAAGCCCTGCGGGGAGGGGCCGCTGCCCCAGCCCGGGGACCCCTTTGTTCACTTAGCACAGATGAACAGTGCACCTACTGTCAGGCAGGCCTGCACCCTGTCGGGGATACATTTTTCCATTTCCTGATCTGCTCTTGGGGGTGATCATACATACTGATATGCTTTATACACTGTAAAGAGCTGTGCACTTCACTTCCAAGGGTTATGGGCTGTCATTCAGGCTCCCAGGGGAGGAATCAGTCCGATGTTCCAGCATCCAGTCCCGGCCCACCTATGTGGCCGCCACTCCGGAAATATCTGCCGGTTCAAGCATTGTGAATCAAGTTGACCTCAATCACTATAGAGCCACACGGGGGGGCATGTCTTTCTAAGAGAGGGATGGGGTTACTTGCACAGGTGGGAGAACCAGCAAGACCACTTACCCTCAGCACCCGCACCAGGCGATGCTCCTAAGGCCTCCCCGGGCTAGGAGGCAGGCTGCCCAAGCATGGCCAAAACCCAGTGCTGCACCCAAGCCTGGGCATCATTTGCACAGAGATGCCGGAGCCCTGCTTGGGTGTCCCTGTGTGGGTGGAAGGGCTGGAGCACAGCAGCAGGCAAAACTCCTCCTACTCCAGTGGCTAGGATGAAGGGAGACCTCTAACTCATTTGGTAAAGTACAGCTGAAATGTATTGGGGGTAAGGAGTTTGCTCTCAGCTAAGAGCTTCTACATCAGTTATGAATCTCTTCCAATTTCCAGCCTGACCTGCTTGGACAGACATGCCCACGTTTCCTGGGCTGGTGTGGGAGAGGCCTGAGGCCCCAGCATCATGCCTGACTTTGCCAGGAGCAGGGTCTCTGGGTAGGGTTCAAGTGCCTGGCAGGCCCAGCACAGCATGGCTGCCTCCAGCAGCTGCCAGCAGGCGTCCAGACTTAAAGGTAGGGAGGCGGAGCGGGCAGGCTCATTATGGCCTGGTGTGTCTCCCTGCACCAGAGGCCTGCCCCAAGAGCTTCCCAGGAGCACAGAAGCAGAGGCAGAAGTCACAGCCCTGGGGGGCCATTAAGGGCAAGTCCCTGAGCTTTCAGCCAATTATGTAGGGCAGAAATGCAGAGAAGCTGCCCACACACTCTACAAAACCCAGCACCGCCCTTGCTTCCTTCCTCCCTGAATAATTGAGTAATTCACTCCAAAGCCATTAGGACCCCTTCCCCTTCCCCAATACATATGGAAGGCAGCAAGAGGGTTGGTGTGGAGCAGGGAGGTGGCCAAGGGAAGTGGTGACCGGGAGGTCAAGAGATTGGCTTCTTACAAGGGCTCAAGCAATAAGTAAACACATCAAGGATGGTGGGGGCCAGATTTGTCACGGTTGGAGAAGGAAGGTCCAAACATAGAAAGGGAAGAAGCTAGAACAAATCCCATGGCGGGGAGGAGGGGGACGGTTGGAAACAGAGGTATTGATGTGACTTCGGGCTTTCAATATAGAGATCTAGAAATATGTATAAATATATGCACATGCATCCCCACTCTGAAGCTCTGACCATGAACAGGGCCTGGGAAGACAACAACCTCCCCTATACCCCCACCTCCCCCAACCTCTGCCAAGAGCAATGAGCAAACCTAGAAGCCAAATCTGTTTCTAAATGCCATTCTCCACTAAAGGGAACCCGGGCTCTTTGGAAAAAGGGCTGATGCCAGGGCTGGGTCAGGAGAAGCAGAGCCTCTGAAGCATCTTATCATTTCAGACAGAGAGCAGTCAGACAATGATGGAGACATGTCTATGGGAGACAAGATACTGTCCAGAATATACAAAGAATTCTTCCACATGATGACAAAAAAAATCAAACGACCCAGCTAAAATACAGGGAGAGGACTTGAATAGATATTACTTCAAAGAAGATATACAAATGGCTGGGACTCTGGGGGTGGCTCAGTCAGTTAGACATTTGCTTTCAGCTCAGCTCATGATCCTGGTGTCCTGGGACAAAGCTCCACAACAGGGTCCCAGCTCAGTGGGAAGCCTGCCCGGCCCCCTTTCTTTGCGCACATGCACTCTCTTTCTTTCAAATAAATAAATAAATAAATAAATAAAATCTTAAAAAAAAAAAATTAATAGAGACATACCAACAGCCAATAAGCACAGAAAAAAATACTCAACATCAGTTATCATTAGGGAAATACAAATAAAAACCACAACATACCACCTTACATGAATTAGAGAGGCTATTATTAAAAAACAGGAAATAACAAGTGTTGGCAAGGATGTGAAAAAATTGGAACTCTTTTCCACTGTTGGTGTGGTCACTATGGAACGCAGTAAGGTGGTTCCTCAAAAGACTGAAATAGAATTACTATATGATCCAGCAACTTCACTTCCGGGTAGCTACCCCAAAAACATTAAAAGCAGGACCCAAAGAAACTCAAAGGATACTCATGTTCCTCGCACTATTATCCACAGCAGCCAAAAGGTGGAAACGACCCCAGTGTCTCATCGACGGAAAATGATGTCTGTACATGTAATTGGGTAGTATTCAGCCTGAAAAAGGAAGAACGTTCTAACATATGCTGTGACATGGATAAACCTTGAAGACACTAGGAGACATGAAATAGGTTAGTCACAAAAGGACTGATACCAGATGATTTCATCTATGCAAGGGGCGGAGAGGGGTCCTGTTCATAAACACAGGGAAGTAGAATGGCGGGAAGTAGAATGGCGGTTGCCAGGAACTGGCAATAGGGAGCTACTGTTTAAAGGGTACAGAGCTTCAGTTTTAGAAGATGAAAAGAATCTGGGGATGGAGAGTGTGACAGCGGCGCAACAATGTGAACATCCCCAGTGCCCCCAGAACTGCACGCTTTAGTGTTTAAGATGATCGATGTCCTCTTATGTGTATTCTGTCACAATTAAAAATATGTTTTAGAGGACGTAAAAGTCAACTTGAAGGACTTCTGATGGCCAAATCTAGGGCAATTTGAGCATCAAAATAAATAGTGATAGAATGTATGAGTCCATATTAACATAAAGAAGTAAATGAATAGGGCGTCTGGATGGTTCAGTCGATGGGACTCTTGATTTCAGGACTGTGAGTTCGAGCCTCATGTTAGGTGTAGAGATTACTTAAAAATAAAATCTTAAAAAAAAGAAAAAGAAGTAAATGACGACACATGAAAAGAATAGAAAGCTCTTCCTTAGAGTAGAATCCCACCTGAAAAAAAGAGACAAGATCATGGAATCTGAAAGCCACTACTTTGCAACTGTTGTAGAATAGTTAATTCAGGAAAGATTTACCAGAGGATGCTGCAACTGTTGGGTAAAATTTTCATGAGAAAGACGATATTTACACAATCTCAAACTCTCTTCCAACCAAATACTTTTTAATGCCTTCTAAATTGATAAGTGCATTATGCTTATTAATTAATTTAACAGTGAAGAAGCCTGGAAGGCAGCATCTTAACCAAGTATTAAAAGTTAACATCCCCAGAAATGGGACAGATTGACTGCATTCAAGATGTTAGGAAGCGCAGGAAGCACACAGCGTCCCTTCCCGGCTATTCCTGCCAAAAACACGTAACATCAGATAAACTCAAACTGAGGGACATTCTACAGAAAAACCAGACTGTAATCTTTACACATAACCTCAGTTACCTCCTTAAAGACGCCATTTCCAAATGCATCACACTGGGGCTAGGGCTTCCACCTGTGAATTTGGAGGACATACGATTCAGCCCTTAGCACTACCCAAGTGCTGGTTACCCATCGAATGTGTACACAGGGCTATCTTCACACAATGAAATACTACGCAGCAACAAGAAAGAGCGAACTACTAACACATACAGCAGCATGGATGAGTTTCACAGACACAACGTCGAGCAAACACATCCAGACCCAAAAGAACACACAGTATAGGATTTCGTGTCCGTGAAGGTCAAGAACACGTAAAGCTGACCTACAGGGCAGTTGGTCTCATGACGGAGTGGGAGGTCGGCCTGAAAGGAGCATGAGGGAGACTTCAGGGGTACCCAGATGTTGTCTGTCTCAGTCTGAGTAGTACACGTGGGTGCTCATGGGTGTAAAAATCAGACCAAAAATGTGGGAGCAACCCATGCCTGCACTGACCCATGAGCAAAAGAACAACATGTATGCCCGTAGAGCGTACATGTAGAGCTGAACAATAGTTCAGCCATAAAGAGGAGGGCGATTCTGCCATCCCTGCTGTAGCACAGGTGAAGCCTAAGGACATGACGCTAAGTGAAATAGGCACAGCGTGCAAGACAGATACTGGATGATTTCACTTAGAGGAGGCACCTAGAGCAGTCATGGTCAGAAAGACAGGAAGTACCATGGTTGCGCTGGGGGCTGGGAGTTCTGGCGAATGGGGAGGTACTGATTAGTAGTACACAGCTTCAGTTTTACCTGATGGAAGAGCCCCACAGGTGGGTGGTGATGACGTCGTACAACCTTAGGAATGTATTTAACACCACTGAACTGTACACTCAGAAATGCTCACTATAGTAAACATTATGCTAACTATTAGACAGCAATAAAAAATTGGAGAAAAATATCAGTCGAGATGTGGCATAAGATGTGGACGATAAATTGCATAAAACCTGTATTTCCTATAAAAAAAAATGTGGAGGGTAATGAGCTAAAATGTGGTGAGTGTATGTATGGCATGGAAGAGAATAAGAAGGTTTGAGGGAAGAGGCTGAAAAGGAGGCCGGCCTGGTCCCAGGCCCCTACAGCAAGCTTGGATTTTTTTTTTCCTTGTAAAGAGTTTGGATTTTCCCCCAAGAGCAATGGGAAGCCATCAAAGTGGTGTAAGCAGGAAGTGACATGATCACACTGCATTTTCTTTTCTTTTCTTTTCTTTTTTTAAAGATTTTATTTATTTGAGAAAGGGAGAGCGTGCCTGAGTGAGGGAGGGGCAGCAGGGAGAAGCAGACTCCCCGCTGCGCACAGAGCCCCACTCAGGCTCAGTCCCAGGACCCTGGGATCATGACCTGAGCCAAAGTCAGATGCTTAACTGATGGAGCCGCGCAGGCACCCTGACATTGCATTTCAAAGAACTTTCTGGCTGCAGAGGGCTCTGCGGATTAGAGAGATAGGAGGGGGGGCAGGGCCTAAAGGCAGCTAATCACTGCTTCCCCTCAAGCCTCTATTGCTGAAGTTCTAGCCCTGTGGCCCTCTGTGCATCTTCCGGACACAAACTGGGTTCGCTCACCTTGGTGCTGGGCCCGTAACCGAAACTTCCTGTTCCGTGGAGTAAACGGCGAGTGAACCTGACACTTCGAATGAAACAACCCTCAGTGCCCATGACTTGGAGAAAGAGATAAGGACATTGTCTCACAAACGTGGCGGCTGGAGGAATTATATGGTGGCAGTTTTTAAAAGCATGACTCTTGTGGAATGAATGCATTCCCTTAGGGGAGGACTCCAGAGGCTTTAAGCAAATTGCATCTGATTTGAGCCCAACTTCCCTCTTATTGTTGATGTCTCTGGTATATTTTGAAAAGAATGCAAAGCTGCACCTTGGGCTGGGAATGCCCAGCTGAGGAGATTGCGGCGGGGGGGGGGGGGGGGGGCAGCTCTGTGGGGAAGGGTATTTGGCGGGAATCCAGCCCCAGACAACCCTTCCCCTCTCCCTGGGCTCCTGGAGACACAGCGCATATACTCTGCCTGGAACATCAGAACAGGCTCAGGCTTCGAGGACAGAGTTATGTACCACGTGGCTAATTTAGCCTGCCTGAGACTCTGTTTCTTCATCTATAAAATGGGGCTAATGCCTTTCTCCTGGAGTTGTTACCCACGGTAACGGAGATGTTGAACGTAGAACGCTTAGCTTAACGTCTGGCACTGGGAGATGGTTAGCAAATATTTCCTTCACCCCATCCCCACACCCACCCTCACAAACACATGATCTGGCCCTGCCCTCTGCAGCCAGATTTTTCTAAGGATCTTGGGCTGAGCAGGTAGTCCCATCATAGTGTGAAATGGAATCCGGCGTTTTTACTTTGGTGGAAGCTCTTGGAGCTGAAAAAGTCTTCGGGTCCCTAAGGAAGAGAGTCCACATGGTAGAAGCTGGCTGGGGAGAGCCTGTGGGCTCAGCCTTCCACAGGTGAGCATCTGTGATCAACCCTGATTACAGCCCCCCACCCAACCTCTCTCAAAAACCCCAGCGGCTCCCCAGGCATTACCTAGGGGATGAAATCCCACCTTGTCTGCCAGGTTCTCAAGGCCCTTAGGGATCTAACCCCTTCTGCCTTTATCACTCACGTCATGAACATGCCCCAGACCCTCAGCTCTGAGTCCGTGCCCAGACTGTAACCCGCGTCTGGAATACCTTCCCTCACCCTCGGCTTATCCCCACCACTCATCAGCCTTCTAGTTCGAGGCCATTCAGGCCTCTCCTGGAATCCACTTCGTACCTGTTTGTGTCTGTGCTTTGGGCATCTGGTATGCAGGGTCCAGCCTGAGCTATCTCCAGGACAGTCAGTGCAGAGCCTCACCCAGTGCCGAGGCTCAACACCTCCTTGGAGAGAACGAGAGCTGGGCTTCTAGATCTAAGCGGTGCCCAGATCAGAGCAGTATGGAAGGATGGAAAAGCCAGGGTGCACTGTTCCCACAGGATCCCAGAGGGGAATTCCAGAGCTCCCCGTGGGGATGTTAAGCTTTTGTCCTTGGCACACAGGCATGTTGGCCGCTGTCTCTGTGTCTCTTTGGCCTTCGCAATACACAAAGCTAGTTGGTCTATCTCCCATCTGCTAAGCTGCTTGGATGACCTCATCTGGCATGGCACAAAAGAACACTAAAGCAGCAGCTCGCAAAGTGCCCCAGAGACGCTGCAGGCGATGCCTCCACCCATTTCCTTCTAGAAACCAGCCTCTGACCACTCAGCAACGGACCAAGCCAAATACACATGACCGCTCTCCTGGGCCCATCCATTGCTCTTTCTTGTCCAGGCTTTGCCTTGGTGATGGAGAAGAAAGATGGAGGCGGTCAGGGAAATCTTCTGGTGGAGGAAGCCTTCAGATGTTGTTGAAGGAGGGAAAAGATGTGGGGAAAGAGCAGGGAGAAGACTGGTGTGTGAGTGAAGATAACCCTGCCTTTTTTTTTTTTTTTTAAATTAACATATAATGTATTATTTGTTCCAGGGGTACAGGTCTGTGAATCATCAGGCTTACACACTTCACAGCACTCACCATAGCACATACCCTCCCCAATGTCCATAACCCAACCACCCTCTCCATGCCCCCATTCCCCCTGGCAACCCTTAGTTTGTTCCATGAGTTTAAGAGTCTCTTATGGATTGTCTCCCTCCTGATCCCATCTTATTTCATTTTTTTCTTCCCTACCCCCTACAACCCCCCTGCCCTTCCTCTCAAATTCCTGTATCAGAGAGATCATATGATAGTTGTCTTTCTCTGACTTATTTCGCTCAGCATGATACCTTCTAGTTCCATCCACATCGTTGCAAATGGCAAGATTTTGGGTTTTTTGATGGCTGCATAGTATTCCATTATATATATATACCACATCTTCTTTACCATTTATCTGTTGATGGACATCTAGGTTCTTTCCATATTTTGGCTATTGTGGACATTGCTGCTATGAACATTCAAGTGCATGTGCCCCTTCGGATCACTACATTTGTATCTTTAGGGTAAATACCCAGTAGAGCAATTGCTGGGTCATAGGGTAGCTCTATTGTCAACTTTTTGAGGAACCTCCTACTGTTTTCCAGAGTGGCTGCACCAGCTTGCATTCCCCCCAACAATGTAGGAGGGTTCCCCTTTCTCCACAGAGGATACCCCTGTCTTATTTATAGACACGTGCCCATGAAGTAGGGAGACAACCTTGGGAGAAAGAGGCCCGGGGTTCCATCACTTCCTATGCCACTGTGTGCCCGCTCATCCAGGAAATACAGATTAAAAGTCTTAACAACACACACACACACACACACACACACACACACACACACACACATCCCAGCGTGGCTGAAATAAGTAAGATAAACCAAAAAACCAAATGTTGGTGAGGATGTAATAAAAAACCAACACAGAATCCAGTGTCAGTGAGCAACTGAAATCCTTATACAAGACTGGCGAGAATGTACACTGGTGTAGTAACACTTTGCAAGTTACCTAACACACACATTAAAGCTGAACATACACAAACCCTATAACCCAGCAAAACCAGACACTCTTAGGTACTAGAATGTTCATAGTAGCACTATCCATAAAGACAAAAACATGGAAAGACCCAAAGGAAACATATTGTGATGTGTTTACACAATGGGATACTAACTAGCAACACGAATGAACTACACACAACCATGAGACTACATGGCAACAACGTAATTTTGATCAAACAACATAAGGTGGATTGAAAACAGCATCCACCAAAGAGCATATATCATAGGAACCCATTTATATAGTATCCAGACCAGGCAAAACTAATTAGTTGAACACCTTCATGTAACTAGGCCCCCAGAAATCCCTAATTTCTAACACAATTTTCTGTGTGTGTTCTTCTTCAGGAAAAATGTAAACTTAAAAAAAAAAATGAGGACAATCTCTATGAACTGATAAAGTAGTTCCAGAATATATTCTTAGGTGAAAAACCAAAGTGCAAAACCACGTCTATAGCATGTTACGTTTTGTGTAAGAAAGAGAGGGGAATGAGGACATTTTCATGAAGGCTTTACAAAAAGAAACTCGGGAAAGATAAACTAACGGCATCAATCGCCCGCAGAAGTTGGATGGAAATGGGTGAGAAGGATGGGGCCATTTCTCTAAATATGACTTTGTCCTGTAGTATTAACTCTTGGAACTGTGTTTTTGGTTTGGTTTGGTTTTTAGAGTGAGGGAGAGAGGTGGAGGGGCAGAAGGAGAGGGAGAGAGACTCTGACATGGGGCTCTATCTCACCACCCTGAGATCATGGCCTGAACCAAAATCAAGAGTTGGACACTTAACTGGCTGAGCCACCCAGGTCCCCTGGAACCAAGTTAATGTTTTTTACACTCAAATAATTACAACAATAATAAGATATGAGGGAAATTCCTAAAATGGAATCCCTAAATGGATTACAAACAGAAATAAACAAACCTGACTGTATTTCAAAAGAAAAACCTGGGACGCCTGGGTGGCTCAGTTGGTTAAGCAGCTGCCTTCAGCTCAGGTCATGATCCCAGCGTCCTGGGATCGAGTCCCACATCGGGCTCCTTGTTCGGCAGGGAGCCTGCTTCTCCCTCTGCCTCTGCCTGTCATTCTGTCTGCCTGTGCTTGCTCTCTCTCCACATCTCTCTCTCTGATAAATAAATAAAATCTTAAAAAAAAAAAAAAAAAGAAAAACCTAACCACATCAAAAGGGGAAAGAATGAAGTTTTGAACACGTATCTTGGCTATATACATCCAGGGAAGGCAGAAAAAGGGCTATAAAATTACCACACTCTAGCTAGCAGGTTTGTTGTTTGCGTGGTATGGGTTTGCAATTCTGAAACTACTTTCTGTGTGTTCTAGGCTCAAGCAAATGAGTAAATATGATGAAAATCATGATCCAGTTTTCTGACTCTTGGAGAACTGAATTACAAATGCAGCAATGGGAAGACAAGAATGTACTTTTAGGTATTGGACAGGAGTTAGAGGTGATGGGTTTTTAAATATTAACGTAGATATGGTTATGGGTACTCTAACTTCCAGAGTATTTTCTGCTAAACTAAACAAGGACTTCTTGGAAAATTTGCTGATCCCAGGGTAAGCACACGATGAGTCTGAAAGTAAGCAAATGCCTAAGGAATGAAGGGGAAATGTGAAAAGGACACGGAGGCAGCTTGAAGGGGCTCCCATTGGCCAGATTTGGGGCAATTTAAGAACCAAAATAAATAATGATAGAAATGGATTACAACCCATTGCATAAAATAAAAGTCCACGAGTCCACACAGATATAATTTAATGAGCACAAATAAATATATGGAGGAGAGAAAAAGCTCTTCCTTATGGTGGAATTCAAACAAATAAATAAGGAGGGAATTATAAGGAGGGGTTTGAAAATTACATTTGTTCACCATCATAGTAATGAACAATTTAGGCAAGAATCATCAAAGGATGTTACAATTAGTGGGTAAAAAGTTTAATGGAGACAGGATATTTAGGTAATCTTCAGATGACTCCCCCCAGATACTTATTAATACAAGTGGAAAACGGTCACAACAGTGGTGGACTCCACCTTCTCCGCAATCCAAGTGAATATCACTAGTAATAGATAAAGAGACCGCAACTCCTGAGATGAGTCTTCAAGGGCACAGTGTCACTTCTGTGATAATCCTGCCAAAAATCAATAACCTGAATCTAATCATGAAGAAACATCAGACAATCCTAAACCGAAGAACATTCATTGAAAGAACCAGCCTGTCTTTTTAAAACTCTCAAGCTCACGAAAGACAGAGGCTGAGGACCACTCCACATCAAACGAGATATGAAAACATGGCGACCCGATCCAACTCAAGATCCTAGATCAAATCCTGGATCACGAAAAAAAGTTTTTCAATAAACGATATTATTGGCGCAACTGACAAAATTTGAATAAGAAGGTCTATAGATTAGATGATAATATTTACTCAATGTTAACATCCCAATTTTGATAACAGAAACAAAAAAAATTATCCTTGTTCTTGGGAAATACACACTGAAATATTTGGGGGTAATATACATTGGGGGACAGGATAAACGGTGATATGTCGATACAATGAAATACTACTCAGCCAAAAAAATGAACTACTGATACATACAGCTAAATAGAGGAATTCCAAATAATTATGCGGAGGGGCACCTGGCTGGCTCAGTTGGTAGAGCACATGACTCTTGATCTGGGGGGTCATAAGGTCAAGCCCCATGTTGGGTGTAGAGATTCCTTTAAAAAAATCCAAGATAATTATGCTGAAAAGAAGCACCCAGGTTACTCTTACGTAACCCATATGTATATAATTATATAAAAACATCACATATATTTATACATACCTACAGAGAGTGGAAGTAGAAGAGAATGGTAAACCAGATGTAGTAAACTGTTAATTGTTGGTAAATTGCGTGAAGGATAAGTGGGAGTTCTTTGTGCTGGTCTTGAACCTTTGCTGTAAGTTTACAATTATTTCAAAATAAAGATTTAAGTAACTGCATAAATATCATTTGTCACGTTTGTATTATTATTTACTTTATTATTTTTAAAATTATTTTAATCAAGTTATAATGTATTATTTGCCCCAGGTATTTCACAGGTCTGTGAATCTCCAGGCTTACACACTTCACAGCATTCACCATAGCACATACCTTTCCCAGTGTCCATAACCCAGCCACCCTCTGCCTACCCCCCCAACCCCCCAGCAACCCTCAGTTTATTTTGTGAGATTAAGATTCACTTATGGATTGTCTCCTTCCCCATCCCATCTTGTTTCATTTTTTCCTTCCCTACCCCCCAAACCCCCCACGTTGCCTCTCAAATTCCTCATATCAGGAGATCATATGATAATTGTCTTTCTCTGATTGACTTATTTCGCTTAGCATAATACCCTCCAGTTCCATACACGTCATTACAAATGTCAAGATTTCATTTCTTTTGATGGCTGCGTAGTATTCCATTGTATATATATACCACATCTTCTTTATCCATTCATCTGTTGATGGACATCTAGGTTCTTTCTATAATTTGGCTACTGTGGACATTGCTGCTACAAACACTCAGGTGTATGTACCCCTTCGGATCCCTAAGTATCTGTAGGGTAAATACCCAGTAGTGTGATTGCTCGGTCGTAGGGTAGCTCTATTGTCAACTTTTTGAGGAACCTCCATGCTGTTTTCCAGAGTGGTTGCACTAGCTTGCATTCCCACCAACAGAATAGGAGGGTTCCCCTTTCTCCACATCCTCGCCAGCATCTGTCATTTCCTGACTTGTTAATTTTAGCCATTCTGACTGGTATGAGGTGGTATCTCATTATGGTTTTGATTTGTATTTCCCTGATGCCCAGTGATGTGGAGCACTTTTTCATAAGTCTGTTGGCCACCTGGATGTCTTCTTTGCAGAAATGTCTTTTCATGTCCTCTGTCCATTTCTTGACTGGATTCTTTGTTCTTTGGGTGTTGAGTTTGATAAGTTCTTTATAGATTTCTCTTCTCCCTTTCTGTTAGTTGTTTTTTGGTTTTGTTGACTATTTCCTTTGTACTATTTACTTTATTTACTTTATTTTATAAATTACTTCTTTATTACTTTATTTATTTGTTTGTTTTTTCATTTATTTATTCTTTCTTTACTGAGGTACATTTTACATAAAGCCTGAAGTGTACAGTTTCACCAGTTTTGCCAATTGTGATGAAACCCATCACCCACATCAAGGTGGGAACCATTACTCGTCTCTCCCTCCTGTCATCCCTCCTCCTATCCTGAGGCAACTGACCACTGCTCTGACTTCTATTACCACGATTAGTTTTGTGTCTGGATTTTCACATAGATGGAATCATACCATATACACTTTTTTTTTTTTCTGTCGGCTTTCACTCAGCATGATTACTTTGAGATTCCTTCGTGTACCTGCCTGTATCAGGAGTTCATTCCTTTTGACGGCTGAGTAGTATTTAATTGTAGCCGTGTATTGATTAATCCTGTCACCTGTTGATGGAATTCGGGAGTGTTTCTAGCTTTTGGTTATTAGAAATAAGCCGGCTATGGATATGGTTTACAAGTCCTTGTGGGGACCTGTGTTTTCATGGTACCACCTATCTCCCTCTGGAGATAACTCTGTCCTTGACCTCAGTCATATACAGGGGTAGATATAAAATTGTGAGCTTATAGAATACCAGAACATCTTCCTGATTCAAATAATCTCTTCTAAAAATGCCTGAGCTTCCACCATTAGCTGTCTCTTCTTTTAGGCTACCTGAACTCTAATTGGTCTGAAATTTTATCAGGAGGAGGTTACTAAATATTTTTTTCTTCTGGCGGCACTTGAGTGGCTCAGTGGGTTAAGTGTCTGCCTTTGTCTCAGGTCATGATACCAGGGTCCTGGGATTGAGCTCTGCATTAGGCTCCCTGCTCAGTGGGGAGTCTGCTTCTCTCTCCCTCTGCCTGCCACTCTCCCTGATTGTGCTGTCTCTCTCTGTCAAGTAAATAAATAAAATATTAAATAAATAAATAAGTAAAATTTCCTCCTGGCCAGCAGAGTCCCTGTATAATGTTGTGGAACGTGAGTGGAGGGAATGCCCAGAAATGTACCCCATTTCACTGTTTTCCGGGCTGTGTGTAATTTCTCGTCCTCTCTGTGCCTTGCTTAGCAATTCACATCAGACATCCCATCCCTGGGCTAACTGATCAGGTCTTTTTAGGAACTTGGCATCCCAGCCCTGTCTGCTCACAGCAGTGCTTCTGGAAGCGGGGAGGAAGGCCTTTGGGGAGTCTCCATCCCTCTGACAGTACAAGGACCCCTGGAGGCTGGGGCGTTGGGGGAGGGGCAGCAAGCAGTGTGTGTTGGCAAGAGCACTAGCCAGCCACACACAGGGATGGATCTGCTGGTCCTCATGGGAGCAAGCCTCTCTCTGGATCAGTAGGATAAGCCAATTTGTGCCCCCACCACCTTCCCCACCAGGAAGGATTCAGTATGCTTTGTGTAAGGGGATTAAGGCTTTAGCCTGCTCAGCAGGGAGAAGGGCTCTGAGCTCAGGGTTGTGGCTGTGTGGCCCTGCTTCCATGAGTCCACATGGCCACATGTGCTGCCATAGGCCGAGTCATGGGCGACAGAGGCTGAGGCTGCACAAAGGAGCTGCTGGTGGCAGCCTCCCTGGGGGTGGGGGGTGGGGTGTCGTGAGCCACAGAGGGGCCCGTGAAGGAGTGCTTCTGAGGAAGGGGAGCTGCGGTGGGCAGGAAGGGAAGCCCTGAGCCAGAGAACCTAAAGTCCAAGGAGGACCAGTTCACACTCCCATTTCCCAGACAAGAGCCTGAGACTCAAAAGAGCCAAAATCTTGCCCACCGTCACAAAGCAAGTCCGTGACTGAGCTGAGACCAGAACCCAGCCTCCCAGGCAGGGACTCAGTCCCTGATCACCCCAGTCAGGTCCGGCTAGCAGCAGGGCCCAGGTCCCTCTACTCTCTTTAATGCCTCTTCCTCCTGTCCAATCCCGGAAAAGGGTCCCGATGAGGGATGAGGCTGAGGTGAGGACCTTCCCAAGAGCCTTTTGCCTCTGGACAGGGATGGTGGGTGGGTGAGGGTAGTTATCAGTAGCTCCCAAATGAGGGTTTCTGACAGGTCTGGGCCTGTGTCGTGGGCCATCCAGATAGTCAACAGAAATCTCTTACAGGAGGGTCTTTTTCCAGGAGAGAAGTGAGATGGCTTTTATAGGCCCTCAGGAGAGGCACCTGGGGTGTGGGGGGGGCAGGGGCGGGGTAGGCTGGGTCTGTGTGGCCCTTAAGCAGTTTCAGGGATGTGTGTCCAAGCCCTGTGCCAAGAAAAACCATAGGAAGAGAGAACAAGAGTCTTGGGGCCCAGTGAGTGGGGCTTTGAGTCCTGGGTGGAAGGTGAGTCTCCATGGGATAGACACCCTCCCCGGTTTTCTCAGATCCCAGCCTGGCTTGAGCACAGGGCAGATGGCAGGGAACCCGCTCTGTGGGTAGAGAAACCTGGCGTCAGCGGGAAGCACAGCCGCTGGGATAGAGGACATTCCAAGAGGGCTGGAGAGAGAAAGGAGGACCATGTAGATGGGGGCTAACACACAATTTGCCAGCTCGCCTGAGAGAGGGAAGACAGCCAGGTGAGCTCATTCTCCAGGCCTGCTGGGCCCAAGCTGGGTGCGGAAGCCCACACAGCCCCCAGGCCGTCTGAAGAGGGCCGTGCTTCAACTCTCCTAAAGGCTCTGCTAATGGGGGAAGATCAAGGGAGACATCCTGACGCCTGAACTTGGAGTCAGAAAGCCTGAGTCTGAACCTTGGGCTTCACTCAGGAGCTCTGCAAAACTGGCGAGTCTTGTCTTCCCCGTGGTCAAGGGGGAAGGAGTGTCCTCTGAGGCAGGATGACTGAGAGACGAGATCATTGTTGTCTACTTGGGGGACAGTTGCTGGGACTACACCTCTCAGAAGGCTGCCCCTGGTATGTCCCTTGGAGGCCCCGGGGCTGGTCAGTGGTGTGGGAGGGGTGAATGTGGAAGGAGGCCTGTCCCACCGGCTCTGCTCACCGCCCTGTCCCCAGGGGATCAGGTCCTACAGATCAACTGCTTTCCTGTTCTGCTTGGCCTCCTCCTCCCCTTAAGAGGGGCCCCAAGCCAGAGGCCAGGCCAGGCACTATGATAAAAACCTGGGGAGAGAGGGAGGAGAGGGTGAGGACAGCCCGCCCACCCACCCCCAGTCTGGCCTACGCTTGCCAGGGCCTGCCTGAGTCTCCTTCTTAAGGGCCTTGGACTCAGAACCTTGGAGCCCAGCTCCCTGCCTCTGAGTGGCGGGCCTGGGTAAGGTCTCCTCACCTGCAAACGGTACAGGGTGGGGAGGTCTGGCCAAAATAGCTGCAGGAGGGCCCTTCTGCTAGAGTCCTTGGGGTGACCCCCTTTCTTCTCCCTTCTTGTGCCCTGTTCCAGATCACACACTCAGCACTTGGGAAGGGCCTGAGAAAGCAGCAGACGTGCGGCATGCTGCGTCCGTTGTTCAAATGGGGCCGTGAGGCTTGGTACCCCAGCCAGTGAGTCAGCAGAGGCTATGACCAGAGCACCATCTCTTGGCACCAAGCCCTGGTGCTTTCCAGCTCCTGGTGCTCTCCCCAACCCCCTGGCCCTTAGCCAGAGACAGAGCTTCCTTCCCTACCCCACTCAGGGCCCCAGGCCAGCCAGGCCAGTCCAGACAGGCTCGGCAGGAATCTGCTCTGGTCATAGGTGCCTTCTATGGGGCTGCCTCGGGGC
Source organism: Mustela erminea (assembly GCF_009829155.1). Lineage (NCBI taxonomy): Eukaryota > Metazoa > Chordata > Mammalia > Carnivora > Mustelidae > Mustela > Mustela erminea. The sequence continues at coordinate 30,047,459 of NC_045618.1, forward strand.
TGGGCCCAGGGCCCCAAGGTCCTGGGGACATCGCTGTCTGTTTATTTTCTGCCTGGCTTCCGCACACATTGTGGTTTCCACTTGGAAGTTCTGCAGTGGGAACTGTGGGGCCTGCTCTGGGGGTTGAGCTGCATCTGTGGGAAAGTCTACTGCTGACAGCTCACAGCGGCCGCCAAGACCCTGGTCCCTGAATTCCCACGCCGTGGGCCATGGGCTCAGCTCCTCCAGCCTCTGTCTCTACCTGAACCAGTTTAGAAAAAGGAGATGGCTGGCCCTTCCAGCATGGGAACTGGAGGGATCTTCTCCTACTTCACAGATGGGGAAATCAAGGGCAGAGAGGGGCAGGAACTAGTCCGCCCCCCACTACCCCCCCGCCCCGCCCCATTCCACAGCAGGGCAGGGACTGAAATGACAGCCTGGCTTCCAGCTCAGGGAGCTATCCATGGGCCTTGAGATCCCCTCATCCCTTTGGGCTTCGCTGGGGAGGGGTGGAGAGCTAGGAACACCCGAAGCCCTGAGTTTCCCATGACTTGCTCTGGAAGGGGCCTGGCCCTCCTTCCCCACTGTGCCCTGGCCTATGGCCCAGGCTCTGGGCAAAAGGGGGTTGGGAGGGAGCCGCCCCCTGCTCTTGTTCTCCCTTGGGTCCCCTCGGTGGCCTGGCTGCTGTGGAGCCCAGCTGGTTGCTGAGAACCCGACCCACTGCTAAGAGGGCTACACATTCCTCCGCAGCAGGCAGGCTGCAGTGGGCTTGCGTCTGGGAACCAGCCCTTGGATTTGAATTCCAGCTCCTCTCTCCCGTGCCTCCTGGCGCAGCAGCTCTAAGCAGGCCATCCCAGCTCCCCGTGCTTTAGTTTCCTTGTTTATAAAATGGACTTAGGACCATCCTTACCTTCCAGAGCATCATGGGAACAGCAAGTGTGAGCTGTGAAGTGCTCAGAGCGCTTGTGGGAGCTGAGAGGCCAAGGGCCAATGAGAGAGCCCAGCTGGGAAGAGGCTGAGATCTGGCCTTGACAGGCCTGCTTTGGCCCCAGGGAGTGCACTGACTGTGCTAAGCCTGCCCTGGAGAATTCTCCCCCTCTCTGGGGAGTGTTGAGGTGCTATGCTGGGGGGCTGGGCTGTGCAGGGGGATGGCTCCAAACTGCAGGGCTGCGACTGCCTGGCTGGCCTGGCTTTCTGGGAAGGGAGCTGATCATTGAGCCATCTCTGGGAGCTGACCCTGATTTTTATTAATCTGTAGGACAAAGGAAGCAGCGCGGTCCGGCTGAGGAGACTGTGAGGAAGAGGAAACCAACACAGCATCAGGGAGGTGAAGGTCTCCAATGGTCCTCTCCCTGGCTGGGCTTTGCTCCTTGTCGGGGCCACTGGCCTCTTTAATCCATTTAACACCTCCTGGTGGCTGTTTTCCTAAATACTTGTCCTCAGCTCGGGCCCCCAGGGCCTCCTTGACAACTGAAAAACTCCCAGGTCCCAGTCCCAGGAACCCCTGGGCTTGCACTTCTGGCGCAGGCTGGGCTGATCCCCAGGAGGGGACAGCCTTCAAGGTCAGGCTGACGCCGGCTGACCTTGAAAGCTTCCTGGGCCTCCCCTGACGGGCCTCTGCTCTCCCAGCGCAGTGTGCTCCATCCCATTAAAAAGCTGTTAAAAGCCCCGTCTGGTTCACCGCCTCCACGGCTCTGCCTGGATGGTCACTGGGGCAGTCTCCGCTCAGGAACGGGCCTCCGCGAGGGTCCGGCCTGGGGACCCAGGCCCTAGGGGCTACCCGGCCACTCCCCTATTTCCCCCCACCCCGAAACCCAGCCACTCACTCTCCCTCTGGGAGGACAGTGAGAGGAAGAACAAACAGTCAAGGTGCTGTACAGGGAGTGAAGGGCGCCCCCTGGAGGTATGCTGTGTTTGGGGTTATGTCTGGCTCCGGGCAGTAATTTAAATGCTTTGGGTAAATGACCTCATTTCATCTTCACAGCAACCCTGTGAAGGAGGGCTCTTATTAACCCATGCTGTAACTGGAAAATTGAGGCACAGAGAGGTCAAGTAACTTACCTACAGCCACCCAGCTGGTAAGTGGCAGAGCTAGGGTGGGAACCCAGAGATTCGGGCTCCAGAAGCCCATGCAGTGTCCACTGCTGGCGGAGCTGCTCCCTGGGCGAGAAGGAGGCTTTCTCTGACCTCCTCACAGCAATGCTGAGAGAAAAGTCCCATCACACTCAAATTACAAATAAAAGAACGGGGGTGGGAGTGCTCAGGAACGTCAAGACACTTCTCCAGGGTCACACAGCTAGTAAGCAATGCTGCAGACACTCGAGCCCAGAACTCACTAGCCTCAGCCTCACCCGCCGGGCTTTGTGCTCTGCTCACGGTGCCTCACCAGAACGGCAGGGAGCAGGCCCTTCTAGGCTGTGGCTTGCCTCACAGTGATGGACACAGAAAGCTGCTTCTGTCCTTGGAGTACCAGGGTAGGCTGAGCTGGGCCTCAAAACTGTGGGACTTTGACCTTGAGTTGCCTTGTGGCCACAAATAAGGCCTTTCCCTCCCTGGGCCCGCATTTCCTTGGACCAGGTGTCTGGGAGCTGGTGGGTCAGATGATCGGAGGTAGTGGTGAGGGGGTGGCCTGGAAAGTGGGCCTGGTGCTGCAGCTGGGCTTCAGGCCCTTTATTAAATCTCAAACAAACCTAACTACAGGTTTCCACAGTGAGTTTCAAAGGACTTCCAGAACCTTCTTCATCCTGCCTGTGGTTTTGAGTGCTCTTGTAGATCCTGGCCACTTCAAAGCCCTCAGAGACTTGCAGCCAGTCTCGCCTGGGCTGGGAAGGCTCCACAGGATGCCCTGACTTTCCTCTGTCACCCCAAACTGCCCTAGCTTCCATGGGGACATTGGCCCAAGCAGAACAGGGGAAAGGGGCAGCAAGGGAAGGGCTTCCCCAGGGAATATGAGAGGTCATGTCTCACAGCTGATTTTGCTACATGTCCCCACTCCCATTCTGACCCCAACTGGCTCTCACATGTGGCTGTGATGACCCTACAACTTCGCCATTTGTGGGATCTTCATATGAACCCATAAAGTTCAGCCCTCCCATGACGAATTTAATGTCCAGTCTACATGAGGAGTTCTCCTCTCTCCATCACTTTTCCCACATCCTCACCTTCCACTCTTCCCATGTTTGCCCTGCTCTACAGCCTCCCTGCTGTACTAAAGCACACCAGGTCCACTGTGACCTCAGGGCTTTTGCACTGGCAACACCTCCATACTGTGCTCCTTCCCCAGAGTTCACATGGTTGGCTGACTTCTTCAGCTCCTTGGAGTCTCTGCTCTTGGTTTCTACTTTCTCACCATGGCCTGCTCTGACCACTTAACTTCAGAATGCCTCTTCATGGCCCTCCCCATCCTCCTGACCCTGCTCTGTCCCACTCCACAGATTTATTACCTCTGGAACTTGTCATTGACTTTTTAGTGTTATTTTCTCTTTCTCCTCCATTAGAATATGAGCACTAGGGTCACCTGGGTGGCTCAGTGGGTTGGGCCTCTGCCTTTGGCTCAGGTCATGATCTCGGGGTCCTGAGATTGAGCCCCACACTGGGTTCCCAGCTCAGCGGGGATCCTGCTTCTTGCTATCTCTCTGCCTACTTGTGATCTCTCTCTCTGTCAATAAATAAATAAAATCTTAAAAAAAAAAAAAAAAGAATATGAGTTCTCAGAGAACAGGGAGTTTTGTTTTGTTCAACATCAAACTCCCCCCACCCCCGGCCAGAGGCACTTAGAACAGTGCCTAAAAACAGTATGGGTACTGAACAATATCTGTGGATTAAATGAATGGACGAATGAATGGATTGAGTACATCTCAAAGAAGAGCAACAGTAACATTTATTTGTTTAGGGACTAGGAGTGGAACCTTGGAAGACATAGGTCGGAGCCTCACCTCTGCTCTATTTTCACTGTGTGACCTTGAACACGTCACTGCCCTCTGGGAGCCTCAGCTCACTAACCTCATGTCCACCCTTCGCCTCCATGGGATGGCAGCTCCCAGAGAGATGGCCTGCAGGAAAGAGATCACTGTTGGTGTGCGGCTCCCCACACCCCAGCTTGGTGACCTTGGCACTTGACAGAGTCACCCAACCTCTCTGAGGCTAACTCTCTCCAGCTCTAAATGGAGGACAAGGCAGATGAAGCCCCGGGAGCAGGAGGCACAGTGCCTAGGACTTGGTAAGCTCTCTGTGAAGGTTTACTCAATTAAGGGGTGGCCAGGTCAAGGGTAAGGAACAGCCCTTACCACTTAGCTTCAGACCAGCAGACAACGTCAGCCCTTGCTAATGAGGAGGGAGGGGTCACCAGAAGCGGAGCTGGCAGGGACTGTGGAGGTTAGTGGAGTAGTTGCTGAGCCCAGAGAGGGGCAGGAGCTGGTTCAAGGTGAGCCTACTCAGAGTTGGCCCTTCCCTGAGCACCTGCTGTGGATCTGGCTAGTGTTGGCAGGTGTCATCTCATGGGTCCGTTGGTGTCCCTGGGGGAGCCCCGACAGGCAGGCCTCACTGTCCTGTGTGAAGCATGCCCAAGGATCTGAATATAGGAGACTTCAGGTGTGCATGGCCTCTCTTCCCACATCTTCTCCCCATCAGGCGAGGGCACGCATGTGGGCACAGAGGCAGACCGGGGTTGGAGAACTAACCTCCTCGCAAGGACAATCCCCTCCCTGTTGGTGTCTGGAAGCCCTCTGATGAAAGCTATGGACCTTCTCCTCAAAGAGAAGCACACGTCCACACTCGGAGGCTGAAACCGCTGTCACCGAGGGCCCTAAAAATGAGTCAGTTGTCATTCGGTGGTCCTGCCCTTGGGGCCACAGCTGCCTTCTTCTCCGTTACTTGATTCCGTGTGTCCATACTCTCCAGCTGCCATAGCCGGTTTCTAGTGCCAGCAGCCAGTGTCAGGCTAGGAGGCTTACTGCCATGATCTTGTCCGTAGCTGGGCCCCGGGCAGTGGTCCACACACCCGGACACTTACGATCAGGTTAGAGGTGGGGGTGTCAGTGGCAGATGGAGAGAGCCGTCCCTAGCACCCACCCCCTCTCAGGGCCTTTCTGGGACTCAGGCACATGGGCCACTGAGGAAGACTCAGGTCGGTGTGGTGGGGAGTGAAGACACATGGGGCAGTGGGGAGGTGGAAAGATAGGGAACTGAGGGCTGCTGGAGGGGAGGGGGTGAGGAATGGGGTAACTGGGTGATGGGCGTTAAGGAGGACACGTCATGTAATGAGCACTGGGTATTATAGAACACCAATGAATCACTGACCTCTACCTCTGAAACTAATAGTACCCCCTATGTTAATTACTTGAATTTAAATAAAATATATATTTTTAATTTTTAGGGAAAAAAAAAACAAAGACTCTGCAGCTTAAAGGAGTGTTCTCTAGCTCTGGTTCTTGCAACAGCCTTGAAAGGAAGGCAGTGAAAGGATAACTCACCCATTTCACAGAGGAAGAAACTGAGACTCAGAGCAGCCACAGAGCACATGGATCAAGAAGTGAGAAAGAGGATTTGAGTCTGCTGATTTGTCTCCAGAGTCCACATCGTGTTCCAATGGACGGAACATCTTCAACTTTTTTTTTTTTTTTAAAGATTTTATTTATTTATTTGACAGACAGAGATCACAAGCAGGCAGACAGGCAGGCAGAGAGAGGGAGAGGAGGAAGCAGGCTCCCTGCAGAGCAGAGAGACTGATGCGGGACTCGATCCCAGGACCCTGAGATCATAACCTGAGCCGAAGGCAGCGGCTTAACCCACTGAGCCACCCAGGCGCCCCACATCTTCAACTTTTAACTCAGCGTTCAGCTGCTACCATCTACAGAATCTTGTCAGACAACCAGGAGGACACAGATCCATGGGGAGTAGTGAACCACTGGAAGCCTCCATAGCAGTAATGATAATCACAATAGCAAAGAAATAATAATAGCTAACATTTTGGAATCACTTACTGGGAGATAGCATTAGGCTAAATAGTTGTGAATTATCGCATTAACCTCTCAAATACTTTAGGGTGTAAGTAGCAATATACCCATTATATACATTTATTTACATTTTTCTTTAAGATTTTTAAATTTATTTTGAGAAAGAGAGAGAGTAGTGCACAAGAGGGGTGAGGGGCAGAGGGAGAGGGAGAGAATCTCAGGCAGACTCCCTGCTGAGCGACGAGCCCGATGACACCGGGATTGACCTCATGACCCTGAGATCATGACATCACCCGAAATCAAGAATCAGACACTTAACCAACTGAGCCACCCAGGCACCCCTACAAGCATTATTTTTGTTTTTAGTATCCATAAGTGTATGCCCATTTTTGAGAATAGAGGCTTGGCAAAGTTAAGTGGTTTGCCCCGAACAAAGGTGATATGTTGCTAAAGCCCCCCCACCCCCCCCAACCAGGGCATTGTCTGGGACTGTGTCAAGCTGGGCTGGTGTCCCCTAAACCTGGCTCAAGTTGGGGTGAGTAGACAGGCTGTGGGTAGGCATCACCCTGGACAGTTCTAGCAGAATTGTACTCCCTGGGTCCTCTTGGGGCCTCAGTTCCCTCAGCTTTGGATCCTCTGACCTCTAATGTCCTTGAGTCTGCGATCTGAGCCAGATGCTTGAGTCTGCGTGAAAGGTTGTGGTCTCTGTGGGAGCAAGGAGTGACTTGACAGAGAGGTGAGGACTGCTGAGGGCGAGGGGGATGGCAGAAGCAAGAACAAATGAAAATCCCCAGGCAGGAGCACAGCCTTCCAAAGGTGAGTCCCTCTGCTGGGGAGAGCCTTGGGGACAAGGATCAGCATTCCACCCAGACCCACCCTCAATAAATCCCAGGCGGCAGCAGCCAGCCCCCTACAAAGGCCAGGATAATATAAAATCAATCAAGACAGCAAAGAAAGCAATGATAGGAGAAGAGAAACCAGTGTTCAGCCATATCACCCCTCTACTTGGGCCTCAGTTTCCCCTTTGTGAACAGAGGGAGTTTATTTGGGGGATTTTCATCCCAGGCTGGCCCTGGAGCAGAAGAGGGAAGGGTGGTCCCGCCCTTCCCCTCCCTGTCGGGAATTGATGTCCGCTTGTCCCTCCCCTCGTCCCCCCCCCCCCCCTCCGCCGATTTCACAGCCCCCGGTGTGCTGTGCAGTTATTAGTTCGGGTTCATTTAGAATCGGCTTAGCAACCCCACACCCCTGGAACCTGGAAGCTTAAAGCACAAGATGTCTGGCAAATGGAAATTCAATTGCTTTAATATAGAGACTATTTTGCTCCAGTCGAACTCGAGCCTCTTATTAAGAATCTGATGGAATTTCTAAACAGGGAGAGAGGCCCCAAGGAGGGGGCATCGCCCATCACACACCAACATTGCTCTTGACATATTTATGGCTCCAATAAAATCTCCCATCTGGTATATTTTAAAATAAAATTGAAAATTTATCACTTTCCCCGAGTCAGTCTGTCGTTCTCCCCAGGAGGAGATAGCCAGCCTGAGATTACAGGAGGCAGGGGCGGCAGGCGGCAGGCAGGCAGAGAGGTGAGGCCCGGCTCTGATTTAAATTTCAATACCTTCCCCATTACAGCTGTCTGGGCTGGCAAAATTACTAGGGGGAAGCAGGCTGTGTGCTTCTTCTCCCGACCCGGGCCGCAGGCTTGGTTCGTTCTCTCCCCTAATTTGCAAGATCTGGAGGAGCCTTGACAGGACGGACAGGGGAGAAAGCCCAGTCCGGTCCGCTGGGATGACAGAGCTCTGAGGTCTAGAATCAGCATCGTCCATACACCCCCAGGCCCGGTGCACATCTTACTGGACTTACAGATGGTTCGAGACGACCCCTCTATTGATTAGTGTTCAGAGGTCAAGATCAGGGCTTAGACTTGGATGGGAGTGAAGGCTCAGTCTATAAGGTTCAATCCAAGATCAGGACTCAAATCAAAGCTAGGATCGTCTCAGTCTATAAGCAAGCTCAGGGTTGAGACTCAGGTTGGTGTCAAGGTTCCGTCCGTGAACAACGACCAGGCTAAGCCTGCGTCATCTGAGTTTGGTTCCTTCTTCTGTGAAACAGGGAGGGAAGTCTTGCCCTGCCTGCCTCGCAAGGCTACTTAGAGGAACAAATGAAAACGAGAGTGTCTTTCACTTCTAAAGCATTTCATAGTTTATAACACGCCTGCATAGTATCTCCTTTGGTCCACGTGAAAACCTTTATTTTAAAAGATAAGAATATAGACTGAGAGAGATAAAGAAACTTATTCAAGGTCCCATAGCCAGGAAACATAGACAGGGAGTAGAAGCTGGGCACAGCTCTTCCTGACTCCGAACAGTCCCTAGAACACAGTCACACGAAGAAGCAGTGACTGAGACCACATTTGTCAACCCACGACTCATTTCCCTCTCTCTATGGTAACAGAACACATATTCTGTTCTGGGGGCAATGTATCCCCTCAAAAGACCACTAGTCTCAAAAGTCCCAGCTTCCCTTGTAGCCAGGAGTGACAATGAGATCGGAATTGTTGTGTGGAAGCCCTGGGAAAGTTTTGTCAGAGGGAGACAGGGAGCATGCATGTGTCCCTCATCTTGTTTCCTGCCTGGAATGCAGACACCGTGGCGCTCAGCAGCCATCTTGGGCCATGAGGTGATGCTGCAGAGAGCAGTGCTGAGGATGAAGCCGGAAGAGAGAAGGAGCCTGGGATGCTGAGGACATGCTGGAGCCATCACACCAACCCTGAGCCACCGACCTCCAGATATGGAAGAGTATTAGACACAACTAATGCGTTTAGGTCGTTAGGGTTGGGTCTCTGTTATCAGCAGACAAATGTATTCATAATTGATTCAAAGGTGTTACCTAGAAAAAGAATACTGTCAAATAAGCGTGAGAAACACCTGGTTAAACAAAGTCTTTCTTGCAGGATTTCCCAGAACCTTCAAAAGCTAGCCAGTTTTAGGAATCGTCAAGCCAGGGATGTTATAGGCTATAATTCCCAAGCTGGCTTGTCATGGAACCCTTTTGTAGCGGCACACTGTGGTGTGTGTGTGTGTGTGGTACATGCATGTGATGAGGGTGTGTGAAGGCATGTGTGTCAGGAGGTGTGTTCTTGAGGGGTGTGTAAGAATGTGAGGTGTGTGTAAATGTGTGACGAGCATGTGTGTGGTGTGTGCACGTGAAGGTGTGTGTATATGAGTGTGTGTGAAGGTATGTATGTGTGTGTGAGTGTGCATGAGGTGTGTCGATGGGGTGTGTGTATGTGAGGGTGTGGATGCATGAGAGTGTGTGTGAGAGGTGCGTGGGAAGGGCGAGAGTGTGTATGTGTGTGGTGTATGTGAGAAAGAAAAACTGAGTCTGGGTGCTGGCAGACCATTCCCGACGTCCATAGGGCTAGAGAGTGCTTTGTTCAATGCTCTCATTATTAAAACAAATGAAGAGGGTGCCTGGGTGGCTCAGTTGGTTAAGCAACTGCCTTTGGCTTGGGTTGTGATTCCAGGGTCCTGGGATCGAGTCCCGCATCGGGCTCCCTGACCAGCGGGGAGCCTGCTTCTCCCTCTCCTACCTGCTCCTGCCCTCTGTCACTATCCCTGTCTCATTCTCTCCAATAAATAAATAAAACCTTAAAAAAATAAAATAAAACAAATGGCAACACCAGGCCTCTCTTCTGAGACTTTCTTTTGCTTCAGTTAGCATTCTGATTTCAGCTCCTTGGAGCCCTCATGTGGGGCCAAGCAGACAGGGCTAATTTGGGGACAAACCTGGAAGTGTTCTCTAGGGCAAGAGGATCTCCTTGTGGTAGCTGGAGCCCTCTTGGACAGGGGCTTGCCACCCAGGTGCAAGGGCCGCTATAGGAAGAAGAGGACTCTGGACCCCCTTCACATACTAAGTAGGGCACTGGCAGCCCATCCCTCTTGCCACCCCAAGGCTAACAGGGACACTGTGGCATGGAGTGTGGCCACAGACAGAGTGACCCGCAGGCTGGGATCTGGAGCCAGCTGTCCTGGTTCTTGGTCCAGGGCTCTGCTCATAGTCCCTGCCCTCTCAACCTAACCATTGCCCTTCCGTTTTCTGGAAGTTTCTGGCTGAATCAGGTCATTATCTGTTGTAGTGGCTACCTCTCACTCCTCTGTGGGGTCCCATCGCAGGCTGCAAGATCTCTACGCACCCTCTCCGTGCCATTTTAAGGGACTCAGAACAAACGGCCATAGCTGAGGCACCTGCTGCCTGGCTTGGCAAGGACTGCGTTCTGTGCTGGGGAATTGTTTGCTGTCCTGTGAAGGGGAGAAGCCTCCCACTACTGCTTAGACGGATCCTCCTTGGTGAAAGCAGTCGTAGCTGAGACAGTTCGTCATCAGCCTGTGCCAAGGAGAGAGAGGCAGGAGTCCCCACGTGGCAGCCCAGGTTGGGGGCAGGCACGTAGCATCCCAGAACTGAGGACGGGGCCTCCAGGCTGAGTTCAATCCATTCCCCCGGCCTCAGTCTCTCTATCTGTGCAGTGGGAAGGTGGATCGGGCCTCTGAAGACTGTCTAGGGCCAGAATTCTAAAGTTCTGCTCTGTAAGGAAATTGTAAGGACTTGCAGGCAGGACAGGAGGACGGCTAAAGCTCTCTCTTGCCTGGAAGCTTCAGGGAGCAGGAGCCATGCCGGCTTCAGCCCCAGAGCTGGACTGTGGCACAGCTGGGGAGGCACAACCCTTCCCCTCCTGGGGGGGGAGGCACAGCCCTGTTCTGGAGGGAGGGCGGGGAGATGGGCACGGGGTGGAGAAGAAACAGAAGCCTGAGGCTCCGTCTGCAGAAATTCCAATAATATCAAAACTTTCACAAGACCCTCATAAACCAAGAAATGCATCTTGGACCCAGGAGGTGAAGGATCATTTAAATAGCAAATTCCCCTCATGCCTGTAAGGGCTTGTTTATAGAATCTGGAGCTGAGCGTGCAGGTGGTCCCACACAGAAAACTGGGAGCTTTTCTTTTTCAACTCCCTGAAGATTCATCTGCAATGCAGATGAATCATCTTAGAAATAAGAATGAAAACAGGGTTTGATGTTCACAAAGGCCAATTCAGAGGCACACTTCCTCCCCATCCAAGGGCACCAGCATCTGTGTGTGAGATAACTGTCCCCAGCTGGGAACCTGCCCAGCTCCTGCCAAGGTCAGGTGGGTCTGCACGCACACCTGCACGTGAACTCACTGTTCACGCGCGCGCGCGCACACACACACACACACACACACACACACATTCACCTCCTCAGATCCGCAGCAGAGACATTTGGGGTTTGGTCTTTATGTAAGGCTTATTCTGTGCCCAAATCTGGATCCAGAAATTTCATTTACTCTGAACAGTTATTGGGTGCACATGAAGAGCCAGGAATACTATGACAAATTAGATGGAGCCACTCAAGGAACTCACAGGCCAGATGGAGAGATAGAGAACTGAATACTATGGGAACACAACAACTGGGCAGCTAGCACAAGCTGGGGAAGTCAGGAGGGCTTCCTGGAAGAGATGGCATCTTGGAGCTGTACTTCCAATATGGTAGCCACTAGCCACATGGGGCTATTTATATTTAACTAATTTAAAGTAAGTAGAATTTTAAAATGCTTCCTCAGTAGCCCTAGCCACATTTCAGGTGGCTACCATATTGGAGAGTGCCAAGATGGGACATGTCCATCAACACAGAAAGTTCTATGGGACAGCACTCTGAAGGTGAACAGACATTCCCCAGGTGAGGGAGGTGGAGAGGCACTCCAGTTCCAGGGAGCAGCTTGTACACAGGCTTGGAAGTAAGACACAGCGTGTCCAAGAGCCCCTAGCACAGGTGTGAGGAGGAAGGAACAAGGAAGCCAAAGCTGGAGAGGAGGGAAGAACTGAAGCGGGAGCTGACGATGGCATGTGTTGGCAGGGAGCTAGGGTTTTGTCCTGAATGTTTGGGAAGCCTTGGAAGGGTTTTTCACAGGGAGGCTTTCCTGGTTGGAAGAGCTTGCTTGGGGACTGAACTGGGTGGGGGGAAAGGCTGGAGGCCAGGAACCCATGAGAAGTTGCCAGGATTGGGGTGAGAGCCAAAGTAGGGAAGAGGGGCTGACCTGGGAGCCAGGCTGAGGGGATTGGAATTGGATTGGGAAAGCCTTCTGGGCTTGAGTGACCAGTACACTGAGGCTGCCCTTTCTGGAAAAAAGAGAGAACCTGGGGGAAGAGCTCACTTGGGACTGTGCTGAGTGTCAGGGAGGGGAAAATCCCTGGGCCTGGCAGGTAGGTGAGGACACCTGTTCCTTTTGGGAAAGGCAGAGTTGCAAATACTGATGGGGTGGTCTTCAGCGAAGCAAGGAACAAGTCCTGCAAGGATTCTCCCAGGAGAGTCCTCAGTAAGACAATACTGGAGCCCTGGGAAGCTGACTTGAGTTTTTGTGTCCAAGGAAGAGAGGGAGTCAGAGTGTCAGGGAAGAGTGAGGGAGATCAGATGTCCCTTTGGAGGCACCCGTGTAGCTGTGGTTCTGTCCCTTAGGGTGTGGGAGTTACGACTGTCCATCTAGGCAGGGCTCCTAGAGAGGACAGTATCTGGGCACCAAGGAGATAGGGCTTTAAGAGGAAGGGAAGTCATGACAGCAATGATGAAGAGGCCAAGGGACAGCTTGTAGTTTCCAAAGATGGTCCCATGATCTCCTGCACCCCCCGGGCACTTCTCCAGTGGGACCTTGCCACCTACTCCTGGAGTCCTGGCTCTGAGTCCCTCCTCTTTCACAGAGCAGGTTCGTGACAGCTCTGCCCTGGAGAGTACAGCAGAATTGACGCTCCGGGGCTTTTGAAGTTATGTCATAAAATTGCAACACAACTTCCCCTGTGTCTGCTGGGATACTCATTCTTGAAACCACTGAGGAAGAAGTCCTACTAGGATCGAGGCCCCCGGGCTATGAAGCCCCAGCCTTGTAAAAGGGCTCTGTGTAGGTGTTCCTGTCAATGGCCCCACCCAGCTCCGTCACTAGGCATGTGAGCAGAAGAGCCCCCAATGATTCCAGATCCCAAATGTCAGCTCACCTCCAGGCATTGAGGCCCCAAACATCACAGAGCAGATACAAGCTGTCCCTTCTGCTCCCTGCACAAAAATGCCTGACGGATGGAACCCATGAGCCCAATGAGATGGTCAGTGTTTAATGCCACTACATTTTGGGGTGGTTTGCGATGCAATAATAGCAGTATCCAGAAGAGGCAGGAAGCAAGCAGATCAGGCTGTGGGCATGTGGCAGGGACAGGGAGGTGACTGGACTGGACATGGGATGGGGCCGCAAAGGCCCCAGGGAGGGGTGACCTTTACCCTGCATGCAGGTCAGGCAAAGGAGGTTGGGGGAGCTAGTGGGGAAGGTGGGTGTTTGGGGGCGGAGCTGTGAATGTCAGAGAGAATTCTGGTATGGGAGGTTTCCTCAAGGGTAACATCAGGGAGCTCCTGGTGTTTTGGAGTCTGGGAGTCTTACAGATGTATGTTAATGCCCAGCGCTTTCACTAACCAGCTCTGCCTGAGCCTCCATTTGTTGGTCTGGAAAATGGGAGGACAGATTCCTCCCTGGCAGGTAGTAAATCCAGGGTAAAAAAGGCGGCGTTCTTTTATCACTTTTTTCCCTCTTTTATTTCTTATGTTTTTTTAAAAAATATATTTTTAAAAGTTTTTATTCACCCAGTGTGGGACTCAAACTCGCAACCCTGAGGTCAAGAGCCGCATGCTCCACTGACTGAGCCAGCTAGGCGCCCCAATTTTTCTTTAATTTTATTTATTTATTTGAGAGAGAGAGAGAGAGTGAGAGAGCATGAGAGGGGAGGTCAGAGGGAGAAGCAGACTCCCCATGGAGCTGGGAGCCTGATGTGGGACTCAATCCCATGATCCCTGGGATCATGACCTGAGCTGAAGGCAGTTGCCTGACCAACTGAGCCACCCAGGTGCCCCGCACCCCTATTTCTTATCATGTTAACAAAGGAGCTCCCAAGCCTGTAGCCCTAACTGCTGATGAACAATTTGCCTTAAGACAAAGAGAAGGAAGCCCAGAGGAGTAGGGAGTGTCCCAAGCCTCACAGGTCTGGAACCTTCTGCTTGTACTTTTTCTGCAAGTGTGTGTTGCTGGCTTCCTAGAGGCAGGGAGGAGGAGAGGGCAAGCTGGTGCCCCACATGCCCCAGGGGGTCTGGGCAAGGCTGCCAGTGCCAGATTACACATTCCTCCCCAGCCCTGCTCCAGCACCAGCCTCAACAACGCCTTGAACTCTGGAGTCCCAGACAAATTGTAGCCCAGAGAGCGAGAGCGACTGTGGGGAGCTTACCAATGTGCCAGGCCCAGCCCTCCCCACCCCCGCTCCCACTCCGTGGGCCTGCCTTCAGGCTTCGGGTCAGAGGAGCCACTGAGGAACTCCCACCAGGGTCTCCTGAGGTCCTTGCTGCCTGGGAACCCCTACCCCAAGCCCTCAGAGCCCTGCATGCGCCACCTGGACTCCCCTCTTCCTGCTGCCTTCCTCAGCACCTGGTTCCTTCTCAGAAGGCAGTGCTGTTGCCCCTAGCAACAGAGCTCCCGGACACATCCTGGTCCTCCTCCCAGTCCCCTTTTCCTCTTCCTCCTTCTGCTTCCTCATTCCTATCCTCCTCCCTCCCTAGCCTCTTCCCTCAGCTGTGGAGACACTATCAAGGGCTGGAAGACTCCCTTCAAACCCTGTGTCCCGGTGACCCAGCCAAGCCCCCTGGCTTTTCTGGGTTCCTCATCTGCTGGTGAAGGCAGTCAGTACTCTGTGCCTGCCTGAGGGACTGCGCACTGCAGGCTCCAGGACCCCAAGGATGTCTTGGGAAGTCTCTCAGGGCACCCCAGGCACAGAGAAGAGTATAGACTCGGGAGCCTAGGGAATCTCTCCTCATCAGAGCTATTAGACGTGATGAGCTTCCCAGAACCGGAGGCATGCAAGCAGAGGCCTATCCAGGGCCAATGGCACTGATGCTGCTATGGTGCAGGGCTAATTCTGGCAAGCTTAGAAGGAAGGCAGCTTAGAAGGAAGGCAGGGAGGGCGCAGCCCCTATCTCCCCCCACTGTCCTTTTCATTCCCACTTCCTGCTCCCCAATCCTTGAGCGCCGCCCCAACAACCCCCGCTGCCCTCCCAGAGGCTCCACCTTTCTCAGCTGGGCCCTAGAGAGGGAGGACCGGACTAAGGAGGGGTTCTCAGGTCTATCATTCACCCACAGGGCGATCCCAGCGCTCAACGCAGTCATTTCAGTGGGATACAAACAGGCCCAGCCGGCGAGCAGGCCACAGCCCTCCCACCTGCCTCCCAGACTCCAGAACCAGGTCCCTGTACGGCCTCCAGACTCTCCCCTGGTGGCCTGTGTAACTTAGGGTCCAGCCACACCGGCCTGTTCCTCCTCGCCTCTCCCTGCCCGGAACGCTCTTCTCTGCCTTTTCACTGGAATTCAGCTCAGAGGTCACCTCCTACAGTAAGACTTCCCTGACTGCCCAGGCTGCTTTAGGAGCCTCTGCTGGGTTCCCCAGCCCCCCTGCTGAGAGCTCCTCACTGTACCAAGCAGTCGCCGTCTGTATACATGTCTTTCTCCTGAGTGCACCATGAGATCTTCAAGGGCAGGGATTCTGGGCTGCAAGTTTGTTCACAAATGCTGAGTGAGATAATCAATACAGCCACACCCACCTGCCTCTGAGCCTCAGTTTCCCCCATCTGTAACATGAGGGCAAAGGGCCAGTGGTCTTTGAGGACTCTTTTGGCTGGTGAGGGTGACTAAGTCTGGGCTATTAGAAGGAGACAGAGTGTATAGTCTGGATCATCTTTGTCCCCCTTGCCCCCTTCCCACAGCCCCTCTGAATTTCAGGACTGAGCCTTAGGGAAAGGGTGTGAAGGCTAAGCACTCGTCTGTGGCCCTGGGTAGGTCCTGACGCTCTCTGAGGCCTCAGTTCCTCATCTGCTAAATGGGGAGAATAATCACTGGGGTATCTCTTCCGGATGCTGGGAGCCTTGGAGACGTTGGCCAGACAAGAGTGTTCCATTAGGAACAGCCAGAACCCAGGCTGCCAAGGGAACCAGCTGTTCTCAGCCGAGGCCCCATCTGGACAGCCCAGCCCTGGGGCTCAGGGTCCCCAGGGCTCTGCTGCCCTCCAGTGGCCGGAGGGCCCCCGGGCACTTAGAACCTGTGAGCTTCTAGTTCATTCAATGTGCACCCTCCTTGTCTTAGGGCAGACAGACACTGAGGCCCAGAAACTGGGAGGGATTTGCTGGGGGTTATGCAATACGCTGGGGGCAGCGCCTGGACCGGAACCTGGGCCTCCTGGCCCCCAGCACTTCCAAGCCCTGGGTGCGGCTACTCCTCTGGAACCAGACTGCCAAGAGAGGGACCCACTCCCTCACCTGCCCAACCTGGCCCACCTGCCAGATGGGCCCCGCCACTCTCAGCATTGGTCTGGCCGCCCCTCTGAGAAGTGTTCCTCGTGCCTGTCAGGGGTCATCCCTGACTTAGGGGCCAGTAACAGGGGCTGGGAGCGTACCTTACCCCCCACCCTCCTTGATTAACCAAATACTTAAAATAATGGCCGTGGTCATGATTGATGGACAGAGCATAGCTAATTACCCTGGAGATTAAAATGACTGTTTCTGTTTAAAAAGGCTGCAAATGAGTTAATTATTTCCTTTGCTCACCTCTCTAACCTCGTTACACTTCTAAATGAATAGCGATATTGATCTTGGAACTGATTTTGGTGTTACACCGCCCGAGTGGGTTTAATTAGGGTTTGAAAACGCTGCAGTGCCTCCTCCTTCTGACCGAGAAAATTAGCCTTGGGTTTTACTTACATTTCACAGCCATGTCCTCTGCACCGACAGAAGGGCTGGAACCCAGTGCAGCGACGCCTGACACCTGCCACCTTAGCCCCACCCTGGCTTGCAGCTGCCCCCCTCCCCAGAGCAGCTGCTGACCCTCGCCTCTAACCTCTCCAAGGATGCGGCAAGAAGGTTGTCGGGGGCAGCCGGCGTAGCCTCCTCTGTCACAGCGGGAGCCATGACCAGGAAGGCCCCAGCATCACTTGGTGAGGCATGGAATGGTCTGGGATCAGAAACGGTCACAGATTCCCAGCGCTAAACTTACTTGATGGCTCCCCGGATGAAGAAATAGTTCTTCTCTAGGACCCTAAGGAACACCCCCCACCAGTTTCAGCTCCTTCCTGCCCCTCCTCTTCTTGGGGCCACGGGAGAAAATGCTGCCAACTCCAGTGAAGGTGGGGAACAAGCAGGGGAGCAGGGGCAAGAGACAAAGTTCCCTACTCTGGATCTGGCACTGACATGGATGACCTTGAGCTGACCAGCCTCTTTTTGGGCCTAGGCCTCTCTCCTCTAGACTTGACAATCTGTTTTATGTCAGTCCCGCCTGCTTCCCCCAAAGTGAGTCTTCAAGGGCAAGTGGATGTGAGCCAGACACACAGAGGTGGAGTGGGAACAGCGGGGAGGCCCGATGAGGTTTGTGGATCCAGGACGGAGGATGGGTCTTCTCTCTCTTACTCAGAATGAAACCTTCCCTTGACCTTGACTCCTTTTTGCCTATCCCTGGTCCATCTTCTT
Source organism: Mustela erminea (assembly GCF_009829155.1). Taxonomy (NCBI): domain Eukaryota; kingdom Metazoa; phylum Chordata; class Mammalia; order Carnivora; family Mustelidae; genus Mustela; species Mustela erminea. The sequence continues at coordinate 30,065,001 of NC_045618.1, forward strand.
AAAACACTTGTCTGTGCTCACTGCTCTATTCCCTCACTTTTGACCCACTTCTCTGTCCTCTGTATTGATATCTCCCCAGTGAAATGATACCCACTGAGCCGTCAGCAACCTCTGAATCACCAGATCCAGTGAGTACTGCTCGGACCTGCCTCGAGGCCCCCTCTTCCCGTGGCCCCCATGATCCACTAGCTCCGGGTGTTCCTCCTCGCCCTCCTTCGCAGGCATTTTCCCTCCCATTCTGGAGGCATGTCCTCTCCTCTCCCCTTTCTTCTCACTTGGCATCTCCGGGGGAGCCCACCTCTCTCATATGGTTGAAGTTCACAGATCCCAAGCCACCATTTTGGGTCAGTCGTAAGTCCCGAGCTCCACGGAGAAGCAGCCAGGGCCGGGACATAGTCCTGTCTGCGCTTTAGAAAGCCGACCCTCATGATAGTTTGGAGAACGGTGGGAGAGGGCACAGGTGGGCACAAGAGAACCCGTGCAGTGGCTGTTTGAAGTCTGAGCAAGACAATATTCAGGACCATGGTGGAGACGATTGCATGGAGGGCTTGGTCCCCAGGATGGGGAGGTCTGAGGATTGACTCCTTTTGAGGTTTCTGGGGTCATGGCCCATTCAAGTCGGGCACGGGGCACCTTTGGATGATAGCGGTTGTATTGGGGAGAAGCAGCTTTGCAGGAACTGTGCATTTTTTAGCATTGAGTTTGAGGTGTTTACAGGGATGTTCAGAAGAAAGAGAGCCCTCAAGGAAGGTAGGTGACTCATTGGATTCCTGCACGCAGTCTGTGGTCCTGCTACTCAGGGCACAGGTTATCAGTGGGGCAAGGAGCTTGGCAGAGACGGCCCACAGCACAGGGCACTGCGATAGGCGGGACCCCAAGGAGGATCAGATACTGCCTTCCACCACTGGAGGCGTTAGAGCCCAGCATTCATACCAGATCTGCCCAGTGAAATCGGGGAGCCAGGCCCTGCCTCCTCAAAGAAGGGAAGGAATGCAGGGATTAAGGATTAGACTCCTGACTGAACCTGTCCACAGTAATGGACTGAGTCTTCAACGGGACACAGACTGAGCTCTACTCTGCTCACACACCAAGCCCTGACCCTGGTGACACACTGAACCCTGACTCTGGACACTCTGGACACAGACAAAACCTTGACTCTGCTCACACACTGAACCTTGACCCTGTATGTAACTGAGTCCTGATCCTCATCACACACTGAGCCCCGACCCTGGCCAGTCTGGGGGAACACATTTTGTTTGGCTTCTTTTTGTTTCCTTCCCCTTGCTTTCCCCTGGGGTGGGGGCAAAGGTGAGGGAGCTCAGTAGCACCAAGTGGGGCAGCCTATAGCAATGAATGTGAGATAAGCCCATCCAGTGTCCAGGCCCACGGAATAGCAGCTTTGGGGGGATTCAAGGCTTATGTGTAATGGCCTCTGAATGGAGCCATTGATTGTCTTAGCTGTGATGCCATTTTCTGTCTCACTGTGTCCTGTGACCCACTCAGTTCAACTTCGCCCACTGGCCATAGATGGAACATTGTGTGGCTGGTGAGTCCAGTGTGATGCTGAAGAGTTTCAAACTCTGGAACCAGACTGTGTGGAGTTCAAATCCCAGGGCTGCCCATTCCCACATGTGGGCATGGACAAGTTACTTCACCTCTCTGTGCCTCAGTCTCCTCATCTGTAAAATGGAGTCATAGGAGGGGATCCTGGATGGCTCAGTCAGTCAAGTGTCTGCCTTAGGCTCAGGTCATGATCCCAGGGTCCTGGGTCCTGATCAAACCCCGTGTTGGGCTCCCTGCTTATTGGGGCATCTGCCACTTCCTCTCCCTCTGCCCCTCCCACACACTGGTGCATGTGTGCTTTCTCTCTCTCTTTCAAATAAATAAATAAAATCTTTTTTTTTTTTTTTAAGTGGAGTGATAGGAATATTTGCCCCAGTGGTTATTCTAAGGATTAACATAAGCTAACTCCTATGAAGTGCTTGGTGCCCAGCACATGGCATGTTCTGTATTTGGGTTATGTGTTGCTATAATTTTGCCTATTGGTGCACATTTGGCTGACACTATGAGATCATGACCCTCCATGGAGGCTTGTATTCAGACCCTAATGAACCAATGACAATTGGTGCCTACTCTGTGCTGGGCACTGGTAATATAAGGGAAAAAAAAAAAAAAACCTCAGAGGGTTCAATGTCTGTGCAGAGACCATCCTAACATGAGGTGTGTGGGCTACGTAAGGGGGAAGGTGGTCCAGATGAATCCACTCGGGGGTTGGGGAATATTTGTAACAAATGACATTTGTTGAGTACCTACTGTTTACCAGGACCTGCTCTAGGAGCTTTATATACATTATGTCTCTTTTTTAAAAGATTCTATTTATTTATTTATTTGACAGATCAGAAGTAGGTAGAGAGGCAGGCAGAGAGAGAGAGAGAGAGTGGGGGAAGCAGGCTCCCTGCTGAGCAGAGAGCCCGATGCGGGGCTTGATCTCAGGACCCTGGGATCATGACCTGAGCCGAAGGCAGAGGCTTTAACCCACTGAGCCACCCAGGCGCCCCCACCTTATGTCTCTTTATTCTCACAAGAGAATGATTTGTAACAAGATAACCACCACCATCTTACAGGTAACTCTCAGGCTCAGGAAGAGGGAGATCAGAGAAGCTTGAGCCTTTTCTGTGAGGGGGAGGGATGTAAGTGGTGGCGTGACTGAGCCCCAGGGACCCCAGGGACCAAGGGTACTCCCTGGCAGAGAGGTCTGAGAGGCACGGGTGTGGGCAAGGGCCTTGAAGATCAGGCTGAAGAGCCCCATTCAGTGATCATTCTACATTTGAACAAAGCAGGGCTCTGGTAAGAGAAAGTAGGACCACCCCTTGTCCCTAGGCCCACCTGGAACCACCAGGACTGACTGTGAGGGTGCCGCACCACCCAGAGAACTCTGTGGAGGGTGTGTGCCTGAGAATGCTGGTGTGCCAGAGCTGCTGAGGGGTCCTATCTCAGAAACCCAGGCAGGACAGGCTCATACCAGAGGCCGCTGCTAGCTGGGAGGGGGCAGCCCCAGCTGTCAACCCCCCATGGACAGCTTCCTAGGTAGGGAGACCACCAGGCTCGGCTGTGTGTGGGCCTGGAGGCCTAGAAGGGCAGCACTCTGTGGGGACACCCTCTCAGCTCTCTAAGGCCTGCATTATGGCCCAAGGGCCCTGACAATAAGCACCTTGAGCCTGGAGACAGAAGACTAGAGGCTACTAGGCGGGTGTAGGGGGTGTAGGGTCCCTGAGCCCCCCCATGCTTACTGCCCTAAGCTCACCTCCCCAGCACAATTAGCTACTTTTGTCTCTAATTGATTTCTCTGATACTCACAGGACAATTAGAATTTAAATTGCCTTTTACAAAGGTCACAAAAACATGATCAAAGAGGAATCTATTAGAAGGGTTGGGGTAGCTCTTCCTTCTCAGTCTCCTGGAACCGTGAGGGTGGGGGGCCAGGCCCTGTGAAGCCATCACCAACTGTGTAAGGCCCTACTGTCACCCCAAAGTCTTTTCCGAGGCTTTCCCCACCAAGGGTAGTCTAAGCTTCTCTGCCTCATTTCTGCTCCCTCCCTCAGCCCTATTGCCCATGATGACCCTTCCTTAGCCTGAACCCGAGCATGTCACATGGTACCAGCTGTGTTTCTGATGGCCTGATGGTGTCCCTAACCGGCTATGTGACAGGCAGTCTCCTCACTCTTATGAATCTCAGAGACCTCATCCACGGAATAGGACCAATACATTTTGCTTCCTAAAGGTGAGGGGGCCCCACATTGAAGAGCATCTGGCACCCTTCCAGTAGGGGAAACTTCGCTTCTCTGGACCCCCGTATTTGTCTGCCTCGGCCAGGGGGCATCTCTGGGTGCTCACGCTTCTGAGCCTCTAGGCCCAACTGTGGACCACGCATAGCATGCTTCTGTTGCTGTCTGGGGATGAGGTGGCCTATCCCCCTGGGGGGTCCAGGACACTCTGTCCGCCCCTTCCTCTGGGTCCTGCAGCAACCTGCTTGGGGCTGGACACCCACAGGGAAATGGGTCCACTGCCAGGTGGAGAACTTGGCTGAAGGAGAGCCCCTGAGCTCATTCACAGAGGGCTTCCCCTTTGGGGGTGCCAATGGCAGGCCTGAGTAATAGGTGCGATCTCAGCTTACAAAGGTGCCAGGCCTGAGGACGACTGGTCAGAGCCTGTGTCTCCATCCCTGCAACAGAGACCAGGCTGGAAGGTCCCCGATGGGCCCACTGACTCAGGTTTGTGGTCTTGCATCCACACGTGATTGCTGGGGTGGGGGCTCAGGGCTGGAGGTAGTTGGACAGGGTGGCCTTGACAGCGTCAAGGGGCCTCTCTGAGGCCAGCCTGCTCATTCAGGCGAGTGTGGGTTGGCCCAGTTACCGGCATGTGGATGGAAGGTCGACAAAAGAGGCGAGGAAGGGCTTGGCTTCCTGGAGGTCTCCAGGCCCTGACCCCATGCAGAGATGCTAGTGGCAGTGCCCCCCTTGTCAGCAGCTCCCCTTGCCCTGCTGGCTTGTGGCTGAGAGGCAGCCCACCCGGCAGCTCTGTGAGACTTCAGAAAGGAAGTGAGGTTCACTGAGCACCTATGATGTGTGTGGATGGGATGCTGTCACGCTCTCTCCTCACAGAATCCTCCCAGTGGGTCACCATTTCTGCAAATGAAAAGAGGCTCAGAGAGGCTGAGCACCCTGTCTAAAGTCACAAAGTGAGGCAGTGACAGAGCTGAGAGTTAGCCTCAGGCTTTGCTGGTTCTAAAATAGAAGCCTAGTCCGGGCAAGGGCTATAAGGGATTGCCTGAACATGGGACTCAGAGCCTGCCTGAGGGTCATGGCAAGATGTCCTGTGGCTCCGCCCAAGGGGCCTCGCAGGGAGTGCAGTGAAATCTGGGAACGAGTCTTCGTGGCCTTTGGTGGAGAAGGGCAAGGTAGCAGGATTCGTGCTCTCTCTCTGGGGGCCCCAAGGTCAGGAGACATCATCGTTGTTCATTTAGAAGCAGGCGTAGAGCCACAGGGCACAGAGATAACCCAGGTAATCCAGCTTGATTAACAGACCCGGCAGAAGTTCATTTTGATGCCCAAGGAGTTCGCTCCGGGACCCAGGCCTGTGGTCCAGTCAATGAACCGCCTGCCCTCTGACCTGCTGTGAGCTGGGCCGCCTGCCTCAGAGGAAGTCCACACTAAGATGGAGAGGCAGGAGGGCAGGTGAGAGGCTGGGCCCACTCGGGACCCTCAGAGCAGGTGAGGAAAGGGCAAAAACCTGGCAGTCATCCACCTCCGCCTGTCTCCGAGACCCTGTCTTGCCCCGCCAGCAGAGGGGACATGTGTAAGCAGAGTGGGAGGCTCGGGGTAGGGGTGCGGGGCGCACAGGGAAAGGATGGAGGGTCTGCTCTGGCCTACAGCACCCCCGCTGGCAGGCAGAGGGCTCTCTGCTCTGACTCTGGATCTGCCCAGGGCTGGGAGGGGCTGGGCTTTGGGCCAGGGCCTGAAGCCTGAGAAGGTCTCTCTGGGGCCATAAATCCCACAGGCCCAGGCGAGCAGGCCCACAAAGGTATTGTGACAGGAGTGGTTAAATTAAGTGGCCGTCACAGAGCCAGGCAGGGCTGGTTTCCTGGAGGATGATTTACGGCCCCCCTGCTCCATTTACTGCCCAGTTAGCCTGGGCCCTCCCAGTACCTACCTGCCCGAGGGAGGCCCATTCACGGAGCCCAGGAGCTCCTGCCACAGAATGGGGCCAGCCGGCAGTGCCAGCCCTGGGCCTCCAGGGACAGGGAGCTACTTCGGATCCCAAGGCCCAGAGAGGCAGGAGGTCATGTGAGGCTTGAGCCAGCCTCTGACTTCCAGACAACATACCCACACTCCCTCCCTCAGCATTCTGCTTAGTCCTGCTGTTTCAGAGGCCCTGCCAGCCCAGTCCCTGGGCCCTCACTCTGCCCTCACTACCTCCCATATTCCTGGTCTCCTCCCTGGCTGCTGCCCACTGACTGGGCCTTTCTCCTTTCCGGGGGCCTAGTCAGTGGTGACAGAGTGGGAAACAGGGCACTGGGCCTGGTGGGCCTCATCTTACATACATGAGCCTCTGTGTGTGTGTGTGTGTGTGTGTGTGTGTGTGCGTGCGCGCGTGCGCGTGTGCGCATGCTGGGTAGCAACACTGGGTGCCAAAATTCCAGGTCATTTTTGGGTGAGACATTGTGCTTGGAGAACATCCTCTGCAGAATCTTCTGACCCGGACTTCGTCAGATGGTTGCCTGACACCAGCAGAACATCAATGATGAGAATGAAGAAGCAATACACAAAACAAAACATGTGGGAGCTGGGGTCCCCCAAGGTATCCTCTCACCAAACCATTCCTCAGAATGGCCTGGCCTTGGCCCCCCCAGGCCCATAGAGATCTCTGCCAATGAGATCTTGGCTCCCCGCCCTCGGTTCTCAGCAGGTCTGTGGCCAAGCCAGGGAGAGGACCCAGCGCCTTCCCCGGTGCTCGTTCCTGGGACCCTCCTAAGTCACATTACCTCATGGGAAAACTGAGCTGTGAGTGGCCTGTGACCAATCCTCAAATTACAAAGTCATACCCAGCTGAAAGATGTCCTTGAATCAAAGCACCCCCCCCACTCAGGTGAGCAGTCTGTGTGGGGCTCCCCTGCAGCAGTGCCTGGGCCGCAGGGAGCAGCCTGACCCCGGGCCACACCCTGCTCTCCTGTCTTGGCTCTCCTTGGCCTTGAAGGGCACAGGCTGTCATGTGGATTCTTTCCTAGAGGGGGTCTCAGCCCAGCTTCTGGTCCCTGCAGGCTCAAGTGCCAGTCAGCTTTCGCAAGGCCCCTCCTGCTCCTCTGCTCCAGCATCTCAGGGATTGCTGATGTCACCTGTACCTTGCACTGCCCCGCCTCGTGGCCTCTCTCCGTGGTTACCTCCTCCTGGAGGAACCGCCTCTCCTTCCCCACCTTTCCTGTTGCTCTGCTTCCATCAACACCCAGATCAGATGTGGCTGTTCCTCCCTCGAGGAGGTCATGGGCCTCGTGCTCCTGGATTTGGGATTCTGGACTTGCCATTCCGTTGAAAGAAGTTCAACGGGGGTACCTAGGTGGCTCTGTCGGTTTAGGGTCAACCTTTGGCTCAGGTCATGATCCTGGGTTCCTGGGATCAAGTCCCACATCGGGCTCTTGCTCAGTGGGGAGCCAGCTTCCCTCTCTGCCTGCCCCTTCCCCTGCTTGTGCTCTCTCTCTCTCTCTGATAAATAAAATCTGAAGGAAGGAAAAAAAGATAGTTGATCTGCGATGAGCATGGACAAAAAGCCCGTCTACCCTGCGGGACCCTCTGTGCCTCCCCCGTAGACGAGGAGAGCTATCCTGCGGGTCTCCAGACCCCTGCCCTCCCATGCTTTGCCCCTATCCTCTGCAGGCCTATCCACAAGGAGACAGCATGGGCAGAGGGGCAGTTCAGAGCAGAGCCAGGCCAGGTGGGGGAGGACTGACTTTGCGGGGGAGGGGCTGCTGAGTCAGGAGCAGTGGGTGAGCAGACTGGGGAGGGGCTCTCTGCTTCAGGGGTGGGGAATAGGGGAGGGGTGGTAGGGAAAGGCCGGGAGGTGCAAGCCCTGCAGAATGCGCCTGGGGGAGCATGGGGCGCTCTGTGAGTGGTGTGCCTGTGTGCACATGCGCATGGGCATCGTGTATCATGCTGCTGAGAGCTGTGTGGCAGCAAGCACGAGCACGCGTGTGTGCTCATGTGTATTTGTGTGCATCTGTGTGAGCATGGATGTGTGTCTGTGTACACAGCGTGTTTGTGTGTCTAGTGAGTATGCAGGGATGGTGTGTGTCCATATGCAAGAAGCATGTGAGACTTGCACGCATATTGTGCAAGGTGTGTGTGAGATACTTGTCCTTGCGCCTGGGAGCACTGAGCCTCCCTGTCCAGCACCACTGGCCCTAGACCTGCTCCCTGGGGGGCCCCGGGGCCCCCGCTGCCTGGACACGTGTGGACACAGACCACACTGCCCCCTCCCCACCCCGAGACCTCATAAGGCTTCCTCACCTCTTACTTGTATCCCACCCCCATGGGGAACAAGAGAGCAAACATGGCCTTGCAGTGTGGGCTCCTCTCTGGGGTAAAGTAGGGGGGACCCAGGCCCTGACTTTGGAGGGCTCCCTGTCCTGGGAGTGAGAGGCCAGCTGATACTACACACACACACACACACACACACACACACATGCACGCACACACACCTATATACAGACACACATGTACACGCATGTGCACCACTGAGTGAGGGGATGCGGAAATGGGCCTGGTGGGGGTCTTGGGCAGGGACACATTCAGCCCGTGGGGAGTGAGCAAGCAAGGTGGGGACCTCGCATCCAGAAAGAGAGGTGGATCCTGGGGCTGAGGCTGAGGAGGGAGCAGAGCTGGGAAATGAGATGGTAGGGCTCAGAGGAGAAAAAACGGAGGAGCGGTGTGTGAAGGCAGATGCTGGAAGGGGCTAGCGGCCCTGGGGTGGCAGCAAGGGGAGGCTGAGCTGCACATCAAAGACCACAGTGTGTCCTGAGGAGTGGCTCTCTCCCTCCCTTGGAGAGACAGATGTCCCTTTGATGGTGAGAAGAAAGATGTTACACGTGGAAGATGTAGAAGGGGGGTGGGGTGGGCGGAGTCTCCTCCCTGTGGCCAGCCTGGGAGTAGGAGAGACCAGTCCAAAGTCACACCCTCCATTTCCAGTGGACTGCGAATCAGACCCATCGCCGGAATCTTCACCTGTGAGGGGGGCGGCAGCTGGCGTCCACTCAGGGGTCTCCCCAGATCACTTACAGGTCCCCAAAGACAGTGAGACCACTGTCCTGCTGGCTAAATGGGAGTGGGCCAGTCCTTCTTTGGGGACCCAGCCATGTCCTATGGCATCTAGAGCAGAGTGGGCCCCATGGGCCCTGGCCCCACCACAACTTGCCGAGGGCACCTTGACGGGGGCCGCCACCACCTGTTTGCCAGCCAGAGGAGCAAATGTGCTGTGCCCCGGACCTGCTTAGCCAGCCCCAATGAGTCCCCTCTGTCCCTTGTCCGGGCCCTGCCTCCCCTTGGCTGACAAGGCTTCCTTGCCTGGCAGGCCTTCCGGACCCCTCTGGGATGTCTTTGTAAGAACTAGCCACGGCGCGGCTTGCTCCAGACGCTTTTCTGTCACCTGTGGGAAGACTAAGTCAGACTAAATGTGAATGTCTGTGATGAGCTGGGGCCTTGACCACTCTCCCTGCCCCTGCTCTCGGGGGCCCAAATCTACCCTATTTGTCCACAGGGATCACCCCAGTCCTGTGGCCTCCACAGCCCCTGGTGTGAAGCCTGCTCTTGGAGAGAGAAGCAGCAGGCCTCCGGGGCTGTCCAAGAGCCAGAGGCCGGGGTGGAGGAGTGCATCCTGCAGGGGGCCAGCCTCCTGTGCTCCACTGTCACACCCCAGAGAGGCCACACTCTAGGGGACCGAGCCCTAGCTCACCAGTTCAGGAGGGGCCCTGGGGTACAGGCAGCAGCTGGCCACAGCTAAGTCCAAGGCAGGTTTCTGTTCGTGTGGGAGGAGCACCCACCTGGCTGGCTATCTAGGTGAAGAAGAGGGCTTGGCTCGTCATTCCAGCTCCAGGGCCAGGAAGAAATGACCTAGAAAGACCCCTGGTTCAGTTATCCCGGCTCTGAAAGCCATGGGCCTCTACAGCCCTCTTAATCCAGCCTCTTTGGTAAAGCCTTTCTCTCTTTCTCTCTTTTTAAACAATTATTTGTTTGTTTGTTTGTTTGTTTGCTTGAGAGAGAACAAGATAGATCACAGAGGTAGAGGGAGAAACAGACTCCCTGCCAAGCAGGGAGCCCAATGCAGGACTCGATTCCAGGGCCCCCGAGATCATGACCTGAGCGGAAGGCAGACACTTAGCCAGCTGAGCCACCTTTTGGGACAGGTGTCCCAAAGCCTTTTTTGTATAGAACACAAGCCCCCGGGCTGCCTGGGTGATTCAGTTGGTTAAGTGTCTGCCTTCAGCTCACGTCATGATCTCAGGGTCCTGGGATTGAGCCCCATGTTAGGCTCCCTGCTTGGCGGGGAGTCTGCTTCTCCCTCTACCACTGCCTGCGGCTCCCCCTGCTTGTGCATGGGGAGAACATGGGGAGAAAGAAAGAACATGAGCCCCCCAGCCATGCCCCACCTGGCCAGCCTGCGGGTGACCACCAGTAACCCCTACTGTGTCTAGGCCGCAGCACACTCTCCAGGTGGTTTTGGAGAATTCCTTTGAGGCCTCGTCTGCAGCCAGGGTCCTCTCACATTCTCTGAGCCCAGGGTCTGCAAGGCCACCCTGCACCCTGCTGCCCTTCTTTGGCCCCCCACTCCTCCCTGAAAACACAGATCCTGCATCCATGGCCTGGTCTCCTCGTGCCCCCACAGCCGTCCCTGCCCCCCTTCCAGATGTCCAGGGGTTGCTGGGCAGGTCCAAGGTCATCTATAGGCCCCTCATTCCCACTCCGTCATGCCCTGGGACTCCAGTATTTAGGCCATCAGCCCCTCCCCAAGGTGTCCAGGGGCCCAAAGCCCCAAAGCCAAAAGCCCCCAGACACCTGGGGGAGGGGCTGATGGCACAAAGGAAGCCCCCCAAATCCTTTCTCCTTCTAGAAACAGATGCACACACCACAGCATCCACACCTGCCAACCAGACACGCCCGGCCCCCGGGGCAGAAATTCAGCAGAGCTCCCACTTTCCATCCTGGGAGTCCCGCACCACCTTGCACTCGGGCCCAGGCTCCGTGAGCAGCCTGGTGGGAAAACCCAGCCAGCCCCGGTGCACTTGGGTCTGACCTCTTGGGCGGGAAAGCAAGAAATAAAACTGTGCTGGGAAGATATGGCAAAATAAATTTCCACACCCTGTGTGTGACGGTGACATCCCAACAGTGCTGAGGACGTGGACATGTAAAAGTTGCCGGCTTGTTTTCTCGCCCTCTCTTTCTAAATGATTTGACGTTTTATTCCCCCCATCAAACTCTCTATTCTCTGCTAATGGCAGAATAATAAAAAATTATCCTTCATAGTGTGTGAGTGAGAGGCCCAGACGGGAGCCCAGGAGAGGGAGGAAGGAGAGGAAGAAAAAGGTTATTATAAATGTGTCAGCCTTGTTTATGGCCCTTTATCAGCGACGGAGAGACGGGGAGGCAGAGACGCCGTCAGCGCACGCTTTAAAGTGGCCTGCCAGCTCGGCTGGGGAGTGTAAATAATTTTTATTTTCAGCTGCATTTAGATATTTTAAAATACACACCTGCCAGCCATAGTGGGGAGCCAGCAGCGCCTGCTGGGGAGAAGCCCGGCAGGGGCAGCTTGCCTTGTGGCCCCTTTGATGGGACCGTGCTTGACAATTAGGACTTTCAAAGGCAGGCTTTGCTGATAAAGGCTTTCTTCCTGAGGAGCGAGGAAAGATAGTGAGGCCGACCTCAGTGGCTGCCAATCTCCCTGGCTGGCTGGCTGGCTGGCGCTAATCTAACCGGGCAGGATTTGGAAAGGCGGCCCAGGAGCCCAGTGTCCTTCCTGATAAGGCCAGCATTCAGGGCTTGGGGCCATGTGACCCTGGGCCCTCGGGTTTCATTCATGCTACCATTCACTGTCAACATTTATTGAACACCTACAGTGTGCCAGGATCATAAGGGCCCAAAGAGAGGGCAACTTAGAGATCATCGCACCTAACAGGTTCTCTGATCCCTCCTCCTCGAGGGCCCCCTGAGAACAGTCCTTCATGACCTCCAGTGCCAGCTGGTTGCATCCCAAAGGAGTGTGGTACACTGGTTGGCACATACACTCCACGAGGGATCGTACCAGTGAGACCTTGGGCAAGTAATTCCTGAAGGTTGAACCTCCATTTCTCCCTCTGTGAAAGGGGGATAATAGTGGTACTTACCTCATACGGTTGTGCAAATGAAAGTATGACGAGTATAGGACTTTTCTGTCTGTCCCACAGGGAGCACACACTAAGCAATATCTCGCCCTTGGCTGTGCACAGAGAATGGCATATGAAATCCCACATGAATTAGTAGCCTCTAAATGCTCTAGTGTGCCCAGCCCAGAGGCCAAGATCAAGAGGAGGCTGCAAGGAGCTGAGCCTTGTCTTTTGGAAGCTCGTGGACCAGGCTTGACAGAGGGGCTGTGTGGGGGGCAGTCTCGTCAGGACAGGCTCTGGGAGGAGGGTCCCTGAAGTAGTAGCAGGATGGTGAGGAGGTCGGGAGGAGACTAGCCTGGCTGGAGAGGAAGAGGTGGTCAAGGCCCAGATGGACAGATGCACGCCCCAGGCTGGGTCCCAAACCCACTCAGAGAGGGGATTTGGTGCCAATATTCCAGGTATGTGGCCAGAGCATTACCGGTCCCCTGTGCCTTGGGGCTTCTAGCTCTGGCACCCACTGAATGCCACTTCTGCTGATGGATGTGGGGAACATCTATGCTCCATGTGCCCTTCTAGACTCTTGGGACTAGGCAAGGCTGACACTAGCAGACACCTGTCATGGGCAGGCTCAGAGGAACCAAGAAGGCCAGAATCAAATTCCCAGGTCTGCCACTGCTGGTCACAGGAGAGCAAGCTTCTTGAGCCCAGTAAGTTCTTTCTGCTAGCTGGAAGGACAGCTGACATCAGATCAAAAGGCAGTACAGTTTGAACAGCATGCTAAGCTGGGCAGGACTCAGGGTTTGGTACAAGCCCTGCATGGGTTCTGTGGGCTGAGAGCAAGCCATGAATCAAGGAGGAGGGAGAGAGAGAGGGACAGGAGGGAGAGGGAATAGAAAGGGGCTGTGCACCTGCCTCCCATCTCTCATCTTTACATCAGTCAATCTTTCAGGCTACAAATACACTTCTGCCTGCTTTGAGCCTGGCTTTCAGGAACCACAGCCCAGAAAGGAGACAAATGTCTAAACAGACAAGGACAAGCCAGCCTATGAAGCGGAGGTCTACAGGGGCTCAAAGGTGGGGCGGGGGTGGTCATCAGGGGAGGAGGCACGGAGCAAGAGAGACTTGAGTGGGCTTCAGAAGTACACACAGGAGTTTTCCAAGCAGACTAGATGGGCAGATACTCCTTGGAGAGGTGCAGCATAAATGAAGGCCTAAAAATGCATGGATCATGGTGAAAAGCCCAAGGTAATTATGTAGGACTTGTTCCTCAACAGTCTCTTGAGGAACTTGAGTCTTAGAGGATGTTGATCAATGTTACTTGAGATAAAAGTTCCCCTGGTCAGATACATTTGGGAAACATTGAACTAAACACAAAGAACACAGGCTATAAGATCAATATACAAAAATCAATTGCATTTCTATATGTAACAATGAAAAATGAAATTAAGAAAATAATTCCAGGGATGCCTGGGTGGCTCAGTCAGTTAAGCATCTACCTCCGGCTCAGCTCATGATCCCAGGGTCCTGGGATCGAGTTCCCACATCAGGCTTCTTGCTTAGCAGGGAGCCTGCTTCTCCCTCTCCTTGTGCTGCTACCTCTGCTTGTGCTCCCTCTCTTCCTCTCTCTCTCTGACAAATAAATAAATAAAATCTTTAAAATAAAAAAATTTAAAAGGACATAATTCCATTTACAATAGTATTAAATATGTGTGTGTGTGTGTGTGTGTGTGTGTGTGTATAGGAATAATTAGCCAAGGAGGTACAAGATTCGTACACTGGAAACTAAAAAATATTTCTGAAAAAATTTAAAGAAGACTGAAATAAATGGAAAGACATCCTATGTTCATGGATTGAAAGGCTTAATATTGTTAGGTGCAATATTCCTTAAATTGATGTACAGATTCAACGCAACCCCTATCAAAGTCTCAGATGGCTTTATTGCAGAAGTTAATAAGCTGATCCTAAAATTTATATGGAAACCCAAGGGACAACTGGTGGGAATGCAAATGATACAGCTACTTTGAAAGACATTTTGGGCAATTTCTTACAAAACTAAACACACTCTTACCGTATGATCCAGCAATCATGCTCTTTGATATTTACCCAAAGAAGTTGAAAGCTTTGTCCCTACAAAAACTTGCACACAAGTGTTTATAGCGGCTTTTTTTTTTTTTAAAGATTTTTGTTTATTTATTTGACACACAGAGAGAGAGAGAGAGTGTGTGTGCAACAAGCAGGGGGAGTGACAGTCAGAGGGAGAGGGAGAAGTGGGCTCCCTAGCAGTGAGCCCAATGCAGGACTCTATCTCAGGATCCCGGAATCATGATCTGAGCTGAAGGCAGACGCCTTAACCAACTGAGCCACCCAGGTGCCCCTCACGTGTTTACAACAGCTTTATTCATATTTGCCAAAAATTTGAAGCAATCAAGATGTCCTTCAGTAGGCAAATGGATAAACAAACTGGTTCGCTCAGGTAGTCCACTATTAGGGCTAAAAAGAAATTAGTTACCCAGCTATGAAAAGACATGGAGAATCTTAAACACATATTACTAAGTAAAAAAAAGTCTAAGAAGTTGTATCCTGTATGATTTCAACTATATGACATTCTGAAAAAGGCAAAACCATGGAGACAGCAAAAAGATCAGATTAGTGGGTGTCAGGAATTGGGGGGAAGGAGGGATGAGTAGGGGAACACAGAGGATTTTTTTTGGCAATTAAAGTATTCTGTGTGATACTTTAATGATGGGTGCCTGTGATTATGCGTTTGTCTAAACCCTAGAATGTACAACACAGTGTCCTCGTGGACACTCTGGACTCTGAGTGATGATGACACTCTGAGTGTCAATGTAGGTTCATCAATTGTAACCAAATTATTACTCTGGTGTAAGACATTGATCATGGGGGAGGCTTTGCTTGTATGTGGGCAGGGATTATATGAGAAATCTCTGTAACTTCTGCTCACTTTGGCTGTGAACCTAAAGCTACACAACGAAAATAAAGTCTATTTAAAAATAAGTCTATTAATAAATGCCAGGGATCCAAAATAGCCAAAGGAATCTTGAAAAAGAACAAAGTTGGCAGACTCACACCTCTCAATTTCAAAATTCACTACAAAGCTACAGAAATCAAGACAATGTGGTACTGGCATAAGGACAGACACAGAGAGATCAACGGAATAGAAATGAGAGTCCAGAAATAAAGCTTCACATTCATGGCCAAGTGATTTTTAGCATGAAAACTAAGTTCAACGGGGGAAAGAGTAGTCTTTTCAACAAATGATGCTGGGACCACTGAATGGCCACACGCAAAAAAATGCAGTTGGACCCCTTCCTCACACCACACATAAAAATTAAATCAACGTGGATTAAAGACCTTAATGTAAGGCCTGAGACTGGGAAAGATCATGGTGTTGGGGCTAGAGGCTGCAGAATTAGCTTACCACCTAGCCAGGCCCTCTGAGTCTAACACAATAATCGTTAATATCCCCCCTGGAATTTAGAGGTCAGGAAGTATCAGTTGCAGGCCCTGGGGTGAATCAGTAGAGACAGGAAGAAGTCGAAAAGGTCTTCTATTTTCTGCTCTGAAAGTTGGTGGAGTGGTCGTCAGTAAAATTTTGGAGGACAACTTTGTAGTTAAAAACACCTTCCCCCCAGAATGTAAGAGCCTTTCTACCCCATAATGCCTCCTTTGGCATCTGCAGAAATACCAGCCTGATGGAGCAGAGAGAAGTAGGTACAAAGGTGACCATCCCAGAGCTGTTCGTGACAGCCTCTTTGTTAGATCAATTACGAGATGTGTCCCAATTCCCCACACTTTTCCTGTATCCCCTTTTTCAGTCTCATTCTTCAGCTCCTTCCATCTAGAGGTGGAGTTGGCCTCCCCAGCCCTGGAATCCGGACCGGTTTCTGACTAGCTTTGGCCAATGGAACGTGGTGGAAGTGATCACGTGTCAGTTGCAATGTTGGCCTCAAGAGCCCTTGTATGCTCCTACTTGCTCTCTTGGACACCTGCGACCAACATAAGGACAAGCCCAGGCTAGTCTGCTGCAGGATGGGAGACCGGGTGGAAGAGAATCATCTCAGGTGAGGCCATCCTAGACCAAGCAGCCCCTGGCCGATCCTCCAGCTGACGGCAGGTGCCTGTGTGGCCCCCACCTAGGAATCGGCTTCACCTGGCCCAGATCGGGGCCACTCAGCTGACTTCCAGACTCATGAGCATAGTAAATTTTTTTTTTTAAACCACTAAGCTTTGGTGTTGTCAGAGAGTCATTATTTATAGTGCTAAAAAACCGATAGAACCCCAAACTGGAGGCGACCCAGATGTCCATCGATGCCAGGGCTGGAGGCATCAACAATGGCACTGCTGGACAGCCAGAACACCCTGCAGCCATTAAGAAATGAGGTCAATCCATATGGCCTGACCTGGAAGATGTCCCTGATATACTGGTGAGGGAAAAAACGCAAGTGTCTGATCAATATAGATGCCATGACCCCACTTTTGCTTTTTAAAAAAGTCTGTATATGAGAATAGAGAGAGTAGATACACTTAGGAAACAGCCTGCTGTGATGTACGGCAAACTCTTCGTCAGTATGACCTGTAGAGGAGACAAGAAGGGGTTTTATATTTTTTGCTTTCTTTCTTGTTTTTTTTTTTTTTTTTTAAGTGAAGATTATTTGGAAGCAAAACGAAGTTGTTTTCAATATCGGTTATTTGTGGACATGGAGGCCCAGCTGTCCACATACAGATGTGGCAGCATTTTCTCTTCCACCCTGGCCCATGTGCCCTCCTTCCTACAGCAAGACCCACATCCTTGACCCCTTGATCACTCAGGCATTCACGGCACATCCCAAACCTCCTCAGGAATTTATCTTCCAATATTAGAGCAGGAAGATCCTTTGGGGATCAAATCCCACCTTCATGGTACATAAATAGGGAAACTAAGGCACAAAGGGGTCAAGGAGATGTTGCGGGTCTCTTTGAGAGGCTGCGACCAAGCTGAGGCAAGACACAGGTGTCCGGGGGAGCCAGCCACTTCAAGTAGTCCAGAGCGACCCCTGTCCCCAGCCCTGACTCTGCCGGTTCCAATTCCGAGGAAGGGGGCCGGTGGATCTGGGACAAGCTTGGTCCTTCTTAGGAGATGAAGGAGGGGCCATGAGGAGAGGTAAAGGGACAGAGCCAAAGAGGAGGAGGAGGGATGGGAGGGTGGTGGGCATCCGTGCCAGCTTTAGCCTAGAGCCTCCGGCAGCAGCCAGATAATAAGCAAGAATAATAGAGGAAAGAGAGCGAAATGTCACACGCGTTCTGGTGCCATTAGCCACCAGAGAAGGGAAATATCACATAATTAGGCCAGGCCTTTGTTTGCCTTTGTGGAGGGGGAGTGTGAGGGGGCCTGGCTGGGGGTGAGGTGGGGCCTATGCCTCTGGGGGCAGGGAGGAGGCCGTGAGACGGGATTGCAAGGCTGAGGTTCCAGGCCCTGGGCCTCCGGAGGTGACTGGCAGGGGGTGCGGTGGCAATGGGAACAGCGAAAGCATGGGACTCGTTCCACCTCAGGACCGAGACACAGAGCTCCGAGCCTCCTCGCTTCACTGTCTTTGCCGCTGTTTGTTTATATTTCCCTCGTTATTACCCAAGTCACAGAAACGCCCGGGTAATAGCTGTAAAATTACACACTCGCAGCTAATTCGGGGACGACTCTTGGCACAGCAGCCGCGTTTTAAGGAGAAATAAACAAGGCCTGAAATAAAAGTCGGCAGGAATACAAATCTGCTGCAATGAGGCCGGCTCCCCCTCCTCCCCCCGCCCCCCAACAAGCAGCATGAAGCACTTTCTCTGCGCCTGTGCACAGGCACACCCAGGCTAAGGGACCCGCAGGCCAGGCTTTCCTATTCCCTGCAGGGCCACTGAAAAGGCTCTTAACCACCGCCCATCCCCAGAGTCCCAGATGCAGGGCTGGGGGCCGGGTCCCCGTGTCCTGATTCCCTTCATCTCCCGGTGCCCACCTTCCTTTCTCCCCTAGCTACGGAGGCTCTGAGCATCAGCTCACCCTTCCTCTGTTTCACTCCACACATGTTTCTTGAGCACATACTTTGTGCCACGCATTGTGCTCTAGTGGTAAGAATACACACATCCGGGTTCTTTCTTGATATTCGACAACTCCATGCATGAATAAATGTATACTAACAAGGGAGGATACTGCTGTAAAGGAAGAGAATGGCACGGAATGGGAGAGGACAGGTAGGAATTGCTTCAGATGGAGGATTCAGGAAAGACCTCTTTAAGAGGAAAGGAGAGGCTTAATTGAGTTGGGGCCTGGAAGTGAGAGTTTTCTGGGTACAGACTGGGGAGTCCAGTAGTCCAGAGGGAGGGGGGAAACAGCATAAGCAAAGGCCCTGAGGCAGGAAGGCTAGTGTGGCACTGTGATGTGGCCAGCCTAGAGGGACCACATAAATGCTGTAGGCTTCTTTAATGATCTGGGAAGAGTTATGAGATTCTAAGGAAAGGGGGAATGAAATGTGATTTATGGTTTTGCGACATCTCCCTGCTTGGCTGAGAGAGGCTTGTGGAGGAGTGAGAAGAAATGCCAGCAGCCAGGGAAGGCTGTTGCAGTCGTCCTGGTGAGGGATGACAGTGGCTCGGGGAAAGGACTGTGGTGATGTGGACGGGAGGGGTATGAGAGAGATCCCAAAGGCAGACAGGACTTGGGTTTCGGGGTGAGGGAGAATGGGTCAAGGGGGCTGGGGATGAGAAGTGCCTTTCCCCAAGGTGGGGAGACCAGGAGGGGCAAGTTTCAGACACGTGTCTGAGGTGGAAGGGTGCTCACTGTCCTGGTGTTGGACCACGGGCCTTCTCTGGGACCCTCACGCTGCCCGGTAGCTGGCCTGGAAGAGATGGGGGCTTCTCCTTGTCTTTGTCAGGCTGGTGGGTTAGGCTGGGGGCAGAAGTCCCCAGCCTCCTGGGACCTGCTGAGGGGAACTGCATTGGGACAACTTGCTTGGGGCTGCTGAGGGAGCTGTGCCCATCAGCATTGCCTCGCTGGGCCTTGCAGACCCTGGACAGGGTCAGCTCCAGCCTCCTTGCCTCTTGGGAGAGCCCTGGGAGGGAGAGGCTTCCGGCTAAACGGTCTCCTCGTAACCGAGGACACCGGAATAAGGTTGTTAAATGCCGTTTGGCTTACACACCGTAAATTGTCTCGGTTCTTCCAGGTCTGGCCCTGCCACTGACATTCCCTTTGACACCTCCCTCCTCCCAGAACTTCCACTGGCTTATCCATAAGATCAGCTGGGGTATGGCATAGCGGTGGACCGTGTGTACCCTGAGGGCCTGTTCTGCTCTAATGCTCTTTTGCCTAACGGAGGCTGAGGCCAACAACCATTGGCCCCTGAAGACCAGCCCATTGGCACAAGTTTAGTCAGGGGCAGGAAATCCAAGGAGCAATAGTGCCTTGCCCTGCTTTGCATCTCCATCCCCTGCAGGATGGACAGCCTGGCCCCCAAACCTTGAGGGTCACTTAACAACAATGTCTGAGCTCTGCACCCTGACAGATGCACCGGGAGACATACACTGTGCCGTCTGGAGCCAGGAGCACCTGGAGATGCTTGAGCGAACGTTTGGCTCTCCCCGAGCGCCCCTTCCCCCACTGCCGCCATGGCCTTGCGGAGGTCCCCATCTATACCTTCCCATCTTCCCTCCAGTGTTTAGATACAACTAGGGAACAGCTGAAGCATTTTATTTCTTATTTTGGAAAGGGAACACATTCATGTCCTTCAATAATAATAATAATTTTACAGCATGGAATAACAAAATTTCCTCCTCCTTTTATTTTCATGTGTCTACAGTCAGGGTTTCATCTGTTTCCAGAAATCAACGCGGATGCAAAGGGCTGACTAAGTCCTCTGGGAGCTTCCGTGACGCGGCGAAGGCCGGACCCCCGTCACCGCCACCCTCAGGCCCAGGGCTGCCACCATCACCAGGGGAGAATCAATCGGACACTTTCAAATATTTATGAAACACGGATGGATTTTCTCAGGCTGGAGTTGTAGCTTTCATGGAATTTGGCTTTATTAGCCAGAAAGTCAATATTTTCCCTGGACCACCGCCGAGAGGCCTGCGTTCCTTTTGTGCCCCCAGTCCCACGGGCCCGGCTGCTCCTGCCGTGTCAGCTTCTGGGCTGGGCGGCGGCTTTCAACTTCTCTGCTGATGGGAGCTGGTGGGGAGCAACACAGAGAGGCCAGCTCCCCAATTTGGAAAAAAGGGAAGCCCAGCAGATCTTTGAGTTCCATTGCTGCTCCTGGAGGGGGGCCTCTCCCAGTCTGGGGGTCTCCCTAAGTGCAGGCCTCGGTCTCTCTCCTCCCTGCATCTCTAGACACCAGGCAAAGTTTGAGTATGGACACTTTCTTCCCCATAGGACAGCACAATCAAGCCTCCAGTATTCTGAAAGGAGGAAATTTCCCTGTGCTCTGAGGGGCCAGGACCCGTGGGCTTTGTGCCCAGATCATCGCGCTCCTTCCTGCTGGGCCAGGGAGAGTGACTGTTACAGAGCTGCTGGGCTCCCAGTCTGGTCGGGGCGAGGGACGGTCACAGAGCATGGCTGATGGGAAGTTGTGAAAGCAGAGCTGACAGTTCACAACCCTGAGGTCAGAACCGGGGGAAGCAGGAGAGCTAATGAGCTTGGCCGTGCAGGGGTGGATGGGGGGGCGGGGCACACGATGCGGGGCAGGGAGGGGGAAGAGACAGGCAGGCGCCCTCCTGGCATGAGGGGGTCTCTGCTGGGCCTCCTTAGCCCTGTCCAGCCTTTTGAAGTGTGTGTGTATATTTAATTTTATGGTCTTAGGATCTTAAAAAGATTTAAACATGTATTCAAGTAATATGAATACATGAATACATTTTCACCATGATATACAAGCATGTCACACAGGAGTCTTCCTCTCCCCACTGAGCATCCTCCACTGTTTACCAATCTGAGCAGTCTGGTAGGTAGTTGCAGACTTTTCCCCACATATCATATTTATATACACAATATCTACATGTACACTGATACGATGTTCTTTAATAACATAAATAGGATCCTACTAGATATATCTTAGGTTTTGGAATTTACTTTTTTCCCCAGAAGCTTTGGGGATTTTCCACATTATTATATGTAGGCCTGCCTTTCTTCGTCTAGCTGGTCCCAGGTATTTCTTAAAAAGGACGGCCCTTAGTTCTTTTAACAATGTCTCCGCTGATGGGCATTCAGGCTGTTACTGGTTCTTTGCTATTGTAAACGGTGATGCTGGGAACATCCCAGATGATCCAACTCTCTGGCTTAGCCCAGACGTCCCCTCACTCTCCAGGTGTGTGGGGTCCACACAGCTGGGAGCAAGTGTCTGATACGCGCGCACACACACACACACACACCCTGAGTAGGAAGGATTGAAGGCCTTGTCCCTCCTATGGGAGAAGCCAAACGCTGAACCCAGGGGTATTTTGTCCAGCTCTATGCTGGTCTCTGCTGGGGAAGGATTTCAGTGGGGAACAAATGAAGGAAGCCCCATTCCACCCCCTCAGACAGCCCCGGCCAGGAGTGGTGGACAAATTCCAAACCCAGCCACACAGTTTGGACTCTGGGACTTCAGGAGTTCAGGGAAGGAAGCAGCCCAGGGCCAGGATCCATCAAAGAATGAGGTCCTGATAGCAGATGGCTTTAGCAGCACACAGGCAAGGCAGGCTTCCTAGAGGAGTAGGGAGACTGCATCGAGTGGGTCTCCTAGCATGTGCCCTGGTGTGAGACATGCCTGGTAACTCTCCCACCTCATCACTTATTGGATGTGCAACCAGGAACAGCTGGCTTTGCCTCTCCGTGCCACAGTGCCCTTGTCTGTGAGATAGGAATTATAATTGGTTTGAACCCAGAGGGCTGTCGTGATGATCCCAATTGTTTATGATGGAGGCTAGCACAAAGCAACTGCTGGACAAAAAGTCATTTTTGTGATTATTTTCATCAGTGTGATTAAAGGACGGAAAACATCTGAAAACCTGAAGAAGCAGTGTGCACTGCAGGCGGCCACGAGCGTTGGGCGAGCAGCCCCCAGGCTGCCCTGATCTCAGAGGCCCCACCTCTCCAGGAACAAGGGAGATTGGCACAGCGTCACAGGCAGCGGGATTATCAAAAGCCTGCCCCAGCACCCCTGCCAGGCACCGAACTTCACCAACTTTCACCCCCCAAGCTGTATGGTCACTGACCCTGTCCTAAAGGTGGCATCTAGGTACAGTGAAGTTTCGGGAAGATATTTGAGGCCTGCAGCAGGGTAGGAAGTAAGTAGATGGTCACCCGCTTTGACCATGCACAAGGTCAGCTCTTGTGGGTGGGAGCAGGTGGGTGGATCAGACCACCAATGAGCAGCTCTCAAGGGACAGAACAGGTACTTTTCCTGGTCTGGGCCTCTATTTTCTCAACCATACAATGGGAAGACAGTGGCAGAGGCCCAGCTGTCAGTGGCTGTCTCTGAGCTAGCAGTCCAGGGCAGAGGACAGATGTGGAGGATGGAGTACGTCTGCCCTTGGGGAGACCCCTCCCGCCGAGACCCCTCCCCTTACAGGTGGCAGGAAGCTGGGATAGGACAGTCCATTTCTGTCCCTTCTTGCTGCCCCACAGGTGACAGCTCCTCCACTCTCTGAATGAGACTGAGGCTGACTGACAAGAAGGCTCCAGAGCCAAGCTGTCAGCAAGTGCCCCCTGCCACCTTTGTGTGGCTAATTTGCATAAAATTTGCATAACTCTGCATGATTTAGGAAGGAGCCCGTGCTCATCTAGGGCAGTCCAATTCATGTGATTTTATGAGCTTTGAAGTAGCCCTTTCTTTTCCTACCTGCTCCCCCTCCTTCCCTTTTCCCTGAGTCTGGCCTGTCAGATCCCACTGCATCTGCTCACCTCTCCGAGGCTGGAGGCTGGGCCTCCCAGGCTTGATTGGGTCCCCAAAGGGAAAGCCCTCTGAAGCTGCGAGTATCATTGCCTGGGAGCTTGACATAGGTCCCGGCCCAACCCTCTAAGAGGCCTTCACAAAGGAGGTCTGAAGACTCTGAGAAAGCTCTAGGTGGTTCACCAAGAACGAGTCAGGTCGAAGTGACTGAATCCTTTGTCCTGACAGGGCACTAGGATGCAGAGTGCATCTATGTCCCTTCGAGACTTTGCGCCTGATGTTCCTAAGACCAGGATAGTGCCCCGAGGTTCAGTGGTAGGGCCAGGACTTTGACTGATCAAACAGCTGTCCCCAGGGGAACTGACTCATGGCCTACTGTGGATATCCCTACAGCTATGCCACAAGGCTCTGTCTCTACGCTTTCAACATTTTTTATTCTTGGATTAGTTAAGACTCCGTTGGGTATAAGTGACACTAACTCAACTCCAACTGGCTTAAGCAAAAGAAAAAAAAAAAAAAGAGGGGCGATTTATTCGCTGGTGTAACTGAGAAATCCAGAGGTATGTGGACTTCAAGCTTGGCTGGATCTAGAGGCTCAGCTGCTCTCATGAAGATGTGGTCTCTGTGCTCTGCCTCCCTTGATGTTAGCTAAAGCTGTCATCTTTTCAGAAGCTCCTGTGTTATATCCTATCAGCTGTCCCCAGGGGAACTGACTCATGGCCCTGTGTTATATCCTATCAGCTCCAAATCCACACTTGATCTTAGCCAAAAGACTGAGAAGCAATATACCATCTCCAAGTCCAGAAGAGTCAGAGCTTCTTTCCACTAGTTCTAGTTCAAGTGTAGAACACAGTCTTATTGGGTTAGCTTGGCTTGCATACCCAAAGCAGAAGCCGTCATGGTGACCCTCCTGTGTGTGTATGTGGGTGGGGGTGAGTGGTAGGTGTGTGGGTGGGTGTGGGTGTGTGACCCTCTCATTGCCCAGACACAGGTTACATGGCCACCTGAGGTAGGGACAAAGTTAGTCCTACTACAAGGATTGAGGGTGGGAAGGCAGAGGTTCCTCTGGGGAAAATCAGAGACCCTTTCCTGAAGATAAGGAGATGGGGTACTGAGCAGACTAACTCCAGCCGGGCACACAGTGGTTTCCGTGAAAGAATATGTGGATGCCAACCTGAAGGGCAGGGAGCTGGAGACTGGGAAAGGGGAGGTCTGGGAGGTCTGGGAGACTCTGGAGGGAGAGCGTGTGGTGGGTGTCTGGTGATGTGAATTTGCCTTCCCGCCAAGGCAGGACTTGGATGGGATTTGAACCTAGCCCCACCAGTACCTGGGCACTGGGTGGGGAAGCCAGGATATCCAGGGACCGCGGAGCCCTGAGCCACCTGGCCTCTGTAAAAACAAAGACAACGAGATCGTAGAGCAGAAGGGATGCAGTGACCATCTGGATAAGGAACGGGAGGCATTGTCATTTAGCTCTGACGGAGGGTAGGCAGAAAAGACCCTGGATTTCTTTCCAACAAATGCTGACCAAGGCCTGGCCCTTTAACGCTAGGGAGGCAGAGAGAAGGCAGTAATTACAGACAAGAGAAGCCTCCATTTTAACACAATCCTTTATCAATTGCAAGTGCTCCATCCCATCGGAGGCCAGAATTGCTGAGTCTGCCCTCCTGCCTCAGATGAGCTCAGCACTTTCCCTGCACACACAGGTCCTTGAGCTGCCCCGTCCAGGACGGAGGCTAGAGCTCAGATCTGGGGCTCCTAGCCCTGCACGCACCCCGCTGCCACGACCAGTATGGGGAGCGGGGGCAGACCCACCAGCTTTGCCTGGGGTTTGCCAGAGCCCAGGCTCTTCTTCAAGCACACTCTGCCCCTGGGAAAGGCCCACACTTGCCAGCACTCGTGAGGAGCCAGACACTGGACTAAGTGCTGTTACTCATTTAAAAAAATTTTTTTTTTTTACTTTTTATTAACATATAATGTATTATTTGCCCCAGGGGTACAGGTCTGTGAATTGCCGGGTTTACACACTTCGCAGCACTCACCATAGCACATACCTTCCCCAATGTCCATAACCCAACCACCCTCCCTGGCACTCACCCCCTGCCCCAGCAACCCTCAGTTTGTTTTGTGAGATTAAGAGTCTCTTATGGTTTGTCTCCCTCCCGATCCCCTCTTGTTTCATTTTTTCCTTCCCTGCTGTTACTCATTTAATCCTCAACAACCCACGAGAAAGTTACGATGATCACTACCTGCTTCCTCAATAAGGAGACTTGCGACCTAGAGAAGCTAAGCAACTTGCTTGGGGGCACAACCAGCAAATAGCAGTGTGGTCTGAACCTCCAAGACCTGGGTTCTTTATATTGTACTGTGTCCCTTCGTGCTTCTGTGCCTCAGTCCCACCATCTGCACAATGGGCAGAATATCACCTGTGTGTCATGCTCCAGAGCCATAGAGAGGATCACACAAGACTGTAAAAGACAGAGCTTGAGAAAGTGTCCTGTAAGCCAGAGCCTTTGTCCTCACTGCCAAGGAGGAGCATGGGGAGGCAAGAGGCCACAGCTCCAGAAGACCTGGATAGACAGAATGCATGGAGGAAGACGGTCAGCTGTGTCTCCCACTGCAAAGAGCAGGAGGAGTGAGGGAATGGCCTTTAGAGGTGGAGGTTAGCTGTCCAGGTCTGAGGGTAGAGGATTTGAGCTAGCAGGGGAGGAGGAAGAAGGGAGGGTGGGGAACAGCTATTAGAAGACAGCTTCCTGAGCTGATGCTGAGGAAATGGGGGCATGCTTGGGTCAGAATAGGTGCAGCTTGGAGGAGGAAGGGGCAAATGCCCCTGCTGGGGACAGCTCTATGGCCATTAACCATTATCTCCTCACCACAATCCCCTGCAATACTGGTGTTGTGCCCATTTTATGGAGGAGGAAATTGAGGCTCGGAGAAACAAAGCCACTGATGGGTCTCCCAGCTGGTGGGCTGTGGGGGCTGGAGTTCACACAGAGCTGAGCTGGCCTATGCTCCCTGCTTGCCCACTCACTGTCTGTGATTTGGGACACACAGACAAATGCCTTATTTCTGTATACTGTCACATAGTTTTCCAGGGTTCAAACATTGAGGTGCTCTGTTGGAAGGCTCAGGGTTTCCCAGGGCAGGAGGGAAGCCCTCTTGAGGTCATCCCCACCTTACATGTGACCAGCAATCTCTCCCTGAGCCCCTGCCTTCCTCCAGAAAAAGGTTCAGGAAGGTTCAGAGGAAGAGGCCCAGCATCAGGAACTTTGTTCCAGTCGCTGCTCTCACCAAGATGACAAACAGCTGCTTGAGGTGGTGAGCTTCCCATTCCTCAGGCTGTGAAAGCAGAGGCTGGACGCCGTCCGGTCTGGGCCCCTGCAGTACATCATGCTTCCAATATCCCTCCCGATTCTTAGGGAAGCTTCACACCCAATGATGAAATTTCTAGAAGACCAAGTCACAGGAGTTGGGGGTGGGGGTAGGGCTCTCTCAAAGCTCTTCCGACTTCATTGTACTTCTTTACTTCTGTGTACAGCTGTCCCTGTCCCAGGTTGTCCCTGAACATAAGTTGGGCAGACCCTTGTAGAAATAGCCAGCAACCCCCTATGCGTGCCTGTGGCGGGTGTGTGGAGCAAGAGGGGAGAGAGAGGCCCAGGCCTGTGTGCCCAGAACAGTCAGCTGCTTCAAGCGGCCTCAGGCTGCCTGGGTCTCCCTGGGAAGCCACTCATCCCATCTCCTGGGGGTGGGGGCAGCTTCTGGAGGATCCTCACGCACACTCACGCAGGAGACATTTGGGGCACTTCCCGACTTCACCGACCGTTTCTGCTTCCAAGCCCTGGGCGGCTGTGAATCTCCTTCCAAGTCTCAGATCCACAGATGCCAGCTTTCGGGGCCAACTGGTGGTTACCCGGCAACGCAGCAAATATTTGGGCCAGCCAGGCTGGTCTGTGTCCCCCATCCTGGGCTTAGTGAGACCCTAGAAGGCATGATAACCTGCAGGCTCGGCTTATTTTTTTCTTTTTTTAAAGATTTTATTTATTTATTTGACAGAGAGCACAAGTAAGCAGAGCAGTAGGCAGAGGGAGAGAGAGAAGCAGGCTCTCTGCTGAGCAGGAAGCCCGATGTGGGGCTCGATCCCAGGACCCTGGAACCATGGCCTGAGCTGAAGGCAGCTGCTTAACCAACTGAGCCATGCAGGCGCCCCTCGGCTTATTTTTTTTAAAAAATATCTGGGCACTAAGTAAAAATAGCTGCCCGGGGCAAACACCTTCTTTCTGACCCCTTCTCGGGGGCTCTCTATTTAGAGACCTGGCTGATAACTGGGGGGACTGGCAGAGATAAGGAGAAGATAGGACGAGAAAGTAGCATGTAACAGTGGACGGAGGAAGCAGCGGCTTTGGGGTTTAAGCCTGGCTCCCCAACATTTGGCAGGTGGGAAGGAGGGGACCCCCCTCTCCCTCAGATTTGCTCTGGTCCCTGGAGTTCCCCATCCTAGTCCCTGGCTTACCGCGTCCCCCCTGCTCCGCCCCAGCTAAACGGGACTTCTCCCAGTGACTCCCATACTATGCCCCCTCTGCCACCCCACTCAGGCATCCCATATCTTTCCTGGATCCTTGGTCCTCCTGGCTCCTCCAATTCAACGGCCACAGGGGAGCCAGAGACTGCTCTGGAGTGCACGTTCGATCCCACTTAGAACGTCCCCTGTAAGCCCCATTGCTCTCACCCCTGCCCACCCCTCTGCAAACTGTCTGCTCTCCGGTTGCTATCATGGAAACCATGCTTCCTCTGGGCCTTTGTGGGGGCTGTTCCCCTGGCACCATCCACCCACTCCTCCCCACCCTCCCGTGTCCCTTCTGGCTACCCCCAGTGCCTTCCTGAGGATGTTCTTTGATGGGTCCAGGGACTAAGGTAGAGCCACTGCTGGCCCACATGGGGCTTCTGGGCAAATTAGAAAGAGACGTCCTTCCTCCAGGGGACACAGCTCCAGGCCAGGGTGCAGAGTCATGAGTGCTGCCTGGGCTGGACTTCAGCCCCTCCCGCCCTCCTGGACCTGGGCACTGCGACCCTGAACTTGGCCTGTCTTTACTGCCTCCCCCAGGGCTGGTGCTGCCCCTTCACGGCGTGGGAACTCAGGACGTCTGTGTGTCCAGTCTTCGACCCTGAACGGGTCAGGTCTCCCGCAGAGGGTTTACGTTTCCTCCTCGGTTATGGGGGCTTTCTGCTGTGTCTGCCGTAACAGGGCCCTCCCCCAGGTGGGGCTCCCCACTACGGATCTGGCCAGGCTCGGTCTGGCACTCTGTCCCTTTGTAGAGGTTTGTTTTCATCAACTGAATTGATTTCGTTCCCGTTCTTGTTGAGATTGCACAAACAAAACCAGTGGTTGGAACTGACGGGCTGAGCATCCAGGCTGTGGAGGGCGCTGGGAATGTGAGGCGGGAGGGGCGGCTAGCACCCATGACGGGGCGAGGCAGACCCTGGGACTGGCCACTGTGGTCCAGGGACTGTCCTGACTGTCCTGTGGTCCAGAGACTGGTCCAGGCCCAGCAGAGAGGCTGGGGCCTGTGGGCCGCTCCGCCTCCCCACCCTTTCCTGTTCCAAGCGTTCCCTGGTAGGGGTCAAGGGCTCCCACCTAACTATCCTGTCTTTGGGGAGCAGGCACCTGGCTCACCGGTGCACCAGAAGAGATGACACTCACTCCTCCAGGGAGAAGGCTAACCCTGCCACGGCTCCTGTCACCATCAGAGAAGAAAGCCCAGGTCCTCACAACCACCTGTGTGGTCTTCATGATGTGGCCCCTCCCCTCTCTGGCCTCATGTTTTCCACTCTCTCCCTCCCCCACTCACTCTGCTTCCACCTCACTGGCCTCTCTGATGTGCCCCCAGCATGTCGAACAACCAGCACCTCAAGGCCTTTGCACTTACTCTTCCCTTGATCTCAGATTCTATTCGCCCAGACCCACGGGAATCACCGCCTCCCCCGCTTCACATCTACTCTCAAAAGCCTTTCCTGACCCCTTGCACAAACGGCAGCCCCTCCCAGAACTGCCAGGTTCCTGCTGATTTCCTTCCACAGCACCTATCACCATTGAAAATAGAATTTATTTTACTTTCTTACTTGGTTTGGTGTTGGTCTCCCCTCTAAAATGGGAGCCCCAGGTGGTCAGGCACTTTCCACTCCCCACCCCCCATGTGCCTGGCAGAGGGTAGGCAGAATGGAGTTTCTAGAATGAATGAATGAATGAATGAATACATAACCATAGTAATAAATAAAACAACTGCCAGGCCTGAGAGCAGCTGTGCTAGCCCTTTGCACCCCTTGTCTCCTCGAGTCCTGCCAACACCTCAGAGTGAGAAAACGTAGCCTCAAGAGCTTAAATGATTTCCCCAAGGTCACTTGGCCACCCGTGGCTGAGACAGGCTGGGGGGAACCCAGGTCCCCGAATGCTCCCACAGGGTGGCCACTACCGCAGAAGGGGTGTTGACTCGGCTACTGCCATCCGCAGCCTCCCTTGGCTTTGGCCTTGTCCCCATCCCCCTATAGGCACGTGCAAGCAGACCCTGACAATCCCACCAGCAGCAAGCCAAGGCCTTGGGCTGGGGAGGGAGACAAGAGGGGATAAGCCAACCTCTGTCCCCTGTGCCCGTGGAGCCCTCCTCTCCGGCCCCTGCAGGTCCCTCTGGGGGCGCGGGCCTCTGACGCCCTCCGGTCCTCCCACGGCCGGCCTACTTCAGTGCTCCACTTGCAGCTTCCCAAGAACACGACTCACAAGGCACAGCCTTTCATCTCCCTGCTGCCCGGCCTGCCCCCCGCCGGTCATTTCAGCAGCCTGTGAAATATTTTCCAACTCAAGCTCTTTCTAAAGCTACTTGTGGCTCTCTCTTCGCCTATTAGCCCCCCAACCCCCTTTCCCTGCCATCCTCCGCCATCGCCTCCTCCAGCGACTCCCCCCAGGGAATGTTGTATATGAAATTATTTTGCGAAATCCAATAAAAATTTTAATCAGGTCAACATCATTACAGGAAAAGGAAATGATGGATCTTCCGTGGTGCAGAACAAATGTGAAGAAAGCAAGTCCCCCCAAATCGCCTGTGCATGCAGTCCTGTGCGTGCACACCCCCGCTGACGCACGGAGTACCCTGCCTTGGCACAGATGTGTGCGTGGTCCTGGGTTCTGCGCACGCACATCAGTGGAACCCGCTAGGCCTCCCTGGAATGCTCTAGGCCTCGGTTTTGCCATCTGTGCAATGGGGAGTTCATCGCTGAACTCAAATCCCTGCCAGCTTGGAGACCTCATAGGCTGGTGCTTGCTCACAACTGTGCCCAGGGCCACACCTCGTGGTGGTGGCTGCCTTGCCCCACACTGATGGCAGAGAGCATCTCAGAGCACAGGTCACTGAGTCTAATGACGCCCCCAGCTCAGGCTCACCCCTAACATTTGCAGGATCTGGGGTGACGGTATAAAAGAAAGTCTGTATGACATACATCTAGGTGTTTAAATTATAAATCAAGCTAGCAAACTGTTAAACATGTTCTAGGCTCCTACTTTGACAAATATACCTCATAGCAACTTGAAAGGCCAGGTTCAAATATAGAATTCTGGGGAAAAGCTGGCCCTAGACTGTAGCCCTAAGCCCTGGCCAGCCTCTCCTCTCCTTTCCCTTCACCCCTGGCTGTGTCTCACCCTGAAAAGGGCCTTGCTCACCTACAGGGGGACAGACACCCTAGCTTGCAAGGCCACGCTCTGTCCCAACACCATGCACACAGCCCCTGGAGACCCCTCAGGACCCAAGTGTGGGCATCAGAGGCATGGTGCCCTCTCAGAAAGGGGGGGCCCAAGGAGGAGGTCCCTCACGGCAGTGTTCCAGGTGCAAAGCTGGCTGTCTAATGTGCAGGGCTCAGGGCAGGAGCCCCTTTTAATTGGGTTTAGGGTTTAGGGCCCTGACTAGGTCTGTGATGTTGGCTCAACATCTGCTCTTAGGCCCCTCCTTTTCCACACTTGGCTCCAGAGGCCCCCTCCATGGCTGGCATGCCACCTTTAAGGGACTCATGTCAGGGCTACCCTGGGCACACAGGCATGGCCCAAAGTGGACGGGAAGCTTCTCTGCCTCTGCCCAGCATGGTGAGCTTCCCCACTCAGGGATGTGGGGGGAAGCTGGCCTTGGGGAGACACAGGGAGAGGGACCCCCAGCTGAAGCACCCATGTTCAGGTGCGGCTGGCCCTTCTAAGATGGTCAGGGCAGATGTGCCTGTGGAAGGAGCTGTCCTGGCCCTGGCAGGTGTTTTGTAGGTCCTTTAAGAGCCCTTTTCCAAGGCCACTCCAGGCTTCCAGAAATCCTCCTTGCGTATGATTCTGGAAGGCAAATGCATTAACCCACAGGTGCCCACTGCCCCCACTGGAAGGAGGAGGGACCCAAATGTAACTAAGGGAAGACAGAGCCTCCCTCTGATTCATTTCCCCGTTCATAGCGTGGAGCAGTGACCCTGGCCACACTGGGGTTCTTGGGACAGTTGCAGGGGCCTGCATCTCTGAGGTCAGTTAGGGGAGGGCTGGAGGAGATCCCACCCCATTCCCTCCCTTCTCCACCCCTGCCTCTAGCACCTCTCCTCCCCTTCTGACATTTACAGGTGCCTGTCTCTCCTCTCCTTCCAGATGACACCCGTGGCTCCATCTGGGCCAGCAGGCCGGTCTTGAGGGCAGAGTCTGGGAAGTTGCCTCGCCTGACCCTGTCTGGGGCTGGGTGCGGGGGCGGGGGGCTAGGGCAAGCATCTAGATCCCCTGCCCTACCCAAGGCTGATAGGAGTGGAGGGATGGCTGGGAAGTAAAATAGAGCCAGAAGAATTGAGGGGAGGCTCCCCCTGCAGGCACACTGCCTCTCTTTTCCCTCCTCACCTTCTTGCAGGACTCCTCCACCGCCCCCAGAACGAAGAGGTCTTGACCCCAGAGTAATGTCCTCAGCTTTTCACTAGACGTTCCTTCTGCAATTGGGGCCCAAGACTACTCGGTGACCTACACACCCCATCTCCCTGCTCCCTGTTTTTCCTGGCCCTGGTCCTGTGTCCTCCCTGACAATCAGGGTCTGGGATGAAGAGGGGGCAGGGTTTGCTCTCTGTGGATCCCCAGGCACCGGGACAGTGTCCTACAGGCCTCCCTGCCCTGTAGGTCCAGAGAGGCACAAGCTGTAGGCTCTGGGAATGTCCTTAGCTGCTCCCGATGGTCTTCCTAGTGGGTCTGCCCACCTGAAGAATAATAAATTACACATGCTTCTGTTTATGCACCTGGGGTTCTACGAGGGACTAGGTCCTGGGCTGTCATAAATGACCCCACAGCTCAAACAGTGGCCTTAGGATAGTCAACAATGTTGCCAAAGAAGGATGGAAATCTTTATTGAGTGTCTACTATGTGATAATAGTAACAATGAGCTGCTATTATTTCATTGCAAGTTCAAAAAACTCTGCCCATGTTATAGATGAGCAGATTAAGGCTCAGAAGTTACATGACTTCCCCAAATGCACTGTGCGGCAGGTGCCACTGGGCCGGTGGTCCTGACACCAGGATTAACCTGGGGGAAAATGGAGGTGACAGGGGGTAGGGAGGTGGTTTTATGTCAAACACAAACTCATCATCCTGTCATTAAATGGTCACTCGATGGGAAAGTTAGTCTGCCTCCAGTTAGCCTCAAAAGCCCTCTGGAAACATCGAGAAAGGCTCAGCTGATTCACCTTCAGCACCTCCAACTCTTGCAAATCTCCTTCCCTTAAACAAAAATGACAGGCTTCAGACTCAAAGACTGCTGATTTCCAAGATTAGTTAATGTTTTAGAATGGGGTCACATTTTTATCACTGTCATTGCATTTGGTTTTACACATACCTTTTATTTATGAAAATTGAGAATAGATTTTTTTCTGAAGTTACTAGTAGAAAGGTTTTCTTTTCATTTTGTTATGTATATGAGAGAGAGCATGAGCAGGAGGGGCAGAGAAAGAGGGAGAAAGAATGTGAAGGGGCACCTGGGTGGCTCAGTGGGTTAAAGCCTCTGCCTTCAGCTCAGGTCATGATCCCAGGGTCCTGGGATCGAGCCCCACAATGTGCTCTCTGCTCGGCGGGGAGCCTGCTTCCTCCTCTCTCTCTCTGCCTGCCTCTCTGCCTACTTATGATCTCTGTCTGTCAAATAAATAAATAAAATCTTTTAAAAAAAAAAAAAAGAAAGAAAGAAAGAATGTGAAGCAGACTCCATGCCAAGCAGACTCTCATGACCCCAAGATCATGACTGAGCAGAGACCAAGAGTTAGATGCTTAACCGACTGTGCTCCCCAAGTACCCCTGGGTAAATATATTTTAAAAGAAACATCTCTGGGGCTCATGTCGTGATCTCAGGGTCATGAGATGGAGCCCCACGGCGAACCCCGCCTGGAGCCGGGCATTGGGCTCTGCTGAGTGCAGAGTCTGCGATCCCGTCTTCCTCTGCCCCTGCCCCCCAGCTCTCTCTCTCTCTCCCCCTGACTCTTAAATGAATAAACAAAACTTTTAAAATAAATAAATAAATAAAATAAATTTATCAAAGTAAAAAAGTAAGTTGGCTTAAAGAGTATTAGGTAAAGAATCCAGATAGTATAAAGCTTCAGCAAAAGTCATGGGTGCACCCTGAAAGCCTGCAGCCTGGGAGTCTCCTAGCTGATGCGGGGAGCCGGTTTGCCGCTCTGCACTCCCTCTGCACTTCCCAGACATAGAACAGACATGGAGGTGCCAAGGTCCTGGGTCCTGAGCCATGTTTTGCACTTCCCTGTGTCTCCAGGCCTCCGTGGGCCCCAAATCCATTGCCCCCCCTGACCAACCAACCCGGCTCTCTCTGCCTCTCCCCCATCCTGCTCTGGAAAGGGCCAGTGGGTCGAGGCCACAGGCTAAGAGCTCGGAGAGAGGGTGCCATGCAAGGTAAGCCTGGTACAGGAAACCCACTAATTGCTCTGGTTGTCCCTTGGCAACAGAAGACAATAGCCTTTGCCACCATCTCCAAGGGAGGGTCCTAAGAGTAGGGGGAGAAGGCATTGGTGTCAGGAGGAAGCTGGGGAGGATTTCAATCATCATGACTGTCACGACCCAGAGCCAGCCTCCCGCTCTCACCAGTCCCTTGGGAGCTGAACCCCCGTCACATTTTCTTAGCCTTCTCTTTAATCTCAACTAGCCCTTTCTCTACAAGCGGCCCCTACATCATCTTTGAAGGCTGGCACAAACCAGAAGGGAGGGAGGAAAGGAGGGGAGTGGCCTGTGGGGACATCCCCAGGAAAGAGCTTTGTTTGTGCTCCAGGACAGCTGTCTTGAGGTTCCATTCAAGAAGGCTGGGCCAGGACAGCCACCAGCCCAACCTTGGGACTGGCTGGAGCCCTCTTGCCCCACCCCCCCATGGCATCTGTGGTCTGGACCAGGCAGGCTGAACCTGGGGCTGGCCATTTTGAGCAGTGTCATGGTCACTGCCTCTGACCTCATTGACCGCATTGTCCCACCCACCCATTCTGTACCCAGTGCTCCTGGGCTCCCATTCTGGCCACTCTCCCACTCAGGCACTGGCTCCCTACGACCTACAGATTTGGGTTCAGAGTAAGCACATTGAGTACCTTCTGCTCTCCAAGCAAGATTCTGGGTGCTTCCATAAATATCAACCCCTTTGAAAGACGCTTCCAGGATTCCAAGGCTGTTTTGGCAGCTCTACTGCCATTTTGGCTAGAGAAGATCAGACCTCTGCTGCCTGCCTGCCCTTGCTTATCTGGCTGTTCCCCCTGGGCCCAGCCCCTAGCCTCTCTCAAGGTCAAAGTCTCAGTGCAGAGTTCAGGTTCTGGTCCTGAATCCCCTGACTATTCCACCTGGGAGGCCCATATCCAAGAAAGACTAGGAGGACAAAGGACATGCAGCCCAGATGCCCAAGTGTGTTCCTTTGGTTGTTCTCCAGCTGTATGAGCTCTCCCCCCACACCTTTCTCTCTGGTCAGGACCCAGTCCAGCCTTGGCTCTACCCCAGACTTACTACTACATTAACCAGGGCTGTGGTGAGTGAGGATGGACATTGCACAGAGAGGCCAACTTCATACCTCAGGATTGGCTGGCCTGGCCTTGCCCACCTTGTTCCTTTGTCTGGACTCTACCCCAGCCTCAGCAAACCCTCCCCAAACCCTCCCCTGATGCCTCCTGGGGTCCTTGCCACCTGTCACACAGGAACTGGGCCGTCTCGGCTGGTTATTGAGGTCCCACATGGCTCCTTGAAGGCTTCTTATCCAGGTTTTGTCAGATAGGTTGGGAGGAGGGCACTCTCCCTTCATGGATGCCGTGTGTGGCCACTGGACACTTGAGACTTGCCCCATCTAGATCGAGATGTGCTCTAAGTAGAAAATACACACCGGATTTCAGAGACTGACAGCTACAAAAGAACGTAAAAGAGCTCAATAGTTTTTAATACTGATTATATGCAGAAGTGATAATATTTTAGATTCTTTTGGTTAAATATATATTTAAATTCATTACACCTGCTTCTTTTTTCTTTCAGTGCCTTTCCTTACTAGCGTGTGTGCCTTACCCTTGTGGCTCATGCTGTTTCCGCTGGCCAATGTTGATTTAAGGGCAGGGTTTCAGACGTCCCTGAACACAGAGCTGTCCGTGCAGAAGAACTCGGAGGACTTGGAGGTGTTGACGGTGGGAGCCCTGGAGGAGTTTCAGCCTCGCACCTGAAAGCCAGTTCTGGGCTTGTGAGGAGGTACATGAAGAACGATTGTGGCAGGTGTGGGGCCGACCAGGACGGGGACTGGGCTGTCTGTTGGCTCCTGGTGACAGAGGTCACAGGGTCTTAGCAGTGAGGTCCCAATGCCAGGGCCCTGAGTGCTTAAAGCTCTGGAACAAGCAGCGCTGGGGTTAAATCCTAGCTCCACCATCAACTAGCTGGGGGCCCCCGGGGACTCTGGGCCTCAGTTTCCTCATCTTAACATGGAGTTACTCTGAATACCCCCGTCACGGGCTCTTTGGAAGAGTAAATGGGTTAATGCATGTGAAGGAGTCAGAATAGCATATGACACATGGTAAGTGCTCGGCACGCAGCAGCCTGTGGCGTCAGAGTCCTGGGTACCCCAAGGGGAGAGTAGAGAGGAGGTAGGTGGGGG
Organism: Mustela erminea; assembly: GCF_009829155.1. Classification (NCBI taxonomy): domain Eukaryota; kingdom Metazoa; phylum Chordata; class Mammalia; order Carnivora; family Mustelidae; genus Mustela; species Mustela erminea. Next base: position 30,100,943 of record NC_045618.1, read on the forward strand.
GTGCAGCTTGAGAGTCATTTCTACTATGGCCTCACTATCCTCAGTTTCCTCCCTGTCACACAAGGACAACTGGACCCGGGATGGCCCTGGGGTGGTCATGGTGACCGAGGGAGCTTGCACGCTCCTCCTGAATCTCTTGCCCGTGGGAGGCCCCACCATCTCCTCCAGAAAGTCTGTGGAAGACTAGAGTCCCACTGGGGCCTGGCCGGCTGGGAAGGTGACCTTGAGGCCCGGTGGGGCGGGGCACAGGCCAGGCTGGTGAAGGGCTAATAGCTAGAAGACCCAGGAGCCTCAAATCTGCCAGCCCCTTGGAAAGCCTGGTCTAAACACCACTGGAAATTCTTAAGCTGGGATTTCAGTTTAATTACATATTGATTAAACGGAACAAAGGCACAGGGGCTCCAGGGAGCAGGCTCAGTGAGTGCCTGATGGAATTTCAATCGTGCTTTTTTCCTGCCTCCTACTCTCTTAGAGGCTTGGAGCCCTCCCCGCTGAGGAGGCCTGGTTCTACATGGGCTCTGCGGGCATCTCAGTCCCTGCCTTGGGCAGAGGAAACTCATGTGCCCTGGGCTCAGCTCCCTGCCCCAGCTCCCAGCATTCTCATCTACCCACCATCCCCCAAACCTGGTCAGGCTCAGAGAAGTCCTGCCCAAGGTCACACCCAAGGTCAGGGGGAGACCTGGCACCCGAACTTGAGTCTCCTGACCTGGCCTCTCCCTGGGCAGGGTACTACTCTCTAGAAGGCCCTGGGTGGTATGGAGAACTGCTCTGTCTTCTCTGTCACCACAATTCTACAATGAGACGTGGTCCTATTCAACAAGTACCTACTCTGCGTAGGTTCTGTGCCAGACCCTGGGAAGTGAGTCGGCTATGGTCTCTGTCCCTCACGGAGCCCTTGATCTGATCTGGGGGACCAGGTGTGGTTTTCCTGTGGAAACAGCATCTGGCCTGAAGCTTAGAGGACAAGAAGAAGTAGCCAGGCAAAGGTGGGGAGAGAGGCAGAGAAAGGGAAAAGCATTCCAAGGAAAAGGAACAGCATGTATGAAGTCTTACAGGCAAAGGAAGGCACTTCGGTGGACCCGAGGAGGTTAGATCATAGAGAGTGAGGTTGGGTGTGGGGGGACAGGCTGGGGGCAGGCCCTGAACCCAACGCAAGAGGGCTGTGCAGGAGCAGTGAGTGTCACAACTTCCTCCCCACCCATCCCCCCAAACAGCGGGAGAATCCACCGACCTCAGCCCTGGGCAGTGGAGTGGCCAGTCGGTATCTTTACCAGTGAATGCTTGGCTCGAGAATGGACATGTGACCCAGTTCTGGCCAATGAGAAGTGAAAGGAGGTCCACCTACTTCGACTTCCTGTTTTGTGCATACATTTGTCTAGATTTAAGGCAATACTAGTTTGCTGTTTTGTTACTTACAGCAAAAACCATGCTGACGTATTTCCCTGCAGACCACAGGAAGGGACTTTGGACTTCACTTTGAGAGCAATGGTGTGTGTGAGGGGGTGTCCACTGAAGAATATTAACATGAAAATATTATGAATATATTGGCTTAAATAAACTATATCATTAAAATTAATTTCACCATTTCGTTCCACTTTTTAAATGAAACCACTAAAAATCTAAATTATCCTTCTGTGGGATAGGTTGCACCAGACCCAGGACTGACAAACTAGGGCCCGTGGGCCAAATTCAGCCAGCAATCTGTTTCTGTGGCGCGGGTGAGCTAAGGCTCCTTGGTGCATCCTGAAAGGGCTGTAAGAAAACAAAGACGAATGTGCAACAAAGGCTATATGTGGCCCATGAACCATAAAATATTTACTTCCAGCCTTTACAGAAAATGTTTACACTAGACTCTAAGAGTGACAAAGGCAGGAACCCGTCTGGGTTTTGTCCTTCACGGTCCCCAGTGCCTACAGCAGGAGGAGCACTGCCTGGCACACAGTGCATAGATGTTGAATTAATATTCGATGAATGAATGAATGAATGAATGAATGAATGAATGAATTGTACCTACCCCACCAGCTGGCCTATCTGCCCTTTCCCCATGTGCGCTACTACATGGCTGTACCTGAGGCCCATGGATTAGTGGTGGGTTGGGAACAATACACTCCCAGCTGTGTGTGCATCTTACTCCCACCCCTTCAGAGGTCAAAGTCACCTCCATTATTCCTGCTGCTCCATGATCCCTGCCTGGGGGCAAGGGAGATGGACAGAATTCACCCACCCCTTAAATCAAGAGAAATCCAGATCCGTAAGGGACAAATTTTTTTTTTTTTTAAGATTTATTTATTTATTTGTCAGAGAGAAAGAGAGAGCACAAGCAGGCAGAGGCAGAGAGAGAAGCAGGCTTCCCACTGAGCAAGTAGTCTCATGCAGGACTCGATCCCAAGACCCTGGAATCGTGACCCCAGCCGAAGGCAGCAGCCCAACGGACTGAGCCACCCAGGCATAAGGGACAAATCTCTTGACAGAGAGGGAATCAGCCTTGTCCTGGGCAGCTGGGTTTAGATTAGTTCTTCTTCAGGGTCAGTTCTCCAAGGAGTCTGTCAGTGAAAGGCAAGGTGGCCCAGAGCCACAGAGGCCCAGAGCCACCAGGCCCAGCAGACCCAAGGCTTTACTGCCCTGCTGCAGCCTTGACAGATTTGAAACTGGGGCTTGGCAGTCATGTCCTCATGCTTTAAGAAAAAAAGTATGTCTTGATAGTTTGTTTTTGGCTCCTTTGTGCTTTGTTTCTATTTATCTTTTTAAAGATTTGTATTTATTTGAGAGAGAGAGGATGAGGAGAGGGGGAGCAGCAGAGGGTGAGGGGGTAGGGAAAGGGGCAGAGGGAGAGGGACAAGCAGACTCCTTGCTGAGTGGGGAGCCCAACTCAGGCAGGGGCTTGAGCCCAATACGGGGCTTGATCCCAGGACCCTGAGATCCTGAACTGAGCTAAAGTCAGATGCTTAACCCACTGAGCCAGCCAGGCGCCCCTGGGCTTTGTTTTTACACCCCTTTCAATAAAAATGCTTCTGACCATCTTTACCCATCCAGTATAGGCAGTGAGAAAGCAAAAAGGATTTTGAGGATTTGGGCTGCTTTCCTCGTCTGTACCCAACCCAGAGAGGAGGAAAGAGAGAGAATGTGGCTCTTGCTGGGACAGCAGAGGTAGTGGTAGGATTGCCCAGGAGATGCTCAGACCCTCTGAGGGGGTAGGCGTGCTCATATGGGTGGGCGGCAGCATGGTTTCATGGAAAGTGCAGACTTTGAAATCAGACCTACTTCCTAGTGGGGAATCACTTTCTCTTCCTGGGCCTCAGTTTCCCCCCTCTAGAATGGCTTGTGGTAAGTGTTGCTGTGATGATCAGAGCAGTGGTTGAGCCAAGTGCCTGGGACACTGAAGGCCCTCAATGAACGGCAGTTGCAATGTATCATCTTCATTTCATGGACAATTCCCTCACCAGGGGCCAGAGCAGGAGAGGTCTAGAGAGCTCCTACCCGCGTGGTATGGCCAAGAAAGTCTCTGGCCTGGAGAGGGCCCAGTATAGCTCGTCTTGGAGCCACAGATGGTAAGAAGGTACAGTGTGAGAACCACTCTCCGGTCTGAAAGTCTCCCTCCCACTGCCTCTGTCCTAGCTCCGAGCTCCTGGAATGGGATGCCGCAGTGAGAGGCTGGCAGCGTCTGCGATTTTCTTCCCTGTCCCCTGCCCCCCCTCGTTTATTTGTTACTTGTTACATGAGCTGTAATTAAGGAGGGAAAAAATCTGTAAAAATTAAGTGATTCTGAATGTGCTGAGCAGGGACTTGGGACGGAGTGGGGAAGGGATTGGAGGGAGGCTGTGTCCTTCCTTCTTGACAAGGGCTCTTTGGAGAAAACGTCCTAGAGGAAGCTCCTAGAACTATTCCCCCACCCCCTTACCTCCTCTGGAAATCCAACTGAGGAACACACCTTTTTGTGCCTGGCGCTGGGTGAGACAGACCTGGACTCTGATCTCTCAAGTAGATGTAGCTGGTGGGGGAGACAAACACCAAAATAGACGACCACACCGCAGATGACAGAGGGAAGCTGGGGCTCTGTCCTGACTTCTGCTTTCTTCTTGACTTGCTTAGGAACAAGCCCTTCAGGGCAATTCCTCATGGGGAAAGTGGGCTTTCTTTCATATTTGTCCAAGACATAACCTCTCTTATGGGTGGTTCCCTTAGGTGACCCCAGAGAGAGCGACTATGTAACCCAGCCTGGGATAGGCAGGGGGAGCTGGTCAGGGAAGCCTTCTTAGAGGAGGTAACACTGGCATAGGGGTTTGAAGGGTGCTCAGAAGTTTAGCAGTTTGGGGCAGGGTTAGGGAAAAAGCAGAGTTGAGTTTCCAGTCAGAGGAAGTAACATGTGCAAAGCACAAATCTGTATGCAGGGAAATAGGAATGAGGGGCGGGGTGGAAGAGTAACTAGGGAGGTGGAAAGAACCAGGCCAGATGGCCTTGAATGCCAGCCTTAGGACCTTAGAAATCTTGGCCTAGGGATGCCTCCGGGCTCAGTCATTTGAGTATCCATCTGACTCTTGATTTCAGCTCAGGTCGTGATCTTAGGGTTGTAAGATTGAACCTCACGTCGGGCTCTGCACTCAGCAGGGAGTCTGCTAAGGCTCTGTCTCTTCCTCTACCCACCCCCTCAAATCAATAAATACATCTTTAAAAAAAAAGACTTTATTTATTTGACAGAGACACAGCGAGAGAAGGAACACAAGCAGGGGGGAGTGGGAAGGGGAAGCAAGCTTCCCCTTGAGCAGGGAGCCCAATGTGGGGCTCAATCCCAGGACCCTGGGATCATGACCTGAGCTGAAAGCAGATGCTTAACAACTGAGCCACCCAGATGCCCCTAAATAAATAAATCTTTTAAAAAAAGTTTTTTGCCTATAGGTGATGGAAGCTATAGTGCTAAGTGTGTGTGTGTGTGTGTGTGTGTGTGTGTATAGGTGGTGTGTGTGTGTGTGTGTGTATAGGTGGTGGGGGTTGGGGGTCATTTATACCCCAATTTATAGGTGAGGGCCCTGAGATGTGAAGGCCTTGCCCAAGTTCCCCAGACTGTGGGTTGGGCCTAGAAGGCAGGCGCCAACCTCTGCCGGCCTCTGATAACAGTGTTAATGACTCTAATTCACTTAAGTCCATTAATGAGTCTTTATTGAGCAGAAGCAGGCGCCAGTGGTGAGTGAGTGTGAGCTGCCATGTGGGCGCTCCAGAGCCCTGCCCCCAGAGAAGATGGCCATCTGAGTCACCCTGGACATCAACCTGGGAGGTCAAGATGTCTCCTCCTGCTTCCTGTCACCACCCCTGGGCTGCAGTGCCCCCACATGTCCCTCCAGGCTAGTGAAGACTTTATTCAGGAAGTAGATGGCAGACAAGGAGGTGGGCCATCACTGTAGTTGCTTATAACCTGCCTCAGCCTCATCCCTCTTGGGGTCCAACTAGGGCCTTGGGGAGGTGACAGGATGTGTGGCAGGACCGGCCCTGCTGATGCAAGTGTTCCTTCCCACCAGGTGGAAGCATCTAGAAGCAGCCGTAGCAGCAACCAGAAGAAGAAGAAAGGCATCCCAGCACCCAGAAGGAGCATCTGGCCCAGCTTCCCCCCTTCAGCTCCCAGTGTGTGTTGGTGTGGGGTAAAGTGGGCCCATCAGTGGGCTCCCTGAAGGAAACCTAGGAAGACTGGCTGACAGAGAGGGTCCTAGAGCACAGGAGGACCTAGCCAGAAAGTACAACCTCAGCTCAGCTTATAATAGGAATAAATCATACATATGCATGAGGCTTCATGACTGTGCATGTCCAGAAGAAGCCTAAATGCTCCAAGGGGCTGGCTCAGCTGAGCTTGGGACAAGGCAAGGGTCTCTGGCCCTACTATTCCTGTGGCCCTAGGACTTTAGTTTGTGTGGTTGACAGCTGTCAAAGCAGCTGGAACTGGAGCTAGCACCCCAGTTCCTGCCTTGGCTCTGCTCCTGTCTCCTGCTGTGAAACAGAGAAAATTACTGCCTAGCATTAGGCCTCAGCTATCCCATCTGCAAAATTGGGATAAACTTCTGCTCAAATGCCTTTGGGAATTGTGCGGAAGGTCAAAGCCAGCCCTGGGAAGTTCAAGAAGCGCCTTTTAGAGTCAGAGGTTGCCTACAACTCGCAGTTAAGGTCCCAAGGAAGCAAGGCTACAAAATTAACTCCTTTCACCACTTGAAAACTGTGGCCCTGAAAGGTAGAGAAGCAAGGGTACACTAGTGGATTCTAAGCCCTGTGGCCTGGTCCTTGCCACGGTCAACTTCAGGACCGTGGACAGGGCTGCCCCGTCCCAACCTAGGCGCCCATGCTGCTCACTGTCATCTCACCAGGGCTTTCTGAGCCATTTGTTTTTATGTCTGTATGTCGGGCAGCCTGCGAGCAGGGCTGGCGTCCGACTGTGAGTCTAAAACTGACAAGAGGCGCTGGCGGAGTGTGGAAACTGTCAGCAGAGCAGCCGCCTGTGAAATTAACATGATATCGAAAGCGTCAATGTTTATTTACTGGAAATATCTGGACAGGATGCAAAGCAGGGCTGCAGCTGCTGCCTCAGGGGTGAGGGTGAGGGTCACCCCTGCCCATCTCTCTTTGCCAGCTACCAGGCCTCGCTAGCACTATCAGCTGACCTCCTTGTTAAGATTTCCACTCTCTTCTTGACTTGCTGAGGAACAAGCTCTCTTGGAGAAAGTATGGGTTCATTTAAGTTTATCCAAAAGTCATCTCCCTCATGTCCCAGAGTTCCAAGGACGGTGTCCAGGAGCCGGTGAACAAGGGTGGGTCCTTGTTCTCCACGGCAGCCCTCCCCCAGCCCTAGCTGATTGGACCAGTTTGAGGTCACCTGACTACAACTTGGCCAATCAGAGCGTGTCTCGTGGGAATTTAAAATCAGGGCACGACTATTAGGTTAGCTGCAGGGAACTGAGATTCCAGGTTGTGTGGGCTTCTGGCAGGGGCTGCTATCTTGGGGTGGTCAAGCTCAGCTAAGTGCACGTTGGTAAGTAAAAGAAGAGCTTGTTTGTCAGAGATGAGGAGGAGAACAGAGCAAATATGACAGAAGAGCAGAGATGAGAGAACTTCTAGATGGTTTTCAGTTTGGCGCAGGGAAACCTGGCAGTTCGTGGTTCACTCTGCTTCTTTAAATTTCTCTGTAAACTTACATTCAAATGGCATTTTTCTGGAAAAGGGAAGAAATCCATGAAACTGGCCCTAAAACAGAGACTGACCCTAGGACTCAGGTAACAAGAAACAGTGGGATTAGCTGGGAAAGGGTAGACAGTGGCCCATGGTATGTGGTAGCAAGACTGCTAATTGTGCTGTGCCCGTAGTTGTTGGGACTCAGACCTAGGTCCCACCGAGAGCCAGGCTCAGGGTACCACAGAGAAAAGCAGAATCAGAGACTCTCCCCACCGCTTGCCTCTGCTTCTGCCTGGATCCTCTGTGAACTTGGCTCCCAGGTTCACCTTTCCCAGTCTGTACTCCAGAGAAACACCGATATTGGAATTCTCTGGTTCCAAGTTCAGATATCTTAGGGAAGGTTTCTGATTAGCTACACTTCGGGAAGGTGCCATTTTTCCTTGTCTACTCACACTAACAAGCAGATGTGGATATGGATCGGCTCAGCTGGGGTTAGCTACCCTCTCCTACATGGAGCCACGGCCATAGCAGATGGTTCCATTAGAAGACAGAAGACAGTTCTTAGTCTCACCATGTGGTTGGAACATAGGCAACTCACACAAGGCAGACAGAACAATGGATGTCCACCCTGTTCTTTGAGCATGGAGCTCTGGGGGTGTCTGGCTTGCTACCATCACTGATTTCTCTACAGAAGGGATTTGGGGTGATTTCCTCCATGACTGCATATCAGCTGCATGGAGCTGATCAGTGGGTAAAGTTATCATTCAGCCCAGTGTCTCCACTTCGCTTGGTGATAAGAATCAGCAGAGCTCCTCTCCAAACGTCCAGATTCAGTAGGGCTGGACAAGACTGGGGAATCAGGATTCTGACCTTATCTTATCCAGAGGATGGCTTGGGAATCACTGACTTAGGCTGCGGAGGATGAACCTCTCCTCTGGCCTGAAGGGAGACCAAACTAGAGGGATGGATGACACCGTGGTGTGGACTCAGCCAGCAGGAAGTCTTGAAAGTGGTGATCGGTACCCTGGCTGCGCTTTACAATCGCCTGGGGAACTCTTGAAAATTTTATTACTGCAGCATCAACCCAGGCCAATGACATCAGAATCTCTGGGAGTGGGAGTTAGGTAGCAGTATTTTTTTTAAAGCTCCCCTGGTGATTCCAATGTGCAGCCAGTGTTGCGAACCACTGGTCTAGGGAAAGTCACCATTTTTCACTCCACTCACACTCCTACTTAAAGACCCCGCTCCTCCCAAATCCCTGAAGACGTGGCCCTCCCTACCTTCTGGTCCCTCCCTCAGCTGACCGGACAAAGGGTGGACAACTGACCTCATCCTGGCCCATCATGGTTTCTCTGGGGAATTTAGAATTTAACACAGAAGCCATGGGTAGCCGAGGCTGCCCTCCTAGGGTAGCTGTGCTCATTTGGATAGCACCTGATCATTTCTTTCTTTTTTTTTTTTAAGATTTTATTTATTTATTTGACAGAGAGAGAGAGAGAGAGATCACAAATAGGCAGAGAGCAAGCAGAGAGAGAGGGAGAAGCAGGCTCCCTGCTGAGCAGAGAGCTCGATGCGGGGCTCGATCCCAAGACTCTGAGATCATGACCCAAGCCAAAGGCAGAGGCTTAACCCACTGAACCACCCAGTCGTCCCACCCCTGATCATTTCTGCAGAGACAGACGGGTGACCCAAGACCCTGTGCAGCCAGAAGCTGAGCCACGAGGAGAGAGGGGAAGCTGGCTATGATGGGCTTCTCTGAGAATGTCTGCTTCCAGAAAACCCCTTGTGAGAGTACATCTTTAGGAGGGTTTATGCTTCTTGCCATCAGATCATTTTGGATACAGACAGCGCTGAAATCTAAAATGTACCCCAGCCTGGAGCCCCATAGTCCTGGAGGGCCCAACAAAGGACTGCAGGTAGCCCCTGCTGGGCATAGCCCACAAGCCAGGTACTTTCTATAGGAATCGAGGCCAAGCTTCTCCACAAACTGTATGGTGGGAAAGATTATCTCCGTTTTTAGGAAGAAGTGCAGTGCTATGCTCCTGGATGCCTGGCTGATTAGTGTGGAGCACAGACATAAACCAGGGTGTGCCAGATCTCTTCCAGTGAATCTCACCAGAAGCCAATTATGCAAATCAGGGCAGAGTGGAGGTCCTGCAGCAATGGGGGAGTGGGGGGCTGCTGCTTACCCACCCCCTAGAGTGGGAACAGGGCACAAGAGGATAGGGGCTGGCCATTTGAAAAACAACCCCACTTTGCCCAGGCTCTGAGGGAGGCTACAGGAGAACTAGAGGCCAGAACGCATATGGGGCTTGCTTATACGTGGGGCACTATGATCACTCTTGAAATCACTGCAGCAGTTATGCAGGCCACAGAGTGACAAACAGAGTGTAAAAGACAATTATAATTGTTTGTCACCATGGACTCTTGATTTCTGCCCCAATGGGACAAGTCTCCCTCTTAGACAGGGCACCTGCCTTTGGAATAGGTCTGTCTGTGTACGAGGGGCAAACCCTCTGTTGCTCACCAGCTTAGAGTCTCCTGCTCCACGGCCTCATGTTCTGAATGAGGCCAGGCTCTGGAAGCTGTGTGGGGGAGGTGGCATTATTTATAATGGGGAGTCCATAAGAAGAATAGTAGAAGCATTTACTGGTCGGTTGCTCCATGCCAGACAGTGTTCTAAGTGCTTTGCAGGCATGATCTAATTTAATCCTCACCAGCTCCACGGGCAACTTGCCCAAAGTCACACACAGCTGGTATGTGGCAGAGCCAGGATTTAGACCCAGGTTGTCTGGCTCCAGATCCCAAGCATCCCTGTACTTGGCCCCTTTGACCAGCCTCCATCTCTTGGTATCCCCTGTGTTTCAAAAGGCTCAAGGTGTGCTTTTGCTAGTCCCAGTGATGACAAGCTCTAGCTCAGGGACTGACTTCAAATGGGGGCCAGGGACAGTGGTGGCTAGGAAAGGACTATTTGGAGCAGTGACCTATACCATGAGCAGAAGGTTGCCAGAAGAAAAGAAATGAGTGTGTGAGAGGATATGGTGCAGGAAGAGGTGAGTTGGGGATATCCCAAGCAGAAGGGAGAACATGTGGGGAGGTCCCAAGGGGAAAGCTTGGGCATTTGAGGAAAAGGAAGAGGGATGGTGCAAGCTCTTCAGATTCCTCTGGAGTGAGGCCATGGGACTGGGTCATAGAGGCCCCCCACCTGGAACCTTCAAAACCAGGTCCTCCCATAGATCTCTTAGGGTGGGCCACAGGAGGCATCTTCGGCCAGGATGCTCACCGTCTGTGGCCCATGCAGGGTAGGGTGGGGGAGCTAACATCATTGGGATTTGCTTTGGGCACGATATCTCCATTCCTGCCCTCAGCCTAGCTCGGCAATCTAACCCCGAAAAAACCGAGGGCCTCAGGGCACAAGGGTGGGGAGGTGGGGGCATCCCCATGGCCACGCCCTCCCCACCTTCGCAACCCTGAGCCGGACAGCTCCACTGGTTGCCTAGGAGACAGCACCCAGCGAGCTCTCATTGGCCAGCAGCAGCTCCAAGGGTGGAGCAAGGCTGGGGCAGCTGTCTGTGAGCGCACACGTGTGTGCATGCTCAGGCTCGCGTGTGTATCGTCAGGTGCCCTGAGCACAGGGCAGGACGTGGACCTCTGTGAGGGGGCGCCCGGGGGCATGTGTGCAGTGCTTCCATGCGCTGCTCGAAAGGGGCTGCTCTGCGGGTCTGCGCTTTAGTGTGAATGTACGGGTGAGAGCATAGTGGACCAGTGTGAGAGTGTATTATCTGTACCAATGTGTAGACGCATGGTGTTTGCTTGCATGGGTGCATGCACGGGTCTGTGTGGACACATAAATTGCTGTGTGGTTGTGTGGGGGGATGGGTGAGGTTGCGGAAATCCGTTTGCACCTGTGCCTGCTGCAGTAGGTGTGTGTGTGCTTGAGTATGTGTGAGCACAGAGGGGTGCATACTCATGTGTGCATTCTCTGCCTCTGCTTTCTCTGTCCACACCTCAAATCTTTCCTCCTTAGACTCTGAGTTGTGTCCCTCTAATGCTCAGGCACCCACCATAGCTCCCCATGGTCGAGATGGTGCTATACAGAACGCCGGCCTCGGCTTCCGCAGCCCTGCCACACCCCCTGCTCATCTGCCCTCCTTTTCACAGGAGCACTGAGAACTCAGAAGAGGGGTTCTATCCCTGTTACAGGAGAGGCTTCAAGGGCAGAGAGGAACCGACCAAAGCATTTTCCCTCATCCTAAACCGGGAAACTGGAGCTGAAGGCCTGTGGACCCTTGAAAAGCCTTTGGTCTCCCCTGTCTGTACTCTCCACATGAAAGGTGACTGTCCCTTAGCCTCCCTTTGCCTGTGGGATACAGTACTCCACCACTATGGAGTGTTTACAAGCTATTACTCCCTTATCTACCTCCCCACCCCAGCCTCCCCTGCCTACACCTGTGTTTGTTAGCCTCCTTTTGTGGGGAAGGGCTGGATGCCGGCTGGAGGGCCCAGCGGGGACCTGGGAAACCATCATGGGCCTCTTCAGCTCTTTTCCTCATCACAGAACAATCCTCCCTTCTATCCCACACTTCTAGCAGCCCCTTCTGCCTCTGGCCAACTGTAAGGGCCTTGCAGAAATGTCTCTTTCCCTTCCAGCTGCCCCAGAGGACAAAGGGAACAGCTGGCTTCCTGGCTCCTGGCCAGTCAGGTGCCCACCGGTGGTTAGGCAGTCCTGTTTGGGCACATGCGGCTGCAGGGCCTTCCACCAGTCTTACTGCCTTGTTGGTGGCCCCACAGAGCAGAAGGTTTTGTCTGAGCTCTTGGAGTCCATCTGGTCCAACTCCAGCTAGAGAGGGAGGGAAAGTAAGGTGGCGGGGGCAGGGACCAAAAGGGCAGAAGATAGGCAGAGACCCTGAGGAGGTCAACAGAAGACTCCAGAAAGGTGATCTCCAGAGTATGCTTGCGGAGATGGGGCTGCTTAGATGGCCAGGCCTGTGGGGACTTTGTCCTGGCCCCACTCTGAGAAGCACCGATTGGAGGTTGGAGGGAATGGGTAAGATGATGGCCTAAGTGGGCCAGGGCCCAGGTGAGGGCATGGGCTGGTGGATCCCTTCGGCCTCTGTTCCAGGTGATTGCACGGTTGGTACCAAGCATGGCGAGGGCGATTTATGGGCTCAGACGCAGGGCCAGGCAGTAAATGTTCTACTAGAGCGGCTATAATTCCTGCTTTGCTTCAGCAGCTGTGTGGGGGCAGGGATGTGGAATGGGGGACATCATTGAGGTCTGGGATAAACCCTGAAAGCAGAGGGTGTGGGGAGTCCCCCTTGGCACAACTTCTCTCAGGCCCTTAGGAAGGGTCAGCCTCAAAGCACTCAGGGACTGGAGCAAGGTCACACAGGGACGTGTGTCACCTCACAGCCCTGGGGTCTGGAGAGAGCCCCAGAGAGATAGACACCCTATGTCAGCTCTAGGTGCTGCCACCCAGGTCTGTGGTCTTGGAGGGTCTGTAAGAGGCTCTGGGGCTGGCAGGAGACAAAGGAGATGAGCCTGTACTATGCTTACATCTCTCCTCTTTACGACACCACATTTCTTCATAAGTTGGTCAATGCCTGTGGGAAAGCAAATCGACTCCCTTCTTCTGGGGCGGGGTACCCCCTGAGCCAGCCTCACCTTGTGTTTCCCATAAGGATGCTTTCTGGAGGCCACAGCAATTGCCTCCCTGTTGCCACACCCCTGGTTTAGTTGAGTCAGAGCTGCTGCTACAACTGACTCCTTCTTTTTGTGGCCTTGGACCTGTCACTTCCCCTCTCTGAAACTAAGTTCCTTATCTGCAAAATGGGAGCACAATGAACATTGTGTGTGTGTGTGTGTGTGTGTGTGTGTGTGTATGCAAAATGGGAGCACAATGAACATTTTGTGTGTGTGTGTGTGTGTGTGTGTGTGTGTGTGTATGCGCGCGCTTCCCGAGTTGCTACTGCTCAGCTGTGCAACCTTGGGCACTGGCTCAGCTTCTCTGAGACTCATCACCAAACCAGGGAGATAGTCATGCTACTCACGGCATTTGGGCTGAGCTCTGCATCCTGGGAACCAGACATGGTGGCTGTCCCACCCATCCTCCTCCTGCCTGGCTTTTTCTTTCCTCTCCGTCAGCTTCCTCCTCCTCTTGCTCCAGAACAACCTGCTGCCCCCTCCCCAGGATGAGCCTTCTCAGTGTGCCACAGCCCAGACCAAGAGTGAAGGGATGAGGGATACAGCTGGAGGGGCCGTGGAAGAGCCAGGCCCCAGTCCCTGTGACCAGATGGGGTCATATCCAAGGCGGGCTTCGGCACGAGGGCTGGGGCAGGATGGAGGTGGGAGATGAGACACGAGGGCACACTTCGTCTCCACGGCTCCCAAAGGACCCACCACCCTGGACTTCCCAGACACAAGCCATCTGCTGGCATGATGGATAGGGTCTAGGCTGGGGACACAGGATGAGCCACCATAGGTTTACGGGGAGGTTGTAAATCCCGCAGTCAACTCCCTCAGGCAGTCAGAGCTGGTGCCCCCCAGGGAAGACTCTGAACACCCAGGGTTGTGCTGCATGGCTGCTGTTCTCAGACCCCCACCCAGCAGTACCCAGTAGTACCCAGTGTCCTGGTAGGTGCTGGGCCAGATTGCAGGTCTTCAGAACAGGCTGCAGGGCCTCTGGGTCCCACAGAGGCTAGGTGGCCTGGGGGCTGGAAGGGGGAACTGACTGGTAGAAACCTTGATTGCGGCACCTGCCCCTGCACTCACCTGCCACCACCGACCCACCCCGGCCCACAACAGAAGGTGGTCACGGGCGGGGATGTCACCATGTCTGCCCATGACAAGCCTGGGTCTGGGGTGGTTCCATGTGAGGGGCCCAGTCCAGTGCTTTTTCTGCTGTGAAGTCCTGGTGCCCTGAGTTGGAATCCCAGCTTCATCCCCTCCCTGGTGGGGACCCCCAGGCAGTCACTTCTCCCTGAGTCTGCCTTCTCACCAGAAGGGGAGCAGATTAGAACCTCCTTATGGTGGGATTAAATGAGACAATGTAAGTGAGGGGGGCCTGGGTGGCTCAGTCAGTTAGTGCTAGCATCCGACTTGATCTCAACTCAGTTCTTGATCTCAGGGTCATCAGTTCAAGCCCCATGTTGGGCTCAATGCTGGGCGTGGAGCCAACTTAAAAGAAGAAAAAGACAACGTAGGGGAAGCATCTGACCTGTAAACAGTAATGATTATTACTATTGCCATATTACTCCCAGGGTGGGGGGAGCTGCCTCCTGTTCTGCTCAAAAGGACACTGGCCCAGGGGCAGCAAACCTGGTTCAAATCCTGACTCTTTCCTCACCAGCTGGAGATCCATCTGTGGGGCAGTCATCATCACTCGCTAAATCCTTACTCCTGGGTAGACTGTAGAGGCTTGCGCACCAATGAGCGGATCCTAAGAGGACAAAGGCACCTCTGCGGTCCCCATGGAGGTCCCCAGCGGGGGCTGCACTAACCCTCGAGTCCTGCATGCCCATGTTCTGTGACTTTGCGGCTCTTCCCACCAAGAGCTGGCGGCTGTCCTCCCTCCCCTTGAAGCTCCACGGGCCTGTGAATGGCCTTGACTCCTGGCCTGAGCTTCGAGAGAACTGGCAGTCCCCGTTTGGCTGCCTTGGAGTGCTAAGCCACCAGCTAGCCCACTGGAGAGACTGCACGGAAATGGAGGAGCAGGCTGGCCTCCAACCCTCCGGCCTCCCCAGCTGAGACAGACCTGGCCAGAAGCCCCCTAGGATCTTCTGGCCCCGGTCAGGTCTCCCTAATCAACACCATGCACAACAGTGATGAGTCGCCTTTACCAGGCTCTGCCCAGGTTGCACATTGGAGCAAAGAAATGGTTGTTGTTATTTTGGACCACTGAGTTTTGGGGTGGTTGTCATGTAGCAATAAATGACTGATAGGGTCCCTAAGGCCTTTCAGCATCATCTTCACCTGAATTTGGCTTATTGGCTCTTTGGCCTCAGCTAATTGGATAAGGGGATGAGCATCTGAGTTAGGGCAACCAATCCATTGGCTGGCAGGCGGCCAATCAGACTTTTCTCCTCTGGAGATTGTGAATGAAGAGATCAGAGATCCTAGCAAGCCAGATTCCACAGGAGACTGGAGTTGAGTTTTGGAATGGGAACTGCGGTGACTTTTAACCCTGTGTCATCAGAGGAACATCAAATTGGGGAGAGAAGCAGGGAAGGTGATACAGACCGCGGAACTAGGTTCTGTGAGGTCCTCAGTAAATCACTTGGTTCCAGACGGTCTGAGCTGCTCCCCTTCCTTATCCCTCATAAACCCTGACTCCAGGCCCTGAAAGGCTCAAGCCTCCCAGGACTCCTAACAGCAGCCAGGGTCTACATGGCTTCTCTGACCCCTTCTCCGTGGCTCGCTGTCACCTCCATCCCTGCAAACACACGCAGGTGGTGGGTGGCCTTGTCCTCCAGGGCCTCAGGGCACGGCCAGTCTTTCTGTCCTGGGCAAACAGCAGTGAGGGCCTGGGTCTTCTCCCATCCTCCCACACAGCCCCGAGGCCTTTGGCAGCAAATCAGAGGACATCACCAGGCTTGGCTTCTACCCCAGTCTCAACTGAAGCTCCAGCTCCCTGTTTCCCACTGTCCCCCATACAGTCCCTTTCCTTCCCCATTCCTGAGTTCACCTGCCACTTCCCTGCCTGTCTGTAAGGATGCCATGTAACAGTGCCGGTGATCCCTGCACAGCAAGCAGCTGTCACACCTGAGATAGAATTGGACCTGACCCCAAAGCCCTTGCCCATCCATCACTCTGCTGTGTGACTCGGAGTGGGTCACTTCCCCTCTCCGGGCCCCAGATTCTCACTGGTGAGGGGCACACCAGGGGTGGGGATGGGGGTGGCCGAGATCCGGGTGCTTGCTACAGTCTGACTTTGCAACATTCCCCCTCCATCTCACAGGGCTCTTGAGTTCACGACTATCTTCAATACATAGAGGTCCCACGCCTAGGAGGGGGCAGTTCTAATACCCAGGCTTCTTTTGCTTGGGTCAACCCAACCTCCTGCCCTGGGGCATTCACAATCCCCCAAAAGAACTGTCTCCCCTATCTGAAAACAACCTCACAATTTTCTTGCGTCCTTGAAGTTCCTCAGAGGTCTGTTTCCCTCAAGGTAGCCAAGAAGAAATTGGCCCCTTGAACCTCTTGATCTTACCAGAAACTTGTGAAGTCCTAGGCATCTCAGAGGGGTAAGTAACAATCCCACAGGCTGGTTCCTGAGGGAGAACAGTGCTCACAAACGTATCTAGGGCTGGAGCCATGGACAACCTGTGAACCTGTCTCTCTGGAGGTAAGCAGGCCTATCAGCTTCCTGAAGCTTCACATGATAACACTGGCCTCTTGTTATGTACAAGCCATGCCCTTGCCCAAGGACTCCCCTCCCTGCTTCTGTGCTCCCCAAAGTGGTGTCCTGTTAGGTGGGGGTCGCCAGGCCTGGCTCTGAGCAGCCCTCAGCCAGGCTTAGAAGTCTGTGGCTTGGGAGTCTAGACCTCCCAGGCCCAGGTTCTGAAACTTCGAAGCTGTGCGGCTTTGGATACGCTACCACCCTCTCTGGTCCTCAGTCTCTGCATCTGTACCAAAGTTTCCCTTGATAGTAACCACCACCACCACTGGCACAGGGCGTACTGGGCGTCGGGCACCACACCAAACAGATCCACCCGTGCTCCTTCGTTTAACGTCCTAACGACCAAAAGGAGTAAGATCATCTCTTTACGTGACAGATAAGCAGACCGAGGCTCAGAGGGGTTAAGTAACAATCCTGAACACTCGGTAAGTGCTAGAACAGGACCTCCAACCCAGATCTGAGCCCAAAGCTCAGAGCCTATAATCACATCTAGGCTGCTCCCCAGGGACCATCAACCTTTACCATACCAGCGTCCCCGAATCCAGTGGGGAGAGGCTCCTGTTTGTTCCGGGGGATAAAACCACAGTTCCGAGGGCTTGAGGTCTCCCCAGGGCCAAGGACAGCTGTGGGGTGGTTGCTGAGGGTGCAGGGGGGCAGGGCAACGTGACCCAGCTGCAAAGCTGCATCAGCGGGGAAGCAGGAGCAGAGCAGGCTCTCTGGACCCCTGCAGATGAGCCAGGGAGGGAGGGAGTGCCCCTCCGTGCCCATCTGGGCTCGCCATGCCCCAACCAGAGACTTGCTTCAGAAGGTGCTACCCGGTCCGTGCCTGCTCAGGTTGGGCATGTGAGCCCTGGGAGGAGTCCCATTCGGAGACGCTACATTCTGGAAATCTCTGCCAAGGGCTGACTTCCCGAGGGCTTCCCCTCCACGTTCAGCTACGTCTGTGTCTGTCCATTCCTTCAACACCGGACCCTTTGACCTGAGGACTTCCAGGCAGCAGGCCTCACACCACCTCGGAGCTGAATCCAACAGGTCCCTGAGGAGAAAGAGGAACCATGGAGGGGAGAAGCCAGGCCTGCCTGACCCCAGCGCCCTCATCTGTCCGACGGAGATGCTGGCCTTCCAAGCCAGGCCCCTCAGAGTCAGGGAGAGTTACAAGGCTACTGGACTGGCTCTTGGCACCTCTGTCATCTGGGGCAGCCCTTCCCAGGGCAGAGTGTGGAGTGGCTGGGTTTGGTGTGAGTGGGCAGGGTAGCTTCTGACCCTCCAGGTCAGTCTCAGTACAGGGGGCCCCATTCCCCAACCCACGACTCTCCAGAGTCCGGGCTAGGCTCAGCAGACAGTGCCGGCCTGGGCCGCTGTTCTAGCAGGAGCCTCTCTAAGTCCCTGGAGCGAGTGGCCCTTCCCGGCCTGCCCAGGGTCTGCCCCCAACCCTGACCCCATGGAGAGCCCTTCAGGAGCCCCCCGCCCACGGTGAGATAATAATGACCATAATGAGAACAGTCACCCACACATGTGCACAGCGCTTTACAGGTTACAAAGTGTTTCACATACATCATCTCATCAATTCCTCACAACAGCCCTGTGAGGTAGGCAGGGCGGGGAGTCACGTTTTCCATTTGTACAATGTGGAGACTGAGGCCCAGAGAGGGTCAGCAACCTGTCTGAAGCCACACAGTAGGTCAGCGGCAGAGCTGGGACCAGAGGTTAGGCCTCAGTCCCGCCTCCAGCCCCTGGCTCTCTCCACCGACTATGCTGTCCTCCAGGAGGACCCCAGCCCCTGTCCAGAGTCTCAGCCACACACGAGCCAGGCCCCCGACCCCTGGCAGTAGCACTTCCTGGCATCTTGGCCAACAGCCTCCACCCCCATCAGGCAGCCCTATCTCTCCTCCACCTGCTACCTGCTAATGGCCAGCCCAGAGCCAGCTCGCACCTGCCTCCCCTGCCTACTCCTGTCAGCTGCCCGGGCAGGTGGGGCCGGAGCCTCCTTTCCTGTTTTCCTGAGTGATCCCTCCCCATAGGGGAAGAGAAGAGAAAGGAGGAAGAGGAGGAGGAAGGGGGGGAGGAGGAGGAAGAGAAAAACAAGAAACTGAGTTGGAAGAGGGCCCTGGAGCAATCAGGACGTCAAAAGTTTGCATTCCGACTAGCTATAGGAAATAGTTTTTTTTTCTCTTTTTATTATTTCAAGTTTTCATAAAAATCCATAATTATTGAAACCCAAGTTACAGAGGAAGTTCGTAACTTTTTTTTTAATTGAATTATTGACTGTGCCACGTGTCGGTCTGTCGGCTTCCGACTCCAGTCTGTCAACGTGTGCCCCTGTGCAGGTGGGGTCCCCAGGCCTGGCCTGCGGAGGTCCTGGTAGGCAGAGGGCAAGTGGTGAGGGCCGGCGGAGGGGGCGGAGGAGGGGAGCCGCAGGGAACAGGGGTGTGTGTGTGTGTGTGTGTGTGTGTGTGTGTGTGTGTAGGGCCTGGGCGGGGAGGGGAGGCGGGAAGGCCCAAGGAGCGAGCACAGCAGCCAGGCCCCTTCCCCTGCCCGGCCTGCCCCGGGGGTCCCTGCCCCCCTGCCCCATCCTCAGATCATCTTCATGTTGAACTTGCGGGGCGCATCAGCAGAGCTGATACCCGCGTCCGACTTGCGGGGCACGTACTCGATCTCGATGTTGTGCTTCGTGTTGCCCTTGCCCCGGCTCCAGAGGAACAGCAGCACCAGGCAGAAGAGGACGACGCCCAGGAAGGAGATGAAGCCCATGGTGGTGGCGATGATGAGGGTCTTGATGTCGAAGGGGAAAGGCACGGTGGCTCGGGTGCTGTTGGCCTCTCCCTCGCCCGGCTGGTTGGAGATGAAAGCGAAGGTCTTGTTGGGCTGATGGGGCCAGTCGGGCGAGTAGCTGCGCACGTGCAGGTGGGCGGGCATGGAGTCGTTGCCCCCAGCGTTGGCTGCGATGCACAGGTATGTGCCGTTGTCCTGCACCTGGGCGTAGCGCACCTCCAGCGTGCCGTCGGGAAAGACGGTGAGCCGCCCGTTGCTCTTGGCCGAGACCAGGTGCTTGCGGGGTGACAGCCAGAGGATGGCAGGTGGCGGGTCGCCATCCGCCCTGCACACAAACTGCACCGTGTGGCCCTCGTCCACAAACACCTGCTGGGCTTTGCGGTCCCGGATGCGGGCGCGGCGGCAGGTGAAGTAGTTGGGCAGAAGCACGTCAGGGAAGTCCTTGAACTCCTTGCCCTGGACGAACTCGGGCGTGGCGCACGTGGGCTGCTGCCGGTTGAAGTTGAGCCGCCAGCGGCGCCGGAAGACCCACAGCAGCCGACAGTCACAGGCCAGCGGGTTGGAGTCCAGGATGAGCGTCTCCAGGTTGCCCACCGAGTGGAAGGCCGACTCCTCCAGAGTCGTCAGCTGGTTGCCCGAGACGTTGAGCACACGCAGATAGTTGAGGCCGCGGAAGGCATAGGGCTCCACGACGGCCAGCTGCCCACCCACCAGCTGGAGCTCCTGCAGCCGCAGCAGCTCATGCAACATGGAGCCCTCGATGGCGCTGATGGGGTTGTAGGAGAGGTTGAGGAAGCGGAGATAGACCAGGTGGCGCACAGCCAGGTAGGGCACGGAGGTCAGGTTGCAGTGCGTGATGGACAGGGAGGTCAGGTTGAGGCCATAGAGGCAGTTGGGGGTCATGGTGTCCAGGTAGGGCCAGTGCGAGATCTCTAAGACCTTGAGCCGGTACAGCCTCTTGAAGGAGTAGTCCCGGATGGCATTGATGCTGAGATGCCGGAGCCGGAGGACAATGAGACTGTGCAGGTGTGACAGCGCCTCTGTGGGGATGGAGGTCAGGTTACACTTCTCCAGCGTCAGCCGCTCCAGGCTGTTGAGGCCGCTGAAGGCGCGGTGAGAGATGTAGACGAGGTCATTGTCGCCCACCTCCAGCGACTTGAGGTTGTACAGGTCCTGGAACATGTAGTCCAGCAGGATGACGATCTTGTTCTCGCTGATGTCCAGCTTGGTCAGGTTGCTGAGGCCCGTGAACACGCCCAGCGGGATGAGCTTCAGCCGGTTGCTGCGCAGCCCCAGCGTCCGAAGGCTGAAGAGGTTGTTGAAGGCGCCGGGCTCCACGGCGCTCACGATGTTCTCGTTGAGCTCCAGCTCTTCCAGGTGCGGGAAGCTGGCGAACTCGTCCTGGTTGAGCGTCTTGATGCGGTTCTTGCCCAGGTCCAGCAGGCGGGTCTCGGTGGGGATGCCCTCGGGGACTGCCACGAAGCGTTTGCGGTGGCAGAGCACCGCGCGGTCCTGTGCCGAACACTCGCAGCGTGGCGGGCAGCCGGTGGCTGAGCCTGACAGCACCGAGCCCAGGACCAGCAGGAGGATGGGCTGCCAGCAGGCCAGGAGGGGGCTGGGCATGCTCCTCGCGCCCCCCGCCAGCATCCTCTCGCTCACCTGCAGCCAGGAGCAAGCACAGGACGGAGGGCGTGGTTAGAGGATGGTGTTTGGGCCAGCCCCGAGCTGGGCCCTCCTGCCCTGTTTGGGGGGGGGTCCCTGCCACAGGGCTGGGGGGGGTTGCCTGGGACCCCACGGTGAGGTCCAGATGCCTGGGCCAGAGAGCCTCCCACCACCCCATGCTGCGTCCTCCGTGCAACTTACCCTGCCCAGAGCCCTCCCGGAGGAACTCCCCAGCATTCCTGGGATTGGGGTGGGAGTGCATGGAAGGGGCAGGGTCGTCTCAGAGGAGCCTGGTATGGGCACTTCAGGCGGTGTCCACCTCCTTTATATTTTATGTCTCGCAGGCAGGCACCCCGTACCCAGCCGCACACCCTGAGCCTCAGCTTCCCCTGGTGCTCATCAGGGATAAAGCCAGACCTGCTGAGTTGCCCTCAAGGCTCACACAGGGAATCAAAGGGGCTCAAAGGCTGAAGCCTCTGGGAACAGCCTGCAGAGGAGCGTGTCTGGTCCCCGGCCTGCCAGGCCAGGGCTCCAGAAGCTGCTGGGGGCCACCCTCAGCCTGAACTTCCCCAAGCCCCAACACCTTGGAACCCTCCTTGCCCGCACTGCAGCTAAGCCCCTAGCCCAAGAGCCCTGGGATATCAGCAAACCCAGTTTGTCATGAATCTGCTCCCCTGTGGGCTTTCCACGCAGAAAGTCCCAGAATGCTGGAATTCTGCCCTGATGCCTTGCCGTGGAGTCTCTCTGACTCTCCGCTTCCTCCAGGTCTGCCGTGACCCACCCAGACTCCTGAGCCCAGGGCTCAGGGCCCAGTGAATGAGTGCTCCTGGTCTTGGCCCCTGCAGTTGTTTCTTCCCCCGCCTGTTGAAACCCCATCTTCACAGTCTGATTTAATGACCACTGCTCCAAGAAAATTTTTCTGACCGTTCCATGGGAGATGCGGGGAGATGAAGGACCACCAGACTTTGTCTCTCAGGATCTCGGTCCTCCTAGAGCCAGGGTTCTGGGCAGCTGCTGGTCTGAGGTGGGGGCCGTCAGGGTCCACCACGGGCCGCCACAGGCTGGCAGCTGGAGACCCAGTCCCCACTGAGGCACTGACGATGCAAGGCTCGTTACAGCTGGGCCCTGAGAAACATGCAGGGTTTGGGTTCCCGTGACAAGGATAATGGCACCAGGAGAGGGGCCTGGCTTGAGCACAGGCTACAGGAGGAGTAGGCAAGAGGTGTGCGGGAGCTAGCCCCTCCATGACTCTCTGCCAGCCGCCCTGAGAGGTGACTTGTTCCCATTTACGCCCAGACTGCCGCCCCATCTCCTCCGTCCCTCCTCCATTCCACTGCCTGGGAAACTGCCCCAGCAGGGCAAGGAGGGCGCTAGGAGGGCGAGTGTGGACTTCTCCAAACTCCTGAGGGTGGGCCAGATGGTTTTAAGGGGCTGAACCAGAGCCCGACGATGGCTGCCTGTTCACACACTCCACTCGCATGGTGCCCGGGGGCGTTCTGTGCAGGAAGGGGAAGCCTAGGTGGGGAGGGTTCCCACATCTCTCCCTTAGCTCTCCCAGTCCCCCTTCTACACTGGTACAGAGCACCTGCTCTCAAGGTCACAGGTCTTATCACTCAGCACCCCTTCAGGCAACGGGGGCTCAAAGAGCTTGTGGCTCCAGCCTGCAGAGGGGGGTGGTTGTGGGACCAGAGTTCTGCTCTGTGAGACAAGCCACACACCTTCCGGGGCTCCAGCAGTCTCTCCCAGGCCTGACAGGTGCTCCCGGGTTGGTGACAGACTAAGTGACTGATTAACCAGAGGGGCACCTGGGTGTCACTGACACGTTATGGAATCTTAGAGGTTTTGTTATCCCCAGCGGCTTTGTCCACAGCCCCCGCCTCTCTCTCATCCTCTCTCTAGACTCTGGTTCGTCCTCCCCCACCCCACCCCCACCAGGCCATTTTCCACAGTCACACACGCTCCAGTGACCCACCAGAAAAGCAAACATCCTGACAGGCGATCAATAAGTAATTGGGCCGGCAGCTGGGGCCGGCGCAGGTGTGAGGCTGGGGTGTGAGGCTGGGGACCTGGAGAGCTAAACAGGACTTGGGGCGCCCAGCTCAGAGCTGGGCTGGTGGGCAAGGTGGGGGTTGCTGGAGAGGGGGCCGAGGACGGAGAGCGGGGGTGGCCAGGGTACAGCCCACCTGAGATGTTGGGAAACCCTCACACACACACCAGAATGAGGCTTTCAAAGCCACCACCACCTTGCCTCACCAGACCCCCATCTGCATCTCCTACCAGCCTGCCTATTACATGTACCCACCCAGGTGTCCCTCCCCGCCTTATCCTTCTGGAGACCTTTCCCAGCCTCCTGGCCCAGTGGCCTTTGTGACCTCCTTTCCCAAAGGCCACCTCCTCCATGAAGCCATCTGTAACCTACACAGTCAGAACTCATCTTTCTTCTGGAACAGCGAAGCATCTTACACTTACTAGTAGAGATATTTTGCGACTCCTGTACAGCACATGCCTGTAAAAATCACTTGAGCCAACTGACAGAAAATATTAGGTCATAAGTCAATAAAAAGATAAGGCAGGCCAGTAAGGGAAGACTACCACCCAGTCCGGTGTAATGACAAAAGGGGTGAGCTTCCTGGCAACCTGAATGAAGAGGGAAATACGTTCCAAAGCCCAGCACTTGCCACTGCACCTGTGTGTTCGATGCTGGGTCAGTCATGGCAGCTCCTGCCTCACAGAACAGCCCCCCGTGATGTTCTTGGACAGACAGAGCATACACAGGAGTTTTCTGCAAGGGTTGAGGGACCTCTGAGTGAGCAGTGAGAGACCTGGGGAATTCAAACCTGTTGATGGAAAAGCTGACTGGCATGGCCTCGCCTGGCTGCCCTCCGCCCCCCACCCCACCCTCACCCCCTGCAGAACAAAAGGCAATGCACCCCAGGACCAACACAGCTTGAGGAGGGCACGGCCTGCAGACTGCCTCACCCCTCATCTTTTACATGTGGCTTTCCTGAAATGAGGGGAAACTGAGGCCTGGAGAGTTTAAGAGGCCTACCCAAGCCGGCACAGCAGGAGCACCACACACAGGCGGAGTCTCCCAGTCTAACCATCCCCCACCATGGGGTCTCTGTCATCTAGGGGCGGTGCCAGGGCTGTGTCTGCGGGGGACACCAGAGCTGCTGAGGGGGCAATGAGCTGTTCCTGCCTTCCCGGCACCGTGAATCCTGCTGGTTATTCCTGCAACTGCAAAGGATAAGTGTTTTATGCACTTTAATCAGCGTTTTGTTTCGAATCCCTGCCCCCTGAAGGGCTTTCCACAAGGGCAAGAGTTTAAAAATTGGACCAATAAATACAAAGGGAATAAACATCAAAGGCAGGCAGGTGGGCAGGCAGAGGGAGATCCATGCCCGGGACACAGTGTTCAGACCCCATGGCAGCCTGGGTCCTCCCAGTGCCTGAACGGCGCAGGAGGCTGTGCCGTCAGACCTGCGTGCAGAGGGCCGCCTCCACCACCACACTCTCACTCCTGTGCCAGGCCCTAGCTGCTTGGTTCCGTTGCTCCCCACACCGGCCACACTGCTGTGTGACCTCAGGCAAGGCCTGCCCTCTCTGGTCTTCTTCCTCCAATGTGCAGTGAGGGGTGGATTCCAGGCCCCCTGAGAGAGCCCACAGCAGAAGTTGACTTCCTCCAGCTAGAAACT
The DNA here is from genome assembly GCF_009829155.1 of Mustela erminea. Classification (NCBI taxonomy): domain Eukaryota; kingdom Metazoa; phylum Chordata; class Mammalia; order Carnivora; family Mustelidae; genus Mustela; species Mustela erminea. The sequence goes on from NC_045618.1 coordinate 30,125,615, forward strand.
CAACATTCTCAAACCTGGTTAGGGGTGAAGAGGAGCGGGGTCTCGGGCTCCAAACTGTAGCTCCACTGGGGCTGGAAGGATCTATGAGAAAGACCTCACCATGGGGCTGTGCCCTGTGGGGCTCAGGATGAGACAGGTAGCCGATGGGGACAGAAGGGACAGGGTATCCCCTGTGAGTGGACTTAGGGAGGGAGGCCAGGGGTCACTCCATCTCAAAAGAGGTATTTTTTTTTAACCATTTATACATGAGAACCCAGGCTTCCAAAAGGGAATTCATTTGCCTTCAGCCTAGGCACAAAATTAGAGGGCAGCAGAGCTCCATTCCTCCTGGTCAGCTTGCTTGCCCCGAGAGCTCCCAGCTGTGAATCCTTGTGGACACATGGTTGGCCAGCCGGGAGCATCAGGGCAGTGGGTGAGGGCCCAGAGCCCAAGGCAGGTACCTGTCCTCGGATAACTGCAAGCAGGCACCCTGCCTCCCCAAACCCCACAAAAGCCTTTCCTCAACTGCGTGTGTTGGACACACTAAATTTTTCCTCTAGTGCCTGCCGCCACTAGAGGAAACACTAGTCTCTGCTAGTGTCTCACCTAGTTCGGGTGCAGCACGAAGGGTTAGTTATTTTAGGTTTACAGTATCGATATTTCATGGTGTTCCCACTCAGCGTTCCGCAGGGAGCACAGGGCTCCCCAGCACACACAGGCGTGGGGTCCTGGGCAGGGAGGCACCCGCTGCCATGGCTGGGGGCCCAGGGCCTCTGGGGGGGTAGCCCAGCTGTGGGACCTGAGTGCCTGCAGTAGGCTGTTGCCCCATGTGGAAATGAGGCGTGCACCATCACGCCCTGTCTTGTCGGGCTCTGTGTCTGCAGCAGGGGAGAGTGAGGAGGGATGGCTGGCTTGAGGAGGGGGCCGAGGGGGTCTGCCTGCAGCCCTATCCAGCTCTGCCCACCCCCACCCCCGAAATAAGCTGGAGAGAGGAGGGTTGACAGAAATAGAGAAGAAAAGATACACAGCGGCGGGGGGTGGGGGCGGGCACACAGGAAAGAAAAAAAGGGAGGAGAGAGGCAGAGAAAACGGAGGAGAGAGATGGGTACCCGGGGCACCAGGCCGGTAGGGGCAGCCCAGGTTGGGAGGCAGGGGGCAGAGAGGGAGTGAGCTTGGCCCGCAGACTCAAGTACCCACCATAGGGCCTGTTACCACATCCTGGCCTGGACCCATCCCATCCAGGAGGGCTGATTGCTCAGGAAGGGGAAGGCACTCCTGCAAGGTGACCAGGGAACAGGCAGAGTCCTCGTGACTTGCCCTGTCCCCAAGTCTCCACCTGCCTACCTGAGGTCCCTTCTTGGCCTTCAGTTCCAGGACATGCCCGCCCACCCCCCCGGGGATCCCTTTCCTGAAATGAAGTGTGTAAGTCGCAGAGAGCGGGGTGGATGTGGGGATGGAGTGAGGTCTGCCTAGGAAGCCCTCTACAGTCACCCCAGGTCGGGGCCTTTCTCCCGTAGTGCCAGCTGGCTGCCCACCACAGGCCCAGAGACCTCCCACTCAGCTTGCAGAATCCAGCTCAAGAAGGGATCACCCCTCTGAATGCCCCCTCTGGATCTCTGAGGGGGTCTGCTGTGTTCGCCTTGCTCCCTCGCCCCCGTCAGGGGTTTCACAGTTCCTGGGGCCTCCCCTTTGTGTCTCCCAAATTAGGAGCCCCCAGAGGAGGGCTGGGGCTGATGGAACCATGCCCATCTTCAAAGGGGCAGGAGAGCCAGTCAAACCAAAGCTGGGCAGCTCCTGAGAACAGCCCCTCCTAGGCTAGGCTCTTCAGAGAGCTTCCTGGAGGACGAGGAGGCGTCCCCTGAGCTCAGGCTCCACAGGCCAAGAAGAGAAGGGGGGGGCATTGTTGAGGGACGGAATGGTGCAAACTAAGGTGTGTGTGTGTGGGGTGGGGCGGGGTGGGAGCATCCAGGGACTTCTAATTGCTTCTCTTCAAATCCTGACCAGTTGGGGCTCCTTCTAAAGCTACTCCATTCTGGCTTTCCAGGGCTAATCCCTGCTGAGGTGTGAATGGCTGATAATGGTTGCAGGCGTGAACTGCTAATGGGGCAAACTCAGTCCCAGGCCAGCCTAATTGGGCCGGGGTTGCCTCCTGGCACAGGGAGTGTGGGAGGGCAGAGAATCCTGAAAGGAAGGGTCGGGTGCTCCGGCTGGGCTCCCGCCAGAGAAATCCAGCCTGTATGGCCAGCGGGCGACAGCAGAGCAGCCTCGGCAGCCTCCGTCTGTCTCCTCCCCGGCTGCTCGGCCTGCCTTGGCCTGTCCTCTCCCTTGTCCTCCTCTTTCAGCTGCACACCCACCCCTCCCCCCACCACCCCACGGACGGGGACAAAAAAATCAACCTGGAAGAAAATTGAGGTCATGTCCTTTGTCGTGTATAATTCTTTATTTTCCTCTTGCTCTTGGTTCTGGCAGAGTTGCTGGGGCCCTCAGGGCGTGCGTGCGTGTGTGTGTGTGTGTGTGTGTGTACATGCGTGTGTGCTGCGCGCACAGGGGAGGGTGGCCCTTGTGGGTGTGTGGGTCTGCTGTCCCTCCTCTCACCATTCCACTGGCCCAGAGCCTCCATCGTGCTTGGAAACTCAAGCTTCTTTCCATAGTGCTCAGCTGGGCTCTTGGCCGCACCAGGTTCGGGGTTGCTGGCTGGGCCCGGTGTGACTACCTGCCCGCTCGCTAGGCAGCTGCCCCTATGGGGTCCTGGGCAAGCACCCACCCCATGCCTCTGAGGGTGGGATGCCCCTACCCACCCCACAGCCCACTCCACAGGAGCACAGCTGCTCTCAGGAGCTGCCGGCCTTCCGGCCAGCCCACAGCTCCAAGCCATTTTCAGGATAAATTATGAATTTTAATTGTCAAAGCATCTTAGTGTTTAAAGGCTTCTATATATAGGCTCTGGCCTCCAGGAGTGGCCAGCTTGGTAAGGCTGGGGTAGGGCAAGGCCCAGAGGAAGCCACATCTCAGGGAGCAAAGGGCACTGGGCCCACAGGTCCCACACCAAGGCTCCAGTCGGGGTCACTGCACACCTGCCCTGCTGTGTGACCTTGGGTGAACCCTGGACCACTCTGGGCCCTGATGGCCCCTCCATAGTCTTGTTCTGAGGGAAGAGTCCAGCTGGGAAGCTAGGAGCTGTCCTGGGAAGGGTGGAAGGGAGCCACCGGTTCTAGGAAAGTTCCTTATTGTCTGTGCTGAGCCCACCCGAGGAGAAAGCATCCCTCCTTGGCTTGGAGCTGTCCCAGAATTGAGGAGGGCTAGGCAAGCACCCATACGGTGACCTGAGGAGGCTCAAGGAAAACCCATGTCCCTACCCACTACCTCTCCTTTCCCACCTTTCCCGGGCTCCTAAACACCACCCCAGGCTCACAAGGGCAAGAAGAAACCGCTGAAGGTCTCTGGCTTCATCTGCTACCCAGGCCATCTTGAGAGGTGCCTGGCAGATCCCCTCTTCCCTTCCAGGCTGGCCCAGTCCTCAGGGTTCCTCTGTCTTGGGAACAGCTTAGGTAGGCCCATCTCAGGCTTTGGAGGCTTGGACACCAGCCAACCCCCACCCTGGTAGGCCATCAGCCTTGAGCCTGAAAGAAGAGGAGCTCATGGCCTCAGAGGCCCAGGGCAGGGAGCAGGCAGCGGTGAAACTAGCAGGGGCGCTGGAAGGCCCGAGACTTGATCAACAGGATGAAGACAAGAGCCTTTCATGTGCCAGGCATGATTCTGAGCAGTTTACATACAAAACTTTATCTCTCCCACCACAGCGTGTGGAGGTAGGTTGTGTCATTATTTCCATTTTGCAGATAGAAAATAGAGAAGCACAAAACGAAAAAGGTTCTGTAAGTTGCTCAATCAAGGTCACAAAGAGGTTCTGTAACTTGCTCAAGGTCACATGGCGAGTAGGCTATGAACTCAAACATGAGCTTCTTTCCTCTTCACAACAATCTTATTAGGTTGGTACTATGATCCCCGTTTTACAGATGAAAAAACGGAGGCACAGAGAGGTAGGGCAGCCTGCCATGAATCACACAGTGATGGACCGCAGGATGGGACAGGACTTGGTGGCTTAACCTGAGGCTGTCTGACCGCTCCTGCTGACTATGCTGCCTTTCTCTGATTCAGTTTCAAGGGCCTGCTGAGCTGTAGGACTGTGTGGGCAAGTGGCTTCCTGTCTCAAGGCTCAAAACTCCTCAGGGAAGGGGAGGCCAGTGCCCTCTAGGGGCTGTGGGCAGAGAGTTCAAAGAGAAGGAAGGAAAGAGATATTTGGATCGAACACACAGAGTGCTTTGGGAATGACCCCAGCAACCCTCACCATGTACCTACTTCGTGGATGAGGACACTGAGGCTCAAGACACTAGTTTACCTCCCCACAGTCCCCAAGATCGTCTCACTCCAGAGGCCCGGTAACCCTAGAGACACCCCCCCACACACAGGTGAGGGAAGTGAGGCCTGAGAGCATCAGGGACTTGTCCTAGGTCCAACGGCATCTCAGGGCCATGGCCTCAGAAGAACCCAGCCTCCACCCCTCTTCTCTCCCCAGCGTAGCGCCAGAACCCCGCGGTGGGGGTAGATCAGGGTCAAGAGAAGCTTTGCATTACTAAAGCCTCAAAAAGGCGAAAAGATTGAAAAACAACCCCCAGTACATCCCAAACCAAGGTCCAGTGAGTTTTTTTAGAGCATGGGCAAGCTATAAATAAAAATGCCTTTCTACCACCACTGACTATTCAAAGTGCTCTCTGCTCCAGTGAATCTTGGCCAACCCCTCACCAAAACCCATTTTTCCAACCTGTACACCGAGATCAAACCAAGAGGCAGCAAGCCCCTCTGCTCAGATGGGGCTGGGGAGTGCTCTGTTCTGCTCAGGAACCGAGGACCCCTTCGCCCGGCTGGATGCTCATGAGAAGCCCAGGCTTGGGCATAGGCAAACCTCTAAGAGGTGTCCCAAGGCATAGAGGGCAAAGAGCCTGGTGCAGCCCAAGAGGGTGGCATCAAAATGCAAGGGAGGCCCAATTTAGCTCAGTGTGAGGACTCAAATGGAAGACCAGACAGCCCAGGATGGAAGACCTGGCTACGTAGCAGTGGGTGAGTAGTGTGCCCCAAGACAAAAGCAACCCCGGACACCAATGGGAAAGCCCTCTGCTCCCATACGCACCTCAGCAGCCCCTCTTAGCTCTGAGACACCCCCATCTCACACCCACGTAAAGGGACTTGAGATGGCCACTCCCCCACCCCTCCAAGCTCCGTCTACAGCCCTCCTGGGGCTGGGTGGGGCAGAGGAAGCTTGCAGGCCCACGGGCCCCGCCCCCTCCCAGAGCCACAGGCAGGTTCTCTGTAGAGCGGAGCAGAGAGAGATTAATTCCCTGAAAGGGGGAAAAAATAGAAAAACACACACACACACCACACACCCTAATAACATGTAATAAGAGGTTGGAGACAAGGAACAATGCCCTGGTAATGTCACCCTGGCGGCAATCAATTTGGGTGTCACATGAAATAGGCATAATTATTCCGCCAGCCCTGTTGCTCGTCTCTAACCAGCTCCAGGGGCCCAGGTCCGGGAGGGGAGAGCGGCCCCAGAATCAATCCTTGGGGCACCAGGCTGGCGGAGGGAGCGGCTCCAAATCACCTCACCAGCACTGAGCTTCTCGGCCTCTGTGAGGACACAGGGCGCTTGAGGGCCCCCTGAGGGGAACTTGCTGCCGCCCAGGAGCCACCTTGCTCAGCCATCCCCCTCACTCTCTCCGTGGGCAAGAGCAATCAGGGAGGACTCCCCAAGGAGATGGGAATGAAGGAAGAACAAAGATACCTTTTTTCATCCAGATTTGGTTTCCAGCTCACCAACCTCTTATGAAGTACTCCCCAGTGCCTAACGCCAGGCCAGACCCCAGGGTGTGGAGAAAGGGTTTTCAGGGGGGACAATCACTCTCCCTCTGCCAAGCCAGGACTGCCCCTGCCCATCCTCGGGGTGAACACAGAACCCCCTGAGGTCCTATGCAGGACTTAAGCTCTCTTTGCTCCTCCTTCACCCCCCCCCGTTCCCTGGGGAGTCCTTCTGAGTGCCCTTACCCATCCCTGAGCCCAGAGCTTATAGAGACAGCAGCCCCACTAACTGGGGAACTCTGAGGGACAAAGGGGAAAATCGCTCCCTAAGCACCTGTTACACATTGGCTACAGACCATCTCGGCCCCCATTTTCTGAAAATGCACAGCAAGACCATAACGTAACACAGTTTTACTCTCAACCAATTGGTAAAAACCAAGATGGCTGACCACACCGAGCGCTGGCGAGGGTGGCGAGCACTGGGGACACTTTTCTCCAACTGCAGGGCATAAGTGGTCCAACTAATCTGGAAGACACGTCACCACATTTTCGAGGACAGCTGAATATGCCCATGCCTTAGGGCCCAGCAATTCCGCTCCCAACCGTGTGCTCCAGAGACACTCTGCGTGCTCAGGAGACTAGACAAGGCGGCTCCCGGCAGCATTGTTTGTGAGAACCAAAAGGGGAACGACCCACAGAGAAGAACGATTAATCCATGGTGGTAGATTCAAATGGCGGCACATTACACACCAGTGCAAACAAATGAACTACATCTACCATTATTTGCAACAATATAGACGAAGCTTAGGAATATGAAGTTGGTGGGGCCGGGGAAGCAAATTCCAGACGGCTGCATCCGGTTTCAGGCTCTTTTTCAAAGTTTGAAAGTAACCCAAACTGAACAATTCCTATATACTAAAATACATGGTTTTAAAAAGGCAAGGGAGGGGCGCCTGGGTGGCTCAGTGGGTTAAAGCCTCTGCTTTCGGCTCAGGTCATGATCCCAGGGTCCTGGGATTGAGCCCCACATCAGGCTCTCTGCTCAGCAGGGAGCCTGCTTCCTCCCCTCTTCTCTGCCTGCCTCTCTGCCTACTTGTGATCTCTGTCAAATAAATAAATAAATAAATATCTTTTTAATAAAATAAAATAAAGAGGCAAGGGAATGCTAACTAGGTAATTAGGAGAGTGGCTGCCTCAGAGAAAGAGACCAAGGAATCAAGTGAGGAAGCCCATGGAAGATGGACACCATTGTTAGAGCCCTAGTGTTCGGCTTAGGAAGTAGTGTTGTTGTATTTGTAACACTTTTATTGTCCCTAATGCTAAATACATTAATCAGTTACCAGGTCATGCCCAGATGAGCGAGCCCTGAGCCCCAGGGGTCAGGCGGAAGGCATTCTAGATCAAGCTTATCAGCTGGGGACTTGGGGCAAGTCATTCCACCTCTCTGGCTCTCTCCCTTTTCTCAGCTATAAACATCAAATCTCCATACCAGCTACAGGGAAAAGACTGAGAACACATCACCGATATAAATTATGAATAGCTAGCATTTCTTGAGAGCTTACTGTGTACTAAGCACTGTTCTAAATGCTTTGCATATATTAGCATACTTAATCATCCTGCTGGCCCTAGAGGTAAATACCCTTGCTAGCCTTACTTTATGGATAAGAAGACTGAGGCCTGGCAAGATTAAGAAATTCAGCAGAGTTGGAGCTGAGGTCTGAACCCAGGCATCTGGCTCCAGAGTCCACACTCAACAAGTTCACTATAAAGTGACATCAAATGAATCAAGTACACATGAGGAGGAGACTGTCATCAGCACGGCTCTCCTGGACCCACAGCACCCAAGGACATACATTCATTCATTCATTCACTCATTCATTCAATGCATAAACAAAGGTCAGTATCAAGAATGCCTCAGATGCATTTGGAAATGAACTTGCCTTACCATACTCTTTCTACAAAGAACCCTCCCAATTCTGGAATCCCCGGTTTTCTATGTGTCTGCAAAGTCTGCTACCACCTCAGGACCTACTCGTGTCTCTCTCTTTCTGGAGGACCTCTAGCGACCTCAACCTCCCCCAAATAAGTCCCACCCTTCTCTGAGTTCGGGTGGGCTACTAAGTGTACTGCCTGGGCGCCCTTGACGTCACCTAGCTCTGTCTAACCATACAGATGGAGGACTTCATGTCCCCTCCAAGCAGTCCTTGCCACCAGCCAATAGCTGCTCCCTGGTACCTCCCAGTGTCTTCCCTATCCTGAGGGCTAAGCAGGGGGGCTCAGTGGGTGGGTATATGACTGCCCAGGGTTGAACATTCAAGGCAATCCATGGGAGCCCCAAGAGGGCATAGTCCAGGGCAAAACAGACAGGAGATCCTGCGTCTGGAAGGCTCCATCTGTCCTCCGAGTGCCACATGGTGGACAGCAGGACCAAGAGACCCTGGCTAGCAGGCTAAGGCTCTGACTTTGAAATCACCATTGTCTGCTGCCTCCTCTCCCTCGCCTTTCACAAGCCCCACGGGACCAGCCGATACAGTGCCTCATTCCTCCATGGGACCCTGTTTAAATCACTATGGTGCCTCCCTTCTCCAAAGGAATGCACTCTTGGCCCCATTGTGATCCTCCAGCTGTTTGCTCCAATAGGCACCAGTAGACAGGACCAGATGAGCCATCCCTGCTACCTGTCTGGCTTTAGGCTGAACAAAGACCCACACACACGAGAGGATTTGGGGTCTTTTTCGTTTGTTTTTTTGGTTGTGTGTGTGTGTGTGTCTGAAATTCTGAGTTTTAGAGAACAGTAACTAGTAAAGGGCAATGTGGGTGCTCAGAGGCAAGGGAGGGAGCGCTGACCACTAGAATCAAAGAGGACTACCGCAAGGGGCAGAATAGTCTCTCTGCTTCCCTCCAGGCACACAGGGCCCTCTGCCCACAAGCCAAGATTCTTGGGTTTTGAACACACACCTATCCCCCAAAATCTGGCCCCTTGGAATGAGGACCTTCTCTAACTCCAGGCCCTGGGGGACATTGCAGCCTTGACCAAGCCCTATCTAAGGCCCATCTCAAAATTAAACTGGCAGGGGGACGGGACAGAGGCAGCAAGCACCGTCACAGGGGGCCTGTCCTCCCCTTTGCTAAGCACCCCTCCCATAGGGGCATCCGGGTGCTGCCAGGAGTCCCTACCTGGGTTCCAGGGAGTTCTTGGCCTCACCCCTCTGCCACGTTATCCTCTCCCTCCTGCCTCAGGCCGTGGGGAAAAAGCAGGCAAGCTGTCCCAGCAGACCAGGTCCCACACAAGGACAAAGGGTCTGGGAACTGGTGACCCTCTCTTCCCTCACCCATGCTCCTTGCTGGATGTGGGGAAGCCCCAGGCAGCAAAGCGGCAAAGCCTGGGGGCCCCAGGCTCACAGCTCCCCAGGCATGGGAGGCACCAGTGTAAGAGCTGTTGGCGGGGCTGAGCCCAGAGCCCTGAGCCAGGCTGGACATCGCACCCTCAGGCTGCCCAAGCCAAGCAGAGGAGGACTGAAGGTGGGCTGGGCTGGCCAGGAAGGGGCTCATCCAGATGGTACTGATCCCCATCTTAGGGCCTTCCTGCACTCCCAGGGCACCTCCCACATGCCCCTTCTCCCCCACCCTGAGACCAGGACCTCGGAGAACAAAGAGGATGCCTCCAGCATAACCAGAGCATAACCAGGGCTGCATGGGGCTGGGCTGGGACCCAGGGTAGGAACAGGGAGGGAAGAGCCCACCGGGCTTGGCCCCACCCCTCCCCAAACTGGAAGCCACCTGGAGGGACACGTCTGGGGGGGGGGGTGCTCAGCCACCTCACAGAGGGTGGGGAGGGAGAACAGGACGCTTCTTCTTCACCTCCCTTTTCTCAGCTGGTTCCCACCTCCCACCGGCTGCCTAAGAATGAAAAGTGGGGCAGGAGGAGGTGAGAAACCCAAGCTGAAGACAGACAAAGGGAGGCCCCTAAAAGGTTCCTGAGTCCTCCATAACCCCAACTCCCTCCTCTGCACTCTCCCCACTTCCCATTTCCCTTTTCCTCCGTCTTGCTGGGCCGGAGCAGGAAAGGGGCTGCTCCCTTTTAGGGGAGGGAGCTGCTGCCCAGGCTGGAGGCTGTGGAGAAAACTGGTCCCAAACCGGCATCCACCAGCTAGCTGGTGCCTGCTGCTGGCCAGGGCTGCCTGGGGGGGATCTGGGATCTGTGGAGAGGTGCAGCCACCCGCTGAGCCAGAGGCTTACCCTCCAGGATGAATAGTGCTCAGAACAGGAAGGGGCACGGGGAGGGGGGGCCAGCAAGACTGGGACCCTAGCAGGTGCTCCTCCACAGCTACCCGTCCCAGCTAGCCAACCTGGAATTTGGTGGGGTGGGAGGAACGGGGAAGAAAGAATCTTCATTTCTGAGGCTTGAGGAGGGTCAGATCTGCGCCCCCAAAGGGAAATCTGGGTGGCGCCGGGGTGCCCTGCAGCCCCAGGAGGGCGCAGCCGGGCCAACGGCGGCCCTCACGGGAGCTCGCCGCGGGGCTGCCCGCTCGGGGCTGGGTCTCGGCCGCCGGGCTCACCTGCATCTCGGGCGCACCGTCCGTCCGCTCAGCTCGGTCACCAATCGCATGTCTTCCCCGCCGGGCTTCAGCCCCTGCCCAGCCCCCTCCTCCGTCGCCTCCTCCCTGTTCGACACCTCCGCCCGGCAGTCCGCGCGCCCTCGCGGGGCTGTCTGTCCGTCTGTCTGCCCCACGCGGGTGGGAGCCGAACCGGGGCCGGGGCAAGGGTGCGGGAGTGGGAAGGCGGGAGGCCACGGCCCCGGCGGGCGGAGGGGCGGACGCACTTAGGACGCGCGACGCGGGCTCGGCGAGCCTGGTTCTGCGCCCCGGGCCGCCCTGGAGCCGCCGCCGCCGCCGCCGCCTCTGCCGCTGGGGCCGGGGTCGAGGCCGGGCGCGCTCCGCAGCGGGGCCGGGGCCAGGGCTGAGGCCGGCAGGCAGCGGCCCCGCATGCTGCTCGGAGCCCCGCGGCGGGAGAGGGGCCGGAGCGGCGCGGGTGGGGACTCCGCGCGCTCCCGGGGCCGGGGCCGGGACCCGCCGCCGCCGCTGCCGCCTGCGCTGTCGCCGGTCGCCCGCTCCAGCTCCCGCACCGGCTCCCGCCCGGGCTCCGCGCTCTGCCGCGGCGCGGGGAGGGAGCGCGAGGAGCGAGGAGCGAGGAGTGAGCCGGGGAGGGAGGAGGGACCGAGGGAGGGAGGGAGGGAGAGAGGGAGCGAGGAGCGGCGGGTGCCGGGCGGGGGAGGAGAAGGCGCGGCCGCAAAACCAAGGAGGGGGTAGGTGAGGCGGGGGGCTCGTTTTCTTCCAGCGGAGGGGGCGGAGAGCGAAGAGCGCCCCAACCACTGCCCTGCACCGATGGGGCAGTGAAACTGGCAGTGGGGGACGCAGGCGAGGGGCGCGCCAGGCTCACGCCGGAGCCGGCGCCGGGGAGCGCCAGCCCCGCACCGGCCGCGCCCCTCCGAGTCCCGGGCTCCGGGCGAATCCCGGGCCAGCTCGACCCAGGGGAGTCCGGGCTACGGTCCTCCCTGAGTGGGCACGCACCCTCTTGTGTGGCCACATGCGTGTGCACATGAATGTGTTCACACGTGTTAACGAGGGTCACTGCACACGGCCGTGTGGACGGACACACGCACGTGAACGGGCAAGGCTCCCCACCCAGCCAGGGTTGTTTGGAGGACGGCGTGGGAAGGGTAAGACCCGGAGCCTCTGTCCTGCCCCTCTTCTCCAAATGTACGCAAATCTCCGTAGGGCCCACGCCCTGGCGGTCTTGGGGACAGGCAGGTAAAGAGGGAAGCTGGGGTTGGGTGGGGGGATGTCGAGAGGAAGCCCCGCCAGCTCCACGGCTTTACCCTAAGCGGGGTCTTGCCCCGCCCTTTGCAGTCCAGGTCCCCGCCCAACCCGGCTTCCCGTCCACCAGAGGGCAGCAGGCCGTTACGGCCGGCTCTGGCCGCGGGCACGGCACCCACACACCAGCAGAGGGCAGTGCAGAGCCTCAGTCTGGGCATCGCTGTCCCTCACTTAGATACCAGGGATCCAGAGGATCCTGGGTTAGAGCCACGCACTTAGATGGGTCTAGAGAAAGCGATCTCTCTGATCCTCCTTAATCAGCCGATGCAGTGGATCCACTGGCCCGGGTGTCTTAGGGTGCAGAATGGACTACCGCCCTTACCATCTCATCTCCTTCTATGTCCCTTCATCTCCTGTAAGCCAGATGCCCTTTAACACTAAGTTAGTATGATTAGAACAAGCATCAGTGCTGACACCACCTGGCACGTCCAACCCTTCCCGACTATTGAGAGCGCATCCCATTAGCACATTAGCCCCCTGCCACCGGGAGCCCACAGGCGTAGGGGTTCTGGCAGGCAAAGAAGGAAGCTGAGGCTGGGGAAGAGGAGACTAGCCCAAGGCCCCTCGGTCTCGGAGACAAACCCCGGGATCCTGCTCCCACCCCCGACCCCCCCCCCAACTGCCCAAAAGAGCCTGCCTGACATTCATTGCAGATACCTGCCTGGCATGGTGGGGCCACCAGTCTCCCCAGACCCCCAACACCATCTCCCATCTCCACTGTTCAGTCTCACACACACAGCCCAAAGAGTTGCACAGACCCTCTGCTCCAGCGAAACAGATTCTGGGTACTTCTCTGTCTCGCTGCCACACCACTGGTCTGGACAGTCCTGCCTGGAAAACCGTCCCCTGTGTCCATCCTTATCCTAGGCCTAGCTGGAGCCCCTCCCAGCAGGTGCGGATGCTGTTGCTGTGCACTCTACCTTCATCCTCCAACAAACTTCTGAGGAGGCGCTGTTGTTCTCCCGTGACGGAGAGAAGGAACCCGAGACTCAGAGAGATTACATGGCTTGCCCGTGGTCACACAGCACCTAAAGCCTGGAATGGGAATTTGAATCGGCTTCCAGGGCTGAGTAAACCAGTAGGGGGCAGGCTTGGCAGAGGGACTTACAGGTGGGCGGGGAAGAGGGGAGGCGGCACAGGTGTCTTAGTCCCTTTCAAGAGCCCAGCGCAGGCGGTTCCCTGGTCCCTCAACTCTCTGCTGCCTGGACCCCCTTCCCAGACTCCCCAGCTCCCCCACCCCGGCTGCTGGTGAGTTACCCGTGAGCTCCCGCCCTCCCGCGCCGCCTCCTCCCACCAGCCCGACAGGAATAGACGCTCTCCAGCTCCTGCGTAAAGGCTCCGCCAGGCGCCCGGCGGGCGCGCAGACCCGCTGGGGGGCGGGGGCGGGGGCGGGGGCTATTCCTGGTGCGGCGACTGACGCAGGCACCGCGCGGCCACGGCATCTCCGCCCCCGACTCACCTGCTCCCAGCCTCAGTGATCTCGAAGGAGAAATGGGGGAGAGCCCACTGCCAAACCCCAGATGCTGCTTAAGGAAGTCCGTGGCGCCTTCTGGGGCCCACAATTATCTCTCCGCGCCTTGAGGCAGCAGGGATGACCAAAGAGCCCTGTCTGGGAGGAACTGCCCCGCAGTCTTATTTCTCCATTATACAGTATCCAGGCCGTTCCTCCTTGCCTGTCTCTCCAGAAGAAATGACTCCCTTATCTTACTTCACCAATGGAAACAATGGGGTTGGGGAGGAGTTGGGGGAAGAAGTTGGAGAAAAGGCCTTTTTGAGGGTCCAGCCTGGACCTGGTGAGAGTGTTGGCCCTGTTATTCCAAGACCCCATAAAAGGGTGAGGAGGCCTGTCACTGCGTCCTCCCCAGTCAGATGTCTCTGCATAAGCTATGAAACGGGCATCTCTCAATCCAGCTGGTGGGGTGGGCCCCACCAGAGGCCTCTCAGGGATCCCAGAGCCATGGAGAATGTGAAACCTTGGAGGGGCCTGGCCCAAGGCTTAAATGACACAACCAGGGGGTTGTACACTTGAGCTACAGCTGAAGAATGTTCACCCACACTTTCAAGCCTCAATCCTTGCTGGTCCCCCTGCCTGGTGTCCCCTCTGCCCGGTTTCCAAGGGTGCTTCAAGAGCAAACTAAGGCCATTCTCTTCTATTCCTGTCTCCCCTCCCCATACTAAAATGGCCTTAGAAGCAAGCCCCCAGTCTCCTCTCTCTCTGTCCTCAGACTAGGAGCTCCCAAGAGCAGGCCTCAACCCACCTGTCTCACTGGAGGGCACATAGCAGATCCTGGCTTCAGACTGAAAACTTAGCAAGTCCCAATAAAGCAGGAGCTGATGGCCAGAAGCAGCAGCCAGCCTGCAGTGGCCTGAGTGAGAACAGCAAAGCAGAGAGGCTGGCACTCTCCTACTGCACAGATGAAAAACTGAGGCTCTGGGGAGAGCTGGTATCTTGTCCAAGTTCACTGTGTAAGAAGCAGAGCTGGACTTTGAAGCTCAGGGTGCGTCTGATGTCCCAGCCCAAGCCCTGCGCTCCCCCCAACTCTGGGCGGCTGCGGGTGCAGGAAGAGGGGCCAGGCCCCCCGGGGCCCAGGAAGGAATGGGTGGCACACGCAGGGCTACCCATGTTCCTGCTCTGTGCCTGCTTCCAGCCCAGGAGCCCACAGGGTTTTACGATGATGATTATTTCTGAAGCCACTTGAAATTAATGACAGCTCTAAAATGGCTGGGACATTGGAGTCATGGCTGAGACCTCTAATTAGCAAGAAAAACGGAGACCAGGGGCTGGGAGGTGGGGGGGGGGGCTGGGCAGGCCACATGGGGCATGGAGCAGGGGTGGGGAGCAGGTTGGAGCCAGGATCCAGCAGGAGGTCCCTGTGGAGCTAGTGGACCCCATGTTCCAACTGATACTGCAAATTTGATTCTGAGTGCTCTGAATAACTTGCTGTGTGACATTGAGGGGCCGCTGCCCCTCCCTGGGGAAATTGCCCCAGCCAGGCAATAAAGGCTTGGTTGGGATGGGGAGTGCACCCCCACCTAGATAGCCAAGAGGGGGCTCCTTCAAGGCTTCTGGGTTCCTAGGAGGCTGAAGCCTGGGAGCTGGGGGCATTGCAGCCTCCAGGAGCGGCAGAAGCCCTGTACTCATCTCTGGCTACAGCAGCCCTCTGTGCTGGGGCTGCTGAGGCTGTGGGTATAATGAAGTCGGAAAGACTCTGGCTGGAGTGAAGTGGATCAGCACGTGGCAGAAAATCCATAGGTCAGGGCCCTGCACTGGTGCAGCTGTGGAGGGGGGCAGGAGATGGGGGGCTTCTGAAGGGGCTGGCAGAGAAGTCCCTGTAGGAGGTGGGCCTGGAGCTGTGGCCAGGGTTAGAACCTTCTTACCCCCTCGGAAGCCCCTCCTCGAGCCAGAAGGGACTTGGGGATGCCAGGGTACCAGTAAGGCTTGTTAAAGAGGGTCGGGCTCAGAAACCTGTAAGGGAAAAGACACTCATCCACATGCACCCCGGCTCCTGGCCTCCACATCCTGCATGGGGCAGACTGCCCAGGGAAGGACACCAGGGCTCAGCTCAAAGGAACCCTGCACATAGCACATGTGGAGATATGCTGATCAACATGGAGGGACACCACTGTGGCCAAAGCTGAGGCCAAGACTCCAAGGGCAGAAGAGCAGAAAGCCACCACCACTTCCTTGGGGTGTCCTCTTACCTGGCAACCCCCAGTTCAGGCATGTCTTGTCACTGACAGCTTTCTCAGACTCTCAATCCATTTTCTCCCACCCTTCCCCTCTTCCCTTTCAATTCAGGGCTCTGTGTGGCCCCCTCTTTCCAGAAGCCTACTCTGAGCACCTCAGTCTCCTACTCTGTATCCTTGGTTACCTCTCTGGGCCTCAGTGTCCTCCTTTGGAAGATGGAATATAAGTAGAACCTGTTTCATGGGGGATGATGTGAGGATCTCATGACTTTAAAAAAAAAAATACACACACATACACACACACACACACACATACATATATCTCCAATACTCGATGCTGGGCCTGGCACACGATAGGTGCTTGATAAATGCAGGCACACAGTAGGTGCTTGATAAGTGGTTATTATACTGTTATGTTTGTTCTCTGTTCCCTGCCCCCCCACCCAGCCCTTCCTCTGTAAAGACAGGGGTTGACTCTAAGGTTCCTTTCAGTGTTCCCAATAGGAGAAGCCTCGACTAAGTTCTTCAAGAATCAGGAACACGCTGAAGGCAAGGATTGATCTTGTGTCTCCTCTGGTTTCTGCAGAGCCCACAGCCCTGATTCCAGAGCGGCTGGTGTGTACAAATTAAACTCAACTGAAATTCACTAATCAGGAAGGACCAGTAGGTTTCCCCCGGAGGAGGGAGGCCCAGGCCATGGGGACAGGGACACTCAAGTCCTCAACTCTCACTTCCCCTTATCTTGGGGCCTTGGTCACCCACGCCTCCACTGGAAACGTTCCAGCATCCGTGACATTCCCTTAACTAGCAGCAACGTAGGCAGCAGCCTCCACTACTTGGAATCACACTGAGAACTGGGGGGAACCAAAAGGCTCCTGGAGGACCCAGGGCAGGAGCCCTTACTCAGCCCGGCCACACAGTCCTGCTGGGTTGGGTAACTGGTTCCTGCATCCATAAGAGATGAGAGGCAGGGAATCTGTCTGGGGCCTGTAAAGGGGCTTGTCAGCCCTGCCCACCCCAAAGTCCCTCCTGACATTCCTGACCTTGCAGTTAATATCTAAGAAGTGTGCACTCCACTAAAAACGACCCTCTGAAACCACAAAAACATCCAAATGATTAAACTGAGAGCAAAAACAAAGAAGCAAATATAAAAGGCAATTTGTAAAAAGGGACCACTCCCTGGCTCTTTGGGAATCTGGGCTCCAGGCTTGGCAGAGCAGCTTCTCCTGAGAGCCTGGGCTCGGCTGTCCCCACGGATCATGTCAGGGGGCACTTGAGCTAATGTGTGCAAACAGGCAGCACTATTAGCAAATCCATTCATTAAGCGCTTGTCTTGAGTTCCGTTGTGCAGCAGTCTTGTTTATTAACTTAAGTCGGAACCTGTTATTAAGTCAAAGGCAGCGTGTGGAAGCTCGGAAGGTGTCTAGCCTTATTGCTGAGCAGTCCTGAGTTCCAGTTCTGGCTCTATCTCTAAGCGCTGTGTGACCCCGACAAAGTCTCTGAGCCTTAGTTGCCCTGGGATAGGCAGCTCCCGAAGATGACTCCCAATGGGTCCCTACTTTCTGGCATCTAACCCACTGCATGCAATCCCCTCCCCTTGAGCGTGGGCCAGACTAATAGAATCACTTCTAACAGAGAGAATCCGATAGGCTATCAGAGGTGAGCTTTCATCTTGGGGACTCTCTCTCCATCACTTGCTTGTTCACTATAACTCAGAGCAGATGCAGTATTATTATTAGCCGCCCTGTTGAGAAGCCCACATGGAAGGGAACTGATGTCTAACCAGCACCCCGTGAGGCCCTGACACCTGCCAATACCCACAGGAGCAAACGTGGACCCAGACCCTGCCCAATCCAAGCCTTGAGATGCCTGAGGCTCTGGCTAACGCCTGACGGTAACCTCGTGAGAGACCTGGAACCAGACGCCTCCCGCTAAGCCTCACATACAGAACCTGTAAGATAACACAAATTTGTCTTTTCAAGTCACTAAGTTTCAGGGTGATTTGTTATGCAGCCATAACTAACTCATACATACTCCATCTGTGAGATGGGCAAAAAATGTCTTTCTCCCAACGTGGCTGAGATAACGCAGGCCAGGTGCCTGCTGCTGGTCAGGGTGAGAAATGGCATAGCAACTTGGCAGGAAAACATCTGTTCTAGTGAGGAACCGGAGACACCTTGCATGCCCATCACTAGAACGATGTATAAACACAGAGCACATGATCACACAGCCCTGAAGAGGGACACGCTGGAGCTCCATGCATCAGCTGGGTGATCCCACAAACACAAGGTCAAGGGAGAAAAAAGAACCAAAACTACATATAAGATGGTACCACCAATATAAGTCTAAAAGCAAGCCCTGAACCTTATAAATTGTGCACGGATACCTACATATACAGACAAAGTCTAAAAACATGCATAAGAATAACCAGTACCGATTCCAGGGGAGTGCTCCTGCTGGACAGAGTGAAAAGGGAAGAATTAGAGGCAGGCCTACCCTGAACCCCACACTCTGAGGGGCTCACTGTGAGTAGGCTCCACAGTTCTAAACAACACATTTTGTCCTCTCAACAATCCCATGGGTCTATTCTATTATTCTCTCTTCTTATAGAGGAGGACTTTGAGGCACAGGGTTTCCAGGGAGAACTTCCTGGACCTTCAAGTCCAGTGGCAGGCCAAGGCTAGGTACCTTACTCTGCCACGCTCTCGGGGGAGGCCACAATACCTCCCCGATCTCAGTCTATTCTTCGGTAGCACAGGAGGGACTGGCCCTCTTCCCCCTTCCTAGGTGTGGTTTGAGATGCTGGGAGTCTTGATTCATCCTTCTGGAATATTTGTAGAGCTCCCATGAGCCAACCTCAGGCCATACAAGGAGGCGTGGACAAGAGAAGGTGTGACTAAGAGGATTCAATTCAACACAATTCTGTTCAATTCATTGACTCATTTCCCAGACAGACGATGGTTGAGGTTAAGAGTATTGTTTGGGCACCTATGACACATTTGGCTTTGCATTCAGTGCTTTTATAAACCATGTCATGTAAGCCTCAACCCCACCCAGCAAAGTAGGGACCGTTGTCATCTCCAGGCGCCCCCTTCCACGATCGATACGGCCAATGAAGAAACGACCAGCAGCCTCCCCAGGTCACACAGCAGAGCTGAGATTATCATAACTGGCCCTCCCTCCATTCTGACCTGCCCTCTGTCTGGTGCTGGGGGCACAGACGGAGGGTCCAGGCTTTGCTGTCCTTTGGGGATTCCAACCCAGCCAAGAAGAATTTGGAGGAGTTTTGGAGAGAAGGAGGTGTTGGTGGGAGCAACCAAGACGGGTTTCCTGGAGGGGAAGGGGCAGGTGTTTCAGTGGGCTCACTGGTGGCGAGGGAGGTGGGAGATCCATCCATCCATCCGTCCATCTACCCATCCATTCATTCCTTCACTCAACAAATATTCGATACAGCTTTCTCTGGGCCCCAAAGAGCCCACAGTCTAGTGTGCAAGACTTAATGGACTGCGATGCACAGGGACGAGGAGAACGTGGGAAGACTCATGCACAGGAGTCAGGATGGATCTCTGGGAGGTGGAAATCCAGAGGCTAAGTAGGAGTCAACCAATGGAGTGTGGGAGGTGGTGTCTGAGCAGAGAGAACAGCAGGTACAGAGGCCTGAGCCCTGGATGGTGAGGACAGACAGCTGGACCCCTGCACCGGCTCAGCCCTATAGGGCAGGCTGGGCCCTGCTCCAGAGGGACTAAGAGCAGGAGAGTTCGAACCATCACGGTGCATGTAATTATGTGCAAAAATGAAGGCTAGCTCCTTAATAATTGATGGTGGGAGAGAGCAAACATCGGCAGAGGCACCCGGCTGCATCACCCTGTCCCGTCTGGCTGGGACCCAGGGCGGCCGCCTGGCCACTAATATGCCCATAAATTATTGAAGTTATAAAAAAGGAAGCAGGTGTCATGTCGCACCCATAAACAGCTTGTTAGCTAAGACTAACAAAGGGGTGGCTGGCCGCCAGGCAGGGGCTCCCTAGCACCCCGCCTGTTTGCAGAGGAATATTGATGAGGGTAGGGTAGACAGGGCCTGAGAGGCTGGCTGGCCCCGCTCCCCACCCCCTCCCTCCTCCAGACCCCCCTGGGGAGTCAGGCGGTACCGAGGAGGTCCACAGATGGAAAGAGCAGAACCAGACCCTTGAGCTCTCCCTCACTGTGGTGTGCATGCAGGCGCCAGATAAACCCGCATGGAGGGCATTACAGGAGCCCGAAGATCTCTGGGGCGTGCCCGGCCTGATGTACTGAGGTCAGTGCTGTGGAGAACTGGGGGCTGGACCCAGAGACACATGGTGCACATCCCAGGGAAGTCACTTGCTGCTTGTGACCTTGAGCAAGTCACCAACCCTCTCTGAGCTGCTCTCTGTTCAGGCCACCTGGGGATAGTCATGCCTATCTGGGAGATTAGGAGGGTCCCGGGAGTTTGTGGTGTGATATTCCTGGTGCATAGGGCACTCCCCCATCCCCCCAATCTCACAGAAGATCCTAATTAGATCAGGCTTAATGAGGCTTCCTTCTGTTAGGCTCTCTTTCCGCTCCATTAAGGCTGGCGTCCAGGATGTTAGTAGAAAGGGGAGAAAGCTGAGGACGGGGAAGGTGTCCAGCCGCCAGGGCTTGGTCCACCCCAGGCTCCACCAAACACAGGGTGTCCCCACCTGCCAGGGAGCAGAGGAGGAAGACAGAGGTAGGGCTGCCAACAGAGAGAGGCCTCACCAGGCATGGGGAGGGAAAGACAGGGTGGAGGGAAACACTGGCATTTGGGGTCCTTGGTGATGAAGAGCTTGGCACCCCACTGTCTCTCAGGCTGAGGATCTTCAGTCTCTGGGATACTTCCTTCAGGGACGTGGAACCAGGCTGCCCGATTTGGGCACTTGGACGCCCCTGGTGTGCTCAGCTCTGCCGAAGGCCACACAGGGCAAAGGGGAGGCAGTCCAGGCCTCAGAAGGCACCCCTTTCCCTAAACAGGCAGCCAGCTCACCCACAACCTGCTGGAGGCTACACAGGGAGCAGGGCTGGGCACGTCACCCAGGTTTGGGTGGCCAACAGGCTCCTCTCTCCAGTCCTGAAATAGCCCCCACCAGTACCTAAGTTCTGGAAGTGGTTTTCTTCTCCCAGAGGAAAGATGGAAATCCTGGAAGTTCTTAAGCACTGCGCTTTGGGCTGGGCCTCTCCTCTGGGGGTTCTCTCTGCACCCCTTATCTTCTCTTAGGCAGCCTCAGTCTGTCCCACAGCAGCCTGTTCTGCACATGGACGGAGAGGCCACACAGGTCACTGCTGGAGCCCAGAGCCTCAGCCTCCTGCTTCTCCCCACAGCAGCTGGACTCCGTCCCAGGAGGAGGCGCGGAGATTCTCACGCTGCGTGCTCGGTGTCATGTTGTGACAACTGGGACAAGTACTCTGACAGCCACCTTGGTATGGCATTTCCAGGAGCTCTCTTCCTGCCCAAGAGTTCCCAGTCCTTGGCACCTGCCTGCCCATCACCTGCCCAGCGGGGTAGGGGGTAGCTGGGGCGGGTGCCTGCCGTGGTAGGCAGATGGCCTGGGCAGTGAGGGATGGAGCCGTCTCAGAGAGCTATTCTTGGGAATGGGTGCTCACTCGGAGCCCTAAGGATACCTCCCTCCTCTGAGAGGGGACACCACTTGGCCAGGATTACATAGGTTATATGGGGGCAGCTGGAACATGTCTGTCAGGTTTCCGGTTTCCAAGACTACACCAAACTGAATGGCTGCAGGGTACAGGGTCGGGGGAGCATGCAGAAGGTGCAGGGACAAGACTACTGGTTGCTACAAAGACCCGAGCAGGAGACCGGGTTTTGGGGATGGACTGGTCAGGTCAGGCCATGGCCCCTCATGGCCTCCAAAATTCAGCATCAGCCCCTCTCTGACCCCTTGAGGGTCTATCCCTTCCTGTCTCTGTCTCTCCTTCTATCTCTTTGACTTAACTTTCCTTCACTCAGAGGGTCAGGGAGATAAGGCAAGCTAGACCCCTGGACTAGGTAACAAGTGGCCCTGACCAGGCCCTCTGGATGGTGCTGGAAGCTGAGAAGGAATGGGGAGCAGGAAGGCTGCCTGCCCTGGATCCGGTGGGAGAACAGGGCTTTCTAGGGGGTTCAGGGAAGAACCATAATTCTGGGCGTAGGACAACCTCAAAGGCAGGAAGGGCCCTCTGTCCCCCCTTAATTGGGTCACATCTTAGTAAGGGCTGCCGGAACTCTCGGCAGTGGTCAGGTTACATAGAGGGGTGAGAGGCTCATGGAGGCATGTGGAAGGGGGGTACACAAAGAGGAAAGCCCAGGAGCCTCGGGTCCCTGGGGCTTCTTTGGGGCCTCCTCTGGCTGTGTGGCCTGCATTGTCTTTCCTGCTGTTCTTGGACATGCCACCCTGCCCGTCACAGCACAAGGGGCAGGGAGGGCAAGTCCTGAAGGTGGCTCCCTCAAGTTCCATGGTCTAAGGTTTGTACCCCGTGAGGAGCCACAGCGCTGGCCCTGAGGCAGCAGATCAAGGGAAAATCTCAGGCAGAGACTTAGGGGACAGTGTCCTTCCTGAGAGCTTGGTGCCACCCCCAGGCAAGACACCAAGGTTTTGGCCCTCCCACTTCTTCTCCCTCTAGATTGGGGCTGGGGGGGGGGGATATCTGCAAACAGGGAAAGGAGTGAGTGTGATACGTGGGAGAATCTTCTGGAATATGGACTCCTCTGGTTAGGGCACTTGGGCAAGCCCCTTCACCTGCTCCAAAGGGTGGTGAGGATTACTGAGCTAATCCTTTCAGAGCCCTGGGAATTGGGCCCTGCATACACTTAGCCCTTTAGAGGACAA
This sequence comes from Mustela erminea, assembly GCF_009829155.1. Taxonomy (NCBI): domain Eukaryota; kingdom Metazoa; phylum Chordata; class Mammalia; order Carnivora; family Mustelidae; genus Mustela; species Mustela erminea. The sequence continues at coordinate 30,147,869 of NC_045618.1, forward strand.
GCCGTTGTGATCATGAGTTTAGTAGGTACAGTGGTGTCTGCTTTGTGTGTGTGTCCAATTTTTGTGGTTGTTGTCGAAATATCACTGTGTTGTGCTAGACATCTGTGCTGTGTGCCTCCCGGTTAAACATGACGTGCTGGGGTTCGGTGGCCTGAGTGGGACTCTTCAGTATCTCCCTCTCTTCTCCAAGGCCCATCAGTGCAGACGGAAGACCCAAGGCCTCAGGGCTTCCCAGCTGCCCTGGAGCAGCAACTGGGGTTTGTATATGGGCAGTGCCCTCCCTATCTATCCCTTTTCTGCCCATGCTGTCCTAGAAGCCCAGGAGGCCAGGTTGTTGGGGGGGTACCCTAGTTCCTGGGGTCCCCGGGGCAGGCCTCAGTATCTGTCCGCTCCTTCAGGGCCCACCTGTTTGGGGCATTTCTGTTTCCCAGGAAATGAGGTTGACATGAGTAGAAGTGTGAATGACAGCAGGAGGGCAAGAGAGAAGCTGGCCCATGCACCCTGAGAGGCCAGGAAATGGGCTCCGGAGCAGGGCTGAGCCAAGAGCAGGCTGAGCCCTGGATAGCTTCTCACTGGCCATTCTTGTGGCCGGTGGACACAGCAGTGGCTCCCTCAGTCCCTCCAGCAACCTACGCAGAAGGAGCTGCTCTGCCCATCTCACAGATGACAAAACAGAGGCTTGGAAAGGTGAGGTGACTCACCCTACTGAAGCCAGAACCAGCAGCCAGGTCTGACCTTGGTGGCAGTTCTAGAGATTGTGGGTCAGATGTGCCGTGGGGTGAGTGACGGGAGGCTAGGGCTGGCAGCCTGAGGTGGAAAGATCTGGAAGGCAGACAATGGGAGAGCCCCCACACTCTCAAACTGCAACATAGACATTCAGGCAGTGTGTTCACACCACCTGCTGGGGCGCGAAAACCAGCCATAAACACCTGCAGTGTCCTCGTGGCTCATCAGTGGGGACAGAGGCCAGTGTGCCTTCAGGAAATTTCCCTGTGACTCAGACTCATTGACCTCCCTGCGCATACCCAGACACTCCTCCCCACCGCACACACCCCTGGAACTCACTTGTCCGGGAGCCACAAAGACAGCGGGGTGGAGAAAACCACCCACCCACTCCCCAAATCAGGGGGCTGAGGGGTCTGGAAGGAAGGAGCCTGGCCAGCCAGCTTGCAGAGACTTCCCATGTCACAGCCCAGGAAGCTGGGGCCAGAGAGTGTCCCCGGGGCATACAATGGGGTGGGCAGGTTGGGATGGAATGGAGGGCTGGCTCCTTCTCACCACCTCATTTTTTGTCACCAGCCCATCTCTCTCCACCCGTGAACTAGGCAGGAATATCTTCACATTCAGTGAGCGTGTTGGAGGTTGGGGGAAGGGAGGCATGCTTCTGCACCTAGCCTGGCTAAAGAGAAATACCCATAACGTCTGAAGTGTGGGAAGCACCGTGAGCAAATCCAGGCCCACCGCGCTGGCCTTCCCCTCCCCAGGCAGTCTGGCCCCCCGCGCTCCCCAGGCTGCCGCCTCGGTGAGCCCACAGAAGCACGCCGGCCCTCACTTTGTGCCCGTGCGTGTCTTACTGGTCCCACGGGAAAGCTGGCTCCGGACCTACTTTAGAAAGGCTGGTGGCCCTTCCTTCAGCTGAAGATTAGCCCTGGGAACTGAAGAATAAAGCGAAGCCGAGTGAAACGCCTTGCTGACATTTCTCCCCTTGCCGTGGAGACTACTACAGCCTTACTCAGGTGCGGAAGAAGAGAGAGCCCCAGAAAGGAAGTTTCCAAAAAACCCCTACTGAGACCTCTACGGCCTAGGGGAGCCAGTGAAGGAGTGAGAGCATGAGCAGGCCTCTGTTTCCGCATCTGTAAAGTGGGACAGCACCACCCAGCCAGCCAGCTTCAAGCAAGCACAACAACATGAGAGGGTGGTGAAGGGTCTTTGGCAAGAGGCTGCTGGGGGTGTGACAGGGAGGACCCTCAGCTGCAGAGGGGCAGACACACCTATGGCCCCCACAGTCAGTAAAGGCACCGACTGGTCCTGCATGGCTCTAGCTGCTTGTCAGGGAAGTGTCAGCGGCCCTGAAGGGGCTTCACCCAAACACCCAGCCCCCACCCCAGCCCACCCTACACCAGCTTGCAGGAGGACCCCGGGTGAAACAGAGGGGCCACCCACCCTGGGCACACATGGTGCCACACTCTGGTTCTGTCCCCAGTGCCCTGCTGTCATGGCAACCAAGAGAGCAGAATCGGGGGTGTGGACGGGGCTTGAGGAGGGGGGTGAGAGGAATGGGCTGTGGCTCACGATTCCTCAAGAGGGCTAAGCTTTCCTTCCCTCCTCTGAGCCCCCAGATCTGTGTGTGGCTGGAGCAGGGCAGGAACCACCCACAGGAGAGCCAGTCCAGAGGCCAGCCAGCCCTCTCTCCTGGGAGCGGATGTGACAGAACAGAAACCTGTGCTCGGGGCAGGATTCAAGGGCCTGTCCCTGGCGTGGACATCTCTCTGTGCTGAGCCTGCCGTGATTGCTCTCCCATCTCCTACCACCAGCCTGAAGTTCCCGCAGGAAAGATTTCCCCCACTGGGCCTCTGAGACAGCCCTGTCCCCAGAAGCCCCCCAAGATGGGACAGGGACTTTGACAGCCTTAAGCGCCTGGCCTAGGATTAGCTGATGGGCCATGGAGGGTGTGTTCCTCTAAACGTGGCCCCCATGGGAGCCATAGACCCTGGGGAAAAATAAAAATGCCTGACACTTCCTAAGCATTACTCAGGGCCCTCCCATACTCTAGACATGAACTTGTTCCATACTCCCAATAGCTAAACGAAGAAAGCACTGTTAGCATTCCACCTTACAGGTGAAAGAACAGAGGCCCAGAGAGGCACAGAGACTCACCCAAGGTCACAGAGAAGTCAGTGGCAAAACTGGGACTGGCCCTCTGGGTACATTCTAGCTGAAGAGTGTGGAGGTGCAGGGAGGGCGCCCGGCTGGTTGGGTGTAGGATAAGGGACTTAGGACTTATGTAGTCTAACTGCCTATTTTATAGATGTTGGTTCTGAAGCCAGGGGACACTTTCCCTGGTGGCCTCCCTGGTGGGAGTCTAGGGACAGGCGAATGGCCTGCTGAGAACCTAAGGTCCCCAAAATCTCTCAGACCAGGCACTGCAATGGTCCCCAGGCTGTCTTGTCCCTGGCAGAAGGCAGTAGAAAGCCAGAGCTGAAAGGGATCCGGTCCATCTGCCAGAGCACAGGCCAGTGAGGAGGCAGACCCAGCTTATAAGAGGGTCTGAACAAGGTGGGTAGGCATCAGAGCAGGAAGGGAGGAGAGATGAACCCTGGGGGGGTGGGAATCCCAGGGCTCTCCTTAGAGCAGGCAGTTTTATAGGACTGGTAAAGTCCTGACATGCAGAGAGGGAACAGACTTTCTAGGAGAAAGGAACAGAAGGTACAAGGTGCAGAGGCTGGACAGAGTGGGGTCCGTACAAGGCCCACAAAGAGGCCACAGTTGTCCAGCGTGGGGTCAGCGTCAGTATATGCCAGAGGCCGAGCGGGAGCCTGGAAATTCCTCTCCAAGGCCTCCCTCCCAGCACTGAGGCCAGCGTTTAACCCACTGCTGAGATGCCTTCTATAAGGCCCAGGGGCCTGGGATTGGGCCAGGAAGACTCACAAATGCACCCAATGGTAACTCTCACAGATGGCTTCTTTCGTCAGCCCTGCCTTTGAACCCGGGTTCGGGTGTGCAGCTCAGAGCAGGTGCTGGGTCAAGGGCAGATGAGCTAGGTGTTGTAAGCCCAGCACGGGGCTGGTAAAATCTGGGGGTCCTCTGTGCTGCCACACCCCATGTCTGTCTTTTCTCCGTCTGCTTCGCCCTTCCCTCCCCGTGCCCCGCCCTTCTTTCCTTGTGTTTTCCTATCATTGTTCCTTGGTTTTATTTTCAGCCTTCAGCACTTTTCTTGAAAAGGAACAGCTGGGCTGCTGGAGTCACACAGGAAATATTTTTTTGACTACTTTGCAGATTCCCCTTCTTTATGAAAACTGACACCACCATTGCTAACTGATGGACAGACAGGGAGCAATTTATTTCCTTGCTTCCTTCTTCCCTCCCTCTCTGTCCTAGGATATCTAGGAAACACAGGGCCGATGGACAGCAGATGGGGGAGGGGATGGGAAGCTGGGAGGACTTTGGTATCAGGTGGCAGCTGGGGCTCCCAGTAGCACCATTAACCCCACTTTACAGATGATGAGACTGAGCCCCAAGATCACCCGGATACAATAATAATTGCAATATTAACGCTAGCCATAAAACTAGCACGTAAGGACCACTTGCTCTGTGCCAGGCACCGTGCTGGACACTTCATGTGCAATGAACCTTCTGAAGCAGACATATCACCGGCCCTGTTGTATAGAGGGGAAAACTGAGGCTCACAGAAGGGCAGTCACTAGCGCCAGGCCACACATTTGGGCCAAGAGAGCCGGAATACCAGCCAGGCAACCACAGATGTGGCCATTCTGCCAGACGTACCCCTCCCCCCCAACTCTAGCTGGCTGGAAAGTGGGAGAACCAAGACTTGAACCCATGTTTAAGCTATTCTCATTCTAAGGCTGGGTTCTCCATCCATGTTGATCGCTATTGCAGAGAGAACATTAAATGGCAATTCTAATCACAGGATGACCCGGCCTGATCCTGACCCTGACCTTGATTTCTGAGGCCAAGGGATACAGAGCTCCTGGCCCCTGGGGCTTTGCTGTCAAGTGACAATCACAGGGAGGACAATTTGATGTGTCTCTGGCGCGTAAGCATGGGCACAGCATGTGCACGGATGTGACAGAAGACCTGAGGCTCTCGGCGACTGCCACAGAGGACAGAAGTGAGGGGGAAGAGGAGGAAGTGAGATTTCAGGATAATCTTAAAAGTGAAAAAAAATTATTACGTGTCAAAAGGAGTCGGGAGGCTTAAATGGCTCCCAGGTGGGACACAGAATAAAACAGGCTTCGCTGTTATTTTCCGATGGTCTCCATGCAGGGAAACCGGTGAGGGTCGCCATAGCAACCCTGGGCATCCTGCAGGGGGTGGCCAGCCCTGCAGCTCTGTCTGGGTGGAGCTGGGCCAGCCAGCGCCTCAGGCCCCACAGGGTCTTGTCCTGGGCCACCAGCTCTTCCTGCCCTAGAAGTCACTACGATGGGGAGAGGACAGACTGGAGTTGCCTGGCAGTGGGGCAGGCCAGGTGGGGGGCCTGGCAACTGCATCTGAACAGGAGACGTCTCAGGGCGGGGATGGGGTGAGGGGAAGGGCTGGGGTTTGTCAGAAGTAGTAAGTGAGTCCTGCAGGGTGGGCACAGAGCACAGAGGCCAAGCATGGTCACACAGACAGCTGGGTGAGGATGGTGGTGGGGGGCACGTGGAAGGAAGGTCCCAGAGCTGGTGTGGACCAGGCACCATGCAGAAGCCGGAGGCTCCCACGCTGCCCCAAGTCTGTGTTAACGGAGGGCAAGTAGACATTCTAGAGGCGGAGTCTAGAGTGAATTTGGCCTCACTGGGAGGCTTCAGAGGCAGGGGAGAGGTAGGAGAGGAATGTGGAAAAGGAAAATACCAACTGGGGACAAGTAGCTATGGCCGACTCATGCATCTGGGTCCACACATGGAGGCCACTTTTTTTTTTTTTTTTTTAAAGATTTTATTTATTTATTCGACAGAGAGAGATCACAAGCAGGCAGAGAGAGAGGAGGAAGCAAGCTCGCGGCTGAGCAGAGAGCCCGATGCGGGGCTCGATCCCAGGACCCTGAGATCATGACCTGAGCCGAAGGCAGCGGCTTAACCCACTGAGCCACCCAGGCGCCCCATGGAGGCCACTTTTGATGGAAAACTGAACAGGGCAGGGGAGGAAGAGAGAGTCCTCCATTTGTGGAAGGAGAACAGGGAGCTCATACCCTCTTTCACGGTGTAACCTTAGTACCTGACACTCAATACCTGCTTTCTGAATAAAAGAATGGATGGCAGAAGACTGAATGAATGCTGTTTAGAAAGCTACGTGGAAGCTCTAAAGAGACACCTTCTCTCGGATCATTTGCAGGCTGGTATTCAAAGATTGGAACCGCTAAAGAAACCAAACCAACCGGACAGTGTGCCTGGCTCGGTTGGTAGGGCACGAGACTCTTGATCTTGGGGTTGTGGGTTCAAATCCCCACATCGGGTGTACAGATTACTAATAAATAAATAAATAAACTTAAAAAAAGAAAAGAAAAGGAACCAAACCGAGCTAAAATGCAAATGAGGAAGTGGCTAGACCTAGAAGCCAGAGTAATCTTCACAGGGTGGTGGAGGGGGGGTGCCAAGGCACGCCCGAGCTTCCCACAACTACTATCGGGAAAATGAAATGTGCTAACAGTTCCTTCTTAAGGCCAAATGCTAAAAGCCCAAATTTGTATCAAGTAGTGACTGATAATAGTCAATTTCTACCAAGAAAGTACCACATCGTACCTAGGTGTTTAGAGCTCTCTCAGTCGTGCTCTGACTTAATAAGCAATGATTCAGGAGCCCACGCTAGCCTCCCGCTTGAAGCCACACTTGATCTCAACAGCTGCAGAGGCAGAACAAGCATGGACAAACTCGAGGGCCCCCGCTGGAGGAGCAAGGGCAGCACAAGGGTCTACTGGGGGGCAGGGTCATGGCCGGCTCCTTGCCCTGGCCAGCTGCCACACTCTCACTTCCTGGGGAAAGACGCCCTATGGAATGTGGGGGCGTGGGGTCCCTGAGTCTCAGGGAGCCTGGGCTGATGGCTGAGCAATGGTGGCCTCGGGAAACACCTCAAACTTGAGAAGTCAAGGAAAGCCACGGAGCGGGAAACCGAGCATCGCTTCCCATTCAGGCCAGAACACTGCCCCATCTATTTGCCAAGGAGATGTCCCCCTGATGAAGGCCATGGGGCTCTGAAAAAGCAGGTACAGATACACCATGGAGTCAAACGAGGTGAGCCGATGTCATAGACCCACCGGCTTTGGCCAAATCTTGCTTCTCTGTGAATCAGTGAATCAGTGGGACAGAGCAGCCCTCCCAGGGCCATTGTGAGGATCCAATAAGACGACAGCTAGCAAAGTGTTTCATTAGTGGTAAAGTGCCAGAAAGAGTTACTACTGTTCTTCTTGTTGTTATTGATTCACCAGGGAGAGAGGTCCCTTCCCACAGGCCCCAGGGGCGGGGGGCTCAGAAGGCTCTCTGGACTTTCCTGCAACATCCTTCCTCTACAGGATGAAATCCTGGCTGACAGCTCATCTGTCCTTCTGAACAATCCCAACTGCTCTTCCCTGCGGCTGCTGCTGCAGAAAGTGTATCTGCATGCAGGCGTGCACGCACATGCGTGCGCGCATGTGTGTTGCCACTAGAACATGGAAATCACATTTCCCCGTGTCAGTATATCCTCCAGGTCACATCTGTCACTCATACTATTCCAGACACACCCCGCCTTCAAGCCATTGTTCCTGCTGTTCTCCACTCACAACCTGCTGCCCATCCTGGCCCAGCTATGTGGTTCAGGGTCCAGCTCCAATTCCTCCTTCACCAGGAAGTCCTCCTGGATTTCTCCAGCTCAGTGGTGGTCAGTGAAGGGACCGAAGGGGAGAAGGTAGGAAATTGGGCTCAACCTACAGCCTCTCTGGTCTGTGCCATGGCTGGTGACCAGTGAGCCTCCTTGAAGGGAGTGTGCCTCACCATACCACCTGGTCTTCGCCAACTACTACAAGGCAGGGCAGGGTCTCACAGGCCTACTGAGTGCAGAACAAGGGATAGTGGATGATGAGGCCCTTTCCCCCACACTCGCCACCTCCCTTTGGCAAGGGGGAATGCTGGCCGGTAAAGAAGGTATCAGAACCCTTCTGTTAGAGTTGGAGATGGCGACTCGGGCCAGTCTCTTAGTTGGGGGAGACTGACAGCCAATAGGGGAAGGGACTTGCCCAAGGATGCACAGCCTTATGTGGCTGTGGACTCAAGTGACCCAAGTCCTAAGTCATTGTCCCTGCCTACTGTCCCTTACCCTTTCCACCTCCCCAGGCGCTGTTTACTCATCTTTGGTTCGCACATCTTAGACTCTAGGGCTGACCTGCAGTTTCTAGCCAGGAAGGATGGCATCTTCCAGAGGGATGAGGGAAGGTGCTGAGTGAGAGGCGGGGTCCCAGCCTGATGGGCCACCCGGACCACCCCGGGCCCTCTTGGTGTAGAACAGAACATTTGTTGAACAGAATTGAATTTACTGTTCGATTGCAAGAGATGTAATTTGATCTGGGTCTTATGAAGCCCTTAATAAAGTCAAGGTATTACTGGTATCTGCTGCTTTCTTTCATTTGTTAAAAGCAGCACTGGGAGGCGGAGGGCGGGGGAGCTCAGCTGGGGGGTTAGGGAGTCTGTTTGCCCATCCTGGCTCTGTGGCCACCATGCCGCGTACCCCTGGGAAAGACACCACCCCTCTCTGTCCCAGAAGCAAAGGTCTTCAACTGCAAGGTGGGGACCGTCTATCAACTCTAAGGACCCATTCAGGGAGACAGCCAGGAAAGAAACAGCCAAGGTATAGCTCACCTAGGACGTGGGAGTGAAGAGGAAGAGAGCTGAACATTTATTTGGTGCCTTCTGTGGGCCAGGGTCTTCCCCTCAGCACACTGTATGCTCATGGCATCCCTGAGGGGCAGAGGCCTATGGTCGTCCAGAAAGAAGATTTGCTAAGATCCCAATTTTCTTCCTTTCAGGCAGGTGGTAAGGAACTGCGCTTCCCCATCCCCTTGGAGGTTGGGCACGGCCACATGACTCACTTTGGCCAACAATCTGTTGGTGAAATTGACCTGTACCACTTAAAAGAGGGAACTTGAAGAGCCAGCATAGCCCTGACCAGGCTTCTGGTTGAGAGGTGACAGCTCCTTCAGCCTGGGGTCCGGAGTGACAATGAAGAATAGACCAACCCTCCCTCCGTGGCCATCAGGGCAAAAAGGGCACCGAAATTTTAAAGGTTATTATTACAGCAAAACCCACTTAGTCTGACTGATTTGATGCTACGCCATTCCCTGTTTTTCTCATGAGGGAAGGGGGGCTCAGAGGGCTTCAGTTAACCTGCTGGGGAGCCAGAGTGGATTGGTAGCAAGTTCAGAATCAGTCTCGAGATGCCTGATGCCAAGACTGTGCTCTTCCTAAGCTGGGGTCTGGGGGCTGCCCTGGGCTGGCTAGGTATGGCCAGAGGCCAGCCACTGGGGATGGGGGTCAGTCTGCTGCTTAGCAGCCAATCCTCCTCATGGTCCTGTCTTAGCTGAGGGCAGTGTCCCTGAAACCCCACACAGCGGCCCATCGGGGAGGCCAGACCGGAGCCTTGGTCTGGGAGGACTGGAACAAAGGGGCCTGGAACAGTCATGGATAAGGTTCTCATCTAGGCGCTGTTGCCCTTGCTGGGTGACCTGGGGAAGTTAACCTCCTTCTCTGAGCCTCAGTCTTCTCAGGTGTCAGGTGGGAATAATACTACCCCCTCCCCCCCCCCCCCCAGTTATCAGAAGAATGACACGAGATATAAAGACCTGGGCACCCAGCAGGGCTTGATGCTTGGGCTCCATTATCTCTGGGTGTTGGGGAGGGGTGCGCTGAGGTGGCCTGAGATGAGCCTCACTCTCCCCACCAAGCTGCACCACCCCCAAGAGGAAGAAAGCCAGACTTCCCTCCAGTTTTCTCTAGACACTTCCCAAAGGAAGCTTGGCCCTCATCTCCTAGAGTCCTTCCCAGCCCCTAGTAGAGGGAAGGATAGCAATCTACATGCCCATTTATAGTTGGGAAAGGGCAATCTGGAAAGCAGGGGCTTGGCCAAGGTCACACATCAGGGCATTCTGTTGAAGCTGCTGTCGCACTCAGTAGTCTCGTTTTCCAAAGATCTAGAGGGGACTTCCCAAGAAGGCAGGCTGGCTCCCGCAGACAGGACCAATCAGGCTTCCAGGAAAAGGAGCCGGGGGAGAGCTGGAGTTCATCGGACAGGGTGGTCCTGCTTTAGAGCTGCCCACATGGCCCGGGCCTGCCTGGAGCCTGGTTCCACCCTTAGACCACCCTAGCCCTCATTATCACCCACTCTCCTTTGCTGCCAGGACAGCTCCTCTCTACACGGTTGCCTCCCCAGGACATGGCCATGCGGGGTCCCACTGGCACGCCTGCACTCAGGGTGGGTGCCCCTTCACGGTGGGGAGCACGGCAGGAAACCTGCAGCTAGGGGCTATCACCCCATTCTACAGAATGAGGAAATGGAGGCTGGAGGAGGCTCATTTGCCAGAGATGCCACAGGTATGAAGAGACGGGGCCAGATTCACACCCAGATCTGTCTGCCCCCAGAGACTGTATTCTTAGCACATCCACCCCGCCCCCATCCCTTACCAGATGGATGGCTGGAAACAGCCCTCTCCTTCCAGCTCCCTGCATCCCCCAAACCCCAGCCCTGCACGATTCCCTGTTCTCCAGGCAGCCTTCAACGTGGGAATCCCACAGCCGAACTAATAAAGCCCGAAGAGTGCGTGATGCACTCGGGTTAGAAGCTTTGCCTTCTCCTGACCTCCTCTGCCCCAGGGTTGCTACCTTCAGAGTGGGCACTCAGGGGATGGAGATGAGGACGGGAACCCGGAAAGAGGCCAGTGAGTTGGCTTGAAATCTCAGGCAGGGTGCAGGCTTATGTGTTGAAAGGAAAAAGTTTACCAAAGGCCTGGGCAAGAGGTCAGAGGGGACACCAGACCCCACTTTGGCCCTGGGCTCAGCTCTGAGGAACACACCCCCCCCCCCGCCCCGATCAAGCCCCAAGAGCTCCAGAGAGCCCCCGTCACTCCTTCTGCCTCCCTCTATCTCTCTCCCTCTTGTCTTTTCCACCCCCTTCCCCTGCCCTTTTTCCCTTCCTAAAAAACACAGAGAAATGGGATTCAGAAGCCCACACCGCCTGCGAAGTATGGTTCAGCTTCCCCAAAAGAGGAAATGCCAGCGTGCGGGTTCTCATGGCAACCCCAGCTCCTCCCCCTGCGCCCACCCCATGCCCATATGGTGAGCTTCAAATGGCACTGACTCAGCTGGGCCCTGGGGTCCAGGGCTGGGCCACGAAGGGGTGATGCTGGTTTATTCGGCTGCTGGCTGCCCTGGCCAGAGGCCCACCCATCTACTGCGGGGACCCTTGCGGTGGAGGGCGGTGGGGGAGGGGATGTCCAGCCGGCCCAGGCCCTCTCCGAGTAGAGGAGAAGTGGGGACAATATTTAAGAGCTGCCTGAACCCTGACCGGGGGTGGGGGGCTTTTTGTGGTCAACAGTGATCTGGCACAGCCTCTGATGGGAGGAAAGGGAACAGGGGCCATAGGACAGGGCTATGCCCCCTGTTCCTTCTGCTTTTGCTCCCTGACATGTGCCATGGACTTTGGGAGTTCCATGTTAGGTGCAGAGGGCCTCAGGGTGCAGGACGGAGCTGGGCAGCTCTCTGTGTCCCTGGTAGTGGTGTACCAGCTACCTGACCCACATCACCACAAACCACAGCCCAGGGGCCCAGCAGCCCAGGTTTCTGAGCTGTGGAGTGACGAAGGGAGGCCGGGGCCCTTGCTACACCAGAGCCACCCCAGGGCACCACCCCTTCATACTCCTGCCTGTTCCCAAGGCCCAGGGCACCATCTATCAGTCCGCCATGGGCACTCCTGCTTTTCCAGGCCACTTGGCATGTCCGTGACTAATGAAATGGAAGCCAGTGCCAGGCAGGCTTGGGGACAGCAGGGCTGGCGGCTGAGAAGCAAATCTTCTAGGACCTGGCACCCATCCTGCTTCCTTTTCCAGGGCCCCGCAGGATAGACAAGCACAGGAGGGCAGTGGAGGGACAGCTAGGTCCCCAGTGCTACTACCTGGCTCTTCCTCCCTCCATTCTGCACCCCCGGAGCAGCTGCCCCAGACCTCAGCCAGCCCTGGGTCACATTCAGAGCACCACCCTGGGTGGGCTTGGTGGGGAGGGGATTAGGTAGTGAGGAGCCCAAGCCCCAAACCTGAGAGGAGTGAAGGCTGGGAAGTACTGAGTCTGGCATCATGAACGTGGTTCTCTCTGCCACCTTGGGGCCATTATCCCTGGGTGTTCTGAACCCCAAATTTCCCTGTCTTCATTCCTCCAGTATCTTCCCCATTTCTAATCCCTCTCCCCAGGTGTGTCTATGAGTGTCAGAGTCATGGAACCCCAAAGGGGATGGGCCTGACCCACACACGGGTGGGGGGAGGTCCAGCGAGGGTCAGGAACCACACAGCAAGTCTGCGGTCAAGCTTAGGCCCCAAAAGAGGTCCCCTGCTTCCGTGCCTGGCGTCCTCTTGGAGTCTCAAGCTGCTTCCTCCGATTGTCTCTTCCCCCCAGCTGACAGGAAGGATGGATGGACGGAGAGACGGATGGATAAATGGATGGATGTGGGTGGGGGGAGCAGGGATTCGGGAACAGATGGGCTTTGAGGCTCCGCTGCGGGGGCCTTGGGGGAGGGGGAGGAGGCCCGGAGAAACTGGAGCTGTTACAAAGTTGCGAGTTAAAACATTCTCACACTCCCGCCTCCTTTACTGTTCTGATGCACCAAGACGTGACAAAAATGTGTCAGATTTTTAAAAAACCACACACATACACAAATGCCAGTCCCTGTCTCTGCCGCCCGCCCAAGCTTAGGCCATCTGTTTCCCGGGGGTGGGAGGGGAGTGGGGCTTGGCAGTCAGTGCCATCACTCTGGATACCCCCAACCCTGGGTCTGGACCAAGAGCCTGGCCCAGAAATGGCCCTCGGGTGATGGTGGGACATCTAGGAAGGTAAGGGCTGCGACGCCCGCTCTCTCCCAGCCCCGCTGTCCCACCTTGCCACTTGGCCACTGCCAGCTCAGTCAACCCAGTGGCCCAGCGCATCTCAGCCCCTCACTGAGCTGGGCTCTACCCCCTTTTTCTCCTCCCTGCTGGCCTGGAGCCCTCCCTGAGACACCCAGAGTCCACCCTCCTGCCACAGAAAGGAAAGTCCGGCCAGAGGGAAGAGAGACTTGTTTGGGTCCAAGTCCACGCCCTTCACTCATTCATTCAACAGACCCACTGAGCACGCCCTGACACCAGCATTCTTCTGGGCACGAGGGAGCAGACATGAGGTTCCTGCTCTGCCCTCTGGCAGCTCAAGGCCAGTAATAGGGACAACTGATCAATGAGGAGAAGCACCTGAACGCTTCTGCTGCTCTTCCAGCTGAAGAGCAGTGAGGAAAGGAAAACAGGCAGGCTCGGCAGAAGGGCCTAGGGGGATATTAAGGTGACCAGTCACTCTGATGTGTCTGGGACTGTCCTGGGTTCAGCATTAAAGTTTTCTGGGAAAGCCCTAGTCCTGGCCAAACCAAGATGTCAGCTGGTGGCTACTTTAAGTGGGGCACACTTGAGCTGAGCCCCAAGCTGGGGAACTCGACTCAAGGGTCTGGGACCCTGAGTGAGGGGGTGGGCTCTGAGGGGAGCCAGAGACAGATGACATAGGGCCTGCCAGGCTCTGGAAGGAAGCAGGGGGTTATCTGATCACAGAGTCAAACTTCATTGCGGTCAAAGAGCCATCACATGGAGCGGCTTATACAGAACTAGCAAGAAACTCACTAAGGCTGGAGGCCTGGGGCAAGGACACCAGCCTGGGTGCCCGAAGCTGGTAGGGACTAGATATTGCCATGTCTCTGAAGCTTCCTGAGGGAGTGGGGACTTCAGGCCAAGGGAGCCACTGAAGGGTATAAGCAGGGCCTTAATATAGTCAAGCAAGAATTCCAAGTCAGAAACTCTAAGGCCCCAGCCTGGTCATAGCTCCATGAAAGTCTCCTTCTTGCCACCCCCAGAACACCATCCACCACTGTCCTCACCCCCAAATGTGAAAGACTCATCATCCTTCCAGGGCCAGCCCAAATGCCCCTTCTTCTGCAAGTCTTCCTTGGCTTGCTGAGAGGCAAGCATAACCATGCCTTACTCTGGACCCCTCCATGCTGAGGACCCCAGGGATGGGTTTTATGGGAACCCTCATGGCAGTGGCCACACTGCCAGCTCCCACACTTAGTCACAGGGGATCCTCAAAGCTATCTGACCTCGATCCACATCCTGGGTGTGGACACAGAGGCTCAGAGAAGGGAAGTGGTTTGCTTGAGACCACACAGCATTTGGTGGTTGCGGTCATGGTACTTCTGAGTTCGGAGTCCCTGGGGCTCTGCCCTCAGGAGCGTGGGGTGGCAAGAAGCAGGGAATGGCCAGCTACCTTCCCATGGAGGGATGGGTAGCTTGTCACTGTCGATGCATGCTGCATGGGATGGGCTGTGGGGTGTGGCAGCCCTATGGGGAAAGCAGGCCATGCTGGGAGATTTGCAGTGGAAGTCTCCCAGATCGATTACTGAATTTCCAGGCAGCCTGACCTTGAACGCTGGCAGGCAGGAGAGGCTGAGGGGGGTTGGTGGGTGGCCAATCTAGGAGCAGCTGCTCAACCTCCCCCAACAGGGGGTACCCAGAGAATCCAGGAGACAGCGTGGTGGAGATGCAAAGGGACTGGGCCTGAAATGCCACCAGTACCTCACATTCGTTTGCTTGAAGTGGTGAGCGTCCCTGTTAGGGTGCAATAAGCCTTCCTCAGCCCTCACTAAAGGAGTTCATTAGGCCAGCCTTCTGGGTAGGAAGATTCAAGCAGTTATTTCCCTTGGAGCCTCAGTCTCCCGACCTGCAAAATGGAGATCTTCGTGCCAGCTCCACTAACATTGCGGGGTTTCTTCGAGGCTTGCATAAATCACACTTCAAGACAGGCTTTAGGGCATGTCCAGCCTGGAGCAGAGTCAACAGTGCGGTCAGAAGGCCAGGTGGCTCTGAAGCCGCAAGAGACTCAGAGGGGTTCAGAGACCACAGAACACACTGACTTTGACTCCTTGGGGCATGTGTGTGATGATTTTTAGCACCAAGGGACTCTGGTGCTCAGAGATCGGGGGCAGTGGGGGTGGGCAGGCTGCCTACCCTGGGATGCCACCTCCCAGGCATCACATGGGAGAACTGTGAGCCCCAGGGAGAAGCAGAGCCTTCCCTGCCCTCCCAAGGTGACCTCAAGCAAACGCCTGACGTGGTTTGCAGTGCAAACAATTGGACTCTTCTATAGCAAGTGGGAGCTGGGATGGAGGAGTGGAGGGCTGAGAGGCTGCCTTCTGCTTCCTCATTCTCCTCCTGCCCCTCAGCACTCTTTCCTTATCCTCGCACCAATTAGAAATTCATCTGGGTTAGTGGATTGATTAGATGATTTAATACACGTCCAGTGTTAACAATAGCACCCGATACAATAAAAACCGAGTGTTGGAGGTTTATTACTGTTATTTTCAGTACTATTGCTATAATGCTCTTCTGTTCAAATGCAAATAGGTAGGATAAATTGCTATCAGTCACTCCCACCTTAGTATGAATTAGTTAAAAAGCTACTTTGCTTCCCTGCTCAACCTGATCTAAGGTCAGCTTCTCTCCAGATGAGGGCAAATTTAGAGCTTGTTGTGTGTGTGTTGCAGGGGGCAGATGAGAGGGTGGAGCATAATAAGCAAGTTCCGGGCCACTCAAAGCAAGTTCCGGGCCACTCAGCAACAGATCTCAGGGTGAACCCTAGATCTTTCTAGCCTGGGTGGATAAGGTGGGGAGAGAGTGGAGAAAAGTCTTCCAAGGCTTCAGAGTCTGCCTCTTGTTCTCAACCAAACCAAGTGTCTAGTTTGGGAGCAGGGAAATCTTCTCCTTTTGGATTTCCAAAAGGAGGCAGGAACGTGACACCTTGGAGCAGGAACATGACACCTTGGAGCACAGACCCCTCCCCAAGACAGGCAGGAAGGAGGAATAAAGGGTCTGAGCCATACCCAAGCCTGGATGCCTGCTCTCCACGGTGCTGGGCACCGCGGGAAGAGGCTGGGAAGAGAGGAACGGCTTGGGGAGTAATGATGGGCAAACAGAGTGGGAAATGAAGCCCTTTAGATGGCAAATGAGTTTAGCAGAAATGAGATGCGCAGAGGCAGTGATGAGGTTCGCAACGCTAGGTGAAGGTCAGCTGAGTCTCCAGTAGGCCTCTGTGGGAAGGCTGCCAGGGGTCACTCTCGTCCCCCACCCTCAGGAGCTGGCCAGGCTGCAGGGCCCAGTGCCCAAACCCCCAGACCCACCCAGAACCAAGAAGACACAGAGGAGAGGTTGGTGCCGGCTTTGGATGACAAGATCAACAAGAGTGGTCAAATAGAAGCACGAGGGGCTGTGGTCGTACTTACAAAAGAAATTCTTGGCGAGCACAGGGAATGAACTGGGAAGTCTGGAGTCCTAAAGACAAGTGGCTGTCCCTCCCAGAGGAGCCAGTCCCAGTTCCGCCTTCAGGCCGGGAGCAAGCCTTACTGAGAGTGTTCAGTTGTGGGAGAATTCGCCACCAGGAGCAGGTCTGTGTCCCTCTTGTGCGGGCACTGTCCCTCCCTATCCAAATGCCCGGGGAAAGCCTTGCTTTGGGCCTCTGCATGTGTATCTGTGAAATGGGGATAAAAGAACCTACCTTACCTGGCCATATGAGACTTCAAATGGGATCAAGGGCCAGTCGCTGTCCTTCCTCAGCTAGGCCATCATTGTCAAGGGCAGGGCTGAAAGAAGCCCTCGTCTGGCCAATGGTTTGGACACAGGCCTCACACCACCCTAGACCTTGCATCCAATTTTCCTGACTTCCCCACCCTCTGCTCCTTTTTCGCTTCTGCCCTTCCGAGGGGCTGAGCAAGCTGGGGCAGGTGGCCAGCCCCCTACATTCACTGGGCCTCAGTTTCCCTGTCTGCACAATAGCTATGCTGAACCAGAGAACCTTACAGACCCTCCAAGGTCCAGTGCTGGGGAGAGATTATCTCAGATTCTGCAGAACCTTCACAGGCCATCCCTGGCCAGGACACTGCCCACACCACACCCTGCCCAGCTCTTTTTCCGACCTTCTTTCCAGTTCCCGATTCTGTTAATCAGGGAGGATACACGCATGTATGTGTCTGTGCCTCTGGCCCTCGGAGTCCTGGGGGCTCCACGGATGCGCTGAGTCAGTCGGGCTAGCAGAGGGATGACGTGCGGGCAGGACAAGCCCGGGGCCTGAGTGCAGGGGTGCAGCGTGGCCTGGCTGGAATGGTGGGGACTGAGGGAGGACGCACCTGGGTATGGCCAGAAGGAAAGAGTGATGGGGCTGGTCAGGGCCCTTGGGGACAAGGGAACAAGGAACTCTTTTCCAAAGGTTCTCAAGGAAGGGCAGGCTGTCCAGGAGCCTCGCTAATGCCACAGGGAAGCCAGTCTGACCTGGAGACCCAGGCCTGCTCTGGGGCCCTATCCAAGGACACCATGACCCTGCCCTCACCTCTACCTCTCAAACTCTAATGCTCTCCACCTGTCTTCAAGGCCTTCCCAGGCCCTCCTCATCTCCTCACTGCAGGCCTCCAGCTCAGGGAGCCTCTCCCCTCTCCGGCATTGCCCTGAGGGCCCCGACCTGGAGTCGTCACTTCATAGTGACTGGTGAGCCACCCTCTCCGTGGCCTAAACAGCAATCCTCGAGCCCCTTCTAGAGCCGGCTGACCTCAGGTCCCACACTCTGAAAGTTTTCAAGTCCGTGAGGTGATTCCTGACCTATCCAGTGCGCATGTCCTCGCCTGTCACATGCATGTATGTACACAGCGCACGTGGGCATCAACACACAAGCAAGTGACTCCGATATTTCAACAGCCACCTTGCCCTCCCCCCTACCAAGGGGCACACATGTCCTGTGCTCGAAAATAAAATGGGCGTCCCGGTGGGTCCTGGCGTAGAGGTTCTGGGACAGGCCGGAGCCCTGCAGGCGGGCAGGGACAGGGCTCTGGAGGAAGCTGGGAGGCCGGGGGTCATCTGCCTCCAGCTGACAGCCCTTTGGAAGACTTGTCTCACCTCCATCAGCACCAATCTGGGGGCTAAGACTGCCCCCATGGCATCAGGAAGTTCTTCCTCCTACCTAGCGGAAATTAAATCAGTTCGCTAGCCCTTGAGTTGACTGACAGAGAGGTTGGCACTGAGAACCCTTCAGTCCTGCTGCGGAAGGACACAAAGTTCTGCTAGGTTACCTGAGAACTTTGTGCCAGGGGCAGTAAGAAGGAAGTAGCTTTGGTGTCTCCCAGGGGTGGGGGTGGAGGCTGCCAGTGTTCCTGGGCAACTGAAAGCATGGCAATTCCCCATGGTCTGTTTTCCCCGGAGAAACAGGAAACCCCACCACCTGCCTCCACCACACGGCCCAGCGGATGTCTCTCTGCAGTCACTGGGTGTGGTGGGGCCCCTGCTATGGACTTCGGGCCTGTCTCCAGCACCCACTTAACCCCTCGGGACTTTAAGCTAGGTCCCCACTCCAAGCTCCATCCTGAAGGGGAAATGGTATCTTGAGCTGTTTCTTTGCCCACCTTCTCTCAGAAAGCCTTTCCCTGAGGCAACCTCCTCGGACTCTGGCCCTCACCGCAGTGCTTGGAATCCCGCCATTAGGGATTCCTCCTCTGGTTCAGGCATTCTGTGCATGGGGTTCCTATTTTCTGGGCCCCAAACCTCAGGGGCCGAAGCTGGAGGGTCCAGTAGGGATGAGAAAGCCTCTATCACCCTCAACACGGCTATCAGCAGAGCATGGCAGAGACGACCTGAGAGTTCCGGCCAAGGGAGACACTGAGGCCACAGGGTGAGGTCACCTGGACAGGGAGGCCCAGGGAGGGCCCCGGGAGGGGCAAGCGCGGGGTCCCTCTGTGGGGCCTTTCGGGCAGGCTAGGGCAGGGCTGAGGCAGGCCTTGGCCATCAGACCACAGCCCGGGTCCTCGACACTGAGCATTTGCTGGGGAAGGTGGGGAGATGCCGTGGAGCCTTCTCTGGGAGACTGACCCAGATTTCTCTCCCTCTCTCAGCCACACAGGAACACCAAGCGTGTGTGTGTGCGTGCGTGTATGCATGTGTGTGTGTGTATTCTCAGCTCTGGCAGGCGGAAGGGTGGGAAGGGAGGAGGCTTGCTGAAAGCTCTGGGAAATGAGAGAGAAATCCTCCCCAAATCCCTTGCTGCTGTCGCTAATAGCTGAAATACGCTCTTGACAACAAGGTAAGAGGCCCTGAGTCCCCAGGTCTGGCCCTTGCTGCCCGGAGCCAAAGTCCCAGCTGAGCCACAACCCTACCCTCTGACTCTCCTGACCTCTCTTTTCTGGGCACCTTGGTGCTGCTCTGGGAGGCGCTGAGCTCCCCATCATGGGGACTATGTAAGGCGGGGAGAGGGACCCTCCCTGGCAGGATCCGCAGGCACTTAGAGATGGGTGGGGAACATGAAAAAGGGATGGACAGCCCTCTCAGCCTGAGCTGTCCCCATGATGCCCACCTCTCCCCAACAGTGTCTGTGCCCAGGAGGCCACACCTGAGCATTCAGGGCTGGGCCTTGGGAGTGACAGGCTATGCAGAGCGGGGCCCAGGCCTGCCAGCAGTGGGTTCAGGAGCTCTCCAGCTCCAGTGGGAAGAAAGGGTGTGTCCTGTGGGGTGCTGGCTGTGTCCAGGGGCTCTCACATCCTCGTACAGAGGCGGCTTTGTACTCCCAAGAGCACCCTCTTCATTCATGTGGACATTCAGCCATACACATAGATAACAGGGGCACACCCATGACACGCACACAGAGGCCTGGGTGTACAGACAGAAGCAAGCCTGCACATACATGAACGTGAGCTGCACACACAGGTGGACAAGTGTGTGTCCATGCTTGTACACATGTGAACCTAGGCCAGGCCGTGCCTGGTTCCCTCATGGGCTGATCCAGGCCCCAGGAGGCAGGTGAGAGAAATTCTCCCCCAATCCTGGCCACCAGGTGCTCCAGATGAATCTGGGAAAACCTTCTGGCAGAAGTCTCCAGAGGGAAGCCTCATCCTCTGCCAGCCTTCCGGGGCTCCTTGTCTGACCTCTGCCCTTCTGGAGCCCTGTACCACCTCCTGTCCTGCCAAGCATACTCTCCACCCCACCTGGTGGCACCCTGACTCTGCCCTGGACCCCGAGAGCGAAGGGACCCGTCCTTTCCAAGGACCCCAATATCCCTCTGAAGGGCGGGAAGTACCCTACCTCAGCCACTACTTGTGTGTGAGTGAGTTGGGGTGGGATCCCACCACTGTGGGGACCTCAGTGTCCCTCCTCCACTGAGGACCCCGTTGGAGGGGCTGCATGGAGGGTTGAGAGCGCTGGCTGCTGGAAGGTGCGGCTCAGAGGAACACAGATCTGGTCTGGGAGCATTTGGTTCCTGAGCCCAAGGCAGCCTGCCAGTCCGTGCAGTCAGGGGGCCCTTGGTGCTCACTGGCTTCCCCCAGGCTGGCTCAGACACCATGCTAGGGAACAGCACCCCAGTCCCACGGACGCTGGCCTAACACACACCACCCCACACTGGGCAGGAAAGGAGACGTACTGAACTTCCCAGCAATGTGCCCTGGGCCTGTGACCACTTGTAGATACCCTGGCCTTTAGGGACTGTCCTCACGGGCCCTCCAGGGGTCCCAAGCACCTGCAGGGGTAGGGGTGCACCTATCCTCCCAATGGCTTCCACGACCAGCCCCACTCCTCCTCAAGCAGGCCCACCCACCTGGGTGTTTTATAATCGATCTTGCCTCGTTCCGAGCGCGACCTGCTCACTCAGACTCAGAGCTTTGTACAGGCTGTTTCCTTTGGCTGGAGTGCCCTTCCCTCTTCTCCAGCTTGAAAGTACCACCTTCTCCTGGCTGCCTTCCTCCCATGTCCTGCCCATAGCCCATGATCAGAGTCTGCTCTGGTACTGCTTCCCCTGGGCAAGTTTTAGCCTGGTCAGGTCAGGTTCAGCTTTTGTCCCCTACAGGCCGTGTGCACCCAGGGTGGGGCTGGGAGCCCGTCATCTAGCATGCTGAAGACCCTCCATAGGGCCCGGGGTCGAGTACACAGTGGTAGGCAAGTGTTTGTCCAACAGAAGAATTGGCCTCCTTGCCAAGTCCCAGAATGAGCTGAGACACAGCTTTGAAAATCTCTTAGTGGTGGGAGGGGCGGGGGAGGGGGGAGAGCGTAACCCAGCAGGTAGGTCTGCCTCTGTCAGCATCAGGGAGCCTTGTAATCAGATGCTGGGGCCTCATGTGGAAAACGCCATGGGAGGGGCATATAGTGCACAAGACCCGAGACCCCAGCCTGCAGAGAGCACACAGAGCTCCCTGGGCAATGGGTGCCCTCCAGAGAACCATGGAAGAGGAACTATCTGCTGAATGCAGTGCTCAGAGGACTGTGCTGTTGACACCGTGACTCTCACTTGCCCATTATGCTGCCTGCTGTGGGCCCCGCACTGGGCGTGGCAGTTGCCTGTCCTGGGGAGCCCAGGGAGGAGATAGGCAGGGGAGGAAATGGCTTGATGGACTACAGGTGGAGGCAGAGAGAGGCAGCTCAGCAGGCGGGCTTGGGTGTGCTCAATTTCCTTGTACCTCAGTTTTCCTCATCTGTAAAATGGGGATGATAAATGTATTTATCCCACAGGGTTGTTTTGAAGATCTGATTCTTGTAAGATGCTTTTAACAGAACCCACCACAGGATAAATAGTCCAGAATCAAGAGTGGCCCCTAAAGCTAGTTTTACCATTAGTGCCAAGCAGCCCTACACTAGGCACACATCAAACAGGCAAGCTGGTACTAGGCGCTGGGGAGATATCAAGGCAGAGTAACTTCTCCCTGGATGATGGTTGGCTTGGCTTCATCTGCTCAAGGAACCAAAGGATCCAGAGAAATATAGGTGGAGGGACACTGAGGGAAGAAGTTCCTGGAGTGGAGGGAAGAGGGAAGCTTGAGGTGGTGAACAAGGAGACTCCCAGGGGTCTGGGAGGGCTCATCCTAGCCCTCCTGTCTGAAACAGCGCACGGCCATATGCAGTGACCTGCAGGAAGGGGCTGTGCTTCCCTTGCCATGGAAGCTAGCACCTTTGGGAGTATGCAGATCTGACTGTGGCAGGGCTGGGGGTATTCTCCCAGCTGGCACAGGGCAGAGGGCTGAGGAGCTGCTCTCCTGCCTCTAGCTCCCTGGGAAGGCTTCCGCAGAATCTTCCCGGGCTATCTTGCATGGACACCTATGGGCTTTCCCCGGGAGTGTGGAGGCCACTCTTCAGTGGAAGCCAGCCTACCAGACCAGTGAGGGGTGAGGGGCCATAGAATGGAGAAGCCAGTCTGGGAAGTTAGCTCCCAGGGGATGGGATGAGGGCAGCTCTAGAAGGCTGTGATCAAGGACAGCAAGTCCCTGGGGGAGAAGGGGAGAGCTGCTGACCTTCTACTCAGCCCTCCACCCTCCTCCTCCCTACCTAAGGCCAGTCCCCCATCAGCCTTGTCAGTGTGACATTAACAGGCTGACATGAATAAGCCGGAGCTTCTCCACTTGTCTGCCAGATCAGGCCTCAGCCGTGGAGGAATTGCTAATTACAGCCACAATAAAGAAATATCAATGATGGACATCAATATTATTGCCTCCTGCGGCCCTGCCTGTTGATGTAGACTAGAGATGGCAAGAGGCCTGGGGTCATCTCTCCATGTGGAGAAGGAGACGGGCCAGCAGGATTCATTCATGAAATTAGAGCCTGTTTCCTCTGGGCAAGCTCCCCTCCACCTGGGGCCACAGGCTGGGGCTGGGGGCCGAGAGTCCCTGCACAGGAAGGAGGAGCTAGTGCTCTCGCTCAAAGCCCTGGTTCACTGGGTGACTCCAGGTTTGTCTCTTTGCCTCTGCAGACCTCAGTTTCCTCATCAGCCAAATGAGTATGATGATTCTAGTCCCGCTTATCTTGTGCAACGTGGAGGAGAGAATGAGCTTGCAAAAGCAAGATTTAATAGGGTGATGCTCAGACCTTCTGTGCAAATACAAGATTTTATGGGCTGGATAAAACCAGTGGAGTAGCTGAGGGGCTGGGGTGGGCGGACACTGACAAAGGGACAGACATGTCCCAGTTCAGTGAACTCTCAGAAGCAAACGTCCTTCCCAGCCTCCCAGCCCCACATCAAGCACTCAAAACTTGGTGGAAACCAAGCACGCTGAAGCCAGAAGACAGGCAAAGCCTGACTCACACATGCAGCAGGCCGGCTGCCATCTGGTATCTCGGAGCCCCTGAGCCGGCGAGGGCTTCAAGGCTGTCAAAACCCTGTGTGCCATGCCAGGCACAGGCAGAACTCACACACTGGGGCAGCCATCCCGCTGAAAGGATGTCACACGTACCCTCCAGCCCTGAGAATCAGAGATCAGGGCAGAGTGGAGAAGCATCTTCAGAGGCAACCCAGAGAGCTGGCAAGCTGCCCCGTCCATGCCAGAGTGTGTCCGCACACAGACACAGGCACACCCGGAACACACACTTGTGGCCAAGTTCGTAAACCAGCGTGCACGGTCTAGAAAACAGGAAGCGCGCATGCACATGCGCGTGCAGGCAGCGTCTTAGACCCAAAGCCCAGGTCCTTCCTAGTCAATGGAAACCTCTCCCCACTGAGAAAGAAAGAAAAAGCCCCAGGTGGCCCTCCAGACAGGTGTGGTCCCTCAAGCTGTGGCCAAACCAAGCAGCAGCGATTAGTGGCTGGAAAGTGAAGCCCAGCATGGCCTGAATATTTCACGGGAGATTTTGCTTCACAGAAAATCCCTTCTTCGCCTCCGTGCGTGTCAGGGTGTAATTACCCATTAGGTAGCAGAGCAGAAGCCTGGGAGGGTGGGTGCGCAGCTCTGGGTCTGGGCCTCTCGCTATGCCTCTACCCTGGGCCTCGTCTAGCCTGGCAGGGCCCATCCCACCTCACCCCTACCCCCCGAGGGAAGGACAAGCAGATGCCATTTGGGGACACAAGGTGTCCTGGCCTATGGTCACCTCTGCCCGAGGTCCTCAGACTCTGGCCCCAGCTAAGGAAGAACCAAAGTTCTCCATCCTTTTGCCCACCCTGCTTAGGCTCTCACTGCAGGGGCCGCTGGCTTCTCACTCCCTCATCTTCCCCTTCCCTCAAGCTCCTTACAGTTCCCTGAGCAAATGGCAGAGAAGACCAAGAGAGAAGATGGAGAGAAGGTAAGAACTGGAGGAAGGGAGAAAGGGTATGTCAGCTGGGCCCTGGGGCCCCCCCTTGCCTCCCAGTGCTTGCCCACCAGGGTGGGGAAAGGGGGGAGGGTCTCACACCTTCCTGCTTTTGTCTCCCTCCAGGAGGACTCTTTTTGCCCTAGAAAATGTCTACTGGGCCTCAGTAAGCTCAAGTGGTATCTCTTCCAGGAAGCCCTCCAAGGACCCCTCTCTGGGTCAGGAGCCTTCTCTGTCTCCTACAGCCCCCCCACATTTCTCTCCACCACTGTTCTATAATCAAAGCCTGAAAACTTAGATGCCTACAGGGGCCAGAGAGGAGATGACCGAGAGTGAAGGGGAACCGTGATGCCATCGGAAGGGGTGGGACCTGAGCATGGAGAGCACCTGTCCAGACTGAGGCAGAGATGCTGAGTCAGCCCAGGGCCCAGGGAACCTGGCCCCAGGAGAGATGCGAAAGGACAGAAAGCACGTTCCCACAAGGACAGGTACGCATGTGCTCCTAGTGGCATCTCTCATAATTGCCGAAAAAAGGAAATAATCCAAATGCCCGTGAATGAACGCTTAAACGAGATATGGTGTCTCCTTAATATTGGGCCATAAAAAGGAATACTGATACATGTTACAACGTGGATGAACTTTGAAAACAGTATCTTAAGGGAAAGTTGTCAGACCCAACAGGGGACCTGGTACATGATTCCATCCATATGAAGTGTCCAGACTAGGTGAGTCCCAAGAAAGGAACGAAGGTGGATCAGTGTATGCCAGGGCCTGGGGCATGTGGGGGAGGGGGGAGTAACCACTAATGGGTACCGGGTTCCCTTATAGGGTGATGGGCAAGGCTCTGAAATTAGAACAATCATTGTTGTACCCTCTTGTGAATATACTAAAAAAAAAGACTGAATGGTACACTTTAAAATGGTGAGTGTTATGGGATGCGAATTATATCTCCATTGTAAAAAAAAAAAATTGTTTGAAATGGAACAAAAAACACGCGCCAGCCACATCCCTGGTTGGGGCCTCCAATTTTTGTCTTCCAGTTCACACATCAGGGTCTCCCAAAAGAATGGAGAGTTGGTCCTCCCCAAGGCCCCTCTGTGGTCCCCAGAGCCAGCATCCAAGAGCCAAATCTTGAGCCAAAACAGTGACCGAAGAGGCACAAGAACGCAGGCCGCGTTCTGTGCTTTCCAGAGCCTGCCTTTGGGGGCTCTGGCCCAGAGACCCAGCCGTGTCTCAGGTAAAGCCACTGGGGTCCAGCTTCAGGCTCGCCTGTCCTGAGGTCGCATCGCCAGCTGGAGACAGAACCAGGCAGAGACCCCAGGCCTCCTGACAGGGAGGAGGCATGACCCAGGGCAGCCAGTGGCTAGCCCCTCGTAGGACAAACAGTGCAGGCGCCCCTGTGGCTGCTTCCTGCCTCAAGGGCCCCCGGTTTCCCTGGGCCTCAGAACGGAGTCCTCCTGCTCCATCTGGCCTCAGTCTTCTTTGGAGCCCCACAGGCAGTTCAGCCACCACAGGGAGGCCCCTCCCCTCACTCCCTCATCAGCACACCCAGCCAGCCTGCAACTCTTCCCATAATCCTAGGCGTAGCCGGGCACCATGACCTGGACACTGAGTTTCCTTCGAGCTGGAAGGGTGTCTGGGAGTCTCAGGGTCTGATTGCCAGCAACTGGGTGCAAAACCAGGGGAAGTAGGCAGGGGAGAACAGTGGAGGGAAAAAACAGGGAGGAAGAGAAGAGATGAGGGAGAAGCTGGTCTCAACTCCAGGATCCCAGGAAGCCTGTCAGAGTCCAGAGAGTGATGTCACCTTTATGCTCATGATATCCCCCAAAGACACAGATCAGTCCCCCTGCGCAGAGTGAAGTAAAGGGGGAAGGAAGCGCTTCTGGGAGAGAAAGGCTAGCTTTAGACACACAGTGACATCTTTCTTTACCCCCACCCTCCTGCACCAATGGGCTGGGAGGCTGCCAGGTACTTACCTGGGGCCTCACACTGAGTCCTGACCCTGCTCTCTCACTGAGCCTTAATCCCGGTCACACACTGAGCCCTGAGCCTGGTCACACACTGAGTCCTGAGTGAGCCCCGACCTAGCCCTGACGCTGGTCACTCATTGAGTGCTGACCCTGCTCTCACACTGAGCCCTAATCCCAGTCACAAACTGAGTCCTGACCCTGGTCATACACTGAAACTGACCCTGCTCACACCTAGCCCTGACCCTGCAGGGTAGACTGGCCGTCAAAGACTAGAAGAGGTTCCAGACCCCTCAGCCTCTCTCCTATGACTGCTCCGCAGCACTAGGTGACAGATTCGGTCTATGGGTGTCAGAGACAATTCCCAGCTCCAAGTGATTGCTGCCAACAGTTGCCCAACATAGTTAATGGGTGGCTGATTTCCTGACCTTTTCAAGGCCAAGCTTCAGAATGTGACCAGCCTCTTCTGCTTCCAGGACAGAGCAAGTGTCTAATAGATGTCAGCTCCTCTATGAGCCCCAGCCCCTGGCTTCCTAGTGTAGCTGCCATCCCGCACCCACCCCACCACCTGGATCCAGCTCCACCTCCCTCTCTTTCCCAAGGGCCCAGAAGAAAGCTGTGAATTGCTGAGTCCCTGCCTCTTCCTCTATCACCCCTCCCTGTTCCTGGCCTTTCCCAGCCCAGATACACATCACACGGGCCCCCATTCGGTGTCCTCAGCTGGCTGTCGGCTAATCCCTGCAGAGGTGTTAACTGATAATTAAGATGTTAGCTATAAACTTAACGTGTGATTCCCTGCCAGGAGTATTCTGGTTTTAACAGGTTCCTCTTCAAAATGGGAAAACCTTCAAGACCCAGCCAAATGGCAGACGGGGAAGCAGAGTGGGGTGGGGGGATGTATTTTGTGCCTGGAGCCCTTCCAGCCTTCCTGGAAACAGCTCCCTTTTGCCTCTCCCTTCACCTGGGTGGACAGAACATGAGAAATGCCTCCCAGGCTCAGCTCTACCTCCTAAGAGTTGGTGCCATTGGACACCAATTCATCCACAGATGAATTCTCACAGAGCCTCAGTTTCCTCATCTGCAAATGGGTATACAGACTACCGCCCCTACAGAACTATGAGGGCACACAGGACGCCCCCCATACTTGAGAGCTCCCATCCTCCCTAACTTGCCTTTGCCTCTTCTCTCGCGGAAGGCAACTGCGTCAGCTTCCACTCCTGCCCCCACACCCTCCACCCCGCCTCGGTGAACAAGCCTCCATTCTCTTGACTTCCCAAATGTCTCCCCAGGCACAGATCAGTGGGACCAAATGATAGCCATGGAGCTACAAACAGAGAGAAAAACTTACTTGGTGAGTTATCAAAGCAACAGGTTGTCACTTGGGAAAAAAAAATACTTGGATCTGTGCCTCAAACCACACACACAAAAACATTCCAGATGAACTACAGATTTACATATTTTTAAATCTCAAGAACAATTAGGAAACCATGTAAGACAACATTTTCCGATTCTTTGCAGTTGGGGAAGACCAGAAATTGTAAAGGTCAAGAGTGCCCGACCTGACCACGGGATAGTTTTCAACATGTAAGGGGTTAAAAAAAGCTCTGTAAACTTAAGTGACAAAAACCCCCACAAAACTGTGAAAAAATATTTGCAACATATGACAGATAAAGGGTTAAATCCTTTAACCTCTTATAAATCAATTTATTCCTGCAAGTCAATAAGATGCATTTCACACATCCGCCCCCTCCCCATCACTGAAACCAAGGTCATCTGTGATCTCCCACAGCTAATGCATGATCAATGTTCCTTCTGCATCTTACTTGACCTCATGCTTGAAGCATGCCTTGCCCTTGGCTTCCAGGACCTCATACCTCACTGGCTGCCCTTTCTTATTCACCCTTTTTGGTTCCTCCCCCAACTTCTAACTGAAGGAGGTCCTCTGGCCAACCAAGTCTTTGATGCTTCTCTTTTCTAGGTATATCCACTCCCTTGATGCTCTCAAGTGATCTCAAGGCTTGAAATACTACCTTTATGCTGATAATCCCAGATTTGTGTCTCCAGCCGCAGCCCTCCCCAAACTCCAAGCCTCACACATCCAACTGTCAACTCCACCCTTCTGGAATGTCTGCTGGCATGACTCATTTTGCATGTCCCTAGCAGGGGCCTGCTCACCAGTGTGCCCGAGTGTGGTTTCATGCTCTTGGTTGAATGCCCTACTATTATCACTTCACAACTCTTAATACTTTTTTTAAACAGAGGGCGACCCATTTTCATTTTGCTCCAAGCCCCACACATTATGCAGCTAGTCCTGTCCACAGATGAGCTCCTCTCCTACCCTATACCAAACTCACTCCTCCTTATTGTCTGTCCAGTCTCCGTTGATGGCAGCCCCACCCCTCCAGCTACTTAGGCCCAAACCACTGGAGTCACTGTTATGGACTGAATGTTTGTGCCCCTCAAAATTCATCAGTTGAAGCCCTAACCCCTGATGTGGTCCTGGAAGGTAGGGCCTTTGGGAGGTAATTGGGATGAGATGAGGTCATGAGGGTGGGGCCTCTTGATGAGATCAGTGTCCTTCGAAGAAGAGGAAGTGACACCAGGGCTCTCTGTGGGGGGAATAAGTTAGAGGTGGGGGGTGGGGAGCACCCGGTGAGATGGTGGCTTTCTGCAAGCCAAGCAGAGGGGTCCTCACTGAGAACTGAGTCTGCCAACACCTTGATCTTGGACTTCCCGGTCTGCAGAAGTGTGAGGAATACATGTGTGTTGTTTAAGTCACCCAAGCCTGTGGTGTTTGCTTATGGCAGCCCGAGATGACTAAGGCAGTTGTCCTTGGCTCACTGTCTGTCTCTCACACACACTCCACCTCATCCAATCTGTCAGCAAATCCTATTGGCTCTACCACTAGCACACACCCAGAACCCATCCACTTCTCCCCACCCCCATCCAGCCCCCCTCCCACTCCAAGCCCCCACCATATCTCTTCCCTAGATCATTACAACACCCTATTGACTGATCTCGATGCTTTCCTGGCTCCTTCACGGCAGCCAGGGGGATCTGGGTAAAACGAAATTCAGATCCCATTATGCCACTATTCAGAAACTTCCATGGTTCCCAGGTTCATCCTGAGTAAAAGCCAAGAGTGGTCCATTGGCCCTGAGTGTTTTGCTCCCGATCCCTCGCCGACCATACCTCCCGCTCTCTCTCGCTCCCCATATCCCAGCCACTCTGGCCTTCTAAGTGAGCCCCGATCAGACCCAGCCTGCCTGGCGCTCAAGGCTCCCATCCACGTGCCTCACTCTCTCGCTTCCTGCCGGTGCTGCCACAGTGCCATCTCCCAGGGAGGCCTTCCTGACTAGCAGACTCAGCAGCCCAACCTTGCCCATCCCCTACTCTGCTTTATTTTTCCCTCCCTCACACTTAACACTCAACACACACACTAGATTTCACTCCTTTATCTGTTTCTCTTGGCTGTCGCTCTTCCACTAGAGCCTGAGTTCCAGGGAGCAGGTCTCTGTTGTCAGTGTGGTTCTCTGCTAGGCCTGTAACCAAAACAGTGCCCCCCGCCCCCGCAGGTGCTCAGCAGATGCGTGCAGGACCAATGGACGGAAGAATAGAAAACCCAGCGGAGGACAGGCCATCAACCGGCAATTCGCAGACAAAGGAATGAAAACGGCCGAAAACCGACAGAGAGATGCTCCACCTCATTCATAATCAAAGAAATGCCAAAGAAAAGCCATTGTACCTAACAGATCAGCAGAGACTTAAGTGACTGCTAATGCCCACAACTGGTAAGGATGAGGGGACGAGGCCTCTTGCATGTGGGAAATCGGCCCAACCTTCTGGAGGTTGACCTGGCCGAACAGATCACACCTGGAAAGGTGTGTGCCCTCTGGCCCCGCTGGTCCACTTTCAGAAACACTCCTGAAGGACCCGTAACACAAGGGCACACGGAGGTACCAACGTGGAGGCCCCCTGAGGGAGACTGCTACACAGCCACACACTCACAACAATCTGAATGGCCACCGACAGGACTGAGCACCGAGACGTACTTTAAAGATCACCCAAACAATGGGCATAAAGGGATAGGAAAGAACTCTGGCATGATCTATACAGTATGTCGTCAGGTGAAAACTCGCGACAGAGCAGTGGCACTAGGATGAGCCTGTGTTTTTGCTTTTAGACTGTTTCTGGGTGCCTGGGTGGCTCAGTGGGTTAAGCCCTTGCCTTCGGCTCAGGTCATGACCTCAGGATCCTGGGATTGAGTCCCACATCAGGCTCTCTGCTCAGCAGGGAGTCCGCTTCCCTCTCTCTCTCTGCCTGCCTCTCTGCCTACTTGTGATCCTTCTCTCTCGGTCAAATAAATAAATAAATAAAATCTTTAAACTATGTTTCTAAGCACACAGAGTCTGGAGGGATACATATTGAACTAGTTAGCAGTGT
Source organism: Mustela erminea (assembly GCF_009829155.1). NCBI lineage: Eukaryota > Metazoa > Chordata > Mammalia > Carnivora > Mustelidae > Mustela > Mustela erminea. The sequence continues at coordinate 30,178,307 of NC_045618.1, forward strand.
TTAGTCCTGGAGAGGAAGAGATGGTAGGAAAGGCTCACAGTTCAAAGCTCTAAATGCTTTGGGGTTGTTGGATAGGTAGGTAGAGGACACACAGAGAACATTACCTTACTGGTCAGAAAAATGACTCCACTCGCCATGGGAAAACTTCTGTGTCCCCAGTGTTGCAAGATGCAGAAAGAGGACATTCCAAGCCCTCCACTGTCTGGCCCTGTCTTATCCTGTTGCCCCCCACCTCCATCCCACACCCAAAGCACTCTGGCTTTCAAGCTCGTGAAACAATTTTCTATTCTCGATTCTTTTCACAGCTCCAGGCCTGTCTCACAGCTCTGTTCACAGGCACAGAGGCCTGGACGGCCCCACCCCATGACCTCCTCAGCTGGGACTCTGCTATCAGAGAGCCACATGCGGGACAGCAAGGACCCTGAGACCACTCTCAATGGCTTTCGGGGGAACCCCCACGTCTCTTGATTGTGACCTGAGCAGGCTCCCCCGACGCCCAGCTGTAGGACATCTGTCATAGGCACCGGAGGCAGCTGAGCTAAGGGAACCGAAGTGGGCCCAGCAGGGAGGACTCACCAGAAGAAGAGGGGGACTAAGGGCTTCAGACAACTAGCATTGTCAGATTTAGCAAAAATTGTACAGCCAATGCAGTATTGGGGATATATTTATGCTAAAATATGATTTATTATCTGTCTAAAGCTGTAATTTAACTGGAAATTCTGTACATTTTTCTGGCAAGCCTAGCCCACAACCCATCCCACCTTTGGGGCTGAAAGCCTCCAGCTGGGGTGCCCAGGGGCAGCAGAAAAACGCCAAGTGGACTGAAAGTGAGCTGGGCTGCTCCTGGGGCCTGGGGGAGCACCTCGGCCCCCTCAGGGAGTCCTGCCGAGAGCTGGGGCCTTCTGGGGGAAGAGCCGTCACTCAAGGAAGCACAAACACAAGGCTGGTGCAGCAGCTCTGGCAGAGAGAAGCCAGAGTGACAGCAAAGGGACCCCCACAGATGTAGAATCTACCAGAGCCGAGGTACTTAGCAAGTGTGCACAGGGAAAGGATGCTGAACAGACCACAGCTAGCACGTGTGTCAGGGAACAATTGGGCTTGCAGAATTATATGTCCTAGGGTCTCTCATTGCCCCCCATTCCCCCAGAAGGCACTATTGTGACCAGAGCCTTCGAACCCCACATGTATCCTACACCATCGCCCCTGCTGAGGGCTCACTCACCAAGGCCCAGCCTGCTTCTCGCTCCCAGAGCCCTCCCGCCCAACACAGAGGCATGAGACAGTGGGAGTCCCCTTGCTCTCCCCCTACCTGGGTCAGACGGCGCCGGGAGGCAAACAGATCAGTGTCTGGGGGCCTGGGGAGCAGCAGCCTCTCGGTCGCAGTTCCAGCATGCACTGCAGTGAAGAGCAGGAAGGTTAGTGCAGCTAAGAGGGGCTTCTACTGCTCAACCCAGGATGGCCAGCGTCTGCCTTCCCACGGCCCACAACACCCCCCCTCCGCAAGCTTCCAGAAGGACCCCCCACCATCCATGCTGGTCCCCTGGCCCAGCCTATGTATCTCTGGCTGGCTGATCCTTCCACCCTAGAGGAGGGCTCCCTGACCCCTCTCTTTGATTTCAGGGTGCCCCTCCATCACACCATCCTCAGTCCTCTTCCAACGCGTGGTCACAAGCTGCTGTTTCCTGTCCTCCCCTCCTCTCTCCGCCTGGGCAGCCTGACCCACATGAGTTTCCATGCCCCCCAGTGGCACCCCCGCCCCCGCCTCCTCCCTCCCTAGTGCCAGCCACATCACCACCCTGCTGCTCCCTCTCTCTGGGGGCCCCCACCTCCTCCTGATCCTCACAGGCCTGGCTCCTTCTCCCCATCCAGGTTCAGCTCAAGGCACCTCCTCAGAAAAGCCCTCCCTGACCTCCGTGTGCATGTCACACGACCCTGATTGACTGATCTGTCATTCGGGTTTCCCTGTCTCAGCAATCTCACGGAAAGCTTTTTTCCCAGGCAGGTTAATTGAGCTATAATTTACCTAGAGTAAAATTTACTCTTTCTAGTGCACAGTTCTGAGTTTTGACAGCTGCACACACAGCAGCCGTGTAACCACTACCACAATCAAGACAGAGAACAATTCTATCACAAATCTCCATGTGTCCCTTTGCTGCCAGCTCCCAGCCAACCCCAGCCCCTAACAACCACTGATCTATTTTCCGTCTCTATAGTTTTGCTTTTTCCAGAATGTCAGACAAACAGAATCATCTCCATGTAGCCTTTTGAGTCTGGCTTTATTCGTTTAGCATATAATGCATTTGCGATTTACCTTCATTGTTTCTTTGTTATTCCCAGTTTCATTCTTTTTTTATTGCTGAGCAGTATTCAATTGTTCATCCATTTACTAGCTGAAGGACATTTGGGTTCTTTCCAGCTTGTGGTGACTATGAATAAAGCCGCTATCAATATTCACATACAGGTTTTTACGTTAACATAGGTTGTTACTTCTCTTGGGTAAATACCTAGCAGTAGGATTGCTGGGTTATATGGTAAACATATTTTTAACTGTATAAGAAACTGCCAAACTGTTTTTTTGTTTTTTGTTTGTTTTTTGCCAAACCGTTTTCTAAAGTGGCGGTACCATTTGACATTCCCTACAGCAACCCACTAGAGCTGCAGTTTGCTCTGTATCCTCACCTGGAGTTGGCATTGCCTATTTTGTGGACGTCAGTGTAATAGACATGCAGTGGTGGCTCCCCGGTTTTAATTTTTCATGTACCCGATGTATTGTTTTCCTGCCATCTCTATTTGAAATTATCATCTTAATTTAATTATTTATCTATTTTCCATTTCCCCTATCATATGTGAGCACAGGGACCTTGATGTCTACTCGCCCAGCTCTTAGCATAGTATATGGTACTGGAGGATGATGATGGTGGTGATGGTGATGATGATATTGGTGATGGTGGCGGTGGCGGCTGCAGTGGTGAGGATTAACATTTACAGAGCACTTATCACGTGCCCAGCACCGTGCTGAGTACTTCACAGTACTCAGAGAGTACCGAGAGATAAATACTTTCAATATCTCCATTTTAAGAGGAGAAAACTGAGGCAGAGGGAAGTACTTAGCCCAAGGTCACATTGCTGATGAGGGGCCAAGCCAAGCTTCAATCCCAGGTTTTCTGGAATCAGACCCCACCGTTGTAATCAGTACACTCCATGGCCCACAGCGGCCACATTTGCTGAAGGCATGAAAGCCTGGAAGAAAGGAAGTATCTTCCCACTCTCTCTCATGGCAAGGGTATGCTCTTGGGCTTGGGCTTATAGCCAATGTGCCATAGACTGAGTGTGGGTGTTCCCTCCATCCCCAAATTCATATGTTGAAACCGAAGCCCAGTGGAATGGTATTTGGAGGTGAGGCTTTGGGGGAATGGATTAGGTCATGAAGGTCTCGTGAATCTCAGGAATGGGATTAGGGACCCCGGAGAGATTCCCTGGTCCCCTGTGCCATATGTCTGTCTGTGAACCAGGAGGTGAGCCCTCACTAGACACCAGGTCTGCTAGCACCTTGATCTCAGGCTTTCCAGCCTCCAGAACTGCGAGAAATGAACTTCTGTTGTTTATAAGCCACCCTAGACTGTGGTGTTTGGTTCGAGAAGCCCGAATGGACTAAGACACAGCAGCTTCTGGGTATTTCCTCTTGCATTTTTTCCCTCCAAAACTGAACTCACGCTCACTCTCATTCCTGCTTCTCCTCTTGAGAAATTCATTTGATGGGATGGTGTTGGTATTGAAAGCAATCAACGGGGTAAGGAGGGAGGAAAGGCTGAGTCAAACCTAGAGCCGGGTAGGTGGAGGCCTTGGACCTGGGCCTGCCAAGGGGCCTGTTCACCCACAGGGACTCTTCCTCAAAGCTCTTCCCATCAGGCCCTCCTAGACACTCTGGGATTCCCCCACCTCAGCCACCTCAGGTGGAAAAGATGAACAGCAAGTTATGGCCTTGGCTCTTCTGAAACCCTGGCTCTGAGAGTAGTCCCACCACACCCCTCGTACAGAGGAGTTTACTGGTCGTTGAACGTCTGGGTGCATTTCCTATGTGCCCTCCTCATCCCAGCACCATGTCCCCTTTCCTCAGCCTCCTTTCAGTTAACAGAGGCTACCTGAGAAGTTCTGGCCAATGGGTTGTAAACGGAAGTGACGTGTGTCATTCCTGGCATTTAAGAGCACAGTGCGACTCTACCATTTCCTTCTCTTTGCCACGGTGACTGAAAGAGACCACGTGTTCCAGATGGGGCAGCTGCAAGATGGTGGAGCTTCTGTCAGTCTGGGTCCCTGCACTACTGTACAGACCAGAGTCCACCACCCTCCCTGCTTCCCACACTGGACATGTAATGTGAGGTCAGACTGTAAAGAAAGGAAGGAAGGATACGGGAACCTCTGTTGTGCTAAATCACCGAGAGTTCTCAGAGAACCTGTTAGTGCAGCACAACCCTGCCAACCCTACTGCATCCCCCCTGGCCACCCAGGGCTCGTGTCCTTGACATATTTGGTTTGAGAACATGTTTAGATGACATTCTGATTTGAGAGAACCAAGCTCCATTTGCAAGCCCCTAAATAACTAGGATTTCAGTGGGGGACAGAAGTATGTCAATCCCCAATTTCAAATGTTCCCTAGCCACAGGGAAAAGGGGGAAATCTCAGGCCATGTAGCAGGGTCCATCAGCAGGACAATTCCCACCTGGAGAAGGGAGGTGTGAGCAGAGGCAAGTGGTAGAATCTTCACGAGAATTGGGACCTTGGCCTACATTTAAGGGCTTGAAATTAATGTTAGGGGGTGCTTGAGTAGCTCAGTTGTTAAGCATCTGCCTTCAGCTCAGGTCATGATCCCAGGGTCCGGGGACTGAGCCGTGCATCGGCCTCCCTGCTCGGCAGGAAGCCTGCTTCCCCCTCTTCCAATCTCCCTGCTTGTGTTCTCTCTCTCTGTGTTTCCCCCTGTCAAATACATACATAATATCTTTATAAAAAGAAAAAAGAAATTGACTTTAGAACAAAGGCTGCGGCATCCTCAGAGATTTACCCGTCTCAGGTCTGGGATCAGCTTTAGAAAGGCCCTGGGGCCCCCTACTTGTCTGTCCTGGATTGCCAAGAGGGCCTTGGAGCCACAAACAAGAGCAAGCTGCAAGCTGAATTATGCATTTATATTTTGAACGTATTGACACTTCACTTTGGCAATTACCACCTTAAATGTGGTGCGATCCTGTGGGACAACACAGGGAACAGGGAGAAAAGGCAGCCCCTCAAGATAACAGCGGGCTCTGGCAGGCAACCTGAGGGGACAGCCCCTGATGTCCATAAATGCCCCCTGTGATGCCTCATTTTCTCCAAAAAGTAAGATTTGTCTGTAGAGGATTATACTGCCTCCTGTTCACCCCCTCCTCGGAAAAAAAAAAAAAAAAAGGGTACCATATAGCTTCCTTGCCACTGTTAGAAAGACTTCCCCTTGGGGCGCCTGGGTGACTCAGTGGGTTAAAGTCTCTGCCTTCGGCTCAGGTCATGATCCCAGATCATGGGATCTGGGATGGAGGCCCGCATTGGGCTCTCTGCTCAGCAGGGAGCCTGCCTCCCTTCCTCTCTCTCTGCCTGCCTCTCTGGCTACCTGTGATCTCTGTCTGTCAAATAAATAAATAAAATCTTTAAAAAAAAAAAAAAAGAAAAAGAAATAGAAAGAAAGATTTCCCCTGTAAGGGCAAACTTGAAAAGTTTCTTACATATGAATGTTGATGCCGGTGTCAGTACGTGCATCCAAAGGCTGATCTGGCTTTGAACTTAGGCCATGTTAGCTGGAAATCAGAGTGTGGCATGGCACCCTGCAGAGGTCCTGGGGTGTACTGCGGGAGGGGGCTTGGGTTGAAGGTTGGGGGAGATGTTAAAGAAACCCCAGGGACAAAGCCAGGCTTGGTGGAAACTGAGGACAGGCCCAATGGAACCCTGGGGACCCGGGGACCAGGCTTCCCAAAAGTAGTGATAAAGAATCCTCTCTCGGAGGTTTTGGGGTGGGGGTGTCTGTGTCCTCTGTGTCATCTGGCATAACTGTCCCCTGAAGAAGCACTGAAGCACTGAAGCAAGTTCTGCCATTATTGGGTTCAAAATAAACAGGTGTGCCTGACAACCTTGCAAGTGAAAACAAAATCCTACAAGCAACAGGAAGTGACTACTCCATATTCACCTGGGAGTTTATTCTGATGATGAGAAATCCATAATGGTTAAGTTTGGCCAGTTTGGCAAGAAATTTTTAACTGGGTGCAGACCTGAAGTTTTAACCCAGTCTAAACCCCCTGCACAAACCCTCAGAGCCAGGGATTTGCTTGGTTAGGCTCATGGGAAGAAACTGTGCCCAGAATCCGCTGTGCTTTCTGCTTTTGCTTCCTATGGGCAAGTTTCCTGGCCAATGATGCTGAGAATGACTCATCCCATGGTCAGGGATCTGGTGATAGCTATGGCTAGAGGGGAGAGCTGGCTGGGCTGAGATCAGCTCAGAACCCCTCCACCCCAAGCCAAAAATACACCTGAGCGTCTCCATTCGGGGAGGAAGTAGTTTTAGATGGAGCTGTTATGGTCTGGTTCTCGGAGACCAGATAATGTTGGGATGAATTCCCATGCTTGCAGGAAATGCCTGACTAGAACTGCTTGTGGGAGGACTCCCTGAGTGCAACATTGAATTGTTCTCCCCTGAATGGTTTTTGCTGACTGATTGGTCTTTAATTCACTCTCTGCCGAGGGCTTGGGGGCTGAAAATGGAGGACAGAGCTTCAAAGGCAAGTGTTGGAAGAAGTTCCTCAGAGAACTGAGGAAGAGCTGGCACAGGAGTGAGGTGACAGGTGGAAGGAAGATGCAGGGGAAGGAGGAGGGAAAGAGGGGCACACAGACACAGGTGAGGTAAACGCCTGCCATCACCGTCATCAGGCTCATCGCAGAGAGCATCCGAAGAGACCCTCATGGGCTAAGCACTTCCTAGGCGCTAACACGTTTAATCTCCACCAAAACCCAGCGAGGAGGGTACTGTGATTGTCCACATTTTCAGAATGGGGAAACTGAGGCACAGAGTGGTGTAAGTAATGGGGATGTATGTGCAAACCAGGCAGTCTGGTTCTCGCACTTGTCCTAAGAGTCCCTGATGAAACTGGGTTGGTCAGATGAGAAGTGAATGAAAGGCTCCTCGATGCTGTTCGTGGGAATTCTGTCTGGGTGGGTCAGATCTGAGGTGGCGGGTGGCGGGGGGGGGGGGGGGATTTCTGTCACTTACTGCTGTGTCACACTGAGCAAGTTACTTAACCTCTTTGAGTCGGTTCCTAGTCTGTAAGACATGCTTCATACGGTAGTCAAGAGTACAGAGTGCGCATGCGCGGTGCCGCGTCTGTACAGTACGTGGCAGGGAACGGATACTCCACACCCCCTCCCGCTCCGCGCAGCTGCAGTACAGATGGCCCGCCTCCAGAACTTGAAGCATGTGTGTGCACACATGTATTCATCTGTGCCGTGCCCCTGCATGCATTCCCCCCCCCCCCAGTCCTGCCCCCAGCTCAGGGCGGTGATGGCACCAGCCACACAGCCCCCAGCCTCACACCCGGGCATCACTCCGAAGTCCTTTCTCTCTCCCTCTCTCATCCTCACATCCTCTCACCATGGGCAGCCAATCCTCGATATTTCCCAAACTCACCTTCTCCCTAATATTCCCCTACTCGTCCCACCTCCTGCCCAGTGCAAAGGTCTCAGCTGCTTCCTTCCCTGGCTTGCTGTCCCCCTCCACCCACCCTCTGCACAGTGGCAATCAGAGCGACCCTTCCCAGTCCCCGATCTGACCTCCACTTAAAACCCTTCCAGGAAGCCTGGCCAAGCAGGATGTGAAACTCAGAAGCTCTGAGGAGAAGTCTGACAGATTTGACTAAATAAAGATCTAAAGCTTCTATACGGCCAAAGAGACCATAAACCAAGTTAAAAAGACAAACAGCAGACTAGGGAAAATATATCCGACACACACAACAGACAAAAAGTTTGAAAATTCCTAATATACTAAAAGCTCCTTTATATCAATAAGAAAAAGGAAAAAAAAAAGAAAGAAAAATGGGCAAAGGATATGAACAGTCAATTCACAGAGGAGGAAATACAAATGGTCCCCGACCGCATGAGAAGATGCTCAGCCTCGCTGTGGAGAAGGCGAGTGTTGAAACCACAGCAAGACACTTTCCTGGATGAGCACGAATTAAAAAGCTTGATAATGTGCAGCATGGAGGACAGTGTGAGGAAATGGCCAGCCGCAGCTACCAAGGGTAGGAGCATAAACTGGCCAAACCTTCTGGAAGAGCACTGTGGCAGTTCCTATCCAAATGTAATAAATGTACCCTTCAGATGGGCAATTCCACGTCTGGAAATCTATCCTACAGAAATGCTTACACATGTCAGCAAGATATATATAGAAGGATGGTCACTGAGGCATCATTTGCAAGACTGAAAGCCTGAAGATGGTCTACGTATTCCATCAACCCAGGACTAGTTACATAACCGGCCAAACAAGGGAATATTAGGCAACCATCAAAAGGGACACCATCAATCTGTGTCCCGTGACACTAACAGGTGCCCACAGCACACCGGAAAGTGAAAAAGGGAAGTTGTAGAGTAATGTGCATAAGATGATTCTACTTCTGGGGCACCTGGGTGGCTCAGTGGGTTAAGCCTCTGCCTTCGGCCCAGGTTATGATCCCAGGGTCCTGGGATCGAGCCCCGCGTCGGGCTCTCTGCTCAGCGGGGAGCCTGCTTCCCTTCCTCTCTCTCTACCTGCCTCTCTGCCTACTTATGATTTCTGTCTGTCAAATAAATAGATAAAATCTTTAAAAAAAAAAAAAAGATGATTCTACTTCTTTTTTTCACAAAGTAATATACAGTGCACCTGGTTGGCTCAGTCGGGGGAGCATGTGACCCTTGATCTTGGGGTTGTGAGTTCGAGTCCCATGTTGGGTATAGAGATTACTTAAAGATAAAATCTGAAAAAAAAAATTAACAGACAAAAAATATATTTGCAAAGCACAGAAAAAAGTTCTGGAAGGAGGCACACTAGACCAACAACAGTGAGATCCTAGAAGAAAAAGATTTAAGGGCAAAGAGGGAACTTCCATACTTAACAGGACACATGTCTACTGTTTCAATGTTTTTGCATGAGCAAATAATAAAAAAGAAAAAATACCCCATTCCATGTTCCCTCACAGGCTGTAGGGTAAAGTCCTCAGTGTTGCACCCAAGGTCAGTCAAGACACAGTCCTTGTGTGCCAGCAGCATGTGATCTCCCCTTGACCTGTTCTTAAGTCTAGACAGAGCCAGATCCCTTGCATGTCCCCCAGACAGCCTCTGGATCTTTGTCTGTATGGTTCCCTCTTCTTGGCATGTCCTCCCCTGCCTCTGGGCCTCATCTTTCAAGCTGCTGCTCATGTGTCACCACCTTCTGGAAGCTCCCCCTCAACACTCTGCCTTCATGCTCCCTCGTATGGCCATTGTGATGACCAATGGTCGGGAAGCCACACGGTGTATCTGTGTCTTTACTGTGTGATTCCTCCTGTGTTGACCGCTCAGATCCTCAGAGCAACCCCAGGTAGGTTTGTCATCACCTCATTGAACGGATGAGAAAACTGAGGCATGAAGAAATTCCAGTCATCAGCAGAGCCAGTGAGTAGAGCTGGGGAGAGGGACATGAAGAGTGTCTCCACCAGCATGGGACGTGCCTTGTTCTTGCCCACCACAGCCTGGGCCCAGGGAAGTCTGCTGGGGCCACCGGCCAGCCCCCCATCCTCCCCAGCCAGGGCTCCAGGAAGCATGGAGCCAGCCATGGGGCTGGTTTCCTCAGGGCCCAGGAGCAGGGCCATGTGGGACTAGCAGGCCCAGGACAGCTGAGGAAAGGGTGGAGTTTGTAGAGGTGCAGCCGCTCGCAAGGCAAGTCCCCCACTACCTCCTGTGCACCTACTCTGTGCCAGGCCCTGGGGGTATCTGGCCTGGGAAGCGAGGGCCCTGCCTTCCACACAGCTGCCAAGTCAGACACAGGAAAGCCAGGAGTCTTGGGGGGAGGATGCAGGAGAAAGCTGCAGGGTGGTGTAGGGGAGGGTGGTGGGTGACTTTTGATGGCAGTGACAGCAGACAGGGTGTCTCCATGAAGGAAGTGGCATTTGGGCCCAGCCTGGAAAGAGGAAGGGGTTTGGGCAGATGGGAGTTGGGGAGAGGAGCTCCAGGGGGGCTGGAACAGCTTGAACAAGGGCCTGGGGGTGGGAAAGCGTGGGGAGGGCTGGGGAAGAGTCACTGGTTCTGGCTGGAGGACACAGCGAGGAGGGAGGAGGGATGTGGCAGCGGATGGGGAGGGAGGCCTGGTGGGAGGAGGGAAGGCTTGGAGAGAAAGAGGGAAAGAGGGGAGCTGCCCAGAGGCAAGGAGGGGGTAATCTGGAAGAGTGGCTTCGCCTAGGTTTTGAGCTTGTCGGGCTAGCAGTGTGAGTCGGCCTGGTTCCTGACCTTGCTTGGTTCCCTCCCCAGCAAAGTACTCCTGGATTCAGTGAGACCGTGGGAGGGAGAGCTCAGGGCCTGAGGACAGAGGGCTGACTCCCTAGGGCCATCTCCTATGTAGTGTGAACTTGAGTGTGTACACCGTCACCAAGAGTTTCCAAGTGCCGTCCTGTGTTTACACTGGAGATGATGTGATTTCAGACCCTCTAACCTTGAAGATAGATGAGAGGCAGAGCCCCACAATCTTGGCAGGCCCCTGCCTCAAGTTCCCCCTGTAAGTGGTGGGTAGTGGCTGGGTAGCTACTCTAGGCCTGGTTTCTCCGAAAGGAGAGAAGAAGGAAAATGGGAAAGAGGAGGAATCTGGAGGAACCTAGTGGAATCGGGAGAAGGGAGGAGCAGGGGCGAAGAAAGCAGGAGAGCCTCCTTCCTGGGGCTGGTCCCCTAACCAGCCGGGACCCTTGGCCTCCCTGACTCCCCACGCCCCAGCAGCCAGTGTTACCAGCCCCTCTAGGGCAAGTTCATTCCCAGGCAGGTGCACAGAAACAGTGGTGTGCAGGCCTGGAGGCCCGCAGGCTCTGGGAACTCTCCCCACCAAGCTAGTACGGGCTGATCAACTTTCATTCTGTCCCTGCACACCTGTTTCCTCTTGGATGAAATGGATAAAAATACTGTCCCTATAAGGTAGCATTATCAGTGTCTCCCAGCCCTCTGGGCCTCCCCCACCTCAGCTCGGATTGCTCAGTGCCTGTTTGCTCCTCACCTCCCCCACCAGCCTTGTGGGCAGGGACCACATCTGACTCATCTTGGCCATTCCAGAGACTAGGGTGGGGCCTGGCGCAGGAATCCTGCCCACAGGCAAGAGAGCTGGCAGCGAGGACTGGCGATCTGGCAGCGAGGACGAACAAACTGGGCCTTTCACCCTTCCCACCCCAGCACCGGGTGAGTTACTCTGTTCACATACCCATGACAATGCTGGGCTGTGTGGGACTGGGATCAGGGCTCCATGTAGGACTGGGATCAAGGTCCAGTCTGTCCAGGATCAAGGCTCAGTGTAGGGAAGTTTTCTCTGCCTCCCCACCATGAAGGGCACAGGATTCTCCCCAGCTTTACCCACTGCTTGAAAACCACAGGTTCTGCCCTTCGGGTGCGGGGCCCTGTCTTCTGGGTCCTCATTATGCCCACCCCCTACCCTGGCACAGCCTGTCCTACACTCCAACCCACACAGCTATGCTGGGATTCCCATATTCCCTTTACCCTAGCCCCCAACTGACCCCAGGAGAAGAGGCCCAAGGCAAGAAGTACTTCCTTGCCTTCCTAACTGGCCTTCAGAAACACAGCAAGGATGGGCATCCTTCTGGCACAGATGCATTCCCAGGTCAAGGAGAAGCGGTTTTCGAGTTATCTCAGATTTCTCAATTATCCACCCCACGGCCCCACTCCATTAGCCCTGAGAGAGCCAACAGAGGTAAACCAGGGTCTGGCTAAACATGCAGGGAAAGGTGTCCACTGGACCATGCAATGAGATGTGATACCCAAAATGCCCCCGCCACTCCCAGTGCCCGAGATCCCTCCTTCATGCTCTTTGCTTTAAGCCACTTTTGCCAAACACCCTCTGAAACCTCCGTTCTGGGTCAGTGTTCAGCTCTGAGGGCAGGGATTGGATCACTCAGCCCTGGGTGACTCAGGCCCAGCCCAGGCCGGGCACCCGCAGAACTCAGAAGTGGGAGCAGAAGCAGAGGCTGCCCTGGGTGGGCAGCAGAGCTGGGCTTACTTCCAAGAACGGGGCGGGGGGGGGGGCTGCACCCACCCCTGCAGCCAAGCCCCCCACCATCTCTGTCTGCTGCTCCCAAGCAGAGGGTCAAGTTGGTTTGCTGGCAAGACACATGGTTCTTATTTTAATTAATTAAAGAAAAATCTAATCACTGCATTAAACTTCTCATTACTCTACTTGAATACCCGTTAAGTAAATTTAATTACCAGAGGATTGGGTTTCCCAGCCTCTTTCATTAGCTTCTGATAAGATGAAAAGGGGGAGATGGAGAGGAGAGGGAAACAGAACAATGTCCCTCCCGACCCGCGGAGGGCAGGGTGGCACTGTACCAGGGCTGCCGTGGTCCAGCTTGGGTGTCTCCCCCGGAAACAGGCTCCGCCTGGGACCTGGAGGAGTCCCTCCCACCCCAGCTGCCCTTAGGAAGGGGAAAGCCTAGCACTCAGCTGAAGGCTTCTACCAAGGCCACTCTTGGCTGTTTATAATTTATACCCCACCACCTTCTAAAAGAATTAGAGGCTGCTGAGAACAGCACACGCCGAAAAATAAGAAAAGAAGTCAGAAGAAGGAAAAAGTGAGAGAGAAAAAGCCAGAGGGTAGGCCTCTGAACAACTCTATGCCAGAATCCTGAACATTTAGGAGACATGGGCCACAAACCAGCCATGAGCTTCCTAGCAGCCAGGGTAAAGAGAGCAACACACTTTGGCACGGCTGCTGGAACCCACAGGGTACTCATGAAGAAGGAGGTGTACACTGGCCCTTGGCCTTTCCATCTGGAGAAAGGGTGGAGCTGGAGGAGGGACTAAAGGAGAGAAACATTGGCTGGAGCAGCGAGTAGAGGCTTCCCAGAGAGGGAGGGACCTACACGGGCCCTAAAGAGAGGATGGGGTAGAGAGCAAGAAAGGGCATAGCAGGTGGGGGAAACACATGGCTGAGGCTGAAAGGAAAAACAAAGAACAGTTAGAGGAGAAGACACAGGGGCAGAGGGAGGACAGGGAGGCCTGGGGTGGAAAAAGCTTCTCAAAAGGAGGGGATGAAGGTCCACCCCATCACCAGACCCCAAGCCGGGCAACCCAGCTCCCGAGGGTGGAAGGGACTGGCCCTGTTGGTTGGGGCAGAAGGAGCCAAAGGCAGAGAAGGCAGCAGGCCAGGGGCCTCCAGGATGGGCCAAGTTGGGGACTTGGGTCCTACCTTCCTGTACGAGATGGTGCCTGCCCAGAGGCCCTCCACAGCCGCTGGGAGTATGGGCCGCGTCAGTTCACGGCAACCCCGTCTCCAGAGCACTGCGCTCTGCCAACGAGGAGCCACTACAGGCATGGCCAATAGTCAGTGACTGACCAGTGCAGGGGTTCAAAAGCCTGACTGCCTCATCTGGGCGGCAATCCTACAGTGTCAACTCTACCCCAGGGCCCCCCTGGACCAACCCAAGGTTAGACTTTCCCTGAGACCATGACCTCATTCATTCCTGGGCTCTCATTCCTGCTCCAAGTTATTCTCTTCCTCCCTTCTCCCAAGAGCCCCCCTCAATAAGTCTCATGTTTACAAATGTTTACATGCTTACAAATGCTTTGCTTCTAGGGATCTTGACTGACAACACTCGCTCTGCAGCTCCTTCCCCATTTGAAGAAAACAGGATGTTCCAAATTCCCCAGGAGGGAAATGGAAAGGGAAGAGACCGAGGGTTTACAGAGTACCTGCTGGATGCCTGTGCTTCCCACACGTCATTTCAAGTAACTCTCATGGTACCCCTGTCAGGGTTCATCATCAGATAAGGAAACTAAGGCTCAGAGAGGCATAGGAATTTGCCCAAAGACACACAGCACATCTGGGATACAAGCTGTCCAAGCTGCGCAGACTCCACCGATCATTTGTCACTTGCTTCCTTCAGTGGGTGACTCCTTATGCCAGCTAGACCCCAAGCTTCCTTTGGGAAATACCCTCCCCTCATTCCTGATCACATGGTTGGGGAAAGACAGACCCTGATCCCGCACCTTCATGTTTCTAGGACCTGCAGACTTAGTTAAAGTGCCAGAACAATCCAAACAAGGATCCAATAGGGTGCAAGAGATCAACCCCAGGCTTTTTATTTCTTCTATCAAGAAAGAAGAAGTTGTCTCCAACCCTGACCCCAGAATTAAACCTGGAAGCATGTTGCCCCAGAAAGTGTTGGCAGACATCTTGGGACCATGTCATGAAATGCTCCTAGGAGTGGAGCCATCACCCAGGAAAAGAAGCAGAGAAATACAGGCAGGAAACAGGTCCTGGTCACATTGTTCGAACCACTGGATCAAATCCTGCCTGAAGCCCAACCTATCTCTAGACCCTGCAGTGACATGAGCTGATAATTTTATTTTATTAAAATCTGGTTTTGGCTACATGCAACCAAGGGAATTCTGACAGACACAGTGTTCAGAAAGATATCCTTCCTATTCCAGAGACCAATAAGTCTTAGCTGACTATCCCCAGGAGCCAGGGAATAAGCAGAGAGGGGATGCCACTTACCGTGACTGCTACTGTGCCCCTCTGAGTCCTAAAGCTTGCAGAGTCCCCAGGCTGGGCTGAGGGGTGGGCTCGGGAGCAGGTCCAGGGGCTGCACAGGGACAGAGCCCTATAGACGCAGGTGGGAGGCTGTATGGCCTCACAGACTCAAGGCAGCGAGGACATGGCCATGGGATCCCTGAAAAGCAGGAGAAACAAGAGTGAGCAGTAGGACTTACAGGGGGACAGAGGGGCTCGTGGACATGGGGGTAGGGCAGAAGGCAGCTACCCTGTGGCAAAGGTGAGACCAAAGCCAGCCAAGTTCCTCTTCATTCCCTCATACCTTGCTCTTATTTCCCCTATTCACTGCACCCTGCACCCTGGCCCCGTACCTGTCCCTCTCCTGTGACACCTCCAGGCTGCAGAACAGCAACTGCAAGAGGGGTTCCCTCTAACAGGAAGGGAGAGGTGGGGGGCAGGTGTGGCCGGAATCCCTGGGATGCCAGCCCAAATGTGCCTGCTGGTGGGGAGAGAAGCAGCTTCGCCCTTGTGCTGCGGAATCACTTCTCCCGGCTCCTCTCCCGGTGGTGCCCAGAGCTGGCTTAGGGCCCGAGGCAGCCAGAGCAGGGCAAGATGAGCGAGGCGGCCATCTCCTCTGCTCTCTAGTCCAGACTTCTAAAAGAATCCTAGAGAGGACAATGCTTTCCCTGAGGGAACCAGTGATGTTTCAGGCGGGGGCAGAGAGCAGCTCCAACAGATCCCAGCTGCCATCCCGCCTGAGGAATCAGGAGACACCCCCCCACTCTGTCTTCATGCCAGCCTCCCTTGGGCACTGTCCCTGGTTGGGGCCACCCCTCTCAGGGCCCACACTCTTGCCCAGCTTCTCTCAGAGGTCATGCTGGGACCTCTGGGGAGAGAAACGGGCATGGATATCTCAGACTCTAGATGCTACCAGAGGTCCTGGCCTGTGCAGAGTCATGAAGCCTTGTTAGGCCCTGGATGAGTCCTCTGAGCTCAGGGCTGCCAGCCTTCTTCTTGGTTCCGTAAGAAGGCATGATGACAGAAATCCCGAACCAGAGCACGTTAGGACTAATCGCATTTCTGGAAATGTCTCTAAACCAGCACAGTCCAAGAGCTTTCTGCAACAAAGGGTAGCTGAGCTGCCCAGTGTGACAGCCACTAGTCACGACTGGATTCTGCAAGGTAGACAGTGTGATTAAGAAACTGATTTCAAATTTTTATTTAATTACTTTTTATTTAAATCAAAATAGCCACAGGTGGCTAGTGGTAAACAGAGGGGACAGCGCAGCTCTGGACCAAGCCTTGCCCAGTCCCTGCACACAGCACACCAGGAACACTGAGGTCCACAGAGAGAACAAGGTCATACAGGCTCAAAGTCACACAGAGTGTGTGAGTGAGTGACAGAGACACAAAGGCCAAAGCAGAGCCTCGTTCCTCCAGCTCCTGGTGCCACAGCCCGCCACCCGGTGGCCTCGTGTCCTCCCCCAGTGCTCATCCCTATCATGCCCTGCCTTTCCCACCACGCTCAGGACTGCCGCATGGAGTGGATCGCTGCCGCCCCCGGAGCGGGCTGTCGGGCCCCCTTGGAAGGGACCCACCTCTCCTAGCCCGGTCGCTGGCCCATCCTTCCATCCTCCCAACCCAGCAGCCTCAATCAATGTCCCTAAAGTTGCCTGGGGAAATCATCCATCAGAGGGGAAGGGCTCCGGGCACACAGGTGTTCACAGAAGGGTTATTTTAACAGGAAAGTACTGGAAACCGCCTAAACATCCCACAAAAGAAATGACACGTGACACCTCCGTTCGACGGAATATTACACAGCCGTTACGTGGGATAAACACGAGGACTGGTAATGCCATGGAGCTCTAACGACACTGAGCAAGAAAGCAGAGAGAATGGGTGAGGGAGGGGGTCAGGGAGCAGCGGAGGTCCTCAGGCTGGACTTCCCAACGGCCTCTCTGAGCCATGATGAGAGCATCATGGGTGCCCCCTTCCTTTCTGTTTATTTACATACCGAGTGCCCAGCATCTTCCATAGTACTTTCTAGATATTGACCCGTGTAATCTGCACAAGAAGTGTAAGAAGGAGCAATTATGATGCCCTGATTTTTTTTTTTTTTTTTTGACAAGGAAACCAAGGTATGGAGAGATGAAACCAGTTAGCTAAGGTCAAGGGCCCCTTGTACTCCCCACACGTTAGGCAAGTTTCCAGTATTGTCTTCACAGGAAAAGGGCAAGGAGGCAGAGAGAGAACAGTTGTTGCCTGAGGTGGGTGAAAATACAGGTGTGTGTGTATTTTCCCTTTTAAATTTCATAAAAATTTTTCTTGTGGCAATTGAAAGAAAAAAGTTCAAAGAATAAAAGGAATGTCTCAAAATGTCTTTAAAAAACAAGCACACACACACAAAAGGAAAACATACCAAGGTCAAGCTCCTGATGCCTCCAAGAGACCTCCACTGTGAACATAATCCATCTCCCAGCAGCAGAGCTCACGTCTCCGGGCTTTTCTGCCCACTTCCTGTCGCCCGGACCGTTCCCCCCTGCCTGGGTGAGAGCCTCACCTCTGAGGTCAGCGGGCAGCAGCCCTGTGTGGAGGTGGACTTCAATAAACACCTCCCGGCCCCCTCTGCACAGCGCGGCAGGCCAGCGGGCACACTGCCTGTGGGGTCCCACCACTGGCCAGGACTGACCTCGAGAGACCTCTGCCTCCAGCCCCAGGCAGCCCCATTCCACAGGGGGAGCGACTGAGGCCTGAGGGGTGAAAGACCTCAGCAGAGGTCACAAGGCTACCCAACAGGGATACACGTGTGTACACACACCCATGTGTGCGCGCATGTGTGCGTACACGCACGTGACCAATATGTTCACGCACATCAAGCTTCAGGTTCAGGCCCAGCCTTCTCGTTAAAGGAACAGACGATTCCCAACTTACCCACACACGCTCACACACACACACACACACACACACACACACACAATTATTACACCATTAACTGCTACTGTATCCACAATCAGATAATCTGCTCTTTCTCCTTTCCCTGTTGCTGTGTTGTTTTCATTTCTGCACCACACATTTATTGAGCACTTGCTGTACGCTAGGTATATTCTAGGGCCTGAGGATTCAGTGGTGTTCTCGTGAGGAAGGGGGGCACAGATGATAAGCGAATAAACAAGGAAGATGATTGCAAGGAGCAACAAGTACAATTAAGAAAATCAAGCCATGTAACGTGAGAGCAAGGTCCTGGGGTGGGGCTAGGGCTTCCTCCAGCTGATGAGTCAGGGAAGGCCTCTGTGCAGACGCCACACCTGAATTCATACCTACAGGATAGGGAACCAGTCTTGCCTTGGGCAGGAGGAGGAGAGCAGAGGCCGGCACCTGGGGTTTCTGAGGAGAGCAGGCTAGGCCTGGCAGGTGGGCAGAGGTGGGGGCAACTGTGAGAAATGAGGCCTCAGAGGGAGGGCAGGGCCTCACGGACCAAGGCCAAGGCCTTGGGCGTCACCTCCCATGTGATGAAAAGTCACCATGGAAAGGCTGTGAGGTCTTCTTCATTGTGAAAAGTTCCCTGGGGCTGCTGCGTGGAGGCTGGTTTTAAAGGAGAGGGCACGGGAGCAAGGGGCCCGTGGGATGACTGTCTCAGCTGCCAACACACGGTGACACGGCCGGGGCCAGGTGAGGGAGGACAAGCTGGATTGGGGATGCGTGCGGGAGCAGGGCCAGCTCCTCCACAGTGGGCAGGGGCGCAGGATACGAGGGAGTGGAGGTAAGGAAAGGAACCAAGGATGACTCCTAGCTCCCACCACACACCCGTCCTGCTTTTACCACCACCCCCCATACAATTTACACGATTAGAAAATGACACCGCAGATGAGCCAGTCCCACCCCCCACGCCGCCAAGGCTCACATGCCCCTGAGGCATCGGAAGTCCAATCCTGTCCTGCGTGTGGCATGTGGGAAGGAGCAAGACTGAGTTCCACCCTCAGGCTGAGAAGATTGCCCAAAGAGACGGGAGGGGCAGGGACGCGAGAAGGTGTGGGGCTGGCCCGGAGCCCTTGCGCCACCCCCTGCCAGCTGTGGGACCCTGGGTAAGATCTCCCACACACCCAGGCTTGGCCCCCTCGTCTTCCCCACCACCTCCCACACGAGGCTGGGATGAAGGGTCCGTGGGATGAGACAGGTAAAGAACTGGCATTTATACATATTAGCATCCTTCCCTTTTGTTTTAAAAGGGGGCCAAAAAAGCCAACTGGGGTTTAGACTGGTAAGCTCCCCATCCATTCTAATATAAATTCTAGAAGTGCTGCAAAGAACACAGGAAAGGCACTGGCAAGTTTGAGTTCACTTACAAAGAACCCTGCAGGATACTCATGTCCCCTCTTGGTTGTTCAAAAGGATGACATGACAGCCAGGGTCAAGGCCCCCGCGACATCCTTACACAGGAGGTAGAAAGCTATGGGCCAGCTCACTCAGTGGTTAGCTAAATGACCATGTCCAAGAACGTGGGAGAGCAACTCACACTGGCTCCTTGCACAGGCAGAGGCTGGTCCTTGGCCGTGCCAGAACACACTTTTGGCAGAGACTAGGATGGAACCTTAAAGGTAGGTCTAGCCTGAGAGGGGTCAACTAGAGAGGCAGGGTCCCCTGTTCAAAGCCTTCAATGAACCCTAGGAATGGGTCGCAGTATAGAAGACAGAGTTACCAGAACCTGGTAAGCTCCGTGAGTAACTCCAGGAATCACTACATAGAGTGGCCATGGACTCTGGTCATGGACTCTGTGCTCCTGGTGGCCAGGAGATGTAGAGGCTGGGTAAGCCTGTTGCTTCAGCTTTGGAGACAATGCAGCCACTTCCAGAAAGCCATGCCCAGGCATCTATGTACCTGTCTAGAAGGTCTTTGATAATGTGAAATCTGCCCTTGACAGGAAGAGGTGGGCCAGAAACCCATGTTCCCAGGGGGAGTCTCAAAAGGCCTGGTCAGGATGTTAGGTCCCTGACAAAGATACCTAGCATTTATGTGCCCAGAGAGCAGAGCTAAGCCCAGTGAAAGAAAAAGTTTCTAGGAAAACAGATTTCTGTCCATCATGAGGAGTAGTGAGCTCCCTGTCCCTGGGAGCATGCAAGCAGAAGTCTGGGAACCATGATGGGGATTTTGCCCTAAATGGGGAAGCTGCTTTCAGCCATGTGTTTCTTTAAGTCTATCAGCATGTGAATCAGGGCTAGATTGTGTGTATCAAAGTGGGTGTCACAGAGACTAAAGGGAAAGGAAAGTAATGACCATAATAATAATTATTAGTACTACATTATAGATCACTGCACATTCCCATATATTCTCTAACTGGATCTTCTGCCCATCCCAGGGCAGGATGATTAACCCCATTTACAGGATGAAGCAACTGAGGCTCACATCAGGAAATGGGACCAGCCCAAGTTCCCACAGCACATCAGCCCCCAGATTCCTTCTACAGCCCAACACCTGGGGGGCGGTCTTCCCCTCCTGCACCCCCAGTGGTCATCCCACCACCCCTGCCCCAGAAGGAGCAGAAACCCCTCCACCACCTGGGGTTTCATCTAGCTGCCAAGACTCCTCATTCCTGATGGTTAGAAGCTCATCCCCCTAGAACGTGGGAGGGAATCCCAGCCCAGACGGCTTTTCCTCCCAGGCCACCCAGGCCCTGCTCCTCCATTCTCCCTGCCTCTTCCTCTAGTAAATCCAGCCCCAGCCCCGTACATGGGGTCCTTCAAACCAGACGTGCATCCAGACCTCAGGCTTTGTCCAGGCAATGAACTCGAGGAGAAGGGTCCCTCCACATTGGCCTCATTCTTCTCACACCTACACAGGGGGCTTGTGAATAGGGGAACCAGAGCCCACCCTACCAGGTACCCCTCCTGACCACCTTCCCTCTTCCTAGCCAAGAGGGGCCGAGAGAGAGGGAGAGAAGGTGTTTGGGCAGGGGAGGTGGGCACATCCAGAGGAGGGGACTCATGAGGCAGCCGCACCTGGCACCAGTCCTCACCACAGCACGCCCTGAGCCCTCAGGATCCTTTTACTTTCCAGGTAAAAGGGAATGAAAGCTCAGAGGGGTTAAGGAGCCTGGCCAAATTCAAAATATTAAATGGAACAGAAGAAACAGCTTGTAAGTCCCAGAGTCAGGGTTTGAACCCAGGACCAGCTGAATCCAAAACCTGGCACTTTTATGTGCCCCCAGCGGCCGGCAGGGAAGTCTCCCAGGGCTCTGACCGGCAGCCTGGCGAGCAGAGGACAGGAGTTGAGAAGGCAGGACAAAGGAAAGACACAGGGCAACCAGACGGATGAACTGACGGGTGGATCCTGCAGGGGCCAGAACGAGACAGCTCTAGAAGCCACCCTCGTGATCAATGAAAGCCACCAAGTGCCACTCTGCTGCCATCTGTCCCTCAAATCCAGCCCCTAGTGTTCCCTGGATCCCTCCCCGACATCCAGGTCTGAGCAGCAGATGAAACCTGCTGCCTTAGGCATCTCCCATTCATGGAGGGTCCAGGGCCAGGCCCCTGGGGCCACCCTGGAGGTGGGGTTGGGGGGAGACGCGGGCAGAGGGAGTAGGGGAACCATTCCTAGCCCCGGGCAAGGCCATCTGCCCAGCTCCCACCAGCCCACGCCCAGCTAGAGGCCCTAGCATCCAGACTGCCCACCGGACACAGCGCACCCTCAGGCCCCATATGGCCAAGCCAGGTGTCCCCGCGCCCTGCCAGCAGCCCAGGGCAGTCTGCCTGTCCCCAGAGCGTGCAGGGTTTAAGCAACAGCCTCTCGACTGAATATTTAAGAAGGAAAATACCTTTTTTTTTTTTTTTTCCCCAAGAGAGAGAAAGGGAGGGAGGAGGAAGCCGGCAAAGAAGGAGGAGGGAAAGAGGGAGGGAGAAACCTACCCCATCACTGCAGTCAAGGTCACAGGCATCCTTGTGGGGCGGGCGCAGGCTAGGAGCCTTTAATCTGAGAGTTCAGGCTGAGGAAACTAAGCGCTTGAAGCCGGAGTACATTACTGCCCTGAATGATCTGTCGGCTTCTATTAGGCTAAATATCTCTGTATAATGGGGAATTATCCTCTGAAAAGGCAAACTGCCGGCCTCTCCAGGGAGAGGGGGCGCGGCGGGAACCTCTCCTTGTCGTGAGGGTTCTCCCACGGGAGGGGGGAGGGAGGGAAGAACAGGACCAACTCAGAAAGCCGCCCCCCACCCACACCCCCTCCCCGGAAAGTCACAGTCAGCAGCTGTTTGACGCTCCTGGCGGGTGCTAGCCTCCCTCCCCCTCTTCCTCAGACTCTGCCTCACTCCCTCCGCTTAGGAGCCTGAAAAGATGCCAGACCTGGGGTAGAGGACTGACAATGCCTTGGTGACAGCAGGTGACCCAGGGGCAGTCCCAGGGCCTCTCTGAACCTCCGTTTCCCCATCTTTTAGATGGAGCTAATAAGAGCCACCTGAAGGCTGTACCAGGGCAGGGCTTGAAACTGGCCCAGAGCCCAGCAGAGTGGGCACCCAGGACAATTTCACTCACGCTGTTCTGCCCACTGGTGAGGACCTCCCCCTCCAAGTCGCCTCCTCCTCGTCCTCACTCCCCACTGGGTACCAGCACCTCCTCCAGGAGACACTCCCTCAAGAACCCTGCTCATGGGTATCGCCTCCAGCCAGAAACCCAGAAACCCACCTTCTGGGCTCCCCACCAGTGTCAAGTAGTTACGTGCCTGTGGACAATCCAGCCCGAGGGACTCTCGGACCGGGGCAGCATGGCCTCCTTCTCAGACAGGGAACCTAGACCTCTGCCCAGATCTGGCAGGCTCGGAGACAGGGGCTGGGTCCCCTGGAAGGTGACACTCAGGGCAAGGCAGTCAGCACCAGGGCAGCAGAGCCAGCAAGCCAGAAATCCCAGGAACTGAGTCCGTGAGAGCAAAGCGGTGGGGAGATTGTCCGCAGGACTGTCAGGGCCCAAGGCAGGGCTGGAGCTGGGTCAGAGCAGCACCAAGGTGGACCTTGGTGCTGGGCTCCCTGCACAGGGCTGCGGTGCTGCAGGCTCAGTCCTGGAGGTCTCCTAGGGATCAAGAGGGGCAGGGCTGACCTGGGAGGGGATAAGGGTCAAATAGCTCTCACTAGGTGGGGAATAGGGCAGGAGGACTGTGAGCTGGGTGGGAGATGGTGCAGACCCTGGCTCTTCAGCATTCCCCTGCCACTCTTGGTCTGCTGGAAACCCCAGGACAGCATGGGACCCCTCTCTGCAGATACAGCCACTGCTGTTGTGGTGCACATGGCTAGGCCAGGAAGGCCGTTCTGAGGGTGATTCCAGAACCAGTGACTACATCCCAATAAACATCAGAAAGGAAGGCCGCCCTGAGGGCAGTTAGAGGCCTCCCTGCACTCCCACGTCCCACTATAGACCCAGAGGTCCAGCCCAGAGTCTCCACAGCAGGCGACAGCAACTTATTCCTTGATTCATTCATTGATTCATTCAGCAAATGCTCTCTAGCGCTTTCTGTGAACTGAAGGTACAAAAATTCCCAAGATCCTACATCAGGCAGTTCAGTCCTAATGGGACAAGTGCGTAGGGGGAGCCCACAGGGAGATAAGAGACAATGACTCAGGGACTGTGTAAGAGTGAGAGCCCAAGTTGCTGGGGAAACAGGGTAGGGGGGCCCCAATCCAGGGTTGGGGTTCTAGCCAGGCTTTCAGGGGAAAGGTCTTGGAGATGGGCCTTGAGGGAAAAGGAACTGGGTTTGAAAGCAACTGAATTTTAAACCAGTTTGAAGTTTCAAACTGGGTTTGAAACCATCAGAACGAAGGTTTCTGCAGGCAGAGGGGTGACCCGTGCCAATGCCCAGGGGCACGAACGATGGGTGCAGAGGGAGACAGCTCCTCTCCCCTGGAGAGGGCCTCGTGTGCAGAGACACGGTGTTAGCTCTTATCCCAAGAACCATGAGCAGCTTGAAGGGTTTTAAGCAGGGCTTGACAGGCCCCAATCTGTGCTCCAGAAATATCATTGCACCTGCCCCCAGGTTGAGGATGGAGGACACAGGAGAAGGTAGGAAGCAGTGAAAAGTTAAGACCATGGCAATGAGCAGGGGAGAGGTGGTGGGCCTCAAGGCAGGCCAAGGGCTTGAAAGGAGGGGAGGGTGCAAGAGGGACTTGCCGAGTGAGGGCCGCGGTTCTAACACGGTGGTAAGACAGCGGCAGTGTCCCACCAGGCCTGAGCGGTGCTCCCGTCCAAACCACACTGTCAAACGTTGCAAACCTTTCCAAATCCCAGAGCTGCTTTGATCACACAACACTCAAGTGAGCCGGAGAAGCCAGGGATGAGTTACTTAGTTCACTAATTCAACAAAAATTCATTGAGCACCTGCTATGTTCCAGGCCTTGTTCTGACCTATACCCCAGAATGAACAGACCCAGGAGTGCTGCCCAGGAAGTTCCAGGGTCACACGCATGGGTGTGCATCCATGGCTATAGCCAGTCTCCAGTGGTGAGAGCTGGGGTCATAGCCCAAGAGACGGAGGGGCTGCCGGGGGATGGCCACCGGCCCGGGGCACTCATGGCCTCCAGAACTGGGGAGCAAAACCTGAAGAGGAGGTGTGGAAAGGGAAGGCCTGACACTGGGGGCTGGCTCGGGGGTCGGGACAGGAATGAGCCTTGGTCTGCAGTGGGAGCACCCCTTCTTCCAAGATGGGGTGGGAAGCCAGAGAGAAAGTATGAAGTGAGAGGAGGCAGGTTCATGGTGGAAAGCACCAATCTCCTCTGCAGGCAGGATGCTGGAAAGGGCAGGTAGGGCATAGACAGCAGCAGGGCCTTCGGGCCCACCAGAGGGAGAACGGGACCCGCAGGCCAGGCCAGAAAGAAAGAAGGGTCAGAGTGGGAGATCTGGAGGACCCAGGGCAGGGCTGGGCCCCCTGGGGTGGCTATAGGGAGGCGAGATCAGGGAACCCCAGGAGGGAGGAGCAGGCCCCACGACCACCCTAGCAGGTAGCCCGTGCAGTGGCCTCAGGCTGCCCTGCGCTCAAGGGTTACTAAGAGTCTCCCCAGAGTGCAGGCTCCCAAGGGCCCAGCCAGATGTCTGGAAAAGGTTAGAGCTGCCTAATGGCCTCCAGCGCCTGCTGCCACTGAAGGGACCACCAGGGTTGGCACAGGAGCAGCTCCTGCACTCTTGGTCCCAGTGGAGGCCCCAAGGCCAGCCTGCCCATGCCAAGCACTTGCAAGTAGGCTCCCTACTTCCCTGGGCCCTATTCTCATCAGTAAGCCCAGGCAGGGCCCACCTGTCAGGTGCTCAGGCAGGGAAAGCAGCGCCCAGTGCCCAGGAGGTGCCCCAGATGACTGTCCCCTTCCCCTCCCTGCTGGCAGGGCCTCTTGGAGTCCAGTCTCACAGAATCCCCAGGGCCTGGCACACACTTTTGCTCAATTAACTTTTACTGACCTACGTTTTTCTGCTAAACAGCTGGTAGTGATGAAAGATGACCAGAATCTTGCCTGCTGGAAGGGGCTAAGAGGAAGATGGGACAACCACAGGAGGACACAGCAGATGCCCCAGGGAGCTGACATGCAGATGTGGCAGAGGCCAACGTCGTGGGTGGCGGGAGGAAGAGGCTGGTTCTCACCATACCTGTTAGGACTCTGCGACAACCAGGCAAGCTGGCAGAAGAGCCAGTGGGGGGTAGTGAGAGCTGGTGCTGGGGCACACCCAACTGGAAGATCCCTGGGTAGATGGGCCTTCTGGCTGCAGACCTCCTGATAGCACCCAGAGCCTTATGAGCTGCTCCTCCAACCTACCCCTTCCCCACCTTGGAATTCACCCCACTGTGTGCCCTGCCCAAGTTAGAGCACTGGAAAGAAACTGAAATAAGTCAAAAGGAAGGAGGAGCCACTTCTGGAAGAAGGGGCAGAGCCTGGAAGGCTTCACAGAGGTGGTGGCTTCTAACTGCTCTGAGCCTCACCTTACTCTTCCATGAAATGGGACTGCTATTGTCCTCCTCCTCCTGCTCCTCCTCCTCCTCCTCTTACTCCTCCTCTTACTACTACTACCAATAATAATAGCTAAAGCACATGGATGCTAAGTCTGTGCTGGGCTCTGTGTGAGTACTTGGAGCCCAAGAGATAGAGGTAGAGATGAGGCTGAGCCCGCCCGTCTCCCAGACTCCCTTTGGATCGGCTTGTGGAGGGTCGACTGGGGTCTAGGCCTTGGGCTGCAGGCAAGTTGGGTGTCACTGGTGGCCAAGGTCTGTGAGTTCCCAGTGTTGGCAGCATCACTTTGAGTGGCCCTCTTGAGCTGGGTGGAAAGGGGCTGGGAGCTGCGGGATGGATGCTTCCAGACCCGGGTCAGAGGCGGCAAGGTCAGAGGCTACACTGTGTCTGCAACAGCAGCTCAGCGTGGCCCTTGCGGAGTACAAAACACGGTGCTGAGTGTGCAGGGGAACCTGCAGCATCTCCCCTCCTGATTTCCCAGAACCAACCTCACCCACATGCCTGGTTCCAGAAGTTCTTGGGCTCGAAGCAGACAGGAGTGGAGGAAGAGGAATGAGGAGAAAAGCAGCCACAGCCATCACTGTGTGTCTATGCTGGGACTGCACACCAACCCAGGCCGGTATGATTATTCCCACTTAAAGAGGAAACAGGTTTCCATGGGTATGGTCCCTTGCCCAAGGTCACAGCTGGGAATGACTGAGCTGGGGCTCACACCTAAGGCTGTCTGTTCCTCACGGACCAGGAAGTGTGAAAGGCCAGAAGGACTCATGGGGCTGAGTGTAGAGGGCACACAAAGCATTATCAGCAGGGCAGAAGGGGTTCTTAGGAGCAAACTCTTCCTGACACCCAGTGCTGCATGTTGTCCCATACATAGGGCTGGCAGGGGCCTGGGCAGCTTGAGAAGATGAGGCAGGAGAGGGTGAGAGAGGTCTCTCCTTTGGCTTCCACAGCCCTCTGCTGGAAACCCTCTGCCCCACTCACCCCTCCCTGAAATCATCCCATCTTCCTGGTGAGATGGGGCACCTAGAAGGCCTTATGTGGCTAACAGGGCTTGAGAAGAACCTTTGCAAGGGCAGGGCGGGGCGGTGGGGGGCAAGAGGGTGTGGTTAAAGGGAGATGAAGCTCAGCCCAGACTATGACAAGGCCACCAATGGGCTGAGGCTGGTGCAGGGAGAGGGCCAGGGAGGCCCAAAAAAACAGAAGTCACAGTGCCTGGACCCCTGCGGGTAGAGCATCATTCCTTCGAGTCGTCAGATGTGTTCAGTTTCCATAAGGCTTCTGAGCCTGGGTGAGGCCCACCTAGGAGTCCTGGCAGTGGGAGAGAGAACGCTGAGGACGGTCCCTTCCTCTACACTGTGTTTCTTGGCATGAGCATCTTTCCCTCTCTGGTCCCCATGTGCCCTCTGCAACATGAGATATCCAGGCCTAAATGCCGGTGGACACCTAAGGGAGGTGGTGAGGTCCCAAACAAGCCTCCCCGCCCAGAGCCTGTATCAGCTCCAGGCTACGAGCTCAGCATGATCCTCACTGGTCTTCCCTTACCCTCTCAACAAGGCCACTGTACAAATATCAGCACTTGATTTGCCAGAAAAGCAAACTGAGGCTCCGGCCTAAGAAGGAACTCTCCAAGGTGCCCAGGAAGAACTGCCGACAAGCTTTATGCACCCGGGTTTGTTCAGCACTGGACAGCTCTTGGCCATGGACCTCCTGGCCCCAGGCCTATACACACAGCCTTGGCAATCAATCCCTCTTCCTCCTAAATAAACTTCACCCAGCCTTCCCCACTGCTCTCGCTATGCTCATCTCTCCTGGGCCCCTGGCGCAGCTGCCATCAGTCACACGGGACTAATAAAGCTCTTCCTCCCTTTTACTTTTTTCTGACTTAAAATCTCATTCTCTAGCAGCTTCTTGAAGGCAGGGGACTCTCGCCCTCTCTACTCTATGCCCCAGTCTGGGTACATCATGGGGACTGGATTTGGAGCAGGCAGATGCGGGTGAGAACCAGGTTGGAAAACTCTAGGCCCATCACTGTACCCCCCTGAGCTGCAGATGCCCCTGCTGGAACACAACATGGGCCTGTCCACCTCACAGGCCTCCGGGGTTTCCATCTCACAGGGCAAGTAAACCACACAAGGGGCTAACCCTCCCTCAATCCCCTCCCTCTTGGGACTTCACTTAAATTCTGGACCACTTCTTTCCCCCTGAAATTGTCCAAATGACTTACAAACGGGCAGACTCTTATCACTGATAAATGTCTGAGAAGGGTCAGGTAGCCCCAGGAGAACAGCTGATTCAGCGCTCAGAATCCCACTATTAGAATATGATTGCTCTGTGGGCTCACCCATGAGCTTTGAGCCTGGGAGAGGGAACATCTAGGAACACTGGTGGTGAGGGATAGGTCCTGGGGTGCTGGTCCCTCTTCTCTACTAACATACCATGTGCCTTGGCACAAGTGTCTGTCCTCTCTGGCCCTCAGTTACACCTTCTGTAGGATGAGGTATCCAGGCGGTGTCCAGGCTGTGTCCAGGACACAGGATGGCCCTCTTCATACTATTTCCTGGAGGCAGAAGAGGAAAATGCCTGTAGGAATGATGGCAGGGGTACTGGAAAGGACCCTCCAAACCTCTCAAATTCAGGACCGTGATTTCTAAATGCCTCCACTTGCTCTGCCCCCCTCCCCTTCCCTTCTAACAAAGGGGCAAAGCCCAACTCCTGGGCTTTCTGGGGCCCTGCGGACAGGCCCCACCTATTCCCAGCCCCTGTGAGGATAGGACCTGCTTACATGCCTTGGACATTGGAGGAAAGTCTCCTAGTTCACCCTTGGGCCCAGCTGGCCTACCCAGGGAGCTTCAGCCTGAGGAAGGCTCAACTGACAGCCCCCAGTATACATGGAAAAGGGAGTAGGATTCCCATATGGTACCTGGGGAGGAAGAGCTCTGCAGAGAGCCCCTCTCTGCCCCAGGGAGGAGTGCCGAGGGAGCCTGGAAAAGGGGAAGCAGAGAGATTTATCCTAGTTCTGCCACCTAACTAGCTTGCTAACCTCAGAAAGTCCCTTCACCTCTGAATTCCAGTTTCCTGATCTATAAAATGGGGAGAATAACACACACACACACACACACACACACACAGAGTGTCTGGTACACGGCAAGAACTGAAGGAGCGCCAGACATTATGACCAGATTCTTGGCCAGGACTTTGGCCTTTTTACATCAAGGTCCAGAGTAAATGACTCCAGTCTTGGGCACTTAAATAATAAGCCCCACGGGGGGAGATGAGCACTGAGAACTCTGAGGGAGGGTGGCTGAGGAGGGCACTTGGCCTGCCCCGGTGGGACTCCACTTAGAGAACCAGACTGAGCCCTGATCCTGCTCACCCACTGAACCTCAATCCTGCTCCCACACTGACCCCTGATCCTGCTCTTGCAGGAGCCCTGACCCTGGTCACACACTGAGCCCTGACCCAATCACCAGCTACTGTGGCCAGTTCACACCACAGGCCAATGTCACAGTTGGCTCTGAGGAGGACTGCTGCTCTCCCATCTTCTCATGGAGAAACTGCTGCGTTAATCTTTCATTATATGAACTGGCTCATGCCTATGTGTGCCCCCTAATCCCTTGTCCCTCCCTAGAACTTC
Source organism: Mustela erminea (assembly GCF_009829155.1). Taxonomy (NCBI): domain Eukaryota; kingdom Metazoa; phylum Chordata; class Mammalia; order Carnivora; family Mustelidae; genus Mustela; species Mustela erminea. The sequence continues at coordinate 30,207,693 of NC_045618.1, forward strand.
CCCATGCCACTGGCTTCTGCCTTGAAGGTGCACCCCCCACCCCCCAGTAGCTTGGAATCCATCACTGTGGCCACGATTTCTAAGCCCCCTAACCAGTTCTGTCCCCTGACCACAAATCCACAGTCCAAGCCTTTGGTTTCTCCTCTCCAACCTCAGAAGATGGAGATCCTGGAATGCCTGAGGGAAAAAGCCTTAGGCTTCATTCATTCACTGGACTCTCCATCCAGGCAGGGACACTGAGGTCACTAGGGGTGAATGGCAGCCCCAGGACTCCCATCCTGGTCCTGTGATTTTTCTACCAGCCTTCTGACTGCCCCACCCAGCCAGCAGAGGAGGGTCCCCAAGCGATGGGGGTCTGGCAAGTCCTGACCAGGAAAGGAGATCCAGGAAGGGAGTAGGAGTGGCAGAGCCCCAGGAAACCACTCTGTCCTGGGCTCCCCTGCCTCAACTCAGGGCTAATTTTAGACCTCTTCCCAGGTTGAATATTAAAATACTTCTAGATCCTCCCTGGTGTAATGGGGCCACAGAACTCAGCTGCCCCTCCGCCCTCCCCTGGGAAGCTAAGGCCTCCTGACCAAGGGCACTACAGATGTAACACTGGGGAGAGGGTCAGAAACTGAACCCAGGTGTGACCCTGGGTGAAGACCAAGGAGGCAACACTGCGAGAGGCCCTGCTCACCCACAACTAAAATCCTACCCCTTGCAACTCATCCCTTCAGATAAGGAGTTGCTCTTATCAAACATAAGACTGCCCAAGGGTGGGGGTCACCTCATGGGGTGATGGCTCTGGGTTCAGATCCTGGCTGAGCAACCCCAGCTTGTGTGGCCTTTCTGAACTACAGAGCCATCATCCGTATAAAGGCGGTAAGAATAGGTCAGTCCCCTGACTGCAACTGCATCTCCCCCACCCACTGATATCCCACAAACACCTCATCCCTTCTCTTCCCCCAAGCCCACCCTTCCTTTGCCAGCATCCCTATCTCTGAGGATGTTTCCACCACTGGCCCAGCTGGGCACGCCAGAAACCTGGGAGTCCTTGGGGCTCCTTCCCTACTCCCTCCCTCAAACCCAGCACCAGTCCTCAATGTGTCTCCAACCCCATCTTCTCTCGGCACCTCCATCCCCAGGCAGCCCCGTCACCCTACCTGATGGATACATTCCACAAGTCCTTGTGCTTCTCCACTGTCTCCCACACGGCGACCAGGACAGTATCACTGAGCCCTGAATTAGACAAGGTCCCTTCCTGCTTAAAACCCTCCATCAACTTCCTCTTAGAACAAGAGGCACCCACCCTCCTGACCATGGCCCACAGACTGTGCCTGACTCAGCCCTGCCACCCACCCTCACCCCTGACCCCTTCCGGCTCTCTTCTGAATGAATTTCCTTCTTCAACATACCAGGGTTCCTCCGGCATGGAATGCTCCTCGCCCCTCCTTGTACACAGCTTCCTCATCATCATCCATCTGATTATGGGATGAGACACTGCCTCAGAGAAGCCCTCCCAGACCGCGCTGTCTCAGTGGGCCACCCCCACCTCTGCATTCTCTATCATTCCCTTGTACCACTTGTCACAACCTGCAATTATACATCTCTTTGTTTACTTGTTTATTATTTGCCACCCTCACCCCTAAAACCTGTGAGCTGCACAAGGGAGGGGGCCATGGCTACCTTGCTGCTGTGCCTGGAACATTGGAGGTGCTCAGGGGACAGGAATCCCCCCTGAGGTTCATCACTCAGGAGCAGACGGGAGAGTGCCCTCCCTGCTTCACCAGGCAGTCCTAGAAGCTATATCTGGAGTCCCAGAAGAGGATGTTGGCAAGCGCAGACACTCAAATAGGCATGGCTCTGGTTCCTTGGTCAGTGCCCATGGTGGTGGCTTTGCTAGGATGCCATGCAGACCCCTGCAGGAGACAGGGCAACTGGAGACTGAGCAGAGCAGGGCCTGCAGCAAACCACGGCCATGCGTGTTGTGAGCACCTGGGACCTCCTGCTCCATCCGCTGGGCAGGCCCAAGGGACAGACGTTCAGGAGGAGCAGGGAAGGGGAGGAAACACCTCGGCCCTCAGATGAGCCTGTCTTAGAGACAGGAAGGGCCCCTGCCCCTAGGGCTCCGTGGTCTGGTCAAGGAGACTTAGCCATGAAGCCCAACCCTCCTATCACTCGATCTCTGCACAAATCCATCCCAGGCATTCAGCATGGTCCCGAGTGGCTCCCGGGAGAGGCACCCACACAAACATGACTCCTTTCAGCCCACCTATGCAACCCCTCCAGAGTCCTGGATGGTGAACAGGAGAGGGGACATGCGCTTGGTTATGGCCATCCAGGGCTAAGGGGGGCACAAGTGGAGCCACCTAGACCAGACTGGGAGGGAGTGAAGACCCAAGGAGCATGCTTCCTAGGAAGGTGTCTGTGCTGATGGGGCTGGGGAGCGGTGCAGCGGCAGGGAAGGTGTGGGACAGGTCGGTACTATGCTCCAACTGCCCTGTCTTCCCTCCCAGAGGCCTTGTCACACACACACTCCCCCCAGCTCCTGACCACCAGGCCCTTGGTCCGGGGAAACAGGTCTCTCTCTCCAGAGATGTCCTATCACAGGCATAGTAGCCCCTGTCCCAAGGGAGTCACTCTGCCAGGCTCTGCAGACATCACTGACATTTCCACATGCTGCCAGCCCCTCACCGTTGCGCACCTAACTAGTCAGTGGAGACCAGAGTAGTCCCAACAGCCTATCAGAACACTGAAAACTGAAAAGGTCAAGACAGGAAAAAAAAAAAAATCCCCATGTGGGGTATCTCCACCGAGGGACACCCTGAGGCCCTCATTTCTCCCTCTACAGCTCCCCTGACACATGCTGGCAACCTCAAGGGAGGGTAAGGCTTGGGCATGGGGCCCTGCTGTACCCACAGCTCTGGCCTTAACAGAGCTGGGAAGGGGATCAAGAAAAAGGGAAGCAATCATCCCTGTAAACACCCGCCAAAACACACACCTAACTCCCCGGGCAGGGGAGGGGGGAGGAGCACAGGGAAGGAGAACCACTCCTACTCAGGGCCTCTGAGGGACACCGAGCTGTTCTTAGCCTCTTCTGGGGCAAGGGCAGCAGCATGGGTTTGCCTCCCACTCTGTGCCCAACATCAGGCATCCCCCACACATGGCCACAGCCTGTGCTCACCCCAACCCTTGAAGAAGAAACAATCCCGCTTACTTTGCACGTGAGAAAACCACCTCAGAAAGGTCACGTGACCTGCCAAGGTCACACAGCCAGGAAGAGAGGAGCTCGGCATCAGGTGAGCACTGAGACTACAGGAGTTGCAGCCAGACACAAAGGAAATCCTGCAAACAGTTCGGACAGAAGCCTTGATTCCGGGAAGACGATCCCAGGAAGATGGACTGGGGTCCCTTCTCAGGAGGCTGCTTGGGGGCAGGGGGTTTTGCTGGGCAAGGGGTGAGGGCAGGGGCTGCACCTATTGACTTCGAGGGTCTCCCACTTCTGTGATTTTCTGTGACCACCAGGCAAGCTCTACCAGGCTCCAGGAGGGTGGGCTTGGGAAGAGACTGGACAGTCCCTGACAATACCGGGGGGGTGGGGGGATGGTTCTGACCATCACAGCATGAGCACCAATCCAAGCCTAGGGCCCTCGGCAACTCTGCTCTTTCTGTGGGAGGCTTTGACTTCCTGGGGCCACTGAGAGAGAGGAGGGTACCCAGATCCCGGGAGACAAAGGGTCCAAGGGGATGAACTGGGGGAGAGGAGGAGCTCAGCTTCCTGGCCAGACTAGCCAGTCGTGAACCCTGTCCCGCTGTTTTGACAGCTCCAGGCACCAGCTCGTCCAGAGCCCCCATCTTGAGCAAGGTAATTACAGTTCTTCCTATGTAATGAGATGGTTTTTAAAGGCCATTCAAAAGAAATTCCCTATAATGAGGTGAAGGGGTTTATAGTGTTACACATCAAGGCGGCTGGTAATTGGTGGGACTGGGGCTCAGTCCCAGAGTGCAGCCCTGGGAGTCCCAAACCTAAAAGGTGAGAAGAATAGGAAAGACTCCCAAGCCCAGGAGGGAAGACAGGCCCTTGGCCAGATAAGTGTCTGCGATACCAGCAAGCCGGTGTGCCCCGAAGAGCAGACAAGGGCACAGCGGGGCTGGAACCCAGTTGGGGCATGGGAGGCTGACAGAGTGGGGGCTGGACAGAGGGAGAGCCTGCAGGATGAAGTCACAGGATGGACATCTGGGCTCAGGGGAAGGAAGATGAATGTACCCGGTTGAACAGTGTCCCCCCAGCCCGCCACCACCACCACCAATTTATGTCCACCTGGAACTCCAGACTGTGACTTTACTTGGAAACGTAATTAGTAATTATAGAGGTATCTAGTTAAGACGAGGTCATACCGGATTTGGGTGGATTCAAATCCAACAACTGGTGTCTTTACAAAAAGAGGTAAATTTGGACACAGACGCACACACAGAAGAATGTCATGTGAAGACGAAGGCAGAGATTGGCGTGATGCATCTGTGAGCCAAGGAACACCAAAGAATGCCAGCAACCATGGGAAGATGGAAGAGGCAAGAAGGTTCCTCCTCCAGAGCCTTCAGAGGGAGCATGACCCCACCCACACCTCCATCTCAGACGTTCAGCCTCCAAAACCATGAGAGGGTGTATTCCTGTCGTTCTGAGGCAGCAGGTCTGCGGTCATTTGTTTCAGCAGCCCCGGGAAGTTAATAGCATGGCCATTCTAACAAGGACAACTAGCCAGCCGTGGAAAAGGCATCCTCAAAAGGTGGAGACGGCCCCACCTCCAGAAGTGTGCAAGCAAAGCTGGGAGTGAGGTAGTCCTCCCTCCAGGACCCTGGACAGCTCCTGGGAGCAATTCTGTACTTAGTCCCCCATCTGACCTCACTGTAATGACGTCCAAGAAACTGGACAAGATGGAGCAATCATTCCCAACCCACAGATTTGGAAACTGAGGCCCACAGAAGGCAGACAACCTGCACAAGGGGGCCAGTGAGCGACAACAGCAGGCCTGGGATCCTGGAATCCTGACTGCCAGTCTGGGGTTCTCTCAGGCTCCCTGTCCTGGGTCTGCCTCCTGCACCTTCCTGGTCTCTAGCCTCAACAGCAGCGAGTCCTCCATCCTGGAAGGCAGACAAAAGTCCAGTCTACCTGTCTCCAGCTGTTCCATACTGAAAGTGCCGTCAATGCTGAGAGCCTTGCTCAATTCCAACTGGATACTTCCAAAGGACACCACTGACATGTGGCCTCTGATGTGTGTGCCGGGTGCAGTCACTGGGACTGGTGCAGTCCCAGTCACCGCTGGGACAGATGTTACACTGGCTGACGGACCCTTACTGAGCACCTGCTGTGTGCAGAGCCCTGGGCACAGTTGAGGATGGGGGTCAAAACCAGGGGAAGGCAGGACCCTATATCTCCTTGGGGACTCACAATCCCGGCAGATAAGACCACCCAGAGAGACCCTACAGGGTGTCCTCAGACTAAATGTTACCTCTGGTTGAGCATCCGAGGCCCTTTCCTAGACCCTCTCAGAAGGAACCCTACCTGGAAGGGGAAGAAGGGGAGGAGAGAGCATGACCAAAAGAGATCAATGGCTCCTCTGCCTTCTCTGGCTCCTTCCAGGCCTCTGGGCCCTGTGAGGAAAGGCTACCTGTGCCTGGCACCCCTGTCCCTCCCCCCGCCAGGGGCTAGCAAACTGAGTGGAGGCCCCCAGCTCTGGCACCAACTGGGCATGCGTGCAGCCAAGCTTGCCAGCCAGGGCAGTCGACTCTAAATGCTGGTTAATCGGCGCTACTCGGCAGAGGAACGCAGAGGAGCGCGCTTTGAAGTCACCTGGTGTGACTTGTCCAGTGGGAACAACGGGCCACCCAGCTGGTGCAGAGTCGTGGCTCCTTCTAATTAGGTGCGGCTTTGAACAAGGAGGCATCAGATTAATGAGGCTGACAGCGCCCGGTTTCACTGCATGGCGGGCTGCCTCTGCTCTCTCATCGCAGTTTGTTGCCAAAACCTTGTTCCCTAAATCAAAGGTTCTCCTGAAACTGCTTTCCGACGCGCCTTGGGTTTCTGCTGGGCATCTCTGCCAGAGAGCTGAAAGCCTTCACCTCCAACCCATCCCTCCCAGCACCGGCTCCTGCTTGGCTGAAGAAGACTTCACACGGCTGTGACACCCTGCCAGTCCCCGGGGAGGGAGCAAGGGGCACCGCGAGAGCCCCATTTGCAGAGTTTGCTGGCTCAAGGTCACATGGCAGCTGGCAGGTCACACCCTGGGGCCCATCCCCCCTACCCTCTGCCTACAGGTCCCCTGCTGCAGCTCTTGGAGGCTGCAGACATGCTGGGCCACAGAGGATCCACTGGCCATTTTCCCACCATTGGCATCTGTTCCCAAGCCTCCAGGTCATCTGGTTCACCCGTCTTCGGAGAAGACTGAGATGTCTCAGGAGCCAGCCCACGCAGCCTTGTCTTCCCGCCTCTTCTGCTCTAGATGGACACCTCCTCTCCAGCCCCTCTCTGGGTCTTTGCTCACACAGCTCCCCTCCCTCATCCCTCTGGTGCCCTTCTCTCCCGCCTCCAGTTTGCGAAGCTCACATCGCCCTTCAAAACCCAGCTCCTCCACCACCAGGGTCACCAGACTTCTCTTTCCTTCTCTGAGATCCTCTGGCCCTCAAATCCATCTCCTTGAGCAATGGTCCCTTGACCTGTGTTCCATTTTTTAATGTTACCACCTTTGCTCATTATGTTGTTCTGTCTCCCCTAAGAGACTGTGGCACAGAGACAGGAGCAGCCTCTGTGTCATCTCTGTGCTCCCCCCGGTGAAGACTGGCTGACAGAATCAAGATTCTATCCTCCCTTGGCTCTCTGGGAGACGAAGGGAGTGAAGACAGCATCTTGTCCTCGGTTTCCCCATCTGTCAAATGGGAATGAGATCCTCACCCTGCTTCCTCCGTGGGTCTGCTGGAGCACCCAGGATGACGCTGGACAGAGGCATGTGTTCTGGGGAAGGTGGGGGGGGGTGGTCATGATGTGGGTGGATGCCCCTGGGGCAGGGGGATGGGCCCTGGCAGGGAGGTTGGGGACCACTGGGGCTTAGACACATCAATTCCTCTCTCTGGCTCTCATTTTCCCTATATGTAAAAATGGTCAGCCCAGGGATTCACAAGATGGATACATTAACTCATTCAATTCTCGGGGCCACCTCTGAAGTGTGTACTATTAATAGCTCCATTTCAGAAAGGCCCAGAAAGATGTAAAAAACAGCCTCTGGGTGGAAGAAGCAGTAACAAACCCAGGCAACATGCTAGTCCAGAACCTGTCTTCTTCCCTATTCCCCTGACTTTCAAGCAGGCCTTGGCCAAGCTCTGGCCATTTTGAAATTTGTTTTACCTCTCTCGGCCTCTGTTTTTCCATCTGAGGGCTGGGTACACAGTGACACTTTATAGATGGTTTCTGCTAGGCCAGAGCCGGCTGACATATACTGGCTCTTCTGAGCCCCTTCTAGACCCCAGCCCCAAATCTTCCCACCTAGAATTTTCTTTCTTGCCCCTTTAGTGCCTACCCCATCAAGTTATCGTCCCCTCCTCTCTTCCTTCCAACTTTCTGGCCACCTCTCCCCATCCACAGAAACGTCCTGTCTCCCTCTGCACTCTGACCAAGACTTGTCATCCTTAAGGTGGCTTCACCATGGTAGGGATGACCAGTGCCGGGGCTCACTGTTTCTCACCTCTGGCCTCTACTGACCTTGGGCCTCCATCCCCCACAACCTCCCTACCAGGCCACAGCCTGCCCCTCATCTCTGCTGCAGCTCTGGGTCAGGCACCAACCCTCCAGCGCCCCCCACTGCCTCCCCTGAGCCCTCTGGCTGTAATTCCTTACTGCACTGAGACTCTCGCACCTGCCTCGTCTCATCCCTGCTCTTCTGTCCCCACTCCCTTTGCCTCACTTGGGGTCTGCAGTCCATCACTGTAATGCCTCCCGCAAACCACTGTCCTATCTCTCCCTCAGCAACCCTTTCATAAACCCCAATCTGGATGAATCCAATGGACACCCACTTCATATCTGTGGCTGGCAAAAGAGCACAGCAAGGAGGTTTCGCCCTTCATGAGTGGAAACTCAGACCTCCAGCTCTAGCCCTGGCGCACTCACTACCCTGCTCCCTGAGAGGGCACTGTCGTACTTTTTCCACCAGCCCCATACCTCCCACCCCTACCTGACTGGTCCCTGTCAACGGAGACCTCTGTCTGCCCTCCCCGAGAAAGCAGACTCCCACTGCAGATTCTAGAACCCCGCTTGCTGCTGCCCGCAGCAGAGGATCCCCCCCACTTCCTGCCTCGGAAGGGGTCATGTTGCCTATCAAAGCTGAGCTGTTCCACTCAGACTCTGAACCCATCATCTGGTCCCAGGATTTTGGCTTATCTTTGGGCACTGTCCATCTTGCCTTCTCTCCTGGATCCATCATCCTTTCCACTGGCAAACAATGGTGTTTTGGTACCTCCCATCTTTAAAAATCCCCGCCTTTCCTTGTGCTGAGTTTAAAGAAACTCCCATCTCAGAAGGTTCTGCACGGTGTGATTCCATTTATGTAATACTCTTGAAGTAACACAGCTACAGAGATAGAGAACCAAGCAGCAGGAGCCCTGGGAGGGGTGGTTGCGGGGCAGAGGGGTGTATGGCCCCACAGGCACCCCGCGTGATGGAACAGTCCTGCGTCCTGAGTGCGGTGCTGCTTACACAAAGCTACGCTGCCCTGCGTACACACAGCGTGCACACCCACACACAAGCGCTTGTACAACTGGGAAATCCCAGTAAGGTCTGAGCCTCACCCCAGCGTTGAGGAGCTGGTTCCATCCTGCGCTAGAGTTGCACAAGCCTCCCCCACCCAGGGCGGCGGGCGGAGGGCATCTGGGACATGCCTGTGCCTCCCTCAGTGGTTTCCTGGGACTCTCCTGCCACCAGTCACCTCCCTGTTTATTCTCCTCTTCCCCAGATTTCCAAGAAGAGTCGACGACGTCCTCTCTCCCTTCCTGCTCCTCCCCCTCTCCTCGGCCCTCTGTGAAGTGGATTCCATTCACCTGTCCCAATACCCATCTCGCCCCAGCCCCCCCCACAGCCCCCATGTTGTCTGCTGCAGGGCGGCATCTGTGTGTCCACTGTGCCCACCCTCACTTTTGGCTTCTGAGACCCCACCACCCCCCTGGCACTCCTCCATCTCCCCAGACACGCCCCGTCAGCCTCCAGTGCTGGCTCCTTCTCCCTCCTGATTCTCCAGGCCAGCGAGCTCAGGGCCTAGGCCTGTGTTACTCTCGAAGCAACACAGCTACAGAGATAGAGAACCAAGCAGCAGGAGCCCTGGGAGGGGTGGTGGCGGGGCAGAGGGGTGTATGGCGCCACAGGCACCCCGCGTGATGGAACAGTCCTGTGTCCTGAGTGCGGTGCTGCTTACACAAAGCTACGCTGACCTGCGCACACAGTGTGCACACCCACACACAAGTGCTTGGCCTCTCCCTCCCCCCACCACTCCTCTTCCCGGGCACTCTGCACTGTGTCTGTAAAGGCTGCTGATAGCAGCTGACTCCCAGATCTCTGTCCCCTCTGTCCCCGGCTCAACCCTCCCCCTCTGCTCCAGGAACTGGTCACAGACTTCTGCCTGTCTCCCAGTCCCAAACCTCCACTGGTCCTCCCTTTCTTGAAAAACAGGGTGGCTCAAGCCAAGAACCAGGGGTTCCTCCTTGCCTCCTTCCCCACCCTCCCCTTAGCCCCAGTTCTGACTCCATCATGGGCCTAGAATCATCTTCCGCTCTCTCTGTCACCATGGTTACCATTTTGGCCCTGGCCTGCAAGACTTCTACCTTACCCTGTTCCCCCTTCTGGCCCCTCCTGCAGCAGCCAGCGAGATCTTCCAAAAGCAGAAATCCTATCAGTCACCCTGGCTGATGCCCTGTTTAACCCACCAGTAGTGGGTCACCACCCCTTAGAAAACATCTCTGGTCCTCCCCACAGCCCCAGAGTCCCTGGCAAATGCATTCATTTGGGGTCCCTCCCCTGCCACAAAATCTCCTCTTCCTCATTCAGCACCCTCCCTCAGGTGCTCCCTCACCTGAGAGAGGGCTGGGCCTCATCTCACAGGTGACCCCATCCATCCCATCACTGCAACATTAGCAATTTCGAATTCCCTGTTAACTCTTATTTTACTGATGTCCGCCTTTCCCACCAGCCTCAGGTAGCCTGCACAGTCAGCACCCAGCACACAGTAGGTGCTCAATAAAGCTTGTTGCATGAAGGAACAAGAGCTCCCTGGTCTCCTCCCCAGCAGCATCCCCCCCACACACACTCCCCACGGAGGCTGGCTCGCCTGTGCACGGGGGACGTGCACGCGTCTATAAATACCCACACACTCCACTCTCCCCCAAACAGTAACTGATACCCAGATGACTCGACGACATGAGAGTTTCCCACGTCTTGCTGGGAGCTGCTTCCAGTGATAAAAGTTTGCTGTTTTATGGACCCGAGAAGACATCAGCCGTAATGTGCTAAAATTATAACCTAGCAGAGTCATTTGCTTAAATACTCTGGAAACCGAAGACTCAGGGCTAAGCGCTTTTCTAGATCATCCTGGATGCCACGCAAGGGCCTGGCTGTCTGGGATGCAGAACTCCCAGGGCTGAGCACCGGAGCTTCACCCAGCCTACTCTACAGGGTGGTCATGTCACCTGTGGGATGCGGCGGGGTCCCGCATCGAGGCCGGCACGCAGCCGCGGCTCACACCCGGGAGCACCTTCCATTCCTGCCACACATCTGGGGGACACTGGGAGGAAACGGTGTGGCCTACTCAGCGTTAGCCCACCAGGTAGCATCAGGACCAGGCAGGGCACGGCTAAGGGGGTAGGGGCGTCACAGGGCTGTGTTTTGGCAACGAGATTTTGGCTGAACCTGTATATCATTGTCGGAAGGAGTAGAATCATATGAAAATGGCCTGAACCACTCCAAAAGGTAGTAAGCTCCCATCACCAGGAGCAGGAGAAAGGGACATTGTAGGGGGTTTTGGAATGGCTGCCCTTCTCCAGGCTTACAGGGCTGGGACTCGGGCCATGGGCAGAATACAGCTTCAGGGTCAAACGGACACATGTTCCAATCTCATCTCTGCCGCTGGCAGCTTGGGTGACCCTGGCCAAGTCACACGTTAGTGCTCAGATACAGTGTCTTCACCTCCACAGAGAGTTAACATATACAAAATGCATATAGTAGGTGCCTACTGAACATTAGTCTGTCCCCTCCCTACTTCCCTCTAAATCAATGTAAACACCTCCATCTGGACCTTGATGCTCTCCAAACATCCTTCCTGCCCTTACCCAACAGGTGCCCAGGTCTACCCTCCTCATCATCTGAGGCCTAGTGCTGGTGCCATCTCCTCCAGGAAGCCAGCCCTGGCTGCTCTGATAAACACTGGCCTCCTTCTCACTTCCAGGCTGTGGTGCACACCTGGGGCTGGAGGCTGGTGGGTTTGGGCACACGTGACTGCTGCCCCTCTGGTTTCTCATGATCAGTAGGTTTGGGGAGGGCAGCGTGCTGTGTGGGAGTGTGGGTGTCTTACAATAATGACAACAAACACTTACATTGCACTTACTATGTACCAAGCACCTTATAGGCAACTCATTTAATCTGTACAAAAAAGTAATGAGAGAGGCACTATTCTGGTTTGGGTTTTTTTTTAAGCTTTATTTATTTATTTCAGGTGGGGGCAGAGGGAGAGGAAGAGAGAGTCTAAAGCAGACGCCACGGTGAGCACAGAGCTGGACACGGGGCTCGATCTCACAACCATGAGATCACAACCTGAGGCAAAACCAAGAGTTGGATGCTTAACCAACTGCACCATCCAGGGGCCCCAGGGAGACTCTCTTCTTATCTCTGTTTTACAGATGGGGAAACTGAGGCTCAGATAGGGTTAAGTGACTTATCCAAGGACACATGGCAATAATAAATGGCAAAGCCAGATTGGCACCCAGGCAGTGTGGTCCCAGAGTCAGTGCTCCTAATCTGGACCTGTATCCCTCAGCTTGTCAATTCAGACACAGTTTTCCACTGTGGGCCCTTTCACAAGTCCTACACATAGTCAGGAGTCACCCCAGAGGTATGGTCATGGTGCTTCATGATCCCAGAGGCCAAAATGCAAGAAGAGATGCTCACACACGCACACACACGCGCGCACGCACACACACACAGGCCCAGGCAGGCATTAGCGGACACACGAGGATTCATGCACACAAAAGAAGCTAAGAGGCCCTTCTCCCGGTCCCACTGCCCGAGGGTCTGTCCAGTCTCCTCTCCCCAAGTCACCATGGGCAGGGGAGTAGAAGGCACGTGAAGTGCTGCCCACCACAGCTGGTCCGTCCCTGTGGTAGCTCCCTTTGCATAGGGGATAACCTGGTGACTCGGGAGGTACTGGACACGCCCTAGATCACATAGCTGATATGGCCCAAACCAGGCCCACATCCAGGCCCAGGCCATGCCTGACAAATGCCTTCTCACACCATCCCCAGGCCCCCCACCCCATAATCCCCAATTCCAGTCATTTCCTCTATTCCAACTTGCTTTGAGCAGGATGGAAATAAGCAAAGAGGAAGAGAAAGATGGGAAAGAAAGGCAAGGAGGAAAGAGAGCCAGGAGAAGTGACAGAGAGGGCAGCAGCGGGGGAAGAGGGGTGACAGCCCCCCTCAGCACCCTGGCTTCCCACATGCCAGCCCCCCTGTGCGGCCACCAAAGCCGCCTGGAGAGGAGCGCAGTGAGGCAGGGGTTAACTCTGCCGTGGAGCAGAAAATGAGGTTCCAGTTATTAGTTGATTTATTGCTCTGTCCTCAATCTGCGCTCAGGTCCTGGAAGGAAATGTTCCACTCGAAAGCATTAAGCGTCTTCAAAGAGCAGAGGCATTAAAAATTGAAATCATAAAACAGACACGTAAATACAGTGGAGGTGAGGTGGGGGGGCAGCCCCCTAGGCAGGCTGAGGTGGGAGTGGCAGGCCCAGGTCCTGGGCAGCCCATGGGGCCTCCGCTGACACTCGAGAGTCAGCTGGGTCTCGTGAGGCCAGGAGGTGTTCCTGCCCAGAAGTGCCCCCCAGCGTCACACAGGTGCCTGAAACCTCACCATTAGCACAACGCGCCTTAGGGCTCCCAACTGCTCTGGCTTTGCAAACCCTTCCCTCCTGATAGAGGGCCATAAGCACAGCCCCTGGGTCTGTAGGATAAAGGGGGGTAGAGGGGTGGGGAAGGGAGGCAGACGGGCCAGAGAGCTTGGGGGCTTCTTCCTTAGCCATCATGTTGGTGGCAAGAGGAACAGGCAGCCCTGGATGCCTGGGGTGGGGGCAGCTCCTTCGGTGCCCAGGCCCAGGTTGCTCTACGTGGGAGGGGGACCCAGGTCCTCCTCAACCCCGCCCAGTCCCCATTGCACCCCTAGGCTTGCTTCTGCAGCATGGGGAAGGGCCCAGCCCCAGCCCAGAGGGGAGGGCACCATGTCTGCTCCAGTCCTCAGCACATCTGGGCAACAGAGTCATAGAACACGATGGGTAGCCCACGCTCTCACCCTACAAGGGCTCAGGGCCTGGTGAACCAGTGGGATCCAGGGCCTCTCCCCAGCCCCTGGAGACAGGGTACCATCTCCCCCGATGCCAGCTCCTAGTGGGGACTGTGGCTCATGCCTCCAACTTGTCACCACCTGACCAGAAAGCCACTCTCTTCCAGGGCCTAGGCAAGGGCCTCACCACATCCGTCAGCCGCATGCACAGACCTACATGGGAAGACACACACGTGTGAAGACAGAGGGGTGGGGCTGCGCCCCAGGCACACACATGTACACATACTCACAGGCATGGACGCGTGTACCCAGGTGCCCTTCATACACACGTGTGTATGTGTGAACACATGCCCACATGTGTCCATGGGTATGCACAGCGGCTGTCAACACTTGCACGGATGTATACGTGTGTAAACGTACATGTGTGAGCACCCACACCCATGTACACAGTAAGCCTCTGGGCCCTGAGAGCAGGCCTCAAAGGTGAGAGCCAGGAGCTGGTCTACACGGTTCTCATGAGAAAGGGCCAGGAGCCTAAGGGGTCACTAGCAGCACTTCCTCTGCAAGCAGGGACCCCTCTGCCTCAGCCCCTCTGCCTTGGCCACCCTCATAACCCTCAGCAGGGAGGGGGCCTGGGCTCTGTGCCTTCCCCGACCCTGGCCCCAGGCTGTGTGACTATAGCCCCCACCCCCGGCCCCACGTACTCTGCGGGCTACACAGGCCCCCCCAACTGCAAACACATCTTCCTCAACTAGGCCACACAATAGAGAGGAAGCCCCGCAGCTTATTTCCTTATTTTTGGCAGCAAGAGAGGCCAGGACTGAGCTGGGGGTGGAGGAGAGAACCTGAGATGTCCCCCACCTTCTGTGGGGCCTAAACACCCTTCTCCATACAAGACCATCCTGCCAACCCTCACGGGCCCTGGCAGACCACAGAGTCATGGCACGCCTCTCTGAGACCAGGGTTGGAAACTCAGACACCCCTAAGTCAGGCTGGAATATAAAAGGGGAGGGGGCGGGAAGGCAAGATCAGCGGGTCAGCGGGGGGCAGCCGCTGCTCCTCTCCACCTGGTGCTGCTGGTGGGGCGCAGAGTCTGGCTTCTGACTTTTCCAGAGACACCCAAAGCCTGGTTTTCATGGCAAACTTCCCAGTCTCTCCAAAATCTATGGACTGTAAATTCTACCGCACCCTAGAGCTGGGAAACACACTCTCTCATACACAGACATGTATCCAGATCCACACCCAAAGTCTCACCAATACATACACACTTAGACACATAAACACACAAATAGCTCTCATATTCTCACACACACATACACATGGAAACACACGCACATTAAGAACATACTCACGCACATGTACTTGCACACAGTCACACACTCACACTCTCACAAACACTCCCGCGTGCCCACATCTATGGGGTGGATTCTGCCTCTAGCCCCCATTCAGAACCTTGGGCCTAGCCAGGGATGAGGAGTCAAGGCTGAGCGACAGGGAGACTCAGAGTCAGCAGAGGAGCCTGTCCCAGAACTCCCAGTTTCTGGCCTCACGGCCCCAGCTCACATCCCCTAGTTCCACTTCCCTGGGAGTAGGAGACCGGTGTCACCACATCCTCCCCCCTTCCTACCTGCCTTCCCTCCCTCGGTCCCCCTGTCGCTGTACCTCCCAGCCCTACACAATAACAACCATCTCGACTTTACCAGGGACTCCCCCCTTTTTCCTCCCCAGGGGCCCATCCTCCTCACCCCACCCCGCCCCTGCCTGTTCCGATCCTCCACCCATCAGACGCAGGGTGGGGGCGACCCCCAGCTCACCGTTCAACCCCAGAACCACTTCCGGCCCGGGCACCCCCTTTACCCCACATGTAATTTTTCTTAATTGGGAGCTCATTAATTATCCCCATGCTTTCCAAAGCAAATAAACAGCAATTAGAGAAATAAGTGGTATTTCTATTCTCCAGCAGACTCAGCAGCGTGGTGCCCCATCCCATCCCCACCCGTAACGACCCGTCCGGCCACCTGTCCTCTCTCCCTGAGTCCGTCCCCACATGTGTGTGAGCGCAGTGCCCGCCACCGGGCCACCCCCGGCAGCAGGTCGCCTCTTGGAATCTGTGTGAAGAGCCATAAATTGCTGAGAAAGGACCTCCTTCCCCGTGCACAGAAGGTTAGAGTGTTTAAAGAGAGCAGTGGAACTGTTTTTATTAATCAGAACTGCTATAAAGAAAGCATTTTAATTAACATAATTATCCCGATTGAGAAAACCAGTCCTTACCCCATAGATACTTTTCAGACTAAAGATGCAAGCTGTCACAATCAGTCATAATTAAGTAAAGCAAGCCATTTTTTTTTCTCTTGCTCCCTTCCCCTCTCGGGCACCGGCTCCTCCCCGGGTTAGATCTCAGAACGGAAGCAAGGCAGATGTCAGACCCTCAACCAGCTCAGACTCTCGCCCCCGCAGCTGTCTCTGGAGCTGTATTTCTGAGAGGGAGATCCGCCCAGGCCAGAGGGTCCTCCGCCACGACCCCTTCCCATGCCTGGCCTCAGAATGGCCTCCCTGCCTCCTAGAGAAGGAAGGGACCCCATCTCAGACCAGCACCCACCTCACCGTCTACTCCACTGCTGAGTGATCAGTCCCAGAGCACCAGCCCTCCCTGGGGAACACCTGCAGGGACCTTCCTGGGTCCGCACACCTAGGGGGAATGAAGTGCAAGAACAGACAGCCAGAAGGAACCCTGGATCACCACCCTGGTCCAAGCCACCAATCCCTCCTGCCTGGATGCATACATTCACCCCCATCTACCTCCCCAGTCCACTCTGGACTCACCTTCAAGCCATTTCCCCACATAATAGCCAGAAATCTGTCTACACCACAAATCTCAGTGTATCCCCATCCCCATTCCAGTCCACAAGGAGGCCTGGCCCAGCCCCCTCCAGTCACACCACCCAGAGCGTGCGCCACACCAGCCACACGGGCCTTTCCTCATCCCCTTGAGCTTCCACCACAGGGCCTTTGTACATGCTAATCCCTCTGCATATTGCCTCCACCCTCCTGGCTCATCTGTTCATTCCGCAGCACTCAGCTCAGGTGTTACCTCCTCAGGGCAGTCCTCCTCAACCGCCGCCTCTTAAATTCCCTGGTGGCACCACATACCCTAACAGAGGTGGTAGATACACAGTAGCCTTGTGACCTTGCTATTGGTTCTATCTTCAGCCTTACTCCTCCGCTCAACTATTAGTTCCGTGAAGCAGCCAGAGATCTTATGTCTGTTTGTGTATTTGATGTTTGATTACACTTTTTGTTTGTTCACTGCTGTATCCACAGTGCCCATCACAGTGCCTGGCTCATGGTAAGCACTTAAGAAATATTCATGGAAGGAAAGAAGGAAGAGGGAGAAAGGAGGGAGGAGGAGGGGGCCCCCACCCAGGGCATTCTCCAGGAGATGGCCCTTGCCCTGTGTCCGCTAAGGGCTGGAGGAAGTGAGGATGCCCCACCAAGCTGGAAACCGTCCACTCCCCTCACCCCATCTGGGCATCATTATACTATCCATTTTGTAGATACAGCCCCTGAGACAGGCAAGATGTACCTAAGGTTACAGGGCACCTACGCGGAGTCTAGGGCTGCCCCCAGGTCCTGAGACTGTCTGATTGAGGTGGGATGAGGAGGGAGGAGAGAAATACAGGAGGATCCTTTGTGGGTACAGTGCCCCCTCGGGCTTGGTGGGGGACACCAAGAGCCGCTGGGGGCAGCTCTCAATATATGTGACCTTGGACCTTTTCATCCCTTGCTCTGGGCCCCAGCTTTTCCATCTGCAAAGTGGGCTGCCTGGAGCAGGTAATTTCCTCTGCCCTCCCCCCAGACCCCCCTCCAACATCCCCTAAGCTTCAGACCTCCCTCCCCCTCCCCCTGCAGAGCTGGAACTGCTGACATATGAACCCTTTCCTCAAGGCACTGCCACCGTCCCAGCCCACCCAGGGAGGTGAGGCTGGGTGCCGGCTGCTCCCCTCAACCAGCACCTGCAGGGTGACATGTGCGTAGGTGACACCATGGACATATTTTAACCTGACATCCTGCAGTTTCCTCCCTGAAAAGGTGCTTATTTTTTAGTACATCTTAAATAGGAGCCACAAAGTGTGTTGTCAGCGCTTTTTAAATGCCTTGTTAATGTCCCCGTAAAGCTCCGTGCTGGCCGGAGGAGACAGCTCACTCCTGGCCCCTGTGCAGCCTGGACACCCTCGCTGCCTGCACTCTGAGCACAGACTCGGCCTGAGCTTCAAACTCTCTTGCCAGGAGGTCCAGGAACTAGATATTCCCCAATAATATATGCCAAGAGCCCCTATGGGGTCACAAGCCTCAGCAACACTTGGAATGGCAAGGGAAAGAGGAATGAGCACTGGTTTTGTAGTCAAGTGTTCTGAGTTAAAATCCCTTCTTAGCCATTTATCAGCTGTGTGACCCAAGGCCAGTGACCAACCCTCTCTGTGCCTGAACTTTCCTCATCCACAAAATAGCAATGCTGCCTACCTCAGGGCGATTCTGAAGAGTGAATCAGGTAACAGATACCAAGTACCAGGTAACATTTGATTCTTAAGGTCTGGTAATGGCATGACGGTTATGTGTTTGAAAGGATTCTTTTCTTTTAGAGATACACGACACTGAAACATTAATGGATAAAATTTTACGATATCAAAATAACCCAGTGGTGGTAGAGAGTGAGTGAGCATACAGGAAACAAGTCTGGTCATGAGTTAATGTTTAGTGACAGGAACATGGGGCTCAATAGATTCCACTTTGGTAAGTGTTGACGTCTTTATACTGAACCCCAACACAGACCTAGTGGTATTCATTAAACCCAGGGCACACTCTCTCCTAGCCACAGAAGACTCTGATGGCAAGAATCAGAGACAGGCCTCCATAAGACAATGAAAGGCATCAATAAGGAACATTAGAGGGTCTGAGCCCTCACTCGGGCTGGAGGCTCCAACAGACCCCAGAAGGGGGGCCAGGCAAGTGGGAGCCTCCAATAACCTGGACACGTGGGAGCCCAGAGGAGTCAGGCAGCCTCTGTTTCAGAGCCATGATCCCAGCTGTGTGACCCCTGGACTAATGCTTTCCCTCTCTGAGCTGCAGGTTCTTGTCAAAATGGGAATGGGAATGCCCTACCCCATTCCACCCTGCTTGGCCCACAGAATGGGTCGGCCTGAGGCGGAGGCTTCATTGCCTCAGAGTTGCCTCACCTTCGGCCACTTTAAAAGACAACCTCCGTCATCTACCACCGCTGTGGTGGGCAGGCAGACCTCCGTGCTGGGCCCAGGGCTGCAGACCCACTAATACCCAGCCCTGCCCTCCGGAGGGCAGAAGTGCCAGGGAGAAGTCCTACTTCAAGCTCCACTGCACCCAGCAATACCACAGGAAACGGGGCTGAGAAGACTTGGGGCCTTGGGAAAAGAGGGATTCCTGGCCTGGATGAAGGGGAGGCTGGTAATAATGACAATGACCAGGCGACCACGGCAGGCCGATGGAGTGCTTCTGCCACCCCTAGAACCATGTCCCAGCCCTTCCCTGTCCCTCTCCTTCAACACCGCTGGCCAGGTGAGCAGCACAGCTATCCCCCGCGTGGCTGGGGAAACTGAGGCTCACAGGGCCAAGGATGGAACTGGTGAGTGCAGAGCCAAGTCCTGTCCTCAGCCCCTGCCCCCACCCCCAGGCCCAACAGGGCACGAGGATGCTGGCCAGGGCCCCCTGAAACAAGGCCCCTCTAGACCTCAGTTCCTTCCCCTGTGAAATGGGGGCAGCAAGACCCCCACCCTAGCCGGTGAGCACCAGAGGAAGGTGGCACGGGCAGTGGAGGAGGAAACATCCCGAAGGTTCCAAACGGAGCCGAGGCGGCTGCGAGGTAAAGTTGGGGCGCGGGGGTGTAAGGCGAGAGAACGAGACAGATCTCTCAGGCTGGGGCTCCGGCGCTGTGATATTTTCCCCGGGTTGTATTTTTAGATGGACTACTTTCTCTCCCCTCCCCCTGCCTCAGTAGGAGGAAGAACACAGAAATAGCTGGGTGTGCGTGTCTGAGCAGCTATATATAGGGGCACAAACCCTGCTACCCAGGGCTTCTCCCACCCCCTGCCCCCTGGAGCTGGAGCCGGGAGGGAAGGGCCACAGCGGGAGGGGAGGGCGGCGGTGGGACGGGGACCATCTTCTTGTCCCACGGCCACAGGGTCTGCTCAGCAGCACCAGCTTCTTCCAGACACCCCCTCTCCCTGCACCCACCTGTGTGCACACATGGATGGCCACACACACATCCCACTGACCCAAGTCCCACGGCGTGCTGGAGAGGGACCAGAGCCACCAGCAAGTCCAACCCAGACAAATTCCTACCTCTCTGAGCTCAGTTTCCGCATCAGCACGAGGGGGAGAAGGTCTGCACCGGCTTCATGGGCAAGTGTGAAAACGAGAGAAGATGAGGCATGTGAAGCCCCCCATTCTGTAAGGAGGAAGAGATCCACAAGTTCCCGGGACTGGAGGTTCCCCAGAGTCTCCTACCGCCTCTCTTGGCCAGAGCCTTGACAGGACCCAGCTCCAGCCTCAAGGTCAGGGGCTTGTCCATCCCCCCTGCCCAACACTCCACCCTGGCACATCTCCACAAAGCCCATGCCTGGTCCACGGCAAGTGGAACCAGCTGCTTCCCAGGCAGCAGGTGGACCCTGTAGCCAGCCACCTGCGGTGGCGGCGGGGGGTGGGGGGTGGGGATGGTGACTGAGACGAAGGCCTGGCCTCCTGCCACCCTCCACTGGTTGTACAAGCCATGGCAGGAGCATTCGACCCCACACTCCATCCTCTCCACTCATGGCGGGGCTTCCTCCTGGGTGCTGAAGCTGGTCCGGATATGCCCAGTCTGGAAGCAGGTGTAAACGAGCTTTGCTGCCTTTCTACCCCAGGACCTGAGGGGGACAAAGAGCGCTGGCTGGGAAATCTCAGGGACTGGAGTCCAAGTTCCAGCTCTGCCCTGTGAGCCTCGAGCTATGGCTTTCACCATCTACACAGAGCAGTGTTCTCAGGGGGCCTCTCAGGTGCCCAATCCAGGACTCTGAGTGCGGCTGACTCCCCACAGAAGAAAGAACATCCATCCATCATCTTGTTTAACTCTCAAAATTCCCCTACGAGAAGGAAACCAGGGTTGTGTTACAGATGGAGAAACTGAGGCCCAGGGAGAGGAAAAGACCTGTCTGGGTTGCACAGAGAGCGAGTGGCAGAGCCTGTTAGCCCACTGGCTCCCCAGCCAGCCCCCATCAGAGGCGGGACCTGCCCCTGCCAGGCCTGGGAAAGCCAGAACATCTGGGACACCGGGGTCAAACAAGTGGCTCCTAACCTTCCTAAAGAGTCCTGAGGGCTCATGAGGGAGGTGTGCAAGCCAGCTGTACACAGCTGTGTTGGTTGGGGTGCGTGGGAGCAGCCACCCCATCGCCACTCCTGTGCCCATTCCCCAGCCACTGAGTATCTGTGCCCAAGTGCGCAACTTCCTTTCTCTGGCTCTAGAGTCCCATTTGGCTCTCTAGGTTCAAATCTCCACTTGGCCACTGGGTTTTAGCCCAGAACTTCCATCCGCTGAGCACCCAAGGTGAGAACTACCTCTTGCTGGCACATGTAGGCCTCTGCGCCTTCATCTAAGCCAGGAGAAGCCAAGGACGTGACGGGCCAAGGCCCTGAGGTGCCCTGTGGGTGACCTTCCTCCCACAGACAGGCGTCTGGTGTTGACTCCTTGGGCCCCGGGTCCTGCTTAAGTCCTCCAGAGTGGACCGCCGCAGGGTATCCACAGCCGCCCTACTGCAGGACTCCTGAGCCCAGGCAAAGGCCCCAGCAGCCCTGAAGATGGATGGATGGGGCCAAGGCCGGCATCTCTGGGGTGGTTCACACCACTCCCATGGGGCTGCCAGCCCCCGCCCTGAGGCAACCAGGCTTGTCCTAATTGGTCTGAGTGCAGCAATGCCCAAAGAAGGCAGGATGAGGAACTCAGGTCCAGGGCAACAGCCAGCCCCCAGGAGGAAAGTATGTGAGCCCTGTTCTCAGTGGACTCATACACCAGCACTGCACAAAAGAAGTGAACTTGAAGTTGCTGTGACCTACATTCAGTTTCTGGATCCCCAGTGCTAAAGAATGAAATTGGACCCTGATCTCACACCATATACAAACATTAACTCAAAATGGATTAAAGACCTAAACGTAAAGATCTGAAACTATAAAACTCCTAGAAGAAACACAGGGGGAAATCTCCATGATGT
Source organism: Mustela erminea (assembly GCF_009829155.1). Classification (NCBI taxonomy): domain Eukaryota; kingdom Metazoa; phylum Chordata; class Mammalia; order Carnivora; family Mustelidae; genus Mustela; species Mustela erminea. The sequence goes on from NC_045618.1 coordinate 30,229,526, forward strand.
GGGATTTGGCAATGATTTCTTGGATATAATACCAAAAACACATGCAACAAAATTGAAATTAGACAAATGGAACTATATCACACTTAAACGTTTCTGCACATCAAAGTAAATCATCAACAGAGTGAAAAGACAACCTGTGGAAGGGGAGAGAATGTCTGCCACCCACCTATTGAAAAAGGGCTGATATCCAGAATATACAAAGAATTCCCACAACTCAACACCAAAAATCAAGGAACCTGATCAAAAATGGGCGAAGGCCTTGAATACATGTTTCTCCAAAGAAGACATACAAATGAGGTGGAGGGGAAGGAGTGCCCTCAAACTGAGCCTCTTCAGAGAGGGACTCCCAGGTCAGGGCTGTGTCTCCTCCCCCAGACTGGGCCCCCTCTCTGACTAGCTGCCAGCAGAGAGCCTCTGGCTGCCCTCTCTCTCTACCCACCCAGCCAAGCCTGCTGGTGGTGGATTCTGCCGGGGGATTCGGCCCAGGGCAGACACTTGGGATAGTTCCTCTCCAGCGGTCCAGCAATGAGATGAACACTCAGCCTGCCAGGAGCCCATTCATCATGGCCACACCATGTGCCCACTTGCCCAGGGCGGGGGGTGGGGAGGGGTGCCAGGGCCCGTCTCTGAGTTTCAGCCCCCAGAGCCTGCCCAGTTCCCAGCCAGACTGCAGACCAAAGCGTCGCTGAGAACTGGGGCCCAAGTGATGGCCCCACGTGGAAGAAGACTTCTTGCCTCACTCCTGTCCACTTCTTCAGCCTCCAGGGAGAGAACTCAAGGGGCGGCTCAAGCTCCAGCTTCAAGGTCAGATGGAATGCCTCCCACTTCCTCTTCTCCCTCCCAGCCATGCATACTCAGGCAGGTCTCACCCTCTCTGAGCCCCGCCTCCTCCGTCTGTAAGGGGGGGGGGGGTCCCATTATTCCCTCCCCAGTCCTCAGGAGGAGCCAAGGAGTTAGTGCGCACCAAATGCTTGGAATATCACGGACGCATAATAAAAGGTGGGCCCCTTCCCTTTCTGTGGAATCCGGCTCTCTGGGTTCAAATCTCCACTTGGCCACTCCAGGGCTGTGTTGCTCTGAGCAAGTCACTTAGCCACTCTGTTTCAGTTTCTACAGTAGAAATAGCCTGAGGGGTTGTGGCCAGGATTAAATAAATAAAGATTTGTAAAATGCCTGGAACAGTTTCTGGCATCTGGGAGGCACTCTGGAAGCATCAGCTAGGTTTGCTGCTGGTATGCTGTTGGTGTCCTATTTCATGGGCCCTTCTGAGGTCTGGACTTGGCTGAATATATGCCCAGACTCTGAGCACTGAAGAACCCATCCGGTGCCGTTCCTAAAAGTACCATCTTCCTAACCCTCCTTCCCTGCAAGGCTTTATGGAGTCCCCGCTCCTCTGGGAATCCAGGCAGCATTGGGAGGGAGCAGGAAAGACTCCCCCCGTCTTTGGGGTGTTGGAGGGGCAGTGGGGAGGAGAGAGGAGGTTGGCACCTCCAGCAACCATCCAAACCCATAAGCACCTGCAGATCTGGACCACAGGAGAGTGTGCAGAAAAGCCCCAAGGGCTGAGCTAGGCTCAGGGCTGAGAGTCGGGGAGGCCAGGCACAGGGAGCTGCAGCCCAGGCAATGGGGAGACGCTGATAGTTCTCGAGGTGAGAAGTGGAACAGCAGAGCAGGCTTCAGGACCTGCCCTGCACATGTACAGCCACAGCTGAACAGCAGACCCCCGGGGTCGGGGGAACTGAGGGGCACCAGCAGCAGGAGCTGTGGCCCAGTGCCGACCCCACATTGTCCTTGCCCTGTGCCCCAGCATCACTTTTGTGCAGAGAGGGGGTCTTCCTGCCTGGAGCTGGCCAGCCCCCTGACCCAGATCAAGCATCTGACCCCACTCCCTAAATCCGGAGCTTCTGTGGGGCACAAATGCTGTCCCCACCATGGCCAGCCAAGATTCAGAGGGGAAAGAGCACCCTTCATCTCCTCCTGTCTCTCAAGGCCAGACAGGCCTGGGTTCAAGGCTGGCTCCTTCCAGCTGTGCAGCCCTGGGAAAGTTGTTCAATCTCCCTGAGCCCCGGCTTCCTCATGCCCACCCACAGGGCACAGTTAAGGAGGAAGTGGGTAGTGTCTTTAGAACAGCTGGCACATAGGAAGTACTCAAAAGTCCCCTCTGGACCTCAGTTTCCACATCTGCAAAATGAACGTTAAAAGAGATGGCCTATGAGAGCCCTTTGGCACCAGATGAGATCTCTGAGTCGGGCCCAGCACTGCCCTGGAAAAGGGGGGCTGGGGGTGGGGATCCCAACAGGATCAGGCCTGCTTCACTGTTCACCGAATTCAGTCTCCCTCAGCCCAGGTACCAAGTGCAAATGACACAATGGAGGCCTCCCCCCAGACCCCAACCAAGCACTCCCAGGTACTTTGTCTTCAACCTCCCCACCCCGCCCCCCAGCCTTCCAGGTGAACTTCTAATGTCAGGATTCCTGTGCTGAGGAGGGGGCTGTGGCTGCTTTGATCCAACCTGACAAGTGTGGGGAAGCCTGTCAGGTCCCATTCTCCCAGACCCCTCCTGGAAACCCACTGCCTCTGGGGACCTAGGCAGCTTAACTCCCCAGGAGGGCGGGAATCTTACAGCTAATGTTTCCCTTTTTGCTCTGACCACCAGGAAGCACAGGATTAAATATGCAACCCAGCATCTAGCCATATGCATCCGTGCCCTAATGTGCCCCAAGCCTTTTCTTCCTATTACATCTATGTTCCCCGCCCTGGATTATGTCTGTCTTATTAGTATCCTGTGTATGTTTGAAAGCCCTCACAAATACTTCATGGAATACGGTGGGTATAAATATGTACATGGTTAATATGTAAAATGGCCCCCCTCCCTACCTCCCACAGAGCTGCTCCCCTATTACTCCTCGACTAATAGGGAACTTGGTGCAGAAGGCCCAGAGTGGGAAATGGAGCAAGAGGAGATAGAGGCAGACTTCAGCCTTGTCCCTCTTGGCTCTGGCCTCTAGTGCCACAAAGGAGCTGGGAGGGCCCCGCTCTCATTCTAGAACATTCCACAGCCCTGCTAATAACATCACTGACAACTATGACTTGAATTTGTTGAGAGCATATGACCTAGAAGGCATCACTGCTAACGCAGGGTGTGAACGCTCCAGCTAATCTTCTAACTACCCCGGGGGGTGGGGGGGGGGGGGGAGGCGGTTCTACCATCATGCTAACTTTTCCAGATGAGAACACTGAGGTATACAAAGCTTAAGGATCACGTTGACACAGGTCACACAGCCCGCAAGTACCGGAGCTGGGGTCCACAGCAGGCTTTCTGAGGCCATGGCTCAGGTCCTTACCAGCGACTCATACTGCCCCAGGCCATTGAAAGGACCTGTGACTGAGGGCGGACAGGGCTCAACATGACATCCCAGCCTGAACCCAGAGTCCAGTCCCTGCTCCACACCCACCTATCTGTGTCCTTCTGTCTAGACCTGCCCAGGCCTCCCCCTCCCTCCAGCTTTTAAGTAGGCATCAGGCTTAGCGGATGGGACAGGATACATTTACTCCACAAGTAGCAATGGGGGCATGAACAGCCAGAGGGGATCGCCAGATACTCTGGGTTAGCAGGACCAAGGGACAAAGGCCCAACTTTGATATCACAGTGGTGTGAGCCCGTTCTGAGCCTCAGCTTCCACATCTGTCATATGGCCCACATCCTGGCTTCTTGGGGCATTGAGGGGCTCTCCTGAGGGACAGCCTATGAGCAAAACCAGAGATGGGCCCCACCAGCCCCGAAGCTGAAGCTGGAAGCTGAGGCTCAGAATGGGCTCACACCACTGTGATACCAAAGTTGGGCCTTTGTCCATTGGTCTTGCTACCCCAGAGTATCTGGTGATCCCCTCTGGCTGTTATCCCCCCATTGCTACTTGTGGAGTAAATGTATCCTGTCCCATCCCCACCACGTGGGTCAGAATCGTGCCCATGGCTGCTCAGCTGTGTGACTTTGGGGGAGTCACTGTACCCCTCTGGCCTCCATTTCTTTAGCAGCAAAATGAGGATAACAGAACAATTTTCACTTACCCGTACCTGACATACAATGTCTTAGCTACTAATTATCTTTATTATCCCTGAGCAACCCCCTTCCTGACAGGATGACTGTTTGGAGGGCTGGACAGAACCATAGGAGGCATGTGAGGGAGAACATGCCAGGCCTAGGTACCAGGCTCCAGGACAAAAACTGCCCTCAGGTGCCAATACTGTAAGCAGCGGTTCAGAGCCTCCCCCTGCCCTCATTTCCCAGAAGGCTTTCTGCTGAGGGGGTGGGCGGCACATCATGGAACAGTCCCACATGTATAGGCAGCCAGGACCGCGTGTGACCGCTGCCCTGGACAGCCAGAGCCCAGGAGGGCTGGGGGCAGCTACTTTGGGGTGGCCTCTAGAGGGGGACAAACTGAGCGGAGGGGCCGTCCGCATGCAGGCACGGAGGAGAGGAAAGTGTGTCCTGGGAAGGATGGGCTATGCCCCCGAGAGGGAGCCTGAGAGAGGCCCAGCCCATGGCCCCCCCACCACAGCCCCGCCGGGTTTGCCCACTGACCTGATGCAGCCCCAACTCCCACTCCCCACGCCAGCTCCTCTTCACCAGAATGGTAGCGGCTTCTCAGCCGCCAAGGGCTGCAGCTCTCCGTCCCCCAGAGTCCTGCAGTACCCCCCTACCGCGCGATGCCCCACACGAGGCTCTGGGCATGCACAGCTCGGTCCATGCTGTGGAGTAATGTGAAAACACGTGTTTTCACATTTATTGAGCACCAGCCACGCCAGACTCCCTCCTTGGCCTTGCCTTTACCCCACACGCCGGAAGGATGCACCGTGGAGTACCCCTTGTAACAAACGAGGAAATGGAGGGGCATGGGTCATACAGACAGGGGCAAAGCCAGAACTCCAGCCCCTTATCTCAGGGAAGCCCTGCCCCGGCTCAGTGTGCCGCAGGGCTCTGCCCGATGAGGGTGGAAGGCCAGGTAGCCCCACCGGGAAGGCTCTGCGGCTTCCCACCAGCTGCTGTCACTATGGCGGGCTCTGGGGGTGGGAGGGAGCAGTGCCAGCCCCACCCTTTTCACCCCTCTGCTCAGCAAACCCACTCGGGCCCCCTGACACCAAGCTAGAAGCTAGAAGCCCTTCCAGAAATCATCCACCTGGCGAAGCCCCCTCAGAAATGGAGTCGGAGGAGACGTGGAAGTTGATGGGGAGGAGAAGCTGGGCAGAGGATGACCTGTCTGTCCCCTGAGACTTCTGGAGCCTGCCCCTCATCCAACCACATTCTCTAGGCACAGGAGGCATAGCCCCCAAAAGGCTGACTCACCACAGAGCACGACCAAGCCTCTGAGGCCAGTGGCCAGCCACCCAGAGCAACCACAGCCTCAACCTGGCCTGCCCACCCACCCCCAACAGGCAGGCCCACCTCACCTGAGGGGCCCACAGCTCTGCACCCTGCTTCCTGAGGGGCCTCCAGGCTCCCCAAGCTTCATTCCTGCTGGTGCCTGACCCAAGCACCCCCAGGATCCCAACAGCTGCTCCCTAGGGGGTTCCCCAGCACTGGGAACCCTAATCCCATCAGAGGAGCCACCCTCCTTCTTTCCTCCTGAGAGCTCATCCCCAAACCTCCTCACCCCTATCTTCACCCTGTGACTCAAAAGCCCCAGGAATGTGGTTGCAGGAGGCCAAAGGCAGCTCCAGAAGATGGGAGATGAAAGGGGCTGGCAGAGAGAGGGCCGAGGAGGGGAAGACGCTGGGCCTGGAACCTGCCCCGCACACACCCTTGGCCCCGCCTCGTGCATCAGCCCCAGGCAGCAGCTGCTTACCTCACGGGCACACACAGGCTCAAGGGCTCGTGAAGGGGACGCCTGCAGAGAGAAGGGAGGAAAGGACGAGATAATAGTTGGATGAGGGACCTGCAGACTCACTGCCCATAGGACCCATCCTGCTGTCAACCTCAGCCCAGGCTCTGCCCAAACCCTGGAGTAGAGGGAGCCCGAGGAGACCTGCACGCCAGATGGAGCACCAGCCTTCACTACCCGCACGTGCCCACAGCCAGGGGACCCCTGCCCAACACGTGCACAGCCAGGGAGACTGTACTCTGGCCCCTGGACACAGCACTGAACCTTAAACCCTCCCTCCTGGGGCCAGATACTGTAGTCAGAAAGGTACCTCCAGGCCTTCACCTTTACCTCTGACTGGGACCTGGAGCTCAGTGGTCTGGCCCTTGACCCTGGGCCAGTCTCAACAGGCTCTGATTTCCCCCAACACTGCCAGCAGGTACATCGGAGTCACCTGGAAGGCTTATGAAAATACAAGTGCTGGGTACTGGGCCCCCAGCCCCCTAAATTTCTGCTTCAGCAGGTCTAGGCTGGGACCTGAGAATCTGCATTTCCCACACGCTCCCAGGTGATGCTGAGGCTGCCATTTGGGGATCACACTTTGAGAACCACTGGTCTAGACGTGTCCAGACCACAAAGTACACAGCACACATCCTCAAGGAGCGCATAGGCTAACAGAGGAGATCACACACACGGGCGCACACACTGACAAAACGTGGCCTCAGCGGGAAATGTGGCTTCTACCCACTAAGGAGAACTGATAAGCAGTGAGGTACAGGTTGGTGCAATCATGGAGGACTGCCTGTAGGAGGTAAAGACCTCACTGTCCACCTTTACCTGTTGCAGTTTCATTATACAAACAATACTTGAAACTTTCTCTTGGTAAGAGCCTCAGCTACAGGCTCCTATCGAGGAAACACTCCTGGTCACCTCTCCAGAGGTCCCGACCACCATCCCTCTGGTGTGAAACCTTCACACACTTACCCACACAGAGAGGTACACCAGGTGGATGATACAGCAGGGAGCAGACCCTCTGTGTGGGTGTATAACTGTGTTCCTCACCTACCAGTGGATCTGGGAGACTGCCTCTGTCCATGCAGAAAGATAAGAAGGGTCCCTGCTTGTGTTCCCTGAGTGCCGACCAGATGCCCGATGCCACATGCCACACTTTATGTATGAATCCCCTTAATTTTCATGATGACCCCTACGGTCAGCTTAGCTGTGTAGATGAGCAGACCAGAGCACAGAATGATGGTTGGTAATGGGACCGAGAACCCTCAGCCTAACAGGGCGGCCGCTGAAAAGACGACCCAGCAGCATCCACACTCCCGATGGAGCCCAGCCTGTGCTGAGTTCCCTGCGGTGCCACACGGGGGCGGGGGGGGGCTCCACATAGGGGCATACCTTCACCTGTTTAAGCAGACACCCGAGGATGGGTGCTTAGGAGCTCCTGGTTTCTATTTCCAACCTTGCTAGGAAAAGATACCCCGCCTCCTGGCACATGCACGTGAGTACTGCTTAAGGGCAGCTCAAAGGGTGGACAGATTTTAGATTTTGGTACTCCCCGTCAAACTGTCCTCCAAAATTGCCTAACCTGATGCCCAGCTGCCCTTTTCCCCCGGGGGAACCCTTACTTTGTTCTTACTGAGAACAGTTCGCATTTACTGAGCATCTACTACGCACCAGACTGCTAATTTCCCCGTTCTGCAGGTGTAACACGGAGCATTTAGGCTACCTGCCCAAGGTCATGAAGCTAGCAAGAAGCATACAGAAAAGCATCATTATTGTGAAGGAAGGGAGGGAGGCATGGAGGGAAGGAAAGTGGGAGGGTCCTTGATCCCACATACCCTTCATTTTTCTGCTCCCTTTCATCGCAAAACTCAAGAACTGTCTCTACCAAGCACCCAGGCCTCCACATCTACTTCCGTTTTTCCCCCACTTCCTTCTCCAGCTGGGCTTCCGTCCCAACCACTCCACAGAACTGCTCTTATCGAGCTTCCCAGAAACCTCTGTTTTGCCAGACCCAGTGGTCATTCTCTGACACAGCTGCCTGCCTCCTCCTTTGGGAAACACTTTATGTCTGGGCCCCCAGGACTCGGCCTCTCCTGGTTGTCCTCCCACGCCTTCCTCCCCTCCCAACATCTGAGGCCCCATGGCTCACCGGGGCTCCCTGCTCTCTCCTGTCTACTCACCCCTTGGCTGGTCTCCGCGGGCCATATGGCTTTCCGTCCCAGCCATGCCCCCGATCTCTTCCCAGCCCCAGCTCTCTCCGAGTGCCAGCTGCCATGTCTGGAGGTCTCTGTGTCACCTCCGCTTGCTCAGCCGACAGAACTGTCCAAAACAGAATTCTTCATTCTCATCCCCCGAACGACGTCTCCCTCGGCCTTGACTGCTTCTCTCTCACCCCACGCCCCAGGCCACAGCAAACCCAGTCAGTGTGGCCCCCGGGCACATCCAGCAGCCGCCCACTGCCCCTGCTCATCTTCCCCTGCCCTCTCTAGCCCTTGCTTGGAGCACTGTTGCCCCAGCCTCCTGCCTTGATGGGCCCCCTGCTCCCGCCCTGGCACCAAACTGTCCCGGCAGCCAGAAAACGCTACAGACCAGATCTTGTGGCTACCTTGCCATAAGCAAGGGGTTTCCACAGCAGAGAGAACGAGTTGCCCCACAGCCTGTCCACCACTTAGAACTTGCCTTCTGCCGTGTTCCCCCGAACCTCCCACACTGGCCTGTCTCAGGGTCTGTCCTTTCTGCTCCTTTTGTCCAGAAGGCACTTCCCCCAGACTTTCCTGTCATTCAGGTTTGAATGGGACCCCCTTCATCTTCCTCGGTCACCTTAGGGCAAATGTCCCCATGCACCCCAATCTTTCCCATTTTTCATTGTATTTATGCCCACCCAACATCATCTTGCTTCTTTATTTGCATCCTTGTCACTTCGGGGTCTCCTCACCGTAACATAAGCTCTATAAGGCAGGGAGGGACTGAGTCCTTTTCGTCTGGCTCTGTTGCCTCCTCTGTACTGTGTACAATACTTGGCACACAGTAGATGCTCAGTAAATATTTATTGAATGAGCGAATGAATAGGCAGAGCCAGCTCTATGGGTTCCAAAGCCTGTGCTCTCATTTCCCTACACAAACTGCCTCTCCTCTGAAGAAATGGGGAGGTGCCGGAGGGCACACCCAGTGGGACTGGACCCTCCAGAGAAAGGCAGGCTGGTGGGCGCAAGGCTGAGCCAAGGCCAGCAGGCACAGCCGCTCCATACGGGGTAGCAGCGGGGCCTCAGCTCTCCCTGGGAGGACAGGCCCAGCAGCCCACGCCCCACGGGGGCCTGGGGCACTCACACCTGCCAACCTGTCCCATTCAGGAGAGAGCCTTGGGGGCAGCTGGCAACGGAGCGTGACGGGCAGGGGGCCAGGAGGCCTGCCAGCGGCGGGTGCCGCTGCCAAGCAGCCAAGTAATCGTGTTAGCCAGCGGAAACTGGTCCAGGGAGTTTTTCCCTTCGCCTCCCGTTTTCTCTCTCTCCCCTTCCCCCCTCCCTTGAAGCTGCAAGGCTGGGAAGATTGATCTTTGCCTGAAACGGAGGAGATAACTCGATATAATGAACTCCGCCGTCCCTCTTGCTGTTTGGAGCTTTTAAAAAATTTAAAAGGGCTGGGGACAAAAAAGCTCATCCTCAGGGCTCTCCCCCCTACAAAAGCCCCTGCCCCTCTTCCAACTCTCCACCTGCCTCCTTCCCCCCTTCTTTTTCCCTTGGGATGTCTTGATGGAACAAAGGTTAAAAATATCCCCTTTCTCTTGCAGGTTTTAAAAATAATTTTGTTGAGGTCAGGGCTGGATCTACCAATGGTCCTGCCTCCCGTAGTCTCTGCCCACGTGGTGGGCCCCACTCCTCAGAGCCACCAGCCAACCTGGGGGTGACCAGTCTACTCAGTCCACCTGTTCTCAAAGCATTTCCAAAGGGAGCAATCAAGGCCGGGCCCGCCCACTGAGGTGCTGTCAGAGACTGCTTTTGTCCCACCAAATAGCTCTTTAAAGACCCCCCCTAATGACAAAGGGAGCACAGTGCCAGCTGGGACCCAGTCCTTGTCCCCACCTCACTGGAGGCCTGTGCCTTCCCCCATCAGCCCCACTCTCCACCAGCCTGGCAGCCCTCTAGCCTGGAGCTCCAGGGCTCTGTGCCCCTGCAGACATTCACATATTCAACCAACATTTACTGAGCACCTACTCTGTGCCAGGCACTGGGCCAGGAGCCAGGAATCCAGGGGACAACCAAATCCCTCTGATTCCTGCCTTTAGTAGCCTTACATAAAGCCTGGTGGGCAATCCACGGTCACATGGGAGAGGGGGTGCGCCCTGGGATAAGAGTTTTAAAGGAAAGGTCCTGGAACTCTGAACACAGACAGTGGTCAAGGAGGACTTCACGAGGAAGTATTCTTGGAGCAGAGATCTGTAGGACAAGTAGGAGACCACCAGGCAGGGGCCAAAGAGAGGAGGAGAGCTATAGCCATTATAGGGAGGGTCTGCTCTCAGGAACACGGGGCCCAGTCTGGGCCTCTCCCCTGGTACTCTCTGGCTGCAGAGGGAGGTCAGAGCCCAGATTTCTTACCTGGCATTCAAGGCCCTTCCTAGCCTCACGGGCCCCAGCCCAGGAGTTGTTACTCCTTCTGGGCTCCCACATTAGCACAATCACACCAGCCTGCTGCTGGATATTACAGCCCTTCCCCCCCCCCCGCCCCCACACACAGGCCATGCGGAACAATCTCCTTGCGTCCAGAGCCCCATACAGAGCCAGGAGTGTGTGCCAAAGAGTAGGAAGCAACTGGGGACACCATCAGAACTTTCAGACACAGATCAGTAAGGCATAAAGGCATCAGGGAGAACTTCTGGAAGACGCAGGTTAAGGCTCGAATAAATATGGATTGGGGAAACAGACAGGGGAGCCCAGGGCCACAGAGAGAGAGGTTCGGGTAAAGGCCTGAGGAGGTGGCCTCCAAAGATGGAGGCCTGCCTAGGCTGATCTCCAACCTGCAGCCCCTAAGAAGTCATGACGGTGAGGGGGAAACTGAGTCTCAGAGGGAGGAGCTGCCTCTACTAAGCTATGCAGCCTGGCAAGCATGACAGAGTTCTGTCTACAGGTGGCAGCAGTCTCTCTTGTCCTCATAAGCAGTTACTGCCACCATCACCCCCATCGCCCAGAAGAGCTCACAGACCAGAAGTCCGGCAACTACAACCCCAGGTGGCTAATGGAAGGGGGTAGGGAAGCAGGAGACACGTGAAGGCGTTCTGCAAGAAGGAGATGCTTGCTGGGCTGGCATCCCAGGGCTGCATCCTCGGCAAAGCCCCAATAATGCCTCCTACAGATTCGCTTCCTTGCCCCTCAGGGGTTCTAGCCCAGCTGGGCTCCTGGGAACATGGCTCTACCCACCCAAGCCTGAGCCCTGAAGGAGCCAGCCTCCTCTCCACCCACTACATTGGTCCAAAAAGCTGTTCTGGGAACCTCTCGGAACTTGTCCTGGCCAGTCTCGGGTTTTCTATCATCCACTTTCCAGCCCCCTTGGGTTGAGGACCCAACAGAGGCTAAGTAAGGGCTTTTGCCCAGTAAGGCCCCTGACTGAGCCTTCCCTGAGTCCTCAGCTTAAGCTCCCATAGCACGCAAGGAAGCCCCAGAAATAGACAACACTGGCCGGCCACTCTCCCCCAAGGTCCACCACATCCAGCAAGAAATGGAAAGATACAACCTGACCTTGTAGTTCTATAACCAATGGGCTTGCCACCTTGGCCTCCCTGATGGAGCCCACTGGGGCTACAGGCTCTCCGGGCACCAGGGACAGCTGGAGTTGTGCGAAGCTCGGGTTAACGGGCCCTGCCCTGCCCTGGGGGCTGAATCTTCAGTCCCTGTGAGGATCGGGGAAGCCTCTCCCAGAACACGAGGATTCACAGGACCTCGGCTGTATCCAGAGAGGAGGGGGTCTTCAAGGGAATCGGGGTTCAGGGGGAAGGGGAGAAAGTCTGGCAGAGAAGAGGGGCAGAGAGGGGCTTGGGCCATACCCAGGCGACAGACCCCAAATATCAGGCAGATGGAAATGCTGGGCACCACCTTCTGTGCCCGGAGAGCCATAGGCTGATCTAAACAAAGGAGTGCGACTTTCAGGCTGTTACGTAGCCAAACGGGAGGCTGGACGGAGGGCCTACTCCAGCCCAGGCAAGCCAGAGAAGCTGCCACGGGCAGGACTGGAGTCGAGCGTTCTCTCCTAAGCCTCTGAGTGGGGAGAAGGCCGGGGGCAGCACCCCCACCGGCTTCCCCAGCAGGCCAGCCTGTCTCCACACCCTCTCCTTCTGGGGGGCAGTCGTGGCAGACAGGGCCTTCCCAGAGCCACCCTCTAAGTAGCTGGCACACAGCTCACATAGCCTCCCAGCCATTGTCCGAGGGGGAAACCCAGGCTGGGTAGAAGTCGCAGAGAACATGGGTCCCAGCATAACAAAGAGAAAAAGCCAAATGATCTGCACACCCATAACTCTAATTCAGCCCAGTGGAATCGAGGTCACAGGGCAAGCAGGGGAACCAAACTGCAAAGGGTGACAAGCTGCTCCGAGGACAGTGGTCCCACACACGGCATCACCTTCAGCAGAGACTGGAGGAAAGGGTACCACCTGGCCGCAGGGAGACAGGAAAAGAGATGCAGGTGTAAGGAGCCTTAGGAGTGGAGTGTGGGCTCTCCAGAAGCTTGAGAGAGAGCGCGCGTGAGGCATGGTGGAAGAATGGAGAAAGACCCCTCCGTGGTGCATTGGCAGGACACCCAGCCCATCACTGACCTCTCTGGTAGGGAATGGGATCGCTGGACAGCTGGACTGGAAGGGCAGGGAGGCTGGGGGAGCCTGCTCCCCCAGCTTCTCTGCTGCCTTGACTCTCTTGACTGGCCCCCTCCCTTCCCCCATTCCCCAAACCTCCCACAAATTCCCCAAACTCCCGGCCAGAAGGGATCTCCATAAAGGATTTGGGAAACTCCTTCTCCCCTCTGGGCTCCTTCCCTCCTCCCCTCCATCAGTTGTGACCATCACTAACACACCTCTACTCACGGCTCCCAGGGTAGTGCTAAGGGGCCGTGGGGAGCCCTGGGGCAGGGTGGGGGGCCAGGGGACAGGAAGGTGAGGGTCCTCCCTCTCCTCTGTAAAAGAAGGAGCATGACCTGATCCCCCAAGATGGAGGTGAAGGCTGAGTGGGTACAGATTCCTGCACACGTGGGCAGAGCTGAGGCTGCCTGAACTCCTGCGTCCTGCCTGCGTCCTGGCTAAGCGGAGCCCCAGTCTAAAGAGGGTTGGCAAGGTTGGCCCCATCGCCTCAGCAGATAGAATCTCCTCTGAGCACAGATGGGGAATGATTTCTTTTCCTCTCTCCTCTAGGAACCTTTAGACAGTCAAATTATAGTTCAATATAAAAGCAGAAGCAAAGACATCAAGTTCAGGAGTTATTCTCATCTTAACGACCAAGCGGGGAGGACCGGAGAACGCAAGAGAGAAGATAAAGATGGGCGGGGTCTGGAGAGTGGGAGAAGAGGGGAATCGAGAGCCTTCGGCTCTGGGCTCTAAGAGAGAAGAGCAGCAAGGCGGGCAGCTGGTAGGTATTGCAAGTATCAAGGCAGGAGGGGAGTGCTGCTGGGGGCCAGGGCAGGGGCCCACCCAAACAGGCACAAAAGATGGAGGTGTGAGGAGCTGGGGAAGTGAGCACTGGGAGCCGCACCAGCAGTTAGCCGCACTGGGAGCAGCAGCCAGTCAAGTACCAAGTAATTTCTTAGCACCTACTATATGCCAGGCCCTGGGGGTCCTCAGGGAATGAGACAGACAAGGTTCTACCCACAAAGGACTTGGAAGAGAACACACTAGGGTCAGAGCCTGGGTGCAACACCTCAAGGGAAATCTCTCCCCTGGTTGGACATTAGACTCCCCAGGCAGACATCAGGAGCATCCAGAGTAAAGAGAAGAGGCGTGGAATATAATGGGCTCTGGCCTAGATCCGGAACCTTCACCACAAGCTGTGTGTCCATGGGCAAGTCCCTTCCTCTGAGTCTCGGTAAGAACAGCAGCTAACTTTTACTAAGCACTTACTATGTGCTGGGCATTATTCTAGGACTTTAAAAATACACTCATTTCCTCAATACAACACCATGAGGTGGGTACTACCAGTATCCCCCTTTCCTTGGAGGAAAGCAAGACACAACAGAGAGGTTGCGTGCTTTGCCCAAGGTCACACAGCTAGGAAGTGGAGCAGCCAGGATCCACAGTTCAAACAGCCTGGCTCCAGAGCTTGCACCCGTCATCAGGAACAACTGATTCAGAGGCTGCAGAGGCCCTCAGTCTGGTTCCAGGCATCCCTTTGCTACCTAGAATCATTGCCCCCCTCTTCTGTCTTTGCCCACAGAAGTCCTAGTCACTCTCTGGAGTCCATTCCAAATGCTCTCTCTGCAGCGAAACGGAATGATCCCTCTCAAGATTAAGGAGGATTCAGGCTCAAGAAGATGAAGGGGCTTGGGGTGCCTTGGTGGCTCAGTGGGTTAAGCCTCTGCCTTTGGCTCAGGTCATGATCCCAGGGTCCTGGGATCAAGCCCCGCATGAGGCTCTCTGCTCAGTGGGGAGCCAGCTTCCCGCCCCTCTCTGCCTGCCTCTCTGCCCACTTGTGATCTCTGTCAAATAAATAAATCTTTAAAAAAAAAAAAAAAAGATGAAGTGGCTTGTCTAAGGTCAGGTAGATGGCTGGGGACAGAAGCTGCCATATGCCACATGCCTCTCACAACGATAGCTGTGGGAGTACACTGTGACTGACGGTCAATGTCAGGGTCACCTGATGTTTCCTGAGAAGGATGTAGAGCACCCGAGCCTGAAAGAACAGAAAATTACAAAAACTGGGGACAGGTTGGGTCAGCTGGTCAACAAGCCCTGCCCGGGTGTCCTCCATAAGGAACAGGGATAAGCAAGGGACCTCCTCCCCTTTGGCCCATGGTCTCCCAGGCCTCTTCCAACCGCATGCTGAAAGCACCTACTCTTCTCTCCACCTGTCCAGTGCCTGCCCAGCTATTTCTAAAGGTCTAGAACCAATATTGCTACCTCCTTCAAGAAGCCAGCCCTGATTGCCCCAGCAGCCCTTAGGGCACCCTGAACCTGCAGGCCGGCTGGAGCAGGCTGGAGGGCAGAATTGCCTCCATGCCCCCTGGGTAAAGGGCATTCAGGTACAGGAGCTTGGTAGGGGTGAGGGGAGTCCTCTTGGAGGAAAACAAGGCACCCTACCCCGCAGGAAGCTCAGGCAAGAGCCAGCCGTGCCCCGTGGCAGCAAGGCTAACACAATGGATAACACTACTCAGGAAGAAATAAATCCCAAGGCTCATGCACCAGGTGACCTGGGCGAGGGGGGTGGGCTGGGAATCCAACTTAGAGGTGCTTAATGAGTGTGCCAGCCTCATACATCTGCCTCCCACCCCTCTCTAGCGCCTTATCCTCTGAGCCCACCTCTACCACGAGGTGCAGCCCCTTCCCCAAGCTTTCTTAGAATCAAGACATCCAGACCAAAACTCCCATTGCACAGATAGGAAAACTGAGGCCCAGGGAGGACAGAAAATTACCCAAGGTCACATAGGGAGCCAACTTCAAAACTTGAACTAGAACCCAGGCCTCTACCCTCAGATCATGTGGTCCCTCCCTCAAGGCTGCACATTCTCCAGGGGCCTCTCCAAATCCCCTCTGCGCTCAAGCTCTGCTGAGGCCTCAAAGAAGAGCTCCTGTCCACTCCCATCCCTAGGCCCAGGCCGGCTCCTCCACAGCACTGATCCTAGATCCCTCAGTGCCTTTCTGTCCCTCCACTACTCCCGACAACACGACCATGTCATGGTGGGCACCCCTTGGGTAGAACCAAGTGGGTGAGTCAGGGCAGGTGTGCAAGCAGGCCCTTGCAGGGGGAGGATAGTCTATGTTAGGGACCAGATAAGACCCATCTCTGGGGATTCTTCCCTAGGACACCACCCCCAGGTTCCCTCCCCTGGGGGTTCATCACGCTCCCTGTGCCCGTGTTAATTACCCTCTACCCAATGACCACTCACTTCCTAGAAGAGCAGAGGTCAGCCTGGTCTGCCTGCCTCAAAATGCCCAATTCCCAGGCCAGGCTTCCACAGAGCCGATGAGCAAGCAGCTTGGAACAAATCCCTCAATCAAATTAACGAGAGACGCTGACCTGCCTGTGAACAGAGCAGTGGGAGCCGCGGGAGAGGGGTGGGAGAGAGATGGAGAACAAGGCCCACACACGAAATAGGAGCCAGCGAGCCTCCCCCGCCACCCCCGCCCCCTGCCCCGCATCTCCCCACAGCTGCCACCATGCCTGAAGTGTCACCATTAAAGGGAAACATCGTTCCACTGGGGTTCACAGGCATTAAAGCCTCCTATTAAAGGGAAAACATCCCAGAGAGAAATTGTACCCTCAGCCATTGCCCATCTCCACAAGTCAGCAGAGGAAGTGTGTGAGGGGAGGGGGAAACGCCAAGAACCTACTATGTGCCAAGCACTGGTGGCAACACTGAGGCTTGGGGGTCAAGTGCCTGGACATATGTCACTTGGCCTAAGAGTGGCAGAGCTAGGATTCAAGCCCAGGCGGGGACAGACCCAGAGCCAAGCTCTCTCCTTCCACACAATCCAGTCAGGGGTTATGGCTGTCTCTCTCCTGAGCCCTCCTCTGATGGGATGAGCTCTGGATCGCCACCCTCAGCCCTGTGGGGCCTCAGGGCATAGCTTCACTGGGACCCCAAGTGTACACAAACCAGGACACTCTGAACTCTCCCAGTGACCCGGCATTTTTCCCACTGCCCCACCTTCTGGAAATGCCACCTGCACCCCCACCACAGGACCACCAAGGTTTACACTGAGGAAAAGCAACTGTCTTTGGAATCAGGTGACCCAAATTCTAACCATGTCCCTTAACTTCTGTGGGCCTCGGTTTCCCCTCCTGTAAAATGGAGAGAGTAACACCCACCTTGCAAATTCAGTGCAGGGATTCCATCAGAGATCTGGAAGAAGCCCAGCACAGAAACTGGCACAAGGTCAGCCCTCAGGGTAGCCCACTCTGCCTCTGGGTGCAGCCACCCATCTTGACTTCCTGCAAGAGCCCAGCCCTCCGGGTGGTCCTGGAACTCTAAGGTGGCTGCTGTAAGGGGAGAGCTCAGGCACAGTGAGCAAAACAAGGAGAACAGAGGAAGAAGCATTGGGTAAAGAAAGGCCAGGTCCCTACCCTGGCCTGCCAGGACAAGGTGTTGGCCCCCAGTCCCAGCCCAATTTTCCCTGGAGGCGCTAGAGGGAGATCCTGGATGAGCACCAGCCTGGCCCACTCCAGGGCTCCTCTGAGGACCCTGCCTTGACCTTGACCACAGGTAGCACTGGCAGAACACAGGCACAATGCCATCCAAGAAGCACAGTTCCACACCCCGTCTCTGGGCTGAGATCCTCCTTGAAGCTCCTCCTGGGTCCTCCCTCTCAATCCTCCCACACCCTGGCCCCACAGCCCAGAAGAGAAGACAGAGGCTCAGCAGGGCCGCCAGCCTGAGTCTCCACAGCAGAGCGAGACCTAGAGCTAAGACCTCTAACTCCTAATCTTGTTCCTCCAAAGCTATCCTTCCCCAGCCCGGTTGCACCTAGGAGTCTGGGGCCTCACCCAAAAGACTTCCTGAGGAGTCTCCTTCCTGCTTCCACAGCCCTGTGTGGGCCTCCTCACTGCAGCTCCTGAGGCTGCTCTGGCACTCCTGGGGCCCTGCCAGAAGCCCACCCTCAAGCCATCTCATGCCTCTAGGCCATCTACCCACCCCACCCCCACCCCCACCCCCACCCCACCACCCTTACCCCAACCCCACCACCAGGGGATCTCCTGAAGAAAAAGGGCAGGACTCCCGCCATTCATTGGCCGTCAAGGGAGTCGCTTACTTTCTCTCTGCCAATGAGCTGAAAGCAATCCAGGAATGTCAAGAGAGGTTGAAACCCAGAGGACTGGCCAGCCTGGGACGCTGGTGATGGGAGTAAGGAGGTACAGGAAAAAGCACTCAGGGAGCACAGGCTATGGGGCAGCCTCGTTCTAATTTAATCCCCCCAACAGCCCTGGGGAGGGGTATACTATGCCCACTTCACAGTAAGGAAAAGTGAGCCTTTCTGAGGTTAAAGCACACAGCTGAGTTTGGATCTGAACTCAGTCTGCCTGACTCAGGCTGGGGCTCTCCCCATTGCTTCCCTTGCCCCTGTCCCCCACCCCAAATGCCGAGGAGACGCAAGCATATGAAGGAACCGTCCTGGAGAAGGAGCTGGGGCCATTTCCCAGATTTCCCCTTGGAACAGCCTTGCCAATGATCCCTTCCTCCCTGCCCTCAGGGTCAAAGGCTAGGCTGGCTGACCCCAGGGTGGGAAGCGCCTGCTGCCTTCCTGTGGGGCTGTCTCCCTCTCCCTCCCTCTCCATTCTCACTAGCAAATGAGTAAGAAGAATAGAATTACAGTTTGGCTACACAAGACACAGAATTAGCAGGATTAAATATAAATAGCTATTAAAAGTGTCTTATAATTAAATTCATTTTCCAGTTATTTGTTTTACACACACACACCCGCCTACACGTGTGCACACACGCACGCGCTCCCATCCTCAGCTCCACACAGAGTGGGAGTCAGGGCCCCAGCTGCTCTCCAGCCTCCTCCCTGCTGTTGTCTTCTTCAGAGTTCCGGTCCCGGCCCCCCCCCCCCGGGCTTCTCCTTCCCTCCTCCCCCGCCCACTTCCGCTTCCGGTGCGGCCCCCCAGCCCCTTGCAGAAGAATGGAAACCACTGTTCCTGCTCTTCCCCAGTGCTGAGCCTACAACAGGCCAGACACGTCACACTGTCACCTCCTTTATTCCACCCAAAGATATTTTTCATTCAATAAATATTTGCTGAGCGCCAAGTACTTAAACATGCACAGTCAGATTTATTCCACGAACCGACACTCATTCCTTCATGAAACGACTACAAGCCAGCGCCTGGGAAGAGCTAGCCATACTTTGGCCCACTGGAGCAGAGCCTCTGTCCTTGTGGAACCCACTCCAAGGAAGCCCGAGCCGGGGGTCAGGGCGAGGTGATGGGAAAGATACAAATGCCACCTGATTCGGAAGAGGAGGAGGTCAGGAGGGACAGGGAAAGCCTGGGGGAGGGGTCTGATTCATCCCACTGTGAGCTCCCCAAGGGCCCAAGAGTGTCCCATCATCTCTGTGGGATGGAGGAGAAGCAGTGGAGACGCAGAGCAGAGACATCACTCGGGGCTGTCAGCCTAAAGGGACCTGAGCCGGGTGTGAGTTCCATCTCTGCCCTCTTTTCTGCGGTGCCCTCAAGGGGCCCCTTCACCTCCTCCGGCCTTACATTCCTCCTCTGTAAAATGAGGATAAACCGAACCCCATCTCCTTACAGTAAAGCAGTAATTACACGTTGAGAGATTTGAGCTGTGCCTGGCACACAGTAAGTTCAGTAAGAGTTAGCGGCTTTTGTGATTACCATTATTACTACATTATTGCTTGTACTATTATCCACCTCGCCTATGGAGCCTATGGAGCCAATGAACCTGGGGAGGAGAGAACTTAGAAAAGGCCTCGTAGAAATGGGAAGGATCATAAGACCATCAGAGTTGGGGGAGGGGAGGCCCTAGGAGGAGCACAGTGAAAATCTATGATGGGGGGGAGGGCGGGGGGATCACCTCCAGCTGGTCCCCAGAGAGCTTCTTGCAGAGGGGATCAGGGCTTTAGGCCTCTCCACCCCAGCCCCCTCTTGTCTGCTCATTGGTCTGCTCTTTAGCTCCTTCCCAAAGGCCACAGGGAAGCGCCAGCCCCAGAGCCTAGCACTTCAAAACCTTTATCCTTGGGACGCCTGGGTGGCTCAGTGGGTTAAGCCTCTGCCTTTGGCTCAGGTCATGATCCCAGGGTCCTGGGATCGAGCCCCACATTAGGCTCTCTGCTCAGCGGGGAGCCTTCTTCCTCCTCTCTCTCTCTCTGCCTGCCTCTCTGCCTACTTGTGATATCTCTCTCTCTCTCTCTCTCTCTCTGTCAAATAAAAAAATAAATAATCTTAAAAAAAAAAAAGAAGCTTTAGCCTTTGAACCCAGGCGTTCAGCAGGCCTCCACTGCCTCCTGAGCCCTACAAGAGGCCTAAGAAGACTTCATTCTCCTAAGGGGTCAGATGGCTGAGAGATGGCACACAAGTCCAAGAGGAATAAGGTCTGACACCAAGGTAAGGGCATGGCCCCAAGAGATGAACCCTAAGGCCACCAACACGTTCTAAGTCTCTGCTGTGCATCAAGCACTCTGCTCCGTTGTTCGACTCAAGCCAAAGAACCACCCTCTCAAGCAGTGGAGATTACCATGGCCCCATTCCTCAGAGGAGGTGAAATGCAGACAGGTCAAGTGCGACTTGCCCAAGGTTCCACAACCTGCAACTGGCGGAGCTGGGGACAGAACCCAGATCTATCTGATTCAGGCTTTTCCTTATCCCAGCCTGCCCCTAGGAGACAACATTCCTGGAAAGCTCTGCCTATGTGCTTCCCCAACCCCTCTCCTTTTTCCACTGTTGCCCTCAAGGCAGATTGTGACCCCACTGGCTCCCTGCAGAGCCCCATACTCAGCCAGCCCCAGGAACACAGCAGTAAAGACTTTTTGTCCTCAAAGTAGCCAGCTGAGCTAATTAGCAGAGACTCCATCCTTTGCTCAGTGAGGACATTATTTCATTATCCAAAGCCAAACACAGCCCCACGGTGTCCGGCAAATACATCAGGCAGCTGCAAATCGATGGGCAGCAAGAGGCCTGCTCTGGCTCGGCCTCCCCACTGGGCCTGGGGCTCTGTCCCATCTTTCTGACAAGCGCTGGGAAAGAGAAAGAAGCCTGTGTTGGATGGGAAAGATTAGAGGCTGCAATAAGGCACAAAGGCCCCATAGACAACTCACGCCTTTTGTCACGTCCAGATGAAATCAGCCATCTCCAGGTAAAGGAGGGAGGGCAGGAGAGGTGGCGGGGGGATACAGGTAGCAGGCCAGGCTGTAGGCCTGGAGAGCCCAGTAGAAATATCTGTCTCTGGAGCTCTTTTCACAGGCCCCATGGAAACAAGTCCATGGTTCTGTTGTGTCTGCCATGCCCAGCTCTCGCCTTTGTGGTTCTGGTTGTTGATCTGTAGGTCCTGTTGGGAATGGAAGAGAGATCTTGCCTCCTCTATCCCTACCCATCATGGAGCTTGGTAGAGAGACAGGCACACAGTAGGTGCCTAATAAGTGTTTGCTGACAGAGCATTAGGAAATCCTTCTGTGGAGAACACTCTCAGGAGTTCGAGACCAGGGCTGTGGTCAGCCCTAAAGCGAAGATTCTGTGTACTTTTGGGTAAGTCATTGGCTTTCTCTTGGGTTACTGTCCCAGTCTTTGAAAGCAGAGTTTGAGGCAAAAGGACCTCTGAAGCTCTGTTCAACCAGGAGAAGGGTTGAGAGCTCTGGCTGTGCCAGGCGCTGTTCGTGGTCCTGAACCTGGGAGCGGCCCTATCTGGGGCTGGTGGGTGCAAAAGATGGACAAAGTCCTTGAGACCGAGGATTGGAGCCTGGGGGGTGGGGAGCGGCGAGATGGAATGTACAGCCAAGAGAGATAGTTTATTTGATTGCTAGTTCTGAGCACTGCCAGGGGCTGTCACCATGGGGCCTCACGCTCATGCATGTAGCCATGGCTCAGCCTCAGCCCTAAGGAACCAGCAGTCTAGCCACTGAGACACATTGAGAACCAGTCTGATGGAAAAGGGGGCTGGAAGCACACACACATCAGCTGTGCACACACAAGTACCCACGGAGCAATATTTATGTCAACAGTGAGTGGTCAATCTCACAGGCATGGAGCTTTCCAATCCAGAATGTCTTCCAGGCACAGCCGCACTTGATTCCCCCCCATATCCAGGGGAAAACAGGGAACCCCTTACGGCCCCATTTAAAAGAGAAGGAAAGTGAGACTTGGTTCCCGGATCCTTCTCACTTCCAGAGTGTGAGAAGCTATTGCCCAATCCCCTTCCTCCCCAAACTGTGCCAGGTGCTTGTCTTCAAGAGAGATGAGACAAAGAAGGCATGTGCTGTGGGAGAGCAGGCAACACGCCCAGAGCTGGGAGAAGTGGAAGCCAGAAGGGATTGGGGCGGGGAGGGAAGGAGGGAGGGAAAGGGGGAAGAAAGGGAGGAAAAGAGGATGGGAGGAAGGGGAAGGGGTAAGGAGGGAGGAGGGGAAAGAAGGATGGAGAAGATGGGGAGGAGAGGGAAGGAGGAGAGAGATGGAGAAAGGGAGGAGGGGAGAGGGAAAGAGGGAGGGAAAGGAGAGGGAAGGATGATGGAGGGGGAGGGGAGGGGGGGGGAGATGGGGGGATGGGCCCAGGCGGGGAGATAGGATGGGGAGGGAGAGGAAGGAGGGAAGGGAGATGAGGAAGGGGAGAGGGAAGGAGGGATAGGGGGAGTTGGGAGCGGGGAGAAAAGGAGGGGGTGGGGGAGAAGAAGATAGGTTCCCCTGCTACTGAGGAACAGATCTTGGCAAGGCCCTGTGCTGGCCCAGCCACCGTCCGCTCTGAATAATTTCTCCAACAGAAACTCCGTAATTATGGGTAATAATCACTCTGATTTGCATGTATTGAGCACCTTTCAGCCTGAGATCTCCAAGTGCTTTGCCAACATTAATTAATTCATTAGGCACACCCGCCTTCCCGGGACAGGGTGACATGACACTCCACCCAGAGCACAGCTGGCTCCAGGGTACTCAGAGGGTGGCCATCCCAACCTGGGTGCATGCTGGGCATCCTGGGGTGAGGAGCTCTGAGGAGGAAGAGTCAGGGAGTGTCCCCTCTGGCTCTGAAGTCCACCTCTGGCTGCCCCTTCAGCGGTCAGAGCTGCCCTCTCTGGGTCCCGAGGTGCAACCTCCCTGTCCTGGCCCGTGAGAATGCCAGGCCACAGGCCATCAGGTGCACTGAGGCAGCCTTGCCCCAGCTCTGCCGTCAGTCAGTGCAGACCTTGGGAAACTCACAAGCTTCCCAGAAAGTTTTTTCACCCGTGCCAAAAGAAAGATAGGGGGTCCAGCCCCCAAGGGGGTTGTGAAGCTCCAAGTAGGCAGTGTAGGTGGGAAGGGTTTAGACCTGAGCAGGGCTGTGCACGGGGAGGGCGTCCCTGCCCCTCTGCTGGCCAGGCCTATGGGAAAGTGGGCCAGAAGGCTACAAACACATGCACAAGCTCTCCCTTCATGGCCAGGATCCGCCACAGTCCCCTTCAGGAGCACGGAGATGTCCCTCACTCCAAAAAGCTCGCAGCCTTGCCCCTATTGCCCACGCTGGGGCCTGGGCCCACACTGGCCTCAGTGCCAGCGGCCCCAGAGATCTTAAGATCTTACTGGGAAGGAGGAGGTTTCCCAACAGGCCAGGCACAGAGTCAGAGCCAAGAAGGAACACAGCGGGGGGTCGGGGGGCAGCAGGCTCTAGCCCCAAAGCAAGGCACTCCCCACACTCCCAGAGCGGCCAAATCCAAGGTCATCTCCTCCCAGCTCCAACAATACTGATGGGCACACTGAGGCACGGGGGATGGGGCGGGGTGGAGAGGAACTCAGGCTTTGAATCAAATCCTAGTCCCATCATTTATTTGTACCATCACCTTGAGTGAATCACTGCCTCTCTGAGCCTCCATTTCCTCATCTGGGAAGGGACGTAATAATACTAACCCCAGGCTAACAGCATGGCCCCCACCGTGGGTGTCAACAAATAGAGTTATCATTTATTACACTGTAGTCACACTTTCTATTTAACACCATCCCTAAGGTCACATTGAAAAATCATTAGGCCCTCGGTTTCATGTCACCAGTATTTCCTGAGGTTCTACTATGTGCCAGGCATTCCACTGCCCAACTTGCTAACTCTTGTCTTTTGTAAGAACCCTGTCCCCAGCTGGCTGGCTTCCTCCCGAGCTCCTCCGCACTCTTGCCTCCTTCCTGATGCCAAGCATTTGCTCTTGTTTTTTCTTCCACCCGGATTGCCCTCCTTCCTCCCCTCTGCAAAACCAAATCCCTTTTCAATCTGCTGAGACCTGCTCCAGGCCCGTCGCCTGCAGGGGGCCTTCTCTGATTGTCCCAGTGTGGTTTAACACTTAACTGCTCCCAAGTTTCATCTCCCATCTCTTGCGTGGGACCAAGGGCTCCTCCAGAACTAAGACTGGCCCCTTCCTCATCTTGTCTCCACAACGTGGCATGGTCCCCAACTCTGCTGGGCAGGTCTCCCTATACCTATGGCCCATACTGCCTGGGGGAGTGAGGCAGGAACCCAAGCCTGGGCCAGGTTAGATGCTCAGACCCCTGCTGTCTCTCTACTTGGCCAAGCCACCCTCCCTCATCCCTCTTCAGCCAGCATCCCTGTCTCAGGGTCACCTTCTCCTGGAGGCGTCTCTGGCTCCCCGGAATCATCTTGGTTCAATATTTGACACGTCTTCAAGGTGGTTTTCTTGGGCAGTCTATCTATAGGTCCTAACTCTGGTCTGACTGGACAGGAGGTCTGAGCCCCCAGAACAAAAGTGGCCAGGCTGTGCTCAACAGACACTGACCATGTGTGGGAGTTGACCCCAGGGACAAAGCATCACAGGAAAGGGGCATCCAGTCAACCAGATAAAACTGACGTAGGGGTTGGAGTATCACAAAGATGCAGGCTGAGCCCACTGGGAGCCCTTTCCACCTCTATGCCTGTTTCCTCCTCGGTCAATGGGGATATTGTATAGACTGAGTCAAGGTGGTTTTTGACCCAAAAATGCCATGTAGGCATGAGGGTCTCATGGTGTTTTCCTGCAGGGCGTCCTTAGGGAAGTCTTCTGTTTCCCCCACAGTAAGGGTCGTCAGTGGACCCTGAGCAGCAGAGACGTCATGTTGCGTCCCCAAAGGAAAGGACAGAGGGTACAGAGCCAGGGTAGAGGAGCAGCAAGGGACTGGAGTTGCCCTAGAGAAGAAGGAAGAAGAGAAGAAAGGCAGCCACAGGCCTCTCATGAGCAAGGGCCAGCTAGCATTGCCCAGAACCTGGGGCTCCCCATCCCCCCAGCCTGGAACAGACACCAGGGCACCCATCCCCTGGTAAGGAGCCCACCTCCAGTTCTTTAGCCAAGACCTGCTCGTTAATCACCAGGGCCTGCCTCTCCCTGCCTTGGCTCTGTCAGGCCATAATAATATATGAATAACATTCATTTATTCACCAACTTCCCACTCAGGAAAAGATATATGGCATTGTAGGAATGGATTTATCCTGACACCCAGCTTTCAGCAAAGTGAGGCTAATTTAAACATTTATGTCAAAGGCTTGCCCCTCCTTTCCCCTCCCCTCCCCATTTTTTTTTTAATGGTGGGAAGGTGAAAGATGGGAGGAAAGTTGAAAACGCACAAGCCTGCGTGGGGTGAGGGGCAGAGGCAACAGAGAGGAAAAAGGATCTCGGCCTGCTTTCCCTCTGGCCTCACGCCCACCATCCACCCTGGCCCGGGCTCTGAAATGGAATCAACACAAGTGGGTGCAGAAGCAACAGCGCTGAATGGGAGGGGAGCTTGGGGGGGTGGGGCAGCGTCCCGTTTGGCCACTATCTGACTGTGCGCCCCTGACGAGCCCGTGCCCCCTCTCTGGCTTCCACTCCCTTGTCTGGGGAGCAGAGGGCCAGGCAAACTAGACACCATCCAGGTCCTCTCCGGCTGCTGGAGCTGGGTTCTTCTGTCCTCTCCTGGGTGTCTCCTCACCCCTGTGGTCCATCTGCAGGCTCCAGGGAGACAGAGAAGCCCGAGTGGGCTCTGCCACAGGCAGTCCTCCGCTGTGGCCAAGATAGCCAGCCTTCCAGGGAAGGAAGCTGAACCGGAAGGAGTTCAGAGCAGGCTGAGGCAGGCAGGGGAACAGCCAGACACTGCCCTCCTCAAAAGGATAGCCTCTGGGGTGGGATGCCTGAGCAGGATCCCTGCTTTTTCATCTACTCTGTGTACTTGGCTGATTGCTCACACGCTCTGGACCCCCGTTTCCTCATCTAAAAAGTGGTGACATGTGTGACTACCCCACAGGGTCTTTGGGAGGATCAGATGGGGCGGGTATCCATGAAAAAGCCCCCCGCACCACGCTCAGCACAGAAAAGGAAACGCAGACGACGCCAGCATCACGGTCATCGGGACAGACGGGAGGAACAGAGGGAACTATCTGGGTGAGGTCAGTCTCCCCAGGGCTTATCCCTACTTCCGCTCAGGCCCAGACCCGTCCAAGTGGTCCCACGGTGGGATCTGCTCCACTCAGCCCTTAGGAGCCCACCAGGCCCCTGGCGAGGCAGCAAGATTTCTCTTCGCTACAGACTGAGACCCAACCAGCCCACCTCCAGTGAGCTAGATGCAAAAGCAAGCAAAATGCTTAACAGCAGGGTAGGCAAGACGGTATCGGGCAAGGGCTGGGGGCAGGGGGTGGGGGGCAGCCTATGGAAATAAATCACCCCCGTGGGCACACACACTCGCACACACCACCTTTCTCATGGCTTCCTCACCCTTCTGTGGCTTCTGGTCTGAGTTTACAAACCTCTGACTGTCCCCAGGACTGCCCCCCTGAGCCCCAGGGTGAGCTGGTATGCGGGAGACATACAGATTGGAAGGGCCCTGCTTAGGTCAGAGGCCAAGGGCAGCAGGGAGGGAGGATTCGACCCAACAGGCCAACTAACCCCATACTGCCAGGGCCAACTTGATCCAAGTGCACCCAAGACCATGGACCACAGCCAAGTTATCCCCAGAGCCCCCATGTCCCCTTCTGAAGAAATGGAGCATCTGCCTTCGGCTCAGGTCAT
Source organism: Mustela erminea (assembly GCF_009829155.1). Lineage (NCBI taxonomy): Eukaryota > Metazoa > Chordata > Mammalia > Carnivora > Mustelidae > Mustela > Mustela erminea. The sequence goes on from NC_045618.1 coordinate 30,256,229, forward strand.
GATCCTGGGGTCCTGGGATGGAGCCCTTGCGTTGGCATCTGTCGGGCTCCCTGCTCAGCGGGGAGCCTGCTTCTTCCCCTCCCTCTTCCCTTCCCCCATTTGTGTGCTCACGTGCTCTCTCTCACCAGCTCATTTGCTCTCTCAAATAAATAAATAAGATCTTCTAAAACAATGCAGCCAATGATGCCAACTTCACAAGGTGGTGGTAAAGAGTAAGTGGGGCCTGTGGGGATGCCACGAGCCCAGTGCCTGACGCACAGTAGAGGCTCGAGGGGTACCCCTTCCTGCGATGCCCCGCCCCTCACTCAGGAAGAACAGGGACTGCCAAAAGCAGCTCACATCTCATGCCCCACTGGAGCAGGAGACCCCATTAGACAGTGACCAAGTGGAGCCAGCCTCTGGGGAAAAGGGGACCTGCTTATGTGCCAGCATCAGTTTCTCAGAAATCTTGCTCTAATTGAGTATCCTATTACTACATACTGATTGGTAACACTGCCATTTTAATAGAAGAGTTCCTGTGTTATTTATAAAAGTCATAACTGGACAAACATGCCGGACCCTCTTCCCTGGCCACGCCCTCGGGAAGCCCAGCATCTGAGCCTCACCCTATCCCCAGGACACCACAGATGGGACCCAGGAGGTGGTGACACCCCAAAAACTGACCACCAGGTCTTAAAGCCTCCTCCTTCCCCAAGCCCGGAGGAAGCTTATTTTGCTCCTCAAAAGGGAGTTTAGCAGTGACTCACACCTATCTCCCCAAAGCAGCTTGCTTCTGTGTTGTCACTCAAACACACACCTCGGGACTCCTTCACCCCATGGTGGGTGGAGGGCGCCCACTGGGGTTGAGGAGAGGAACACTGAACAGCCCAGGCTGGCTTTGGGGAGGGCGAAGGAGATGGCGTGAGCCAGGCCACTGAGGATGTCCCAAGCCTAGCTCCCAACCCCCACCCAGCAACCCCAGCCTCAATGGGTCTGTCCTAAAAGCAAAGGTTGGGCCATCCACAGGGGTTATAAACTGGGCACCAGGCTCATTGTTTCGCCTGCACTCTGGTTCCCCACAGTCCCCACCTTGCCTGTTTCACTCATTTCCCCTCCCGGCCTGGCCTCTGGGAGCTGGAGACCCCCAGGCATCTAGTTCTGGGGTTCCAATCTCTAAATCTGTACCAAGCCTCCCTGTGCTCAGCCTGGGGCTGGGGAAAATGAAGCCCAGGAGAAAGAGGATGTGAATACATCTCGGGGCTTTGGGGGGGGTGCAGTGTGGGTAACCGGACTCACAGCTGTACCCAAATTGGGAATACAACCCAAGAACATACAAGCCACAGAATTTATCATCAAAGGTTTTATTTTGTTGTTCTTAACAAGTTTCCATTTTTAATTCCTGCCATTCTATTAAACCAAACATTTACTCCTAGGTAACAGGAGTGCTCACACCCGTCACTCAACTGAGAGGGACGAGGCCATGGCAGCTCAGCCCAGACACGGGACTGCACTCAGTCAAAGACTTTTGTAGCGACCTTGCTGATTAGTACAGGAGCTAGGATGGATGTTCTTTGGTCTCAGATTTGGGGGTGTAATAACCAGTTTAAAGGATTGAAGTTGTTATTGTGCAAATATATGTAATGAGCTAAAAGCTTTTTTTTCTGCTATGATTGCACTCTTCCTGGTTCAGATACCCACAATCTAGAAATACCATTAATCTGGTCCAGGTCAGGTATGAGACACTGAAGGTAAATAACCTTCCACTGTAATTAAGTTCTAGAAAGAGAGATTCCAACAAGGGTTCTCAAAAGGAAGGGCACCAATGGCTGGGGGAGCCCAGGCAGTTTCCCAGCTCAGGGCATGGAGCCAAGTTCCCCAACTAGTTGCCTGGAGCCCCTTTGCCCAAGAACTCCCCCCAGGACAGTGGTATCAGAGAAAATGACCAGAAGGAGCCCACTGAGCATCTCTGACACATGGCCTCTTTGAGCCTCAGTTTTCCCGTCTGCAAGGTGAGCATAAATGATGGAGTAAGACCTGCCTGGGCAGCAGTGACCAGGGGGCAGGCCTCTGCTTCCATTTCCCTCATCCCTGAAGAAAAGGCCCACTGGCCTCCCTGAGACCCTATTCTAGGCTATGCTGTGTGACCCCACTCTGGGCCCTGACCCTCTCTGCTTTCATGCCTTCCATCTGCGAAATGGGGTTTTATACCCACTAGAGTCTTTTGAGCCCTAGAACTTGATGATCCAGCCCTGAAGTCACCTGGACATGCTTGGCAGTGGCCACAACAGCCTGAGGCTTCCTGGAACCTAGGGGTAGTGGGTGAAAGGGAACAAGGAGAGGGCCAAGGCAGTGCTGGGTGGCCTTACTAGGTGAAGGCAGAGTGGGTTGAGAGCAGTAACATGAGGATAGGGAGTGCAGGCCAATGTTTCAGGCCCCTTGTGGTGCTGGTCACATCTGGATGGGATTTGGGGCCATGGCACATAACAAGCACATCTTACAGTCAAAGACTCAAATACAAGGGCAAGATACAGTCTCACAGCTCCAGAGCAGCAGGCCTGGGGCAAGCCTCCTCCAGGAAGCCTACCCTGACCACCTTCCTCCCAGGGTGGGGACCCCCTCCCCAAAAGCTCTCCAGGTAGGTGCGGCCACAAGAGGAACAGATATCTGCCCAAGATATGGAGCCTTCAAGCCTCCAAGCCTCCGCCCAAGAGATCTGGATTGGAGGCTGAGAAAGCAAAACCAGAGCAGGAAAGCCCTTTGGGGAAGGTACACAGTAGTCAAGACATCAAGAACGAAGTTTTTATCCCAGCAGGAACCCCTTCCCAAACCCAGGTCTCCAATATACCTGGTAAACACCTTTCTACTTCTAATACTCAGTCCATAGGCCCCTTTTTCCAAGAAGCCCTCCCTGACCCCCCACCCCAAGAGACATACCACTTCCTCCGCTGGATTGCCCTCTGGCCAAGCAGCCCAATATACTTCTGTCTCAGCCCCCGCAGTCCTCCCCACAACATCTGCTTACGGAGATGCTTCCCCACAGGGCTGGGAGCATCCTGAGGCGGGGAATGGCTCTGACTGCTCTCTGTCACCCCAGTACCAGCTCCGGGACTGTGCCTGACACAGAGTAGGTGCTTACCAGATGTCTAAGGGAGGAACGGAGGACAAGAGGTGAGGAAGCCCAGGAGAACCGCCCAGAAAGGGGGGTGCCCATGGGCTCCCGCCGCCCCAGGCAGGCGTGTCCCGCCCCACCCCGCCCTCGCCTGGTTGGCAAAAGCTGCAGAATTAGGCACAAGTTATAATTAAGACGGGATGTTTGAAGAGAAACATAATCTCCGTTTCCGTGGGATCCGCGGGCACAACAGTAATTAACGTCTCATTAACATTCGCCTAATTAAGCAGTTTATGAAAGTGTATGGATTTGCATACCGCCACACCAAGCTCGCTCAGGCGGCAAAATTAACCCCTCAGGCCCGGGTGGGCCAGGAGCAGCGGGCTGGGTAAGGCCTGGGGAGGAGCACAGCAGGGTGGTGACACAAGGCAGCAGAGGCCTGGGTTGTTGTGGGGGCGGTGATCGCACCTCCCCAGCCCCACCTCCCCAGCCCCTGCTCCCCGCCCAGTGGACAGTCCACTCCTTCCCTCATGCCTCTGCCCACTCCCTGGGCCAAAGTCAGAGTTTCTCAAAAAGGCCCTTTTTAAAGGTGGCTGGTCCCACCACCCCAGGCTTTGCCTGCCCACCCCTGATCAACCTCTGGAAGGAACATTCCTTCCACCTAAAAAAAAAACCTTTTCAGCTCCAGGTACTTCTACCTACAGAGTCTCAGTCAGCACCCCCAGCTCCCTCAGGGCCATGTTAGCACCATTCGACACAGGAGGAGAGGCTCAGAGAAGCCCAGACCGGGCCCAAGATCACAGAGCTGGTAAATGGCAGAACCCCAGGCTCGGTGACCCCAAAGCTCCTTCTGCTGCCCAGACGGTAAGATGCTGGAGTCATGGACATTCTACTGCAGCAGCAACGCCCACGGCCCCGGCCAAGGGGAAAGGCAGGCTGTGCCCCATCACCGCCCCTGAACACCAATTAACCACCCTCCCCAGGGGCCCCTCATCTCCCAGCCCAGTCTCCATGGCTGGAATCAGAGTCACCTATGCCCGGGCTACCACAGAGGCCTCGGTTCTCCAAGGGAAAAAAAGAAAGGGGCCTTTTAGGACGGTGTCAAGGATCAAGTAAAGCATTTCCATCTAAAGCACTTTGAAGCCTTGAGCAATGTACGCACTTGAGCTGCTCATTAATTATCTTACTCCTTGATCCCTGCTCCACGGCAGTCCTGCCCGCCGTTTGTGCACCTGGGATGCCCATCAGCTCTCAGCCCATCCCAAGGGCAAATTAGGACAACTTTCCTCGGTGGTGACGTAGCAGTATATATCAAGAGCCTGAAAAATGCTCATTCCCAGCAAGCTATAAAAAGCATGAGCCATAAAGGTGAGAAATTTGACTTTGTTACAACTTAAATCATCGGTGCGACGAAAGACATCACAAAGGGGAAAGACAAGCCATAGACAGACCAGAAGAACGTACCTGCAGTACACACAGCTGGCAAAAAAAAATGTGTTTCCAGGCTATATAAAGAACTCGGCAAATCAATAAAAAGACAAATCACCCACTTTTTGTAAATGGTAAAGAGCAGAAGCAGACATTTGGTGGATGAAGGGACCCAAAGGGCCAACGAACATGACAAGACTTGCCTCTGCACAGAAGAGTTCCCAGAAATGCCAAGGAAAACTGCAAGACACGCTCTGGACCACTAAGTTGGTGGGGATCCAAAAGGCACAGGGCCGCGTGTTTCCCGGGGCCGTGGAGCAACAGGACCTCTCGTGTGTTGCTGGGGACCGTGGAAGTGGCCACAAGCATTTGGAGAAACAATTTGGCCTTATCTGCCAGAGCTGAAGATGCACACAGCCTACCACAAAGCGATTCCAGGCCAAGAGAAACTCTCCCACACAGCGCGCAAGGAGGACGGACAATGCTCACAGCAGCCTTGTTTGTAAGAGTGAAAAGGGGAGATGCTCTGCACGTTCCCCAGCAGGAGAACAGATCAACGGGGGAGGGGGGCATGTGCAGATTCCCAGCCACAGCCTGAGCACATGCATTTACACTCACTCCTTTCCAAAACTCCATTACAACAATAAAGGATCTTTTTGTCCGTAAATCCACAAGGACAAAGAATGGGAGAGGAAACAGAAACATAATTTTGGAAGTTGGAAAGCAAATGAGTGAGTGGTAATTGATTTGGCAGAGCTGAGACAGGAGCGTCCCAAGTCCCGGTCCTATTACCTGGCAGAACCCACCAGAGGCTCTCAGACACTGGTGGCACCAGGCGACCCTGGACAGAGGAATGAAGGACTGGTTGGAAGGCTATGTAAGAAGCAGGTAGACCCCCAAGGGGGTCCATCCTTGGCTCCGCCCAGGGAAGACTAGAGAGACCAGGCCATGTGGAGGGAAGGGCCCCCACAGAACATGGTGGGAGCACAAAGTGCAGATGCGGATTCCAGGGCTCAGCCCCAGCCTCCCTTTCCCACCCGGCTCCAAGAGGCTCAGCCGTCAGGGCTCCCCAGCCCAGGCAGGCCAGCCATGGGGAAGCACAGCTGTTGAGACTACCCACACACAAGGGCCGCCAGTCAGACTTCGTGCCCACTCCTAACAGGATCTACCAACTGAGTATTCCCAGACATCCGCCAGACCAGCTCAGAGACTTCTGACCATTTTGGCCAAGGCTGTGGGATGGGGCTGGTACAGAGCTGGTGCTCCATGAATCTCTTGCCGAGGGAATTAACTAAGGAAAGCGCTAACAGGAAAGACAGAGTCCCAAACACGCCAGCCAGCAAGGGAACAGGCCATGCAGACAGAAGGAAGCCTAAAGAGATAAACGGGAGAGCTATTACTATCTTCACAGAAATCAAATATAGTATCCCTGAAGCAAGAGCGGGGTACAGCATGTTTTAAAGAGAACATTCAGCAAATAAAAAGGAATCCTTGAAATTTAGCATGTATGCACCAAACGCTTTATGAGAAGCGTAGAATGGTAACAGAGAGCAGACCTCCTTGAAACAGGCACAGGTAGGCACGGAGATGTGACAAAGGAGGGGAAGGACCAGGAAGTGAGGGGTCCCTCCGGGAAGCACCACATCGGGTTAACTGGGGCTCCAAGAAAGAGAACAGAGAAAATGGAGGTCAGGAAATCGTAAAGGAGTCCATCAAAAACTTGCCCAGAGCTGGAGAACGTGAATTTCCAATTCGAAAGGGCAGGCCCTCAGCAAGGCACAGCACCATGGATTATCAGCACAAGGGGACAGAGCAGGTCCTACAGGCTTCCAGAAGGACATGTCCCAACTGGCGGGCACAGGATCGATGTCCCACCGGCCAGGGAGCCCCCCCACACCAGCCCTGGAAGCAACAGCAAAGCAACGGCTTCAAAGGGAGGGCCCCCGTTAACGTTGTGGGGACGAGATCTCCCTCTGGGGTTCTATACCCAGCCCGACTGTCACAGGGAGGGTCGGCACCAGAGTCTTCAGACAGGCAGGTCTCCGGATACCCCTCCCACGAACCCTCTGGAAGGTGTTGGAGGGCTGGTTCTGCCAAAGTAAAAGTGGAAACTAAGAAGGGGAAGATGTGGGATCCAGGAAGCAAGAGGTCCCAGCCCTGAGAGCTCAGTAACGGAACCCCAGGCAATGGAGGTGGGCCATCCTCTATGCCCGCGGCCTGGCCGCTGTCCAAATAAACCAGATGGGAGCAGGTGCGAAGGCTCAGGGAGAGATTCTCCAAGATAAGACTGACACAGTCCTTCATGTATTTACTTACATTGAGTACTTTATATTTACCCAACTAGGGGAGAGAGTGGAATTGAATTAGCGATAAGCATAAAAAAGAGAAATTAAGACCCCTTCCCCACTCCAAGAAAAAAACTATTATTAATGCTAGGGAACACAGCCAATCAAGAAAGGAAAAGTCATCAGAGTATTCTACATGGCTCAGCTGGAGAACTCAGCCAACCAAACATATGGGGTCAAGGGGAGTTGGTGAGAGGTGGTCAACAGAGCTAAATCCTCAGCTTCCACGGTAAAAGTCACTCAGCAATGTCTGAAACTGGAAAACCAAGGAGCAGCCATATAAGCCAGTTGTTTAGAATGAGGGACATCAACACAGAGTCTACTCCAGAGTGGCGGCAGATGGCCCACGGAAGGGCAGAGGACTATCAGCTTTGTCACATGGCAAAGCAATTGGCCTCCTCCCACCTCAGTGGGGTCACACTGGGGTCCAAACGCCCCCCTCCTCTGACCCCCCTGCCCTGCCCTCTCCTGTGTCCATTGCCCAGAGCACCCCACCCCCCACACCAGCATCCCACACTCCTGCTCAGCCCCTGCCCCCACCTGTGCTGGGTTTCAACACCTGGGCCCCATTCCCTCCTCAAAGGGTCAGAAAGGGAGGCCTTCCTCTTCCTCCTCCTCTGCTCTTTGGCTGGGGGATCTGCTTCCCGAGCATGGGGGTCTGCCCAAGCCAGCAGCCTACTAAGTTTTTCTATCTGTCATTTAACAAATAGTTCTTAAGCACCTCCTCTGTCCCAGGCCCCGGGGATAGGGCTGGGAACAAGGCAGCTGAGTATGAAGAAAAGAAAGCAAAAAGCATAAACTGAAGGAAGAACCATGTGGGAAGAGAACCAGGTCTGCAGAGGGAGAACTTGATTTCTTCAGAAACAATGACCCTGAGGGGCTGGCTGGGACAGTGACAGGGACATGACATCTGGGCTTGGAGAAGGGAGGAAGGGAACAGGTGATAGGAAGGGGGGGCCAGAGATTCTGCAGCCCAGCCCCAGCTCTGTTTTGCTTCCCCACTTTTGCTCCCCACGCATCACCCTGGCCAAGCCCAGAGCCAGGCTTGTCAGAGGAGAGCAGGAAAGAGAAATCATGGCCCAAGCTTTCAGTGGAAATTGATGCCCACCTCGCGAGGGTGATCTACACCCTCAATTCTTTCCCCACTCAGGTCAGATGAGGCACGGCTGCCATAAGGGGAGCGAAGGCAGCAGGGTGTGGGCTCAGGTTCCCTATGTCGGGGAGTCCTCTCTGCCTGGAGCAGCCATTTACCACACGTGTCTTCCTGCCCTGTCCTTTCCCCTAAGCTTGGCTTTCACTCAGCCCTCCCCTGCTCAAGATCTTTCCATGGGTCCCACAACTCTCGGGAACAGTTTATGGGTCCTGCCATGTAGTCGTGGCCAAGCCTATGGCCACAGAGCTGAATCAGGGACTAATCCTGACCAGAACAGAGAGGTCGTCCGAGGCAAGGCAGAGCCCAGAGAGAGAAACCTCTATCAGCCACCACAAAGCCAGGAAAAGCCTCCGGAGGGATCACATTGAAGCCAGCCTGAGGACGAATGGAAATCTGCTAAGAGCTCACACAGAGGAAGGAAACCCCACCAGGCCTATTCCCACCTCCAGGCCTTTGCTCTTGCTGGACCACCTGCCTAAAGGGTCCTCCCTTCTCCAGCCTGGTTAACCTACTCCAAGTTCCCCTGAGGTCACTGTTTCAACCAGCCTTCTATGACCTCTCGCAGTCCCCCCCACCCCCGTGACTTGGGCCTTTTTCTTTCCTCCCCCAGCACATAGTGGGTACTCTGGGAGATCTGTTGGCCAACAGAGTGATCAGGATCAGCAAGGGGGAGGGAGGGTACATTCTTCCTCCCATTTGGCCATACCCCGATATTGGGCTGAGCAATGTCAAAACCAACTAGGGTCAAGGACAGAGGCAGGGGGATTGCTGTGGTGACAGGTAAGGGAAGAGCGCCAGCTCCTCAGCACCCCAGCTGGTGGACAGCACCCATTCTGACAGGGTTGGACAACGGTCATCCACTCACTGGCCTTGTGCCCCACCCCCGCCCCACACCAGGATCAGAGACAGTACAAGGAGGAGGGGCCGGGGAGGGTCTGAAATAACCACCATCACCCAGGACCTGCTACAGGCCTCACAGCACCCCATGTAAGACCTGCCTCTCCTTACATGCTCGCTCTGTGCTAGATGAGCAACACACATGCACTTAATTCTGAGACCCTGATTTTCCAAGTGGAGACACTGAGGCCTAGAGAGGTTTAGGGAATTACCCACAGTCACAGTGTGGGAAGAGGTGGGTCTAGGATCTGGGCTCCAATATGCCAGCCTGGAGTGCTTGGTTCTCAGGGGCTGCCTGAGATGCAGGTCCTCAGGACCATATGACTTGGCACCTGAGTCCTAGGAAGCAGATACAACCCCGGTGCTCTCAGCTGCAGTGGAGGACCCCATGGCACCTCTTCCCAGGCTTAGCCCCAGAGAGGCAGGCCCCAGAACCAATGCCTTCCTCCCAGGGAGAGAAACTACTGAGTGCTGGGTGAATCTTCATGACCGCCCAGAGGACTGGATCATTGCTGCACTTACAGATAGGAAAACTGAGGCTCTAGGAGGCTAAGGAACTCAGTCAGGTAATCCACTAGGAAAGAGATTCAGACCCAAGCCTGACTCCACACTATCAGGAGCCCTTCCCCGGGAATATCTTATCCTCCTCCACTTGGCTGGCCCTGGACTAGGACTGGACTAGGACTAGGACAGGTACTCCCGGCCCGGCCCAGAGGGAGCATCTAGACACCACCACCTTCTATCCCTGCCCAGACCAGTCAGACAGATGGGCCCCAAAGGAGTGGCCCCTGAAGTGAGGATGGCAACCCTTCCCTGACCTCAAGTCACCCAGAAAGCCAAATCCTCTCCCACCCCATCCCACTCCCAACAGATCACCTCTGCTTTGCCCACAGGTACCTGGGTGAGTGAGACGGGTCAGATAGAGGAAGAGGACACACAGAGGTGGGTTGACAGCATCACAGTCCTGAGAGGAGGAGTAAGCCCCCTTCTAGAGTTAGGGTTGAGCCAGGGGCTCAGAGGGTCCCTTCCAAATTCCTTAATGTTTGACCCTGGGCCTCCAAAAATCCGTGATGCTAAAATCTCATGCTTCTGGAAATTTTATATCAGCTACCAAAATCACACAACCTCCTACTTATGCCCCCCATCACCCAAACAGGAAGTGGGGTTTTTACCCACTTTTCTCCTAGGAAACAGAGATCTGCCCAAGCCCCAGTGATGACAGGCCAGCCAGGGTCTCACTCCGGTGCCCTAACTAGGGCTGCTGTGCACTGAGTCCATAGCCCGCATGTCCTCATGCTTCAGAGTGTCCCACGAATCTGTCCACAACAGATTCCTCTGACCCAGAAAACCCAGGGTCTGAGAGCCATTACTTTGCAGTAGGGATTCTCCATAGAGTGTCCCCCAGGGTAGGAAAAAAGCCCCCATCCTCGCCCTGCCTTCCAAGACCCTCCTTAATCTCCACAGACAAAGGCTCTCAGTTGCTCACTGAGACCCCCGAGGAGAAGCAAGGGAGGCTTGACCTCTGGGCCCGGGACTGGACTGAACCCAGAAACTACTGCCAGCCCATGGTCTGCTTGTCAATAAGGTGTGACTGGGCCCATTCCACAGATGCAATAACTCGGGAAGGAAGATTCCAGGCTTCACTCCACATCCTAGGTACAAGGTACCTGCTGCCATCTCAGCTCTGGCCCTGAGACACTGCGGGGGACTGGGCAGGCCGCCTGCCTCTTTGACCTTGAGTTTCTCTCTGTTCAGGGCATCCTCTATGTGGAGAGACAAACACTGGGGCCTACCTCAGGATTGGTGTGACCACAGATGCTTCAGGGCCAGGGCTGGCCTGGATCCACAAAACCGCCGGCCTTCCCTAACTTGTGCTGTCCCCAGCCCTGGGAGTGATGTGGCTGGACTCCCACATCCCCTGGGTCAGGCAGGAAGACACAGAGCTTGGTGTCAGCCCAGACTCAAATGTCACACACCAACCCCTAGAATTCTGAAGGGGTGGGGGACAAGTCTTTGAACTTCCCTTGACCTAGGTCTCCTCATCCATAAATGGAGGCCATAAGAGCTCCCCTAAAAGGAGGGGACGTGTGTGAGCAGGCAAAACATGAGGCCCAGGAGGGGGGCCTCTACCCAGGCCTCTCTATCCAGCCCACCTGCCCCCACAACCCCCACCCCGGGTCCTCCCACCCTGACACCTCAGCTTCTACTCTTGATGCCCCAAATCCACAGCCATGGGGCGGGGAGGAGTAGGGGGAGTGCACTATGTAGTTTAAAGTAAAGTGGGATTTGCCTCTCATTAAAATGAAGTTTGTCACCTCTATCATAAATTGCCCTTCTCGGCTGCAGAAAAAAGGTCCATTAACACTTTTTTTCCTGCTCCAAATGAGGCAAGAGTGGGTAGGTTTGAAAATCCCCGTGGGCAGTAAAAAAGCCAGAAAAGCCCTCTCCCCCACCACCTCCAGCTGCACCCCCAGAAGCCAAAAAATCATTGTAATTATCTGTCTGGGAGCAGGCTTGGGGAGAGTGCCTTAGCATGGTTCGTTAAGGCGCTAATTAGCAGGAACCGGCTTGGCTACGGGAGTTGGGGGACCCCGGGAGCGGGCTTCGGTCTCTCCCTCCCCTCCTACCATCCCCCAGCCTTCTGCAACCCAGCCTCACCTGGTTCTCAGGCATCTGTTCCCAGGACCCAGGTCCCCCCGGTGGCCCTCTCCCTTGAGGCCTTGGTCTCCACCTCTGAGCTATGGAGGCCAGCCTACGTGATGCCTAGGCCCCACGGAGCCGTGGAGACTCTATTCCTGGGAGGCTCTGTTTTAGACAGAACAGAGCACAGACAAAGCAGGCTGGTGGGAGCAAGAGTCTGCCTAGAGCTCCAAGTACATTCAATTCTGATATTGTAACAGCAAGGACCAACATTTAATATGCACCTACTATGTGCAGGGCTTGATTCAATAGACTCATTCCGTCTTGGCACCAGACCCCTCGAGGCCATCCCTCCCAAGATTTTTTTTTTTTTACTAAAGATTTTATTTATTGATTTGGCAGACAAAGAGTACAAGTAGGCAGAGAGAGAGGAGGAAGCAGGCTCCCTGTTGAACGGAGAGCCTGATGCAGGGCCTGATCCCAGGACTCTGGGATCATGACCCGAGTCAAAGGCAGGGGCTTAACCCACTGAGCCACCCAGGCACCCCCCTCCCAAGATTCTTAACAGATGAGGAGGCTAGTCTCAGCCAAGTTCGTGGTAGCTAAGGGGTGACATCTGCACAAAGGCAGCCAGACTGAGCCCCACTCCCACCAACCCACCCTGGAAGCCAAGGCACCCCAGCCCCTGACGCCAGCCCCATGCAGGAAGGAACAATGATTCCCCGGCTCTCAGCACCTTCTGACACAAGGGGCCCTAGGAGACAGGAACAATCATTACACGGTGATACACAGGAACAAAGGCACTCGCTAGGAGTCACACAGCCCAAGAGAATGAGGAGTTTAAGAATAGGGTTCTTGGGGCAACTGGGTGGCTCAGTGGGCTAAGCCTCTGCCTTCAGCTCAGGTCATGATCTTACGGTCTTGGGATCGAGCCCCGCATTGGGGTCCCTGCTTGGCGGGGAGCCTGCTTCCCCCTCTCTCTCTGCCTCCTCTCTGCCTACTTGTGATCCCTCTGTCTGTCAAATAAATAAATAATATCTTAAAAAAAAAAAATAGGGCTCTTGACCCCACTTCATAGCCCTGGAAATTCACTTGGGGCCAACCAGCCCCTCTCCAGAGGCCCTGCCCAGAGCAGAGCTCCTCAGTGTCCTCACCCTAAGGACCCCCCCAAGGAGCAGCTACTCTTCCTGTGCCCAGAAGCCCACCCCCTAGCCCCCACCTCCACCCCACTCCAGTTTCCTCAGGGGCCAAGCCCCACCCACCCTTCCTTAAATCTTGAGACCACCACTCAGGCTCCCTCCAGCCCCTAGTAAGCAACATCCTCCTGAATCCCACAGCTCCAAACGGGTCTCCAAGTCATGAGTTCCGGACGGGCCCAGAAAGCCTCCCAAGCTCTGACCACCAGAGCAGCAGATACACGACCCCACATGGGGAGCCCGCCCCAGCCTGCTGTCCTCCTCAGCAGCTCCCAAGGCAGGAGGCTCCCACTCTGATCCCTGCCCAGCCAGAGGGCCCTTTCTGGGGAGAACAGGCACAGGGAGCTAGAGGCCATGGTGGGGCAGTTGGGGGTGGTGAGTGTGTGCAGGGAGGGTGCCTTGATTTCCCAGAAAGTTCTCTCAGCTCCTCAAGTAAGCAGGAGAGTGTGGGCTCTCACTCCCATGAAACACAGAGCTGGAACGGGCTGCCCTCGCCACGCCTGACAGGTGGCCTCCCCTGCCCGATGCCCACTCAGTCCCCAGCCAAGCGCTCCAGCCCCCTGCCTGCCTCACTCAGGGCCACTGCCCCTCCAACACCCTGTAGGGTTTCACTTTTGAGTTTTTTTTAATTAGCAGAGGGGAGTGAGTAGAGGGATGGGTGACAGAGGTGAAGGGAATTAAGAGTAGGTTTACCATGATGAGCACTGAGTAACGAACAGAAGCGTGGAATGGCTGTGTTGCACAGCCACTGACACTAATATAACACAGTAGGTTAAGCACCTGCCAGGTTAGAGACCACTCACACGTACCAGGATGCCAGAGGTCACACGGCTCCAGCCCCCAGCACTCGGTGCACACACACAACACTCACAACACTCACAGACACATTCCCGGTGCCTGCCCCCCAAGCAGAGCCTGAGTGCCCACCACATGCACGGCCCAGCGGCTCCCCCAGCTCAGGCCAGTCATGTCAGTAATGAGGGCATCAGGCCAGTAGGTCATGGAGCCCATGGCTCTTCAGAGGCTGCAGATGAAAAGAAGCTTGCTGACCCCGGGCTGAGCCCCGACCTTGCTCACGGAGCTCATCGATCCACGCTCCTGGAGTTGTGGCCTCACCCTTCCCCCGGCTCCAACTGTCTATGGGGCCAAGTGGCCAAGAGGGTCTGGAGTCAGGGTCTAGTGTCAGGCCCTAAGGTTCCCCCTCAGCAGCTCCCAGGCCAGAGCCCCGGTGCTCCTGGTTCCTGCCGCAGAGAGGCCGAGAGCTTCAGCTGGAGTCACACAGCACATCAGGGCCGTGCTGGCACTGGAACACAGGTCATGAGCCACCTGTCCATCTGTAACTCTAACTGGAATCCCCCTCCCTGGACCTGGGGCTCAGGTGTGATGCAGATCATGAGTGGAGCAGAGCCACGGGCCCAATGCTCAGGTTATGGGCCTGCTTATTTCCGAGAACTCAGGATGGCAGGGCCTCAGGCCATGAAGGACAGGCCCAAACCTACCTGTCTCCATTTCTCCATTTTCTCCCCAGGAATTTCTTCCCCAGTCTCCTTGGCCATGCCCATCAAGCTCCTGCTTGCATACTTCTGATGACAGCAAGCTCACCACCACTCAAAGCAGCCTGTACATCTGTAACTCTAATCAGAATCCCCCTCCCTGGACTGAGCTCTGCTCTGGGGCAGCTGGTCCCCATTGCAGGCCAGGCTTTGGAGGGCAGGCTTCTGGCCCCTCAGAAATTTCTGGACAAGTGCTGCCCCCAAGCCTGTCATTTCCAGCTCGCAGATCCCAGTCCTCCCGGCCTTCCGCCTCCTGGTGTGTGTGCACCGAGTGTCCCTGGAGGGCTCCAGGCTGGACCACTGACTGGCTGGGTAGCTGAAGGCTAGCTCCTCCTACTCTCTGAAATGAGACCACTTGGATAAAGCCCTCACCCCCAGAGGCTCTGGCCGTGTGGCCCCATCACACTCAGCCAGGGACAGAGTGGCCCGTTCCAGGTATGTCTGAGCCGTCCTAGTCATCAACTCCTTCACACCGACTTCACCGCTCCTTGTGATAGAGCCTCCCCTACCTGGATCAAGGCTCTCCAGCACTCTCACTGATGTATTTGCCTCTCTAGGCCTAGAACATTTTGCAGGTGCGTCCCACGTGCCCATCACTAGAGTTAGGGAAGGCCTGTAACTTCATAATGTCTCCCTGACAGCTTGGCTTCTCTCTGAGGTTGGCCTCGGGCCAGAGGCTAGCGGCTGGAGAATCTCCTCCAGACCCTGGCCAGCAGCAGGCTCCCCACTGTCCCCCCAGATACCCGGTTCCAAGCCCCGATCCCTCGGCATTCCCACCATGCCTTCATTGTATCCCGCTGTCCCCGAGCCCCAGGCCTGGTGAGTTACAGCCCATCCATCCCTCCCAATGTCCCCGCCACTGCCACCATGGGCCCATATTACCGCGTGCACATCTGTCAGCCCTTGGCCGCCAACCGCCGCCACTGTTTCCAGGGAGACAGACTCGGTTTATGACATTATCAGAAAGTCCGGCCCCTCCCTCCTCCTCCCAACCCCTCCTACCGCCTCCCTTTATGAGGACAGAGATTTGGGCTGTAAATATCACCACATGTCTTCCCTGCAGACTCCAACGGGGCCTGAATGGATGCCGCCGCTGAGGCCGCGGAACCCCACACAGGGAGCCGCAGCTAGCTAATGGACGTGTGAAGTCTTCTCTGGCTGCCCTGGCCACGTCCCACCACACCCAGGGCCACCGGAGAGTCCCCAGCCCCCATTCGTCCATGCACCATGCCCTTGCTGCCCCACAAGCCCTAAGACAGAATCTGCTCCCAGTAGAAGTGGCCTGGGGGATGGGCACCTGCCCTGGGCTTTGATGGGAAAAAGGAAAGGGAGCTGACCCCAGCTGAGCCCCCAGCTTGGGGGCCCCAACATTACAGGCCCTTTCCATATCAGCCACCAAGCCCTCTCCCAACAGCCCTGCAGGCAGCTAGCATGAGGAAGAAAAAAACAGAGACTCTAAGGTCACATAGCTGGTCAGTCTGTGGGGGAGCAGGGATTCGAACCCAAAACCATGGACTGTCAAGCTCTTCCCCACAGTCCTGGCTTCCCCAGGCCTGAGGGTTAAAAACCGGACATGTTCCAAGTGTTTTCACATGTTTCTATGCACTAATGTCAGCCTCGGGGTGGCCCCCGGGGCCATCACCACTAATTAACCCAATTTACAGACAGAACACTGAGGCCCAGGCAAGGCCATGGGACCAGCTTGCGGGTGGGGGAGCCAGGATGCAAAGCCAGGCAGGCTGGCCTCAGAGCCCAGCTCATGAGGGCTCTGCTCGGAGCAGCCTTCTAGCCTGACCAGGGGAGGTCTGCCCACCACCCCAGGGGGTTCGGGCCCTTCCTCAGAGCCCGCCCTGCAGAGACATCCCCCCACTGAGATAACACTGGAGGCCAGAAGGCCCAGCCCGGCCATACTGCAGACGTTTCCTGATGCCTTCCCACGCCCCGCCCCCCACACTCCCCCAGGCTTCAGTCAGCTCCAAGGGCAGGGCAGGCAGGCCGTCAGTAGAGACAATCTGACTCCCAGCATCGCTATCCTCACAGTGGTTTCATGCACTCATGTGGGCCCTCTGACCCCACAGCCCACAAGCGGGCACACAACCCTCTCTCTCGGGGCCAGGACATGGTAGGAGGTGGAGGGCACCCCACCTGCGCACTCCCCAGGCGAGTGACCCCTGCACCGTCTCCCTAGGGCTGCTGTAACAATCACCACAGGCCGGTGACTTACAACACAGGGACTTAGCCTCCCCCAGTTCTGGAGCCCGATACTCGGAAACTGGTTTCCAGGGACCCAAACCATGGTATAGGCAGGGCTGGCTCCCTCTGGAGGCATTCGAGGAGAATCCGAGCCCTGCTTCTTCCAGGATCTGGTCGGTGACTGTCAGGACTCCTTGGCCTGTGGCCACATCACGCCAGTCTCTGCCACAGTGGTCACTCAGCCTTCTTGTCTCTGTAGTCAAGCTCCTTCTGCCTCCCATTCTAAGGACGCGAGGGGCGGCGGACCCCCCCCCACCCACCGGAGAATCTACCCATCCCAAGATCCTGAACGTCACCACGTCGACAGAGACTTTTGCCATACAAGGTAACTTGCCCAGGTTTGGGGGATTAAGACACAGATGTGTCTGGGAGGCATCCTTTAACCCACCACAGTCACCAACGAGCTACTGGACACCCACCCCAGACAATTCAGATGGACCTCGCCCTGCCATGATCACAGCTGAGTGCCTCGTTTTACCCCAAGCCTGATCCTGCTGGCTTCTCCTTTCAGGTAATGGAATCCCCATCTACCCAGCCCCCAAACCGTGGGGTCAGCACTTAGCTCCCCTCTTTCTCTCACCCCCACCACTGACCCACCACCAGCAAGTCTTGTTGGGTTTACCTTCAAAATCGATCCAGAATCTGAACACTTCTCGCCACCCCCACGGCCAGCACCGTGGTGCAAGCCCCCAGCCCTCACTCCCTATTCCTGCCGCAGCCTCCTCCTTGGGTACCTGCCTCCCACGATTTTCGAAACGCCGCAGCCAGAGGGACCCTGAGACACAAGTCACACACCCCACAGTGACTGCTGTGTCACTCAGAGCTAACACAAAAGTCCTTACAAAGGTTCTGCAAGTTCTGATCATGATTGCTTTCCAGTATCAGCTCCCACCCTCTCTCCCCTTCCCCTTCTTCTCCTGCCACCAGAGCCTCCTCCCTGTTCTGCACACAGGCCAGGCCGGCTCCCACCTGGGAGTACTTGTTCCCTCAGCCTTCAACACTCTCCCCATGTAGCCACAGGTCTCCTTTACCTCCTCCAGGTCTTTACCTAAAAGTCACCATTTCAGTAGGGTACCCCTACCCTGCACATCTCCTCTCCCCTCTTCCCTGACGTTCTTCTACTTGACATTATCACCAACACAACACATGCCTTGCTTACCCATCTTGTTGAATGTTAGCTCCATGACGACAAGCCTCCAGGGTCCAGTCTCCCACAACTAGTGGGTTCTCAATAAATAATCATCCATTCATTCACTCCACAGATAAGGACAGGACGGAGACACTGAGGAGGTACTGGGACCCCACGGTGAACGAGACACAGCCCCTGACAAGGCCCATCCAGGGTGTTAAGCACAGTGGCAGGGAAGCCCAGAGTGTCATGGGGGTTCAGAGTAAGGAGGGACCAACTAAGCCCAGGGGATTGGGGAAGGCTGTGCGTAGGAGGGCTCTGCAGGATAAGTAGGAGTTTACTGACTGGATGAGGAGAGAGTCTATACCTGGCAGAGGAACAGCACGTACAGAAACAGGGAACAAAATAATAAGACCAGAATAATAAGGGGCAGGAGTTGGAAATTCCCCCAAACTGTGGCCCCAGCCAGGGACGCTTGAGCTCGCCATGTCATCATGGAGCCCCTGGTATACCCAGGACAGTGCTCCAAGGGAGGCGACCTTGGGAGAAATCAAAGCTAGTGATTTGCAACAAATGCCAGAGCGTGCTGCTTCACTGTAGCCAGGGGACAGGAGAGCGGGGATGGCCCCCTGTGGACCAAATTAAGTCCCCCAAAATTTCTATGCTGAACCGCTAACCCCTCACTAAGACTAAAATTATTTGGAGTAAGGAAATAATCAAAGTTAGATAAGTCAAGTCCTACTGTGATAGGATTAGCATCCTATGAACACTAGACAGCAGAAAATCTCTTCATCCCTGTCTTTCTCTGTCATGTAAGCACACAAGAAAGCAGCCATCTGCAAGCCCGAAAGGGGGCTCCCCAGAATCTAACAGTGCTGGCGCCCTCATCTCAGACCTCCAGCCTCCAGAGCTGCGAGAAAATTACCATCTGTTGTTTAAGCCACCCAGTCTATAGAACCTTGTTAGAATAGCCAAGCAGGCTAAGGCAGTGGTGAAGTCAAGGGGAACTTCCTGGAGGAGACATGATTTGGGGTTGTCCTACGGCTCAGAGACAGGCCAGAGTCTGGCCAGCTAGAACTGTGGCCACACACCGGACCCCAGCCAAGGCTTATCCTTCACTAGACCTGAAAAGCCTCGGCAATTTCTTTGGAATTTAATTCCTCTGCTGAGGAGTACAGGGACAGGTGTGGGACTGAAGGAACTTTGCATCTTCCAACAGCCAGACTCTCCGAGATGGAGGTAGGAGGCTGGGCTTCTGTGGCTCCTGAGCCCAGGATCCCAGGTTCCCTTTCTGCCCCCTTGAAAGGTAACCCAGTCTGGCCCAATCCAGCCAGGAGTCAGCCTGCTAGGGCTTCCCCCTCCCCATGTTCTCACCCCTAAGGGGGCTGCCTGCAAATGGAGACTTGGGCTGGGCTCTGAATGACAGAAATGATTAGGATATACAGAGAGAGAGCAGGTCTATAAATAAATATACATTTTTATAAGACACGTTTAATTAAAGTGGATTAAAATTAATTTGCTTTAAGAAAATGAGAAGTGTCCTGGAGGATTTCAGAAGAAGGGCAGGAGTCCCTGAATCTAAAGCCTCCGTAGAAGGGCCTGGGAAGAGGGTGAGGGGGGCATCCCACTCCCCGAAAGTGGGCGGCGTCCTCAGAAGGAGGTGGATCACATTTACACGGCACTCTACACCACAGGTGGGTTCACTGGGGATGGCAGGTATGTTTAGACCCACTTTCCCAGGGGGATCTAAAGCCCAGAAAGAGCAGTGTTGTGCCCCGAGTTGCACAGCACGCCCATGGCAGGGCTCGGGAGGAAGCTACCCAGCTTTCTGCCAACCCTGAGCATTTCATTCATCTTCAGCACACCCAAAGTCCCTTACCCTCTGTGCCTCTGGCCTGAGCCGCTGCCCCCCAGGTGCCTTCTGTCGGCAGGGTGGGGCCTCTTACTCAGTGGCAATCTGGCTCCACCGGGAAGGCGGAGGGAAGAAGCCCGGGGGGTTGGGGACAGGAGGAAGAAAAGGAGAGGACCCGAAATCAACAAGCATCCCAGAATTTGAAGCAGTTTTTGGAGGAAAATGAGGCGCAGGTTCAGCTGTAGCAATTTGCTCCAGGGGAAAATTATGTTCCCATGCTCTATTATACAGAACAGAAGGAACATTTGGTGGGTTGAATACTTGTTAATTTATTTCTCTGTTTGTTAATGGGCCCGACACACGCGCATGCTCGTGGGCACACATGTGCGCATATGCGTGCGTGCGCGCGCGCACACACACACACACACACGCCATCAGCAGGAGATGGGCCCGAGGTTTCCTACCACCCCCTACCAAGCATCACGTCCAGAGGAAGGCCCTGTATGCGACTGAGGTGAGCTTCTCGCTTCCTCATCGAAAAAATGGACTTGGCAAGGAGATGATGACTCGACGTGTTAGAGCAAAGCCTTTGACCTTGGAAGTAGTGTGACGGGACGTGAGAAGCCGTTTTGAGAGCAGCTACAGACAAGCAGGTGTTCCAATACCAGCGGAGAGAGTGATGCTCCGCTGGGGGGCTCCTTGGCACCTTACACGAACCAAATCTAGATACCGACAGTGGTCATGCTTCCCCTGGGCCAGGATCCATCTCGGAAAATGGTGCCCTCACCAAGACTGTCACTCCGGCCAAACGGACAGCCCACCCCAGGGCCAACTCCATGTCTCCCACCCCCCGCCCCTGGCCATGACCCCAGTGCTCTCCTCCAGACTGGCCCTGGCCTCCACGCTGGGCTCCCTGCTTTCCCTGCCACAGACTCTAATCCATTCTCTCCCCACAGTGGCCAGATTTGAAAAGCACAGATCAGATCCTGTCACTCTCCTGCTTAGCGCTCTCCTGAGCTCTCCACTGCACTCTGAATAAAACCTGCTCCCGTAGGGCCTCTGAGCCCCCCTCTCCTTTACCCACTCCCACTTCCCCCCCTCCCTCCTTCCGCAACCTCCTGCCAAGCTGTCTTCCTCCTGGTTTCTGAACACACCCAGCTCCTTCCCACCACCCGGCCCTTGCCTAACGGTCCTGCCCACCTGGAATGCCATCTCTTCTCAGACTTGCGATCCCAGCTGCACTGACGCCTCTTCAGGTAGGCCCGCCTGGATGCCTCCTGCTCCAAAGCCACTCAGCCTACCCCAGCCAATTCCCCTCCCAATTCCATCGCAGTATGACGTGACCCACATTATTTGTGGCCTGGCTCACTGTCCCTCCCTCGAGAACCGACACCACCTGAGGTCAAAAGTGTATACCCTTCCAGGAGCTGCTTTCCAGGACTAGAGCAACACTTGGCATCCAGGACAGGGTTTCATACTCCTTTGGGAAGGGAGTGAGGGAGTGAATGGATAGTCAGGTCTAGGTCAGAGCGGCTGGTAAGAAGGGGCCAGGGCGCCCTGTGCCCAGGGTCTCCGGCGCCCCTCCTCTTCAGCTGAGGAGAGGGAGGGGTTGGAGACAAGCCCTGCAGAGCAGCACCCGTGATCCAGGACCCTTCCTCCAAACATTAGGAAGCAGTTACAGGGTGTGCGTCCTGAACCAGCCACTCTACACGACTTCCCCGTTGTCTCTCACCTGTCCCTCTGCTGCCTCACGGGCTAACACAGGACCCTCTTCCCCAGACTGTTGCATGGGGGAATGCGACCGTGCTCTCAGAAATGAGAGGCGAGGGTGAGGCTAACAAGAGCCCCCTCTCACAGGGGAGGAAGCTGGGAAAGACTGGGGGGTGGCCTGGGTGCCAGAACCCAACACAGCTCTGCATGATTCAGAGCCCATGCTCCGTTCTCTGTGCGGGCCACACCTGGGCTGGGAGTGGGAAATGGAACCCAGGAGGCCTTTCTCCACCACCAGCACCTTCGAGGAGGTGTTCAGAGTGTGAGCTGGCTCAGCCTCCCTTCCCCAAGTTCAGCACAAAGTGAGGAGGCAGCAGGGAGAGAGCCGGCTGGGGAGAACAGCGCAGCCCCAGCCCTTCCCATGCGGGAGGCAAGGGATCTAGGGAGGAAGCACTTACCCAAGCTGAGGGGTAAACTGAGACCAGTCCGTGTAGAGACTCCCAGAGTGATCTGAGGTGGAGGGGCAGGCAAGCCTGAGTCCTGGGAGGTGCAGGAGGCCGGAGAGGAAGGGCAGGACCACCTAGAGGAGGAGAAGGAACTACTATCTGGCGGGTACTGCCCCTTCCCACCTGGCCAAGGGCGCAGAGCTGGGGGAGAAAGCAGGGCTCCAAAGGTCCTGGTGTAGGTGCTCTAAGGACAGATCTGGGGCCTGCTCACTTCCACTCAACTGGCTGATGGGAGTGGAAGGTCATCACTGAAAGTCCAGAGGCCTGGAGGCAAGGCTGCCCTGGCAGAGACCCTGCTCAGGACCAGCTAATGAGTGATCGTGGCTGCCCGCGGCCAAGGTGCCTTCCGCTTACAGCCGGTGCACATTAAGAATTATTCCTCCTGCGAGCAAACAATTTGTTACAATCTCCATCGCACGCTTTTCCCGGCTGGGCGCCCTCCCATACATCCTGGATTAATCCCGGAAGTCACTCCATTCATTTAGGACATGCCTGAGTGTGCCTCCTCTTTTATTAGGGAAATTTTTCATTGTTTTGAAGCCCTCATAGGTTTTAATTTGGGGCTGAGATTTTAAAGCCTCCCTCAGGGACAGAGACTGGAGTAGGCTTGGGGCTGGAAGGCTCCCTCTGTCCACAGCAGGGGCCACCTGACTCTATCTGATAGAGAGGAGCGTGCTCATCTCTTCAGGAACCCAGGGACGCCAGACCCCAGTGTTGTGTGATACTGGGACATGCCCACAACTCTGAGCCTCCCCAAGAGAGACAAAACCAGGGTGTCCTTTTAACTGAGCTCACTCAGAAAAGTCTGTCATCACCTCTAAAACCACAGTGTGGGGCCACTGAAAAGGCACGAAGTCTGGAGTTCAGATTTGAAATGTGAACCGGGACGGGTGAGTCACTAGCCTCTCTGAGCCTAGTTTCCAGGGCCCTAGGCCGAGGCTAAGTGCCAGCCCCCTCTCTGGGCTGTTGTGTAAGCCCAAGTTCAGAGCAAGTCTGACTCAACCTGGCACACAGTGGGTGCTCAGTAAGGGGGAGCCCCCCAGCTCTCCCATCCTGCCAGAGACCCCTTCCACTTCTCCAGCTCTTAGTCTCTTGATCTTGAGTAGCCAAACTGCCTGGTTGCTTCACCCTGGCTCGGCACTGTCCTTGGACTGACCCCCACCTCCAGTCAGAGCTTCCCCACAGGCCTATCGGGGGCAGCTGCCACCAGGCCTCACCTCAGGCCTTCATCTCCCACCTGAGGGCCTGCAGCCCAGGGAGTCCTGTCTGTACAGGAACCCTAGGCTGAATCCCCACCCCTCCCCACAGGCTCCATGCCAAGCTCCTTGCTGGAATCTAGGCTGCGAGTTTGCTGTCCCCTTATGTGAGGAGAAAGCTGTCCCACTCCCAACTCCCCTACCCCCACCAGGGTTCCAGGACCAGGACCTCTCTGGGCTTTGACCTATACACCCACCAGTCCCCCACCCTCCCACTGCCTTTTAGGAACTCACAACCTACCCTGTGTTTGGTCTTTGCTCACACTATCCCCTACCAGGTGCTCCACCTGCTTCCCAAATCCTCTCAAACATTAAGGTCTGACCTTCCTCCAGGAAGCCCTCCCTGACTTCTCTCCAGCTCCCATCTCCCTTTCCTGAGGCTCAGAGCCTATCTCCTCAGGCACTCTAACTACATACACATTGTACCTAAAAGCAGGGACAGTGACACCTATTCACTTTGTGGCCACCAAGTCCAGGCAGAGCCCCCTGGGTTCTCAGGAAGAATGGGCTCATTAAATGATTCAGGGGGAAGGGCACAGAGGAGTCCCACAGATGAAGTACACAAGCGTGAGAAGGGTATTGTTCTGCCTGTTATGCAGAGGTTAAGAGAGATGAAGCACTTGTCCAAGAGGTGGGGCTGGGATGTCCACAGATCCACATTCCACATACATGGCCCCGTCAGCCGCCCTCCACTGCGTACAGGCCATCCTCCTCACCTCAGTTCCACTGTTCTGCTCCTGGTGCTACCCAGGAGGAAACGGAGGCCCAGAGAGGCGTGTCATGTGCTCAAGAACACACAGGTGGTCAGCGCGCCTGAGGTCTCCCCAGAGGCCCACCCTCTCCCCGGCTGCCAGGTGGCCCCCTCCCAGGCCCCAACCAGAGCAGCATACTCTCCCAATTACTGGCCCAGCCCCAGGGCTCCAGAGAGTGCCTGCATGGTCGGCTGGCCTTTCTGAGGGGCCCGGCTCTCACAGTGCTGGGTGTGTACACAGACAGCCTCACTGCGGTGGCTTCCAGAAAGTAGGACATTCTGCGGGAGGGGGTGGCCGGTGTGGGCTGAAAACACTTCCGCCACCCTCCACGCTGCCTGGACAGCGAAGCCATCCATGGCAGGTCTCTTCAAATGACCTTGGCAACTCCTAGGCCTAGACCCTCCAAGCTAGGGGTAAAGGCCTGACCCGCCCACTGAGGGGAGGGTTTTGGCCAATGTATTTCCCCCCTCCCCACCCCACCCAGCTCCTTTCTGCTCAGCGACCTGGAAGGCCTTGGTGGTCGGGGGAAAACAAGCCCCTTTGAGCAAGAACTGCTCTCCACGTCGAGGGGTCCCCTCACTTGACTGAGCCTCTGCTTCCCCATCTGTGAGTAGGGTTCGGACAGGAGCTGCCTCTAATATCCGAGGCACTCGGGGAAGCGAGGCTGCCTGTCTCCGGCATAATCTGAGGGTGCTCCCTTCCCAGGACACCTAGCAGATACTCAGCCCCTACCAGGCCAGCTGTGGCCTCCCAGGAATCTGGGGGTGCTGGGGTGGGAGGGCCAGGCCACAGGGCAGGTAGACACACCCCACCACACAGCAACAAAGCCATCCTAGGACATCACCAGAAGAGCCAGGGGCGGGGTAGCAGGGAACCTGCCATCTCACTAGCCCCACCATCTGGCTGCCACCCCACCTCCCCACCCCCCACCCCACCCCCTCCCGCACTAGGTCCAGGCCGCATCCACCGTTCCAGAGGCCCACCCCGCCTCCTCCCAGCTCCATGGGGCAGGAGGGCAAGAGCGCAGGGTCCCTTGAGGAAGACAGAGAGGTCCTTGCAAAGGGCGCTGGTGCATTCAGCTCAGCCTGGGGCCAGAGGGGCTTAAAGGCTGAGGGGGCTCATATGGAGACAATTCCCCCTCTTTGCCCTCCCCGCACCAACCCCCACCCCACAGAGCCACTGTTCCCAAGGCTGGGGTGTCTTCAGCATCCCCCCCCCCCCCGCCACCTTCTCGCTGGCAGCTCAGGCTCCACCCGCCTCTCCAAACCCAGCTCAAGCCCTTTTCTTACTCAGAAGAGCCTCTTGATTGAAAAGGCCTCCAAGGCATCTCACAAATAAGAATCCTTTAATTGGGAAGTTGTTCACTTCTCAAAGAGGAATTTTAATTTGGCTTCCCCACCATCTTCTCTGCCCGAAACCTGGGGACTAAACACAAAGGCTAACCAAACCAAGCACCTCAGCACCCCTTCCACGCCCGCAGAGCACCCTAGAGGCAGAGGTAGGAGTGGCAGCAGCCACCCCCCACCCCGCAAGGATCCCCAGAACCCTCCATCCATGACTGTCGAAAGGTCTCAAGCCTCCCCCTTTGGGTCCACCTGCCCCGCGTTCCTCTCAGCACCCCACACTCAGAACTCGGGGTGAGCAGGCTGGCAGGGCAACCCACAGGGCCCCAACTGCTGGGTTCCCACAGCCCAACACTCCCTGCATAACCGCTCATAACCCCCTCTACCACCCTCCATCACACTGGCCTGTAGCTGGTGACTTAGAATGGTGTTTACTGAGTATTTACTATGGGCCGGACCCTGCTCTAAGCCCTTACGTGCACCAGCCTACTTAATCCACACAAGGTGAATGCTGTTATTACTCCCGATTTGCCGATGAAAACACTAAGGCCCAGAAAGCTAAAGTGAACAGCCTGAACTCATACCTTTAGCAGGAGGCCTAGTTTGAACTGGATCCCAGGTAGGCTGACTCCAGAGGGGCCCATAACCTTCACCCCCACCCCCACCCCTGCTCACCCATGGCCTATGAGCTCCTTGAGGGCCTGAATCGTAACCCTCTCATCTCTTTATCCTTGGGAGAGCATAGGGCCTAGCAAAGAGCCACAGCTAATAAAACACCCACAGAGACAACAAATGAAAAGGAACAAAAGCAAAGCGCCTTCCTATTCATTCTCTCCCTAGCTAGAAGCACGGGGCAGGGGGCAGGCGGGGTGTGGGGGGGGAACAGGCAGGTAGACTGAGCTGCCCCCCAGAGAAAGCAATTGCCCCAGGTCACCCATAGGGGGGCGCAGAGGCCAAGGACTTCTTCCCAGCCTGACTCTGTGTACCTGCCTTCCATCTGGCGTGTACAAGGACTGGCTTGTTGGGGGCACACCCTGGGAACTACGTTCCTGGGTCCCTGTTAACACCCCGAGCTGAAGCAAACCTCCTCTAAGGAGTCCTGGTCTCAGTGCTGATGTAGAAATCCCTCTTGGGGATTGGAGCAGTCTTGACACTCCCCTTGCTTACCTCATGGCATGTTCACCACCACCAAAGCAGCCTGGTCCACCATGGTCATTGCTACGGAAATCCCAGGCCACCTGCGCGCTGTTATGAGTTGAATTGTGCACCCCCACTGCCCCCGCCGCCAATGGACATGTTGAACTTCTAAACCTCAGGGCCTCAGAGTGTGAGCTTATCGGGAAACTGGGTTACTGCAGGTGTAATTAATTAATTAGGGTGAGCTCATAGTCGAGGGGGGCACTTAATCTCATATAGCTTTATGCCCTTAGAAGAAAGTGAAATTTGGACAAGACCTAGAAGGAAGATGATATGGCTAGACAGAGGAAAAACAGCCATCTACAATCCACAGATGTCGTCCAGTCCTGTTGACACCATGTCTCTTGATTTCCAGCCTCCAGAGCTGGGAGACAGCACATTTCTGCGTAACCCCCCGATGTGTGGTGCTTTGTACACCAGACCCAGCAACTGCGACAGCCACACACCCGGGTTTTCATGCTGACTCAGGCCTGCAGCAGCCGTGCGGCTCTGGACGGGCCCCGCCTTCCCTAAACCCTGGCTTGTTCCCATCATCCTCACACAGCGCTGGGCACCCAGCAGGGCCCCCATGAGCCTGCAAGAATGGACGGGATCCCAGCATCCACCCTCCACTGGGCTGCAATAAGGAGGAAATGAGGAATGGGCCATGCTCTTGAAACACCCTGGTGCTGACTAGGTCAGCAGAGATGCCCAGAGGGCCAAGCGTGTGGCTGCAACCACGATCTGAACATAGTGGGAGCTGCTCCAGGCAGGCGGGTGTAGCTGGGGGTGAGTCCTCCCTCAGGCCACAGACCTCACCCGAGTCCCCACACTTTGCCAAGACCCCTTGCCCACCGCGAGTAGGAAAGCAGAGCTCCCGGGTGCCCAATACGGCCCCCGGCCCATTGGAGCCGATGGAGACCCACCCACGGAGGCTTCCAGGAAGCAGGTTCAGTTGAGTCCGCAATCCGCACAAGGAGGAGCTGGGTCCACAGCAGCGCTGCCTCCGGCGCCTGGGCTGGCCTGGAGAGAGCGAGGTCCCCATCCTGGCCAGAGTGGAAGGAGAGGTCAGAGGCCAAGCTCCCAGGGACCTCGGCACTCCCCTCAGCGTGAGTCTGGGCTGACCTGGCACAGTCCCAGCCAGCTGACCCTCAGAAGTGACGATGGGGCTCGTCAACCATCCAGATTCCTGGGTTCCCCTGATGACTCTGGATCAGAGGTCCTGATGGGCCCCTGATGCAGAGCCAGGCTTGGGCCCCCGGCCCAGAGAGCTCCAGGGCTTGCGCCCAATTCCATTGGCAAGAGCTTGGATAATGGGGCAGGGGACTGAGGCAGGAGATGGGAACAGGGCAAGATAAAGACAAGGTGAGGATAATAACAGCAAATGATGGGGTAGCACCCTAAAGAAAATGTACAGCCATTCAAAGGGGCCAAAGTGTACCCACTTTGAGGGGGGGAGGCATTCTGGAAGAGGTGGGATTTGGCTGGTGGAGAGAAAAGCTTCCCGGAGAGAGGTCATGCAAGGTGAGACCGAGCCTGCTGTGGTGGCGGTGGGGAACAAGAGTCCCCTGCGGGAAAGAAGGACAGGAAAGGCCCTGAATGCCCAGGAGGAGGAATCTGGAGCTCCACCTGAGACAGCAAGGAGCCCTGCAGGCATGTTGTGGAGGAGCCTGGCATGAAGGCAGGCCTGCAGTGACCACCAGGTGGACTCAGGGGTGGCTGGGCTGCTCCAGACTCCCCGGCTGAGGTTCCCCTTGCGGGGACAGAGTGAGAAGCTTGGGCCCAGCATCAGCACGCTGCTCCCTGCCCACAGCAGCCCTGAAGGATGTTACAAAATGGCGGTGCCAACCGTGAGGCCACTGGGGAGGAGCAGCTGGGAAGGTCGCTGGCGGCATTCCCTCTAGGCTGGTCATTCCAGAGGGCTCATCCGTCGCAAGGCTGGAGTAACAGGCACCCCCAAGGGCTGGAACCCCCCCATGGGCTGAGACCTGGTGCAGCCCCAGAAGCTTTAAAACACCCCATCCCGGTGCCCCCCCCCACTCCCTCCAGCACTCGCCCAGCCCCAGCCCCTGCCTCCGCTGCAGCCTCAGAGACCAGAGGCCTGCCCAGACCCGCCCAGACCCGCCCAGCTCCCCAGCCCGGAGGATGCTGGCTTCTCCAGGGCACCACCTCCAGGCAGCCCTCTTCCAACTATTGGCTCTTCCAACTATTCCTCAGCTCGCCCCCCTATCAGTCAGAGGCTGCTCCACCCACCCTGTTCTCCGGCTCTGATCTCCCCTGGCCCGAAGCCCATCCTCAGGCTGTCACAGCCAGCCACACTTCCCCGCTGAGGCCTGGCCTGCCATCTCTCTCCTGATGGAGGCTGGGACCTCCTAACCACCAACCAGCCTCTACTCTCCCCCCCACAACCCCCATAGCCTTGTCCCCATGAGCCAGTGAGCCGTAGCCCCTGAGCCACAAATCACCTCCATCCATCCTAACTCGAGGCCCTGCACAGTCCTATTTCTTGGCCCCTCTTCCCCACCAGCTGCTCCCAGCTCAAGGCTTGTCCCCTCCCCTCGGGTCTCTCCGCTGCAAGGGCACCTCACCTGAGATGCCTTTTCCTGACCAGCCTGCAGAGAATGGCTTCCCCTGCCCGTCCACTCCCCTTTCCCGCCTTATTTTTCTCCATGGCACTTATTACTCCCTAAGGTTATACGATGAATTTACTTAATCTGGTTTTTGGGTTTTTTTGTTTTGTTTTGTTTTGTTTTTGTCTAGTCTGGAGTACTGAGGATGGGCCCAGAGCTCAGAAAAGCCTCCTGAAAGTGACACCACACACCCAGTCTCCATCCCTGGCTCTCCACTTCCCGCCAAGGGGATGAAGGAAGGCTCTGATTCAGGAGTTGGTAAATGCCCAGAGCCTCTGTGCATCCTTGCTTCAAGGTGGAGACACCAGCGGGGCTCGCCAGACAGAGAGGCTTGATTTTAATGTCCCGGAGCCCACCAGTGAGCGAGAAGTCAAGAGCTGCAGCCCCTGGACCCCTAAGCCTTGCCTGTCCTTCCCCCGCCCTGCCATCCTGCCCCCTCCCCTCCAACCGCAGGAGCACCAGCGGACTGGGCAGGGGAGCTGGCACAGGAGGGAAGGAGGGAGCAAGGCAAACCCTGGCTTCCTCCAGCTGTTCAGAGCTTCGCTGGGTCAGGTCTCAGCACCCCCTGCCCCGGCACCCCTCAGAGGCCCCCTGGGACTATCCCTGCACCCACCTAGGTAAGGCACCCGCCTAACCCTCCAAAGCCCCCTGCTTCTACACCTTTGCTCCGCCTGGGCCTTCCCCCTCCCCCAAACCATCAGAACCCCACATACGTCTTCCCGCTCGAGCAGGTCCTATTTGTAATGACACACGGTTGGAAGCCATCAAAATATGTAACAGAGAATTGTTACCCATGCTGCTGTACACACAGGCTGGAACATTATGCTGCCATTAAAAATCACATTACAGAAGAGTACTTCATGATGGGAAAACTATCTTGGTATAGTATGAAGAACAAAAGGCGGGTTAGAACACAGTAAGTACAGTCTGATCCCAATTATGTCACAAATACATATTTGGTAAAAGACTGACAGGCAAAACACCCAAATGCTCGTGTTTTCTATAGAGAATGTGTGCTGTTTTTTTGGGGGGGGGGGCGGGGTTAATAATCAGAAACATAGAGCATTTTAAAAGAATCCGTTAGCCTTCATGGTTCAGCCCAAGCATCCATTCCAGACCCAGTGAGGGAGCAGCCTATGCCCAGCATTAGTTCCCTAGTCTATCTCTGTCTGCTGAGCTTCCTGCTGCCTGGGGCTGTCCCCCTGGGCAGCGGGGAGGACACTGTGGCCCCTGACAAGGTTGGGGGCAGGGCCCAGCCTCCCTGCCTCCCTGATGCCCCTGCACATAGCCCTCCCATCGCCCTTGGCGGCCTTGAAAATAACCCTGAACACATCCCCTCTCCCTGTCTCCCAGCAGCAATTACAGGTTAAACCAGAGGGGCTAATTAGCGCTCGATCCACTCAGAACTGACTGATTAGCAGGAATATTTCGATAGAGAAAACTGGACTTCAAAGTGAGGCTTAGAGTTCGGAAGGAAATCCAGCCTTGGCATCCTGCCACACCCACCAGCTTCCTGGGTGGGAGGTGGGCGTTGGCTAAGCCTCGGCCACACCTTCCCGTCACCTAATCCTTCAGGAAAAGTGGTTCAAGGCCCATGGCCCTGCTGAGCCTCTGGGTTTTCTCCCTCTGAAAATAGGGATAACATTCCAGTCTACCCTGCTGCCCCCAGCCATCCCCTAGCATTCCTTCTCTTTAGTAAAATCTCTCTGCAGCCTTCTGGTGGATCCCAGAAGCCTGTCAAGAACAGCAGATTGGCCCAGATAAAGAGTAGAAGTCACTTATCCAAGGTCATAAGCAAGCCAGGAGTCAAGTCAGGCAGCACCCCAGGTCCCCTTCCTTCCCCATCTACCATTTCTTCAGGACTCGCCTCACATGGGATGCACTGGGAGGGCCTTGTCACCTTCCACATTCTGAATATCCTGTTCCTCGTGATTCGGTCCAAGCCAGCCACTCTACTCACGCAGAGACAAGGTCACCTGGCTGCCAGTACTTGTCACATGCACACACCTGAGCCCGAGCATCCTCCTGCCCTGAAGGCATCTGGATCTGTGCACTGACTCTGGCTGAGAGCTCCGGTAAACTCCACAGGCTAGGGTCTGTGCCAGTGTCACTTGACAGTTTCTTGAGCCCTGACCTGCTCAATCCACACGTTCCCACTCCCTCCTGAAGTCACGCACACATCTGGTCAACAATGTGACCGAACCAAGGCCAGATCCCCTCGGCTCGCTATCGGTGACCTCCCATACCACATGAGGACCTGTCAGCCAGCGTGTCCATGAAACCATGTTTTCAGAACACCCCAGGCTTGGGATCTCAAGGGCCAACAGAAGGGGGCACTGCCACATCAAACCGCCCGGACTTGGCTTCACATAGGGCAGGAGAGAGGGGGGCACCCCCAGAAAGACTGCTCTTCCTTGGCTTCCCTGCAGCCTCTCCCTTGGGGACCCCACACCTTCCTCCATGGCTGCTGCCACCCCCACTCTGCCCTGCGCCCCACAGTGGCGTCTTACCTCAGGTCAGGCGGGCGTTTGGGAAATGCAAGTGGGCTGGGGTCAGCCTGGGATTGGCTCAGTTGCCCTCTTTGCCTGTAGGCAGCGGAGCCTCACAGCCTGTGGACACAGGAGGCTGTGGGAGAAAGAGATGATCTGTCAGCCAGAGCCAGGCCACAGGGGGCGCAATTCTAGGGAGTGGGGCGGGGGGAGGGGGCCCAGGCACACAAATAGGTCTGATTGCACCTGGATGTGCAATAAACACACATCACATACACACATACACACACACACTCTCTCTCTCTCTCTCACATGCCACCAGCTGGGGCAGGTGAGGCCCTTGGGAAGGGTGGGGTTTCTGGCCCCAAGTTGGGGGTGGGGTTCTGAATACGATTCCCCACCCACTGGCTCTATGACCTTGGGACAATCAGATCTCTGAGCCTCACTTCCCTTCTCTGTAAAATGAGGATACCGGTGTTCTTGCCTGGTCCGCTGGGAAGATAAACAGAGAGAAGGGGTCCCCTGCCTGGCGCTCAGTGGTATCCAGCCAGCACCTGGCCCAGGAGGCAGGCCTAGAGAGGGGTGCAGGCAGAGCCCCCTGGGGGGGTCTCTCTTGGAGACTGAGCTTCCTGATTCCAAGGGACCCACCCACCCACCCTTTCCTTCCCCACCTCTCCTGATTTATTACTTCACCATATAGTCTCCAAGGGCAATTTCCATGAGTGGGGAGTGGTCCTGAGGGGCTCCGTCTCCTTGGCAAGGCCCCCAGACACAGGCCTCAGGCTGGAAGTTCAAGAAGGCAGCTCTCGAGCATGCCAGCTATGCGGCCTGGGCCAAGCTCCCTCCTGCGCCCTGGTTTCCTCCACCTCTCAGATGAAGGCCCGAGCCCCTGCCAGAGCCATTGCCAAGAGGTGCCCATCTGATCAGTGCTTCTCAAAGTGTGTGCAGGCCCAAGGGGAGTCTACGTGGTACACAGACAAATGTTTTTATTTTCACAGATATGTGTTTATTCTTCCGTGTATCAAAAATAACAATAATATTAGCAATACATCACAGCAGTGACTTCACGGATGTGTGGCTTGGGGAGCGCTGAGAAACCCACTTTCAAATATGAGTCAACACAAAGGCAAGGACTAGGAAAACATGAGTACAAGTGGCCTCCAGTGGGGGCTCAAGCCCGAGACGATGGGAAGGAGAGGCGGAAAGCGGGCCTCTCACCTGGCCTGGTTTCCAGCTGCCCTCCCCAAGGGTCAGCAGCAACCTGCCTTCCTGGAGGGTCAGGCTGACGCCTCATTCCCCTCTTGGTTCCCCACGTGACACCGTCCAGCACAGGCCTAGGTCCGTAGGAGGACTCACGAGGCCTTCCAGATGGGATGAATGGAAGGAAGCTTGGGTTGATGGGGTGCAAAGATGGCTGCCATCATGTAGGCAGAAGATGGCCTCTTGAAAGAGGCAGCAAAGGCCTCTGGGTCCCTCCGAAGATCAATATTCTGTCAAGTCCAAGATGTGAATGGTGGAATTTCTCACTTACATAGAAGGTTAAGATGGAGGGACTCTTGGGAGGCCAGCGTCTTCTTGTTTCGTAGGCTGCCAACCTCTCAAACAATGAGGCAGGGAAATGGGCACTGAGCAAGTTTCTGGGCCCACTATGGCTATGGGCAGGGTAGATCCCATAACATAGGACTAGCTTAGCCCCACAGTTAGCCAGCCCCAAACTCCACCCCGGGCTGCCAGCAAGCCCCAGCCCTGCCTTCCAAAGGCGGCTGTTCCTAAAGGACAAGATAGGACATAGGGGTGCCAGCCTGGGACAGACTGGTAACCAGAGCCTGGCCATTCCCTCAGGCCTGAGTCCTCCAAGCCAGCCCTAGCCAGGCAGGGGTGCCCCCGGTGGCTGCCCAAGCTGGCTCCAGGTAGACTGGCACAAGCCAGCCAGGCCCAAGCCAACCCAGGCAACCCTGCTCCTGGCAGGCCTCCAGACCACCTGGCTGGCGGCCCCGAGCCCAGTTCCCCCTGAGCCTGGCAGGGCAAGCCATTTCCACAGTGCCACCCCAAGCCCCCAGCTGCCATGTTCCAAGATAATGAATGGGCCTCCGGCTTCCTTCTCCCCAAACCTTCCTGAAGCTCCCACTCTCCTCAGCGGCATCACAAGGAGTTGCTATGGCAATGGGACCACAGGCAGAGCATGACAATGATTTGGGGCAGGGAGACGCAGTGGGAGCCAGGAGCTCCCCTGGACCCGGGCTGGCTTGTGTGCAGAGTTCCACAAGGGACAAGAGATCCTGGCTGCCGGCCTCACAGCCAAGGAGGGGAAGGAGACCACCACAGAGCGGGGGGGCTTCCCCCCTGCCTTCCCGGCTCCCTGCCCGTTCAGGGGAGCCCAGGGAGCTGCAGGAACCAGAGGTCTGTGTGTTCAACAGGACTGCGACGTGCCCTGGGGACATGAGAACTCCACAGAAAGCCCCACTCCAGGGTGCTGCCAAAGGGGTTCAGTTCTGTGGAGCGGCGCCCGGCAGGTGCTGAGCAAACACCACCATCGAAGAGGAGGATCCTGGGATGAGGGGGCGCAGGGGATGGGGAGAGAGACTGAGAGACATAGGCCTGTGCCTGCTCTGGTCAACACAGTCTCAGGACCACAGAGCTTGAGGGACCCACGCCCACCAAGCCGATGCGCAGACTGAGGGTCAGGGTCACCCAGCCTGTCAGCAGGAAAGTCAAGCCCAGAACCCATGTCTCTTCTTCCCCAGACCTGAACCCTTTACCCAACTCCCCCAGCTTCCCATCCATGAATCCCTCCATCTATCCGTCCATTCATTCATTCACTCATTCATTCATTCTAGTCTTGGTAAGGGCCTGTTTTGTGTTGGTGATTGGGATAAAGAGACATAAAGGACACCACTGCTACCTGCCAGGACCTCAGAGAGGAGACAGGCCATCATGGACAGAAGGAAGGTGCTGGGACAGAAGTCTAGAGGGACGTGGGGGAGCCCAGGGAAGGTCCCCTCAGTGCCCCACTTCTGGGCCATGCTTCAAAAAGCCTCCGGGTCTCCCTGACTCGTCTCCCAGCTGCTCCTTCAGCCCAGAGCCTCCCGACGGCCCCATACAGAGCTCTCCAGGGCGAGGCAACACTGAGCCCACCTGGGGCCCTCAACACCCAGAGGTGTTCCCCATGAGCACCCCCAGTCCCTTGGAATAAGGACTCATGAGGATAGTGCCTTGCTACACAGAAGGAGATCCCAGAATACCATGCCTGCCTGCCTTCCCCCTCTGCCTCCCCCAGGCTCAGCAGCTTCCTACCTTGTTCCCGCCTTCCCTGGCACTTCCCTCGAGCCAGGCCTTTGCACTAGGCCTGGGGCCCTGCCCTGAGCAGAGAACAAGTGAGCCCTAGCCATCGGTCACTGCCTTTGTGGAGCTCAGCAACAGGAAAGTTCCCTCCCGTGGTGTTTGGTTTTTTGGTGGGAGAGGCTCGGACTGAAAGAGCAGGAGGGAACACCTTCCAGAGCTGTATCCTACGCAGGCCACGCCTCTCAGCAGCTGGTACAGACCCCCAGGACCTATTCTAGCCAAGTGGAAACCGAGATCCCAAGAGGTGAACCCAGGTCGCGCAGCGCTGAGAAGGCAAGATGGGGAATGAGTGAGGACAAAGAGGCTGGGTCTGGGACCTTGGAAGTGACAAAAAGAACTATCTAAGAAGGCTCCCCAGGGGAAGGGAGACTTAGTTTGGCTCAGAGATTGCCCTAAGGCTCCCAGCAGGAAACAAGTGTCTCTGAAAACAAAACAAAACAAAACAAAACAAAAAAACTGGCCCATAGCCTGCCCCATCAGCCCACAAGACTTGGGGCTAGGCTAGGTGGGCTGGGCGCGTTCTCGCCAAACCCACCAGCCTCGCAACCCACTGAGGACTGCCACAACTGCCATCACCCGTCCCTAATTACTGCTGTCCTACAGGAAACCAGCTAGGGGTAGAAAAACAGCAGAGACATAGAAAGGAGGGGGCAAGCACATGAGAGACAGAGATCCAAAGAGATACAGCGTGACCACAACTCCAAAGCCAGACAGAGAGAGGGAAAGGCAGTGACAGAAAAGAAAGGATAGACGCACCATCCCTCCCTCCCCCAGAGCCAGGGCTGCAGCTGGCAGGAGAAGCCTGCAAACCGGAGCTTTGCAAAGATTTTTCAGCAATAAAATTCTTATTTGAAATGAAATCTTATGCAGTGGGGGAAGGCTTTCT
This sequence comes from Mustela erminea, assembly GCF_009829155.1. Classification (NCBI taxonomy): domain Eukaryota; kingdom Metazoa; phylum Chordata; class Mammalia; order Carnivora; family Mustelidae; genus Mustela; species Mustela erminea. Next base: position 30,291,853 of record NC_045618.1, read on the forward strand.
ATGCCAGACATTAAATCCAGAAGCCATAAAGTGAAAATTTGATAAATCCAAGTATATAAACACGTAAAACATCTGTGCGGCAAGAGACACTATAAACAAGTTAAAAGGCAAGTGAGACACTGGAAGGAAACATCACTAATATACAAAGAGCCGCTACAAATCAATAAGAAAAAAGACAAAAGAAGAGAAAATTGGCAGTGAATTAGAAATCCACAAAGGAAGAGCTCAATTGGCCAATAAATGTATGAAAAGATGTTCTATCTCACTAGCAATCAGGGAAATGCAAATGAAAATGACATGATACCATTTTTTGCCCATCAGATTGGGAAAAATTAAAATGATTGATAACAACCAGTGCTGGCAAGGATGTAGGGAAATGAGCACTCATAGGCCATTGGAGGGAGGGGGAATTGGCTCAACCTTTGGAAGGGTAATTTGGCAATATCAAAAAATGCTTTAAACCCACACACCCTATAAACCAGTAATCCTACTTCTAGGAGCTTCTCCTATAGAAACCATAGCAGAGACACTCACTTATATATATTCAAGGATGCTCACAGAGCATCACTGGTAAGAGTAAATAAATTAGAAATTACCTCGGTACTTATCAATAAAGGAATGTTCATATAAAATCCAGCACATCTCTACTCTGGCATAGTCTGCAGCCATTTGACAGAAAGAGGCATATCTATGTATAACAATATGAAAAAAACCAAGCTGTACCATGCTATTTCAGAATGAGCCTATTTTTATAAATAGCAATTTGTTGGTATATGGCCCAAAAGGCTGGAGGACAATACCCAGATGTTACAGCGAACACCTCTTAGGAGGGGACGAAGGAGCTGCCACGGGCTCTTATCCACAAATGCACTGTTGGATTTTCTTTTGTAATCAGAAAAACAAAATCAATAAAGAGTTAATGGGTTTTTCCTTTAAGTCCTGCCCGAACCTTCATATAAAATGCAGATCTAAGCAGCCGTGCTGTGATGGGAAGGGAAGGGGCCTACCCAGCTCCTCCCTGGCCTCCAGAGCCCCCAGGCACCTTCCCAGACACCCGGGCTCTGGAACAAGTTTGAGAATCTATGCTGGAGAAGGTGCAGCCTGTATGCCTGCACCCTGAAACCAAGGCCGACAGGCCAGAAGGTTACTCAAGGTCACACAGATGATCCAGACCATCTGGGGCTAACGCCTGGGCCTCTGGCCCCTGAGCAGGGCCCTGGTTCTCCACCACTAGCATGGGCGGCTTCCTGAGGTGTCCAGAAAACCCTGGGATAACACGTTCTTGGGAGACTCTAGGCTTCGGCTTGGGGAGTCCAGGGGGCGGGGTAACCTGAAAGAGTCTTGACATAAAACTCGAGGGGAGGAGTCTTTGAGGCTCAGCTCTGGAATCTTACAGGGTTCTCTGTATAAAGAGAGGGGATGGGTGAGCCCATGGGCCCACCAGGCAATGGGGCCCGGTGTGTGCAGGTGTGCAATGCTCACAGAGGGGAGCCCACGAGGTCTGTGGGGAGGCACTGTGGAGGGTATGTGCGTGCTCATGTCTGCAGTTAGAGTCAGTGGGACCGCACGCACACGTGTGTAAGCATGTGTGCATATGTCAGCACAGGCAGCCAGCAGACCTGCGGACAGGCCAGGAGCAGGTGGTAGACAGCAGAGGCCCATCCCCAGCTGGCCCTCAGCCTCATGCCTGACCCAGTGCCTCCCAGGGCTCCCCTCCCCTCCGCAGACTGGGCCGTCTGCCACCAAGACAGAAACAGGCCTGGAAAACTCTGTGCTTGTCGCTTCCTTTGCAGGGATGCTGCCCCTCCCTGGCAAATCCCGGTGTCCTCCAAGAGGCCTCTCCCAAAAGGCTAGGGTGGGAACACCTCTGTCCTGTCCTGACGCCCCAAGTAGTGAGTGCTGACGGACATGATTTCCAGGGCCAGGGGTGGGTCCTGCTCTCCTGTGCGCCCAGAGCCCAGCGCAGGCCTGGCACCCACAAGGCATCAAGGACTCATGTTTGTGGGAAGAACGAGCGGGTGATCCTAACGCTCGACCCCAGCTGGGCACAGAGTGGCGTCTTCACGGGGTCAGAGCAGAAAGAGCACGGCCTGGGGACTGGTGACATTCTCCAGGTCACATGGGGAATGATGAAAGCAGGAGTTTCTAACTGGGGTCCCAGGGAGAGGGGACTTGGGAATCTGTGAGCCTTGAAACTGCACCAAACTAGATGAGAATTTACGCATGCTGTAGGGGAAGGGGGCGCAAACCTCCCTCAGGTAGAGGGCAGGGCTGCCTGGGGAGGGAATGAGCTCCTTATCAGCAAGGGGTGCAGGCACAGACTGGACCAGGTGAGGTCACAGTAGGTGAATGGCAACCCTGAGTCTCCTTCTTGGACTCTCTGGGCCTTGGCTCCTCCTGTCTTACACCGCAGGGCTACCACACAGCGTCCTTGTGAGTCCACTCTGAGTGTGAAAGGAAGTGCCAAGGTCATGCAGGGGTGAGGCTCCAGACTACAGAGCTGAGTGTTCAGTCCTCCCACTTGATTGTGGCCTGAGTCCCTCATCCCTCCTCGGGTATGGGACAGACAGGCTTCCTTAACGGCCCCTTACTACTAGCTGGGCCTGCAGAGCCCAGGTCCTTCTTGGGTGCCCCCATCACTATGTCCCGCAAGACGGTGAGCCCAAAGAGGACAGGAGCAAGAGGTTTCATTATGAGTCTGGCCTGGGGCCGAAGAGCCCAGGGACCAGACAGAAACACTGAGCAGGGGTGGCAGCCAGGCCAAGGGCCCACGAGCTCTCGGGGGCCCCCAAACTCACTCTGACCCCCCATGGGGCCTCTCTCAGACTGGCCTGGGGAAACTGAGGCACCGAGAGAGCCCACTGCTCAGGTCACACAGGGACTTGGTGGCAGATCTGGGCCAGGATACCGGGCTTTCTGCCCCTAGCTGAGCTCACTCTGGGCATAACTGCACCTTGGCCCCCTCAGGCAACTCAACTCGCCTCAGCACCCCCATAATCCTGCCAGAGAGAGGCAACAGGGCTCCAATCAACTGATTCAAACGCAGGCCTAAAGCATGTCCCAGATCTGGCCACTCTGAGCCTCAGTTTCCTCCTCTCTAAAACGAGGCACAAAAGCCCACCTCCTGCTCCTGTTGTGGGGGTCATACCAGCATGGATGTATAGCTTGCTTAGAGTGGAACAGGGGCCCTTCCTAACCACCCCTATCTGGGCCTCAGTTTCCCTAGCTCTAAGCTAGCAGTTTGCCCCAAGTTATTCCCCAGGTCCCCAGAGCCTCACACCTGTGTGAGCAGGGAGACCAGGGCCTGCCCTCGGGAGCTCCCTGCTGGTGGGCAGATGACAGCTCTGGCCGGCCATCACAGGGCCCCCACGCCCTGCCTTTACGCTGCTCATCTCTAGCCCTCCTGACTGGATCACACCCAGCCCCCTCCACTCCTCAGCTGCCTGTCCCCTTCAGGCACCAGGTTTGCACCCCCGTTCCAGGGGCCACACGAGGCTCAAAAATGGAAAACCCAGTGGAAGCCAGGCAGTGATCAAGGAAGGCTTTCTGGAGGAGACATGATGAAGTGGGTTAAGTACACAAGGGGCCCTGAATACCCAGATGAGGAATTCAGACCCCAAGGAGCCTTTGGCAGTTCCATAGGTACCTCCCCTACCTGAGTCCATGCATTGATGCCTGACCCAGCCCAGGCCAGCCTCGGGGCTGTGTCTCCAGCCCAGGTCTAAAGGGGAGAGGGGACTGGGCATGAGGCTTCCCCTGCCCCTCGTCTGTAGCTGTGGACTGTGACTCCATCCCAGAGAAATCGGTCCTGGCTGGTGAAGCCCCGCAGCCGCTGGGGCCTCACTGCAAACAGCGCAGCTGCCGGAGAGCACCGTCTGGCCAGGGAGGGCTCCCCGACAGATTAAGAGCAATGCCGGCCCCGGACTCATTCATATTCCGGTCGGGCTGCCGGCTTCAATATGGCTGAGAGACGCGAGGGCAGAGGCGGCCCTCCGAGAATGCCCGGCGATGATTCCTCTCCGATTCCAATTTATTTTCTATCATTAATGCTTTTGAAAAGCCCCACACGCTCTGCAAACAGGGAAGGAGCACAGGGCTCGGGAGAGGAGGGGAGGAGAGGAGGGCCCGGGGCAGAGGAGAGCACCGCAGAGGGGGTGGGGGCAGCCAGCTAGGGCCCTGAGACCTGGGTTCAAAACCCCAGGCCCTCTCCACCTGCCTATACAACCCTGGGACAAACCTGGGCGATCCCTGGCAGTGGGAAATGGCCACCTGCTCCGCCACCTCAGGGGATGGTTTCTAAGGTCACCTGAGGGGTCAGAGGTCAGCAGGCTCCGTACACCCTAAAGGGTCTTGAGGAACCCAGAGCCAGGCAAACCTGACTGACTCTGACAACAGACGACTATGAGCTGGACTCCTACCCTGGGGGCTCCTCACCCCAGGGCCCAGGGAAGGCCTGGGGCACCTCTTGTCACAGCACAAGCAGAGGAGAGAAGCACCAGGAATTTGGATCCTGTCTTGTTCCCGCCAGCTCACCAGGACCAGCCTGGCAGTGGGCAGCCCCTCCTCTCCGACCCCTGCTGTGAAGCCAAAGGGATCTCCCCAACATGTCCTCAGTTCCAAACCCTTCCAGAGCTCCCCCTCACCCCTGGGATCATGTCCAAACTCTCCACCTCCATGGAAAGCTCTTCCAGGCAACTCAGGGCCCAGCCCGATAGCCTCCCCTCCTCCGCTGCCAGACCCCACCCTCGGCTCTGGTGCTCACCACCCCTCATCTCTGCACACGCTTTTCCTGCTTCTTGGCCTCTGTTCACCTGCCACACTCCTTCCCCCTCCTCAGAATGCAGCCCAGGCCCTCCCCTGGGCGGCTTTTCCTGACTGCCCTGCCCTGCACTGGGATCCTAAGTAGCCAGCAGGCCCCTGCGTGAGGTCTCAGAAATGCAGCAATAGGTTTATCTGGAGGATCCTCGCCCATCAGGGAGCTCCTGTGGCCAGTGGCTGCCTCTGACCCATCCGGCTGCACCCCTGGGGCTTGGCAAAGCGCCTGGCTCACAGTGGGGCCGCTGATCCAGTCCACTGTTCTTTTTTTTTTTTTTTTAAGATTTTATTTATTTATTTGAGAGAGAGACAGTGAGAGAGAGCATGAGCGAGGAGAAGGTCAGAGGGAGAAGCAGACTCCCCATGGAGCTGGGAGCCTGATGCGGGACTCGATCCCAGGACTCCGGGATCATGACCTGAGCCGAAGGCAGTCGTCCAACCAACTGAGCCACCCAGGCGTCCCCAGTCCACTGTTCTTAACTGAGCTTGTACTCACACTCTGTGCTGGGTGCTGGGGATGCGGCAGCAAAGACAGAGCCAGTCCTGGCCCTCGAGCTGCTTCCCCGGGGTGTGCTCCAGGATGTCTGCTGAATGAATGAACGGACATAGGACCACCTTCTAAATGGGGAAACTGAGGACCGGAAAGCAAAAGGCCCTCTCCAAGCGTGCTTCTGCTTCCCCGCCCACATCTTTCTCTACTCCATTTCTCTCCCAGAATCTTCTTAGCAGCCATGAGGAGGAACTCAAAACGATAGGTTAGAAAAAAAAAAAAAAAAAGGAAGAAGAAAATGTGGTGGATTTTTCCCCCTTTCTCCATAATGTAAAGAAAATTGCTTTTGCCAACTATCGCAGCTTAAAAGCAATTAGAGTTTTTGGAGGGGACTCTGGGCACAGGCAGAAGCGACAGAGTGAGCGCCCAGCACAAAATTTTTCCAGCATTCGTTTGTATCAAGCAAAAGGGAAAAAAAGGTGTTAAAAGCAGCAATTTCCGCAGCAGAGATGGTGGAGATAAAATATTTACAGCCTCCAAGGGAGGGGCTTGGGAGGGGCAAGGGACCCCCGCTCCCCACTCTCACTCCACGCTCTGGGAGGCCCGGAAAGGGAGCGCAAAGAACAGAGACAGGCGAAGATGAACCACGCCCTCGGCCTATACTGATATGGGCTCCGAACAAGGAGGGGAGAAGCCTCCAGACGCCCTCTGTTCTCTCACCTCTTCACCCATGGCCCATGGTCACTAACCAGCCCAGCCACCAGACAGCCATCTCTCCAACCTTCAGACCTGGCTCTGCTCAAATCCAGAGAACATCCACGGCTCCAGGCCGGCACTGGAGGCCTGCACAGCCGGGTCCCCCCTCCGCCCTCATCTCCAGATGCTGTCAGCACGGCACACTGCCCTGTTTCTGTCCCACCTCCAGGCCTTTGTCTGATCAGGAACCATAGGAATGTGCACCACTCCCCTGAAGGGGAGTTAAAGCAAGTTTGAGGATACAGACCCAGAGCCAAGGACATACAGCCCTAGACCCCAGCAGGCCTCTCCTCTCCACCTTTCACCTGACCCTTGGTCCCCTCTCCAAGTACAGAGCAGCCACCAGAGGTCCTTCCCGAAACTTAACTGCCCTCCTCCCAGCAGCAGCACAGACCCAGGCTCATACCTAGTTTCAAATACCAGCTCCCCCACTCACTCGCTGTGTGATCTTTGCAATTCTCTCAGCCTCTCTGAGCCTCAGCTCCCTTATCATTAAACAGGAATAGTGATAGTCCATCTCTCACAGGGTTGTTCTTAGATTAAGTGAGGTAGTGTATGTAAATCCCCCAGTCCTGTGATCAACAGTTGGTGTTCAACGAACTCAGCCTGGCCCTACTCCACGCTCAGTGCTCAAACGTGCCTCCCCAGGCCTCTGGGTGGCCCACGTATATGCACACGGGCTCCCCCACTGCCTTGCAGTCACCTCATAAATGCACAGAAGGCCCCCACCAGCTAGGAGCAAAGAGGGCGGGAGGCTCTGAAGGGCTCTCCACACACCCAGAAGCCCAACCCCTCAGCACAGCGCTGTGGAGCCTCTCACTCACTTTGGCTGGGAAGGATCCCTCCTGAGAACTGCAGTAAGCCTCAACCAGAACCCTTAGCTTCTAGCAGGCCTGGTGGAAGCTCAGCCTCCCCTCCAGCCGGTGGCTGCAGCTCCCTGAGCCGCCCCCCAGGCCCCACTGGCCAAAGGCAAACACCAAGGCCCAGGGAACAGCAGTGAAGAGCAGAAGCCAGGTCCAGAAGACAGAGTGGTCCAGCAAAGCCAGGGTGTTCTAGCCTCAAATCCCAGGTTCCTCACTGACCAGCTGCGAGACTGTCTAAGCCTCAGTGACCTCGTCTGTAAAACGGAGCCCATGATCTCCACCATGCAGGGCAGTTGTGTGCATTAATAAAGGTACTGTTCTGTGCCCTGCCTCAGTTCCAGCAGGCACTGTCCCACCTGCCCCCTGGACTCCAGGTACTGTGCTCACCCTATCCCTCCAGCACTGGGAGAGCGGAGGAAAAGGATGGGGGAAGGGGCAACAAGGACCTTCCCTCTTTCCTCTGACCTTTCCCAGCTCCCTTTCCAACCACAACAGACAGGCTGAAACCCATACCCTGTCCGCCCTGCCTCACTCTTGGGACAGAAGGAGCCCATGACCTGCCACATTGTAGCAGGAGGAGTGGTGACGTCATCCAGATCAGACAGGCCCCATCCAGCCTCTCGTGCAAGCTTGGGTTGTTTTCCTCTCCTTTCCCAACTGCCAAGAATACACAGGCTTGATGCAGAGTTTGGCAGCACCATAGGACCACAGACCAGGGATCAGAGAGTGCTTTGATATCTCTGTCTCTTGCTCTCCCTTTGGTTACCTCTCTCCCAGGGGCCTCTCCTGCCCCACTTCCTGTCCTCGAGAAATAAGCCTGGCACTGTTCAGGGCTCTCCTCATTGCAGAGACAAAGATGGGAGAACAGCAGGCAACTCCCAGCCCTGGATGGCTGGACCTCAGGACACCCCATTAAAGCCTTCTTCCCGACTTGCACGCCCATTCTCCTCCCTGATAAGTAACTAGGAGAGCGTGACAGTGCATGCATGTGTGTGTGCACGCACACACACACACACACACACACACACACGCAGAGGGAGGCAGGCCCTAATAGGGGAACCTGGGCCCACCCCAGGGATGACTGACAGCCCTTTCCCAGCTGGGCCTGCCTTCTCCCCTTTGCACACTGGGGAGCACTAGTGTGTCTAAACTACAAGCCCAGCTGGCCCAGAAGCAGGGGTTCCTGAGACTGAGAAGCCAGATACCAGACTATTGCCAAGGCTCTACAGTGCTCTTCACTGTGAGCCCTAAGACAAGGATAACCATGCCCTGTGCCTCAGTTTCCCTTCCTGAAACCCGTAACAAAAATGAGATCATCTCTGGGGCTGCCTTCTAGTTCCAACTTTCTCCAATTCCATACCTGGGACCTCGGTGACCCTGGCAAAATCAAGAGATACTAAGTCATTAACAGCCAAATAAGGAGTCCCAGGCACATGTGGGTGCTGGGGGCAGGATCCCCTGACCTTAGGGAGACAAGAAAGCCCAGGAAGGCCCGCACCTGCCCTGAGCTGGCAGAAGACACCAGTCCTATAAGAGTCTCCCCAGGGAAAAACTGGGCTCAGACAGGAGAGCAGGAGAGAGAAGGACAGCTCCTCAGCATGGCTAGAAGCATCCAGGGCTCTCCCCCGTTCCAGCACACAGTCATGCCAGAAGCTCACCCCTCTGGTGCCTCACTTCCATCTGTTCCGAAGGTACAGTCTTCAGCCCAGCCCAGATCTCAGGCTCAGCCCCAAGCCCCTGATACGCAGATTCCCCCCGCCCCCAATGAGAGCCCAGACTGGGATCCTAAACCCTCTTATCAGGCAAGCCCTCCCCTTGCCTTCCCCACTGTTCCCCCCAAGCTGGATAGTGGGGGGCAGCCCTGTTTCTTGTGCCAGCAGAAACTCCCCTCACTTGTATGGCCAGAGCCTGATAACATTCTCCTAAATTAAACAATAAACAAGACGTTGTTTTAGGTTTCCCTGACGCTGCAGTTCCTGATTAATCCCGCAGCAAACAAAAGGAAGAGAGCAGATTAACCTAAAAGACAGTCACTTCCTGTTTGCAGGCAGAACCCCCAGCCTGAGCCAGAGGAACCCCCTCCCCCCAAAGATGGAGATCCTGCTGCAGCCACCTGCCCAGCTCTGGACCACCAACGCCCTCCCCCTCCCCCTGGGCCTCCCCCTCCCCCTGGCAACACTGCCAGTCCCAGGCTGTCACACCTGTGGCCACCTCCTAGGTCCTGCCTCTCTTGTCCCTTACCCATCTTTGCTCTGTGACCTTGGACATGTCAGGCCACCTCTCAGGGTTCAGTCCCTCATCTGACAGCATCCTCATCTCTCAAGGATAAAATGAAAAGGAATATATGACCACTTGAGGTTAAACAGAAATTTTCTCATATCTTTCAGAGACCAATGCTGAAATATTTAGGGGTGAAATGGCATGATGTCTATAATTTACTTTAAAATACTCTGGGGGAATAAAGATAAGGCAAAATGTGGCAAAATGTCAACAATTGTTAAATCTAGGTGAGGCTATATAAGGTTTCCTATTCTAGTCTCTCTACCTTTCTGTATGTTTGGAAATGTTCCTAAGAAAAGTTTAAAAAAAAAAAAAAAAGGCCTTGGTGACATGAGCCAGGAGCCCCACACACAATGCCCTGTGCTCCTGGCGATCCTGAAAGGCAGCTAGGTCTCTCAAGTAGATTAAACACCCCCCCCCCCCTTGCTGGTTCCTTTATGTGGTTTCCCTAGAAATCACTTTTGCACAAATTCCACTGAGTCCTGACTCCACATTGAGAAGCCTTAGAACATTCAGGAGCCAGACAGAGCACTTGAGAGAGACAACTGTAGTCTTCCAAGCAGCCCGTCCCTCCCACCCACCAGCTCACTGTCCCTTCTGCTGAGCAGCCCTGAGCTGAGGACTGTGATGCTGGCTCTCATCGCCAAGGAGCCACCACCTTCTCCAAGCCTCAGAACGCCCTCACCCATTCAGCACAAATGCCGTCAGTGACGGCCAGGCTGTCTCACTCAAAGGCACAGTGTTACCCCAAAGACTGAGATCCCCATTTAACAGATGGGAAAGCAGAGACCCAGAGCCAGTTGAGACCGGGATTGGAGTCTGCCTCCTATGTTCCAGAGGCAGAACATAGAAGCTGGGGACAGAGGGAGATGGAAAGAAGCAAAAACTCCCTGCTCACCTCAGTCTCCCTCTCCCCAACCCTCTATCTCAGCCCTGGCAACTCCAATCTAAGACAGTGTGGCCTACACCTCCTTTCCTCTGACTCCTGTTTCTGGAGCTTCCCGGTCAGGAAGTCAGTGGTCATGGTCGCAGTCTCCCAGCCAGGCCCAGCTGACCTACACCAACACTAGCTAGGCCCTTTCCACCGATCGATAATGGAAGAATTATCAGTACCCCAAATAATCAGTCACTAATTGCCAATGCCATGCAACTCCCCAGAGCCAGTTATGTGCGGCCAATGACTGGGCACCCCGGCGCAGCCAGGTGGAGCCTCCAGGAGCAAGGAAGTCCGTGTCTGTGGTGAGCACCTCAGCAGAAAAGCCATCCATAACTCGGGGGCTTTTCAAGTAGACGTTCCAGGCCTCGCCCACATCCCCAGGCTCAAGAGGCAGGAAGAAGTGGCGTTGGCCACAGGGGCCCTGGGGGCTTCCCCTCATGTCTCTGCGCCCGCCTAGCCCCAGGTGCCTGGACATGGCAGGTATCCAGGATGGAAAAACCTGGTCCCTACCACCAAGGCGTCCTAGAGAGATAAACCACCATAGTTCACAGGCCACCCATACACTAGGCCTTGCACACAGTAGGTGCACAGTCCTGAGGAAAAAGCAGCTACTTCTAGCTGGAGACTTGAAATACGGCACATGGGCCGAGTATTAAACAGTGGGAGGGAACCACAAGGGCAGAGGCAGAAGAAGGCACCAGGTGGTGGGGACAGCACGGCCAGACCCCGGAGGAAGAAAAAAGCCACAACAGGTGTGAAAGGGACAGTGAGTGGGATTTGGCTGGCATCTGAGTGCACACAGAGGACCAGAGGGAGATGGCCAGAGCGAAGGCTCCGACCCCATGCAAGGCACTGAGGAGTCCAGTCGCCGGCCTGAAGGCAACAGGGAGGGTTCAAGGGCCACAGCCAGCGTGGCCTTGGGAGACCGTTAAGAACTACTGCGCGCAAGTTCGCTACTGAGTGCGGGCTGCACACCCCAACAGGGCAGGGGCTGGAGTGGCTCATCTCTGTCCCCAGAGCGGCTAGCACAGCCAGGCCCAGAAGAAGCACCCCAAAAGTGAATCGCTGAATGATCCTAGGACCAGCAGCTGCAGGACTGGGGACTCCTGGACTCGCAGCTGTGGAACGGCATGTCCGTATAAAAATAGGTATTTTGAGGGGCACCTGGGGGGCTCAGTCTTTAAGCTTCTGTCTTCAGCTCAGGTCAAGATCCTGAGGTCCTGGGATTGAGCCCTGCATCGGGCTCCCTGCTCGGAGGGACACACGCCCTGCTTGTGTTCCCCTCTCTCACTGTGTCTCTCTCAAATAAATAAAATCTTAAAAAATAAAAATAAAAATGGGTATTTCGGGGCACCTGGGTGGCTCCGTCATTAAGCGTCTGCCTTCAGCTCAGGTCATGATCCCAGGATGTCTCTCTCTGTCACATAAATAAATAAAATCTTAAAAAAAAAAAAAAAAGAAAGAAAGAAAGAAAAGAAAAGAAAGAAAACTTTTAAAAAAATAAAAATAGGTATTTAGAGTTGAGCCTCGAAAACAGCCTTGTGAGGCAGGCACAGAGGTAATTCTCTCCCGTTTACAAAGAGGGAAGCTGAGGCTCAAAGAGGGCCCAGACGCTGACCTGGCCAAGGTCACACAGCTGGTCAGGGGCAGAGCCCAGTACCCTCCCCACCCTCCCCAAAAAGCAGAGCCCTACTGGCCTAGGCCTCACCAGGAGGTGAAGGCCCCCTCCTCCCTCCTCCCAGTCCCCACCCCCACTCCCACCTGGCCAGCAGAGCAGAGGGTGTACATGCTGCCCCACTGAGGGTCACCCATACCCACCCCAGCTGGGACTGACTGCTTATCACCATGACAGCCTGTCCTTGTATCTGTGACGAAGACAGGGCTGGGTGGGGAAACTTTAGGACTCCCAAGCTTGATCTAGACAGGCCTTGTCGAAGACAGACCAACTTCTCCCCAATCTCTATCCCCAAGGTTTGGGAAGAAAACCCATGGAGCAATTGTTGGGACCAAGGGTCCACCCAGCTTGCTGTGCAACTCTAAGAATGCCTTCCCGGTTTCCTCATCTGTGAAACGGAGCAGGCTCTCTGCCTCCTTTGCAGAACTGCCATAAGGTCTAGAGGAGGGAAGGAGTAGAAAAACTTACAGAAAGCCGTAAAGCAGATTTTGTTCTGGAAAACAGTAATAATAAGGTTTCTCTCTACTTCGGTCTAGATATGGATACTTTGAGAGGCCTCATTTCCCTCTCCCAGCAGAGAACAAAAATGAACCAACATTCCCTGAAGATTCTTATATGCATCAGGCCAGTGCCTGCCTTCTGCGTGTCACTTCAAAGTACACCCATGACACCCCAATGAGGCAGGGATATCATTCTCCCGTGGTACAGATGAGGAAACCGAAGCTCAGAAAAGTGAAAGAACTTGCCCGAAGTCACCCAGCCTGGAAGCAGCTGAGCCAGGACTCAGACCCAGATCCAGAATCCATCCATGCCCACGCCCTTTTGACCACCCCAGGCTGATTCAAGGGACCCGTTTCCACACCCCCCAAATCTTAGAGCTACAGAACCCACGCCCAGGGCGAGGCTGCGTGTCACACACACATACTCCGCTGAGCCCTGAAGCCCCGACATCAGATGCCCTGTAGCACCCACTGCCTGTGCACCGCCAGGGCATCCGAGCCGGGGGGAGCTGCACAGCTGGCCTGGGCCTAATTGGATCAGGCCTGGGCCTGAAGCCGCCTGTCCGGCCGCTCTGGCAGATGGGTGTTGGAAAGGGACCATCTGCCAAGACCCAAGCTTCATGTCCAAACCAACCTGGACACCAAGGCTCCATTCTGGCCTCCTCCCGCCCCGACCCCAAAGGCTGGCAGTGCCCACATAGATCCAGAAGGCCAGGATGGCAGCCGCTCCTTCTCCTTCAGCGGCTGGCGTCTCCCCTGATGGGGCCATATGGCCCCATATGCTCCCTGACAGCTGGACTGCAGAAGCCACTGCTTGAGGACGTCCTCTGCAGAGGCCTCGAGGCCCTGGGCATGCCACCCGCCCCTGCCCCGCAGACCAAAGACCCAGCCAGGAAAACCCCAAGCAGGAACACCCTGCCCCCAGCTTGTCCTGTGATCTCATTCAAGCCACCACCCGTCCCCGGTCCTCCAACTCTTCCTCTGTCCAAGAGAAGTGTGACCAGCACTCTACCCCTTCTCTTTGTAGCCCACTTCCACGGTCACAGATTCCCACCCAAACCCACCCCAGGTCTCCAGGGAGACAAACTTACCCATTTTGCAGACCTAGACACAGAGGTGGGAGGGATCAGGGGAACTGCTCAAGCACACCCAGTGGGAGGGCCAGTATTTGTGAGTCTCAGACACCGGCTACCTTCCTCTGCCCAGGTAGTGGGACCCGTGATATTCCTGAGGCCCTGCCCAACTCGGGATGGATGGCGTCCTCCGCCCCACAAGGCTCCTCCCCAGGTGGAATCTCTCCACCCTCCTGGGGTGGAAAACCATCCTGTTGCCCTCACCCCCAGCCTGGATTCCCTTGACAGCCTCAGGACCTCATCCCCGCCTCCTGCTCCCCTGGTCAACCCCTCCCACAACCACCAGAGGGAGCTGTTGAAACTGCAGATCTGCTCGGGGGTTCCTCCAGAACTTCCACCCCGCAGCCCCTGAATGTGGAATCAGCCCACACTCTCAGCTGGGCACTCCAGACCCTCCTGGGTCTTGTGCCAACCTGCTCCGGGCCGGCTGTGCCCCGGCATGAGCTACTCCCTTGCAAACATGCTCCACCCATGCCTGGTGCTTCCCACTGCCATGCCTTCCCTAACACTGTGCCATCTGCCTGGAAAGCCCTCCCTTGTTCGTGCCCTCCTTCCACTTATGCATTCAGCATATTCACGGGGCTTCTACCAAGTGCCAGAAACATCTGAGCAGGTCAAAACACACCAGCCTCCACTCCACCTGAAACAACCCGCTGCCAAACCCTGTCTCACGTCCCTCTGCAGCTGCCCAGCCCACTCGGCCTCATACCCCGGATGGATACCTGTGTCCCTTCCAGAACCCACCCAGGGAGGGACTCAGGCTTGTCACTGGAATCCCCAGGACTCAGCCCAGGCCTCAAACCAAGAGAGGACCCCAAATGTGGAGCAAGCCCCTGACTGGAGAATTCTAGGCAATGAGGAGCAAGGCCAAGTCATGGTTCTCGGGAGCAGATGTGCAAGCCCCAGAAACCCGTGGAGGAGACTCTGGTTGGCCAGAGTGGCCCCCAGGACCTCCCAAATGAGGCCTGAGCAGTCAGGGGTAAACATTCCCCCCACTCAAATCACCCCAAGGCCCAGCCCACCCAACAACTTATCACAGAATTTGTTAGAATATGACACTTTTCTAATTTAAAACACACTCACAGCAGAGTCAGAGACTGGCTGGAGAGGGAAAGAAGGGGTCCCACTGGTCAGAGGTCTGAGGGGGAGTAGCTCTTCCTAAAGCTAGGGGCACCTGGCTGGGATTCATACCCCTGACAGCACAGACCCAGGGCCAAAGAGGTACCCTGCTCCCTCCCTCCCCATGGCTCGAGACCGAATGGCAGGCTCAGCCTGCTGGGTCCTGCGGTGGGAAGGGGGAAGAAAAAGCTGGGCAGAGATTAAAGTGGACCTGGGTAGCAGGGGGGGCACCAAGCAGGCACCAGGCCGCGCTCTAGCCACCTGGGGGTCAACCAGAGCATCAGTCGACACACAGGAAAGCGGAGAGCTCAGGGAGCCACAAGGGGATGGAGAAGGGGGGAAGAGAGAAAAAACAGAAACAATGGGTAAAAAAGGCCACTGAGTGAGAGCAGGGCTACTGGAACATGAAGCCAGTAAAGAGGCTGAGCAGCCACCACAGAACACAAGAGCACCCCAACCCCAGGAGGAGCTTTGGCCACCGCTGCCCCAGAGGCCTCTAAGGACCAAAGTGGCCCTGGGGATAAGTCCAGGCTGCCACCAGGTCAACATGGGGGAGAGCGCTCACAAAAGCCTGCCTGGGGCTGAGAGCTGGTCTAGCTTCTGTTCCTCAGGTGGGCCACCAGTGTAGGAAGTGGTCCCAAGAGCCCCCAGAGTCCATTCCCCCCAGTGTACACTGAGATGTCTGTGAGGAAGCCATCTCCCTGAGGTGAGCTCTCTGGGCCAGATGGGGCTCTAGGATGCAGATCTCAGGAGAGTGGGAAGGATTCCAGGACCCACACAAGAGGGCAATGCCAGGACCTAGCCTACAGGGCCAGGCTGGGGGTGGGGAAACCCCTTTGATCCCCAGAACAATACAGACATCCCAGTGGATGGATTATAGGAAGCCGGTTTGCAAACCAGGAAGCGGAGCCCAGGTAGACTCCATCCCCAAATCTAAGAAGCAAAACTTAATGAAGCTGGGGACAAGAGGTGCCAGAAGTCAAGCTAGGGAGAACAAGGCTGAGAGTGGCTATGCCCATCTTCTTGCCCATTTGGGAAGGGTGCTGGTCACAGGCAGCAGGACAGAGGCCCCAGGAGACTCTCCAGAAGCAGGAAGCCAGAGTCCCTCCCCATCTCACCAAGACTAGGGTGAAAGGCTACCTTCCCAGTGGAAAGGGGCTGCCTGGAGCCTGGAGTTCTCCTAGTTCCATCTCTGTCTCAAAACCACCGTCTGTGAAATAGAGTGGCCTTGCGTCCATGGGCCTTGCACTCTCACCAGATGGCTGGCAAGGCTCCAGAAGGATAAGGAAGTGGAAGCAAGGTTTAAGTCTGAAGGTTGGTCAAACAAAATATTGCCATCCCCCAGAGAGCCAGGTAGATCCTGCATAATGCATAGGCAGAGAACCAAGATTTCTGACCCCCACGGGCTAACAATGAGTGCCAGGAGAGAGCACAGGAACAAGGACTGCTGGGGAACCCAGCTGCTCCAACGCAGAAACCAGAGCCCAGAGGACAGATTCAAGGAGCAATCAGGAAAGACTTCCTAGAGGAGGAAAAACCTGCCCTGGCAGCAAGGAGGATTTGTATAGGAGAAGTCCTAACCTCTGACCTTTCCTTGGGCCTCTCTCAGGAGGGGACCTGGTCCCTCCATCTCAGGGGCACCACCTAGGGCTACTTCCCCTCATCCATCCTATCCAGGGGCAGGATTGCCATTTGGGGAGGGGACCTGGGAAGTTCCCTGAGGCTGCCAGCAGTGGGCGGGACAGGAGTGTGGAAGGAGACTCAGGAACAGAGTGGGGTGGGGAGTTGCACAACACAGGCACAGCCCTGACACATGGTAGAGCACACAGAAGCCTGGCTCCAAGCAAAACAGGCACAGGGGCCGGGGGGTGCACCAGGCCAGAGACCTAGAGGTTCCCCTTTCAATGCCTGGCCTCTTGGGAGCTCCTGGGGGCCAGGTCTAACGCGATGCCTCTATCTGGCAGTTCCCTTCTTTCAGCCGCCTGTCCCACGCAGCAGAAGGCGCGGGCACACACATGTACACACAGGCACGTCTCCCCACTCCCCACCTCAAACCCTGTGTCCTCAGCCTGGCTGCAAAGACGACCTTGCGGCCCCAGGGCCTGGAAGCTGTCGCCGCGCGGTCCCACCGGACCCTGGAGGAGTCACAGGAGTCCAGCGCCGGGAGCGGCTCCAGCGCGGCGCCAGGGTAAGGGACTGGTGTCCCAGAGAGCCGGCGGCTGTGCCGATGGGGTGGTGGAGACGCACCCCTTGGCCTGCCGGGTGGCACAGCCGGCGCCCCCGTCCCATCCCTCCCTCGCGTTCTCTCCTCAGGAAGGCAAGGCCGGAATTCCTCCATTAAAACGCCTCCATCTCCTCTCCCCCCACACACAAAGTTGCTCCAAGTCGCCGGGGTTCCGGCGGCAGGCGAGGGTTAGGCGGGGCCGCGCAGCGGGCGGGAGCGCGGTCACGGACCGGGATGCCGAGCGCGCCCCATCCATCTCCGCGCGTGCACGCCCCCCATGGGCGCGCACCCCACACCCCACCCCCACCCACTGCCCCCGAGGCTCCCGCCCAATCAGAGGCCGCGCACGCGGCGCTGCCGGCGGGCAGACACCCCAGCTCGCCGGCCTGCGCCCCCGCGGCCCCGGCCCAGCCGCAGCGTCCCGGCCTGGCCGCACTCACCGTCCCGGGCGCGCACTTTGCGCGCCGCTCCGCTCCGGGCCCGCATTCCCCGGCTCGGCTCTGCTCCACTCCGGTTCCCGCTCCGGCTCGGGTTCCCGCTCCGCAGGGCTCGGCTCCGAGATGGTGGCAGCGGCAGCGAGCGAGGCAGGGAGGGCGTGTGCGTGTGCGTGTGTGTATGTGTGTGCGCGCGCGGCGTGTGCGTGTGCGCGGGAGGGCCCCGCGCTCCCCTGCGCGCCCCGCTCCTGCCTTCTGCTCTCCACGCTGCGATGCCAGCAGAATCCCTAACGCGCGCTCCCACCCACCCGGGCGCTCACACTCGCACACACACGCGCAGCCCCGGGCGCGCACACATCCCCGCCGCCGCACACCGGGCTCCGCACTCCTGGGGCGCTCACAAAGGCCCCCTTGCCCCGGCCCGCCGGAGCCCCCGGAGCGCGGCCCTCGGGGCCTACGGACTGGCCCTGCGTCCCTTTCCCGGCGGGCCCGCCTCAGGTCCCCCGCCGCTTCCAGAGGGGGCCCCTCCGGCTTCCCCGCTCCCCCACCATGTCCGGCCGGGCCGTACTCGCCTCCCGAACCCCGGCCGGGGCGCCCAACTCTGGCTTCGGGCGCTCCCACCCGAAGAAGCCGGCCCCCTCCTCCTCGCCTGCGCCGCCGCCCGTGCCGCGTGTTCTCTCACTCCTTTCTGCCCCCCCCCCCTTTCCTGTCCCTGCCTCTCCTTTTATCTCTTCTCTTTTCTCCCACCTGCTCCCCGTTCCCTGTCCTTTCTCTCTCCCGCTGTCTCTCTATCCTGCCGCCGCCCTCTCTCGCGCCCCCTCCTCCCCACCGCCCTGCGCTGCCTCTCACATTCTCCGCATTACACTGGGCGCCGCCCGCCTCGCCGGGCCCAGGGTTCGAGAGCTCAGCGGGCGGCGAGGGGACCTGCCGCGCCCGGCCCCGCCGCCACCTCCGCTCTCCGCTCGCTCCGCGGCTCCTGCCTCTGGCCTGGCGGGCGGCGACGTCCCGCTCTAGCCTCGGCTGTCGCTGACAGCTCCCATCTCGCCCGGGCTTAAAGGGATAGCGCACCGGGCTCGACCTGCCCCACCCGGGGGCGCCAAGGAGGGCAGCCTCGCCGCGCCGGAACTCTCCCGGGCGGTGGCGCAGCCGGGGCGGTGCGGGCGGCGCCCTGTCAGCCGCGGTTGATCCCGGCCCTCCGGGGCTGGAGGTGAGTCAAGGAGAAGGGCGGTTGGGAGCTGTCCGGACCGTGCCATCCAAGGGTCGCGCAGTGCTTGTTGGCGGCTAAGCCTAGGGGCAGGCTGGGGTGTGGGGCACTGCGTCCTGGGCGCCGGAGACTGCGGGGCCAGGAGGAGGGATCAGGGAAACAGCTGTCCGGATCTGAGCCCAGGATGAGGACACCTGTCATGCTGGAGGACAGGGCTCATAGGATGGCCTCCCACTCCTGCTGTGTGACCTTGGGCAAATGCCTGCCTCTCTCTGGGCTTCAGTTTACCCTTCCTTGGAAGGACATTGGCTTACATCATCTCTGGGGCCATGCCGAACTCTGATACGGTGTTAGATCCCTTAGGAGAAGGAGTCCCAAGCCAGCCCTTAGCACTCAGAATCCCACCCACTCCTTGCCTCTGAGAGCTGGGGCAAGGGCAGAGGCTGCACTCCTTCCCACCCCACCCTCACCAGCCCTGCTCTGCCTCCTCCCTCATTCTTTGACCTTTCTCTCCACCCTCATCTGGGGAACACGGCAAAGTTGAGAGGTACAAGGACCTACCAGGGACAGCACACTACAGTTTATAGAACTC
This sequence comes from Mustela erminea, assembly GCF_009829155.1. Lineage (NCBI taxonomy): Eukaryota > Metazoa > Chordata > Mammalia > Carnivora > Mustelidae > Mustela > Mustela erminea. Next base: position 30,310,875 of record NC_045618.1, read on the forward strand.
ATTCCCATCCAAGATCTCCCTGGAACTTCATGATGCCCCTGAGAAATAAAGTTTAAGTTCACCCCTAAGGCTCCCTGTCAGCTTGATCCTGAACAGGCCTGATGCATAAGCATTTCATCTTCTGTGTACCCCACACCTACTTCCACCCCAGACAGACCCTCACTCTCCAACCTCCGCAGAGGGATGTTGCCCATTTGCTTACTAAGCATCTATAATGTGTCCCATCCTATGCTAGATCCTGGGGACACACAGATGATTTAGACACAGTCCTGCCCTTAAAAACATGAAAGAACAGGAGATAAGATGGACTTTGGGGGATGGAGGAAGTCCAGGAAAGCTTCTGGAGAAGGTGGCATTGAAGCCAGGTATTGAAGGATGAGCAGGAGTTGGTCAGGCAGAAAGGAACCGAAAGGGCATCCCATGCCAAGAGAAGAGCATCTGCGAAGACATGGTAGTGGAAAATAGGGAAGGATGGGTGTATTTGAGGAAAGAGAAGCTATAAGAGCCTTGAATTGATGTGTTTCAACTTTGTTCTTGGGCAGCAACAGAGCTGCCGCTTAGCAAATCCAGGCAGAAGTCCTCCCCATCTCTCCGCCGTCACAGAGGCATGGCTAAGGTCTTCCAGAATCCAGAAGCTTTTGAAAGGAGACTCCTCTCCTCTCCTAGCAAACCCAGTCCCAATCTCTGCTCCTAGTTCCTGCTGCCAGATGCAGCACAGCCTCCCCCTGCTGACGGGAGCTGGAAATAGGAGAAATCCAGGCTTTGCTCTGGCTGTGATGTGAGTCCAGAGAGAGCCGAACTTTGGCGCCCCCACCCCATCAAGGTGCCCTGCAGAGTCCACACTGTGGTGATACCCGGTGCCACTTCCAGCCTCAGTGTCCTCCTCTGTACAATGGGAGTAAAAATACTCAGCCCCCAAGGAGGCTGGTGAAGAATTCGTAAAGAATAATGCACACAGGGTCCCCTGGGTGGTTCAGTGGGTTAAAGCCTCTGTCTTCGGCTCAGGTCATGATCCCAGGGTCCTTGGTCATGGTCTCAGAGTCCTGAGATCGAGCCCTGCATCGGGCTCTCTGCTCTGCAGGAAACCTGCTTCCTCCTCTCTCTCTCTCTCTGCCTGCCTCTCTGTCTACTTGTGGTCTCTGTCTCTCAAATAAATAAGTAAAAAAATCTTAAAAAAAAAAACGAAAACAAAGAATAATGCACATAGGGGCACCTGAATGGCACAGTCCATTGAGCAGTCTGCTCTTGGTTTTGGCTCAGGTCGTGATCTCAGGGGCCATGAGATCGAGCCCTGCATCAGACTCCCTGCTCAGTGAGTTGTCTGTTTAAGACTCTCTCTCCCTCTTCCCCTCCTCCCTGCTCCTACACCCTATCTTTCTAAAATAAATAAATAAATCTTAGAAAGAAAAAAAAAGAGGGGCTCCTGGGTGTCTCAGTTAGTTAACCATCTGACTCTTGGCTTTGGCTCAGGTCATGCTCTCAGGATTGTGGAACTGAGTCTCACATCAGGCTCTGTGCTCAGTGCAGAGTCTGCTTGAGATTCTCTCTCTTCCTCCTGCTCTCTCTCTCTCTCAAATAAACAAACACAATATTAAAAGAAAAAAAAAGAGGGAGAAGAATGCACATGAATGACCCAACACAGTAGGTGTTCAGCACATGTCATTTTCTTTCCCCACACCTGAGCTTGGCTTTATGGCCTATCCCAAAGGCCCCTACCGTCTTCCTATTCCCTCCTTTCCTGACCATTTCTCCTCTGCCTTTGTAACAGACTTCCTGGGGGCCTCAGGGGAGATGAGCTCACGGCTGTTGCCTGCTGTGGCTCAACACACCTCCTGAGGAGTCTTCCCAGGGCCTCTAGGTGGACCCCAGGGAAGCCAAACAGAGACAAACAGCCTTTCCCCGGAGTGCCTGACATCCAAGCAGAGCAACAGTTCCAGTCCATTTCTCCCACTTTACTGTTGTGGGAGCCATGCAGCCTTTGTGTCTATGCTTGGGAATTTATGCCCCCAACTTTGCTGTGCAACCTCAGATAAGTAGCACACCGTCTCTGAGCCCCAACTTCCTCGCTAAGTTGCCCAAAGGGGCCATAAACGTAACTCACTTATTTTCCTTCCGCAGCTCCAGGCCTCAGCCTTCTATCCAAGAGTTCCACACAGAGGCAGGCAGGTACAGAGGTCTCTTTGGGAACCCCTTGTATCCAGCCCCTGTGCTGGTGGCCGGGAGCTATTGTCACCTCTGGCTCCCAGCAGGCTTTACAGAGAGACGAGGCATGAGTAATGAACAGACCCACTTAGAGGAATCACTCCCCACTGCCAGACAGCAGCATCTGGAGCCTGGGGGCCAAAGGCTGGGGGTGGGCCAGTGTGGGCAGCTCCAGGAAGGAACTCCTTCCCCAGAAGTTGGGGATTGACTGCTTCCTGGCACGAGGGCTGGGTCAGTGCCCCTACAGATGCCCACCCAGGGCTCCTCTGCTATTTTTAGCTCTCTGCGTAGGCCAGTGGGGGAGACTCTGGCAGAGTCCCAGACCCCATCACCAAGGCAGGTCCAGCCTGGAACCAAGAGACCTATATGGGGTCCCAGGAGGCAGTGGGCATTTCCCGCCTGCCTTCTTAGCCAACCCCGGGCATCCTGGGTCAGGCTGAAAAATAAATAGGGTCACCCAAGATTCAGAGAACGGCCCCACCCAGCCAGGCTATCTCAATGCATCTCACATCCCAGCTCCCCACCTCCAGTCTTTCCCGAGATGCCTACTACTGGACTGGCACAATCCGTCTAGCTCTCAAGTCCTTCCACCCCTGAGCAGCCTTCCTCAACTACCCCCTGCCCGCTCCAATCTCTGGCCTCCTCCTTATTCTTAACCGACTATGTGGCAGGAATCTTCATTTACTGGCTCACCCTCGCACCGATCCTGGTGTTGTTATTCCCTTTTCAGAGAAGGAGGAAACCAAGGTTTGGTGTGAAGTTTCAGGATTTTAACTGAGAGCTGTTGTTTTTCATTCTTTCCACAAACATGGTTTTTGTTTTTGTTTTTTAATTTTTTTTAAGATTTTATTTATTTATTTATTTATTTATTTATTTAAGAGGAAGAGAGCTTAAGCAGGGGAAAGGGCACAGGGAGAGGGAGGAACAGACTCCCCGCTGAGCAGGGAACTCGACTCAGGGCTTGATCTCAAAATCCTGGGATCATGACCTGAGCTGAAGGCAGACAGTTAGCCAACAGAGCCACCCAGGTGCCCCTCTTTCCACAAACATTTATCAAGGGCTTACTCCCCACCCGGCGCTGTGCCAAATGTGGAGAATACATATCAGAGAACTTAGAGTCTAGGGGAAGAAAAAGGATTCAAGCCACTGTGCAAAGAGTGGTGGAATTATACCTCGGACAGGGCTATGAAGAATTATGGGGCTGGTAAGTGGAGGCCCAGGCTGGTCTTGGGAATCAGGAAAAGATAGGATGTGACATTCGACCTAGCCCCAAGAGGTTGGGTAGACATTAATTTGTAGGAGTGGGGCTACAGAGAGAGGGAACAGCACATGCAAAAGCCCTGCAGTGAGAGGAAGGAAACCAAGCCCATGTTGTCAGAGCATGAGAAGAGACAACTGATGATGGGGCTGCAGGGGGGATGGGGCCGGGACCACGGGTTCCAGAAGGCCCTGTCAGAAGCTGAGAGTTTAGCCTCGTGGCTCGGCAGGGGGAGCTAAACTTGAAATAGTGCATTTGGGAAGGGCTGGGGAAGGTAAGCTCAGGAATGGAGGAGGGATGAGAAGGCAATAGGCCAGCAGCGAGCTCCAAGCTGAATTGGATCCTACGGCCTTTGGTTTTCCCAAGGGTATAATTCTTCACTCCTCGTGTGTCCCTAGGTAGGAGGGAGGATAAAGGAAGCTGGCAGCTCGAGCTACACTACCAGGGGCACTGACCCCTTGTCAAGCATTCTCCTGGGAACCTGAGATCATCACCAGTGGGGGACACAGACACATGCAGCAGGAGGGGTGGATGTTGGGGTCTTGTTCCTAAGAGATGGGATTGGAGTTGCAGTTTGGGAGGCCAGTGGGGTAGGAGGCATTTGGGGACCTGGGAGGTCTCAATGCTATGGCAGGGGGTCGGGGGGAGACCGACCTGCCATTCAGCTCCCACTCACAGAAAGCGTGCTCTGTGCCAGGCCATGGGGCCCTGCCCTCAGGAGACTCACAGGCTCTGGGCAGACAGGCACTTGCACAGCCCTTTCCACAGAGTAAGGCCAGGGTTCCAAGTTCTGGAGAGGGCACGGGTTGGTGTGGGGGGCTGGAGGCCAGCAGCGTCAAAGAGCTGAGAGTCAGGAGTCCCTAGAGCCTGGTTCTGAGCCTCAGAGGGGAGCAGGGAGTCCACAGCCCTCACTGGGCCGACATGGGCCTGATCTGGCTCTCCTAAAATGGCCACAGAAAGGCAGCCCTTGAAGGAGCCTAGGCATTAACAGGGGTGTAGAGGGTGGGGGGCTAGGGAAGGAGGAATGTGCGGGTGGGGTGGAAGGACACAACTGGGTCTGGGTCACTTCTGATGCCTTGGCACCCACCGCACCCACCAGCCCAGGCCTGGCCACTGCGGGGCTCCAGGGAGCATGTGCTGGCCACGTGAATGGTGCTCGAATGCAGAGAGGGGGCAGGAGGGAGGACTGCAGAAAAATTAGAAAGCACCCACACTGTCGAGGAGTGTGTGCTGCTGGGAGGAGGCAGGACAGGGGATTCAGGCCTGGTCACCAAGTCCTTGATGCCATGGGAGGATGATTGGACTTTGAAGGGTTTTAAGGGGAGGCAGACAATCAGATCAGAATTTGTGGATACTCCCTCCGGCTCCTTTGAGGAGGATGGAATGGAGGAGGTGAAACTGAAGGACTAGAGCCTAGAGAGGAGGCTATGGGGGTCACCCAGGTGAGAAGATGCCGGTGGGGTGGAGCAGTCCAAGGGTAGATACTTAGGAATTCAAGAGACACTCACCCCCTGGTGAGTGTCTGGGGGGAAGGCAAAGAAAGGAGGGGGTCCCCAAGGTCTTTTCCACAAAACCACTGCAGTTGAACTATAAGCTGACTCCTGCCCAGTTCACAGCCCTGTTCCAGGGAACCCTCACACCAGCCTCTCTCGACTGTCTGCAGAGTGCGAGGAGCCCCACGGTGCCCTTCCCAGACCCCTGCAGGCTGAGACTCGCCCCCCTGCTGCTGGGGGTAATAAGTGAGTGACTTGCCCACAGTTGCCCAGTGGTAAGTGGTAGGTCAAAGCCCGGCTGGGGAGGTCTGGGCCCCTGGCCAGCTAAAGATTGGAGAAGAGTCCGTCCCCAGGGACGACCAGTCCAGACCATACGCCAGTGCAAGAACCCAGAGGGAGTTATTCCATCTGTCTCTCTCTCCCCATTCCACAGATGGGGAAACTGAGATCAGAGAAGGGACCAGACACCCAGACTCAAAATGTCAGTTGGTGATGGCCCCATGAGTATTCCCTGGGGTTCTGCTTCCCAGCCCATCATGAGCGTTTCTGGACCAGAGTGATGCTATCTTCCTGCCTGCCCCCCTTTCCAAGCCCATCACCAGGTCTCAGGCTGGGGGACCCAATTGTGTTGACCCCTACTTGACTTCCCAAGGTGGGAACGAGGTGCCTGCAGCTCCAAGGCCCATGGCAGACACCACTGCGAGCGCCTGAGCTGCCCAGTCCCGGCCTGGAATTGGGCTCAACTCGACCAGGCGGCCAGGCAGGCATCTGACTGGCACAGCAGAGCAAACAGACGGGAAGGAAATCAATTTGAGTGTTTGATTAATTTTAATTTTTAATTTGCACGGAGAGTAACGCACCCCATTTGACACTGCCTACTCACTGCGAGCTGCTGGCACTGACCGTGGCCGCCGCCACTGCAGCTTACTGGGCCCAGCGGCTCCCTGCCCTTCTGCTGGGCAAGCCAACCCTTCAAATGGCAGGCCTGCCTTCTGTGAAGCCAGGGGGATAGGACCCCTCCGGGGACCTGCACCCCTTCTGCCTAGGAGAGAAAGGTCTGGTAAGGGCCCTCCATGCAAAATGGGCAGGACCAAAGATGTGCTCCCTCCTAGGGAGATGGGCAACGTCTCTTCCAAAGTCAAGGCACTAATGGACTTTCAGGTGTGGTGATGGGCCGATATGGGGGCCAACGGGGATTCTCTGTGTAACTCAGCTGGGAGATGGTAAGTAGTCACCCAGGCCACCTGGGTGCAACCCTATACCTAGAGGCAGATCTGTCTTAAAACTGGTATAGTCCTAGCTCTTATGTTCTGTGACTTCAAGGGTCAGAGCTCTGTTGTCTCTTCATTTATCTGGTATTTGACCACACACACATGGGTTGGGGAAAACTGGTCTTAATTGAGAGAGACTAAGTCCATCGCATTGTCTAGCTCCTGGCCCTTCCCTCTCCCCAGACCTGGCCTCATGCCATGAGAGCGCTATCCTATGGGATTGATTGAAAACAAAGACCATGGAGAAAGGCACACCTTGTTGGAATCTTGGCTCTGTCACAAGTTGTATGACTTTGGGCAAGTCACATCATCTTGCTAAACATGGCCTTCAAGGACCCTTCTGACTACGCTTCTGTCTTGTTCCCCTTCAGACCTCACCCTCTCTTGGTATTCAGTGACCTCCTCCAGGAAGCCGTCCCTGATTAAGCCTTCTTTTCTCCCCACCACTACTATTCCCGGATGCTGGGCCTGCCCTGAACATGAACCCTCTCTGGCCCCTTCTCGACCTTCAGTGGCTTGACTATACACTGCATACTCTGCCTCAAGCTGCATGAGAATGTGGCCCTTGATAGGAATAACCCTGGTTCAAATCCAAGCTCACCTCCACGCTGGCTGCTTAAGCCGATCCCTTAAACACCTTAAGTCAAACAGATCCAAAACTGAACTCGTGATTCTTCCCCAAAGCCACTATTGTCTCTTTTTCTTCCCTATCTTAATAAACAACACCCCAGTCAACCAATTGCTCAAGCCAGAGAGCTAGGAACCACTGAGACCCCTCCCTCTGCTTCATTCCCCACATCTTATTCTACCCCAAGTCCTCTGTCCCCACCTTCTATTACATATCCTCTGATAGGGCAGGCAAGGTAGGGAGAGGGATTCTCCGCTACATGACTGGGCTGTAGAGCCTTCAGAGAATGCCCAGTCCTACCTTCCCATTTTACAGAGGAGGACACTGAAGCCCAAAGAAGGACAAAGACTTGCTCTAACCCTGATGGTGGGTTGCCCATAGCAGAGCCACACTGAGAAGCTGGGTCTCCTCTGTGGCCAGGTGGGAATCTCAGAGAAGTCATAGTCAAGGCCAGGGCCTGTGATAGTGACAGTAGGGAACCTGAAACTCTTGAGATCCTAGCCCAATTCCCCCACCCCAGTCCCAGAGAGGCAGCAGGGAAAGAGTAAGGGGCTTGGACCGTGTTCAAATTCCCAGGCAGAATGAATAATCCACAAATGAGAGCTCGTGATCATCAGACATCACTTTATGATGACTCCACAGCCAGGCCCCTGGAAGTCCTGATTGGATGAGACCCCAAGAGCAAAAGGGAAGGAGCTTTAGCCATGATTGGAGTCAATGATCATTTTCTGTGTCCCCCTCCTCACCCAACTCATAGAGCCTGAAATTCCACCATTGTGCCTGGCTCAGCTACAAATTAAAGCATTTCTGATGCTCAGAAGGGCTGGTATGAGGGTGGGAGAGAGAGCATGAAGGAGGTCATCTCAATTAGGGGTTCTGGAGAGGAAATTAGGATGGACAGGGCTTTTATTGAGCACCTTCTGCATGCTGGGCACTGTGTGAAGTACTTTATAAACTTCTTCCCAGCAGCTTCAAGGCCCCTCCATGTGACCCAAGCATCACTGAAACCCTCCAGGGCTCAGTTTCCTCTCCCGTAAAATAAAATTAGTAATAATAGCTACCTCTAGAACCTGTTGGGTGGTTAAATAAGAAAAGGTGTGTAAAGTGCTTCCTACATTGCTAACCATAAAGTAGATGCTAATTAGAAGCTAATTATAAATGAGACAACTCACATGCCAAGACCTAGAACCCATCCAGTTCGCACTTGTCAAATCTGTGAACAGGATCAGTGTTTCACCACTTGCTACTGGAATGGGACAGAGCTGGAGGTGGAGAGTGGTATCTTCCCAGGGCTATGGGACAAGGAGTCACCTAGAAATCCAGGGCATTTCCACTAAGGCAAAGCCTAGAGAAGGGGTGAGCCTACAAGGAATGGGCCACCAGGGACCAGCACCCTCTCTAATCCTTTAAAAGCCTCTCTCTGAGGTTTGGGCCTCAATGGGCTGACTGCAGAAATCCCCATGTCCTCTGAGTGGAGCAAGACAGGAAGTCAAGGAGAAGGAGTGAGAATCTCATCCCCTGGGAGAGAGAGGGGAGTGGCAGAAACTCAAAATGAAACAAAGACACTGGGAAGACAGCCATGTGACAGCCACGACCACGCAGCCCTCACAGCACCTGTGCTTGGCCTCTATTTCCATGCTTTTATTTCATCCCCTGCACAACCATGCCAAGGGGTCATCATAGCCAGACACAGAAGAGTCTATCACAGGCCAATAATGACTTACCCAGGATCATTGCCTATAAGCCCCAGAGCCAAGATTTGAGCCTGCATCTTGCTGGCTCCTCAAGATCATTCTTGGAACCACCATGAAGAAGGAGCAGGGAGGGAGCACCCCTCAGGGGTCCCAAATCCATGCTTCTTCAGACATGCCAACAGCTTACAAGTCCAGAAAGCAATTGCCTCTTCCAAGTCTGACCCTACAAGCAAGACTGGGGTGCCTGAGTGGCTCAGTCGGCTAAGCATCTGCCTTTGGCATAGGTAATGATCCCGGAATCCTGAGATCAAGCCCCGTTCAGACTCCCTGCTCAGAGGGGAGCCTGCTTCTCCATCTCCCTCTGCCCCTCTGCCCACACTTGTGTGTGCACGTGCTCCCTCTCATAATAAATAAGATCTTTAAAAAAAAAAAAAAAAAAGAACCTGGTCATGCATCAGAGCTGGGGCAGAAATGCTTGGATTTAAAAATAGTAACATTTTACTGCACTAACCACATGCCAAGCATTGCTTTCAATGCTGTATATGTCACGTTTAATTCTCACAGCACCGTATGATGTAGGTGTTTTGTCATACCCATTTCACAGAGAAGGAAACTGAAGAATAGAGAAGTTAAGTAATGCACCCAAATTCACACAGCCCCAGAGAGGCAGAGCTGAGATTCACTTTCAAACAGTGAGTCTGCAGAAGTCATGACTGTAACCATTCACCCCACTGCCCATCCAAAAAACCAACTACTGCCCCCTAAGCCCAGAGCTACCCAGGGTGGTGTTGGGAGTAGGATTTAACTCACAATACTTCTATTTGCACACACTTTTCAGAGTACAGAAAGTGACACCTATGTCTTTGCAGACTCAGCACAGAGAAGCAAGCTGGAGTGCCCCTAATTTTGCTTCTGTTGCAGAGGACGCAGTCCCTGGCAGTTAGGTCACATGGAAACATGAGGCTACTGACCTATTAAATGACTTGGGTATGTCATGCCCCCAGGTCCCATGCATATGATGACTTCCCAGGATGAACCTGAGCAGTGCCTTATTCCACCCATCTTCATAGTTTGGAGTACTATCCAGGGTCCTGAAATACTTCTCCTGCCTATAGGCAGAACTTCTGTAGACCCCAAAGCTGACTTAGTTCTCTGAACACGTTCTTTAAAACCAGACAGGTAAGTCAACATTTTAGACATGGCCTATTACCATAAGCACACACAGGGAACTATTTCTTAGATTCACTGCCCTCACACCAAGGAGAATCCTTTGGTGAAGTTCATGAATTAATGCACCTCTCCCTCTCACCTGTCTGTGGCTCTGTTCCTATCTGAATTTACATGTAAAGGCTGTGCCTCACTAAGGTGGGCTGGTCTATAGCCCTGAAATAGGGTGCTTGTGGCAGGAGGTATACAGGCCAGGTGCTCAGTAAATGCCATCAGTTGCTATTACCACTACCATTTTCATCATCTTCCCCAGGCAGCCCCCATCCTGTGGGACACAGATGTGAAAGCACACCCAGAGAGAAAGCAGTGGTTTCCATTGCTGTGCTTGAAAGACAGCCAGATGGCAGCATTAAGGAGAAGGAAGAGAGAGGCCCTCTTTTCAAAGGATCCTCAGATCCTCTCTCTCCTAAAGTGCCCCCATTGGAGGACCTGGAATATCCCTGCCCTACCTTGCTTTAGGTTAAAAACTGGGTAAAATGTCTTTCTCAGAATTCACACCCACCATTCACAAGTCTTGATGGGGCAACCGCATGAGTTAACTCCAAGACCAATTGATTATGGGGGTAGCTGTTCCCTCTATACCCTGCTTCTCCAGGGCCCCCAGACTCTACATTTCAGTTGAAAACTAGGCAGCCAACAATCTAGTGACTGAAGAAGGCAGGGACCATTCCCATTCAAGGAAGGGGCCCAACTCATGGGGGAAAGGCTGTGTCCACACTAGAAGGGTGGAGGATGGGGAAAGGAAGGAGCTACACCTAACTTTGCTTCCTCCTCCCATATTATTCCAGTCACCAAGCCTGGAAAGGGCAAGGTCCCAAGGCAGAGGCTCCTTATTCTTATCAGCACATCCAGCCCCAGCCAGCCACAGGACACCGTTACTCAGTCTCCATTGCAGAGCAACTGTGTAGGCTGCACTGCTAGGCCTGGGAACCCTCAACTCCTCCTTTCAGCAAATACTTATTACGTCCCTATGGTATGCCTGACCTGTGTCAGGAAATTCTCTTACACTTGATCGCATTTGATCCTATGACAGCGCATGGAAGTAATTATTTTATATGTGAGGAAACTGAGCCCAGAGAGGTTAAGTTATTTCCCCAAGATCACACAGCTGAGGGGTGGGTTATGAACTCCATCTTCCAGCCTGAGGAGAGAGGCTCTCCTAGCGCTGCCCCAAATGGTTGATTCCACAAAGCTGGCCACAGCATAAACATTTGCCTGAGTACAAGGGAGCCTCACTGAGGGATTAAGGAGAAAAGAAATGTCTCGCTTGCTTACACCTGCTCTGGAAGAACCTGCCAGCTGGCTCCATGGGTCTGGGAAGGATATGCCATGTGGGCAATGGTAAAGGCAACAGAGGAGAAAAAGTGGTCACATTCAAGGGTCAACTCCTTCCTTGCTTCCTACCTGGCAGGAAGTCAGGCTCCCAGATCACAGCTGGAGCTGAAGGGTGGGGAACAGCGGGGGTGTGCACTGAGGGGTCCAGGAGGCAGCTGCGCCCTCCTCCCCCACTTGAATACAGTCCACTCACTTGTCTGGGTCACTGGGAAGACCCCACTTCTTCCGAAATGTCAACCTTTTCTGAAAGGACCAGGGGTCAGTTCACCCAGGGGTCAGGTAACCAGAAATGGCCCTGTTCGTTTTTCAAAAGAAGCCAAAAGCCAATGTTTCCTCAGAAACTGTCTATTTTTAAAATATTGGTCACTAGTTCAATTTTTTCAAAGTACTCCTTGGGCCAAACGTTCACCACCTCCTTAGACACTCCCATTGGCCAAGGCCCCAGTGGATACCAGCTCAGTGTTGGACCAGCAGCTCACAGGTCCTGGAGACCCTGCCATGTTCCCTCATCTGAGCCTCAGGGTTTGGAAGTCTGGTTTTATAGATGTAGAGGCTGAAGGTCAGAGAGGACAGAGTCCTTGGTGAGGCCAGGTCCTGGACCCAGGCCAGGCTGCCTCCTCCTTGCCCCAGGTCAGTAAACTGACTCCTCAATATAGCCCAGGAACACAGACAGGTCCTTTGATGAGAAGAAACCTGGGCTCTACCTAGAAGGGCCCAGCCTGAGCACAGAGGAGGACACCAGGCTGCTCAAGAGAACAGGCCCGAGGGCCTGGGCCAGAGCGGGTCACTGGTTTTATTCATCCCTCTATCCTCTCTGGGCCCTTGTGAGTGACATTCCGTGTGGCAGCAGATGCACAGGGCCCCGAAGAAGTAAAACTGGGTAGCACGTAGGCTGCCAGCAGCCCTGGCAGTGGGAACATATGACGGATTGAGTGGATTTTCTCCATTTGGAGGTGATGCTGGCTCCACTGTGTGCTAGACTCGTCAATATTTTGTCGCTGCGCTGGATATTGTGGGGACTGGGTGGGGACAGGGCTCAGGCTCCTGAGCCTGCAGGGAGCTAGAGCCCAGGACCCAGGATCTCAGGCTTCTCATGGGAAGATGGTAGGGAGGTAAGAAAATCCACAAGTCCAATAAAGGAGACACCAAGCAGTATCCTTTCTTGGCATTTAACACACATAGACATGTGTGCTCAAGGCGTATGCGTGGAAGCACCAACACATGCATGCATGTTGTGTATACAGACAGATAGCCAAGCATACATTCTCATACACATCCCCAAGCCTTCACTCACACGGTGCTCCCCACCTTGGACACCCTCCTCTTCTCTCTGAAGTCCCCATGTCATTTTGGGGAGTCCTCTCCTTTCTCAGCCCCTGGAGCCAGAGAGGAGCATCTGGACCATTACTCAGGCCTGGGGATAAAATACAGATTCCCAGCACTGGGCGTGAGCCCTGAACATGTGTAAGAGAGAAGAAAGGGGTTCTAGATCAGGGAGGATCCCAGGGACCAGGACAGTGCCAGGACTGGCAGAGGGGAAGGAAGGTGTCCCAATACTCCCAGGATGAGAGTGCTGAGGCTGCCAGCAGACGACTGAGGAGGGCACCCATTCCGGAGAAAAGGAGGGCAACGCTGGGTCTGAAAACCCCTCCTTCGGCGCCCCCTCATGGAAGTTCTCCAGGACGGCCCCGGGCAGCGTGCTTTCTCCTCCTGAGTTCCAGCAGCCCTGATGGTGGGCAGAACCCACTGGACACTGCGCCCAGGAAAGCTTAAATCCATCTTCCCGCAGCACCCAACCTCCTGGATCGGCTCCAGACCAAGAATTGGGCTTTTAAAACCCAAGCCCTTCCGTTGTGGGGAGGTAGCCTTCTGCTCCTAGCAACGGAGAAACCAGATCAAGTGTGATTGGTCAGTTCCAGCTCAGAGGAGGGAAGGCATGAGCTGATTGGCTGGCGATGTTAATAAAAAGGAGAACCAGCGCCCCCAAGGTAGCAAGTCCCAGCAAAGGAAGTTGGTGTGGCATGGCTGAGCTCCATTCCTGAAGCTCAGAACTCCACCTCCCGCCCAGGCAGGCCAGAGAGGACCTCTCCCAGTGGAAGTGTCCAGTTTCAGCCATCCCAAATTTCCCAAGCAGAGGAGCCAGACTCAGTCTGCTTAGGAAGGCAGAATTAGTAGCAATAAAGCAAATGTTTTGGCACCCAGATAGTTAAGCCTGGATCAACCAGGACAAACCTAAAAGTATTCCCTAGGGCGCCTGGGTGGCTCAGTGGGTTAAGCCGCTGCCTTCGGCTCAGGTCATGATCTCAGGGTCCTGGGATCGAGTCCCGCGTCGGGCTCTCTGTTCAGCAGGGAGTCTGCTTCCTCCTCTCTCTCTCTCTCTCTCTCTGCCTGCCTCTCTGCCTACTTGTGATCTCCCTCTGTCAAATAAATAAATAAATAATCTTTAAAAAAAAAAAAAAGTATTCCCTAGAGGGTCCCAGCTCCTGTATACACCAACAAAATACTGGAAGGATGCCGGAGAGCTTCCAGGCTGGACGGACTTGAGGATAGAGTAGCCCAGTTCCCATTACACAGATGAGGAAACTGAGGCCCAGAGGCAGCAAGGAAGGGGAGGGCGGGCGGGATTTGTCCGTGGTCATGCAGATTCTTACAAGCAGAGCTGGTACTGGGACCCTGTTCTCTTGACACCCGGTCTGCCTCACACTCTTCCCTCTGCTGCAGACAGGCCTGCAGATCCTTCCTGAAGCCCAGCTGTTAGGCACCAGTGTGCCTTTGTGTGTGCACCTGGAATGCTTTCCTTCCATCCCTGCCAGGCAAACTCCCATCCATCCTCAGTTCTCAACTAGGGATCACCCTGTCTAGGAAACCTTCTCCATCTTGTGCACCTGTGGCTTCCTGCATGCCATCTCTTGGAGTTCTGGCAGCACTGGAGCCTCGCTGTTCACGTGTCTGTCCCCCCACAAGAATGTGGCCCCTCAAAGGCAGGGTCCATCTACTCCATCCTCACATCTTCACCACTCAGGCAGGGCCCAGGGCACAGCTGGAGGCTGAGAAGGAAACATCTCTTCAAAAAGAAACGAAAGACTTCAATAATTTAATCTCAAGAGCTTGCCTCCAACATGATTTCTATTTTCCATGTGTTCAGCCCTATGCTTGATAGGGGAGAAGAGGAGAGCAGAGGCCTAGGCCCTGCCCTTAAGAGCTGCCAGGCTGCAGCTGGGGCAGAAGATGTGTTAAGTCAGGAGTTCAGGCATAGTGTGCTCAGGGTTATTACTTAGAGGTCCTGATGTGGGTAGGTGCAATAGCCCCAGGCAGGGCGCCATGCAGCAGGCAGACCCAGGCAGGGGATTGTCTGCTTCCCAGGTCTTCCCAGGAGTTATGGAGCTATGAGACTGCTACCCTACAGCTCTCAAGGGCTATCTGCACACCTTTAGAGGGCATTATTCATGTTGTTTCCTGTGTCAGAAGTGCCTCTCTCGACCCCAACTTCACAGTCTGCAGTGGGAATGGCTTCCCCTGGAGCTGGGTAATGTGATGGCCCTGGATTCTCAGGGCAGCCAAGTTGATGGTGGACATCGGCAGGAGTCCTTCATCTCACCTTTACAGGGTCCCTAGCGGTGGTCCTGGCTGGCGCTGACTAAAGACAGCCAGCTCCAATGCCCCTGCACAGAATGGGACACTGCATCTCTGAGCCTCTCCCCTCTGCCCCTGCTCTCCCCTCGGCAGCTAGCTGGCAGCTGCCCAGAGAGGATCATGGATGGCATGTGTGCCGCACCCTGAAGGCAGCCAGGCCGTTGTTAACCATAAGACACTCATTTACTGTGGCTGATATTGCCATTTTCCAGGACTAGGCAAAGAGGTGGCCAGAGTAACAAAGATGGGTGCGTGAGGACCTCCCCATGTGATGTGGCATTGTTCAAGAACTACCCTCTGCATGCCAGACACCATGTAGCATTTCTAATTCTCACAAAAGTCTTGGGAAAGAAGTACAATGACTCCCATTTTGCATATGAGGAAACTGAGGCTCAAAGAGGCTCAAGACTTGGGTCCTGCCTGACATCAGAGCTTTCCACTGGCCCCTACTAGCCCAGCCCCCAATAACCCTCCTTCCCTGGGGGCTGTCAAGGTGGCAGCAACTCATATCTGCAGTAGCTTTGGCTGAGTCGGTGTGACAAGAGGGCTGCACATAAGGGTCCCCTCCCTGAGGCTGTGAACTGTCCTTTCCACAGCAGACAAGAGCTGTCACCTGGTGCTGTGTGGACACCAATGTAGTTACACATGCACGTGACCCTGTGTTCGTATGCTTTGGGAAACAGCCGTGCGCCGTGGTCTCAAACAGGTTGGCCTCAAATCTCAGTCATTTACACATGAGCTAAGAGCATGGACCCTGGGGAGTCACGTCTCAGCTCTGCTACTCACTGTCATGTGACCTTGGGTGAGCTACTTAACGTCTTTGTGCCTCTAAGTCTTCATCTGTACAATGGGATAATAATGGCACTTGCTCAGAGGTAACCGAGTTTATCTATGGCACCGCATGCATTATAAGGGCCATATGAGTATTAGCTAGTATTTTTTCAGCAAAAACTTACTGAGCACCTACCATGTGCCAAGAAGCTTCTTAGGTGCTCCAACTGCAATACTAATAAAGAAAGGCACAAGTCCTTCAGGGGAGTCAGTCTATCAAGGCTCCTCATGACTGCCTCTTTGCACAAAGATGTACTGACGAGGCGGGGGTGGGGGCGCTGCTGGGTGGCTCAGTCGGCTGGACGTCTGACTCTTAATGTTGGCCGGGGTCATAATCTCAGGGTCAGGGAACCAAGCCCAGTGTCCCCGCCCCAGGCTGTGCACTCAGTGGGGAGTCTGGTTGAGATTCTCTCCCTTGTTCTCTGCCCCTCCCACCACTCTCTCCTTCTCTCTCAAATAAATAAATAAATCTTTAAAAACAAAAAGAAGAAACTGTACTGACAGAGGGGACAGATAATGATTGAGACAGAGGATAGAGAGGTGACATGAGAGACCCCACTGTCTATCTCTTGTCCTCTGCCAGCCCGATCATGGGGGACTCCCAGGGCTCTGTTCTTTGCATTCTATCTCCCCACAGTGCGCCTACATGGGCCTACCCACCCTCTTCCACCTCCACACAGATGGTCCCCACATCTCTGCTTCAGCCTGGCGTGCCCCGCTGCGTGAAAACACCTCCACCTGAATGTCCACCATGTCCGGATAACAAAACACTCTCCCCTACCACCTGGTCTACCAGGGCCTGCCACCCCTAGCCACCCGGTCACCCAAGCCAGGAGCCTGGAAGCCTCACTCTCATCACCCCCTCATTCAACCAACCACTAGGTTCTGTCAATGACCATGAGTCCATCCATTCCTCCCACCCCTGATGGGCTCCCCTTCCAGTCCAAGGGTAGTAGGTGCTGTTGGAAATCCACGCAGATCCCTTTTACCAGTCATTTGTCCCCCAGTTGCTGTGAGTGCTGGCTGCTAACAATGCGGCTGCCCACGGTGAAGCGCAGGGGCTGGGGTTAAGCTATCGCCAATGCTGAGAGATCCAGGCACAAAAGCCCACCGCAAGCCTCCTGACAGCGCTGGTGCCATCCAAGTCCAAGCTCGCGGGCTTGGAGCCCCACCCGGACAGCGGCTGAGAGCAGACTTCGATGGATCCCTTGTCCTTGCCTAGCTTCCTCCCCCTCCTACCCTGCCCCCCTCACTCCTCTGTGGATATCATTCATTTAATAAATCTCTGGCACTCAGACCTCCTTTTCTGGCTGCTACTCAAAAATGCCAAGACATCCTCTCCCATGTTGAGCCAGTCAGAGCTACGCATCCCGCCACCCCCTCCGCCTCCGGGGAACAAACCTGGGGGGACAAGTGGGGGGTCGGGCTAGGGCAGGGGACCCTGGAGGCCCCGAGAAGAGAATGCCAAGAATGGGCTCAGGTCCTCCCTACCCACCTTGCCCCCGCTGGCCTGAGGGAACCAGGCCAGGACCCACCCGGCCTCCAGACTCTGTGATTAAGTTTTACGCCAGAAGGAGAATTGGGAACCGGTGCTTTGCCTCCTCCCTTTTTTTCTTTTTTACTTCCCTTTTGCTTTTTTCTTTTTTTTCCAAAGCCTCAGTCCAAGTTAATCAGATAAATTCCTCGCCAGTCACACCAACAATTTTTCTAAGGTTCAGTCTCCCCAGAGCAACTCATAATTACTCCAGACTGAGACATTAAAGCAAAGGGGAAAGAAGCAAGGGAGAAAAAGATGTTTTTAATTAAAAAATTAATTTTTCCAACAGACCCACTGACAGCTGCCCGGCTGTGGTGCCTCACTCCCCCCGAGACAATCCCTCTCCATCCCTTTCTTCCTCATTAAACCTTGAGAAAGGAGCTGGGCCAGGCAAGAGCAGCCCCCTCCCCCCAGCAAAGCTTCCTCTCCCTCCAACCAAAGCCTCCAGCTCTCAGTTCTCTGTCTCCTATAAAGTAAGCAGTTGGATTGCAGGGTCCTCGGTGGGACCAGAAGACACAGAGCACAGGCTTTGGAGTCAGGCAGACACAGGGGCCTGTTCAATCCCTGAGGACATGTGCAACGTGGCCAAACTCCCTGGTGCCTCCCTACTCCAGTGAGGCCCTCAGACCAGCGGAGTCGGCATCACCTGTTAGACCCCAGAACCTTGCCCCCCTCCCCACCAGATCACATGAATCTCAATCTGTGTTTTAATAAGGTCCCTGGTGATTCACATGTACATTACATTTTAAGAAGCCCTGCTTTGGTGGTTGAGCCCCAGCCACCTCCTCTGGAAAATCAGGATAATAACAGCCTCTGCCTCACAGCTTAGTTTGCAAAGATTATGAAGATATACAAAAGAACGGTCTGGCAAACAGTAAAGCAGGAGCCGCAAAAAACACTCACTACTTATTACTCTGAGCTGTTCTGTTGCTTGGTGTCAAATCTCACGCCGTCAGTCAGGATGGTTCTCTAAATCCTTGCTCTGTGGACCCACCACTAACCCCCTCCATGTGTCTGCAGACCCTTAGCAGTGACGGAAAAAATGCTTTAAGAAAAAGAAGAAATAAAGTATAACCCAGGACAGACAGAGGAAACTGGCACAGCAAAGCTGCATGCTGCCTTGGGACTGCATTTGAGATGCCCACAAAGTCACCAAAGGAGAAGGGTCCTGAGCAGAGTATTTAAAAAAAAAAAAAAAAAAAAAAAGGATAAAACTAAAATCTGGAGGGCATCTGGGTAGCTCAGTCGGTTAAGCACCTCCCTTCGGTTCAGGACATGTTTTCAGGGTCTTGGGATCAAGCCCTTGGATGGCTCCCTGAACAGCGGGGAGTCTGCTTTTCCCTCCCACTCTGTTCTGTCTCTCCCAAATAAATAAATAAACCTTTAAAAGATCCAACAAAAAGAATAGAAGGTAAGAGGGATTGAGAGGTTCTAATAAACACCTAACAGGAATTCCAGAAGAGAATCGAGGGGATAGTCTTCTATCTTCTATCTTCTTTCCTAAAAGGAGCGGAGAGAGTAGATTCTCACAGTGAAAGTAAACACCGAGAGTCTGGCCCCTTAAATCCAGTTACCACACACCCGGGCAAGGGCAGCAGAACCGCAGGCTGCTGGAGAGAAGAGACACCTCACTCACCAAAGAAACGACAGCAGGGCAGGCAGACCTCTCCCCAGCAAGAGAAGAGGCCAGAAAACCACGGAGCAAATGTCACAAAGTGCTGAGTGAAAAAACACAGAGGGTACATTTCCAATGGCAACTAAGTAATCCCTCAAGATTAAAATGAAATAAAACCTTTCTCAAACACAGGAAGATAGGAGTGATATCTTAGAGACCTTTACTGAAAGAAGTACTAAGAGATGTACTTCAGCAAAATGTAAAGTAAACCTAAGGGACGAAGGGGATAAAGAAACAAGAATGAGTGCAGAACATTGTTTAAAGGGGGGGGGGGGGGCAGGGGCAGGGGTGCCTGGCTGGTTCAGTCAGTAGAGCCCACGACTCTTGATCTTAGGGTTGTAAATTTGAGCCCACGTTGGGTAGAGAGATTACTTAAAATAAAATCTTTTTAAAAAATGCTTGTATATAACTGAACTATTGGCCACAAGATAATAATAATAGTGACAATAACAACTAAAATTGTGTTTTGCAAAAAAAGTCATAAGATTTAAGACAACAATTTAAAAAATTCTTTACTTGTCCAGAAGGATGATAGAGATACCAAATAACCTTGAACTTTCTCAGAAAAACTTATAAGTAAATACGTATATTAAAATGTAAGCTTAGGGGTGCCTGGTGGGCTCCGTTAGTGGAGTATGGGTGAGACTCTTGATCTCAGGATGGTGGGTCTGAGCCCTATATCAGGTGTAGAGATTATTTAAATATAAAATATTTTATGTGGAGAAAGGGGGACCTTCCTACACTGTTGGTGGGAATGCAACCTGGTGCAGCCGCTCTGGAAAATAGCATGGAGGTTCCTCAAAAATTGAAAATACAGCTGCCCTATGACCCAGCAATTACACTACTGGGTATTTACCCTAAAGAGACAAATGTAGTGATCCGAAGGGGCGTGTGCACCCAAATGTTTATAGCAGCAATTCCACAATAGCCAAACTATTGAAAGAACCTAGATGTCCATCAACAGATGAATGGATAAAGAAGATGTGGTATATATATATACAATGGAATACTATGCAGCCATCAAAAGAAATGAAATCTTTCCATTTGCGACGATGTGGATGGAACTAGAGGGTATTATGCTTAGCAAAATAAGTCAGTCGGAGAAAGACAACTATCATATGATCTCCCTGATATGAGGAAGGGGAGATGCAGTATGGGGGGTTTGGGGGTAGGAAAAGAATAAATGAAACAAGATGGGATCAGGAGGGAGACAAACCATAAGAGACTCTTAATCTCACAAAACAAACTGAGGGTTGCTGGGGGGAGGTGGGTAGGGAGAGGGCGGTGGGGTTATGGACATTGGGGAGGGTATGTGCTATGTTGAGTGCAGTGAAGTGTGTAAACTTGGCAATTCACAGACCTGTACCCCTGGGGCTAATAATACATTATACGTTTATAGAAAAATTTAAAAATTATTTTAAAAATAATAATAAAATCTTAAAAAAAAATAAAACGTAAGAGTAACCACTAAAGATTATAAATACAATTTCATAGCTTATGAGATGCAGCTAAAGCAATATTTAGAAGTAAATGTATAGCCTTAAATAAATTTAGTAAAATAGAGAAAATTTTAAAATACTGCATTGAATTATTTAACTCAAAAGGGGGAAAAAAATGACTGATGCTTGGCAGAGGAGCGGTGGGTGGGAGAAACAGGAGATGGAGATGAAGGAGGCCGTCTGTGTGGACCGGCTGATGTACAGAAGTGTTGAATCCTGAAACTAATAGGACACTGTATGGTAGCTACATGGAATTGAAATTCTTTTGAAGAGGGGAAAATGAACACAAGAATAACCCAAAGAAAGTAGAAGAAAACAATAAAGATCAAAATTATTTATAAAAGAAAATGAAAAGTAACAGAGAGATATGATTTCACAGATCAACAGAGACATGATTTCATGGATCACACCCACATTTTTCCTCTTTACCTGCCATAAAAATTTTCATTCTCACTTTGCCCATTTTCAAAAGTTATAACTTGTTTGGGGAGGTATTTTTCAGGAGGTTTGATGGTGGACTTTAGATTCAGGCCTGAATGGGTTTTTTGACCAGGGGCTGGGGGTAGAACTCTGTGCCAAATACTTTTAGGATTCCCACCTCATTTTTAACCTCTCAACACCCATGAAGTGGGGAGGGTGGAGCTGTCACCTCGGGGCCCCCAGGGTCTGATACTTGTCCACGGTCATGCAGTGGTTAATGGCACAGCTAGACACAGAACCCATGTCCCCATCCCCCACCACCCCAGTCCCTCCTGCCATCTCTCCCGGCCACCTCCAAGTGCATGGGGAACTGCCGAGTCTCTTTCCCTTAAGTCTCCTTCCTGGGGTGGATTCGGACCTATATGTGACCTCATGGGAAATGCCAGTGGTGAGAAAACCCCAGTGCCCCCCAGGGGGATACCTGCACAGTCGAGGGTCCCCACACTTCGCAATGGGGAGCATGATGGATCCTGGAACCAGGAGAGTGACACACTCATCACAGCACTGTCTCGTCTCATTCACCTGGTGTTCTGGTGTGCGCGGGCTCCCCTTGGTAGGCAGTCAGGAGGAAGGGCTGTCTTACAAGACCGGAGACAGCTGGCCACCAGGGTTGGGGCGGGGGGGGGGGGGCATCGTTCTCTGGATCTGCTTACAGTGAAGTCCAGCTGTTCTTTAGTTTCATACTGCCTACTTGGGAAGAAAGGTACATCGTCAACTACTTCTCCCTAGAATGACTTGGCCCAATATTGCAGTAATAAAACCCAAGACAGGTTGCACTCCTTGCTCAGCAGAGAGCCTGCTTCTCCCTCTCCCTCTGCCTGCCATTCCCCCTGCTTGTGCTCTGTCTCTGTCAAGCAAATAAATAAAATCTTTAAAAAAAAATAAAAATAAAAAATGAAACCCTAGACTGGTCAATTCCCTCAGCTGAGAAATGTCCTTCCCCAGAGAACTTCTAGAGCATGGCGAATGTCCAGCCATCTGAGATGGGTGCAGTTAGAGCAGGGGCTGGAGGGAGCATCTGGGTTCTCTGCTGGGGCTGCTCTGCCCCCTCACCCCCGCTTCTCTGGGCAGGCTGCTCCCTATTTGTTTGGTTGGGCTGGCATCTGATGTGCCCACAAGGTCTGACCTAACAATTTGGACTCTAACACAGCCTTGAAGACAGGCACCAGCCCACTGCTTATGCGCTGACCTGGGGCTAGAGACAAGCTTCCCCAGAGGAGAAAGAATGATGCCCTCCTTGTCTGGGGCTCCGGTGGAACAGAGGGAAGACAGGATCAGGTGCAGCAGTGGCTGCTTCAGTCCCGCCCAATCCCTTCGCACCGTGATGATCTTGGAAGAAAATGCAATGCAATCTGCTTTGAAGTCTTCAAAAAATAATAAGTCACAGAGTTGTCAGAGCTGAAAGGAGCCTCAGAGTACAACGGGTCCAACCCTGTTGTTGCTCTGAGAAGGAAACCGAGGCCCCAGGTCACACCATGAGGGTGAAGCAGAACTGAGTCTGTCCTGAGAAACCCATGCAGTGACGGGACCGAACCTCCGCTGCCCAGAGGGGAAGCTTGAGAAGCAGAAACACAACGAAGAGGCGGGGAGAGCAGACACAGGGGCAGGAAACAGCATGAATCTGCCCAGCCCGGTTGTAGCATGATGGATCGCAAGGGGCAGCTGCAGCGGCTGCAGGAACCACAGCTCCCCCGAGCCCCATCACTCAGCGATATGATAATAAAGTGGCCAGGGCTGGAAAAATGCTATGAGACTCCAGAGAGCTCAGGCTCATCCCGCTGGATTACAACCCTGTTATCAACACCCCTGGGGCCAGTTCTGTCTCCTTCAACCCCAGCTCTAGAGATGAAACCTGCCAGGGGTGTCAGAGGGTGGGGGGTGGGGGGCAGCTGGGATGCAGCCTGACCCAGTCCAAGGGCCAGGGAAGAGGGGAGAGGCCATGGATATCTGGGGCAACTTCTCTCACTGAGTCCCCACTCCAGTGTCCACGGAGGCTTCAGCCCCCATGTCCCAAGGAGGGGGACGGGGAGGGAAAGACTGGGAGCAAGGCCTGAGGGTGTTGGAGTGCCCCTGGACACAGTCCTCACGGGCAAAATTTACCTTACCAGGTAACAGGGATTGTATGCCTTCCGCCACTGATACTCAGAAGACAGAAAGGGCCATGGGGTTTCTGAGGGATAGAAAAGCTTCCTGGGGGAGATGAGGCTACATCAGCCCGGAGGGGTTGTAATTCTATCCTAAACCATAGCCACAAATGCCTGCATGCCCCCTGCCCTTCTGCCCCTCTTCCCACACGTGGATCACCAAGCACCCTAACAGCGGGGGCCGTTCCATCATTCTATGGGAGACTCCCCCCGGGCACAACAGCGCTTCCAGGAGAAAGTCAAAATCCCATCACGTCATAATAACATTTGCCATAAACAGAAATGAAATTCTGATATGCGCCACAACATGGGCGAAACGCGAAATGGTTATGCTAAGTGAAATAGGCCAGACACAAAAGGACAAACATTCCACGTACAAGCAGTACCAAGACTAGGCAAATTCACAAAGCCAGAAAGTAGAATGGTGGTTGCCAATGGGCTGGGGGCGGGGGGCAGGGAAGTTACTGCTTTGTGGGTACAGAGCTTCTGTTTGGGAAGATGAATGAGTTTTTCAAATGGATAGTGGTGATGGTTATACGACATTGTGAATGGACTGAATGTGGCTGACCTGTACACTTTAAAATGGTTAAAATGGTCAACTTTGTATTATATATATTTTACTGCAATTAAAAAAAAAAATCCATCACGTGCCGCCATGCCATGCCCCTGCCGACTAGAATTAGGGGACGGAGAACTGGAAGTCTTGCTGGCACAGGTAATGCCACCACAAGCACATAGCTCATTCCCTGGATGAAACTCTGTCCCAGCCACAGCAAACCGTTCTCTGCCTCCTGTAGGCACTCTGTCTGTTCACGCCCCAGTGCATTTGCACATGCCATTCCTTTGGCCTTGAGCTCCAGCTTCCCTTTCTCTCTCTCATAACACTGCCTGGTTCTTCCGATTCCTGGATGTGCCACCCTCTCTGTGAATTCTCCACCACCATGCTCCCTGCAGAGAGATAGGTCCACCCTCCTCCAGGCATCCACGTCTCCCAAGATGGCCATGCTGACATGTGCTGAATTTCTGGGTGAAAAAGACCATGCACCCCCTTGAAGCAGAGCTAGATGGGACAGTCCAAGACATCACAGCAAAGACTCCAGTGTCACTTCCTGTAGGGACTCTTAGTTAAAGCAACAACAAGCCACCTGGCTGATCAGAGGTAGAATTTGTGTTACTTTCCCCAGCATTTTCTATTCAGATGTAAGCCATGGCTCAAACGTAGCTGAGGTATTGCTATAACATTAGGGTCAAGCTTAATATTAACTTCTCAAGTCAATGCAGTGATATTTTGGTCTACCAGCAACTGAGAAAAAAAAAAAAAAGAAGAAGGCAGGAGCTTGGAGAAAATCAAAAGAGCAGCTAAAAGCCAGAGCTGCCCCATCTCTCTAGGGAAATTTTTAAGTGGTTCCAGCTAGAATTTAAAACATGGGTATTAATTTAGGAACTTTCTAACCTATAAAAATGATAATCCACAAATCAAGATCTGGTTCCCTGTTCTAGTCCAGAATTGAGGATGCTGGATTTATATAAATAAGATCACATTCATTAGATAGATAGGTAGATAGATGATAGAGAAACGACAGATGGATAGGTAGATAGATGATAGATAGATAGATAATAGACTCATAGAGACATAGGCATCTATATATGACTAAAAATACTAAGATTTTTTTTTAATCCTTGTATAATCATGATGAGATCTGCACACCTGCATATCTTCCTTATTCATCTACGCAGTACAACATCTACATCCCTATTTCCCCATCTCGACTGTGAGCTCCTTAAAGGCAGTCCCCTTTATTTGTCTCAGCCCAGCAGAGTCTGGCATCTAAACAGGAGTCAATAAATGTCCGCTTGGTAAATTAATGAGTTATCGTCTGTTTCTCCAGCACCCAGCACAGTGAGTGGTTCACAGCGAAAGCTTAACACACATTGGGAAAAAGAAAGGACGTGATCACTGACACGCTGTCCTCAGCTCTAAAATGGCCCCGCCTCCTGGTGCGAGACAAATGCTTGGAAAAGCAGAAGTTGCTGCCCGTAGGCCAGCTGCTGTGTCCTTGCTCATTAGTCAGCCAGCCTGGCCGGGTTGGGGGCCGGATAGCGGGAAGGTGAAGCCACACAGCAGACTTGCCTCAGTTGCTGAGAGGTCCACACTGCCTAGGTTCTGGGGCCTTGAAGGATGAGGCAGGAGCTGCACAGAACTCTCTGTGAGTTCCAAGTAGCCCACAGTCTACAGCGTGGGATGATGAAATCCAAGTGAAGGGGCGCCTGGGTGGCTCAGCGGGTTAAGCCTCTGCCTTCAGCTCAGGTCATGATCTCAGGGTCCTGGATCGAGCCCTGAGTTAGACTCCCTGCTCAGAGGGGAGTCTGCTTCTCCCTCTGCCTCATGGTCTCTCTCTCAAATAAATAAATAAAATCTTAAAAAAAAAAAAAAAAAGATATCCAAGGGAAGTTTCAGGAAGAGATTGTTCACAGTAGCAGTGTTCATAACAGCAAAACAAAAAAAAAGTCAGACGATCCAAATGCCCTTTGAAAGAAGAATGGATACATGGCGTAGAACCATTCCATAAAACACTGGGCCTGCAATGAAATGTAAGAAACCACAGCCGTGTACGATAATACAGATGGATCTTAGCAACATACTGTTGAGTGAAGAAATAAATCTCAGAAGATCACTTATAAGAAAAGATCAATGAAACTAAGAGCTGGCTCTTTGAAAAGATAAACAAAATTGACAAACCTTTAGCCAGACTCATCAAGAAAAAAAGAGAAAGGACTCTAATAAATAAAATCAGAAATGAGAGAGAAGTTACAACTGAAAGCATAGAAATACAAGGGATCATAAGAGTCTAATATGGACAATTGTATGCCGACAAATTGGAAAACCAAGAAGAAATGGATCCATTTCTAGAAACACACAATCTTCCAAGACTAAATCATGAAGAAAGAGAAAATCTGAATAGACCAATTACTAGTAGAGATTGAACCAGTTCTCAAAAAGCGTTCAGTAAACAAAAGTTCAGGACCCAGATGGCTTCACGGGTGAATTCTACCAAACATTCAGAGAAGATTTAATCCTCTCAAACTATTCCAAAAAACTAAAGAGAAGGAAATGCTTCCAAACTCATTTTCTGAAACCAGCGTCATCCTGATACCAGCACCAGTCAAAGACCCCCATGAAAAGGAAAATTACAGATGAATATTCTTAGCAAGATATTAGCAAGCCAAATTCAACAAGACGTTGAAAGGATCATACACCATGATCAAATGGTCCAGGGAGGCAAGGAGATTCAACATCCACAAATCAATCAACATGATATACCTCATTTTAAAAATGAAAGATAGAAATCATATGGTGATCTCAATAGATGGAAAAAAAGCATTTGACGAAATCCAGCACCCACTTAAGATAAAAATTTTCAACAAAGTAGGTTTAGAGGGAATATACCACAAGGCAATAAAGGCCAAATGTAACAAACCCAGTGCCAACATTGTAAGATGAAAACCTGGAAGCTTTTTCTCTAAGTTCAGGAGCAGGACAAAGATGGCCACTCTTGCCACTTTTATTCAACATAGTATTGGAAGTCCTAGCCAGAGCAATTAGGCAAGAAGGAAAAACAAAAAGCATCCAAACTGGAAAGGAAGAATTGTTACTATTTACAAATATATAAGAAACCCTAAAGATTACACACACACACACACACACACACACACACACAGAACTATTAGAACTAATGAATGACCCTGGGGATAAAAATATATGTTTATAAAAAATAAAAAATTTTAAAAAAAAAGAACTAATGAATGAATTCCTTAAAGTCGGAGGATACAAATGAATATACAGAAATCTGTTGCATTTCTATACACTAATAATAATCTAGCAGAAAGCGAAATTAAGACAACAATCGCATTCACGATGACATCAAAAAAATAAATCACACTCTCTCCTTTCCTCTTCCTCTACCCCTCCCTCCACTCTCTCTCTCTCTGTAAAATAAATAAATAAATAAATAAATAAATCTTTAAAAAAAAAAAAAAAAGGAATAAAGCACTTGGGAATAAATTTAACTAAGGCAGTGAAAGACTTGTACTCTGTAAACTATAAGACGTCAGGGGTCCTGGCTAGCTCAGTCGGTGTAATGTGCATCCCTTGATCTCCTGGTTTTCAGTTCAAGCCCCACACTGGGTGTAGAGATTACTTAAAAATAAAATCTTTTAAAAAACTATAAGATATCAATGAAAGAAATTAAAGAAGACACAAATAGGGACGCCTGGGTGGCTCAGTTGGTTGGACGACTGCCTTCGGCTCAGGTCACGATCCCGGAGTCCCGGGATCGAGTCCCGCATCGGGCTCCCAGCTCCATGGGGAGTCTGCTTCTCCCTCTGACCTTCTCCTCGCTAATGCTCTCTCTCACTGTCTCTCTCTCAAATAAATAAATAAAATCTTTAAAAAAAAAAAAAAAAAAAAAAAAGAAGACACAAATAAATGGAAAGATATATTGTGCTCAAGGATTAAAAGAAACAATATTATTAAAATGTCCATACTATCCAAATCAAGCTACAGATTCAATGTAAATCCAAGTATCAATGACATTTTTCACAGAATGAGAACAAATAATCCTAAAATTTGTATGGAACCACGAAAGACCCAGAATAGCAATCTTAAGAAAGAACAAAGTTGGAGAGATCATGCGTCCTAATTTCAAGCTACACTACAAAGCCATGGTAATTAAAACAGTATGGTATTGACATAAAGCAGAAACATAGACCAAGAAGACAGAATAGAGAGCCCAGCATGAAACCCACACACATGTGATCAATTAACCTATGGCAAGGGAGGCAAGAATATACAATGGGGAAAGGACAGTCTTTTCAATAAATAGTACTGGGGAAACTGGACAGCCACAAGCAAAGGAATGAAACTGGACCCCTTTCTTAAACCATGTACAAAAATTAACTCAAAATAGATTAAAGACTTGAGTGTAAGACCTGAAGCTGTAAACTCCTAGAAGAAAACTTAGGCAGTAAGTTCCTTAACGTCAGTCTCAGTGATATTTTGGGGACCTTACTCCACAGGCAAGGGGCAACAAAAGCAAAAGCAGGGGCCCTGGGTGACACAGTCAGTTAAGTGTGTGACTCTTGGTTTAGGCTGAGGTTATGATCTCAGGGTTATAAGACGGGGCCTGTGTCAGTCTTGGTGCTGGATTGCCTAAGCAGAGACCCTCCTAAGACTCTCTCTCTCGCTCGCTCTCTCTGTCCCTCTGCCCCTCTATACCTCTGCCTACCATCTCAAATAAATTTTTTTTTTAAAGCAAGAGTATGGGGTGCCTGGGTGGCTCAGCAGGTTAAGCCTCTGCCTTCCGCTCAGGTCATGATCTCAGGGTCCTGGATCAAGCCCCGCATTAGGCTTTCTGCTCAGCGGGAAGCCTCTGTTTCCCCTGCTCTCTCTGCCTGCCTCTCTGCCAAATAAATAAATAAATAAATAATCTTTTAAAAAATAAATTTAAAAAATTAAAAAGCAAGAGTAAACAAGCGGGAGTACATAAAACTAAAAAGCTTTTGCACAGCAAAGGAAACCATCAACAAAATGTTAAGGTCACCTAGGGAGGAAATATTTGCAAATTGTATATTTAATGAGGGGTGAATAGTCAAAATGTGTAAGTAACTCGTGCAACTCAACAGCCAAAAAATCAAACAATATGATTTTAAATGGACGGAGGATCTGAACGTGTTCCCAAAGAACACATATAGACAGCCAACAGACACGCGGAAAGATTCTCAACATCACTCATCATTAGGGCAGTCCAAATCAAAACCACAATGAGAACTCACTTCACACGTGTCACAATAACTAGTATCGGAAAGAAAGAAAGAGAGAGGGAGGGAGGGAGAGAGGAAGGAAGGGGTTTGGCAAGGATACAGAGGAAAAGGAATCCTTGAGCACTGTTGGTGGGAATGTACTGGTACAGCCACTATGAAAAACAGGATGGAGAGTCCTCAAAAAATAATAATAATAGAACTACCCCACAATCCAGCAATTCCACTTCTGAGTATTTACCTGAAGAAAACAAAAACACTAAGACAAAACGATACAAGCGCCCCTACACTCCCTGCGGCACCGGCTACAGCAGCCCATTCGGAAGCAGCCCAGGTGCCCATGGAGAGATGAATGGGTAAAGAAGATGGGCTGCTACTGAGCCACGGCAAAGAATGAAGTCTTGCCATCTCCGACAACGTGGGTGGGACTTGAGGGTTCTACACTAAGTGAAATAAGTCAGATGGAGAAAGACAAGTATATGATTTCCCTTTGAATGCGGAATCTAAAACACAAATAAGCCAAACAACACCAGACTCACGGGTAAGAACAGACTGAAGGTTGCCAGAGGATAGGGGGTTGGGGGTGGGTAAATGCACAAAGGGGATCAGGAGGCACAAACTCCCAGTTATAAAATAAGTCACAGGGATGTCCTGTGCAGCACAGGGGATATAGACAATAATATTGTAATAATTTTGTACGTGACAAATGGTAACTAGATGCAATATGGTGATCACTTCATAATGTGTATAAATGTCGAATCACTATGTTACATTCCTGGAACAAATACAATATTGTATCAATTACACTTCAATTTTTTAAAAAAGATCCCTTGGGGTGCCTAGGTGGCTCAGTGGGTTAAAGCCTTTGCCTTTGGCTCAGGTCATGATAAAAAAAATTTTTTTTAAAGATTTTACTTATTTATTTGACAGACAGTAAGCAGAGAGGCAGGCAGAGAGAGAGGAGGAAGCAGGCTCTCCGAGGAACAGAGAGCCAGATGCGGGGCTCGATCCCAGGACCCTGGGATCATGACCTCAGCTGAAGGCAAAGGCTTTAACCCACTGAGCCACCCAGGTGCCCCAATAATAATAATTTTTTAGTAAATAAATAAATAAATAAAGATCCCTTATAACATGACATCCTTTCTGTAAAGTTCATGAGCAACTCCATGCTCAGCAGGAGTCTGGTTTCTCCCTCGCCCTCTGCCCCTCCCCATCATACTCTCTCAAATAAATAAATAAAAATTTAAAAAAAAAAGGCTAGGGAATGGTAAACACATAATTCACCACAGCGTACACCACTGACAGGGAAGCAAGGGTTATAATAAAGGAGGAAAACAAGATAGGTGCAAACATCGTTAAGGCTCAAGATCTCAGGCTAAATTCTGAGTTCATATGTCCCCCATTGTCAAAAAGAAAACCACAGGCCCCAAATAGAGTCCCTTCTGCGAGGCCACGTCACCAAACCGAGACTTCATGCCTAACCTAACCCCACTTTCACCCTCCCTCAGAAATGTAGTCTTAACCAAAAATTTTAATTTTTGGTGTTAATTGTGGTTAAATTAAAAAATTTAACCAGAGTGGTGCCTGGGTGGCTCAGTTCGTTAAGCCTCTGCATTCGGCTCAGGTCACGATCTCAGTCCTGGGTTAGAGGCTCTCTGCTCAGCAGGGAGCCTGCTGGCCCCCTGCAGGCCCTCTCTCTCTGCCTGCCTTTCTGTCTACCTGTGCTCTCTCTCTCTCTCTGTGTCATATAAATAAATAAATAAATAATTTAACCAGAAAATTTCTGGCGTACAAACAAGGAGATCTGTCACACAGGATCTCTTCTCGCCCTAAAGGAAGATGAGTTAATCCAACTAATAACTAATAAGTCCCTTTTGTCCCACCAAAGGAAGGTGACCTGACACAAAATAGTCCTTTTGTTCTGTTGATGGCTTCCTTGCCTTGCCTTTAAAAATCTTTGTTTTCCCTGCACCTTGATGGAGTTCCTTTCTGTGAGGGGGGGCGGATGCAAACTGACAGGTAAATTGTTTAACCCAGCCAATTTGATCTTTTAAACTAGTTAGGTAAATTTTTGTTGTTTGATGTCACTGTTATTATAAACAAAAATATAGCACCCTAAACAGAGAAATTAATTAATTAAAGTGGCCCTGCAGGGGCCAATAATGCGAGTGGGTCATAGGCAGTGTTGTGATTAACCCAGTTCTGTCTTCCTGGGGTTCATTTGAAAGGGAAAACGGGGTCGCCTGGGTGGCTCAGTCGGTTAAGTATCCGACTCTTGATCTCAGCTCAGGTCTTGATCTCAGGGTTTTGAGTTGAAGCCCTTCGTTGGGCTCCGTGCTGGGCTCCACGCTGGGCATGGAGCCTACTTAAAAATAATAATTAATAATAATAGGGCACCTGGGTGGCTCAGTGGGTTGAGCCTCTGCCTTCAGCTTGAGTCATGGTCTCAGGATCCTGGGATCGAGCCCCACATCGGGCTCTCTGCTCTGTGCGGAGCCTGTTTCCCCCTTTCTCTGCCTACTTGTGATCTCTCTTTCTCTGTGTCAAATAAACAAAATCTTTAAAGATAATAATAGTAATAATTAATAATAATAAAGGGAAAAAGGAACTGTCATTTAGATATGAGCTGGAAAGCCAGCCACGGCACCTTGCTTCTCATTCTGTAGGCAATGTACACAGTGTAACCAAAGTGTGGCAAGAAGGATGGGAGGAGCTCAGAGATGTGGTTTCTTTTCCTAATTCCCCCGGTCCAGGGCCTGAGATTCCATTCCCGACAGCCCCTCCTTCAGCAATCCCCCTAAGCTGTCATTCAAGACAGCTGGTTGGGAAAGTAGGAGACAGGAGAGTCCCAGAGCCTTTGTTCCCGGCAGCTTGTCAAACCTGCCCCAAAGCCTCATTTCAACACATTTGCATGAAATGGTTTCATCGCAGACATCTCGGGTCCTCCCCCACCTCACCCCCACCCCAGTGGCTCCGGCAGGCCTGGCTGGGCCAGGGGACCCCATAGGCCCCTGGACCACCCCAGGCCCCCAGACCCACCCCAGGCCCCCTTTGATGGTGTCATATTTACCACGAAGAACTCTGGTTTTTCTGTACCCCGGGCATGATGAATCTTACATAACTCGGCCTCCTTGCCCTTGATGCTAGAATCATCGCCTTCAATGAGAGCCACCAGGGAGCTTTAAGGAAGAGAGGGTGCAGTGGTGTTTGCAACTGGGAAGCTGCTGTGGTGACCAGTGAGGGACAAAGGGGGCAGGGGGTGGGGGGGGATGGCAGGAAGAGGTGTTGGAGGCACTGGGCAGCCCTGAGGGCCACTGGCAAGGTGGAATGGAGAACTTGGTCATGAGTCAGAGGGACGGAGCCTAGCTCCACGGTCCCCGACTCTGCTCCCAACACTGTGGGGAGCAAGGGGGAGGTCCGGCATGGAGAGAGAGAGAAATATCAGGGGAGACAGCTGTGGGGTTGTGGGATTGTGGCCTGTGGAGGAGACTGGGCTCAGAGGTGGGGGGGAGGCAGAGGACAGCCGTTTATCTTTGGACTTTTACGACTATTTGCATACAGTAATTTGACCATAAAGATTTGCAACTGGGAAAAAAAAAAAAAAAGAAAGGAAAAAGCATGTTAGATTCAGTCATGTTCTTATATATGCGAATTTCAGGGAGTTCAGAACCCTAGAAATTGTGTACCAAGTCGTGGGTACAGCTTTCTTTTGAAAAGGGGTCTATATGTTTTATTGGATTCTCAAAAGAGTCTGGGACCCGGTGATAATATAATTATAATTAACATTTATATAATACTATACTTCAGGCTCTGAGCTATACACACACACACACACACACACACACACATCCTCACAACAGCCCTAGGAAAAACATTCTATTGTGTTAAG
The DNA here is from genome assembly GCF_009829155.1 of Mustela erminea. NCBI lineage: Eukaryota > Metazoa > Chordata > Mammalia > Carnivora > Mustelidae > Mustela > Mustela erminea. The sequence continues at coordinate 30,343,488 of NC_045618.1, forward strand.
TCATAAAAATTCAACAGAGTAAATTTGAAAGATCTAATTGGCTTTATCGATTTATGAATCAGGAAGCATCCCGTCTAGCAAGTAGAGGGGACTCTGGAGGGCTACAGGAAAGTGAGACAGGGAGCAGAAAAAAGGAAAATATTAGCAGAGAATCCATTGTTTTAGGCAAGGTGGCCCTCCCAAGCAGAAGGGAAGGGGCAGATCAGTAAATGTCCTAATGCCGACCAGAAAATGTGGACTGGCTACAGGTGCATTCCTAGGGCGTTCAAACTACAATTAGGTTAGGTAGTAAGTCTTGGTTTACTGACTTGGGGCCTTAACCTTTGTGAAGCCATTTTGGGCCTCTGGATTTCTTTTTAACAGTTATCATCTCCATTTTACAGATATAGGGACTGAGGCCAAGGGAAGGTAAGCAAATTGCAGAAGATTGCTGGGTTAGTCAGATTTGCATCTCCAGAATGTCAGCCACTCATCTGGACGAGCCTGGCCCAATACTGAACATGCTGCTTACATGGGCAAGTCAGGCCCTCGGAGGCTCAGGTATGGAAGGCTTCTCCCAGGCCCTGCAGACAGTGCTGGCCAGCCTGGATGTGTGGCCCTCTGTGTTCACAGCCCTTCCCACGCCCCTCATTGTAGGAACAGTGGGAAATCCTGGTCCCTCGTGGTCATCTCTGACCACACCAGGGAAGACAGTTTGGTACCAGGGACATCTCAGGAACAAGCTTTGTGGAGGGAAGCCTTCTCACCCACCAGCACCCCAGCCACTCCGGGCTCCCCAGGCACCCCTGCTGAGGCTGGCCCAGCCTGGCTGACCCCTCACAGGGGCAAGGACCCACCATCCTCAAAGACTAAATCCCATTTTCTCCCTGGCCTCTCCTCCACCAATGCCCTCAGCTCCATCCAGCCTGAGGAAAAACATCACATTGGCAACCTTGGGTGGGACCCAGCCCCTCTGGCCTCAGTTTCCCCATCTCTCCTCCCTGCAGTCCTGCCCCAGCATGGATTGGTCTCTACTTCATGGGTAGTCCTCCAAGGCCTCCTCTGGGTCTACCCTGCCTCCTCGCAGGACTGTGTGAGCCCCGCAGCCAGACCATAACCCTTCCCCCAAGGAGCTCGTGGCAGAGGCAGGACCCTGGGGAGAAGCCGCCAACAGGGTGGGGTAGGCTCAGGAGGTAGTGAGGGCCCCTCCCAAGGAGACCTGTGAGTAGAAGCTGGATGGCCAGGCATTGGGAACAGGACTGGACTAGAGGTCATGCCCAGGATTTCCTGTGAGGTCTGGTGATGTGGACATTCCACAAAGATATACAGAGGGCTCCAGCCAGCTGGACCTCCCACAGCCTGCTCTAGACCTTGACTCCCTGGAGGCCCAGAGAGAGACAGGAGTTTGCTCAAGGCCTCAGAACATCCAGGACCGCTCTGGGGGAAGGGAAGCCCTCCCCAACCCCCAGCTCTGGGCGGGGTGGGTCGGGGGACAGCTTAGATGAGTGGCTGGTACTTTGAACAAAAGAATCAGAGAGGTTTTCTGGAGGAGGGAAGAACTTCATGAGCAGACCCCAAGGTAGGGAAAGCTTGAATAGGCTGAGAAGTGGGGCCGAGAACAGGACATGTCCAGGCAAAGCAGGAGATGGCTGGAGTCAGGTAGCCCGATGAGGGTTGGGGGACTGTAGACCATGAATGCGCAGCTGGGCAGGAGAGTCCCCTAATGATCCCTCCCTAGCCCTCCTAGGACAGAAGCCTGTTCTGGTGCCTGTTCCCAGCCTGAGAGGAGGATTCATCGCTCATCCCAATGGTGTGTGGGGGGGGGGCCCTCTGGGTCATCAGTTCAGAGCTCTGTTTCCCTGCAGAGTTCCCACGCCAAGGGGAAAGCCCCCCACAAGCTGGCCCTTGCCAGCCTCCCCAGCCCCAGCCCACCTCTGGGCACCCGCCGGCGGTACAGGCAGGGTTTCCCAGGGTTCCTGTGTCAGGCGAGAGCGGGCTATTTTTAGCAGGCTCTCTGCAGCAGCAAGCTGTCTCAGAAGTGCCAGCGCTGTCGGTCCCACACTGTTCTCAGCTTTTAGCTCTTGTGGGGAGTGATTCTCGCACTCAGCACGCTCCGATTACCCGAATGACCTGAGCAGCTACATCGCGTCTCCTCCTCCACGGAGCCCACAGGCCAGTGACGTGAGAGGAGGCTGCCGGGAATGGGGGGGACCCACGGCGAGGGGACCTGGGGGCGGAGAGTGGGCTGGACTGGCTGACTTGATGGTTTAGATTTGCCTGATGCCCCTGGTGCTTCATGAGGTGTGGGGGACGCTGGGGGAGCCGCACCTGCCTCAGCTCTGCACAGAAGGACACCCGGTGGGGTATACCGACCCCAGGAAGAGGAGCCCCACACTCCCCCCGACCCGGGCAGAGACGCACTGTTTTCAGGGGTTCAGTAGTGCTTAAACAGTCGGCACCGATCTCCGGTTGCACCCTGCGTTGGTAGGTCTTAGGCCACGTGAAGATTCAGAATCTGCTGTGGACTCTCCCAGGTTTTGAATTGGCACCTAGGTCAAATTTTGAAAAGAATGTTGTGTGGCTTGAACAGAACACACCCAGGAACCCCGCCGGACACACCAGCTGGGAGATGGGAGTGGTGCCCAGAGAGGGTCTGGCTCTCCAGCACCTGCTCTGCTCTAGACCACGATGTCCCAGCCCGAAAGGCCCCTGCAGGGGCAGGGGGCAGCCTCAGGACCCCAGATCCCAAAGGGCGGGGTCCCGCACAGGGGCCCAAACAGCATTTTGCAAATGGTCCTCCAGGGAAATGAGCTCTGAGAGCTGTTCCTGGATGTTCCTTATTTATGGGCAAACACTCTGGGAATCTCTGGGTTCAACAAAGCCAAACAGACGTCAGCGCAGGCCTTACCCAAGCCTGTAACATGACACAGAGTGCCTCGTGAGTTTCCAGGAGGGGAGGCATATGCGGCGTTTCTCAAACTATTTCCCCATGGCACTCATTTTTAACACATACCCATTAATGGTGCAAAGGTACTTACGATCCAACGTCACATTTTGGCAGTAGCACGAGCATGGGGGTGGGGAGCATGGCCAAGGGGAAGCCAGACCAGAAGGCGCTGGTCAAGAGACTGGCTTTGTCTTGAGGGCAGTGGGAGCCACCAAAGGCTGTTAGGCCTAGAAGGACATGGGGAATGGAAAGGTAAGTGCTCACTACTCAGAGAGCTGACCAAAGGAGGAGGACCAGGCCAAGGTAGGAAAGGTGCTGCCGAGTGGCCAAGTCCTAAGGATATTTTGGAAGTGGAACAAATCATCAGGACTCGGTGGCTGGAAGACTGGCGGGAGAACAGGGAAGGGAGGAGGTGAGGACGGGGCCCAGAGATGGGCTAGATGGACAGAGTCCAGACAGAGGCTTCCCTTGGGGTACCCTTCCCCACTGCCCATCTCAGAGGGGAGCCGAGCTCAGGCAAACTTAAGCCACCTGTGGTTCCCATGGCAACCATGGGAGAGAAGCTGCAGAGCACCTGGGCAAGCAGGAGAGGAGGTGGGAGGAGCAGGTTGGGAGGGGCTGCTGGCCTGATCCGTGCCCTGTGGGCCCCAGGAGTTCAGACCCCCATCCCCGCTTCCCCCAGGCAGCTGACAGTGGCCAATGGGCGGCCAGGAGAGAAAGGCAGGGCCCTCCCTCCTCCTGCCCCCAGGCTCCTGTTCCCAGAAGCCAAGTTAGGAGGTTGGTCTGAGTTCTTGCTGCTGCAGTGAACCCCAACATCACTCTGGGTCCCAGACTGTGTCCGTTGACTTTCAGTAGCCCTTGGTCACTACCTCTGGGAGGAAAGGTGGGGGCAATTCCCATGACTATCTCTCCTGCTGCCCCCACAGCCACAAGACTAATTTTAGCCCTGACATCAGGCTGCAGCCAGGGGCGTTGGGCTGGAGAGGGCTGTGTGTCTGCCCAGCTCTAACTTCTGGCCCTGGGATCCCAGCAGGAGGGCCGGCCGGCTGACCATATCTACCCCCAGACAAACGGAGCCGCTCAGCCAAACAGGCCTTCCCAACACTCTCCCCCACCCCCCGACTGCCCACCTCCCTCTAGGACTTTCTACTCTCATGGGGACCCACAGCCACACCCCACATCCTCAGCCAGACACACAGGCCCTTCGGGGGCTGGCCCTGCCCAGTTTTTGGTTCATTCCCATTGCTCTGGGCTCTCTTACCGACCTAGTTATTCTGCTTGGGACTCAGCTGTCCCCACCGGCACACAGAGCCAATACATGCCATCTGTGTCCACACACACAGGATGTTTCCAGCAACCCCAGAACCGCATGCTAAAATCCTACCTGTGGTTCAGATCAAATATCCCCTCTCCATGAAGCGTTCCCCCATGCCTCAGTCAGAGCTAATTCACCTTCTTCTGTGCGCCCAAGTTTCTTGTATCCCTCCCTGGGGCTATCTGTGCACATACTGTCTCCCCCATGAGACTTTAAGTCCCTGAGAGCAGAGACTGAGCCTGTTCATCTGTTTCCCCCATAAGCCCAGCCCGGTGCTTGGCATATGGCTGGCATCGCTGGGGCCTGGAGAGGACAGAGGGTGAGTGTGGCTTCTAAGAGACTAAGAGGCTCCTGATGTCAGCCACTACTTTGCTGTCCCCTCCCAGGCCCCGTGGCTCTGTCTGGGTCACCCTGGACTGGGCATGAATGTCTGACTCCTGAGGACATTCACTGATCTCTGGCCTGGTGAGAAATGACTCAGGCCAGACTGTCCCATTAAGTAATTTGACCTGAGAACTTCCACGTGAGGTCATCAGTTCAGGACAGAGGCAGAAGCCAAGAGCCTGTGTCCAGAGCCACCAGGACACAGAGGTCGTGCCATGGTGAAGATGTAGGAGACGAAAATGAGCAGACAAGGACAGAAAGAATGGTTCTATAGCCCCGGGCTCTGCCGAAGCCCTCCTTCTGCAACACCCCGCCCACCGTCTGGTTCCCCCTGGTCTCACCGCCACCCCTGCACGGGTGTCCAGGCTCTGGGCCACTGTGCCTGGCATGTTCCTGATGCTGACACAGTGCCAAGGGTCCCCAGACAGCCCAGGTGACTGCCCAGCTTGGGGAAGGGAAGCCCAAACTCACCCCTCTGGGACCCTAGAAGAACCATGGCATAAAGAACACTTTCTCTGCTGTGGGAATGGGGTCTCTGAACACAGCCCTGGGCCCTACATCCCAGCGCACAGGAAAAGACACCTGTCAAGAGTCCAGGCCACGGGGACCAGGGTACCCTGAGTCCATGCTCCAGCTCTGGAGAGACAGGCCAAGGCCTCAGGGCCTCCATGTGCCAGCCCACCGGGTAGGGGCCCGATCCGCTAGCACAGAGCGAGGGACAGGCCTGAGAATCATGGCCTCCGCGATCCAACCTGATGCCAACACCCCGAGGCTTAGCCTCCAGGCTGAGGCCACGGACATGCTGGGCTGAGACCGGACATGCAGAGGACACCCCTGGCCCTGTGACTCTTCTCCCTGGGCCTCACTTCCCCCCTCGAGTGAGCTCCTGCGGGCTGGACTTCGGGTGGCTTCTCTGTTTCCCAGTCAGGAAGCTGGAGCTCGTGTGATTCCATCTAGTTCACCAGGACTGGGTGGGCACCCGGCCTGACACAAATGTGTGCACTCCCTCCCTCCTGAGTCAGAAGGTTCTGGAAAAGGGGAAGGCGAGAGAAGCCTCGAAGGCCTAGGGTGGAGCAGGCCCAGGAATGACCATCCCTGCCTGGCCCCTCCCCCACCACAGGCAGCCATCCCCGAAGAGCCATTTCTCCACGAGAGGGGACCCAGGTGGCAGCCGGCGGTCATAAAGCCATCTCGGAAAGGCTCCTGATGGCCAAACGTAAGTGCCCGTGCCACCGGGACTAGTGGAGCTGGTAAATTACCGCCAAGGGCTGTACACCCTCCTCCTTTGTATTTATATCCACCTTGGTGCCTGAAAATGGATATTTATGCATTTTCAATATTCAGGGCAAACGCTCCATCACTCAGCGCTGCGTGGCTGCCGCACAAGACACCAGCCCCACGGAGACGTTCCTCTTCCACCTGGTTTGCCAATTTGGGGGCTTCCAAGTGGAGCCTGGACCCGGAGGCATCCCCCTGCAAAGCCCCTGTCTCCAAAGCCCTGGGGGAAAGTGGAGGGAGCAAAGGGCCCCGCCAGCCTCCCCTTGGAGCCTCAGGACCAACTCAGAGACAGGGTGAGTCCCCACCCCCTCCACCTCCACTTTACAGACAAAGAGCCTAGGCTCAGAGAGGTTGGGGGGTCAGGGCAGGGTCACACAGCATCCTCTTCAGGCCAGTTGTCTTCCCTCCCCCATCCCCATGTGGGGTGACTCCCTCCTGACCAAGGAAAGCAGCAGAGTTGGGCTATCTCTCCCCATCTCCACATCTTTCTTTGTATGCCTTTGCTGAAGGTCTCCCTCACCCTGGCTCTGACCTCTAAATTCCTTTCTGGGTCTCTGGGCCTGTCCAGCTCTCGGCTCTCGCGGGCTAAGTCTCAGTCTCTCATGTCTATTCTCTTTCACCCCTGGTCCCTATGTCTCTGTCTCACTCTCGTGCGCCAACTCCCCTCTCCTGTCTCATATCCCCTCTGGCCCTCAAAGTTCCCATCTTTGTCCACCCCGTCTCCCTGACTTTGTCCTTGGCGCTGAGATCAGGGGTGGGGTGGGCGAGGTTGTTCTGGTGTCCAGGAGGGGCCCCCTTATGGGGTCGCCACTCCCCCCATGCTGGCCCTAAGAAAGGAAAGCCCCCACAGAGCTCAGCCCCCGAGCCGGGGACCCACAGAGCACAGGTGGGGCCAAAGTCAGGAGGTTCCGGGAGCAGATCTCCACTCAGCAGAAGCCAGTGGGACATGGGGTGAGCCCCCCATCCCCAGAGCTGTGCAGGGGGCCCTGCAAGGAGATTTCTGCATTGGTCCAACTAACCTTGAAGGGCCCATCCGGTTTTGTGGTTGGGGCTGAGTGATGGGGTCCCTGGGCCTGCCCTGAGCTGAAAGGGTTAAAGCCTGGGTCCTGAGAGATTCTTGACCCTGCTCCCACTCCCACTTCACCTCCCCAGCTGTCCCTTTTCTTCTCTCCCTCCCTTTCCCGCTCTGTGTCTCCCGGTCTCTCTCTCCATCCACCCAGTCCTCTCTCCCCCTTCTCCTCCTTCTCTTTTTGTCAGGAACGGTAAGAACCACGGTGTCCTCATCTCCCGCCTCCTCACTTCCCCCGGGACTGAGACAGCCCCAGCACTGCGGGCCTTGTTAGATTCCACAAAAAACATCACACTTGCGTGCTCTGTTGCACGCATATGTGCAGGTGGGCATTCCTGCACACGATGGCATCTACGCAGGAGCGTGTCGTCTCCCCTCGTGTGTTCTGTAGTTCTGCTCTGCTGGTTCATCGCCGTGTCCAGGGCTGCGTGCTGCCCCACACGCACTCCTGGGTCTGGACACACGTGTCAGGACGCGCCTGTGCACACACACACACGAGCGTCTCGGTGTGGGTGAGTGTCTGGGTCCTGGATGGGCATCGGCACGTGCACGCTGCTTGTCTCTGGCACCGAAGTCTGCCTCTGTGTGTACTCGTCTCTCTCGAAGCCGTGTGCTCTATGATGGGTCCGGATGGCCTGCGTTCCCAAGCCGGCCTGTCTGGATATAGACATGCACATCTCTGTGTTCTGCGTGCATGTGTGCGTGACGTACACCTACGCATGTGTCTAACGGCACGTGTGCACTGCTGGACGACAGTGTCTGTGTGCTTCGTGTGTACACGAGTGCGTGTGTGTGTACACACACCATATACCTGCACACAGCTCCCTCCTGTCTCCCCAGGGGGCCCACAGCCTTGTTCCCAGCAAGAGCGGTTGGGCTGCGTCTCCGAGGTGATGACGATGGTGGTGGTGGTGGCAGGATGGGTGGCAGAAGCCCGAAAGTAGGAAGGGGGAGGTGGTACCTGGGAAGCCACTTGCTAATGAGGCCACCTTCCTTGCAGGCCCAGGAGCTGGTTCCACTAATTATCGCCTGAGTAAGCAGCTCCCCGGGGAAGGGCTGCTGCCAGGGCCCTGCTCTCTCCCTCCCCAGGGACCCCGTTCTCCACCTCCTCCCCAGTCCTGAAGACACTGCAGGAGCCCTGGGCACCAAGAAGAGAGGCAGACGGAGAGGGGAGCCAGTACTTGGCCAGTACCTGGTCCCATGAGGGTACCCAGGATGACAGCCCGCCTGCCCATCAGCCCGCTACTGGAAAGCCCACCTTTCCACATCTCTGTTCAGAGATGTGGTCTCCAAAAGGTCTCTGGAAATGCAAATGTGCTTCTGTGGAAGCAAAGGCCTGCACACCCTGACCAGTCATTTCCTCCCCAAACAACAAGCACACTTCTGAAAATTGAGCCCTAGGCTGGGAGTCAAGTGGGCTGGATGACAATCCCAATGCTGTGTGACCTTGGGCAAGTTCCTATACCTCTCTGGATCTTGGTTTCCTCGTCTGAAAAATAGAAAAGGACTAGAGCTACTTTTCTCAAAGAATGGCATGTGCACCATTGGTGAGACATGGAACTATTTTAGGTAGTACGTAGAAATGTGCATCTGCTATTTTCATTATGTATTTTCATGTGTACATTCTCACATATGTGTGTATATGTGTATTTAACTAGCACATCGGACCTCTGATTTCACAAATATTGCCAAAGACAAGGCTAAAACACATACATACATTTTAAAAGCAATAACGAGAAATGTTGCATAAATGAAAGTAAAGACTGGCATCTGGGTGTGACCAACGTCCCGGGAGAAGCTAGCAGATGACTGCAGTCCTGGGTCAGAGGGTCTGTGAGAGACTACTGTCTCTGAGAGGCAGTGGGTTCAAGGTCCCAGACCCCTTAGAATAAGAAATACACAGACTGATGCCTGGTTTCCACATTTATCCTCATCATGACCGCAACAGACCATCACCCAGAGCCACAGGAGAAGCTGCTATGGGGTACGTGGGATGGTCCCTCCTGGCCACAGGTCCCCATGAGATCTCAGAGGACACAGGGCGTCTGTCCACGCATATGACAACTAGGGTGATTCAGGACAGATCAGGTAAGGGCACGGGAATGGCCTGGATGAAAAGCAGAAGGTAACCGGGGTCTGAGCAGAGATGGCTCAGGCTGGGCGTGGGGTGTCCTGAGGGGTTCAGCAGCCACACATCATGTGGAGCCTGAGGAGGGGCTATCTGCACCCGCCCCCCAGGCCAGTGATCAAGGTACTCCACCTGTTCTGCCCAGGGAAGAACAGCCTGTCCCACACCCCAAATGTCTCTGTCCTCCAAGAGGCCCGGTGTGAATCACAGGAATTTACAGCCCAGGCTGGAGTGGGATTTATGAGTCCGCCTCAAGCCTGGCCAGTGGGGAGGGGCCGCCCGTCAGCCCCCCATTGCCTCTGATTGATGAGGCTGTTTCCTGCCAAGACAAGCTTCCCTCTGTGGCAGGCAGCAGAGGGAAAGGCTCCCAGATGCAAGGGCCAGTCCATCACGCCAGACCTATCCCAGATCTGGACCCCTCTCCTGCTCTTACAGCCCACAGCCTCTCATGACCCAGCTCCACACACTGACTGCCAAGGAGTACACGCACCTGGGGGGCCTGTCTCCCCAGAGCTCCGCCTGCCCAGACCTACCACTTACTCAACCCTTCCCCGTGCCCTTCAAGATAGAACCATTCCAGGGCCCAAGGCTGGACAGGCCGAACTCCAGAATGGGTCTCAGAAGAAATCTAGCATGTGTGTGCATGTTTCAGGTGAGCCAGAGGTCCAGAGAGGGATGGACCTTGCCCAAAGTCACACAGCAGCAACAGTGCAGTGGCTGAGACCTGAGCCCCCAACACCCTGGAGTGGTCATTTCAGTGTGTGGTCATAGCTGAATTTTCATGGTGCTGTGGGAATACTTTCATCTCCAAATAAGGACTCCTCTCTAGAGAATGGGTGGACTTGGGTTTTAATCTGCCCTCTACCACTTTGTATCTAAAAGTCACAACTTCTCTGGGCTTCCTTACCTGAAAAATGGACTCAAAAGTAATCCCGACTTTATGGGGTTATTATGAGGTTCAAGTGACATGATGCCAGAAAAGTCCCAGGACAGAGCTGGCCCCCAAGCAGATGCTTCCTAGGTGGTGAAAATGGCCTTCCATCATCCCTGATGACTTAAGGGTTCCCACTGCCTGCTTTGCTAGGAGAAGAGGGAGCCGTTTAGGGCAGGTAGAGCAGGAAGAACAAGGAGAAGATGTATATAGGGCCACAGGATGGGAGTGAGGCCACTTCCTGCTGGAAGAAATCCTGAAAAGCTTTGTGGAGGAAGTGGCTTCAAGCTGAGGATTCAGAGCTCCACTACTCTTGCCCTAAGGTCACTTGGGGGCTTCCTGAGCACGACAGGGCTGAGGGGAAGCACTCTGTCCTGAAAGCCAATAACAACCCAGGCTTCTTCCCTGGGTGACCTGAGGCCAAGCCCCTCCTCTCTCTAGGCATCTGCAAACTGGGCCAGAAAAGACCAGAGGACACTCCCTAGAGGCATTTGCAAGCCCATCCCCTGCAGTACCCAAATTTTGCCACTGGGAGGCAGCAGGGAGTAAAGCTAGGGTCCCGCCCCCTTCCTGCTGCTGAGGCCGCAGCTACTGCCGGCCAGGCCCACCCCCAGGACCGGGAGTTCTCTTCCCCTCCACACCGGGGAACTAGGGCTGGATAACCACCCACAACCAAACATTTGATCCTTCCCCCAGCCCCACAGAGCAGCCAGAGTTCTCTGCATTTTTCAGATGGGGAAACTGAGGTCCAGAGAGGGGAGGACTTATTCTAGGTCACACAGCAATCATGGCAGAACTAAGTCTCCAACCGTCTTTCCCAGCCGCCAGCCCCCTGAGGAGGCTGTGTGAAGGGACAGACTTGGGCTGGAATCCTGGTACTCCCAGCCCCGCTGTGCGTTCCTGGGCAGATCAGCCACACTCTCCGGCTCTCAGCTTCTGAGTGCTGAACTGCTTTGTTGCAGATAGATTTCACACACCGCCTCTCCCCAAGGAGCAGCCACATGTCCATCTTACCCCTCTCCGTGTCCCAGAGCCTGGCACAGGTGGAGGACCTTCAGATGAGAATCACTGCCTGGAGGACCCTCCTGCCTGCCCCGCTCCCCAGTCTGAGGGTCTTTGTCCCGGGGTGCCTCCCACACTCCCAGGTCAGCATTTTCATTCTTCTCCACCCCTCACAGGCCTGACTGGTCACGGCATGCCCACAGCCCAAGGTAGTGGCGGCTGCTCTCTCTTGGCCCCCAGGCCCCTTTTCTCCTCCCCTACCTCTCCCTCAGTCCCTCTCTCCTGCTAGACTGCTCTGCACTATATATTGTGTTTACAAGACAAGGATGACTGTTTTGTATTTCTCTCTTTTGTCTCCCTTCCTCCCCTGAAGGGAACCGTGCTTCCCCTCTCCCAGGAAAAAATGAAGGCTCCGAAGAGAAAAAGCAAACAAAGGACCTGGCCTGCACCCACTCTCACCCACAGGCCACGCATGTGCACACAATCCTCCCTCCGGTGTTTGGGGGGTAATTGAAAATGTCGGTCTTTATTGTTGAGGATAAACAGGGCCGAGGGACTGGGAGAGCAGGAGGGAGAGCGAGAAAAGAGAAAGGGGAGTCAGAGGGAGGCGGGAAAGCCTAAGAGGGGGAAGAGCCAGGTGGGGAGAGCTGGACAGACGGAGCAGGACCCGGCAGCCACTGTGCCTCCACTGAGCTTGGAGTTGCAGCTCCTGACCCACCCCAGGAATCCAGGGGATAGGCTCTCCAGCCCGACCCAGCCGCACCCCAGCTGAGAGCCAGGAACAGGATTGTCAGGGGGCTGGAGTGCCTATCCCAGGCCTCCTGTCCTTGGGTGGCCCCCAGAGTGGGCATCTCTGAGTGCTGAAGGCAGGGAGAGGGGACCTGGCTTGTCTTCATCGATGAGGGCTCACAACCAAACACACCCCACCCAGAGGCAGAATGACCTGATCCAGACTGGATGGCTGGCCCCCAGCTCCCCACCCAGCTCCTTCCTGAACATGGAGACCATCCCAGCCTCCCCTCCACAGCCCAGCCCACCCCCACCTGCACCAGTGCATGGGGGTGCCCAGAGGAGGGGGCGCATTCCTGTTTACTTCTCCAGGGCAGAGGGGGCACAAGGGAGCCTGAGGGGCCTTCGGCGATAGTCACCTGGAGAGGCGGTGTGGCAGGAAAACGCAACGTAGTGTGTGTCATGGGTGTGTGTGTGTGTGTGTCATGGGTGCATGTGTGTCTGTCTTCCATGTGAGCACAGTATAAAGCCTGTGTTTGGGTGGGTCTGGTATCCGGGGTATACACGGGGACAGTAAGGGGCTGCCTAGGTGCGCATGCGCATGTGAGCCGGTACTGGACGAAGTACCTGTGTCTTATCACCGTGTATGTGTGGGTAAGGGGTGTGGGTTTCTGCACAAGCCCTGCCTGTGCGCCTGTGTACAATGGCTGGTGTCTCTCTCAGACAGGGCTCCTCTTGCTCTTGGCCCCGGGCCACCCACCATCCTCCCAGCTCCTGGGAGTCAGAGCAACAACTGGCACTCAGGGTCTCTCCAGCAACAAGAGAGTAACAGAGAACCAGACCTCCCCCCCAGCCCATGTCTGGGAGAGTCCGTGTGACCGCAGTTTTGCCACCACACTCTGGCAGCAATGACCGGTGGAGCCCAGGCTTCTCCCTGCCTCTGGAAGGAAGGGAGGAAGCTCTGGTAGGCACACCCTGCCAGTCACTGACTGTCAGCGACCCTCCAGTGTCTGCCCATGGCTGGCGAGAGGGGCTTCTTATCCTCCCGCCGAGCCACTCTCTGAACACCTGGGGGACACTAATGGGTCTCCACAGTCTTCTGGTATGCCCAGGCGTGCAGCCAGAGCCTGCCTTAGGGCAGGAGCACATCAGATATCTACTGAATGAAAGAATGCACCTGAGGGCACAGTTTTAAGTCCTTGGAGAATTCAGACCAGGGCTTCCGCCGGTCAATGGTGCCACGCCTCGCTCTGAGTCAGAAAGAGTGGGGTCAGCACTCAGCCAGGCGTGGGAGGCCCAGCCCACCACCCTTCTGCAGGTCCCCTACCCGGTCACCACCATACAGGCAACAAAGCCGAGAGAGAGGGGCCCTGCTTTGTCAAAAGGTCAATCCCAAGCTAAATGACCCTGTCATTCTGTGGGCAGAGGCACAAGGGAAGTCCCATTCATCTTCCCCAGGGCCGCATCCCCTTCTTGGCTGGGCCATCTCTCTTCCAAACATCTTCATCCCCCAAAGACTCATTTTGAGTCCTCCAGCCTCCTCTCCTTCCCTTGGGATCACAAAGCAAGGCTTAGTTCTAGCTTTGGGGCTAATATCCGGTCCCTACCCATATCTGGTGGCAGCTGGAACCTGTCAGGTTGAGGGTCTGTCCCAGACTGAGCCCTGACTCTAGTCACAGACTGGCCCCAACCTAGCCGCACGCTGAACCCTGGGCCTGGTCCCACATGGAGCCCCAGACCCTGGGCACACACTTGAACCTAGACCTTTATTTAGAGACAGGCCATTCATTATTTCCCTGGCTCTGGACCTTAGTTTCTTCATTTGCCCAGTGGAGGGCCGCGGAATGGGGCAGGCACTAAATCCGAAAAGCCCTGTTCAGAGGTTGGCCTGTAGCTTCCCCGACCTGGTGACGCAGGAGAGCAGCAGCCGCTGCCACCTGCCAGCCCCCCCACACCCAGCACTTTCAGCCAAGCATCCCTAATTTTTGCAGCTGCCGTGATAAATGGCATTGTCGGCAAAATGACATCTTTCTAATCTGCTACAAGACAGATGGGTCCCCAAGCTCACTGGCTTTCCCGAGCCTGCCCAGACCAGCCTCGCTGAGGAGTGGGAGGACAGGACAGACACAGTACCTCGGGTCTGGGGGGCTAGCGCTGTGCGGGGAGGGGAAATCCAGGCCCAGAGTCAGGTATGATCCCAGTGGGCTTTCCTACCAGCCCCTTTTAAACATACTCAGTGTTGGGGCTGTTGTTTTAATATTCCAAAAATATTCTCTGATTCTTTCTATCCGAAGTTCTTCAATTTTCATTTTCAGTTATTACCTGAATATTGGGGGCACCTGGGTGGCTCAGTGGGTTAAGCCTCTGCCTTTGGCTCAGGTCATGATCTCAGGGTCCTGAGATCGAGCCCCACATTGGGCTCTCTGCTCAGCAGGAAGCCTGTTCCCCCTCTCTCTCTGCCTGCCTCTCTGCCTACTGGTGGTCTCTCTGTCAAATAAATAAATAAAATCTTTTAAAAAATTAAAAAAAAAAACCTGAATATTGCTCCAGCTCGACCCCAGCCTCCCCAGAGACCAGCAGAAGAGCAGGCACCTGGCACAAAGCTGGAAGGGGCCTGCCTGGTGGGCAGGTGGGCCAGGCTTGGACTCATGAGTAAGGCAACACTGCCCCCTCCTGGCTGCTGTGCGGCTCCTCCTCTCCTCTTCTGGTGAGTCTGGGACAGGCAAGCGACTCTCCAAAGACAGCATTGGGCAAGCAGACCCTTCTCCCAGCTGTCCACTTGGCCCCTTGGCTTCCTCCTAGGCTGACTGCGGCCTCCAGGCTCTGGCCATTCTGTCCAACTCTCTCTCACTGCCCAAAGAATCCCGAAAATCACACATCTTATCTAGCCCTGTCATGCTAAGGACAAAGCCAGAATGCCCTCCAAGTGCCCACGACCTGGTCTTCTAATTGGAGGGCCTCCTGCAGCCCGGCTCCTGCCCTCAGAACTTGCCCCGGGGTCCTGCCCTGCACACTTTGGTCCCACATGCTTGTCATTGTTCTCATCTTTACCAACACCAAGAACACCCCCCACACCCACTACACAGCATCTCCACTTGTCCTCTTGCGTCCCTCTGCCAGGAAAGAACCTGTCGGCCCTCATCCCCAACCAGACGACCCCTCCCTCCTCTGTCCTGCTCCTCTATCGCATGGTGACCCCTGTCAGGGACCAGAGTCTCACCGTTGCGGAGCTGGAGGGAACTTGGACATGCTCCAGACATACATTCCCCCCTCACTGTCCCAAGGGCAGCCCTGAGGGGCCCAGAGGACAGGAACTGCCCAAGGCCACATAGCACTTTAGTGGCAGAGTTCGGACTAGCTGACCAGAGTCTTCCCAGAGCTTCTGGCTGCCTTTCCTGCTGAGCTGGAACAGACCTTCCCCAGAAAGGGATCCCTACAAGGCCTCCCAGATCCCAGCCCCTCACCCAGGGCAGGTCCCAAAGGAAGCAGCCGTGTTTGCAAAACAAAAAATGAAATAAGTGAAAATGTTTATCTAATGCTTTCTGTATGCTAGACACAGCAGACACCAGCTCAACTACTTGAAACCTTGGTAAATTGCTCAGTTCCACATATAAAAATAACTTCTGTGGGGAGAGATGGGTGAGGGCCCTAGGAGGGGCCTTAATCGTGAATGTCGATGACCAGCGGACATAGGTGGGGTGAGTGCTTGATGCCCATGGTGAATGCAGGGATGCGGGGCTTGTGCACCCAGACCTGCTGGACATCGTGGGAGCCAGGGCCGGGCCGAGGCGTGTGGTCCATCGGGTAGGCGAATCGCTTGGCCATGCTGTAGTCAGGGCTACGGTTCTGGTACACGGAGGGCTCAGGCCGGGCGTGCATGGCCGGCCCGGGGCCTCCTGCCACATCTTCCTTGTAGAACCAGTTCTTATGTTCCAAGGCCAAACTATAGCAAGGGGCAGCTCTGCTGACGGGGTTGTTGGGACCCAGCAAGAGTGGCAGCTGATACCGGTTGGGGGCTGGATTGGGGTCCATCACTCTGTATGGGCACCGGTAGCCAAAAGCATACTGGGGAGCCCTGCGTTCCCCGGGTGGGTGGGTCTTCTCCAAGGAGTAATGGCAGGAGGCCGGGTTGGGGCTCACACCTAAAAAGGGATGAATGGAGGAAGGGTCTCAGGGTGGGAGCCAGGCCACAGCTCCAGGTGTCCAACTGATGGGTCCAGGTAGAGGTATAAGAGGTCTTGGTTAGCCAGATGTGATGTTACTGTAACCACTTTGTCATCGGGCAGGGATACCACCACCGAATAGGGCTACAGGCAGGAGAGGGACTTAGGCCACAGTGACATCAGGACTGACACTGTTATCATAAGATAAAAATCACAAGTGTCATCAGAACGTCACCCTTGGGATGTCAGCCTCCTGCTATCAACCCCATGACAGTGCCCAGAAAACATCCTGAAATCACTACAGTCTGTGTGATCATCAGCATGACAATATCCCTGATGCCCTGGGAGCCCCATGACATTTTTATCATAACCTCGCCTGCTGACACGCATGCATAACATTGGCTTCCAGACTCAGCATGGTGACACCGACATGGTGACATCAGTGTCTTGATATAACCTTTCAGGGAGATGCCAGGATCCAAAGACACACCTGGCAAAAGGGAGTCATGACCCTTTGTCCCTGCTCAGGTCCTAAGGGTGGATCCCCATTTCCCATCCTCCCAACCCCCACATCCCTCTCCCATCCCATCTTACGCAGGTTAGAGAGGCGTTCCTCCATGAGGACCTGTGGGCAGCTGGACATTCCAAACCGGGTTATTTTGGGATCCAAGAAATGGCAAGGCCCAGGACTGCAAATGTCCATGACCCCTGCAAGAGAGCCCCAGAGAGGCCCAGTCAGCCGCAGAGAACGCCCCAGGGTAAGCCTGGACTGCCTCAGGGTGAAGAGCCCCTTTGCCCAGTAGAGAAGTAAGGGTTCCCTTCCGATTCCTTAGACACTTGGGTGTTCCCCAACCCTTGATTTCCTGATCTGCAAAATGGGGCTTTTAATGACTAAACTACCAATCTCAGGAACTTGCTTGGAGGAGCAGAGAAAATCACAGCTGCGTAGCAGCGTGGTTGGCTCCCATCGGGGAGCGGTGCCAAGGGGTAATAATAGGCACAGTGGCTATTGTTAGTACCAAGAAGGGGCCCAGTCCTGGATAGGGGGTTCCCCTGCTGAGGAGGTCATGTCATGTGAGGGAGGGACCCAGCAGGCCTATCGATCTCAGACCCCTCGACAGGGCCCCCCACCCTTCCCTCTCGCTGGCCTTGACCAGCAGCCAGAGCTCTTCTGTGGCTTTCTGCTCTTGCCCTCAGGCAAGAGGTTCTAAGCCGCCTGGAAGGCTTGGGGGGCCAGCAGATTTCCCCCACCCCCCAGCTATTTCTGCCCAGCTTCTGGGGTAAGTGAACCCACAGAGGCCAGAGCTGAAGGGCCACGGCCCAGGACAAGACAGAGAGGAAACTCTACCCCACCCGCTGGGAAGTGCCATCGGCCTGCGGGTCTCCCTGAGGCGGGCCAGCTGGGAGCTCCCCACAGAGCTGGCTTTGGAGCGGTGGGTCCCCTGGGCATCCCTGCTGGCTTCCTTGCGGACCCAGTGAGCTACCTGGGTGTCCTCTTCAGGGCAGGCCTGGGTTCCCAGGGTTCCGTGGCTACAGGTAACGGCTCCCTAGCTCTCACCATCACCCCAAACACCCAACAATAATAACCCCGAGCCTGAGGGCATGGCGGGCGTGGCGAGCACTCACGCTTCTCCGAGTGCCTGGTTTGCAGAGTGTAGGCTGGCTCCTGGAACATGGAGATATCGTGGTGTGAGTAGCCCGTGCAGGATGGCCGGAGGTACTTAGCCGGGCCCGGACCTGCGAGGACGGACAGGGGAGCCCTCAGCCTCCACGCAAGGGATCAGAGGCTGGGGAAGCCCCCAACACAGGGTGCCAGGAGGACATTGGGATCTTCGCTTCTGCTGACTTCACACAGCCGCAGATCCCACCATCCGGCTTCCTCTGGGGAAGGGCAATGTTGCGATCTATCTTAGAAAGGCAATGGGCAATAGGAAAGATAATCGTTACAATTAACGGAGAACTTACTCTGCGCCAAGCCCTACTAAGTATTGACACACATTATTTTAGCTAAGCCTCCTGACAACTCCATGAGGTTGATAGTCTTTGTGTTTCCCATCTCACAGATGAGAGAAATGAGACTTAGAAAAATCAGGATGCTCAAAGTCACACAAGTCCTGTAATGTGAAAATTCAGAGACCATCAGCCAAGAAACCACAAACATCTAATCACATACTAAACCACCTCCCACATAGACCAACAATCTGTCATTAGCAACATAGTAAGAATTAGTTTGTTTGCTTTCAGGGGAGGGTTAGATTTTAGGGAAGTGAGGAAAGCTAAGGGTGGGCTAAAAGCTCCTTTGAATCCCTAGCTTTTGTCCCAAACTGGAAAATCATACACCATGCTCCCTCCCACTCCCCCACCACCACCCCCACCACCACTCCACCAGAAAATCCCCAGCAGCTAATACTGCCTCTGAGGTTCAGCTTGAAGCTGCAGGTCTTCTGTGGGATTGGAGGACAGTCCTCGGGAGCTTTGCAGGAGGCAGGGCTGGAAGGCTGGGCACCTTCAGCAGCCCAGCAGAAAGAGGAATCCCAGCTCAGGGAGGGGCTTGCTCTCACCTTTGATCATTGCCATGATCACAGGGGTCTGCTTTACCTCTTGCCGAGAAGGCACCTGAACGTTCTCCTCTGGGGGCTGCCCATTGAACCCAGAGTTCCCGGCCCCCTTGGGCGGTTTCATGGCTGGGGCCCAGGAGGGGGCAATGGCTACTGAGAGATCAGGGGTTGGCAAGGGGCTAGGCTTGTGTGGAGCCTGGTGCAGACCGCCCTAGCCCCAAGCCCCTGTGTCCACTCTCTCCCCGACTTGAGAAGCTGCTTGGGGGTTGGGAAGGAAGTCGATCCTCTGGCTTGAGCAGCTGAGGCCGCCCAGGATGCAGCCAGCCACAGGACCTAGCAGGCTAGAGCTGGGGATGACATCACCACAGAATTTGGACCATGAGCCCCGGAGTGTTTATTTCCCCCAGTTACCGTGGCAGCTCAGCTATAGAACCCTGAAAGCTGGGCCCCACCACCCCCGACTCCCCACCAGGCTACACGGCCTATGGGTGCCCACAACGCAGAGTCAGGGAAGGAAGAGAGGAGGAGAGACAGGGCCAGCTGTTCTCTCCTAATAGGTGCCCTGAAGACAGAAAAGAAAGGAAAGGAAAGTGTGGGTGGATCCTGGGGGAAAGGTTCCCGAAGCCTGGACTGTCTCCTGGGGTGGCCCTCTAACGCCTGCCCCTCCCACCTAGTCCCCCAGGTTCTGGACACGCCCTCCCCTCTGTCTGTTTCCCCTTGGAAAAGGATCAAACCGATTATTTCTCAATAAGGTGTTAACTGATAGCTTCCCAGACTCCTATCCCAGGGCACGATGTCTTTAGAGATCCATGTCTGGCTCAAGGAAAGCTTGCTTGCCTGCTACTGGCATTTTAGGCAGGGAATGAGGAGCACATAAGAAGGATGGAGGCGTGGCCTGAGGCCTTAACAAGCCACTTCCTGGGCTTGTGGTCCAGAGTACCCCCTGGGGGAGGGGCAGTGTGAGAGGGAACATCTGGGTAGAGAAGCCACCTCACTGCCAAATGATGGATGAGCCCTAGGACTGAAGAAATTCTGGGGATACCTTCACCCTCTAAAAACCCATGATGTTTGGGGGACTCTAGGGCCTGCCTGCACCTACCAGTTCATAGTTTAGACTGGTAATTTGATCCGAACCAGCTAAGAGGGGTTTCGGTCTTGGGAACAGATGACTTCCAGCTTTAGAGATGGTGTCTGTCACAGGCCTGGCGCATAAATGAAAAAACCGAGGCCCCCGAAGGGGCAAGGACTTACCCAAAGTCTCCCATTATGTCAGTAGCAGAGATGGAACCAGGACACAAACCCAGGGCTATCTTGGCTCACCACCTCTGATCTAATGGAAACCAAACACCGCTCTGAGCTCATTCCAGCCGGCAGGCTCAGAGAGGATTCAGAGCAGACAGGCCAGACAGGCCGGGCACTCCAGAAGCCCATGTGGGACTGAATGGCTCAGAACAGAGAGCAGGGCCCCACCCAGTGGCTGCAGACCACCACCACCCCACCCCGCCCCAGTGTGTCCCTCACCTCACCCAGGGGCCCGCCAAGCCTCTGATTTCTGGAGTGAAAGGGCTGGGCAAGGCTGGGATTGGCCCAGCCTCCACTGGCCTCAGGCCACAGGCAGTGCCGCCTCCTCACCTCCATCCTCGTCAGCTTTTCCTGGAGGAAGCTGTGGGCCTGCTGGGCACAAGCCCTGATGGTCCCCTCCTGCTGCTAGGGGCCAGATGTGGGGCTGAAACCTCCACCTTCCTGATCTGGGGCGGCAGGCGGGGTGGAGTTTCCAAGTGTTCAGACCCAGGGAGCCTTCCTACAATACCGCCCCTCCAGCCGGCACTGCTCCCATCTGTCACCTGTGTGCCTGGCTCTCTGGGGCCAACTGACCCATGCTAGACCCCTGCCCATCGCAAGCCACAAATTCTGCTCCAAATGCTCCCTTCTTAGCAGCTTTAGCAGAAACCTAGCTCACCCCTGTAGGCAGCCCTTATTCCTCTCCAAGCTGATTGTCTCACACCCCTGTCCCTCAGAGTCCAAGGTGGAGAGGATTCCTGGTCTCCTTGGCATTCACCTGGGGGCAATGTCCCCTCCCTGTCAAAAGTACCACCCCTCAAGGGCTTCAGCATCCAGGGCCCGCCCGCCCCCATCTGCTCAGGACAGCCATCTGTCCTGACTGGTAAACCTGGCTGCCTTGGCTCAGGGCCTTCTTTCCCACCTGCCCCACCCCTGCCATCACCCGGGTGAATGAGGCTTCCCCAGGGGCCACCCATTCCTTGGCCTCCCAGTTCCCAGACCTCCTCCTCCCCAAGTACCTCCCCCTCACTCCGCAGTCTGCTCTCGCCAGCACATTCTGAGCTGCTCACCACCACCCGTAGCCCCGATCCTATGCCTCTCTTTGGAATGTCACCCTAGCCACCATCCTGTCACTCTGACACTCTGGTTGGACAAACTGCCTGCTAACGTGGAGACCCCATCATCACTCACACTCCTCTCCCTCCCTCGGTCCCCTCCGGCCTTCGCTGCCCACCTCGTCCAGCTGCCGTCCTGGGAAACCCCAGCCCTGAGTCCCCAGGTGTGCCTTGTCTGCCTGCACCAGGCAGCAGAAAGCTGTTGGGACAAGTATCACAGCCTCTGAACCCCGGACTTGTCTCCACGCCACCCACTGCCCACCTTGCTCTCGCCTGTTCCTGAGGTCAGCTTGCTCTCGCTGCTCCTGAGAGGCCATGGCCAACGTGGCTTATTCCCTTCTGCATGCCCAGCCCTCCTTTGAGCCCCCTGCACCCGCTCTTTCTCAGCAGAGGAAACAGGCCAGCAGAGTGGTTTCTGGCCCAAACCCACCCCACCACGCCATCGGGACCACGGGCTCCCACTGCTTCCAGCAGCTGAGGAGGACACCAAGACCTTCTTCCATTCCCTCTGCCTAAGCAAAGTTGGTTAACCTTCCATGGGGTCCCTCCCCACCCCACCCACCTCCGTGATCTGCACACTCTATGTCCCTTCCATATTTTAGAAATCATCTCCCTGACCTCCTCCCCAACACACACACACACACACACACACACACACACACACACACAGTCTCCCCAACAGCCTGTCTCCCTCTGCCCCATCCAGACAAACCTCCCCTGAGAAGCATTTTCCCTGTTGTCTCTGTTCTCTCCCTCCTTTCACACTTCAGCTCTGCAGGTCATCACGCCACCGAAAGGACCACCTCCGTGGGGAAGTTATAGCCAATAGATGCTTTTCACCCCTGCCTGCCGGACTGGCCTCCCGTCTGCCCCAGCCCCAGTGACCAAAGGCTCCCTCCCTTCAGCACTTCCATCCGGCGCCAAGCTGTTTTGGTCTCGCTCCCGTGTCCCCACTGCCCCTTCACAGGCTTTCCTCCTGGCCCTTCCTCCTCAACCTGACCTTTCAGTGTTGGCTTAAGTTTATTAATCGCGAAGGGAAAAACAGTCACTTCACAGGGAGAATCCTGGCAGGCATCACCTCAACCAAGTGAGGTAAACTGATTCGCCAGCAGTGGGGCGGAGACATGCAGTGGACCTCCGAGAAGGTCCCCAGAGGAGGCACAGCGTCACCTGGGCCGGTCCCGCCACAGACGCGGGACCCGAACTCGATCAGGAAGAAACCACATAAACTCAAATCAAGATTCACTTTACAAAAAACTGGTCTGCACTTGCCGAAAATGGCAATGTCACGAAAGCCAAAGAAACAGTGAAGGAAAGAACTTTCCCAGATTAATAGAAACTCGAAAGGAAGGCAACTCAACACAGTACAGCAGCCAGGATTCCCCTTTGCTTTTAAGGGTGTTACTGGAGAAATCGGCAAAACGGGACAAAGGTCTGTAGCTGGTTAAAAACATGATACCAATGTTAATTTCCCAATTTTGATCATTGCTGTCTGGTTATGAAAGAGAAGGATCTTGTTCTGAAAAAAGAGCCACTGGATGGGGCGCCAGGGTGGCTCAGTTGGTTAAGCGTCTGCCTTCCGCTCAGGTCATGATCCTAGGGTCCTGGGATCTGAGTCCTGCATCAGGGTCCCAGCTCAGCGGGGCCCCTGCTCCTCCCTCCCACTCACGCTCTATCTCACTGTCTCTCTCAAATAAAGAAATAACATCTTTCCCACAAAAAAGAAAACAGAAAGAGTCACTGGAGTGACGATAAGGGGGTCACGTCTGCAGCTCACTCTGGACTAGCTCAGGAAAAAATATGCATATACACAGAAAATCTAAGATCTGGCAAAATAGTAAGATTTGGGAAATCTAGGTGAAGAGTATGTGGGAAATATTTGCAATGGCCTTGCTGCTTTTCTGTAAGTCTGAAATTATGTCAAAACAGAATGTTGAAAGAAAACCCATTGGTGGGCGCCTGGGTGGCTCAGTGGGTTAAGCCGCTGCCTTCGGCTCAGGTCATGATCTCAGGGTCCTGGGATCGAGTCCCGCATCGGGCTCTCTGCTCAGCAGGGAGCCTGTTTCCTCCTCTCTCTCTTTCTGCCTGCCTCTCTGCCTACTTGTGATCTCTCTCTCTGTCAAATAAATAAAATCTTAAAAAAAAAAAAAAAAGAAAAGAAAAACCATTGGTGTCCCCGACTTCAGTCCTGGACCTTCCTGTTGTTCTGCCCCGCCCTCCACGCACCCGGGCTGCCCGCCCTCTCGACGCTTCAGTCCCACTGTCTCTACTGCAACGGTTTCCAAACAGATGTGCCTCTGGCCCGGGCTGTCCCCGGCGCGTTCAGCTCACATAGCCATCAGCCTACACAGTGTCATTGGCTTTCTCACAAACACCTCAAAATCGACATACCCAAAGCTTCTCTCCTAAGATATAACCTGCCCCTCATTTATCTCAATGAACGACACCACGAGCCACCCGCCTGCCCAAACTGGAAAGCCGGGCTTGTCCTGGACCTCTCCCTTGTCTTCTGTCTCCACATCCAACAGTCACCGTGTCACTCTGGGGTGCCTGTGAGCACCCGCAGGCAGCCCCCGGCCATTTAGTCTCCAGCATAGCGCCTGACATATATGGTAAGTACTTAAGAAGTATCTGTTGAGGGGCGCCTGGGCGGCTCAGTCAGTTCTGTGTCCAACTCGTGATTTCAGCTCAGATCATGATCTCAGGGTCCTGGGATTGAGCCCCACATCGAGCTCCACACTCAATCAGGTGTCTGCTGGTCTCCCTCTCCCTCTGCTCCCCCCCACTAGCTCTCTCTTTAAAATAAGTAAATCTTAAAAAAAAATAAATAAAAGATGTGTTGAATGAATGAATGAGTTGATCCACTGACTGATCAAGGGAAGGTCTGTCCATGCAGGAGCAGAGTCCTACTTTCAGAGTCCCAGACCCACGCAGGCTCCCTGGACTGTCACTTACACTCCCACAGATTCACATCTGTTACCTGCTGCTGCAAAACAAATGATCCCCCAAACCAAGAGCTTAATGTAGCAATATACTCTTACTACTGAACATAGTTTTTGTGGGTCAGCTCAGGAGCAGGTCAGCAGGACGGTGCTAGCTCCAGGTTTCTCAAGAGACAGCAGTCAAGACGTCAGTGAGGGCTACGGTCATCTGAAGCTTTGAGTATGCAGGCAGACCCACTTCCAAGACGAGCAAGGATCTGGGGCTGACTGTCAGCAAAAGGCCTCAGTTCCTCCCCTATAGGGCCTCCACGGGCCCCACAGCATGGTGGCCACCTTGCCCTAGAGCACACAGTCAGAAGCTGCCGTATCTTTTAAAGATTTTATTTATCAGAGAGAGTGGGAGAGAGAACAGGGAGAAGCAGACTCCCCACTGAGCGGGGAGCCTGATGTAGGACTCGATCCCAGGACCCGGGGATTATGACCTGAGCCGAAGGCAGACGCTCAACCGGCAGAGCCACCCAGGAGCCCCGGAAGCTGCCATATCTTTGATGACCTCACCTTGGAGGTCCCACTCTGTCACTGCCGCAGTTCTTAGTGGCTTTGCAGTTCTGCCCTGTTCCTTGCGAGAGGGGGCAACATGAGAGCCGAATGCCAGAAGGTGGGGACCGTGGAGGGCCATCTTGGAGGCTGGCTACCGTGGGCTTATCACTACACCGGGACCACAAGCCCATGGGGCCCCAAGAGACTGAACTCCAAGCTGTGTGTTCTCGAGGAAGGTGGTTTATGCACTGAGCCGCACTCAGACTGGAGACTGTCCTGCCGGCTCCCCCTGGTCGTCTCTCGGTTGTCAGTCTTGCCGTTCCTTCAAGCGGCTCCTGGGAGGTGTGCAGAGGGCAGGATCCTGGCATCAACATCATAACCACCAGGCACTGCCCCTTCTCAGTTTGTAAGCCCCAGCGCCTCCGTTGGAGAACATCCCCAGACCCCACCCGGTAGCTACAACTTACAGGTGAGAGAAGAGGCACAGAGACAGGAAGTGGCTCGCCTGCAGCCACACAGAAGCAGCTTGGCAGACCCGGACCTCTGGCTCCTAACCCGACATTCTTTCCACTGCCCTGCCCAGCAGCCAGCCCAGACCCACGTCTCCTAACGCCCATCGCAAACCTCATTTCCGTCCTAAGCAGGTACTTCTCATCCCTCTTTTAGGAGCCCTGCCCTAGCCCCCAAAGGCCAGACTCTGAGCAAGTATGTTCACGAATTTTCCATCCAAACAGGAACTCTTGGTTTCCCCCTCCCAGACACACTCTCTGCAGGCAGCCGATGTCTACTGATGGAGTGCAGCAGGGGTTAAAAGCATGAACCAATATTTAGAAATAGCACAATCCCAGGGGAGTCAGCTGTGGCCAGCTGCTCATAGCCACTGAAGCCACAGGCTTTTGTGGACATGGTGTGGCCTGCCCCAGGGACCGGAGATGGAGGGGATGCTGCACCACCCCTCACCCCTGTCTCCCCCATTCAGCCTGGGTGTGGCTCCAAGCCCTCTCCTGCTCCCAATCAGGGCAAAGCCCCGCCACTAGCCTCCCATCCAAAGCTGGCTCCCGAGGACAGCAGACACAAATTTTCAGCTCCTGAATTGTGTAATTGTTGGGAATGGCTGCCTCCGCCCCTCCTGGGCCTGGCTGCCCGGGCTTACAGGAGTCTCACAGATGCCTCCAGCCAGGAACAGAAGCAAGACCACTCCTAGCAGAGGCCCCTGGTCAGAAGCACAGGCCTGGGAGCCCCTGGCCATGAAACTACAGGGACACAGAACTGGAGCCAAAAACCTGTGTCCCCTTGCACAGCAGCGGCCTGGGGTCTTTCTTTGTCCTTCATGGCAGAAGGCCAGTTCCCTAAGGGCAGGACCTGGGCAGCTGGAGTACACCCCAACGCAGACACCAGCCCATCTAGGGCAGAAGCACCCACTGTTGGCCAGCTGCTGGCTTTGACCAAGGGTTCCCTGGGTGGAGTGCCTGTGGTCAGAGTGCAAAACACAGAGGCACTTGGAAGGCCCAGTGCTGGCCAGGGGCAGGACAAGGCTGTAGCTGCTGTCAGAGCTCACACTGAGTCCAGGAAGCTTGGAGGGTAAGAGTGACCAGGAGTCCCTGGCCAGCATCATAGCAGAACTCTGCTGGCAGGGAAGTGGCTTAAGCTGGGCTTGCTGCTCTCTTGTTCTTGCAGAGGCTGATCACTTAGAGAAACTGAGGCAGCCCATACTACAGGTCCCTGAAGCTTCAGAACATGCATCCTCCTTTGGCTGAGCTGTGGGCATCCTTCTTCATTCTTCGAGTGTATTCTGAGTTTCCCTCTCCCCTGCCCCGAGTACCGTCCTGTGCTTTGCTGAGAAGGAGTTAGTCCAGGGGCAGGGGACACAGGGAGTCACACTTCCTGACCTGGCTAGGAATGCCCTGGGAGGCACTCAGAGAATTCAGAGATCATTATTCCAGGGAGTCTGTGGAAAGGCAGGAAGGACTGGGAGGGCTTCCTGGAGGAGGGTGAGAAACGGCTGGGGAGGCAGGGGCCATCCAGGATGGCCACCAAGGGCAGCTGGCCAGCCCAAGCCAGAAGACTTCATGGCAAAGGCTAGAAGGCAGAGGGAGAAGGCCTGAGCCAGGGAGATCCCAGGGAGGCCCTGGTCTGCTCTGCTCAGGACCCAGCCTTCAGGGACCCAGGGAGGCATGCTGAGGAGGCCGGGGAGGAGGCAAATGAGGATCTCCAACAACCTTTGCTCTTGAGACAGTAGGAGGCGGTCAGGGATCAGCTCCAAAGCAACATGGGGCCTCAACTTTCTGCCAGTCTGCTGGCGTGACATCACTCCGCACCAACCCGGGGTTCTGGCCCCGGGCTATAGGCCGAACAAAGGCCAGCCTGCGTATGCTGCTACCGTGTCCACTGGAGCCTCAGTGTTCCTGTCAGTGCAAAGGGAACGCTAGCTCCCAACACACATACTTGCCAGGGTTGTCAAGAGCCAGGGTGACTGTTTTGTAAGCTGGGAAGCCCCAGCAGAGAAGCAAGCGTGGGTTATGACCGCTGCGCTGGCTGCCACTATTTTCCCGGGGCTGTGTTTCTCTCCCTAGCTAGCAACAAGGCTGGGGGAGGCTGCGCGCTAATCCTGACTTGAACCTCAGCTGTGGGCTGTGGGCTGTGGGCTGTGGGCTGTGGGCTGTGGGCTGTGGGCGGGAACTCCATCTGGAGGCTCCACAAAGGACTCCTGGTAGTGGTGGGTAAATGTGCGTGGGTGGGAGTGGGTATCGGGGAGAGAGAAGATGGAAAAGGGAAGGAGGAGAAGGAAGGGGAGGGCGACAGGGCGGGTAGAAATCTCCACCCAAGTTTTTGATTCATAAAGAAGCAGCAGCCTTCTCTTCTTTTTTCATTCTTAAAAGGAAAGCTCTTTTCCTCCAAACATAGTCTTCCCAGCAGCGCCCCCAACCCTAGGCCCACACTTGGCCAGTATTAGCCCCTAACAAGGACCAGGTGTTTTGCTGACTGGGGTTGGGGAGGAAAAACGGGGACAAGTTGTGGAATCAATGGCTTTATTGCCACCGGAGACCACAGAGACCCGCAGAGCACAGCCCCGCCCCAGGCCTCCAAGGTGAACCAGATGGGATTTCTTCTGTTTGCCAAAATCCCCACAGAACAGCAGCACCAGCTTCTTAGTCAAACTCAGTGCACATTTATTGAGCACTTACTGTATGCAGCTGCCTCTGGCAGGGAAAATTCATTCCTCAAGGGACTGACTTTTCATCAGAGGAGGTGATGAGTGTGGAGCTGTGTACCAACCATAAAGGGCAGGGGTATGTGAGGGCTGCAGAGAAGGAAAAGACAAGCATTTGTGGAGCTCCTACTGCACGCCAGCCCCTGGGCCGGCCACGTGAGGTACCTGAACGCATTTAATCCTCACTAACCCATTTCCACAAATGAGAAAACTGAGCCACAAGAGAGGTGCGGCAACTTGTTCAAAGTTGGACAGCTCCAGTAGGAGAGCTGGGATTTAAACTTAGGGCCTGGGTTCAAGATCAGCACTCACAACCACCACACAGACGAGCTGTATGCTAAGAGCACCAAGCTTGAGGTCAAAGACCTAGTCCTGGGGCGCCTGGGTGGCTCAGTGGGTTAAGCCTCTGCCTTCGGCTCAGGTCATGGTCTCAGGGTCCTGGGATCAAGTTTTGTATCAGGGTCTCTGCTCAGCAGGGAGCCTGCTCCCCGCCCCCCACCCCCCGCCTGCCTCTCTGCCTACTTGTGATCTCTGTCTATCAAATAAATAAATTAGATTAAAAAAAAAAAGACCTGGTACCACCTGATCACAGCTGCGTAGACTTGCTCAAGGCCCTTGATCTCTCTCAGCCTCAGTTTTTTCATCTGCAAAATGGGGCTCAATTTTGTGGCAAACTAGGAAGTGTTGTACACAGGGTGGGATAGTCGCTAGACAAGGAGAGGGCCTGAACTCTCTGGAACACAGTACAGATGTTTCCTCAAAAAACTCAAAATAGAAGTACTATCTGATCCAGTATTTCCACTTCTAGGTATTCAGCTGTACAGAAACACTGACCCTCCAAGATGCAGTCTTTCCCCTGCCAGGAAGAAGAAAACAGAAACATGAATTCGAAAGGATACAGGCATCCCGTGTTTACTCCCTTATTATAGCTGCAAGATATGGAGGCAGTCCATTGACTAATGAGAGGAAAAAGAAGATGTGGCATATACACACAATGGAATAGTACTCAGCCATCAAAAGGGACGAAATCGTGCCATTTGCAATAACATGGATGGAGCTAGATGGTATTATGCTAAATGAAATAAGTCAATAAGAGAAAGACAAATACTGTATGATTTCACTCGTGTGGAATTTAAGAAACAGAAACAAATTTAAGGAACAAACAAGCAAAGGGAAATAGAGAGATGCCAAGAAACAGACTCTTTTTTTATTTTTAAAGATTTTATTTATTTATTTGTCAGAGAGAGAGAGCACAGGCAGACAGAGTGGCAGGCAGAGGCAGAGGGAGAGGGAGAAGCAGGCTCACCGCCGAGCAAGGAGCCCAATGTGGGACTCGATCCTAGGACGCTGGGATCATGACCTGAGCCGAAGGCAGCCGCTTAACCAACTGAGCCACCCAGATGCCCAAGAAATAGACTCTTAACTGTAGAAAACAGATGGTCCCCAGCAAGGAGGTGGGTAGGGAATAAGTTAAACAGGTGATGGAGATTAAGGAGTGCATGTGCCGTGATGAGCACTAGCTGATGTACGGAAGTGTTGAATACTAGACTCTACACCTGAAACTAATATTACACTGTAATTAATTATAAAAAATTTTAAGGTACGCAGGGGCTGGGAAGAGAGTGCTGGTGGGTGGGGGTGGGGGTGGGCGGAAGCAAGCAGCTGTGGAAAAGGGATTCTTTTTTTTATTTTTAAGACTTTATTTATTTATTTGAGAGAGAAAGAGCATGAACTGGTCGGAGGTGGTGGGCAGAGAGAGAGGGAGAAGCAGGCTCCATGCAGAGCAGAGAGCCCAGTGTGGAGCTCGATCCCAGGACCCCGGGATCATGACCAGAGCCAAAAGCAGATGCTTAACCGACTAAGCCACCCAAACACCCCTAAAATTTTAGTTTTATCTTTTTTAAAAAATACTCTGCAAGCCTGCTTCCCCAACCCCACCTGCCTGTGTCTCTGCTCACTTGTGATCTCTCTGTGTCAAATAAATAAATAAAATCTTTTTTAAAAAAATATTTTATTGGGTGCCTGGGTGGCTCAGTGGGTTAAAGCCTCTGCCTTCGGCTCAGGTCATGATCTCAGGGTCCTGGGATCGAGTTCCGCATCGGGCTCTCTGCTTGGCAGGGAGCCTGCTTGCTCCTCTCTCTCTGCCTGCCTCTCTGCCTACTTGTGATTTCTGTCTGTCAAATTAATAAATAAAATCTTTTTTTTTTAAGATTTTATTTATTTATTTGAGAGAGAGACAGTGAGAGAGAACATGAGCGAGGAGAAGGTCAGAGAGAAGCAGACTCCCCGTGGAGCTGGGAGCCTGATGTGGGACTCGATCCCGGGACTCCGGGATCATGACCTGAGCCGAAGGCAGTCGTCCAACCAACTGAACCACCCAGGCGTCCCTAAATAAAATCTTTTTTAAAAAATGTATTATTTATTTATTTATTTATTTGAGAGAGAACATGAAAGAGGAGAGTCAAAGGGAGAAACAGATTCCACGCTGAGCGGGGAGCTGGATGCAGGACTCAACCCCAGACTCTGGGATCATGACCTGAGCCCAAGGCAGACGCTTAACAGACTGAAACACCCAGGTTTTCAGAAAGAGGGATTCTGATGAAAGAAGGGAGGGAAAAGCACGGTGGGGGTGCTCTTCCACCCACTTGCTGGGCAGAGAAGCTGAGGCCGGCAATGCCGATGCTGGGGCTAGGCACAGGGCGGGCAGTGCCTCTACATGCTGGAAGTTCTGTGGTAGTATCGCTTTTTCTCCTCCTGTTTGGGGCAAGGCTGAAGTTGTTGCCTCAGAGGGAGTCAAGAGGAGCAGGATCCAGCCTGAAGCTGTCAGGTAGAATCTAATGCACGGCCAGATTTCCAGGAAGCAGCTCTAGGAATTTGGAACACCCAGATTCAGGAGTTAGGAGACTTGGAGTCTTAGTCCCAAAGGGCCAGGGACCTACACTCCACCTGGGGCCTGGTAAGAACGGCTTCTGGCTCTTGAGCCAACGTTCTCCTCCATAAAATGTAAAATGGGGTTGGGGGAGGGGGAGGGAGGGAGTGGTTCTTACCCACTTTGTGGGGTTATTTTGAGGCAAATGATACTGCCTTGTGGGAGACTCTGGAACATCTCTCTTTCGTAGACTACGAAATGGAGGCTGTGTGGGGCAGAGAAGGCCAAGATCACAATGCCAGGGGACACAGAGCAGAACCTCAGACTGGTGCCTCTCTGTCCAAATGGAGTCCCAAGGAGACCTTAAAGGAAAGCAGCCCAAAAGCAGTTTGTGTGTTGGTAGGCGCCTGTCCTCCTAGGCCTGGAGCACACACACACACACACACCCCAATCCTTGCAAGGGCAGGAGAAAAAGAAGTGGGGCTAACCCAGCTCAGACCCAGAGGAGGTCTCCTGGAGCCCTTGGGTCAGACCTCCAGGGGTCTTGGCTCCTCTGGGACTTTGTTCCTGATCTGCAGGGCAGGGGCTGGATCCAGCGGAGCTGTAAGGGTCTTCTCACCCTGGAACAGGGAGGAGCAGCCCAGCACGGGCCCTTTAAGAAAGTTGGGGGTGAGGGGGGCCAACGGGGGAGCCCCGTCCTGAAACCGGAGCGCGCGCTGGCGCCTGCCCCGCCCCCAGAGTTAAGTAAGGCGGTGGCAGCGGGTTGCTCCAGAGCCCCAGCCCGAGTCGGCTGAGCCAACCCTCCAAGCTTCTCTCCGCTAGCGCCTTTCTTCTAGCGTCCCAGCTCCTGGCAAATCCTGCCGCACAGCCCGCCGCGATGCGCTCAGGCCAGCAGCCTGCGCCTCTGGCCCCTGCCCTGGCCCTGACTTTGACCTTGGCTGTGTTAGCCAGACTGTCATCCGCAGGTGAGTAAGGGGTCTGAGACCACCGGCCTGGCTGGAGCTGTGGAGGGCTCCTGGGGCAGAAAAAAGGGACAGGAGGGCCCTGAAGTCAGCCCCGGACTGGGAGGGAAGGGGGCTGTTCTTCTGCTCCTCCAGGCTGGGATCTCTGGGAGTTCCACTCTGGGGCCGAAGCAGGCTCCCCAGTGACAGCTCTCCATCTTGGGGCTTCCGTGGGCTCTGGCTATCTGTGGTTGGCCCCACTAGGACTGTCTAGGGTGTGGCTTCACGCACGGTTGTCCGCTAAACCTAGCAGGGCCACGCAATGCTGTCTGGGCTCCCTGAGCCCACAGGCTTTTGGTGACTGCCCTGGTGCCCAGAGGACACTCTGTGACAGCAAGAAGCCAGTACCCCAGCCTCAGCTGCCAGGGCCAGGAACGGGGTGTGCTACAAGGCGAGAAATGGGGAGGGAGCCGCCCTGCCCCACCCTGTATGGGGCCCCACGTGTACCTACAGCCTGCAGCCTCCTCTGGCTTCCTCCAACGGCTCTGGCCCCCTTCCTTGTCCCCAGGTAAATCTGTACGGCCTCCTCACCACCACCTTCCTCCTGCCTTCGTCTCTAGCTCCTGCTAGACCACCCATGCCTCAGCATCCCTTCAGATGTCCCACACTCCCACAGGGGCCTGTCCCTCAGACAGCCCCTGGGTAACCCCTGCCACACTTTCCTGTCCTGGCATTGGTGACTGACCCCAGCAGAGACTGAGTGACGGTTCACCTTCTGAGGGGCACCAGGATGTGTCTCCTCTCTGTCACGCGCCAGAAATCCCGCCGTGACGGCATTCTTCCTTGAGTCAAGGCATGGTCTAGTTATGCCATAAGAACCGTGGCCTCAGGGCCCATCTGTCATCACTACCCATGTATGAATCAGTACTTCAGCCTACATCTTTCGGGACCATTCCCAAGAGCAACTCTCAGCAGAGGAAGAGCCTGATTCTCCCCTCCCAAGGGCCCAGGCCACACCCTCCTCCCCATCAGATGGGGAAGCCAGCTCTAACGGACAGCATCACGAGGTACCCAGAGGGAAATGAGTCAGGGGAGGACCCCCCACTGGGGTGAGTCAGAGTTGGGTCCCCAGGCTCTCCGCTCCCATTCCCAGGGACCCCCTCCTTCAGAGCCTCAGGGCCTGGGTGATGGGTTGGGCCTCCGGAGAGATGGGAAGGGGCCATCTGGGGTGACTGGAGTGGGCTGCTTACCCAGTCTGTGGCCTCCAGCCAAGAAATTCCAGCACCCCCATCCCCTTGGGCTTCAACTGAGAGCCATTCTTAAATACCTTCTCTGCATCAACAACGTACAAGCATTGTGCTGGGCAATGAGGAGGGCACGGAAATGGATGGGCTGAACTTGAACTCATGCAGGAGGCAGAAAAGCAAATTAAAACTCAAACAGCAATTCCCGTCACGTCTGCAAAATCCAGATGAAGAGTATGGTGAAGAGAAACTGCCAGGCAGGCTGGGGCAGGCCAGAGGTGATCCTGGAGCCAAGCTTTGGAGGATGGAGA
Source organism: Mustela erminea (assembly GCF_009829155.1). NCBI lineage: Eukaryota > Metazoa > Chordata > Mammalia > Carnivora > Mustelidae > Mustela > Mustela erminea. The sequence continues at coordinate 30,376,425 of NC_045618.1, forward strand.
GGGGTCAGTACTCTAGGCAGGAGCTCAGCCTGAGCAAAGGCACTGAGGTGGATGTGAGAAGAGCATGTTGAGACAGGAAAGGCAGCAGCCTGGTTAGAAGGCTTATTTTGAGCACCAGCCAGGAAGAGCCATTGGGCTGGGGCACAGAATCCTTAAATGGCAGAATATAGCCCACAGCCTATGCCCTGTTGGCACCGGGGAGCCAACGAAGATTTTTAAGGCAGGAAAGTAGTATGGCAGCAGTGGTGTTTTATGTTAAGCCAATCTCTGCCTTTAGGAAGAATTTGGAGATGGGAAGGGGACAGAGAGCGGGAATCTTCTCCCCCTCCCAGGCAGAGTTCCCCTCCAACAGTCCATCTCTGTCACAACACCTGCCGGGCTCAGCACCCTCTCCCGGTTTCTGCATAGGGTCAGCCCCTACCTGAGGAGGGCACCATTCCCATCCCTCCTAGACACCCCGAGCCGCAAAGGCCCTAGAGGTCTCAGGTACCAGAGTGAGGCACGTTAGGATGCTTTCCCTGCGTTCATCAACATTCCAGAACGTCTAGATCATGAGGCCTGGGAGTCAAACACCCTTGGAGACTGCCTGGGCCAAGCTTCTAGTAGTACAGACTGGGAACCTGAGACCCCAGGGATGAAGCGAAGTGCTCTAGGTCCCACAGAGAGTCCCAGCAACCCAGGAAGCCTTGCTTTGGGGGAGCGCCCCGCCTGTGTGGGAGCTTGGGCTAAGGGCCACTCTGCCAGGGTGGCATCCAGCTTCTTCTGAGCCCTATGGGAGGCGTTCGGCAGAGGGACGAGCAGTGGGGGAGACCGGTTTGAGCTGATGTGGACTTGGCATTCCCGCCAGGGGAACGGCATGAGTACAGCTGAGAGCTCAGAGTGGGCACAGAGCCTGCAGGAGCAGTGGCTCCCACGCCTCTGACCTGGCCAGACAGAAGGTGAGGGGTTGAAGTAGGACTTCGGGTAGGGCAGGAGTACCCCACTGGGAGGGCTCCACATTTCCCAGGTGAGGACTCCGACCTGATGAGGAGTCCCGCAGAACAGGACCCTGGAGCCATGGACTCAAGGAATTGAGTCGGGTAGATTCTTCTGCCTCTGGGGATCCTCTGGGGAGCAATGGTGCTGGAGATGTGTGTGTTTGTGCGGGTGCGCACTGCCCCGGGGCCTCTGGGGCAGGGCAGAGGCCAGGCCCTTGGCCTGGCCCACCCAGGCTCTGGAAAAGTTGTTCAAGAACCAAGTATAATTGAGCCAGCCCCCATCCGACGTCCGCCTGCCCTCTGTGGCAAGACAAGAGTCTCTCAGTGCTGTCCGCCCAGGGGTCTGTGGTGGGGGCTGCCAGGTGGGCTAGGCGGCTGGTGGGGACAGCCGAGGGGAGCGGGCTGTGCAGGGAGCTTTCAGAGGAAGTGTATAGGCTGCTTCTGGGAACTGGGCGTGCTGCCCAGGAGGGGGCAGGCAGGGGAGGGGGAGTTGGAAATAGGCCTGACTACACACTCACTAGAACACTCACATGTGGGTGTGCACACAAGTATGAGAGCTCCGAACACGATCACAGTGGCCGTGCTCACAGACCTGGGCTGGGTGGGGCCCGGGGTGAGGAGGCGAGGGCCAGAGCGGGCCAGGGGCTGCTGAGCTGGGCTGGGCTGTGGCTCCTTTTCAGCACCAGGACCAACTGAACAGGGGGGCCTTTGGACTTGAGCCTGCTACCTTCCTGGTCCCTCTGCCCTTTTATAACCTCTCCCCCAACTCCGGACCCCACCCAACTCCCCCATAGTCTCCAACTTTCCTCCTTGCCCTGACATATGCCTGGGTCCATAGAACTTTCTAGAGTTAAGACTCTTTCTCCAGGTGCAAGCTTCAGGTGGGATTCAAAAGTACCCTGTCATCATTCTTTTTTTTTTTTTTTTTTTTTTTTTAGATTTTATTCATTTTATTTGACAGAGATCACAAGTAGGCAGAGAGAAGGAAGCAGGCTCCCCGCTGAGCAGAGAGCCTGTTGAGGGGCTCCATCCCAGGACCCTAAGATTATGACCCGAGCCGAAGGCAGCGGCTTAACCCACTGAGCCACCCAGGCGCCCCTACGCTGTTATCATTCTTACTGAAAGTAGATGAGTGCTGGGGACACATGGAGTTTTTTATGAACAGTTTTGTACTTGGTTTCTCTCTGGGGTAAAGGTGCCTGGCTCTCTCGCTTCTCAGAAGGGCGCATTATTCCAAACAGCGGGAGGGTAGAGCTATGTTTAATTGGACCCTCACCTCCAGAGAAATCCTGGGCAGGAGCAGCTACCCTGTTGTACACAGCTTCACATCACCCCCGCAAGCCAGGGACTGTGCCCATTCTAGAGATGAGGAAACTTTTTTTTTAAAGATTTTATTTATTTATTTGACAAACAGAGATCGCAAGTAGGCAGAGAGGCAGGCAGAGAGAGGGGGAAGCAGGCTCCCTGCTAAGCAGAGAGCCCTATGCCAGGGCTCGATCCCAGGACCCTGGGATCATGACCTGAGCTGAAGGCAGAGGTTTTAACCCATTGAGCCACCCAGGCACCCCAGCTGAGGCTCAAGAAATGCAGGGACTGGCCTCGGGACACACAGGCCGCAGTGTTGTCACTCCCCTCAACAGCAGCCCACATGGGGCCTGTGGCAGTCACTCACCAGTGGGCCCAGGCCTCCGCAGCAGGGGAGAGGGACAGGTCTTCAGGGGTGAGACAGCTCCCCGAGGACCTTAGAACTCTGCTCCTGTGCCCCACACCTCACCTCTCCAGCCCCTCCCTCCTTTGTCAAGGAAAAAACAAATCCTCTTCAAGAAAGTCCCCCATGCCCTTCAACAGCTGGGGTAGCAAATGAAGCCACATTCGTCCCAGACGGAGGGCAGTGGTACTCAGGGCTGCCATGGAGGTGGCCTGGGGGCAGAGCTCTGAACAGTGCCCGTCCTGTTGACCATCCCTTCCTCCCACTCAGCTCTTGCCCACACCCGGCCACACCTGGCCCTCAGAACAGCCCTGGTGCCCAAGCCAGGCCTCCAGCCACGGCTTGCGCCTTCCCACGTCAGTGTGTGTCTCCTGTGGCTTCACTGTTGTGGTGGGTAGTGGAGTTGCCTCCCCTCCCAGACCTTACTGCAGAGGCTTCCCATGGTTCATAGGGAAATGGGCCCAGGGAGGGGCAGCTACTCTCAGTGTCCTACACCAAGTCCTTAGCAGAGTGCAGGCGAAGCCTCCTGGCTCTCTGTCCGTGTATCTGGCTTAGGTGTTGGCCTTGCCCACGGGACGAACCATTCCCTGCAGGCAGACCTCCCTTCTGCTTTCCTCGGAGGTCTCCACTGGCTTGCTCCATATAGAACTGAACCCACAGAGGGGCGCAGTGACTGTTTGCCCACTATGCCTGGGATGCCCCAAGGCTTTTCATCCAGAGGGGACTGAGTGTGGCAGCGGGAAGGGGGGTGGAGGGGGAGGCCAGCCCCGCCCCCAGCCACACAGAGCAGCTTCAGGAGCAGGTTTACATAGATCTGGGTTTTGTGTATGATACAGTTTTCATAACGTGTTCTGTGGCTTGAAAAAAAAGAAAAGAAAAGAAAAAAAGACGGGAAAGCCAAGCAGTTGCTTTGAGTTGAAACATGCTGAGAGCAGGGAAGACTCAGGTCAGATACAAGGAAGAACATCTTGGTTTTCAAAGAATCCAAATCTAGACTGATTCGAAGGGCCCCTGAAAGGCGTCCTTTCCCAGGGGGAGCAAAGTCCGGGGGCCTGAGGGCGGGGAGCAGCACATAATCCCAGCTTCCTCCCGGGCAAGCCTGGGGACCTGGCCCTGCTGCCCCAGCATCCCACTCCTGCCACTTCTAGAATGAAACGGGACATTCCTAAGCATCCAGAAGACACCATGATTCTGCTGGGCCCTCTCCCCCACTCTGATCTATCAGCCTCTACACTAAAGGTGATCCTGGGTCCCAAAGGATGACCGATGAGCTCGGCCACCGTAGGATAACCATATCCCTGGTGCCCTTCCACCTCTCTTCAAGCTGTTCCCTGCCACTGGTCTTTTCTCATCCTCCAAGGCCCAGCTCCTGTTCCTCCACCCTGTGGGTCTTTCCCAACCCTTGACTGCTGAGGTCCACAGCCTGGTCTTCCCCCTTTCTGGGGCCCTGCCCTCCTTGTCTGTGGGGCCAACAGCCTTTCTGCCCCCTGCTCCAGGACCCCCACCAGTACGAGGCCCAGGAGGTACGCATACACATGTGTGTGCACACGTGCACACACAGCCACGAGTGCCCCACACTTCAGCCAGTGGTCCTGGGAAAAGCCCCCAACTCAGGATTCACAGCCTCCAGCTCCATGTTCGAAGCAGGACCTCTGGCCAGGCCAGCCTCCTCTCTGGGGAGAAGGAGGAGGCTGGAGAGAGGAGACCAACTTCCTTTCCCACCTAAGAGCAGCCCTCCCCCACCCACATTTCAGGACGGGCCAGCTATAAATACCAGTGGGCCCAGGATGCTCATTCCCACGACTCCAGCCCCTCCCTGCCTCTACCCTGTGCACAGCAGCTGGGGCCGGTCCCCGTCTCCTGCAGCTGGAGGCTGGCCAGGCAGGCTACAGGCCCAGAAACACACACACACACACACACTTCCCACCATGGTCAGGGAAGAAACAAATCACCCTTTTTGGGTGCCTTGGAGCAGCTAAGAGCAAGCCCCCTCCCGCTCCTCAGACTCGGGCCCCACCTCTCCCTCCTCTGAGTCCTCAGCTCCGGGAACTTCTGCAGGGCTGGGGGAAGTGGGAGGGCTGGGAGGTCAGGCACACGGCGGTAAGGAACAGGGCATTAGGGAGCCCAGGATTTCATTCCAGCCCTACCCCTCGATGAGTGACCTTTCTGAACCTCAGTCTTCTCTCTAAAATGGGTCTAAATGATTCTGACCTCTAGTGCACATTGAGGATCAAAGCCCTTTGCCAGAGTAAAGGCTCAGCTAGGGGCTTGCTGCCTTTCTGTTGTTCCCATTGTCTTCTGGACTGGGGCAGGCCCAGCAATAAGGGGAATCTTTGAGAAAGGTGCCAAGGTGGGGGACTGGATGAGGCGGTCCTGTGAGCCAATCTGTGTGGGACTCAGAGACAGGGGAAGGTGGGTCCCCAAGGGAGTGAGCAGCCAGTGGCTTCCTGCCAGCCCAGGACCCTTCAGTAGAGGGGAGGGGTCCTGCATAGGACCGCCTCACCCCGCTGAGTCCCATACACCTCTCCCACGATGAGAAGTGGGACAGCCCTCCCCAGCCTCACCCCAAAGCCTAATGGCCCCTTTGACACAGACCCTTGGTCCTGGGTACAACACAACCAGTCCGTGTTCAAAGAACCACCAAATGAAACTCAGAGCCTGTCGGGTGCGGACAAAGAGAATGAGCAGGCAGCGGTAACTTTGGTAGGATAGGGCACCTGGACACTCATCTTCGCCCTGCCCACTGCCCACACGTGGGGCCCCTATGGAGGAGTGGTTGGAGATGACCGCCAGCGCTCCCATGGGGTCTGTTAAGGAGTGGTGACTCCTTAGGCAGGAGGACCTGTGTCACACGGAGCAGAATGCAGATGAAGGGAGCCAAGCGCCCTCTCTGCTCTGAGCAGCTCGGACCCATTGGGGATGTTGTTGATGCCCGAGTCCGTGTGTGTGAGATCAGAGCTGGTGCGGGATAGGCCACGTGAGTCCTGGAAACAGGCCGCGGAGCGGGTTGAGCAGCCGGGCCATGCCCCCTGGAGGGGCACTCTAGCTGAGAGGCTGGGTGGGGTCTGGGCCCCCATCTTCTGCCTTCACCCTCTAGAATTAACTCTTCTCAGCAGAGCACTGGGCAGAGCTCGGCCCGCTCCCCGGATGGGCACTAATAGCATCCAGGCGCCTGCCCCCGGCTAAGGCGCCCTCTCTCGGCATCTGGTGCCCAGCTGAGGCCCCGGTGAATTCTTCCAGAACTCTTCCAGGACCAGATACCCAGATGAGAGCCCATCCCTCCAAATGTTGACAGCCCTGAGGCAGGAGAGGTGGGGACCCGGAGTCAGCCTTGCTACCACAGCCCTTGGGATACCTGGCCCTGCTGTGTGGCCTCAGGCAGACTCTACCTTTCTGGGCATCTGGGTAGGATAGTCAGTCCCCAAGGTCAGCTGTAAAAGCCCCCTGACAACAGGACACTGGGCTCTGCCTCTGTGCACAGAGAGCCAGCTGCCTGTGTGGGGCCAAACAGTGAACTGGGCTGGGCCTGCAAGGGGGCGAAGGGGCAGCCCAGCCTGCCCGAGCTCCCTGGCACCTAGAATCCACTTTCCCTAGTGGGCATGAAGCCCCAGGGCTCTCCCAGGATGGGAGTAGCGGCCCTGCTCCGCCCCCGGTTCCCATTTTCCACCCCCTTGCTCTAGCCCCACCCAGCCAAAAATAAACCCGGACCACCCCATCTTGTACCAGCCGGACCCACCCAGGCCCTCCAGAGCCAATTGAGTCACCGCTCCAAGCAGCTCCTTTTTTTAACTGTCTGAGTCACCGGCTGTGGCGAGGGCTCCGTGACACGAGCCCCAGGCTACAGCCAGGCCACAGCCTCCAACGGCACAACCCAAGGAGGGGTCCGGATGGAGGCTGGCAGCAGGTGTGAGCCCAGACCACAGCCTCCGCCTGCAACACCTCCAGGCCAGGGACACCCGCCCCAGAGCCCAGACCTGTCTCCAACACCCCTGCTACCACCTCACCTCATCCGCCCAGGACAGTTTTTCAGGGATCTTGGTGACAAAGATCATCTAGGTGAGCCCAGCCCCCATAGCACTTCTTTGCCTCAGAACAGGTCTGGGCCTCCCACTCTGGGGTAGAGGGTCTCCAAGGCCCTGGGCCCTGCAGGGATGGGAGTGGGCCAGGCCACAGAGATACCTAATTCCTGCCCCTCCTCGCCGGCTCCAGCTCAGACTCTGGGCCCTCTGCCCTGAATGCCATGAAGACTTTCTATGGCACAGAGGTCTCCCCCTCAGATCTCTCTGGGCTTCCTCTATCCCCAGCCCTCACAGGGCCAACCAAGCTCTGGTCTCTCTTCCCTCATCCCTCCGTCTCTTCCCCGTGGCTGTCTCTCTGTCTGGCCACCCCATGTCTCTGACCCTGCTCTGTCCCCTTTCCTTCACACAGTCCCCGTGGCAACCCACAGTGCAGCCTCTACATCCGGCTCCACACACACACAGGGCCTTCCCGGGCCTTCCTGGGCCTTCCCAGCACACACAGCACACCCTCACCTCCACCCATTCCCATAAGGGGCTCTGGGCCCCAGGGACCCATCCTGAGGGAAATTTTCCATCCCCTCACCCAAGTCCCCTCCTTCCCTGGCCCCTGAAGCACAGGCTACATCCTGTCATCCTGTCATCCTTTGGTAGGGGATGTCAAGATCCCACAGGCACTTCCTTGGAGGCTGAGGCGGGGTGGGCAGGGGGCCTGGGAATGACCCCACCCCCGGCCCTGCCTGAGCAGGAGCCTGCACAGCCTCAGCCCCAGCCATCTCCTGTCTGTGGCCATGGCCTCCAGCTATAAATAGGGGCTCTGGTTCTATTTTCTTTAAAAACAAGCACCAGACTCTATCACCATGGGCCCAGAAAAGCACTCCCTGGCTGGAGCAGTCCCCCACCGCATCCCAGTCATGGTTCTCCTCCCCCTCCCCCCACCTGCTGAGGGCAGGCTTCCAGATTGGCTCCTGCCGCTGGCTCAGCTGGAGAACACAGCCACCCCTCTCGACCTCCCTGCTTTCCATCTCCCTTCCCCAAGTGGCGCCAGTCTTATTCCTGAGACACCACTGTTGACAGAGAGAGGTAACAGGAGCTCAACTCCCCAAGCCACAGCTCAGGATCTTTGCACCCCGAATGCAGAGAAGGAACTGTGGGGTGGGCTGTGGGGAAGGCCGGGAGAAGGCTTCCTTCCTGAAGGAGCAGGAGGGAATTCTGCCCGCCCCGAAAGGAAAGTAGAGCTGGCCTGAGCAAAGTCTGGGAGCGGGGACCTGTCAGGTGCGGACGGAAAACAGCACAAGGTCTAATAATGAGGCTGACACGTGCATGGGGTGTTCCCGGGAGGTGAACAAGAAAGCCTGGCAGGGCTGCGACAGGGTGACCCAGCACCTTCAGTGCCACACCAGGGTTGGGGCTGGATTGTGGGGCAATGGGGAGTCATCAAAGGCTCTCAGACAGGGCGGGGGGTGACAAGGCGACTTCGAGTTTGGGTTAAGAATGGTTGCTATTAGCAAAACAAGGCAGGAAATTTATTAAGCCTAGCAGGGACTGGTGACCATCTGCCCAGTGGGATGGCACAGAGGAGCAGGGGGGGGAGATGAACTGGAAAGAGAATTTAGGGACAGGATGGCTGGAACATGGGGAGGAAAGAGGGAGAATGTCCAAAATGACTTTCAGATTTCTACCCGGCCATGGGTAGGCGGTGAGGCCTTCTCTGGAAGGCAAGCAGGTTTGGGGAGAGATGACACCAAGTCTGGCTTGAGATGGGTGGGCTAGGGTTTGGAGGTCCATCTGGGTGTTTCTGGGGCAGATGTCTTGGGAGACATTGGCAGGCAGGCCCAGAGCCCCGGAGCCTTGGTGTGGAGACAGAAATGTGGGTGCCATGAGGAAGAGCCTGTGTCTGAGGCCAGGCGAGAGAAGAGGTTGGCCTGGAGAGAGCACAGTGATGGGACACACGCCTGGCCTGTGGGGAGTGGTAGGCAGGAACCTATTCCCAGAGGAGTTGGGCCCGTCCATGGGGAGAGGTCTCAGGGTAGGGATCTCTGGGGGATCTGGGTAGCACAGAGCCCCCTAGCAAGGACTCTGGGGTTTCTCAGTCTACCCTGCCAGGCCACGCACTCCTGCAGGCATCCCAATCATGCTGGAAGCTTGCTACTCAGCCTGTCTATGGCCAGCCCATAGAAAATCCCTCCCAGGGGCCAAGGGCCACCTCCATTTGATCCCTGTATTCCCTTACTGATGTTTCTGCTGTGGGCCCACATGTTCGGGTCTCCTGGATGGCAGGAGTCCTGCACAGGGGGTATGGGCCCTCTGTCCTGTCCACAGCGGCATGTGGCTGGGGGGGGGGGGGGGGTGGTGGACACTGTCCCAAGCCCCTGCTTCCCTCAGTCTCCTGGATAGGCGACTGCCATCTGTGAGATTATCCCACCTCTCTCCCCTGTATTTCAGTTGGAGGAACTAAGGCAGGGTTAGCGTGGCTTCTCCAAGGCGCACAGACTCCTGAGCGCAGGCTGGGCCAGACTGTCCAGGCCTGCGTCCAGATCAACAGTCATTGCTTCCGCCAATCCCCCACCCCAGCTGACACACTCACTGTCTCCAAGCCCAGGCTGCCAGGCTGGGGGAAGCCCCAGGACACCTCCCCAAAGGCCCTGCCTTTAGCGGTTTCTCATCCCAGAGCTGAAGGGGAGCTCGGGGACGAGCAACAGGCTTCCGCCTGCGTCCTGCCTCTGGCTTCAGCCCCAGAGAGGGGGTGGCCCCACAGCGTCCCCAGGGGAAGCTCCTCACCCAGGCCCCCTGCCCCACCACCCTCTTCCCTGGTCTCCAAGTCCCCAGTGGGCACGACCAGCATTTATCACTGGCCATTCTTAGCCAGGCCTGAAGAAGGTCCCTCCCTGATCCAGCCAGCCCCAGAACCAGGCCCGTCCAGCCACACCAGGAGAGGCCGGCTGCCAAACCAGCCCCAGAAAGCAGATGCTTTCCCCTCCCTTCCTCTCTCCCCTCCCCCCTGCCCCCCAGGGAGCCCCTGAGGACAGGAAGGGAAAAAGTGTGTCTCCTGGGCAGCTGGCCAGCTCTCACACCCTCCTCCTGTTGGAGCCCGGCACATGCCCCACTTCCACTCGCACACGCAACAACAACCCCCCCACGGCTTCTGTGGGCACACGGCCCTCCCTGATACCACACCAGCTGGCTCAGAGCCGCAGCCCAGGGGCTCCGATCCAGCCCTGCTCTGCTCCTCTCCCGGCCTCAATGCCAGAAGCATCCTCTTTGAGCCTCCTTACCTCACCTGTAACAGGGGAGCTTTGTCCCAGAGACCCTGGTGGGGGGCAGGGGCTGCTCAGCAGCCCAGCAGCTGGGTGAGAAGGGTCTCTCGCTCCCTTCCCTGCCAGATCCCCTGCCTCTCAGCCTGGGCCCACTAAGCTTTCCCTACCTGCCTGGGGCCAGGAAAGCCAGGGAGACGGGATGTGGAGAAGGGCCTGGAAATCCACCCATCTCCCTGCACAAGAAGGAAAATTATAAGGCAAGGAAAAGCCTCTCAGTATTGCTCCACACGCAGCAGCCCCACCCCTCTGCGCCTCAGGCCTGGGGAGCAGCCCGCCTTGCACAAAGACTCCGTTGAGGCCCAGCTTCCTCCCCGCCCCTGCCCTGCAGCCTGGGTGGACTCTGAGCCACTTCTGGAGCAAACCTCTCATTTTCCCTCCTGCTTCCTCTGTACGGCACGGGGCCTTCAAGGTTGGGTCACATGGCCCAGGGTACCAGTCCTTTTAGGTAATCCCCTTTTAGAGGAGGTCCCGAAATTGGAAATGTCGCCCAATATGTGCCCCTCGGCTTGGGTGGCCTCCAAGCTCTGGGTTAGAGGACCCGTAGCCGAGGCCAGTGGCCAGGGTCAGGATTCAGCCAATAGCTAAGGAAACTTATACCGGCCTGGCCTCCTTGGTCTCACAAGATCCAGAAAGGCAACCGAACTCCCGAGTGTCCTGAGAGTGAATCTTAGGGCTCAAGAGATCCTGGAGTGAAAAGAGATTGGGGCCCACCTTGACTCCAGCAGGGGGTCTCCCCAGTGCTGAGACGACAGGCAGGCGAGGCCGGCAGCCTGAAAGCTGGTAAGGAAAAAGCACATCCCTTGGAGGCACGAGGGGAGGGCATCTGGCCTGGGCTCTGGAGGGCCTGGGTGACCTTGGGGAGGGGGCAGGACACCTGCCTTTACACAGGGCCACACACTTAGGCACCCACAAGAGAGTCAGAGAGCCCTTCATCCTGGCCTTGGCCGTCCTAGAGCCCTCCCCCAGGGCCCCCTTCAGACTTCCCAGGAGACGGGCTCTCCCAGCCTCACCCCTGCCTGCCTAGGATGTGGATTTGGAACAGGGTCCGCACCCTGGGTGCCCAACCCCAAGAAGCTACAGTGGAGAGGGCTGGCTTCCCCTGAGAGCAGGAGTCCTTCCCCTCCCTGGCTGGCTGGCCATGCCCCCTCCTCGCCCTCCTCACTCCTGCTCACAGCAGCAGGCTTGCCGCCAACATCCAGCCTCCTGGGTCTCCCTTGGGTTCTCCTTCTTCATCTCCTTCGTCAGGCTTCTGTCTGCCCCTGAGCCCAGTTTTTGCAGAGGAGGGGGGTGGTCTTCATTTCTCATTCCAGGTTTTAACACCTTTCTCAAGCTTTCTGTCTCCCCGAGGTGGTTCTTCTTTTCCATGGCTGCATTACCATACTTGTGAATGAATGAATGAATGAATGAATGAACATGAATGAACGACTATGGATTCCCCCTTCTCCCACCTCCCGCTCCATCTCAGTACCACTGGGTACACCTCCCCAGCATCCATGTGTCCAGGTCTCCCCCCGCCCCCCTTTGCCCCTGGGCCCTGGGCGTGCCCCCTGGCCATCCTGCCCAGCCGCTCTGACTCCCAAACTCCCTCCCTTATAAAGTCAGGCGGCAGCAGACACCCAGGAATGCTGCTTCTCGTGACGCACGCTGACTGGGGGGCCGCCTGGCTGCCCCAGGGCAACCAGGAATGTGGCGGGAGCAGGGCCCACGGGGAAGGACTGCCGGGGAGCAGGGTGGGCTGGGGGTGCCTGTGTGGGAGGGGGCTCATTCAGGAGGCTGGGCCAAGAACTGCAGACTTTCTGTTTCTGTGTCAAACTGCTTCTCCTCTGGGGCCTCAGCTTGTCTGTCTAGAAACCCTACTGAATGCTAAAGCTGCAGAGAACTTTGATATTGTGGAACCCATCACCCAAGGATCTGGGGGCCAGGGCTGCGGAGGCCAGGGGCCCCACACCTAGCTCTCTAGACCATCCTGGGGTAAGAGTGGTGCTCCCAATGACAGCCAGGATGGGGCAGGGGCAAGAGGGGAGCCAAAGGTAAAGAAAGACAGGGAGAGGCAGAGATAAGGCTCCGAGGTGGCCAAGTGGCGAAGACAGAGACAAAGGAGATAAGGGACAGACACTTGGATAGAGACGGTGTGGCTAACACCAGGCATTGTGAGGACTCAGAAGGATCAGGGTCTGCAGCCACCCCGACCCCCAGTGACTCGCAAAGGGACCCACACTAGAGACCCTGCCCCTGGTCAGCCCGGGAGAGCACGGTGGGAGCCTGATGTGTGGAGGTACTCCCCACAGGGAGACCCGTTGTTCCAAGCCACTGACAGGTAAGAGTAGAGCATCATGGGGGAAGTAAGTCTCACGCTTGGGGTCCCCCAGGGCAGGCTTCTGGTCCCCATTCACACACACATTAAGAGTGCCCCGGGAGACAGGAGATGCTGGCACAACCTAGAGCCTGCCAGAGGGTGGTTTGCAGGGGACACTGGCCTAAGTGGAGGGGAAGGACATAGGCTCTTTCTGGGCCCCCAACCTCGACTCAGGAAGAGGAACGGAGCCGCTCTGCCTTGGCCCAGACAGGACGCCCTGTCCGTGGTCAGGAAGGGCGGGAAGCTGTGGGAGGCTCCACCTTCAGCAAACCTCTGGGACGGACGGGCGCCGGGCAGGAGGGGTGGGTGCCCTCCGGGAACACACAGCCCCTTTCAGGGAGCCAGGCCCGGCCAAGTCATGGCGGGCGGCACCGAGGGGCAGGACAGGCCTGGGCACAATTGCAGTTCTGTCCCGGCGGCTCCCAGCCCACACGCGCACACATGCACAAACACACAGCCTTATGCAAACCCAAAACACACCCCCGAGCAGCCACCCACACGCTTGAACACACACGCAAATAGGCTTCTACGTAGTCCTACACACCCACCCATGAACCGTCTTTCAGGTAGAGAAACCCAGACACACGGCATTCTTGGGGCCCCTCCCATTCCACCCAGACCCCTCAAGGCCCCTGCCCCCCCACGCTGAACTTGGCACCAGCCAGACAGCCCACACCATTACCCATTAACCCTCTGCCTACCCCTATCTGAGAGCAGACTCCCAGACCAGAAAGGGACCTTCGGGACTAATCCCCAGAGACAGAGGGAGGAGGGACTGGGAAGGAGCACCCATTTTACAAAGTGGTGACCGGAGGCCAGACTGGGCCCCTTCTGGCCCAAAGGGCAGCCCGCAGATCTGCTACAGGCCTGAACTGGTGTTTGGATGAATCATGGGTGTTCTTGACCCAGAAGAGTCAAGGGCAAGTCTCCAAGCAGTGATGTTGCCTTCTCTCCTCCCCCCACTGCCCTAGGACCCCAGTCAGGCCACTGAGGCTAGCTTGGTTCCTGCTTCTTTTCCCTCTCCTCCTCTGTCTTCAGTGTCCCGGTCTGTAGGTCCCTGCTGCCACCCTCTTACCGGGCCTTGCTGCCCTTTGAAACTGCCCAGGCCCCTCCCTCCCTCCTCTCCACCACCCTCACCTCTTCCAGGAAGCCTTCTGGAACTGACTCCTAACTCACTCCTTTATGCTGCACTGTTTCCCCATTGGCAGCCTCTCCCACTGGGTCCTTGCAACTGCGGCCCATCAGAGACGGTAAGGGACCACAGAAGGAGACCAGGAGGTGGGGGGAATGGCGCTGTCAGAGTTTCCAAAACCCTGGCCAGCAAGGCCTCCGAGGCCTCCATTGGGATGAGGGGGCTGCCCGAGCCAGGAGCTCCCAGCAGCACAAGGCAGCTTGTGTGAGCGCTTCCCTGCCCAGCCCCACAGGAAACAGCAGGGCCCAGCCCCTCAATAGGCTCATTCAGACCCCAGCTCTCTGGAAAGTACCTCTACTTCCTGCCACCCTCCCACTCCAGCCTGAAGAACCAGGCTATGCAGGCTGCCCCTCTCCTCTTCTGAGATGCGGCTGGAGGCAGGTGGTTCAGTGGGCAGAGCCTGCCATCCCCATCCCTTCCCGGGGGCTTCACACCCTGAACCCACCTTCCCCACACCCACTTTTGATGAAAGGGAGTGTGAATGGGTGTGTGAGCTCACTCCCCCCACCACCAGAGGGGGAGGGCCCCCTTCCCATGCATGCTAAACAGGCAAATGTTGAGCAACAGGCTTTCTGGGGGAGAGGGAATGCTGATCTATAGCCTTTGCCTCTTCTGTGGTATAAATACTGCCCACAACATCACCTGGCTGGCAAAATTCCTGCAAATTTAACAATCAGCTCTTGCCAACTGCCCATAGTGATAACTGCAGCCAGGGGGGCAGCCACGGGCCCCCACGTTCTGTGTGGGGGTGGGAGGCTGCCCTCAGTTCTGTGTGCTGCCTTTTTTTCTTAAGAATCAATGCCCTTGGGGCCCCTGGGGGGCTCCTTCCTTGGGCATCTGCCTTAAGCTCAGGTTGTGATCTCAGGATCCTGGGGTTGATCCCCCCATGGGGGCTCCCTGCTCAGTAGGGAGTCTGCTTCTCCCTCTCCCTCTCCTCCCTGCTCGTTCTCTCTCTCTCTAATAAATAAATAAATAAAATCTTCTTTTAAAAAAAGAGAAGAATCAATGTCCTTGCACAGGAGGAGCCCCCGCCCATGAGTTCTCACCGCGAGGGGCTGCCCCTCACCCACACCAAGGTCAGCTGACTCTGCTGGGCCATACCCACCCAGAGGGTCTTGTAGCTCGCACTTGATTCCTCTAGCCCCTCAGACAAGGTACTGGTATTGCCGGCAAGCACTGGCAAGAGGGATAACCGGAGAGATTTCAGCTCAGCCCAAGAGGAAGAGCATTATCTTTCTTGGACATCCTGCCAGACCCTTCCAGTGGCTGAAGCCACCTTGTCAGGTCAGGAACCAACACATATTGTGGCTGGTGCCAGATTATCCCTTTACTCAGTCACACGGGGCTTAAGGGAAGCCCCACAGAGGTGAATAGCTTTTTTAAACCGTTCTGCTCCCCACCCCCTTCCCTAGCGCTGGACCTCTGGGGGGCAGAGTCAAAGTTGTATTTGGCCCTAATCTCTGCAAAAAGAAAAAAACAGAAATTGTTGCAGCTGGTTGGAGGTCAAGGGAGGTTAATTTGGGGAAACTAACTGGAGGCGGTGGCGG
The DNA here is from genome assembly GCF_009829155.1 of Mustela erminea. Lineage (NCBI taxonomy): Eukaryota > Metazoa > Chordata > Mammalia > Carnivora > Mustelidae > Mustela > Mustela erminea. The sequence goes on from NC_045618.1 coordinate 30,391,538, forward strand.
CTTTAAAAGTTGAAGTATCCCAGTGAGGGACCAAAGGGGCCCCCTACAGCACCCACCAGCCTTGGGAAACCACAGATACAACCTGCTCAGGCCATGTGGACCTGGGCGCTCTGTCCTGCTCAGCAAACCTTCAGCCTCCCAAGGCCCTATCTTTAGCCATAGACCCAGGCTCAGAGAGGTCAGCTGTAGTCATCAGTGGCTCACTAGCTGAGGTGGAAACAATAGGGCCGGATCTGACTGCTCACCAGGGACTATCATCAGGTCTGCAGCAGGAAGCAATATAGGGCCATGCAGGAAGTTTTGGCCCATTTGGGGTCCAGCACTGCACATGGTCTCCATCTGGCCTCAGAGTCTTTGCTCCTTGGTGGACTCAGGCCGACAAGCTACTACCCCCATGCCTGAAGACATCTGAGAGTGTGGCCCAAGAGAGAAGCGGGGATGGGTGGGCAGCCTGTCTGAGCAACATGGTGGGAGGACATGGCATGGAAAGTGTTGCCCAAGAACCAAAGCACAGGGCATTTAGGAGAAGGAATTTGAGCAGGGACCAGTGTGGGGTAGGGATGGTTCCCCTGGAAGTCCATTTCCAGAGTCTACAACCATCAGGCCCGGTGACCCCGTCAAGGATGGTTTTCCTTTAGGCTCGAGGACTAGACCCAGGATGGAGAATCCTTTAAGGCCCAGGAGAAGAGAGTCAGAGCTGGCAGAGGTCCCCGGCCCCAGGAACCTCTGAGGAGGAAACCTGAGTTGCTTGGAATGGGTCTGGGCTCCTTTGGAGCCAAGGTCTGGGCTGGACACAAGGAGAGGCTGTGTCTTTCGGCCCCAGGACCAAGCAGGTGATGGGCCACACAAAACCACAAAGCCGCACCAGCCTGGACTACCTCCCCACAACCTACTCATCCTTTGCAGCCCCCACCCCTTCCAGGCAAGAGTCTGCAATTTGACCCCAGCTCTCTCTCTCACTCTCTCTCTCACGCAGCCTCCTTCTTCGGTGAGAACCACCTGGAGGTGCCCACGGCCACAGCTCTGACTGATGTAGACCTCTGGCTACAATTCTCCACTTTTCAGCCCGAAGCCCTGCTTCTCCTGGCAGCAGGCCAGGCTGACCACCTCCTCCTGCAGCTCCACTCCGGATACCTAGAGGTCAGTGCTGTCTCCCTGCTGGCCTCCTGCTCTAGCCCCAGATGGACCCCAGCCAGCTGGGTGGCCTTGTATGATTCACCTTAGCCGCAGGGTCTCTAGGTCCCCAGTGTGAGGTGAACAACAGCATTGCCATAAGTGTGACTCCCTCGTGAACTGGCTGTGCCTGCAGCCCTTCACCCACTCTTCCCACCGCAACCCCTGGCTGGCCATTTCCCTCACTGCGCGCCTGCAGTCCGGGCCAGCTGGCGGTCTCTGGTCTCTCGCCGCCAGACCCTGGCTCACCACAAGCCCTTGGCCTGGCCCTGCCCCACCCCGGCCTCCTGTAGTCCTGCCCCGTCCCCATCTCAGCATGTCCCCTGGCACTCCCCTGGGCTGGGTGCCTTCTCCTGGGACTGGCAACTCTAGGAAGTCTCCTGCCTAGCACCAGTCACCCAGCTGTTGAGTTGTCTGTCCATGATGGACACACCCTATACTGCAAAGCTTCTCCCTTTTCCCATTTCGTCCAGTCACCACCAGCTTTATTAGAAAGGAGTCTTCTGGCTCTCTCTCTCGAGGCTCCCCCTTGACCATGAAGAGTTTGAGAACTTGAGATCTTAGTCCAAATTTGGGAAAGCCCTCTGCTTCCACACTCCAGAGGGGAGAGGACTAGGACTGGTCTTCAGTTCATCTGCTGCTGCCATTGCTTCCCACTGCCACAAGGTGTCACTGTTGAGCGAAGGCTGGGTACAGCGCCGGGGCTGGTGCTTTCCCTCTCTGCCAAGTACAGGGGTGCCTCAGCCCTGTGGAGGGGCTCCGTACTCGGACTCCCAAGGCCACAGTTCTTAGTGCTCGGCTCTTCCAGTTTCCACACTCTGCCACCACCCACTCTACCATCCGGTCATGAGAACACCACACTAGATCCAGTTCCGGTGCCAATGACATCGAGACACATCTGTGTTCTCCTCTCCCCAAGGATCCCTCACCCTGGATCCAGGAGCTTTGCTTTATGTAACCTTCAACACAGAGAGCACCTGGAATTGGGCTCCCCGTCCCTGAGCAGTGAGCCTGGCTGCCCCAGGGGTCCCAGGGTGTTCTGGGGATTCTAAGGTGCCCGTTATTCCAGGGGCGAATCTTCTGGGTACTAAAGTGATTTTCTGGCGGCTCACCCAACCTAGGAAGGTTGGGGAGAGTGAAAAAATGCAGACTGAATCTCTAGAAAAGCATCTTGCTATATGGCAGTTCTCTGGTTCCCAGCAGGGACCCCAGAGCCCATCTAGACGTGGCTCAGAGATCGCTTCGGTGAGAGTCTGGAGGATGAGTAAGGGGCGTGGCAGGAAGGAGACGGGTGGCCTGAGAATCCCCTGTCCCAGCACCTCCAGTCTGGGGACTCCGCTGTGGCAGGCCCACTGTGTTCTTACAGTAGAAGCAGATGCCCTCAGGATGTGGCCCCCACTCCCATTCCTCCATCTTTCCCCAGGTCACACTCGCCCTGGGCCAGGAGAAGCTAAGGCTGCAGACGCCAGCTGGGACCCTGCTGAGCGACTCTGCCGTCCACACTGTGCAGCTGACCGTTTCAGACAGCGAGGCCTTGCTGTCCGTCGATGGGTTCCTGAACGCCTCAGCCCCCATCCTGGGAGCTCCCCTGGAGGTCCCCTATGGGATCTTCCTGGGGGGCCCCGGGAGCCTTAGCCTGTCCTACCTGAGGGGGGCTAGCCAGCCTCTGAGGGGTTGCCTCCACGCTGCCACCCTCAATGGCCGCAACCTGCTCCGACCACTGACCCCGGGCGTGCATGAGGGCTGTGCTGAAGAGTTTTCTGCAGATGACAGCGTGGCCCTCGGCTTCTCTGGACCCCACTCCCTGGCTGCCTTCCCGGCCTGGAGCACTCGGGAGGAAGGCACCCTGGAGTTTATCCTCACCACTCGGAGCCAGCAGGCGCCCCTGGCCTTCCAGGCAGGGGGTCAGCATGGGGACTTCCTCTACGTGGACATCTTTGAGGGCCACCTGCGGGCTGTGGTGGAGAAGGGCCAGGGCACGGTACTGCTTCACAACAGCGTGCCCGTGGCCGACGGGCAACCCCATGAGGTCAGCGTCCATGTGGACGCTCACCAGCTGGAGATTTCCGTGGACCAGTACCCCACACGGACTTCCAACCGCGGGGTCCTCAGCTATCTGGACCCACGCGGCAATCTCCTCCTGGGGGGGCTGGACGCTGAGGCCTCTCGCCATCTCCAGGAACACCGCCTGGGGCTGGCCCCAGGGACCGTCAACGCCTCCCTGCTGGGCTGCGTGGAGGACCTCAGCATCAATGGCCGGAGGCAGGGGCTCCGGGATGCCTTGCTGACGCGCAGCATGACAGCCGGCTGCAGGCTGGAGGAAGACGAGTACGAGGAGGACGCCTATGGCCTGTACGAAGCTTTCTCCACACTGGCACCTGAGGCTTGGCCCGCCGTGGAGCTGCCTGAGCCCTGCGTCCCTGAGCCAGGGCTGCCGCCTGTCTTTGCCAATTTCACCCAGCTGCTGACCATCAGCCCACTGGTGGTGGCCGAGGGGGGTGCGGCCTGGCTCGAGTGGCGGCATGTGCAGCCCATGCTGGACCTGAGCGAGGCCGAGCTGCGCAAATCCCAGGTGCTATTCAGTGTGAGCCGCGGGGCACGCCACGGCGAGCTCGAGCTGGACATCCCCGGGGCCCAGGCACGGAAAATGTTCACCCTCCTGGACGTGGTGAACCGCAAGGTCCGCTACATCCACGATGGCTCCGAGGACACCTCCGACCAGCTGATGCTGGAGGTGTCCGTGACCGCCAGGGTGCCCGTGCCCACCTGCCTTCGGAGGGGCCAAACCTACATCCTGCCCATCCAGATAAATCCTGTCAATGACCCACCCCGTATCATCTTCCCACATGGCAGCCTCATGGTGATCCTGGAGCACACACAGAAGCCACTGGGGCCCGAAGTTTTCCAGGCTTACGACCCAGACTCTGCCTGCGAGGGCCTCACCTTCCAGCTCCTTGGCACCCCCACCGGCCTCCCCGTGGAGCGCCGAGACCAGCCTGGGGAGCCAGCAACGGAGTTCTCCTGCCGGGAGCTGGAGGCCGGCAGCCTCGTCTATGTCCACCGAAGTGGCCCCGCCCAGGACCTGACGTTCCGGGTCAGTGACGGGCTGCAGGCCAGCCCCCCCGCCACCCTGAAGGTGGTGGCAGTCCGGCCAACGGTTCAGATACGCCACAACACAGGGCTGCGCCTGGCCCAGGGTTCCGCAGCCCCTATCTCTTCCACCAACCTGTCAGTGGAAACCAACGCCGTGGGGCAGGATGTGAGCGTCCTATTCCGAGTCACAGAGGCCCTGCAGTTTGGGGAGCTGCAGAAGCAGGGGGCAGGTGGGGCCGAGGGGGCCGAGTGGAGGGCCACACAGGCCTTCCACCAGCGGGATGTGGAGCACGGCCGCGTGAGATACCTGAGCACTGACCCGCAGCATCACACCGAGGACACCGTGGAGAACCTGGCCCTGGAGGTGCAGGTGGGCCAGGAGACCCTGAGCAATCTGTCTTTCCCAGTGACAATCCAGAGAGCCACGGTGTGGCTGCTGCGGCTGGAGCCCCTGCGCACTCAGAACACCCAGCAGGAGGTGCTTACCACGGCCCACCTGGAGGCCACCCTGGAGGAGGAGGCAGGCCCCAGCCCCACCACCTTCTACTATGAGGTGGTCCAGGCCCCCAGGAAGGGCAACCTGCGGCTACAGGGCACACGGCTCTCAGAAGGGCAGAGCTTCACCCAGGATGACCTGCAGGCTGGCCGGGTGACCTATGGGGCCACGGCACGCACCTCAGAGACAGTTGAAGACACCTTCCGCTTCCGTGTCACAGCTCCACCGCACTTCTCCCCACTCTACACCTTCCCCGTCCACATTGGCGGTGACCCAGATGCTCCCGTCCTGACCAACATCCTCCTCTCGGTGCCGGAGGGCGGCGAGGGCATTCTCTCCGCTGACCACCTCTTCGTCAAGAGTCTCAACAGTGCCAGCTACCTCTACGAGGTCATGGAGCGGCCCCGCCATGGAAGGCTGGTTTGGAGGGGGGCACAGGACGAGGCCACCATGGTGACGTCCTTCACCAATGAGGACCTGCTGCAGGGCCGGCTGGTTTACCAGCATGACAACTCCGAGACCACAGAAGACGACATTCCCTTCGTGGCAATGCGCCAGGGTGACGGCAGCGGTGGCATGGCCTGGGAGGAGGTGCGGGGCGTCTTCCGCATGGCCATCCAGCCCATAAATGACCACGCTCCCGTGCAGACCATCAGCCGTATCTTCCATGTGGCCCGGGGTGGCCAGCGGCTACTGACAACAGATGACGTGGCCTTCAGTGACGCCGACTCCGGCTTTGCAGACACTCAGCTGGTGCTGACTCGCAAGGACCTTCTCTTTGGCAGCATCGTGGCTGTGGATGAGCCCACACGGCCCATCTACCGCTTCACCCAGGAGGACCTCAGGAAGAAGCGGGTCCTGTTTGTGCACTCGGGGGCTGACCGCGGCTGGATCCAGCTGCAGGTGTCTGACGGGCGGCACCAGGCCACTGCGCTGCTCGAAGTGCAGGCCTCAGAGCCCTACCTCCGCGTGGCCAATGTCTCCAGCCTCGTGGTCCCTCAAGGAGGCCAGGGCACCATCGACTCTGCCGTGCTCCAGCTGGACACCAACCTCGACATCCGCAGTGGGGATGAGGTCCGCTACCATGTCACAGACGGCCCACACTGGGGACACCTGCTCCGGGCCGGCCAGCCCGCCACGGCCTTCTCCCAGCAGGACCTGCTGGATGGGGCCCTTCTCTACAGCCACAACGGCAGCCTCAGCCCTCGAGACACCCTGACCTTCTCCGTGGAGGCAGGGCCAGTGCACACAGATGCCACCTTGCAAGTGACCATTGCTCTAGACGGGCCACTGGCCCCACTGCGTCTGATCCAGCACAAAAAGATCTACGTCTTCCAGGGGGAGGCAGCTGAGATCAGAAAGGATCAGCTGGAGGTAAAGGACCGGTTTAGGGGGCCCTTCTGGCAAACCTTCATGCCCGGTGTGCTTGGATGTTCAGGGACACGCCTGTGTCCCTGGGGCTGGGTGTCTGTCTGTGCTTTGGGTATGTACCTGTACATGTGCCCAGGGGCGTGCCTCAGAGATTCTGGGCGAGCGTGTGTGTCTGCCTGTGAGCTGTGTGTGCCTCCATGTGTTGAGTGCACACACGGACGTGCTGCGCTAACCACACAGATTCCTGGGCCCCACCCAGACCGTGGCATCTCTGAGGTGGAGCCCGAGAACCTGCATTCTAATAAGTTCCCGGGGGGGATCTTCATGGGTACAGACTTTGAGGACTGGAGGCCTTGAAGACAAACCTATTTGATCTCCAGGCTCCCGTGTCCTCAGCTCTCTTCCCCAGACCCCACCCCAGGCCTCAGGACCTGGACGGAGCTGCTGACCATCCAGGAACCTCTCAGGGCAACCACAGGCCTTCCAGCAGGCCTACTGACCCACTGTGTGACCTCAGGCCTGGTCCTTGCCCTCTCTGCCACACTGCCGATTTCTGAGCCCTCTGTAGCTCCAGCTGTCTGGATTCCGGCGCAGACTGTGACTAAAGATGTCTGGCATCAGAAAGGCTTTGCCCTGAAGGAGGCAGCATTTGAGACAGGCTTTGAAGGCCCTGGGGTTTCAGTAGCAGGGGACAAGGGGACAGTAGTCTGGGTAGAGAGAACAGAATTCTGGAATGCAGGCAGTATTCCAGGCAAAGGCACAGGACCAGGAATGTGAGTTGGGGGTTGGCGTGTGGTCTTTTGTAGCTGGACCATCAGGCGAGGGAGCACGCAGTGGCCCTTGGGTGGGACCTGGGTCTTCAACGCTCCGCGAAGCCTGTGAAAAGGATGGCGCGCCCTCTGGTGGTGGAGAGAAGCGATAGCGGGGCAGGGGCTCCATCCGTGTATGTGTGTGCATGTGTGTTACCAGGGTGTGTTACGTGTAAGATGTACCTGTGTGTCTGTGTCCACATGTCAGGGTGTGGTGATATTGTACATCTGTGTCACTACTCTGGGGGCGTGTGATTGTATACATCTCTTAGGGAGTGCGTGTCTCCGAGGCTGTGTGAGCATGGGACTGGGTGGGGGGGAGGCATTGTGAAAGGGTGCAGTCCCCCCTGCCCCAACCAGCTACATGTCTGGGTGTCGTGTGTGTGAACCTGAGTGTGTGTCTGTGTGTTAAGGAAGCAGCAGTCGGGGGCTCACAGGGGCATGGAGACTGAGCCTGTTCTGGCCACCTAGGGACCACAATAGCCTCCCCCCTGACCCTCTGTCCACCAGGCAGCCCAGGAGGCAGTGGCACCCGCAGACATCGTGTTCTCAGTGAAGACCCCACCGCAGGCCGGCTACCTGGTGATGCTGTCCCCCAGCGCCTCAGCGGCCGGGTCGCCCAGCTTGGACCCAGTGCAGAGCTTTTCACAGGAGGCGGTAGACGCCGGCAGGGTCCTGTACCTGCACTCCCACCCAGAGGCTTGGAGCGACGCCTTCTCCCTGGATGTGTCCTCAGGCCTGGGTGCACCCCTGGAGGGTGTCCACGTGGAGCTGGAGGTGCTGCCTGCTGCCATCCCACTGGAGACGCACAACTTCAGCGTTCCTGAGGGCGGCACCCGCACCCTGGGCCCTCCGCTGGTCCGCGTGCTGGGGCCTTACTTCCCCGCACTGCCTGGCCTCGAGCTGCAGGTGCTAGAGCCACCCCGGCATGGGGCCCTGCGCAGAGAGGACGGTCCTCAGGAGGGGAACCTCAGTGCCTTCTCCTGGAAAGAGGTACAGCTGTCGGGGAGGCCCTGGGCACGCAGCCTGGCCCTGCAGGCAGAGCAGGGGAAGCTGCAGGCACTCCCCGTCTGGGCACCAAGAGGCAGGGAGTCCCATGTACGGACCCCTCTGTGAGAGATACCTGACGTCAGTCCTCCCTCTCTGGCCATATGGAAGTGCCTGTCCTCTTTCCTTTACTCCTTCCATCCTTCTCTCTGGGAGGAATGGCTGTCCCCATTGCCACCTGCAGGAGCTGAAGCTCTGAGGAGCCAGTCTCCCCCGACACCTGAAGGCAGGGCAAGAAGGGTGCTGGGCTCGAGACTCTCACAGCTCCCAGGCTGGCTGGCACCTGACCATCCGCTATGGGCCTGCCTGCAGGTGGAACAACAGCTGATCCGTTATGTGCACGACGGGAGTGAGACGCTGACAGACAGCTTCATCCTGGTGGCCAATGCCTCAGAGGTGGACCGCCAGAGCCATCCTGCAGCCTTCACCATCACCATCCTGCCCGTCAACGACCAGCCCCCCATCCTCACCACCAACACAGGCCTGAAGGTGAGAGTAGCCTGGGATCCCCTCCCACCTCCCTTCCCAAAGAGAGGCCCAGCACGTAGCACCCCCTCACTGAGCCTCAGCTTCCTTCTCTGAAATGGGGACCATGCCCCATGCCTCAGTAGGTTGTTGGGAAAAGAGAAGGAGTCATCGCACTGAAAACAGAACACAGGTATAAGCCTTCGTTATTGAACACTTTTAAGTGCTGTAAGCAGCCTTGGGAATGGCCATCCTTGGCCCTGATCTCCCTGGACTCACCCTCAGCAGGAGGCTTTTTTCTAAGGCTCAGGACCAGAACTCCCGAAGAACATTCTTTCTAGCCCTTAAGGGTGGACTCCCGGGTCAGAGGGGTTAAGCTCCTCCCTTCCGCCCACGGCCGGTGAAGGCCACAACTTGGCTTCTTGAGCTCCTGCCCCTTACATCCCGGCAGAACCGTGGTGCTCTCACTCAGCAGAGGTCAGAGCTGAGGCGCAGGCAGGTCACAACATCTCTCCATGGTCACAGAAGCAGTTATTGGTGGAATGAAAGGGCATGGCTTGGCCAAGATCACCCAAGATAGTGGATGGCCTTGATGCCAGTTTCTAGGGTCAACAGGAGTCATGGAAGGACAGAAGAGAGCTGACTTGGGATGTCTGTGATGTGAGACACAGGACACCTTTGATGGTAGAGGATGTACCCATGGGGAGCGGTCCAGCGGTGGGGAGGCCTGCAGAGCAGTGGGGGTACAGGGTATGGGCTGCCCTGGAACCGCAGGCAGGTGGTGCTGTGTGGCCTCTTGGCCACCAGGTGACGCTGTCCACCATGTTTGTGTCAGGAGCCGGGAGCTAAAGACCCACCTCCATACTTTGGTCCCCCCAACTCCAGAGCTCATCTAGGGTTAACCTGGGGCTCGGAGAAGGTGCCCTGCAATCCCAGAGGGCTCGTTTTCCAGGTATGAGAGCCCTCCCCGAGGCTGCCCAAGTTGCTTACCCAGCTGGGGTCACGTAACAGGATCCCAGAAATGGATCTGCCAGGCAGGAGGCTGAGGGAGGCTCCTCTTCGCTCTGAGCATGGGGAGTGGCTGCCGCCATCTGGTGGGGCCTCATAACTGCCCTGAAAATACCTGAGCCCTCATTGCAGTGCCGCTTCTGAGCCCCGAGCCACAGGACAGAAGCCAACCCTCAGCCTCTCTGGCCTCTGTGCCTCCCATGCCCTCCCTTCACCTGGAAGGGGAGCCCATTTATAAACCTCCTGGGGAAGTAAAATCACCATTCCCATAGTGTGTACAGCGCATGCCCAGACTCACTATGGAGGGTCTAAAGGGAGGCCCCGGCCCTGCCAGTGAGACAGGACCAGGGAAAGACAGTGGCTCCGTCAGTCAGGGCTGGGGGGCTCTGAAGGGAGAGAACTTGATGAGAGGAAGAACTGGGGGCTTCCTGAGGTCAGGGACAGGAGCTGGCCTTGAAGGACAAGCAGGATCAGGGCAGAGAGAAGAGACTCTGGGCCCTGGGGTGATGCGGAACAGCCAAGTAGAATTCCTACTTGGCAGAATGGGGTGGAGGGCCCTTTGTCAGGCAGAGCCCAGCATCGCCGGGGGCTGAGCTGCAGCCTGAGGATGATGGCCTCAGGGCCAGGGAGGAGTCTAGCGGGAGAGCATGGAGGGGACAGAAACTTCACAGGCTTGTATCCCTAGATGTGGGAGGGGGCCACGGTGCCCTTCCCTCCGGAGGCTCTTAGGGGCACAGACAGCGACTCAGGACCGGAAGAGCTGGTCTACACCATTGAGCAGCCCAGCAACGGGCGGGTGGTGCTGCGGGCCGCGCCAGGCACCGAGGTCCACAGCTTCACCCAGGCCCAGCTGGATGGCGGGCTCGTGCTGTTCTCGCACAGAGGTGGGTACTCGGGGAGGCTGGGGGGTGGTGCCCTGAGGATGGGGAGCCACTATGGGCCAGCGAGACCCAACTCCACCCCCACCCGCAGGAGCCCTGGATGGCGGCTTCCGCTTCAGCCTCTCCGACGGGGAGCACACCTCCTCTGGACACTTCTTCCAAGTGATGGCCCAGAAGCAGCTGCTCCTCTCCCTGGAGGGCAGCCGAACGCTGACCGTGTGCCCAGGTGGGTCTGCCACACATGGCATGCCTTGTAGGCCAGGTGACACGCCAGGGTCTCTGCCTCGCCAGCCGTCGCAGACCTCGCCCTGGCTCTGGTCCACAGCCAACAGGCCCCTTGTGCCTCTCGCAGGGTCGGTCCAGCCGCTCAGCAGCCAGAGCCTGAGAGCCAGCTCCAGTGCGGGCACTGACCCCCAGCACCTGCTCTACCGGGTGGTGCAGGGGCCCCGACTGGGCAGGCTGTTCCATGCCCAGCACGGCAGCACCAGGGAGACCCTGGCGAACTTTACCCAAACCGAGGTAAGAGCCCAGTTCTCTACAGCCACCACGCAGACTCAGTTCAGCCCCAGGGGACCCAATCTGCCTGTGCACCTGGGCACCACTCCCACATCATGGACAGCAGGCACTCTCTGGCCCCACCATGCCCCAGGCTGAGCCTGCCTTGCCCTCCAGGAGCCACCAGTCCAGTACACAGAAGATGGGAAAGATCTCAGCCCAGAGCAAGCCTAGGGTCCTGGGGCATGGCTTCCAGAAGGAAGCTGCAGTTGGACCTCAGGAGCTGAAGAGGGTGCTCTGAGTCAGGGACGTGAGCATATCCCCTGTGGCTAGTGAGGGGCCATGCTTGGTTTAGGCGTGGAGTTTGAGATGAAGGCAGCTGCTGGGCTCCTGAGAGGTGGGAGCCTGAGGCTGAGGTCTGGCGCCAGCAAGAAGCAGAGTGGGTCCCAGGGGCGTGAGTGGACAGAAGGCAGCCAAGGAGGGTGAAGTGGGAGTGAAGCTGCCATCTCTCTTCAGGGCCTAGTTGTTCCAGAGCACGCCAGAGGCCACCAGTTAAACACTAGAACTGATAGCCATGGGAAGAGGTCTACTGCTAGGTTGCTGGGAGTGCACAGCTCTGTGCTAACTGGGGGGGTGGGGGAGGTTGCGTTGGCAGGGATGGGGGACAGCAGCCATCACTTAAATTAACACCCCTTCCAAGTGCAGGGGGTACTTCCTGTGAGTGCTGGCAGCCTTGGCTCTCTCCAAAGGCGGAGCAGGTGGGGAACTTTCAGGCATGGGGGGAAAGAGGCAGTTCTCACAAGGGATACACGGCAAAAGGTCTCTCCTGTCAGCGTCCCCCTGGGCCCAGGTTTTCTGTTCTCATCAAGTCCTGGCTTCTGCCCAGGTCTCCTTCCCACCATAAGATATTCAGCAGGCTGGCGGCTGCAGCCGCTGAGCACCCTGGTTCCCAGGGAGCCGCTGTCATTGGATGCCCAGGAAATAGGAGGGAAGAGGACCAGGCTTCAGGGTCCCACCCCCACCCACCGCGCTTTCCCCACCCGCTGGCAGTACATGCAATGACCGTGAATGGCCGCCAGGGGGCCAGGCTGGCAGTGCCACCCAGGGAAGCCGGGGAAGAGGCTTCGTGGCGGAGACTTTGTCCTGGCTTTGGGGCAGGGGCAGGGCAGGACTGCGTCTTGTCTTGACAGCACCACTGTCCTGCAATATTGAGTCGGGTGGGGCAAGGATTAGGTGTTCCGTTCTGCAGATAAGGAAACTGAGGCTTACAGAGATCATGTGACTATTCAGAGCGCGCGTCTAGTGAGAGGGAAAACGAGGAATATGACTTCTGACTGTCAATGCAAGATTTCTCTCACCAGAGGATACCACTTGCTCGCAGAGCTGAGAGGCCCCTCCCCATCTTGCCTGTGATTTGCCACCCCCAATGGCACACCTCCCATCCACAGAAACTCCTGCAGGCTTCCATTCTCCCAGGCCACTCCTGGGGGTCTCTGCTTCCTGCCACCTTCAGCCTGGGCCAGAGGTCACAGCTGACAGTCCTTGAGGGCCACATTTAGACCACAGATGTGTTTTATTTGGCATGGACAAGGCATTTAATATTTTAAAATTAATGGTCAACATACAACTTTTGAGGGATTTTAAACAAACACACACACACTCAAAAGCCTGATTTCCAGTTTTGGGTTTTTTTTTTTTTTAAAGGTTTTATTGATTCATTTAAGAGAGAGTACGTGTGTTCAAGTAGAGGGGAGGGGCAGAGGGAGAAGCAGACTCCCCATTGAGCAGGGAACCTAACCTGGAGATCATGACCTGAGCTAAAGACAGATGCTTAACCGCCTGAGCCACCCAGGTGTCCCTGATTTCCAGTTTCGTTTCTTTTCTTTTCTTTTTTTTGTTTTAAGATTTTGTTTATTTGACAAAGAGAGAGAGAGAGATCACAAGTAGGCAGAGAGACAGGCAGAGACAGAGGGGGAAGCAGGCTCCCTCCTGAGCAGAGAGGCCAATGCGGGGCTTGATCCTAGGACCCCAAGGTCATGACCTGAGCTGAGCCGAAGGCAGATGCTCAACTGACTGAGCCACCCAGGTGCCCTGATTTCCAGTTTCTTAAAAGGCTCTGTTCCCTCCTATAGCAATCAGCTGAGGAGCAACCACCCGTTTCACTGGGGCTCCACTCCCCCTTTAGAACTGAGGTGACACCCCCTTAGCGTGTGGCTGCCTCCCCTATTAGATGGGCACTGCTCTCCAGTTCATCACTACCCTGTCCCGAGAGTCTCCCACACGCTGGGACATCAGTTTCCATCTCATTATTGCACAAGCCCTGTTTTTCTAAGGAGGAAATAGATCTCCCTCAGGAAATAGATCTCCCTCCCCTAAAAGGGGAAAACAAGAGATAAGACCAGAGAACACATTTGGATTAGCAGGCAGAAGAAAGGAGCAAAATTCTTCATGGAAGTGAGGACTATCCCTGGGTGTTTACCAGGCAGACGGGCCTGGAGAACAGCAGGTGTGGTGGGAATGGGGTCAGAGTGGGGGCTTTGTGGTCGGAGGAGAAGCCGCTGTACTATCTGAACAAGAAGGACAGTAACCCTACATAGGAAAAGTCTCGCTCTGGCTTCGGTGTTCAGAACAGTTGTAGAGCAGGGATCAACGGACAAAACTGGGACACGGGAAGCTATAGCGATGATCCAGGCCAGAAGTGATGGCGTGCGAGAGAGGGAGGAGTCAGGGACGCCTCCACGGCAAGAACAGAGCTGCCATCGTAAGAAGCAGGAGGACTAGGAGAGGCGCGCAGGTCAGAAGGCTGTCTGGTCCAGGCCAGCTCTGAGCTGGTCCTTAGACATCCTCAGGGAGCTGTCCAGAAGCAAGTGGATATGTGAGTCTGGAGTTCGGGAGAGAGCAGTCCAGGCTGGAGACAGAAGTAAGGGGGTCACCTGCAGAGCTGACCTGGGACGACACGTGGGATGTGCCTGTAGATAGAGGAGACTCTGGAGGCCATGCTATAGGCATCGGGGAGAAGAGGGGGACCATGGAGTCTGTGAAGGAGCAGCTAACGAGACAGGAGGAAAACATGAAAGGGGGCCATGCTGGAAGCCAACGGATGTTAGAGGAAGGAATGCACGATGATGTCTAGTGCCGCGTGCCAAGCAGGTAAGCAACATGAGGCCCGTGAACCGCCGTCGGGTCTCACAACGCAGACATTGTGGGTACCCTCGGTGAGGACGGGAGCAAAGGCCTGTGTAGCCTGCACTCAGGACAGCATAGAGCAGGTTCTAGACTATTCTTTTTGGAGTTTTGCTGTAAAGGAAAGCCAGATGTGGAGAGGGGTGACACATGTTGGTGGAAAAAGTGAAGTCATGGGTCTTTTCTTTAAGAGGGAAGAGAGGAGGTGGCTGGGGGGCTGGGTGCAGTCAGTTAAGCACCCAAGTAGATTTCAGCTCCAGTAGTGATCCTCAGGGTCATGAGATTGAGCCCTGCACTGGGCTCTGTGCATAGCGCAGGGCTTGCTGGAGTTTCTCCCTCTAGCCCCTCTCCCCCACGCACGCACGTGCTCTTGCTCTCTCTCAAAAATAAATAAATAAATAAATAAATAAATAAATAAATCTTTAAAAGAAAAAAAGACAGAAGAGAGAATAACGTGGTTGAGTAATGATGGGAATGTTCTCTTTTGGGGGGGAAATTTTTGCCATAGGAGAAAGGAGGGAGCTGGTGAAACTGGTGTCCTCAGTGGGGAAGAGGGGCAGGGACCCAGGGCAGAAGAGGAAGGACCAGCTGCCGAGAGAGAAGCGTTCGAATACTGCTTTTCTTGCGGGCTCGGAGAGGGGAGGTGATTGACCTGAGGAAGCAGAGCCCAGATTTCACAAGGCATCACGCTCTAGATCCAGTGTCCTCACTGCCGCATCACTACCGATGGTGATCCACTGAGCTAGTGAGGGAGAACACAGGTCCCTGACATGGGGCCAGGGAGAGCCAGGAGAGTCGACAGTGAGGCTGGGCACCAGGGGCTCGTCAAGGAGACTACAAGGGGCTCCCAGGCTCCATAGGCTCAACCTGCCTCTCTTCTCCCAAAATGGGGTCCCTCCCCAGGTGTATGCTGGGAATGTTCTGTACGAACACGAGATGCCTCCTGAGCCCTTCTGGGAGGTCCACGACACCCTGGAGCTCCAGCTGTCATCACCCCCTGCCCTGGATGTGGCTGCCACCCTTGTTGTGTCTGTGTCCTTCGAGGCTGCCTGCCCCCAGCGCCCCAGCCGCCTCTGGAGGAACAAAGGTGAACTGTATGATGGGGAAGACGCTGGGCAAGTCCAGAAAGAAGGGGACACAAGGCCAGGGTCAGCAGCTCCCTCGTCAGTTCCCAGGATCTGGGAAGTTAAGGGAGGGTGAGCAGGTGGGGACATTTTGAGGTCAGAGAGGAGACATGATCCTTATCCTCCAGGGGTCCCTGAGCCCCACCCTGGGGTACCTGGTCTGAGGGAAAAGGCACAACCTTGCCGTGGGGGTCCTGGTCTGAGGCTCTGAGGTCTTTCTTCAGTGGACAGGACCTTCATAGCCTACATCCCACCCCTAGGTCTCTGGGTCCCCGAAGGCCAGCGGGCCGAGATCACCACGGCCACCCTTGATGCCTCCAACCTCCTGGCCAGCATCCCGTCACCCCAGCGCCCAGAGCATGACGTGCTCTTCCAGATCACACAGTTCCCCACCCGGGGCCAGCTGCTGGTGGCCGAGGAGCCCCTCCACGCCGGCCGGCCCCACTTCCTGCAGTCCGAGCTGGCCACAGGGCAGCTGGCCTATGCCCACGGCGGCGGGGGCACCCAGCAGGATGGCTTCCGCTTCCGCGCCCACCTCCAGGGGCCAGCGGGGGCCTCCGTGTCAGGACCCCAGACCTCAGAGGCCTTTACCATCACAGTGCGGGATGTGAACGAGCGGCCACCGCGGCCCCAGGCATCCGTGCCGCTCCGGCTCACCCGGGGCTCCCGCGTGCCTGTCTCCCGGGCCCAGCTCAGTGTGGTGGACCCGGACTCGGCGCCTGGGGAGATTGAGTATGAGGTGCAGCGGGCTCCCCTCAATGGCTTCCTGAGTCTGGTGGGGGCCGGCCCAGGGCCGGTGACCCGCTTCACGCAGGCTGACGTGGACGCTGGGCGCCTGGCCTTCGTGGCCAATGGGAGCAGCGTGGCTGGCATTCTGCAGCTGAGCGCATCTGACGGGGCCAGCCCTCCCGTGCCCATGTCCCTGGCCGTGGACGTCCTGCCATCGGCCATTGAGGTGCAGCTGCGGGCGCCCCTGGAGGTGCCGCAGGCTGTGGGGCGCTCCTCCCTGAGCCGGCAGCAGCTGCGGGTGGTGTCAGACCGGGACGAGCCAGACGCCGCCTACCGCCTCACCCGGCGGCCTCGTTTCGGGCAGCTCCTGGTGGCTGGGCAGCCCGCTGCCTCCTTCAGCCAGCTCCAGGTAGACCAGGGGGAGGTGGTCTTCGCCTTCACCAACTTCTCCTCCTCTCGAGACCACTTCGGCATCCTGGCGCTGGCCCGAGGGGCCAATGCGTCCGCCACGGTGAACATCACTGTCAGGGCTCTGCTGCGTGTGGGGGATGGTGGGCCATGGCCCCAGGGGGCTACCCTGCGCTTGGACTCCACCGTCCTTGATGCTGGAGAGCTGGCCAACCGCACAGGCAGTGTGCCCCGTTTCCGACTCCTGGCGGGACCCCGGCATGGCCGTGTGATACGTGTGCCCCGGGCCAGGACAGAGCCCAGCGATAGCCAGCTTGTGGAGCAATTCACCCAGCAGGACCTTGAGGATGGAAGGCTGGGGCTGGAAGTGGGCAAGCCAGAGGGCCAGTCCCCTGGCCCCGTGGGCGACAGTCTCATTCTGGAGCTGTGGGCACGGGGTGTCCCCCCCGCTGTGGCCACACTGGACTTTGACACTGAACCTTACGATGCGGCCCGACCCTACAGCGTGGCCCTGCTCAGTCTCCCCGAGCCTGCTCAGACCGAAGCAAGGAAACCAGAGAGCAGCACCCCCACGGGGGAGCCAGGCCCGTTCGCCTCCAGCCCCGTGCCCACTGTGGCCAGCGGGGGCTTGCTGGGCTTCCTGGAGGCCAACATGTTCAGCGTCATCATCCCTGTGTGTCTGGTCCTCCTGCTCCTGGCACTCATCCTTCCTCTGCTCTTCTACCTCCGCAAACGCAACAAGACGGGCAAGCACGACGTCCAAATCCTGACTGCCAAGCCCCGCAATGGCCTAGCGGGCGACAACGAGACCTTCCGCAAGGTAGAGCCGGGCCAAGCCATCCCGCTCACAGCGGTGCCCAGCCAGGGGCCTCCACCGGGGGGCCAGCCTGACCCAGAGCTGCTGCAGTTCTGCCGGACACCCAACCCTGCTCTCAAGAACGGCCAGTACTGGGTGTGAGCCCGGGCCTGGGCCCAGATGCTGATCAGGCCAGGGACAGGTTTGCTCAGGCCCTGGCCCCATTGCTCCCATGCCCTGGTGCTGTCTGAGTATCCCCAGAGCTAGAGACACCTGGGGACATCTGGTGTGGAGGGTGCTGGGAGGAGGTCCCAGGGGTCTGGGACCAAGCGGAGTCAAGAGCTGGAATCCCCCCAGCTTTCTCCATGCCTGGAGAACTGCAAGGGGTGGGCTAAGGTCAGAGGCAGGCTTGGAGTCAGTCCCCCTGCCCTGGAGCTAGTTTGGGCTGTCAAAACCAGAGTGACCTCCTAGATATGTCAGGACTCTGGATCCTGGGTCTGTGATCTTGGGTAAGTCACAGCTGGCCCAGACTGCTGAGAGGGCAAGGAGAGGAGAGGGCTGGGGTGACAGATGGGGATTCCTGGCTTTTCCACTCCAAGCCAGGCCTCCCTTTGTCTCTGCCCCAGAGCTGATGGGAAAACTTTTTCCCCTGGTTTTTTAGGGAGATGGTATTCCCTGGAGCAGAGGGCAGGAGGAGGGAGCCCCTCCACTCTCTAGGAGACATAAGCCAGTAGAATAATACATTCAGGGAACAAGATGGGGTGGGTTGCTCTGGGGATGGGTTTATTTAAGGGGGATTGCAAGGAAGCTATTTAATACAGTGTCGAGCTCGCCCAGACTGAGGGAGCTCCTGAGAGTGTGGGAGGGAGGAAGGTCTGAGGCCAGCTCATACCCGGAGCCCAACCTTGACAGGCTGAGGGCGAGGTAGGCAGTGTGTGTCTGTGGCCCCGGACCTGGCTGGGCTGGGGACTATGCGGGCCTCAGGCCAGAGGCCACTACAATGCCTGTGCTCCCCCAAGGACTGGGGGTGAGCAGTTGAGGACACTCAACTCCATGGGGCCTGGATAAACGGTGTTGTGGAGGTTCTGGACAGATGCGTGTTGTTTGTCTGACCATGCACTGGGCCCTTGTCCAAACCGGCCTGCACTCCTCTGGGGCAGGCCGTCCCACCAGGCCTCAGCCAGCAGGCTGGACAGGGCCATGTGAGCCCTCAATGTCCACCTCCAGGGACCATTCAGATCTCCTCTGCCCCCACCTGTGTAGGCAGGTGGGCCAGTCTTTGTGGAATGGGACCAAAGCCCTTTGGTTTAGTAGAGATAGGCTAGGCCACCTCCGAGGAGCTCAAAGAAACAATGAAATCAGGAGATGTATTAAACGTCCCAGCCACAGATGTCTTAGCCTGAGTTTTGGCCTCCACAACCTTGTCCTTCTCCACCTACCTCTCAAGTGGCTGGAGCAGCAAAGGTCAGGAGACTGAGGGGGTTACATAGGGATCCCAAGGCTGGGACCTGGTGCTGCGGGGGAGACGAGGGGACCGCCACTGGTGTCTTCCCTTGGCTCCCTGGAGATTTTCCCAAGGAACATTTCAGTTGGTCTCCGCCCCCCAACAAGAAGACCGAGGGTGCCCCTTCTCGAAGGCAGGGTAAGCAGCAAGGATTCTGAAAAGCGAGCTGCCCCAAGAGGCCATCCTCTGGTTAGAGACCCTCTATGAGCTGCTCGGGAGTCACGACCCCTGCCCCTCTCCCTTTTGAGAGTTACCGACAATGAGGACAGATTCTGGATCCCAGGTGATGCTGCCTGGCAGTAAGCAGACGTCCTCCAAAGAAACACAGTGCGGGAGGTGCAGGATCTGGGACATTGGAGCCCAGTGCCTCAGCACAGTCAGACGGGGTGGAGAGCCCCAGCCAGCCTTTGACAGCTGACCAGTGTCTGGGGACCAAAAGCACCCCTTCCTTGTGTCTCCATATCGGGAACATCTGAATCAGAAACTAGGGCAAGAAAGGAAACTCCCTCCTCCCCACTGTGCTGTCCCCAGAGCGCCCAGCCAAGACGCCTCTTATCATCCCCTTCCCATCCCAGCATTTCCCAGATCCTCCTCCACTCTCAAGATGTGGGCAGGTCACCTGGAATCCTGGACTATCAGTGCTGAAAGGGCACCCAGGGGACCAAGGGCAGGCTGAGAATCAGGGCTATCCAATCACACACAGCCAGGCAGCACTAGAGTGGACCAGAGCCCAAGGCCCAGCCAACTCTTCTTGCCAGACTGAAGAGCCTGTCCGAGGCCGTAGAGGGGACCCCCACAGAGACCCCTCTCCAGCAGGAGTTCCAAATCCCAACCTGGCTTCCTTCTACAGCCTAGTCTCTCTGGCACCCCTCAGGCCAACCTCATACAAGGGGCCCTGCCAAGGGAGTCTCCATGCCACACCCCAGGCACTATGCCCTGCCTCTTCCTAGAGCTTGGGGCCAGATCCTCAGGGCCCTCATATCTGACGCCAGACTCCACCCAGGGCGACCAGTTTCCCTGGGAGTGTAACCGGAGACAAGAGTGACAGACCCGCCAGGCAGGATCTGGCCTCATCTCCTATTTCCCGCCCCTCCCAGGACTGACGACATGCTCTCTGTTCGCTCAGCCCAGCCTGTCCTGCCCCCCCAGCGAGCTGGCACAGGCTGACACTGCTCCAGCTCCTTTAAGCCTCTGCTGACCAGGGAGCCAGCACCCAGGGCATTGTGCACAGGGCTCCATGAGGACCTGGGAGAAGGTCTTTCACTGGAAGACCAAATCTGGAACCCACTTTAAATGTGGGGCCTCCATTTAAGTAAATCCCTTGCAGATTTCAGACAGGCCCCCAAGGCTTAAAGGGATTGTTATCCACTTTGCAAAATAACTCACTATCCCCTTACTTTAAGAAGGCAGCTCCTCCCAGGCACTGAGATAGACGCCAACCGGGGCACAAGTGTTTAGGAATGTGTGGGAGCACTCTGACCCTCTTCTTTACCCCCCACCCCACACACACACACAGTGCACTTATGCACATGGCTGTGTAACTTTAGACCTTCAGACGCACCCTGTTCTAACATAAATACCTGCCCACGTAATACGTATGCCCGCATGTCCATACAGGTGCACACACAGACTTGGGAGAGAAGTACTCTGCACTTGTGGGCCCTCCTACAGGCCTCAGAGCTGCCCATAGGGAACCAAGGGCTGGGGCTACCTGACGATCCAGAGGCCCAGACTGACATCAGCAGTGCCAGGAAGCGGAACCACAGCAGGAGAGGGTATGGGGAACAGGGTAGGGATGGCCAGAGGGCCCAGTTTTTGGGGTCCCCAGCTTGGAAGTCCTGCCCACCACCTTAAATGTTTTAGCCGCTTAGATGCTAAAGAAGGGGCTCCCTCTGAGCCCCTCTCCTAGTGCTAGGAGCTGGCCCTTTAAGTGGAGCTGCTCAGGCTTGAACCATCATTCCTCAGTAGGAAGCAGAGACATGGACCTCCTTGCCCTGCCCCCACTCCACATTGTCTCCCGACTGGGATAGGAATGGCCAGGTGCTGGCATCTTTCTCTAGGCCCCGAAGATTCAGGATTTTTGTTTTAAAGATTTTATTTATTTATTTGACAGAGAGAGATCACAAGTAGGCAGAGAGGCAGGCAGAGAGAGAGAGGAGGAAGCAGGCTCCCTGCCAAGCAGAGAGCCCGAGGCGGGGCTGGATCCCAGGACTCTGGGATCATGACCTGAGCCGAAGGCAGAGGCTTTAACCCACTGAGCCACCCAGGCGCCCCTAGATTCATGACCTTAAAGAAATGGAGGTACCTGGGCAGCCCCCGGAGTGCTCTGGTTGGGTTTCCGTTCCTTGTCACACCACATGAGGAGGCCCTGGCAAATGGCGGGAGCCAGGATGGGAACCAGCTCTGCTGGAACCCTCTCTCCACAGCCCGTCTCCTACCCGAGGTCGGCTCCGAGTTCACATCGTCCCTGTCTGGTCTCCACTGGGATTAGTAGGCAAGGGCATTTGGGGCCAAAAATGTTGTGGGAGACCCCCTGAAGACAAAAGTAACCCTTGGTTAGATCAACCAGTGGCCAAGAAGGGACTTTTCAAGGAGCTCCCAGGCCCCTCAACCTGGGCACTGCCAGCTCTGTTAGCGTAAAGGCACAAGCTAATGACAGGGCTTCCTCTGGATGCCTTGTAAGCTCACAGAGGGCTCAGGCAACACCACCTCTGGGTCCTGGAGGCCCAAGCTGGATGGGCTGCCTAAGTCTTTGTCGCTCAAAGTGCGGTCCATGGACCTGGAGGACCAGAAACATTCGGGAGCTTATTAGAAATAAGAACTCTGGGGCGCCTGGGTGGCTCAGTGGGTTAAGCCGCTGCCTTCGGCTCAGGTCATGATCTCAGGGTCCTGGGATCGAGTCCCGCATCGGGTTCTCTGCTCCGCGGGGAGCCTGCTTCCTCCTCTCTCTCTCTCTGCCTGCCTCTCTGCCTACTTGTGATCTCTCTGTGTCAAATGAATAGATAGAATCTTAAAAAAAAAAAAAAAAGAAAGAAAGAAGAACTCTGGGGACACCTAGACTGCTCAGACAGGAGACAGTGAGACTCTCTTGGTCTCAGGGTTGGCAGTTTGAGCCCCACGTTAAGTGGAGAGATTACTTAAAGATAAAATCTTCAAAAAAGAAAAAGAAAAAATGAGGGCTCTCAGGCCTCACCCCAGATCAGCTGAAACAGACTCTGTGTTTAACAAATAGTAAAGACACATTGACTTAGGTCCTACCCCTCCACCTCCAAATGGAGAAACAGCTCAGAGAGGCAGGGACAAGGTCAAGACCATGGTAAGTCAATGGCAGAGTTAGAAAGAGGTCAGACCCCATGATCCAGTTCCAGAATTTTGTCTTTCAACTCAAGTCCCTATATCCTCTGCAGATTTGGAGGGACAGGGTTCTGTTGTGGGGGTTCCTGCTCAGGAGCCTCCACTGAGGACAAGAGGGGAGCAGAGGAGGATGAGGCCAGTAGCCAGGTCTGATCAGTGGGGAGGGTCTGCAGAAGAAGCCCACTTCCACCCTTACCTCCCAAGACAGGCTCCTGGAATATACAGCAACCCCCTGCCACCCCACCTTCTACAATCCAGCTAGTCCTTCCCTCCCCACCCATCTGGGTTCCACCTGTAGAGGGAAGGAAAAAAGGAGGGGCCCCGCCAAAGCCCCCAGTCAGGGCATTGGGTCTCCTGCACAGTAGAGCCGCAGCAGCCAGCAGAGGAAGGGGAAAGAAGCTGGCCGTCAGGCCACAAGACAGGCCTGGTCAAGAAGGAGGGCATGGGCCTCCCACAGCACTCTGTCCTGTCCTGCAGGGGTGGGAAGCGAGGGAGGCTGGACTACTCACTGTCCCTTCTGGCCCCAGAATAAATGCTGTGGCCCCCAGCCTATGTGCTGTCCTGGTGCTGTGCATGACTTTGAGAGCCCCAGCTCCCTTTCCCTGCCAGGTTGCTGACCCAGCCCTCTGTTCCTTGCAGTAAACATAGTTCAAGGCTGTGTGCCCTCTGGGGGCAATGGCCAGCCGGGTCCAGGACTAGGTTCATAGCAGATGTTCAGTAAACATTTCTTGACAGAATAGAGCCCCTCCCTTCCCGCAATCCAAAAGGTCTCTAACCCCCAATCCCACTCTGACCCTGTATCCTGACTTCCCATCTGGTTCCCCTGGCTTCCGTCACCCCTAGGAGTGCTAGTGGGGCTCCCAACCACAGTTCTAGCCCCCAGATCCCTTCCAGGGCCCAGGCAGACCTGGCCCCACGTCCTAAGTTTCTAAGGAGCAGGTTTAAACTGTCCCTGCCCGACTCTTCAGCACCCACTTCTCTCTTCCTCCATACTTACCCGTGGCTCCCTCCTACCAAATGCCTGGGGTCTAGCTCTCAGAAGCACACGGGCAGAACACTTCAACCCAATCATGTGTGGGAGCATACCACTGATGCAGTCAAACTGATTAACTGGGACAGGAGGAGGAGACAACCCAGGACTCCCTGACACTCGCCTTCCCTTGCCCTACAGCTTCTCCTCAGATCGTCCTGGAGCCACTGGCCACCGTGCCAGCTGTTCTAACCCCGGTAGGGCCTACCCGATCCCCACCTTCAGAGGCAAGCAGTGGAGATGAGCCAAGGGCTTCCCCAACTTTACCTGGCCCAGAGGACCCTGCATTCAGTTGGAGGTCTCAAGAGTCCCAGCCTACCTCCTGGAGGCTTGAAACCCTTCCAGATGCCAAAGATGCACCTTCCAGCAGAGGAACTCCTGGCATCTAGAGAGGCATCAGGATAAGTGTGAGCCAGTGATGCCAGACACGCAGGCCAGGGCAGAGACCTCCAAGAGCCAGAGAGCAGCAGGGAGAACCCTGTTGGGTCTTGTTGGGGAAGGTGGAGCCTTTTCTACAGAGCTATTGGTTGAGCAAGCAGGCAGGTGGGTGAGGCTGGAGGAGGCCGAGAGCTCCTGGAAGTCTGTGAGTCAGGGCAGAAGGGCTCCTCCTGAGTCAGCCCTGCTAACAGGTTGCCCTGTGAGGCAACTAGGACAGGACCCATGGATCCGAGAAGGTTCCAGGCCCTGAGACTTCAGCCCCTCTGCCCCATGAGCTGCCCTGCCTAAGAAGCTCAATCTGGGGATAGACGCAATAAACTAGAGGAGGGAGGGCAGCGACGGTGATTGTGTCTGCCCAATGAACTTGTACAAGTCCACGTACCTGTGAATGGGATGTTCGACCCTAGCAAGTACAGAGCTAGGCCTGGGAGCTACCTGCTTCTGCCTACAGCCCCGCCTCCTGTCTTCATTTCTGCCCATTTCCCAGTTCCTACAGCCATGAATGGTACATGATTGGCCTGGGGTCCCATCCCCTTGCCTGCATTAGAACCTCTCAACCAAGGCTGCTTTTCAAAGTGTTGTGGCAAAGCCCTTAGAACAGCACCAGGCACATAGTAAATGCTCAGTAAATGCTGACTATTATAATCAGTGCCGTTATAATGGTGGTTATTATTGGATCGGCTAGCATATGGGTCTGACATATTGTAGAAGCTTAAGAAATATTCAGATTGACATTATTGTTATTACTATGATTTACGACAGCCATCTCGGTGCCTGGCACAGATTACATGCTAAAAAATGCTCAGTCCTGGAGCATCTAGAAATTGCCCATTTGGAAAAGAGGGACATTCAGGTGCTCTCCTTTGCTGGACTTTGGCAGGAAGAGTGAGGTGTGCAGACAGGTTCAAGTTCTGGCTAGAAGCTGGCAGCCACACTGACCTGCATTCCTTCCCCCCACCCTACTGATCCAGAAGAGCTCAGAGGAAGCTTGACCCCAGGGACCCAAGAGGGAGGAGTGGCACTTGAACCTGCCTGGCTGGTGGAGGAAGGCAGGGTGGAAGGCAGGGTGGAAGGCAGGGTGGGGGGGAGGGTGGGCCCAGGGAAGGCCAAAACACAGGGGATTCCAAGAGAGGGGAGCCTGGACTATCCCTGAAAGACAGGGAGTACGAGGGCAGGGGCCAGATGACGTGGAGCCAGAGGGACCAGAAGACTGGCCCTAGAGCCAACAGGGGCTCTGGGGATCAGGCTGAGAGAAGCTCCCGTGGAATTCCCAGTCTGATAGGGAGTAGCTGCCCGCCCGGAGTCAAGCTGTGATGGGCTGGAAGCTTGTCCTTCCCCACTGCCCGCCTGCCAGGGCCAACCCTTTAAGATACAGAACTGTCGTGAGGAGCAGGGGACTGCTGAGCCCCTGTACCAGAACTCTGCATCCAGCCCACCCCCACCCCCAGGTTCAGTGAGCTCAGTGGGAGCCTTAGGAGTCAATCAGGTTGGAATACCATCATCCCTCCTACATAGTGGGCAGCCCCCCACCCAGCTCGTGCCAGGCCAACCAGGCTGGGCTTCAGTGCCAGGGAGGAAGGAGGTGGCCTGCTCTGCCCCCTGGGATGGCACAGCCTCCTACTCCCCAGAGGACAAGGAGTGGCTCTCTGGGCCACCCTGGCCTCATACCCAGCCCTCCAGCAGAATGAGCAGGGAAACAGTGCATACATCCTTCCCACCCTTTCCCAAGCCATGCCTTGCTGAGAAAGGGGGAAACACTCCCCAGAACAATCCCTGGATCCTGGGGGGTGTGGGAGGGGATGTCAGGGAGGAAGCACGCTTTCAGCCACCAGCTGCTGCAGCAACACACTCACACACACACACCCATGCACATACGCACGCAAGCACAGGCACGCACACACGCACGCAAGCACGCACACACGCACGCAAGCACGCGCGCATGCACACGCACACTCCCACGCACGTGCACACACATTCACAGGACTGCCCCACGTGGCAGTGCACACAGGCATGTGCAGAGGCATTCCCTGACAGCAGATGACCTGTGCAAACCACAGTTCACACACCTCCCCTCCCGAAGATCTGAGACAGAGACCTGCAGACATCCCAAGTCCTGGGGCTGTGAGCACCACGGGGGTGAGGGGGGGTGCTGCAGCTGTGAGCAAGACGAACACCAGCTCCCCCCAGGGCTGCCTTCTAACCAACAGGCATAGTTAAAATCTAAATTTTGCCTAGAAGTATTTATTTGCAGATGAGAATGTGTGATGTCTGGAGTTCGCAGGAAGCTAGGGATGTGGGGGAGTAAAGTACTGGCCTAGGGTTGATCATTGCTGAAGCTCACATATGGGCATGTGGGGAGAGATTACATTAGTTTCTCCATTTTTGTATATCTTTGAGACATACATGTATACAGTTGGCAGTTGATAATAAATAAAATGAAAAACAGTAAGGCAGGGCAAGGGGACAGAGGACTAGGACGAGGAAGACTCTAGCTTCTCCAAGGAGGTAACATTTTAAGCAATGACTTGAATTAACTGAAGTTCAAACCACACAAACATCTGAGAGGAAGAACATTCGAAACAGAGGGGGCCAGCAAATGCAAAGGCCCTGAGGTGCAAGCATGCTGGGCTTAGGAGAAACAGCCAAGAGTATAGTGGGTCTGGAATTCTGTGACCAAAGGGACAGAGGTCCAAGGCACCATCAGAAATGGGCCTTGTGGGCTGTGGCAGCAGCTTGGAAGCTGGAGTCAGAATGGCAGGAAGCCCTAGAGGTTGAAAGCGGGGTCAGATATGTTTGGATTTAGACTAGTTTTTTGGGGTTTTTTTAAGACTTTATTTATTTGAGAGAGAGTGCGTGCATGCATGAGTTGGGAGGAGGAGCAGAGGGAGAAGCAGGCTCCCCGCTGAGCAGGGAGCCCCACGTGGGGCCGGATCCCAGGACCCTGAGGTCTCGACCTGAGCCGAAGGCAGACCCTTAACCACTTAACCAACTCAGCCCCCCAGACACCCCTAGAGTACAGTCTTTTTTTTTTTTTTTAAGATTTATTTATTTATTTATTTGACAGATAGAGATCACAAGTAGGCAGAGAGGCAGGTAGAGAGAGGAGGGGGGAAGCAGGCTCCCTGCTGAGCAGAGAGCCCGATGCAGGGCCCGATCCCAGGACCCTGCGATCATGAATGACCTGAGCCGAAGGCAGAGGCTTTAACCCACTGAGCCACCCAGGTGCCCCCTTAGAGTACAGTCTTAAGAGATCACTCCAACCCCTGTTGGACCATCAGGGAATGGTTGAGAAAGCAGAACAGCTCGGAGCCTACTCCAGCTGTCTACACAGGTGGTGGCTTGGGCTAGGCAGTGAGACGGTGACATAGGTCAGAGCTGGGATCTCTTCTGAGGAGCTCCCCAAGGCTTTGTTCGTGGATGGATTTGGAGTGTGACAGAAAGAGAGGTACTAAGCCTGCCTGCACATCTAGGCCTGGCTTCAGGGTGAGAGCTGTTGCCTCTTCTAGGCTGGGGAGCACAGGGAAAAGCACATGTGGCCGAATGGCCACAGGCACAGAGTGCCAGCACAGGGACCCTCAAACAAGCATGGGTGCACCCATGGACAGGCTCTCAGCGACCACATGGACGGACGCACACACTCCAGGCTGCCAGGCATAGGCACACGCCCCATCCCCCCGCCACCAAGCCCCCCACTGCCTGCCCACCCTCCCCCACCCGGAAGCCCCAGGGCCAGGGTCCCCCGCCCTCTCCAGCTTGGCCTCAGCACTCCCAAGAACCCTGTCCTAGAATCTCCTTACCAAGCCTCACTCTCACCCCCAGACTGGCTCCTCAAGCAAGGAGTTTCCTGACTCACTTCCTTCCCAGATACCTGAGTCTGGCCCCTGACCCCTGTCCTGCCTTTATCTGCCCAGCCCACTCTCCCATGGCCAGATTCTGCTCCCACACTCCAGCCTGAGACCCTACAGAAAATTATCAGTCAACAGATATTTGCTCAGCGCTCTCTGGGGGCCAAACCCGCTGCCCTTGCCCCTGCTAACTCAAGGCATGCAGCCTCCCCCAGCCACTACCTGCCACTCGCCACCCACCTCCCCACACCCCTCAATCCCCGGCACACGTGCGCTCACCCCACAGCAGGACAGCTGCCCCCAGCCTGCCCAGCCTGTCCACCTCAGAAGGGCACAGCTCTGTGCCCGGGGGGACCTCAGCCTTAATGGGATACACAGACCAGCAGCACGACCTCGTGTCCATGACCCCGTGGCCTTGAGCCTCTGTTCGCAGGGACGCACTGGCACTCATTCTCACCTCCCGTGCAGTTGCAGATGAGAGGTAACTCAGGGGAGGCACTGAGCCTGATGCCCAGCACCAGGGCTACACAGCAGCCATGCAGTGTTGAGTCGCTGTGCCCTTAGGCCGCCCCCCACCTTGCCGGCCTGGGCGGCTCCGAAGACACAGTGCCCCGAAGCAGGGACATGCTCACACTCGTGAGTGCGTGCCCTCGTGTGACTGTGTCAACTGCCAACATCCACTAAGGAAAGTCCAGACTAAGGAGTCACCTTGCCTGAGGTCTCCTGTCTACCCAGGGAAGGTCTGACATGAGGCCACGTCTCTTAACCCTTGGGCCCCATGTTCCTGTGTGTGATGGTGTGTGTGACAGCCAAAAAATGGCCCAGGGGACACCTCCTTCCCCGGGGCTGACGAGTAGCATGACAGGCAGCAAACCCCAAGGAGTGCTCCCTGTGAAGACATGGTGGCGACACAGGGCGCCTAGTCCCAGACCCAGCCCTGCCATCTACCTACTGTGTGGCCTCAGATGGCTCACTCAAGCGGTTTTCTCACAATGACCCAGCCTCTCTCTCCGGGGCTGCTCTAAAGGCTCTGCTCGAAGGCCGGCTGTCCCAGCTACTCCCTCCTGAACACTGGCTATGGGAAGGCTCCGTCCAGCTGATGTGTCTTGCTCATGCAATCATGTAATCCTCCTAACAGCCATCTGGAAGGCCTGTTATAAATAGAGAAATGGAAGCATGAACCAACTAAAAAACGCCCCTCGAACAAGTACGTGTAGTGTAGGATTCGCACTAGGACTCAGCCACTGCAGCCAATACTGGGGCCCTGCCCCCAGGGGGGTGGAGGGAAAGGACACAGGGGGCTTGTGGCTCTCTGGGGGCAGTAGGGCCACCCCGCCCATTACACTCCTGCCAAAATAGTAGCCGGGGGACCAGGTCAGCCCAGAAGAGGCTCCAGGTGCCTCCATGAAGCCAACTCCTACCACAAGCACCAACGATTTGCCTCCCAACGCAGGTGACCCAGGCCTGGGTACCTCTCACACCAGCTGGCCTGCTCTAGCACCCCCTCGCTATGCCCCCTTTCCCTGTCTGTAAAATGACATTGATCATCTCTCGAAGGCAGATAGTGGTTTGGAAATACTGGCCATCCAGCATCTGCCCCACAGTACTGCCTGCGCTGGGGAAGGGTAGAAGCCCCAGAGGTGGGGAGATCTAGGAGCAGCAGGCGACTTGGCCCCTTCCTAGGTAGAGCCCCCAGGTGGCAGCCAGACCCCATAGGACAAAGGCTTACATAGGCTCTCCAGAGCTTCTTGTGCTTGAGTATGTGCTGGGAGCTGTGGAATGTTGACCATGAGCCCCAAAGGGGACCACAGGCCCCAGAAGAGACTTTGGCCAGCCCCCTGAGGTTCCTTGAGGTCCGCAGGTATACAGACAATCAAGGGAACCCCAAGTGCTCAAAAGAGACCAAAGGCCAGACCAACAGAGGCCTTGGGATGAGGATCAAAGGAGCAGGTGGTGGGAAGACACCGGGTGGGGAGAGGGGAGAAGATGACCAGAGGATCCAATGCTAACCTAGGACCATGGTGGGTACCCCAGGCCCAGTGCCATGGTCCAAGACTCTGCAAGAACTCACAACATATTCGGGGGGGGGGGGGTAGCAGGACACAAAAAGAAAAGAAAAAGACAAAATCAAAATTAACAAAGTTTACGTAAATATCTGTAAGACAAGGCACTGCCAAGTAATAAACTGAACCCAACTGAAACAGGTGTATATGAGTGACCTTTAATGTGGAAAGCAGGCAAATTTTCATGTGTGTGACAGGCTGTGGGATTCAGCTTCTAAAATTCGAAGTGCCAGAGGCCTGCCCACCATCTTCAAATAGGCCATCCCCAAAATGTATATGCATCCTGTTAGAAAGGAGGGGCTCCCAAATCGATTTGAGATTCCTTTTCTACCATGTGAGGGAAGGAGAATGTGACAAAGAAATTCAGGCCAGTTGCGGAGAAACGAGGTGCTGTTCCTCACACAGGTTCATGTGTAAGGAGAAATCCTGGGCCAAGGCCATGGCCACTGTGCTGGGCTGTGGTCAGCCTCTTCATCCCTCCAGCTCCTTCCCATTTCAGCAGGTGGGTCTGCCAGCCTCCTGCTCTTTTACCTCTGGAGCAGAGCTCTGCCAGCCCCTTTTCCTTCAGACCTAAATGAGTCAATCAAGACTTTGCGGAAAGATGTCAGGAAGCTGGGTTCGAGTCTAGCTCCACCTTCATCTCACTGTGTGATCCCAGGACGGGCCCATCTTCGCTGTAGCCAAGCCTCAGTCCCTTCATCTGTGCAATGGAACAACTCTGCCTACCAGGGCTGCTATGAGGACCAGGGAGGCCACAGCTCTGTGAGACTTGCTTTTTCAACAGCCTGGACTGCACCGGGATTTGACTAACCAAACCAAACCAAAGGAAAAAAGGGTTTGCGTTAAATTATCCTGAACCCTGGGACTGGGTTTCGCAAGCAGAGCCCCGTCTGGGGGAGGTGAGTTTTCATTTCTCTCCGTGGTTTTGGCCCGAGCTCCTCGTCTCCTACCCCAGCCCACAGAGCCATACTGGAGCTGAACTGGAAGGGAGACAGGTTGTGTGGGGGGGGTTGGGGACCCGCCGGCTTGGCTCCGGGAGGCCTGAGTCAGCGGGCAGGCAGGCAGGGCGGGCCCAGTCCTCGCATGCTTGGGGAGGAGACAGTGCAGGAATGTTCCTTCTGCACAGGCCTGGGCCCTGCCCACCGCGTCCCGGCTCTGGTTCATGTGGATACTGCAGCCTCAGCTCTGACTGGACAGATAGGAGTTGCCTGGAGCTTCATTGGGTGGGTTCAGCCAGGGCCTTACTGAGGCAGGAGGGGCTGGCCTTGGGGACTGGCCGCAGAGCTACCCAGAGCTGGGCTCAAGCCCTTGAACCTCCTCCAGCCCTGCTGGGTGACACCACCAGCCACCACCCTCCACTAGACTTTGAGTTCCCCACCTGGACAGGCCAGTGTCAGAAGACGGGTGATGCCACTGGCTCCCCCCAGGAGGGAGCACGGGGGCAGTCTAGAAGCAGCAACACAGGTGACACCTTCGCTATGAGCACATGTGACTTGAAGCCGTGTGTTTGAGTGTATGTGGCTCTGTGCAGGTAGGACAGTGGGACATTATGAGTGAGGACACGATGGGACCGGTGCTCTGAAGAGATGACG
This sequence comes from Mustela erminea, assembly GCF_009829155.1. Classification (NCBI taxonomy): domain Eukaryota; kingdom Metazoa; phylum Chordata; class Mammalia; order Carnivora; family Mustelidae; genus Mustela; species Mustela erminea. Next base: position 30,422,442 of record NC_045618.1, read on the forward strand.
CATGTGCAGCCGTGGCTGTGAACGTGTGACGGTGGGCAGTGCCATGGCTGGGAATGCCCCTGTAAGAGCATTTGTGTGCAGATGTGCACACAGGTGTGGCCTATGTCCCTGTGGGCAGGGTGTGTGGCCGCATGTGGCTGTGCCTGCTTGGGGCTGGGTGGCTCCAGCTGGGACTATGTGGACGTGGGGATGACAGCATGGCCGTGCCACAGGTGCGGGAGAGGTGCTGAGCTGGCCCTGGAGCCCCCATCTACCTGCCTCCCCTCCAATGGTGGCACAGCTGTGGCAGAGCCATGGCACAGTAGTTCACGTGCCCCCCCCCCCCCCCCCCCCCCCCCCGCTGCCAGCTTGTTGGGGAAGCAACAGATGCAGGATCTGAGCGCTGCCTCCGTCCCCAACCCCCACATGTGGCCACAAAGCCAACTCCTTTCATGGCCTGGACCAAGACTGGGGATCAGAGATTCGGATCACCCCACCCCCAGGTCCTGATAGCTGCCCAGGGCAGAAAGAGGGGCCTTGTTTCCCACCCCCTTGGAGCAAAGTGAGGGAGGGAACTGGAGGCAGCTGGGCCCAGCTCAGTCTGAAACATCTGCCTGGCTAGTGACTGAGGCTCCCAGCGGGCCCTGCCACCACCAGGATGCTCTCACACCTCCCCCAACTGGTCCCCCAGGTGCCCCCTGAAAGGGGCTCCGGTCAGCCCAGACTAATCTCAAACTACTCCCCCAATACCCCAACCCACAGAGAGACAGAAAGAAACCTGAGGGAATGTCTGTGACATCCTCCCTCCCACTTATACAGAAGCCTGCCCCAGCCTAGATAGCTCAGGATGCCGGCAGTAGACCTGGCTTGTCCCAGGACTTCACTTCTGGACTCTTCTCCCAGGGGCACACCCCTCCTGAGTCAAGCGTCAGACCGCCTTCCTCACCCTGACAATGGAAGGCGTGCAAGGTGCCCCCCACCCCAAGGAAGGGACACAAGAGGGTAAAACTCTTCCCAGGGCAGGAAGCAGGAACAGGGGACTTTCCAGGCACCGTGGGTTAAGAAAGGCGTTTCCACCACCCCGACCCAGACTGACCTCAGAAAGGAGCCTCCCCCACTGTGCCCGGAGTTCTGTCTACAGAAGGCTGCCTGGAGGTCAAAGCGGGAAGGCCCTTGGGTGGGTTGGAAAATGGAGGGAGGGGAAAATTCCACAGAAAGTCCCAAATCTGACCTAATTTTGACCCAGGGCCAAGGGCCCATTCCAAAAGTTTCTCTGAGGGTGCTCTGCCCTGAACAGGGAGGCTTTGCTGCCCCTTTCCTACTGCACCCACCATTCCTCACCCCTCTCACTGCTGTGAGCTCCCTGGGCCCCTGGCCTGGTCATAGTCTCCCCTGGGGCCCAGCCCTGCCAGCCCTATCCCCTTGCTCTGAAAGAGACCCGGGGTTTTCTAGCACCCCTCCTTCCCACGTGGAAACTGATTCTTGCTCATCCTAACTGGGACATCGCTGAGGGACTGGCCAGGGCAAGGGGAGGGCAGTTCTCCTCAGCTCCCAACATGGAAGCCACCACAGGACTGGGTGCCCTGGAATGCTTGGGGAAGGACACAGATCCCGAGTGCCCCCCCCCACCTCCCACCTCTCCTGGACCAGGGCCTCCCTGGGGCACCCCCTTTCCATTAGACTGTCCTGAGCCTGGCCTCCTCTCGCAAGGTGCTCCTGCCGTCACTGATCACTGGGCAGTGCAGAAAAACCCTCAGCAGGACTCCACCCATTTGAGAGATGAGGAGCATGAGGACTGAGAAGGATGGTGTCCAGCTGGGGTCCACGGCCACCTCTAGCTCCCCAGCTAGCACCTGCTATCGGCACAGCCCTCCCTACAAGCTTTAGAGGTTTTGTGCCCACTAAGACCTCACAGTCTAATAGCTCCCAGGGACACTTGGGGTTTCATCCTTCTCCCACCCTCAATCCCTTTGGGATCCAAACAAACAAACAAACAAACAAGCCATGCTTTTGTTGTCTTAATTGCAAAAGGTTTATCAAGAAAACAAGAAAGAAAAAAAGATTCAAGCAGCAGGAGCCAGAAGTGGCCATGACCTCCTGGGGAGGCCAGCAGTGGCACCTGTCAGTTCCCCCAATCCTGATGGCCCACACCCTGGCCTGGGAGAAGGGAATAGCCCCCTTGAGGATGTAAACATGGGTGGGAGACAGCACAACCTGGCTGGGGAGGGAGCCGGGGCTGAAATCACAGTGAGGCTGGCCATAGGCGCGTGGGCCCAGGACTTCTGGGGCAGTGGGCAAGCTGGCCCCTGTCTTTTTCCCCTTGGCCTTCCCTCTGTGCAACAGGAAGGATTCCGGGATTCATTGGGGCCTGCGCCTGCTCAGAATGTGCAGAGCTGCTGCTGGTGAACTCAAATATCTGGTAACTTCTGGGTGTCCTTTCCACGAAGGTGCCACCAAGGTCCTGGGGTCACTGGCTTATCTCAGCACCTTGAGCCCAGGGAAAAGATGCTGCATGGTCCCCTAACCAAGAGCTAATGGAGGCTCAGGAGGTGGAGGGGAGTCAGGAGGGAGTTGGCCTGCAGCTCCTCCTAAGGGAACAAAGTGAGGCAGGGACAGCGACAGGGGAGGAAGAGCCCTTCCCTCTGTCACAAAGGCCAAAATCCCCACCAAGGGGGCACCAAACTTACTGGGGAAAAGTAAGGGAGAGAAGAGGGGGTGTTTTCATGTCTTCACACCTTTGCCCATGCTATTCTTCTCTCTGACTGTCCCCTCCACCCTTGGCCCCATCTACTGTCTGCCAGGTCCTGTCATTCTCCAAAACACTACTCAAACGTCACTTATTCTACGGAGCCTTCCCTGACCAGCAGAATGAGTGGTTCTTTCTTTAAGCTTTCAGGAAGCCATTATTTACCATCAGTCACTCTGTGTTGCCCTTGTCTGCTTCTGTGTCTGACCCCAGCTCGCCTGGGGACTCCCTGAGGGCAGGCATGTCGCAGCCCTGGTACCCAGCCAGCATCTGACATGGGGCCGCAGCAGGGCCACCCCGTGCCTGCTGAACGAGTGTGGGGGTGGTGGCCAGGTGAGTGAGCACTGCAGGTTCTACGGGAGGCTAAGGCCGGGGCCCAGCCTCAAGCACTGACCCAGGGCCCAGCCTCAAGCGCTGACCCACAGCCCAGGGCTCGGCCTGGAAGGTTCCTGACCCCGATCTCACCCCTGCTGTGCCCCTTACCTCTAAGAGCTGGGGAACTTCCACAGGGGGACCCAGGACTCGTCCAAAGCCCCCACAGCCCTCCCAGCCACTACTGGAGCAGGTGGGTCTAGTGAGCAGAGCACGTGGCGGCGACCAGGCTGAGGCGCAGGGCGGGGGCTGGGGACACATGGTCAGAGGCTGTCGTACATGCGCAGAGTCTTCTCCAGCTGCTGGCCCACCCGCTGGTAGAAGAGGATCTGCTGGCGCAGGTAGTTCTGCATCATGTGCTTGAAGTCGAGTTCGCGGCGCTGGTGGAAGTGGTTCATTTCGGCCTGCAGGGCGAAGCCCACCACACGGCAGCGCCTGCGAATGCCATCTGCCTCGTCCTGTGCCATGCGGCCCTCGTCACTCATGCGTTGGCTCTCCTTCACCTTGGCGAAGGCGCCTGGCACGGGCACAGTGGAGGAGGACAAGGGAAGTTAGGGCTCTGGTCTGCCTGCTTTGCTCCCTATACCTTCCAGGAGCCCCCTCAGGGACAGCCACCTGGGTGTCTCCCCCAGGACCTCCCCCAAACCCTCACCATCAGGACATCTTCCCTCCAGACCTGGGGCACTGCCAGCGGCCTGTGGCACCCAGCCCATCACAGCCCTGCTGGCTGTATCAAGTTCCAGGACAGGGTCGTCCTTACCCAACACCAGCATCGTCTCTCACACTGGCTCCTAATCGGCTCAGACGTCACCTCCTCCAGAAAGCCTTCCCAGCAGCCCCCCAGGGCATGAGGTACCTCCCCGTGTTCCTGGGGCTTCCATCAGCCCTGGCTCTTACCACCCTGTGCTTGCTCTGCCTGCCTCCCTCTGCTCTGTGAGTTCAGTGTCTCCTGCACCCAGGACCAGGCCTGGCCCCCAGGAGAGCTGGGTACACGTCTGATGAGCGGATTCGACCAGTCCCTCCATGAGCAGCAACTAAGGGGCTCCCACCTCAGGCCCAGTGTCTAAGAGGTTCTCCATACCACCTGACGAACAGCCAAGAGGGGTGCCCCTCTACCCGCAGACGAAGGTTGCTGGCTGTCTGCCCAGCCAGGAGGCGCTCCGGGAGTTAGGCCCTGCACCCATTCCATGCTGACCCCGTGTTCATCAAACTCACCCTGCTCTTTCCTACCGCCACCTCTCTGCCCGCAAGATCTTTCTGTATAATTTAAGGCCCCTGATCAGACTCGGGCAGCATTTCCCTGCCAGAGCCTCCCGCAGTGCCCCTAGGTTGGATGCCTCCCACACCTCCCGACCCTTCTCCAGGGCGCTCCCGACCCCCACTGATTCTAAAAACAGCACATCAAAGTCACATGGAATTTTCCTTTGTGTGTGTCTCCCCACCAGCCTAGAGGGACCAGAGGAGGCCCTGCACTAACCAGGTGACAGATGGGGGATGGGGGACAAACCTGGGCAGGGGACCCAATTTAGAAGAATCTGAATAAATCAGCAAGCAGTTGGTGAATGAATTTCAGCTCTGCATTAACAGGCACTTGACTGACTGTGCACTGAAGGCTGCGGGGCCAGTTGCAGGGGTAAGGAGGACGTCTTCCTGGGCCTGACGTGCACTCCTCGCAGGGCTGTAGGGACTGCACTGTGCAAAGCAGGGTACAGGTACAGGAAGGCCTGGCACACAGGACAACACAGCCCCGAGCGCTTGAGAAGCATCCAATCACGCCAACAGCCCGCTGGGTGCCTCTGACTCTTGTTCAAGATGTCTAATGCATTCGAGATCCTTCTTTCAGTCATTTACTCTGTGGCAGGCCCAGGGCTCCACATGCTGGAAACAACTACAGAGGCACCCATAGAAGCTGGCAAGTGCATGGCTAACAGGGACACCTGAGGCGGGCAGACACAAGTTTGGAGGATCTCCAGGGTCGCTCACACCGCACTAGAAAGAATTCCGCCGTCACCAGCTCCCAACCCACTTGCTCCTTCTGCCACCCTCCCTGAGCCACCTCCCGCCTCCTGTTCCACCCCAACTGCCCAAGTCTGGGTAGCACAAGAGGGACCATCCCAAGGCCCAGCACAAGGGCTCAATAAGAGACTTCGGAGCTAAAGAGGTCCTAGAGGCCAGCAGCACAAAGGAAACTGAGGCCCTGCCAGGGAGGACTTCCCTAGGGCCTCCCAGCCTCCTTCGTGCCCCATATGTGGGGGTGCAGAGGTGCCCCGGACAGCTGGGGATGTGGACATCTACTGCAGAGACCCCATGCTAGGTCACCCAGGTCACCCCATCTGTGTGAGGCCCCCAGATAACAGACAAGGAACCTACTTGAAAAGGACACACTAACTAGCTTGGATTCCAGCTGCTTTAAAAAAATCTGGATGCAGTGAGGGTGGACCCAGATTCCAGAGGGCTTTTCTGACCTTGGAGGAGAGAAAGTTTCCTTTTGTTGACGGGGAGACAGAGGCCCAAGTAATAGAAATGAATCTATTGCAATTGCTAGGTATCCACACCCAGGCAGGGGGCCAGCAACAGGGGACAAAAGCTGTGGAGGGGAGGGGACAGGCGGAGGTCCCACCCTGCTCTCTGTCACCTCCCCACCCTGTGACTCAGATCTGGGGCTGAGACCGAACAACCCTAACATACCCCTGAGACAGGCTGGGAGTCGGGACTCAGGCCCATCGGGCAGCTCTGCTATATTCCATGTAGGACTCAACCCCAGAGCTCAGGACCCAGGGAAGCCTCCTGCCCTGGCAGGTGTCCTGTAAGCTGGATCCCAGGAACTAGGAAAGGAAGGTCGGGACCCAGACACACTCCTGACGCTCCCACCTAAATCTAACCTGTCCCCGCCTCTCCGAGGAAATCACCCCCAACCCACGTCAGGGACAGGAGGTCTGAGCTCCCGTCCCAGCTGTGTCACTTCCAGAAAGCCACTGGGTCAGAGGTCTCCCAGCTGTCCAGTGGAACAGGCTGGACTAGGTCTGATGCCACTGACTACTGCTCTTGGCAGTACAGTGATTTTGAGTTTCTAGATCTAAAAAATGGGATCATAACTGTCCCCACCCTAGAGTGTAGTTAGGATTTAACAGAACTCATCTGTACAAAGTACTTAGGCCAGCACCCAGCAGAGTTTAAGAGCTCAAGATGCTCCATGCAACCATGTGCATCAGCTGCTGGTGGCTGGTAGCAAGAGGCTTCTCTTTGTTTATGGAAGTCTAGGAGGGGAGGGAGAAGGAGGGTTAGATGATAGCCTAGAACACAGAGGTCAGACCTGCCCATCCCCCCAGACAAGCACTTGGTCCTGCTGTGGACATGCTTCCACCGCCAGCCTAGGAGTCCCATGGCCGCTGCCGCACACTGTGAGTTCCTGGGCCTGCTTCCGACCCGCCAAGCACGCCAACTGAGTTAGCAGGGTGCTAAGCACCCATCCTCCCTCATCTTTCCCCTCTGCCTCATCTACCCGTGCACCCATCCCTTGGGGTGCTCCTTCACCCCATCTGTCTGGCACAAGGGAACCAGCCTGGGCGGTGTACTCAGACACCCTTGGGCCCCAATTTCTGCTCTGCGTATCATCCCCACCTCACTGGACTTCATCGGGAAAATACAGGGGACCACAGTAACTTCCCTGCCCTGCTGGCTCACAGGGAGAGGCCCTGGATAGGCACTATTTCCCCTTGTCCCAGAGTAACTATGACTGGGGCCCCTTTTACGCCAAGACTGTCCGGGTTTCAACGGTTAATTATATGGTTCCTCTTCTCTTAGGGGACCCCTAGACTGCTGGGCCACCGGGCAGACAGAGTGGTGGCCTTCATCTCAGTGCCAAGTAGACTCCACGATCTGTTTTACTAAGGGGGACACTGAGAGAGGAAAAACACCCTCACGGTCATCTCAGAGGCAATATTTGTCCAGATCCTGGCCTCCTGACCCCACCTAAGCCTCCTGTCTCCTTCCTTCCATGGCCTCTGCCATTCGCTTGCTATCTTTCAGATGTCCTGATGGACTAGACAGAATTCTGGAGATCTGAGGCCCAACTTTCCTGCTCCTCTCTCTAAGAAAGGGTCCCACCCACATGGCCAGCATGGAACTCCTTCTCGCCTGATCAGGCCATGGTCCTCCAAACCTGCCCAATTCTGTCTCAGCCAGATCCCAAGCCCTCCTCCCTAACTTGCCCAGCCACAGCCCAGAAGGGGGAACAGTAAGCCCAAATGAGTTGGTCCACTGGGGAGGGGTCCTCAGGGTGAGGGAAGGTGGGTTTGCCTCTGCCTAAGGTTGAATGCATGAGCCCAGATGACTGCTGGGCCCTCACTCTCAGAAAGACCTCAGGAAGACACTCGGAAATGGCCTCTCTTAGCTCTGCGTCCCTGCTCCTCTGAAAGGCCAGCCTGACATCACTGCTTCCTGCTTCAGTGCAACCCTGGGAGCCCTGGCTGGGGAAGGGGCCACGCTCCTTCCCCAGCTCTGGCCCGGGGTGGCTGTTTACTCACTGTGCCCCTGCTTTCCCCCGCCACTGCCCACACAGACATACACGATCCAAGGAGCTGGTTGAACCAGCTTTCCCAGGCCTGAGTGCAGCAGTGAACGTGCTTCTACTTCCGGCCAGGGAGACACCTGCCCCACAGGCCCCCGTCAGCCAGCCGCCTCTGCTGTATGCCTGCCCCAGAGCTCAGAGTCAGCTCTAAGGCATGACCCTGTTCTCCACCAGATCCTCCCCAGGAAGCTCCCCTCCTGAGAGTTCACTGGATCGACCTTCCCTTGTTTTCTAGATCAGGAAACTAAGGCCCAGAGAGGGGAAGGCACTTCCCGGGAATACCCAGCAAACTGGGAACACAGCCAAAACTAGAACTCAGGGCTCATGTTTCCTGAAGCTGAAGGAAGGTGAAAGGAGGAGGACAGGAAGGTGAAGGTGAGAAAAAAAGGGCAGGGAAAGGAAAGAGGATGAGAAAGTGAGGGGAGAAAGGAACCTGGGAGAAGTTCTAGAAGGCGATCTCCTGGTAAAGTAGAACAGGGCTGGCGTACTTTGGGCTCTCCTGGATACAGAGGCAGAGGGTGGTGTTTGCTGTCCCCCCGGGCTCAGTCCAGAGGTCTGCCTCTGAGCCCCACCCAGAGGAAAACTCCGCACCAAGCCAGGCCTGACCTCAGGGCCTAGGGGCCCGGGAGCCAGCCCCACGCCCTGCAGACGTTCTTCCGGAGTTACCAAGCAGCCCCAGGGAGAACCACACCTCTCTCAACATCTGCCCGGCCTGTTGTCCCAGGACTCAGCCACCTGCCAGTTCAGCCCCTCACTCACTGCGCAGGCCAAAAGAAGCCAGGTTCAGGAAGGGGGAGTTGAATGGGCCATGTGGGTAGTGCCCCGAACCCCTGTTCCTCCCCTGGACCAGCCCCGGTGCCCCTAGGTGACCTGGGATGAGTCACTTCCCTGGCAGTTCCTTGAGGGCCCAACAGTAACAGACAGGGGCTCATCCTGTCCCTCCCCCACGGAGGGGGGCCATGAGAACTGAAAACACAGCTGGGCTTGGGAACTGGCCAACATGGTTGTGTCCTTAGGGAGGCGCAGGAGGAAGGGACAGTCTCAGCTGGGCCACGGACTCCCTGTGCAGCCAGCCTTCTGCGGACATCAGCTTCTTCATCTGCAAAATGGGGACAGCGAGCCTCCCGCACATGGACAGGGAGCTCACAGATAGGGTATGCAGTGCGACGAACAGGCTCCAAAACACGAGGGCAGGGAGTGGAGCTTGAGAGGAATGGGAAGACAGGCCACACTCTGTGCTCTTGTTATCTGTGTCCCTGTCCCCCACGAGCCTCTGGGCTCCTCAAGGCCAAGGCCTGGGCCCCAGTCATCTCCATGTTCCCAGACTCAGCCTGATACCTCGACGGGCTCAGCTCAGAATGGCTAGATGATCAAATGAAACAGAAACAGAAAAAATGGAATGCATGAGCAAACGAACGGACAATGAAAAATAAACAGCGAGCTCCTCGAAGTCAGGGACCAGAGCTGTCTACAGTAACATCCCACACATAGACCAGCACCTGCCCCATGGCAGGTGCTCAACACAATGTGGAATGAATGAATGAGACAGAAAGACTAGACAGGCTGCTCCTATTCCCCTAGGCTATCCTCAGATTTCCAGTGCCCTGCAGAGCGCAGACTCGGCAAGGTCTCCTGCCCACTCTGGCTCTTACCTTTCTGCAGGTGAATGATGTCGGGGAAGTTTGAGAGCAGGCCCTGGTAGAGGGAGAGCGTGTCAAGCATCTGGAAGAGGTCGTTTTTGGGCTGCTCGGCAAACATCTCACCGACAGCTTCATAGGTGCGGCCCGTGTGAGAAATGGCGCTGTTGAGGGCCTCGGAGCTAAACGGGGGGTCCATCTGGAAGGCATGGCTGATGGCCTGGAAAGCACTGCCCAGTTTCTGGAACTCCTTGCGGAAGCCCCCCACATGCTTGCGCACCAGTTCTGAGGCCACGGTGCTGAGCTGCAGGACACTGTCATCCATCTTCTTGCTGAAGGCCTTGAAAGTGTCCACACGGTCCTCCACGTCCTGCAGGTCCTGGTGCTCCGTGGGGATCTGGAAGGTGAGCAGGAAGCTGGCACCCACCATCTCATCTTTCTCGGCCCGGCGCTTGCCCATCTTCCACTGCTTGTCATCCAGGCAGCTGAGGAAATGCTGGAAGCCCTCATACTGGGACAGCACGGGGTGGCTGGTCATGTGGTCCATCCAGAGAATGAGCCGACGCTTCCGCTTCTCAATAAAGTCCTCCTCGAAGCGGCCTGTGGCCTGCTTCTCCGGCAGGTGGGGCACCGAGATGACAGTGAACTTGTGCAACAGGCGGTTATAGAGCCAGTCAAAGTGTTTGTAGCGCCGGTAGACTGGCGAACCGGCGTGGGTCGGTGTGAGCTTGTAGGAGATGTAGCTTTTGATGCCCTTGAACTTGGTCTGTTTGGTGGGGTCCTCCACGGAACAGGCAAACGGGTGGGGGTTGGCCTTCCACTGGGGCCCACGAGGGCCCATTTCAATGGAGTACGTCTCGGCAATCTTGGCCATCATGGGCACATCACCCAGGATAAAGGCCTCCACTCCAGAGCGCACGAAGCACGAGAAACGGTTGAGGTTGCGTCCCACCACACTGCCGCGCTTGGCAGACGCCAGGCTGTCCTGCCGCTCCAGGGCTGGCTTGGGCCGAAAGGCCATGTGCTGGCTGGGGTAGGCACCAGGGTAGGAGAGGTTGAGAGGTGGGTGCCCGTTGGTGCCCAGCCCACCAGCCCGAGGCTCCTCTACCACCGTGCTTCCATCGTCCCAGTCATCCCAGTCATCGTCATCATCCTCCTCAAAGCTGCCCTGGTGTGAGAGGAAGCCACTGACCCCACCACTCCTGGAAGGGCTGGCCACACCAGAGCTATCGTACAAGCTCACCTGGGTGCCCAGAGAGCCTGGGCTGCTGGAGTAGTCGGCATGGTTGGGGCTGGCACCAGACCGGATGATCTCCACGTAAGAGGCAGGGAAGAGCCCTGTCTCCCCGCGGCTATTCTGGCCCTGCAGCCAGCCATCCAGCGAGGTCTCACTGAAGATGACCAGGTCCTCATCCTGATGGATACTGATCTCCTCCTTGTTCTCGCTGCGGAAGTCATAGAGGGCTCGCCCTTTCAGTGCCATGGCTGGGCCAGTGGTAGAGAGAGACGAGGACAGCGTCCTGCCCAGAACTGGGAATGCACTAGCAGCTCAAGGCCTTTCACAGCAGCTCAGTCTCTTGGCCCCTAAACTGGGGTTTACTACCCACAGATGCTGTCCAGCCTCCCACTACTCAAAGCAATGTCCGAGGCCCATTAACTGCCTATTATTATTAGGTCTCCGGAACCCTCCTGTGAGCAGGGAGAGATCATGTCCATGTAGTCTCTCCTTTCTTCCCCTCCCAGAAGAAAAGTCAAGTGAACTAAAGAAATCAGCTTTAAGAGGGCAAGAATTTGACACTTTCCACTGGAACAATGTCCTAAAACAGAAGAGAATCACTCAAAAACCACCGTTTCAGAAACCGAGGCAGCTCTGGCTCTCAGCTCCTTCAGGCTGCTCTCGTATTCCTCTGCAGATCTGCTCCTTCCTCCTTCCTCCTCCTCCTGGGCCACTGGGTTTTCAAAAATCCAGAAAATCCAAGAAGGGCATGGAGAAAAGCAGCAGCCTCTTGAATCCAGTCCAAGGGTGGATGTGTCCGGCTTCACAACGAGCCAGGCCGGGGGGGAAAACAAGGACTGAGGCTTACACAACAGGCCGCCAACTCCGCCGACCCTGGCGGCCCAGCCGGCTCTGGCCCGGCCTCTGGCCCCCCGGCCCCCAGCCCTCAGCCGGCTCAGGAGCCTTCTCCCGCCTCCGGAGCGGCCGGCCCCCACCCTAGGGAAGGAGGGGGCGCGACGAGGCGCTCTGGCGACTTCTGGCCACTAGCTGAGTGGCCTCTTTTGTTTGCCTAGCTCCTCCGCAGATTCTGAGCCTGAAGCTGACCCTGATCTGAGTCCAAGGATCCCGTCCAAAGGTAAGCCCCGCGGTCCCCGGCCCCGGCGCGCAGGCCCTACAGACCCCCAGCCCTGGCGTGCACGCACACACTCAACAGGAGTTTGTAGAGTGCGCTCCGGCGAGCAGATGGCGCGCCCGGCCGGCTGGCGCTCGGTCCTCCGCTCGGCCCCGCGGTGTCCCGCCGGCGGGCGGCGGGCTGTGCCCCCGGCCCGCCTCCTCGTTCAGCAGTCGCAGCCCCTCTGCGCCGCCGCCAGCTAGAATCTAGCTCCAAAACAACAGAAAAAAGGGATTCCAGGAGGCGGTGTCCGGAGAAAGGAGGGAATAGCCGAGGGGGAGGTGAGGGGTGGGGAGAGGGAGGGAGGGAGGGAGGAAAAGCTGGCTGGGGAATTGGGCAAACTCCACCGCACTTCCGTGCGTCCTGGCTGGGCCGGCACGGCCCGGCTCCGCCCTCCCGCGGCCTGGAGCGCTGCAGCCGGGGGCCCTCGGCTACTCCTCGCGTCTTTCCTTCTCGCGCTCGCCTTCCCTCGCTCGCTCGGGTCTGGGTCTGAAGGAGGGGGCCGGAATTCTCCAGGATCCCCTACCAGTCCGCCCCGCGGGGACCCGAGGAGCTGAGCGCCGCCGCCGCCGCCGCTGCCGCTGCCGCCGCAGCCGCCGCCTCGCCTTGCCTCCTGGGTTCTGTCACCCTCCTGCCTTTCCCATGACGCAAGTGACGGAAAACTCCGAAAGTTTGCAAAGTGAGGGCTTGCGAGGAGGATGCCAGAGCCAAGACCCGGGGGAAGGGATTGAAGAAGGGTGCCGGGAGAGCAGCCGATGCCCCCCTCCCATTCCCCTGCCCTTTCACCCCTTCCCTGGGGAGACAGGATGAAACTGGGCCGTGGCGCAGCCTGGGGATTGTTCTCCGGAGGGGGCCCCAGGGCGGCCCCAGTGCCAGCAGCGCCCTCTGGGAAGAATCCTTAGAGGCCTGGGATACTGACCGCTGCAGGTCCTGGTACTTTAGCCAGACAAGGCCAGAAGTGCCCCCTGCCCTGGGAGACTTCCTTCAGAGGGAAAGACCTAACCCTGCGTATGTAGCAACCGGGAACAAGCTTAGGCACAACCGGTTCCCTGATGCTTTGTGCGGCCACGGGGACTAGATGTTCATCTGCAGTCAGCAGCAAGGAGAGAGGGGTGGTCTACAGAGGCTCGGGCAAAGAGGCAGGGGGGATCTGACACTCGGTCAGCCCATCCGGGACACTTTGGTCGCTGACTGTCGGGCACTCTGCTGGGGGCTGGAGATTACATCACAACAGGCAATAGGTATTGTGCCTTCTTGGGTTTACAGTCCACGGTCTTGTCTTTAATTCATCTATCCTGTGTCTGTCTCATTCATTCAGTCATGCAGTCAAGGAAGCATCAATTTAGTAATCATTCTGTATCAGGCCCCCTAGGCTACAAAGATAAGACATTGTCCTTACTTTCCTGAAGCTCAGATACATCAGACCGGTAACTCCCTACCCAGTGTCACCAGGGGACTGAAATGTGCATGGGAGGGCACTTGTCCCATGGCTGGAGCAAGGATCAAAGAAGGCTTCCTGGAGGAGGAGGTGCTTAAGGTGAGACCAAGGCCTTAGCCCCTACTCCTCTTCCTGGCTATGCCCTGGAGCCTTGCCTACCCTCTTCCACCTAGAACATCCTTCCTCCTCATTCTGACTTTTCCTACTTTTTGCAGATTGGTACAAGGTAGAGCTGCTAAAGCTGGGCACCTTTGGCTGTTTTTGTTGTTGTTGTTTTGGTTTGTTTTTTTGTTTTTTTTTAAATATTTTATTTATTTGACAGACAGAGATCACAAGTAGGCAGAGAGGCAGGCAGGAGTGGGGGTGGGGGAGGGGGGGGAAGCAGGCTCTCTGCTCATGCAGGGCTCGATCCCAGGACCCTGAGATCATGACCTGAGTTGAAGGCAGAGGCTTTAACCCACTGAGCCACCCAGGCGCCCCACCTTTGGCTGTTTTGAGGGTTATAGGTGCAGGTCTCTGGCCCCAAAACCCAAGTTCATTGGTACAGTGAGTAGATCTGATTCCCTATGCAGGGCTGGATATGACCTGGCTATGTACAAACCCCTGAAGGCCAGGTTTGTTTGTTTTTTTTTTTAATTTTTATTTGTCACTGGAGTTGACATACATGAAACTAAAATACGTTAGTTTCAGGTGTACAACATAAGTGATTTGACAGTTATATTACCAATTGCTCACAGTGTTAAGTGTAGTGACCAGCCCAGGTATTAAACTGCAAAGAGAAATACAACTGGTCAGGCAGGCCTGAATTTTTGCATCAACAGAGCATGGTAGTCTGAGCTGCTCCTTAGGAAACCCAGTTACCAGGTTAGCTCAGAAACAGAAAACCCCGTGATAGGAAGAGGAGACGGTGTGACAAGTCTTTTAGCCAAGAAATCTTGAGATCTTGACCCCCACAATAGGGGCAGCCTTGATTCTAAGGATTCGGGTCATCCTACTCTTGCTACAACCAGAGCTGGAGTATGTTCCCCCCAGTTACTTTTGGGATACCCTTTCTTTGTGATCTCTCTTCAGTTCCCATAGCCTCTCTCCAAGCTGAGCCTAACAACAGCAACTTCTTCATCAGTGCCACACACTGCTGTAAACGTTTTACCTTTATTAGCTCCATTAATACAATCAGTAGGATTTCTGCTTACCCAACCAGGATCCTAGTCCAGCCACCTCCCTGATGGCCTTTGAGTTGATTCCCAAACACCTCAGTCACACATTCACAGACCAAGGATCTCAGACTTACTCCTACCTCTGTTCTGGGTGGGGTTTTTCTAACTCTCAGGAGCCACCCTTATGTCCAGGTTCTTGGGAAAAATTCTCTTGAGTCTCATAGAGATTTCCATCCAGTACTGGTATCTTCAATTCCCTCCCTTTCAATGACCTTCTTGAAGTCTAGGGATAACACCACTCCCCCGACCCACCCCGGCCCAGGTGCTAGTCCCTGGGAACTGCACTAACCTTTGTGGTTTCCCTACACCCTGCCCATTCCCTTGAGACAAAGTCCTTTTATTTAATTCTCCTCACATTATTCTTTTTTTTTTTTTAAGTTTTATTTATTTATTTATTTGACAGACAGAGATCACAAGTAGGCAGAGAGGCAGGCAGAGAGAGAGAGGAAAGCAGGTTCCCTGCTGAGCAGAGAGCCCGATATGGGGCTTGATCCCAGGACCCTGGGATCATGACCCGAGCCGAAGGCAGAGGCTTAACCCACTGAGCCACCCAGGCGCCACCACATTATTCTTTTTTAAAAAGATTTTTTAATGTATTCATTTAACAGAGGGAAAGAGCTCAAGCTGGGGAAGCAGCAGAGGGAGAGGGAGAAGCAGGCCCCCCGCTGAATAGGGAGCCCAACCCTGGGATCACAACCGGAGCCAAAGGCAGCCAGCTGCCCCTCCTCACATCGTTCTATTTGGAGTGTGTTCTCTTTCCTCCTGGGGCCCTGACTCATGCTCAGCAAACAGCATCCATTCCCCATCCAAGCACCCAACTCTCCTCCTTTAGCAAAGGAGTCAGCAAGGAGAACTGCAGCCAGTGGTTTCCAAGCTGACCCCACTTGTGGCAGCGAGAGTACATGGGACTACACTGTAACAATGCACAGGAGAGGACAAGAACCTGAGATAGTGCAAGGGTACCGGGCTAGGGAGAAGTAAATCTGGGACTTTATGCAAGTAGAATAGACTGGAATGGCATCCAACAAGCTGTGGGTATTGAGGAAAAGAGTCAACCCACATCTTTAAAAAATAGATTCTCCACTCTACTTCCCCCACCAGCTACTGCCCCATTTCTCTGCATGCATGAGCAAAATTTCTCAAAATAGCCATCTATACTAGCTGCCTGCAATTTCTTTCCTTTCTCTTCTTAAACCCCTCTAGCCAGTCTTTCATAGTCACACTCCACTGAAACTATTCTTGTCAAGGGCAAAGTCATCAATGACCTAATAGTTATTCTCAGCTCCCCTCTTACTCAACCTCTCCTTAGCATTTCACTGGGTTGATCACTCTTTCCCCCTCTGTACACTTTTCATTTGCATCAGGGAGACCATACTCTCCTGGTTTCCCTTCTACCTCACTGGTTCATCCTCCTCTCTCCAATAATTCTTAATCCTAGAGTGACTACAGAAAGTGCTCCTCTTAACTTTTCTAACCTATTCTCTCCTTTGATGACCTCCCAGGATCATCTTTCTGCCAATAAATTTCAATTTTTTTAATCCCCAGCCTAGGCCTTTCTCTAGAATTCCAGACTCAAATGTCTTTCTCCTTGACATCTCCCTGGGATGTCTAATAGACACCTCCAACCCAACACGTCCCGAGAAATATTGGGTACTGCATGCCAGACCTGTTCTACTTGGCAGCATTTCCATCTCAAGTGATGAGTAGTTTCTTCCACTTGCTCAGGCCAAAAACTGGAGCCGTCCTGGACTCTTCTCATCATCCTGGGACTCCTGTCACTTCAGATTTTCACTACTGCTCTCCTGGTTCCAGCCAATGTCTTTCTCACCCAGATCACTACAACAGCTTCCTAATGATCAGTTTCCATCCTTGCCTCCTGACAGTCTATTCTCAACATGGCAGTCAGATTGAGCCATTTAAAACATGAGTTAGATGTCAATCCTCTGCTTAAACCATTCAGCATCTCACAAATGTAAAAACCAAAGTCCGTCCTTACTCAAAGGCCTATGAGCCTCTGTCATCTGAACCCTCTTTCTTCCCCTCAGAGCCCACTGCTCCAATGAGAATGGTGTTTACTCCTCTTCTGACATGCCAGGTGCATTCCTGTCTTAAGGCATTTGCAGACTGTGTCCTCTTTCTGATATACTCCTCCCCCAGATATCCATATGGCTAAATCCCTATAAAATATCACCTTCTCAATAAGCCCTCCCCTGACATGGCCTATTTAAAATTACAGCCCTTCCTCACCCCCCAAAACCCCAGTTTTGTGTCATAATGCTTGTCACTTAACACATATAGTTTAGTTTTTTACTATGTTTATTGTCTGGGGAGCAGGAAGTTAACCAAGAGTCCTACTGCAGACATGCTGAGCGAGGGATAAGGATGGAGGTGAGGTTGGAGGAACATGAAGGGTGAGGATGCAGTACAAAGTGGGAGAAGATATTTGTTCCATATATAACTGGTTAGGTTTAATATTCGTAATACATAAAGAACATCTTCAAACCAATTAGGAAAAAAAAAAGCAAACTGTATTAGTTTTCTATTGCAGCTACTACAAATTACACAAACTTGGTGGCTTAAAGCAACCCAGTTTTATTCTTTCACAGAAATCCAAACTGGATCTCACTGGGCTAAAATTAAAGAGTCATCAGGGCTATATTTCTTCGGGAGCTCTAAGGAAAAAATCATTTCCTTGCCTTTCCAGCTTCTAGAGGCCTCTCACAGTCCCCTGCGTTTGGAACCCTTTCATCTTCAAAGCCCACTATCACATCACTCAGACTTCTGCTTTCATCATCATATCTCCTGACTCTTCTGCCCCCCTCTTTTATTTATAAAGACCCTTTTGGTAATATGGGACCCACCCAGATAATTGAGAATATTCTCACCATCTCAAAATCTTTAATTTAACCACATCTGCAAAATCAGTGTGTATACAAATTACCTGGGGACCTTGTTAAATGCAGATTCTGATTCTGTAGGTCAGGAATCGGCCTAACATACTGTATTTCCAACAAGCTCTTTGCTGGTCCACTGACTCCACTTTGAATAAGAAGGCTCTCAATGTATTTAGAGATGCATGTGTAATGATAAAACTGTTTTTTACTTTTTAAGCAAAAGGAAAAAATAAACACAAAACTCAGAAGAATAGATACCATTAGCTCTGGCTAGAGGAGTGACTGGAATAGGTAGATGAAATGGTCCTAGCGACATTTTCTTAAACTGGCTGTCCGGTTCATAAGTATTCATTATATTTTGTAACTTCCATATATTAATATATTATTTTCCATATCAAGTATTATATACTTAAGAGGACGATAAAAACCATACAAAAATAAGACAAAATGATCACCGAAGAAGCTAGGTGGCGTCAAAGGCCTGGGCAAAAAAAGTGGTGAGTCCACATAACTTACAGATGTAACTAGCCATAACAGCGTTAAATTTCTTAAACTCAGTACTGGGTGACCAGAAGTCCACCCACCCAGTCGGGCTAATTTGTATGAATTCAACTGAGGAGTTAGGTTTCGTACTTAACGTCCAAATTTCTCAGACTTGCTCTGTTTTAGGAACCACGTGGCAATCCTGCTAACAATACAGTTTTCCAGGAAGCTCCCGTATAGATCTCGATTCTATACATGTAAGGAAGCAGCCGGGGAATCAGTATTTTATAGGTTCGCCGGCGTCCAGCCCCGCCAGACAGGCAGGAACCGCTAGCCGGCCTGCTGAAGGGCCCGGCGGTAGTGAGCCCCGTGGACTACCGGTCAGCCCCGAACGTCCGGCTCCGGAAAGATCCCCACCAGGTGGGAGGGAGCCGACGAGGGTTAGCACGGTAAACTCCATTCAACAAGCACGGCGGTCATCCGTCTTCCCCCAGCACTGTCCTCAGCTTCTCTGGGCAGACTCACCTGAAAGTCCCTAAAAGGTGTAAGTGTGAACGAGAGGAAACGACTACCGCACTAGAGGATACATTTTTGGTAACTTAAGACCTCGCGAAATTTTTTAACAAAAAACGAAAAGAAAAACACCTCCCCGCGACACCTCCAGCCCGCCGCCCCACCTCCGGCCTCTCTCCGCTACTTCTTCCCGGTCCCCTCAGCCAACGCGAAAAGAAACGCGAGACAGAGATGTGAGGCGTGGCTCACTCTGACCAATGGAAATCGAGGGCGTGGCCTCGAGCCTTTCCCTCAGTGGCCAGGGGCCCCAGGCCCGGTCTTCGCGCTCGGAGGCGGAAGTCGCTGGGCTACTCGTGCGCGTTCTTAGCCTGGCGGTTTGCTGCACCGGGAGCCGCCATCATGGTGCGGAAGCTAAAGTTTCACGAGCAGAAGCTGCTGAAGCAGGTGGACTTCCTGAATTGGGAGGTCACTGACCACAACCTGCACGAGCTGCGCGTGTTGCGGCGTTATCGGCTGCAGCGGCGGGAGGACTATACGCGCTACAACCAGCTGAGCCGGGCTGTGCGCGAGCTGGCGCGGCGCCTGCGCGACCTACCCGAGCGCGACCCGTTTCGCGTGCGCGCCTCGGCCGCCCTCCTGGACAAGTTGTATGCTCTCGGCCTGGTGCCCACTCGCGGCTCGCTCGAGCTCTGCGACTTCGTCACGGCCTCGTCCTTCTGCCGTCGCCGACTGCCCACCGTGCTCCTGAAGCTGCGTATGGCGCAGCACCTCCAGGCTGCCGTGGCTTTCGTGGAGCAGGGCCACGTGCGCGTGGGCCCCGACGTGGTCACCGACCCCGCCTTCCTTGTCACGCGCAGCATGGAGGACTTTGTCACCTGGGTTGACTCGTCCAAGATCAGGCGGCACGTGCTGGAGTACAATGAGGAGCGCGATGACTTCGATCTGGAGGCCTAGCGGATCGTCCCGGCCAGGGCTGTGCCTCATAGATGGGACAGCTGAGAACTGAAGTTTGATTCTGTGAGGGCGCTCTCCCCGAGAGTGTGTCAGCCAGGCTTTGGTTCTTAAGAACTTAGCCCCTCAGCTGCAGGCTACACACAGAGCCAAAGGGTACGGCCGTTTTCCATGAATTTTGTTAGTCCTAGGACTGTTGATAAATGACTGATTTAAGAGTCACTGGGAAGGAGTTTGGTGCTGCACTGTCGAGTTGTTGGATTGTGTGCCTGAAACATTGTAGTGTGAAGGAACTTTGGTCTCCACCCCCTTCCCCTCAACTTTCCCTGTATTATCTTGTAGCAGGACAATTTGGTTCAGTCTATTTAATTAGAATACTTGCTCTGGTTTTGTGATTAAGTTATGTACAGACGATGGAGAATTTGGTCTCACGTTTTCATAAAATGGGTGTTACTGTAGTATTATGGGTGCCCTTCCTTGCCTAAAGGAAGACTTCCAAATGCCAATAAATGGTCCAGCTGCTTTCTATGTGCAAACTTTTGTCTGTCTGGTTTTCTCTTTTAGGTACACATCTGAGCTCCTAAGGCTCAAGAACCCAGCAGAAAAGAATAGGGTCAGCAGCGACCTGCCTGTGGATGAGGCCTGCCACAGGGGGGCATGTGGAGGTTGCAGGATGTTGTACAGGGCTGGGCAAATTTGTCAGTTTACCAATCCCTTCCTCAGAATGAGTGTTTTGGCAGAGCTCTTCCCCACAAGACTTCCTGTTGATATTCCAGCCCCAGGAAATACCATATTAGAGGGTGAAGTGTTTGCTGTTTGCTTGCCTAAGGAAATAATCACCCTGTAGCTTGGCCATCTAGCGGCCAGAAGTGGCCCAGGGAGGGTCCTGGAAACATGTTCTTCGTGGTAGGAAATTGGAGAATAGGAAGACTACCTCTTTTTACCCAAAACTTAACACAAGGAGAAAAGGTAGGATGCCAAGACCATGGATTGGCTTTTACATGTGCCTTCTCCATTACCCAAGGTGAAAGGCAGCATTTGGTAGAGAAACAAAGGAAGGGGATGCTGTGGAAGGTAAATAGCAAATACCTCTATCATGTGTCAGGCACAGTTGTAAGTGCATTATGTGAATTAATCTGTTTAATCCTCCCAGCAGTGCTAAACTAAGAAGTGGGGAATCCAATTATCCTCTGCTTTTCAGATAAGGGAACTGAGGCAGAGATGGGTCAAACTGCCCAAGTTTGCATAGCCAATAAGCGGCGGAGCTGGCATCATGCTCGCTTTAAGAGACTGTCAGTGTTGGCTCAGCCAGTCCCTGAGATAATGTAGGGGTATAGAGAGAATCCCCGAATTTGAGTTTCCAAGCCAGCAGAGAAGCAGCACCAACCAATGTGATTGGTCCCCGACAAGATGCTATACAAAGGTTTGAGCAAGGAGCAGGCTTTGGGCTTCAAAGACTTAACTCTCACTGAGACCTGTGTTAGGCTGTCCTTTGATCTTTCCAACAACCCTGCAAGGTATAGGTAATCTTATCCCTGTCTTT
This sequence comes from Mustela erminea, assembly GCF_009829155.1. Classification (NCBI taxonomy): domain Eukaryota; kingdom Metazoa; phylum Chordata; class Mammalia; order Carnivora; family Mustelidae; genus Mustela; species Mustela erminea. The sequence goes on from NC_045618.1 coordinate 30,443,172, forward strand.
AAAGTGTGGGAAATAATTGAAACAAGAACTTTGTCCAAGGTTGGGGTTCAGGTCCAGGCTTATGTGACTCTAAAGGCCATGTTCTTTTCAGGGCCATTGCTTTAGAAGTAGAAGGAAAGAGAATCCTACTTAGCTCGGGTGGCTGGGCACAGTCTCTGCCCATTTGAGGAATGTCCTCAGGGCTCCCAGGATTGGGGATCTCATGGGGAAGCTGATGCTCTAAAAGCCACCTCTGGCTCCTACCCAGATCCCACAGACCAAGGCAGGTAGATTGACCCTTTGGAGTAGTTGGAGCCTGCTTCTATAGCCCAAACGGATACAACTTCCAAGTTCCCTTAAAGGAAACTGGGCTTAGGGTCTTGGGAGTAAAATACAAGAGTCTTTAGAAAAGTTCTTCTTTCTTTGGGAGGAAGATATGAAAGAATAACTTAGCAAAAGTTATCTAAAAACTTAAAAACTGGGATAGCTCAGTCTGTTAAGCATCTACCTTCAGCTCAGTTCATGATCCCAGGGTCCTGGGATTGAGTCCCACATCCGGCTCCCTACTCAGCAGGGAGTCTGCTTCTCTCTCTCTCTCTCTCTCTGCTTCTCCCCACAATTCGTGCGCTCTGTGTCTCTCTCAAATAAGTTAAAAAAAAAAAAAAAAAAAACTTCAAAAAAAACTTGTAAAAACTTAAAAAAACAACAAAACCTATGCAAGAATCAGAAGGCAAGTTCTCAAACCAGGCTAACCTGGTCTGAATTGGGGCTTCTAGGCTTAACTAGCTGTGTAACGTTGATGATTTTTCTTAGCCTCCTCTGTGCCTCCATTTGCTATAATACAAATATGTGGTAATACAGGGTAGGGGAAAACAATGGGGAACTACTGCTCAACAGGTACAGAATTTCCATTTGGGCTGATGAAAAAATTTCAGAAATAGATTGTGGTGATGGTTGTACAATGCTGTGAATGTAGCAATGCTGTGAATGAACACCACTGAGTTGTGTACTTAAAAATGGCTAAAATGGCACCACCGTTTTTTAATTTATTTACCACAATTTTTTTTTAAAGATTTTATTCATTTGATAGACTGAGACACAGCGAGAGAGGGAACACAGCAGGGAGAGTGTGAGAGGGAGAAGCAGGCTCTCCACGGAGCAGGGAGCCCAACGCGGGGCTCCATTCTAAGACCCTGGGATCATGACTGGAGCCGAAGCCAGATGCTTAACGACTGAGCCACCCAGGTGCCCCACCACAAATTTTTTTAAGTTTTATTTAGTGACTTAAGTAATCTCTATACCGAGCATGGGGCTTAAACTCACAACCCTGAGATCAAGAGTCGCACGCCCTACTGACTGAACTGGACAGGTGTCCCCACAATTTTTAAAAAGTGAAAAAAATGGGGGTGTACTGACGTTAAAAATTATGGAGAGGATTAAATGGTTTAATTCCTACAAAGTACTTAGAGGAGCTCCGGGAATGTGTTAAAACCTTAAAGCTTAGCTCCTGCTTCCCCTCCTTCCCCAGGCCACAAAAGAAAGTCAGGGAGCTAGACATGTTACAACCAAAAAGCCTAATGGATGGGGCGCCTGGATGGCTCAGTGGGTTAAAGCCTCTGCCTTCGGCCCAGGTTATGATCTCACGATCCTGGGATCGAGACCCGCACTGGGCTCTCTGCTGGGCAGGGAGCCTGCTTCCTCCTCTCTCTCTGCCTGCTTCTGCCTACTTGTGATCTCTCTCTCTGTGTGTCAAGTAAATAAATAAAATCTTTAAAAAAAAAAAAAAAGGCTAATGGATGAAGAGATGTGGCAGGAGATGGGGCACCTGGGTGGCTCAGTGGGTTAAGCCTCTGCCTTTGGTCATGGTCTTGGAGTCCTGGGATGGAGCCCTACATGCCCACATCACCACCCCTCACTCCCCAACCCCCCCACCCCCGCAGGCAATCTGGCTCACTGCTCAGCAGGGGGTCTGCTTTTCCCCCTCCCTCTGCCTACTTGTGATCTCTCTCTCTGTCAAATAAATAAAAATAAATAAAATTAAATTAAAAAAAAAAAGAAATGTGGCAGGAGGGAAAATTGATACGACCTCTCAGAGCAATTTTACAATGTATCAAGAACCTTAAAAACAGGGCGCCTGGGTGGCACAGTTGTTAATCCGCTGCCTTCGGCTCAGGTCATGATCCCAGGACCTTGGGATCAAGCCCCACATCAGGCTACCCACTCAGCGGAAAGCCTCCTTTCTCTCTCTCCCACTCCCCCTGCTTGTTTTCCCTCTCTCACTGTGTCTCTCTCTCTCTGTCAAATGAATAAATAAAATCTTAAAAAAAAAAAAAAAAGAACCTTAACAGCATACATTATAGGGGCACCTGGGTGGCTTGCCAGTCAGTTAAGCAGCTGCCTTCAGCTCAGGTCATGATCCTGGGGTCTTGGGTTGGGACCCCCCCCCCCCCCCCCGCATTGGGCTCCCTGCTCAGTGGGGAGCCTGCTTTTCCCTCTCCCTTTCCTGCCACTCCCCTTGCTAGTGCTCTCTCTCTGTCAAATAAATAAATAAAATCTTTTTTAAAAAATAGATTATATGTGGGGCACCTGGGTGGCTCAGTCAGTTGGGCATCTGCCTTTGGCTCAGGTAATAATCCCAGCATCCTGGGATGGAGGCCCAGCAGGGCTCTCTGCTCAGCAGAGAGTCTTCTTGTACCTCTGCCCCTCCTGCTCATGCTTTCTCTCAAATAAATAAACTCTTAAAAAAAAAAAAAGGGGACACCTGGGTGGCTCAGTAGGTTAAGTGTCTTCCTTTGGCTGATGAGGGTCATAATCTCAGGGTCCTAGGATTGAGCCCTGTGTCAGACTCTATGCTCAGCAGGAGTCGACTTCTCCCTCTCACTCTCTTTCTATGATCTCCCTCTCTCTCTCAAATAAATTAAATGTTAAAAAAAATACATTATATACCCTCTGATCTAGAAATGTCACTTTCAAGAATTTAGCATAATCATGGGTCTTTGCAGAAAATTAACTACAGGGATCATCACAGTATTTCTAATACAGAATAATAGGAAAAAATAAAAAAATGTGTCCCAAGTGGACTGGTTAAATTATTGGATAGCCTTGTGATGAAACACAGCCACTAAAAATTATAGGTAGGGGCACCTGGGTGGTGCTGTCCATTGAGTGTCAGACTCTTGGTCTCACCTCAGGTCATGATCTCAGGGTCGTGAAATGGAGCCCTGAGTGGAGCTCTGCACTCAGTGGGGAGTCTGAGATTCTCTCCCTCTGCCCCTCCCAGCCTCATGCATGTGTGCACATGCGTGCGCATGCACACACTCAAATAAATCTTTAAGAAATAATAATAATTATTATTATTATGGCAAGGTAGCCCATCCCCTCCAAGTTTCTGACTCAAGTCTGAGTGGGCCTGAGGTGCTGCTGGTCACATTTTAAGAAGCACGAGCTTTGTGCCCAGTCCAATGCATGGCATAAAGCCAGCACTGCGACAATGTGAGATCATCTCCCAACAACTGAGCAGGGCAGAGGCTGTAGGGGCTGTAGGCAAGCCTGGGCAGAAAGCAAGAGAAGCAGGGGCCTGGCTCTGCTGATAATTTAAAGTATGATTTGGGGCATACATACCCTCCCGCACTGGACCTCTCTCCCTTTCCTCTCACTAATAGGAGAAGGCTGAACCAGGTGGCCCCTAGTTTCTGCTTGGAAGGTTTTTTATTTGAAGGCGAGAACATGAAAGAGTGCAGTTAACATTTAAAAAAAGGCAGAGAAGAAATTAGAGCTGCTTTGCCTGGCCCAATAATCCCCAGTCTGACTCAAGGTGAAAGCTGTGCTAGCTTTGGGACAAATCTGAGAATGGGCCCCCCTGTTTGGCCCCAGGGAAGTTTCTAGGAGATATCTTTCCCCCCACTATCCAGGGCTGGGACTATTCCCAGCCTGGGGGGGTGGGAGGGCAACATGGGGATGAACCAAATCACCCATTCAGCTCACCAGCTGAAAATCAGAAGCAAAATGAGACCCCCTCAAAATACAGAGCAGGCAACGTCTCATGGGCTAAAGATAAGGAACTTTGCACTCACTAGGGCCTGGATTAAAATCATGGCCCATCACTTTCTGACTGTATATGACCTGGGCGAGCACTTCTGTCTACAGAGAAGAGACTATTTTGGGCTCGCCTAATTAGTTGACATACTTATGATTAAGTAAATCAGTAAGGGAAAGGTTATCTTATAACAAGAAGTTACATACTAATAAAACAAAATTTTTGAGGATTCACTCCGTGCCAGGTACTATCCTAATCACCTTACCTGAATTATGTCACTTAACTCTAACCATCTTGTGAGGTAGGTGCTATTAGTCACATTTTATGGGGGAGGAAACTGAGGCATAGGTAGGTGAAATGAAATAACACATAGGCCATAGAGCCAGCTGGTAGGTGAGTCTGGATTTGGACCCAGGCCATCTAGCTCCAGAGCAAAAGACCTGAACCACTCTGACTTGCTTCCTTTCACCCAGAGCTGAGCCCTAGGTACATTTGTGAGCATGGGGGAAAAGAGCTTTGTCCCCTCTGAGCTTTAGGATCTCCTGTGCCTGCAGCGTCTGCATCCCGGCTCATGTGACACGTATTAGTACATGATTTTGCCACCCTCTCAAGTCAGAGTCTCCCTCCTGTCCAACTGGCTGGAGAATGCCTCTCTTACAGGGTCTCCAAGTGGGCGATGAGAAGCAATGGTCCTCAAGATGGCTTAGATGGTACAGGGCCTAGGTTTAAAGCATATCAAATTACACGGGGGAAAAAGTTGTTCCCTTTTCAATTCTCTTTCAGTTCCAGTAACCCCAAAGGGAAGGTCTTGGCTAGGGGGCTAGACTTGAACACTGTATAATTCTTGCTACCTCCTCCCCTCTTTGAGAACAGTAAGACTTCTCAGTTGTTGGTTTTGTTTTTTTTTTTTTTTTTTCTGCATGAATCCCAAAGGCAGCCCTTCCTGCCACAACTTCAGTGCAAGCCCTGCTCATTGGCCTCCTGATCACCACGAGGATTTAGGTTCTCCACTGAGTTGCCAGGGTGAGCTCTTTCAAGCTCAAAGTTATCTCATAACTTTAAAAACCTCCATATGGAATGCAGGTAAAATCCAAACTCTCCGCTACAGGAGTTAAAGGCATCCCACCTGCCTCTGCGACCTTGCTGCCTCCCCTTCCTCCTGTGCCTCCTGTCTACCCCCTCACACAAACCTCTCTGGAAATGCATTCAGTCTCCCTGTCCTCACCAATGGCTCCTTTTCATCATTTGGGTCTTGACTCAAATGTCATCTCCTGAGAAGAGTTCCCTGAATACTGGCCCAGCAGCCCCATGCCACTCCCTCTCAACCCAGCCACCTAAGCTCCTTAACATTGGTCTGCCCCCCAGCTATAACCTGTAGCTCTTGGTTTTCTCTTGGGCTGTAAGGTCCTGGAGGGTGGAGACTGCGGCAGTCTTGGTCATTTTGATATTTCCTGTGCTTGGCTCAGTATCTAACCTACAGTAGATATTAAACACATATCTGTTAATTGACTGATGACACAGTGACACTCGGGAGTCCTCCTGAGAGCTTATTTTTTTTTTTTTTTTTTTTTTTTTAAAGATTTTGTTTATTTATTTGACAGAGAGATCACAAGTCGGCGGAGAGTCAGGCAGAGAGAGAGAGAGAGAGAAGCAGGCTCCCGCTGAGCAAAGAGCCCGATGCGGGGCTCGATCCCAGGACACTGAGATCATGACCTGAGCCGAAGGCAGCGGCTTAATCCACTGAGCCACCCAGGCGCCCCGTCCTGAGAGCTTCTTTTGGAAATGGCTGGTCACCTTCCTGCTCTTGAGGTCCTCTTTTTTAGGGAGGGATTCTCCCACTTGTGGACACTTACTGGATGATTTTAGGGAGTACACAGATTCCACCTGAAATAATATCACCATGGAAAAAGGGGAACTTCCCTCTTCCATTATCTTTGAATTTTCCTCATTGTACAAGAGGAAAATTCTGTTAGTGTTATTCCTTATCACTTCTCCAACACTTGCTAATCTCAGATTCTTACAAAGTCCTCAGTTTCACAGTTTCCTGCACATACCAGTATTTAGCTAGATTATAACATTATATTATTTTCACTGTGTATATATTTTATAGATACTTTGTTAAAGTGGGAAGTAATTTAAGGTAATGCTATAGTGTTCCTCTCTTAAATAAACTTATTTAGGTTTTTTAAAATAGCAAATTGACTTAAAGACATTAAACACAGGTGTATGTGTCTGTGGCCAGTGTTGTGAAGGGGGCGTGCCTTTGGTGATATTTGGGGGACCACTCACTGTTCCAGGCAAAGCAGTCCCTTCTGGAACACAGACTAACTCCAAATGAGTCCCTGGGCCAAGTGCCATTTAGTTTGTTCAGTGATATGAGAAGTTATTCAGCTGAGTATGAATGAGCCTTTTCCCTGGACCTCAGTGCATGAATTTGGGGGACCTCTTTGTCAATTGCAGTCTATTTTGCTTTAATGTGTAGGGCCTCTGTTCTTTTCTGTGCATTTCCGACAACTTGGTATGAACTCCATGGTCATGAGTAGAGAATGAAGGATCTGGAACACAGAATACTTAATATCCTGCTGTTAAAGTTGCCTAGTGAAGTCAGGCCCTGGGCTTTTGTCTATCTTATAAGCCAGACAAACATGAGCTATTATTTGTGAATGCACCAAATAAATAACCTAGTGCACAGCTTTGCTCAGCCCAACTACTGAAAGATAGAACTCAGCCACATAAATTCTAAGGTCCAAAAAACTGTACCTTCCCGGGCCCTAAGCACCCTTTACCCTCTGTGCCAGTCGGATCTCCTATTCTTTTCAGTCCATATGGATGGTGTTAGGTATTTAAAATATGCAGCAAGTATACATCTTGGCATTCCTTTGACTCAAAATGTGCCAGCTTTGTGTAGTTTCTGTAGCATACTAATACCCAACTTCTCCATAAGTCAAACATCCAGCAAATTCAAATGTTTGGCTTGAAAGCTGTGTGGCTTTGGATAAGTACTTAACCTCTCTGAGCTTCAGTTTACTTCCTTGAGTTGTTTGAAGATTAAAGGAGATAATGCAAGTGAAGCAGTGTCCAGCATTCAATAAATGGCTGTCATATTTTTAGTTTGCATCTCACCAGTCCCCTCCCTCCAAGAGACTGCACTCTAATTTGATTAGCTCTCCTAACTATATCTCGGCAGCTTCCTCTCCACCCCTTGCAGTCATTCAGTCATTTCTTTACCAAGATCTACTGAGTGCCTTGTTTTGTGCTGCACGCTGTCTCCGCTAAGCGGGAATCAAGCCAGGTCCCCAAGCCAGGTACCAAGCCCACAGCCGAGTAAGAGACTCTCAAACGGAGCAGATGGGCTGTAATGGAGGTATGTGGCCCGTGCAGCCAGAGCGAATGCGGCAGGAATGTCTCACTGAGACTTGGGGGTGTGAGGAGTCGACGGAGAGGGGGTGTCATTCAGGCAACTCGCAGTGTCCGTACAAAAAAGCACAAGCACAGGAGAGAGCGCGGACTGCTGGTGTACGCCGAAAGCCTGGGGCAAGCTTCAGGACCCCAGGCCGGAGGGCTTTGAGTCCGGGTTCCTCCAACTGACAAAAGGAGCCCCGAGGAGCTTGAGCTCAGGAGTGAAGCCTCGGCCCGGCCAAGCCACCTTGAAGGAACGGTTCCGGGCAGTGCACCACAAGAGCCTGTGGACCCCCGCTGCGGCCGACCGAGAACACGCCAGCCACTGAAGGCGGAAATCACTGCCCGCGAGCTAGTGGACTGCGGCTGCACTACCAGCATTCACGGCGCTGGGCGGAACCGGAAACTCCGGGCGCGTGGCTGGTGGGCCTGGCGGCGCGGCTGCGGCCCAGGGGGCGGGCCCGGCTCCCTCTGGACAGCTGATTGGTCGGCCCCTGGCAGCGCGGCCGCGGCTCCTGGAACTGTCATCTCCGCCGGGTGAGTCCTGGGTTCGAGCCTGAGCCCCTCCGGCTGCCGAATTGCTTCTCGGTTCCCGGCTAGCACCCCCGGCCTTCCGAGGTGTCCCCTGTAGAGGCAGAGCCAGGCCCGGGCTCGTCTCGGGCGTGCTGCTCCTTTTCTGTTCCAGACTATTGTGCCAGGACCGCTCAGGTAGTTTTTGTGGGGGAGGGGCGAATCATGCGTAGCCTATGGGACCTCGTCCCTAGAGAAAGGTAATGCGGGGCTGTGGCATGGAGGACAACCGAGTGGATTAGGTAGAGGCTTGGGGCCTGAAGCCTGGTGAAAGCCTCAGAGGAGGCCTCAATCCCGGACTGAGGGGTGGGAGGGGAGAAGGAGGCGGCAGGGGACTTGCGTGGGTCTGGATGAGACCGCCCAGGATGAGGTCAGAACTCCTGGAGGCAGGACCATCCGAAGAATGGGTTGAAAGAGTAGGAGCTAGCCAAGAAGAGCCATAAAGGTACAGAGGACCGCTCCAGTATCCAAGACGTGTTTAATGATTTTGTGATTCTTGGCAGAACGGGAGGCCACACCGAGATAAAGCGAGATACGACCTAATAAGTGTATTTTAGATGTGGGCATCACATTGGTAAGCCGAAGACATAATTAATTTTTTAAAAGATTGTATTATGGAAGTGTTTAGACCTATATAAAAGTCAATAAAACACGGAAAATAGCATACCATATGGATCCAAGTTCTGGTCACCCAGCCTCAACCACAAATGGCCACCCTGGTTGCATTACACATATGTTAAGATTCGCCTCAAATCCATACCGGTAATATGTCAATCTTAAGTTTAAAAACAAAAAAGTTCCTTTCATGTTTAATGGGTATAGAGGTTCAGTTTTGCAAGATGAGAAGAGTTCTGGAAATTGGTTGCACAACAACTACTGAACTCTAACTTAAAAATGGTTAAGATGGTAAACTTTATGTCATGGGTTTTAACCACAAATCTTTTTAAAGTTTCTTTCAAATGAAAAAAAAAAAAAAAAGATGCTGCAAATTAGGGGAAAAATCTGATCTTCAAATGTGCAATGGAAAGTAACTCATTGCCAAGTAGAGACCCATAGAATTGTTTTTAACTATGGAGGCTCTGGAATGAACCTGTTGGTTTTGATGCTCAGAGCAGTGGGACCTGATCTGGGGTGCAGTTTAAGCACTGGTGGTGTCCTCTGGTTTATACTAGACCTAACCTGAAGGTTAGGCCCACCTGGCTTTGCCAGATTTCTCCTGAATATTCCTGTTTCTTACACTCAGAGGCGTACCTTTAACCCATAGTGAAGCTCCTGTACCTTCATTCACAGAGGGTGAGTGAAGTGTGAATTTGTCTTTTTCTCTCCATTCTTATTCTTTAGGGCACACCTGGGTACTCTGTCTCCAATCTACTCCATCTCCCAAATGTACCACAGGTCAGTCTTTCACACTCATTGGTGTTAACTGGTAGGCAACCTCTCTCTTCCAAGTGAGCCCTACATGGGTAGCCCTGAAACCTCCTTTTTCCCACCCTAAACAAACAAAACAAACTATAAAATGAGAAAACAACTGCCAGGTTTGGGTTTGGGGCTCCCCTTATCTTGCTCTAGGGGCCCCAGGACCGGCTAAATTCTCTTACTGTAAGTTGGCATTTATTAGAGAGTCAAACAATAATTGGATAAAATCTGCATCAGAAAGTTATATTAGAGGGGTCACTTGGCCTGCCAGTTGGTGGAGCATGTGACTCTTGATCTTAGGGTTGTGAATTCAAGCCCCACATTAGGCATAGCGCTTTAAAAAAAAATAAAATGCAGGCATCTGGGTGGCTCAGTTGGTTGAGAGTCTGCCTTCAGCTCAGGTCTTGATCCCAGGGTCCTGGGATCAAGCCCCATATCGGGCTCCCTGCTGAGCAAGAAGCCTGCTTCACCCTTTCCCTCTGCCTGCTGTTCCCCCTACTTGTGTTCTCTCTCTCTCTCTGTCAAATAAATAAATAAAATCTTTTAAAAAATAAAAAATATAAAAATAAAATAAAAATAAAAAATAAAATATATGCATTAAAAATAACTTATATTAGTTTTTGAGTAATGGCTATTTAGAACTATTCAGGAAAAAATTAGACACTTAATCATATCACTAGATAGTAATGATGGTAAGATGGAATTAGTGACAGGGCTGCTGGTAATGAATGACAAAGCAAAAGCTAGATTCAAACACAGGGTGAGCTTGCTTAGTGTTCTATATGTAAATATATATCTTTTTTTAAAGATTTTTATTTATTTATTTGAGACAGAAAGTGAGTGAGAGAGAGACAGCATGAGAAGGGGGCATGTTAGAGGGAGAAGCAGGCTCCCCACAGGGCAGGGAGCCTTACTCAAGGACTCAATCCTGGAGCAAACTGAGCCACCCAGGTGCCCTGTATATATATACCTGTTTACTGAGAGCTATCGAGATGATCGTTATTGAAGTATCTGCAGGAAATAATGCTATTGTTCATATATAACTCATTTACCCTTTAACTTCCTTTTTCTCCATAGAAACAGTTGTGATTTTGGATTAAGTGAGTTTTTTTTAGGAATACAACCATCATGTTACATCATAACTGCCTGTATACAGGAGGTGATATGAAATCAATGAACCATTTTCTTATGTTTTTCTTTGTAGGGAAGATGGAAGAGCTGAGTCAAGCCCTGGCTAGTAGCTTTTCTGTGTCTCAAGATCTGAACAGCACAGCTGCCCCACACCCCCGCCTGTCCCAGTACAAGTCCAAGCACAGTTCCTTGGAGCAGAATGAACGGCGCCGTCGGTTGTTGGAACTGCAGAAATCGTAAGGGACGCTTTAACTCTTTGGCCTCTTTCTTTTTTTTTTTTTTAAAGATTTTATTTATTTACTTGACAGAGAGAGATCACAAGTAGGCAGAGAGGCAGGCAGAGAGAGAGAGGCGGAAGCAGCCTCCCCGCCGAGCAGAGAGCCCGATGCGGGACTCGATCCCAGGACCCTGAGATCATGACCTGAGCCGAAGGCAGCGGCTCAACCCACTGAGCCACCCAGGCACCCTCTTTGGCCTCTTTTTCAGGTTAGGAGCTGGGAGCCAACCAGGAGGCTCTACGTCTGGTTTCTTCAAAGTAGCCCCTTTGTACATACATCTTGCCCATGAAGTTGAGAGGCATAAATCCTGGCAGAGGTAGACATCCTGTACACTGAAAGCTTAGGAAAAGATGGAAACAACGGCAGATACTGAAATTTGAAAGCAAAAGCTCACTTATTTGGTTAAATTTTTCTTTTTTTCCTGGCAGCAGTACCGAGCTTTGCGATTTAGGGACTTGTGAAAGCCACGCCCAGACTTCCACTCCCCACATTCCCCGTGTGGCTTCTGCACTCTGAATCCTGGCCCTGGTGTGGTCTTCCTGTCTGCCTTAGCCCAAATGTTTCTGTGGAGCCCTTGAGAGTTCAGTACAAATAATTCCACAGGGAATCTGAGGAAATGTCTTCCATACACTGAATTCTCCGTGCCAAGATGAGCAAGCAGGCGAAGAGAGCAGGATAGGAGAGTTTGAGGCTGGGCTGCTCTGAAGGCAGGCCCTGTCCATTTTTCCTCTGTACAACATGAGCCTCTTGGTCATAAGGAATTGAGGATTTGAAGGAACTATTAACAGCTGCACAGTTTCTCTATGATCTGCATTCTGCCCAGTGCTGCGTCAGTGGCTGTATTTAGCAGAAATGGTTCCCTGTGGCCTCTGGGTTGCTTGTAGATTACATTCTCAGATCACCTCCCCCACTCCCCACCCCCACCTCTGTTGTTTAAATATTATAATTGATTATTTGGGAATAGGTAATACATTGATTGTATGTATTCTGATTCAAAATTCAAAATTTGTACGAGTATATGGTGAAAAGTCTCCATCCCAGTATGATGCTAAGTGAAATAAGTCAGACTGAATATGATTTCGCTCATATGTGGACTCTGAAAAATAAAACAATTAAATAAACAAACAAAAAGTAGAATCAGACTGTAAACACAGAGAACAAATCGGTGGCTGCCAGAGGGGAGGGGGTAGAAGGATGGGCAAAATGGGCGAAGTGGGTGGGAGAGGCAGGCCTCCAGTTACAGAATGAATGAGTCTTGGAAATAAAAGGCACAGTGTAGGGTATACAGTCAATGATATTTAATAGTGTTGTATGGTGATAGATGGTAGCTACACTTGTGGTGAGCACAGGAGATAACAGAGAGAAGTTGCATCATTGTATGTACACTGGAAACTAATGTAACCTTATGTGTCAACTGTGCTCAACAAAAAAAAAAAATTAAGAAAATAAAAGTCTCCCTCCCAATTCTGTCCTCTGGCCATTCAGTTCCTCTCCCATATTATTAGTTTCTTTTGTATCTTTCCAAAAATATTCTGTGCAGATATGAGCAAGTGTGTGGTTGTATGTGTATATGCCATTTTTTTAAAACAGAGTCAGCATACAATACACTGTTCTGCACATTGTATTTAATGGCGTGGTTTTTTTTTTTTTTTTTTCCCAGAGATTCTGTATTAGTACCATCCTGCTCAACAGAAAGTATGCTTGTCCCTCTCCTTCTGCCCCTCCCCTTGTTGTGCGCTCTCTGTCTCTTTAGGGACCCCTAAATAAATAAAATCTTTAATAAAAAAAATTAAATCATAAACTAAGAGACCTGTTATGAAAGTCAGATAAGAACTGGAGGAAGGGGGCGCCTGGGTGGCTCAGTGGATTAAGCCGCTGCCTTCGGCTCAGGTCATGATCTCAGGGTCCTGGGATCGAGCCCCGCATCGGGCTCTCTGCTCAGCAGGGAGCCTGCTTCCTCCTCTCTCTCTCTGCCTGCCTCTCTGCCTGCTTGTGATCTCTGTCAAATAAATAAATAAATAAAATCTTTACCAAAAAAAAAAAAAAAAAAGAACTGGAGGAAGGGCACACCTGGATGGCTCAGTTGGTCAAGTGTGTGCCTTTGGCTCAGGTTATGATCCCAGGGGCCTTGGATCAAGTCCCACATCAGGCCCCATGCTCCACTGGGAGTCTGTGGCTCCCTCAGCCCCTCCCCGTCTTGTTCCTTCTCTCTCTCTCAAATATTTTTTATTTATTTATTTAATTTATTTGACAGAGAGAAATCACTAGTAGACGGAGAGGCAAGCAGAGAGAGAGAGAGGGAAGCAGGCTCCCTGCTGAGCAGAGAGCCCAATGCGGGACTCGATCCCAGGACCCTGAGATCATGACCTGAGCTGAAGGCAGCGGCTTAACCCACTGAGCCACCCAGGCGCCCCTCAAATATTTTTAAAATTTTTTTATTTGGGGCGCCTGGGTGGCTCAGTGGGTTAAAGCCTTTGCCTTCGGCTCAGGTCATGATCCCAGGGTCCTGGGATCAAGCCCCGCATTGGACTCTCTGCTCAGCAGGGAGCCTGCTTCCTCCTCTCTCTCTGCCTGCCTCTCTGCCTATTTGTGATCTCTATCTGTCAAATAAATGAATAAAATCTTTAAAAAAAAATTTTTTTTTATTTGAGAGAAGGAGAGGGAGAACCAGGCTCCCTGCTGAGCAGAGAGACCAATGTGGGGCTCAATCCCAGGACCGTGGGATCATAACCTCTGCCAAAGGCTGACTTTTAACCAACTGAGCCACCCAGGTGCCCCAAATAAATAAAATCTTAAAAAAAAAAAAAAAAGAAAGAAAGAAAGAAAGGAGCTGAAAGAAGGCCTGGCTGCTCCTTAGAAAGCCATATAAATTAGGGGCATCTGGGTGGCTTAGTCAGGTAAGCGTCCTATTCTTGATTTTGGCTCAGGTCATGAGTCATAATCTCAGGGTTGGGCTCCATGCTCAGTGGGGAGTCTGCTTGCAAGTCTCTCTCCCTCTGCCTCCCCCCACATGCACACACATTCTCTCTCTCTCTCTCTCTCTCAAATAAATAAATACATCTTTGAAAAATAAAGAAAGAGGGGCATCTGGGTGGCTCAGTTGGTTAAGCATCTGCCTTCAGCTCAGGTCGTGATCCCAGGGACCTGGAATCAAGCCCCACGTTGGGCTCCCTGATCAACAGAGAGCTTACTTCTCTCCATCCCCTGCTCCCCCTGTTTATGTACTCGCTCACTCTCTCTTTCTGTCAAATAAATAAAATATTTTTTAAAATAAATAAGTAAAAAAGAAAGAAAGAAAGCTGTATACATTGGAAACTCCTCACATCTCAGTGACTCCTCTCTTTAATTACCGGGGGCCTTTGGATAAGACGCCTGCCAGGCAGGAAAGTGTCAGCTCTAAGGGGGGAGTAGAGATGGGAATCTGGAATGGTGTGTGCAGGAGCAGGGTCAGCCTTTCCAGCTAGTGAACCTTGAAAATTCCTTTCAACATGTCACTCTGTATTTAGGATACTCAGAGGAAGGCTGAGTGCACACAGAGGGGGCTAGTTTAGCATTACAAAGGAAATTCTACCATCTCTTCCACTAGAATTCCCAGGCTGCTCCTGAACTTGAAGCCCTTGAGTTAAACTAAAATTGTCACATCGTAGGGGATCTTCCAAGGAGACATAAAAGGCCTGTCCTTGTGCCTTCTTTTCTCCAGCAAGCGGCTAGATTACGTGAATCATGCCAGAAGACTGGCTGAAGATGACTGGACAGGGATGGAGAGTGAGGAAGAGGAAGATAAGAAAGATGACGAAGAGATGGACATTGACACTGGCAAGAAGTTACCAAAACGCTACGCTAATCAAGTGAGTAGTCCAGGGCAGGTAAGGCCCAGGTCCAGCCCCATGTTGCCATAAAGAGAGGAGGAGACAGGAAGAAGGAATGGGGGACTGCAAAGAAGCTGGTTATGTGCATCAGGTATATGGACTAAGAGAAGAAATGGCTTACGGTGCCATGTGGCAATGGGGTCGGGGAAGGCACTTGTCACTGAGGGAGGCTGGGGTGCTGGGTTTGAGAACATTTACCCAGTGCCACTGCAGAAAGCCACTGGGCTATTGCTACACTAACAGAGTCCATGCACTTAACATTTCTTAGTGGTCATTGTAGGGCAGCTCTAGATCGGGCCTGCCCAGGCTAGCACTGTGCCCACCCTACCTCCTAGGTTATGGGTCTTTCCTGAGCAGTAGACTAACATGTCAGTCTTGGATCTTCACATTCAGATGGTGGAAGGTGGGGAGGACAGCTGCCCTTGAATTTGGGGCACCTGGCCAGCCATGCCAGGCCTGCCAGTTGGCCTACATGAGGTTGAGGCCATGAAACAATAGATGACAATAACAAACTTGACTAAGTGGTCTGTTGGTTGCAGAAAGAAACCAGTGTGGTTTCCCACAGGGGAAGTAGGCATGGAGACCATTCAGTACCCCATGGCACCCAGGTATTCCAGAAGGCAGGGGATGGGTCCATGTGGAGTTGGGACTCTACCTTGCTATTATATTCTTCTCTCTAGATCTATATCTTGTCAGCTCAGAATCCTGTCCCACCTTAGGATACGGTTTCTAGGGGTGCCTGGGTGGTTCAGTCAGTTAAGTGTCTGCCTTCTGCTCACCTTATGGTCCCAGGTTCCTGGGATGGAGCCCTGCATCTGGCTCTCTGCCCAGGAAGGAGCCTGCTTCTCCCTCTTCTTATGCCTGCCGCTCCCCCTGCTTGTTCTCTTCCACCACCCCCTACCAAATAAATAAATAAAATCTTAAAAAAAGAAGAATATGGTTTCTGGGTACACCTGCTCCCATCTTCTTTCTGTGTCCCCGATACAGCGCAGTAACATCTTCTATGATAAAGTACAGTTCCGTTCTGTTCAGCAAGCATTGTTGAAGGCCCCGCTCTGTATTAAGCTAGACTATGTGTGGGAAGATGGACAAGGGTCCTGTACTGGAATAAGTGGAGATTCTGGTTTTTGCTGTAAGAAAGTGAGATTAGCTAACAGCAAGGAAGGAAGCAAGGTTGTGAAATCAGGAAAAGGTTATTGAAAGAGGAGGCAGCTTTTTCCTTTTTTTTTTTTTTTTAAGATTTTATTTGTTTATTTGACAGAGAGAGAGATGACAAAGAGGTAGAGAGGCAGGCAGAGGGAGTGGGGGAGGCAGGCTCCCTGCTGAGCAGAGAGCCCAATGCGGGGCTCAATCCCAGGACCCCAAGACCATGACCTGAGCTGAACGAAGGCAGAGGCTTAACCCACTGAGCCACCCAGGCGCCCCAGCTTTTTTCTTTTTTAAAGATTTTATTTATTTATTTGAGAGAGGGAGAGAGTGTGTACATGAGCAGAGGGAGAGGCAGAGGGAGAAGCAGACTCCCCACTGAGCAGGGAAGCCCGACACAGGGGCAGGGCTCATCCCAGGACCCCGGGATCATAACCTGAGCCAAAGACAGCCACTTAACCCACTGAGCCCCCCAGGTGCCCCAAGAGGAGGTAAGACATTGACAGGCAGAGGTGCAGAGCATGCCAGGGCCTTCCAGGCAGCAAGAAGAGGCTGAGCAAGAGCCCCGAGGTGGGAGGAGTATACGGTGTGTGGAGAGCAGTGCAGGCCAGTGAGGATGGAGCAGCACAGCGCTGTGGGAAGGAATACAGCAGAAACATCTGCGCGAGTGTAGACTGTGTTTTAAATTATGGGGAACCACTGAGAATTTTTGAGCCAGGGACAGAGTTGGGACTTTGTATGACACGCATGTCCATGTATAGGAGGGCCTAGAAGAGAGAGGCTGTAGTAGGTTGCTTAGCTTTGCTAAAACCATCTGCTGCCCGTGCTGAGGGCAGTGAAGGTGCGAAGGAAATGAGGTCATGAGTGTGAGAAGTGTCGCCAGGATGAATGGATAGAATGTAACAGTGGATCGGATAGGAGAGGCAGTGTGAGAAGTGGTTAAGTGTTTAAGCTTTAAAGTCATGCCCCCTGACCTCAAATTCAGGCTCTTTGTTGACCTTGAGCAAGTCACTTAATGGCTCTAAGTCTTGGTTTCTTATCTGTAGAGTAGGGATAGTTATAGTACTATTTCATAGGATTGTTAGAAGGATTGGAACATATAGTATACCCTAAATACCTAGCCCAGAGCCCATAATAAATGCCCCACAAATGTTAGCTACCATTTTTTTCAGCAGCCGTGTTGAGATAAATTAACATACCATATAATTCACACATTTACAGGGTACAATTCAGTGTTTTTTGGTGTCGTCACGGAACTGTGCAACCATTGCCACTCTCTAATTCCAGAACAATTTCATCGTCCCCAAAAGGACCTTCATACCCATCAGCAGTCAACTCCCATTCGTCCTTTCCCCTAGCCCTTAGCACTCAGTCATCTACTTTCTGTCTCTCTGGATTCACCTCTTCTGGATATTTCCTATAAATAGAATCATATGAGATGTGCTCCTTGTGTCTGGTTTCTTTCATTTAGCATAAGGTTTTTCAAGTTCATCTGTGTTGGAACGTGCGTGAGAACTTCATTTCTTTTTATTCCCAGATAATGTTCTGTTGTCCGGATCCCCCGCATTTGGCTGGTCTACCCATCAGGTGGTGGCATTTGAGTTGCTCCCACTTTCTGGCTGTTGTGAATAATAATGCTGCCGTGGATAGTCACGAACAAGTTTTTGCATGGATATGTTTTCATTTCTCTTGGGTATATACCTGGGAATGGAATTCCTAGGGCGTATGGTCATTCTATATTTAACATTTTGAGGAGCTGCCAGACTGTTTTGCAGAGTAACTAGAGTGTTTTACATCCCCGCCAACAGTGGAGCAGGGCTCCAGCATCTCCACAACTCTTCCAATGCATCTTGTTGCCCATTCCTTTGAGTATAGCCATCCTGGAGGGTATGAAGTGGTGTCTCGCGGTTTGTTTGTTTTTTCAAGATTTTAGTTATTTATTTGACACAGAGAGACACAGCGAGAGAGGGGACACAAGCAGGGGAAGTGGGAGAGGAAGAAGCAGGGAGCTGGAAGTAGGGCTCAAACCCAGGACCCTGGGATCATGACCTGCGCCAAAGGCAGATGTCCAACAGCTGAGCCACCCAGGAGCTCTGTGTGTCTCATGATTTTGATTTCCATTTCCTTATGGACTAATGATATTGAGCATCTTTTCATGTGCTTATTAACCATTCGTATATCTTCTTTGGAGAAATGTCTATGCCCCTTTTTGTTTTTTTAAGTGAGGGGGACAGGGAAAGAGAAAGAAAGAGAGAGTAGGGGCAGAAGGGGAGAGAGAGAGAGAGAATCTTAAACAGACTCCTTACTGGGCTCAGTCTCATGATGCTGAGATCATAACCTGAGCCAAAATCAAGAGTCAGACGCATGACCAAGTGAGCCACTCAAGGCGCCCCGCTATGCCCATCTTTTTTTTTTTTTTTTTTAAGATTTTATTTATTTATTTGACAGAGATCACAAGTAGGCAGAGAGGCAGGCAGAGAGAGAGGAAGGGAATCAGGCTCCCTGCTGAGCAGATGTGGGGCTCAATCCCAGGACCCTGAGATCATGACCCGAGCCAAAGGCAGAGGCTTTAACCCACTGAGCCACCCAGGCGCCCCAAATACCTATGCCCATCTTTTAATTGGGTTGTCTTTTATTATTAAGTGTTTAGAGTTCTTTTATATATTCTAGATACAAGTCTCTTATCAGGTAGATAATTTGCGATATTTTCTCCCATTCTGTGGATTGTCTTTTTACTTTCTTGATAGTATTAGCAGCAGCACTAAAGTTTTAAATTTTGATATAGTCTTATTTATCTATCCTTTGTTTTGTCACCTGTGCTTTTGGTGTTGTATCACTACCATTCTTTAAGGACACACTGACTATGTTTAGTTTAAGATTTGATAACAGAGGGGCACCTGGGTGGCTCAGTGGGTTAAAGCGTCTGCCTTCGGCTCAGGTCATGATCCCAGGGTCCTGGGATCGAGCCCCACATCAGGCTCTCTGCTCAGTAGGGAGCCTGCTTCCTCCTCTCTCTCTGCCTGCTTCTCTGCCTACTTGTGATCTCTGTCTGTCAAATAAATAAATAAAATCTTAAAAAAAAAAAAAAGATTTGATAACAGAGGAATGCCTGGGTGGCTCAGTCAGTTAAGGGTCTGTCTTCGGCTCAGGTCATGATCCCTTCTCTGACAAATAAGTAAATAAAATCTTTTAAAAAAAAATGAGATTTGGTAACAGAGAATGGTATTACCATTAACAGGGCTACAGGGTACAGAAGGAGAAGGAGGGGAGTTTCAGGGATGGAAAGTACTTGGGCGACTGAAGGCCATGAATCCTGTTTTGGGGACTCAGAGTTAAGGTATAGAGAGAGCAAGCAGAGAAAGAGATACCATGTGGACGGCTGGAAATACAGGTCTGGAGGAAAGGAAAGCAGTCAGGAGATGAAAAAGTGGGAGAATTGGGGTACCTGGCTGGCTCAGTCGGTGGACTGTGCAACTCTTGACCTCGGGGTTGTGAGTTTGTGCCCCATGTTGGGTGTAGAGCTTACTTAAGAAAAGAAAGAAAGAGAGAGGGGAACAGAAGGAGAATTGGGGGTGTCCTTTCAGAAGTGGCAGGTGAGGATGCAGAAGTAGATACAACCAGCCCCAAGCAGATAACATCTAAGAGAAAAGAAAAGGGGAACCTAAAACAGCCTCCTGAAGATTCTCTGGGTGTTTTGGGGGAGTGTGTGGAGGAGTGTTTGGAGGGAAAAAAAAGAATAGCACTGGCTCACATGGCCAAGGGAACATGTGTCAAGGAGAATGAGGAGGTGGTGATCAGCAGCGTCACACGAGGAGTGGAGTGGGGTGGGTAAGGGGGAGGGAAGGGAAGAGAGACACTTGGCAGCAAGCAGGTCACTGACGGCCTCTGGCAGGGCTTCGGGGTAGCAGGTCTGGACTGAGGGTGTCAGGGTGTGGGGGAGGGCAGCATCTAGAAATATGAAGTCGTTTTAAGAAGGACAAAGTGGGATAGTTTAATAGAAACACAGAGTGACAAAAGGTTTTCATTTTTGTTTTGTTTTTGAAGATTAGGACTTGAGCAATTTGTGGGCCAAGGGGAAGGAGAGATGAAAGATTCCGTGGGGGCGATTCGGTGATGGCTGGTCTCTGTGGAGATGGGAGGAATTGTGAGCCATGAGTTAATCTTCGCAAAATTCATTTCAACACCATCACCACCCCCCCTTTTTTTTTTTTTTAATTTAAATTTTGTTAGTTACCACACAGTGCAATTTTGGTTTCTGGAGTAGAATTCAGTGATTCGTCACTTCCATGTAGCACCCAGTGCTCATCACTGGTGCCCTCCCTAATCCCCATCACCCATCTAGCCCATCCCCCCACCCACCTCCCTCTGTCATCCCTCAGTTTGTTCTTTGTCATTAAGAGTCAATTATGGAGGGGTGCCTGGGTGGCTCAGTGGTTTAAGCCTCTGCCTTCAGCTCAGGTCATGATCTCAGGGTCCTGGGATTGAGCCCCACATCAGGCTCTCTGCTCAGCGGGGAGCCTGCTTCCCCCTCTCTCTCTGCCTGCCTCTCTGCCTACTTGCGATCTCTCTCTGTCTATCAAATAAATAAATAAAAATCTTAAAAAAAAAAAAAAAGAGTCAATTATGGATGGGGCACCTGGGCGGCTCAGTTCCTAAGTGTCTGCCTTCAGCTCAGGTCATGATCCCAGGATCCTGGAATTAAACCCTGCATCTGGCTCCCTGCTCTGCAGGGGACCTGCTTATCCCTCTGCCACTCCCCCTGCTTCTGTTGCCTCTCTGGCTGTCTCTCTCTCTGTCAAATAAATAAAATCTTTTTAAAAAAGTCACTTCTGGCTTGTTCCCCTCTCTCCTTTTTTTCTTTTCCCCCTTCCCATATGTTCTGTTTTCTTTTTTAAATTCTACATATGAGTGAGATCATATGGTATTTGTCTTTCTCTGACTTATTTCACTTAGCATAATACACTCTAGCTCCATCCATGTCATTGCAAATAGCAAGATTTCATTCTTCATCCCCCCTTCCTTAAGGCAGATTTCCCAACATTCTTTGTACAGTATTTGGGGTCACCAGTTTCGGAAATGATGATCTACATTAAGAGCATCTCAAGGTCAGGGATCTCATTCATCTCTGAGGTGTAGCCCCTGGAACAGAATAGTTATAAGAATGGCAGGTAGACAGACAAAGTAAGGGGAGGAAGAAGGTCCCATTACCCAGACACAGGAGGCAACGTAGAAAGAATGGATATGGATGCAGGAAATGAAGATAAGGGGAGAAGTTGAAGCTCACAGTGAGCGGCCTCTATCCCATCAGCTGAGACAAGTCAACTAAGAGCAAGTGGGGCAGAGGTCTACAGTCAGCCTTGTGTGTATTTTCACTATACATATAGGATGTGAATTCTTTGTCATTGCAAACATTGCAGCAGCACACCCCTGTTGATTTTCTTTTCTTTAGGGTTTAATTTTTCTTTTTCTTAAAAATTTTTTAAAGATTTTATTTATTTATTTGACAGACAGAGATCACAAGTAGGCAGAGAGGCAGGCAGAGAGAGAGGAAGGGGAGCAGGCTCCCCACTGAGCAGAGAGCCCAATGTGGGGCTTGATCCCAGGACCCCAGGATCATGACCAGAGCCAAAGACAGAGGCATTAACCCACTGAGCCACCCAGGTGCCCCTAGTGTTTAATTTTTCTAAGTAATCTCTCTACCCAGCATGTTGCTCAAATTCACAACCCGGAGATCAAGAGTCACAGGCTCTACTGACTGAGCCAGCTGGGTACCCCACCGCTGATAATTTTTTTTTTAAGATTTTATTTATTTATTTGACAAACAGAGATCACATGTAGGCAGAGAGGCAGGCAGAGAGAAGGGAAAGCAGGCTCCCCACTGAGCATAGAGCCCAATGCAGAGCTCGATCCCAGGACCTTGAGATCATGACCTGAGCCCCCACTGATGATTTTTAATGCCTTTTTTTGTGTTCCTAGTTGATGCTGTCTGAGTGGTTAATTGACGTCCCTTCGGATTTGGGGCAGGAATGGATTGTGGTCGTGTGCCCTGTTGGAAAAAGAGCCCTGATTGTGGCCTCCAGGGTGAGTCGCTGCCTCCTCCCTATCCCAGCATGCCTGGTCTGTGGCGGGAGGGATTCTTTGCACTTTGTGTTCCTTTTTTTTTTTTTTTGGTGAGCATCAAAGCAAGGTTTATTGAGCAATAGCAAAGTGAGAGCACAAAGCTCCCAAGGAGGGAGGGGGCCAGAAAGGGTTGCCACTGGGGTTTCTAAGTCCAAGGGTTTTTATAAGCTTGTTAGCGGGCTGTTTTCATCTGATTAACCCTCCCTGTGCCGGTCATCCAAACATGGGAAAGGGTGGAGGTCTCCTTCCAGGATGGTGTAACATCCTTTCAAGAGTGGTTTCCTTGGGGCGCCTGGGTGGCTCAGTGGGTTAAAGCCTCTGCCTTCGGCTCAGGTCATGATCCCACAGTCCTGGGATCAAGCCCCACATCGGGCTCTCAGCTCACTGGGGAACATACTTCCCTTCCTCTCTCTCTGCCTGCCTCTCTGCCTACTTGTGATCTCTGTCTGTCAAATAAATAAATAAAATCTTAAAAAAAAAAAGAGTGGTTTCCTCTTAGGCCAGGGGCCCCTTGACCCTACTTGTCTGCCTTCCAACTGTCCTTCATCATTCTCCCCTCTGAAGAGGTAACCCTAACTGCTGTTAGGGGAGAAGTGTGGCGACCATTCAAAGCTACTTCCTGCTGGTCAGGGTGTTGGATGGGGTGGCTGTCAGGATTCCTCTCGTCCCGATCTATCAAGAGGTCCTCTGTAGATGTCTGATTTGACCTCCATGTGAGCCTCCATCTGAACCACCTTTCGGAGTTTGATGACCTTTATCTGTTAGTTGTCCTTAACAATGGTGCAGATCCTGGACGAGCCCCTATAAATGTTTTAGGACTTTTTTCTCCGTCGGTGCCTGTGGTTCTTGGTCACACCACTTTGAAGAATGAAGAGGTAGACCAGACAGAGTAGTGGGCAGCAAAGCAAGGTTTAATGACCAACAGCAAAGTGAGGGTACAAAGCTCCCAAGGAGGGAGGGGACCTGAGAAGGTCACCTGTGCTTTGAGTTCCCTATCTCTTGCAGCCACTGGGTCTGGTATGGGTGTTGAAACACTTTCCTGCAGGAGGGCTAAGTTGAGAGCCGTCTTTGGGCCTGACACCCCTGCAGACTGTGGAAGCAGAGGGTGAGGAGACCTTGATGCCTAATGGGAATGGTAACTTTCCACACAGGGTTCTACCAGTGCCTACACCAAGAGTGGTTACTGTGTCAACAGGTTTTCTTCCCTTCTGCCAGGGGGCAACAGACGAAACTCAACAACAGCAAAAGGTACCTACATAAAATTATCTATTTATTCAGTTTGTTTGTGTGTTTAGAAATATATATTTTAGGGCGCCTGGGTGGTTCAGTGGGTTAAGCCTCTGCCTTCGGCTCAGGTCATGATCTCAGGGTCCTGGGATCGAGTCCCACATCGGGCTCTCTGCTTGACAGGGAGCCTGCTTCCTCCTCTTCTCTCTCTGCCTGCCTCTCTGCCTACTTATGATCTCGCTCTGTCGAATAAATAAAATATTTCAAAAAAAAAAAAAAAGAAAGAAATATATATTTTAAAGTAATCTCTACACTCAACAGGGGTTCAAACTCATGACCCCAAGGTCAAGAGTCACAAGTTCTACCAACTGAGCCAGCCAGGTGCCCTATTTATTAAGTTTTGTAATTAGTAAAAGACAGTGGAAGGTCCTTGGTTACTTGCTTTAAAGACTCACTTTGAAAGTATACCTTTGAAACTGTAGCTCTAGATTTAGGCCATCTCCTTCAAGTTCAAGGAAGTTGAATCCACTGAATTCAGGCCGTCTTCAAGGTCAGGCCTCCTCAGTTACAGAACAGATGCAGTCCTGTGAGGACTGCTGGGCAACAAACCCCTGAATTAAAGTCGACACACCTTCCCCATGGACACCCATTACAAGGTGACACATGCAGTTTTGGGTGGGGGAGGTCCCTTGGAATGCCGAGTGTAAATTGGTGAGCTGCTTCTGGGGCTTCCTGCCAAATTCCCTGTCCTCCTTTATCATTGTTCTAACCATAGCCTCTCCAACCTAGGCTCTGCTGAGGAGACTAAGTTCATGGAGGTTAAATCATTTGCGGGCAGTCATTCATTGAAGTGGCAGAGCTGGACCTGAAACGCTGTTCTCTTCCCTGCCGGCTCAGGCTCCCTGGGTGGTTCTTCATGTGCTTGTTACTCAGCCTAGCCTTTCCTGTTAGCTTCTAGAGGGTCTCACATGTGCCCTTTGGCTCACCCATCCTCATGTCTTTCCCCTACTCCTTACACCCACTCCTAGCTCTGGTCAGCTCACTTGCCTGCTTGTTACCCCCATGTGGCCAGTTCGTTTCAAACCTGGAGGCCTTTCCTCATGTCAGGTCAGTATTCTGGCCTGAAATGCCCTCCCACCTCCCTTCTGCCCTGTTGTTTTAATCCTCTGATCCCGGAAAACCACATCTCTTCCATGCTATCTCTTCCGTGAAGCATTTCCTGCTTCTTTAGTGTCCCTCTTCTGGAATTCCTGTTGCTCTTAGTTTGTGTGGTACAGTTCCACTCTTGGTTCTTTTTCTCTGTGATCATCTTATCTCTTTACTTAGATTGTAAGTTCCTTAAAGGCAGGGACTACTTAGAGTTAATATTCCCCACAGAACACACCACCTATGATAGGAACTCAAAAGTGCATGTAAATTAAAATGGAAGATGGCTTGCTTTTGGATTGGAGCTTTCCTAAGATGAGTAAATGTCCCAGTTTATCTAAAAGTTTAGAATTCCCACCTGGCTTAAGGGTCGCCTTGATCTCTTTCATGCTGTCCTGCTCACATCACCCTTCAGCAGTACCAGGAGCAAGAAAGGGCCAAGAAGAACTTTCTCCCTGGGGTGCGTGGGTGGCTTAGTCATTGAGCATCTACCTTTAGCTAAGGTCATGATCCCGGAGTTCCAGGATCGGTACCTGCATCAGGCTCCCTGCTTCACGGGAGGCCTGCTTCTCCCTCTCCCACTCCCCCTGCTTGGGTTCCCTCTCTCGCTGTGTCTCTGTCAAATAAATAAATAAAATCTTAAAAACAACAACAACAACAACACCTTTCTCTCTAATGAAGTCTGATTGGAACGGGCACCCGGTCCTCACTTTCTGCTCTGTGTCCCCAGACTACACCATTCTGGACTGCATTTACAGTGAGGTGAACCAGACCTACTACGTTCTGGATGTGATGTGCTGGCGGGGACACCCTTTTTATGATTGCCAGGTAAGGACAGGTCCTCTCCTCGCGTCTTCCCCTGTTTTCTCCTCTCCTCCCAGGAAAGTGACTCCGCATGTGGGTTTGGTACGTGACCAGCTTCTATGTGTGCACAGGATGTGGTATATCAAGAACATTATCTAATGTTCCTTGTATCTTTGTGTTTAAATTAGCTTCGTTTAAAAAAAAAAAAAAAGAAGTAGGAGGAACTAAGGGAAGTACAGCAATCTTGAGGGGAGGAAAGAGTGAAACGGAGCAGAGGGGTAGGCTGGGACTTTGTAAAAGTTGCAGCCGCCCCCTCCCCTCTCTCCAGAGTAGAGGAGGATTGCTGGCAGGGAAGACTGTGGGCAACAGGGATGCCACCTTGTGCAGGCTGCGCAAGGAAGAGAAGGTGGAATTAAGTCACCATCGGAGAGTCTCCAGCCAGCTCCGCTGTCTTGCCAACCACATCCTGACCCTGAAAACAGCAGGGCCTCCTTCGTATGACACAACGGCTCGAATCTCTGAGGGGCCAGTTCTGGAAGGAGATTTTCCAAATGAGGAGAACCCCCCCAATATTGTCCCCTCAAGTTTCACCTTCCCCCAAGGTTTTTCTGAGATTGGCGATTCCTATGAGTGACAGTCGCAGACCCTGGAGTGAAGCTGGGTCAACTCCTTAGACTCCATTTCTGTTCCCAACACTCCCGCAACATTGTCTCAGTTGTCTAGTGGTGATTTTTTTGTCCTCCCTGTCAATTAGTTTATCACAGTCCTTCTCACTGTGGTTAGAAATGCAAATTGGCAGACCTTATGAATCTGAGACTCTAGGGTCAGCTCACATTTTAACAAGCTTCAGGACCATCCTCATGTAGGCCCAAGTGTGAATCGCAGGTTGTCACCATAGGCTGCTGCTTTCTGTAGCCATGAGCCAGAGCATGGTTTCTGAAAGTACGAGGCTAGTTGGTGGTGCCATAGAATTCGAAAACATGCTTTGTC
Organism: Mustela erminea; assembly: GCF_009829155.1. NCBI lineage: Eukaryota > Metazoa > Chordata > Mammalia > Carnivora > Mustelidae > Mustela > Mustela erminea. Next base: position 30,469,283 of record NC_045618.1, read on the forward strand.
CTAACAATAATAGCTAAGACTTGCATTGCCAAGCATGTTTGAGCACTATCTCACTGAAGCCCTTATAACGACACTCTAAGGTGAGTGCTGTTGTCATTCCTCACATATAAGCATGGGAAGCTAAGAGCCACAGATGGTAAGTACCTTGCTCTAGAGCAGAGACACACCTAAAACTCAGACCTCATAAAGTCAGTGTCGAACATATTTTCCTTTAATTTTGCTGAAGGATATTTCATAACATGTATTCACAACCTGTAAATTTGGTTACTAGAATTACCTTTATTTCAGGGCGCCTGGGTGGCTCAGCTGGCTAAGCGTCTGCCTTAGGCTCAGGTCATGATCCTGGGGTCCTGGGATTGAGCCTCATGTCAGGCTTCCTGCTCAGCAAGGAACCTGCTTCTCCCTCTGCCCTGCCCCCTGCTTCTGCGCACACCACATGTACACGCTCTCTCTCTCAAATAAATAAAATCCTTAAAAATAAATAAAATTACCTGTATTTCTATAATATATAGAATAGACTTCTTAAAAAATTTTTTTTAAAGTTTTTATTTATTTAACAGAGAGAGATACAGCGAGAAAGGGAACACAAGCAGGGGGAGTGGGAGAGGGAGAAGCAGTCTTCCTGCAGAACAGGGAGCCTGATGCAGGGCTTGATCCCAGGACGCTAGGATCATGACCTGAGCTGAAGGCAGACACTTAATGACAGCCACCCAGGCACCCCAGACTTTTTTTAATTTTTAAAAGCAAAATAATGTATAAGAAACAAAAGGCACTTAATAGCTACAGAAGGATACATATCAGGAATTCAGAAAATAAAGTAGTTTATAAGAAGTTACAACTACATAGTAGTTTCTTTTCTTTTTTTTTTTTTAAGATTTTATTTATTTATTTGACAGACAGAGATCACAAGTAGGTGGAGAGGCAGGCAGAGAGAGAGGAGGAAGCAGGCTCCCCACCGAGCAGAGAGCCTGATGTGGGGCTCGATCCCAGGACCCTGGGATCATGACCTGAGCTGAAGGCAGAGGCTTTAACCCACTGAGCCACCCAGGTGCCCTACAGAGTAGTTTCTAATCCTCAGAATTAAAATAAAACAGATGTTAACATAATGTGCTTTGGAGTTAGAGTACAGGGTCGCCTTGTATTTTCTGTGGGGAAATGATATAATCTCTGTGGGCCTCAGAGTCCTCAACTGTAGAATGGAGATAATCATAATCCAACTCTCAGAGTGTGGTTGAGGGTTAATAATGATGTGCATAAAGTCCTTAGCACGGAGTCTGACACCTAGTAGGCCTTCAGTGATATATGTTGGCTTGACTACTATTAAAAAACCTTACTGGCAGGGTGCCTGGGTGGCTCAGTGGGTTAAAGCCTCTGCCTTTGGCTCTGGTCATGATCCCAGGCTCCTGGGATCAAGCCCCACATCGTGCTCTCTGCTCAGCAGGGAGTCTGCTTCCCCCCTCTCTCTGCCTGTCTCTCTGCCTATTTGTGATCTCTCTCTCTCTGTCAAATAAATAAATAAAATCTTTTTAAAAACAGTTTTTTAAAATAAATAAATAAAATAAAAATCCTTTAAAAAAAACCTTACTGGGTTTTAAGAAAAAAATCTTCAGGGGCCCCTGGGTGGTTCAGTGGGTTAAAGCCTCTGCCTTTGGCTCAGGTCATGATCCCAGGGTCCTGGGATCGAGCCCCACATCGGGCTCTCTGCTCAGCGGGGAGCCTGCTTCCTCCTCTCTCTGCCTGCCTCTCTGCCTACTTGTGATCTCTGTCTGTCAAATAAATAAAATCTTTCAAAAAAAATCTTCAAGATTTTATAAACATATTCCTGACCTTATGGCAGTATTTTAAGGAATAATGAGGGTAATGATAGAGGGGCTTAGGTCTCTAAAAATTAGGTGGCTATTTAGAATGGGGAGTTTTGTTCATGTTATAGTTTGAAATGAGCAGCATTTCATCTTTCTGTTTCCCTTCTCTGTGGCAGACTGATTTCCGATTCTACTGGATGCATTCAAAGCTACCAGAAGAAGGACTGGGAGAGAAAACCAAGCTCAATCCTGTAAGGCCTGGTGTTAGGACTGTAGGATTCTTTAGGGGGGGTTGGTTTGGATTGTTCTCTTATCCAAATATAATCATTATGAATGAAATTATCTTGTTGTTGAGGTAGCATGGCACAATGGGAAGGATGTGGGCTTACCAGCCTTTCACATCTGAACCAGTTTTGGCTTTAACAATTACTAGCTAAAGTTGATAATCTAATTTGGCCTTAGTTTCTCCATCTGTGTAATAGGGTTAATAATACCCACTTTACAGGGTTGTTCTAAGAACCAAGGGATGTGAAGTGTGCATGTTCTCCTAACATGATGCTTATGGTAGTCACTCAATAAATATAAAATGATAGTTGATATAAAATGCTAGTAACTGCTTTTATTAATAATGCTCTTTAGAGCTCTAGTATAGTGGTTCTCAAACTGTAGCATTGTCAGCAGTATCCGGAGGCCTGGTAAACATAGATGCCTGGGCCTCCCCTTTGGAGTTTCTGATTCAGTAGGTCAGGGTGAGCCTGAGGATTTGCATTTCTAACTCTGGGGAGTGTTGCTGGTGCTGCTAGTCCACAGACCACACTTTGAGAACTTCTGTTCTTGTATCTGAGCTGAGAGTGAGCTCATCTAGTCAGCTGCCTCATTTGACAGATGAGGATGTAAGCTCAGAGAGGGGACTGCCTTCCCCAAGGTCCCACAGCCCAGGATGCCAGCCCCTGTGTCTTTGCTACCCACTCAGCAATTAAATATGCAACAGCTACGTTCAGGGCATTTTATTAGCAAAGCCCTGTAGATTGGCATTTGCTTGGATTGCTTACAACACTTTTAAAGGCATTTGGATAACCAATTACAGGACAGGTCAGCATCAGTGATGTTACCAGGAAGGTCCTGGAAGAACATGTATGAGGAAGGGGAGCATGGGAGCAGCTGTGTCTGAAATGTTCTAAGAGCTCTGCATGTATTATTCCACTAAACCTGTGCAACGATCCTATGAGGGAGATACTTTTATTATCCTATTTCATAGATGGGAAAGCAGAGACATATACAGATGAAATGATGCAAAGTTGGGAGTGAAACCCAACCAATCTGACTTTAGAGTTTTAGTCCTAATCACTTTGTTACACTTTTTGTTCAGGCTAAAAATCCATGCTGATATGAAAGGAGCTGCACTAGCCCTTCTTAGGACTGTCATATGGCTTCAAGAATAACATATGGTCCCTAAATCTAGCACAGGACAGTGGTTCTCAGTCCTGGTTGTGTGTCAGAATCAACTGGATAGCTTTAAAGAAAAAAAAGAAAGAAAGAAAAAATGCCTGGGACTCATCCCAGGCCAATTCAGTCAGAATCTTGGGGTGGGGCCTGGACTTGAGTGATTTTTAAGAGTTCCCTTGGTGATTCTTGTGGCTAAAGCAAGGTTGAGAATTAACAACCCAGTAATTCAGAGGGTGGGGGTGGGTAGGGAAGGATGAGACTGAACTTTTCTTCTTTAATACAGTTTCACTTGCTGGAACCAATATTATTTGTAACATGTACTAATTCTTTGCTCTAATTTATTTTAGTTTAAATTTGTCGGACTAAAGAATTTCCCTTGTACTCCGGAGAGCCTATGTAAGGTGCTGTCTATGGATTTCCCTTTTGAGGTAACCACCTTTGTCCTTACTGCTCTGATGAGACTGCAGGACGCAGGGAAGCTTGGTCATGTAGACTCTTTGGATATCCTCTGACTTTGCTGTGTCAGAGCATCAGAGAAGGGCTGGAAGCTGATTCCTGGGAAAGATGTGCCACTGCCCTTCAAAACCTCAGCTCTGCCCGACTAGATAAGTCAGAATGCCAGAGCTGGAAGGGCCCTGGAAGGACAGCTCATCTACACCCCTCATTGTATAGATGGAAAGGTGGGGGCACAGGTAGGGACAAGGCTTCCTTCCATTCCTAGGTCCTTCTTGGGTACCTCTTTTCTGCTATGAACCTGAGAACCAGGTCGCTTGTTTGACTGCCATAGCTGTGGGTGGAGTTGGGGGCTTCTGTGACTGACAGACCAAGCGGGGGGATGAACTCTTATCCTCCCTCCCAAGACAGATGGTCCCTGGGGTGGTGGTGCTTGCTGAGCAGTGGCTGAGAGCAGGGTGACCAGCCTGTCCAGTTTGTCCAGAACTTCCCCAGTTTAGCACTGGTCTCATGTCCCTAGAATCTCCTCAGTCCTGGGCAGTCTTTTGTCATCCTTAGAACCTGCAATTACCGTCTCCAGGCTCAGCACAAAAACTTTTCTTTGCCCCTCACAACCTTTAAAATTCTTCCTAGTCACCCATAAGAATTTGCTTGAACTTGGAGCTCCTGGGTGGCTCAGTGGGTTAAGCCTCTGCCTTCAGCTCAGGTCATGATCTCAGGGTCCTGGGATCAAGCCCCGCATCGGGCTCTCTGCTCAGCCAGGAGCCTGCTTTCCTGCCCACCCCCCCCCCACACACACACCTCTCTGCCTATTTGTGATCTCTCTCTCTCTGTCAAATAAATAAATAAAATCTTTAAAAAAAAAAAAAAAGAATTTGCTTGAACCCAATATTTTGCTAAAGGGGTCACAGCTCCCAGGGCGCCTGGGTGGCTCAGTGGGTTAATCCTATGCCTTAGGCTCAGGTCATGGTCTCAGGATCCTGGGATCGAGCCCCATATTGGGCTCTCTGCTCAGCAGGGAACGTGCTTCCTCCTTTCCCTCTGCCTGCCTCTCTGCCTCCTTCTAATCTCTCTCTCTCTGTCAAACAAATAAATAAAATCTTAAAAAAAGAAAAAAAAAAAGGATCACAGCTTCCCAAATGAGGAAATGGCAAAGGCCAAGTTGCCTTCATTTCTGGGAGTCAATTAAGAAGGTGGTAAGAACACCATCTTTATTTATAATCCGTATGCCCCAGTGACAATAAATGCTTTTTAGAGATGAGTCACTGAATCGTGGAAAAGAAAATGTGGGACTGTAGGAGGTCTTCCCGTTGAGAAAAACTGAGTTTCCCAGAACATAGCTCGCAGACAATTTAGGGGGAGGTGTGGCAACCAACAATGGCATAGGGAACAGAGCTTCCTGACAGCCTGTTTCCCCTGTGCTCAGCAGTCCAGCGTCTTGGAGAGGCCTGTCCAGTTCCCCTGCTTTGTTCCCTGTGTGGAATACATTCTCCATTACAGAGACATCTGAGTGGTGAAAAATGCATGGAATCTGGGGACAGAAGACCTGGGCTCAAGTTGAATTTCAGCTTCATACTGTGTTTTTATTTTTATTTAGTTTTACTTATTTTTTTAATTTTTAAATTTTTTTTTAAGGATTTTTATTTGTTTACTTGAGAATGAAAGTGAGCAAGAGAGAGAAAGAGAGCACAAGTCAGGGAAGGGGCAGAGGGAGAGGGAGAAGCAGACTTCACATCAAGTAGGGAGCCCAATATAAGGCTCCATCCCAGGACCCTGGGACTGTGACCTGAGCCGAAGGCAGATGCTTAACCGAGTCACCCAGGTGCCCCTGTTTTGTTTTCTTTTTAAGATTTATTTATTTTAGAGAGATTGAGAGCCCAAGTGGGAAGGGAGGGAAAGGAAGAGAGAATCTCATGCTGACACCATACTGAGCGTGGAACCCCATGCGGGACTCAATCTCATCATGACTCTGAGATTACCACCTGAGCTGAAACCAAGAGTCAGGAACTCAACCGACTCTGCCACCTGAGCCCCCCCATACTGTGTTTTTAGGGAGGACCCCAGAACTAGCCCTAGCCTCTTTTCTTAAACACCCTAGATGGTGGGCAAGAGGATAAAGTAGCGGGTAGCAAGCAGCCTGTAAACAAGAAGGTGCTATGTATGTTTTTATTTTCTAAAATTTAATTTACTAGGCCATTTCTTCATCTAGAGAAATTGTGCACATGTGAGAAACAAGGATTCTTCTCCCTCTGGCAGTGATCCAGAAAAGGGAGTTGGCTCGCTAGAGCTGCCCCTGTGTGCCTAGGCTCTTCTGGAAACAGGGGGGCCCAGAAGTCATTTTGGTCACTCGCTTCCCCTTTTTGTAGGTAGATGGACTCCTCTTCTACCACAAGCAGACCCACTATAGCCCTGGAAGCACTCCTCTGGTGGGCTGGCTGCGCCCCTACATGGTGTCAGATGTTCTTGGCGTAGCCATGCCCGCCGGCCCGCTGACCACCAAACCGGAATATGCCAGGCTCCAGCTCCAGCAGATTATTGAGCATAAAAGAAGCCAGGAAGGCATGAAGGAGAATGTTGCACACAAGGCATCTGAGAACGGGTGCTATGAGTTGGAACACCTGTCCACCCCCAGGCCGAAGAGTCCTTCCCGTAGCCTGGACCCCGCTGAGAGCCTCATGGAGAACTAAACAGCATGGCTCCTTGTGGAATCACAGGATGGTGCTTCGTCCCAAAAAGAAGGCTGGGGAGGAAGATAGTGACAACATCAGGTTATTTCATTTTTGAGTGGACTTTCCAAAGCCACTCCAGCTGGATATAGCTTATCTCCTATCAGAAAAGAAATGCTGGCTCAGACCGTTGAATGAGGTTCCCAGATTGGGTGGTCTTTGGATTTGAGCAGTAATTTCTGTAAAAAGTGTAACCCAGATATTCACAGTGTAAATATAGGTAATTCTTACGAAAGAAGTTGTTTGTGGTTCTTAAACTTTAGCTGGTCATGCCCCTCCCCAACCTTGACTCTCCCCCCCCATCCCCCACCCTGCCCCAGGTACCTAAACCATGACTGTTCAAGTCTTGGCCCATTTCACTGTTTTTAGCACTTAAGCATTCTGCTGAGTTTCCAGTTGCTGCTGTTACTAACATCATTTTCTAAAAGGTCTTACCAGGAACTGCAGTTCTTGGTATTTGAATATGTTCCCTCTTCTGAGAAGTGTGATTTTCTTTGGTTTAGACAATGCCAGAGATAAAATGCAAATAGAGTTCATTCACAACTTCAACAAACACTGAGCCTTCCAGAAGATAAACCTTGTGCTGGGCCAGCAGTGATGTAGATAAAGGGGGTTGTGGAGATAGATAGGACTCAGACTCTGCCCTGCGGATTAACAATCCAGTGGAGGAAAGGAACCCACCAGCAGGAAGGTGAGAAGATTGCTTTAGGGCTGAAAGATGCAGAGAGCCTGGGGCAGGATAGCAGAGGGCATGAGCTCTAACCATAGAGGAAACTGGAGTTAGACTGAGGCTGAGGGCAGGATTGAAAGTGCTCCAGGGACAAGGAGAACAGGAGGAGAGCAGGAGTTTCTCACAGAGGCTGGAGGGTATGCAGCTGCTCCCTCTGGAGCAGGCCAGACTCGCTCTGGGACCTCAAACAGGTTCAGCATGGCTCAGACTTAAATGAGGGTTTGGGAGCTGCCCAGGAAGAGGCTGGAGAGAGAGAGGTAGGCCTGGGTATCAGGTTTTGGATTTCATGCCATAGAAGAACTTTGAGCAGGCCAGATCCATTCAGATTTGTAAACTAGGGCTCTTTGGCAGCAGTGGCGTGGAAGATAGCGTCTAAAACCAACCAATTCGTTTCTGTTCTGTGTTCAGGAAATGTGTCCCATTTCCCGTGACCTCAATCTGCAGCTCACACTGCTTTCCACCTTTCTAGGATTTCTTTTATTGGACAAAAAGAGTTCGCTATTTCACTCCAGCAATACTAGCTGGTGTCCTGTGGACAAAATATTGGAGGCATGCAGGTCAGATCTTTGTTTGACTGGCAGTTGGTTCCTTTGTGTTAATTCTGGGAACAGATCTGGGCAGAAGTTGTGGTTAAGTGGAGCCCGATGACACAAATGCAGCACACCAGTGGAGCTAGCCTCAACGCTGGGCTCTTACAGAGCTGCTTGAGCTGATTCTATAAAAATCAGAGAAGGAAGACAACCCTTCCCACCCCCATAATGATCCTGCTGGCTGCAGATTGAGGCATGCCTACACCAATACGCTCTTTTCTGAATTCCGGTCAGTTCTGCAACGGGAGCATTGTATTCCTGTTGCCAAGAAGCATGCTGTCAGCTGCCTAGATGCTGCATGATCTCCCCAAGAAGAATGCACTGGTCTGTGCTCTCAGCAAGCCAACTGCATCATTTCAGGAGTTGGGCATGCTAGCTAGTATCAGTAGAGACTTGGCTGGGCTCTGCTCAGAAATAAGCCAGTCTGGAGAGACTACTTCCACAAAAGGACACTCTTAGGAGAGAGATGCAGGAGCCACAGAACATACCAGGCAAACTTATTGCCAAGCATAGCTTGATATTGTTCAACGATAGCTTGAAGTATATATTTCAGAGGAGTGCCCCTTCAGAGGAGCCAGTATGATCAATCACTGAATGGCGTGTCTTCTGGTCGTATTTCTTATGAATTGTAAAACCACCTCCTGCCACCTCTTTCAAAGATGGCTACATCAATAAGTTGTTGTGATTCGGTATTAGCTTTCTGGCCACCCTTCCGAATAGTGAACAGTTTCTTTTTTGTGGAATGATCTCTTCCCCATGCAGTATGTGTGGTCTGGTGGAGCTGTCATCTAGGGGAACTGCTCTCCTTCAGCCAAACATCAGGCTCATGACTCAAGATGGACCAGTCACACACTCCTCACCAAGAATCTGTAATCCTGAGCAGAAGAACAAAGAAAGTGAATCTGCTGGAATTCATTTATTTTGCCCTTGGAAGGGTAAAGAGTGTTGCTTGTTCTTGCTGTTAAACCAATGAACACCCAGTAAATTCTATCTTGCTTAAATTAGCCAGAACTGATTTCTGGGCTTGCAACTAAAGGATCCTAGCTGATAACATCGCTCATGGCCTACCCCACTTGCCTTGGCTAGAGGGCCAGCTTGGCATGAGTTATCTAAGGACTACTAGTTGAGATCACCTATGTCATCTCAAGTGCCACTGGAATGCACGTACCTGGAAAAGACTAGGTTTTCAACCAGTTGCTGCAAAGTAAGCAGTCTTAGTTGTTTTACTGTTGACTCAGAAAGCCAAGCTGGGTTCTAATGCCTGCATCAAAGAGTTGGTGTCATCCTAATTCCCTTGTGTTTGATAACAGTTTGTCTATAATCACTGCTTTTTCACTAGTTCACTTCACACTCGTGTCAGAAATCTGACTTCTGTTCCTATCACTTTTGAGTGCTCTCATCAAGGGACTGCTGGTCCCCTCTTTTCCAAATATAAGGGACATTTCCCAGCCTTTCTCTTTTCTGACTTCAACTGTGTATTTCCTGATGCCTTCCATGAACTCTAGCCCTATCTATATATCTAACTCCTTACCAGCCAATCTCCCAGTCACCTCTCAAACTTGGCATGTCCCAAACTGAACTCATTATCTCTCCCCCACAGTCCCTCTCAGTCGTGCTCTCTTCCTGGGATCCTTGTCATTGTTAGTAGCATTTAGTCACCCCAGCTAGGAACGTAGGTATTCTGATGATTCCTGTCCATTTCTTACCTTTTACAGCTAGCGAGTCACCACATCCTTTAAACTCCACCTCTCTCTTCTCCATTTCCTCTATGACCCAAGACCTTAATTCAAGTCTTTCTCATCCTGGAGTACAGCCAGAGTTTCTTACCTAGTTTCCTGCCACCGATCCTCCTCATCCACCCTATCCACTCCTGCCACAACTGGCAGAGTGATCCTTTCTAAAAATGCATTGCTTCAAGGATTTCCCATTGCCTACAGGCTTCTCAACCTGCCATGCAAGTTTCTTCATGACCTGGGCTTAGTATATCTGTCCAGCCTCATAAATTACCTTCCTTCCTTTACTGCCTCCTCTCCAGGGATCTGCTCTACAGTTCCTTATACAAACACATGTGTTTCATGTTACATCCTCCCACACCCACCACCATGTCCCTCCTCACTCGGATTTCATTCATCTGGTAAATATATCTACACATCTTTGGAAAACTCCATTCAGCAGATACCTGGTTGAAACTTTACCTCTGCAGGTAGAATTAGCCATTCTCATGTTTGTGCCCTCCCCATCCCACTGCATACATCTCTCTCCCAAGTTTAGGGATAGTCCTCGAGACCATACTTCGGTTTAATAATTCTCCAGAAGAACTCACAGAACTCACTGAAAGCTGTTATACTTAGGGATAGAGTCTGTCACGGTGATAGGAAACAGATTAGTTAGCCTAGGGCAGAAATGCACGGGGACAAGTCCTGAAAGTTCCAAACGTGGATCTTCCAGGTGTCTTCTCCCAGAGGAATCATGGATAGCATTTATGTCTCTGGGACCTGTGTATGATGGTCCTCAGGGAGTACAGTCAACCAGAAAATTTCACCTGAGCCTTGGTGTCCCAAGTTTTTATTGGAGACTTTTCATTTGGATCTAGTTGGTGGACCTCAGTCTCCAGCCTCTCCAGAGATATAACTGATTACACATGATCAAAAGTCCTCCTTTCCCCCCGTCACACTGCTAGACTATCTGGTGTGGCCAAAGACCCCCCCAGGCCAACACAGAAACTTTCTCAGGACATTTCAAAGACTTGGAGGTTATTTCCTAGGAGCCGAAGACGGCAAAGGACAACTTCTCTTTGGCAACATTAAATTCCTTACTTCACACTCCCTCTATTAGATTGCAAGCTCCTTTTTTTCCCCCCAAAGATTTTTATTTATTTATTTGACAGAGACAGAGTGTGCGTGCGCAAGAAGGCTGAGCAGCAGGCAGAGGGAAAGGGAGAAACACGCTCCCCTCTGAGCAGAGAGCTCAACTTGGAGCTCTATCCCAACACCCAGGACCATGACCTGAGCCAAAGGCAGACACTTAACTGACTGAGCCACCCAGGCACCCCTAGACTGCAAAATCTTTCAGGTTCAGAAACCTGGTCTTACTCATCTTTAGCTCCCCAGTGCCTGGCCTGGATTAAAATGTCAGCTGGGTGAATGAAATGGTGAGCTGGAATGAGAAGGCAGTTTAAGGGACAGTCCCTTTTCTTTACTGCACAGAGGAGTGACCCTGGAGAGGTCACTGGAGTGGCCCTGGAGAGGAGGCTGAATGGAAGTGTGTGGTGGACAGCTAACGGATGGTTGGATATGCTGCAAGTTCTAAGAACAAGAACTATATTTAGTTCTCTGAATGTGCTTAAAAGGACAACTTAAAAACTTCTCATACACTGGAGGAGGGAAAGAAATGATCTTCATAGCTACAGATTTCCTCTCTAGTAAGGAAGTGAGCAAAAACCTCACAATACATATTTTTAAGCAGATGTGGTCATTTGTCTTATGCATTGTGATATGTGGGGCAGGAAAAATAGACAAAAGCCCTGAGATCTTGGCAAGAGTATGACTGCTTGTTTTGGTAAGATGCACTGATTTCTGAGTTCTGCCCTGTCTTAGGATTCTGTGATTACACCCAAATTTACTTTTTTTAAAGATTTTATTTATTTATTTTAGAGAATGCATATGCATCCGGGGGGAGGGGCAGAGGGAGAGGGAGAAAGTGTTTTAAGCAGACCCTGCACTGAGCACGGACCCGTTGCAGGGCTAAATATCACGACCTTGAGATCAAAACCTGAGCCGAAACCAAGAGTCTGATGCTTAACCGACTATGCCACCCAGGCACCCCTAGAACCAAATTAATTTTTTTCTTTTTTTAATTAATTATTTTTATTACTATATAATGTATTATTTGCCCCAGGGGTACAGGTCTGTGAATCCTCAGGCTTACACATTTCATAGCACTCACCACAGCACATACCCTCCCCAATGTCCATAACCCGACCACCCTCTCCCTAACATTCCCCCCAGCAACCCTCAGTTTGTTTTGTGAGATTAAGAGTCTCTTATGGTTTGTCTCCTTCCCGATCCCACCTTGTTTCATTTTTTCCTTCCCTACCCCCCCACAACCTCCACCCTGCCTCTCCAATTCCTCATATCAGATCATATGATAATTGTCTTTCTCTGACTGACTTACTTCGCTCAGCATAATACCCTCTAGTTCCACCCACGTCTTTACAAATGGCAAGATTTCGGGGGTTTTAATGGCTGTTCCATTGTATATATACACCACATCTTCTTTATCCATTCATCTGTTGATGGACATCTAGGTTCTTTCCATAGTTGGATTATTGTGGACATTGCTGCTATAAACATTTGGGTGCACATGCCCCTTCAGATCACTACATTTGTATCTTTAGGGTAAATACCCAGGGGTGCAATTGCTGGGTCATAGGGAAGCTCTATTTTCAACTTTTTGAGGAAACTCCAAACTGTTTTCCAGAGTGGCTACACCAGCTTGCATTCCCATCAACAGTGTAGGAGGGTTCCCCTTTCTCCACATCCTCGCCAGCATCTGTCATTTCCTGACTTGTTAATTTTAGCTGTTCTGACTGGCATGAGGTGGTATCCATTGTGGTTTTGATTTGTATTTCTCTGATGCCAAGTGATATGGAGCACTTTTTCACGAGTCTGTTGGCCATCTGGATGTCTTGGCAGAAATGTCTGTTCATGTCCTCTGCCCATTTCTTGATTGTATTATTTGTTCTTTGGGTGTTGAGTTTGATAAGTTCTTTATTGATTTTGAATGTTACCCCTTTATCTGATGTCATTTGCGTATATCTTCTCCCATTCTGTCAGTGTCTTTTGGTTTTGTCGATTGTTTCCTTTGCTGTGCAAAAGCAAGATCAAAAGCTTTAGAACCAAATTAATCTAAAATTTTTGTTTCCCCACCAAGTCCTGAGAGGTTTGGTCTTAGGTGTTGCTTTGGCCCTGTGCCCCTCCACAGCGGGTCAACCCACTGCAAGGCAGAGATGAGGAGGAGGGGGGCCTGGCAGAGCTGGGAGGCTGGCAGTAGTGAAGATGAATCTAGAGTGGCCTCAGGCAGCAAATATCTGAGGGCAGAAACAGAGCCCCTAATCTAGGATGTGTGCATTTGTTTCTCACATCCATTCCCAGTGATAGTGATTGTTTTGAGAAAAGTGAATTTTTATGTCTGTGTTGAAGAGGCAGAACAGTGGCCAGAGGCAGCCTGCAAAACTGGGGGATAGGCCTCACCATGGGGGCCCAGCCCAGAGGCATTCTCCTCATCCTCAGAGATGGTATGAAACCAGAAGAGACAAAATGTAAAAGCCAGAGAGCTCTTCTGGCTAAGACTTGGCACAGACCACTAGCATTTGTAGCGAGCTTCCTTCCAGCAGGCTGGCGGGGCCCTTCAAGCCTCTCCCTCTGCTTTTGCCCTGCAGGTTTTCTCCGCAGTCAAACTGGGGAAATAAAAGATGGAACTCCAGTCTGTCATTTCTGCTTCTCGCTGGCAACATAACAAAAGCTTTTGTAAGGGAGGAAGTTGAAACTGGTTCAGACAAGGTTCTATTTGTGGACTTAATTTATCCATTCTGCTCTGGACTAGGGTTAACACAGATAAGTCAGAGTGAAAGCAGCGTAATCAGATGGTACCTCCCTCTTACATTGAAAGATTTTTCATAAGCAACAGAGAATCCAAAGTAATCAAGTCAGTTTAGTATTCTTTGATAAAAATTGGACCTTGTTGGCTAGAAAAGGATGGATCCATTCTTTCAGCAAACATTGACTGAGCACCACCTACTGTGTGCAGTGTATCACACTAGGTCCTGAAGAAAGAGGAGGGACCAAGACATGGTCCCTGCCCCCAGAGAGCTTGTCTAGGTAGGAGAAATGGGCAAGGAAGCAAATAATTGTCATCAGAGTGTTAGGTAAACCCTAGACACAGGTGTCAGTAACATAGACTAGTGACTGATTGGGGTGTGTGAGTGGTTCAGTTGTTAAGCATCTGCCTTAGGATCGGGTCATGATCCCGGGGTCCTGGGATGGAGACTCACATCCAGCTCCCTCCTCAGCGGGAAGCCTGTTTCTCCCTTTCCCACTCCCCCTGCTTGTATTCCATCTCTTGCTGCTGTCTCTGTCTCTGTCTCTCTCTGTCAAATAAATAAGTAAAATCTTTAAAAACAAACAAAAAGAATAGCGGCTGATTAACCCATGATTTAGGAGTGGTGCATAAGGTGTCAAATGATAAAACTGTATGTGGAAAGAGACAGCTCATGTTCTTGTTTAAAAAGAAAAAAAAAAAACAGCTAAGAACAGCAGTAGGGAAGTATTTTGGGTAATAGGGGAAATGCAATCTACATGGGATATGATTTTTTCACCTTCCTTGCAGAGCACACCTTCAGTCATTCTAGTGGTGATAGATTTAGCCTATGAGTAAACAAGAAGAAAACGTTCCCCCTAGACATTGGTTAGCTGTTTGACCTCATTTAGCCTGTATCCATTTGCCTTTTAGAAAAAACGCAGTAAGAATCTTTGGGGGAGGGGCGCCTGGGTAGCTCAGTAGGTTAAAGTCTCTGCCTTCAGCTCAGGTCCTGATTCCAGGGTTTTGGGATCAAGCCCAGCAGCAGCATCAGGCTCTCTGCTCGGCAGGAAGCCTGCTTCCTCCTCTCTCTCTGCCTGCATCTCTGCCCACTTGTGATCTCTGTCAAATAAATAAATAAAATCTTAAAAAAAAAAAAGAATTTTGGGGGGATCTTTTATAGACAAAGTATGTGTGCATAACACAACACATCTTTTCTAAAGGCAGTAGACATTTTAGAACAATGTTTGGGAGGAACTTTGGATTTTATTTTCTCATTTTTATTTTTTAAGATTTTATTGAGCAGGGGTGCCTGGGTGGCTCAGTGGTTTAAGCCTCTGCCTTCAGCTCAGGTCATGATCTTGGGGCCCCAGGATTGAGCCCTGCATCAGGCTCTCTGCTCAGCAGGGAGTCTGATTCTCCTCTCTCTCTGCCTGTCTCTCTGCCTACTTGTGATGTCTCTCTCTCTCTCTCTGTCAAATAAATAAATAAAATCTTTTTAAAAAGAGAGAGAGAGATTTTATTGAGCTGGCCTGTTGTGGGGCTCAATCCCAGGACTCTGGGATCATGACCTGAACCAAAGGCAGACGATTAACCAGCGGAGCCACCCAGGTGCCCCATGAGCTTTGGATTTTAGAAGTAAAGGTGTTTCGGGAGAAAATGTTGTAAAATTCCAATCACAGCTTTGGAACTATCTCTTTTCCAAGTAAGTATACCTGGACAAATATAAGAAAGGCAGGAGAAAATGCAAGCTAGAGGTCTCAGAGTTAAGGTGGCTATCTTTTTAAGTGTTATTTCATTTATTTATTTATTTTTGTTAAGGCGGCTGTCTTCGCTGATTCAGTCATCCAACACATTTATGAAAGGCCTCTTTCATAAAGGTACCAGGCTCTAGATGCTGAGGGGTCAGGCAGTAACAAGACAGAGGTGGTTCCTGCCCTCCTGGAGCTTATAATCTAGTAGAGCAGACAGAGACTAGGCTGATGGACATAGAAACAAGGGCACAGTTAGAAACTGTGATTGGCTCTTTGATATAAACAAACAAACAAACAAACAAACAAATAAATAAATGGGAAAGAGAGAGCCATAGAATGTCTAATTCAGTTTAGGGAATAGCCAAGGAAGATCTTGCTGAGGAAGTGACTTTTGAGCTAAGAACTTAAGGATGAGTTCCATTTGTCTGGTGAAGAAGATGGGAGAGGAAGGGGAGGATAACCTTTCTAGACAGAGACCTGAAATCTTTGCTTTAAAAGCAAAAGACAAAAGTAAAATTCATAACACCCCTCCCCCCGAGATTCCCTCTTTGTCATTTATTTTTCACTTTCAGATTTCAGTTCATGTTAATTTGATAAAAATGTGATTTTGGGGGTACCTGTGTGGCTCAGTCAGTCTGCCTTTGGCTGGGGTCATGATCCATGGATCCTGGGATTGAGCCCTGCATCAGGCTCCCTGCTCGGTGGGCAGCCTTCTCCCTCTCTCTTTGCCACCCCCACTGCTTGTGCTCTCCTGCTCTCTCGTTCTGTCAAATAAATAAATAAAAATCTTAAAAAAAAATAAAAAATCTGAGGAAGCTATATCAATACATGTGGATATACCTTGATTTTTTAAAAAAGATTATTTATCTATTTATTTGACAGAGAGAGAGAGAGAGATCACAAGTAGGCAGAGAGGCAGGCAAAGAGAGTGGGGGAAGCAGGTTCCCTGCTGAGCAGAGAGCCCGATGTGGGGCTCGATTCCAGGACCCTGAGATCATGACCCGAGTCAAAGGCAGAGGCTTAACCCACTGAGCCATCCAGGCGTCCCGATTTTTTTTTTTTTTTTAAATAAGGATAATTTCAGCTATCTCATACTGCGATGGTGAGGTTAGATGAATGAAAGTCATGTAGAACAATGCCTGGCACATGGTAGGGACATAATAAATAAATATGAACTTAATTATTTCAGTGTATGGGTGAACTATAATTTATTTACTGAGTTTTCTACTGATGGGCCATTATATTGTTTCCAATCTTTTGTTGTTAGAAACCATTTGCATCTCTAAGATTTGATTGAGCAGGATGACAGTACCATACTTGGTTTTGTTGGCTTGAGCCTGTGGTTAAAGGCAAGCCTTTGTACTCTGATTCTCCTGAGATGACCGAACGGGAGCAAATCCAGCCAGCTCCCTTACACTTAGTTTTGTTACCCATGTGTCTGCTCGGAAACTTCCAAACATTGTCCTGTTAGGACTGTAATAGGCAAGCAGTTCTGGAGAACTGTTCCCTGACACACCCACACGCCCACATGCACAGCTGTGCCTCTGAAAACACTGCTGAGTTCTCTTTCCTAGCTCACTCTGTTAAACCTTTCCCTTTATTAACTCTCTTCACCAAATCTCTGTACTAGGAGTTTGAATGCCTGGATCTGAGTTCTAGCTCAATACTGCTCAATTAGCTGTGACTTTGAATAAATCACTGACCCCTGGTGTCCTTAGGATCACCAGGCAAAACTCTCCTTGGTCAGCGGTATGTACTGCTCAGGTCCTGCCATTTCCTACTTCAGCTTCATCCTTTTTTTTTTTTTTTTAAAGATCTTATTTATTTATTTATTTGAAAAAGGGAGGAGTATGGGAGAGGGAGAAGTGGTGCTCCATCCTGGGACCCCGGGATCATGACCTGAGCTAAAGGCAGACAGACTGTTAACCGACTGAGCCACTCAGGTGCCCCACTCTAGCTTAGTCCTAGAGCCATCTGCCTGCTCCAGGAGAAAAATTATATTTAAGTTATTATTAAAAGTTTGGGGGAAAGGTTATATATCCACATGCAAAATTTAAACACAGATACACTAGGCTATTAGAAGCCAAAATAGTGGTTACTCTCGAGAAGAGTAGGGACTAGGAGAGGACATAAGGGGGACTTTGGCAAGTCAGGAATGTTCTATTTCTTGATCTGTGTGCTGGTCACATGGGTGAAAAGTCATCATGGTGTATACTTACATTTTCTCCTTTCTGTATGTATATTACATTTCAATAAAAAGTTTAAAAAAAAAAAAAAGGATGCCTGGATGGCTCAGTGGGTTAAGCCTCTGCCTTCGGCTCAGGTCATGATCTCAGGGTCTTGGGATCGAGGCCCCCATCGGGCTTTCTGCTCAGCAAGGAGCCTGCTTTCTCCTCTCTATCTGCCTCTCTGCCTACTTGTGATTTCTGTCTGTCAAATAAATAAATAAATAATCTTAAAAAAAAAAAAAAACCCAACAACTTAAAATGTACAAAAGACCATATAGGAGGAAGTCTTTCCCTTCCTTCCCCTCTCGAAAGACACTCAGTGACCTTCCTAGTGTACCCTACCAAAACTTTTCTATGTATAAATAAGTTTAATAAGTTTATATGTTCTTTTTCTTTCTTTGTACAAGTGTCATCATTATGTGTACTATTTGAGTCTTGCTGTTTCCACTTTAAAATACAACTCAAGGATCATTCCATATCCTCACGTGTGGAAGAGACCATGTCTTTTTCATTGTTGTAACCGCATTGGATAGCCCAGTGCATGGCATAAAATTGTACTTGTTTACTAAATAGACTGTTGGGATGATGGCCTACCTGAGATAGAAACAGATCCAAGTACCAGAGCTTACTTGTTTTATTCATAGCAAATTATGCTCAGCGCCTGACATTATCTTTGCCAATAATTTAACACAGTTTCACTGCAGGAATTATAACTTACAGTTATATTTCACAAGCCAGTAGCATATAGGATAATGTCTCTTAATAAGTCAATAAGGAAATAACATACCTTAAACCAATGATAGGTTAATTACACTATTGTTTCAGGCAAAGGGAGGATAAAAGAAAGTCCATATTCAGATGATGTGTACATTTCTACCAGTTGGTTCTTGGTAGAGTCAGCCCTTCCAAATAAAAGTGAGCTATCAGCTGCCAGGTTTGGTCCCTCTCTGCTTGGGGAATGTGGCTAGCAGACCACAGCACCAGTGCTGGCCAACCAAATGGACTGCCAGGAAGGTTATCACTCCAGGAATATTTACATGTCTTGTGCCACTGCCTACAGCAGTAGCCTGGCCAAGGCCGGAGCAGATATCTCTTCTCTTCCTCAGACTGCTGTACCCTTAACACCACTGCTAACCATGAGTAGCCTGGCCACAGTAGGAGCAAAGTGTTTCAAGATCTTTGGAGAGCCATTTAGCTGAGCAAAGAGTAGCCTTGCCCAGACTGAACACTCCAGAGTTACTTGTCAAAGCTCCTAGTTTTTAAAGTTTAAAAGGCCATCACATGATGGACACCACTGCTGTTACTATGGTGGCAGTGACGTAATGTTCCTCTCCACTCCAGGTGCAATAGTTCGATAAGAAAGTCCTAAAACTCAACCTCAAAACAATGTCATCACAACAAATTCAAACCACAAATAACTTTGTCCAAAACAAACTTTCAAAAACATGGATTTGAAATCGTGACAAGTCCTTTTACAATACTTTCCTAGCCAAGGACAACCTGAAGTTCCTATTGCAATGATGCAGAAATGAAGTGAAGTCAGAGGTTACTTCTGAAGTCCTAGAAGGCGCATGGGAAGCGAGAGCACCTTCTTCCTTGGTTGTCTGTAGACCTCTCCCTTGGGTCTCTCTCCTAGCTCTCCAGGGCTCTAGCCCTTGGGACTAGCTGTTGCTTGTTAGCTGGAACCCTGCTGGAATATTTCTTTTTGGTCTGAAATGGTGCAACAACGGAACTGACCAGCCCGGCCTTCCCTGCGCCTCTCAAACTGACTCCAAGAGTGTATTCTGTAACACCCACAAGCTCTTTGCTGTGATTGCCAGAGTGAAAATCTAAGGTTTGCAAAGGTTGCGTGATTCCTTGAATGACGTTTGAAACCGGTTGCTGCTTTTGTGAGGGACTAAAATCCAGCCGTACTGGCCAGGAAGAACAGGACACCGCCGGCAAAGAGAAGGAGGGCGTGCGCGTCTCGATTTAGCAGGGTCTGTTCCTTCACCAGAAGCCTACACCTCCAGGCAGCGCTCACAGGCAGGGTCTTTCAGTCAGCAAGCAACACGGAGCTAGAGGAGCATTGTGGGTCGCTCAGACGCCCGGGGGCAGCAAGTCACCCAGGCGGCGTTTTCAGACGAATGCATTCTCTTCCTCCTCCACGGGGCTGAAGCGTTAAGCTCACGGCCCTTCCTCCCGGGTTCCGCGTCCCCGCAGCCCCGAGTAGCCCAAGCCCCTCCCCGCGCGGGTCCCTGCGGTCTCCCCTCCCCCGCCCACTGCTTCCCCAGCCCGGGCTCCTCTCTGTCTCCCCCTCCCGGACAGCGTCCGCCCGCCGCCGGCCCTCTCCGCCGCCTGTTTGTGAATGAGACGCTCGGTTTCTCAATGGAGCCGCGGGGGGCTCGGGCGGACGCGGCGCGGCCGCAGCGCTGGCCCTGAGCCCGGAGGGGGGCGCCTCTTCCTCGCTCCTTCTCCCCTTCCCTCCCTCCCGCCGCCGCGGCTTTTGAGGAACGGGGTTGGGAGGCCGCCGCCGCGCAGGTCGCCGGGGCCCGCGTCGCCGAGGACTCCTCGTTACGCTCCGGAGGAGCGGGAGCGCGGCCGAGGAAGGCTAGACGCCGAGGAGGCCGGCGGCCTTCGGGAAATTTCCGCCGCGAGCCCCCGCTCCGGGCGCAGAAAGTTCTTGAGTTCCTTATTTCCTTTTGAAATCCCGCTCGGCTGTTAGCTCCTCGCCGGCACCTCGGTTTTGTTTGTTTTGTTTTGTTTTTTTCCGGGAGAGGAGGGGGAGTGCGGGGAAAGGAGCGAAGAAAATAAAAAAGGATTTCCGCCCTGAAAAGAGCGACAGTTGTGAGAGCTTTTCCCTGAGGAGACAGAAGCGGCGTTCGCGGCCGCCCGGCCCCGCCGGCCCCAGCATGAGCGAGCCAGCCTCGGGCTGCTGAGGCGCGGAGACGCGGAAGCGGCGGCCGGCTGCTCCCGGCTCCCCGCGCTCCCGGGCGCGTTCGGTCGGCCGGGCGGCGGCGGCGGCGGCGGGATGGAGCCCACGACCGCGCCCCAGCCCGACATGGCGCCGGAGCTGACCCCGGAGGAGGAGCAGGTAAGTGGGGCCCCGGCGCGGCAGTGGGTGTGTCCGGACCCCCGAGGCCTAGGTCGGCCTCGAGGCCGCGCGCCGCCCCCCTCCCCCCGGTCCCTGGTGCCCCTTCCCCCGGCGACCGCGCCCAAGGCCGTCAGCCCCCCACACGGGGGACGCGGCTGGACGCGGCTCCCGGCCTCTTCTGTTCTTGAGGCTTGCGGGCCTCACATCGCCCCCTCCCCCCATTCCGGTGGTAATTCAAGTTCCACGTACTGGGGGGGCCTCCCTGTCCCTCTCACCACCCCCAACCCGCAACATTTGCCGGACGCCTTACTTTTCCTCTGGTCCCTCCACCCCTATAAATGTTCAGGTTATTTCCTTAAGGGTTTGTGGGGTTTTTTAAAGGACAGGCAAAGCCCCAGTTTGGGGGGAGGGCTCCTTCGGGTACCATCCCCCCTCCCGAGCAGAGCGGTTACAGGCACTGGCTACATAGATGCCCTAGATTTCCAGACGAGCACCTCGGGCTGCTCAGAGGGCTGTGACAGGCCTACTTAGGCAGATTCTGGAAGATCCAGGCCTTTTCATCCTCCCGAAGTCCCTGGCCTGGATCGCCCTATTCACTCTTTGAGAATGGGCGCATGCCTTCACCCCCACTTCCCTGCCCCCCATCTCATCTCGCTGTCTCCATCTTTCTGGAGCCTACATGGAGCTCCATTGTCCCTTAAAGCTTATGACCTTCAGTTCCCAGAAGGAAGTTGTTTGCGGTGTCATTCTGGGGGTTTGGGTAAGGGAAAAGGCCAGGGGTGTTGTAACTTTCCCTCCCCCGAAGATCGGTAAGTCTGCTACTGAGATTGGGGTACCCTAAAGCCTTTGCGCTGTCTCTTCCTTGGCACTGCCCATACCCGGCCTTAGCTATGCTCAAATATAGTCATAGTCTGATTTCATATTAAAAAAACAAAAAAAGCAAAAATAACCCTGAAATAAGAAAAAGATGAACCATATTGGTAACTCGTTTCAAGCTCTTCAGCCCTTGTTCCTAAGGACCACTTTTGGTAGCGCAGTCTCTAGGGTGGAGACAGTCTGGTTTTACAAACTAGTTTTTAAGAAGCTCTTGACTTTTCTCCTCATTTGTGGAGATGACATTTTTCACATTTGGCCTCAGACCACTGTCTTGCCCTTTCACGCCTTGAGATAAAATCAGCACGGGAGAAAAAATAGAATTCTGTTCTGTACAAGCAGTGGTAACATCCTGGTAACTGCATTTGAGTGTTAATAAAATGCTTGTCAGGGCCTAGTGTAAGCAGGTGGCCAAGGAGCCCCTCTCACTCTAGAATTAGGGAAATTTCAGTACTAAGGTATGATGTGTTAGGTTGATTTTATTTTATTTTAACATTTTATTTATTATTATTTTTTTTTATTTTTTTTTTTTTAAAGATTTTATTTATTCATTTGACACAGAGAGATCACAAGTAGGCAGAGAGGCAGGCAGAGAGAGAGAGAGGAGGAAGCAGGCTCCCCGCGGAGCAGAGAACCCGACGCGGGACTCGATCCCAGGACCCCGAGATCATGACCCGAGCCGAAGGCAGCGGCTTAACCCACTGAGCCACTCAGGCGCCCAACATTTTATTTATTATTTAACAGAGAGAGAGATCACAAGTAGGCAGAGCAGCAGGCAGAGGGAGAGGGAGAAGCAGGCTCTCTGCTGAGCAGGGAGCCGGATGCAGGACTCGATCCAAGGACTCCAGCATCATGACATGAGCTGAAGGCAACTGCTTAACCAACTGAGCCACCCAGGTGCCCCTGTTAGGTTGATTTTAAAGAGGCAAAACTTCTTCACTTCTTTTCCTTGAATTGGTCTGATTTAGAGTTTCTATGTTTCTAATACTTCAAAGCATTACTATTCCACTATGAAGATGGCAGGAGGGTACACATTAAAAAATTAAAACCAAGGAAAGTAAATTTTTAAGTATTGAAGTATTGATAAAGTCAGTGCTTTACTCTGCGTAGACTATATACATGTACCAGTGTGTTTAGTAAAAATCTTTTACAGTGAATAATGTGATGGGCATTAACGAGGACTGGATGGGAACAGTAAAATATATATTAAGATCAACAAGGGATGTGGGTTTTTTTTTTTTTTTTAAGATTTTTATTTATTTATTTGACAGAGATCACAAGTGGGCAGAGAGGCAGGCAGAGAGAAAGGGAAGCAGACTCCCTGCTGAGCAGAGAGCCCAATGCTGGGGCTTGATCCCAGGACCCTGGGATCATGACCTGAGCTGAAGGCAGAAGCTTTAACCCACTGAGCCACCCAGTCGACCCGAATGTGGGGTTTTAAAAATCATACTTTTACCTACAAAATGTCAGATTTTCTATAGGCATTTCAAAATGTTGAAACAAACATAAAAGAATAATTTCAATAGTAATTAATGCCTGATAAAATTTCATGTTTTAGTTTAATATCACAGAAGAGCACTCTTCACTGTGAAGATTTATTTAAAATGTTTACCTTAAGCAGCATCAAATTCAAATTAGTCCTATCTAAGTAGTCATCATGGGAAATGACACATTCATTCCATAATGCTGTCCCATTGCTCAAACCAGTTTTAGAACTCATTTGGAGTTGATCTCAAAGCTTGTGGTAGAATCTTTGAAGTATCTTCAGTGTTGGAAACATTTTGCTTTGATAGTCAATTTGACTTTTGGAACCCCATATCATAAGTAAAGTAGGGGATCACACTGGGTTAACACAGGTTCAGGCAAAAGTGCAGTGCATTTATGCATTTAGGTCCTTTTGAGGGTGTGTAAGTGTCAACCTTAAAGATGTTTCTGGAGCAGATCTCTCCTGAATATAGGTATCCTTCTCTACAGTCATGTGGATCAGAAACCCAGAAGTCTTCTTAGACAGTTTGCTCTACCTCAGCCCCTGAGCCTGACACATCATCAGATTTTCCTGAACACTCTTGAATTTATCTACTAATTCCACTACCACCATCACCCTAGTCCCCAAGCTATTGTCATATCCTGACAGGGCTTTTTGTTTCCTGCCTGATCCATTTGCATTCCTTTACTCTTCTTCCAGAAGACAAAGACAAATTGCACATCTAATTGCATCTTCCCTTTACCCTCTCTGCCCCTAAAATAAGCATTTATAAAACCTTTCAGTGGCTTTTCATTTCTCTTGGGATGTTACAACTCTTTTTTCTTTTTAAGATTTTATTAATTTATTTGCCAGAGAGAGTGCAAGTAGGCAGAGCAGCAGGCAGATGGAAAGGGAGAAGCAGGCTCCCCCCTGAGCAGGGAGCCTGAAGCAGGGCTCAATCTCAGGATCCTGGGATCATGACCTGAGTCAAAGGCAGACACCCAACAGACTGAGCCACCCTGGCATCCCAGGATGTTCCAACTCTTGAACATGATCTATAGTGCCTCAACCCCTCTGTGGTCTAGAGCCCTAGCTAATTCTCACACCTCATCTTTCCTCCAAACACACTTGCCTTTTGGTTGCCTATTCTTGCTATTTTCTCCTGCTACTGGGTCTTTGCACCCACGGCTTTCCCCTGTCTGGAAACACCCTCCACTGTTAACTCCCTCTTCAGCCTTCAGCTCTTAGCTTTTGCTTCCTCAGGAAGGCCTTCCTTGATTTCCCCAGTTAGGTTAGATCTGTGTTACTGGCCCTTAGAGTACCATGTACTGTCCTTTATATTCACTTTTCACAAGTTTACAGTATTTGTGGGATTACATGATTAGAAGCTCCATGAGGATCAGAACTGTGTCTGCTTTTGCTTACTGTCCTATGTACCTTGCCTAATGACTGGCAGTTAGCCTGTGGACATTCTGGAAGTACTTGTGGAATGAAGAGTGATTCTGAACGTGGATTGTATATAGGCAGCAGCATCTCCTTTTTGAGGGGCTTATAAAAATAAGGACATTGTTTATTTTGTTTTTTGTTGTTGTTGTTTAAAGATTTTATTTATTTGACAGAGAGAGATCACAAGTAGGCAGAGAGGCAGGCAGAGAGTGGGGGGGAGCAAACTCCCCTCTGAGCAGAGAGCCGGGTGCAGGGCTTGATCCCAGCACCCTGAAATCATGACCTGAGCTGAAGGCAGAGGCTCAACCCACTGAGCCACCCAGGCGCCCCAAGACATTGTTTATTTTGATATGGTAAGAATATTGTTCATTTTGACACGTAAAGTCTGAAGGTCATCATTTTTGCTTCATAGTGTCTTGTCTCGGCATGTGTTAAACTGATATTATACCAAATTCTCATTAAAAAAAAAAAAGATTATTTGGGCGCCTGGGTGGCTCAGTGGGTTAAGCCGCTGCCTTCGGCTCAGGTCATGATCTCGGGGTCCTGGGATCGAGTCCCGCATCGGGCTCTCTGCTCAGCAGGGAGCCTGCTCCCCTCTCTCACTCTCTGCCTGCCTCTCTGCCTACTTGTGATCTCTGTCTGTCAAATAAATAAATAAAATATTAAAAAAAAAAAAAAAAAAAAAAAAAGATTATTTTATTTATTTTTTTGAGACAGTGAGTGAGAGAGGAGAGAACACAAGCCAGGGTTGGGGGTGGAGGAAGGAGAACCAGAGGGAGAGGGAGAAAAAGACTCCCCACTGAGCAGGGAGCCCGATGTGGGGCTCCATTCTAGGACCCTGGGATCATGAGCTGAGCTGAAGGCAGATGCTTAACCACCTGAGCCACCCAGGCGCCCCCCCCCCCACATCTTCATTTGTAACTTTGATGTTCCTTGCCTTTATTTTTTCAGTCCTCAGCAATTAGAGAGCCTGCAGTTGAGTTACAAGAACAAGTATGCTTTGCCTTTAAGGGGCTTACATGAATAACGGGGTAATAACAGTAACTGTTTCCTGAGCTCCTGCTTTGAGTCAGACTCTGTGCTGGGCATTTCACATACAATTAATCCTCATAAGGTTGGAATTATTACCTCATTTTGCAAATAAGAAAACTCCGACTAAGAGAAGGAAGTTGCCCAAGGTCACATAGCTAGCAAGTGATGGAACCATGATTTCCACCCAGATCTGTGTTATTCTGCCTCCAGTGCGAAATATTCCATTATACTACATAACCTCTCATGAAGCAGTTAGTCAATTTACTAAGATGTCTGCATGGACATATAGTAGCCAGTTTTGTTGGTTTTTGTTTGATATGTGTATATTTAGTTTTGATGATGATGCTTAAAATATGGTTTGAAAAATGCACAGAAGAGAGGGGTGCCTGGGTGGCTCAGAAGGTTAAGCCTCTGCCTTTAGTTCAGGTCTTGATCTTGGGGTCCTGGGATAGAGCCTGGTGTCTGGCTCCTTGCTCAGTGGGGAGTCTGCTTCTCCCTCTCTACCCCTGCTTGTGCTCTCTCACTCGCTCACTCTCAAATAAATAAATAAAATCTTTTTAAAAAGATGAACGGAAGAAAAATTTTGGAAAACCTTTATTCAGCCCTAGGTACTGTCAATAGAGACATATTATCCAGTCTATGCAAGAATATGTGATGAAAGTACTCTGTGGGAAAATGTGTTGTTGTTGTTTTTTAAAGATTTTATTTATTTATTTCAGATAGAGTGAGAGAGTGTGCGAGCAGGGGCAACAGCAGAGGGAGAGGGAGAAGCAGGTTCCCCACTGAGCAGGGAGCCTGAGGCTGGTCCTGGGATCTTGACTTGAG
Organism: Mustela erminea; assembly: GCF_009829155.1. Taxonomy (NCBI): domain Eukaryota; kingdom Metazoa; phylum Chordata; class Mammalia; order Carnivora; family Mustelidae; genus Mustela; species Mustela erminea. Next base: position 30,495,303 of record NC_045618.1, read on the forward strand.
CTGAAGGCAGATGCTTAACCTTCTGAGCCATCTAGGTGCTCCCCCAAAATGTTTTCCTTAAGATAGAGTTGTCTGTTCTCCATTTTGAGGTGTGGTCACAATAAAAATTTAATTTTTTAATTTCTTTATTTTTTTTTTTAAGATTTTATTTATTTATTTGACAGAGATCACAAGCAGGCAGAGAGGCAGGCAGAGAGAGAGGAGGAAGCAGGCCCCCCGCTGAGCAGAGAGCCCGATGCGGGGCTCGATCCCAGGACTCTGAGATCATGACCTGAGCTGAAGGCAGCGGTTTAACCCATTGAGCCACCCAGGCGCCCCTTTCTTTATCTTTTGTACAAGAGAAATAACTATTCATGGAGCAAAATATAAAGAGTATTATCTCTCCAGACTTTAAAAAGCCAGATGTTTTGTGTCTGGAATGCATTTTTTATATTTTATGTGTAAATATAAAAGCCTTTCTTAGTGGGCTGGCAAAATTGTAAATCTGGCAGTATGAAGGGTAATTTCTACATATCAGTACTCATGTTCATTCTTTTTGATTTTACTTATTTATTTATTTGACAGAGATCACAAGCAGGCAGAGAGACAGGCAGAGAGAGAGGGGGAAGCAGGCTCCCCGCTGAGCAGAGATCCCCATGCGGGACTCTATCCCAGGACCCCTGGGATCATGACCCAAGCCAAAGGCAGAGGCTTTAACCCACTGAGCCACCCAGGTACCCCACTCATGTTCATTCTTAATTTTTTTTTTCCTTTTCCATGGACCATCTAAGTTATTTATTTAAGCCATCTCCTGTTATAAGCAAAGGGATGGAAGATCAGTATATTGGTCATCATTTGATACAAGTGAGGAAAGTGTGCTTAAGGTCCTGTAGACTTTTATTTTCTTTTTAAAGGTTTTATTTATTCATTGACGGACAAAGAGGGAACACAAGGAAGGGAAGCTGGAGAGGGAGAAGCAGATTCCCCACTGAGTAGGGAGACTGACATGGGACTCAATCCCCGGACCCTGGGATCATGATTTGAGCTGAAGGCACATGCTTAATGACTGAGCCACTTAGGCACCCTGGTCCCATAGACTTCTCTGGTCTGTGTGCAGAGTCATGGTCCAAACCAGTGCTGTGGTCCACACTGGGTGGTGGTCCAGGTTCTCTTTATTCATCTTCATACTGGTTGGAAGTGGATTCACGTGAGAGTTATAGAATAGAGTATGATTACCATCTCCCCAGGGAAGGGGCTTGGCCCTGATGTGGAGAAGGGGCTAGGCGAGGAACTCAGGTCTCCCATGATGCGACCTCAACCTCGACCTCAGGAAGACATTCAGCATGGTCACTCCCATGTAGGGGAGCGCTACAAAGTAGGGGAGGGCCTTCCACATGCTGAACTGAGCCCTCTTCCCTGTGGGCACCACTTGACATGGACTACCCCAGCTGTCCCCTGGACCTAGCAGCGCAGACAGTGGGGACACAGCAGTCACCACTGCCGCGATGTTTTACCTCCATTCTTATTTTGTTATTGTCTTAATTTTATTTTCCCAGAGCATATACATATATTTGTAAGTGGACCTCAAGTAGGTAATTTTATTGAATTTGCTATGTAATTATAATTAACTTGACCATAAAGGATTATTAAGTATTTCTTAATTTGTCTGTTTTATGTCTAAAACCTACAGAAAGTTGAGTGGGGCTCCCTGGTTATATCTGTTTGAACATAAGTTGTGAGAACTCCCTCTTTGTAATAAACCATAAAATAAAGATTCAGCTAGGATTCTAAGGATATTCAAATTCTGCAATAGATTTTTAGGGTCTTTTGATTTTGCATGGATTTCCCAGTAGTGATTGATAGGATAGAATAATTAGTTTTCTAAAATGCTTATGCATTTATATATGTTTTCATTTTAGACCAAAGGCGATTTTAATAACTTGTATAGTGCTTCTCTCACATTAAAAATAATTCATGAGGGCGCTTGGGTGGCTCAGCGGGTTAAGCCGCTGCCTTCAGCTCAGGTCATGATCTCAGGGTCCTGGGATTGAGTCCCGCATCGGGCTCTCTGCTCAGCAGAAAGCCTGCTTCCCTCTCTCTCTCTCTCTTTTTCTCTGCCTGCCTCTCTGTCTACTTGTAATCTCTCTCTGTCAAATAAATAAGCAAAATCTTTAAAAAAAAAAAATTCATGAATTTCTTTAAAGTTGCTGTAACAAATAATATTTACTTTAAGAACCTCTAAAGAAAATTTCTATTTTAGAGTTAATGTTGTTTAGAACATTATTGTAAGGATTAATAAGCTAGTGCATGTAGTTACCTAGTAAGCATTCGGTAAAGTTAGCCATTATCATGATATTCTCCATCTTTGTTTTGTTTTAAAGATTTTATTTATTTATTTGTGAGAGAGAGAGAGAGAGAGAGAGCGAGCACAGGCAGGCAAAGGCAGAGGGAGGAGCAGGCTCTTCCGCTGAGCAAGGAGCCTGATGTGGGACTCGATCCCAGGATGCTGGAATCATGACCCCGGCCGAAGGCAGCTGCTCTACCAACTGAGCCACCCAGGCGTCCCATATATTCTCTATCTTTGAATAGTGAAAGACTTAAGAGTTAAGTTAGGTTAAACTAATCCCAAGGGGGAAAATATTTATATTCACCCAACGGACCATCACTTAGCATGGATTCTTATATGTAAATGCCAGAGAGTAATAATCTTGTGGGGCCCTGGGTCACTCAGCCTGTTGCATGTCCCCTCTTGATTTCAGCTCAGGTCTTGATCTCAGGAACCTGAGGCCCAGCATAGAGCCTACTTTAAAAAAAAAAAAAAAAAAAAGTGAATAGGCATGCCTGGATGTCTCATTCAGTTAAGCATCTGCCTTTGGCTCAGGTCATGATCACGGAGTCCTGGGATCAAGCCCTGCATCAGGCTCCCTGCTCTGCAGAGAATCTGCTTCACCCTCTCCCTCTGCCTGTCACTCACCCTGCTTGCTCTCTCTCCCTCTCTCTCTCTCTCAAATAAATAAATAAAATCTGAAAAAAATAATAAAATTGAAAAAATAGTTATCTTGGAACTTTATAATGTGGTTTCAAAACCTAATTCTGTGCTGTGGTTTATGTTCTTATAACACGGATCAAGTAAAGTTAAAATTTTAACTGCCTTGCAGTGGACTTCAAAGATTTTTGGCATTTTTCCCAAGGACAAGGGTTTTGTCCTGGTTCTTGTGGCCAAGAACTTCCCTTTTCCCACAGCCTCACATGTCCTGTGCTAAATGTCATCTCTCCCCCCAGAAGTAACCATACGTCAAGGACCAGATGATTCATAGTATTAAGTAGGGGCCTTCCAGAGAGGCAAAGAAGATGAGGTTTCGAAAGGTGAAGAATTCTCATTATTTTTGTTATTGCCAGTAACTACTGATACTGTAATTAACAATCAGGTAAAATCTCATCTGGATGTGAGAATTTTATTCTTAAAATTTCTGAGCATATCAAGGGTCTTGGACTTCGCTTTTGTGAATATTAGGGAACCTGGAGGGGCACCTGGGTGGCTCAGTGGTTAAGCATCTGCCTTGGGCTCGGGTCATGATCCTGGAGTCCTGGGATCGAGCTCCACATCGGGCTCCCTGCTCAGTGGGAAGCCTGCTTCTCCGTCTCCCACTCCCCCTTGCTTGTGTTCCCTCTCTCGATGTCTCTCTGTCAAATAAATAAATATATATATATATATTTTTTAAACTTGACAGAGAGAAACACAGTGAGAGAGAGAACACTAGCAGGGGGAGTGGGAGAGGGAGAAGCAGACTTCCCACTGAGCAAGGAGCCCAATGTGGGGCTCGATCCCAGGACTCCAGGATCATGACCTGAGCCCAAGGCAGATGCTTAACCACTGAGCCACCCAGGCTCCCCATAAATAAAATCTTAAAAAAAAAAAAAAAAAAAAAAAGGAACCTGGAGGTTTTCTCAAAGGAACCTGACCTTTAGTACTTATTAATGACTTGAAAAGTAAGACAGACCCTGCTTGGGAAAGGAGCAGAACTATTTCACAGAAGTAAAAGTTAAAACTCGGAAAAAAAAAAAAAAGTTAAGACTGGTAGGTCAGTATATTTGAGTCTCCTTCTCTGACCTGTATACCTTTATTATATTGGAAGACTTAGTAATTCTGTCTTCTAAATATTAACCCTCATTTTATTAAAAATGTTTTTCTTTTATTTTTTTGAGTAAGCTCTACTCTCTATGTGGGTTTGAACTCATAAATCAGAGGTCAAGAGTCACATGCTCTACCGACTGAGCCAGCCAGGTTCCTCATTTATGCCCAAGAACAGAACGGCTGGTCCACTGCAGTGTCAAGATTAGACGCCGTCGCCGGACTCTGATTATTTGTTCAGATACTAAAAACCTGTAGTGCAATTTCAGCCATGTCACACTTGTTCTACCATTTTCCCTTGATGTCTCACGTAATTGGGGGCATTTTCTTTTTCCAAATCAATCATTATCACATTTGCCCCCTATGCATACTTCTGTACCAGACCTCCTTGGTTGCTTTTCCCGGCCACTGGCATAGGTCACTGTTTTTGTTTGTTTGTTTTTTAAGATTTATTTGCATGGGGGGGTGGGTAATGAGCCCACATGACTGAGCAGGGGGAGGGGCAAAGGGAGAAAATCTCAAGCAGAATCTGCACTGAGTGAGAGGGCATCATGGAGGGTTCCATGTGGGGGTTGATCCTACGACCCGAAGATCATGACTCTGATCATGAGCTGAGTGGAAACTGACAGCTGGATGCTTAACGACCTGCGCCACCCAGGAGCCCCTGGAATAGTCACTGTTTTTTATTCCTCTTCCTCTGGAGTAAGGGTAGATGTTCTTCAGACTGGTATTTAATCTGCACTCTTCAGTGCTGGAGGGCCTGTACCTATTGGAATGGATACTTTCATATCTGAATTTGGAAAGATCTCTTGAGTACCTAACTGAGATGGTATGGGATAGGCAGCAGGATAGGGGTGGTAGTCTGAGAGGCTCTAGAGCCCATGGGAAGAGTTTTTATTAAAGATTGGTTATCTTTTAGATCCAGATTATAAAATAGACCAAAACAGTAGATTAGAAGTGACTTTTTTTTAGTTTCTGCTTCTAAGAAAAGGATTCCATTTTTCTCTAAGAAAGTTTCTGTTTTACGTATTCGTTTCCAATGAAATACCAAACCCATCCAAAACACGCAGGCATAGTTCTTTTTTTTTTTTAATTTTAATTTTAATTTTTATTTTTATTTTTTTTTAAAGATTTTATTTATTTATTTGACAGAGAACACAAGTAGGCAGTGAGGCAGGCAGAGAGAGAGGAGGAAGCAGGCTCCCTGCTGAGCAGAGAGCCCGACGCGGGACTCGATCCCAGGACCTGAGATCATGACCCGAGCCGAAGGCAGCGGCTTAACCCACTGAGCCACCCAGGCGCCCAATAGTTCTTGTCTTTTTATCCATCATGGGTGGCCCAGATCTGACTAGGCTTAAGGAATTATGATGAAACCAGAATTTATTCTCAGATTTTATTTTATTTATTTATTTATTTAAAAGATTTTATTTATTTATTTGACAGAGAGAAATCACAAGTAGATGGAGAGGCAGGCAGAGAGAGAGCGAAGTAGGCTCCCTGCTGAGCAGAGAGCCCGATGCGGGACTCGATCCCAGGACCCTGAAATCATGACCTGAGCCGAAGGCAGCGGCTTAACCCACTGAGCCACCCAGGCACCCTATTTTTTTTTTTATTTATTTGACAGAGAGAGTGAGATCACAAGTAGGCAGAGAGGCAGAGAGAGAGGGGGAAGCAGGCTCTCCACCAAACAGAGAGCCTGTTGTAGGGCTCGATCCCAGGACCCCGAGATCATGACCTGAGCTGAAGGCAGAGGCTTTAACCCACTGAGCCACCCAGGTGCCCTGCTAGGCAGATTTTAGAGAGAGCCATCTCTCTAAAGTACTGAGTACATCTCTTTAGTACTGAAGTTTCTGTGAATTGCTTGTTTATTCCTTGAACAACTGGGTAATCTTTACCTTTGCTTTTATATATGCCATTATTAGATGATATGTATCATTATTAAAATAATCCTTTAAAAATAGTCTTCTAGACTCTTTGCAATGACCATATATTTCTTTTATAATTAAAATCAATTACATCTTGTAAAAAGTGTTGCATGCTCTATACAAATTGGGATTATATTATTTCATTGCTGAGATCCCAGTATTTAAAATTTTTTTTTCCGAGTTTCTGTTTCTCAGGTGAGTGAGGTGATTATTATGTATCAGTCTCCTCCTTTTCATGTTAATGTTAACGGAGAGGAAGATTATAAACAAAATACAGTATGTTCATTCAGCAGTCATTTATTGTCCACTATGTACCAAGTTCTTAAACGTGGACAAGGAGCTCTCTGTCTTGTGAGGAATTGCCCTCTAGTTCTCTCTAAGCAGTTCTTGAATTGTGGGGTACCCACCAAGGAAGAGGACCTATACCTTATATGTAGAAATACTTATACTCAATCTTCTCTGCATCCTTGTAGATTGTGAGGGTTCAAAATACATTTACTAAAGAATAACTGAAACTATATTGAAATTATTTATTCCTCACACAACCCAGGAAGCTGGTATTGTTTCGCTCAGGATGATTGCCTTTGTGATAATACGGATGATGTTCAGAAGCTTTCAGTAATTTACAAGGAGGCAGCACTGGGACTCAAGCTCTGCTTAAATGCAACACTCTTTCTAGTAAACATCATTTGTTTTACCTGCATGTTTCTATGTATGACCTACCTATATACATATACACCAAAACTAGCTCTCTTGGCCTTTGGGGATTGAACATCCCTAGTTTCTGCCATTTGCAAGTTTTCCTACAGAGATGGGGCTACATTGTTGCTAGCTGCTTATTGTACACTTACTTCCTTTTAAGATTTTATTTATTAGAGAGAGCACAAGTAGGCAGAGAGGCAGGCAGAGAGGGAGAAGCAGGCTCCCCGCTGAGCAGAGACCTTGATCTGGGGCTCAATTCTAGGTCCCTGAGATCATGACCTGAGCCAAAGGCAGACGCCCAACTGACAGAACCACCCAGGCACTCCTAATTATACATTTATTTATGAACAGAATTATATGCCTTAATGGGGTTAGTGAGCTTGGGGGTTCACGTAGGCTTCTGGCTGTACCTCTCAGAATGTCATAGGTCTCTTCTTTGTCTTTATAATGCCAGTTTTTAGTTTTCTATATGTAGAGTTTAATCTTTTGTATATGATCATCCGCATAATGGGGAAGCATATATAGTATACTTGCTTACTAATAACTAGGATGAAACTACAGCTTTTTAAATTGTTTTCCCCAGGATACCTTCACATTGCCTGTTTTTTTGGCTGTACTTAAGTTCCTACTGGAGTTTATTTCTCAATTCTTGCCAAGTGTAAAAGTAGAGGAAAATTTTTCTAAAAAGAAAAAAGAGATTTTTTTCTCCTTGTTTTTACTTTTTCTAAAAATATTTTATTTATTTGAGAGAGAGAGCAAGAGAGAGAGAACACAAGTAGGGTGAGGGGCAGAGGGAGAAGCTGACTTTTCTGCTGAGCAGGAAGCCCATTGCAGGGCTGAATCCCAGAACTCCAGGATTGTAACATGGGCCAAAGGTAGATGCTTAACTGACTGAGCCAGCCAGGTGCCCCTTATTTTTACTTTCTGTATGCACAGATTTTCTCTTTCTTGGATTCATAAAGGGAAAAAAAAAAAGAGTTGCTGAGAGGAAGTCCTGAAACCTTGAACATAATACATGAGCACAAGAAAAAGGTGTTTGTTTTTATGTTTTTTTGTTTTTTTTTTTAAATTGTTTGTTTCACTGAGAGTTTAGGTCTTCCATGCCAGGAAAACCCCCAAAGTGAAGAGAAAATGATATTTCTAATGAGGTTAGGGACTTCAAATTGATATAGCTAGCAAGATTAAAATATACAGGATTTCCACTATACTTTTGTTTTAAAAAACGTAACCACCCATCCCTTTTTCCTTTGGCTACCTAAAGCACCATTTTTCTTTAAAAAAAAAAAAAAGTTTTTTTTTTAAATAAAAATTTTAAATTATTTATTTATTTGTTTGTATGATTTTATTTATTTATTTGACAGGGGGAGAGAGCAGGGGGAGCAGCAGGCAGAGGGAGAAGCAGGCTCCCTATTGAGCAGGGAGCCCAATGAGGGGCTCAATCCCAGGACTGTAAGCCAAAGGCAGCCGCTTAACTGACTGAGCCATCCAGGTGCCACCAAAGCATTATTTTCTTTCTTGACTGATATCAAACTAAGGAAATACTAGGTTTGGAGATGATTTTTGAGAAAGAAGCAACTGGAAATTTGTGTTTTGAATAAAAATGCTTGGAACTCTATTTAGAACCTCTTATTGTTGTAGTTCCATCCTTATGGTGCTTTAGATACTGGTAAAAGTCCACATCAAAACTTGAGATAGTAACAGTGGCTGAGCATTACCTACTAGGATGGCTATAATTTGTTTTATTTTATTTTAGTATTATTTTTTAAGATTTTATTTATTTATTTGACAGACAGATCACAAGTAGGCAGAGAGGCCGGCAGGGAGAGAGAGGGGGAAGCAGGCTCCCTGCTGAGCAGAGAACCTGATGTGGGGCTCCATCCCAGGACCCTGGGATCATGACCTGAGCCGAAAGCAGAGGCTTTAACCCACTGAGCTACCCAGGTGCCCCTCTTTTTTTTTTTTTTTTTTTTTAAAGATTTTATTTATTTATTTATTTATTTGACAGAGAGAGAGACACAGCGAGAGAATGAACAGAAGCAGGGGAAGTGGGAGAGGGAGAAACAGGCTTCCCACCAAGCAGGGAGCCCGACTGAGCCAAAGGCAGACGCTTAACAACTGAGCCACCCAGGCACCCCCATAATTTGTTTTAAAAGAGAAAGAAAACAACAAGTACTGGCACTGTTGGGAATATAGAATGGTGCAGCCACTATGGAAAACAGTTTGGTGACTCTTAGAAGATTAAGCATGCAAGTACCATATGACCCAGCAATTTTACTGCTAGCCGTATGTCCATGTCATAGCAACATTATTCACAGTAATCCAAAGGTAGAAGCAACTTGAGTGTCCATCGACAGATGGATAAACAAAATGGGGTATGTACATACAGTGGACTATTAGCCTCAAAGAGGAATGCAAAGAGGAATACATATATTCTATAATGTAGATGAACCTTAAAAACACTATGCTTATTGGGGCACCTGGCTAGCTGAGCTGATGGAGCATGTGACTCTTATCTTAGGGTTATAAGTTTAAGCCCCACATTGAATGTAGAGAATACTTAAGAATAAAATCTTAGGGATGCATGGGTTGCTCAGACAGTTAAGCATCTGCCTTCAGCTCAGGTCTTGATCTCAGGGTCCTGGGATTGAGTCCTATATGGGCTCCTTGCTTAGCAGGGTACTTGCTTCTCCCTCTGCCTGTCACTCCCCCTGCTTGTGCTTTCTTTCTTTCTCTCTCTCTGACAAAATATATTTCTTTAAAATTTTATTTATTTGGGGCACCTGGGTGGCTCAGTTGGTTGGCGGCTGCCTTGGGCTCAGATCGTGATCCTGGAGTCTCAAGATTTTGTCCCACATTGGGCTCCCTGCTCAGCGGGGCGTCTGTTTCTCCCTCTGACCTATCACCTCTCATGCTCGCTCTCATTCTCTCTCTCTTAAATAAATAAATAATCTTAAAAAAGAAAAAATATTTTATTTTCTTATTTGTCAGAGAGAGTAGGAACAGGGCAAGTCTCCAGACCAGCCCCTGGGAGCTTGTTAAAAATGGAGATATTTGTTTCACCTCATACCTACTAAATCAGTAAGGTATAACAATCCGCATTTCAATGGTTTTCACTCAAGTTTGAGAACTAGTGATCTAGAGAATAAGTAGAGTGCTCTTTCATTGGTGGGTGAATCATTTAAAAATGTGTTTAGATACCTAGGCTCACTTCAGGAAGGGAAGACCTAGATTTACAAATTGAGTCTAGAACTGTAGGTATAGAACTAGTTTGAACTGGATGAGAGCTCCAAGAGGTATCTGATTTTGGACTAGAACTATACTGGTCCCTGGTAAAGGAACAGTAAGAGGAAGCTCTCAAAAGATAAGCATTTACCATGGTTTCTCTCATCCAAAGAAAGAGTAGAGCATCTATCTACTTGAAAAACAGAAATGGAACCACACTGTGTACTTGTTTAATACAGCAGGGCATTGAGACACCTGATGTCCATTGCAGATGGCATTCCCTAGAGAGATGCTTGGCTTCCAAGGGAGTACTGAATGAAAGGAGACACAGGCTGTTCTGATTCAGCCAGGAATACCTGCCAACTTTGACAAGGCTATTGCATAGGGAAGCTCGTGTTACTGCAATGTCAGTTGCCCCGATAATCTGGACCTAGGAGTTGCCAGATTTTATTTTTCAGGTCCTGCCAGGGAGCTGAGCCTAGTCTAATTGGATTTGAAAATGGGGTGCTGTAGTGAGGACAGCCAGATTGCAGTTAGTTTTTCCAGGCCTCCTTCTTTGTATGTTTGTAAATGGCCCCTTAGGTATAGTAAACTGTTCTACTCTTACTGTTTTATGAGCCTGCGTAGGTTTGCCCCGAGTTGATCTGACAGCTTCCTTAGTTTGGGAGGTATGGATCCAGTAAGTTTGAAATGGCTGAGGTCTGAGATGGCTGATGTTGCCTAATGCAGTCTCTGGCCAGCTGTATCCCTTTCAGGGGTGATGGAGCTGTAGGTTATGGAGACATGTAGGAAGAGTCCCAGTTTCTTGATTATGTGATGAAGACGCAGGATTCAGTTACCTAAGGCACAAGTTGTGGGCCTTATCTCAGGAAAAAAGCAAGGGACTAGTTAAATTTGGTGTAGATAAGCAGTAGCAGCTCTAATCTACAGGTCAGGTCCAGATTAGCAACAGGTCTGACATGCCAGGCTCTAGAGTTTTAAGGTAGAAGTCATTGGGTCACTCCTGTCATTTCCATGCGATATTGGCAAAGTTGAATTTGAGGTGCATGTGGGGAGAAGTTAGAGGGGGTGGGGGAGAGAAAGATGGAGAAAAGGAGATGAAGATGAAGGAAGAAATGTTTTAGTTATTGAGAAACAGAAGCCCTTGAAGGGTTACTTCACTTGTGTGAAGTGGAGGAAATAGAGAACAGGGAAGGAAGGAACTAGTTACTCTGTTTTCTTTTTCTTTCTTTCTTTCTTTTTTTTTTTTTTCCTAGTTACTATGTTTTCAAAGCTTCTCAACATTCTGATCTTTTCCTGAATTGATTATAATTTACCAGTGACCTTAAAATTTAGTACTTTAGGATTGAAGACGGTCTTACAAATAAAGTCTGGTAGGCCTCCTTGTTTTGGGCTTACTTGTTTTGGACACTGTGCTTCTGTAATGTGTTCCAAATTTGCAATAATTTTTGGCAGTCTTAAGCAGACTGTTGACTCATAGGTTCAAGTCAACTGAGATCCCTAACTCTTTTCTTAATGTGTTACTGTTAAGTTTCTTCTGGTGCTTCTAAAATTGATTTTCTTGCACTTATTTTATAATTTTAATTAATTTTGTTAGATTATAATGTTCACTGAACATTTTGTGAACATTTTTGTTAAGCCTAATATGCCAGAACTTTACAAATATTACCTTTTCTCCCATCTTACAACAATTATGAGGTATAATTCCACTTTTATAAAATAGAAATTAAGGCTCAAAGAAGTTAAATAATTTGCTTACATTCAAAACAATGAAGTGAGGAGGGGTGGGTAGGGAGAGAAGGTGGTTGGGTTATAGACATTGGGGAAGGTATATGCTATGGTGAGTGCTGTGAAGTGTGTAAACCTGGTGATTCACAGACCTGTACTCCTAGGGCTAATAATACATTATAGGTTAATGAAAAATTAAAAACAAACAAAAAAAATGAAGTGATAGAATCTGGTATTCAGATCCATCTGACTGACTCCAAAGCCTCTTGCTTTTGAATATCATCCTTTGCCTTTGTTAGATCCTGTTTTGATCTTTTAGATCTGTGATCTGTTTTAAATATACTTGTTCTCAAGGCTAAAGGCCCTCTCATATGGTCAGCTTGACCCAGTGCTGTTAAGTCAGTCAGTCATTTATAGCAGTGGGACCAGGCCCGAGATGGATGCAGGGCAAATCAAGGGAAAGAGCATGGCCTTTAGAGTCAGATTTGGTTTTGGAATCTTGGTTGTTATTATCAACCTGTGCTATGACATGGCAAGGTCCTTGACTTGTCTGGGCCTCTGTTTCCTTATATGTAAACACCTTAATATCCACAAATGGGCCTGTTGGAAAGGGTAAATCAAACAGGGATGCAAGGTACTTTAGGTTATGTCCCATCCTAGCATACTGTAGGCTTTGAGTAAGCATTAGTCTACTTGTCTCCCTCCTTTCAGGGAATTCCTTTATTTTTATTTATTTATTTATTTATTTTTCAGATTTTATTCATTTATTTGACAAAGAGACACAGCAAGAGAGGGAACACAAGCAGGAGAGGGAGAATCAGGCTTCCTGCTGAGCAGGGAGCCTGACGAGGGGCTCAATTCCAGGACCCTGGGAACATGACCCAAGCCATAGGCAGATACTTCACTGACTGAGCCACCCAGGTGCTGCCAGGGAATTCCTTTAAAATCTTTTTATTTGAGGGGGTGCCTGGGTGGCTCAGGTGGTTAAGTGTCCAACTCTTGATTTTGGCTCAAGTCATGTCTTCAGGGACTTTGGCTCACTGAGCCACGTTGAATTGAGCCACACCCAGCGAGGGGCCTGCTTAAGATTTTCTCTCTCTCCTTTTGCCATGTCCCCACCTCCATATCCCTCCCCCTGTGTGCACTGTCTCTCTCTTTCCAAATAAATAAAATAAATAAATATTTTAAAAATTGCCTAGGTATCTTGTTAAAATGCAGATTCTGATTCAGTATGTTTGTGGTGAAGCCTGAGAATCTGTATGTGTGACAAGCTCACAGGTGAGGCGAGTGCTGCAGACTTAACTTTGAGTAGCACTGTTAATGTATTCCAGTTCTTTGTTTTTCAGTCTACTTGAATTCTTTTTTGAAAGACTTGTTTTTAGAAAATCACTTCTTGTAATTGCTAGCCCCCTTTCTAAAAGCTCAAAGTTCACCTTTTTGAAAACAAAACCCAAAAAAACCATTGGCCAGGGCTAGGTGTGTCTGCATGTATGTGGAAGAAAGATAAGTTGTGCAGTTTGCCAGATTGATGCCAGTTCTGTTAGAACTTTTGTAACCCTCAGTAGACATCCCCTCTTTGAAATTAGGACTGTGTTTGTTCATACTCAAGTTTTAATACCTTGTTCATCCTTAAAGTTCTGCAGCAGATGTTCATCAGGCTCCCCTGGCGTTTTCAGGATTGTTAGATTTTGCAGGTCTGGAGGCTTAAACTGATTTGGAATAATTGGGGGCTCTGTTCTTTTGAGCTTTCCAGAAGGCTTATTCTTCCCCTCTTCAAGTTGAAGATTATACTTGTTGATAGAGAAATGGAAGAAGAGTTGATCTAGACAGTTCTAACAGAGCCCTTTTTTGTTAGCCTTACATTTATTAACTAGCCTTCCTTCATTCTGGGCAGTGACTTTCCTGACACTTTTCCTTTAGATCAGAAACACCATTCTGTTATGTTTTTGACTGTGCGGTCTTCCTTTGTCCATGTATATGTTAGTGGATGTTCTGTTAACATCTGTACTCAACAGAGTATGCTGTGCAACCAGTCTCTTCCGATTGCTCTCTTTTTAAATTCATATTGGTATAACTTGTAATTAATTGAATAATTGTCAGAATCTCACTTTTGAAGTTTTCTTTAAAAAATACTAGCATTGATATTCTCTTTAGAATTTTAGATTTTGAGGGGCGCCTGGGTGGCTCAGCCCTTAAGTGTCTGCCTTCTGCTCAGGTTATGATCCCGGAGACCCTGGATCGGGACTGCATCAGGCTCCCTGCTGGGCAGGAAGCCTGTTTCTCCTTCTCACAGTCCCCCTGCTTGTGTTCCCTCTCTCACTGTGTCTCTCTCAAATAAATAAATAAAATCTTCTAAAAAAAGAATTTTTTTTTTAAAGATTTTATTTATTTATTTGAGAGAGAGACAGTGAGAGAGAACATGAGTGAGGAGAAGGTCAGAGGGAGAAGCAGACTCCCCATGGAGCTGGGAACCCGATGCGGGACTCGATCCCGGGACTCCAGGATCATGACCTGAGCCGAAGGCAGTCGTCCAACCAACTGAGCCACCCAGGCGCCCCTAAAAAAAGAATTTTAGATTTTGAAATTTTAATTTCATGAAATCTTTGATTTTAAATCAATATGACACAATGGAAAAAATGTGGGCTGGGCTCTCCAGAGTCAGAAAACCTGGGTTCTGAGTCAAGCTACATGGCTTTAATCATTTTGGGACCCTGGGCAAGTTAACAGTTGGAAATCTTAATTTTCTAATCTTGCTAAGAGAATAATAAGAGTATCAACCTTCTAGGGCCATTGAGAGGACTGGACAATCCTTGTAAAACTCAGTGTCTGATTGGTGGTTAGAATTCAGTGCCCCTTAAGTTTTAGCTAATTTTTTTAAAGGTCTAGTGTAATTTAAGTCACTGTGGTAAGGTTTACATAATGCCTTCAACAGCCAATTATTTGTTTATGTGAGGTAGGCAGGTATTGTCCTTTTTGGATGAGGAAACTATGGCACTAAGAGTGTGGATTGGTCCCAGGGTGCATGGCTGTGGCAGAACTGGGTCTTTAATCCAGGATTACTGGTGCCACATCTAGGACTTGCTCTATTAACTACTGCTTCCTCTGACTACCCTTAATTGTCACTTAGGCTGTTACACTTTCAGAGATTACATGGTTACTTTCTCTTTTTCAACTAGTCTCCTTGGCTTGGATTAATAAATCCAGTTTAGTATTTCATCCTTTTAGGATAAAACTGTCAGCAAGAATTTATCAGACTTCTTACCCCCTCTCCCCTTTTATTTATTTATTTTTTTTAATTTTTATTTTTTTAAAAGACTTTATTTATTTATTTGACAGACAGAGATCACAAGTAGGCAGAGAATGAGGCAGAGAGAGAGAGAGGGAGGACGAAGCAGGCTCCCCGCTGAGTAGAGAGCCGAAGGCGGGCCTTGATCCCAGGACCCTGAGATCATGACCTGAACTGAAGGCAGAGGCTTTAACCCACTGAACCACCCAGGGGCCCCCTTCTCCCCTTTTAAAATCAACATGCTATTCAGCAAATGATGAGGTACTTGAAGTTCCCTATCTCTAATATCCTTATTATCATGCCAGTTTTTCAATCTGAGTCAAAAGAAAGGAAGGAAGAAAAAGAAGGAAAGAGAGGATGAATGAATCCCAATGCAGGGCACCTGGGTGGCTCATTCGGTTAGGTGCCTGCGTTTCACTCAGGTCATGATCTCAGGGTCCCCGGATCAGGCCTTGCATTGGGCTCCCAGCCCAGTGGGGAGCCTGCTTCTCTCCCTCTGCCTGCTGCTCCCCTGCTTGTGCTCTCTCTGTCAAATAAATAAATACAAACTTTAAAAAAAAAAACCTGTATTCTAAGTCATCTAACAGACTGAAGGGTACTCTAACCGTTAGATCCAATACTTTTGTATCCTCGTTCAGAAATTCTCCAGTGTGACCTGTGGATTTCTACTGGAATATCACTTTGAGACATAGTGCCATCTTCCTTCTTTTCTTAAGATTTGAATGAGATTTGCCCATTTATTGGCATACTGCTTTCACAAATCCATTAACTCAAGATTTTCACCGATAGGGATCATTTTATAAAATTTGTAAACTTTATTTTGGAAATCTCTGTTATAGATATCTTTCAATGTTGGCAACTTAATTCTTGGATATTTTCTTTTGTGACTTCAGAGTCACCTCTATTGCTTTTTTCCTCTTATCATTCCTGATTTTTTGGTCCCATTTTATCCTGGGATGTTTCTCTGTTCCTTTATTTTCAGTTTGAGCTCTCATAATCAGCTTGGTAAGTGTTCAGGGAAGCATATTCTTTCTACTCCCTGTGAACAGCACTTTGTATAATCTTTTATATGTTTACTCCTCCGAATGGTGCCAAGCACTGTGCTTGGTATTGAGTGTGCAGTTGTGAGCTTGGAAGACGTGGTCCCTGCACTTCCCTAAGCTTATAGTGTAATGGGAGCAGATAAGATAACAGCATAAGCTTTTACTCGGTGTGCCTGGCTGGAAGGCAGGAAAAACTTCCAGGATAAAGAAGCAGGATTTAGGGACTCTCAGTCATGTAAGCATCTGCCTTTAGCTCAGGTCATGATCTCAGGTTCCTGGGATCAGGTCCCATATTGGGCTTCTTGCTCAGCAGGGAGCCTGCTTCTCCCTCTGCCTGCTGTTCCCTCTGCTTGTGCTCACTCTTGCATGCGCTTTCTGACAAATAAATAAATAATAAATTTTAAAAAATTGGATTTAGAACTGACACCTCCTAAAGAGTGATAAGGAGTAAACCAGTTTTGGGTGAAAGGGAGGAAGAATGTTCTAGTATGATCTGGAAAGTCAACTCCTATTTATTTATTTATAGATTTTTATTTTATTTTATTTTATTTTAAAGTTTTATTTATTTATTTGACAGAGATCATAAGTAGGCAGAGAGGCAGGCATAGAGAGAGAGGGAAGCAGGCTCCCCGCGGAGCAGAGAGCCCGATGCGGGTCTCGATCCCAGGACCCTGAGATCACGACCCCAGCCCAAGGCAGAGGCCCAACCCACTGAGCCACCCAGGCGCCCCTATTTATAGATTAAAAAAAAAATTATTTACTTGAGAGAGAGCACAAGCAGGGTGATGAGCAGAGGGAGAAGCAGACTCCCTGCCAAGCAGGGAGCCTGACATAGGGCTCTATCCCAGGACCCCGAGATCATGAGATCATGACACAAGTGGAAGGCTGAAACTCAACAGACTGAGCCACCCCAGATGCCCCTCAACTCCAATCTATTGACAGACATTAACATTTCTCCTTTCTTTTTTAAGGTCTCAACTATCAATTGGAAAAGGAGATAAACATTGTTACCAAAGGCCTCCCTGACCCAGCAGGTCCTCCATGTCCTTTAGAATTTTTTTCTCATAGAATGGCTTTTCAGGTTTCTTCTGGTTGTTTATTTTTTATTTTTAAGATTTTATTTATTTATTTGAGAGAGAGACAATGAGAGAGAGCATGAGTGAGGAGAAGGTCAGAGAGAGAAGCAGACGTCCCGTGGAGCTGGGAGCCCGATGCGGGACTCCATCCCGATACAGGACTCGATCCCGAGACTCCAGGATCATGACCTTAGCCAAAGGCAGTCGTCCAACCAACTGAGCCACCCAGGCGTCCCTGGTTGTTTATTTTTTAAAGATTTTATTTGAGAGAGAGCGCTCACGTGCACAGGGGCACAGGAGAGAAGGAGGCGGGAGGGAGCAGCAAGCCTAAGATCATGACCTGAGTTGAAGGCAGATGCTTAACGGACTGAGCCATGCAGGCACCTGTCTTCTGGTTGTTAAGTTCGTTCCTTCATTAACCGGAATGGGTAGCAGCTGGCAAGCTGCCTTCAGGTTTTTCTTTATGGAGAATGATCAACTATTTGTCCCCTCCCCCCGCTATTCCCCTTGACTCCATCTGGAAACCTGGATGATTGTGCTTTTGCGGATGGTGAGGAGCTTTCTGTTTATTCTCCAGATTTCTGTTTTCTTCTTTTTCTCCTCTGTGTTATAGTCTTCTACCCCTCAACTTCTTCATGTGAATTTTCTCTTAAGACAATTTAGAAATGTTTACTTCCTTGCTTTCTTGTTGAATCATTTCCTCCATTGTCTCTGAGAGTTCTTTGTCCTCTTTGATAACTTTTATCTGGAGAGTCAGGTTTTTAAGCCTGAGAGGAGAGATGCCAGCTTGTGTTTACTAAACATGCCTCTAGCAAGAAAGCGTGGCACAGTTCCTGCAGTACTTTGGAGCATCCTGGTGTTTAGGGCTAGGAGTTCCTAAAAGCAGCTCTAATCGTTTATCCCTTTGTAGAGCTCCCTATCTCATTCTTTTTTGCCCTGATGTGAAGACTATCAACAAACTTACCATTGGGTGGCATAGTTTAAAATACTTCTTAAAGCATTATGTTCAAATATCCCTATTATATATATTTTAGTTGAAAGCTATATAAAATTAATACATTTTAGGTTTTTTTTTTTTAGTAAATGAAACCACATGATTTAAACTTAAAAAGGTGCAGAAGAGAAAATGGTAAATATTCCCTTCTCTTGCCGTGTGTTTCAGCCACCTAGTTCTTCTTTGAGATGTAGGCTGCTCCAAGAGAGGCCACTTTGGCAAGAGCGTTATTTTGGGTTAAAATAATCAAAACCCAGTGGATGCTCTCCATTGAGGAAAAGCTCTCTTCTCGGTCCTCTGTTGCCTAAATTTACATTGGAAAGAATAGCCTAAATGAGGAAGAAGAGAGCTATTAACACAGGCTCCCCTTTACCTAAGAAACTTATCTGCATAGTAGGGCAACCTTTGTTTTTCACAGTGTCTCTTTTCACCTTCCTGCTAATGGCTTTCTTCCCCTTTGTATCCTCAGACCTACCCCTCTCCTTAGCCCCTGTAAACTTCTTGTTGTCTCATTGCCTTTGGAATTTCTTGTCTCTGTGGATTCCCCATACATACTTCATTAAATTTGATTTTCTCCTATTAATCTGTCTAATGTCAATTTGATTCTCAGTCCATCTAGAAGGACCTTGAAGGGCAGAGTAAGGTATTCTTCCCCCACAGAGATGACCAGTGGTACCAGTTTCTTACATATCTATCCTTCCAGAGTAATTTTGTGGCTAGGCAAACATATGACATATATATTATCTGATTAGATGAATGATATTGATGAAGTCCCAGAACCTAAGTCAGGTTTGGTGGGGTGAGGAGGTTCGGAGCCGATGACTAAAGATGTGTCTTGTATTTCTCTACTGTGGTAAGGATTTGAAAAGACTTCGATTCAAACCTAAACACCTTAGCTCTGTCATTTATTAATTGAGTGACTTTGGACAGCTTGCTTAAGCTCTGTATGCTTTCTTCATGTGGTTAATAATACTTAGTTTGCCAAGGTTGTTCAGTGTGGTGTGGTACATTTCCTTCTTTGGTGCATGTTAAATGTTTCACACCTGGGTGGTACCTTTGTTATTTCTTGCTGGACCATACTCTTTGGCCTATGTGAACTGAGAGAAGCAAGAAGTGAATGGATTTAAATTATTTTCTTTACTGTAATAAGTGATAAATGCTCTTTTGCATGTGGATGGGAATCATGAGCCAGCAGAGACAGAAATCGCATTTTGAAAGGAATAGAACATCTTTTACTTCTCAGTTGAAAACTGGCTATTTCTGATCTGGGGCCTTCACACTTCACTGTTGGAGTGCTGATAAACCCTAGCCCTTCACTCCACTTGTTAGGAAGTTTTTAACACTGGGGAGATTTTCACGTTTACTAGCTCAATTAATTCTGGCCCTTCTGTATTTCCTGAAGCTTTGAACTCTTGTGGGAAGCTTAAAACTTGGTCAGCCCTACTTTGAGTTTCCTGCTGTCCAGTTCCTGGTGTGATGTTAGTCCTTTAATAGCATTTAGCTTTTTTTCTTTTTGGTTCTTACACAGAGCTCGATGTAGTAGATGGAAGAGTTTGGAGTTTTAGTACCATTCCCATTTTATTTCAACAGGAGGTTGGTGTTGGGCCTTTCTTCATGGCCTTAGCATTTTTTTTTTTAAGATTGTATTTATTTATTTGACAGAGATCATGAGTAGGCAGAGAGGCAGGCAGAGAGAGGAGAAAGCAGGCTCCTGCCGAGCAGAGAGCCCGATGCAGGGCTCGATTCCAGGACCTGGGATCATGACCTGAGCTGAAGGCAGAGGCTTTAACCCACTGAGCCACCCAGGCGCCCGTGGCTTTAGCATTTTTTTTAAGTAAACTGTAATTTCATTTTATTTATTTATTTATTTGTTTGTTTTTAGGTAATCTCTGCACCCAGTGTGGAGCTCCAGCTCGACCCTAAGATCAAGAGTCACATGCTTGACCTACTGAGCCAGCCAGATGTCCCTGGCCTTAGTATTTTTGAATGGATTTGTGGCTTTAAGTTTGACGTTCACTTGGTCTCTTCATGTGTAAAAGAAAGAGGTTTTATAGAGATTTTATATCTCTCGTAGTACAGGATACTATAGGGAAGCCTGGGTGGTTCAGAGGGTTAAACCTTTGGCTCAGGTCATGATCTCAGGGTCCTGGGATAGAGCCCCGCATTGGGCTCTCTGCTCAGCAGGGAGCCTGCTTCTCCCCCTCACTCAGTGTTGTCTGCACCCCCCCCCACCCTGCTGTGCTTGCTTGCTCGCTCAAATAAAATAAAATTAAAAAATACAGAACAACCCTGTGATCCAGTTATCACATTATTGGGTCCTTACCCAGAGCCTATAAAAACACTGATTCAAAGGAATAAATGGTACCCTTATGGTTATTGCATCATTGTATACAATAGTCAAGATATGGAATCAGTCCAAGTGTCCATCAGTTGATGAATGGATAAAGATGCGTGGAATATTATTCAGACATAAAAAAGAATGAAATCTTGGCATTTGCAGCAACACAAATGGATCTAGAGAGTTATAATGATGTATGTGAGTTATAATGCTGTATGTGAATTATAATGCTAAGTGAAATAAGCCAGTCAGAGAAAGACAAATACCATATAATTTCACTCATATTTAGAATTTAAGAAACAACCAAAGGCAAAAAAAAAAAAAAGAGACAAACCAAACCAAAACAAAAAACCCCCCAAAACCAGACTCAGAACTATAGAGAACAAATAGATGGTTACCAGGGGGGAGGTGGATGAGGGGGTGGGTGACCTAGGTGATGGGGATTAAGAGTACACTTATGAAGAGCGCTGAGTAACATGGAATTAAATCACTCTATAATACACCTGAAACTAATATAACAATGTTAATTGGAATAAAAAATTTTTAAAAAGGAAAATAAATGAAAAAGTCAGTTATTACCATTAAAATGAGAACAATTTATAGTTAGAAATGGCTGTACAGATTTGGTTATTTGGTTTTAATTTCCAGCTTTTTGTTGTTGTTGTTAGAAATTTGGAGGGCTATCCATGAAGGTTTTGATTTTTTTTTTTTCAGTTTTAGAAAGTCTCTAGTGGTAGTGGTAATTATAGTATAATTTAAGTATATTGATAGTAATTTAAGCAAATAGAACTGTTTTGGATTGAAGTTGAAATTCATGTGTATTTTTCCATTTTATTCCTTCTAGAAGAAAATTTAAAAATGTGGAAACAAAAGGTTTTGTTTCAGTGTTTTACAGATTAATGCCATATTGGAGTGTCTTAGTGTTTTTAACAACAACAACAAAAAAGCGTTTTAGCTGCATAGTGGTCTATTACATGGACTTTTCTTATTTATAGTTGGTCATTTAGGTTATTTCTAACATTTTATCATTAGAAACAATGCTACAGAGGTGCCTGGGTGACTCAGTAGATTGGGTGGCGAACTCTTGATTTCTGTTCAGGTCAGGCTCCCTGCTCATCAAGGAGTCTGCTTCAGGATTGTGTCTCTTTTCCTCTGTCCTTCCCCTCTGCTCATGTTCTCTCTTATAAATAAATCTTAAAGGAAGAAAAAAGCTACAGTGAATATCCACATATCCAGTATTCATGGCAACATTGTTTCTAAAGGCAAAATACTAGAAACATGAACCCATACCTGTGTATGTACGTTTGTCTGCCTTGTACCTCATGCTTATATTTCTGTTTACCAGATTCCTGGAGAGGATGGTGAGGGTCATAGGGTTTGCACTTTTATTTTATTTTTTTAAGATTTTTATTTATTTATTTGACAGACAGAGATCACAACTAGGCAGAGAGGCAGGGAGAGAGAAGGGGAAGCAGGCTCCTTGCCGAGCAGAGAACCCAGCACTATCCCAGGACCCCCGGATCATGACCTGAGCAGAAGGCAGAGGTTTAACCTACTGAGCCACCCAGGCCCCCTGTTTGCACTTTTAAAACTGCTTGGTCAGTGCCAAATTGTTACAAAGAAGTAGCATGAATTTTATATAGTTGCCACATTGTATTTATCTATTTCCCATATTATTGCCTATACTGTGGTTTCAGTCCTTTTTTTTTTTTGTTAATTGGTAGACAAATGGCATCTTTTTAAAGTATGTCTTTTTAAATCTATACATTTTATTTAGCTTTTGACTTGATTATGCATGGACATGGCTTAAAATTGAAAAGACATGAATGTTTCTATTTTTCTAGCCTGTTTCCCAGCTTCAATTCAGTTCCTCTCCCCAGAGGTGATCAATATTATTAGGTTTTTGTGTATCCTTCTTTAGGTATTAATGCATCTAAATGAACAAATTCATATAATGTGCTTTTTAAAAATATACTTTTAGGGGCACCTGGGTGGCTCAGTGAGTTAAGCTGCTGCCTTCGGCTCAGGTCATGATCTCAGGATCCTGGGATCGAGCCCCGCATCAGGCTCTCTGCTCAGCGGGGAACCTGCTTCCTCCTCTCTCTCTGCCTGCCTCTCTGCCTGCTTGTGATCTCTCTCTGTCAAATAAATAAATAAAATCTTAAAAATATATACATTTAATTAATCGGCATATTATTTTATCATACATATTCAAAGGATGGATTTCAAAAATCCTGTGTGTGTGTGTGTGTGTGTGTATATATATATATATGCTTATTTCTGAATTTTATTCTGTTCTTTAAAATTCCTTTATTTATGCACCAGATTTCTTTTGTCTTAGTTGCAGTATATGACCTTCTGTACAATGTTGCATAGTAGGGGTAGGTACACAGCTTCCTGGTCTTTCAATCTTTAACAGAAAAAAAAAATACTTCTAATGTTTTATTATTTAATGTGATGATTGCTTAAGTTTCCATTAGATAACCCTTACCAAATTAAGGTAATTCCCTCTATTCCTAGTTTGTTACATTAAAAAGTAAAATCATAAATAGGTGTTGAATTTTATCCCATCATTTTCATCATCTGTTGAGAAGATTATATACTGTTTCTCCTTTAGTATCTGTTAATATGAAAATTGCTTTGATAGATCTCTTGATGTTAAATTGCTTTTTCATTCCTGGGATATGCCTTCTTTGGTTATGATATGTAGTTACTCTATTATACTGCACTTTATGTAACATGAGAGCTATTTGTCCCATGAAGGTTTAAGATAACTTTATTTATTTATTTGTTTATTTATTTTTAAAGATTTTATTTATTTATTTGACAGAGATCACAAGTAGGCAGAGAGGCAGGCCAGAGAGATAGAGAGAGAGACAGAGGAGAAAGCAGGCTCCCCACTGAGCAGAGAGCCCGACTTGGGGCTTAATCCCTAGACCCTGAGATCATGACCTGAGCCAAAGGCAGAGGCTTTAACCCACTGAGCCATCCAGGCTCCCCAAGAGAACATTATTTAAAACTAATCTGAGTCTTTTGGTATTTTTAAAAAAATAGTGGATATTTGATAACTCTTGTTTTTTATTTTATTTTTAATTATTTAAAAGATTTTATTGATTTGACAGAGAGAGAGAGAGAGAGAGAGACAGTGAGAGAGGGAACACAAGCAGGGGGAGTGGGAGAGGGAGAAGCAGGCTTTGGACCAAGCAGGAAGCCTGAAGTGGGGCTCATCGAAGGACCGTGGGATCATGACCTGAACTGAAGGCAGATGCTTAAGGACTGAGCCACCCAGGAACCCCTCTTACCCCTCTTGTTTTTTTTTTTTTTTTTTTTGAAGATTTTATTTATTATTTATTTGACAGACAGAGATCACAAGTAGGCAGAGAGGCAGGCAGAGAGAGAGGAGGAAGCAGGCTCCCTGCTGAGCAGAGAGCCCAACTCGGGGCTCCATCCCAAGACCCTGGGATCATGACCAGAGATGAAAGCAGAGGCCTTAACCCACTGAGCCACCCAGGTGCCCCACCCCTCTTGTTTTTTAATTTGCATTTCTTTGGGCACAAAGAAATTTACATTTCTTTGATCCCCTCTGGGTCCTGGGATGAGTCCCACATAGTGCTTCTTATTCAGTGGGGAGCCTGCTTCTCCCTCTCCACCCAGCTTATGCTCTCTCCTTATCTCACTATCAAATTAATAAAAATAAAATCTTTTAAAAAATAATAATTTACATTTCTTTGATACTCAGTGGTCATTGGTATTTTAAAAAATTTTTTTTAAAGATTTTATTTATTTATTTGACAGAGAGAGATTACAAGTAGACAGTGAGGCAGGCAGAGAGAGAGAGAGAGGGAAGCAGGCTCCCTGCTGAGCAGAGAGCCCGATGTGGGACTCGATCCCAGGACCCTGAGATCATGACCTGAGCCGAAGGCAGCGGCTTAACCCACTGAGCCACCCGGGCTCCCGGTATTTTTTAATTTTTAAAAATTTTTATTTAAATACAGTTAACGGGTGCCTGGGTGGCTCAGTGGGTTAAGCCTCTGCCTTCGGCTCAGGTCATGGTCTCAAGGTCCTAGGAGCCCAGCATCTGGCTCTCTGGTCAGCAGGGAGCCTGCTTCCCCCCCCACCCCTCCCTCTGCCTGCCTCTCGGCCTGCTTGTGACCTTTAAAGTCTTAAAAAAAAAAAAGTTTAAAATCAGTTAACATATAATGTATTACTGGTTTCAGAGGTAATCACTGGTATTTTTAAATGTAAATCTGAAAAGTTTCTTGGTTCTTCCTCCTCTTTCTTCAGTGTTAATGTTCTTCAGAATTCTGTTCATCATTCACTTGTCAAACATATTTGTTAGGAGACGCTATTAGAGATGTTTATTTGTGCCAGGCATAGTGCTAGGAACTAGTGAATAAAATAGACAATGATTCCTGCCTTCATAGACTTGCTTCCCTACTGCTAGATTTTCCTTTTCCAGTTTGGCTTTCTTATCGCTATCAATTCTGTGGGGGGCGGGCAGGAGGACCAAAGTTATCATCTCTGCCCTTTGCTTAACAGGATCTCTCTTGACTCCTTCGTACCTATAAGATTGTGCCTGGAATCTGGAGAACAGTATATGAGGGCCTTCCAGTTGTGGCTTAGTCTCCAAGTCAGCTCCTTCCCTCCATTCTCTGTCGTACAAACAGGACACACCAGCTACACTGTGTCCCCAATAATTCCTATTATTTCTAGAGACTGTCTCTGCACGTTTTGTTTTCTTCCAACTAGAATGCTTATGTCCTTCTGGAAAATTCCTACTCATCCTTCAAGGCACACCTCTAAAAAGGTTAAAAAAATCCATATATTGTCCTAGAGATAGTTTGAATTCCATAGCACTCTGTAGATATGTCCTAGAATGTATAGAATTATATGACAATGATTATTTATAATCTGTCTCCATATTTAAATGACTGTAAACTGCTCAGAATAGGGTCTTTATCTCTCTAAATTGTGTCTCCTCTACAGCTACCATACCACTTAGCACAGAGTAGGTCCTCAGCAAATACTTTTGAATGTTTGCTTGACTACTTGACTGCCTGCCTGAAAGAGTTCTACTGTTCAGTAGACTTGAAGGGAATACTATTGCTGCTAGTTATGGCAACTTGCCAGAGAGGCCAGGAGTCCCTCAACTAGAATAATACACACTTGAATAGTCCCTCTTTCTTTCCACCCCCCAAGAGTTGTGTCTGTTGGGGGGTGAAGGTTGTGGAATGTATATTTACAAAATTATATATTTATTGGTATTTTTCTGTTGACATTAATTTTTAAATTATTAAAAATATGAAATAACTGTATAAGAGGATGGGATCAGGGGCGCCTGGGTGGCTCAGTGGATTAAGCTGCTGCCTTCGGCTCAGGTCATGATCTCAGTGTCCTGGGATCGAGCCCCGCATCAGGCTCTCTGCTCAGCGGAGAGCCTTCTTCCCCTTCTCTCTCTGCCTACTTGTGATCTCTCTCTGTCAAATAAACAAATAAAATCTTAAAAAAAAAAATACATTTCCAGTAATACCAAGTAATGTTTTAAAAAAAAAAAAAAAAGAAGATGGGATCATGGATAACATTTTCCCTTTTTTTGCAAATTTCCGTTATTACTTTGTTTTAAAATAAGATAGAAGCAGAAATTTTTCTCAAAACTTTTCCCTTCCCAGATGCAGTAAAATCCTATTTACGAAAGCACTGGCTCCAGGTGCCTGGGCGGCTCAGGCAGTTAAGCATTGGACTCTTGGTTTTGGTTCAGGTCATGATCTCCTGGGTTGTGAGATTCCCTGCCCCCTTCCACCCCCATTGGTGATGGGCTCCATGCTTAGCAGGGAGTCTACTTGAAGAGTCTCTCCCTCTGCCCCACCCCCAACTTGGGTGTGCTCTCTCTAAAATAAATAAAAAAGTTTTATTTATTTTAAAGATTTTATTTATTTATTTGACACAGAGAGAGAGAGACAGCAAGAGAGGGAATACAAGCAGGGAGAGTGGGAGAGGGAGAAGCAGGGAGCCCAACTGGGTGTGGGGAGTCTAGATTCCAGGACTCTGGGATCATGACCTGATCTTCAGGCAGACGCGTAAAAACTGAGTCACCCAGATGCCTCTAGGTAAATAAATTTTGGAAGAAAGCATTAGCTCAGAGTGAACTTATCTTGATGAGCTCTGAGTAATAATATATAGAATTGAATCAGTATATCGTATGCCTGAAACTAACCTAACACTATGTTAATTATACTGGAATTAAAATTTAGAAAAAGGAAGGCATTGGCTCTTCTAAAATTACATTTTCTTGTAATTTTACGATCACTGGGTTGCTTAGTTGTTCGAGCTTCTGCCCTCAGTTTGGGTCATGATCTCTGGGTCCTTGGATCCAGCCTCAAGTTGGGCTTCCTGCTCAGCGGGGAGTCTGCTTCTTTTTCTCTCTGTCCCTCCCTGCTGCGTCTTTCCCTCTCTCTAAAATGCATAAATAAAATCTTTTAAAAAAATGTAATTCCCGGGGCACCTGGGTGGCTCAGTGGGTTGAGCCTCTGCCTTCGGCTCGGGTCATGATCCCAGGGTCCTGGGATCGAGCCCCGCATCGGGCTTTCTGCTCTGCGGGGAGCCTGCTTCCTCCTCTCTCTCTGCCTGCCTCTCTGCCTACTTGTGATCTCTGTCAGATAAATAAAGAAAAAATCTTTAAAAAAAAAAATGTAATTCCCCCTCCATCCCCCCACCCACTGTACAAGTGGTGGGAGAGCAGGGAGCCCCATGTGGGGCTGGATCCCAGGACCCTGAGATCACTACTCAAGCTGAAGGGCAGACACTTAACTGACTGAGCTACCCAGGTGCCCCAAAATTAGATTTTAAGGGAAAGCAAATCTTTCCTGGTAAAGTGAAGATATTTGAGATAATAAGTAAATATTAATTGAAAGGAACTTGGTTTATTTCCATATTTGGCACAATAACGACTAATGGAAAGATTATAGTTTTCAGTTTAGAAATGGAACAAATATCACCTTGCTTCATGGTAGCAAGCTACTGTGTCTTAGCTCAGATTCTGTTTCCCAGCAGATTGATATGAATTAGAGTTTAGGTTTAACAATAAACAACAGTCGTGGGGCGCCTGGTTGGCTCAGTCAGTTAACTGTCGTGTCTGCCCTTTAGCTCAGGTCATGATTCCAGTTGAGCCCCACATTGGGCTCCCTTTTTAGTGGGGAGCCTGCTTCTCTCTCTCCCTCTCCCTCTGCCTGCCACTCCCCCTGCTCCTGTGCACATGCTCGCTCGCTCTCTCTTTTTCTCTCTCTCTCCCTGTCAAATAAATGAAATATTTAAAGAAAAAACAAAATACAACTGTTTGCAATGAAGGAAAGATAGGAAAACAGGCATAAGATAAAGATAGTTTAAAATGCGTCTGTTGGGGCACCTGGGTGGCTCAGTGGGTTAAGCCGCTGCCTTCGGCTCAGGTCATGATCTCAGGGTCCTGGGATCGAGTCCCGCGTCGGGCTCTCTGCTCAGCAGGGAGCCTGCTTCCTTCTCTCTCTCTCTGCCTGCCTCTCAGTGTACTTGTAATTTCTCTCTGTCAAATAAATAAATAAAATCTTTAAAAAAAAATGCGTCTGTCACTGATCCTAATGAGAAAAAAGTGTATTTGATGAAATACAGAGATAACATCAAAAACATGTTGGAGGGGTGCCCGGGTGGCTCAGCTGGTTAAGTGGCTGCCTTTGGCTCAGGTCATGATTCCAGGGTCCTGGGATCGAGCCCTGCATCGGGCTCCCTGCTCAGCAGAGAGCCTGCTTCTCTCTCTCCCCCTCTCCCTGCCACTCTGCTTACTTGTGCTCTCTCTCTAGCTCTCTGTCAAATAAATAAAATATTAAAAACAAACAAACAAAAAACATGTTGGAGGTAACAGGCAGTCGCAGAGTCTTCTATTGAATCACTGTGCTTATTCAGGTATTCAGTGCAGGGTAGCTGCGTTTTTTCCATGGCGTGTGTCCTGCACTAAGTTGTTCCTTTATTTTAACAAGAAATAGCCTCTAGTCAGTTTAATGCTTGGGATGGTAGTGTTAATCCCCAGAGCTGCCAGTGGAGTCTGAAAGTAGGGACAAAAGGATTTAGAGATGGGGGCGGGGGTGGGGGGGGGGTGGTGGTGCTGGTA
This sequence comes from Mustela erminea, assembly GCF_009829155.1. Lineage (NCBI taxonomy): Eukaryota > Metazoa > Chordata > Mammalia > Carnivora > Mustelidae > Mustela > Mustela erminea. The sequence goes on from NC_045618.1 coordinate 30,523,865, forward strand.
TAAGTACTTCCCGACCCAGCTTCTTCTGTATTGTGCAGACCTGAATGAGAAGAAGTTGTTCCTTTAGAGACTTTGTCTTGCAGTTGAATACACATTGGAGGTTTCGAATTTAAATTTATGCTTTTGGATAAAGTGGATTAGAGAGATTGAATTGGTAAAGGCTAAAGAGAAACAGATCACTTGAATCTGCAGAACTCCTGACTATTGAAATAAATTTTAATGTAAAATGACTGTAGTAAAGAAAAAGAGAATGAGCATCCATTCAGATACTGTGGTATCTACTACTTGCCAGATACTGTGGTGCTTTTCTGTTTTCTTATTCATGCCTTATCTTTACAGATGAGGACATTGAGGCTCAGAGAGGTTAAAATACCTACCAAATATCACACAGCGATGAATGAGAGGATGGGTTCTTTCTGACTCCCAAACCCACTAGGCTAGTAGATTTATTCTTTTGGTGGTTCTGTGGCTGATATCTCAGGAGGCAGAAGTTTTCTGTTTCTTTCAAAATAGGTTAGTTATAGGTCTGGCTCTTCATTCTCTACCCTTTGTGTTGGAACACGGGATTTAAGATGCTGTGGAACCGAGCATGCCAACACCTTTTTCTTGATCTTTTAGTTGGCTAGTCCTTTGTCTAGAGCTCATCTCAAAATCATAATCTCATGCTCTTAGAAATTTGAATTAACATGAAGACTTTTGATTTTGTTCTTTCCAGTAACATATTTAGTGGTTAGTGTCTAGGGTACAGTCCACTTAATTGACCAATATCTCAGCCATTTTATAGCATGTTCTCAAGAATCTTTTTATCCTCATGGCTGTAGTCAAAAAACTTGTTTTTATCTATTTAAACATCATTATGGGAATAGTATGTAATTATAGTAAGCTTTTGACAATGCTGAAACAAATCTTTTTTTTTTTTAATTTTTTAAAGATTTTACTTATTTAATTCGACAGAGAGAGAGAGAGAGAGAAGGAACAAAAGCAGGGGGAGCAGGAGAGGGAGAAGCAGACCTCCCGCCAAGCTGGGAGCGGGATACGGGGCTTGATCGCAGGACCTTGGGATCATGATCCAAGCTGAAGGCAGACACTTAACCGATTGAGCCACGCAGGTGCCCAATGCTGAAACAAATCTTACCTGTACCTGAAAAGTGGGTTGAAGAAGGTTGTAAGTGGTAATGTTAGTTTTTCTGTACTTTAGTTCAGACCTTTTTCCCAAAAGAAGACCAAAGCTGTTTGAACTGTGACCATGCCTTAGCTGCCAGGTGTTAACAACTTACTGTTAACTCATAAACCTAGATAGATTCAAACCATAGACCTTGAGTTAAAGTATTTTATAAGCTGTGACTCATCTTTTGGCTAACTCTGTTCACCAGGAAATAACACAATATTAATTTCAGGAATTTCGATTATCCCTTATGAAGAGTGTGTTGCTCATTAAAATTGCTGGGACTTGTTTCTCTGGTACCAACAGGACCACAAATTGGTCTATACTTAGTGGTTGTGCTGAATTCATGTGTAAACAGAGGAGGCAATCTTACTAACTTTCTAGAGAAAGGCTGTTGAAGCTGAGGCCATTTTTTCTGAATTCTTTAAGAGGTTTGTCTCTTCCTCAAGAGGGCTAGGGATACAGGATGGTGAATCTGAGGCTGAACATAACAGATGTTATGTGTGTATATGTGCATTTGTAAATATCACATCACTGTTTATAGTACACTGGACTCTCTTCATGCAAGGCCTAGTCAGGCCAAATCAGGAGGAATTGTTCCCGTGCTTAAAGCCAAGAATAACATCCTGACCAGCAGGGGACAGAGGTCAGCTCAAGGCAACAGCCCTTGGGAGCTACAGGACATTAAGAACTTTGAAAGAGCTGAGTTTAATAAGAAGGAAGACAATATGTACCTACTTTGAAGGAAGTGTGTGAAATCTGCAAGTCTCTTTGAGGCATGGCTAATTTATGAAAAATGAAAAATCATCTTAGTAATTGGATGTGTTAAGAGTTCATATCACCCCCCAGTTATTTAACTATATTTCCTCCTCCTAACTGCATATTGATTTGTCTATTATTTTTACTAGAAAGGGGGAAAAGTTATATTCTGCTCTTACTTGGTGTTTTATTCTATAGGCAGCTTCAGCCAGGTCCAGGAGAGGACCAGATTTAAAGATGATATGTTAATTAAAAAACAAATAACTCTTTATAGAATCTCCTGGGGACCTTCTGGGCTGGCTGAAGTTTTGTTTCTGGGATCTTTCTGTGCCCACTTCTCTTCTCTTCCCTTCCATCTTTCCTCATTCTGATGCTGGCCACTCACCCCATAGAGGCAACTCAAACTGTTTTCTGGTGGAGCATTCTAAGTTTGTCCTGTTGTCTTCTCTGGGACTCATTGCTCTGGTCAGACTTAAACTGGTTCTGGGCCAAAGTGATCATCTGAAAGCTTTTCTTCATGACCTTTATTTCTTGGCTTTTTTTATGCGCTTGCCTGATCAGATTTGCTGGTTCTCTCCTTTTCCAGAGGTGTAAGTTATATTGCCTCAGTTGGAAGGTTCTAAAGCTCAGGTGCAGTTAGGCCTCTTAGATTTTACTATGGTTTATAAAGTATCTTTTTTCTTTCCTAGAAATTGGGGAATAATCAGGTGCTCTCTTATAAGGTATTCCTGGGACTCTAATTTGCTAGTTGTTTAAATACTACTACATAGCAATTTGAATTGTATTTGCAATTTGAATTGTATCTGCTGCCAAGATTCTGAAGTAGGTCAGTTGCTTGTTACTCTCTCTCCCCTTGTCTTTCTCTCTTTCTCCTTCTTTCCTCCCTCTCTCCCTTCCTTCCTTATTTAAGATTTTATTTATTCATTTGAGAGAGAGAGCATGAGTGGTGGGAGAGTGGCAAAGGGAGAGGGAGCAGCAGACTCGCCACTGAGCAGGGTACCTGACCTGGGCCTCCATTCCAGGACCTGAGATGAAGGCAGATGCTTAACCAAGTGAGCCACGCAGGTATCCCTCCCCTTGTTCTTCAATTGAAAAATTAGACATGAAGAGAGAATTACCTTGTTCATGGCCACACAGTAGGTTGGTATCACACCTTTTTTTTTTTTTTTAAGTTTTTTTTTTTTTTTTTTTTTTTATGACAGAAAAAGAGCGAGGAGCGAGGGAGAGGCAGGCTCCCCGCTGAGCAGGGAGCCCATATGTGGCTCAATCCCAGGACGCTGGGATCATGACCTGAACCAAAGGCAGATGTTTAATGACTGAACCACCCAGGTGCCCCAGTATCACACCTTTTAAAGCAAACCTTATTTTTGCATTCCTTGTATTTCTTAGCACAGATATTAAAAAGTAGTTAATAAATATGTAATAGTTTAATAAATACATCTTTTTTAAAAAAGATTTTGTTTATTTATTTGAGGTCATAAGTAGGCAGAGAGGCAGGCAGAGAGAGAGGGGGAAGCAGGCTCCCTGCTGAGCAGAGAGCCCAATGTGGGACTCAATCCCAGGACCCTGAAATCATGACCTGAGCTGAAGGCAGAGGCTTAACCCACTGAGCCACCTAGGTGCCCCTAATAAATATATCTTAATTGGGGCGCCTGGGTGGCTCAGTCAGTTAAGTGGCTGCCTTCAGCCCAGGTCATGGTCCCAGGGTCCTGGAATCAACCCCGCATTGGGCTTCCTGCTCAGCAGGAGTCTGCTTCTCTCTCTCTCTCTCTGCTTGCCATCCCCCCTGCTTGTTCTCTCTCTCTCCTTTCTCACTCTCTGTCAAATAAATAAAATCTTAAAAAAATAATAAAATAAATACATCTTGGGGCGCCTGGGTGGCTCAGTGGGTTAAGCCTCTGCCTTCAGCTCAGGTCATGATCCCGGAGTCCTGAGATCAAGTCCCTCAGGCTCTGCTCAGTGGGGGGCCTGCTTTCCTCTCTCTCTCTCTCTGTGTGTCTGCCTTTCTGCCTACTTATGATCTCTGTCAAGTGAATAAAATCTTTAAAAAAATAAAATAAAATAAATACATCTTAATGGGGCACCTGGGTGGCTCACCCAGGTAAGCATCTGCCTTTGCCTCATGTCATAATCCTGGGCTCCTGGGATAGAGCCCCTGCATCACATTGGGCTTCCTGTTTAGCCAGGAACCTGCTTCTCTCTCTCCTTCAGGCTGCCACTTCCCCTGCTTATGTTCACTTTCTCTGTCAAATAAATAAGTACAGTCTTTATACATACATCTTAACTCTGGGTTGATTGGTTGATCAATTAAGTTTCAGAATTCTCATCAAGTTGGTCACATTTTGGACCAACATGTGAGAAAAGTTTCTGGGTGGAAGGGACCAGATAGCCATGCAGAAAGTGTTTAGCGATTGAGAATATACATGCAAAAAATCCCAATGTATGGGCGCCTGGGTGGCTCAGTGGGTTAAAGCCTCTGCCTTCGGCTCAGGTCATGATCCTAGGGTCCTGGGATCGAGCCCTGCATCAGGCTCTCGGCTTGGCAGGGAGCCTGGTTCCCTTCCTCTCTCTCTGCCTGCGTCTCTGCCTACTTGTGATCTCTGTCTGTCAAATAAATAAATAAATAATCTTAAAAAAAAAAAAATCCCAATGTAGTGGTGCTTGGCTGGCTCAGTCCGTGAAGTGTGTAACTTTTGGTCCTGGGGTTATGAGTTCGAGCTCCACATTGGGTGTAAAGATTACTTAAAAAAATAAAAAGTCTTAAGAAAGAAATCCTGATGTAAATCCTATTCAAAAACTGAAGAAACAGAAGAGTAGTTTGGCTAGAGCAGAAACTGGTTATAAATGTAAAGAGAAATAGTTGAAAGGGTGTAGAAGAGAGATAGGGTTAATCAAGAGATAGGGACAATTCTAAAAACAGGCATCTTGCCAGCTTGGGATCAGACAGTGAAAATGAAAATTTCCTACTCCTCCCCACCAATATGAGGTCCTCCACCCTTCCCCCAGCAACCACTATCCAGAGGGGCTATTAGTGACTCTGGGCACTAGTGTCTGGTTTTTGGGCTGCCACGGGAAACATGAAGAGGTCCTGTGGGGTCAGTCAGCGCAAAGAACAGTTGGCCTTTTGATTTGTTAAATTCTTTTTTTTTTTTTTTTTAAATATTTTATTTATTTATTTGACAGAGAGAAATCACAAGTAGTCGGAGAGGCAGGCAGAGAGAGAGGGAAGCAGGCTCCCCGCTGAGCAGAGAGCCCCATGCGGGACTCGATCCCAGGACCCTGAGATCATGACCCGAGCCGAAGGCAGCGGCTTAACCCACTGAGCCACCCAGGCGCCCCTTGATTTGTTAAATTCTTAATAGTTTTGCTACTCTCAAATAGTATTGCTAATTCCAAAGCCAAAACCATTTTCTTATGGTTTTTCTCTATGGAGTTGGCTTGTTGGGACCCAAAACAGCAGCTGCGGTTGCTGTACTATCGTGCACCTTATGCAATATCCCTTCTAGGGGCCCATCTACCTTTTATCTTTAAAAAAAAAAAAGGAAAAAGACAACAACAAACAAAAAAACAAAAAAGACTGCAGGGTTTTTTGCTTTGGGGCCAGTAATTTGCATTCCATTTGGGTGCCTTGGTCTCCCCCTTCATTTTTTTCTTCATGCATCCCTGTGTTAAGCCCTGCTGTCTCAACCTGGCTCTGGCTTCTGGCTTCATTTCATAGTATGAATTTTAACTATTTCTGCTTTCAGATCGGTTTTCCAGCTTTTATCTTTCCTTGCTCCCTGTAGGAAACATTGGGTTCAGACTTGCTTGAGGAAGGGATGATATTTTTTTCTTGCTTGTTTGTTGTTTCCATAAATATGTTCCCTAATAACTAAATTTTCTTTATTTTCTTTGTCAAACAGGCAACCAAGCAGTTTCTTGAAGAGATTAACAAGTGGACAGTTCAGTACAATGTTTCCCCCCTCTCTTGGAATGTGGCTGTCAAGTTCCTCATGGCCCGGAAGTTTGATGTGCTACGTGCCATAGAGTTGTTCCACTCCTACAGAGTACGTAGCTTGGGGGGAGGTACCGGCACTGTGGCAGTTGGGCTCTCTGTGTTGCTGTTTACTGTGTCACATATTCCACGAAGTGGTTCTCTGAGTCTTCTCCCCACTCTCATATAAAAAAAAAGCAGATCAGTATCTAGGCACCCTACCTTGAAGTCAGAAAATCCTAAAGAGCTATAGAATCTCTCTAAATTGAAAAAGGAGGATAAAGTGTGCCAGGATTAGTTCAAGACTAAAAGCTCACTTATGCCTATCTTGTGGGTCATCTCCTACAATATTAACTCATTTTTTCAACAGATGTTTATTATATATGTACTATGTTCCAGGTGCAGAGATTTTTTTTTTTTAATTTTATTTATTTATTTGACAGAGATCACAAGTAGGCAGAGGCAGGCAGAGAGAGAGAAGAGGAAGCAGGCTCCCCGCTGAGCAGAGATCCTGAGGTGGGGCTCTATCCCAGGATCTGGCATCATGACCCGAGCCAAAGACAGGCTTTAACCCACTGAGCCACTCAGATGCCCCCAGAGATTATTATTTAGAAAGAAAAAGTAGGGGCGCCTGGGTGGCTCAGTGGATTAAAGCCTCTGCCTTCGGCTCAGGTCATGATCCCAGGGTCCTGGGATTGAGCCCCGCATCAGGCTCTCTGCTCCGCAGGGAGCCTGCTTCCTCCTCTCTCTCTGCCTGCCTCTCTGCCTACTTGTAATCTCTGCCTGTCAAATAAATAAATAAAATCTTTAAAAGAAAAAAAAAGAAAGAAAGAAAAAGTAGACAGACAGTTATAGAAAGTTATGATAGGGCACTACTTGGTTGTGCAGATGTACATTTACGTGCACATTTACTTAGAAGGATCATAGAAGCCTTCTTGAAGGAATTTATTTCTAAATTAAGATCTGAAGAATGGAGTAAGAATTGGACAGATAGGGGAATATAGCAGAGAGAATAGCAAGTTAGATTCCTAGTTGACAGTAGAGAAATTGAGCTGAGCAGAAATGCTCACTGGGAGAGGGGACATGTCAAGAGATTGAGCAGTGAAAGTAAACAAGACCAGATCATAGAGTATCTGTTTTTTTTGTTTTGTTTTTAAGGGCAGAGAAATTCAATGAAGGTTAAATACAGCAGAATAAGTTGATCAGATTTGCATTCTATTTTCTCAGTGTGCTTTAGAGAATGGATCAGAAGGGCTGTACTGGAAACAGACCAATAGAAGGCCATTGTATTTACAGGGTACAGGGAGCGAAATGATTTTGGTGTCATTAAGTGTAGTGTCAGCGGAGATAGAGGAAAAAATGGGCAGATCCTAGAAATGAAATTGGTAAAACAGGATTGCTTAAACTGATGTACAAGGAAAGAAGAGTCAGGTGTCCCAGGTCTTTAACTTGGGTGGTAGTAGCATTCACTAATTTTAGCGGGCACTGAAATAGTGCAGGTGTGTGGGAGGCAGGGTCCTGAGTTCATTTTGATTATGTTAAGTCTGAAGTGTCCTTGGTATACCCAAATAGACTTGTTCTCCAAGAACTTGGAATGGGATTCAGAAAAGAAATCTGGACCAGAAGTAGAGATTTTGAGTGACCAAAGTAGAGCTGAATATTGGAGCCATGAGAAAAAGTGAGGTCATTCTAGGAAAATGTAAGGAGAAGATATGTAGGGCTGAATGTCACTTCAGACTTTTTGCTATCTTTGGTTCAGTATTATCTTAAAAGTTGAACTTGAGTGCTTTAGGTAAGGCATGTACTTTTCTGTAATCCTAGTACAAATACTGTCTTCACTTGCTGCCCTGCCTCTGAAGGCATTTGAATTTGATTTTAGGGATGGATTGGGCAAGAATGTAAACAAAGACCTAGTGAGTTCCATTCACCAATGTGTTCCTTGCACTTAGCTCAGTGCCTGGCACATAATAATTCTACAGATATTTGCAGAATAATTGAATGAGCCAGTGAATGAACTGAGTGAGTAAATGAATGCAAGTGAACAAAAAACCCCACAAGGGTGGGTAGCCACCTAGGTGGCTCAGTGGGTTAAGTGTCCAACTCCGGTCATGATCTCAGGCCCCGTGTCACTCCCTGTCCCTCCCCCGTCACTCTCTCTTAAAAAAAAAAAAAAAAGGAGACTTAGCAGCAGTAGTTGAAGAAATAGGAGAACTGAGAGAGTATTTTCTGTCTCTGATAGAGACTGTCTCAGGGGAAAGGGAAGGTGAATGGTCAACCTTGTCATGTAAAAGGACAGCTGAAATGCCTGCTAGGTTCTCTGACAGGAAGAAAGGTCCTGGCCATGGAGCGGCAGCTCTCGGTACGGTAGTTAGATTGGGGACAATGAGAATGTAGCAGACTGAGTATAAGGAAACTGAGGATGAGCTTAAAGAATCTTGCTGAGGAGATAAGAAAAATGAGGTCATGGTAGGTCTTGTTGGAGAACCTATTGAGGGGACTGATGGTGAGGATGTGTGACGATGTCTGTTTCCAGACATTTTTGGGGTGCATATTTAATATCTTGCTGCATTATCACTGCTGATGTATGTTTAAGAACTTTTAAAGTATGTTTAAGAACTACACTCTAACAATACATTTTAGTTGGTCTTTGGGGTTAGGATCGGCACTTATTTATTTATTTATTTATTTTTAAAAAAATATTTTCTTTATTTCTTTGACAGAGATCACAGTTGGCAGAGAGGCAGGCGGGGGGTGGGAGCGGTAAGGAAGCAGGCTCCCTGCTGAGCAGAGAGCCCAATGTGGGGTTCGATCCCAGGACTCTGGGATCATGACCTGAGCCCAAGGCAGAGGCTTAACCCACTGAGCCACCCAGGCGCCCCGGCACTGGCACTAATTTAAAGGAAAATATCATACATAAGAGGCTGATAAGGTGGCATTGGAGGAAAATTCAGATAGCACTCAGTTGGCCTAAAGGGTGTTACAAAGGAATTTGTGAGTCAATTAGTTGACTTCTTAAAGTCCCTTATCTCTGAGTTTTGATGTTTACATAAAGCTCTTCTGGATATACAGTATTTTCATATTAATTTATCTTGCTGTGCTTTATTCTTAGGAAACACGAAGGAAGGAAGGCATTGTGAAGCTGAAACCTCATGAGGAACCTCTCCGTTCTGAGATCCTTAGTGGGAAATTCACCATCTTAGTGAGTCTTTATGAACCCTTTTTGTAGTGTCTCAGTGCTTCCTTTTGTAGCCATTGTCCTCTTTGGATTTTGTTCCTAGATAACTTTTCCTGAGTCTGAAAGTCTCAACATTCAGGAGCAAACATGAAACAGCTATGCAGTTTGCACAAAATAATCCTAGTGATAAGTGAAATTATTGAGAATCATTTATACAGTAGGTCAAGCAGAGTTTCTTCATTGGTCCATTACAGTTAGTTGAGGTCTTTGGGTGGGTACACAGTGGTTCAGAGGCCCATCCTTACTGGATTTTAGCTTTCTCCACCTAGAGATCACAGCCTTTTGAATAAGTATACAATGGTACTTTTAAGGCAGAGCATGGAAACCATGGTTGTATTCTGTGGTTTTCCCTTGATATGTGTTTCTTTTGCTATCCTGTTGGAGAAATTAGCTAGGCAGCCAGTGTAGACCATCCTTTAATCTCTCTGCCATTGACAAATTAAGGGAATATAGTTTTTCCCTATCACACAAATAAGATCCAGGGACTGCTAAGAATCAGGTATGGGATGAGATAAATATTCTTCTCTTCCTGGGGTAACTGATGCAAGTCAGAGAAGTATTGCCAGCATCTCTTCTTTTCATAAGAAATTTTTGACTAGGATATAAGAAGCCTAAGTGATTGTGGTGATTTTCTATTTAGTTTCTAAATATTTCTCATTTTATTTGCTTCTAGAATGTTCGGGACCCAACAGGAGCCTCCATTGCCCTCTTCACTGCCAGATTGCATCACCCCCACAAGTCAGTCCAACATGTGGTACTTCAGGCTCTGTTTTACTTGCTAGACAGAGCTGTGGATAGGTGAGCATGAAGATTATCTTTTAGTTGATCCGTATCCAGATGGGGCAGTGATAGTCCTTGACTAAGTTGATTAACTCAATAGTACCTTCACTGTGCTCCTAGAATATGCCCTGGAAAGTGCTGTAAATGGAAAACATTCCATGTCCTTAAGGGTGTGGCATCTTTCCAGGTACTATCCAGATCGAGGGTATTCTTTGTATTTTTACCTGCTTGACTCTATTTTAGGATTATAAAAGCTGAGAAAGCCAATAACTAGTTATCCTCATTGTGAGAATTACTTACTGAGAGAATGTGAAGGGGAAATGACTTGTGTTGACCTGCTGCTCATTTGCTCTGAATATTGATTTTCTTTTCTTTCTTTCTTTCTTTTTTTTTTTTTGAATATTGATTTTCAAAACAATCTGGGGCCTCACTTTCCTTGTAAAACAGGAATAATGCCATTTAGCTCAGGATTTTGAGAATCAGCATTCAGGAGAGAAGAGTCCAAAAGTACAAAGTTAAGCAAAATCATCTTTATGAACAGGTTCAGGAGCAAAAAGAATCAGCTCGGGTCATTTCTCCTTCCCTTTCCAAGGTAATTGGTAATTTGACTATTTTAGGCAAAGAAACTGAAGCCCCAAGAAGTTACGTGACTCATTTACAGTCATCACATCTCATCGCAGTCAGGTTAGGGCTAGGATCCTAGTTTATTTGCTCTTGGCCAGAGCTAATTGTACCCTACTATGTTGTCCTTTTGCTTTACTTCTTTTTTTCCCTGGTGAATGCCATTTGCAGTTTGTTGTTGTGCTGGATGTCATTGGCTAATCCTCTGGGCTAGAAGTGATGTATTGAGGGCTGAAACCTAAGATAGTAAAGACATCTATGCACAACTCCAGTCACACCGTGGACTTAGAGGATGCGGACAGCCAAATGGCTGTCTAAAGTGGGCCTCTCTGATTCACTTGTTACTGCCTTGTTAATGTTACTTCCATAGTATTTAGCTTCTGCTTTTGTGCTAACCATTCTGAAAAAGAGAAGTTTACTAAGGTAAGGAGAGAGGACCAGTGGTTTCAGAGTCACTGTACTGCCCAATCAGAAGTGTGAAATTTCTGAATTCTTTCCTGTGATTGGTCTTCAGGTGTAATTTCCAGAACATAGGTTTCTTTGAAATGCTTTAGTTCAGGAGAAATAAATGAAAGACTCCTTTATCAGAAATTTCACTGGCCTTCCTTCATAGGCAGCTTACAGTCAGAGCACTCCTGTAGGTATGGCAGTGGCCAAAGTTTGCTCTTCCCAATCCGCGTGATCCCACAGGAGATCAAACAGGTAAACATACTTTAAACTGTTTTCATGATGTCCACCCTCTTCTTAAAAACGCTTAGTGGGGCGCCTGGGTGGCTCAGTGGGTTAAAGCCTCTGCCTTCGGCTCAGGTCATGATCCCAGAGTCCTGGGATCGAGCCCCACATCGGGCTCTCTGCTCAGCAGGGAGCCTGCTTCCTCCTCTCTCTCTCTGCCTGCCTCTCTGCCTACTTGTGATCTCTGTCTGTCAAATAAATAAAATAAAAATCTTTAAAAAAAAAAAAACGCTTAGTGACTCCTCATTATTCAGAAGGTGCATATAAGATAGATAAACGTGAAACATTTTCTCCAAGCAAAATATTCTCACTAGTGAGTAGAAATTCTTTTTTTCCTGTGTTAACTTTCACTGAGAACATGAGTAGCTGGGAAGGGGCAGAGGGAGAAGCACACTCCCCGCTGAGCAGGGAGCCCAACACAGGGCTCCATCTTAGAACCTTGAGATCATGACCTGAGCCAAAGGCAGATGCTTAACTGACTAAGCCACCCAGGTGCCCCAACCTGGTTATTGGTTATTAATAATACCAATTACTTTGTATTGAATTTTACACAGGTTTATGATATAATTTATCTTATACTATTGTTTTCTATGTTTACCACTAGATTGTAAGCTTTTTAAGGGCAGGGAACCTTCTTTTTCATATTATATAATAGAAAATCCTCAGATCTCTGTGGGTGGCATGGAAATGGTATCATAAACTTCCACACATCATCTGTCTTCAGAGTGATCTATAATGAATCTTGTTTCATTGATAGCCTTTCACCATCCCCTACTCTCAATTATTTTGAAACAAATGTCAGGGACTGTGGTTTAAGCATCTTGTTGTTCCCTGGTAGCATCCAGCTCAGGAAATCAAACTCAGTAGGAAAACAATTATTCCTGGTAAGGAATTAGCTGTCATTGTAAACCTCATATTCTGTACCCAGAAAAACAAAGATCCTACCACATTTGTATTTATTTCATGTGCCTTTACAGGATGAGCAATTTTTAGGAATATAGAATCTGCATCATTACTAACCGTAGCCTCTTTTTATTAAATTCTGTTTCCCTTGGCACTGACTTCTCTTTGTTTCAGTCCTCTGCCATAGGCTGGTGCTGTGAGGGGAAAATCTATAGTTCTTTGAATTTGGCCCTTGATGACCTTGTGGAGAAATGGGAAGCTTCTAGACCTGGATAGTCTACTCAGTAATTGCGCTACTCTTGTAACATCATCTTTGATCTTGGTGAATCAGTGTCTCTCTGGAATCATGAAAAAAGGAGTCAATATTTAGTATTAACTATAATCTGTCGAGACCATCTGAAACTCAGAAACTGATGGAAAACTTGCGTGTGTCCTAGAATTAGAGATTTTTAAAATTGCTACTTCATGGGTGGGTACTTCCTCCATGCCAAAAATTTAGGATACAAAATAACATTGAGATCTCTGATTTCAGGATTCTTTTGTGCCAAAAAATTTTCTAATTTTTAGTAGGTAGGAAAGCTATTGCTATCATCTGTGAGTAATCCAAATGAAAAATTTATTCGTAATGATCTTTTAGGCTGCAGATTGAAATAGGTAAGGATCTGTCTTGGAAGAGTACAACTTTGTGAAGTCTTTAGGCAGTAAGGAGATTCAACTGAGGAATACTTTTTTTTTTAAGATTTTATTTATTTATTTGACAGAGAGAGACATAGCAAGAGAGGAAATATAGCAGGGGGAGTGGGAGAAGGAGAAGCAGGCTTCCTGTTGAGCAGAGAGTCCGATGTGGGGCTTGATCCCAGGACCCTGGGATCATGACCTGAGCCAAAGGCATACGCCTAATGACTGAGTCACCCAGGCACCTTATGAGGAATACTTTTCATATCTTCACATGTTTTTTGTTTGTTTATTTTTGTTTTTAGAGAGAGCCCATGTGCATGCAGCCAGAGAGGGGGAGAGGGAGAGAGAATCTTAAGCAGGCTCGACACACAGCAGGGGGCTCAACACAAGGCTAGATCTCATGACTCTGAGATAAAACCTGAGCCAAAATCAAGAGTCAGGTGCTTAACCAACTGAGCCACCTAGGTGCCCCTCTTCACATGCACTTAACCTCAGTATGGTAATAAGCTCTTACTTTTCAGGATTCTTCTCCCCCCTCCCCCCTTTTTTTATTCATTTATTTGACAGAGAAAAGAGAGAACACAAGCAGAGGGAGCAACAGACAGAGCGAGAGGCAGGCAGAGAGATAGGCAGGCCCCCCCATTTTGAGCAGGGAGCGTGATACGGGATTCCATCCCAGGACCCCGGCATCAGGACCCGAGCCTAAGACAGACGATTAACCGACTGAGCCAGCCAGGCTCCCTCTAGATGCTTTCCTAAGACCATGTATGGGTTTCTCTCTCTCCAAGTCCTACGAGTTACATTCACCGTTATTGAGCTTAGAATTTGTTTCATAGTTTGCCACAGGTCTGAAGTATTTTCTTAGCAGTGGACTTCCAGTCCCACTGAATTCTATTCAGTAACCATTTATCATGAACCTATTTGCAAGGATTTTGCTAGGGACTCTTGGGAGTAATGAGATGAACAAAACACGTTTTTGTTCCCAGGAGAGAATCAGATGGCTACACAGAGTGCTTTGGGGGACCTGGGGGGTCAGTGGGTTAAGTGTCTGACTTCAGGTCAGATCATGATCTCTCTCTCCCTTTGCCTGTCCCTGCACTTGTATTCTTTCTGTCTCTGTCTCTCTCTCAAATAAATAAATTAATAAATTAATTAATTAAATAAAATCTTTAAAACAACAAAAACAAAACAAAGTTGAAATGCTTTAAGAACCACAAGGAAATCCCACAGGAAGGTTTATGGGGCTACAAGGGACTTAAGGATAGCAGTACATTTGATCATGGTTATCAGGGAGGTCTTCATGGAACAGGAAGCTTTTGAGTTGAAGATGAAATGTTAGGAAGTTTGGATAGGCAGATTCAGAAACCTGGGAGGAAACAGTTCAAATTTTGATAACCTAGATGTTCTGGAATATTCTCAATCTAGGAGTTTGGCACTTGATAAGTACGCATCAGTAAGCATAATTCCAGTTCCTACGTGTGGGGTTTTTTGGCCACACCTCTCATCAGTTCTCTGACACCAACTGTTTTACGGTCCAACTCAATTCTGACACTGCCTGATAGATCCCACAGGTTAAAGGTTTTCAATCCTATAAGACTAGTCCTGTCCGACCCCAACTCCCACACAAGATGCCAGTAGCAAGTTCAGTTTGTCACCTGTACTTTTTATCAACAGGCTATATAGCTTGAAGTTTCTCTACTTGGGTAGGTGAAATTTACTACAGTGGCTCACAGAACTCAGAGAAACATTTTACTTACTAGGTTACCAATTTATTATAAAAGAATATAACTCAAAATAGCTAGATGGAAGGGATGCATAAGAAAAGGTATGGTGAAAGAGCCCTAGAGCTTCCATGCCTTTTCTGAGAGGGCCCTCTTTCACTACCTCCATCTGAGAGCTCCAAACCCTATCCTTTTGGGCTTTTATGGATGCTTCATTACATGAGCATAATTGACCAAATCATTGGGCATTTGAGATTGAACTCAATCTCTAGTCCCTTTCTCTAGGGGGGAGGGGAGGGGAGGCAGTGTGGGGTGAAAGTACCAACCCTCTGTAATCACAAGGTTGGTTCCCCTGGCAACCACCCTCTTCTTTCTGGGACCCAAGGGCATTGCAGTTGTTGTCTCATTAACATCACAAAAGACACCTTTGACTCTCTCTGCACTTAGGAAATTCCTAGAGTTTTAAAGGAGCTCAGTGCCACCAATCAGGTTGAAGACTAAATATATATATTTTTTATTGTAAAATCACAGTATCATAAGAAGTATAGCAGATACCAAAGATGAATCATATTTTTGTAAGACCAGTGTTCAGGGAGAGAGTTATTTTGGTCTCTCATGTGTCCCATAACTCTGTTTTTGTGCCCTAGGCTTTCAACCTCTCTCATCCATTTTATTACTTATAAATGTTTTTGTTCAATGGTTGGTTTACAGCTTTGAAACTCAGAGGAACGGACTGGTGTTTATCTATGACATGTGTGGTTCTAATTATACCAACTTTGAGCTGGATCTTGGCAAGAAAGTTCTCAACCTGCTGAAGGTAAGGCTGTGAGAAGGCCCCTCAAGTTTCCTTCCCTGGCCAGGATACTTTATTCTTTGGGAGACTTAGGAATGATGTAAACTTCAGACCTTATGTTCAGTGTAAAGGTCACCTGTAAATGATGACTAATATGTGCTTCCCCAGAATACAAAATGGTCTTAAAAGTGAAGTGGGAGGAATTAAAAAAGGAAATGCACAGGAACATTCTGAGTCATAAAGGAGTGTTGCCCCTTTCCTGGAGGTGTGTAGAATAAGAATTAATGAAGTCCTAGGTATGTCCAGTGTCTGAAAAATGTCACCTAGCCAGTGACTTTCAGACTTTTTGTCTCAGTCTAGTCGGAAATAGGTTTTACATGTTTACATGTTGACTTCATACACAAAAGTATGTGTATACTAACCTATACACATACATGTGGAGGTCTATGTATAGATAAGTTCCTACACTCTTATCCCAAACTCCCAGAAGTCCAGAGGTCTTTTGTAATCTTGTGAACTTTAAGAGATAATATAGTATATATACCACTTTATAATCAAACACATAAATATTTTTGCAATGAAACGTATTATTCATAATGAGTGGAGAAGAATAAAGGCTATGAATAGCCTATGGCATTTCGGGTCAGATCTTGCTGCTCCATGAATTTTTTTTTTTTTTTTAAGATTTTATTTATTTATTTGACAGAGAGAGAGAGAGATCACAAGTAGGCAGAGAGACAGGTGGAGAGAGGGGGAAGCAGGCTCCCTGCTGAGCAGAGAGCCCTATGCGGGGTTTGATCTCAGGACCCTGAGATCATGACCTGAGCTGAAGGCAGACGCTTAACCCACTGAGCCACCCAGGCACCCCTGCTCCATAAATTCTTGCACTAAGCTTCAGAAGAAACTTCAGGTTTTCAGAGCTGTTTATATTTCAGAGTCCCAGGATGAAGGGTGTAGATGTTTACACAAAACAAAAAAGCTTCACAAAACAAGCATTACCCCTTACTATGTTCACTTTGATTTTTCTGAACATTATTTTTAAAAAGTTAGTTGTAAGCTACCAAATCAATTTGAAGACCCATTGAAATGTGCCAACTTGCAATTTGAAAATCATTGATCTATGAGTCTATGCATGCTTTGTTCTAGGATCTAACTTGACATTGCTGTGGAAATAGATTTTTAGAAGTGCTATTAGAGCTTTATAACAGTATACAAAGGAGGTATTATTATTTTGTGTTGTTTTCTGGTAGTTCATTGGTCACTCATTATATTACTAAAGTCACTATTATGGCATTTAGCTGTGATTCAGTTCTTTTTACTGATAAGGATGATATATGATTTTTTTTTTCTTTACAAATATGGCATAGTAGTATGGCCAGTGATTATAACTTGCCATTTTTTACTTAACAGTTGTGTCTTTGTCATCCTTCTATGTCAGTACCTATAGCTATTACTTATTTCTTTTCTCTCTCACTTTTTTTTTTTTTTTTTTTTTAAGCTCTACACCCAGTTGTGGAGCTTGAACTCCCAACCCTGAGATCAAGGGCTGCGTGCTCTAGCAACTGAGCGGGCCAGGCACCCCTTTCCTCACTTTTTCTAAGGGCAGCAGAGTATTCTTTTTGTGGATATATCAAGCAGAAAAAATGAAGTTCATGCTATTTTTTTGTGTTATTATAAAGGCTTCAGTGAGTATTGTTTTAGATATTTTTATCTGTTTGACCAATCATTTCTTCAGGATAAATTGCTATAAACAGATTTGTAGGGTCAAAGAATTCACACATTTAAATTTTGGCAAATATTGCCAAGTAGCCCTCTAAAAACTTAGTTCAGATTTACACTCCCATTAACAGCCTTTTTCACCGGTCTTATCAATATTGATTTGTTGTTTGGATTCTAATTATGTTCGTGTTTTTGTGGTGTTTCTTTTATTACTGATGAGCTTCAGCGTGTTTTCATGTTTATTGCCAAGAGGTATTTACAAATTTTTTTTTCTTCTCATATACTTTACTTAATTTTTTAAAAAGATTTTTAGATTTGTTTTAGAGAAGAGTGTGCACAAGAGCGAGTACACACAAGTTGGGGGAGAAGGGCAGAGGGAGAGATAGAGACAGAATCTCAGAGGCCCCTCTGAGCACAGAGCCTGGGGCACCACTCTGAGATCATGACCTGAGCCAAAACCAGGAGTGAGTTGCTCAACCTACTGAGCCATCCAGGCACCCTGCATATACTTTACCCAATTTTTTACCAGCATGTTTATCTCTTACTAATTTATAAGAGTTGCTATTAAATAATATTAAGTATGTGTTACCAGCATTTTTTGTAGTATCTTACTCAATTTTACAGTGTCTTTTCTCATACTGCTATGTTTTCATTATTTTTCATAATGATTTTAATATACTATATATGCTTTATTCAATAATATATATCATATATAATATATAGTATTACAGATCAAATAATTTGCTTTTAAACAGCTATCCGGGCAACATTTACTAACTACTACATTTTTTCCCTACTCACTTGAGATAATACCTTTATATTACACTAAATTCCCATACGGTAGGCATGTCTCTTCTGACACTCTATGCTATTGATCTAGCCCATCTAGACCAATAAAAGCATGGTTTTATTTATTATACTTCTAAAGTTTAATATCATAGGTCAAGCTTCCTGTCACACTGTTTTTTTCTGAAAGTTGTTTGGCTATATTTTTTGCATTTTTATTCTTTTTACATGGACACAATTTGTGTACTTTTAATTTTTTTTTTAAAGATTTTATTTATTTATTTGATAGATCACAAGCAGGCAGAGAAGCAGGCAGAGAGAGAGGAGGAAGCAGGCTCCCCGCTGAGCAGAGAGCCCGATGTGGGGCTCGATCCCAGGACCCTGAGATCATGACCTGAGCTGAAGGCAGAGGCTTTAACCCACTGAGCCACCCAGGCGACCCCCCCCCTTTTTTTTTTAAGATTTTATTTGAGAGAGAGAGAACAAGTGAGAGAGAGCACGAGGTGTGGGAAGAGGCAAAGGGAGAGAGAGAAGCAGAGTCTCTACTGAGCAGGGAGTCCTTCACTGGGCTGGATCCCAAAATCCTTGGAATCATAACCTGAGTTAAGGCAGATGCTTAGCCCACTGAGCCACCCAGGTGACCCTTATTTTATTTTTAAGTAATCTCTAAACTCACAACTGTGAGATCAAGAGTCACATGCTCAGGGATGCCTGGCTGGTTCAGTAAATGGGGGGTGAGATTCTGTATCTTAGGGTTGTGAGTTTGAGTCCCGTGTAGAATGTAGTGATTACTTGAAAAGGGCCGGGGGAGTTGCATGCTCTACTGACTAAGCCAGCCAGACACCTCCTATTTCTTTTTTTTATTATAAAAGCAATTAAAAAGCAATTCAAGAAAAAGTCTCTGACCCTCTCCCTCAGATACCCCAGTGCCTTTGCACTTTTTCAAAATTTTAAATCTAAATCCAATGAGAAAAAAAAATTTTTTTTTAAAGATTTATTTATTTTAGAGAAAGAACGAGCTGGGGAGGGGCTGAGGATCATGACCTGAACTGAAAACAAGAGTCTGACACTCAGCCTACTAAAGCCACCCAGGTGCTCCTTGTTATGTCTTTCAACAAAGTTTTAAAGTTATTTTATCTATGTGTCTTATGTAGTTTATTCCTAGGCTAAAAAAATATATTCAAGTATTAAAAACACAGAAGACAACAAGGATAAATTATCTTTTTGTAATACCAATAACTTACAGGGAGAAAAAGAGAGGGAAAGAGATAGTGTATATGTGTTCAAGTGTTACTATAAATCATAAATTATAATAAATAATATAAATTATATTATATTATATTACTATAATAAAAATATAAATTATTATTTATAGGGTGGCTAATTTTTTCATAATTTATCTTTTATACTTAAAATACTGTTATAATCAGAAAAAAATTTTTATCGTAGAAAATTTTGGACAGCTCACATCAAGATTTATATTATGCATAAATAAACACTGTTGACATTTTGGCGTATGGCACTTCTAGATGTTCCTCAATATGATCTTAATTATGTTTGTTTAATTTCAATATACAATAAGCTCCAAAAAGTTTATTTTATGAATATTTAGAATTGCTAAATAATAGTCTATCCTGTATTTACTATAATTTATTTAAACATTTCTGTGTTGTTGGATATGTTTTCCAATCTATTATAATAAACAGTTTTTCAAAACTTTTTTTTAAAGATTTTATGTATTTATTTGACAGAAATCACAAGTAGGCAGAGAGAGAGAGGAGAAAGCAGGCTCCCTGCTGAGCAGAGAGCCAGATGCGGGGCTCGATCCCAGGACCCTGGGATCATGACCTGAGCCGAAGGCAGAGGCTTTAACCCACTGAGCCACCCAGGTGCCCCAAGTTTTCAACACTTTTATATTCATATCTTTTAAAAAAATATTTTATTTATTTGAGAGAGAGAGCATGAGCAGAGGAGAGAGAAGCAGGCTTCAGGGAGCCAGACATGGGACTCGATTCCATGACCCAGGGAGCATGACCTGAGCCAAAGGCAGATGGTTAACCAACTGAGCCACCCAGGTGTCCCAGGATATAAATTTTTTAAAAATTATTTTATTTATTTATTTGACAGAGATCACAAGTAGGCAGAGAGGAAGGGAAGCAAGGCTCCCTGCCAAGCAGAGAGCCCGATGCGGGGCTTGATCTCAGGACCCTGGGATCATGACCTGAGTGGAAGGCAGAGGCTTTAACCCATTGAACCACCCAGGTGCCCCCCAGGATATAAATACTTTAAATAAGGTTGTAAAAAGTAAAAGTAATACAAAGTATTACAGAAAATAAAAGAGTAAAATTAACTCATAATTTTTTCAGAGATAAACTGTTGAACTTTTGATATAATTCTTATCTTTTTTCTCTGTGAAAGTATAAATTGTATAATTTTTAAAACAAAAGGTTATAGTTTTGGTCCTGTTTAGTTTAATTAGGATTATATTATGAACATTTTCCATAGTCGCAAAAAAGTCTTTGAAATTTTAATATTAATGGTTGTATAATAATCTCTTTTTTTTAGTCAATTTTAAGGATTTTATTTATTTATTTGACAAAGACAGAGATCACCAGTAGGCAGAGAGGCAGGCAGAGAGGGAGGGGGAAGCAGGCTCCCTGCCGAGCAGAGAGCCCCATACGGGCTTGATCCCAGGACCCTGAGATCATGACCTGAGCCGAAAGCAGAGGCTTTAACCCACTGAGCCACCCAGGCGCCCCTGTATAATAATCTTATTATAGGATAATACAATTTTATTAAGCCCTATCCCTTTTCAGACACATACATTCTTTCCAGTTTTATCTATCTTCATCTATCTATCTATCTATCTTAAAGATTTTACTTGACAGAGAGAGACACAGTGAGAGAGGGGACACAAGCAGGGGGAGAGGGGGAAGCAGGCTCTCTGCTGAGCAGGGAGAGTGACAGGGGGCTTGATCCCAGGACCCTGGGATCATGACCTGAGCCAAAGGCAGACGATTAATGACTGAGCCACCCAGGTACCCCTTCTTTCCAGTTTTAAAGTACTGTTTTTAAACACCAAAAAGAAAGGTGCAAGGGGCGCCTGGGTGGCTCAGTGGGTTGGGGCCTCTGCCTTTGGCATGGGTAGTGGTCCCGGGGTCCTGGAATCGAGCCCCGCATCAGGCTCTCTGCTCAGCAGCGAGCCTGCTTCCTCCTCACTCTCTGCCTTCTTCTCTGCCTACTTGTGATCTCTGTCGGGTAAATAAATAAAATCTTTGGGGGAGAAAAAAGGTGCAGTAAACATTTCTGTTCATAAATTTTTGTGTTTCTGGTTATTTCCTTAGGGTAGAATGTCAGAAATGGAATTACTTGATCAGAGAATATGCACATTTTTAAGGATATATAATGCTAGATGCCTTCTAGAAGATGTAACCATTTCCCATCAACAGTATATGTGGATGCCATACAGTCATTTAAATGGAACAAGCCTGAGTGTGTAGTTCTTCGCTCTGAAGAAGTAGATATAAAGGCTTCCATTTTTTTTTTTAAGATTTTATTTATTTATTTGACAGATAGAGATCACAAGTAGGCAGAGAGGCAGGCAGAGAGAGTGGGGGAAGCAGGCTCCCTGCCAAGCAGAGAGCCCGACGTGGGGCTTGATCCCAGGACCCCGGGATTATGACCTGAGCTGAAGGCAGAGGCTTTAACCCACTGAGCCACCCAGGCACCCAAGGCTTCCATTTTTTAATTTATCATTTTGTGGAGATTTAGGTATTTCTCCAGACTGTTTTTTTGACCTGGCAGGTGCCTTGGCTCTTTGGGTCCTGAAATAAATTGTTGTGGTTGTTATTTAAAGGTTTTATTATTAAACATTTTATTTGTTTATTTGAGAGAGAGAGAGAGAGAGTATGCATGTGAGCACACATGTGCAAGCACAGGGAGGGGCAGAGAGAGAGGGCGAGAGAGGATCTCAAGTCGACTCTGCACAAGTCTGCATGGAGCCCAGAGTCCAATGCGGGGCTCCATCTCACGACCTGAGCTGAAATAAGAGGCGCTTAATCAACTGAGGCATCCAGGCACCCTGAAATTATTGTCTCTCAGACTTTAGTGAAGAGGAATATGGAGGATTTTCTGAATACTGTATATTCTCTATGGGGTATGTTTGTGGACCCCCCAAATCAGTGGAAGAGTAGCCGGAGAGTGACAAGTCAAATTGAGAATTTGAAAAAGAATAGGGAGAAAATGGTAGAAGATACTTAGCTACAATTTCCTCTTTTTTTTTTTTTTTTTTTTTTTTTTTTTTTTTTTTTTTATGCCTTGGGAATAATTTCTTCCAGTTAGAGTGCCAGTATTACTTGGTATCCCTGCCCATGAGAAGATCCGGGATGTTAAACTAAATGAAACCAAGAGCTGTGAATTAGGAAAGAATAATTTTTTATTTTTTATGCTTTGTACGGATCAGGGTGTCTCCTTCCCTTTAGATTTCATTGTGCCCACTAGATTATATTTATCAACTGAATAAATGAATTCATGACTAGATGAAGAGATGGGTAAAAAATAATTATAAACACGCAGAAGTCAGAATCAAAGGTTTTAAGAGAGATGTTTCTTTCATATTGTTTATTCATGATCTGATTTTTTTTTTAAGTTTAAAAAAAATATATATATATTTTTTAAGATTTATTTAATTATTTGAGAGGGAGTGCAGGGGGTCGGGCCTTGGAGAGAAAGAGAGGGTCTTTTTTTTTTTTTAACTTTTTTTTTTTTTTTTTTTAAGATTTTTTATTTATTTGACAGACAGAGATCACAAGTAGGCAGAGAGGCAGGCAGATGGAGAGTGAGAGAAGGAAGCAGGCTCCCTGCTGAGCAGAGAGCCCGATGTGGGACTCGATCCCAGGACCCTGAGATCATGACCTGAGACGAAGGCAGCGGCTTAACCCACTGAGCCACCCAGGTGCCCGAGAAAGAGAGGGTCTTAAACACACTCTGCTCTGAGTGCAGAGCCCGACATGGGGCTGATCTTCCAACCCTGAGATCACAACGTGAGCCGAAACCAAATGTTGGATGCTTAACCAACTGCACCACAGAAGCGCCCCAAGATTTTTACTTTTACTACACACAACATGGAACTTGAACTCACATGCCCCAAGATAAAGAGTTGCAGGTTCCATGGACTGAGCCAGCCAGGCACCCCTTTCTTAAAGTTTAAATAAGCAGAACTTAAAGATGCATACACATTTATGCTGACAAAAGTCAGTATCAATTTTTGATCCATAAAGCTTATTGTTGACAAGAAGATATAACATTATAACTTTTATTTTATTTTATTTTATTTTATTTAAAGATTTTATTTATTTATTTGACAGAGAGAAATCACAAGTAGATGGAGAGGCAGGCAGAGAGAGAGAGAGGGAAGCAGGCTCCCCGCTGAGCAGAGAGCCCGACGCGGGCCTCGATCCCAGGACCCTGAGATCACGACCCGAGCCGAAGGCAGCGGCTTAACCCACTGAGCCACCCAGGCGCCCAAACATTATAACTTTTAAAAGTAAATCACCTTTTGGGGCACCTGTGTGGCTCAGTTGGTCAAGCATCTACCTTTGGCTCAGGTCATGATCCCAGGGTCCTGAGATTGAGCCCCATGTCAGGCTCTCTGCTCAGCGGGGAGCCTGCTTTTCCCTCTGATTTCCCTTTCCCTCTGCCTGCTGCTTTCCCTGCTTGTGCTAGCTCTCTCTCTGTCAAATAAATAAATTTTTTTAAAAAAGTAAATCATCTTTTAATTTTTTTTTTTATAAAGATTTTATTTATTTATTTGACAGAGAGAGAGAGCACAAGTAGACAGAGAGACAGGCAGAGAGAGAGAGAGAGAGGAAAGCAGGCTCTCCACCCAGCAGAGAGCCCGATGCGGGACTCGATCCCAGGACCCTGAGACCATGACCCAAGCCGAAGGCAGCGGCTTAACCCACTGAGCCACCCAGGCGCCCCCATCATCTTTTAATTTTTTATTAAGCTTTTCATTTTAATTCCAGTATAGTTAACATAGAGTGTTCTATTAGTTTCAGGTGTATAATTTTAAAATTTTTAACCACTTCTGTAGTTACTGAAATGAAACCTGAATTAGGCTTTAGACTCCCCCTGCTGGGTAAGGATGGGGAGCAGAAAACCTACACTCTGGGTTTGAACAGTCATAGATTCCAGTGCCTTAATTGTTATCTTTAAATTTTCATGTGTGTCCTCCACAGGGAGCGTTTCCTGCTCGTTTGAAAAAAGTACTGATTGTGGGAGCGCCAATATGGTTCCGAGTGCCCTATTCCATCATCAGCCTCCTCCTGAAGGACAAAGTCCGGGAAAGGGTAAGGCAAGCTTTATTTTATTTGTAGGTGGAGGTGGTTATTTGAAGGAGGTGACAAACTTCCCATTTCTGCTGTTGAAACCTGCCAATTAATTTTTTACCTTCAATAGAATTTGTCTGGGCTGTCTCCTAAAGTGCTTTCTACTTCTATTAGTGCATCCATTTTATATTTTCTGCCTTATTCTTTACTCAGGTTAGTACAGGCTTCCTTTCCCACTGTACTGCAAGTTCCTTGAAGTTAGGAGGTAGAAATAATTTGTCTGGCACTCTCCCTCAATAGTATCTTGCATAAAGATCACAGTGAAGGAGTGTGTCCCAGGATAACTTAGGAATAACTACTCCTTCCAGAATTTAGCCTAGTGCTATACCTGTGTATTTAACAATCTCTAATAGAATTGCATTAATTGAACTGATGTTTGAATTTGTTCAGCTGGAAATACTAATCTGTCGTTTGACCACCAGTGTGGTGGAGGAGAATCTCTCAATATAATTCTTTATATGTCTATTTCCATTCCTGGCATTTTTCTCTTAAAACACCTTGTTGCTTCCTAACTTCAGAAATGTTGTCTTAAAAAAAAAAAGGTGTTGTCTAAAATGATCTTAATTCTGTTACTATCTCCCGAGTGTTCCAGGACTGAAAGGTTTTGGTTTTATTCATTCATTCATTTCTCACCCTTGAAAGAAAGGGCATATGAAACATTGATGTAATTTGATTATAGTTGTTATGAAATATTATTAGAGATTTTTGTAGTATAGAATTATGAGATTATATCAACAACAATGTGGATCTTTATAGTGGGGGAGACTTGTGTTGGAGAGGGGAAACTGAAGACGTTTGGCTTTGTGGAAATACTTAGGGACCTAGAGACTGAGAGTAGGAGAAATCTTTTCCAAGGTACTCTTTGATAGGACTCCTCAGGCAAATTCTTGCACTTGTTATATGTAAGTATTAATGTGTATATAAACTTAAAATATATGAGCACCTTTACAGTCCAGGTTCTGGGCCCTGGGAATAAAAAATGGAGGGAGACTTGAGAGCTCATGTTCCTGATAGGGAACACACAGGTAGACATGAGGTAGACACAGAGTTGAGAATATTGTATTGAGCAGTCAGGGAGGGCTTCACAGAAGAGGTGAGCTTTGTAGCTTGTCCATGAAGAGGGCAAGGAGGAAAAGAGGGCATTCTAAGAAGAGACAACAGCAAGAGTGACAAGCATTCCCATTTCACACAAACTTTATGTCAACTAGGCCCGTTTTGTTCAGTAAGGTTGTGTCTAAGCAGAGAGCAGAATTAGGATTACTTTTCTGGCAGTTTTCCTGGGCTATCCTGTGTCTGGGTCTAGTGTTACTTTCATAGAAAACTACCTTTGAGAACATCCATACTGAACTGTGTGTGAGTAAAGCGCTAGACTTAGAGTTGGTTACCTTACTATGGGGTTGACCAAAAAAAATCACTACCTGTGCATTCTTAATAATCAAAAAGGCAAATACCTGCATGAGATGTCACTGGGAAGCATTGTTAATAGTATAAAGGCTTTGTTCAGTGTACTTTCCTTTTGAGGTATATAAAAGGGCTCCCAGGACACCTGCCTGGCTTAGTCAGTAGAGTGCATGACTCTTGATCTTGGGGTTGTGAGTTTGAGCCCCATGTTGGGTATAGAGATTAAAAATAAAATCTTAAAAAATGCAGGGGCAAATTACAGGAGTGTATTTGATATACATTCTGGGAAGTCAGACCTTTGGGGAAGTTATAGGACTTTAATCCCAGGCAGATGAAATGTAGTCTACTTCTTTTACAAGTATACCATGTATTTCAAGCAAATCTCATCCTATTCTTCAAACCTAATATAAACACATTTGTTCTTTATCTTCACTGTCTATGTTTTTTGTTCCTGTCCATACTCATGTGGTTCTTCCTGGCTTTGCAGATTCAGATATTAAAGACATCTGAGGTCACCCAGCACCTGCCCAGGGAGTGCCTTCCAGAAAACCTGGGTGGGTACGTCAAAATTGACCTCGCGTCTTGGAATTTCCAGTTTCTGCCCCAGATGAACGGCCACCCAGACCCCTTCGATGAGATCATCCTGTTCTCCCTCCCTCCTGCCTTAGACTGGGACTCAGTACATGTTCCAGGCCCCCATGCCATGACCATCCAAGAGCTGATGGACTATGTTAGCACCAGGCAAAAGCGAGGGATATATGAGGAGTATGAAGACATTCGCCGCGAGAACCCTGTTGGGACTTTCCACTGTTCTATGTAAGTAAGAAAGGTTTGGACTGACAGTGGGTCACCAACATGCTACTGGTGCGTGTTGGCAGCAGCTCCATCCACATCTCATTTCCTTAACAGAGGCTCTTGCTTGTGTTAGGAGCATGACTCTTACTCAGATGGTGGTTCTCTCATCCAGAAACAGGCACCTCCTACTCTGGTGCCTGATGCCAATACCCTATATTCTGAATTTCTGGAGGTCTTTAGTACCATCCGGAGAAACATGTAATAATGGAGGCATTTTAAGATATTTTTCTGAAATGCACTTGTTTGGGGGAAACAACAAAAATGTAGGCTCTCAATTCCTGTTTTCATTGTGATCTCTGGTCCTTTTATTTGGGCAGTTTCTTTCTAGAGCATTTATAGTATAACATTACTTTCTTAGGAGGGGTTCTGGTGCATTTAAAATAATCTACAGTCAGTAAGAGAAAAGAATTAACTCTTAGGAATTTGGCCTTTGGGATTTTCCTTGTATCTATCTATCTACAGAGCTACGTGGCTAGTTTATAACTGGTTCATAATTACTTGGTAACTATTGTTGGCCATAGGGCATAGATCATTTCTCTTAACTGCTCTCATTTTACCCTGTTGTCCCTGGCTGCTGCAGAAATTTCTGTTTCTGTGTTGAAAACTAGGGAAACTGTCCCAGGCTCAAGTTCCAGCATAGCCCAAAATCCCTTCTGTGATTTATGCAGGTTATTTCCCTTGGCTGCACCCCAGTTTTCCTGTATGTAATATATGATATTCAACTCTGATATCAACCTGTTTGTGTAGCTTAAATGTTTTAAGAATCCTTGATTCTGTGAATACCTCTTCCCCCTTGTAATTCCTGTCCAGCTTGGTCAGTGTACTGTAAAGAAGATGCAGGGAGAGAGGCTTAGACAAAGGAAAGAGGGAAAAGAATGAAACGGATAAGAGAAGAAAGAAGAAACAGTTGAGAAGAAAGTCAATAGAGGAAAATGCAAAGGGAAGGAAAAAAAAAACAGCAAGAAAGCAGAGCATATATCAAAGTGGAACAGAGTATCCTTTTCTCCCACACAGCTATTTCTTTCTTACCAGTTCACAGCCTCGATATGCATCCAGTCTTTGTCCCAATCAGTTCTTCCCCCTCTACTTTTGAATCAAGGAAGTATTATGGAGCTGAGAGGAGTACTGGGCTGCTCCAAGAGGATGCATACTTGTCTTGGGGATTCCTAACTTTGTTCTGGGGGCTTCTGCTGTGAGGTCCTTGAGATGTCATTTCTACTATTTCCCCCTTCCCTCCATTAAAAAATCAGGTTTGGATTGTCCTCTTGGCATCATCCAAACCGGCCATCATGTTATAGACAGAGAATACTTTTCAGTCCTATTGAAAGACTTGCTAGTCTTGTCCCTTGTTGAATGAATGAGTCTCCCACTTCAGGAGCTAGAATCCAGAATCCAAATTAGCTCGAGGTCTCTGTCTTATACTAAGTTCCAGTAAAACTGCTTATACAGAACAAACTATTTCTCCTTTGGACTTCTGGATTATGAAGTAGATATCAGAGTACTCATTGTTGTCAGGATGCCCATGGACCAAGAAACTTTCTTTCTCTTTTTTCTTCTCCCCTACACCATGTTTTGAAAATGATATTTTAAAATTTATCTTTTTATTATAATTGTAGATTCCCATGAAGTTGTAAGAAATAATACAGAGAGATCACATGTACCCTTTCCAGAGTTTTCCCATGGTGTCTTCTTTTATAAATATAGGATCATGT
This sequence comes from Mustela erminea, assembly GCF_009829155.1. NCBI lineage: Eukaryota > Metazoa > Chordata > Mammalia > Carnivora > Mustelidae > Mustela > Mustela erminea. The sequence continues at coordinate 30,552,087 of NC_045618.1, forward strand.
AGTATCACAACTAGGATATTGCTATTATTATCCACCAGTCTTATTCAGATTTCCCCAGTTTTAGAGTGTGTGTGTGTGTATTTAGTTCCGGGTGATTTTTAGCCCACATGTTTGTTTGTATATCTATCACCACAGTCAAGATATAGACAAATTACATCATCACATACCTCAGTCCCACCCCTCCCCATCCCTAACCCTTACAACCACTACTCTGGTCTCTGTTACTATAGTCTTTTCATTTCAAGAATGTTCTTATATAAGTAGAATCATACCATATGTAACCTTTTAGGATTGGCCTTTTTCCCTCAGTATAATTCCTTGGAGATTCACCCAAGTTATTGTTTCATGTATCAATAGTTTATCCTTTTTATTGCCAAGTACTACTCCATGGTATGAGTGGTTTGTTTAACTGTTCACCTGTTGAAGGACATCTAGGTTATTTAGAGTTTCTGGCACCTACAAGTAAAGCTGCTATGAATGATTGTATCTAGGTTTTGTATGAACATATGTTTGCATTGCTCTGGGACAAATGTCCAAGGGTGTGATGGGCATATGGTAATTAGATGTTTAGTTTGATGAGAAACTGCCCAGGTGTACCATTCGATGTACCCCCTAGCAATGTCTGAATGATCAAGTTTCTTAGCATCCTCATCAGCATTTGCTCTTGCCACCACCGTTTTTTATTTTAGTTGTCATAATAGGTGTGTAATAGGTTGGTATAATTTACATTTCCCTAATAGTTAATGATATCAAGCATCTTTCATGTGCTTATTTACCATCTGTATATTCTCTTCGCAAAATGTCATGCTTTTTTCCCTTTTTTTTTTTTTTAAAGATTTTATTTATTTATTTAACAAGAGAGAGCCACACAGCATAAGAGGGAGCACAAGCAAGGGGAATGGGAGAGAGAGAAGCAGGCTTCCTGCCGAGGAGGGAGCCGGATGTGGGGCTTGATCCCAGGACCCCAGGATCGTGACCTGAGCCGAAGGCAGACACCCAATGACTGAGCCACCCAGGCTCCCCTCAATTTGGACTTTTTATTAAACTATTGAGATTTGAGTTTTTTTTTTTTTTTTAAAGATTTTATTTATTTATTTGACAGAGAGAAATCACAAGTAGATGGAGAGGCAGGCAGAGAGAGAGAGAGAGGGAAGCAGGCTCCCTGCTGAGCAGAGAGCCCGATGCGGGACTCGATCCCAGGACCCTGAGATCATGACCTGAGCCGAAGGCAGTGGCTTAACCCACTGAGCCACCCAGGCGCCCAAGATTTGAGTTTTTAAATATAGTCTAGATACGGGTTCTTGGTTGGATGCATGGTTTGTGGGTTTTTAGTTTTTTGTTTTTTTTTTAAAGATTTTATTTATTTATTTGACAGAGAGAGATCACAAGTAGGCAGAGAGGCAGGCGGAGAGAGAAAGAGAGAGGAGGAAGCAGGCTCCCTGCTGAGCAGAGAGCCCGATGTGGGACTCGATCCCAGGACCCTGAGATCATGACCTGAGCTGAAGGCAGCAGCTCAACCCACTGAGATACCCAGGCGCCCCTGTGGGGTTTTTTTTGTTTTGTTTTGTTTTTTGTCTGTAGCTTCTCTTTATCCTCTTAACACGGCCCCTGGTGAAGCACAAGTTTTATTCTGATGAAATCCTTTAATCAGGGTTCCTTTGTATGGATCACACTCTTGATGCCAAATCTAAGAACACCTAACCCTAAATCCCAAAGATTTTCTCCTTTTTTTCCTAAACATTTTATGGTGTTATATTTCACATTTATTTAAGTCTGTGATCTGTTTGAATTAATTTTTGTATAAGGTGTAAGATTTAGGTTGATGTTGATGTTGTGTGTGTGTATGCGCACATGCACTTTTATGTGCTTGTAGATACCCAGTTGCTCCAGCACCATTTGCTGAAAAAAATCCTTCCTCCCTTGAATTGTTCTTGGGATTTTGTAAAATATCAGTTGGACTTATTTGTGTGGGAAGAGGGAATTTTTTAAAATATGGAAAAGTACAGAGTATAACATGATAAACAACTATGTTCCTGTCACCAGAATTAATACTGACAATTTTTAATATTTTGTCATATTTGCTCTATCTTTCTTTGTTATAGAAAAGAAAGAATTCATTGTAAATGCCTTCCAATCCTCACCCTCAGTTCTCCCCTGTTCGCCAGAAGCTACAACTACTATGAATATGGTGCCTTTTCCTTCCAGACTATTTTGTTTATTCTGTCACATATTTGTTGGTAGCTATGAATAATAGAATATTATTTTATATTAGATAATATTTATATTTTAGTAATTTTTTGCTTCATCAATATATATACTCCCCCCCCAAAACAAAATAGTACTGAAGAATAGGAATGATAAAATTAATGGCAGTCCTCTGCCTTACTCTTGGTTCCTCCAGGTATCCATTTTCAACTCTTTCTTTTCTTTTTTTTTTTTTTAAAGATTTATTTATTTATTTGATAGACAGAAATCACAAGGAGGCAGAGAGGCAGGCAGAGAGAGGAGGAAGCAGGCTCCCTGCTGAGCAGAGAGCCCCATGCGGGACTCGATCCCAGGACCCTGGGATCATGACCTGAGCCGAAGGCAGAGGCTTTAACCCACTGAGCCACCCAGGCTTCCCTCAACTCTTTCTTAATAGCTGTTTCTTCTGATATTTCTTCTGTGATTCTAAATAAAATGCTTGTAATACTCTTCATTGATTTTTATGTTAGGTAGGCATTTGGTGCTTATACCTTGTCTCCGGTTCACTTTTGACTGTTTTTCCAATAAAATAATGTCATATTTTTAATTAAATCAGTAGTCACTGTTTACATTATTATGACTATGTAAATTTTTTCCACTACAGAACTAGATGGGCGGCTTCTATAAAATAAAATTAAGTTTTATCAATTCAATTTTTTGTTTCTTCTAGAGTTAATTACCTAATTTTTTAAAAAGATTTTATGTATGTATTTAAGAGGGAGAGAGCACAGAGGGAGAGGGAGAAGCAGACTCCCCACCAAGCAGGGAGCCCGATGTGGGGCTTGATCCCAGGATTCTGAGATCATGACCTGAGCCGAAGGCAGAGGCTTAACCCACTGAGCCACCCAGGCGCCCACCTTTGCAATCTTTATTGCAAGTATAATCAACTCTGCCATTATAGCGTAAAAGAAGTCATGGACAGTACTAAACTGACAGGCTTAGTTGTGTTTCAGTAAAACTTGTATTTACAAAAACAAGTTGGCCAGGCTGTAGTTGCTGACTCATGCTCTAGAATGATTGTCTTATTTTCTTAATTTTTTTCTCACATTTTTCATCACTTTGACTTTTCGTTTTACTCTGGAAAATTTCTTCAGCTTTCTTTTCCATCTCTTTTATTAAAGTTTTTACTTTGGTTAGGATACTTATTTTCCAAGAGCTTTTCTTCTCTGTTCCTTTCTTATAGCATCCTGCTCTTATTTCATAGATATAGTACCTTTTTCTCTCTGAGGGTATTAATTATAGTCTTTTATTTATTTATTTTTTTAAGATTTTATTTATTTATTTGACAGAGCGAGATCATAAGTAGGCAGAGAGGCAGGTAGAGAGAGAGAGAGAGAGAGAGAGAGAGAGGAGGAAGCAGGCTCCCTACCAAGCAGAGAGCCCGACGTGGGACTCGATCCCAGGACCCTGAGATCATGACCTGAGCCAAAGGCAGAGGCCCAACCCACTGAGCCACCCAGGCGCCCTTAATTAGAGTCTTTTAGTACTTTTTCTTACTGACTCTCTCTTGTGCTTTTTCCTTACTATGTGTTTGATTGGTCTCTTTTTTTGTGTTGGAGCTTTCTGTAATTATCTGGAGGTCTCTGGCTGTTAATTTACATTATGGGGGGCGTCCTTAAAAGCTGCTTGGAAATGCTCTTTCTGTGAGTGATCTGCAAATGTAAATGATCAGCTAGCTTGTTGTTGATGTACTCCAAGTGATAGAATTCTTTCATATAGGGCTATTCACTTTCTCCAGAGAGGAATTTTCTACTTTCTTGCTTGGGAGGGTCCAAGCTTGATATAAATATAGGACAGGAGAGGACAGGGCAGGGAATTCTCACTATCATTCAGATTTTCATTTATTTCTCTGTTTTTAACCCTGTGTCTCACCTTGCTTTCCAGGATGTGGGAGTGGTGAGAGTGAGTCATTGTGTCTCTCTGTAGATACCTCTGTGGGTCCTAGTTTTCTGCATTTGACCAAGGCAGCCAATATTCCTCCATCTGTTTTCTCTCTGCCAAATGGATTTCACTCTTTGTTTGCGAATGTCTCTGCCATCATTTCGGGGTTTGTACTGATTAGTGCCTTTATTGTGATTTTACTAGATGAAGTGGAGTCAAACATATGCTGTCAACCTACCATATTAAACTGGAACTTAGGTTTCTTAGAAGCCAGATTTGTTTTTGGTGCTGTCTATACCCCTATCTCCCTCTCATTTTCTCTTTCTCTTTTTTTTTTTTTTTTTTTAAGATTTTACATATTTATTTGGCACACAGAGATCACAAGTAGGCAGAGGCAGGCAGAGAGACAGAAGGGGGAAGCAGACTCCCCACCGAGCAAGGAGCCAGACTCAGGGCTCAATCCCAGGACCCTGGGATCACGACCTGAGCCTAAGGCAGAGGCCCAACCTACTGAGCCACCCAGGCACCCCTCATTTTCTCTTTTGAATGAAAATATCTTTATTTGCCCAGGAATACACACATATTAAAAATGTTAAATGAGGGGCACCTGGGTGACTCAGTCATTAAGCATCTGCCTTTGGCTCAGGTCATGATCCCAGAGCCCAGCATCAGGCTCCCTGCTCACTGCTTCTCCCTCTCCCACTCCCCCTGCTTGTGTTCCCTCTCTCCCTGTCACTTTCTCTGTCAAATAAATAAGTAAAATCTTCAAAAAAAAAAAAAGTTAAATGATACAGAATATGGATAGATTGGATCATTGCTTCATGTCTTCAACACCAATGGTAACGGTCACCCACCTTTGCGTCGCTGGACTTTGTATGTACACATATACACTCCTTCTGCCTTTTCTGTCTTTGTTTTAGTTTGTCTGTTTCATTTTCTTCAGGTCTCCAGGAAACCTAGAGAAGAACCGCTATGGGGATGTACCCTGCCTGGACCAAACTAGAGTGAAATTGACCAAACGAAGTGGTCACACTCAGGTACACAGATAAGTGCTATCTTTTCAGGAGCACTGAGGGAAATTTTCCAAAGTGAAGCTTACTAATGCCATAGTAGAAAGAACATGAACTCTACACCAGAGAGATCAGGTTGGAGTTTTAACTTTGCTATGTATGAGTTAGTCTGTTACCATAAGCAAGTCCCTGTAAGTCCATCTCACAGGACGAAGTGGAAGTTAAATGGAAAAATTTATGTAAATGCTGATAGCGCAAGGTCTGGTATATCATAGGTGCTTGATAAATGTCAATTATTTCTCCTTTCACTCCTAGTTGTAAAATTATAGTCCTATTGTCCACCATATTAGTGAATGTATATGTATCAATACAGGGCAACTCTAATTAAAGTGACCTGTGATTTTTCCACCTAGAAGATCTAAAAATAATATTGGACAACTAGTGTACGCGTAAGTATCTAGGGATAGAGCTGAAATGGTCAAGTGATTATGTTATTTAATATACTAATTTGATCATATCTGTTCATATTAAAAATCACATATGTTTATACTAGTATAGATATTTAGTGAAACTCCTCACATGCACCTTTAACATCAATGTCTTTGTCCTCATTTGAGCCATTTCCTGAGTCAATCTAACAGTTTTCCAGAGCACACAGTTTTTACTTCTTTTAAGTATATGGTATTGTCACTGAAAAATTTATCCTAAACAAGGAAAGTCTATTAGCATAACATTAACACAGTTTATCCTTCCATCCATCCTGTATCCCATGTATTTTCTGTAGCATGATTATTCACTTACTGTTTTTTAAAGTCCTCTTCACAGCAACATCCAACACTTAGAATTTTGAGGTCAGCAACCAAGTATGTGTTACATTTCTTCTTTTTCCTTTGGATATGCCAGTTCTGTCTGGTGCCTTCCATATGCATCAAAAAAACAGCATTGATTGAGGCCATTGTTCAAAGAAAGGAATTTAAATAGTGCCCGTTTAACATGGCCACACACTATAGGAGCTTGTTACATCCCGTCTCTTTTTTTCTGGGGGATAATTTTTGGGAAAATTATTGCCTAGTATTTGGGTATATATGATACGTGGATTGAGACCCTAGGATCATGGTTTTAACCCTTTTGACCCTACGTTTCCAGTATATAAACTGAATTCAATTGCTTCTTGGCCTTTTGGCTAAGATCATGTGTAAACTGAATTCATAGCCCTGCCCAGGACCCTTACGAAAGGGTTTTCCTGCAGGAGCATTAGCTCAGTGTCTGGCCAGCTTAGGGCAAATTCATGACTATTACTGAGATCATCAAATATATACTCTGAATGAGTGGAGTATAATGGTCGAGTTGGGACTCTGGAGTCAGATAGAGGTATTTATCTGTCTTCTTGACTGCTGTGTTTCCAGTACCTAGAACAGTACATATCAGGCCTTCAGTAAATTATTTCTGAAGGAATTAGTGAATCCCAGTATACCACCAGACTGTTCCAGTCCTCCTATGATTAATCTAAAGATCATCACTTGAATTAAACTCCTTTCATTACTGCAAACATTGGCAGAAGCTTTATTTCTACAATAAATGGTGGATTCAGGTTTATTATTGAATTGGTCACCAGATTTGCTTCTGGAATTATAAAGCTATTAGTCACAGTTTCTATTGAACGTAGCCTATAACATAGAGTACTTGGTTTGATTCTCTGCTATTTCAGTTTTCCCCCTAGTCTATGCTTTATGTCTGAGGTCATTTTCAGTTTTAATTTCTGATGATTCTTCTGAAATGGCTGATTTTAATTCCCAGTGCTCTCAAAGATGAGGATACTGAAAGCTTGTATCCTTAGTTGTAAAGAAATAGTAAGTCTCCATTAAAGTAGTAAACTAGTGATATTTCTTTTCAAAGTGTGAAGGTAGCTCCAAGAGTAACAACTTATACATTACTTACAGAATAGTGTCGACTGGCTTGTACCAGGTAAATCCTTTGTATTTTTCTGTGCCTTCTTGCCTGGGTCCTACAGGGTATAGCACTTGAATGTGCCAGGCTGAGCCGAAGATAGCCTGGGCGGACTATCGTGGGCCCTGGATACGCAGCCTGGTTGGGAGTGATTGAGGCTTTTAGCTTGCTGGGTCTGCTGCAGGTGGTTCCTTAGCTCAGTGAAGATGTCTTAGTCAGTAGAACACTAGTAGTATGAGGTCAGTATCAACTGCTGTGGAAGGAGAAAGCAAGAAACTCTTGCCTAAATAATTAGTAATAGGGGAACCTGGGTGGCTCAGTCCTTAAGCATCTGCCTTCAGCTCAGGTCATGATCCCAGGGTCCTGGGATCAAGCCCCGCTTGGGGTTCCCTGCTCAGTGGAGAGTCTGCTTCTCCCTCTTCCATTCCCTTTGCTTGTGTTCCCTCTCTCACTGTCTGTCAAATAAATAATAAAAATCTTTAAAAATGAATAAATAACTAGTGATAGGATAAGTTGGTAGACTGACTGGCTAACAGACACATATCCGAGTAATGTGGGTTTGACCATGACGTGGAGAAGCCTTCTGAGGGTGGCTGTGGATACTGACAATTCAGACTGCCTTCCCCAAGCGATGGAACTCAGTGGAGTTCCAGAGAAGGTGACAGGTTTAGGGAGTCACTCTGACTTCCTAGAGTGGAGTGGACTATGAATTTTCTCTAGTTTGACATTGAAACTTTATCTTTGTCCTCCTATGCCCCTCCACATGGTCTGCTATTCATAGTACCTTTAGATACTCTCAACTAGTTATACTGTGACTTGATACTGTGGCTGCATCTGTGGTTCTCTTCTATCAGCTTGGATTATCAGCAAGAGTGTGGCAGAGATCTTGTGAGAAGGTATAATAAAAATAATAAAAGTTAAAATCCTGTTTAATTTCCTGATAGCTAATGATGTTGAATTAAGACTGAGGACACTAGGAGATGAGACAAGTCTCCCGGAAGACAGTGAGTCAAGATCTGTTCACTGAGGCTTCTCTAAATCTGTCTGGCTGTTGCTTTGTGTCAGTTCAGGTAGTAAAGGAGCCTGGGAGTTTGGCCAATGCTGTTGATGGTGCTAGATATGACGTAGAGCTTTCTTCCTTCTCCAGTCACACTTTGCCTTTTGTGTGTGACAGCATAGACAGGATGTTCCTGCTCAAGGTGCTTGGCTTGCCTCCCTTTTGGATTTGAACCAATGCTGCAAATCTTAATGGACTCCTTTTTTGGTAAATAAGAGCTTTATTGAGATGTAATTCACATACCATACAATTTGCGCATTTAAAGTATATAGGGGCACCCAGGTGGCTTAGTTGGTCGAGCATCCAACTCCTGATTTCAGCTCAGGTCATGATCTCAGGGTTCTTGGATTGAGCCCCACGTCTGGGTTTGCACTTGGCGGAGGGGTGGGGTGTTTCTTCTTGGGATTTTTTCTCTCCTTTTTCCTCTGCCTCTCACCCTATTCAAGTGTACACATGCTCTCTCTCTCTCTAATAAATAAATAAAATCTTTTTTATTAAAAAGTATATTGGGGGCACCTGGGTGGCTTAGTGGGTTAAGCCTCTGCCTTCAGCTCAGGTCATGATCTCAGGGTCCTGGGATCGAGTCCCACATCAGGCTCTCTGCTCAGCAGGGAGCCTCCTTCCCACGCTCTCTCTCCGCCTGCCTCTCTGTCTGCTTGTGATCTCTCTCTCTGTGTCAAATAAATAAAATCTTTATTAAAAAAAAGTATATTATTCAGTAGTTTGGTTTTTGTCCTTTTTAAAAAGATAGATTATTTATTTATTTAGAGAGCACAGGTGCTTGCAAGTGGGGGGAGGAGCAGAGGGAGAGACTCTCCCATAGACCCCCTCCTGAGCGTGGAGCCCCCAGTGGGGCTCATTTCTTGACTATGAGATCATGACCTGAGCTGAAAGCAAGAGTTGGACACTTAACTGACTGAGCCACCCAGGTGCCCCTAGTTCAGTTCTTTTTAAATATATTCGCAGTGAATATTTAATATATTCACCACCACAGTCAACTTGAGAACATTCTTATCACCTGAAAAAGGAACTCCATACCCTTGGCAGTCAAACCCCATTTTCTCCCAGTCTGTGTGCTTTCTGTCTCTATGGATTTGCCTATTTTGGATGTTTCGTATCAATGGAATCATACAATATATAGCCTTTGTGTCTGGCTTCTTTCACTTAGCATGTTTTCAAGGTTCGTCCATGTTGTAGCATGTGTCAGTGCTTCACTCCATTTTATTGCTAAAAAATACTCTTTTATATGGCTAGTCACCTTTATTTCTCCATTCATCAAGTGAATACCATTTGAGTTGTTTCCATTTTTGGCTATTATAAATAATGCTGCTATGAATATTTGTGTGCAAGTTTTTCTGTGGACATGTATTTTCATTTCCCTTAGGAGTGAAATTGCTGGGTCATATGGTAACTCTGTGTTTAACCTTTTGAAGAATTGCCAGACTGTTTTCCAACATGACTGGACCATTTTACATTCCTGCTAGGGATATATGAGGGTACTAGTTTTTTGGTTTTTTTTTTTTTAAGATTTTTAATTTATTTATTTGTCAGAGAGAGAGTGAGCGAGAGCGAGCATAGGCAGACAGAGTGGAAGGCAGAGTCAGAGGGAGAAGCAGGCTCCCTGCGGAGGGCAAGGAGCCCGATGTGGGACTCGATCCCAGGACGCCGGGATCATGACCTGAGCCGAAGGCAGCTGCTTAACCAACTGAGCCACCCAGGCGTCCCTGAGGGTACTAGTTTTTATACATCTTTGTCAACATTTGTTATTATCCATCTTGTACCTGTAACCATCCTAATGGGTATGAAGTGGTATCTCCTCATGTTTTTGACTTTTCAGTTGTGTGTGTGTGTGTGTGTGTGTGTGTGTGTGTGTGTGTTTTAAGAATTTATTTATTTATTTGACAGAGAGAGATCACAAGTAGACAGAGAGGCAGGCAGAGAAAGAGAGAGAGGAGGAAGCAGACTCCCTGCCAAGCAGATAGCTGAATGCAGGACTCGATCCCAGGACCCTGAGATCATGACCTGAGCCAAAGGCAGAGGCTTAACGACTGAGCCACCCAGGCACCCCTGTAGAAGCAAAGTTTTGAATTGATCCTTTTGCTCCTCACTGTCTTCCTGACAGGAAGAGAATATCTACACCTTGGGTTTTATTTACCTTGTACATCATTTTTCCCACCCAAATGGTGTATTTCACACAGCTGCAATGATATTTCCTTTTTATCATTAGACAGATTACATCAATGCCAGTTTCATGGATGGCTACAAGCAGAAGAATGCTTACATTGGTACGCAAGGTAAGTTAGGATGCTCCTTACAAGTTGGTTTTATGTCATCTACCTATGATTTCTTGTACCTGATGATTGCATACCTTTTGAAGGCTATGGTAACTTGAGGTGATGTTATGGCCACTAGATCCCGGCCTTTCATAATGATTGGGGGTTATTGAGGAAGGCAGAGGAGGGGTATAGAGTTTCTGTACCAGATATGCCTGGAAACTCACTGCATAGAGATAAACTAGAGATTTGAACATACAACACTACTACAAGTTTTAGGATTATGCATTGCCAACCTATGGGACTGGGACATCAGAACTCACTGGCCTGTGAAATGTTCTTAATCCACTGAGCCACCCAGGCGCCCCTGAAATGTTCTTTATGTCCAATAGGAGGCCAGGAGTGGCAGTGGGAATTCTCAGAGATTGAGTCCTGTCTGTGAAAGGGTGTTGCTGTCCTAAGTGACTTTTGCTTGTTCTTGTAAATCAGGGAGCACCCAGAAGTCTTCTGACATGGATAGTCTATACTAGGTCTAACAGTGAAGATTTCAGACAGAGTTTCTACAAATGCTTCTGTAGGCCCCAATTCCTCCTAACCTGGCCTCGGCCATCTGAAGGAGAATACCAAGTTGTCTTCAAAGAGGGTGGGGAGAGATCACAACACAGGAGGACATAAGAGGCTTTGGCCATTGCAGAGCATGACCAGCAAAAGATCTGGCAGATACCTCCTTAGCAAGTGATAAAACTTAGTATCACCAATAATAGGTAGGTATTATGCCTCTGTTGTGATATAGTGAGAACTATACAACAACCTTCATTGTTTGTGGTCAGTGTTGAAGTCTGAATCGTGAAAAGTAAACCAGACAAATCCAGATGGGATGGTGGGACATACTATTAGAAAACTGGCTTAGACTCTTCAAAGTTAAAGCCATGAAAAACAAAAGCAGGGAACTGTTCTAGATTAAAGGATACCAAAGAGATATGATAACCAAAGGTATGTGCCCATTACTGGAACTTCAGTTTAGAGAAGAAGACTATCAAGGACAAACTTGGGATACATGGAGACTATATGTTAGATAATATTACTGTATCAGTGTTTAATTGGTTCAGTGTGACAATGGTATTGTTCTCTAGGAGAAAGTCCTTGTTCTTCTAAATATGTGCCCAAGTATTTAGGAATAAAAGGTCATAATTTCTGGAACTAATTATTAAATAGTTACAAAATAAAAAGTATGTGTATTTATATATATATATAGAGAGAGAGATTTCTCTTGTAATCTTGTAATGATAGCTAAAAATCATAGCTTTTTTTTTTTTTTTTTTTTTTTTTTAAGATTTTATTTGTTTGACAGAGAGAGACCACAAGCAGGCAGAGAGGCAGGCAGAGAGAGAGGGGAGGAAGCAGGCTCCCTGCCGAGCAGAGAGCCCAACGCGGGACTCGATCCCAGGACCCCAGGATCATGACCCGAGCTGAAAGCAGAGGCCTCAACCCACTGAGCCACCCAAGCGCCCCAAAAATCATAGCTTTAAAGCTCAAGAATTTATGAGTACATTGTACTCATATTCTTCCAGTTTTTCATTGGTTTCAAATTTTTCAAATTTGATATATTGTTAATTGGTCTGATGGTTACAGGCTTATATTTCCCCCCCAGGAGAGACCACTCCCTCCAAAAGGAATCCTTTCAAGACCCTAAGAAGAAATTAGAATTACCAGGACAAATTTTTGACATATACAACATGATATGATCTGCCTGAGAGTAGGGGCTTTGTTGAGGAGGATGGCTTTGGCAGATTGGACTTATGGTGGATAAGGATTGGCTCAAGGGTACCCCAGAATGCTTCCTCCTCCAGGTTTAGAAGGCAAAGCTACCACTCGGAGTTGCAGGAATTGGATTCTTTAGGGTGGCTTTGAAGGCCCTATCCCGAAGAAACTCCCCTAAGAGTATGAGAGAGACTTTTTTTTTTTTAAGATTTTATTTTATTTATTTGACAGACAGAGATCACAAATAGGCAAAGAGGCAGGCAGAGAGGGGGAAGCAGGCTCCCCACTGAGCAAAGAGCCTGATGTGGGGCTCGATCAGGACCCCAGGATCATGACCTGAACCGAAGGCAGAGACTTTTTTTTTTTTTTTTAAGATTTTATTTATTTATTTGACAGAGAGAGATCACAAGCAGGCAGAGAGGCAGGCAGAGAGAGAAGGAAGCAGGCTCCCCGCTGAGCAGAGAGCCCAATGTGGGGCTCGATCCCAGGACCCTGAGATCATGACCTGAGCCGAAGGCAGTGGCCTAACCCACTGAGCCACACAGGCGCCCCCCGAAGGCAGAGACTTTAACCCACTGAGCCACCCAGGTCCCCCGAGAGAGACATTTTGAATCAAGCACAGATCACCTTTAGACAGCATCAGTACTCTTTTAGGACTGGAAGATGGGGTCCTGTGATGTGGAAAAGGCTAATTTGATTTCCTTGGCTAACTTTCTTGGCTATATTCAGTATTTTGATTCTGATAATACATTTCTACTAATAATATCTGTTATCTATTGAGAGTATCTATTATATATCAGGCTTATAATCTTCATCTAATTATTACAGACTCTGCAAAGAGGATTTATTAACCCATGAACAAACCCAAAGAGGTTTGGCGATCTTGGATCACACCGCTAGTAAGTGGCAGAGCCAGGATTTGAGAGTGTGTCTGATTCAGAAGTCCTTGTAAGCCAAGCCAAAGGATTGTTGTGCCCATGTCAGCATAAACCACTAACTTGAGTTCTTTAGAAAAGTTGACTGTTAAAGAGTAATCTGGGAAGTGCAGCATTCTCTTCTAAATCTCTCTTGTGCCTTGGAAGAAATTATGACCCCTCTTTGCCAAGCCCGAGTCTGAGTGGGATCTGGGTTGTTAGGTGCTCTGATTGGCAACAGCATTTTTTTTTTTTTAAGATTTTATTTATTTATTTGACAGAGAGAAATCACAAGTAGTCGGAGAGGCAGGCAGGCAGGCAGAGAGAGAGAGAGGGAAGCAGGCTCCCTGCTGAGCAGAGAGCCCGATGCGGGACTCCATCCCAGGACCCTGAGATCCTGACCTGAGCCGAAGGCAGCGGCCCAATCCACTGAGCCACCCAGGCGCCCCAGTCAACAGCATTTTTGCCAGTGATTTGAAGGTGTAAAATAAAGCATAGGAGTGCTGCTGTGGTGCAGGATAGTAGGATGTGGACAAGGCCAGGATTAGTGATATGGAAAGGGAGTTCTCACTATCTTCTTCACATGCATACTATGGTAATGTAAGTGCATTGTAGAAAATTTAAAAGATAGAAATGAAATTCACTCATAACCCTGAGACCCAGAGATAATGTTAACATTCTATAGTGTCTCCTTCCAAACCGTTTTCCTTCTTTCTTCCTTCCTCCCTCCCTCCCTCCCTTTCTCTCTTTCTTTCTTTCTTTTTTTATGTATTTATTTGATAGGCAGAGATCACAAGTAGCCAGAGAGGCAGGCATAGAGAGAGGAGGGGAAGCAGGCTCCCTGCTGAGCACAGAGCCCAGTGCAGGGGCTCCAACCCAGGACTGTGAGATCATGACCTGAGCCGAAGGCAGAGGCTTTAACCCACTGAGCCACCCAGGTGCCCCCAAACTGTTTTCTGTACAAATAGATGTAGACATATAAAATATCTAACAAGATGGATTCTATCTACTTGTTACCTAAAAAGGTAACAAGTGAACAAAATTTCATTTGATGGTATCTTGTGAATACCTTTCCAGAGCAAAAATAATAGATCTTACAACATCACCTTTATGAACTACTTCAACCATGGATATGCTGTAATTTAACAGCCCTCTCTTGGTAGACATTTAGCTTGCTTCCAAAACCTCACATGCTTTTGGCAGTGTTCATTTCTGCCAAGAGGGAATTCTAGTGTGATAAAATATTAATGCTACTAAAAGGCTTTAGCAAAAATGGTAGTAAAACCAGCAGACTTCCAGGACAAAATCAACCCTTGATACTGCCCTTCTTCTCTGAAAGCAGAGGAGGAAGAAGGACTGGGAAAGTACAGGGAATTATCCCAAGTTGTTACTTCCTTGATTTAAAGGGAATTGTTGGCCCACAAGTATGTTCAGAGTTTCCCCTGAGTGCCCAGCCCTGTGAAGGTTCTAACTCTAAAAGGAGAACTCGACAATGTGGCTATTACCCTCGGCACCGTGTTTGCTGAGATGAGATTTTTCTTACAAACTAAAGTGATTCATATAAGACCCATACATTAAATGGTTAAGCTGGGGGGTTTTGTTTTAAGATTTTATTTATTTATTTGACAAAGGGAGATCACAAGTCAGCAGAGAGGCAGGCAGAGAGGCAGGGGTTGGGGTGGGGTGGGGGAAGCAGACTCCCCGCTGTGCAGAGAGCTGGATGCGGGGCTTGATCCCAGGATCCTGAGATCATGTCCTGAGCTGAAGGCAGAGGCTCAACCTACTGAGCTACCCAGGCTCCCCTGGTTAAGCTGTTTGGATCCAGCTGTGTCATCAAGAGCTGTCTATGTTGTGATGAAGCAAGTTTTTTATTTTTAATTCGTTTTTATTTATTTATTTATTTTTGAAAGAGAGAGAGAGAGAGAGAGAGAGACAAAGAACAGGGAAGGGACAGAAGAGGAAGAGAGAGACTCTTTTTTTTTTTTTTTAAAGATTTTATTTATTGGACAGACAGAGATCACAAGTCAACAGAGAGAGAGGGGGAGGCAGGCTCCCCGCTGAGCAGAGAGCCTGATGTGGGGCTTGATCCCAGGAACCTAGGGTCATGACCTGAGTGGAAGGCAGAGGATTTAGCCCACTGAGCCACCCAGGCACTCCAGGAAGAGAGAGACTCTTAAGCAGTCTCTACACTGAGTATTAGAAAGGGGGTTTGACCTCACAACCTTGAGATCATGACCAGAGCCAAAATTGAGAGTCAGTGCTTAACCAACTGAGCCACCCAGGCACCCCTGTGATGAAGCAAATTTTTAGAAAGATTCAGCTGGCAGGGGTATCCAGAATAGACTGAAAGAGGAGTCCTATTCAGAAAAATAAACCAAAACAGTACTACAGTAACTCAGACAAAAGATGATGTGTGGTCCTTGTGGCTTTGAAGTTGGGTCGGGAGGGCATGATAAAAGCCAAAAAGAATCCAAAGACAAAAAAAAAGTCTCTAGAACTTAGTGACTGCTTCTAGAAGATAAAGGAAATGGGAAGTCAGAGTTGACTGCAACTTTTTAAGACTGAGTGATTTAAGAATGCCAATACTTTTTTAAACAGAGATGGGAAAGGAGAGAGAGAAGGCTAATTTTGAAGAAAGAGATTGATTCGCAAGCATGTTGGGCCTAAGGAGACCCATGACAGGACATGGAAGGGGATTGGTTCAGTAGGCTACTGATGATGACAAGGCTTTAGGGAGATGGAAACAGCTAGAGGCATGTACACAGTTGACACTGTCTGTGTGTACGTGCCAGTTCAAACCCTGATGGTAAGACTCTTGGGAAGGGGGACGCCTGGGTGGCTCAGTTGGTTGAGCAGCTGCCTTCGGCTCAGGTCATGATCCGGCGTCCTGGGATCGAGTCCCACATCGGGCTCCTTACTCAGCTGGGAGCCTGTTTCTCCCTCTGCCTGCCATTCTGTCTGCCTGTGCTCACTCTCTCCCCCCCTCTCTCTCTGATAAATAAATAAAATCTTTAAAAAAAAAAAAAGACTCTTGGGAAGGTACATAACAGTATTTCTCAAACTGTAACTTAACCTACAACTTCACTTGGGATCTTGTTAAAATGCAGATTGCACATTTCTTTCTTTCTTTCAAAAAAAGATTTTATTTCTTTATTTGACAGAGGTCACAAGTAGGCAGAGAGGCAGGCAGAGAGAGAGAGGAGGAAGCAGGCTCCCTGAGCAGAGAGCCCGATGTGGGACTTGATCCCAGAACCCTGAGATCATGACCCGAGCCGAAGGCAGAGGCTTTAACCTTAAGCTGAGCCACCCAGGAGCCCGCAGATTTCTAATTTCTAATACTCTCTCATACAATGCTGGTGCTGGTGGTTCACGGACCACCCTGAATAGCAGGGATGCCCCAAGAAGAGCAGGGAAGCCAGCGTCTGTGCTTTGGAGTTATTAGTTGAGGGAAAAAAACCAGCAATTCCTGGGGCGCCTGAGTGGCTTAGTGGGTTAAGCCTCTGCCTTTGGCTCAGATCATGATCTCAGGGTCCTGGGATCAAGCCCCACATCAGGCTCTCTGCTCAGCAGGGAGCCTGCTTCCCCTCTGTCTCTGCCTGCCTCTCTGCCTACTTGTGATCTCTCAGATAAATGATTAAATATCTTTAAAAATAAAAAACCCATGGGGTGCCTGGGGTGGCTCAATGGGTTAAAGCCTCGCCTTCGGCTCAGGTCATGATCCCAGGGTCCTGGGAACGAGCCCCAGTCGGGCTCTCTGCTCCGCAGCGAGTCTGCTTCTCCCCACCGACCCCCGCCCCCGCCTGCCTCTCAGCCTACTTGTGATCTCTCTCTCTCTGTCAAACAAATAAAATCTTTAAAAAAAAAAAAAATTTATCTCTCCCTCTCCTTCTGCCCCTCCCCCATGCATTCTCTCCCTCTGTAAAATAAATAAGATAGGGGCGCCTGGGTGGCTCAGTGGGTTGAGGCCTCTGCCTTCGGCTCGGGTCATGATCCCAGGGTCCTGGGATCGAGCCCCATGTCCGGCTCTCTGCTCAGCAGTGAGCCTGCTTCCTCCTCACTCTGACTGCCTCTCTGCCTACTTGTGATCTCTGTCTGTCAAATAAATAAATAAAATCTTTAAAAAAATAAATAAATAAAAAATAAAATAAATAAGATAAATCTTTGGAAAAAAAAAAAAGATAAAGAAAAAACCCAGAAATTCCTGAGAAGGAAAGAAGGGCTTCCAGGGTAATGTTCCTTGTCTTATCCTTCCATTCCAGGCCCTTTGGAGAATACCTATCGTGATTTCTGGCTCATGGTATGGGAGCAAAAAGTCCTAGTGATCGTCATGACCACCCGGTGAGTTCTTCCCCTTTCCTCCCTCTGCATTCTGCCTCCACCCTGTTCCCAAACATCGGAGATTCAAGAGCGGAGTTTAGCTCATAGAACAATGAGGATTAGGAAAGCCATGGCAAAGGTCTTGAGATGTTTTAGCTTTGTCTTAGTTGACCCAGAATTAACAAAGCCAGGGTATGGTGGGAATTGATAGATCTAACTTGTCACAGTTTTGATCTAACTTTTCAAAATTTTAATCCCTGGCTCTGGTGACCTTGTGCCAGTTATAGGCTATTCTGAGGTCCTGGCCTTATCCACTAAAGGAAGTGTAAGCAAACGTGGGGCAATTCACTTTTAACCTGCTCCCTACTTCCAAAGGGCAGCAGTCTTCCTGGCTTCTAAATTACCAGTTCCCCTTTATTCTCTCCTTCCCTACTACTTTTGGCAGTTTTTCTGCTCATTCGTATTTCCACCTGTAAAAGAATTGTAAAAAGAGAGATGAAACATAGTTGGTCAGGCAGGAAGCTCTTGATGAAAGGAATCCTTCTGAAATTTTGGTCTACATATCTGCCAAAACTTGAGGAATTACAAATTCATTAGTATCATCATTATCATTATGATAATTAGAACCTATTTCAGATGAGGAGAAAAATGTTAATGAAAATCTTTGCTCAGTTCCCTTTCTCATGGCACAGTCACAACCACCTTTGCTTCGGAGAGGTGGTAGTACAAGAAATACCACCTTGGAGCATTTGAGCCACTACAGGGCAGTGAGCGGGGGCCTGGGTTGCTCAGTGGGTTAAAGCCTCTGCCTTTGAATCAGGTCATGATCCCAGGGTCCTGGGATCAAGCCCTTCATCGTGCTCTCTGTTCAGCTGGGGATCTGCTTCCCCCTCCCTCTCTGCCTGCCTCTGCCTGCTATAATCTCTGTCAAGTAAATAAATAAAAATCTTAAAAAAAAATTTTTTTTTGTTTGTTTGTTTTAAAAGGGTAGTGAGGTGGATTTTAGGCCTTCACATAAACCTCCTGCTAGCCTCCCAGGAGCTGGGCCTTTCCCACTTCTCTCAGCCAAGTACCCCTATTGGGGAAGAGAATGAATGGTGGCTGAGATACAGGGCAGGGAGTTTCATCTGGCTTACCGTATTTTCTCTGCTCTCTTTTTTTGTCCACCCAGTATTTATCCTGGATATATGAGGAGTAGCAAGAGGTATCAGGAAAGGCACCAAATGGTATAACAGGCACCCAATAAATGTCTGCTAAATGAGTATATGCAAGAACGTTAGCTGTTGCTACCTCTGTTTAGAATGAAGGTTTCCCACGTTTTCTGCCAAGAAGCAAAGGTGTAAGTTAGAAGCTATGCAAGAGATGACATTGCTCTTCGGGGTACAGCAGATCATAGCTTTCTGCTGTGGAAAGGAAGGATGGAAGGCTTACCTTGCTCTGTGTTGTCTTCAGGTTTGAGGAGGGTGGCAGGAGAAAGTGTGGCCAGTACTGGCCATTAGAAAGAGACTCTCGGATCAAATTTGGCTTCCTCACGGTGACCAATCTAGGCGTGGAGAACATGAACCATTACAAAAAAACAACGCTAGAAATTCACAACATAGAGGTAAATCCCAGTTTCTATTTTTAGCTGGGGGAGGTTTTTAAGCTGGGGGAGAACTTTTATGGTAAAGGAAATTTCCAGAGGGAATAGGCAGAAATCCAGGCAGCTTATAAGTTAATTTCTTTTTCCTGGGAACAGGATATGGATATTCAACTCAGAGCCAATATACCCATGTTGTCTCAGCACAACAGTGGCATTACTTAGGAACAAAACTTAAAAGAAATCTGGGTCCTACATAGGGAATTCTGTCCTCTTCAGACAGTTAGCCTTTCCTTTAGGCTTGTGGAAAAGCAATTGTGGAGAAAGTTGAGGGTGGTAGGCAGGAACCTTGGTGAGGATACCAGGGAATTGGGAAACTAGAAAAGCCTAATGTAGTCAGGGGTAAGCTGAAATGACCTCATTAACTTTTGCTTCTTTTCTCATCCAAGGAGCGGCAGAAACGCCAGGTGACCCACTTTCAGTTCCTGAGCTGGCCAGATTATGGTGTCCCTTCCTCGGCAGCTTCTCTCATCGACTTCTTGAGAGTAGTCAGGAAGCAGCAGAGGCTGGCTGTCAGCAGCATGGGAGCGCGCTCCAAAGGGCAGTGCCCTGAGCCACCCATTGTCGTCCACTGCAGCGCAGGCATAGGCAGGACAGGTAATATACCTGATGACATGGCAGCTTACAGAGCATCCAGGGGTAGTAAAGATGGGAGAGAAATAACAAAGCTCTTAGATGCTAATTTGTGAGAATTTGATCTATCAGTAGTGAACTGCCATGAAAAATTCCTCTTTAATGTCCTTTTGGTATCCCCGGCACCAGCTGTGCTAGCCAAAATATATACTTCAGAGGCCAGGGCCACTAGGGCTTGATGCTTTACACATCCCATCAGCATGATTATCTTCTGGCCCCATCACTGTCACCTGGATGTTCAGAGAGCTCAGCTGGGCTGTTGCTTCCTTCTCATCCCCCTCCTTAAAGAGATCCCCACCCTGGAGCTGTGCTGTCATTCCAGAGTTAGTTAGCAGCTTTTACCTTAAGGGATGTACATTGCAGGGATTGCTGGTCTTTGTAGTTCAGAGGTCACTTTAGGAGAAAGTCAGAAAGAATAGGTTTCTGTTAGGTCTTTGTGGAAGAGTTGTGGAGTCTCTGAAAAATTAGGGCCCAGGTGTAGGAATGCTGTCATTCTGTCTTGTCTAAGATTGAAGCAGGTAGTTCTACTATGTCACCTTCCCACCTTCTCTTCCTATTACCTGCAGTACTGTCTTTAGTCAAGAGGCTTCTCATTCCTCTGGACCCCCAACACTCCAAAGTGACCCCCTCCTTGAATCCTTTCAGGTCTAAGGCCACCTGGCTATGTACCGTGAGGCACCTTGCCCTTGAATTCATTCATCCAGCCTGTCTGGGTCATTTGGTAGAGGGAAGGATAGACAGGAGAGACAGACCAGTTATGACCACTTCTTTCCTTCCTTCAGGTACCTTCTGCTCACTGGACATCTGCCTGGCACAGCTGGAGGAGCTTGGCACCCTTAACGTGTTCCAGACGGTGTCCCGCATGAGGACCCAGAGGGCCTTCAGCATCCAGACCCCTGAGCAGTACTATTTTTGCTACAAGGCAATCCTGGAGTTTGCAGAGAGGGAGGGCATGGTGCCCTCCAGTCACAACCTCCTGGCCATGGAGGGTCAGTAACTGTCCCACGATCCTCCTACGTGCTGGCCAGCCTTCCTTAAACTACCCTGGACACCGCTGAGCCTATAGGTTGCCATCAGTTATGCTGAAGCAATGGACCAACCTCTTCCTCGTGTCTCCTGGCGCACTCGTGCACGCAAGGCAGCCTTTCCCTTTGGCTAGATAGTTGTGGTGAAATTGCCACTAGAAGGGTCCAGCAGCAATGTGTTCTTAATTCCCAGCACCTGCTATCGAACTGTGCCTTATTAAAACCAAATTGTGGCTATTGGTTTTTGCCAGGGGCCCCGAGGTAAGTGGGGAAGGAAACTCCCTCCCCCCTTTCCCAGTGCCGTTCCCCTTCTCAAGGTCTCTTTCCCATTCCTTCCCTTTGCTAGGATTTGATGGGGAGGTTTGGTGAGCATCCACCTTCCTTCCCAGAGAGCTTGACCAAGTTACATACTCTAGAGAACGTCCCGAGTGCCAAGCACGTTTATACATAGGGCGTGTATTCCAGTCTTTTCTGTCATTCTGTGTGTATGTGTGTGTGTATGCGCGTGTGCGCACGCACTTATGTGTATGGGTCCATATGTATGTGTGTATATAATATATATTGTATGTGATAATATGGTGGTATTCTATAAATACATATACACAGAGATACTCCTTTGTAGACTTTCCTGGGGCTCCGTGTTGCAGTTCAGGACTCTTTGCTTCTTGGACCCTACTGTTTATCCTGGATGAGCTGGGGCTGGGGATCATGTCTCTTGTCAGACGCCAGAGTGGTAAAGAGGACACATACATATATTCACCCCTCATGCTCCTGCCACAGGCCCTCATTCTTACATAATGACTTATCTCTTTCCAGGATATTGGAGCTGAGAATTCTGATTTGTGGTGACACTGGTTTAACTCAGCATGAATTACCTTATCTAATGATTTTACTGTTTACTTTGCCAATTTGAGGACTAGACCTCCACTGTGACTCCAGACCCCTCTTCACTCTTTCTGTCCCTTGGAGCTTGGGGTCTGGGAGTAAAGATGAGCAGTCAGAGCCAAGAGCAATTGGTACGAAGTCTTAGAAGAAAGGAGAGGGAGCCCAGGTGTGAGAGAGAGAAAACTACTATGAGAATCCCTCCTTAGGAGAATGAACTGGGGCCCCAGTTCCTTTTCTTATGTAACTTGGCCCTGTCCACTTAAATGCCCATCTCCTCCTGCCTAGCAGCCTAACCTGGAGCTTAGGCTGGGTGGGCTCTGTGTCAATATAATGCTTAACCCCTGGTTGGCTAGGGCAGTTGCCTGCAATCACTGTTTGCCCCCTATTCACCCATCCTGTCCCTGTCTGCTCCCAGCCTGCCCAGCCTGATGTGCCAGGGATGGAATCAAGAGTCCCCAGTGTTCCACATTCCCAAGAAAATCCCAGGAACCCCTAAACCTTCTATCCCAGATGAGGTTGGCAGCTGATCAGACCTCAATAATTTTATACTGTAATAATAAGCTCTTTGAATGTATATATTCTTATTTTTACAATCTTTTCATTTTGTATTTAACATCAATGGACTGAGTCAGATTCAGAAAATAATTGTAAATGTTCATATCAATATCTTATAGCGATACAGTTTTGTATTTACATATAAATATACCAACATGATCAAACCCTTTTAGCTTCATCAGTTTAGTAGCATTCTGGGCCGGGAAGGTGAGAAGGGGGTCCAAGAGCTGATCTGGGAGGGTTGGGGAGGCAGGGAGGGACCTAGGTATCTGAGACTTTCAGTTCTAAGAGCCATTTGCTTTATCCATAGACCACAGCCCTAGCTCTGGGCAGGCAAAGGAAACCACCAGTTGAGGGCTTGCTGGGTGCCAGTCTCTGTGCTTGGTGCTTTTCCCCCCATTACCTCATTCAAACCTGAAAATAATTGAGCAAGATTCGTATGTTCACTCCCTTCTATTTCTATATAGATGTGGAAGGTAAGGTTTGGAAGATTATAGTGATTTGCTGTAGAACTGGAGTTCAGGTTGGTTTGCTGGTGGCCTCTTCACTGTGTTGCTCTCTTTCAAAGATCAGGGTAGTGTTTTGTCCTTGGAAACCAGAGGGAATTTTTTTTAGCTCTCCTTTCAGAGTATGAGCTGTTCCTAAATTCCAGGTGGTTGATCCTGAGCCCATGCTGCATATAGGGTGACAGAGTTGGTGACTGGTACTCCCAGGTAGGACCTCCTGATGTAGGATCCTGAGGTCTGCAGAGTACCAAAGGGATCATTCTTGTAGGAAACACCATACATAGGGGTACACTGGTCTTTGTGGGAAGATCTTGAGTCATTCATTTGCATCTCTCTCTCAGAATGGAACCAGAAGCTTTGTCCATGTAGCACCATGCCCCATGCCATGTAGCTACTCCCTGTTGACCAGTGACAGCCTGCCCAGTTGGGGCAGTTCTGGCCTGGAGAGTGTGCAAATATTGGGGTGTTTTTAAATAAAAGTGATAGCTAATGTCTACTGGGTCCTTAATTCTGTTCCACAAACTGTTCAAAGTGCTTTCTAGATACTACTCACCACCCTCAGAACAATTTTTTGAGGTAGGTATTGATAAAACAAACAAACAAAACTGAGGTACAGGAAAATTTTAATTAACCAATCAAGAACCCCAGTCATCTGATTTGAAACCACCTGTTGTTAACTCTTATACTAGATTACCTCTAAGGATCCATCTCCTGATCTCCCAACAGATTTTTCAAGCTTTTTACTTTAATCAAGAGCCAAAGTGTAGAACAAAAGATTAAGCCAACCCTTTCCCTGGATGAGTATGTTCTGTAGGGAGCAAGCAAGCATAAGAGGTGAACAGCGAAATCTGAGAAATTAGAGGGGTTTGGGAAAATGTGGAGGAAACGAGATTAATGATAAGAGATCTGGAGGAGTTGGCCTTGAACTGTTTTTTGTTTGAAGAGGCTGTAACCAAAGTGTTCTGCAAATTCAGAAGTTATACATGAGTTGCACATTTGAGGATTGGTGAGGTTATGACTTGTAAGAGCTCCATAAAAGCGCAGATTCCTGGGTCCTGCCTGGTAGGTGGTTGAGTGACAGGATGAGCCAGGCCAGAAACACTGTCTTAGTTTGTGTTCCTGACTCTAAGGAAGGTTAACAAACGGATGTTTCCTAAATCTGAGAGCAAGGGATCCATAGCTTTCCCCTACTGCCATAGTTTACTTGTAGCTTTTACCATTGTGAAGAGTGACTTCTCAAAATGTGAGCCTACCTGAGCTAGGTGTTTGAAGAGGGAAAGAAAGGGGAAGACCAAGAAAGAAAGAGCCTCGATCTGTTAAGGAAGTCAAGACTCTCACACAGGAGGTTGGTGAACAAAGCAAGAGAATCCACTATCAAATGGTGGACTATATAGCTGAGAACGTAAGATAAAGAAAAAGTGTTTGGGCAGGGGGGCAGGGAAGAGCACTGTGGGCCAACTCAGGCTTTTTCCCATTTGAGTGCTATTTTTTTCATCTAACTTATTGTCTCTAGCATTGGTCCCTTCATCGTGCCTGTCCCTGTCAGCTAGGATGGCACTCCTGCAGTAGTGTGCCCTGACACCCTCAGCTTAGGAGGCCTACCACTGTCAATCTCCATGTCACCACATATGCAGGTAAATGACAGATTGGGACCAATTCTTGGGAGACTGGACTATTTAGCTTTGTAGCTTGAGGGAGATGAGACTCTTAAAAGCAGATATGCACACAGAAACTCACAGTTCAGAGACCTGGGGGGAAGTGGGACAGGAAGAAAGCCTTCCTAGAGTGACTGAGCTCTTTAGTAGTTTTGAGGTCTCACCACTCAACCCAAGCCAACTCCTAGCTTCCTTTTTGTAAAAGAAGCAGCTGCATCAGATGATACTACCACAGGCCTTCCAACTCTTTAAGGGGCTAATTCTTTGATGGACAATGTGAGTTCCTATAGAGGAACCATCAGGCCCTTCTTTGGTGGGGTCAGCTCTGACTCCCAATCCCTAGTTTTAAGCTTGTTTTCAAAGTCTCTTCTTTCAAGCTGCTGCCCCTTCCCTGCATTGTCTTAGGTCCCATCCCACTTGGCCCACAACTTGGAAAGCAGATAGTCCCCAGGCCAAGGCCTAGGCCTTGAAGGTTTCTGTGCTACTGCATGTGGAGCTGACAGGGTGAGTCAGAGTCGAGGAATGAACCAGCCAAGGTCCCAGAGTTCCCTGCTGAGGTTCTTACATTTGCCTTAGTCCTTGGTCACTACCCACAGACCATCGTTCTCTTAACAAGGGCAGGAACTAAAAGCTCCCACTAGGGTGGGAAACAGATTTTCTCTTGGGGGAGGGCGGTATCTGCCCTATAGTTACCATCAAAACAGTTGTGAATATCAAGTGTTGTGGATTGTTACTCTTAACTGACCACAGAGGAGACTGGGTCTTCACTACAGAAGGAAGGACAGCACTCTCAGAAACCTGTTTATTCTCCCTCCACCACTTACCATCACTTTTATAAAAATCTATTTATAAGCTAAATCTGGCATGCTGCAGCCTTTTTTTTTTTTCATTGAGTATAGCAGACACATGATGATGTTACATTAGTTGCAGGTGTACAACAGTGATTCAACTTCTCTTTAAGTTACACTGGCATACTGCAGTCTTAAGCACCCACATTTTTTCCAGCCAAGGCCAAGGTGGACATACTAGCTACACCAGAATCCTAGCTAGAAGTGTTGAATGGAGGTTGGGAGCAATGATCCTTTTTCACCTGTTCAGGGTAATATGTCCCTCATGGTTGTTAAGACTCAGATGGAGATGAAAAAAAGTAGAAAAGAAAGACAGATGTAGTTAGAAGGTAGTCAAAACAGGCACAGTGCCCCTTCCAACTCCAGGTTCACTTCCACCCCTCCCCCGACATCAGAAGCTGGCTACTTCTCTAAGCTAATGTAGTTGTCTAAAGCCTCAAAATTGGCCCTATGCTCAACTGAGCTTAGGTCAGTCATTTCATCCCGTGGGGTCTCCTTTGCTTCACTGACCTTGAATGAATACCTTATTCTATGGCAGCAGCCAGTGAATGTATGGAGTCTGACGTTCAGGACAGATACTAGGCTGGAGATGTCACCTGGGGACTTAGTTTATTTTTTTTATTTTTATTTTTTTTTTAAAGATTTTATTTATTTGACAGAGAGAGATCACAAGTAGGCAGAGAGGCAGGCAGAGAGAGAGAGAGGAGGAAGCAGGCTCCCTGCTAAGCAGAGAGCCCGATGTGGGACTCGATCCCAGGATCCTGAGATCATGACCTGAGCCGAAGGCAGCGGCTTAACCCACTGAGCCACCCAGGCGCCCCGGGCCTTAGTTTAGATAAAAGCTGGAGGTCTTGGAAGTGAGTGAGAACAGAAGGAGGAGGGCAAGAAGAGAAGAGAGACATTTGGAGTTACCAATGTTAAGGAGAGGATAAAAAGCCTGTGAACAATTCTGATTAATAGACAAGTAACAGAGGACATGGCCAGGTTGTAGTCTCCCAGCCTGGTCAGTGGAAGGGAGCAGTTAAGATGAATGAACAGGATTTGGAAATGTAGGTTCACTCGTGGTTTCGCGGGGCAGGGGCTGAAAGGGAGGTGGTATGAATGGGAGGTAAAAGAGTGGAGACTGCAGTGCTTGGGCTGTCTCCAACCACAGCAAGGGCCACGTTTCTCTCTTCCATATTAGGACTCTGAGTAAGGTTGCAAGCAAAGGAACCTGCTGCTTTACAAAAAAAAAAAAAAGAAGTCACCAAACAACTGACATACAAAAAAAAAAAATTTTTTTTTTTTGAAAATGTAAAGCCAGGTAAACTAGGGAACATAATGTTCTACTTATTTTTTATTAATGCTCAGTGAAGGGAAGACATTTCATGGCTGTAAGTAGCAATCTTGAAACCCACTAAAAAATTCCAAGCCTCCAAACCACCCAGAAATTAGAAATATAGAGTAGTACAAACTAAGGCAGTTGTTTGCCAGAGAAATGGTTTTCACACAGTAGAATCCCACTGCGGGGTCTTTTAGGCCAGTCCTGGGCTCTTCTCTCAGACTGCAAAAGGAGGGAATTTGGGTGTAAAAGGCCAGGATGAGAGGGGATGGTGAGGAGATGAAGGAGAAGAAGGTTTGTGAAGCCCTGCCTAAATGCTAGGCATACTTTTTTTTTTTTTTTTTTTTTTTTTTTTTAAGTACTCTCTATGCCTGATACAAGGCTTGAACTCACAATCCCAGGATCAAGCGCCCCATGCTCCACAGACTGAGCTAGCCAAGCACCGCAGGCACACTTTATTTTTCATCTCACAACAGCCCACTGAAGTAGGTATTCTTATTCTTAGTTTATAGACAAAGGAAAATGAGAAGATAACTTGCAAATGACATCCAGCTAGGAGGTGACTAAACTGGGATTCTGACCAATAGTTTGAGCTTTTCCCCTTGAACCTATAGGGAGGTGTGGATGGGGAGTGGAGAGCAAGCCTCAAATGCCCCTCACCTGGGTATTCCCACACTGGCAACGGTCCTCTACAGCTGGCAGGGGTTCTGTCAGCAGGGTACTGGCACTGACACTTTTTCGGCAGAGTCACTGAAGTGCGGGCCTTAAATGTCTTAATCACACCTACCATAAGCACCCTAAAGAACTAAATCAGTCTTTTCTGTGAATGAGGGTGTACACACACGCACATGCACGATGCCTGTGAGACAGGGTGTCCTAGGTGTCCTAGTTCTGAGTGGTGGTGTGAGGTAAGGACGCATGTATGTATGTGGTTGGGAGAAATATCTTGCCTCTTGGAATATAATTTTTTTGGAAAGGGCCAGAAATCATTTGGAACTATCTGGGGGACAAACTGCCCTTGGAATTAGGGTGGTAAGGTAAGGTGGTAGGAGGGAGGCTGTTTTTCTCCACAAGTTCCAACTGGATCATGGGCCCTAGTGTGTATAGAGACAGCACATGGGGGAGTGGACAAAGCTCAGGCTTTGGGTCCAGACAGGCTTGACTTGGGCAAGTCACACTACTGCTCTGTTTACTCAACTATAATTAGGAAAATAACCCCTAACTCACACAGAAGTGGCCTCCTAGGAGGCAGAACCTGGCTTCCCAATGTGACTTCTCGAAGGCAGGCCCTCATCAGTATCCATTCACTGTTTTGTCCTGACTGAGTAGGGGAGGGGTAGGGTGGATGTAACCAATGCAGCTGGAGGGTCAGTGTTACCAAAACAAATGATTACTTTCCCAAAGAGTCTGGGACTCCTTCTCCTATGTAGTCATCAGTGTACTGAATCAGAAACAATAATCCCTGGACCCCTTCCAAGGGGCATCCTGTGCCTGATTACTATGGGCACTGGGTGCTCAGAGGTGAATTAGGTAGAGCAGCTATCCTCAAGGAGCTCCGTCTAGGAGCGCTGTTCAGGCGGGGACTGCCACAGGCCGTTGCACTTCAGGGGGTAGAGAAATCAGCGAAATCTGGTTCTCTGAGTGGAGCAACTACTCCGGGTGCAAATGTTCCATTACTTCCTCCACAGTATACCACTTGCTGTTTAGGCTTACAGTCAAATGCTTGGGCCTTTGCCCTCCACAGCAGCTCAGAATTTTACTAGGTGTATTAAAGCACATTTAATCATCACATCTGATCTTCATAACAGGGCAAGGATTACTGTTACACTCTTGTACCGGACAGGAGGATGGTCTATGGATAATAAAAAGAGACTAAGTAAGAACATGGGATTCAACTTCCAGACTAATGTTCTTTCTGGTCTACTACTATGTCTCATCTCATATTCACACAGTATCTGTTATGCCTTCATCTAGGGCAGAACCTCTTGGGAAAAAAAGCAGAAATCTGAGATGGGCCTCCAGACATCAGGGGATTTCTATTCTGAATCAGAAAAACTTGGTTCTGACCCTAGGGAGCCCCCTGGTCTGAGAATGAACCTTGACCTCCGTGGCCCTGCTAGGTACTGGGCCTCCCACTAACTACACAGTCCACATCTCCTGGTCTTCCCTGCTCCACACCCTCTCCTTCAATGATTCCATCAATCAAGCTACCTCCCAAATTCTAGTCCCCATTTCACATGAGATGATCCACTGTCCTTCCCAAATCAGTATTTCTTCCAACCTGTCCTCTCTCCTTAATGGCAAGCTTCCCTCCCCATTAGATAATCCCCTTCCCTATAGATGCTGAGTGAGGGAAGGTTGCTTAGAGCCTTCCCTTCTACTCCAATTTCCACCCTCCTTTTACAGGAGGGAAACAGGCCCAGGGGAAGAAGTACTTGCCTAAAAATATATCACCAGTCACTGGCCAGGCTATGTCTAGAACCCAGATTACCCAGCCACTAGCCTCAAACTCTACTACCTCTTCACCTACCAGACCACTGACTCCTTTCCCTCCATCAACAAAACTGAATTAGTCACCCAGGCCCCTTAAGTCTCTCTCAAATACATCTCTCCTTTTTAATTCTTTTTGCTTCCCACTGCCACTGCTCTAGTCAAGTGCTCATTACATCTCATCTGAATTGTTGGGACAGCCTAACTAGTATCAGGCCCCACTCTGCCCACAGGACTCTAAAGCCTTTCACATTCTGCACATCCCACATTGACCACATGAACTTCCTTTTCTGGATGCCTCAATCCACAGGTCTTTCTTGTTCACTCCATGTGCTCTGTCCCCAGGCTTAGCTCTGTTGAACACAGAGATGTAGGGTAGCCTCTTTCAACTTCTGGTTGGAAGTCAGGACAAGCACAGCAAATGATTCATGGAAGGATCTGAGAGTTTTTGACTTGAGAGATACAGAAGACAAGGCCTTCTGGATTGGGTGGCTGGGAAAGAGAAAATAAAATTTCCCTTGGTTCCACCATGTATTATGGCTCCCACCAGAAGATGTATGTCTGTAGTCTACAAACCCAGTATTACAATAGCCTTTGTGCCTCACCTTGCTGCTTATAGGCACTCCTCACTCAGAACTCCTCAACCACTCTCAGAACCAATCCAGCTCCTGAGATGTCGAGCATCTTAAACCACAGCTCTGAGGCTGTAGTCCTGCAACAATGCTGCTAGCACATTATGTTGTGCAAGACTAAGAATTTTAACCAGGTATTAAAGTTTTCTGCTGTTTGATTCCATCTCTCCAATCCTGATTTTCATTACTACAGCCACATTTGAAGGTCCTTACCAATATTTTCCACTTGCCCCTTTGTGCCCTTTGCTAAAAATGACTTGACCCCCTTCATTTCTGCCTGATGAAAGCATAAAGACCCTCCTTGAGTGCCAGCCATCTCCTCCACGAAGACTTTCCCAGTTTTCCTCAGCTAGGAAGAATCTCCCTGCTCTGAGCTTCTATGTTTATTTATATAGACATTTCTGCCTTACCTTACTTAGCTCTTGCTGTAACATCAACTCGGGTAGGTCTGGAGCCCTTGCAGGGTACAGAGAGAGCATCTCATCCAGCCTCTGTATTCGCACTCAGAAGCAGGTGCAGTATGAATGTGTTTGCCTCACCCAGGGTAGGTGCTCAGACCAGCGCCGGTTGCCTGAACGCGGGACTTAACCGCTCACACCACTCGTTTAGGTAGCCGCCTAACAGAATGGGCCGGACCGGACTAGGTTACACAGCCTGGGGAGTGGGGCCATTCCAGCCAGTCGCTAGGATGTCCCCGCCAGCCTCCCCTACCAGCTCCAAATGGGGTGTGAGTGCGAAGGAAGTGGGGCCGGGTAGCCCCGCTGGCTCCTCCTCCGAGTCCACCCTGCGGATCTCTGAGTCTCAGGTCTCCTTCCAGTCCACGGGTCTCAAGAAATGAGGGGGCGGGACCGGAGAGATGGGGGTCTCTGCCACGGATGCGCTTCCCACTCGCGGCGAGTTTAATTTATTTATTTAATGTTTTTTGGAGGGAGGGAGCGTTCAATGAAGGGGAAGAGGTGGAGCGAGAGGAGGAGGCGGGCCCAGGCTGACTGACGCTAGCGCCGGGGAGCCAATGGCCCGTGGGAGGCGTTCCTCCCCATTCAGGACTCCTCGCCTGGCTCGGAAGGTATGTTAAACAGCTGCTTTTAATTTGGTCTCCCCAATCTCGGGCGTTTGGGGGGCTAGCTCGCCGGCCAGTGGCTCTGGCCGGTCCGCCACGGTGCGGGCGCCGTGGGCCCCGGGACGGAGCTAGGGGAGGCTCGGAGTCCGGCGGCCGAGGGAGGCGCGGGGCAGGCCAGGAAGGAGAGCTCTTGGCGCCGCCCGCTCGCCAGTGTGTGTATTTCCAAGCCGGGCCGGATTCGTGGGGAGGGGGTCGGCCGGCCCGGGTCGCCAGTGCGCCGGCCGTGCTGCCTAGTTTATTTCACCGAGCAGTCGGTTTCGGTAGGTTTCGAAGGCGGACTGGGTAAGGGGCGGGCAGGGGGAGATTCCCTCCCCCCCCACTCGCTCCTGGAATGCCTTTAAAAAAATTATTGTAAAGAAGAAAATAGGGGATATTCCGTACGCCGACTGGAACCGAGCCCGGGCTGCGGCGCGCGGGCTCGGCAGGGGGCGGCGGCCTGAGCCCGGCGGGCCAGGCCCACTGAGCCCGCGGCGCCCGGAGTTGGTTGAGAGCTGGAGTTCGCGAGCGAGCCGGAGCCCGCAGCTTTCCCCGCTAACCGTGCTGGGTGAGGGCGGCAGCCGCCCGGAAGGTTTTGTTTCGGTCCGCAAACTTGGCGGAGGGGGCGGTGGGCGCGATCCGAGAGGCGCGGGCGCCGTGGGCCGCGGTTGTTATGGACTCTGGGGGCGGGGGCAATGCCGGACTTGCGGGAGGGGCGACCGGCGGCGGGGGAGGGCACCGGAAAGAGCCCCCCGCGCCTGGGCACCGGCTCCGCGGAGCGCCGGTCTGTGTTCTCCGAACTCCCGGGCCGTGGCAGTAGAGCCTGCATTCGGTGCCGGAACCCGCCAGGCCGCGAGCCCGCGCGGAACTCGGCCCGGGGGTGCGGAAAACCTCCAGGAACTCGGTGGCGGCTTCGACCCGCGGCCCCAGCTGATCCCCTTGCAAACATGGAGCTGCCTCCTTCCCCGCCCACCCCAGGGCGGCCGCGGCGGCGGCGGCTCCCTTCCCCTCCCCCGGCCGTGCGGCTCGCCCGCTGAAGGTGCGGGGGCGGGGGCGCGGGCGTGTGAGCGCGCCCACGAGGGGGTGGCCTGAAAGGGGCAGTGAAGGTCGGAAACTGGGAAAACAGTCTCCACGCTCGGAATCGGGAAAAGGAAATGCATCAGCGGGCGGGGAGGGGCGCGGGGGGCGCGCCTGTCAGCCGGGATGGCGGCCGCGGGCTGGAAGGCGGGGCGCCGGCGCTAACCGCCGGGGTCGGGTGGGGCGACGCGGGGAGAGGAGGCGCCGGGGCCGCGGCCCACGGAGCGCTGAGCTGCCCCTGCCTCCACTCCTCGGCCTAGCCTGTTTACTATCTACTCCAGTGGCCGCTTGTGCAACCCGCCCGGAGGGGAGCTGAGGGGCGGGGCCTTTCCCTCTCTCTTCCACCCACCTCGGGCTCTTCCAGAGGGCCCGCCTTCTCTTGTCTTCCACTGGCTGGACGAGACTCCCTTTTTTCCTTCTCGGTTCTCGACTGGATGACATTCTCCAGAGCTCCGCCTATCGGAGGCCGGGCTGGAGTTTAAGTTGCTAGGATTTTTTTCCGTGAAGGGCGGAGGGAGGATTCCTGCGGCTTACGTGAGGCGCAAGGTCCCGCCCCCACTCCTGGTTGGTGAAATAGATAGTCTCCGCCCCCTCCGCCCGAGCGAGCTGGGAGGGGGAAGTCCACCCCCTGTACTCCGCCCCCTCCCCTAGCCTGTGTGCGCGCTCCGCACATGTGAGTCCCGCCTTGCTCCTTCGAACTGTGCTCCCGCCCGGAAGTCCCGGGTTTGGAGTTCTTGGCGGGGGGGGGGCGGGTAGGGGGGCGAAGAGAGCTGAAAGGCACACAATGATTCCTCTAAGGCTCGAGATCTGGTAGCTTTGCGATGAAGTTAGGGGTTAACGGCTTGAGTGGATTTCGGGGGCCTCGGCTCCAGAGGTTCTGCACGGTTGGGGAGGAGGGGTGGATCTGGCCTTCCGGGCCAATTACTAAAGTTCTGACCCTGTGGCCTGGCCGTTCCCGCGCCTCTTGACTTCCACGAGATCGCCCTGAATTTCACTTGAGAGCGCCGCGGACGCTGGCAGCTTGTCCGTAGGTGGCTTTATCTAAAACTCTGAGCACCCTAAGCTTGGCCTGGGTGCTTTAAGCAAGGTCCGGGGTGGTTCACCCCCTACTGGGCAGAGGAGTCGGGGGCGGCCCAATCCTGCTTGGATTCGAAGTGGTTCTTGACGTCCAGGTGGAGCGTCGTGTGGCACCCAGTCTAGGGAGCAGGGGACGGCCCAGAGTGAAAGGTACCTTCCATAAGTTCTGTATAAGTGTCGCTTCTTCCTAACCTCGGAGAGGTTTGACTCGAGGGTCGCTTTCGTTGGTGTGACTTATTTTTAGAGCTCCGTCTTTGGGCAGGGCTTGTCTTTCATCAGTTACCTACTCATGGAGTTCACAGTTCAGTGCCTTGTCCTTGCGGCTGGAAGCCATCCTTGGAGTCAGACCCACCTGTTGCCAGCGCTGGTTTCGTTGCGGTCTCCGGTGGATTGCAGAGGGAGGACAAGATAGGACCTGGGAGCGGGTTCCCTGGGGCCTGCCACTTGGGGACTGACAGGGCTCTCGGGGGAGTAGCCTTTTTGCCGGAGAGCGGGAAAATTCTAGTCCCGCCCCCTCCTTTCCTGGCGCTCCTTGAGCGCCCCCCAAAGCAGGGCCAGCGTCAGTTCTCCGCCTCATTTGGTGAATAAATAAAAGCAACCTAGGCATTGCAAGCACTTTGTCTCTGTGCGGTTGAAGCACTATAACCTACACAGAGAAGGCTTAGGGACAGCCATTAACACTTGTTGGCTAAAGGAGTAGGTGAACAGCCATTCTATTCTTTTGTCATCAACTGTGGAATTTTTATTCTTTGTATGAAGCGTGGGGTGAAGGTTCATTTATACTGTGGCCTGTTTGGTTTTCTGATTCAGTTCGAGTTGGAGTATGCCTCCAGATCTATCCGGGAGATCGCAAACGCCTTCCACCTCATGCTCCGCCTTCCGGAGGCTTGCCAGGGCGGTGGCTGTTAGGGCCCTGCCTTCTTTTTGGTTATCTCCGCCCTCTTAGGACTGCATACTCAAGTTTAGGGATTGTTGGTGTTAGAGGTGTGCAGCCACCCCTAGCAGAGCGCTGGCAACCACTGGGGCTATTTTTCGGCTTTGGTCTTCAGCTCTTAATTCTGTACGTACTGATAGGAGCTGTACGGATCCGGTTGCTCTGGATATTTGTGTTTACAAGGAGGCAGAGTGCGGAAATGTAAATTGTAGAGAGAACTGGATAGAATGAGGTTCTTTTCCTTTTTCTTTCTTTTTTTTTTTTTTTTTCTTGTAAGGGATCCTCCACGGTGGTAGTGCTGGTGCCTCTCCCTTTCAAATCCCAGGGCTTCGGATCTCAGCTTGCTGAGCTCCGCGCCCCCTCCTGTTTCGGGCCCTGGAACTCTCTGCACTTCAGTCTCTAGTGTAAACATTCCACAAAAGGACTGCTAAGGTTCAGCCTCCTCGCGCGGGGCGGAGTCAGGTCCTTTCTAGACGGGCGTCCTGGCCAATGGAGGCTGCTACCGGCGCCGAGATCTCCAATCGGGTGGTTGGAGGCGGAGCTTGTCTCACTTACGGACATTTTACCCCACATCGGTTACTTACCTTCCAATGCGATGACCGGCGAGGGCGGGAGCCGACTTGTTGGGCCTGTGGCTGAGACCGCACGGGGCGGGATATGTGGAGTCCTCCAATGAGATGTGAAGAGCTCCCCTGCTTCCTCCAATAGTGTTGAGGCGTGGGGGTGGGATTCTGCAATTCGTCTCCAATAGGCGGGGTTGAGTTAGGGAAGCTCCCCGCCAATAGGGGCGTGGAGAAGGTGAGCGGCTCCCCCTCCCCTCCCAGCCGAGGGGGAAGGGGCGGGCAGCCGGCAGGCAGGGCACAGCGATTGGTTAAACCTTTGACGGGCGGATAATGCGGCCTGTGGTGGAGCGAAGTTGAGTCTTCCCTCTGCGGGGCGGGCCGGGGGAGTGGGCGGGATTTCCCGGGTAACAGAGAAGCGGCCGCGGCGGTAGAGGCGGCGGAGACGGTTTCTCCATCTTTCCCCCCCTCCCCTTCCCCCCTCGGAGTTTCCCTCCCTCCCTCCCTCCCTCCTTCCCAGTCTGGGCACCGGGGCCTGTGACCGTTTCGTTAGCGGAGAGGAGGCTGCCAGTCCGCTTCGGCGGGCCTGTGCCTGCGCCGTTCTCGGGGCCTCCCTGCTGAGCCCAAGGCTCACGCCGAGAGGGACACGCAGAGAGGAGCGGCCGGAGCAGCTTTGCGGTGAGAGCACGCCGGGCCTGGGTCGGGGCGGGGAGCCTGGTGGAGGGTAACGCTGGACTCGAGGGTGTGTATTTTTAGGGGGGGGCTGACCTCCTCGGCTTCCCGTAGAGCAGGCGGGCGGGAGGTGTGTGGATGTGTGAGGGGGGTGGGGGGCGGAGCGGGGTAGCTCTTCGTGCGGGAGGGGGAGGAGAGCGTAGTCCCGGTGCGCGCGGAGGGGGCGGGCTCTCGCGCCGCCGTTCAGGGGCGGGGCCGGCGCGCGCGTGCGATTGTGGAGAAAGGGGCGGGGCGGCCCTGGCTAAGTGCTGTTTGCGGTCGACCACCCCTCCTGTCTTCCCGAGGTGGGCGGGGTCTCGGCTGGGCAGCCGCGCACTGGCATGCTGGGGTTGGGGGACGGGCAAGGGGTCTCCCGCGTGTGGCTTCGGGGCGCGGCTGGGAAGGGGCGTGAAGTCGGCTTTCCTCCGCCTTCTCGGGATCCGGTTGGCCGGAGGGGCCGTACGGAGCGGCGATGCCACTCCCCCAGGCCGTCCTCCCCTTCCCCCCGGTTTCCGCCTCCTTGGCAAGTGAGGCGGGGTTCGGGAAAGCCCGCTGTCCGGTCTGGCTTGGAGTCGCGGCGCCCAGATCTGCCCCGCCCTACGTCTCGGTGGGATGGGAGGGGCTCCCGCCGACTCTGATCTGCGGAGGTGTCAGTACTTACTCCTGTGGCTCGGCCATGCCTTTTGCCTGGGGCAGGAGAACTGGGTGCCAGAGCTGTTGTTTCTGCTTAGCTCCACGCAGCGTCGATGGCACCGCTCAGCCTTGGAGATTGGGAGCATGATCACTGCCACTCCCCCCTCCCCGAATTGTAATTATTGGGGCGAGGTGCTCAAGGTCCTTTCGTTGGAGTCTTGCGGTGGAGTGGCTGCTCGTGCTGTGACCATGCTTCCGCAGCGGTGATTGTGGGGGGGAGGGGCGGAGAGTCATCAGAGACTAGAAATGTAGCCGGGGACAACCTTTCTTGGAGTTCCCTTGATGTTCAGTTACTGTGGCTGTTCGGGGCGGGGTTTCCTTTGAGCCAATAGGGTAGTGGGTAGTTGGACTTGGCCACAGTTAGGTGCCTTAGGACTTCAAATCCAGTTAGCCAGAAAAAGTCTTTAACTAGGCGGAGATATAGGAAAGGAAGGGTTGGATTTACATTTTACTATTTAAAACGATGTGTTCATAAAAGATGGTGATTTAAAAAAATTCTGAATAAAATACTCTGATTTCTTTGGCTGTTACATTTTTGAATGCTTTCATTGTATATACAGGTGGTTCTGCTATGTGAGCTTAATTTCACAAAGAAATAAGTTGCAATTTAGGTAACTACAGGTATTCTTGAAAAGCCTCCTCTTATGGTTTTGTATAATTCTGTTAGAACATCAAGACTATTTCTTTTTATATTCTATAAAACAGCGTTCTTGCCGTTTTGTTAACAGAGGGTGAAGTCGAGGACTTGTATGTGACTTGTAGCATTGCCCTCCGACCTGTTTTGGGGAGTTGCCTTACGACGTTTATGTTTAATGAACTGTTTAAATTTTTTTTTTTTTTTTTAAAGTAAGCTCTACACCCAACATGGGGATCGAGCTCAGGAGACAAGAGTCGCATGGTCTTCTGGCTGAGCCAGCAAAGTGCCCCATAATGAATGATTTTAAATCAGTTTTTTGCTTTGAATTGATAACATTCTTTTTTCTTAAGAGAAATTATTGTTTTTTATATTTTTTCATGAGAAAATAAATGCAAAGGAATATATTTATAGACGAAAATCTGAGTAAGCCCTCTGGCTGATACCTGAACTGAAGTTAAATTCTGGATTTGTGCTTTGTTCAGTTGGGACTGAGAGCTTGATTTCCTGGCCCATATTCATGAGAAGAGAGTAAGTCCCATCTCAGTTAAGGAAGTAGCAATGGCAAAGATAGCTTTTTCATTTGAGCAGTTGTGACTGTGGTAGAATTGGTGTGGAGACAGAAAGCCTGGGTGTTTTTTCTGACGTATAGATTGCCAAAGATAGTGATGATAGTACAGTCTACCACTGAGGAAGATTTGGTCAACACATAGTTGTTCCCACCATTTGCAGTGCTGTCTGCTGGGAAACATGGAAGACCTAAGTCATGCCCTTAATATGTTGTCTCTTGGGGCACCAGGATCAGAAGTCCCAGATATGCTTTAAGGATTCAAGTAAGAACCTGGTTATACTATATTAGGAAAGTTTTTATAAATGCTTCTTAGCTCTCCAAATATCAGTATGATAGATACTATAGTTTTGTCAGAGTTAAGACTCTAGATGATAGATTGGCATTTTGTAATTAAGACGGTTTTACCGTGGAGTAAGAGTGTTTTTCTTATTTGTTAAGCAAAGAGGTATGTAGTAATTTGATAAGATTATTGGCAAAGCTTAGTCTGTTTACATCTGAAATACAGACAAGATAACTGGAGATCTTTTCAAGGCAGATGTTAATGGCTGCGAATTTTAGTCGAATTAAAAGATTATGTCCCTGTCATTCAGTAATCTAGTTACGTGCTTTATTTATTTATTTATTTTTAAAGATTTTATTTATTTATTTGACAGCAGGAGAGGAACACAAGCAGGGGAAGTGGGAGAGGGAGAAGCAGGTTTCTGGCTGAGCAGGGAGCCCTACGTGTGGTACAGCCAGGACCCTGGCATCATGACCTGAGCAAAACTGAGCCACTTGGGCCCCCCTAGTGAAGGGCTTTAAAAGGCTTTCTGGAGCTGCCTGCATAGCTCAGTTGGGGGTCTGTTTTTGGCTCAGGTCATGATCCTAGGATCATGGGATCGAGTCTGGCACCAGGCTCCTTCCTGGGCAGGGAGCCTGCCTTTCCCTCTGCCTGCTGCTTGCCCTCTCTTGCTCTTGCTCACTCTCTCTGACAAATAAATAAAGTCTTTAAAAAAAATTAAAAGGCTTTCTTCCTCTTCTGAGTAATACTACTAAGAGTTGTTAAGCTTTACTTTCTGTAGATTCTCCTAAAAATGATAGTTAACATGCTTTTTAGTTTTTTAATTAAAAAGAAATTTTTTTAAAGATTTATTTATTTATTTGACAGAGATCACAAGTAGTCAGAGAGGCAGGCAGGAAGGAGGGGAAGCAGGCTCCCTGCTGAGCAGAGAGCCTGATGTGGGGCTCGATCCCAGGACCCTGAGATCATGACCTGAGTTGAAGGCAGAGGCTTAACCCACTGAGCCACCCAGGCTCCCCACTTTTTATTTTTTAAAAAAGAGATTTATTTGAGAGAATGTGCATGCTCAAGGTGGGTGGGGGAGTGCAGTGGGGGCAGGTGTAGAGGGAGAGAGAGAATCCTCAAGCAGACTCACCCCTGAGCACAGAACCACCCAATGCTGGGGCTCCATCCCAGGACCCTGAGCTCATAACCTGAGCTGCAGTCAAGAGCCAGCCTGTTAACCAACTGAGCCACCCAGGCGCTCTATTAACATGCTTTTTAGAACTGTAACCTCTGTCTGCTTGAAAAATGACTTTCATTTTTTTCCAAAGATTTATTTTTTTTTTTTTAAGATTTTATTTATTTATTTGACAGAGAGATCACAAGTAGGCAGAGAGGCAGGCAGGAGAGAGGGAAGCAGGCTCCCCGCTGAGCAGAGAGCACGATGCGGGGCTCGATCCCAGGACCCTGAGATCATGACCTCAGCCGAAGGCAGAGGCTTAACCCACTGAGCCACCCAGGTACCCCTAAAGACTTATTTTTTTAAAAATTAAAAAAATAGGGACACCTGGGTGGCTCAGTGGGTTAAGCCGCTGCCTTCAGCTCAGATCATGATCCTGGCATCCTGGGATCGAGTCCCACATCATGCTCCTTGCTCGGCGGGGAGCCTGCTTCTCCCTCTGCCTCTGCCTACCACTCTGTCTGTGCTCACTTTCGCTCCTCTCTCTCTCTGACAAATAAATAAATAAAATCTTTAAAAAAAATTAAAAAAATAAAGATTTATTTATCCTAGAAAGAGAGAGCACGCACACACAAGCTGAGGGGGCAAAGGGGGAGGGAGAGAGAATCTCAAGCAGACTGTGCACCAGCTCAGGTTGAGATTAGGACCTGAGCTGAAACCAAGAGTGGGAGGCTTTTTTTTTTTTAAGATTTATTTATTTATTTGACAGAGAGAGCGAGACGGCGAGAGAGGGAACACAAGCAGGGGGAGTGGGAGAGGGAGAAGCAGGCTTCCCTCTGAGCAGGGAGCCCAATGTGGGGCTCGATCCAGGATCCCGGGATCTTGACTTGAGCCGAAGGCAGACAGTCAACGACTGAGCCACCCAGGTGCCCCAGGAGTGGGAGTCTTAACCAACTATGCCACCCACACACCCCAGTAAGAACTTCGATTTATTGAGCCATTATGTCCCAGGCACTGAGTTAGGCAGTACATTTATTTATTATTTTTTTTTTAAAGATTTTATTTACTTTTTTGACAGAGAGAGAAAGAGATCACAAGTAGGCAGAGAGGTAAGCAGAGAGGGAGGAGGAAGCAGGCTCCCCGCTGAGCAGAGGAGAGGGCCTGATGCGGGGCTGGATCCCAGGACCCTGAGACCATGACCTGAGCTGAAGGCAGAGGCTTAACCCAATGAGCCACCCAGGTGCCCCTGGCACTGTACATTTATTAATGCATTTAATTTTCATGATAACCCTGTCTAGTGGGTACTCTGAAGTCCATGTTTTAAAGATGAAGAAACAGCGATACAGAGAGGTTAAAACTGTGGTAAGTGGCCATGATAAGTATGAACCCTGGTGTTCTGGTTCCAGAGTCCCTGCTCTTAATTCTACACTTCATTTGTGTCTGGTCTAAGGATAGTAAACAGTGAAGGAGCAGTGTGCTTTTAAAAACTATTGAGGTAAAACATATGTAAACATATGAGGTAAAACATATGTGACAAAATTTACCGTTTCAACTATTTTTAAGTGTACAATTTAGTGGCATTAAGTACACTCACTTTGTTGTGCAACCATTACAACTATCCATCCAGAACTTTTTCATCTTTCCAAACTGAAACTCTGTACCCATCAAACAACAGCTCCTTTATCTATCTATCTATCTATCTTTAAGCATTTTATAATTTTAGCTCATGAGTGTGTGCATGAAGTAGGGGGGCAGAGGGAGAGGAAGGGAAAGAGAGAGGCAGATTCCCCACTGAGTGCAGAGCCCTCTGTGGGGCTCGATCTCAGGACCCTGAGATCATGACCTGAACTGAAATCAAGAGTTGGTTGCTTAATTGACTGAACCACCCAGGCACCCCAAACTCAACACCCCAACAGGCCCTTTAAATCTCTCCCCAGCCCCTAGCAACAGCCATTCTACTTTATGTTTGTGTGAGTTTGACTACTCTAGGTTCTTGATATTTAAGTGGAGTCCTACATAATTGTCCTTTTGTGTCTGGCTTACTTCACTTAGAATAATGTGCTCAAGGGTTTATCCATGTTGTAGCATTTGTCAGAATTACCTTCCTTTTTAACGGTGAATAATATTCCATTATATGTATATATCACTCTTTAGTGATTCACATCGGTGGGCATTTGGTTTGTTTCCACCTCTTGGCTATTGTGAATAATGTGAAGAACATGGATATATAAATACCTCTTCAAGTACGTGCTTTGAATTCTTTTGGGTATATACTCAGAAGTGGATTTGCTGGATCAAATGATAATTCTGTGTTTAATTTTTTGAGGACCCAGCATTGTGCTTTTGAAAGCAGCTCTGAGGGAAAAGACTGGAACTCTGATTCTAAAGGGGAACTGGGTCAACACCCATTTCTTGACCACCTTCTTAAGTAGCCCTGGTCTGACACAGGAAGAATCTTTGTCCCAGAAAAGTTTACATTCTTAGAAGGAAAGGCAGATATTTACATGATGATTTTATCACACATCAGTGGAGATTGAGTGCTGTAAGAGTCAACTATAGAGAGCTGAAAGGAATTCAGAGGAGGGAGACCCTACTTTTGGGGTGGAGGAGGAGATGACACTGAATGAGCAGCAGTAGGATGAAGCTTGAAATCATAGATCCAGTTGAAGCAGGTTGTTGAATGTATGAACTTAGACATCTCAGAGTACCCCTAGAGAGTGTTTTGGGAGAGTGTCTTTTAGAAAGAGTGGCATTATGTTGAAATTCACACATGAATTGTAGTCTCTTCTAGAGTTTGTGAATCTTGTTCTCTCTTCAGTTTATAGACCTGATTGCTTTTACTGCTTTGGAAGGTGTTTAAGAATAAGAATCATAGTGAAGAAATTATGGACTTGGCACATATGTTACTGCTACCATGTGAAGCTCTAGATACGCTAATATGGCCAGCTATTGTTTCCTAATACTTCCTTTCCTTCACGTGCCTTCCTAGTTCTACTTCAGTTAAGTGAGTAGTAGAAGTAATATCTTGGGATTTTTATCTTTTTCTGGTTACAGCTCAAGTAATACTTCTGGATACTTTTTTTTGTTAAGGTTAAGGTTATTTAGCAGCGTACCCAGCAGGATAGTGTATTCTGCCATTATTGCTTTATCTTATTTACAAACATTTCAAAGAATTTGGGGTTTGTGTCATTTTTTTTTTTTTTTTTAAAGGTGGGTTCCCTCTGACGTGGGTTGTGAACTCAGGACCTGGAGATCAAGACCTGAGCTGTGATCAAGAGTTGAATGTTTAACTGACTGAGCCACCAAGGTGCCTCCTGCCACTTTTTTGTTTTAAGATTTTATTTATTTGAGAGAGAAAAAGCAGGGTGGGTGAGGGAGGAGCAGAGGGAGAAGGACAAGGAGACACTGCTCAGCACAGAGCCCAATGTGGGGCTTGATCTCATGATCCTGAGATCATGACCTGAGCCAAAATCCAGAGTCCGATGTGTAACCAAGTGAGCCACCCAGGCACCCCTAAGTGTAAATTCTAATTGTATTTAGACAGTTATCTGTCTTAATTGTCTTTTTTTTTTTTTTTTTTTTTTAAAGATTTTATTTATTTATTTGACAGAGAGAGATCACAAGTAGGCAGAGAGGCAGGCAGAGAGAGAGAGGAGGAAGCAGACTCCCCGCTGAGCAGAGAGCCCGATGCGGGACTCGATCCCAGGACCCTGAGATCATGACCCGAGCCGAAGGCAGCGGCTTAACCCACTGAGCCACCCAGGCGCCCCTGTCTTAATTGTCTTTTAACGACATATTAAAAATACCAGAAAACCTTGGCTTCCTTTAATTATGTAATTTTATTTTGGGGTCTCTCTTCAGAAGACATGCCTAGTGAGAATTGTTGTCAAATATAATCAAACGTATAGAGGTTTTTGCCCCCCTATACATTTGTGGGGCAACTGGTTTTCCTTAGCAAGAGCTGTACCACTAACTTAGACCATCTAGGCTGGAACTTAATTTTTGTGATAGCCTCTGTGCCTAGAATAATATTGGCACGTAATAGGTAATAAAAAGTATACGAACTGAACTCAAATTGCATTTTAAAGTTTGTTAACTACATCTCTTTAGTTGCAAATGGCTTCAGAGTTAAGCATTTATTAGTAGCAATTTCGAAGGCATACGTCTCTTTTTTTGCCCTTCCCTTCTTTTGTTTTTGTACTACTCATCACCTTTCTGTCTTGTGTGTCTGCATGTTATTTGTACTTAGAGCATCATGGCTGTGGGTACTTCCTCAGTCCTGCTGATATGATATCCTTGCAGACTGGTGGGCTAATGAAAGATACATATATGTCTGTAATCCCTATCTGCAGTTCTGAAGCGTAAGAATTTCTTGTTTGTTTGTTTGGTAAATTTGGTTCCACAACTGATTAATAGCCACCAGCCGGGTCTAGACTGTCTCACGTGGTGCAGAGATGTGAATGTGCTTAATTAAGGAGAGTTACCTTGTATATTCTCACCTGCTTACCATCGTATTTGGTAAAATCCAAACAATGCTGATAACTCCCAGCTTTCTTTAATTGCGGACCTCTCCCCTGTACTAGAGATGAGCATAACCCGTGGCCCACTTCTTATTTCTTCATATTTCTTCTTGGATATTTAATAGGCATTTTGACCTCTTTTTTTCTGTCTTACTTGTATTTAATCTTCAGTAAGTCCTTTTTGCTCTATATTGAAAATACTACTCAGAATTTGATCACTAAATACCACCACCACCACCACCCTACTCCCAACTGTAGCAGTGAATGTAAGTACATCTCTAACTTGAATTGTTTCAGTTACCTTAAGTGTTCCCTCTGCTTTGTTATTCAGCTCCTCTTGGGCTGTTCTTAGCACAGCAGTCCAAGTGAGTCTTTTAAAACCTTATTCAGACCATGTCACTTTTCTGCTTGAAACCCACCAGTGGCTTCCCAGGTCAGTCTGGTGATTAAGCTTGAATCCTCATTATGACTTCTGAGAGCAAACACAGTATGCTCTTTACCCACTGTCCCCAACCCCATTACCTCTACATTTTCTATCAGTCTGTTTTTTCCTTCATTCTGTTCCAGTTATACAGCCTTTTTGCTGTTTTTGGAAAATATTAAGCACATATATGCATCAGGGTCTTTGCATTTCCTTTTCCTTCTGCCTGTAATTCTTCCTCACTGATTTCCACATGGTTAGCTCTCCACTTCTTTTACCCAAAAGTTACTATATCAGTGAGGTATTCTTTAGTCACTCTTATGTAAAATTTCAAAAACCCTTCTCTTTTTCTTCTTAGTGCTTGTCACTGTCTAGTGTTCTGAACACCTTGTGTACTGTCTTTTTCTCCCTCTTCATGTAAACTTCATGAAGGAGGAGACTTTTTGGTTTACTGCTATTTCCCTAGCTCCAAGAAGAATGCCTGGGACGTACTGTGGACTCAATAAATATTAGAGGGTGCATGTATGAATGAGTGAGTGATTTGAATTTTGCCATAGGCAAGACTGTATGTTATGCACAGGGGAGAATACAAAGTTGGTTAAAGATGTATGTGCCCAGGCCTGTGTGGGGGCAGATAGCTAATAGAGTAAATACAGGATGAGGTTAAGTGACACATCTACCTGTCCTGTTAACTGTCTCAAGTCCTATTCTTTTTCAAGAGAGAACAAGAGAGTGTGAGGTGGAGAGGGGCATAGGGAGAGGGCAAGAGAGAGAATTGTAAGCAGGCTCCACACTCAGCATGGGGCCCAAGGTGGGGGCTTGATCTCATGATCCTGCAATCATGACCTGAGCCAAAATTAGGAATTGGATGCTTAACTGACTGAGCTACCCAAGCACTCCTCAGGTCATAATTACAATGCTTTCTTCATAGCTGTAGCTAGCTTATCTTCTGTTATTTATGTTCAGTCTGTTTTATACCAAAGAGAGAATTTACTTATTTTCATTTTAATGAGATAAACTCATTT
The DNA here is from genome assembly GCF_009829155.1 of Mustela erminea. Lineage (NCBI taxonomy): Eukaryota > Metazoa > Chordata > Mammalia > Carnivora > Mustelidae > Mustela > Mustela erminea. The sequence continues at coordinate 30,596,441 of NC_045618.1, forward strand.
TAGCTATTACCACTTATACATCTGAACTATATTATGGGATCTTTAAAACTTTTTACTGATTTGCCAGAGCACAAGCAGGGGGAGCGGCAGAGGGAGAAGCAGACTCCCCACTGAGCAGGGATCCCAACATGGGACTTGGGACTCCCAGGACCTCAGTATCACTACCCAAGCTGAAGACAGACTTTTTTTTTTTTAAATTTTATTTATTTATTTATTTGACAGATAGATCACAAATAGGCAGAGAGGCAGGCAGAGAGAGGAAGGGAAGCAGGCTCCCTGCTGAGCAGAGAGCCCGATGCGGGGCTTGATCCCAGGACACTGGGATCATGACCTGAGCCGAAGGCAAATGGTTCAGTGCACTGAGCCACTTAGGGGCCCCCAAAGACAGACTCTTAACTGACTAAGCCACCCAGGTGTCCCTATATTATGGGATCTTAATGATCTTAGTTTTCTATAGCTTGAAACATTTTGGTATTTCATCATCCTATGAATTATTTCATCATTGCTCATCACTTATTCCCTATTATACTAAAAAAGAGTAAAATAATAAGAAAAGGGAAGAATGATGGCATTGCCTAGAAGGATAATGCAGTGGTAAAATAGATCATCACTGTACACTTCAGTTTTCTTACTGCTTTGCCTGAAGCATTACAGCATCTTCCAAGATGGTGTACAAAAAGTTGGGAGATACCATCTTAAACAATCTGTAAGACATTAGCAGCTGGGGAATCTGAGTGAAAGGTATATGACCATTTTTTATACTATTTTTACAACTTTTTTAAGCTTTCAGGGAACGTATTTGGTAATCTTTCATTTTTTTGCCTCCTGTAATGGCAAAGAGAAATAAAAACAGAGGAAAACCCTTCACAGGTATCAGAGGAGCTAGTAGAGAGACACAGTCCAGCAGACAGCAGCCGGCTAGACTGGGGCGATGGTGGTGAAACTGTGTGCCTCTTCGCAGACTGTGTAGTCTTTAGGTGACAGTATGATGCATTTTTTCAGAATGAAGAACGTAACATGTACACCACGTATTTTTGAGAGGTGGGTAAGAAATAATGATATCATCCAGGTAGTTGTTCAGTAGGAAGAACTTCAGAATGAAGTGTTTTAACGTGGATCAAAACCATTTGAATTTGCTAAAAGGGTATATGATTGTGTTCTTTCATCTTCTAGGATGTTTATGCACTGAAACTGACTTTTGAGTGGACATTTACTAAAGGCAGGTGTACAGAAGTGATTGGAAGGAAACAGGATATAGAAATGAAAAAACATTGGATAGATCATTCTAATTGGCGTTTATTAGCCTAAAACTGAGAATGCTTGCAGCTGTAGAGCAAAGAAGATGATTGTCCTTGACAATAAAATTAAGAATTAAATTTTCAAAGTATTGTGTGTGGTGATACAAAAAAAGAAAAAAAAAATCCCAAAGTGGTTATAAGTTAGAACTTTAATAGAGATGTATCTGAAATCAGAATTTACAGAATGACTATGTTCCAACCTCATGTGTGATATTTGGTGACTTGTCAGTTGCATTTTATTTTTTTTATTTTTTATTTTTAAAGGTTTTATTTATTTATTTGACAGAGATCACAAGTAGGCAGAGAGGCAGGCAGAGAGAGGAGGGAAGCAGGCTCCCTGCTGAACAGAGAGCCGCATGCAATCCCAGGACCCTGGGATCATGACCTGAGCTTAACCCACTGAGTCACTCAGGCGCCCCTCAGTTGAAATTTTCTGTCCTTGTCATTTCTTCTTCTTACAGATATTTTTGCAACAGACGTAGCTTTATTCATTACAAGCTACTGGTGATTCATTTTTTTAAAAGAGTGTATTGATTTATTTGAGAAGAGAGCATGAGCAGGGAGAGGAGCAGAGGAAGAGGGAGAAGCAGACTCCCTGCTGAGCAGAGAGCCCAATGTGGGGCTCAGTCCCAGGACCCTGGGATTATGACCTGAGCCAAAGGCAGAGGCTTAACCCACTGAGCCACCTAGGTACCCCAGTCAGTTGCATTTTTAAGGATATTAACTGTTTTGGGTATTTATACATCCAAAACCAGGGAAGTCGGAAATAAAAATTAGGATTTGCTATTTAAGTTCTTTTTTTTTTTTTAAGATTTTATTTATTTATTTGACAGAGAGCACAGCAGGGGGAAAGGGAGAGGGAGAAATAGGTTCCCTGCTAAGAAGGGAGCTCTGTGTGGGACTTGATCCCAGGACCCTGGGATTATGACCTGAGCCAAAGGCAGACACTAACCAACTGAGCCACTCAGTACCCCTATATAAATTCTCTTTAAGAAAAGTTATTTATTTTTATTTTAGAGATGGGGGAGGGGTAGACGGGCAGGGGGAGAAAGAGAGAATCTCAAGCAGATTCCCTGCTGAGTGTGGAGGTCAACCTGGGGCTTGATCTCACAACCCTAAGATCATGGCCCCAGTTGAAATCAAGAGTCAGATGGTTAACCAACTGAACCACCCAGTCACCCTTTTTTTTTTTTTTTTTTTTTAGATTTATTTATTTAATTTAGAGAGAGAGTGTGCATAGGCGCTTGTGTGAATGGGGGGGGGGTCAGGCAGAAGGGGCAGAGGGAGAGAGATCCAACCTACTCCATGGAGAGTGGAGCCCAATGCAAGGCTTGATCCCACCACCACTGGGTGATCACAACCTGAGCAGAAATCGGAGTCCAGTGCCCAACCGACTGAGCCACCTGGATGCACCTAGGTGCCCATGCTATTTAAATTCTTACTAAAGTTTCTAATAAAGTTGTTTTTCACCCAAATGGTAAATAAGTTTTTCTGATATAGCAAGGGTTCAGGGTAAATCACATGTCATAAAAAAAAGCAGTGATGGGGTGGCTCATTGAGTTAAGCCTCTGCCTTCCGCTCAGGTCATGATCTCAGGGCCCTGGGATTAAGCCCCATAATCGGGCTCTCAGCTCAGCAGGAAGCCTGCATCCCCCTGTCTCTCTTCCTACTTGTGATCTCTCTCACTGTGTCAAATAAATATATAAAACCGGAAGGAAAAAAAGACAGTGATATACTTTGAACAACCAAGAGGACTGTTCTGAGCTACTTTGGCAAAAATTGTTGTCATACCACAGTATGATATAATCCCACCAAAGCTCACAAAAGGTTTGTACCTAATGGGGGTAGCATTATATTAGGTTTTGGCCAAATAATTCTTTGTTGTGGGGGATTATTCTGTGCATTTTAGGATGTTTGGGAATTCATGAGATGTCAGTCGTACTCCTGTCCCCTAACTGTGACAACCCAAAATGGCTTCTGACATTGACAGATGTGCTGACAGATGTGGTGGGGGGGTGGGGGGTTCTGGCAAACTCTCCTGGTTAAGGCCCACTTCATTAGAAGAATGTAAAACTGATGCAGGGTGCTTGGGTATTATTAGACCTTGTGTTTTAAGAAGAACGGGTTGTTTATTTCGTGGAGCTATTATTTTGTATAAAATGGAAAATGAAATAGATTACATTTTCATTTATTTTGGGATACTTTTCCTTTTCTAGCAGATTTAAATCCTGAAGTGGTTTTTTTTTTTTTTTTTTTTAAGATTTTTATTTAAGAGGGAGAGTGTGTGAGGGCACACAGGGGCGGGGCAGAGGGAGAGGGAGAGAGGGTCTTAAGCAGACTCATTGCTGAGTGCAGAGCCTGATGCAGGGCTTGACCTCACAACTCTGAAATCAGGACCTGAGCTGAAACCAAGAATTAAATGCTTAACTGACTGCACCACCCAGGTGCCCCTCCAAAAGTGGTTTTTTGGACAGGTTTTGAGGTTGACTGGTGGGCACTTACACTGGATTAAAGTACATGATTACATTTCAGTATATGCTTTGATAAGAATTTATTTGCTTTTGAAGAGAAACTTTCCGTCTTTCCACAGTATTTATTGACATAAACTGACCATTAAAACTGACACTTTAATGTGGTTTTATGTGATGCTGACCACCAATAAGAACAATTTTGGAGGATTTTTTAAATTACATAAATAAAGGAACTTAAAAATGTGTCTAATTCAGGATAACAGTACAAAATTAAGGGGCATTATAAAGGATCAACCATAAATTAAATGCATTTCAAAAAGAAAGTTGTATTCATAAAAGCCTCCATAATAGAGCAATTTAGTTTGTTCATACACTCTTACTTCTTTAATTCTGTCATCTCTGTTTAAGCCAGTTTATGGAATTTATTTGTTATTTATTCCTTACTTTTATAAACAGATAAAGCAGGGTTGATTTCACAACCCTGAGATCAGGACCTGAGCTGAGATCGTGTCAGTTGCTTAACCTACTGAGCCACCCAGGTGCTGCCCCTAATTTGTAAAATTTAATCTAAATGAAAAGATAAGATTCTTGAAAGTTGGATTTTCTGTTTGGATTTTAATAAGCATGGAGAACCGTCTGGATTTCTAAGAGGCCAAATTTTTACTGTAATGAAAGACAATTTAGGTGTAGAACTAGAAAATTGGTTTTTATATTTATCATTCTGAAAGGGTTAGCTTTTACTTCTGCCCTTCTAAAATTTGTCTGAAATGTGACACAGTGGCTTACTGGTTGTTCTGTCCTATTCCAGAAGACTGCCCTGCAATATCAGAATTATCCTGCTCTGCTTGCTTTATTTGGGAATTATGATTTCTTTGCATGATGAATTGGAGCTATTCCCACTTTTTATTATAACACATGGCCAGATGACTTTTTAAGTGTTCCGCTGCCATTATTTGTTCACGTTAGTCCTTCTTCACTAATTTCTGTCCCTCAAAGTGCTTTTTTCCCTCTTGTTTCCTTGTTTTAAATTCTATCTTCATGGACTAAAATTCTGATAACAGTGTAAGCTCCAAATCTGAAACAGTTGGAGGCCATAGTGGCGGATGAAAACCTGTCAGCTGAAGCAGGGCTTGAAAGTAGCTTTGTGTCTGACTCTTGTGGCTCCATTATTTGGCATTCGAATACTGATAGTCTGGAATTTCACTGACCTCTCTGCAAGCAAGGATACTATTGTCTGTCCAGTATTTCTACTCCAGATTGGTTATGCATTCCAAGGAGAGAGTGTCTAGCTCCTTGCCATGTGACCTTGAACAAGTCACTTAATTTCTTTTGAGTATCACTTTCCCTCTAAATAAAAGTTCTGGGTGTGCCCATCTGACAGGACTCTTGGGAGGAGCACATTGACTTAACAACAGTCATTTTTGGAAGACTTTGTTGTGGGGCAGGAAATCTGTCCTGTTCAGTACTGGTCCCCCGCATAAAGCACAGAGTCTGGCATGTGTAGATTCTTGGGAATTATTTGTGGAGTAAATGAATTGGCAAAGACTGTAAAAGGCTTGTTATCACCTATACGTCCAAAGTTACTGTAATATTTTAATCTCATCCTGTGTACCCCCATGCCCTAATTCATTTCCGATTTTCAGGATATAACCAAACATTTACCTTCTCTATAGAGTTTTTTCCAGTATACACATTTCTACTCCTTACCAAATTTATAGTACTTACTTGTACTTACTGCTCATGACCTTATTTGTATTGTTAGCCCTTCCTCCCAACATTTTATTAAGAACAATTTCAGGGGTGCCTGGGTAGCTCAGTGGGTTAAAGCCTCTGCCTTCAGCTCGGGTCATGATCCCAGGGTCCTGGGATCGAGCCCCGCATCGGGCTCTCTACTCAGCCGGGAGCCTGCTCGCCCCCCCTCCACGTGCCTCTCTGCCTACTTGTGATCTCTGTGTGTCAAATAAATAAATAAAATCTTAAAAAAAAAAAAAAGAACAATTTCTGATACACAGCAAAGTTGGTAGAATTTTACAGTGAATATTCCTGTGCACACTAGATTTTACATTACCATTTTATAGTACTTGCTTTGTCATATATCCGTTCTTCCATCTATTAATTCAGACTAATTTCTCAATGTATTTCAAAGTAAATTTCAAACATTAGTACACTTTCACTTAAGTATTTGAGCATGTGTATCCTTATCCAGAGTTCAGTATTTGTTTATAGCTTTTTCCTTCTGATGATGCAAAATTTACAATGAGAAGCACAAAGTTAACGAATACATTCTGTGTGAGTGTTGAAATCACACTGTATATATTCTGTAGCTTGTTCTTTTCACTTAATCGTATGTTTTGGAGGGCTTTCTTTATAGAGGAACCCCTGTCTTTCTAATTGCTACATAGTTTACCCAATATAGATATATTAAGTTCATTCATTTATGGGTAGGCATTTAGATTTTCCATACTTTGTTGCAGTAAATACACTTGGCAGATGTATAGGACAGACCTGAAAGTGGAATTGCTATGTGAAAGGGTATGACCATTTTAACTTTAAAAATTTAATGGAGGGGCGCCTGGGTGGCTCAGTGGGTTAAAGCCTCTGCCTTCAGCTCTGGTCATGATCCCAGGGTCCTGGGATCGAGCCCTGTGTTGGGCTTTCTGCTTGGCAGGAGCCTGCTTCCCCACCTACTGCCTGCCTCTCTGCCTACTTGTGATTTCAGTCTGTCAAATAAACAAATAAAATCTTTAAAAATTTAATGGATACTATAAGTTGCCAACCCATAGTCTCTGCCAGTTAAAACTTCTGCCAGTAGTATTTCCGTATACCCTCACCCACACTCAGTATCATCATTCTCTTTTAATTTCTGCCTGTCGCTTTTGGGTAAGTGTCATGTTACTTTATATTTCTTTGACTTCTAGTGAGGCTGTATATGGTCTTCCCAAATAGTTTTTTTAAGCTTTTATAGGACACCTACCTCCTTCATTTCTGCTCCCTGAATATTTGCTAATTTAAAGAGTGAATGTTGCCAAGCCTTCCTGCTTTGTTGGGTTGAGCCTGAAAGGATGAGTGAGCTAAGTGTGGGAGAGATCAAAGAAAGCTGAAGTTGCTCAGTGCATGTGTGTCTTAATTAAGTAAAGGGACTCTTCTCCCTTTATTTCTTACACTGTGAGAGGTAGGTGATACTGAGGTGATTAGGAATTCAGGCTCAAGGGGCTCCTGGGTGGCTCAGTGGGTTAAAAGCCTCTGCCTTCCGCTCAAGTCATAATCCCAGTGCCCTGGGATCAAGCCCCGAATCGGGCTCTCTGCTTGGCTGGGAGCCTGCTTCCTCCTCTCTCTCTGCCTGCTTCTCTGCCTACTTGTGATCTCTCTCTCTGTCAAATAAATAAAAATCTTAAAAAAAAAATTCAGGCTCTGGAGGTAGATTTGGTGAATTTATATTCCACCTTTACCTGTTAGCTCTGCAGCCAAAACTGGAATATCAATTCACCAAATTCACCTGTTGATCAAATAAAATTCGCCTGTTAGCTGTGCAGCCTTGGGCAGTTTACTTAGTCATTAGGTTTGTTTCCTCACTTATAAAATAGAGAATAACAGCACCTTGCTTATAGGGTTGTTGTGGGAATTGTAGTAATATTTATAAATTGTGTAGAATGGTGTTTAGGATTCATTATATGCTAAATATTATTATATTAATGATTACTCTCATTCTTTCCCTTCTGCATGGTCAGTATTTGAGTGTGTGAAGTGGTAGGACTGTGGGGAATGCAAAGTTGTAGAGAACCCTACCTTGAAGAAGCTTTGGCTATTGGAAAAGCCCCAAAAAGACCAGACTGGATTCCCTCCCAGAATATTACTAGCCTTTTTGCATCTGCCTCCACAGAGGAATATTATTAAGAAGGGATTCTGGAATCTCCTTAGTGTTAAGGAATGTTAGAGTCGGAAGTAACCTAAAGATCTTTTCCAACCCTGTCATTTTATAGTTGGAGAAACAAACTCATGGAATGAGGAAGTTGTTGAAATGTACCTAGCTCTTTAAATTGGCAAGTCTAGAACCATTGTTCTCTTACTTGTGGCCTACTGCTCTTTCATGATTGTATTTAATTGTTGAAACTATTGATATTTTAAAAATTAGACCACAGTTATAGTACTAGGTTTTGAGAGGAATTAGAAGCACTTGAATGTTTTTGTAGCATGTGAATATGTCATTGATGTTAGGAGTGGTGGCATTTGAGGAGAAAACTAGAGAATAAAGAAAAGAAAGGTATATTTTCATGTTTTTAAGTTGGAGATTATTTTTTGACTCTGTAGTCCCAAGTTAATTCAGAGTGTGTTATTATTTAAACTTCTGTCTTTGAGTTGTGATAACACCATCCACTGTGGGAGCTGTGTGTGCAAGCATGCACCTAAACTAGCCAGTGATCATCTCCAGGATGAAGTCAATAGTTGGTTTTGGGAATTGAGCTTTTAATAAATTTGGGTGCCCAGTCCTCTGTTGTACACATCACATTGATGTGTGAACTAGTTTGCATGTCGGTGCTTTTGGTTTCTGCAGGTTTTGTGGTGCATCCCTGAGCATGAGCGCAGAATGAAGCGACGTTTGGATGACCAGGAGTCACCGGTGTATGCGGCCCAGCAGCGTCGGATCCCTGGTAGCACAGAGGCTTTTCCTCACCAGCACCGGGTGCTTGCCCCTGCCCCTCCTGTGTATGAAGCAGTGTCTGAGACCATGCAGTCAGCCACGGGAATTCAGTACTCCGTGACACCAAGCTATCAGGTGAGCTGGAGCGCAGCCGGGGACTGAGTGTAAGGGAGGAGCATTGGTGATTTCGTCCAATGAAAAAAATATTGGATTAAGCATCCAGTTAGATACAAAATTATGTATATGGGATATCTGTAAGTAAGATACAGCAAATAACAAAAACAGTGTATACTTGGGTACCACCCAGGTTTTTAATTTTTTATTTAGTTATTTTTTTTTTTAAACGTTTAAGTAATCTCTACACCCTGTGTGGAACTCAGACTCATAACCCCAAGATCAAGAGTTGCATACTCCACCGACTGAGCTAGCCAGGTGCCCCTTAAAGATTTTATTTAAGTAATCTCCACACCCACCTTGGGATGCAAACTTTCAACCCTGAGATGAAGAGTCACATGCTCTGCCCACTGAGCCAGGCAGGCACCCTTATATTTTTTTTCTTTAACTCACTTTTTTTCACTCAGTGCGGTTCCCAAGACTTACCCATATTTTTGTGTGTAAATATTTGAGTCATTTTCACTCTTTAGTGAATTACATGACTATATCCTAGCTACTTACCCATTTTTCTTTTGCTGGACTCTTAGGCTATTACCAGATTTTTACTGTTGTAAAGGTTCTGTGTGAGTGTCTCTCCTAGTGCAGTGGTACTCACAGTGGCAATCCGTGACAAGATAACCTTGCACCAGAATTTAAAGCAATGTACTACTTTTTTTTTATTTAAAAAAAAGTCTGGCCATGGGGAAACAAAGGCAGCTAAATTAAATAGTGTGCTTATTAGTAAGTGAAGCAATTAGTTTACATCCAGGTGTAAACTCCTTATCTTATTGCAGATCACTCAACAGGTTTGAGGGCATATGAGGAAGAGTTTTATTCCATATCCTGACCAGTGCTGATCTTTCATCTCTTATCTGTTTACTGTTTTGTAGAAATGGAAGAAATTTGTTTTCTGTCCTTTTTAATTGTGAAAGTAAATATCACCATGGTTTGTTTGTTTTTTTTTAATGATCCTCTTTCTATGATCCTTTTTTAATGATCCTACTTTATCTGCCCCTTCAGACTTCAACCCATTCGTGATTTTTTAGGTTACCTATATTCACCTGCCTAACTACACTTCTCTTTTTATGTAATATAAATGATACAGTATATACTGTTCTGCTCTTTGCTCTTTTCACTTAATATATAGTGGACAGCTTTGCACTTGAATACATATGTGTAGATCTAGGTAATTTTTAAGAAATCACTACCTTTTTAATATTCCAATCTAGGTCAGTCTGAATCATAATTTATTTACCTGGTCTGGAGAGACCTTCAACCACCTCATTAGTGACTTTTTAAAAGTTCTGGCTGTTACTGGAAACATCAATTAGTTTAACCTTTCTTTTTTTAAAATGTATTTTATTTATTTATTTGACAGAGATCACAAGTAGGCAGAGAGGCAGGCAAAGAGAGGGGGAAGCAAGCTCCCCGCAGAGCAGAGAGCCTGATGCGGGCTCCCAGAATCCCCGGATCATGACCTGAGCCAAAGGCAGAGGCCTAACCCACTGAGCCACTCAGGCGCCCCTAGTGTAACCTTTTTTGAGAGCAGTTTGACACTTGTGGCAGATTCTTTAATTACGGTTTGATCTAGCAGTTCCATAACTTCATAAATTTCTCAGAATTTATTATAAGAAAAACAAAGAAGAGGGAAATCCACGTGAAGTAGGAAATGGTGATTCTTTAGGTGTCATTCTTTCTCAAGGATCCCCCTTGAAGTAATACCATGCCCTCCTTTGGGACTGAGGGTTGCAGTCAGAGGACTGTTGCAGATTGAATCTTTAAGTTAGATCTTGGAAGAAAGAAAGGCTGTTATCCTTGGGTGATTACTTGTATCTGAACAGATTGATGACTGTTTCCTGTACTTGGGATAGTTGCATCTATTCATATACTAGAAACTATAATGTGTTCACATAAAACCAGTCATCTCAAGTATGTATAAGCTCCAATTAAGCCTTTTAAAAAACTGTTCAAAACATACATGTTGGAATATAGAAGCTCAGAATAATAACTCTTCTTGCTAGAGATATATTATAGCTTTCAGAATTGTCTAAATAGTTTCTTTTTACTCCTAATGTGTAACTATACTTTGTGTGGATTTGTAAGTAGTTGTCTATTTCCCATTCTCCCCTGTCCAGGAGAATCTTTTTTTTTTTCTTTTTAAAGATTTTATTTATTTATTTGACAGAAACAGAGACCACAAGTAGGCAGAGAGGCAGGCAGAGAGAGGAAGGGGGAAGCAGGCTCCCTGCCGAGCAGAGAGCCCAGTGTGGGGCTCGATCCCAGGACCCTGGAATCATAACCTGAGCTGAAGGCAGAGGCTTTAACCCACTGAGCCACCCAGGTGCCCCATGTCCAGGGGAATCTTTATAAATTTGTGGGGACTTGAAAAAAAACGAATCCTCTCGTACATGGTAGTATACAACTTCCACTGCTTAGATTAAGTTTCATGTTGTTTCGTCTCCTTATTTTGGAGAGTGCAAATCAAGGATATTGTCCTTAGTTGTCTTCTGTGGTGATTAACAATTCTGAAATAGGAAATAAAAAAAGCTTTGGAAATTTTACGTAGCATTTTTGCAATAGAAATGGAAGGAAAGAAGCTTGTGCTTTATTTCACTCTAAGCTTATAAGAGGATGAGAGAAAGAGTAGAAAATAATTATGTCTGAGACCAAACCACTAACAGTTTGGAAGAAAGTTTTGTTTAGCAGATGAGGATAAGCAAAATAAACAAATGGGGATAGAAGTAGAAAATAAGGGTAAGCAAAATAAAGCAAAATAAAAGTCTTCTCTAATCCCATTATCACAAGATAAAAGGCTAACATTTTGCCTTTTTAAACTCCAAGGTTTAAAATCTTTTTATTGGGCGCCTGGGTGGCTCAGTGGGTTAAGCCTCTGCCTTCTTCTCAGGTCATGATCCCAGGGTGCTGGGATCGAGCCCCACATCGGGCTCTCTGCTCAGCGGGGAGCCTGCTTCCTCCTCTCTCTCTGCCTGCCTCTCTGCCTACTTGTGATCTCTCTCTTTGTCCAATAAATAAATAAAATCTTAAAAAAAAAATACTTAAAATCTTTTTATTGATTTATAGATACTGCTTTGTAATGTGCTTTTCTAAAGAAATGTTTAAAAGTTTAAATCTGTATGCAACACATGAATACATTCAATTTAAAGATTATGAACATTTTATAATGTTAAGATATGTATCCATATCAGAGCTCTTCTAAGTGTGGTCCACAGATGGCTGATGTATATATTTTCTTAATAGTCTATAATGACATGTGTACAGAAATTGAGAATATTTAGACACAGCGATTTGGACATAATAATTTTGTAATATATCTGTAAAATGTGGGAATGGAAATTACAGGCTTACGTATTTTTCATTTCACTTCTGTAGTAATTAATTTTTATTGTATTTTATAAAAGTAGTGGCCCGTGATGGACTGGAATTTAAGAAAAGAAAAAACAGGTCCTTTGCCATAGATAGTTTGAGAAGTATTGAGCCATATAATTTTAATAGTGGCAGAGAATTCTGTTGTAATATGGGTGATTTCATTTCACCAGTTCCTTTTTATGGGAAATTTGGGCTACTAATTACTGACAGTACCTGACTTAGGATAGCTTGACTTTCAATTTTTCACCTTTATGATAATGTGAAAGTGATACACAGTAGAAACCATACTTGGAATTTTGAATCTGGACCTTTTCTTAGGCTAGCAGTATGAAGTGCTTTACTCTTCTGGTGCTGGGCGGTGGCAGCCTCAGCTCCTGGTCCCATACACGATCATGAGGGTAAATAACCAAGACCCTTATGCCATTCCAGTTTTTCTCTCAGGATACTAGTCGACACATTCTATGAGATACTTGGCACTTTCATATAAAGTAGGCTTTGTACAAGATTATTTTGCCCAACTGTGGCTACTGTAAGTATACTAAGCACAATTAAGGTAGGCTAAGCTGAGCTATGATTTTCAATAGGGTAGCTGTATTAAATGCATTTTCGATGTTGGATATTTTTAGCCTAAAATGGGTTTATTGGGATGTAACACCATTGTAAGCCAAGGAAGATCTGTAGTTCTCTGTGTGTGTGCAAAGATATGCATGCACATCTTTTAGATGCATCTGGGGAAGAACGCAAAATCCTTGAAGTTTCTTGTCTGCATTTTGTCCTCCTCAGGTGTCAGCAGTACCACAGAGCTCTGGCAGTCACGGGCCCACCATCGCGGCGGTTCATAGCAGTCATCATCACCCAGCCGCTGTGCAGCCCCATGGAGGCCAGGTGGTTCAGAGTCATGCTCATCCCGCCCCACCAGTTGCACCAGTACAGGGACAACAGCAATTTCAGAGGCTTAAGGTGATCTTCAGCACCTCTTCTTCCATTAAAAAGTTTTCTCTCTCAGCAGGAAGCATTGGCTTCAGCCTATTACTAGTGGCATTATAACTTATTTTTTTTTTTAATTTTATTTATTTATTTAACACAGAGAGAGAGAACACAAGGAGGGGGATTGGGAGAGGGAGAAGCAGGCTTCCCACCGAGCAGGGAGCCCGAGGCAGGGCTCAATCCCAGGACCCTGGGATCATGACCCGAGTTGAAGGCAGACACCCAATGACTGAGCCACCCAGGCGCCCTGGCATTATAACTTAACATGCTAGCTAAACTAGGAATTAAATCACAAGGAGTTCTACTTTGTTTTTGTTTTGAAACCTACTTAGATTTCCCATCTTACCATCAGTGCCTTATCCAGAAAATTACATTTAAGAAATGTTTTTGGAATGTATAAATGCATGGTACTGAAATGTGTCAGGATACAGGGACTGTTTTCATACGAAATAAACAAAGTCCATTTTTTTGGGATACCTCCTTTTGAACTCTCAGTTCTTAGCATGGCAGAAGGTTTTCTAGAGCGTCCACATGGTTGGCTACGGTCCTGTACGGTAACTGGGTCCAGTATTACCTTACGATTTAATCTTTTTATCCCTGCTTATAAATAGCTGAATGGGCTGGCATCTTCAAGTCCATCCTTAGTAAAACACATGCTCCTTTTTTGGGAACCTTTATAAAGATTGGGGAAGACTATAATTGTGAATGAAGTGTCAGTATTTTCATCTGTTCTGCTGAGTATGTGCTGTAGGTTTTCAGTGCCTTTGAAATTCATGAGGCATCTGTGGAGAAGTAGAGCTTGTGTTCCCAGCTAACCCTCTCTCTGCTTACTTGAGTGTTACTTTTCAAAATAAGAGATTGTTGCAGTAAGTGTTTCAGATTTCAGGTTTTTAAATTTTACATTTATATAAAATTTCAAATCAAAGACAAGAAATATAATTTTAAAGAACTGTAAAGAAATGGGATGTTGGGTCTTAATTTGGTCCTGTCGGCCTAATTAAATAGTTTCCAGGTAGGAGTGAACGGTATACCCTTGAAGGACAAATCCATGTGTAGCAAACATTTCCACCTTCTGTTTTCCTTGATGCTTAATCTAGTTCTCCCTGATCCCTGCGCACATCGGTTTGGGTTCTCAGGAACTTGTTTAATTTTGGCCTAAGGAAACTAAATGCTACATAAATATGAAGCATACCAACGCTAAGCTTTATAGAGGGATTTTGTAAAATTTATTTTGTCTATATTAAGTAATTAAGAGTTGACTATAGTTAAAAAAAATTGACTATGAGTAAGCATAGTGTTTAAAGAGAATAGAAATTATTTTGCCTTGAAACTTCACTCTGGGCTCTGTCTTTGGGAAAATTTGTGTAAGCTATCTTGATGTTTTTCTTAAAACATTTTGCCTGTCTGCTCACAGAGTGGTGGCTGTGTACCAAACTGTATCAGTGCCATGAACTTAGCACTTCACAAAGTCCTGAAAATACTTTTTTAAGTTGTTTTGGTATGACTTAATTCATATTAATACTGTATTCAGCAGTTAATTAATACCTTAATGATGCCAAAGAGCTTCTAAACTTGCTGTTAAACTAACAAAAATGTATATTTCTATAGGCTTTTTCAGCCAGTCCTATCAAAGCACAGCACCTGCTCCTCTCCTTCACTTAGGTATAAGTATACAGTTGTCTTTTGTGTGTTTTACAGAAATTGTCAAGGAAGCAAGAAAGGGTTCTGGAATTGGGGTTTTAGAGTGAGTCACAGGTGGAGTCAGTTTCTCTGTTCCTTCTCTTCTCACTCTTGTATATGATTCCTGGATGCGGTGATGTGAATTCGTGTTCTGATGAGGAGGGGTAAAATGCTTTCTTGTGCCTCCATTGTAACTTCAGTTTTCCCACACTGCCTGCCATTTTTGGATCAGTCTTAGAATGCTTTACAAGCATTGGAATCAACTTCAATAAACCATTTATATTCTATAATAAGGAAGTGTTCAGTGAAAATACATAGGTTATTTCAAGAATCAGCATTGTCTATACTTTCTTTTTTGTCTTTGGCAGATTGATGACAAGGAAATTTGGATAATTTCAGTGTTTAGTGTGATCTAGCTACTTGTTGAATGCTAGCAGCATAGATATTTGGCACTTCTTGAGCGAGTTCTCTTTACAGTTGTTCGTGTTTGTTTCCCCAACAAGATTGTGAACCCTAAGAGGTTAGGGACCTCAATAATAAATGCCTGTTGAAGCGAACCAAGAAAATACATCAGCAGACTCAGGGCCTCCCCAAGTGTTTCCCTAGACCTGTAGCTTCAGAAGGACCAGCTGTAAGTTGTTTTCTTCGAGCTGCATACATGCTTTTATAAAGAGTTGAGCTATACTTTAGGTAATGAGAGAATCTCCTCATTATGTTTACATACAAATAGTATGTTTGTTTGTTTATTTGTTTATTGGAGTGGAGGGGCAGAGGAAGAATCTTTTTTTTTTTTAAAGATTTATGTATTTAACAGAGAGAGAGATCACAAGTAGGCAGAGAGGCAGAGAAAGGTGGGGTGAAGCAGGCTTCTGCTGAGCAGAGAGCCCGATGCGGGGCTCAATCCCAGGACCCTGAGATCATGACCTGAGCTGAAGGCAGAGGCTTAACCCACTGAGCCACCCAGGTGCCTGAAGCAGGCTCCACGCCTAGCACAGAGTCTGACATGGGGCTCAATCTCACAATCCTGAGATCATGGCCTGAGCCACCCAGGCCCCCAGATAGTTCATTTATAATGTGGTTATCATGCTGGGTGTTTTTTAAGCATAGTGTTATTTTATAACTAATTTACATAGCAGTTCACCATGACCAGTACCTTTTTTTCTCTAGACTTGAATACATCACATAATTTCTTTGACTCAGGCATCTGCATTTTTTCTCTCAGTATTATTATTTATTATACCATAGCATGCTTACTTTTTTATTCAAAATTTTGTGGCCCCTTTTTAAAAAATTTTAAATTCTAAAAATTTTTTAATTTTTTAATTTTATTTTTATTTTTAATTTTTATTTTTTTTAAGATTTATTTATTTATTTATTTGACAGAGAGAGATCACAAGTAGGCAGAGAGGCAGACAGAGAGAGGAGAAAGCAGGCTCCCCACTGAGCAGAGAGCCCGATGCGGGACTCGATCCCAGGACCCTGAGATCATGACCTGAGCCGAAGGCAGCGGCTTAACCCACTGAGCCACCCAGGCACCCTTTAATTTTATTTTTAAAAAGATTTTATTTATTTATTTGACAGAGAGAGAGAGATCACAAGTAGGCAGAGAGGCAGGTGGGGGTTTGGGGAGCAGGCTCCCTGCAGAGCAGAGAGCCTGATGAGGGGGGCTCGATCGCAGGACCCTGAGATCATGACCTGAGCTGAAGGCAGAGGCTTATTCCACTGAGCTACCCCAGGCACCCCTATTTTTTAAAATTTTTTCAAAAGATTTTTATTTATTTATTTGACAGAGACACAGCAAGAGAGGGAACACAAGCAGAGGGAGTGGGAGGGGGAGAAGCAGACTCCCTGCTGAGCAGAGAGCCTGATCGATGTCAATGTTGAACTTGATCCCAGGACCCTGGGGTTATGACCCAAGCCGAAGGCAGACGCTTAACGACTGAGCCACTCAGGTGCCCCAGTTTTGTGGCTTTTTTTTTTTTGACAATTCCTCCTTTGTCACGTGGTTGTGAATGCTATTCTTAAATATCTTCCAAAGTCTTTGTTTCTTCTGCAAACTTAATGAGTTTTATGTTCCATCAGTCTAGTCATTAATGAGACATTTCAATATGGAAAGTTCTGAATATGAATTAAATCATCCATTGAATTTCAACAGAAATTGTCCTGTTATTTCTAAAGTACAGAAGATCCAACCATGAAATGAGTGGGTATTGATGAAGTATACATACTGCTCTAGCAAAGCTAAAATACTCAGATTAACAATGGCATGATGGTTCCCACGATGGAGCTTCCCATAAGAGAAGTTTGGGCAACTCTTTAAAATATAATTTCATGGTTTATTTGAACATTATTGTTCTGTATCATAATATATCACAAGTTTGTCAAGTCATATGTTTATTTCTGAAACTTCCCTATAGTTGATATTTTGTATGATTTAAAATAATCCCAGTGTATATAGGAAACACCTAGTAGGTAATTCCCTTGGATTTTTCCTGAGTGACTAAAAAAATTAAGTCTTCCTAAATCAGACTCATAACTTTGTAGACCTTCAGTCTTGTTCCTTTGTGAATGGTCACAGAATTTATATAATTTAGTGACTGTTCCCTTTCCTTTATCTCCCATATCCTGTCAGTCCTGAAACTGTATCACTTCTACCTTCTGTAAAGCTTTTCAGTCTATACTGTTCTCTCTTTTCCTTTGGCACTACAGTTCAAGCCACTTTTTTTCTCACATTGAATTTAGCCTTATAGCATAATTGGCTTCCTGTCTCCTTTCAGTCTGTCCTTTGTACCAATTTGTTCACAACACTGTAGGCAAATTGAGTACACTAAAATGCAGATACTAAAAATCTAAACTGCTTTTTTTTTGAGAGAGCAAGCAAGCGTGGGAGTGCAAGAATGGGTAAAGGGAGAAGGGGAGAGAGAATCTTAAGCAGGCTCTTTCCAGGTCCTACTACAGGGTTTGATCTCACCACCCTGGATCATGACTTGAGCCAAGATCAAAAGTTGGACGCTTAACTTATTGAGCCACATAGGCGCCTCTAAACTGCTTTTTTTTGGTCTTTGTTTTGTTTTTAAACATTTTATTTATTGGGGGGGGGGCAGGGAGCACGAGGGGAGGGGCAGAGGGACAAGCTGACTCCCAGGTGAGTGTAGAGCCAGACTAGAGGCTTGATCTTAGGACCCTGAGATTGTGACCTGAGCCAAGGTCAGACATTTAATTGACTGAACTACCCACACACCCCACCCCTAAACTGCTTTTTAATAAGATTTACAAGGTCCTGCTTCCTCTCCTATCTTCTCTCTTGTCACTCTTCCTGCCACTCTTCTTCCTTTTCACCATAGCTCCTTCAGCTGAACTAAAGTGTTTGCAGTTTTCCCAGTGTACCAGATGGTGTCCTGTCTGGGATTTTGCTGATGCTGCTTCCTCTTTCTTTGTAGGTCTGTCTTCACTTTCACTAACTTGTACTCATCCTTAGGACTCAGTTTAAACATCACTTCTTGGGGAAGCCCTTCCTTATGTGCCCATGGATTTTTCTTAGTGCAGAAGTGCCCATCCGATGTGCTCTCTGGGCATTCAATGATTCCCCATTTACCCTACTGTATTAGAACACCAAATGAGATGTGAATGAACTTCTATAGAGCAGGGACTGTGACATATTTGTTTGATTCCTTAGTACCTCATGTTTGGCCTGCTGTGGTATGTTGTGGCTTAGTAGATATTTGTGAAATGGATGAATGAATGAATAAGTGAACAGTACATTAATGTGATGGTTTTTCACTCATGGTTCTCCGGAAAATTATCCAAGGCAAGGCTACAAATTTTATGAGTTGATTCTTATTTTAAGCTTGAGTCTTATTATTGGCATCCATACTACTATTTTATTTTATTTATTTATTTTTAAAAAGATTTTGTTTATTTATTTAACAGACAGAGATCACAAGTAGGCAGAGAGGCAGGCGGGGTGGGGGGAAGCAGGATCCCCGCTGAGCGGAGAGCCTGATGTGGGGATCTATCCCAGGACCCTGAGATCATGACCTGAGCCGAAGGCAGAGGCTTTAACCCACTGAGCTGCCCAAGCGCCCCCATACTACTATTTTGATACTCTCGTGTATCTTTACTGTATGTTTTAATTTCGTTTATTACATTAATTTTATTTAGGCATAAATCATTTGTTTGTTTGTTTGTTTGTTTGTTTGTTTTTTTTTAAGATTTTATTTATTTATTTGACAGAGAGAAATCACAAGTAGATGGAGAGGCAGGCAGAGAGAGAGAGAGAGGGAAGCAGGCTCCCTGCTGAGCAGAGAGCCCGATGCGGGACTCGATCCCAGGACCCTGAGATCATGACCTGAGCCGAAGGCAGCGGCTTAACCCACTGAGCCACCCAGGCGCCCAAATCATTTGTTTTTTAATAAGAATCTTGGTTTACGTTCTTTTTATAACCTTGAGATTTATCCCTGCCTCAGGTGGAGGACGCGCTGTCCTATCTCGACCAGGTGAAGCTGCAGTTTGGTAGTCAGCCTCAGGTCTACAATGATTTCCTTGACATCATGAAGGAATTTAAATCTCAGAGGTAAAAGATCTGGTGGTTGTATTCAAGTTTTGTGCTTGAAATGTTGATTTTGGAGGGGGAGGATATGGCTCGTTCTCATATGCTGAGAGATAAAGGGTGCCTTCTTTTGGGGGGTTTAATTTTTAGGGTCATGCTTTTAGTTTATGTATGGCTTA
Source organism: Mustela erminea (assembly GCF_009829155.1). Lineage (NCBI taxonomy): Eukaryota > Metazoa > Chordata > Mammalia > Carnivora > Mustelidae > Mustela > Mustela erminea. The sequence goes on from NC_045618.1 coordinate 30,615,784, forward strand.
TTGATGAAAATTACAGGCGGCCCTAGACCTTTGTATTCTCCCTGTTGGTTAATTTTTCTTCATTAAAATTTTTCTTACTACTTCACCTCAATCAGGGAAGTAAACTGGAAATGATTAGGTTACCTGCTCTTTGAGTTGACTTAAGATACACTAATATTCTGGCATGGTTCACTGTTAGAGTAATTCGTAAAAAATGTAGACACGTAATGATTAATGCTGGTGTGTCAGAGGGTGGGTCTTGAATGGGAATTGCTGCTTTAGATTTACTGATGAGAATATCTGCTTGTTAGGACTGTTAATCATGAACGTAGGTTCTGTTCAAAATTGTGACCAAACCTCTATGAATATGATGCTAAAATTGCTTTGGAATTTCAGAATTCTTTCTGTTTTGTTGATTTTATAATATGCAGGTTGATTTTTACATTTTCCTGTTGAAAGAACCTAGTGGAATGTGTTATTTTTTTCTTACTAGGCTGTTGGTCAAGCTTGCCACTTTAATTTTTGTGGTTTGTTTTGTGTGTGTGTGTGTGTGTGTGTGTGTGTGTGTGTGTGTGTGTGTTTTGTTTTTTGTTTTAATCAGCATTGACACCCCAGGAGTGATTAGTCGTGTGTCCCAGCTGTTCAAAGGCCACCCCGACCTGATTATGGGCTTCAATACCTTCTTGCCCCCTGGCTACAAGATTGAGGTGCAAACCAATGACATGGTGAACGTGACAACTCCTGGCCAGGTTCATCAGATCCCCACCCATGGCATCCAGCCCCAGCCTCAGCCACCACCCCAACATCCTTCCCAGCCTTCAGCCCAGTCAGCCCCAGCTCCTGCCCAGCCAGCTCCTCAGCCCCCACCTGCCAAAGTCAGCAAGGTGAGCACTTGGAATACTTTGCATCATGTGAAATGCATCCCTAGAGAGCACCCTCCTTTGACATGTCCCCTTTATGTAAGACTTAGAGACATCAGTTGTAGTGATTTCATCAGAGTAGATCCATAGTCACTTCCCTGTAAGATGGTTTACATTTACCTTCCACATATTTAGATGTCTGTTTAAATCAACATATCAGTAACCTATGAGGACTTGTTTTTGTCCCCACCTCCTGTCCTAGTGAACCATGAACATCCCAACAGATGGCCACTTATTTTGAATAGTAGTACTTTGACAGTATGGCAGAAACGGTCATCTCATGATCAGATTATGCTGTTGCCCATGGGGTCATCTTACAAAAGCCACTCTGTTTACCAGATTAGGTCATATCAAGCCGAGCAGAAGACCCTACTGATGGTGGTAATGATGGTGGTGGAATGTTCTTGTTCTAGAACTGCACTGTCTGATACTGTAGCCACTAGCCACATATGGCTGAGTTTAAATTTAAACTAATTAAATTCAGTTTCTCAGTTTTAATGGCTATGTTTCAAGTGCTCAGTAACCCCGGGTGGGTTAGTGGCTGTATTCTGTAGGACAGTGCAGTGTGAAAGAACATTGCTGTCACCTCAGTTCTATTGGACAGAGGTAGTTTAGAAGATTTTTATGTGGATTTCTGCAACAAGTGTCTTCTGACATTAAAGATCTATAGAGAGTGAGGGTTGTGGTTTTTTTTTTCCTCCCTCTTCTGTTTGCACCTGTTGAGTGAGCTTAAAAATTGCATTAGAAAAATTCTGCCCTGTAATTAGAGATGTAGCCACTTTTCAGGTTGTATTTAGAAAATTTGAGACTAAAATTAATCTGTATTAGAATGTGTGAGCCCTTTGCACTCCTCACCCCTGCCCAGTATGATTTGAGTTGGCCTAAAATGGCCTGGCCAGAGTGAATTAAGGACGTTTGTTGATCAGACATCTTGTTTCTCTTTAGTTTGACCTTTTTTTCCTATGTCAGACCATCTGTGTTCCTGAGGAGGCTATGACTTTTTTCTTTTTAGCCTTCCCAACTACAAGCACATACTCCAGCCAGTCAGCAGACTCCCCCTCTCCCACCATATGCGTCCCCGCGCTCTCCACCTGTCCAGCCTCATACACCAGTGACAATCTCGTTGGGAACGGCCCCATCCTTGCAGAACAATCAGCCTGTGGAGTTTAATCATGCCATCAACTATGTTAATAAAATCAAGAACAGGTTCCAGGGCCAACCAGACATCTACAAAGCGTTCCTGGAGATTTTGCACACATACCAGGTAAGAGATCCGCTCTTTAGCCCGCCTTAGCCAGGTCACACGCTGAGGGCATCTGACCAGAGAAGGACTTGAATAACCGTTACTGTGGTCTCTAATTGTTACTGGAAGTCAACAGGTTAGAAACTGTGATGTGTGCTTATAAAGCTAGTTTGATTTGCCTGACTTTAATTGCCTTATAACAATAGGACTTTGAAGTTACTGCCCTGTGAAGCAGATTCTTATTATCTGGGGGGTTTAGAGGATGATTTGTGTAGTGTAGTTCATCTACAGTAGAAGGAGGACATATTTCTCTATTATCTTGTGTTTTATTGGTTGGTAGTGGTCCCCTGAGCATTCACATATACTCTCTTTTATTTATTATTTTATTTTTTAAAGGTTATTTTATTTGTTTATTTGACCTGTTCCCAGCATGGGGCTTGAACTTATGACCCCAAAATCAAGAGTTACACACTCTTCCAACCTAGTCAGCCAGGTGCCCTGTCCTAGTTTTAAAAAAATTGTCAGCCACCATCTTCCACTCATTTCTTACCTTAAAACCGTGCAGTTAAAAGAAGTGCTAAGAACATAGACTTTTCTTCTTAGGTACAGCCCAAGTAGGTAACATCCCAGAAAGTATGCAAAAGGGAGTCAGTTGTTCAAAGCAGTGGCCCTCTTAAATGATACCTTCCCATTTGAAATTTCCTGTCAGAAAGAGCAACGAAATGCCAAGGAAGCTGGAGGAAACTACACTCCAGCATTGACTGAGCAGGAAGTATATGCCCAGGTGGCTCGTCTTTTTAAAAATCAGGAAGATCTGTTGTCAGAGTTTGGACAGTTCCTACCAGATGCCAACAGCTCTGTGGTAAGTTTTATTTAGAAAGAGCTATACTATTTAGAATTATTATCTTAAAATTTAAGTTAGGAAGCTGGAAACAGAATCTTTTCTGTTGATATGAATGATATGCCTACTTGGTAAGAGAATTAATCTCTACCCTTGTCTTACTTAGCTTTTAAGCAAAACAACGGCTGAGAAGGTTGATTCCGTGAGAAATGACCATGGAGGCACTGTGAAGAAGCCCCAGCTGAACAACAAGCCACAGAGGCCCAACCAGAACGGCTGCCAGATCCGTAGGCACTCGGGAACGGGAACTACCCCTCCGGTAAAGGTGAGGATGGCCGGCACCTGCGCAGTTTGACTTTCGGGAGCAGTCCTCACGGACAAGTACTCCAGGGTTGTTCACGTGTTCTTATCCAAGAGTGTTGAAAGTTGGATCATGGATACTCAGAGTGAGTTGGTGTATGTCACAGAAACTCAATGCAAAGCTTATCATCTGGCTTGCAAAAGAATGTTAGACTATCACTGATTACACAAATTACTGTACTTTTGGAGTTTGTGTTGTTTTCTCTATACTTTCTCTCTTCTTTGCTTTTAGCCATCATGTCTTTTTTTGTTTGGTGCCAAAGGTTTCTGAGACTTAACTAATTTTTCCCTTCCTCTGACTTACTTGATGCCTTCAACCTGCCTTGTGATAAGAAGAAAGAAGATTTTTGAGTTACTTGTTTCAGAAATAAGTCAGTGGCCTCTAAGGTCCTCCTGTGTGTAAAGTATCTATACTTTGTGAGATCTCTTTGGTCTAGAGGCCTATCCTGCCCAGGTTTCTTTGTTCAGCTGCCAGGTCTCGTTTGTATCATTGTTGTCTCCAAGGCCGGACCATTGGGCTGTAGCAGAGGGGGATCTTCAGTTTGTTAGTGACCTATCACATGATGCTTCTCATTAGAGTAAACACGTGATGGTCTGCCTGCAGAAGGCCAAGCCTGTCGTGCAGCTGTGCCGGGGAGAGAGCTAGGTGTACGTACTGAATGTTGCTTCAGTGAATTCTAGAGCAGTATTTAATATGGAAAAAAATGGGACATGTCTGCAGAATCTAATTAATGAATCATGTTATTTTTTCACTATTCTAACAGTGGAATTTCTAACAGTAGGCAGTGACTGGTGAACAAGCAGATGATTGCTGACACGTTAGGTGTTGCTCACACTTGAAAGACTTTTTTAGTGTCTCCTGGCTTTTCCTTTTGAAAGCAAACTGAACGTAGAAATACTTTCTGTTTCTTCACTTCAGTGAGGAGTTCTATGGGTAGCAAGAATCAGCTTGGCAGTTCAGCTCTGCTCTTGCTTCGGTCCCCTCCCACACTTGATTACCCTCAGGTGGAAACACTAGAAAGGGGGATTAGAGTCCCCACCTCCTTTCCTCCTCAGGCAGCCTACGCAGCAGAGGCTTTGGCTCTTGAGAGTGCACTCTGAGGCGGTGAAGGTAAATGTGCTGCTTCCCTCAGAGTTTGTGCATTTCTTCACAGGTGGTTGGGAGATGACTTTATAAAAGGGAATTCTTGCCTGACAGTAATGTTACGGCGTATTCATTCCCTTTGAAAACGTAATCTTAAATTGATCCAAGTAGATATTGCTGACAAGAGTCATTCCTTCTATTAGGAAAATAAACTGTGCTTTTTTTCATGAATTTTTTCTTATTTTTGTATTTTTTTAAAGATTTTTATTTATTTATGTGAGAGAGAGCATGAGAAGAGAGAGGTCAGTGGGAAAAGCAGACTCCCTGCCGAGCAGGGAGACTGATGAGGGACTTGATCCTCGGACCCCAGGATCATAACTTGAGCCAAAGGCAGTCGCCTAAACAACTGAGCCACCCAGGCGCCTCTTTTCATGAAATTTTTTTTTTTTAAGATTTTATTTATTTATTTGTCAGAGAGCGAGCGAGAGCGAGCACAGGCAGACAGAGTGGAAGGCAGAGTCAGAGGGAGAAGCAGGCTCCCTGTGGAGCAAGGAGCCCAATGTGGGACTCGATCCCAGGACGCTGGGATCATGACCTGAGCCAAAGGCAGCTGCTTAACCAAGTGAGCCACCCAGGCATCCCTTTTCATGAATTTTTAAGTTGAATTATAACTAAAAGGTTGAAGGTTGATTTCTACCCTCTCCTGGTAGTGTGCTGCAACTCTTTACCTCCATCTCTAAGAAGATGAGGTGGTGGCACTAGGTTCCAAGTTAAGTTACTTTTGGCTAATGGAAAAAGTGAGGATATTCTGTTACCGCAGTAATGAAGTGAGAAAATATTCGGTAAGTAGAATGATCTGTGAACCTCAGGGTGGAGGCAAACTGAGATGGAGGAGATGGTTGGAAATCTTTCAGGGTGTAAAAGTTAATGAGTTAACGTAAATGAGAATTCTCTCATTCATTGCAGATTATTGACAGCAGTGGTCAGTGACAGACCCATCGAACACAGATGAAAATAAAACTCCAAGAACTCTCCTCTTTGGATCTTATGTGTTTGTGTTTTTCCTTCTTTTGCAGAAGAAACCTAAACTGCTTAGCCTAAAGGATTCTTCCATGGCAGATGCCAGCAAGCATGGTGTAGGAACTGAATCATTATTTTTTGATAAGGTGAGTAGTGATTGAATTAGATTTATTATTAATGCCAAAAGAAAAAAATCTCCCTATCCCCAAGAGGAGTTTGTTTTAGTTGATTAGGACTTTCTGCGTCTTGACATGGTTTCTAAGTTGTTGGTCCTTTCAGGCTACCAAAACCATTAGCACAGCTAGGGAAGCAGTAGCATTGTCTGTTTTGGTTTTGGAAGTAGTTTACAGCATTTCCCATGGCGGAAGACTGCTTTTAAAAAATGCGTGATGTTACTCTTGAGAGATATTTGGAGCTCCTCATTGTAGATATCCAGGTGTGCACCAGTTGTTGAGGACTTGAGATGGCTTGTAATCTTGATTGCTCATAGTACTTAAATGTATCGCATGTAGGGTTTGTGGGAGTTCACATTTAACTGTATGTTTTCAAAGTTCCCTGGGTGAACCTGATATGTAGCCAGCGTTGAGATTACTGGTGTAAACAGGGTTGTGTGGTATATTGGTTTACCTCTCCTCCTACGTCTGACTTCCTCCTTGGAGTAGACTTGATGATTAGCAGGCTGCTTTCATCAGGGTAATTGGTAACTGTCAGACTTCTCACCTGCAGGAACCAGCCTGGGATGATCTGGTGCAGATTTACCCTGTCTTGCACCTTTGGGTTTTTGCAAAAGGGCAGGTGTTTTAGCATTCACGTGATTGGTGCCTCCTGATCTCTCTCTAGCCTGCCCTGCTGTGTGTGCTGTCCTGCTGAATGGTTGTCTCCCTCTGGCTTGAACCACTTGTGAGGGCTGCCTCAGCATTTGGTGCCTTTAAGGGAAATGTGGAAATGCTCACAACCAACAAATGACGATGAGAGAGTGAAGGGGTGGGGTGTGAATAAGTTAATTTTGTAGGAGTGATGGTATTTTTTTGTTTGTCTTTGGAGTACTTATTTCTTAGAGACACATACTGGTACATAGTTGACCCTTGAACAATGGGGGTTGAAAATCTGAGTAGAATTGTGACTCCCCAAAACTTACTGTTGAGGTGGCGCCTGGGTGGCTCAGTGGGTTAAGCCTCTGCCTTCGACTCAGGTCATGATCTCAGGGTCCTGGGATCGAGCCCCGCATCGGGCTCTCCGCTCAGCGGGGAGCCTGCTTCCTCCTCTCTCTCTCTCTCTCTCTGCCTGCCTCTCTGCCTACTTGTGATTTCTGTCTGTCAAATAAATAAATAAAATCTTAGAAAAACAAAACAAAACAAGACCAAAAAAAAAAAAAAAAAAAAAAAACAACTTACTGTTGACCAGAAGCTTTACCAATAATATTTAATAGTTGAGTAACACATATTTTGTATGTTATGTGTATGGTATACTGTATAATAAATAAGCTAGAAAAAAGAAAATGTTATTAAAATCATAAGGAAGAGAACATATATTTACAGTGCTGTATGTATCAAAATCTACGTGTAAGTGGACACAGTTCAAACCCATGTTGTTCAAAGGTCAGCTGTATAGCTGAAATGCCTGAAATTTGCTTTAAAAATTCAGTGGTGGAGGACATGGTTGTAGATGAAATAGAATTTACTGTATATTGATCATTGAGGCTGGGCAGGTACATGGGGTTCATTAGACTATTCGGTCTACTTTTGTGCATGTTTAAAGGCTAATAAAAAATTAAAAGTCAGTCGATACTATGTATAGTACAAAAAGTACAGTTCTCTTTCATCTTTGGCTTTGAAAATACATAGTCCATGTAATATCTACCGACTAATAGTTATAAAAGTATACAGGAACCTGGAGAAGGGGTTGTCTTAACTGCTTGGTTTGGTGAGGATCTGTCTATAGTCTTCACTAAAGAACCATAATGCTAAATATTTACTTTTTAAAAAGATTTTATTTACTTATTGGTCAGAGAGAGAGAGAGCATAAGTAGGGGGAGCAGCAGGCAGAGGGAGAAGCAGGCTCCCTGCTCAGCAGGGACTCATCCCCGGGACTCACCCAGGACCACGGGATCATGACCTGAGCCGAAGGCAGATGCTTAATGACTGAGCCACCCAGGCACTCCTAAAAATTTACTTTTAAAATTAAAATTCCAGATTGCTCATCTAGCCAGGCTAGTTTTACCTGGCTTATGCCATTGAACATTTTTAGGGTTTTGGATGTTAGAAGTGTTCAGTATTATAAGTGGAGGAAGGAAAAGGATCAGTTCAGAGGACAGAAGTGTCTTACTTAAAAATTATTCAGGATTACCAGAGTTTAAAAACAGTGTTGACGAAGGATTCTTGCTGTAAACATCTGTCAGGAGAAGCAACAAAAACTAGGGGAATTCTGATATGGTTGGAAAATCAAGCATATAAGAAGGTAAATGTAATATTTACTCTAGGATCTCATTTAAATTTTTTTTATTGTGAAACATTTTAAACATGTGAAATGACGAGCCGAGTGGAATGACTCCTATGTACCCATCCACCAGCCTCTGCTGGAGGTTCCCTCCTACTAGCCAGTGTTCTTGTTTCATATGTACTCTTACCCACCCTGGCTTATTTGGAGACCAATTCCAGATATTTTATTATTTCATCCATAAGTACTAAGTGTCCTTTTAAAGTAACACTTTTCTCAAACATAGTCATTATCACATCTAAAAAAACTAACATCAGCTCCTTTAGTATCATCAAATAACTGTTTAAATTTCCCCAGTCTTTTAAAAGCAATCCAGGATCTCTTGATTCCCATCTATTTCTCTTCTGGTTGTCTCCATAAGGTCCGAAAGGCTCTGCGGAGTGCAGAGGCCTATGAGAATTTCCTGCGCTGTCTTGTTATCTTTAACCAGGAGGTGATCTCTCGGGCTGAACTTGTGCAGCTGGTCTCTCCTTTCCTGGGGTAAGTGGAGTGAGGGACTCAGCGCTGATGGGTGCTGTGGAGGTGCAGGTATGTGATGGGCAACCATAATTTGATCATGGTATGTCAGTTGGTTGACTCCTAAAATGTCAGTGTCATGGGAGTCCTCTGGGAATTCTTCTTGTTTAACTACAGATGAAAAAGTAGGCAGAGAGGGCATTGGCCAAGACTAATGTGTGCTGACACAGTGTGCTGACCAGTGTTGGATGTTTATAGAGACCAGTCTCCACTGGGGTTCTAGAATCTTGACTGTATTTGACAACCTAAGAATGATCTGAGCATTCACGTGGTCTTCTTGACTAGAAGAACAGCTGGTTATTGCTTAGTTTCAGTGTAGCTCTTCCAGCAGTACCCTAACCAGTCTTGGAGCGCTCTACAAGAAAAGGGGAAGCCAGATTCTCAGAAGCAGAACTTCTTAGGCAGGAAATAATAATTGTCATTGGAATTTGTCCCTGGTAGTTAAGTTCTGACCCAACACCAAATAGTAGTAGCTATACCTCAGGATAATTGCATCATGCTTCTGATTGCTCACCAGTTTTTGGTTTGATTCTTCAGGAAATTCCCTGAATTGTTTAATTGGTTTAAAAACTTTCTGGGCTATAAGGAGTCTGTACATCTGGAAACCTTTCCAAAGGAACGAGCCACAGAGGGCATTGCCATGGAGATAGATTATGCCTCTTGTAAACGGTTGGGCTCCAGCTACCGAGCCCTACCGAAGAGTTACCAGCAGCCCAAGTGTACAGGACGGACCCCTCTCTGTAAAGAGGTAAGGCCTTCCCTAGAAAGGGGCAACTCTGAGTCTTTCCTTCCTCCAGAAGGGAGTAACACCAGGGATTGAGAATCTATGTGAATAAGGAAATCAATACCCTTCTCTGTCTTTTCTCAGAAGAAAATGTTTTATACTTCTGTCCAGAACCTTTCCAATCTTTGCAAACTTGTTAAAGGTGAAAGCTGTAGTGTTGGTGCTTTCTCTCATCCCCTAGAGTTGTGTCTGTCCTTTTACTAAGAATGATTGATTACCAGAAAGCTTTGTTACACTTTAGCTTCAGTTTATCTTCTTTTACCCAAAGGTTCTAAATGATACTTGGGTTTCCTTCCCTTCCTGGTCTGAGGACTCCACCTTCGTTAGTTCCAAGAAAACCCAGTATGAAGAACACATCTATCGTTGTGAAGATGAACGCTTTGAGGTACAAGCTCCTTTATCATTTGGAGGTTGTGGAAATGGGAGGCACTAAATGCTAAGATATTTTAAATATCTGTCTGTGAGGCTTGGCTTTTTGAGACTGGAGAGCCAAAGTCTCATGTTCTTCACTGGTAAATGCTTATTGTCCTACTTAGAATGTTTTTGAGTTCGTCAAATACACTAATAATATTTTAGGGCAAGTGTGACCTATCTAGGCCACTTGAACCCTTTTGAAGTTATCCATTGATGGCTGAATAATAATTCCTTGAATTTTTAACAGCATTTTAAAGGGTATTGTGTTTTACAGGGTATACAAAAGAGTATCTCAAGACTGACTGGGCTTTCTTAAAGAGGTTTAATTATTTAAAGTGTGTATTGTTACTCTTAGCAGGTATCTTGACGTGGTTAGCAAACCAGCTCTCCTGTGAGAACTGGAATTTTTCTCTCCAAATCTGTTACTTGGCTCCTTGTGAAAGAAAGTGAAATTAGGGTTTTATTTTGAAGCAGTTGGGAAAGGAAGAGCTGGAGTAAATAAGTGAGCTGGTAGAGCCCCCGTACCAGGAGTAGGAGTACGGTGAGTGGGCTCAGAATCCCCGGTGTGTTAAAATGTCTAGCTCATGGATCTCATCAACAAAAAGGGAATGTTCAGTGTGTTGGAAGAGGTAAAATGATTTGCATCCTATTTAAGGTATTATATGAAAGTGACTGGCCCTGCTTATTCATATAGATGGGCGAGGGCTTGCTCTTTTTTCAAACCCATGCTGATTAGGCTCTGCCAGCCATTCCCCTTTCCCACGTGATTCGGCTGTTTCTGACATGTCTTGAATGAAGGGCCGCATGTTTCTTGGCCGCTTGCAGGTGACTGGCCTCAGTGTTCATGAGGAGTTTCCACCATTTGCACAAAACAAGATCATGACAGATGCTAACTTCCATGGAAAGTTGTATCAGGGTGAAGAAAGCATTTCCTTGTTACCTACGTTTAGTAAGGTTAGATGAGGAGTTAGAAAGCAGAGATTGGCATCTTTTTCTGACAGGATGTTCCTATTCTCAACTGGTGTGCCTATAAAAGGCAGCATCCGCATTTCCCATCTGCGATTATAGGCGTGATGATGAAGTTGTGTGTGCATGTGCTTAGGATTGGGTGGGATGGGCTAGTTTGAAGGAGCATTCCTTTATACATCAGGATAGGTTAGTGAACCTGCAGTGCAGACAACCCCCAGATTTCAGTGGCTTGAATAAAAACATTTATTTCTTGATCACACTACCTGTGCATTGATGGTTAGCAGGGGATCCTGCTCATCAGAATTACTTTGGGACACTTCCTTTCTTTTTTTTTTTTTTTTAATTTATTTGCTTGAAAGAGTACATGTGCATGCACGTGTGCCTGAGCAGGGGAGGGGCGGGGGGAGAGAGAGAGAGACATAGCAAGTGGACTCTGCACTGAGCCCCCTGGGGGGCTCCATCTCAGAACCCTGAGATCCTGACCTGAGCTGAAACCAAGAGTCGGATGCTCAACCCATGGTGCCACCCTGGGAACTCCTCCACAGACATTTGGTCACAGGACCCTGAGACTTCTCGTTTACTTCGTTTTCTGTTTCTCATATAGAGAATGTTGTATGGAGCCTAGCAAAAGAGTTACTCAAAGGTTGCCAGTCCTACCCTTCACCAGGTCTGGCTAGGCCCTTGCCAGAAAGTAAGCGGCAGGAGTTCTATTAGAATTTAAATGCTTACCCACAGATATGACATTGAAGTCCTCAAGGAATGGTAGTCACTGCTCTTATTATTACTGGATTTACAACAATGCTTTTAAATATTTAAATATTTCAGGTTAACCTGAAACACCTCACATATAAGACTGATTTATCATCTTTGAACGGTCTTCTGATTGTTGTGTGTTTGTTTTGTTCATTTTATCATTCCTGACAGATTTCAGCAATCCAGGAAAGTTCAGGGGAAAGTGTCAGTAAGGTTGCCTTACGTGAGGTCCCTGTGGTCTGGGGTCAGTAGTACTAAGCAAAGCACACTGGTGGTGTTGGAAGTAACAACTACCACTTATCTATCATTTATTGGATGTTTTGTGCCAGGCCTTGCACTAAACCCTTTATTAGGATTATATCATCTGATCTAGAAAACAGCCTTTGAGAGTATGTGAGGTTATCCCTATTCTTTTGATAAGGAAATAGAATCATGTGTGGCTACTATGGCAGAGGTGGGATTCAAATCCAAGGAAGTTGGCTCCCTACTTCATACTTTTGATTGCTGTTCCATTCTGGTTTGGGTCCTGAGCACACTTTGTCTTTTGCTTTAGCTTGATGTAGTTTTAGAGACCAATCTGGCAACGATCCGGGTTCTGGAAGCAATACAGAAGAAGCTTTCTCGCTTGTCTGCTGAGGAACAAGCCAAATTTCGCTTGGACAACACCCTCGGGGGCACATCGGAAGTTATTCATCGAAAAGCACTCCAGAGGATATATGCTGATAAAGCAGCTGACATCATTGATGGTCTGAGGAAGAACCCTTCCATTGCTGTCCCAATTGTCCTTAAAAGGTAACTGACTGAATGTGCCTTTTGTGCTTTAGTGTGCTTCATGATCGATTCAGTGTCCCAATAGATAAGGCCCCCATTTTCTTTCTTTCTTTTTTTTTTTTTTTAAGATTTTATGTATTTATTTGACAGAAGGAGACCCAGCAAGAGAGGGAACACAAGCAGGAGGAGTGGGAGAGGGAGAAGCAGGCTTCCTGCTGAGCAGGGAGCCTAATGCAGGGCTCGATCCAGGACCCTGGGATCATGACCAGAGCCGAAGGCAGACACCCAGACGCCCCAAGGCCCTCATTTTCAACCTGGTTGCTATCCCATGAGACATCCATCTTGCCCCAGCACTGGTTGTTGGAAATTAGGTGGACCATGGGATAATGGAGCTTCTTGATAGGGTTCTGTGTAACCAGCAGTAGAGAACATACCTTGAAAGTCCATAGAGGAAAGCTGTGTTTTTAAGGGTATACTTTAAAATACAGAAAAGAACAAAGTAGAATACAACCTCCCACATTCCTGCCACTCAGTACTAACCTTTGTTAACATCTTTGTTTTTTAATAAGGAAAATCACCCTTTTGTCTTTGTAAAATAGATGTTTTATTTAAAAAGTCTAGCTTGCCATTTGTACCAAGAAGGTCTTCCTTTTTCCTCCTGTCAAGGCTTCAGCCTGAAGTGTAGAGGGGCTCTTGTATCCACCTAAGACCAGGTATCAAGGAGGCTAGAGCTAGAGCCAATGAGCCGCAGGCTCCTTCAAGGCCGTGGCACTTCAAACCACACTGTGAATGCCAGCCAACATCTGTGAATGCCAGCTGGACCATCTCTCAGTATCACCTGCAACGGTGATGACGGGATTCTTGTGTGCTGTGTGGCTCATAGCTGCCTGACTTTTATTGTCCCTCCCTAGTCTTCCGCTCAAGAGGTGGCACAGGCTGTTCCTCTTCCTGCCGTGCCAGCAGCATTTAACTTTTGGCTTTGAGATGTAGGATACTCTGCAGTTCCAGTGCTGGTTTTGATTTTACTCTCCTCGCTTTTGGAGTGTTAAGATCAGTTGTTGCCATCAGAAATTCCCAAACTGTGTGCAAAGGAGCATTACTGTGCAAGTTCTCTGCTCTTGGACTTTTGCATTTACATTAGCATAGTGAATGTTCTTAGAAGTCGTGCTGCAAAGAGATGTGCTTGTTTCAGCTGGCCAAGGAAGTCAACCCCCTTTTCAAGTGTATTCTGTGGAATGCTGTTGAGAAATAACTATTCTAGGTAAAATTTCTGACTTTGGGACAAATTACCTCCCCAAAATAAGTCCTGGATAAGTCAGTTCCTCAGGTAACAGAGTTCAAGCCTGGGTTGAATAACAGTTTGAATAACAGTATCCCAAGTTGCCAACAGTTTTGACCTATTGTGTCTTTTGACTTTTGAAATAAAGTAAGTCTGACACATTTCTCACTTCTTTTTTTTTTTTTTTTAAGATTTTATTTATTTATTTATTTGACAGACAGAGATTACAAGTAGAGAAGCAGGCAGAGAGAGGAAGGGAAGCAGGCCTCCCGCTGAGCAGAGAGCCCGATGTGGGACTCGATCCCAGGACCCTGAGATCATGACCTGAGCTGAAGGCAGCGGCTTAACCCACTGAGCCACCCAGGCGCCCCACATTTCTCACTTCTGAACCCTTAAGACAGGCACCTGGGTGGCTTAGTTGGTTAAGCATGCACCTTCAGATCAGGTCAAGATCCTGGGGCTCTGGGTTCGAGCCCTCCTTGGGCTCTCTGCTCAGCTGGGTGTCTACTTCTGCCTCTCCCTGTCTCCCTGCTGGTGCTTTGTCTCTACTCACTCTCCATCTCTCTCAAATAAGTAAAGAAAGTCTTTTAAAAAAATAAAAAACAAACCCTTAGAGAGTAGGGATTGTTATCCCTATTTCCTCGATAAGGAAACAGTCTAGTGTGGCAGAGGGAGGATTCAAATCCAAGGACTTTAACTCTCTCCCTTAAAATTCCCACATCTGGATTCCCATGTCTTGTTGTTTCTACCCCCCCCCACCCCCACCCAGGTTGAAGATGAAAGAGGAAGAATGGCGAGAAGCCCAGAGAGGCTTTAACAAGGTCTGGAGAGAGCAAAATGAGAAATACTACCTGAAGTCACTGGACCACCAGGGCATCAACTTTAAACAGAATGACACCAAGGTCCTGAGGTCCAAGAGCTTGCTTAACGAGATTGAGAGCATCTATGATGAGGTGAGCTGGATGTTTTATATCTGTGAGAGGACCCAGTCTTTATGCTCAGTGTGACTTGGACTCCTGGAAATTACCTTTGGCGTATGAAAGCAAGACCCTCTGAGACATGTTGATTCTTGCTTTAGACTTGTCCCAGACTTCTCTTCCTGATTCTGTCACTGTAAACCTCACCTTTACTCCCGAGCTGCTATACTGGTTTCCTGGTTTACCATCCTGGCTTTGTCTGTGCCTGCTGTCTCCCTCTACCACTGTCCTGTCTGTTTCCCTCAAAACCGTACCTCGTCTTCATTCACACAACTGAGTGTAGCCCTGTCAGCTTCCCACAACTGAAACACTCATCATTAATCCCCAGATACTTTCTAATCTTTATTTGGCATACGTACCAGGAGTGTATATAGTACTGGGAGGCAGGATATAGTGATGATTAAGAAATTAATCCTGCTCTCTTGGGCTCACAGTTATGGGGTATGGATAGAGTTATAAATACAGTATGATTGAGAATTCCTAAAAGTTACATGATCTTGAATTTTTAAAAAGTGTTGTATCATGATAATGTCAAACATAGATGGAAGGGGGAAGAGAGTGGTAGAATAAGCTCTTAAGTAACCTTCAGTAAGCATCCCTGTTCTGCCAGTTTTGTTAGAGTTGTCACCTTCCGCACCCCTACCCCAGATTGGAAACCTCAGATCCTGGACCTCCTGTGGTACTCTCCATAAACACTAACATAGAATTTTCAAAGATGGTCCCAGTTTTGTCCCATTGTCCCCAGTAAGTCTTCACAGTCTAGAAAATAGCAGTATCTTGGTGTCAGACCACCTCCCGCATTATCTGTGTCTGTTTCTGCAAGTTGCGGGTTGGAAGACGGTTGCCACTGTGGTTAGTAGTGGCCTGGACTGCTGGCGTGGTCTCATAGGTCTGTTTGTTGTTGCTGGACACATGTCACATAATACTTTGCGTCTCTCTCCTGTTAGAGGCAAGAGCAAGCTACAGAAGACAATGCCGGTATACCCGTTGGCCCACACCTCTCCCTTGCCTACGAAGACAAACAGATCCTGGAAGATGCTGCTGCTTTGATTATCCACCACGTGAAGAGGCAGACAGGCATTCAGAAGGAGGACAAGTACAAAATCAAGCAAATCATGCATCATTTCATTCCAGATCTGCTCTTCGCTCAGAGAGGTGATCTTTCGGATGTGGAGGAAGAGGAAGAAGAAGAGATGGATGTAGATGAAGCCACAGGGGCAGCTAAGAAGCACAATGGTGTCGGGGGCAGTCCCCCTAAGTCCAAGCTACTGTTTAGTAACACAGCAGCTCAGAAGCTAAGGGGGATGGATGAAGTGTACAACCTCTTCTATGTAAATAACAACTGGTATATCTTCATGCGGCTACACCAGATCCTCTGCTCGCGCCTGCTGCGGATTTGCTCCCAGGCCGAACGGCAGATTGAAGAAGAAAACCGAGAGAGAGAGTGGGAACGGGAAGTGCTGGGCATAAAACGAGACAAGAGCGACAGCCCTGCCATCCAGCTACGTCTCAAAGAACCTAGTGAGTGCTTAGACTGTTGGTTTCTGGACGATGTGAGGGGTTGGGGGACCTCAGAGCTGAATTAGACACAAGACTGCCACCTTTCACACATCAGGCAGAGGCAGGCAGGCCTTAGAGCGGGGAATCTGACTGGGGTTTGGATCCTAGCTCTGCAGTTGACTGGTTGTGTGACCTTCCTTCAGCTCCCCAAACCTGTGTACCTGCGAAATGGAGGTGCTTCTTAATACTTTGTAGAATTGTTGGGAGGCTTGAGCTGAGTAGGGGAGCTCCCTGTGTGGTGCTAGGATTGTGGCCATTCAGTAGCTGCTGCTGTGGTCACCTGGGGAGCAGGTGTCACTCACCATCAGTTTCCCCAATGGCAGATCCCTGGGGTATTGCAGTGTGTTAAAGGACAGGGTGGGGCTAGAATGTCACAGTCCATTCTGTTCCATGACGGAATACAAATTCTGAGTTATTCATGCCTCAGGCAGATGCGAATTTTCTCAGGTATGTGTGGGCAGGGCTTCTTGGCCAGTGAGGTTCATGGCTCATTCTGTAATAAATAGAAATAGTTTATGGAAAGGAGATTGGAAGTCAAGAGTCGGTGTGAGACAGTGGACCAGACAGAACAATAATGAAGATAGAGAACACAGGAGAAGGAAAAGTAAATGCGGGCCGAGGAAGCTGTCATGTGCTTTACGTGATTCTCTGTTGCTGGCTTCTAGAGAACTATTCCTTTCATAAATGAGGTTTTTGAGCTGTGAGCCAAAAACTTTTTCCGTGGAGCCTTTCTTCTGTACTCTTGAAGAAATAGCCAGTCTGTGGAGTGAATTATCTTTTTAAAAAATTTCTAAACTGTTGCTGCTGTAAGAAGCCCACATGTGGTTCTATCTGTTGAAGAGCTAACGACCCTGGGTATTAATGTTAAAACCCTTTCTCTGGCAGTCCTAGCTTGAGAGAGACAACTTTTGGATCTCAAGAGTGGTGATACCATCTGCTTGGGTAGAAATCAGGGAGCAAATAGTCTAATCCTGTCTCAATCACTGACTTAACCTGGTTTGAGGCTTATGTTGTTGGGTCTTGAGCGGTAACAGCAAGCCTTGCACCATTCATAGCTCGTGGGCACAAGTCTGGCTTGTGCTCCCAGCATTATTCTGGCGTGAAAGCATCTGCCTCTCGGTAGCACAGCCCGTGCCTGTGCTTTGGGTCTGAACAAGGTGAAGTTCCTTGGTGAAAGTTAAGCCAGTTGCTTTTAAACCGTATGCTCTGTTTTGCATGTCTTTGATGAGCCCATCACACTTCAGATAAATGGAGACGGACTTAGCTTTAGCTCCCCACCTGTTTTCTCTGTATAGACTTAAAAATGGGTAACCAGATGTCAGGGACAAAAGAGTTCTTGTGATTTTTTTTTTTTTTCAGTTTAGTGAACTTTTTATTAAAGTGCAACATACATATAGAAAAAGATACAAATTCAAATTGTGTACCTCAGTGAATTTTTACAAAATGAACACACCTGTGTAATCAGCCTCTGGATCAAGAACCAGTATAATCAACACCCCAGTGACCCCCTCGTGCCACCATCTTGATTGCCAGCTCCAGAGATCAGTAAATCAGTCTTGTATAAGTTAAAGACACAGTCCTTTTATGCTTCATTTTGCACTCTGCAAGTTGCCACGTGAATGTCTCTGTAACAACTGATAAGATTCTAGCTGCTGGTTGAAGTGATTCATGTGCAGTGAGCACAGATCATTTAATGTAAATTGTGAAGTACAAATTGGGAATCCATTTTTAAACAGAAGGACTTTGACAAATGCAGGTTACTTCATTATTCATAGGGGATTTAATTTGCGCTCCTATTTTTCTGTTCCTGAGGGGTTTCCCAGGGCTCGAGTGTGGTGCTGTCTGCCTTTTCTCATCTGCACTTCATGCTTCATTGAAATAGCTTTATGAGCAAGTGACCCGTGTGAGGAATGCTTTGCAGGCTGGAAGGGCAGGTTCTTCTCTCAGCATGAGAGCCAGCAACTTTTTGAAGAAACTTCTTCCCTGGGACATTCTGCTCTCCTGTCCAGCAGAGCCCGCTGTACTATAATGAAGTGTTTCTCTGGCGTGGATAGAGTGTTAAAGCCCCCGTTAAAGTTGCAGTGTCACTGTCCTCTGATAGCACTGGCCATTGTAGCACCTGTCAGATGGCACTTCTGCCTACAGCTGATGTGGTGTGTATGTTTGACTACCCAGGCTTCTTCCATCAGAGGCACCTTAGGCCATCTTGGGGTTTGACCCTGACGTCTCTCCTGACCGCTTCATAGCAGGGTAAGGCCTTACCTCTCCCATCTCTCCCACAGTGGATGTTGACGTGGAAGATTATTACCCAGCTTTTCTGGACATGGTGCGGAGCCTGCTCGATGGCAACATAGACTCGTCGCAATATGAAGATTCGCTGAGAGAGATGTTCACCATTCATGCCTACATTGCCTTCACCATGGACAAACTAATCCAGAGCATTGTCAGACAGGTGAGGGCACGGTGGATGCTAGGTTTGGTGAGGGAAGAGGTCCTTACCTAAAGATGGATAAGGCAAAGAGAAAAGGCAAGATTTCTCTTGGAGAAAAAAGGTCAGTTTGCTCAAGCAATGTTTATGGACGTATGGCTTTCTAGCAGAAAGGGGGAGGTTAACGTGATGTTGGATCGCTCATGTTAACAGAGTGGGAGTGCTTCAGCCGCTTAATGGAGTCCTTGGCTCTGCTCAGTATGCCCTTCACAGTTGAAAGAGCCTAGCACTGCCCTGGTGTGCTGCCCCTCTCCTGCTGTCTACCTGTAGAGCGAGCCCTAGTCCTGGCCCAGCTCTTACCTGATCGCCTAGTGGGGAGCTCTCAGCGGGGAGTGCTTCCATGTCTGAGGTGTTGGTGATTCTGTGTACTTTGCTCACTTAACTTTTGAAGTTCTTCTGTGGGAATGGTTCCATACATGTTCTGTAATACTATCCCCATCTGAGGTTCCACTTGACTTAGATTCGTGATTGGTTTTGTGGTGTGTTCCTGTGGCACCCTAGGAGCTTTGAATATGTTCTTTACAGCTGTGATCATTTATAGCACATAGTCATATTTCCACTTTTGCCTTGACTTCTGAATTTCCGAAGGGATCAGAGTATGTTGTTGGTGTGTCACTTTTTTAAAGTGAAAACTTGACAAAGTTCTTGAGTCCTCACTGCCACTATGAGGAGTAAAAACTTGTTACTCAGTGTTTTCTTGGAGTAAAATATGGAATTCTTTACAAGTACCCAGGCTTTTTTTTTTGCCTTGATTTTGGAAGGACGCATGGCTCTGCGCCCTTTCACAGGATCTGCTCAGAGTCAAGGAAGAACACTTCGCATAACTGAATCTTGGCATCTTCGTGAAGGTTGTCAGGTATTCAGTTTTTTTCCTGGAAGTTGCAGACGTTAAGAGGCCTTCCTGATGGAAATCATTATATGGGTACAAACAAATCTAAATATATGGAAAATCTGGATATATGTAAAATAAAGACTCCAGTTATCATGTGCTTCTGCATCCCAGTGTGGACGTAAAGTCTCTCACACTGGCAACACAGAAACTTTAAAAATCCAGTAGAATTAACTTTCATAAGCTTGAGATTGGTTTCTGAAACAATAGATATAATTATCCATTTATTAAAAGCACCTGGTTATGATTTTGAGTCAGTAATGCATAATGTCTAATCTTTTTAAGAAATAGTTTTTGTCCAGAAACCCAAATACAGTGTTGTTGTTTTTTATGGTTTTATTAGAGAGAGAGAGAGCACGCATGCACGTGTACACACGCACGCATGTGGGGAGAGGCAGAGGGAGAGAATCTCAAGCAGACTCCATGCTGAGTACAGAGCCTGACGTGTGGGGCTCAGTCCCACAACCGTGCGATCACAACCTGAACCAAAATCAAGAGTCTAATGCTTAACTGACTGAGCCACCCAGGCGCCCCCAAATCCAGTGTTTTTAAAACATATGTTCATGCTTCTCACTTTACTCCTCAGTTGGAGGCATATTTCCTCTCATTCTCCTTATCCTGTTTGATGTTCCCCCAGAGTTCATTGCTGACCGGAGGTAGAACATATATTTCAAGGTTAAGCCATATGTTTACCTTTTCCAGAGTACAGCTGCTGCTTGAACAGCAGGCCTTTGAACTGCGTGGTCCACTAACACTTGGATTCTTCTCAATAAGTACAGCGTAGCACTGTAAATGCATTTTCTCTTAGAGATTTTCCTAATACTTTCTAGCTTTATTGTAAAAATATGGTATATGATACATACAACATTAAAAATATTTGTTCATTGACTGTTTTTGCTATCGGTGAGGCTTATCAGCCACAGTATGTGACTATTTAGGTTTGAGGCAGGTTCAAAAGTTATATGCAGATTTTCAGTTGTGTGGAGGGTTGGTGTCCCACCCCTCATGTTATTCAAGGATCAGCTATAGTTTAATAGAGATTTGTCTTAAGAACACAGTAGGTGGTCTCACAGATTCCTTAGTACAGAACTCAGGAAATGGCCAATACAGGGATTATACTGGGAAGTTTTTTGGGTTTTAGTGGGGTTTTTTTTTTTTTTGCTTTTGGTTTTTTTTCTTCTGCATGCCTTCTTTCTGGAAATCTGCTTCATTCTCATGCTTCTCTCTGCAGATGGACATTTGGCCATGTACTCAAGGCTTCTCCAGCCCCCTGGGGCTTTGGCTTGCCATGGCAGTGCCTCTGGCCCCAGCATTGCTTGACCTTTCCATCTAGATGCTCGTCTGTAAAAAGTCTACCAAACACATTCACTGTGTCATTTCAGTTTAGCAAGAGGGAGAATCTTAGCAGCCTAGCTTGAGAGCGTGAGCTCTCCATTTGTCCCTGATTTTATAGGGCTGCCCTTTTCAAAGATTCTAGGAGGGGCCAGATAGCCAAGAAGAGGGTGTGGATGGGGAGGGAGTCAGTGACATGGTCTATTTCAGCAAGAAGGTCTTAACCAGAAGTGTCTACGTGGTATGGACCATGCTTTAGATGCACTTTTTTTTATACTGCCTACCCCCCAAACAGTGTAATCTTAAGCTACTCCCTATGTTATCAGGTTATCATAGGCATTATTTTATTGGCCACCTGAGAGCCCATTGTGTGGACCAATTATAATGTAACCATCTCTAGTTGGTGGCCTTTCTACCACTGTCAGATCAGTCACCCTTCTGACCTTGTACTCTGTCCATTTATCTACAAATACACATACTTGTCATTTAAGACTTTTTTAAATGTTAAAAATAAGTAGTTGTCATAGTTACTAGCACTTCAAAAAGGATGTATCTTCCTAAAAATAGAACGGCTTAGTGGTTTTTGAGAATTTTAAAGTAAAATAGACAAATTGATATTGCAGTTAACATTTTGCTTTTTTCTTGTGTATGTTTTTTCACATTCTCTGGCATTTTTTTATGAGTGAAGTTTCATTTGAGGGAATTTTTATTCCACAATAGAAATATAGTCATGGGCGGCGCCTGGCTGGCTCAGTGGGTTAAAGCCTCTGCCTTCTGCTCAGGTCATGATCCCAGGGTCCTGGGATTGAGCCCCGCTTTGGGCTCTCTGCTCAGCAGGGAGCCTGCTTCCTTTCCTCTCTCTCTGCCTACTTGTGATCTCTGTCAAATAAATAAAATCTTTAAAAAAAAAAAAAAAGAAAGAAAGAAAAAAATATAGTCATGACCTGTGAAAATGGAAATTCTAAACGGTTCAACTTTCTAGTCATCAGATAGTTTAAGAACAGAGCCATGGGGTGTCTGGGTGGCTCAGTTGCTTGAGCACCTGCCTTCGGCTCAGGTCACAATCTCAGTTTCCTGGGATCAAGTCCCACATTGGGCTCCTTGTTTGGCAGAGAGCCTGCTTCTCCCTCTGCCTGCCGCTCCCCCTGCTTGTGCTCACTCTCTCTCTCTGACAAATAAAATCTTCAAGAAAAAGAAAAGAACAACAACATATTCTTAATAATTACCAGCAGTCAGTAGTGATTGACCTTTGTTGAAATTGAGTCAATTAACATTTACAATTTAAGTACTATATTTTTTATCTGATGTAGAAAAATAAGTAATGTATTAGAAAGAATATTGGCCTAGGGGTCAGGAAGCTTGAAATTAGTCCTAACTCTGTTCCTTCAGCTGATAACCCCTGGGTAAGTGATTCAGCAACCGGTTCTTGAATACCCAGTGAGTGTCAGACTTTGTACTCAGGCTGAGAATATAGAGAGGGATCTTGCTTTCATGGTTCTCCACAGCTCCTGTCCTCACCTTGGCACACAGTGAGTGTTCTCATCTAAAATGGAAATTTGTCTCCTGTGTAACAGGGCACCCCCTTCAGCCTCCTTCCCAGGGTAGTTGTGTAGATCAAATGAGAATGAGAGTGAAAGCAAATTGTAAATGGTAAAGAAGCACCATAAAAACAGGAATCCATGAGAATTTTCTTTCATGTAAAATTGTTTTACAGTTCCTTAGAACTTGAAATAAGCAGCACAGTAATATGAGCAGCTTATGCTTTTGCCTTTTTTTTTTTTTTTTTTAAGATTTTATTTATTTGACAGAGCACAAGCGGAGGGAGAGGGAAAAGCAGACTCCCCACTGAGCAGGGAACTCCACATGGGACTTGATCCTAGGACCCTGGGATCATGACCTGAACCTAACATAGACATGTAAGCAACTGAGCTACCTAGGTGCCCCAGTTTTACGTTTAAATAGATAGGAAAGCTTTACTCAAAGACCAGTGATACTGTTGAAGATTTAGGCTTAGTTATTCTCCAAGAATATGAAATACTGGTTTTGCATGTTTAATTTTCTAAAGTAACCAACCAGAAAACCTTTCTGAGCTGAGTGACTGGAACTGTCAAAGGAAGATTGACTGTATGAAAGGGAGAAATATTTTCTTGGTTCACTGATGACTTGCCTTTGCTTGATTCCAGCTGCAGCACATCGTGAGTGATGAAATCTGTGTGCAGGTGACTGACCTTTACCTGGCAGAAAACAATAATGGGGCCACCGGAGGCCAACTGAACACGCAGACATCCAGAAGTCTTTTGGAGTCAACATACCAGCGGAAGGCTGAGCAACTCATGTCGGATGAGAATTGCTTTAAGGTGAGAGTTACTCATGTACCCCAGGGCCATGCTGGTGACTGTTTAAGTTGTTGGAACTATCTCCATCAGAAATCAAAGCCGTTTCAGGATGCTTTGATGCAGTGATGCCACTCCTGGAGCTTCTTAGAGTTCCTCTGAGCCTACTGGAAGGAATGAAAAACATGGAAAAGTGGAAGTAAATTCTCCCATGGACGATCTATTACTTTCTTATATTTTAAAAAGTTGTTATGTATGATTTTTACAATTTTGTATTCTGTCCTTTTCTCTCTGAATATTTTTAGTAGTATAATGCTTTGTAAATACTATAATGCTTTGTTTAAAAATACTAGTACAGAAGGGCACCTGGCTGGTGCATTTGGAAGAGCATATAACTTTTGATCTCAGGGTCATGAGTTCGAGCCCCACATAAGGAGTAGAGACCACCAAAAAAATTTAAATAAATAAATATGCTAATACACATAATCCATGATCCTTGTAGAAAAGATAGGAAATGCAGAGAAAAAAATCATCACCTGTAGTGTTTCATGGTTTGTAGATGATGATGACATTTGTAGACTTTTCTGTGCTTTTATTGGATTTGAAAGAGAGTATACTGGGCAGAATGGTCTGTAACTTATTTTGCTCACTTAGCAACACTTGGGTCTTCATCTTTTCCTGACTATTTTATGGAGGATTATGACTATCTTGCTGCATTAGGTTGTTTCCATTTTCCACCGTTACCGCACTGTTGTTGCTAGTTAGTAAAGCAAATAGTTGGGAATGACCTAGACATACAGCCCACTGTGGGAATGGTTATGAGCAGCCCATTGTGTGAATGCCAGGTGGCATATTTTGCAGCCAGTAATAGTTAATCATAAATTATAAAAATACTACATCAGGTGAAAGGAAATAAAACTATGTGTACTGTGACTGCAGAGCTGTAATGAACAAAACTTGTATGTATTTACATAAGAAGGGCAGGTTCCAGGGGCCCAGAATAAGGTTTGTAGTTGGCCGAGCAGAGAGAGCTAACATATCCTTACTGGGTGTGTTCCATGTACTTGACTGATCCGACCCCAGATTGTCCACTTGTTGTCTGCTTCTACTTTATCAGCTATTTCTGTAGTTTCTAATCCATCACCTGCACTCTTC
The DNA here is from genome assembly GCF_009829155.1 of Mustela erminea. Taxonomy (NCBI): domain Eukaryota; kingdom Metazoa; phylum Chordata; class Mammalia; order Carnivora; family Mustelidae; genus Mustela; species Mustela erminea. Next base: position 30,639,947 of record NC_045618.1, read on the forward strand.
GCAGGACAGAGGACATTTCCTAAGCTTTTCAGGGTTTTTCTTTTTTTCTTCTGAGTTTTAAACCTATAAATGTTTGTTAGAGATTCAGTGTGTGTTGTTTCGTGGGGAGCAGAATTACCATTCCCAAGCACAGTGACTTAACAATGGATTACATTGCGTGGTGAAGGCCTGTGAGGGATGGATAGACTCACCATATGGATAAGAATAGTTTTCAGAGTAGCAGACGGAATAGCGAAAACAAAGACTTAGTAACCAAAAAAATTATATCATGTCAGTGATTTTTTAAAATGTGCATGTGGAGAATAAAATTTGATATGATTAACATTAAGCATAAGCAGCCCTTCAGATCCCCTGCCCAACCCTGAGTCCCAGCCTCCTCTCCATTTTGTTTCTCTGTACATTGTACACTGCTTTTTAAGAACTCAGCAATGAGTTCTTAAAACTCATATCCATTCAGACCCTCTTCTGTGCCTTTACATACCTACGTGTATATATATGAAATAAATGACATTAGGCTATATATTCTACATTGTGTTTTTTTTACTTAGTATGACTTAGAATTTCTCTGTTTTGGTTTATATAGACCAAGCTCATTTTTTCAACTGCTTTGTTGTACTTAAGAGTAAAAATGTGCCATAATTTAAAAATGTACCATAGGTTTAAAAACAGTCATTCCTGGGACACCCGGGTGGCTCAGTTAATTAAGCACATGACTTTTGGTTTCAGCTCAGGTCCTGATCTTGGGGTCGTGAGATTGAGTCCCATATCTGTCTCACACTCAGTGCGGAGTCTGCTTGAGATTCTCTCTCTCCCTCTGCCCTTCCCATGCTCACCCTTTTTCTCTGTTTCTTAGATCAATAAAATCTTTTTTTTTCTTTTTAAAGATTTTATTTATTTATTTGACAGACAGAGATCACAAGGAGGCAGAGAGACAGGCAGAGAGAGAGGAGGAAGCAGGCTCCCCGCTGAGCAGAGAGCCCGATGCGGGGCTCGATCCCAGGACCCTGGGATTATGACCTGAGCCGAAGGCAGAGGCTTTAACCCACTGAGCCACCCAGGCGCCCCTAGATCAATAAAATCTTAAAAAAAAAAATCATTCCCTTCAGGGTGAACATTAAACAATTTCCATTTTTTACTTTCTCATATAGTGCTATATCTACTGCTTCTATCCTAGTGCACATATGTTAGAATTTGAGGTGGAGACCAAGAAATGAAATCACTGGGTCAAAGGATGTGCGTATTTTACATTTTAAATAACTAACCAAATATATATATATTATTTCAATTTTTTTTATAAGGAGGCTCCACCCAGTGTGGGGCATGAACTCAGGACCCTGAGATCACAAGTCGCACACTCCACCAACTGAGCCGGCCAAGTATCCCTGAATGTTACATTATTTTATTTTATATTTTAAAGATTTTATTTATTTATTTGACAGAGAAAGAGAAAGTGAGAGAGGGAGTACAAGGAGGGGAAGCAGAAGAGGGAGAAACAGGCTTCCTGCTGAGCAGGGAGCCCAGTGTGAGGCTCAATCCCAGGGCCCTGGGATCATGACCTGAGCCGAGGGCAGATGCTTAACGACTGAGCCACCCAGGCATCCCTGAATGTTACATTTTAATGGAGAATGCCATTTCACTGTCTCCAGCCATAGGCTATATATACTAGCATACTCATCTTGTCTTTTCTTAAAGATTTTATGTATGTATGTATGTATGTATTTTGAGAGAGCACGTAGTGGTGGCAAGGGCAGAGGGGGAGAGAGAGAGTCTTTTTTTTTTTTTTTAAGATTTATTTATTTGTCAGAGAGAGAGAGTGTGCATAAGCAGAGGTGAGGAGGAGAGGGAGGAGAAGCAGACTCCCAGCCAAGCAGGAAGCCCGGTGTGGGACTCGATCCCAGGACCCTGAGATCATGACCTGAGCCGAAGGCAGACGCCCAACCAACTGAGCCACCCAAGCATCCTGGACAGAAATTTTTTTTTTTTTTTAAGATTTTATTTATTTATTTGACAGATGGAGATCACAAGTAGGCAGAGAGGCAGGCAGAGAGAGGAGGAAGCAGGCTCCCCGCTGAGCAGAGAACCCGAAGTGGGGCTCGATCCCAGGACCCTGGGATCATGATCGGAGCCGAAGGCAGAGGCTTTAACCCACTGAGCCACCCAGGCGCCCCCATGGAGAGAAATTCTTGAGCGGGCTCCATATTGCTTATTCATATCCTTCACCCTGTGTTTGGGAGGGGTGTTTGGTTCTTTTAGGTACTTTTATTTATTTTTTATTTTTTATTTTTTTAAAGATTTTATTTATTTATTTGACAGCGAGAGATCACAAGTAGGCAGAGAGGCGGGCAGAGAGAGAGGAAGGGAAGGAAGCAGGCTCCCTGCCGAGCAGAGAGCCCGATGCGGGACTCGATCCCAGGACCTTGAGATCATGACCTGAGCCGAAGGCAGCGGCTTAACCCACTGAGCCACCCAGGCGCCCCTCTTTTAGGTACTTTTAAAAATAGGGTTTTCTCTGGGGGGCTTGGGTGGCTCAGTGGATTAAAAGCCTCTGCCTTTGGCTCAGGTCATGATCCCAGGGTCCTGGGATTGAGCCCTGCATCAGGCTCTAAGAGCTCTTGGGGGTGCAATTAAGTTCAGTTTTAAGTAGAGAGGAGACCGGGGCGCCTGGTTGGCTCAGTGGGTTGAAGCCTCTGCCTTCGGCTCGGGTCATGATCTCAGGGTCCTGGGATCGAGCCCCACATCGGGCTCTGCTCAGCGGGGAGCCTGCTTCCCTTCCTTTATCTCTGCCTGCTTCTCTGCCTACTTGTGATCTGTCTGTCAAATAAATAAATAAAATCTTTAAAAAAAAAAAAAAGGTAGAGAGGAGACAGTCTTCTCAGTATCACTTTAATTTGATTTCCTTAATTTTTATTTCTTAAGCAGTAGGATAAATCTTGACACTCTAGGTCATCCTGGATTGGGTGGGAAAAAGCAAACTCCTAGGGACAGTTTTTTCAGATCTGTTGTGGAAGTAACTATATTTGTATTTATGTTGCATGTATTACGCTCTTGTCATGTTTTACATTTTACTAGCAGGTAGGAATTTTTAAACCTTCTCTGGAGGAATACTGGGAACCAGAATTGGCTTCTGGTCCTATTTACTTATTGACTGTGTGGCTTTGAGAAGTGAGAACTCTAAATTTTTTCCTGTGTAAAATGCAAAAGGTTGAAATAGATGATTCTCAAGCCCTCTTGTAAGCTTTGGTCTTCTCCATGTGATTTGGACAGTGATCTTATCTGTAGTAAGTCGTTAGGATAAGGGCATTGAAAATCTTGGGATACTGACAGGGTAAGTCACATGTGCCACCACCATTTGATAGTTCTTTTATGCAAAGCATGACTTGTTTTTGCCTCTAATCAGTGTACTGCCTTTTTTTTTTTTTTTTAAGATTTTATTTATTTATTTGACAGACAAAGATCACAAGTTGGCAGAGAGGCAGACACGGGTGGGGGAAGCAGGCTCCCCACTGAGCTTAGACCACCCCCACCACCCAGTGTGGGGCTCCATCCCCAGGACCCTGAGACCATGACCTGAGGCGAAGGCAGAGGCTCAACCCACTGAGCCACCTAGGTGCCCTGGTGTGTTGCTTCTAAATACGAATTTTTTTTTTTTTAATACGATTTTTTAAAAAAATCATACAAATGTTGGAACTCAGAATTTTAAGAACCTTTAATATGATTGATAACCGTTATAGCAGATAACTTTGTTAATATGTTGATGCTTTGTGTTCCTTAGGCCACAGTGTGTATGATGGTTTGGGTAGTCATGTTATGTTATGTTATGTTATGTTATGTTATGTTATGTTATGTTATGTTATGTTATGTTATGTTATGTTATTTTTAAATAATCTGTGCATCTAATGTGAGGCTCAGACTTGAAGTCTAGAGATCGACTGTCACATGCTCTACAACTGAGCCAGCCAGGTGCCCCTTTGGGTAGTAATCTTTATGGCATTAGAATTGATTGCTGCTCTCTGTTGGGTTTGATGTTTTCTGCTTCACGGTAGTTAAAGAAGTTTCTCTTCCTTCCTCCTTTCCTTTCCTTCCCTTCTCTTTTTTCTTTCATGCTATTGGCTTAACGTTTTTTGTATTAAGTTCCAGAAATGAGGGTATCAGGTAAAATGACATTGACATTTTATGGTTCTGGCTTTATGTCATATTTCTTTCCACTGAACAAAGTAAGTTTGAAACACTCTTATATTGATTATTGCTCAGCTCATACAGGAGGTGTGAGACATGAAATCATACTTTTTGCTCTAGCCTTTCATTGCGCTGGTAGCAAGATTGGACTTTGGCCTTTTTTATCACCTGCCTCCTAAACTTTGGAGTACCTGCCTCATCTCTTCAATTAGAGTGAATGAAGCTTTATAACTTTATTGCCTCCCAACCTCCCAACCCTTAGCTGCTAGGTTATAGTTTTGGAGGAGATGGTCTTTTGTTTACATCCTGGTTTCTTATTTGCAGCTTATGTTTATTCAGAGCCAGGGCCAGGTTCAGCTGACCATTGAGCTCCTGGACACAGAAGAGGAGAACTCGGATGACCCTGTAGAAGCAGAGGTATGGACAAGTATATTGTAGAAACTGTGTGCTTAGAGAGCCATCCTATACTGAGACTGCCTAGTGATGGTCTTAGGTCAGGACAGTCTCAGGCCTGTTACAGGTCAGAACCTGATGCTTCAAGTACAGGCCATTCCAGCCATGTATGTATTCAGCGGAAGGGAAGGGCTACCTAGTGGTAGGTACTTAGGGTTGATGGCCATCTCTTTTAGCCGTCAGTTAAGCCATCTCTCAGGACATCTCATGGTTGGCACCTTTCCTGTTTTTTGTAAAGTATAAGAAACAACAGATGAGGTCATTGGCCAGTATCATGTTGATTTTGTGTCATGTTTACTCTTTATTGGGATTGATGAAGCCAAGAGTTCTCGGCCCCATAGAGTGGTTACCATAGCCTGGCCTAGCAGGTAAAGTTAACAAGAGAGGGAAGCCCTGTGTGTGATGTTGAGGGGCCATGGAAGGGAGATGGTTGTTCTGTGGGAATATTGGCTACTGGTTGCCAGATCTTTTAAAAAAAAATTTTTGAGATGCCAGAAATCCAGATTTTAATGTGAAAGATACTGATTTTCAGACGTTTGCCACTGTATGTTTTATTCTTTAACAAAACCATCTGTGGGGAAATAAAATTTGTCAGTGAGCCAGTTTCTACCCATTTACAACTTCTGGTAACTTTTAAAGTATCTCAGACAAACTTTGGGTTTTGTTCCATAACAGGAATTTGAAGCTGTATGTCAATACCAAGTAACAGCATGTCATTATGGAAAGATCTTTTTGATGTTAAAATTTAAGGGTGTCTGACAATTTAGTCCTAGAATTTGCTAGACTACCTGAGGAGGATGGAGTCTGGTATTTGTACTCTCTCTCCACCCCCATCTTGTGTTTATAACCCTAGCGCTGGTCAGACTATGTGGAGCGATACATGAATTCTGATACTACCTCTCCCGAGCTTCGTGAGCACCTGGCACGGAAACCAGTATTTCTCCCAAGGTGAGTGAACTGAATCACACATTAGCAGCACAGGGATGAGGAACACAAAGTTAAATGACTTTCAGATCCTTGGTTTTCGCTTGCTCAGTTTGTTGTTCTGTCTGCTGATCAGCAAGGACACTGAGGGTGACACTGATTCAAGGTTTCTGTGGCTGTTCATGCATGAGCTTACCTGCAGCATGTGCCCCAAGGCATCAGAGAAGTGAGAGCTTTTGAGAATCAGTGGTAACTTTCCTGGGTTGGATAGGAGTGTGTGTTGGTCTCCAAATCTTGATGATTCATGAGGAATCCTCACAGGACTCAGCATGTAGTCGTACTCACAGTGATGACTTGTTATAGCGAAAGAGTACAGAGCTAAATCAGCATGGGGAAAAGGTGTGTGTGACGAAGTCAGAGGAAACCCGGTGCAAGCTTCCAGGAGCCGTCTTCCATTGCAGTTGCACGGGACACTCCTAATTTCCTCCAAGCAACAAATGACAGTATGTTCGAAACTCTGTCTACCAGGGAAGCTCATTAGGAGACTCAGTGCTGGGTTTTTTATTGGGTGATAGTCATGTAGGCACTGTCTGTCTAGCACATACCAAAATTCCAGACTCCCAGAAAGAAAGCAGGTTTTCAGATGAAACCACATATTTCTGTGAACAGTTTAGGTACATTGAGCCTCTTTTAATGCTTAGGGAATGGTGGAAACTTGCAAAATCCAAGATTCCAGAACCCAGCTAAGTGACAACCTTGATAGCAGTCTTACCAAAAATAATAAGATACCGAGGAATAAATGTAACTGAAGAGGTGAAAGACCTGTACTCTGGAAACTATAAAACACTGATGATAAAAATTAAAACAAAGAAATGGAAATACATTCCATGCTCATGGATTGGAAACAGAAATATTGTAATGTTTACGCTACCCAGTGCAGTCAACACATTTAATGCAATACCTACCAATAAACCACCAGGATTCTTCACAAAGCTAGAGCAAATAATCCTAAAATTTGTATGGAACCACAGAAGACCCCCAATAGCCAAATATTGAAAAAAAAAAAAAAAAGCAACCTGGAGGCATCACAACTCTGGACTTGAAGTTATGTTATAAAGCTGTAGTAATGAAAACAGCATGGTACTGGCACAAAAGTAGACACGTAGATCAATAGAACAAAATAGAAAACCCAGTCAGAACAGAAAACTGACCACGATTCATGTGGTCAGTTAATTTTTGATAAAACAAGAATGATTATCCAATGGGAATAAGACAGTCTCTTCAACAAATGGTGTTGGGAAAACTGGTCAGCTATATGCAAAAGAATGAAACTGGACCACTTGTATACCACATACAAAAATAAATTCAAAATGGGTTTTAAAGACCTACATGGTGAGACCTGGAACCATAAAAATCCTAGAGCAAAGGCAGTAATTTCTTTGGCATCGGCTGTAGCAACATTTTTAAGATAAGTTTCCTGAGGCAAGGGAAACATAAATTCTTGGGACTATATCAAAATAAAAAGCTCTGCACAGCAAAGGAAATAATCAACAAAGCTAAAAGGCAACTATAGAATGGGAGAAAATATTTTTTTTTTTTAACTTAAAAATTTTTTTTATTAACATATAATGTATTATTAGTGTATTATTTGCCCCAGGGGTACAGGTCTGTGAATCGTCAGGCTTACACACTTCACAGCACTCACCATAGCACATACCCTCCCCAATGTCCATAACCCGTCCACCTTCTCCCTACCCCCTCCAGCCGGCAACCCTCAGGTTTTTTTCGTGAGATTAAGAGTCTCTTACGGATTTCTCCCTCCCGGTCCCATCTTGTTTCATTTTTCCTTCCCTACCCCCTATGACTCCCCGCCCTGCCTCTCAAATTCCTATATCAGAGAGATCATATGATAGTTGTCTTTCTTCAATTGACTTATTTCGCTAAACATAATACCCTCTAGTTCCATCCCCATCATCGCAAATGACAAAATTTCATTTCTTTTGAAGGCTGCATAGTATTCCATTGTATATATATACACCACATCTTCTTTATGCATTCATCTGTTGATGGATATCTAGGTTCTTTCCACGGTTTGGCTATTTTGGACATTGCTACTATAAACATTCAGGTGCACGTGCCCCTTCGGATCACTACATTTGTGTTTTTAGGGTAAATACCCAATAGTGCAATTGCTGGGTCATAGGGTAGCTTTATTTTCAACTTTTTGAGGAACCTTCATGCTGTTTTGGGAGAAGATATTTGCAAATGATGTATCTGATAAAGAGTTAGTATCCAAAATATATAAAGTACTTACACAATACCTCCCAAAACCAAATAATCCAGTTAAAAATGAGCAGGAGGCACCTGGATGGCTCAGTATGTAAAGCGTCCAACTCTTGATTTCGGCTCAGGTCATGATCATCGGGTCATGAGATCAAGCCCTGTGTCTGGCTCCACACTTAGCAGGGATTCTCCTTTGAGATTTTTCTCTCTCCTTCTGCCTTCCCCCCGCCCCAACACATGGGTGCACTGGCTTGCTCGGTCTTCCTCTCTCAAATCTAAAAAAAAAAAAAAAAAAGGCAGAAGACACGAACAGACATTGCTCCAGAGAAGACCTGTAGGTTGCCGACAGGTAACATGAAAAGGTACTTAACATCACTGATCATCAGGGAAATGCAAATCCAAACTACAATAAGACATTGCCTTAACACCTGTCAGAATGGCTAACATCAAAAACAGAAGAAACATCATGCTGGCAAGGATGTGGAGAAAAAGGAACCCTCTTGCACTGTTGGTGGGAATGCAAACTGTACAGCCACTGTGGAAGACAGTATGGAGGTTCCTCAGAAAGTTAAAAATAGAACTACCCTATGATTCAGGAATTGCACTACTGGGAATTTACCCCATAGAATCCAAAAAGGTCAGAGGGCTACATGCACCCCTATGTTTAGAGCAGCATTATCTCTAATAGCCAAGATACAGAAGTAGCCTTAGTGTCCATCAGTAGATGAATGGATAAAGAAGATGTGGTGTGATATACAATGGAATATTACTCAGCCATAAGAAGCAGTGAAATCTCGGCATTTGCAACAACATGAGTGTAGGTAGAGAGTATTCTAGAGTTTTATGCCAAGTGAAGTAAGTCAGTCAGAGAAAAAGAAGTACCATATGATATCACTCATCTGTGGAATTGAAGAAACCAGACACTGGGAAAGGAAGAGACAAACCAAGAAACAGACTCATTTAACTATAGAGAACAAACTGATGATGGTCACCAGAGGTGGGGGGTGGTGGTGACATAGGTGATGGGGATTAAGGAGGGCACTTGTCACAATGAGCACTGGGTGATGTCTGGAAGTGTTGAATCACTATATTGTATACTTGCAACTAATACAACACTGTGTAGTTAACTATACTAGAATTACATTTTTAAAAAATAATGAAGTAGAGCTCTCTTTTGAAGATAGTAGAAAGAACCCATAAAAGATAGCAGGCTTAGGTCTGCTATATTCACTTCACAGAATTTTAAAAATGTCCTCCCTATTTATGGGCAGTGTATTGTTGGTCCTGTGAGGATGAAAATGGAGTTGCAGAAGTAGAAAAAAGGTTGTGCTGTAGTAGAGTAGCTTTCTTCCTTCCCAGAAGCTCAGAATTGTAATCCCAAGTCTTAGGTTTCCAGAAAGGTATTATCCCAATACAGATGGTCCCCCACTTAGGATAGTTGGACTTAAATGATTTTTGGATTTACAATGGTACAAAAGCAAGGCACACTCACTAGAAGCCATTTTGAATTTGGAATTGGGTCTTCCCAGGCTAGCGATCTGTGGTGTGGTCCTCTTACGATGCTGGGCAGGGGCTGCAGCTCCCAGTCAGCCTCAGGAGCACAAGGGGCAAGAGCTGACATGCTTAGCACCGTGCTCTGCCCATCCAGCCACTTTGTTTGCATATTCCAGTTAGTAGTCAATAAATTACATGACATGCAGCACTTTATTATAAAATAGGCTTTGTGGTAGAGGATGTTGACCAGTAGTAGGCTAAAGTGTGTTCCGAGCACTTTGAAGTGGGCTAGCCTAGGCTGTGATGCTCAGTCAGTAGGTTAGGGATAAAATGCACTTTTGACTTAAAATATTTCCAACATCTCATCAGGCTGTAACCCCTAAGTCCAGGAAGATCTGTGTTGTTCTAATCAGTGAGTTCTAATCAGAACATGGGAAAAGGGGGGTGTGAGCCAAAAGGGTCCTGCCAGCCTCTTCATTCCTTGATTCATTTGGCAGACATTGGAGCAGCTGTTCTGTGCCAGGCCTCTCTTCAACAAAACAGGCTTAGTCTCTAGGGTTATGGAATAGTACAATAAGCATACCATGTATTTCTCACCAGGTTGGCCACGTTTTTAAAAGATTTATAACCTGTGCTGTAGAGGGTGTGGGCTAGGAAAGCACTTCATATTCTGTGGGGAAAATATAAATTGATACCATCATTCTGGGGCCAGGGCAATAAAAATATATGGGAACTTTACCTTATAACTTTGGTTTCTAATAATTTGCCTTAACAGCTATTGGAACTGAGTTCTTAGTCTTTTTGGCCTGGAGATCCCTTACATTTTTAGAGACTGAATATTTCAAAAAGCTTTTGTTTATGTGGGTTATATCAGGTAACACTTTTTTTTGAAGATTTAATTATTTACAGGAAAGGGGAGTGCATGAACAAGGGAGGGGAATAGGGAGAGGAAGAGACTGTCAGGCAGACTCCCTGCTGAGTATGGAGCCCCAGCCCTGGTCTCCGGGCTCCATCCCATGACCCTTAGTCATGACCTGAGCCAAAACCATGTAGTCCCACACTCAACCGACTGAGCCACTCAGGCACCCCCTTCATTGTTCATTTTTTGAAAAAATAGCTGACAGTACCCCAGGATGGTTAGTCCGTTGTTCCTTCAGGTAAAAATAGTGACCCATTTCCCATTCGGGCAATGCTTTGGCACACTACGGTGCTGTATGTGTAGTTCCCATTTTACCACACAGCATATTAAAAGGATGTATACTAAGGGGCTAGGATTTGACAAAATATGTTTATTGCTTCATCAAGGATTTTTTTTTTTTTTTTGAAGATTTAAATTTATTTTTTTAGGGATGCCTGCGTTGCTCAGTTGGTTACATGTCTGCCTTCTGCTCAGGGTCATGGGATCGAGTCCCACATCAGGCTCCCTGCTCAGCAGGAGGCCTGCTTCTCCCTCTGCCTGCGGCTCCCCCTGCTTGTGCTCTCTCTGTCTGGCAAAAAAGTAAATAAAGTCTTTTTTTTAAAAAAGTTTTTTTATTTGAGAGAGAGGGCAGCGGGGAGGAGCTGAAGCAGAGGGAGAAGGAAACTTAAACAGACTCTGCGCTGGTTCACCCTGAGATCATGACTTGAGCTGAAACCAAGAGTTGAACACTTAACTGACTGAGCCACCCAGGCATCCACATCATGCATATTTTTTTTTTAAGATTTTATTTATTTATTTGACAGAGAGATCATAGGTAGGCAGAGAGGCAGGCAGAGAGAGACAGAGGGGAAGCTGGCTCCCCACTGAGCAGAGAGCCCGATGCGGGGCTCGATCCCAGGACCCTGAGATCATGACCTGAGCCGAAGGCAGAGGCTTTAACCCACTGAGCCACCCAGGCACCCCCATCATGTACATTCTTAAATGAAACCAGCTTTCCTCATTTTTTTTTTAAGTTTTTCTTGGAGACTGAATATTCCAGAAAGTTTTTAATGTGGATTATATCAGGTAACATTTTTTAAAGATTTATTTATTTAGAGAGAGAAAGCATGAGCAGGGTGAGGAGCAGAGGAAGAAGCAGACTCCTAGCTGAGCAGGGAGCCTAACTTGGGGCTCAATCTCCAGGACCCTGGGATCATGACATTAGCCAAAGGCAGATGCTTAACTGACTGAGCCACCCAGGCACCCTCAGCTTTCCTCTTTTAATTGCCAGAACATGGCCTGAGAAGAATATAAAGGTTTCTAAGGACATTTTGGTGCCACCGGCATTTTTATTCACCATTACTTTTGCACTGCCAGTGTAAATGTTAACATAGGAAAACATGTTTTTTTAATATATGTTTCAGTATTTTTATGTTTTAGTATTATTATGAAAATAGTAGATCTCCTGAAAAGGGGCTTGGGGGCCCCCAGGGGTCCTTGGACCAAAGAACTGCAGGCCTACAGAAATACATGTATACGAGATACTCACTAAGCAATGTTTGTTGCCATAGCAAAGTGTTAGCAACAGTGTAACTGTCTGGCTGACAAGCTTTCTTCTGCTTGCTTTTGGAGAGAATTCAGCTTTAAATACCTTCCAGGGCATCCATTCATGTGAATTGTCCTCTTAACTGTATATATAAGATACAGGAGTTATGTACCATCTTTGGGGGGAATTGAAAAAATAGGCATTCGAATAACCATCTTTGCTCCGTGGTTCAGGTGAGGAGCCCTTAGTGGTTCCTTTTAAGGGATGGTTCAGTTAAGGGAGCAGATCAAGAGAATGTGACGAAAGAAATTTTCGCATTAAGTGAAAAACGGAGAATAATACAATATATAGTATGATCTTTAGTCTTTAAAAACATCCCAAAGCAGAACTATAGTGAGTGATTATGTATGTGAATTCCGAGAGGCTTAGGAGGTTTAAAATCAAAACTGTTCTCAGTGCCTACCTCTTCTGGGGCATGTGGGATTCAGAGAATCTGGGGTAGGAGAGGTTGAAGATTTCTGCCTTTTATTCTGTGTATCTCTGCATTTGAAACTTTTTTTTTTTTTTTAAACAATGAAACCATTGGGGAGAGAGATGTATAGTTAATATATATAGCTAAGTTAGACCGTATACACACACACACACACACACACACGCACTAAAAGTATATATAAAGTATATATATATTTTAAAATATAAAAGTATATGTAACTGAAAAGTGTGTGTGTGTGTGTGTGTGTATCTGGTTATGTAACTAAAATTATGATAAGTGCTAAAAAGGCATATGACAAGGAGAACCCCTTTGAGGGGACTCATGGGAAGTCGCATCTGGGCGAGCTCTGATTCTGTAGGGCTTCTCTGCTCCGTAGGAATCTGAGGCGAATCCGGAAATGTCAGCGTGGTCGGGAACAGCAGGAAAAGGAAGGGAAGGAAGGAAACAGCAAGAAGACCATGGAGAATGTGGATAGCCTGGATAAACTGGAGTGTAGATTCAAGCTGAACTCCTACAAGATGGTGTACGTGATCAAGTCAGAGGACTACATGTACCGGAGAACAGCCTTGCTCCGGGCTCATCAGGTAAGAACCAGTCGCAGAATGTCTCTGCGCCCTTCCTCCCCGGCTGGGCCCAGGGCTACCACGGGGTCCTGGTTGTTTCTCTCCCTTTCTGAGAACCACCGCTTGTTGTGAGTGGTGAGTTGTTGAGTTAGCAGATGTATTAGGCTGTTAAAGATGTCAGAATGAAGGTCCGCAGACTGTGTGCCTCAAACAACAGAAATTTATTGTCCTACAGTTCTGGAGGCTAAAAGTCAAAAATTGACGTGTGGCAGGGTTGGTTCGAACCAGGGCTGGGAGGGAGAATCTTTCCCATGCCCTCATCTGCTTCACACAGCATTTTTTCCCTGTGTGCTTGTGTCCAGTGTCCCCCTTTCAGGGCGTGGTCATACTGGACTCTAGGTCTACCTTCCTATCGTCTGACTGCATCTTAACTGATTACATCTGCAACAACTTTATTTCTAAGTTAGTTCACAATCTGAGGTACAGACAGGAGGACTAACACAGTGATTTGCAGGGGACACAGTTCAACCCACAGCAGCCAGTGGCACCTCAGCAAAGCTCCACCCAGTTTTGGCATTTCACGGGGTATTGCTTATGAATTCTGTCTGTTCTTGCATGCCATCCCGATTGTGAAAGCTTTCTGGTATAGTTTTGGAGCAGGATTGTGCCGGGCCCTGGGGCACAGCCATGAAGTAGAGCGTATGAAATGGTGTGATACGCACAATGAAGGAGAGAAACTAGGTGAGGCGATTGGGTGGGTAGCTGGCATGCAGGCCCTGTTTGTGTGGGGGCAGACTTCCCTTAGGAGGTGACCCTTGAGGTTGGAACAATGACCAGGATGCAGCTTGGTGAGGAGTTGAGGGATAGTGCTTTCTAGATGAAGGAAACCAGCAAATGCAATGCCAGAAGGGAGGAAAGGACTCAGCATGTGTGAGAAACTAGAAGCATCAGCATGGCTTGAGCCAAAGGGAGGGTGGGCAGAGACATCATCACTAGTCTTGTAGAGCATGGTTTGGATTTTGTTTGCAGTACTGGGGGACGTTGTTGACAGAATGGCTTGGACTGCTGTTCATCCCAGTGGGGATGATTTGGGGCATGAAGTTGGAAAGGCAAAGAATGCTCAAAAGACTGCTCTTGTCCAAGTGAGATGTGACGGTGACCCGGGCTAGCGGGAATTCTAAGAATTAGGTCAGAGGTACAATTTGGGTATAGAGTTGTCAGGATGCAGTAATGATCAGATAGATGTGAGTGTGTAAGAGAAAAGAGAACATCAAGGATGATGCCTGGTCTTGTGTTGGTTTTTGGTTTTGTTTCTGCTTGAGAAAGTGGGCAGTTTAGGGGCATAATCTGTTGATAGGAAGGGGGTTGGGGGCACATCAAGCACTGTGTTTTGGACTGGTGAAGTGTGAAAGGACTAGAGGTCATTCAAGTGAGAGAAGTTGGATGGGTGATTCAGTAGATTTCCCTCATGACGCTGTGTGTTGTGGGTCTGGTGCAGATTATTCCAGGAGCTGGGTAGCACGGAATTCATCTTGGCATTCCTCCTCTGCCTCACACATAGGCATCGGTAAATATTTGGTGGCTGGGTAGGTAGGACCATACACCTCCCCTGGAGATCTGCTGTGCCCCATGCCCTGCTGGGCAGGGCAGGGTAATACCGTGAAGGGAAAGCGGGTTTTAAGCCCTTTGCCTTGTGCCGTCTTACTTAGAAGTGGATTGTCACGCTGACAGAAGGACCTCATAGCTGCGACTAGTTGTGTCTCATTCGGGTACATTAGAGGCATCTGGGCTGCTAGTTTAAAAACTCAGATTGGGGCGCCTGGGTGGCTCAGTGGGTTAGAGCCTCTGCCTTCAGCTCCGGTCATGATTCTGGGGTCCTGGGATCAAGCCCCACATCGGTCTCTCTGCTCAGCGGGGAGCCTGCTCCCCCCCCCCCGCCTCTCTGCCTACTTGTGATCTCTGTCAAATAAGTAAAATCTTTAAAAAAAAAAAATTCAGATTGATGAAAACGAGGAAATCTGTATTTTTATCAGGTTACCTAGTTGGTACTAATGAATGCTAAAAATGAGAACTACTGAGCTCGTTCTGCTAAGACCCTGTGTCGACATTTCTTTAGGGGCTTTATGGGCTCCAACTCTTCACCTACTCTGTGTTCTTAGCCTCTTTTCAGTTTTCTTCTTTAAACAGAGACTCCTAACTAACCAGTAGTATCAAAGGCTTGACCACACATCTTTTCCCCTGCTACTTTAGGAGAAAATTAGGCTTTGTATTTGAAGAGGGGTTTTTTTGGTTTTATTTGTTTGTTTTTTGTTTTAGTTCATGGTTTTTTTCTTGTTCTCTTTCGCAGTCCCATGAGCGTGTAAGCAAGCGGCTACATCAGAGGTTCCAGGCCTGGGTGGACAAATGGACCAAGGAACACGTGCCCCGTGAGATGGCAGCAGAGACCAGCAAGTGGCTCATGGGTGAGGGGCTGGAGGGCCTGGTGCCCTGTACCACCACCTGTGACACAGAGACCCTGCACTTTGTAAGCATAAACAAGTACCGTGTCAAATACGGCGCAGCGTTCAAAGCCCCGTAACCGCAGAGCCGGAGCAGGTAACTGAGGGGGTGTGTGTGGGGAGCGCGCGCACTCACGCACACTGAAGAACAAGGAAGATGCCTTTCAAGCCTCACTGGGCCTCTCTGGGACATGGCCACCCGATCAGTGTGTGGCTGGTTTAACCTGGCACCAAGTGAGCTGCATAGAAGGAACGTGGATACCATACGAAGCCGGAGCTGGAACTTTTCCCAAGGGGTTTGGGGTGTTAGCCTGCCCTGGAGGGGAAGGAAATCCGTGCAAGCACAGAGACGCGCAGCTCGCTTGCACACACCAGCAGAGCTAAGACTGGAGTCTCCTGGGGCCTGACCTTCGATGAAGGAGCCAGACGCTGTTCACACCTTGACTGGATGGGCGTGCACTGACAGACTGGGGAAGGACTCACCGCTCAGATGGATTGTAACTCTGATGGTCACTGCTCCTCTCCTCCCCCCAAAAGGAAAAAAAAACTGGATTTGATTTTTTTTTTCTTTTTCTTTTTCTTCCTGGTCACTCGAGCACATCTAGATCACCCATTAGATTTTATCTGGGACCTGCAGTTTGGCTTTGGGATTGATCATCTTGTGGGTTTTTCCTGACGAATCCCTCGCTGCCCACCCTTTACACTCTCCTCTGGTTCTCAACCTCAGCAAGTTCAAATCCGTCGTCCTTTTTAGCTCCCGTGGAACTGTTTTGTACCTGCTTCTTTACTAGTCTACCCTAGTGCCATCCACCAGCTTTACTCTCTGACACACACACACACACACACACACACAATTTTAACTTGGTTTTTCTTTTTCTTTTTTTTTGTAAATAATGTACATACTGTCGATTTTTTATTAAAAGAAATATGCTTTGATGTGCTAGCATAACTGCTCTAGCTTCTTGTGTACCATAGTTCTATGTGGCTCAGATTTAGTACCTGTGAACAGATGTACAAGACATTTATTACACTTTTTACCAAAGGGAGTTACCGTTGTAGTACTTTTGTGTAAAACTTGTCTCCCCCTTGCCCCAACTTTTTTTCTTTTTTCCTTTTTTCCCTTTCATTTTTTTCCCTTTTTTTCTTTTCTTTTCTTTCTTCTTCTTCTTCTTTTTTTTGTAAATAAATAAAGCTTGGTTCTTACTTAAGGAATGAACTCTCAACCCAAGTCCCTTCTCCTCACCAGAGAACTACTGTGGAACAGGGATTTGGGCTTCAGTTCCTTACCCTCGGCACAAACGAGAATTTGCTTTAAATAGTTAGCAGTTCATTGCACTTGTCTCAAATCAAAATATTCCAAATTTTTAAAATAGAATACTTCATTCTTTTAGTACATGTTTTTCTCCTTATTTCAACTGTTTGGAAATATTTTCTATTTGGGCAGTTGTCTGGCTATTTAGTTTGCATTTCTGTGTTGTTTTTCTTATCCTTAATTGGAAATGGGGGTGAACGACTTAAATACCAAAGCAGTATTTGAAGGAAATGCGTACAAGGCGTGTGGTATAAATGGGGTTGGGAGAGAGATTTGCTACATTATTAGCAACTGCAAATGGAATATATATTTTTTTAATGACATAAATTTAGACTGGTAGACCAGACATTTAAACTGAGTGAGTAGTTGTTTTATAGGTCTTTAGCCTGGAGTTTCTGAACAAAGACCAACTGAACCCCTCCCAGTACTCTGGTAGATTTATTCTCCATCAACCATTACCCTAGTCTCAGTCGTTAAGTAAGCAGTAGTGTTTTGTGTGGTTTTTGTTTGCTTAAAAACCCCCAACACTGCCACCGAAGACTACAAGTTTGGGGGCTTCTGAACTTTAAAAACACATGGTATAGACTTCTATTTTAGACTTTTGTTGTTGCAGAGGGAACAGGAGACTCTGAGCCCCAAAATGTAGGGGGTGGTAATAGAGCCTTGTGGGAGAAGATAGTAGGGTGAAGCTAAGGCAGTGCCTGACTTGGAGGTACAGTGATGCGTTATTGATTGAGGGGAAAGATCTTCAGGTTTCCCCACTTATCCCCCTCTGCTTAAGAACAGGCAGGCTGACTTGAAATTATGGGGGAAATGATCTGGTCTTACCAGGGGCACCCCATCTGTTGGCTGTGGTAGCACTGTTATGTCCAGATTTACCTCCCTGCAGGTCAGGATCTGGCTTCAGGGCCAAGTTCAGGAGAAAATGGAATCCATCAGGGCAACCCAGAGAAGTGGGAGCTTCACCTACAGCCAGTGTTTTTACAAGCACCATCTTTAGCCCTCCTGCCCTCTGAAAACTGAACTCCCAAGTTCTAAACCCAGTCTTTGTTATAGCGGTGAGTTCTCTTTAGTTAAAATCATGTGTGGTGTTCTGTACTAGTCCCCTTTCCCTGTGATTTGCACTTGAAATGTGAACTTGGTCAGTATTTCCATTAAAGTATCAGGGCTAACGTGTATATATTTTTCTTAGTAATGATTTTATAGACAAGCGCACTGCTTGGCAATCCTAAAAGGGGGAAAAAGAAACTGCCGATGGACTAGGGTAAGGATGAAATTGGAGAGGTTTCTGGCATTGTGGCTTTTCTGAACTCTCCAGCCCTATGTGGTGAAATAACGTTATTCAGGTGGGATCTTGAATGCTATGACTGATCTGCCATCACATCAAAATATATCCAGGGTTTCTGGGGATAACTGACGGCTATACACACAATATGTTGGAGGAAGCTCCGGTTATCGCGGCGCAAAGCCCTCCCTGTTTAACACAGATCTGCCGATCAGCTTCAAAGCACGGGCCCGGCGCCTGGCTCTTCCCACGTTAAGTAGGTTTTCCGGCTAGCGAGCACTAGAGGTCTGGCTGGCCGGGAGAACTAGCCGGTTGCCGCGCGTGGCTTCTAAGCCCGGGTGACCCACGTCTGCACCAGCGGGGGCTCCCGCCCGTCGCGCCTACAGCCCCCGTTTCGGTGTAGGGACTTCCGGAGACTCTAAGCGTCAAAGCTGCCGTTCTACTGAGGGATTTGCCCAGTGGCCCGCGGGTTCGGAAGAGCGGGTGGAGAGCCTCGGAAGCCGCGCTCTCGGCTCAGCGGCTCGCTCTGAGTTCCGCGCGGCGGGCCGCCAGTGTTCCACGAAAAGCTGCCCGGGGCCGAAAGGCGCCCTTCGGACGCCGGAACCTTTGGTTCCCGGCCGTGGGCCGTGCCGGCAGCGGCAGAGGCCTTCCGGGGAGAGCAGCGAGCGCGCGGCGATGGCGATGGCGATGGCGGCGGCGCCGGCCCTGAAGCACTGGCGCACTACTCTGGAGCGGGTAGAGAAATTCGTGTCGCCGCTCTATTTCACGGACTGTAACCTCCGCGGCAGGTGGGGGCCCCCTCGCCCCGGGCGCCGGCCGGCCGCCTCCGCGCGCCCCAGTCTTCCCTTCCGGGGGGAAACCCAAGCCGCGGCCACCCGGGCCGAGGGACGAAGTGCCTGCCGCGGACAGGGCAGGGGCCCGGGAGGAGGGCTCGGGAAAAGTTGTGCTGGGGGGCAGCCTTCTCGGCGGAGGGTCAAGGGAAGGCGCGGCCCCATCCGCCGACTCGCCCGCGGGCCGAACGGGAGCGGCCTCGAGCGCGCGCCCACCGGCTCCTCCCGCCCAGGCTCTTCAGAGACAGCTGCCCGGTGACCGCGCTCTCCAGCTTCCAGACGCCCGAGAGGCTTTCCTACCAGCAGGCTGTGCAGCAGGAGTTCCGCCCCGCGCAGATCGGGGACAGCTTTGGACCCACGTGGGTAACGCTTGGAGGGGGCGGAGCCGCGGGCAGCCCCTCTCCCTCGCGCGGCTGCTCGAAGGGCCACACCTCCACGGCCGCCCCGGCTCCTAAACAGCCTCTCGGGGCGAAGCAGCACCCTCTGCTGGAAGCAGCTCCCTGCTGCCTCCGTTTTCCTGCGAGAGTTTTCATCCCCCGCCCCTGCCTTCTCCCAGGACCTCGACACCTTCTCAGGAAGACCCTCTAGGACGGATCACGGACCCCTGACTTGCCCGCCTTTTCCCTCCCCTCGCTGCACATCGTGTTGCCCCTTTCTTGTGGCTCCGAGCTGAACAGCTTGTGATGCCGCGGATCCTTGGAGAAAAGTCCCTCTGACCCTTCGTCCAAGGGAATCTGGCAAAAGGACAAGGGCGTGGACCCTTAGGCCCATGCTGTTGGCTGTCTTGCAGGTGGTGGACCTGCTGGTTTCGGGTAGAGCTCACCATCCCAGAGGCATGGGTGGGTCAAGAAGTTCACCTTCGATGGGAAAGTGATGGAGAAGGCCTGCTATGGCGAGAGGGAGAACCCATCCAGGTGAGCAGCCCTGCCCTGGGGGTAGGTTGGGCCCCATTTCAGCCCAGGTCTGTGAAGAAGGTACTGCTTAGCGGCTGTGCCTGTGGGTAAAAGAATTGCAGGGCTGGGGAAGTTGCCATTTAGGCCCTAGTGTGATCGGTCCCTCTCACACTGGGACGTTCAATGGATGGGTTTTGGGTCCTAAGATAATTAGTACTAAGCCAACCCTGCCAGTGACTGGCCATTTTCTCATTCTGGCCTGAAAATAATTGCTAATCAAGTACAATAATAACAGTACAGTAGATTCATTTATTAACCCTCTACTGGGTGCTGGGTATCAGAGTAGTGGCTTTGCAGACCATACCACTTTTTATTTTTAGTGGTTTTCATTGTTCTGTTTTGTTTTTTAGAGGTGGGGAGGGGAAGAGGGAGAGAAAGAATCTCTAGCAGAGATTCTGTGCTGAGTGTTGAGGGCAACGTGGGGCTCAGTCTCACAACCCTGAGAACATGACCTGAGCAGAGTCAAGAGTCAGTCGCTTAACTGACTGAGCCCCCCAGGCACCCGTAGTTTTAGTTTCAGTACACCAGTTTTTATTATATGTAGCCTATACTTATGGGGGGAAACTTTCAAGCAGTTCTGGATGGCATAAAGGAAAAATTCAAGTCCTCTTCCCTGAAGTAATGGATCTCTCCCTATCACAGCATCCCCAGTTCCCCAGAATGAACAACTAAGTATCCGTATCAGATTTAATTTTTATGATTGCTTGTGGTGGGTCTTTATGCCTATTTACAGATAAAAAAACTAAAATATACAGTGGTCAGTTCACTTGCTCAGCTTCCATTCCAACTAGACTAAACAGGAGCCATTTGGTGATCAGGGCACTCGGGCTGCCATGGGTGTTGGGCACCGGCCTCCAGGGCTCCCTGATTTGCCAATGTTGGCTTTGTGTAGGCGAGAGGAGCCACAGCTGGGGACTAAGTGGAGGGGCCTGGCCTCCCTCAGCTTACATTTCCCCTAAACTGTGGAAAAGCCTCTGGCCCTGTCTCTCTCATTCCACTCCCCACCAGGGTTTGACCACAGAGGGGGAGAAGACCAGCTATGTCCTGACCAACAGGCTGGAAGAAGGGGACCCCCGGAGGTGAGGTAGTCCCCATGCCCTGGTGGACCGTGCTGGGGGGTGGGGGGGACCAGGGGGTAAGGAGGAGCTGAGGCTCAGAATGACCCGAATTGCCCACCTCCAACACTGGCATCCTCAGATCTCACAGCTTCTTTTTAAACAGGGGGATGGGGGGTTGTTTTGGTTTTTTCCCCCTGGCTAGAAAGATACTGTCTGCCTTCTTGTGGTAAATACAGGCAAGCACAAAGAAGTCAGTGACTCCCATTACCCTGCCACCTAGAGATGACCATCATTAACATTTCAGCACTCAGCTCAGGAACTCATTCAGGTGTAGTTCCTCCTGGCTAAGGTTGTATTTCTTTGATGATTTGCATCCTGATATCTTTTTGTCCCTTAATATAACATGGGCATTTTATGACACCGTTCAGAACTCAGACATAGTATTAATGTATTTTCTAATATTTATTGAGCACTGTAGCTGATGCTTCCGGAGCCTAGCACTGTGATAGTGAGTAGTATGGTCCTTGACAGCAAGGGGGACTCAGGGACACTTACATAATTACAAAACCAATGGGGGCTCTGAGAGCAAACACCAGGAGCTCAGTATGGAGGGTGGTCCCAGACTTGGGAGAGGTGGCAGGAGGGTGGGGGAAGGCTTCTCCACCAAAGTCCCATTTGCTCTCTGAAGACAGCAGAACAGCCCCAGAGACTACCGTGCCACTCTAGAGAACAACCCGCCCTGTGCTGGCTGCTGGATCTTTGCTCTGAAAGATTGGACCTGGGGGATCCAAACACAGTTTTAATATGCAGAAAGGGTTCGGAGACCAAGGCAGTGTTTGTAAAGTCAGTTGTGGAAATGGGAATAAAAGGCTGAGCAGCAGCGTAATTCATTCACACAGTTCCCAACTTGGCTGGCTTACTGCCCCTGCCCGGGGTAGAACGCTCACCAGCAGAACAGGACCCTCTCACACAGACCCCTGACCTACTGTGGGATCTCCCGGGGGTGGGGGGGGTGAACCCTGGAGGCAAACAGGGCCTGGGCAGTGGCTGCCTCCTTGGTCCTCCCTCCCCCAGCCCCCAGCATCTTCTGCCAGTCTGTTAGCCTGAGGCTGCCTCCCCACATTTGTAGCCTGACCTTGTATGTGGAAGTAGCCTGCAATGGGCTCCTGGGGGCCGGGAAGGGAAGCATGATCGCAGCCCCAGACCCAGAGAAGATGTTCCAGGTGAGCCGGGCTGAACTGGCTGTGTTCTGCCGGGATGTCCACAGACTCCTGGTGGATCTGGAGCTGCTGCTGGGCATAGCCAAGGTAAGCGACACCCCTACCCCAGCTGCTTGCTCTAGGGACCTTCCCAGCCCCACCGGGGACCGGTTGTGTCTTGGGTCGGAGAGTTGGGAGTCTGGGAATCCAAAGAGGGTGAGTGTTTCTGCGTGCTTGAGTATTGAAAGGATTTCCCTCTATAAGGGGGAGGAGGGAGGCGGTACTAAGCAGGGGGAACCAGAAGGAGCAAAGGGCTGGAGGTAGGAAGGAGCTCTGAGAGGTCATTTGGGGCCGAGTTCTGGAGACCCACCTTGCTCCGGATGGGAATTAAGGGGCAGAACCCTGCTGCAGGGCCTTGGGGAAGACAACCAGCGCAGCTTCCAGGCCCTGTACACAGCCAACCAGATGGTGAACGTGTGTGACCCTGCCCAGCCACAGACTTTCCCGGTGGCCCAGGCCCTGGCCTCCAGGTTCTTTGGCCAACGTGGAGGAGAAAGCCAGCATACCATCCATGCCATGGGTCATTGCCACATTGATACAGGTAGGGCAGCAGCTGGCCGGGTTGGCTGGGCAAGGCAGGGGTGCCCTTGAAGCCCTGGCTATGCCCTAGAAACACTGTGTCGTGCCCAGTGAGCTCTTGGCTCACCATGGCCTTAGTTTTCCCCATTTGTAAAATGGGCTTCGCTAGGTGTGGCTTCGTTTATTCTCTTGACAAAACCTGAGGCCCCACGTGGCCCTTGCTAGATGTGGGGAGGTAGGTTCCTAGAGAATGATGGCTGTAAAGTAGGCAGACAGGGTTGGCGCCACGATGGAGGCACTTAACCCTGATGGGTCAGGAGGGCTCAGAGAGGCTTCCTAGAGGAGGTGACCTTTTAACCAAGTGAGACCAAGTAAGAGTTTGACAAGGGTGTCCCAGTCCTCAGGGAGGAGTGATGTAGAAGTAAGGGAGATAGGGACTCATGCACAGGGGCAGGTTTGGGGCGGGGGGTGGATGGGTAGAGGGGGTGAGGGATAGGGCGGGGGGGAGTCATGAGTTCAGCTTTGAACTTGATGAGTCTGCAGTGTCTGTAAGGCTTATGGGAAATCTGCATTTTTTTAAAAGATTATTTTATTGTTTGAGAGTATGTGCTTGCACGCGGGCCAGCGGGAGGAGGGGCAGAGGGAGAGGAAGAAGCAGACCGCTCTCTGAGCAGGGAGCGCCACACGGCTGGATCCTGGGACCCTGGGATCATGGCCCAAATCAAAGGGAGACGCTTAACTGACTGAGCCACACAGGCGCCCCAGGAAATCTGCATTTTTAACAAGCTCCCCGAGGTACTGAATCTGAAGCAGCTAATGTTTCGGAAGCATAGAACAAGGCTTTCTGTGCTGTGTCGTGGTTCGCGGTGGAGTGTGAGAGCTCTGGACTGGCGAGCAAGGAACCGGGCCTAGAGGGCAGGAGAGGCTGTAGTGCCTCACACAGTGGGGCTGGCCCAGGCAGATCCATGTCGGGATGCCGCGCCCCCTCTTCTGCGGCACCCACCGATGTGTTAACCTCTGCCACCTTCTATAGGGTCCTTTCAGGGGTTGGGGGCCACAGCCTCAGAGTGAGGCTGTTGCAGGGCACGGGGCCTCCAGTTCCTGACTTGTGAAACTGACAGCCTCCTTTCCCCACCCCCTACTCCCACCTCGAGACAGGGTCTTGAAGTGAAAGCTCAGGAGGGATGCCGGAGGGCCTTACAGGGAAAGGAGCCTAGTATGGAGGAGGACAGCCCTCCGGAGGCCCAGGGTGCTGGGGGGCAGGAGCGAGGCTGGAGATCTGTGGGGAGCCGGCCACCGTGCTGCTCTCCCTCCACCTCTGACCCCTTTCCGTCCAGCCTGGCTTTGGCCCTTCAAGGAGACTGTGCGAAAATGTGCCCGGAGCTGGGCGACAGCCGTGCAGCTCATGGAACAGAACCCGGACTTCATCTTTGCCTGCTCCCAGGTCAGAGGGACAGCCGTGTGGGGACCTGGATGAGGTCCAGGGCCTTCTCACACCTGAGGAAGAGGGCTTTTCCCCACCCTCAGCTGCCCGCTGGCCCCAGGTGCTTAGGCCGGGGGGCGGGGGGGGATCCCTGTCATTCCTGCCCCAATATGGGTCCCATTGCCCCACAGGCACAGCAGTTTCAGTGGGTAAAGGACCACTACCCTGGCCTGCATGCCCGGCTCCAGGAGTTCGCCTGCCGAGGGCAGTTCGTGCCTGTCGGGGGCACCTGGGTGGAAATGGTAAGTGCCATCTGCAACCCCTCAGCCTCAGGCCTCCCCTCTGGCTTTGTGGGTAGTTGGCTTTCTGTAGGACCTTCATACCCCTCCTGTGGGGTCCTGGACTCCCAAGGCCTGGGACCTCCAGGGGGTGGAGGGACTCAAGAAGGGTGGGAGGCTGCAGGCCTGTCCCCACCCTGCAAGCCTCCCCTTCCCCTGGTAGACAGCAGAGCGAAGCCAAGAGAGGAACACCTCTGGGCGCTGGGCATGAGCCCTCTCCATCAGAGCCCTGGCTACTCCTGTGCGGGGTGGGTGTGGCCCAAGCTCCCGCCCAGTCCCCAGGGACGCTGATGCTAGCTGCCTTTGTCCTCACTTGCTGCCAGGACGGGAACCTTCCCAGCGGAGAGGCCATGGTGAGGCAGTTCCTGCAGGGCCAGAACTTCTTCCTGCAGGAGTTTGGGAAAATGTGCTCGGAGGTAGGCTGGAAGCCGCTGTGCCTGTGGGTACATGGGGCTCGAGCTTGACCTTGAGCCAGGGAAGGCTGAGGGGCTGGGGCTGCTTCACCAGGAGCCCCTTTCCTCACAGTTCTGGCTCCCAGACACGTTTGGCTACTCAGCCCAGTTGCCCCAGATCATGCGCAGCTGCGGCATCAGGCACTTCCTGACCCAAAAACTGAGCTGGAACTTGGTGAACTCCTTCCCGGTGAGCAGAAGCAGGGGGCCAGGGTCCCCACCTGGCCCGTTTCAGCTCCCACCTGGCTTACTCAGGGGTGATGAACCAACCACCCAACTCCACCCAGAGAGTCTCTTCCCCCCGACCCCAAGCCCAGGGGTCACAACAGGCCTTAGGCCTGACTCTGGCCCCTCTCCTGTCTCCCTGCCTGCAGCACCATACTTTTTTCTGGGAGGGGCTGGATGGCTCCCGTGTGCTGGCTCACTTCCCACCTGGAGACTCATATGGGATGCAGGGCAGTGTGGAGGAGGTGAGGGGGCACCCAGTGGCTGAGATGCAGGGGAGTGGGCTGGAGAGGGCTGGGTGTCCGGTCCTAGGCTTACCCGGGTTGCCCTGCTCTGCCTATCCAGGTTCTGAAGACCGTGGTCAACAACAGGGACAAGGGGCGGACCAACCACAGTGCCTTCCTCTTTGGCTTTGGGGATGGGGGCGGGGGCCCCACCCAGACCATGCTGGACCGCCTGAAGCGGCTGCACAACACAGACGGGCTGCCCAGGTGCACCCTGGCCCTCCAGCAGCCCTCGGGAGCTCCCTTTGCCCTTGCCTGCAGCCCTGCTTTCTGCTCAGACATTCCATCTAGCTCCTCCTCTGGACCTTGTCCCATTCCAGTCCCTGACCTCGGCTCTTCCCAGCTTCCACCCTGGGGGTGGGGCAAAAGCTGCGGGTGGGAAGAGGCTTAAATCTGCTAGAGACAGAACCCTCCCCGTGTGTTTGGAACTGGCTTTGCCTGGACAGGGAGCATTCTGGAGATGGGCGGTGGGGATGCTCCTTTCTGTTGGGACTGGATCTCTCATCTGCTCTGGCAGAGGGAAGGGTGAGCCACACAGTACCCCCAAGGCTGGGCGACCCAGGCTGTGTCTCCCTCAGGGTGCAGCTGTCTTCTCCGGGGCGACTCTTCTCCGCACTGGAGAACCACTCAGGGCAGCTGTGCACGTGGGTCGGGGAGCTCTTCCTGGAGCTACACAATGGCACCTACACCACGCAGGCTCAGGTCAGGTGCTGGTCCCTGAGCCCAGCAGGGAGCATGTGCCCTGGGTCTGCAGGGGCAGAGTCTAGTCCAGACCTGTGGGAATGAGGCTCGTGTTCCAGGGAGGCACTGAGGGGAGAGAAGTACCAGAGCCGGGTGGGCCAGGGACCTGGAGGTGGCAGGGCTGAGTATTCCTGAAGACGGCAGGCCTCAGGCTGGGGAGGGAAGGGACAGGTCAGGCACTAGAGGCTTTAGCTGGGAGGCCCTGGGGAGCCTCGGGTTCTGAGCACGGAGGGCTTTGGGAGGTGGCCTGGGACAGATCCCCCCCACCCCCAACAACTGTGCTCAGCTCAAGAAGGGGAACCGGGAGTGTGAGCGGATCCTGCACGACGTGGAGCTGCTCAGCAGCCTGGCCATGGCCCGCAGCACCCAGTTCCTGTACCCGGCAGCCCAGCTGCAGGACCTCTGGAGGTCAGGCCTGCTTCTGCCCAGCCCTGCCACCGCCCCAGCCTCCCCCCGCCAGCTCTGTGGCTGCCCCTCTAGCCTTCTCCATCCCTGCTCCGGGCTCCTGCAGGCTGCTGCTCCTGAACCAGTTCCATGACGTGCTGACCGGAAGCTGTATCCAGCTGGTGGCGGAAGAGGCCATGTGCCACTATGAAGGTGAGCTGGATGGCCTGCCTGCCACTGTCCCCGGGCGGGGTGGAGCCCGGAGAGTGGCCTGTGGGCTACTCAGGGGTCCTCCCAAACCCACCGCCCACCCATGACCAGCCCGTCTCTTCTCAGACATCCGTTCCCATGGCAACACGCTGCTGAGTGCTGCGGTGGCTGCTCTGTGTGCCGGGGAGCCAGGCCCCGAGGGCCTCCTCATCGTCAACACGCTGCCGTGGAAACGCACTGAAGTATTGGCCCTGCCCAGGCCTGGTGGGGCCCACAGCCTCGGTAGGAGCTGGGGGGAGAGGCTGCTACTGCAATGGGAGGGACATTGCCCCAGGGGAGGGGGCGCTGCCCTGGGTTGCCCCCAGCTGGAGGGCAGTAGGAGAAGCAGCCACCCAACCCTCGGGTGAGGCTCCCAGAAGGTCAGGGAGGCCGCACTGATGCCCGGGCCTCATCTCCAGCCCTGGTGACTGTGCCCAGCATGGGCTATGCTCCTGCCTCCACCCCCACCTCAGTGCAGCCCCTGCAGACCCAGCAGCCTGTGTTTGTGGTGCAAGAGGTAAGTGTTGGCACAAGCGGGTGTGCGGGGCCCCTCCTGGGCCATCCCTAACAATGTGGGGATTGTAATTACGCTCTCCAGCTGGAGCAAGTGGTGGGCGGCTGGGCTGGGGGTGCCATTGGTGGTGGGAAGTCCCTGCAGACTCAGCTTCAAGGATGCTTCCCACCAAGACCGACGGTTCTGTGACTCTGGACAATGGCATCATCCGGGTGAGGCTGGACCCAACTGGCTGCCTGACATCCCTGGTGCTCGTGGCCTCCGGCAGGTGCCAACTCCTCATTGCCCTCTTCCATTGCTTGGCAGGTGGCTCCCAGAGCCCGTTCCCTCTGTCCCCTGGCCCCAGCTCTGCCCATGGCAGCCCATCAGGGGCTCTGGACCCACACAGGGCAGGGCAGGCTGGGCTAGGAAGAGTCCCCTTGTCCCATGGGCCTGTTCTCCCAGCCCCCACCCCACCTCAGGCAGCTGGAGAGACCAAGGTCATAAAGTTCTAATCCTTCTAGGGAGGCCATTGCTGAGGGCACGGTGGGGAACCAGTTTGTGTTGTTTGATGATGTCCCTCTGTACTGGGATGCATGGGACGTCATGGACTACCATTTGGAGACACGGTAAAGTGTGGACAGGCCCGGGGTGGTGGTGGGCCCTCTCCATCAGCTTGCCCTGGCTCAGCTTAGCTACCCCACCCCGCAGGAAGCCAGTGCTGGGCCAGGCAGGAACCTTGGCAGTGGGCACTGAGGGCGGCATGCGGGGCAGCGCCTGGTTCCTGCTGCAGATCAGCCCCAATAGTCGGCTTAGCCAGGAGGTGGTGCTGGACGTTGGCTGTCCCTATGTCCGCTTCCACACCGAGGTAGCAGGCAGCGGGGTGGTGGGCATTCTCCCTGGGCGGCTGGGAAGGAGGGAGTCGCCCAGGCCTCTGTGTGTGTGTGTGCGTCCTTCCATCATAGGTGCACTGGCATGAGGCCCACAAGTTCCTGAAGGTGGAGTTCCCCACCCGCGTGCGGAGCCTCCAAGCCACCTATGAGGTCCAGTTCGGACATCTGCAGCGGCCCACGCACCACAACACCTCTTGGGACTGGGCTCGATTTGAGGTCTGACATGGGGTGGGGTGGGGTTTGCAGCCTGCCGGGCTGGGAAGAGACCTGTGTGGTGTGGGGTCAGGAGTAGGACGGTGATCACCGTGATCACCATGCTGGACGTTTGGGCTGGACCTTGTGCTAAATGCTGTGTTTACTTTGACCCACATGCCTGTTGGGTGGGGTGAATTCTGTTGTCCCCATTTTACAGATGAGGAGCTGAGGCCTAGACAGGTTGGATGGTGTACCAAGCACCTCCAGTGGTGAGAGCTGGAGTTCCATCCTGTGGTCCCAGAGAGGGACCTCCCAGTAGTGGTGGGAGCTTCGGGCTGGGGAGGGGGCGGGGCCACCAAGCGGGTCTGGCATCCGCCCTCCAGGTGTGGGCCCACCGCTGGATGGACCTGTCAGAGCACGGCTTTGGGCTGGCTCTGCTCAACGACTGCAAGTATGGCGCCTCGGTCCGCGGCAACGTCCTCAGCCTCTCTCTGTGAGTGGAGGGCCCGCCAGGCCGCGAGGGCTGGCATGGGGGCGCACGTCCTACCGGGCCGGAACCCCCACAGTTCCAGCCCGGCCCATTCCCGCCCTTCCCACCCCAGCTTGCGGGCACCAAAGGCCCCCGACGCCACTGCTGACATGGGTCGCCACGAGTTCACCTACGCGCTGATGCCGCACAAGGGTGAGTGCCGCGGCCCGGCATGCCTCTCTGCCCTGCTCTGAGCCTCGGTTTCTCCCAAACACCAGCGCGCCCATGCTCCCACCCCCATTACCAGGCTCCTTCCAGGAAGCTGGCGTTATCCGAGCTGCCTACAACCTCAACTTCCCCCTGTTGGCACTGCCTGCCCCAGGCCCGGCGCCCGCGGCGTCCTGGAGCGCCTTCTCTGTGTCCTCGCCCGCAGTCGTGTTGGAGACAGTCAAGCAGGCAAGAGATGGGGGCGGGGCGGCAGGGGGCGGGGCGGCAGGGGGCGGGGCCTCAGCTGAGCCTGCCCCTACCCTGCCCACCACCTGCCTCCCTCCGCAGGCAGAGGCCAGCCTCCAGGGCCGTACGCTGGTGCTCAGGCTGTACGAGGCCCACGGAAGCCACGTCGACTGCTGGCTGTACACGTCGCTGCCGATTCAGGAGGCCGTCCTGTGAGTGGGGGGCACAGAGGGAGGCGGGAGTCCTGCCCTCGCAGGGCTCTCGTAACCCCTCCTGTTCTCCAGCTGCAACTTCCTGGAGCAGCGCGACCCTGACGGCCACCTGCCCCTTAAGGACTCCCGCCTGAAGCTTACCTTTTCTCCCTTCCAAGTTCGGTCCCTGTTGCTGGTGCTGCAGCCCCCTCCCAACTGAGCCCCAACTGGTGGGGCTTTCTGTGTGGAAGGCTTCCCTCCTCACTTCTGCCTCCCCAGCCTGAAGCAAGAGCCCCTCATGTATTGAACAATAAATCCTCGACTCAGGAACCTGCTAGCAGTAGTCCCTGCTCACTCCCCTCGGGGCCTAGCCTCAAGGAGGAAGACTTTTCCCCAGGCATTTGTGCAGGGTCTGGGTTGCTGCGCCCCCTGGGATTTGGGATATCAGGGACCACAACCTGGCTAAGAGACGGGCTAAGAAGCTCCTCCCATGGGGAGGAGGCCAGGAGGGTGGATTCCAGCTGGCTGCCCTCTAGAAGAGGAGCAAGAGGAAGCATGGGCGAATGGCAGTGCTGGGAATTCTGGTCGCGAGGAACTGGGGGGGCCCCCTGCTGCCTGGGGCCCGGGTCTCTACACCACCTCCAAGCGGCTGTACCTGCAGAGGCAGGCAGTCCTCTAAGAGCCAGGGCCTGGAAGACGGGTGGAGGGGCTCAGTCGGCCTTGCCTGGGTGGCTCTCCTGTTTCCAAGGTCAGGCAACAGCTTGTCCCAAGTTGGGCTTCCCAGACCTTCTACAGCCAGCCCAAGAAGTGCCAAGAAATTCAAGTGTATTCGTTTATTAAAAATGATAGCATTTTTCATGTGGGTTTAAAAAATGGGGAATGGGGTACAATTAAAAACATCATAGTTGTGTAGGGAATAGCCACAGAACTGGGACACCTGGCCCCCAGCAGCTCCAGCCTGCTTCAGCTGAGCCACCCAGGCTCCGCAGGGCTTGGCAGAGCAAGGAGGCCTTCCTGCTAAGAGGCTGCCGTCCCCTCATTATCCAAGGATGGGGTGTCAGCTTTGATCCTTCGGGGTCTGCGGTGGCCTGGGACGAGGACAGGTGAGGCTCAGGACTGCCCTGATGGCCTCCCCTCCGCCTCTGTCCGCAGTCTTCCCACCAGCACTACCACTTCTTACAGAGCCTTCTGGCAAGGCCCACCTGAGGTTGCTGGTCTCCTTCTCCTTTTTGCCTTCCCAGGGACTGGCGGGACCTCTGGGTCCTGCTGGAGGCTGGTCCCCTCTGGCTGCTGGGCTGTACTTTGACCAGGAGGGCCTCTGGGTGTCCCACGTGTCCTGGAAGGGGCTGTGCTTGGAACGAGAGGGTCCTGAGTAGAGGAGATAGTCCCCAGGGGGCTCTGTGAGCAGTTCAGAGGTTGGTGAGGACCCATCATTTGCCCCCCATTGTCAAGGGAGGGCTCCTGGGGGGTGCGGCTGGGGCAGGAGAGAATGAAGGGAGGAGACATACCTCCAGTCTGTGCTCAGGCCCCTGCTGTGCTCCTTTGGATTTCTTCTTACGGGACTTGCCTCCTACAGGACACTGACACTAGGCGGGGGGAGGATCCTGTGCCCTCAGCCCCCTTTCTGCAGACTCCCGCTCTGGGATGACTCCCGGGGGTGGAGTGGGGACTGGGATGGAGAAGGGCGATGTAGCTTTTGCAAGCACCTTAGTCCTTCCTGCTCTCCTAGCTTATTACATTGAGAGTGGCTTACCTTTCGGGGCCAGGGGTCCAGGATCCCCCTAAAATGGAATGAGAACTCAGGAATCAACCTGGCTAGAGCAGGGGTAGTTTTCCTTGGAAAAGCAGAGTTCACAACTATCCTTCCAAATCAGTGGGGCTTCTCCCCTAAGAGGCCTCTTGGATAGCCCCATCCTCCCCAGGTGGGACCCCACATCAAGGCCACCCTGCCTTGGGCTGCTCCACTGGCTGGGACCCTGGGGCTAAGGAGAGGAGGAGTAAAGCATGGTATGGAAATGGTATAGGAAATCCTATACCATTGGGAACAGTGTGACCCCTGGGGGTGTCTACAGGCCCTAGACATCTGCTCCTAGGAGACCCCAGCTCCTGCCCTACTGGGACCCCAGGCCTATCCACCCCACTAGCTTCCTCAGGATTTCCATTTGCCTGTGTGAGGTTAGGGCCCAAACCTGGAACCAGATGGTCCGTCCACGCCGGTCCCGCAGGGAGCTCATGCCAGGCACGCCATAGCACTGCAGCCATGCTCGGAAGGCAGCAAAGTCCTCCTCCCCGTGCTCCGGCCCGTATCCTTTGCCCCCTGTGGGACAGAGGAACCGGGCCGGAGTCGGAAGGCAGACTCGGGCTGTGAGGAGGGGGAGCCTGGTCGACCTGGCTCGGACCTCAGCCACACAGCTGAGGTACTGCGTCAGGGGACCGAGGCTCTCCCTCCTGCAGCTGTGTGCCCTCAGGCTGGGGGCTCCCTGGCTCTGGGCCACGGCTTTTCCATCCTGGGGTGGGGTGATTAACCCTTGTCCTGCCCACCTCCTGGGCTGCACAGAGGACATAGATGCCTAACAAGTGAGGAGGCTTGATCCAGGTAACAACAACTAAGTCTATAGACATCCACACCCCAAGGAGGGCAGGAACAGCCCTGGGGTTCCACAGTATTCTGAAGCAGAGGTAGAGCCATCTTTGGCTCCCAGGGCTCACCCAGCCGGACCACTTCCTTGGGCACGGAGTGACACAGTTCCAGCAGGTCTGGGTTCTGCAGCTTAGCCCTGATCTTCTGGCTCAGGGTCAGCTCCGGGCTCTGGAGAAGGGGCAGAGGCAGGAACTGGCTGGCAGCGTGAGGCAGGGCCACTCAGAAGGCAGATGAGTCCCGGGGTGCAGAACCCCAAGAGCTTAGCTGGGCTCAAGAGACAATCCATCTGCCCCCACCCCGGACACTGCAGAGAAAGGGAAATGGGCCCAAAGCTAGAGACACCTAACCCAGCCTTAGTTGTCGATGGCCGCATTGCTCCCTGCACCCTCACCGGCCTGCGCTGCTGCAGCTCCTCTAGAACCTTACGGGCCTTCTCAAAAGGGGGTATCCTCAGCCTGCATTGGGGTGGAGAGAGGGAGCCATGCTAAGCAGTGGAGAATGCGGGCACACCCAGCCCTTCCTAGTCCTCCCAGTCCACCTGCTGACCGGTACAGGATCTCTGCCCGCAGATAGTTGCCAATGCCATTGAAGAACCTCTGGTCCAAGAGGGCCTCGCAGATGGGCTGGTCAAAGACCTTGTCCGCTAGGTTTCGTAACACGTTCTCCCTGGAGGAACACAGCCAGCCGGGCACATGAAGACCCCCTTCTCTGCCCCCATTCCTGAGGGCTTGACACATGATAGGGGAGAGGGGCCAGCAGTACCTGTACCTGGATGCAAGGGTAAGGAATGTGGGAGTCTCTGTTCCCCTTTCCCAGCCTTGGTGCTATATTGGCCATGAAAACCTCCATTTTCCCTTTTTTTCAATATTTTGCTCATTCGTTTCAGAGAGGCAGAGGGAGAAGCTGACTCCCTGCTGAGCTGGGAGCCAGGTGTGGGGCTCCACCCCAGGACCCCAGGATCATGACCTGAGCGACCTGAGCCAAAGGCAGATGCTTAACCATCTGAGCCCCTCAGGGGCTCCTCCATTTTCCTGTTAATTGGGAACACCAATATGAGATTTGAATTCATTATGAATGGTGAAAGATACCAATCAAAAGCAATGTGTTCGGGGCCCTGGGTGTCTTGTCTTTGGCTCAGGTCATGATCCTGGGGTCCTGGGATTGAGCCCTGAGTGGTCGGGCTCCCTGCTCAGCAGGGAGCGTGCTTCTCCCTCTCCCTTTGCCCCTCCCACTGCTTGTGCTCACTGTCTCTCAAATAAATCTTTTTTAAAAAGGCAATGTATTCAAGGAAGCACACGAGTCCGTAGATATTGTGGTCTATCACCAAAGACCCTCAGATTCAAGACTTCAAGACCTTTTGGAGAACAAGGTGATCCCAAGAGCTCACGTGGTGTCCCAAGAGCCTGAGCTCCCTGTCTGGAACTTCTGATGGACTAGAATGTGGGTCTGACACTGGTGGGGTCAACTTTTCTGAAGACCCTGAAGATCTTCAAGGAAGCCGGAGCTGACTGTGCAGGAGATGTGTGCTGACAAGTTGTGGTTAGAGAGTGTCCCGGCAGCCTTCACCTCCAGGGGTCCCAGGTCTCTCCTCATCCCCATGAAGAGGAAATGCACCTTGTTTCTTTGTGGGAAAGGATCCTGGAGAGACTTACTCAGTAACAGGCACAAGGAGCATATGAAGTAGGGGCCGTAAGACACAGTTTGGGGCCAAGTGGGGAACACTAGCCTAAGTGGTCAGAGCACTAGGCGGCAGACCCCTGCATGCTCCTCAGTAGTGGGACCAAAAAAAACCGCCAAAATTCACTTGAGAGAAACTTCAGAGCCAGCTGACATGTAATGACTTCCCAGGAAGGTTAAGGTGGGAGGAATCCAGGACCCTGGGGTGAACTCAGGGTTGTGCCTGGGAAGGCCAGGAATCAAGTGGCTTCTGTTGTGCTCAAGACACCCTGACCAACCCTGACGGGCCACTGAGTCTAAGGCCCAATTGCCAGCCCCAAGGGAGGACTCGCCAAGTCCACTGCAGGCCTTGAGTCCGTGATTCTGTCCCTACAGCGCTTTCCCTCTAGGACTTTGCAAAGGCTGGGTCCTTTTTATCAGGCGGGCCTTGGCTCAAATCACCTGGAGTGGTCTTTTCCTAATCCCCCACCCCCAGCCCCCTGGCCAAGAGTCCTCTACTTCTTGGATTTTTCTTCTATTTGAAGTCACCCACTTTGTTTCCTTGTTCCCCCTGCCCTACCTGAACTTCAGCCTGTGGGAGAGGGACCACATCCATCTTGCTCACTGCAGTACCCACCCAACACCTGGAAGAGGGCTTCGCACAAAAAAGAAACCCACACACGTTTCATGTTTCAGGGAAGGGAAGTGGCTGGCACCATGCAATCCTCCGCGACACACATCATATCCCAGGTGGGGCGGTGACCCCTCCGGCAGATGGTCACAGACCAGTGGGCAGGCAGAAGTGGGAGACCGCAAACTCATTTCAGAAACTGTGGCATGAGGCAGCCCACCACCTCGAAGCAATTTCTTCCTGCTCAGGGAAGGGAACCTGAGCAGGAACCGTTCTTGCCAGGTTGTTAAAGCCCTGTCACCTTTCTTAGCCTCAGAGAAGCACAGTGGAATGCTGATCCCCAGCTCTGACACGAGCTAGCCATGTGTCCTCGGGACAGGCCTGCCCATCCTCCTCTTGCCCCCCCACATTAGTTGTTTTGGGGCTCCACATCCATTAGCTCCCCAGGAAATGAGACTTTTTGTTAACACATGAAGGGACTGAGGAACCAGAGGGGACTAGACTTGTTCCTCACTGGCCAGCGAGGCACTAACAGAGCCAGGATGGGAGCCTAAGACTGTGCTCATCACGCCTGGTACCGGGCCTACCTGAACTGCTCATACTCCAGCAAGACACAAGGCCCGCGGCCGGGCTGCCACTCGCCCCCGAGGTCCCAATGGCCAAAGCGGCGGATGTCCACGAAGCAGAGGGCGAGTGGGGGGCCAGGGGGAGCTGTGTAAAAGCGCAGGTGGGCATGGGCCGGCAGTGCGTCCCGGGGCGCCAGCTGGAAGGAGCCAGACATGCCAAAGCGGAAGACCAAGGCCAGTGGCTCCTGTGGGGGCTGGGCCCCAGGCAGGGGGCTCAGAGTCAGGCGCAGCTCCTTGCCACGGGCCGAGGAGGAGATGCAGTACGCGCTGCTCTCAAACGGCACCTCGGGGTTGCGGCTGACAGGTGACTTCTCCACACACCCGGCAAACACCAGTCCCTTGCACGCCTCGTTCACATAGAGACTGGCCAGATGCAGCTCGGGGCCCTCGGGCATTCTGGGCAAGGGGTGGCTGGGCCTGTAGGGGGGGAAGGCAGGATGACAGCAGGTGGGGCCAAGCATCACCTTGTGACATAGAATTATTACCCCATTTTATAAAGGAGAACCCTGAGGGTCGGAGGGGGCCACTACTAGCTGCAATGGGTGGACAAATCAGCCAGCCTGGCCACAGGCCCTGGTCCCCAGCTGACAGTGCTCAGAAAACCCAGGGCGCTATGGGGCTCATAGCCCCATAGCTTTGGGGAAGCAAGACTCTGCCTTATTTAACACTCTCCACGGGGCTTTCAGGAGCCCCCACTGCTTTCAGAATGAAGCCCAGATCCCTCCTGGGCCCACAGGGTCCTCTCATTTCCTCACTCACTGGCTCCAGGCACAGTCTCCCCATTGCCACGTCTTTGTCCCTGCTGTCCCTTCAGTCTGGGACATTGGAGAGAGGCCTTCCCTGACCACCCTCTCTGAGGTAGCAGCCCCCCACCACCACTGAGTTTTCTTCATGGCATCCCCAGAATCTGAAATCATCTTGTTTGTTGTCTGCCTCTACCTCCACTCCCACCTCAGAGGGCACGACTCCACTTCTTAGGACCCCGCCGACACCTGGTCCGGAACAACTGATGGAGCGACCCTAACCCCACCTGGGGAATGAGAACTCGGAACCATGCTACTCTGCCAGAGACTCTGCCTGCAGCAAGGACCAGCCTGTCACCACCCATTGCTCAGGACCAGACCTGGGACAAGGGGGAGGGAAGGCAGGTGTCTCCAGGCGCATATGCGCTGGAACCAGGTGCCCACGACTCTTGAGGGAGGAGGACAGGGGTGACAGGAAGGGCTCCTGAGCTCCAGGCCAAGGTCCAAGGGGGTAGAGGAAATGCCCGCATCAGCACCAAGCGCCAGCCCATGGGAATCAAACACCCCCGACACCTGGCTGGGGAGGAGTTTCCACTCTCCTCCAGGACCTGCCAAGATCAAGGCCAGGTTTTGTGTGGGGCAGAGGGGGGATTTAGCCAGGGAGGGCAGACTCCCTTACCCCCAACCCCTCTTCTGCGCCGTCTGGGGCCTGGCACCAAAAGAGTTCGTTTTCCGGTAAAAGGTGAAAGTCCAGATTCTTAACTTCCACAGGGCGGGCACCCCATTGCTCGCTTCCCTTTCACCACCGGCCCTGCTGCCCGTCCTCGGCTAATCCCAGGTCCCTTCCTCCCCAAGATCCCCTCCTCAGCTCTGCCGCTTCCTTCCCCCCGCCCAATAACCTGCTCCCCACGCAGCTCCCCGCCAGCCTGCAGCCACTGAGGGGTTAACGTGGGGGGGGCCAGCCGCGCCTAAGAGCATGCTGGGAGCTGAGGTCGCTGCTCTGGCGCCTGCTGGGAAGTGTAGTTTCTCGAGCAGGCGGCGGTGCTTGGCTAGGATGGGCTGGGGGCCCCAGGTGTGGAAAAGGCTTTGGGGGCAGTCACCTGTCCGGGAGGTGATGGAGGAACCCTGGCTTCCTGCTGCTCGGAGCCGCCGGGATTGGGGTCAGGTCTGAGGTCCTGGGTTGCAGCTGTCTCCGTGGCGCAGGGTGGGGGGTAGTGACGGGGGGGGGGCGCAGGTGCGTGAAAAACGCAGGCCCTGGGGACCCGGTGGTGGCCGCTAAACATCCAGGCACAGTCAGACGTAACACATACACAGAAGCACCATCACCACCTGCAGGTTGGCAAGTGTAGCCAAGCAACAAAAAGTGGGCGGAGAAGCAGAACAGACTTCAGATGGTAAGTGTGGTCTCAAGGGGCCTCTGTAATGCGCTTGCATTCTGTCCTAAGTGCGGGTGGCACAGGTGCCTGCCTGACCCATAGCCCGGATCTGCCCCTTCATACTACTTCTGCTTCCTCATTTCTTGAGGCCGAAGTATTCTGAAGTAAACTAGGCAAACTACAACAAACTACCACATTTCATCCCTAATACTTCAACATTCATCTCTAAAAGGCGGTATCCTACAAAGCCACATT
Source organism: Mustela erminea (assembly GCF_009829155.1). NCBI lineage: Eukaryota > Metazoa > Chordata > Mammalia > Carnivora > Mustelidae > Mustela > Mustela erminea. Next base: position 30,677,209 of record NC_045618.1, read on the forward strand.
TATCATACCTAATAAAATGCCATCTAATACCTAGTCCACGTTCGAATTTCCTTAATTGTCCCCAAAATGTCTTTTATGGCTGGTCTGTTCAGAGTTCTGCCAAGGGTTACAGGTTTCTTCAATCATTTTTTTGATTCAGATGGAACCACCCCGTCCATCTTCCCACTCACCCCACCCCTCCTTTTTGGTCTTCATGAAACTGACCTTTCTGGAGTCCAACCCAGTTGTTTTCTGAGAGGCCCCTTCACACTCTGGATTTGTCCGAATGTTTACTCAGATGCACTGCACTCCAAGCTGCTTCTCTGTAGGAGACACCCAACATCTGGCTGTCCCACGTCAGTGAGGCTGAAACCAATCACGGGTGAGGTTGTGACAGCCCGTCTCTGCTTTATAAAGATGTTTCACACCTCGTGACTACTAAGTAACCGATGGGGTGATTTCTCTGCTGGTTGGTATCTTGTTGTTTTGTTTAAATTAAGGTAAAACTCACTGTGTGGAATGCGTTTTGACAAATATATACACTCACATAACTATGGCCACAATCAAAAGAATACATTCCCCTCACCCCCCGCCAACCTGGCAGTTTCCACTTCCACCCCACCTGCTGGCAACCCCTGACCCGCTTTCAGTCCCTATGTTTTGGCCTTCTCCATGCTACCACATGAACGGAATCGTCAGTACGTAGCCTTCCGAGTCTGGCTTCTCAGCATGATGCATTGAGACCATCCATGTTATGCTCATCAGCTGTTTTCTTTCAACTGCGGAGTAGTAGTCCGTGTTTATCCAGTGTTTATCGAGTTTCCAGCTGAGGGGCGCTGGACTGTGTGAAAGCATTCCTTAGCACCCCGCAAATACCGTTTCACATCACATAAACTTTTCACCTAATGGCTCTACCATCTCCAAGGATCCCTGCCTCAATCAAGTATTTAAGCAGGATTTATAAAGTGGTGGTTTTTCTCTCACTCCTTGTACCTTAGTGGGAATTCTTCTGTAAAGAAGAGCTTTGCCTCTTTGACTAAGGCCATTTGATTGTCCTGAAATGTTAAAAAGACAGGATAAATTCTGTATTCCTTCCCTTTAATGATCAATTTTCAGACTAAGAATCTGGTGCACTAACATCTAATGGTGACAGATTAGGACTCATTTGGGGTTTTTTGGAGGTGGTGAGGGACTTTGTCTTTTATAGACTCTTTCCTATTATTGATTCATGGATTTATTTTTTTTTTACATTCAACACAAGTAAATCCATTGCCGTCTTTATCTTCTCCCCCATTTAATGGAGTACTTATCAGGCACCAAAACTATACACACACAGGAACATAATTCCCATCCTTAAGAAATTCAGAAGGGTAAATGAGGCAAATGAGTAAATACAAAATGACAATCCCTTATTACCACAGGAGTGAGAGATGCACCTGTGGGATTCTGTGACAGCACAGAAGAGGGAATGCAACCTGGGAAATCAAGCAAATGTGAAACATTTGAGGAAACTTAGAATTTCCTATGACTTCCGCCTGCTGCTTTTTGTTTAATCCATTTCTCTTTGGTCTTCCTCCTGCCCTCCTGTGGGTGACCTGAATTTTCAGAACTCCAGTTTGACTTATCAGTATGGGTTTCAAGTGCAATACATTGCACGGCCTTTGAAGTAGCTGTTCTAGATATTACGCACACGTACTTGCCACAGTTCACTGGTGTTAACATTCTAAATGTAGGAATCTCACCTCCTTTCCCCCTTTCCTGTTTATAATAACCTTGCGTGTTTCCTCTACATACCACATCCAACAATGTTTTATGTTTTGCTCCAGCTGCTGAACATAACTTGAAATGCTCAAGGAAAGTCTAACTGTATCCACAGCTTCACACCTTCCATCATTCCTCCTCCCTGATGTTCCAAGATTCCTTTTCATTTCCTTCCTGATCAGAGGTCCTCCTTTCGCCTTTTTATTTTTAGGTTAGGTCTGCTGGTGACAAATCATATTAGTTATCCTTTGTCTGAGAATATCTTGATTTTCCCCTTTTACTCTTGAGGTAGTTTTTGTGGAATACAGAATTTTCAGTTGACACTTTTCTTTCAGACCTGAAAAATGTGCTTCTCCCTTTTGGCCTCTATGGTTTCTGACAAGAAATCCACTCTTGTGTTTCCCCCCATAAGGTAACATGTCATTCCTCTCTTGCTTGCTTTCAAGATTGTTTCCTTTAGTTTTCAGAAGTTTGTTTTAATGTTGTACCTCGGCATGGATTTCTTTGGGTTTAACTCATATGGGATTCATTCAGCTTCTTGATTCTGTAGGCTTGGGTCTTCTGCCATATGGGGGAAATTTGCAGCCATGATTTCTGTGCATGCTTTTTCTGTTCTGCCCTCTTTCTCCTCACCTTCTGGGACTCTGATGACATGAATATTAGATCTGATGTTACAGCCTGCAGGCTCCGAGGCTCTGTTTGATTTTCTGTGTGTTTATTTCCCAAACTAATTTCTGTTGTCCAGATTGGGTAATTTCTATGATTATCTTCAAATTTATGGATTCTTTCTTCTGTTGTTCAGTCCAGCTTATTTTTACTTCGATTGCAGATTTTTCTAAAACTTCTCATTCTTTGTATCTCCTATTTCCTTGTTAAGACCTGAGGCATTTTTATTACGGCTACTTTAAAATCCCTGTCATACAAGTCAGGAGTTATCTTAGTGTTGGCATCTGTTGTTTTCTCATTAAAGTTGAGATCTTAGCTCTCGGTTTGTTTGTTTGTTTTTTTGAATCCTGGACATTTGGGGTATTGAGACTCTGCATCTTATTTAAATCTTCTTGGAGCACTTGGGGGGTTCAATTGGTTGAACATCCGAGTCTTCATTTCAACCCAGGTCATGATCTCAGGGTCATGAGATCGAGCTCTTATCTGCTTGATTCCCTCTCTCCCCCTCCCTTACTTGCATGCAAAAAATTATATATTTTATATTTTGTAGATGTATATACATATATATAATATATATGCATGTATGCCAGGGGGGTGGAAGAGGGGCTGCAGTTTCTCTGCGGTGTGACTGGAGGACAGCAGCTGCCATCTCTAAGTCTCCCGTCTCATCAGATGGCGGCCCCTTTCCTGATCCCCTGGCTCAAGAGAGCATGCTGCGGTTGGGGCTTTCGGTATGCTGGGGTTTCTTGGGTTGCCAGTCTCTGGCACCCAGCCCAGGACACATGGAGCAAAAAGAAAACCTAAGGATGGCTCTGCTCTGCTGTTCTCCAATTCCCGAGGATCTCAGAGAATCTGCCTTCTCTTCACCTTGTAGAGTCTTCTGTCCAAGGTTTTCAGCTGTACTTAGTGGGAGGAACAGGGGAAAGCGCATCTGCCCCATTTTTCCAGAAGCAGAGGTCAGGACTGGAGTCAGTCCTTAACTTTTTGATGCTTACAACTGTCACATCTTTGGCCAATGGAACGAGCTGGCTCCTCCTGAGGGCTCTCGTTGTTTGGTAGCTTCCCTGCACCCCAAGATGTTCTCAGGTCACTTGTCTTAGCTCAGGGTACTGTCACAAAACCCCATAGACTGGGTGGCTTAAACAGCAGACATTTATTTCTCATAGTTCCAGAGGCTGGGAAGTCCAAGGTCAAGGAGCTGGCAGATTTGGTTCTTAGTGAGGGCCTTCTCCTGCTTTGCTGTTCTCATGTGGCCTTTTCTTGGTACTCAATTGTGGAGAGAGCCTTTCTCTTCTTCTAAGGGCACTAATCCCTTCATGAAGGTCCCACTCTCATAACTTCATCTAAAACTAATTACTGTCCGGGGTACCTGGGTGGCTCAGTGGGTTAAAACTAAGTACTGTCCAAAACCCCATCTCCTAAAACCATCTCACTGAAGGGTTAGAGCTTCAACAAGGAATAGGGGGTGGACACACACATGCAGCCCCTAACCCCACTCCTCTTGCCGAGGAGTGGTTCAGGCACGGGCCCTCCTCTCTTCCAAACGAAGATGGCAGGAAGAGCGAGGCTCTCTCCTTTCTCTACTCGGGGCATCTTGCCCTGGGGCCGTGAGCTTGCTCTCAGCCTGCAGACATGGCCAGCACAGGAGGCAGAGCCACAAACACTGCAGGACTGGGAGCTAGAACCCTGACTTCCTGATCTACAGACAAGGTGTTTCATTTCAGTCCTCATTCTGCCTCACCCCTGACCTGCCTCAACCAGCAGCTGAAAAGAGAGAGCGAGTAATGGGCCAGGGAGATTGGGATGTCACTTGGTTCCTCTCACAAAAACCTTTCATCTGAGCCAAAAAGAAACCTGTGCACGCACTCCTTTACACTTCAGTTTATTCTTCCGGCTCATCAGAACTGCTGACAAGTCCCCTTCGCGAGGCAGGGAAGGCAATGCTCGAGAAGTCCTCAGAATCCTTATGCTGAATTCTCATGTGGGAACCTAGCAAGTCAGACATCTGGGAGGCTAGGCCTCCAGGGTCCTGGAGTTGCGGCCACCCAAGAAGAGGAGTTTGGAGGGCAGCGATGCAACACAAGCCCCAAACACCCTTCTCCTCAGGCCAGGGAACTCATCAGGGTCTGAGCCTGCTTCAGTTCTGCAGAGGGAAGAGGTGAGCAGGTGGGTGGCAGTCCGGTGGGATCTGGGAAGGCCCCTTCCCCTTCCAGGGACAGCTGAGTCTCACCTGCAAGGAGGACCTGGAACTTGTCAGCTGAGAGCGACATGGCCACAGGCTGGGCTGCGGCACCCGAGGCAGCTGCCACCTCCAGCTTCAGGTGCACCATGGGCTCTGCCACAGCCCGAAGCAAGCTGGAGCTCAGGGTGTAGTCCACCCGCCAGCCCACACCTGCCAGCCTGTTCACTGTGAAACGGGGTGGCTGTCAGGACCACAGGCTGCTGGGCTACACAGCCCTCAGCCCACACCCGGCTCCGTTCTCAACCCTTCAAGGCTTTGTGGCTTTAAGAACCTCTCCCCTCCCTCTGACCTAGGGAAGGGGCTCAATAATCAGTAGCGAGATTATCCACAGCAGGTCTCAGAGGAAAGAAATCTGGGCTGGAGTCAGGAGTCCTGGCTCCGTGACTGCCTGACATGTGACCAGGGTTAAGTCTCCTTTCTGAGGACCAGCACCTCCCACGCAGCATACATCTTCCAGATCGGAGCCCAAACTCCACCCTGGCCCCTGCCACACTCACCACGCAGGCTGCAGGCCCGCAGATGCTCCTGTAGCGGGCTTTGCTTCTCCTCATAACAGCGACACAGGCTGGCCGCGTGCTCTGGGGACAGAATGGAGGCCCCTTGATGTAGCCGGTGGGAGCTCAGACTGCTCACAGGGCTGGTCAGGTTCCCGGAGGGCAGGGCATATCTCAAAGCCACTCGGCCTGGCCTGCTGCCCAGCACCCCGGGCACACAGGTCCCCCGCCCGCCTGCCTGCATACCCGTACCTTTGGGGAGCCCCAGCTGCTGCAGTTCACTAGACAAGGACTCGCCATCCACGCTATGCTTGGCCGCACTGGAGAGGATGAAACTCAGCACTGCCACCGTGGCCTTGACATCGCCCGACTCTGGGGGAACCCGTGGGTGGGGTAGGGGAATGTCACTGTGGCCTTGGCCACCTTCTTATTGCCCCACTATCTTCAGCTCCCAGCGCCCGGGCCTCCTTGAGCCATGAGCACAGCTACTGCCTCCCCAGGAACAGGCAGAGGGCGGGATTGACAACACAGCTCCTTCCCTGGGGCTCCTCTGCTGAGGCAAGTGCAGCAGGACAGGCTGCTGGGAGGAGGGGCCTCTGTGCTAAGCCCCGCTGAGCATCCACTGCGGCCCAAAATTCTGCGGACTGAGCGGGTACTCACCAAACCTGGCATCAGCGGTGAGCTTCAGGATCTTCTCGTACTATGGGGAAAGGAGGCCCTCAGGGGGTGCCAGGCCCCACCTGCACCCCAGTCTGCATCCTGATTGCCCTCCCTGCCACCACCCCCGGTTCTGATGCACTTTCAGGGCAGTAAGGATCAGAGGGTCATGAAACAGTGGGGTGCTGGGCCCTGCACTCACGTCAATCCCCTGTCCCAGAAGCTCCTTCAGCACCTGGCTACACAGCAACCTCAGCTTCACGGAGGACTGGAGGGGAAGGCCTTGCATGAGCCAAACTGGCCCACCCCACCCCTCCATGCTGGGGGGCTGGCCACATATTAGAGTCACACAGCAGGCTAGGACAAGCTGAGGGCACTGAGGCCCCAACTTCAGAGGAGCCTCACCACCCTCCCTCCCCAGAGCCCCTACCCTCAATCCCCGCCTCCCACCCTAGAAGACCCCGTGCACTCAACAATCTTGGCCAGCGTGCTGATCTCCGCCAGGACCCAGTCAGGACAGTCCAGATCACCACAGAACCGGAACCTCTGCACAGGAGTGAGGCAGGCGGTCAGGATTCAGGGCTCAAGTGTGGCCAGGGGTCTCCCACATTACTGCTCTTCAGGGATCCATGCTTCCTGTCCAAGATGGATGCCTCTGGCCACTTGTTCTTTCCTATTACTAGGCTGTTTAGAGAACCCCCTCACAGACCCACCTGCCACCAAACCTTGCTTTGTTGCCTATCCTAGGCATTCATGTGCTCAGGAAACACTGACTGTGGCAAACTTCTCTGTGGCAGACCCCACTCTAAGCGCTGGGAGTACAGAACAGAACAATGTCCTTGTCATGACGTCAGAGACCTATCACTTCCCCCCGCCAGCTCCAGCCACACTGGCCTCCCTGCTATTCCGGCTACACCAGGCACTCTCCATCCTGTCCTTGCTGCCCCTCTGCACACCCTGCTCTCTCACCTCCTTCTGGTCTCCGCTCAGATGGGCCTTCTCTGACCTTCCTTCCTTCCTTCTTTTTTCTTTCTTTTCTTAAGATTTACTTATTTATTTGAGACAGCACAAGAACACCAATGGGAGGGGCAGAGGGAGAAGGAGAATCTCAAGCGGACTCTGCACTGAGCGCAGAGCCTGACCCAGGGCTCAGTCCCAGGACTCTGAAGATCATGACCTCAGCTGAAACCAAGAGTTGGACACTTAACCAACTGAGCCACCAGGCACCCCTGCCCACCCCTGTTCTAAAACAGCCCCTTGTACAAAGGAGTTTCAGAGGCCAGTGGGTATGTTCATTATCTTGATCGTGGGAACATATACATTTCAGAACTTATTCAGCATTTATAAACGTGTGTTATTACTGATTTTATCTCAGTAAAACTGTTCAAAAATAAAATAGCTCTTCTCCATCATGCTTTAGTCCCTAACCTTCTTTCTTGATCTCCACAGAAGACATCACATTTATTATTTCCTCGAGGTCTGTCTCCTGTTAGAATGCTGGCCACATCTTGCCAATATTCTCCGTTCCCTGGATCAACTGTCCTTTGGCCTATGTGCCCGGCAAAGCTCCAGAGCACAGCAACATACATGGCCAGCTTCCCACACCTCTTACATTCAGGCTGCTTACAAATGCTGGGAACAAAACCCTGCAAACCAAGGACACCCACATTCTCCTGGTTCTGCTGGGCCCTCAGTAGCCTGGCAACACCATGTCCCCTACTTGCCCCAACCAGTCACCTCGGTCATGTCAGACCTGCTCCACGATCCTTCAACCACCAGCTCTCTTGCTGTTTTTCGCCTGAACCCCCAGCACTGGTGCTTGTATGTGGGCTTCCCACAAAGTCCTCTAGCCGTGGTCCCAAATGACTGTCACTAAATCTGGCCTTCCTCTTCCCAACTCCCCAGCAGCATCCCACATGAACCTGTCCTCCCTGGTGAAGCAGCATACAGGAGAGTATTGTTCCCTGTCCTTGCCTCGGTCTCATTTGCTGGCTCACCCTCCTTCCCCCAGCCCCCAAATGGTGATCTCTGCACACTGCCTGCATCATTACTCTGGGGCAGGGGCCTGGGACAACTGATGAGGTGACAGGGCATTAAGGATAGTCTTGCACTTCTGTCTCTATTTCAGGAGTTTTTCACCTTTTTCTGCCATAGCCTCATCTGGCATCTGGTGGAGCCTTATAGGACTTTCTCAAAACCATGTTTTTAAATGCATAAAATACACAGGATTGCAAAGGAAACTAAGTTAAACTAAGTCAAGACAGTCAAATTGGTGATGTGATGTTTCAAGTCTAATACCCGTAACTTAAAATGATCTGCATAAATATGTGAACAATGTCACCAGCTGTAATATGATACGAAAATAACTAATTTCTATTGGTGACAAAGTCAGAGGTGCTATGAATAACTGGGGTTAGCTGCCAACATTCATAATGGAAGGAAATGCTAAATTTCAGTTTGAAGTTAGTGAAAATTAAGATGTGAGGTTTTTCCTAAGTTCATGGGCCCCGACTTCTACTCACAGAAGTCATCTACCATCTCTGCGTTATCTACAGTTTTTACAAGAATGTGTTCCTTGTGTAATTTCTTAAAATGCTGGCATTTCTCTAGGTTCTGCGCTGGGTCCTCTGTTCCCAATTCACATCACTGAGATGTTACATGTTTTTAGGCTTACAAGGATCATCTTTGTGCTGACTCCCCAATTTATAATTGCATTGTAGCTTCTCTTCTGAGTCTTAGACCCTTAAATCTAGACTGTCTTCTAGCCAGCTGCACCTGATGGCTAGCAGAAACCTCACACAGAGCCGCCCATCAAAGTTAACTTTTGGTCTTCGCACTGAAACCTGCTCCCCTTCCTATGTTTTCCACCCCACTGAAGCACCACCACCCAGGAGCCAACCCCAGTCACCCCGCTCTCCCTCTTCCCTCTTGCCTTTCCCCACTTCTATCTCCACTCTCTCCGCCCTAACTCAGGTCACCACCATCCCCTGGGGGTCTGCTCCCCTCCTGCTCCCTCCACAAGTCAGCCAAGAGGATTTTCCTAGCTTCCCAGGACCCTCTTCTTAAAGTCTAAACTCCTTTCAGTGCTCTCAGGACCCAGCAGGATTTGGGTCTTTGTTACCTGTTAAGCCTCATGTTTCACTAACGTCCAGGTGATACCCTTCCAGCTAGGTTACGTGCATCCTAGTGAGCCATGCTCTCTCTCACCTGAATGCTGTTCTCTGAAGATAGAGGGCCCCCTCCCAAGCCTCCTAACCCCTGGTACACAATCTGCACTGCAGCCGGCCAGTTCTCTTCCCTGCCCTCACGCCCTCCGGTTGCTGTCACCCTCAGGAAGCCTTCCTAACGGTACACACAAGGCACAGTTAGGTCCCCTCCCCTCAAGTCTTAATTATGCCTGCCAAGTCAAGCCTCCTGCAGCTTAAGCCTCAGTGCCTGGCACGCTGGATGGTGGAGAGTAGGCACTCAAAGTCTGTTGAAGGAATAAATGGATGGAGCTGTTGAGAAGTCCCAACCCCACGTCTACTCCTTTCTGGCTATGGTAAGGATGGAAAGACTTCCGAACTGGGCGTAAGACTGAGCCTAATTCTATGCAAGTTGTTCTCCAGGTCACACAGGAGGGCCGGGAAGAGGGCACCTCTGGGAGGTCGTCCGGGGGCGAGGAAGCCCTGGAAGCGCACCCGTTCCAGGCAGCATCCACTTCCAGCCCTGGGGGGTGCGGGCCCTTCCTTCCCGCGGAGGAGGCACCGGGACTCCAAGCTCGCGGCCCCCCAGCCCGCCCGTCCTGCCAGCCGGACGACCGCACCCAGGTGTCTGCCGAGGGGCCGGGACTGCCTCCAGCTCCCCGTCCCGGCGCTCAGTCTCCGGTGGCAGCAAAGGCGAGAGTCGGGGCCCCCCCAGCCCGCCCCGGCGCACCGTCACCGCGCGGCCCTCACCATCGCGCCAGCAAGCCGACCCGCCTTCTTCTCCGACGCGCGCGCACTGCTGACGCGACGGTCACGTGGTGTGGGCGGGGCCTTCGGGCCGGGGGCGGGCCGAGAGCAGGCAGGGCCGGTTCGGGGGAGGGGGAGGGGGAGGGGGAGGGGGCGGGGGCGGGGGCGGGGGCGGGGGCGGGAGCGGGACCAGGGCGAGCGCGGGTGGCCGCGGCTGGAGCTCGCGGGGAAGGCTGATGAATTCAGTGTCTCCCCAGAACCCCTTCCCGGAGGTGACCGGCGTCAATTCCCCCTCCCCGACCCGGTTTAGTTAGAAAAGAGGGCGTGCGAGTCATTGAATGTGTTCGACTTAAGAGAGGAGTCCGGACCCCGGAGCACTTGGAATGATTCCCCTGTGAAGGGGTATTCAGGTCGGTCCCCGCCAGTAAGCCGTGCCCTTAATCGATACCTATGGACTGTGGCAAAAGGCGTTTTAAAAATTTTCCTGAAATATGATACACATACAGAAAATTGGACGTATTGTAAGTATAAAGCTTAAATGAATTTTCATAAACTGTACAGCCCACATCTCCAGCACACATATAAGGAAACATTACCAGTAAGCCGCATAGCTCCTTCGAGTGCCTGAGTATTTGATTTCATTTTGATGAATTCCCCTTAGTTGCCTTAGTTACAGTTGGCTGTAACAATTGACATGCCCAGAACTCTGCCTGTGGCTTCACCAACATTAGATCTTTATCTTAGTTTTTCTCAATGGAATAGGAGAAAAATAGGCTGTTTTAAGTGGTATTATCCTGCTTACTGGTGAGTTTGAACAGAAGATGGACTAGGAAAACTAAGTTTCCAATATTCACTTAAAGAGGTTAAAAAAAAAAAAACCCACAAACCAGCAACAGCACCAAAAAATACCCTAGAGAATAGACTAAAAAAACCAAAGAAGAAATTGAACAATCTCTTTTCGATTACACATCCTAGCCCCCCATAAACCGGGCCCAGCTGGTTTTATTGTTGCAGCCTTTCAGGCTTTCAAAGGACAGAACCCATCGCAATTAAACTGCTCCATAAATAGAAAAAGATGAAAGCTTCCCAATCCATGCCAAAATCGATCTCATTTATAAAAAGCTTTTTAAAAATCATAAATATCAGCATGTTGAAGTCAACAATGTGTTAAAATACTACACTATGTCAAAGAAAAACTTCATCTTAAGAATTATAAGACTGGCCCAACTTCTGTTTCATTATACTAATAGTTGATAAGACTTGGAAAACCAGTTTTGATTCAAAGGGAGAAAAAAGAAAAATTGGGAATAGGTGGAAGCTGTCTTAAGTTGATCAGAGTATTTGAAAAATAAAAGACCAAACATGAGACTTAACATCAAAGTATTTAAATCTGGAAACCAGGCAAAAGGGTGTCCTTTTAATGTCATACTGAAACATTGTCTCACAGATTTGTTTCATAAATAGAGATTGACTCTTTGGAGCAGTGGTTCTCTGACTTTTCAGTGTGTCAAAATCACCAGGAGGGATTGGGGAGACAGAGGTGTGTCCCACCCTCAACGTTTTTAATTAAATAAGCCTGGGATAGGAAACGAAAACGTGCGATTTCCACAAGTTCCCACGTGATGCTGATGCTTCCACTTTGAGGACTATACTTTGAAAACCACTAATGTAGGAAAACATACCTGAAACGTTATGATGTGATCATTTATAGATTTCTGTCTAGGAGAAAATCCCAAAGAGTACAGTTATCGCCCTGTAAGACATCAACAGATTTTCTGATTGGGCACACTAGAAATGCTTCTCAAAATGTTACTTGAACTTGCCTTACCATCTTACTGAGTCCTTCTTTTTAAAATTATTATTATTTAAAGATTTTTATTTATTTATTTGACAGAGATAGATCACAAGCAGGCAGAGAGGCAGGCAGGGGGGTGGGGGAAACAGGCTCCCTGCTGAACAGAGAGTTCGATGCGGGGCTCCATCCCAGGACCCTGAGACCATGACCAGAGCTGAAGACAGAGGCTTTAACCCATTGAGCCACCCAGGCGCCCCCCTGAGCCTTCAATGATTAAATATTCAACACTCATTCTTTCTTTATTTGAATGACAGTCATGCTTTTTACTTTTTGCAGATTAAACTTTGAGAAAGTATACTAGCCCTGAACAGGAAATACTCGTATAATTCAATACTAGACGGGACCCATTAAAGTCTGGAGCAGTTATGTGCCGGCATTACTGTGATCCAACATTATTCTAGATGCTTAGGCCAGTGGTTCTCAACTGGGGGTGATTTTGCCTCTCAGGGGTATTTGGTATTGTCTGGCGATATTTTTCGTTGTTACCACTAGGGGGTGCTGCTGGGCTCCAGAAGACAGAGGCCAGAGATCTCCTAAACATTCTGCACGGCTCAGGACAGTCCCCCATAATGAAGAATTATCTAGCCAAAAATGTCAATAGTGCTGGTGTTAAGAAACTCTATTCTAGATAAATAAAACATGGGAAAACCACTAGCATAAATGTTGGAAAAGAAAAAAACTCGTGGGGCACCTGGGTGGCTCAGTGGGTTAAGCCACTACCTTCGGCTCAGATCATGATCTCAGGGTTCTGGGATCGAGTCCCGCATCAGGCTCTCCGCTCAGCAGGGAGTCTGCTTCCCTCTCTCTCTCTCTCTCTGTCTACTTGTGATCTTTCTCTGTCAAATAAATAAATAAAATCTTTAAAAAGAAAAGAAAAGAAAAAAAACTCGTATTTGCAGATGACAGTCTATCTGAAAAATCAAAAGAAGCACCTGAAGAAAAACTAGAAGTCACAGAATGCCAGTTGCCCGGGGGGGAGGTTGGGACGGCAGGGGGAACGGGAGGGCCGGGGGGGGGGGGTTGGAGGGGGGAGCAGTGTGAGGTGGAGCATTGCGTGAGGCTTTCCAGGCCTACCTGGGGCAGAGGAGAGTCAGAAACCCACAGGTAAGCACTCACTTGTCCTAGCCCCATCCACCTCACAGGTGGAGAGCTAGATGCAAGCAGGGGAGCCCAGGCCATATCTGTCTGACTTCCTATCAGCCTGCGAGGAAACCAGAGGTCCAACTGAAAGGTCTTGAGAGCCCTGGCCCAGTTCTGGTTTGCCTTATGAAAGTGAGGCTGGAGGAGGGGCAGGGTCAGTCCAAACCATTGAGCCCATGAGGGGAGGACTCCAACCAGAACCCAGGAACCCTGAGACTAGCTGAAGACCCTATTCAATTGGTTCACAGATGGCGGTCGAAAGCCATTCCAGCCTCTGGCCAGGATGAGTTTTTGGCTTCTAACTCCAAACCCCACCTCACCTTTCCCTTTTATCTCAGCTGGCTTCCACAGTTAAGCACCCCCACATCAACCGTGAGTGTCTCCCTTAGCTCTGGGGGACTGGGAGCACCGGGGCCAGGTCAGCTCCTTGGGCTGGACTAGATGGCCAGTCACAAACTAGCTCCAGTGCACCTTCACCATCAGCTGGGCCTTCCTGGACCACAGAGCCATGTCTGGGGGCAAGGGTGCTCTAGGGTTCTGGGGGGTCCTGGGGGGATTTCAGGGATGAGCGCTTCCTGAGACTTCTACCTCCTTGCTGTGCACAGCAGCAGGACCACCCCCAGACCCACTGCAGAAAACACTGAGCTTTGTATCCACTCCAACTCTTACTCTGGGGTCCTTCCCCAGGGGGCTGCTGAAAGGGGAACTGGTTCCATCTGTTGGGGAAAGGTCATAGGCAGTCACCTCTTTCAGGATTAGCCCCTCCTTCCTTCCTTCCTTCACTCACTCACTCACTCACCACATACCCACTGATCACTTCTCAATGCCAGGCTCTGGGTCAACCAGAGCCACTGGAGAGTGGGCACCCAGGGCTGGGGGAAAGGGGGGCGCTTACTCATAGGAGATGACGATGGTGGGTGTGAATGTGGAGGGGGCAGTGGGAGCAAACTTAGGGTGAGGGTGTCCAGGCAGAGAGCCCAGCTTATGCGTGGAAGCCTTCCTGATTCTTCCAACTATAGTCAGTCTTGGCTAGATCACAAGGAAAGGCTTCACGTTTCTTAAAAATGATATTTAATACGTTAAAATTATATAACTAAGGGTGCCTGGCTGGCTTAGTAGAGCATGTGACTCAGTTTCGGGGTTGGGAGTTCAAGCACCACATTGGGTGTAGAGATTACTTAAAAATAAAATATTTAAAATGCAATAAAGGGGCGCCTGGGTGGCTCAGTGGGTTAAGCCGCTGCCTTCGGCTTAACCCAGGGTCCTGGGATCGAGCCCCGCATCAGGCTCTCTTCTCCTCGGGGAGTCTGCTTCCTCCTCTCTCCCTCTGCCTGCCTCTCTGCCTACTTGTGATCTCTGTCTCTCAAATAAATAAATAAAATTTTTTAAAAATGAAATAAAAATAAAATTATATAACTAAACATGAATATCATAATAAAAATCACAAAATACAACTAAAAGGCAACCCAGAGTATGGGAGAAGATATCTGCAAATGACATAACCAGCAGAGGCTTCATATCAAAAATATGTAAAGCACTTATACAGCTCAACACTCAAAAAACAAATAATCCAATTAAAAATGGGTAGAAGACATAAATGGACATTTCTCCATTGAAGACATACAGATGGCCAGCAGATACATGAAAAGATATTCATCATCACTCATCATCAGGGAAATGCAAATCAAATACACAGTGAGATATCACCTTATACCTGTCAGAATGGTTAAAATAAAAAACACCAGAAAAAACAAGTGCTGGTGAAGATGGAAAAAGCATCCCTCTTGCACTGTTGGTGGGAATGCAAACTGGTGTAATCATGGTGTAAACAGTATGGAGGTTTTATTCTAAAGTTAAAAATAGAACTATCAGGGCACCAGGGTGGCTCAGTCATTAAGCTTTTGCCTTCCACTCAAGTCATGATCCCAGTGTCCTGGGATCCAGCCCCGTGTTGGGCTTCCTGCTCAACAGGAAACTTGCTTCTCCCTCTCCCTCTCCCCCTGCTTGTGTTCCCTCTCTCGCTGTCTCTCTGTCAGATCAATAAATAAAATCTTTAAGAAAAAATGAAACTATCCTATGATCCAATAATTGCACTACTGGGTATTTATACAAAGAATACAAAAACACTAATTCAAAGAAATATATGCACCCCTATGTTTATAGCAGCATTATTTATAATAGCCAAATTACCAAAGCAGCCCAGACGTCCATCAATTAGTGAATGGATAAAGAAGATGAGAAGGGGTGCCTGGCTGGCTCAGTCAGTGAAGAATGGCTCTTGATTTTGGGTTACGAGTTCAAGCTCCACTTTGGATGTAGAGATTACTTAAAAAAATCTTAAAAAACGATGTGACATTATATATATATATATATATATATATATATATATATATATATATATATAATGGAATATTACTTAGCAATACAAAATAATGAATCTTGCTATTTGCAATGACACAGACGGAGCTAGAGAGTGTAATGTTAAGTGCAATAAGTTAGTCAGAGGAAGAAAAATACCATATGATTTCATTTGTACGTGGAATTTAAGAAACAAAACAAGTAAGCAAAGGGAGAAAAAGAGAGACAAACCAAGAAATACTCTTTTTTTAAAAATTTTTATTTTTTATAAACATATAATATATTTTTATCCCCAGGGGTACAGGTCTGTGAATTGCCAGGTTTACACACTTCACAGCACTCACCATAGCACATACCCTCCCCAATGTCCATAACCCACCTCCCTTCTCCCAACCCTCTCCCCCCAGCAACCCTCAGTTTGTTTTGTGAGATTAAGAGTCACTTATGGTTTGTCAAGAAACAGACTCTTAACTACAGAGAACAAATGATAGTTACCAGAGGGAAAGTTGGGGTCTGGGTAAAAAAGGTAATGGGGATTAAGGAGTGCATTTGTTGTGATGAATAGTGGGAGATTAAAACAAAAGTCTAGGGGCACCTGGGTGGCTCAGAGGTTTAAGCCTCTGCCTTCAGCTCAGGTCATGATCTCAGGGTCCTAGGATTGAGCCCCACATCGGGCTCTCTGCTCAGCAGGGAGCCTGCTTCTCCCCTCTCTCTGCCTACTTGTGATCGCTCTCTCTCCCCGTCAAATAAATAAATAAAATCTTTTAAAAAAATAAATAAAATTAAAACCTAAAAAATTTTTCATTTTGAAATAAAAAGTCATTAAAAATCACAAAATAGGGGCACCTGGGTGGCTCAGTCCTTAAATGGCTGCCTTTGGCTCAGGTCATGATCCCAGGGACCTGGGATCAAGCCCCACATTGGGCTCCCTGCTCAGCAGGAAGCCTGCTTCTTCCTCTCCCATTTCCCCTGCTTGTGTTCCTTCGCTCACTGTGTCTCTCTCTGTCAAATAAATAAATAAAATCTTTTTAAAGAGTCACAAAATATAGAAAAGTTAAATAAACAAACAAAAAATTAGTAAACTTCTTCTCTCCCCAAATACCTGCTCTAACAACACTTTCTGGGTTCTTCCCCCCATGCACATGCAACTGTGACATAATAAGAAATAGATATTTGGTCTCTGCTCTCAGTTCCTGACAGAGAGCAACTAAATCCCTTAAAGTTTCATAGGTAATAGGAGCCTTTTTGTTCTAATGAGGTGATTTCGTAGTGGGCTCCTGGATAGTTTTGGGATGGGGACTGGTCACGAATACCAAACCATGATGAGAAGCTTGGAAAGGGGCTAGAGATTGAGTTAATGATTGGTAGTGCCTTCATGACAAAGCTTCCATAAAAATATCTGAACCACACAGAGCTTCCAGGTGCTGGGTGGTAGCTTATCTCAACTCAATGGAGACAGAAGTTCCTGCTTTTGGGACCCTTCCAGATCTTGCCCTATGTATCTCTTCATTGGGCTGTTCACTTACACCCTTTATTATATAGTAAATCAGTGAGCATGTTTGCCCTAATTTCTGTCATCTGTTGTGGCAAATTCACTTGAGGGGATTGTAGAAACCTTGATTCGTAGCCAACCAGACAGGAATGCAGGTAACCATGAAACCCACTACTTCAGTTGCTGTCTGAAGTGGGTGCAGTCTTGTGGGACTGAGACCTTAACCTATGTGTTCGGATGCTAACTCAGTATACAGTGTCAGAATTTAATTAATGGTAGGACACTCAGCTATTTTATGGGTCTGCTTGTGTTGATTAGTTTTTCTCTTAATTTTTGGATACATTTTCTTCTTCACATGTCTAGTAAATATTTCTTAATATGTTGAACATTGTGACTATACATTATAAAAATTTAGATTATGTTATCTTCCTCTAAATAGTGTTGAATTTTGTTTTGGAAGGCAATTAAATTACTGATGGATTAATTTGATCATGTATATCAAGGCTTGGTTTTAGGTTTGTTAGGGTGTGTCTTTTTCCATTTTACCCTTATTCCTAGGGAATCTTCCTTACTCCAAAAGCATAGCCTTCTAGACCCTCATGTGAATGTCTGGGATGTTCACCAAGACCTCTCCACTCCAGCTGGGTCAGAATTCCAGTGTCTCCCCAGGATCCTGTTTCACTCTTTGTGAACAGGATCCTGTTTCACTCTGTTTCACTCTCAGCTACCTGGGAACTGTTTTCTGCTAAGCCTCACAGAGTCTTGGGTCACATATTCACTCTTTAGAATTTGACCAAAGGGCTGAGGAGAATCCCTGAAAGATTTCTGGGGTTCCTTCTTTGTAACTTCTTTCTGGCACTCTACCATACACATTTTGGCAGCCCTGAATTCCAGAAATATCTCTATTTCTTCTATCAAGCAGGATTGATGCTATCTACCTGAACTCCACCTTCTTGTGCCATCATTTGGGGCTTGGAAATGTCTTCTGGGCAAAAATATGTGAAACCCACTTCATATTATTGCCTTCTCTCAGAGATTGTAACCTTGCACTGTCTATTGCCCAATGCCTGAAGAGCATGTCTTTATACATGTTGTTCATCTTTTTAGTCTTATGATGGGAGGCTATAATCAATATTCTATCATGGTCACAATCAGAAGTACTGTTATTCATTCCATTTTAAAAAAGAAAATAAAGACCAACAATTCAAAGAAAAATGGGAAAGACATATAAAAGTTTAAAGGAAAAAAATGCCAATTCTCCTGACACATAGAAAAAGATGCTCAGTCTCCCTGATTTAAAAAAATACAGATTAAGACTAAATGGAGGGTGCCTGGGTGGCTAGGTGTGTTAAAGCCTCTGCCTTCGGCTCAGGTCATGATCCCAGGGTCCTGGAATTGAGCCCCACATCGGGCTCTCTGCTCAGTGGGAAGCCTGCTTCCCCCACCCCCCTCTCTGCCTGCTTCTCTGCCTACTTGTGATCTCTGTTTGTCAAATAAATAAATAAAATATTTTTTTAAAAAGACTAAATGGAGAAACTTCTATTTATGGCCATTATGGATTAATAAGGACTAGATTTACATCTCCCCTTGAACCACTAGAAAAACTGGACAAAACAGCTCTCAGATCATATGATCAAATGATCATATGATCAAATCATAATCCTGCTCTACCTACATTAGAAAGTAGGTAGAGCAGAATTATGATTTCTAAAAGAAGGTGAAACTTACATCTTCCTCATTTTACTGCTATAAGCAACCAACAGCCTGCAACCCTGGGAAGGGGAATCCAAATAAAGCCCAGCTCTCTTGCTGAGTTGAGATGGGAGAATGGAGTTTAGGAAGATCAAGGCAGATAGAATCTGAGGCAGAATACCAGAGAGGAGGACACTTCAGAGAGAGAGCATGAATGAGCACATTCTGGAAAATTACAGAAGATGCCTGAAGTATTTGGCTCAGTACTGATATATACACATGTGAAAGAAAACAAGTATGGAGGGGAAAACTGGAAAGCAGAAGACCAAACAATTCCCAGAGCTTACAAGAGACTAGAAATAATTCCTATTTTCTCTAGCCAGAATAGGAACACCTCCTAATACACAGGACTTTGAACAGAATCCTTAAAAATTTTTGTCTTAACAGGGGTGCTCAAATAGCACTGGGATAAAGGCTGGTCTGAAACTTTCCTAACAAAGCTTGAAAGCAAGCCTTGAATAGATCTAATTTTTTAAAAGTAACTTAAATGATGTGGGAACAAAGTTCAAAACTATTTGAAAGAAAATGACTAAATTCAGTTTCTACAACATCAGAATCACAGTGTCTACCACCTAGTCAAAAATTACCAGGAATGCAAAAAAGGAAGATAATAGGAGCCATAACAAGGGGAAAAATCAATCCATGGAAACAGACCCTGAAATGATAAAGGTGATGTAATTAGCAGATAGGGACATTTAAAAACAGTGGTTATAAATATATTGCATGTGTTCAAGAAGGCAAGGAAAAATCTGAACATGATGAGAAGAGATAAATGGAAGATATTTAAAAAGTCATTTCTAGAGACAAGAAAATGTCAACACATGTGTGGGATTAACAGATTAGTCACTGCAGGAAAAAAAGATCAGTGAACCTGAAGGCAGTGAACTTAAATAGAAGGTATCCAAAATGAATCGAGGATAGGAGACCCATTACAGTTGATCATTCAGTTTCTGTTGCAGTTCTGCCATACTTATGATTCATTTCTGTGCCAATTTCCTACTCAGTCTACTCTCCAGGGGTGGGAGAAGAGAGTTTCTTTAAATCCTGTCTTAGGGGGCACCTGGGTGGCTCAGTCAGTTAAGTGTATGCCTTTGGCTCAGGTGATGATCTCAGAGTCCTGGGATTGAGCCCCGTGTGGGGCTCCCTGCTCACCAGGTATTCTGCATCTCCATGTCACTCTCCCTTGGCTTTCCCTCTTTCTCTTTCTCTCTTAAATAAAAGGTAAAGTCTTAAAAAATAATAAATAAAACCTATCTTTGGCTATGAATGGCCTCTCACTAGCAAAAGAGAGGATATTTCTTTTATTTATTTATTTACTTACTTATTTGTCAGAGAAAGAGAAAGAGAGAGAGAGGGAGCACAAGCAGGGGGAGCAGCAGGCAGAGGGAGAAGCAATCTCTCCACCAAGCAAGGAGCATGATGCAAGACTCCCAGGACCCTGGGATCATGACCTGAGCTGAAGGCAGACACTTAACTGACTGAGCCACCCAGGCGTCCTAAAAGAAAGACTATTTCAAGCATTAAAAATAAATTCAATGAATTGAAACACATAAAATATGTCAAGAATCTATGACTGCTCTGAATTGATAGTTGACTAAGTCTGCCATTCTATTTATTTAGAAAAAAGTAAGTTGGTTGACTTTGGAGTATTCTAGTGAACCAACTTTTATTGTAAAAACTGGTAAATAAAATGGAAAGAATCAAGTATTTTTTTCCTGCCTCCTGTATAAATTATACTTTAGCATTACCAAATAGGAGAGTGGATGTCACTTAGAATCATGCCCTTAAGGTTCACATGGTATAGTATATTGCAGAATTCCATTCCTTTTTAAGGCTGTGTAATAGTCCATTGTATGTATATACTGCATTTTGCTTACCCACTCATCTGTCCACAGACACTTGAGTTGCTTCCATGTTTTAGCAACTGGGCATAATGCTGCTAGTTTGTAACATGGGAGTACAAATATCTCTTCAAGATCCTGCTTTGAATTCTTTTGAATATATACCCAGAAGTAGAATTGCTAGATCATATGGTAATTCTCTTTTAAATTTTTTGAGAATCCTCATATTCTTTCCACACCAGTGGTATCACTTTTACATTCCCACCAACAGTTCACAAGGGCTCCAATTTCTTCACATCTTTGCTAACGCTTGTTTTCTGGTTGTTTGTTTGTTTTTCTATAGTAGCCATCCTAATAAGTAAAAAAGTGATATCTCATTGTAGATTAGAGTTACATTTTCCCTAATGGTTAGTGATATTGGGCATATTTTCATGTGTTTATAGGCCATTTGTATGTTTTCTTTGGAGAAATGTCTACTCAGGTAATTTGCCCACTTCTGAACCAGGTTGTTTTTTTGTTGAGTTTTAGGAGTTCCTAAACTTTTAGGAGTTTAGAATGTGTATTTGAGATGTTAATCCCTTGTCAGATGCATGATTTGCAAATCTTTTCTCCATTCTGTGGATTGAATTTTTACTCTGTGGATAGTAGTCTTTTGAAGCATAAAATCTCTTAATTTTCATGAATCCAGTCTGTCTATCCATGTTGGGCTCCCTGCTCAGCAGGAAGTCTGCTTCTCTCTCTCCCCCTTGTCCCTCTCCCTGCTTATGCTCTCTCTCTCTTTCTCTCTTTCAAATAAATAAATAAATAAATAGATAGATAAATAATCTTAAAAAAAGAAATGTAAATGGGGACATTACTATCAATTCTACAGAAATAAAGAGGTTTGTAAGAGTATGGTGAACAACTGTATGTTAACAAATTGGATAACCTTGATGAAATGGAAGAAGTCCTAGAAACACAAAACCTACCAAGACTAATTAATGAAGAAATAGAAAATCTGAATAGGCCTATAAATTGTAAAGACCTTAAATCGGGAGTAAAAAATCTCTCATCAAAGAAAAGTCCCAGACTTGATGGCTTCACTGCTGAATTCAACCAAAACCTTAAATAAGAATTAATATCAATACTTCTCAAACATTTCCCAAAAAATGGAAAAGGAGAGACCCTTCCTAACACATTCTCTGAAACCAGCATACCTTGGCACTAAAGCCAGAAAAAGACACTGTAATAAAACTACAGACCCACATCCCTCACAAACATTGATCCAAAAATTCTCAGCAAAATGCTAACAAGCAGAAGTCAGCAAGCATATTAAAAGGATATATCCCCAAGACCAAGTGGGATTTATTCCTGGAATGCAAGGATGGTTCAATACATGAAACTTGATCAATATGTCACATCAACAAAATGAAGGGGGAAACACTTGATTGTTTCAGTTGATTCAGAAAAAGCATTTGAGAAAATTCAACACCTTTTCATTATAAAAAACACTCAACAAAATAGGAATGAAAGGAAATTACCTCTATATAATAAAAGTGACATATTAAAAACCCACAAGAAATATAATACTCAATGGTGAAAGACAAACAGCTTTTCCTCTAAGATCAGGAACAAAACATATATTTCCACTTTCTCCACTTCTACTCGACATACTACTGGAAAGTCCTAGCCACAGCAATCAGCCAAGAAAAAGAACTAAAAGGCATCTAAATTGGATCCATGAGGCTGGATCCCAGGACCTTGAGATCATGACCAGAGCCAAAGGCAGATGCTTAAAAGACTGAGCCACCCAGGCATTCCCCCCGCCATTTACATTTCTGATTTTAGAAATCTGAGTCTTATTTCTTATTTTCTTAGTCCATCTAGTTAAAGTTTGTCAACTTTTTTTTTTTAAAGATAAGTGTCTTTTTTTTTTTTTAAGATATTATTTATTTATTGGACAGAGAGAGGGAGCATAAGTAGACAGAGTGGCAGGCAGAGGGAGAGGGAGAAGCAGGCTCTCCACCAAGCAGGAAGCCCGATTCAGGGCTCAATCCCAGGAGCCTGGGATCATGACCTGAGCCGAAGGCAGCCGCTTAACAGACTGAGCCACCCAGGCGCCCCCAAGTTTGTCACCTTTTTAAAAGAGATCTATTTATTTATTTGAGAAAGAGAGTATGCACACACAGGTGAGTGGGAGGTGGAGAGGGAGAGAAGCAGACTCGTTGCTGAGCATGGAGCCCAATGCAGGGCTTGATCTCACAACCCTGATATCACAACCTGAGCCAAAATTAAGAGTTAGATGCATAACCAACTGTGCAACCCAGGAGTCCCTCAACTTTCTTGATTTTTATGAAGAACCTCCTTTTGGTTTCATTAATTTTTCTGTTTTCTAGTCTCTGTTTCATTTTTCTTAGCTCTAGTCTTTATTCTTTCTTCCTTGTACTAGTTATGGACTTAGTTCATTTGTTTGTTAATTAGGTTGTTGATTTGAGATCTTTCTTGTTTAGTGTAAGTATTTATAGCTACAAATTCCCCTTTAGCTCCACTTCTGCTTCATCTAGTAAGTTTGGGTATTCAGTTTCATTCACTTCTAAGTATTTTCTAATTTCCATTATGATTTTGTCTTTGATCTATTGATTGTCTAAAAGTGTATTGTTTAGTGGAGCTTGGGTGGCTCAGTCAGCCACCCAAAGTTATAACACACTAGCTTTTACACTAATAATTGTGGGTTTTTTTTCGTAAATGTAAGTCTCTCAAAGTGGGTAGAAAACAAAAAGTACAGTGGTAATCAAGATTCTTAAAATATCCTTTTATACAATAAAAGGATAGGCTGAGTAATAGTCCATTGTATATATTTATATAAAGGATATCTTTAAGGATATTTTAAGAATATTTTAAGAATCTTGATTTGAGGGGCACCTGGGTGGCTAAGTGGGTTAAAACCTCTGCCTTTGGCTCAGGTCATGATATCAGGTTCCTAGGATCAAGCCCCACATCAGGCTCTCTGCTCAGTGGAGAGCCTGCTTGCTCCTCTCTCTGCCTGCTTCTCTGCCTACTTGTGATCCCTGCCTGTCAAATAAATAAATAAAATCTTTTTAAAAAAAGAATCTTGATTTGAATATTCATCTGGAGCAAAAAGAGACAAAAATTAGAAACTTTGCATGATAGACTTACTGGACATTTGATAATTTTAAGGAATTGTTAATTTCACCTTTTAGGTCTAATAATAGTCATATACTTTTGTTTATTTTGTTTAAAAAGAATCATTATCGGGACACCTGACCATTTCAGTTGGTTAAGCATCTGCCTTTGGCTCAGGTCATGATATCAGGATCCTGGGATCAAGTCCTGCATCGGGCTCTCTGCTCAGTGGGGAGCTTGCTTCTTCCCTCCCTCTGCCTGCTGCTCCCCCTGCTTGTGCTCTCTCTCTGTCAAGCAAATAAATAAAATCTTAAAAAAATAAATAATCATCGGGCGCCTGGGTGGCTCAGTGGGTTAAGCCGCTGCCTTCGGCTCAGGTCATGATCTCAGGGTCCTGGGATCGAGTCCTGCATCGGGCTCTCTGCTGGGCAGGGAACCTGCTTCCCTCTCTCTCTCTCTCTGCCTGCCTCTCCATCTACTTGTGATTTCTCTCTGTCAAATAAATAAATAAAATCTTTAAAAAATAAAAAATAAATAAATAAATAAATAATCATTATCTTGAAGATACACATACTGAAGAATTTATAGACGATGTTATATGAAGCTTGGGATTTGCTTCAGATAATTCAGTAGAATCTGGTTATGGAGAGTATAGAGGGAGCAAGATTACTTGTATTTGGTAATGCTTGAAAATGAGTGATGGGATCATTATTTTCTCTATCTCTATATAGATAGAAAATTTCCATAAAAAGAAAAGTTAAAAAAGTATAAATCCTCATTTAGATGGTTGGGTGTGCTGCATACATGAATGTGCTGTATGTATGAACTGCATACAGTTCTCCCTCACCATCTGCAGTTTCATTGTGTGTGTGTATGTCTTTCACTTTCTGCAGTTTGACCTGTAGTCAAGCATAAACTGGAAGCAGATGATCGTGCCATATGTCAGTCACTAGTAGTTTAATGCTACCTCACAGTGTCCAAGATGTTCACCTCATTTCGTGTCATTATATAGGCATTTTATCATCTCATGTCATCACAAGAAGGGTGATAAAATATAATATGATATTTTGAGAGACAGAGTGACCACATTCATAGAACCTTTAAAAGAAAAAGAAAAAAAAAAGACAGTTGAGGGCACCTGGGTAGCTCAGTCATTAAGCATCTGCCTTCAGCTCAGGTCATGATCCCAGGGTCCTGGGAATAAGTATCACATCAGGCTCCCTGCTCAATGGGAAGCCTGCTTCTCTCTCTCCCACTTCCCCTGCTTGTGTCCCTTCTTCTCCTTTGTCTCTGCCAAATAAATGAAAAAAATTTTTCAAAAAAATGGGAGTTGACACACAATATTACATTAGATTCAGCTGTATGACATAGTGATTCAACTACGGTGTTGTGCTATTCCCATAGCAAATTTAGCTACAATCTGTCACCATACACTGTTACAGTATCACTGGCTCTATTTGTTATGCTGCACCTTTCACCCCCATGACTTACACATCCCACCACTGGAAGCCTGTATCTCCCCCTTTCCTGCATCTATTTTGGCTATTCCCCCCAACTCATCTGGCAACTACCAAAATACTCATCTGTATTTATGGGTCTGCTTCTGCTTTGTTTTTTAGATTTCACAGGCCTGGTTTTTCCTTTCTCCGACTTATTTTGCTTAGTATAATGCCCTCTAGTCTCATCAACATTGTTGCAAATGGCACGATCTTATTCTTTTCATGGCTGAGTAATATTCCATCGTGTCTATATACACATCTTTATCCATTCACTTACCAGTGGACACTCAGGCTGCTTCCAAAACTTGGCTATTATAAATAGTGTTGCAATAAACATAGGGGAGCATGTATCTTTTCAAATTAGGGTTTTCATTCTCTTTTTTTAAAGATTTATTTAAGAGAGAGAGAGAGTGTGTGTGTGAGAGAGAGACAGCATGAGTAGGGGGGTAGGGGTAGAGGGAGAGGGAGAACTAGACTCTCTGCTGAGGCAGGGAGCTCAACTCCGGGCTTGATCCCAGGACTCTGGGATCATGACCTGAGCTGAAGACAGATACTTAACTGACTGAGTCACCCAGGTACCCATCTTTGGGTAAATACCTAGTAATGGAATTATGGGATCATATTGTATTTCTTTTTTTTAAAGATTTTATTTATTTATTTGACAGAGAGAGAGAGATCACAAGTAGGCAGAGAGGCAGGCAGAGAGAGAGGGGGAAGCAGAGCCTGATGCAGGGCTAGATCCCAGGATCCTGATACCAAGACATGAGCTGAAGGCAGAGGCTTACCCCACTGAGCCACCCAGGTGTCCCGATATTTTTAGTTTAAAATTTTTGAGGAACAGCCGTACTGTTTTTCACAGTGGCTCCTCCAGTTTGCATTCCCACCAACAGTGCACGAGGGTTCCTTTTTTTTTTTTTTTTTTTTCCATATCCTCACCGACACTTGATATTTCTTGTTTTTTTTTGGTACTAGCCATTCTAAATGGTGTGAGGTGACATCTCACTGTGGGTTTGATATGCACTTCCCTAATGATTAGAGACATTGAATAGTTTTTCACATGCTTGTTGCTATCTGTATGTCTTCTTTGGAAAAGTGTCTATTTGGTTCCTCTGTCCATTTTTAAATTGAGCTGGTTTTGTTTTGATTTGGTTTGTAGAAGTTCCTTATATATTTTAGATATTAACTCCTTTTTAGATATATCATTTACAAATACATTCTCCCATTCTGTAGGTTGCCTTTTCATTTTGTTAATGGTTTTCTTCACTGTGCGATCTTTTTTAGTCCCAGTTGTTTTTTTTTTGCCTTTGTTTCCCTTGCCTGAGGAAACATATCTAGAACAATGTTGTTAAGACCAATGTCAAAGAGATTACTGCTAATGTTTTCTTCTAAGAGTTTTATTGTTTTAGGTCACACATTTAGGTATTTATTTATTGGGGGGAGCAAGGAACTGCCCCAGCTTCATTCTTCTGCATGTAGCTGTCCAGTTTTCCCAGCACCTCTTGTTAAAGAAATTGTCTTTTCTCCATTGTATATTCTTGCCCTCTTTGTCGTAGATTAATTGACTATATAATTGTGGGTTTATTTCTGGGCTCTCTATCCTGTTCCATTGATCTGTATGTCTATTCTTGTGTCAGTGTCATACTGTTTTGATTATTATAGCTTTGTAGTGTATCTTACAATCTGGAATTGTGATACTTCCCACTTTGTTCTTTCTCAAGATTGCTCTGATTGTTCATACAAATGTTTTATGGTGCCTACAAATGTTAGTATTACTTGTTCTAGTCCTGTAAAAAAAGCTATTGGTGTTTTGATAGTGATTGCATTAATCTACAGATCGTTTTGGGTAGTATGGACATTTTAACAATAAATACTACTGTTAAAATCCAATCGTGGGCATGGGTACATCTTCTTATTTGTGTCATCTTCAATTTGTTTCATTTCAGAGAGGCCTGGCTTCTCTGGAGGTGACATGATATTACCTGCAATGTGTAAGGGGGAAGGGTCCACCTGGACAGGTGAGTCACCCAGATGGCCATCGAGTGGGACAGCCACCACTAGGGTCAGCTGGATGGGCCATTAGAGGTCAGTGGAGGGGTCTGGCCTGGGGCTGGGAATACCAGGTCCCCCATACACATGAGGGGTCTTTCCTAAGTGGGATTTCCCCATTGGGCAGGATGGGGCTGCAGGATCACTTCCCATGGCTTACTGCCAGCAGCACACAGAACATTCTCGCAGCAATCCTGGCACCATGCAACCTCATTCTCCAGACTGATAAGAGGCTCAGTCACTCTGCCTGCCATCTCCTCCAGAGTTCCTTTCTTGCCAAAAGCCTAGTACTCCCCAAGTACCTGTGAATCTGGCGCTCTGGTCCCCATAGAATGGCTGAAGAAGGGGAGGCATAGGAATGAAGTGTCTTGCCCAAGGTCACAAAGTGGCTGGGGTGGGCTCAAACCCCAACTGTCTGAATGACCCCAGAACCTGCATTCTTCAGCACCACATTCCCATGGCAGGGAATTTACTAGGATCTGAACCTAAAAGGTAGGAACTCTGCAACTTCTTTCTGCTCACCCAGAGGACAAAGCATGTAGCCCACGCATTGGGAGGTGGCAGTGTGGGAAACAAGCTGGCCAAGGCTCTCTTGGGCCAGTGGTTGCCCAGGCCCAGAAGGTCAGGAGGAATGCTGAGGCCGAGGACCACCGCCCATACTTCTGACACTCACTAGGAACCTCAAAATGGAACCTACAGTAGGCCAGGGAGGGGGAGGTAGACAGGGATGGACACCTCAATTCCAATGAACTTTAAATGGGGGAGGCAGGAACAGAGCTCTTGCCTGACCTTCCTCCCCACTCTCCTGCCCTTGTAAGGCGCTCTGCACTGGAAAAGGGGAAGCTGCCCATCAAGACATTGCTTGGATAGAGAAAGGTCTATGGGAGCCACTGGGGCTAGGTCCCAGAAGGAGAACATGACCTCTGGATACCTTGAGCCTGACCCCAGGCCTATTGAGGAGGTCACGTTTCTGGCAAGGGCCTGGTTGACAAAAGATGTGATTTCTGAGTGGCTCTATACATTTCCTGTTGAGGACAGTCAAGGAAATAGGCAGGACGGTTACATTCACCTGAGAACTTGGTGGGCAGAGAAGAGGCTAAAAGCGGACAAAAATCTGGTGGGGTCAAACCTGGCCCCCCTAGGGGGACAGCAGGCTGGGGAAGGGCAGTGGGTGTCACTCACCAGCCACAATGAGGGAGCGTGGACCCATGGCTGGTTGGCCAGGGCCGTCAGCACCCGGGGACAATTCCCAAAGCCTGGCTCTGTCCTTGGGCTTCTGCCTGGGATGGCAGATGTCCTGACACTGGCCTGAGGTAGGGAGGGTGCTAGGGAAGGCTTTTGTGGCCAGAGCAGGAAATTGCACGGGATAAGGTGTAATGCCCAAAAGAGACCACAGGGGCCAAGAACTGAAGCAGGTGTCCTGGGACATCTCATCCACTGACATCAGATCCCACCCCACCTTCAGCTCAGAGCCTGCTGGGGCCTCAAGGCAAAGATTCACCACGGTGGGGAGGGGCCTAGCCCAGCCCAGGACATCCAGCAAAGCTGTGTCCAATCTGCCAAGATGATTCATCCGGGACAGAAGGATGTACAGATCTGGTCCAGGGCCCAGGAGCTATAGCCAAGTGTCCCTCCAGGGGCTGGACAGTGGCAGGGCAATGGCCTAAGGCTCCAGGGGGAACTACAGTGGCCAAAGCCTGTCTTGGTGTTGGAGCCATGGGGATGGCTATG
Source organism: Mustela erminea (assembly GCF_009829155.1). Taxonomy (NCBI): domain Eukaryota; kingdom Metazoa; phylum Chordata; class Mammalia; order Carnivora; family Mustelidae; genus Mustela; species Mustela erminea. The sequence goes on from NC_045618.1 coordinate 30,705,777, forward strand.
CTCTGAGATCCTCCAGGACTGGGAGTGGAGAAGGCCCCAAGGCTGGGGGCATGAGAAACTCTAGTGAGACAGATTCAAGGTCCTGGACACCTGGATGAAGAAGCACATGAGGGGCACATGGATGGCTTGGTTTTTGGGCATCCGCCTTCAGCTCGGGTCCTGACCACCGGGTCCTGGGATCAAGCCCTGCATCAGGCTCCCTGATCAGCGGGAAGCCTACTTCTTCCTCTCCCACTTCCCCTCCTTGTGTTCCCTCTCCCACTGTGTCTCTCTCTGTCAAATAAAATAAATAAAATCTTTAAAAAAAAAAAAAAGCAGGGGAGGAGTCAAGATGGTGGAAAAGTAGCAGGCTGAGATGACATCAAGTTGCAGGAGTTTAGCTAGATAGTTCTCAAACCATTCCAAACACCTACAAACCCAAGAGGAGATCAAAGAGAAGAACAGCAATTCTAGAAACAGAAAATCACCACTTTCTGAAAGGTAGGACGTGTGGAGAAGTGAATCCGAAGCGACGGGAAGATAGACCATGGGGGGAGGGGCCGGCTCCTGGCAAGTGGCAGAGCAGCGAAGCATAAAATCAGAACTTTTAAAAGTCTGTTCCACTGAGGGACATCGCTCCAGAGGCTGAGCGGGGGTGGTGCCCTCGTGGGGACAGGGTGGTCTCAGGTCCCACAGGGTCACAGAAAGATCAGGGGTGTCTGAGTGTAGCAGAGCTCGCAGGTATTAGAGTGGGGAAGCCAGCTAAGAGATGGAGCCAAGGAGTGAGCTCTGAGTTTGGGATTACCTTATCGTGATCCGTGGCACAGTCAGGCCACTGCTCTTTGAGCAGGGATGCCACAGTGGCAGATCCGGGGAGACTCACCTTCCTTCTCTGGAGGCAGGAATCTGCTGGGTTTGGAGACTCCAAACAGGGCTGTGTGCCCAAGACAGAGATGCTTGGTCACAGGTCAGGTGAGCTCAGAGCATGGCAGGAGACCAGGGAGATGGGAGTGATTGAGTGCCTTTCTACAAGGGCACACTGAAGAGTGGGGCCCTGAGCTCTTGGCTACTCTGGGCGGGAGATTGGGAGGCCGCCATTTTCATTCCCGTCCTTCACAACTCTACCGGCAGCAATTAGGGAACAAAAGCTCCTAAGAGCAAACTGAGAAGATTACTTAGCCCAGCCCCTGGCAAGGACATGCAATTCCGCCTCAGGCAAAGACACTTGAGAATCACTACAACAGGCTCCTCCCCTAGAAGATCAGCAAGAACATCCAGCCAAGAACAAGCTCACTGATCAGAGAGAAAAGCAGAATCCCAGAGGAGGGGAAAGCAAAGCATGGAATTCGTGGCTTTCGCCTCATGATTCTCTAGTCTTGCAAAGTTAATTAAAATTTTTTTAATTTTATTTTTTTTCTTATTCTAATTTTTTAAAAACTTTTACTCATTCTTCTTTTAATGTTTTTAACTAGTTTATTTTACAATACCTTTCTTTAAAAAAAATCTTTTTGAACCTTTATTATTATAGTCATATTTTATCCTATATTATATCTAACATTATTTTTTGTATACATATAGGGTTTTTTCTTCTAAGAAATTTTGGGATACTTCTTCTAGTAGATCAAAATATAAACTAAATCTAGCACAGGGCTTTGTTATAGTCTCCAGCCTGAGCAAATTCTCTCCACTCTTTTTCTTTCTTTCCCCAACCAACTTATCTTATCAACACCTTTTTTAGAATTTTTTAAAATTTTCATATTCACAGTCATATTTTATCCCTTCATTGTGTTTACCCTTATATTTTTTATGTGTGTGTGTTTATATATATATATATATTTTTTTTTTCTTTCTTTAAAATTTTGGGAGGTAGTTCCTTCAAGAGACCAAAATACACCCCAAATCAAGTGGGTGGCTCTCTCTCTATATATATATATTTTATTCAATTAAAAAAAATTTTTTTGAACTTCTTTTTACCCCCTTTCTTCTCCCTATGATTTGTAAGGTCTCTTCTGAGTTGGTTAACACACATTTTTCTGGGCTCTTTGCCACCTTTTATGTATTTTATTTTCTTGTTCTAATATTCTTATCTGGATAAAATGACAAGGTGGAAAAACTCACCATAAAAAAAAAAAAGAATAAGAGACAGTACAGAAGGCTAGGGACCTAATCAATATGGACATTGGGAATATGTCAGCTCTAGAGTTCAGAATGATGATTCTTAAGGTGCTAGCTGGGCTCAAAAAAGGCATGGAAGATATTAGAGAAAACTGTCTGGAGAAATAAAAGCCCTTTCTGGAGAAATAAAAGAACTAAAATCTAACCAAGCTAAAATAAAAAAGAAGCTATCAATGAGGTACAATAAAAAATGGAGGCTCTTACTGCTAGGATAAATGAGGCAGAAGAGAGAATTAGTGATATGGAAGACCAAATCATGGAGAATAAAGAATCTGAACAAAAGAGAGACAAACAGCTACTGAACCATGAACGAAGAATTTGAGGTAAGTGATACCATAAGATGAAACAATATTAGGATAATTGGGATTCCATAAGAAGAAGGGGGGGGGCAGAAGGTATATTGGAGCGAATTATTGTAGAGAATTTCCCTAACACGGCAAAGCATCAAGGAGGTGCAGAGAATCCCCCTCAAAATCAATAAGAATAGGTCCACACCCTGTCATCTAATAGTAAAACTTATAAGTCTTAGTGACAAAGGGAAAATCCTGAAAGCAGCCTGGGACAGGAAGTCTGTAACATACAATGGTAAAAAGACTAGATTGGCAGCAGACTTATCCACAGAGACCTGGCAGGCCAGAAAGAACTGGCATGATATATTTAGAGCACTAAATGAGAAAAACATGCATCCAAGAATACTATATCCAGCTACGCTATCATTGAAAATAGACGGAGAGATAAAAAGCCTGCAGGACAAACAAAAACTAAAAGAATTTGTAAACACCAAACCAGCTCTACAGGAAATATTGAAAGGGGGCCTCTAAGCAAAAAGAGAGGCTAAAAATAGTGGACCAGAAAGGAACAGAGACAATATACAGTAACAGACAGATTACAGGCAATACAATGGTACTAAATTCATATCTTTCAATAGTTACCCTGAATGTAAATGGCCTAAATGCCCCAATCAAAAGACACAGGGTATCAGAATGGATTTTAAAAAATCATTAATATGCTGTGTGCAAGAAACTCATTTTAGACCCAAAGACACCTCCAGATTTAAAGTGAGGGATTAGAAAATGACACACTGGACCAGATAGACATCACAGATATATTCAGAACATTCCATCCCAAAGCAACAGAATACACATCCTTCTCTAGTGCACATGGAACATTTTCCAGAATCGATCACATCCTGGGCCACAAATCAGGTCTCAACCAGTAACAAAAGTTTGGGATCATTCCCCGCATATTTTCAGACCACAATGCTCTGAAGCTAGAACTCAATCACAAGAGGAAATCTGGAAAGAACCCAAATACATGGAGGCTAAAGAGCATCTTACTAAAAAATGAATGGGTCAACCAGGAAATTAAAGAAGAATTGAAAAAACTCATGGAAACAAATGATAATGAAAACACAACCATTCAAAATCTGTGGGACACAGCAAAGGCAGTCCTGAGAGGAAAATATATAGTGATACAAACTTTTCTCAAGAAAAAAGAAAGGTCTCACATACACAACCTAACCCTACACCTAAATGAGCTGGAGAAAGAACATCAAAGAAAACCTAAACCCAGCAGGAGAAGAGAAATAATAAAGATCAGAGCAGAAATCAATGAAATAGAAACCAAAAAAACAATCAAACCAAAAAAACAAATCAACGAAACTAGGACCTTATTAATAAGATTGATAAACCCCTGACCAGACTTATCAAAAAAGAAAAGAGAAAGGACCCAAATAAATAAAATCATGAATGAACGAGGAGAGATCACAACCAACATCAAAGAAATACAAACAACGATAAGAACATATTATGAGCAACTATATGCCAGCAAATTTGACAATCTGGAAGAAATGGATGCATTCCTAGAGACATATAAACTAACACAACTGAACCAGGAAGACATAGAAACCTGAACAAACCCATAACCAGTAAGGAGATTGAAACAGTCATCAAAAAATCTCCCAACAGGGGTGCATGGGTGGCTCAGTGGATTAGGCCACTGCCTTCAGCTCGGATCATGATCTCAGGGTCCTGGGATTGAGCCCCGCATTGGGCTCTCTGCTCAGCGCGGAGCCTGCTTCCCCCTCTCTCTCTGCCTGACTCTCTGCCTACCTATGATCTCTCTCTGTAAAATAAATAAATAAAATCTTTAAAAAAAAATCTCCCAACAAACAAGAGCTCAGGGCCAGACAGTTTCCTAGGGGAATTCTACCAAGCATTTAGAGAAGAATTAATTCCTATTCTCCTGAAACTCTTCCAAAAAATAGAAAAGGAAGGAAAACTTCCAAACTCATTTTATAAGGCCAGCGTTACCTTGATCCCAAAACCAGACAAAGACCCCATCAAAAAAGAGAATTACAGACCAATATCCTTAATGAACACAGATGTGAAAATTCTCACCAAAATACTAGTCAATAGGATCCAACAGTACATTAAAATGATTATTCACCATGACCAAGTGGGATTTATTCCAGGGCTGCAAGGTTGGTTCAACATCTACAAATCAATCAATGTGATACAACATGTTAATAAAGAAAGAACAAGAACCATATGATACTCTCAACAGATGCTGAAAAAGCATTTGACAAAGTACAGCATCTTTTCTTGATCAAAACTCTTCAAAGTATAGGGACAGACAGTACATACCTCAATATCATCAAAGCCATCTATGAAGAACCCACAGCGAATATCATTCTCAATGGAGAAAAACTGAGAGCTTTTCCGCTAAGGTCAAGAACACGGCAGGGATATCCATTATCACCGCTGCTATTCAACATAATACTAGAAGTACTAGCCTCAGCAACCAGACAACAAAAAGAAATTAAAGGCATCCAAATCAGCAAAGAAGAAGTCAAACTATCACTCTTTGCAGACAATATGATACTTTATGTGGGAAACCCAAAAGACTCCACTCCAAATCTGCTTGAACTTGTACATAAATTCAGTAAAGTGTCAGGATATAAAATCAATGCACAGAAATCAGCTGCATTTCTATACACCAACAACAAGACAGAAGAAAGAGAAATTAGGAGTCCATCCCATTTACAATTGCACCCGAAACCATAAGATACCTAGGAATAAACCTAAACAAAGAGGCAAAGAATCTGTACTCAGAAAACTATAAAGTACTCATGAAAGAAATTGAAGAAGACACAAAGAAATGGAAAAGTGTTCCATGCTTATGGATTGGAAGAACAAATATTGTCAAAATGTCTATGCTACCTAAAGCAATCTACACATTTAATGCAATCCCTATCAAAATACCACCCATTTTTTTTTTCAAAGAAATGGAAAAAATTATCCTAAAATTTATATGGAACCAGAAAAGACCTCAGATAGCCAGAGGAATGTTGAAAAAGAAAGCCAAAGTTGGTGGCATCACAAATCCAGATTTCAAGCTCTATTACAAAGCTGTCATCTTTGTAAGACAGTATGATACTAGCATAAAAATAGACACAGAGATCAGTGGAACAGAATAGAGAGCCCAGAAATAGACCCTCAACTCTATGGTCTTTGACAAAGCAGGAAAGGACGTTCAATGGAAAAAAGACTCTCTTCGACAAATGGTGTTGGGAAAATTGGACAGCCACATGCAGAAAAATGAAACTGGACCATTCCCTTACACCACACATGAAAATAGACTCAAAATGGATGAAAGACCTCAATGTGAGAAAGGAATCCATTCTTGAGGAGAACACAGGCAGCAAACTCTTTGACTTTAGCCACAGCAACTTCTTCCTAGAAACATCACCAAAGGCAAGGGAAGCAAGGGCAAAATGAACTATTGGGACTTCATCAAGATCAAAAGCTTTTGCACAGCAAAGGAAATAGTCAACAAAACCAAAAGACAACTGACAGAATGGGAGAAGATATTTGCAAGCGATATATTAGATAAAGGGCTAGTGTCCAAAATCTATAAAGAACTTATCAAACTCAACACCCAAAGAACAAATAATCCAATCAAGAAATGGGCAGAGGACATGAACAGACATTTCTGCAAAGAAGACATCCAGATGGCCAACAGACACATGAAAAAGTGCTCCACATCACTCAGCATCAGGGAAATACAAATCAAAACCACAATGAGATAGCACCTTACGCCAGTCAGACTGGCTAAAATTAACAAGTCAGGAAACAACAGATGCTGGCGAGGATGCGGAGAAAAGGGAACCCTCCTACACTGTGGGTGGTACACCAACCGTGCACCTACAAGCTGGTGCAGCCACTCTGGAAAACAGCATGGAGGTTCCTGAAAAAGTTGAAAATAGAGCTACACTACAACCCAGCAATCGCACTACTGGGTATTTACCCTAAAGATATAAATGTAGTGATCTGAAGGGGCACATGTACCTGAATGTTTATAGCAGCAAATGTCCACAATAACCAAACTATGGAAAGAATATAGATGTCCATCAACAGATGAATGGATAAAGAAGATGTGATACACACACACACACACACACACACACACACACACACACACACAAAATGGAATACTATGCAGCCATCAAAAGAAATGAAATCTTGCCATTTGCGACGACGTGTATGGAACTTGAGGGTATTATGCTGAGCTAAATAAGTCAAACAGAGAAAGACAATTATCATTTTATCTCCCTGATATGAGGAATTTGAGAGGCAATGTTGGGGGGGTTGGGGGTAGGGAAGGAAAATATGAAACAAGATGGGATTGGGAGGGAGACAAACCATAAGAGACTCTTAATCTCACAAAACAAACTGAGGGCTGCTGGGGGGAGGGGGGCATAGAGAGGGTGGTGGGGTTATGGACGTTGGGGAGGGTGTGTGCTATGGTGAGTGCTATGAAGTGTGTAAGCCTAGCGACTCACAGACCTGTATCCCTGGGGCTAATAATACATTATATGTTAATAAAAAATAAAAATAATAATAATAAAAAAGAAGCACATGGGAGCACTCTAAGACTCAAGTCCCAGTGATGAGCCACTCATGCTGAAGCCCGGAGGGCATCTGTCCTCCAATGGGACAAGAGGTGGCACCCCTTCCAGATATAAATGAAGGTGAAATCCCAGTGGAGAGGTTATCCTGGTTATCTGTTGCTTGTACAGGGAGGGGACGTAAAGTTGTTTCTGAGTAAGGATGAGCCCAAGTCCCACTCCACCCTCTCTACATGGTGACCTTGAACAAGCACTCTTTTTTTGGAGCCAGGAGACTCACAGCAGAAGGGCTAGGTTCAGAGGTCCCACCCCTGGCGCTCAAAGCTTCCCCTGGGGAGGACAGACTACGGAGCCTTGAGGTTGAGAAGCCCATACTCCCAATCTGCTCCCATCCCTTATGCCTCTAGGAACATCTTCCCACCTCAGAGGCTGTGGAAGGTGGAGGGGCTCCACCCACTTTCAGGACTCAGCGGGTTTGGCCTTCATCATGAGCAGGGCATTGATTCTAGGACCACCAAGGTGATGAGCAGCTTCTTGGGCTCAGGGTGCTCTGGATATACCCTGCTGGGCACAAAACTGGAAGGGCATTGGGACTTTGAACCCAGCACCCCCCCCACACACACCAATCTCCGGCCACCTTGTGCCAATACCCAGGTCCTGCTATGCTGACCCTTTCCTGGTCAGGACGCTGTGGTCACCCAGGACAACTCCTGCCAGGCCAGTCTTCCCTTCTGTCTCACGGTGAGGTCAGTATTGCCTTGGAAGCTCAATCAAGCAAGGACAACCGTAACTCCCAGCAGGCCCATGACCAAAGGAAGCAGGGCAATGGGCTGTCCTGGAAGGTGAGGTGGAGGCAGAGGAGGGCCTAGCCCTGTGGGAATTACAGGTATCTGTGCCTTCCTCCGGATGCTTTTAGGCCATCCCTGACGTCCAACCCTCACAGGAACCCTCACCCAAAGCTCTGAAGGGAGGGGGTGTACGGGTGGGGGGATGACCCTTCAGGAAAAGGTTCTTGTGGGCAGGGAAGATTTGAGCTGGGGCTCAGGACAGTTAGAGGGGTGGGTAACAGGTCTGCCAGGGAATCCAGGAGGTACGAAGTGTGGTGGTCATGTCCTAGAAGATAGCGAGTGTCCTCCCACTCACTGGTGGGGCTGAGTGGGGCCAGGCCCATGAGCTGGCACTTGGTGGCTGCCACAGGGCCCAGGTAGGAGCTGGTGGGCAGACTCTCCCCCTAGACCCCCACCCAGTTCTGTGCCTAGCCCGACCTCTGGCTGTAGGGAATAGGTGTGGAGAGGAGGCAGCTAGTGGACATCAGTAGCAATGGAGGCCCACGTCTTCTCCCTCATCTGAAAGGGGCTTGAGAGGCAGACAGGGCCCTAACCCTAGGCCTGGAGCCCCATCCACCCCATGGAACCAAGAAGACTTACTAGAAACAGACTTTGGCTTTTAGGAAGATGAGCGTGAGGACAGCACATGCCTGAGAGAAGACTGCTGAGGGAAGCCCCTAAGGTTGGCACCCCCTGACATGACCACCCAGAGATGGGCTGGGGCCATGGGGGAGCCATTCCACCTCTCCACCTCAGCTGACCCTCTGACGAGGAAAGCAAGGATAACCACATTTCACAAGGATCCCAGGGCAAAGCAAAGCTGTCAGTCGCACAGGGAAGTGGATAATGCTTTCTAGGGATGGGAAGACCAGGGGCGGTGTTGTACATGCTGGGGACATGGAGAAAACCGCCTTCTTTGAGGCCAAGGAGAAAGGAAGGTCAGCAGAGAGGAGCTCCCAAACACTCTGGTTCAGGCCCTCTTACACAGCCCACCATGAGAGGAAGTATTGCAGAAGCCTCGGCACTTCCTCTGCAGGGGTGGGCCCAGCTAAAGGTTTAGGGCCCACACGGCAGGGGTCTGGAGGCCCCAAGGGAACGGCAGTACATAGAAAGCAAGCCTGGTGTACAGGGCATGGGATCAGTGGAAGTGGGAGAGGCCTCCTCACTCGTCCTGGTAGACCAGGCCCTTGGGATCAGAGGCACCAACAAGACCAGAAAGGTCTAGGCTAATTCCAGATGGAACACGTCCAGCTGGCAACAACCAGAAAGGACTGGGGTACCAGAAGCTGGAGGCCTGGAATGCCTCCTGAGCTCCAAGGCAGAGTTAGGGCAGCAGCAGGCAGATCTGGTGAGGACCAGTCCTTTATGGCTGGGGACCCTTGCCGTAGCTGACTTGGTGATGCCAGAGTGGTAGGGTGGTAGCAGACAGGGCTGGGAGACCTGATGTGTCCTTGCTGTCAGCAGGTGGCAAGCTAAGGGGTGGCAGTGAAGGCTGGACAAGGCGACCCCGGCTCTCCTATACCAGCAAGGTGCCAAGCTTCACAGAAAGGTAGGCAGGGTCCAGGTCTGTTGGGGGGACCCAGGCCTCTTTGAGTCAGGGCTTTCTCCTGCCCACTCAAGGTGGATGGGAACTCAGGAGTAAGGATGCTTCAGGATGAAGGGCGGGGGCTGATGAAAGCCTCTGACGTCTGTGCTGAGGGGCCCCAGACCAAAGCTCCTGTTCTTCTGACAGGGTGCTCGGGTCTGGGAGGTTTATACGGTTTGAGAAGCCACTGCCAAGCTTGGAGGGTAGGAGGGGAACCTGCTCTGTCCCCATCACCCCCATCTGAGGAGAGGTCTGTAGATTTTATCTGGTGCCAGTGAAGAAAGCAGCAGGGACCCTCTGCTCCAGTCTAGTAATCATAGGAGGGGCCTCTTGAGGGTCTTTCAAGGGACTCAGGGGCTCAGCACTCTTCCCTCTTCCCAGGAGCCCAGGCTCTCACTGCCCCAAGCCTGGAAGCTGGGCCCCTCCAAGACTGAGGCAGAGGCAAGAGAGCCTGTCCAGCTAGAGATGAGAGAGGAGGGGGTCTACCCCACCTTCCCCTGCCCTGGGGCCTGGAAGGGCTGCACCCGCTGGGCTGGGATAGGTACTCAGGAAAGGGGTCTCGAGAGCACACAGGACAAGAGCCAGCAGCAGGGCACAGTGCCCTCTGACTGGGGTGTCCCTGTGGCCTTCCTCAGCTGGGGCTGGGGTGGAAGGAGCAGCAGGCATGGGTGAGGGGTGGCCCAGGGCCTGGAGCCACTAACTCCCACCTCTGGCATGACTATGGGGTGAGAAGAGGCACATTCAGGCAGGTGGGTTGGACCCTGCTCCATTTCCCCTATGGGGATTTCGGGAGACCCAGCCCATTCACCCCAACCCCCTTAGTGAGAACTAGGCAGGGCTGGAAGCACCTGAAGGTTACCAAGGGGGTCTTCATAATCCCCTGTCAAGCAGAGCCTTGCACTCTTCCTTCCCCTTCCCAGTGACCCAACACAGGCTTGACACAGGCTGGAGACAAAGCTGCCCCGTGTCACTTACCTTGCAGGCCTGAGGCTTAATTCCTGGGGGGAATTTAGCAGGCTGGGCTCCTCTGCCTCCTACTGGGTCCAAGCGCCAAGTAGGGCCACCAGGAGACAGGGCCTCATTCAGGCCTTAGGCCCACCTGAGCGCTATTCTCCCTTTTTCAACTCAGGCCAGAGACCTACATGTTGTCTAGTGAGGCCACCTGAGGCGGAGAATAGCCCGGTGAGCAGGTCTGAGCTCAGCTGCTAGGGTGAAGTAGTGGCAGGTGCAAAGCGTTCTTGGCCTCCTGGCCGGCTCAAAAACCCAGCACTGGATCTGCGGCGTCTTGACACAGCTCCTGACTTGATGTGACCAGCAGCAAGTGAGGGGACCTGTTTCCTTATCTGTCACCTGAAGAGAGTTGTCAGCATTACTCAATAGGATCCCTGAACACCTGACTCAGGATCACCGTTGGGGCTGGGTTCAAACCCAGCTTTCTGGGCTCTGCTGAAGGGTTCTTGGCGGGACCTGAATATTTTCCAGATGGGGGGCAAACATTTTCCAGGTGATTCCATGTGAGAAGAGTTACCCCAGCTCGGAAGCCTTGGACAGTTACAGGGGAGCTGCAGGGCCTGAAGAGCCATGATCAGCCAAGGTAGAGTGGGCCCGATCTAGCTTCGCTGAGAGGTGAGGGCCACTGACAACCTCCGCTGTCAGCCGTCCACACCCTGACTGAGGCGCAGAATAGGCCTTGTGAAAACCCTCATTGAGGGGCGCGAGCACAGCCTCCCACAGGCGAGGTCCTGGGCAGTGCCATCCCTGCCCCACCTGACCAAGGCTCCCAGGCCAGAGCTATCTCCTGGAAGCAGCCCCCTCCCCCAGCAAGGTCCAGGGCCAGAACACTGAAACCCAGCCTCTGCACCATGGAGGCCCTGTAGTGCCACAGCGGACAGGCAGGTGCCCCTGGGTGCTGAGCAGCTCTGCCTATGCCGAGGCCTTGGAGCCCGCCCGCGGCTGCCGGTGAGAAGTGTGCCTGCCGGGGAGCAGGGGCATGGTAGGTGGGCAAGCAAGTGTAGGAAGACGGCAGGGAGGGAAGGAAGAAAAGGAAAAAGGAAGAGAAAAAAAAGAAACAGAGCCAAATCCAGGTTTTGACAATAAGGTGGATGAAGTTGACGGGGTGGCAGAGGGCCTGGAGGTTCAGTGACTTGACCCGTGTTGTCACCCCATCTATGCTCCCCACTCAGGTAGCCTCAAGTGAAGCAGACAGGCCTCACTTCAGCTCTCTGGGAAACAGGCGCCCTATAGCCCCTAGCCTCCAGGCTGTAGGGCTGAGCAGGCTGCTTTCCCCTTTCCAAATATTCCCCCAGGGCTCCACACACGCTGTTCACTGTACTCCTGGTGCACTTCTCCCTCGCTTTTACCTTCTTCCTCCCTGCCTCCGAGGCCCAGTACCGGCAGCATCTCTTCTGGGATCCAGGGACACTTCCTTGTCCCCAAGCTAGGTCAGGCCCCTGTCGAGCTTCCACAGCCCGCTTCCCCAGGTTCTGTCACTGTGGTGACCACATGTTGGGAGTTGCCGCTCTTCTGGCCTGTGACCTTCTCGGGCTGGGGGACTCCTCGGGCCCGCACAGGCAGCAGGGCAATGGTGGCGGCTGCTCGGCATCCTGGCAGTCACCAGCAAGTCAACGGCCTCATGCAATGCCAGGCTCCAGCTGTCAGCAGGCGCAGGAGGGATGCTGTAACTGAGCTCCGGGAAGGCTCACAAAGACTGGGGTTGACCCGGCAGGCCTGACCCGTCCTAGTGGGCTGGCCCTTGGTCTAGATGAGATGGGAAATCAGGAAGCCACCCCAGCAAGCCCCGAGAACAAACCTCTGCAGGGAGAGCCCAGCAGAGACAGGGTCTCTGGAGGGTGTACCCAGCATCTCCCCACACCAGCTAAGGTGTGAGGAACTGTCCTTCCGCAGGATGGAGTCACCAGCATGGGGGTGGGGTGACAGCACTGTTCTAGGGACGCCTTAGTGAGCACGTCCTTGGTGCTGGAGAGGGGCACATGCTAGGGAGCAGTGACCAGCACTTCTCACTGGGACAGTGCGCCACAGACCCAAAGACCACCAGGACCCCCAAGGGTCTCGCGAGGAGGGGGTTTTCCCTGAGCAGGGGAGTGGCCACCCAGCGGGCGTGTGACCATGACCCACTTGGCCACAGCTAGCCAGCACAATGGTGCCAGGGAGCCTCAGCACCTTCTGGGCTGGGAGCAGGAACTGCCAAGGACTAGGTGATGGCCTATTAAACTTGAGACCCCACACCCCCCGGCCCAAATACACAGCCAGGCCTCAGGTCCAAAAACAACCCAAATGCTTTAATGTTTAATGGCCTGCCTCCCGGGCCCACAGCCTTCTTACAAACCTTAGCCAGGCCAAGGGCCCAGCTTGCCAGCCTCTGGCTCAGTTTAGTACTCTGCAAGGAGGTCACTCATAGCAGGCGTGACTGATGGGGCTCTGGCTTGGGGAATGCCAGGGTCCCCAGTCCGTATCTTCGGAGACCTCCCAGGATCCAGCTGTCATTCAGCCTGTCTTGTCTAGTCCCTGAGTCCCTGCAGCTGCTTGGCTTCTAGCAAACATACCACTTTCTCAGGAAGATGCACCAGGGTGGACAAGGCAGCTCAGGGAAGTCACTGGTATCAATTCAGGACAGGCCTGGGGCCTCCCAGAGGTGAAAGCAGCAGGCCCAGAACAAGGATGCCAGCCCCAGGCTGTATCTGGGCACCCCCTGTAGTGAAGGAGGGAAGGGGCAGGCTCCCCAGAGAGCTTCCAGGCTGGGGGGGTCAGGGCCCAACCCCAGATGTTAGGGCATAGCCCCAGGCTTTCCTGGGAAATGACTCTAGAAAGTGTTAAGTCATACACACTGTACACTGTACCACCCTAAATAACCAAGTCCTATGACACAAAAAGACTTTCTAGAAGGTTCTACTTGCCTTAGCCTCCTATTCTAGGCCCTGGCTGGGATCTAGGCCCCCGTCCTGGGGAGGGAGCAGAGAGCAAACCTTAATGGGTGTGTGTCAGGCATCACCCCCACAACAACCCTGTGAGGTAGGCTGCGTTGTCCTATCTTACAAACTGAGAACTGAGGGCTCAAGGGAGGAAGTGACTTGCCTGGTTACACAGCAAGAACACAGGAGCTAGGATTCAAGCCCAAGTCTGTTGAGCTCCAAAGCCCACACATTTTCTCTAAGAAGAAACAGGAAGTAGTCCTTTCTAATAATAAAGGCCCTCAAGTAAAAAGTTCAGGGGCTCTCAGCCCACTGCGGGGTGGGGGTGGGGGGCAGCAGAGCAGGAGAAGCTCCAATGGCATGTCCACTCCTGGCCCTGGGCAGCTGGCCTTACAAAAAGGTTGGGGTCCAGAAAGTGACCCCCATACAGTAGCTGTCCAAACAGCCACCAAGGCTATAGGTGATGGCTTTGGCCACCCAGCACCTGTGGGTGGGGCACAGACCGGTCCGGCCCTGAGGCCTTGTGGCCCCAAGTGGGGAGTGCTAGGCCACTGAGCCAAGCGGTTTCCAGGAGGCTGCGGAAGCGGGCTCTTAGTGTGGGGCCGGGGGGTCTGGTGCTGGCAGCAGGAGTAGGGGAGGTACCATGGGACCCTTCCCCAGCGGTTGCCTCTGCTTTCTCCGGGCCAGGGGTTGGTGGCTTCCTCCCTGGCTTCCTGGCCTTGGGGACAGGTGACTTCCAGGCCAGGGCTAGGCTCTCCGGCTCATCTCTGGCCATGGTGGGTTCTGAGGAGGGCACAGATCCAGCCTCAGTGTCAAAGTTACCTGGAAAATGAACACACAGTCAGGCTGCAGACCCCAACACCCTCAGGTCCCACCTCCTGACCTCCAAAGCCACCTAGACCAGTGGTTCCACTCTGCCTCAGGCCTGGAGGGCCCCAGCAGGGTCACGGCCATAATGACTTCCCCACGTGTGCAGGAAGCCGAAAGGTATGCTTCTCCCCAGGTGACGCCAGGGCTCTATCAGATGACAGTACCGCTCAGGCAAAGAATCTGGTCCAAGAACCAAAGGAAAAGGGCCAACAAGACAGGAACCACTGGCCTGTAGAGGCTGGGAAATTGGGGCATGGAGAGGGAGGGCCCTGTTACACCTAAAGAGTGGCATCCTTCTACCAGACCACCCCCAGGGCCCAGGAGTAGAGGAAGCAGCAGAGGGGGCAAGAGAGGGCTTCTGACCAAGAGCACACCTCATGGCAAGTGAGGCTGTCAGGGAGAACACAAAGGACACCCACAGAAGGGTGGACCTCCCCCCCGGGATCGGGGGAAGACTCACAGCTCAGGGGCCAAATTTGGCCCCTCCCTGGGGCGCCAAATCCAGCCAGCAGCAGGAATAACCTGGGTCCCAGTCAGTTCTGCACTAGGCCCCAGACTCTTCCAAGCTTGGGCAGGGCAGGAGGGGACTGTGGAGTGCCCAGCAGGCAGCCTGGAAAATACGGCCCTGTCCTCTCTGGGCTTGACAGTCCAGCTGTCGAGGGAGAAGACTGGGCTGGAGCCTCTGAGCCACACATGATACCCCTCACTCCACTCCACCCCACCCCCCCGGTTCAACAACACTCCCTTGTACGTTCTCTTTGCACCTGTTTGGGCAAATGCTCCAACTTAAGTGCTCAGGAGTCAGCAATGCTTGTCACCTAGACCCCAAGTTCCACATGTATGCCTCACTGCCTTGGGCGCCTTCCCCACCCTGATGTGGAGCCAGGACAAGGTAAGGGCCCAGGGCAAGGCTGCCAGGTGGTGAAGGGACGAGAAACCATTCCCGTGGAGACAGAGACACAGAGGCTTGGTGGCAGGATGGCGGAGCAGCGAGGGAAGGCTATAAAGCAAGTCACAGGCCTCAGGCCTCCATGTGCCAGGTGTACTGATGCACAAAAGGCCATGATGGGCACACCTGGCACCATCACCAAAGTCCCGGCAGGAGTGAGTGCACACAGCACGCAGCAGCTGCCCAGAGCAGGGCCAAGCGACCTAAGCTCATGATGCTCCAGGACAGAAAAAGAGCAAGCTGGAGAGCAATATGCACGAGACGTCATTTAGTAGGGGAAAAGCAAACCAGAAACATCGCTCCCACTTACGGGGGCGCTTCTGTGACTATAAATAGTGGGACAACTGAAACACGGCACATTCAAAAGGCAACCGTGTTTGGAGGGAGAAGGGGACCCCTGCCTACTGTCGGGAATCAGGTACCATTTACTGAGGGGGAGAAGGTGGGGTTGGGGGCAAAGGATTTAGGGGAAAGCTTAGGAGTGTGGGTCTGGGAGGAGTTAAGGGTCGGAGAGATACTCAGTGGAAAAGGCCAGCATGCACTTAGTAATTCAGGGCTCAAGCTCAGAAGAAGGGAAGCTGGGTGGGACACAGACACAGGAGGAAGAGACCTCAGATAGAGAACAGGGCCTCATCAGAGCCCTAGAACCCAAAGGAGAAGTCTATACTGAGGTGGGAGAAGGCCCAGCAGAAGAGGGAAGCTGGAAAGCCGCAGCATCGGGGAAAGTTAAGAGACATTTCCACAGGGACAGAGCAGCAGGCCTGCTCAGAGGCTTAGGGAAGAGGCCATGAAGGTCCTGGTGGTACCGGGGTGAGGAGGGATGGGGGGTGAGAGTGGGGGTGGGAGTCCACAGGGCCCCCCGAGGATGGCCAGGCCCCTCCCCAGCACCAGTTCTTGGGCTCCCCTGCCCTGAGTCCCAGGCAGTCCCTTGGCCCGGCTGTGACCACTCAGACAGCTCACACACCTGTCACTCGTTCACACAGCTCCGGTGGCTACTGGGGCCGCCCCATGCTCACCCAGCTGGCGGCGGACACAGTCCCGCCACTGCAGGCCCAGCAGGTCGGGGTAGATGTCGGGCAGCTGGCGCAGTGCCAGCAGCTTGAGCATGCGAGAGGTGCAGCCGTGCAGGGCCCGCTCACGCAGCGCACGCTCCTCAGACAGCGTGGTGGGTCGCAGCTCCACGCGGTGCTCTTGCAGCACATGGTCCACGGAGGCGGGCGGCAGCCGGGGGAAGAGGCGCTCCTTCACCAGGTGGATGGGCACAAAGATGGCGCCGGCGCGCACCACGTGGGGGAAGGGGCACCGCTGCGTGCACACGAAGCTCTGCAGCTGCGACAGCAGCTTGCCCAGCAGCCCCTGCACAGCCTGGCAGTCCTGCCACGCCCCTCGGCCCCAGGGCCCCGCGGTCTCCAGCCACTCCCGCAGCTTCTCAGGCGGAGAGTGTGCCACTGAGCCCGAGATGGCTTCGCACAAGGATGCGTGCAGGCCCGTGAAGCGTTGCTCTGGAGAGTCTGCTGGGGCTGGGGGAGAGGCTGAAGTCGGGGTCGGGGCCAGGGTCCGGGCAGGCAAGGGGGCCAGCGCGGGAGTGGGGGCCGCGGCCATAGCGGGAGGACTGGGCAGCGCCACGTTGAAGCAGGCCACTGGCAAGGGCTGCGTGAGAATCTGGAGACCAAGGGGCATGCTCGTGGGGGTGGGTACAGCTTGGGCCGGCGCAGGGGCTGGGGTGGGCGCCGATGGGGCCACAGCTGCTGGCAGAGGTGCTGGCCGGAGGATCTTGAATTTTCGGAACATGAAGGCCACGGAGCTGTGGAAGTTGGTCCTTGGGGTGGTGGCCTCGGTGGCTGCCGGCACCCCGGGCAGCCCTGGTGCTTCCGTGACTATCTTTTCCAGCTCTGGCAGATCCGAGACTGTGTTCCCCACACCTGGCACATCCAGGGCTGCCGTGGGCCTGGCACGCACCTCAGGACTAGGAACCCGGACAGGAGCCTCTGCCGAGGGCTTCTTCACACTTAAGTCCAGGGCCACCTCCTCTCTAAGTGAGCAGGGAGCCTTTGAAGGGGCCTCCTGGGCAGGCAGGGTCCCCCCACAGTCTTTGGCAGGGCTCTCACTGGGGGCTGGGGCTGGGTCAGGCTCAGGCGAGTCCTCGGGAGCCTGCACATCCAGATAGTCACGGTAGGGGGCCAAGCTGAAGACATTGTCAATAATCGGCATCGGTGGAGAGCCGGGCGGCAGTGCACCCTTGTTCTGCAGCAGAGACTGGCGCTCCTGGGCGCATGGTGGGAGCGCCGGAGGGGTGCGTGGAACCGGGCTATCCCCAATGACAATGGGTGCCCCAGGGTGCTCATCGAGCTGGGGCTGGAGCTGCTCTTTCCTGCAGCTGGGCAGCCACACCTTCTCCTCTGCTTCCTGGACTGGCTTCTCCGCAGGCCTTGCGGGCTCTGAGCAGGGCTGGCTGGCAGGCAGGGACTGGCATGCTCGCTGGAAGGCACTGGGCTGCACACTGGAAGGCACAGCCTGTACACTGTTTTGGGAAGGCGGCGTCCCTCCAAGCCCTGGGGATGCTCCATAGAGAGAGAGGTCATCCCGGGCATAAGGAAAGCCCAGTGTCTGGGGGGCAAAGTCCATTGGACACCGGGGAGCAAGAGGTGGGTCCAGCTTGAGGCCTGGTGAGGGTGCGGGGAGTGGGGCAGAGGAATAGGAAAAGGTGTCCAGGCCCACTGGGGCCATATAGGGTGCCTGGGCAGCCTGCTGCCTCAGGTAAGGGCTGCTCAGCCCACCAGCTGGGTACCCAGCCCCCTTGTGGGCTCCCAGAGGCTGTAGGGGAAGCACTGAGCTGTAGCTCCCCTGCTTCTCCGGGTGGCGACAGGCTGGTGGGCAAGGCAGGGCCTGTGGAGGGTGAGGGAGCGGGTAGTGGGTAGGCACTGTATCCTGGCAGGCTGGCCCCAGGGGTTGGGCCAGCTGGGTCCATGGATTGGGAGGTCCATCAGACAATGCCTGCTTGGGGTCCCCAGGGTAAGGACCTGCATATTTGGAGGCCAGCAAGCCTGTGCTGTGGATGGTCTGATACTTCTCCAGAAATGCCTGGCACGAGGAGAAGTTCACTGAATTCTTGCCAGATCCTCCAGCTGGCACACCACGCAAGAAGGTGCCATCTACGGACTGGCCCTTGCCAGGAGTTGGGGTCAGAGAACAAGACGGGTCAGCCGGGGGTAAGAGGGGTCCGGTCACCATCGTCCAGTCAACATCCAGTGGCCTCTTCGCTGCCCCATCCCCCAGGCAAGCTGAGAGCCCGTAACACAGAGGGCTGCGGTAGACAGGTTTGGGTGCTGCCAACGGTGGGCCTGGGTAGGAATGAGATTGGGGACCAAAGGGCAGGAGCTCAACAGGGCCAGGGTCCTGCACCTTCTCAGAGCTTTCTGCTGCTGGGCGGTACAGCAGGCAACTGGTCAACAGGCTGTCTGTCCGAAGAGGGGGTCCTGCCATGCTGGTGGGGTACAACGGTGGATATGGGGTCCAAGATGCCAACCGCTCAGACCCTGCCTTGGGAGCACTCCCCATAGGGCAGGAGAAGTAGGCACCCTTGTAGCTGCAGGGGTCCTGGTTACCAACAGAAGAGGATAGGCTGTGCCCAGGTCCGGAGTCTGCCTCTAGGCGGGGCAGCTTGCCATATATCACAGGCCCTAGGGTCCCCAGGGGCCGCTTCTCTGCCATCACTGTGAAGGCTTCAAGCCCTCAGGGGCCCCAGCTACTCAATTGCTGACCTGGGAGAGAGAGAAAGGTAGGGGCTGTTAGAACAGGCTACAGGCAAGTGAGGGCTGCTGCTCTCACTGGCTCATCGCCGCACCTCAGAACCTGGCACTTAGTAGATGCTCGATAAAGCCTATGAATGAATGAATGCATGAGTCAGACAACACAGAGGTTTCCAACTCATTCCCCCTAGTCCCACTCCAGGAGCCCCTTCTGTTCAGCTTCTCCCCACGTGACTCTCCAGACCCCTTTCCTGCGGTTTCCAACTTTGCAGGCAGTCTGAAGATCCACTCGCTTGGCTACCCCTGTTCCCCCTACACCGATGAGGAGACCTATTCATCCCAGTCACTGATAAAGGAGATGGGACAAGAGGAAGGCTTCCTACCTCCCCCTACAGCTCTTACTCCCAATGCCACAGGGATCCCAAGATGCCCACTACAGCCAAGATGTGGAACTGGACATTGTCTATGCATTCAGGTTTCCCAAGACACTCTTTAGGTCTGTCTGAGTGGCCAATCTTAGCAAAAATGTCAGAGCCGAGCCTTGAACCCAGGTCTCTAGGCCCAGAGCAACACAGATACCGGGCTCGTTTCCACAGGGTAGGGCTATACCCCAAGAGAAGCAGTGGGCAACATGGCTTCACACGGGCCTGCCCACCCCCCCCCCCCCCCGGCAGGAGAGCCGAGGCTGTCCAGTAGATGGTGCTGTGGTACCAGCAGGAAGCTCCCAAAGTGTCCAGGAGGAGAGCCTGTGTTCCATCCCAGCCCCTCAGCTGCCCTTGGCTATTCAAGGCATGCAAGGGCAGCAGCACGGCCCCAGGGACAAGAAGGTAGGGAGGTGGGAGAATTCAAATGTCCAGGGAGGGAGTCCCCAAGGACCACAGAGTGCTAGGGCTACTACCCCCACTGAAACACTGAATGCCAGAGCAAGACTAAGGCCCTGAAGCAAGGGAAAGCAAGGATTGGGACCCAGGCCCAGAGAAGTCAAGCCCGGGCTTTCTCAAGGCAGCAGGTACCCAATGACCCATGAAGGGTTATCTGAGGCCAGCCTTCTCAGGCCACATCATCCTGCCTCTACTTCCCCTAGCACCCTGTTCCCGAAACCCTCAGGTGGCTTAGAAAGGATGAATCAGCTCCCTCTTGCTATGATTAGGCCATGGGTCAGGTGCAAGCCATGACCAGCCCCTTCTTCCAGCCCTCTCCTCCCTTCTGGCTGGTGGCCAATGACAACCACAGGCTCATAAG
Organism: Mustela erminea; assembly: GCF_009829155.1. Lineage (NCBI taxonomy): Eukaryota > Metazoa > Chordata > Mammalia > Carnivora > Mustelidae > Mustela > Mustela erminea. Next base: position 30,725,991 of record NC_045618.1, read on the forward strand.
GAGACCAACACATCTTGTGGACAAGAAAAGCCAAGGGTAGTAGGAGGGCCAATGCCCACTCTCATCCCTGCCTAACCACACCACGGAAGCCAGGTGGGACTCTGAAAAAGTTGGCTCTCCTGGCCAGAATCCAACACCTTAGGCCAGCCTAGAGAAGGGGATGCTCCCTAGGAGAGACCAGAAGGGACATCAGGGTATAGTATTGATAGCAATGCTCTACGACAGAGATTTGCATCCCAGACGCAAAGCCCCATCCTGGGGCACAGCAACCTTGCAAGAAGGAGTTGTATGGTTTTGGGGGTGCTAAGTAAGTGTTCCCCCCCCCCTCCACCACGGGGAGCTCTGGATTAATTAAGTGCTGGCTCTGGTCTCACCTCCCCCACATGCCCCTAGGAGCCTGCTCCACACCCACCCCAGCCCCTGGAGTCTTTTTCCCCCCAGGCTCTGCCCATTGCGAGCCCTTTGCCCTGGAGACTTCCTGAGACAGCCTCCCCCTCCACCCTGGGACCCAGTCAATAGAGGTGAAGCCATGTGGGACCCTCAGAAGTCTCTGAGGGAGAGACAGAGCTCTAGGGAATCAGCAGAGAACTAGGAAGACTATGGGGCTGACCTTACTACCTCCTGTCAGTAGAAAAAGCCCAGTGTACACTCCCTTGAGGGAGGCCCCTCCCCACTCAAGCCAGTAGCCAAAATGTAGGTGCCTCCTTCACACACACACACACACACACACACACACACACACACACGGAGGAAGAGGCAAGCAATTGCTTGGGGAAGGGGGGACCCCAGGGAGCAGGGTCACATTGCCCTTTGGGCCACCAAGCTGTTTGTTGGCTGAGGGCTGGGAGGACCAACCTCCGCCAGGGCTCAGAGCAGGGTCCCGGAAAAGAGCCCACCACCACTGTGCCCTCCCTGCCCTAAGCATCAGGGGAAGCAAACAGCTTTTCCATCTCCTAGCGACTCTCCTTAAGGCCAGTGGATGTTGGGAGTTGGGAAAGACCAGGAAGAAGAGAGCCATCCTGCCAGGCTGGGGCCGGCCCCTAGAGCGCTGGATCAGGGCCCCTCCCGGGGTACTCATACCTTCCCCAGTTGAGGCTCTGGGCCCTACAGAACCTGGCGCAGCCTAGGCTCCATTGGAGGGGAAGGGTCGCAGGATAGGCCTCCACCACCTTTCTCCCACCCGCCCCGCCCATATCGGTGGTGCCTGGGGCCCTCAGCCAACCTGGCTTTGGGGCTGCCGCCGCGCCTGACCCCGCGCGCTTCCGGGTGTCCCCAAGCTCTGTCCGTTGGCGCTGGGCGCACGTGCACCCCAGCAGGCTGATCCATAGGCCGCAGCCACGCATGCAACCCCGTGCCTGCAAGTACGTGCACGGCCCACATTTGCACACACGCCCCTCCAGAACTGCGTTCTCCCTCGCTCGGGCCCAGCACACGTGTGCACACAGCAAGGCCCGCGCACCCAGCCCCGAGGGCCGACACCCAAAGACTGGAGGGAAGACAGGAGCAGGGGGCGGCCTGGCCGCAGTGTCCGGGCAGCCACCGCCTCGGGGCGATCCCGCCAGCCTGGGCTGCGGCCAGAGGGTGAGTCAAGCCGTAGCAAGGAAACCGCAGGGCCGTCCGGTCCCAGTAGGGCGCGTCCAGGGCCCCGCGGCGCCTCAGCGCCCGCCGCAGCCCCCCCAGGCCCAGCCCCCCACCGCCCCCTCATCTCCGCCCCGGCAGTCCACGTGAGCCGGGCCCCGCGGGAGGCCCGAGGGCTCAGCCCGGTCTCCTTCTCGCTAGTCCCTCGCGGGATCCGGCGCCAAAGCCTTGCTAACGCTGCGGGGCGCTCCCAGGCCCCGGGGCCCTCGAAGTCCGGGGAAAGTCGGAGCAGCCGCGCGCCCCCCGCCCCGCAGCCCGCCAGCCCGGGGCCCGCCGCAGCCCGGGGCCCGCCGCAGCCCAGAGCAGTAGCACCTCGGCCCAGGCCCGGCGCGCTCCATGCCCCGGCCGGCCGGTAGGGGCGCCCTGGGGCAGCGCCACCCGCCCCTTCTCCACGCGCCGCCCGCAAACTCGGCCCAACTTTCCGCGCCCGAGCGGGCGAGCTCCTACCTGCAGGGCGCCAGGCTTCTCGATGCTGCTGCCGTGGGCTGCGGCCGCATCCTCCGCCCTGTGGAGGCGGCGGGTCCTTGTCGGGCCGGGCCCTGAGCGGGTAGTCGCGGAGAGCACCGAGGCCGGAGCCACCTTCCTCGCGGCCGTTCGCGCCGCCGCTGGGCGCCGTCTGCGGTCCCGGGCGGGGCGGGCTGGGGGCGGGGCGGGGGCGGGGCGGCCGGCGCGGTGTAGGCTGAGCCGGGCCGCGCCTCTGGGAACCCGCGATCCCCTGGGCCCCGGGTGTGCGGAGGACCTGAGGCGGCCAAGTCTACAAGAACACGGCCGTGCGTGCTGCGCACCGTCTGTACCCACCGCATCCCTGAGCCGTGGCTCAGCGCGCCCAGCACACGCCTTCATTCACTCCGTTAGATCATTCATTCGTTGCCACTTTCTAGATACGTGGCCTCGTGCATGCCTCTTGACCTTGTTGGGCTTCAGTTTCCTTATTTTAGTAAAAGTGGAATTACATCGTAGTGGTAGTGGTGTAAAGGCTTGGAAGAGGTTGTATTAAGATATCTGGCACGCGGTAGGTGTTCTGGCTCCCTTGGCAGGTACTAGTTGCATTAGGGAGCTGGGGAAGGGCTCCTGAGTCTGTCCCGGCATCTCAGTGCGGCCCCGGAGGGCAAATTCCAGACAAATGTATCTCAGTCCCTGTTAGGGTACCACCTGTGTCTGAGGAAGGGGTGATTTCTCCATCACTATAGTATGCCGGGAATGGGGTTGGTAAGTGGTCTCAGTGGGTACCTAAACCTTTTTGGCAAACCTCCCTCACTAAGACAGGCCTGAACAGCCTGGGAGGTGGGATAGGGTGGAGTGTTCCCAACCAGGAATGGTATGCTGCAGAGAGAGGGGCTGGAGGGGTGGACAGGCTGTCTCCATCTGCCCAGACTCCTTGGGCCATCTAATTCTGGATGTGAAGGCCCTCGGTGCTGCTACCTTCTCTAAAGAAACCTGGTCCCTAGCAGTTCCTGGGCTGCTCAAGGACTAGGGACAGGTGTGTGCAGTGGAGGAGGAGGAAGACAGGTGGACATGCCAAGGGTCAGAGCAAGTTCATGGGGCAAAACCACCCAGTCTGATCCCAAAGGTCAGGGCTGCCTGAGTCAGAGGGCAGAGGAGGCTGGAGGCCTTAAGTTCAGAAAGTCAGGCAGCAGCTGGAGCTGAGGAGGAGGGGCTGGACCCTGCAGGTAAGAAAAGGAAGAGGAAGTGGAGGTCACCTGGGGGGAGGGGAGAGAGTATCAATTGAGAGCTGCAGGGTCTTGAGAGTCTGGAGTGATCTGAGGAGGAGAGACTCAGAGAGGGTTGGGGCTTTCCCAGGGTTACACAGCACGCTGGGATAAAAACTCAGATCTCCTGGCTCCCACATCTTCACATCAGGAAAGTACACCTGTGCGTGACAACTAGTGGTCATGCCCAAGGCTCAGATCACAGGCTATTTGTCCCTACTTTTGCTCCTCACCACTCTGCCCTCCCCCTCTCCATTCTTTAGCACAACACTCGTTGTCTCCCACCTTTGCCCACCTTTGAGCTGATGCTGCTGCTGCTGCTGCTGCTGTGGGGCAGGGGTGAGGGGTTGTGGGAAGAGGGCAGTATTCTCAGTTCTTAGGGCCTAGGACTCTCAGGTTGTGTGCTCAGGTCACCTGGTGTTCTCTCCAGTCTCGCTGAGCCTGAATGGGACACACCCAGGCCCACATAAACCTGGTGGAGACCCTAGGGGCCAGTTAAGAGTCTGCGGCCCCATTCTGAGTCTTGCCTTAACTTAGGACCTTCACAAAGACAGTAGCCCCCTTAATCGGCATCTTGCTCATTCCTTTTCGGCAGCACCTAAATACCTTGCACTATAATAGAAAGGAGAACTTGGGAGCCACTTTGTAACTTTCTGAGCCTCAGTTTCTTCATCTGCAGAATGGGAACCACGAGGTGAGTGTTGCTCGTGGGAACTGGGTGGGAAATTACTTGCAAATGATAAAAAGCTCTGTAGGGTGTCAGCTGGGAGCTCCTGAAGGCTCTAACCTTGTCCTTTTCTTCTCTATCCCGAGGGTCATGTATGTGCAGAGCCTGTGAAGAAAAGTGGCTCTCTCAGGCATCTGTCGGATGGAGAAAGGTAATATTAGGCTGTGATCTTGGAGAGGAGAAATGGTATCGTGGCTGGAAGGGACAGTGTTAACAAAAGCAGAGAAGGGAGCAGTCTGTCCTTCTGTGGGCTTCCTGGGTGGGGTTAACAAAGAAAAGTCACATAGAAAAACCTGGAAGGGAGGTTTCACACACACACACACACACACACACACACACACCCCGACACACCAAGCCTGCCCTCCTCCACCCCACCCCAGACACTGATTACCAACTCCCCCCCCCCCACTCTCTGGGAAGCTGAGGTAAAAGGTCAGCCCCCCGAACCTCAGCTGGACCTACAGTTATTAATAATGTCGTTCTCTCTAATGAGGCCACACTTGCTATTTACAAAACTCTTTCCTTCCTCCCAGGAGCTTCTCACCCCAGAGGAGGGAGACGTGGCCCTGGCAGCCACAGCATAGGCAGACAAACAGGGAAGCAAGGCCCCTTTCCTTGAGACACACAGCAATCCTCTCTCTGATCCTTCCGGACTCAGCGATATATATTGTGTCGTCCAGGGAGGCCCTCTGACTGCTGTTGCAACTCTCTGCCCTTTCTGTTTCCTCCTCCCTTCCGTGCTCCCACTCAGTAGAGGAACAGCTGTGTGGGTGGATGGGCTAGGCAAGTAGCTCCTACTTGGAGTGTGGCCCTGGGCTAGTCACTTAATTCTTAATTCTCACTTAATTCTTACACAATCATATGAGGTCAGGGTTTGACAAACAGGCCAACTGAGGTTTGACCTATTGAGCTGTGTGACCTTAAGGCAGCCCCTTAACCTCTCAGTTTGCTCATCAGTCCAACGGGCAGAATGAGAACTTATCTCAGGTCTCACGCAGACCCAATGAGTTCACAGCTTGCTTTGTAGTAAGACCTTAAGCGGTGATAGCTCTAGAGGAAGTGGGGGTAGTAGGTCGCCCACAGAGCCAAGAAACAGAGGAGCTGAAACTCCCCACAAAGAGCTGTGTGATCCCGAACCATTCGGAGAGCTATCTCCCGAGGAAATCAGAGTCTCTCAGAGGGTGCTCACCAAGTTTAGGAAAGGGAGATGGGCTTTCACTGGGCTCCTTTGCAGGACGATGCCTGCCAGCCTACTGGCCAGAGAGAAAAAGCCCAGACACAATAATTTGGGGACCTTAGTGCAGGGGAGTGAGGAGCCCTCTGATTAATGAATAGCCGGGGTAGATTAACCATCCTTCCCATCCTTGCTTCTGGTGCTGTTTCCAGTGCAGTTAAAGAAACAAATGTGAAACGGACCCTGGCATTTCCGGGTGATGAGTGCTTGTGTAGGGGTGGGCTGCCCAAGAGAGGCCTGAGGACTAGGGTGCTGAGCCTTGAGTCAGGGTAGGGTCCCCCATTCTGGCTATGCCGGAGTAAGCCACGGGCTCTGTCTGGCTTAGTGCTGGAAGCAGTGGGAAACATTACCTTCCTACCTCCAGGGAGGTCGTTCTAATGCCCATATCTCACCCTGTAACCCATCCCCAAACCCCACCCTCAGCTTGGTGGGGTGGCCTCCCAAGGCTCTCCAGTACCCTCAGGATCCAATTTCCCGGTCAGGTTTCTGCCTGCCTCCTGACTGGCTCTCTCCCGCCGCCTTCCACTCACCCCCCAGAGCCGGCCTGAGGTCCTCACTTGGGCATTACCTCTGTGCTCCTGATTATGCTCTCCTCGGCCAAGAGCACTGGCCTCTGCCGCGTATCCAGCTCTTTCTTTGCTAACCTGTCTTCAAGACAGCTCAGACCCACTCCTCCAGGAAAACTTCCAGAGATGTAGGCTGGGTTTGGTCACCTATTCTGGAGCCTTATAGCCTCCCAAACTCCCCTCTGCGTTAGCTCATCAGCCTGGCCGCAGCTCCCTGTGCTAACGTGGCCGGGTCACAAGCCTGGGGACTGACGCCTTCCAGGGCAGGGCCTGGGCCCGCCTGAACACAGACACCTCAGGGCCCAGCACAGGGTGGAGTTGGGCCACGGTGAGGGAGTGAAGGATTAATGGCAAAAAGGAGGACTCGGCTGGTCTGAAGAGTAGAAAGAAGGGCAGAAAAATCTGCCTTGGCCCAGAGATGAGAGCCTGAGGAAAGCCTCTATAGCCAAAAGTTCCCCTAAAGCCCCTGCACCGCCCCGCCCCAGCCTCTCAGGACCCGTGACACCAATCCTCTGCCCTGCCCGCGCCCATTCCAACATGGAAACACCGAGGCCCTGAGAGGGGTAGCCACGTGCCTAGGGGCTGGAGCAGGCATGCCTTGAACCCAGGTCTCCCGAAGACCTGTCTGGTCTGCACACCAGCTTCCGTCTTGTTTTGACACTGCTTCTCCATCTCCAGACCCAGGATGGAAAAACACCTGGCTGAGCTCCACCTGGGCTTCCAGCTGCCTGCAGTCCCTCCTTGGAGGCCCCTAGCCTGGGGTTGGGGGTGCGAGGAGAAGAGGAGGGGGAGCTCGGTGAGGAGAGGAGAGGCTGATGCATTTTCCCCTCCGTGTTGCAGGAGCCTGGACTTCTGCCAGCTTTCCTAATCACCTCCTTCCCTTTCCCCAGCCAGGGCCTCTCTCAGGGGATCCCCTCCCCCCACCTCTGTGCCCTGGGCAGAGCAGCACAGCTGTTTCCAGGATGGTGGTTTGGGCCTGGGCGGGCTGTGCCCACAGCCCTGACTCCTGCCCAGTGCCTGCCTTGCTTCGGCCTCCATCGGGAGTTCCCTTCCAGCAGCTCCCCAGTTCAGAGGTCTTGGGGGGGCTGCCAACCCAGCTGCTCCTGGCCCTGCCCAGGCCCCCTCCCCCAGTGCCAGAGTGCATCCCCTCCTACCGTGGGCAGGCCAGGCGGACTGTCCATCGAAACCTTCCTCAGGCCGCTGGGGCAGCGGGGTCTGGGCCAGGTGGTTGGCGCTGCCCCCTCGTTAGTGGCCTGCTGGGGTTTCCGTCACTTAGGGCCGGTTACCAGGCAACCGCATTGGGAGGGCTGGCTCTGGCTGGGGCTGGCACTGGTGTCTGCTGCTGCTGAAGGGGAGGCGTGAGGCCTGGCCGGCTGAGGCCAGGGTCACGGTCCACAGCCTCATGTTCCCCGGAGAGGTGGGGGGTGGTGCCTTCAAACTCAGAACTCCTAGTCATTACCGAAGCTCAGCCTCACAACCCAGCCCCAGGAGAGGGGCCTCCAGCTGCCCCTCCATGACCCCTCATGGCCCTCCACACCAACAGCCATACTCAGAGCCCTCAGGTTTCTGGGAGGTCGCGGGAAGCTGAGGGGTAGCGGGCTTCCCTCTTTAGGGACTGGGGGTGTGACCTGTTGACCTTACCACCACCCTGTGGCCTGATGGGGGGCGGGGCATGAGAAGTCAGATTTCCCAGTGTGCAGGCCCAGTATTTCTGGGTTACACTGGGTCAAAATCATGCCCTACCTCTCGTGGTTATGTGGCCTTGGACATGTTAATTGTTCTTCTGAGGCTCAGTTGCCTCATCTGTAGAATGGGAGGCTAGCCCCTGTCTCATAGGGCAGTGTGCAGTATATAAGATGATCAGAGGAGCGCCTGGCCCAGAGCCTCCTCTCCACACCTGTCCATGCCCGTCCTCCAAGCCCCAAGCTTCCCACATTACAAGGGGGCAAGCATTACAGCCCTCGCACTGGCCACCATTGTCGGGTGACCCTGGAACGTTCCATCTTCATGTCCAAGAATAGCCTTGCACCCCACCCTACTCCTCGATTCCCCCAAGCAGTCCATGCTGCCTTGCATTTTCAACTGAATACTCCTATAGCCTTTTGCTAGGGAGCAGGTACTGATTTAAGTCTCTACAAATATTAGCGCATTAATTTATTTAATCCATTTAATGGATTAAGTCACTTAATCCATTTATTAATCCATGTAATGGATTAAATGAGGTGATGCAGAGGTATGCCTGGGGAGCTGCGGTGGGACAGGAGCCCAGGCACGCCCCCTCACCGTGCTGGGGCAGCTTTGCTTTGCTTTGCCACTGGCTTGGATGCCAGGCCCACCTCCTGCGGCAAAGCCAGGCTGGGCTGGTGTAGCCGTGGGCAGGTCAGAGTTTCAGGAAGAGCAGTGATGGCTAATTAAAACTTTGACTCGGGGAGGCCCCCTTGGGGTAGGGATTGCCTCAGTCAGCTCCCTTGGGGAGGCCCCCTAATTGGACCCAGGGGGCCCTAGTAGTGATGCAAACTCACCAGGTAGAGGATAACAGGGAGGGAGAGGGAAAGGGCAAAGAAACAGGTTGGCAAAAAAATGACGACAGCCCCTCTCTCCTTGTGAGGGGGATGACTTGGGAGTTGCCAGACTGTCAACTGAGTTGCTGTGTGTCTTCGGATAAGTGGTTTGGCCTCTCTGAGCCTCTGTTTCTTCCCTGGAAAGTGAAGATAAGAAAAGCTCCTGGAGGGCTGCCGTAAGAGGCAATGTACAGAAAGTACCAAGCACAGCGTGTGGCCCAGAAATAGGGACTTAGAAACTTGGAGCAGATGTATCGCTACCTTTCATATCCATCATCTCTTTTATTTTTACTTTATTTTTTAAAGATTTTATTTATTATTTGACAGAGATCACAAGTAGGCAGAGAGGCAGGCAGGGGGTGGGGGGAAGCAGGCTCCCTGCTGCTTCCAATGTGGGGCTTGATCCCAGAACCCTGAGATCGTGACCTGAGCTGAAGGCAGAGGCTTAACTTGCTGAGCCACCCAGGTGCCCCCATCATCTCTTTTAGTTTGGGGACCATTATCCTCTCAGCTCTCTCTCCCAATTACATGAGTGTGGGTCCTGGGCCAGGTGAGGGGTGTGGGGGAGCAGGAAGAGCAATGGCTGGGGTGTGGGTCAAGCTGGAGGTCATGGAGCAGGTTGGGATCCAGAGGGAGCCAGAGCTGGCAGAGTGGGGAGGACCTAACTAGGCAGCAGGGAGCAGAGAGGGGGTGCTTGGTGGGGTGAACAGCCTTAACAAAGGTCAGGAGACCAGAGGGAATACTGCCTGTGGTCAGGAGCCATGGGGAGCCAGGGCTAGAGCTGGGGTCTGCTGAGAGTCATAGGCCGATGCGAGTGATAGCCGCAAGCAGCCCTGCTGAGGCTGGGGTCTGGCCCTAAGTGACCAGAGTGCCCCGTAGCTCCAGGTTGCTGAGATCGACTATGCTGTGCAGGGCAGTGGGGAGGGGAGCTGAAGCAGGGAATCTGCGGGAGAAAGGCGGGTGCTACTTGTTTGCCTTTCTGGTTGCAGCAAAATGACCCACTGACTCCCCTGCCCTCTCTCTGGGGGTCAGTCTCATCCCTGATCTGGGAGGTTTCTGTGGTCACGGAGCACAAGTCCATCTCCCCAGGCTCTCCAGCCCCCTCAGGAGGCTCTACGGGCCTGCTCTTGGGGCAGGGCCTGGACCAAAGTCCAGAAAGAATCAGGGCTGGCATGGGGTGAGACCCAGACACCTTGGGATGACCCAGCTCAGTGATGTCCCCGCTGTTCTCACAAGCAGCCTCCAACGACATCCAGCCCGGTATCTGGCTGGGCTGCCGGGGTCCTGGAGGCCCCAGGACAGGGTGGTGGGCCTTCCTTCTCCTTAAGGACGCCCCAGAGCAGGGCCCTCTGCCCCCGCAAAGTGCTCCATGAAGAACCCTTCCAACCCTTCCAACTCAGAACACGAGTCCTTCTGTGAAGGGAAAGCCAGGGCCAAGGGATGGAGGGGACCGGGCTGCATTTCAAAGCAGCTGGTCAGCACTAGTGAGTCAACAATTCCTGAACAAACACAGCCCGCTCCTGGACCTGGGCCTCTCTCCTTGCCCTCCTTGCCCTCGTGGGCAGCCCCCTCCCCTGGCGCAGGCCCCGCCTCCTGTCAGCCAGGCCATCTGTAGCTCACAAGGGCTCCAATTAGCTCCGTAATTAGCACCTCATCAGGCCTGTCTGCCTTTGAACAGCCCTCTGGGAAGGGGTTTCAGGAGGTCTCTGGGACCTCAGGGGCCCAGGGCTCAGGCAAGTTCTGACAGGCCTAGGGGCCAGACGGAAAGGCCCCTGTGGGTCTCCCGGCACCTACAGATGCCCTCTGGCACTCACTGGTATGGGTTTCCCCTGCACAGGGCAGTGGACCCGACTGGAGAACCAACCCCTCACAGACTGGAATAGGGCAGCTGGGAGGCAGCCGAACCCCGGGTGGGACAGGGCTTCTCCCAGCAACCCCTGGGATCGCATATCTGCACCCATACCCACCTCCTCTCCAGCTCTGCTTATGCAGGGACCCCTGGCTGGCTAAGGCATCGGGGACACAGATGGGCAGTGGGGAAGGGTAGGGCAACAGCCAAGTCTCCAAGTTCCCCTAGGGAAGGAGGTACAACCAGCTGGGGTCCATCAGGGAGCTGGGGGGTGAGGGTTGGCCTGTGGCTGATGGGGTCAGAGAAGGCCTCCAGCAAGAGACAAAAGGAGGTGGTAAGTCCTGAGGTGCTGTCAGAGTGTGTGGGGTCACAGGACACTGGAGTGTCTCCAGGGTCAGGCGCAGGCGGAGATGTCCCCTGATTGAGCTCAGTTTCCCCATCACAGGGACAATAAAAGTTAAGAGCCCGCAGGAGCCAGAAAGGATTACAAGAGGCAGGGTGTGGGGTGAGCAATAGCGTTGAGGGAGCAGGAGGCAGGTGGCAGGGGCACTGTGCAGGGGGTGAGAGGCAAGAGAAGCCACATCTCATCTCCCTCCCCCAGACTCAGAGCAGCTCTGGCCCAGGGAATGGGGGTTCCGTTGCTCAGGCTCCAGGGAAGAAGGGCGTGTCAGGCCTGAGTAACCAGTGTGAAAGGCACAGGGGACCCAGTCTATCAGGAAGTCAGACCCACCACAAGCTGAGGCTGTAGAGGGAGGCCACCTGGGGCCGCTGGCTGGCTGTGGTCAGTCAGGAACCTCTCCCCCAGCAGCAGGAGAGGCAGATACCCTGCAAAGGCTCGCTGCTGGAGGGTAGCGGGGCCAGGTAAGTCCTTCCAATAAAACCTCCTGCTTTCAAGCCTCTGGCTCCTGGCCCCAGGTGCCCCCAGCCCTGCCCCGCCCATCATCAGCCCCATCTGGTTCCCAGTCCCAGCTCTGTCCCCATTCCTATCTCAATTCTGAGACAACAACCAACAAACACACCAGGACAGCCCTAATAGGGATAAAAGGCTTTGAGATGGGAAATGCTGTCCAGGAGTCATGCGACCTTCCTGCGACCTGACTCGAGCCACACTAATCATAGCCAGCAGAGGCTATGGTCAGCCTGAGCCCTGCCTGTGACCATGGTCCCTGTTTGTATCCAGAAGCGGCAGCATGAAGCCCTTGAGGGCAAGGGGTTCAGAAAGCCTTTTGAGGGAGCTGGGGAGACTCTGCTGGGCTTTGGGGACCGTGGGAGGTGGCAGGGAACACTGGTAAACCTGAGAAGTGGGTCTGGGCTTGGACAGGAGAGGCTGGCCCAACCCTGGGGGCCCACCCCACCACAGCTTTCCCCACGGACAGCCCTCTTTCCTCCTCGGCAGCTGCCCAGAGCTGGGCCACTTCCGGCAGCCCCTCCTGCAGCCCCTCAGGTGGCCAGCACCCCTGTGGACTTTGAGGGGCTCCCTGATGGACTAACCTCATGCTTCAGGCTCAGGAGCCACACCCTGGGGAGCCAGGACTGTCACTGTGACCCGATGTGCTTCTCCCCACCCCGTGACAAGTCAAGACAGGCCTCGCAGAGCAGAATGAGGGCCCTCCCTCATCTCAGGAATGTACTCCTGGGGCCAGGGCACTGGAGGGAAGGGGGCCACGCTCCTGCTGGAGCGGCCAGGGAAGATGGGGCCTTTCCTTGGCTCAGATCCCGCATCTGCTACTTCCTTGCCTTAGGCCAGTCACTTCACCTTCCCGAAGCATAGTTCATACAGGTATAAAATTAGGATAACTGTCACCACCGTCATGGGACAATCAGGCAGACTAAGTGAGGCTGTGAACATGAGGACCCCAGCATGAGCTGGGATACAACAATGCTCACCTCCTGGAGGAGGTGCCCCAAGAGGTCGGGGGGTCCCAAACTGGGCTACGCAGCTGGCGGCGCTCATGCCTGTGGGGGACGGTCTGGCCTGGGATGAGCGAGAGCACCCATTCCGTACAGGCCTGCCCGGGGTGTGCACTGCTCTCCAGCCCTTGCTCAGCCTTCCCTCCTCTACCTGGCCCATTTCCTGTCCTCCCCCCACCCCGCCTGTGGACTCCATCCAGGGCCGCTGACTCTTCTTCTAAGGAGGAGAATACCCGTGCAGACTTAGAGCACACGAAGCTGAGTGCACTATCTTGCACAGCCCTCTCCTGAGCTCCGGCTTCATAGGCCTGCAGTGCAGAGGGTGAAACCAAGGCGAAGGGACTTGCCCCAGGTCCCCACACCAGGAAGCTGCAGATCTAGGAGACAGGTGAGTGTAGGGTTCTTCCTTCCCAACACTGGGCTCCTGCCATTCAGAAGGCTCCTGCCTTCTGAATGGAGGCCTTCTGGCCAGGCAGGATTCCCAGGAGCTGAGAGGACCAAGGACAAGGCTGCCACATTCAAGCAGGAGCACCCCTGTGTACAGACAGACCTCCAGACCTAGTTTTCCATGCATTCTTGCCCTCATCCATTCATCTGCTTTCTCAGGGTGCATGTGAGGCCAAGGTGTGCGTGACCTCCATGTGTGCCCACAGAGACCACTGGTCACCTAAGACAAGAGGGACCTAAAGAAAGGGCCCTGGCTCAGAATGAGGAGGGGCTGGGAGGGTGGGTATTGGGGTGGGGATGCTCAGTCACCCTCTCCCCCTGCTCTCTGGCTTTGCTCCCCACCCCATTCCTGGCACTCACTGGTCTGGGCTTTGCACCAAGTTCCTCCACCAGACCAGCAAAGGTGAGTTTGCCTCCTCACTGGACCCCAGCCTAATTCTGTGACCACAAGCACATCACTGGACATGGTCAGCCCACTTCCTTTTTCCTTTTTAAAAATATTTTGTTTATTTGAGAGAGAGAGAGAGAAGGAGAGCATGAGCAGGGTAAAGAGCAGAGGGAGAGGGAGAAGAAGGCTCCCCACTGAGCAGGGAGCTCAATGCAACCATGACCTGAGCCAAAGGCAGATGCTTAACTGACTGAGCCACCCGGGCATCCCTGCTTATGCCTTTCTTATGTTCTTATTGTGGAAGGGAGGAAGGGAGGAGATCCTGAATGAAAATGCCATGCGAGAGGCTCACTTGCTCATCCACTCCCACGTGCCAGGGATGGAGGTGGTCCCCATACAGACAACCACCATGGACAGTGCCGAAGCATGCAGGAAGGCCTATCTCACCCAGCTGGAGTCCCTCCCTCCTGCTCAGCTCAGAGGAGAAGACACCCACCCTCAAGTTAGTCCCATCACCTTGTGCCGGGGGACTTCTGCCGGTGGTTCCCACTGGGCACCCGCCAGCCTCTCATCCCTCTAGCCTCTATCTGCTTCTGCAAGGCCCTTAAAAGCCCCCTACTCCCTCTCTCCCTATTTCCCATATTTGTGCGAGCTCCAGCTGCCTTCTCTTTCACAAGCCCCTCATTGCCGGCTGCGGCACATCTGTGGGTCTGTGGCCCACAGGCACACCCAGCTTCCCTCATCCAGTTCAAGGTTGAAGCCCAGGCTGCCCCAGCCTCACCCCTGCTGAGCCGGAATCCAGGCAGGGGCTGGGTACCAGCTACCCATGGCCTCTCAATTTCCTCATCGGTAATTTAGGAATAAAAATACCTGGGGCGCCTGGGTGGCTCAGTGGGTTAAAGCCTCTGCCTTCAGCTCAGGTCATGATCCCAGGGTTCTGGGATCAAGCCACGCATCAGGCTCTCTGCTCAGCGGGGAGCCTGCTTCCCCCTCTCTCTGTCTCTGCCTGCCTCTCTGCCCACTTGTGATCTGTCTGTCAAATAAATAAATTAAAAAAAAAAAAAACAGCCTAAATATATATATGGGAGCACCTGTGTTGGTTCTGTTGGTTGAGTGTCTGGCTCCTGGTCTTGTGAGTTCAGGCCCTGCGTTGGGTTCTATGCTGAACGTGGAGCCTCCTTAAAAAACAAACAAGAGAGATACATTGCGACACTAAATTAGAAAACCAACGTATTTGGTGTACGGGTCAATAAAACAATAGGAACAGGGGCGCCTGGGTGGCTCAGTGGGTTAAAGCCTCTGCCTTCGGCTTGGGTCATGATCCAGGGTCCTGGGATGGAGCCCCGCATCAGGCTCTCTGCTCAGCAGGGAGCCTGCTTCCTCCTCTCTCTCTGCTTGCCTCTCTGCCTACTTGTGATCTCTGTCTGTCCAATAAATAATAAATAAAATCTTAAAAAAAAATAGGAACAAATGAACAAATAAATGAACAAACTCTTGAGGCGGCTCTAACTTCTTAAAATAATACGAAACCCTAGTTACAAGCTCAGAGGCCCCTGTTACTCATAGTCTATTGCTACCCCATCTCTGAGTCTTTGAGGGCCCACAGATAGGATACACTTGCACAGGCAGGCTGTCCAGAGGAGGTTGCCTAGGGAGGCCTCAGAAGAAAGCGGGAGACTAAGTCAAGGGTCAGGATAAGGAAGGCCTGGAAAGTCCCCATGGGGCTTTCTCCTACTTTGGAGGGTCTAGAGCAGAAGCCCAGGACCCACGCTGTGTGTTTGGGCCCTTCTGAAACACTCGTCCTTCTGTCCTCACTCATAGCAGTTTAACCCTCCACCCCACCCATATGTGCAAACCAGAGGTTTCTGAGCCTGGCCAGGCGTTTTGCTAAGCTGGGGGCACCTAGGAACCCGGGCCAGAGCACCCTTCTGTTGTACCTTCCCACATCTTCACCCGTTCTTAGTCAGGGTGCCCTTGCTACCCACATGGGAAAATGGACAAAGAATGATATAGAAAGATATTTTTTTCTTTCCCCACAAGTCTGATTTCTTTCCCCCATCTCAACATTTTTCATCTGTTGAAGCCAATCTCGGAGACTTTTTAGACTGTGAGTGTGTGTCATGGGTTTATCATAAACGGGTTAGCAGAGGAGCCTGTTGTGGAGAACAAAACACAACAAATTCCTCCAGCATCCTGGGAGAAGGTGTGTAACGAAGTAATCTGGAGCTCAAACACGAAAGCCAGACTGCCTGGTTTCAATCCCACTTTGGGCCTCTCTGGCTGTGTGACCTTCCTTATCTGTGCCTCAGTTTCTTTACCCATGAGTGACGGAGGATAGTACTACTTCCATCACAGAGTTGTTGTCTAATTTAAATTTATATTTACTGAATTAAATGAATTAAGCTTTGTAAGCTACTAACACAGAGCCTGGGACACTACAAGCATGATGAGTGTCTGCTATTATTTGTATGAGCAAGTTTATATAGGAGAAGAAACAGGAAAGTTAGATAAGGTTGTTTAATTATGGACAGGACTGGGTAGCTTTATAGGGCTGTAAAGCTGTCACATGCCTATCAGCTGCATGGGTTAAACCTGGGTCACACCAGGCAGGACCGTCCCTCCAAATTGCTAGGTGTGGGCTGCTATCAGAAACACCAGCTGCAGCTTTGGTGATGTTAATTTCTTTTTTTTTCTTTTTTTTTTTTTGAGTCCAGGATATCTTCTGTCCCCAGACTGCAGCTTGTACCCCTGAATGAATAATTATCAGAAACATCTTTTAATTGAACAGAGCCTGGGGGGAACAGGAGGGGTCAGAGAGAATGAGTGAGCCGGTGGTGCTGGCACAGCAGGTGGAGGGCTCTGTTGCCACGAGAAGACGGCCGGGGGCTGCTGGGCAGTGAGGCCGGGGACTGGGCAGCTGAACAGCTTGTCTGTGGTCCTGGCCTGGGAACAGCTCTCAAAGGCCAGCCATGGTTCCTAGCCACTGGCCACACTGTCTTCTGAACCCTTGGCCCACGTGAAGCTCCTTCCCTAAGTTCCCAGAGCCCTGGCAGGCCCCAGAACCCTCTGTCCAACCTGGGGCAGGCCTGAATGTCCTGTGGAGTGTGGAGGAGGGGAGGAGGACCCAGCCAGGCTGAGCTGAGAGCCAAGAGGGGCTTGGCAGCTTCCCTGAGGGCTGGCACCGTGCCTCCTCCTTCTCCACCCCGCAACTGCCAGAGCGGCTCAGGACCTGACACAGAACATTCAGTTAATAAATCCTTGTGAGGTTGCCTGGTGAAAGTAAACCCAAAGACACAAGGTTACTTGACATTTAGGAGTTCTTTCCAATAGAAATATAATACCAACCCCATATGTTTTTGCCTTTTTTTTTTTTTAAAGATTGATTGATTGATTGATTGATTTGACAGTGACACAGTGAGAGAGGGAACACAAGCAGGGATAGTGGGAGAGGGAGAAGTAGGCATCCTGCCGAGCAGGGAGCCTGATGAGGGGCTCGATGCAGGGCTCGATCCTAGGACTCTGGGATCATGACCTGAGCCAAAGGAGACCTTAACAACTGAGCCACCCAGGCACCCCCCAATATATCTTTTGAAGTTTTTCTAGTAGACAGGAAAAAAGGAAAAAGAAACAGCTGAAACTAAGTTTAATAATATGTTTTATTGGAGCCAATTTATCCAAAATATGATTTCACATGTAATCAATATATGGAATTATTGATGATACACTTTACATTCTCCCCCCCCCCCCAAGTTTTATTTATTTATGTAATCTCTACACCCAACATGGGGCTTGAACTCATGACCCTGAGATTAAGAGTTGCATCCTCTTCCCACTGAGGCAGCCAGGTACCCCTATATTTTACATTCTTTTATTTCATGCTGCCTTTGAACTCCTGTGTGTATTCTACACTTCTTGCACTTATCAATGTGGACTAGCCACTGTAGGGGAGGAAAAAACTTCTCTCCTACCCTCAGAGGTGCAGCTGCTGGGGCCTACAGATTAAATTGACAAAAGGAAAATTAACTGGAGAAAAAAGGGTATTTCCTGGGCATACAAGAGCCAACCAAGGAAGCAGCAGTCTCCTTAATTACAGTCGGAGGTTTACATACCTTAGTAGGGAAGAGAGAGTGGGGAGAAATCGTTCAATGGGAAAAACAGATTTCTTTAGGAAATGCAAATGGGTTTTTAGGAGAACATAAGAAAGGTAAGAAATTTTGTGATAATATTTGTCTGTATAGGTCTGAATGGTCTCTCGTCTTCTTCCAGGCCACAAAGCTCTCTTGAAGAGGGAGTTTATGTAGCCTCACTTCCAGGAAGTTGATCCTTTTGGTCAGATAAGGGAAGCTGTTTTCTGCATTGGTTGACTCTCAAAGGTCTTAAAATAATCATGCCAGCTCTGGGGGTTTGACCATATTTCAAGTGCTCAGTAGCTAAACGTGGCTAGGGGTTTTCTTATTGGACAGCGCAGCTGCAGAATCACCAAATCCTGGAGCCCCAGGACTTTGCAGCCTGGGGAGATCACAGCAAGCATCCTTTCTACTACCCTCCTGTGGGCTCTGGCCCACATTCTGCTTGAGTGTCTCCCAAGTGCGAGGGGCCCCTGACTCCTTAAGCAGCATTTTCCTCTCAGGCTTCAAGGGGGAAGCTGTTGATGTTGCACGGAAAACTGCCTCCTGTTTGTGCAATCTAGTATCTTTTACAAAGCCGGCACGAACAAGCAGGAAGGTGGCACGCTGTGACTACGTTTTTCATTTTACCTAGAGGGTCTGTGTCCGCAGCAAGTGGAGAGAGGGGGATGCTAGGATACTACAAAGTCATCCGTCCCCTGCGCGGCTGAGTGGTGCCTAAGGCCTTGGCGGGGGCGGGGCGGGGGGAAACTGCGTTCTGGGTTACATCGCTCAGAGAGCACCCACCACCCCGCCAAAATGGAAACCCCGGCCAGAGTCACGGCCCACCCCAGGGGCCGCCACTCTTCCTGGGTTCAGGGCGCATCCTTCCGCCCCCACCCCCTACCCCCAGCTGGGAGACGCACAGTCCTAACTCAGCCCCGTGGTTTCGGATGGGGAAACTGAGGCGCAGCCCCCACCCTCGAGCGGAGCCAGATTTCCACGAAGTCCCAGGGGCCTCCGGAGAAAGCGCAGAGGCCTCCCTGCCCTGCGGTTCCTGGTCCCCTTTGCTCCTCGGACACCGGCGGCGGGCTGGCGGGCGGACGAGCGGGCAAGGGCCGCGGGGACCTGGCCGCCGAGGCGGGAAACTCCCGGGAACTGTGATGTAACTCGGCGCCTGGCTTGCAGGAGAAGCCCCCAGGCGCCGCGGCCGCCTGTTTACTCGAGTGGGGCCTGCCCGGGGGGTGGAGTCACGGCCGCCGGCCACGCCCCATATCCCCGCCCCCGAGCCCGCCCCGGTTGCTCTGGGAGGGCGGCCAAGACCTGGGAGATCCGAAAGTCCGAAACCTCGGAACCAGTTCCAGGAGGTCGCTTCGCGCCCGCGGCTGTTGGTCCTCTTTCCGCCTTAGACATGCAAAGACCCGGAGCAGTGGCGGCGGCGACTCCGAAAGGGCGTGAGCCTCCAAAACACCTCAAAAAAAAAATTCGAACTAAATAAAAAGCTGGTGCTTGGAAGGCCTACGCAGCCTCAAGACAAGGACCCTCCATTTGAACACACCAGCGTCTCCACGGCGGTGGTGGCAAGTCCCCTCATGTCTTTTGGTCTCAGTTTTCTCATCTGTACAATGCAGGGCATTGCTGCGACGGTCTCTGATTCTAGGCATTGTGGGGAGCACTTCTTTGAGCCCTCCAAGAGTCTGCGGGGGTGGGGTGGGGGGGGACTCCAGCATTTCCCAGGGGCTTTTTCTAATTTTGCCGGTGTGAAGATCCTGGAAGAGGACAAGATCTTGGAAGAGGACAAGAGGGAGTTTGTTCTTGCCTGGGAAAAGTTGCTAACAACCTGGAGTTTTGAAGGGCAGAACCCTCAGGACTGGGACTCAAGGTGGCCTCCAAATTCTCTTGCTTGTAGCACCCTGCCCCCAACCTCCAGCCCCCAGCCCCATGCCCAGGTCTGGCTCACTTGGGGCCAGTGGAGGAGAGCAGGGACCCACCCCAGCTGAGCTCTCAGGCCAGACATAGCATCACCCATCCCTCTACCTCACCCCTCTCCACCCCCCCAACCCCCCACCCCATGGCCTGGGAAGAGGCAGAGGTCAATAACAAGGTGTGGCTGGACGACAATGGATCTGGATGGAGCCCCAAGTTGGGGAATGCAGATGCCAACAAGAACCCCAGCAGCTGTGGCCTCTGTCCATTGCCAGGATTCTCCCACCCAGACTCTCATTCCCCTGGTGAGACAGGAGAGCTGAGTCCAGACAAGCGATCTGAGTGAGACTCAGAGAGAGCACGGTAGCCCCAGGTCACGGGGCGAGTTGGTGACAGAGCTGCAACTGGGATCCAGACCTTTGCTTCCCAGTCCTTCATGATCCCACTCCTGAGAGGGCAAGAGCCCCGTGGCAGCCTTCCGGACTGGAAGGTGAGGCAAGGCGGGAGGGTCAAGACTGGGAGAGGGTATGGGGCTGGAAGGGCTCCCTGAGCTGGGAGGTCAGAAGAGAAGAGAGGTTCCTCTGGAAAGGAGAGCCCAGGGGAGCTGTAAGAAGCAAGGTTGCGGGGGGTGGGGTGTCTGACCAGAGAAGACGGTCTGGGGGTCAGTCAGTGACTAGCAATTAGTCCAAGCCCACAAGGCTCAAGGGAAGTTCTTCTTCTTTTTTTTTTTTTTTTTTTTAAGATTTTATTTATTTATTTGACAGACAGAGAGCACAAGTCAGCAGAGAGGCAGCCAGAGAGGCAGGCAGAGAGAGATGAGGAAGCGGACTCCCTGCTGAGCAGAGAGCCGGATGCGAGGCTCGATCCCAGGACCCTGGGATCATGACCTGAGCCGAAGGCAGAGGCTTTAACCCACTGAGCCACCCAGGCACCCCTCAAGGGAAGTTCTTGAGTAGGGGAGCTGCAGAGCCAGTGCAGGTGGGAGACTACTGGTTGGATGTCAGCTCTCTGGTCCTGTCTCCACTTCAGGATCTCCCATCTCCCAGTCCTTTTGCATATTCTCTTCCTTTCGTGGACCTCAGTTTCTTTGTCTGTAAAATGGTCAGCTCTCTGTTCCATTAATGGCTGAGGAGGTGTTTTGTGATAGGACTTTACATACTTATGGGTGTGAGATACTCATATACAAATATGACAAAGAGAATGGAGTCAGGGACACGCCTTCAAGGGGCTTCTCCCTTCTCTGGATTACCTGGCCCCAGAGGGAGAGGCTCCATACACTTGCTTTCCCCAATCTTGCCAGCATGTCTGGGAGGCCCCTGGTCTTAGCAAATATTTGTGCCTCTGATGTAGTCAGTGGGTGCTGGAACGTTCTGTCCTGTTGCTCATTTGTCCAGACCTCTGCCTCAGGCTGTGAAGATCCTGGAAGAGGACAAAACTGCAGGGTTGGGACTTCAGGGTCCTTCCCCCAGCTCCCCTCCTGCCTGCTCCTTCTGAGCACCCTCATCCCAGTTTACCCCTGAAACTCGGAACCCCGTGCTGAGCTCTGTGCAAGGACGGATGCTGTGAGGTTCTTAATGAGCCTATCCCAACAGCTAGGACTTCGGGTCCAAACGTGAGCTCAGCAGCTATCCTGCTGTGTTTCCATGGGTGAGTCCCATTACTTCTCTTATTTCCTCATCCCTGTGACAGTAGTGAAGTGATTTGGGTCTGTCGTGGCACTGAGTGAGCCATTTTCTCCCTTAGCCTTCCTTGCCTGGCTCTGCACTGTTCCCATAGAAGTTTGGGCCTACAGGTTTCGTCAGAGAAAAGAACAAGAGTAAGAAGTTTCCTGTGTTATTTAATGCTCTGTGCAACAGTATGCTAGTAAATGTTTAACAACCAGCTTAAAAAAAAAAAAAAAAAGTCCTGTTTTGCAGCATTTGCCTGATTTCTGTATTGTCCTGTTTTGCAGCATTTGCCTGATTTCTGTATTGTTAGTATTATCACCGTGGCTCTTTCAAGCTTCTAACATGACATCACAGATCATGGAGCTGGGAGCCAGTGATTGCTGGCCCCAGCACAACACTGCCTACAGCACTGGCTCCATAATTTGCCAGGCCAAGTGCGAAATGAAATTACAGGGTCCTTTGCTCAAAAAGTGCAGAAGGAAAGCTTTTTCCTTCTTTCTGCGATTTTTCTCTCAACCCACCATAATGTTCTTTTTACTTAGTGAACGGTGCACTCCTTCCAGTGTGGGGATATTCACAGGGCAAGTGCAGACCTGCCAGTGGCAGGGTGGGGGAGTGGATGAGCCCCAAGACGGCACGCTCACATGGGACCCACGGACTAGGAGGTCGCACCTCCTGCCAGCCACCAGACAGTTGCCCCAGGAAGTCAAATCAGGCCATCTTCTGACCCAAAGGCCTGGGATTCCCCACCCAGGTCCCAATCTCCAGGACAGGATATTCATAGCAGTGGGAGAGAGGCTCGCCCTGTCCCTGTCGCTACACCAGATGTATGTTATTGCTGGGAGTCTGGAGAAGGAGGGCCAGAGGCTGCGGGGTGGGGAGGAGCAGGAGCCCAGGTGGGCAGGTGCACCGCACCATAAGTGAGCCACCGCCAACAACTCAGTCCAGGGAGGCAGGGAGGTGGGGGCCTTCTGTGAGCCCCTGCATCGGGTCCATCACTGCCACGGAAGTTCACTTCCACAAATTCAAAGCTAAAATGGTGAAGAATTCTAAATGCAGATAGACCCCAGTGCCTTGAACCATGGGTCCTCAACTCGGACCCTGAGGGCATGTTTGCCAAGCGAGGGAAGGATGCCCCCACAGGATCCAGGAGGAACTGCAGTGTTATTTAATTGGGAGATACTTGGGGAGATCCTGAGGGGAGGAGAGGCCAAAGAGCTTCCCAAACCCTTCCTCCTAGGAGAAAGCTTCCGCACTTGGGAAAGCACTCACAGGGCATTGCAAGTGGACAAGAACTTGTTAAACAAACAAAGACACAGTTTTGTTATGGAACGTTGATCACCCAGCTACCGGGCCTCATCTTTTCCATTTGCATTGTGCTGCTTTGCTCCTTCTGAAAATACTTTCTAAAAATGTTTCTTTTGCTTCTAAACAAATGAGAGATAACATTGTCAAACACCCCATTCACTGCCCATCTGGACAACATGTGACGGGTTACATTCATTGGTCTACAGAGCATCCACAGCTATAAAACCCTTTTCCATACTGGTATTTGTCCTGGGGATTGAAGCCAAATATTGACCCAGTTTTAGCAAATTTAGAGCAGCAGTTTCTTGGCTTACAAAGTATTTCCACATATCAAGTATGGTAGTTTGTTCCCTTGAGGGGAATGACCGTGGTGTCCCAGGCAGCTACTTCCTGACTGAGAGGATTTGGAAGAGACACTCTTCATACCACACTAGCCCCAGACCAGGGTGGTTTGGGTTCAGTTTCTCAGGCGTTGCCAGATGCTCCAGACCAGCTGCTGGAGGGGGCGTCTCCTCACGGAGGAGGGCCACACAGTATGGGCAAAGCCTGATGACACAAGTTCAGCCTGTGAGCTGTGTGCCCCTGAGCTCTGTCTGGATGATGACCCACCATGGGGGCCCAAGCTCAGCTCTCAAGCTCTCCGGCTGTGCTGCATTGAAGAGGGGGCAAAGGGCCAGACTGTTCCAGCCAAGCGTGTACACACACACACACACCCATTCAGACAGGAAGTCGCCTAGGACCCTTAGCCTGAAGTGTCTGCGGGGACACCAGCTACAAGCCAGTTGATAGCATCTTGAGAAAACCTGTCTGATTAAGGGAAAATGGGCACCCCTCTAGCATGTTCTTCAATTGGCTTCCCCATAGAAATTCAAACTACGGAGTGTTTTGAGTCTACCCCAGGCCCCTCTTACTCCTCAGTGATCTTGGACAAATCCCAGAGAACTATCCAAGCCTTAGTTTCTCCATCTGTAAAATGAGAAAGTGATGCCCATCTTCAAGGTTGTGGTCAGGATTAAACAAGATGCATGTGTGTATGTTCACATTTATATGCCAGACACACAGCTGTTGCTACAGTAACAGATGTTAATAGGGGAGGCTATTATGATCATTAGCAATCAAACAGGAAGACAGGGTGTGATTCACCTGTGGGTCTCTGGTGAGACTGGGGAATGTGGATTCCGTTACTGGGCCTTGGCTGGGCTGGGCCAGGAGAGGGCTTGTGGAGTTGTGGTCTTAGGCAGCAGCAGGCAGAGGTGTGAGTGAGCTGTGCTGGGCCCCTGGTCGCCTACCTCCCCAAGAAATGGTCAGAATTGGAACAGGGGGACATGAGGGTCATCCTCAGTCAGTCCCTCGTTTTACAGGTGGAGACACGGCACGTCAGCCTGCAGTGGGCACATGGCTCTCGTTTTACTGGCTTCAAAGCAGCTTGGGAACCCAAACGGAACTCCCTGCAGGCGCAGACCTCGGGTGCTTACTCCGACTCACTCAGCAATGTGCCTTCCTCCTCTCCTCTGGTGCGCCACCAGCACCAGGCCACTCTCCACTTTCAGAACTGGATAAAACACCACATCCCATGCATGGATCTCACCATGAACCCCTATGAGCGATTTCATTCCAACTGAGGTGAAACTTGACCGGTGGGAAATAGGAGCTGGGGAATAGCTGGGCAGATATCTTCTCCCTCCATTGTCCCTCCTTGGACTACTCCAAGGTGCCACTCTTCCTTGTGACCCTCTGGCCACATCCCCAGGCAGAGCACCCTGCCTGTTGGTTGTGAAGCTAGCTGTAGGGATCTCCAGCCACAAGCCCTATGTTGCAGCCCAGCGCTCCTGGCCTCACTCCCTTCCCCTCATCTTCCGAATAAAGCATTAGCACCTTGGTCCTTGCAGCAAACTATAGTTTTCAGAGGCCCCAGGACAAAATGGGCAGCATTTCTACATTTTCCATATTTATGATATGATTATTCAACATAAAAGATGCGAAAGTAGAATCATTCCACCTACTTAGAGGAAAGTCTCTATGAAGACGTTTGCCACACATACACCTTGCTTTAGGGCAGAAATAAAAAGGAGCGCGGGCTTGAGGTGGTTGCCCATGGTGGCCTGCTTTGCTGGGATAGATGCTCTCTCTCACTAACTGTGGCTGCCTAGAATGTTCTTCTGCGTCAGCTCTGGTGTGAAAGTCTCCTGATGGAGATCTGCCCTTTATTTCAAACCTTCTTGTGCATGATGCTGAGAGACAGCGTGCTTCCAGCATGGGGTTGAGGAAACTCAGGGTTCCTACTCTGAGCAGCGGAGAACTCCCTCTCTGCCTTTTTAAAGATTTTATTTATTTGAGGGGGGGGAGGGGCAGAGGGAGAGAAAGAATCCCCCGCAGACTCCCTACTGAGTGTAGAGCCCACACACAGGATTCGGGGCTCCATCTCAGGATCCTGAGATCATGACCTGAGCTGAAATCAAGAGTCGGATGCTTAACTGACTGAGGCATCCAGGTGCTCTGAGAACTCCTTTCCTGTATAATTGTTTGCTGTGTAGAGTTTCTTTCCACACCAACAACCAATTCTCCAACTGTCATTCAACAAGTCATCCCAGTTCTGACACTGTCTACCAGGAGTTGGTGTCCGATCTTTCAAGTTAAAGGGCTCAGTCCCACAAGACTACCCCCACTTCAGATACCATAGCCCACCACACTTCTGGTGGGCTATGAGCTTGGGTTCCCACAATTGCCCCCATCCCCCCACTTCAATAATTTGCTTGAATGACTCACAGAACTCAGGAATACACTTGACTTAAATTTACTGGCTCATTATAAAGTATATAAAGAAACAGTAAAGGGGCGCCTAGGTGGCTCAGCCCGTTAAGCAGCTGACTTTGGCTCAGGTCATGATCCTAGGGTCCTGGGATCAATCCCCGAGTCAGGCTCCCTGCTCGGTGGGGAGTCTGCTTCTCCCTCTCCTTCTGCTTCTCCCCCTGCTTGGGCTCTCTCACTCTCTGTCAAGTAAATAAATAAAATCTTTAAAAAAAATAGTTTTTATAATCCAGTAGCCAGCCCTCCCCCTCCTTCGAGGTCAGGGTGGGGGTGTGGCTGAAAGTTCCCACTCTCTATGCACATATTTGGTGGTGATCCTCCCCCATCCTTGTGATCAGCCCCCATCCTGAACTATTTGAGGGGCCTCCCACCCCAAGTCACATTAGTATAAATTCAAGGTTAGTCCAAGAGCTTGTTATTAGTAACAAAAGACACTCCTATCAGGAAGTTCCAAGAGTTTTAGGAAGTCTGTACCAGGAATATATATAGTGTAGATACATACTACATATATTATATCACATAAAACATATCATATACATATATAATTTTTTTTAATCTTCCCACAGTTCCCCTAAGGGAGTTGCCATTCATTTCTTCACTATGATGGGCAATATGCAAATTAGCTAAACTTGAGGTGTTCCCCTTGATAGGATTGGCACGTATGCAGACTCCACAAATCCCTCAAATCTGGCTGTAGGTCTGATCAATATCCAAATTAGGCAATCATCGTATGTGGATGCTCAGATGTGGTTAAAACATCACTGGGACTCCTGGGGCACCTGGGTGGCTCAGTGGGTTAAGCCTCTGCCTTCGGCTCAGGTCATGATATCAGGGTCCTGGGATCGAGCCCAGCATTGGCCTCTCTGCTCAGCAGGAAGCTTGCTTCTCCCTCTTTCTCTGCCTGCCTCTCTGCCTACTTGTGATCTCTCTTTGTCAAATAAATCAATAAATTCTTTTAAAAAACAAAAGCAAAAAACCATCACTGGGACTCCTAAGTTATGCACCGATACACTCTACTTTTTGAGTATATTCTACATAGTTTACACCTTCTCTTCAGATCTTCAAGACCAGGTAGATAAAGATGAAGGCACTGAGAATCATAGAGGAGAAGCAAGTGGTCCAGAGGTCCACAGCAAGGCAGGGACAGAAAAGGGTGGCACAAAAAAGCCTTAGGGCTTCAGCCCAGAGTCCCTCCCCCTGCAGCCACTGGCTTCTTCCTGTAGTATGACATTGCCTCGGTGAACCATGTAGACAGATCACACTCAAGCTGGTGTCTTCCTTGTCAGCCCCAGTGACTCGGGACTGATGACCCTCAGAGCTAGGAGGGAATGACTGCCCCACTGTGAAGACAAGGAAACTGAGGCCCCAATTACAGAGCCAGTGGTGGCAGAGCCAGAAGCAGGACTCCAGCACGTGTTGCCCCGCCCCAGCTCTGTAGCCTTGACCTCTGGGTATGACTAAATTCAAATCCCAGCTCCACTGTGCCTTGAGCAAGTGAACCTCTTTATGTCTTAATTTTTGTTTTTATTTTTATTTATTATTTGACAGAGAGAGACACAGTGAGAGAGGGAACACAAGCAGGGGGAGCGGGAAAGGGAAAAGCAGACTTCCCCCTGAGCAGGGAGCCCAAGGCAGGGCTCAAACCCAGGACCTTGGGATCATGACCTGAGCTGAAGGCAGAGGCTTAACGACTGAGCCACCCAGGCACCCCTAATTTTTGTTTTTATTAAGTGGGGGCTTACAGTGGCATCCACCTCAAAGGGATATTGAGAGGATTAAATTAGGTAACACCAAGAAAGGTTTAGGACAGGGCCTGGTATAAAGTACATGATCAACGAATGTGATCTAGTACTATTTTTATTATAATCCTATTGGGGAGGACAACATTTTCCTCTACCTACTTAGATTCAGTGATTGAGGACCTGTGGATTAAACTGACAGGCTACAAGATGAGCTAGAGAAAAGATAAAGTTTATTTGTGTACTAAGGCAGGAGCTCATGGGAATGTGGCTCAAAGAAGCAGTTAGAATATGAGGCTCATAGGGCATCTGGGTGGCTCAGATGGTGAAGCATCTGCCTTTGGCTCTGGTTATGATTGCAGGGTCCTGGGATCAAGCCCCACTTCAGGATCCCAGCAGGGAGCCTGCTTCTCCCTCTCCCTCTACTGCTCTTCTTGCTTGTGCTCTCTCACTCCGTCAAATAAATAAATAAAATCTAAAAAAAAAAAAAGGGGGTGCCTGGGTGGCTCAGTGGGTTGAAGCCTCTGCCTTCGGCTCGAGTCATGGTCCCGGGGTCCTGGGATCGAGCCCCGCATCGGGCTCTCTGCTCAGCGGGGAGCCTGCTTCTCCTTCTCTCTCTGCCTCCCTCTCTGCCTACTTGTGATCTGTGTCTGTCAGATAAATAAATAAAATCTTTAAAAAAAAAATTGGGGGCTCATATGTCACCTTATTTTATTTTCTAGCTTTATTGAGATATAATTGACATACAATGTTGTGTAAGTTTAAGTGGTACAAGGTGCTGATTTTAATACAATTATGTATTGCAAAATGATGACCACCATAGGTTAGCTAACACCTCCCATCACGCCATATAATTACCATTTCTTTTTTGTGGTGGTAACAGTTAAGATTTACTCTCTTAGCAAATTTCAAGTATATAATAGAGTATTATTAACTATAATTACCATGCTGTACATTAGATCCCCAGAACTTACTCATCTTATATCTCAAAATTTGTACCCTTTCACCATCTCTACCCATTTCCCCCATCCTCCTAGCCCCTGGCAACCACCACCCCATTCTGTTTCTATGAATTCCGCTTTTTAGATTCCCCATAAAGTGATATCACACAGTATCTGTCTTTCTCTGCCTGACATTTTACTTAGCATAATGCCCTCATCATCCACCCATGTTGTCATGGCTGAATAATATCCCATTATACATATGTACCACATCTTTATCTTTTCATCCATCGATGGACACTTAACGTTGTTTCCGTGTCTTGGCTATTCTGAATTATGCTGTAGTGAACACAGGCACACAGGCTTTTCTCGGGGATTCCGTTTTTGTTCCCTTTGTATCCATGCCTAGGAGTGGGGTTGATGAATCATATGGTAATTCTATTTTTTTTTTAAAGTAGGCTCCATGCCCAACGTGGAGCCCAGTGTGGGCCTTGAACTCACAAACCTGAGATCAAGACCTGAGCTGAGATCAAGAGTCAGAAGCTTAACCGACTGAGCCATCCGGCAGTTCCATTTTTAATGTCTTGAGGACCCTCCATACTGTTTCTCAAAGTGGCTGCACCCATTTACATTCCCACCAACAGTGCATGAGTGTTCCCTTTTCTCCACATCCTCGCCCACAATCATCGTTATTTGTCTTTTTGATGACAGCCATTTTGACAGGTGTGAGGTGACATCTCATTGTGATTTGCATTTCTCTGATGATGAGTGATATGGAGCATCTTTTCATGTGTCTGTTGGCCATTTGGATGTCTTCTTTGGAAAAAATCTCTATTCAGGTCTTTTGCCCATTTTTAGTCAGATTGTTCGTGTTTTTTTTCTGTTGAGTTTCTTGAGTTCTTTATGTATTTCAGATACTTGCCCCTTGCCAGATAGTAGATACCATCTCCACAGAGGAAGGGGGAAGGGAGTAACAACACTGAGGGGAAAACAAATAACTTTCAGGGAAGATAAATGGGCCTCTAGAATAGATGGAGATAGGGTCATTTTGTGATACTGTTGGTCTAGGTGACTCCTTATCCTGGTTTCAGGTGACAGGAGTCAATCTTCTGTGGTTGTGAAACTTCTGGGGAGGGGATTTATGACCCTTGAATTCTTTTGGGAGGTTCTGATTTTAGGCAGATAAGGGAAGTTGGAGGGGGGGAGCCTCTTCCTGTATGTGTTGATTTTCAGATATCTTCAGCTCAGAATAATCCTTATGACCCAGTGGCGTATGTTACACCCCTCCAATCAGACACAGGAGAAGGTGGGGTAGGGTGGGAGATATAGGCCAAAGCGGGAGGGCAACTTTCAGTTTTCTAGACGCCTTTCAGGCTACCCTCCCTGGCTGAGGTTGGGCCACTTGGGGCCTTTGCCCCTTATCAGAGCTCGCTCAGGGCTAAGCTGGAGCCATTCCATTCCCTGCCCCTCTGACCTGGTGCAATGGGGTGGCTTCCGGCTACTCTGGGGAACCTCACCCACAGCTGGAACGGGGGAGGTGCCTACTGCTGGGCTGGGAAGGGCAGCAGAGGCCATTTCTCTGTCTGGGGAGGCTGATCACTGCTCCTGCCCTCCCCATGGGGTCAGGGTCTCCCAGGTGGAGAAGCAGTCGTGTCCCCATCTGCAGACCTGCTAAAGCCAATGGCATCTCAAGCACATTTGACTCTCAGAGTGGGCCATTCTTTAATACTTTCCTCCTTGACGTAACAATACCACAAAGATGATGAAATGAAACGAATATATTCCCTATAAACCAAACTTTGCTTTTATCAGACAACAATCATGGGGCGCTTGAGTGGCTTAGTGGGTTAAGCATCTGCTTTTGGTTCAGGTCAGGATCCCAGCGTCCTGGGATCAAGCCCCACATCAGACTCCCTGCTGAGCAGGGAGCCTGCATCTCCCTCTTGCTCTGCCCCTCTCTTCTGCTCATGCTCTCGCTCTCTCTCAAATAAATAAAATCTTAAAAAAAAAAAATTATTACACCTCTTTGCACAATTTAACTAGTTTAAATTTCAAACAGAAATAAGACCTTTTAAGCTGTCCCAGAGTGACAGAACTGAAGGCACTCGAGGTCTGTTCCTTTGTCTTTGCAATCATCAGGCTACCCTTGCTTATGTGGAATTCACAGTTTACACCCAGCACTCTGTCTCTCGGGGGCTGGAGACAGGAATGGCCCAGAAAGGGCGGTGGGAACCCAGGAACTGCAAACGTTTGCTGGCGGCTTGGTCTGCACGTGTTCAACAGGGAATTCTCAGAGTGAACTTTGATGTGTGACACAATATTCATGAATAAGCAGCAAAGGTGCTAATTTGAACTTATTTGATTTATTATAAAAATTCAGTAGTAATTGTAGCAATTGTTTAGAACTTTGACCAATAAAGGCCTTCCAGAGAGGAGTGTTTCTTTTATCACTGACATGGTTTAAAACTGCTAACACAGAGGGTATGTGCTATGGTGAGTGCTGTGAAGTGTGTAAACCTGGCGATTCATAGACCTGAACCCCTGGGGCTAATAATACATTATATGTTTATTAAAAAAATTTTTTTTTAAAAACTGCTAGCACAGGGTGAAATTAAAAGGCAGATGGACTTTATTATTGTTTTAAATTCCCTGCATATGATGGCCCTCCTTACTGCCTGCGGTTGGGGTGTACAGCTCCCACCATCCTGATTTTTGTATACCACTAGCACAAACTGTGCTCACCCCCAGGCCCATGGGTTTTCACCTTTGAGCTGGAGGCTGACGGGCCGCATTGTTAGGATGTCAGGCCCTGGAGATCCAGATTGCTTCTGGCTTTCACTGGCCTCCAAGACCTCCCCAGCCCTATGCCACCTCACCCCAGGGCCTGACTGGAAAGCCTCAGGTCACTGGAGACAAGCTCCCTTAGAGATGGGTTCATGTGGGAAAACTGAGGCTTTGGGAGGAATGGAACCTCGCCTGAGGGTGAGGCTGAGGGGAAGAGCCTGACCCAACTCTGAGCCTCCTTGGTGGCCACTCAGACCCAGTGTGGCTTCCCAGAACAGGAGGAAGAGGAAGGGGTAGCTCTGAGACTGGCTGGGGCACTGTGGGGTGATCTGCCTCTTGTTTGAATGCGTCCCTGCTGCCTCACACCCAGAGCAGGCCCACCTATAGGATCCTAGGACTCAGGAGGACCCCTTTTGGCCCCCACAACCTCCCCTGTGCATTTCCTATCAGTCAGCGCCTGTGCCTGTCCGTGAGGCAGCCGGGCCCTCCCAGAGCCTGGCTCTGATGGAGTTCTCCCTGGGAGAGGCCCGGCTGACAGCACAGAGGGGCAAGTTCTGTTAATCAGACCCCAGACGCTTCACTGGTACAGCAGGTCTGGGCCTTGAGAAGGGAGGCCCCTCACCCAGCTGGGTCCCAGAGGTCCTAAAGGGAGGTGAGGCCCAGCCCTGAAGAGTCTTGAGGGCTCGGCATGCTCTGCTCCCTGCCGGCATTATGGGGGAGGTGAGGGGGGAGGGGGTTGTTTCCTTCACCATCCTGCCTTCACCTGGCTGTGAGAATTTGCTGAGTCGTGACAGGAGCTGGGACAGAAACAGACCTGGGGAGGAAGCCAAGGGCCAACTACTGATGCCCAGGGGGAGGGGCCTGTCCTGAGAGCAGGCCACGTGGGCAACGCCCAGGTTCCCCCACTCTATCCCTCTAGCCCCCAGCCTTCTCTCAGACAGGTCAGCTGGGATACGCCAGACCATCTTCCCAGAGGAGTAAAATAGAGAAGCTGAAGGGACTCCCTTTTATTTATTTATTTATTTATTAAAAGATTTTATTTATTTGACAGACAGAGATCACAAGTAGGCAGAGAGGGGCAGGGGGAAGCAGGCTCCCTGCCGAGCAGA
Organism: Mustela erminea; assembly: GCF_009829155.1. NCBI lineage: Eukaryota > Metazoa > Chordata > Mammalia > Carnivora > Mustelidae > Mustela > Mustela erminea. Next base: position 30,757,409 of record NC_045618.1, read on the forward strand.
GAGCCCAATATGGGGCTCAATGCGGGGCTCGATCCCAGAACCCTGGGATCATGACCTGAGCTGAAGGCAGAGGCTTTAACCCACTGAGCCACCCAGGTGCCCCAGAGGGACTCCATTTTAGAAAGCCTTCCCTTCTGGGATGCCTGGGTGGCTCAGTGGGTTAAAGCCTCTGCCTTCAGCTTGGATCATGATCCCAAGGTCCTGGGATCGAGCCCTGCATCGAAGCTTGCATCGAGCCCTGCATTGAGCCCCGTATCAGGCTCTCTGCTTGGTGGAGAGCCTGCTTCCCCCTCTCTGTCTCTGCCTATCTGCCTACTTGTGATCTCTGTCAAATAAATAAATAAAATCTTTTTTTTTTTTTAACAAAGAAAAAGGCTTCCCTTCTGCTGTTTCTCTCCTAAGTCCCATTTACTAATGCTCTAGATTTTATATCTGAGTAAAGCAAAGCAGCTAGGATCCCACTCCAAGGGGAGACAAGAAAGTTAACCATTCTCTAAGGTTCATCCTAGGCCCCCACATACCTGATAACATCTAAGAGGAACTGGATCCCAAACATGTTCCAGGACAGTAGCTTTGAACAAACCTCGGTAAACACTGGCACCAATACCCCCCTTACCTTCGGTGATTTATGGAAAAACACCTATTGTTCACCTGACACTCACCTTTGATCAGACCCTACTCTGGGTTCCTGAAGGACCCCTTTCCAATATAAACTACTTAACCCCAAGCAGCCGGGAGCCTCACTTCTCCTTTTCTGAGTCTCCAGAACCTCCATCTGCTGTACACTATTGCTTACTATCACTATAAACTCTGCTCTCACTTCCTCCGGGCTCGTGTTTGACTTCTCTCCTGCATGAAGCCAAAGACCTTTTTGGCTAGTCCTACTGGATCCCCTCTGGGTCCTTGGACCAGGCCTGTCTCTGTCAGCAGAGGCCAGTCCCATCAGGAAGGGCCCTTCCGGAAGCCCTTACAGCCCCGCCTGTGGGCTACTCTCTCCCTGTACTCCTCCAGTGACAGAAGGCTCATTAATGCCCCAGATCACTGGCCTCCAGTTCTGCTGAGAGAAGGTCTTTCTTTTTTTTGAGCTGGACCCCTTCTCCCTGGGACCTACCTCATTGGCCAGTGGACCCCAGACACTGTTGTAATGTCAGAAAACTTTCTTCTTCTTCCCTTCTAGTTTCTTTGGCTGGTCTAATAATTAAATTGACATAAGACCAGATTAGCATGAGAAAAACAAATTTCATAAATATGGGAACCCCATAAAAATAGGAGACTCCCAATGGTAGTAAGATAAGCAGGGCTTATATGCTATTCTGAACTAAGGGGGTAGGTAGGGTTCTGGGACTTCAAAGTGGAGGAAGACAATTCACAGGAAGACAGGAAGAGCAAAAATTTGGTAAGCAGATGCTGGCCATGCCTTGCAGATAATTCTTTCTGATGTAAGAAGTTATGTCTCTGGGGCGCCTGGGTGGCTCAGTGGGTTAAGCCTCTGCCTTCGGCTTGGGTCATGATCCGAGGCTCCTGGGATCAAGCCCAGCATCAGGTTCTCTGCTCAGCAGGGAGTCTGCTTCCCGCTCTCTCTCTACCTGCCTCTCTGCCTACTTGTAATCTCTGTCTGTCAAGCAAATAAATAAAATCTTTAAAAGAAAGAAAAAAAAGAAGTTATCTCTGGTAAGAGCCCTCTTCTTGGTACAGGCCCCTATCTAAATTCTTCTTCTTCTTCTTCTTTTTTTTTTTTTTAAGAGAGGGAACACAAGCAGGTGGAGGGGGAGAGGGAGATGCAGGCTCCCCACTGAACAAGGAACCCAATGTGGGGCTCGATCCCAGAACCCTGGGATCATGACCTCAGCTGAAAGCAGAGGCTTAATGACTGAGCCACCCAGGTGCCCCTCTGAACTGTTTTAGGCAGTTAAGGAGGAAGTAAAAAGCCCTTCCCGAGTCTGCTGACCCCGCAATGTCCAGCTTCAAATACCCTACACACTGAAGCACATTCCAAGGTGGCATGTTGCTCCCCTTTACTGTCAAAGCTGCTGGGCCTGGGTTGTGGGGTCTTCCTCACCAGTTCCGGTTTAAACACATGTTCCTCCAGCCTCCCCAGACGATCATCTCAGCCTATTTCCAAAGTCTGTTCTATTTTTTTTACCCCTCATACTCTCTGGGGGCACACTGAGCTCCCCGTCACTGGAGGGAGGCAAGCCAAAGCGAGGCCCAAGCCTGCCAATCAGAAGTCTCCTAAGAGTCAGGGGGGCCGCTTGGGTCCAGATTGTCCTGGGAGTTCCTCAGCCCCAGGAGAGCTGGGAGGAGAACTATAGGGGAGGCAGAGAGTTTGGGATCACTGCACACTCTGGTTGGTGGGGCTCAGAACCTTCAGCCTTGTTGTCTGTTTTTCACCTCTCCCGATCCAAGTGAGGAAGCACCTCCTGGAAACAATACCCTACAGGCCAGCTGCCAAGGTGCTGTTTGTCTAGTGAGCTCAGGCCTCCCAGCCACGCAAAGAATGCAGAAGGCCCGGCCTGGAATAATCCAGGAGCGCCTACACACACACACACACACACACACACACACACACACACACACACAGCCCAGCTCTGGCTCAGCACCTCCCCAGAGAAGGGCACTCACCCTACAACACGGGCAGGGTTCCAACTGCCTTATAGACCCCTGCCATCTGATCGCCAGAAGGGCCAGGGAGCAGGGACAGCCTCTCCTTCCACCAGACTCACAGAAGATACTTTCTGAGACCACAAATAGCGACCCAGGCATGGAGTGGGTTTTGGGCTCTGGATGCACTTTGAAAGTAGGAGGGATACCTAAGGAGTCAGGAATGATAAAACTACCTGCAGAGCAAAGAACAGGCAGGGCCAAGAGAGGAACAAGGTCACCCCACTGCCTGGCCAGGTCCTGAGGCCCAGGCGTACAGCTGGGGGACACACACCCCCTCACTGGGCACACACAGTTGGTTGGGGACCTCTACTGCCTTGTCTCTCCTGGTTCTACAGTAGCCCCCCTTTTCACAGTTAAGTCCTATCAGAGACCTGGGATTTAAACCCTGGCCTTTCCCAGCCAGCCTGGCCTTTCCCAGAGTCCTTGAGACCCTTCTGGGACCAAGTTCAACTCAGAGTTCTGGGTTTCACATCAGCACTGGTCCCAGTCACAGCCTGGCCAGCTTGGTTCCTTCTGCAGGAACCAACGAGAGCCCTTCAACATGGTTTTCAGTTTCTGGCATGTGGTGGGGGCTCCCCTCCCTTCCTTGAGTCTCAGGTTCATCTTACAGTCCTACCTACTTCAAACTTTCTTCCTACCTGTTCCAGCTTCCCCTCCAAGAGGGGGTTGGGGCCAAGGAAGGGGAAGCTGTGGCCAGCTCAAGAACAGACTCTGGACTAACAACCTCTTGGAGGTTTATATGGGATGGGGGTTGGGAGGCCAAGTGACAAGGCACCAGTAACCACACTGCAGGAAGGGGACAGAGCGGGTGCTGTGCCCACTACACAATGGGAAGACTGAGGCTCTGATGTAAAGGGAGCTGCAGAGATACGCATCTGTGGGGAGGGGAAGAAAGGGGCAAACAGGGCAAGAAACTTCACAGCAGGCTGATTCTGCTTATGGCCACTCTAAATGCCCCATCCTGCCCTCCTCCCTCCCCTACCTGCAGCCCACAAAAGCTCTCTTCCTCAAGGATCTCCTGCTCTGCGCTCACCCCACCAGAGACTTAGCCTGAAGGATACTGGGGGACAGGAGTGGGAGAAGACAGAAAGGGGTGAGCTGTGTTGTCCTTTTCTTTCCCTTGACCTTAAGTGCCTGCTAGGGTCAGTCCCACATCCTCCTCAGCCTCACTTCCCTTGGGAAGCCTTTCTCGACTTACCCTCACTTCTTGACTTCTCTCAGCACTTAGTACAGGTCCAGGGAAGAGGGATCTAACTGGATGTGGCCTAGGGGCTCTAGAGTTTTGTTGAGTGCTCTTAAGGTATCCTGCCTCTCCTATCAAACCATGTCACACCAAACAGATGTGATATCATGGGTGTCCTCCCATCCGTCACTGTCCCTCTCAGACCAGCCCTGGAGGACACAAAAGCAAGCTTTGTCTCCTGTCAGTGGACCCCCGTTAGGCTGAACCTCTCCTCCTGCCTTGGGCACCCACAGAAGACCTTATGGAGATAACTCCCCTCCACACACCCTCCTCAGCCACAGCCTCCCTCCCCCACCCTCTCGGGACACAGCTCAGGAAAGAAGGGGACAGGATTTTAGAGAAGTGACCAGGAGGTCCTGAAACCACGAGTCAGGCCTCTAGGGAGTCTGCCCTAGCCTTGGTGTGTGTGCAGTGGCGGTGAGGGGACGGTACCACAGATGCCCCCAGGAGCCACTGGGACATATGCTGAGTGCTAGCCCTCCTCGCTGGGAATGTGTATCTGAAACACTGAAGCGGAATTCCTAACTTGCAAAAACAGACAGACGCCCTACTCAGAATAAAGCACAGACTCACCGCAAGCCAAGAGCTGTTCTTATATAGAGTAGGGAGAGCAGGCTGGTCAGCAATTGGCCAACTTTCAGAAGCTGGTCTGTTTACAGATTGGCTGACTTTCAGCCTTGGAGCTTAGGGATTGGCTGACTTTCAGAAGGGGCGCTGCTAGGGAGTAAGGCTCTTGCTCATTGGCTGGCTCTCAGAGGGGTGGACACTGGAATGAGACTGCCACTGGTTGGCTGGCTCTCAGGGGGACAAGTGAAGAAGTCTGTGATTGTTTGGGCCAAGTTTTAAATGGATCTATAGTGCTTTGTCCACATCTTGGGACTTGGGCGCAGAAATCTTTTATTTTTTTGAATTTAGAAAATAGAAACCTTTTATTTTGACCTTCACACCCGACAACCCCCCCCCTCCACTGCTGACCAGCCACGCAGGGATCATCTGTGCTCAAAGTATCCAGAAGTGGGGCGCCTGGGTGGCTCAGTCGGTTAAGCCTCTGCCTTTGGCTCAGGTCATGATCTCAGGGTCTTCCGTGGGAGCCCCACATCAGGCTCTCAGCAGGGAGCCTGCTTCCTCCTCTCTCTCGGCCAGCCTATCTGCCTACTTGTGATCTCTGTCAGATAAATAAGTAAAATCTTAAAAAACACACAAACTGGGCGCCTGGGTGGCTCAGTGGGTTAAGCCGCTGCCTTCGGCTCAGGTCATGATCTCAGGGTCCTGGAATTGAGGCCTGCATCGGGCTCTCAGCTCAGCAGGGAGCCTGCTTCCCTCTCTCTCTCTCTGCCTGCCTCTCCATCTACTTGTGATTTCTCTCTGTCAAATAAATAAATAAAATCTTAAAAAAAACAAAAAAAACAAAAACCACACAAACTATCCTGAAGTTTGAATCTGCCCAGCCCGGTCATTTGTTTCCCCAATAACTCCTAATCAGGTGCTCTGAGATACTGGGGGACCAGAGCTCTAGAAGGCAGACCAGGGCCCTTGGCTTCTGGAGCTTGATATACCCTCCTCAGGGTAACAGAGCTCAGAGCTGGGTGTCCAGACCATGTTCAAGCATTTGTTGGTGGCCATGGCTTTCAGGATGAGCAAGGGACACCTGGTGGCTGTGGTCTGCTCTCCACTAGTGACTGGTCAGATGGGGCCCAGACCCTGCTGGGTGAGAACACAGAAGAGGGAGGAGAAAGGACCCTGGGGTCTAATGGGGGAAGTTCAGAGCACCGCCCAGTATTGCCCCTTGCACACTTAGATAACCACTGGCCCTGACTTCGCTTCTGGACTTGGACCTGCGTCCCAGAGCCAGGAGAGGACTGCTATTAAAGACAACAAAAGCCCCACGGGGATGGATAGCTGGATGAAAGGCTGTAAGGAGATTGTGTGTGAATCTGGCAGGCTTGGTATGAGCCATACCCTCCCTTTCCTCCTGCTGGAAAAGTCGGCCTCAACACTGGCTACTCCTCCTGCCTCACACATTCAAGAGTGCGGATGGCCCGGACCTCACTAGTTCCCCGTGTCTGGGGCCTAATGTGAGTCCCGCATGACCCAACAGGGCTCCCAGTCCTCCTTGGGTGGTATTTTGGTCCTCACCCCAACTCCACCCCACCGAGCGCTGGATAGTTGAGGATGTTCTGATGTTCTGGATTAGTTGACTTTAACTGCTTTAGAAAAGGGTAGAGTACCTTTGGGAAAAACAAAATACATTAATTTGGGTCCTAGGTCAGAAAAACAAATTTATATTTGGCTTTGGTCTGGGTTGGTTTTGGCCTTCAGCCACTGGTCAGGAGAGCAAGAGGGCAGGGAGGATTGTCTTGGCCCCAAAGCAAGAGAAATGGGTTGAAGCCCAGCTCTGGCCAGAATCATAGAGGGAAGTGGGCCAGGCCTTCAACCATCAGGACTGTTCACTTCAACATGCATTTACTGAGCACCTGCTCTGTGCTAAATACATACAGTGGTGGTGGTGGGGGGGGGTCCATGTAAACTCTGCCCCGCCCTCCTGGGGTTCAAAGTCTAGTTGGGAGACAAATAAGTGAATCAGGGCTGATTGGGGTGTGAGGGAGGGAGGGAGAAGAGGGGTTGTGCCATCCCAGGGGAGGCAGTGGACTCAACTCAGGGTGAGAGGTGATGTCAGAAAGATGTTATTGGACGCAGGACCACTACATAATTCGTATGGCCCAGGGCACAATGAAAATTCAAGGCCCCTTGTTCGGATTTCAAGATGGCAAATAGCAGACCCCTTGACCCAACACAGGCAGGATGGGGCCCTGTGTGGACTGCCCAGAGCTCACCACCCTGCATCTGGCTTTGCCTAAAGGAGAACGTGCCTGAGCTGAGTCTGAAGGATGAGTGTGAGCGTGCCAGGGGAAGCATCGTGAGCCGTAGTGAGGGCCATGAAAGAGCACAACGTGTGCGAGGACCTGGCAGCTCTGTGAAACTCCCAGAGCCTTGTGTTCTCAGAGCTGGGCCTTAACACCCGCGCATGGGCCCATGCAGCCAGACAAGGTTTTCCCAGGCTTCAGGGGTCATGTGAGGATGCCAGCTGTCCTTTATTGCAGGGGGTGGGGCTGGAAGGGGGGGACACAATCATTTTAATCTGACATAATAGCCTTCCCACTCAATGGGAATTAAAGTGTCCCTTCTTTCTTAAGAAATAAAAAAAATTGGGGGCACCTGGGTGGCTCGGTTGTTAAGCATCTGCCTTCGGCTCAGGTCTTGATCCCAGGTCCATTTTGGGCTCCCTGCTCGGCGGGAAGCCTGCTTCTCCCTCTCCCACTCCTCCTGCTTGTGTTCCCTCTCTCTCTATGTCGCTCTGAAAGACCCACGGATCCCCTTACCCAAGAATCCAACACTGCCACTGGATGCAAACAGCAAGAGGTTTATTGGGGCGCAGGTACCGGCGGGTGGTCGGCAGCTCCAGCTAACCGAGCACACCGACCCGAGGGGAAAGTGGGGTTTATATAGACAGGTACAAACAAGTTTTGGGTGGGGACGGGGCTGATTGATTGATCCTTTGAACAGGCATACTTGGCGTCAGTGGATTGGGTCAGGGGACCCCGCGCGAAAAGCAGACAAAGCAATCTTACAGAAGCAGAACTGGCCGGTTAGCCCATGCATGCGAAAAAAGCACTACCAGGATATTGAAGGCCTGGTTACTTATCAAGTAAAGACAATTGGGAGTCTCCTGGTGGAATGTTACATTCCTGCTATCAAGCATCCTTGTTAATGAGATTTAGGTTTAGAAGAAATTTAACTTTATTTACTTTTCCTTCCACTTCCACCTCCTTCGGTTTTTATGGAGGGGAGGGTGACATTAGGGCTATTGATAAGGTAACTTCCCCGTTGCAATCCCAAGGAAATTTGTAAACCAAGGGAGACTCCTGTCCTGCAGGACTGTGATCTCTGCAAGTTAACTATTTATCGTTTTATGGCAGTCAGGGGTGCCTGAGGAATGTCACACATATTACCAAGGGGAGTGGGTGGAGAGGGGGTGCAAGGCATCAGCCCCTTCTCCATCCTCAGCCAGCCTCCTGCTCCCTCATCATTTCCGCCTGAACAATTTTGACCCTTAAATCTTTAAGGTGGTTGAAGGTGGAAGGTCTCATCTTCTGTAACTTCTTCCCGCTGAATAGGGGCGTAGAGCTGTCCCTACCTACTCAGGTCAACATTGATCAGTGGAGGAATGTATAGGGGAGTTACGAAAGGCGGAGGCAGCTGAATCCAGCGCTGACAGTGAAGAAGTGACTTTGTGCGTGGTAAGGATCATCTGCCGTGGTGAAGTCATTGCAGCAAGGGAGTCTCGGCACCAAGTAGAGAAACACTGAACAAAGCAACATATTAAGGTTAATAAGGCGATAAGAATGAGAAGCCCGAGAAGGAGATTTGGCCATAGCCCTCCTCCAAGCCAGGAACTTAACCAACCACTAAAAGAGAGAGAGGGACCTTGTAGAGCCTTAATCTGGGCATTCATATCCTTTATTAGTCCTGTGATAGTCTGGGATGTACACACAACATTCTGTCTTGATAATTGCACATGTGCCACCCTGGGCTGCTGTCAGGACATCTAAAGCCATCCTATTTATCTCTTAAGGGAGGGGACTCTCCAGGGCAGGGGTCTTTCAGCTCTCTGTCAAATAAATAAACAAAATATTTAAAAAAAAAAAAAGAAATTTAAAAATCTACTTTTTGTAACGTATTTGGCAAATAGATAAACATACATACAAAAGTGAAGTGAGAAGCCTACGTCGGTTTCCCTAATTAAAAAATATAGTGGGTGGTCTGTGAACTCTCCAAATCAAAGCTCTGCCTGGTATCATAAAGTTCCCTGGAGAGGCCACAAGTGACACCTGGACAGCCTTGATGAAAGCCCAGGCTGGCAAGGGACAGGGAGGTCCCAGAAGCTGGGACCCTGCACTCAGAAGGCCCGCTGGCCTCTGCGGGGTAAGGCTCCAGCTCAAGCCCGGAGCTGCTGCGAGGGCAGCTTTGAAACACAGCAGGGAGATAACAGGAGACAGAGAAACCCGAGCCTCCCCTGATAACCCTCCAGGAAGCCAACACAGAACAAAACAGAGATAAAGAGTAGACTGCTTCTTTCAAGGCCAAAGGGTTTTAAAAGACACTCTTTGGGGGTAGACATTGGGTTTAAAGGCTGGGCAGGCGATAAAGAGATCCCTTGGTGGGGAGCTAAAGAGATAAATGAGTCTCTGTCCGCTTGTTTGATGACCTCCAAGATGACCGGTCTCCTGGCTGGATGGCAGCTGGACGCCTCCAGCCCTCGGTTCTAGAATCCTCCTCCATGGTCAAGGCTGGGTCTTCCTATTTCAGGTTCCCTGGGCCTCGCCTTTCAGCCTAAAGCTGTTACAGTCTTTTTTTGTTTTAAAGCAAAGATAAGTAGACTCTAAGAAGGGCTCAATCAAGTGATTTGGAGCAGGGAGGGCCTTGGAAGCCCTGTGGTGTAAAGCAGAGGGCCTGGCCTTGGCTGGAGCTGACGCGCCCTTGCCGTGAGCCTTATTCTCGGCCTCTCGGTTCTCAGCGCAGGGTGAAGACAATGAACCCAGGAGGGCAGAGCTGGGGAAAGATTAAGAGATGATGCAGGGGTGCCTGGGTAGCTCAGTCGTTAAGCAGTTGCCTTCAGCTCAGCTCATGATCTCGGGGTCCTGGGATCGAGCCCTGTTCCTGGCTCCCCGCTCAGTGAGGAGTCTCCTTCCCCCTCTGCCCCTTACCCCGCTTGTTCTCAGTCTCTCAAGTAGATAAATAAAATCTTAAAAAAAAAAAAAAAAAAAAAAGAGAGAGGGAGAGAGAGAGAGAGAGAGAGATGATGCAGACAAATACTTGGTCACGACTACCCTAACCTGGCAGCGGTCCTCTGCTTGGGCCCTATGATTTGGAGGGCCTCATTCTGGTCCTTCTCCGCCTGCTCCCCACCCTGCTGGGACCAAGCACAGAACCCCTTTGGAGCCCACAACCCCCTTCTTGACTACACTGTGGGTCCGCTGCTCAAGCCGACCTCCCGGACCTGAGCTGGCCTCAGCCCTTGCTTGTCTTCCCAAAGGCAGAAAGACCAGCACATCTAGGCCCGAGGGGTGCCCAATTGTGGTTGCTTGTAAGGAGGACATGGGGAGAGTATGGACAGGAGCTCTGGGGAGCCCACGCACTTATTTTCAAGGCTGTAAGTAATGTTTATGTCTATCACATCTTTTTTGTCCATTTCTCTATCAGTGGTTACTTAGGTTGCTTCCGTATCTTGGCTACAGTGAATGATGCTGCAGTGAACATAGCGGGCATGTATCTCTTTTCTTCAGGAAAAGAAAATCCAGGAGCTGAGCTGCTGGATCTTATGGTAGTTCTACTTATAATTTTTTGAAGAACCTCTATAATGTTTTCCACAGTGGCTGCACCAGTTTGCATTCCCAACAATAGTGCCTGAGGGTTCCCTCTTCTCCACACCCTTACCAGCATTTGGTATTTTTTTAATCTTTGTGATTCTAACCATTCTGACGGGTGTGAAGGGGTATCTCATTGTGGTTTTGCTTTGCATTTCTTTGATAACAAGTGATGTGGAGCATCTTTTCATGTGCTTTTTGGCCACCTGGATGTTTTTGTTGGGAAAGTGTATTGTGAAAACTATAAGATGTTGATGAAAGAAATTGATGACAACACAAATTAATGGAAAGATACACCATGCTTATGAATTGGAAGAATTAATATTGTTAAAATGTCCACACTACCCAAAGCAACCTACAGATTCAATGCAATCTCTATCAAAACACTAATGGCATTTCACAAAACTACAGCAAAGAATCCTAAAATTTGTATGGTACCACAAAAGACCTCAAAGAGCCAATGCGATCTTGCAAAAGAAGAACAAAGCTGGATGTATCACTCCCTGATTTCAAACTACATTACAAAGTTAAAGAAATCAAAACAGTATAGTACTGCAGGAAAACAGGCACATAATAATGTGATAGACTAGAAAACCCAGCAGTAAACCCATGCACACTCAACTGATCCATGACAGAGAAGGCAAGAATACACCATGGGGAAAAGACAGGCTCTTCAACAAATGGTGCTGGGAAAACTGGACAGCGCATGGGGAGGAATGAAACGGGACCACTCGCTTACACCAGACACAAAAAGAAACTCAGATGAAAGACCTGAATGAAAGATGGAAACCATAACACTCCTAGAAGAAACCAGAGCCAGTCAGTTCTCTGCATTCGTTTTATTTTTTGTTTTGTTTTGTTTTTAAATATTTTATTTATTTGAGAATGAGAGAGAGAACATGAGCAGGGAGAGACGCAGAGGGAGAGGGAGAAGCAGACTCCTGGCTGACCAGGGAGCCTGACGTGGGACTTGATCCCAAGATCCCGGGATAATGACCTGAGCCAAAGGCAGACACCCAACCGACTAAGCCACCAGGCGCCCCTCTGACATAGATTTTGAAAATATTTTTGGGACCGGTCTCCTCAGGCAAGGGCAACAAAAGCTAAAATAAGCAAATGGGATTATATCTAACTAAAAAGCTTTTGCATAGGGAAGGAAACCATTGACGGAGTGAAAAGGCAACTCACTGAATGGGAGACGAGATTTGCAAGTCATACATCCAGTAAGGAGTTAGTACCCAAACATATCAAGAACAAACACAATGTAATACCAAAAAATCCAACAGCCTGATTTACAAATGGGCAGAGGACTTGGAAAGACATTTTGGGGTCTCATATGGTAGCCGGGAGATTGTGGCTGGGGTGACAGTCAACCCAAAAGCTGCTCGCTCATATGCTGGCTGTGGTCAGAGACCTCCACCTCCACTGGCGAGGCCTGGGCTTTCTCATAGCGTGGCAGCTGTGGGTCCAAAAGAAAGAGTCTCAAAAAGAATCAGGCAGAAGCTGAATCGTCCTTTGGGATCCAGTTGCAGAAGTCATATAACATCAGTTGCGCTGTCGAAGCAAGAGAGGGGAGGGTGTACAGACGCTGCCACTCAAGGCAACAACTGTCCAAGTACATTGGGAGGAGAGTCTGAGGGCTGGGATGCATTGTGGCTGCCACCTTTGGCTACACAACGGGCCTCAGAAGAGAAAGGGAGCCAGCCATGGGTAGGAACTCTATATGGACTCTTGCCCCAGGCCTGCAAAGTGTAAGGGTGGTGGTTGTCTGGTGGCAGCCAGTCCCCTCTGATCTAGACACATACACCTGTGTGACACTGTTCGGCTTGAGCCAGAAGGCATCCAGCCAGGACCCCAGTGCCCATCTCTGAGAACCGACCTCGTGAATCCAAGAGCAGCAGCTAGGTTTGAGGCCTTGGAAGGGAGGAAGGTTTGAATTAGCCCTGAGGGCTCTTTCTGACGTAAGACACCAGGAAGCCCCATCCTTGCCCTTCCAGGAGTGGAGGGAGAATCTGTCACGTGCCCATGCAGCCTCCTATCCTGAGAGAGGGCCGGGAGCCCTGGGTTCTAGACCTGACTCGGTCGCCGCGCCCTCTTGGGCCACTCGCCTCTTTTCTCACTCTTCAGCTGTCAGCCGGGAGGGCAGCGCTGGAAGGCGGGCCCTCAAACCTCTGCGCACCGCTCCACTCCCAGTCACAGGGCCCGCAAGACCTCACAAAGGCCTCAGCATTCCTGTGACCTTCCCTAGGAGAATGCATCACCCCTTCCAGATACACCCATCTCCGCCTCCAGGAGGGCAAACCTGCGCTGATTTGACGGCTGCCATTTCCCCCAGTCAGTGTCGCAGTGGGAGATGGTCCCTATTCTGGATGCCAAAGCCTGGAGCCGCTGAGTAGGGTCTCCTAGGGACTGCGGCGGCCCCTCCCACACATCTCCCACTGCGGCCTATTCTCAGAGGGAACCCTGGGCTGGAGGAGCCGACAGTCAGAGGCTGGAAGGAGGCAGTTTCAGCTTCCGTGGGGACACTGAGCGGGTCTGGAAGAAGAGAAGGTACCTTCAGCATAAAACAGAGAGGGGCCGATCTGTCCACAGAGAAGAGGGTCAAGGTCATCTTAATCAGAGGAAAATCAGGGCCTCAAGCAAGCTGGGGGGTACACTCCCACTCTGGGATCTTTGGAAAGAAGTCCTCCCAGTAGGGAAGAAAGTTTGCCCTCAGGTCCTTAAAAGGAGAAAACCAGAGGCAGCTGTTGCTGGTGGAGAGCGACTAGCTAGGAGGGAGGACGCATCGCCATCCCCAGCCTCTTTCCAGAGCCGACCCCACTGGGGAAACCCCAGACAGCCAGGGGTCCCTCGGGGGGTTGGCGGGGGGGGGGGAAGTGCTGGCCAGGCCTTCAGGGTGGGGGAGGGGAGTTTCAGAGACACCAGGCCTGGACAGTTAGCGAGACAATCAGGGGCAGGTGGGGAGGTTGGGGAGAAGAAGCGAGGTAAGGAAGGAGGTTGTGTCTCCATAGGTACCCCCAAGAAGCCTCAAGCTGTAAGGGAGAGCTCCCTCATGCAGGAACAGAGAATTATCCAATGCCATGGCCTTACATCTCATATCCATCCAAGCCCTCAGTTTGCCTCTGCTCGCCCCTGGTTCCAGGCAGCTTTGGGACTGAAAAGGTTCATTTCAGTAAGGTGTACAAGCTTGCCATTGGGGCAGCAAGGACTAGGTTCAGGAGAGACCACGGTAACATGGTGCGTGAAAAGGGGCTCACTTTGCTTGGGGCAATGACTCGTAATGGTCTAGGGTTGCCAGATTCAGCAAATAAATATACAGGACTCCCAGTGCAATCTGAATTATAGATAAACACTGACTATTTTTTTTTAGTGTAAGTATGCCCCCATGCAATATTTGGGATATCCTTATACTAAAAAAATTGTATGGTTTATCCAAAATTCAATTTTAACTGGGCCATGTATATTATTAATCTGGGAGCCTTAGGCCTGTCCCACTAGGGCCCCAAACAGCCACGCAGGAGGACCGTCCCCCAAAACCCAATCCCTAAAGCATGAAGAGAGCCAGGACCCTGATAACAGAAAGGAGTGGCTTTCCTCCAAGGTCCCCTTCTAGGTGCCTGGCAGTCCTCTCTCTCCCCAGCACCTGCCCCTACTGCCCTGCCTAGATTTTCAGATCTGACACCAGAGATCTTATGTTGGCCCAGGCCCCAGGAAGCTGCTTGGCTGTTTGCGTTGTATCCTAACTCCACTGGGCAGCCCCAGCCATTCACTGAGCAGGGTGGCCCTAGTCTCTTTCTTGGCCCTTGTATCTCTCCCTTGAGAGAGTCAAGGGAGATGACTGTGGGACTGGAGCTTAAAGAATGCTTGAGAGAAAAAGGAGCCAGCCAGGAGGAAAGCTGCACATGCTGATACATTCTGGGAATTCTGAGTGGCTCCCTTAGCATGGCTGCTGTCCCCATACTGGTTGAGAGTCCCCGGGAGGCTGCCAGGCAAGGCCACTCACTCAGGCTTTGGACCTTGTGCCAAAGCATTGTAATTCACCTGTGGCCGTGAGATCGACCAAGGGGTACTTGACAATTTATCTGTCAGTAGAGGTAAACAAATAAAGGGTACAGTACAGGGCACCTGGGTGGCTCAGTGGGTTGAGCCTCTGCCTTTGGCTCAGGTGGTCTCCAGGTCCTGGGATTGAGTCCCACATTGGGCTCTCTGCTCGGCGGGGAGCCTGCTTCCCCCTCTCTCTCTGCCTGCCTCTCTGCCTACTTGTGATCTCTGTCAAATAAATAAATAAAATCTTAAAAAAAAGAAGAAGAAGAAGAAGAGTATAGTACAGAGAACAGCACTCTCCAAGTGCGGTCCATGGGCTGGCCCTGGAGTCTTTAAGGTCCTTTCAGGAGAAATGCACAAGGTCAAGATTACTACGATACTAAGATATTATTTGCCCCCTTCACTAAGTTATCATTTGATTAATCGCTCAAAAGAATGGTGCATAGCGGGGCACCTGGATGGCTCAGTGGGTTAAAGCCTCTGCCTTTGGCTGAGGGTTCTGGGATCAAGCCCCGCATCCGGCTCTCTGCTCAGCGGGGAGCCTGCTTCCCCCCTCTCTCTCTGCCTGCTTCTCTGCCTACTTGTGATCTCTGTCTGTCAAATAAATAAATAAAATCTTAAAAAAAAAAAAAGAATGGTGCATAGGGGCACCTGGGTGGTGGAGTCGGTTGGGTGCCCAGCTTGGTTTCCGCTCAGGTCATGATCTCAGGTATATGAGATCGAGCCCTGCATCAGGCTCCAGGCTCAGTATGGAATCTGCTTCTCTCTCTCCCTCTCCCTCTGGCCTGCCCCCAACAAAATAAATAAATAAATCTTTTTTTTTTTTTTTTTTTTTAAGATTTATTTATTTGACAGAGATCATTAGTAGGCAGAGAGGCATGACCTGAGCCGAAGGCAGTGGCTTAACCCACTGAGACACCCAGGTGTCCCTAAATAAATAAATCTTAAAAAAAAAAAAAAAAAGGAATGGTTGAGTTAAGGCAAGGGCACCTAAAGGGATCAGCATATCCCACCCCCAAATAGGCCACTTCAGCCGTAAGGATTATTTAGACCTGCAGGCAATCAGCAGATGCAGAAAGAATCAATCCCTTGTCCTCCCTTTGTCTGACTAAGGCAGGGCGTCAGTTTTTCTTTCTGGATGTGTTTTCCCCCACACCAGAAAGGGAAGAGCCACCTTCAGGTCTGGAGACAGAGCACGGATACCAAGATGAGTCTGTATGGACAGATCTTTCTGAGATAAGGCTTCTCTTTCATTAATTCGTTCCTGAAAGTCCTAGCCACTTCCCCACAGTCCATTGTCTCTTGAGGACCACACCTCCTTCCTTTGTATTCCAACACCCCTCACATCCAACCACTTCTTCGAGTTCCCTTTGCTGTGAACTCTCATGCATGTAAATATTAATGAAAATTCCATTCCCTTCTCCTGCTAATCTGTCTTGTTGGTTCAATTCACAGGTCCCCAGACTCTAAATTTAAGAGGGTAGAGGAAGGGGTGCCTGGGTGGCTCAGTCGGTTAAGCATCTGCCTTTGGCTCAGGTCACAATATGGGGTCCTGGGATCAAGTTCCAGACTGGGCTCCCCACTCAGTGGGGAGTCTGCCTCTCCCTTTCCCTCTGCCCCTCCCCACTGCTCATGCTCTCTCTCTCTCTCTCTGTGTCTTGTACACGTGAACGCACATACTTGCTTTCTCTGTCTCAAATAAACTTTAAAAAAATCTTTAAAAAAATTTTTTAAAAAGAGGATGCAGAAAATTTTTTTCCTCCCAACATGTTGAATTGCTCTTGTAGTCATTATAGATCTTCATTGCCATGTATTTGCAAATACAAAGAGTTCATTTATGAATATCCATGATGAAGCAGTAAAATACATTAATTTTATTAAACCTCAGTCTGTGAGTTGTGCTCATCTTTGTCTTTTTAAGAGCCTGTACAAAGAAGGGGAAAGTATACATAAATACATCTGCTGCTTACCAAAGGATGCTTGTCGTCTTAAGAAAAAGCACTTGTGCGATTCTCTGCATTGCTACCGAGCTAGCGTTTTTCATGGAATATCATCTTTTACATGAAAGACTGACAAACAATGGAGATTCAGACACTTATAATTGGCAGACACTTTCTCAAAAATGATGTGAAGTGAGGCTCTCCTTGAACAAGAAACAACTAACAGTATTTGTTGCTTGTGATAAAATTTGAGCTTCCAAGCAGAAGTTACAATTTTGGAAAATTTGTGTCAACCACTGTGAGCTTGACAGCTTTCTAGCTATGATATTGATATTGTAATATAATAAGTACTGTGTGTTTGGCCTTTAACTCTCTATTCTGGGCACAGAGCTCCTAAAACACTTAGAAATTCTCAAGAGACCAGTTGAGGGAGGCTCTTTTGCTATTCATAATAAGCCTCTTTCAATGGTACCTGAGTTTATGCTAATGAGGTGACTCTTCAGCAGGGGGGCTGGTTGCATCAAGAATCAGCATGTGGGGGAGCCTGGGTGGCTCATTGTGTTAAGCCGCTGCCTTTGGATCGGGTCATGATCTCAGGGTCCTGGGATGGAGTCCTGCATCAGGCTCTCTGCTCAGCAGGGAGCCTGCTTCCTCCTTTCTCTCTCTGCCTGCCTCTCTACCTACTTGTGATCCCTGTCAAATAAATAAACAAAAATCTTAAAAAAAAAAAAAAAAAAAAGAATCAGCATGTGATTAGAGGACTGGAACTTCCGGTACCATCCCCTTCAGGGACCAGAGTGGAGCTGGAGACTGACTTAATCACCAATGGCCAATGACTCAATCAATTATACCTACATAATGAAGCCTTCATAAAAACTCCAACCAAAGGAATTCAGAGAGCTTCTGTGTTGGTGAAAATATCCATGAACTGGGAGGTGACACACCCCCAACTCCATGGGGACAGAAGCTCCCGCCCAGAGGACCGTTGTAGATCTTGCCCTGTGTACTTCTTTTTTTTTTTTTTTTTTAAGATTTATTTATTTATTTATTTGACAGACAGAGATCAGAAGTAGGTGGAGAGGCAGGCAGGGGCGGGGGGTGTGTGTGGGGGGGAGCAGGCTCCCCGCTGAGCAGAGAGCTGGGCTGGATCCCAGAACCCTGGGATCATGACCCGAGCTGAAGGCAGAGGCTTTAACTCACTGAGCCACCCAGGTGCCCCGCCCTGTGTACTTCTTTACCTGGTTGTTCATCTGTATCCTTTATTTCATCCTTTTTAATAAACCAGTAAAGGCAGTACACATTTTCCTGAGTTTTGTGAGCTGTTACAGCAAATTATCAAAACTGAAAGGGGAGTAATGGAACCCCAGATTTACAGCTGATTGGTTAGAAGCACGGGTGATAGCCTGGGACTTGTGGCTGGGATCTGAAGTGGGGCTGAACCCTTAACTGTGGGGTCTGCTCTAACTGCAGGTAGCTAGTGTCGGGATTGAACCATAAGACACCGAGTTACCGTCCAGAGAATCATGTGATACGGGAAAAACCCCACACATTTAGGGGTCAGAAGTGTTGCGAGTAGAGAAAAACTAATGTGTTTTTTTCTTTTACTAGTACCTAAAGACCTTTTTTCTTTTTTAAAAGATTTTTTTATTCATTTATTTGAGAGAGACCGAGAGAGAGAGAGTGTGCGTGTGAAGACGAGCAGAGTGAGGGGCAGAGGGAGAAGCAGACTCTCTGCTGAGCAGGGAGCCTGGTTTGGGGCTTGATCCTGGGACACCAGGATCAAGACCTTAGTGGAAGTTAGATGCCAACCAACTGAGACACCCAGGCACCCCTATAGAAACCTTTCTGAGGAGATTAGTAGTGGTAGTAACAAATGTGATTTTTCAATATTGTATCATGCAATGTGTTAAAATTTGGAATATCTGCATATCTCAGTCAATGTTTTCCAAATGTCAAATCAGTGTTTGTCACAAAATCATGCATAGGTAGGTTTTCCTGGGTGGCTCAGTTGCTTGAGCATCTGACTTTTGGTTTTGTCTCAGACCCTGATCTTGTGAGTCGTGGGATGGAGCCCTGTGTTGGACTTCATGTTCAGCAGGGAGTCTGCCTGGGGATTTGTTCTTCCTCTCCCTCTGCCCTCTCCCCACTCCCTTCACTCATGGGCTCTCTTCTAAAAAAATAAATCTTTTTAAAAAATCATACATTCGGGGCGCCTGGGTAGCTCAGTTGGTTAAGCAACTGCCTTCGGCTCAGGTCACGGTCCCGGAGTCTCGGGATCGAGTCCCGCATCAGGCTCCCAGCTCCATGGGGAGTCTGCTTCTCCCTCTGACCTTCTCGCCTTTCATACTCTCTCTCTCTCTCAAATAAATAAATTTAAAAATCTTAAAAAAAAATCATACATTCATAGAAGATTTATTCATAGTGCAAGATGGAATAATAGATTTTAGGGAGCCTGGTTGGCTCAGCCGGTTAAGCATCTGCCTTTACCTCAGGTCATGATCCCAGGGTCCTGGAATCGAGCTCTGCATTGGGCTCCCTGCTCTGTGAGGAGCCTTCTTCTCCCTGTCCCTCTGCCTGCTGCTCTGCCTACTTGTGCTCTTGCTCTCTGTCAAATAAATAAATGAAATCTTAAAAAAAAAAAAAGAAAAGAAAAGAAGAATAGATTTTAATGTAACAGTATGAAAATGCCATTGGTATGGTTTCAGATTCTACATTGCAACTATCCTTTAAGAAACTGCCACTTGTCGAATTTTGATGTGGTATCAAAGAATAATACCCACAAAAGGCTATTAAAATACCCCTCCCATGAGGCGCCTGGGGGGCTCAGTCCTTTAAGGATCTGCCTTTAGCTCATTCAGGGTCACTGGGTCCCCACGGCAGGTGGTGTTTCCTGCTCAGCAGGAAGCCTGTTCCTTACCCCCACACACACATCCCCTGCTTGTGCTTTCTTTCACTCTCTCTCCCCGTCAAATAAATTTTTAAAAATCTTTAAAAAAATAAAATAAAATACTCCTTTCTTTTCTAACTGCATATCTTTGTGACGCTGAATTTTCTCCATATACTTCCACTAAAACAGTAGATTGCCACAGAATGCAGAAGCAGATATGAGAATCAAGCTGTTTTCTATTAAGCCAGACATTGAAGAGATTTTCAAAAATGCAAAACAAAAACCATTCTTTCCACTAAAATTTTTTGTTATAGAAAAAATATGTCCTTTCACAAAAGTTCTTTACACTTACATATAATTGGTTTAAAATAGTTATTCTTAGGGCCCCTGGGTGGCTCTGTTGGTTCAGCAAGTGCCTTTGGCTCAGGTCATGATCCCAGAGTCCTGGGGTCGAGTCCCGTATCAGGCTCCGTGCTCCATGGGGAGTCTGCTTCTCCCTCTGACCCTCTCCTATCTCATGCTCTCTCTCACTGTCTCTCTTTCAAATAAATAAATAAAATCTTTTAAAAAATAAAATAAAATAGTTATTTTTAAATGAATTAATACACAATTTAAAAAAGTTTCTTAGCTTTCTTTTTTTAAGATTTATTTATTTATTTTGGGGAGACAGAAGGAGGGAGGGGTAGAGGGAGAGATAAACTTAAGTAGATTCCATGCTCAGTGCAAAACCCCACTCGGGGCTCCATCCCATGACCCTGACATTATGACCAGAGCGGAAACCCAGAGTTGGATGCTTAACCAACTGCACCACCCAGGGGTTTCTAGCTTTAATTTTTTTTTAAGATTTTATTTACTTATTAGTTTATTTGTCAAAGATGAAGAGAGCACAAGCAGGCAGAGTGGCAGGCAGAGGCAGAGAGAGAAGCAGGCTCCCCACTGAGCAAGGAACCCAATGCAGGACTTGATCCCAGGACCCTGGGATCATGACATAAGCCCAAAGCAGACGCTTAACCGACTGAGCCACCTAGGTGCCCTGTAGCTTTAATTTCTTTCTTTCTTTCTTTCTTTCTTTTTTTAAGATTTTTTTATTTATTTGTTTGACAGATAGAGATCACAGGTAGGCAGAGAGAGAGAGAAAGAGAGGAGGAAGCAGGTTCCCTGCTGAGCAGAGAGCCAGATGTGGGGCTCAATCCTAGGACTCTGGGACCATGACCTGAGCCGAAGGCAGAGGCTTTAACCCACTGAGCCACCCAGGCGCCCCCGTAGCTTTAATTTCTAATAGACCTCTTTAACAAAAGTGCTTTGGGGTCCTCAATGATTTTTAGCAGTATAAAGGAATTCTGAAACCAAAAAGTTTGGGAACCACTGCAAAACAGGTACAAGTGAGTACATCTTCATTTCACTCCTGAATCTCAGCCTGCAGTTTGTTTCTCTCCAAAGACAACTGCTGTGACCAGTGTCTTACACATCCTCTTCTACATTCTGTCTTTATACACAAAAGGTCCCCACTATTCTACACCTGGGTCTTTTCAGGATGAAAAGAATGGACCGTAGGGACCAGTCCATATCAGCACATACACAGCTGCTGCATTCTTTTTAATGGTTGCATTGCATGCCTATAATATCAATGTAATGCAACCTATTAAGCCATCCCTGTCTTGTTGAACGTTTGGGTTGCTTCTTTTTTTTTTCTTAAGATTTTACTTATTTATTTGTTCGTTTTTTGTTTGTTTGAGAGAGAGTATTCCCATGAGCAGAGAGAAGAAGGAGAGAGATAGGGACAAGCAGACTCTGCACTGAACATGGATCCCAACTTAGGGCTCGATCTCATGACCCTGAGATCATGACCTGAGCTCAACCTTAGTCTTAACCGACTAAGCCACCCAAACAGGCCTCTAATTTTTTTTTTTAAGATTTTATTTATTTAGGGACGCCTGGGTGGCTCAGTTGGTTAAGCAGCTGCCTTCGGCTCAGGTCATGATCCCAGCGTCCTGGGACCGAGTCCCACATCGGGCTCCTTGCTCAGCAGGGAGCCTGCTTCTCCCTCTGCCTCTGCCTGCCATTCTGTCTGCCTGTGCTCGCTCTCTCCCCCCCTCTCTCTCTGATAAATAAATAAAAATCTTTAAAAAAAAAAATTAAAAAAAAAAAGATTTTATTTATTTATTTGACAGAGAGTGAGAGATCACAAGTAGGCAGAGAGGCAGGCTGAGAGAGAGAGGAGGAAGCAGGCTCCCCGCTGAGCAGAGAGCCCGATGAGGGGCTCGATCCCAGGACCCTGGAATCATGACCTGAGCTGAAGGCAGAAGCTATAACCTACTGAGCCACCCAGGCACCCCCAGGCCTCTAATTTTTAAAAAACTAATATAAGCAAAGATGCAAGGAACATCCTTGGGAAGAGTTAAAGCCAATCAGTGATATGATCAGATTTGCTTGTTAAAAAAAGATCATCCTGAACACATAAACTGCTGAAATCTGAACAAATTTGGTGGATTAGTATCAATGTCGGCTTCCTGGTTGTGACTATTGTACTGTGACAAGATGTTATCATTGGGGAAAACTGGGCCGTGGGAACCAAGTGAAGGGGATCTCTCATTGTTTCTTTTTTTTTTAATTTTTTTTAAAGATTTTATTTATTTATTTGAGAAAGTGAGCAAGTGAGAGAGAGAGAACGTGAGCAGGGGGAAGAGCAGAGGGAGAGGGAGAAGCAGACTCCCTGCTGAGCAGGGAGCATGATGTGGGGCTCCTTTTGGGGTCTCCAGGATCATGACCTGAGCTGAAGCCAGATGCTTAACCGACTGAGCACCCCCTGCAGGCGTCCCGCTATTATCTCTTATAACTGCATGTGAATCTACAGTCATCTCAAAATAAAAAGTTTAATTAAAAAAAAAAAAAACACCCGACACCATCAGGATGGCTGTTGTCAAAAACAACAGAAAATAACAAGCGTTGTGAGGAAGTAAAGAAATTAGAACTTTTGTGCATTGTTGGTGGGAATGTAAAATGGTACAGCCTCATAGAAGTTCCTCAAAAAAATTAAAAATAGAATTACCACACAATCTAGCATGTCCACTTCTGGATCTATGCCTCAAAGAATTCAAAACATGATCTGAAAGAGATACTTGAAATTTATTTATTTGTTTGTTTATAAGTAGACTCTACACCTAATTAGGAGCTCAAACTTGTGACCCTGAGATCAAGAGTCACACGCTCTGCTGACTGAGCCAGCCAGGCATCCCTCAAAGAGATATTTGTACTCCCGTGTTCATAGCAGAACTATGCACGACAGTTAAATCGTGGATGCAAACCAAGTGTCCACTGAGGGGTGAATGGATAAGCAAAACGTGGCTTATATGATGAAATGTTATTCAGCCTTAAAAACTCTGCAGTATGCAGTGACCTTGAGGATGTTCTGTGAAGTGAAATAAGCTAATCACAGAAAGACAAATACTTATCTGAGGTTTTCAGAGTAACCAAATTAATAGAAACAGAAAGTAGAACGGTGGTTGTCAGGAGCTGGGTGGGGAGTTGTTTCATGGCCTTAGCGTTTGGGTTTTGCAAAATCAAAAAATTCTGGAGATTGGTTGCACAACAGTGCAAATGTACATTTAGAAATGGTTAAGATGGTCAATTTATGTTATGTGGTTTTTACTACAACTATTTTTTTTTTTTTAATTGGAAGGAGGGCTGGTGGAAAAAAAAATCACTCTGGTTGCAGCAAGGTTTGGAAAGGCCAGACTAGAGGAAGGGAGGTCTCCTAGCACAATGTTCTTATTGTCCAAAGCTGAGGCTTGAACCAAAGCAGTGCCTGGAGCTGTGCTAGACTGAATTACTGACCCAAATCTTTGCTCCACCGTAATGGAATCCTCCATCCACATAGTGGATAAAGAATATTTTCCCACTTTTGACTTTGTGTTTGGCCATGTGACTTGCTTTGGCCAATAAATAGGAAGTTTGTGAATCCGACAAGAGAAGCTTTGAAGTGCGCTTGCTCAGTGGGACATGCCCTCTTGAGCTGCGGTCATCTGCCCTGATAAGAACATACCCCAGATAGCGGGGCTCCTTCTGCTGGGTCCTGGAATGAATCTTCAGGAACAGATCGTTCCCCCTGGATAGCTACTGGTCCAAGGACAATGAAAGCCATGTTGAGCACACCTGAACTCCACCTGAATCTTCAAGCGTGGAGGAACAGCTGACCTATAGACCCCGAGCATGACAATATGTGCTTATTGTTTTAAGCTTCTGAGAGAATTTTTTGCTTGTTTTTGGTACAGCATAAACGATCATTTTATGAGGACATTTAGCAGACTTTTATAACCCCAACCATCATATGGCTAAGAGCAAAGTTTCCCATCCAGCAATGTTCCACACCAAACACAAAAGACCTTCCAAAAGCAGTCAAGATTGAGTGCCGCGATGGTTTAAACCCATGTACATTCATGTGTAGACAGCAGGTGGAAGCAGAGTAAAGAACCCTAGGACATCGTTTCATAGTTGGAAGGGAAAGACTTCAGCTCAGTCGGGATGGTGGTACAATCTCGGTAGGGAAATATGATCAGCAGCTCTTGGCATAACCTTTCTGGGGCGACTTGAGTCTGGAGATGGAAATGAATCTATTTCTTACTGGTTGGCATTATTTGGCTAAGATGTTATTTGGAATACACGTTATCCTGCGATAATGAATTCCTGACCCTAGCAGGATGGAAGGGGCCCAGATTTGTTAACTTGTCCTCCAGGTTAACTTGCCACTGAGGAAGTGGGTGGTCTCTTGAGGAATGGTGTTAAATGAGGGATGTGGTGGACATCTTTCAGCAGCAGGGGCTAAGTCACCCTTTAGTGGGGAGCCTATGCTGTTTGCTGAGTCCACGCACACCCTCCACCCCTCTGACTGTGGCTCCTTCCCTCACATGTCCTTTATGCCAGCATCAGAGTGGCCAGTAACTGACATTGGCTGATGTCGGATGGCCAAGTCCTTTGTGTGGTTTAGCACGTTTTCAAAGGTGTACAGCTTTCTGAATTTAGGGGGACCAAAATGACACAGCCAATAGTCTTGGCAATAGCTATCACAAAGTAATACAAAAGCACTAAGAAACTTACTGTGGAGGGGTACCTCTGTGTCTCAGTCCGTTAAGCATCTACCTTCGGCCCAGGTCATGATGTTGGGGTCCTGAGATTGAGTTCCATCTTGGCTGTCTACCTCTCCCCAAGCTTGTGCACACACACTCTCTCTCTGACAAATAAGTAAATAAAATCTTAAAAAAAATCTTTTAAACTCACTGTGGAAAATCTCAGACATATAGAAAAATAGAGGAAATAGTAAAATGAATGTCTGGGCACTCTTGGATCATATGACCAATCTTGTTTCACCTATACCTTCACCCACTCCTCCTACAACCCCCAGATTACCTGAAGCAAGCTCAAGACATTATATCATTTCAGCTGTAAATGTTTCAGTATGTAGTTCCAAAAGGTAAGAAGTTTTTAAAATACTACACTATCATACCAAAGAGTGAATAATAATTCATTAATAGGAACAGCTATCCAGTCGGTTTATATTCTATGATCTTAGAATTGTCTTTTCTCTCTCTCTTTTTTTAAAGATTTTATTTATTTATTTGACACAGAGAGAGAGAGATCACAAGCAGGCAGAGAAGCAGGCAAAGGGGGGGGGGACCAGGCTCCCTGCTGAGCAGAAGGCCCAATGTAGGGCTCGATCCCAGGACCCTGGGATCACGACCTGAGCCGAAGGCAAAGGCCTTAACCCACTGAGCCACCCAGGTGCCCTGGGTTTTTTTTGTTTTTTTTTTTTTTAAGATTTTATTTATTTGACAGAGATCACAAGTAGGCAGAGAGGCAGGCAGAGAGAGAGGGAAGCAGGCTCCCTACTGAGCAGAGAGCCCAATGCGGGGCTCTATCTCAGGACCCGAAGATCATGACCTGAGCCGAGGCAGAGGCTTTAACCCACTGAACCACCCAGGTGCCTCTAATTTCTTCTTCTTTTATTAGCAGGCATACTTCTACAAAGTGAAACTTCCTTCATTGATTAGTTACCCCGAGGGAGAGATCATGTACAAAAGACAGGATAAATATTTGGTCCTTTCCTTTCGTTTATCAGTTGCCTAGAATTCTCCTAAAGGGACAAATGAGTTATTTCTTAAAATATTTATGAATCCGTGGATTTAAACACGTTTGATGGGTGTCAATCAATACATTACAGTTATTATTCTTATTGATACTCAAATAATCTTGCCTTTGGCTTGTGGAAGCATCTTCAGGTTGGCTCTTGTGTTCTTTTGACGTGATTGTGGTGGTGTCTCACACCATCTTATGGTGTGACAGGATGTCTAGGACTCACCCATTGTACTTCCTGTCCCAGCCTGGGCTTGCCCACTTTTCAGAAGCACTTGTGCATGAGCAGTACTTGGTGACTGAGTGAATGTCAGTGGTAGTGAGGGATGGGTTGACTCAGTTTCATGACTTCCAGACCTGTATTCACAGTGGTGTCACTGTGAGAGAAGAAGGGGCAGGTTGGGGTTGACGTTGAGGGCAGAGACCCCTCGACAGAGGCTACCTGTGGCTCTGCAACTCCACTTGCTACCCCTTTGCTCCATTCTGCTTTAGCTACACATTTATCAGTCCACTCTAGACAAAATGCCAGGTCCGTGGGAGCCATGAGGGTAGTGCTAATTGTCCTGACAGTTCAAGTCCCAGGTGGAAAGACAAGTGTCTCTCTCCTGAAATAAGGGCTGGTCAGAGAAGAGTGGTCAGAGAAGAGTTGGAGGGCACGGGATAGGAGGGGAGGACAGACTTCACTCTGGTCAACCCACAAGGCCTTGGGGACTTGAGCAGGGCATCTCAGCACCCAGGAAGGGTGCTGTCACTGCAGGTGCTCATGGGGTGGCTGAGGATAATGGCAATCCAAGACCCCAGGCAGCCACAGGATTACACATGGTCCATGGCACGGTCAGCACCACCATGCAGGTCAGCCACATGGGTCACTTTCTTTCCCTGGTCCCAGTGCATGAGAAAGCCCTTGTTTTCACCAAACATGGCTTGGACCCAGAAGAGGGATGTGTGTCCTCATGTTGTAGTCTGCTCAGCCTGATAACATAACCTTCCCAGCCCCTGATACAAACCACAGGGTTATCCCAGCGATGTTCTAGTTCCCCCAGAATCTTCCAGGGATCTGACCCCACCCCCACACCCCATACATTTAGCCAGAAGGAACCCGACACCTTTTGAATCCCCAACCTTCAGGTTGAACCTTGCTTTTGTCAAAATAAAGAAAACCTAATTCAAAATGGCATCAGGAAGCCGTAAAAGGAGGGTTTCACTTGTATACCACTCATCACAGCTTACTTTACATACGCCAGGAAGAAGGAAGACTCTTTTTCCTTGTTCAGCAACAACCCAGCTAATGAGAAATCACCAAAATCCCGAACTCTTGCTCTACTGCAATGAACTTTCCTTGAGAACAACCCTCCCAAGTCCTTCTTCCTTTGTTCTTCAGACTGGCCTGTAGTTTGCCATAGTTGGAATGTCCTGACTTGTAATTCCTCTGGTATTCCTGAATAAACCCCTTTTTGCTGATTAAATAATGGGCTATCTTGTTTTTAACGTTCACACTTTTTACCTTGACTACATCAACCAGAAAAGAGTGAAATGCTTACCAGGTGGGCCCTCCCAGGATAGGGTGAAGGGGCAGCTGGCTGTAGCTCTGAGCCCATTCCCTTGGCCTGAAATCCCTACCCCTTCCACGGAGTTCCAACAGGGACAGTAGCCAGTCTACAAGAATGAAGGGTTCATGATTTGCCTGGAGCTGGGAATTGCTAGCATTGACCTTCAAAGACCTATTGGGCCCTTGCGGTTTTCTTGGGTAGATAAGAAAGCTCTGTGTATGTCTCCTGGCTCCCTCAAACTTAACTTGCCTACTCTTAGTCAGCTGCCAAGGGTGCCTGGGCCTTGAGCACTCCTCTGGGTTCACTGTACGTTTTGAGAAAAACAACTATGGGAACAAAGGAAGGCTTTTCTGTAGAAAGGCAGACTATGTAGTGGGGAAACTCTGGACTAAATTCTGGCTCAACCACTTATATATACTTGGGCAACCTCTGTAGGCCTAAGTTTCTTCATCTATTAAATGGGAACCAGGGGTGTCTGGGTGGCTCAGTGGGTTAAAGCCTCTGCCTTCGGCTCAGGTCATAATCCCAGGGTCCTGGGATCAAACCCCCCACCTGGCTCTTTGCCCAGCGAGGAGCTTGCCTCCCCTCCTCTCTCTCTGCCTGCCTCTCTGCCTACTTGTGATCTCTGTCAAATAAATAAATAAAATCTTTAAAAAAATAAAATAAAATAGGAACCAAAGTGACTATCCCAATATGGTTGCAAGGATTCACCGAGATAATGCTTATAAAGCACTGAGCACAGTATCTGACACATAATAAGGCTTTAAAAACTGGTAGTTTTTGTTGTTATTATTATTGATTGGCCTGTTTTCCAAAATAGGGCACAAAAGTAGATTCTGGGAACTCCAGAAAGGGATGCTTGATTTCCATATTCGACAGTTTCATTTTATTTTATTATTTTTAAAAGATTCCATTTATTTATTTGAGAGAGAGAGAGAGAGAGAGAGAGAGGGCACAGCACGGGGAGCAGCAGAGGGACAGGGAGAAGCAGGTTCCCTGCGCAGGGAGCTTAATGTGGGCTCGATCCCAGGACCCTGGATTGTGTTTTGAGCAGAAGGAAGATGCTTTAACTGACTGAGCCACGCAGGCGCCCCTTGACAGTTTTAGGATCAATATTAAAGTACATATTAAGCATTTTGAAAATTGTGAGCTTTATCTCTGTATCTGGCAATATGCAGACTAGATGAATATAAAATACTGAATATAAAAACCATGTATGTTAAAGCACAGATGAACTGATGTTAAGTAAGAGAATCAGTCAGAAGCCAGAATAACGGGAGAACGTGATCCCAGCAGAGGTAAGCCTACACTAAAGCCTGTGGTCCTATGGTCCTGGGTTGTACATGGTGCCTCCTCAGCACACCTTCTGTCCTTTGGGCCCTGACTCTGCTTCTGCCCACCGCGGAGGTGACCACTTTTGTGCAGGTTTTGACCAGCCTCATGGAGGTGACTCTTCACCTTGGGCACTTGTGTTCTACTTCTCACTTCCTGTCTGAGTCTGTTCAGACTCCACAGGGTAGGGTCCCCTTGGGGATCTCTTGGGCTTTCACACATGTACCACTGGGGAAGTTAATGTCTATAGGGCCACTCTTGATCAATGGGTGACAGAAGTAAATAATAAATGTTTCTCCTGTTAGCCCCCATTTCAGAAGGCTCCTGTGGCAATCAAGAGGTATCAGAGGTCCCCTTGATAAGGTGACATTGTACTGGTTTCTCTTCTTCCTTTGTTTCACTCACACCATCCCTCACACCTGCTCCCTGGGATCACTTCCCAAATTAACTACATTCACCTTTGTCTGAAGGTCTGATTTTAGAACCAAAAGAAAGAAAGAAAGAGAAGAAAGAGCCTTAGTTGGGGGTCATCGAAGAACACTTCCTTACCCCAAATTTTGGGCTTCTCAAAATCAGTGCTCAAGAGGAGAAATGGGGAAAAAAAAAATCACCCACAGAAGGCTTGCCCATATCCACTTAGCTCTGGGTGGAGTAGGAGCACAAGGAGTAAAAGAAGTCTGCTAGGATTCTTGACACAAGCTAATACTCATGCAGAGGGAGGATCCTAAATCATATTCCCTATGTGACTAGATAAACCCCAAGCCAAAAAATTTACTTAAAAGTAGTTTTGAGGGGCACCTGGGTGGCTCAGTTGGTTAGGCATCTGCCTTCGGCTCAAGTCATAATTCCAGAGACTGGGGGATTGAGTTCCTCATTGGGGCTCCCAGCTCAGCAGGGAGCCTGCTGTTCCCTCTACCCCTCACCCTGCTCTCATGCTCTCTCCCACTCTCTCTTTCTCAAATAAATAAATAAATAAATAAAATCTTAGGGGAAAAAAAAGTAGCTCTGAGTTGGAAGTACCCCTACGTGACTGACGGAAGCAAACAAAATCCTCTCTGGAATAACAGATTTTAAACACAATCTCAAAGAATTCCAAGGAAGATAAAATCAGTAACCCATGAAGAAACAAACCACAGGATCATAAATTAACAGAAACAACACATAGCATGGTGAAATCTACAAATGCCGCATAAAATGGACCAGGAACCAAAATAGGAAAAAGTACTTTAATACGTTTGAAGAAGTTTTCAAAAGGTATTGAAATATGATGACAGGATAATAAATAAAACTAACTGAACATATTTAAATATGAACCAGATAAAACTTCTAGAAATGAAAACTGTAATAATTCAAATTAAAAACTTCAAAGGACAAGATCAAAAGCAGAGTAGGCAAAGTCGAAGAAAGAGTTACTAAACTGAAATATAAAGCCTAAAAAATTACCAAGAATTCAATAATGAATGATAAAAATATGAAATACAAAAGAGAAGTTAAGAGGAATAGAAGAGATTCAGTATTTATTCATGATAAAAATCTCAGCAAATTAAGAATTAAAGGGAACTTCCTCAACTCAATTGAAGATATCCACTCTAAACCTATATCTACTGTCATATTTTATGGTGAAACATTGAATGTTTTTCTCTCAAAGTTCAAGAATAAGCAAGGATGTATACTCTTTTTTTTAAGATTTTTAAAATTATTTATTTATTTGAGAGAGAGAGAGACGTGAGAGAGAGCATGAGAGAGGAGAAGGTCAGAGGGAGAAGCAGACTGCCCGTGGAGCTGGGAGCCCTGTTTGGGTCTCAATCCTGGTACTACAGGATCATGACCTGAGCCAAAGGCAGTTGCTTAACCAACTGAGTCACCCAGGCACCCAAGGATGTACACTCTTAACACTCATTTTAATGGATGTCCTAAACAGTGTAGTAAGTCAAGAAAAAGATATAAAAAACATATAGATTGGCAAGGAAGAAATAAAACTGTCTCTATAAGCAAAGAACATAAGTGCTTATGCAGAAAACAAGTACCTACAAAAAAGCTACTCTAATGAATGAGTTTAGCAAAGTTACAGGATACAAAGTATACACAGAAAAATAAATTGTATTTATATATTTGCAATGAAAAATTCCCCTGGAAATTAAAAAAATAGTAACATTACAATACCATAAAAAGCACAAAATACTTGGTATAAATTAACAAAACATATGCAAGCTTGGTATACTGAAAACAACAAGAGGAGAGAAACTAAAGAACACCTAAATAAATATTTATAGATTGGGAAAAATCAATATTTTTTTTTTTTTTTTTTTTTTTTAAAGATTTTATTTATTTATTTGACAGACAGAGATCACAAGTAGGCAGAGAGGCAGGCAGAGAGTGAGAGAGGGAAGCAGGCTCCCTGCTGAGCAGAGAGCCCGATGCGGGACTCGATCCCAGGACCCCGAGATCATGACCTGAGCCGAAGGCAGCGGCCTAACCCACTGAGCCACCCAGGCGCCCGGGAAAAATCAATATTGTTAAGAAGTCAATCCTTCCCAACTTAATTTATATATATAATGCAATCCCAATTAAGATCCCAGCAGTTTGGGGGCACCTGGGTGGTTCAGTGGGTTAAGCCTCTGCCTTCGGCTTGGGTCATGATCTCAGGGTCCTGGGATGGAGCCCCACATTGGGCTCTCTGCTCAGTGGGGAGCCTGCTTCCCCCTCTCCCTCTGCCTGCCTCTCTGTCTACTTGTGATCTCTCTCTCCCTCTCTCTGTCAAAGAAATAAATAAAATCTTTAAAAAAAAAAAAATCCCAGCAGTTTTATGGGGCGCCTGGGTGGCTCAGACATTAGGTGTCTGCCTTCAGTTCAGCTCATGATCCCAGTGTCCTGGGATTGAGCCCCAGCCCCACACTGGTCTCCCTGCTTGGTGGGGAAGCCTGCTTCTCCCTCTCCCACTCCCCCTGCTTCTGTTCCCTCTCTCATTGTGTCTCTCTCTGTCAAATAAATAAAACCTTAAAAAAAAATCCCAGCAGATTTTGTTTTCATAGAAATTAACAAGATGATTAAAAAATATTTATGGAGATACAAATATTTATGGAAATATTGACAAAAAACCCATTACTTGATTTTCAAGACTTACTATATAGCTATAATATTCAAGACAGTGTAATATTACCAGGTTGTGGATATTAAAGAGGGCACAGATTGCATGGAGCACTGGGTGTGGTGCAAAACAATGAATACCGTTACGCTGAAAAAAATAAATAAATTTTAAAAAATTAAAAAAAAAAGAGTGTAATATTGACATAAGGATAGACACACACATGTCAATGAAACTGTAAAGGTAATTAAACAAGAAGGCCATTAGACTGAGGAGGCAAAAAAAAAAAAAAAAAAAAAAGGAATTCCAAATAAGGCAACTGCTTAAGCTATAGCAAACCAATTTCTTTGCTTTGCTTCCACATCTGCTCTATAAAAGTCTTGTCCTATAGCTCCTGCAGGTGGAATGGTCCTAACCACTTTCATTTCCAGCGGTGTCTTACATGTGCTCCCGGAGAGGGCAAAAATACTGTGCCCGCCCTCTCCCATCATTTAAAAAAATCTAAATGTAGCTTTTTTCCTGATGGTCAAATTCCAAAATTCATATTTCCTTCCTTCTTTGAGTAAATGTATTTATATAATTTGCCCGAAATGCTTAAGATGTTGTTAAACCGTGCCAAGTGTAATTTTTCTTTAATTAAAATTTTTTCTTAAAAAATAAAGAATCAATTTTCTGCTCAAATAAACTTCTTTTGCTGCTCAAATAAACTTTTCCAAAATTTAATGTACTTCATCTTTTAACAGATCAGAATTGAGAATCCAGAGTTATACTCATATACTTTTTGATGAAGGGGCTCAGCCAATTCAATGGACAAATAATATTCTTCTCACCAAATTGTGCTGGGAATATTGGACATTCATTAAAAAAAAAAAAGAGGAACTTCAACCCATAAATCATACCATATTAAAAAATTACTTTAAATTGGACCATAGACCGAAATATAAAACCTAAAACTTAAACCTTCTAAAAGAAAGTAGTAGAAAAATCTTCAAGACCTTGGTCAGGCAAAGCTTTCTTAGATATTACACGAAAAACACAATCTATAAAGAAAAAATATCAATAAACCGTATTTTATAAAAAATTTAAGGTTTTCCTCTTTAAAACACACTGTTAAGTAGATAAAAAGGCAACCCACAGCCTTGAAGAAAATATTTGCAACACACATATCTGATAAAGAACTAGTATTCAGAATGCATAAAGAATTCTCAAAACTCAATAACAGGAGGAGGGCCTTCTGGCTGCCTGACATGAACACGTTGTCAAGTACTCTCCCCCCTTAACAAGGATAAAACTGGACACATTTTCCAAAAAATAACCTTTAGAGGGGCGCCAGGGTGGCTCAGTCATTAAGCGTCTGCCTTTGGCTCAGGTCATGATCCCAGGGTCCTGAGATGGAGCCCCGCATCAGACTTCTTGCTCCTTGGGAAGCCTGCTTCTCCCTCTCCACCCCCCCACCCCCCAATCTGCTTGTGTTCCCTCGTTTGCTGTGTCTCTCTCTGTCAAATGAATAAATCTTAAAAAAAAATAATAATAATCTTTAGAGGGTTCTGGAAATTAACCAAAGGCAAACAACAAATCGAGAAGCAATTATTCGTGAAAAAAATGCTAGAACTTTGAAAAAGAACAATGGAATTTTGGCATCTTCCTTCCTAGGGCTGTTCCTTCTGCTGCTCAGCTCACTTATTAAGAATGATAATGTTACCAGCGTGGGGACAGTAATGAAAACACATATTCTACAAAAGGGAATATATTTGAATTGAAGTAGGTAAACACTTAAGCAAGCAGCATTGTTATTAAAAGTAGGAAACCAGTGGGAAACACCTGCTGCTTTGCTTGCCTGCTTGAGGTGAGCTGCCAACTACTGAGAAATTTAACGGGGATTCTTGAATATTAGAGACATGCCTGGCAGACTGAGAAAGTATATACATTCACACAAGAGATCTAGAGAGCTCTGATGAAATGTAAAAGTAAAGGTAGTCTGGAGAACTGCGTGAACTGAGAATAAGCTCCGCGGTCCATACACAGATCAACTGGCAAAGGGTGAAACCTTACAGATTGAGAGAGTTTGGAGCACATCCTCTGCCCAAATTCTTCGCTGATTGCTAAGCCATGCAAATGAAGGGCAATCACTGGGAAGCCAGCATAAGCATGAAAACAAGAAAGAAAGGTGAGAAAAACACCCAAAGCAGAGATGCCAGCGGAGGTACACCACGGGGGAGACAATCCGCAATTGAAGTCCCGGCAAATGACAAGCAAAAGCAAAAGCAAAATGAAACAAACAGAAAACTCCTTTAGGGAAAATAATGTCATAACCCAGAGTTTCTGTAAATTATTATCAATAAAAAAAATATGAGATATACAAAGGAATAAAAAAGTATAATCCTTATACACGCAGAAGAAAGAAGGTCAGTAGGAACGCACTGGTGGGGTGTGGATGTTGGATTTATCAGACAGAACTTCAAAGCTCCTATTATAAATGTGCTCCAAAAATTACGGAAAATATGATGACAATACTCTAACAAACAGAGATTCTCAATAGAAAATTAGAAACTTTAAGACCTAAAAAAGCTAGACTTGAGTATCTAAAAAGAAAAATTCGATATAAATGCTGAGCTGCAGATCTCAGTTAGAGAAACACCTGACTTAAAAACTGATTGAAAGAAATGGTCTGATCTGAAGAACAGAAAGAAAGAATAAAGAAAATTGAAACTGTGTACCCATCAAGCACTAATTCCTCATTCTTCCTATCTCCCAGCGCTGGCAATCACCATTCCACTATTTGTCTCTATACATTTGACATCATATGACATTTGTCCTTTTGTGACCGGCTTACTTCATTTAATGCCCTTAAGAAGAATAAAATTGTATAATACAATAATTATGACATTGTATTATTAAGTTTATTTTATATATTTATACATATAATTTATGTTTATATATAATTTATTATTAAATATATATAATATACTATCTCTCTCTCTCTCCCTCAAAGCGGGCAGAGGGAAAAGAGCTGTATTAGAAGAAACTTGTTATAGTTTACCAGAATTAAGTCAGCATAAAAGTAGATAGTGAGGGGCACCTGAGCGGCTCAATGGGTTAAAGCCTCTGCCTTCAGCTCAGGTCATGATGCCAGGGTCCTGGGATGGAGCCCCTCATTGGGCTCTCTGCTCAGCAGGGAGCCTGCTTCCTCCTCTCTCTCTGCCTGCCTCTCTGCCTACTTGTGATCTCTGTCAAATAAATAAATAAATAAATAATCTTTAAAAAGTAGATAGTGATAAATTAAGATTTTTAACCCTTAAACAACTACTAAGAAAATAACTTTTTAAAATACGGTGTAAGGGACGCCTGGGTGTCTCAGCTGGTTGGACAACTGCCTTCGGCTGGGGTCATGATCCCGGAGCCCAGAGATCGAGTCCCGCATCGGGCTCCCGGCTCCACGGGGAGTCTGCTTCTCCCTCTGACCTTCTCCTCGCTCATGCTCTCTCTCACTGTCTCTCTCTCAAATAAATAAATAAAATCTTTAATAAAAAAAAAAAACGGTTTAAAAAATCAACAGAGGAGAGCACTTTAGGTGGCTCAGTGGGTTGGGCCTCTGCCTTTGGCTCGGGTCTTGATCTCCTGGGATGGAGGCCCACATGGGGCTCTCTGCTCAGTGGGGAGCCTGCTTCCCCATCTCTCTCTGTCTGCTTGCTTGTGATCTCTCTCTGTCAAATAAATAAATAAAATCTTAAAATCAATCAATCAACAGAGGAATTAAGATAGTAAACTAAAAATATTTGTTTCATACAATTGAAGGCAATGAAGAACAGAAGAACAAAAAAAGACATGAGGTATAAGAAAATAACAAAATGGATTAACATAAATCAAATCACACCAACACTTACATTAATTGTGAATGCTCTAAACACTCCAAAGAAAAGATAGAGACTGTCAGGGGTGCCTGTGTGGCTCAGTGGGTTAAAGCCTCTGCCTTTAGCTCAGGTTGTGATCCGAGGGTCCTGGGATTGAGCCCTGCATCAGACTCTCTGCTCAGCAGGGAGCCTGCTTCCCTTCCTGTGTCTCTGCCTACTTGTGATCTTTTTCTCTCTGTGTCAAATAAATAAATAAATAACCTTTAAAAAAAAAAAAAGATAGAGACTCTCAGAATGGTTCCAACTATATGCTGTTTACAAGAAGCACATTTTTTTTTTAAGATTTTATTTATTTGACAGACAGAGAACACAAGTAGACGGAGAGGCAGGCAGAGAGAGAGAGAGAGAGAGAGAAGCAGGCTCCCTGCTAAGCAGAGAGGCTGATGTGGGACTCGATCCTGGGACCCTGAGATCATGACCTGAGCCGAAGGCAGCGGCTTAAAGCACTGAGCCACCCAGGCGCCCCAAGAAGCACATTTTTTTGAAAAGATTTTATTTATTTGACAGACAGAGATCACAAGTAGGCAGAGAGGCAGGCAGAGAGGAAGGGGAGCAGGCTCCCTGCTGAGCAGAGAGCCTGATGCTGGGCTCGATCCCAGGACTCTGGGACCACGACCTGAGCCAAAGGCAAGGGGCACATTTTTTTTTTAAATAAACATATGATATATTTTTATCGCCAGGGGTACAGGTCTGTGAATCGCCAGGTTTACACACTTCACAGCACTCACCAAAGCACATACCCTCCCCAATGTCCATAACCCCACCCCTCTTCTTCCAACCCCCCTCCCCCCAGCAACCCTCAGTTTGTTTTGGGAGATTAAGAGTCACTTATGGGGCGCCTGGGTGGCTCAGTGGGTTAAGCCGCTGCCTTCGGCTCAGGTCGTGATCTCAGGGTCCTGGGATCGAGTCCCGCGTCGGGCTCTCTGCTCAGCAGGGAGCCTGTTTCCTCCTCTCTCTCTCTCTGCCTGCCTCTCTGCCTACTTGTGATCTCTCTCTGTCAAATAAATAAATAAAATCTTTAAAAAAAAAAAAAAAGAGTCACTTATGGTTTGGCTCCCTCCCAATCCCATCTTGTTTCATTTATTCTTCTCCTACCAAGGGGCACATTTTTAATTCAAAGATGTAACTGGGTCGAAAGTAAAATGGATGGAAAAAAATATATCATGTAAACAGTAACCATAAAAGAGTGGGAGTATTTATATTAATATCAAACAAAATTAGACTTTAAGACATGAAACATTACTACAGACAAGGAGACACTACACAATGATAAAAGAATCACTACAGGGGCACCTGGGTAGCTCAGTTGGTTAAGCGGCTGCCTTTGGCTCAGGTCATGATTCCAGGGTTCTGGGATCGAGCCCCGCATCAGGCTCCCTGCTTAGCGGAGAGCCTGCTTCTTCTCTCTCCCTCTGCCTGCTGCTTACTTGCGCTCTCTATCTCTCTGTCAAATAAATAAATAAAATCTTAAAAAAAAAAAAAAAGAATCACTACATCATAGTAGCACTATGAATCACTATAGATGACATAGAATCACTACATCAAAGATAAAACAATTATAAATAAATAAATATGCACATAACAACAGCGCCCCAGCATTTTGGAAGCAAAAACTGACAGAATTAAAAGATGAGACAGACCAGTCATTTATTATGGTAGTAGATCCCTTTCAGTATACCTCTCTCAGTAACCGATAGAATGCATAATCACAAAATATTAAGGATGTAGAAGACCTGAGCAACATTATCAAAGAACTTGATCTAACTATTATAGAAAACTCAAACTAGTCACAGTGGAACAACACATTATTTTCAAGAAAGCATGTAACATTCTTTAGGAGAGGCAATATACTAGGTCATAAAATAAGACTCAGTAAATTTTTAAAAATTGAGATCATACAAAGTGTGTTCTCCATATGCAACAGAATTAAATTAGAAATCAAAAAGAGAAGACAATTGTGAAAGCTCTAAGTATTTGGAAATAAACCAGGCATTTAATATCCCATGAGTCAAAAAAGAGAATAAAGTGCAAATTAAAGAATAAATTGAATTCAAACACAGCACACCAATATGTATAGGGTATCATTAAAGCAATGCTTAAAGAGAAATTTACAGTTTTAAAATACTTATATTAGGAGAAAAATCAGATATTGATTATGTAAGAGTTGTCTCAAAGGGTTTTTTAAAAAGTGAATCAAGCACAAAGTAAGAAGGGGGTGTGAATTATAAAAATAAAGGCAGAAATCTATGAAATAGGAAAATAAATACAGAAAACAGTGAAACCAAAAGCTGATTCTTTATAATGATCAACAAAATTGCTAAGGCTGACTAAGAACAAAGGAGAGCGTACACAAATTACCAATATCAGAAATAAAAGAGGGGATATCACAGCACACCATTTACAAAAAGCTTACAAGTAACTTAATAGTACAAACTGAATATTCTCACCCCCCTCCCACCACTAAGATCAGGAATAGGAAAGGATTCTCTCTCCTGAACTTTTTTTTTTTAAGTTTCATTTTTTTAAAGTTTCAATCACTACACCGAACGTGGGGCTCAAACTCACCACCCCAAGAGCAAGAGTTGGTTATTATTCTGATTGAGCCAGCCAGGCACCTCATCTCTCTCCTGCATTTCTATTCCAACTGTACTGGAGGTTTCAGCCAGTACAACAACAGGAAAAAAAGAAATTAAAGCATGCAGATTGGAAAGTAAGAAGTAAAACTGTTTTTAATCAGAGAGGACATGACACTATATGTAGTTAATTCTTTTTTTAAATTTTTATTTATTTGACAGACAGAGATCACAATTAGGCAGAGAGAGAGGAAGGGAAGCAGGCTCTCTGCTGAGCAGAGAGCCCGATGTGGAGCTCGATCCCAGGACCCTGGGATCATGACCTGAGCCGAAAGCAGAGGCTTTAACCCACTGAGCCACCCAGGGGCCCCTATATGTAGATAATTCTAAGGAGTGTACTCTGCAAATTGATAGAACTAATAAGCAAGTTTAAGAAGGTAACAGTATGCAAGATCAATATGTATAATTTTTTTAAATTCCCACAAAGAAAAGCGGATGCAAGATGACTCCACTGGTAAATTCGATCAAATATTTGAAGATGAGGGGCACCTGGGTGGCTCAGTGGGTTAAAGCCTCTGCCTTCAGCTCAGGTCATGATCCCAGGGTCCTGGGATCAAGTCCTGTATCAGGCTCTCTGCTCAGAAGTGAGCCTGCTTCCCCCCATCTCTCTCTCTCTGCCTACCTCTCTGCCTACTTGTGATCTCTGTCTGTCAAATAAATAAATAAAATCTTTTTAAAAAAATGTTTGAAGATGAATTAACATCAATTCTCCATAAAGACTTTGAAAAATTAGAGAAGGGAGGAAAGCTTCCCAATTCATTCTATGAGGCCACAATTACCCTGATACCACAACTAGAAAGACATCACAAGAAAACAAACAAAAAACTATAGACCAATATTTCTCATAAATATAGATGTAAAAATATTCAACAAAATATTATCAAACTGAATCCAGCAACATCTGAAAACATTTATACACCATGACCAAGTGACATTTGCCCCAAGAATGCAAGGTTGGCTCAACATATGAAAATCAATCAATATAATAAACTACATCCATAGAATAAAGGATGAAAACCAAATGACTCTTTCAATGATGCAGAAAAAGCATTTAACAAAATCCAAACCCTTTCATGAAAAAAATATTCAGAAAATTAGGAATAGAAGGGAACTCCTTCATTCTGATATAGGACATGTATGAAATACCCATACTTAATATTGAAAGACTGAAACATATTCCCCTAAGATCAGGAACAAGGCAAGGATGCTCAATTTCTCCATTTCCATTCAAACATTGTACTGATGATAGTGGCCAGGACAATTAGAACAGAAAAGAGAAAGAAAGGGAGAGACCATATTAGAAAGGAAGAAATAAAACTATGTCCATCCGCAGATAACATAATCTTTATATAGAAAATCTTATTGAAATCACACACACAAAAAAACCTTATTGTAAATAATAACCAAATTCAGCAAGTTTACAGGGTTTCAGATCAGTATACAAATATCAACTGCACAAGCACTGGCCAATCCAAAAATGAAATCAAGAAAGCAATACCATATACAATAGCATATAAAATAATAAATTTTTTTTTAAAGATTTTATTTATTTATTTGACAGACAGAAATCACAAGTAGGCAGAGAGGAAAGCAGAGAGAGAGAGGAGGAAGCAGGCTCCCCGCTGAGCAGAGAGCCCGACCCTGAGATCATGACCTGAGCCGAAGGCAGCGGCTTAACCCACTGAGCCACCCAGGCGCCCCAAAAAATAATAAATTATTTAGGAATAAATTTAACAAAAGAAGTATAAAATGTACACTGAAAACTATAAGCCATCATTGAAAAAAATTAAAGAAACATCATTGAAAGAAATTAAAGTCACGAATAAACAGAAAGATATCCTATATTTATGGATTCAAAAACTTAATATTGTTGAGATGGCAATATTTTTCAAATTGACCTACAGATTCAGTGGAGTCTCTATCAAACTCCCAGCTATCTTTTTTTTGCAGAAACTGAAAAGCTGATTCTTAAATCCATATAGAAATTCAAGAAACTCAGAATAGCCAAAACAATCTGGGAAAAGAACAAGGTCGGAAACTCACACTTCCTGATTTTTAAACTTCCTAGAAAGCTACAGTAATCAAGACTGTATAGTCCTGGGGTGCCTGGGTGGCTCAGTGGGTTAAAGCCTCTGCTTTTGGCTCAGGTCATGATCCCGGGGTCCTGGGATCGAGCCCCGCATCAGGCTCTCTGCTCCACAGGGAGCCTGCTTCCCTTCCTCTCTCTATCTGCCTCCCTGCCTACTTGTGATCTCTGTATGTCAAATAAATAAATAAAAATTTTAAAAGATTTTATTTACTTATTTGATATGCATGGCAATAAGCACATTTTAAATGTTCAATATCATCAATCATCAGGGAAATGAAAACTTAAATCACAATGTGATTCCATTATGCACCTGTTAGAATGGCTAAAATAAAAATGGAGAGAATGGAGAGCATCTGAAATTCTTATGTTACAGAGTAAAATTGTAAAATATTGCAAATTTTACTGGGAACATCCCAGTACTCACAGAAATGTTCCCAACAGCAGAGTGCAAAGTCCTCCTGACAAACCATGCAGCATACAGAGGTCTCAGAAGGGTATTGCCAAGTGAGCCCTAGATTAGAAACCATTCTGGACACATGTGAAAAAGCTTACAAGTAAGTCTCAAACTCAAATTGTTTCCAAGTAACTTAGCTGCTTGCAAGATCAAAGTTCAAAATGGAAAGAATACAAAAAACTCCAGAACCCAACAATAATGATGTCTGATCTCCAATAAAAAATTGCCAGGTGTAGAGGAGTATTCTGGGATGATGTAAGAAGAGTAAAAGCACCAGGAAATCTGTCTCCTCATCTAGACAATAACTGCACTGGCACAATCTGCTTGATATAACTATTTTAGAGCTCTGGATTCTGTTGAAGGCTTCCAGCTTCCAGGGTAAGACTTGGATAGTAAATTGTGGTTAATTTCAATTTCAGCTCTCATCACTATAGCAGCTAGCCATCCTCCACCTACAACCACATGGCAGGCAGCTGTACACATACCCTGGAAGTAGCTAGCACATAGCTTAAGGGAGGAGCTAGAAAACACAAAAAGAGCCCTGTCCTCCAGTGTCAGGGATCTGCTCTGATTGCTAATTGCCACTTGTTATCATAAAGGTGCAGACAGAAAGGAGGGCAGTCATTGTTTTTGCACCTCCTCATCTGGCTCTAGTGACTTCTAAGAGATTTAAAGGGTTAGCACCCTATTATTCCCCCCTTTCTTGCTTTTCCCCTTCTGAAACCCAGACATTAAAGACTAGGACATTCAAAAACAGCTGCATATAGAGGAAAAATTAGAAAGTTACCATGCAAGGGTGCCTGGGTAGCTCAGTTGGTTAAGTGTCTGACTCTTGATCTCATCTCAAGTCTTGATATCAGTGTTGTGAGCTCAAGCCCCACACTGGGTTCCATCCAGTGTCGAACCTATTTATAAATAATAAAAGTATAGGAATACCTGGGTGCTTCAGTTGGTTAAGCACATGACTCTTGATTTTGGCTCAGGTCATGAGCTCAGGGTCATGAGATCAAGGTCCAAATTGGGCTCTGCACTCAGCGTGGAGTCTGCCTGAGATTCTCTCTTCCCTCTCCTTCTTCCTCTGTCCCTCCTCCCTGCACTCTCTCTCCATTTCTAAAATAAATGAATAAATCTTTATATATATAAGGACATAATATATAATATATATTTATAAATATAGTACTTATATATTGATAATATTTAATTATACTGTTACTATACCAATATATTATTAATTAATATTATTTTTATTAATAATAAGTATATAATATTTATAAATATATAATTTTTTAATAAAAAGCAACCATGCATGCTCATAGAAAGGCTCAGAAAAGACCCAAGAAACCTTAAGTTTACACCTCAGCCTGACCCTCAGCTCAGGGACAGCATACAACAATATAAATAAATAATCAAAGAATAGCAAACTCTGGGGAAAGGGGAGAATCTGATTTCCAGAGTTACCACATTACTAGATCAAAATGTCCAGTGTCCAGCAAAAATGACAAGGTATATAAAAACACTAAACAAAAACAAGAAAGTATAGAGCATTAAAAGCAAAACAAACAAAAAGCAAAAGCAACAGCAAAAATACCCACAGAAACTATCCCTGAAAAGGACATAATGGTCATATTTATTTATTTATTTATTTATTTATTTATTTAACACAGACGGAGAGAGAGCACATGAGCAGGGGGAGCAGCAGGCAGACCGAGAGGGAGAGGCAGGCCCCCCACTGAGCAGAGAGCCAGATGTGGGGCTCCATACCAGGACTCCGGGGTCATGACCAGAGCTGAAAGCAGAAGCTTAACCAATAGCCACCCAGGTGCCCCTAAATCAACTTTATTAAAGTTGCTCAAAAAAACTAAAGGAAGATGTCAAGAAAGTCAAGAAAATGATATGTGAACAAAGTGGAAATATCAATAAAGAGATAGGAAACCTAAAAAAGAGCCTAAAAGAAATTCTGAAGCTGTAAAATACAATAACCAAAATGAAAAATTCACTAGAGGAATTAAAAAACAGATTGAGCAGGCAAAAGAAAGGATCAGTGAACTTGAAGATAGGATAATGGAAAATTTTGAGTCTAAACATAAAGAAAAAAGATTGAAAAAAGATGAACAGAGCCTAAGAGATTGCACTATATCATCAGTCAGACCAATATATACTTAGTGAGAATATCAGAATACCACGAAGAAAAAGGGGAACAGAGAATATTTGAAGAAATAACAGCTGAAAACTTCCCAAATTTGATAAAAGATATGAATATTAACATCCAACAAGTTCAACAAACTCCAAGAAAGATGAACTACAACAGACCACACTGAACAGTACAGTACAATGAAATTTTCAAAGGACAAAGACAGAATCTTGAAAGCTGCAAGAGAAATAATGTATCACATACAAGGGATCCTCAATAAGATATATGCAGATTTCTCATCAGAAACTTTGGAGGCCATGAGATAGTGGGGCAATATATTCAAAGTACTAAAAGAGAAAAAAAAAGTCAACCAAGAATCTTATATCAAACAAAACTTCAAATCCTAGGAGTTCCTGGGTGGCGCAGTAGGTTGGGCCTCTGACCCTCTTTCAGCTCACACCAAGATCCCAGTTCAGGCTCCACACTCAGCTCAGAGTCTGTTTAAGATTCTCTTTTCCCTTTCCCTTTGACCTATGCACTCATGGTCTTGCTCTCTCTCTCTCTCTCTGGAATAAATAAATAAACCTTAAAAAAAAAAAAAAAAACTTCAAATCCTATATCCTTCAAAAGTGATGGAGAAATTAAGACATCCCAGATTTTAAAAAAAGATGAAAAAGTTTGTGACCACTAGGTCACAAAAAATGCAAGAAATGTTTAAGGGAGTCGTACAAGGTGAAATGAAAGGACTCTAGACTCAAAGCCATTAGAGAAATAAAGATCCCAATAAAAGTAAATGGACAATTATAAGAGCTAGTGTTATTGTAACAATGGTTTATGGTTGCACCTTTCATTCTCTACATGATTTAAGGGACTGATATGTTTAAACAAAATTATTAGAATAAAAGCTAGTATTAATGTAACTTTGGTTCTTAATTCCAAATCTTGTTTTCTACACAATTAGTACTAATGTATTTTATTTATTTATTTATTAAGATTTCATTTATTTATTTATTTGAGAGAGAGACAGAGAGAAAGAGAGGAAATGAGCAGGGGGAGGGACAGAGGGAGAGGGACAAGCAGACTCCCTGCTGAGTATGGAGCCTGACACAGGGCTCAATCTTAGGACCCTCAGATCATGATCTGAGCCAAATTCAGACACTTAACTCAGTCACCTAGGCACTCTAA
This sequence comes from Mustela erminea, assembly GCF_009829155.1. Lineage (NCBI taxonomy): Eukaryota > Metazoa > Chordata > Mammalia > Carnivora > Mustelidae > Mustela > Mustela erminea. The sequence goes on from NC_045618.1 coordinate 30,801,108, forward strand.
CACCAATGCATTTTAAAGAACTATTAATATGTTTGGGGACATACAATGTACAAAGATATAATTGTGTGATATCAACAACTGAATGAGTAAGGACTTGTATAGGGAGAGAATTTTTGTATGTTATTAAAGTTAAGCCAGTATAAGTTCAAATTACAGTGTTATAACTTTAAGATGTTAGGTATAATCACCATGGTAACCACCAAGAAAATAGCATAGAATATACACAAAAGAAAATGAGAAAAATATTTAAACATTTCATTACAAAACAAAACAAAACAAAAGAACATAGTAAAGAAAGAAATGAGTGACAAAAAGGCTATAATAGAAAACAAATAAAACAATGACAGAAGTAAGCCCCTACTTATCAGTAATTACTTTAAATGTAAATGGATTAAACTCTCCCAAAAAAGAAAGAGTTTGGAAAAATGGGGAAAAAACACAGGTTCCAACTATATGCTTTCTATGCAAGACTCACTTGATATCCAAAGACACAGCAGGTTGATGTTGAAAGGATGAAAAAAGATGCTCCATGCAAATAGTAACCAGAAGAGAATAGAGGTGGCTATACTGATACCAGACTTTAAATAAACTATTAAATAAAATAGACTTTAACTCAAAAACAGGTTATAAAAGGAGTTCCTGGGTGGCTCAGTTGGTTGAGCACCTAGATCTAGATTTTGGCTTAGCTCGTGATCTCTGGCTCATGGGATCAAACCCGTGTCAGCCTCCCCATTCAGTGGGGAGCCTGCTTCTTTCCCTTTCCCTTGGACCCTCCACACCTGCCCCCAGCTCTCTCTCTCACTAAAATAACTAAAATGTTAAAAAAAAAAAAAAACAACAAACAGGTTATAAGAGACAAAGAAGGACAATGTATATATGTGTATATCTACATATCTATCTATCTATTTATTTATTTATAGATTTATTTATTTGAGACAGAGATCATGAGCACAGGTAGGGGCAGAGGGAGAGGGAGAGATATCATCAAGAAAACTCCCTTCTGAGCATGGAGTTTGACATGGGTCTCCATCCCAGGACCCTGAGATAATTTCCTGAGCCAAAATCAAGAGTTGGCCACTTAATTGACTGAACCACCTAGAAGCCCCATGGGACAATATATATTAATAAAAGGGTTAATACAACAAGATGATATAACAATAAACATTTATGCACTTGATGATAGACCATTAAAATACATGAAGCAAAAAGTGGTATAATTGAAGGGAGCAATAGACAGTTCTACAATAACAGTTGGAAACTTTAATTTCCCACTCACTGGATAGAACAACCAGAAGATAAGTTAGAGAGCAAGAGAGAGATAGTGAGAGAGAGAACGAGTTGTGGGGAGGGCAAGAAGAGGGAGAAGCAGGCTTCCTGCTGACCAGGGAGCCCTACATGGGAGCTAGGATCATAACCTGAGCTGAAGTCAGACACTTAACTGACTGAGCCACCCAGGCACCCGAATTAGTAAAACCTTTAAAAAAAAAAAGATTAAGGCCGAGGTAAATGAAATAGTAGAAAAACAATAGAGAAAAGCAATGAAACCAAAAGCTAGTTCTTTGAAAAAACTAACAAAACTGACAAATCTTTAGCTAGATAGACTAAGAAAAAAGAGCACTCAAATTAACTAAAATCAGAAATGGAAGTGTGGACATTGTTACCAATTCTACAGAAATAAAAATATTTCTAAGACAGTGCTATTGTACACCAACAAGTTGGATAACCTCGGTAAAATGGAAAAATTCTCAACACACAAAATCTACCAAGACCAAATCATAAAAAAAAGAAAGAAAAGAAAATATGAATAGGCCAAGGACTAGTAGGAAGATTGAATCAGGAATCAAAAATCTTCCAACAATGAAAAGCCCTGGACCTGATGCTCTCACTGGTTAATTCTATGAAATATTAAAAGAAGAACTAATACCAGTCCTTCTCAGATTTTTCCCAAAAATTGCAGAGTAAGAAACACTTCCTAACTCATTTATGAGACCAGCATAACCCTGATACTAACACCGCACAAAGACACTACAAGAGCAGATAGCTACAGACCAATATCCATTATAAATATTGGTGAAAAATCCTCAACAAAATACTAGCAAACAGAATTCAGCAGATTTATACTAAAAGGATTATACACAAGATCAAGTGGGATTTATTCCTGGAATGCAAGGATGATACAACATGCAAAAATCAATCAGTGTGATACTCCACATCAACAGAATGAAGAGGAAAAACCCACATGATAATTTCAATTGATGAAAAAAGTATTTGAGAAAATTCAACACCCTCAAACACACTCAACAAACTAGGGATAAAAGGAAACTATTTACATAATAAAAACCATGTACAAAAAAGCGACAGTGAGCATCATATTCAATGGTGAAAGACTGAAAGCATTTCCTCAAAGATCAGAAACAGCAAGGGGGGGTGCCTGGGTGGCTCAGTGGGTTAAGCCGCTGCCTTCTGCTCAGGTCATGATCTCAGGGTCCTGGGATAGGGCTCTCTGCTCAGCGGGAAGCCTGCTTCCCACCCCCGCCCCCCGCCCCGCTCCTCTCTGCCTACTTATGATCTCTGTCTGTCAAATAAATAAATAAAATTTTAAAAAGAAAAATGAAAGAAGGAAACAGCAAGGGAGGCACCTGGCTGGCTGAGTCAGTTAAGTGTCTGCCTTCAGCTCAGGTCCTGATTCCAGGGTCCTGGGATGGAGCCTCATGTTGGGCTCCCTGCTCAGCGTGGAGTCTGCTTATCTCTCTCCCACTGCCCCTCCCCACCACTCCTTCTTTCTTGAGCACACGTGACCATGAAGGTGCTCTCTCTCTCTTAAATAAGTAAATTTTTAAAAAAATCTTAAAAAAAAAAATGCTAGAGTTCCAGCCAGAGCAATTAAACAAGAAAAATAAATAAATAGCATAAATCAGAAGGAAGAAGTACAATGATCTTTGTCCACAGATTCTATAGATAATATAATCTTATATTTTGAAAACCCTAAAATTCCACAAAAATAAACTGTTAAAACAAATGAATCCAGCAAAGTAGCAGGATACATTCAGCAGACAAAAATCAGTTGCATTTCCATACACAAATAATGCACAATCTGAAAATGAAATTATAAAAACAATTCCATTTACAATAACATAAAAAACATTAAAATATTAAGAATTAACTTAATCAAGGAGGTGAAAGACTTGTACAATGAAAATTACAAAACATTGCTGAAAGAAACTAAAGAAGTCAAATACATGGAAACAGCATTCTTTTTTTTTTTTTTTTAAGTTTTTATTTATTTATTTATTTGACAGACAGATCACAAGTAGGCAGAGAGGCAGGCAGAGAGGGAGGAGGAAGCAGGCTCACCCCTGAGCAGAGATCCTGATGTGGGGCTCAATCCCAGGACCCTGAGAGCATGACCTGAGCTGAAGGCAGAGGCTTCCCGCTGAGCCACCGAGGTGCCCCAGATGACAGCATTCTAACTTGTAACAAGGATGCCACAAAGTGGGGGCCGGGGCACAGAGAGGGTGGCACAGGCACAGCACTTGAGAGAAGCCCGCCTAGGAATCCACAGACAGCCCCTTTCCCCAAAGAAGCTTACGTCTGGGCTGGGCCTAAGGGCAGACAGATGCGACCACGCCCAGAAAAGCAAGGGGTGCGGCCTCAAGGAACCGCATGCCACAGAGAACGCAGTAAGGACACGCGGGGAGAAACAGTGAATCTGGGCTGGAGTCAGACCCGGAGGGGACTTCAGTGCCTTCATCCTGAAAGTGACGATGGACCACAGAGGGATGCCAGTGAGCCACGTGGAGGTAAAACCGACAGAAGTGGTGGCAGAGGTGGGTCAGAGGTCTCGCAAATGCACAGGTGCTGACTGACAAACCACTAGGAATTCCCTCTAAGAAATGAAATTGCACAGAAACATCTGCTTGTCCACAAACTAAGGGATAGGTAACCTGCAGTGTGTTGCCTCTCTGAGGCTGAGAAAAAGCACTGGGGGTACCCTGCACCTGTTTCCATTTCCTTCCTGTAGCGGAGGCCAGTGGCTGGTCTGAGGTGACACCGCTTCCTGCCTTCTGCCAACCCGCCCATGATATGGAGGATGAGCCCTGTGGTTCCAATTCACACACAATGTGTCCCCATCATGTCTTTCTGCTACTGATGACAGGCACCTAAAGTCACCTGAAACAGACAGTTTCTCTGTGACAACTGATAAAATGATACAGACTTAATGTTGCTAGGATCTTGCCAAAAGAATTGCCCCCTTGGGGCGCCTGGGTGGCTCAGTGGTTAAGCCTCTGCCTTTGGCTCAGGTCATGATCGCAGGGTCCTAGGATGGAGTCCCGCATCGGGCTCTCTGCTCAGCAGGGAGCCTGTTCCTCCTCTCTCTCTCTCTGTCTGCCTCTCTGCCTACTTGTGATCTCTCTCTGTCAAATAAATAAATAAAATCTTTTAAAAAAAAAAAAGTGCCCCTTTCCTGGACGTGCAATGCTCTGCTTAGCCAAGCGTCTATTTCCATACTCTTTCACTCCTCCTTTTCACACCCTCTCTGAAGCAGCATACTTCGGTCACCTTGCTAACAAGCTAATAAACTTGACACACTCTCAAGAAAAAAAAGTTACCAGGTATATGAAGAAGTAGGAAAATATGACCCATAATGAAAAAAATAAGTCAATAGAGACAGACCCAGAAATCATATTGATGATAGAGTTAGTAGACAAGGATATTAAAACAACAATTGTTAATATATTCCATATCTTCAAGAAAGCAGACAAAAGCCTAAGCATAGGGGCACCTGGGTGTCTCAGTGGGTTAAACCTCTGCCTTCGGCTCAGGTCATGATCCCAGGGTCCTGGGATCAAGCCCCGAATCAGGCTCTCTGCTAGGTGGGGAGCCTGCTTCCCCCTCTCTCTCACTGCCCGCTGCTCTGCCGACTCGTGATCACTCTCTCTCTCTCTCTGTCAAATAAATAAATAAATAAAATCTTAAAAAAAAAAAAAAAAAGCTTGAGCATAGTAAGAGACATGAAATTTATTTCTAAAAACCCAAATTTAATTTCTGGATAAGAAAAATACAATATGTGAGATTAAAAATACACTTGATAGAATTAGCTGCAGACTAGACAATAAAGAATGATTAATGAATTTGAAAACATAGCAGTAGAAACTATTCAAAATGTAATACAGACAGAAAAAAGATAGAAAACCCAATATACAAGTGATTGAGGTTCCAGAAGAGAAGAGAGAGGGAAACACAGAAAACAGTTTGAAGAAATAATGGCAGCATAAAATTCCCAAATTTATGAAAATTACCAATAACTGCAAAATAGCTCAGTGAACCCCAGGCAGAAAAAGCATAAAAGAAAATTATACCAAGGGACATCATAATCAAAATGCTTAAAACAAGTGATCTTCAAGACACTTTACAAAATGAAAAGCAATCCAGAGCCTAAAAGAAGATAGAAATTCAGGGGCGCCTGGGTGGCTCAGTGGGTTAAGCCTTTGCTTTCTGCTCAGATCATGATCTGGGGGGGACTCTCTTCTCAGCAGGAAGCCTGCTTCCCCCCACCCCCCTGCTTGCCTCTCTGCCTACTTGTGATGTATTTCTGTCAAATAAATAAATTAAAATCTTAGAAAAAAAGATGATATAAATTCAATGTCCAACAAATAGAAGTCTAATGAATTTACAAACACCATCAAATAAAGTTAGAAAATGCAATTAAAAATTTACAATAGCCATGAAGAATAAAAGGTAGTTGAAAATAAATCTAACAAAAGATATGCAAAACCTTTGTGTAGAAAATTATAGCACCTCATTAGAAGACAGTAAGAAAACCAAATGGACAACGACATCATGTTCATTGATAGAAAGTTTCATACTGTAAAGTTGTTATTTCTCCCCAATTGATTTATAGCTTTATTGTTATTCAAATCCTAACAAAAATTTTACACACATCAAACAAAAAAAATTTAGTAGTCCGATCTTAAAATTGATTAGGAAGACAACCAATCCAATAGAACATTTTTCAAAAATATGAGCAGACATTTCACAGAAGAGAGAACACAAATGGCCCATTAAATTAATGAAGATATACTCAACCTTGTAAATAAAAAAGGAAATGCAAATAAAGCCACAAATTACCACTTCATGTCCACTGGTGCGGGAAAAAATGAAAAGATTGACAAAATCCTGGGGCGCCTGGGTGGCTCAGTGGGGTAAGCCTCTGCCTTCGGCTCAGGTCATGATCTCAGGGTCCTGGGATCGAGTCCCGCATCAGGCTCTCTGCTCAGCAGGGAGCCTGCTTCCCTCCCCTCTCTCTGCCTGCCTCTCTGCCTACTTGTGATCTCTGTCTGTCAAATAAATAAATAAAATCTTTTAAAAAAAAGAGAGAGAGATTGGCAAAATCCTGGTGAAATATAACTATTAAACTGTTATGGGGTTAGAAGCTAGTACACTCATCTTGAAGAACAAGTTCGCATTATTTAGTGAAGGTGAATATTCACATACCTGAGGATCCAGCAACTCTACTTCTGGAGACATGAGCAGAATATTCATAGAGCGCCGTTTATAATAGCAAAGGAAAAAACAAAAGGAAACAACCCAAATGTCCATTATAGTAAAATGAATAAATTGGGGCTCAATCCCACAATAGAACATTGTAGTGAAATAGAAAACTATAGTTCCATGCATCAACATGGATGGGGCCAATTATAGTTTCCAAAGTTGCCCACCACAATCTATCCCATCCCACGTGCTCTTCTCTCCTTCTTAGATGAAAATGACATGAATATCAGATCTTTTGCTATAGCCCTACAAGTTCCTGAGGATTTGTTTACTTCTATTTTGGGTCTATTTTTCTCAGACCAAAGTTTTTCAGATTAGGATTTCTGTTGTTCTTTCTTCCAGTTCACAGATTTTCCTGTCGCACTCTGTTCTGCTGCTGAGCACATACACTGAGTTTTTATTTGGTTATTGTATTTTTTAGTTCTAAAATTTCTATTTGGCTCTTCTTTATATTTTCCATTTCTTTGCCAAGAGTTTCTCTTTTTTCATGTTTCTAGTGTGTTTACAATTGCTTGTTAAGGCATTTTATGATGGTTGCTTTAAAATCCTCCTCAGATAGGGAATAAAAAAAAATACACAGAGAAAACAAAAACACAATGGTCCAAAATCATTGGGATGCAGGAAAATTTGTTCTATGAGGGAAGTTTAGAGCAATACAGGCCTACCTCAAGAAGAAAGAAAAATCTCAAATAAATAACTTAACATTACATGTAAAGAAGCTAGGAAAAGAACAACAAACAAAACCCAAAACCAGAAGAAAGGAAATAATAAAAATTATAAATAAATGAAATAGAAACTAAAACACATACACACACAATAAAACAGATCAATGAAACCAGGAGGTGGTTCTTTGAAAAAATCAACAAAATTGATTAACCTTTAGCCAGACTCATCAAAAACAGAGGAGAGAGGACTCAAATAAACAAAATCAGAAATGAAAGAGGAGAAATAATAACTGACACCACAGAAATAAAAGGTTTGTAAGAGAATGTTATGAAAAATTATATACCAGTGAATTGGACAACCTAGAAAAAAAATGGATAAATTCCCAGAAACATATAACCTCCCAAAACTGAACCAGGAAGAAATAGAAAATTTGAACAGACCAATTACCATCAATGAAATTGAATCAGTAATTTAAAAATATCAACAACAAAAGTCCTGGGGTGCCTGGGTGGCTCAGTCATTAAGTGTCTGCCTTTGGCTCAGGTCATGATCCTGGTGTCCTGGGCTTGAGCCCTATACTGGGCTCCTTGCTCAGCGGGAAGCCTGCTTCTCCCCTCCAGCTCCCCTGTGCTTGTGTTCCCTCTTTCACTATCACTCTTTATCATAAAAAAATAAAATCTTTAAAAACAATAACAACAGTCCAGGACCAGATGGTTTCACAGGCAAATTCTACCAAACATTTAAGGAAGAGTTAATGCTTATTCTTCTCAAACTACTCAAAAAAATAGAAAAGGAAAGAAAACTTCCAAATTAATTCTATGAGGGCAGCATTACCTTGTAGCTGACACCAGATAAAGACACCACAAAAAAAGAGAACTACAGGCCAATATCTCTGATAAATATAGATGCAAAAATCTTTGACAAAATATTACCAAACCAAATCCAACAATACATTAAAAAATCACTTACCACGATCAAGTGGGATTTATTCCCAGAATGCAAGGGTGGGTCAGTATTTGCAAATCAATCAATATGATATGTCACATCATCAAGAGAAAATGGAAAAACCATATGATCCTTTCAGCAGATGCAGAAAAAAACATTTGGCAAGGTACACCATCCATTCATGATAAAAACCCTCAACAAAGTAGTTTTAGGGGGAATATACCCTAACATAATAAAGGTCATCTATTGAAAACTGACAGCTAACATCATAATCACTGGTGGAAAAATTGAGAGTTTTCCCCTAAGTTCAAGAATAAGACAATGATGTCCATTCTCACCACTTCTATTCAACATACTACTGTAAATCCTAGCCACAGTAATCAGACAAGAAAAGGAATAAAAGTCATCCAGGGATGCCTGGGTGGCTCAGCTGGTTAAAAGCGTCTGTCTTCGGCTCTGGTCATGATCCCAGGGTCCTGGGATCAAGTCCTGTATCGGGTTCCTCTGTCAGTGGGGAGCCTGCTTCTCCTCTGCCTGCCACTCCCCCTGCTTATACTCTCTGACAAATAAATATATAAAATCTTAAAAAAAAAAAAAAACCCACATACACACAAGCATCCAAACTGGTAAAGAATTAAAACTTTCAGGGGCACCTGGGTGGCTCAGTGGGTTAAGCCACTGCTTTCAGCTCAGGTCATGATCCCAGGGTCCTCAGATCGAGCCCCGCATCGGGCTCTCTGCTCAGCAGGGAGCCTGCTTCCCCCCTCTCTCTGTCTGCCTCTCTGCCTACTTGTGATCTCTGCCTGTCAAATAAATAAATAAAATCTTTAAAAAAAAAAAAAGAAGTAAAACTTTCAGTAATTTGCAGATGATATGATATTACATATAGAAATCCCTGAAGACTCCACCAGAAACTACTAAAATTGATAAATGAATTCAGTAATGCTACACAATACAAAATCAATGTAGAGAAACACATTGCATTTCTATACACTAATAATGAATCAGCAGAGAGAGAATTTTAAAAAGAATTTTTAGAAAGAGAAATTAAGAAACAATTCCATTTATAATTACACGAAAAACAATAAGATACCCAGGAATAAACCTAACCAAAGAGGTTAAAGACCTGTACTCTGAAAACTATAAAACATTGATGAAAGAAATTAAAAATGACACAAACATTCCATGCTCATAGATTGGAAGAACAAATATTGTCAAAATGTCCATATTACCCAAATTAGGGCTTCAACTTGCCACTGGGTGGTGAGGGGCAACAATCCATTTTATAATAGTCTCCACTGACTCTTGAACTAGGAGCACTACTTGTTAATGATGGAAGGGTATGGGAGTTCTGGCTCCCCCTGTACCTCCATTGCTAATGCCCTGGATGTAAGGGACAGGTAGGTCTCCTTACTGCTCCCCACATGGCCTCCATTTACACTAGACTATTCAGGAGAGTAGTAACCTCTGGAGTGAAAAGAGGAGATACAATTTGGGAGGAGACAGAAGAGGCTTCAGGGAACTGGGAATTTTAATTTTAGTTGGATAATAGGTATGCAGGTATTAATTTTGTTATTATTTAAATTATACATATATGTTATATAAGGCATACTCTTTTTTATATATGATATATTCTAAAATTTAAGAAGTAAAAAAATTGAAAAATCCCCACCTCCCAAAATAGAATAACCCAACCACAATGAAACAGAAATATGGTTTCTTAGACTATTTATAAATGGATCTATTCAGGTTCTGAATAATATTTTTCCCAAGAAGACATAGAGATGGCCAACAGGTATATGAAAAGGTACTCAACATCCCTGATTATCAGATAAATGCAAATCAAAATCACCATGAGATATCACTTCACATCTGTTAGAATGGCTGTTATCAAAAAGACAAGAAATAACAAGTGTTGACAATGATATGGAAAAAAGTGAACCCTCATGCACTGTTGATGGGAATATAAATCAGTGTAGCCACAATGGAAAGCAGTATGGAGGTTCCTCGAAAAATTAAAAATAGAGCTACCATTTGTCCCAGAAATTCCACTTATGGATACTTACCTGAAGAAAACAAAAACATTAATTCAAAAAGATATATGCAATCCCATGTGTATTGCAGAATTATTAGCAATAGCCAGGATGTGAAAGCAACCTAAATGTCCCTTAATGGATTAATAGATGAGGAAGATCTGGTATATATGTACAATGGAATATTATTTAGCCATCAAAAAGAATGAAATCTTTGCCATTTTCTACAATATGGCTGAAACTTGAGGCAATTTTCATAAGTAAATCAGTCAGGGGAAAACAAATACCATATGATCTCACTATATGTGGAATCTAAAACAAAAACAAACAGAAACCTCAAGCTCAGAGATATAGAGAACAGATAGGTGGTTTCCAGAAGTGGGGACTGGGGGTGTGGACAAAATGGGTGAAGAGAATCAGAAGGTATACAAACTTCCAGTTATAAATAAGACATGGTGGTGTCATGTAAAGTATGGTGACTATAATAATAGTCACCATGTAATAATACCAGTAATAATAATACTAGTAATAATACTGTCTTGTATATTTGAAAGTTGCTAAAGAGTAGATCTTAAGAGTTCTCATGAGAAAAAGAAAATTTGTAAGTGTGTATAGTGTTGGGTGTTAACTAGACTTATTGTAGTGATCATTTCACAATATATACAGATATTGGATCATTATGTTGCATACCCAAAACTAATATAATTTATTTCAATTATCTCCCAACTTTAAAAGGAATACTTACAGCAGAGCTCTTCAGAAATAACAATCTCACATCTGTGTTGTTAGTAGACATTTCTTATGCACTAGGCAGTATGCTAAGGACTTTACATACATCATCTTATTTATTCCTCACCACACTCTAGAAGGTAGATATTAACCCATTTTACAGATGAGTAAGTTCAGGCACAAAAAGGTTAAGTCACATGTCTAAAATCACAGAGATGGGATTCAAGCCCAGGCCTGCCTGCAGAACCTATATTCTTCAATCCTATAGCACACGAACAAGGTTAAAAACCAATTAATATCTTTGAACGTAATCACTACATGTCAGGCATCTGCCATAGCTTATAGGGTCTGACAGGGAATATTAGACTCCAGCAAGATAGATAATGACACTTGGGAGTACAAGTGGGACCTGTACCCAAATTAGTACAGGCTATGACCTGAAGTGGATCAGGATCCACCCAGATGAGCAAGGCTTAGGGCTGGGTGGACAAGAGCTGTGGCTGAGGCCTGTCAACCCACATGGCCTTGAAAAGCAGAAGAATGGGGGGGGAAAGGGAGCCACGATGGAGAACCATGAAAACTATTTCATTTCTTCTTTCAGAGGGAAGGATCCCAACAGTGGGGCAGGAACAGCTGGACTTCATAGGATGGAACAGTGTCAAAAGGAGGAAAATACAGTTAGATCAGAGCTAACAGGTGAAGCAGGGGCTAGGGCTAGAGCCACAGAGACCCAGATACAATGTAGCCTACCCTGTCCCATATCTTCTCTGAAGCATAGAAGAGGGATGTCACAGAAATCCAGCGATGGTGTGCTAAGGTATATCAGTCATGAACTGTGGTCCTACTGGGGAGTTGCAGGTCCTGTCCTGCCTTACACAGTCTGCACAACAAGTAGGTGGTAAAGACTTACTTGTCCACGAGGGTGACAGAATAGTCTGAGCAGGATCACACATGGTCACTGTCCATGGGAACGGTGGCTAAGGCCAAAGAGATAGGATTTTCAATCCCTACTCTAAGGCCACAGGTCCTGGGATGGACTGTAGCTCAGATCCAAGCTTGGAGTGTTTATGCACCCCAGATTCAGGCTGAATCCCTAACAGAGGAGAGCCTGACTAGGATGAGGGAAACATATACATGGGTACCATTTTAGACATCAAACATGGGAAAGATGGGAGCAAACCAGAGTGATCAGGATGGCAAATGGCCCATACCTTTCCACTCAGAGTTTCTGAGAGGGTAGTTCTCCAAACCCCAGTACTTGGAACTTCTGTCTGGCTGTACAAGTGGGCCAAATAGTTCCTTAGGAATTTTATTATTATGAAATATTCCTCTTCCCTTCATAATATTTCTTAAAGTCTATATTTCCTTTTCTTAAGATTTATTTATTTATGTGAGAGACAGCGAGCACTGGGCGGGGTGGGGGGGCAGGCAGAGGGAGAGAGAGAAAATCCCAAGCAAACTCCCCACTGATCATGGAGCCCAGTACAGGCCTTGATCCCACAATCCTGAGATCATGACCTGAACTGAAATCCAGAGTAGGATGCCCAACGAAATGAGCCACCCAGGCACCCAAAGTGTATATTTCTAATATTAGTGTATCCATATCAGTTTTCTTTGGTTAATGGTTGCAGACATACTGTTCTATAACCTTTCACTTTGACTTTCTGTGTTTTTCTATTTAAAGTGAGCCTTTTGTCAGGGTGCCTGGGTGGCTCAGTGGGTTAAGCCACTGCCTTTGGCTCAGGTCATGATCTTAGGGTCCTGGGATCGAGTCCCGCATTGGGCTCTCTGCTCAGCAGGGAGCCTGCTTCCCTCTCTCTCTCTCTCTCTCTGGCTGCCTCTCCGTCTACTTGTGATTTTGCTCTGTCAAATTAATAAATAAAATCTTTTAAAAAAATTAAAAAAATAAAAACAAATAAAATGAGCCTTTTGTCAACAGCAGGGATGAATTGTGTGTGTGTTTTTTAATCAACTCTGATAATCCTTCTCTTTTAATGGCATATTTATACTATTTACATTCATTGTAATTACTGATACAATTAGGTTTATCTTGCTATTTGTTTACTACTTATTCTTGGTATTTTTATTCCTTTTTTCACTTTATTTTGGGTTAATCAAGTTATTATTGTTGTTGTTGTTTTATTCCATTTTATTAGACTATTGGCTTTTAAAATTTTTTATTTATTTTTAATTTTTTTAGATTTTATTTATTTATTTATTTATTTATTTATTTATTTTAAAGATTTTATTTATTTATTTGACAGAGAGAAATCACAAGTAGATGGAGAGGCAGGCAGAGAGAGAGAGAGGGAAGCAGGCTCTCTGCTGAGCAGGGAGCCCAATGTGGGACTCGATCCCAGGACTCTGAGATCATGACCTGAGCCGAAGGCAGCGGCTTAACCCACTGAGCCACCCAGGCGCCCTAGATTTTATTTATTTATTTGACAGAGAGACACAGCAAGAGAGGGAACACAAGCAGGGGGAGTAGGAGAGGGAGAAGCAGGTTTCCCACCGAGCAGAGAACCCAATGCAGGGCTCAGTCCCAGGATCCTGGGATCATGACCTGAGCTGAAGATAGCTGCTTAATGACTGAGCCACCCAGGCACCCCTACTGGCTTTTTTTAATTAAAAAAAAAATCGTTTTCAGTCAGCTCCATGCTCACCGGGTCTTAAACTCACAATCCTAAGATCAAGACCTGAGAAACTTAACTTACTGAGCCAAGCAAGTGTCCCCTGACTATTAGCTTTTTAATTGTATCTTCTTCTATTGTCATTTTAGTGATCATCCCAGAGATTGCAATATACATTCTTTTTTTTTTTTTAAGATTTTATTTATTTATTTGACAGAGATCACAAGTAGGCAGAGAGGCAGGCAGAGAGAGAGGAGGAAGCAGGCTCCCTATAGAGCAGAGAGCCTGATGTGGGGCTCGATCCCACAACCCTGGGATCATGACCTGAGCCAAAGGCAGAGACTTTAACCCACTGAGCCACCCAGGCGCCCCAAGCTCACTGATACTCTTGAATCTGTGGCTTGATGCCTTTCATTGCATTTGGGAAACTTTCAGTCATTAGGTCTTCAAATATTTCTTCTGTCCTATTCTTTTTCTTTCCTCCTTGTGAGATTCAAAACACATTAGACCTTTTGAACATGTCCTACACATCTCTTATGTGCAGTTCTGTATTCCTTTATTTTTGTTCATTCTCTGTTTCGATTTGGATAATTTCTATTGACTGGTCAGTCATCCTGTCTTATGCTGTATACAGTCTCCTGTTAAACCCATCCAATGAGTTCTCTTTTTTTTAACAGTAATTTTTAAATATTTGTTTGTTTATTTATTTATTTTTATTTTTGAAGAGTGTGTACGTGAGCAGGGGGAGGTGCAGAGGGAGAGGGAGAGAGAATCCTCAAGCAGATTCCCCACTGAGTGTGTTGTCTGACATGGGGCTTGACCCCAGGACCTGAGATCATAACCTGAGCCAAAAACCAAGAGTCAGCTGCTTAACCAACTGAGCCATGAGTGCCCCCCAAGTGAGTTTTTAATTTAAGATATCCTATTTTGTATCTTGACCTCCAGCTTTTCATTTTTATAGATTCAATATTTCTGTTTACATCATCTTGGGGCACCTGGGTGGCTCAGTCAGTTAAGTGATTGATTTCGGCTCAGGTCATGATCTCAGGGTCATGAAATTGAGCCCCTCATCAGGCTCCACACCAGGCATGGAGCCTGCTTAAAATTCTCTCCCTCCCTCTGCCCCTCCCCCCTTAAAAATTACTCAGTATTTTCACCCATTTACCCATCTTTTGTTTTATTCTCTTCAATATATTAATCTTACTTATTTTAAAGCTGTTTTTTTCTTTTTTTTTTTTTTTTGCTAAATTCAACATCTAGATCATCTCTCAATCTATTACCTCTTTTATCTTTTGATTTTGTGTAACTTTTTCCTGCTTTTTCATATATCTAGTATTTCTTTTTTCTTTTTTTTTTTTAAAGATTTTATTTATTTATTTGACAGAGAGAGAGATCACAAATAGGCAGAGAGACAGACAGAGAGAGAGATGAGGAGAAGCAGGCTCCCTGCTGAGCAGAGAGCCCCATGCGGGACTCGATCCCAGGCCCCTGGGATCATGACCCGAGCCGAAGGTAGAGGCTCAACCCACTGAGCCACCCAGGCGCCCCTATTTTTTTTTTTAGATTTTTAAAATTTATTTGACAGACAGAGATCATAAGTAGGCAGAGAGGCAGGCGGGGGGTTGGTGGTGGAGCAGGTTTCCTGCTGAGCAGAGAGACTTATTCGAGGCTTAATCCCAGGACCCTGAGATCATGATCCAAGCAGAAGGCAAAGGCTCAACCCACTGAGCCACTATCTAGTGATTCTTGATTTTAGTTGTTACACTTTAAAATCTGTGAATCTTATTACCTTCTTCTGACAAGTTTTAGGTTGTGTTCTTGTAAGCATTTAAATTACCAACGGGCCAGGGATGCCTGGGTGGCTCAGTTGTTTAAGCCTTCAGCTCAGGTCATGATCCCAGGGTCCTGGGATTGAGTCCCACATGTGACTCTTTGCTCAGCAGGGAGACTGCTTCTTCCTCTGCCTCTGCTGCTCACCCTGCTTGTGCTCACTCTCTCTTGCTCTCTCTCTCTCTCTGACAAATAAATAAATAAATCTTTTAATAAAATCAAATACATTACCAGTTACATTACCACTATTCTGATGAAAACCTTCATCTGTAGAGATTTGGTTTTAGGCTTTCTTAAGGTGGTCATTTCAGTTTTGCCCTTTCTCCTAGAGTTTACCCTTTATTCCCAGGGTACATAGATTTTCTGGAATCCTAATTGGAGCTCTGGTACATTCACCAAGATCTCCTCTTTGCCTGGGCTTGCATTTCAAAATCTCTCCGGGACTATTTGGCCTCTGAAGTCTCTCCAGCTCTCTAGCTTCTCAATGGCTGAATCTTTTAAAGCCTCACTCAGAGCATGTGCAGGTTAAGAGTTGGCCAAGGAACCAAAGGTAATCTTTACAAAGATTTTTGTATCCTACAATCCAAATTCGATTACAGATATATATTTTAAAATTATATATTATACATAAATATACATATATATATACATTCCCCCCCCCCAGTGAGATACTCACTGTATCTGAATATCTCAGATACAGTGAGATACTCACTTCCTGCTTGGTTCAACTCCCTGCACCTCATTTGAGGAAATAGCCACAGGGGGAAAGCTAGGTAAATATAGGGCTCACCTTGTGTGCCCTCTGTCCATCAAACACTGGCTGCTGTGAAGTGTCTATAAACTGTTTTTATTTTTTGCTTAGGATTTATAGTTGTTTACCAAAGAAAATTCAACTCTAAAATCAAGGACCGCTGCCATGGTAGGAAGTTCCTCCCTTTGGGATTTAAGAAATTGGGGCTGAGTAAGTTGACAAGGTAAGTATCAAAGAGGCCATGAAGCTATGTTTGAACTCAGAGGTCATGCCCAGCAAGCTAAAAGATGAAGTAGAAACAATGAACTTGTGGAAGCTATGAGGAAGAGAAAGCTGAACATATGGGGGCTGTGACAGAAGAGGAAAAACCTTGAAGGAGGTCAGTAAGTGCCATAAGAATGTAAACCATGCCTCCCTCTCTTGACCCCATGTGCCCTACACCCAGTGCCACACTTTGGTGCCAGAGTCCATGAAACAAGGAGAATGGAGTGTCAGGGCAGAGACAAGAG
The DNA here is from genome assembly GCF_009829155.1 of Mustela erminea. Classification (NCBI taxonomy): domain Eukaryota; kingdom Metazoa; phylum Chordata; class Mammalia; order Carnivora; family Mustelidae; genus Mustela; species Mustela erminea. Next base: position 30,817,753 of record NC_045618.1, read on the forward strand.
CCTGGAGTATCAAGCCCTAGGGTCTTGTGAGCCACTGTCGCCTCTGTGGATGGCTGAAAGAGGGAGTAAGGAAGTGAGAATAGGCTTTGGGCCTGGGTCTCTAAGCCAGAAGGGCGAAGGGGAGTCCCTGGAAGGAGGATGGGACAGCTTTCTTGGAACTATCCTCCACCAGAGGAACTCGGTATCTCTTGTCTACTAGAAACACCAGGGTCCTCACCACTGTCCTCATTTATTTGCATTTTTTGCTTGTCATTTGTCATTCATTTTCATGGGGTCTCATTTTGTGTCAAATTTATAGTTTCTACTATTCTTTATTTGCATAAAAGAAGACGTGGACCTTCAGCTAAATCCCCTTAGGGGAATTTCATTTTATTATTTATTTATTTATTTTATTTTATTTTTTTGGGGGGGGGAATTTCATTTTAATTCACAGTATACCATCAGGGGATTAGACCCAATTTTTATTTTTTATTTTTTCCTATTTTAATTTTTAAGTTTATTTTTTGATTTCTAACTATGCATAAGGATTAATGTTTTATAACTTTTATTCTTTCACAGAGGTCTTCCAAAAACCAAAGTGAAACTTCAATTTTTTTTAATAGAATGAGCTTATTCACTCTCATAATTACCATATCAATCCACTGGATCCTTGATAAATCTAAAACATATTGTCCTTTCATGAAGATGACACTGAAAGTGAAGAAGGAAACCCCTGCCTCTCCCAAAGCTGAAGCCAAAGGAAAGGATTTGCAGGCCAAGAAGTGATGCTGAAAGGTGTCCAGTCACAAAAAGAAAAAAAGATCCACGCATCACCTACCTTCAGATGGCCCAAGACACTAGGTCTGTGAAGGCAGCTCAAATATACTACAAAGAGTGCCCCCAGGAGAAACAAGCTTGACCACTATGCCATCAAATTCTCCCTGCCTACTGAGTCAGCCATGAAGAAAACAGAAGACAATACAGTTGTGTTTGTTGAGGATGTCAAGGTCAACAAATATCAGGTCAAACAAGCTGTGAAGAAGCTGACATGGCCCAGGTCAACACCCTGATTTGGCCAGATGGAGAGAAGAAGGCATATGTTTGACTGCCTCCTGACTGATGCTTTGGATGTTGCCCCAAAAAATGCGATTATAGGGGCGCCTGGGTGGCTCCTTGGGTTAAGCCTCTGCCTTTGGCTCAGGTCATGACTTCAGGGTCCTGGGATCTAGCCCCGCATTGGGCTCTCTGCTCAGCGGGGAGCCTGCCGCTTGTGATTTCTCTTTCTCTGTCAAATAAATAAATAAAATTATAAAAGAAAAAAATTGGGATTATCTAAACTGAGCCTAGCTGGCTAAATCTAAATATAAATTTTATCACCATTGAAAAGGAAACAAAACATATTGAACTTGCTGATTTTATTTTTCCTAGATCTTTTTTTTTAAGACTTTATTTATTTACTTGAGATAGAGAGTAAGAGAGAGAGCACAAGTGGAGGGCAGAGGGAGAAGGAAAAGCAGGCTCCCCACTGAACAGGGAGCCCAAAGTAGGGCTCAATCCCAGGACCCTGGGATGATGACCTGGGCCAAAGGCTAGTGCTTAACCAACTGAGCCACCCAGGTGCCCCTTTTTTTCCTAGGTCTTAAAACATTTTGCTATTTCATCCTCCTTAGAACTATTTCATCACTCATCAATTATTCCCAGTCACACTCTAAAATAAGAGAAAGAGCCACTAAAATAAGAAAACAGAAGAATGATGGAGGTGCCTGGAAGCTTGATTCAATAATGATATGAATCATTACTATTCTACCATCCTTCACTTTTCTTATTGCTTGGTCCAAAGCATTAGACCATCTTTTAAGAACGTGTAAAAGAAATCTGGAGACATTATAGTTTTTTTTTTTTTTTCCTTAGCTCCCATTACACACAGATGAAAATTCAGAATATTTCATTTTCCTACAGATAAGAAGAAGAAGAAAATGGACAGAGGAAGACATTTCAGTTATTATAGGAATCAGTAGATGAATGCAATGTGACAGACAGCAGCTCCCTAGACTGTAATGATGATGGTTAAATTATTGTATAAGCTAAGTTGCAGACTGTGAGTCTTCAGGTGAGGATATCCTAGATACATTTGCTCAAATTCATGAATTGTCCCCTGTCGTTCTCGACCCGCAAGAACGACCCGCAGACGAGGTTGAGTGGCAAACTTCTTTATTGTCAGTCTTCTACATATCTTGATCCGGGAACCCCGCTCCTCAAATTAAGCCCCTTATTATAGTATCAGTAGTTACAAATGCCCAATCACCATATCACGCGATTCACCTAAACACCAATCAGAAGGATTACTAGTGACCTTATCCATGAGCATGTGAGATGCTCGTGAGCACCTACGTGACTCCATAGGTTTCTATTGTTCTACAGATCTTGTGCCCTTCCCAAAACTACAAGTTAATCCTATACCCTCCTTGTGACTCCAGGCATTGAACGTGCGTCGTCCATGAGCGCACCCATTATCTTTGGGTTAAACATTCACAGCCCCTCCTCCTCAGGCATATCCATCTACGTGACTCCCAGCTCCTGCTGCATGGCTCCCCACAGTCCCCGTTTTCCTGGGGGATCAGGGAGAAGGGGACCAGAGAGCTGTGGTTCTTTTCCCAGGGTCTTGTTCTTACTCTGTTACACAGAGATCTGTGACTGAGCCATTCTTTCTTAAGGCATATAATAGGTTCTGCCCTGCCAGATGGGACAGGGATGGTTCTTGAGGTGAGGAGACTGTCCAATTGCTCACTTCCTGTATGCTGGCTCTCGCCTAGCTCACCTGCCACCTCTCCTTAAGCCTTTGGGCTCTTGAAGCTGTGGTTTTCCTCTGGGTGGTGATTCAGTGGCCGGGGCTCACCCTGTGATTGATCCTTCCTTCCCCTGGGCCTCACTGACCACCCTGAGGAGGAGGCAGCTGTGGTTTCCCCTGAAGCAGCAACCACAAACTGCCAAGCCCACTCCACCTAGCCTCCATTCCCCACCCCACCCCTCAGTGCCCTAGCCCTGACCTCAGGGTGTCAACTGTTAAGAAGTGGCAGAGCCTCATACATTCATGGGCTGTGGTGTTTTCTGTTTTTTGGGTTTTTTTAAAGATTTTATTTATTTATTTGACAGACAGAGATCACAAGTAGGCAGAGAGGCAGGCAGAGAGAGAGGAGGAAGCAGGCTCCCCACTGAGCAGAGAGCCCGATGCGGGGCTCGATCCCAGGACGCTGGGATCATGACCTGAGCCGAAGGCAGAGGCTTTAACCCACTGAGCCACCCAGGCGCCCCTGGGCTGTGGTGTTTTTAATGAACTTTGCCTTTCATAGCATGAGTGTAGAAAATATACCCATTAAATAATGGAAAGAATGAGGCTAAAATGCTTTAGGGGTTTCTTTCAAAGTAGTTCATTCATTCACTCACTCACTCATTCATTCGTTCATTTAGCATTCCTCAAAAGTCTGCTAAAATCCAAGACAGTAGGCACAGAGATGCAATGCCTATATTCCCCTTCAAGGAAAGATTTGGTGCCCAGGAGAGGTGGAGAGTCAGGGTAGGGCAATGGCAGATGCTGGGTCTGGTCTGGGCTACCTGGCAGGGAGAAGACAAGGGGTCAGCGGGGAACAAGCACAGGATCATGGTCTTGATATATCATTGAGTCATAAAATGTCAAGGCAGTCAGCAAGCTGTTAAGACTCTTCCCTGCTCCTGCACCAAAGTGGAAGAAGTGAGGTCCCCAGCAGAAATACTTACTTAAGATCCCACAGTGACCTGGGAGCAGAGTGGGTGCCCCCAAACTGTGGATTCTTGGTGCTAAAGATCAGCCTTGGGCAGAGGGGCAGACCACAAGGCCCCCTGAGGCCAGGAGAGGACTCTTAGAGAAGGCCCAGGGAGACAGACGGAAGGGGCAGAAAGAAGTCCTTCCTAATTATCTGACTTGTCCAGCTCTAGGACCTCTCCTGGGACCTCAGTCTTCTCTCCCAACTGACCCTAGGCAACTACCTAGAGGAGGGTGTCTGTCACTAAGATCAGGGCAGCAACTGAAACAAGCCAGTCTTCTGGCAACTCCTGGAAATCATGTTGGAGAAATACTGACTTGGTGAGGGACAGAAGTGGAGAGTTCAAAGTGGGAAACCGCCAATTCAAGGTTGTACTTTAACATTTTGATTGGTGAGTTTACTCCCTTGCAGCAGAGAAGCCATAAAAAATGCTTTCCATGCCAGACTTCTTTGTTTTGAGCAAGGATGACTCATCATGGAGAGCACCATGGGCCCCACAATCCTCCACCCGCACAAGGAGGAGCAGTGGGAGGGGACAGAAATGGACTGGACACAGATTGTGGCTTTGAGTCTAATCCAGGATGGAGGGAAACCACGTCAGAGAGTTTAGCCAGGCCACAGCTGCACCAGCTCTGCCCCTGAGACAGCACTGGAAAGGGATGGAACCCAGCCATCCTTGTCTTCTAGGCCAGGCCCAGCTCATGTTCAGTTGTAAACAATTATTAAGGAAGCTAGTAGCGAGGGATGAGGGCTCGGTCTACAACCAGCATCAGGACTGTCTATGACTGGGATCGGGGCTCTCTCTGTGATGACATCAAGGCCCTCACATTAAGGATTACCCCCCGCAGAAGGAGTAGACAGTGTCTGAGCGCGAAGGGTTGCCAGTTGGGGGAAAGGGGAGAAGTAGAAGCATGAGCACCAAGACATAGCTGGGCCTGATGCCAGCTGAGTGGAAACAGGACAGGGGGTCAGAACTCCAGCTCTGCCATTCCCAGGCTATGTGATTTGGCAGGTGGGAGGGTCTCTATTTTCGTGTGTGTAAAATGAGGATATGTCCTTCAGTCATGCCTGATATCAACCATCTAAACAACATGCAACTTCCTATCTTGCAAAGCACCCTCTCCTGGCCCTCACAAGAACCCCATCAAGGCCTGCCTCCCAGGAACACTTATGAGGATGGGAATGCACTTTATGGCACAATTGAAAAACTATAGACCTGTTTGCTCGGTTTTAAAAGGGAAATTGCTTCAGAGGACAGGAAACACTCAAAAGGGAAGACCCTTATTGTTGTCATGGTTTCTCCTCATACCTCTTTTAATTAATTCTTATTTTCCCAAAGTAATACATGCAAAGCATTGACAGTCAAACTGTGCTAAAGGGCTATGACAAAAATAGCACTCTCCTACCCCACTCCCTTCTGCTCTCCAAAAGCAACCACTCCAATTCATTCGGTTATTTCCTCTGGTTTTTAGCTCTGCAATGAAGTACTTACCACTATTATTGCTATCTCCAGAGTGGTCCGATTTAGATACTGTCTCTTTGGCCTTCCTACCATGACAAATGAAGTTCACTTACATGCTTTTTCCTCTCCTTTCAATGTCACAACACTACATTTCCTAGTTATATTCTGAATCAGTAAATAGTATTCATTGCTGTCAATGCATAATGAACAAAGCTTTTTTTTTTTTTTTTTAAGATTTTATTTATTTACCTGGGAGAAAGAGAGAGAGCATGAGCAGGAGGGTCAGAGGAAAAGGGAGAAGCAGACTCCCCACTGACCAGAGAGCCCAACACGGGGCTCAATCTCAGGACCCTGAGATCATGACCTGAATGGAAGGCAGATGCTTAACCATATGAGCCACCCAGGCACCCCATAAACAAAGCTTTTAGAATTTATTTTAAAAAAAAGAAAAAAAAAAAAAAAAAAGGAAGGGACGCCTGGGTGGCTCAGTTCTGGAATCGAGTTCCTTGTCAGGCTCCTTGCTCCCCGGGGAGCCTGTGTCTCCCTCTGCCTTTTCTTGCCATTCTGCCTGCTTGTACTATATCTCTCTCTGTCTCTGACAGTAAAATAAATAAATAGAATCTTTATTTAAAAAAAAAAGGAAGAGAGTTTTATTGGAGCCCAAGTTAGAACAGCTGCCCAGGTACACAATCTTCACAAAGCAGAGTGCTCCAGTAAAGGAACATTTGGTGTGGGGTTATAATTTTTTACATGAAAAGACAAAGGACATTTCTAAAAGTTGCAGACCTTATCCTAAGTTTCTAGCATAAGCAGGGCTATATCAATTTAATCTTATGGGGACCAGGGTGATTGATTCTTTGTTCTTATTTTTCAAAATGCTCCTTTTTAGTTATTTTCTTTAATTAAGGAGATGTATAGAATGTGTTCAGGGCAGATATAGAGCCCATGCTTAGAGGTTTTCCTGAGTTATTTTTCACCCTGGTAAATGTTAAAGTACAGCTTCTCTGGGAGCCCAGGGGCAGTACCCACAAGCACTAAATTTTGAAAATTTTCTTTATCACTGCTGAACCAACTAATATGACATAACTACCTTTCCTTTCATTGTAAACTTCTTTTCCCCTACAGAGTTAATCATTGACTCATTTTGTTTTTTCTTTGCTTAAATATATATATTTCTGACCCATAGTTAAACCTTCTCACATCCTGCAAAAGCCCTACAAAATGACTGTCAATACACATTTTCACTATCAGTTCCAGTTCCTTTAAAATATATGTATTTTTTCCTCTGAGACACCCCTCCTGGAGCCTTTGGTTCTCCTGCCTCCACCTGAACTAAAGGCTCTCTAGATCAGCTACACAACAGTCATCCTAAAATTTTTCTTTGCCATATCCTGAAACTTCTTTTTTTCTCTTTCCTTAATGGATCTCTGGATTCTCTGGATTCCATTTCTTTTTCTTCATTTATGCTCTTCTATGCCATCCTCTAGTAGCTTCTTGAGGAAATTTGCTTGGAAAATAATTTTTCAAACCTTGCATATCTGAAAATATCTATATTCTACTTTCATGCTGTATTGATACTTTGGTTGGGTATAGAATTCTCAGTTGAAAATTATTTTCCCTCAGCATCTTTAAGACATTGTTTCAGACTTCCGGTTTCTATGTTGCTCTTGAGGGGTTTAATATTGGTCTGATTCCTGATCATTTGTGTAAGATCTGATGTCACTTTCTGGACTCTTGTAGGATCTACTTTCCATTTTTAAAAATAGCTTTATTTTTTTTAAAGATGTTATTTATTTAATTTGAAGGATCACAAGCAGGCAGAGAGGCAGGCAGAGAGAGGGGGGAAGCAGGCTCCCCATTAAGCAGAGATCCCAACGTGGGGCTTGATCAAAGGACCCTGGGACCATGACCTGAGCCAAAGACAGAGGCTTAACCCACAGGAGCCCCTAAAAATAGCTTTATTGAGAAGCAAGATGGCGGAGGAGTAGGACCCCTAAATTTCAGTGGGTCCCAGGAATTCAGCTAGATAGTTATTAAACCATTCTGAACACCTACAAACTCAATAGGAGAGAGAAGAAAAGAATAGCAACAATTCTATGAACAGAGAAGCAACCACTTTCTGGAAGGCAGGACGAGGGCAGAAGTGAATCCGAGGCAATATACACAGGAAGAGAGACCATGGTGGGAGGGACCAACTCCCGGCAAGTGGTAGAGCAGTAGAGCACAAAATCAGAATTTTTAGAAGTCTGCTCCACTGAGGGACGTCCACAAGGGGTGGAGACCTCATGGGGACAGTGTGGTCTCAGGACCTGTGGGGTCACAGAAAGACCGGGGTGCCTGAGTGTGGCAGAGCTCCCAGGTATTGGAGCAGGGAAGCCAGCTGCAAAGATGGAGCCGAGGAGTGAGTTCTCAGCTCGGGGTTACCTTAAACTGTGATCTGTGGCACATTCGGGCCACTACTCTTCAAGCAGGGACCCCACAAGTGGCAGATCCAGGGAGATTCGCCTTCCTTCTCTGGGGGGAGCGCCACAGGAGTGCACGGCAGGATCTGCTGGGTTTGGAGACTCCAAATGGGTCTGTGCTCCAGAGACAGAAACGCTCAGTCACAGGCCGGGTGAGCATGGAGTGTAGCCAGAGATCAAGGAGATGGGAGGGATTGACTGCTTTTCTCCAAGGCACACTGAGGAGTGGGACCCAGAGCTCTCGGATCCTCCAGGCTGGAGATTGGGAGGCCACCATTTTCATTCCCACCCTCCAAAGCAGTACGGGAAAGCATTCAGGGAACAAAAGCTCCTGAGAATGAACCAAACAAATTACTTAGCCAGGCCTCTGGAAGGGCGGTGCAATTTGCCTTGGGCAAAAACGTTTGCAAATCACTGCAACAGGCCCCTATGCCAGAAGATCAGCAAGAACATCCAGCCAAGACTAAGTTCGTCCATCAATGAGAACTGCAAAACTTCAGAGCTAGGAGAATACAACACAAAGAATTCATGGCTTTTTCCCCCATGATTCTTTAGTCTTTCAAAGTTAAATTAAAAATTTTTTTTTCTTACTCTATTTTTAAAATTTTTTCCTCTTTCCTATTATAACCTTTTTAAACTATTTTATCTTCTCAATACCTTTTTAAAAATCTTTTAAAATTTACATTGTTGGGTGCCTGGGTGGCTCAGTGGGTTAAGCCTCTGCCTTCAGCTTGGGTCATGATCTCAGGATCCTGGGATGGAGCCCCACATCGGGCTCTCTGCTCAGTGGGGAGGCTACTTCCTCCTCTCTCTCTGCCTGCTTTCCTGCCTACTTGTGATCTCTGTCTGTCAAATAAATAAATAAAACATTTTTTAAAAAATTTGGGATACACTTTTTTCTAACAGATCAAAATATACCCTAAATCTAGCATATGGCTTTGTTTTAGTCTCCAGCCTGATCACATTCTCTCCTTTTTTTTTCTTTTTATCTTATCAATTCCTTTTTAAAAATCTTTATTTTCACCTTTACAGTCATATTCCATCCATCCATCGTGTTTGCCCTTATTTTGTATATATATGTTTTTCTTTCTTTAAAATTTTGGGAGGCATTTTCTTCTAACAGACCAAAATGTACCCAAAATCAAGTTTGTGGCTCTGTTTTATTCACCAGTCTAAATATATATATGTATATAATAATATATTTAATAATATAATTTTTTTCCTTTCTCCCCACCCACCCCCATCTCCAGTTTGGAGCCTCTTCTGATTTGTTTAGTGTATCTTTTTCTGGGGTTGTTTCTACCCTTTTAGTATTTTGTTATCTCATTCATCTATTCTTCTCTGGATAAAATGACAGGCAGAAAAATTCACCTCAAAAAAGAAAAAAAAAAAAAGAACAAGAAGCAGATTGTTAGGGAACTAATCAATACAGATGTTAATAAGATACCAGAACTAGCGTTCAGAATGACAATTATAAAGATGCTAGCTGGGCTTGAAAAAAAAACATAGAAGATACTAAAGAACTCCTTTCTGGAGAAATAAAATCCCTTTCTGGAGAAATAGAAGAAATAAAATCTAACCAAGTTGAAATTTTAAAAGCTATTAATGAGGTGTAATAAAAACTGGAGCAGGATTTGGATAAATGAAGCAGAACAGAGAATGAATGATATAAAAGACCAAATGATGGAGAATAAAGAAGCTGAGGAAAAAAAAAGAGATAAACAACTACTGGACCAAGAGGGGAGAATTTGAGAGATAAGTGATACCATAAGATGAAACAATATTAGAATAATCAGGATCCCAGAAAAAGAAGAAAGAGAGAGGCAGGCAGGAGGTATATTGTAACAAATTATAGCAGATAAATTCCCTAATTTGGGGAAGGGAACAAACATCAAAATCCAGGAAGCACAGAGAACTCTCCTCAAAATCAATAAATGTAGGTCAGCACCACGTCATCTAATAGTAAAACTTACAAGTCTTAGTGACAAAGAGAAAATCTTGGAAACAGCTCAGGACAAGAGGCCTGTAACATACAATGGTAGAAATATTGGATTGGCAGCAAACCTATCCACAGACCTGGAAGGCTGGAAAGGACTGGCATAATATATTCAGAACACTAAATCTATAGATTGTCTTTGCACTTTCTTGACAGTGTATGTTATGTGTTGAATTACGGTCTCCAAAAAGATATGTTGAAATCCTAAACCCCCAGTAGCTCAGAATGTGGTGACCTTATTTGGAAAGAGTCAGGGTAGTTGTAATTAGTTAAGCCAAGATCAGATTGGAAAAGAGGGGGCCTTAATCCAATATGAATGGTGTCCTTATAAGATGATGTGAAGTCACACATGGAAAGTCTATATCCATTACCAGTCACTGTGATGTCAGAGAATACCAGGTTATTACAGAGGCAGAGATTGGAATTCTACAGTTGCAAGCCAAGGAATGCAAAGAATTGACAACTAGAAGCTAGGAAATGACAAAGAAGGATTCTCTCTTATAGGTTTCAGAGGGAATGGCTCTGTGAACACCTTGGTTTTGGACTTCCAGACTCCAGAACTACAAGAAAATAAATATCTCGGGATGCCTGGGTGGCTCAGTTGGTTAAGCAGTTGCCTTCGGCTCAGGTCATGATCCCAGGGTCCTGGGATCGAGTCCCATATCAGGCTCCTTGCTCGGCAGGGAGCCTGCTTCTCCCTCTGCCTCTGCCTGCCTCTCTGTCTGCCTGTGCTCGCTCGCTCTCTCTCCCTCTGTCTCTCACAAATTAATAAATAAAATCTTTAAAAAAAAAATAAAATAAATATCTCTTATTTTAAGCCACCTAGTCTGAGATACTTTTTAACGGCAGCCCTGGGAAATTAATAAAGTGTCCTTGTAGTGTAAATGCCTGACATTAAGCTTTTTGTTGTTGTTGTAATATAAGCCTGTAGTGTTAAGCTTTTGATGGCTGAGGCATCCATTTCAAAGACATCCATCTTGAATAAACATACTGTCAGCTGTATGATGTAGTTACTAGCTAAACAACTAGATAAGGAGAGGTTCCTGGGTGGCTCAGTTGATTAAACATAAGCCTTTAGCTCAGGTCATGATCCCAGAGACCTGGGTTTGAGCCTCAAGTTGGACTCCCTCCCCAGTGGGGAGTCTGCTTCCCTTACGGTTATTGCTGAGGTACATCTCAAAATCATAATAAGACCCACAAGGGCCAGTCCAGCCTCAAAACTTGCTCCAGAGAAAGAAATGTTTGTGGAGGGGACAGTACAGTAGAATGGGCTGAGGCAAGAACCTTGGGCCTTTCTAGTCAATAGTATCACTATCGATAGACTGAAACCAACAGAAAATGGCCTTTTGAAGCAGAAAGGATTTTAATTTTGATGGTCTAAGGTATCTATTTTTTGTTTTGTTGCTCATGTTTTTAGTGTCATATCTAACAATACTTTACCAAATTCATGGTCATGAAGATTTACCTTATATTTTCTTCTAAGGGTTTTTTAGGTTTAGCTCTTATATTTAGGTCTTTGATCCATTTTGAGTCAATTTTTGTATAGGGTGTGAGGTAAGTATTCAACTTCATTCTTTGTATGTGGATACCAAGATTCTCAGAACCATTTGGTGAATAGACTATTCTTTCCCCATTTGATGGTCTTGGCACTCCTGTGGAAAATCAATTGACCATAGATATATGGGTTTATTACTGGACTGTCAATTCTATTGCATTTATCCATGTCTATTCTTGTATCAGTACCATGTTGTCTTGATTACCATTGACTTGTGGTAAGTTTTGAAATCAGGAAATGTGAGTCTCCCAAGTTTGCTCTTTTTTCAAGACTGGCTACTCTGGATTCCTTGAATTTCTATATGAATTTTATAATCCAGGTGCCCGGGTGCCTGGGTGGCTCAGTGGGTTAAGCCACTGCCTTCGGCTCAGGTCATGATCTCAGGGTCCTGGGATCGAATCCCGCATCGGGCTCTCTGCTCAGCAGGGAGCCTGCTTCCCTCTCTCTCTGCCTGCCTCTCCATCTACTTGTGATTTCTCTCTGTCAAAGAAATAAATAAAATCTTTTAAAAAAAAAACAATAATAATAATAATAATCCAGGTGCCCTACTGAGTGTTTTTTTAATCATGAAAGGATGTTGGATTTGGTCAAATGCTTTTTCTGCATCTGTTTAAATGATTGTGTGGTTTTTGTTCTTTATTCTATTAATATGGTGTATTTTATTGTTTTTTATATATTTATTTTATATATTGAGCAAATCTTACATTCCAGGAAACACTCCACTTGGTCATGGTGTTTCTAGATTTTTTTAGAAAAGAATGTACAGGGGCTCCTGGGTGGCTCAGTGGGTTAAAGCCTCTGCCATCAGCTCAGGTCATGATCCCAGGGTCCTGGGATCTAGCCCTGCATCGGGCTCTCTGCTTAATGGGGAGCCTGCTTCCTCCTCTCTGCCTGCCTCTCAGCCTACTTGTGATCTCTGTCTGTTAAATAAATAAAATCTTAAAAAAAAAAATAAAAAGAATGGACAAAAGAATCTAGACTTTTTCCATGTTTCTAGATTTAGTTTGCTAGTATTTTCATGTTGTTTTTTTGCATCTGTATTCAAAGAGATATTAGTTTGTAATTTTTATTTTCTCATGATATCTTTGGTTTTGGTATCAGGGTAATACTGGCTTCATAGAATGAGTTAGGAAGTTTTCCCTCTTTTATCTTTTGTAAGAGTTTGGGAAGAACTGGTGTTAATTCTTCTTCAAATGCTTGGTAGAATTCACCAGTGAAATCTGGGCCTGGGCTCTTCTTGTGGGAAGTTTTAAAATTATTGATTCAAATCTCTTCATATTTTCTATTTCTTCTTGTATCAGTTTCAATCATTTTTGTCTTTCTGAGAGTTTTCCCATTTCATCCAATTTATTGGCATACAGTTGTTCACAATATTCGCTTATAATCCTCTTTATGTTTCCAAGGTCAGTAGTGAGTTTTTCTCTTTTATTCCTGATTTCAGAATTTTGAGCATTCTTTCTCTTTTCTTGGTCAAGCTAGCCAAAGTTTCATTCAATTTTATTGGTCTTTTCAAAGAACTGACTTTTTATTTCATTGGGTTTCTCTTTGTTTTTCTACTCTTTTTTCCATTAATTTCTACTCTCTATTATTTCCTTCCATCTGCTCACTGTATGTTTAGTTTGTTCTCCTGTTTCTAGCGTCTTAAAGTAGAAAGTGGGGCTATGGATTTCTGATCTTTCTTGTTGTTTATTTGCTTATTTTTAAAGAGTGCACAGTGGGGGTAGGGGAGAAGGGGAAGGAGAGAGAGAATCTTAACCAGGAACCACACTCAGTGGCTTGAGCTCATGACCCTGTGATCATGACCTGAGCTGAAGTCAACAGTTGAACACTGAATTGACTGAGCTACCTAGATGTCCCTCTTGTTATTTGAAGCTATAAATTTATCTTTAAAGCACTGCCTAGCTGCATCCCAGTTTTGATATGTTATGTCTTAATTTTTTTCACTTTAAAGTATTTTCTAATTTCCCTTGTGGTTTCTTATTTAGTTCATAGGGGTTATTTAAGGAGTATGTTCTTATTTTCCATATATTTGTGAAATGCTCAAATTTCTTTCTGCTATTGATTTCTAATTGTATTCCATCATGGTCAGAGAACACACATTTTATAATTTCAACCTTTTTACAATTATCGAGGCTTGTTTTATAGGCTAGCATATGGTTTGTATCAGAGAATGTTCCATGTGCGCTTGAGAATATATATTCTGCTGTTTGGTGGAGAGTTCCCTAAACATCTCTTAGATCTCAACTCTCATTTCCTTGTTGATCTGCCTAATTGTTTTACCCATTATTTAGAGTGGGATATTGAAGTCTCCAACTATTATTGCTGAATTTTCTATTTGTTCCTTCAATTCTGTTTTTGCTTAATGTATGTTGGTGCTCTGTTTCCAGACGAATTTATGTTTGTAACTTTTACATCTTCCTGGCGTACTGGCTCTTTTATCACTATAAAATGTCTATTTAAAATGTAATAATAATAATAATAATAAAACATGTAATAAAAATTACATGTTTTGTTTCGAAGTCCATTGTGTCTATTAGCATGGCCACTCCAGATTTGTTTGTTGTTGTTTTACAAGAGACCTTTACCCATACTTTTACTTTCAATCTATTTGTTCCTTTGATTCTGAAGTGTGTCTCTTATAAACAGCATAGAGTTAGGCAGGGCTTGCTTTTTTAGACCAGTATAACCATCTCTGCCTTTTGATCAGATTGTGTAATCCACTCACATTTAGTGTAATTTTTTTTAAAAATCAGTTTAATGTCGTGTAGTTTGCATACAGTCATAAAACCCCTTTTTAGATATACAGTAAAATTCAGTTATTTTAAATTTTTTTTAATATTTTATTTATTTATTTGACAGAGATCACAAGTAGGCAGACAGGCAGGCAGAGAGAGAGAGAGGTGGAAGCAGGCTCCCTGCTGAGCAGAGAGCCCAATGAGGGGCTTGATCCCAGGACCCTGGGATTGTGACCTGAGCCAAAGGCAGAGGCTTTAACCCACTGAGCCACCCAGGCGCCCCTTCAGCGATTTTTTAAAATTTTGATTATAGCTGTAATATTGACATGTATTACACTAATGGACTTATGGTATTTATATTTATTTATTTTATATTATTATATTTATATTACACTATGTGGATTTATATATTGATTTATGTCTATTTTACTTTTTTCTACACTTTTAACATTTTTATTTCTCTCTTCCTCCTTTACTACTTTGTTGTACATAAATGAATACTTTCTAGTGTAACATTTTAATTTCTTTAATAATTTTTCACTATATTTTTTAGTTATTTTTTTAGTAGTTGCTCTAGGATCTCCATATACATCTTTTATTTTAAAGATTTTATTTATTTATTTGAAAGAGAGAGAGAGAGTGAGAGCATAAGAGGGGAGAAGGTCAGAGGGAGAAGCAGTATCCCCATGGAGCCTGATGTGGGACTCAATCACAGGACTCCAGGATAATGACCTGCCAAAGGCACTCACTTAACCAACTGAGCCACCCAGGGGCCCCTCCATATACATCTTATCGAAATCTATTTCAAATTTTTCTTCCTTAATTACAGTGAGATATAAGAACATTACTCCTATACAGCTCCTTTCCTTGTGCTATAATATATTATATATATTACTGTTATAAATATGTTAAAATATTTATACATTATGTGTTTATAAAAGTCTGAGTTATAAATTCAACACTACATTGTTGAAATTATTACATTTATATATTTGTATGTCTTTTAAAGCTGAGAGAAGGAGAACAAATATATATATTTATAGAGTTTGTTATTTGCCAGTTTTTTTTTTAAGGATTTTATTTATTTATTTGACAGACAGATCACAAGTAGGCAGAGAGGCAGGCAGAGAGAGAGGAGGAAGCAGGTTCCCCGCCGAGCAGAGAGCCCGATGTGGGGCTTGATCCCAGGACCCTGGGACCGTGACCTGAGCCGAAGGCAGAGGCTTTAACCCACTGAGCCACCCAGGTGCCCCTGTTATTTGCCAGTTTTGATCTCTTCCTTTGTTCCTGTGGATCCAAGTTGCAACCTGTTGTCATTTCCTTACTCCAGGACAGCTTTGTTTCCACCTACCTCCTTTCTACTCTTATTGTCAAATTTATTTCATTTCTGTATGTTATAGACCCAATAATACAATTATAGACATATTGTTCTATACAATTGTTTTTAATTACTTAAGAGAAGGAAGAAGAAATATACACTTATATTGTCTTTTATAATTACATAATCACCTTCACCGGCACACTGATTTTTCATATGGTTTCAAGTTACTTTCTGGGTTCATTTGCTTTCAGACTGAAGAACTTCCTTTTTAGTATATCTTATAAGATAAGTCTGTTAGTAACAAATTCTCTCAATTTTTATTTGGGAATGTCTTTATTTCACTTTCATTTTTGAAAGTTAGTTTTGCTAATATAAGATTCTTGGTTAACAGGTCTTTTTTTTTTTTTCCCTTTTAGCATCTTGAATATGTCGTTCCTCTGCCTTCCAGCCTCTGTTGTATCTGATGAGAAGGCAGCTGATACTTTATTAGGGTTTCCTGGCACATGACAAGTCATTTTTCTTACTATTTTCAAGATTTTCTTTGTCCTTAACTTTCAAATGTTACTACAATGTGTGTGTGTGTGGGGGGGGGCACCTGGGTGGCTCAGTTAGTTAAGCAACTGCCTTCAGCTCAAGTCATGATCCTGGAGTCCTGGGATTGAGTCCCACGTCGGGCTCCCTGCTCAGCAGGGAGTCTGCTTCTCCCTCTGACCCTCTCCCCTCTCATGCTCTCTCTCTCTCAAGTAAATAAATAAAATCTTTAAAACACACACACACACACAATGTGTGTGTGGACTTTTCACGTTTATCCTACTTAGAGTTCATTAAGCATCTTAGATGTGTAGATTCATGTTTTTCATCAAATTTTTGGAAGTTTTATTTCTTCAAATATTTTTTGTGTTCTGTTCTTTTTCTCCCCTCTGATAGTCCTCTTATGCTTATGTTGGTGCATTTAACAGTATCCCTTTTTTCCCTAAAGCTCTGTTCATTTTTCTTAAATCTTTCTTCTCTATTTCAGATTGCATATTCTCTCCCAATCTATCTTCAAGTTTGCTGATTCTTTCCTTTGTCAGCTCACATCTACTATTGAGCCTTGCTAGCGGATTTTCCATTTCAGTTCTTATATTTTTCAACTTCAGAATATTCTTTCTTGTAATGTCTATCTCTTTAGCTATATTATCTATTTGATGAGATATTGTCATCATACCTTCTTTTACTTCCATATACAGGATTTCCTTTGTTTCTTTGAACATAATTTGTAATGACCCTTGTGAAATCTTTGTTTGGTCTTTTTTTCTTGTGTATTAGTCTCACTTTCCTGTTTCTTTCCATGTCTCATAATTTCTGTTGAAAACTGTAGTTTTTTTTATTTACTATATAATAACATAAATGTATATTAGCAATATAAAAATGCATTAACATTTTAAATAATATATTGCAACAACTGGATACTAGCCTCTAATCCAACACAGAGTTTCCTCTTGCAGTTTGATTGTTTATTTATTTATGATTTGGCTGGACTATTTTGAAAAGTATTTCTTTTGCAGTGTGCATGGTCTGATGACACACCCAAAGGCACAGCCTTGAGCATGTGCACTGTCACCTTGGGATGAGAGTAATTTTAAGAGGGCTTTGTCACTTTCCTTGACTTTTAAGTTGTCTCTATTGGTATCCTGCCTCACTGTTAGTCTCCACTAATTGCTGACTGATTATTCTATCATTTTCAACAACACCTATGGCATAAATTGCTTCACAGTCTAATCCAATTAAATTAAGCCCCTTTGCAGGGGCTGTCTTTAAGGCTAGACATTGAGATTTGTTTTAAACACAGAAGGGCTCTTCTCAAGGGTCTCTGCTTCTCTCTGACAAACTTCTAGCTGGTTAAATAGTTTGTTTTTCTCATGGAGGTACCAGCTTTTTCTTCATTGCTTACCACCAATATCTCCATTGTTTTTACAGCATCCACAGGCTTGAATTTCTCCACTCTCTAGTCCACGTAAAGTCAGTTTCCTTGGGGAGAGAATCAGAGTTCTGTTCTTAAGGCCTTCCTCCCTCCCTATACAAAACCTCTGTGCCACTGCTCTGAAGTGTGTGTCTTGGGGTGACACTCTTCCTTTATAAGGGTGCTGGGTTAGCCTATGGTTTTCTAAACTGCCCTCTCCTAGTGTGGAAACCCCATTCTATGAGTAAACTAGGGTGAAGATCAGGGCCTCCATATTCTCAGCCTGCCATGCTTGGGGTAGAGCTTCCACCCTATGAGTTGAGGATGTGTTGAGGAAGAAAGCCCCAGTCCCCTCAGCTACTGTTTTCTGGATTAGAACTTCTGCAACACAGGGTTAGGGGAAATGGAAATGCCGGTGGTCTGTCACCCCCGGGGAAGATACAGTATCCCTCAACTGGGAGCCAAAGGTAACAAGAACCCTGTGTTCTTGGCTGTCCCTGCCTAGGATAGAGCTTCTCATACAATGAGCTGGGAGGGGAGAGGAAGGAAGCAAGTCAGCTCAAATGCCACAGTTGCTTAGTCTTCTTACCAAGTTTTAGTAGATTTTCTTGAATAAATGTTTCTTTTCTTTTTTGCTGTATGCCTTTAGAATAGTTTCTAAAGAATTTCATTTTCTGATTAAGTTTCATCAGTTATGGTTGTTTTATTAGGGAGAGGATCTGCAGAGTGCTTGTCATCATTCCAGAAATCATGTCCCTAAGATCACTTAAATCCTGGTGTTCTAAGATTGGTGAGAGGTTTGGCTTTGTTTTGTTTTCATCTACTGTGCTGGATAGTCAGTGGACTCTTTTTTTTTTTTTTTTAAGATTTTATTTATTTGACAGAGAGAGACACAGTGAGAGAAGGAACACAAACAGAAGGAGTGGGAGAGGGAGAAGCAGGCTTCCCACTGAGCAGGGAGCCCGATGTGGGGCTGGATCCCAGGACCAGGGACCATGACCTGAGCCAAAGGCAGATGGTTAACCAACTGAGCCACCCAGGTGCCCTAGTCAGTGGACTTTTATTTTTTCCTTAAGATTTAATTTATTTATTTGACAGAGATTACAAGTAGACAGAGAGGCAGGCAGAGAGAGAGGAAGGGAAGCAGCCTCCCTGCTGAGCAGAGAGCCCGACTCGGGGCTCAATCCCAGGACCCTGGGATCATGACCTGAGCCGAAGGGAGAGGCTTTAACCCACTGAGCCACCCAGGCGCCCCAGTCAGTGGACTTTTGATCTGAAAATGTTTATTGTGGGTTTTGGTGGCACATAAATATAAATACAAGGTATCTATCTATATATATAAGATATGTAACTATATGTATATATCTATCTTCCATCCCACAGTTGTCTCTGTCCTCTCTTTCAGGAAACAGAATCAGTCAGGTAGTCAATCTCAGATTGATCTTATTTTCGTATCTCTTGTATTCTATTATCTGTTGCTGTTTCTTTCTGTTTGACTTTCTGAAAGATTTCCTTGGTTATCTTTTCTATCACTTAACTTTACTTCTCCTTCCCCTCCTTGTGGCATCTTGTTTTTGTTTCAGGATGCAATATATATATATGTATATGTATATATATAGAGAGAGACAGCAATATATATATATAGCAATATACAGCAATATATATATAGAGAGAGAGACAGACAGACAGACAGACAGCAAGAGTGGGAGGGGCAAAGAGGGAGAGAGAGAGAATCTCAAGCAGACTCCAAGCTGAGTGCAGAGCCTGACCTAGGGGCTCAATCCCAGGACCCTGAGATCATGCCCTGAGCTGAAACCTAGAATCAGACACTGAACCGACTGCTCCCCCCAGGCACCTCAGGATGCCATATTTCTTCTGGTCTCTCTGAGATTATCCATAGTTTCTTTGAGGTTTTCTTCTGCCCTTTGCAGCATCTTCATTTCTAAGATCTCTGTTTCTGAGTTTCTTTTTCCTGTTGTTTTGGCTTCTCTTACATGTTAAGACTTCCCTCCAATGTCTGGAGATTATGGCTCTTTGTTTTGGGTCTAAACATCCCAACCTGGTGGTGTGTTCATGGCACCTGAAGATCACTTTCCTTGGAGGACAGAGTGAGCCATTTCTGCAGTCAGTCACATCTCCACATCTTCCTGCTTCTTGACTCTGATTGAGTAAATCCCCTGAGCATCAGTTTCTCTTCTAGTAAAATAAGGATAATAATACACCCTTGCAGATCCCAGATTTTCCCATTCACAAATTGATCTAGGGTCGTTTAGTTAATCCTTACCATCTGCATTGAGCACTGATGCGCAGTTCTCCTCATTTTCTCCCTCCTTTCCTATCTGACATCATATGCTCATGATCACGCCTCTACCAATTATGGAGGGACAGGCCACCCCTGTTAATAAGACTTTGCCATCATGCTGCCTTAAGCAAAGTGGTTAATAAGACAAATTTTGGTGTCAGGTGGACCTGGGATTAAAGCCCTACACTGAGCCCTTAAGTAACAGATATTACATAAAAGCCAAGATTCACCCAGTGTCCCGCAGCCTTGTGTGAGACCCATATTTACTACAGTCAAAAAGATTAGAGGGGCGCCTGGGTGGCTCAATGGGTTGAGCCTCTGCCTTCAGCTCAGGTCATGGTCTCAGGGTCCTGGGATCGAGCCCCGCATCGGGCTCGCTGCTCAGCGGGAGCCTGCTTCTCCCTCTCCCACTCTCCCTGCTGTGTTCTCTCTCTCACCGTCTCTCTGTCAAATAAATAAATAAAATCTTAAAAAAAAAAGGGGGGGAAATAGCAATCATACAGTCTGAGGGACACAGAGACCACCTGAGGGCAAGACCCTCAACCACAATTGGCATCTGGACCTCATAAAAGAGCTCCCTCTCTGTTCCCCAAAGAACTAGAGAGTTGTGTCTCAGAATAAGGAGCACATCTTCAAGTCTCAACAGTCCGGAGATATGCTTTTCCAGGACAGCAGTTGGACTTCATGTGCCACCTACCCATGCCGCCCTGCCTCCCCTCTTCCCTCCAACTTCTTCCTGCTGTCCCCATTTTACTGCTCAAGCCCAGGCCCAGGTTCTATTTTCTTGCAGGCACCATCTCCCAAGCGAGGTTATGAACTAAGAGGAGGGAAGGGACAGGCTCTCCCGAGGAAGGGTAGCCAGCAGGGGAAGTGTTGGCCTCCAAGTGAGAATCCATGCCCTCTGACCTCCCTCAGGGGATTCTGCAGCAGGCATCCAAAGTCTCCTCTGAGTTGGGTCTGGACCTATTTCTTCAGCTCTCAGAACCAGCCATGGTGAGTGCTCAAGCCAGAGTTCTCTGGGCCCCGACTGGGAGCTTGGCTAGCTCCATGCTCTAGCAGGTGCCCTCTGGGAAGGGCATTCCACACAAGGAGCTCCTCACACCTGCACCCTAGGTGCAAATGTGTGCCTGCACACCTGTACACGTCATCCTGGGGATGGCAGCTCACCTGATCAGAACCAGCACACTTGGGGCTCAGGGGTTCTCCCGCGCTCCAGTGACTCCATCCTTCATCTGTCATCTCTCCCACATTTTGGAAGGACAAGTGGGCACATGTTGAGATATGCTTGGCCAACTCTACGCCCCTCCATCTAATGGGCCTCAAGGGGCATCTCCCATGGGCATGGCTCTGTGCAAGGCCAGGTGGAATGAGGCAAAAACAGTAAAGAGGATACATTCCTGTCCTCCAGCTAGCTGGAATAAAAGGCAACCCTTGCCAAGTGTCCAGTAATAATACAGTAGGAGCCTAGAGGATGGATCTGGAAATGGTCTCTAGCTTGATCTGGATGGTAGTTACACAGGTGTACACACATGCAAAAACCATCAAGTTGTACACTGAAGATATATACACTTCATTTACAAATGACTGTAATTGCCCCCAGCCCCAGAGCTCAGCAGAGAGCAGACAAGCCAAGTGGGGAACAGAAGGCAGGTGGCAGCGCCATGAGCAAGAACAGGTGTGGAGGCTATGGCGGCAGTAGGAAGGAGCTAAGGGCATAGGTTGGAGCTCTTGTCAAGAAAGAAGACAAAGGCTGGGGACTAACAGAATGTCAAAGCCAGAAGGGATCAAGAGTGAGAGTACTGGGGTATGAGAGCCACAGCAACCCTCTCTTTCGGGAAACAGGGGAGTTCTGAGAAGACTCAGTATGCACATGGTTGATGGGGAAGTGGGGGAGGGATCTGTTGGCTTCTCTTAGATTCTGATTGAGTGGGGACCATGTGACGGACAACTGGAATGCCCAGGGTACCAGAAGATATTTAGGATTCCGAAAGAGAGGCCCTGGGAAATGACTCCAGGTATCGACCAGCAGCAGTCCATAGGCCTAAGACCACCACCATCCTCAATGCCTGGTTTCTGCAAAGCAATCTAAATAGCACAAACCCAGAGGCTCCCCACTGCCCCCGGGCTAGCTGTGGTCAGCCCATCACCATCTTGGCCCAAGACCCTGTATTCTGCGGACATGTGTGGTGGGTCTCCAACTCAGAGGTTGAAGGGAGAGGGCAGACAGTTTGTGCTGAATCAGAACTAAGGACTGTACATAGACCACCCATTAAGCTAAGCAGGGTCCCTCTCCACATCTCTGACCCCCAGGGCAGCAGCCTCAGTGCCTCACAGGACCTCACTCTGCATTTCATAAACCTAAGTGCCAGGATGTTTTTCTCTCTATGGAATTGAACTTTAGTCTCTACGAGATTCCTCGGAGGTTTAGCACACACTCTTGTCCCCAGAGGCTGTTCTTCTCCGTACATCCAGCCATTTTTGTGCACCTGTTCAGTGTGCTGGCTCTTCTCCTATAGATATTGGACAGGGAGGGCTCTGAAAGGACCACAACCCTTCAAGTGCAGTCTAGGTCAAAAAGAGAAACAATTGCCTCCTTTGATCTGCATCTTATGCCACTATTAATGCAGCCCAAACTTTTGGGGAAGTGCACTGTTGTGTTTTCATTTTGCTCATGGCAAAGAGAGGAAGCTCTCATTTCACAGGTGCCTGCCTCAGTTTCCCACAGCTATTTGCTGTGGCCCCCCAGACCCTGCCCCATTGGACCTCTGCCCATCCTATCCACCTTCACTCACTGCCCTCTGCCCTATTCATGACTCTTCTTTCAGTTTCCCCAGCTAGCCATCTCCTTCCTACCTCAGCCTGAAATGTTCTGGCTCATCTTTCCCAGCAAACTATTGGCCATTCATTTTTCTTCTGCTCATTTCCTCCAGGAATTCTTCCCTGAAACCTCCCTTTCGCCCTCACAAAATTAAGCCCTGTGGTTACCACTCTCAGAGCGTTCTGTACTTTTCTTTCTAGGTGCTTATCAGAGGGTTTCCTCTTCTGTATCTGATAAAGGTCCCTCTCTAGTGCTAGATAGCTAGCCCCTGAGGGCAGGGAGCACATCTGCTTCTGCTCCTCTCAGTAGCCCACCCCCAACACTGAGCACAGTGCCTGGCAGGAGGTGTCTGTACAATAAAAAGGGATGGATGGAGGGAATGAATGAATGAATGAGGCGCAATGTTATTGATTAGGCCGAGCCCCTCTGTTGCCACACTGCTCCATCCTGCCCAGCCGGAGCAAGAGGAAGTATTCCAGCATGGCCACCAACCAGATTATGCCTTCGGTGGTCACTTCTCCTTTCTGAGCCTCAGTTTACTCACCAGTAAAATGGGGATGGTAACAGTATCCACCTCACAGGATGACAGATGAAATAGTCATGGGGGCAAAGAACCCAACACACAATGCTCAGAACACGAGTCTCCTTGCTGGGACACAGGTGAGAGGGGCGTGTGCACAGCCTCGGACCTCCAACAGGTAGGTCCTTGTCCCCCATGCAGGGACCCCTCTGCTGCAGGCCCAAAGCAGCGGTGGAAGGGAAGAGGCTGTCCTCATGGAGAGAACTGCTCTGGGAATTCTCTACTCTGGTTCAGGACTATCTTTGCTGTCAGATGGCCTCAGAGCCCCCTTGTCCTCAGGATCACAGGGAAAGGGCACACCGGACTGTCTGCATTTGCTGAACAAGCAAGGAAGCAGAGGCTCGGAGCCCCAGCTCCACGGGGCCTGGCCGATGCCCCTCGCAGAGGACTCTGGGGGCCAGGGGACTCTGGCTGTGCCTCAGGTTTGCTGGGGTGAGGGGTCCACGTCCTTGCCCTCTCTGTGCCTTGTCAGTTTGCTCTGTTAGAAAGGGGTTTTCCATAAGTGACTCTTAATCTCACAAAACAAACTGAGGGTTGCTGGGGGGAGGGGGGTTGGGAGAAGGGGGGTGGGGTTATGGACATTGGGGAGGGTATGTGCTATGGTGAGTGCTGTGAAGTGTGTAAACCTGGCAATTCACATACCTGTACCCCGGGGGATAAAAATATATTATATAGTTTATAAAAAATAAAATTTTTTTAAAAAATTTAAAAATAAATAAATAAATAAAAAGAAAGGGGTTTTCTGGGGCACCTGGGTGGCTCAGTGGGTTAAAGCCTCTGCCTTCGGCTCAGGTCGTGATCCCAGGGTGCTGGGATTGAGCCCTGCATCGGGCTCTCTGCTAAGGAGGGAGCCTGCTTCTCTTCCTCTCTCTGCCTGCCTCTCTGCCTACGTGTGATCTGTCAAATAAATAAATAAGAAGCTTTAAAAAAAAAAAAAAAAAAAAAAGAATGGGGTTTTCCTTTTTCTCATGTCCCTTTCCTAGAACCACCACCAGGGATAAATGGAGAAACACTGACATGAACCAGACTTGTGCCTGGTGGGTCTTAGCTGCCTCTCTGTGAGATGAGACTATTGGCCAAGGCTATTTCTGGGTGGAAGGGAAGGGGGGCACTGGCCCGTGGGCCATCAGAAAAATGACTCTGTCCTCAAGGGGCTTGCAGTTGAGGCATCAGTGAGAATGCCTGAAGCATCTTCAGGACACATTTAAAGCCACAAGTTGTACAACCCGGTAGCTGAGTTTTCACAGACTCTTCCAAAGGCTGTACCGGTAAGCCCCTGCTGCCTGCTCCAGCCAGCCTGGACCCTTCCTTCTCAAACTAAACCCCTTTGCTTTAGGCTCTGCAGGGTGGGATTCCTCCTGCTTCCACCCACCACATCCAATCTCGAAGCCAGATCCAGAGTCAGGGTCAGATGGGCCAGCCAGCCCCAGGCCTCTGCACACACTCTGCACCCCGCCCCTGCCCACCCCACTGGACCTCTCTGCTAATGCCTACCCTACTCTTAGAATCCGGCACTGGAAAGCCTCCTTATAGAGCTCCTCATTCATCAGAGCACCCCTGCAGGCTGGGCAGGTGGTCCAGTAAGAGCCCCCTTCACACCCCAAGATTACTTGCTCCCACCCCTTATCCCTGCCCTGGGCTAGTCTATCTGCTCTTCTGTCTACTTCACTGAACTGGAAGTGTCTTGAGGTCAGGGCTGGGCCTTGGGCCAGGACAGTGTCTGGACACAAAGTTGGAAAGATGCATAATGGGAGGAGGCTGGGCATGTGTTGGGGTTCAGGTACCCGGGAACTCACTATACTTTCCACTCAACTTTGCCGTGAACCTAAAAAGTAAAGTCCATTTGTTTTTTTGTGTGTTTTTTTCTTTTTAATTTTTAAATGAATGAAGAAACCCGATCAGCCTTTGATGACACAACATTGGCTTGCAGAGTCCTCAGACTGCTGCACTTGTGTGACCTGCCCCAGACAGACTGGTCCTCACTAAGGGAAGGACCACCCTTCCTGGGTCAGCCCTGCCAGCCTGCAATCCCACACAGGCGTGGGTGCTACCAAGCGGCGTGGTCGGTGCAGCCAGATGACCGGAGGCCAGCCCTGCCCGTCCACCTGTGATGCAACATGCCCAGGGGTCTGCAAAGGCCATCTGACCTTTGCCCTGGGCTCTCCATGTCTGCTGCTGACCCACTCCTGGGAGACCAGCCATGTTGGTGGATATAGGAGGAACCAACCGCAAGGCTCACAAACCCTCCCCCCATGCATGATCGGACCCACCCTCTGCATCCCAGATGACCACAGTCTCTCTGGGAGTCCTAGAAGGACAGAGCTGGAGCCCGTAGCCCGGAGGGGCCAGTCCTGGCTCCAAGAGACACACTAGGAGTCCTCGGTGTTCCTGTTCACCAATGGTAGAAATGGGGCAACTCAGTGAAGACTTTTTTCCCCCTCAGAAATTCCCTGCCTCAGCCACTGTTCCCCTGGAGGTCCAGGACCACCAGGGAATGCTACCGAAGCCTTTGGGGCCTCCACCCTGTCCCAGCCCCCCACCACACCCTCACTCACCTGCTGTTCCTCCAGCGGGTCTCGTCGTCTGGGTCCTCCAAGGGCTCTAGGCCTGAGAGGCAGCAAGGGCTTGGAGCCAACCCATGCTATCCCACTTCAAAGCTGTGGATCCCTGAGGAAGTCAAGCCTCAGTGTGTTCATCTGCCAACTGGGGCTAACATCTGCCAATTGGACCATCCCACCTTAGGGATGCCATGAGGGTTACAGTAAAAATGGTGGCAGTCACTTCTGAGCAGTACCTCCTCCTGTGGCTCTGCGTGGAAGGTGACCACGCGCCCTAGTTTACCCTGGTCAGCCCCTGTTGATGCCGGTGCTCCTGATGTGTTCATTGTCCCCTCTTACCCCCTCAGAAGAGCTCACTCTAGACGACAAAGTGAGCTCACCAGCACCTCTTCCCATTCCCAACAGGGGCCCAGCCTGTGCACACAGCGCCCACTTGGCTCTCCCATCTGAGAGGACTTATCTCGGTTTGTAGTTCCCTCTGAGCCTCAGATTCTTGATTTTAATAGGAAAGCAATGCCTATCCTGAAGGATGGTGAGAAGGACAAAATAAGGAAGGCAAAGCACAGGCCAGGGGCCGGATAGAAGCAGGAGTTCCCTCCAAGGGCCTTCTCTCCCCAGTTCCCGTCATGCCAATTTCCCAAGAGTAGAGCTCCAGAGCTCGACTTCTCCCCTGCCAAGAGAGAGATTTGTGGAAGTTACAGATGACATATGAACTACCAAGCTGTGCTCTTTCCGAGAGCACAAGAAATGATCCTCACCCCCACCCCCAAGCTCCCCTGCAGGCTCTGGGGGGCACCCCAGCCTCTCCTCCCCGTGTGCATGCCTGAGCTGGCTGCTTCCGAGCCCTCACCCACAGGGAGTAAGGGCGCCTTTGAACTCTCCCCACTTTTTCAGGAATCAAGAGGCCCGAAAGGGAGTTTGTTAGGCCTCCAATCCCCGGGGACCTGCTATCTGGGTCAGCAGGCAAAGGGTAACTGTGTAACTTCAGTGGATAAAGCCACCATGAGACGAGCCGGTTGCACCAAGGGAATAACACGGTCTCAGATCATAGCTGGATTAGCAGCACGTCCTGCAAAGGCCCCAAAGCCCCAGTCTCCAGTGCCTCTTGCCCTCACACCCACCCACTCTTGACATTCCTTTGCTGTTAGACCACTGGCAGCTCTGGCCCGATCCTTGCCTTGCCCCAGGTAGTACCAAACCCGCCTTGACGATTGTGGAAGATTTGGTTCCACCAGGAAGCTTCTGGTGTAAACAACCTGTCAGTCACTGGGATCTGATTCCGGGCCTCTTTGTTCTGAGGCATCTGCGTGACATTTCACATTTTTGTGCTGCCCCAGAAACCGCAATGTATGTCTGAAGGAAGATATGGGAGGAAAAAGGTAATGAGGCAGCTGCTAAATTGGAACTCAAAAAAACTAAAACAACAAAAAAAACAGGTATCTGGTGGTAGTCTTGGTGTGTGGTAGACGGAGCGTTTCAAGGAACCCCGGCACGGTACATGCTCACGAAGGGGGTAGCGCTGGTTCTGCGGCAACGGCCTCCACGGAGGTGGCTCCTGGGCAGAGAGAAACTGGCTGGGGGGACCCTCACCGTCCCATCTGTAAGGTGGGTTAGTCTAGCTAGCTCCATCACGAAGCTGGGGTGTCAGGACGGTGGAACAAGATCAATCAATGTAACGGGACAGGGAACACGTAACCCACGTACGTAACCCAGATAGAATGAGGGCTCCAGGTGGTTCGGTCCTGCACAGTCCCACTCAGAATGCACACACGGGCCAAGGAATTTAAAAGGAACCGCAATCCTTATTTGGGTCTCTTGAAGAACTCTGACGTGTGTCCAACTCACCATCCTCAGAAACATTCCTCAAACACCTCCATCTTCTTGAACACTCCCCAGCGGCTCAAAGACTGTGACGCCAACTCGCAAACTGTACCCCAACTCCCAGGCTCTGCTGCCGCCCCCTCCACTCAGGCCTCTCTCCACTCTTCCTTACGGAGTTCATCGAGTCTCTGCTCTGGGCTTTAATTTCTCTCCCCCTTCGCCCAGTACCAGAATTTACCTCACAAAGGAGACACAACACGAAAAGCAAGACTCCCTGCCCCTCTCTTCCCATCTCCTCAGTTCTGTTGGCTCCGTCTGTTTTTCCTACTTCCACACCACAGAATGCCCAGGAACCATGAGGGCAGACTAAACAATCCTGAGGGAAAAAAAAACTGTGGTAAGCAAAGCAAAATTATTTTTAGTGGGTGGCACGGGGGACTGGTAATAAATCTTGCAGCAACACACACACAGTTGTCATTAAGTGCCCCCCCCCCAACCCAGCCCCACACCCTCCAGCCACAGGACAGTGGTTCTTACGCTTTCTAATCCTGCTAGATTTTTGTCACATCGTCACTCACTTTTGCACCCCCTTCCTCCCCAGAACCACAGGTCTGGCCAAGGCGTTCAGCACAGCCTCGCTTCCCCTGCTTAGTGTCTGGCTTCCTCCCCAACTCCAGCATCTCAGTCCTCCAGTCTGTCCTGGGAACCACGCAGCTGACCTCTGTCACACTCCCCGTTCTCCTCGCTCCCCTTCTGAACCTCCCCAGGTCCTTAGCCCCGGAAGCCCAAGTTCCTATCCAGGTGTCCCACATCAAGCACAGGCAGCACATCTCCAGCCTTCCTGTCCTCTTGTCCCTTCCCCCGTCCTCCAGGAAGCATGGGCGTGAGCTCTGCACCCTTCAACAGGCCCAGCCTTCCTACGTCTCAATTCTGAGCCATACACTGAGTCTCACGTTCAATTCTAACGATAATTTGATTGTTTTAAGGCCTTGGGTCTTCTTCCCATAAGACCATAAGCTGCTTGAAACCAGGGGTCTCAGAGGATCCTAAGGAGCACCCAGGGTCCTCTATGAGCTCATGACAGGAAAAACAGACCCATTCCTACTCCAGAAGCCTTGATGGAAATCTCCAGAGGCCCCTGCCAAGCCTTTTGCATTAACTCTCTGCCAAGTCATTTTTAGGAACTTCTGGATGAAGGACAGAAGGAACCTTTTCTAAAATGTGTGGATTTACTGCCTCTGCGGTTGGTAATAGACTCTGCCTCACAACTTAAGATGCAGTTGGTCTCCCACCTCTCTCAGCCTCCCACCTTTCTCCACCATTTGCTGCCAAGCGCCAAACAATGGACTGACTGGTTTCTTGTTTATTTTTCCATAGGTGTTCGATGCACCTGCAAGCCAATGGGAACACAGCCTCCTTTCCGCCCCTCACTTGTTTTGCACACAAGCTAGCATGCCACAGACATTGTTCTGCGTCTCGCATTTTCTGTTTAGCAATGTGGTCTTGGACAACATCCCATGGGGCACCTAGAGGGCTTCCTCACTCTCACCTTGTGGCTGCGTAGCATCCCTGTGTAGGGGCAACTGTAACTGATGCAACTGGTCTCCAGCTGTGAGATAGCAAGGGTGTTCCGAGCCTTTTACCGGCTTGTACGATGCTGCAATAAATAGCCTTTTTCAGACATAATGTCCTATATGCCAGCCTATCTGTGGGACTAATCCCTGGAAGTAGAATTGCTGGGTGAAAGAGCAAAGGACATACATGATTTTGATGGATATTTCCAGACTGTTCTCAAGCGAGGTTGTAGCAAACCTGCAGACCTGCTATTGAGGTAGCAGGTGCCCGTCCCCTCGCCCTCACCAATCTGACAGACGGAAACCTCCACGGGGGTGCAGTCTGCTTTGCATCACTCTCCCTGTGAATGTGGTGGAGTAGCTTTTCACATTTAAGAGCCTTGTGGGGGGTGTGCGTTTGTGTGTGTGCATGTGGATAATCACGTGGACTTGATCTTTTTATCCTCTGCTCACTTTTCTTTTGTATTCTTGGTCTTTTGGGAATCAACATACAGCTCTTTATATCTTAGAGGAATTAGTCCTTTGTTATATGAGCTGCGGATAATTTCCCACTTATGTTTGTCTTTTGACCTTGCCTTTGGGTTACTGCTAGGTGGAACTGTTTATTTTTCTGTAGGCAAATTTATCAGTCTTTGCTTTTATCGCTCTTAGGTTGTCTTTCTCAGAAAGGAGGACTGCCCCTCCCCCCACCACCACACACACACATCTTTTGTCAGTACAAGCTTGGAATGACATACCAGGCTTTGTGAGGAACAGGTCAACTCCTGCCCTCCAGGAGATCCCTGTTTACAAAGTAAACAGGCAATTGCAATTCCGTGTTATAATAAAGAAGAGGGGGCACCATAGGAACCTGGGCAAGCACCACTCGATCTAGCCTGAGCCAGCCAGGAAAGGCTTTCCAAAAGAGGTGGCACCCAGGTATATCCGAGGCATGAGTGTATCACCTGGAGTCAGCCAGATGAAGAACAGGGGACAGCCAGGCCAAGCGGCAGCAGGTACAAAGGTAAGAAGCAACAGGGCTCTGTCAAGGCAGCCCAGTCGGGAAGAGGATGGGGAGCCTTGCATGGTGGCATGTAACAGGGGTGGAGCTGGAAAGGTAGGCAGGGGCCAGTTCATGGAAGGCCAAGTTGAGTACGGCCCAGAAGTCAGGGCCTTACCCTGAGGCAGTGGGGAGAAATCACAGGATCACAGAAGAGCTAGATGCAGCCCAGTTTGGGGCCAGGCCCTGGCTTGGAGACTTGCGCCTCTCACACCACAGTAGCCACAGCAGCCCAGAGAAGCTCCAGGCTGCCGAACGAGAGTGTGAGTTTCACCCAAATGTTCAGTTTTGTCAAACTTCCAGAATTCAATAAAATGAGAGAAACTAGCATCTTCTCTGAGAAATACTTCTAACTTCTACGCTGACCACTTTCAGAGCTCTGACTCTTGGTGGGGCGAGCTGTGCCCCTCATTTCTCTGCAGCTAGGACCAGGGGGGAGCAGCCTGATGTTGTTCTCTCAACTCCAGCGTCAGGGGCTCAGGGGACACCCGGGCTCTTCAGCCCCAGCTCCAGGCCATTCATCCAAACCCCAGTTCAAAATGTGCAACGGGGATACAGGATTGCCGTGACAGAGTGGCACACCCCAGGGATGGAGCCTCCAGCTGGCCCAAGTCCACAGGGGACATTTCTCCTTCCAGCCAACAACCTCCTCGGTCCCGCTCTGAGAAGCCAGAGCTGCCTGCAGACGTGCCATCTAGAGGCCTATCAGCCTCGCTGCTCCTACGGCCCTCAAGAACCAGCATCGTGTAGCAGGTCTGCTGGGCAGCTGTCTTCCCTAAAGTGCCCGGCACAAGGTTTTGCATACAGTAAGCACTCAGTAAATCCGTAGCAGTTTGTTAAACCGGGAGAGCCTCACTACTCATTAATAGGTTGCTGAGGGAAAGAAAGGGCAATGTGGACACAAGGGATGCTGGGAACCACTGTAAGAACGACTTTTGGATTGTCTCTGGATTTCAGTTATCCAGGCCCTCCCCATCCCCCAACGTCAAGCCTGTCAAAGAGGCTGGTGTGCGCTTTTGAAGTGGATTTTCTTTATTGCCTTCAGATTATTTTATCGCAAAGGGTCACTTGATTACGTCAAGATAAAGGCTCCTGGAGGTCTGGAAGCCCTGGTCCCAGCCAGGAGGCTTACTGGTGCCCCTCAAAGGTTAATCTCTACCCTCAGGGGTCCAGGGGCATGCATGGAGTGCCCACACACCCCCCAGGCCCGGCAGGCAGGAAGCCAGCCCCAACCACAGCTCCAAATAGGCACACAAGCCTCTCCCCAATGCAGCAACCGGGCAGCCGTGAGGTCAGAGACAGGGTGGTGGGGTTTTCTAGGGCAGAACATGTTTCTCTCTGGAGTCTACTTCCCACACTCCTGTGTACCACGGGGTGGGGTTGAAGGGGAGGCACAAGACACCCAGGTCTCAGTCTCAGGTGCAACAAAGCTGATGAAGACATCAGGAAGTAAGGGCAGGTTCCAACCCTGCCGGCTATGTGGCTGTCATTTGCATATAGGCCCCGTCAGCTTAGGGCTGGGGATTTTACTTCTCCCAAAATGAGAGGATCTGTTTCAGTAAATGTTAAGCAAAGCTCACTGGTATGATATGTATTTGGCTTTAACTTCCCTTTAGTTGACATTTACTATGTAAGAGGCAGGGAGGTGGGTATCTTGTACACATAACCTCGTTTAATCCTCTCAACTCCACTAGGGCAGGATAACCGAGATGCGGAAAGCCAGAGTCAGAAAGGCTGGGCCCTGAGCCACAGTCCCACTGCTAACACATGGCAGAGCTGGGATTTCAACTAGAGTCTGTCGGGCTTCTGAGCCCTCAACCACCCATATGAGCTTGGCAGGAAGACACGCCAGTCAGTTGTCAGCCCTGACCCTTCCCCAGCCACACCAAGCAATGCCCCTGAGCTCCGAGACCAAGACAGAGGTAAAGGAAGGACACAGACTCCTAAAGGTCACTCTTTATTCCCCAGTCGGCAACCCCCTTGCCCCACCGATCTTACCGCATGGTTTATGGATAATCTCAGTGTCTTGCCAATCATAGGCTGCCCTGACTGCACAGTGCCGGGGCAGCCCACCAAGGAGCTGAAGAGGCTCCCAGGCACCAGGGAGAACCACGGTTTCTCCGTCATCCCTCAGTCCCCCTCCCAGAGCACAGGGACATACAGTAGCCTGCTGTGCCAATCCCAGGGAAAGGTAAGGAGGGTCTTGGAAAGCAGGCATCTCTCAGCTGGAAAGAAGTTGGGGCCTGGGCCTTTGGTCTCATTGAACCTGAGGCCAGTCAGGCCCCCAGGGAGGCTCTGGAGCAGGACCAGGCCAGACCCCCCAGTAAACACAGGAGTCTTCACCATATTATGCCAATGTCCACCTTCTTCATAAACTTGGCCTGAAAACACGCTGAGTGCAGAGCGATACACATGACAGAAATCCTGGGTTCAACTCTGCTGAGAGCCACAATGCTGGAAGAGGACTTCTTTCACTTTGTCCACAATGGTGCCCACCTCGGCCATGGCCCCCAGACCTAGGGAGTAAGGTTCTGCTATGGCCTGCAGACTGAGGCAAGGGCCCAGCCCCAAGCCACCCTGCTCAATGCTCGCCTGAGCACTCCACCCAAAGCCCAATGACTGAAGGCCAGGACCATGTCTGCAGGAGCCAGACCCATCTAATCCCTTCTGAGGCACCCCCAGGTCAGGCCCCGGGAAGAGTCGCAGTAGCCGTCCGGAATTGCATACGGGCAGTGTCACCAGGCACCTGACATCTCATTTAATCCTCCCAAGTCTGAGAGGAAACATGACTTCCATTTCCCAGACAAGAAAACTGAGCCCAGAGAACAATTCTGCCCAAGGTCACAACAGACTGCGATGCCGACCCAGATCTGACCCCGGAGCTGAGCCCTTCTGCGACCCAGGGCCACAGGGAGGGCCTATGAACCTGGCCAGGTGCGCACCTTGGTCTCCACATACCAACTTCTTGGCCACACAAGGTATCTCAACATAGCCGAAGGCCTTGAGCTGGCCCAGCTGCTGAGCAGTGATGGGATGCTCCCACATGACGGTGTTCATCGCCGGGCAGAAGAGCAGGGGTTTGCGGCAGTCCCAGGCTCGGATGACACAGGTCTGTGGAGAAGGGCCGGGGTGTGGCAGGCGGGTGCCTGCTGCTCTGCCTGCCACCCCTCCCCAGCACTCCCAATCCCACCCACCGTCCTCTGGGTAACAGCCAGCCATGGGCCGGGGATGACTGGGTGAGACTCGTCCGTGTCCGCCAATCTCGTGTCTCCTCAGCCTCTCCACCTCCCCATGGGTGCTGGCACGGGGCCTGATGCAGAGAAGGTCCTCCACCAACCCTCGCAGCAGCCCAGTCACCTCCACGCAGACCCCCATTCCTCTGCAGAATGCTCTCTCCGAGCCAAAGCACAAGGCTTCTCCACTGCGGGACACACCTCCCAGACAGAAAGCCAGCCCAGGTAGCAGTTACCCCCAAAGCAAAGGCCCAGACTACTCACTGGCTGGGGCCCATCCACCCCAACACCAGCTCTACTTCGAGGCCGGACTAAAACTGGGCAGTGAGAACACCTGAACGTGACAAAAATCCTCTTCTACGCAGTACCCCACGCACCTCACCATGACCCTGTAAGGAAGCTGCTCTGGGTCCCGGACAGAAAAGCTGCACTCCCCAAGGTCCCATGGAGACAATCCAGGACACAGAGCTCTGCATGCCGCCCCATGGGATCTGCCATTATCCCACACAGCCTCACTACCTCCCGAGTTCCAGGCCATCTCACCAAGTCATACACCAGAGAAGCTGTGAGTGGGACCCGCCTGCTCAGTGGGTTGCCAAATCACATAGACCTGGGTTCGAATCCCGACTGTGCTATCTACTCCCACTTCAAGCCATGAGAACTTGGAGGAGTAATTTAAGGTCAGGAGTCTTAGCCTCCTCTCTGCAAAAGCCCCCCTCATTGCGTGGTTGTGAGGACAGAGGCTGGAAATGCTTAAAGCTCTTCATGCAGGGCCTAGCATCAAGGACAGACTCCCAAGACATTAGCTCCTATTACTACTATAAGCACAGGCTCCCTGGGCCAGGGGCTGCCTGGGGGAGAAATAAGCCCTGGGGCCCCCCAGGAGGGTGCTCCCCTATGCCCTGACTGCTCTGGTACCCCCTCCCCAGCTGTGGGCCCCTTGGGGAGACAATGGTCAGCACACCCCTTCCCTGAAGTGCAGCCCATGTGGGAAGGGGTGGGGGGAGTTCAGAAAACAATGCCATGAGCAGGACCGAGCCAATGCCTGCCCCTCTCAGTGCCCTGGCCCTCTCCTAGGGACAGGAAGGAAGTGGGATGGCCTGGAGCCTCAGGACCTGGCTGCTTGTGCAGTCCCAGATACCAGCGTCTGTTTCCCACCAAGTCGTCTCAATGTGGCAACCAGGCTGAGTGGACAGTTTCAGTCCCACTTCCTCTTGGCCCTGTGCCACCTGCTGCATCTATAAAATGAACTTACCTAGAGAAGCCCCTCTGCGTGTGGAGTGTGGTCAGGGCTGGCTTGGGGTTTCTAAGCGTCGTCAAAGCAAAGCACACCAACAACCAGAGGACAAACCCAATACCTCCACGCCTCTCTAGCTTTTCCCACCTCACCTCGCAGCTCAGCCCTTCCTGGACAAACCACAGCTCGTCTGAACCTCTGGCAGCAGGAGGGATGAGAGGAGGCAACAGTTCCCATGGTCACTTCTGTTTGGTCAGTGTTCTGCTCAATCAGTACCTCAAGCTCTGCCCCTGGGAAGCTGCCTGGGAGGAGAGAAGGCCTAGATCCCGATTGAGACAAGTGCCCAGCTAGACTGGTGACCCAGGAAAGTCATTCCTCTTTCTGGTTCTGCTTGGCTTTTTTTTTTTTTTAAGTAATTTCCACACCCAGTGTGGGGCTCAAACTCGTGACTCTGAGATCAAGAGCTGCACACTCTACCAGCTGAGCCAGCCAGGAAGCCCTCTGCTTGGCTATTTAGCACAAAGAAGGGGCCAGGGCCCAAGTAGGCCAGAGGGCTGGCTAGAAAGACACCTCACCCACGCCAAGGGCCCAGAGGCCTGGCACACAGGTTCACACCTAGCACGCTGCTCTACCGGTACCCTGGGTTCTAGACACTGGAAAGGGGATCTGATGGAAGGGGGCAGCAGGGTCATGTTTTCAGGGATAAAAGGACAAAACATCTTTGATTGAGGACAGAGCCATAGAACAAGGATGACAGTTTAAACTCTATGAGAGGAGCGCTTGGGTGGCTCAGTCGGTTAAGCGTCTGCCTTCGGCTCAGGTCATGATTCTATGGTCCCGAGATCGAGCTCCACATTGGGCTCCTGTTCAGGGAGGAGTCTGCTTCTCCCTCACTCTCTGCCCCTCTCCTCACTCCTGTTCTCTCTCACTCACTCTCTCTCAAATACATAAAATTTTTAAAAAATAAAATAAAATAAACCATGGGATTTGTAATTCCTTGAAATATGTATGCCTTCAAGTGAAACCTTTTGAGGCAAATGGCCTGGGGACTGGTCCTAGGAACATATAACACTGCTCAGCCAACTCAGGAAGAGGGAGCCCTGAAGATTTCATGGAGCAGGGGGCAGCTTTGAAGGAAAAAGGGAAGCAAAGCTTTGCAGGGGAAGAAAAGAGCCCTCCGAGAGCCAGTCCAGCCTGGGGCACTCCTCCTCAATGTACTTCCATCATATCAGATGCTGCTGACCAGCCGGTGGGAAGCCTGCAGACCTGCTGAGATGGTGCAGGGCACACACCACTCAGGCCTCCAAAGATGGAAGTGGCCAGGAGCCTCCCTGCTCCAACTGCCTAGTCAGCCATGCACCAGCCCCACTGGGAAGCCTTTTGAATAATACTGACCCCAGACTTGCCCTTCTCTGTACTCCCCTACCCCTGCTCCTGGCTGCAGAATCTGTGTATCACTCTTCTTCTGGTCACCCTGGGCTCTTATTCAAATGACGCTTCAATCACTAGCGGATTCTTCGAGAAGTGCCTTACGTACTCATCAATAAGCATTCAAGGAGACTAACCTCCTATCAGACCCCCAACATTTTGACCCAGCTTCACTATTCACTTCTTTATTCTACTGAACTCTGAAAATCTCCTTGCTCTTTGCCAAAGCAGAGTGACTGATGACCTCCTACATACAGTAAATATTTACTGAACACTTACTATATGCCCAGCCGTGTCCACTGTCAAAGCACCACCTGGGGTCACTAAAGACTGTACCACACACACCAGAGCATACTCCCTTCTCACCTGCATGTGTAACCAAAAGCCTTCTCCTTCCAAACTGGGAGCCCCGTGTCCTGTGTGTCCCCAATCACAGGGCCCGGTTCATGTTAGGGAACCGCTCAATGAATGAGGGAAGTGGGGTAATAATGGAGAGGAGGCAGGAGAGAGATCACACACCTAGTTCTTCCCAGGAGGATCATATAAACAGGCCTTTTAGGACAACGGCTTCCTGGAGGTCCCTCAGGCCGATGACAATCCCCACTTTGTGCAGCTGGACTTCTGTTCCTCTCCACCACCAGCCATCAGCTGGCTCCTCTCATCCAGCCTTTCTTCTCCTTCCCCTCTAAGCTTTCCCTAACACACAGGAAAACCACATTTCTGCCTTGTGGCCAATGCTACAGGAGAGATAAGTGTGTACAAGAGATCCATGAGGAAGTAAACACTCTTATCAGATTCCCCATGTGGATATCCAGATCCTGGGGAGAAGACAGGGCCAAGTGGAACAGGCAGCAGGGCTGGGCACGGAGAACAATGGAAGAGCACATCGAGGACAGCACATGAATGAGGGACAAAGGGAGAAGAGCTGAGCACCAAGGGGCGGGTGAGAGGTAAACCCCCTCAGAGAGCACACACAAGCTGAGGCCATCCATCTGCCCACTAGCTGGAACACGCTGACACCAGGTGGAGGGGAGAGAGTCCAGGGGGCAGTGTCCCGGGCAAATCAGCCCACCATAAAAAGAATTCCATGGCAAGAACCCCATACAAAGGCAGTCTACAGCTCAGCAAACCAGCAGTGAGGCCCAGGGAGGGAGGAAGGCAGAGTCACTCACAAGCAAGTTGTCACATATGCCACTGGCCACCTTCCCCAGGGTGTTGGCATCAAGAGGAGCCACCAGCATGAGGTCGGCCCACCTCCGCAGGTCAATGTGGAGAACAGGGTCGGATCGGCACTTCCACATCTGGCAGAGGGAAGGAAATGGGGTCATTAAGCTGGCTACTCTCTCCGCACAGAGGGAGAAAGCTTGGCGGGGGTGAGGGGCAACGAGGCCAGGTAGAAACTTGAATGGGAAACCAAGGGAGACCACCTGGGCAAGGCCTGCCCAAGTCTACTGCTGTTCCCTCTCACAGCTATGCTGGGGAGCACTGGCTGTGGAGCCAACAGCCTGAGAGAAACCAGGCCCAAGGAAACAAACGCCCCTTGTCTCTCCAAGCTATTCCCTTTATGGTTTGGTTTTCAAGAGAACTGACATCTGGCAGGGAACTCCTGGCCTGTCTGCTTGAGGCGGATGCTTGGGTTGTCCAAGCCAGGGGAAGGGCTCTGGGGCGGCGAGAATGGAGGGGGCGGGGTGGAGAAGACAGGCCAGCCAGAAATGTTCTAGGCTGAGAATGTTTAAAAATGCCTGGCAGGGCACCCCTGTGAGGCCCACGCTCGATGTCTGGTGAGCCGGCGGTGCCTGGCCCTCTGCGGGAGAGCAGAGGCAAAACCCTGCGGCCGTGGGAAGCAAGGCACTCTCGACAGCCCTGACACTGGGAGCCACGTGGACAGGGGTGGTGGGAACAGAGCTCCTCTGTGGTTTCATCAGCCCAGATAAGTACAAGGACACTCAACCTGAGGCCCAGGGCCAGGGCTGAACTCAGCCTGGGGTGGGAGGAGACGGCGGGCCTCCCGCAGGCCAGAAGCTAGACAGATGTTTTCCTCATTGCCTCTGCCCAGAGGGCCCTGACCACTGACGTGAGCCTGGTCCATCTGCTCTGGCCTCTGGGACCACAGGCTGTGGGGAGGACACTCCTGCCCTGTTGGTAGAGAGAACTCGGCCCTGGGGCCCCCATGCACTGACCTCCCATTCATCAGCGTCGCTGTAGAGAGGGACAGGAATGTCCTGGGGGCTGTAGAAATGTTTGGCTCTCTCAGTTGTGACCACTGCTACTTCCAGCTGTCACCAAGAGAAAAATGGAGGCGGGGAGGGAAAGGGAAAGGAAACTGTTACCAAAGCCACGGGCCTGGAGGCCACACAGGGCCAGGCCAGGCAAGTGCTGTGGAAAAGACTTCTCCCTCCTCGGCAGTGAGCCCCATGTTTGCATAGCTACTTCCGATGTCACCCAAAGGTCAGCCCCCACCAGATGTGGCCGTTTCACTTCCCTATCTGAGGGGCTGCTGAGGAATGAGTCACCAACTGCCCAGTGCCTATAAAGCTGCAGGCTCCTACCACTCAGCTCTAGAGGCAGAGGCAGACAGGAAGGAATGCAGGGCAAAGAGGGGCCACCCCCAAAAAGGCTTACAGGTCCTGAGCTCTAACCCACACGGCAACCCTGCCCTCTGCAGGCCAAGGCACTGGGCGCTGGGGCTTGGCACACAGTCTCTGCCGCATGCCCCAGCGAGAACACAAGGCAGAGTCCCTTCTCGGACTTCTAGGAACAAGGCCTCGTGGGCTCTACTTGCAGACAGACTCAAGGAAAACTAAACCCGTCCACCCTACACTCGTGGGGCAAGAATGACGTTTACTTTCACACTCCTCGGTCACAAGTAATTCATAATGCAAACAGGGGAATGGTTAAGGCGCCTGGCAGACTAGACGGCCGTGAAAAACAGCGCACCATAGTGCAGACAGCACTAACCAGTTGCCATTATTTGTAAAGTGCCGTGTTCATCTAACACGCTGGCAGAGAAAAGAGCTCCGAGGAAGTGGCTGGGAGGGGAAGGGCACAGAAAATCACATCTCTAGGGGACATTTATCCAGGAGATGGAAGAGTCAAGGATGACAAGGACAGACTCATCAGCTGGCTGGAACAGGAATCCTGTATGGCACGTAGGCCAGATCCAGCCTGCAGACATGCTTCGTGGCCTGCATGAGGTTATAAACATTTTTGAGCCAATATATACAGATCGGGAGATTTCACAAAGAAAATCCAATTTCCTGGCTTCTCTTGAAAAACTAAAACTCTGGCACCCTGGAGCCCACACTCCTCCTTGATAATGGCAGTGTTGCGTCATGGCTACCTCTTGGGATGGGGCATGCCCATGCCAACTCCTAGTAGCCCCTTCCCTCCCTATGGTTTCACGGAGGCCCCCCTCATCTGTGTCCTGCCTGTCCTGCAACAATGAATGACAGCGTTCCACACAGCCCGTAAGAGCGAAGCTGGGGCTCAGAAGCAGATGTCTCGAAGCAGCAAAATGTGGTACTTCAGAAGGTCTGCTATTCCTAGCTCCACTGGAGAGCTCTCAGACAGGTCCCCTCTCCCTCACTCTCCCTTAGAATCTACCATCCCCAGAACTTGCACAAAACCTCAGTGACCTTTTTAAAGGTCTTTTAAACCAAACCCCCATTGAGCACTGGAGGCCCCTCCAGGACAGCTCTGAACAAGATGGCGGATGAAGAGGGCTGCCTTCTCTCCACAGAACCCAGGCCTGGAGAGATGACACAGGATCAGCAAAGGCAGGGAAAGCAGAGGGAGGCAGGGTAGTCCTGAGACTCTCAAGACACAAAACAGTGACAAGGTAAGATGGGAATGGTAAGTTAGAGGTAACCAGAAGAACAGGTAACTCTCAAACCAGCAAAAAACTCAAGTTACATAATAAAGGATCGGAAAGGGGAAAAAGGAGCAGAGAGAACACATGACAAGTATGTGAGATGGTATTAAGACAGCAGAAGCTAAGTCCTAACATAACAGTTATGACAGTAATATATAATGAGTTAAATTCCCTGATCAAAATTCAGACTCTCATACTGAATTTTTTAAAACCCTCAATCATATCAAAACGTGTCTAAAAAGACACATTTAAAACAAAAGGATAGGGGCGCCTGGGTGGCTCAGTGGGTTAAGCCGCTGCCTTCGGCTCGGGTCATGATCTCAGGGTCCTGGGATCGAGTCCTGCATCGGGCTCTCTGCTCAGCAGGGAGCCTGCTTCCTTCTCTCTCTCTCTCTCTGCCTGCCTCTCAGTGTACTTGTGATTTCTCTCTGTCAAATAAATAAATAAAATCTTTAAAAAATAATAATAATAAAAAAAAAAATAAAACAAAAGGATAGGGGCGCTTGGGTGGCTCAGTGGTTTGGGCTGCTGCCTTCGGCTCGGGTCATGATCTCAGGGTCCTGGGATCTAGCCCCGCATCGGGCTCTCTGCTCCGCAGGAAGCCTGCTTCCCTCTCTCTCTCTCTCTCTCTCTCTGCCTGCCTCTCTGCCTACTTGTGATCTCTGTCTGTCAAATAAATAAATAAAATCTTTAAAAAAAAAAAAAAAAAGGATATACTGGGGCACCTGGCTGGTCAGTCAGTGGAGCATGTGACTCTTGATCTTGGGGGTTATGAGCTCAAGCCCCACGTTGGGTGTAGAGATTACTTAAAAATAAAACATTAAGAAAAAATGGTGGGGCGCCTGGGTGGCTCAGTCATTAAGTGCCTGCCTTCAGCTCTGGTCATGATCCCAGGGTTCTGGGATCCACCCCTGCATTGGGCTCCCTGCTCAGCGGGAAGCCTGCTTTTCCCTCTCCCACCCCCCCTCTCCCCCGCTTGTGTTCCCTCTCTCACTGTGTCTGTCAAATAAATACATAAAATCTTTAAAAAGAAAGACAAGAAATGGAATGGAATCTCCCATTCCATCCTGTCAGAGACAGGAGCCATCTCTTCTGCCTCCCTACTGCCATTTGATCAGGATCAGGGGACCAGAGAGTCATGTCCCTGTTACCCGCTGAGTGTCTGTCTGTGGAGCCTGAGACCACAGCACCTCTTCCGGAGGCCACACCCTCCTGCTGACATATGGGGGGGGGGTAGTCTACAATCAGCAAGCTCGAAAGAGTTCCTCACCACATTGCTAAGCCGCAAACCCCAGCCTGTACCTACATAGATACTCTTCTGGTCCCAACTGCAGTCTGTCACACTTCCCTGGTAAATTCCACCTTGAGACGTAGCCCACAGAGAGTTCATAACATCTCAGTCCCGCTCTTAGCCAGCACCACCATCAGGAGCCCTCCACCCCTACCCTGAGACATGAACCAAATCATGAACAGAACAAAGACAAGAGCAGAGCTCTTCCCTAAGGTCCATGGGGGTGGGGGTGAGAGGTGGGAAGGAATCAAGAACAAACCCTCCCAAAATGGGATCTTTCAGGGCTTAACATGCTGACATCACCATCAGATGGTCCAGATCCTAAGACTCTATAAGGGCCTCACCTCAACCCCGAACTTTTTTTTTTTTTTTTTTAAGATTTTTATCTATTTGTTAGAGAAAAAGACAGCGAGAGAAGGAACACAAGCAGGAGGGAGAAGGAGAAGCAGGCTTCCCACTGAGCAGAGAGCCCAACTTGGGGCTCAATCCTAGGACCCTGGGATCATGACCTAAGCCGAAGGCAGATGCTTAACCAGTTGAGTCGCCCAGGCGCCCCCCAGAAGTACTTTGATGTCCAAAAAAAACAAAAACAAAAAAAACAAAACAAAAACCCTGAAATTGTTAGGCCTTGTTCTCAATGAGCCTGATCAAGCCCCAGTGACTACCAGTTTCTAAGAGCTTTTCTAAGTGTTCGCAGACCCTGTATATGGTAATTTGCCTTTTTTGATAAATGGAGATGTGTCTTCTCTAGCTCCCAGGCCCTCTGCTGTTTCCCACCCATCCTGCAGGCCACCAACCAAACAGAAATTTGCCCAGGAGATGAGCCGCCCAACTTGGGTTCAAGTCCCTTCTATCACCATTTGTCCTGCTTTTTCAAGCTCAAAAGACGGAAACAAAATGGGACGTAACCCTTGTTCCTTTCCCAAATGTATGTAACAGCCCTTGGTCATCCTGAGTTTCAGGGCAAGCTTCTGCTCACTCTGGGTGGCCTCTGGGCCATGCTCTTACCCCCATTTTTAGCTACATGTCCTCCTTTCCATTTAGCTGTTTTCCAATCTCCTTCAACAGAGAGCTTCCCAGGTAGACACATCGGTCTCTGGACACTGCTATCTTTTGTCTCTAAGAGCTTCCCAACTACCCTAAACAAGAATATCTCAGTTCAGGGGCACCTGGGTGGTTTAGTAGGTTAAACGTCTGCCTTTGGCTCAGGTCATGATCCTGCAGTCCCAGGATCAAGCCCCGAATCGGGCTCCCTGCTCAGTGGAAAGTCTGCTTCTCCCTCTGACCCACCCCCCCCTCAAGCTCTGTCTCTCTCTCTCTCTCTCAAATAAATAAATATATAATCTTTTTTTTTTTTTTTTTGCAAGAGAGAGAGCAAGCGAGAGTGAGCACAGGCAGACAGAGTGGAAGGCAGAGTCAGAGGGAGAAGCAGGCTCCCCACGGAGCAAGGAGCCCGATGCGGGACTCGATCCCAGGACGCTGGGATCATGACCTGAGCCGAAGGCAGCTGCCTAACCAACTGAGCCACCCAGGCGTCCCAATAAATATATAATCTTAAAAAAAAAAAAAAAAAAAAAAGAATATCCCAGTTCAGGGGTGCCTGGGTGGCTCAGTTAAGCATCTGCTTCGGCTCCAGTCACGATCCCAGGGTCCTGGAATCGAGTTCCACATCAGGCTTCCTGCTCAGCAGGGAGCCTGCTTCTCCCTCTCCCTGCTACTTCCCCTGCTTGTGCATGCTCTATCAAATAAATAAAATCTTAAAAAAAAAAAAAAAGAATATTCCAGTTCGTCCTCTATTCTGAAATCTTGAAAGCTACTTCCTGTAGATCTAGTTCCCCTGCTTTCCCTAATTCCAAACTGCCTGTCAGTTCTCCAAAGGACTATGCCTAGGGCTAGTGAGAAATATTCCCAGTTTGGTAATGGCCCTCCTCCCTCTCACCTCTGCCTGCATCCCCCTCATGGCCTGAGCCTCCCCCAGCCCCTAGAGAGTTCAAACCACAGATCTAGGTGAGCCTCCCACCTGGGGCCCCTGCTTGAACTCTTCCCTCTGAGCTTTTCCCCTCAGACTCTAAGTCCATCCTTCTCTGGCTACCTTCCCAGGTTACACAGTCATTGTCAGGGAGCTTCCTGGGGCCAATGTCTTTACCTCAAGAGTAATGTGAAGAGTATGTGATGAGCCAATCCTTCCTGATGCCCGTCCCCTGACCCCACTGAAGCAGCTACCTCTTCTTGGCAGTGACTTGACCCTCGTGCTGTCCAGCAGGCCCAAGCCCGTTTTTCTGGTTTTAGAGGGATGTCACTTGATCTAATTCATCAGCCCTATGGGCTTTGTTCTTTCATTTTCATTCACTCTGCCAAATGTCCTGGGAGCCAAGGACTAGGTCCTGGGTTTGCACACACTTTTAAAAAAAAAAAAAAAAAGGAGTGCTCGCTTTGGTAGCACATATACTTAAAAAGGAAAAAAAAAAAAAATAAAAAAATAAAAGGACATGTTGTGTTACCTTCTGAAATACTAAATAATTCAGACTACTTATTCATTTATCCTGACCCTTCCCCTAGCAAATGCCAAGGGGCTCTGTCAGGGCAGAAAACTCTAAGGGCAGGAACCCGCTTTGGCTTTCTTATACCCCTCACGGGTCCTGATAGAAACAGGGCTGGGATTAAAACAA
The DNA here is from genome assembly GCF_009829155.1 of Mustela erminea. NCBI lineage: Eukaryota > Metazoa > Chordata > Mammalia > Carnivora > Mustelidae > Mustela > Mustela erminea. The sequence continues at coordinate 30,861,426 of NC_045618.1, forward strand.
GCTCCCACACACTGGAGAGTTCCTGAAAGGCAGCTCTGTGCTTGTTCCCTGGTGAGATCCCTGCCAAGAGTTTTTAATATCTAATATTTATTTATTTATTTATTTTAAAATATTTATTTATTTATTTGAGAGAGAGAAAGTGAGACAGAGCATGAGCGAGGAGAAGGTCAGAGAGAGAAGCAGACTCCCCGTGGAGCTGGGAGCCTGATGAGGGACTCGATCCCGGGACTCCAGGATCATGACCTGAGCCGAAGGCAGTCGTCCAACCAACTGAGCCACCCAGGCGTCCCTAATATCTAATATTTAAAACCTGAACTTCTTTGTGTGACATGACCAAGGCTTGGCCAGACCTTATCATATAAGCTGTCTGCATTTGGCCTGGCATTTATAACGTTCCTTCCAGAAACCAGTTGGCAAGTCTCATTTCCTTTTCTCTGCTGAAGGTACATTAGCAATCCCATCTGCGGTTCCTGGAGAATCAAGGAGGGAGAAATGGAAACAGATTTGGGAGTGATACCTCTGTATCTACTGTCAGGCCTAGTCTGGCCCAGGCTGCTTCTGGGGCAGACAACCAAAGGGACTATGAAAGCACTTTCATAGCCATCAGATGAGACAAAGCCCATGACCTGAACTTCCCCCTCCCACCCTATCTCTGGCCCCTAACTACTATCACCGGGACCCAATAGCACCCCTGTCCAAGTAGGACAACCAAAAACGTTCCTGAACATAGTCCAATGTCCCCTGGGACACAGAGCTGCCCGAGGTGAGAACCAGTTCTCTACAGGACTATCCACCAGAACTCTGCAGTGACAGAAACATGTCACATCTGTGCCGCTCAGTACAGCAGCCACTTGCCACATGTGGCTACTGAACACCTGAGGTGTGGCTAATATGACTGAGGGACTGAAGTTTTGGTTTAATTTAATCTTAATAATTTAAATTTAAATGTGGCTAATGACTACTATATTAGATAGCACAGTTCTAGCATATATAAGGAAAGGAGAGACACAGCTGGAACCTCCATCTGAGTGGCCCAAAAAGAGCAGGTGTTTCTAGTACGGCAGGAGATGACAGCATCACGGGGGCTTCGGAGGATTCCAAAAAGGAAGCACCCGCCCTGCTTTGCACTGCCACAGGGCAAGGAACCTGGAGCTCTGGTGACTCAGGCCTCTGGGCTAGCATACACAGCAGAGGCCTCTAACACTAAGCTGACCAGTGTGGACAGTGGCTGTGCCCAGAGCCTGGGAACCAGCCCAGACGCTGGCACGAACCTGAGCTTGGGGGTGGTGGGTATACTCTAAGAAAAAGGACTCTTGGTGCCCAGAGGAGTCAGCACATAGGGTGGGGAGCTGTGGAGGAGGAGGCCTCATTAAAAAATTCCTGAGGGGTTCTGGTTGACTGAATGGGTGTCCCAACTCATAATGTTCCAGCTCATAATGTTTTTTAAATTTTTATTTCTTGGGCACCTGGGTGGCTCAGTGGGTTAAAGCCTCTGCCTTCGGCTCAGGTCGTGATCCCAGGGTGCTGGGATCAAGCCCCACATCAGGCTCTCTGCTCAGCAGGGAGCCTGCTTCCTCTGTCTCTGCCTGCCTCTCTGCCTACTTGTGATCTCTGTCTGTCAAGTAAGTAAATTAAAAAATCTTAAAAAAAAAAATTTTGATATTTCTTTGAGAGAGAGAGACAGCACAAGGGGGCCACAGAGGGGAGTGGCAGAGGGAAAGGGAGAAGCAGACATCCTGCTGAGCAGGGAGCCCCCACCGACAGGACTCGATCCCAGGACCCTGAGACCATGACCTTTGCTGAAGGCAGATGCTTAACTGACTAAGCCATCCAGGTGCCCGATGTCTTGACTTGTCAAACATTTACTGAGCCTACATATACGTGGGGATCACAGCTAGTAAGATACGAACGCTCCCCTCAGCAAGGACTCAGTCTGACAAGTAGGTGCGGTATATATGACCTTGACCGTGAAGCAAGGTGAACCAGGTAAGAGTCCACAGTGTCCTGGAAATTCTCATCCTCACAGCCATGATGAGCTTGAGCACAGAATGCCTATGCTCCAGATCCCAGCTCCTCAAGTTCACTTGCTGACAAGAGTCAAGAAACCTGGCCCCAAGCACCAGTTCTGCCAGCTCACTGGCTAGGGGAGGGAGGGTGGCAGGTCTTGGGCAAATCCCTCTTCCTCTTTGGCCCTGGTTTCCTTGTCTGAGCCATGAGACATTTAAACCACGAGGCCTTCAAGGGGCCCATCCAGCTCACTATGCCGTCCCAGCCCTCTTGCCCTTTCCCACCAGGCGCTGTGGGGAAAACCATTCTCCTTCAGCCTCCCAGTGGGCCTCCTGGGGGAGCTAGTGTTCTGGTCTCAACAGTCCTTCCTGCCATTCAAGCAGGACTGAGCTGCCAATCCCTCTGTGCCCTTCCCCACCTAGAGAAAATTCTCAAGAATGGAACTCGAAAGGCAGAATACAGAGTTCACTCCCTGGAGGGGCTGGTCAGGGACCGAAGGGGCTGGCCAAACCAGCAGAAACCTAAATAAAGGCACTGCTGAACAGGCAAGTTTCCACAACAGGACCACAGGGCAGGCAGGTAGCCCCTGCCCAGAAAGAGAGGAAAACCTCAAACCAGGCCTTGTTTCTCCTACTTCCTTTTCTCAGTGAGCATTAAAAAAAAGAAAAGAAAAAAAAAAGCATAAAGTTACAAAGAATGTTCTATAATTTTCCCACCAAGAGTCCCACTGACTTTAAAAATAAATATACACAGAGGTTAAAAAACGAAGATTGAACAGAATGATACAAAATCCAAGTCTCCCTTCCCACCCTCCTTTCCCACGCAAAGGTGACAACCTCCAGAGGAAAATGTGTAGGCAGTAACTCAGATATGTGAACATATAAAAGGAACCATTCAATATGCCAGCGGTCAGCATACATTTTCTCTAAAGGACCAGATACTATGTTCAGCTTTGACACAACTACTTGACTCTGTAGGAGCGAGACCGCAATCCTAGGCAATACTTAGATAAACATGGGGCTGTGTTCCAGCAAAAACGTTATGGACACTGAAATTTGATGTTTTTAATTTTCAACCACTTAAAAATGTAAAAAGCATTCTTAGCTCACAGACCATACAAAAGCACAAAAGCAGGTAACAAGACCAAAGTTGGCCTCTTGGCCCCGGTTTGCCAACTCCTGTCCCAGGCCCATTTCATCTCTATCTTGAGGACTGTATCGCATGAACACCAAGATCCAGGCCTTCTGAATCGCTGCCTTAATCCTTCACAAGGCTGGACCCAAACTGCACCAGAGTGCTCTTTATCCTTGGACATTTTATTTCCAGTTTTGGTTTTGTTTTGAAACGCTAAGCAATGCTATCATGAACATCCCCATACACACGGTGAATCTCTGTGCCCTACAGGAGTCAAACCTATGGGTGAATCAAGGGCTAGGAACACTTTCTCTCTCTCTAGACATTGCCAAATGGTCCTCCAGAGAAGTCGAATTTACTTCATACTGCATATGAGTGGGACCTTCTTTCCCTCACCCTTGACCGCGGTGAATGTCCTGACAGGCAATCTAGAAATTAACCTTTGGGGCACGTCGGTGGCTCAGTTGATTAAGTGTCTGTCTCGGCTCAGGTCATGATCTCAAGGTCCTGGGATCGAGCAACCCCCCACCACCTGCTCATCAGGGAATCTGCTTCTCCTTCTCCCTCTGTTCCTCCCCCTGCTCCTGCTCTCTCTCCCTATCTCCAACAAATAAACAAAATCTTTTTTAAAGAGAAAGAAGAAAGAAACTTAACCTTGTCCTGCCAGCTCCCCAGATGGGAGACTCTCTCCACCTTTAGAAATCCCCAGCTGGCTGTACCCCTGCTGACCCCTGCCGGGGCAAAAGCTAGCAAGGTGCCTTCTTCCAAAGTGAGAGGATGCCCAGACGGAACCGCCCCCCAGTGCCATGATAACTGTGGAAATGCAAATGCCCTGACGCTCCTGCATCCCAGGACCTTCTCTCGGGATGCCTTCAGGATCTATTCCTTTTGGCCTTGCATCTAGAATCTTCGACCACTAGTGCCAGAATAGGCCTTGGAGAAGGGTTATTTTAGTACCCTCCCCACCCCCACCCCCACTTCCCTGCAGGGCTAAGAAGACCAAGGCCATAAAGACGACCTGAGTCGCCCAGAATCACGGCATGAGAAATCCTCTATGCGGATGCCTCTCTTGAGGTACAGCAGGCCCCCACTAGCAAACTTCCCCCACTACAGAAAGCATCCCAGGATTCTTGGCAGTGGCCTCTCTGCCCACCTGCTGGCATGTGAGTCCTGGACACATCCACCCCTCTCCTGCACCCCTCCACAGTCTTCCTGGCCTGGCTCCAGCCAGCCGCTGCCCTGGGATGCCTGGACACACCAGTGAGTGAGGAATAGAGACCTACCTTGGGACATTGCGAGTCTGGTTCCAGACCACTGCAATGAAACACATATCACAATAAAACTAGCCAAGTAAGTTCTTCGGTTTCCCAGCACATATAAAAGTCATACCATCCCATACTGCACCATACTGTAGTCTCTCACATGCGCAAGAGCATTCTGTCTGAAGAAAGCAGCAAGTGTACCTGGAGGGGTGCTGACAACACCAACCCCATACCGGACTCTCCACCGTGTTCGTGCCCGAGCAGTGCCCTCCCTCCAGACGGTGTGTTTCAGGCCCCGTGGTGGGTAACGTCTGCCTCACCAGAATGCAGGAATGTTTGTTCTGACCTTCCCTGAAGGGATGCACAGACAGCGCCACACTAGAGAAGGACTCATTGACCTCCCCACGCCCTTCACTCCATAAAAGCTGTAGACTGAGGTCCCGACTTGAAAGAGAAGAGCCACACGGTGCCTGCACCGCCAACCAGTCATCCAGCCAGCCCGCTTGCCCTCCCGCTCCTCAGCAAGCTCCCCTGAAAATCCCTGTAACGGTATGGAGCGGCTCACTTTTCAGTCTCAAAGTGCCTTTCAGGCTGGAGAACTCCTCACTCTCCCTCCCCCACTTCTGACCATACCTTAATAATTAAAAGTGGTTTACTGTGGGGCACTTCAGTGGTGCAGTCGGTTGAACTTCCCACTCTGGGTCACGATCTCGGATCTCAGGGTCGTGAGATCCAGCCCCCAGGTCCTGAGATTCTCTCTACCTCTGCCCCTCCCCCACCTCCCTAAAATAAACAAAAATAAAAATAGTTTATTGCTTAAAAAAAAAAAAAAAAGGATAACCATCATCTGAACCTTCAGCAAGTTGTAATTGCTGACCACAGATCGCCATAACAAATAATCAAATAGTTTGAAATATTAGGAGAATGACCAAAAAAATGATACAAAGTGAGCAAATGCTGTTGGAAAAATGGCACCAAGAGTCTTGCTTGACACAGGACTGGCACAAATCTTCGATCTGTAAGAAACCTCAGTACCTGCAGAGCACGGTAAGATGAGGTACACCTGCAGTTATGGGCCAGATCTGTGGCATCCCCCAGCTCCCCGGGGCCCAGCCTTCAGCTGCACATCTGCAGGTCCAAATCTAGAAATGCCTCGGGAGCTCAGAAAAGCCCTGAGCGTGTGATTCCATGATGGAGGCAAACAGCTGAGAAGGACCGTTCCAAGGGACAAAGACTGCTCCTGCGGGTGACCCAGAAAAAGAGGGCAATGGGGGTACCATCAGGGGTGTGGGAAGGCCACGGCATCAGGCCAAGCAAGGACCCCCCTCTGGTTGCCAACACCTCACAAGAACTCTACCAAGCAAACCCAGGCTCCTTGGAGAACCATTCTACCTGTGGGATGAGCCAGCCAAGAAGTAAGAGGGCAGCGGGCCTCTCCACAGAAGCAGATGGACTGTGACTCCCACAGCTCTCCTAACATGGGCTGTCTCACCAACCCCAACAACCCCTTCCCCTCCCCATGTGGCTGGCCCAAAGGACATAAGGGGAAAGGAGAGGGTGAAGGACAGGAAACAAACACTGGCAAGTGTTTTTGTGTGCCAGGAGCTGTGCCTAGCTACTGGCACAGGATGACAAACTTTGTGTCCCCTCCCCAAGCCTGGACAACAGCCTGAGGGGATGGGTGGCAGTAATCACCTTTATTTTAAATTAGAAAAGCAGGCTCCAAGTCCTCCCTCCTAGGTCAGTGCCCTTCTGGCTGCCGGACTTTCAGCTTGACTCCAGCCAGAGGGGGAGAGCCAAGTTCCTGTTCCAGACAAGGCCTGTCCCCCTCAGAAGGCCAGGGCCTGAGGTGGGCTGGAGAGCCTCCTCACACCCCTGTAAATACTGGCTGCACGGGAGGCAGGAAATGGGGGAGTTGCCATTTCCCCCAGCTCTGAGGCTGCCCATCTGTTTCCTGGGATAGGACGCCCTGCCCCCACCCACCCCCAGTCCGGAAATTCACTTGCTCTGGGGCTATGGGAAAAGGGAACTGCATGGCTCCCTCCCTCCCAAGGGGACAGAGGCTGTCACTGCTGCAACAAGCCCTTCCAGGCCTCCAGGCCTCCCGCTCTCACAGGTCTAGGGAGCCAGCTCCTACTGGGCCTGCGGGGGAGAGGGACCAGGCCACAGGGGTTGCTGCCCAGCAGCACGAGACTCACCTCCTTCCCCCCTTCTGGCCTGGTGGCATCCCGCTGCCCGCTTCATTGCTGTGGCAGTATGAGGGGTAGGGTGAAGGGCTGACTTTCTCACTGTAAGTCTGGGGAAAGTAAGGGAGTGGGGGAGATTGCTCACCCCTGCCTTCAGCCCTGACATGGTCATCTGCAAGGGAGCACTGCCCCCTGCTGGACACACTGGTACAAACACCTGTGCAACCACATAAGGTGGCGCACAGATAACAAGGAAAAGCCCAGCCTGAGCCCCGGCAGTGCACTACACGAAAGTAATGTGCAACAGCGCGAGTAATGTCAAAGCCAACCTAAGATTCCCCACACCCTGTTCAAGATTCTCTCCCAGACCAAACTCTACTCAGGCTTCTCTGCACCATTTTTTTGACTAGGCTCATCCTGGGGCCTGATCCTTAAGAGCAAGATTCCTGTTAAGCAGGTTTGGCCAGAATCCCCCACTCTCACTATCTGATCAGCCTGGGTATCTCATAGGGCTCCTCAACCCTCAACAACCCCCATGTGATGACGGGCCACCTTGGCCTGCCTGCACCAAGAATCCTGTCAGGACAGTTAGCCAGACCCCTCCTTACTCCTGATACTTCCTCTTGTAACTTTCCATCCACTGCCCTCCACCTGCTCCTTCCCTATAAACCCCCACTTTTCCCTGTTGTATTTGGAATCAAGCCCAGTTCTCTGCTGAGGTCTCTTTCCCTTATTGTGGTAATTTTTCTGAATAAACCCCGTTTTTACCACCTTACAGCCCATCTCAGGTTTTTCTTTAATACATCAAATGAGGGTGACTGGGTGGCTTGGTGGGTTAAGCCTCTGCTGTTGGCTCAGGTCATGATCTCAGCATCCTGGGAATCCTGGGATAGAGCCCTAATTTGGCCTCTCTACTCAACAGGGAGTCAGCTTCTCCTTCTCACTCTCCCTCTGAGCTCTCTTTCACACAAATACATAAAATCTTTAAAAAAAAAAAAAAATCAAATGAGTTGGTTTGGTTTTTTTTTTAAGTATTTTATTTATTTAAGTAAATTCTATGCACAATGTGGGGCTCGAACTCACAACCTGGAGCTCAAAAGTCGCATGCTCTACTGAGACAGCCAGGTGACCCTCATCAAATTAGTTTTAAAAGGAAGGAGAAAATGCCACATGGGCTGAAGCAAGCTAGGAAGGTTTTCCTGTAAAGTGTTTGTGCAGAATTTAGAGAGGCAGAGGAATAGGACAACAGCACAGCTTGGCAGGGGCCAGGCCAAAGCAAGGGCCATTAGAGTGGAGTGTAGGCAGTGGGAGTTCAACAGACCTTGAAGACCAGACAAGGAAATGAGGTCAGTAGTTGCTGGCTTTCGCATTGTTTAAAGCCTTGAATTTTTCCCGATGAAAAATCTGCCCCAGGACCTCAATATATAAAAATAAATATAGGGGCCCCTGGGTGGCTCAGTGGGTTGGGCCTCTGCCTTCAGCTCAGGTCAGGATCCCAGTGTCCTGGGATCAAGCCGTGCATTGGGCTCTCTACTCGGCAGGGAGCCTGCTTCCCCCTCTCTCTCTGCCTGCCTCTCTGCCTACTCATGATCTCTCTCTGTCAAATAAATAAATAAAATCTTTAAAAAAAATATATATATATATATATATAAAAAACTGATCAAAATGGAGGTTTCCCTCACCCCCAATACACTGTGGTGCCCCAGCATCTCTGAACACCTGAAGGAGCAGTCTGAAACCAGAGCTGCAGGCAACAGGGTACCCCTGACATTCCAGTGCATCTAGGCAGATAGGACAGCCACGGTATCTAACAAGGAGAGAGAACAGAGCCACGGTGCTCAAGATGAAGTGGGGGTGGGGCACCCAAGGCACCAAGGGGACACTGTAAATGTGTTCCATGTCTCCAGCCAGCCTCCTCCCACACCAGCATCTCAGGGAACCAGGGTCAGCATATGGGAACCCAAACCCTCCATTCAGCACAGTGTTCCTTTCCAAGTCTCCCCTCACACTGTCCACACCCTCTCATCTAGCTCTCAGTTATACTGGACTGTCTCCTGCCTCCCCTACTACACACTAATGCACATGGAGGGTTTCCAAAAACACCATCATTAACCAAAAAAACCCGTGCACTGCATAAAAATGGCCTGGCCCCAGGAGCAGAAGCTCTCCACCATCAGACTGCCACACTGGCTAATAAGCATACTCACGCCAGGAATGTCCAAAAGCCTAGACACCAGAAGAGGCAATTTCAGGGCTGCAACGCTCCCAGTGACACCAACGAGAACACGGAACTGTTTCTTCACCAAGGGTGCAGCAGCTGGACACGAGGCACTGGATTCCATGTGGGGTCTAATGGCTTCGAATCTCAGGAGCCTGCCAGGACGGGCCTCCACAAGGCTCTGTCAGGACTTAAAATCTAAAAGCAGAGTAAGGGGCACCCACTTCACTCATATGTTCAACCAAACTGTCTTGAGGACCCTGGGCCAGATGCTGGGGTTACTGAGGGGTAAGCAGCCCCAGTGGCTGGGAGCACACGATTTGATGAGGAGGTCAGGTACTGTGTAATTCAGCCCAGTGTTGAGGAAGGTCTTTACTGGGGGCTGTGGCTGCTCAGGATTAACCGTCTGAGGAAGTCAGAGACCTGAACAAGGACAGCTTGGGTCCTGAAGGACCAGTATGTTTCCCAGAGAAAGAAGGAAATAACCATGCAAGAAGGAAAAATCTCACAAAGGTGAAGAGGCCTAAGGAGGGTGGCAAGTTTGGGGAACAAGGAACGGCTTAGGAGTGAGGCTAAAGTCTGATGGGAGGTAGGGGGTGGCAGGAGGTAAGGTTGCAATGAGGTCAAGGGCAGTGTGAAGGGTGGTGAGGGCCAAGGTGAGTTTTCATTTTAGAAAGGCAGTGCTGGTGCCAAGTGTGGAGGGGGCCCTAAGGTGGAGACGGGAGGACGCTGGACTGAATGGCATGGGTTCAGAGATGCCTGAGAGGTGGGAAACCCGAAGCAACAGGAAGACTCAGATGATCCGGGGAGTGAAGACATTTACCTTTTTGTCCCCGTCCCTGGAGATCAAACTGGACACCCCTCTACAAATCTAAGCCCAGGACGAAACAAGCATGTTGGCCACTCCTGTGGGACCAGCTGCTTGGGTTTTTTTCCTCTGGCCCTCAGATGTTGCTAGGAGTGAGTGCCCCAGATAATACAGCTGATGGACACACCAAAACCTACACTCTGCAAGCTGGGCCAGCAAAACGTGCCCACTCCATCAGCAACAATCACTGAGGGCCAATGACATCTAGCACTGGGCATAGGAATTTTTCAAGACACAACACTGCCTTTGGGGAGTCTGTAGATGAGTTGAGAAGACAGGAGTCACACCCGAAATCACTTGAGATAGGCTTTTCTCTGGGATGCATGTGCCTGGTAATAATTAGTGATTCCATTTTTTCCGTGTTTCCTTGCCTCTCCCTCTTCACTTCCCCACCACCACCACTGCCACCAACATCTCCCTGAATGTATGACCAGGTCTAATCACCAACAGCCAGGCACCTGCTAGGTCCTGAACCACTGCTGGAGGAATAATGAACTGTACCTTCTGAAGCAGGGTGGGCGTGGGGCACAGGACACTGGCACAGAAGCCCAGCTGGTACATCAGGAGCCCTGGACCCCATCCATCGTTGTGCTCCTGAGCTGATGTGTGACCTTGGCCCACAGTACTTCCCTCCCTGGACCTGTCTCTTCATCTGAAAAATACAGAGGTAAGACCAGGTGATCTCTGAAGCTCCTTCCAGTAGAAACTTCTGAGTCAATGTATGAAAGACAGAGGTAAGGGCTCTCAGTAAAAGAGTCCTGCAAGATGACTCAAAATGGGCAGAATCAGCAGTAGGAGGGGAAACGAAGGCAAACGTCAAGGAGGAAGTTATCTCAATCATCCAGAGGCTACCTCTGAGGCTGCACACCCAGAGGGGCTTCCTCTTCACTCCAGAGGCTCCTTGGTTCCTGAGGGCCTCTTCGTCCAGTATCTGCCTTCAAGCCTCAGGCACATACCTACATGAGCCCTTGCCCAGAAAGATCTCCCAGAGGCCCAGACCCGGGGATTAATCAGCAGGAGTTAAGCACAGACCAGTTCCCTAGAGCAAGACAGCCCCGAAGTTCCATTTGCTAGCTCTGTTTCAGTCTCTGCTCTAAATCAGGGCCTCAGCCAGGGCCTTGCTTGCCCAAACCAGAAACGAGTCTACTCCAGAGCTTGGGGAGCCTGTTTCAGCCCATGGCAAGGTCTAGAGGGCCTATCAGCCAGCCCCTTCCCAGACCAGCATACTGATGAGCACACTCAGTAGGCCATGGAGGCATTCTTGACTCTCTGGGGAAGCCTACCTGCTAAAGCTCAAACCCCGACCCCATCCCACCCCAGCTCACTGGTGCCAGGACAGGGAGACTCCTGCCAAACCAGAGGCTGAACTTCATCTCTGCAGCCCATAAACCTCCTCTACATCAAGCTGGTATCATTCCTAAGAAACAGGTTACTGAAAGCCATCAGTTAAATCGAGGGAACAGGGCGCCTGGGTGGCTCAGTTTGTTCAGTGGCCAATTCTTGATTTCAGCTTAGGGCATGATCTCAGGATCCTGGGATTGAGCCCTGAGTAAGGGGCTCCACACTCAGCAGGGAGTCTGCTTGAGGATTCTCTCTTCCTCTCCCTCTGCTCCTCCCTGTTTATACTCTAATAAATAAATCTTAAAAAAAAAAAATTATGGCATGAAGCCATGTTGGGGATTTCAATTACTTCCCCACATACTGGGTGGTATAGCCCAAGATTTACAACTTAGCCTGCTGAGCAAGACTTGCTAAGGACCAATAAGGACCAAAGCCTACCTACCTTCAGAGAAAAGTGTATGTGGGTTGGGTGTTGGGAGTAGGGGAAGAAGTACTTGAGTACCAGAAAGTGGATAATTTAACCAACATTTGAAAGCAAGGTCAAACTGGTTCAACCTAACAGTCTTGTGACATGTGATAACTAGCAGTCTTTATGTTCATTCTCAAAAAAGATCAAATCCCAAACTAGTAAGTCTGTTACTCTAGCCAGTTCCTGTTAGAACCACCTACTTACTTGCACAGCCAAGATAGCTGTAGACAGTGCCTGATTTTTCTGGGCTTTGCTAGACTCCTAGGAAATCTTGAGCAGAAAGTTATCACAGAGAGGTTATAAGGGCTGAAGACTATGATTACTGAGCCTCAGGCTCCCAGGACATCAGTCATGTTGGTAAGCCACAACCAGAAAAATGGCAGGTTCTCTATCCCTTAGAAAGACAGGACCAGACAGTGGTACCTGGGTGGCTCAGAAGGTTAAGTGTGGGACTCTTGGTTTCAGCTCAGGTCACAATCCCAGGGTCATGAGATCGAGCCCCACATCGAGCCCTGCATCAGGCTACACGAAGAGCATGAAGTCTCCTTAAGATTCTCTCTGCCCCTCCCCCTGCTGCTCATGCACTCTCTTGCTCTCTTTCTCAAAAAAAAAAAAAAAAAAAAAGGCAGAGCCAGAGCTTGCTTATGGTAAGCTTGTGATGTGTAAGTCTCCTCTGCTGAGTTTAATTAGGGCAGGCAGAGTTAAATAAAGGTTTCAAGAATATCTGCCAGTCACAATAGGGGACTATGTGGAGCCTCACAGAACTAGGGCTAAAAAACAGCCAGACAGTACAAACACTGCCCAACACAGGAACAGTGAGGGGCTGGGACCTAGAACAAAGCAGAACCAAACATGTAAGACTGGGGGAACAGGGATCCAGGATCCATTAAGAGATTATAATCTTCAACATAATGTCAAAGCCCCTCACTCCTGGCCCCAGGCTTTTGCTCTGGCCCTATTTCCCAACAGTAATGTACTCTACTCTGTCCCCCTCATAATGAGCAACTTCTAGTTCCCCAAAATGTCACCCTGCTCCCCAATCCAAAGACATTATAAGGCCATAGGGCACTTTAAATCCCTGTCCCCAAGGTAAGGCAACGAACTTCTGCTAAAACTGCTCTTCTCTGCCACTAGAAGCAGGCATGTTTGACTCTGCAGCTTCTGTAATCCCATTTAGGCACTCCTCAAGTCCACATGTTGAGGATACATACATATACTATAGGGTGTATGATATATTTTTATTATATATATTGTATATATTATATATTTCTGTATCACATTAATATACGTTGTATATAACATATTATACAGTAATATATTGTTATATTGCTATATATTGTATATTAACTAAGTATCATAGTCACACACACAGCCTACTAGCAAGCTAGTTACAGCCACTGCCAGAGATGTGGGGGAAAAACCCTGCTCCCAAGACATTCACCAGTTCAACTATAGCAATCTCTCCTGATTATCATCTGGTACAGGCCTTTAAAGGACAGTAGGAAGTTTTTCTTTGGCAAAATTTAGCCTCATTCTAATTTTAAAAACCATCAGCACTTTTAGGCGGATCTAAGGGATATAATTCCAACATACCAAGGCTTTCCTTTTTTCTATTTTACCAATTTTAAAAATAAGGGGAACTGATGGGGCCACCTTTTAAACTAGTTTAAACGGCACTGAACAGTCGCAGTGCAGCACAAAGCAGGGGTGATAACACAGGTACAAATCCCCCACTCCCAACTCGAGCCAGGAAGAGGTCCCAAATGCGCCGGCAGGCAGGTAAGTACAGTCCTAAAGGCTCGACACTGCCCACACAGACACAGCCGCCAACCCACAGAGGCGAGCTGAGCTTCACGAGCAGAGATAGGAAACTGAGGTCATACACCCCCGCGGACCCACAGCCTTCACACACATACACGCGCGCGAGCGGGCCAAAGGAAGGTCACGCACAAACAGTCGCGGACCGACAGTCAGCGAAGTTCCCAGCGTCTCCCTACCGCCGGGCGGAAAGGACACAGCCTCGGAATCCCCTTAGGTTCCTCACGCACGCCTGACGCTTCTCGGGCGGCCCCAAACATCGCGATATCTCAGCCGCCCTTCCCATTGCTTCCGCCTACCACGTAGTTTCGCGAGGGTGCCGGACTGCCTATACGTCGCGCAGCCTTCTGGGAACTGTAGTCTATTTCTCTGCCTCTGGTCGTTGTAGTCCAGTCGAGAGAATCCTGCCGTGAACATCCGGTTGCTGTTCTTAACAGTGCTGGTGCCCTCTTCGGGGTCTGGCCTAATTGCCTGACCTCCTCACCCCACGCCCTCATCCCACACAGACACACTGCTCATCATTGGGGCACTTTATACTGAACATTTGCGGAACCTCTCCTCTGTTTTAAATGCACAGAATACGGAGCTAAATCAGTGTCCGGGAAATTACAGAATAAGATCCTCCATGAACAATCAGAAGGACCAAAAAACTAGAGGCAGGGAAGCCCTCTCAGAGGAGTCAATCAAGGTGAATCTTGAAGTATGGCCATAAGCTTAGCTGAAGTGTCTCCAAATGGAGGGCACAGCGTTGCCAAAGGAAAAGCGGCAGGAGAAACCATACTGGCTGCACCTCACTGCCTTCTTCATTATCCAGCATCAAGACCCCCACAAGCTCTGTGTGCTGAGGCTACTTAATCCGCTGCCATTCTCCATCAGTGAGAGCTGAGGAGGGGGTCCTCTGTGTTCTACCCTTGCCCTTGTCTGCATCTGAACCAAACCACCTCTCCCCTATTAATCCAGCCTTCTACTTCCTCCTCAGGCAACTCAGAACTCCTTCCAACAGGCAGGAGGCCTTTGTGGCAATTTCAAGGCCTACTCAAGGCTGCCTCAGAAAGAATCACACAGAAGTCTGTGACTTTTGGCCCCCGGGGAACGACAGGCCACAGACCCATTTGACCCACCCTACCTCCATGCCCCACAGCCCACAGTGAGGCTCCACACAGGCCCACATGAAGACACATGACGCAGCAGGACACACAGGGCCAAATGTTCCCCTTTATTATGGTTCACTCAATTACCATAGACAGACAGCTCAGGCAGGTCAACTGCCAGGTGGACAATGGTCTGTGTCTCCCAGAAACGAGGAGGAGCAGTAGGCACCAGCAAAATGCAAAAGCAGGTCACTGGCTGGCCAGACCTGAGGATTCCCAGAAGTGACCTTCCTCCATCACACTCCCAAGATAGACCATCCAGCGGAGATGAATTCATGCCCAGCCCCCAATTCTCATACTGGTTCCCTCCCTAGGAAAGTGCATAGTTGCCTAGAGATGCAGCATCCCAGGGCCTGGACAAGCTGGGTCACACACAGGTAGCAGGCCTTCCCAAGAGCAGAGCCAGGGCATGGCCATACAGGTCTGGGCCAGGAAAGAAGAGAGGCAAGGAGGACAGGAAATTGACTGCAGGTGGCATCCAACAGGAATGAGCGCTACCACACGCCTCCTGGAGCTACCAGATACACTAAGAGAAAGGGAGCCAGAGGTCTAGGGTAGGGGAAAGGAAAAGGGAAGAAAACCTAGACCTAGAGTCTCTTTTTAGGTATAGAGGCTATAGAACAACTGCTTTCTGGAGAGAAAATGGTAGAGCAGAGAGTCAATCATACTCTGGCCCAAGCATCAGGGACCATTAGGAAGAGAACTTTTCAGAAGACTTGGCTCCCCTTATAGGAAAATTGAAGTGCCTGGAGCTCAAAGCTCAGGATGGCACCTGGAAGCACAGGTGTTGGGTTCCCGGCTGGAGCCAACCCGGAGTGACCAAGCTGGGCTGGCCAAAATTTTCAGGCCAAATAGCCCAGACAGGAGAAGGGAGGATGGAAAACAGGCAGCTGCTCTTTGGGTAAAAAAGTCCACTCCCTCTAGGCCTCAGAAAGAGCTAGGACCTCTACCAGCAACATTTTCACAATGCTTGGAACAGAACAGCCCCAAGTAGCCCCAGGTAGCCTTAAATCACTACCCTGCAAGGGAAAGTGGGTTCTGACGGGGTGAGAAAGGTCCAAAGACCAAGTCTAATAGGCAGAAGGGGGTAGGTGATCTTGATTTGGGGGGGGGGATGTCAGAAGGCGTCCCCTCCCACCCCGCCTAATCTGAAACCCCATTCCAGCTACTGTGCTCAGGGATAGGACTGAGCATGCGCTTCTCCCTGGGCCCTGAGTTCAAGTGCCCAGAACTGCTCTGTGACCAAAAGCAAGCTGGGGTGGGAGAAGGCAGGCTCTCCTCTCCCTGGGTCCTGCCTGCCTTCTCCTCCAATCTTCCCTCCAGGCCCAGCCCTCTGAGCCCGCCCCTCTACCAGACCCAAGCAGAACAGCTATCTGCTCCCAGGAATCCAATGGTCATTCAGAGATACCTCGTACCTGCCCAGTGGCCTTGGGCCAGTCAGAACTCACTCAGGGACCAATAATTATTTACATACCCTCTGCTCCAGCTGTACCTTTACACCTGAAAATTACTTGGATACAACCCAGCTCTTCAGAGAAGGCAATGGAATTGGCCCTCATAGACAACAGATGCCACCTAGCATGGGATGGGGGTAGGCTAGCAGCTGGGTGCCTGGGGAGGGACATAGGCAGAGGGGCTCAAGGGGGCTCTGGGAAGAGGAGGGGAAGCAGGGCAGAGGAGAAAGGAGCCCCCCTCCTTGCAGGCCAAGCTCTGCGATGACCCAGGATTTCCACTCCCTGGGAGTGAGGTACCCAGGTGGGCTGTGCATCTCCAACCGTGTGCCCTCCCACATCACACCTAAGGCTCACTCCTGTCTTCTTCCTTGATCTGGGAATGGGCTCAGTCTCAGGAGCATATACCACTGGGACACGTAGCCTTGGGAAAGACAAAGAAAAGCCACATGGGGATGGGAGAGACCCTGGCAAGAAAAAGAAGCCACAGGGAATCTGACACCAGGAGGAGGGAAGGGAAGGGGGAGGAGACCAGATCCGAAGGAGCAAAGGAAGATCCCTGGCCTATCCCCACCCTACTACCTACCCACCCCCATAAGTGCTAAATACTGTTGCTTCCCAGTGAGGCCGAAAGTGGAGACAGTTTTAGCTCATAACCCTGGGGAAGGGGCCAGGCCTTCTGCTATGCCTCCCCCTGGTCCATAAGGGGTCTCCAGGGCAAGGTCAGAGGGGGCAGCCTGGTGGAGGGTGGGGGCTGGTTTAGTTCTAAACATACATCTAGCACCACAACAACAGAGACCTCCACTGCATACTACTTCACAAGGGGACACGGACATAGCTACCACCACACGGGACAGCTCCACGTGCAGCCCACAGCTCTCAGAGTACTGAGAACAGAATCCAAAGGAGCAGGGAAAGGGGGGGAGACATATACATATATATATATATATATATATTTATATATATATATAACTCTGATTCTTTGTACAAAGTTGGGGAGGAGAAAAGGGAGGGGGGGAACCCTGCTTGGTCACCACAACCGACAATGTGGCTTGAGTCCCCATCCCACGGACCCCCAGCCCTGCCCTCCTGGTTGGCTCGGCTGGCTCACATCTCATTGGAGTATGTGTAGTTGGGGGTGGCGGAATACTGAGTCTGCGGCTGATTCATGGCACCCTGGGCTGCCCCCATGGCTGCATTCTGGGCCGCCTGCTGCACGTGTGGGTTCTTCCATGCCCCCGTGGTCCACTCCTCCTGAGCTTTGCTGAAACTCCCCCCACTGCCCCGGTAGAATTTATGAACCTGTAGGAGGAGGAGAACAAGGAAGGATTAATCAAAGGGAAGGGGCAGCCCATCCAGGAAAAACCTGGAAGCCAATCCTCCCTCCCATACCCACCCTGTGTACTAGGAGCAAAGTCCACCAAGTCATTCTAGAGTGAGTCCCTTGGAAGACCTCCAGGTCCTCCTGTAATTTGGAGGAGGGTTTGTCCCAGATCACAGCCCCTTTCCGAAGCCACCCTCTCAGCCTTGAGGTGACCACGTACCATGCTGAGGGCAATGAAGGAAAACACAGCCACAACCGTGAACATGATGGTGGGAATGAGCATCACCACTGCTGAGCCAACATTTGTTCCGAAGAAGGAGATGGTAGCGATCCAGCCACTGCAGGAAGAGGCCAGCTGTGGGGCTGCCGGCATGTTGAGGGGTAACCGGGAGCCCCACCACCACAGCCAGGAGCCATCTCGTCACGGGGAGGGGCCATATCATCGGATGCAAAGAGACCAGCCACAGGGCCTGTGGCAGTGTTTCAAAAGAATTTTTTCCCACGGCTCAGGAGACAAACTCCTCAGACATAAGGCTTCCTTGCCTTGGGTTCTTCCATGATGCCTACCACCCCTGGGAACTCCCCAAATCCACTCCTCTGCTGCTGTGCCTGTGTCTACTACACTACACTGAATCCTCTCGCAGGCCAAGCAGCTAACACACAGGCATAAACAAAGGACACACACAAGGTGCCACCCATGCCAGCCCTGGGGCCATCCCAGCCATCCCAATGTCTTACCAGACGCCCCAGCCTGGGATGCCCACGGCTTGGATGATGCTGATGACCATCTGGGCCATGAAGGTGAAGAAGAACGCCATGAAGCTGAAGGAGCTGTCAGTCCTGCAGCAGAGAAGATGACTCGCATTACCTGGGCAGAGGGCGAAGCCTTCCCCTGTCTTCAAGAGCCCCCAGAACTTCCAAGTTTAAATGAGTACGCAATAGACAGAAGACACTTAAAGGCCTTGAGAGGCAAAATGGAACAGTGTTTACATGAATCTTTGCGAGTTTCCATGTGTTAATCTTGTGTGAGCAACAGTACATAGGGAGAGATCTCCTTAAAAATGGACCACTCATATGGACGGTACATGGATAGTTGGTCCCACTGGCATAGAAGTAGATGGGTCAATTAGGGCAAGAATAAATGACCCCATTGTCAAGGCGATAGACAGCCTTACTGGCACCAATATATCTAGATCCACCAGTACGTGGATGGATAAGCTCAGAGACAGAAAGCCCCACTGGTATAAGAATGGAACCCAACCAGCTCCAAACAGTAGCCTAACTGGCATACAGATGGATTGGAAAGATATCTGAGGCCCCGTTAGCACTGAGATGGATTCTCCACTGGCACCAAGACAGATAGCCTTGTTGGTACCTGGATGAACAGTCCCATTGGCACCAAGACTGAAAATCCCTTTTATACAAGGTAGACATCCACTGGCACCAAGACAGTTAGCCCCACTTGTACATGGATGAATGGTCCCTTTAGCACAGAGTTGGATGACATCATTAGCACATAGTGTCCGTAGTACATGGATGACTGGTTCCGTTAGCACATAGATAGATGTCCACTTGGTACCAAATCAGCTAGCCCCACAGATGCCAAGATAGGCAGCTCCACCGACACAGGTGGCCCCATTGGCAAATCTGACATACAGCTGCCTGGGGAAGGCAAAGCTAAGAGAGGCCTAACTTCTATGTGATGCCCACCCAAGGAAATGAGGAATGAGGAAAGAGGGAACCAAGGCTCTGACTCCCAGCTCCCTGATCCACAGCACTGAATTCTCAGGAAGCCCACATCCTACTGGGCAGTCTGAGCTGAGGGTGAACAAGTGAAAGTGAGTTTGGGGGGGCTGTCAAACGAAAGTGAGAAAATATACAGAGAAGAAGAAATAGGGCAGAGAGACAAGGTTAGGAGCTGAGGTCAGTACCAACCACTTACTTGAAGGCCTTGTAAATGGGCCGAAACCAGCAGACGTAGGAGCAGGGTGTGAAGAGGATGAGCCAGAGAAAGGCGAGGCCAAAGTTGGTGGCTCCCCCGCCTCCGATCAGCCACGCGAGACAGCCCACCAGGTTCACGGCCAGCGTGACGCTGTTCACTGCAGACCCAGGAGCACATGCATGCACACAGACAAACACCAGACATGCACACAGACACCCCGGCACATGCAGAGACACGTGAGCACCCAGACATGGACACACACACACACCCATAATTCAACAGACCCACAATCAAACACATGGAAACAGCATAATTCACAGAGAGGGAGATACACACAAACATACATGAAAACCACATTTACAGAGATTCGTACCCACAACCCACATCAGTGAATACACACACATACCCACAGATACATGAGACACACATACATACACACACAGAAAGAGTACAGACTGTAAGAAAGCAAGCTGGGAGCTTACGCCAATTCCCCTCCCCAAACCCACTCCTAGGGAGCTGAGAAATCCAAACAGAGTCTCCAGAGCAGGAACCCAGAACCTCAGTCCAAAAAGCCTCACTGAAGGGCCCCAAAGGCTCCAGGTGGTAGAAATGTTCTTCTCCTTATAAGAATGGCCTCAGTCCCTGGCCCTCCCAGACTCACAGCAACCACCAAGACCAAGGCACAGGAAACCTTAACATCTCCTCTTGCAAGGGGCACAAAAAGTGGAAAGTAAAAGGCCTTGTAGAAACATCTCTTCAAGCCGTTGTACCTTTTGCCCTGCTCTTAAATGGGGCAGGCAGCAGTGGCTGGGATCTTAGTCTTTATCTAATTGATCTCTCAGACCACACCACCTCCTCCACAGAGCCTTCCTTCATTGCTGCAGCCTTATTCGTGTCCCATCCCTCTGACCTCTTGCAGACCTGGGCTGCTCTCATGCACATTTCCCCAAATACAAATTCTAGCCCATCAGCCACACCAGAAGCTCCCCAGGGCCAGAACCCAGGCTCCCACCCCTCTGTGCCCACATACTCTAGTTGAACTCAGAATCACAGGATCACCGAGTCACAGTCAGCAGAAACCTCAAAGACTTGTGCTGGCACTACCACACACCCAGGGCTTCTGACATCAGGATGCTCCCTTCCTCAAACATTAGGCTGAATCCCTTTAAGGCTCCACAATAGGCTGAGTCCCTTTAAGGCTCCACAAAGACCTGCTGAATAAACAAAGGCTGGGGGGTGGGCCTCCATCTCTGCCTCCAACAACCAGGCATCTGAATAGAGCCCTTAAGCATCTCAAGGGTCATTTGCATTTCCCTGGGAGCAAAGCATCCGGCAGGTGCCTAGTGAGGACTTAGGAAGATATTTATAGCCCTTAAATCCAGCTCCTGGATGAGATCTTCTCAGGAGCAGAGTTCCAAGATCCCAGGGCCAAGTGGGGTGCTCCCCAAGTCTGGCAGGACAATGCTGTCACCTATGTAGGTATACCCGCCTCAGGGTCCCTCACGACAAGGGTGAACATTTCTTCTTCTGAACTTCGGCTGCATTTCCTCCATCTCTGTTCATTGCACCGCAATTTCCTGGAACTCCGGAACTCCCAGAACTGATTTTATTTGCTCTTTACATAGAACAGACATTAACCTGTTTCTGTATTGATTAACACCTCTCTTCCCAGTCCCATCCCTCTCTCTCTAGCTCACTGGTTCTAGTTCCTCTATTGTAATTATTGTAATTATTGTACCCCCTGTTTGGAACAGACATCCATTAACGTGGCTACTCAGCTTTTTCCATCTCTATTTCTCTCCCTGTCCCACTTAGATTCCATAGTTCATTACATGTTCCCTAATGAAGGGACCCCAGCCTTGTCTTTTGGTCACCCTCCCCCCCAGATGAACACAACTCCCATCTGTACCAGAGCTGAACGTTGCTAGGAAAGGAGCCTACAGAGAAGCCTGGTGGGACTATAAATTCACGTCAGCCAACCTCAAAAGAACCCTGTGCATGGCCCAGAAATCTTAGGGGTCATGTGTCTTTGGATAGCGTCCTCACCTTCTGTCCACAAAGGTGCTCTCATTCTAATTCCACTTTCCTCAAAGTTCCCATCCCCACTTCTACATCACATTTGATGGGAAAAAATAGAAGCCATCAGAGGAGACCTCTTCATTCTCTTCCCAACATCTACAGACCGACTTCCACCTGTCCCCATCACTTCCTTCCCTCGCGTTACACAGAGAAAGATGCCTTCTCCACTAAAGGCCAAGCCAGGACTTGAAACAGAGTCTGTCCATCTCCGCACTCCTTCTACCACCCCATGAAGAATCTGCAAAGATAGCATTCTTTACCTCTTCTGGGCACAAGCAATCACTTCCTCAGGTTGGCAGCTAAGTGCGGGCTGAATCAAGGCAACATCACATGTGACAGACCTTGACTGTGGTCACACCGCAGGTCTAAGCTTCCTTGAGGCCAGAACCCAGCACGGGAAAGTCAGCCTGCCTTCCTTGTACATGCCTAAAGGTACCTTTGACTAGCCTGGGGACAGCCAAGTGCCATCCCTCTAAGATGACACTTTCCCACCAACCTGCCACCAACCATCAGCAACGAGGACTTTGACACTTTGGACCTCAACACTGTAGAACATTAGAACTCTACAGTCTTAGAAAAGTACAGACCACACAACACAGAACTCCTTGGAACCATAGTGATCACTGAGCCAACACCCTCTTTCTATAAGTGAGGAATCTGCTGCTTAGGGAGTAGGACAACCAGCCCAGTTGAATCCCGTATCTCCCAACCCCCAGTTAATGCTATTTTCTCTGAGCAGTTTTCCAAAGAAAGCAAGACAAATGTGGCTTCAAGACAAGGATTCCTCTTTGCATCCAGAACCCGAGGTCCTGGCAGCCACCACTGGCTCCCTGGAAAACCACCCCAGTGGGAAAGGGAAGGGAGAAAAAGAAAAGAGAAATGATCCTGTGGACAGAGACCCTCATCCAGATGCTCTGTGAATGGGAAGTGTAGGGTAGGGGGATGAGGGAAACTGGGGTCCATATGGGGGTTGGCCCATGCGAGGAGGCTGCTGGGAGATGGCCCATGCAGTTACTGCAAGTGGGGCTGATGGACAGCTGGGCCTGCAGCGCCCCACCCCACCTGGTGCCCAGCACCCTCCAGCCTCTCCCCCTCCTCCCTCCGCCCTCCACGGCCCACCCCCATCCCACAGCACTCACACATCCAGAGGTAGTAGAGGCGCTTGGTCATGCTGAGATGCTGGGGAGGAATGTCTGCCTCAAAGTCTTGGTAGAAACATGGCTTCAGGGGGATGAATTTGGGCAATGGAGGGAAGTTGTTCACTTTTTCTGTGGGTGAAGCATATGGCACAGCATCACCTTGAATGGTCCCCTCCCCGATAACCCAATATGAGCCTCCTGCCCTAGTTTCAGCGGTCCCCCACCCCTGGCCCCTGAGGTCCCAGGCTACACTGCTAACCCCTCCCAGCCATCCCCGCTTCCTCTGCTAGGAGGTTCCCAAAGTAACCAAAGGCCCTGAGCCAGTGTTGTTGTTTCTCAGAAAGAAAACAATAAATGCTGTCCAGATCCAGGCAGATGAAGCAGGATGGGTGAGCCTGGAGAAGGGGTTCCCATGTCCATTCCAATATACATGTCCTCGTTTTATCCAGAGGGATGGGCGGGGCTTGAGTCAGATCGTCTCTAAAGGTCCCTCCAGCTCCTGCATTCTGTACCTGAGCCTTTGGAAGCCAGCAATTCAGAAATCTGAAGGAAAGGGTCTCAGAGTATTAAAGAGCAGTGATGACAGAGGGGACAAGGACTGAGCCACCCCTGCTGCTTATAAGTCAGATGGCCGGCAGGACCAGAGCCTCAGGGTTCTCAGTCTCAGGTTCCCACGGTCAGAGAGCTAGACGGTGTCAGGCTGATGGTGTCAGACAGACACGCCTCAGAGGGGAGCCAGGGAAAGCCCAGGGATGGGAGGACAGAAAGAACGTGACCTCCAAAAACTAAAGGGGATAAGGAGACTAGGAAGGGGGCCACCCACCCTCTGCTCACTTGCATGTCCTGTCTACATGACCCTGTCCTTACCTGCCATGATGGCAAGGATGGCACCAGCCGGCCCAGCGGCCTGCCCACGCCTCTTTGTCTTGACCTGGAAGGAAAGCAAAACCAGAGCAGGATGAGGCCCTACATGACCCAGACCCTGTCTCAGCCCCTACAGGGCTGGAAGCTCCCTGGGTCAGAACGGGCTCCCACATCCCACAGGAGCCCAGCAGGGGCAGCACCACCAGCTACCTCCTTCCAGGCGCTCCTGCCCTTTGCCTCAAGGCATTGGGTTTATCTTCAGAAAACCCTATCCAAGGGTAGGAAAAGAACCTGGGAAGCGACCCCATGAGGCAAAGGCAAGTGACAGAGAAGGCCTGAGGAGACTAGAGACCTCTGAAAGAGAGACTTCTACTCCTTGACCCTGAACATGACACACCTGGCAAGAGTCACACGCTGGCCTCCCCTCTCTCCAGCTTTTGCCTTCAGTCCTTTGTTAGGGATGGGTAATGTGGCACCGTGGAGGCAGCGAGAGTAAGACAGATGGGGTTTCTGCCCTCTGCAGGAGATAGTCAATAACCTGTGTGATGCAGCCTCTAAAAGGGAAGGGTGGCTACCAAGAAAATATCCATAACACAGAGCAAGGCATTAAAAGTCAGGGCTGGGTGGGGCGGGTTCCAAAAAAAAAAAAAAAAAAAAAATTGAAGTCAAGATAGTGTTAACCTTGAAGAAGGGAGCATAAGCTGAGGTACTGGGACTGGTCTGTTCCTGGGTCTGGGAGAAGGTTACACAGTGTCAATTCGATGCAAATTTATCCAGCATGAGATTACAATTTGTGCACTTTCTTGTGTTATATTTCAATTAAAAGTTTGCTTTAAGGGCACCTGGGTGGCTCCTGTGCTCTCTCTCTTTCTCTCCCTTACACCACAAAATAAATAAATAAAATCTTTGCATTAAAAAAAAAAAAAAAAAACCCTCCTAGAGCTCCAGTCAAATAATCTTTTATGGCCCCTTTGTGATATGAAATCAAATACAGATTTAAAAGAAAAACCAGGGTGGGAGGTTGGGGTACCAGGTGGTGGGTATTATAGAGGGCACGGATTGCATGGAGCACGGGGTGTGGTGCAAAAATAATGAATACTGTTATGCTGGAAATAAAATAAATAAATAAATAAATAAATAAAAGAATAAGTCAAAAAAAAATAAATAAATAAAAAATAAAAGAAAAACCAACAACACTGGGGCACCTGGGTGGCTCAGTTGAACAACTGCCTTCAGCTCTGGTCATGATTCTGGAGTCAGGCTCCCTTCTCAGCGGCAGGGTGGGGGGGTGGGGGGGGTGGGGGGTGTCTGCAACTCCCTCTGACCCTCCCCCTCTCATACTCGCTAAGTAAAATCTTAAAAAAAAAGAAAAAACCAACAACATCTACCACAAAAGGGAAAAAGACAGGCAGGGTAGAAACCTGCCTGAAATGATCCCCTCGCACAGCAGCATTAATTGTAGCATTGTTTGTAACACCAAAAGACTGGAAAAAATCTTCACAGCAATAGGGGATAAGGAAATAAACAGTGCACACATACAATGGGCTGTTCTGCAGTTTTTTAAAATGCTCTGCAGCTCTTTAAAAGAAAATACTACTATGAAAAGATCTCCACAATTACTAGTCATTGAAAAAAAGGACACAGATATAGAATAGTCTAGACAATGGAAAACAAAAGACACAGAATAGTCAAAACAATACACTAACTCAAAATTTAAGAAAAAAAAAGAAAAAAAGGAAGGGAGAAGAGAATAAAATTTTTTTTCCTTTTGACCCAACAATCCTATTTCTGCTTTTTTACCCACAAATAAGAAACAATAAATACATGTCATTCAACATGACACTATTTTGCAATAGGAAAATGTTGGAAGTGACCTAAATGCAACTGTTTGTATAAACTATGGTATATCATTCAATGGAGTACTATATTATGGAGGGCATGTATTGCATGGAGCACAGGGTGTGGTGCATAAAAAATGAAGTTTGGGGGCGCCTGGGTGGCTCAGTGGGTTAAAGCCTCTGCCTTTGGCTCAGGTCATGGTCCCAGGGTCATGGGATCCAGCCTCACATCCTCATATCTGTGAGCACTCTGTGCTCAGCAGGGGGCCTGCTTCCCCCGTCTTTCTACCTGCCTCTCTACCTACTTGTGATTTCTGTCAAATAAATAAATAAAATCTTTTAAAAAAATGAATTTTGGAACACTGAAAAAAATTTAATTTAAAAAAAGAATGAAGAGGATCTCTATTAATTGTTGTGGAATGATTAAATGAAAAAAAAAGCAAAGCACAGACAAGTATATATAGTATGCTACTTTTTATGTAAAAGGGGGGGGGATAAGAACATACATACAAATTTGCTTATCTTTGCAAAAGAAACACAGGAAAAGTAAACCATGCACTATAAAAATGGTCACCTACAGGATGGAAGGGCTAGGATGACTAGCGAGATTTCCTTGGGTAAAGATTTACACATACTTTTTGTATACATAATCTCTTCCATACTCAAGAACTTACACCAGAAAGAAAAGCAAACCCTAAAATTGAAATAAACAAAAGCAAATGACGCTAACTGTACAGGAAATTGATAACACGACCACATAGAGAAAAGAACTGGCCAAGTAACTTGGTCAGAGCACTCTGTGTTCTCTTAAAATATATATTTCCAGGATAAAAATAACTGGAAAGAAAGCTTCAGTATAAGCAGGTTTATATAGTGTGGTGATGCTGAAGCTTTGTCATGTGTCCCAGAGGAGAGGACATACAAGTGTACAGATTGTTGTAGGACCTGGGTTCTCACTGTTAAAATACGGAGAGAGAACATGCAAGGTGGGACAGTAAGAGGCCTGTGCTGTTGGATTTGAAATGAGGGATCAGTATGAACTCACAGCTTAAAAAACATATGGCTGGTCTCAAGCCAGGACAAGGAAATACCACGATAGCCTAGAATATCGTGAGGTACCAGAGACAAGCATGTATACAACAAATGGATGCAGGTCAAAAGGGCACAAGTTTAGGGGCACCTGGGTGGGTCAGTGGGTTAAGCCTCTGCCTTTGGCTCAGGTCATGATCTCAGGGTCCTGGGATTGAGCCCTGCATCAGGCTCTCTGCTCAGCAGGGAGCCTGCTTCCCCACCCCCCACCTGCCTGCTGCTCTGCTCTATTTGTGATCTCTCTATGTTAAATAAATAAACAAATATAAATATTTTTAAGGGGCGCCTGGGTGGCTCAGTGGGTTACGCTGCTGCCTTCGGCTCGGGTCATGATCTCAGGGTCCTGGGATCGAGTCCCGCATCGGGCTCTCTGCTCAGTAGGGAGCCTGCTTCCCTCTCTCTCTCTCTGCCTGCCTCTTCGTCTACTTGTGATTTCTCTCTGTCAAATAAATAAATAAAATCTTAAATATATATATATATATATATATATATATATATTTTATATATATATATATTAAAAAAAAAGACACAAGTTTAAAAGAGCTACCACCACCCAAATCTGAGACAATCAAGATTCTCAAAAATAAGAATGACAGTGACATATGACATCCTGAATGTTAAACAATAATCCATGATACACCAAAATGCTCTCAGGAATTTTCATCTGATGGTGGGGATCACAGGTGATTTTAATCTTTTCCTTTACTCCCCTATGTATTTTCCAAATTCTCTACAACGAATATACACAACTTTCTTAATAAGATAAATAATAAGTGCTATTTTAGATGTAAAAGTCACAGACCCCTGGGTGGCTCAGTCATTAAGCCTCTGCCTTCGCCTCAGGTCATGATCCCAGGGTCCTGGGATGGAGCCCCACACTGGGCTCCCTGCTCAGCGGGAGATCTGCTTCTCCCTCTGTCACTCCCCTGCTTGTGTTCCTTCTCTCGCTGTGCCTCTCTCTGTCAAATAAATAAATAAAAATCTTTAAATATATATATATATATATATAAAAGTCAAAAATAAGTACCACCACTTTGTGAAAAAAAATAATAATCCATGAGTCCAAAGGGACACTCTCATTTTTAAAAAAGAGAGGGAAGAGCTCTTCTTCGTAGAAGAAGCTAGCCGTAAACATAGGAGTGGCAGAATTAGAAGATCTCGCAGTGCCACAATCACTATAATTGCTGATTTGAACAACGGCTGCCAAAACCACTGGACCGGAGACTGTGGGGAGGACAGTCACAGTCTCCAAGTACCAGCCCAAAGATGACGTGCTACTTACAAAGGGGAATTGGCACTTTTAGCGTGAAGAAGGCTGACAGATACAACCTTAACCGAGTGATCAAACTTAATGTCACCAATAACAGGACAGACAGACACTACGGCCTCCCAGTATGATGCACCAATAAGGACACAACATCGCCTACCTAGTATTCCTGCCCCAAAATGTTTAACTTGAATCCAATCATGAGAAATAAGCAGACAAATGCAAGTTGTGAAGCATTCTAAAAACTAAACTGGCCTGGGAGTGCTTGGGGGCTCAGTCAGTTAAGCCTCCAAATCTTGGTTGATTTCAGCTCGAGTCATGCTCTCAGGGTCTAGGGATCAAGCCCTGTGACAGGCTCCCCACTCAGCAGGGAGTCCGCCTGTCTTCCTCTCCCTCTGCCCCTCCCCCTGCTCATGTGTGCAAACGCTCTAAAATAAATAAATAAATCTATAAATAAATAAAACTAGTGCCTATTAAAATATAGTAATAAAAACTAAACTGACCTGGACTGTTAAAAAATGCCATCATAGGGGCACCTGGGTGGCTCAGTGGGTTAAGCCTCCGCCTTCGGCTCAGGTCATGATCCCAGGATCCTGGGATTGAGCCCCAAGTCTCTCTGCTCAGCGGCGAGCCTGCTTCCCTCTCTCTCTGCCTGCCTCTCTGCCTACTTGTGATCTCTGTCTGTGAAATAAATAAATAAATAAATCTTTAAAAAAAATTAAAAATGCCATCATCTAAAGGCACCTGGCTGGCTCAGTTGGTGGAGCAGCTCTTGATTTTGGGATTGTGAGTTTGAGCCCCACATTAAGGATAGAGATGACTTAAAAATAAATCTTAAAATATAAATAAATAGGGGTGCCTGGGTGGCTCAATGGGTTAAAGACTCTGCCTTCAGCTCAGGTCATGGTCCCAGGGTCCTGGGATCGAGCCCCGCATGGAGCTCTCTGCTAAGGAGGGAGCCTGCTTCCCCCTCTCTCTCTGCCTGCCTCTCTGCCTACTTGTGATCTCTCTGTCAAATAAATAAATAAAATCTTTAAAACACATATATATAAATAAATAAGCAAATAAATAAAATCTTTTTAAAAATGTCAACATCCTAAACTATTTTTAAAAGTACAAAATAGGGGCGCCTGGGTGGCTCAGTGGTTTAAGCCTCTGCCTTCAGCTCAGGTCATGATCTCAGGGTCCTGGGATCGAGCCCCACATCGGGCTCTCTGCTCAGCAGGGAGCCTGCTTCCCCCTCTCTCTGCCTGCCTCTCTGCCTACTTGTGATCTCTCTCTGTCTATTAAATAAATAAATAAAAATCTTTTAAAAAAAAAAAAAAAAGTACAAAATAAAATAAGGGATCATCTAAACCAACTGAGAATAAAGATGTATGGCAACCAGAGCCAATGTGTAAACCTTGACTGGATTATTCATGGGGGCAACACCACAAGGGTCATCACTGGGATAACAAAGGAAACTAGATAATATGATTGGGTAGATGTTACATCTCTTGGGTGTGATAATGGAACTGAGGTTTCATAAGAGAATGCCCTTGTTCTTAGAAAATGTGTTCATGGGCTTAGGAGTAATGTGTCTTATGTCTACAACTTGCTTCAAATAGCTCAGAAAATTAAAAATGATGGATGGACACATACAGAATCAAAGCAAATGTGGGAAATGTGAACAAGGTATGAGTCCAGGTGAAGCAATATAAATGTCCCTTCAACTTTAGTTTGGGGTAAAAGTTTTCCAAATAAAAAGCTGGAGCAGAATATGAATCATGTCAGTAATGGATTACAACACAATAAATGAAAAGAACGTAGTCTATGGAGACACACAAAAGAAAAGGAAGGAGAGGGAATGTTCTTCTAATAAATATAAACAAAATGACAATTTTTAAAATTCACTATCTGATATAGGCTGGGGTCATCGATGGCTGTGCTATGGCTGTGCTAAAAACACCAGCTGGGGGTGCTGGGGAGGAGAAGCATCTCTCCGTTTGCTGCCCCTCCCATTACTTATCGATCACAATAGAGGAAAGGTACTTCTACAAAGAGAGCAACTGGCAGAACAAGTGAGCCAACTTAGCATTTCTGACACTGGGACAAAAGGACATGTTGCCTCTTGATGTGATACACCTAGAAGTACACAAGATCATCTATATAGTATTGTTGCCCAAATATTTAATTTGAAATTAGGAAAAAAAACAATCTGACAAAACCAGACTGTGGGAAATTCTTTAAGACAAATATTAATGTCAAAAGGACAAAAATTGGTAGGGGAGCATCTAAATTAAAGGAGACTAAAGACACATGAGAGATCCCACAGTGGATCCTAGGTTTTTAAATCACAGCTCTCAAGAGCATTTTTAGGAGATATGTGCTAAAGTATTTAAAGGTCAGCATCTTGTCTTCAACTTACTTTCAAAGGGTCCTGCAAAAAAAATTAGATAGTTCAACAGATGACAGATAAAGCAAATGTTGCAAAATATTAGCAACTGGCGGGATGCTTGGGTGGCTCAATTGATTGGGCATCTGCTTCGGCTCAGTCATGATTCCGGGGTCCTGGGATCAGGTCCCACATCAGGCTCCCTGCTTAGCAGGGAGCCTGCTTCTCCCTCTGCCTGATGCTCCCCCTGCTTGTGCTCTCTATCTCTCTGACAAATAAATAAATAAAATCTTTAAAAATATATATCAGCAATTAGTGAATCTAGGTGAAATATCCTAGAGTACAGATGTTCTTTGCATTGTTCTTTTTTTAAGATTTTATTTATTTATTTGACAGACAGAGAGCAAGCACAAGCAAGAGGGAGAAGCAGAGGGAGAGGGAGAAGCAGGCTCCCCACCGAGAAGAGGGTCCAATGTGGAGCTCAAACCCAGGGCCCTGGGATCATGACCTGAGCCGAAGGCAGATGCTTAACCAACTGAGCCACCCAGGTACCCCTTTGCACTGTTCTTTAAATTTCTCTTAGCTTTGAAATTTTCCAAAATAAAAAGTTGGGGGGGAAATATATTTTTATTTGATAATAGATATTCAAACACTGTCTAATAGGATACTTAAGAAACAGTAATTTTGGGGGCACCTGGGTGGCTCAGGGATTAAAGCCTCTGCCTTCAGCTCAGGTCATGATCCCAGGGTCCTGGGATCGAACTCCGCATCGGGCTCTCTGCTCCGCAGGGAGCCTGCTTCTTTCTCTCTCTCTACCTGCCTCTCTGCCTACTTGTGATCGCTCTGTCAAATAAATAAATAAAATATTAAAAAAAAAAAAGAAGAAAAGAAACAGTAATTGTGGCTCCCCAAGGGATATGGAGCAGGAAGGAGGAATAATTTTTACTTTGTATCTTTGTATCAGCTAATCCAAGACACCATCAATTTTAAGATAAATCATTATTTTACTTACAAAAAGAAAGAAAATACACTGCCAACTTGTAACTGTTCAGATGCCGAAAATTTTTTTTTTTAAAGATTTTATTTATTCATTTGACAGACGGAAATCACAAGTAGGTGGAGAGGCAGGCAGAGAGAGAGAGAGGAGGAAGCAGGCTCCCCGCCGAGCAGAGAGCCCGAGGCGGGGCTTGATCCCAGGACCCTGGGACCATGACCTGAGCTGAAGGCAGAGGCCTCAACCCACTGAGCCACCCAGGCGCCCCAGATGCCGAAAATTTTTAAGATACAGATATTAAAATGTTTTCAGAAATATCAAAATGGTGATCTTAGAACTCATGAAACTTGGAACATCTTTCTGAATGAAAAATCATGTAAATGTATTACCTGTTCAAAAATACAAAAACAGAGACGCCTGGGTGGCTCAGTGGATTAAGCCTCTGCCTTCAGCCCAGGTTATGATCACAGGGTCCTGGGATCGAGCCCCACATCGGGCTCTCTGCTCAACAAGGAGCCTGCTTCCCCCTCTCTCTCTGCCTACTTGTGATCTCTGTCTGTCAAATAAATAAATAAAATCTTTAAAAATTAAAAAAAAAAACAAAAACAGAAACAAAACCAAACAATAGCAAAAAAACAGTCTAAAGAGGATGAGCTGGCAAAGGATGAGAAGGAGCAGCCAGTGAGGCAGGAGGAAAACCGGGAGAGCGTGAAGTCTCCAAAGCCAGGCGCAGACAGAGGACAAATGAAGCTCACGGTGAAGGGAGGGAAGCAAAGTCAAAAATAGTGTTGCAAGGTAGAACGGGCTGGGTCATCTTAGTCTTGAAGGCCCTGGGCAGAATTGGGGCTTTATCCTCAAAAGAGTCTTACAAGCCACTGAAATATTCCATTCCTCTTCCTTTTATTTATTTATTTATTTTTAAATATATAGCCTCATGGGGCACTTGGGTGCTTCAGTGGGTTAAGCATCCAATTCTTGATTTTGACTCAAGTCATGATCTCAGGGTTGTGTGAGCTCAAGCCCCGAGTTGAGCTCTGAGCTGGGTGTGGAGCCTGCTTAAGATTCTCCCTCTCCGGGCTGCCTGGGTGGCTCAGTGGGTTAAGCCTCTGCCTTCAGCTCAGGTCATGATCCCAGGGTCCTAGGATGGAGCCCTGCGTCCTTGTCCCTTGTCTGGCTCTCTGCTCAGTGGGGAGCCCGCTTTACCCACCCATCCCCCCATCCCCCCCAGCTGCCTCTCTGCCTAACTTGTGATCTGTCAGTCAAATAAAATCTTAAAAAAAAAAAAAGATTCTCTCTCTCCCTCTGCCTCTCCCCCTTCTAAAACAATAAAAGCAAACAAAAAAGAAAGAGAAAGAGTGCCCTGTATATTAACTGTAACTTAAGTAAAAACTAAATATATGTATATATATATATATATCCTCATATATAGTTTTTATAGTTTTTTCATAAAATGAAAATGTGTTGCTTTTTAGCTTTGTATAAAAATATTTACAAGTTTTAAAAAAAAAGTATATAAAGTTGAAAATAAAAGTTCTTCTAAATGACCTTCTCAGAGGTCACCTCTTTAAGAGACTGACCTCTAGGTTTTTGTTTTTAATGTATATACTAGCATATATGACAAAAACAAGATTTTTTTTTTAAGATTTTATTTATTTATTTATTTGAGAAAGACAGAGAAAGCATAAGCAGGGTGAGCAGCAGAGAGAGAGGGAGAAGCAGACTCACCACCAAGCAGGGAGCCCAATGTGGCGCTCGATCCCATGACCCTGAGCCGAAGGCAGATGCTTAAAACTGACTGAGCCACCCAGGTGCCCTCAAAGCAAGATCATTTTATACATGCCCTTTTATAACCTGTGTTTTTCCACTCAGCAATATCTCTCAAAATTTTTTCATGTCAGTGCTTCAGATTATCTCAATTTTTTTTATGACTGATTAACTGGATCAACACCATCGTGGCCATGAAGCAGTCAGGTGTGTCACGGGATGATCGGGCAATTCGAAGGTCACAGCTTCAGGAAGTGGTGGGGTAAAGGCCAGCTGCCAAGAAATGAAACAGGAGGGAGAGGAAGAAGGGACCAGTCTAGCAGACTCGTCTTTCAAAAAAATTGGCTTAAATTTTAATCCACACACACACACATACACACAGAGTATCAATGACAACACTGAGAGACCTTGTACCGAAGGATGAATAGTAGTCATCTCTGGATAATGAGATTATAAGTTATTTGTTTCCTTTCCTTTTATCTTTATTTTCTAAAATTTCTACAATGGTCTCATACCACTTTTACATTAAGACAAAGCAATAGGTTTAAAACACCAGCAGCTGGAGGAGGACATAGGGTTAGAAAAGTTTATCGAGATAGAATATGTGAATATATATACTTAGAAGCAGGAGGAAGGCATTACAGAAAACTGTGGAGAGTGAAGATACAACAGGGGGAAAACAGCTGATGGACACTGAGACCCCAGGAGATAGGAAGGGCCAGCATCCATATCACAGAGCAGGCACATTAGACTAGAGCCCTCCTTCCACTGGGATTCGAGAAATCAAATTCAAGAAATGGGGAAACGTGGCTGCAATTCCACCTCCCATACACCCACCGAACCCCCTTCCCTGGGGGCTTTGGGAGACTAGGCCAGCTTGGGATACTTCTCCCACAAAATGGAATGGGGAGCTGATGGGAAGAGGGAAAGGGTTTCTACAAGTAATAGAGAAAGAGGTGGGGCTGGAGACTGGGCGTAGAACCAGACTGCCCTGGTATCTGATAGCCCCCAGAAAATTCTGCATTCTGAGTATAGAGTCCAAAAATGAGGAGGAGTCTGTTGCTGGAGTGGGACACACAGGCAAAATGATGTGGTTGTTGAGGGCACAAGCCAGAGAATGGTTGGACCATGGGGTCCAGGAAGGACATGGAAAGTGTCATGCTCATGGGACAGAGGAAATGGAGGTACCAGAGAACTAGAGGTCTCCCTGAGGTCACAAAGCATACAAAACAGAAGCTGGACTGTGCTCAGAGAATACTGGAGTTTAAGAGTTCAGAGGTAGTAACATGCCAAGTGGCTGGTAGAAAGGGTGGCAGAGGGAGGCAATGGAGTCAAAGACTGGTCCAGCACTAAAATCCTCCATGAAAATAAGGAGGGGGTGAAGATAATAACTTAGAATGTGTAAGACTCAAAGGAGGAGACTCTAACCCTGCTCCAGCCTGACCCCGATCTTGCTCCCATGCTGTTTCCATGTGCCCATGGCTCTAAGGTCAGTGTAGCAAAGTCTGGATGACTCAGTGCAGGAGAAGCCAGAGCACAGAGCAAGGCTGCTAAGAGGGAAGTTCCCCACTCTTGCTCTACCTCTAGTCCCCTTATCCCAGCCCAAGCTGCACATCCCCAGCCCTGAAGTCCCAGAACTATGAATCATCCTCAGAAAACAGCACTCTCCCGGCACTGCTATCACTGTCCTGTGATGACTCTTCATGACCACTGCTGATCCTGAGCCTGGCATTCAAGGCCTGTGTCAATCAGCTACAAACACCCCAAACCACTACCTTTGCTTCTCTACCACAGGCTGATCTGCTTCCCCCACAACCCAGTTTCATGCAGGAGATCATATCTAGCCACCCCCTCGATTTCCAGGGCCTCTAGACCCTGTTAACTCTAAGTCCGACTATTTGCTCACATCCCACCTCTTCTGGGAAGCCTTTCCAGATAACCCTACCACACACCCCACTGCTTAAATTCTGAACCAGTTGTTGGACAGCAAGTGCGCACTCACTATCATCCAATCTTCTCCTCACTCCCTGATAGATAAGACTTCCAGGAAGCACCCAGCACAGGACAGGGGACAGAGCACAGTCAACCCCTGTTCTTCCTTAGACTTGAAAACTCTCCCAAAGGGGTGGGAGTGGAACACCTGCTGCCCTTTCCAGTCAGGCTAAGCCCACAACTTCTGTCAACCCTGTGCATATGCTACTTCCTCCCGGCAGCCTTCAGAGATTCCAGGCTATCAGCAGGGAAGGAAGGGCAGCCTGTAGAGGAAATGCTGTGGGGAGAGGGCACGGACTGGGAGGGAGGCAGAGGAAGGAGAGAGAACAGGAAAATGGAGAACTGGGAGGGACACTCTATAAACTAGATCAAGCAGCTTCCTCAAGGGAGGACAAGTACTTAGTCCTATTATTTTGTCTCCAGAGGAAGGTGCTGGCAAAGAGCGGCCCAAGAGGGGAATCAACTTGTTCAGAGGCAGCTAGCCAGCCAGGGAAAGAGTTAAAGAAACAGCTCCAGACCCCAAGGCCCCTATCCAGAGCTTTCCTCCCAGGACCCCACTAACTCTCCACAGGGTTTGCTACACCTAAGACACTCTTTCTGTGACCCATTCACCAGAGACATCCTCTCTCAGCTCTAGGGACTTTGCCTTCAGGCTCACCAAGTAAGCCCAGGTCAGATCTAAGCTAGCAAGATTTGTGTAGCCCCAAGCAAGATCTCCCATCAGTCCCTGCGCCTGTACAAGTAGAACAGGAAAAGCACAGGCTGCAAAATTCTCCAGACTTCCCCTACCCCATGGGCACAGTCACATGGCTGGGGTCACAGGCGGGCATCCCCAACAGCTGTTTTTAATTCCCTCCTCTTTGCCCATACCACTCGCAGGGAATGCCCTCTCCTGACTCTACCCCATCCAAATCTCCCCTCCCCCAGCAAGTCTATTCACTGGCTCTTGCCTCTGTTTCTCCTTGTCTCTGTAGGAAAGCCTGCAAGGCCCTAGCTGATCTCCTCATCCCGCAGCAGGGGCATTACCGGTCTGAACAACCAAAGATGGTGAATTCTCAATAGGAGTCTCTACTTGATTTCCCCAACCCCCAGGCCAAGAGCTACCCGAGGAGGGGACAGGAATGGATTCCCAAACACCTCACCCCCATCCTCATAGCCATCTCCTGCCAATATTGGAATGAGCTACATCCGGCACTCCCAACTCACCATCCCAAAACCCTAGTGGAGCCTAGGCTCCGTCAAGCCACTGAGCCCATCCCCCGCCAACTAAGGGTTGGCAAACCAAAGGAAGCGACGGGGGACACAGCCTGGGTCCACCTGCAGTCACCTCTTGTGAGGAAGGACCCAAAGAAGGCCACTGTCACCCCGCCACCAGTCGCGTGCACCATCCCCAGGAAGAGGAGGAGGCTGGTTTCCAGGGAACACCAGGTGGGGCGAAGGAGGGCCCAAGGCCCAGGCTCCAGAATCCAGGGGTCTGACGTCACCCAAGACCCGGGTTCCCTCTGCGGGAGCCGGGAATGGGGACGGTGGGGGTTGGGGGCCCGGGGGCACCTGCGACGATTTTCTCCTGCCCCAAACAGGGAAGGTCACCTCGACTCCCCACCTCTCCAGCAGCTTGGCCTGCCCCTGCATGCAAAGGTGAAGCGTAGGGGGCACAAAGCTGGAGAGTAGGTGACCACATCTCGCCCTGCGCCCAGCCTCCCTGGAAAGCCCCTCTCCTGGCCTTCAGGCCCGGGACTCACCCGCCGCTGCCGCTCGGTTGCGGAGAGGCCGCCGCGCTGCGCTGCGTTGCGCTTCACCCGGCGATGCGGCGCGGAGCCTGCCGCGAGCCGCTCCGGGGCTGGGGGCGGGGAGCGCGCGCGCGCTCCTCGGGCCGGCTCCTCACGCGCCCGCGCCACCCGCGCCCGCAGCAGCAGCCGCTCTCGCGAGACTCCCGCGCCACCTCTAAGGCCGCTCCTCCTACTCTCGCGAGAAGCAAGGCCTGACCACCCCCTCACCTTGCAGGAACTGTCCGAGGTGCTAAGTTCCCGGACACGCCCGGATCAGGTGGTTGTGGACACGGACAGGACAAGAGTGCACAGAGAACTAGAACGTGGAGAAAGAGACCCAGAGATGGAAGCCAGGTACCAGTAGCCAGAGCCTCAGCTTCCAAATCTGTAAACTGGGGAGAATAATTTCTATGCCGATCCTAGGGGCTGCTGGGACCATACCAGAAAGGAGGAGAGAAAGAGCTTTGTGAGCAGGGTACCTGATAAAGGTCCTTAAGACCCACAAGCCCGAAGTGACAGAGGATGCAGGATGGAAAATCACAGATGAAAGAGAGATAGGATGTAGGAGAATGGACACATAGATCCATGGAAAGATGGACATAGAAAGATGAGATGAAAGCCACGAACAACGAACACAGAGACACAGAAACATGGAGAGACAGAGAAACATGGAGAGACGTGGAGAGATCACGATTTGGAAAGAAAGAAAGACATGGGAAGATAGGAGAGACAGAGAAAACATGATGAAGTGAGAAAGAGACCAGAAATAGGGACAGGCAAGCTACACAAAGGAATAGAAAGACAAAAGTTTAAAGAGACACAGAAAAAAAGAATGAAAGAGACTGTGATTGGCAGAGATGAACATGTAAAGAGAGTAGAGACCAGGGTAAATATTTAAAAACCCAGAACTAATGACATTTAAGAGACCCACTTGGAGAGATGGGGCTGGGAGTGAAAGACAAGCTTTTATAGTGAACAGTGTTTATGTTGCAAACCTCCTATGGGATCTCGACAGCCAAGGCTATCCTCTGTCCTCCCAGCCAATGGCTCCTGCCCTTCACAGTGCCCTCCACTCACACCATCCTGCGCCTGGAAGGGAGCCTCCGTGGGTGGGAGACACTGAGGGGATTCTTTGCCCAGAATAAGGGCCTATTGTCTGGCTCTAGCCTGCTGGGAGTGGGACCACACTCCCACAGCTGGGATGGAAAGAGGGTGGGAGGGAAGAAAGGCAGACAAGAAATAGCAAGGGAGAGGGAAGAGAAGGGAGGGAGTTTAAGGGGCTATGGAGGGTTGAGTAGGAAGTACAGTCTGGCTACCAAGCCAATCAGGAGGGGAGAATCATGTGCTACAGGGCAGGACACTGTGTTCTGCTGTTAGTCCTGTCCCTGGTTCATTCACATAGTCACTGTTCTCTGTCCCTGCTATAATGCAAGCTTTAGCTGATTTACAGAGCTATGGGGAAGACTCAATAAGATGAGGAATGGGGACCTGAGGACGTTGTCAAACATGGCTCCTGGGGTGCCTGGGTGGCTCAGTGGGTTAAGCCTCTGCCTTCAGCTCAGGTCATGATCTCAGGGTCCTGCAATGGAGCCCGCATCAGCTCTCTGCTCAGCAGGGAGCCTGCTTCCCCTCTCTCTCTGCCTGCCTCTCTGCCTACTTGTGATCTCTCTCTCTGTGTCAAATAAGTAAATAAAATCTTGAAAAGAAAAACAAAAAAAAAATGGCTCCTAACAGGAGAGATGTGGAGAGTCCATGTGAGCCTAGGGAAAGATATAGCGGTTACATAAGCCTTTAGGAGAGGGGCCTGAGGTCCACACTGAAGTTTACAGGTAATCTGTCTGGGATCCACACAGAATTCACAGGAGATATCTTGTGGTTCATGTGGGTCCTACCGAAGAAATGTCTGGGTTTCCATCTGATGACTTGAGGATTTTTTTCCCAGTCAGGAGAATCAGAAGGACCTCTTAGTTGTCCAACAAATAAGACAGGAAAATATCCAGGTCCAGAGTCATAAGCCCATCTTTGTCCCAATGGATTACATCTTCAGAGTGTGAGTAAATGCAAAGGAACAATGTTGTCAGTGATGACAATCATTTAAACAAACTTTTAGTCAACAAACATGCTGATCACCTACAATGAGAAGGAGCACAATGGCAGTGGTTAAGAATATGGACCTAGAAAGCAGACTGCCTGCCTTTCCCCAGCTTGGTGGTTTGATCAAGGTACTCGTTCTTACTGAACCTTAGTTTTCCACATATATAAAACAAGGGTGGTGAGAACAGAACCTGTGTCTAGGTTTTCTGTGACAATGAATGCATTAACACATGTAGACACATGTAACACAAGAACTGTTACACAGTTAATAACTGTTTGTTTATACTGTGTGCTGGGAACATGTCTTTCTCATGGTTGAGGGCAGGAATGAAAAAGCCTGAGCCAAATCATGCAAATTATTTAAAGCTTCTTCTCACATGTGGCAAATGTCACATGCCACTCACCAAAGCATGTCATATGGCTAATGCATGAGAGACAGAAGACATGCTCTCTCTAGAGGATGCAAGGCATAACAAACTGTGGGGATGTCAATTGCAAGGAGGGAGTAAGTAACTGGGAGCAAGAATCCAGTCACTCATAGGGCCAGCTCCAGGCCACTTGTCTTCTCTTGCCTCGCTATGGTTGAATGAGGCATGTCCACCAAAGGGTGTCTGGGATAGTATCTATGTTATAGGCCAGTAAGCAACTGAAAATAAAAGAGGATTTGTCTAGCATTTGCTAAACTCTTAATGTATCTGAGTGAGATGCTAAGCCTCATGACTATTCCGTGAAGTGTATTATCCCCAATTTGTGTCTGAGGAAAGTGAGGCTTAAAGAGGTGAAGTGATCTGCCCAAGGAAATAAAATGGATTTCTAAGAAATGGAAGAACTAGTATATTTTAGTATTTTTTAGGGGTTTCTGGGAAACCCCAGAAACAGTGGGATAAGGATGTGAGTACCAAATAACCTTTTTGAGAGATGATACCCAGGAAACACTGGTAGAGTTGTGGAGGAAGCAGAGACAAAGAAATGAATGGAAACCAATTCAGGGTGCAATAATGAGCAGGTTACCACCATGGGCAATGTTCGCATTGGGGGTGGTTGGCGGGCATCTTTATGAGGGACCTCTGGGACACAGTGGTGCAGAATGCAACACAGCTGTTCCACCAAACAAGTGAGGAAACTAAGGTTTGAGAGCTGCTCCTGGCATTTTCAGACTTTCCAGTGTGCCTTCTGAACAGAAAGCCCTTGGGCAGAAAATCCCAGGGGCTTGCAGTATGAAGTCATCAGAAATGGTTAAGGAATAAGGGAGAGAACACAATGTAGTAGCATCTACTACAACCAAGATCTAAACCCAAGTCCATCAGGCTCTCAAGTCATATCATGCTGCCTCCAAGGTAAACTAGTAGTCCTGTGGAAGATTGCAATATGGAATCTCCTTTTTTAAGAAAGACCTTCCTGCCCCACCTCCCCCCATCCCACTCCATGCTCCTGGTCTTGTGAGATGTCAGGTCCCTACACTTAGCATATATGTCTGATCCCATGGCACTGTGTATACAATGACCCACCTTATTACCTGCAATGTCAGAGCAGCTCATTCAGTCCACTAACTAGTCAGGTGGTCGACCGTGCAACTCAGACAGTTCATCCTAGGCCTCCCCACACAATTCTTCTCTCCTCCATACCTTCTCCCTACTACCCAGTCCCTGTGTATGTCTTCTCTCCCCAACCAGACTGGAAACTCCACCAAGGAAACCCACAGAATGGAAGAAAGTATTGACAAACCACATGTCTGATAGAAGACTTGCAGGTAGAATATATGAAGAATTCACAAAACTCAATAATACAATGAAAAATAACCCACTTTTTAAATGGGCAAATGAGGAACACCTGGGTGGCTCAGTTGGTTAAGCATCTGCCTCCAGCTCTGGTCATGATCCTGAAGTCCTGGGATCCAGTCCACATCAGGCTCCCTGCTCAGCAGGGAACCTGCTTCTCCCTCTGCCTGCTCTGCCTGCAGCTCTCCCTGCTTCTCCTCTCTCTCTCTGACAAATAAATAAATAAAATCTTCTTTTAAATTTAATTAATTAATTAATGAAAATGGGCAAAGGATCTGAATAGAAATTTCTCCAAACAAGGGGTGTCTGGTTGGCTCAGTCGGTAAAGTATACGACTCTTGATCTTGGGGTGGTGAGTTAAAGCCCCACATTGGGCCTAGAGTTTACCTGGAAAGAAGGAAGGAAGGAAGGAAAATTTCTCCTAAAAAGATATACAGATGGCTGATAAGCACATGAAAACATGCTCACTATCATTAGTCATCAGAGAAATGCAAATCAAATCCACAATTAAACATCATTACACAAGCACTAGAATGGTTATAGTCAAGAAGACAGATACTAAGTATTGACAGGAGAAAACTGGAACCTCATATTCTGCTGATAGGATTGTAAAATAGTGTAACTACTTTGGAAAACAGCCTGGCAGTTCTTCAAAAAGTTAAACATAGAGTTACTGTTTGACCTAGCAAGGTCTAAACCCAAGAGAAATAAAAACATAGGTTCACCAAAGAGCAAATTTATTCCCACTTTATTTGTAGTAGCTAAAAACTGGAAATAGCCATCAATAATAGAAAGGATAAACACATTATTATATATTCATACAATGTAATATGACTCAAGGAGTAAAATGAATTAGCAATGACTACATCCAACAATATGGGTGAATCTAAAATATATTAAGCAAAATAGGCCAGACCAAACAAAAGCAAAAAACACTCCATACTATATGATTTCACTTATATGAAGTTTAACAACAGGGAAATTAACGTGATACAAACGAGGAAAGGGTTTGATGACTGGGGGGGGCGCAGGAGGGTGGGTAGACTCAGTTCAAAGAGACAGAATAAAACATTTCTGGGTGATAGAAATATTCTAGATCTTGTTTTGGGTGGTAGTTACAAGTTATATAAAATTATCAAAACGTATTAAACTGAAAACTTCAGATCTGTGTCCTCTATTGTTTATAAGTTATAACTCAGTATTGTTAGCTTAAAAAGATGGGGATCACTGCAACAGCCTGAGTCTGGGAAACAAATATGATTCCCAACCTCCACCTCTTGCCTGTGTAGCAAGCCCTAGGACACCGCCACTCCACATTGCTTCCTTTCTATCAGCAGTGCCTCCAATAAACCACTTGGGGGCAGCCACGCCTGCAGTGACTAATCCCAGCAAGTGCTAGTATTCCGCCAGCTAGGTTGTTCCAGCGCAGCTGCTGGAAGAGCTGGGCGCTGCCCTGTATGTAGCCTATTGGCCTATGCAGCTCAAGTCCTCATCACCACCACCCCTTATAGCCTAGCCAGCAGCTGCAAACATGCAACACCCACCGCTTACTTGTCGAGTTAGAACAGACGTGTCCATCAAAACCTGCTCCCACTAACTGCAGGCACAGTACACCCTGGGCCCCTCAACTTCCCATCCTCTGTTCCTATCAACAGCTGGGTATTGCTCATGGTATTCCTTTGGCTAGCTGATTCCCACTCATACTTCGAGTGCCCGCATGAGTCTCAGATCCTCTGGATAGGTCCATGGACCAGATGCCTCAGCCCCTTCCTTTCCTGCCACCCTGTGCTGTGTTGTTAACTAGATATTGGACTCCCCATCAGACTGAGTTCGGGGCCAAGGGTGATGCAGCAGGCTCACATCTGTGCTGCACACCATCACCCCACTGCCAGTTACAGGGACAAGGAAACTTGGTTGAATAGTGTGTTTGGTGAATGTTAAACAACCAGCTCTTCACAGGAAAAATGTATACATATATACTTATTGCAAGAGTTACTGATAGAAAGGATGTGTAACACACAATGTATACATAATAAAAAACACAATACAGTTTATTAGCAATTCCTTATAGCCAACTGATTCTCATTTCATCAGTTTTTCCTTTACACTTGCCTCCATAGCCTATAGTTACAACTGATGAATGAGCATAGATAATTAAAAAATAAATTACAATAAATCAAGTTCTGTATCTAGTGTTTGCTGATTTCTGTGGTGAAAGTACTTCCACTGTAGCTGATTTCAAGCTACCAATATGATGTTCCTGAATGCTGTATCAGGCAAAGATGTCCCACAGCACACCGTTAGACAGTATTACCACCGCACAGACACAAGAAGCCTAAATTAATTCAAGAGCATGAATAGTAAAATGTCCTAAAGTTACTATAATGTGGTAACTTTTGAAGGGTGAGTTGAATATTTATTACTTTTCTTTTCTTTTAATGCAGCTACTTAATTATAAGCTGATATAATTAAACTTTTTAAAAAATATTTTATTTATTTGACAGAGAGAGATCACAAGTAGGCAGAGCAGTAGGCAGAGAGAGAGGCAGAAGCAGGCTCTCTGCTGAGCAGAGAGCCCGATGCAGGGCTCCATCCCAGGACCCTGAGATCATGACCTGAGCCAAAGGCAGAGGCTTAACCCAGTGAGCCATCCAGGCACCCCTAATTAAACATTTTTTAAAAGATTTTATTTATTTATTTGAGAGAGAGACAGTGAGAGAGAGCATGAGAGGGGAGAGGTTTAGAGGGAGAAGCAGACCCCCTATGGAGCAGGGAGCCGGATGCAGGACTCAATCCTGGGATCATGACCTGAGCTGAAGGCAGTCACTTAACCAACTGAGCCACCTAGGCGCCCATGATATAATTCAACTTTTAATAGTGGTTGTAGTTTAACAACCAGACTACCAAATGAAAAACTGAACATTTGGCTCTCATGTGCTAGTATGAGCTGCTTCTAGGTGCCCTATTCTTTTGTTTTTATATGCAACTTACTGTGAAAATAAAAACATGGTTAAGCATAACCATAAAAAATAAATTTCTGGGGCGCCTGGGTGGCTCAGTGGGTTAAGCCGCTGCCTTCGGCTCGGGTCGTGGTCTCGGGGTCCTGGGATCGAGTCCCGCATCGGGCTCTCTGCTCAGCAGGGAGCCTGCTT
Organism: Mustela erminea; assembly: GCF_009829155.1. Taxonomy (NCBI): domain Eukaryota; kingdom Metazoa; phylum Chordata; class Mammalia; order Carnivora; family Mustelidae; genus Mustela; species Mustela erminea. Next base: position 30,904,790 of record NC_045618.1, read on the forward strand.
CCCTCTCTCTCTCTCTCTGCCTGCCTCTCCATCTACTTGTGATCTCTCTCTGTCAAATAAATAAAAAATCTAAAAAAAAAAAAAAAAATTTCTGGAGCAATTAAAACAATAAGTAGTTAGTATCATACATGATTGTCCCAGGGCACCTGGATGGCTCTGTTGGTTAAGCGTCCAGTCTTGATTTTGGCTCAGGTCATGATCTCAAGGCCGTGAAATCCAGCGCTGCACTGGGCTCCATGCTCAGTGTAGAGTCTGTTGAGATCCTCTCTCTCCCTTGCCCTCTGCTTCTCCCCCCATTTGCACTCCCTCTCCCTCTCAATACATAAATAAAATCTTTAACAACAACAAAAAATATCATACATGGTGCCTGGGTGGCTCAGTGGGTTAAGCCTCTGCCTTTGGCTCAGGTCATGATCTCAGGGTCTGGGGTCGAGCCCAGCATCAGGCTCTCTGCTCAGCGGAGAGCCTGCTTCCCTTTCTCTCTCTCCCTCTCTCTCTGCCTGCTGCTTTGCCGACTTGTGATCTCTCTCTGTCAACTAAATAAATAAAATCTTTAAAAAATAAAATAATAAAATAATAAATATCATACATGACTGTCTCTAGAACATTTTTGGTTATCACCAAACTCAGAGACTTACCGCCCTGCCCTTGTCTTCCAGCAGCACATGGGCCACTGTGATGCTGGGCTCCTCTGCATACTTCAGCTCTTCCCTGGGCCCTCGCCTCTTCCCAACCTTCATCTCTCTCTGGAACTGCTGATGATCAGCTCCAAAACCCCCAATTCCGTAGCAGGAAGGCTGGTTTAGCCTCCATTTTATTTTATTTTTTTTTTAAGATTCTATTTATTTGACAGAGAGAGAGACAGGGTGGGAACACACACAGGGGGAGCGGGAGAGGAAGAACCAGGCTCCCTGCCGAGCAGAAGCCTGATGTGGGGCTCATCCCAGGACCCTAGGATCAAGATCTGAGCCAAAGGCTTAATCAACTGAGCTACCCAGATGCCCCAGCCATGACATTTTAAGGTAATTTGTTACCCAGCAGTAGGGACCTAAAACAGGTTGACAACATTTTAAAACATGAAACTGTCATGAAGTGTTTTAGCTTGTTTTCTTGAAAACAGTTGGAATTCAGGGCAGATTCTGGAAGGTGTGCACCCTCAACCCACAGGGAAGATATGTGGACACAAAAGACAACTACTGGGGCACCATGGTGGCTCGGCTGGTTGGGTGTCTGCCTCCGGCTCAGATCATGATCCCAGGATCCTGGTATCTTGGCCCCCGTCTGGCTCCCTGCTCAGTGGAGAGTCGGCTTCTCCCTCTGCCTGCTGCTTCCCCTGCTTGTGCTCTCTCTCTCTCTTTCGCTCTGTCAAATAAATAAAATCTAAAAAATTTTAAAAAGAAGAAGAAGAAGAAAAGACAACAACTTCAGAGATCTGCCTGTCTCCATGACTTCTCCTGGAGGTGGGAATGATGAGGCTTGGTGACATCCACTCTTAACTCTATTATCTCTTCCAACACAGATTTCCCAGGAAGATCATTAATCAGCAAACACACATAATTTCTAGGCAGAGAGAGTTCTCCCAGAAATTCTGCAAACAATATACGTTCTTTCCCTTGCTGAAATATATACAATTTATCCTCTGGGACAGTATGTACAGGGCACCTTGTGACTTATTTTGGAACATTAGATGGCAGGCAGACTTGATTAACTTCATCTTTTGCTGGAGAGAAGGAAGGACATAATTAATTAACTGGTAGTAACAAGGAATCCTCACGACCTTAAAGAGGATTTGACCAAGTAACAACCTTGAACTGGAAGGAGCCCCGATTCATCCAGCTTGATTTGGGGGCTCTGCTCTGGACTGGCAGGAAGAGGGATAGGGTGGCAGGGGTGTCATGTGAAAAGTCATGTTTCTATTCTCACCACCATAGAGAGGCATGGAAGGGGCCACTGCCAGGAAGAGAGGTGACCCAGGGAACACAGAACTGTTTCCTGGCTTCTTCCCAGTGCTCCAGATCCTACGTGCCTCTACAGCAACAAAATGACACACTTCTCCATAAGCCTGACTCTGACAGGATGCGATGGGAGAAGGGCTCTCTATATACGCAGCATTTGGGAAAGCTGATACAGCCATTCCCTACTGAAATGAAGCCAAAAGTGTTAAATCACACACAAGCAAAATAAAACCACTGGGCCTGCATTCCTGCCTGTCCACAAACAGCTGGGGCCCAACAGCTCTGGCTGCCTTGTCGAGGTTAATATTCTGTTTAGCCTTTTTTTTTTTTTCACCCCACCCTCTGTTTGCCCAAAAGCTTGACTGTTCAGTAGCTAAGTGGGCAAGGACAAGCTTGTCCCTGAAATGTGGGAGTGGTGATCCCATGGCAGTACTGGGGGGATAACCTGAGACAGGAGGTAAGCACTTACATTGTCATTTCCATTCAACAGGAGAGGAAACTGAGGCACAGAGAAGTTCCAAGGCTTGACCAAGGGCACAGTTAGCAAGAGGCAGAGCTAGGATACAAACTCAGGCCATGGGCTCCAGAGTCCATATTCTTTTTTTTTTTTTTTTAAGATTTTATTTATTTATTTGACAGAGAGACACAGCAAGAGAGGGAACACAAGCAGGGGGAGTGAGAGATGGAGAAGCAGGCTTCCCCCTGAGCAGGAAGCCCAATGTAGGGCTTGAACCCAGGACCCTGAGATCATGCCCTGATCCGAAGGCAGATGCTTAACGACTGAGCCACCCAGGCACCCCTAGAGTCCATATTCTTAATCACCCCACTAGCTGCTTCTGGGTGTTGGATGGGCAAGCATTTTCTAACTTGTCAAAAAACTCAGTACACCCCTAAAGGATAGTTTTAATTCTGGAAGGCATAAACTAAGCACCCTAGCTCTGCCCCAAGTCAGAGCTGGAGAAGGAAGAGCAGCGCTGGTGCCCCTCATCCCAGGCAAGCCCTGGCAGAGCAGACTTCTACCCTGGAGTCCCAGGACCTTTGTTCCGGATGACTACAGAGATCCATAGCTGATGGCTTTCACCCTGCCGCCTCTCCCTCCTCTAGGGGGTCTAGTTCCGGGATTAAGAACACATTTGGGGGGCACCTGGGTGGCTCATTTGGTTAAGCATCCAACTCTTGACTCAGCTAAGGTCATGATCTCAGGGTTGTGAGATGGAACCCTACATCGGGCTCATGCTGAGCATGGAACCTGCTTAAGATTCTTTCTCTCCCTCTGCATCTTCCATGCTTCCATGCTCTCTCTCTTAAAGAAAAAAAAAAAAATGAATAGATGCTGGAGCCAGGCTATCTGACTTTGGATCTGGCACTACCTTATTTACGAAATGGGTAGCAGCTCCTAAATAGTGCTTGTATGAGATGAGCTAGTACGTGACGAGTGTAATGCCTGGCACACAGTAAATGCTCAGTAAATCTCAGCTGTAATTGGTAAATATTCCCTCATCTTATCAGCTCTATACTTTCCTCCCCCCCACCCAAGTTTCTCAAACATCCTGTTTCTTTGGTTTTAGGTCAATCTCCACCATTAGATTTAGAAGTATAACCTTATCTTCTCAGGGAAACGCTGATTCAAAAGTGGAAGCAATCATGGAGAATTTCAGGCATCACAACAGGCTCTTGGGAAGTATTCTGGGGCCCAGCACGCTCCTGGGAACTCTAACTGTGCCCAGGTGAGTAGCTTTTTACTACACTTGTCTTTCCTTTACTTCCTCTTGGGACTCAGGTGACATGGCCTGATGCTAGGAAAGCAATCGAATCTCAGGCAAGGTTGCTGGGCTCACTGGGTCTATACCGCAAACTCCTATTTTCCATCTCTGAGGCCAGAGCCAGCCAGCAAAGGAGAACGAAGCAGCCTGAAGGCAGAGGCTTGGCGGGTGTTAGGACTCCTGGGTCCTGTCCTGGCTGGCCCATGCAAAAGCAATAACTGGAGGTGAGACATGGTGAGGCGACTGGGCTGGAGTGGGGACAGAGCCGAAGAGCTAGAATCAGAGCATTTTCCTAGGGTCTGGGACTCAGTCTGTGAGAAGAGGTATCAGGCCTGGACAGGGACCTCTCCATGGCTGAGCTCTTGGTCTCTCCCAGGCCAAGTTCCCCCTCCAGGCTTCATAGCCTAGCAGTGTTAAATTTACAAGGAGCTCTGATAGCTATAGTCCCAGTCAGCCTTCAAGAAAGCCCTGTAGGGGCACCTGGGTGGCTTGGAGAGTTAAGCCTCTGCCTTCGGCTCAGGTCGTGATCTCAGCGTCCTGGGATCTAACCGGCATCGGGCTCTCTGCTCAGCGGGGAGCCTTCCCCCTCTCTCTCTGCCTGCCTCTCTGCCTACTTGTGATCTCTCTCTCTCTCTGTGTCAAACAAATAAATAAATAAAATATTTTTTAAAAAAGAGAGAGAGAGAGAGCCCTGTAAAGTGGTGAGTGAGCTTATGGTGAGTGAGCTTGTGCCCAATGACCAAGGACTTGAAAACAATCTTAGAAACGTTGTCACACTTGGGGCACCTGGGTGGTTCAGATGGTTAAGCATCTGCCTTGGGCTCAGGTCATGATCTTGGGGTCCTGGGATAGAGCCCCGCACCGGGCTCCCTGCTCAGCGGGAAGCCTGCTTCTCCCTCTCCTTCTCCTGATGCTTGTGTTCCCTCTCTCACTGTGTCTCTCTCTGTCATATAAATAAAGAAAATCTTTTAAAAAAGAAAAACAGTAAACACCAATGCTTTAAAAAAGAAAAGAAAAGTTGTCACTCATGCAACTTTTAGCAAACATTTATTGGTGCTCCTGGGTAGCTCAGTGGGTTAAGCATCTGACTCCAGGTTTCAGCTCAGGTCATGATCTCAGGATCTTGAAATAGAGCCCTGCTTTGGGCGCTGTGCTCAGAGCAGAGTTGCCTTGGGATTCTCCCTCTCTGCCCCTCCCCTCTCCCCCAACCTCACACCCTAGCATGCACTCTCTCTCAAATAAATAGATAATCTTAAAAAAAAAATTGAGAGCTTTCCATACACCAGGAAATACATTTGGCTTTCCTGATTTAAAGTCTTTCCACATATTTGCTTCAATATGTTGGTTCCCTATTGTCTCTCCTCCTAAGTTTGCCTCCCAAATACTCCCCTTCGGCTGTGGCTTTGAAATATCTACAGATTTTTTTGACACTGCTCCCTTCAAGAAGTAGAACTTAACTCCTCTTCAGAAGAACCTAGGCTACAAAATGTACTGAGGCTTCCTGCTCATTTTTTTGTTTTTGTTTTCATTTTTTTTGGTCTCTCTCTTTCTCATCACTTGCTCTGGGGAAGTCCACTGTTATGAACACATCTATGGAAAGATCCAGTGTGATAAGGAACCGAGGCCTCAAACCAACATGTGAGACCAACATGCAAGTAAGCAGGGAAGCAGATCTGCCAGATCCAGCCAACATCTTGCCTGCACCCTCAGGAAAAGACTCTGACCTATAACCACCTTTTGAAGCTGCTCTTGGGTCTGTAGCCCTCAGAAACCTGCTGAGTTTTTGTTTTTGTTTTTGTTTTTTGTTCCAACCTGCTGAGTTTTGTTTTTGTTTCAATCTGCTGAGTTTTGGGGATAATTTTTTCTTTTCTTTTCTTTTCTTTTTTTTTTTTTAAAGGTTTTATTATTTATTTGACAGACAGAGACCACAAGTAGGCAGAGAGGCAGGCAGAGAGAGAGGAAGAAGCAGGCTCCCCACTGAGCAGAGAGCCCGATGCAGGCCTCCATCCCAGGACCCTGGGATCATGACCTGAGCTGAAGGCAGAGGCCCAACCCACTGAGCCACCCAGGTACCCCTGGGGATAATTTTTTATGCAGCAATAGATAAGCAATATATCTCCCCCATTGTAGAAACATCTGCTCTCTCCAAAGTCAACTCAGAGCTTTATTATTTTTTTAAGATTTTATTTATTTATTTGACAGAGATCACAAGTAGGCAGAGAGGGAGGCAGGGGCGGAGAGGAAGCAGGCCCCCCGTTGAGCAAAAAGGCTGATGTGGGACTCAATATGGGGCTCCATCCCAGGACCCTGAGATCATGACCTGAGCCTAAGGCAGAGGCTCAACCCAATGAGCCACCCAGGCGCCCCAACTCATACCTTTAATAGGCAGCTCAGATCATTTGAGTTTCCTTTTCTCTTATACTCACTCAGGTGAGGTAGTAAAGTGAGTCAGAGCACCTGCATTCAAACACATGTGGTCGCTGCTTTCTAGCTGTGATGACTGGGCAAGTTACTTAACCTCTCTGTGCCTCAGTTTCCAAATGATGAAAAGGAAGATTATGAAAACTGAATTGGAGAATATATCTGTTAAGAGCACCTGACCCAGGGATGCCTGGGTGGCTCAGTGGATTAAAGCCTCTGCCTTCAGCTCAGGCCATCATCCAAGGATCCTGGGATCAAGCCCCACATCAGGCTCTCTGCTCATTGGGGAGCCTGCTTCCCCCTCTCTTTCTGCCTGCCTCTCTGCCTACTTGTGATCTATCTGTCAAATAATAATAATAAATAAATCTTTAAAATTAAATTTTTAAAAAACTTTAAAAAAAGACTTAAAAAAAAGTATCTGACCCAATGCTGGGCACTTTATAGTGAGCTCCCTTAGGACCCCTTCTAAATTTCTAATTCCTGACTCCTTTGCATGCTCCCAAGTCCTTGCCCAGAGGGGCTAGGACTAGGAGCAGCTTCTTCAGGATCATGTCCTCATGCTTGCTCTTCCTGCCACTGGAGACAGAGGAGGAGGAGACCTGCTCTGTGCCTGGGGATTTCTCCCAGTTTTGGGGTGAGAAGAGACTTGTCCACAGAGGCAGGGTGCACTGCTGCCGGAAAGGTCCTCTTGCAGAGCAGGGAGCTGTGGCTGCAGTGGCTAAGCCCAGGCTCCTGTCTAGCCACCCTACCACCTCCTCTAAGGGTGAAAGGATTTCAAGCTGCCACTAAGTAGTCCCTAACATATCAGGAAAACTCCTCTTGCCAAGGCTTTGCCCATTTTCCTTTCCTTTCACCAGCTTTCTTTCCCCCTCACCTCCCTTTAAAATTTTTTAAAATTTATTTAAATCTCCAATCATATGTGAAAAATACTAGCCAACATTTCCCGAGAATCCACCAGCCAAGTTTCTAAGACTGCGATGTGTCTCACAGACGGTTTAGGAGATCAGTTCCTATGTCAGCCCCATTTCACAGCTGAGAAAAGCAAGGCACAGAAATTAAGTAAATTGCCCAAGGTCACATAGAGGCAAAAAGGAGGTAATGAAGCTCGGGCTCCAAGGTCAGTACCTCCTGTGCACAGGCTGTTCCAGGGCTCTGTGCTAAATTCTGTATTCAGTAGCTCTTTTCTTCAAGAGGCTCACAAAATCTGAATGCTGCCTCCGAGGTAACAGATGCAGTGTGCTCTTTTCTTAAAGATATTTTAAAAATACATTTACATCTACAAATGCACACATATGGAAATGGATCCCCCATCAAACTCGCGCGCCTTAAAAAAAAAAAAAAAAAAAAAAAAAAAAAATACTCCCGGCCCTACCCAGCTCTTTAACAGCCTTGACTGTCTTTCCACGTTTCCAACCGTCGCGGGGTCTGCGCCACCCATACGCAAATTTACTTGCCCACCTTCCGAGTTGAGCCCTCTACTCCCCTCCCAACCGTGCTCGCCTCTTCTCCCGGGTTCCTGGCCGCCTCCCCGCGTATTCTCCCTTCGTCCGGCTTTGCTCTCTAACCTCGCCCCTCCTCTCGCAGCCCTCCCCCGCGCGTATCCTCGCCACTTCTCTGTCCCCAATCCTAGCCGCCTGCGCATTTCTCCCCTCTTCCTGCCTCGCCCCGGTACATCACCGCCCACCCATTTTTTCACCCCCACTGGCCCCTCTTCCGCCCCCGCTTCCTCCCGGCCAATCTCCTCACCCTTACTCACAGTTCCCCCACTCCTTGAACCTTCCCACCCCCCAACCCGCCACCGCCCAGCTGGAGCGCACAGCCGGCAGGCTAGGACGCGCGCTGACAGGGTAATGAATGGCTTCAGCGGTAATTAGCGACCCGGCGGCTAATCACGATGTACATTTACATTTTAAGTGCTGCAGAGGGAGCGGGGGAAGGGGAAGGGACCCGGAGGGAATGCGGGCCTTTTCCGCGCTCTCGCTTCCCGGGGGAGCGAAGTGAATCCGTGTGTTCTACAGCTGGAGGTGGGAGAAGGGGGAGGGGGAGCTTTCGAGGGCCAACCCCGGCGGCCGCAGAACAGCCGCGTGCTAACCGGACGCAAACCGGGAGCTCCCAGGCCCGGTCCACCAAACTGCAGATCCGGCCTATATCCCCTCCAAGTGAGGTTCGGCCTGGGCTTGCATACTCCTGCGGATGGAGAGCTCGCTTCTTCCCTAACCAGCCCCTTCTACCGTGGATCCCACTGGTTCCAGGACTTTTCCCCAGGTCTAGCAGAAACTGCTGCCCTTTAAGTCCCACAGCTACCTCGGTCTTACGGAATGTGAGGTTCCCTGCGCCCGCCGCCAAGCGCTGCAGTCAGTCTTTGTGTTCTCAAGGCTGCTGTGCCACCGCGACTGTGGCGGATCCTAGTGGGGCCCGCGGGAGCTGGGCTGAGCCGAAGTCCGGGCTCCAAGCGGAGCACTACCCCGAGGGCCCCTGAGCCTAGCGTGTGACCAGGATATCCCGGACGGAGTTGGTCACTCGGACGTTGGGGCGCAAAGTCCACCAGCTCCAGCCATTCCCCCAAAGTGCGGTAATGGGGTCAGCCTGGGTTCTGAACAGCAGAGGCCGAGAGAGCTAGGACAAACAAGAGGCCAAGGAGGCGACAACAGCTGTGAGAAGGCAGAAGGCCACCCGGCAGCCCCGTTATGGGGCTGGGACTCAGCTCCCCCCAGGCACTGTCAGGCCGCTCGCACTTTTGAGGTTTCCCGCCCGCTGCAGCTCTCCCGGCGCCTCCCCGCCACCGCGGTGCTAGGCTACCCAACCTGGATCAGGTCTGCACCACTCCCTCGCTTGCGCCAGGGGCGTGGAAGGGTGAGGGGCGAAGTCCTAGAGCAATTCCGGGGGCAGGAGTCCAGCTCCTTCTAACTTCCCTCCCATCATCATCCCTTCAGCCCCCAGCTTCACCCTCACTGTCCACCTCTCCTGGCAGGATGTCGGGGTTACTGTCCCAGCCCTGTGGTGTTCCCGGTAGCTTCCTAATGCCCCCGAGGCTTCAACTTATCCACCTTCCTCCCTTCTCCCCCCAACACCTGCCTTCATCCAGCCTCCTTTTTGAAAAAGGACCCCACCGAGTCTCAGGGGGCCAAGGCTGGCTGACAACGAGTTCCACCTGGGAAGAAGGGGATCCACGTTATCAGGGAACTGTGCCTGGCTTACCCTAAAGCATGCATTTCTCTTAGCGGACGCTCCATGGGTGCGGGGAGCTTAACTCCCCTTGAGAAGGGCTCTCCTTGTTCTCTTCCCTTTCGCCTCAGGGACAGCCTGGCCCCGCGCCTCACCCCTCAGCCCAGAGCGTACGGGGGTCCCGGAGCCTCCTGCTCTGGTCAGGCGCCGCGAGCTGAGACCTCAGTCTCCCGCCGCCCTGCGAAGACCACGCCGCGACGTAGTCGTCCGAGGGCAGCGCCGGGCGCAGCGGCAGCCAGCGCCTCCGCACTCTGCTGACCGTGCACAGGCTGTCCTTGAGGCGACAAGAGCGGCTCGGGCGCGGGAGGGACGGAGTGGAAGTGTTTCCTGAGGAGTGGGGGAAAGAGGCGCCAGCAGGCCTCTCGGAAAACCCTCCTTGAGAGGCGACAGAGGCGGCCAACGCGCAAGGGCTCGGGGACCCGGCTTTAAACAGCTTTTGCATCGCAAACACAGTTTTTATTTAGGTCGCCCGTTTATGATGGTTGGCTCAGGGAGGGCAGATGGCGATTGTAGGGGAACTTCGCCCGGCAGGTCACCCCCTGGCTGCCACTACACCTCTCGGAACGCAAGGTTCCCTGGCCCCGGTGGCTAGACTCGGGCGGGACTGGATCCCGGGAGCCGGCGGAGGCTAGGACGGGGGCGGGCCAAGCTGAGTTAGGGGCGGAGCCTGACGGTAGGGGCGGGGGCTCCCAGGCGCCCAGGCGGGGCCTCCGCTAAAGGCGCGGAGCACCCGGCGCCGAGAGCGCGGCGTAGAGCAGCGCCCGTTGGAGTGAAGTCGGAGACGAAGATCGCGCCGTCCCAGCCCTCCCGCCAGCGTCCACGCCGCTCCCGCACCCTTACCCCTGCCGGCCCTTGCCGGCGCGACCGGCGGCCATGCAGCCCCAGGGCTGAGGCGGCCCCATGGCGAAGCCAGCGTCCCCGAGGTCCGGGCAACGACGGCGCATGGAGAACTTCCGTAAGGTGCGCTCGGAGGAGGCGCCGGTGGGGGGTGGGGCCGAGGGGGGCGGCCCAGGCTCCAGCCCCTTCGCGGACCTGGCGCCTGGTGCTGTGCACATGCGGGTCAAAGAGGGCAGCAAGATTCGGAACCTGCTGGCTTTCGCCACTGCCAGCATGGCGCAGCCAGCCACGCGCGCCATCGTCTTCAGCGGCTGCGGTCGGGCCACCACCAAGACCGTCACGTGCGCTGAGATCCTCAAGCGCCGCCTGGCGGGCCTGCATCAGGTCACGCGGCTGCGCTACCGGAGCGTGCGCGAGGTGTGGCAGAGCCTCCCGCCTGGGCCCACACCCGGTCAGAAGCCTGGCGAGCCGGCCGCCAGTCTCAGTGTACTTAAGAATGTGCCCAGCCTCGCCATCCTACTTTCCAAGGATGCACTGGATCCGTGCCAACCCGGCTACCAGCCCCCGAGCTCCCATCCTGGACCCTCGTCCCAGACAGCTGCACCAGCGTCCAAGAGGAGCCTAGGGGAACCTGCGGCTGGAGAAGGCTCTTCGAAGCGGTTACAGCCTGAGCCAAGCGCTGCGGAAGAGGACCAGACAGCCTGAGAGCTCGTGCGTCTGGGCCACGTAGACACGCTGGATCTCACCCCCAGGGCCTCGACCTTGAGACGCATCTCCAGCCTTTCACGCCTCGGTGCTCTGGACATAGCTCCTCAGACGGTCAGCATAGACCCCAAGGCAACGAGAGGGACCCCAGGGAAGCTTCGTTCCACCACTTGTGTTGTCTGAAGATGCAGAACTCCACCTTCAGCTTTTCTGAGCCATGCTGGAACCTTCTTCAGGGAGGGAGTGGTGGACCATGGGACTCCTGAGCCTTGCTCAGGACCCCCAAGGGTTAAAGGCATGCAGTAGTCATGAGTCCCCCCCACCCCCGGGTGTAACCTTAGGAGAGCTCTTGGAATCACCTCCACCATTGACTGGTTGAGGGCAAGGGGTGAGAAAAGGACTGCTTGAAGGCAAGGGAGTCTGAGTTGATGGGGGTCTGTTCTGCCCCTCACCTGGGGAGACTGCTACCTTCCTAGTTTTCCTTACCCTGCTATCAAGGAGCATCTTGAGACGAGGTGCAGGGCCACCTCTATGGGCTCTAGCTTTTTTAACAACCCTCTTTCCCACTGGCCCAGAAGGAGAGACCCAGGACAAAACTCTTCGCCTTCTCCCCTGAGTCTCAGAGCTGGAGTCGTGCTTCTAATAAAATAAACACAAAAATGGCTCTGGCCCTAGGTTTCTTCTTTAGCACTTAACCTATATGGAAACTGCTTTGGCCTGCCCTGCTATGTCTCAGTCCCCTCCAGCCTGGAGACTTTGGCTTTTGGAGTCTTCACAGTCAGACACAGAGACTGGACAGCTTCAAACTGGTACGAGAAGCACATTGCCCGCTCCCTGGCTTCTCCCTCTCCCAGCCTTCCCTGTCTGGCGCTAGTCTCAGGGGCTCGGGGCCAGAAGGGGGGGCCTTTGTCCCATGGTGCATTACCACTGAGGGAAAGGGAGGAGCGCCTTGCCTTTCTGCGAAGGAAGAAGGGAAGGCAAGCACCAGTGAACTCTCGGGGGGGGGGGGGTCACTGCCAAGGGAGGCACACCCCACTGGGCTCCCTAAACCTGCAGCCTCCTGCCAATTGACAGCCGTATCCAGAAAGCTGGCACAAAACCTCTCATCACCATCCGTAGGATCTCCCCTTCACTGCTCTCTCTCTCAGAAAGGACAGCACACCCTTGGGAGAGGGGGAGGAGAGAGACCGAGCACAAATCCACTGCTGGAAATTACTATTCAGCAGAGAAGCTGGAACTTGGGCTGTGAATCACTGCAGGCTCTCCCTGATAAGCTGCTGCCTCCAGCCCTGCACAGCTGTCTGTTAAGAGATAACAGCCTCAAAAGCCTCTCCGTCCAAGTCGAAGTCAGCTGGGGTGGGGGTGGGGGAGGAGTGTTATATGCTGGAAGGACTCTAGTTGGTAAGGGTGGGGGGTGGCATCTAACCCCAGGATGTCAGAAACACACCCTACCACATGCAACTCAACGGCACCTCTGGAAAGGAGATGGGGGAGTGACTTTGCTGGCAGAACTCTGAAATAAATCAGCGACAAGAGGTGAGTTTCGGCCGCTGACAGGAGGGGCTCTTTAGGGAATTCTCCCCTTGAGCTTTGGATTAGTGAGCCCTGTCATCCAGAGTCCAGCACCGTTTGCTTTTCCTAATTTCTTGTTCTTGAATCCCTGCAAAGGGCCAGGGGGGTTATGTGCGCTTGTTCGACTCTCATGGGTGGTCCAAGAAGGTTGGAAAAAATGCACTATCCTGACAGCTAAGGTGCCCTGGGCTGGTCCTGGGCATGTGCATCTGAAGAAAATGATAAAATTCTTGGAAAAGGTCCTGCATGATCGATGCTTATAGAAGACTGGTCTTGGTTCTAGAAAAGGGCCACCTTTCCAAAACCAGGATCTGAAATCCTGAGTGCCCGGTCACAAGGACCATGCAGGCAGAGGCTTGTCAGGGAGGGAAGGCTGCAGAGGCTTTCTTTTCTTGCCGGTGGGGATCAGATTAAGTCCCTTTCCTTCCTAGAAATTCATCCTGCGGTATGGGGAGGAGAGGGCCTTGCTTCCCTACCTTCAGAGCATTAACCTGCCCTGATGATGGGCTGAGCTCCTGCCTCCGATGCCAGAAGGCAGGTTATGAAACACTTTCCTTTCTGCAGCCCCCCACTCCACCCCAGCAGGTTCCGTTCCCAGGCTTTTGATAGGTGCTCATGGTGCCAGCACCCATGGGCACCCTATCCCTGCCTACAGATCCTCCGGCCCTGCTGATCCAGGAGCAGGCTCCAAAGGAAGGACCCATATTCCTATACATCCCCACCCCCAGGACTGAGGTGGGAACCTGAGAAGTGCTGGAATAAGGCAGTGAGGTTAGGGGGGTAGTTGGCTACAGAGGCACCTCAGGGATGGCTCCCTGACTGCAGGGCAGAGCAGGAGGGAGGGGAAGCTGCTCTGTGAGACCCCATCTTTCCAATAGTGACCTCTATCCAGGAGCTTTCTGGGCCCTGCCTGGGGGCACCTGCAGGCTAGGGGTGGCAGTGAAGGCTCACACCCACGAAATTGTCAGGTCACGCCATCAATTTGGGAGCATATACGTGTATATATAACCCAAGACTGGAGCGTGGGTTAGATGGGCAGTGGATTTTCAGCAGGTCCTTAAGGGACTTCATTGTTGTTGTGCCAGATCCTAGTCTAGGCACACGATGGAGCTGGGAAGCAGGGATGCTGATGGAGGTGGTTCCCCAAGTATCAGGAGGAGGTAGCCAGCAGAACAGGACTGGACAGGCAGCCCCAAGCAGAGCATAGAGAGGGGATACTGTGTCTGGTGTTGCGGCACCCACAGTGTCTGAAGGATACCCGGCAAGAGGCAGGTGGGGTTGGAGTACCAAGTCGGAGTCAGGTCACTGAGAGCCTCCCTGAAGTAAGTGGGAGGCCAGTGGGAGCCATGGAGTGCCCCAGTTTGATTGGCACTTGTGTCGATGGGTGGTGGATTGGAAGGAGCCTGACTGGATCCCCAAGGACACAAGGAGGTAAGAGATGGTGTCTCCTCTGGGGCCTGTGGTTCTTGGCCATGCCACTTCCAAGAATGAAGGGATAGATCAGGCAGAGTAGTGGGCAGTAGAGCAGGTTTATTGAAAGACAGCACACTGGGGCTCCTGGGTGACTCAGTGGGTTGGGCCTCTGTCTTCGGTTCAGGTCATGATCCCAGGGTCCTGGGATGGAGCCCTGCGTCCTCGGTCGGTCAGCGCTCTGCTCAGCGGGGAGCCTGCTTCCCCGTCTCTCTCTCTGCCTGCCTCTCTGCCTGCCTCTCTGCCTGCTTGTGATCTTTGTCTGTCAAATAAATAAAATCTTAAAAAAAAAAAAAGATGAATATAAAATAAAAAGAAAGACAGCACAAAGCTCCCAAGGAGGAAGGGGACCCAAGAGAGTTGCCTTCGGGGTTTCTAAGTCTAGGGGGTTTTATGGGCTTGTTAGTGGGCTGTTTTCATCTGATTAACCCTCCCTGCGCCTGTCATCCAAACATGGGAAAGGGTGGAGGGCTCCTTCCAGGGTGGTGTAATCCTTTCAAGGAGTTCCCTCTTAGAGCAGGGGACCCGTGTGCCTGCCTGCCTTCCAACTATCCTTCATCCATGGGACCGTGGTACTAGGGAAGGAGATGGAGACAGATTTGAGAGCTACCCAGGCTAGGTAGGATTTCACAGCCATTATTGCCAGATCAGAGTGGGACTTCTTGTGGCATTAACCCTACCCTGGTCAAGGCCTGGCCTGCTTTCTTGGCATCCCAGGGGACACGCTATGTAAGGTTGAAACAATAAAGCCTTTGGAGGGGAGGAGATCCACAGTTTCAAATTGGTAGAAGCTTTAGGAGCTGTTGTCCATTGGCCATGAGTCTGCCAGGGCATGTTCACTGCACAGTATGGGGAAACCCTGGGTAAGACCCTCTCCCACCCTTATCCCTCAACAGGAACCTCCCCATCCCTCCATCTCCCAGCCTCTTCTCCATTAATCCTGTACTTTGGGGCTGTTACTGTGCCCACACTGCTAGGGGTGCTCTAGTCCCCTCTATTCCACTAAGATGTTGCAACACCTCCAGGTCTCCCAAGAGAAGGATAATTGATAAAAGAAAGGGGAAGAAAGGAAGGAAGGGAGAGAGGGAGGAGAAGTGAAGAAGGAAGGAAAGAAAGGAGAAAATACAGCCATAGGAGGGTCTCCTTGGTGACATCAGGTTTTTCTTAGAGCACAAATCTTTTAATTGTGCCCTCATTAGTGTGTTCCTCTGGTTATCAGTTACCCCAAAATCCAGAAGCCATGTTTGAATGGATCCTGCCTGCCTTACTTCCCCACCCAATTGTTGGCACATAGGAAGCCCACAGAGCTATTGACTGAATGAATAAAGTCTGGTTGAGCCAGATTTATGAATTATTCTAATGCCATATCAAAGTCCTTACCTGCCAAGGACGGTGGCCAGATCTTTCCCTGTGCCCACCAAGCTTCTCTTCCCATCTGGACCCTTAGGTTCTACCTGCTTTTAGAAATGAGTCATCACCATAGTGATTGGAATTTTATGCCTGGCATGAGGATTCTGGTTTTGTGTGACACCTGCTGATTATCATAGATACAATCATAGATATGGTGGGTTGAAGTGTGTACCTGTGAATGTGACCTTATTTTGAAACAGGGTCTTTGCATATGTAATTAATATGTAAGAAGAGATCATACTGAAGTAGGATGGGTCCTTAACCTAGTATGACTGTGTCCTTACAAAAAGAGGAGAAGAGACAGACACACGGAGATGAACAACATGAGAGGATGGAGACAGATTGGACTTAAACAACTGCAAACCAAGGAATGCCAAGGATTGCCAGCAAACAGCAGAAGCTAGGAAAAATGCATGGTCCTGCCGATATCTTGCTTTTGGATTTTGAACATCCACACCTGTGAAAAAATAAATTGCTGTTGCTTTAAGTCACCCAGCCTGTGGTATTTTGTTATTTAAACAGCCTTAGGAATCAAATACAATACATATTCTCACCACATTCAGGGGAAGTAGGGAAGAGGACTGTAGGGCGTTTGCCAAGGTCCTTGTTATCAGAATTTCAGTCCTGCCAGAATTTCCAGTCCCCCAGTAGAGAGACAGGCAGGCTCTCTACTCTGTAGGCCTGTGCTACCAAATATAATGCCTGGCGTCATATTGAACCTATAGGCTTTGGAGAATGTCAGGCCGTGATTTGGGGCAAGTTAATTCTCTGAGCCTCAGCTTTCTCATCTGCAGAATGGCCTAGATTACTGTGGGATAAAGGATATAATACCTTGCTTCCCAACCATGGTTCATCAGCAGAATCAGCCTAGGGGACTTGTTAAAACTACAGATTGCCTGGACTGAACTCCAAAACCAACAGGATCAGAATCACCTAAGAAGGACCTGAAAATAGGTATTTTAATAAGACCCTCATGTGGGGGATAAGTGTCTGCCTTGACTCAGGTCATGATCCCAGGGACTGGGATAGAGGCCCATGTGGGGCTCCTTGCTCAGCAGGGAGCCTGCTTCTCCCTCTCCCTCTGCCTGTGCTCCCCCTGCTTGTGTGCCCCCTCTGTAAGATAAATACTATTTTTAAATATTTTAAATATTATTTTAAATATTTAAAAATTTAAAAAGACTATATTTAAAAGTTTTCAAAAATAAGATTCTCATGATTTTTTGTTTAAATATTTTATTTATTTATTTGAGAGAGAGAGAGGGTGAGCTGAGGGAGGGGCAGAGGGAGAAGCAGACTCCCTGCTAAGCAGGGAGCCCAACACTGGGCTGGATTCCATGACCCCAGGATCATGACCTGAGCCAAAGGCAGATGCTTTAACTGACTCAGCCATCCAAGCACCCCTAGATCCTCATATGATTTTTGATAGTTAATCAGGATTGACTATTCCCTGAGCTTAAATATAAGAACAGCTCTCACACTGGTAGGAGAGACATGAAATTAAATCCCCTTCTCTTTCCCTTTGCGTTCAGCCAGTTTGAACCTTTTCGGGAGAAAAGCCTGTGTTAAAGAACTGTTATGAGCTTCCCCCTAGAGGTGGTTCTGGGAAAGAGAAACTGGGCTGCAGGACCTGGGAGGTGGAGGGAAATGGGCAGCTAATAGACTCAGAGCCCACAGCGTCTCTGCCCTGGGTCCTGTTTCCAGAAAGGAAACTGAGGGTGTGGGGTCCAAATCAATCAGCTACAAAGACTTTACTTTCTTTGTTTAAAAAAAAGTGTAAGGGTGTGGAAAAACTGAATGTGAAACAGTAGAGGCTGCTTTGGAATAAGGCAAGTCTTCAAAGAGTTAAAACAGAGTTACCATTTGGCCCATAGATACTCCTACAGGCACACCCAAAAGAACTGAAAATATAAAAAACAAAACAAAACAAAAAAACCCTGAAAATATACGTCCATAGGAAAACATGGACACAATGTTCATAGCTGCCTTATCCCTAATAGTCAAAACATGGAAACAACTCCAATATCCATTAACTGATGAGTGGGTATCCAAAATGTGGTCTATCCACATAACGGAGTATAATTCTGCCCCAAGAAAGAATGAGGTACTGATCTATGCTACAACAATGAAAACATTATGCTAATTGAAAGATAACAGACACACAAAAAAACCACATATTGTATGATTCTATTCATATGACATGTCCAGAATAAGCAAATCCACAGAGACAGAAGATAAATTAGTAGTTGCTTAAAATAGGGCTGGTGGGTGTCATTGGGTAGAAAGATTCTTTTGGGGGCAATGAAAACGTTCTAGAATTAGGGATCGTGATTACACATCAGAGTGCGTATATTGCAACTGAACTGTGTGCTTCAAAAGGGTGGACCTTATAGTATGTAAGTCATATCTCAAAAATTATATCCTTTAATGATTTTTTAAAAGATTTTATTTATTTATTTGACAGAGACACAGCGAGAGAGGGAACTCAAGCAAGGGGAGTGGGAGAGGGAGAAGCAGGCTTCCCGCTGAGCAGGTAGCCCGATTTGGGGCTCCATCCCAGGACCCTGGGATCATGACCTGAGCTGAAGGCAGACGCTTAATGACTGAGCCACACAGGAACCCCTCCTTTAATGATTTTCTAATTAAAAAGTAATATTTTGGGAAATAACGTACTAGAAATAAGTAGGTACAGTGTGAAAAAGGACCATTAAAGCCTCCTACTGGGGGTACCTGGATGGCTCAGTCAGTTAAGCATCTGTCTTTAGTTCAAGGCACAATCCCAGGGTCGTGAGATCCAGTCCTGCACTGGGTTCCTGCTTTCCTCAGCAGGAGTCTGCTTCTCCCTCGGCCTGCCGCTCTCCCTGCTTGTGCTCGTCTGTCTCTCTCTCCCTGACAAATAAATAAAATCTAAATAAAGCAAGCAAGCCTCCAAACGGCAGCCCCACAAGACTTTTTTTGAAGGCTGCTTCCTTTAACCCCCCCCCCCTGATTCTCAGGCAACCAAGATGGTATGTTTATCCACTTATCTCCATACCTTATCCCCCATATCACAAGCTGCCCTGCCCTGGGAAAAGAACTATAATTTTACAACAGAAAAATACTTTTTTAAAGAAGATTTTATTTATTTGAGAGAAAGAGAGCACAAGCAGAGGGAGCAGCAGAGGGAAAGGGAGAAGCAGGCTCCCCACTGAGCAGGCAGCCGAATGTGGGGCTGGATCCCAGGACCTTGGGATCATGACCTGAGCCAACTGAGCCGCCCAGGCAGCCAAGGAAAATGCTTTTTTCTTGTCACCATTTGTTGAGACATGACCGTGTGCCTCCCAGGACCATGGTTTCCACGCACAACATACACTACATCTTATGAAATCTGCCCGATACCCTACTGGGTAGGTTCCATTATTATTACCATTTTACAAAGGAGGGAAGCGGTTCAAGAAAGTGAAGTAACACATCTAAGGGCATATGGCAGAGCAATAATACAGTAGCAACAAGCATGTCATTCTCCCAGGTGCCTTCTCCCATTCATCCCCACCCTCCTAGCAGTGGGATCCTCATCATTGGAGGTGCTCCAGGAGGGCCTGAGGAAGGGGAAGCAATGTAGGATCAGTCAGACTACTGGCCTCAAGGGTGACTTCCAGCCTTGACAGGCAGCATTCACTTTTTACCAGTACACTTCATACTCACCAGGGAAAAATAAGAGCTTTTCTGGACAGCGATCTTCCTTTTACTAGAAATTCCCAGGGTGGAACAGTGCCTTTCTCCTCACAAGTTCTTCAATGCCATCATCTGTCTCCTCTGCACACATCAGAAGGGCCTCATTGCAACCCCTCCAGGAGGAAGGCTGAAGCTGATGTGGTCACCAACTGCAGCCAAGACATCCATCAGGCATCGGAAGCCCAGCAGCTGCTCTTCCAGAGGGACAGAAAATGATTTCAGGGCAGATGATGATAGGAAGAGACCAATGACCCTGACAGCCTTTGGCAAGAGCCAGGATGTCTGGCCTCAACCCTTCTGGGAAGGAGCACCCACCAGAAGCTACAGAATGGACTCACAGTCAACTAATCTTCGACAAAGCAGGAAAGAATGTCCAACAGAATGGACTGGGGTCTGGGGGCAAACTTGGGAAGGAGCACCCCCGCACACACACCTAAGTGGTGTGGTTGGCTGAATTCAAAGACGGCCCCTAAGGTTTGTCCCTGCTGGTATACAGACCTTGTATAATTGGGGCAGAATCTGTGAATTTGATGGGATATGATTTCCAAGATTAGGCTACTTGGAGTGTAATCAAAAGAAGGGTCTCGTGGGGCACCTGGGTGGCTCAATTGTTAAGCGACTGCCTTCGGCTCAGGTCATGATCCCAGGGTCCTGGGATGGAGCCCCACACTGGGATCCCTGCTCAGCGGGGAGTCTGCTTCTCCTTCTCCCACTCCCCCTGCTTCTGTTCCCTCTCTCCCTGAGTCTCTCTGTCAAATAAATAAAATATTAAAAAAAAAAAGAAAGAAAGAAAGAAAAAAAAGAGGAAAGAAAGGTCTCCCTGGATATGCATGACCTAATTAGATGAGGTCTTTAAAAGAGGTAAGCTGGGGTGCCTGGGTGGCTCAGTGGGTTGGGCCTCTGCCTTTGGCTCAGGTCATGATCTTGGGATCCTGGGATCAAGCCCACATTAGGCTCTCTGCTCAGCAGGGAGCCTGCTTTCCCCTCTCTCTCTGCCTGCCTCTCTGCCTACTACGTGATCTCTCTCTGTCAAATAAAAATAAAATCTTTCAAAAAAAACAACAAAAACAAAAAAACAAAAAAACCTTTAAAAGAGGTAAGCTGCAGTACTGTGAGAGGGCCTAGGGAGGGCCCATGTGGTAAGAGCTGAGAAGGGCTCTCTGCTACCAGCAAGAAAAAATGGGCACTCAGTCCTACAACTGTGAGGAACCAAATTCTGCCAACCACTTGAACAAGCAAGGGAGAGGACTCTGATTTCCAGATGAGACCTCAGACCTGACTAACGTCTTGATTTCAGTTTTCTGAGACCCTGAACAGAGAACCAATCATGCCATGCCTGGACTTCTGACCTATAGAAATTGGGAAATAATAAATGGGAATTGTTTTAAACTGCTTAGTTTGTGGTAACTTGTTATGCAGCAATAGAAAATGAATACTGGTGATGAGGGCTGAGAACTGCCCCCCCCCTCAACATAGCAGGGGCTTTGGAATTCACTGAGAACCTATCAAAGCCTACCTCTGGGGGTGGTGGGGCAAAATCCCACAATTTCTAGAATCAGACAAACCTGGTCTCAAATACAAAAATTACTATTTATTAGCTGTGTGATTCTTGGACAAGTGCCCTTTGAGTCTATTCCTTTAACCATAAAACGGATAAATTCGTATATCACAAGGCTGTTATGAGTATTAGATGGGATAATAGTTTGCAAGGGTGCCTGGCTGGCTCAGTTGGTAGAGCATGTGACTCTTGATCTTGGAGTTGTGAGTTCGAGCCCCACGTTGGGGGGTAGAATTTATTTTAAAAAATAGTTTGCAGCATTCAGTGACACATAATAAATTATAGCCATAATTGTATTAAATAACACTCTAGTAGTCAATCTAAGGCACTGTAGGCAAAACAGAGAGACCAGTTGGGATTCAGGTGCAATATACCCCATTTAGTACTTTCTTAATTATGGGAGCCCTGACCTCATCCTGAGCTTCCAGCTCTTGATATGATGAATATTAATTGAAATGCAATGAGGTTAAAGCTTCTCCAAGTGTCCTGTGGTTTGGCTGGTGGGAGAAGGTGAGGGCAGGTGCTTTGAAAAGTTTTTTTATCCTTTTGCCAGCCAGGATCATACCCCCCTAGAGCCACACTGCTAGGGAGGGAAAAGAGAAAGGCAGATGCCACACCCAGGAGAAAGGGCCTGGAGTGAGGAAAAGGAAGCTGAATGTCCATTTTTTCTTTCCTCAGTGAGTTCAGGGATAGAGAATGAAGGACACCAAGACAAGAGACTGTCTCATTAACTCCTGTGGCATCGTGGTAATTCAGGCCTAGGGAAGTGGTCCCACTGCCCAGGAGCTCAAAGTCAGGATGTAGTTAATAAGGCCAGACTAGATGTTAAGAGCCTTGGAATGTGATCAACCCCATGTCACAGAAGCCTGCTACAGGAGCCCTCCTGTAGATATTGGGGGCAGGCCTCTGGCCAGAAATACTGTTTTATTTGAGGCAAATTATGCTCAGAGACTGAAATTGTCTTTGCCAATAATTTGCTTAACACAGGTTCACTGGGTTAATTATAGCTTATAACAACATTTCACAAGCCAATAGCATAGAGGATAATGTCTCTTATGGAGAAATTGAAAAATAACATATTCAAAACCAATGACCAATTAAATACACTACTGTTCCGGACAAAGTGGAGATGAAAGAAATAAAGCCCAAATTTAGAAAAAAAAAAATTCCAAATTTAGTTGAAGTCCATCTTTCTGTGAGTTGGTTCTTGGTAGAGTGAGTCCTTCAACTAAAAGCTGGATATCAGCTGCCTGTCTAGACCCCTCACAATTGGGGCACATAGCAAGCAAGCCAAGGCACTGGTGTAGGCTGCTTTAAAGGTTATTACTCCAGGAGGAACCATCACAAGCTTACAAGGAGTAGCCTTGCCAAGCGGTAACAGATGTCCCTTATTTAATGGGACTGCTGTATGGTTTATTACCACTGCCAACCAAAAGCAGCCAGCCTGGCCATGGCAGGAGAAAGTGTCTCAAGTACCCAGCAAAGGGCAGTCTTGTCCAGATGGGATGTTCTTGGGAAGTCCTCACAAATTCTTTATAAAGTTTGAAAGTCCATCAGGTGATTGACACCACTGCCCTCACTCTGCTGGGAACGACCTAGGGGTCTTTTGTGCTCCAGGTGCAACTGTTCTATTAGAAAGTCCTAATATCCAACTTTAAAGCAATTTCATTAAAATAAGTAAATAAGTCATTCTAAACAAATTCAAGCCACAAACAACTTTGTCCAAAACAAGATTTCAAAACATGGGTTTGAAATCATAAGTCGGTATACAACAAATATCCAGTTAAGTCCTGAGAACTGGGGATTTGAGAGCCTTGGTTGCCAACAAGCAACCTGATTTATGTGTTTGTTACCTGTAGAGTGAAGTGACTGAGCTCATTTTTTAATGCTTGCGGGTTTGTGATCTAAGAAGGGTTACTAATAAAATCCCTTACATGTACGCAGTTGTGTTTTTCCCCATTTTCTTATTTTAGGCTCCAAAAGGGAAGGGAAGAGGTTAAACAAAGAGGGTATTTTTATTATAACTTGTCGTTGCTATGCTTGTTAACACTCCCATTTAAAATCTCTTTATTCCCTTAAATAATCTCTAAGACCAACGTGGGGCTCCACCTCACGATCCCGAGATCAACAGTCACATGCTTTACCGACTGAAGCCCCCTTATTGCTCCCATTTGGGGTTGATGGAATCGCTTCCGGACGTGAACTACGGTATCGTCCCCCGCCCGGCGCTTCAACGACCTTACACCCCTGCTCCACCAAGGGCGAGACTGAGACTGGGTGGGGCGGGGCTGGGCCGGCACAGCGTGAAAATGTTTTGTCCTTAGCGCGCCGCCGTAGCCCGCCGGCGTCCGCAGTCAGCCCGCCAGGGCGCGAGCGCCGCAGTGGGCGGGGCCTCACGCTCCACCCACCGTACGTCGGCGCGTGAGTCCGGCCCCCGCGAGCTCCGGAGCGGCCCGTGAGTTCACACCCGGCTTCTGTTCAGCCTTGGACTGCGCGCAGCCATCGCCGTCATGCTCGGCGCCGCTCTCCGCCGTTGCGCTGTAGCCGCAGCCGCAGCCGCCCGTGCCAGCCCTCGAGGCCTCCAGTACTCAAGCCCGGTCCCCGGCCCCGCCGCCGGTAAGGCCCCCGCCGCCACTCCTAGCGCCCGCGTGTCCTTGCGGTGACCTGGTCCCCCGCCGCCACTCGAGGGAAGGCCTGCCCCGCGGCCTAGCCCCTGCCCTGCGGGCGGGCGGACGAACCTGGTGACCGCTGGCCTCTCTCCCCGCCGCCTCCACTTAAATGGGGGACTCGAAGACGCGGCCCCCGGGGCCTCCCCCAGCGCGACTTCCTGGTGCAGGCACCGCGGACTGATCAGGTGTGGACCTGCTGTGGGCTCCAGGGAAGGGGCGCAGTGCGCCTCCCGCGCCCACGGAACTCCTTCGGTCCCCGGGCCGTGACCGTGCCCCGGCGCTGACCCCTGCAGCCACCTGACTGGGAGTGTCCGCCGCCGGCCTACAGCGCGTCGGCGAAGGTGACATTGAGCCGCCCGGCGCGTCGCGGTCGGTGTAGGGGCAGGGGTGGCCCTTCCGGGGACGCGGGCACGGACACCGATAGCGTCTCCTGGGGACACCAGTGGGACACAGTAGACTTTTTTAAAAATCAGGCCTTTCTCGGTTAGCGTTTTCTATGTCACCTTCGCAGACCGTTCTGTCGTTTTAGAGACTGTTGTGCCACGTTCGAACTCTTCCATTCTTAAGATCTATCTTAAGAAACAACCATGTATGGTTGTTTCCTGAAATCTGGAAGAGAGCCTGAATATTGATAGGTGTTAGGCAAAGTATATACATACATCTTTCGAAAATTGGGCCCCACACGCTCAGAAATACTGAGTTCTACAGACAGAAGGGAAGCTTTTTTTTTTTTTTTTTTTGCTTCCAGTCGAAAATCTGATTGCTGGAATATGAATTGTGCTGCTGATTCCTCTCTCTTGACTGTGCCTTCCCCCTATGTGTTTGCGGAGATTTTGTTTCCATCACTGTACTTTTTTAATTAGTGTAACTGCACTTTGGTCTTGGTCCATGATGGTAGTATATGCGGGGTGTGAAAATTAGGCCCTAAGCATGCAAATTTACACTTACGAACTCAAAAGAAATAAGGTTGTTCTCTTGACTTGAGTATTAATAACTAGATCCTTCAGAACCTAAGAAATGTGCTTTCTCTTCGTTTATCATAGAACAGTAAAACTAGCATGCACTTCACGAAGACTGTCTCATTTTATAAAAAGGAGGAAATTGAGGCGCATCTTGGGAAACTGATTTCCTTTACTAGTGGTGGAACTATTTTCAGTTTCTTGGCTGTAGTTATTTTTGGCCCATCCTGATGTTTGTCAAATTTTATGATTTTTGTTTTGTTTTATTTTGCATTTTCCTTATCTAAATGCTAAAGTACTACAATATTTTCATATAGATACCTTTTGGGGTGTTTTCTTGTGACCTCTTCAAAAAAATTTGCTCCATTTTGTGGCAGGCTAGGGAAAAGGTAGAGATTTTTGGCAGACTGTAGAGTAAGGGATTCTTCTCCTTAAAAAGTTTGAGCCAAAAAAAAAAAAAAGTTTGAACATTTGTTTATCTTCTAGGAGTTCTATTCCCATTCTTGGGTATAATTTATAAACAAAAAAATCTTTATTTTAGGCGTTTATGTTGGTTACATTACGTTACATTTACGTCAGCTACTTTCTAATTGTGTGACCTTGGGCATGTTCATTAACATTAAAGCTCAGTTACCTCATCTCTAAAATCAGGATCTTTGGTAGTTGTGAAGCTTAAATGAAATAATGTAACTCGTAGCATCTTGCCTGGCACAAATGCTTAAATATATATTTGCTTTATTATAGCAGATTCCATTTTTGCAAATTATATATTAGGGTTTGTTATCCATATAAAACTGAACAGGTTTTATAATTTGAAAGTCAAAGAGAATAAAATTTTTTGGATGAGGCTGTTAAGGCCAAATCAGGGTACACTTGAAAGAGAGCTCTGAGGGGTGCCTAGGTGGTTTAGTCAGTTAAGCATCTGCCTCAGCTCAGGGCCCTGTGATCTTGAGTCTGGCATCTGCGGGGCTCCCTGCTCAGTGGGCACCCTGCTGCTCCCCCTGCTTGTTCTCTCTCTCTGTCAAATAAATAAAATATTTAAAAAGAGAGCTCTGGAGGGGTTAACCTGAGGGACCTCAAGTTTGGTCTAGTTAAGTGACAACCCAAATTCCAGAAGCCTCCAACTTGAAACATTGTTTTCCGAAAACTGCTGAATTAAAATATTTTAAAATAGTGGTGAGGTTCTTTAGTCAACCCTTAAGACCTTAACAGTCCTGTTTACTATATCCTGACCCTGATAACTCAGAAGAGTGGGAGTTTTCTCTTCCTTTTCTTGCCAAGGGCTGGATTTAGGTAGCGCTTTCTAATAACCACCCAGCCTTCTTTTCTGCACTACTCCTACACTTCTGGATTTCCAGCCTTTAAAGTCCATGGCTGCTCTTCAGGCTTGCACCTCAGCAGTCCTGCCTTTGAGGTTGTTTATGTGCCCTCTGCATTATTCATTTCTTTCCTTTCTCCTAGAATTACCAACGCCAAAATGACCATTTGGGGAGACTTTATCTGAGCTGATTAGTTATTAAGTGGAAAGCGCTCTGATTTAAGAAATTTAAACTAGGGGCGCCTGGGTGGCTCAGTGGGTTGAGCCGCTGCCTTCGGCTCAGGTCATGATCTCAGGGTCCTGGGATCGAGTTCCGCGTCGGGCTCTCTGCTCAGCGGGGAGCCTGCTTCCTCCCCTCTCTCTCTCTGCCTGTCTCTCTGCCTACTTGTGATCTCTCTCTGTCAAATAAATAAATAAAATCTTTAAAAAAAAAAAGATGTAAAGAAATTTAAACTAAAGGGATTAATTCTTCTAAGTATGTTAGGTTTTTGGTTGGTGGTGGTGGTTGTTGATTTTAAACATTTTATGTATTTGAGAGTGAGAGGAAGGATGAGGGGCTCAATCCCGGAGGACCCTGGGCTCATGACCTGAGCCCAAGCCAGCCACTTAACCAACTGAGCAAGCCAGGCACCCCCCCCCTTTTTTGGAACAGAATGCTTAACTGAATGCCAAAAAGTAGTGTTAGAAATAGCTTTTTATTTATTTAAAAG
Organism: Mustela erminea; assembly: GCF_009829155.1. NCBI lineage: Eukaryota > Metazoa > Chordata > Mammalia > Carnivora > Mustelidae > Mustela > Mustela erminea. The sequence continues at coordinate 30,931,073 of NC_045618.1, forward strand.
ATTTTATTTATTCATTTGACAGACAGAGATCACAAGTAGGCAGAGAGGCAGGCAGAGAGAGAGGAGGAAGCAGGCTCCCTGCCGAGCAGAGAGCCCGATGTGGGACTCGATCCCAGGACCCTGAGATCACGACCTGAGCTGAAGGCAGAGGCTCAACCCACCGAGCCACCCAGGCGCCCTAGAAATAGCTTTTTAGATTGAGTTTGTAGAAATGTTCATTTTCAGACACTTCTCTCTTTTCCTACTCTGGAATCTTCAGGTTGTATAAAAGCACTGAGCAGTTGTTTTCAAAGGACTTGGTAAAAACCTCAAACGTAAGTGAAAATGCTCTACATAAGTTGGATTGGTAGCGGGGATTGCCTGTGTAGTTCACCTAAAAATCAAAATGTTAAATATATGATGGGTGTATGCACATCTAGGAGAGTAGATCCTACTCCTTCCCTTATTGAAGTACTGAAGTTAGTAATACAATTTGAACCATGTTGGAGAGTCTGATTTTGCCATGTTGGAAGGGGGATGTATGTTCCCAGATCACGCTTGGTATTATAAACAGTTGTTTCGTAAAAGGTTTTTTGCTAATATAATTAGTTTGTAATTTGGGACTTCTAGAAGGAAAGTGCACAAATTATTAAAGGTTACCCATCATTCTCCTTGCTTAGGATTTGTACTTGCTGGTCATCTTTATCTTTGGTTAGAAACAAAACAAAGCTGCCAGTCATCTAGTAAAATCATACCCAGCAGTAAGCTAAAGGAAATGGGTATTAAACACTTTTCTGAGTGGTAGGAAAGGTACGTGTAAATATCTCTGGGGAAAGAATTCGTATGTATTATTTAATTTTTCTTGGGAAATAATTAGAAGTAGATATATTGAGCAGTATGGTAGGGTGTGTGTTTAACTTGAGGCACCTGAGTGGCTTAGTGGGTTAAGCCTCTGCCTTTGGCTCAGGTCATGATCTCAGGGTCCTGGGATCGAGCCCCACATCGGGCTCTCTGCTTAGCTGGGAGCTTGCTTCCCCCCTCTCTTTGCCTTCCTCTCTGCTACTTGTGGTCTCTGTCAAATAAATAAATAAAATAATTTGAAAAAAAGAAAGCAGTAAAGCATGACCTGGGTGACTCAGTGGATTAAGCATCTGCCTTCCAGTCAGGTCATGATCCCAGGGTCCTGGAATGGAGCCCCGTAGGAGCTTGCTTCTCCCTCTGCCTGTTGCTCCCCCTGCTTTTATGCGCGCGCGCTCTCTCTCTCTCTCTCTCTCACACACACACACACATACACACACAAATAAATAAACAAATAAAAAGTCTTCGTGATGGGGGGGAATAAAAAGCACTAAACAGTCTTCCAAAGTAATTATAACTTTTTATACTGTGCTTTAAGTATTCAGCTAAGGATTTTTTTTTTTTAAAGATTTTATTTATTTGACAGAGATTACAAGTAGGTAGAGAGGCAGGCAGAGAGAGAGAGGAGGAAGCAGGCTCCCCGCTGAGCAGAGAGCCCGATGCGGGGCTGGATGCCAGAACCCTGGGATCATGACCTGAGCTGAAGGCAGAGGCTTTAACCCACTGAGCCACCCAGGCGCCCCAGTTTTTCTGTTTTTTTTTAATCCCTGTATGTGCTTATCACCTCCATGCTCCTTTCCCTCTGGCAATCACCAACAACAGATTCTTCTCTGTACCTGAGTCTCTTTGTTTTGTTTATCTTTTAGATCCCTATGCAAGTGAAATCCATATGCTGTTTGTCTTTCTCCGGCTCATTTTCCTTTCCATAATACCCTAGGTCCATCCATGTTGTCACAAATGGCAAGATTTCATTCTTTTTATGTCTAAGTAGTATTCCATTGTAAATATAAATACCACATTTTCTTTATCCATTTATCTATTTATGGACACTTAGGTTGGTTCCATCCATGTTTTGTCTGCTGTAGATAGTGCTGCAGTGAACATAGAGGTGCATGTATCTGTCTTTCTAAATTAGTATTTTTGTTTTCTTGAGATAAATACCCAGAAGTGAAATTGTTGGATCATATGGAATTCTGTTTATAATATTTTGAGGAACCTCCATACTGTTTTGCATAGTAGGTGCACCAGTTTGCATTCCCACCAACAGTGCACAAGGGTTCCCTTTTCCTCCACATCCTCACCAACACTTGTTATTTCTTGCCTTTTGGTAATAGCCATTCTCACAGGTATAATGTAATATCTCATAGTGATTACAGTTTGCATTTCCTTGATGGTTAGTGATGTTGAGCATCTTTTCATGTGTCTGTTGGCCTTTTGTCTCTCTTTGGAGAAATGTCTATTCAGGTCCTCAGCCCATTTTTAATTGGCTTGCTCTTTTGATATTGAGTTGTGTGATTTTTTAATATATTTTGGATATTAAACCCTTAACAGTTTTATCATTTGCAGATATTTTCCCCCATTCAGTACGTTGCTTTTTCGGTTTGTTGATGGTTTCCTTCACTCTGCAAACGCTTTTTAGTTTTATATAGTCCCATTTGTTTATTTTTGCTTTTGTTGCCTTTCCTTAGGAGACAGATCCAAAAAAATACTGTTCAGATTGATGTCCAAGAACTTAACTGCCTATGTTTTCTTAGGAATTTTATGGTTTCCAGTCTTACATTCACATCTTTAATCCATTTGAGTTTATTTTTGTGTGTGATGTAAAAAAATGGTACCATTTCATTCTTCTGCATGTAATTGTCCAGTTTTCCCAACACCATTTATTAAAGAGACTATCTTTTCCCCAGTGTGTCCTGTATCGTTGTTGTTGTTTTTTGCATGTTATATATATATATATATATACATATTTTTTTAAAGATTTTATTTATTTATTTGACCGAGATCATAAGTAGGCAGAGAGGAAAGTGGTGGAGTTGGGGGAGCAGGCCTCCTGCCAAGTGGAGAGCCCAATGTGGGGCTCGATTCCAGGACCCTGAGATCATGACCTGAGCTGAAAGCAGAGGCTTAAGCCACTGAGCCACCCAGGAGCCCCTACATATGTTACATTTAAAACTCTCACTTCTTAGACATCTTACAGAGCAGTTTTTCTCATGCAGTGTAAGTGAGAGTGTATGTTCCCTCTTAGGGGTTTATCAGAATTTGCCAGGAGGGGACTGTAGTTTGATAAAATAATTTTTTTAATTACTATTGTTTTGTCAGGTTGTGTAATTTATTTTGGAATATAATTTAATGGAGAGTATATTTCTTTTTAATGTATTAAAAATACAAATTATAAATTTGCTTAAGAACTGGATTGGGGGGACGCCTGGGTGGCTCAGTTGGTTGGACGACTGCCTTCGGCTCAGGTCATGATCCCGGAGTCCCGGGATCGAGTCCCGCATCAGTCTCCCAGCTCCATGGGGAGTCTGCTTCTCTCTCTGACCTTCTCCTCGCTCATGTTCTCTCTCACTGTCTCTCTCTCAAATAAATAAATAAAAAATCTTTAAAAAAAAAAAAAAAAAAAAGAACTGGATTGGGGGTCACCTGGGTGGCTCAGTGGGCTGGACCTCTGCCTTCGATTCAGGTCATGGTCTCAGGGCCCTGGGATGGAGCCCCGCACAGGGGCTCTCTGCTCAGCAGGGAGCCTGCTTCCCCCCCCAACCCCCGCCTCTCTGCCTACTTGTGATCTCTGTCTGTCAAATAAATAAAATCTTTGAAAAAATAAAGCTAGAATGGGCATTTTTTAAAAACTAGGAATTAATACTGTGCTTATCATAAAATTCATATATTTCGGAAGTATGTAAAACACTTTTAACAGTTTGAAGCTATATTACACATTAGGGGGGAAAAGTAGAAACGTACATATATAGTACTTTTTGTTCTACATGCTTTTCTTTTTTTTTTAATTTTTTTTATTTTTAAAAGCTTTTATTTATTAATTTGACAGAGAGAAATCACAAGTAGACGGAGAGGCAGCCAGAGAGAGAGAGAGATAGGGAAGCAGGCTCCCTGCTGAGCAGAGAGCCCGATGCAGGACTCTATCCCAGGACCCCAAGATCATGACCTGAGCCGAAGGCAGCGGCTTAACCCACTGAGCCACCCAGGCGCCCCTCTACCTGCTTTTCTTTGCTTAGTTTTTAAGATGTTTTTTCATATCAATACATAAGATTTGTTTTATTCAACCTGCTGAATAATCTTCCTACCATGATATATATAGTTGATTCAGAATTTAATGCATTGGATATATTTTACGTCCTTGGGCTGTACAATTATAAGTGGTTAAGATGGTAAACCTGATGTATATATTTTAACACAGTTTTACTATTATTTTTTAATATTTTTTAAAGATATTTATTTATTTATTTATTTGACAGAGAAATCACAAGTAGGCAGAGAGGCAGGCAGAGAGAGATGGGGAAGCAGGCTCCCTGCTGCTGAGTTGATGACCCAGGCTGAAGTCAGAGGTTTAACCCACTGAGCCACCCAGGCACCTCTTTCAACACAATTTTTTAAAAAAAGAAAACAAATAACCTTAATGTATTGACAGGGTATGTCAAGTATTATTTCTTTCTGTACATTGAAGTCATTGTTCTTTCTTCATTGTAGCTGTCCACTCTCTTCGCTGCTACTCCCATGGGTCACATGAGACAGATGAGGAGTTTGATGCTCGCTGGGTGACATACTTCAACAAGCCAGATATTGATGCCTGGGAATTGCGTAAAGGTAATTGGAACATAGGCATATTTGTCTACTTTGGCATAGAATTGGCAAGTACTTTATAGTCTTTCACTACTCTGTTGAAAGCCACTATTTTGAAAATATGCCTCATGTAAACTAGGTATTGTCATGCAACTTGCAGGTGGCAAAGTTTATAGCCTTCGTAGTATTTCCTGTAAAGCAGGCACAATTGACTTTTTGGGCCAGATGATTTTTTGTTGTGGGCCTGTCTTTTGCATTATAGGATATTTGACTGCATCCTTGGCTTTAGCCTGCTAGGTGCCAACCACCATCTCACCCCCACCAGCCTGCAGTGTGACAACCAAGAATGTTTTCTGGGGGACAAAAATACCCGTGATTGAAAACCATCGCTATGTTGATAGATTAGGATGAGCAAGAATTAACAATTTTGTACCTTTTAGATAAATTAAACAAGTAGGCATTTGGTCCTCCCTACTCCCTACTCTTGGTAATGGTTTGAGTTTTTTGTTACTTTCAGTCTGACTTGTGATTTATCTTGCCCTGAATTACTCTTCAGTTTAAGTAACCTAGAAGTTGTTTTTCCTAATTTGCAGATGTGCATCGAACATGAGTAGGTAACATTTAGGATGACTAGTCTAAGAGTCAAGTAGAAAACTAATTTCAAGTATACATAATTTATCTCATACAAAGAGTTCAGTCTTTGTGACTATATTCTAGCATTGTAGTCACTGTGTCTTTTGTTTACATATATTAAAATAACTAAAAGCAGGACACGTAAGTGCTTCAGACTTATCTGCACTAATGTAATAATGACTCTTACTTTGCTGCAACCAGGAAAATTCTTACTGAGTAATCTTGAATAGCAGTAATGAAAAGAACAGTAATTCTGCATTCCCATTAAGAGAATCTTAAATTTTATGATACGTCATTTTGTGCAGTGCTGAAAGTAATCATGCCCAGTCATTTTCTGGTTGAATGTGCACTAATGCTTCTCTAGATCTCCATAATGTCCTCATTTGGGCTTCATTAACTCTCCTTAAGCATTTCTCGGGTGGTTTTTAGATTATTTTCCAATAAAATCTATTTTAAAGCAACCAAAGTATATACATTGTGCTAAGAGTTAAGGCTATGAGTTGTAAATGACCCTCTTGTTTGAAGGAGAGCCAGCTAATTATTATAAAAACAGTATTAGCATTTAAGAAAACTCTGGTTTCTTTTTTCTTTTTCTTTTTCTTTTTTTAATCTTCAGCCTGCATGCAGCTGCATAGTTCGTTCTTTCCACTACTTCACTGTGGAAGATCCATTATGATCTTACTATCTAGAATTGTTAAAAGTAGAGTCTCATACTTTATTTTATAGACAAGAGACTAGAGGTCCAAACAGACAAGATCACATGTCTATGATTCAGTAAAAATGTAGATAATTAAATTGTAGCTTATATGAGGGTATTCCCGGTTGATATGGATCCTTTTTTTTATTTGACAGGGATGAACACACTCGTTGGCTATGATCTGGTTCCAGAACCCAAAATCATTGATGCTGCTTTACGGGCATGCAGACGGTTAAATGATTTTGCTAGTGCAGTTCGCATCCTAGAGGTTGTTAAGGTCAGTGAAATAACAATGCTAAAGTTGTTCCTGGAGATGGGTGGGCTGTTGTTAGGTATCAGTGTATCCTCTGTTTTTGAATTTGTTAAAATCCCTAAAATTCTTATACTTATAGGAAATGTGCATTGCAATTGCAATCTTTCCGGACGGCAATTTGGCAGAATTTATGCAACGTTTAAAAAATCGTGCTTGAGGGGTACCTCAGGCCCATCGACCAGTAGCTCAGCTGGTTAAGCATCTACCTTTGGCTTGGGTCATGACCTTAGGGTCCTGGGATTGAGCCCCTTGCTTAGTGAGGAGACTGCTTCTCCCTCTCCCTCTGCCCCTCCTCTTGCTTATGCTTGCTCTCTCCCTTTCTGTGTCAAATAAATAAAATCTTAAAAAGATTTCTGCTTGATAACCCTTTTGTTCAGCAATTCCTTTTGAGAATTTATCTTAAGGAAATAATTACGGATGTACAAAGGTTATTTGTGCTATTTGTGGTATGAAGTTAAATGTTGTTAGTTGTTTCTTAAGATGGGACTTCCCAGAAGAGGTTATCTATTAATGTTGTGGAAATGTGTTGAACAATAGTGTATTCTCCTTCTTAATATTATTTTTTAAAATTTTAATTGGGCTCCATACCCAATGTGGAGCTTGAATTCAGAACCCTGTGATCAAGAATCACACACTCGGGGTGCTTGGGTGGCTTAGTGGGTTAAAGCCTCTGCCTTCGGCTCAGGTCATGATCCCAGGGTCCTGGGATCGAGCCCCACATTGGGCTCTCTGCTCAGCAGGGAGCCTGCTTCTCCCTCTCTCTGTCTGCCTGCCTCTCTGCCTACATGTGATCTCTGTTTGTCAAATAAATAAATAAAATCTTTAAAAAAAAAAAAAATCACACATTCTACCAACTGAACCAGCAGGTGCCCAACAATTTATTTCATATATATACACACATACACACACACTCTCACACTTTTTTTTTTTTTAAAGATTTTATTTATTTATTTGAGAGGGAAGAGAGAGCAAGAGAGAAGAGAGGTCAGCAGGAGAAGCAGACTCCCTGCTGAGCAGGGAGCCGGATATGGGATTCGATCCTGGGCCTCCAGGATCATGACCATAACGGAAGAAAATTATGAAACAATTTTTATGGTGTGACCCCATTTTATTTTAAAAAATATATAGATGAAAATGTAGGAGAATATATACTTGCCCTCCTCTCTGTTGATTTTCTCTCTCCTGTTTTTCTGTAATGAAAAATGAATACATTGCATTTTAAACAAGAATTTTATACCATTGGGGCACCTGGGTGGCTCAGTGGGTTAAAGCCTCTGCCTTCACTCAGGTCATGATCCTGGGGTCCTGGGATCGAGCCCCGCATCGGGCTCTCTGCTCAGCAGGGAGCCTGCTTCCCTTCCTCTCTCTCTGCCTGCCTCTCTGCCTACTTGTGATCTCTGTCTGTCAAATAAATAAATAAAATCTTTAATAAAAAACAAAAAATTTTATACGATTAAGGGATGCCTGGTGGCTCAGTTGGTTGAGCTTCTAACTCTTGATTTCTGCTTGGGTCATGAGACCACACTCTGCCTCAGGTTTCTTGAATGGTGGGGAGCCTGCTTGAGGTTCTCTCCCTCCCTCTCCCCTTTCCCCTGCTTGTGCACTGCATTCTCTCTTAAAGAAATAAATACATTTTTTTTTTTTTTAAAGACTGTTACTTATATGTCAGAGAGAGAGAGTGAGCACAAGCAGGGGGAGCAGCCCACAGAGGGAGCAGCCCGCAGAGGGAGAACCAGGCTACCTGCTGAGCAAGGAGACTGATGCAGGACTTGATCTCAGGGCCTGAGCCGAAGGCATATGCCCAACTGACTGAGCCACCCAGCCATGCCAGAAATTAATCAGTCGTTCTTTCTTTCTAAAGATTTTGTTTATTTATTTGACAGAGAGAGACATAGGGAGAGAGGGAACTCAAGTGAGGGGAGTGGGAGAGGGAGAAGCAGGCTTCCTGCTGAATAGGGAGACCAATGCGGGACTTGATCCCAGGACTCTGGGGTCATGACCTGAGCTGAAGGCAGATGGTTAATTTCTGAGCCACCCAGGCACCCCAAAATGAATCTTTTTAGAAAAATACAATTATGGGGGCACCTGGGTGGCTCAGTGGGTTGGGCCTCTGCCCAGGTCATGATCTCAGGGTCCTGGGATGGAGCCCCGCATCGGGCTCTCTGCTCAGCAGGGAGCCTGCTTCCTCCTCTCTCTACCTGCCTCTCTGCCTGCTTATGATCCCTGTCTTTCAAATAAATAAATAAAATCTTTAAAAAAAGAAAAGAGGGGCGCCTGGGTGGCTCAGCGGGTTAAGCCGCTGCCTTCGGCTCAGGTCATGATCTCAGGGTCCTGGGATCGAGTCCCATATCGGGCGCTCTGCTCAGCAGGGAGCCTGCTTCCCTCTCTCTCTCTCTCTCTGCCTGCCTCTCTCTCTGTCAAATAAATAAATAAAATCTTTTTAAAAAATAAATAAATAAATAAATAAATAAGTAAAAATAAAAATAAAAAAAGAAAAGAAAAGAAAAATACAATTATGGAGACCTAGAATTTGTTAAAGGCAAATGAATAGCAGCTCGGCACTCTCTTAGTCCATTTGACCTTTTTTTTTTTTTTTTTTTTTTTTTTTAAGATTTTACTTATTTATTTGAGAGAGATTGAGAAAACACAAGTGGGGGTGGGAGGAGCAGAGGGAGAGGAAGAAGCAGACTTTTTGCTGAGCAGGGAGCCTGACCCAAAACTCTGGGTTTGGAACCTGAGCCAAAGGTAGCTGACTGAGCCATCCAGGGGGCCCCCAGTTGACCTTTTAATATTTGTCCCTGAGGAATCGTGTGAAAATATAGGTATAATTACATTTTATGGTGTTTGTCAAAGACAAAGAGTGTTTGTCAAAACTCTCTTGCCCTGGGAATAAGTATAGCTCTCCACGAAGGGACATGGTACACAAGAAAGAAATGCAAGTCTGTAAGAGGGAAAGTGTGACATGACTTGATCTTCAGTGGGTAGATAATTAAGGGTTCTGTAGGCTGTCAATCCATTCAGCACCAGTACTTAATTGAGTTAAGATCTCAGATTGGAAGCAAATTCAAAAACTTTTCTTGTGTTAACTTAATTATTCCTATTGCCTGCTGGGCATGTTTAATTATCTTCACAAAATTCTGTCATCACCACCTTTTCTAGTAACTTGAGGCTTTAAAATGTTTTGTTTCGGGGCACTGGGTGACTCAGTTGGTAGGCATCTGCCTTTGGCCTGGGTGGTGATCCCAGGGTCCTGGGATCGAGCCCCATTTTGGGCTCCCTGCTCAGCGGGAAGCCTGGTTCTCCCTCCCCACTCCCCTTGCTTGTTGTGTTCCCTCTCTCGCTGTGCCTCTCTCTGTCAAATAAATCTTTTTTAAAAACCTGTTTTATTTTGTTAGTTTTTTCTGGATTTAATCTAATGGTCTTAGTTATTCTTGAGGTGCTTATAAACCTACTTTGAATAGTGCCTGCATTAGTTGTTCTATGTTAAAAGTAAGTCACATGTGGGGCACCTGGGTGGCTCAGTTGGTTAAGCCACTGCCTTCCGCTCATGTCGTGGTCCCGGAGTCCCAGGTTCGAGTCCCACATCGGGCTCCCAGCTCTGCTGGGAGTCTGCTTTCCCTCTGACTTTCTCCCCTCTCATGTTCTCTCTCTCTCTCTCTCTCTCTCTCTCTCAAATAAATAAGTAAATAAAAATCTTTAAAAAAAAAAAAAAAGTAGGTGACATGTATTCTCTGCTATTAGCCTCTGCATATGTGATTAAAAGCATTCTCAAGTTCATTTTTTTTTTTTTAAGATTTTATTTATTTATTTGACAGACAGAGATCACAAGCAGGCAGAGAGGCAGGCAGAGAGAGAGGAGGAAGCAGGCTCCCCGCTGAGCAGAGAGCCCGATGCGGGGCTTGATCCCAGGACCCTGGGACCATGACCTGAGCGGACGGCAGAGGCTTTAACCCACTGAGCCACCCAGGCACCCCTCAAGTTCAGTTTTTTAATAGAGATAGCTTTTCAGAGAGCTAAATGTAAGTATTTTCTTTGCCATCAGGACAAAGCGGGACCTCATAAGGAAATCTACCCCTATGTCATCCAAGAACTTAGACCAACTTTAAATGAACTGGGAATCTCCACTCCAGAGGAACTGGGCCTTGACAAAGTGTAAACCCCATGGGTAAGCAACACACCATTGAATAAGGCAAGAAATGAATCCAAGGAATGGGGAGTGAGTGACATTTCAGTTTCTCAGCATAAGATCTTTTATTGGCCTCCTTAGAGGCCATGAACAGAAGGATTTAGAGAGTACTAATGATGGTAAGTTTAAGGAGCTAGAATTGTCGTTTTTAGTTGTTAACTAGTGTTAACTAGTGTTAACTAGTGTAAAGGCAAGAGGAAGCCTCCGTTAAAAATCTATATAAAATATTTAAAACATAAAATTTCATTCCTTTTACCTCCCCCAAACTAAAGGTAGTAATCCACTGCATACAAGGTGTTCATCACACATGCTTTTTATACATCTGTTTATTTTTAACAGTTTTATTAATTTGATGCATGCGTTTTTGTGTGCCCACATTAGAATTTTAACAGTCAAGTAAGTATCACTGATAATAAAAACTTACTTGATACCTTGTTCTCTTCGGGAAGGCAGGTAATAGAACCAGCCACAGGATTTTTTAGATAGTGAGAGTGTGCAGAAAATACATAAGCAGTGACTCGTTTTTTATTTTATTTAAACACATACAGCGTATATGACTCTTATGTCAGGCACTGTTTTAAGTGCTCTGTAAATATTAACTCATTTAACCCTCATAAACCATCCCTTGAGGTAGTTACTATTATTATTATTAATATTCCCATTTTACTCTTTTATTAATGAGGAAACTGAGGCACCTTGTCCAAGGTCATATAGCTAGTACTGGAACCCACACTTAAAGCCAGCCAGTCCAGCCCATTTCCATTGCTCTCACTGTGCTGCACACCCTGTGTAGGCATTTACTATATTCATTTCTCAGTGGTAAACAGTGAAGCTTAGAAGATTTGCTTCCTAAGAATAGGAGGACATTGTTTTTTAAAATAGTGGAAGTCAACTACCTAATAAAAGTTCCAGTAAAAGCGAACCCAAAATTCTTGAAGGAGCTAAATCAGCTCCCTCACAAGATAAAGGTCCAGTGAGCCTGATTAGAGATTGCTGTGGAGCAGGAGTCCTAATTTTATCTTTGTCCACCCCCAGACCACCACCACCTCCCTGAAGTCCTTCAGCTCATCTTTGTAATACATGAAAGGCTTTATTTTTTAAAGGTGTGTACTAATAATGATTTTTGTGAGAAAACTAGGCATTCAGAATAGATTTCCTCTTACATTTTTGAAGCTCTTGTGTGTGGTTCATATTCCATAGTGGGCCTCTTACAAGGATATTTAAACACTTCGGCTTAATTTTTATTTTATCAAGTAGTCCCAGGAGTCCAGAAGATCTTTGTTACATAGAATCTGTTCTGGCTGCGATGACATTTCTTTAAAAAAAAAAAAAAAAAAATTTATAGGGCAACTCCCCAACACTTTATGTTTGGAAAAGAGGACCACCCCAGTAAGTACTAGGTATATAAATACAAAAAAGCCACAGAGCTAGTCCCTTGTGAGTTAGCTCTAGGCAGGATTAAGGAACAGAAAAGGCTACACAGAGCCAGTGATTTCCCTGGACTGTTGCTCTAAAGAAGGTTATTTTTAATAAGATTTCTACCTTTCCTTTATTTTTTGGCTAATTCTTCGTGTTTTTTCTTACAGATGGGCTTCTCAAGGATTTATTCATAATGCTACTTGATTGTAAACAATCACCTGGAAATACTGATGATAACATATTACCTTATTTGAACAAGTTTTCCTTTATTGAGTACGAAACCATGTAATGGTAACTTGGACTTTAATAAAAGGGAAATGAGTTTGAACTGAAAGTAGGTATCGTTCCATGTGTTTGCTTTGAAAAGCAGAAAATGAGCCATCATAGAGCCATTGATTCCATGGTTTTGTTGCCACTGTGTGCTGAGAGAACTGCCTTAATTCTCTGGAAACCATCTGACATGAAATAAATTTAAAACTGGTTATCGAGATAGTCTTGAGAATATGCTGTGTGGTAGCCAGCTTCTCTCTTATTGGCCTTTTCCTTCCCTACCTGTTCTTCTCTCGCAGTGCAGTATTAGCCTTGGACATCAAATACTAATATATTTGATATGTGAAAATCTATATAATAGATTTTGTTCTTTAAGAACTAAATAAATGGGTTTACTCTTGAGAATTAATCCCGTCTTAGTTTAGAAGGCCCATGTTATTGGAGACTAGCTCTTGGAGAAAGATTTTAGGTCTAAGTGACTTCTAGTATAGCCATTCTGACTGCAGTGCCAGGGAAATAGGATTAATAATAGGTTGAGGTTTAGCTATCTTTCCTCTTTCTCTCTCTCTCTCTCTGTCTTTTTTTTTTTTCTTCAAGATTTTTTTTATTTATTTGACAGACACAGCAAGAGAGGGAACATAAGCAGAGGCAGAGGGAAAGGGAGAACCGGGCTTCCCATCGCTGAGCAGGGAGCCAGATGTGGGGCTAGATCCCAGGACTATGGGATCATGACCTGAGCCAAAGGCAGACGCTTAACGACTGAGCCACCCAGGCATCCCCACATATGTTTATTTAATTGTGTAGTTGGTAGGTATGGTTCTTAGGTTTGACCCCTCCGTAGGCAGCTCTTTCCCCTCCTCATTGCATTTAGTATAATGTCCCAGTCACACTGTTTGGTTTTTCCTCCAGATTGTCAGGTTGCTTCTCACTTGGAATGACATCATCATAGGTCTACCTCCCAAATCCTAGAGAGAGGGGTCAAGAGAGGTCATAAACAGAACAGTCACCTATATAAAGACATCATGGCAGAGATTATCTTAAACATCTGAGAACGTACATGGGTACTATTCTGATTATACATAATGGGTACATACGGTTACTTTCCTGAAGAGGAAATAACATTTTAAGTTGAAGCCTGAAGGATTGGAGGTGCTTTGTTTATTCACAGCTTTATCTAAAAGGTAATTTTATTTATTATATGACATGTTTGGCCTTTGCACCATTGGGGAGGAAGGTGTTTTTTTGTTTGTTTTTGGCAGTTTCTCTATGTGCATAAATAATCACCTTTAAGTCTCCTTTTTCAGTTCACCAGATCTAAAGGATTTACTAGAACTAGCTGGAAAAGGACCATATCAATATCATGGGCCCTTACCTTATAGGAGGAATGCAAAATGATAGAAATGGTTTCTGCTTTTAAGATTGTAGGAGAGGCCTGAGGAGTGAACATAGGTTTACAACTATCTGCAAGGGTAAGAAATGAGTATTACGTGGCTTTCACACCATGTTCATTGAATACCTACTATATACCAAGCATTGTGCCAGATATTTGATAATAGAGCAGTAAATAGGGGAAATAGATTTGGGAGTCTGGAAAAACTGATGTTAAGATCACAATTCAGGGGACACCTGGGTGGCTCAGTAGGTTAAGCCTCTGCCTTTGGCTCAGGTCGTGATCTCAGGGTCCTGAGATGGAGCCCGCATCTGGGCTCTCTCTGCTCAGCAGGGAACCTGCTCCCTGTCCCCCTGCCTGCCTCTCTGCCTACTTGTGATCTCTCTCTCTTGTCAAATGAATAAATATAATCTTCAAAAAAAAAAAAGCACGGGGCACCTGGGTGGCTCAGTGTAACCCAGGACCCTGGGATTATGACCTGAGCTGAAGGCAGACACTTAATGACTGAGCCCCCCAGGCACCCAGAGATGACTTAAAATTCTTTAAAAAAAAAAAAAAAAAAAAAAACTACATTTAATTTTTGGTCAAATTACAGGCATCAGTGGGTAGGATAGGCTTAGAGTTCTGAAAAAAAGCCTAAAACTAAAGAATTTAAGGTTTGAAACAGCAAAAGGGGAAATTTCTGTGGAAGACCATTTGGATGAAAACATAAAGTAGGCTAATGGCTAAAATTGTAGGAGCAGGTACATTGAGAGGGAAAGAGAGGAGTAACTTAGAGAAAATGTCAAACAGTACAAAGATAAAAGTATTATTATAAGTTTTCAGGTACTCCTCAGTCTGCTTCAGCAATTATCAGTACATGGCCACACTTTTCATCTATATCATTTACCCCCACTAAATATTTTGAAGATTATTTATTTGTTAGAGAGTGGCAGTGGGGGAACAGAGGGAGAAAGAAACTTGAAGCACGCTCCCTGCTGAGTGCAGAGCCCAATCCAGGGCCCAGTTTCACAAACCTGAGATCATGACCTCAGCCAAAATCAAGAGTCAGCAGCTTAACCATCTAAGCCACCCATGCGCCCCCCAAATATTTTGAATCAGATCTCAGGTATCATGTCATTCCATTGTGAATAAATACTTTGAAATATCTTCAAAGTATATTTAAACACATCTGCAGTAAAGACTTAAACTTTTTTTTTTTTTCTTAAAGATTTTATTTATTTATTTGACAGAAACACAGTGAGGGAGGGAACACAAGCAGGGGGAGTGAGAGAAGGAGAAGCAGGCTTTCCATTGAGCAGGGAGCCCGATGTGGGGCTCGATCCCAGGTGGGATCATGACTTGAGCCAAAGGCAGATGCTTAATGACTGATGACCCAGGTGCCCCTAAACAACTTTTTTTTTTTTTTTTTTTTAAGGAATTTTTGGTGGTGGTCCTTTTTTCTTAAAATAAAAATATCTTTACTGGATTTTCTCATTTCTTTTTCTTTTTTCTTTTTTCTTTTTTTGAGAGGGGGAGAGCATGAAAACAAGTGGCAGGTGAGGAAGAGAGACTCTCAGGCAGGCTCCATCCCCAGCACTGAGCCGACATGGGGCTCGATCCCACAACCCTGAGATTATGAACCAAGCCGAAATTAAAGAGTTGGATGCTTAACTGACTGAGCCACCTAGGCACTCCTGGGTTTTCTCTTTTTTTTTTTTTTTTTTTTAAGATTTTATTTATTTGAGAGAGATCACAAGTAGGCAGAGAGAGAGGAGGAAGCAGGCTCCCAGCCAAGCAGAGAGCCTGATGTGGGGTCTCGATCCCAGGACCCTGGGATCATGACCTGAGCCGAAGGCAGAGGCCCTAACCCACTGAGCCACCCAGGCGCCCCCTCATTTTAAAGATGATACATGTTCATGAAACAATAAAAGTACAAGAATAAAACATACCTGAAATTCCCCACCCAGTTACAGCCACCACTAGTATTCTGATGACCGTCTTTCCAGATGTTTCTACTTTGTGCATGTGTATATACTTTTTGCATGCTGTTTACAAACTTGTTTATCTCCTCCTTGCTAGGTCAAGACTACTATTGTAAACCATTTTCTATATCAGTTAACACATGTCTGTCTCCTGCATTTTAATGGGGCGTAATATTCCATGGTTTGGAATTTTCAACTTGGGTAATGGCTTTTATAATGAACTTGTGGCTGAATTAGAGGTGGTGAAAAAGTGATTTTAGGCAGTGAGGCAGGAGGGAGGAGAAAGGAGTCCTGAAAAATGATTAAGTCCTTGGACACCTGGGTGGCTCAGTTGGTTAAGCATCTGCCTTAGGATCAGGTCATGATCCAGGTTCCTGGGATTGAGTCCTGCATTGGGCTCCTTGCTTGGTGGGGAGCCTGCTGCTCCCTCGGTCTGCTGCTGCCTGCTGATCCCCCTGCTTGTTCTTGATCACTTGCTCACTCTCTGATGGACAAAATCTTAAAAGAAAAAAAAATAATTAAGTCCTAAGAGGATAATTGGAAAGATGGTGATAGTTAAAAACAGTATTGGCACATCCTTAATGTGCCGGAGATTTTGTATGGAGCTGGAAAGAATTGGTAGCTAGTTGGAAGTTTTCTTTGCATCATAAGTTCTGTTGAGATTTCTAAATTTTGTTTTTGCCTCAGTAAGTCATTTGTGCTACTAGAAACAGATGGGTCCTCTAAATTTATTGTAAATGCTAACTTTTAGGCCCCTTAATGTTTGTTACAACAGTACCTTAGACTATAGAAATAAGCACTGCGTTTTAAATTGCTCTCATTGGGACCCTGGGTGGCTCAGTTGGTTGTCTGCCTTCAGCTCAGGTCATGATCTCAGGGTCCTGGGATCCAGCCCTGGATCAGGTTCTCTGATTCCCCCTCTTTCTGTGCTGTTTTCCCTGCTTGTGCTCTCTGTCAAGTAAAATTTTTCTTAAAAAATTAATAAATTGCTCTCATTGTGTATCTCTTTTGTCTCCAAGATAAGTGTGGCAAAGTATAGCCCCCAGGCCAGATGCAGGCCATCACCTGTTTTTCTACTGCCCACCAGCTAAGAATTGTTTTTTATATTTTTAAATGGATAAAAATCAATACATTAAGATTTTGTGACAAAGTTATATGAAATTCAGAATTCATTGCCCATAAGCAAGGAACACTGCCACGTAGTCATTTGCATATCATCTATGGCTGCTGTTTTGAGTTTTTACGTATTTTAAGTGTTTTTAAAGATTTTATTTATTTGTTTGACACACAGAGATCACGAGTAGGCAGTGCAGCAGGCACAGAGAGAGAGGGAAGCAGGCTCCTTGCTGAGCAGAGAGCCTGATGTGGGGATCCTGACCTGAGCCAAAGGCAGAGGCTTTAACCCACTGAGCCACGCAGGTGCCCTTTAAGTTTTTTGTTTTTTTTTCCAAGATTTTTATTTTTTCAGAGAGAGAGCACAAGCAGGGGGAGCAGCAGGCAGAGGGAGAGGGAAAAGCAGGCTCCCCGTTGAGCAGAGAGCATAGTGGGGCGCAATCCCAGGACCCTGGGATCATGACCTGAGCAGAAGCAGCTGCCTAACTGACTCAGACCCTCAAATATTTCTTTCTTTCTTTGTGTGTGAGAGCGCAAGGCACAAGCAGGGGGAGTGGCAGGCAGGAGAAACAGGCCCCGACTGGGCAGGGAGTCTGATGCTGGATTTGATCCCAGGACTCTGGGATCCTGATCTCAGCTGAAGGCAGATGCTTAACCAACTAAGCCATCCAGGCGTCCCATTAAGTTTTGTTTTTGTTTTATTGTTTTGATTTTTAAGATTTATTTATTTGAGAGAGACAAGTTCTTGTACACATGCACGTGCATCCGGAGGAGCAGAGGGAGTCTTAAGGCAGACTCCACCCTGAGTACGCTGCTTGATCTCAGGGTTCTGACCTGAGCTGAAATCAGAAGTCAGATTTTTTAAGTGTGCGGTTTAGTGGCATTAATTACATGTGTATTGTGCAGTCTCCTTCCTTCTTTCTTCCTTCCTTTCTTGAGATTTTCTTTCTTTATTTGACAGAGAAAGCACAAGCAGGGGGAGCTAGAGGCAGAGGGAGAATTAGGCTCCCTGCTGGGCAAGGAGCCTGATGGGGGACTGGGATCACAACCCCCACCAAAGACAGACACTCAACAGACAGCCACCCAGGTGCCTGCCTTGTGCAGTTTCTGTGGCTGCTTTTGCACTATGATGGCAGAGCTGATAGACACTCTGTGCTATCCACAAGTCTACAAAGTCAAAAATATTTTCTAACAATTTATAGAAAAAGTTTGCCAACCCCTAATAATGGGAATTATTTTCAAAGCAAGCAAATTTCTAAATCATAGTCCTATTACTAAGCAGCAAAGGTGACTAGGTAATTAAGTCTGCTGATAAATCTCTTGCTCCTGTCAAATGCCCATTTGTCAGGTCAGTTCCCATGTCATTGTCATAAGTCATATTTGATTGACTCTTTTACTGTGCTGGAGAAAACAGGCTATCTTTTAGCTTAATGGACTCTAGTTCTACCTAAAAGAAGTAGACAATAAGTAATGTTCACAATTTAAAGAAAAAGTATGCTTCCACAGCTTGATGTAAAGGGCTCTACCCTAACAGAATGGGGTTTTGAACTTTCTCTTTCCTTATTCTTTATTTTGAAAAATTAAAAACTAATAGTTTGCTACATTTATTTTATTCCTGGTATATATACACTTTCCCTCAATCATTTGAAGTAAATTGCAGACATGGCATTTTATCCCTAAATACTTAAGCAGCTATCTAGAAATAAGGATTTTTCTCTTCCTACTGTTACCACAATACTGTTAATATACTTAAAGAAGTTTGGAGTACCTGGGTGACTCAGTCGTTAAGCATCTCCCTTCAGCTTGAGTGATGATCCCAGAGTCCTGGGATTGAGCTCTGCAGGAAGCCTGCTTCTCCCTCTCCCACTCCCCCTGCTTGTGTTCCCTCTCTTGCTATGTCTCTCTGTCAAATAAGTAAATAAATATATATTTTAAAAAAGTTTGCCATAAAATGCGTACAGTCCATTTTTCTGGAGAGTCCAGACAGTGGTGGTGTAGAATGCCCTACATTCTGCTTTTGGTTCGCGCCCGATCTCGTCTGGTTTGCTTCCTTGCTATTAAAATCTAGTTAAACAATTTTTGGCAAGAATACGACACAGATGAGGGGCGCCTGGCTGGCGCAGTCAGTAGTGTGTAACTCTTGATCTTAAGGTTGTTAAGTTTGAGCCCCACATTGGGTGTAGAGGTTACTTTAAAAAAATTAAAAATTGGGGCACCTGGGTGGCTCAGTTGTCAAGCGTCTGCCTTTTGCTCAGGTTATGATCCCAGGGTTCTGGGATTGAGCCCCGCATCAGGCTCCCTGCTTGGTGTGAAGCCTGTATCTCCCTCTTCCACTCCCCCTGCTCATGTTACCTCTCTCTCTGTGTCTGTCTCTATCAAATAAATAAACAAAAACTTTTAAAATGATTAAAAATTAAGGGCGCCTGGGTGGCTCAGTTGGTTAAGCATCTGTCTTCAGCCCAGGTCATGATCTCAGTGTCCTGGGATCCAGCCCTACCTCGGGCTCCACACTCAGTGCGGAGTCTGGTTTTCCCTCTCCATTTTCCCTTCCCTTGCTCATGCTTTCTGTCTCTCTCTCTCTCTCAAATAAAATCTTTTTTAAAAAATAAAAATTATAAAGAATACTGCACAGGTGATGTGAGATTCAGTTAGATCCCCTCAAGACGGATGTGATTATTATGTCCTAGCATCTTTGTATATTTACTCATAAGCTGATGGGAGATAATAATGTAATAATATAATGAAGAAATGGGGCTTTTTTTTTTTCCTCTGTTCACAATCCCTGGTGTTTCTTCCTTTTCTTGTAAGGATACCACCCTAGGGTGCTTGGGTAGTTCAGTCATTGAGCATCTGCCTTTGGCTCAGATCATGGTCCCAGAGTCCTGGGATGGACCCCCACATCGGGCTCCCTGCTCTGCGAGCCTGTTTCTCCTCCTCTCTCTGCTTGCTGCACCCCCTGCTGTGCTGTCTCTCAAATAAAGAAAAACTTAAAAAAAAAAAAAATACCGGTCCTATTGGATTAGGGTCCCACCCTTTTGACTTCATTTAATCACTTCCTTAAAGGCGTTATCTCCCAAGAACTGTTACGCTGGGGGTTTGGAGTTTCAACATAAGAATGGGGGTAGGGGGCGCCTGGGTGGCTCAGTGGGTTAAGCCGCTGCCTTCGGCTCAGGTCATGATCTCAGGGTCCTGGGATCGAGTCCCGCATTGGGTTCTCTGCTCCGCGGGGAGCCTGCTTCCTCCTCTCTCTCTCTCTGCCTGCCTCTCTGCCTACTGGTGATCTCTCTGTGTCAAATGAATAAATAAAAATCTTAAAAAAAAAAAAAAAGAATGGGGGTAGGGGGTGGATAAAAGTCAGTCTAACATAAAGGCACACACGTGACTGGTAGAAAAAGAGGACAGGCATTTGAAGCAGATAAGGATTCAACCCCCACCTCCACAACTTGGTGATCTTTGGCAGATCATCTAATCCCTGTGACCCTCACTTCACTTTCCTTATACATATGTGAAATGGGTATGATAGTGCCACATAAGAATGTTGTGAGGAGGGGCACCTGGGTGGCTGAGTGGGTTAAAGCCTCTGCCTTCAGCTCAGGTGGGATCGAGCCCAGCATCGGGCCGAGGAGCAGAGAGAGCCTGCTTCCTCCTCTCTCTCTGCCTGCCTCTGCCTACTTGTGATCCCTGTGTGTCATATAAATAAGTAAAATCTTTTTTTAAAAAGAATGTTGTGAGGATTAGGAAATATATCTTCCCTAGAAGGAGGTGACAATGTGTGGGGATGAAAGTGGAGCTGGTGGGCACCTTGGTGGCTCAGATGGTTAAGTGTCTGCCTTTGGCTGGGGTCATGGTCCCAGGACCCTGGGATTGAATCTCACGCTGGGTGTCTTCAGCAGACAGTCTGCTTCTCCCTCCTCTCCTCTTCTCCCCCTGCTTGTGCTGTCTCTCGCTCTCTCTTTCTCAAATAAATAAAATCTTTAAAAAAAAAAAAGTAGAGCTGGTGACCTGGGACCTGACAAAGACCTGCAGATTCATGCAGTTATCTGGTCTACCAGTAATGGGAGCCATAGAAGGTTAGAGTCTGAATCCTGTGAGATGGGAAAAAGAGTTTCAGAGGGAGGATGAAAAGCTAACTCTTGATGAACAAGATGCAGAAATCCGCCACAAATATTAGCAAATTGAATTTAACAGTACATTAAAAGGATCATATTCCATGGTCAAGTGAGATTTATTTCAGGTAAGCAAGGAGGTTCGAGGTCTGCAAATCACAATCAGTGTGATACACCACAGTAACAAATTAAGGATAAAAACTGTGATCATTTCAATAGATGAAAAGCATCTGACAACACTCAAGATCTATATATGATAAAACCTGGACAAAGTGTGTATAGAGTGAACGTACCTCAATATAATAAAGGCCATATAAGACAAGCCTGCAGCTAACATCACATTCAAAAGTGAAAAGCTGAAAGATCAGGAACAAGACAAGATGCCCACTCTCACTACTTTTATTGAACACAGTATTGGAAGTCCTAGCCAGACCAATAATAAAAGGCATCCATATTGGAAAGTAGAAGTAAAACTGTCACTATTTGCATATAACCTGTTATATATAGATAACCCTGAAGGAAAAAATGGTAGAACTAATAAATTAGTTTGGTAAAGTTGCAGGGTACAAAGTCAATATACAAAAATCCATTGTTTCTATATACTAACAACTATCGGAAAGAAATTTAAGAAAACAATCCCATTTACAATTGCTTCAAAAAGGGACACTTGTGTGGATCAGTCACTTAAGCGTCTGACTTCCACTTGGGTTATAATCCCAGGGTCCTGGGATCAAGCCCCACGTCAGGCTCCTTGCTCAATAGGGAGCCTCCTTCTCCTGCCTGCTCTGCCTGTTCTGCCTGCAGCTCTCCATGCTTCTGCTCTCTCCCTGACAAATAAATAAAATCTTTAAAAAAAAAAATTGCTTAAAAACAAAAACAAAAACGGGTGCCTGGGTGGCTCAGTGGGTTAAAGCCTCTGCCTTCAGCTCAGGTCATGATCCCAGGGTCCTGGGATCGAGCCCCATATCAGGCTCTCTGCTCAGCAGGGAACCTGCTTTCCTCTCTCTCTCTCTGCCTGCCTCTCTGCCTACTTGTGATCTCTGTCTGTCAAATCAATAAATAAAAATCTTTAAAAAAAAAAAACCCAAAAACCTAGGAATAAAGGAAGTGAAAACCTGAAAACTTAATTAATGAAAGAAATAGAATAAGACACAAAAGGAAAGATACACCATGCTCATGGATTTACAAGAATTAATATTGTTAAAATGTACATAAGCAATCTATAGATTGAGTGCATTCCCTCCCAAGATCCCAATGGCATTTTTCACAGAAATAGAACAAAGAATCTTAAAATTTGCATGAAACCACAAAAGACCCTGAATAGCTAAAGCAGTCTTGAGAAAGAACAAAGTTGGAGGCATCGTGCTCCCTGATTTCAAACTATATTTCAAAGCTGTAGTAATCAAAACAGTATGGTATTGGAATAAAAACATTACAGGTCAATAGAATAGAGAGCCCAGAAATAAACCCATATATATCTGGTCAACTAATTTGCAACAAAGGAGGAAATAGACCATGAGGAAAGGACAGTCTCTTCAATAAATGGTGTTGAGAAAACTGGACAGCCACACTCAAAAGAATGAAACCAGTGTACTGTCTTACACCATACACAAAAATTAACTCAAAATGGATTAAAGACGAATGTAAGACCTGAAACTATAAAACTCCTAGAAGAAAACATGGGCGGTAAGCTCCTTGACACTGGTCTTGATGATTTTTGGATCTGACTCCAAAACCAAAGGCAACAAAAGCAAGAATAAGTGAAACTACATCAAACTAAAAAGCTGAACAGGTGCCTGGGTGGCTTAGTAGGCATCTGCCTCTTGATTTTGGCTTGGGTCATGATCTCAGGATCATGAGATGGAGCCCTGCGTTAGGCTCCATGCTCTGCAAGGAGTCTGCTTGACATTCTCTCCCTTTCCCTCTGCCCCTTCTCCTGCTCATGCACATGTGGGTGCTCTCTAAGATTAAAAAAAAACAAAAACAGGGACGCCTGGGTGGCTCGGTTGGTTAAGCAGCTGCCTTCGGCTCAGGTCATGATCCCAGCGTCCTGGGATCGAGTCCCACATCGGGCTCCTTGCTCGGCAGGGAGCCTGCTTCTCCCTCTGCCTCTGCCTGCCATTCTGTCTGCCTGTGCTCGCTCGCTCTCCCTCTCTCTCTCATAAATAAATAAAATCTTTAAAAACAAAACAAAACAAAAATCCATACTTTTTTTAAAAGCTGGACAGCAAAGAAAACCATCAAAATGAAAAGGGAACCTATTGAATGAGGGAAATCTCAGCAAATAATTTATCTGACAATGGGTGAATAGCCAAAATATATGAAGAATTCATACAACTCAATAGCAAAGGGGAAAAAAAAAGGAAAGAAAGAAAAACAAAATCTCTGATTTAAAAAGTGGGCATTCAGGGCGCCTGGGTGGCTCAGTGGGTTAAGCCGCTGCCTTCGGCTCAGGTCATGATCTCAGGGTCCTGGGATCGAGTCCCGCATCAGGCTCTCTGCTCAGCAGGGAGCCTGCTTCCTTCTCTCTCTCTCTGCCTGCCTCTCAGTGTACTTGTAATTTCTCTCTGTCAAATAAATAAATAAAATCTTTAAAAAAAAAAAAGTGGGCATTCAGTTAAGTGTTTGACTCTTGCTTTCAGCACAGGTCATGATCTCAGGGTTGTGGGATCAAGCCCTCTGTTGGGCTCCACGTTGAGCTGGGGGCCTGCTTGAGATTCTTTCTTGCCCTCTCCCTCTGAATCTCCTTCCCATTCACACTCTCTCTAGTCAAAAAAATAAAAGGGGGGGGGCTAATAGACCTTAATAGACCTAATAGAAGAATGAGGCAGGAACAAGTCAGCTGCAAGAGAAGAGGGAGCAGGGGACTACGGCTGGAAGGACTGTCACCCCAACTCCTCAATTCCTTATTTGTTAGATACAAGATAGCAACAAAGGAGAAGAAAAGAAAGTTATACAATAGCCATATGTCTAGTAGGTAAACAAGAAGGAATGTGAGTCAGATGGTGAACCAGGTAAACAAGAAGAGTAAGGTGTGTCTGTCCCGCTGCAGGGATTTGTAGTGTTGGGAGCGCACTTAAAGGGATTACCTTAACCCGAGGCTTTCTCTGGGGCAGGGGAGACAACGAAAAAGGGAAGCAGGGCGGCATTCCACCCTGCACAGGCTGGGCACCCCCAGCTGCTCGGCTTCAAGGACGTGTATCATCCCTTCCACCAGAGGCCTGCTGCTAGTACATGTTTTTCTCAAGATCATCTTTAAGGAACCTTGCATGACCAGTACAACGCATTAAAGTTTTATATATATATAAAATATATATTTTTAAAAATTGCTACATATATATGTAGGTATATGTATATATACATATACATCGGGATCCCAGGACCCTGAGATCATTTATATATATATACACACACACATATATATGTGTATATATACATGTATAATTTATTTGAGAGACAGAGTATGAGAGGAGAGAGGTCAGTGGGAGAAACAGACTCCCTGGCGAGCAAAGAACCTGATGTGGGACTTGATCCCAGGACCCCGAGATCATGACCTGAGCCGAAGGCGGAGGCTCAATCCACTGAGCCACCCAGGCACCCCTTAAAAAAAAATCTTTTTAAAAAATAAATGAAAACAGCAAAACAGTCCCAGTGTGGGACTCGGTCCCAGGACTCTGGGATCATGACCAGAGCCGAAGGCAGTCGCTTAACCAACTGAGCCTCCCAGGCACCCTAAAGTTATATTTGAGCAGTATATTATTCTGAGGGATATATATATATATATAAAAAATACTATTCAGTCATAAAAAGAATGAAATCTTGCCATTTGCAACAACATGGATGGAGCCTGAGAGGGCAGTATATGCTAAGTGAAATAAGTTGAACAGAGGAAGACAAATGCTGTATGATCTCACTTGTATGTATAATCTGAAAAACAAACAGGCACCTATCTGGCTTAGTTGGTAGAGCATATGACTCTTGATCTCGGGGTTCTATGTTTGAGCCCCACATTGGGTGCAGAGAGATTACTTTACAAAAAAGTATTTAAAAGTATTTAAAGATTACTTTAAAGGAAAAAAAAAAAGCCTGGGTGGCTCAGTGGGTTGAACCTCTGCCTTTGACTCAGGTCATGATCTCAGGGTGCTGGGAGCGAGTCCCACATCGGACTCTGCTCAGTGGAGAGCCTGCTTCCCCCCTCTCTCTCTGCCTCCCTCTCTGCCTACTTGTGATTCCTCCCTCTGTGTGTCAAATAAATAAAAATCTTATAAAAAATAAAATAAAAATGTTTTTAAAAAAAAATGGGGGCATCTGAGTGGCTCAGTCGGTTAAGGGTTTGCCTTTGGCCCAGGTCATGATCCCTGGGTCCTGGGATTGAGCCCCATAACAGGCTCCCCACTCAGTGGGGAGTCTGCTTCTCTCTCTGCCCCTTCCCCAGCTCATGCTCTCTTTCTCCCAAATAAATAAATAGAATCTTTTTAAAAGGGGTGCCTGGGGTGGCTCCAGCGTTAAGTGTCTGCCTTCAGCTCAGGTCATGATCCCAGAGTCCCGCTTGGCAGAAAGCCTGCTTTTCCCTCTCCCACTCCCCCGTGCTTGTGTTCCCACTCTTGCTTTTGTCTCTCTCTGTCAAATAAATAATTAAAAAAAGATTTTATTTATTTATTTGACAGAGAGCGATCACAAGTAGGCAGAGAGACAGGCAGAGAGGGAGAAGCAGGCTCCCCGCTGAGCAGGGAGCCCGACATGGGACTCGATCCTAGGACCCCGAGATCATGACCTGAACTGAAGGCAGAGGCTCAATCCACTGAGCCACCCAGGCGCCCCTAAAATATATATATATATATATATATATATATATATATATATATATATCTCTTTAAAAAATAAAATAAAAACAGCAAAACACCAAGCTCAAGCTCATCGATACAGATAACAGACTGGTGGTAGCCAGGGAGTGGCAAATAGGTGAAAGAGATCAAAATAAGAGTTACAAAATAAGGCAGTCTCCCTTGGGGAGTGTAAGGCCAAATGAGAATAAACACTAAGTTCCTAGAACACTAAGTTTTCTAAGTTTACTTTTTTTCTTTTTTAAGATTTTATTTATTTATTTGTTTGTTTGTTTGTTTTTTAAAAGATTTTATTTATTTATTTGACACAGATCACAAGTAGGCAGAGGCAGGCGGAGAGAGAGGAAGGGAAGCAGGCCCCCTGCTGAGCAGAGAGCCTGATGTGGGCTCAATCCCAGGACCCTGAGATCACCACCTGAGCCGAAGGCAGCGGCTCAACCCACTGAGCCACCCAGGTGCTCCTAAGATTTTATTTTTAAGTAATCTCTGCACCCACCCAGGGGCTTGAATTTACAACCCTGAAAGTAAGAGTTGCATATTCCCCCGTAGGTTACATTATCTTGAACTCTTACATGTGAGGTGCCATTCGGAGTACTTCACAATTTAACGTCACAGTTCTGTTGGATAGGTACTATTATCCCCATTCCTCTGCGAAAGAAATGGAGATATAAAGAAATTAAACACCTGGCCAGTAAGTGGCAGAACATGTTCAATCACATAACCAGTAACTGAGCATTAATGATGGGAGATCCAGGAGGGACATAAATGAGGGCTTTCACAGTCTTGCTACAAAGTTCCCAGAGATTTTGTGACATCATGTGGGTTCTAGTCACGTTTTCTTTGGCCCCTGGTGAAGTCCCCATCAGTTTAACAGGCAGCATAGCCATGAGAAAAACATGTCTTCGGAGTCCACAGGGAGCTGGGTTTAAATCCCGCATTTCCCACTTAACTGGTGAATTTGACCAAGTCTCAGCCAAGTTTAACTAATAGGACTCACAACCGGCTACATCGTTAAGTCATGAGAATTCAATACAAAGTTGAGCCAGATGGGGGCGCCTGGATGGCTCAGTGGAGTCTGGATTTTAGTTCAGGTCTTCATCTCAGCTCGGGTCTTAGTCTCAAGGTCCTGAGTTCAACCTGGTAAAAGCACTCCACACTAGGCCTGGAGCTTACTTTTAAGTTGAGCCATATGGGAAATTGCTGTTTCTGGACGTCTAAAACAAGGGTCCGGGCGCCTGGGTGGCACAGTCCATTAGGCAAAGGACTCTTGTTTTCCGCTTGGTCATGATCTCAGGGTTGTGGGATAGGCCCCACTTCTCACTTTGTGCTCAGCAGGGAGTCTGCTTGGGGGTTCTCTCTCCCTCTCGCTCTGCTCCTCCTGCTCGTGCTCTCTCTTTCTCTAAAATAAGTAATGTGTTTTTAAAGAGTGGAATCTACCAAAATAGTTAACATTCTTCTGCGCTTCTGATTTTTCAAAAACTCCAGTGCTAATTTTTTTCCCCTATCCTGCCTAAGGCATAGTCCTGCTCTACTGTTTGGGTGGCCCTGGGGACTCAAAATTGCATATTGTTGATCTACTCCGTGGAGGCCAATCAATTAGCCTGTGGCGGCCTCATGGGATTTGGCAGTTCCTACAAGGATGTGGAACTTCTTTCCAGCTAGCCACCAGCACATCCCTTGGGGGCGGGAGGAGTCAAGAGCCATGACAGCCCTGTGTCCTACCACACACAGACTCAGTGCACTTTCACCCTTCTTTCCACAGCCTATTTTGCACTTATTTTCGCTGTACCACAGGCAGTGATATTGGCTCCATTTAAAAATGTGTGAACTGGAGGCGCCTGGGTGGCTCAGTGGGTTAAGCCACTGCCTTTGGCTCGGGTCATGATCCCAGGGTCCTGGGATGGAGTCCTGTGTCGGGCTCTCTGCTCAGCAGGGAACCTGCTTCCTCCTCTCTCTCTCTGCTCTGCCTGCCTCTCTGCCTACTTGTGATCTCTCTCTGTCAAATAAGTAAGTTCTTTTAAAAAAAAAAAAAAAAAAAAAAAGGAAAGAGAAAAATGTGTGAACTGAGGGTTAGAGAGAGGCGGGCACCAAGTTGTGTTGGAAATAACGTGGGTTTGATGTTAGATGGACCAGTGCAGGCAATGCCTCTAGTGTCCGACGGGCTCAAAGGCCTTGAACCTCTCGGGCCTGTTTCGTTTTCTGGAGAACGGCGCTTAATTTCTCCTTCCTTCGTAACAGCTCTCTTAGGTTCAACCCAGGTTCTCCAGGGCTCGCCTTTGGGAGCTCGGGATGTGACTAGATGACCCACTCGGAGACACTGCGGAGAGCGTGTGCGCGCCAGGGGGTAAAGGGATTCGCCCAGCGCGCGCGCAGCCACGGCCCTGCATAAATATCGATATTTTCTTTCCACTGGACACCGAACTGCCTTCGACACGCCCAGGTTCCGGCCGACTGCAACTACCGCAGCGTCTCTCAAAAGCCGGAACTGAAAGTGCCCCGCCCCCGGGAGTGCGGAACAATTGTGCCTTCCCCTCTGCAGGCGGGCCCGGAAAGCTTAGGCGGACACGGCCCACGCCTGCGCGCCGCCATCTTTATCAGAAAAGACCGCCTCCCTCCCTGCCCACTACTCGTAAGCCAAGAGGCGGGGTTCTGCGTCGCGGCGGGCCGTGGCCAGGGCATGGCGACCGCGGATCCCAGCGGGCCCGGGGTATGGATGTCTACCCCGGGACCGCGCCCCGCCGGGACCCTGGACTGCGCAGCGGGAGCTACGGGGCTGCCTTTCGGGCGAAGCGGCAGTGGAGTCACCCGACTGGGGGAGCGGCTCCCGGCGGTTGTGGAGAAGAGGGGGCCGTACATGGTGACGCGTGCGCCTTCCATTCAGGCCAAGCTGCGTGAGTGCGGCCCGGTGGGGGGGTGTCTCTGCCTGGGCGGGCTACGTGGTTCCCCGGGCAGGCTCTGGAGTCCCGCCGGGGCGACCCCAGAGGGGGAGCTGCAGCCCGGTCCCGTCCCCGAAAATCTCTTCGGAGAAAGTGGGCTCCTGGCATTTTGGGAGACACGGCGGAGTGGGGAAGACCCCCCTGACCCGGGCCCTTTTACTTCCAGAGAAGCATCGGGATCTGGCCAAGGCTGTTCTTCGGAGAAAAGGCATACTGGGGGCCTCGGCGAACCGCCCCGACTCTTCAGCGAAAAGGTCTCAGCAGGCGCCACCTCCTCTGTGCAAGCAATTTCCAGAAAAGGCCTTGGTCCTCAGGCTGGGAGACAGTTCTCCCGTTTTAAGACCAAGCTAGTGATTCACCTGACGCCAACCCGTCTTTTTCACTATTTTAAAATGGGATGAGAAATGACCTTTTTTTTTTCCTTTAAGGATGTAAGGATGTCAAGAAAAGGGCTTTGGAATAACAGTTTTGTTAGTGCATAGATAGGATCATTGTCTGGGAGCAGCACAGTGGCTGGGTTCGCTAGGAGTGAAATTAGAAAGCAGTGTGGGAACAGCCAGTGCTGTATTTCTTTTTCAACAGAATGGTAAAGTCTGAGGGCTGAGCGAGACCTTTCCCAGAGCCTCTTATAGGTAAGAGCTCAAACTCGAGAAGAGATTTGCCCCCAGGACTTGCAGTTTTTCTGTTCTGTGTTAAACTAAGCTGAAGTGGGGGAGTTTTCCTTCTACTGGGAGGAGTAGGTGTGCTTTTCCTCAGGAGCAGTAGGGGGAGTGGTGTGGGGAAGTGCATATTCCCAGCCGCTGCCGCGGGATACAGGGCAGGCCGCAGTGGCTGTGTGACAGGAAGGCCAGACAGGCGTACTACAGTCAGTCCTTTTTCCATAAGGGCAAGGACTCTGGCTTTCTCTGTGAACTGTTGCTTCATCTATGCTTGGTCTCTTCCCTGTCTACCCTCAGGTCAGTGAAGTTTAACAAGGGCTATACTGCCCTTAGTCAGAATCCAGATGAAAACCTGGTGTCCCTCGACTCTGACAGGTGAGTGGTCTCCTTGAAAATATCCCTTGGGGAGTGACGGGTAAAACTGCAGATCTTGCCCAAGACCCTTCATGCATGTTCCAGAGCAGTCTTCTTCAGGGCCTTATCCCTTCCCAGGATAGCTGGGTTAGAGGGCTCAGGTGCTCATGCTGCCCTTCGATTTGGAGCACTAACCTTGTGTGGGGGAATCATCCTCCCCTCTTACAGCTTCATTGTTTGTGACAGTGACCCCGTCCCTGCTGGAGCCAATGGAAAGAGCCTGTGGTACTCAGGACGGATTCTGGGCTTGAGTTCTGTGATGGTCTTTGTTTCACAAGTCCTCAGGACCCCCTTGCATGCTCTCCACCTCGTTATTTTCAGCTGAGCTCCACAGGCATCCCCCTGAACTGACTGTTTTCCTCTTCTCCTAGTGATGGGGAGCTGGAATCCAGATATTCCTCCGGGTATTCCTCTGCAGAGGCAAGTCCAGAGCGCCTTTCTGCACGGGGCCAGGCTGCAGGCAGCGTCACCGCCACTGCCAAATGCTTGTCTTGTGCCTGCTGTGTGCACGGCACTGTGCCAGACTTCCGGTCTGTTCTCCAATCTTCTCTTCTGCCTTACTCCCCCAGCAGAGGTATAGGTGTCTGAGGAAAGTTGTTGAAAATCCAAGAGACCATAGATCTTTAGGGCTCAAAGGACCTCACAAGTCTTCTAGCCCAGGCAACCATTTAGAAAAGGAATCCTTGTGAGAAATCCCACCTAAGTGTTTACCAGCCTCTGCTTGCTTGAATGCTTCTTGTAACTGAGTACTTAACTCTCTCCAGGAAGCCTTGCTGCCTGCTTTCCCTCCAACACACAGACACAAACACACACAAATTCCTTCTTCAGGTAGCTCTTTAAGAATTCTTCCTTATTAATTTGAAGTGTCTCCTAGAGGATAGAGTGAGTGGTCCTACGCCTGCCCTCCAGTATCACCCAGTAATTCCAGTGTCCCTTCCTTTGATTGCCTTTTATTTGTGATCAACATTCCCATCCCTCCCATGGCGGCCATCCAGCAAGCTTTTCTTCAGGCCAAACAACTTGTGTTCCTTCAGTTCCCTCAGTGGGAATTCAGACTGAGATACCAGTGGGCTGGCCTTTTGCACACATTTCCAGAGTGACGGTCCCAGAGACATAGGGATGGAAAGATGTGTGGCATGTGCAGCTGACTGCCTTAGATAGAGGCAGAGTGCTCGAGACATGACTGAACGCCACTGGTGTTTTCCTTGTTCTGGAAACCCTTGGCCACCCCTCGAGTTTTTGCCAAAGAGAATAGAAGCAGTTTGTAAATTACATCCTCCTCGAATATCTGGGTATCTAAGACTAAACTAAGAAAAGAAAAATTAGCCAAGAGCCAGAGAAAGTCCTACACTATTCCTGATCTCCATTTCCTTCTGCTCAGTGGAACTGGTGAAGCAAGGCTGACAGGTTCCACTTTGCAGAGAACAAAGCTTTGCTGGCATAAAGGCTAACGCGTTTAACCAGCAGTGGGGATGAAGCTGCTCACCACCCTTATCCTGTGTAACTCATCTTCTCCCCCATTGTTCTGCTATCACTGTCCCATATTCCTCAGTGTTCACAGGGACCAGTCGTTCTGAATGGTCAGGCTGTTGACTTTCAAACATAAACTGGAATCTGATATTTACATCAGATGCCTTAGGATTCTTCAGTGAGAACAGCTCCCCTGGGGGTTAATGACACAGCAGCCAGGACGGTGCTGGCTTAGGCTGCTTGGGGCCCCTCAGTGCTGGGTGGGGACACTTCCCCATGTTGTCCAGCGATACATGGAGTTGGCCTGAGGGTGGAGCATGGACAGCAAGCTCCGGTAAGGGCATGTAGGTCTGCCTTTAAGGCAGCAGTCATTTCTGCTTTGCCGTGTGGCTTATAGTTCTCTCCTCTTCTCTTCTTAGCAGGTGAACCAGGATGTGAGCCGGCAGCTGCTCCAGGATGGGTATCACCTTGATGAGATTCCAGATGATGAAGACTTGGACCTCATTCCTCCCAAGCCTATGGCCTCTTCAACATGCTCCTGCTGCTGGTGCTGTCCTGGGGACTCTCCTTCCTGTACTCTCCAGTAGACATAACCCCCTAAGACGGGCCCTGCTCACCGTGCCCTGCAGAGCCCTGTGGGCCCTTCTTAGGTCACGGAGTGCAGTGGGGAGTGCGGTCATCCCCAGAAACACTGGAGGCACTGACCCTCTTGGAAGGTCAATGACCTGCAGCTAACGCCTTATATGGTGCTTCTAAGGCCAGAGGCCCCCATCTGGACCATAGGGTGATAGGTGGAATTCTGCAGTTTTCCTCTGCTGTTAGAGTTTGGAAAAACCACTTTAATAAGGGCAGGAACAGAGGAATTCTGATTCTTGTGGTGACAAAGTTGGCTAAGGAAATCTTTCAGACATCTTGACTGGTATTTGTCCTACTCTGTGGAGAGAGAGAGAGAGAGCTTTTGTGCCCTGGCTATGTTGGATGGTGGTGTATGGAAGCAGAAAATAGCACTTTATGGCTTGCAGCTGGGAGCCTTTGAAAAAAATAGCTGAACTATTTGGGACCAGTTTAAGAAATTCCACAATGCTCGGTCTTCCTGGCTCCATGATGAGGCCCTCAAGAAAGCATAAAGCAAGGCCCTTTGGCCTTCTTCCCCTTGCACCTGTTTGACTTTGGCAGGGAACACAGCACGCTGCTTGATGGCACAGCAGGATCAAGGCTTCCAGAATCCCTGGACCTGGACCATCCCCAGCTGGCTTTAACTGTCTGGGTGGGTTTAATGACTGTGGTCAGCCCACCCCTAGTTGGAGAAAAATTGCTCCGCTACGTACATATTTATTTATTTGTCTGTCTTCTCCTGGTCTTCGTTAGTTCAACATCCAGTCTTTTGAGTGTCACGGTTGGGTGAAAGGACTGGAGCTCGCTGGGAAGCCTGCAGGTGTGGGTGACCAGCAGAGGGAGTGGCAGGGATCTGTCAGGTGCCTTCCTATTTAGCTTCTGAAACTTGAGAATAGCAATGGGTAAGAAGTGTACTCACCTGGCTGGGTGGGGCTTTGAGGTGGGCAGAGGCTCACAGGATGTGGGGGAGGGATGCGTGTTGGCTCCCTGGGCCCCTGCTTGAGATCATCGGCCATTGCAGAGGGCCTCCCCTTAGATACGGAGGATTGGGCTTTACAGTAAACCTCTGGGGCACCCCAGCCTCAGCCCTGTGTGAGCACAGCTGAGACAGGCATAATCTCCCCCAGTGATCACACCCCCATCCCAGATGGTATCTCTTGCTCTACCAGTCCTCTCTAGATTTTTCAGTGGTTCTTTTTGGGGGCGGAGGAGGCACAGCTCATCTAGAGCTGTGGTGAGAACTGAAGGAGAGTGGACACGGCTCCCAGCCCAAGGGGCGTGGTAGTCAGGATTGGGGTGTGGGTGCTACACAGGAAGTGCCTGATCTGGTGATTTATTCAATGTCCTGCAGCATCTAGAGAAATGAGGGCTGACACGGACTCTTGTTCTACCACCATGAGGTGATTGGAAGGCTGAGGTCAGATGATGAGGGTAACCTGTCAGTGCTTGATTGGCCTCTATCTTGGTGCTTCTGTCAAATCATAGAAAGTTGAGAAGAATACATGGTATAGAGGGCTATGGTTAGCATTTTCTCATCTAGTAGCATCACAGCAGGTGGGAAATGGGATGGAGGCCACTTCAGGCACTTTGGGGTCTGGGGAATTGGGGATGCAGATGGTTTCAGGACTGGGACTCTACAGTGCCACACAGGTGCCTCATGTGCTGAGCCCTTGGCGCTCATGCCTGCAGGCATCTGAAGATAGGAGGAGCCAAGGGCAGCTCCACAGAGACTGTCTTCAGGCTGTCATGGTTTCTTTGGAGGTGCCAGAGTGCACATGAAGAGAGGGCACAGATGCAGGGCGGTATGGAGAGACGGTGGTGGTGGCACGAAGCCCAGTGGGGCCACATTTGTGTGGGGAAGTTGGTTAGAACAGAATTAGTTAGCAGCAGCTGTGGGTGAGGGGGGCAGCAGGACCCCAAGACCAAGGGCCCTCCAGATGGTTATTACTTTAAGTCAACATGGATGTATTTGAATCTGTTCCTGGATGATATTCCAGAACTGGAATATCCACTCCATGTGGAAGACATTATCTTTGTGGGGAAAGTTGCAGAACAGGGCCACTAGGCAGGGTAGAAATGGTCTGTTGTTTGGGGCCAGAGGTCCCAGGCTAAAATGTCACCAGTAAAGGCACCAAGGTGCCTACAGCCAAACTGCCTTAATTCAGAGAGCTGGGTAATCTGCAGGTGACAGTGTCCTGGGGGGAGAGGGGTGTACTCGCAGTTAACCTCACAGAGGAATACGTGTATGGTGTTTACAGAGTACTCTGCGAACTCTTGGCTTAGGCTTCTACAGCTCTGGAAGTTTTTAAGAATAAATACAATCATGCTAGTTGAGCTGTGTCTGTGTTCCATAGGATTTTAAAGCAAGGCCTAGACTACAGCCCTCTGAATTGTGAAATGACCCTCACAGCCCCAGTTGTGGCCATTCCTCCTAGGCCCGCCTTCTCCCTGCTGTTCCTGGTGGGCACCATTGTCGGACCAGCACCATTGGAGGGAGCAGGACTTTGCACAGCACTTCTCTCCAGATGGTGTTCCTTTTGGCAGACCCTTTTGTGAGGTCATCTTTTGTTTTTAGCTGAAGAAAATCTGGAGGCCAGAAAAAAACCCAAAACAAATTGGCCAGAACTTTTCTGAATGTACTTGCCTAGATTTCCCTTGTGCAGGGGGTCTAGTATGGGCAACCACCCATAGGATCCTTTTGTGCCAGTTGGAACCCTTACTCTGCAGGAAGGCCTGAACAGCCTGGGGGTCTGCTTAGTCTGAGGTGACAGGACCTCAGACAGCTGCACCACCTCCTGCAGAGGCGTATCCATGTCTAGAGGGTAAGCACGGGGAGATGATGTTCTGTACACTTCCTGCCAGGTTAGAAAAACTAGCTAGGTTTCTCTTCACAACACAAATGGGATCACCCTGTCCCTGAATCCCCAGTGTACAGCAACTGAGCATGTTCTAGAGAAATGACTGATAAACTTTTCTCTGTGGAGGGCCAGTCACTACTTTGGCTGTGCAGGCATACAGTCTGTGCGTGTTCCATTTTGCTACTGTAGCCTGAAAGCGCTGAGCCAAACCTAAGGGACAGGTGTGGTCTGATCCAGCCTGCTGGCCTTGGTGGGCTGATCCCTTCCCTGAGGCCAAGTGAAAACAAGGAATCTTGCACTCCCTGTCTTTAGATTCACCTTCCACGTCTTCAGGACCTGAGGTCATCTGCAAGCTCTGCCACTAAGGCTGAAGCGGGCTGCCCCTCCCATATGTTCCTATTAAAGGGCTCCATACACACTCACCTTGGGAGCTGTTGGAAGCAGGAATTAAAGCAAAAACTGGATGTCCAATCCAGGAAAGGCTCGATCAGCCCACTTCAAGGACTGGAACGCTGAAGGCTGACTGCTCTTACAGCCTCAACACAAGTGATCCTTTAATTGCTTTGACAGAGCCAGAGGGTGACAATGAATAGTATTAGTCCACAGGCCTACTCTTTCCTCTCCTTTGCAGCTGAGGAAGTGGGCAGTCCCAGGGCCAGAACCCTGTTCTTAGAAATTAACTACCTACCCTCTTGCTGTGAGTGATGCTGAACAAATTACAGATTTTTACCAGCTGCCTAATGCTGTGAACAGAGCTGCCGCCTCCTGCCTTGAGAAGAGCCTGGCTCGGGTACTGTGAGAATACAAGCAGAGTTTCAGGTCATAGTCCTCACCGGGGCCCTCCTCCCAGTAGAAGAATGGTTTGTCCAAGGCTTGCTCTGGAGTTACTACTTTCAAGCTCACTACTCTACCCCCGCTCTTAAGGGCATACCCAAGTCCAGGGCAGGGACGGGGTTGGAGCGGGGCCTGAGGAGAGGCTGGCCAGGACTTAGAGTAACTGTCGGGAGAGCCAGGAAGGCTGTGGCCTTTACAGCAGGCAGCAGGCACGGAACATCAGTAGGTCATCGGGCACAGTGAGCTTCAGTGAGACGCTCTCATTGGCCCCAATGAAAAGCACCCCACCACGCTGCAAAGGGATTGGCGTCTGGGCTGTAGGACTGCTGGCTGTCACTCTCCCCTGGACCACCAGTAGGATGCTGGCAGAGTCCACTGCCAAGACTTTGTATTCAGTGATGGAGCCGGGGACCTGGGCAGGAAGAAACAACGGGATAGTGCAGCTAGTTTTCTGTGCCTGTCAGCTTGCAAGGGGGAGGCCCAGGACAATCTCGGGGCAGTGAGAGGGAGAGCATGGCCACCACCTCCCCCACTGTTCAGGCTCTTGTCAGCATGGAGGCCCATGTCTGGTTCCTGGTACAAGGAGGACTGGGCGGGCCCTGTGGCTGTGGCTGTCATGTGTGCTCCCCCCCTCCCCCCCGCCGACACCCAACATCCAAGTGTGCTTAAAAGAAAGGGAACACTGCCCCAGGTGTACTCCGCACTGTGGCCCTTGACAGGCTTTTTCATGCCATACGAAAGATACTCCCCATAGCCACCACCACCCTCCACTCACCTCAATTTTCATGACAGTGAAGTCTGGCACAGGGGGGTCGTAGATAGAGAGGTAGGGGTCTTCCTGACTCCGAGTTGGAAGAAAGAGCCTGTCCTTGCTGGGGATATAGCTGAGCATCTCACATAGGGTTGGCACATCAATGAACTTGGGTGTCAGGCCAGCACGAACTGTGTTGTCTGAACACGCCATGCACTCCACACAGTCTGGGGACAGATAGTTGTCATGTGCTAACCTGATGAAGGATGTCTTGGAGTTTGGCTCACCAGGGCTGGGCCTCCCAACCTGAGGGCCATGAACCCCCCTGCAGAGTTATGCAAAAATGTGTGAACTGCACCATCAGGAGAATGGGCTAAGATACCAAGAACAGGTGGTAGGTCACGTCATGTTAGCCCCTGGGGGAGCCCCAACCTTCCCCAGACTATTCTACCACAGAATCCTATCCGTGAGTAGATAAATAGCCAATAGTCAAAATGTGACACCTTTCTGTGGAAATATATTTTCTCACAAAAATTTCTGGATAGATAGGACAGACAGGCAAAGGTGATGCAGGGGAAAGAACAACAGCCTTGATCCAATGTAGCCTGGGTTCAGATTGTTCCCACACATGCAGACGGGGTAGCAGGAGAGTATCGTGACCTCACAGGTCCGTGTGAAGACTCAAGCAGTGTCCAGCACTAAGCTGGCATTCTTCATCCCTACTGGCCACTACCCAGCCCATCCCAGGAAGCCTAGGTCAGACCTGGTGGGACCTTAAAGGTCTCTCTTTGACGTCCCCCTCCCCCTTTTATCTAAATGAGGAAGCAAGGCTTGATAATAGGGCTGGCTGCTAAAACATGGCTCACCTTGGGGCACCTGGCTACCTCAGTCAGTGGAGCATGTGGCTCTTGTTGATCTTCAGGTTGTGAATGCAAGCCCCACGCTGGGTACAGAGATTACTTAAAAATGAAATCTTAGGGGCACCTGGGTGGCTCAGTGGGTTAAAGCCCCTGTCCTGTCTTCAGCTCAGGTCATGATCCCAGAGTCCTGGGATCGGGTCCTGCATCAGGCTCGCTCAGCAGGGAGCCTGCTCCACTCCCCGCAACTCCCCAACCCCCAACCCCACCTGCCTCTCTGCCTACTTGTGATCTGTCAAATATATAAACTCTTTTAAAAAAAACCAAGTGTGGCTCACCTCCTTTCAGGTAGGCATGGGGCACATTAGCCTCCAGAAACATGGCCTCTCCCGGCTTCAGGGTACGCAGGTTCAGGAAGTAGATGGCAAAGCATCCAATATCACCAGGATACTGCTGGTGCAGCTGCAGTAAGAGCTCCCCATAGATGTCTTCCATATTGTTTCCAGCAGCCACTGACGGTCACAGAGCACCCCAAGGCCACTTAGGAACTCTCAGTGGTGTTCACAGCCCCACCCTGGCCATAAAGTCCTGGGGAAGTCCCTGCCCAGGGAAATCCAGAAACAGGTGGGTGTGTTCTCCCAGCCACATCCCCACCCTTTGGGGGCCCGCCTTCCTTGATCTTCCAGCCCATACAGATGCCATTTCCCCATTCTGACTGCCTATATGCCCAGCATTATTCTGGCCACTGAAAGGGCTAAAGTTTGGGGCCAGATAATCCTTTGTTGTGGAGAGGGCGCCTGGGTGGCTCAGTGGGTTAAGCCTCTGCCTTTGGCTCAGGTCATGATCTCAGGGTTCTGGGATCGAGCCTCGAATCGGGCTCTCTGCTCAGTGGGGAGCCTGCTTTTGCCTGTCTGCCTACTTGTGATCTCTATCTGTCAAATAAACAAATAACATCTTTAAAAAAAAGAATCCTTTGTTATGGGGGCTGTCCTGTGCTTTGTAGGATGTTTCAGGGCATCTTTGGCCTCTACCCACAATATGTCTCTAGACAAGTGCCAGTGTCCCCTGATTGAGAACCACTGCTATAGAACTTGATCTATTAGGGGATAACCCAAGAGTTCGATATGGGGTGAACAACTGTCCCAGACAGACTAGGCCCTTCCCTTTATTAGCCCAGAAAGCACTGTGTCTCAGAAAATCACTAAGTCCTGGGGAGGGTATGTGCTGTGGTGAGTGCTGTGAAGTGTGTAAACCTGGCGATTCACAGACCTGTACCCCTGGGGATAAAAATATATTATATGTTTATTAAAAATAATTTTTAAATAAATTGAAAAAAAAAAAAAGAAAATCACTAAGTCCCAGGCAAACCAAGATAGTTGGTCACCCCAGAGAGCAAGAGGCAGAATATGCCCAGGACCAAAAATGTGTCCTCAGCCTGGGCTAGAGTAGTGGGGGAAGGCTTTGGAAATGAGGGGAGGGCAGGGAGGTGAGCTGAAATTTCTTGAGTGTGCAGAGAAGTGGGGAGGGCATGAGTAAATGAAAGCTGAATGTGTCAGTGCCAAAATGAAGAAACCAGCTGGTCTGGATTGGAGGGTGGTTCTGAGTCTTCACAGTAAGACATGAATACCACCTCTGTGCTAAGTACTGGAAACACACAAAGACCAAAGAGCCAAGTCCCTAGCCTGGAGAAAACCCCAGCTGTCACAAGTGTGTCTGTAATGATACAGACCCACAGGTGCTAGAAACAAGGGGTTCTGGGAGCTCCCGGCAAGAGTAATCTGTTCTGTCGAGAGTGCAAGAAGCCCCAAAGGGGATGCATGGAAGCAGAGACAACACCAAAAACTAAACGAAACAAACAAACAAACAAACAAAAGAAAACAAAGGATATGCTTGGATAAAATAATTCTCTATGGCTCAGAGGTAGCAGGCGAAATGTGCAGAGAGAGAACCAGAAGAGCTCCGGGAACTCCTAGAGAAGGGGACAGGGCCTCATCACGTACACCCCATAAGCTCACAGCCAGAGCCCTTCCTGCCTTGGTTTATACTGCTTGCGTTGATTTCCCATGCAAATGTGACAACCACACCCATCATAGTCATTTCCTGAACTCTCCTTAGTTAGCACAAGGTTGGGCACAGAGCAGGTATTTAAGGAAATGTGTGTATGTATGTATGTGTATACACACACACACACACACACACACACACACGCACACACAAAAAGGAAAGATCTACTGATTGAAAGTTCTGGGCTTCAGGCCTTCCAAGAAAAGGAGATGAGGATTCCCTTGTCCCCTTCCTGCTCTCTAGCCCCAAAGTACAAACCCAGCCACGGGGAGCAACTGTAGGCCCCAGGTATGTCTCAGAATGCCTAGGTGGTAATACCTTCTAAAAGTCGTCCAGGCCCATCTGTCTCCAGCCCTCTAGAGCCAGTTAGGAAGCAGCACTCAGCCGAGGGCCCTGCTCCACAATGACGGAAAGAAATGCCCATTGCTAACAGCCCATCTAAGTCATCTAAGGCCCATTTTGGTGTTCTACTTGAGCCAAAGCTCCATGGACTAGTGTCTGCGCTGGGGCCAGGCAGGACAGGACACTGCACCCAGGACCACCACACCCACCTTGCTGGGAGATCCGCTTCACCAACAGGTTGAGCTGCTCTGCTACCACCTTCTTCTCACTCTTCATCAGGTGGGAGAAACAGCTCTGCAGAGCTGAGGATGCCGACTGGGAGTCACTGTTTGAGCTCTGCTTCAGCTGTGCCGCTGCGTTATCTCCAATCAGAAACTGGAACTCAGGCACCTCTGCAGGAAGGCCAGGCCAGGGCCCATGTCAGGACCAACAAGATGGAACCCGAAGAAGCAGGAAGTCTGAGGAGGCCTCCCCATCCCATCCCTCACCAAGGAGCCACACAGTGCTAAGCAAACTCGGAGGTGAAAACCGACTGCTCAGCACCAGCCTCAGCAAGCACACCTGAGCCTGGTCTCACAGACCCACCCCTCAAGAATTCATCGGGCCAACCAGCCCCTCACTTCCTGTGACACTTAGCCTCTGTTCTCTGCCACTGTTCCAGCTCTGCCTGGGGTTGCCCATGCATCGTAGGCCCAGTATGCATGTTCTAGCACTTTGCCCAAACTTACTTGTCAGAAACGTCACAATTTCCTCAATGGGCCGGAAGCCACACAAACCCTGGAAGGAGGTGAGGGCAATGGCCATCTCTGGCTTATGGTTGGCATCAGGATAGTGCTGTGGAGCCTGCAGATGCAGTTTCTCTGCCAGCTCCTGTGGGGTGGCCAGGGGAAGAGGAGGATGGTCAACGTGCAGTCATCACCTAGCAGGACTCTAGTCCCACCCGACCCTTGCTCTCTACCCTCCCCAGTCGCCAGACAGCAGTTGGCTTCATACTTTCAGCAATGAGCCCAGTCAGGGCATAATGTAGAAACTCAGGGTTCACTCAAACCAGGGCAGGAACACAGGCCAAATCTGGGGGAGACTTTAAGAGGCCTGGACTGGAAATCAGGAAGCCCAAACACCAAGCCAAGCTCGGACATGAACAAGCAGTGTGACTCTGGCTATATCCCTGTCTTCCTGGGTCTTACTCTGCCCTCTAGAAATGAGAAGTTTGGACAGATAAGTGCCTAGGAGCTGAGGCAGCAGCTAGGATGACTTCCCTGCTCTGGAAGGTGAACTCTCCTAGAGAGCCAGCGGGGAAAACAGCAGATATGAATAGTCCTGGTTGCATGAGGGGAACCCAGGGAAGGGCATGGAGCAGCTCTTTGACACGGGCTGGTCAGCTGTCCACTCAGACTTAGCTGCCAACCTGTGTCACCAGCATCCAGCCTTCCAGAGCTAAATTGGGAGTCGTTAGGCCTGGATTTAGCTTTGGGCTGGAGTGCAGCGTGGGTGGAGTAAAACGCAGCAGTAAAAGTAGGCGGAGGGCCTTGACATGAGTTCTGCTGTACCTTGACCTCTGCACCCCACTCCAGTCCTATACCTTGTTAGGGTGTGCCTGGATGGACAGCGCTGTTTCAACCGAGAGTACTTTGAAGAGGAAGGGCAGCTTGCCATTAAAAGTCTCTTTGACCTTTGAGCCCAAGCAGTCCTGGTTCTCAGAGATCCACTGGCCTAGGGTCTTCTGTGAGATGCGATTGTCGAGGATCTTGGCATCTCCCCGGGGGTGGGACCCCATCCACAACTGGAAAAACAGGAAACTTGAGAGGGAAAGAGGAAGAACCTGGCACCACCAACCTGAATCACAGGCATACAAGAAAGCAGCAGACCCCATGACACCAGTAGTGCAGAGACCCAGTTCAGGCTCTGCCTGCAACCAGATGTGGAGGCCTGGGCTAGTTAGTTCTAGTCAGTTGGTCTCAATGTTCTCATCTGTCCAATGAGAATGACACCTGCACTGTCAAGGTCACTAAAAAGCTCTCTCAGATGGCTATGGGAAGTGTCAACATTCACTTATTCCAATCTCAAAAGTGGAGGCCTTACTATGCTTTGGCTTTATCTCACCTAAATGAGCAAGAAAAATACATATATTGGGCTATTAAAATGTAAAAGCTAGTCAAAGTAAAACTTTTAATTGTCCAAGAGGGTTAAATTAAAATTCAGTAAGTGCTGAGAGTTCTTAGGGTGGGGGGTGGGGAGAGGGTACCAGAAATCTCAGCCTATGATGACAAAAACTCTCTTCTTTTGGGGCTGC
The DNA here is from genome assembly GCF_009829155.1 of Mustela erminea. Lineage (NCBI taxonomy): Eukaryota > Metazoa > Chordata > Mammalia > Carnivora > Mustelidae > Mustela > Mustela erminea. The sequence goes on from NC_045618.1 coordinate 30,972,736, forward strand.
CATCTGGATTCATCACTTTCTGGGATCTGATGAGCCAAGAATAGCCTCCTCCCTCTTTGCTGCTTCCCTCTCCCAGCTGATCCACATGACTTACCCCAGGCCCTCTGAATGGAGAAATCCCCTGGTCTCACCTGCTGTTAAAGTGAAATACAGGGGTTCCTGAAATACAGCAGGCTCACCTGCTGTTAAAGTGAAATACAGGGGCTCTGTCATTGCCTGGGATGGAGTCTTGCCTTGGGCTCTCTACTCAGCAAGGAGCCAGGCTTCTCTCCTTCCGCCCCTCCCAACCCCTGCTCTCTCACACTCTGCGCTCTCTAATAAATAAATAAAATTAAAAAAATATATATAAGGTGAAATACAACCCGGGTCTCACCTCCGCATATGGCTTGTCCTCTGAGATCTGGGCCTGTGGGTCACTGCTGGCCAGCAGCCGAGCCACTTCACTGCTGGAACCCATCTTCCCCCAGGCATAGTGCTGCACCGTACAGGAAAGTGGGAATACTGGGGACAGGGGAGCAGAAACAGTGGGTCAGCTTCCACTCCACTCCTGAGGCCTGACCCTACGGTCCTGGGAAAACTAGACACGGGCTGAGGGTTCTGTCTGGGGGACAAAGTCAAATAAGGGGTCTGTAGGTTGTTGGGACCCTTCTCCGCAGGCGAGATGTTCCCATCTGTAACGCGGACAGTAAGGCTTCTCCGCAGACGTGAGGAAGATAGTTGCGTGGAGGGACGGGGAGGGAGCGGGAGGAACCTATTACAGGACACGCCGTCTCGAAGTGACCCACGCGCGGCTCCTCCCCTCAAGACCCTCCTGCGAGCTCTGAAATAATGACTCAATCCCTATCGCAGGTGCCCCCTCCTCTCTCCAAAGCCTATCCGTCTTTCCGCAGAGTCACAAGCCTGGGTCCCACCTGGCATATCAGGTCGGGAAAGATCCCCGCGACGCAACCCACCCCCACGTTCCCGTCAGCACCCCAGCCCGCAGTCCACCTTTCTGAACCGCCATCCTCCGGGTACCGGCCCAGGCTTCTAGCACGTATGCCCTTCCCGTCAGCACCTGCGGCCCTACTGCTCCCAGAGCTTCATGGGAAATGTAGTTCCTCGAGGGTCTTCTTGGAGACTCGTGAGCCTTGCGAGAACACTCCCCGCACTCCGAACACCTTTCCCGGCTCCAGCTCTCACGAGGAAGGAGCCTCCAGCAGCCCAGAGACTTCCCGCCCGCAGTCCTGGGTCTCAGTATTCGTTCGTTCCTTAAACGGACACAAATTTACTGAGCACTGGCAAAATGCCGTGGGCTGGCGATACATTCGAGAAGACAAAGATCCCTTTGCCTTTACAGAGCTTACATTCTGGTGAAGGGAAAACGGGCAAATAAATAAGTATAATAAATAAGTAAATCATTTAGTATGTTGAAAGATAAATGCCACAGAAAGTAAGGGGGGTGGGAGTGGGAAGCTGTTTGCAGAATTTTAAATGTCTTGGTCTCACTGAGGAGGAAAGGCTTGAGCACAGACTTAGAGGTGAGGAGGAATGTTCTGGCAGAAGAAATAGCTTGAGCAAAGACTCCACGATGGGAACTTGGGCACCTGGGAATGTGCCTGTCCTATTCTGGAGTAAAGAGCAGAGGGGCCAATGTGTGTGTGGAGCAGGGTAAGCATGTGTGTGGGTGCAGGGTACACGTAGGGTGGTCAGAGAAGAAAGGCAGTGGGCAGAAGTTCGCAGGCTATTGTGAGAACGTCAGGTTTTACTGAGTAGTTCAGTCAGTAGCAAAGAATTGCTGTGATTTAAGTAGGGACTCACTGATACTTGATGATGGTAAATGTCACATGCAAGGCCCTTAACCACCTCAGTGTCAGTTTCTTCCTCTATAAAATGGAGATAACAATATCAGCCTGACAGGTGTGTGGGAGAGTGAGATGAGATGGTGTGAGGTGCAGGAAGGCAGTCAGTGCTCGGTGCTCCTCTGATCCTCCCTGCAGACGCAAAATCCCAGTTGCTTCTCCAGGCTGAGCTGCTCACAAGTCACACACACACAAGACAGAGAGAATCACCTGGAGCTCTGCATGCTGAAGGTTGGGCTGGGCCTTGTTTGGGGAGTAATGTTGCTAAATCCTCTGGAAATAGGCCCTGACATCTGGACCTCAGTCAGCAGCCCAGGAGGAGGGCAGCCAGTTGAGACAACTGGAATAAGGGACTACAGTCCTGATTGTGCTTCCCTCTGCCCCTTCCCCAATTTGCACAATCTCTACCTTACATGCCCAGCGGAAAGAAGGAGTGCTGTTTTCTCTGTAATGTTCTGTCTGGCTGTGGACATCCCCCTCCTCTAGGGTCCCCTGGCTCAGATAAATCAGCCTGCACTTCACAGGAAACTTCAGCATACACTAAGGAATAATAAAATGGAAAATACGAGAATCCTACAAACAGCACATCTCACATACCTCCTACCTTTGAATACCTCTCCTTCTCCTCATCCCCACTCCCCCAGCCATATGAGCCTTCTGGGAGAAGTTGGGATTTAGACAGGAAAGAGGAAGGTAAGAAAAGTGGGTGAGGTAAACAGTAAATATTTACTCATTACCTATCATGTTTTTGGTACTATGTTAGTGCCAGAAATGTAACAGTGAGCAAAATAGACCCTACTCCTGCCTTTGTGGAGTTTATAGTCTAGTGGGAGAGATAGACATAAACAGATAACCACTAATACGAGTATATACTTACAATTTGCAATACCTCTTATGAAGCAAAACTACAAGGTAATATAAGCATTTGTTGTGGTGGGCGGAGGTGATCTAACCTATAGAGTGGAGAGGTCACTCCTGAAGATGGGGCATCTGAGCTTGGATAAAAGGATAAGTAGGGGTTAACTAGGGTTGATGAGGGCATGGGCTAAAAGCATAGCAGGAAGAGGGAACTTTATGGGCAAAGGTTCCCAGGTAGGAGGGAACAAGGTAAGTTTGAGGAACTGAAAAGCCACTAGCAGGGCTGGATAGGTGCGGGTCCTACAGGGCCATACAAGAATTGGGGCCTTTAAGGAAAATAATTGAAGGACTTTAAGCAGTAATGTTTAAAATAATATGATATTATTTTATAATAATACTTTTATAATAATGTTTTATAATAATATTTTAAATAAATGGTATTGTTATAATAATATTTTATAGTATTTTGTTCCCTTTAAAGCGATCTTTGGTTACAACATAAACAATAGACCAATTAGCAGCCCTGTACCAGAGCTGGTTAGGGAATGATAGTGGCTGGATTCGGTGGCAGCACAAATGAACGAAGCAGAAGAGTGTGAAGAAATAAGGGTAGTGGAGAGCATCTCCTCCATTGCTGAAATCCCTCATTCATTTAACAAATGCTTGATGTCCAGATTCAAATCCCAGCTGAGATCCTAAAACAGTCTTGGGCTCAGGGATCCTCATCACTAAATCGATAAAACTTGACCGCAGAGGGCAAGACCTAAAAAGAAATCAGGGCTCAGCACCTGTGTGGGACAGATGCACGGTCGGTTCTTCCAAGAAGAACCCCTCTGCTGGGCTCTACCACCAGAATCCTCGCCTAGCTCAGCAAAGTCCTTTCGGGTCAGGAACTCCGTTCCCCACTCCCGCAGAAATGGGCCAACACTTGTCTCTCGTCTGGACCAGTGCGACTTTCCAAACTTGCCCTCGAGGGAAATTAAGGATTTAACTTTCCGACTCCACTTAGCAGTTTACTTGGGAATTTTCCAAAACGAAGTTGGAAAGAGGAAGTTGGAGAGGCTACTGATAACGTCTCCGGCTCCCGCTCCCTCGAGCCTGGGTGCCGTCCCCAGTGCGGAGCACCAGTGAGCTCCGACAAAAAGCAATGGAAGGTACGGAGCAAATAGAAGCCGAACGCCCACCGGCCGCTCTGTAGTGGGCTGAACGGGAGGGCGGGGCAGATCTTTGTGACGTCAAGGGCCACGCCCCCTCAGAGGGAGCCGCGCCTGCGCCAGGACTGCTGCCTCGCTCCCGGAAGTGGAGGGTCTGCACCGAGAGCGCCGCTGGGTCTGGGTGCCCGGAGGCAGAAGCGTTGGCGGAGCTCGCTCGTCAGCCCCCGACCGCCATGTCGTCCTTCGACACCAACCCTTTCGCAGACCCAGTGGACGTAAACCCCTTCCAGGTAGAGCCCCCAACTCAATTCTCTCTAGTGCCATAGGCCGCGGCTCGGGCCTCTTTCGCTGGAGCCGGGAGACGTGGCGTAGAAGAGACAGGCTGTCTGCCCAATGGGAGAATGGGCTCTGAGGGCTGGCCTATCGTAGTGTCTGTGGGGCGGGACTAGTAGCAGGTGTAACTGAGGAGGGGGCGGGGCGCTGTAGCTTGGAGAGAAGTGGTGGGACCCTCTAGCTCCCTGGGTGTCGCCCCTCTGGCTGGACCCTGCTAGGGAAAGGAACTGAACCAGACGCAGTCAGGGAGACCCCCCAGTGTCGGGGAGAGAAGCGACTTCAACTGAGGGGGAAGTGTGGCTACCCCATCCCGCAGTCTTGGGAAGACATCTTCCTTGAGTCACGTTAGGAAAGGAGGTGAAAACAACGTAATGGAGAGGTGGAAGCCTCTGCTGGGAAGGAGGAATGTGGGAAGATCCCAAGTTCAGCTCTCCTCCCACCCCTCTACCCCTCCCCCAGCCTCCGCCGAGGAGCCAAACTAGCCTACGAGGTGTAGGAGACCCACTGAGATTCGCTAGGAAAGGAAGGTTGGGAGAGGGTGGGTAGCCAACGCACACTGAAATATGGACTTGATAAGAATGCCACACCTTGGCCACGGGTCTAGTTTGGACTGGGATTTGGCTAGATAGGAGAGAGAGCCCAGGTTTAGGGAGTGGAGAGGGCCTGAGGGTCTTGAAGCTCAAGAAGTGCGATCTGATGGACCTGTGTGTGTTGTTAGGGTAGTTGAGATGTGTTGACCTTTGAGCTGGCCTGATCTTTTGAGGAAAGGATCGCGGAAGAAGTCTTCCTACTTAAAGCTGAAACCTTTCTGCCTTTGAGCTGAGGGTGCAGGGGTATTCTTTTTCCCCAGTAAAGGGCTTTGGAGCCTGTGAAGCTTGTTAGCTCCAGATCTCCTGTGCCTCTTATTTTATGTCTGCTTAAAACCAGTTCTAGGGAAGCTTAATTGCGCTGACTGGTGATTTATGAGCCCCGAGGTTTCTGCTCTGTCAGGATGTCACCAGGCGCATTAACTTGTCATGCTTGTATTTTATTCTGGTCACTGGCAGCTGCAAAGTTTCCTGCAGGTGTCGGGGAAGTACTTAGAGGGGTCCTCCTGCAACTCTCTGAGTGAGTTTTCTCACCTTGAATTCCTTTAAGGATCAGAGCAAAGACAAAGGAGACCAGCAGGGAATAATTGTATACTATCAGATCAACATTCTATCCCTCTTTCTTGGTCTCAAGGTATTTAATCAAAGGGAGCCCTCAGGGCAAATTTTAGTAGCTTGGTCTTTGTAATGTCCTGAACATTTCTCTTGCTGCTTAATGCTTCTTGATGGAACCTTTGCAGGGACCTTGTCTCTTATGTAATGGCTTCATCTCTATTAGTTGAGTAAAGAAAAAAACATTTGCATCTTTTTTTTCTGTCAGTGTCATCTGGTAAGAGTTTAATTTAATTACAAAACTGCTTTATAACACTGGACTTTGAGTTTTAGTAAGGATCTAGTGGTCTCTTGGAATGCGTTCTGTGTAATGGTTGGCTTTTTTTTTTCCCTTTTTCCTGTCAGAATAAGAAATAAAATGTCTGTTTCTAATCTGAGAGGCAGTCCTCCGGAGATGCAGAGAATTTGTCTCCAGCGGTAGCAGTGGACGAGATAATTGGCCTGAGCGCTGCCCTGTATTAATAGCAGCTTGAAAGTCTTAGGCTTAAACCACATCTTCAGCCCCAGGAGTGATTGTGCAAATTGTGGTAGAAGTAACTTCTGCATTCAAGCGAGACAGTCTGTCCGTCAGGCAGCTCCAGGATATGGCAGGACAGGAAGCAGCTGTGGTCCTGTAAAGAGCAGCATCTGGTGGGGGATCCTGTGTGGGAAGACGGAAGCTGGCTGGCTGTGACTCTGCTCCTCCTTATGCTGGACTGGGTTTTTCCTCTTGGCACACAGCCCCATGGGGAGAAGGAGCTTTGGACATGGGGCCTTCAAGCTCTCCTGGAGAGCCGCCGTCCCCGTCCTTGTGATGGAAGTGTTTGCTTCCCTGACTGCCAGGGCTGGGACATTGGGAGGGTGTAGCCCTGGGGTGACTGGGTGTGAGCCCAGCTTCATTTACCCAGGGTGTTAGCACAGAGCTCAGGAGAGAGTTAGGGGAGTGGCGATAGGCTCCACAACTGTCACACCTAGCTAGCTTTCAGAGCAGAGTCATGTTTTCTGTCACTCCATGGTGGGTCATGAAAGTATGCTTAATGTTCAGAGTCCATGGTGGACTGTTAAAGAGTCAGGGCATCCTCAGAAATCTATTGTAACCCCTTAGTCTAGAGAGGAGGAAACCAGGAACCCGGTGAGGACGGGGCATGCTAGAGTTACTAACTAATTCACTGCAGGAAGGAGCACATACTGGTCTTAAACTGCATTGGGGTTATTTAGGCCTGCTAAGGAAAGAATGTATCTTCATCATCACTGCCCCTATTTTTTTTTTTTAAGATTTTATTTATTTGTTTATTTGACAGAGAGAGATTCATTGAGAGAGGGAACACAAGCAGGGGGAGTGGGAGAGGGAGAAGCAGGCTCCCAGTTGAGGCGGGAGCCTGATATGGGGCTCGATCTCAAGACCCTGGGATCATGACCTGAGCCTAAGGGAGATGCCCAACAATTGAGCCACCCAGGTGCCCCAACTGCCCCCATTCTTGAAATGAGAGTACTGGTAGGGTTGATTAGTACTAGTTAAGTGAGTTTTAATTACTACTCACTAATTAGTGTTAGCTACACAAATCCCTCCCCCCACCACAGTGTGTGGGGCTGGAATAATACAGATTATACTGTGCTTTTTAGCAGCATAGCTTCTGAGTAAGACTGGTCCTGAAAGCTACTCAGGGTTATGTAATCAAATAAATTTGGGAATCACTCTGTATTCCATTTTTGTTGCAGATTGGCAAGGCTTGTTATTTTGTGAAAGGCTCTGAGCAATCTTACAGTAACGACATTTACTTAACTTTGTCTGACCCACCACTTCCCAAAGTTATCCAGCCATGGAATCCTTTTTCTGCCTGCTCTTGTAATAGAACATGCAACTTCCGCTGTGCCTTTAAATTTAAAGAAGCCTAGGCTTCTTTGCCTAGAGTTATAATTGGGATTCTTAGCAATCTCCCTGCTCAGTAAGAGCTGTGAGCACAGAGTTGTCTCAAGAGCGCAGCAAAGGTTTTTACCAAACTTCCAGGAGGAAGCAGGAAACTGCAAGCCAAGGATTACGGATTTCACAACCTCCCCAGCACTCCCTCACCCCCCTGTTATTGTGGTGCCTCTGCTCCGCCCTCTCTTGGTTTGCTCCCCAAAGCTCTCTGGAAGGGCTTGTTGGGTGGGGAAGGAGAGGGCTGGAGGTGGGCACTGGCGCACCGGTTGGAGTTTTCAGCAGCCTGCTGGCAAGCAGGTCACCCAGGCCTGTGCCAGGGCCACTTTCCTCCTGGGCACATCTGCCACGTTGCCTCAGGCAGACGGCGTTGATCTCGAGGAGGGGGAGTAAAGTGGCTGGCGGCACTTGAACAGACAAAACCTTTCAGTGTCGTGCGTTGCCAGATCACACAATATCACTTTGACACTTGCCTCCTCGAAATTAAAAGATAATCTCAGCAGTGTGGCTGCTTCCCAAGGATTTAAAACGTTTCTCTCCTGTGGGAGGAGAAAGTGGTGGCAGAAACGTGATTTGTGCGTGAACTAAGCTCCCTGCTCAGACATGGAGGCTTTGCCACTTCCCAGAGAGGGTGGGCTCCAGCTTGACTGTAACTGCTGGGATTCTTAAACCCACCAGATGGGCCCATTAGGAACTTTCCTGCGGAATAGGAGCACTGTCTCGAGAAAGTTGAAAACGGTGAAGTTCAGACAGTGGGAGTCCAGACAGCTGCCAGACTGGGGTGTTGGGGGTGGGAGTCGTCTCCCTGCCTCTCGGGCTGGCACCTGGAGCCAGGCTGGGTGCTAGAAAGTGCCTGGCTGGAAACACAGCGGAACTGGAGCCCCACACTTCTGTTGTCTTTGCGGCTACTTGGAGTAGGATAATCCCATGTTCCGAGCAGTGATAATACTTAACCAGGACAAACAAGGGGTTCTCACCACTCTTTCAGAGAAGAGCGCAGTGTGCATTAGCAAGGCATGACCTGTCCAGCAGTGCTCCCTTGAGATGCTGACACATTTAGGCACATCACTGAGTTCCTGACGCTCCAAGGGCCGGCGCAGGAGACAAGGTAAATGAGCAGCACATGACCTGCCAGAGCTTCTGATCTGTTCACGGTAATGCTGGGTATGATGAGGGCAGTGAAGACTTGACGGAAGGAGCTGTGAGGGATCTGAGGAGGAAAGGTAGCGACCTGTGGTAAACAGGGATAGGCGTGGTGCAGAGAGCCGGCTGGATGGGAAGAGAAGGTAGTTCCTATTTCAGGTAACGAAGCTTCCACATACTGTCGCTGCCCAGCCCCAGTCACGTCCCCGCCCCCCCCCCCAACTTCTCCCACTGTGGGCCTGGACACATCCGCTACTTGAGGCACACTCAGTTGCTTGGCCCAGTCACTCTGGTTGTTCTCTCTGTCCTGGACTCTTTAACACTGGGACTCTCACCACCTTCCACCTGTTTGCAGGCTGTGAAACCTGGAGTTCTGTCCTTGACTTACTCTCTGAGTAAGTACTTCCACTTGCATTGTAGCTGGCACATGGGGTGCAGGACCACGTGGCCCCGGGGACCCAAACAAAGCAGGTTCAGCCACTTGCCCCTGAGTAAATCCAGAGGCAGAGAGATGAGCAGTGGTGAGACGGAAGATGGCGGGCTAGCATCTCAAAGACATCTCCAAAGCGTTGCGGGGAGGAAAGACTTCCAGGTTTATCTCAGGAAAGTTTAGGACAAAGGTCGTCTGATAGTTAAATCACTTATTGTCTTCAAGTCAGTCATATGTGGAGTCTCGTGGCTCAGACAGCCCTTGTTGCTTCAGGGGGTAGTTTCGGTTCCGGCAGAGGCCGCTTTGCCCTCAGGGTCTTCAGCCTGCACCCTGGGAGGAGCTGGGAAGAAGCAGCCAGCTAGAATGCTTGAGGTCATAACTGGGCGGGTGGGGACTGGGGGTGGGGGGTGGGTGTTGTCCTCTCCCACTTTGGTTTCCAAGTAGCATCTGCGTCCCCGCCATCCCAGGTCTACAGCTCTAGGGGCACCGGGCTCGCTCAGCTGGTAGAGCAAGACTCTTGATTGTTGTGAGTTCAAGAAAACAGATAAACCAACCATATCCAGGACTCTAGCCCTCCCCTCCTCCTGAGTTTCAGACCAGTATTCCCACATCTTGCCTGCAGGTTGCCTGACAGTCAAGCAGACCTCATCCACAGGTATCTCCAGACCAGCTCGGTATCTTCTCCGGGCCTCTCCCTGCTCCCACACACCCACTCCTGAAAAACTTGTTCTTCTTCCCCTGTGATCACTGCCCTTGTTCACCAGTCACCCAAGCTGGCCACCCTGTCCCTCAACTTCCCTTTGCCCTTTCTGGCTCAGAGAGTGGCAGAGCCCATGGCATCTCCCCAAGCAAGGTGTCTGGAGTCTGTCCCCCCTTCTCCACTCCCAGCTGTCATGCCAGTTCTCTCTGTCACCCCTGTGGACTGTGGTCCCGTCTAGGCCTCTCTCCCCGCTCACTGCACTGTCCTCACTGTGGCAGACACCCGTCTCCAGTTGTCCAGCACTGCCCACAGGTCGAGTCCAAACTCTGGCAGCCCTGCTTCAGGCTGGTTTCTTGGCATTCCTGGCTCCTCTCTCTCTACTCTTCAGTCCACAGCGATCGGAGCCTTCTCCTGTGTAGAGGCTGCTTTTATTTTTTATTTATTATGATTTATTTTATTTTATTTTTCTAAAGATTTTATTTATTTATTTGATAGACAGAGATCACAAGTAGGCAGAGAGACAGGCAGAGAAAGGAGGAAGCAGGCCCCCCCGCTGAGCAAAGAGCCTGATGTGGGGCTCCATCGTAGGACCCTGGGATCATGACCCGAGCCGAAGGCAGAGGCTTTAATCAAACCCTGAGCCACCCAGGTGTCCCGATTTATTTTATTTTTTAAAGATTGTTTTAGAGCAGGGGTAGGGGCAGAAGGAGAGGGAGAATCTCAAGCAGATCCCCCATTAAGCACAGAGCCCAACCCTCATCTTGATCTCACCACCCCGAGATCATGACCTGAGCCGAAACCAAGAGTCAGATGCTTAACTGAGCCACTCAGGCGCCCCTAGAAGCTGGTTTTAAGCGTCAGACTTGAGCACTGGAAACCTGAGTAGTCAGGTAAAAGGACCCACAGTGACCCCTATAGCTGAATGCAAACAAGCTTGTTAAGTGACCCAGCACAGAAGATCCCTGAGCCCTGGCTGACGAAACAGGCTGCTTACACCCAGGCACAGGTACCAAAAAAGGAAAATTCCATACATTCTCATACCTTCTCACTTCCCCTTCCCGACAGCCCCCTCTCCCCTGCCCTGCCTCGTGGCAGACTGTCTCTCCTTTGCTGTCCTGCCGGCTGCTCCCTTGCAGGGTTTTCAGTAAACTTCAATGTCCTTGGTCCTGCCTTGGGTGAATTCTGGCAGCCCCCCGACTGGGTTGCCCCACATCCTGTAGCGCTGCTGTGCCTTTGCAAATGCTGCTCTTTCCTCCCTCCTCCATGCTTGCTACACGTCTGTCATCACTCAAGATCCAGCTCAGGCAGCGCCTGAGTATACTGCCTTCCCTGCCTCCCCAAGCACTTAGTCCCTTCTTCCCCCGTGAAGGTGCCTGGCCTTGCCTGCTTCCAGGGTGCCTCCTGCCACACTTCCCCTCCTGCCTACTGGTTCTCTGCACTGTCTGCTTCTTGAGGACAGGAACCAAGGCTTTTTTCCAGCATCCTAGCCCTGTGCTTGGTGTGGGATGGTTTGCGTAGGGAGGAGACAAAGGTGGAAGGAGGGGGCAGAGGTGGTCAGTGTGACAGCAGACAGGCCCTGCCCGGGGCGCAGGCGCCAGGGCCAGGAGGGCCTTGGGAGCCCAGCCGGTGTTTTAGCCTCACTTTCCTGGGCTGCAGGAGAGAGAGGCCGTGCCTGCACCTTGCTCATTTGGTGGGTCCTCAGGCTCTTTTTAAAAATGCGTGGGTACATGTGCTTTGAAGGGAAAAATAATGTAATCACATGGAAAATTTGGAAGACAAAATAGATCATTGCAATTTCTTGCCTTTTGAAACCATTGCTATTTTGATGCATTTTCCTGCCAGTCTCTTCATATGAGCGCTTTTGACAAAATTGTTATTTGGGATTCATATAACAAAGCACTTTTCTGTGTTGCTGCCCTGTGTCCGTAGCTATGATTTTTAACGGTTGTTTAGACCATCAGGGGGGGTGTGTACCAAAACATTCTTTGCTCACTGTCATTGGATATTTAAGTTGATTCTGGGTTTTTAAAAAATTTTATTTATTTATTTTTTTGGTAATTTTTTTTTTTAAAAGATTATATTTATTTATTTGACGGAGAGAGATCACAAGTAGGCAGAGAGGCAGGCAGAGAGAGAGAGAGGAGGAAACAGGCTCCCTGCTGAGCAGAGAGCCCGATGCGGGACTTGATCCCAGGACCCTGAGATCATGACCTGAGCGGAAGGCAGTGGCTTAACCCACTGAGCCACCCAAGTGCCCTATTTTTTTTGGTAATTTATTTCTTAGAGAGAGAGAGAGTGAGAGTGAGTTGGGGGAGAGGCAGAGGGAAAGGGAGAGACAGAATCTCAAGCAGACTCCTTGCTGAGCGCAGAACCCGACGCAGGGCTCCATCTCACCACCCTGAGATCATGACCTGAGTGGAAACCAAAATCAAATGCTCAACCAACTGAGCCACCGAGGTGCCTCTGATTTTTTCCCTCCTGGGGAATACTGGTGCAATAAACATCTTTGCAGATCCAGATTTTTATGTATTTTTATCCTCTTTCCCCAGGATGGGTTCTCAGGTAAGAGAGTACCAAGGTTCACTGTCGCTCTTTTTACTTGGGACCCAGCCAGCCAGTCTGGGGACGATTGCCCTTTTTTGTCATATGACACACAGCCTTGTCTCCAAAGCAAATAGGATTTCACTGAGGTTCCAAAGTCTTGGTAACTGCCTCTCAGAGAGAATGGCTGAGTATTTTGTTGTTGTTGTTATTCATGAAGTGTTTATTTAATGTGTTTATTTGGAGCCTGAAATAAATCCCACACAGGGAGCTTGGGTGGAGTGTAGGATGGCAAAGTCACAGCTCAAGCGCAGCCAGGACCTGTGACATGGAAAGTGACTGCCAGACTGGAAACAAGTATGTTTTTCCCCGGCCCTTCTCGGCTGAGCTCCAGCCTGCCTGCCTGCCCGCCTCTTTTCCCTTTGTTCCCTGACACTGCATCTCCACGAAGGGTTCCCCTTCTCCAGTGGTGGTGGGCCTCTCTTCCCCTCCGGGGTCCTCCCTTCTCCTCTCCTCCCTCCTTCACTCTGCCCTGGGCTCTTGTGCTGTGCACACGTCTCTGCTAGGATCATTGATCATTGGCTCTGGGAGGGCAACGCACCCTCTTTGTCTTGGTGTGTCCCTCACACCCGGGCTGTTCCCCGAATGGAAAGAACTGAGTGCAGGCGTGTTTTCTTTGTTACAGATTCGGCAAAGGGCATCAGGCAGTTTGAGTCCTTTGTGTACCAAATGGGTTTTGGGTTACCTCTCTATAGGTGAAACTCAGCTCTTGCCATCTCTTGAAATAACTACTTGACCCACTTACAAGTCAGCTGACGTTTGGTGAATAGGAAAGGACGTAGCTGCTGTGGACTTCCTATTTGTGGTTCGGAGTAGAAGCCAAGGGTCTTCATTCAGACCAGCCAGTGTGGTCTTTTGAGCAAGACTCTGCATGTCTCCTGCCATGAGTATCCCCCAAGGACTTCCTGAAGTCCAGGAATAAAAAACCGAACAGAAACCATTGTCCTGGTTCTGCCCCATCTTTGTTCCTCAGGAGCAGGGTTCCTTCATTCAGTCACACATGGAGCACCTTCTGTTTGTCAACTGCAACAGGCTTTGGGGGTGCACTGCTGAACAAGCCTTCCCCTCTCAGGCTTGCCACTGTGTCCCTGAAGATAGACAAATTCAGGATCCACTCAGCCACTATCCCTGTGATCTTGGACAAACCTACTTCCCCTTTGTGAGCTGGGGCTTGCTCCAGCCTCAAACTAAAGAGAATCATTCCTTGCAGGGTGGTCATGATGTTGAAGTTGGGGATGGGGGGGTATAGCTTTTCTTGGCCAGGGCTGCTCAGCTGAGCTGCAGAGCACGGAAGCTGGTTGAAGTGAGGGTTTTCTCCATTCTCTCAAGGATGGATTAGAACCAGATCTATTGTAGATGCACGGGGGAGAAGGCAACTCGTTGCAGACAGTGACTGCCTTAGGGCGTTGGGCCATAATTCTTCCAAGGAATCAGGTTGAAGAAGGCTGGTAGAACCTTCATATCTGATGGCTTGAAAACGTGACCTGTTCTGAGGTGACTAGAACTTCACTCTAGCATCACTGTGTAATCCTGGCACATAGTAGATCCCCAGTAAATGTCAGCTCCCTTCCTCTCCCACCAGGCCTAAGCTTCTCATCTTTCAGAAGGAGCCCAGGCCTGCCCGAGTGTTCTAGGCCCCTCTTCTGAGGCAGGGTGCTCCTGGGCCCTGGGGCTGCTGCAGGCTGCAGTGGCACGGGCGCCCCCTAGCTTTTGGGCAGTACCTCCCCAGAGAAAGTGGAGAAGAGCACGCAGCAGGTCCTTTCAAACATCAGCTTCAAGATCCCATGAGCTTCTGCTTCACATCAGGCCCTTCACCAAACACTAGGAGCTGGAAGTTTGAACTAGACACAGAGGCATTTGGCCACAGAGGTTTACGGCCTGCTAGCCGAGACAGTATTTGTGGTGAGTCTGGTGAGGGGTCCAGAACCGAGTGCTGAAGATTTTAGAGAAAAGGAGAGAGCTCACTATAAGCAGAGTAGTCAGCTCACCAACCCCCAGAATCCTCTTCTGGCTGACCTTGGTAAAGGAAGTGACCTCTCTTCATGGTCTGGAGGTTGCCTGTTAAGACGTATGCGCCTCAGGCAGACATGTGGGCCAGCACCCAAAAGTGCTACCAGAGCCACCTCTCTGTCCTCTGTCCTGTGACACAGACTCAGGTAACCAGTTCCCTGGATGGTGGATCTGATTTCAGTGACTTCAGCTCACACAGTCTGCTGTGGCTTGGTGCTTTGCTGAGTCGAAAAGGGGAACAGAGCCCGAGCCCCAAATCTTTCTTGCAAGAAGCCAGCCCAGTGATTCTGGGAGAAATCTGCTAGTCTTTCATCCAGTGAATAACCTCAAGGCCAGTTCCTCCAGCTCAGCTGGCCTTCTGAACCTCACCTTGTCATTTTGTCCTAAGTTTCAGGGGCCACTAGATGGGGATGGTGGCCAGCAGAGAGCACATAGCCAGGTGGCCTCTCCGCAGAGGAAATTGGGTGGGGTACAGAGAGATGAGGTATCCAGAGAGAAGAAGGGAGTTGGAGCTGCATGCCCAGCTCTGGGCTAGGCCCAGGGGCCAGCCAGCCAGTCTCACCGGTCAGGAATCGGAGGCCCAGGTGGGAAGACGAAAATTGGTGTGTGTGAAAAACATCAGAAAGAACACTCACAGCTGACCCTTGGTTTTGTGAATGTACAGAATAGGGAGCCAGCCATTCTGAGACTTAAGACAAGTACAGTGCCATGGTGAGGGTCTGTTTCCACATCTGACATGTAAGGGGATTGTCCTCTGAAGGTCTGTCTCATGTGAATACCGTGTTTGAGAATCCATTTAGTGGAGGTGAAGCTGGGCCAGCAGAACGGGAGCATGTGGACTGTAGTGAGGGTTGGGGGTTGGGAGGGTTAGATACACAGAGGCAGGCCAGGGGAGGCCTTGTAACCGGGAACTTGGCAGAGTCCAGTGGCCCTGAGCCCATCCTTTACAGCTGTGGAGTTGTAAGCCCGGTACCTATTACATATGGGGAAGGGGGAGGGGAAGGGATGGATGATAAAGGGTGCAGAGGGGGCAGGATGAGGCCACTGCCTGTTGACCTTGGGCCAGCAGCGGCCTGCTGGGGAGAAGGAGATGACAGGGAGTGCTTTGCAGGCCCTAGGCCAGAGGGCTGGCCTTGGCAGAGGTCAGATGGGGAAGGGAAGACTCAGGAAGGAAAACTCAAGAAAAGCCTGTGTTCTGAGGACATTTTTGGATTTTTTGAAAAGAATCCAGAAAAAAAACCCCAAAACATTTTCCCGGCTTTTCATCTGAGCCCTTCATGCCTCTCTATTCCTAGCAAGTGTGCTTGATTTAATAAAACCCCAGCACTGGCAGCCAGCAGCACGTTTTTGTTCCAGAACCTTAAACTGTCCTTTAAAAATGGAGAGGAATAAGTGCTTCCTGTAAAATAATAAATACAACAGTAGAGAAAGGTTATGAAGTAAAAAATAATTCTCTACACCACCCCCCCATGGCCCCCCACACTCCCAGTCCCTGGAGGTAAATGCTGTGAACCATTTTGAATCTGGAAAGGACACTAACAAGGACATGGGTGGTATCTATTCCGAGGTCTCATAGTGGGAACCTTGTTCTGGGTCTCTCCTGGGAAGTCATTGGGGCTGAACTTGTCCTTTTCCAGGAGAAGAGATCACAGCTCCGGTGTGGCAGGGGCCAGGCACAGAAGCCTTCCCGAGAGGCTTTTCAGGGCACCAGGAAGGGCCTCAGCAGTGTCCCTCCAGCCAGGTATCCCTGGGAGGGGCCAAGGGACTGTTATGTCCCTCCCCTTCATCAAGGTTCTCTCTTCTCCCTGGTGTCTCACGGCTGTTTTTTGTTACCTTCCCAGGATCCCTCTGTGACCCAGCTGACCAGTGCTCCACAGGGTGGTCTGGCGGAATTCAACCCCTTCTCAGAGGTTGGTGATCATGCCCTCTTTCTGAGTCCCTGGGCCCTCTGGCTGGTGCTAGGTTTCTGGGGCAAGAAGCCTTGGCAGAGGCAGAAACAGCTCTGAGAAACTTCCATCCTCAAAGGGATAGCCCTAACATGGACATGGGGTAGGGGGAAGGGTGAAGAAGTCACCAGTTCCTCCCTTGGGATCTGTATCTGGGCCCTTCCCTGAAGAGAGCAGGACTGTGCTGGGGAGCTGGGGCTCCAGCAAGAGACCAGAGGTGCTGGGTGAAGTACCACACTGCCCAGCGCCTGAGGCTCAATTGTTGGCCAGGAAGTCGCAAAGGTAGGCCCAGGCCTGCCCTCGGGGCAGTGCCCCTCACTGGCAGGCTGACCGGTGCAACCACTCACCTGCCTCCTTTGGTGTGTCCCGTGCAGACAAATGCAGCGACAACTGTTCCTGTCACACAGCTCCCTGGGCCCTCGCAGCCGGCGGTTCTCCAGCCTTCAGTGGAACCAACCCAGCCAACCCCCCAGGTACTGTTAACAAAGATCCTTTTAGCCTCTCCTTTCCAAAAAGGGAAGCCCCCAGACCAGTAGCTGAGCCCTGAGATTGGGGGAGGGGATGGACCGAGGGCCTTCATTCCCAGCTACCCTTCAAGGGCCCTCTTGACCTTGGAGCTAGTCTTTTGCACGTGGAGGGTCTGCTCAGCCAGGCTCGATCCTCACCCCGCCCCACTACTACCACCAGAAACTAAGCTCTGCTTACCAAGCTGGAGTCCTCAGTGTCTTGAGCAAGAGCATTTGCCCCTGTTTTGCCATTCCAGATCCTCCTGGAGCCTTTGGTTTGTCCTCTCTTACTCGGGGCCCAGAATCTCTCTCTTTCTCGCACTCTCGCTTTTCTTTTTTTCACCTCTTTCATTCCTGTCTTCCTTCCTATTGCCCTTTGTCCCTTCACCAAATGCTGGGGCTCTGGTCTGCCTCATGCCTGACCCTCTCTGCCATCACCTCACTACCCTGTCCCCCTGCCCCCCATCCCCTCTACCCCTGGTGGCCGTGGCCCTCAGTGGAGTGTGTGTTGCAGCTCCTGCTTAGACAGGCCAGCGAGTTCCTGCCTACCAGACTCCTGGCAGTGAGGGAGCTCTCAGAGAGGCAGATGCTGCTAGGAGGAGCTAGTATTCTCAGAGACAGCTACACGCGAAAGCTTCCGAAGGTAGGCAAAGTGTAGATGAGCCTGAGTGAGGGCAAGGCCTGAGCTGGGTTTTGGACTCTCATGGGCCCCAAGCTGCTCCCACCATCTGACTGGACTTGGGAGGGGGGGCCAAGACCCTCAGCAGGGTCCAGCGTGGTCAGTTCTGGTCCTGCTTTTGCCCCCGGGGCCTGAAACTTACCTCCGAAGGCAGCCTCAGTTCTTCGGAGAACTCTTTTTGGAGAGAGCGAGAGAGCGAGTGTGGGTATGAGTACACACGCACACACACGTACGTATGTACACATAACACCTGGCTGGTCATTTCTCAAGGTGACTGGTTTGAGATCCGCTGCCTAAGGACTGTAGACTTCAGGAGGAGCCAGGCGCCTGTGGCTGTAGCGCCTGTTAGGAGCGGGGCCCAGGACCCTGCACTGGAATGCCTCACGTGAAGCTCCCTAGATGCCTCTCTGGGAGGCCTTGCTCTTCCTGGACAGGGGATAAAGCTTGGACTGTGCATGTCACCGGACAGAACAGGGCCCAGCTGAGGGCGCTGGCCTGGGGTGTACCGGTCGCAGTTCAGGTGGACATCAGGGGGCTGCTCCTGGGGGTGGGGTGGGGTGGTGGTAAAATCCCTGAGGCCCTAGGTGCACTTTGGTCTGCCCTCCAGTGCCTCCCCGCTGCACTCACTGCTGGCAGCAGTGTGTCCCCTTCACACACACACCCTCCAGGCTCTTCAGGTGAGGTGTGGCTCTTCAGGTTTCTGTACAGGTTAGTCTCTTATGAGGCCATTTTCCCTTTGCTAGTTACCCCAAAGGTCACTGTAATTGAACTGTGCCTGGATTCTAGAATGGGGGGTAGTTCTCTAATCTCAAGCTCAGGGAAGAAGGGGAGACGAGCCCTGCCTAAGGCTGGTTAACACCTAAGAGGACAGAGGTGTTGAGGCAGTAGGTGGCCTTGGCATCTCTCTGGTGGTCTCTGGTACCCAAGACACCATGGGGCTGGAATTGGCTCTCCCTGCCTGGGGCAAGGCCCTCCCATCTTCAGCTCAGGCTGATGCTGTCCCTCTGTCTCCTGTGTCCGGCTGCCCCCACCCTCTGTGTCCCCCAGGCTGTGGCCTCCGCAGCACAGGCAAGCCTGCTCCGGCAGCAGGAAGAACTGGACAGGAAAGCAGCCGAACTGGAGCGCAAGGAGCGGGAGCTGCAGAACACAGTGGCCAACTTACACGGTAAGGGAGGCTGCCAGCCTCTGGGCCAGCATGCCTGACGCAGGAGCCTTCCCTGAGCCTGCTTGGGCCAGGGCAGCCCTGGAGCTCTCTTGGGCTCTAGATCATCTCAGCGGCGCTGGTGCCAGTGCCTGGAAGGGCAGCGAGGTGGAGGCCAGGAGACCTGCAGTGTGGTCCTCAAACTATAGGTTGTTTCTGTGCTCCTTCCCAGCTCTGGAGGGTTTTGCTAGAGTAGGGCACTGGTCCTGTGTGTGACTCCCCCTCATCTCCGGGATGATGACCCCTTGTGTTTATGGGCTGGTTGTTTGTAAAAGTAATGACTTGGGCCCTCTTGTTTCCCAGTACATTTGGGATCCATTATCTTGGAGTGGCTTGTGGATATTCGTGCCCCATGCCACTTTGCCCATCCACTCCCTATCCATAGTGACTCTGACTCCCACTTGTTGGCCCCTTCTGGGAGCCCTGGTTTGGCCCATAAACTCCAGGAGTGTGCACCCCACATGCTGCTACAGAGGCCAAGCCTGACTGTATTGCTTGTTCGCCCACAGTGAGAGAGAACAACTGGCCACCCCTGCCCTTCTGGTGCCCTGTCAAGCCCTGTTTTTATCAGGATTTTTCAGTGGAGATCCCTGCCGACTACCAGCGGATATGCAAGATGCTGTACTATCTCTGGATGTGTGAGTCTGGGCCGTCTTCTGAGCTCAAGGGGGAAGTGGGGTGTAACTCTAGAGCCCTGTCTGTGCTCTGGCTGCTCCTCACTGCAGACTCCAGCCTTCTTCAGGGCTGGGCTGGGGTCAGGGTGGGGGGTGCCTTCTGCCCACACATTGGCCCTCCACTGTCTACTCCCTGTCCTGGGCAGCCCCCCGAAAAGGCCCACTCACCCCAGTTCACACCACAGATTGAGTAGGGTGGGACTAGCGGGAGGCGGCAGAGTTCCTCTGGGGCTCATTGCCCGTGAAAGGCCCTCCTTTGGCAAAGGCTTCCCTCCCCACAGGCCTCTTGGCTCCTAGGAATGTGAGTGGATATAAGACCCCCTATAGCTCCACTAGGGCCAGGGACAAGAGTCACTGAAAGACGTCTTCCCCAGGGATCAGCCCTTGAGTCTGCATCTTCCCTTCCCCCTCTGCCCTCCTTCATATGCTTGGGCTGTACCCTCACCTTTTAGGAACTTGGTTTGGTCCCTGGTTTTGCTGTCCCAGAAAAACCAGGATTTGGGAGCTCACCCTGCCTTGGTGCAGTCCAAGGACTGGCGTTTCTGCTGATGCCCTCACTGTAGGGACCTCACATCCTCTCTGGGGCTGGTTTGCTGGGCCCGGGAGCCCTTCTGTCCCCTCAGCACCAGCCTGTCTCTCTCTCTCTCCTCACCCTCCCCAGTGCATTCAGTGACTCTGTTTCTGAACCTGCTTGCTTGCCTGGCCTGGTTCTTAGTTGACAGCTCCAAGGGAGTGGACTTCGGCCTTTCCATCCTGTGGTTTATCATCTTCACCCCCTGTGCCTTCCTTTGTTGGTACCGACCCATCTATAAGGCCTTCAGGTGAGTGGGGCTGGGGCAAGGGGAGTGTATGGCTAGCATCCCAGGTAGCAGGCCAAGGGCCTTATGCCCAGGGGCCCCATCCCAGTCTTGGAGCAGAACAGGATGGTGGGGGAATCCACTTTCCCATTCTCATCCACAGTGCGAGCAGACGGGGGTCAGGAGCCATTTTCCTGAGATGTTATATCAGGGGTCTGCTCTGAGCACCATCCTTAGACTAGGCACAGGAGACCTAGAGAGGGGTCCTTGGGCTCCCACCTGCTCCCCTGCGGTCTGCTGCATTACTGGCAAGAGGGCAGGGCTTCTTCAGCTCCCTTCCGAGGCTTTAAGGAGTCCACTTTGATAAGGGCTGCATAGCTGATTGCTCCTAGCTTGTTTCCGCCTCTCCCCTGCCTCCCCAGTAACTCTTGAGCCTGCTGAGTGCAGATGGGCTGGTGGAGAATAGATACATGAGCTCAAGCAGATCTACTTCATAGACCCCCTAGCGTTTGTGGCATTGTGCCTCCCAGTTCCTGCTTTCAGGCTTGGGAACCTAGCAGGCCCCAGGGAGAGGAGGCGGGCGGTGGCTGAACCCTTGCATGCACTCTGCAGGCAGTACGCCAGCCCCTGAGGACATGGGGATGGAGGTTTGGTCTACAGTTCTGTGTTCCCCAAATACCTTTTTATTTGACCCAGGTCAATGGTTTTATTATTGGGTATTTCTATCTTTGGCATCGATTTCCTTGTCTCTTATGAAATGCAGGTACATACCCCAGAAAATGGACCATTAAGTTCTTTATGTCATCCTCTGGGGAGCAACTTTATTAGCTCTTTGAGTAAGGGGTCAAGCATTGACCCCTTAAACTGGAGAGCAGTTAGTGGCAAGTTGTTTCTGATTATGGCTGTGGCTGTTTGTGTCCTCTGGCCAGTGTGGTTCGTCCTCTGGCCAGTGTGGCTCGTCCCCTGGAGCTGTCTGCGCTCCCATCCTGCCTTCTGGCTCCTAATGCCAAGCGAGGAATACTGAGGAGTGAACCCCCCGCCCCACTTAATGACCTTAGGTTTCCCCTTCTCTCCACAGGTCCGACAACTCTTTCAGCTTCTTCGTGTTCTTCTTCATATTTTTTTGTCAAATAGGGATCTATATCATCCAGTTGGTAGGCATCCCTGGCCTGGGGGACAGGTGAGTCCTGGGGCAGCATGAGAGGGTGATGCTTTGGATCCCTTGCCCTGACTTCTCGCTCCCACAGAGCCCTCCGAGAGTACCTATCCTCCACTCTGGCCGGGAAGGTGGGGGGCAGGCTGCCTGGTGTCCTCCTCTGCCCCTCCCATTCTTCCCGGGTCACCACTCACTGCCTCACCTGTTCACCACTTTCTGAGGTGTTGTGGGTGGACTGGCCCTAAACCCTTAGGCTACCAGGACTACGTCCTGTGGAGAATTGCATCCTCTTCCTTTCCTCTGGCTGTTCCCTCCCAGAGGCTGGTGCTGATTCTACAGGCCCCAGGCAAGCCCTTGGGTTCAGGTAGCTGCCAAGAGAGGCCCTGGTCTTTTGTGGACTTGGTGCTGTGACTTTGTCCAGAGACCCTGTAATGTCAGAAGGTGGAGCCCCAGCCTCTTCTGGACTGGCTTTGAGCACAGAGCTGGATTGAGTTTCCTGGGTGCTGGAGTCCTCAGCTCAAAATTAGCCTCAAAAAGAAAAGCTGCCGGCTGATGTTTTCCTTTCTGCCCCAGTGCACAGGGGACATTACAGAAAGGTCAGGCAGCCGCTTGGCTGAGATCCTGAGCCTGGAAGGGTTGCACTACTTTGGTCCCTTCCCTCCAGCAGAGCTGGCAAATGCAGGCCAGAGGGAGGGGCCTGACTCACCTTGTGCTCCGAGCGTGCCCACTGCCCTCCCACCACCCCTCATCCATCTCGCCCTGCTGTTTCTGGGCTTGTCCCTTTCTCTTTGAAAATGTCATCACTCACTACCCTCAGTGAGATCCTAGAAGACAGGCTGTGCCGTAAGTGCTCTTTGCTTCCCAGGCCGGGAGTCAGAAGGCTGGCGTTCTGGTCTGGGCGCCCCGCCCCCCCCGCCCCCCGTCCTGCCCCCTCATAAGCTCGGCAGCCTCCGGCTTCCCAGTGCCTCCCCACCTCACCTCCTGAACCCCGCAGCTGAGTGGATAGAACCCCCCTTTCTTGTTACCAAGTATAAAATACACAGAACATAAAATTTATTTTAGTGACCCCTTAACACAAAGTAAAAAATTCAGTGGCTTTTAGTAGGTCCACAGTGTTAGGTGGCCCCATCCACTAGTTAGTTCTAGGACATTTGCATCACCCTGAGAGGAGACTGTATTTAGTAGACATCCTGCTCCGTCCTTCCCGGAGCCCCTGGCAGCCATGAAGCTGCTCTCTTGCTCTCGCGCCTGCGCGCTCGCTCGCTCGCTCTCTCTATCTGGATCTGCCTTCTCTGGACATTTTGTCAAATGGAACCATACAGTATGGGGCTTTTTACGCCGGCCTCACTCAGTGTGATGTTTTTAAGGCTCACGCTGTAACATGGCTCAGTACTTCCCTCCTCTTTACGAAGTACTCTTCCGTCCGCTTGTCCGTTCATCAGTGGACACACCCTGGGGTAGTTTCCACCTTTCTGCTGTCGTGAACAGTGCTGCTATGTACATCTTTGTACAAGCCTTTGAATACCTGGTTTGGGTTCTTTCGGGGTAGGTATGCGGAGTGGAATTGCTGGGTCACATGTTAAGTCTGTGGTGGGGTAGCCACAGTGTAGGAGGGTTCTCATATGGCCGCACCATTTCCTTTGGCAGTATATGAGGGCTCTTTTTTTTCTGAAGCCTCACCAGTGCTTATTCTATTTTTTTGTGTTCTCAACCTAGAGGTGTATCTCACTGTGGTGGGTTTTTTTGTTTGTTTTTTTTAAAGTAGGCTCCACACCCAACATGGAGCCTGGCATGGGGCCTGAACCCACAACCCTGAGACCAAAACCCGTATGTCTACCATACTCAGTTGGTATGTCACCAACTGAGCCACCCAGGCACCCCAAGTGTGGTTTTTGATTGGCATTTCCTGAATAACTAATGATGTTGACCATCTTTTATTTTCTTTTTGGCCATTTGTGTTTCTTCATTGAAATGTCTGTTCAGGTCTTTCTCTGGTAATTGGGTTGCCATTTTGTTTTCTAGTTCTTTATATATTCTGGATACTAACTTACCAGATTAACGCATTTTCCCCCCTTCTTTATATTATTTTTTCATTCTGTGATACTGTCACTTGATGCACAGGTTTTAATTTTGATGAAGTCTCCAGTTTTTTTCTTTTGTTGCTTATGTTTTCGGTGTCATATCTAAAACCAGGGCCAAACCCAGAGTCATGGAGAGTGAACGGTTTTCTTCTAAGCATTCTGGCTTTAGCTCGTATTAGGTCTCTGATCCATCTTGAGTTAGATTTGTGCCTGGCTGAAGTCAGGATCCAGCTTCATTGTTTTGCGTGTGGCTGCCCAGCGCCATTTGTTGAAAAGACCGGTGTCTTGGCACCCTTGTCAGAAATCAGTTGATGGGGGCGCCTGGGTGGCTCAGTGGATTAAGCCTCTGCCTTTGGTTCAGCTCATGATCCCAGGGTCTAGGGATTGAGGCCCCCATCCGGCTCCTTGCTTAGCAGGGAGCCTGCTTCCCCCTTTCCCTCTGTCAAATAAATAAAATCTATAAAAAGATAATAAAAATTAAAAAAAAAATAAATCAGTTGATGGTTGATGTATCAGTTTCTGGACTCTCAGTTCTTTTCCATTGATCTGTATGTCCTTGTGCCAGTACAGCACTGTTTTGAGAACTGTGGCTTTGTAGTCCAGAAATGGGAGACTATCCCCTCTTACAGATAAGGACACTGGGGCTCGGGAAGGAGACATGACTGACTGGAGGCAGAGGGGCTGCCCTGGGTCCTGGCAGGAGTTGCTGAGGTGACAGGATGAATGCAGTGGGTTGGCCAGTGGTCCTCCTTCCCGGGGGTGGGCTTTGGGAGTGAGCAGCCAGGCTTTCCATATCCCCTAGAGCGGCAGGAAAAGGCCCTCTGCTGGACCACTCCTGTCTGAGGGCAGCATGGGGCCTGTCAGCCTTCACAGAGGCCTGGGCTCTCACAGCCCAAGGGCTTCTGGCCCATGGCTCTGTGCCACAGGGAGGTGCCTGGTGGTGGCCAGTCAGTCTACAGCGGCCACTTAAAGAGCCCCTCAAGGGGACCTCTGGGGCCCCCTCTCACTGTGTCCCCTCTGGCTTCCTCCTCCCCGCCTTCACAGTGGTTGGATCGCAGCCCTGTCTACGCTGAAGCAAGACCATTTGGCTGTGTCTATCATCATGATGGTGGTGGCTGGCTTCTTCACCCTGTGCGCTGTGCTCTCACTCTTCCTTCTGAAGCGGGTGAGTGGTGGGTGCTGGGCCAACAGCAGCCGGAGGAAGCAGACAGCTCTTTCCTGCCTTCGCCTCTGGGATGCCCATCCCTGGAGGCAGTTGGGCTACCCCCTTCTGGGCCCCGGAGGTCCAGTGACTGTCCTCACCAAGTTTCTGGGTGGGAGGTTAGGCAGGTCCCCAGGGCGCACTTCTCACTGCAGCCTCTTTCCCCAGGTGCACTCCCTGTACCGCCGGACGGGGGCTAGCTTCCAGCAGGCCCAGGAGGAGTTTTCCCAGGGCATCTTCAGCAACAGGACCTTCCGCAGTGCTGCCTCATCTGCTGCTCGAGGAGCCTTCCAGGGGAACTAGTCCTCCTGACTCTCCTTCCTCTACCCCAGCCTTTTCTCTCGCCTGCCTTCTAGCTGCACTTTCCATGGGTGCCTTAAACAGTGGTTATGCCCAGCACAGACCTGGGGAGGGTCTTGCACAGTCCTTCCTCCTTCCTTAGCTACCAGCTCTCCGTTCTGCCCGAGGGGAGGGAAGGGAGGGACAGAGACTTTTTTTTTACACAAGAGAAAAAAGGAAAAAAAAAAGTTGTCTTTCCTTCTCTGGTGGTGTAGGTTCAAAGCACTGGGACTGTAGTTCACTTCCCCTTACACAGGTACATGCATGCGTGCACACGCACACATACCCACACACATCACATAGGTGTACACAGTTGGGATCATCAGCTGACCTGGGCCCATGCCAGCTGCAGTTTTATTTCTGCCAGGGTCCGGGACTCCACTCCTCCCCCAGGCCTGGCCTGCATCTGGCTGCACAGGCCCAGCCTTTGGCTTCCACAGTCCTGCCTTTCTCTCCTGCCTAGGCGGGAGTAGTCTCCCCAGGCCCCCTTTAGATGAGCTGCAGTCCAGGTGGATGGAAAGCTCTTTTCCCCAGATCACTCTGAGGTGGTCTCTGGGCTTCCAGTGCCTGTGACACGGTCACTCCCAGGCTCTTCCTTGCCTTCTGTTTCTCCCACATTTATAGCCCTTTAGTGCCCCCTGCACCTTCCTGGTGTGGGAGGCATGTGTGCCCTCTGGGGCCCTCTCTGAGCCCTTGCCCTCTCCCCTCTGTTGACTTACTGAATGTGCAGTGGGGTTGGCTGGGATTCGGGGATGGGGAGGGATGGAGGACATTGACCCCAAGTAGTTCTTGGCCCAACCTTTGACAGTTGTCTAGGGGGGTGGAGTCTGACTATCCTGGTGTGGTTTGGCCTTGTTTCGATATCCTCTCCTCCTGAGGGACAGTGGCCCTTAGCCGTGGCCTCAGATTCTTCCTCACTCTGCCTTCTCCCCTTAGCAATATCTCGTGTGTATGACTCTTCCGGGGGGAGGGGGCAGAAGAATCAGTCCAGAACTGCATCCCTCATGCTGGACTGATGAGCCACTTTACTGAGGGCTTCCCTGTACCCCCCTCGCCTCATGGAACCTAGGTCACCTGTCACTGGTCCTGTGGATTCCTCAGGTGTGTCCCGTGTGATGGGCACCTGGGAGTCCACAGATAAAACCTGCACCCTGTCCTCTAAAAGCCATCTACAGGGGCGGATGTGTGGTCTGAGGGGACTTCTCAAAAAGCTGGCCAACTGCCTGCGCCTGGGACCTGGGGCTCACCCCAGGCAGTGTGCAGACTGCCCGCCCACTCAGCCCCAGAGCCACTGATCATGGCAGTGACCAAGGTTTTGTACACTTTCTGGTATTTTTTTCTTCATGTACAAATGTATATGTTATGTCTCAATTTTTGTGCTTTAAATAAAAACAAGACATTTTCAGACAATGCTGGTCCTCCTGTCTGGTGGACTTGGGAGGATGGGAGTGGCCAACAGAGCCTGCACTGAGTTGCTGCAGCGGTTAGTGTGAAGACTCAAAGATTCCACATCTGGCCCCCCTGCCCTGGCTGGTCTGGTAGGGGCCAAGCGCCTTCTTGACACTACTTAGCCAAAAGCACCTTGTCCCAGTATCTCTGCTTTAGAGCCGCTGGTTCTGAGCCCGAGGGGCAGCCTGGGGAGCCTCTTTGACTCTTATCCCCTACCCGGCACACCTACTCTGCTTCACGTGAGCCATAAACTCTGGGTGGGATTTCCCCGTACCCCCTCCTAGCGACCTCGCTTGCGGGCCTCGGACCGCAGGGAGACTCGGTGCTCCCACTACGTGATCTCCAGTGGCGTGGCACCCGGAAGGGCACCTGAAGCGCACCTGAAGCACCTGGGGGAGGTGGGACCGTGGGGGCGGGGCGGGATAGCGCCCCGCCCAGCGCGCTGCAGTCCCGGCGGGCGGCGCTGGGGGCAGCGTGGAGTCCGGCCCGCGGCCGCGCGCCCTGACCGCTGGGCTGCGCGCCGGAACGCGGCGCGGGGAAGCAGGAAGCGGCGGGCACCCGGCAGCGGGGATGGCGGGGCCCGCCTGGGGTCCCCCGCGGCTGGACGGCTTCATCCTCACTGAGCGCCTGGGCAGCGGCACTTACGCCACGGTGTACAAAGCCTACGCCAAGGTGGGTGCGGGGCAGGGCGCCCTGGGGACCCCCGCGCTGGGCAGGGACGGGGCTGGGGCACTAGTGAGGGCCCGGCCCGTGTGCTCGCCAGACTCCGAGCGAGCCCGGATGGGCGAGAGAGAGGCGAGTTGCGGCGTGCGAGCAATGGCCCGCGGCCGGCCGCGCTTCGGTGGAGGAGCTGGGAGCTGACTGCCACCCTTAGGTTTTAAAAACAAAAACGCACGCCCACACAGCTCTGTTTTGTCTGGAGAAGCAGGTGAGGCCTCGGTGAAGCTCGGTGTCACAGGCAGATAGGCGTAGGTTAGGAGCAGAACAGGGAGGATCCTTGGTGGGCTGGAAGGAGTCTGGGACAGAGTTCTAGAAGGCTGGACCCAGTTAGGAATCGGAGTGCGCCGCTCTAGAACACTGAATGACACACCTTCGTGGGGGCGCTCTAGAATACAATGAAATCGATTATGGAGAACATTAGACTGGGTGGGGAGCCCGGGATTCCAGAAGCCCAGTGCCTCCCTGGCCTGGGAAGGGGAAGCTGGGAAGCCTGGAGGCTGATGTGAGTGGGGAGGCCCAGTGATGGGGCAGGAGGGCCCCGGCATGGGCTCTGTTCCTCTCAAGGCAGAAACCTCAAATCTCCTGTCCCCACAGAAGGACACCCGTGAGGTGGTAGCCATAAAGTGTGTGGCCAAGAAGAGTCTGAACAAGGCATCTGTGGAGAACCTCCTGACAGAGATTGAGATCCTCAAGGGCATCCGACACCCCCACATTGTACAGCTGAAAGACTTCCAGGTGTGGACCTGGGGTGGGGCCACCCCCAAAGGGAGCTAGAGAAGGGGCATTCTCTTCAAGTTGCCCCTCTGCCTCTATAACCGCAGTGGGACAGCGACAACATCTACCTCATCATGGAGTTCTGTGCAGGGGGTGACCTGTCTCGCTTCATCCATACCCGCAGAATTCTGCCTGAGAAAGTGGCCCGTGTCTTCATGCAGCAGTTGGGTAAAAGCCTCGGACCCCCTCCTGACGCCCCTTCTCGTGATCTCTGCCCCCCTCAACCTCCCACTGCAGGCGTAGAACCATTCTTAGTAGTTGTCTCTGCTTCAGCTTGTCTTGTTAGGGCCCCATCTTTCCCACGTGCCTATCCTGGCTTAAGGATGACGAGAGAGAGAGAGGAACCCTCTTTTGTGGGGAGTCCGGGTTTCCACACATGGAACATAATATAAGGAACTCATAGAATTTTCCAGGGCCTAAGGGTAGGACTCAAGTGCTTTGCCAAGGAAAAGAACAAGACTTTAAGGGTTGGGGGGCTGGGGAGGCTTCTAGGAGGGGGAGGGGACTTGCTAACGGGTCAGGGGGATAGGGGGCAAATTCTTAGAAGTGGCAGGAACCTGATATTTAAGTATTAAAACATTTGGTAGAGCAGCCAGTGTAGAAGTCCAGTTGGGCAGGCTTGAAGGGGCAGATATAAGGCTGGCAGGGGCGCGGGCGGGGTGGTGAGAGGCAGGTGAGGGATGGCCTTCTCTGACACCTGTTTCTCCATGTGGGTCTTATTCCCCAGCTAGTGCCCTGCAGTTCCTGCATGAACGGAATATCTCTCACCTGGATCTGAAGCCACAGAACATTCTGCTGAGCTCCTTGGAGAAGCCCCATCTCAAACTGGCAGGTGTGAGTCTGGAACATCAGGGATGGGGTTTGGAGGGTGGGTGTGCAGGGGCCTCACACTGCCCAGGCTCGCTCAGCAGCCCTAGTTCTCATGATACCCTCTATTGAGTCATCAAGCCATGACAGGCTGGGAAATGCAGGGACAGGCCCGCCACCAAAAGGCAGGACGTTTCTCAAGCTCCCTTCGCTTGACTCCAGCAGTGGACTGGATGGGGCCAGGGCTCAGTCTGGGGTCAGGGTCAGGACTCCATGTGTGATGACAGGAAGGACTGACCGTGTGAGCAGGGTTGGGAACTGATCTGTCCCCAGGGTTGGGGCTCAACACGTGACTCAGTCTGTGACAGTGTTGGGGGATGGGGGGATGGGGGGGTGGAGGTGGCTGTGGCCAAGAATGGACTTGAGGCTGGGAGGCCAGAAAGCAAGGTAAAACCTCAGCTTCTAACTCCTGGTGGGCCCTTATCCTCATAGCTGATGTGATCAGGGTGGGCTTCCTGGAAAAAGATGCCTGAGGGGGCTGGCTTCCAGAGGAAGATGGAGGAGGGTGTTTTAGGCTTTAGGATTTGGAGAGAAAGGGGGTGAGCAAAAGCCACAGAGTAGGATTGATCCTGGTGAGCCTGGCGAGCCTGGCGGGTGGGGAGGAGCCCTGTCCTGGAGCACAGGGTGAAGCTTTAAAGGGCAGGAGATGCAGCAGCTAGACTCAGGGCCCTGCTGCCCGGCCTTTTGCCCGCAGACTTTGGCTTTGCACAGCACATGTCTCCCTGGGACGAGAAGCACGTGCTCCGTGGCTCCCCACTATACATGGCCCCCGAGATGGTGTGTCAGCGGCAGTACGATGCCCGTGTGGACCTCTGGTCCGTGGGGGTCATCCTGTACGGTGAGAGCTCTGTCCCCAGCCCCAACCCCCGGACCTCCACCATGTGTCCTCAGGCAAGACCTCTCTAGGGCCCCTCTTAAGGGGTTCTAATGAATGTGACTCTGCAGGCCCGGAGTCCCTGCCATGAGAGGTGTCAGCCCCCGACCCCAAGGTATGGGCCAGGCGAGGCTTGACCCTGTCCCCTCCCAGCCTGCCCTCTGCCTCCCTTCCACAGAAGCCCTCTTCGGGCAGCCCCCCTTTGCCTCCAGGTCGTTCTCAGAGCTGGAGGAGAAGATCCGGAGCAACCGGGTTATCGAGGTGGGTCTCAGAAAGCCCTGGCAACCTGTTGGGAGAGGGCTTCGGGGCCCTGAGTTAGGTGCCCTCGCTGCCACTGCACAGCCTGGGGCATGGGCTCCAGGCTGGCTTTGTGGTGCTAGACGTGCTCTAGAGGGGAGGTTGGGGCTCTAGAGGGTTCTGGGAACCCGGATCAGCTCCAGACAGGATGCAAAGGGACTGCCCCACTGATTGTGTGCGGGCCCTCTGTGGGAGCAAAGCCAGCAGGCCAGGCCCAGCCTTACCAAGAGGGATCGGGGAAGGAAAAGCAAGTACATGGGGTTCACAACAGCAAGGCTTCCTGCGAGGGCGTGGCTCCCCCCCCCCCCCCCCCCCCCGGCACCCAGCGCCTTGTCCTGTCACTGTTCTTCCCGAGACTCCAGTTCTCCCCCTGTACACATGTTCCTCTGGGGCATCCCTGACCGGCCCCTGGGCTGGGGCTGAGGTGCTGGGGCCCCCTGTGATCTGGCTCCCACCCTCCCTGCAGCTCCCCCTGCGGCCCCCGCTCTCCCGAGACTGCCGGGACCTGCTGCAGCGGCTCCTGGAGCGGGACCCCAATCGTCGCATCTCCTTCCAGGACTTCTTTGCCCACCCCTGGGTGGACCTGGAGCACATGCCCAGCAGGGAGAGCCTGGCTCGTGCGGTAAAAGGGCCAGCGGGAGGGCGGAGGAGGAGGGCAGGTTGAGGGGGGCGCTCATTAACCCCATTTGGTGAAGCACCAGGGATCTGCCCCTCTCCTTTCGTGCTGAGCCTGGGGACGGGCCTGACCCCTGACCTGCCTGTCCCCCAGACCGCCCTTGTGGTGCAGGCTGTGAAGAAGGACCAGGACGGGGAGGCTGCGGCCGCTTTATCCCTCTACTGCCAAGCACTGGACTTCTTCGTGCCTGCCCTTCACTGTGAGTGCCTTGAGCCCTGGGGTGCAGCGGGGGGGGCAGCCCCAGCTGCAGTGGATGGATTCCAGAAGCAGCTCCCCACCCAGAGTTTTGTGGGAGACAAGGCAGTTTTGAGGGTAAATCTGGCACTTGGTCCTTTTGAGGGTCCCAGAGGATTTGGTGGGGGGGCAGAGCAGACACCTCACGCAAACCCCCACTATCTGCAGATGAAGTGGATGCCCAGCGGAAGGAGGCAATTAAGGCAAAGGTAGGTGAGGGACCCGCCTGGGGTGGGCGATCCTGGGGTCTCTGCAAACCGGCTCTCTTAGAACTAAGAACCAAAACTTCATTCCTAGGGAGGGTCAGGTCCATCTCAGTGGCCCCCTGTCCTTACAGCATGGGGCAGAACCTGGAGGTGGGTGCCGGGGAGGAAGGTGAGGTTGGGGCAGCACCTTATCAGCCCTTCCCCTCCTGCAGGTGAGGCAGTACGTGTCCCGGGCTGAGGAGCTCAAAGCCATCGTCTCCTCCTCCAATCAGGCCCTGCTGAAGCAGGGGACTTCTGCACGTGACTTGCTCAGAGGTAGGCCTGGTTCCTGGCCTCAGGCCCCAGCAGCTTCCCTCCAGCCTAAGGGGGCAGCAGCATGGGGTAGTTTCCCTGAGATGGAAAGCAGGCTGCTCCTCCTCACCCTGAGCCTTTGTCCTCATCCCAGAGATGGCCCGGGACAAGCCTCGCCTCCTTGCTGCCCTGGAAGTGGCTTCGGCCGCCACAGCCAAGGTAGGCACACAGTGCGAGGGGTTCACGTGGGGCAGGAAAAGTGCAGGGCATGACATGAAGTGACCTGTTGTCCCCGTGGTTGTAGGAGGAGGAAGCCGGTGGGGAACAGGATGCCCTGGACCTGTACCAGCATGGCCTGGGGGAGTTGCTGGTGCTGCTGGCAGGTGAGCGCACCCCCACCATCACCACTGGCCCCCAGGCCGCGGGCTGCCCATCGCTCACCGCACACCCTCCCTCTCTTTGTAGCGGAGCCCCCAGGCCAGAGGCGGGAGCTGCTTCACACTGAGGTGCCTGCCGTGGTTGAGAGGGTTGGGAGGCTTCCTCTTCCCCTCTTCCCCCTGCTCCCATGCTGGGGGTCCTCAGCTTCCCGCAGGGTGTTCCAAGGCTGGGAGTCAGACCTCACAGCCTGGGGAATTCCAGGGGCCCTGCGCGCTCCATCAGGGGCTCAGGTGCCGGGGGTCAGGGCACGGGGACAGACAGGGTGGCGCTGCTTTGGTTGGAAAGGCCTCCTGGAGAAGGGAGCAGATAAAGAGCTCAGGGGGCCTGGTTTGGGTGGTGTGGAGGGTTCTGGAGAGCATCGAGCATGAGGAGGAAAGCAGTTTGAAGGCCCCTCCGGCCCACACCCCCATGGACGTGTCTTCCCCCGGCAGGTTCAGAACCTCATGGCTCGAGCTGAATACCTGAAGGAGCAGGTCAAGGTGGGCATGCGGGCTGGCTGCATCCTGCCCTTCTCTGCCTGCGGCTGCCTGTCCCCTGCACCCCCTTACATGTCTCCCCCTTCCGTCTTCCTCTGAAGGTCCCCCCATCGCTGTCTCTGTCCTTGGCACTCATGCTCAGCCGCTTAGCGGCTGCTCAGTGTGGCCCTGTGCCCACATGTCGCTGTCTCTCACCCCTGCGCTGCCTTTACGTTCCACAGATGAGGGAGTCTCACTGGGCCGCTGAGACCCTGGACAAAGAAGGGCTGTCGGAGTCTGTTCGAAGCTGTGAGTCCTGCCCTGGAGTCGGACCCTTACCAAGGAGAGGGAAGGGCTGGGGGCGGCCCTGGATTCTGCTTCTGTGCCAGAGGCTTAAAATGGACTTTCCCCCCCTTCCTCTCCACAGCGTGCACCCTGCAGTGACCCTGGAGGGATGACTGGATGGGCCACAGCCACCCCTAATTGGGACACACTCCCTTAGACTGACGCCCAGAATTCTGTGGCCCTCCGGAACACTATGGAACAGGCTTCCTGGATGGGCAACTCTTAGACAACCCCCCACACACATCCCAGGATCCCCAGCCCCCCTCAAGATCTTCTGCACTTCCCAGGAGGTCTGATGGCCCATGTCGGTGTTGGCAGCACTGGGCCTTGGCCCTGGGGGAAGGGGACCAGGACTCTGGGAGAAGAGATTCCTTCATGTGACTTTGGTTATGTGGTGGTTGCTGGATCCTGAGCCTGGCACTCTGGGGACATGAGGCCCTAGTTTTGCTCTGAGAACGGGGCAGGGGGCCTTCCGCAGGCACTTCTGTTCTTGCCTCTTCCCCTCTCAGCAGGCAGCTGTGCCCTGTGCCCACCCCTGCCTTCCTGGAAACCCTTATTGCAACTCGCCTCCCTCCTTGCATGGGACCGGGGCACTCCCAAGACCCTCAGGGACCACCCACCTCTCGGTGTGGACTCAGGCCCACAGAGTGCCCAGTTTTCCTGGGAGCTGACCCTCGCTCACCCTCTGAGTATTTTAAGATAATCCTTCAGACGTGAAAATAATGTACTTTTCAGGGGTGGGGTCGATTTAAGAAAGCCATGCCTTGTTCCTGCTCTGGCCCAGGGGGCACAAGGGGAGTGGTCTGCAGCCTTCATCCTTCACCCCTACTTGCCTCAGAGCTGGTCCTGGCTTGGAGTGGGGAGGCATGGAGGCTGCCAGACCCCCTAAGAAAGAGCCAGCAATCCAGGGACCTGGTTCTGGGTCTGATGTTGCTGCTACCCCCCCCCCCCCCCGTGTGTGACCCTGGGCAAGTCCTTACCCCTTTCTGGTCCCGACCTCGCCAGCTCTCCAGTGATGCTGTTAATACCTCCTCAGCTCCCCACATGGGCTTTTAAGAGGACAAAGTGACTAATCTAGAGAACAGTGTTCACCCAGTGGAATTATTTGGGGGTTCTTTTAATTTTAAAAATCCACAAGGGTGCTGATGATACGTAACCTTTGTGCTCTTTAGTGCCTCCTTGGGACAGGAGGCGTCTTCTTTGCAGGAGGCTAGGTATAAAGAATGTAATTCATGGTTTCTCTATTAAATTATTTTCTGAACTTGTGCTTCTCTTCTTGCCCTGGAAAAAATAGGGTATCTCCTGGTTCACAGGCTGGGGCTGGAGGGATCCCAGGAAATGCAGGGAAACTTGAGGGAGAGCAGGGAAGGTCCCCAGCCTCCCCATGCCCTTGTCCTCCGGACTGGTGAGTCAGCAGTGAGCCAGAGCAGTGAGCATTCTCTCCAGGGTCTAGTGCCCAAACCCAGCTCCCCAGACCCCAAGCTGAAACAGTTTCCATCAGCCTGCTGTCCCCCTACCATGTCCTGGTCTGAACAGCAGCCAGGAGCATCTTTGGGGAGTTAAGGAGGGGGAGCTGCCTGCCTTTGAGGGGCCTCCAGTGTG
Source organism: Mustela erminea (assembly GCF_009829155.1). Taxonomy (NCBI): domain Eukaryota; kingdom Metazoa; phylum Chordata; class Mammalia; order Carnivora; family Mustelidae; genus Mustela; species Mustela erminea. The sequence goes on from NC_045618.1 coordinate 31,006,710, forward strand.
GCCAGGGAAGGGCTTCCATACTGGGAAGGCCTTAATTTCCCCCCCAAGCCCTTGGCCTGGCCATTAGGGGGCAGTGTCAAGCAGTGGTCTAGAGGGCAGAAGGCATGACCAACATCTTGGCTCTGCCCTTTGGCTCTGAAGCTTGGGACCCATTAGCTGGTTTCTTGGTAAAATGAGGATGAAGGTAAGTGGCTGGTGATGGTTTGTAAGGATGAAAGGAGTTCCTGTATGTGAGCCTGACACAGTACAAGTTCAACACAATGTTATTTTCAGATTTAGGGAAAGGAATGTACTTCAGGTTATCTCTGGGAGTAGGCTGCTCAAGAAAGCCTCGAGAAAAATGAGGGAAAGGAAGGAGAGTGACTTGACCCAGTGGGCGGGCGGATGGAGAAGACTGGATGGGAGGGAGAGTGGGAATAAGGAAGGGCGGGCTTGAAAGACCAACGGAACAGAAGGATAATGGGCTCAAGCGTTGGCCCGCGGACCCCACTGTGTGTATGTGATGTCTGCATTGTGCTTCATTGGCTGTGCCCAAATAAGAGTCCAAAACTCCTACAGATGGGGGTGGGGAGGAGGACCCCACTTCAGGGACAGGAAAGGCCGGGGAAGCTGAGGCCAGTGGAGGAGGCCCAGGAGAAGGAAACTTCTGGGGCCTCAGGCTGGTCGTGTCTAAGCCACCTGCCAAGGAAGGAGGCAGCTCAGCCAGAGGAGGTGGGCTTCGCTCTCTAGGGCTCTCTTCGAATGGTGGAGACGTATAGGAAATATGCTAATCTGCTTTAAAAAATACATATTTTTCCTCCTAGGAGCGAGTTTCTGTCTCTCACATTTAACACTTCGAAAGTGCGCAAAACAGAGCAGACATGCCCCAGCGTTCGCGTGCCTTACCCACCCCATCCTCCCACTTACACTCAGTTCCCCAAGCCCAGAGCCAGCACTAGGCCAAGCTGGGGGAGCCCCTGAGCCTCGGGTCCCTCTTCCTCCCAAGGGGCCAGCCCTGGGAGCAGCAGATGGACCACTGGAGCAGACTGAGGGTTCCCTGTGCTCAGCCTGCCCTTTCTTCTGCCCTTTCTTCTGCTAAGTAGGAAGAAGTGGAAGGACCAAGAACTTTGGTTCCTGCAGGAGGTCATCTAGAAGAACTCTTTTTTTTTTTAAAGACTTTATTTATTTATTTGATAGAGATCACAAGTAGGCAGAGAGGCAGGCAGAGAGAGGGGAGGGGGAGAAGCAGGCTCCCAGAGAGCTCTGAGCAGAGAGCCCAGTGCAGGGCTTAATCCTTTCGACCTGAGTCCAAGGCAGAGGCTTTAACCCACTGAGCCACCCAGGCGCCCCTACCTAGTAGAACTCTAGTCACCAGAAGCCAGCTGCTGTCCCAGCCCTGACATGGGAGATGGCCCAGTCCTGAGGCTGGGACATAAGGGGAGGGGCACATCACCTTCTCTAGAGTAACCCCTACACACACTTGAAATCCTACAGACACACTAACACAGAGACACTAATAGGCCATGGGCAGCAGACACAAAAACAACAAAGCCAAGTTCAGGTTCACAGATGCGTGCAGACATGGGCTTACACTCGTGGTCACACACACACAGGCACAGGTCCTGCGAATAAGGCTGAGGCAGCCTTAACTCCACTGTTCCCCCAGCTCACCCACCCCGGCTCCCCTGCTTTTCCTGAGCCTTGCCCCGCAGGATTTTCTGGGAACAGTTCTGCCCCTAGGCACGGGGATAGAGGCAGGGCAGCAGGCTCTATGGCTCCCTCCCACTCCCCTCGCACAGCTCCCCCGTTCTAACCCAACCTCAGGCATCAGCTGGGTCAACAGGCACTGCCGGCACCTCTGGCTCTGCAAGCAAACATTCCCCCAGATGTCCCCAGTGCCTGCCAGGGGGCATCTGTGTCTGAGGAGGTATCATCTGGCCAATGCGGGAAGGGGAAGTCCGCTGAACTCCAAACCCCAACACCCTCCCAAATCCTCCCTGGGGACCAGCTGGCTTCTGGAAAGTCACTGCTTCCCTCTGCGCCCCTCTCCCTCTGACAACCAGGCCTGAGCTGTCTGGGTAGATAGAAGGCAGAAGGGGACTGGAGCAGGGCAGGGTCACCCATCTTCCTGAAATCGCCCAGATTACAGGGCCAGAGAATGGGGGTGGGGTGAGGGGAGCAGGCTGGCCATCTTTGCCATACCTCTCTTCCTGAAAGTGTGGAGGGGGTCCGGACACAGGGGCTGTTTCACCCCCTTTCAAGCTCTCCTGTATCCTCAGACCGCCTGCCAGCTTGAGAGAGAGGAAGGGAGGAGGGAAGAAAAAACAGGAGAAAGAAAAAGACTAGGGAGGTGAATTATTTACTCTAGACTATGCTGTACTGATGGCAGGGTTTTAATGGCTGGGAAAAGGGAAGTTGGGGGGCAAGTGGCTTTCTCTGTGGCCCTCGCATCACATCAGGCGGGTGCACCAGTCACAGACCAAGTGACTGTGTGAATAAGTGGAAGCAGAAACCAGCCAGGGAGAGAGTAGTGGGCCAGTAGTCCCGTTGACACGCCCTGAGGGCTTGGGACTGGGGCGGGTACAGAGGAGGCCCCCCACCTGAGGGTATGAGTATAGGCCAGGTAGGAGGCAGGAACAAGGTGGAAGTTGGTGGGGGACACAAATGAGAAGGACATGGACTAGCAGAGAAGCCCTGAAAGCAGGGGAAGGAAGAGGGGAGGCAGGGAGAGGCCAACAGAGTCTGGAGACCCCTCAGCCTGTCCTCCTTGCCCACCTCTGCCTGGGCCCCAGAGCTGGCTCCTTTTGCCCCAGAGCCACCTCCCTCCAGTGCAGAGACACACAGACCAGGGCTTCCTGAGGTTTCCCGGTGTGAGAAGGAAACAAGTGTGGAGGCTCAGCAGTCCCCCCCACTCCCTGACCCCAGTCAGCTCGGTTTGTGAGGACTCAGTGAGTGTTAACCCCCAGCCTCCCCCACGGCCTGGCTCTCTGCCTCTTTCATCTGGGTCCTGCAAACCACTGAGGGAAAAAGGGTCTGTCCAATCCCATTAAGCAGAAGGCCCCTGGAGGGTGGAGTGCTGACGTGGGCCTTGCTGCTGACGCTGTCGGGGAGGCCCACGCACCGCCCCCACCAACACACACACACCCAGCCTGGGGCTCCAGCTTGGGTCTCCTCCCGCTCCTGGAAGGTCAGGAGGGGTTTTTGTCCAGAGACTGCCCAGGGGGGCAGCCTAGGAGCAGCTCAGAGGCACAGGCCCCTTCCCTGGAGACGCTCAGGAGAGAAGGCTCGGTGTGACAGCTCAAGTCTTCCCATCCTGGGCCTGTGTCCCCCTCCCTGTCTACACCTTCCTCGTGCCTCGTCCTCTCTTTCTCCTCCCTCTTCCACCTGTTTCTCCCCACATTACCTACTGAACAGGTTTTATGTTTCGTGCTCTTATTTTACAAGGGAAGCCCAGTGGAAACTTAGCCCTGAAACCAAGCCCTCCTATAGCCGTGCTGCCTGTAAACCTTGGTTGGCTTCTGAAGGCTGGTACCAGGCAGCGGGCACCGGGGCTTGGTCTGTAGCACCCTGTTGCTGTTCAGGACCCTGGGTGGCCAGCTTGCGGTTGGTTTCCTGGACTCCCTCTCCACAAGTAAGTAGGATGAGATTTGTGCTCTTTATTTTTGTTTGTTTGTCTTTGTTTTCTAAGGAATCAGTTGTCATTTATTGATGGTTTGCCTCACGCCAAAGGCTTTACAAACAGTCATCCTTTGAAACCTTATTACTTAGGAGGGGTTAATTCTTCATTCCACAGCAGGGAAAATAGACTCCAGAGGGAAAGAGACCCGCTCAAAGCCATACAGCGGTGCCCAGACTGGGAGGCGGTTGTCCTGCCTTCTCTTAGTTACACCTTCCATCTCCGAGGTGAGAAGGGGGGATAGGCGTTGGTGCCAGAGACAGCTGTGATCGAACCAGAGCCCCTCCTGGGGTCCCAAGTAATGGCCTAGAGGCCCGACCTTGTCCACGTGCACCCCCATCCAGCTGGCTACCACACCCTCTCCTCAAAGCCCAGACCTGTTTCATCCAGCCCCAGGCTGGACCTGGCACCTTCCATCTATGCAGGAACCCCGCCCTTGCCCAGGGGCCCAGAAGGGTAGGGCTTGAACATCTTACAGAGGCTGGCATTGTTATGAAACTATGGGTGAGGAGGACTGTGGGGCTACTAACCCCCAAATTCCTGGAGGTCTGTAAGAAGTGGGAAGATAGGCACATCATTTCAAATTTTTATTTTTCACGGAGCTGACGGAGGAGATCCAGCTATGGAATCCAGAGACAGTTCTACAGGAACAGAACAGAAATTGCCTGGGCCTGGGTCCAGAGAAGGCCTGGAGCCGCCTGGGCTACCGTTCAGTGCCAGCTTCATCCTTGGCACTCAGCCCCTCACACAGCATCGCTCAGCTCCCGAGAGCCAGAGCCCACGGCACAGTGGCAGCCGCTCCTGGCTATGGCTGCAGCTGTTGTCCTGCCCAAGGAGGAGTGCGGGGTTGGCTCTGAGGGCCAAGGAGGCCAAGCCAGAAAGAGTCTTAGAAATTACCCAGTCCATCCTCATTTTAGAGATGATGCAGCGAGGACCAAAAAGAACAGTGGCTTTCACAGAGAATGAACATGGAGGCTCAACCTTGGGCTTCTGGTCTACTGAGGGAGTCTGCCCAAAGACCCCTCTAAGCATGTCTGAGTGTTGGTGTCTGGAGGTTCTGGCCTGTGTGTGTGTGTGTGTGTGTGTGTGTCTGTGTTTGCCAGGATGTGTCTGTGGCCCAAGCTTCCGCCCATGCCATGGTTTCCACGTCTCTCTAGGTCTCTCTATGGGCGCTCCTGTGTGCAAGAACTTAGGGCCACGGCCAGAGAGGGATGGGCATATTCCTATAATCTTAGGAGGCCTCTCCAAGCTGAGTAGAGAGGGTGGGTCCTGAGGGAAAGAGAGGAATGGGGACTTTGGTCCCAGTGGAGAAGGAAAGACCAGAAGGCAGGATTGGGCCATGGATGAGAAGGGTCCTGAACTAACATGGGATGGGGGGGAAACAAAACTAAGATGGGGTGTGGGTCCCTGGGCATTGAGACATGCTCTTAAGCCTCATGTGGGCCCAGCCCTCTGGTCACCCCAGTGCAGGGGGAGTAGTCACATGATATGGCACTTTTCAGCTGATTGCTTGAGGTCCCCCAGTGTGGCCTGGGCCTTGTCCTTGAGTGAGCCGATGTCCAAGCCAGGGAGACTGGCCAACTGCCCGAGGACAGAGGCCCTCTCCTCCTCCTCCTCTGTGTCCTCCGCAATCATCTTGGCCAGCTCCCGGGGCAGCTCCACGTCTCCACCTGCCATCTGAATCTGGCTCTCATCTGTCTCGTTCTGAAGGGAAGAGGGGAAGAGGCAGAGTGGGGCTGGAGGCCCAGGAAGACCCAGAGTTGAAGGGACAGTGGGGAGGCCTGGCCTGGGCTCCCAGCCCCTAGATTCTCGAGCCACATGTTCCGGTGAGCTCAGCCCCCACCCGCACATCCCAGGATCGAGCTTTGGACACTTGGGACATGGAGACCTTGCACTTCCACGCCTTGCATTTTATACCACCTAACTTCACTCTGAGATACCAAAGACACTCGCATAGTGAATAAAGCAAAATGGAAATGCTTAGGAGTCAAACTGTTCCAGGCAGCTAGGTCATAAGCTGGCGTTCATTGCCTACGCTGGAGGATGTATTGATCGTAGTGATGTGTACCATTTATTAAGTGCCTATTGTATGACTGACATTCAAAATACCCCTGTGAGGTAGGTGTTCTTATTTCTATTTTACAAATAAGGGGAAATTGAGGCTCAGTTTTAAGTAAGCAAATTACTCAACTTAAGTAACTTGTGCAAGTCACACAACTAGGAAGCAGAGGCACTTGTTTTAAACCTACATCATGGGGACGCCTGGGTGGTTCAGTCAGCTGAGGGGCTGACTTCGGCTCAGGTCATGGTCCCAAGGTCCCGGGATCGAGTCCTGTGTCAGGCCGCCTGCTCAGTGGGGAGTCTGCTTTTTCTCCCTCTCCTTCTCCCCCTGCTTGTGCTCTCTCTCTCTCAAATAAATAAATAAAATCTTAAAAAAAATAAACCTATGGGGCACCTGGTTGGCTCAGTGGGTTAAAGCCTCTGCCTTCGGCTCAGATCATGATCTCAGGGTCCTGGGATAGAGCCCCACATCAGGCTCTCTGCTCAGCAAGGAGCCTGCTTCCTCCTCTCTCTCTCTGCCTGCCTCTCTGCCTACTTGTGATCTCTGTCAAATAAATAAATAAAATCTTAAAAAAAAAAAACCCTACATCATGGATTCAAATATCTGTGCTCTCTCTGCACACCTACCGGTTGCCATCGTATTTCTCTACCCCCTTGGGGACCCTGGCCCTTTCCACTCTATGTCCTACTCAGTTACAGCCAAGACTTCCCTCCACTCCACCCTACCCCCCGCTTTTTAAAAAAGATTTTATTTAATTGAGAGAGAGAGAGAACAGGCAGGGGATAGAGACGGAGGCAGAGGGAGAAGCAGGCTCACAGCCAAACAGGGAGCCAGATACGGGACTCAATCCCAGGACCCCAAGACCATGACCTGAGCCGAAGGCGGACGCTTCACTGACGGAGCCACCCAGGCACCCAGTCTTGCCTCTTTCATTAGATGCAGGTTCTCTGATGGCAGGAATTGTGTCTCTTAACGGGCTTAGTGCAAGCATTTGAGCAATGACTCCATTCCTAGCTGGGTTTAACTCATTACATTTCCTGGCTTCCTGGACTGGTTTTCCCTCTGAGAGACTGGTGCCCTCTGGAGAGTCAGAGGCAGCCAAAGGATCAGTAAACATTTGTTGGATGAGTGAATGTGATGTTCACATGTCTGATCTTCTAATTTAAGTGGAAGATTCTGGGCACTGGGAGTACTTTGTGCCTCACTTTCCTCCTTAGGCAACAATTCCATGCCCATCCAGTGCTGTAATGCCTGTAGGAGACATCTGGCTGTTGACCAACCAAGGGGCATTTTGCTCTCTGCAGAGGGACTCCTACCCTGGATGGCAGCTGGGGTCCTACAGCAACCTGAGGTTCCATGTTCACAGGCTTGAGCTCTGACCCCGCTCCAACACTAGCTGGCTGTGTGGCCTTGTCATCTTGTAATCTCTCTGAGCCTCAGTTTCCTTATTTGTAGTGTGGGTGATAGCCACCTGGAAACGTTATTGAGGGACTACATAAGGGGATGAAGACCGAGCACCTGAACCACAGAGGGTGCTGCATTCTCTACCCCTGCCCCTGTCCCCCTCCTCCCCCCGCCCCGTGTGCAGGATCTCAGTACTCAATCTCAACCTCCTACTCAACCTTGCAGTAAAATCAAATGCTTTCCGATTCTTCCTCTGCCTGGACCTGATTAGGGTTTGGGGGAAGGGGACACGGGGGAGAGAAGGGGCTTGAACTGGCTCCAGAAACACAAACCTATCAGTCTTGGGAAGGCTGGGCTTCCTTGCAGCACCAAACCCTGGCCTCTGAGTCTTCTTTCCTCTGAGAAAGAAGGATCCAACCAAGAACTCCCTGAATTTCAGGAGCTGAGTTGCGGAGTCCAGAGTCTGGAGGAAGAGTGGGGAGCCCCAAGCTCAGGGTCCCAATGTGCCTACCAGCCCAGGCTCCTAGCTTACCTTGGGCAGCCGATATTTATCTCTGAAGTGGCTCCGCAGCGTGGCCCGCTCAGCCTTCCTCTGCGTGAACTGCGCATCCCGCTCCATCCTGCGGGGGGCACCGGGGGCGGAGTCATCTCAGGGGCTGAGAGAATGGGCGGGGTCTGCGAGGGAAGGGCCGAGGGGTCTCTGCGCATCCCTTCCCCGGGCGCTAACAGCTTCGATCCTGCCTGACTCGGCTGTGGCTGTGTGCTCCGACCTGGCGGGTCTTGGGTCTAAGTCTTTGCTGCCTCTCCCCACATCATCGCGGCCCTTTCTCTGCACCTGCCACTGGACTCTCCCGGCAGGAGCGTCAGCCTGTCTCGCTCATTCTGCAGACCCTAATACGTGTCCGTCGCAGCCTCCAACTCCGTCTGTCTTTTCCCTTCCTGACAGATTGTGTCGTGTGGGGGAAAGTATTCGGGACAGACTTGGGTTTGCGTCCCGGCTGCATTGCCACTTTTGGTACGCCACTTACTTCCCTCTTTTGCAACTCACAAAACTATTATCAGGATTAAGCGAAATAATAGCTAATGTTTAATGATATAGCATGTGCCAGGCATTGTGCTATGCAGTTTACATGCGTTAAATAATTTAATCCTTATAAATATATAAGGCAAGTTTTATGGTTACCACCCCCATTTTACAGAAGAGGAAACTGAGGCACAGAAAGGTTTAGGTAACCTGTCTAAAGTCACCCATCTAAAAAGAAGACAAACCTAGATCTGAACCTAAGCAGTCTAGCTCTGGGGGCCAGCCCCAGCTGCCTCTCTGTCCCAGCACTGCCCACACACAAGTAGACATTGAGACTCAGTATATATGAATGCCCCATCTCAAGATCTGTCTCCGTGACTCTGACCCCCCTCAGCGGCATCGCTTTTCTCAGAACCTCAGGCTCAGAGGAGCTCCAGTTGGAAGATGGAGACGGTTAGGACCAGATCGGATTAAGGGATTACCTGTTTCGTCAGAAATGCACGTGCCCCCACCCCATCCCACAGCCTTTCTGCCCCTGCCCCCACTCCCTCTGGTCCCGGAGTGCGAAGCTGGGACGGGGTCCTGGGTTTGAGATAGGGTGACTCTGGGAGCAGCCTAGAAAGCACATGCCAGCCTCTTACCGTGTCTAGAAAAGTAGGGTAAGGGACTCGGGGTCTGAAACCGCCCTAGAGGTCGGCCAGGTGGCTGGAGGGGGTGGGGGAAGGTCGTTGGAGCCAGGAAAGGATCCCACTCACTTCTCTTCCACCAGTTGCTTCTGATACTCCTCATACTCTTCTCGGCTCATGCCCTGCGCTTCGGCCGCCGATTTGTCCCCGTCCCCCTTGTCCTCGCCGCCCCCCAGGCTCCCGGTGAGATTCTTCAGCTGGCCGCCCACCATAGTCTTCACCATGAACGCCATGGTCTTCGCTGGCCCTGGCACCGGGCTCTGGGAGCCAGGCACGTCCGCACCTACTTCAGCACTAGGTCTCGCGGACAGCTCCGGCCGCGGGCAGGCGCCCCACGCTCTGAGCCTCCCGCCGCCCGCCCCCGCCCAGGCCCGCCCCCACCTCCCCAAACCCCTCCTCACGGGGGGCGGGGGGCATGCACGGGGCTGAGGAGGCTGGACCACGTGCCCGCTCCGCACTCCCGCCTCCCCCACGTGCCTCCTACCACGCCAAGCTCCGCCCGGGCATTGCTGACAACAGATTAGGGCCTGTGGGGGTGGGGTCGCTCCCCAGGGAAAGGGGCTGCACTGATGCGCCTGGAACACTGCTCCTCAGTCTCCCCCCACTCCCTCCCCTCTCAGGTCGCTGACAGCCAGGATTTCAGCTAGCTGTTTCAAGTGGTAGCAAGGGGCAAAGATTCTGCCCTGGCCCGTACCCCATCCTCCCCAGCCCGCTGTCCCAACAGCTGCTCAATGAGCTGGACTGGACGCGGGGAAAGAGAGGGAGACCAGAAAGCGGGAATCCCAATTATGTCTCCACGGGTTGCCTCAGAGTTCTCCCTCACACGCCAGCCCCGCTGAACTCTAGAGCTGCAAAAAGTGGAGAAGGGGAGGGTTGTTCATGGTGATGCTGGCTGGGCTGAGCCAGGAAGGACACCTGGAGGTACCACTCTTTGTTCTGGAGGAATTTGGGGATAGAATTATACGTAGAAGAAGTCACGTTTGTGACTTCTACTCCCTCCATCCTCTAGGGCTCAAGCCTTGTGGGGTATCTGGGTTTTGGTAATCAAGTCAGTCCTTGACCCCCTTGCCTGCTTGGAGCCCACTGCCAGCTACCTGTCCAGAGAAAGTGGAAGCCTTCAGAAAGATTAAGGTGAAGTCAGAAGGTAAATGAGCATATCAAAGCACCGGGAGATGTAAATCACCTTTAATAAGACTGGCGCTTGCCAAAAGTAAGGTGTGAGCAGGAGCTGGGCACCCAAAAGGAGAGAGTACTGACCAAGCTCTTTACCCCCAGACACTACCCCCTCCTTCAGGGCTTTCAGGTGAGTCTTGCATGAATGCTAAGGGAGAGAGGCTGCCTCCTCAGAAGCCCCAGGGCCCCAGGGTTTCGTGGTGCAGGACACAACCGTTTGCCTGCCGACAAACAGTCCCAAAGGCTCTTGTCCAGCTCCTGCCTACTGTCAGGGAAAGGAGAAGAAGGTTACTTGGATTTCTGCCTTTGGGGCTTTTAAGAACAGCCTCCCACATTCACCTCTCTAGCATCTCTCCCCCAGAGTCTCCCCTGTTCTAGGACCTTTTATGGCTCCCCTGGCCTGTCCCATCAGGACCACATTATTCCCCTGGCATTTAAGGTCTGTCCAGGTGGCTCTAGCCTTATGGCCACCATTGCAAGCCTACATAATGCATATAAGCTTGTCATCATTTCCACTTTGTACCTGTGCTGTTCTCACCTGGAGGCTGTCCTCTCTTCTACTCTGCTTTTAAAGCTCAGCACATTTCTCTTCTCCCCCGGGACCACTCCAGACCACACTGATTCTTCTTGTCTTGAAATTTCACCAATAAGGACTGTCAGTCCCATTTCTGAGCATCTTAGCACACTCTCCATCTCTAAATGTTTCATTCATTCCACAAACACCGACCAATCAGAATTAGTGACCTCCTCCCTCTTTTAAATTCTCTTTGCCCAGTTTCACAAACTGGTCCCATACTTTGCTTTGACAGTACTGAACTTGCCACTTTTTCTCCAGAATATTGTGCCTTTTTCATGCTTCCATGCCTTTTCTCTGCATTGATGCCCTTACTTATCTCGACAGGCTGGAAAACTTCTAGTTATCTTGATGACTCATATCCAAGGTCCCTTCCAGGTCAATGCTCTGATCACCCCAAGCTGGGTCAAGTGTTCTTTTCTTGTACTATCATAGCCCCTGAGCTTCCTGCCATCATGGCACCGACCCCAAAACTATCAGTTACCCATCAGTTTCTTACTCCAGCAAGTGAGTTCTGTGAGGGCAGGACTTAGATGGGGCCAGTAGCTACCTGGTGGTCAGTAAAGTCTATCAGAAAAAAATGGGTCCTAGCCTGAGGGCCACTCCTTGCCAGCTGGTAGACCAGGCACATTCCTCCTGGGCCTCAGTTTACCATCTCTCAAACTGGGTGGCTATGACCCAGAATTAAGGAATGCCAGGTGAGCATAGGATGCCTTACCCATGGGAAGACCCACCTGAAGTGCACATAACAGAAGAAGCCAACAGTCTGAATGAGGAGGAAAAACAAGAACATTCTGGGCCGTAGGCACGAGGAGGCCCCTGGGAGTTGGCCAGGTGGGTGAGCGTTCTTGGCTGCTGCTTTCTGAAAGGGTACATTCTAAAGTCTTAGATCAGCTTCTTACCCAAAGGAAGAGGGGACCTGGAATCTGGGCTCTGTGTGGGCTCTAATTCCTTTCCTCAGGCTTGGGGCACCCTGGTTCTCATCCAGGGAACTTGGAGAGGGTTCAGAGCAAAAAGCTGCTGCCCCCACCCTAGCTCCCATGGCTCTGTTTGTGGGAACAGCTGGGAAGGCCTAGGGCCTGGGATCTTCAGGGCTCTGAAAGCTCTAGAGTTGAGAAAGAAGAAGTAGAGAGTGAAAGCCAAGGTGAGGGTGAGGGTGAGGGTGAGGACAAAGGTAAGAGCAAGATGGGGCACAGGGAAGGGAGAGCTTCACTGCTGAGCTCTGGGACTCCCATTTCCCTTCTGGTCACTGAGGGGGGTTGGAGCCAAGGGTCTTCAGGGCCCTGCTGGCATCGAGAGTCTATGGGAGCTTCCAGAGAGTGGATAGGGCAGAGAGAAGATCACATGCATATCACAGACACAGACATACGTGTGCCTGCCAGCAGTCCCAACAGGGGAGCATGAGGGCATGAGGGCCTGCAGTGCTGGAGGAAGGGGGCTGAGCCTGGACCTCAAGGATGGGGTCCTCCTGGTACCCTTTCCTTCCCACTCACCAATGGGCCCTGAAGGTCCTTCTGCAGGAAGCTCAGGATCTGGGCCAGCTCTAAGAAATGATGCTTGGTGCCCACCGGCAGATAGAAGAGCTGGGCTCTTGAGGCCACGTGGGCAGCTGCATCCCTGGTGGGGGATGGAAACCAAGGGAGATGACTCATTATGCCTTCTAGTTGCAGCCAAACCCCCTAACCACTTAATCCTAGTAATAAGTGGATAATCATAATCCCAAACGGCAGCACCTGGTGGGAAACAGACATCATCCATAGGGCCCCTTCTTAGGGGCTGGTCTTCTTTCCCCCAAAGCTTCATTCTGCATCCCCAGACAGCTTTAGGTCAGAGGAACGTCTCCCTAAAGTTGTCGTCTCAACTCTAGGCTCCCTGGGCTTTGCTTTCCATCCCCAGTCCCTAGGGGATTTAGTTCCTCTTCCTCTTTCCATCTTCCCACCCCTAAGTGTCTAGATGTGGGTAAGGGACCCAGAATCCAGCATCCAGCCTGATCCCTCCTCCATGGCATCAAGGTGACCTCTCTGTGCCTAGAGCTCTATGGGTAGCTCCTGAGACTTGGCCCAGGGTGGGATGTTGGTGGGAGGCAAGGTGGCAGGCAAAAAGAAGTCAGGGACCGCCCCCTCTTCAGCTGGGCCTGATCTTGTTTATGGTTCCTCCAAGAGGGCCATTAAAACATCTACTCCATGGGGTGCCTGGGTGGCTCAGTCAGTTAAGCGTCTGCCTTTGGCTCAAGTCATGATCCCAGGGTCCAGCGTTCAAGCCCCTTGTGGGGCTCCTTGCTTAGCAGGGGGCCTGCTTCTTCCTCTCCCCCTGCCTGGCTCCTTCCGCTTGTGCTCTGTCTCTCTCTAATAAATAAATAAAGTCTTAAAAACAAACAAAAAACCAGCCAAACAAAAAACATCCCGTCCTTCCAGGAGCTATCACTGAAGGAGGAGGGTTCAGATTTACCTGCCCTCCCTGGGAAGACGGGGTTCCGATAGGGGCTCTCATGAGGGGTTCTTCCCAGGGAAAGTTACTTTTTTTTTTAAAGATTTTTAATTTATTTATTTGACAGAGAGAGATCACAGGTAGACAGAGAGGCAGGCAGAGAGAGAGAGAGGAGGAAGCAGGCTTCCTGCTGAGCAGAGAGCCCAATGCGGGACTCGATCCCAGGACCCTGAGATCATGACCTGAGCCGAAGGCAGCGGCTTAACCCACTGAGCCACCCAGGCGCCCCGGAAAGTTACTTTTAAACTAGGAATTTCAGACTTTAAACTTGATACAATTAAGTTCAGGTCCACTGGACAAACCTAACTCTGCCCCAGCCCCTCCCCATGTGTCAGACTTTGTGCTGGATGCTCAGGAAGTGAAGAAAGGAATAGGGAGCCGATGGAGGGACTTGAGGCTGAGCAAGTGGGTGAAGCAGGGCTTCTCTGCTCCCCCTCCACCGGACCCCTCCTGGCAGGTGTCTTTACCTCATCTCTTGCAGGTCCTGGAGAAGAGTCCTCTGTCCATGGAGCAGGGCGCTGACCTTGGCCAAGTCCTGCAGGAATGCTGCCCTGTCCTCTAGGGCCCAGAGCACAGCCCTTCTCTTCCTAAAGTCCCTCTTCCCCAAGGACACTGTAGCCCCTTCCTTCTGGAAGGCCTTGCCAGCTTACCTGGCCCCTCGTCAGTTTGGACATGACCTGACACATTGAGTTTCTCCCCCTGTCCAGCTGGGCTTCTGGATTCCTCTTCCTCTGAAATCCCTCCCCCTGGGGGTCACGGGCTTTCTGCCCTTTGCAGAAGTGGTTCTGCCCCTGAAGGAGGCAGAGGCCCAGTCCAATCCTCTGTTATTTACCCCACCAGCCCCCGGGGCACAGTGCAAGATGGGACCAGTGCTGAACAACTCTCAGTGCTTGGGTCTCTGTCTTGCTGAGTGGCCTGGAGAAGTGACATCCCCTCTCTGGGGTGGAGACTCTGGCAGGAGGAGCTCTGGGCCTAGCCTTGGAGTACGGCCCCATCCCCACTTCCCCCCTCCAGCAGCCCAGCCTCAGCTGCCTGGCCTGAGGACACGAGATGAAAGACCTGAGCTGCCAGAGCCCAGCCAAGCCCCCAGGAGCCACGGGCCTCTTCTGCCCGGCATCTCACAGCTTGAATGAGTCCCGGGCTCTCAGGCCCTGGGCTGGGCGTGCCATGGGACATGGCTCCCTGGAGGAGAAGCCAGGAGAGCAGTGGGGATGAAACGAGGATTCTGGTCCATCTGAGCATGAAGCAAGCCATGTGTGAACCAAATCACATGTGGAGCTACATGCAAATTAGCACCCAGTCTATTTCTGGCACATGTCTACAGCCCGCGTCCAAATGCCCAGCGTCTCCCCTCCCAAGCCCTGCCGTGTGGATCTGTGGGCTACCCTCCCTCATGCTCCCCTGCCTGGCAGGTCCGCCCTACCCTGCCCCCTGCAGCACTACTCCCTGGCTCTCCTTCCCCTCCAGACCTTGGGGGAGCTGTGTTCCTAAGTAGAGTGCTCCCTCCTCTTTCTGGACAGAGGGAGCCCCCTGGGGGCAGGGACCCAGTCCCTGAGGGAGCTGTCTTGTCCAGGCAGGGCCATGGGTGCCCAAGGGGCCACTCACCCAAGCTCCCATAGGCCTGGTGCGGCCCAGGGACCCCAGCTGCTTCTTCCATTGTCTCTCAGCCTGGGCCAGCTGTTCAGATAGACCCTGGAGAGCCTGCAGGGTCTGGCGGTGTCTGCCCAGCATCTCTGCCAGCACAAAGCTTCTTTCCCCTGGAGATTGGGGCAGAGCTGGGACAGGCAGCCAGCTGGGACAGGGTAGCAGATCCTATATTTTGGGGGCTCTTTTGGGGGAGCAGAAAGGCATGGCTTCTGCCTCCTAGACTCTCCCCTGGAAAGTTATGTCTGGGTGGTGGGGTGGGGATAGGACAGAGTTCCTGGGACCCAGGGCCTGCTAGATATGCCCTCCTCAAATCTTCATCTCCCCATTAGTTAAAAAGCTCCTGCTTTGAAGGGAAGAGGACCCTGCGATGCTCAAATGGGACCCTGCCCTACCTCCCTGCTCCCTTACCCTCTTCCTGGACTTCAGAGCTCTGCTGTGGAATCACGTGCTCCTTGGTGCCCAGGGCCAGCCTTGCCCAAAGCCCTTCCAGCTGCCTCGCCAGCCGGAGCTCCTCCATCTCCAGAAAGGGCTGGGGGGGAGGCTGGAAAAAGAAGACAAAACTCAGGCCTGAAATCCATGGGAGATCGGCGGGTGAGGGGAGCTTTCCCACAAGGTCTCCATTCCCCCTCCTGGAGCACCCCAGCTGGGTCTCCCTCAGCTCAGCCACCAGGCCCTGCAGTTTCTGTCCCACTCTGCTGTTGCCAGTCCCCACGGCCTTGCCTCCTGCTGCTGCCTGGGCCCCAGCATTTCTCTCAGGACTCAGACCTTTGTCGCTGCTGCTCCTCTGCTCAGCTACATCTCTCTGCCCTTTCAAGCTCATCTCTCCCAGGTGGCCTTTCCTGCTCCCGCTGGCGGGTCAGGACCGTTCGGTGCTCCTACAGCCCGCAGCCAGCTGTGGACGTGCTCTGGGACAGGGCCTAGCTCTAGGTCACCTCTGGCCCCCAGCACTGCCCGCAACAAGGCCTGGTCTGAGCAAAGCTCAGAGAGAGAGATAGCCTTAGAGATAAAGGCTGGAATGACAGGACTGATTGCACATGGCGTGAGCAGAAGCATCTGGGGCAGGAAAGGGTCCCTGGGCTGTGTTTCCCCCAGCTCTCCCCTGAAGGCCGGCCCAGGGCTGGCATCACCTTCGGACCCAGCTCACTCAGACTGAAGGTCAGGAAGGACAGGATGTCATGGTCATCTGGAAAGAGAAGAGAGAAGGGAAAGGAAGACGTCCCCTCACCCAGTGGCCCACTTACTCAGCCCTCCTCCTCCCCCAGGCTCCATTACATTCCAGGTAGGCAGGAGATCTGGGTGACTTTGGGCAACTCTAGCCCTCATCTTGCTCACTTCAAAGGAAATGTGTGAGGGTCAGAAAAGCAGATGGGGGGCACTGTGAGGGTTGACCCACACACAGAGCCAAAGATGGGCCCGTGGTGAATGGCTAGAGCCAGAGCAACAGGCTGAGTGACACCCTCAGACCCCAGAGCGTGGCTGTTACTGACAGAAGCAACCACACAATGGCCACGTCCTCAGCATGGCTCCAACCATGTCACTCTTCTCCTCACAAACCTTCCATGGCTCCCTAGTGCCTACAGTCTAAAGACAAAAGTCCTGGCCTTAAAGAACTGCTACTCTCAGATTGCACCCTGATTTCCAGTTGTGGGTCCCTCCGTGGACTCTTCATGATATTATGTCCTTTTGCTCCAGTCCCCTAAATGTCCCTCATGTCCCTCTTCCACTTGCCCCACAGTTCCCAGCTAGAGGCACCTATAGGGCCATCCTTGGAATAAAGACTTCTTGTGCTTTATCCTATTTGAGACTTCCGGCAACTCTGCAAGGCAAACATGAGCTTCCCGATGGTAACAGAGGCCCAGAGAGGGCTTGTGCATGACTCTCCAGGCCACATGGAGAGGAAGTGGCTGACCCACACCCAGAGCTCTTTAGAGGGTGTGCTCAGGGTGGGTCATGGGACATTAGGTAGCACTCCTCTGCTCTTACCTGCCCAGAGGACCCTTACCTGCCAGGGTGCTAGTGGCTGCCGAGACCCCAAAGAAACCTCCAGGAGCCAAGAGCAGGGGCCCCGTGTCAACGCAGACCTCCTCTTGGTCACCGGGAGTGAGGCCACTGTTCAGGGACACCTGAGGGGCACAGAGGACTGAGCCCCCTGCACCCGGAACCCCCTGATCCCAGCAGTGGGCATCGTCTCCACCTCTGATCCAGTGGCTCTCCTGGTTCTAAAGGCAGCCACGGGGCCCGATGTCGGAGTGGCAAGGAGGGACACGTTCACCTGGTCTCACGCTAGCTCCCCTAAGCATGTGCTCTGGGAGTTAGCAGTCTGTGCAGGGACCAGAGTGCAGCCCCTCTATGCAACAGACCCCGCGTGGTGTCACAGGCACCAGTCTGCTGGGGTCACCGGTGCGCTCACAGCAGCTCTGTAGCTCTGAGCCTTATGGTCGTCCCCTCCCTGCCTAGAGAACCAGCAAAAGCAGAAGGGGTACTCACGCGCAGCCGCTGCCCCCAGTAGGTGATCCGCGCTCTGAAGGGGTGTGGCAGGTTGCGGAAATCCCAGCGGCAGGCGCCCAGCTCGCTGCCAGCTCCGTCCCTGTGGGCACTTGGAATCCAGCCGGGCGGTGGCAGGGGTGGGGGCCACTCTGCATGGGCCTACAGCAACCCCCTTGCCCCCACTGGGTGACCCGGGGAATAGGACATGTCCCTATGGTCTAGCTTGAGTCTCTCTTGATGTAGTCTGCTTCTTTAGTAGGAGACAGCGAGGAGCAGGGAAGCCAGCCTGGCCAGGCAGAGTGCTGCCACTCAGAGTTTACCGAAGGGGCCTTCCTGTGACTCTTCCCTCAGGGAGACAGCCTGGGACGTCCTCAGTCCCCCAGGCCCCCCACATCCTCCCACCGTCCCTTCCTTAACCTCCATGTCCCCCTGCGCTTCTGGGAAGTCTTCTCCAAGCTTGAAGCAGCAGGACAGACTCAGGCCAGGCAGCACGAGGCGAGTTCTGTGTGCCTCCGAGGTCCTGAGTTTCTCTGGGCCCAGAGCCGCACAGACCAGGCAGTCACTGCCGCCTTCAGCCGAGAGGGAGGCGGCCCAGAGCCGACAGAAGCCACAGCTTGAGCAGCGGCCCGTGTGACCTTGGGCAAATTAACAGGTCCTTCCAGGCCTGAGTTGCCCCATCTTTAAAATGAGGATAATAATTGAAACTACCTCATAACTTTGTTATGAGGGTTAACTAAGACAGTGAGTGCAAAGTGCTTGGCGCTGCGCCCAGGACACAGGTAAGCTGTGCTCCATAAACACCGCAATTACTCTAATTCTTATGAGCTAAGGGATGTTTGCTGAGAAACACTGAGGAGGCAGCTGGGCTGGGTGGGAAGGGCAGCCACGTCATCTGGGAGAAAGGGAAGGCGCTGGCTGGCAGGCGGCAGGGTGGAGGGGCAGGGTGTGGCCCATCTGGCCTCAAATCTCAGCTCTGCACAGAGCTGTGTGACCTTCGGCCTGTCGCTCCACCTCTCTGGGCCTGAGGGTCCTTGCCTGTAGCTGGGGACTAATAATGCCCCCTTCTCCGGAGTGTTGCTGACCGGGTGAGATGTGAGTGAGAGCGCTCAGCACAGGCTCTGCCCTGTGTCCTTTCACGCCCCGCACCCCCCCCCCCAAGTGGGGGCTGTTAGGTTGTACGAATTGAGGACTCAGTGGGGCAGTTACCGGGCCCATCTGGGACCAAGCGGGAGGGAGTTCAGGGCAGCAGCAAGCAGCTCAGGTGAGAGGCCCTCGGGGAGGGGACAGTCCTGGTGGGGTGGGGTGGGGGGATCCCATCAGAAGCTGGGGCAGGGGCCTGAGTCGGCGGTGTGGGTAACCGCTGAGGCCCTCGTGGCCCAGGAGAGGGGTAGGAGTCTGTCCAGACAGGGCCTTACCCACGTGCCTCATAGCGAGTGTGTCCGTCGCTGGCCAGCACACGGATGGCGGGGCTGTTCTGCACGGGGGCGGGGGTGTGTGATGGGCAGCCTGAGCCATGGGCATAGAGAGGAGGGGGACAGCGTGGATGGTGGGGGGTGGGAAATTACTCTCACCTGGGTGTCCTCAGCTGAGGAGTCGAACAGGATCCCGATGCCATCCCACGAGGTCGGCCCCTCCGGGACGGAGCCTATTTGGCCTCTGTCCCGGGTGTACCACACGGCCTGCGGGTCCCCAGCGGCTCAGTCCCCGGGGTCCCTCAAGACAACGGAACCTAGGCTCACCACCCATCTCCCTGCCTCACCCCCGCTGCCAGGCCCTGGTTGGGGCCACTCACCACGCCCCGGGCTCCCCTGCGCCTTGGCCCAGTCACCCGCATCTGCACCTCCACCTCCCAGGCAGAGAAGAGGACAGGGACCCTGCTCCACACGGCGCCACTGCGGTTCTGCATGGACGGGACCAGCCGCACTTCTTCCGGGCCCAGAATGGCATCTGCAGACCAGGGCAGCTCAGGCCTGGGGCCCCACCGTCCCCGTTTCTCCCATCATTATCTCTCTGCCTGGGCTGGGACCGGAGAGCAGGGGAAAGGTGGGAACATCAAGGCCTGCCAGTAAATAACAGGCCTGTTGGATGCGGGAACCCACTGAGGAAGGGGGAGCTGGAGCCCAGCACAGCCGGGTGGGGGGGGCTTTGCCAGGGGAGGGCGACGGACCCCAGACCCACGGGGTGGTGCTTTACCTGACTTCTCACGCAAGCCTCCCTACACGTCTGTACGGCCTGCTTTTTAAAGACCCCATTTACACAAGGAAACCGAGGCTCCGAACGGTTAAGGAACTAAGTGGATTCGAACTTGGCGCCATGGGATTCCAAGTACAGCTGACCCTTAAACAACATGGCCACATATGGCGCAGGTTCATTTATATGCAAATGTTTTTGATAAATGCAGTATGATACTGTAAATGTATTTTTTTCTTTATGTTTTTTTTCTTCTTTTAAAAAAATTTTTTTAGAGTGTGAGAGAGCCGGAGCGGGAACAGGGGGAGGAGCAGAGGGGAAAGGAAAGGGGCGGGAAAGAGTCTCAAGCAGACTCTGTGGTGCTGAGTGTGGAGCCTGATCCCTGGACCCTGAGATCATGACCTGAGCCAAAACCAGAACTGGGTGTTTAACGGAATTAGCCACCCAAGCTCCCATCTTCTTCATGATTTTCTTGATAACACTTTCTTCTCTCTGGCTTACCTTTTTTTTTTTTTTTTAAAGATTTTTTATTTATTTATTTGACAGAGAGAGATCACAAGTAGGCAGAGAGGCAGGCAGAGAGAGAGAGGAGGAAGCAGGCTCCCTGCTGAGCAGAGAGCCCGATGTGGGACTTGATCCCAGGACCCTGAGATCATGACCCGAGCCGAAGGCAGCGGCCTAACCCACTGAGCCACCCAGGCGCCCTGGCTTACCTTTTTATAAGAATCCAGTATATAATACATATAACATACAAAATATGTGTTACTTGGCCATCTGGGTATCTGTAAAGCTTCTGGTCAAGCTATGAACAGTTAAGTTTTGGGACATCATAAGTTATACCCTAATTTTGCACTGTGTGTGGGCTTGGCTCCCCAGCCCCTGTGTTGTTCAAGCGTCAGCTTTTTCTACCACAGGAGAGATTTGTGTCACCCCTTTCCACGTCTCAGGTGAGAAAATAGGCCCTGCGAAGGAAAAGGATGTGCCCGAGGCCAGAGGACACAGCAGAGTGCTTTGCAAGAACAGCCACGCTGGGGTTCAGGACTCCAGGCTGGGGAAGTGGGGAGAGACTCCGGTGTAGCCAAATGAGGCCGGGGACTTCTTGGCGGGGGGTAGGGTACCTAGGGGAAAGCATGAAAGCAAAGGTGGGAACTGGCTGGCAGGACCATGAGGAAAGGGTGGAGGATGGAGTGTGTGTGTGTGTGTGTGTGTGTGAATTCTCAGTGGCTGTGCCTAGGGGGAGGCCTGTCTGGGAGGAGGAGGGAAAGGGGAGAGAAACTGAGGCAGGCTTGGCAGGAATCAGGGGTAAGGAGATCAGAGGCCTCACCCCAGCTGGTTCCCCACCTCTCTGGCCTGCCAGCCTGGAACCTGGCCCAAGGCCCAGGCCTTGCCAGGACTTTCCGGAGACGGCTAATCCAGGGTGTTTGCTCAGCAAGGCCAGGGCTGGGGGCAGGGAGGCTCAGAGGCGGCAAGGCCAAATGTCCTGAGGGTCCTTAGAAGCCACCACTGCCTAGAAGTGACTTGCAGGAGGCAAGGATGGTCTGCTGTACAGGGCACTAATGCATTCAGCTTTACCTGGCTTGTCCGTGAGACCTCACCCTCAAACTGTGATTCCTTGAGGCTGACGGCCCCGTGTCTCTGGGCTGGGCACAGAGGGCCGTGCTGGGGGAAGTCTGGTATAAGGATGAGGAAGTGCACGAATGGACAGGACACATATCACCACGTGATCTCAGAGAATGTGCCTCTGCTCCCCCATAGGGTCTGGGACACTCCAGACTCAACCGGGCCCAGAGCAGGGTGTGTTTTACAGGCCCTGCCATCGTAGGCCTGAGGCAGGGTCTGGCTTGGTGCTGTGAGAATTGGCCCCTTTCCTTGTTTACCTCCCATGTGTCTGTGAGGAAAATTGGTCCAAAGACCCTTCTGACAGAGCCTGTCATCTTAAAGGGATATTCGTTCTGGTCTCAGTCAGGAATCATGCCCTTTCTCACAGACACAGAAGTACATAGTAGATCTGCTTTCTCTCTTTGCTTTGCTTGCTGGGTGGCTCTGAACCAGATCCATGGCCGAACTCTGAAGGGCGGGCAGACCCCATGGCCTGTTTTGGTGACAAGCCATGTTCCTGGACTCATGCCCTGCCTCAGCCTTAACCCTGAGTCTTGTTCTCCTTGGTACTACATGGGTCCTTGTAAGTCCTTGGAAAGCCTTTTTGACAGGTACCTGGGTGGGTTAAGCATCCGACTCTTGATTTTGACTCAGGGCATGATCTCAGGGTTGTGATACTGAGCCCTGCCTCAGGGGGAAAAAAAAAAATCCTTTTTGAACAAGATCGAGTAGAAGACAGACTATGGAGAAACTTGGAAGTTTCTGAAATATCTGAAGGAAGTTTCTGAAGCATGCTCTCACGCCTGCGTCCAACCAACACAGACAAAACAGCTGGCCATGAGGGTACCTCCCTCCAGCAGCCCCCAGTTCTCACGGACATCCACAGGCCTGGCAGCAAGGTGCAGGGAGAGGGGAGGCAGGTGCTCGTCCAAGTTGCCCTTGCATCTGTGTCTGGGACTCAGCATGTGAGCAAGCGTGTGTGTGCGCTTATGGGTCCAGCAGGCAGAGGAAGAAGAGGGGGTCCGAGGAGAGGCAAAAGGAGAAGAGGGAAGTCCTAGGGCAGAGAAAGAGAGGCAGAGGGGAGAAATGGAGACTGGTGGATGGCAGAGGTGTTGTGGTGGAGAAGGAAGACAGGCCTGGGAGGGTTCCTGGGGCTGAGGCCACTGCCTGCCCAGGCCTGGCTCCATCTTGGACAGCAGCTGGTACCAGCAGGCCCACTCCCCACTGAGTCACAGCCATCTAAAGCTGGTCAGCCCCTCCAGAGGCTCCTCACCTCCATGATGACTCCAGAAGGGTATTCCTGCCCCAGGCAACGCCAGTCTTGGTCCTTTGAAGCTGAGCTTGTATTCAAACCTTCTGTGAGGAGGACTGGCCCCCGCAGAGCTATAGGGGCCCAGGAGCAGGAGGAGGAGAAGGCAGAACAAGGGCTCTGGGCCACTGACCACCAGCATTGCGAAGGGATCTGGTGTCTGGGCCCCTGGGAGGAGCTGCAGCTGGCAGGGCAGGGAGGGGCTCCGGGGACAGGGCCAGGTGGGGAGGAGCTGGTTTCTGGCACTGTTCTCTCCCTTCATCCCTGACACAGACATCCTGTTCCTTCTAGGCCTGACCTCAGGCCCAGCCCCTCCCTCATCTCCAGCCTGACCCCTGGCCTCTCACCCACCCAGTTCTGCCCCTATTCCTGGGCTCAGGCCATCTTCCCACCTTCTATCAGCTCCAGCAGCCGAGAGGCATCAGGGATCATAAGGACAGGCCTTGGCCCCCAGCAGCACTAGCCTCTCCCTTTGCTCAGAGCCTCCACCTCCTGCCTCCTTCCTGCAGACAGGAGTCCCGACCTGTCTGGTCATTATCCCCAACCCACCCCCAGCCTTCCCTGTCCCACTCGCTCTGCTGAGGCGCTCAGCGCAGTCCCACATTCCTGACACTCAGGCCTCCAAGCAGCCTGGTTTCCTCCACACATAAATTACATGAGGAAGAGAAAGGGAGTCCCACCAGAGCAAATAAATGCAATGTGTGGACCTTGTCTGGAGCCTCCTTTTAAACAACCAATTAGGGAAAAATGAGACTATTGGGGGAAATCTGAACAATGAATACTTGATTAAAATAAGGAATTATTGTTAAAGACTTTAGGAGTAATACTGGTATTGTGGTTACATGTTCTTAAAAAGTGTTTTGGGGGGTGCCTGGGTGGCTCAGTGGGTTACAACTTCTGCCTCCTGCTCCAGTTGTGATCTCGGGGTTCTGGAATCAAGCCGGATGCATCGGGCTCTCTGCTCAGCGGGGAGCCTGCTTCCCTCTCTCTCTCTCTGCCTGATGCTCTGCCTACTTGTGATCCCTGTCTGTCAAATAAATAAACTCTTTTTAAAAATATATTTTTAGGGCGCCTGGGTGGCTCAGTGGGTTAAGCCGCTGCCTTCGGCTCAGGTCATGATCTCAGAGTCCTGGGATCGAGTCCCGCATCGGGCTCTCTGCTCAGCGGAGAGCCTGCTTCCCTCTCTCTCTCTCTGCCTGCCTCTCCATCTACTTGTGATTTCTCTCTGTCAAATAAATAAATAAAATCTTTAAAAAATATATATATATATATTTTTTTAAAAAGTGTTTTGGGGGCGCCTGGGTATCTCAGTTGGTTAAGCATCTGCCTTCGGCTCAGGTCGTAATTCCAGGGTCCTGGGATTGAGCCCCATGTCGGGTTCCCTCCTTAGTGGGGGGCCTGCTTTTCCCTCTCCCTCTCTCACTCCCCCGTTTGTGTTCCTTCTCTCGCTTTGTCTCTGTCAAATAAATAAATATTAAATTAAATTAATCATTTAATTAAATTTATATTTAATTATTATCACTATATCAATTATATATTAATATATTATCGATAATATAATCATTAAATTATAATTAAATGATTAATTATTTAAATTTAATTAAAATGAATTAAAATAAATAAAATAAGTATTAAAGTATTAAAAAAATGTTCTGTCTTTTAGAGAAACATAGGAAAGCTGTACCAATGAACTGATATCATGTCTAGGATCTGCTTCCAAGGGTCCCGGAGCTTAGAGCTTGGTGGCAGGTAAGGGGGCACAGAGGACACAGGATTGGTCTGGAGCTGCTGTTCAAGTTGGATGGTTAGGATGTGGGCATTCATTAGAATCTTCCCTCTACTACATATGTTTATGTGATTATTTCCATACTAAAAATGTTTTAAAAAAAGAAATCCTACATTTTAAATATTTTCACTCAAATAAATGCTCATTTTCCAGAGTGGCTGGCTCATTTGCCAAGAATTCTGGCTAGCTGAAGTTTCACTGTACTTTGTAAGTTCCCAGTAGGATTAAGTTACCGAAGCTCTACAAATTAATTAAAATCAAGGCGGTAAGTGGAAAATTTTAGGACACGCTAAAAGGAAATCTTCATTTCTCAACAGTAAGCCTTTAGCCACCTCCACCCGCTGTCCCCATCAGCTTTGCGAGCACAGCCTCGGCCACGCTGTGGAAAGGCAGGCCCCAATGCAGCCCGGCTCCCTGGCCTGCCACTCAGTCCTTCTGGTTCCTGCCCCCACTGCCCCATGACAGCCGCTCCAGCAAGGCCTGACAATAACCCTGTTCTTTGTTTCTAGTGGACGCTTCTCCACCTGTCTCTGCCTTGTGGAAGGCACCGGAACATCCACTTTCTCTGTTCCCTTCCCCTGCTTGCTCCTGGAGGCCTTAGCTGCTCCTCTGCCACCACCCTTCCTCCCTGGTCCCTCACACGGCAGCTTCTTGCGCTTGTGCCTCTCCTCTCCCTCCAACTGCGTCCATGCCAAGTTTGCCCAGGCCAACAGCTTCCAGCGCCATTGCTCTGCTCCTGACCCCCAAACCTCTGCTATCAAGCAGGCTTCTCCTGGAGCTGTAGGCCTGAATGCCTAATCCTGCAGGGGACATCTCTACCTGGATGTCCTGAAGACCCCCAGACAATACACCCATCCCCAGCTCTCCTGTTCTCCAACCTCTGGCCCATCCTTGTCCTAGGCTAGGGTCTCAGGGATGGCAGCCCCTCCCCTGCCCCGGTCAAATCAGAGCCACCACTTCAATTTCCTCTTGCTGCCCCTAGACCGCCATGCCTGATCCTCTGGTTGCCAAGCCTGTTTCTTCAGCATACATCTCCATGCTAAGATGGGGGACATGAGATGATACCTCTAGGGTCTTGAGAATAGGGCCTGGCCTGTAGTGAGCGCTCAGATCAGTAAAATGCTAACTGCATTCACATTCCTCTCTACCTCTGATGGCTTCTCCAGCCCAGGCCGTCGCCAGTCACATCCTACCTGGCCAGCTGCTGCCTCCCCACTGTCTCCCTGTCTCTACTCCGTACACTCCCACTCCCAGGGCCAGATTGTAGCCAGATCATCTTTTTCTAAGATGCAGAGAGGACCGCATCACTCCTTGGTCCTCACCACTGGCCATCTTTGTGCAAAATCTCATGGGATCTGCGGGGCTGGGTGGGGTCTGGGCCCTGCTTTCTCTCCAGCTTCGTGTGTTCCTGAAAGCCCCCTGTTGGCACCTGAGGACCAGACACACCAGGCTAGAGCCCCCCAGCACCTTTGCCCTGGCAGTGCCCTTCCGTTGTCAGAAGCACCCCATTCTCTGCCCCTGCGGCTCCTGCCCCCTCCACCTCACCAGATTTCCAAGCCCCAGATTGAGCCTGAGTGGGATCCCTATTAATCACAAGCTCCATGAGGGTAAGAACTGTGTCTTCCTTGTCTATGCTAAGCCAGCAGCCAGCACATGGCAGAAGGATGAGAGAAAAGGAAGGAGGGAACAGAAATGCCATAGGCCAAGTGAGAGAATGCAAGGAAGGAATGGGGCAGACTCGAATGCCACTGGGTGGAAAGACCGGAAGCACCTGGCTATCTGGGCTGCAGACCCACGGGTCCCTGTCCACCTGCCCCCACTTGTTCTTTGTTCCGATTCTACGGCCACACACTGTTGCAGGGCTCTGAACCCAGGCCAGTTTTCAAAATGCCCTGCCAGCAAAGTCAGGCTGGTGGTTTGACACTGGCCATGGCGAGCCCACCATACATGTCAGCAAACTCTGAATCAGAGCTCCCTGCCACCCTCCCCAGGGCTGACCATGACCATCACCACGGTGCTACCTGTGGCTCCCTCCCTGGGAGCTGGCTCCCACTGCAGGCCCACCCTCTGTGCTCTGGCAGGCAGTCAGCCAGCCCTCCCACTCTAAGGCAGGCTCCCCCTTCAATCACTGCTATGCCCGCACCTGTTTTTTGTCCCCTCAGCATGTAGACTCCGCCTGCAGATAAACGTTCTTCCTGCTCACGCCCTACTCACGCCCTGCTCACGCCTCTGCTGCCTTCAAATCCCCTAACTCACCCTCTTTCCTCTTCTTACAGCTCAGTCCCCCACGATTGGTGACCCTCCCGCATCACTCACTGCCTAGCCAGGCTTGGAATTTGCAGCCCCACAAACTCAGGTTTGGCTAAAGTCCCCAGCGGCCTCCTTGTGGCTACCCAGGGGCAAGCTCCGGTCCTCTGGGAAGAAAGGACCAGCTGGCTGGCCCCTTTTCACCTATGACATGAAGCCACTGTAAGCTCACTCAGCTGCTTCTCCTGTCCCTCTGGAGGCTGTCCACTCCCGCCATCCCCTCCTGCACTTGTCAGTCTTCCCTGTGCTCCCTGGAACTTCTCCATCAGCAGCCCAGGTGATTGTTCCTTCCTGCTCAGAATCTGCTACTGGCACCCCATGGCTCTAAGGGTGACAAAAGCCAACCCTTCCTCTGGCCTCCCCTCTCCACCTCAAGTCTCCCTGTGTAGCTTCACCATGTTTCCAGAGACCCTGGATCGAGCTGCCTCCCTCCAGTCCCAGCATCTCTTCCTGGAATGCTGCTGCCCAACCCCCACACCTCCTGTTTACCCTGATCTCAGCTTACATGCTGCCTCTTACAGGAAGCCCTCCCTGACCTAGAGACAAGATCCCATTCCCACGTCACGTTTTTTCCATAGCACTTCTCAGTTTGGCACTTCTCAGTTTGTTGTTGTCCGTGTGACTCCTCCTGACTGGAAACTCCACAAGGTCTGTTTCGCTGCTGAGCCCCAGTCCTGGCACAAAGCAGCTATTGAAGTAACTCCTATTGAATGAATGGTCTGGTCTTGGAAAAACGAGGCTGGCGATGTGTAGACAGGATGGACTGGGGGAGGCGAAGAGGCTGTTGCTCTGGGCTGAGGGGGTTGGGGCCAACGCCAGCAGCTGGGCTGCAGGGGGCTGAGGCACAGACACGAGACACACAGCGAAGTTCAGACCTCCCTGGACTTCAGGGCCTGTTGGTTGGGACTGAGTCAAAGCCACAACCGGACAAGGGGACCCCCTTGCCCACCCTCCCCACACCACCAGTGCCTGTCTCTGTGAATGAAATGAGCCTCCCCAATTCTTTACAGCTTCTACACTGACCACCGACCCTGGACAACCTGAGTGAGGGGAGAACATGCCAAGGCTGGTCCTCATTCTCCATCTGTGGCCCCCGAGGTGGGGTGGGGAAGGTCTCCACCTCTGTATCCTCAGGCACATGGGCATGCGCTGGGAGGTGGCGATGCTCTTACATCTGGGGTGAACCGTGAGAACTGCCAGCAGCTCAGAATCTTCCCCTCCCTCTCTATGGGCAGCACCTTCTGAGGCATGAGACATTTATCTTGCCTCCAACCGGGGCGCCCTGCTTCCATCTGGCCGGGCCTGGCTGCCTTGCCCATCCTTGGCTCCAGCCCTCCTTGTGCTGTTAGCTAGGCCCCACACACAGGACCCTGTGGACGGGGTCCCAAGTTCAGGACAGCCCCGGGGCCCAGCCCGGGCCACAACAGGACGGTGGGGGAGGGTTGGTGGTGAGGGCTCCCCCACGGCAGACACAGGACACTCGCTCGTGCAGCTGACACAAAGCGGCGGCTACATCTCCCGGCCGTGCTCCCCACGCCCCCCCCCCCCCACTCCAGGGCAAGCACAGCCCCACTCACAGAGACAGGGGGATGGACAAGATGGCACAGGGACAGGGGGCCGGGCGGGACAGGCAGGCTCGGCGGAGGAAGCGCCGAGGCTGGGCAGCGGTGTCCTCATGGAGTGGTTTATTACGGTTCCATCTCACAAGGCAGGTGGGTGGGCGGCAGCGGCACACGAATGAACTCCAAGCCCCTGACAGACGTCTGCCTCGGGCGCATGCAAACAGTGCGACATGGTCAAGCGCAAACACGGGGCGACCGAGGCGACACGGGACACAGAACACGGAATGGGGAACAAGGCTGGGGTGATGGGTCCCTAGAGAGGGGCCTGGTCTCCCCAATCCCTGGGCAGGACAGGAAAAATAAGATTCGTACTTCTTGTAAAATGCCCATTTGCTGGGTACTTTCTTTCTCCTTATCTTGAAAAATAATAAAAAATAAACACACGGGAAAAAAATCTCAAAAAAGGAAAGGAATAAAACTCTAAGAAGGCGAGAGATGGGAGGCCAGGAGAAGCCTGACCATGGCAGAAGGCATCTGCCTCACGCTCCCCAGCCTCCTCCCTTCTTGGCCCTTTGGTGGGGCTCCCGAAGCCCCTTGGGTGGGTCCATGAGAAAAGGTGCCAGGCCTAGGCAGGGTCTCTGGGGGGCCAGAGGGGGCGCAGGCTGGGGCAGAGGAAAGAGGCCCACTGGCCTGCTGGGCTCAGTTCAGGCTTGGGCCCAGCAAGTGGGGGCACCAGGTCCACAATCTCTCCAGGTTCAGTCCCTGCAGGCCCCCGACCTGGGTCAGGGGGTGCGGGGGGTAAGGGGGCCAGAGGTCACAGGTGCAGCTCGTGGGTTTTGATGTGCTCGAGCTGCTCCCGCAGCTGCAGGAAGGAAGGCCGCGTGGCGGCATCCAGATGCCAGCAGTTCTTCATGACCTCGTAGACTGCAGGCGGGCAGCCGTCGGGGGCGTCCATCTTGTAGCCCTTCTCCACCCGAGGGACAACATCCTTCAGAGGCTGCGGGCAGGCGGGTGGGGTCAGTCTGTGCAGGGAGTGACTCCCCAGTGGACCTCGACTCAGCTTCAGGGATCCCCTTCAGACCCAGGCCTCAGATCCAGGCCCGGAAGGCTCCTGGAAAGTCCTGAGGGCTGCTCTGTGGCTAAGAATGGAAGGCAGGGCCCAGAAAGGCTGCCTCTCTGGCCCACCCCTTCCTCCTTGCTCCAAAAGCCTCCCCGTCAGCCCCAGCCATGCCCCGGCCCTGGCCATGACCCAGCCCCAGTACTCGACTTACAATTCTTGGATAAGGCACTCGCCCAAAGGAGTAGATTTCCCAGAGAAGGATTCCAAAACTCCACACGTCAGACTTGGTGGAGAATTTCTGCCACATGGGTGGAAGAAGAAGTGTCAGATCCTGGGAGTTTGGGAGGTGGTGGGGGTGGGGGGTGGGGAACCCAGGACCCCTACCTCCCACTCCTCAGGCTCTGGGGACAGGCCCGTTTCACCTTCTCTCTGAGGGCCTCCGGGGCTGTCCACTTGACTGGCAGCTTGCCTGTGTCCTGCGTGCTGGAGGCCTCCTTGGTGAGGCCGAAGTCGCTGACCTTGGCCACGTTGTCCTCTGACACCAGCACGTTGCGGGCAGCCAGATCCCGGTGCACGAAGTTGTTGCCCTCCAGGTACTCCATGGCCTCACAGACATCTCTGGGAGAGAGCCGGACACGTGTCCCCTCAGACAGGGCCCCCGCAGCAGGCCAGGGTCCCCCCCAGTGGGTGCTGCGTCACTCACAGTGAGAACTTGAGGAGACAGTCTCCGCCCAGCACCGACCGACCCCTCGACCGCAGGTAGTCCACCAGGCTCCCCTGGGGCAGGACAGACAGACCAAGCGGCCCCCCAGGTCAGACTGGCCCCCCAGCCCTCTGGAATCATGGGCAGGGCTGGGTGAACACATGAGGGCGATACGAGCAGGGGGAGGAGCAGAGAGGCCGGGACTCAGTGCTGAATGGGTACCAGGTTCTATGAGCCGGCTACCACACTCAGCTGTTTTCATGCATTCGCCCTTAAATCTCATAAATCTCTCAGAGGAACTCCGATACTATCTCCATTTCACAGATGAGGAAACTGAGGCTTGGCAAGCTACCCAATTTGTCACACCCAATTTGTCTCTCTCTTCAGAGAGAGAGGGGCCTGAGGGAGCAGGGGCCCGAGGACAGTGAGGGGTTTGGGACAGCTGGAAGACCCAGGTGCTCAGCTCCAGAATGGGGGCGGGCCCTCCGGGCAGGTGCATACCTTGGCCATGTACTCAGTGACGATGTAGAGCCCGCCTTTCTCCTCCAGGATCACGCCCAGAAGCTGTACCAGGTTGCTATGCCTAAGTTGCCTGGGGCAGGAGGCAGGTGGTCAGAGCCTGCTGAGCCTCCCTATCTCCTCCCTGTCCCGGGGTGACCTCCGCACCCACCCTTGGCCCCGGCTCACGTCATGACAGAGGCTTCAGCCAGGAAGGCCTGGGCAGTGGCGTCATTTTTAATGCACTTGACAGCGACTTTGTTCCCTCGGTAATCACCTAGCATCACATCTGGGGAAGGAGGGCTGGAGCTTGTTCCCGGAACTCTCCACAGGCCCTTGCCCCCTCCCCCCAACGCTGCCACCCCCTCCCGCTCACCTCCAAACTCCCCCTTCCCAATGGTCTGCAGCAGCTTCAGATCCTTCATGTTCAGTGCCCAGCCGCCTGGCGGGGGGAGGGGGTGTCAGTGAGGGGTGAAGCCAGAGCAGGGCTCACAGCGGTCACAGCCTGGACCGTGTGTGTGGCGCTCCCTGGAGGTCTCCAGAGCCTCTGGGATGGGGGCAGTGCCAGGGAGCCTGGGTGGGAGGAGGCAGGGAGTCAAGTGAGGACTGGGGGCGGGGATGGCACTCACTGCGGAAGAACTCATCCTGGGCTGCCACGGTGCCCTCCATGACCTTTGGCTTGATGAGCCGCGTACAGAGTCCATCTGCGTCTGAGGTGTAGTGCTGCGAGGGCAGGGCAGGCACTGAGGGCCAGCCATGAGGGCCACCAGCCACTCCCATGCACTGCCCATCTCTAACCGCCAGAGGGCGGTGGAGGCCGAGCCCACCCAGCCTGGAGTCGCTTTGTGTTGAGAGGAGGGCTTCTCACTTCCAGCCAGGGGAAAGATTTGGGAGGCCCCAGACTCAGATTGGTGACCCATTTCCCAGTCACATCCAGATGCTGGACAGACACGGGGCTGTTGCTACTACTCCGGGCCTCATCAGCATCCTGAGGCAGAAGGCAAGCCCTAGCTCAGTACAGATGTGCCCGGGACCCTTCCCAGCAGCAGGAGGCATCTGGGGGGCCACTGGGGCTTCTGGAAGCCAGATATGGCCTCAACAGGGCTGGCAGCACTGGCCTTGGGAGATGCAGGACCATGTGGGCAGATCGGTACGGGTGCAGGAGCCTGGGGCCATCGGGGTGCAACTCAGGAGGACAGGCATGGAGTTCTGTAGGCCTGGAAGGAAGCCTAGCCCTGGGATTGGCCAGTCTCAGCTTCTAGTCCTGGCACCGCTGATTTATAGCTGTGTGACCTGAGGCAGATCCCTGCACTGCTTTGAACTTGTCTCCTAGGCTGTGACATGGAGACAGTGCCACTCTCCCTATGGCAGCACTGTGGGCGGTCAGAGGGCAATCCTGGCACGGAGCAGGAGCTTTGTCAAGGCAGAGGACACACAGGCTCCCAGGGGCCAGGAGAGGTGGGACGGAACCGGAAGGCTGGCCAGGCTCACCTCGACCAGCTGCATGAGGTTCTCGAAGTACACCTCCTCGTCGATGCTGAGCTTGCTGGCGTGGTACATGATGCGGTAGTGCTCCACCTTGCCATCACAGCTCACGCACAGCGTGTAGTCCCCGGGGTAGTTGGTGCTCTCCCGCACCAGGAACAGGCCCGTCTCCGGCGGGCACAGAAGCCGCTCTGCCTGCTCCCGTGTGATCTTGCCGTGGAACCAGCTGGGGGGAGGCCAGATCATGGCTCACAGCGGCTCGAGGTCACCAGCCCCCACATGCGTCCTCCAGGCTCCACTCTCCGAGGTGCTCCCTCTGCCCCGCCCCTCACCACAGCCCCCACCGGCTCAGCCAGGCATAGGAGGCCCTCATCTCCTGCTTCCCACACTTCCTCCTCTGGTCCTTCCAGGCCCACCCCCTACCTCTGAGGTCAAGCACCCATGCCCTTCCCCTTATCTCGAAGTCTTCACACATTCCCACTCCTACTCCGGCCTCTCTGTTTCCCTGACTCCTCTAGGGGGAACCAGGGCTTCCCTTACTCCTCCCTCCCCACACCTCAGACCCCGACCACTCCTGGGCAGTACTCACGGCATGAGGCTGAGCTTGGTGCCAGCCTTCACGCCCTCCCGCTTCTGGACGTAGTTGGCTGGGATGATGCCCTCACGGCCCACCTTGTTCTTGGCTTTGTACCAGTTTGGGTCCTGGGGAGAGGGAGCCCAGGCACACTCTCAGGCCCACCGTCACCTGCAGGGGAGACCGGACCCAGCAGGAACGCCTGGAGGCCAGACAAGGTGTGGCCATGTGAGGCCCCCCCATTACCTTGGTGACCGCCACAATGGTGAGCACGTCTCCTTTGCAGAAGGGAAGATCCTGCTCAGCAGTGCCATGGAAGTTGTATTTGGCAATGCACTCTGTACCGGAAGGCCAGGCGGCCTGCAGGATAGGACAGGTGGGCAGGTGGAGGCAGCCCGGAGGCTATCTCCACCCACTTGCCCACCCACGCTCAAGGTTAGAGTCTCTTGGCCTGCCTTTGTGAGCCAAAGAGAGGCACTCCCCACCCCTACCCCCAAGAACTCTGGGTGCCTTCCAGCTGATATTCCCCCACCACCCTCAGATCTTTACTCCCATCTTGAGAGCCCTGGGTCTAATAGCGCCCCCTGAATTTTCCTTTGTTGAAAGCCAGGGTTGGGCCAAGGGGAGCAGATTGACGCAAGCCCTCATTCTCTCTCTTCCACTCAGCACCCCTCCAGAGGTGGGGGGACACTCAACTGCCCTAGACCCCTACCCCTGTGGTACCTGGATTGCTGACATCTTCTCAGAAGATCTGGCTTCCCCGTGTCACAGGAAGGCCACCCTGCCACTTGGTACCATGAGAGCTGCAGGGAGAAGGGAAAGACCAGGGAGGGGGTGAGGAGCTGGCCCCACCCAATCACTGGGCTTCCATTCCTTCCCCGCAGAGATGTGAACAAGCACCAAAGACCTCCAGAGCTGGGACTTGGGCAAGGGCCATCCATCCTCTCTTCCAGCCTCAGCAGCCTGAGAGCGCTGGATAGGGAGAGGCAGGAGCATGAAGGCTACAGCGTGCCAGGGACAGAGGGGTCCCCAACCCTAGGCCCATGGAGGCTTCCAGCCCGACCGACTGGCCAACAGAGGCAAAGGAAGCTGGGGGGGGGGCAGCACCAGTGCCACCTGACCCCTCTCCCAGCCCTAGGTCCGGATATGAGCTGTGTGGTCTGTGGGGGAAGGGAGCTCGAGGCAGCTCTGTGAAGCTGGGGAAGGTGCAATGTGACTTGGGAAAATCACTTGTTCTCTGTGAGCCTCTGAGTTCTGCTGCCTGTAAAAACGGGCCTGGGAAATATGTCTGAAGTGAAGGTATGCCGACCTCACAGCCCAGTCACCCCACTGCTAGGTACACACCCAAGCAGACACAGGGCAGGTGTCCAGTGCCATGGGCATGAGAGCACACGCGCAGCACAATCTGTCGCCAGCCTCGCAATGGGGGCGGCCCAGACACCCATTGGGGGTCAGCTGCCAAACCGTGCAGCTTCACAGAGCAGTACTCTGCTCGGTGGCAAACACCAACACTCTGAGTAACGAAACCACGATGACGAATTTCCCGAGTGGTATTAACTAAGAAGCCGGTCAGAAGAACACAGGCAATGAAATCCCATTTATACTGCATAAAGTTCAAAATCTGGCCAAGTCCATGGTGCGGGATGGCAACTGCCCTCGGGAAGGCTAGTGCCACCGGAAGAGGGGTGAGTTTCCCTTGTGGTATCTCACTGAGCTGCATCCTTATGATGGGGGCACTTTTGGGACTGTAGGTTTACTCCAGTAAAGCGGAGCCCCTCCAAGAAGCCTCCAGCCCAGCCACACTCCAAAAGTAGCAGCCACACTGTCCCGCATGCACATACTCTGTGGCCCTAGCCTGGTGCCCCTCCAGCACGGCCATCTTCCTCCAGCCCCGAGCCCCAGCTCCTGTCTCAGGAAGCAGCGGGCCTGGGGCTCCTGCTCTCTGCTGCCAGACAGGAGACTGAGGCGGCTGAGGCTCAGACAGGCTGCCGATTCCTCCACGGTTGCAGTATGTCAGCAGGAAACCTCCAAGAGTCCCGTTCCCAGGCTCATCGGACAGGATGGACAAGGTCTAGGGCCAGGCTGCAATGCCACCTCCCCCAGGCCAGGTAGGGGGAGGCAACGCTTGAGCGCATGTGCCCAGGCGTGTGAGGTGAACAAGGACTACAGGGCTTCGGTGGGCTTCTTGGAGGAGGGAGCCCCAGAACTGAGCCCTGAAGAATGGAGAGCTTAGGGACAGGAGACAAGCAGAAAAGGTGGCCCCGGGCTGGGGTGACAGCAGAGCAAGGGGTCAGGTAGACAAGGACCACTGAGAGAAAAGGGCCCGGCTGTGAGCCCATGGGAGGGATTGGCAAGCACACCCCGACCATCCAGGCATACTGGCAGTCTGCTAGCGGGGGCTAGTTTGGTGGTGGCGGTGGGTGGCCTGCCTGGCATCAACCCTGCAGGTCAGTAGGGGCTTCAAACGCCTAAGTGAGGAATCACATTCTGCTCCCAGGGCCTTGGCAGAGAAGCATGTGGCTGAGGAGAGCAGAGGCTGGGGAGAACCAGAACCCCTTCCAGGCCTTGCTCCTGCTTCTGGTCAGGCAGACCTGGCTCTGTTGAGTTTGCAACTCGGAAGAATGACTCAACCCTTCTGAGCCTCAGATCCCTCACCCTGACAGGCAGGGAGGGACAGGCCCTACACGCAGGCTGTGGACAGAGCAGAACAAGACCCCTGGACTGAGAAGGTCTGGCGCAGGGCTTGACATAACCCCCGCCCCCAGCAGACAAAAAGGCGACCCTTCCTCCAAGGATACACAGTGCTTTTTGTCCCCAGAGGCCAGCCCACGGATCTCTGCTGTCTGCACAGGGAGACTGGGGCCCAACAAGGCTGAGCAGATATGCCTCCCCACCCCCCCCAACCCCAAACACACATTCACATGACTGAGTTGGGGACAGGAACCACCCGCTGGGCTCTTGTGGTCCACAAACTGTGGTGAGCTGTGAGCTCTTCTTACCCCCATTTTATAGAAGCAGAAACTGAGGCTCACAAGGTTGAACAGCTTGGGTAAAGTCCTATAGCTAGTTAGGGGTGGACAGCCCAGAACCCGAATGAGGGTTCCCGAATGAGGACTGGTTGGGTCCCTGATCTTCAGGCCCTTCTGAACAGGGGCTCTGCTAGCTTTCCACATCCCCATGTCTCCCCCACTCCTCCATCCCCAGACTCACCACCACTGCACCACCAGGGAGGGCAGGGCACCCTTAGTCACCCTCCTGGCTGTCAGTTTGCAAACACTCCCTTCCCAGGCTGCAGCTGCAGCGGCCGCCTCCCCACTGACTTGATGATAATAATACAAATAATAATAGGCCCTGTTTTCTGAGCACTTATTCTGTGCAAGGCCCGGTCCCTAGCATGCTACAGCTCATCAAATCCTGTAAGACGGAGGCTACTCTTACCTCATTTTACCGACAAGGACCCTGAGCAAGGTCAAGGAAGCAAGGTGGCCTTGCCTGAGGTTTAAACCTTAAGCAAGCGCCCTGCCCTGCTCAGGTGTCAGATGCCCCAAGGCCCCCTGCACCACACCCCAGGAGCTGCTGTGGGCCTGGGAGAGCGCAGGGGAAGAGAGAAGCAGGGCCCAGAGGAGGGACAAGGCCGGCTGCAGTGGTGGTAGGGGGGTTTCTCAGGGGGCTGCAACCATAGATTTGGAAAGCAGGGGAAAGAGCTGGTCCTTCCCCTTTTTTCTGCTGGCTAAAACTTTAGGACCTGATTTCTCATCTGTACAATGTGTTGGTGAAAACCCTGCAGCAACCAGGGCCGCCTCAGGAGACTGGAGTGGGCATCTCCCGCACCAGGAGCGAGACCTGCCTTTGCACGAAAATGCGAAAATGCCGAGTGCAAGCCGTGGGCTCTGACAGCTCTTCCCTGGTGAAGTCCCAGCCCGAGCGGAAGCCTGAGCCCCGGGGCGGCTTAGCAGTCTCCCTCCGGGACAGAGAGAAGAGCCAGAATGGCTGGGAGGGGCTGCAGCAAACCTAGGCCTCTAAGCCTGCCTGGGCCTGGCACACAAGGGTTCTGTGTGCCTTTCAGGCCACTTTGGGGAGGCAGTACAGGAACACTGTTCTGGGACTGGGGGACTCTCAGTCCTGTTTCTGGACCCGCCACCAATTTCCTGTATGTATATGACCTTGGGAAAGTCACTTGACTCTTCTGGGACTTGCTGGCTGGCTCTCCAACACCTCAGCCAGACCTGTGTCCTGCCTGCTATTCCTACCTCCCTGCCTGGCCATCCCTCTCCACTCGCTCCCTCTTCTCTACCCCAAGGAACTTCCTTCCTCCTCTCAACCTCCAGGGCGCACCTGAGGAATTGCTTCTGTTTCACGTGTGCCTACAAAATCCTTGTCTGTGGCAGCAAGAGACTGGGAGATGATCTTTATGTCCATCAGTGAGGGACCAAGTGAAAAGACAGCCAGCTACCCCTAAGAGGGAATGACAGTTCCGGTGGTGACGGGGCCTGAACAGACCTTTAGGGGCTGAGAGCACAGTGCACCAGACGGCGAAGCAAGTGGAAACGGCAAAAAGCCAGTTGAAGTCGCTTAAGAAAAAGCTTCTGGGGGGAACAAGACAGGGACACTCAGGATTACTCAGAAAGCAGCAGCCCCTGCACAACAGGCAGACCTGGCAGATATATGGTTAACCGTGCAACCGAATTAAGCATCATCCATGATTAAAGAAATGACGCCAAGTGCCTCCTGCTAGGATTTCGGGGTAGGATTCCCGCAGAGCCCGTCAACCTGACTAAAACCAGGAAGATGCCATCTGGCACAGACTCAACAACTGGCCAGGACTTTCCAAGTTAGTGTCTTGAGAGACAAAACAAAGGGGACACCTGGGTGGCTCAGTGGGTTAAGCATCTGCCTTCAGCTCAGGTCATGATGGCAGGGTCCTGGGATCGAGTCCCACATCGGGCTCCCTGTTCAGCAGGGAGCCTGTTTCTCCCTCTCTCTCTACCTGCTGCTCCCCCTGCTTATGCTCTGTCTCTGACAAATGAAAATAAAATCTTTAAAGAAAAGACAAAACAAATGAATAGAGGCTGGAGAATGTTCTTGATGAAACAGGACACAGGACACAACAACAAAATGGAATTTACTGGAGGTGAGCAGGTGTTGACCAAGCCCACTGAGGTAACTGTTTAGCAACACACATGTATCAGTTCCCCTTGCTGTAAATCTTAAACTCACACAATACTGTACGTCAGTTACAGCTCCATAAAGCTGGAAAAAAGGGAGAAGGCAACAGGACAACTAGATTCAATGAGTGATCCTGAATTGGATTCTGGCTCAGAGGGAGAAAAATAGTAGCTATAAAAATCAGTGGATGACAGTTGGAAAAATGGAAATGTTAGGTAATATTAGGGAATTTTAACAGCAATTTTCTTAAGCGTGATCACGGTGCTCCGATTATGTAAGCAGTACATGCTAAAGGACTTGGAAATGAAAGATAGATGGCTGTAACTGACACTCAAACGAACCAGTGCCAAGCCTCATGTATACACATGTACGTATATAAAAGAGGTAACCAAATGCGGCCAAATGTTAAGATCGGGTGAATATGCATGAAGGATGTGTGGGTACTCCTTATATGACTATTTCAGCTTTTTATGATAATTGTCATTATTTTTAAAGATTTTATTTCTTTATTTCAGAGACCACGTGAGAGGGCACATACAAGTGCGGGGACAGGGAGAGGGACAGGCAGATTACCCGTAGAACACAGAGCCGGAAGAGGGGCTTGATCTCATAGCCGCGAGTGGAAATCAAGAGTCCACCGCTCAACCAACTGTGCCACTCAGGTGCCCCTATTATTATTAATCTTTTAGGTAATCTCTACACCAGACGTGGCTCAAGCTCACGACCCCAAGATCAAGAGTCGCGGGCTCCACCCACAGTGCCGGCCAGGCGCCCTAGTTTGGCTTTTTAGTAGGTTTAAATACTACGAATACGAGGCTGTGAAAAAAGACACGGTGCAGGGGACATACAAATCATCCCTAAATTCAAATACACACGGATTATCCTTGAAAGCCAGGAAATTGGCAACACGAGTTGTCTCTGGGCTGGGAAGTGGGGGGAGTCAAGTTTAAGGGAAAATTACTTTTCACTGTGTATTTGCTATTTTGTCCTTTTTGACTTTTTTTTCTTTTTTCGAAAACCGCATGTATCTATTACTAACCTCTCCCTAAAAATAAGATTGAAAATAAACCACTTTTTGAACCCCACCCCCCTGCCAAGAGCCTTCCTTGGTTCCCCAGCTGTGCTCGCGGCTCCAGGCCTCCACAGCCTCTCACACATCCCTGAGCTCTGGTGAGAACCTCACTGATCCTGGCCTGGGAGCTCTGCGGGGGGAAGGCTGGGAGCTGACTCATGTCCCCAGCATGGGCTGAGCCCAGAGTGGCTGCTCAGTAAATGAGTACCGAATGAATGAATGAACCAACAAAGGAAAGGAGGAAGCTAGGCCATGCCACACCAAGGTCCCCTAACTGCCGGGACTATATTTAACCCCAAAGGGACAGCAGCTGTCGGCACACCCGCCAAGGACCAGGGGACAGGGGCTTTGGAACTCTGTGAAGTCAGCGCTTCACTCTGACTTCCTGCCCCAAACTCTGCTCCCAGCAGCCCTTGTGCTGGGGTCCCGGGAACAGGCTGGGCTTTGTGCCCAAGCACTGAGGTCAGTGGCTGCAGCCTCAGGCAGGCCTTTCTTGGTAGCCCGGGCTGGCAGGGAGGGGGGAAGAGAGGAGTACTGGGAGCCCAAAAACTCCCAGGCTGCTCTTGCCCTGCCCTGGGGGCAGCCATGGACCACCACCGCCTAGCATGTACCAGAAGCTGGGGCAGGTCAAGGGTCTCCTGCCCTGCCCCTTTCACCAAAACTCCACTGCCCAGTGGGGCGTGGGAGCCTTCAGTAACTGTTTACACCCAGCTAAAAATATCCACTGAAAAGGGAAGTACACAAGAGACCTGGGGGGAACTCAGGCTGCGGCCCCCAGAGACTTTGGTTCTGCCACAGGACCCAGCTGGAGAGTCTGGGGGCAGGGGCAGCTGCCAGAGCAACAAGCAGGTTCACTCTACCTTATTCTTCGAACCAGGTTCCTGGAGCCTCACTGGTAGAGCCCCTGCTAGGTGAGCCAGGATGGAAAGGAGGAAAGGACCCATGAGACCCCAGGGGGCTCTAGGAACCCCACTCATCTATCTCCCCTGTGGGCCCAGCCTAAGGCCACCACCAAAATGTTGCCCTACTTCTGTCCTCCTGGCTACCAGACGGCCAGTCATGGCCAGGGGTACTTGGAGTCCCCACTGACAGAAGAGACAGGGGCAACCTGGGAAAGCTTCCAGGAAGAAGGGGAGGGGAGCTGGAATTGGGAGGATTTCAGTGGAAGCAACTGCAGGGGGGAGGGCGTGGAGCAGGTGCTAGACTAGGCCAGGATTAAGCTACCCAAACTGTGGTATGGAAGAGTTAATGTCGGCAGAAGGCAGCTCACGGTGGCGGTGCACCAAGGTTCTGACCAGCCCGGAAGTTCTGACAGGTCACAGAACAGATAACAAGCAAAACTGAGCTTCCAGATTCAGGCACGCCCCTCAGATAGGGCAGCGGAGCACCTGAGGAGGGCGGGGCTCCCAGCAGTTGGGCTGGTTTGGCAGCAGTAAGATCAGCCCCACCTCTGGTTCTGCAAAGGACACTCAGGCTAAGGGCACCATGAGGCCCAGGCCACACACCACACCGTGAGGCTGCGGGGCTGGAGGGGCCCACTGACCCAGGAAGGCGGCCCAGAGTGCTCAGCATACCCACTGCACACGTGTCTCAGGGTCAGGCACTGCAGTCTGGCACGCAAGACCCTCCAAGACGCCCAAATGTCCCTGGGGGTAAGGAAAGGGCTGGAAGGATGGCCCTGCTTTGGCTCCTGGGTGTGTTGCTTGCCCTCCCTCCCCACTAACCTAGGCCTCCCTCAGTCTTCAGGACCCCTGCCCTAAGGGTAGGGGTGACTTAATGGCTAAAAAATGTTTGAAATGAAATTATAGCAACTCACTGCCTTTTTCCTGCCCCCAGTGACTCCTGGGACCGGAAATCCCCTCTAGTGGTTTGGGAGAGATGGGGGCTGGCGTGAGAGAAGGCTAATGGGAAGCCGCCTCCCCCGGGCACTGCTGCGGTGTGAGGCTGACACTTCTGGCCCAGAAAGGTTTCTAATTACCGCACAGGAGCCTAATTACCTACATGCACTGGGCAGCAGGGACTCGGGCCTTCCCCAGGGCCCTCACACAGGCCTCTGTTCCCCTGTCCCCCAGCACAGGCTGCAGGCTTTGCATGGCCATTTGCCTACATTTACATACAGCCTCTCAGTGCTGACTTCCAACAGCCAC
Source organism: Mustela erminea (assembly GCF_009829155.1). Classification (NCBI taxonomy): domain Eukaryota; kingdom Metazoa; phylum Chordata; class Mammalia; order Carnivora; family Mustelidae; genus Mustela; species Mustela erminea. Next base: position 31,047,367 of record NC_045618.1, read on the forward strand.
TTAATCATGAGTGTCCTTGTGCTTTATCCTGAAGTCTCTCATGCACATTACTGGTGGGGGGCTGAGGCCCAGAGGCTCAGGAACTGCCTAGAACTTTGGCCCCCAGATTCTTGGTCTGTCTCAGGACTGTGACCCACAAAACACATAGCTCAAAAGATAAAACTGTGGGGGCCCAACACAAAGGACTTATAGTCTTGCTACACACCTGATGGAGAAGGAGATTATCAACACCTTCCCCTGGCAGGATGGGTGATGAAAATGAAATGAAATGGGCACAAGATCATGGGAATGAAAGCATGGGGATGACGGCCCAATGGCCCAACCCTGTGTTATTTACTTAATCCTCAAAAATCCCTGTGAGGTTTTACTGTTGATCGTTGTTTGACTCAGGAGGAACCAGGCTGACAGGTTGTCCAGTTTCCAAGGGGGCAGAGTAGAGATTTGAACTCCGATCTGTCTGAACTTGGTCAGGAGAAAAACCCCAGCCTTTCCTTGGGCAGGACAAATGACCCTCTGAAAATGGGCAGCTAGGTGAGAGCAGGTATCTGAAGAGACATCTGCCTAGAGCTTGACCCTCCTGCTCTGGGAAGCAGAGGTTACATTCGTGCACCCACTCCTTAATCGTGTGCCATATTCTGCTTTGCACGGAGAAACCAAGAGTTTGCCCACGGCCATCTAGCTACTAGTGAAGCCAGCAACCTAGGGTTCTAGAGAAGGCAGAAATTCCAAGCAAGGAGCTCAAAACTTTTTGATTTTCATGGCCTTTCCCCTCCAGGAAGCCCTCCTGGCTGCTCCAGCCTACGCAGACCCCCCCCAGCTTCTGAGCTCCCCACCAGCCATGACAGGAAGTTGAACCACAGGCTCCCCCGACTCCTCTCTGAGTCTGGTCTCTGCTGGCAAGCAGGGGAGCTCTCAGGGTTCCTCCTTCCTTCTCCCTTCCAGTCTCCCTATGGCACAGGACGCCAGCACAGGTGCCCAGAACCAACACAGAGACCGGGGTGGGGTTGGGCAGGCCTGAGAAGCAGCAGCCAGGGCAGGGTGGGCAGGCATCAGATGACACCCAGGTTTTCACCCCTACAAAACTTCCAACTGTGTGGAGAGCAGCATAGGCGGGGGTGGGGGGGTGCCTCTCTTCTGCTTGTTCCTGCAGCTCTGGGCCCTGATCACGGAAGGGGCGGAGATGGGGGGGCAGGGGGACGGAGGGAAGCTGCGGTCAGAGGCCCAGCACCCCCGAGGCGTGCATAGCTGGTGTGTGATGAGAAGCTCCTCTCATCACAGTACCTCAAAACCAGGAAGAGAAACTGAACAGGCAGAAAGGACGAACTGGGCTGCGTGGGGCCCTCGGGTCCCTGGGTGCCTGCCAAGGAGAGCTCTTGGGCAGTGGCTGGACAAAACACTTCCCCCTTCTGGGCCTCAGTCTCCCCAGGGGAAAAATGGGATTCTCTCCCTGGTGTGGCTAGACTACCCAACTGGTGCCGGATAAAAGAGATGCCCTCTCCCCACCGGTGGAGGAGTCCTAATCCCCCAGCGGGCTTTGGCCTCTCCCGGGAAGCTAGCCTCGCCCTGCTTGCTTCTCCCCTCAGCCACGCAGGGAGCACACTAGCTCTTCCTTTACCAGCTCTTTATTTTTAGGTCTGAATTTGACTTTAATCATTACTTAGCGGATTCTATTTCCAGCCCTTGAATGAAGGGACCCACAGGAGAGAAGGGAGGAAGGCAGTGCTCCCTGCCCGCTGTTGGGGGCAGCCTGCTCCTCCACCCATCCTGTCCCCAACCAAGGCGGGGGGACCAAGAAACACCCAAAGGGCTTGCCCCAGCCAGGCCAGCATCTTGGAGGGGACCCCACCCAGTGACCTCATCCCAGCCTAAGCTGTGGGACAGGAGGGTAGTTGTAATGCCCACTTCCCCTGCACCAAGACCAGGGAGGAGGGAGACACTCCACAGGCGAACTCTAGCAGGTAGAATCTGAGATCAGGTGCCTGGGGGATCTCTGCACTGAATGGGCCACATGGCGGAGGACCTCCTGCCTAGGTTAGTCCTGGATTACCCTAAGGTCGCCTGGGGCTATGGTCTCTCAAGCCCAGGAGTGCCAAGGTGAGACTGATTTCCTCCTACTGCCCAAGGCATGGCTCCAGGAGGGCACTCCCAGTTACTCTGGTCTCCGCAGAAGCCCAGCAAGAGGAAGCAGGGGGTGTCACAGCTGTACACACTCAGGTCAGAACCAGGTAGCACCTGGCTAAGAGGAGGCCGCTAACACACAGGACTTCCCCACTGATTTGTGGAGCACCTATGCTCCCTTCCAACTCCCATCTGGGAGGCCAGAAACCCTGACACCCCATCCCCAACCACCACCAGTTTTCTTCCCTTCCCCGCCCCACCCCCACCACTGGGAAAGGGTAGGGAGATGAGGCTGGCATGCCATCCCTGGGTTGGGGCTCAGGATGCCTGGGCTCATTGCCCAAGTAGTGGTTTTCCCAAGCTAAGTAGGCCTCCAGCTCTGCTAGGGAAATCTGGGGTGGCCTAGGAAGTAGCATTAGCTCGCTTGGGGCAGAAGGCAGGCAGGCTCTCAGAGGAGAGGCCTTGTCCAGTCAGCTCTGGAGCCGGAAGACCAAAGGCGGACAGGGAGGGTCAGGTTCAAGTCCTGGACCAGCCAGTGCCGTGCTGATGGGGGGCGAAGGCCAAGGAGGTGGGACAGGCACTGGCCGGTGTAGTCCAGTACCTCAAGAACAGAGGGTTTCGAAGGGCTCCATGGACCAAGACTAGTCCTCCCTGGCCCAGGTGTCGTCCCCACACACCGAGGGAGCCCGCAGTGGGTACTCTGTGAACAACAACAATCTCTCCTTACAAAGTGCTTACCCGAGGCTAGGGATGGTGCTGGGTACCTTCTAGTACCTTGGTTAGTTCGTTCGGACTCCTCATATCGCCTTCTGCCCCGTGTATGGCCACCCCATGGCAAAGGATCCCCATCTCTGAGGTGACCAGCCTTAACGGTGGCGCTGGGCTCAGGACCACATCGGCTGGGTGCCGAGCTGCCCACCCTTTGCCATACCCCAGGCTGCTCTGGGGGCCTGTGGTCCCACCAGCTGGAGCGCCCACTGCAGTGTAGAACAACGAGCTTATTAGTCAGGGGGCTTGGGGGGAGGCCTGGAATCCAGTGGCAAAGTTACACCCTGTGTGGCAGCATGAGAAAAGGCCCAGAGACACAGAACTGAAAAGAAAAAAGGTGTCATGGTGCACATATTCAAATGACAACAGCAAGGAAGGAAAAAACATGTCAGGAAAGGACAGGGAGGGAACTCCAAAATGCAAACAGTTGCTCCTCTGATGAAGAAATTGTGATTCTAGTGGTGTTTTCTAAGTTTTCTGTGGTGCTGTGTTGCTACTTTATGCATTAAGAAAGTAATATGTACACAGTTTTCTCCTGAGCTCACATTTGCTTCCCTGGGATCTGACTGCACCCCCCCCCCCCCATCCAGCCCTGACCTCTGGGACATCTTCCATGGGACGGCCTTTCAGATACGGAACAGTCCCTCAGGCACCTGCAGGGCTCTCCCTACCTTCTCTTTCCTAGACCCTCGGACCAAACACCTCTTTCTTTGGGGACTACATGTCAAGGCTTCAAAATGCCTCAAAAGATAGAGGCCAGAACTGGACCCAGGCTGTTCTGCCCTATGAAGCCAGCTGGCAGTTTGCTCGGGCAGCTGCATCCCACACTGTGAATCCTGGGCCTCAGCCCCCATCTGTACTCGGGGCTGCTCCACAGTGGCTCAGCCTCTTGAGGTCTGGTGCCCCCTGCAGTGGTCCTGGGGACCCAGAAGCCAACACAGAGAGAAGCGAAGCCACTTCCGAGAGGCAGGAAGACACCAAGCTCCCCAGATAAAAAACACATCTCTGCAACTGTGCTAACCTGAAGCCAGACCCTTTTTTACAAAGGCCTGGGGACCCAGGGTTCGTCTCCATACAGCTCATAGTCGGTAGGAAAGCCCCCAACCTTCGGGCCTCAGCCCCAGGCCCCAGGCTGGAAAGAAGTTAGGGCTGGGTGTGGGGAGCCTCACAGGCCCACCACATCTGGGTCCCCTCCACTACGCATGTCGGGGCAACTGGAAAAAAACTCTACATCAAGGGCAGAGTCTTGAGCAGGACAAAACTACCATGGCCCCAAGCAGGCCCAGACACAGTTCAACATCCTCCAGGGAACCTCCTAACCTCCAGGGAGCAAGAGGATACCACCACACTCTCAGCCTCCTTCCTGCTGCCTCTGCCCTCTTCTTGTTAGGGCCCCACCACGAAAGACACTGGAACCACCCAAGTGTGGGGAGCTTGGAAAAGAGCCCCTATGGTGCCCACTCTGGCAACACTCCTGTGCCAAGGCTGTGGAAACGGGGCTCTCACCTTCCCCATCTGGATCCCATTCATGTTCCTAGGCCAGCTGGGCCACATGTGTGGGAGGCCTGGGGCAGGACGGACCACCAGGCTGTTTCAGCTGAGCGCCAGGGCCACACCAGACACGGCGCCCCTTCCCATCACATCCCCTGCTGGTGGGACCCACCTTGGGCACCCAGGGGAAATCCCATGGGTAGTACCGATGCTGCCTGAGCCCAGACCTTGGCAGAGCTGGGCCCGGAAGCCCTCTTTGGGAAGCACGTGTTCACCCCACAAGGTCCCTTGGGTCAAGCTGGGGGCCTGGGTCCTTGGTGGGTGAAGGTACCTGCCTGGTTTCCCTCCACCCATGGCAGTCCAGCTCGATGGAGCAGAGAATGAAAGGACAGACAGCCTGACTCTGCCAGAGACCTGGGGTAGCAACTCCATCCCCTGAGCCTCAGTACACTAGTCCCCAAAATGGGAGGGGAGGTGAACCTCTAGTTATGGTCCAAGGCTCTGGTGGCTGGACACGCCTCTTCCTGACACCTGGCCTGGGCCCTGAGGAGTCTGGGAGAATGAAATGACCAGGCTGCCAGAAGGTGGGGGCATCGTCCTAATGCCCAGTGTTATGTCCACCCACATAGACGCCCTGCCCAGTTTCCCCACCCAAGGGTCACAGGTCCCTTGGCTTAGGCCTGGTCTTTTGGGAGGCGTAGAGGCTCAACCTCTGGCAAGTTCAAGGGAGGTGGTGGGCCCTGGGCTTCCTAAGAAGAGCCAGCTGGCTCCTCGGTGAGGGAATGAGGGAGGGTTCAGAACAAGGCAGGCCAGAAGACCTGCAGGGAGGGCCTGGACAGTCAGGGAACGGCAAAGTGTCCATTCTCCAGGGTCCTGACCCACGCTGCCCCCTCCCTCCAGGCTCCACACAGCCCTGACACAGGGGGAGGCAAAGAGCGGACAGACAGACTCGGAGTGGCCTGAGATAAGTCCGTGGGGCTCCCAGGGCAGCACCTCCCTGGTGAGCTCCCCTCCCAGTCGGGCTGACAGTGACTCCCGGGAGAATTCGAACCGGGAAGGAGGGGGGTAAGGGAGGTGGGGGATGGGAGTGGACGTGACCGCAGCTGCAACGGAAGCAAGAGAAGCGGGACGCGCGACCTCCACCCTCACTCCCTCGGGAAGCACTCGGACGCCCACCCCCTCCAGACTCTCCAAGCACTCACCTCTCTCGGGGCACTGCGGTCCGGGCCACCTCGCTGCGGGCAGCATCAGCGGCCTGCGGGACGGTCCATGCGGCCAGGGGGGAGGGGAGGGGCGCAGGGGTCCCCGGGGGGTGCGGTACAAAGAGGTATTGGTGCGAAAAGAGGGGGAGGAGGGACGGCCAGACAGAGGCAGGGGGATGGCCGCGCGGCCCGGGTCGGGGAGGGAAGAAAGGCGGGGGAAGGGGGGCGGGAGGGAGTCGGGGGGAGGAAACAATGTAGCCGGCGCGGCCCCGGCAGAGTTCCGCTTCCGAACGCCGCCACCGAGGTTCGAGTTTGGAACGTCGCGCGGGCTGCCGGGGGCTGCCCCGGACGCTGGATCGGGGGCCGTGGAGGCTCCCCGCGCTCCACGCCCCGGAGGCTCTGGCGACCACGGGCTGGCTGGAGCGGGAGGGACGGCTGGCCGGGGGACGGCCCCGACGGCGGCGCGGGGGGGGGGCGGTAGCCCCGCTCGGACCCCACCCCGGCAGGCCCCCCGGGCAGGGTGCGGGGTGGGGCAGGAGCGGGAGGACGGCTGCGGTGGCGGCGGCGGCGGCGGCCAAGCTCGGCTTGCCCGGGGCTCCGCGGGGAGGAAGCTCACAGGCCTGGCGAGAGGAAGCGCGGCCCGGATCCTCCGCCCGCGGAAGCGCGCCTGCGCGAGGGGGCCTGCCCGGCGCGCGGCGGGGCGTGGGCCGGAGGAGCGGCGCCCCCTGCTGGGCACCGGCGGCACTGCGGGGGGTGTGTCTGCGCCCACGCCCTGCCCCCACCTGCGGGCCCGCGCTGAAGGCTCGGGAAGGTCCCATTCGCGAGGGCCCACCAGGCCGCAGTGGGGCGACCTCAGAGCCTTCTCTGGGCTCCGGTCCCCCGATGCAGAGGCGATTGAGGCGTGACCTGGGCCTCTGTCCTCGGATCTGTAGTGAAGAGTAGGCCTCATTCGCGGCTACTAGTAAGCATTCATTCACTCATTCAAATGTTTCCTGGCTCTGACAACGTGACAGGTTCTGCGCTGAAGTCTGCTAGGCCACCTCACCTTACTGTCAGGGGGTTCTCAGTAGGATAACTGACAGGCCAACAAACAAGTGCGAAGAAACTGCTGAGAAAGGTGGAGAGGTGGTGTGGGAGGTCCACAGGAAGAGGAAAGAGGGGAGGGCTATCGGGAAGGCTTAGTAGGACTGGGAGCCCAGGTAGGGAACAACAGCCAGGAGGAAGGCGGGGAATGACTAGAACACTTGAAGGCTCGGGGAACCCTAAATAGCTCAGTATGGTTGCAGTTTGCTGGGTGGGTTCAGGAGAGTGGGGGGAGATGGGGGTCTCTGCAGGGACAAGAGAGCCAACGAACGTCGTGGGACTTTCTTGGACTTTATTTTCAGCCTGGAGGCAATGAAGTTGTTGGCAGTAGCTGTGTGACATTGGGAAAGTTACTTAAACTCTGTGCTATGGTTTCCCCATTTAGTAAAATGGGGGAAATAATAGCACCAATTTCTTAAGGCTTTGTGGTGAGGAAATGAGTTAAATCATTTAAAGTGCTTAGTGCGCAGTGGTTGGCACATGATCAGCCCTCAGCTAAGTACCACTGTTACATGTCATAGTTAATGAGGAGCAGGGAAGTGGTCTGCTCTGAGCTATAGAAGCAGACAGTGTGTGTGGTTGTGTGTGTTAGGGGGGCGGGGTGCGGTGGTTAGTGATGGAGGAGAAACCAGACTCTGGCGTAGGTAGGGGGCATCAAGACACTTCTTAGGGACTGGGCCCTGGAGAAAGAATCAGGGTTGGGTGGGCAGAGAGGAGGGGCACTGTCTGGTGGGGGAAATGAGGCATACTGGCAAAGTGTAGTATACCCAGACTGAAAGAATGAGAGGGACAGTAATGGGCCCTGGGGAGAGTGAGCTGGAGAGACAGCGTGGCTGAGTGTGCAAAGAGCCTCAAATGCCAGGAGCACGAGTTGGGTGTGCCTCCCCAGACAAACCACAGGCTCGCCCTGTGACCCACTGCACCCCTGGGCCAGCTTCCCAGTAAGGGGCTAGCCCTTCAAGGAGGTAAATAGGGGCGCCTGGGTGGTGCAGTCGGCTAAATGTCCAACTCTTGATTTTGGCTCAGGTCATGATCTCAGGGTTATGAGATCGAGCCCGGTGTTGGGCTCTGCGCTGGGTAGAGGAGCCTGCTTAAGAGTCTCTCTCCCTCCCCCTCTGTCCCCCACCCCCTACATGGGCACTCTTCCAGCTCTCTCAAAAATTGATTAATTATTTTTTAAAAGGGGGGAGGTAGTAGTCACACCTCTACCCTTTGAGGAGATATCCAGTCTCAGAGAGTGCTGTGGTGTAATGGAAAAAAAGCACGGATTGGGGGTTCAAATCTTAAGTTAAATCTCAGCTGAGCCACTGACTAGCTGTGTGACCTTGGGCTAACTACTTAAGGTCTCTGAGCTCAGTTTCCTCTTTTGTAAGATGAGGCTCAAAATATCCTTATGCTCTTGAGAGATGCTGCAGATTCAGCAAGATAACCGCCCTGGGGGTGGCGGGGGGGGGGGGGGGGGGGGGGGGGGGAGGGTGCCCAGCCCTGGTTGGTTTCCCTTTCTTTCCTCTGAGGTCAAGATGGAATGATAAGGGAGAGCTGTGTGGGGCCACCTCTCAGCCTGGAGGAAAGTAGCAGCTCTGCAGAAGGCTTCTGAAAGGGAGAAGTTGACAGCTCCCCTCCCCCCACGGGGTCAGCTGGTGAAATGGGAAAGGACTGTGGGGATTTGGGGAAAATGCTCTAATTCTTGTCCCAGTTTTGTCACCAAGCCATCTTCCTTTATCCCCCACACATTTGATTTTCTCCCTTGGTTTGTTACGGCCACGAGTGTGAACTTTGGAATCAAATAGAATTGCATTTGAATTTTGGCTCTGCCTCTCCACAGCAGAATGAAATACATTTTTTTTTTTTTACCCTCCCTGAACCCCAGGTCCAGGAGACAAACCAATTAAGTACCCTGGCCCATTGGGTGCACTCTAGGGGGAGAGCTAACTTCCTACTTTCCCAGTCCCTTAGCATTCACTCACTCGACAAACCCTTACTGAACACCTACTAAGTGCTTGCTACAGTCCTGAAGGCTGGAGATGAAGGCACAAGCAAGGCCCCCATGGCTCTCGCCCAGCAGGATAAGCAAATGGGGTGATTAGATGCTGTGGCGGAAGACAGGAAGTCATGACTGCTGGGTGGAAGAGCACAGACTAGCGGAGCCAGGCACAGAGGCTCAGCCGCTTGAAGGTTGGTCAGAAGGCCAAGGGGACACAGTCCACAAGTGGGGAAGAGAGGTATTGGAGGAAGGGGCCAGATCCTGGGGCACCTTGTGGGCCAGGTGTCCTATTACATGAGTTTAGTTTTTGTTTTTTTTTTTAAGATTTTACTTATTTATTTGACAGAGAGATCATAAGTAGGCAGAGAGGCAGGCAGAGAGAGAGAGAGAGTGTGGGGAAGCAGGTTCCCTGCTGAGCAAAGAGTCCAATGCAGGGCTTGATCCCAGGACCCTGGGATCATGACCTGAGCTGAAGGCAGATGCTTTAAGCCACTGAACCACCCAGGTGCCCCTATTTTATTTTTTTTAAAGATTGTATTTATTTATTTGACAGAAAGAAAGAGAGAGAGCACAAGCAGGGGCAGAGGGAAAGGTAGAAGTAGACTCCTCACTGAGTAGGGAGCCAGATGTGGGGCTTGATCCCAGGAGGGATCATGACCTGAGTCAAAGGCAGATGCTTAACTGGCTGAGCCACTCAGGTGCCCCAGAGTTTGGATTTTATTATAAGGCCAGTGAGGACCCAGAGGTGATGGGCATGGGTCCCCACGGACAAAGAGGAGCCACATGACAGCTCTTGCTCGGGTGCTGTTTGTGGGGAGTGAGGCCACAGGAGAAAGCAGGCCTAATCCTTGGGTATGGCTGGAGCATCTGGGAAAAGATGGGACTCCTTTGCCGCAGTGCAGAGGACTTGGGAGAGGGCAAGTGTGGGAGCGCTCAAGAGCTGATTTGGACAAAGCGGCTGTAAGGCCCCTGTGAGACGTGGAGATGTCGGGCTGGCGTCTGGAGCCAAGTTCTACAGACAAGGCCACTGAGGCTTGAATGAAGTAAAGAACTTCCTCAGGGTCCTACCCTCCCAGGACTGGGATTCCGGTCTGAGGAGCTCCAAATGGCCTCAGAACTCAGCAGACTGTAGGCAAGGAAATCATCCCAGGAGGAAGGTCCTTGGGTTTTAGGACTGGGGAGGAAATTTAAGAGGAGCACCCCCGCTCTGCTTAGTAGACTCCAGCACTTGCTCTCCCAGGCTGGGCCACTAGTCTCCACGGTGGGGGGAGTAAAAAAAGAGAGTCTGGAAACGCAGGATGGGGAGCACGGAGCTCAGGACTCATGGCTGCATTTTTTTTTTTTAAGATTTTATTTATTTATTTGACAGAGAGAGATCACAAGTAGATGGAGAGGCAGGCAGAGAGAGAGAGAGAGAGAGAGAGAAAGGGAAGCAGGCTCCCTGCGGAGCAGAGAGCCTGATTTAGGACTCAATCCCAGGACCCTGAGATCAGGGCCTGAGCCCAAGGCAGCGGCTTAAACCACTGAGCCACCCAGGCGCCCTCCTGGCTGCATTTTAACAACGTGAGCAAGGCTAGCTCTCCGCAGAGTTGGATGGGTGGTTGGTTGCCGGAAGTCCAGAGTTTAAGCACCTTTATGGCAGGACTGTTCTGTGTTCCCAGGGTCCCTTGAGAAGGCGGAGGACCTCTCCTCTCTTCCTCCTGCCTCCTCCCCTCCCCCTTGGCTCTGAGATGACAGTTTAGAGAAGCTGGTGTGAAATGGTTTGAAACTCAGACCTTCTGGGCGGTCCCCCAGGGCAGAAAACAGGAAGCCAAGATTAAAGGCAGATTTCCAGCAAAGTCCCCTTCTAACTTCCTGCCAAGCAGGTGCTCAGGCTGAGCTGGCTGTGACAGCTGCCCTTGCCTGACAGCACCTCCGAGGCCTACAGCCCTGGGAGCTGTTCTTTGGCCTCGACATCACTATCTCCACTTGGGGAATAAGGCTCCTCCAGAAAGGGGGTGTGGAAGGCGGAAAGTTCAGAGAGTTCTGTCCCTGGGGAAGAGGCCTAGGGGCACTGATAAGAAATAGCAGCTGGGGACCCCCAGGTGGCAGTGAGACCAAGTGGAAAGGGCGTGGGCTTCAGGGGTCACTCAGGCCTGCGGTGAATGGCACTGCCGTGCTGCAGGGTCTCGCTGACCCGAGGAGTGGTGGGGCACGGGGAGGGGTGGAGACAGTAGAAAGAGGGTCTTGAGGGAAGATGGCCAGGGAGACCAGACCTGTGTCAAGGGCTGAGATCCTTAGGGAAGCCAGGGGCTGCTTGGCTAGCTGGCCATGTTGATGCCCACAGCTGCTAAAAGCGCAGGGAACCAGGGGCCAGGTTGGGCTTCCCCTGGGCCCTCTTTCCCTTCCTGATCTACAGGACGGCCGGCTTCCCGGACTCCATCAAGTCAAGAAGCTGCACCTGCCTCATGTGGGGGCAAGGCCTTGGCCTTCCGCAGAGGCCCTCGAGCTTCAGCCTGAATTCCCACCCTTACAGAACTGTCCTTGGGAGTGAGTAGGCTACCTGGAATCCAGGGGTATCACACATCACCTCCCTCCTGGGGCAGGTGGAGTTTATCATGAGGATGAGGTGTTGGTCTAGGAAATCAAGGCTCTCGGGACAGACCTTGCTTTTTTTTTTTTTTTTTTTAAGATTATTTATTTATTTATTTGACAGAGAGAGATGACAAGCAGGCAGAGAGGCAGGCAGAGAGAGGGGAGGAAGCAGGCTCCCTGCTGAGCAGAGAGCCCGATGCGGGGCTCGGGATCACGACCCGAGCCGAAGGCAGCGGCTTAACCCACTGAGCCACCCAGGCGCCCCCAGACCTTGCTTCTGACTTTGGGTGAGGCCTCCCTGTCTAGGTCCCAGCTTCCCCACCTGTGTCCTGAAGGGTCACGGCTGTCCTTCTCCTACAGCTCCAACTCCTCGTGTACGAGTGTAGGTGGCTGTTGGCCGACTGCCTCCAACTTCTCACTCCCCAGGTCCAGGAAGCTGCTGTTTGCTGAGTACCTATGTGATGGGTGCCCTTGTTACTATTACTGATGGTGATGCCCAATATTTACTGAGCGCTTACTCTTGTGCAAGCATTTTTATTTTTTTTTAAATGTCAGATTAAGGTCTGTTCTCTTCATTGCCCCTCTTTGCTCCACGGCAATTTCCTGGGAAGTCAGTCTTTGTTTCCGACATGATGGTGGTTGCAGTCTTGGTGGAGGTGTTTTGGTGGCTTTGTGGCATTAGTGGTGTTGGTAGCAGCGGTGACCCAACTGAAAGGTCATTGGGGCACTGGCAGACCCCACTCTTGTGGCCCGAGGCCGCCCGCACACAGGCACTTCCCCACCACAGGGGGGTTAACTGGCCAGTTGTCTGCCCTCAAAGGTCATGGGTACTGGTTTGCCTGACTTAGAACCTCCCGGAAGTGGAGGCTGCCTAGCGAAGTCCGTGGCATGAACTGGTTAAGGTGCCTGTTGTCCCTGCCAACTGTCTCAGTGCTGCCCTTATAGCACATGTTTCTGTCTTCCTCGGTCCCTGTCTTCTTGGAATGTTCTGGTGAATGGGGCCCGGGTGTGACGAGGTGATGAGAGTTACTAGAGGGGGTGTACGAGTGCACTGTGAGTTCAGAGCAGAGGCCTCCTCACCTGAGGGCTCAGACCCAGCCTGGGAAGCAGGCAGAGGCAGTGGAGCTCGAAGGGGTAGAACTTTCGAGAAGAAGAAGGATGAGGCCAGGATGGAGTGATGGACAGGGCAGGGGGGCAGGGGGGCAGGGGGGCAGAGCCCCAGAGTTGAGCCTCCCGGGACCTTAAGCGTCTGTGGACCTCTTCCCCAAGCAGAGGGACCCTGCTCTTTGAGGGTTTTACCACAGTGATGGCTGTGCCTTCGTATTTTTAAAGATATTCCTCCTCACAGGTGGGGAACTGACTGACTTTCTGTCCTCTGGGAAGCAGCAGTGATCTGCCCAGGTCCCAAGGCTAGGTCCCTCCCTTCTGCTGGGCCCTGTCAGCATCACAGCCCTGACTACCCCTTTGTGGGGGGTTCCTGATCTGCTCTTGGGGGCTAAACTGCAGTGCTCAGAGGTTGGTTGAATGAATAACATGAATTTGAGGTAACAATAATAATGATAACTAGGTAACACTCATAAGAGGCTAACAACGTGCTGTACTAAGCTCCTTACATGTCTTTTTTCTTTTTTTTTTTTCCTAAGATTTTATTTATTCATTTGACAGACAGAGATCACAAGTAGGCAGAGAGGCAGGCGGAGAGAGAGGGAAGCAGACTCCCCGCTGAACAGAGAGCCTGACTGGGGCTCGATCCCAGGACCCTGGAATCATGACCTGAGCTGAAAGCAGAGGTTTTAACCCACTGAGCCACCCAGGTGCCCCATGTCTTTTTTCTTTTTAAGATTTTATTCGTTTATTTATAAGAGAGAGAGAAAACGGAAATGAGATGAGATGGCGGAGGGTCTGAGGGAAAAGCAGATGCCCCACTGTGCAATGCGGGACTCGATCCTGGGCTCCTTGAGAATCTGGGGTCATGACCAGAGCTGAAGGCAGACGCTTAACTGACGGAACCACCCAGACATCCAGCACTTTACATGTCCCTTTTTTAAATTAATTATTTTTATTAACATATAATGTATTATTTGCCCCAGGGGTACAGATCTGTGAATCGTCAGGCTTACACATTTCACAGCACTCACCATAGCACATACCCTCCCCAATGTCCATCACATAACCACCCTCTCCCTAACCCCCTCCTCCCAGCAACCCTCAGTTTGTTTTGTGAGATTAAGAGACTCTTACGGTTTGTCTCCCTCCCAGTCCAACCTTGTTTCATTTTTTTCCTTCCACTTTACATGTCTTAATGGGCATTTCATCCTCTCAATATACTCGCAAGGTAAGGGTCATTGCTATCTCCATTTTGCAGATACAGAAACTTAAGAGGGATTCCGTGAGGCAGCTCAGTCGTCAGATCCTGGGTAGGAGAGGAAGGACCCAGGATGCCACTGCATTCTTATCACCCAATTTATTTTATTTTATTAAATATTATATTTCTTTATTTGATAGACAGAGAGAGTGAGCACAAGTAGGCAGAGCAGCAGGCAGAGGGAGAAGAAAAGCAGGCTCCCCGCTGAGCAGGGATCCTGATGTGGGACTCAATCCCCAGACCTGGAGATCATGACCTGAGCGGAAGGCAGACATTTAACTGACTGAGCCACCCAGGCACCACTCACCGAATTTCTTTTAGCAGCTCTGTATTAGAGTCTTGGCCTCACTCCTGCCCAGCTGTGTGACCTTGAGCAAAAGTCACTTAACCTTTCTGAGGCTCAGTTTCCTTCTCCATAAAATGGGCACAGGAGGTCCACCTCACAGGGTACTTAGGATGCTAACTGGCGACCATGAGAAGTTAACCACAGAACCCAGTGCTTTGGCACAAAGCACACTCTCACTGTCCAACAGGCAGAAGAAAATTTTTGCTCTGACTCCCAACAGGCTTTGTGGTCCTGGCTCCCCCCATCCCTTGCCCTCTAAACTCTAAACACTGCTCCCTGAGGCTTCTGTCTGGGCCTGCCACTCCAGCTGACTACAGAATGGCCTACTAATTCAAGCTCTCCTTCAGCCGTTCACCAAATATCCAGGGTATGTTTGCTAGTACTACTCTCCAGGCTCGAGAACACCTGGGATCAGGCAGGGCCAGAGCTTCCTTGGTTGTCCCCTGGAGTGCTAGGCTCACAAACCCTCTTCTAGGTTGATGCCCCTACCCCCAGTGCAGCTCAGAGACTCTCACCTGCCAAGTGTCATCTTTGAGCTGAACCAACCTCCATCCAGATGTGCCCAGGCTCTGCTTTGCAGATTGGAAGCCCCAGTTAATGCTGTTTTGCCTTCTTTGAAGAAACGATTTGGGGGAAAGCAAGAAGAGGGGTCCTGGGGTTCTCCGAGGTGCAAAGGTCAGAAACTTGCTCTGGGGTGGGGGCTGGCACCGAGAAGGAGCAGGAGGTTTGCCTGGCCTGGGAGGCAAGCTGGAGTAGCTGGGCGCTGGTGAGCCTCGGGTCAAGATTTGCAAATCACATGCAAACCCTCTTGCTCAGGTGTTGCACCCATGACTAGGCCTGTGTGCCAACCCCTGTCCTTGTTAGAGAATAGGGAAGCTTTGGAAAGACCCCTCCCTTGGTTGGGAGCAGAGTGGAGCTGGGCAGAGAGGGGACCCTGCCTGAGCTGAAGGAGGTTCCAGAAGCCCCCTGAACCAGGAATGAGGCTTGAAGGGCTGCAGGGGGCCTGGAGGGAAGTGTTCCCACACCCTGGTTGTTAGGTGCCCCCAGAGTTGAGTTCTGAATTGTGGTATCTGGGAGGGTTGAGCTCTCCGAGGACAGGGGCTGGCTTCTTTTTTCTCTCTGTCCACAAGGTGGCACAGAGCCATGGCAGGGCCAACCCTGGTTGAAGAGATGGCCCTCTCCTCCCCTAAGGACCCTCCCCCCACCAACGGGGGGGGGGGGGGGGCGGGGGCGGGCAACCCCAGTTCCTCAGTCCCCAGTAGTGCAGCTGGCCCTCAACCCCCAGCTCCACTGGCCAGGCAGCAGGGAAAGTAGCAGCTCTGGGGAGAAGTCAGGCCTACCAGGGGCTGGGAGCCTGGGTTCTAGGTGCTTCCTGTTGACAGGGGCCTAGCATTGGTTGAATGAGTGAAGGATTAAGGTTGGGGTGACAGGACCAAAGCTTGGGAGAAGCGAGCGGTTCCCCCTGAGCTCGTGGCCCAGAGAACTGGAGGCTTCAGGGCAGCTAGGGTGAGGGTGTGCGGCGGAGGGACACAGTGCCCCAACACCAGCGACCCTTGGAGATTATTTTCTGAGAGGCCAGGGACAGCATCCTGTTCAAACCACACTGAAGGCCTGATCTTAGCTGTCTTCTTGTGGCCGTCTCCCTAGGAGGACTGCCACTTCCCCAGCATGGTTCTCTGCCTTTGCTGCTGCTTTTGGTCACAGCCCGTTTATTTCTTGCCTCTGTGAGCTGGAGGTCAGTTTCCGTTTGTCACTTCGAAGCCTCCCCAGTAGCGCGGACCCCACACCCCTCGTGTGGCAGGAATATGAGGTAAGGTCCTGCGTGGGAAGTGTCAGATTCATAACGGCGATTAGACAAACGTCCTTTTCTTCTTCTTGCACTCCCCGCGATGACTTGCCTTCTGCTCTCTTTTCCAGCGAGTTTGGTCTCTGAAGGTGCTGGTCTGAGGGCTCACCGGGTCTGAGGGGGAACAGCGCCCCCTGGTGGCCAGAGAGGATATTGCCAAGGGAAAGGGGAGACACAGGCGCTGGAGGCGGGCCTGTGTCACAGAGCCCTGTCTGGAGAGCTGGGGCGTGTCTTTTCTGGAAACAGTTGGCAGCTAGGGGCCTGGACAGGACCCTGTTCCAGACTCAACTAGGGCCAGAGCCAGAGCTGACCCTCTCCAATTGAGAGTGTTGCAAGGCATGCTGTGGGCAAGGCTGGCCGATGTAGATGAAGACAGGGAACCAAGGGCAGCTGGAAGGGGAAGAGATAATGCCACTTCCGGAAAGCCTGGGCAGGTTGGTCATCCCTTCACAGAAAGGCAGAAATCAGCCCTTCGGGGAACCACTCCTAGTGGCTGTCCGCCTGACTCTGGGAGGGCTTTTTCCAGAGCAGGTGCTGAGTGGGGGACGTTGCTGACCTCACTGGGGTTCTCCTGAATAACAGAGCAAAGGAAGGTGAGGACAGCACCCTTTTTTGGAACACTTACTGTGTGTTCGGTTTTTGTATGCTTGATCTCATTTGATCATTATTTTTCAAGGAAAACAGTGGTCTCTAGATCTTACCCGTATAGCAAAAGAGGCTCACAGAGGTGATTTGTAGGACCATCCCAAAGCCTAGGCTCTCTCTCCTACCCCACGAGAGGCTCTCAGACAGTGGTTCCAGAGGCGAACCCCAGGTCTTGGGTTTGCTTGGCATGAGAGGGCAGTGAGCTGGGGGAGAGGTTTACGGCCCGCCTGCCAGTCCTCCCTTGAGGAAGAGAGGAGTTGCCAGTACAGAGTGATTTCCTGCCAGAAACAGTCCAGGTAGGAGGGTCTGGGCAGAATGGTCCTAGAGCCCAAGGTGGGCAGCAGAGCTGGGGCATGGGTGGAGGCAGGCCTGGGAAGGAGGGCATGAGGGGGCAAATGAGGGTCAAACTCCTGGCCTCACCATTGGCCCTGAGCTTTCTTAGCATGCCTGGCATAGGCCCAGGGGTCATGCTTTGGTGCAAGGAATTCTGTGTGAGCTGCTGGAGGCCCCAGCAAAGCTAAGGTCAAGTCCAACTCTGCAGATGACTGGTGGGGTCATCCTGGGAGAGGGACCTCCCTTCTGCCCCTTGTCCCCGTCTGCCTGGTGGGCATGAGGATACTGCCCTCGCAGAGTGTCAGAGAACCAAGTGAGCCCAGCAGAAAGCAGGTGCTTCAGACCCCAGGCAGATTCTCAGGCAGACTCAGGGGAACATCCAGACTCCAGGAATGCATCTTCTGGATTCTGACATTTCATTTCTTGGAACAGAAGATCCCTGAGAAGAGGTGGGCGAGGGTGGAGGTGCTTCTGGAGCAGGCAGCTCTCTCGGGGGCCCTTGGGGCTCGTATAACCCGCATTTGCTAACCCATTGCTCCAGGAAGGAAGCAGCAGGAGCATTCCCGGAGGCCAGGAAGGGTCTGCACCAGCAGTGTTGCTGGTCGCTCCAGCACGGAAAAGATGATGGGTCAGCCTCAGGGGTAATGATTCCCTGAAAGTGGAAGTAAGTTGAACTCCTGGCAGGGAGTTGGATAAAGAATTTCTGCTTTGGGTCAGTCTTTGTAGATCAAGCCAGGGAATGATGGGGAAGGTAGGGGGGGCCAGCCCAATCTTTTGTCTACAGAAATTTTCTTTCTTTCTTTCTTTCTTTCTTTCTTTCTTTCTTTCTTTCTTTCTTTCTTTCTTTCTTTCTTTCTTTCTTTCTTTCTTCCTTCCTTCCTTCCTTCCTTCCTTCCTTCCTTCCTTCTTTCTTTCTTTCTTTCCTTCTTTCTTTCTTTCTTTTTTCCTTCCTTCCTTCCTTCCTTCCTTCCTTCCCATATATCTATATGTCTATTTATATTTTATTTCTTTTAAAGGTTTTGTTTATTTGTCAGAAAGAGAGAAGCTGCATTTGCAAAATGAACATACTTTTCCTTAAGTCGTCTCTATGGGATGGGGTCGCCTGGGCGACGGGTTCCCGTCCGCGGCTCCTGGAAGCCTTTGCTTCTCTAAATGGCCACCAGGGGGCGTCCCAGACCACATTCTCTCAGCTCCAGCTTCCGTGCGCGGTGGGGTGGGAGAGGGAGGATGGCAGATGACGCCCCGGCCCGAACCTGGGAGAGGGGTGCAGAGCTGTGTGGGGTGCGTGAAAGGGCCACTCTCCTTCCCGCAGATCACAAGTCTGACTTTTTTGGCAGGGACTGGGTGGACAGGTGGGAATATTTCCTTTGAAGGAGCCCTGGTACTGGACAAAATTTATAAAACCTGAAGACTGCTACTGTGGCAAGCTTGGACCAAACGTTCCAACTTGACATTTAGGAATAGACTTGATTCTCCCTACCTCCTCTGACAAGCCTGCCTTGATCAACCCGGCTAAAGTCATTGTCTGTATTTGTCTCTTCATAGTCCCTTGCATCCCCTCCCTTTTTAAAAAGATTTATTTATTTATTTATTTATTTATTTATAGTTTTATTTATTTATTTATGAGAGAGAGAACGAGAGCGAGTGTGAGAGCAGGTGGGAACAGCAGAGGGAGAGGGAGAAGCGGGCTCTCTGCTGAGCAGGGAGTCTGATGGTGGGACTTGATCCCAGGACCCCGGGATCATGACCTGAACCAAAAGCAGATGCCCCCAGGCTTATTTTAGAGAGAGAGAAAGAGGGAGAGAAAGAGAGAGAGCATGAGTGTGGGGGAAGGAGGCAATGCGGGAGAAGGGGAGGCAAAGGGAGGAAGGGCAGTGGGGAAGGAAGAAGTTGGAAGAGAAAATCTGAAGTAGACTCTGCACCGAGTGTGGAGCCCATTACTGGGCTGGGTCTCCTGAGGTCATGACCAAGAGTTGAACACCGAGCCAGCTGCACCACCCAGGCACACCACACCCTTGGTTCTTCATAGCATTCATTATAATTTGTAATTGGGTATTTATTTGTATGTTATTGTTTTGTTTTTGTTTGTTTGTTTGTTTGTTTGTTTTTTAAAAGAAAACCAAAGCCTGCTTTTACTGATGCGCCCAGAGACGGTCCAGGGAGGACGACGCTAGCACGACACTCGTGTTTAACAGACGCCAACACAGGGGCGGGAAACGGCTTTACAGAGACACGATGCTTTCACGAGTTAGGGCGACGGACCGCCGCGGGCCGCCCGCTCACTTCATGCTCTTCACGAAGTCCTCGCCCTTCTTGATGGACGCCTTCAGCTCGGGGATGGCTTCCGCTATCATCTTCTCTTCGAAAGGGGAGATCTTGCCGATGCCCAGATTCTTCTCGATGCCCTTTTTCCCCAGCAGTAACGGCGTGGAGAAGTAGCCGCAGTCTGCTTCCTGGGACTTCACGAAGGAACACTCGACGACGCCTTCCTTTCCGTTCATCGCATCCACGAGGGAGAAGACAAACCGCGCTCCGGCATACGCCATGGACAGGGTGGCCGAGCCTGCTCCAGCTTTGGCCTTCACCACCTCCGTGCCGGCCTCCTGGATCCGCCCCGTCACGGCTGTCAGCTGGTCCTGGGGAAGGTCCACCTTGGGAGTGCACTGCGAGATCAGGGGGATGATGGTCTTCCCGGCATGGCCGCCAATGACCGGAACATTGACTCGCGCAGGATCCAGACCCTTCAGTTCCGCAATGACCGTGTTGGCTCTGACGATGTCCAGGGTCGTCACCCCGAAGATTTTATTGGGATTGTATGCCCCGTGTTTCTTGAAAACTTCTGTCGCGATTGGGATGGTGGAGTTCACCGGATTCGAAATGATGCAGATCATGGCCTCGGGGCAATGCTGGGCGCAGGCCGCGGTCAGGGTGGCCACGATGGAGGCATTGGTGTTGAACAGGTCATCCCGGGTCATGCCTGGTTTTCTGGGGACTCCGGCTGGGATAACCACCACATCGCAGCCTTTCAGGCAATCCGGCAGCTGCTCAGGTCCGAGGTAGCCTTTCACGGTCACTCTGGTCTCGATGTGGCTCAGATCTGCGGCCACCCCGGGGGTATGAGCGATATCGTAGAGGGTCAGGCGGCTCACTAAGGGACTGTTCTTGAGGAGAAGCGCCAGGGGCTGCCCGATTCCTCCAGAAGCCCCCAGCACGGCCACTTTAGCATTTTTCTGGGCCGAGGTGCTGAAGCTGCGGCGGAGAGCGGCGCCGGCAGGGCGGGCGAGGGCGGAGAACATGGCTGGAGCGGGCGGGGAGCGGAACGACAGGCGAAGGCTTGTTTTGTTTTTTAAAGATTTTATTTATTTGACAGACAGAGATCACAAGTAGGCAGAGAGGCAGGCAGAGAGAGAGAGGAGGAAGCAGGCTCCCTGCTGAGCAGAGAGCCCAATACGGGGCTCAATCCCAGGACCCTGGGATCATGACCTGAGCTGAAGGCAGAGGTTTTAACCCACTGAGCCACCTAGGCGCCCCTGGTTATTGTTTTTAGTATCTGTCTTGTTAGTAGACTATAAATTCCACGAGACCAGAAGAGAACTGTACTAACCTTCTTTATTGCCTCCTCTCCACAACACCTAGTACATAATAGATGTTCAATCAATGTAACATAAAGTCCTTTTTTTAAAAAAATAGGAAATCTATAAACAGGGTCCAAAATCCAAAAGTTACAAAAGGATGAATTCTCCCTCAAACCCATGTCCTCTAGATGTGCATTGCCTTCTTTAGAGAAGAGCCTTACTTTTTCTCATACATCTTTGCAGGATAGTCTCTGCACATATTAGTACACTGCTTTTAAAAACATATGGGGGGCGCCTGGGTGGCTCGGTCATTAAGCATCCGCCTTCAGCTCAGGTCATGATCCCAGGGTTCTGGGATCGATCCCCACGTCGGGCTCCCTGCTCAGTGGGAAGCCTGCTTCTTGTTCTCCCACTCCCCCTGCTTGTGTTCCCTCTCTCACTGTCTCTGTCAAATAAATAAATAAAATCTTAAAAAAAAACCACCATAAATGGTAACAAAACTAGACACACTGTCCTGGAGAATCTTCCATAGCATGCATAACATTTTGTATGGATCTATTATAATTTACGTAGTCATTTCCAGATTATTGGGATTAATGGGATGCTGCCAAAAAAAATAATAATAAGTCCTTGAACATATTGTCATTTGCGTAAGTTTAACTGGAGGATGAATTTCTGGAAGTGACATTGCTGGGTCAAAGGTATACCTTTTTTTTTTCTTTTAAGATTTTTTTTTAAGTTATTGCTATACCCGATGTGGGGCTCAAACTTATAACCCCAAGAGTCACACACTCCACCAACTGAGCCAGCCAGGTGCCCCTATCTTTAGAATTTTGACAAATATTGTCAAATTCCTTTTTTAGAGGTGTATTTTCTTAAAATATTTATTTGAGAGAGAGATTGAGAATGCCCATGAGCAGAGGGGAGGGATAGAGGAAGAAAGAGAAGCAGGTTCCCCCCTGAGTAGGGAGCCCACCATGGGACTCTGATCCCAGGACCCTGGGATCATGACCTGAGCGAAGGCAGATGCTTAACTGACTGAGCCACTCAGGTGCCCCAGAGGTTTATTTTTTAACTAAAATTCACTTTCAACAGTAATGAATGTGAGTGCCTGTTTTCAGACTCTTGCCAACACAGTGTTATCAGGCATTTCATGTTTGCCAAACTGGTGAAAAATTGTCATTTTAATTTTAAGTTATATTTCTCTTATTATATGTAAGTGAGGCCAGGCATCTCTTTATAGTTTAAAATTCAGTTGTGTTTTCCTCTTCTGTTCCTAGTTCATGTTCTTTGTTCACTTTTATTAGATTATTGTTTTCTGTAGGAACTCTTTGCATATTAAGGAAATTAACCTTTTATCGGGTGTCATGTAGGGTTCCAGCAGGAAACAGAGGGCATTCTTAAATCAGTTTAATTTGAGGTTTAATACAGGGATTATTTTCAAGGGTGTAGGCAGGGAATCGAGGGGGCTTGAGGGGCAGTTCAGTTGTCCAAAGGATGCTGCTGGAGGGAATGGTTGAGCCCCAGGGAGAGAGCTGCCTGGGGAGGGAAGCCTGAAAGGACACATTCCCCCATCTTCCATTACAACTTCCATTCCATGAACCCAGCTAGAAACCAGAGGGCATGAGAGCCTATGAATAAGGCTTCTGCAAGTCAGCTTCCCACAACAAAGAGCAGGGTAGAGAAGGGTAGAGGGGGGACCTGGAGGGGCAAAATGGAAGATATCCAGCACACATTCACTGTAAGTCTTTTGACATTGTTTATGATTCTTTTCAAGGCAGAAATTATTTATTTTTATGTAGTAAAATCAATCTTTTCTTTTATATCTTTTGGGCTTGGGTCCAATTTAAAAAGGCTTTCTCCTAGGGGCACCTGGGTGGCTCAGTGGGTTAAGCCTCTGCCTTCAGCTCAGGTCATGATCCCCGTGTCCTGGGATCGAATCCCACATTGCGCTCTCTGCTCAACGGGGAGCCTGCTTCCCCTTCTCTCTCTACGTGCCTCTCTGCCTACTTGTGATCTCTCTCTGTGTGTCAAATAAATAAAAATCTAAAATAAAATAAAAAGGCTTTCTCCACTTTCAGATTATTTTAAAAAATCAGTTGCTTGTTTTCTTCTGGTGGGGTCTTATGGCCAATATTTAAATTTTAGATCCATTTGAATTATTTTGGCATTAGGAAGGAGGTAAGCATCTAATTTTTTTCGACATTATTTATTCAATAACATTTCTTTCCCACAATGATTGGAAACAACACTTGGTAATAAAAACATGTGGGAATGGATAAGTGAATGAATGAATTGGTAGGATTGCTGAGAACAGAAGTCATTGGCTACTCAGCGCCAGATCCCAAAGCCCAAGTTATTCCTGGGCTTTGCCTGGGGTTCATCTCCAAAGTCCTGGTATAACCCTAATGTCCTCTGAGCCTCCAAAGTGGACAGGGCAGGGTATGGGTCCACAAGATGTAGGTCCTGGGGTGGCCCAAGAGTACTGGTGGGCGAGTGCAGAGTGGCGGTAGGCACAGGTGTGCATATCAGGTGCTGGTCCTGGAGGTGTGGGTAGATGGCTGTGGCGGGGGGTGGGGTGGGGTGGCGGGAAGAGGGCGCCCACTCTAGGTGGGTAGGTGCCCATGGGCAAGTGTAAGCCTGGAGCGATGCAGTATATGTGTGCGTGAGTTTGCCAGGTGTGTTCAGGTGGATTGGCACCCCAGCCAAGTCCATGCGTGCTTGCAGCCAGGCGTGTGTTTTGCAGGTGTGTCTGCTATCGTCTGTGCCCTCCGGGCCACGGGAGCCTCCCACTCACGTGCCTGAGAGACCTTGTCCCGGAGCTGAGAATCGTGAGAATGGAGCAATCTCTCAGTCCCCAGACTCGTGCTTCCTCCACAGTGGGGGTGGCTGTGGGTTAATTAGGCAGGTTTGAGAGGTATGTTCTGTCTGCTGCTCACTAGCCTCGGTCACACCCAAGACCTTGGAGACCTGGACCCAGTGGCGCCACCTCTCCAGGCAGGGGAAGCAGAGACACTGCCCAGGGCGGGGGGGGGGGGGGGTTGGTGGGGGGCCCCCGTGGAAAACAAGTAGCTGGGGCAAGATCCAGCCAGACCTCGGCTTCCACGACAAGGCTGTGCTCTGGGACCCTCTGGTCACTAGGCCACCTGGAGTGAACCCTCCGCTGCATGCTGCTGGGTGTGGACAGGCATTGGGGAGGAAGAGCCCCCCACCTTCCCCCACCCTCCTCCGGGACCTTAGAGAGCCTCTAGTCTGCAGGGGGAGATGCTGGACCCACCTGGAGTGAGAAAGTTGGGGTGCAGGCGAAGTTACTGCTCTGCAGGTAAAACCCTGCAGGACTGTTGAGGGAGAGCAAGCCCATCCTTAGTGCCCCCCCCCCCCCCCACTGCAGGAGGCCTTGTGCTCCCTGAGGGGTTTCTGAGGCCCTGATCTCGTCTTCAGTATAAGTCTTGCCCAAGCTGGATCCTTCTCTCTCATCTTTTCTGGTTCAGCACTGGGCTCCTGACCGACCGTCCTGGACTGGCTTCCTGCACTCGCTCACTCACTCAGTTGGCCAACCCTCACGGGGACTGCTTGAGCCAGGCTACAAGCTGGAGACACCAAGATGAGATAGGAATCCCAGGCTCTTGGAGAGGGGGGCAGCGGTGCCTTTGCCAGAAGGGGTGCAGAAAGCCTCGTGGCCAGTCTGGGAAGCCAGTCCAGGATGGTCAGTAGTGACAGAAAGCACCCACAGCAAGAGGTCTCGAGTACACGGAACCCCTCCCCTTGAGCAGCATGGGGGTCTCCAGGCGTCCCTGGGGCAGGCGTCAGGGGCGGGTGGCCCGTCCGCCAGGAGGTAAGTTTCCTTCCGGCAGCTCCTTCTCACGCAATGAGCCGGAAGGGGTTGGGGGCCTATTGTTCCCTGGCACGCCAATACCCCCAGCCCTCCCCAGCTTCTGGGTGGGGGGAGCAGCGGAAGGAAGTGGGCTGAGTCCAGGCCCTGGCAAGCCCCCAGTGAGAGGGTGTAGGGTCCGGGAATGCTGGCTCACATATGTGCGCCTGCTGTATACACAGCCTCAAAGGCAGCACGCATGTCATGGGTCTGGTCTTGCCCTGAGATGACCCTTCCCAGCATTCCTGGTATGTGCGTGTGTGCGTGTGGAGCATCGACCTAACACCTGGCACTTTACACACCATATCTTATCAAGCCTCCCAGCAGCCTGTGGGACACGACTATACATAATCCCCAGTTGCACCGTGAGAAAAGCTACACTCAGAAAGGTTATGCAACTGCCCCAGGCTAGTGGGTGAGCTGGGATTTGGACTTCGCAGTGAGCTGCCCTCCTCTCTTATCTCCTTTCCTTTCCTAGGCCCTGCTGGGAATTGCACTCCAATCGTTACCTCACCAGAAGGAAGTAGGAGGTGCAGAGGTGAAAGCCCAGCATTGGGGGAACCTATCAAATATCTCCATGTGATCCTTCTAAAACCAGAGCAATCTGCTGGCTCATGGGGGCCCCTGGGGAGAGCACAGGTGGCCTCAGAGAGGACATGAGGCGTCCCCCCTCTCTAGTGCAAGCTGAGGGTTTTGCAAGAGGCAGGCTCTTACCCCAAGGTTCTCCCTTCCCCTGTGTAGCCTGCAAGCCTACTGCTCCAGGGGGATCCCAGAGCCTGCGGTGTTATGTCATAGGGGCATAAGTGGAACGCAGGGTCTTGGGGCTAACTTTGAGGGCGGGGCTCATAGGGAGTCTGGGGAGCTCAGCTGAGGGTGCGATGACCTTTGGTGGCAGTCCCCATTCAGGGACAAGAGCCGGGATGAGGTGGAGGGCAGACTCACAGACGGAATTTCTGAACCGAATAAACTTCACGCCAGGAAAATCCAGCCTCTGCTTGGTTTCCCAGATGTGCACCCACCACCCTTCTTTCAGTCTGTCCCCTCCTCAGATTTCTTTGTGGAATGGATCATCTTTCATAGAGGGAGCAAGTTGCCCTAGGTCTGAGGCTTAGCTGGGCAGCTCTGGATTTATTTGCATAGGGCCCGAGGGGATTCTGGGAGAGAGGTCACCCTTATCGTAAAAGGACTAAGGCAGGACCACTTGGCTCAGCGACAATACCAACTTGGTAAAAATTGTGTCACTTCAGAATGCTTGTGTGGTTGAGGTGGTGGTTCTGCGATTGTGTGCTGCTAGCTGAGTAAATGAAGTTGAAGAGGTTGGTTATATTGGGGCGAGTTGGATTATAAATAAATCAGTGTTAACTCAAAGACTTATAGCTACTGTTTTGCTGGTAGTGTAGTAGTAATGTTTTATGTTGAGTATATGGTTTGAGTTTATCATATCAGCTAAGCCAGGGTTTGGGCAGTGGCGGTTGGTGTGTGGGCAAGAAGGGTTGAGGTCAGGTTTTCTGCCATTTTGTTGCTACCATTTTTTTTTCATTTAAATATATATATATTTATTTGAACGTACAACAAATTGTCAAGTTTTCTCATATTTCTACAGATGACTTAATCTCAGTATTTTATTATTATTATTTTTTAAAAGTTCTTTTCAGCGTAATAGTATTCATTGTTTTTGCACCACACGCAGTGCTCCATGCAATATGTGCCCTCCCCAATACCCACCACCTGGTTCCCCCAACCTCCCCCCTCCTTCAAAACCCTCAGGTTGTTTTTCAGAGTCCATCGTCTCTCATGGTTCACCTCCCCTTCCAATTTCCTTCAGCTCCCTTCTCTTCTCCATCTCCCCATGTCCTCCATGCTATTTGTTATGCTCCACAAGTAAGTGAAACCATATGATAATTGACTCTCTCTACTTGACTGATTTCACTCAGCATAATCTCTTCCCGTCCCGTCCAAGTTGCTACAAAAGTTGGGTATTCATCCTTTCTGATGGAGGCATAATACTCCATAGTGTATATGGACCACATCTTCCTTATCCATTCGTCTGTTGAAGGGCATCTTGGTTCTTTCCACAGTTTGGCAACTGTGGCCATTGCTGCCTTAAACATTGCTACAGATGGCCCTTCTTTTCATTACGTCTGTATCTTTGGGGTAAATACCCAGTAGTGCAATTACAGGGTCATAGGGAAGCTCTATTTTTAATTTCTTGAGGAATCTCCATACTGTTCTCCAAAGTGGCTGCACCAACTTGCATTCCCACCAACAGTGTAAGAGGGTTCCCCTTTCTCCACATCCCCTCCAACACATGTTGTTTCCTGTCTTGCTAATTTTGGCCATTCTAACTGGTGTAAGGTGGTGTCTCAATGTGGTTTTAATTTGAATCTCCCTGATGGCTAGTGATGATGAACATTTTTTCATGTGTCTGATAGCCATTTGTATGTCTTCATTGGAGAAGTGTCTGTTCATATCTTCTACCCATTTTTTTGATATGATTGTCTGTTTTGTGTGCATTGAGTTTGAGGAGTTCTTTATAGATTCTGGATATCAGCCTTTTGTCTGTACTGTCATTTGCAAATATCTTCTCCCATTCTGTGGGTTTCTTCTTTGTTTTCTTGACTGTTGCTACCACTTTTTAATTTTTGTCTTAGTGGCTTCTTGCCGTAGGGTTTTGTCTACAGCCTGAGGGGCAGCTGATAGAGGGGCTGGGTTGCTCTTGGCCTGAGCTTCCAGTTGTCGACTTCGGAGGTGGCTGAAGACTGGGGTTAGAGACCCAGGGATAGGGAGGAACTTGCCCCCGGTCACCCACACCTAGAACCTGAGCTCAGGGCTCTCAAAGCTTGTGTTCCTTCCAACTTTCCCCACGACTCACTGATCAAGCTGTCTTTCCAAGCCCTCTGGTTCTATTGGCTACTGGGGGGAGGCTCTGTATACAGGTGCACAGTCCTGAGTGTCCCCCTACCCCCACCAGAGATGGGGGCTCCCTATCTCCAAAGAGGGTGGAATGGTGTGTGTCCTGCACCTGCCCAGGAAGGGACAGGACAGAATTGTTCTGGTCAGCCTCCAACCTGCTGTGAGGGGCAGGAATGGCTAGCAGGGGTGAGGGGTTGCAACGTCTCTTTGTCCAATTCCTTCGACTTTGGCTCTGGCCAGAGGGGAGCCCTGGGCCACCCTGGGTGAGTTAAACATTGGCCAGGTGTGCGTGAGAAGTTCAAGCCAACTCCTGATCACAGGGAGCTGGCCAGGGTGGTGACCGGTGAGTGACCGCTGGGCCTGAAACTCAGCTGGGGTTTGGCTGAATCCTCGATTGACAAAGTATGGCTTGTTATGGCCTTCCTGTGTGCCACAAGGGTGCATCAGTGGTTTTCCAGCAGGTAAAGGCTCTGAAGGATAAAAGCATGTGCCCCTCAGACTGGAGCTCCCAGAACAAGGCAATGTGTCCTTCCTCAGACAAGACCATGTTTCCTGAGATTCCCAGGACTGGGCTGCCTCCCCCTCCAGGCTGGGAGTCTCAGAGCAGGCTCATTTCCCCCCCGAGAATGGAGCCCTCCAGTCAGGCTATGTCTCCTCCCTCACTTTGTGGTGTCCAGGAAAGGGTCATGCCGGCTCAGTCTCAAGTTCCTGGGGTAGGGCTCTGTAGTCCCCCTCAGGCTGCTATTCCCTGGGGCAGAGCTGTACCTCTTCCTTCTGACAGGCAAGGTAGGTTTTTCTCTCAGAGGGAGGTTCCTTGGAGATTTGCTTTCGGTTTGAGGATGGGCATGGACACAAACAATTGGAGCTCAAGTGAGATGCTTTTCTTCCCTCCAGGATTTAGCACAGACTCCAGCTGATTTTACTCCTTAAATTTATTAATTTTTCAAAGCCACAGATAATCATAATTGTTTCCAACTTGCATTCCCACCAACAGTGGGAATAATTGTTTCCAGAATGTTAGAGGCTCTGGAGGAACACTTTGGAAATGAAGGTCTGGCTCATCGTCAACTCATCTCAGAGAACTGTAGTTTGTAGGACAGGTGAGGCTGAGGCTTGACTGGAAATAAAGCGACAGTGAAGGAATGAGTCAACAAGAGTGTAGAAGGTGTCTGTCAGGTAGCAGCTCCTGTCGGTCAAGGGCGGCCTTTTGCTCAGCCCTCTTAGTCTTTGTGCTGACTGCTTGGATAGAAGCATCCAGAACTGAGATCTTGTAGCTGTGTATAACAGCTGCTTGGGGAGAGGTGCTGGCTGGGACAAACACCTGGAACTAAACACCTACAGGTTGCTTACCATTTAGATCACCTTATTAAGTTTGAACTGTGAGTAGCTACTTTCCTAAGAACGCATCTCTAATACGGTGATAAGGGCCATAAGAAAGTAGGATTCATTTGGCAGAGACTCAGTAGGCTGCTCAGGTTTCTGGATGAGTTTATTCTAGAAAGTGGGGGTCATGATAGCTGGAGAGGTACAGCCATTCTTTCTGTGTCCTATGTCCTTCAAGGACCCTTCCTGAAGATTCCAACATCGTGTTCCTTCCTCCATCCCAGTCACACCCACGTGGGTACTCTGGAGTCACACTCTAGTCAGTTGGTTCCTTCCAACATGAAAGTGTGTCCTTGCAAATAGCCTGAGGCCAGAGGGGCATTAAGGAGGCAGGTGGTCCTTCTGGTGTGTATGGGCAGGGGGTGGGGGAAAGAAAGAAGCCCCAGATCTCAGCATGCTCTGTTTTCCCATCTGTTTTCATGTTTCTGTTTTGCAGAAGGGAGGAGCCTTGTTCACACATAGGAGATAAAATATGATGAACAGCCTTCTCTTTTTTGTAAAGAACATAGCAAACTTCTTTCTTTTTTTTTAAAGATTTTATTTACTTATTTGAGAAGGAGAGAGTATGAGTTCAGTGGAGCAGTGGGAGAGGGAGAAGTTGACGTCCCGCTGAACGGGGAGTCCTGACACGGGGCTCGAACCCAGGACCCTGGGATCATGACCTGAGTGGAAGGCAGACGCTTAACCGACTGAGCCACCCAGGTGCCCCCAGGTTCCCTCTTATTAACATCTTGCATCAATAGGCACCTATTATACAGTTGATGGACCAGTATTGATAGTTAACTAAATATTGTTTACATAATAACATATTATTATAATTTATAAATTTAAATTGATAATTTATAAATTATACAATATTTAAATAATAATATGTAGCTAAATATCTAGTTAAATATTTAGATTATTAACTAAAATTCAGAGTTTTACATTAAGATTCGCCTTGTGTCGGGCACTCTGAGAGTTTTGACAAATGGATCTACCATTAGTCTCATATAGAATAGCTTCGCTGCCCTAAAAAGCCTGTGTTCCATCTGCTCATCTCTCCCCCAGTTCCCAAGACTCCTGGAAACCACAGATCTTCTTACGGTCTCCATCATTTTGCCTTTTCCGGATGTCATATAGTTGGAGCCATAACGTAGGTAAACTTCCAGACTTGGTTCTTTTTTTTTTTTTTTTTAAAGATTTTATTTATTTATTTGACAGAGATCACAAGTAGGCAGAGAGGCAGGCAGAGAGAGAGAGAGGGAAGCAGGCTCCCCGCTGAGCAGAGAGCCCGATGCAGGGCTCAATCCCAGGACCCTGAGGCTTTAACCCACTGAGCCACCCAGGTGCCCCCCAGACTTGGTTCTTTCTCTTAATGATGTGCATTTACAATTCCTCTCTGTCTTTTCCTTGCCTTGGTAGCTCATTTCTTTTTATTGACACACTATTGCCTTGCGTTACTTGCTTAAAAAAAAATTGTGGTAGGGACGCCTGGGTGGCTCAGTTGGTTAAGCAGCTGCCTTTGGCTCAGGTCATGATCCCAGCGTCCTGGGATCGAGTCCCACATCGGGCTCCTTGCTCGGCAGGGAGCCTGCTTCTCCCTCTGCCTCTGCCTGCCATTCTGTCTGCCTGTGCTCGCTCTCTCCCCCTCTCTCTCTCTGATAAATAAATAAAATATTTTTTAAAAAATTGTGGTAAAGTATACATGACAAAATTTACCATTTTATTTTTAAAGATTTTATTTATTTATTTGACAGAGAGAAACAGCGAGCGAGAGGGAACACAAGCAGGGGGAGTGGGAGAAGGAGAAGCAGGGAGCCCTATGTGGGGTTCCGTCCCAGGACCCTAGGATCATGACCTGAGCCAAAGACAGACGCTTAACAACTGAGCCATCTGGTGTCCCAAAATTTACCATTTTAGAGGCACCTGGCTGGCTCAGTCTGGAGACTGCGAGACTCTTAACCTCAGGGTTTTAAGTCTGAGCCCCACGTTAAGTGTAGAGATTCTTTAAAAATAAAATCTTTAGGGCACCTGGGTGGCTCAGGGGGTTAAGGCGCTGCCTTCGGCTCGGGTCATGATCTCAGGGTCCTGGGATCGAGTCCCGCATCGGGCTCTCTGCTCAGCAGGGAGCCTGCTTCCCTCTCTCTCTTTCTCTCTCTCTCTCTGCCTGCCTCTCCATCTACTTGTGATCTCTCTCTGTCAAATAAATAAATAAAATATTTTAAAAAATTAAAAAAAAATCTTTAAAAAAAACCCTTACCATTTTAACCATTTTTAAGCCTATAATTCAGTGACATTAAGTACACCCACACTGCTGTGAAACTATCACTTCTGTCCATCTGCAGAACTTTGTCATCACCCCAAACTAAAACTATCCACTGGACAATAATGCCCTATCCCCCCCTCCAGCTCTTAGTAACTAACTACTGTTCTAATTTCCATCTCCCTGAATTTAACTATTCTAGGTGCTTCACCTAAGTAGAATCATACGCTATCTGTCCTTTGTGCACCTTAGTTCACTTAGCATAATGTTTCAAAGTCCATCTGTGTGGTAACACGGGTAAGGATGTCATTCCTTTTTATGGCCAAATAATATTTCATTCTATTCCTATGTGATATTGTGTTTATCTGTTCATCTGCTGTTGTACATTTGGGCCGTTTCCTTCTTTTAACTATGGAGAATAATGTTGCTATAAACATTCCTATACAAGTTGTTTTTTGAACACCTATTTTCCATTCTTTTGAGTCTATACCTAAAGAGCAGAATTGTGGGGGGTCATATGGTGATTCGATGTTTAACCTTTGGAGGAACTGCCAAACTGTTTTCTACAGTGACTATACAATTTTGCTTTCTTACCGGTAATGCACAGTGTTATAATTTCTCCATATCCTCACCAACGTGTTGTTTACTAGCTTTTTTTAAACCGAGATAAAATTGACATAAAACATTATATGAGTTCCAGTGCACAACATGAGTCAATGCTTATAGACATTGCAAAATGGTCACCACAGTAAGTCTAGTTAACATCCACCACCATACATAGTTACAATTTTTTTCTTGTGATGAGAACTTTTAAGATCTGTTTTAGCAACTTTTTCTTCCTTCCTTCCTCCTTGCCTTCCTTCTTTCTTTCTAAGATTTGATTTATTTATTTGAAAGAGAGAGAGCACAAGCAGGAGAGGGTCAGACAGAGGGAGAGGGAGAAGCAGGCTCCCTGCAGAGCAGGGACCCCAACGCAGGGCTCGATCCCAGAACCCTGGTATCATGACCAGAGCCAAAGGCAGACGCTTAACCAACCGAGCCACCCAGGCGCCCCTGTTTTTGCAACTTTCAAATATATAATACAGTATAGATAATTATGGTCATCATGCTGTATATTATATCTTAGTGATTTTATCTATTTTAATAGATGGAAGTTTGTACTTCTTAACCCCTTTCATCCATTTCACTCTCTGCCCCCCCACCCTCTCCCTCTGGAAACCATCAATCTGTCCCCTTTATCTATGAGCTCAGTTTGTTTGATTGTTGGATTTATTTATTTACTTTTTGTCTTAGATTCCACATACAGATGAGATCTGTCAGACTTATTTTACTTAGCATATGCCCTCAAGATTCATCCATATTGTCACACATGGCAAGAGTCCCTTCTTTTCTATGGCTGAATGATATTTCTGTGTGTGTGTGTGTGTGTGTGTGTGTGTGTGTGTGTGTTTCATGTTTTCTTTATCCATTCTTCGTTGATGGACACTTAGGTTGCTTCCGTATCTTGGCTACTGTGAATAATGTTGCAACGGACATGAGGACGCATACATCTTTTCAAGTTTGTGTTTTTGTTTTTGTTGGAAAAATACCTAGAAGAGGAATTGCTGGGTCATATAGGAATTCTATTTTTATTTTTTTGAGGAATCTCCACACTGTTTTCCATAATGGCCTTACCAGTTTACATTCCCACCAACTACACAGTGTGTGCTTTTTTCCCACATGCTCATCAACATTTGTTATTTCTTCTCCTTTTGATAAAAGCCATTCTGACAGGTGCAAGGTGATATCTCACTGTGTTTTGACTTGCATTTCCCTGATCAGAGATGTTGAGCCTCTTTTCAATACATTTTGGCCATCTGTACATCCTCTTTGGAAAAATGTCTATTTAGACCTTCTGTCCATTTTTACTGTTTCCTTCTATTTTTTGCTATTGAGTTATATGAATTCTTTATATATTTTGGATAGTAACCGCTTAGCAGATAGATATATGATTTGTAAATATTGTTTTTTCAGTAGGCTGCACTTTCATTTTGTTGATCACTTATTTTTGCCGTTCAGAGGATTTTTAGTTTGATGTAGTTCCACTTGCTTATTTTCGTTTCTCTTGCCTTTGCTTTTGAGAACCCAAAATATCATCTCCAAGACCAATGTCAAGGAACTAAGGAAAACATAGGAGCCCAGGCTTTCTTCTAGGAGTTTTAGGGTTTCAGGTCTTATGTTCAAATCTTTGGTCCAATTTGGTTCAGTTTATTTTTGTATACGGGTTAAGATACTGGTTCAGTTTCATTCTTTCGCATTTGTCTGTCCAGTGTTCCCAGCCCCATTTATTGAAGAGACGGTCCTTTCCCCATTGTATGTTCTTGGCTCCTTTGTCTTAAATTAATTGACCATATATGCATGAATTTCTTTCTTTTTAAAAAAGATTTTATTTTATTTATTTTTTTAAAAGATTTTATTTATTTATTTATTTGACAGAGAGAAAGAGAGAGAGATCACAAGTAGGCAGAGAGGCAGGCAGAGAGAGAGGGAGAAGCAGGCTCCCCGCTGAGCAGAGAGCCTGATGCAGAGCTCGATCCCAGGACCCTGAGATCACAACCTGAGCTGAAGGCAGATGCTTAACTCACTGAGCCACCCTGGTGTCCTCTCTAAGATTATATTTTTAAGTAATCTCTAAATCCAGTGTGGGGCTTAAACTTCCAACCCTGAGATCAAGAGCCACATAGTCTAGTGACTGAGCCACCCAGGTGCCCTTCATTGGTTTATTTCTGGGTTCTCTATTCTGTTCCATTTATCTACAGGTCCGTTTTATTTTATTTTATTTATTTTTTAATCATTTTTTTAAGATTTCATTTATTTATTCAACAGAGAGAGAGACAGTACAAGCAGGGGGAGTGGCAGGCAGTGGGAGAAGGAGAAGCAGGCTCCCCACCAATCAGGGAGCCCGATGGGGCGGAGGGGGGGGGTTGTCCCAGGACCCTGGGATCATGACCTGAGCTGAAGGCAAACTACTAATCAACTGACCCACCCAGGCACCCTATGTGTAAATTTTAATGCAAATACCATACTGTTTTGATTACTATAGCTTTGTAGTGTAGTTTAAAATCAGACAGCATATTAGGTTACATGTTTCTAGGAACTTATCCATTTC
Organism: Mustela erminea; assembly: GCF_009829155.1. Lineage (NCBI taxonomy): Eukaryota > Metazoa > Chordata > Mammalia > Carnivora > Mustelidae > Mustela > Mustela erminea. Next base: position 31,081,257 of record NC_045618.1, read on the forward strand.
TTCCAGGTTCTCTGATTTGTTGGCATATAACTGTTCCTAGTTGTCTCTTATGACCTTTTGTATTTCTGTTGTATCAGTTCTAAGTCTCCTCTGATTTTACTGATTTGAGTCTCTTTTATTTCTTGGTGAGTCTAGCTAAAAGTTTGTCAGTTTTGTGTAGCTTTTCTTTCTTTCTTTTTTTTTTTTTGAAAAACAAACAAACAAACAAACAAACAGTGAGTGGACAGTCTTCTTTGTAGTACTTACCACAATTACTAATTTTCTGTATTTTCTTAACTTGTATATAGTGTATGTGCATCTGTGTAGTGGTGTGTGTAGATTTATTTCACTTTGTCTTTGGTGCACCATAGATTTTTTTTTTAAAGATTTTATTTATTTATTTGACAGACAGAAATCACAAGCAGGCAGAGAGGCAGGCAGAGAGAGAGGAGGAAGCAGGCTCCCTGCTGAGCAGAGAACCCAATGTAATGCGGTTCAATCCCAGGACCCTGGGATCATGACCTGAGCCCAAGGCAGAGGCTTAAACCACTGAGCCCTCCAGGCGCCCCTCATAGATTTTTTTTTTAAAGATTGTATTTATTTATTTGACAGAGACATTGAGAGAGACAGAGAGCACAAGTGGGGGGAATGGCAAAGGGAGAGGAGAAGCAGGGTTCCTGTTGAGCAGGGAGCTAGGTGCAGGGCTGGATCCCAGGACCCTGGGATCATAACCTGAGCCGAAGTCAGATGCTTAATGACTGAGCCACTCAGTCATCAGTCATCACTCTTTTATTCATTTTTGAATTGTTTGTTTTCTTGTTGATTTGTAGGATTTACTTGTATATTCTGGATATCAATCCCTTATCAGATATATGATTTGCAAATATTTTCTCCTATTCTGTGGCTTATGTTTTCAATCTTTTGATAGTGCCCTTTGATGAGACCTGGGCCTTTTGCAGATAACCCAAGCACTTCCTGGGAGCTTCTGCACCCCTAGCTGTGCATGAACAAATCAAGGTCTTGTGAGAAGTCAGATGTTTTGAAGATGGAACACGAGGGATTGCCATTCAGCCATCTGGGTTTGGCCATAAGGGTGGGTCACTTCCTTTATATTCCATCCAAGTGTTCAAAGACTTGGGTCAAACAGGAAAGGAGGGAAGAGAGAGCAGTGAACAATGTACCCATCAGTGACTGAGGAAACAAACCTGGGCCTTCTCTTAGGACTCAAGAAACCAGGGTTTACTGATACACGCTACAACATGGATGAACCTTGAAAACATTACACTAAGTAAAGAAACCACTAACAAAAGACCAATTTCTTGTATAATTATGTTTGTATGACATGTCCAAAGTAGGCAAATCTATAGAGACAGAAGGTAGTTTTGTAGTTGTCTAGAACTAGTGGGATATGGAACTGGGTTAAGGGGAAATAGGGAGTGATTGCTAACTGGTATGAGCTTTCTTTTCCAGTGGATGAGAAGGTTCTTAAATTGATTATGGTACGGTAGTACAACTCTGTTTTGATATTGTGATTTATAAGAAATATATATTCGGTCATTCAGATGACCAAATATACATTTTTCATATATATTTGGTCTTTGCCCACAGATCCTGGCTCCTGGCTCCCCTAATCCTTGGAATTTCCTAGGTGTTGAAAATGATGAGGGGATCTTTTGTTATATTAATGAAGGTAATGTTTGGATTGTACTCAGGGGCAGGAGCAGGTTGCCAGGAGATCCAACCATGTGATTAGAATGTTGGGTCAGTCCTATTCCCTAACCTTCAGGGAGGGGAAAAGGGCTGGAGGATCAGTCAGCCAATGGCCAAAGCCTTAGTCAGTCCTGAGTATGCAATGATGCCGCCATCAAATTCCAAAAGGACTAGGATCAAGAGCTTCAGGTTGGTGAACACACAGAAAATGGGGAGAGTGGGGTGCTTGGAGAGGGCATGGAGGTCCTCTTTTCCCATACTTTGCCCTGTGTATCTCTTCATCTGGCAATTGATTCATATCTTTTGTCATATCCTTTAATAAACTGGTAAACCTGAGTGTTTCCTTGAGTTTCGTGAGCCACTCTAACAAATTAAAGAACCTAAGGAGGAGGTCGTTGGAACCTCCAATCTGAAATTGGTTGATCAGAAGCACAGGTAACAGCCTGGGGCTTGTGACTGGCAACTGATGTCAGGGGTGACGGGCAATCTTGTAAGACTGAGTTCTTAACCTGTGAAGTGTCATACTATGTCTGGGTAGGTAGTGTCAGAATTGAGTTGAATTCTTGGACACCCTGTTGGGGTCTGAGAATTGCTTGGTGTTGTGTGTGTGTGTGTATCTCCCCCTGATGTTGAAACGGGGTTCAGGAATGCCCAAAGATCTGTGCATATACTAAAAGCCATTGGAAGGTGAATTGTATGGTTTGTATTATACCTCCATAAAGCTTTTATTTAAGAAAAAGGAAAAAAAACAAGGGTTGAGGCCCCATGGATGATCCTTACCCCTCCCCCTGCCTTGGCATGCTGGTGCCTTCTTCACTTGGTGGAGAAGCGTGGCCGTGCCTGGACATGCTCACAGTGTGGGTGCTTCATGGTCAGCCCATAGATGGGGGTTAGGTCTACTTTCACACTGGCTGGCACACTGAACTCCAGCCGCTGCAGCAAGATAGCTAGGAAGAGGAAGATCTCCGACTTGGCCATGACCTCTCCTATGCACCGGCGCTTGCCCATGCCGAAGAGTATCACCTTCTCACTCAAGGTCTTATTGATTGCAGTGCCATCAGCGGTAAGGAATCTCTCTGGTCGGAACTTGGATGGATCTCCCCACACCTTTCTGCAAGAGGAACAGAGGAGATGGAATTTCTGGCTGGGGTGGGGGGACACCCTGGGAAGAAAAGCCTGGGGGGAGACTTCTGTGGGTGGCACAAGTGTTAGAATAGATTGAGAGTACTGAGAAGAGAATGGAGAGGAACTAAACTGTACTTTCGTGCTTATTTCTTTTACAACGCTCTCTCTAAAACGATTGGTCTTGCAAATGGTGCTTTATCATATCTATTTGTTATTTTAAAGAAATAACACTTCAACTAAAAGAAATTAAAAGAAGGAAAACATTATGTCCAGCCTACTCAATATAAAGGGGAATCAGCAGTACATCCTGGTTTACGCTTTATTGTTTTCGAGTTATTGTTGACAGCATCCTTTTTCACACTCAGAAGTGCTTCAGTTTGGATGGTAAATTATATGGTCCCCCTACCTACAGGCAGAGTGGGATTTTCCAAAGAGAGGTCCCTGGGCCATTGACATCACAATTGCCTGAGGGATTCCAGTTTGCTTACCAAAGTGGAATCTTGGGGAATGAGGTCCCCTAATCTAACCAACCTTCTGGTCATTTCCTGTGTACAATGTTTGAAAAACACAGACATAAGTTTAGGTACTTAGAACAGAGTCCATATGGCAATTGAGGCCCCATTCCTTTATTTATACCCAGTTCCTAGGGGGATAAAGAGCCTTCCTGTCTGCTGAATCTCATGGAGTTTTCAGTAGGAGAGGTATACTCACGGGTCATGATTGACCTGCCACTGGTTTACAAAGACACAGCGTTCTTTGGGGATGTAGAAGCCTTTCAATATCGTGTCCCTTGTCGTGCTGAGGAGGGAAGAGGTCTCTGTCAGGATCAGGGCAGGAACACTGGGGCTTGTCTCTGGAACCTACTTCTCCTACTAACCACTCTCCCCCACGCCAATAACTTGCCCACAACAGTCTCCACAGTCTCCATATCCCACACTGGGAGGAAGTATCAGGAGCAGGGGAGGGTGAAACTGTCCTCCCCCTCCCTCAGCTCCTGTTCTTCAACTTCAGCAAGTGTCTACTAAACTTCCGTTTGTGTCCAGCTGTGCTCTTGGCCATACTTTGGAGCTGAGAAACAGGCAGCCTGGGCTAGCCCTGGGGAGTTCCCACCCGGGCTGAGGAGTCAGGCCTTTTAGTCTGGGAATAACTAGACCAACATTTGGGTAGAAGTAAATGTTCACTAACTCTCTTGACATTGTTAAAATCCCAGGACACGATCAAGGACAAATGACTGGAAGTCCTACAGTCTATCAGAGAGTGAAGCTGTGCCAGCTGGATGAGTCAAGAAAGCCTGCCAGTGAAGGGCAAGTTTGTGTCAGGATTGACCTTGGGTGAGGATGGGATTCTGGTAGCAGAAGAGGTTAGGAGGCATTCCAGGCAGAAGGTCCAGCATAAGCAAAATTGGAGGTTGACTGTGTCTTGCCAGCCAGGTCCACCGAGGCCAGTCTGGCTGGGTTGAGAGTACTTGCAGGGAGGGAATGTGTGCAGAGGTGAAGGAGAACTGAGGTCAAGAGTGTGACTATCTCCTGACAGCTGGGTGGTTTGATCATGGTTGGACTGCTTAGGGACAGCCTAGAGGCTGAGGGTCTGTAAGGAACCTGGTGACATGGCCAGAACGGAGGCCAAGGTCTGAGCCAGGGCCAGGGCTAAGAAGATGGGAAGAAGAAACACGGCAAGGACTATAAAGGTGGTAGGGCAGGATAAGCTGGCCTTACCTGTGGGGGATGGTAAAGGGGACGAAGGAGGTGTGTCGGAAGAGCTCCAGGATGAAGGCCTCCAGGTAGGGCAGCTGGAGTCTGTCGGAGAGCCATGGTTGCCGGGCCCTGCCAATCACTCTGTCTGTGGAACACAGACCAGACAAGGCTTAGGGATGCCCTGCCTGCCCCCATGGCGTCAAAGTCCCCTATTACTTGGTACTATGCCTGTTTTATATGTGAGGCCCGCTAACGACCCTGCCTCTAGCATGTTCAAGGCAAGGGTGGGCACCACTGTATGTCCAGGTGTGACCCATAGTAGGCACAAAACAGCTACCTGTACATGGGAAAAATGACCTGGGGATCCCAAGACTTCTCTTAGCTCATGCATCTCAACCACATACCCAACTCTTCCTGGATCTTTCTCTGTATCTCAGGGTTTGTCACAAGATACATGATGCTCCAGGAGATGGCCGTTGTGACGGTGTCAAATCCTGGCCAGCATGGCACAAGGTGAGGAAGGGAGGAAGACAAGAACAAGAAACCAGCATTTACTAAGCATCCAGAACTTACACACCAGCTGTGGGTTTCTCTGCCCCCTTCCCCCTACATTCTCCAACCCCCATGAGTTTCCTGAGGGTAGAGACCTGGTCTCCTCAACACAAATTTGAATCACTAGTTTCAAGATTAGCTGCTGGCATTACAGGGATCTAGACTTACAGGATAAAGAACCCCTTATTGTTCAGGTGGGGAAACTGAGACCCAGAAGCAGAGAGGGGTTTAGCTGAATTTCCACTGGGAGTTTTTGGGCCCACCTGGACTCAGACCCTGAATATGGGCCAGGGGTCTGTATCCCACACCATCTGTTGTGTGGTTAGCCAATGATCAGATGGACTCAGGGGCCTGGCAAGTCTGTGTGTGGACAGCGGGCACTGGTGGATGGAAAAGGTATGGGTCTGGTTCCTACCGGCCCCAAAAATGTCGTTGATAATGTTGACGATCTTCTCATGGGGGATGTGACCAGCACTAGTTCTGGAGCCCTTCTCATTGTGCTTCAGGAGGGCGCCTGTGATGTCCTGAATGTTGCTCTGTGGGGACACAAGCTTGGGGCATCCTGGCACTTCCAGGTCGGACCTTGCCCTTCCCCCCATGGCACTCCCACGGGGCCTCCAGGTAGTTAGCTGGGGTTCCAGGGGTGGCTGGTAGCAGCCCTGGGTGCCCTTCCTCCCAGTAACCCTGGGGTCAAATTTCAAAGGAGGGCTTTGTAGGGGAGTACTGGGAAGCCAGTGCCACCTGAGCTGTGGATTAGCTTCTGTCTGGGTTCAGATTCCTGCAGAACAAGAGCCTTCTCCTGATAATAGCCCCCCACATTGCAGGTCTCTGCCAGGGCCTCATTCACAGGCAAATATCCTTGGGGCTTTGAACAATCCTGAGAGGGAGGCAGTTGGATGAGGAAACAGAGGCCCCAGAGGGAGAGGCATTGGTCCCAGGTCAAGCAGCTGATCCAATGCATTCCAGAGCCTTCCTGGGCCTTGGCAGCCCCTCAGCTGTGTGTGTACCTGGAGGCTGGGTGAGTGGGGCCACCCCCAGGCCCTGCAGGGTGCCCCCTCACCACCAACATCCTGGGCTCACCTCGTCAAAGTCCCGGTAGTGCTCCTGGACAATATTCTGCAGGAACTGAAAGAACTTCTGGTTGAAGGCCTTGAATTTCTTCAGGGAAGGGTTAGGCAGATACCGGAGAATGGGGAAGAAGTCCACGGGGTTCCCAGAGGAGGCCGTCTCCACAAAGTCATTGGTGCTGCTTATAAGGCTGAGCATCTCCTCACTGCTCTGAGGGAAGCGCTTCCCAAAGCACATGGCACCAATGACACTGGCCACGGACAAGAGCACCTCGTTGTAGGGGTCAAAGCGCCCAGCCTCTGCCATCTGCTGCTGCAGCCTGCTGAGGAGGGCCTCTGCCTCCTTGCTCACGTGCTCTTCCAGGTAGCAGGTGCATGAGGAAGCCGGGTCTGACGCGATGGAGAAGCTCTTCAGGGCGTTCTGGGCCAGGCGCCTGCGTGCAGCCCACACTGGTCCAGAGTCCGGGCTGAAAGACATGCTTTGGCCATCAGTAACCAGAGTGAAGCTGTAGAGGTCAGGCCGGCCCTTGAAATCGTCCCCCTGTTGCACCAGGGCCTGCCGGATGGTGTCCAGGCCACTGAGCACCAGCACGGGTGTGGAGCCAATGTGGATTTGCAGCACATCACCGTACCGCTGGCTCAGCCTCGTCAGCGCCAGGTGTGGGGTCTTCCCCAAGGTCAGCACGTTCCCCAGCAAGGGCCATCCCCACGGCCCTGGTGGACTCTTCAGGCCTTTGGGAACCCGAGGCTGCCAGGCCCTGGCCACCCAGAGCACCAGGCAGAAGACGGCGGAGACCAGGAGCAGCTCAGTAGCTATTGGGGACCAGGCCATCTGTGCTCACTGCTGGAGAAGACGGAGGAGCCAGGCTGAATGTCAAGACGGAGCCTTTCATTCCTTCCTTCATTCACTTGCTCAAGCAATAAGCACTGACATATGTTCGGTGCTTGGCTCCCAGATGGACACCAGAAAGGCTAGGTGACACCCACCATGGGTCCTGTGTCATAGAAGCTCACCTTGAGAGCATTGCAGAATCTGAGGCTTGGAAAAGAATCTCGAAATGCCCAACCTGAGTGTCTGCACTTTGAGTCCTGACCCTCCCCTCTGCCCATCACTGCTGTCTCCAATTCTGAGGCTGGAGGGGAGGCAAATGACACTTCAAAACAGAGACGTACCCTTGTAGGGGTCAAAGCGCCCTGCCTCTGCCATCCGCTGCTGCAGCCTGCCGAGGAGGGCCTCTGCCTCCTTGCTCACGTGCTCTTCCAGGTAGCAGGTGCAGGAAGCCAGCCCCCAGCTCAGGCTTATCCTGGGTATTATGCCAAAGGGTCCCTGCCAAGGCTGGCTTCCTGCCAATACCTCCTCCTACTCAGGGAACAGGTTGCTACGCCCACCCAGCAACACCAAGGAGGCGAAGGTCCCACCCAGGGCTGATACAAATGACTGGTGATGGCCCCTCTCCCAAGACCTTCGTTATGACATCCAAGAAGAGCATCTCCTCCCTAGCTCCTCACAATCTTAGAGGCTGAGGTTGGGCTGCAGCCAGAGGCATGGCTGCCTTCGTGCCAGGTGGGGACCCTTCCCCATTTCTCCATTTGAATCACACTAAGGGTCCTTAGAGATGGCCCTGTCCAAGCTGCCAACTGAAAAATGGAGAAACAGGTCTGGAGCTGGGCAGGAAGGACTAGAACTCAGACCTCCTACACCCAACCCAGGGTCCCTTCATTCCTCCATCCTCACTGGGTCCCAGGATATACTGGGGAGGGGGGAGGTCCCAGGGACTGGAAAATGAGCCCAAGAAAGGTACCTGTAGAGGCAGGTGCTTGAGATGAGCAGGGTTGTGGAGGCTGGTACAGAGCTTCTGGCTTCGGGGGAGGGGACCTTTTATAAATACCACCCTCTGTTAGATTGGCATGGCCACCCTGGTCACCTGATATGAAAGTCATCAAATGAAACTGGAAGGGTCAGCCCTTGGCCTTGGGCCATGATCCCTCAGCTCCGCCTACTACCCAGGGCCCAGGGCAGCCCTTCAGTGAGAATTGCTATGTCACTAGAGAGGAATGCCCAGCTCTTTTCAGGGTCCAAGATCAATAGACATTTCTCTCTAGGGCAGGCAGGGTGCCAGGAGCAAAAGTCTCCTGGGTTGTTCCAGGCTCCTTTTCTACTGTCCCCATGAGGAGAGACCTGTCCCTGAGCCCTCGGAACAGGCTGGTCCCCTCCTCTCAGAAGGGTGCTCTGTAGGAACCCTCTAGCCACCTGCAAAACCAGGTAGGGAACGGGCATGCTTCGGACATCTCTGAATTTCAGCCCAAGTCCTTAATCTGAAAACAAGAGATGAAAAGTACCCTGCATTCTAAAGGGTGACCCCCTCAGCCCTCCTCCCTCTTGGTAAGATATGAAAAGAAACTTAAAATCAAATGAAGAGGGCACCTGCGTGGCTCAGTTGGTTAACCCACTGCCTATGGCTCAGGTCATGATCCAAGAGTCTCGGGATCAAGTCCTGGGAGTCTGCTTCTCCCTCTGACCCTCTCCCCTCTCACGCTCTCTCTTACTCCCTTTCTCTCAAATAACTAAAATCTTAAAAAAAAAATCAAATGAAGAATATCCATGCTGTGGTCTGTTCCTCATGACAACTGACTTAGATTCTTCAAAACAGTCATTGTCATTAAAAAATAAAAAGTCCTTGGAGCCTGGTGGCTCAGTTGGTTGGGCGTCTGCCTTCAGCTTAGGTTGTGATCTCGGAGTCCAAGGATCAAGTCCCATAACAGAGCTCCCTGCTCCATGGGGAGCCTGCTTCTCCCTCTGACCCTCTCCCCTTTCGTGTTTTCTCTCTCTCTCTCAAATAAATAAATAAATAAATAATAAAATCTTAATATATAAATAAAAAGTAAACAAACAAACAAATAAAAAAAGTCCCTTTCTACAATGAAGAGCCTAGAGACAGAACAACCAAATGCTATATGTAAAATTTTCCTCGACCCTAGACTTCAAGAAAAAAATGTTTTAAAGCTGCAAAAGACATTTTGGCACTTGAACATGGGCAGGAGATTAGAAAATATTATGGAATTAATTAATTAATTTCCTTTAAAAAAAAGATTTAATTTATTTATGTGTGAGAGAGAGAAAGAGAGAGCACGTGCGCAACTGGGGAGAGGGGCAGAGGGAGAGGGAGGAGCAACGATTGAGGGGGGGCTCCATCCCAGGACCCTGGGATCATGACCTGAGCCAAAAGGCAGACACCTAACAGGCTGAGCTACCTAGGCTGCCCTCATGTGAATTTTCTTAGGTGTGAACATAGCATTGCTGTTATGTGGGAGAATGTTGGAGGAAATCTTCTTAGGAGATCAATGTTGTAGCATGTAGGGGTAAAGTGTCATGATTTTTGCAATTTACTTTGTTTTCTTTATTTATCTGTCAGAGAGAGAGAAAGAGAGGGCACACGACATGGGGAGTGGCAGACAGAGGGAGAAGCAGTCTCCCCACTGAGCAGAGAGCCCACTGCAGGGCTCAATCCCAGGACCCTGGGATCATGACCCAAGCGGAAGGCAGAGACTTAACCGCTGAGCCACCCAGGCATCCCTCTGCAACTTACCTTTAAGCTATTCTGTTTAAAGATGAAATCAGGGTGCCTGCATGGCTCAGTGGTTAAAGCCTCTGCCTTCAGCTCAGGTCATGATTCCAGGGTCCTGGGATCGAGCCCTGCATCGGGCTCTCTGCTCAGCAGGAAGCCTGCTTCCCTTCCTCTCTCTCTCTCTGCCTGCCTCTCTGCCTACTTGTGATCTCTGTCTGTCAAATAAATAAATAAAATCTTAAAAAAAAAAAAAAAAAAAGATGAGGGGCACCTGGGTGGCTCAGTGGGTTAAGCCTCTGCCTTCAGCTCAGGTCATGATCTCAGGGTCCTGGGATCGAGCCTCACATCGGGATCTCTGCTCGGCAAGGAGCCTGCCTTCCCCTCTTTCTCTGCCTGCCTCTCTGCCTACTTGAGATCTCTATCTAAAAGGAAAAAAAAGGAAAAAAAAAGATGAAATCAGAGAGGAAGACCAACCATAAGAGACTCTTTTTTTTTAAATTAAAGATTTTATTTATTTATTTGACAGACAGACATCACAAGTAGGCAGAGAAGCAGGCAGAGAGAGAGGGAAGCAGGCTCCCCGCTGAGCAGAGAGCCTGATGCGGGGCTCGATCCCAGGATCCTGGGATCATGACCTGAGCTGAAGGCAGAGGCTTAACCCACTGAGCCATCCAGGCGCCCCAAGAGACTCTTAATCATAGGAGACAAACTGGGGGTTGCTGGAGGGGAGGGGCGGTGAAGGGGTGGGGGTAACTGGGTGACGGGCATTAAGGAGGGCACATGATGTAATGAGCACTGGGTGTTATATAAGACTGATGAATCACTGAACTCCACCTCTGAAACTAATAATACACTATATGTTAATTAATTGAATTTGAATTAAAAATAAATGATTCTGTTTAAAAAAGTGTACATCCACATGCGTGTGTAATATGAGAGGAGAGAGAGTAGATACGGCAAATGTCAGCTGTCAAGGTCCTAGGGGAAGGTACACCAGCCAGCGTTCAGTGAAAGTAAAGGAGCTTTAAGGTAGCAAGAGGACTGTTGCTTGGTAAGGAGTTCCATGGTGATTCTCTCTCCTCCCCTGGTGAAGGGAGGAGGAACTCTCCATCTCAAGGAGCCAAGTGAGGAGAGGCCAGGAGACCCTATAGCTCTGAGAGCAGGATACCTGCAAAAGGGGAGAACGGCCTCCCCCCTCCCAGCCAGGAGTTCCAGGTGGGTTGGAGAAGGGGGGAGGGGAACTGTTCGTTTGCATAAATTGCATATTCATCACCTACTTTATAGAGCTTGATAGTCATGGGCCCATTGTTTTAAGAGCTTTACAGGTATGATCAAAAAACCTTCTCAGTAATCCTGTGGAAACGAAATTACTACTTTTTTGATATTACAACAGGACAATAGAAACTCAGAGAAGTTGTGTAGTTTGTTCTAGGTTCCAGAGCCCTGTGTTAGAGCTGAGACCCAGACCTTCAGAAGACTACTCTGGATCAGTGCTCTATGCCCTGGTTTGAAAAGCACCCCTGGACTGGGGGAAGGGGCTGACAGGAAATGAGTCTCCTGAGAGCCAGGTAGACATCCTGTAGGGATAGGACCTAGGACCTCACTGCAGAGGAGAGGAGATGCCTTCCGGAGTGAGCTGGGGGGAGGGGTGGGCAAGATGTCAGCCAGGGTCCATCAGGAGACTCTGTGATGTGGAGGACAGCTGGGACTCTAAGACACTTGATGAAAAGCTGTCAGTGGAACATCTGCTACATAAAGTCATCCTTAACCCAGAGAGAAGATACACAACGTCAGACAAATAAAAAGAGATTGGCTTTTCCTTCAGCACCCTCCCCTTTCACTCTCCCTTATGGAGAGGCCAGCAAGGTGGCAGGGGCAGTGGAAGGAAGGAGTACAGAAACAGAGCCAATTCCTCCCCTTCCTACGGGGTCTGGTTGGGTCCACAGGAGGCTGGGAATGCACCCTAAATTGGATATGAGCAGCCAATTTTGATTTCGATTGGTCTGGGCTCTCTAATTCCGGAAAATGAGAAAGCTGTGGGGTCAAACTGGGCTGAGGTCAAGGGGCAAGGTTGGGAAGTCTGATAGATCTGCAGAGCATGTTTGAAGACCTTGGCTGAGAGAAAGGACAACTATTTCCTGTTTCCAGTAGAGATACTACTGGTTTCAGCTCTCACAATGAAATGATTGAGGTCTGAGGCTAGGCTAAGCTTTGTTTACAGAAAAGGATTTCTCTGTGTCTCTCTCCCCCGACCTCCTTCCTGCCCTGCCTCCCCTCTTCCTTTCCTCACCCTCATCTCTACCTCTGTCTCTTACTCTCTCTCTCTCTCTTGCTCTCATTCTTCAATGAACTGAAGTCCTACTTTAATCAGATCTCCTTGGCTTTTGCCTGATGTCTTCTTCAGGATCCCATCAAGAAACACACCACAGTATAATGAGTGGTCATGTCTCTTTAAGCTCCCCTTGGCTGTGACATGTCTCAGACTATCTTTGTTTTTGATGACCTTGACAGTTTTCAAGAGTACCTGTCAAGTATATTCTGTAGAATGCCCAGTACAGAATTTGTCTGTTTCTTTCATGATAAAGGTTATTGGGTTATTGGTAGGAAGACCAAGAAATAAAATGCCATCTTAGTCACATCATGTCAAGGCTACATATTGTCAGCCTGACTCAGGATGGGTGATGTTGGCCTTGGTCAGCTGGCTGAAGTAGTATTTGTCAAGTTTCTGCATGGGGAGTCACTCCTTCCTCCCCTTTCCATACTGTGCTCTTTGGAAGCAAGTTGCTATGAGCAATCCACACCTATGGAGTGGGGACCCCCAAGGAGCGGGGACTGCTTCCCCTCCTTGAGGATGGAGAATCTACATGAAATATTTGAACTTGTGCATGACAGACTATCTTTATTTTTAATAAAAATATTTAAACTTTTGGGACACCTGGATGACTCAGATGGTTGAACATCTGCCTTCAGCTCAGGTCATGATTCCAGGGTCCTGGGATCTACCATGTTGGGCTCTACCATGTTGGGCTCCCTGCTGAGCAGGGAGTCTGCTTCTCCCTCTCCCTCTCCCTCTGCCTGCCACTCCCCTGCTTGTGCTTTCTCTCTCAAATGAACAAATAAAATCTTTAAACATAAATAAAGAAATAAAACTAATGGATTTTTAAAAAATAATAAAAATTAAAATCTTAAAACTTTTAATTAAGTTATAAGATCTATTCAGAAAAGTGAAGCTATCATGCACATCTCGATGAATTTTTACAGATTTAACAAAGCCATATACCTCGCCCTCAGATCAAAACACAGAACATTACCTACACCCTAGACTCTCCCCAAGTGTAACCACAACCTCAATCTCTAATAGTGTAGATGAGTTGTGTCTGTTTCTGGTCTTTATATAGATGAAATCATGCTGCGTGTACTCTCTTTTTGGTCAAGGAATTTTTTTTTTTTTTAAGATTTACTCACTTTTTTGTTAGAGAGAGAGAGAGCCCAAGCAGGGGAGTGGCAGGTAGAGGGAGAAGCAGACTCCCCATGAAGCAAGGAGCCTAATGTGGCACTCCCTCCCAGGACCCTGGGATCATGACCTGAGCCAAAGGTAGATGCTCAACCACTGAGCCACTCAGGAATCCTGGTCATGGAATATTTTTTTAATTAATAGATTTTTAAAAAGATTTTTATTTATTTATTTGAGAGAAGGAAAGAGAGACTGAGACAGAGAGATTGAGCATGTAGTGGAGGGGCAGAGGGAGAGGGAGAAACAGGCTCCCTGCTGAGCAGATGCAAGGCTCTATCCCAGGACCCCAAGGTCATGACCTGAGCTGAAGTCAGATGCTTAACCAACTGAGCCACCCAGGCACCCCTTCCACATCTATTTGTATGTATTTCTGCATTGTATAGACCCATGAGTAGGCATGCTAGGCATAAGATTTTTCAGTGTTCTTGAACCATAGATACACTCACATATGAGGGTCTATGCCTCCCATGCTCACTACCATGGAATATATATATTTATATGTATGTATATATACATATATATATTTTTTTTAAGATTTTTTTTATTCATTATGGAGAGAGACAGCAAGAGAGTGAACACAGGACGGGGGCGCTGGAAAGGGAGAAGCAGGCTTCCCACTGAGCAGGGAGCCCAATTGCGGGGCTCAATCCCAAGACACCGGGATCATGACCTGAGCTTAGCAACTGAGCCACCCAGGCGCCCTACCATGGAATATTTTTAATATTTTTCATTTTATCCATTCTGGAATTTGTATTGACTACTTTCCTTTTTAAAATCCCTCAATGCTTCCCATAGATTTCAGGATAAAAACCAAACTCCTTTGCTTAGCACCCAAAGGCTTCAGCAGTAGCTCTTGCTCCCATCTCTGGCTCTTTTTGCCCCTGTGACCCTCCGCCCCACCCCCCATCATCTTCTCCATATGTTGATCCCTTTGCTTGAAACTCAGTCCTCCACCGAGAGTTCTCTGGCCTGTCATTCTATACCCTGCTCAACTGCCACCACATGGCTCCTCTGAATTACCACAGACTCCACACTGCCCTCCCTGACAGCACTCTCATGCTGCCTCCCCCTTTGGACTGTGAGCTTAAAGGTCAAGATAGCCTCAAGATAGCCTCTGCTTCTCTTCTTATCTCGAGTTCCTAGCACTGGAACTGGCACACAGCATGCATTCAGAATAAGATTTGTTGAATAAGTTAGTGTGCCCAAGCAAGAATGCTCACCGGCACAAGAGCTTTGTGAAGACTCTGCTTTGGACATTTCTTACGTCAGTTTTATGAAACTTGCAATAGTCCTTACAGTTAAAATCAATTGAGCACTTGCTGTGCCCTAAGCTCTGTGCTGCATGCTTACGGTGGGCTGTCTCTGTTCTAGCTTTGTAGTAATCCTATCCTGAGGAGAGGATCCCAGGGGAAACAAGCAGGGTGTGGCCAAGGTTAAGGTGAGCGGAAGCGTAAAGGGCACTCCTGGGTCACTCCAAGAATTTATTCAGCGCATACTCCTTGTCGGCTGCTGTTCAGGCCTCCGTAATCGATAGCCCCTTTGCTGTTCCTTGTGGGGTGAGTCCTTTGCGCCTCTCATCACTCGTCTCTCTTCTGCCATGGCTCTGCCACAGGGAGCTTCAGTTTTGGGTTGGTCCATTGTCTAACCCAAACTTCAGCCAAGACTGTGGGCTCCTTGACAGCAGAAGCTGAATAGCATTTGTCTCTGTGCCCAGACCTGGCAGAGAAGGAGGACCTTGGTGGACACAGGTGAGTCATTAAATCTAGGGGATCTTGAATCTATGAGATATGGACCTGGAGCATCAGTCCTGGACATCCATCTTATCACCTGTTGCATGTGTCCACCCCAAGACTCCCCTCTCACAGCATCCTTGTCGTGCCCAAATGAAGCATGTCACTTCCCTCCACACACACTTTCCCTCTCATTGTCACCCCAGCTAGAAACCTGGGAATCCTGGAAGTCTCTTTCTTTCTTTTTTTAAAAGATTTTATTTATTTATTTGACAGAGAGAGATCTCAAGTAGATGGAGAGAGAGAGAGAGAGGGAAGCAGGCTCCCCCCTGAGCAGAGAGCCTGACATGGGACTTGATCCCAGGACGAGATCATGACCTGAGCCGAAGGCAGTGGCTCAACCCACTGAGCCATCTAGGTGCCCCTGGAAGTCTCTTTCTATCATTCATCACCAGCAGCCTTCTCAGGATTCTATGGTTTAAATACCTCTTGGGTCTCACTCCTCTTCATTGCTGTGGCACGGTCTATGGAAGGCTGTCAGGAATGCTTCCTACCTGGACTTTGGCAGGAACCTCCTACTTGATCTCACCACCTGCAGGCCAGTGTTATCTGATAGAGCTTTCTGGGGAGCTAGGAATGTTCTCTGTCTGTGCCATCTGATAGGGTAGTCACAAGCCACCTGCTGCTACTGAACACGTGAAACGTGGTTAGTGCAATTGAGAGCCTAAATTTGAATTCCATTAAATTTTTTTAAAAGATTTTATTTATTTATTTCACAGAGAAAGAGAGAGAGAGAGAGCACAAGCAGGAAGCCTGGTGTGGGGCTTGATCCCATGACCCTGGGATTATGACCTGAGCCGAAGGCAGAGGCCTAACCCAGAGCCGCCCAGGAGCCCCCAGAATTAATTTTATTTTTATTTATTTATTTTTTTTATTTTTATTTTTTTTAAAGATTTTATTTATTTATTTGACAGACAGAGATCACAAGAAGGCAGAGAGGCAGGCAGAGAGAGAGGGGGAAGCAGGCTCCCTGTGGAGCAGAGAGCCCGACGTGGGGCTCGATCCCAGGACTCTGGGATCATGACCTGAGCCGAAGGCAGAGGCCTAACCCAGAGCCGCCCAGGAGCCCCCAGAATTAATTTTAAATTGAAGTAGTCACAAGTGGCTCCTGGCTGCCCTGTTGACCAGTGCAGTACTTGGCTCCCTCTCCAGCCCACCCCTCCAGTCCCTGCTCCACACTGTCACCCACATGAACTTGCAGAACTGAACATCTGAGCACATCCTGGGGCACCTGGGTGCCTCAGTCAGTTCAGTGTCCACTTTTGGCTCAGGGCATGGTCTCAGGGTCCTGGGATCTGGCCCGCATCAGGCTCTCGGCTCAGTAGGAGGTCTGCTTCTCCTTCTGGGCTCTCCCTCTCTTTCTCTCTCTCAAATAAATAAACAAAATAATATTAAAAATATTTTATTTATTTATTTGACACAGAGAGAGAGATCACAAGTAGGCAGAGCAGCACACAGAGAGAGAGCGAGGGGGAAGCAGGCTCCCTGCCGAGTAGAGATCCTGATGCGGGGCTCGATCCCAGGACCCTGGGATCATGACCTGAGTTGAAGGCAGAGGCTTAACCCACTGAGCCACCCAGACACCCAAACAAAATAATTTTTTAAAAAAATCTGAACGTGTTCTATCCCTACTTCAAGTCCTCCAGCAATTTCCTAAGGCATTTGAAACAAAGTTTCAACTCAGTTCAGCATGGAAGCCAGTTCCTGCACCCTTCTCTCCACATTTCCTGCCAGCCCCTCCCTCTCACACAGCTTTCCCACCAGCCAAAGGAAGCAGCTTCTCATTCGTCCAGCCAGCTTTCACATATTCTGTTCCCTCTGCCTGGAACACCCTACCCTTCTCCCAACCTTCTTCCCCAGCCAAAAAACACCCTCCAGGAAATGTACTGCTTCCAGATTAGGAAAGCTAACTTATATTGTGGTATTGGGATGTGTTAATGACAAAGGATTCCCACCTCTCCAGGAGAGCAAATCCTCCCAAACTCAGCCCCAGGGTCCCCCTCATCTGAGGCACCCCGAGCCCTTACTCTGGTTCAGATCCTCTGCTTTGGGGGCGTGGCTCTCCCGTGGTACCCCAACACACTCGTGTCATATTGCTTGGTTTCCTTCACCCTCTCTAGACTGGACAACTTGAGGCAAACGTTGTTCTCATTCACTCAGTTTTGAGTGCCGTGCCTGTCACTAGCAGATGTTCAGCCATATTCTTTGAGCAAAGATTGTGATGCCAGCCACTGCTTTAGGAGAAAACTTCCAACAGCAGTGAACAAGATAGGCCCTGCCTTCAGGGAGGAGACTGACAACAAGCAGGCAAACAGATGAATGAGATCATTGCTGTCTTACTGAAACTCCTCTTTGTCCTCCAGATCCAACCCCCTTTTTCCCTGTGTACCGAGAGACTGACCTGTGCAGACTGTATCAGTGGGCTCCCCCATCATCTAGCTCCTTGTTGGGTTGCATCAATGGGAGGCACGAACATGAGACACGAGGGTGGGAAGAGAATGAGACTGGGGTACTTTCTCTCCACAGGTCCCAGCAAAGTCACTATGGTAGGTCACAGCTCCTGCCAGGCAGTCCGCCTCTCCTTAGTCTCTCTCTGGGTCTGGGAAACCTCCTTCTTCTTGTATGTTCCGGCCTAAGACAGTGAGGGCTTCTCTCTGTTACTAATTGTATGGTACCACACTATCCTGTGTGGGTTTCCCCAAACCCTGCCCACACCTTTGTAAATCATCCTTATTAAACTCTCCCCAATGACCCAGTTTGAATGGATCCTGTTTCTTGCAAGGACTCTGAATGATCAGTGGGTTCTTTGCAAATCTGTGGTATACCATCCTTGGAAAACTCAGCTTTTTGCCCCAACCTGGTTCCCTCTGATCACAAGATAGCTGCTGCAATTCACATTCAGACATGACAAGGGCCAGAGGGACGAGATTGCACCTCTTGCCATGTATCCATTTTCAGAGTGAAGAAGCCTTTCTCAAAAGCTGTCCCAGTTGACCCTGGCTTTCAGAATAGCTTGCCTTGAAGCATTTTTTCATTAAGGGAATTCCCCTGTCCTTCCTATGGCTTTCAGTAAATGACCACAAATGTGTTCCAGAAAGTATTTGGTCCCAGCTGTAATCAAATTGGTCTTAGTAAGCAAACAAAAAAACTTTGTCAGCCAAATGTTCTTGGATGTGCTCTCACTGTCTCTGCCAAGGAGGTGGTCTCTTTTAGACCTATCGGGGACAGCCTGGCCGCCCCACCAGACACTGACGGGCCACTTGACAAACTTAGGAACTCTATCCCACCTGCCCCACCACTTGCAGACACCCGATGACCATTCCTTATCTTTTAACCTGGAGAATAAAAACTCAAGCAGAATCTCAGTCTCTCTCCACCATACTGCTAGCTCTTGGCTTCTGTTTCCCTGCTGGCCACGAGGCTTTGGTGGGCCTTCTCAGGCTCTTGGGAGCCTCTGTCTTCCGGGCCAGTGGTGCAGGCACTGTCTAGGACCCAACACCCTTAGGAAGAGCAGTGCCTTGACTTTCAGTCCCTCCCAGGCTCCTTGGCAGCTGCCTCAGTTGGACCTTGTTTCACACACAAAACAACACAAACAGTCCAAAAAACATTCTTCTTTCTTCCCTTTTTTTTTTTTTTTTTAATTCTTATTTCTTTTTGAAGGTTTTGCATGTGTTGTTATCATTAACCGGGCTTTTTTTTTTTTTTTTTTTTTTAAGATTTTATTTATTTGAGAGAGAGAGAGATCATGAGCAGGGGGAGAGATAAGGGGAAAAGCAAGCTTCCCGCTTAGTGGGGAGCTCGATGCGGGACTCAGTCCCAGGACCCCGGGATCATGACCTGAACCAAAGGCAGACACTTAACTGACTGGGCCATCCAGGTGCCCCTTAACCAGTCTTTCTTAACCAGATTCCTATCATGAACCAGATTTCTCCTACATATCATTGGCCAGAATCCTACCACGAATCTGTGTTTAATCCAATCACCAGCAAGGCAACTGAGGCCACAGTGACTGGTGCAGAGCAGCCAGGATCCACTCCCTCAGGTTGGGGGATTAGGGTCAGTCTCCTCCAAAGGCACATAGCTCAGGAAAGGAAGGTGGAGGACACTTGCGCGAAACAGGGGTGGAGGAGGTGTTAGGAAGAAGAGAACTCAAGGTTGTTGGGGGGAGAATGGCCATCAGGTGCCTACAGGTGGTGGGGCAGTTGGGAAAGGGTTCCTCTATTGGTCCAGTGGCCAAACCCTGGCTGGTGGGGTGGCCAGGCTCTGCCCCGATAGGTCGGAATGAGACCACCTCCTTGGCAGAGACAGTGGGAAGTCATCCAGCAGCATTTGGCTGACCAGAGCAGAGGACTTGCTTTGATGAGAGGATGAGAACATTCTCTCTCAGCAGATCTCGGTGTTTATATATAAAAGGGCATTTCTTTCTTTCTTCTTCTTATTTTTTTAATTTGATAGACAGAGATCACAAGTAGGCAGAGAGGCATGCAGAGAGAGAGGAGGAAACAGGCTGCCCGCTGAGCAGAGAGCCCAATGTGGGGCTGGATCCCAAGACCCTGGGATCATGACCTGAGCCAAAGGCAGAGGTTCAACTGAAGGCAGAGGTTTAACCGACTGAGCCACCCAGGCACCCCTATAAAACGACATTTCTAACTGGGAATCGGAGCATTCCCCTGAACATGCCCAGCACCCCCATTAGCAGGTCAAACATTTCCCTGCGAGGCTGTTTTCACAATTCCCTGGCTTGGTAAACATTCCCCCAATAGTAAAGGCAACTGCCAACCTGAGTGGAATTAGTTGAATTGGGACATATACTATGGGTCTAAATTAATCCTATCTGTTGCTATTGAAGGAAGAAGAGACAAAGGAAAAAGAAGGTCTGCCTTCGTCTCCATTGCCACTCTCCCTCCCTCCCTAGCCTTCTCTGTGCAGTTTCCCAGGTCTGCCCCTTCCCGGCCATTCCCCACCTATCAAAACATGGAGGTCTCTCGTCCCAATCCTGCAGCGCTCCCTCTGTTGAGGGCCACCCCAGAGCCGGCCCTCTGCCGATTATTGTAGGGGACCCAATTGTGGCCCCATTGAAAGGAACCAGGAGACTTTGAAACAGAAAGAAATTGAGAACTTCTGGTGACCATGACCATGTGGTTAGCCATGTGGCCTTGTCCAGATGCTGGCCTTGAAGAGAAATGAAGGAGACCTAAGGTAGGATGCCTGATCTGGGCCAGGCTGAGATGAGCTTCTGAAGGTAGGATGGTGCCTGATGTCCTGTCTGCTGGGAACAGAACGACTGACAATCTCTTAAAGAAAGGATCTGGGGTGGGAAGATCCATTTAGCTGACCACCTTGGACTTGGTGCCCTGCCTACAAAGACCCAGAATCTCACTAGGCCTCTGCTATTGAAAACTAGATGTGTTTTCCCATTTGGGGGTATCACATTCCCTTATGTAACAAATATGCATTTACCATCCACAATGTGCCGGTTTGCTATTGATGAAGCATTGATCAAAACAGACAAGAGGGGTGCCAGAGTGGCTCCATCAGTTAAGAGTCCTACTCTTGATTTTGGCTCAGGTCATGATCTCAGGATTGTGGGATCAAGGCCCTGCACTGGGCTCTGCGCTCAGCCTGGAGTCTGCTTATCCCTCTTTCTCAATTTCTGCACCTCTCCCTGTTCTCTCTCTCTCAAATAAATAAATATACTCTATCTCTCTCTTCTCTCTCTCTCACTCAAATAAATAAATAAAATTATTTAAGTGAGAGAGAGAAGAGACAGAGAGAGCACACAAAAGCTGGGGGAGTGGCAGGCAGAGGGAGGGAGAGAAGCATGAAGTTTGTAAGTATACAAATTAAAACTCAAGTTGAGAAGAAAGGTAGAGTGGAGTGGGAGTCAGTGTCTAGTCTTACATAGGATGACTAAGGAAGGTGTATTGAGAAGGTGATATATAAGGAAGTAGAAAGGAGGATTTGGGGAGAAATTTTCCAGGGGGAGGGGGAACAGCAAGTGCAAAGGCCCTGAGGTAGAGTTTAGAACTCTGGCCCCTTGCTTCCTGGCCAGGACTCTATCCACCACAGTATCAATCCAGCAAAGCCTCAGGGGCCCAAAAATGGACAGGCTCAGCCCCTGGGTCAGGGCCCCCCATTTCCCTCTACTCCTGGACAAGAGTCTGGTGCTACTAGGGTTATGGGAGGCATTGCACTTCTCATTGCCAACCGTGCCTCAGTGAACAGTCCACAAGAAAAAGGGGCCCACGAATCACCAGACAGAGAAGGAGGGAGGCAGGCAGGAGGTCAGAGGTCCTTGATGTGGATGGAGCTAAACAGCCTATCCTGGGTCAAAGTTCGCATGCCTTTGCGTGAGAAGACCTTTGGCTAGGATTCCCTAGCCATCGATCCATTTGCTACCAGGAACATGGGGACAGTGGGGCAGTGGGGAGGGGAGAGGGTTCTGGGCTGAGGGTCTTGGCCCAACCAACAGTGTTTGGTCAGCACTGCTGAAGACTGTGGTGGGCAGGGGCAGATGGAGAGACAGTAAAACCCAAAATAAACCCCTCTCCCACGGTGAGGATGGGAAGCACGCCCCAAACACAGCCTATGCTGAATCTGCAAATGCTCCAGGAGCTGTGAGAAGGCTAACACCTTGGGGTGGGGGCAGGTAATGGGGTTCTACCAGAGGGTAGACTCAGAAGAGTGTAAGGGGGGCATTCCAGGCTTGAGGAGAGGGCATGGCAATGAAGAGGTAGATTTACCTGCTTAACGAATTATTAATACCTTGCAAAGTCTTAGCTTATCAATCTATTTCCTCCAGGTTGGTGTTTGTTCTGTGTTAGGGCATGGAGGAAGAAATGACGGGTTGGTTTGAGGTCATAGTAAGGGTCAAATGCCCTAAGAGTTACTATGGAGGAGTGCTGGAAACATAGATCAGGAGACATTGAACTAGCTGTGGGCAGGACTTGGGGTGGGGTAAGGGCTTCCCAGAAGAAGTGATGTTTTAGCTGAAATTGACTGATTGATTTATTTAAAGATTTTATTTATTTGAGAGAGAGAGCACCAGCAGGGGTTAGGAGGAAAGAGGGCAAAGGGTGCAGGGGAAGCAGACTCCCCACTGATCAGGGAGCCCAACACCAGGCTCCATCCCAGGACCTCAAGATCATGAACTGAGCCAGAGGCAGACCTTTAACTGACTGAGCCACCCATGTACCCCTATTTATTATTTATTATTTTTGTTTATTTCTTTAAAAGATTTTATTTATTTATTTGACAGAGAGAGATACAATGAGAGAGGGAACACAAGCAGAGGGACTGGGAGAGGGAGAAGCTGAGCAGGGAGCCCAATGCGGGCTCGATCCCAGGACTCTGGGATCATGACCTGAGCCAAAGGCAGATGCTTAACGACTGAGTCACCCAGGCGCGCCCCTATTTATTTTTTTAATGAAGATTTATTTATTTATTTTAGGGAAAGAGAGAGAGGGAGAGAGAGCAAGGGCATGGGCAGTGGGGGACGAGGAGAGGGAGAGAGCGAATCTCAAGCAGACTCTCCACTCCCTTTCATGACCCTGAGATCATGACTTGAGCTGAAAATGAAGAATTGGATGTTTTAACCAACTGAGCCACCCAGGTGTCCCCTAGATGAGATTTAAAATAGGGGAGATTGGGGCGCCTGGGTGGCTCAGTGGGTTAAAGCCTCTGCCTTCGGCTCAGGTCATGATCTCAGGATCCTGGGATTGAGCTCCACATCAGGCTCTCTGCTCAGCAGGGAGCCTGCTTCCTCTTTTCTCTCTCTCTGCCTGCCTCTCTGCCTACTTGTGATCTCTGTCTGTCAAATAAATAAATAAAATCTTTAAAATAAAATAAAATAGGGGAGATTAACAGTAGAGCTGGTGGGGCTCCTTGCTCAGTGGGAAGCCTGCCCTCCACATATGTGCTCTGTCTTTCTAGTAAATAAATAAAATTTTAAAAAAATAATAAAAAGTGTGACACCTTAAGATTTAAAAAAAAAAAAAAAAAAGAGGAAGTAGAGGTGGTCAGGCCTGGTAGGTTCTGCCAAAGATTCTGGTTTCCATCTAGATGGGAGCCACTCAACGGGCATGGTTGTGACAGAATGAGAATTTCGTACTTTTGCAAAGACACCTGTGGGTGCCACAGGCTTGAGGAGGTATTGGAGGGAGCAACAGGCAAGTGGGAACCAGGTTTGGAGATTATTTTTACTCTAGGGAGCAATGATAGGATCCCAGGAGAGGGTTCCAAAGATTTGCAGTGGGGTTGGACAGCTGTCAGGGTGGGTAACCTATCCTCTGTGATATTCCTTGCCTCAGACCCCACAATGTGTCCATCTCACACACAGGAGATGTTTCTCAAGGGAGTGCTCTCTGCACCTGGGGATGGGGGCACTCCATGCTAAGAGAAATCCCCAGTCACAAGACCACTGCCATTTCCAGGGCCCCTGGTACTGTTGCTTCCCTCTGCCTCCGCCAATGACTGCCTTTAGGGGCCTTTGAACTTGCTGTCTCTTCTGCTTCCAGATACCTGTGTGCCTGGGGTCTTGATTCCACACTCTTGCCTCTGCTTACTGTCATTTTCTCAGTGAGGCCTTCTCTAACTACCCTATTTTTTTTTTTTTTAAAGTAGGTTCCAGACCCAACATGGGTCTTGAACTCAGAACCTCCAGATCAGGAGTCCCTCCACCAACTGAGCCAGCCAGGTGCCCCTGACCACCCACCCTATTTTGAATTGCAATTTTCCCCTGGGGTGATTTCTACCCCTTCTCTCCTGTATTTTTCTCTAAAGCATTTTTCACCCTATGACATTCTCTATGTGTGATTGGCACCCCGTCCCTCCACCCACCCCCGCCCCGTCCCGTCCCCGACCCGACCCCAGAGTAAGCTCTATGTGAGCGGGAGTAGGGTCAGTTTTGATCACTTGTGGATCCATCGCCAGCATGCCGAACAGTGCCTGCCACATAGTAGGCATTTGTCCAGTGTTTGAGCGGAGTGGTGAAGGGGCGGGATGAACCTCTGTTTGCGGTTGGGCCAGCGGATGGCGGTGTCATTCGCTGGGTCGGGAAGCACGGGCGGGTTGGGCGGGTGAAGTGGTTAGTTGGGGACAGGATGAGCAAGGCACGCAAATGCGACTTTTCCCTCCTGCACGTTCTACAGCTGGAGGGCTCGGCACGGGCAGCGTCCAAGGCAGCCAGCCAGGCGATCCGTGTGGCGCTGGGGCTGCGTGTCCTGCCACAGGCGTGGACCACAAATATGACACGCGCAGGCTCCTCCTTGCAGGCAAAAGCCTAGCTCCGCACGCAAGCCGGGGCCCTTTGCACCGCCCCCCCCCACCCCCCACCAATCGCGCACCCGCCAGGCTTCGCGGTTCCTCTCCCTCCACCCTCACCTCCAGGCTCGCCTAGGGACTGGCGCTTTAAGAGCCCCGCCCCCGACTCCCCTCCCCCTTCGCGTGACTGTGCCGGGACCCGAGGTGGGGAGTCAGGCAGCTGGGTGGCTGCGCCAGGCTCCAGGGCCTTCTCACGCGACTGCCGGGCACCGCGCGCAGCCCAGGTGGAGCGGGGATGGGCCGCGTAACCTCTGCCCCCTGGAGGGATGTACCAAACAAGTGCACGCTAGCCTGGGGAGGCTTTTGCGCTGGGCGTCCCCCTCCTCGGTCCCTGGGCCCCCCCTTCTCCCCGGTCCGAAGGTCCCCCTCTTCTCGGTCACCTGGAGCTGGCCGCACAGCCCGCTCGATTTCTCCGCCCCTCCACTAAGCTGGCAGCCCCGGAGTCAAAAGGGAACCTCGAAGGTCTGTGGGTCCCCCCTGGAGGTACCCCCAAAGTGGTCCTAGAGCTAGTGAGGGCCAGTGAGCGCTCAGCGAAGACTGAGCGTTTCCATCCATTCCCGCCTATCTATCGCCTATCTATCGGGGAGCTCAGACTTCGGCCAGTCACCCCAGCTCTAGGGGCTCTTGGGGAATGAAGCCAGCCCTTCGGCGCCTCTGGCCTTCCGGACCCGGTGACCTCAGGGCTGGGGTCGCCGAGCTTCTCACGCGAGCCCGGACTCAGTAACCCGGGGGAAAGAGGTCATCACAAGGCAGCCCCGCCCCGCCTGCCAGGCCCCCGTCAACTAGTAGCAAGAGGGAGGCACTTGCAAGCCCAGTGTCCTAGGGATGCAAAAATTAGGGTGAGGGGTTACCGCACCCGGGTCTGGAGGGCTTCTCATACCGTGTCTTTGGGCGGTTTGAGGACTTTTTCAAATCCCCACCTCAGGTGGGGTCTGCGCTGTCCATCGGGACCTTGGAACTGGGGTCTCAAGTATCCCCAGCCGTCACCCCTTTTCCTGCTGGCACTTGGATGAGGAGTCCCCATAGTGAGTTCTTACCTGTCCCTGAGTTCCCCCAACCCAGTCTAACCCCCACTTCCCATCTCCGGTTTCTCCCCTCTATCCCCTCTATCCTAGAGCAACCCCCTCTTCAGTCCGCCCCTCCCTCTGCCTAGCTCCAGGGGGTGTGGCCAAGCGCTCCAGCTGTTTATAAAGGTGGAAGTGCTTTTCACCCTCATCCTGAAGGTGACAGTTCCTAGGAGCCTTCCCTGATCTTCTTTGGGGTTTCCGGCTTAAGAGACCACTTGTCCCAGCTCACTCCAGTACCTCCTCACAGCCGCAGGTGAGTGCTGGGGACTTCTGGCTTGCCCTTTTCCTCCCAACAGTAAGAAAATTTTGATGCCTCTTAGGTTTTCCTAGGTGGCCGCTGACCTGGCACCTCAAAAAAGGAGGCTAAGAGTGTCCTTAGTGACCAGGCACTCCACCTCCGTAGTGGGAATACTGAGGCCAGGGGAAAAACAGGAATTAGCCAAGGTCCCACAGCTAGTGTCAGAATTCTAGATTTTCCATGGGCTCCCTTCAAGGACTCTGGGATTCAGCCTCCAGTTCCATTCCCACTGACTCTCTGAAAGCCTCTGGGCTTCCCCATCAGGGTCACCTGGGAGGCTGGAATAAGTACCGTATACACTGCGGGAGGCAAGAATGATGTGCAGTGCCTTGTTCAAGCTGTGTGAGGAGGGGGGCTTCTCCCTGGGTGGACAGGTTGGATGGAGGGGGCAGGTTGGGTTCTTATCTGTTGTACCTTGCCTCATCTAAAAGCTACCCCTGGCAGTCTCAACCCTCCTACACCCAAGGCCTGGCTTGTAAGACCCAAGATGTGCTGGCCAGAACAAGAGAGGCTGCTCTGAACGATAGTCCTGGGCACTGCCCAGGGCCCCTCCCTATCCCACTAACTGCCTTCTCTGTCCTGTGCTCTGGGGCAGTCTATGGGAGAGCCTACGGAGAGCTGGACTGTCAGTCCCTGAAAACTTACCAGTCACATCTTTCTTGGCCTCTTACTGACGTGCTAAGGCTGGAGGTCATCTGGGCACTCCGTGTGCCGAAGGGAAACCATGGCACCCCAAGACCTGTCCCTACATCACTCAAGGAGTCAGGGCTTGAAGGATCTAGCTCCTCCAGGAGGCCTCCCTAGACAGATGGCTGTATAAGGTAGGACCTAGGCAATCGCCCCATCTTAGGAAGTTCTGTGGGGAAACCAGGATTCAGATGGGGAGGCTCCCAGGTCAGATCTAGGTTTTCTGTTCTCTGAGATCTAACTGAGCCTCCTGAATCAAAGATCATATCCTCACCTCCACCCCAAGTGATATAACTGCCAGAAAGGCAAAATGACAAGTCCAAGGCCCGTGGACTTGGAATGGGGAAACCTGGAGCTCCTCATCTCCAGTCCGGGACACCTGGCAGGAGCCCCAGTCAGAGACCCATGTCTTGAAGAGAATACTCAATGAATTTGCACACCCTTTCTAGAACAATCCTAGAGAGAAAGTATTGTCTCCACTTCTGTTAAATTTAGATTGATTCCTAATTTCTCCAATTCCAGTCTAGTGTTTTCTTGCAGCCCTTATCTGGTGGGAGTCTTCCATTTATTCTCTGTTCTTTGGTGACTAGGAAATGGGGGAGGCCCAGACCATTCATTCATTTAGAACTGAGCCCAGTGAAAACCCTGGCCTGGATTTCTGTGACCGGGAGCCTCTTGTAGCTTTTCTCTGGTTGCTTTTATTTTTTTTATTTTTTTTTTTTTAAAGATTTTTTTTATTTATTTATCAGAGAGAGAGAGGGGGAGAGAGCAAGCACAGGCAGACAGAATGGCAGGCAGAGGCAGAGGGAGAAGCAGGCTCCCAAGGAGCCCGATGTGGGACTCGATCCCAGGACGCTGGGATCATGACCTGAGCCGAAGGCAGCCGCTTAACCAACTGAGCCACCCAGGCGTCCCTCTCTGGTTGCTTTTAAACCCTGGGTCAGTCTGACTCAGAGAGCCTCATGAGGCAGAGTAGTGTGGCTTAGGCAGTGGCCTTGGGGTTCCCTGTCACTTCCCTACCCTGTCCCAGGGTCTGGTCTGGCAGGATTCCTTAGACCCTGGGATGGAGATATAGAAAATGGAGAGTTCTAGGAGAGAATGTGACCACTCTTCAAAGGGAGGTAGCTGTGACAGGAGCTTTGGAACTTCCTAGGGAACTTTCCCTGAGAGGTCTGAGTCCCAGCTCTGTCACTGAGGGGTGGGTGACTTCAGTCAAGTCAATAGCCCCTCTGGAGGTCAATGTCCCGAAATGTGAAATGAGCCAAAAGGAGCACATGATCCCTAGTTCTCCTGACGTCCTTGTTTCCCCAAGTGAGGTGGATAGTACTCAAGGGGGTTGGTGGTGACATATGTCGATTATGTGTTTGATAAACATTAGGGGGAAAAAATCAAACCTGTACTTTGACACGGGTTTTTTTGTTTGGCATGATGCTATGTGGGTAGATTTAAAGTTGATTATATTTTATTTTTTTAAGATTTTATTTATTTGTTTGACAGAGATCACAAGTAGGCAGAGAGGCAGGCAGAGAGAGAAGGAAGCAGGCTCCCTGCTAAGTAGATATCGCTGTGATGTGGGGCTCCACCTCAGGACCCTGGGATCATGACTTGAGCTGGATCCAAAGGTAGAGGCTTTAGCCCACTGAGCCACCCTGACGCCCCTAAAGTTAATTTTAGAAAAGTATAAAATAAGTGACAGTACAGGTGCTATATGAGAATCACAGACTGATGTGTAGAAAACCCTTTTTTAAAAAATTTATTTTATTTTATTTTATTTCATTTCACTTTAAGGGGGCTCCACGCTGGGCTTGAACTCACAACCCTGAGATCAAGACCTGAGCTGACATCAAGAGTTGGATGCTTAACTGACTGAGCCACCTAGGAGCCCCAAATAAAAACCTATTTTAGATAGGTGCAGCAGTGTTCTGGAATTGGGCACTTTGGGTTGGGAGTGTGGATCCAACACTGTGTGACCTTGTGCTAGTTACTTAACCTCTCTGAGCCTCACTGTAGTCTACCTTATAGGCTGTGGCCAGGACTGAATGAATGACTGTGAAATTCTTGGCACATGGCCGCATCTCAACAAACAGCTTCTCCCATCTTCTCCTCCCCTTCATGTCCAGATACTGTTCTGGATAGGAAAATTTCTCCTTTCTTTGACCAGCATGCTGACACTTTAGGACACTGGTTCCTCATATCCCCCCATCTGATATCTTGGTCTTTTCTCCCCACCCTGCCTCTCAGCAGTCATCTGGAGAACTCTACACTGATGATGTCCTCTGTGTCCAGACTCTCCATCCCCATCTCGGCCACAGAGTTTCTTCTGGCCTCTGCCGTCTTCTGTCTAGTGCTCTGGGTGGTCAGGGCCTGGCAGCCTCGGGTTCCCAAAGGCCTGAAGAGTCCACCGGGGCCGTGGGGCTGGCCCCTGCTGGGGAACGTGCTGACCTTGGGGAAGACCCCACACCTGGCGCTGACGAGGCTGAGCCAGCGGTACGGGGATGTGCTGCAAATCCACATTGGCTCCACACCTGTGCTGGTGCTCAGTGGCCTGGACACCATCCGGCAGGCCCTGGTGCGGCAGGGGGATGATTTCAAGGGCCGGCCTGACCTCTACAGCTTCACTCTGGTTACTGATGGCCAAAGCATGACCTTCAACCCGGACTCTGGACCAGCGTGGGCTGCCCGCAGGCGCCTGGCCCAGAATGCCCTGAAGAGCTTCTCCACCGCATCAGACCCGGCTTCCTCGTGCACCTGCTACCTGGAAGAGCACGTGAGCAAGGAGGCAGAGGCCCTCCTCGGCAGGCTGCAGCAGCAGATGGCAGAGGCTGGGTGCTTTGAACCCTACAGATATGTAGTGGTATCGGTGGCTAATGTCATCTGTGCCATGTGCTTTGGCAAGCGCTATGACCATGATGACCAAGAGCTACTTAGCTTAGTGAACCTGAGTAATGAGTTCGGGGAGGCGGTTGCCTCTGGGAGCCCCATGGACTTCTTCCCCATCCTTCGTTACTTGCCCAACCCCACCCTGGATTCCTTCAAGGACCTGAATAAGAAGTTCTATAACTTCATGCAAAAGCTGGTCAAGGAACA
Source organism: Mustela erminea (assembly GCF_009829155.1). NCBI lineage: Eukaryota > Metazoa > Chordata > Mammalia > Carnivora > Mustelidae > Mustela > Mustela erminea. The sequence goes on from NC_045618.1 coordinate 31,110,714, forward strand.
CTACAGAACATTTGAGAAGGTACTGGCTGGGGAGAGGCAGGCGACTGTGGGGAGCAGTAGGGTTGGGGTCGGAAGGTCAGAGACAACTGGAGGAGTAGGGGGTTTGGCGGGCTCTCAGGGACCTCACCCTGCGATTTTGAGGAGAGTGGTCGAGTGGACTCCGTCCTTGGCAGGGAAATAGAACTTTTTCTTAATTGGCTTTTCTATCCTTCCATTAGACAGCAATATTTACTGAATATCCAGTCTGTGCAGGACCCAAGGCCAGTGGTTGTGGGCAACAGAGAGTTAAAAAGCTGGTCTCCTGGCCTCATAGATGACACCTCTGTCTCTGGGGTCCCTTAAATTGGGGCTGCTTGCATTCCAAGGCAGGAGAGAGCCTTAAAGAGGCACGAGAAGCTGGTCTGGCAGCCTTGGGGTAGAGGGGTCACCTCTTGAATGAAGGTGCTAGGGATGTGAGGAACCAGTCCTCATGGAAAGGTAGGCCTGGATTTGGGATCTCGTTCACCTGTGGGCCTTCCCTACCCAGGGCCACATTCGGGATATCACAGACAGCCTGATTGAGCACTGCCAGGAGAAGAGGCTAGATGAAAATGCCAACATCCAGCTGTCTGACGAGAAGATTGTTAACGTTGTCTTGGACCTGTTTGGAGCAGGTATGAGCTACCCCTTCGTGCCTTTCCTATGCCCGGCTGCCCAGACCTGCCAACTGCTTGAGCTTTCCCTTTGTTCTCCGCGGGGCAGGATTTGACACGGTCACAACTGCCATCTCCTGGAGCCTCCTGTACCTGGTGACGAACCCCAATGTGCAGAAAAAGATCCAGGAGGAGCTGGGTAGGTGGGGGCTTCCTTTGAAGTACTCAAGGCAGAAGGCCTGGCCAGGTTCTGGGCAGCCCCTTCATGCACATAGTCCTTTTATTTTATTTTATTGTAAATATTTTATTATTTGAGACAGTGAGTGAGAGAGGAGAGCACAAGCTGGGGGAGGGTAGGGGGAGAGGGAGAGGAAGAAGAGGGCTCCCTGTTAAGCAGGGAGCCCGATGCGGGGCTCAATCCCAGGACCCCAAGATCATGACCTGAGCCAAAGGCAGACGCTTAGCAGACTGAGCCACCCAGGTGCCCCACATGGTCCTTTATGTTCTGCAGACACAGTAATTGGCAGGGCCCGGCAGCCTCGGCTCTCCGACAGGCCCCAGCTGCCCTACATGGAGGCCTTCATCCTGGAGATATTCCGACACGCTTCCTTCGTCCCCTTTACCATCCCTCATAGGTGAGGCTCCATGGATCGACTGCTGTCCCTCCAGTCCATGCACCCCATCAGGGCCAGTGGGAGGGAACAGTGTGGGAGGCAAGGGGATGTCCTTGTGGTCCTGAGCCTGACTGGGCTTCCTTCTTCCCCAGCACCACAAGAGACACAAGCCTCAGTGGCTTTTACATCCCCAAGGGACGTTGTGTCTTCGTGAACCAGTGGAAGATCAACCATGACCAGTAAGTTGAGAGGAGGCAAGGGCAACTCTGCCCTCTCCCGAGCTCCAAACCCTGCTGTCTTCGGGTCACTTGGCCATCCCCTGCCCTTCCAGGCTGGGGTTCAACCCACTGGATGCTTCTGAGCCCCTGGGCTACCACTTTAGCTGCTTCTCTCTGATTACAGGAAGCTCTGGGGTGACCCGTCTAAGTTCCGACCAGAACGATTTCTCAATCTCGATGGCACCATCAACAAGGCACTGAGTGAGAAGGTGATTCTCTTTGGTATGGGCAAGCGGAAGTGCATCGGTGAGACCATTGCCCGCCTGGAGGTCTTTCTCTTCTTGGCCATCCTGCTGCAGCAGGTGGAATTCAGTGTGCCCCAGGGCACAAGGGTGGACATGACCCCCATCTATGGGCTGACCATGAAGCATGCCCGCTGTGAGCACTTCCAAGTGCGGGTGCGCACTTAGGGGACTGAGAGCCCTGCAGCCTAGACTCTGCCTACCTGGCCTGTCTGGGCAGCCAGGACAGGGGACTGGCCCAGGTCTGGGGGCTGTTCTAAGCCTCAGCCAGAAACCCACAGATATTGGTCTGGCTGGATTTTGCTGTCTGGGCTGCAGGCAAGGCTGAAGGATCGTGCCTGCCCACCAGCCTGGACTTGCTGCTCTGCGTACTGACCATGGACAGTGGGCACAGCAGGAGCCCCAAAGGAGCAGATGGAGCCTTCTGGAATTGTGCTTGAGCCAGGAGGCTTGGTTGGTTTGGGAGATCCTAAGTGCCTGGAAAGCTTGAGGGAATGCACTAAAAGGCCGTAAACCCAGCGGCTGGCTGGCTTTCTTTGGGGGTGGATTGGCTGGAGAAACATTTAGAGCAGGCCACACCGGGGCCTGCCCAATCCCTCTGACACTTGGGAGCTGTCACTAATGATGGGAAGAAGCATCTTCAGATCTGCTGAGCGATCTGACCACGGGGTTCTGGGCCACTGTTGATGCCTTTTGTGTTCTCCCTGCGTCAGCAACAGGGCTGCCTCCCAGCCTTGGAAGGCCCCTGTTCCTGTCCAGGAGGGGCTGGGGACTTGGACATGTCTAAGAGGAGTAGAGAGCAGAGGGAGGGCCCAGATTCAGACACCAGAGACCAGTTCTCTATGCCCTATATAAAAATGCCTTTTAAAAATATTTGTATGCAAGAAGCTTTTTATTCACCTGCATTTATCATACATAAGAGCTTAAGAACAACTTACTGAGTGCAATAGAGAAAAAGTCTAACCCAAGTATCCAGAAATGTGTAAGAAACACCTACCTAAGCTAAATAAAGATATTATCCAGGACTCCTATTGTGGAGATTCTTTGATTCTTGAGTGAATCCGTCCCTCCTCTACCTGCCCAGTCTGAGCCCAGTCTCATGGTGGGTTTTACTCGGGGAGGAAGAAAAGGAAGAGGAGGCGGTGAAGAGGTGAAGCCATGGCTCTCAGATGCTCAGTGTCCAGCTGGGGCCCAGGACTACCGCCTCACTGCCTTCCTCCAACTGATCACACACCGATGAAGTACATTCTCTAGACCAGGCACTGGGGGATACACAGCAAATAAGACACAGTCTTGGACTTCAGAAGTCTCCCAGACTCATTGGAGGAACCAACTCCTAAACACATCACCCAATTCATTGTGATGGGGGCTCTACCAGACAGATGCAGGGAAGACGAGGCCCTGAGCTGGGGCTGGGTGGCAGGGAGAGAGAGAGAGAGAGAGAGAGTAAGGGGATGCTGCAGATCTTGGGGTTATCAATGCAGATTCTTCCTCAAAGAATGAGAGGCAGGGGACGCCTGGGTGGCTCAGTCTGTGGAGCCTCTGACTCTTGATTTTTGACTCAAGTCATGGTCTCAGGGCTGTGAGATCGAGCCCTGCCTCAGGCTTTGTGCTCAGTGAGGAGTCAGCTTGAGATTTTTTCTCCCTCTCCTTCTGCCCCTCTCCCCTACTCACATTTTCCCTCTCGCTGTCTAAAATAAATAAATAGGTCTTAAAAAAAGAAATGAACAATACTAAACTGCAGTGTCTGGGAATACACACTTGGCAACAACTCTGACAATAAGAAGAAGGAAATGATTACTATCAGGATATAGAGAGTGGTCGCTCTGGTGGGGAGAGAGTGTGTTATAATTGAAATGGCCATGTAAGGGACACCTGGGTGGCTCAGTTGGTTAAGCATCTGACTTCGGCTCAGGTCATGATCCCAGCGTCCTGGGATCGAGTCCCACGTTGGGCTCCTTGCTCAACAGGGAGCCTGCTTCTCCCTCTGCCTGCCACTCTATCTGCCTGTGCTCACTCTCTCTGACAAATAAATAAATAAAATCTTAAAAAAAAAAAAAAGAAATGGCCATGTAGATGGCTTCCAGGATGACTGATAAAGTTCCATTTCTTCTTTTTTTCCCCAAAGATTTTATTTACTTATTTGACAGAGACACAACAAGAGAGGGAACACAAGCATGGGGAGCGGGAGGGGGAGAAGCAGGCTTCCTGCCAAGCAGGGAGCCTGATGCGGGGCTCGATCCCAAGACCCTGGGATCACAACCCGAGCTGAAGGCAGACACTTAACCCACTAAGTCACCCAGACATTCCCCATCTTTTCCTCTTTCAATTATTTCTAGTTTTATACCCATGCAGCTGGAAAAGAAATTAGTATTATTTCAGTATTCTTAAATTTGCCATGACTTGTTTTATGACCTATCATATGATGTATCTTGGAGAATGTTCCTTGTGCACTTGAATAAAATATGTTTTCGGCTGCTATTAGATGGAATCTCCTGTATATCTGTGACAGGTCTATTTGGCATAAATTTGGGAGTGTGTTATAATTGAAATGGCCATGTAAGGGACACCTGGGTGGCTCAGTTGGTTAAGCAGCTGCCTTTGGCTCAGGTCATGATCCCTTGAATCAGGACATGATTCAAGTCCAATGTTTCCTTGTTGATTTTCTCTCTGGATGATATATCTATTGTTGAAAGTGAGATTTTGAAATCCTTCACTATTATGATATTGCTGCCTACTTTTCCTTTCGGATCTGTTAGTATTTGCTTAATATATATTAGATATTCTGGTGTTGGGTGACATATATATAATATGTATATTATATATATGATTATTATTATTTCTGGTTGATGAACTGACTCCTTTAGCATTATACAGTGACCTTCTTTGTCTTTTATTAGCATTTTTGGCTTGAAGCCTTGTTTTGTCAAAATACAGCTACCTATGCAATCTTTTGGTTTCCACTTGCATTGTGTATCTTTTTCCATCCTTTCCCTTTGAGCCTCGGTGTATCCTGAAAACTGAAGTGTTTTTGTTGTTGTTGTTGTTGTTGTTGTTTTGTTCCTGTTTGTTTTTGGGGAGGAAGAGCCCGGCAAGAACTTTGTGACCCCAGGAAAGCAGCTGCTAGGAGCAGCACCTGGAGCCAAATGGGCGTCTGTGGGCAGGTAGGAGACGTGGCCTGCTGCGCTCGGAGCCCCGGCTGGATCCTAGTGGCGCTCCTTCTTGTTCACGTGACCTTCACCAAGTGTTGTAAACCGTCTGCGTCAGCGGAGGAGCAACAGGAGGCCTCCACAGAAGAGCTCACTAAGTGTCCGACTTCGTAAGCACGAGGCACCCAGCAGCTCAATTAAACCTCATCACGGCTGCGCACGCAGGGACCGTCACCCCCGTGTTCCACTTGAGAAAACGGAGAACCAAAGATGGTAAATACCACGTCCCGCGTGGTCCGTGGGGGCGGGGGCGTCCATACATTATTTCAAATTCTCCTTTACTTCCAGTCGGGGCACGTCGGTAGCGGCACCTGGGAGAAGGTCAGGTCAGGGCTGAGGTTGGAGAACACGCAACAGCTTCCTCACGCCTCCCTCTCTCCGGCTGAAACACTTGTTCCCACCCCCGCGCTCTTTGTCACGCCCCCTGCCGGCTGTGGAGAAGCGACCTTCGTTTCCCAGCTCATGCTTGAGGCCACATGGGCCTGCAGCCTGGAGGCAACAGAGAGGAAGGGACCCGTGGGCCCCGGGGAGGTGAGTGGGGCTGACTTGCCAGGGTGAAAGGAGATGGTCCGTCGGGAGGCTCAGTGCGGGGGCTCACATCCGGCGGCTGGGCTGTCTGCTTCAGCCAGGCCTGCTGGGCCGCCGGGGACCTGGGAGGGAAACCGCACAGGAAGGTGGTAGGTGGGGAGCTGGGGCCTGGTTGCGGACCTTCCAGAAGAGACGGTGCTTCGCCTTGAGGAATGTGTAGGCGCTTGCTCCATATGAAACTAGGGAAGAGCATTCCAGGAAGAGGGAACAGCATGCACAAAAGCTGCGGGCCTCAAACCCTGGCTGTGTTTAGGGAGCTGTGTTTCCAGGTGTGGCCGAGGCCTGGAGGGCCCGGGAGTGGGGTAGCTGCAGGTGGGCCTGGAAGAGAGGCGGGCCCAGCTCATGGACACCACGGGCCTAGAGCTGGGCCTCTGGGAGTGAAAATGGACAGCAGGGGACTGGCCTGTTGAGGTATGGGCTTTGGAATGCCCTTGTGTCAGAGATTGTGGAGTTGAATGGGAAGGGGGAGATTCTAGAGGGGGTGGGGTGAGAGGCAGAAGAAGAGCTAGCAGGAGACTGAAATACAGGTTAAACATTTTTTTGTTTGTTTTATTTTTTAAAAAGATTTTATTTATTTATTTGACAGAGAGACCACAAGTAGGCAGAGAGGCAGGCTCCCCGCTGAGCAGAGAGCGGGATACAGGGCTCCATCCCAGGACCCTGAGATTATACCCTGAGTGGAAGGCAGAGTCTTAACCCACTAAGCCACCCAGACTGCCCGCAGTTTGAACATTTAGCCATTTCCTCCTCCCCTACAGGCAGTGTTAGTTGGATCTTGGTTTTTTATCCCTTCAACCACTTTATGTCTTTGGATTGGAGAATTCATTTCATTTACATTTAAAATAATTTTGGGAGTGCCTGGATGGCTCAGTTGGTTGAATGTGCTCTGGTCCTGGTCCCAGAGTCCTGGGATTGACCCCCACATGGGGCTCCCTGCTCAGTGGGGAGCCTGCTTCTCCCTCTGCCTCTGCAGCCCCCACTGCTTGTGCTCTCTCTGTCAAATGAATAAATAAAATCTTGAAAAGAAAAATAATAAAATAAAATAATTATTGAGGGGTGCCTGACTGGCTCAGTTACTAAAGCATGTGACTCTTAATCTCAGGGTGGTGAGTTCAAGTTCCACCTTTGGCATGGAGGCTACTTAAAAATAAAATAAAATATTTAAAATAATTTTTTATAGGTGAGAACTCACTAATGCCATCTTCTTAATTGGTTTACTGGCTATTCTGTAGTTCCCTTGTGTCTTTCTTCCTCTTTCTGCCTTCCTTTGTGAATTGAGGTTTTCCATTGTGGTATGCTTTGACTCCTTTCTCTTCATCTTCTGTGAATCTACTATAGGTTTTTGGTTTTATTTTATTTTATTTTTTATAAAGATTTTATTTATTTATTTGTTTATTTGACAGAGAGAAATCACGAGTAGATGGAGAGGCAGGCAAAGAGAGACAGAGGGAAGCAGGCTCCCCGCTGAGGAGAGAGCCCGATGCGGGACTCAATCCCAGCACCCTGAGATCACGACCTGAGCCGAAGGCAGCGGCTTAACCCACTGAGCCACCCAGGTGCCCCTGTTTTTTTTTTTTAAAGATTTTATTTATTTACTTGACAGACAGAAATCACAAGTAGGCAGAGAGTCAGGCAAAGAGAGAGAGAGGAGAAAGCAGGCTCCCTGCTGAGCAGAGAGCCCAATGGGGGCTTGATCCCAGGACCCTGCGATCATGACCTGAGCCGAAGGCAGAGGCTTTAACCCACTGAGCCACCCAGGCGCCCCTACTGTAGGTTTTTGCTGTGTGGTTATCATGAGGCTTACATAAAACTTCTTCTAGATATAATTGTCTGTTTTACATGGAGAGCAATTTAACTTCCAATGGATATATAAACTCCATTCTTTTATGTCCTCCTTTTGTTTTTGATGTCACAATTTACATCTCTTTATATTGTGTACCATTAATAAATTATTATAGCTATAGCTATTGTAATCATTTTGGCCTTTAACCTATTTCTTTGTAAAATTCCGGTATAATTAAATGTAATTAGTGTTATATAGGTTTCAGGTGTACAATATAGTGATTCAAAAGTTTTATACATTACTCAGGGCTCATCACAGTAAGTGTCTGTCCTTTAACCTTTATATTAGAATTAAGTGGTTAACACATCACCACAGAACAGTATTAGAGGGGTGCCTGGGTGGCTCAGTGGGTTAAGCCTCTGCCTTCAGCTCAGGTCATGATCTCAGGGTCCTGGGATCGAGCCCCACATCGAGCCCCGCATTGAGCCCGGAATCGTGCTCTCTGCTCAGTAGCGAGCCTGCCCCCCCCACCCCACCTGATTCTCTTCCTGCCTCTTTGCCTACTTGTGATCTCTGTCTGTCAAATAAATGAATAAAATCTTAAAAAAAAAAAAAAAAGAACAGTATTAGATTAGATTGTTAGGAAACCCGCCCTTTTTTTTTTTTAAGATTTTACTTATTTATTTGACAGAGAGAGAGATCACAAGTAGGCAGAGAGGCAGGCAAAGAGAGAGAGGGAAGTAGGCTCCCTGCTGAGCAGAGCCCGATGTGGGCCTTGATCCCAGGACCCTGAGATCATGACCTGAGCCTAAGGCAGAAGCTTAACTCACTGAGCCACCCAGGCACCCCACTTGTTAGGAAAAATCTTTACCTTGTACAGGGTTTAACTTAAAATAGCTGATGAAATCTATGTTACTTAATATGTTCATCAAATTAATTACATTTTAAGATTAGGAATTAAAACTTTAAGTACTATTGTCATCCAACATTGTGGTATGACTAAATCTTTACATATATTAAAATAATAATGTCAGTTATCAAAAAATTTAAATATGGTAGGGAAAAAGGGACTTATAGGTAAAGGAATATTATAGGGTAGAATATAAATTTGCTCTGGATATGAAGAAACAAATAATATTCTTTGTCCTCTGTACACTCTGCTCAGACAATACAATGATATTTTGCCTCACCTATGTACATACTCTCAATTCTCAAAAGTCTCATTTCTGTTTCCCAGCTGCTTGTTCCTATACTCCCTAGCTCTTTTATTTATTTTATTTTTTATTTTTTCCTACATCATTCTAATAAAGCAATAAGGATTCTTTACTTCAGGAAGGATTTAAATTCTTAATGATCATCATGCTAACTTTTATTATGTTATTGTTTTAAATATTGCTGTTATTATTCTGATTAATGAGGGAGCCAAGATAACATATTCCTTGTTCTTGAGGCCAGTCTGTTCCAAAAATTTTTTTTGACACTGCCTTTCCAAAATTCAAAGTAATGAATTTTTTTTTTAAAGATTTTATTTATTTATTAGACAGAGAGAGATCACAAGTAGGCAGAGAGGCAGGCAGAGAGAGAGAGGAGGAAGCAGGCCCCCCGCTGAGCAGAGAGCCCTACGCGGGACTCGATCCCAGTACTCCGAGACCATGACCTGAGCCGAAGGCAGCGGCCCAACCCACTGAGCCACCCAGGCGCCCTCAAAGTAATGAATTTTAAATTTGTAAGTCTTTGGGATAGTGGTAGATGGTTATACAACCTTGCTAATGTACTTAATGCCATTTCATTGAACCCTTAAACATGGTTACAACAGTAAATTTCATGTTATATGCATTTTACTACAATTTTTAAAAGAACTATAGTCTTTTGTACCTAAATTGACTTTGAGATTTCCCAGATGGTCAGTGAGGAACCAGAGATTTGCTGCTTCTTCTCGTTGAAGGAGGAATAATAGGTTTATTTGTTACTTACTAGATTTCATTTAACTGAAAATATTGGATAATTTTTTTGTTTTCCAAACCTTGGATGAAAATCAATTAAATCTGACACATCAAAAGAGTTCAGTTTTGATATTAATATAAATATGTTTTAGGGACTGTCTTATATGCATTTTAACTTGAGAATAGGCATGCTTGTCTTCACCGACAACTGGAACAGTAACTGCACAGAGACTGATGAGTAACTTTTCTTTCTGGGCTTAAATATCCATTTCAGTTGGGAACAATCAGAAGAAAAAGTGTGGTGCGTCGCTGGGTGGAACAGTTAACTGCCTGACTCTTCATTTCGGCTCAGGTCATGATCTTGGGTCCCGAATTAAGCCCCATGTCAGCTCCACACTCAGTGCAGAGTAGCTTAGGATTCTCTGGCCCTCCCCCTGTGCTTTCTCTCCCTCTTTCCCTCTCTTTTTCTAAAATAAATAATCTTTTTAAAAAATTTTTTATTTATTTATTTGACAGAGATCACAAGTAGGCAGAGAGGCAGGCAGAGAGAGAGGAGGAAGCAGGCTCCCTGCTCAGCAGTGAGCTTGATTCCAGGACCCTGAGATCATGACCCGAGCCAAAGGCAGAGGCTTAACCCACTGAACCACCCAGGTGCCGCTAATACAAATAATCTTATAAAAAAAAAAAAAAAAAAGGAAAACTTTGTGATGTAAGAGGCAGACTGAATGTGTATTATTCTCAAGAAAGCTTTCCACTTTCCTTGTTCCAGTATTGTTGATATTAACATAGATCAGAGCCATTCAGTCTTATCATGCTCAAGTAGATTTGTTGTTTTGTTTTTTAAAGATTTTATTTATTCGGGGCGCCTGGGTGGCTCAGAGCGTTAAGCCTCTGCCTTTGGCCCAGGTCATGATCTCAAGGTCCTGAGATCGAGCCCTGGATCGGGCTCTCTGCTCAGCAAGGAACCTGCTTTCCCCCCTTTCTCTGCCTGCCTCTCTGCCTACTTGTGATCTCTGTCAAATAAATAAATAAAATCTTTAAAAAAAAGATTTTATTTTTTCATTTGACAGAGACAGAGAGAGAGATCTCAAGCAGGGAAAGCAGTGGGCAGAGGGAGAGGGAGAGGGAGAAGCAGACTCCCTGCTTCTGGGGCTGGATCCCAGGACCCTAGGATCATGACCTGAGCCTAAGGCAGACAATGGACTGAGCCAATCTTTTTTTTATCAGTCAGAGAGAAAGAGACCACCAGTAGGGAGAGCAGGGGAGCAGTAGGCATAGAGAAAGGGAGCCCAAAGCAGGATCATGACCCAAGCCAACCACTTGCCTTCTTCCTTACACTACCACAAGTTATAGATCAGAAATTGAGTTTTCTAGAAGGAACATCAAAAAGCTTCAACAATGAACCATTACAGACACTCATCAGACCTATACTAAATGACCAGGCCAGGACCTTTCAGACCTTTTTAGTCCAGAAAGAGGGTCTTCATGAAAGTAGACAGCTCCACCCCAAGACTTTTCAATCAAGATCAATACCCAAAAATAATGCTAGTGATTTACCTTTTAATTCTGCTAAAAGATACATTGTTAACAACTTAAACCTTTCTTTAAAAGGTAAATCTTTTGGGGTGCCTGGGTGGCTCAGTTGTTAAGGGTCTGCCCTCAGCTCAGGTCATGATCCCAGGGTCCTACATTGGGCTCCTTGCTCAGAGGGAAGCCTGCTTTTCCCTCTCCCACTCCCCCTGCTTGTGTTCCTTCTCTCGCCGTCTGTCCAATAAAGTCTTTAACCAAAAAAATCACAATGAGATTGCTTCACAGTCAATAGAATAACTATAATAATCATCATCTTAAAAAGGAGGAATAAAAGTGTTGTGAGGGTGCGAAAAATTTCGAACCCTTGTATATTGATAATGGGAATACAAAAAAGCAGCCACTGTGGAAAACAGTTCCTCAATAAGTTAAACATAGAATTATCGTATGACCCCACATTTGCCCTCCTAGATAGATACCCAAAAGAACTGATAACGGGTGTTTGAACAAAAACTTGTACATAAATGTTCATAGCAGCAATATTTATAGTAGCCAAAAGGAAGAAACAGCTCAAATATCTATCATAAGATAAATAGATAAACAAAATGTGGTTTGTTCACACCCTGGAATATTATTCAGCCATAAAAAGGGATGAAGTGCTGGTACATATTACAACATGGTTGAATCTCAAAAACAATATTCTAATGAAAGAAGATACAAAGTCTCCATATTGTACTAATCCCATTTAAATGAAATATCCAGAGTCAGCAAATCCTTAGAGACAAAAGGCAGATTAGTAATTGACAGGGGTTGTAGGGAGAGAGGAATGGGGAGCTACTGCTTTATGGGCGGGGTTTCCTTTGAGATGATGAAATGTTCTGAAATTAGTGGAGGTGGTTGCACAACATTGTAAATATGCTAAATGTCACTAGTGATAAATTTTATGTCATATGTATTTTACTTAAATAAAAAAAAATGTTCAGGAGTGCCTGAGTGGCTCAGTCAGTTAAGTGTTTGCCTTTGGCTCAGGTTATGATCCCAGGGGCTGGGATCAAGTCCTATGTAGGGCTCCTGGCTCAGCAGGGAGTCGGCTTTTCCCTCATCCTCTGCTCGTCCCCCTCTGCTCATGCTCTGTCTCTTGCTTTCTCTCATTCTCAAATAAATAAAAATAAAAACTTAAAAAAAATTTTTTTTTAAATTTTATTTATTTATTTGACAGAGAGAGATCACAAGTAGGCAGAGAGGCAGGCAGAGAGAGAGAGAGAGGGAAGCAGGCTCCATGCTGAGCAGAGAGCCCGATGCGGGACTCGATCCCAGGACCCTGAGATCATGACCTGAGCCAAAGGCAGTGGCCTAACCCACTGAGCCACCCAGGCGCCCCAAAAAATTTTTTTTTAATGTAAAGAAAAAAAAAAAAAAACCTCATAAGGAGTGGGACCCTTGTAGAATGTTGAAGTAGCTTAGTTTGGGTCTAAGAACCAGTCAGAATCTTTTCCCGTGTCTGTTAGAGCCATTTAGAATCTCCATTTCTGTTCGAGCCAATCAAAATCTCCTGCATTCATTCAGTGTAAAATCTATCCAACCTGCTCAAGCATTGCTGAGATTCTCTGAATGAACACAGGGCTCCCTTGCCTGGCAAGTTTAATTCATTCCTATCTTTCAGCTGGTCTTAGTATCTTATGAATAGGGCCAGTCTCAGCTGTGTGATCCTCAGCAAGTGACTTCAGCTCCTTGGGTCCATGTTTTCTCAACTATGAAATGGGGTAATACTTCCTACCTATTCTATGTTGTATACATGTTGCATATGGTAGGATAAAGTTGGTGAGGCCACAAGAGGAAATAGGGATGAGGCTTGGATGGAGGACATTTGTATTCACAGGTGCCAGAGAGAGGGTCACCACACACCACACAGGGCCACAAGAGAAGGGCCTTGTTACTTGCTTTGGTCAATAGAAGGAATTGCAGGGTGCCTGGGTGGCTTAGTGGGTTAAGCCTCTGCCTTCGGCTCAGGTCATGATCTCGGGGTCCTAGGATCGAGCCCTGTGGCGAGCTCTCTGCTCAGCAGGGAGCCTGCTTCCCCGCCCTCCAACCCCCAACCCTGCTTTCTGCCTACTTGTGATCTCTTTCTGTCAAATAAATAATAAATAAAATCTTAAAAAAAAAAAATAGAAGGAATTGCAAGTGATGGTGTGCTAGTTCTGAGCATCCTACTGTCCTTTCTTAGGCTCCGGACACCACCAAGAGCAAACCCAGGCTAGTCTGCTAGAGAATACAAGACTATGTGGAACAAAGAGCAGTCAACGCCACCTTCAACCAGACAGACCCTGGACAGCCTTCCTTGAGCAAGTCCAGCAAAGATCAGCCACTTCTGGGCACCTGGGTGGCTCAGTGGGTTAAAGCCTCTGCCTTCAGCTCCGGTCATGATCCCAGGGTCCTGGGATCGAGCCCCGCATCGGGCTCTCTGCTCAGCAGAGAGCCTGCTTCCTCCTCTCTCTCTGCCTGCTTCTCCACGTACTTGTGATCTCTGCCTGTCAAATAAATAAATAAAATCTTTAAAAAAAAAAAAAAAGATCAGCCACTCCTAGCCCAATCAGCAGAACTATCCAACTAATCCATAAACTAATGAGCTAATAAATCATTGTTATTTTTTAATATTTAATTTATTTGTTTGAGACAGAGCGCGAGAGAGAATATGAGTGGGGGGAGGGGGCAGAGGAAGAAGCAGACTCCTCGCTGAGCAGGGAACCCTATCTGGGGCTCGATCCCAAGACCCCGGGATCATGACCTGAGCCGGAGGCAGGCGCTTAATGGACCGAGCCACCCAAGTGCCCCAAATGGTTGTTAATTTTAAACCACTAAATTTGGGGGGGGGGGAGTTTGTTACATAGCAATAAATAATTGATACAGTGTATTAATTTGGTTTCCTTGGTTGAACAAGAAGCTTCTTCATGGCAGGCCTTATTTGTTGCCTCCATCCTAGCTTTTAATGCCAGGGATGAGCACAAGGTTGCCATTCCATACATCCTTGTTGATTTCTTCCCTAATAACTTTCTCTGTTGGTTGGGTGAGTTGGAGCCCCTTATTTTGCTTGTCTAGGTTTACTTCTCTCCTGTTTACACCTCTGTCTGCTTTTCCACAGGCTTGGGTCATGACTAAGTAAAGATGTATATTGCCCTGTTGGGGCTTTTTCCCTGAGCATTTCTTTCTTTCTTTCTTTTTTTTCTTTTTTCTTTTTTTTTTTTTTTAGAGAATGGAGAGGGATCAGAGAGGGGGAGAGAATCTTCAGCAAGCTCCATGGCCAGTGCGCAGGGCCTCTCAGGGGGCCCGATCTCATGACCCTGAGATCATGACCTGAGAGGAAATCAGGAGTCTGATGTTCGGTCAACTGAGCCACCCAGGTGTGCGAGTTCCTGAGTGATGCAGGAGGGATGTTAGAGTTTAAGCCGATGGCCAAGAAAGAATTCTTGAGACGTCTTTGGTGAAAAAAGGTGGTTTTTTTAAAGCATAAGACAGGACCCATGGGCAGAAAGAGGTGCACTGGGGTCATGAGGAATAGCCTATTATATACTTTGAAGTTGGGAGGGGCTTAAGGATAGCTCAAACCTCCCAGATATTTTGGAAACAGGTTTTCAGGATCCTGTGGGGCTAGCTATTGTTAGGAAAAGGTCATTTATCACTATTTAGTAAAAACTCAGTCATGAGACCCTTCAGATGTGTATCAGTGGGTCATATGCTTGGAGGATGATTGCCAAAATGCATCTTGGGGGTTGGAGATAAAGGAAATTTCCAAAGGAATTTTTATGTGTTAAGGTAGACTTTCAGGATCCTGGGGATTGGGCCTAAGATTGCCTTTTGCCCTTAGCAAAGTATTAACATCAAAACAGCTGAGTTCCTAGAGGAATGTCACTCTACCTGTTTCAGGTGGGCTGCAAGTAGTAGTGAAAATTAATAACTTTTCTTCTGCCTTCATTTCCCAAATCACTGAGCAGACTCAATCAATTAGACTCAGTCTATTTAAGAAAAATGTAGACTCATGAAATAGGCCGTTGAATTCTTGAGTTTATCACAAAATTTGTTTAAAGGCTCTGACCCTGCATGTGAAACTATTCGTTGATTTCCCACTTGGCACTTCTCTTAAAGGGGAAATGTCAGTGATCTGAGGATGTAGTACCCAGGTGAGTGGTAGTAGACAATAGGCATCATGGAGATATACAACCTGTAGTCATCACCCATTTGGGCTATGTCCTGAACTCAATTATTCTGCACCATGAGTTTAACCCTTGAGGTATGCTGGGGGAGGACAGCTGGCTTCTAGGTCCCCAGGAGCACAATGAAGCCGAAAGGGAGCTCACCATCTGGGCAATCTGCCAGAATGACCTAGGAGGTTTTTTTCCATGCAACCCCCTCCCTGCTGACCTCTGAACTTACACTGGGTCCTGCTCTGTACCTGTGTAGTGAGATCTTCTCTCCTGAGTACTTTAATAGCAGGCTTGCAGGTTCCGGTGAGGAGAATTGCAAACCTGTGCACCTCTGCAAAGCCCTTAAGGCTTGCCTGGGAACCTGTGAAGGAAGCAGGCACTCCTGAAACTGTTTAAAACCCTAAGGCCCAAGCAGGAAGTGGTAAGTCAGCAACACCATTTGAAAAGGCCAACCGTAGGAGGCGCATGGGGGACTCAGTGGGTTAAGCCTCTGCCTTCAGCTCAGGTCATGATCTCAAGGTCCTGGGATCAAGTCCCACATTGGGCTCTCGGCTCAACAGGGAGCCTGATTCCCCGTCTCTGCCTGCTTCTCTGCCTACTTGTGATCTCTGTCAAATAAATTTTAAAAATCTTAAGAAAAGAAAAGGCCAACTGTAGGGGAGCCTGGGTGGCTCAGTAGTTGGGCATCTGCCTTGTGCTCAGGTCATGGTCCTGGGATCCTGGGATTGAGCCCCCCTGCCGGCCTTGGGCTCCCTGCTCAGCAGGAAGCCTGCTTCTCCCTCTCCCACTCCCCCTGCTTGTGTTCCCTCTCTTGCTGTGTGTTTTTATGTCAAATACATAAATAAAATCTTAAAAAAAAAAAATGAAAGGCAAACTGTTGCTGGGCCGGTGGACCTCGGAGGATGCAGGAGGACAAGGGGAGGGAGGACAGGAAGCTGAACCGCTGGAGCTGGGAGCCACATCCTGGGTGAGGGGAGTCTGTGGCCTCAGTTGGGACCTTTGTCTGTTCTCTTCCTGGACATCGTTTCACACACCTGGAAGGTTTCACACACCTTCCCCTATTACCCAGCACAGTTCTACCTTACCCTGGTTCTTTATGCTAATTATCTATCCCTGCCTTATTGAAAAAATGAAAGCATTCTTTCATTAGACATCGGGAAAGGGGGCGTCTGGTGGCTCAGTGGGTTACAGCCTTTGCCTTCAGCTCAGGTCATGATCTGAGGGTCCTGGGATGGAGCCCCGCATGGAGCCCCCCACCCCCGCCCCTGTGTGCAGCATCGGGGCTCTCTGCTAAGCAGGGAGCCTGCTTCCCTTCCTCTCTTTCTGCCTACTTGTGATCTTTAAAATAGAAAAAAAGAAAAAAAATAGACATCAGGAAAGGAGCTTGACAGAGAAGGCCAAAGAGAAGGTAAGGATCACAGGATGTGGCGAAGAGGTGTAGTGGTGATGTAGTTTTGGAATATCAGGTGAGGTTTGGTGGGGTGAAGTCTGGAGCTGATGACCAAGAAAGAATTCTTGATCCGTCTTTGGTGCAAAATGGTGGTTTTATGAAAGCACAGGGAAAGGACGCGTGGGCAGAAAGAGCTGCCGCCCCAGGGTGGTGAGGGGTGGCTGGTTTTGTACTTGGGAATTGGGGGTGGGTAAGGAAAAGGGAGGTTTCGAAAGAACTTTCATATGCTAAAGAGGACCTACCAGATACTGGAGGCCTTGCTATTGGTCAAGCTAAGGTTGTTTTTCCCTCTAGTAAGACATTAACTTTAAGACAGTTGGGAGCTTCCTGGAGGAATGTCACGAAAATCCCACCCAGGAGTGGGGGAGGGATGAGGTTGCTGGGTGTCAGCCTGTGCCTTGTCCTCAGTTAGCCTTCTGCTCCCTCCTCCGGCCAGATTCCCTCTTGCTGTTAGCAAAGTATTGATATATTCTTTTAAAGATTTTATTTATTTATTTGACAGACAGAGATCATAAGTAGGCAGAGAGGCAAGCAGTGAAAGATGGGGAAACAGGCTCCCTGCTCAGCAGAGAGCCAATGTGGGGCTCCATCCAAGGACCCTGAGATCATGACCTGAGCCGAAGGCAGGGGCTTAACCCACTGAGCCACCCAGGTGCCCCTAGCAAAGTATTGATATTAAGGCAGCTGAGTTCCTAGAGGAATGTCACTCGGCCTGTTTCAAGGACCTATCAGTGGGCCACGGAAAGTAAGGAAATCTAATAGTTTTTCTTCTGCCTTTGTTTTCCACATCACTAAACTACTTACAGCCCATTGACAAATCCCTGAGACAGGCAAGAGTCTGACCGTCCTCAAGGAATACACAACCACCGTAAGGTATTTATCAATGGGCTGCAAGTTTTTTTTTTTTTTTAAGATTTTATTTATTTATTTGACAGAGCGAGATCACAAGTAGGCAGAGAGGCAGACAGAGAGAGAGGGGGAAGCAGGCTCCCTGCTGAGCAGAGAGCTCGATGCTGGGCTCCATCCCAGGACCCTGGGATCATGACGGGAGCTGAAGGCAGAGGCTTTAACCCACTGAGCCACCCAGGGGCCCCTGGGCTGCAAGTTTTAAGGAAATTTAATTTTACCTAAATATCTTTAGCCTTTGTTCTCATCTTGGAAGCAGCCAGTCACAAAAGACCACATGCTGTGTGATTCCACTAACCTGTCTTGTAAGAGGTGACTCTATGGAAACCCCCCCACCCCTTTATGCATGGCAGCTGTTTCCCCATTTGCCCCTCCCCCAAGCCCCAGGCAAGCTCTAATTTAATTTCTGTCTCTAAATTTATCTGTTCTTCTGTTGATGGACATTTAGGTTGTTTCCATCTGTGGCTATTGAAAATAATGCTGCTATGACGGCTTGTGTACAAAATTTTGTTCCAACACATGTTTTCAGTTCTCTGGGGTATATACCCAGAAGTGGAATTGCTGGGTCATGTGGATAGTCTAACTTTTTGAAGAACTGCCAGAGTGTTTTTTCACATTTTTCACAACTATTTTATGTTCCCACCAGCAAGCTTGAGTACTTTCCTCTCCCTTTACTCTCAGGGACTTTTAAAGGAGTCTTCTTTAATTAAAAAAAAATTTTTTTTTTTTAAAGATTTTATTTATTTATTTGACAGAGAGAGATCACAAGTAGGCAGAGAGGCAGGCAGAGAGAGAGAGAGAGGAGGAAGCAGGCTCCCTGCTGAGCAGAGAGCCCGATGCGGGACTCGATCCCAGGACCCTGAGATCATGACCTGAGCCGAAGGCAGCGGCTTAACCCACTGAGCCACCCAGGCGCCCCTAATTTTTAAAATTTTTAAAATTTTTAAAATTTTTAATTTTTAAAGGAGTTTTCTCTAATTTTTTTTAAAAATAATTAATTAATAATTAATTAATTTGTGAGAGAGAGTCAAGTTTGAGTCCAAGCTGAGTGGGGGCAGGGTAGGGGCAGAGAGAGCAGCAGACTCCCTGCAGAGCAGGAAGCCTGATGGGGGGCTTGGTCCCAGGACCCCAGGATCATGACCTGAGCCCAAGGCAGAGGCTTACTCCACTGAGCCACCCAGGCGCCTCTAAGGAGTTGGCACAGTCACATCAGCTGTTCAGGCTGTAATCGTCTAGCCTGTGGCTATTCTATTGGGAGGAGAAAGCCTGCCTTTTGGTTGGAAGTTAGTACCCATGGTGGTAATATTGATGAAGTTCTAGAACACAGGTGAGGTTTGGTGCGGTGAGGTTCGGAGCCGATGGCCAGGAAAGAATTCTTGAGACATCTTTGGTACAAAATGGTGGTTTATTAAAGCACGGGGACAGGACTAGTGAGCAGAAAGAGCTGCTGCCCGGGGGATGAGGAGTGAGTGGCCTATTATATACTTCTAAGTTAGGAAGGGGATTAAGGATGATGTAAGTCTCTAAGGAATTTTGGAAGCAAGGTTTCTAGGACCTTGAGGGGCTAGCTATTGTCTGGGGGAAAAGGTTATTCTTAAATGTGTATCAGTGGGCCGTATGCTTGGGAATGATTGTCAACACTATCTTGGAGGTTTAGAGATAAAGTTTCTAAAAGAATTGTTAAAGTAGACTTAACAGGATCCTGGTTGGGGATAGGGGTTCAGTCAGGCTAGGATTGCCCTTTGCCCTTAGCAAAGGCTTAAGGTGGGGGTAGTTGAGTCCCTAGAGGAGAGTCACTCTGCCTGTTTTAAGGGCTTGTCAGTAGGTAAGGAAATTTAATAATTTTTCTTCTGCTTCTGTTTCCCACATCAACATGACCCAGAAATTGGTGTCCTCTCTTTATTTCTATTCTTTTGTAAAGTTGTCTTGGGCACGGGAGAGCCACCTAAATCACCAGGACAGCTGCTAATCTTAAGATTTCTGTGTGAGTTTCCTCCTCATTGGTCTAATGTGATCCTCTCCACATCCCTGGTGTCACCTCTTCCGGCCACGAGAACTCCACTGTGAGCCAGCTGAAACCAGTAACTGATTGAATTGAAACCCAACTAGGCACCCTTTCCAAGGAAGTTGGCTGTGAAGGCTGCATGTGTTGGAATGTCTCTTAGGCCATGATGGAATTCTATCTTTACTGTTTTCTGTCAGTGTCCTGTAACTACTTAAGCTACAAAACTGGATACTTTCCTCTTGAAAAACTTTTTTTTTTTTTTTTTTAAGTTGAAAACATTTTCTAGTGTTTTCCATGGGTTAAAAACAGCGGGTTCTTTGTGGCCTTCACAGTGGGGCCTTCAGCAAGACTAGCCAAGCTGCGGTGCAGCCTTCACAGTAAAGCAAACTCGGTCCATACATCAGCACCCATCATAGAATAGAATGCAATGGTTAGGGGTGCCTGGGTGACTCAGTTGTTAAGTGTCTGCCTTTGGCTCAGGTCATGATCCCGAGGTCCTAGAACCGAGCCCCACATTGGGCTCCCTGCTCGGCGGGAAACCTGCTTCTCCCTCTCCCACTCCCCCCTGCTGTATTCCCTCTCTCACTGCGTCTCTCTGTGTCAAATAAATAAAAATAAAATCTTAGAATGCAGTGGCAAAACGGGGGAGCAGGGGGGACGGCAGGGGTAGAGGTGGGCAGGCCTTCATCCTACAGGGCGTTAATGGCAGGTGGTGATCACAGCAGTTTCATTTGAGGGATCCCTTGGGTCACTTTGGCACTAGGAATCTCTGACAAATCCTGCATGTGGGACTCCACCCAGGAGTTGGGAGTTGGAGGTCAAGGGTCAGGGGATGGGAGTTGGGTCCGAGTGGTGCACATTAGGGGGTGGTTTTCTTGGTAATGGACCTTCTCTCATCAGTCCCCAAGGACATTCCACTGGGATGCCTATTTAACCCACTGGAAACAATTCAGATTGCAAAATTTAAGAAGGGTACTGCATGGCCTCAGTAGGATCTAGCAGTTAGGTCTCTTCTGCAGGAAACGGGGCAAATAGATGGAGGTAGCCTAGGTCCTTCCAGACCTTTGGGGTTCTAAATCAGGACCCAGACCTAAATACCTCTTGCAGAATGTGTTTGGTCATAACCAGACTAGTAAACTTCTTCCTGATATACTGGATGATAATGATCTAAACAGGCCTCTTCTGAATAAACCCAGATGGGAGGAAACACAGGCCATCCCTGACAAAGGGGATGCTGCCTCTCATTGTTCTCCTGTTAGATTCTCTCTCATTCATTTCCCGGGTTAATGGCTATAGTTGGAAACGACTGTCTGTTAGTTTACCCCAGGATATGGGCTTTAAGGAATATTCCCGGGGCACCTGGGTGGCTCAGTCAGTTAAGCCTCTGCCTTTGGCTCAGGTCATGATCCCAAGGTCCTGGGACTGAGCCCCATGTCAGGCTCTCTGCCTATCAGGGAGCCTGCTTCTCCCTCTACCTCTGCTGCTCCCCCTGTTTGTGCTCTCCCTCTCTCTAATTAATAAATAAAATCTTTTTTTTTTTTAAAGGAATATTCTCAAGCAGCTGTCAAAACTCCCTTTGTTTTGGAATAATTCTGTGTTCCCCAGCCAGATGTGGACTGCCTATTCCTTCTTTTTGGCAGGAAAATATGGCATCTGCTCCTCTCTTGAGCTGATCGCCTCTAGAACTGGGAACCCTTTCCCTGCCTCTGGCCATACTTTGCCTCTTCAGTCTCCCTTTTCCCTTCGTGTTTCTGCACCGCCTTGGGTGCAGCCTGCCTAAGTGGCTTCTAGACCGTCCTCAGTGTCTTTGCCACCTTTGGCTCCTCCTCCTCCCAGGAGCAGAGAGCATACTCTGGATTTAACACAGCGCACTTCAATTTCTCCACCAGTGTCTCAGGTAAAAATTAACAATGGGGAGCAAACTCACGACTTTTTTTTTTTTTTTAAGATTTCATTTTTTTGACAGAGATCACAAGTAAATGGAGAGGCAGAGAGAGAGAGAGCGGAGAGAGAGAGAGAAAAGCAGGCTCCCTGCTGGCAGAGAGCCCCATGTGGGACTCGATCCCAGGACCCTGAGATCGTGACCTGAGCTGAAGGCAGCGGCTTAACCCACTGAGCCACCCAGGCGCCCAAACTCACGACTTTTAAAAGCGAATCCAGGTGGAACAGAGTTCGGTATTTAAACTAATTTAAGTTTTTGGTTTAATTAAGGTAGCCCTGTCTTTTAGAGTTATCAGCATTAAATGTGAAACTTTCATTTTACCAAGAATTGAAGGTCAGATAAGCTTGTGTTATCTCTGTTGCAATTTTATTTTTTTAAAGATTTTATTTATTTGAGAGAGACCGAGCTCAAGTAGGCAGAGTGGCAGGCAGAGGGAGAGGAAATGCAGGCTCCCGGGTGAGCAAAGAGCCCGATGGGCTGCTGGAATGGGGGGGTGGTACTTATTACGTCCCACATCGGCAACTGATCAAGGATGGGGTCCACGTCACCATCCACTCTCTCCTCTCTAAAGTCCTCCGCTCTTCTTTGGGGATAAGCCCAAGGGGTGTAGAGGGAAAGCGGGAACTTTTCATCCCCCAGGTCTCTGGGCCGGAGAGTGGGGCAGGACCTCAGCTCCAACCAAACCTCTACCCGACAACAGTAGGCGGGGCTCACAGAATGGACGCCCATGCGCAGTTTAGGAAGGCCGCAGCGCCTGCCCTCGCCACGGTCTCCCAACCTCTCAAATTTCCCGGGCGCTCCGCCCCCCAACCGCTCGCCCTGTAGTTGCCAAGGCGTCGCGCCGGAAGTGACCTCACGACGGTGGCGTGGAGACGCGGGGCGCTTCCGGCCGCCGCTGTGGGGGTGGGTTGTGGAGAAGACCCTCAGCCTCCGGGTCTTCTCCTGTTTCGGGGTGGACTTGGCGAGGTGTGCGGAGGAGGCGGCGGCCAGACGGCGTGGAGGTGGGAGCGAGGCGGCGACTGGGCTGTGGGTGCTTGCGGGAGGGGGCTTCCGGGGTTGCTAGGCGGGTTTGCTTTTAGACTTCGGGGTTCCAGGCCTTGTAGACTTTTTTATCAAGGCCGGCGCGAGCTGGGGACCGGGTCCTAGGGGTTGCGTCAGGGGGTATGGTTTGAGGTGGGAGACTGAGGGCAGCAGTTCTAAATGAACCGGGAATCGTATGAATTGTGAGGCATGAGCGGCCTAGGCTCTTGGTTTCGCCTCGTTGATGGCCGCTGCAGTTCGCCCACTGTTTGCTCCCTGCCTCAATGTCCTTTTGCACAATGGAATAGGGTGGCATGGAAAACCTCGGGTGCCCCAGCCGTGACCGATAGCCTGAGGACGGAGGTGAACTGGGGTCTGAAAGGGAAGGTGGTTGAGAAATTAAGGATACCTGCCAGGGCGCAGCTTCTTGATTATTTTCAGCTGTAGCTTATGTCTGAGCTTCTTCAAGTGTTCTTTGTGTGCTGTTGATTGAATTTATCAGTAGTTGGCTTGTTGAGCGGTTCAAGTGTTGTGGTGTGCAAGGCGTAGCCCTCGCCTGCTTGGCCAGTTTTCAGTGACTCTCCCAATTCCAGAGCTAGGAGGAGTCCTTAACAACTCTCCTATGGTTACTGATGAGAAATCAGAATGGTTTTTGTTCTCTTCCCTAGCCAGTTTAAACTGATTTCAGTCTCCTGTCAAATAGAGGTGTTTCTACCACATCAGAACATAAATGACTTCTGAGCAGGTTAGTATTTCAACTGGAAACCTCAGGTGGATTCTAGGCTTTTTTTTTGTTTTTTTTTTAAATGATGGCAGATTAGGTGTACCGAGTTCAAAATTCCTGTTGGTTTCTCTGTATGAAATGAAGATGGTTACAAACATAACTTTTTGATTACTAAGAATTTCTTTGGTGGAGCTTCCTTGTGGGGGGAGGGCTGTGGGACTAGCAAAGTGTGATTAAACTTTTTTTGACTGGGACCCACGGTTAGATACATTTACATTATGACTTAATCTGCTCCCAGCATACGCAGAGTACACACACACAGAGCCCAAAAGTTTACCCTTTCTGCGTATGATCCCCTTTGACACTTTCTGTTTCATTAAAAGAAAAAAAGTTGATTGCAACTCTCTAAATTGACTATATGTCTGACCGCTAAAGACCCCTAGTTTGAAAAACAATGGACTAGAAAATGTTTAAGGTATTTGTAATTCCTGAGATGCTGTAATTAACGCAAAGTGGGAAATGTGTCTTTTTCCTGTCCTTTATAGGCAGAGGAGCAAGGGTGCTAGAGTTATAAGTTCTGTCAGAACAACAGGACAGGACATTCAAATTGGTATCTCAAAGGAATGTAGTGATAGTGTGTCAGAATTTTAGCAAGGCATTTGGTAAGTCTTTTATGAGGACTTGGTGGATGAGATAGGGGAAGTTGCTAGAGTGGGGTAAAATTAGATGGAATCCTGGTTTTGAGCATCAGTGTCTGGAGGGGTTTGATTTATGGATACAACTTACAGTTGGGATTCTGGTGAGTTTTGAGCATCAGTGTCTGGAGGGGTTTGATTTATGGATACAACTTACAGTTGGGATTCTGGTGAGTTTTGAGCATCAGTGTCTGGAGGGGTTTGATTGATGGATACAACTTACAGTTGGGATTCTGGTGAGTTGAGGCTGCATCACTTTCTTTATATACAGTATGTATTTAAAGCTTTATCTGGAAAGTGTGCTTATTAGATTTGTTGCCTTTATGAAGTGAAGAGAGAAGATATCATCTGGTTAATCTCAAGATTTGTCCAGTGCAGTTTAATGAAATGGAAGGGTCATATACGTGTGAAAAATTTCAGTTGGGTCCCCAAAATGCAGTTATACCAGTTAATGAAGGTAGAGATGTGACTTAGGGGCTCGAGTAGAGTCTCAGTCTTCTAAATCAGTCACATGGTTAGAGCTGACGTGCCCTACAGTAGTAGATAACATTAGGCGAATGTAGAATCTAGAAGAAAGGAAGGTTGACCCTAGCACTGGTTAACTCCGTCCTGGAGTATTGGGTGTATGTCTGGGTACTCTACAAAAATAAATTAACTTGGGGGTAGAAGTTAAAAGGATTTGGAATTCGTCAAATTTTCAAAAATAATTTTTTTGTGTGTGTGAAGATACGATGGAGTTGCTTTGGCATGAATGATTCTTTTTCCCTTGTTACTCGGGTCTTAAAACATTTTTTAGTGTTCAGAACATTAGAAAATCTATGTATCTCTTACACGTTAAGTTGGCATTTGAAATTTTTCATCATGAATTTAAGTAGTTTTAATAGTTTAGGATGTAATTTTTGATGTGTAAATATTGGCTTTTAAAAAATAAATACAAAGGGCGCCTTGGTGGCTCAGTTGGTTAAGCGTCTGCCTTTTTCTGCCTTCTTCGACTCAGGTCGTGATCCCAGGGTCCTGGGATGGAGCCCCGTGTTGGGCTCCCAGCTTAGTGGGAAGCCTGCTTCTCCCTTTCCCTCTTCTCCTCCCCCTGCTTGTGCTTGTGCCCTCTTTATCTTTGTCAAGTAAAAAATAAAGTCTCTAGATAAAAAAATAAAAAATACAAAGTTATCTAAATACACAATTTGATATTTTTATTTTATTTTTTAAAGTAGCTCCATACCCATCGTGGGGCTTGAACTCACAACCCCCAGATCAAGAGCCACATGCTCTACTGACTTGAGTCAGCCAGGAGCCCCTTGATGTTTTAAAAATGTACAAATAACTTTTTTTTTTTAAAAGATTTTATTTATTTATTTGACAGAGATCACAAGTAGGCAGAGAGGCAGGCAGAGAGGGAGAGAGGAGGAAGCAAGCTCCCTGTTGAGCAGAGAGCCCGATAGTGGGGTTTGGTCCCAGGACCCTGGCATCATGACCTGAGCCAAAGGCAGAGGCTTTAACTCTCTGAGCCACCCAGGCACCCCCAAATAACCTTTTCTATATTAAAAAAAAAACCTCTTCTTCTTCTTTTTTTTTTTTTTTTAAAGATTCCATTTATTTATTTGACAGAGAAATCACAAGTAGATGGAGAGGCAGGCAGAGAGAGAGAGGGAAGCAGGCTCCCCGCTGAGCAGAGAGCCCGATGTGGGACTTGATCCCAGGACCCTGAGATCATGACCCGAGCCGAAGGCAGCGGCTTAACCCACTGAGCCACCCAGGCGCCCCCCAAAAAAACTCTTCTAAGATATGTATAAATGGTGTATTTACTTGAGTTTTGGATATTAAACCAATCTTCTGTTCCTGGAATGAACCCCACTTAGTCATGGTGTATATATTTTTTATATGTTGCTGAATTTAGTTTGCTAAAATTTTGTTAAGGATTTTCATGTCTGTGCTCATGAGGGATGTTGAGGTTTTCTTATGATGTCTTTAGCTTTAGTATCAGAGTGATAGTACCTTCATAACAGTGGTGAAATGTTACTTTCTCTTTTGTTTCCTGAAAGAGTTTGTGTAGCATTTTTTATTTTTCTATATGTTTGGTAGAATTTATCAGTGGACTCTTCGGGGCCTGAGCTTTTTTTTTTTTTTTTTTTAAGATTTTATTTATTTATTTGAAAGAGCACAAGTAAGCAGAGTGGCAAGCAGAGCAAGAGAGAAAAGCAGGCTCTCTGCTGAGCAGGGTGCCCGATGCAGGGCTTCATCCCAGAACCCTGGAATTGTGACCCCTGAGGTGAAGGCAGCCGCTTAACCAGCTGAGTCACCCAGGTGCCCTTTTTTAAAAAGATTTTATTTATTTATTTGACAGACAGGGAACACAAGCAGGGGGAGCAGCAGGCAGAGGGAGAGAGAGAAGCAGGCTCCCTGTGGAGCAGGGGGCCTGATGTGGGGCTCAATCCTAGGACCGTGGGATCACGATCTGAGCCGAAGGTAGATGCTCAACCAACTGAGCCATTCAGGAGCCCCATTTAAAAAAAAAAAAAAAATTAATTGATTAATTTGAGAGAGAGAAAGTAGATGCATAGGGGAAGGGGCCAAGGGAGAGGGAGAGAGAATATCAAGCTGACTCCTCACTGAGCAGAGAGCTGGAAGGGCCCCATCCCTTGACTCTGAGATCATGACTTGAGCTGAAATCAAGAGCCAGAGGCTTAAATGAGCTACCCAGGCGACCCACTTTTTTTTTTTTTTTTTTTTAAGATTTTATTTATTTGGCAGAGAGAACAAGCAGGGGGAGCAGCAGGCAGAGGCTCCCCGCTGAGCGGGGAGCCCAATGTGAGGCTCGATCCCAGGCCCCTGGGGTCATGACCTGAGCTGCAGACAGACTCTTAACTGACTGAGCCACCCAGCTACCCCCTGCTTCTTTTTTAAGTTCGTTTGTTATAACCCCTACACCCAGCATGGGGCTTGAGCTCAGGACCTCGAGATCGAGAGTCATATGCTCTACCCACTGACCCAACCAGGCACCCCGCTAATTAAGTTTCTCTGCTTGATACAGGTCCATCCAGATTTTCTATTCTTGAGTCATTTTTGGTAATTTGTATTATTCTGGGGATTTGTCTGTTTCATAGTTTTCCTTTTTCTTTTCTTTTCTTTTTTTTAAAGATTCATTTATTTTAGAGAGTGTGAGAGCGCAGGAGTGGGAGAGGGAGAGAGAATCTCAAGTGGACTCCACGCTAGCTCACAACCCCAGCCAAAAGGGAGTCCAGGAGTCCAAGGCTCTACCGACTGAGCCATTGAGGCACTCCAAGTGTGGCGGTGTTCTGATTCACCTTAATTGGTAGTGGGGCCTGTTTGGCCCACGGTCTGTAGTTTTCAGACTCATGTCTGAAAACATATTACTTTAGGAGTAATAAATTTATGGCTGTAGTTTTCAGACTCATGTCTGAAAACATACTACTTTAGGAGTAATAAATTTAAGGTTAAAAATATTTTATTGATAATCCAATTGTGTGGGCTGTTTAGGTTTATAAAAGAGTATGGAAATTGATTCCCTTGCTTGCATATCTTTGTGTACCCCTAAAGATGTGTGTGTTTCAGTTGAAGATTGGAACTTCATTTCCAAGAGGTAGAGAATTTGTATTTGTAGTTGCATTTTTGTTGTTTTGTTTGGGTGAGAATGGAGGTGGCCCTCATACTATGATTTTCTAGGGCCTTAACTCAAGTCCCTTATCCAGTCAATATTTCCACTAAAAGGAGACATTTGAAATAAAATTTAATAATAGAATATATTCTGTAATATATATGTGATATAATATATATCATCCCTGTTCTCAGAACACATCCTTAATGTGGAAAAAGTGGTAGTTTAGCATTTGAGCAAATAGTCCATAATACTCTATGACTTCCTGTGTAATATGGCCAGAATAATGGGTACGTTTGTTCCCCACAAAGACAAATACAGAAATGTTTAACTCTTTATTCTTTTTTTTTTTTTTTTTAAGATTTTATTTATTTATTTGACAGAGATCACAGGTAGGTAGAGAGGCTGGCAGAGAGAGAGAGAGAGAGAGAGAGAGAAGCAGGCTCCCTGCCGAGCAGAGAGCCCGATGTGGGACTCGATCCCAGGATCCTGAGATCATGACCTGAGCCGAAGGCAGCGGCTTAACCCACTGAGCCACCCAGGTGCTCCTAACTCTTTATTCTTGATAGCCCCCCAAACTGGAAATAACCCAACTGTCTATCAGCAGTAGGATGAGGGGCGCCTGGGTGGCTCAGTGGGTTAAGCCTCTGCCTTTGGCTTGGGTCATGATCTCAGTGTCCTGGGTTTGAGCCCTGCATTGGGTCAGCAGGGAGCTTGCTCCCCCGAGCCCCCCTGCCGCCTCCCTCTCTGCCTACTTGTGATCTCTCTCTCAAACAAATAAAATGTTAAAAAAAAAAACAAAAACCAACAACAGTAGGATGGGTTTATACATTGAAGTATAGTTACAGAATACTATGTAGCCATGAGAAAGAATGAACTATTGCTACATGCAAAAACAAGGATGAATTTCACAGGTAAATATTGAGCAAAAGAAGCCAAACATTTTATTTATTTATTTATTAAAAGATTTTATTTATTTATTTGACAGAGATCACAAGTAGGCTGAGAGGCAGGTAGACAGAGAAAGGCAGAAGCAGGCTCCGCGTTGAGCAGAGAGCCCAATGTGGGGCTCGATCCCAGGACCCTGGGATCGTGACCTGAGCCGAAGGCAGAGGCTTTAACCCACTGAGCCACCCAGGTGCCCCTAAGCCAAACATTTAAAAAGAAAACCTTTATGATCCCATTTACGTGAAGTTCAAAAACTGGGATCGAGCCCCGCATCAGGTTCCCTGCTCAGTGGGGAGTCGCTTCTCCTTCTCCACTCCCCCTGCTCGTGTTCCTCCTCTCGTTGTTTCTCTCTCTCTGTCAAATAAATAAATAAAATCTTTTTTTTTTTTTAAGGATTTAATTTATTTGGCGGAGAGAAACACAGCAAGAGAGGGAACACAAGCAGCGGGGAGAGGGAGGAGTAGGCTTCCCGCTGAGCAGGGAGCCGAATGTGGGACTTGATCCCAGGACCGTGGATCATGACCTGAACCGAAGGCAAAAGCTTAACGGCTGAGCCATCCAGGCACCCCGAAATAAATAAAATCTTTTTAAAAAAATTGTCTCTTGATTTAGGTGGTAGTTATATGGGTGAATTAGTATGCAGTAATTCATTCATCTGTACGCTTATAATATGTAGACTTTATAGTATACCTTGATGGAAAGGTAGAATGTGAAAGGCATCAAAGGCTGGTCTCCTTGTGGCTCCTAAATCTCCTGCTTCAGCTGTTGCTCTTCTTTTAACATAAAGGTGTTAGCCCTATAATTAATGAAGGCTCTTTCCTTAGTGTGTTCATCTGATTAGGAACCCAGATGGTGACACTTGTTTTAGATTCACGGTTTTCAGTTAATAGAGGAATTTTCTTTCTTTCTTTCTTTCTTTCTTTCTTTCTTTCTTTCTTTCTTTCTTTCTTCTTCTTCTTCTTTTTTTTTTTAGATTTTGTTTATTTATTTGACAGAGATCACAAGTAGGCAAAGAAGCAGTCAGAGAGAGGGGAGGAAGCAGGCTCCCTGCTGAGCAGAGAGCCCAATGAGGGGCTCCATCCCAGGACCCTGGGATCATGACCTGAGCTGAAGGCCGAAGCTTTAACCCACTGAGCCACCCAGGCACCTAATAGAGGAATTTTCTTTATAGAATAAACCTTTTTGATGAGTTTTGAATAATGCATTAATGTTGTATTTTACATAGAGGGAAGTTTGTTACAGGTTGAGTACTTTTTTTTTTTTTTTTTAACAGATTTTATTTATTTATTTGACAGAGATCACAAGTAGGCAGAGAGAGGAAGGTAAGCAGGCTCCCCGCTGAGCAGAGTGCCCAATGCAGGGCTGGTCCTAGGACCCTGGGATCATGACCTGAGCCTGAGCCGAAGGCTGAGGCTTTAACCCACTCAGCCACCCAGGTGCCCTGAGTAGATACTTTTTTAAAAGTTTCTATTGTAGAACTGGGAATCCACATGTTGAAACTATTAAAAATTCTGCTCAATTATTAACAGTATAAACCTGGATGTACAACATCAGTGTCTTTTTTAAAAGATTTTATTTACTTATTTGACAGAGATCACAAGTAGGCAGAGAGGCAGCCAGAGAGAGAGGGGGAAGCAGGCTCCCTGCTCAGCAGAGAGCCCGATGTGGGACTCGATTCCAGGACCCCAAGACCATGACCTGAGCCGAAGGCAGAGGCACAACCCACTGAGCCACCCAGGCACCCAACATCAGTGTCTTTTTAAATTCTAGTTGACATACAATTTTATATTTGTTTCAGGTGTACAGCACCATGATTTGATAATTCTGTACATCACACTATGCACACCATGATAAGTATATGTACCATCTGTCACTGTACATTGTTACAATATTACTATGATTATCCTTGCTTTAAGATTTTATTTATTTGACAGAAAGAGGGAGAAGCAGGCCCCTGTTGAGCAGGGATCCTGATGTGGGGCTCAATCCCAGAACCCTGGGACCCTAACCTGAGTGAAAGGCAGACACTTAACTACTGAGCCACCCAGGCGCCCCCATTGTTACAATATTATTGACTATATTTCCTGTGCTATACTTTTCATCCGTTACTTACTTTTTAAGTGGAATTTTGTACCTCTTAATCACCTTCACTTATTTTGCCTATCCCAACTCCTGCCCCTCTGGCAGCCACCAGTTCTCTGATTCTTTTTCTGTTTGTTATTTGTTTCGTTTTTTAAGATTCTACATGCAAGTGAAGTCATATGATACTTGTCTTTATCAGACTTACTTCATTTAGCAGAATAGCCTCTTGTCACAAATGGCAAGTTCACATGCATTTTGACGGCTGAATAATATTCCAGGGTTTGTGGTGTACATTGCATCTTATATCTTCATCTCTCAGTGTGCACTTAGGTTCATTTCCATTTTTTTAAAAAAGATTTTATTTATTTATTTGTCAGAGATCACAAGTAGGCAGAGAGGCAGGCAGAGAGAGAGAGGAGGAAGCAGGCTCCCCGCTGAGCAGAGAGCCCGACGCGGAACTCGATCCCAGGACCCTGAGATCATGACCTGAGCCGAAGGCAGCGGCTTAACCCACTGAGCCACCCAGGCGCCCAGTTCATTTCCATTTCTTGGCTATTGTAAATAATGCTGCAACGAATATAGGGGTGCATGTGTCTTTCCTTTTTTAAAGTATTTTATTTATTTATTTGGCAGACAGTGAGAAAGGGAAGACAAGCAGGGGGAGAGGGAGAAGCAGGCTTCCTAATGAACAGGGAGCCTGTAGTGGGGTTGGATCCCAGAACCCTGGGATCATGACCTGAGCAGAAGGCAGATGCTTAACAGCTGAGCCACCCAGGTACCCCCCCCCTTTTTTTTTTAAGATTTTATTTATGTATTTGGAGAGAGAGCATGAGCAGTGGAGGGTCAGAGGGAGAAGTATGCTTCCTACTGAGCAGGGATCCTGATGTGGGGCTTGATTCTAGGACCTTGGGACTATGACTTGCGCCAGAGACAGATGCTTAACTGACTGAGACACTCAGGTGCCCTGCGTATATCTTTTCAAGTTAATGTTTTCATTTCTTTGGGTAAGTATCTTGTAGTGGAGTTATTGGATTGTATAGTATTTATTTTTTTATCTTTTAATATTTTATTTTTGCATGTGCACATGTGTGCATGTGAAAAGAACAAATGTGTGTGCACATGAGCATTGGAGAGGGGCAGAGGGATAAGCAGACTCCCCGCTGAGCAGGGAGACTCCATGCTAGGACGCCAGCAGTTGCTTAACCAACTGAGTCACCCAGGTACCCCCTGATTGTAGTTTTGATTTGTATTTCCCTTGTATTTTGATTAGTGATGTCTCATGTGTTGGCCATCTGTGTCTTCTTTGGAAAAATGTCTGTTCAGGCCCTTTGGCCATCTTGAATCAGATTATTTGTATTTGTTGTGTAAGTTCTTTATAAATTTTGGATATTAAACCTTTATTGGATATATCATGTGCAATCATATTTTCCCAGTAGTAAGTTGCCTTTTTCTTTTGTTGGTTTCCTTTCCTGTGCAGAAGCTTTTTATTTTGGTTCAACATAAGTGCCTTTTTTTTTTTTTTTTTTTTTTTTTTTTAAGAAAGAGAGAGAAAGCACACACATATGCAGGGAGAGGCAGAGGGAGAGGGACAAGCACACTCCTTGCTGAGCGTGGAAGATGTCACAGGGCTCGATCCCAGGACTCCCAAGATCGTTACCGAGCCAAAGTCACTCTTAACCAGTTGAGCTACCTAGGCACCCTTTATCATTAGTCTTGAAGATACATGTTGAATGAGGAAGAAGTAAAAGTCTTTTTCACATCTGATTTCTGGTATTCAAAAAAATTCTTGTTATTATGGCTTTCTTCATCTATCTAATAAAGGCATCAGAGTAGGATTATGATGGAGTATAAGTGATAGGAAGTGAAATTCATACTTTTGTGATATTAAGTAGACAGAGTCTTGTGAGGACATTGGAAATAAGCCTAAAGTGTATTTTTTGCCTTTTACCATCATCAGTGTTGTGGAAATTATGTTGTATTGGAAATTGACCTGATTTCTTAATTTCTTATATTGTTAATTGTAGCAACTGAGTTATGGGTATGTGGGGCTCATTATGCTATTCTGTCTACATTTGTATATGTTTGAAATTTTTCATAAAATGTAAAAAAGAGTCTTATGATTGAGTCTGCTAATGCATTATTTTCTGTTTTGTCAGCGTAGTTTTCTGATACTGCTTAGTTGGATCACTGGAAAACAACCTGAGTTTTCTCTTTAGGTTTTTGTGTTTCTGATGGGTCATACTCTCCCCCCGACAAGAGTGTTTTTTAATTTTTCCTTCATTAGACTCTATATTTTATGTAGGTATGTTTCTTCTTTTTTTATTATTTATTTTTTTTGAGAGAGAGAAGTGAGCAGGACCAAGGGTGGGTGTGTAGAGACACCACACTGAGCGCAGAGCCCCCATGTGGGGCTCAGTCTCACTACCACAAGATCATGTCCTGAGCCCAAACCCAGAATCAGGAGCTTAACTGACTCACTCAGGCGCCCCTTATGTAGGTATATTTCTGAAATTGGTATTTGAAACCAGCTCGAAATGCTATTTTTTATTTTTCATGGAGAACACTAAGCAATATTTCATTTTGTACTTAATACTGTATATATATATTCATGTGCTATCTCCTGACTTCCTTCTGTGTGTAGGGCAGTGTTAGATTTCGTATCTTATATAGGATTTTGCATAAAGGGTATTATGATTTTAGAACCATTTCCAAGAAGGGCCACAACATCTAGATATAAATAGATACTCTAGATTTTCAGCGATTAACTTCTGTCAGATTTATTATGTGTAATTCAGTCATTGATTAGATAAATATTTCGAGCTTTTTCTCATTGTAAGCACTCTGTTGGCTGAACAAGACAAGTTTTCTTGCCCTCATGAAGCTTACATTTTAGTGGGGTGATAGAACATAAACCAAAAAGATAATTTATTTAGTGATGAATTTTGAGATCATAACCGAAGGTGAGGTGTTGAAGAGCGATGGGGAGTAGTGACATTAGATTAGGGTAGCCAGGGAAGGCCTCTTTGGGGGATGGTGACATTTTAGATACCATATAGACAAGATAGAATTAGCTTTTCATAGAGTTTTGTTGTAGCGTCTTTTATTCCTTTTTGTTGTTGAGTAGCATTCTGTTGTATAATACCATGACTTGTTTATCTCTTCTCCTTGTTCCCAGTTTTCCTGCTCTTATGAATAAAGCTGCTGCATACATTTGTGTACAAGTTCTTTTGTGAATATGTTTTTGTTTTTCTTAGGTAAATCCTGGGGATGAAATTTTGGGTCATAAGCATGTGTTCAATATTAAAAGAAACCGCTAAACTCTTTTCCAGAGTTGTATCATTTTACATGGTCAGCAGTGTAAGGGGGGTTCCGGTTGCTCCACGTCATCCCCCATTTGGTGTAACCTACCAGCCCTTTTTAATTTTAAGCCATTGTAGTGGGTGTAAATGGTATCTTACAGTGTTTTTGCCAATTTAATGGTTTTTTATTGTTGTAAAATACATATAAAAGTTAACATTTTGGGGGCACCTGGGTGGCTCAGTGGGTTAAGCCTCTGCTTTCAGCTCAGGTCATGATCTCAGGGTCCTGGGATCGAGCCCCACGTCGGGCTCTCTGCTCAGCAGGGAGCCTGCTTCTCCCTCTGTCTCTGCTTGCCTCTCTGCCTACTTGTGATCTCTGTCTGTCAAATAAATAAATAAATACATCTTTAAAAAAAAAGTTAACCATTTTTAAGTGTATAGTTCATGGCATTGAGTACACTCAAGTTGTTGTGCGACCATTACCACCACCCATCTCTAGAGCTTTTTCATGCTCTCCCAAACTGAAATTCTGTACCCATTAAACAATAATTTGCCATTCCCTGTTCCCGCAGCTGTGGCAGCCACCTTCTACTCTCTGTCTCTGATTGAATAGTCTCTTGTGATAAGTAGTCTCTTGACTACTCTAGGGACCTCATGCAAGTGGAATCATACACGATTTGTATTTTCGTGTCTGACTTATTTCACTTCTCATAATGTCAGGATTCATCTGTGCTGTAACATATGGTCAGAACTTTTTAAGACTGAATGATATTCCACTGTATGTGTTTACCACATTTTGTTTTTCCATTCAACCATCGTGGACATTGGAGTTGTTGCATTGTGTTTTAGTTTGCATTGCCCTGATAATTAATGATGTTGAGCAGCCCTCCCTGTGTTTATTGGTCATTCAGATAACCTCTTTTGCTCATTTTATTTTTTTTTTAATTTTTAAAAAGATTTTATTTATTTGACACACAGAGAGCGGTCATGAGTAGGCAGAGATGCACGCAGCGGGGGAGGGGGAAGCAGGCTCCCTGCTAAGCAGAGAGCCCAATGCGGGGCTCCATCCGAGGACCCTGAGAGCCAAAGGCAGAGGCTTAACCCACTGAGCCACCCAGGCGCCCCAGATATAAGTCCTTTATCAGATGTATCGATTGTGAATGTTTTCTTCTTGACTTGCTCGACCCATTTTTTTCCCCCTCTTGCTTTGGGGTGATAAGAGAAGAGGGCAGAAGTTTCTTTTTGCTTCTTGAAGTACTTCACTTGGCTGCCTGGGAGGTAGTCTCCATTGAGGTAATTTTGGGATGTGGCTTGGTAATGTGGAATACCTTCCTAAATATTTTATTACATTACTGTTATTTTGTTATTTATTTATTATTTATTTACCTACTTTTTAGTCAGGGTAGAGGGTCTCGCAGTCGGGGGCTCAGTCTCACAACACTGAGATCATGACCAGAGCTGAAATCAATGGATGCTTAACTGACTGAGTCACCCAGGTGTCCCCTTGATGAGTAAACCTCTAGATTTTGATGAAATCAAATTCATCGGATTTTTTTCTTTTATGATTAGTACTTATTTGTGTTTTCTCTAAGAAAGCTCTCTCCTCTAAGGCCACTGAGATACTCCAATTTTTGTTTTTGTAGTAGCTTTAGTTTTATCTATTTTTTTTTTTTTTAAAGATTTTATTTATTTATTTGGCAGAGAGAGATCACAGGCAGGCAGAGAGTCAGGCAGAGAGAGAGAGAGAGAAGCAGGCTATGTTTAGTTTGTTTCACATTGATTTTTTGTATCTGGTGTGGGATGGGAATAGGAGGTTATTTTTCCTCATATGTTCAGTTCTAGCACCATTTTATTTTTAAGATTTTTATTTTTTTTTGACAGGGAGACCCAGGGAACAGCGAGAGAGGGAATGCAAGTAGGGGGAATGAGAGAGGGGGAAGCAGGCTTCCCTGCTGAGTAAAGATCCCAATGCTGGGCTCGATCCCAGGACCCTGGGATCATGACCTGAGCCAAAGGCAGCCGCATCACCACTGAGCCACCCAGGCACCCTTCTCGCACCATTGGTTGAAAAATACTTAGATTTCTTTATTGATTTATCTTGGTGCTTTGATCAGTAGTCCGTGTGGGTCTGTGTCTGGATACTCTTCTGGTCCATGGATCTATTCGCTTATCCTTGCACCAACACCATATTGATTTCTTTCCTTTTTAAGATTTTATTTATTTGTTGGGGTGTGGGTCAGGGAGAGGGACAAGCAGACTGTATTGAGCACGGAGCCCAACTTGGGGCTCAACCTCTTGACACAGAGATCCTGACCTCAGCTAAAACCAAGAGTTAGCTGCCCAGCTTACGGAGTCACCCAGGTGCCCCAACACCTCACTGGTTTCTCTAGCTTTATAGTATATCTTGAAATAAGGTGGTATAAAACATCTTCGCCTTGTTTTATATTTTCATGATTATTTTGGCTAGTCTAAGTATTTTGCATTTCCATATACAGTTTATTTTATTTTTTAAAAGATTTTATTTATTCATTTGACAGAGACACAGCAAGAGAGGGAACACAAGCAGGGGTAGTGGGAGAGGGAGAAGCAAGCTTCCCCCCAAGCAGGAGCCTGATGTGGGGCTCGATCCCAGAACCCTGGGATTATGACCTGAGCCGAAGGCAGAGGCTTAACCCACTGAGCCACCCAGGTGTCCCTCCAGCTGGGATTTTTATTGATACCTGGTTTGATCCCTAGATCAGTTTGGGGAGAATTGACATTATCTCTTCATTTATTTACGTCTTTTAATTTTTCTCAGGGGTCTTTTGTAGTTTTCATTATAGCATTCTGCACATTCTTAATTAGATTTATTCCTAAGTACTTGATGTTTTTAAATACTATTATAAATGATATTTTAAAATTTCATTTTCAGGGCATCTCCATGGCTCAGTTGGTTGGCTTTCTGCCTTCAGCTTCTGTCATGGTCCCTGGGTCCTGGGTTTGAATGTTGCATAGGACTTCCTGCTCGGGATCATGACCTGGGTCAAAGGCAACATTGCACTGGGTAGAACATACAGTACAGTGTTGAATAGAAGTGGAAATGGTGAAAGTGGACATCCTTGCCTTGTCTTAGTCTTGTGGAGTAAAGAAGTCATTATTTCACCATTAATATGATATTAGCTGGAATTGTTTTGTAGATGCCACTACCCTCCCCTTTTTGGTATCACAAGTGGATGTTGAATTTTGTCAGATTATCTTTCTGCATTGTGTGTGTGTGTGTGTGTTTTTAAAAGAAACATTTTTTTTTTTTAAGATTTTATTTATTCACTTGACAGGCTGAGATCACAAGCAGGCAGAGAGGCAGGCAGAGAGAGAGGAAGTTCCCTTCCTTCCGCCAAGCAGAGAGCCTGATGTGGGGCTCGATCCCAGAACCCTGAGACTGTGACCTGAGCCGAAGGCAGAGGCTCCAACCCACTGAGCCACCCAGGAGCCCCTGTTTTTTGTTTCTTGTTTTTTGTTTTTAGATTTTATTTGAGCGAGATGGAGAGTGAGAGAGCATAAGAAGAGGGAGCTGCAGAGGGAGTAGCAGAGGGAGAGGGAGAAGCATACTCCTCACTGAGCAGGGAGCCTGATGCGGGGCTCTATCCCAGGACCCTGGGATCATGACCTGGACAAGGCAGATGCTTAACCGACTGAGCCACTCAGGCGCCCCTATTTATTTATTTATTAATTTAAGATTTTATTTTTAAGTAATCTCCGCACCTAATGTGGGGCTTGAACTCAAAACCTTGAGATTGAGAGTTGCATGCTCTACTGACCGAGCCAGCCGGGCACCCGTATGTTTCCGCATTTATTGATTTTATACATGATTTCCTCATTTATTTTGTTAACGTGGCAGAAGACATAAATTTTATTTATTTATTTATTTATTTGACAGAGACACAGTGAGAGAGGGAACACAAGCAGGGGGAGTGAGAGAGGGAGAAGAAGTAGGCTTCCCGCTAAGCAGGGAGTCCAGTGCAGTGCTCAGTCCCAGCACCCTGGGGTCGTAACCTGAGCCAAAGGCGGACGCTTAGCTACCAAGCCACCCAGGCACCTGGCATGGATTTTTTTGGTTAAACTTTTTATTTGAGATACTTGTAGATTTGTATGCACTTGTAAGGAATAATACAGAAAGATTCCATATACCCATCCTAGTTTTTCTCATTGATAACATCTTCAAAAACTGTAATACAGTGTCACTACTAAGATGCTGACATTGATGTGGTCCAGATACAGAATATTCCCATTACTATAAGGATCCCTGGTGTTGTCCCTTTCATAGCCATCCTCATTTCCCTTCTGCCTCACACCCTTCCTAAACCCTGGGAACCACTCATCTCCATGTCTGTAGTTTGTAGTTTTAAGAATGTTAACATAGATTGAATCCTGTGGAATGTAACTTTTTAACTTTTTTTCCATGGTATGGAGGTACCAGTTTGTTTAACCATTCACCCATGGAAGGTCATCTGGGTTTCTAGTTTGGGGCTATTTTTGTGAACTTGACTTCCTTTCTCTGGGATAAATGACCAGTAGTGCAGTTGCTTAGTCATGTAATGGTTGCACGTTCATGTTTTTTGTTTTGTTTTGTTTATAGATGGCTGAATTGTTTACCAAAATGGCCACATCATTTTATAGTCTCATCAGCAATGTATGAGGAATCCAGTTTTTCCACTTTGTTTCCAGGACTTGGTGGTGTCACTGTTTGTTTATTTTAGCTATTCTGGTGGGTGTGTAGTGATCTTCACGGGAGGAGTTTTAATTTGCCTTTCCCTAATGGTTAATGATGTTGAACATTTTTTCATGTGCTTGCTTGGTGTCTGTTTGTTTTCTAGGTTGAAATGTCTTCTTGTGTTTTTTGACCTTTTTAAAAATTGGATTGTTTGGGTTTTTTTTAACTACTGGGTTTTGAGAGTTCTTTATACTAGATATTCTTTGTCTTTTTCAGATATGTGGTTTGCAAATATTTTTTCTCAGCCTGTAGTTTTTGTTTTTATCTTCCTACCAGGGTCTTTACAGAACAAAAAAGTTTTTAGTTTACAAGAATTCCAGTGTACCAGTTTGTGTTTTTATTGATTATGCTTTTGGTATCTAAGAATCTTTTGCCTCACCCTAGATCTTGAAGGTTTCTCTTATGTTTTCCTTAAAAGTTTTATTGGTTGACATACTACATTTAAGTCTATAATCATTTTTAGTAAATGTGTAAATTATGACACTTAAGTCAAAGTTTATTTTTACTGATGAATATCCATTTGCTCCAACACCATTTGTAAAAGCTGTGTCATCTTTGTTGAATTACTTTTGCACTTTGTCAGAGTCAGTTCAGGGTTTATTTTGTGTGGGTCTATTTCTGGGTTTTCTCTTCTATTCCATTGATTTATGTATCTGTCCTCCTACCTGTACTGTGTAGTCTTGATTACTATAGCTATATAATAAGTCTTGAAATTGAATAGACTGATTCCTCCCATTTTCTTGTCAGAATTGATTTAGCTATAAAATAGTTGCATAGTTTATATGATTTGATGTCTAGGTAAATTTTATCTTTACTATTTATTCGTTAAAGCATTTATAAAATTCAGTTTTATTTTTATTCACTAATATGCATGCTTCTACTAAAAAAAGTAAAACAAATTTTTTTCAATTCCAGTATAGTTAACATACAGGGTTATACTAGTTTGAGGTATACAATACAACATAGTGATTCATCAATTTTATGCATAGAGCTCATCAAGATGAGTGTACTATTGATCCCTTCACCTATGTCACCCATCTCCCACCCACTTCCTATTTGGCAACTGTCTGTTTGTTTCTATAGTTAAGAGTCTATTTTTTATCTGATCTCTCCCCTCCCCCCCACTCTGCTTTCCTTGTTTGTTTTGTTTTTTAAATTGCATATATGATCGAAATCATACGGTAATTGTCTTTCTCTGACTGGCTTATCTTTTTTTTTTTTTTTCTTTAAGATTTTATTTATTTATTAGCAAGAGAGAGCAATGGGGTGGGGAGGGCAGAGCGAGAGGGACAAGCAGACTCCCTGCTGAACAAGGAGCCAGACAGGGGTCTCAGTGTCAGAACTTTGGGATCGTGACCTGAGCTGAAGGCAGACACTTAAACAACTAAGCCACCCAGGTGCCCCATGACTGGTTTATTTTGTTTAGCATTATACATTATAGCTCCATCCATGTTGTTGCAAATGGCATGATTTCAGTTTTTTTGTGTGTGTGTGGCCAAGTAATATTCTGTGTGTGTGTGTGTGTGTGTTTGTGTGTGTGTAACCTACTCTTTGAGTAGTGCAGTTACTGTATCATAGATAGGTTAGTTCTGTTTTTAATTTTTTGACGAACCTCTGTGCTGTTTTCCACAGTGGCTACACCAGTTTGCATTCCCGTCGAAAGTTTTACTTTATTTTATTTATCTATTTATTTATTTAAAGATTTTATTTATTTATTTAACAGAGAGAAAGTGCACAGCAGGAGAAGCAGTAGGCAGAGGGAGAGGGAGAAGCAAGCTTGTCTAATAGGGGGGCTCATGCAGGGCTTGATCCCAGGACGCCAGGATCATGACCTGATCTGAAGGCAGACGCTTAATGACTTAGCCACCCAGATGCCCCAAAGGTTTTATTTTTTATACTTGACTACTTCAGTTAAGGATGTGACAGAATATGCAGTATTTTTTCTTTCTTTCTTTCTTTTTTTTTTTTTTTTATAAGATTTATGTGATAGGGCACCTGGGTCACTCAGTCATTTAAGCATCTGCCTTTGGCTCAGGTCATAATGATCCCAGAACTGGGATCAAGCCCTGTCTCAGGCTCCCTGCTCAGTGGGGAGTCTGCTTCTCCCTCTCCCTCTGCCCTACCCCAGTCATGCGTGCATGTGTGTGCCTCCCCAGATCTTTAAAATAAATAAGAAGATTTATGTATTAGCGTGCATGCACACAGAAAGGGGGGCCAGGCGGGGAGAGATAGAGGGGGAAGGAAAGAATCCCAAGCGGACTGAATGCAGGGTCCTATCTCATGACCCCGGGTTCTATCCCACAACCTGAGCCAAAATCAAGAGTCGGAAGCCTAATGGACTGAGCCCAGGTGCCCCCAGAATATGTAGTATTAAGGTTCAGATCCTGACATAATATTTGCTGAATTTAATGAAAGGTTTTTCTGTTTCTCAAGATTTGCATGACTCCTTCTCTCTACAGTGGTCTTACATCAGAAACATGGCTACAGATTGGCTGGGCAGTATTGTGTCCATCAACTGCGGAGATAGCTTGGGTGTCTATCAGGGAAGAGTGTCAGCCGTGGATCAGATCAGCCAGACCATTTCTCTCACCCGGCCTTTCCACAATGGAGTGAAGTGCCTCGTGCCAGAAGTCACCTTCAGGTGAGTGTCCTGACTGATTTCTTCAAATCTAGTCTGGTGGTCTGTGGAGCTTGAATCTAGGTCTAGTTACCGACATTCTCTTGGATAGGGCTGCTTTTGAGTAGTGTCTTGTCAGGGGTGAGATTTTGCAGTCTTAACCTTCATAGTCTAGCTGTTGTTTCAGTATAGACTTTGTGTGGTAATTAGCTTTCAGCCAGGAATCAGGGTTTGTGAAACCTTTTTCTTAGCTCTGTCAAGCCCTTAATATTCTTATTTAAATGGGTCAAATTTGGAATAAGCTTTCTGTTTTCTTTGGCTTTTGTTATTTGTGTTTTCTTATATCTATGACCTTTACTGATCTCCCCACCCCCCACATTAATGTATCTTTCTTTGTAGATTTGTGTCTTAATTTATCTCTAGAAGCATACTGTCACCAATAGCTGATGTCCTTAGTTACAGGAACATGTGTTTTTTAGTGTTTGTCTGCAGATTTCAAGTTCACTTGTCTTCACATCCCTCTTTTCACCAGTTTGTCACAAAATCTCCATTCGTAGGTTAAAATGGCAACAAAAACAACAACAAAACAGTCAGGCAAGAACTTCCTTGACTTTCTGAACAATAGCTTCACTTAATCTTTTCTCTAGGAGTATCCATTCTTAATGTCTTAGCCCTTCTGAAGACTCAGTAGAAGGCATGCCCTCTATGTTTAGGGCTACCCTTATCCCATATGCTTTATATACTGTCCTTTTCTGTTTCCTTTGACACTGTTCTCTCTCTCTTTTGTGTCTTCATTTTCAACCTTCATACCTCATTTTCCTCTTTGCATTCTAACATTCCCAGCCTTCCCCCACAGGTCACACCCTCCTACACACCCACATCCACTTACACACACGCACACCCACATACCTGCCACATCTTGGTGTTTACCATTAGGTGTTGCCCTGTCATTTCCCTTCTCTTTATACCCACAGTTCTTTTCAGAGCAAAACAGTCTGCTTTCATTTCCTTTGTGGCCTCATTCTCTAGTCCTTCCTTAACCCCACAATTATCTTTCTTCTAACTTTATCATCTTGCTGAATGAGCTCTTGCCAAGGTTGCAAATGACCGAGTAGGCAAATTCAGTGGCAGTGTTTTAATGCTAACCTTAGTCATATGCTCCCTAAGTGTTGAGGTGCCCTCTTTTATTTCTCTGTCACCCATTTGGGTTTTCTTTCCATGTATTCCTCCATTCCTTTACATCCCCCAGCACCAGATTTCTTTTCTTCTACTCACTTTTTAAGATTGGTTTATTCAGGTTTTATTTTTTATTCTTTTCTCAGTCTGTAATCTCCCTAGACCATTTCATGTGTACTTCTTACACATTAATGAGACTCCAGATCTTTTTTTTTTTTTTTTTTCTTTTTTTGAGAGAGAGAGATCACAAGTAGGCAGAGAGGGGGAAGCAGGCTCCCTGCTGGACAGAGAGCGTGACTCAGGACTCAATCCCAGGACCCTGAAATCATGACCTGCAGGTTTCTTCTTCCAAAGGTCTGCCCTTAATTGGTGGCTAATGACAGCTTTCCAAATTAGAAGCTTAGAATCATTGTAAATCCTTCTTTCTCTTTGTTCATCATATTCATTTAGTCACCAAACCCTATGGATTCCAAATGTCTCTTGGGTTTGTCCTCTCCTCTCCCTTTGCCCTGTCACTTGTCCTGTTCATCCTCTCTTTTTTCTCGCCTGGTCTCCTATTGGGTGCTTTTCCCTCTAGTTTTCCACCTTTTCTATAGTCACCAGAAAAATTCAATGTGATTATGATCTAGTCCCTGATTACCTCCACAGCCTTACCTCTTGGTGGCTTTCCACAAGCATGTTTCCCGTTAGTAACAACATGATGTTGGCACTTTCTAAGGTGTGCCGCATTTTCTCAGTCTCTGAGCCTTGGTCTGTGATAGTCCCCCCCTCCCCCATACTGCTGGGCCAGCTCTTATTTTCCCTCCCTGCTCAGGCTTTGTTTAAATGTCTCATCGATTTCTGCCAGAGTAGCTTACATATTTTGCTTTTGGGCTCTTTGGCCCCCTATACACACCTCTGTCACAGTATTTAACACTTTTGATTGTCTACTTGTTTTTTCCACTAACCAGACTGTTCGTTTTGGGCATGTGTTGGTTTTTGTCTCTGTCTAGTCCATTCTTAGCACAGGGCAGACCATATGGTAAGTGCTGTATATACACTTACGGAATGACAAAGTGAGTGAATGAATGAAAAAAATCTATTAGGCATTCTGAAAATCTAAGATGCTGGTGATAGTTCTGTGATTAATAATAGGTCTCTTTAAAGGCCAGTGCTGTCACTTGACTGTTGTTGCTGAGCCTTGTCTTTAAGTAGTCTACTACTTTTCCTCACTTTTGCCTCTGATACTTCACTGGAA
Organism: Mustela erminea; assembly: GCF_009829155.1. NCBI lineage: Eukaryota > Metazoa > Chordata > Mammalia > Carnivora > Mustelidae > Mustela > Mustela erminea. The sequence goes on from NC_045618.1 coordinate 31,154,193, forward strand.
TGGAGCCCTGGATTAAGAGGTACAGATTTCCAGTTATAAGTAAGTCATAGGAATGTAAAGTATAGCATATAAAATAACTTCATTTGGTGACAGATGGTCACTAGACTTACTGTGGTGATTATTTCATGGTGTATGTAAATATCAGATCATTATGTTGTACACCTGGAACTAATGCAATATTGTACATCAACTATACTTCAGTTAGGAAAAAAACAAAAAACCACAGGTCTGCAAAAGTGTAGCTGGTTGCTATTGATCCCAGTTTCATAATTTTTATTACTGTTAGACTTTGTGTGTGTGTGTGTGTGTGTGTGTGTGTTTTACATTGCCTGTATTATTTTTTAACGTGGTAAGGTGGCCACAACATAAAATTTACCATTTTAACCACTTTTCAGTGTATAATTCAGTGGCATTAAGTACATTGACATAATGGGCAACCATTACCACTCTCCATCTCGAGAACTTTTCCATCCTCCCACACTGAAACTTGATACCCTATAAACTAACTACAGTTCCCCTTCCTCTGGCCCTAATAACCACCTTTTTACTTTCTTTCACTATGAATTTGATGGTTCTAGATATCTCATATAAGTGGGATCATTTAATCACTGTCCTTTTGTGATGGCTTATTTTACTTAGAAATAGTGTCTTCAATATTGTAGCATGTGTCAAAATTTCCCTCCTTTTAAAGGTTGAGTAAATATTTTACTGTGTGTTTGTACCGTATTTTGTTTAGCCATTCATCTTACGGGGGGACTTGGGTTTGTTGGTTATTACAACCTTTTGGTTATTGTGAAGTATGTTCTTATGAACATTGGTTGTGACACCATTACAGTTTTGAGACTTGGATTCTTTTGTGTATTTCAGGGCAGGTGACATTACGGAATTAAAAATTCTGGAGATACCAGGTCCTGGAGAAAACCAACATTTTGGAGACCTTCATCAGACAGAATTAGGCCATTCTGGTGTTGGGTACCAAGTGGGTATCAATCAGAATGGCACGGGCAAGCTGGTGAAGAAGCCAGCCTCTTCCAGCAGTGCCCCTCAGAATATCCCTAAGAGGACAGACGTGAAGAGTCAGGATGTTGCCATTTCCCCACAGCAGCAACAGTGCTCAAAGAGCTATGTGGACAGGCACACGGAGTCCCTGAGTCAGTCCAAAAGTTTCCGCCGTCGGCACAACTCTTGTAAGTTGAATCAAGTTGATGTATTTTCTTAACCTTGTGTTTCAGGCCTATAAGCTCTTACCCACTGCTGTTCTTTAAAGAAATTCTTTATTGGGCGCCTGGGTGGCTCAGTGGGTTAAAGCCGCTGCCTTCGGCTCAGGTCATGGTCTCGGGGTCCTGGGATCGAGTCCCACATCGGGCTCTCTGCTCAGCAGGGAGCCTGCTTCTTTCTCTCTCTGCCTCTCCATTTACTTGTGACCTCTCTCTGTCAAATAAATAAATAAAATCTTAAAAAAAAAAAATTCTTTATTACCCTCATAAAAAAGGATGCTGGCAGAGCATGATCGACTTCATGCAGGGCTAGTCCCTCAGGATATTAAGGGAAAGAAAATAAGCTGTTAGCGACTCACATCAGCTCCTTGCTCTCTCCCTCCACTTAACTTCCTTCAAGAAAAGCCAGTGACCTGCCTGGAGTTCACATTGACAGAGGTCATTATTAACTTCAATCTGGTAACTGATGGAAGTAGTGATGTTTGAGTTGAGCACGTGACTGTTCCAGGGCACTTTTGAATAACTTGTGATTTGGTTTCCATCCTCAAGAAGACAGGAAGCGGGGCGCCTGAGTGGCTCAGTGGGTTGAGCCTCTGCCTTTGGCTTGGGTCATGGTCTCAGGGTCCTGGAATCGAGCCCCACATTGGGCTCTCTGCTCAGCAGGGAGCCTGCTTCCCCCCTCTCTCTGCCTGCCTCTCTGCCTACTTGTGATTCCTCTCTCTCTCTGTCAAATAAATAAATAATCCTTAAAAAAAAAAAAAAAAAAAAAGGAAGGGATTGGCCTATGCCTCTCTGTGATCAGACAGTTTCTAACAGACTACAGTTTTTTGAATTTGCTGTATTCCCTGTCCTTACTGACACATCAAGGAGGAAATGCACAGGTGTATTCATGGCCCAGTTTTGTTTGGCACTAACAAATTGTTGAATGCCATTCAATCACCATGGAACCATAGGTAATTCACTAGAATGTGGTTTGCTCTTTAGCATATTCAGTTATGTTATATGTAATGTTATAAAAAGTGAAGTATAGGGGGACCTGGGTGGCTCAGTCCTTAAGTGTCTGCCTTTGGCTCGGGTCATGATCCCGGGGTCCTGGGATCAAGTCCCGCATCAGGCTCTCTGCTTGGTGAGAAGCCTACTTCTCCCCCTCCCACTGCCCCTGCTTGTGTTCCCTTTCTCACTATGTCTCTCTTTGTCAAATAAATAAATAAAATCTTAAAAAAAAAAAAAAAGTGAAGTTTAACATTCACCAAAATCTGTATGGTGTCTGTCTTAGGGGCCAACAGTTTCAAGTTTTGAAGATGCCTTGATTTTGTGAACAAGCTATTGAAATTTTGGAAATTAAGGGGCGCCTGGGTGGCTCAGTGGGTTAAAGCCTCTGCCTTCGGTTCAGGTCATGATACCAGGGTACTGGGGATTGAGCCCCACGTCAGGCTCTTTGCTCAGCGGGGAGCCTGCTTTCCTTCCTCTTTCTCTGCCTGCCTCTCTGCCTACTAGTGGTCTTTGTGTCAAATAAATAAAAATCTTAAACTTTTGGAAATTAAAAAAAAAATTAATTCTGGACATTTTCCTTCATTGCTTAGGTAACTGTCTGAATCGGGGCACCTAGGTGGCTCATCAGTTATGGGTCTGCAGTTGACCCAGGTCATGATCCTGGGGTCCTAGGATCAAGCTCCGCATTGGGCTCCCCACCCAGTGGGGAATCTGCCTCCCCCTTTCCCCCTCCCTGCTGCTTTTGCATGTGCTCTCTCGCTCTCTCAAATGACTATAATCTTAAAAAAAAAAAAAAAAAAAAAAAAACTGTCTAAATTGACAATAATTGAAAACCTGAGAGTGAAATTGAATTGTTACTTTGGTATCCTTGGAAAAAACCATAGAATGCTTGGGTAGAAAATTTGTTCTTTCCATTTCAACTTTAACCGTCACTACTTCGCTTTATTCTCCCTTTCTAATTTTTAAAAAACGTTTACTTATTTATTTTAGAGAGTGAGCTTGCCCGTGCCTGTGTGTGCAGGATGAGAGGAAGGAGGAGCCAGAGGGAGAGGGAGAGAATCTTTTTTTTTTTTTTTTTTGTAATTTTATTTTTTTCAATGTTCCAATATTCATTGTTTATGTACCACACCCAGTGCTCCATGCAACACTTGCACTCCATAATACCCACCACCAGGCTCACCCAACCCCCCACCCCCTCCCCTGCAAAACCCTCAGTTTGTTTCTCAGAGTCCACAGTCACTTATGGTTCGTCAGAGAGGGAGAGAATCTTAAGCAGGCTTCATGCCCAGAATTTGGACTCTGAGATCATGACCTGACCTGAACAGAAACCAAGAGGTGGGTGCTCAACTGACTGAGCCACGTAGGTGCCCGTTTTAAAAAGCTCTTTTTCTTAGGGCGCCTGAGTGGCTCAGTGGGTTAAAGCCTCTGCCTTTGGCTCAGGTCATGATCTCAGGATCCTGGGATTGAGCCCCACATCGGGCTCTCTGCTCAGCGGCTCGGCCTGCCTCTCTGCCTATTGTGATCTCTATCTGATAAATAAATAAAATCTTTCTAAAAAAAAAAACAAGTCTTTCTTTACCAAAAACATGGACTTGTTTGTTTAAAGTTCAAATATTCAAGCAGTTTATAGTCTCATGTGCTTGGAGACAACCTTCATTAGCAGTTTTTTCCTAAATATTTTTTCCTCCTGTTATTAATTACTAAGGTAGATTTGTTATACTTTTTTTTTTTTTAAAGATTTTATTTATTTATTTGAGAGAGAGACAGTGAGAAAGAGCATGAGCGAGGAGAAGGTCAGAGGGAGAAGCAGACTCCCCAAAGAGCTGGGAGCCTGATGCAGGACTCGATCCCAGGACTCCAGGATCATGACCTGAGCCGAAGGCAGTCGTCCAACCAACTGAGCCACCCAGGCGTCACTAGATTTGTTATAATTAATGAACCAATGTTGATATATTATTATTAATTAAAATCAGTATTTCATTCTCATTATCTGTTCTTGTCATAGACTTCTGTCCCGCACACCACCTTACATTTAGTAGTCAATCTCCTCTTGCTTCTGACGGTTCTCAGACTCTGATTAGTTTTGGTGACCTAGACTATTTTGATGAGTACTGGTCAGGTATTTTGTAGAGTATCCTTCCATTGGTATTTGATGTTTTTCTCATGATTAGATTGGGACTCTGAGATCATGACCTGACCTGAACAGAAACCAAGAGGTGGGTGCTCAACTGACTGAGCCACGTAGATTGGGTTATGTGTTTGGGGGAGGAAGACCAAGGTGATAAGTTATTTTCATCACATCGTATTAAGGGCATGTGATATCAGTATGGTTTATGACTTGATGTTGACCTTGATATCTGGGCTGAGGGAATGTGTGTGTCAGATTTCTACTCTAGAGGTTTTCCCACCCCCTTCCATATTGAAAGGACATCTGTGTCCATACCTAAGGAGTAGAAAGATACGCAGTGTATCTGCATAAATTATTCGGAATTCTTCTACGTCAGAGATTTGTCTCTTCTCCCCTGTTGACTCAGTTAAGTATTTTTTATCATTGAGGACTCATAGTTATCTTCTACCTTGGGTTATAATTCATCACTGCTTTATTTTAGTGCTGAAATTGTTTGTTTTCACAACTGGTAGCTGTTTTAGTTAGCTCCTGTGTTCCTTTGACATTCCCCCATTCTTTTGTGTGTGGGGGGTCCCTACTACTTCTCTACTTTCTGGCAGTACAAGATGCTCCAGGTTTATCTTGTTTATTTCCTACCCTACCCTAGAATCAACAATGTCTCTAGGGAGCCCTGTTTCTTTTATTGGAGAATGGTATTACAAGCCACTGTCTGGGTGCTAGATGTGCTCATTGCTACTGGGTGTTGCCTTTTGGCTGACAGAGCAAGGAAATGGGTATCTGTATACATGTATAGATGTGTATCTATTATTTTCTATATGACTTTCTGTACTATATTAAGTTAATGTGAGTTCATACGGTTGTGTCCAACTCTAACCCATTACCATGTCGCCTCATTCTAGCTGCCTCCTTTTTTTATGTGTAACTTCTCACTCTAACAATGAGAGACCTGTCTCCTACTATCTGCCATCCATTAGCTTAAATGATTCCATTCTGCAAGGTTATAGCACTATCAGAGTTAACAACCTGCACCCACACTCCCTTCATTGACTTTTTTGTACGTTTGTAGCAGATTGTTTTGTCCCCTTCTGCCGTCTGTCTTGGGATCCTCCCACCTCCTCAATGGTATTTAAAAAATTTGCATAAACTAAGGCTAATTCTTTTTTAAAGATTTTATTTATTTGAGAGGGAAAGTGAGAGAGAAAGAGAGCATCAGCTGGGGGAGGAGGAGAGGGAGAAGCAGACTCTGCACTGAGTAGGGAGCCTGAGGCAGGGATTGCGCTTAACCAGCTGAGCCACCCAGGTGTCCCATGGGCTTATTCTTTGTGCTCTTAAGTTCTTTGGGTTTTAACAAATACAGTGCCTTGTATCCATCATTACAATATTATACAGGATCCCTTTTTCACCATTTCAGTCCTTCCCCTTTATCCTCCACGACCTTTCCCCCACCTCAGCTACTGCTGATCCTTTCACCATTTCTCCAGTTTTGCCTTTTCCAGAATATCACATAATTAAAATCATGCAGTATGTAGCTTTTTGAGACAGGCTTCTTTCACTTAATGTGTGTTTAAGATTCATTCATGTTTTTTTGTGGCTGGATAGCTCATTTCCTTTTAGTGCTGAACAATATTCCACTGTATGGATGTGTCAGAGTTTGCCTATCCATTTATCTATCAAAGGGCATCTTAGTTGCTTCTAGCTTTTGGTGATTATGAATAAAACTGATATAAACATTTGTGTGTGGGTTTTGTGTGGACTTAAGTTTTCGGATCAGTTGGGTAAATACCTAGGAGTATGATTGCTGGATGTTATAGTAAGAGTATCTTTCTAATTTTTCCCCCCTTACCAACAATTATACCAACTCTCTTGAAAGAGTGCAGTTAAGTTCAAAACAAATAATTTATTTGATCTTTACTAAGTCACTGGTAAAAAAGTGGGATCACTCTCAAAAGCATTCCCTGGTAGATGTTTCTTCTGCTTTTGCTGGTTGGTGCAAGTGCACATAAATAAGGTAAAGAGGTCATGGCGCTAAAATGTTATTCTAATTCAGAGAACTTCTTTTGAATCCAGGTTAGTGTGGAAAATGTCTGTGGCCTGGGAATCTGATGATGAGATGTGGCTCAGAATTGGTTTATGTTGGAACGTAGAGTTGCCTTTATTTGTTCAGTGAACCCTGAGTTCACTTAGTAGACTGGTCTGCCAGAGACTTTGCATTTTATGTGGCATTTTAAGGATTCCAAGAAAATAGAGTGGTTTCTTCCCACCGTAGTTGTAATGTAGATTATCAGTGTTTTTCTCATCAATGAATGGAGAAATGGAGGTTAAATATTTTTCTCATTAGAGATATGTAAGTAGAATTTTCTCTGGTCTATGTGCATTGATACTGAGACTAGTAGATTGATAAAGTATAGGAATATAATAATCTCTCTGGTTTTTAGTGTTCTTTCAAGGTTAATGATGAGTTGTAGAGGATTTGTTGGTTCTGGTTACCTAATCCAACATTGATGAGAGATTTAGCACAAGCAGATTTTAATCTCTTCTGTAGGTTGTGTGTATATGTGGGGTGGTTACAGAGGATAGTTCCTGTGACCTTGGCCATTGAACTGACCACTGAGAGTATTTGTCATGTAGCTGAATGGAACATGAGTGCTGTGGAGTAGAGGGAAAACCATTTAAGACCAGCTAAGGATACAGGTCTGTGTATAGTGTGTTCAGTGTAACAGGGACCGCACCATCTGAGGTTAGAAAGTTTTTATGGTCCTACTGAGGTCCTACTATGACTTAACCTCCTTGGGTGTGCTTCATCCAACAGGCTTGAAAACCCTGGTGCTGCTGCTGGAGCCCAAGAAGTTGACTGATTACTAAGGCCTGGAATTTGGGGAGTTGAAAAGAAGGTCCCAGATGCTCTCAGTCACTTCCTCGTGAAGCCTGTTGAGTCTGACATTAAAAGATTTGCAGTTTGACCTTCAGGTGCCCTTTAGCGTGCTAACTGCAGGACAAAGTTCCCCTTCACAATATGTGTGTGACAAAAACCAATAAATAAGTGGCAGTGAGGGTTACACAACAATGGGTTTGTTGTTAAGTTATCCTGGCCAAAGGGCTTTTGTGCCAGAGGCTGGCAGCAAAATGGCACAGGAAGGCGGCCAGCCTCTAGTCTTAACACATATTTGGCCCTTGCAATTGAAAGGTAAAGAAATCTGCAAAGCAATGTTTATCTTTTCCAAGGGAAGTGCTTTTCTCTCTTAGTAGCCAGAGGCCATTTTAAATACAGAGCCAAGACCTTTGGGCTGAGTAACCCAAGTATCGAGACCACTTATTCACCCAGGACTTCGTAATATTTGTATTCACTGTGAGCAAGAGGAAGAATAGGAAGACAACTAAGCATATTGGCCTGCCTTTCGTTTACTTTATTTTGTCTTCTCTTTTTCTTGCGGACCTACGATGTCAGTATTTCCTCTTGGAGGTTTTTTTCCACTGTCTGCTTTCCGGACAGTATTTGGAACATGGCTGGTCCTTAGTGTATATTTGTCAAACGAGTGAATGTAAGGTCTGTCTTGAGACAGCATGAGGAAAAACACCTGTTACTTTCTAAAGGCACAACTCTGGTTTGGTTGGAAGTGGTGTTTGTAGAGCCTTTAGGCTGAGCCAAAAATGGCTTCCCATTTTGCTGCTTTTACCCTGCCTTCTCTTAAATTGATTAATTGCTTATTTTCATCTGTTGTTGTGATAGATCCGGGATAGTTCATTGTCACTTCCTAGTGGGCACAGCTGAACTCCTTTCCTCTGAAGCCCCTGCCTTATGCTCCCTCTTGTATTACTGTTGACAACTTTGTCTTCCTAACCTTTTCAGTCGTGCACAGTTTTGATAGATCCCTTTCTTTCCCATAGTTAATCTCAAGATGGCTTTTCTTTTGTGACCTCTTCAGACTCCTAACTTTTGTTGGTTTTGGGGGGTGTTTTTTGGTTTGTCTGTGTGTGTGTATGTGTGTGTTGATATAGCTGTTTCTATTCAAAGATTTGTGTATTTATGGTGGGCTAGGCATAGAATTGGGTGACAGTCTGAATGACACGGTTCTGCCCTCTGCTGGCTTACGGTGTCCTTGGGGAGTTAGAGTAAGAACACAGATAACTGCAGAACAGAGTGGGTCGTATAAGGCAAGTGCCAGCTGAAAGGCACCTGCACCGCTGCAGGCAGTCCAGTGGGGATGATCTTTCAGCTGCAGTGATCAGCGTGGTGTGTTTGGGCTGAGTCTGTAACAATAGGAGTGAGAAATAGCTTAAAAACTCAGCAGTAGGGGGGCGCCTGGGTGGCTCAGTGGGTAAGCCTCTGCCTTCGGCTCAGGTCATGGTCTCAGGGTCCTGGGATCGAGCCCCGCGTCAGGCTCTCTGCTCAGCGGGGAGCTTGCTTCCCTGTCTCTCTGCCTGCTTCTCTGCCTGCTTCTCTGCCTACTTGTGATTTCTCTATCAAATAAATAAAAAGGAAAAAAAAATTAAAAAATAAAAAAAACCTCAGCAGTAGGGATGGTGTAGATCAATAGGGTATAACCTATAAAAAATCATATAAAAAGATATTTGGAGAAATCTTTCATGAAACAGAACTAAGCTCTTTTTTTTTTTTTTATAAAGATTTATTTATCAGAGGGTGGCAGGGGGAGAGAGCGAGCACAGGCAGACAGAATGGCAGGCAGAGGCAGAGGAAGAAGCAGGCTCCCTGCTGAGCAAGGAGCTCGATGTGGGACCTGATCCCAGAACGCTGGGATCATGACCTGAGCCAAAGGCAGCTGCTTAACCAACTGAGCCACCCAGGCATTCCCCAGAACTAAGCTCTTACGCAAGAAAGCAAGGTATAAAATTTTGTAAGATGGATGCATATTGGGGCACCTGGGTGGCTCAGTGGGTTAAAGCCTCTGCCTTCAGCTCAGGTCATGATCTCAGGGTCCTGGGATCGAGCCCTGAGTCGGGCTTTCTGCTCAGCAGGGAGCCCTCTTCCCTCTCTCTGCCTGCCTCTCTGTCTACTTGTGATCTCTCTCTGCCAAATAAATAAATAAAATCTTAAAAAAAAAAAAAAGATGGATGCATATTTTTGACTAAAAGGAAACATGTCAAAATGTTAAGTATCTGGAATTTTCTATATATTTTATGCATTACTATGAACATTTGTTAACAAAAAGTTATTTAAAAAAATTTTTTAAAAAAGGATTTTATTTATTTATTTGACAGAGAGATCACAAGTAGGCAGAGAGGCAGGCAGAGAGAGGGGGAAGCAGGCTTCCCTCTGAGCAGAGAGCCTGACATGACGTGGGTCTTGTCTCGATCCCGGGACCCTGAGACCATGACCTGAGCCGAAGGCAGAGGCTTAAGCCATTGAGCCACCCGGGCGCCCCCGAAAAGTTATTTTTAAAAAAGGAATGCTTGTTTCCTGTTCCTTTTGAATTCCTTTTTAGCCTTGTGCTATACTGGAGAAGTTTTTTGCCTTTACCTTATGTGCTCATTTTCTAGACGTGATCGTCTGTTCGTTCTTTTAACTTTGCCTGGGTCTATCAGAGCTTTGTGGTTTCCCTACTTGTTTCCACAATTGTGTGGAATTTGGAAGCTGACAGCTCAGAGTTCAAAACCTAACTCAGACATGATCAGTTTGGAGCATCCTTAGTTTCTTCATTTGTAGAATGCTGATTTTAATCGGGTTGTTTGGAAGACAGACTGAGAAAATGTGTCTATCAAAGCCTAAGATGGTGCCAGGTACATAGGCTCTGGAAGATGACAAGTGGAGTGAGTCCTTAGTGTCTTCCTCTGCTCTTGGCTAGTAAAGGGAGACAGTAATAATCATCCTAACTATTTTCTCGCCTTTCTAATACCTTAACGATACTTTAAAGTGTAATAATGAAGTCATCTTTGGGAAAAAGCTCATGGTAAATGTTCATGTACAAGTGGATTATATCAGGGTGCTCTGATTTAGTAATAGAAACCCTACTTCATGGCTCAGATAACAGAGAAATTATGTCATAGGTGAAGTCCAGAGTTGGGACGTTTCCAGGGATAGTATAATCAGGCCTTCAGCCTTGTTTCTCTGAAGCTCTCCTCTGTGTGTTGGCTTTGTTCTCAGACTGAAACTAGCTGGGTCCAGCAGTTCTGTGTGTCTCATCCAGATTCTTTAGAAGGAGAGAAGACACTGTCTCTTCCAGGGTATCCTCTTTAGCAGGGCTTCTTAACCTCAGTACTCTTGGCATTTGGAGCCAGATCATTGTTGTTGTTGTGGGAGACTGTCCTATGCAGTTGTTGAATGTTTAGCAGCATCCATGGACTCTACCTTCTAGATGCCGGGAGCACTCCCCAACCACCACTAGTTGTCATAACCAAAAATGTCTCTAGACATTGTCAGATATCCCGTGGGGGTAATATTGCCCCTGGTCGAGAATCAGAAGTTCTTTAGGAGTGAGAAAACCTTTATTGGAAACTGCTGGGATGCCTGGGTGGCTCAGTCAGTGAAGTGTCTGCGTTCGGCTCAGGTCATGATTGCAGGGCCCTGGGACCCAGCACCCCATCGGGCTCCGTGCTCAGTGGGGATTCTGCTTCTCCCTTCCCATTGCTTGCGCGCTCGCTCGCTCTCTCTGACATAATAAGTAAAATCTTAAAAAAAAAAAAACAAAAAACAACCTGCTGCAAGAGCTGCCCTTTGCCCTTCCCCCAGTCCTGTCTACTTGACCAGTATTCTTCTCATGCCCATGCTTAAATCAGTTGTTGGCATGAGCACCACATGATTGATTCAGAAACTAATCCATTCCTTCACCTTAGAGGAGGGCATTGTATCTATCTGAACAAAAATGGGTTTTGTTCTGAGGGTAGAGAGGTATGGATGTTGGGTAGACAACAGCAGGGTCTGCTTACAGGGCAAAACTCTAAAATTCCTTATCTGTGGCAAGGGCCTACTGAAAGTACATGGTGGAAGATGTGAGCAGTTTGACTGTCGGGTCTGCAGAAGTGATTGGGGGTGATCGTGAGGGGGGTTGAGTGTAACAGGAGAGGACTGGGGTCACATTATATTGTTCACCATTGACTCTCTGGCACTTAACACAGATCCTGGTGGACAGCAGATGCTTAATGAACATTTTTGAACAAATAAAGAAAAATGCTGATCAGAATTTTTTCCTGAGTGAAATTTGCGCCCCCATTAATTAATTAATTAATTAATTTGACATACTGCGAGAGAGGGAACACAAGCAGGGGGAGTGGGAGAGGGAGAAATAGGCTTCCCGCTGAGCAGGGAGCCCAATGTGGGGCTTAGTCCTAGGACCCTAGGACTAAGGTCAGGATTGTGACCTGAGCTGAAGGCAGATACTTAATGACCTAGCCACCTAGGTGCCCTGCGAAATGTGTTTTGGATTCAGTAAGCAGTGGTATGATTATAGGTGCAGTTTGCGGAAATGAAGATACTTATGGAGACCCCCCCATTTGTGTCTTTCAGATAAACTGTATTCAGCTTCAGAGAAATTACGCGTTGGCCTATATAGTGCGTTAAAATAAGCATTAAGTGGGGGCATCTGGGTGGCTCAGTTGGTTAAGTAGCTGCTTTCGGCTCAGGTCATGATTCCAGGGTCCTGGGATTGAGCCCCGTATTGGGGTCCCTGCTCAGGAGAGAGCCTGCTTCTCCTCCTCCCTCTGCCTGCTGTTCTGCCTCCTTGTGCTCTTTCTCTCTCTGTCAAATAAATAAATAAAATCTTTAAAACATATAAGCATGAAATATTTGACTCATAATATTATTTCATTAGGTTTCTTGTGCTTCCTCTTTTAAAACTAAACATTCCTGTGACATTGACAACTCTTAAGTGGCTCATCAATTTATTGTTTTCTATCATACATACATACATACATATTATATGTATATATCAGATACAGGACACAAAAGGACAAATTTAAAAAGACTAGATAAACACGGAGTAAACCTTTACAGTGATATTGGTTTAAATTTGGCTCAGTGGTTCAAAACGTTTTGCTTATTAAAAAATTAATATTTAGTTAGAACAGTGAATAACTGTGAGTCATTGACTTTTTTGGGGGTGATGGGAGGTGATGGATAGGTTTATTATTGTGGTTGCGGGCATGGTATAGCAAGTGTTTGAATATGTCCAAACTTCTAAAATTGTATACATGAAGTATGTGCAGGTTTTTGTATACTGATTATATACTTCAGTAAAGCTGTAAAAATAAAAATCAGTGCTGCACTTCTGAGCAGCTCAAGCCTGGCTGCATCTTTTCTTGGTTCCCAGGGATGAATCCAGAGCTGCAGTAGACTCTTTGTGTTTCTTTAGTATTTTCCCCTTTGACTAATTTTGTGTTTGTCTTCATTTTTGGATTGTTTATAGCTAAGCTGTTCCCCCTCATTGGTAGCAGCGGTGATTAGGGGTTTGCCTTTATGGTTTGATCACTTGACCTCTGTTAGGGGATTAATGTTTTCTAGATACCTACTTTGTTGAATTAGAGACTGTTAACAGAGAAGTAGGTTAGTCTTTTTTTAATCTTTTCTCTTTGTCTATTTGTCTACTTTGAGTTCCAGTCAATTAAGACTTCCATCCACACTGGGAGAAGATGTGCTCTTTAACCTCTAGACTGGTCTGTGTTTACTCTTGGCCCATGTCTGAGACTTTAGAATTGGAGCTGTAAGTGCTGTTTCTCTCATGTCTGTCTGTAATTGAGAAAGTTCTTTACCTTTACAAATTAAAAAGGATTAAATAACAATTTTTGAAGTAATATTTTATTAATGGTTCAGAACTTTTTTGCTCATTAAACATTAACATTTGGTTAGAAGAGTAATTAGCTCTGAGTCATTAATTTTTTAGATCTTGATATACCACTAAAGAAAATAGTAACCATGCTAGTTATTTCAGATGAAATTTAATAGAATTGGTTAAGTAGGTGTCAGAAGACCAAAGAAGCAAAAGGAGACATTGAGGGAGAGGAAGTCGGGAAGAGGTTCTGTTGTCAGAACGTGGACATTCAGAGAACGGGCTTCCCAGAGCCACTGGTGGTTCTTCAGGGAGTTGCAGTGAAGCTTGTTCTGTCTACACCAGCCGAAAAGAAAAACTGGAGACTGGAACCAGCTGGCAGGGCAGTGCTGGTGCAGATAGCAAGCAAACAAGGAGGAAGTCCCTTCTCATTCCTCCTTCCTTTCTCCTTCCATTCTCTTCAGGTAACTACTGCTGGTAGTGGAAGCTAACCGACAGCCAGCCAAGGAAAGAAAATTGTAGTTTTTAGAGTTCCAGCCTGGCACTGTGAAGATTGAGTGTAGAGTTGAAAGACAGTAGTTTAGGGACACTTGGGTGGCTCAGTCGGTTAGGTTTCCAACTCTTGATTGGGGCTCAGGTCATGCTCTCAGGGTTGAGCACCCCACATTGAGCTCCCCAAGTTGGGCTCTGCATTCAGCTGAGAGTCGGATTGTAACTCTCACCGTTCCTCCCCCAGCCTGTGCTCATGCACTGTCTCTCAAATAAAATCTTAACAAAAGCCAGTAGTTTAGTGACACTATTATTATTCTTGCTAATTATTATTGAAACAGAGGTTCAAAGGACTGATCCTGGGCTCAGTTAATTAAAAAATTTAAAATTTTGATGCCTGAAGAGTCATTAGCTGAAAAAAAGAAACTTATAGTAACCAAAAAGAATACTTCTGAGAGGCATGATGGAGAGCAGGGCGAGCGAACTTCTATAAAAGGTCAGATGTTAAACACTTTAGGCTTCGCAGGTCGTAAGGTCTCTGTCTTAAGTACTTTTTGTTGCTTTTTCAGCACAGAGGTAGCCTTAGACAATATGTAAACAAATGAGTGTGGCTGTTCCAGTAAAACTTACTTACAGAAGCAGGCAGTGGACTGGATTTGGCACAGTCGGAATAGTTCGTAGAGTCCTGATGTACAATATTCACTTACTGTGAGATTCGTCAGTGATAGGCCGTATGCATTCATGTTTGGAATAACCTTAATACTTTTTAATTTGGGAGACCATCTTCTTTAGATCTGATGAATTTTGTAAGAACTTCATCCTAGCTAAAGAATGCCTGTAAGAGGAATAGGGGAAGTGTTAGCTGTGCCATGCGCTTGTTCAGTTGTGATTGCATTATTAGTATTATTTTAATAATACTGTTTCTTTATAGGAATCTTTCTAAGCTGCTTATTTTATTATGCTCTAGTAGCTACAAATTCATACAGTTGCACAACAGTGTGCCTGTACTTACTGCTGCTGGGCTTCTTGTTATATATATTTTACCATGATGAAAAAGAATTGATGTTACGTCTACTTGCATGGACATCATTCTTTCCTCTGATACCTGGAATACTGGCAGTGATCAACTGGCATGAAACCTCATAAGGGTGCCAGTTTCTGTCCATACATTAAATTCATAAATCTTAATTTTCCTACTCTTTTTAGTTAAAAACTAAAGAGAAGTCAGTGTCTTTTCCCTTCATCCCAGTAGATCATGTTTTACACTCCTGTGTTTGTATACACCCACTGGAGAGAGACCACTGGGCTAGAGACTGTCTTTTAATAAGATGCCTTGATTTCGTATTGAGGCAAAACATTTGGCCTACGCACTGGACTTTTTTTCTGGTTGTTCCTCTCCCTGCTTATATTGCTGATGGTTTTATCCTGACCTGTGTTTTCCTGCCTGTTCTCCCATTCCTAATTCAGTTCTGCTTTCTCATCCACATTTCTATGATACTTGATATAAACTTACAGTATAATTCTTACCACGTTGTATTTCAGTTACTAGCTGTTATAGCTCTCCTCCTTCCTTTTGAGTAGCATGTCTTGGTTTATACAGTGTATTCCTAGCACCTAGCTGTGGCACACAGCATGCTTTCACTAAATGTTTTTGTCAGATTTTTGGAACTAGAACTTAACCCAGATTTTGACGAGCTTGTCATTGTTTCTTAATTCAGGCTATTTCTGGTGGCTCAGCTAGATTTTCCTCTACTTCATAATTTTGGCCAGCCTTAGTTTTTTTCTGAGGTCTAAATCTCATCTTCTAGCTCAGCTCTTTTCCATACCAATATTTGACATTAGGAAGACTTGGATGCGAGTTCTGTTTACATGGTGTACATCTTTCTTTTTTACTTTCTTTCTTTCTTCCTTTCTTTTCTTCTTCTTCTTCTTTTTTTTTAAAGATTTTATTTATTTGACAGAGCACAAGCAGCGGGAACAGCGGCAGAGGGAGAAGCAGACTCCCCGCCTGAGCAGAGAGCCCAATGCGGGACTCGATCCCAGGACCCTGGGATCTTGACCTGAGCCAAAGGCAGATGTTTAACCAGCTAAGCCACCCAGGTGCCCAGTACACATCTTTCAGAATAGTTATTGTAATTAATTTTGTCAATGTTGATGAATTTGTTAAATATATATTGACTGCTCACTATGTGCTAGGAACTGTGCTGGGGATACAACAGTGAGTATTTTACATACAAAGAGATTGAAAGGTTGAATGACAGGTGTAAGATAATGTGGTAATGAGAACTGCAGCTAGATCCTAGGTCTCCTGGCTGGTCTATAGGGCAGAAGAGAGTTGCTGTGAGAAGCTACTGTAGTGTAGTTGGAATGATATGAGTGTGGGGGTGAGGGGGTTTCCTTGTGATCATTCTAACCTCTAACCTTAATAATTGAGGAGCTCAGTCTTTCAAAAGGAAGCACATTACATTTATTTAAACCATATTGGAGGTTCCATTTGGCCTACCAATAACCTGATCTACCCTTTCAGGGTGGTCGTATTAGGTCAGAGCATAAACTCAGTTCAGGGTTCCCTGGGAATGGATGGTTTGTAGAGTTTTGTGGGGTGTTCTGTCTTGGCTGCCAGAAGACTCGTTAACTGATGTGTTGTGGCCATGTGGAGGGTAGCTGCTTTTGGTGCTGGTGTGCATCTTGGTGTGGTCATGACAGAATCAGGTCAATGTGGTACTTGTCATATTTGATGGTTCAGAAATTGCTTACCGACAAGTGTTAAGTTCTGAGAAGAGAGATCACATGAACTAAGAGATCTAAAAACAGGTTTATAAATCAAAATACCAACTTAACAGTGATAGATGTATGCTTGGCTCAAGATCTGGAATCTCTTTAAACAGAGATTGTCTCCGGCTGGTGTCTAGGCTGAGATCAAATTAAAAATCAGAAGGTTGCTTGCTTGGTAAGCAGAGAATTAGGAGTCAGTTGAGTATTCTCTTCCTTTGAGCTTCAGGTTATGAGGAGTTGGCCTTATTTTACAGCGAGGGGGTGGGTATTTCTCTGTTCACTGCTGCTGGACAGTTAAGATCAAAACATCCAGACCTGGGGCGCCTGGGTGGCTCAGTGGGTTAAGCCGCTGCCTTCGGCTGAGGTCATGATCTCAGGGTCCTGGGATCGAGTCCCGCATGGGGCTCTCTGCTCAGCAGGGAGCCTGCTTCCCGTCCTCTCTCTCTGCCTGCCTCTCTGCTTACTTGTGATCTCTCTCTGTCAAATGAATAAATAAAATCTTAAAAAAAAAAAAAAATCCAGACGTGTGGGAAGCTGTTGTACTCTTGCCCTTCCACTTTTTTGTTACTCAGTTGCCAAAAAAGCCTCTGTCATTACTAATTTCCTTATGAAGGATAGAACTGGTAAGATTTCCAGGAGTTGTACTTATTTTATCTTCACTATTACTTGCTTAATATATGAAATCTATTATTCCATGAGATTTGTGGTAGTTTGTGCTACTTAATATGATCTAGGAATAGCCTACCTTTCTCATCTTCACTTTGATTCCTTTAACACTCTCCATAAAAGACTAATGTATTTTCCATTTCTACTGAGTGCTTCCTGTGGGCACATTTACCTTAGTCCATGTCTTTTCTCTAGGGTCATCTAGTAGCAGACACCCAAATCAGGCAACTCCAAAGAAAAGTGGCTTAAAGAATGGCCAAATGAAGAATAAAGATGACGAGTGCTTCGGGGATGATATCGAAGAGATCCCAGACACAGATTTTGATTTTGAAGGGAATCTGGCCCTTTTTGACAAGGCAGCTGTGTTCGAGGAGATTGATACCTATGAGAGGAGAAGCGGTACCCGTTCCCGGGGCATCCCAAATGAAAGGCCAACTCGGTACCGCCACGATGAGAACATCCTGGAGTCAGAGCCCATTGTCTATCGTCGGATCACAGTGCCCCACAACGTGAGCAAGGAGTTCTGCACGGGTGAGTTGCACCAGCCCATCTCACTGGTTCTCTCTGCTTTCTGTTATGCTTGAAAGAGAATGACCTAAATTCTGAATCGGAGTGTTGCGGTAGGAATTCACTAAACTCACTAAAGTGGCTTTGTGGTTGGCTATTATTATTGTCTCTTGGGAATTGTGGTTACTATGGCATCCTAGCTACCACAGGGATGTGGGGGTGTGGCGTAGGGGGCTGATTTCATGTCTGTTTATATCCCATATCTGACAGGTTCTGGTCTGCTCTTTATTTAGTGTGTCGTGATTAGCAATGAAAGGCAGAGGAGCCATCTGTCTAGAGTCACATAATCAGATCCTTGCCTTTTCACTGTGGCTTGCCTGTTACAACCTGTACATTTCACCAGAAGTTTCCAGTTGTTTGTTGGGGTTAAAAACAGTCAGAGATGGACAGTTGAAACCACTGGCTAAAATTGGGGTTTCCATAAATTGTTTACTACAGTGTCCTCATCTCCTCCTATCCCTGTCAGAGAGGGTTTGGCTAGTCCCATTTCTCATGTAACAAAGTAGTGCCTTGGTATTTCCGTCGGCCATTGTATAGGATAGTCTAGTCTATTACCTCAGTGGTTTTTAAGCTTCTTTTTTTAACATTAGGATCTTTTCTTCAAACATGGCATTAGAGGGGCATCTGGGTGGCTAGGTCAATGAAGCATCTGCCTTGGGCTCCAGGTCATGATCCCACTGTCTTGGGATGGAGCCCCGCCTTGGGCTCCCTGCTCAGTTGGGAGTCTCCTTCTCTCTCTGACCCTCCCCCCTCTCATGCGTTCTCTTTTCTCTCACACTCTCTCTCACTCTGTCTCTCAAATAAATAAAATCTTAAAAAACAAAAAACCCATGCACAAAAAAAAGACATGGCATTAGAGGCAGATAAAACCAGCTATGGAGGGTGGGCGCCTGGGTGGCTCAGTGGGTTTAAGCCTCTGCCTTCGGCTCAGGTCATGATCCCAGGGTCCTGGGATCGAGCCCTGCATCTGGCTTTCTGCTCAGCAGGGAGCCTGCTTCCCTTCCTCTCTCTCTGCCTGCCTCTCTGCCTACTTGTGATCTCTGTCTGTCAAATAAATAAATAAAATCTTAAAAAACAAAAAAACAGCTATGGGGGAGGTGGTCTGCCTAATCCCTGTCCCTGTCCTTTCCCACTAAACCACATTATTACCTGAGCTGCTTCAAATAGTTTGAAAACTATTCTTATTGAACAATCTTAAAGAGCTGAAGGAGGAAGCATAATCATTTTAATTAAGTAGAAAGGAACTAAGTACAATATTCGTTTTGGTTTGAGGGTTTGAATATAGGGGATATAAATTTAGAACAGTAGTAGCAGTTATAGAAAGTGTTATGGAGATGGCTTAATTACATTTGGAAGAAAATCAGATATGGTGTGGCTTTTTTGTAGATAGCAGTAAGGCTGTTCTGTATTTAGTTTGCTGAATATAGAAGTTTGCATGTGCTTTCCATGTGGAAAAAAAATAAGACTGTCAGGCTAAGAGTACCAAATTATTTTTCCATCGTTCACTGGGGGACTCGTGGGGATACCTCTTTACCAAGGTAGTTTCCCTAAGTGGCACTGACAGTGTGACTTCCTCTGATTTTTACCACCTGTGTGTAGGCAAACAGCCCAACTCCGAGTCAGGCTTCATTCAGTTGCCAGGTGTTAGCTTTTCAGAGGCATCCATCGTCCAGCAGGTCTGGTAGCACACTCAGTTCCTGTCATTCATTTGCCCCACTGCTCCCCTCTTTTACTATACTCATTTGCAAAATAAGCTGCTTCTGTGGGACCTCTTGAGCTGAGGTGGTCCAGTATGCAGCAGGTCATTTCCCTGAAATTCCTCAACTTGGGGAGATACAGCCTGCCTTGGACGTGGTTACAGGGAAGGAAAGAGAAGAGAAGAGTAGACGCAAAGAGTCTCAGATCTAAAAGAGCCCAAGAAAACATTGCTAAAGTAGACAAAGGGGAGGGTGGGAATTTTTTCCCGCTACACACTCCTCCTCGCCAACTTGATTTTCACACCTTAATTTAACAACAGAAGTAAAAAGTTCCCTTCTCTCGCATGAAACCATTTTTCCAGAATTGCCATTAATAAGCTTACAGCAGACGCATGAGCTGGTCCTCAGCCAAGCATTCAGGTATGGCGGCTTGTGTGCTGGTGACTAGTTGCACTTCATTGAGGTATGACGGGATGGGAGGCCCTGCAGCTTCATGCCATCTGGTTTTCCTCTTTGTCCGCAGAAGTGGTAGGAGTGCAAATGAAGCCCTTTTCCCAAGCAGGGTCTGTGTTGGAAATAGAGCAAGTAAGCCGTTGCCTTGCTGAGTAACTTCTCCTACATCAAGTTTTTATCTCTGCTCCAGCAGCAAGACACAAGTCTCAAAGTCGGTTTCTACTCTTACCCAGAGTGTCTGGCTGGGGACACTTTCCCACTTGGGTCTTCTATGCAGATGTTACAGTCAGAGTAAGGCAAACTATCTAGAATACATGGGGAAACAACCTAAGACCATCAAATGTTAGTGTTAGGTTACTCGATCACTTAGTATGATTTTTCTCATTCTGCAGATGAGAACATTGAAGCCCAGAGAGATAATGACTCTCACAAACCTTCTTTATCACATTTCCTTTCACTTTTGGAAAGTGGCTAAGTTGAGGAGGAGGAAGAACGTAGGATCAGAGGAGAAGGATAGTGTAATGGCACAACAGACCACAGTCGTTTCTCTTTAGTGTCCTCAGAAACGGACCAGTTTAGATCAGCACTTGTGGAGGCTAGCTTGGATAGCTTCCCAGCTAGCTTTTTGGCATTCATGTTCTAGAACCCCAAAACCTTATTTTCTCCTAATCCCCAGGGTAGCAAAAGAACAACATGTTTACTACCCATGTGGTGTGATGGCTTGGGTCTCAGGATTCTGACAGCTTGCTGCTGCTATTCAGCACGTCGACTGCATGCTAAGTGGTGTCAGCAGTTTCTAAGCCAATATGCTGTAATTGCTCACACTCCTCTTGGCAGTACTCTACCAACTGTGTGTGTGTGTGTGTGTGTGTGTGTTACGGGGCAGTGTTATAAAAGGTCTGTTGATTGGGAAAACACATTCAGGAAGCAACTAAATTCAGCTCTTTGTTTAACCCAAATCTTTTCTCTCTGGAAAGCCTTTTTGAGTCCTTTGACAGTGCTGCTGTCTCCAACAATTGTGGATTGTCAGACATTCCTCCAGCTTGGATTTAGCCTGCTGAATAATATCCAGTGGTCACATACTTGTCTAGTAAGTTTGGCTGTAAAATGTGAGATGTGTGTGAGCACTCCATTCAGTGGGTAAGAGCTTCTCAAAGAACACTGGTTAGGAGAGCGGTAAGGCTTTATATTCTTCTAAGACAAATAGGTTAGTCTAAATACTGTTGCTTATTTTGTGTAAGTCACTCTAAGATCTTGTATTTGTTATTCAGGTGTATTAGGAAGGGGCGCCTGGGTGACTCAGTTAAGCATCTGAGTCTTGATTTTGGCTCTGATCTTAGGATTGAGCCCTACATGGTGCTCCGTGCTCAGCGGGGCATCTGCTTGAGGACCCCCCACCCACCCCCTGCCATGCGCATGTGCTCACGTGCACTCTCTCTGAAATAAATACATTATATTTTTTAATCTTAAAAAGATGTATTAGGGGCGCCTGGGTGGCTCAGTGGGTTAAGCCGCTGCCTTCGGCTCAGGTCATGATCTCAGGGTCTTGGGATCGAGTTCCGCATCGGGCTCTTTGCTCAGCAGGGAGCCTGCTTCCTCCTCTCTCTCTGCCTGCCTCTCTGCCTACTTGTGATCTCTCTCTGTCCAAAAAAAAAAAAAAAAAGATGTATTAGGAAGCAGCATATATGTGCCATATATGCCTGGAGTCCAGTGAGTGTGGACATTAATTGTACTAAATGTTGAGAGGCAGAAGAGGTCCTGAAGGCTGAACTGACTGATCAGGAACGGCTTCACAAAGGGAGCAGGACAGAAGCCTTGAAGCATGTGCAGGGTTTCACCAGACAGAGAGGAAGAGGGAATATGTGGATAGGCTGGTAGGTGCTGGTGAATAGTGAGAGTAAAGGGCCTTGTGGGAAATTGGCCATCGGCTGGTTTGGCCAGGCCAGAGGGTGTTTGTGTGGGGGAGTAGCAGGAATTAAATAAGCCTTGGACCACAAGAACACAGAGCCTTATGTGTGTACGTTATCCTTGTCCTGTGCCATAGGGAACAACTGAAGAATTCTGAAAATGACATGATCCCAATCTCATTTAGGAAGACTTAGAGACTTTTTTTTTTTAAAAATAAAGATTCTATCTATCTATTTGACAGAAAGAGAAAAAAACACGAGCAAGGGGAGTGGCAGGCAGAGGGAGAGAGAAGCAGCCTGATGCAGGGCTTCATCCCGGGATCCTGGGATCACCACCTGAGCCAAAGGCAGACACTTAACTGACTGAGCTACCCAAGTGCCCCAGGAAGATTTAGAGTCTCTCTCTCTCTCTCTCTCTCTCTTTTTTTTTTTTAAATTAACATAAAATGTATTATTTGCTTCAGGGGTACAGGTCTGTGAATCATCAGTCTTACACAGTTCACAGCGCTCACCATATCACAGGCCCTCCGCTATGTCTGTAACCCAGCCACCCTGTCCCTCCCTGCCCCAGATTTAGAGTCTTGAGGAAGACTGGTCTCATGATAGATTTCAGGGTGGAATGAGAGGAGAGAGACCGGAGTAGGAAGACTAGGTCCGTGACGTAACTGATGGACCAGAGGTTTGGACTGCTGAATGGAAAGGAAGAAAATGTGTTGAAAGAAATGACAAAGGGAATTGATAGTTGAGAGCAGTTGGAAAAGGGTTGAGTGAGCGGAGGACTCAAAGGCATTGAACCTGTGGGGCAGGAAGAATGGCAGTGAGAGTCTGGTTGTCATTAGGTTGCCTGAGTCTGCAGCAGGCCAAGTCTGCAGGTTTTGTGATTTCCCTCCTGTGGTGCTCTGCGGTTGAGCTCGGAGAAAGCAAATAGTAGAGGTACCACACTGAGAGAGAGGTCAGAGAGCTATTAAAAGGTTCAATGAGGAAGCTTCTGTAGAATCAAAGAATGGAGTTATATAGCCAAATGAGGACTACTGAGCCTGTTTCCTTATCTGTAAAGTGGGATAAAATTGTAAACTAAATGAGATCATGTGGAAAAGCAGCTAGTGCAATGCCCAGTTTATGATTGTTAGTCAGTTTTTGAGTTCAAATATGAATTGCAGAGGTGGCCTCAGTAAGGTTATTTCAAAGCATCTACATTTGTAAAATTTCTGTTGTGTGTGAGGTAGCATTCTAGATCCTCTGGGTAAGTCCTTGTCATCCCAGGGGCCTTACAGAGGAGCCAAATGTTACAGAGTAATTTTACAGAGTACTCTGTAACCAAATTACAGCAGTGTGTGCAGGGTTTGGAGGTGGCAGCAAGGGGATGGTGGGAGCCTCGTTCCGTTCGGGAGAAGCAACATTATTACGATCAGTGTCATAGCATTGAAAAGTTCATTGGATATTTACTGTGTCACAGGCACCATTCTAAGCACTTCACGTTTGTCACAGTTTTCATGGCGTATCTATGAGATTGCACTGTTCTCCCCATTTTGTTATTATCCCTGTTTTGTTGGCATTAAGTGATCCAGTAAGCCTTTCAAACCAGGAGTGACTTTAAAAAGTGTCTCAAATTGTTCGTTTCCTGAATGCTAATAAATTCTTCTTAGGTATATTTATTCAAGAATCCTTCCTATTGGGTTGAATTCTTATTTAACTTCTGCCATTTGTGTTCCACTGTGTAGCCTCCTTCTGCCTCCAAGTGTTCAAAAGCCCAGATGGGAGGCAGCGGGGTGCTGTTGATGCAGACAGTGAGTGGCTGCGGTTGTCCCATTTGCTTTGCCCGAAGGCTGTTCTATTGCCGCAATACTGTCTGCCTGCTGAGATTTGGGGAGCAGCAAGTATATGAGGAGGATGAGCTGAGGTAGAGTTACTGTTTACTGTCTTGCAAAAGGATCAAGTCCGGGTTTGAGTGAGGCACTCTGGCCTGAGCTCCCTTTGAGTCTGGCATCACTTAAACATGCCTGTTACTCTTGGTAAGAGCAGTCATGGTTCCTTCTCTGGAGGGAGTTGCTGGTGAAGCCACGGTTGGTTTATTCCTGCTGCTTTATGGCTTCCCTCTTTACTCTTCCCACCTTGGCTAGCTAAATTTTTGAACTTCAGTGGGGATGTGTCTTGCCCTCAGGACAAGCTTGACCTTCACTCACTTTTGAGGCTGGCAGTTGTCTTCCACAGCTAGTGTTCCATTTCTGCCTCTGAACTCTGGCTGCCTTCTCTTGCTTCTTGTCAAGAGTCCCTTAAGAAATATTCACATGCTTTTAAGACCAGCAATGTTCGTATCTCTTGAAGAACAGATAATCAGGAAATCTGCTTTGGGTTTGTATGTATGTTCAGCAGGAATTCAGAAAGAAATAAATCTTTGAGTTTAGAAGTGGCCATTGAAGAATTTTACCCTCAGGTGGTGAGACCTCCTTCAGTAATCATGGTCCTGAGAGCCACAGAGATGCACTGGGAGGTAAATTCTAGGAGATGGTCTGGATCAGAACATCTGCCCTGACACACTTGTGCTAGAGCAGGTTCTGATGTAACTTTTCATGGAACAGAGGTAATGAACCAAGTTTCTGAAATGGTGTCTGCAGGCAAAATTCCTTGACAGTGACCTGGTTGATTTTAGGAACCTCAGGTTCTAAGCCGTTCTCCCAGTGCCAGGAGTTGAGGGAGTAGACAGTCCCTTTAATGTGGTGTCCTTTGGAGTTTCTGGGCCTGGATAATCAGATGGATACTTGTAGACCTGAAGGGCTTGGTTGAACTCATTGGTAGTCTTAAGAGGTTTTAGGGCTACATTGTTAAGACAGGTGTCTTGGGGGGTGCGCCTGGGTGGCTCAGTGGGTTAAGCCTCTGCTTTCAGCTCAGGTCATGATCTCAGGGTCCTAGGATCAAGCCCCTCACTGGAGCTCTCAGCTTGGTGGGGAGTCTGCTTCCCCCTCTCTCTCTGCCTGCCTCTCTGCCTACTTATGATCTCTGTCTGTCAAATAAATAAATAAAATCTTTAAAAAAATTTTTTTTAAATTCAAATTAAGGCGGGGGGAGGATGTAGAGCCTTGGTACTTTATGGCCTGACACCTGAGAGAGAGAGAGAGAGAGAGAGAGAGTGTTTTCTTTTTAAAGAGAGGACACTCAAAGGGCAGAGTAAAGGGCAGAGGGAGAAGGAGAATTTCAGCAGGCTCCTTGCTCGGGCTCAGTGCTGCTGAACCCGATGCAGGGCTCAATCTCATGACCCTGAGGTCATGACCTGAGCCGAAATCAAGAATCAGACACTTAATTGTCTGAGCCACCCAGCTGCTGCCTCCCCAACCTGAGTTTTTTTTTTTTTTTTTTTTAAAGATTTTATTTATTTATCTGACAGACAGAGATCACAAGTAGGCAGAGAGGCAGGCAGAGAGAGAGGAGGAAGCAGGCTCCCCGCTGAGCAGAGAGCCCGATGCGGGGCTCGATCCCAGGACCCTGAGATCATGACCTGAGCCGAAGGCAGCGGCTCAACCCACTGAGCCACCCAGGCGCCCCCACCCACCTGATGGAGGTTTTTACAAGGAATTTTATTTTTTATTTTTATTTTTTTTTTAAAGATTTTATTTATTTATGTGACAGAGAGAAATCACAAGTAGATGGAGAGGCAGGCAGAGAGAGAGAGAGGGAAGCAGGCCCCCCGCTGAGCAGAGAGCCCGATGCGGGCCTTGATCCCAGGACCCTGAGATCATGACCCGAGCCGAAGGCAGCGGCATAACCCACTGAGCCACCCAGGCGCCCCCCACCTGAGTTTTTGATAAAACTCGAAATGGGACCACTTTGCCCTTATGTATCATCTTGCCATTTCAGAACCACAGGTGTCTAGCCAGGGTGAGGATGAGGAAAGAGTTTGATTTCAGTGTATGCACCATCCTCCTTAAATTCGACACACTGCAGCAGCTAAGTCAGTCAGCACAACATCTCCTCCGCGCCACCTCCCCCTCCCACCCCCACCCCGCCAGTTCCGGCAGTATTATTGCCTCTTTGCATTCTTGTTTCTTTCAATGCAGTCGCCATTGTAAAGCTTTGCAGCCACCTTTACCTTTTCCTTCTCATATAAATTTATGCCACATGCAGAGCCTCACTTGGATGTGTTCGGAGCTTTGGAAGCTTGGCCTACCCTATGTCTTCCTAAACTTGACCTTTTGAGGCTTGTGTAGAGTTCCTAGCAGGGGAGTGCAGCTACTCGTGTACCCTTGATGGAAGAACAGTCCTCCTCTCTTGGGGACGGTTTCCTCTTTGACCAGCAGGCAGCTTTAGGAGGGACACCCATGGAATGGTGAGGGAGGAAGGCGACACCCACTTAGCCAGTCAGATCAGCCGAATGAACCCTGGTGATCAATGGGGTGACAGATGCCACAGCCAGATTGCCCTGACCTCCTTTTTTTCTAATTTCATAGCAAATATAGTGATTCCTTCTGTAGCAGCCCTGGCAAGGAGTTTCCTTTATCCTCTGTTCATTCTGGCTTGGGGCTTTCTAACTCCTTACTTGGTCACCATTGAAATGCTTATGATTTTTTAGTTTCTCCTGCTACCCTATCTATGGGTTTCCTATGTCCATTGACATCAGTTCTACCTAGTCCTTCTCTCTTCATTTTCTAGCCCAGTCAGCATAGCCTTCACATCAGCCTCCGGGTTCCAGCAGGGAATTTGCATCTGCACAGTCACCCAGATTCTAGCCTGTGGAACTTTGTTCATTGTTCCACCCACCCCCACCTGGAGGGCTCTCTCCCCTTCCTGTCCTTCTGACTACAGTCCTGTCTGCCTTTCCAGGCACAGTTCAGTTTGAGAATTTGAACATTGCCTCGAGCTGCTGGGGATAACAGTTTACTGTGTGTATTTTCTGGTATTTGCACATATATATTTTCTGTTTTCAGCTAGATTGTAAGACTGTGTATTTTTTTTTTAAAGATTTTATTTATTTGGCGGAGAGAGACATAGAGAGGGAACACAAGCAGGGCGAGTGGGAGAGGGAAGGGGAGAAGCAGGCTTCCCAACAAGCGGGAGCCCAGTGAGGGGCTCGATCCCAGGATCTCGGGATATGACCTGAGACGAAGGCAGATGCTTAATGATTGAGCCACCCAGATGCCCCCCCCCTTTTTTTATATTGAAGACAATTTTACACTTTAAGTTGCTAGAATAGTATAATGAATACCATGCACTCTCCATTTAGATTCATCTATTAATATTTTGCCACATTTACTTTTAAATACAGACACACAGGAGCACACCCGAGCCACCTGAGGGTTCATTGCTCTCGTCACGTTCCTGTATAGTCCACAGGGTGTTGCTCTTACAGCCACGCAGTGAGATTGCCCTCAGGAGACGTACAGCTAGCACCAAGTGTTATTTAACACACACTCCGTATCCGTGGCTCTCCGGTTGTCCCAGCTGTGTCCTTTATAGCTGTATTTTTAGTCGACAGTTGTGTATCACATCGAATGAGATGTAGTCAAGACACAGCTGTCTCTTTTTTGTTTCTTTTAACCAGGAGAGTTCCCACAACTTCTGTCATCTCTTGTGACAGATTTATGAAGAGTCTAGGCCAGTTGATTTGCAGAATGCGCCTTGGTTTTATTTCCTGATTGTTCCTTTTGAATCATGTGATTTATGTTCCAGGTGATTCATGTTAAACATGTTTCCCAAGATTTGGGGGGGATCTGTCTCAGAGTATCACATCATAAAAATAAACAGTGTCGTTTTGTCTCCCCATTGGGGCCAG
Organism: Mustela erminea; assembly: GCF_009829155.1. Taxonomy (NCBI): domain Eukaryota; kingdom Metazoa; phylum Chordata; class Mammalia; order Carnivora; family Mustelidae; genus Mustela; species Mustela erminea. The sequence goes on from NC_045618.1 coordinate 31,181,566, forward strand.
GTTAATCACTTGGTAAGGTTTTGTCCACTGGGTTTCTCCTTTGTAAAGATACTTCTTCCCTTCATAATTAGTAAGTCTTCTTGTCAGCAGGTCCTTCACCCCTTGAGTCCCCAGCTTGTTCCAGTGGAGCTTTAACCTGAAGGAATAAAGTTCATGGTGGGCAGGGGGTTTGTCTAGTTGTAACGAATAGGGGAAGGAAAAGGTGAGGAAGCATTCTGAAACCTCTCCCTCACCTTTACCTTTAAAGGTTACAGCAGGCCTTTTACCCAGCTGGCAGAATGGACCGCGCTGAGGAAGTTTTATCAGTTTCCTTCCCATTCATTCACTAATCGCACCTGTATTTCTGTAGACCGCCCAGGCCCTTCGCTAACACTGAAGGCACCGTGAAGAACGGGTAGAGCCGTGAACAAGACATGGTTACTGCCTTTGTGGAGTTTGCAGTCTGGCAGAGTAGATAGTCCAGAAAGAAAAACAGTTATTTACAAGTTGTGTTCAGTACAGTGAAGAAAATCAGCAGCGTGCTGAGACTGATAGGTAGTTAAGAAGAGGGACAGAAGAAGGAGGGACCAGCCATGAGTGTGGGTAGAGCACTGGAAGAGCGAAGAGAGTCCCCGGAGAGGGGACGTGCTTTCTGAGGCCAGCAGGGACTTGGAGTGTTTAGAAACCAGAAGGCAGCCAAGGTCCCTTAGAGCATGGTGGGATTTGGGGTTCAGGATAAAGGGGGTGAAGTAAACAGGGGCCAGATCATGGGGGCCTTGTGGGCCCTAATAAAGAGTATTGAGTATTTAGGCTTCTTGTAACAAATCCTTCTTTCAGAGATAGATGTGACACCAAATTTCATTTGTGTAGATCTGAGGATATGAATTGGGATCTGATTAACCTCAGGGTATCAGTGTGTTTAACTATAGGGAGCAAACTGGTGGTTACCAAGGGGGAGTTGTGGGGGAGGGTGAAGTAGGTGATGGAGGTTAAGGAGGGCACTGGTCCTGATAAGCACCAGGTGATTAAAAATAAAAACTTAAAAAAAAAAAGTGTGGTATCTCCGTGCAATGGTGTGATCCTCCGCAGAATAGAATTGGAATTCATAGCCCTAGAGAACTCAACATGCCCTCCTTGAGGCATTGAGCCTTCAGTGAGCTATGCTCCTTGTTGGTAAGACATGGGGTGCGCACAGCCTTTCTAACTAAAGGGCCATGTCTGTGTGAGTTTAGATCTGAGCTGATGCTTTGTTGTGGGAGTCTTTTTTTTTTTAATTTGACACAGAGAGAGGCAGCGACAGAGAGGGAACACAAGCAGGGGGAGTGGGAGAGGGAGAAGCAGGTTTCCCGCTGAGCAGGGAGCCTGATTGGGGGCGGGGGGCTGGATACTAGGACCATGGGATCATGACCTGAGCTGAAGGCAGATGCTTAACAACTGAGCCCACCCAGGCGCCCCGAATTCCATTGTGGGAGTCTTGTCACACAACCAGAAGGCTGGGAGGTTTAAGGGACAGGGAGGGATATACACGCAGAGGCTGCCAGAGGAGGTTTGGACATAGTGCTGCTTGAGGGTGTGAGAACGTGTATAAATGTCCATACGAGAGGTAGAGTTCTTAAGTTGTATGTGCTAGAAGGAGCCGTGTGGCAGTGAGAAAGATTAGAGAAGCTGAAGCCGCAGCAGGCACTGTGGTGGCTGGCCTGCAAGCTTGCTAGGCCTGCTGTGGAGTGTGCTGCGTGGGGTGGAGTCTTCCCTCCCAGCCCATACAGAGTGTGCTTAAGCCATTTTCCTGGATACCCTGAGGTTAATCAGATCCCAAGATGTGCTCTGCTTGTCACGAACTGACTGGAATTCTGTCTCCCTTTCTTGTTCCACGGACAGCTGTAAAATACATATTGAGAGAAACCCTACCGACTGATTTTACTGCCTTGGTTCCAGAACAATAAAGATCTACCTTCCAGCTCAAACATAATTAAGCTTGGCTCATGTTCAAGCTTTGGCAATGTTATTGTTTGCCATTTACACGCTATGTTCTTGGTTCCCTTCCTTTGGAGTTTATTTTATCCCCTCTGCCTGTTTCTGATAAGCAGTCTGACTGGTAGAACTTTGTGTGTAAATGTTGAAAAGGAACATTTTGTGGTGCTTGCACATTCCTTCCAGAGAAACTGAGTAGCTGCAGCGGAGTCCTGTAGCTGGCAGGCTGGGAAGAAAGGGTGCAGCCTTGTCTTGCCTTAGGCTTTAGAGTGTGCGGGTTCATCAGTGTGCCCCTGCCACCAGTGAGGGGCTGGTGACGGATACCCAGCTCCCAGCTGTAGCAGCCAGCCAGCCAGGGTGTGGGTTCTGCTCTCCTCTCCCTGTACTGCGAGTTTTGTACCCTTCAGGACTGTGAGGAGAAAGGTAGCAGAAAACGCTCAGCCTGCCTCCAGAGAGCTGTCCTAATGGGAGGGGGCTGGGTGCCTGTACCTACAGCACAAGATGTAGACCCACAAAGAATGCTTGCTCTGTAGGGTGGTGTGCTCAGGACTCCCTGTCTGGATCTGTTTCAGATTCAACAGAAAGCAGATAAATGGGTGAAGAAATGCACAGGGTCAAGGGAACATGCTCTCTTGCGTGACTCTGCAGGGAAAGAGGGTTTGGAAGTAGGCATGACTTGTCTGACAGGTTTAGGGTTGTTAGTGGCTTAGGACTCCTGAGAATTCCTTTGGCCTTTTCACACTGCTATCAGGGATTCCTAATTAGTTCTGATGATATGTGCGTGTCTGGAGCAGGCCATAAAAATGGCTGTTTGAATCAGCTGTTGACATGCAAGGTCAAGCTGCAGCCTCCAGCGTTGGCGCTTAGGACTGGTATTTCAGAAAGAGAGAGGAGACCTTGCTCCTGATGGCACTGTTTGTGCCAGAGTGGGACTAGGACTCTGGTAGGTAGAAGGCTTCAGCTAATCAACAAGATAGTGTTAATTTTGATGTGTAGACATCTTTTATTGTCATTATTACAGTAAGTCATTATTTCGCCTTCCTTTGAGAGGATGTATACCTTGGTGTTTTCGGTTCAGTCTTTGTGCTTGGATTTCTGTTGTTCACATGTACCACCATAGCCTTGTTCTGTGTGGTTTTAAGAGTCTGTGTAGTTGGGACTGGATATCTGATAGAACTTCAAGAAATTATTCCTGAAATGATAAAGGAGGAAGACAAGTTTTTCTAATGGATAATTTATCCATTATCTAGGATAAATGAGGAACTTCTGAAAACTTCTGCCAGACCAGAAATAGCACCAGGTTTGCATCATTTATGTGTTTGAGGACTTGATGAGAGCTCACCTCTGTTGATAAATGTAGTTGAAGCAAGTTGAGGAGATGGGGGCCAAAGGAGTAAAAGGTTTACTTCCCTGCTCAGAGGAGTGTATAGTCCAGTATAGATGAAGACGATGAAGACGCAGGATCTGAGAAGGTGTCGGATCCAGCCTGACGAAACCCGTTAGGTGCGGTCCCACGACAGCTTGCTGATTGGAGTCTCTGTGCGTTCGTCTGTCAGCCAGTGAGGCCAGGTGGGGCTCGTGCGTGAAGGTCTCTCTTGGGGCCAGTCCAGTGGCTTCTGGTATTTGTAAGATGGCATTGGTTGTCAAGACGAGCTGCTCGTTACAGATCACAATTCTTTACTTTGGTGTTTCTTTCCTGTCCTGGTTTTCTGGCCCTGAAATGGCCCCGGTGTGTTGGTGCTGATGTGTACGAGACTCTTGCCTGTGTCCCAGCTGCTGCAGACTTTGGCCTTACGAAACCAAGTATTTTCCATGCTGTACTTTCAGCGACTGGCTCTCCCTAACCTTTACAGAGTTCCTTTCTCTATGGCGAATAAAATATTCAAGATTCTTCTGAGCAGGCTGCTGTCCATGTGCTCTTGCCCTGAGGTTTGAGTATTAGGTTACATTCACCCCAGATGTGGGAAGAAAATGATAAAATTATTTGAGAAAACAAGTTGCTAATTAAATTTTTTAAGCGAAGAGGAAGGGCTGAGTAGAAGAGAAGAGGAAGAAGAGGAAGTGGGGAGCAGACGGGGTCAGCACGCCATCCAGCCAGGACCTGAGGGTCAGGAGGCTTAGTCAGCGTCTGTTCCTCTTGTGGGGAAGGAGGGGAGGAGGAGTCTGCTCCTGAGGACGGTGCCACTGCCAGGGATATCATTTCCCCCACTTTGGGAAAAGCATGGTCTCTTCTGACATGGCCCACAACTTGCTGTTCCACGCTGTGCCAGCCCTTTCTCTGTAATAACCAAATAGATCTTGGTAGATCTGTTTGGATTTGGAACTGTTAGGAGAGTAGCGCCTGGGTGGCTCAGTCGGTTAAGTGACTTCATACAGCTCAGGGCATGATCCCAGGGTCCTGGGATTGAGCCGTGTGTTGGGCTCCCTGCTCAGCGGGACTCTGTTCATCCCTTTCCCTCTGCCCCCTACCCCACTCCTCCTCGTGGGTACCTGCCCTCATGCGCTCTCTCTCATAAAGAAAACCTGAAAGAATAAAGTGCTCAGAGAGCTTAAGCTAGCTCCTGCTCTTTGGTAATGGGCACAAGGTGTTACTTCCCAGCTGCTGCTGTGGAGGGCTCCATGGTACACCTCCATCCCACCATAGGCAGCTAGGCCAGGGGAGGGCTAGTCTTAGAGTCTTGGCTGTCACAGAATCCCGGATCGAGTATGTCCATTTGTTGGTATGGTTTCCTGTCATCTCTTTCCCTTTCTCTCTCCATCTCCTTTTGAACTGCAGACTCTGGCCTGGTTGTCCCAAGTGTTTCCTATGAACTGCACAAAAAGCTCTTGTCTGTGGCTGAGAAGCACGGGTTGACTCTGGAGCGGAGACTGGAGATGACAGGAGTGTGTGCCAGCCAGATGGCCCTGACCCTGCTTGGAGGACCCAACAGGTAAACGCCTCTGGACTGGGCGGGGGCTGCGGGTGGGGAGGTGCTGCCCTGCCGAGGCGCCACCGCGCCTCCACCAGAGGAGTCTGTCAGTGTGAAGTCCCTTCCCGGGGTGCTCTGAGGGTGTTGTTTGCCCCTCTTACCCCCTCCTGGAAGTCCTCATTCTTCTCTAGGCAAGCTGCCCTTTGACCCTTTCTTTCCTGATAACTGCTGGCTTTGACATTCTTGCTGGCTCCCAGAGACCTGCCTTCTAAGAGCCTTCAGAGACTCAGCCTTTGGCACTTGTCCTTCACTCAGAGGGGCTGAGATACAGATTAGCCCAAGTTCCATACGTGAGCACTGTTAGAACCACCCTGACAACTGGGTTGGGAGAGCTGGAGGTTGGTGCCTTCCTACCTCCCTTCTGGGCCTCTGTGTCAAGAGCAGTGCTTAATTTTATTTGTGGTCACTTACTGGTATCGTGTGCCAGTCCGTGTGCTAGAACTAGGCACACAAAGAAGAGTAGAATACTGCGCCTGCCCTCTGGAAGGCTAGTGAGGTGTCCGGAAGATACACTGTGGCAGGAGAGGAAGCAGGATCGCCGAGGAGGCCGCAGCAGCATCCACACAGAGTCCTGCGGGGGCTGAGGAGGCATTAACAGGCCAGCAGGCAGGGCGGGGGTCCAGGTCTGGGGAGTAGCCTGCGCAGAGGGCGGACAGAACAGAGAGCGTGGTCGTGGCTGGGATCTGTGACGTCCTTCTGTGGGGCTGGGAAGTCGGGCTTTGCCTCAGCTGCGCAGTAGGGAGCTGAGCTGCCAATGGGATTTCAGAAACAGCCTTGTGGGGGCAGGATGTGAATGTCCTCACCCCATCACAGTGCCCTCTAGCCGGCTTCTTGGGGCCAGCTGTCTGTGGGCCTGGCTTTTCTTGCCGCCTCTGACCTCTCCAAAGGTCCAACTCCTGCAGCCCCTTTGAGAAGGGTTGCCACAGCTAGTAATCTTCCTCATGTGTGTCCAGTCCCATGCAGTTCTCACTGTGCTCACAGCCCTGTTCAGTTTGAGCCTCGTGGCTTCACCTCGAAGGTGAATAGTAGCCTGATGTTTGAGGATGAGCCCGCTGAGGCTCCGAGAGCGGAAAGGCGTGCCCAACTTGGTGCCGCCGCTGTGTGGTGGAGCCAGGTCTCCTGTCCAGCCAGGCGTGTTTCCAGTGTCTGGTCCCTGACCCTTGCTGTCGGCTGTGTGATGCCAGGGTCTGCGTCCTCCGACGGCGGTGCCTCTGTGAGAGCAGGAGTCTTCAGGAGCAGCCGTGGGTGAGGCAGCTGCCACGACGCAGCAGTGTCTGTGTGAGGGGAGAGGCGCTCACCGTATTTCCTTCAGATGCACATGTAGTGGGGGAAATGAGTGGTTTGGTAAATATGCAGAGTACGTTGCTAAACGCCCCCAAATTTACTTGGAGCATAGGGGCTTCCTCTCTGACTGGAACAGCATCTGTCATCTGCCTCCTTTCGGGAGACTAGTAAGTGACTGTCACTGCTAAGGAGGTATCTAAACCCATTTCTTGCTGTGCATCTCCTCCTGCCTTCTGCCCCTGAGGCAAGCCGTACGGCCTGTGAGTTGGGAACAGCTCCAGAGTCAATCCAGACCTGTGGCTCAGCTTTGAATGACAGGAGCTGGAAGTGACTTCATCAGGACGTGGGTAGCCAAGGGAGCTGCCAGCGTAGGAGCCCAGGAAGGCCTGCCTGCTGCCTCTGTGATCTGCGATGTAACGTGACAGTCCTGTTCTGAGTGCTGTGCGTGCGTGGACACACAGCATCCTGTGGAAAAGGTCTTGTTTGTATCTGGTGTTGCCCTTATTCCACTTATTGGTGGCTCAGTGAGGAGCACTTGGCCTGGCACCTGATTGAGGACGATCTAGAACGGCCCTGTTTGCTGCTGCTGTTGAGTTTCTTAGGAGCTGAGCCAGAGTAACCCTGGAAGAGGTGAGGCTTGAGCTGGATTCCAGAGAAAGGGTGGGTCAGAGTTTGCCAAGCGAAGGGCTTTCTGTGCAGGGGACCTCATCTGAGGAGAAGCAAGGAAGAGCCTTTCAGAAACAGTTCCGTGTTTCGGGTCGGAGAGCCATGTTCCGGCAACAGTGTTGTATGGCTCAAGATGTGGGTGAGCTGCCTTGTGAGAGGACCCACTAGATGAAGTGACACCGGGGTGTGGGACCATGGGAATGCCACCCTGTAGCCCTGGGGTGTGTGGCTTTTCACCTCCTCTGGGAGGGATTGGCAGGTCTGCAGCTGCTAATACTTATTTGCCTTCTGTTCTAGGTTGAATCCCAAAAATGTTCACCAGAGGCCCACAGTGGCCCTGCTGTGTGGCCCTCATGTGAAAGGGGCTCAGGGGATCAGCTGTGGAAGGCACCTGGCTAACCATGATGTCCAGGTCATTCTCTTCCTGCCCAACTTTGTCAAGATGCTGGAGTCCATCACCAACGAGCTATCTCTTTTCAGCAAGACCCAAGGCCAACAAGTATCTAACCTCAAAGGTGAGCTACTCGCCTAGGGCAGGCCTGCACCCTCCTCCTGTAGTTGGATGGTCCGGTGCTGCCACCCAGTGGCGACAGGTGGAACATCACAGATGTAAGGCGTGCTCTGCCTGCTGGAGTCTTTGTACACAGAGGAAATACTTTGGTTGTTGACTTGGTTATTTCCCACCCCTTCACTGTTCTCCCTCTCTGATTACTCAGATGGAGAGCTGGGGGCCCACTTGTTCACTTTACAAACGTTTACAGAACAGGCACCACTGCTGACACTGAGGATGTGGCAGTAGATTGTTTTTTTGATCCGTACTTCCATGGAGCTTACACTCTGTTTAGGACAGAGAAGAGACAGATAAGGAAGCTTTCTGTTAGGCCAGTTGGTGGTGTTATGAGACAAAGGAGGGAAGAGAGCTAGAGAGGGTCGGAGGGTTGCATTAGGAAGGTGCAGGTGGTAAAGTGCCTGCGGGTCGCTGTACGGGTTTGACTTTCACACTCGCTGTGATGGAGAGTCACTGGAGGAACAAGCAAAGGAAGGCAGAGGCCAGCTCAGATTCCTAATGATCCCCTGGCTGCTGCTTGGGAGTAAACTAGAGATTTACAAAGAGAAGTGTTAAGAGGCTGTTGTGCTGGGGCGCCTGGGTGGCTCAGTGGGTTAAGCCTCTGCCTTCAGCTCGGGTCATGATCTCAGGGTCCTGGGATTGAGTCCCGCGTCGGGCTCTCTACTTGGCGGGGAGCCTGCTTCACCCTCTCTCTCTGCCTGCCTCTCTGCGTACTTGTGATTTCTCTCTCTCTGTCAAATAAATAAAATCTTTAAAAAAAAAAAAAAAAAAAAAAAAGCTGTTGCACGAAACCAGAAGGAAATGTTGGTGGCTGAGACAGTGATAGTGGTAGAGGAGGTAAAGCGGGGGTTAGGTTTTTTGTTTTTTAAGATTTTATTTACTTATTTGACAGATCACAAGCAGGCAGAGAGGCAGGCAGAGAGAGTGACGTGGGGAAGCAGGCTCCCTGCCGAGCAGAGAGCCCCATGCAGGGCTCGATCCCAGGACTCTGAGATCATGACCTGAGCTGAAGACAGAGGCTTTAACCCACTGAGCCACCCAGGTGCCCCAGGGAGTTAGTTTCTAAGTTAGTTTTGGAGCTAGAGGCTGCAGAGTGGATATAAGGGATGTGACAGGGAAAGGTTAAGAACAATTCCAAGGTGTTTGGCCTGAGTGACCAGAAGGATGAAGCTGCCATCCTGAGCTGGGATGGAGGTTTGGGGAGGAAGGTGCCTGTTGAATATGCAGGTAGAAATGTTGACTGATGCAGATGAGTCTGCAGGTAGGGGCAGGGGTCTGGTCTGGGTGCTGAGGATGTAGGTGGGAATGAGCGCTAATAAACCTGGATAAGCTATCTTCTAGGAAGAGGTAGGGAAGTTGTTAAATCTAAGTTCTTTTAGAAGTCAGGGAGTTGATGGGGCGCCTGGGTGGCTCAGTGGGTTAAAGCCTCTGCCTTCGGCTCGGGTCATGATCTCAGGGTCCTGGGATCGAGCCCCACATCGGGCTCTCTGCTCAGTGAGGAGCCTGCTTCCTCCTCTCTCTCTGCCTGCCTCTCTGCCTACTTGTAATCTCTCTCTCTCTCTCTCTCTCTCTGTCAAATAAATAAATAAATAAGTCTTAAAAACAAAAAACAAAAAAAACAAGTCAGGGAGTTGAGAGAGCAGCTCAGGAGACAGGGTGGAAGAAGCAGGGGAGCCTGGCACCTGGAAGGCAAGTGAAGAGGGAGGTGTGGTGTGGTCAGCTCTGCCAGCAAGCCGCTCTGAGTTAGGCTCAGATGAAAGCTGAGAATCGACCACTAGATCTGTGTGGGAGCCCTGTGATGATCTCAACCAGAGCAGTTTCTCAGTGGCGATGTATGGGGGCGCGGTACAAAGTGATTAGAGTGGGTTTTAGTGAGAGCAGGGGAGAAGAGAGAAGAAATACGAAGGAAGAGTCTTGCCAGGGGTCAGATGGCAAGTTGGGGCCAGATCCTGGGCCAGAACCTCTGGCTCCTGTGTACGTGTAGAAGGTAAGACCCCATTCTTACTCTTGAGAGCCTACTGGTCCCCAGCAATGCCTCATCATGGTAGTCAGATCTAAGTACGGAAGCCCTGAGTCCCTAATTGAGAACTAGCATTACTGGAGCCGGAAAACAGGCCTGTTCTGGGTTCCCCTGCTTGAGATCTGTAACATGAGGCTCTGTTTTAGGTAATTCTTCCTCTGGCTACCTAAAAGCCTTCCAATTTCAACTCCAGGAGCCAAGTCTGAGGATGCTGACCTTGAATTTGGTCTGGTTTCTCCTATTCTCAAGTTACTTTCTTAGGCTGGTCAAGGCTTACGTAGCTTTTGAGACATCTGTTCTTCTGCTGTCCCAGAGGCTTGGTTTGAGCAGAAAAACTTTTTATTTAAAGTGTCTGAAGAAGTGATCAGTTTCCTCTCCATCCTTCAGATTGGGCTGTAAGGAGAGCCTATTTTATGAGATAGACGTGGGGCAGGATGCAGCAAGGCCAGGCTGGCTCAGGTCGGGTGAGGAGGCTAGCCCAAGGTTCTGGCCAGCTTGCTGTTCGGCTAGTCACACGTGGCAGTCAGCCCATTTCTGCTAGGATGTGGGCAGAGCTCCCTGTGAGGGCTAACTCAGCGGCAGTCAGCTCCCCCTTCTCAGATCTCCTAGTGTGTACCCTGTGTGTTAGTTGGATGTGTGTCTGCTGTCCCCGGAGACAGCCTGTACGGCCTGCAGCACAGGGCTTCAGCCTGGGAGACTCCATGAGGACACTGGTCCACCGGGCTGACATGCCCTTTGTCTCTGGTGCCCAGCCTAGCCTGGCCTTGGAAGTCCTGGGGCTGGTCCTGCCTTGAGAAAGCCAGCCTGTGGTGAGGCCACAGAGTGGTGGCAGAACAAGACCCGCCTTGGGACCATCTGGGTCCTAGTCCCCACCTGGGCTACTCTCTCCTTATAGTGATTCCTATGTGATGCTCTTCCCACCTGCAGATCTGCCCTCTAGTCCTGTGGACCTGGTGATCAACTGCCTGGACTGCCCCGAGAATGCCTTCCTGCGGGACCAGCCCTGGTACAAGGCAGCCGTGGCCTGGGCCAACCGGAACCGGGCGCCGGTGCTCAGCATTGACCCTCCCGTGCATGAAGGCGAACAGGGTATCGACGCCAAGTGGTCGCTGGCTCTGGGCCTGCCTCTGCCCCTGGGGGAGCGCGCGGGCCGCGTCTACTTGTGCGACATTGGCCTCCCCCAGCAGGTATTCCAGGAGGTAGGAATCAGCTACCACTCACCCTTTGGCTGCAAGTTTGTCATTCCATTACACTCTGCCTAGAGGGACTCTGGGCGAGTTGGACTCTGCAGTCCCCCGCTGCTCTGGACACACTGAACTTGACAACGAACGCCTTAAGGATGTGAAGCTTCATGGACCTTCAGTTTTTTCACTTTTGGATTTGTTACTTCTGTGAGAGAACAGATCATATTTAAAAATGACCTGTCACCTGCCGATAGCCAGGGAAGGCTTTCCCACTGGGTGTCCTGGGTGGGCGGCAGGCCAAGTGGCTCTAGGCATCTCTACACTTGGCCCCCTGTGTGGCTGGGTGGGGCTTTGTTTACAGACTTAGGCAGCTCACAGACTGTGTTTCAGGTTTACAGTCACGGGGGCCTGGGCAAGCACCTTGCGGGGTGGGGCGGGTCCTGTTTGGGGGCCTGTACTTGCTTTGGCTCCGTGTCCTCTGCTCCCCGCCCCCCCCCCCCAGCCTTTCTGATCATGTCGAACTGGCTGTGCTGCAGCCGCCCGCCAGAGGGCAGACTCGCACTCTGTTCCTTGCCAGAGCTCTGAGGAGGCCTTCCCAGAGCCCCGCCACAAGTTGGTTTGGGGGCTTTTGACCCTTTCTTCTGAGCTGATGCAAACTGTTTGCTGGGATTTTTCTCAAGGGTCCTTCTTCCTTTCCACTCCATCATTCTGAGAGGCAGGGAAGGGGGTGGCATCAGGATGGTTTTACTGTATGGGGATTTTATACTGTTTTTCTGTTTTCAGCATAGGTAGTACAAGGTCATGTTACTGTAGAACCACAGTGCCCATCTTGCCAGCAGTGCCCCCCGCCCCATACCCTCTCTAGCTGGGGCCGGAGCCCTCAGGGTGCAGCTTTAATGTTCAGTATTGGGAAGGTCCCTGAGGGAGCCTGGTGCTGAGCCAGAAGAGGCTCCCTGGTGCTTCTGTCTTAGGCCACTACCACCCCGTTCCTGCCTCCTTGCCTGCCCATGTACCCTCCTTTCTTCTGTCCCTGCCCCATCTTCCTGCTCAAACAGTCCTCTGCAGCTGTCATCCCAGAGCAGGGCGCATGTCCCTCCCCTGTCTGGGCTCCACCCCAGTTCTTACAGTCTGGGCTTTGAACCCTTTATGGTTGTCCACTCGAGATGAGTAGACTCGGGGCCAGCATGCTATCTCAAAAGATGCCAAAATGAGGCTAGTTCTAGAAGAGCTAGCTGGCAGGGCTCAGCCACAGGAACATGCTGCTGCTCAGATCCTAAGGCGGGAAAGCCCTCGGACCTCACAGGCTTAGGCCTTGGAGGCTGCATTCAGAGCAGGAGCCATGCCTTGGAGTCCTTCACAGGGACTCTTCCAAAAAGTTCATGCTTTAAAGCCTTTTTCAGGCCTTCAGGCTTAGCTTCTCTCTCCCCACCCACTCTGGTTAAGGGGGTGAGTGTGACGGCTTGCAAGGGATCATGGACACAGGACAGGCCCTGCTGCCATGGGTTTCAGGCTGCCTATCACTTTTCTTATAGGAACATAGCCAGGAGCAGATGAAGCGAGGCAGAGGGCTGGTCCCTCCTTTTCTCCCATCTTCCCTGAAGGTCTGATCGTCTCCAGCAGTGGGAGGAGGCCAGAGGCCCAGGGCCTTATGTGTATCCTCCCTGAGCCTCTGCTCACTCAGGGCCGTAGTCTGAGGAGCAGTGCTGGGTCATAGGCATTTTAGTAAGCAACCACTGCATAGTTTCTGGGTACCTGCCTGGCCACGCAGTAAGGCCCCCCCAGTTGGGTACGGTAGGGGAGCAGCTTTAGGAGCCCTGGCGCCACAGACTGCTGACTTGGGTGAGCTGCAGCGGCCTTGGGGGTGAGGGCCTTGTGGAGGGGCACTGGGAGCTTGTGCCTGAGCCTGGCTTCTCCCCGCAGGGGGCTCTGGAGCAGCTTCCTGCCCTCAGCATGGGCCTTCCCCGGTGGTATTCACATCAGCATGATTCCTCTGCCTTCAGCTCCTTCCAGAGGCATCCTATCCCCAGGGGGCCCCAGTCAGGGGGTCAAGACTGTCACTCATGCAGGCAGCTCTTGGGGAACCAAAAACCAGCACTTAAAATAAAGCTGAATGACAGAGTCCTGGGCTCTGTGGTAAATTGCTCTGTAGGCTGCAGTGAGGTGCCCCCCCACCCCGCCCCAGGAGCCCAGAAGGGTCTCCTCACAGTTGCCCACCTGCAGTCAGGTGGTTGGGCAGGCACGGCCTGAAGTGGCAGGTGGGGATGGGGCCAGAGGCAGAGGTCAAATCAGCTGCTGACCGGCCAGGGATTCCATGGGGGCTGAGGGAAACTGTTGCCTTCCAGCAGGCCTGCCACCTTCGGGCTCTTCTCTGTGGCCCAGAGGGACACACGGCTTCTGTCTGGTCACTGGCTAGCCCTTCCGTGCCAGCCCAGTTCACACTTAGCTCTCCACAAGCTGAACTGCTAAGAAAGTCTTTATTAATAAGGTGGGAAGGGAAGGCAAGGAGCCTGGAGACGGACACACTGGTACCAGGGGTTACAAACAGTAAGAAACACTTTATTATAACTTTACAACATATAAATAGCTTGGGTCAAATCTGTGCTTTCTGGCAGCTGGGCATCCAGTCTTGTCCCCTGCAGGCTCCGGCCTTCCTTCACATTGCACTGTTCGCTGGGTGGCTCTGGCCCTGGGGCCTGGTGGTGGAGGGTGGAAAGAAAGCCGGGCAGCCCCATTCCGCTGTCCAGCTCCCGGAGGGGGGGCCCCGCCTGTCATCTGCTTGGGTTGCGGCTGGTGTGGAAGGACCGCTCCTCAGGGGTCAGGCCGGCAAAGAAGGGGTGCAGCAGGGCCTCCGCCAGTGTGATGCGTTGGGCAGGGTCGAATTCTAACATCTTCCTCATCAGGTCAAACAGCTGCACGTGCTCCAAGGCATCCTCGAGCATGTAGCTCTGCTCAGGGACACAAGGTGCCGCAGTGTGACGGCGGGGCTGGGGGGCCACCGCGGGTCCCCGGGCCTCTGGGAGGCCTTGCTGCAGGGCTCGAGGAGCCAGTGCTTGCCCCCTGGAGGACCACTTCTGCCCTCCTGGACCGCGAGCGGCTCTGCTCCTTGCATGCCCGCGTAGAGCTTTTGGCTCTGAGCGTCTCGCTGGCTTGGTGCCTCTGCCCCTGCATGCAACGTCCCGACAGGTGGGCAGTGTCCCCTCTGTAGAATTCACTGGTCCGGGCACCAGATGCCGTCGACAGAGGATTTCAGGCCATGTCTACATCTTCCCTCCCCCTCACCTCAGTCCTGCCTAGTTCTTCCCAAAACTGAGAGAAGAGGAGCACCGGAGGCAGCAAGGTCTCTGACATCGGGCTCTTCTGGTGCTCCCCCATTACATCCATGGCCACCCTGTGGGGGAGGGGCGGGGCTAAGGGCCCCTCGGGGGGGCGGTTGGCAAGCAGCCCCACAGCCCGCACCCAGCAGCCTTGGGTGTGGCCTCCCACAGAGCCGGAGCGAGGAGGCAGCCTGTAGCTGCCCGGCCGGTCTCTGCTGTGTGTCTGCCCAGTGCCTGGGGCCTCCTTGGCATGAGCCGAGCTGGGGGAAGCCAGAAACTGACCTTCAGAGGTTTGCAGTTCTCCTTCACATACCGGCCATCAGAGCTGTTCTCATCCCAAACCAGGCCCCCTTTGTAGAAATATTTCTGTTTCCTGGAAGCAAAGGAAAGAAGGGGTCAAGCCTCAGGGGTTGGGGGAGACATGGCAGTCTGGGGAATGACTGCAGAGGCACCGGGGATGCTAACTGGCCCAGTGCAGCAGGGGAGGAAGGTCTGGGCGAGTGTCTGCCAGCTCAGAGTGCGGTACGGGAGGGAAGGCCGCTAGGAGCCTGGGGGAGCCAGGGTGTCCCGGGAGACTGGCTTGTGACCCAAGGCCAAGATGGGAAAGGCCCCTATGGCCACCCCTGAAGGTGTCCCCACGGCTGCTTACCTGGTACGGTGGATCATGTGTGAGGGGATGGGCCCTAGGATCTTCTCCATCATCACCAAATGTTCTCGGTTTTCGTGGGTCTATTGGAAGGTCAGGGATAGAGCAAGCAGGAGTCAGTACCAGCCTCTGCCCCCTCAAAAAAATAAGGGACCCAAAAAGATGGGCAGGGGCCTTCCTTGCCCCAAGAGATGTGAACCCACCAGGTGAATAGTAATCCCGGCCTCTGACATGGTGGCAGCCTGCCAGACCATTCTCTCAAGGTCAAGTTCACTCTCCTTAGCCTTTCAGGTGGATTTAACCATCACTGCACACCTTTCTCCAATGACTTCCTCACTCTTTCCAAAACGTGCCCCTCTCTGCACCCTCCTCCCTCAGGCTGTGCTCCTGCCTCAAATGCTCGCTCCTCTTGCTTATGGTCCTCCACGCTGAGGCCGAGCACGAGAATCCCTGGGCGCTCCACTCCTCGACCTCAGGAGCCTGAGTGTTCCAGCGTGCTGACGCGGGGTGGTCACAGGGCTCTCCCACGTCAGCCCCTGCAGCCTACCCAAGGAGCAGTGCTCAAGCGAGCCCCGTGATGCAGGAGGCCTTACCTGGAAGAGTGTGAAGCCCCGGTAGTACTCGAAGAGAATGCAGCCAATGCTCCAGACGTCGCAGGGCTGTGCCCAGCCCAGCTCTGAAAACCAACATGGGAGGAGACTGTGACACTCAGCCCCCTGCTCCCAGCCCAGATGTCAAAGGACAGCTGCCACTCTGGTGGGCAGGACCCTAGCCCAAACCCCAACAGAAGGCCCTTTCTCAGGGAAGGCCAAGTGAACAGCTACAGTGACACCCGCCCCTGGGGGCAGGCACATCCCCGCCCCTAGTCCTCCCCTCCCGACGATGGTCCGCTTTATCAAGGGCTGGGGGCTAGCCAGTCACTCACCAAGGATCACCTCAGGTGGGCGGTAGTGACGGGTAGCCACAATGGTCGTGTGGTGCTCATGGTCAAAGGTGGCACTGCCGAAGTCAGCCACTCGGATGCTGGTGTTCTTCACCGCCTTCTCCTCACAGCTCTGAGGCAAGGAGGGCATGCAGGTCAGGAAGCCTGCAGGTAGGTCCCAGTGGGTGACCTACCACAGAGCATGGCCTTGCCCTCTCCCGACCCCTACCTTGTGCTCATTGTAGAGAGTTTCAAACTCTGAATTCACAAACAAGATGTTCTCTGGCTTCAAGTCTGTGTGGGTCAGTTGGTTTTCATGTAGAACTGGGGAAGCAGGAAACAACCTTGAGAACCCTGGCTGCTTCTCGGGCCCCACTGCCGGTGCGAGATGAGACTGCAACCCCACAGCTGGTCTCTCGGCCACCCTCATCCCCCCAGCCTCTGCAGGGGGCACAGCGGACTCTGCCTCCATACTGGCTTCCCTCTTGAGTGCTCGGTGCTTGGGGCCGTGGCCAGTTCTGATACTTCACAAGGGGGCAGGGACACTCTTCCCATCCAGTATAGAAAACCTCCCTCTTCCTCCTCCTCAGCCAGTCTCTGGCTGAGGCTGCAGCATCAGCCTGGGGACTCCTCCTCCCCAGCACCGGCTGCATGATTTGCAGGCCCGGGGACAAGATGAACACGCAGGTCCCCTCAGGAGTCACAAAGAATGTTAAGTTGGCAGCGAGCGAACAATGAATAACCACAGGGCCGCCCCTGAAACAACCTGAGGCCGGCCCTACCTCTTCCCATCCCTCAGCCTGGGAAGAGACCTCTACCTTCTCCTTCCAGCTCCTGTCCCATCAGTGCTGGCACCCAGTTAGCACCTTCTGACTCCACGCTCCCAGCTGGTGGTCAAGACCCGGCCCGTAGCGTGACCCACCTCTCTCCAGCCTGGGCCCTGCTTCCTCGGAGGGAGTTTCAGCACGTGCTGGGGTCTGGGGCCCCCGGGCCTCCCCGCCCCCCCCACCATCTGTGTAGACCTGAACAGCCTAGATCTAGGCTCCTCTCTAAGGAGCCTTTGTCCTGTGTGGACCACCATACCCTTCAGGGCACCTCTGAAAGCCCCACACCACCAAAAGCAGCTCTGAGAGGCCGGCGGGCAGATGGGAAGGGGTGGTCAGATGAAGGGCATCTGTGCGGGCAGTGCCTGGGGCTGGAATCCACAGTCAGGCTTCAGTCTTCCCATCCTCCGTAGGATGGCAAAAGGGACAAGGGGAAGATCTTTATTCCTGAGTGCCTGTGGCATAGGTGGGCTCAGGGGCCCCCTGGAGGGGAACCAAGCCTCTCCTTCCTCCCAAACAGTCCTCCCTGAAGGCCTTTCAGCCAAAGGGGACCCAGTGCCTCTGGGGCCGGGCATGATGGCTGGTAGTGCACTGGTGTTAGCAGGGGAGCAGGAGGCCACCAGGCGCGGGCACGGACACTTACATCGGAGGGCGTGGCAGAGCTGGTAGGCCATATGCCGCACGTGTGGCAGGGGGTAAGGCTGGAAATTATTCTCCTTCAGGAACTCAAAGGTGTTCTTGCCTAGGAGCTCAAAGGCGATGCACATGTGCCCATGGAAGTTGAACCAGTCGGACATCAAGACACACAGGCTAGAGGAGAAGATTGGGTGGGGAGGCTCAATTTCTGCCCCTCCCTCAGATAAGGCCGGTCCCCACCCCCAGGCCACTGGGTCACCCATGCCCATAAAGAAAAACCCTCAATTACAAAGAGCATGTCTCCCATCAGAGACCACCCTGATCAGCTCAGGGCAAGGACTAAACTTCCTACTGCCACAGGGGAAGTTCTGGTCCAAGGCATCCTGCCCTGTCTACTTAAGACATGGCCACAATCCCTGCACCTCGGAAAGAGATGGAATTGTGCCTGCCGTTCTCCAGCTCCCTTAACTGAGCTTCCCAAGTCTGCGGGGCTCAGCACCGGGCTGGCAGGAGAGGAACTGCTCAGTGTGGGTGCACCGGGGTGGCTCGACTTCGGAGCCCTCCGACTGTGTAAGCGCTGCAGCAGCTGTGGGGCTGCATCTGTTCTGATCCCTGCTGTGACCCACGAGGCCCTCACTTATGGAAGCGGGCCCAGGAGGCCGCCTCGGAGCACAGAACCCTTGGGGTGGAGCCTGCACTGCGACCCCAGGGCTCCTCCAGCGGGACTCATAGGGCCTGGGCATGCTGCTCTGCACGCCAACTGGGTGAAGGGCCACGGCTCCGCCGGGGGTCTGGGCAACTGCAGCCGGAGCAGACACCGTCCCCACCGAAAGCTTCCCTCTCATTCCCTGAGACACTCACAACTTATTCTCTTTGTCCTTCTCCTTGATTTTTTTGAGAACGTTGATTTCTAGCCGGGCGGCCTCCCGGTACTTGCCCACATTGCGAATGATCTTCAGGGCCACCTGAGACTTCCCTCTGGGAGCCGGGAAAGAAGCAGAGGTTCTCAGAAGTGCCCTAGCCCTTCCCTGCCCCCCGCCCTCCACCCCAATCTCGCAGCTCCTGGCAAACCGTGCTCAGGACTCCAGGAACAGCACCTGTTCAGAGGGCGCAGATACCTGGCCCCCAGCCTGTCCCCAGGCAACATCCCCCCCCACCCCGCCCTGCCAGCTCCCCTGGCATCTGTGAGTTAGTGCGTCAGGGCCAGCCTGGACTTCGCTGATGCCAGCCGCTGCCAGCTCCCCAGACAGCAGGCAAAGGAATAGAGGCCCAGCCTGCCGGCCGGCACCAACACCAACTCCCTCAGGAACCTGACCTGCAGGCCAGCCAGCCCTGACCGTGGCCAGGCCATCCCAGCTAGAACCTTCCTACAGCACCTCCTGACCTTCCTAAAGCACATCTCCAGGTCTGGGCAAATGGCTCCACCTGGGGTGGGGGTTCCAGGATAAGACAAAGCTTTGTCAAGAGGGTGAGGGTGCCAGCAGTAAGGTCTTCTCGCTGGGCGTCCCCGGGTTGCTCCCTTTACTACACTCCCTCTAGCCGCCTGCCAACCAACCAGCCACAGCGTTTCTCGGAGACCCCCGAGTGCTAGGAGGCCTCTTCAGGGTCTAGTAAGGATTTGAAGAATCCCATCCCTGCTCTGTGCTTCCCATCTGCCAGCCCTGCCCCACAGCCTGCCTGTAGGATGCCCACAGCAGGGACCACGCTGAGGTTCTAATGCCAGGCCCAGCGGCCAGCAGGAAGGGCCAGCCAGACTTCAGAAGCCCAGGGGGGAACAGGAGTGAGACGGCACTGGCCCACAAGAATGTGGCATCTTGAGGCCCCTGGGAAGCTGGCGTGGTGCCTAAGGAAAAAGTTCACAAGCCCCAGGGCAAAGGCATCTTCTGGAAAATAACCTGTTTTTCTCTCCCTATCCCACCTTCCCAGATTTTCAGGGCAGGGAAAGACCTCAGAGGAAAGGCTGCTCACTCCAGGCTCCTAGGGCAGGATCCCTCAATGGCATTCTCACCTTCAGCAGAGAGCTCATAGCTCCCGCAGGCAGCCACGGCCTGGGCTGGATGGCACTGGGGATCAGGCCCGCCCTTTGGCTGAGGTCAATTTACCCCCCTCATTACCACCCTGCTGGCCAACTACCTTTGGATCTCCTAAAAGTCCCCCAAGTGTTGTGGCTGCCCCTTAGTGATTTCAGAGACTCACTTCCCCTCCACCTACTCGGGGTGGGGGTTGGGGGTCATGGCCCAGACAGCTTAGCTGCCCCCACGTGTCACAGCTCGCCGGTCTGCCTCCCACCTTCAGGTCCCAGTATGGTCTACATGTCCATCCCTATGCCCATCGGCCCCAGCCCTAACCTCGGGGGCCACACTGGGTCTGAGGGGTGTTTAAATGGGAGCTGGGAGCCCAGGGAGATTTCCTGTCAGTCACTGTCATTACCTTAGCCAGCTGGATGGCTAGGTCTAACTGTCCTTTCTGAGCGCCCAGTACCATGGTGGCCCGGTGCCAGGGGAGCATGGGTCCTATCTCTTCACCCCGAGCACAGTGGGAAGGTCATGATGGGCAGCACATGGCTCAGTGGGACAGGAGAGACAGGGCACCTGGTAGCTAAGGCATCAGACCAATGAGAGTGCCCTCAGAGGAGAGGCAGCGGGCTCCTGGGAGGTGGCCTCCCAGCCTAAGGCAGAGGGGCACAAGTTCTGGTCTGCTAGAATGGTGAGGGAACAGAAGTGTTTCACTGCGCAGCCTGGAAGGCAGCACGGATCCCCAGAAGCCCCCAAACACACACCGGAGGAGCCCCGTTCTACCTGCATGCACCCAGAGGGATGCGCAGTCCAGCCTGGCCATGTGGGAGAGGGCAGCAGCCAGCAGGGTCAGAGAGCCTGAGTCTGGTTCCTCTCAACCCAGCCATGCACTGGGTTTAGGGGGTCCAAAGGGAGTTGGACAGCAGGGTGGACAGCGGGGTGGCCAACCTCTCAGACAGACCTCCTGAGCCAGGGAGGGGTTGCTCAGGCTGGGCTCTGCAGTATTCCCAACCCGCCTCCCAGCCCCAACCTGACACAAGATGGCAGGAAGCGGGCCCAAACCACAGAAGGGCCAGGGCCTTGGCCACGTGCCGATAGCCACCACCAAGTCCTGGGGCCAAAGGGTCACCAGAGCTGCACCCCTCGCCAGCCAGCAGTTCATGGGCAGGGAGGCCACCTGGCTGCGGAGCCCCGGGACGGCTCCCTATCTCAGGGGATCAGCAGAAGCTCAGCACTTGCAGGCCGGACCCCTGCCATGAGCCCGCTAGGACGCCGACCACCCATCGCGCAGAGTTGCTCACCGGGCATGGTCCAAGCACTCCACCACCTTGCCGAACGTGCCTTCACCCAAGTTCCCCACGATCTCATCTAGGAGAGAAAAGAAGCAGGGCATGAGGGCCTGCAGGGCAGAGAGCCGGCAGCTCCTGCAAGTTCACAGCATTCAAATTCTCAGAAACAAAAAAGGTTTCTCTCTCACGGCTACACTCTTAAAAACAGAAGTTGCTAGCGTCTGCGTCATTCAGGCAATTACTGGTGGCCCCGCTAAGGCGCCACGCGCACTAGAGGCCCCTCCGGGCAGGAGAGGTCTCGTCTAACAGGGGGGAGGAAGTAGAGAGGTAAAGTTTTACGAAAGGTGGCTGTACATCGCTCCTGGAGCCAATCGCCGGTCCGACACACCAGGTGGCCCTCCTTGTCATCTTCCACACTCCGGCTGCTGCGCTTACTGCTCTGTTGGCTTCTCTGCATGCACCGCCCCCCGAAACGCCATCCGACCCATCGCATGGTAGGCGGTTCCGATTGACAGATTGAGGTGTCAGTCAAAGGCAGAGGTGGAGACGGTGAGGAGCCGGCGGGTTGGTTGGTTGGATTTTCCAGATCCCAGCATTTCATAAGGCACACAGCATATATAACGATAGGGATATTGCAAGGGACACGTCAAGACACAAACTGACTTCAAAAACAGAAAAGTAAAAACAGCTACAGGTATGTAAGGAAAACTCGGACATTATCTAAGAGAAGGGCGCCGCCAGCGCTCAGAAAGACCACCAAGCCTCTGCTGCCAAGGGGCTGGGCCACGCTGAGAGCCACAGCCCTGACTCCCTTCGCCACCGCGCGTCCCCCTCCCGGGCCCTCCCGAGACGGCCCCTGCTGCTGAAGCCGTGCTGAGGACGGCGCAAGAAGGCGGCCAGCTCAGCGCACGGCCGGTCGTGCGGAATGGCCAGAGGCCACTCCGGCCTGAGCGGCAGGACGCCCGGCCCACCCCTGCCTGCCTCTCTGCGCACACGCAGCCCTGCACGGGCCCGACAGCTGCCACTCAGAGCCACGCCTGCCACCTGCCCCTAGACGGCATCCGCGGCCAGACGTCACGTCACCACCACAAATGGCCTGTTGCCGGCGGCCCTCGTGCCGCCGGCCTTGAGGAGGGAAGGAGCCCGGGATCCGCTGGGCCAGGCAGCCTCCTACCACAACGGCCCCCGCGGGCCCCACGCCAGCTCCTGCCCTGGCCTCGGCGCCCAGGCGACAGCCTCATGACGACGGAGGGCACCAGAAAGAGAAGAAGCAGAGCCCCAGCCCTGCACTGCCATCCTGCAGCAATGTGTGGCTGCGGGCACAGAGGTCACCAGGCCGTGCTTGGTGGTCGCGGTCAAGCCTCAACCTGTGGCCACTCAAGGAAGTCGCAGGAAAGCTGAGCAGAAGAGATGCCTGGCCCCTGCACTGGGTCTGCCACTAATCCTCAGGGGCCTCCTGGCCGGCGGGAAGGAAGAGGGACGGGGAGGAGAAGAGAAGACAGCAGGTCCCCTGACACGCGCACGAGGGGCCCGAGTGCCGCGTGGGCTCCCGGCCTTGGCCGAGATCGAGACAGCCTCCATCCGTGCCAACACCATGGCCAGGGCCTGCACCTGGCGCCTGGTCAGCAAGCAGAAGAGGCCTGGGCCGCAGGCCTTTCTGCCATTCGTCCATGCGCCCCGTCACATGGGCAGCCTGTCCCCTCATCTTGACCGCCCCTCCCAGGAAGAGGCGAGGCTGCAGAGGGCCCGGCTGGAGATCAAGGTCAGAGGGGCCGCTCCCGGTCTGAGCTGACGGGCAGACCTCCCCTACCCGTGGGCAGTCCGGCCTCCGGGCCTCTGGGGAGGGCTGCGGACCTGAGAGACCGGGCCACGCGTCGCCAGGCCACACACCAGCAGCCCTATCAAGTTCCCTAAATGTCCCTGGCCACGCACATCACGTGGCCCGGAGCAGCGCGGAGACACAGACAGGTGGGGGTAGGGGGTGGCTATCGCTGGAGCCAGAGCCCCTCTCGCCACCAGCACAGTGGCCCGAAGATGGAGGGGCCAGGCCTCTGGCTCGGCCCTGCACCTGGACCAGACGACACAGACACACACACAGGCACACACACCCAGTACGCGGGCGCAGGGCTGGCGGTACTCACCCAGACCCGCCAGCCTGAGAGAAGGCTAGAAAGCCACAGGGCCCTGAGGCCCCAGCCAGCACACCCCGGCCACCACTCACCGAGGAGGCACTGCTACAAGACCTGGTGCGGCGTTTGTGGCAGTGGTGGGCATGCTTGCGGGGCCGGTATGGCTCCCTGTCCCGTGACCGCCGCCGGTGGTGGGAACGCGAAGACCCGTAGCAGTCCTCCCCGAAGGACGGGCTCCGCTCTTCACACCGGTACGTGTCGCTGTCCCGACGCTCCCGGTACCTCCTCTGGTAGGGCAGGCGGTCATGGCTGCCGGGAGGGGGCGAGGACACCAGTAAGATGGGGCACTTCCTCCCACCAGCCCGGTTTTGCTTCTGGGCAAAAGGCGTGTGGCGAGGCCCCCACAAAAAGCTCATGGGGCGGCCTGCTGGAGCAGAGGCATGCAGATGGGGGTGGGATGCATGTGCACGAAGTCCCACCTCCAGAACCCGGGCTGCTGGCAGCACCCCTCCAGGACAGGAGGCAAAGCACGGGGGAAGGTGAGCAGGGTGAAGGGACTTGGAGGGTCCTATCACCCCAAGACTCCCTGTGGCTGCTAACACAGGATGAGGAGCCAACCTCCAGAAAGGACAGAGACTGTGTTATGAATCCCACTGAGGGAGGCTCAGAAGTCAGCAGGGGAGATGCTGGCCTAGAAATGGGGAACCAGTCTGGAGAAGGAAGACTCAAGGACAGAGAAAGGGGCAGCAGGATGGCAGTGAATACGGAGGCCCGGGAACACAGCTGAGATGGGGGGGGGGGGGTGGGCAGAGGCAGCAGGCGCTGAAGGAGCCCAGGGCTGCCCCAAGCCTCCACACTGTCTCCCCAGCCCTGCCCAGGAATGGAGCCCGTTCCTCCCACCTAGCCCCCTGTCACCTTCTGGACCGAGATCTCCGGGGCGGAGGCTCCCTTCGAGACGGGTACCGCAGTCTCCCTTCATGCTCCCGACTGTAAGACCTCCTCCTCTTCCATCGGTAGCTCAGGTACGGGTCTGGCTCAGGGGAGCGGTATCGCTTACAGTGATGCATCTAGGCCACGGGAAAGGGAGCCCCGCTCAGTGGGGAGCCAGGCAGCCAGTCACCTCTGGCCACTTGGGCCCCAGGGCTGCTCGGGGCACCCAGGCGCTCCTGAAGAAGAGGCCCATTGTTGTGTTTGGGGGCAGCCCCTCCCAGGAGTTTATGAAGCAAAAAAGAGCTCTGAGGTCACACTAGTCCAACAGCACACAACGGGCAACACCCTTCTGTGCCAATGAACAAACAAACAGCTGCCTCCCCAGCCCAGCATCGTGGGGCCTGGGGACCTGAGTGCTCAGGTCACCCGGCAAGCCGGCACAGGTGCAGCAACAGAATGGGTGGGTGGGGGGGCGCTGGTGAGCACCATCCCAGAAAACCAAGGCCAAGGAGAGAGGAGAGCCTCCTGGCCACCATCCCCTCCTGTCTGTGGGCTTCTATGAAGTGACTGGCCTATCAAGCCAGAGGCCCAAGGGCTGCTGGCAGGGAACAAACACACAAGAGCAAAGGGTGAAAGCCCTCAAGTTTGAGGCCAGGTTGCCTGACTGAGGCCCTGAACTGGACCCCACTCAAGGGAGCAAAGGCCACACCTCCGTATCAGGGGCCATGGGCAGAAACGAGAAGACCAACCTTTAGAGAAGGAGGTGCACAGGGCCTTACATACATTCCCTAGCCCATCCGACGGGCCAACCAAACAGACCTGGGGGTCTGTCCAGACCCTGCTGCTCCATACTCTGTCTCAGCACCAATAAACTGATGTCAGCCTCTCACCGTGAGTCTCTCACCAAGTGAGTCTCTCACCAAGACACCCAGGGCACCCTCCGCCCACCTACAGTGCCACGCCAGGCAGCGCCTCCCCACCAACTGTACCACCGCTGCCCCCTATGCCAGATCCCCTGCTAGATCTGCTAGACCCTCTGCTAGATCTGCTAGATCCTACCTCGAAGTTCCAGTCCCCTCTACTATGCTCATCTTGGGAGAAGCCAGAGGACCGAGTGTCTGGCAGCCTGTGTGCTTGGAGAGGCCTGCCCAAAGGGCCCTACCTCACCGTGCCTGTTTGGCAGGGACTTAAAATCCACCACAGGAAACCGCCAGGCTGGATCAGACACGAGCTGAGGAAGAAGGCTATGTGAGGCCAGCTCCCGGTTCCACCCACACCCAGAACCCGGACACTGCCTCCGCTGGAAGGCTGGGCCAGGGATCGTGGCCAGCCTTCCTCCCAACCCTTTACTTGGCCTTCTCCAGCCTTCAGTGGTCAGTGCTGGGCTCGCCTTACTCAGCACATTTGGACAAACCCACCGAGGCTGCCCCAGCTCACGAGAAGGGTCCATCAGGAGAACAGAGTGAACCAGCTCCTGTGGACGGGCAGGCAGCCGGGCCTATCTGACTAAACCCCCGGAAAACCTGAGAAATCCTCTGTTCCGGATCTCCCCACTAGCAGATTTCTCCCCATATCTACCTTGAAGCCCAGGCCCCAGCAACCCTCGGAGGTAAACACCATGTAAAATCACCAACTGCTCCTCGAGAGCTTAAACTGCTGTTCTGTTTTGACGATCAGCTGACTAATGAATGTTTCACGGTTTTCCTGCAATTACCCGGGTCAGGTGCCCTAGTTATGGAATGAAGGCAGTATGTCACATCTCCCTAAGCGACAGTGAAGATGCTCTGGTGGCCAGGCAGGCAAAGTTCCAGAGCTGGACACATGGTCTGGTCTACACCAGGCCCACTCCTCCAGGGACCAGGAGGGTTCCCATGCGCCCCCCCCCCCCGCCCGCCGTACTCGAGAGGGCAGAGCAGAGGTTCAGAGTAGACAGATGTTGAGTCCCAACACTGCCACTTCTAGCTGTGTGTCTTCAGGCAAGTTATTAAACTGCTCTGACCTTCAACTTCCTCTTGCAACAACGGAATAATAATCTCTTATAAGGCTCTGTGAGGATTAAATCATGCCACTCCTTTAATAATGCCCAGCACACGCCTTTGGGTCATTTCATTAACAAGGTTAAAAAGATTCTAGGTAACACCTCTGGGTCTAAGTTAGGACACAAAGTATATTTTATAAATACCTTCCAAGGGGTGGGGGTGAGAGCCCTGGGTAGAAAATCCCAAACTAATTCCCAGTGCTCCACTTACTGGCCTCATGACTCTAAGGTCGCCATACCTGAAAATTGCAAAAAACACCCTCCAGCCAACTTGGCAATGGAGATGACAAGGATGAGAGCTACAGAGTACCACGCAAGGTAATCAGAGAGGAGATAACCTCTGCTTCAACACTTTCTAGACAGGGGAAATATGGGGAATACCAGATGTTCCTCATTATCTTCCCAGCCAGGGCTCCAGATCCCATTTCTCACCAATGATCTCTGAAGCTCTGAGACCCCAGCAAACAGGTTATTCAAGGAAGCTAAGGGTGACAATTACGTTCAAGAAGGCTCTGCTCTTACACAGTGAAGAAAGAGATAATGTAGAGGAAACCAGGCCAAGGATGCCAGCTTTTCTGTGCAGGGGCCTAGTCGGCTTCTCATCTGCAGCTCCTGGCCAGAGAACTCGGTTGACAAGAAGAGCAGCCAGCCAGGTCAGCGTCTGCACTACCGGATCCCAGCCACTCCAGAGCCCCATGGTTATTTTTGGCTGACGCGGCCCCACCGCTGCAACCTCAAACCTGCCACCTTACAAGCCGCCACCACCGGGTGAAACGCTCCTCCTTTTCAAGGGCATGGAGGAGGGAAGCTGGAAGGCCGCCAACTCCGCCTCGACGGGGGCCTGGCTCAGGCAACTCCCACTCCAGCTCCACACCAGGGCACCCGCACCCGGAACTAAAGCACACAGACTCCCCCGGACCAAGGAACAGCTCCAGCATTTGTAGTGTCAGCTTGACTCGGCCCCTCCCCCGGGGCTGGAGAGGCTCCATCATCACAACAAAACAGGCTGGAGGCCTGCGGCCCTCGCTCGCGTCCCTTCCTGACGCGCCTTGGGTCTCAGAGATCCAAGCCCCTTCCCCCATAACCGCCGCCAGCGGCGGCGAGGGGCTACCCGGGGGACAGGCGGATGGCCAGCCTGAGCTAGAATCAAACTTCAGGCCGCGCGTGGAGGAGGAGTCTGCAGGCCTCGAGCAGAGGGTATGGGAGGAGTCTGAAGGCCCCTCCAGGCTCTCCCAGGTAAGACCCCGACCCCACTCCGCGGGAGGTGCAGGGCTGAATCTGGATCCCTGCAGGGGCCTCAGCCGCCGCTCAGACTCCGACACCGGGGGATCGAGAGGTCGGGGTCTGCGGTGACCGCCCCTCCGGGGGAGAAGCGGCGGGTCAGGGGTGAGAGGTCGGGGCCGCGACCAGAGGCGGGCCGAGGGAGAGAAAGAGAGAGACTAGACCGAGACTGAACCGAAAGCCCAGAGACCCGCACCCACAGCGCCCGCCCTTCCGACTCACCCCCCGCCGCTGCCGCCGCCGCCGCCGCCGTGGGCCTGGGCCCACACTCACCGTCTCCCAGGATCCGGCTGCGGCTAGGCCCCACTCCCCACTCCGAGCGCCTCTTCCGCTTCCGGCTCCGGCCTCCGCCCGCGGCGGCCCCGCCCCTCGCGTGACGCAGCCGTCGCCAGTCCCGGCTCGACCCGGGTCGGTGGCCTCGCCGCTCTGGCCCCCGACTCGAAGGCTCTGGAGGACCCACCTTCGCCGCTCCGGTCCGGGCGGCAGCAGTGGAGACAGGTTCCGGGAGGGCAGAGGGGACGTCCCCGGCCGCGGCCCACCCCCGCCGTATCGCGCCGCACGTAGGCCTCAAGACTCGACGTGGGTCAGGCCCAAGCCGCGGGCGCCCGGAGGTGGAGCCCCGACCAGGCTGGGGGACCTTGCCTGCTCTGCAGACTCGACCCCGCCCGTGCCCGCCAACCCCTTCCTGCTCGTGGAGGGGCGGGCATTGTTTCGCTTTTGCCTCAGTGAAAACCGGGCGGGCCTTGAGCGTCCCCTTGGCCCCGGGACCCCGGAGGGCGCCAAAGATGACGGAAGCTAGTGTCGCTAGGCTCGGGAAGGCGGGCGCCACTCCCGGTTTCGGGGAAGACGCAAATGAGAGGCAACTCTCTGTGTGGGTTTCTATTAAAGATCGGCGACACGTCCCCGTTCCCGTGTGCGTCCAGAACGGTTTCGGGGAAGATACCCGAGAGCCATGTCGGCGGGTTTCTGAAGGGACGTGGTCTGGGGGCAAGGATGTCCCCTCTTCCCCTGAGCAGCGCCGGACGCAGACCAGCACTGTGTCTCAGTTCATGAACCCCAGGCTCTCGCGGTCAGGCCGCGCGGGCCATTCCTCCCAGCCACTCGACGCCCTTTTTGCCGAGGCTGCGCGGGTGGGATCGCCGGGGCCCGTCCCGCCCCTGGCCCGGGCGGGATAACGAGACCCCACTTTCCACAGGAGAAAGCCAAGGTCGGGTCCTTTGCGGGAAACTCAGGGATTGTGAGCGTTCACGCCCCACGGCTCTCGCTGGTAACCACCAGGCTACGCGGCCCGGAGCTGGAGGCCGGGGCACCCTCCCGGGACCGCTCTGTGGGGGGCGGGCCGCCCACTCCCCCAAAGAGGGCTGGGCACGCCCCCGACGCGAAATGTCCTCTCCCCGCCCGGGCTGGCGCGCTGCGGGCGCATCCGCTCCCTCTGGATCTGTGGCGGTTCCCTCGGTCTTTGGTCTCTGGCTCTCGCTTAAACCGAGGTCCGACGGCGTGGCCTGAGCGGAGTGCTTAGTACCCCCTGCCCCCCAGTTCTCTGTTAGCTCCACCACGCCACCCGAAGTAACCAATTGAAGCTAAGGCAACACCGAGGCTTTCTATGCTAATGCGGCCTCAAGAACGGATCCCGGTCCCCTCCCAACCAAATTCAGAAGGCGCTTCCAGTGTGCTGTGGGTGACCGAGAGCCCGGCTGTCCCCGCCCCTCGGTCGCCCTCCCTTAGGATCCTGTCTCCGGAGCCAGAGGTAATGAGTTGCCATTCTTGGCCCGGGGCGCTGTCCGTGGCCTGAGGCCACGGCCTGCGTTAGCCTAGTTTCATCTCAGGGTTTCACCCACACAGACAAGATGAAAGGTGTCTCCCCCCACTTCACCCCAAGCGTCATGGCTCCTAGAAGCCAGGACTGCATGGGCAGCTGAGGGTGGAGGAGCTGGGGGAGGCTCCTGTCTTCTAACCCTGCACTGGGCGACGGCCTCCGAGGGGGCAAGTCAGGGGCATCTTCCCACATCAGGGACCCAGGAGTCCCTGCCTCCGGCTAAGGAAGCTGCTCTCCTTCTCTGAAATGGGGCAGGAGCCATCTCCCAGCCCTCTCTCCAAAAGCAGTTCCATAGCTGTCTGGTGCCTCAGATTCTACCATTAGAGCTTCCTTCTTCTGTCTTTATTGTTCCTGAAAGAACTCACACCTAGAAGAAAAAGAGGCAGAGTATCAGATAGGCACTTGGAAAAAGATCTAACCTGAGGTCAGGTACAGGTACCCCCCCCCCACACACACACCCTGCTATCTCATTACTGCCACTGCTGGAAGGCTGTAGCTTTGGCAGCTCTTAGCTGGGGAGTTCAAGCGGTGAGCCACCTTCAGAGGACCCTTGCTTCACACCCCCAGCCCCTTGGGACCCACCATTTTCCCCAGGTCTCTACCCTCATACCCACCAAGCCTTTGCTGTGCGGGCTGAGAACTGCAACACAGTTCCAGGGCACCATGGAAATGCCCCTGCCCCGTGCCCTGCTCCCAGCCACCCGAGACCCACGGCAGCTCCCGTCCCTCTTGATCTCCCTTTTGCCCTGCTGGGCTCCTGGCTCAGCTCAATGCCTTCTCCAGACCCCAGGCCCTCTGATCCCCTCCTTGTCCTGCTGCCCTTGCTCTCTCTAGTCTGCCACATCCATCTTTGGCTTCTCTGGGGCAGTTAATTCACCTTTGAGCTTCAGCTCCAGGGGCAGGTTAGCCTTCCTGGATGCTCCAGAGGAGAACCGGACTCCCTACCCCTGTGCTCCCACAGCATTGGGGGCTGCCCCTTCCTCTGCACAGGCTCTGTGAATTCAACATCTGGCTGGTGCCACTCCCCACTCCCGCAGACCAGGAGCCCTCCTACACCCAAGTTAGGTAGTCTGGGTTCTCAGTAAGCGCTGGGGGCGGTCTGTGGGGAGGACTTGTTTTTAATGGGAAGACTGAGTACCCAGCCAGAGTGGAGTTGTGGTGGCTGCGCCAGGGCGTGGGAGATGGGGGCAGCAGACCGTCATCATAGACCATCTTAGAGAGGCCTTGCATGGTGGTGAAATGTGGAGAGAGAAGCTCAGAAGTGGCTGCAAGAATGTGAGCCTGGAGTCCAGAGAGGAGAGCGTCAAGGTGTCTACAGGGAGAGGGCTGGTGGGTAGTAGTGCCATCCTGAGCTGGGAGCAGGTCTGGGAATGTGAGGAGTGAACAAGTCAGTTAGGGGTCCAGGGGAGCTCAGCCCAGTAGCTCAGTAGGTATCTTCTCCCTGTGCCCACACAGAGTTGGGGCAGGGTGCCTGGTGCCCAGGTGCGTGGGTGGGAAGATAGTGGTAGGATTCTGAGGCTCAGTCCCTGGAGGTTAAGTGGGTGGGGCCTAGGGCTCAGGTCCCCCATCTTCCAGCTAAAGCTATGGAAGCCAAAGGGGAACTGAAGCAGTAACTTGGTTTAAGGGTTTCTGACTTCTTACACTGGAGCTAATCTACAGTGTCCCCCAAATGTTCCCCTGTCCCCTGCAATTTCCAGACTCCCATACTGGGTAGGGGAACAGCAGGGGTTGGGGAGTGTGGGCCCAGTTTGCAGTGGGCCCCCTTCATGACCTGGGGCAACTGACATCCCCTTCAGGCTTCTGTGCCCCCTCCTGAAGCCGGGGAGGGCCAGGTGAGTTTGGCTGTTCAGCAGGTGGCTGGGCCAGAGTCAGCACCGAAGCTCATGGAAGCTGTTGGAACTGAGAACTGTTCAGCGGGGTTGGGGCAGACATTTATCTGAAATCTGAATCACCAGGGAAGATCCTGAGCCAGGGTGTTGTTGGGTTTGTGCAGGCTCAGTGCCAGGGCCACAGTTTCCCTATCTGAAAAGGGGCCTTGGAAGCTGGTGCCCTAGCTCCAGGGTCTCCCATCTGTCCCGCTCTCAGGAACTGCACTGTGCAGGAGCCCCATGGACCTGCCTCCCCTCTTGCCCCCACCGCACTCCTATCACTTCTAGCCACTGGACTGTGCCTGCTCACTGAGCGCTACCGGAGGGTGCAGGTGAGTGTGGGAAAGGTGGGCATGGCAGCTCCTGAGGCCCAGGCTGAAGCTTGGCTCCTCTTTCCTAGCAGGTGCTCAGAGAGAGCCCTGGAGTGGGTTGGGAGGCCCTCAGAGAAGGCCCTGTGTGGGTACAGCTAGCAGAGAGCTGGGAGCACTGGGCCAAGCTGGCTGGCCACCTGCGGGCATCACTGGAGGCTGTGTGAAGCGAGCACAGGTGCTGTGGAGGCAGGGATGTGAGCTGGGACTCTGCAGGGCCCCGGGCAACCTCCTCATGCAGGAGCAGAAAGTGAGGTTTAGGGTCCCATCATCCTCTCCCTGATCCTCCTTGATTATCTGTAGCCTCAGGGAGGTCCCCTAAGCTAGCAAGGTCCTCTTCACAGACTGAGAAGTCCAGTAGGCTCGGGGCTGGTGCTCACATCTGGGGTCATGTTCTCGGGAAGGCTTGTCAAGGTCTGGGGCATCCAAGGACAGATGGGAAGTGGGTCCCCAACAAGGCTGCTGTGCTGAAGTGTCATCTCTGTGAATGGCGCCCTCTGCAGGTGCACAGAGCATTGCTTGGTGTGGCTAGAGGCGCTGATTGGAGGCAAAGGAAGGGCCTGGGTCCCTGTGGCTCCCCAGGGAGAGTCAGAGGAAGGGAGGGGCTGGTTTTAGCTCAGCAGAAAGAGGAGTTTCCTTCAAGGGCCATTTGCCCCTGGTGAAAGCTGCAGTCCCCAGGAAGAGGAAGGCGATGGTTCATGCAAGCTGAGGGTTCTAGGGGAGGTATCCAGCACCCCTGTCCCATGTGAGGATGTGGCAGGCACGGCCACCCTGTGATGGTCTAGGTATCTGAGCCTTTAGTGACATGGGGGTCTCAGTCCACAGCTGCCCCTCCTAGAACTCCTGCTCCTTACAGTGCCTGGGGTGACTCTGGGGACTCACCTGACAGCCTGTCTGCTCCTGCCTGACAGCTGTCATTCCACGACAGTGTCCCTGGTCCTCCTGCTGGGGCTCTAAAGCCATCAGCAACTGGTATGTCCTAGGTCCAGCTGGAGGTGGAGGGTCACACATCTGGAGCCCGTAGTGGTAATAGTTGGGCACCCCCTGGGAGCTGCGTCCCTTGTACACAAGCCAGGACATGGGTCGGTGCTGGGCTGGCAGGTGGGCCCCTGGTGGGCTTATCGCAGTGGTTGGGAGCCAGCAGGACCTGGTGGAGTCAGCCTGCTTTATCAGAATCTGCAGGCACTGCTGTGCTAGGGGCAGGGACGGCCCTCTCCAGGGGCTCAGCGCTGCCTTCGTCCCTCCCTGCAGCAGGAGGAATGCTTTCTGGCCCACCTGGAGCAGGAGGGGGACCAGCTGCAGGGGTCCCAGGGACAGCAGTGGAGGAGGCCAGACCAGGACACAGAAGACAAACCAGGGTGCCAGTCATGCAGGAGGGGCCTAGTGGCAAGAGGTCCAGCAGGATTCTGCTGTTGCAGATGGAAGTAGAAAAGGCCAGCTGTGTTTGGACCAAAGGAGCCAACAGCCCCTTGGCCTAGAGCCTCCTCTAAGTGGGTGCATGGGCAGGGCCCCGAAGACTGGCCCTGCCTTTACTTCATTCTCTGGTCTTCATTCTTGGAGTAGCAGCTGGGGAGGGAGGGAGAGGCATGCAAAGATTTCTGTGCAGCCCAGAGAGGGACAACCCCGCCCCCATCATTTGGGAAGACCCTGCCATTACCCCCAGCCAACTCCCCTCCTGGTTCAGATGGGAAAACAAAGCCCCAAGGGTGGGGAGGAACTCATTCAGGGTCAAAACAGTGTGGTCTGGAGGCTGTGAGGAGACCCCGGGATCCTGGACTGAGCGGACCTGCAGGAGATGCTGGTGTCAGGCCTGCAGGGGTGGGGTGGGGACAGGGCCCAGGCACTTCAGGGCCCTGGTGGAGTCTTAACCCCTGCCCAGGCTGAGGACACAATCTTCCCGCAGAGCAGCTGTTGATGCTTGCCCCGGGGGCCCGAGACAGCCGGCAGAGTCAGCCCCACAGGGTATCCAGGGCGCCAACTGAGCCAACCTGTGTCTACCTGTAGCAGGGGGCAGAGAAGCACAGGAGTCTGGGCCCTGTCCTTGGGGGATTCCAAAGTCAGGGGAGGGACTCTAGGGACAGCATGGAAAAGAGAGTGTCCAGGAGGGACAGGCTGGAGCAGGGCCTTGACATAGTACTACTCTAGCACGCACCACTCACATCCCAGAAAGACAGCGCCCTTCAGTAATGTGTGTCTTGGTACTGTCCAGCCTTAAACCATCTGGTCCAGAACGAAAGCCCGGAGTTCAGAGAAGCCTCTAGGGGCTGGGTTCAGAGGAGGCCTTCTGGAAGAGCCCCACAGCCCCAGTGGATGCTAAGCCATGACTGGGTGGAGTGGGAGGTCTTCACAGGTGAACAGGAGACTCAGAAGAGCTAGGCGGAAGTGCCAGTGACCAGGGTCGGCTCACAGCAGCCATCCTGGCGGCCTTAAGGACAGCAGGAGACAGAGGGCCCTGGGCAGGCCCCGGAGGCAGAGCACCAAGGCCACGTTTGGGGAGGGCAGTGTGGCTAGCAGTGCTGGGGGTGGCCCCTGGCCAGGAGACCTGGCAAGTGGCTGCTCAGGCCACTGCCCCAAGATTGTCCAAGCTGGAGTGGATGTCCTGCTCCCCACTGGGTGAGATGACTCTGTAGGCAGGTGGGCCAGCCTCTGTCTCCAGCTGCAACAATACTGAGCCCCAAATCCCGAACCATGTGGCCAAAACCAGCCTCCCTTCCCCTTCTCCCACTCCTGCTTGTCCCATTCTGGCTCTTTTTGGGGGAGCGTGTGGGAAATCTTTTAGCTCCAACAAGTCCTGTCTCTGCCACACGTGGCCAAGACCCTGCTGCTGACCCGGACCAGGCTGGAGGGCAGGGGGCGGGGAGGCAAGATGACCTTCACTGCAGGGCTCAAGTCAGGAGGCTTGGGAGTGGGAGTGCCCAGGACAGACGCTGTGTGTGTAGGGGCCTCGGAGGCGGCATCTCTGCCCCAGTCCCCATCCCCGCCAGTGAGACATAGTGAGGACATCTCTGCAACTTGTAAAGAAACCATTGAAATCTCCCCAGCTGGGGGCCCTCTGTCTGCCTTCCCATCCCTTCCCATAGGCCCCTCCTCCTCGCTCTCTTCCCCATTGCCCAGGCCTCCCTACTGCTGGTGAGCTAGTCTCTTCCTGCTTGTAGGATGCCCGCTAGCTTTATCCTACACTTCCTCCCCTTCTCCTGCAGCTTCCTTGTTCTGATCTACCCAGCCACCCACTCATCCAACATCGTCCTCATCGTCCATCCATCCGTCCGTCCATCCATCCATCATACGTCCACTTCTGGCCTCTTCTGTGCACAGGAGAACCGAAGTCAGATCAGACCACTCCTTGTCCCCAAAAGCTTGTGGTTTGGGTCTGCACAATCATCAAGTGAGCAATTACAATTTAATATGCCTGCTCAGGGGACAGGCATTGTGGGAGGTGGGGGGATGTGCTGCAGATGGGTAAGTCCTCCATATCAAGGGGATTTCTGGGCCTCTGAACCGTCACGGAAGGATGAACAGGCATCCTCAGCAAAGAAAAGAAGGGCGGAGCACATGCAAAGGCCCAAAGACAAGAGGCATGAAGGTGGCAATGCTGTGAACAGTCCCTGCCCCAACTGAGAAGCCGAGCGGGTAAGGGGCTGAAATATGCAGCAGGGGCCAGAGCAAGGGCTGGGGTGCCCCGGGCCCTATCCACCAGACTTGAACTCGTTTAGTGACTGCCTCCTTCCGGCTGGTGCCCTCCCTTAGTCTCCAGGGCAAACGTTTATGTGCACAAGCAGACAGACTGGTGGACACACACCTGCCCCCCGCCCCAGAGACACACACCTGTTCCCAGATGCACACACAAAGACACAGAGAAACAGAGGCAGCAAGGAGGTGGCTGGGAGAAGCAGAGATGTAGAGCCCCAGGTTGGGGGTGCGCTCTGCCGCAGTGGGGCTGATCTGTTGGTCCAGCTGGAAGGAGCATGAGAGAGGGTCTCGGCAGCCCTGCTTAGCTGGCCTTGAGCCTCATAAAATGTGAGGTTGGTCTGAATCAGTGTATCTCAAGCTGGGGTCCAGAGCTTTGCTCTGAGAGGGCTGTTAGTTCCGCAAGGCAGCGGATTTGCTGTGATTGTCTGCAACCGTGATTGTATATTTATACAGACAGTGATTGTGAATTTGTACAGAAAGAAATCTCAAGTTTTTGTCTGTTTCTTGATCCAGACCCCTGAGGATGGAAGTGTCTCCCCAGGGCCTGGAGAGAGAGTCTACACTTTCTGGGGTGCATGCTGGTCAAGATGGGGGTCTGCAGTGGACGATGTCAGGGAGAAAGCTGGGCCCTTGGGCAGATTTAGGTGCCTAGAAGGAAGCGGTGTGGGGGGGGCGCTATGCAAACAACATGCAAAGGACCCCAAACCAGTGTCCACGTGGGCCCCAACTCTAGGGCTTCCAGTCCTCTACTTCTCAGGGACAGCGTAGGCCATTTTTCTCCAGTGCCAGGGAGGCCTGCCCAGGACTCATCTTCTGTGAGCAAGTGGGTGTCCTGGGCTCTGCACCTGTCCAGGGAGGGTGGCCTAGGATTCTGCCCTGGGTCATTGGCAGGGGTACCGTGGGGAGAAACCAAATGGCCAAAGTCACAGCAGGGCGGAGGCCCTGAGGGAGAGGGGGCAACAGCTGGCTGGCAAGAGGGTGCGAGGGGCTCCCAGGGCCACCAGCACCCTCCACCTCCATCCATCCCAACCTCAAGCTCCTTCTACCCTGACCCTTTCCTGGGCTCTACCTCAGTCTGTCTTCCTCTGCTCAATCCCAAGATTCTCTGCTCTTCGCTGTTCCCAAATTAGTGGATGATGGTGGACTCTGGAGCCTGAATACTGGGCACAAGCCAGGCCCCCATAGAGCACTCACTACGTGACCTTGGGCAAGTCACTCTCCCTCTCTGGGCTCATCTGTAAACAAAGAAACAGACACCGAGAGCAGCTGCAGCTCTCCATCAGCTGCGCATGAGGGTTCCGTCCGGCAAGCGTGGAAAAGGCTCACGTGGCTCGCAGTCACAGAAGTGTCGCTCCCATCAGTCCGCGCTTCACGCCACCGCACGCGCGGCTGCCCGGAGGTGAGAGGCCCCCTTCCAGTCAGGGTCCTGCTGGGGCCAGGGAGCTGCCGCAGGGGGTTCCGTCTCACCCCACTCTGTGGTAGTGTGCTAGGGCTGCCCTGACAAAGAGCGAACCCAGGGGTGTGTGTGTCCAAATTTTCCTTCTAGAAGAACACCAGTCAGATTAGATTAGGGTGCTCTATAATGGCTTCGTGTTACCTTGATTACCTTGCAAAGACCTTATCTCTAAAGAGGGTCACATTTTGAGATACTAGGGGTTAGAACACAAACATACCTTTTTGGGGGGAGTCTAGAGTTCAACCTGTAACGCCTCCCAATTTGTTTCCTGTTACCTTCCTGTTGGGTGGGTTGGATCTGACTGGAGATCTCGGGGACCCAGCTGTTCTGTCTTGCTCTTGCCCTCACTTAACGCCAGGCCCCTGACACGGCTGTAGAAAGACCGTAGGGGCCGCAGGACGGGCCGTTGTGAGGAGCGGTGGGCCCTGCTCAGTGAGCCCCCGGGCAGGCCAAGGTCCAGGCTGGACACCGGCTCCTGTCTGCAGGCCAGGCCCTGCCCAGACCCAAGAGCCTGTGTGTGTGTTTCTGGGCACAAGAGGATGGGGTGGGGGTCCCCTCAGATGGACCAGCCACAGCAAGAGGCAGGCTCTGGGGAAGAAAAATCAGATGCCTGCCAGGATCCAGAGGTGGAAGGTGGGGAGGAGCTGGAGGCTGCCTGGGGTACCTTCAGGTCAGTGTGGCCTGGGCCTGCCCCCAGCCCGGAACAAGAAGGAGAACCTGGACAGTCCAGTCAGCCTGGAAGGGAGGCCAGTGTCCCTGAGTCCTAACCACCCGCCTTCTTCCCACAGGTGCAGGCCATGGCAGAGCACCCCCCACAAGCCCCCAGATTCTGCACAGGGCAGGTGAGTTCCGCACCCCTTCAGCTCCCTGTGGAGGTCTGGGGACAAGACTGGCACATGCTGAATAGGCACCAGTCAAGCCTACTCCCCAGCCTGTTGGGGAGGGCCCTGGGGAGTCCTCCCTGGGCCTTTCAGACAGGGAGGACAGGGCTCCTAAGCACACGGATGAGGCAGTGGCCTGGTAGCCCTGGCTGTCGTGCTTAGCTCTTCCTCTGTACAAAGTGCATCAGGGCTGAGCCTCTGTAGGCCGGGCCTGGTGCACAGGGACCTCACTCGGAGACGAGGGAGGATCTGGAAATGGGGAGGGTTTGGAGACCTGGCCTGCTCTCAGAGAGCCCTCAGGCTGGGCGGTGTAGCATCTAGGGAGCACTAAGGGAGTACCACCCATTCGTATTTTTGGATTTGGGGGACTCTGTAGTCACCTGTACAGAGTAGAGTAGCAGAATGAGGCCATCCTGCTCCCTCCCCTGAGGGCTGTTCTGTCAGCCTCTCCCAGCACCTGACGGCCATTATACCCCTTGTTTGGGTCAAGGCGGAGTTCCCAGGCAGGCCCCCATGAGAATGGGCCTCCGAGAGCAGGGTGGGGTGATGTCCTGCAGCACCAGATCAGGTCAGGAGCCAATGACCCCCTCTCTCTACACCCCTTCCCCAGACTTCCCTGTAGGATGGGCTTGGAGCTGGCCTGGATGTGCGCTGAACTCCAGAAAATCTGGGACCCAGAACTGGAGAGGCTCAGCAGCCAGCCCCAGAAGGTCCCCAGAACCTGGTGTTTGGCACCCCTCCACCTCTGTGCCTCTGCTGGGCCTGCACGCCCAGGGAGCCCACAGTCCCCTATGCCCAATCCCCTGTGCCCCTGACCTGCCCTTCCCAGACTCACTCAAACCCCTCCCCGCCACTCACTGCCCTCTGCCCTCCTCCCCAAGGTGGCAGAGAGCCCTTGCCAAGAAGCTGGGGTTAGAGCAGCAGCTGGTAGAAAAGTGAGGACCATGGAGTGAGGGCACCCGGATCTGAGGGGCTCTGCGGAGAGAAATCCCCTTCCCTCACAGAGGTGCTCACACTTCCTCCCTTCCCGTAAGGATCTGGGATAGACAGGTGAGGGCATCTGGGGACATGCTAAGAGAGCCCTCTCATCCCTGGGGGGGCCCTGGGGGGCGGAGCAGAACAGTGCCAGGCCTGGGACTTGATGTATCATCTCCTGGTCGGCCTTCTCTCTGAGGAGGAGGGCACAGGGGCAGAAGCAGGAGAGGCATGGCTAGGTGGGCTATGGAGGCACAGGGAGTTAGGACATCTGGGTTCCTGGGCCTGGGGTTATGAATGAAAGGAGAGTGGCCTTTAGAGCCAAGAAGTCCTGTGCTCGCCTCAGCTCCACCACTGACCAGCTCAGTGGGCAATAAGCAAGTCTGCCTTCTCGAGGCCTCAGTCTCCGCATCAGCAAAATGGGGATACCACCTTACCTACCTCAGAGGTTGGCGTGAGGATTACATGAGATGGTGCCCCTGGCTCAGTGCCTGCTGCCTGGTCCCCCTGAGTCTCCCCTGGGGTCCAGTTAGGGGGAGTCAGAACTAAGGTTATAAAACCATGGATGTGTGCCTAAGACCACCTGCACAGAGGGCTTTAGTCACAATGTCTGTTTATCCAGTATTTCGTCCACAAGCCATTATTTACAGTTAATAAACTCAGGAAACCATATGCTGTCATGTGCAGCTGCCGGTGATGGACAATGTAGCAAGTTCCACTGCCCAGGACAGTCCTGTCTTACACTTCAATACCAGGGAGGGCCTCGTCTTTCTCACTCTGCATGGAGGAGCCTTGTGGGGTGGGGATTCCTATCTTTTGCCTCAGCTGCTCTCCGGGAACCCCTAGAGAATGGGGTCCTACCTGCACGTGGGACCTGGGAGATGCCAAGAGTTCTGACCCTGAGGCTGAGAACCGGGTCTCCAGAGGGCAGGAGCTGGAGCTCTGAGCATCAGCACTCCAGCACAGGGAAGGCAGGGACCTCCAGTCACCTCTCAGAGCCTGAAGGTAAGAGCTGGGGACTCTCCAGAGGGGCAGGGGGAGTGAGCCCTGCCTCCCTAGGGGACCCAGGCCTAGTTACTCTCTCCACCTTCATCTCCCTATCTGCAAGCTGGGGGCGGAGAAGGCCCAAAGGGTCCTTCCAGTTGGGCCTTTGCTGGTTCTGGAAGGACTTCTCAGTTCACCTCCCCTCCCTGGGAAGAGCTGGAGTTACTCCTCACTGGTACCCGGCCTGCCTCTCTGCTCTCTGTGGGGTCAGCTGCTGCTTCTTCTGTCCCCAGATGTCAGACAAAGCCCAAGAGCCATTGAAGAGAGGTCTGAGAAAAGCTGGCAACTGGGGCAGTGCCCTGACTGGGGGAGAAAGGTGGTGTGGAGACTGAGGCTCACAGCTCACTCTGCCACACAACACACTGAGGTCAGCCCTTTGCCCCCAGTAAGGGGACAGTGGACTGACAGGCTTCAGGAACCAGGGGTGGGCAAGGACTCCCTGGGGAGAGGGCAGGCCTGTAAGACTATGCCTTTATCCCCTCATGCTGGGGTTTCTGTCAGGTCTGAGTGGTGGGACCTGTCACAGATGGCTGCAGTCAGAGGTCTCCCTGTCCCCAGCCTGCAACAGGGCCTGAAATGCCCATGTTGACACAAGGCCCCTGACTGCCAGTGCATGAGGCCCCTTGCCCTTTCTCAGGGGGATCCTGTGGCTAGGAGCTGGGCAGAGAGTGGCTAGTGGGGTGCTGGTGTCCTTGTGGGGCTTTGTTGGTCCATTCACTGCTCTGGTGTCAGCAGAATGATGACTACAGACCTTCTGCTTTCTGGTGAAGGCCTTGGGCACTGGGCTTTAGACTTTTTAAAGTGAGTTCTGATTCACTTGTGCCTCAGATCACTCTATAGTCCCCATTTTACAATAGGGAAACTGCCCAGACAAGGGAAGTAAATTGCCCAAAGTCACATAGCAGAACAGCATCTAAGACCCCTGGCTCCCCTAACCTGTCCCAGAAAGGTGGTTTCTCGGTTCCAAGCTTGAAAGCATGGCCATCTTCAATGGCCACAAGCAAGGCCAGCCTAGAGTTAACCTCCCTCGAAGTCACCTGGTCATTTTCTCTTTCTCTCTTTCGTTTAAGATTTTATTTATTTATTTGACAGAGATCACAAATAGGCAGAGAGGCAGGCAGAGAGAGAGAGGGAAGCAGGCTCCCTGCGGAGCAGAGAGCCCAATATGGGGCTTGATCCCAGGACCCCGAGATCATGACCCGAGCCCAGGGCAGAGGCTTAACCCACTGAGCCACCCAAGCGCCCCTCATTTTCTTTTTCTGAACTTCCTTCCCCACTTTGCTGTGTGTTTCCTTGCCCTACAGAGCTCTGTCAGCTGGGCCATGTGCTTCCAGAATCCAAACCCTACTCAACTCTATTGCTCTACACTCTTTCCATCTACTGACTTAACTGAAGCAGAGTTTTGCAGAGGGGGACTCTGGCAGGGTGGAAGGACAGAATACCTCTGAGACTGCTTCTCCAGTGTCATCTGCAAAATGTTCTCTGCCCTCCCTGCCATTCACACCACTGCTGTGGGGGCTGCCGAGTTCTCAGTGGATGTGTCCAGCACGGGGTCCCGAGCCCAACTGAGCCAATGGCCCCTTCCTGATCACTAGACTTGAGACAAAATCATAGTTCTCACCGGGGCTGAAGACTGGACACAGAAGTTGGGAAGTGTCAACTGCTCTTTTTCACAGTGGATAAAGCTGCATTTCAGTGACAGCAAATGGAGCCGACAATTTCCAGGAAGTGGAATTGGGATGGAGAGATTTTGGTTCAGCCCAGGAAGTCTCATGTATGGAGAAGGCATAAACCTGACTTTTGGGACGGTCATGTCATGTTGCTCTGTGGCCTGGACAGCAGGGTGGGCTGGTCTTCAGGAGAGGTGTACCTTTCATGGGCAGCCCAGG
Organism: Mustela erminea; assembly: GCF_009829155.1. Lineage (NCBI taxonomy): Eukaryota > Metazoa > Chordata > Mammalia > Carnivora > Mustelidae > Mustela > Mustela erminea. Next base: position 31,222,218 of record NC_045618.1, read on the forward strand.
TCCCGCTGTCCTTGGGCTCCTCCACACCCCGAAAATAAATCCCTCTCCTTTCTGTTTACACGGGCCCGAGTGGTTTGGGTCCCCTGCCAAGGACCCAGCGCGCTCCAGAGCGCGGCGCTCCTGGACAGCCCTCCCTCCGGCCAGGAACCCACCCGGCACGGGCTCACCGCCCAGACCCGCTCCGGTTTGCTTCCGGGCGCACAGCGCAACCCCGCCCCGGCCTTCCTGTCGGTCCCTGTGTCCCAGCAGCGGTCGGCTTTGTACCTCACTGTTTCCAAGCGTAGCAGGACCCCCACTCGTCCCGGTCCTGCTTCTCTGGTCCGTTCCTTCTTCCCTTCCCTCCGGTGGTGATTCTGAACCTCCCTCCAGAAGCCGCAAGCCACCGACTCCCCTTTCCTTCTGGGCAGGGACCCGCAGAAGGTGCAGCCGGCGTCCGGGCTTCCCTCCCTGCTCCGCCCCCTCGCCCCCACTGGCTATGTGGAGAACACGTGACCAATTCTGGCCAATGAGATGGGGGGAGTTTGCGGCGCGGAACCCGGGCCGCTGCCCTTGGAGAACGTTGGGGCTGCTAGTGGCCGACAGGCGACTCCCGGCTGTGCAGAGAAAAGGGCACGTGGGCAGAACGGAGACTTGGGACACCTAACCCCCGCCCCGCCTCAACCTCTGCTTCTTTCTGTCCCCGGGCTGGCTTGCCCCTGCCCCTCACTGAAGAGAGGATCATGCACGACGAGTTAGGGCAGCTGATCAGAGTCCATTCCTCGCTCAGCTATTCACCAGATGTGTGACTTTGGCCACATCTCTGCTCTTCAGTTTCTTCATCTGTAAAATGAACAAACTCACTGCCTCATAAGGGTGTGGGTGGAGTGGAAATGAGACAATGTGTATAGAATGCTTAGCCGTTCCTGGGAGGGCAGGCTCTGGGCGCTGTCGCCACTGAATTATAACCCCTCTACAAGTTCTCACTAGCTAAAGGACCTCACGCTAGTTACTCAACTTCTCCGCATCTCAGTCTCCTGCTCTGTAAAATGGGAACAATAGTCCCATCTCATAAATGTGTAGAGGATCCAAGTAGTTAATTCATGCAAACAGCTTTATTTTTTATAGATTTTATTTATTTAAGACAGAGAACAGACAGAGACAGAGACAGCACAAGCCAGGAGAAAGGGTGAAGGAGAAGCAGACTCCCCGCTGAGCAAGGAGCCTGATGTGGGGCTCAATGCCAGGACCCTGGGATCATGATCCAAGCCGAAGGCAGATGTTTAATCTACTGAGCCACCCAGGCACCCCTCATTCAAAGAATTTAAACAGCACACACGTCTTCAGAAATTTGCTGTCAGGGCTCCTGGGGCACCCTTGTAGTTCCTTTGGGGTATAAAACTAGGAGCAGAATTGCTGGGCATGTGTCACTTCACTAGGTAATGCTAAAGTGTTTTCCAAAGTGGTTAGACTAATTTACACTCCCTGGCAGTCTGTGAAAGTTTCCATTACTCCCCATCCTTGCCAAGACCCAGTACTGTAAAACTAAAGTTTGTGCCAATCTGATGGCATGGAATGGTTTTCTGTGGATTTCCTTGATCGCAATGAAGTCCAGGCATTTTTATTTCCTCTTCTAAAAAACACCTGTTCATGACTTTGCCCCCTCTCCCCAGCCCTTCTTTTTGCCCACCCCACCCCCCTTTTAAATGATTTTATTTAACAGAGAGAGCACAGCAGGGGGAACAGCAGGCAGAGGGAGAAGTAGGCTTGCTTAGTAGGGAGCCGGATGCCGGGCTCCATCCCAGGACCCTGGGATCATGACCTGAGCCAAAAGCAGATGCTTAAAGACTAAGCCATTAACTTTTAACAGTAAGCATTCACACACACACACACACACACACACACACACACACACACACACACACACACTTTGTGTTGCACCTTCTCCCAGTCTGTCATTTTATTTAAAAATCTTGTGAATTTTTAAAAAAGATATTATTTGATGAGAGAGAGAAAGCATAAACAGGCTGAGTGGCAGGCAGGAGAGGGAGAAGCAGACTCCTCGCTGAGCAGGGAGCCCGAGGTTGGGCTCGATCCCAGGACCCGGAGATGACGACCTGAGCTGAAGGCAGATGCTTAACCACCTAGGCATCCCCCACCCTCCCAGCCCCAGTTTGCCATTTTATTTATTTATTTTTATTTTTAAAAAGATTTTATTTATTTATTTGACAGAGAAAGATCGCAGGTAGGCAGAGAGAGAGAGAGGAGGAAGCAGGCCTCCTGCGGAGCAGAAAGCCAGATGCGGGGCTCGATCCCAGAGCCAAATTGGATCATGACCCGAGCTGAAGGCAGAGGCCTTAACCCACTGAGCCACCCAGGCACCCCCAGTTTGCCATTTTATGTTTTTTTTTTTTTTTTAAGATGTTATTTATTTACTTGAGAGAGGGACAGTGAGAGAGAGCATGAACGAGGAGAAGGTCAGAGAGAGAAGCAGACTCCCCATGGAGCCGGAAGCCCGATGCGGGACTCGATCCCGGGACTCCAGGACCATGACCTGAGCCGAAGGCAGTCGTCCAACCAACTGAGCCACCCAGGCGTCCCCAGTTTGCCATTTTAAATACCAGTATCTTTCAGTAGTCTTTTGGAGTGGCTAATTTGAGTTTGAGATACTCTTTTTTCTTGTTAACTTGAAATGGGACAGAATTGCAGTGGCCTGCTGCCTTGCTCTTCTAGGTTCTCCAGGTCTGTCAGGAGCCTTACTCATCTGCCACTTTCTCCCTCAGCACCTCCACCCCTGCAGTCATGTGCACTGTTTCCACTTCGGAGGTCTCTGGACTCTGCTTCTCCTCATCTCTGTGCCCTTGTAGGCTAGGCCCACTGCGGCTCCACGTGGCAGTCCCCTGCGGTGTCACAGGAAGCTGTCAGGTGTGATACCAACTGCTGGTTACCAGTTATTAGAGAACTGGGGTGCCTGGCTGGCTCAGTCGGTTGAGCAGGCAACTCCTGATCTCAGGGTTGTGGGTCTGAGTCCCACGCTGGGTGTAGAGATTACTTTTTTTAAAAAGCACTAAAAAGGCACCTGCCTGGGTTGCTCAGTTGGTTAAGCGTGATCCTGGGGTGCTCAGATTTGAGCACCGAGTTGGGCTCCCTGCTCTGCGGGCAGTCTGCTTCTCCATCTTTCTCCAACTTCTGCTCTCTCTCTCTCACTCAAATCAATAAATAAAATCTTAAAAAACAAAACAAAACACTAAAGGACTCATGATTTCTTTCAAAAGGTCTTTAGAAATCAGCGAGAGAGGCTCGAGGCTGTCCCAGTGTCTCCCGCATTTGCTAGTACTTCCAAATGGCAAAGAGGTCCCCCTCTGCCTCAGAGGGCTGCACGGACAGGTGGGGTATGCATTGTTGCGGAGGAGGGCAGTTAGAGATCCCCCATGCTTTCCCTCCCTCCCCACTTCTTTTGGTTGCACCGACACTGAGCTGTAGCCACAGGATGTGCCTCATGGCAGAAAAAAGGGCTGAGCATTCTGGGGTCTTGCTGCCCTCTTGTCTTGGACAGTCACAGAAAGCACCCGAGAGACCTGCTTGTGTGAAGAGGTAGAGGTTTATTGAAATATAAACATTCGAGAACATGTAGGATAGAAAATAACCACCACATATACAGACACTTGCTGCAAGAGGACATTTGAGGTATTTATCACTGCCTAGGCTACCCATGTGCTAGCACATTTTCCTGGCCAGAGTACACAGAGACAGGGAGGGGAGGGGAGGAGCCGGAGCAGTCCTGGCCCACGGCCTGCCCTGAGGCCTTCCGGGAAAGCTTCTCTTGCCAGGGTCCCTGCTCCTGGGACACCTGCTGGCATCCCCACTCTTGGGCTTTCAAGCTGCCTGGGGAAGGGGAGAGGATCTAATGACCAGAAAGCCTCAGTATGCTGTCCCCGCATCCTCTGGCTGGGAAGAGTCCATCCTTCGTGACCAAACCCCTGAGAAAGACAAACTGGCCAAATGCTGCGACACTTTCAGGTGGGCCCAGCGCCAGCCAACTGGGCTCCTTCATGGCACCAGATCCCAGAGGCCCTTCTCTGCTGACCAGAGTGGGTAAGGCGGGAAGGCTCCTGAGGCCAGAAGAGGGTCAGGCCCCAGCGGCAGGGCTGTGTGAGAGTGTGTGTGGGAGAGCGAGTGCGTGGAAGGCCGGGGAAGGGGCGAGAAGATGGCAGTCCAGCAGAGCTGCGGCTCACCAGGCTGAGGTAGCTGTTTTGTGCTCAAGCTTTTGATTTCCCTTTCCTTTCATAGGGCAGAATGCTAGTCATGCGAGGGCTCCTGCAGGCGGCGTGGCCTGTCACCACCAGAGCCTGATGACGTTACAGTGGGTGGTGTTCCAGGAGCTCTGCAGGGCCTACTCAATGAGAGGTGAGCCTTGCGTGGCAATCAGTCATCTTTCCAACACCGGAGCAGCCTGCTCCAGCCCAGGGTCCCAGAGGAGGACGGAGTTCTCCCCTCTTCCAAGAGCATCTCCTTATCCCCTGGGGCGGCTCAGCCTCTCTGTCCTGCCCCTACCCTGAGATGGGAATGCTGAGTGAAGGGCAACCATTCTGTCCCCATCCTGGGGAGCCAGGGAGGGGTGTGGGACAAGCCCTGCTCTAGCATGAAATGGGTCAGGGGCCATCTCCCGAACTGTGTGGTCTCAGGACCCAACCTTTGAGAGCACAGGCCTCTTATTCCACTGCCTTCCCCACCACTGTGATCCCTGAGTCATCTCTCCTGCCTGCCTCCCCGCCTCCTCACTGGGGTCTTAGCAAAGGGCTGGAGGGGCTGGGGTACCAAATGTTTGCTCGGCTTTGGGGATAATCTGCTTTCATTTCTTTGGTGCTACAATAACAACAATAAAAATTAAAAACAAAAAAGTCAGCAAAACACATATAAAAAGGATTTCAGAGATGCAAATACTTCCTGAAGAACATCAACAATTACAAATCTGAGGTATTTCAATGAACCTGACATCAGCAGGTCTGGGGATGCTGGGGCTGAGGTGACCCCATGAGAAGGGAGGGCCCAAGGGACAAGTGGGCTGTTCTTGGGAGAGCTGGCCAACAAGGGTGAGTGAAGGCGTGAGGTCTGGGAGGGCCAGAAAAGGGTCAGTGTGAAACGGGTGCCAGGGCCTGCCTGGGCAGCCCCCTGTGGCTCTGCTTCTCCCTCAGCAGGTACCCAGTAAGCCCTGGACCTTGAGGACTGCCCTCGTGTGCCCCTTCCTGGGACCACTAAAAGGGGAGTATAGGGCCCTGAGAACTGTCTCAAGACTTGAATTTGAGGGACCCACACCCCTGGAACCAAAAATGGTAGGGAAGGCAGGTTAGGAGGGCCCCATCCCATGCTCAGGAGTGAAGGGCCACAAAGGCATGGTCCTCGGCTCTCACAGCCCCACATGGGAGTTAAAGATCGGAGGACTGAGCAAGGGAAGAGGCCAGTGACCCTGGGGTCATGACAGAGGGAAGGGGAAGGGCAATAAATTAAAGGGGAAGGGCTGTGGAGGGCCTCCAGCCCTGTGCCGGCTTACAGATTGTCGATACACCGTGCCCGGGACGGGAGGTGGCCTGGGAACCAAGGAGGAAGGAAGCTGGATGCCGGCAGACCCCGCCCAGTTCTCCAGGACGATCCCTGATTGGACAACGCTGCCCTGTCCTGCCCCTGCAGCCTCTCCCTGTCCCCAGAGTACAGCAGGACCTGAACGAAGCCTGGATAGACGGACACGTCCAAACTCTAGTCTGGCCAAATGGTGTTTGACATGGGCTCCGTGAGATGAGGTAAATTCTGTGCATCAACCTCCTTCACTCTCGACAGGAGAGTGGGGCATGGGGAGCTGGGTCCTGCCCCTCAGAGGGACCAGCTGGTGGAGGGCTCGGCGCTGGGGGTGCCCCGGGACGAGGTAGGACTTGGTGAGCAGTGAGAGCTGCTGCTGCCGCTGGCGCTGCCACCCACGCTCTGGGGGGTGGGCCCCGCGATCAGGTGGACCACAGGCTTCTGGGCGAACAGCACACCTGAGGGGCGGTGGGGGGTAGTGAGTGTGAGCAGCTGAGGAGACATGGGGCCTGTGCGCTCTGGCCCCGCAGGTGTGCGCCCCTCCGCACCCTGCGCCTCCGACCAAGTCCCGCATGCCTTCCACCTTCCCCCTTCAGGTGCTCCAGGGCCGGCCAGGGGGCAGAGAGGTAAGCCATGCTTTTCAGGAGACGTCCCCAGTGCCGTGTGGGTGCAGTGGGATGGGGATGGAAGGAACCAAGAGCAGGGCTCAGAAGGCAAGGCCCGGCTAGTCAGGAAAGGCTCCGGAGGAGGAGAGCGCGCCTGGGATGGCAGAAAGCATGGTCAGAGGAAGGGCTGTCATGCCAGGCAGAGCAGAGCCAGGCAGGGCTGTGGTGGGGAGGCTGCCTGGCAGCAGGGACTCATGAGCAGGAGGAGGGGTGCAGAAGGCGAGTGCCCTCTGGGGAGGCCACAGAGACAGGAGGCCTGTATGCCTCTTGGGGGAAGGGTCTCACCCTGCACCTTGGTGATGGGGACGCCCCTGAGGGTTTTTAGAAGAGGGACATGATGAGATCTGTGTTTTAAAATGCTCTCTGTGGGGCTGGGAGGAATTGGGGCCTGCCAGGAAGCTACTCCAACAGCGGGGAGAGGCCCAAACCGGGGCAGTGGGGTGCGAGGCAGCAAGAGGGGGCAGAGAGCAGAGTAGCAGGGTCCAAGCGGCTCGGGGGGCCTTCGGGGACAACTTCCTGGTTCCTGGCCAGTGCAACTTGCACACCCACTGACAAAGGGGCACAGGTGGGAACAGGGGACCAGGGGTTGAGGCAGGTGAGGGCTGGGAAACCTTCAGCTCTCTTCTGACTGCTCCCCGTTCTGAGAGAAGGAGGCATTTATTCCCTCCTTTCTCCTGAGAGAGGATGACAGCATTATTAGCTCCAGACACAGATCCCCTTCTTCCCTGCTTTCTCCGTGGACCCACTCACAGCCTCCCAGACTCCTAGACCATAGAACACCACCAGATGGCAAAAGACACCTAGGTCTTGCCTGCTGGCTCGCCTGGTCTCCTCGAGGGGCCCCCCCATGTCAGGCAGAGGCCTTCCCCATCTGACTGGCCTTACTGCGTCTCTGCAGGCTGCCCCCCAGGAACTCCGGCCATTCCTGGGCTGCAGCGCCAAGGCCCAGCGCCAGTGGCCCAGCAGAGAGCCAGCCAGAGCATGAGGCCTGCAGTGCGGCGCCCCACGGGGGCCCTGCACCCAGCTAAGAGGAGCATTCAAAGGACAGAGCACTTCCTGAGGAAATGCCCCAGGGTGATGGAAGGTGCAGCTTTAAGACCCTCCATGGGGCACGTCCCGGGCCCGCCATCTAACACGAGGCCAGCAGGCCTGGGCTCCCCTGGCCCACCCATCAAGCTACTCGTAGCAGGAGTGGGCGGGCTCGTTCCCAAACGCACACCTAAACCAAAGACATGGGGCTGGGGAAAGGGCTGGTTTCTAGCAACTGCAAAGACCTGGTGGAGGTGCTAAACCCACCACCAGCCAACAAACAAACCACTGCCCAACTAGACTGAGAGGGACAACTGGGAAGGACTGGGTGGGATCCTATACACAGGGGCTGCTTCAGCCACACTCGGATTCCTCCGCCTGCCTGTCAGCCCTTGGTCGGTTGTGAACAAAGGGAACAACAGGAGGTGTTCAGGGAGAGCGGGCTTGAGCTAGTTGGAGGAGAGCGGTGCGTCACAGGACCCTGACAGCAGTGGCGGAGGTGGCTCAGGACATGATATTTAGGGAAAGGGGATGGAGTAAATTACAGAGCTTCACACTCAAGGACAGTTGCAATTAACAAGCCAGCCATTGGTCAAAAGGGTCAGACGGAGGGTTTCTATGGTTCTGTCAAAGCTGGTTGGGGGAGAACCTGTCATCCCATTAGCAACCCTCAGCTTCTCCTAGGCTGGAAAAACCATTCAACCCTTGAGACTACATATAAGAAAGCTAGCCCTAAAAGGGTTCAGACGGGAGCGTGACAAGCAGGACCAGCCAGGGCCACCATTCCGTGGCCCCCATGACAGCTCCGAGAGCCTTACCTGCGTAGGTGGTGCCATCGATGTCCACAGACATGTTGATGCTCCCGATGCTGCCTGTGGCCAGGTTCAGTGCTGCAGCCGAGGCCTCCGATCTGTCTTCTGCTGGGGACAAGGGAGACAGCAGGCCTGGTCAGGCCTCCTAGCACTGCGGTGTCCTCTCCGAGGCCCTCCCACTCGCCTGGACTGGCCACGCTGGCCGAGGCCTCCCACATCCAGAAAGCATCCTTACAACCTTCTCCTGAGGGTCAGATCTGGCAAGAGAACCCAGGCTTGCCAATGGCCTATCACTTGCTTTCTCCGTTCTCGGTTGAGCCACTTACTCCCCCACTCCTCTGGGGTCCAAGGAAAGGGATCGCAGGCAGTAAGGCACTGACCCAGCTCCCAGCTGTACACTAACACTTTCAACGTGATTTGGTCACCCTAACTAAGCACCCACCACCCATCTGGGGAAACGGAGATGAGGAAGACCTAGTCACTACCTTGGAGAACCTGCCTTTCCTCCTCCTCCTCTCCTTAAGTGGGCTGGGTCCTCAAGGAGAGGGTCTGCCTACCCAGTGTGGGGCTGGCACCTATAACCCATTTCAACCTGACCATCTGTACAAAGCTGCAGGTGCTGGCACCCAGGGCCTCTGCCTGGCTCACCCCAGACTCTGCCCTTTCACCATGCAGCCAAGAATTCTTCCAAATGAGCTGTTTTTCGTGTCTGGCTGCTGCAGGACCAGAGGCACCAGCCCTGAGAGGGGAGGGAACAGAGCGGAGCTGTTGCTGCCAGCGTCCTTCTGCTCCTCAGCTGGGAGCAACTCAGGGAGTGCCAGCAAATACGCACAGCTCCCTCCACACCTGACTTCTTCCCATCACGTGCTTGCTCAAGTTTGTTCTGCGATAGAATCAAGGGCAAGAATAGCAAAGAAAATGTGCATGGGGTTGGGGGGAGAAAGGAGGAACAAGGGGCATGGAGTGTGTGATTCTGGAGAGGAGAAGGCAGGGCACTTGAAAAATGAGGAGGGGAAGGGAAGGATGTCAACGATGCTGCCAAACTTGTATTTCCTCTTTCCCCATGGTTCGGAGGATCACAGGCAACCTGGCCTGAGGCACTTGGCCTCCCTGGGGAGATGCTGCCTTCCGCCCACAGCCCAGATCTACATCCGGGGAGGCACTGCAGGGGAAGGCTAAGCCCTTTCATTTGGACAGATCAAAAGGCTAGTGAGGAAGAGAAGCACAGCAGCTGTCCCTGAGGGCCTCTGGCCCCTCCTCCTCCTAGAACTCCTTTTTTTGGCCGGAGAACAGGGTGCTGCCTGAGGCAATTTCTGGTCAGCTTGGTGAGCTGAGGTCCCAGTGGCCACAGAAGCCCCATGTGGCTTTCTGGCCCTAAGATGGTTCTGGGAGGTAAACGGGCCCCTCAGGGGAGCCCATGTCAGCACCCAGAACGGGGGAGGCCCTGCCCGGGGCCCAGCGCTCACCCCTGCCGTTGATCCTGATCTTCATGGGCAACTGCCGTGCCATGGTGAACAGGCTGCGCTGGAAGGCCTGCTGCACCAGGCGCTGCTCCTCCTCTGACAACCGGGGTGCCTTCTTCTCAGGGGGTTCCCCTGACTCCAGCCGCTCCCGCAGCTGCTCCAGCGTGGCCGTCCGGGTACCGGCCTGCTGGCCTGCCAAGCTCACGGGCACAGCCAGGCGATTTGGCACGGGCACTGTCGTCACCGGGACTCCATCACCTGGCAAAGGCACCAGATTCACAAATTCACAACCCTCTTCCCCACCTGACAGTGGGCTCTGCCACTCCCGCCCTGCCCACCCTCCTCCCCCCGGGCCCTGCAGACCTTTCCTGAGAGTGGCTGCTGGGGATATCCGAGGGCTGCTGGCGTTGGCACCACTACTGGAACCCAGCCCGAGGATAGGGAAGCGGATCTTGGGTGGGGAGAGAAGGGCAGGGGCCCCAGCAGTGGCAGCGGCGGCGGCAGCGGGCGAGTAGCCAAGGAGGGAGGAGCTGTAGCTAGGCCGCCGGCCCTCCCTCCGGTTGCCGTCAATGGCTGCCTGGAGCTCGGCCGGGGAGCTCAAAGCTTTCTTCTCACACTCATAGGCATAGAGATACTTCATGTACCTGGAGGGAAGGAAGGAAGGGAGGAGAATAATCCAGAACGGTACCAGAGGCCACCCAGTTTAAGTTTATGGCTCTCTGTGGGACAGGCCTCTGGGACACAGGGTCACTTGGCAGAAGAGAAGGTCCAGGGTGGCCGGATGCCCTGTCCCAGGCCCCTCTAGCTGCTACTCAACACTGTACCAAAACTCTGCTCCAACTGGAGGAAACTGTTCTTTAAAAGAAAGAAAGGACATCTTCACTCCCGTTTTCTGTTTGTTTGGGCACCATTTTAGGTGCTGTTTAGACACGTTTTTGCAATGTCTTCCTGGCTCCTAGATGCCCTCACCATTCTGAGTCAGCCAGGTCAGGTAGGAGCAATGTTTCCTGTCCTTCTTTGCATCACATATCGTAAGAAGCACTTCTCTATCCAAGAACCTTGAGAGAAGGAGCCCTTCTTTCTAGCGTACTGCCTCACTGATGCTCATTCCTTAGTCTCCAGAGAGCAACACCCAGTGTGATGCAGTGAATGGGTTCCCCTCGGCCCTCACTCTCTGATGCTACTCTTGGTTCCCTTGCTCCTATGACCCCCATAATTAACTCAGATGATGATGAAAATAGGTCCAAATCCCAGGTCCTCTGTTGCTGGGCAGGCGGAGTGTTGGGTAGGAGGGGCTAGGCTTAGGGCGGAGGTGTCTCGTCAGAAACAATGTCCTGGAAAGAGTGGCTACAGGGCCAGAAGCCCAGGGGGGAATCTCAGTTCTACCACTACTAGTTGGTATGGCCTTGATCAAACCTTTTAAACTCTGAGACTCTGTTTCTGTTTCCTGAAAAATGAGATAACACCTATCTCACAGGGTTGATGGTGAGGTCTGAAAGAAATAGAATAGCAAAGTAGCCTAGGGAGACACTTGGGAAATGGTGGCTCTCACGATCACCCAGGTCTAGAAAGAGATTCGTCTCAGAAAGCTCCTGGCTACGTTGAGAATTCCTCCCATCTTGCCCTCTGTACAGTGGAATTTCCTTCCTTCCTCTCCTCTAGGTTAAAACATCCCCTTTCTCCCAGATCAGCTTCCTTTCCCTGGGGCCCCAGCCACTCACTGGGTCCTCAGGGTAAAGGCGGCGCTGGTGATTGATGTGGGCAGGTTCAGGCCTTTGGTGATCTCCCGCCAGATCTTCTTGTTGATGATCTCCACCAGGCCCCCCTTCTCTGTCACCAGCTTATATAGCATATACAGGTCCAGGATCTGCTTGGCCATGATGGGGATTCGGTTGATGGGGGTCCCTGGGATTGTCCAAATAGAGAAAAAAAGTGTTGCGTCATCAAGCAGAGAAAGAAGACATATGCATGTGCCCAGCTTTTGCGGAGTTGGAAATATGGTCACGAATCTGCTTTAATCGGACTCAAATTCCCAAAGCTGGAAGCTATCAGACTAGCTGCCAGTTCTCCTTGGGATGAGCAGAAACACAGGTCCAACTCACAGGCTTTGTGAGCCTCTCTGGCTCTGTCCTCCCATCTGTAAATAACAGGGCTGCACTAGATGGCTTCAAAGTTGAGTTGTTGTGGGGTTTTGCTTTGTTTTTTTGTTTTTTGTTTTTTTTTTTGACTAGCAGGATGAGTCCAGATTCTTTCCTAATGATGTGGTAACTCACACTCCTCTGGGGCCTTCAGAAGATGCTGCTCTGCGCACCGCCCCCCCCCCCCCCCCCCGCCACCTTCCACCGCCCCCGCCCGCCCCCCTACATGCACAGCTCTGGCGCCCTTTTAACAGTGTACACAGTGTAACAGTGTTTTCATTTGCATACCGCCTGCTTCCTCCTCTCCTGCAGCAGGACAGAGAAATGTTTTCTCTCCCTTGTCTCCACCAGTCAAAGGAGCTGCTGGACACCATGTCTCCAGGGGATGAAAAGCCACTGAACGACTCTCTCCCCACTAACCGCTCCATCCCTCCCTGGCCTCTGAAAGAGGGAGGGTCAGAGTGGCTTCCGCCACTGGCCCCGAAGGGAAGTGAGAGGAGCCGGGGACTTGATTAGGAAGCCTGGCACCAGGCAGGAAGGCCCACTAATGAGCACCAGGGGACGGCAGGGAGGGCGGGCCCGGGGCCCTTTCACAGGCCACTGGGATGCTAGGCAGGAGGCGTGATGGATGACTGTCATTTGGCAGCCTCAGGATTAATGATCCAGAGGTCAGAGGGGAGAATTCCACAGGGAAGGGTCACCGGCCGGGGCAGTGTTTGAGACTTGTTGCCTTTTGATGACAAACTCCTTGTACTGCACACAGGCTGCTCCTCTCGGCCTCGGCCCCCTCCCACCGCCCTGGTCTTACTGAGGCCTCACTGACTAACTGGAGGCCGGTAAGCCAGCTTGATTTTCGAGAAGTGCTGTTTGTCTCAGCTCCTCCTGCTTCTTTCTTTCTGGTCATGGAATGGTATTTTCTTCCCAGCCCTGAAATGCGGGCTTCGTACAGCTCTTTCACAGGGTAATTCACGTGAGGGAACGGAGCAAAGAGTCCCAAGAAGAGCAAGCAGCAGGAACACGGCGGGGGGGTGGGGGGGGACGGACCTGTGTGGCAGCACCTGACCTCTTTTCTAAGTGTGAGGAGGGAGCAGGAGGTCCTCCAGAACTCTGTCTTGGTCAGCTGGTCCTCGGAGGCTCAAACACAAAGGGGTCACAGTGTTAGACCCAAAGGTTCACAGGTAAACTAGGAGATACTGTGGGTACATGGCCAGGACACACAGCTTGTGTTGGTTAACTTCTCTTCCCTGTGCTGCTCTGAACGATAAAACGAATTCCTGGTGAGGCAGAGCTGGTCTCCTGGCAGGACAGGGCTAAGGTCTGCCTCCTGTGGGAGGCCCGTCTGCCCGAGCACACACACGGCCCAGGCCAGGTCACATCCTCATGGCACCACCTGGAGACTCTGGAAGACCACTCTCAAGGTCCCCTCCCATTTCCAGAAACTTCTAGGACATCTTCAGGGTGACCTGTTCACTTCCAAGTCAGAATGTTCACCCTGAGCCCACCGTTATCCCCAAAGCCAGCCCCTCCTTTCCGCCCATGGCGGCCTCTTACCCACGTACTCTACGTGCGCACTGCAGCCACGACGACACTCACTCTCCTGCTCCACACCCACAGACCCTGACGCCTACCCGGTCTCATCACCCGGGTCCCACACACCCCTTGAATGACTGCCTTTGAAGTGTTTCAAGCATCCTGATGACGCGCTCTCTCACTCTCTAGCTCGGTCTCCTCACGACCCTCCCCAAACCAGGCTCATTTCTACTCCACTCTCTGCTTCGTGCTCTCCCTCATCAAGCCTCATGTGACCTGCCTCTGCTCAAATCCTCTCCACACTGGCCTTCAGGAAGAATCTTCTAACTACCCCAGTTTGGAGGGATTTTTTCTCTCAGAATTCCTACTACAAGCCCTACAAGCTCATCAGGTGATTAGTCTCTGTCTCACGTACGTTCACCAGGCATTCCAGGAGGACTGCAACCTCTGTGAAGGCAGACAGAGACTGCTTCTCCTTCACCACTCCTTAAGTATTAGAGTGTTTAATAGATTAAACTGCCGTGCACATGGAAAAAGAAGGTGTTTCTCAAAGTCAAAACAACCAGCTATGGGTTACCCAACGGGGACCCTCAGTCGCACGTCTGTTGTGCTGGCAGTGTGCCCACCAGACCCGTCCCCAGCATCACGTGTCTGAGGCTGACAGCCCTGAGCTGAAGTCCCCTTCTCCTCTCAGGTCCCAGCAGGTTCATTAGGGTCACGACCCTTAGTAAAGAGCCTGGGGGTACAGAGGCCCAGTGTGCGTAAACTCTTTGTGGCCATGTCCCACGCAAAGTGGACCAGCAGCAGCAGAATGGATGGAGAGCTGGGGGTCCTTGAGAAGGTAAAGAATCTATGACTGCACTCAGTGGGGTGGAAGAGAAGAGGAAGCAGGGGTTAAAGAGCGGAATGCGGCCGGGTCTGTGCCAGACCCGGATGGGTGCGGCTGCGTGTGTAAGCACCAGGCAGGGGCTTGCCCAGCCGACCGCTTTCTCCAGAACAATCACCTTTGAGAACCAGCTACACTGCGGTTTTGGAGATCCATTTGCAAATGGCCTTCTGAGTTGGCGTTATTTTCATTAGAATCTCCAATGGTGGTAAACCTTCAAACATAAAGGGTGTATTTTACGTTTAGAAATGGTCATTCATGGAAGGAAGTCAGGAGAACAGGAAGTGACCGGGCTGTTTATACGGATTTTATTTGAAGATGAGTTGTGAGAGGTTCTCAGGTGTGGCTCACACTGCCTCTGGAGGCAAGTCCCTAGAGAGGAATTATACATTTACTCTGAGTAATCACTGGACTGTCTAGTTATCTGAGGTGGCTTCTCTGAAAGATAATAATGTTTTAGCTGTAGAAATTTCATGAAAAAAAAATATGCCCCTTTTTATAGTCATAGAATGTGACTGCAAGAGGCTGAGAACTGCTTCAGGAGGGGGAAACAGGCAGGTAGGGGGGCTGAGAAGACAAGGAAGGTTTCAGAAAGTGCCATTTGAAGTCAAAGCTATAAATCTAACCAACAGTGACTTCTTCCTAGCCCCTCTGGGGAGAAAGCACAGGTCTGGGGTACATGGGACCAGGTGGTGGCCCCCACAGTCACGCTCTGTGGTCCAGCCAGGCACCCTGGTTCAGAGATCAGTGGATAAGGAGACTGGGCGTGTTCTTCCCAGAACCTGGCCCTCTGCAGAACTTCTAAAAATAGCTCCCAGGGCAGGAGGCCCCCGGGGGGCTGTCAGAAACAAAGTCGAGACTGTTCTGAGTGCTAACTCGAGATGATGGCATGGTTTTCTCACATTACCCAGAAAATCCAGATATAAAACTTGCCCTGGCTTCAATTCTGACAACCAAGAAAGAGGCTGGATCCTCAGGCCAGTCTGTCTATAGTCTGCTCTGAGCCTCACGGACCTGGCACCCATCTCCTTTGTCCCAAGGAGACTCAGCTATGAAAGGGGTGGGGGCAGACAGAGGAGGACTTTTAAAAGCTGAGTTTACCTTCTGAACAAGAAAGGGAACCAATATATCATACAGGGGGTTAGGGATGAGGGATCGACACATTCAGCTCTCAGTTTACCCATCTGTGAAATGAGGAATTTGGACTAGATGACTTTCAGTCCCATGAGTCTATGAATAAAAACTTAAAACAAAAACTGATAGTCATGATTATTACTGAAGGGAGGGGGACTTGGTTTTAGGAGCTTGCCTGAATTATGGAATAATGTTGCCAAGTGATCTTGAAATGGACAGTTTAGAAACTTATCCTAGGAAGGCCGCTGTGTGGCCACAGTAGGCCTCTTTCCCCAACCCTGAGGGAAGAAGAGTGTCTCTGGCCTACTCTCTGGGTTCAACTGCATCTTCCTCTAAGGAGGCTCTTCATCTGAGAGGTGACAGTTTTCTGTCCCCAATAAATGCAAAAGCCACCTGCGAAGAACCAGGAAGGAGGCAAGCAGCCACTGCAGAGCACGCTCTGTGGGTCACTGGTGTTGGCGCAGCAGGAGGCTGAGTCTCTGCCCCGCATCGTGCCTGGGGAGTGGGGCGGTGTGTGAGCACCTGATGGGGGCCGCCTGCGTACTGTCAGTCACTGCTATCAAAGCGGGAGCTAGGATAGAGGGTAATTAATCATGCTCCTTCTGACAGGAATCCAGGGCCTTATCTGTACCCCAAGAAATGCCACTGGTCTCTAGTTCCCTCCTCAATAAAAGAGACTGACAGTTCCAACAAAGAGCGCCCTTATCAGATTTCAGCCAGGGAGCCTGAGGCAGCCCGAGGGACAGTGTAGAAAAGGCTTTTATGAGGGCCAGGGACCCTCATAGCGAGGCTGTGGGGCTCCTGGGACTTTAACCCTTGGGTGGTGGGAATGCCGCAGGGCACTGGCACTTGCAAGGCCAAAGCTGTCATCAGAAGTTTCCAGCCAGATGAAGCCAAACAAAAAAAAATCCTGTTCCCTGGCACTTTGCTCTCCTTCCTGCCACTCAGACTGCAGAGACAGAGCTAGGGCAGGGGTGAAGGCAGACGGAGTAGATGGCCTCCTTGGGCAATGGAGGCAAAGATGGGAGATGGCAGGAGTGTGGGAGGGAGGGTGACTTCCTCCCCACCGCAGAGAATAGGCCCACTCCAATGAGACCAGACGCAACTGGGGGCGCGGACCCCAGACAGAGTCACATAGCTGCCTTCCTGCCCACTGATCAGGGGTGAGGGCCCAGGACCCAGGACATGGCCCTGCCAACGACCCTCGCTGCTTTTTCTTGGCTTTAAAAAAGATCATTAATCATTTCCACTGTCTGTCAAGAGAGCTGGGCAGCTGAGTGGAGAGCCTGGAAGAGTTTAGACCCATGTGAAGCAGGGAATGTGCACAGACAGACAGGCTTCCTGTCCATTCCTCTGCATATTAATTCTTGCCCTGCTCTGGTCTTGCTGCCCAGGAACAGGCAGAGAAATGACTGGTAATTTTCCTCCTGTTTACGTACAAAATACCTCACACTAGGAAACTGGGCAGCCGCGTCAGGCAGTGTGCAGTGCAGTGGAGTGTAGTTGACTGCTCCACGAGCAGAGCAAAGGCAAGAGGCCCAGTACCCCAGTTTGCGCTGACAGGTGTCTTGAAGCCTTCTGCCTCTGATTTCCCACGGAGCAGGTCTGACAGATACCTGCTACAGAGCACGAAGCTGAAGGTCAAAGCTCGCTGGCTTCTGCGGATACCCCTATAACCATAACCACTCCTCAGATCAAAATACGCCAGGTCTCCAGTGCTGCAGGAAATTCTCATGCCCCTTCCCAATCAAAATGCATCTCCCACCTCTTCCCTCCTAGGCGACAGCCCTTTTCCTGACCTGTATCACCACAGGTGACCTGTATCACCACAGGTGATTTTTTTCAACTTTGTGTACTTGTAACCATGGCGGATCTCCTCTCTTGTGTCTGGCTTCTTTTGTTCAACATTAGGTGAGAGCAGCAGTTCATTCCTCTTTATTGCGTGCACAATTCCCTACAGGACTGTGCCACCGTTTGTCCATCCACCGCTGAGGGACACTGGGGTTCTTTCCAGTTTGGGCTCTAACAAACAGTACTGCTCTGAAGACTCCTGAGACGTCTTTCAGTGAACGCAGCATTCATTTCTGTTGCGTATACGCCCAGCAGTGGAGTTGCTGGGTATCAGGGTCGGCCTGTGTTTAGCTGTAGTAAATCCTTCCAGGTACATTTCCAAAGTGCTCGTGCCCATTTATACTCCTAGCAGCCATGCGTGGGAGCACTGGCTGTACCACAACCTGAGAGGTTCCCTTTAAACTCCTCACTCTTCATGATACTCTAGCTCAGACTAATTGCTTTAGGTGAAGGTCAATGTTAAACACTGTGTTCTCCTATGGCTAGTAATCAAATGAAGATTAGGGCTGTGTTGTCTCCTTGCTTAAAAACTCTGTTCAGGGGCGCCTGGGTGGCTCAGTGGGTTAAAGCCTCTGCCTTTGTTCGGCTCAGGTCATGATTCCAGGGTCTTGGGATCGAGCCCTGCATTGGGCTATCTGCTCAGTGGGAGCCTGCCCCTCCCACCCACCTACTTGTGATCTCTGTCAATTAAATAAAATCTTAAATCTTAAGATCTTAAGTCTTAAAACAAACAAACAAAAACCAACCCTGTACAGAGAAGTTGGCCAAGGAGTTAGGAGGAGGTGAACCACTGGGTTTTTTTCTGCTTTGACTGCTGCTGATCAATAGACCTGGCTAGTGTCTCCAGGACCCGTGGCAAAAAGTTGATGGGGAAAGGCACAACAACTCAAGGGCCTAGGATAGTGTGCTAGGAAAGCTACAACAACCCAGCAGGCTTAGGGAGTACATGGCTGTCCTCCATTGTCAAACCACAGCACTAGCTTCACCACAAGTGTAAGTGTAACCAAAGCCTTCCTTTAGACTTTTTGTGCACCAACCCTGAGGTACTAAATATTAGTTCACCTGGAACAAAGAAGGCAAAACTATCAACTCCGTTTTACCAAGCGCTGAAAGTATCAAAGTATCAATAAAAGAGTGCGGGTGGGGTGGGGTGGGGGAGGAGGGCACCTGGGTGGCTCAGGTCATGATCTCGGGGTCCTGGGATTGAGCCCCATCCTGGGATCCCGGCACAGTGAGGGATCTGCTTCTCCCCTTCCTCTCCCTCTGCCCCTCTCCCCAGCTCATGCTCTCTTTCTCTCTCAAATAAATAAAATCTTAAAAATTAAAAAAAAAAAAAAAAAGATTTGACGCCAAAGGGGCTGAATTTAATGACAAAATTGGGCTCTTCAAATTAATCATGTCTTCCAAAAACTAGGATCCCTTCCTGTTATCATGGATAACTGAACAGATATAGAGTATTAAATGACTATTACAAGTGGAAAAAAGGAAAAAAGTATAATAAAAAAAGTAATAGTAGTTGGAACACCTGGGAAGAGAAAAAGACCTAGCCTCAGACAAAGGCTAATTGTGAGACAAAGATTTGTCTTTCATTTGGGGATAAAGTTCGAAAATGAAGCCCCAAAGCCTATTTCATCTGAAAAAGCCAACATATTTTAGTCTATCAGGAAGAATGTCCATGGCACAGACCATTTACTTCAAGATACAAAGAATATATGAGAAACTGCCTCCACCAAAAGGCAAAGCAATATATGTCATGGACGTTTCCTTGCCTGAGATGGATAGATAAGCACACAACAGAAGGAAAAACACTCAAATTGCACTTTGGGGCAGACCAAACCCTTTTCCCACAGTAAATTCTTTGTATATACACATCAAGAACAGATCCAACAATCCATTTGGGAAAACCAAGGTCAGTTTGCAGCCTTGAAAAGAACTAGTGGGGGAAGGAGGGCAGCTCTCTGGGTGAGGTCTTGACAAGACTTGTCCTCTGTGTCACTAGGCAGTTCATTCACTGGTGTGTCCAGCTGGGGCAGGGAGAAGGTGCTCTGGGTGCACGCACGACATGTCAGAGCTTCCGCTGCTTATGCCCCTGCCCCCACCCCATCCTGCCTGACAGATGGCAGCCTCCGCGCCACTATGAACAGTCACATCTGCCCTTCCCTGAGAGCTAGGCCTCACCCTGAGATGAAGACTCCTCTTCCATGAAGAGTTCTACATCTGTGTTAATCGGCCAGATGCTGGCAGACCCTACTGGACACCCCACTGTGGAGGCAGACCAGCATTCTCCGCAGGGCTCAGAAGGCTGAAGGAGAGACAAGGCTGCCCACTGTCCAAACAGGAAGTGACAGAGCTGCTGGCACTAGGGGACCAGTTTCTCAAGGGCAGAAGAGGGAAAGAGCACTTGCCCAGGAGTTAGGGGACAAATGCTAAATTGGCTCTGTGGCCTTAGTCTAGTCCCTTAACCTGGTGAACTTTGCTCTCTCTACCCCTTTAGAGCTGGAGCTGTGGGGAGGAGATTGGAAAATGGGTTGACAGGGATCTCTAAAGTACACAGGATATTAAAAATAACAGCGAAATCAATTTCTTTCTGTTTCATGGCCTAGGGAACAAGAAAACAAGCTTTTCTTCCTCACTGATGAAGAATGGAATTGTTTATAAGCCTCTGCTTATCAGACTTCCAAATTAGTCCCCCTCTGGCCTACCTAGATTGCCCCCTGGAGAATCTATCACGGAATGATATCTCAGAAACCATCCACAGTCAATTTAATTAGCCAGAGAATTTTATTTACAATAGTTTGGCTTTATTTTTGGCAAAGAAACGTGTGTGTATTTTCCATACACACATGTGTGCATGTGCACACACAACTAAAGGGAAGCCAGAAGGGGCATCAGAACTCTGAAATCTCACCAATCTTTCCAGAGCAACAGGGGGTGGGGAGGGGGAGAAGCAAAACCAACTAGTTGAGTTCAGTGTGGCTTAGACAAGGAAAGGGGAGAAGCACTTGGTCTTGGGGGTCCTTAGTATGGTTTATACATAACTGTTTGGATAGAATTGCTAGAGGGGCTTCTCTTCTCTTTTTGGTCACTGAGGGTGGCTCGTTATCTGTTGGAAGCTCAAAAGACACAGTCATGGATGTAATACAGAACTTGGAAGAAATTTCCAGATTAATTCTAATTGAACCCTCTCATTTTACATATAAGGAAACTGTGGTCCCCAGAAGCAGGATTTGCTCCAGATCATGGAGATTTGGGTGGGGGGATGTGAACCCAGCTTTGTACCCAGTCCACAGCACTTTCCCTGGCTATCTGCCTCCCCAAGGGGTGTGCCTGGGCCTCTTCTCAGGCTCCTTCTAGGGCAGCTTACTCTGCTAGTGGGGCGGCAGTCATCAGGGTGGGAGTCACCCTGGTCTGGCCCAGAAACCAAGGTGCCTGGAGCCGAAAGACCCACCTGTTGCAGTCAATTCACTCAAACACCTTAACAAGCGAAGGAGACCCTGCACAAAGCAGCAGTTACGGCCTGGCCCTCTCCCACTGGACAGCCGTTTTATCACCTGCAGCTGCGGCCGCTGGGGCAGCCTGCTGACCACTGCCTCCAAGCCCTGTTGTCTTCCTCTATGGTGCAGCCTGCAGTGTCAAAGCTGCCCAACCCCACTCCTGGCCCAGGCAGGAGTCACCAGGCCTCTGAAACTCAGGCTGTTTTCAGTGGCTCCTGTGAAATCTACGTTTCTCCTTCCCATTGGCTGTGGAGGAGTTGTCGCTGGCCTGCTACCGGCATCTCTGAGGCTTTTCCTCGGACCCAACTAATGACATCTGGCTCCTGAGTGCGGCAGACACTCTGATTCAGGGGTGAAGAATCAATCACCCATGTCCAGGGGCCCTTGAGCTCACCACTGTGTGAAGACCAAAGACAGCAAACTTCCCAGGAGTACAACTTTGATCTGCTCACAGCCCTCTTGAGCGCCCCCTCTAGGCTAGACCATTAGATGCGGGTTTCCAGGGAAGAGATCCCCTCGGGTTTAAAGTAACCTCCCTCCAGCCCTGCCTCAGTGCCTCCCTCTCCCCTCTCTACTGCATGTGTGCGTGCGCACACACACTGTTTGCCACAGCATGCTTCCAGAAGGCCCAGCATTGGCAACACTCGCCATATTCTATGGGCACAGACTAGTGCTAACTTCTTGGCCAAACACGGCTCTCCACAGTGGGGTGCCAGCTGACTCAGCCAGGCCACAGACAACGGTTCTGCCAGCTGGGCCTGGGCCACGGGCAACCATGCTTCTGCCGCCGCCTGGGTGGGTCCCCCACTCCTGGTACCTCCTACTGGAAGTGCATTTCCTCTCAGAGGCCTCCCCTGTGCTGCAGCCCAGGACAGGGTCCCTGCACCCACTCCTCTGGCACTCAGCCATGGGAGGAGCGCTGGTGATACTGCTCGGCACAGGCCCCCGCTGCCCTCGGGTCCTGCTACTGGGGTGGAGGGAAGATGATTTCCAGAAAGAATTTCTCTCCAAAGTAAATTTTAGACCTTCATCCTCTTTCCCATCCTTCCATAGTAGTGGTTCTTAATGGGGGGTGGGGGATGGGTGTGACTTTGTCCTCCAGGGGACGTTTACTCTATCTAGAGATATTCTGGGTTATCACGACTGGGAGGTGTCCCTACAACAAAGGACTGTCCAGTCCCCAAAGTAAATATGCTAAGGCTGAGAAAACTCGAATTCGGATAACTAACAAATAGCAAAATGGACTCCTCTGTTCCTATGGGTGATGCCAGCAAACAGTGAAATACCTAGCTTATGTGCTGAGGAGAGAACAAGATCTGTTGCGGTGATCAAAGGGAGTCCCTTACTCCCACTTTGGGGTCACTCAGAAATACACTCAACAGCAGTTTGGCAGTGCCTGGCCACCGCGGAGTGGCCGGCTTGTCTGCACACGCTGCTTTTTGGTGCTGACTTCCAGTTATAGGGTGGCTATCTAAAGAGGGCCAGCTCCAGGCCTTCTGAGTAAGGAAAGCCTACAGGACTGCTCAGACGGCCAACACCTCTTGAGCACCTCCCAGTCTGGTACTGTGCTAGCACTGCGGGCACAAAGACCTAACCGACTGGCTGTCCTCAAGGAGCGCCTAGTCTAGTGAGGACACAGAGTAGTAAATAAATCATTTCCAAGATTCACTCTTGGCTAGGCTGATCTAACTCATTTTCCTTTCAAAAAAAAATCCTTCTGGGAAGGGAGATGAACAATAAAGTAGAGAATGAAGCAGTGGAGCCACACTGCTGATTAAAATCTATATTGCTATGGCAGCCCCTCCGAGACGTGATCAGCTCCTGGGTTTGCACCAGCTGGGCTTGTGGAGCTTGTAAATAATTAAAAGGTAATTGGAAGGGAGACCAAAGTATTAAGTGGATTTTTCACTCTCAGGGCAACCAGGGAGTTTCACTGCTGCCGGTCACATTATCTTTCAGGATTATATTCTTGTTTTTTACTGACACATGCAGCTCCAGATAGTAGTTGGGGGAGTAAACTAATTAGGCTGCTTAGACTGCTCTGAGAGGCCTGGCGATGGGAGGACACAGAGACACAAAACTCTCAGTCATCCTTGTTACAAACCAGCTGTCATGGGCACACTGCTAGGACAGCAGTGAGGATTTAGAATGTAAAGGAAGAGGAAGGAGCGGGAGAGAAAGGAGTTCACACAGAGTAATACCTGCTAGGGGCTGCCTTTAAGCTCAGCCTAAGAGGAAGAGGAGGATTTCAGTCCCAGATCCCAATAAAGGAGCTGACACAGAAGCCAAGGAAAGCAGGGTCCCAGGCAAGAGGCTGGTGGGAACAGCTCTCTCTTGTGTCCTAAGGGTGATGAGGGTGGAGCTATGCAGGTTGCTGTGGACCTTCTCCTAGAGAGGCTGGGTTTCTGGCCATGCTTCCTGAGGGCTGACCTGGCCGGTGAACCCAGTGCTATGACAGGATATAAAGCCAGGAAGTTGAGTCACTGGGGCTCAAGACTCAGTCACGTCAGGGTCCAACGTGGAGATGGCTGGGGAACGGGGAGGGTGGAAGTGAGAAAGAGAGATGGACAGAGAAGTGGGAAGGTGCATTATAAAGCAGATGCCCACATAACCTACAAACTGCAAGAACGTCCCAACCGAGCCAGTGGGTGCAAAAACCAAAGAGCCAATGGGTAAGAAAAAGAGAGTTAGCCTTCCCTTTTCATGGATCATCTCAGACCCTCTCACCAAATCCTGAGGGACCTCTAGCCTTTTCTTGGCCTTTCTCAGTCTCTGTGAGACTAGGTACACCAACATGAAACCCCACATACTAGTTTAAAGTGATGTCTAAGGTTGCTAGAAGGCTAAGGAAAAAGTACCTTTGAATTTGAAATTATCTCCTAGAGACCAGTTAATCAGAAGAGAGCATCACAAATAAGGCAGGACAAAATTTGGATGGATTCATTTTCTGCCAGGGCCCTCTCTGCCCATTTCGATCTCATTGTCTGCCAATTCCTCTGCTAAGGCCAGAATCGATAATCAGGAAATGCTTCTTGTTCTCCTGGGCTAAGTAAGACGCTGGCACTCTGCACGGAGGATGGCTAACAGTAACTTGCGCACAGTAGGCACTCAATTAATACTCACGGAGTTGAAAAACTGAGTAGACTGCACACTCACCCCTCTTCTGCATAAAGACGAAGAGGTCATCCAGGAACTCTTTCCTTTCCGGATCACTGTCCAGTTCATACAGCTGCAATCCCGGTCCCCCCAGAAAAAAAACACAGTGAAAAATTCCAACTAATGCAGGAAGTCTCACACCAGAGATACACAACCTTCTCTCTGTATGACAACAGATATGACTCACAGGCCACTCCTGTCCTTACTCCTTGGGGATCAGATACAACAACCCACTGCAGAACTGCCCCTTTTGTTACCACAAAGGAAACATTACAGACCTTGGCAAAATCTCGAGAGATCTCTCTTCCCCGGCCTCCATCAGCATCATCACTCCAGGCCAAACCACCATTCTGAAGGGGAACAAAGCACAGAGTTCAGAAGGGAATAGGACAGAGTGGCAGAGGGAGGGGCAATCATTCAGGGCAAAGACGAAGACCTTCAGCAACTGTGCTATCCTGGGCTTAGACCATAGAAGACTGCTCGGCTGACTGCCTCTGCCACTCCTATGGGACAGCATCTTCTTTTGCTTTCAATTACATTCCAAAATAAGAGGGAGTCAGGTGGAAGAATCACATCTATTTGTTGGAGGAGGGGGGGTATTACTTTTCCTTGATAATCCTAGAAGACAAGGACACCAAGGCCCAACTTTTGGAGAACCTACTCATCCCTAGCTGATCTTCCAGAAACCATCACTCTGAGCTGTACTTCTTTAGGTTCTATACAGTATATGCATTTGTATGACTTTTATGGTGTGCTTAGATACTAAACGGTATGTTATAATGACACCTAGCCCAGCTTCCGTTATGACACTCTAAATGGAGGGCAAAGTGTCCCGGAAGCAGGACACAGGTCCTGAAGTTCTGGTCTCTTGGCCAAACCTCCCCACTAGAAGCCGTAAGTCTAGAGAGACTGACATTCTTTCCAAGGTACAGAGACTGTGCCACTGGGGTGAAATGCATTTCCATTAGAGAAATAATGAAAACCTAATGCTAATTTAATTGATTAGGTTAAACCAACACCACTCAGCCAAATAGGAGCAAATGGCAAATATGCCTTTGTTTATGTTCTTGGAACCTGCTTCCTGCCTTTATTCAGTTGTGTAACTCTTACTCCTCGGATTAGGTAACATCTTCTGGGGGAAGCCTTCCCCTCACTCCAGGCGTGCTAAGCACTCTGGAAGCAATCTCTGTATATTCTGAGTTTAGAACTTAACATATTTTGGAATTATCCATCATCCTCACCACATTGTAAGCTCAAGAACAAAAGTGTCTCATTCATGCTTGTAACCCCAGCAAAGAGCACACCACCTGGCACTTAATAGGCCCCAGTAAATGCTTGATGAATTATAACATTGCTAAAAGGCAGTAACTGGCTATTTGTATCAATTAAGCACCTCTTCTAAAAATACACACATCAGGAGCGCCCCGGTGGCTCAGTGGGTTAAAGCCTCTGCCTTTGGCTCAGGTCATGGTCCCAGGGTCCTGGGATCGAGCCCCGCATCGGGCTCTCTGCTCAGCAGGGAGCCTGCTTCCTCTTCTCTCTCTGCCTGCCTCTCTGCCTACTTGTGATCTCTATCTGTCAAATAAATAAATAAAATCTTAAAAAAAAAATACACACATCTACTGTACAGAAGAGTCAAAAAGGCTCTCTGCTAGTGGGGAACATGAATTGTCTATAGAAGTCTGCTGTTCATTTCTGCCATGCTGGTCAGTGGAGGACCCCATAGACGGGACTGGACGAATGGAGCCTGTCACTCTTTCATTTCTACCCCCAGGACCACAGGCACATGCGCAAATAGTTGGGGAGGGGCCTCTGGGGATGGGGAGCAGAGGTTTCTTGGGAGGACATTCTTTGGACTGCACAGGGATGGTGTTGTAAAACCTCATCAATAAAACAAAAGCCTCATCTAATTCCCTTCTTCCTAGCTCCCCCTCTAATCAAAGCTTGCCTGAAAGCCGGAGGTTATTATTCAGTCATATTTTGGGACCATACTTTGCTTCCCCTACTCAAAGAGGGCTCTGAGATGCAGACCTACTTTCTGATAGCAATTTAGTACACAGGGAGGTAAGTATAACCAAGAAGAACTGACACTCTGTCAGCTGAAATGGAACAGGCTAGACCAAATTGTTTCCCTACTTATCTCGTAAAAGATGTGTGTGAGGAAGTGCTCAGTAAATGCTATCTAAGTGCACTCATCATCTCCCCAGGCAGACGCCACCAGAGATCTCCCTACAGCTCTTCAGCTCAGGGAGGCCAATAACCAAGCAGGAGAAACACTATTAAACAACAACAACAAAAAAGAATAAAGAAAAAGGCTAAGATTCACCCCCACACTGTAATTACAGTGAACAGAAATCTGGTGTCATCTGGTGGCAACTAGCACAATGAATAATCAAGATGAATTATGCCTGTCAGGTCAGCAAAACCAGACAGAGTTACAGTCCCCCTTTCAAAGGATGCAGGAGGTTGCCCTAATGCCCACTGATTTTGTTTGAGCCAGTAATTCCTGCTGGAAAGTCAATTATCCCGGGAGCCCCTATCGGCTGAAAGACATTTAATGGGGGATCACTGCCGCTTCTGTTATGTCAGCTGTTTACTGTGGCAGCTCAATTCCCAGCTCTCTCTAGCTGGGGATCTGAAGCGGATTCTGTTCGCAGGAGGTTTCTTTCTCTATAGATGACCAAGAGAGATGAAAACACAGTTTTTTGCTAATTACAAGTAACTTCCAGGCACTCAGAGCTTTCTCAGAAATGCTTTAACACTCAGCCAGGTGGGGAGGACGGAAGGGTGGGGAGGACGGAATCCACAACCCAGAACCCAGACAGCGCTTCCCACAGCAGGAGATGAGAGCCAAAACAAGCACACCAGTGCAACCACCATGTGACTACGTGTGAAAATAAACACCCAGGTGTGAGGGCTCAGCTCTGGAACAGAGAAGAATGCCCTGGGGGGTGGGGAGGGGGTCTGGGGACCAGCAGGACCCCTTGGCCTTCTCCAGCTCTGATCAAATGGAATCAGAACCTGAGCGGCGGGAGGGTCGGACTTGGCACTAGCTATGGCCTGCTAAATAGGAAACACTTAAAAATCTGCTTAGTGATGGGATTTTAGCATAAAGCACCCTTGGCTCAGTGACCGCAGAGGACAGGGAGATTTGCCAGAACAGGATGGAAAGAGGGCATCCAACTCTTTGGGCAATCCTACAGTTTGACCCATTCCACAGATAGGAATTTTAGTGATGATTTAAAGAAAACACAGGGCAAGAGTTTCCCATGAGTGGAGGTGTTCTCTTTTGTCCAAGGAAAGGATGGGCCATTACTTCATCTAAAATACTCAGCTGGGGTTGGTGGGGAAATGTCCACTCTCTGTGCATTATTCTCTTTGTCTTGGGGCAGTTAAACCCTGCTTCACAGGATTTTCTAGCTGAAGTGAGAGTAATTCCTGGACCTGCCCACCCTTTACAGTCCTGCTGGAATGTTGCCTCCCCCCCACAGGAAGCCTCCCGCCTCTGCCACCGGGCAGAATCCACGCCTTTCTCCTCTGGGCTGTCACCTGGTGTGCTGGCGACTTGTGCCCCTGCCTCTGTCCCCTGTCCATGCCCATCAGGGTATCCCCAGGCCCCAGCACATAGAAAGTGCAGACAAGTATACTGAAAGGCAGTGACCTCCAACCCTACAACGCCTCAGTTCTCCCCCTTTTCACAGGGAGGACTACAGGCTTCCACGGCTATCTTCTCGGTTCTTCGCTCAGACCAACTACTGCAGAACACAGCCCCCTTAGGCACCTGGAGTTTGTGTGCTGGTTTCTTAGCCTATCCCCAGGCTGTGGGTGTGACTGCTGGAAGCCGAGGGATGATTTATTTCTTGGACGCCAAGTGTGGCCAATGCAGACCATGGTAGGGAGGCAACTGGGGAGCGGTAGACGTGAGTGTGGGGAACACACGTCCAAAGGGAGCCAGCTCAACACTGTCGAGGGGTCCCCAAGAAAAACATTTCAGTTTGCGGCCCAGGGGAACAGTCTCTGTGACAGGGAGGCCAGCAGCAGCCAGTGCTCACTGACGGCCATTTACAACCTTCCCAGCCTCTCCTACTTGAGAACTCTCTTAACCGCTTTGATCTCACCAGGAGCTCACAGGAAACTGACAGTTTGTTCCCAAATACCAACCCAAGACTAGCTTTGGCTACTATGTCCACATTCAGCTTCTTTCCCCCAGGGAAGCCACAGTGTTGTGCCTTTAAATCCCTCAAAAATGGCAACAAAAGAAGGCTGGGGGAAGGAGAGAGGGGAGCAGGAAGCTGATGTCTGTGTATCTCCTGTGCAGCAAGGGCTGGGCCAGGGGCTTAGCAGGCCTTTTCTCACTGAACTGTGATTTAGAAGTGGGAGAACAGAGGCTCAAAGAGCAAACTGCTTAACTGGCCAGGGGTCACAGAGCTTCCAGGTGGCAGCACAGCATATAACGAACCCAGGTCTGGCTCTCTCTGTTACACTGCTCTGCCTGGTGGGCAGAAAGAATAGCACAAGGTGTTCTCGCAGGGACATCAAGAAAGGAGAGAGGGAGGAGAAGAAGAAAATCCTCCTGGCTACAGAATGCCTGCAATGCCAAGTCATGGCCCTCGGGGTTCCTCTCAAAGGAAGATTCTTTTATTCCCTGATTCATCTCATTGGTGACATCTGGGAAGGCCAGCCAAGCAGGAAACCAGCCTTCACACATCATCAGCGGAGACTTATCTAGGGTGCTGGGGGGTACTGGAATAAAAATTGTTAACCTTTCACCACTACTTCCAAAACAGAACATCTGGGGCAGGATCCCCCACCCCGCCACCCCACCCCCCACCCGCTTCCCCCAGAGCCAGGGCATCAGGGGAAAGAGAGAGAGAGATAAGTAGGTTTTGCCTCTGGGAGGACTGGTGGAATATGGCACCTAGCACTACAGCTCGCTCATAAAAGGCCTTTGAAAACAATAAATCAGTCTAACCTGACAGCTTCTCAAAATTAACATAGTGCTTCCTCAATACCTCAACCCTGGAAGATCAAGAAGACAGAGGGGAAATGTATTCACTCCTTTAAAAATTTAAAAAGCTACCTTTGTAGAAGAAGGGTGTTTTGTTTTGTTTTGTTTTGTTTTTCCTTTTCTCTGTAAAGCCCCGGAAGACAGAACTAGAGTCATGGGGCAGAATTCGCCACGAGGACAATTTCAAGTGGACAGAAGTAGGACTTCTCTAACGATCCGAACAGTTCAGGGATGAAGGGGGCCTTCTCAGGAGGTGGGGGGGCAGGTTCCTGTCCCTGGAAGGCCATCTGTCTGGGATATCACGCTGTGGAGTCCAACATGAGACCAGGCTGGAGGAGAGGACCTCTAGGGGCCCTTTCTGTTCTGAGAAGCAAAGACCCTGTGACAAATTCATTCAACGCTGATTTCCTGAGAATCCACACCAGGTAGAGCCTTGTGCAAGCTGCTGAGAATACCCCCGCCCCCCCCCGCCAAAAAAGTGATTCTCCCCACTGGGAGTTTTACCACATGGTTGGAAAAACAAGCTAGACACACACAGCATTTAATAGAGCAAGCCAAAGTGCCGAAAAAAAGTGCCCAGGAGGTGGAAGAAAGGAGGGCGGCTCAGAGGTGGAGATAAAGCCCGCCTGGAAGAATGGGCTGAGGGGAGATTTACAGTGTAAATGAGCATGGAATGGGGGGATAAAGAGGGCGTGTTTTGGCAGGGAGGATGCGAGTCTGAGTGGCTGAGGTGGAAAGAGGCTGTGAGATGCCTTGAATACCATGAGAAAATTTAAACTGTGAACTGTGAACAGAGGGAGGCAGTGGATGTTTTCTGAACAGAAAAATAATTAAACCAGTGTTTTAGATGATTTTAATGACCTACTTTAGAGAGAACAGAATAGAGAATAGAATCCAAATATACAAACGTATGTGGATACCATTTGCATTAAGATTAAATGGATTAAATCCCATTGAAAATGGGATTTTCACTTTTCAACTTTTCTTTATATTCATTCACATACATTTATTTGATCACCTAGGATATACTAGATACTGTGAAGGGTTCTGAGGGAAAAAAGAACAAGCCAGTTACGAACCTCTGACCTTGTGGATCTTAATGGAAAGAAAGATGATTAAAAGAAAATGGCTGATTTTTTCTAGATTAACTTTGACTCGTCTGTGAAGCCCCATCACTTGCTCTCCTGCCTCTCCCTTGCCTCCAGTGAAAAAAATCTGGATTGCAATGAAATGATAGAGCAATTTCGTGAACTAACACCTTCACAATATGTAGTCTTTCCAGTAAGGGAGCAGTACGACTCTTCATTTAACAAGTTACTTTGAATGGCTCTCAATAATGGCTTGCAATGCGACATACTACTTTTGTACACTGCACAGAAGACCAGAGAGGGAAAGCCAGCACCGGCACTGGCTGGCTGTGCCGAAGCCATGCAGAATCCAGGGTGGGACGGGGGGCAGCAGGACCAGGGAGAAATGACAGGATCGTACTAAGAGGCCGAAAAGAGAAAGAGGATGAATGTGAATCTCATAATGAGAAAGGTACCTTCTGATGGAAAGGGAGAGAAGCTGTGCAAGGAACCAAGCAGGAGGCCTTTGAGCACTAATGAAAACAGACTACTGTCTCTGGTCTGAGAAAGGGAGGGAGAGAGAATATCCCACAACCCTGGAAGAAGCCAGGTTATGGTACCTGGCAGTGGCAAGAGCCAAGCTTCTAGGGAGGAGAAAGGGAGAAATCCAACCAGTGTTTCCTGACCCAAGAAGGCTATGTTGGGCCTTTCTTTTTACTGGGATTTGGGGAAAGGAAGGGAAAAAAAAAAAGGCACAACCAGACCACGCCTCCAAGATCTTAGGAGCCAACACTACATTCCTTAGAGCCGTACCTCCCCAGAGACAGGAGCGCCTGACTTTAAAAGCAATTAAGTATCTAGGCTATTTTAGGATTACTCCTTGACCACCTGGAATATCTTATTAAAGCACAGCTCAGATGTCCAAAGCAATTTTAGTTCCCATTCCTCACTCCTCCCCAAGGCAAGTGTTAACCCTTTCCTTCAGACTGAAAGTACAGAGGCTAAGCTTCCAACTCCTCACTTGGGCTCCCCGTATTCTTAAACCTCTAAACACCATCACACATACTGACAACCCTTATAGAGATTCTTGAGTATTCTCGGAAAACACAGAACAGTAATTTGTTTCCGTTCTCTCTACTCTATAATCTAATAGATTCTGAACCCCAAGGTTAAGGATCTGGGCAAATTCCTGGGGCCTGAATCTCAAAGTAGTCATTAGCAAAGGAACTAGACTTCAAAGGGGCTGATCTCAAACTCATAGATACTATTTAATTGCTTTGAGTATATGTGCTGCCGAAGCGAGCACCTATTTAATTGCTTTGAAATATAAAATGTAACCCAAGTATTTGGGCTGAATATTGCTGTTGTTACTACTGTTAATTTTTTTAAATAAGCAACCCATAAACTACCTTCTCTTTGGCTAGACCCAGGCCCTACTGTAGGCATCACCTCTACAATACTGTGACTGCTCTGATGCTGGCCAGGCTGATGACGCTGTAATGTTCAAAGTCCAATTCCCAGATCTTGGTAGGAAGGAAAGAAAAACATCTTTGCCCTCCCACCACTTTTAACCAATTCCAGGAGGTAATGAGACACGCACAAGGGGCTAATGGGCAGGATTATAGAAGAATCCTAAAAGGCGACCGGAGCCCCAGGAAGTAAAACAGATATTGTTATAAGCAACACTGTTGGACTACAAAACCCTCCTGATAAGATCAGGATTACTGCTCTTAGCTAAATGGCTCCGGCCTTGGAAGCACAGAGTTATAATTATCAGATGCACACCTTCCGCTGTCAGGTAACTTTAGCAGGAACCAGAAAGCAACCCCCAACCCCTTACTAGCAGCAAAGATCAATTCAAAGTCGGTGGCTTGGAAAAAGAGCGAAGGGACGCTTTTCTGATTAGGCAGTAGAAAGGAGGAAGTGTGGGGGTCGGGGGAGGACAGCAGTCCTACCTTCCCTGTCTAGACACACAGTCCCTCCCGGCCATAACCAAGAACACTGCCCAGAAATGGAGAGTTGCTACAAAAGGAGGAAGAAAAACTAAAGTGCAGTGTTGGTGAAGTGTTGTCTACCGACTGACCCAGCCAAATCTAAGTCCGCCACAGAGCAAAATCCCAGCTCCTGCTCCCAGCAGAATTCCAGTAGGCAGCCCTGCTCACTCCACTCTGTGAGCTACCTGCCCCTGAACTCCCACGGCCCTCCATTTAACCCCACGGAACTCTGAGGGCCAGCGGCGGACAGCTGAGGAGACCACCTCATCTGACCTTCATCTGACAGAAGGGGAAACTGAGGTCTGAGGAGGTTAGGAAACTTGCCCGAAGTCAGTGCTTCAGAAACTTGTTTCAAGAAAATTCACAAAACTTTTTTTTTCAAGCTATATTTTTATAAAAGAATTATTTTTGAGAGACAGAGAGAGGGAGAGAAAGAGCAAGGGTGCATGGGAGAGGGGAGCAGAGAGAGAGAGAGAGAGAGAAAGGGAGAGAGAATCTGAAGCAGGATCCCTGCTGAGCCCGACAGGGCTTGATCCCAGGACCCCAAGATCAGGATCTGAGCTGAAACCAAGAGTAGGACACTTAACCAACCGTGCCACCACAAATACATTTTTTTAAACAAAGGGTTTAATTTTTAACTCATCTCTACACCCAACGTGGGGCTCAACTCACAACCCAAATGAATGTCAGTACCCGAAGAACAAGCTCTGAGCATAAACTCAGGAGGATCACCAAGTGATGAATTGGGGGAAAGCAAATACTTAAAAGAAGGTGGGCTTCGAGTTCTAAAAATACGGTTCTATTAAAGGGACCCAGAAGGCAACAGAAACCATTTCCTAAAGACAGCAGTTTAATTTTAAGGTTCAAAAGGGTAATAGAAAAGTATATATTAAAAAGAAAAGAGAGAGAGAGAGAGGGAGGGAGAATGAGAGAGCCCCTCATGCATATTCAATTTTACAAATTAACCAAGCTTTGAAAAATGATAAGATTCAATGGTAACAAGGGTTGGGGGAGTGGGATCTCCCATACTCCCATAATGGAAATGTAAAATTGGTATATCATTCCAGAGAGTCACTTGCCTCAAAATGCCCATCCTTATAAAAACAGCAGCAGGAACAACAGATCATAATTGAGAACTTATTATATGCCACGCCCTGTTTCAGTATTTCACGTGTATTAAACATTTAAACCTCAGCACAGTTCTGAGGGGCTACTATAAAGACACCCATTTTTCAAACCAAAAAACTAAAGCACAAGGAAGGCATGAGGGAACACCTGGCAGAAGGCTGCAAAGCAACTGAACAGAGGTGTTGAGAGGTAAACACAACTCTGCTTATAACTGTGTCACTGTCCCGTCTCCTCCTGATCTTGTAATTCTGTCCTATGAATCTACCCTAAGGAAATGACTAGAAATACAGGAGAGATTTATAATAGCAAAAAATTAGAAACAGCCCAGCTACCTGACATTAAGGCCAACAGGCAACACGTGAAGGTGCTATCTGTGGGGACAGAACACCTCCCAGCCAATCACAGAAAGCCCTGCTTTTGTGAACCACTGGGTCCCTACTTCACATCCTTCCCATTAATCCAGATGTAGTGAAGATCTACATATAAAAATGTAATCATAAAATTATAATAATATATATTTATAGCCCTGGGGAGAGGGGACCTTTTTAAATATGAGAGAAACCAAGAAGGGAAAGATCAATTGATTTAGCTACATCAAAATTTAAACTCCTACATGATGAAAGAATTAAAATATGAAAGACCAGCAACTGTGAAAAATTCTTGCCACATAAAAGACAAAAAGCCTTGGAGCACCTGGGGCACTCAGTGGCTTAATGCCTCTGCCTTCAGCTCAGGTCATGATCCCAGGGTCCTGGCATCGAGCCCCACATCGGGCTCTCTGCTCAGTGGGGAGCCTGCTTCCTCCTCTCTCTCTGCCTGCCTCTCTGCCTACTTGTGATTTCTGTCTGTCAAATAAATAAATAAAATCTTAAAAAAAAAAAAAGACAAAAAGCCCATGTGCAAGAGCTTTTACAGCTCAATAAAATAAGGTAACAGAATAGACAAATGGGTAAAGTCAACAAAAGACAACAAACCAAACTCATGGAATATAGCAAAAGCAGGACTAAGAAGGACGTTTACAGCAGTAAACACCTACATTAAAAAAGAAAATGTCAAACGACCTAACTCTACATATCAAAGAACTAGACAAGGAAGAAGAAACTAAGCCCAAAGTTAGACGAAGGAAGGAAATAATCAAAATTAGAACAGAAATAAATATGACAGGCACTAGAAAAACAACATCAACAAAACTAACAGGTGTTTTTTTTTTTTTTTAAGATTTTGTTTATTTGACAGAGAGATCACACGTAGGTGGAGAGGCAGGCAGAGAGAGAGAAAGAGAGAGAGAGAGAGAGAGAGAGAGGAGGAAGCAGGCTCCCTGCTGAGCAGAGAGCCCGATGCCGGGCTCGATCCCAGGACCCTGGGATAATGAACTGGGCTGAAGGCAGAGGCTTTTTAACCCTCTGAACCACCCAGGTGCCCCTAACAGTTGGTTTTTTGAAAAGGTAACAAAATTGTCAAACCTCGGGCTAAACTAAGAAAAAAAAGAGAAGACTCATATTTGTTTAAATTCAGAGATGAAAGAAAGATACTGCAATGGTTATATAAGAAGCTACTCTGAACAATTACATGCAAAAAACTTGAGAATTTAGAGGGAATGTATAAATTCTTAGAAACTGACCCCCAACCAAGAGTGAATTAGGAA
The DNA here is from genome assembly GCF_009829155.1 of Mustela erminea. Classification (NCBI taxonomy): domain Eukaryota; kingdom Metazoa; phylum Chordata; class Mammalia; order Carnivora; family Mustelidae; genus Mustela; species Mustela erminea. Next base: position 31,256,768 of record NC_045618.1, read on the forward strand.
GAAATAGAAAATCTGAACAGACCTATAACCAGTAAGAAGACTGAATCAGAATCCAAAACCTTCCAACAAAGAAAAGCCTGGAACCAGATGGCTTCGCAAGTAAATTCTACCAAATATTTAAAAAATTAACATCCAATCCTTCCCAAACTCTTCTAAAATCTTAAAGAGGAAGTAATACTTCCAAATTCATTTTATGAGCTCAGCATTACTCAGATAACAAAGCCTGAAAATGACACTACAAGAAAACTACCTGATGAATACAGATGCAAAATCCTTCATAAAACACTGGCAAACCACAATCAACAGCACATTAAAAGAAGCATATACTGTGATCAAATGGGATTCATGACATGGGATATAAGGATGATTCAACACACAAAAATCAATCAATGGGATAAACCACATTAACAGATGGAAGGATAAAAATCATATGATTATCTCAATAGATGCAGGAAAAAATCTGACAAAATTTAAGTCCTTTCATGACAAAGATACTCAATAAACTAGGAACAGAGTAAATTACAAATTACCTCAACATTTTAAAGGCCATGAATGAAAAGCCCACACCTAACACCATACTCAATGGTGAAAAACTAAAGGCTTTTCCTCTAGGGTCAGGAACAAGGCAAGGATGCCTATTCTTGCCATTTCTATTCAACACAGTACCAGAAGTCTGAGCTGGAACAACTAGGCAAGAAAAAGAAATAAAAAGCATCCACACTAGAGAGGAAGAAATAAAATTATCTCTATTCGCAGATGACATAATCTCATATGTAAAAACTCTAAAGATCCCCCCCACACACAAAAAACCATTAGAACTAAGAGGTGGAGCACCTGGGTGACTCAGTCATTAGATGTCTGCATTCAGCTCATGTCATGATCCCAGAGTCCTGGGATCATGCCCTGCATTGGGCTCCCTGCTCAGCGGGGAGTCTGCTTCTTCCTCTGACCTCTCCCCTCTCATTCTCGCTCTCTCTCAAATAAATAAATAAATAAATAAACTCTTAAAAAAAAAAAAAATCAGTTGTATCACCATACACTAACAAGGAATTTCCAAGAAGGAAATTAAGAAACACAATCCCATATTCAATAGCATCAAACAAATAAAATACTCAGGAATAAACCTAACCAAGGAGGTGAAAGACCTGTATACTGAAAACTATAATACTGCTGAAAGAAATTAAAGAAGATACCAAAAAAATGGAAAGACATTCCATGATTATGGATGGGAAGGCTTAGCACTGTTAGAATGTCCATACTACCCAAAGAGATCTATAGGTTCAATCAACCCCCACCAAAATCCCAGTGGCATTTTAAAAACAGAAATAGAAAGAACAATTCCAGAATTCATATAGAACCACAAAGGACCTTGAATAGCTGAACCAATCTTGGAAGAAAGAACAAAGCTGAGGCCTCACCCTTCCTCGTTTCAAAACATATCACAAAACTGGGGTGCCTGGGTGGCTCAGTGGGTTAAAGCCTCTGCCTTCGGCTCAGGTCATGGTCTCAGGGTCCTGGGATGGGAGCCTGCTTCCCCTGCCTTCCCTCTCTGCCTGCCTCTCTGCTTACTTGTGATCTCTGTCTGTCAAATAAATAAATAAGAATCTTTAAAAAAAAAAAAATCACAAAACCACAGTGACCAAAACACTATGGTATTTGCATAAAGACAGATAAATTATAGAGCAAGGGAACAGAACAGAGTCCAGAAATAACGAGCACACATATGGTTAACTGATCTTTGAAAGAGTACCAAGAATACACAACAGGGAAAGGGTAGTCCCTGCAACAAATGGTGCTGGGAGAACCAAATATTTACATGCATGGAATGAAAATGGACTCTTAGCTTATACCATACATAAAAGACTTAAAGAAACTATAAAGTTCCTGTTAGAAAATACAGGATGGAAGCTTTGTGACGTTAGTCTTGGCAATGATTTCTTGGATAGGACACATGCAACCACAGTAAAAAGACAAATGAGACTACAACAAAATAAAAAGCTTTTGCACAGCCAAGGGAACAGTCAACATAGCAAGAGGCAACAGACAGAATGGAAGAAAATATGTGCAAATCATATATCTGATTAAGGGTTAATATCTAAAAGATGTAAGAAACTCCTACAGGCGCCTGGGTGGCTCATTTGGTTAAGCACCCAACTCTTGATTTCGGTTCAGGTCATAATCTTGGGGTCATGAGACACAGCCCCATGTTGGGCTCCATGCTGAGCAGGGAGTCTGCTTCTCTCCCTCTTCCTTACCCTCTACACCTCTCCCCATCCCTCCTTAAATAAATAAATCTCAAAAAAAAAAAAAAAAAAAGAAAAAGAAAAAAAAGAAACTCCTACAACTTATGGCCAAAAAAGCCCCAAATAAACCAATTACAAAGGGGGCAAAGACTTGAATAAACACTTCTTCAAAGAAGACATACAAATGGCCAACAGACACATGAAAAGATGCTCAACAACACTCATCATTACAGAAATGCAAATCAAAACCAGTAAGATATTACCCCACATCTGTCAGGATGGCCACTATTAGAGCAAACATAAAATAACAAGTATTGGAGAGGATGTGGAGAAACTGGAATCTTTGTGCACTGTTAGTAGGAATGTAAAATGGTACAGCCAATATGGAGAACAGTATGGAGGTTTCTGAAAAAATAAGAAAACAGAACTACCATATTATACAGTAATCCTAATTCTGAATATTTATCCAAAAGAATCAGGATTTTTTTTTTTTAATATTTTATTTATTTATCTGACAGAGACAGAGAGTACAAGCAGGGGGAGAGGCAGTGGGAGGGGGAGAAGCAGGTTCCCTACTTATCAGGGAGCCCAAAGCAGGGCTCGATCCCAGGACCTTGGGATCGTGACCTGAGCTAAAGGTAGATGCTTAACCAACTGAGCCACCCAGGCGCCCCAAGAATCAGGATCTTGAAGAGGTATTTTCACTCTCATGCTCACTGCAGCATGGTTCACAATAATCAAGATATGGAATCAACCTAAGTGTTCATTGACGGATGAATGAATAACAAAGATGTGGTAAACCAGAAATAAACTCATGTTTATATGGTCAATTAATCTATAACAAAGGAGGAAAGAATACACAGTGGGGAAAAGACAGTCTCTTCAATAAGTAGTGTTGGGAAAACTGGACAGCATGCAAAAAGCAAAAAGCGTGCAAAAGAATGGAACTGGACCACTTTCTCGCACTAAACACAAAAATAAACTTAACATGGATTAAAGACCTAAATGTGAGATCTCCAACAATAAAAATCCTGGAAGAAAACACAGGCAGTAATTTATTTCACATTGGCCCTAGCAACATTTTCTAGACATGTCTAAATAAGCAAGGGAAACAAAAGCAAAAATAAACTATTGGAGTTATACCAAAATTTAAAAAACTTCTGCACAGCAAAGGAAACCATCAACAAAAGACCACCTACTGAATGGGATAAGATATTTGCAAATGACATATTCAATAAAGAATATCCAAAATATATATATGGAGCTTATACAATTCAACACCCCCCAAGCCTCAAACAGTCTGAGTTGAAAATGGGCAGAAGACCTGAATAGACATTTTCCCAAAGATGTACAGATGGCCAACAGACACAGGAAAAGATGCTCCACACCACTGACCACCAGGGACATGCAAATCAAAACCACAATATCATCTTACACCTGTTAAATGGTCAGAATCAAAAAGACAAGGAGCGCCTGGCTGGCTCAGTCAGTGCAACACGTGAGTGTGTGAGTGGAACTTGGGCTGTGAGTTCAAGCTCCATGTTGAATGTAGAGATTACCTAAAAATAAAAATCTTAAAAAAAAAAAGACAAGAAATAACAAGTGTTGCTGAAAAAGTCGAGAAAAAGTAACCCTGGTGCACTGTTTGTGGGAAGGAATGCAAACTGGTATAGCCACATCAGTAAGGAGGTTCCTTAAAAAATTAAAGAATAGAGAGGGGCGCCTGAGTGGCTCAGTGGGTTAAGCCTCTGCCTTAGGCTCAGGTCATAATCTCAGGATCCTGGGACTGAGCCACCCCCCCCTCTCTGCCTGCTTGTGATCTCTGTCTGTCAAATAAATAAATAAACTCTTAAAAAATTTAAAGATAGAAATACTGTATGATCTAGTAATTCCGCTACTGGGTATTTACCCAAAGTCAATGAAAACACTAATTCGAAAAGATACATGCCCTCCTATATTTACTGCAGTATTATTTATTATTTACAAGAGCCAAGATATGGAAGCAACTTAAAAGCCCACTGACAGACTGAATGAATAAAGAAGATGTAGTGTACACACACACACACACACACACACACACACACACACACACACACACGAAGAGGACTATCATTCAGCCATAAAAAAGAGTAAGATCTTGCTATTTGCAACCATATGGACGGACCTAGAGGCTGTAATGCTAAGTGAAATAAGTCAGAGAGAGAAAGACAAGACCCATACGATTTCACTTATATGTGGAATCTAAAAAACAAATGCATACACAAAAGAAACAAAGAAAAAGCAGAAACAGACCCATAAATGAGTGAACTGAGAAGAATGAACTGATTTTGCAAGAGGGGAGGGAGATAGGAGGTTGGGCAAAATGGGTGAAGGGGTGAGGGGGAGAAAGGTTTCTAGTTATGGAATGAGTAAATCATGGGGATAAAAGGTGTAGTAGGGAGAAGCTAGTGGATGATATTGTAACAGTGTTGCATGGTGATGGGAGCTACACTTGCTGTGTGCACAGCATAAAGTAGAGACTTGTGCAATCACTGTGTTGTATACCAGAAACTAATGTAACACTGTGTGTCAACTCTACTCAGTTGCAGACTACTACTGAGTCACTAAAAAGAAGAAAATCCTACAGGATAGGATGTGGTAACATGGATGAACCTGGAGAGCATTATGTTAAATAAGGTAAATCTCTCAATAAAAAGTTAAATGTAATGAAAGTGAACTAAGTCAGTCACAGAAGGACAGATACTGCATGATTCCACTTACATAACGTAACTAAAATAGTCAAACTCACCAAAGCAGAAAGGGGGATGGTGGTCACTGTGGTCTGGCAGGGAAGGGAGATGAAGAGTGGCTGTTCAAAGGGTTTAAGCTTCCATCATGCAAGTTGAAAAAGTTCTAGAGATCTTCTGGACAACATTGTTTATGGTTAATGTGTGCTGCACACTTAAAGTTTTGTTAGGAGGGTAATCTCATGTAGTTTTTATAATTAAAAAAAAGAAAGGGAAAAAAAAGGCCACAAGCAGGGTAAGACAAGAACAAATAAAAAGGCAAACAGGAAAAGATAATATAATATACATATACCCTCTGATACAACAAACACAATCTCTAGGATAATCTCACCTACCACAGAAATGCAGACACAGTGTAGAGGGTTACACAGCATTTACAAAGATAGTTTAATTTATACTAAACACACACCACACACAAACACACGCACTCTCTCTTCTCTAACACGTTCTGCAACTATACAGTTAAGTAAGTAAACATATAGGAAAAGCCCTACAGGCTGATTCATGCCAAATGGCTGGCTAGCCAGAAAGGTTAGCCTCCTGCCAGACAGGGTGGGGTGGGATGGAAGAGAGCAGAGTATGCAACAGAACAATATATACATATATATATGAGTGTGTGTATATACATGTATTTAAAGATTGTATTTATTTTTTTGACAGAGAGAGAGAGAGAGTACAAGTAGGGAAGCAGCAGGCAGAGGGAGAGGGAGAAGCAGGCTCTCTGCTGAGCAGGGAGCCCGATGAGGACCCTGAGATCATGACCTGAGCTGAAGGCAGAAGCTTAACCGACTGAGCCACCCAGGTGCCCCAGGACACTGTATTTTTTTAAACTATGAATTTTTATTCTGTGTCTTCCTATGTGGCTTTAATTTTCCTGAGCATCTATTCATATTACTTATATAACTCTGAGATAAATGCTTATAAAAATATTAATATGTAGCTCATTATGAACACACAGGGAAAGACAGCCATAACACTGAGTAAAACAGTACCTTACAGAATAACATGTAGAGTTCCTATTTTTGTTAAAAACAAGCAAAATGCATTTGTAAAGAAGAAAGTTCTGAAAAGACACAGAGTACCAAGTGTTAACAACAATGACCAGCTGGAAGTCAGGCCTTTACTTTATACATTTCTATATTTCTAAAATTATTGAAGTTAATTTAACTTCTGTAATATGTTTTAAAAAAACTGAACATTTAAAATAATTCTTTACAATATATTTTAATGATAAAAATTACTCATGGTCTACTAGGTGACAAAAGTTGGGCATAAAATCATATATGAAATGCCTTTCACAGGCATTTTTTTTTTTTTAAATCACAGGCATTTTTAAAAAAGATTTATATATCTATTTGAGAGAGAGTGCAAACACGCACTGTGAGGAGGGCCAGCGGGAGAGAGGCAGGACAGAGAGAATCTCAAGCAGACTTCCTGCTGAGTTCAGAGCCCTGAGCTGGGGCTTGATCCAAGGACCTGAGATCATGACTCAAGCTGAAACCAAGACTCTGATGCTTAACCAACTGAGCCACCCAGGTGCTCCTACAGGCATTTTTTTTTTTTTTAAACGCAAAGGAAATACAGTTGACCCCTGAACAACACCAGGATTAGGAATGAGGAGTGCTGACCCCGCATACAGTGCAGAATCTCAGTGTAACTTTTGATTCCCAAAAAACTTAACTACCAATAGCCTACTGTTGACAAGAAGTCTTACTGATAACATACAATTAACACATATTATGTGTGTGTGTGTATATATATGTGTATATATATATAATATGCTGTATTTTTACAGAAAACTGAACTAAAAAATAGAAACAGTTATTTAAGAAAATCACAGGAAGAGAAAACACATCTGCAGTACTGTACTATATTTTCGGGGAAAAATACACATATCAACGGACCCAACCAGTTCAAACCCATGTTGCTCAAGGGTCAACTGCACAAGAAAATATTTACAGTTACATCTAAGTTACGTGGTTATGGTGATTATATTTTCTCTTTTACAAATGTTTATATTTTTCGTGTTCCCTAAAATAAGTCTGAATTACTCTGACAATGAGAAAAAAGAAATCAAAGTTACTTTTAGAGTAATGTGAGTATTAAAAAAAGATTATCCTTGCCCTGCTCTATCTGGAATGGAGCGACAGGGAGCACAAGAGGTGGCAAAGCCTGGCGGCTGAAGTCAGACCCCCTGGGTTAATAGCCCAGCTTCCCAACTCTGAGATCATAAGGAACACAGTTCTTTCCTCATCTGTAAAATAAACACATAAAGGGTGATAATATCAGGGCGTGCCTCACACAACTCAGGGAAATAAGGCAAGTACCTGGCACACAAGAGGTCAAAAGCCTAAGCTATTAAAATAAAAAACAGGGGGCGCCTGGGTGGCTCAGTGGGTTAAAGCCTCTGCCTTTGGCTCAGGTCAAGATCCCGGGGGGTCCTGGGATAGAGCCCTGAGACAGGCTCTCTGCTCAGCAGGGAGCCTGCTTCCTCCTCTCACTCTCTCTCTCTCTCTCTCTCTGTCTGCCTCTCTGCCTACTTGTGATCTCTATCTGTCAAATAAATAAATAAAATCTTAAAAAAAAAATAAAATCAAAAACAGGAGTTGGGGCGCCTGGGTGGCTCAGTGGGTTAAAGCCTCTGCCTTTGGCTCAGGTCCTGATCCTGGGATCCTGGGATCGAGCCCCACATTGGGCTCTCTGCTCAGCGGGGAGCCTGCTTCCCAATCTCTCTCTTTGCCTGCCTCTCTGCCTACTTGTGATCTCTGTCTGTCAAATAAATAAATAAAATATTAAAAAAAAATAAAAAACAAAAAAACCCAGCAAACAAAACCATGACCGAGGACAGGCTGATATGAAGTCCACTGCTCCCTTCCCTCTCCAAAGAAAACCTCACTCAGAAATGCTAGAAAAAATCCAGCAGGGGCGCCTGGGTGGTTCAGTGGGTTAAGCCTCTGCCTTCGGATGGGGTCATGATCGCAGGGTCTTGGGATCGAGCCCCACATTGGGCTCTCTGCTCGGCGGGGAGGCTGCTTCCCCCTCTCTCTCTGCCTATTTGTGATCTCTGTCAGATAAATAAATAAAATCTTAAAAAAAAAAAAAAAATCCAGCACTCCACACTCCTTACACATATAGCTAAGCTTGAAACCAAGACAGAAAGCAGAGTCCTCAGGGCCAGAAACAAGAAGGAATTAACCATTGGTGAGCAGGTGCCAAAGCTGTAGGACTCAAGGGAGAAGGACCTGGATACGGTTCTTAACATCTGAGGCCTGAGGATGGTGGATTTAATCCCAAGAGGGAGGCGTCCAGGCTGCAGGTGTACTGCATGCCAGGACCCAGCACTGAGATAAATGCATAAAGTCAGGGCCAGAAGAACTACACTTCCATCTCCCATTAACTGGGGCTTTAAAAACTGCCCACTGGCCTGGAAAAATAAGGAACTTTGCTGTTTGTCATGGCCCTCATGGAAAAACAGGGTCCATGAGAGACAGAAGCCCAGGTTCTCACCAGGCACAGACGGAGACTCCAAATTCATATCACTCCAAAACAATGACAACCAGCTAAACTTGCAGGGCCCCCGCGGAGGAGCAGACAAAACTCCCCTTAGGAATGCTTCCATAATCTAGCACATGGGACTCCCATGGAACCAAATCCCAACTCAAAATGAGCTTATGCTGGAAAAACAAAAACACCACAAGAGGTAATAAACCACCACATGGGAGAGTAACATGACAAGAACCTGCACTCCAAGAATGATAAGAGAATCATCTAAAAGCATCTCTAACATAAGCATGTTTAAAGAATGGCAGAATGTTGGTAATTGTTGAAAGCTGAGTAAAGGACACAGGCAGCTCGTTACCATCCTCTCTTTTGTACACTACAGATGTCCATAATAAAAAGTTCTAACAGTTCCGTAGTATAGTTTTTAAAAAGTTAAAGATGTTCAAAGACCTTAAAGGAAGGAATAGAAACCAATTGGTAAAAACAGGCAGATTTTTTAAAAGTTTTTTAAAAAAAGTACAGAAATTAGGGCGCCTGGGTGGCTCAGTGGGTTAAGCCGCTGCCTTCGGCTCAGGTCATGATCTCAGGGTCCTGGGATCGAGTCCCGCATCGGGCTCTCTGCTCAGCAGGGAGCCTGCTTCCTCCTCTCTCTCTGCCTACCTCTCTGCCTACTTGTGTTCTCTGTCAAATAAATAAATAAAATCTTAAAAAAAAAAAAAAGTACAGGGGCGCCTGGGTGGCTCAGTGGGTTAAAGCCTCCGCTTTCGGCTCAGGTCATGATCCCAGGGTCCTGGGATCGAGCCCCACATCGGGCTCTCTGCTCTGCAGGGAACCTGCTTCCTCCTCTCTCTCTCTCTGCCTGCCTCTCTGCCTACTTGTGATCTCTGTCTGTCAAATAAGTAAATAAAATCTTTAAAAAAAAAAAAAAAGTACAGAAATTAAACACAATATTAAGATAAACAATTTTTTAAGTTATTGAGCAGAGGAGACAGAGCGGAAGAGAGAATTCAAGATTGGGAAATGGAATGTGAAAATATTCCAGAATGCAGGGGGATGACAGAGAGAGATCAGGCTATAAAAGATACAGAGAAGAATGAATGAGAGGGTCAGGGGGAAAGAAAAAAGAAAAAGAGGAGCCAAAGAAAAAAAAAAGACTCAGGTCAGGTTGAACAAGCAGAACAAGGCCCAACTGGAACAAATAAAAGTAAGTCCAAACCTAGAATACGGAAGTGCAAGTGCAAAATAACAAGAGTCAAAAAGGAAAATCTTAAAAGTCACAAGAGAGAAAAAGGATTCATAAAAGTGACAATTAGACAACAGACATCAACAACAAAAGAGCAGCTAGGAGAGATGAAATCACATCATCAAAATGTTAAGAAAAATCAGAGTCCACGTAAAAAAAAAGCGGGGAGGGGGTGTGCCTGCGTGGCTCAGTAAGTTGGGCATCTGACTCTGTTTTGAGTTCAAGCCCTGTGTTGGGCTCCACACTGGATATGGAGCCTACTTAAAAAGAGAAAAGAAGGGCATCTGGGTGGCTCAGTTGGTTGAGTGACTGCCTTCGGCTCAGGTCATGATCCCTGACTTCGGGGATCAAGACCCGCATAGGGCTCTCAGCTCCTTGGGGAGTCTGCTTCTCCCTCTGACCTTCTCCTCTCTCATGCTCTCTCTCGCTCATTCTCTCTCAAATAAATAAATAAAATCTTAAAAAAAAAAGAGAGAGAAAAGAAGGGGCGCCTGGGTGGCTCAGTGGGTTAAGCCTCTGCCTTCGGCTCAGGTCATGATCTCAGGGTCCTGGGATGGAGCCCCACATTGGGCTCTCTGCTTGGCAGGGAGCCTGCTTCTCCCTCTCTCTCTGCCTGCCTTTCTGCCTGCTTGTGATCTCTATCTGTCAAATAAATAAACAAAATCTTTAAAAAAAAGAGAGAGAAAAGAAAAAGAAAATCAGTGTCAATCTAGAATTAAAAGCTATGATCAATTATACAAGAATAAAGAAAAATAAAGATATAAATTTAAAAACTTTCTTCAGACATACCAAGACTAAAGTTTACTGTATATAAATCTCTGCTAAAAGAGTTTGCAAAAAAGTATAAAGACCAAGCCTAAAGTGAGAGAGTGGGCTGTAGGAAGTCATGGAGAGAAAAAACAAACAAAACAAAACAAAACAAAACAAAAAACCAGGGGCGCCTGGGTGGCTCAGGCCATGATCTCAGGGTCCTGGGATCGAGCCCCTCGGGCTCTCTGCTCAGCAGGGAGCCTGCTTCCCCCTCTGTCTCTGCCTGCCTCTCTACCTACTTGTGATCTCTCTCTCTGTCAAATAAAATAAATAAAATCTTTAAAACAAACAAACAAACAAAAAAACCCAGATACACCTGTTGAGAAGTCTAAAGACTTGCCATTAGTATTAGGGGAAAAAACTAATTTGGGGGAGGGGTTAGAACAAACTGGAACTAAAATACTGGCCACAACAGACTGGAAGATGGGAGTGGAGCAGAAGTTAAAACTAGAATCTCTACAGTCCTACTATTGTTTGAAAGTCAAGAATGCAAGGTAAAAATCTAATTGTAACCAAGAAAAGAACAGAAACAGAAATGTAACTTCTAAACCAGCAGAGGAGACAAAGGCTGAATTAAAAAACAAAACAAAACAAAAAAACCTCAATCAAATGAACAAAAGACAGGAGAGGACAAAACAAGAAGCAAAGAGAACCCTCAGTCAAACTGAAAATCCAGAGCCAGAAGGCAGAAATAGATCCACATGTACCACCAATCCTAATTAACTACACGGATTAAATTAATTTAATAAAAAGGCAGAGATTGTAAGTCTTTTATTTGTGATTTTAAGATATAAAGAGTGGAATGTGTAAGAAAAAAAAAATACTAACACTCATCAAAAGAAAGCCAATCCTACCTTGGAATACTTTAATTCAGCTCTCTTTGAAACTGATTACACAAACAAAACTTTGTAAGGATAAGGAAGATTTGATTAATACAGCTAATAATACGCTTGATCCAACAGACAGATACACAAACCCCACATCTATCAAAAGGAAAATTTAATTCTTTCCAAGCACACATGGAGAATTTATAGAAACTCATCATATATAAAGCCAACACAAAGGACATCTTAACGAATTCCAGGAAATTATTATCATACCAGCTCTCTAACCACAATGGTTAGAGGTTAATTATAAAGCTATAAATGAATATATTTTAAAAACCCACATATCTGGCAACTAAGAAACATTCTGAATAATCCATGGATTAAAGAAGCAATGACAACTAAAATAATGAAATGTTTAGTACTAACCAATGAAAAGTTACATACCAATATTTGTGGTGTCCAGCAAAAGTGTGACCTTGAGAGAAAGCTACAGCTTCTAATGCATTTATTAAGTAACAAGAATTTCAGAAGATATATTAAACATACAACTAAATATACAAGTAAAGTTTGGAAAATCTAAACAGGATCAGTAGATAATGACACCGATCTCCAGGTTGTGATATTATAGTTTTATAAAATGTTACCACTGGAGGCACCTGGGTGGTTCAGTCAGTTAAGTGTCTGACACTTTGGCCCAGGTCATGGTCTCAAGGTTCTGGGATGAAGCCCTGAGTCAGGCTCCCTCCCCACTCAGCAGGGGAGTCTGTTTCTCCCTCTCCTTCTGCCCCTCCCCCTGCTCATGCGCTCTCTTTGTCAAATAAATAAAATCTAAAAAAAACCAAAATAAGAATAAATAAAAGTTACCATTGGGGAAAACTGGGCAAAGTGTATGGGGACCTCTCTGAATTATTCTCTTTATAACAGCAAGTGAATCTATAATTATCTCAATGATAATTTCAATTTTTAAAAAAAAGGCCGGAATACCAAACATTACTACCACTACCACCAAATGCTGGCAAGGATGTGGAACACTAACTCATTGTTGGTGGGAATGCAAAATGGTACAGCCACTTTGGAAGACAGTTTAGCAGCTTCCTATAAAACTAATCATACTCTTAACATAATCCAGCAGTTGTGTTCCTTGGTATTCACCCAAATGAGCTGAAAAACCTGTACCCAGATTTTTATAGCAGGTTTATTCATATTCCCAAAGCAAGGAAAATGTCCTTCAGTAGGTGAACAGATAAAAAAACTGTGGTATAATAATGGAAAATTATTCAAAGCTAAAAAGAAATGAGCTACCAAGCCATGAAATGACATGGAAGAATCTTAAATGTATATTATTAAGTGAAAGAAGCCAATCTGAAAAGGCTATATACTACATGATTCTAACTATATGGTATTCTGAAGAAGGTAAAACTATGGAGACAATAAAAAGAAAAAAAAATGTCAGGGGTTGCCAGAGGTTAAAGGGGAAGGTAGGATGAAGAGGTGGAGCACAGAGGATTTTTAGGGCAGTGAGACTACTCTGTACGATCCTACAATGGTGGATATATGCCACTACACGTTTATCAAAACCCACAGAACATACAACACCAAGAGTGAACCCTAAGATAAACTATAGACTTTGGGTGATAATGATGTGTCAGTGCAGGTTCATCGATTGCAACAGATGGACCCCACTAGTGGGGGCTTTTTTTTTTTTTTTTAAGATTTTATTTATTCATTTGACAGAGAGAAATCACAAGTAGACGGAGAGGCAGACAGAGAGAGAGAGAGGGAAGCAGGCTCCCTGCTGAGCAGAGAGCCCGATGCGGGACTTGATCCCAGGACCCTGAGACCATGACCTGAGCCGAAGGCAGCGGCTTAACCCACTGAGCCACCCAGGCGTCCCAAGTGGGGGCTTTTGATAGTGGGGGAGGCCGCGCATAGGTTGGGGCAGGGGTGGTGTGGGAAATCGATCAGTTTTGCTGTGAATCTAAGACTGCTTTAAAAAATGAAATGATGCCATTTGCGTTAAATGACAGAAACAAAAACAGGGGAAAGTAAAAGACAGTGGAAGACACAAATACCACCTGCCATCACTCTGCTGGGCACCAGAATACATGATAAGCGAGGCAGAAGGGTCCCTGTTCTCTTAGAGTTTACGATCTAGTACAGGAATCAGATACCAAACCAAACAATCACACAAATATAAAAGGATAATGTTCATTGACAGGATATAACCTCATCTGCACTAAAGGTGAAGGCAGTGGCACTGAGGGAGTGATGTTTGTGATGTTTCCGGGGAGAACCGAAGGCGGGACAGAGTTAGCCTAGAGTGGTGTTCTAGGCAGGACCAACATGTGAAAGGGCCAGGGTGGCTGGCGTAGTACAGGAGTACAGTGATAGGTGAGGACGTTTGCAAAAATAAGGCTGACAAACAGGAAGGGATCAGATTTTGCAGATTTTGACTTTTACAATCAGAGCAACTGACATCATACTTGGATGGCATTAAAGGAGTGACATATCTGATTTGTGTTTTAGAAGATCATTCTAGCTACTGTGTAGAGAGAATGGATTAGAACGGGGGAGGGAAGACACAGACACTTGTTGATAGCGCCAGCAGGAAGTAGGTAGCTTGGTTTAGGTAGATGACAGTGGAGGAGAGATGGGGCAGAATTCTAGACACTTAAATGGGGGAAAAGGGGGTGCCTGGGTGGCTCAGTGGGTTAAAGCCTCTGCCTTCGGCTCAGGTCATGTTCCCAGGGTCCTGGGATGGAGCCCCACATCAGGCTCTCTGCTCAGGCTCTCTCTCTCTTCCTCCTCTCTCTCTCTGCCTGCCTCTCTGCCTACTTGTGATCTCTGTCTGTTAAATAAATAAGTAAAATCTTTTAAAAAAAATTTAAAAAAAAAATGGGGGAAATGATAAGACCTGGTGATGACTGGACACCACCAGATGGAGTGATAGAGTAGGAGGTATGAGAGACAGTTAACTCTAAGGCTTCTGGTATGAACCACTAAATGGACAGAAATGTCCTTTACAGAGATGGAGAAATAAAGGAGGAAGTAATTGTAAGGGAGTTCAGGTTTGTATGTGTTAAACTTGAGATGCCAGTAAAATATCTGAGTGGGCTCGAACAATGCATACCGGAGCGAAAGCCTTGTGGATAGTATTTAAAACCGTGAGACTGAACAGAATTGCCCGGGGAGGGAGATAAAGAGAAGACAGTTGGAGACTAAACCCTGGGGAACTTGGGGTTCTAGTGGTCAGACAGAAGAGACAGAGAAAGGAAAATAAGGCAACGGAGGGGGTACAGAAAGCAAAGGAAGAGAATGTTTCAAGGAGAGGGGTCTACTGTATTCAATACCCCTGAGAAATCAAGTGAGGTGAGGGTAGGCGGGGCTCGGCCACATGGTGGTCACTGGGAGGCCTCACCAAGAGGAAGGTCAGGAACATGCAAGAGTCAGAGTCTAGACTGAAGTGAGCTGAGGAGCGAGCTGGAGGTGACAAAGTGGAGATAGAGAGTGCAGACAGTGCCTCTGAGAGGCTCCACTGGGGGAACAACGGGAACTAACCCGGAAGGAGATGTGTCCACCAGGGAAAGTTTCTTAAAAAATGACTCCTAATTCCCTTGTAACAAATGACCCAAACAGATTTATGGATTAAAGGAGTCTTTTTTGTTGTTGTTGTTGTTTTTAAATGTGGGAGACAGGGCATCTTGGTGGCTCAGGTCATGATCCTGGGGTCCCGGGATGGAGTCCCACACCGGGCTCTCTGATCAGCAGGGAGTCTGCTTCTCCCTCTGATCCTCCCCCACCTTTCATGCTCTCTGTCTCTCAGTCTCTCTCTCAAATAAATAAAACCTTTAAAAAAAACATTAAAAATGTGGGAGACAGCAGAACACGTATGAAGGTGGAAAAAGCTTCAGAAGCCAGTGGGTCCGAAGAATAAGGGAAATAGGCCTTTCTCTGATGAAGCGAGTCCCTGAAAATTAGGAGGGGGATGGGATCTCAGATGTGTGTGGTGGGATCATGTTTGGTAAGAAGGGTAAGGACCTCAGTTAAGTCTAGACCATGTATTTATAGGAATCCAATGTAAATTCGGGGCGCCTGGTGGCTCAGTTGGTTAAGCATCTGCCTTTAGCTCAGGTTGTGACCTTGGGGTCCTGGCATCCAGCCCCACATCGGGCTCCAGTGGGGAGGAGCTCTGCTCCTCTGCCTGCTCATGTCCTCTCTCTCTCTCAAATAAATAATAAAATCTTAAAAAAAAAAAAAAAAGAATTCATTGTAAATAAAGCTTAGTTCTACCTAAAGAAGAAACAAGCACACAGCCCTATTTTAACGTGGAAAGAAGCAGCTTTTAAAGTGTTGACTTAAAAAAAAAGGCAGTGGTTTCAGCTCACATAATCCTGAAATGTTTCAGAGAATTCTGGAAATAAGAGAGTTTGGTCACAGCTCTGCGAAACTTGAAAAGGAACTGTTTCAGAGCAGTGTCTAGGATTTATGGAGCATCTTACCTACAAAAGTAGTAAAGACTGAAGAATTACCACTTCAAAAAGTATTTCAGCACTAACGCCAATCTGACCCAGCCTTTGTATGATGGTATAAATTTACAAAGATGTTTCATACTTGTACTCTTCCTCCACCTTGGTAACAACTTTACAGTTGCTCCCTGAGCACAGTGGGAGACTATGATTTCCATCCTCTGGGATACATGCAAGTACAGGTTCAGAGTGCCAGGTCAGGACACCTGTCCTGAGTACTATAGCGAGCAGACAGTGGAGCTAGGATCTAAATCCACATCTTCTGGCTCCAAAACCAATGTTGATTTAATAATTAAATCTGTTACTAATTAACACATTTGCTGAGGATTTATGCCTTAACTTTTTGGGGTTAAAGTCTAAAAGGGCAACCAAGCTATGTCACAAATCACCACAGACATCTTAGACATCATGGAATGCTATGCTGGAAGCACCATTGGTTGAGCCAAATGAGAGAGCATAAGTTCTAGGTCCCAATCCTCTCCTAAGTGACAGACTGGTCACCTAGGTGACTATGGGGAAAGACATGAACTCAAGATATTGAGTTCACAGATATTGAAAGCAGATGTGACGAAAACTCAAGGTTGCCAAACTCTTCAGTGACCAAGACTGAAATACAAAGGAACAGAGTCTAGGGCAGTGTCTGATGAAAGGATGGCATATGTTCTTTTTCTAATTACACAATGTACAGCTGGCTTTCTCAACACAGCACTACTGACATTTTGGATCAGGTAATTCTTTTGTTGTGGGGGCCTGTCCTGTGTGGGACAGGATGTTTACCAGTAGATCCTCTACTCACTACACGCCAGTAGCGTATCTCCCCCACCACAGCCTCAACAAGCAAACATGTCTCCTGACACTGCCAAACAACAGCTGGGAGCAGGGTGGGTAGCTGGGAGGGTGGGGAGATCAACCTCAACTCAGAACCCCTGATTCGATTCCACCATAGAAGCTAAGGACATGCAAGACAGACCTACAAAGAAACCGAGGAAAGTTTATGACTTTATTTTTATTCAGGCAATAGTTCACACAATCTTTACAAAAAGCAACAAATGTTCCAAAGACATGGAATATGAACCAAGAAAAGTTGGACTAGCCCCAAGAAACAGCACCTTACTACTTAGAGAAACTCTTGCTAATAGATTCCAGAGGCCAAGCAGTCAGCCATCCTTCCTCCTTCCCACACTCAGTGACCGAGGAGACGCCCAAGTATGCAAAAAATCAAACATACACACTTTGGCTCTCCCATGCCTATCAAGCTATTGCTCATCTTTCTATTCTCTGGGAGGGAGTCTACACCCTTCTAGAAAGCTGGCTCCACTAAAAGGCTCAAGACAGACAAAGCCTGTATTGCCTGAACTATCCTCTTCCCAGGAGGACAGAAAACCACCCCTAACAGGCCAGCAACAACCCCCGACTTGGTTGTATGCTGACAGGGCTCTACTGATCTCCCTCGAGAGAAAGGACACTCAGTTCTTTGTCTGTTGCCTTGTTTTACAATTATTTACTCTGCCCATCGAAATCTGATGGGCTTTAGAATGCCTGGCTCGATGGCATTATCCATCTTCCCATCACTCTGGTGTCAGAGAACACTATACTCTGTCTTAACGATCCGGGCCTTAAGAAGCAATTATTTTCTAAGAGTTTCTTTAAAGAGAATCCATAAAATTACTTTGACTTCACATGTTCTAAGAAAGGGATTACAAAACAAAAGGTAATCTGTAGAGTCCTTAAGCTTTTTAAATTTTGCTTTTTGGTTGGCAGATGCCTGCTGACCTGCACCCCCACCCTGCCCAAGTCTTACAAAATATTGAGAATTCCTATTAGTTGACCAAGCTATGTTAGCTATGCTGTAGACAAAATTAATGTTTTACTTTGATATATGAATGTCTGAAACAAAAACTTATTTTAAAATATCTGCAGCATAGGCTGCCTAGGTGGCTCAGTGGGTTAAGCATCTGCCTTTGGCTCAGGTTGTGATCCTGGGGTCTTAGGATCAAGCCCTGCACTGGGCTCCCTGCTCAGAGGGGAGTTTGCTTCTCCCTCTCCCCCCAGCTCATGCTCCTTCTCTCTCTCTCAAATAAACAAATACATATCTTTAAAAAAAAGGAAAAAAGAAAGTATCTGCAACATAGCTAGGGCTGGGCAGCTGGGCTTCATCTGACTCAGGATAGAGTGAAATTACTGCAACCCAAGACCCAATGAGACCCAATGCCCCTTGAGGTTTCCACACGGCCGCTACTTAGACTGTGAGTTCCTTAGTCCATGGGGCTCAGGCCTGGCCCAAAGAAGCTTCTGTAAAAGTCTGTTATATAAAAAAACAAAATGGACACGGCAACACACTGACAGTGAGATCATTTTGTATTACCTGCAGAAGATCGTTCTAACTGTTGCTGGAGCAAGGAATACTCCATTTCTGCTCTCTACAAGTTAACTGCGTAAGAAACAAAAGACTGTCAACAATACAAAAGCTAGTTTCATGGTCTGTAATGGTTTCTACAGGCTCTCTCCAGGGATATTTTTTCAGCCCCACTTCATAAACACAACTTTAAAAAAAGGTTTTTTTTAAATCCCTAAGCATATTGTTTGCTCTTTTTTTTTTTTTTTTTTTTTTGAAGATTTTACTCATTCACTGAGAGTGTGAGAGAGCAGAGAACACAGGAGAGCACCAGCAGGGGGAAGGGAGAAGAAGGGGAAAGGCAGACTGATATGGGGCTGGATCCCCGGACCCTGGGATCATGACCTGAGTCCAAGGCAGATGCTTAACCGACTGAGCCACCTAGGAGCCCTTTATTTACTGCTTTAAAGATGGGATTAGACAAAGGAGGTGGGCACAGGCCAAAGCGATTTTGTAAAACTAAATTCAAAAGGAAAAGGAGGGGCGCATCAGAGATTTCAAAGTCACCATACCCAATGACCCCCTAACCCAGTTCTCGATCTCCAAATCCAAGGCAAAGGGGAATTTAGGGTGTGAGATTCGGTCTCGGCTCTGCTGGTGTTTATAAAACATTCTGGCAGGTGTTCTGCCAGGCAGTCTATAATTAGTGAGTACACCTCAGAAACTTAAAATGAACTCAAAGGGTTTCAGAAACCAGCAGCCAGCGCCTGAGCACTGAGCTGTGTAGTCATGGGGCCGACTCGCCCAGAACCCAGCGCTGGGTGCCTGCCACTGTGCACTCGAGTTTGTGTGCACACGCCACTTCTGAAGAGTCTCTTTTTTCAAAGCTCTAATGGCTTGACCTCAACACCTGCTGCACTTCCTGAAGACAGACAGGCTCTGGAGCTCCACTTGTTCCTCGCACGCGGCTGCACTTTCTAGGAACGACCGCACACACGCAGAGGCTGGCCAGCTGCCAAGGCGGGGGCAGCCCAGCCGCCTCGGGCCTGAACTTTCCCAGTGCTGTCAGGGCGGGATCCCACTATGAGCTGACTCAGCGGCCGGCATGGAACTCCGCCAGCCACAAGGCAGCGCGGGGGCTGCAGGCAACTCACAGATGTTTTGCTAAACTAAAGCAATCAGCCAGGAGGCGGGTCTGGGCTGGCGGCCAGGCTGCTGCTGTCGTGGAAGCTGGGACTCTCCGATCCAAGTCCCAGCCCAGCCACTACCGCGGGGCGAGCCGAGGGAAAACCCCAGGGCACCTCAGCATCTTCTGCCTGCTTCTGAGCCCAGCCCGTCCCATCTGTGGGGCTGCAGCAGAGGATGGTGCTCTGCGCAGAGAGGAGCACAGGGAGCACGAAGACCGACCACACATTAGCTCAGTCAGACGACTCACCATCCCTGGGAGAGGCACACTTCATCATTTTCACTTCAGGGATGAAAGACCCATGCTCAGAGAGACTGACAGCCCTCCGGAAAGATCACAAGGGTAATAACTGGAAGAGATGGGAACTGAACCCCACTTTGCAAGCTCTGGAATCCACTGCAAACACCGCTGCGCTAAAACTCTGATCAACTACACAGGGCTCCTTTCTACAAAGACACTGATTTTTCAGGCTCCAAAGGACCTTTCTTAGATGACTTCTCAGTCGCCCTGTGAAAACCCACAGCTCTTCACAACGGATTTCCAAAGAGCACCACTGGGCCACTGAAGAGCCTGTATTTATAGGAAGTATCCAGGTACTACCAGCTTTGTCATGAGCTCCCTGTCTCAGCATCAATGAGTCACTTAACCTGGAACAACCCATCAGCAGCACTCCCGGCTCTCTGGGTGAGGAAAAACTGCACAGCAGGTCAGAAAGGGAAAAAGCAATTAGAAACCAAAGGCCTGGTTAAGAACACAGATTCCTTAGGCTCCACCCCAATATAATTCTTTAAGACCTTAGAATCTGTATTTTTTAAAGCTCTCGGGAGGACTGTGATGCTCACCTATGTTTGAAAACCAATTAAGCTGGCCTTGGTTAAGCTGGGAATTTTGAGGTCTACCCCTTCCTCTTTCTTCCTTTCTTCTTTTTTTTTCTTTTAAAGATTTTATTTATTCATTTGACACAGAGAGATCACAAGTAGCCAGAGAGGCAAGCAGAGGGAGAGGGGGAAGCCGGCTCCCTGCAGAGCAGAGAGCCTGATGCAGGGCTCAATCCCAGGACCCTGGGATCATGACCTGAGCCGAAGGCAGAGGCTTTAACCCACTGAGCCACCCAGGCGCCCCTACCCCTTCCTCTTTCAAAGGGGATGATGTAAGGGTGAAGTGAAATGTCTGTAATGTTCTTTGTTGGAAAATATACACAACGCAAGCACTTCTTGTCAGCTATATGTAACTGCAAAACAACAAAACTGTCCTTAAAAAGCATGATCCTGGTTTAGCCTGGAGCTAAGGAATGGTCTTAGGCAAGATTGTTCTTTCACTAAAAGAACTGTAATTAGAGTCACACATTGCATTTTTAGATATCCCGCATAACACTGTTGCAACCTCATCCTTCCTTTAAAAAAAAAAAAAAAAAAAGACTGTACTGACATTCTTTCACATCCCATTTGAAACAATCTATATTAGGACTAGTAACCTGCACATTTCAGTGCTGTAATCAAGAAAACAAGTATGAGAAAAGAAATTTAAAGTCTATTCATGGCTAGGCTGTTGGGTCACAGAGGTGGGGTGAGAAGGCGCGGACTGGCAGAGATGCTGGCTCTGGCAGGACTCTTCTCGCCCAGCCTTTAGGAAGAACAAATGACCCCCTGCACCATGAAGACTGACCTGCTTGAGCTGCTCATCCAGATTCCAGCTCGGCTGCCCAGCTGTGGAGACCGAAGGTGGGGCCTTGGAAGCATCTTTGGTATGGTCTTCTTTAGCTTGCTGGCCACGCAGTGGGAGTGCTGGTGCTGGAAGCAGACCAGATCCAGGCACTGCTCTGGGGTCCTGGCGAGCCACTTTCTGCACATGGAAATACTTGGACGCGGCCTGGGCCTCTTTCTCAGCCACCTCTGCAACTTCATCATCCCCATCCTCATCTTCCAGACCTCCCTCCTCCTCCTCAGGCTCGGAGTTCACGTTGCTCTGTTCAAAAACTCGGGCCACAGCAGTGGCCGGTGGCCCTCTGGCCAGGGGGCCCAGGGTAGGGCTGCCAGATGGCCTCCCGGGGGGCACAGAAAGGAGAGTCTGCTGTGCGACGAGCTTCTGGGCATACAAGAATGGGGCTTCTCTCATCTGCTGTCCCTGTTTCTCTCTGGCATCCATCTGCAGAGGCGCCAGGTGTGGGGCCTGCTGTGGCGGTGGCTGCCGCGGCTGCTTCTGTCGTGCCAGGGGCTCCATCGCTGCCTCAAGCTTCAGCCGCCGACTGGCATGGCTCTGAAGCTAGGGACAGCCCGGCCGGCACACTGGGTCTAAACCTTAAGTGATTAACAGAAACCACAAAGAAGAAAAAACAAGGGGGGAAAAACAATAGTAAAACAGGTATTAAAAGACTTTCTTTTAAAGGGTTGGGGTTCTGAACACTAAATATATGCTTCTAAAGCCCGGGTTCTAGGAGGAGGAAGGGTGGGGGGGCAGGGAGGGGGAGTGGTAGGCAACAGTGTGAAGAACAGGATTTAAGAGAGGAAATGCGGGATGAGTCTCAACAATGGTGGACAGCTGTGGGTTTAAAAAGAAGTACATCCTGATGGCATCTAGCCTGTGAACCTCTGTGTCCTGATCTTGACATTATCAAACGCTGGCCTCTTTATTACTGAAAAGGCAACCAGGTTTGCACTGCACAAAGGTTGTAAATATGAAAAATCACAATAATGAAGGAAAGAAGAGCCTGCCTACAAAAGAGAGAATGAGGCTTATGTTCCCAGGCCCATCAGAGAAAGAAAGTACCGTCCTAGCTAGACACAGAGCTATCAGGCAGACAGAATGAGTTCGCTCTTACAAAAGCAGAACACAGCAAACTGCTCTTAGGTTTAAACTTTTCAGATTTTCCCAGATCGAATTGCCAGCCTGCTTTTCAAGTAGGCTGAGCCCCGCTAACTGTACATTACGGCCTCAAAAAGAATCCAATTTCAACAACATGAAAGAAACATGCAAGGAGGCAAGAGTTTCAAATTGCAGTGGTCACTCAAAAAACAAACGGGGGGGGGGGATTCCTCTGGAGATTTTAAAGTTAATTAAACTGAAACAGATATCAATATTGTCTAAACAACAAGCTAATACCTCTTTTTCATAAACAGCCAAGTAAATCTCTTCACAGCCCTTTCCTTCTGATTCACTTCTACTATGATATTCTAGGACAAACGCTAACAGAAAAGGCTTTCAGGCCAAAAGTATTCTGGGGGCAGGTTTATCAGCATTCTTATACCAATCAGTCTCCAAACACAGCCCCCTTTCACACCCTCTTCCCACTCTAGCTCCTCCTTTCCCTTCCTCCTCTCCAGGGCTCCAGCCCCAACAAACCTTACTTGAGTTATGTTTCCTCAGCAAGTCTCCATAACTGAATGGATTACTATGCATGGGCAAATTTTAGGTGAACAGGACTTGCAACATGGCGTGCCATGTTGTCATCACATGAAAGAAGCTCCACTGCACAGGTCGAGACTTGATATTTGCATTGTTTCACTGTTTTAGAACTGAGTATAAAGATTAAAAATACTACATGTCTTCAGCATCTTCAAAAATTCATGGGGAAGGAATCACATCCCCAGCAATAAAAACCGCTTGCATTTACTAATCTTTTAATGGGTAGGGAGAAAAGGTGCAATTTTTAATGCTAGGCAAAAAGTAAAGATAAAAATTCTCATTGTCTGTTCATCTGAGAAGAACTGCTTTTGCCTTTTGGAATCTGAAAGATTCAAATTCCAATTTGCCTCTTACTGCCTTTACTTCCTCTCTTGGCACTTGAGAAAGTGTGAGTTATGCCTGTCGCACTGCTTTCATTCTGCTTTAGCCCTTTTTATAGTGTAACATGAAAAGATTTACACCCACATTAAATCCAGCTGGCAAAAGTATTCATTTAGGATAGAAACAATTAGCGTAAAAAAAATTAAACAAAAGAATAAAGCAAATAATTCAGCGGTCGTTTTAATTTTCCTTATAATCATTACAAGCAATCAATCACAAGAGGAATCATTTTTCAACTGAGTCCTGCCAGTCTTTGAACAACTGCTTCTTGTCCAGTGGCACCATCTTCTCAGTGTGCTGTCCCCGGCAGAGGGGGAGGCGTCTCACTGCCTCTTTAGTAAGATTGAGATGACTCAGTTCCACAACTCAATACACACACCCTCCCCCAAAAGAGCCCATCTACGCCGTCCCTAAGCCGAAAGATCCAAACAACAATGCCACTTGCCTACGGTTCGAAAACTTGTGTCTCAGAAATCTAAACCACTTCATCCCTTCACGCGGCCCCCTCCCCCATTTCCCCTAAAGTTCTCGGACCACCCTGCCCGGCGCAACGGGCTCCTTGAAGCTTTGAGCCCGGCCTCCCCTTCCATCCCGCTACCTTCGCTCCGGGATCCCTCTGGCCCCGGTCCCCTTGAAGCCCCATACCTCCTTCCCGGTTACGCCAGCCGCCCCCCCGCCGCCTTCTTTAGACCCCCCCCCCCCAGTCCAGCCCTATCACTTTTACCTCTATCAAGCCCTCCCAGCCAATCCGCTGGCTCTTCTTCGATCGCCCCAACCCCACCTACCCTCGCCCTCTCAGTTCCCGGGGGCCCTCACTCTTCCCATCTCTTTATCTCAAGTCACCCTAAGGGTTGCAGGGCGCTTCGGCTCTCCTCCCAGAGCTCTCACTTTTCCTCCGCGGGCCCCGTGCTCTGCCAGCCCGCGCCTTCGCGTCTCCCCCCCCACACACCTGCCTCCCCTCCCCTCCGGCCTCTCCACCTGCTACAGCCCCCGCTCCCGCGCGACGGGGGAGCCGGGCCCCACGGGGCTTACCTGTGCGGGGTACTCCGGATCCGCCGGTGTGGGTGGCGGCGACTACTCAGGCCCCGGCGCAGCAGCTGCGTCTCGGACTCCTCCGCAGCCGGGGGCCACAGCCGGGGCGGGGCCCGCACCGGAAGCGGCGCCGCGGGGCCGGAGCCGTGAGCCCGGGGCGGGGTGGGGGCGGGGCCACATTGGACAGGGGGCGGGGCCTAAGGCCGGAAGCGGCCAAAAAGGGACCGAGGGGCGGGGTCAAACGGAAGTGACTTCGAGGGACGGCCCCGCCCGATCGAGTCGTTGGCGGAAGCGGACTGACGCTAGCGGAAGTTTCCGCCAATGGGAAAGCGCGGACATCGCGGCGTTCCGGCGCGAGGACTTCCGCGCGGAGTTGGAAAGAGCCGGTCGGCATCCACTCTAAGCCTGTTTTCTAGTTGCCGGGTTTGGTGTGGCGCAGCGTCCGGTTGGGAGGAAGGTAAATTAGGGACGAGGCGTGTCCGTGTTTTCTTCTGCTTCGGTCCCCGTCCCAGTTCACTGCTCTCATATCGCTCTTTCTCCGAGATTCCCGCTTCCAGATCAGTTTTCTCTGAACTTCTCCGACGGAGACCTGGCTGTCCCTCGAGGGTACTTCATCCCTTGGAGAATTAGTATTCTCACTCCCCAGGTTCAGGAGGTCGGGGAGCTATGTACCGAATGCGGCCACCTCTTGTAAAAACCCTTGCTTCTCCAACGCTTTTAAGACTTTGCCACCTGTTTAACCGCCTCTTCCAGATCGTCTTGCTTCGTCCAGCTCCTTGTCTTACTTTTATCCCCTCTAGCTTCCACCTTGATCATTTTAGTCAAACTGCCGGGTTACCGTCGGGGCCTCATCTCTAGCGACCCTTACATCAGCCTCCCAAATTTAAATAAAAACCTGGACCTTGTCACCAGAAACGTTATCGCGTCACAGATTACTAATTGGAACATCCTTCTGCCCAGTTACAGCCTGATGTCCTTTCAGCTTGACTGTTCAAGAACTTAACTTTTTTAAAATTTTAATTAATGGGGACTTTCAAAGGCTTAGAAGTACTTCTAATCCGTTGAAAGCCCCCATTAGTCCACATTCTTCACTACCCCCTCCTTTTTAAAAGTTTTTTATATATATATATATTTATTTACTTGAGAGAGTGAGACAGCATGACCGAGGAGAAAGTCAGGGAGCCTGAAGTGGGACTCGATCGGGAGACTCCAGGATCATGACCTGAGTTGAAGGCAGTTGCGTAACCAACTGAGCCATCCAGGCGTCCTTCACTTCCCCTCTTAATGCATTTTAAATACGATGGTATTCCATTACAATCCTACTCTTACTCCTAAGCCTGCCCACCACTCTTTTCCCCACCTAAGTTTTCCACCCTAGATGGACCAACATGCTTCTCCATGCCTGTATCTTGTTGTAGAAAATTGTCTTGCTGAACAGACTGGCATCACTAAATTATTAATTTCAACCTTAAATGGGCTCTGAACAATGCTTGGAAATTTCATTGCAGTATTTTTCTAGTTAACTTGCTTTTCACTGTCTCTGCAAATCTGTAGCCCTACAGTTCCCATACACCTTCCCCTGATTATCTTACTGAATAAGTAACAGAAAAATCAGAATGCCCTATACTGCCCAAATACAGAAACACTAAATAAAAAGAATACATGCACCCCTATATTTGTTGCAGCATTATTTACAATAGCCAGATTATTATAAAAATAGCCTGAGTGTCCATCAATAGAGAATGTATAAAGAAGATGTGATATATACACAATGGATATTATTTAACCATAAAAAAGAATGAAATCTTGCCATTTGCAACACTTTGGATAGAATTAGAGTATAATGCTATGTGAAATAAGTCAGGCAAAGGAAGACAAATACCATATTATTTCACTCACATGTGGAACTTAATAAACAATAGGTGTCTGGGTGGCTCAGTCATTAACCATCCGCCTTCTGCTCAGGTCATGATCCTAGATTCCTGCTTCTCACTGCTTGTATTCCCTCTCTCACTGTCTCTCTCTGTCAAATAAAATCTAAACAAACAAAAAAAACCAACCAAAAACCAAACCAAAACAAAAACCATAGAGAACAAACTAATGGTTACCATAGGGGAGGTGGGTGGGGAGATGGGAGATACAGATGATGGGGATTAAGGAGTGCATTTGAGCACTGGGTGATGTATAGAATTATGAAATCACTGTATTGTATACCCAAGACTAATATAATGCTGTATGATAACTATACTGAAATTAAAATGAAATAAATGTAGAATGTCCTAAGATCTAGAAATTAACATGTGTTCCCATTCTGTCTTTTCCTTCTATAACTTACTAAATAAAAAATATTCATTGAACTCTCTCTATATGCCAAGCAGGGCACCTGTTTAGGTGCTTGTTAAGCAGTGAACAAAGTCCTCATCCTAAAAGATTTTTCTAGTGTTGAGAGACAGAAAAATATATGTGTGCTATGACAAAAAACAAAGCAGAGTAGGGGTTAGACAATGGTGTCAGGTAGCTGCTATTTTAGATATTAGAGAGGGACTGATAAGTAGAAACTGGAATTGATTTGATGGGCTGAGCCATGTGGATATCTACGAAGGGAGTGTTCCAGACAAAGGACACAGCAGGTTCAAATTCTCTGAGGCACGAGCATGCTTGGCTTACTAACGGGATAGCAAAGAGACCCCTAGAGCTGAAACAGAGTGAGTGAGGGGGATGGTGACAGAAAAGACATCAGAGAGGTAGTTAGGGGCTCAATCCTGTGGGTCTTTTAGGCCATGGTGACAACTCTGGATTGTCAACACTGAAACCACTGGAGAGTTTTGAGCAGAAGAGTGGCCTGATTAGATTTAAATCTCTAAAAGTCTCAATATAGCTGTTGTGTGCAGAACAGACTGCAGGGCAAGGGGAAAGAGTAGAAGCACTTGCCCTGGCAAAGGAAGATGGTGGCCTGAACTTGATGACAGCAGCGCAAGTATTAAGAAGTCAGATTCTAGGTCAATTATGAAAGTACAGCCTTGAGGATTTACTGATGGATGTGTAGATTGAAGAAGAGAGTCGAGTCAAAGATGAAGCCAAGGTTTTGGCCTGAATAACTGGTAGAATAGTGAAACCATATACTCAGCTGGGGAATGTTGTCAGAAGCCGACCCCAGTGGGGTACTACTCAGCAATATAAAAGAATGAAATATTGATATACCCAACAACTTGGCATTATACCAACATAATAATAAAATCATTCTGCTGAATGAAAAAAGCTAATCTCAAAGTGACATTCTTGAGAAGATGAGCACTGTAGTGATGGAGAATGAGTCAGTGGTTGCCAGTAGTTAGGGGTAAAGGAGTGAGTATAAAGAAATAGCAAAATGGAGGGTTTGGGGAGATGGGACTTTTCTGAAACCCAGAGAACGATACAGCAAAATACAGTCAATTTTATTGTATGATAATTTTTTGTAAGCCAAACATTTCATGCATGCTGGAGTTTCCCTTCCCAGTTCCCAGGGCTCTCCCTCTAACCTCTTGCAGTATTGTATCATTCTATCAGTAGTCTATCAAGCTTTAGTTTCAACCATATTTGCTTTAAAACAAACAAACAAAAAATCTTTCCCTTGACCCCATATTCTATGACGAAAGGCTTATCTCACTATTCCCCTTTCCGGAAAAGTTTCTAGAATTACTATCCTCACCATAGCCCAAGTGATCTTATCTCTCCTTAACATGTTCTATGGTGTCCCGTTGCTCTTGGGATCAAGACTGAAATTTCTTCATGTGGCCTGCAGAGCCGTAGCCTTCCTCTTTGGTTTTAACTCTTTCCCTCGGGTACAGTAGTGGACCCAAGATGGCAGCCTTACTAGATGACCTCAGTCGTTAAAACAGAAAAGTCTCCTCCCGCCCCAGTGGAAATATGTTTAAACCCTGAGATAAATCACCCGTTCAGTTTAAAAGGAATATCATTCAATCTCTCTATTTTGGCTTCCATGATAGAATTGAACAGAATAGCCTTGGTATTTTCCAGCTTCTCCCCTCAAGAGATGTAGTCTCTCCTCCCTTTGAATCTAGGCTTGGCCATGTGACTTGCTTTGTTCTATGGAACATTAGCAAATCTGATACAAAGAGATTCTTTAAAAAGTGCTTACAGATGGTGGCTTGCTCTCTCTTGCTGCTGGGAACTCTTCTGCCACGTTGTGAAAAACTCACAGCTGACCTGATGGGTGAGGAGAGAAAGGATGTCAACACCTCATCTGACATCTAACCCATTGCCAGACATATGAGTGTGGCTCCTTAGACCAATTAGCCTGCCAAGCCCTGGACATGTGAGCCAGGCCACTGTAGACTAAGTCCAGCTATGCTGGCCCAGACCCAAAGAAACCCCCAGTGAACCCACAGACCAGTGAAAAATAATATTTATTGTTCTAAAGTTAAAGCAATAAATTTTGAGGTGGGTTAATTTTTCAGCAAAAGATAAAGGACACCCAGGGTATTTCTTTGTATCTAATAGACTGGATTTAGTTGGATGTACTTCTTGGAGCTGCTTAGCACCTAAAGAAGAGAGCCACCATACATCCCCTTCACGTGGCTAGTCTAGGTTATCTTATGTTGTCCCATCTGATTTCTCACTGTTTTGCTTACTTACAGCAGGGGTAATCTTACATGTCATGTCCGTTGTATTTCAGCTTGTTCAGTAAAACTAATATCATTTGCCTCTTTTCGTTCCTAGCGCAGCCATGGCTCGTGGTCCCAAGAAACATCTGAAGCGTGTAGCAGCTCCAAAGCATTGGATGCTGGATAAACTGACTGGTGTGTTCGCTCCTCGCCCATCTACTGGTCCCCATAAGTTGAGAGAGTGTCTCCCTCTCATCATTTTCTTAAGGAACAGACTTAAGTATGCCCTAACAGGAGATGAAGTAAAGAAGATCTGTATGCAGCGTTTTATTAAGATTGATGGCAAGGTCCGAACTGATATAACATACCCTGCTGGTTTTATGGATGTCATCAGCATTGACAAGACCGGAGAGAATTTCCGTCTGATCTATGATACCAAGGGTCGCTTTGCTGTTCATCGGATTACACTCGAGGAGGCCAAGTACAAGTTGTGCAAAGTGAGAAAGATCTTTGTGGGGACAAAAGGCATCCCCCATCTGGTGACTCACGATGCTCGCACCATCCGCTATCCTGATCCCCTCATCAAGGTCAATGACACCATTCAGATTGATTTGGAAACTGGAAAGATTACTGATTTCATCAAGTTTGACACTGGTAATCTGTGTATGGTGACTGGGGGTGCTAACCTGGGAAGAATTGGTGTGATCACCAACAGAGAGAGACACCCTGGTTCGTTTGATGTGGTTCACGTGAAAGATGCCAATGGCAACAGCTTTGCCACCCGACTCTCCAACATTTTTGTTATTGGCAAAGGCAACAAACCATGGATTTCTCTTCCCCGTGGAAAGGGTATCCGCCTCACCATTGCTGAAGAGAGAGACAAGAGACTGGCGGCCAAACAGAGCAACGGGTAGAATGGTCCCTAGGTGACGTGATTGGAAGTCTTTATACCTAATTAAAGGTCATACAGCACGATAAAAAAAAAAAAAAACTAATATCATTTGTGTAGTTTTCACTGATTTTATTGCTATTTATTTATTTATTAAATATTTTATTTATTTATTTGACAGAGAAAGAGACAGCGAGAGAGGTAACATAAACAGGGGGAGTGGGAGAGGGAGAACCAGGCTTCCTCCTGAGCAGGGAGCCCGATGTGGGGCTCTATCCCAGAGCCCTGGGATCATGACCTGAGCTTAAGGCAGATGCTTAATGACTGAGCCACCTGGGCGCTCTTTTTTTTTTTTCTTTTTTTTAAACTAAAGGTTGAATTGTGTAAGTATTGAGTGTCATTTGTATGTATGTTTTGTCTTAAATTTAAGCTTACATGTATAGGACATAAAAACTAAGAACAGGGAAATGGTCATATTATAGAATAATCATGTAATTTAGTCATAACTAGTTAAGAGAAAGATGGCTTCCATTTGCGTTCATGATAGCCAATATTAATTATTCATGTAATTGGGTCTGTCTCAATGAGATTTGACGTTTGAGCATGAATGAGTATCAGTTTGGGGACTCAAGAAACAAAAAATGTTTTCCCATTGAAATTACCGGTGATGACATTTTCAGCTTGCATTAGTTTCATGAGAGGTTTTGCAGGATTGACTAGCCTCGTAAGTCAGGAAAGGACTGTCCTGCAGTTACTAAACCTTTAATGCCATGGAAAATTAAAATGTGACCAGATGATTAGGGTTTCCTCTTATCCTGAGGTCAAGGTATAGCCTCAGGAGCCTCTCTGAGCATGTGTAAAGCCTCGCCGAGTAAATGTAGAGAAGGAATGTGACCATCCGGTGGGGTATAAAAGGTGGTGGATCAAGTCCACAGATTCCTGAGGGGACCTCTTCATGGAGCTGGAGGCACCCGTAATGTTGCCTGCGGCGTGACTGGTTTTTCACTGTGCTGCGTGTTTTCCCATGGAGCAGGGAGGGTAAGCCCGTCAGGCTGATGCTTCAGTCCTTTCTTCTACTGCCCTGTTCATATTTTGAATCAGGCAGTTGTTACTTGGTGTCTGATGACTTGAGTTACCTGACATTTGAGCTTCCACAAGCCCGTCAACCCAGGAAAACTGTCAGCACCCAACGGCTGAGACCCAAAGTTGAGCTTGGAGAATGCCTTCAAAGTAACAGGGACTCCCTTCTTCTGTAGCCAGCCTTCTTTTGCAGGTAGCTGCTCTCCTGCCATATTCCCTTTCGACCTACTCTCACTGCAAAGGTCCTTTCCAACCTGTGGCTCTGGGATTGGCCAACGCCCTGATGGACTGCCTTGACTGTATGGTTCTGTCACTGAGGAACAGAACAAGTCAAACCTCTAAAGCAATTAACAAGTGACTCACTGATCCCAAAGTGACTTGCTTTTGACTCACCCTTAGATTGTCTCACTCTCCTTGATGGTTTATTGAAAGCTGTCTTTGCAAACTCCAGCCAGATTTCTCTGATGGCTCTCGCACTCAATGGTCCCGCAAACTGTCAGAGCAAAAGGCAGCAGGAGGTGTTTCAAGCCATCTGTCCCAGAATGCAACATCTGGTCATAGGTCTATGCCTCTGGTCGGGGCTTTTTGGAAGCCATCTGGCTCCCCACCCAGTGGAGCTGTGATAAGCTCGACACTGTCAAGTGCTGGTGAGGCTAAGAGGAGAGGAAGTCTGAGCTGAAGCTGGGCTGGCAGTGAGCTTGGTTGGCTGGAAGAATCATGGAGCCAACCAGTTGCCATAATGTGTCCACAGACCCCTGCACATGCCTGGGGGCTTTATCTCCACCAAAAAAATATTTATTTCCAAGCACCAACACTGAATGTTGATTTATCAAGAACAGTAATATGCATTTTCTATTGTTAAAGTTGGCCAGGATTCTTGTTCTCTCTGAACTAAAAAACAACAACAACACAACTGTCAATTTCAGGACTAAAGTATAGAGAATTTAGGACAGTAAGTATTTTGGAAACATGGGCTCAGAGGATGCGAAGTATCCTAGAGAAACTTCAGTGAAAAAGAAGCTTCCAAAAACGGGGTGGAGGAAAGGAGTTTCTCAAATATAGGGTGGGAAGCACTTGGCTTTGTGTGGCTTGAGGAGTTTGGGTGCCTGGCTCATCATATCTTTATTGTCCCCATGAATCACATTACACAGCCATGTTCCCAGTGCCGGCTTACTGCTGCTATCTTAGCCCTCATTCTTAGCTAAAGAAAACTGAGTATTGTATAAAGGGAGCCCCTGGTGTTTTATTAAGGTGAACCACATGCAATGCCAGAGAGGTGGAAAGGGCTTATCTGTATCCCGTGCCTTCATTTACTACTTTATAGCAAGAGCATATGTTGAAAGCTTTGATTCAAACCAATCTTAACATAGGATTTTCACCTGCTGCAGTTTCAGGGAATAACAGATAACCTTATTTGGGAATCTGATTCAGAAACTTCACCTTTAAAAACTGAGCTGGGGGGCACCTGGGTGGCTCAGTGGGTTAAGCCACTGCCTTCGGCTCGGGTCATGATCTCAGGGTCCTGGGATCGAGTCCCGCATCGGGCTCTCTGCTCAGCAGGGAGCCTGCTTCCCTCTCTCTCTCTCTCTGCCTGCCTCTCTCTCCGTCTACTTGTGATCTCTCTCTGTCAAATAAATAAATAAAATCTTAAAACAACAACAACAACAACAAAAAACTGAGCTGGGGGCGCTCCTGGGTGGCTCAGTTGGTTAAGCATCAAACTCTTGTTCTCAGCTTAGGGCTTGGTTTCAGGGTCGTGAGTTCAAGCCCTCTGCATTAAAAAACAAAGAAAACCCAACTGAGCTGGGTTTTCAGGCTCTCCAACTGAAGTGAAAGTTTGATTTTATAATGCTTATAACTGCACTGAGATTATGCTGGAAGAGAATAGAGTGGTTCTAAAACTAACTGATCTAATAATAATATCCTCCTGACCAATTCCCTTCCATGCCACCCACACCCCCTGAAAAGCAAACTACTGAGCTTAACTATGTGCTCATCAAGCAACCAGTCATTTCCTAATATGGACAGTTCAGCCATCCAGTTTCACTTCTGGAATTCAAGTGCTAGAAGAATGGCATTTACATTTGCATGCGTTTTCTACAATTCTTTCTCACTCCCCAAAGCAGTCTGTGTGTCATTTGTTTTAACATCAATGATAACATTGACAATGACTGAATTTCCTGGACCTGTAATGGGATCAGCCCTGACCCAATACAGTTGAATCCTAATTGTTTGATAGAAAACTCATGAACAGTCACAAAATTTGAGGCCTTTGTCCTTATGAAAAAGAAAAGTTATCTCCAAAATGGGTATAGCCATTAAAAACAATGAAGTCCATAATTTCTACTGACTTGGGAAGATGCCAGTGGTAGAATTCTAAAAGTAACTACCAAATTACAGAAAAATTTGTAAAATAAAAATTATTTCAAAAAAGAAAAAATTTGAATGATTTAATCTTTTGAAAAACAATTCCCATCTTAAAAATAAAGATAATTACGATGGATGCCCTAACCTCAGAGTCCAGTCTAACTTTTGTTGTCTTTGGTCAACAGGAAAAAAATGCTAGGGGCGCCTGGGTGGCTCAGTGGGTTAAGCCTCTGCCTTCAGCTCGGGTCGTGATCCCAGGGTCCTGGGATCGAGTCCCGCATCGGGCTCTCTGCTCAGCAGGGAGCCTGCATCCTCCTCTCTCTCTGCCTGCATCTCT
The DNA here is from genome assembly GCF_009829155.1 of Mustela erminea. Lineage (NCBI taxonomy): Eukaryota > Metazoa > Chordata > Mammalia > Carnivora > Mustelidae > Mustela > Mustela erminea. Next base: position 31,290,317 of record NC_045618.1, read on the forward strand.
ACCTACTTGTGATCTCTGTCTGTCAAATAAATAAAATCTTTTAAAAAAATGCTATATTAAGGAAAAATCTATAGTACTTCTTAACTGATAGTTATTATGTGCTAAGTGCTTCACTTACCTTCTCATTTAATCCTCACAATAATGCCCATTTCACAGATGAGATAACATGCTCACCGGAGTTAAGTAACATGCCCAAAGTTATGTTATAGAGAGCAGGGCTGGGATTTGAAACCAGGGCTGTCTGACTGTAATTCATGCTGGTGACCACCATGCCACGTTCCTCCCAGTAGTGTGAGTATTTCACTTGTAACCATTTATTTTTTATTTTTTTATTTTTTTTAAAGATTTTATTTATTTATTTGTCAGAGAGCGAGCGAGCGCAAAAGCAGGCAGAGTGACAGGCAGAGGCAGAGGGAGAAGCAGGCTCCCTGCTGAGCAAGGAGCCTGATGCGGGACTCGATCCCAGGATCCTGGGATCATGACCTGAGCCAAAAGCAGTGGCTTAACCCATTGAGCCACCCAGGCATCCCTGAGTTTATTTTGTAATACATAATTTATCCTAGTGTGCCATAGAGAATCAGTAATGTCACATATTAGCTTTGCAATTTGGCTAAAAGAAGTTAAGTCCCACATCAGAGAGTAAAACTAGAGCATTCTGTACATGAGGCTGACCTGTATCTTGCATTTGCAGAGGACCAGCTGAAAGAACGTGAGCATGAGAGTGTCTAACAAAAGACCAGAAACAGCCTAAATGCCCATCAGTTGGGAACTGGTTAAATAAATAATTAAATACACTATCAAGAAGTGAAAAAGAAAGTAAAGAAAAAATGAGGAAGTTTTTAATGGACTGATATGGAACACTTCCCAAGACATTAAATGAAAAAAAGCAAGGTTTGTTAAAGGGTGATTAGTATGTTACCATTAATAATTGTGATTTAAAGGATGTAGTATGTACATCATTTGTATGAGTATGTAATCATTATGTGGAACAAGCATGACTCATGGGGTATACTGTATGACTTATGGGGTATACTGCAACAAGCAGATCCAAAATGTGACTCAGCAAAATTGTTTCTTTTTTGTTTTGTTTTGTTTTTGTTTAAAAGATTTTACTTATTTGAGAGAGAGAGAGAACAAGCAGTGGAGAGGGGCAGAGGGAGAGAGAGAGAGAGAGAAGCAGACTTCCTACTGAGCAGAGAGCTCGATGTGGGGCTCGATCCCAGGACCCTGAGATCATGACCCGAGCCAAAGACAAATGCTTAACCAACTGAGCCACCCAGGCGCCCACAGACAGTTTATTTCTTGCTTACCTGACAGTCCTGGGCAGATATTCAGGTCAGGGACATGGTCGTCTTTCATTGCTGGTGTTCAGGAACCTAGGCTCTTCATTCTTGTGCTGTCCCACCCCATAGTCACCAAGTGGTACACATTGCTTCCAGTCACATTACATTGGAGAAAACTTTGTCATATGGCCACTCCCAAATTGGAAGGGGTGTGTGCCTGCAGAGAATAATGGCTTTTGGCAGACAGCAAGAGGTCTCTGTTACAGTTGGTCTTTCTGGTCACCAAATACAATCACTCTTCCCCAAAGGGAGACCACAAGAAGTCCTATCCAGTTATGGCATCCATATGAAAATTTGGATCGCAGTCTTCTTCAATTGGCCTGAACGAATTTCTTCACGATCCAGCAACCTATAATTAAAAGCCAAGTTGTTGCCACGTCACCATTACCCCACTACACAGTGACAGAGGGAACAGGAAAACTGCAACACAAACTATTTGGAAGAGGGAGATTGGGAAACATGTACAGTCATGTCTAAAGCAATCATGGAATCCTGCTAGATGGACACCGTGAAGACTCCCTTTCCGGTAGTGAAGGAAGCACCTAGAAGAGATCCAATTTTGCTCTTTAGGAAAAATTCTCTTGTCCATGTTCTCCTTATGCCCTGGTTCAGCCCTCTGCCATTGCTTTCCCTGGCTATACGTGAGGTGGGGGCATGCCCTCCTTGGGGACTGTATGGCCCCAGGTATTATTTTATGGCTTTCCTTATTTACTCAGGCCAGGCTTGTGGGGTTGAAGCAGTACAGAATCTTCGGGTCGATTTGCTTCTAAGCAGCTTCTTGTACCAGAAATCATGCCTCAAAGATTTTTTTTTTTTCCAGGATAGAAGTATCAACTTTCATTTATTTCTTTACTCCACGCCTCTCTCTCCCAACTTAATGGCAGTTACAGTGAAGCCATATGAAACAAAGGCTTAGGAGGAAGGAAAGCCTCGAGACTTTTCTTTGCACTCGTGCTGGAGTCCTCTGTTTAACTGAAATATCTTTGTGGATAACCTTTTCAGTCTTTTTTCCTGCTGTTGGGGCACAAGGCCCTAGTTCTGGGCTCTCTCAGTTCCTTTTCGTGTCAGCTTGCAAACCAGGACATTCTTGCTTGAGCTTGCCTCTTATGGTATCTTGTTAAACACAGCAAGGAGCTGCCAATACACTCTGACATTCTGACTCATGATCATGACTTCAGAAAACCATGGAAAGAAAGAGAATGTTTTTTCTTTTTACCTCTTCAAGTGTCCCTATTAAAAACAGACACCAAAAAAAGCGAGTTGGTTTTTTTTTAAGATTTTATTTATTTATTAGGTTAAGAGAGATACAGAGAGAGTGAGCACAAGCAGGCGGAACAGCAGGCAAAGAGAGAAGCAGAATTCCTGCTGAGCAGGGAGTCCGAGGTGGGACTTGATCCCAGGACCCTGGGATCATGACCTGAGCAAAGCAGATGCTTAACAACTGAGCTCAGCGGGAAGCCTGCTTCTCCCTCTCCCACTCCCCCTGTTTGTGTTCCTTCTCTTGCTGTCTCTGTCAAATAAATAAATAAAATCTTTAAAAAAAAAGAAAAGAGGAGAGAACAAAAGAAATATTGATAATTTAATGAGCTAAATTAGCGGATACCAATTGAGTTCCCTTGGCCTTGAGTACTGTCCTCGGTACTTCAGACTCCGTGTTCTTAGGGCACCTGGGTGGCTCAGTCAGGCCTCTGCCTTCAGCTCAGGTCATGATCCCAGGGTCCTGGGATTAGCCCTGCCTTGGGCTCCTTGCTCAGCAGGGAGTCTACTTCTCCCTTCCCCTCTACCTCTCCCCCTACTTTTGTGCTCTCTTTCTCTCTCTCTCTGTCAAATAAATAAATAAAATCTTAAAAAAAAATAAGACCCCAAGTTCTTCCCATTCAGGAACTCACAGCTTGTCTCCCTGTGAATTTGTCACTGGCAGGCAGGCCCATATAACCAGGAATCTCTCCACCAGAGAGATTCTACTGGATTCTATTGGCCAGAAGTCTACTGGATTCTAACCTCTTATAGGCAGAGCTGGCTGCATGTTGCAAAGGACTAACCAGACCTACTGAGTCTACTCAGTAACAGGCACAGGTCACATTCCCTTGCCAGCCACCTAACCAGCTTCTAAATGCCCTTAGATCAGGCACTGGGTATTTTGGAACTAAGGAACTTAAACCTTGCTTGAAAAAGACCTTAGAGCAGTCAAACTCCAAAGGACTGATCTTCAGTCTCATGTTCCTCAGCTAACATGAGATTATCTGTTACACAACAACAAAAAATTGGAAAATGGCACTTACCAGACATTTGAAATCGAGGTTCCCCAAGAGCTGCCAGAAAGCAGATGATCCTTCGAAGTTGCTACTGAACACGAGAACCTTGGAGCAACCCGATGACTGTATGAAGTGCAAAGCCAACAACTACTCAGCCACATGTCTTTCTTCCCATGCTTTTGTTTTCTGTCCCACTGGCCATCATTTTCCACTCTAGGTGTTCAAGTGTATATAATTAAAAATTATTTGGTGGGGTGCCAGTGGTTAGGCATCTGCGTTTGGCTCAGGTCATGATCTCAGGGTCCTGGGATCAAGCCCCACATCAGCTCCCTGCTCCTCCTGCTTCCATTCCCTCTCTGGCTGTTTCTCTGTCCAAAAAAAAAAGGTTATTTGGTGATAATGTTTTCTAAAGAAAAGTTGCAAAATTAGTACCAAAAATTCCCATATACATTGGCCCCATATTCTGCAAATGTTGACATTTTACCACATTTGTTTCATCATTCTCTCTCTGTATACATGTTATTCTATTCTGTGATCCATCTGAGAGTAATTTACAGATACAACATCCCTTTAAAACTAAATATTTTAGTGTGTGTTTCAAAAGTACAAGTACACTCTCCTACATAACCATTGTACAATTCATTGGAAATCAATTTTTAAAAGACTTTATTTTTATTTATTTGTCAGAGAGAGAGAGAGCACAGCAGGCAGAGTGGCAGGCAGAGGCAGAGAGAGAAGCAGGCTCCCTGCTGAGCAAGGAACCTATGCGGGACTCAATCCCAGGACCCTGGGATCATGACCTTAGCTGAAGGCAGTGGCTTAACTGACTGAGCCACCCAGGCGTCCCTGGAAATGAATTTTGACACGATACTATTATCTAACTTACAGATCATACTCCTTTTTTTTCTAAATGTCCCCAAAGTATCCTTTATATCAAAATAAAACAAAAACTTGGGGCACCTGGGTGGCTCGGTGGGTTAAAGCCTCTGCCTTCAGCTCAGGTCATGATCTCAGGGTCCTCGGATCAAGCTCCGAATTGGGCTCTCTGCTCAGTGGGGAGCCTGCCTCCCCCTCACTCTCTGCCTGCCTCTCTGCCTACTTGTGATCTGTCTGTCAAATAAATAAATAAAAATCTTTTTAAAATTTTAAAAAATAAAACAAAAACTTGTTTTTCTGGTCCAGGATTACACACTGCATTTTAAAATAGTCAAATCTCAAAAAAAAAAGTCAAATCTCTTGGGAGCGCCTGGACGGCTCAGTTGTTTGAACGTCTGACTCTCGATCTCGGCTCAGGTCTTGATCTCAAGGTCCTGAGTTCAGGCCTTGCACTGGGCTCCACAATGGGTGTGGAGCCCACTTAAATTCAAAAAGAAAAAAAGAAAGCCCTGGGGCTCCTGGTTGGCTCAGTTGGTTGGGCAGCTGCCTTTGTCTCAGGTCATGATCCCGGGTCCTGGGATAGAGGCCCACATTGGGCTCCTTGCCCACACTGGGCTCTTCGCTGAGCAGGGAGCCTGCTCCTCCCCTGCTTGTACTTGCTTTCTCTCTCTCTTCTCTGCCAAATAAATAAATAAACACTTTTTTTTTAAAAAAGGAAGTCCAATCTCTTTATTTTCCTTTAAATAATCTACAGTCTTCTTCTTTTATGACTTTGACTTTTTTTAAAAAAAAGGTTTTTATTTATTTATTTGAGGGAGAGAGAGAGCATGTGTGCACATGCGTGTGGGGGAACAGAGGGAGACAGAGAGAGAATCCCAAGCTGACTCTGCCCTAAGCATGGAGCCTGATGTAGGGGCTTGATCTCATGACCCTGAGATCATGACCGAAGCCGAAATCAAGAGTCAGGTTGCTCAACTGACTGAGCCAGCCAGACACTCCGGCTTTGACTTTTTGAAGAGTACAGGCCCTTTATTTTGTACCATGTCCTCAGTTCAGGTTTGCCTGATTAGATTTGAGGATATGCATTTCTGGAAGGAACACTGCAGAAGTGGTACCATTTATTTTCAGTGCATCGTATCAGGAGGCATATGGTATGACGACGTTAACTTTGATCACTTGGTTAAGGTGGTTGTCTGCCAGTTCTCTGTACTGTAAAGTTATTCTTTTTCCCTTTGCAATTAGTACGGATTTTATATGGACCCAGGTTCCTTCTGCCTATCATCCTTGGTGTCCTTGTCACCAATTGTATCCAGTTAGCAGAAGAGGAAAGAAAAGAGTTTCATGGCGTGGGGGGAGTGGGGAGTGGCTGTTACTAGGCCAGTCCTGGAAGGGGCACCCATCAGATTAACCCTAATCTGGCTCACATTCCACTGTAGAGAATCGAGTCTAAAGATTCTATCTAATTGCAAGGGACAGTAGGAAACATTGCCTGGCTTTGTGCCTGAAGGAGGGAATGCACATTAGTAGGGAGCTAGAGGTCTCTACTACAGGATACAACTCTTCCAGTGGACTTTTTAAATTTATTCTCAGGGGCTCTGGTTTCCCCTTGCCCCCTTAGAGGAGATCTTGGTCAGGTCCCTCAACTGTGCTGATCACTCTTAGGTTTCATAAGTCCTCCTGTCACACTGGTCTCCCAGACAGCATGAGTTAAGCAACAAAAATGCCCAGCCCCCTGTAAGAGTCATCATTCTAAAACTGATTTAAAACTGAGGCTTCTTGGGGTGCCTGGGTGGCTCAAGTCAGTTAGGTATCTGCCTTTGGCTCAGTTCATGATCTCAGAGTCCTGAGATCGCGCCCCATCGGGCTTCTTGCTCAGCAGGGAGCCTGCTTCTCTCCTTCTGCCTGTCACTCTCCCTGCGTGTGCTCGCTCTCTCTCTCTCTCTGGCAAATAAGTAAATGAAATCTTGAAAACCAAATAACAAGAAAACCCCTGAGGCTTCTTCCTCCCTTGCAGCTAGCTTGGGCCTCTATAAGGTGGGTCACCTCCCACAGAAAAGGACTGTGTGACCGGTTTCACTCCCTCATTCAATACTTCCATTCCTTTCTTCCTCTTGCTAGCTAATGTCTCTGAGCCCTGCACACTGGGGGTCTGCTAGTCTATGTGCTGCCTCGGTGGAGGTCAGAAAGAGGTTCTCCTCAGGGATGCCTGCCATCCTACAGGGAGAGGGCTGCGCCTCCGTGTGAAGTAGAAAAAGGCAATTCCTCTGAGAAGACACAACCCCCTGCCAGGGCATATGGTTTGGAGCTTGGAAAGCAGGCTGGATTGGAGCCCCGTTTGCACCTACAGCCAGGCACGCGTTTCAGTGAATGACTTGCACAACCGTAAGGTCTGTTAAATGTGGAGCATATGGACGAAGTTCTGGGCCAGAAGCTCAAGTTTGCCCTTAACTAGTGCTGTCCTGAGTGGCAACTGCATTCTCTGGGGTTTGCAGAGATTTAATGCTACTCTTTTTGGGGAAGGGAATGGATTCCTTAGTTCTATAAAGCTCCATCATTCCATCAATGGTGACCACATCTCTGTAGTTTCTTTCTGTAGATGAAGGCATTGCTTTTACTGGTGTTTGTTCATAAGTCTTTCTCAAGACTCTGGGCATCTGGGGATGTGCCTCCACCTTCCTCCCACTGAAATGCAGTCACTTCTGGCAGCGTTCTCCAAAAGGATCTGAGACTGAACTTCTCCAGACCCCCTGCATGTATGTTTCATAGCAAAGGACAAGTTCATTTGGGAGTGTGGCTACCACCCAAACCATAGCCTCATCTCTACCCCGTGGGAGGCCTGAGGCAGTCCTTCACCTTTGACCTACTCCAGCTGTAACTCAGACACTGGCCACTCTGTCTCTCAAATTGGAAGGAACACGCATTATGTACTATTGGGTGATCCCAGTAAAACTCCTCCCATCAGTGTGAGGTGATGGGTACATACTCTTACAATGAGGTTAGGGGTGGGGCAATGACTCAGGACACGGATAACTTTCTCTAAAAACCTTAACTCTCCTATATTTTTCAACCTCTCCAACATCTTTTACAGGCTGGAGGTGGGTGGTGAACTAAGAATGAAAAGCTGTGTTTCTATCATCTTCCCCTGTAAATCCTGTGGTGGTGGACTGGCATCTAACTTGGAACGTGACTTCATTGTTTGGGGATCTGAGACAAATCAGACTAAGTGAGCTTCATTTCAACATCCTACATAACCTATCTCTGGAAGTATACATAGGGAACAGGAAATATTGGTTACCTTCGGTGGGAAATGTGTTTGCTCAGGGAAGCCATGGGAGGGAGAATTTTTCACACATACTCTTGGAACTCTTTTTAAACTCTCTGTGTGTAGTACCTATTTAAGAAATTTAAATGAAAGACAGATACCTTCCAAATACCCTAGTGTCCATTCACGTAACAGAGCACTTTCTAACTCTGAAGAAGAATGAGCCGTCTATTCTGAAGCAGAACAGTCTCAAAGATGTTGTTAGGTTAGAAAAGGAAGATATAGACTATTTCATAATATATTTACATACAGTAAAATTAGGCATAAATGCATATTTTTAATACATGAGGGATTTTCAGGACATTTTTTCTAGGATAAACTCAATCGTGTAGTAGTAATGACACGACAGTAGTGAACTTGAAATCAGTTACTCACCACAGCAAAGGCTTATATTTCTTGAGCCACAGGTGTCCGGTGCAAGACAGGCAGCTCTGGAGGGCTGCTCTGCTCCATGTGGTGCCTCAGGGATCCAGGCTGTTTCTGTCCAGTGACTCCACCATCTAAATCCGTGGCTTCCACAACTGCTGCAGCAAGGGAAGGGAGAGCTGGGGAATCGTACACTGGAACTAAATGTTCTGACCCAGAAGTGCACATATCACTTTTCTGCACAGTCTTTGAGCCAAAATTGGCCTCCTGGGCACAGCCTCACTGCAGGACAGGGTAGGAAGTATTGTCCTCTTGCAGATCCAGAAAGAAGAAAATGAAATGGGTTTCAGTATCCTGTAACATCGCTTCTTCCACAAAGACACAGAAAAAAACCAGTAGGAACACCTAGGTGGTTCAGTGGGTTAAGCCCCTGCCTTTGGCTCAGGTCATGATCTCAGGGTCCTGGAATCAAGCCCCGCATCAGACTCCCTGATCAGCAGGGAGCCTGGTTTCCCCTGCCCCCACCTGCCTCTCTGCCTACTTGTGATCTCTTCCTGTCAAATAAATAAATAAAATTTAAAAAAAAAAAAAAAGAAAAAGACAAGTAACAGGAAGAGGGAGTCAGGATCTGATATCAGAAGACTTACTTTTCACTGTACTATTTACTGTATTATATGGTTTGGATTTTTTTGAACCATTGAGTCATGTGTACTTTTTCAGTTAAAAGAATTAGGGACTTGGGACGCCTGGCTGGCTCAATCTGTGGAGCATGTGACTCTTGATCTCAGGGTTGTGCGTTTGAGCCCTCTGTTGGATGTGGAGATTACTTAAAGATACTTAAAGATAAAATCTTAAAAAAAAAAAAAAAAAAGAATTAGGAACTCTAGTGTCAATGAATACTAAAATTAGTGGGTGAAAGTTTTATAAGGAATAGGATATGGTCTATAGATACCCAACCAATGCCACCTTAATTTAGGAATCAAAGTTAATTAACACCACCAGTAGTGAGACAAATAGAAAGCATATGCCTCCTCATTTAATGAACTGAGAACACAGCATCATTTTTTGCGGTAGTCTTGACAAAAATGCATAGCCCGAATTTAATCATGAGGAAAAAACACATATAAAACTAAATGGAGTGATTTTGTACACAACATCTGGCCTGTACTTTTCAAGTGACAAGGTAATGGCAGGAAGAGAGAGACTGAGCAATTATTCCAGATTGAAGGAAACTAGGGAGACTTATAGATGAAATACAACATGTGATCCTGGATTGCATCCTGAACCAGAAAAATACTTTTTTCTTTTTGCTATAAAGGACGTTACTGAGACATTGATGATATTTGAATAAGGCTTGTAGGTTAGCAAGTATTAGTGTATCAATTAGTGTATCAATTAGTGTTATTGTTAACACTAACAATTAGTGTTATTTTTCACATTTTGTAATTGTGCTATTGTTACAAAAAGAATGCCCTTGTTGGGTGCCTGAGTGACTCAGATGGTTAAGTGTCTGCCTTTGACTCAGGTCATGATCCTGGAGTCCTGGAATCGAGTCCCGCATCAGGCTCCCTGCTCAGTGGGGAGCCTGCTTCTCCTTCTCCCTCTACTGCTCCCCCTGCTTATGCTCTCTCTCTCAAATAAATAAATAAAATCTTAAAAAAAAAAAAAGCCCTTGTTTCAGGAAATATTCAAGTATTTAGGGGTAAAAAAGCATCATATCTGCAATTTACTCTCAAATGGTTGAAGGAATATATACATATATATATAATAGAAATAATATATTTATATGTTAATATATAAATACATGACATATAGTTTTGTATATTATATGTTTTAATATATAAACATATATAATTATTTCCTGAGCAAGTAGACCATTTGAAAGTAAATTACAGTTATGCCTTTTTACCTCTAAAGGGACATATATGTGTGTGTATTTATATATACATATGGGGGTAAAGAATGATAAAGCAAATTTGTTAAATGTTAACATTTTAAGAATCTGAATAAAAGGTATATGTTAGGTCTTTGTATTCTTCATTCAACCATTCTATAAGTCTGAAATTCTCTCAAAATAAAAAGTTGTTGGGATGCCTGGATGGCTCAGTTGGTTAAGCCTCTGCCTTCGGCTCAGGTCATGATCCCAGGGTCCTGGGATCGAGTCCTGCATCCAGCTCCTTGCTCAGCAGGGAGCCTGCTTCTCTATCTCTGCCTCTGCCTGCTTGTGCTCTCTTTCTCTCTCTCTCTGAGACAAATAAATAAATAAAAACTTTAAGAAAAACAAAAGAAAATAAAAAGTTGTTAAAAGTGACAAGTAACTATACTCATTAAGTTTGTGGACTTTTGCACTAAACATAATACTTGTCAGCAAATTCTATTTGTAACAGAATAAAGGCATAAGGTAATTTTAAAAATTTTGTATCTCACAGAATTATTGCAAAGATCATAGACTGTAATGTGTGTTTGCTTGAAAACCACTATTCACATGCACTGTTTTCACTGTTATAATAATTTTTATTTTCAAAGTTTTATTTATTTATTTATTTATTTATTTTTAGTAATCTCTACACCCAACATGGGGCTTGAACTCACAACATGGGTCTGAAGATTCAAAATCACATGCCCTTCCGACAGAGCCCACCAGGCACCTCTGTTGATTTCATTTTGACTGAAGTAGGTGATTCCCATTGGAGAGCAATGGAGGTTGAGGCTGAACGAGTGACAGGAACAGCTTATTGAATAAGAAGATGAGAGCTAGGCCAGGGGGGTTGGGATTTGCCTCAATGGTCCCTTTTGGGTAGTGAAAAGTTGTTACTTACCAAAATGGGTTGAGGGAAAGCTGAATTCTTAACAGTGCTGGAAAGTATCCAGAAGGATGAGCTCAACATCCTCATTTTCCAGTTAAGCTGGTGGGTTTTACAGATGAAGCATCTGGACTAGGGTCTTAAAGATGAAGCTGTGAAGATTCAAAGCTTGAGAAGGCAGATGAATAAAAACAAGAAGGTAAGAAATGTCATGCCGAGGATGCGTGGGTGGCTCAGTCAGCTCAGCATCTGCCTTCGGCTCAGGTCATGATCCCAGGGTCCCGGATGGAGTCCTGCATCAGGTTCCTTGCTCAGTGGGGAGTCTGCTTCTCCTTCTGCCTGCCACTCCCCCTGCTTGTGATCTCTCTCTCTCTCTGTCAAATAAATAAAATCTTAAAAAAAAAATAATGTCATGCTGCTATGACCAGCTATGCAATTTGGGGGGCCCAGGGCAAATGAAAATGCAGGGCCCCTTGATCATAAGTTATTAAGAATTTTGAGGGGTGCTTGGGTGGTTCAGTTGGTTAAGTGTCTGCCTTCAGCTCCGGTCATGATCCCAGGGTCCTGGGTTGGAGCCCCACATTGGACTCCATGCACAGTGGGAAGCCTGCTTCTCCCTCTCCTCCCCACTCATGCTCTCTCTTGCTATCTCTGTCAATATCTGTCTCTCTCTCTCTCTCTCAAATAAATAAAATCTTTTAAAAAAAAAAAAGAAAGAAAAAAAGGAGGGGCACCTGGGTGGCTCAGTGGGTTAAGCCTCTGCCTTCGGCTTTGGTCATGATCTCAGCGTCCTGGAATCAAGCTCCACATCGGGCTCTCTGCTCAGCGGGGAGCCTGCTTCCCCCCTTTCTCTGCCTGCCTCTCTGCCTGATTGTGATCTCTGTCTGTCAATTAAAATTAAAATTTAAATTTAAAAAAATCTTTAAAAAAAAAAAAGAATTTTGAAACAGTAACAGCAGAACAGGAAACCAAGTGGGGCTGGGTGGTACTAAGCATGAAACCTCACGTGACAGCAAGGTCATACACTGGTGAAGCCAGCCCTGCACGTCACAATCCACCAAGGATGTCCACATTCAGTCATTCACCCAAGGTCACTAGATGTTTTCAGTGGAAAGGGACTGAAGCTGATGCAAATGGGCTTAAATCCAAAGGAAATGCAGACTGGCAGAAGTTGTTCTTCAGGCACAAGATGATCGCTGGTGCCCGACATCACAAAATGTCCAGGTTTTTTCAGGCTCCATGTGTGGCATTTGCTTCAAGACCCAATGACTTCCAAAGTAAGAAATGGGGCCCCTCCTTCTGTTCTCTTTGGCAGGAGCAAAGATGACTTTTCCAGGAGCTGCACACATTTCCTTAGCCAGAACTGGGACCCATGGCAGGAGGACTGTGGAGCCATGATTGGATTAGAGAATCAGGATGCCCCTCTGTAGTTTAGAGTGGGGCCATTGTCCCCGGATGCACAGGGCCATGTGGAGGAGGGTGGATGCCCGAACAAAATCAGGAACTTGGGGGCGCCTGGCTGGCTCAGTCAGTGGAGTATGCAACTCTTGATCTCGGGGCTGTGAGGTCGAGTCCCACAATGGGTACAGAGACTACTTTAAAAAATAATAAGTAAATAAAATATCAGGACCCTAGTGGGAAAAAGGAGCGTTTGCTATGTTCCTGACATACCGTTTCCAGAATTGCTGATATAAGAGTAGGGTGGTTGGTTAAGCAAATAGCTGAAGGCAGAAGTGCAGAGCAGGGAGAGGAGCCTGGGGGCTTGGCGGGGATGCAATCATGTGACTCGTGAGCCAGTCTGTGTTTCATCCAGTGGGCCATAGAGGTCTACACAACATAACTTTAGGCGGGCCACAAAAGATTATTCTTTTCTCAGTAGATACATGTTTATTCTTATGCATATATATATTTTAAGATTTTATTTTTTTGACAGAGAGCAGGAGAGCACAAGCAGGGAGAGTGGCAGAGGGAGAGGGAGAAGCAATGGGCCTCCATCCCTGGGATCATGATGTGAGCCCAAGGCAGTCACTTGACCAACTGAGTCACCCAGGCGCCCCCTTTTGCATATTTTGAAAGTAATTAGTAAGCAGAACACAAAAAGTACGGACCATAAAGAAAAGGATTGATAATTCAAACTTCTTGAGGATGAACTATTGTTCATCAAAGACACCATAAAGAGGGCAAAAAGGCAAGGCACAGGGAGGGAGACTATTTGCAATCCATGTATCCAACAACAGACTCTTATCAAGAATTCACATACACACGGTCAGGGGAAATGAGAGAAGACGGAGTGCATAATTTGTGACAAGCCTCAGAGAGATCCCTGGAGTTCTGGAGCAAGTCCGTATCATCCACAGTGGAGAATTAAACAGTCCTTGGAAAATACATACAAATACTACAAAACTAAAAATCAATTAAAAAAAAAAAAGACAACCCAATTAAGAAAAGGGTAAAAGACATAAGCAAGCACTTCACAAAAGAGGATATGCAATTGACTGATAAATGAGAAAAGTTTTTCAGCCTCATTAGTCATCAGGGAAATACAAATCAACACCACAATGAGATAGACTTTATACTAATGAGGATGGCTAAAATTACAATGACTGATGGTATCAAGTGCTGCTTGGTGTGAAAAAACTGGAACTCTCATTCAGTGCCCCGGAGAGGGGAGCTCTCCCCAGCTCACTGGACACCTGTGAGGCAGAAGGTAGTAACACTGAACATGCATAACTTATGGTTCAGCGATTTAACTCTGCGGTATGGACCTGGAGAAACGCGTACATGCGTATCCTGGAAGACCTGAACAAGAATATTCATGGCAGCACTATCCATAAACCAACGCAAAACCTGAGAGCAACCCAAATGTCCATGAATGGTAGAATGTATGAGCAAATTTGGGTGTGATCACATAACGGACTACTACATACCAATGAGAAAGAGTATCCTATGGTTAAATGCAATAAGATGGATGAATTTCACAAACATAATGTTGAAGGGAAGACACTAACCACAGAAGAACATACGTGACGTAATGCATTCCATTTGTATAAAGACCAAAGGCAGATAAAGGTGCCCAGTCCTTTATAGCGACATTATTTGCAATGACCAAAAGGTAGAAGCAACCTTAGTGTCTGTTGACAGATGAATGGATAAACAAAGCAAGGTATACCCATACAAGGAAATATCACTCAGCCTGAAAAAGGATGGAAATTCTGACATGTGCTACAACACAGAACCTTGAGGACATTCTGCTAAGTGAACTAAGCCAGCCACAAAAAGACAAATACTGTACGATCCCATTATCCGAGGCACCTAGAGTAAGCAAAATCACAGAGACAGAAGGTCTCAATGGTAGTTGCAAAGGGGTAAAGAAAGGAGAGATCAGGAAGTTGTTAATGGGTATATATGCATATGGAGAGAGGGTCAGCTTTGCAGGAAGAAGAGAGTTCTGGACATTGTTTGCAATACAGTGCGTATTTAACACTGCCTAACTGTACCCTTAAAAATAGTTAAGATGATAAGTTTTATGTGATATGTATTTTATCACAGTTAAAAACTTAAAAAAAGGGCGCCTGGGTGGCTCAGTGGGTTAAGCCTCTGCCTTCGGCTCAAGTCATGATCTCAGGGTCCTGGAATCCAGTCCCGCATCGGGCTCTCTGCTCAGCAGGGAGCCTGCTTCCTCCTCTCTCTCTCTGCCTGCCTCTCTGCCTACTTGTGATCTCTCTCTGTCAAATAAATAAATAAAATCTTTAAAAAAAAAAAAACTTTAAAAAAAGAGAAAAAGGCAGGTAAATGGGTCTATGGTGTTAGAAGAAGCATAGTTACATTGAAGGAGAAACACTAAGAGGGATAAATGGGGCTTTTGTGATTTCCTGAGCTGGGTGATGTTCACCAAGCTGTACGCTCAGGGATTTATGCACTTTCATGCTACTGTAGGAGACATGGCGATGTGTTGTCCAGAGCCCCCTTCAAGGAAGAATCTGCCGCCCAGCTTCAGGGATAATGGCCAGCAGACAGACTCCTGTGCCAGTTCCTTCAGAGCCTGCAGAGGGCCGTCTTACCTGACGCCGTGCTCTTCCTGCGGCTTCATCTGGTGACTTTAAAAAGTAGGAGTATAGGGGCACCTGGGTGGCTCAGTGGGTTGAAGCCTCTGCCTTGGGCTCTGGTTGTGATCTCGGGGTCCTGGGATTGAGCCCCGCATAGGGCTCTCTGCTTGCAGGGAGCCTGCTTCCTCCTCTCTCTGCCTCCCTCTCTGCCTACTTGTGATCTCTGTCAAATAAATAAATAAAATCTTAAAAAAAAAAAAAAAAAAGTAGGGGTATAAAGGTCTAGCCATTTAAACTTGATACTTGACAACCCTGATGGGACCTCTCTCTCCAGGGTGATCTGCTGATTGTCTTTGGTGACCCTGCAGCACAGATTTCCTTCAGCCCAATCCTGCCTTTGGTCCCTTCCTTTCCTAGGTGTGGATCTCTAACAAATATTTTACACCCCAAATTCCGTCTCAGCATCAAACCTTAAAAACCTGACCTTCTGACAGTTGCTACCAGAAGTGGATGAGAAATCTGGTGACAAGATGGAGTTTGGGAACTTGACCACCACCCATCTGACAACAAGGACCCCATCACTGGAGGGGGAGCACACCCAGTAGTGAACTCATAGAATAGAATTCTCTAGAAGGCACAACGATCCAGATGCTTGAGATGTACATAGAAATACTAAGTATAAGGATCACGGAGCTGGAGAGGTATTGCTAAGCTCCGTAGATGTGCTATAGGATAATGCTGGGTAGGAAAACCAGAGGGCATCTTTGTTTCATAGAGAGAAGCCTCATGTCTCCTGCAGGGGAAGGGCAGAGAAGCTGAGGACTCAGCCCAGGATTTAGTAGTCTGAGTGACTGATTTCAAAGGCAGTTAAGTTCCCAAATAAGGCAGGTCTCTTATGCCAAAGTCAGGGTCCTGGTTGGAAAAACCTGAGATTCTGACACATGGAGTGGTGATACTGAGTGGACGCTCCTGAAGATTTTATCTCCACAAATTCCTCTGAGTCTTCTGAGTTTCCAGAAGCAGCCCACTTCTCCCTAGTGAGAGCCAGCGCTCCCCCTCGGCTTGAAGACAGTGCAGAAGCCTCTCCCTCGCAAAGCAACAGATACCTAGGCAGCATCTGCTGCCCCCTCTCCTCCTAGCCACCAGGCTCTATGAGGTTAGCTGCAGCCTAACCCAGCATGGAAGTGATAAGGCCCGACATGGCCTCATGGGGCGGAAAGGGGCTCTCCCCCATAGGAGAGCCCAGACCTAGCCAGTATGAACTGGAGGAGCCAAAGGGATACCTGTGGAATAGGATTCTGAGGGTACTTGTTGGAGGGGGAAGGAACCTAATAACAGGAAAAGAAGAATTTATTGACTTGGGATTCCTTCCCCTTTCTCTCTCTCTCTTTTATATGTACCCAACTTTGGATCAACTACTTACTTTTTTTTAAGTTTTTTTTTTTTTTTTAAATTATTTATGTGTTCAAGAGGAGGGGGTGTGAGGGAGAGGGAGAAAGAATCCCAAGCAGACTCCTCACTGAGAACCCCACAAGGGGCTACATCTTACGACCCTGAGATCACAACTTCAGTTGAAACCAAGAGTTGGAGGCTTAACCGACTATCACCCAGGTGCCCCCTTAAATTTCTATTTAAATTCCAGTATAGTTGGGGCGCCTGGGTGGCTCAGTGGGTTAAGCAGCTGCCTTCGGCTCAGGTCGTGACCCCAGGATCCTAGGATCGAGTCCCGCATCGGGCTCTCTGCTTTGGTGGGGAGCCTGCTTCCCTCCCCACCTCCTGCCTGCCTCTCTGCCTACCTGTGCTCTCTGTCTGTCAGATGAATAAATAAAATCTTTTAAAAAAAAATTCCAGTGTAGTTAACATACAGTGTAATATTAGTTTCAGGTGTACAATATAGTGATTCAACACTTCCATACATCAGCTGGTGCTCATCACAGCCCAGGCACTCCTTAATCTCCATCACCTGTTTAAATTATTCCCTACCCACCTCCTGGCTGGTGACCATCAGTTTGTTCCCTATGGTTTAAGAGCCTGTCTCTTGGTTTCTCTTTCTCTCTTTTTGCCTTTGCTCGTTTGTTTCTTAAATTTGTTTCTGTTTCTTAAATGCCACATAGGAGTGAAATCATATGGTATTTTTCTGCCTGACTTAATTCACTTAACATAATACACTCTAGTTCTATTCATGTCACTGCAAATGGCACGATTTCCTTCCTTTTTATGGCTGAGTAATATCCTGTTGTATATATATACCACATCTTCTTTATCCATTCATCTGTTGATAGACATTCGGGCTGTTTCCATATTTTGGCTATCGTAGATAATGCTGCTATAAACGTCGGGATGCATGTATCCCTTTAAATTAGTATTTTTGTATTCTTTGGGTTAATACCTAGTAGTGTGACTGCTGGATAGTAGAGAAGTTCTATTTTTAACTTTCTGAGGAACTACCATACTGTTTTCCAGAGTGGCCGTAGCAGTTTGTATTTCCACCAACAGTGCAAGAGGGAGGGTTCCTTTTCCTCCACATTCTTGCCAACATCTGTTGTTTCTTGTGTTGTTGATTTTAGCCATTCTGAGGGGTGTGAGGTGATATGTCATTGTAGCTTTGATTTGCATTTCACTGAGGATGAGTGATGTTGAGCATCTTTTCATGTGTCTGTTGATCATCTGTATGTCTTCTTTGGAAAAATGTCTATTCATGTCTTCCGCCCATTTTTAAATTGGATTATTCATTTTTGAGAGTGTTGAGTTTTGTGAGCTCTTTATGTGTTTCAGATACTAACCCTTTACCAGATATGTCATTTGCAAATATCTTCTCCCATTCTGTAGGTTGCCTTTTTTTTTTTAATTTTTTTTAAAGATTTTATTTATTTATTTGACAGAGAGAAATTACAAGTACACTGAGAGGCAGGCAGAGAGAGAAGGAAGCAGGCTCCCTGCTGAGCAGAGAGCCCGATGCGGGACTCGATCCCAGGACCCTGAGATCATGACCTGAGCCGAAGGCAGCGGCTTAACCCACTGAGCCACCCAGGCGCCCTGTAGGTTGCCTTTTAATTTTGTTGATTGTTCCCTTCACTGTGCAGACGCTTTTTATTTTGATGTGTATCAATAGTTTATTTTTGCTTTTGTTTCCCTTGTCTCTGGAGATAAAATCTAGAGAGAAGTTGCTATGGCCAATGTCAAAGAAATTACTGCCTGTGTTCTCTTCTAGGGTTTTTATGGTTTCAGGTCTCACATTTAGGTCTTTAATCCACTTTAAGCTTATTTCTGTGTATGGTGTGAGAAAGTGGTCTAGTTTCATTCTTTTGGATGTTGCTGTCTAGTTTTCCCAACACCGCTTCTTGAAGAGACTGTCTCTTTCCTATAGGATATTTTTCCCTCTTTTTTCAAAGATGTGTTCATTTCTGGGTTTTCTATTCTCTTCCATTGCTCTATGTGTCTATTTTTGTGCGAGCACCATATTGCCTCTTTTTTAGAGGGGGGATGGGGAGAGGGAGAGAGAGAATCTTAAGCAGGCTCCATGGCTTGAGATCACAACCCTGAGATCATGACCTGAGCCAAAATCAAGAGTTGGACACTTAATCAAGAGGTGGTCCCACACTGTCTTGATCACTATAGATTTGTAATATACCCTAAAGTCCAGAACTGTCATGCCTCTAGCTTTTCTTTTCTTTCTTTTTTTCCCCCAGTTTTTCTTTTCTTTTTCAGGATTGCTTTGGCTATTTAGGGTCTTTTGTGGTTCCATACAAATTTTAGGATTGTTTGTTCTAGTTCTGAGACAATTGCTGTTGGTATTTTGACAGCGTTTCCATTAAATCTGTAGATTTCTTTGAATAGTATAGACATTTTAACAGTATTTGTCCTTCCAATCCATGAACATGGAATGTCTTTCCATTTGTTTGTGTCATCTTCAATTTCTCTCATCAGTGTTTTATATTTTCAGAGTACAGGTCTTTCACTTTTTGGTTCCTAGATATCTTATAGTTTTTGGTGCAACTGTAAATAGGATTGAGTCCTTAATTTCCCTTTCTACAGCTTTATTATTGGTGTAGAGAAATGCAACAGATTTCTGCATGTTGATTTTGAATTCCGCAACTTTGCTGAATTCGTTTATCAGTTCTAGCAGTTTTTTGGTGGAATTTTTCAGATTTTCTATATATAATATCATGTCATCTGCAAATAGTAAAAGTTTTACTGCTTCGTTGCCAGTGTGGATCCCTTTTATTTCTTTTCATTTTCTGATTACTGACCCTAGGTCTTCTAGTACTGTGTTGAATAGAATTGGTAGGAGTGGACATTTCTGTTTTGTTCCTGATCATAGAGGAAAAGCTGTCGGATTTTCCCCATTGAGGATGATGTTAGCTGTGGGTTTTTCATGTTTGCCTTTATTATGTTAAGGTAGGTTTCCTCTAAACCTACTTTGTGGAGGGTTTTTTTTTTTTTTTAATCATGAATAGATATTGTACTTTGTTGAATATTTATCTTCATCTATTGAAATGATCATCTGGTTTTTCCTCCTTTCTTTTATTAATGTGATGTTCCACGTTGATTGATTTGTAAATATTGAACCACCCCTGCAACCTAGGAATAAATTTGGGACCCCCCTCTTAAGTTACAGGATTCAGTATCCTGGCAAGTGCCAGGATATAATGCAATGTCATAACTAGGATGGATCCTGGAAGCATGGAAAAAGTGATGATGACCCATGCTAAAGAAAATTTAAGTGTTAGACTTCCTAAGGAAGATGATGCAGGTGAGATTACAAGACTCAGGGAAGTGGGTATGCCAGAATGGACTATGGATAACCAGAAGACCTATCAGATAATTATGTCCCTTGGAAAGAACAAAAAGACACACTATTTACCAAGGCCATGAGAATCTGCTGGTGAGAAGCTGACCAGAATCTTTAACAAGTTAGGTGGTGGCTCTCCTCCATAGACCAGGGCTGATGATGGAAGATACTGTCACAGAACTTGGCTCACTGATAGCAATGGCCACAACTGGACCGTAAAACAACAAAGGCCAAATGGCACTGCTTAACTTCTGGAATCGAGAGAATAACAATTCTCATAATGACTGGTAATGTTGGAGTGGCAGCCAGGAGGACCTGGCCCACAGGTAGTTATGGAGATGGTTAATCCAGCAAAGCGTTCCTAGAGGCAAAACAGATGGACAACTTAGCTTGTACCAGCAGAAAATATTAAGGATAGGTGACTGGAAGGCTGGAGGCACCAGCTCCTGGAAAAAGTCCCAGTCTCTTCCCAGAGTCCAGACCTGAGACAATTTTCAGACCATGACTGAAGAACTGGCCAGGCTTGTAAGAGGAAGGATCCTCAACACTACAGCAAGAATATATGCTAATGATTCCCCCAATCCTTTCCCAAAGAAATCTATGACCATGGGTAACTTCACTGGGAAAGGGAGAATACCCAGACATGTACAGGGTGTGTGTTGACATTGATACTGAACATCTGAAGTATCATCTGCCTGCTCCCAGTTAGAGCTGGGGTGGCACATGGGTCCAGGTAATAAGCAAAAATCCTGTCTATCCTGTCTTAGGTTTGGCTTACAATGAGTCTCCTGGGTTCCCGGACCCATCAATGGTCATTTCTCAGTCCCTGAGTATATAATAGGGGTTGGTTTGTTCTTGGGGGTCCACAAAGAAAAGTGCTGAGAATAAAGATAACAGAGATTAGTTCTATCCTTAAGAATATAAAGGATGCGGGGATGCTGGTTTCCATCACATATCTGTTTAATTCACAGTTCTCACCCCTGCAGAACCCAGAATCCTGGAGGGTGACTATAGACTACTCTGAGCTCAACCAGGTACACTAGCCCTGACTACAACTGCCGAGCCAGATGTGACCCATTTGCTAGAGTCGGTTACTCTGGCCTCAGGTGCATGGTATGCAGCCACTGATTTGGCAAACATGTTTTCCATCCCAATCAGATAGACAGGGACAGAAAAAAATTAGCATTTGCATTGAATGGACAACAGGCATTAAGGGTCATGTCCTGTGTTGTATCTAATCTGATATGAGAAATGCTTGCCCCATAGAGTGTTGGGCAGTCTGCTGACATCACAGCTGAAGCTGAGGCAATGCTCTGCAAAGACAAGGTGCCATTCTTCAGGACACAGAACGATTGAACATCGAATCAATATAAAGGCAGTGGTGCGCCATGGGTATTTGGAAATTATGCTAGGATGGATAATATGGGTGACTAGTATGGGTGACCATAGATTGGCTTTCTATGCCAATTACTCCTTTCTTTCTAGAAACACACCAAATCGTTCTTTCTAGAAGTTACCGATTATGTTGTATTGAAGTATGTATAGGGGTACACAAAGATGTAAATTCAAATACCTATGCAGTTTTGCTTTATGGTTCTTTTATTTCCTCTATGGGATCAGTGGTTAAAATACGATTTTTCCCTTTCTTTTCATCTTGAAATAATTTAAACTTTTTTTTTAAAAAGATTTTATTTATTTATTCGACAGAGACACAACGAGAGAGGGAACACAAGCAGAGGGAGTGGGAGAGGGAGAAGCAGGCTTCCTGCCAAGCAGGGAGCCTGTTGAGGGGCTCGATCCCAGGACCCTGGGATCACAACCTGAGCGGAAGGCAAACACTTAACAACTGAGCCACAATTTCGAAATGATTTCGAACTTAAAGAAGAATTCCAAGACTAGTGCAAAGAACTTTTTTGCCCTGAGCAATTTAAGAGTATGTTGCTAGTGATACTCCCTGGCACCTGCAGTGACACTTACTGTTTGTATTTCCTATAATCAACAGCATCCTTTTACATACATACAACACAACCATCAAAACCAGGACTTTGGCAATGATGTCTTACTACAATCGAACCCAGAGAGCAGGTTTCACCAAGTCTCATCCAAATTTCACCAACAGTCCCAAAGATGTTCTTGCAAAAGAAGCCAACCCAGAATCACACCCTGTTTTTGGTTTTCATCTCTCTTTGGTTTCCTTTAGACTAGAATACTTCCTCAGTCTTTCCTTGACTGGTACAATCACTTTTGTTAGTGACAGGCCAAGTGTTTTGATCTGAGTTTGTCTGATATGTTGTCATGTCTAGGCTCAAGTTATGCACTCTGGCAGGAGTATCTTCCCCTTGCATCTTATCAGGGGATGCACAATTTCAATTTGGAGCATTACTTGTGATGTTAACTTTGATTACTTGATTTACTTGGTTAAGATGGTCTCTTGCATGCTTCTCAGCACTCAGCATCTAAGATCTCAGTGCTAAGTAGACTTGCTTCAGCATACTGTTGTTCCCAGTCTTTCTCAGTGGACAGATCAAGGGAATATATGTTTTAAAAGACCTACATATACTTAGTTATACATACCTTATTACCTGTTTATATTAAATGAAAACCATTCCAATTCCAATCCAACACCACAGGGTTTTTCTGGCTTCTCCATTACTTTATTTATCCTTTCATTTTTAAAAAAAGATTTTATTTATTTATTTGGCAGAGAGAGAGCACAAGTAGGCAGAGAGGCAGGCAGAGAGAAGGGGGAAGCAGGCTCCCTGCTGAGCGGAGAGGCAGATGCAGGGCTCCATCCCAGGACCCTGAGACCATGACCAGAGCTGAAGGCCAAGCCTTTAACCTACTGAGCCAGCCAGGTGCCCCTGTCCGTTCGTTCGTTCGTTCTTTCTTTCTTTCTTTCTTTCTCTGCTCTTTCTTTCTTTCTTTCTTTTTTTAATTTATTTACTTGTCAGAGAGAGAGAGAGAGCAAGTGCAAGCACAGGCAGGCAGAATGGCAAGCAGAGGCGGGGGAGAAGCAGGCTCCCCGCTGAGCAGAGAGCCGGATGTGGGACTTGATCCCAGGACACTGGGATCATGACCTGAGCTGAAGGTAGCTGCTTAACCGACTGAGCCACCCAGGCGTCCCCTTTCATTTTTGAGAGTGAGAAATTTGGCTCCTAGTATTCTATCACCCCTGACATATTTACTTCTTTGATCAATCGCTTTGTATCTTATGAAGCACTACTGTTCTGCCCCTCCCTGAAATCTCTCCCTACCTGGCTTGGACGCTGACATCCCAGCTGGCTGGCGACTGCTACGTCCCCATCCCACTCTAGAAACCTTCTTGTGCTTGGCCTCCAGCCCCTCACTCTTGATCACCACCCATCCACCACTACCCAGCAGACTCCCTCTTCATTCTGCTTGGGCTTCAATCCTCTGAGCCCAGTCATGAAATGGGATTTTTAAAGCAAAGGGATTAAGAATGTGCACTATAAGTTCTGGCTGTGATGAAATCAGCCATATGTCTTCATTTGGCATGAGGACAAAATTAACAATATTCTGTATTTATGTTCAAGTTCTTAAAGTACCAACTATATTTTAGTATTTAATCTACTTGGCACTTTTTGTAAATGGTATAAAATTGGGGTCTAGTTCATTTATTATATATTCATCCTTTTATCACTGAATTTCACCTTTCATATGTTCTATCCTTTAAACACATTTCTATTCCTGGATTTTCTAGTCAGTTACACTGGCTCATTTGTCTATTCCTATGCCAATTTCATATGGGTTTTATCATGGTAGCTTTACAGCGTCTTCCAATGTCTGGTAAGCCAAGTGTACCTTTAGTGTACTTCTTTCTACATTATTAGCTATTCATAGGTAATTTATTCTTTCCAAATGAATTTTAAGATAATCTAATACCATTAAAAAGAAGCCTGGTGGATACTGTAATTGAAATTAATTTTATATAAATTTATGAAGTCGACCTTTTTTGTGACATTGTCTTCATATTCTAGGGTAAAACAATGAGCCCATACAACAGATCCTGTTTCGTTTATTTATCCAACAAGTATTTTCGAGCACCTACTACTTGCTAAGCCCTATTCTAAATGTTGGGGATACAACAGTCAACAAAACAGATAAGTTTTGTTCCTTTTTGAAGTATACATTCCAGCCGAGCAGACCGGTAATAAATACATAATACACATAACAAGTAAATATGCAATAAGTCACACAGTATTACGTGCTACGGCCAAAAAGAAAAAGGAATCTGGCTGAGGGGGCAATATAGAATGGTGAACGTCATTTTCTTTTTTTAAAATTTAGGGCAACAAGGTGATATGCCGAGGTTTGCGCGCAGCCGTGACAGAGAAACCCACGGGTCGCAGGCAGAAGAGAGAGCGCGGCTAGGGCGCGCGCATGCGTGGTGTGTCAGAGGAGGGGCACGCAGCGCAGTAAGGCTAGCAAGGAGTAAGAGGTAGATGGTAGGAGTGAAAATGAACATTGGCTTTAACTCTAACTGGGGAAGAAAGTTGCTCCTCAGTTTTGAGCAGAAGAGTAACACGATCTGATGAAGGTTTTAAAAGACCATTCTGGGGGCGTCTGGGTGGCTCAGTAGGTTAAGCCTCCCACTCGATTTCTGCTCAGATCATGTTGTCAGGGTCCCAGGATGGAGCCCTCTGTGGGGTCCACACTCAGGGGAATCTGCTTCTCTCCCTTTCCCTCTTCCTCTGCCCCTCCCCATGCTCGTGCAAGCTCTCTCAAATAATTTTTTTTAGTAATATTCTTTTTTTTTTTTTTTTTTTTGCATTTCTGTATATTTACATCACATAAATAAGTCTTTAAAAAAAAAAAAAAGATCATTCTGGGGCGCCTGGTTGGCTCAGTGGGTTAAGCCGCTGCCTTTGGCTCGGGTCATGATCCCAGGGTCCTGGGATCGAGTCCCGCATCGGGCTTTCTGCTCAGCAGGAAGCCTGCACCCCCCTCCTCTCTCTTTGCCTACTTGTGATCTCTTTCTGTCAAATAAATAAACAAAATCTTTTTAAAAAAGAAAAAAGAAAAAAGATCATTCTGCTGGACCAGGGCGGGAGCAGGGCGCGGGGGAGAGGGGAGGAGGGAGATCTATTAGAAATCTCTTAGGATAATGCTTGCCTGAGGTGATGGCTTGGACTCCGTGGAGGTGGGGAGAAGTGGGGGATTCTGAGCTGCCTGACTGAAGTGCCCCTTCGTCCACCAGGGGGCAGTACACACGTGTCCTGAAGGGACCAAGCCGGTCCTTTCTTCTCCCTCCGGAAATGATAAGGTTACCACCCCTTCCCCTGTGCGGCTAGAACTTACACATCATTTGGGACCCTGGTATGCCCAGCCTTAAGGGATGAATCGTGACGGTATAAGCACCATTTCCATCTCCATGATGGCGGTCACCTAATGTCATAACCATCAACCCCACCTCCTACACGTGTACAAGCATCAGCTAGCATACTCATGTAGTCTGGGAAAGCAGGTTTGCCGAGTATGACTAGGAACTTCGTTCTTTGTCATTATTTCTTATGAGAACAATGTATTTTAAAACCTACAATGCTGAAAAGAAAAAAAAACCAACATTAAAAAAAATTTAATTCCTGGACATGTGAAGAAAATTTAAGATGTACAAAAGAGTTTACAGCAGCACTGACCAACAAAACTATAACATATAGTTTTAGAGCCACATATAGAGCCATATATGTAATTTGAAATTTTCAGTTACACACGTAACCAAATGTTTTAAAGTAAAAGGAAACAGGTTGAAATCAAGTTTAATAATGTATTTTATTTAATCAAATATATCAAAAATATTATCATTTCAAAATATAGTAGATATAAAATATACTTAATGATATATTTTACATTCCTTATTTTTCATACAAAGTATGAAAGCTAGTGGATATTTTGTGATTATAGCACATCTCAGTTTGGACTGGCCAAAATTCAAGTGCTCAGTATCCACACGTGGCTAATATCCGCTGTTATTGGACAATGGAGGTGTACAGCTTATGCAAGAACATTTTATCATCTCC
Organism: Mustela erminea; assembly: GCF_009829155.1. Classification (NCBI taxonomy): domain Eukaryota; kingdom Metazoa; phylum Chordata; class Mammalia; order Carnivora; family Mustelidae; genus Mustela; species Mustela erminea. The sequence goes on from NC_045618.1 coordinate 31,316,159, forward strand.
CCAGCATTCATTCTTCTCTTTGTTTTATTATAGACACATCCCACTCTCAAGTTTGACAACACATATGAATAGCCAGCTGGAGACACCATCTCCCGACCTCCCTAAGAGTTGTGTGTGGCCCTGAGGCTTTGTTTGTTTTAATTGCACAGTAAAGAGTTACCACAAACTTAGTAGCTTATAACAACACCACTTATTATCCCAGAGTTCTGTAGGTCAGAAGTCTGAGTTTGGTTGTTTTCTGTTCAGGGTTCCACAAGGCCAAAATCAAGGTGTCAGGTCTGGAGGTTCTGGGTAAGAACCTGCTTCTAAACTCACTCAGGCTCTTAGTGGAAGCCAGATCCTTGGGGCCACGGGTCTGAGGTCCCGTCCCCTGTTCTCTGTTCCTCGAGGCTGCCTGGACCCTCCTCTTGTGCCCTCTCCATCTTTAAAATGGCATCAGTACAGCAAGTCCTTCTCAGGCTTTGAATCTTTGACTTCCCTTTCTGCTCACCAGTAGGAAAAAGCTGTGCATTTAAAGGGCCTGTGATTAGAGCCAGCCCACCTGGGTAGCCTTCTTTTTATTATGTAACATAACAGGACCACATCATGAGATCATACCCACACTCCTAAGGAAGAGATTTCACAGAGCACTGAGGGCATTCCTAGATTCTGGCCTCCTACAGCATGTGACTAAATGCCAGTCAATAGAAGTTAGTGGCCACTCTATCCTTCCAGCTGCTCAAGGCAACGCTTTGGGTGTCATCCTTGTCCTCTTGCTTTTCTTTACACTTCATTTGTATTAAAAAACAAAATTCAACCAAATAAATCTTAAAGCTCTTACTGGCTTTATTCAACAATTCTTTTTTTTTTTTTTTTAAGATTTTATTTATTTATTTGACAGAGATCACAAGTAGGCAGAGATGCAGGTGGGCGGGGGGGGGGGGGGAGCAGACTCCCTGCTGAGCAGAGAGCCCGATGTGGGACTTGATCCCAGGACCCTCGGATCATGACCGGAGCCGAAGGCAGAGGCTTAACCCACTGAGCCACCTAGGTGCCCCTTATTCAGCAATTCTTTAATCAGGCAGCATCCCATCTAGCAAGGAGAAAGGAGCCCCAAGTGTTATACGAAGTGAAAGACTTATAGGCAGAAGGGAGAGGGAATAAAGAAACTATACCAGCAAAATAGTGGATTGTGATGGTAAGGTCACTTTCCCTAGGGGATGGCAAGGTTCTATCAGACAGATTACCTCACTAGTGCAGACCGAGTGATTCCTGATCAATAGATTTAAGATTTTACTTCTGGGAGATGGCAGAACTATAGTTCAGTAAAGTCTCCATTTGGTGATGTGGGGCTTAGCATAAGTGACTCCATTTTGGGTCTGTTGCTTTGTTTTTAACACTGATCAGTCATCTGTCAGCTTAACTTCCAAAATACATTTAGAATACAACCATGTCCTGTCACACACACACACACACACCCCCACCTGGTGCCCTAGCTTGGGCCAGTCATCACCACCTCTCAACGTGGCTTACTGCAGTAACCTCCTAATGGACCCAGCTTAGCCATCTGTTCTCAGTAACCTATGTGCTCCTGGTACAACATAAGCCAGACCACGTAGTTCCTCTGTTCAGCACCCTTCACTGGAGGCCCATCTTGGAATAAAAGCCGAAGTCCCTAATATGACTACAGTCCAGACTGTAGTCCTTGTGAGGCTCTACTTCGGTCCCCTCATGAGCTCCTGTGATCCCAAATCCTACCATCCTTCCCTCTGTCTCTTCCCCGCAGCCTCACAGGCCTCCTTGTCAGAAAGTCCTCTAACGGGAACACCTGGGTGGCTCAGTTGGTTAACTGTCTGCTTTCAGCTCAAGTCATGATCCTGGAGTACTGGGATCGGGATCGAGTCCATGTTGGGCTCCCTGCTCAGCGGAGAGTCTGCTTCTCCCACTGACCCTCCCCCCTCTTGTGCTCTCTCTCAAATAAATAAATAAAATCTTTAAAAAAAAAAGTCCTCTGAGGCTTTTGCATCTGATATTCTCTGTGGCCAGAATGTTCTCCCCCAAGATACCTGCATGGCTAGCTACACACACATACACACAAGCACACACACATGTGCACACACACAGTGTAGATTTCATATTCCCCTACCTTTCTTAATTTTTGCTCTGTAGTACTTTTCATCATGTAACATATTACATATTTTAAATTTGTATCTTATGGGATGCCTGGGTGGCTCAGTTGTTAAGCATCTGCCTTCAGCCCCTGTCATGATCCCAAGGTCCTGGGATCAAGCCCCAGGTCATGCTCCCTGCTCTGCAGGAAATCTGTTTCTCTCTCTTCCACTCCCCCTGTTGTGTTCCCTCTCCAGCTGTCTCTCTGTGTGTCAAATAAATAAATAAAATCTTAAAAAAAAACAAAAATAAATTTGTATCTTGTTTGTCTTTCCCACTAAAATGCAAATCCTTTAGAACAGGAGTTCTACCCTCCCCCCATTTGTTCATTATTGTATCAAGCTGGCACACGGTAAGCACTCCAAATTGTCTGGCAAGAATAGAAGCAACATGAGAGGGAGATGACAGGAGTCAAAGCCTCCCAAGGTCCTTAGGTCGTTTGAAAGGAAGGCAGTAATGTTAACTTTAGACTTTGCTAAGCTGAATATGCGTGCTACACTTTTCGCGGTTACCACTCAGAGGACAGAAATAGAACTGTGACTTCAATGTTCAGGGAAAGGAATGGGCAAAAGAGAATATTTGAGTAAACCAGTGGAAGACGGGACTGGAAGAAGAAACAGCAAGGTAGATATGATAAAAGGAAAGCACAGAGCTCCCTGATTCCCATAGAATAATGGCAAATACCTAAATCCCTTCACAATCCTCCTGAAACCATACAGATCAACAATGACAGCAAATGAAATCACCCCAGCTCTCACCTACAGCATCCTAGGAGACAGAGAATACCTCACACTTCAATTTACATGTAAATGGGGAGATGCATATCTGGAACTCGCAGAGCCAGCTCCAGAGCTCACAGCAGAACTGGGACTTGGGGGAGGGTAGGGATGGTGCCTGGAAGAGAGGAGAGGAGTATAGCTGGTCCTAGAGGAGGCCAATACCAACAACATCAGCTCCAACTAGCCTCAGAAGGAGAGGGCTCAATACCACGAGGGGAGGCACCAAGGACAGGTCTGAAGTCTGGTGGATCACAACACTGGCTACTGGGTAATCGAAAAGAACACTTGTGAAAATGGATCGCAAAAGAAAATCTCAGTAACTTTATTTTTTTTTTTAAAGATTTTATTTATTTATTTGAATAAGAGAGAGAAAGAGAGAGAAAGCAGGAGTGGGGGAAGAGGCAGAGGGAGAGGAACAAGCAGAATTCCCACCAAGCAGGGAATCTGATGCAGGGCTCAATCCCAGGACCCTGGGATCATAACCTGAGCCAAAGGCAGCCACTTAACCCAGGCGCCCCATCAGTAACTTTAAGAATAACAGTGATGGGGGTGCCTGGGTGGCTCAGTGGGTTAAAGCCTCTGCCTTCAGCTCAGGTCATGATCCCAGGGTCCTGGGATAGAGCCCCACATCAGGTTCTCTGCTCAGCGGCGAGCCTGCTTCGCCACCCACCCCCCCCGCCTGCCTCTCTGCCTACTTGTGATCTCAGTCTGTCAAATAAAAAACCAAAATCTTAAAACAAACAAACAAACAATAATGTAAGCAACATTCTCTTATCACAAGTCAAAAAAATGATAATAACAAAATTAAGAGCAAAAAGATACCTCCACCAATTAAAAAAAAAACAACTGTATTAAGCTTGTGGGCCAATAAGGCAATACAAACCAAAACTGCAGAATTTTATGAAATAACAATTATGAAAAAAGGTTAACTGAAGCTATGAGATACTGCAAAAGTGGTTGTTGGAAGAAAATATATTACATGAAGTTACCTGTAACAGTAAAATTAAACATCAATTCAAAAGCTTAAAAAAATAAGTAAACCAAAAGAAAGCAGAATAAAGGGACTATTAAAGATAAAAGCAGGATGCCTGGGTGGCTCAGGGGGTTGAGCGTCTGCCTTCAGCTCAAGTCATGATCCCAGGGTGCTGGAATGGAGCCCCCCAGCAGGCTCCCTGCGCAGCTAGAAGCCTTCTTCTCCCTCTTCCACTTCCTCTGTTGGTGTTCCCTCTCTCACTCTCTCTCTGTCAAATAAATCAATAAAATCTTTAAAAAAAAAAAAAAAAAGAAAGAAAGAAACTACTTTCTTTAAAAAAAATAAAAAAATAAAAATAAAGAGGTGCGCCTGGTGGCTCAGTGGGTTAAAGTCTCTGCCTTCGGCTCAGGTCATGATCTCAGGGACCTGGGATTCAGCCCCACATCGGGCTCTCTGCTCAGCAGGGAATCTGCTCCGCCCCCCCCCACCCCCCCGCCTGCCTCTCTGCCTACTTGTGATCTCTCTCTCTGTCAAATAAATAAATAAAATCTTTAAAAATAAAATAAAATAAAATAAAGATAGAAGCAGAAATTAAAGAGTTAGAGAGCAGGAAAAAAATCTAAAAAGAATAAATCCATTCAACAGCTGGTTCTTAAAAAATCAATCCAATCCAGTCAATCAAACAAACCATTAGCTAACCTAATCAGGAACAAAAAACAAAAGGTATAAATATGGAAAGATAAGAAGTGACGGGGAACTGGCCATTGAAACAGAAGAAAAATTAAAAATCTTAAGATACGACTTTTCCCAAGTCTAGATACAAAACATTAAAAAACCAATTGTGATTTCCTAGGAGGATATTATTCACTGAAATTGACCCCAGTAAGCATAAAACATGAACGGGTTACTCCTCAAAAAGACACGAGACCCAGATGGATTCACAGGAGAATCTCCTAAACCTTCCAAGCTACTTAAAATATTCCAGAGCAGAGAAAAGGGAAACTCCTACGTTATTTTTAACTAGTCACATGCATGTACAAAAACCAAGAAAAGTAAGTAGTCTTTGACATTTATCCACATATTTGCCAATTCCAATGCTCCTCATTCCTTCCTGTGGATTCAAATTTCCATCTGGTTCCAGGCAAGAAGAGAAGAAGTGAAAAGGAGAGAAGGAATGATACTTCCAGCCAGAAAGCAAAGCATTTCCAGATATCCTTGGCAGAACTTTGCTGATGTCTCGTTGGCTAGAAAACCTTGGTGTAGTTTTTAGCTAGGCATACTGCTTTTCCAAACAAATTTAAGGTTCCGCTAATAAAGAAGACAAGGAGAATTGTTTTGGGTAGGAAAAAGCAGTGACTGCCACAGACCACCGTTTGGGCTATCCGTCCTCCCACAGGTAGGATACACCCACCCCCCCAACAATGGAGACAGTGCTGAGGTCTCACCCAGACATCACATTCATCTCAAAAGCCCAGATCCCTAGTCAGGAAGTAGTTTCCTCCACGTAACCCTGATGGGAAGCCTCGGAGTCCAGTGACCTGCAAACTAAAAGGCAAGTTATTTTCCCCCAGAATTTTCCATATAGAAGAGGAAAAGGAGTGAAATACAGCTCCCACAAAGGAAGGGGAAGAACGGGAGGTACATCCACCGCAAACACCAGATTCTGCTAGACAGGAGCGACCAGGACTTTCTCCCTGACAGTAATTTCCTTACTCCCCAACCTACTCTCTGGGAGGATATGCCTCTTTGACTGAGCTCTGCGGTCCTCGAAGTCCTTTGGAGAGGACTTCTTGTTCTTTGTCCTCTTCAAGCATATCAGAAGTGAACTCTGGGAACCTGAACACCCACAGCAGAATGGGCCGAAAAATGATAAGGTACTGCTGGCCAGATTCTTAAATTCTCATTTTTGATGATATGATTCCCTCAAAAATGTTGTAGGCTTTTAGTCTATTTGCCTCTCATTCAGTCCTAGGTGTGAATAGCCACAGCCAAAGTTCCTATATCGCCACGATTTTTTTTTTTTTTTTTTTTTAAAGAGAGAGAGCACAAATGGGGAGGGGCAGAGAGGGAGAGAGAGAATCTCAAGTAGACTCCATACCCCAGCATGGAGCCAGACATGGGGCTCAATCTCATGACCCTGAGACAATGACCTGAGCCAAAGGAACCACCCAGGCATCACATAGCCCTGGTCTTTACACCTGAAAGTCCTCCTCTATAACCTTCTGGCCCCTGTGTTCTGCCTATGCCTCAAGCCCTCAACTTAATGTTTACTGACTTTAGACAAATGGAAAAAAAAGACTGGAGTGGAAAGAGAATGCTTTGCAGACCCCACTTCTTCTGTCAAGTGGTGGCTCTTAAAGGAAGGTGGTTAGGAAAATTCTAGAACACCTGTCATCTTTTTTTTTTTTAATTTTTATTTTATTTATTTGAGAGGAAGAATGTATTTGAGAGAGAGAGCACAAGCAGGGGGAGCTGCAGAGGGAGAGGGAGAAGCAGGCTCCCTGCTGAGCAAGGAACCTGATGCAGGACTTGAACGCAGGACCCTGATCATGACCTGAGCGGAAGGCAGAGGCTTAACCCACTAAGCCACCCAGGCGCCCTAGTCTTATCTTCTTCTAAGGTACTGCTCAGCAGCCACCACTCCTATTTAGAGAAGAGAAAGAACGATCTTTTTCCAATCCTGCAAATCTCCAAATTATGAGGTTCCGTCAAAGATTTAAGGTCCCTAGGCGGAGTGTTTTTCCTTAGTGAAGAAACTCAGTAAACAAGTACTTCCTTCCCTTTTTCCTTTAGATCACTCTAGTGCACGGACGTCTCTCGGGACTCGGTGTAAAGTGGAGCAAAGCAGCCTGCGCGTGCTATTATTCTGAATTATTCCAGTTATCTCCCCGACACAACAGACTTGGTTGCATGTAGGGTATCTCTCATCGGAGAACAAAGGGACCCAATGTTTCACCACTGCATAAGGAGGCTGTGGGTGTTCCAGTCTGTAAGGTCTGCACCCTCACAGCCCAAGCCCCCATCTCTACCAGGCAGTAAAGTCCATGTTTCATGGGCTGAATTCTCCAAGTGATTGCATTTGGCTGCATTTCACAAAAACCCAACAGAGTGGCTAACTTTTTTTACTTTACTTTTCTCATGTTAGGACAAGTCTGGCATATGCAGTCCAGGTTGGCATAGCTGTTCACAGAATTAGGCTCCTTCTACCTTCTTTGGCCATCCTTAGTGTCTTTTGGCTTTATGATCACAAGTTTTCTGTCCCACTTCTGGATGTTGTATTTGCTCTGCAGGCCGGAAGAAGGGGATAGAGGGAGGCAAAATGCTTGCGCCAGTGAATCTGCGCTCTTTTTTTTTTTTTAGTCAGGAAGTTCGTCACTTTTATAGAATCAATTTTCCCAGTGAGTTTCACTTGCATCTTATTGGCTGCATTGCCACCCTGAGTAGGGAGCGTGATGCAGGACTCGATCCCAGGACTCTGGGATCAAGACCTGAGCCGAAGGCAGTAGCTTAACTGACTAAGCCACGCAGGGGTCCCATAAGCTAAATATTATTAGTCATAGAAGGTTCTGGAGGATCTGTAAATAAGGAAGAAAAAGAGAATAGATATTGGATAGTCAACTGGGTCTGCCAGACCAATGCAAACTGTTTACACAAGAAAGGGAATACCTTGGCTCAAGTAACTGAAAAGTCCAACAGCTTGATCCAACAGCTTAATGAAATCACCAAGAATCTGGTTTCTCTCTAGCTTTCCACTTTGCCTCTTGTGTGTCCAAATAATCTGAGGCTGACTCCCCTTTTGACCCTCAGATGCTCATAGGGCTACAAGATTTGTCATTCGTGCCCAATAGCAAATAGAGGGTTATCAGGTCCCAGCATTTGCAGCTGACAATCCCAACCGAAGACGGGATTTGGAGAATGGAATGTGCTCATTTGCTCAGCCTAGGTAGCAAGCTCTAAACTGAGATTTGTGGTGGACTCATCCTAGGAATTACACAGATCAGATTCCCAAATGGAAACTATGGTTTCTTAAAAAGGAGTTGGGGGCCTCCGGGGAGTAACGTAGGGAAATGGATGATAGGAACACAATCAACAAATGTCCACCAGGACAGCTAAAGAAAGAAGGAATCAATCAAAAAGTGGATTAGTTAGCACTGGAAATAGCAAGAAAAGAGAGAGTCTCTAAAGTAACATCGACAGCATTCATCGATCCATGCATTGGAGGGGAAGAGAGAAGCCTGGTCCAAGGTCATATCTTGTCCAGGTCTAATGGCAGACCCATTTTTACTGTGAAGGACTTGGGAGCACTCTCCTGTTACTCCCAGCCTCCATCTCTCATTCTGGTGCTCTGATTCCAGCTCATTATGCAGGCTTCTGATTGCATTCGACCTCCCAAGTTATTTACTTTCTTTTTTTTTTTAATTTTGTTTTTAGAAGATTTTATTTATTTATCAGAGAGAGAGAGAACACAAACAGGCAAAGTGGCAGGCAGAGGCAGAGAGAGAAGCAGGCTCCCTGCTGAGCAAGAAGCCTGATGCAGGAGACTCGATCCCAGGACCCTGGGATCATGACCTGAGCCGAAGGCAGTGGCTTAACCAACTGAGTCACCCAGGCGTCCCCCAAATTATTTTCTTATAGGGAGAGAGTACTCTAATCAGAGACCAGAATGCTTGGCAATTCTCACTCACAGCATAAACTAATACATCAGCCTTCTGGGTTTTGGGGTTTTTTAAAAGTTTTTTTTTAATTAATGTTTTTTATTTTTTATAAACATATAATATATTTTTATCACCAGGGGTATAGGTCTGTGAATCGCCAGGTTTACACACTTCACAGCACTCACCATAGCACATACCCTCCCCAAGGTCCATAACCCCACCCCCCTTCTTCCAGCCCCCCTCCCCCAGCAACCCTCCCTTTGTTTTGTGAGATTAAGAGTCACTTATGGTTTGTCTCCCTCCCAATCCCATCTTGTTTCATTTATTCTTCTCCTACCCCCTTAACCCCCCATGTTGCATCTCCACTTCCTCATATCAGGGAGATCATATGATAGTTGTCTTTCTCCAATTGACTTATTTCGCTAAGCATGATGCCCTCTAGTTCCATCCACATCATCGCAAATGGCAAGATTTCATTTCTTTTGATGGCTGCATAGTATTCCATTGTGTATATATACCACATCTTCTTTATCCATTCATCTGTTGATGGACATCTAGGTTCTTTCCATAGTTTGGCTCTTGTAGACATTGCTGCTATAAACATTCGGGTGTACGTGCCCCTTCGGATCACTATGTTGTATCTTTAGGGTAAATACCCAGTAGTGCAATTGCTGGGTCATAGGGCAGTTCTATTTTCAACATTTTGAGGAACCTCCATGCTGTTTTCCAGAGTGGTTGTACCAGCTTGCATTCCCACCAACAGTGTAGGAGGGGTCCCCTTTCTCCGCATCCTAGCCAGCATCTGTCATTTCCTGACTTGTTAATTTTAGCCATTCTGACTGGTGTGAGGTGATATCTCATTGTGGTTTTGATTTGTATTTCCCTGATACCAAGTGACATGGAGCACTTTTTCATGTGTCTGTTGGCCATCTGGATGTCTTCTTTGCAGAAATGTCTGTTCATGTCCTCTGCCCATTTCTTGATTGGATTATTTGTTCTTTGGGTGTTGAGTTTGCTAAGTTCTTTATAAATTTTGGACACTAGCCCTTTATCTGATATGTCGTTTGCAAATATCTTCTCCCATTCTGTCAGTTGTCTTTTGGTCTTGTTAACTGTTTCCTTTGCTGTGCAAAAGCTTTTGATCTTGATAAAATCCCAATAGTTCATTTTTGCCCATGTTTCCCTTGCCTTTGATGATGTTCCTAGGAAGATGTTGCTGCGGCTGAGGTCGAAGAGGTTGCTGCCTGTGTTCTCCTCAAGGATTTTGATGGATTCCTTTCTCACATTGAGGTCCTTCATCCATTTTGAGTCTATTTTTGTGTGTGGTGTAAGGAAATGGTCCAACTTCATTTTTCTGCATGTGGCTGTCCAATTTTCCCAACACCATTTATTGAAGAGGCTGTCCTTTTTCCATTGGACATTCTTTCCTGCTTTGTCGAAGATTAGTTGACCATAGAGTTGAGGGTCTATTTCTGGGCTCTCTACTCTGTTCCATTGATCTATGTGTCTGTTTTTGTGCCAGTACCATGCTGTCTTGATGATGACAGCTTTGTAATAGAGCTTAAAGTCCGGAATTGTGATGACACCAACTTTGGCTTTCTAGCCTTCTGGTTTTTATATTAATTTCTGACCTACTGTGTTGACAAAAGCTCCTTTCTGAGCCTGTGTTGCTATGAATCAGACCCCGAAGTCCTGGTGTTTCCAAGATGTCTAAAAACATGTGAGTCTATCAGCAACCAGCCAATAAGTTCCTTTGAAGACTCCCACATTATTATGTGTCCAACCCATCACCTCCTTCTCAGGTATTGATTTAAGTTTCATAGCATTCAGTGTTTTATGCTAGAATCTCTCTGTATTATTCCTAATGTATATAAGGCTGGGTGTGAGCTGATGCAAAGTTCTTTTTTATCTTCAGGATCTCTTGCCAAAAGCCTTATGACCTGCCTAGCTGTCCTTCTGATCCTGTAGCAGAAGTCTCTCCCAGGCACAAACTTGAATCTTACATGAACAGACACTTCAGAAAAGTGTCTGTTCACTTGAATGCTCATAGTTAAATGTATTCATGTTCACTAGTCATAAGGCATATGTGAATTAAAGCCAAAAATCAGATATTACTGCACACCCACTGGAATGACTAAAATGAAAAGAATTGACAATACCAAGTGTTTGCAAGAAAGTAGAGAAAGTGGGACTCATACATTTCTGCTGGGAGAATAAACTGGTACAACTACTGGGGAAGTCTGTTTGGCAGCATGTATGAAGCTGAACACACACTTATCCTATATCCCAGCAATTCTATGTATACAAGAGAAACACACGCGTACGCTCACCAAAAAGACGTGTACGAATATTCACTGCAGCACCATTCCTAATAGCTTTGATTGGGAAACACACCAAATAGTAGAATTAATAAACACATTGTGATACAGTCAGTCCATCTATACTGCAGAGCAATGCAGATGAAGGAACTACTGCTGTTCCCAGCAACCAGTGAAAATCTCATTAACATAATGTTGAACAAACGAAGCCAGACCAAAAGACTACACACGGTATGATTCCGTTTAGAAGTTCAAAAGCAGGCAAAACCTAATTTTGGGGTGAGAAGTCAAGATAATGGTTATCTTTGGAGGAAGATGTGGATAATGACTAGAAAGGAGGTGCTCCCAAGCAGTGGTGAATGTTCTGGTTTTAGATCTGGGAGGTGATGATATGGACATGTGCGCTTAGTGAAAATTCATCAAGCTGTACAATTACCATTTGTACACTTCTTTTGGCTGGCCTCACTGACACGTCTAGAGGGTCATCTGGCACTCAGCTGCCTGGGCTGGCCTCTGCGGGGGCAATTCAGGAGATTCAGCTCTGCAATGTGTACCTGTCGTCCACCACGGGCCAGCGCAGGCATGGTCTCACAGTGACAGCAGAGAGGCACAAAGGGTAGCTCCCGATGTTCAAGTCCGTATCAAGCCATCACAGTTGCTAACATTCCCCTGGCCAAAGCAAGTCAGATGGTGGAAACCAGAATCAAGGGGCTGGCAGGTTATGCTTCGCATGGTGGGCAGACACTGGCTGCACAGTTCCGCAGTGAAGGGTGTGGGGACAGGGATGATGAACACAATCTTCCGACAGTGTGGGAATAGGAAACATGAAGCTAATGACAATACAGTGGAACACATACCATAACTGAGAAGTACAGGGTGCTTTAAGGGCACAGAAAAGGGAACGTTTCATGTTTTATCTCATACTCAAATTATTCATGAAAAAATTTATGCATGGACCTATCCCTTCCAGACTATGAACTTCTTGTATGTGCTTCATTTTCACATTTTCCCCCAGCTGCTGGCATAATGCCTTGCATAAAATAGGCGCTTGAACATTTGTGAAATTAATGTTCAGCCATAAAGGTAGTCCTATTTATTTCAGGCTCCAGAGGAAGGAAGAGACCCACATGCACAGCAATACCTATCTTTATATTTTATAGTCATTTCAGTGAGCTCATAATCTCTATTCATAGAATAGTTTCCTGTCAAGTGAAGGGTTGGAGGAGTTCCAGCCCAGTGACTGACAGACGGGATCATTCAAATTTTGATCTGTTCCTTTTTTTGGATGGGTGTGTGGTGATGGGGGGTCTTCTCCATTTTAGAAACTGTGATAAAATAAGGGCTCCTGGGTGGCACAGTTGGTTGTGTCTGACTCTTGGGGGTGCCTGGGTGGTTCAGTCATTAATCATCTACCTTTGGCTTGAGTCATGATCCCAGGGTCCTGCGATCGAACCCTGCATCCGGCTCCCTGGTCTGTAGGAAGCCTGTTTTCCCATACCCACTCCCCCTATTTGCGTTCCCTCTTTCACTATGTCTCTCCTTGTCAAAAAAATAAATAAAATCTTTTTTTAAAAAAAAGCATCTGACTCTTGGTTTTGGCTCAGGTCGTGATCTCAGAGTTGTGGGATCAAGCCCCACCTTGGACTCCGCACTCAGGAAGGAGACTGCTTGGGATTCTCTCTCCCTCTCCCTCTGGCCCTCCCCATCAAGCATGCATACCCTCTCCCTCTCCCCTTCTCCAATAAATAAATAATTTTTAAAATTTTGGTACAATATATGTAACGTGAAACTACCATCTTAATTTTTTAAAAAGATTTTCTTTATCCATTTTAGAGAAAGAGTATGTGTGCATTCAGGGGAGGGGGTAAGGGGTAGAGGGAGAGAGTCTCAAGCAGACTCCATGCTGAGTGCAGAGCCTGGAACCAGAGATGACACCCTGGGCCAAAATCAAGAGTTGGACACCTAACCGACTGTACCACCCAGGAGCCCCATCTTAACTTTTTTGTAAGGGTGAAGTTCAATGGCATTAAGTACATTCATATTACTGTGCAACCACCACCACCATCCATTTGAGAACTTTACCTTCCCAAACTGAAACTCTGTACCCATTAAACAATAACTCTCCATTCTCCTTGCCTCCCTGCCCCCAAGCTCCTGGCAACCACCATTTTATTTTTTGTCTATATGAATGTGACTGTTTTAGGTACCTCATGTAAGTGGAATCATACAGTCTTTTTGTGACTGGATTATTTCATCAGCATAATGTCCTCAAGGTTCATCCATGTTGTAGTATATGTCAGAATTTCCTTCCTTTTTAAGGTTGAATAATATTCCATTGTATGTATATACCACATTTTGTTTAGCCATTCCCCTGTCGATGGGCACTTGGGTTGCTTTACCTTTGGCTATTGTGAAGTGATGTGCTCCTTTTACCTGCAAAACAAATTCCACTAAGTATGGGAACCAGTGCCATATGAACGCTCTCCACCTGGCTTGCTAACAGGAGGCCCTGCCCCCCGTGTTCTTCTGTAGACCTGCCCCATCCAACATGTCCTGGGAAGAAATTTTCCAAAATCCGTCCCTTCCCACAGCAAACTGTGCAGACCTCATTAACACCAGGTGCCCCACAGCCACATTCTCTTGCAGACCTACCTGATCCAACATGTCCTCAGCAGGAGTCCATCCAAAGCAGAGCCACAAACTGGAGAGTGTGCACGCAGCCTCGGTGGGCCAGCACTAGAGGAGAGTGACACCTGACCACGGGAAGGGGGAAGATAACCATACATTATTTCAACTGTAGCCCTAGAAGTGGGCTGGGGGGCAGACATCTGGTCTTGACTGCAGGCCCCACCAACCAGTGAAAGATTTTCAGGGGGACAACACAGGGAAATTGCTCTAAAGTTTGGTGCTACTGCATCTCTGAGAAATACTTGGTCTGACTCAACTCAAGCCCAAGGTGTCCCCAGACTGGCCCACTAACAACACAGGGACCAAACCCTGCCCCCCAACAGGCAAAGAGAACTGTTGCAGACAATTGGACAGGAGGCAAAGGGGTCTTAACCACAAATGGAGGGCACACACAACACATGTAGGAGACAGCCCAGAAGAGCCAGGTTCTGATAAACAGGGGATATTGCCTGATAAGGCCACAACTTGCAAGGGGAGATGTAGCTGACTTTCCTAACACATAGAAACAGACACAGAGAGTTAGAGAGAAGAAGACGGAGGAATATGTCCCAAATGAAAGATCAGGACAAAATTGCAGTAAGAGAGCAAAACAGAGATAAGCAATATGACTGATAGAGAATTTAAAATAATGGTCATAAAGATACTCACTGGACCTGAGAAAAGATTGGAGGACCTCAGTGAGGCCCTCAATAAAGAGACAGAAAAAATGAAAAAGAACCAATCAGAGATGAAGAAACCAATAACTGAAATTTGAAATACATGAGATGGAATAGCTAGTGGGCTAGAGGAAGCAGAACAGATCAGCAACCTGGAGGACAGAGTAATGGAAAGTAGTCAAGCTGAATGGGAGAAAGAAAAAACAATAACAAAAAATGAAAACAGATTAAGGGAACTCAGTGACACCATCATGCATAATAACATTTGCATTATAGGGATCCCAGAAGGAGAAGAGAGAGAAAAACAGGCAGAAAATGTATTTGAAGAAATAGTAGCTGAAAGTCTCCTGAATCATTATGACACCAGATACCCAAAACGTGGTGGGGACAGGCGTAAAAGTTTAGTGCTTTTAGAATGGGTTCAAACTTAAGCAACCATCAACTTAATATGGCCTGCTATATGTATAAGATGCTATACTTAAATCTAATGGTAACCACAAATTAAAAATTGGCAATAGATATGCAAAAGATAAAGAGAAAGGAATCCAAGTATATCACCAAAGAAATCCAGCAAACTGTGAGAGAAGAGAGTAAGAAAAGAAAGGAACAGAGAAGAACTACAAAAACAACCACAAAACAAGTACCAAAATAGCAATAAGTACATACCTACTAATAATTACTTCAAATGTAAATGGACTCAGTGCTCATTGAAAGACATAGGGTGATGGAATGGATAAAAAAGCAAGACCCATCTACGCACTGCCTACAGGAGACTCACTTCAGACCTACAGCCACCTGCAAGCTGAAAGGGAAAGGATGGAAAAGCATTTAACACGCAAACAGAAGTGAAAAGAAAGCCAAGGTAGCAATACTTATATCAGAAAAAATAGACTCTAGGGACGCCTTGGTGGCTCAGTGGGTTGGGCCTTTGCCTTTGGCTCAGGTCATGGTCTCGGGGTCCCGGGATCGAGCCCTGTATCGGGCTCTCTGCTCAGCGGGGAACCTGCTACACCCTCTCTCTCTGCCTGCCTCTCTGCCTACTTGTGAGCTCTCTCTCTCTCTCTGTGTCAAATAAATAAATAAAATCTTAAAAAAAGGAAAAGAAAAAGAGGGCACCTAGATGGCTCAGTTGGTTAAGCAACTGCCTTTGGTTCAGGTCGTGATCCCAGAGCCCCAGAATCGAGTTCTGCGTTGGGCTCCCCGATCAGTGGGGAGTCTGTTTCTCCCTCTGCCTTTCCCCCTCTCATGCTCTATCTCTCAAACAAATAAAATCTTTAAAAAAAAAAAAAAAAGACTCTAAGACAACTGTAATGAGACAGAGGAAACTATGTATTCATAAAGGGAACAATCTAACAAGGGGACAACCATTATAGGGGAAAGAGTTAAGATGTTGGAGGAGTAAGGGACCCTAATTTCATCTGGTCCCTGGAATCCAGCTGGAAAGTTATCAAAGCATTCTTTACACCTGTGAAATTAACCAGAGATCTGAGAAAAGAATTGTTGCAGTTCTACAAATAGAAAAGGGACCACTTTTTGCAAGGTAGGAGGTGTATAGACATGAAACTGAAACAATATATCAGAAGATAAAAGATGGTGGGGGGAGGAAGCCTCTATAAACGGGGTACCAGAAAGTGTTAGAAGCAGTGAAACACAAAATCCTAACTTTTAGAAGTCTCTCTGAAAAGTGCTCAGGGGGTCAAGTGGATGGAATCCCAGTGGGACAGCATGGTCTCAGGGTCCCTGGGGTCACAAAAAGAATGCGGGTGCCTGAATGCAGCAGAGTTCCCAAGCACTGGAGTGGGGAAGCCAGCTGCAAACAGCGAGTCCAGGTGCCAACTTTCTGCTTGGTGTTGCCATAAACTGCAAACCACTGCAAGGTGGGGTGACTGGTCTCCAAGGAGGGGCCCAGCAAGAGGCAGAACCACAGAGGAAACCACCCCCCCTCCTGTGGGAGGAATGGCACAGGTGGGCTGTGCAGGAGTCTGCAGGGTTTGGAGACTTGAAGTGGGGTCGTGTGACTGAGCTACAAGTTCTCAGTCCCAGGCTAGGTAAGCACAGAGTACTAACAGAAACCAGGGAGACAATAGCGATTGCTTTTCAGTGAAGGCTCACTGAAGAGTAGGGGGCACAAACTTTTAGCTCTGGGGCTAGAGATCAGGGCGCCGCCATTTTCACCACCACAATCACCCCCGAACCCCCCCCCCCCCTTTGTTGCTTCAGAGAGCAAAACAGCCATATAGTGCAATCTGGAGGGAGACACTTATACTGAGCCTGGCTCCCTGGCAAAGGGGGTGCAATTCCACCAGGGCAAAGACGCTTGAGAATCAGTGCAATAGGCCCCTCCTCCAGAACACCAGCAGAAACATCAGCTAATACCAAATTTACTGATCATAGAAAGCTGGAAAACTCAGCTCTTGGGGAAAAGAGTATATAGCATTCATGGTTTTTTTTCTCATTATTCTTTACTCTTTCAGTTTTCCTTTTTTTTCTTTTCAGCTATTTTTTAATTTTATCAATTCTTTTTTTAAGTCTTTTTTAATTTTCATTTTTACATTTACACTTTATATATATATTTTTCATTTTTGGCTTCCTTTCACTGTATTCAATTTTATTTTTGTGTAAGTTTTTCTTGCTCTCCTATTTTGAGATCTAGTTTCTTCTAACAAACAGACCAAAATACACCCAGAATCTAGTTTATTGTTCTGTTCTACTTCTTGTTTAATTTCTCTCCCTCTCTCTCGCTCTCTTTTTTGTTGTTTCTGTTCTCTTCTGATTTGTTTAGTGCATATTTTTCTGATGTCTTGTTGCTGTTTTTGTATTTTTCTCTCTTCCATCTATTCTTTTCTGGACATAAGGATGAGATGGAAAAACTCACCCCAAAAGAGAGAACAGGAGGCAGTATTCACTGCCAGGGATTTAATCAATATGGATACAAGTAAGATGTGGGAATTAGAATTCAAACCAACTATTATAAAGATATAGCTGGGCTTGACAAAAGCATAGAAGACACCAGAGAATCCCTTACTGGAGAAAAGAACTAAAATCTAATCAGGTTGAAATAAAAAGGGCTATTCCTGAGATTCAATAAAAAATGGTGGTTCTAACTGCTAGGATAAATGAGGCAGAGGATAGGGTCAGTGAAATAGAAGACAAAAATGATGTAGAATAAAGAAGTGGAGAAAAAGAAAGATAAACAACCACTGGATCACAAAGGGAGGATTTGAGAGATCAGTGATACCATAATGCAAAACAATATTAGAATAATTTGGGTCCCAGAAGAAGAGGAAAGAGAGAGAAGGTTTATTTGAACAAATTATAGTTGAGAACTTCCTTAATCCAGGGAAGGAAACAGGCACTCCAGTCCGGGAGGCACAGGGAACCCTCCTCAAAATCCATAAAAATAGGTCAACACCTCAACATATAAGAGTGAAGCTTGCAAATTTCAGAGATAGAGAAAATCCTGAAGGCAGCTCAGGACAAGAGGTTCTTAACCCATAAGGGTAGAAACATAAGGCTGGCAGCAGACCTGTGGACAGAGACTGGGCAGACCAGAAAGGACTGACATGATATATTCAAGGTGCTAAATAAGAAAAATATGCAGCCAAGAATACTTTATTCAGCAAGGCTGCCACTCAGAATAGAAGGAGAAATAAAGAACTTCCAGGACAAACAGAAAACAAAAGAATCTGATCACTAAACCAGCCATGCAAGAAATATTAAAGGGGGTATGTGTGTCCGAGTGGCTCAGTCTGGTCAGTGTCTGCCTTCAGCTCAGGTCATGATCCCAAGATCAGGGATCAGGCCCCACGTGGGGCTCCCTGCTCAGTGGGGAACTTGCTTCTCCCTCTCCTTTACTCATGCTTTCTCTCATGTGCTCTCTCTCTCAAATAAATAAATAAAATCTTAAAATATATATATATATATATTAAAGGGGCTCCTTTCAGAGAAGAAGGAGCCCAAAAGTAACAAACGCCAGAAAGGAACAGAGATAATATACAGACACAGTGACTTTACAGGTAATAAAATGGCACTAAATTTATATCTTTCAGTAATTACTTTGAATGTAATTGGTCTAAACACTCTAACCAGAAGACACAGGGTATTAGATTAGATAAAAAACAAACAAACAAACAAATAAAACCCATGAAAATGCTGTCCACAAGAGACTCATTTTAGACCAAAAGCCATCTCCAGATTGAAAAAGAGGGGCTGGAGAACATTTATCATGCTAACGGACATCAAAAGAAAGCTGGAGTGCCAATCCTTACATTAGACAAATTAGATTTTAAACCAAAGACTGTAATAAGAGCTGAAGAAGGACACTATATCATAATAAAAGGGTCTATCCAATAAGAAGATCTAAAAATTGTATGTATTTATGCTAAACTTGGGAGCAGCCAATTATATAAGCCAATTAATAACAAAATTAAGGAAACATATTGATAATAATACAACAGTAGTGGGGACTTTAACACTCCACTCAGCAATGGACAGATCATCCAAGCAGAAGATCAACAAGGAAACAAGGGCTTTGAATAACACACTGGACCAGAAGGACTTCACAAATTTATTCAGAGCATTTCACCCTGAAGCAACAGAATACACATTCTTCTCGAGTGTACATGGAACATTCTCCAGAATAGATCACATACTGGGCCACAAATCAGGTCTCAACCAGTACCAAAAGATTGGGATTATTCTTTGCATATTTTCAGACCACATGCTTTAAAACTGGAACTCAATCACATGAGAAAATTTGGAAGGAACAGAAATACTTGGAGGCTAAAGAGCATCCTACTGAAGAATGAATGTGTCAACCAGGAAATTAAAGAAGAATTTTAAAAATTCATGGAAACAAATTAAAATGAAAACACAGCTCCTCAGAAACTTTGGGATGCAGCAAAGGCAGTTCTAAGAGGAAAGTACATAGTAATACAAACCTTTCTCAAGAAACAAGAAAAGTCTCAAATACACAACCTAACCTTATACCCAAAAGAGCTGGTGAAACACCAAATAAAGCCTAAAACCAGCAGGAGAAGAGAATAATAAAGATTAGAGCAGCAATCAATGAACTAGAAACCAAAAGAACAGTAGAACAGATCAACGAAACTAGGAGCTGGTTCTCTGAAAGAATTAATAGGATCAATAACCCCCTAACCAGGCTTACCAAAAAGAAAAGAGAAAGGACCCAAATAAACAAAATCATAAATGAAAGAGGAGAGATCACAACCAACACCAAAGAAATACAAACAATTATAAGAACATATTATGAGCAACTATATGCCAACAAATTAGGCAATCTGGAAGAAATGGATGCATTCTTAGGAAAATATAAACTACCAGAACTGAAATGGGAAAAAATAGAAAACCTGGACAGACTGATAACCATCAAAGAAATTGAAGCAGTAATTAAAAATCTCCCAATACACAAGAGTCCAGGACCAGATGGTTTCCCAGGGGAAGTCTACCAAACATTTAAAGAAGAATACCTATTCCCATGAAGCTGTTTCAAAAAACAGAAATGGAAGGAAAACTTGCAAACTCTTTTTATGAGGCCAGCATTACCTTGATCCCCAAACCAAAGACCCCACCAAGAAGAATTATGGACCAACATCCCTGATAAACATGTATGCAAAAATTCTCACCAAGATCCTAGAGAGAACATACTTCAATATCATAAAACATGATACATCACATCAACAAGAGAAAGGATAAAAACCAGATGATCATTCAATAGATGCAGAAAAAGCATTTGACAATGTACAATATCCATTCATGATAAAAATCCTCAACAAAGCAGGTTTAGAGGGAATATACCTCAATGTAATAAAGGCATATATAAAAGCTAATATCATCATCAATGGGGGAAAATCCGACAGCTTTTCCTCTATGGTCAGGAACAAGACAGAGATGTCCACTTCCACGATTTTTATTCAATGTAGTACTAGAAGTTCTAGCCTCAGCAGTCAGACAATGAAAAGAAATAAAAGGCATCCAAATTGGCAAGGAAGAAGTAAAAAAACTTTTACTATTTGCAGATGACATAAAGGCAGAAATCCTGAAAGACTCCACCAAAAACTACTAGAACTGATAAATGAGTTCAATAAAGTTGCAGGCCACAAAATCAATATGCAGAAGTCCATTACATTTCTATACACTAATAATGATTAGCAGAAAGAGGAATTAAGAAAACAACCCTATTCACAATTGCATGTCAAATAATAAAACATCTAGGAATGAACTTAATGAAGGAGGTAAAGGACCTATACTCTGAAAACCATAAAACACCAATGAAAGAAATTAAAGATGACACAAACAAATGGAAAGATATTCCATGCTCATGGGTTAGAAGAACAAATATTGATAAAATGTCTATAGTACCCAAAGCAATCTACAGATTGAATGCAATGCCTATCAAAATACGAACAGCATTTTCCACCAAACTAGAACAAACAATCCTAAAATTTGTATGGAACCAAAAAAGACCTT
This sequence comes from Mustela erminea, assembly GCF_009829155.1. NCBI lineage: Eukaryota > Metazoa > Chordata > Mammalia > Carnivora > Mustelidae > Mustela > Mustela erminea. Next base: position 31,336,865 of record NC_045618.1, read on the forward strand.
GAATAGCCAAAGTCATCTTGAAGAAGAACAAAGCTGGAGGTATCACATCCCAGATTTCAAGATACACTACAATGATTAAGTAATCAAAACAGTATGGCACTGGCACAAGAACAGACACATACATTAATGAAACAGGATAGAGAGCCCAGAAGCAAACACATGATTTACTTATATGCTCAATTAATATTCTATAAAGGAGGCAAGAATATGCAATGGGAGAATGACAGTCTCTTTAACCAATGGTGCTGGGGAAACTGGACAGCTACTCGCAAAAGAATGAAACTGGACCACTTTCTTACACCGTACACAAAAATAAATTTAAAAAGGATTAAAGACCTAAATGTGAGACCTCAAACCATGAAAATTCTTGAAGAGATCACAGGCAGCAATATCCCTGACATTGGCTGTCACATTTTTTTCTAGATATGCCTCCGGAAGCAAGGGAAACAAAAGCAAAATAAACTATTGGAACTACAACAAAATAAAAAACTTCTGCACAGCAAAGGAAACAATCAACAAATCTAAAAGACAATCTACTTAATGGAAGAAGATATTTGCAAATGACATTTTTCAGTAAGGGGCCAGTATCCAAAATATATAAAGAACAGTTCAACACCAAAACTCACAATCCAATTAAAAATGGGTAAAAGACATCCGGATGGCCAACAGATGCAGGAAAAGATGCTCAACATCACTTATTACAGGGAAATGTAAATCAAAAGCACAATAAGATATCACCTCATACCTGTCCAAATGGTTAAAATCAACAACACAAGGATCAACAGGTGTTAGCAAGAATGTGGAGAAAAAGGAATCTTCGTGCACTGTTGGTGGGAACTGTGGAAGACAGTATGGAGGTTCCTCAAAAGATTAAAAATAGAACTACCCTATGATTCAGTAATTCCATCTCTTGGGTATGTACCCAAAGAATACATTTCAACATTAAGTCGAAAAGATACATGTACCATTATGCTTATAGTAACATTATTTACAATAGCCAAAATATGGAAGCAGCCCAAATGTCTAACAACATATGAATGGATAAAGAAGATGTGATGTTTACATACAATGGAATCGTACTCAGCTATAAAATAAGAATGAAATCTTGACATTTGCAACAACATAGATGGAGCTAGAGAGTATTATCCTAAGTGAAATAAGTCAGTCAGAGAAAGACAAATACTATATGATTTCACTCATATGTGGAACTGAAGAAACAAAACAAATGAACAACAAAAAAAGAGACAAACCCCAAAATAGATCCTTAACTATAGAGAACAAAGTGATGGTTACCAGAGAGGAGATGGTGGGGGGTTGGGTGACAGCTGATGGGAATTAGAGTTCCCTTATCATGATGAGCGTAGAGTAATGTATAGAATTGCTGAACCACTCTACTGTACACCTGAAACTAATACTGCATGTTAATTTTACTGGAATTAAATTTTAAAATTTAATTAATGAATTAGTTATAATTAATTAACTTTTAAAAAAGAACTATTTTTCTGAGGGGATAAATCTGCCCAGGAAATTAGGAACAGGATAAAACATTAAGCCAAGCTTTGCACAGTGGCAGTATCGTAGCCAATGAGGTTTATCTGAGGCGCGATTATTGCTAATTGAAAACATTAAGCCAAACCTCATTATTAACCTCAAGAACAATATCCAGACTGTGGCAAGCACCATGATTTCAAAACTAGGCTTGTGGGTGGAAGGCCATAAGTAGACTGACATAAGATATTTCTAAGGTTGGTTCTTGCCCCCTTCATGTTTATGTCCACTTTCATTGATTCTGGGAGCTTCATAGCACCATTCTAATATATTCCTTTTCTGCTAAGGTTAAGCAGAGTTAATGTCTGTTGTTTGGAACCAAGACCACTGACCAGTAGAGTACAGGGACATACCTTTGTTTGTTATTATTTTAAGACAAATTAAAACTTTAGTATAATTCATTATTTAAATCTATCCAATAGGCATGGACTGAAGAAAGATAATACTCATTGTTAAAAAGGATGTAAAGAGTAGGTGCTCCTGGGTTTTAACGTGGAACACTGTTTAAAGATTGGAAGTTGGGTGGCTCAGTCGTTTGAGCTTCTGCCTTCAGCTCAGGAGATGATCCCAGAGTCTTGGGACACACCCCGCCGACCTGGGGGAGATCTTGGTTCTCCCTCTCCTCCCCTGCTCGAGCTGCTCTCTATTGCTATCTCTGTCTCTCTCTCAAATAAATAAATAAAATCTTAAAAAAAAAATAAAGATTGGACACTTGGAGAGGATTCTGGAAGATGATGGTGGTGATGGTATTCTTCCCTGTTTTTTTCCTTTAAAAAAGTTTTTGTAAGATTTTGTTGTTGTTGTTGTTGTTTAAGATTTTATTTATTTATTTGACAGAGAGATCACAAGGGAGGCAGAGAGAGAGGAGGAAGCAGGCTCCCCACTGAGCAGAGAGCCAGATGCAGATGGTGGGGGGGGGGCGCCTCGGGACTCTATCCCAGGACCCTGGGATGATAACATGAGCCAAAGGCAGAGGCTTTAACCCAATGAGCCACCCAGGCGCCCCAAGATTTTACTTTTTAAAGTAATCTCTACACCCAACATGGAGCTGGAATCACAACCCTGAGATCAAGAGTCACATGCTTCAGTGACTGAGCCAGCCAGGTCCTCGCCGCCCCGTTTTTTTAATTGTTACAGGAAACACATAAAATTTTAAGCATTTTAAGTTTGCAGTATTAAGTACAGTCTCATTGTGATGTACCATAATCCATATCCAGAATTATTTTCTTTTTACAAAACTGAAACTCTATGTCAGACAATATCCCTCCATTCTCTCGTCTCCAAACATTAGCAACCGCCCTTATACTTTCTGTCTCTATGATTTTAATTACTGCGGGTACTATATATAAGTGAAATCATATATTTGTCTTTTTGTGACTGGCTTATTTCAGTTAGCATAATGGGGGACACACTTTTTAATCTCTCTGGATTCCCAATTAAAAACAGAGCAACTGGGGTCAAAGCCAAAAACCCTAGGACAATATTAATAACAAAACTAGGTGTTATGAACAGTTTGCTCCCTAAATTTATACAGTGAACCCTAAACTTCAAAATGACATCATCTGGAGATAGACATTTTAGGAGGCAATGAAGGTTAAATGAAGTCATGAGTCCCTAATACAATAGGATGGGTGGTCTTATCAGAGAGAAATCTCTCTCTTTCTCTCTCTCCATGAACACACACCAATGAAAAGCCAGGTGAGGACACCGTGAAACCAGAAAGTGAATCCTCCCTACAAACCATATCCTGCTCAACTTTGATCTTGGACTTTCCAGGTTCCAGAACATGAGAAATAGATTTCTATTGTTTAGGCTACTCAGTCTGTAGAATTTTTTTCATGGCAGCATTATGAGAATTATATATGAAGTGCTGGTATTTCATGAACTCCAAAGTATAAGTTGGTGAGGACAAACTACTGGTAACCACGGACTTGCGGGATATTAGCATCTGTGCAGAAAGAAGCAGAAGGAAGTAAGGAGACATCTCACAGATCTGAGAATAGGAATTCGTATAAATAGCAAATATTCACTGTAAAGCCTAACCATTTTGAGAACAGCAGTTGAAACAGGGTTGGTTTTTTTTTTTCTTCCCATTCCAACAGTGGCTAAAGGCAAGGAGTCCACTTTAGGTCTGAAGGGACTGGAGCAGTCTAGTCAGTATGGACCCTAAAACTGACCTGTCAGGACTTCCTTCCAAGTAGGGCCTCACACATGGGAAAGAGAAGGCAGTGGGGATGACACGCAAATTCAGAGAGGCGAGCGCGCAAGGGTGAAGCGTGGCGAGCTTTTCAAAACCACACAAACCAACTCGGTCTCATTTATGGCCCACGCGGAGCCAGTGAAAACTCCTGGGCTGGACAGCAGAGTGAAGAGGCATCTAGCTGGGGAAGACGAAGGAACGGAAAGGACAAGCTGTCCACGGTCCTGCTCCTGTTCCCCTTCACTGTCCGCCAGGGCCACGCGGTTTAGAGAAAACCACAGGAGCTGGAACCCTGTCTTTCCCACTGGATGGCTTCACGAACCTGGACAAGTTCCAGAAATGACACTCACCCCCAGGCTCAAGTGAGGAGCAAAGGAAACAGAATGCAACAGACAGCTCCTGCACGGAGACAGGCAATCAAACGCCCCTCGGTCGATCGAGAGGGGCCCTCTCCCTCCCCTGCGCCCCGACGCTGCGGTTCGCGGCTGGGGGCGGACTTGGAGCGACTTAGCCGGGGCTCCGGCCCCCGCCGCTCGCTCACCGCAGCGTTCCAGCCCGCTCGGGCGTGCCAGCGCGCACACACACACACTCACCCAGACCCACACGCTCCCCGCGGGGACAGCCCGGGACCCGCAGACGCGCGCACGCACTCCCTCCCGGGCCCGCACACTACGCACGCGCCCGACGCTGGGTCCGATCCCGCGCCCCACCGGCCGCGCGGCACCACCTACCTTTCCAGACAGCGGAGATGCGGGGTCCGCTCTTCGGGTGGCCTTGGGTGGCGGCCGCCGTCCAGAGCAGCAGCAGCAGCAGCAGCCGCCGCCGCCGCAGCAGCTGGAGCCGGGACTAGGCCAGCAGGCCGGGAGGCGCATCTGGGCAGAGACGGTGACACCCGGAGGACCCTGAGCAACAGTAGCCAGCAGCCCAGCAGCCGAGATCTCGGCGCGGGGAGGCGGAGTCAAACACCTGACCTCACCCCGCCCCTCGTAGCCTTTCACGCCCTGAGTCCGCGGTGCAACCCCCTCTCCCCACACACACACCCGGAAAACCTTCGCCGCCGGCTCTCCCTCAACTCCAAAGGGAGAACCCAGGCCGCCGGGGACAAGACAGACTTGTGGACTTCTGTGGTGGGTGGCAGGCCTTGTCCTTTCTCTGAGCCTCAGATCCACTCACCCCCACCCCACCAGAGGGCTGGCCTAGAAGTTGAGGAGTCTTAACAGACTAGCAGACAAGTCCAGTACCAGGGAATCTCACTAATGGCCAGCTAAGTGGTTTGGATCTTGGAAGTTTTATTTCTCAGAGGACAAGCTGGTTTAAGTGCACATCACTTCCTCTGAGCCTATAAGCAAGATGCTTTCCCTTCAGGAGGCAGGCAGAGGGCAGTTGTCAGCACCCCATCATTGCTCTGCTGTGAGAACCCAGATTTTTTTTTTTTAAAGATTTTATTTATTTGAGAGAGAGAGAGCACACAAACGGGGAGAGGCAGGGGGAGAGGGAATAGCAGGCTCGCCCACTGAGCAGGGAGCCGGAAGTGCGGAACAATTCCAGCACCCAGGATCATGACCTGAGCCCAAGGCAGTCACTTAACTAACTGAGCCACCCAGGCGCCCCAACACTGAATTTTCATCTTGGCCTGACTTCCTCCCCTCTCCCTTCTCCTCCCTTCTCCAACTGGCAGCCTTCTGGGCTGCCACCCCTCAGCCAGCTGGTGTTTGCTCAGAAAATCCAAACTCATTTCCATGTGATGGGAGGGGGATATAATTAAGAAGGCCCCCTTTTATTTTGTGGAGGTAGTTTCTATTGCTAGTTTGTTAAGTGTCTTTATCTTAGAAGAGTGTCAAATTTTGTCAGTGCTTTTTCTATATTCATATAATTCTTCCAAATTTTGTCAGTGCTTTTTCTGTATTTATGTAGTTTTTCCAATTCCTTTTATTGATGTGCTATAAATTAAATTAATTTTTTTTTGCGTGTTGACTACCTTTGCATTGCAGGAATAAATCCCACTTGGTCATGGTATAATCCTTTTAATATGCTACTGAATTATTTTCTAGTATTTTTTCCAGGATTTTTGCATCAATGCTCATAGGCATATTGGTCTATAGTTTTCTTGTAGTGACTTTGTCTGGTTTTGATAACAGTATAATGTTGCCCTTGTAAACCGAGTTAAGAAGTGATCCCTTTTCAGTTTTTTGGGAAAGTTTGAGAAGGATTGGTATTAGTTCTTTAAATGTTTGGTAGAATTTACCAGTGAAGCCATTAAGTTCAGGGCTTTTCTTTGTTGGTTTATTTGTTTTTCAAGCAAAGTGTGTTACTCAAAACTTCTCAGCACCATCTAGTTGTCAGATGTTGGGAGATTTGTCATTACTGATTCAGTCTCCTTACTAGTTATAGTTATATTCAGATCTATTTCTTCATGATTTAGTCTTGGGTTTGTTTCTAGGAATTTGTCCTTTTCATCGATGTTATTCAATTTGTTAGTATGAGTGTTCACAGTACTCTCTTACAGTCTTTTTATTTCCATAGAATCAGTGGTAATGTCCCCACTTTCATTTCTGATTTGAGTAACTTGTCTTCTCTTTTTTTTTTTTTTTTCAGTCCATCTAGCTAAAAGTTTGTTAATTTTGTTGATTTTTTCAAAGACCCAACTTCTGGTTCCATTGATATTTCTCTTCTGTATTTCATTTCTCTCTGGTCTAATTTTTATTATTTCCTTCCTTAGCTTTGGGTTTAGTTTATTCTGCTTTTTCTAGTTCTTTAAGTTGTAAAGTAAGTTACTGATTTGAGATCTTTCTTGTTTTTTTAACATAAACATTGATAGCTATATATAATAAAAACAGTAAAGAAAGTCAAATCTTAAAGAAGATTATTATAAGAAGAAGAGAATAAGGAGACTTATAGACCTATAGACAGTGAAAGCATACCAATGAGATATGAGCAAGAGCCAAGAATTTTATGTTTAAAAAACTGATTTTCACATATAAAGACTACCGATATGAAAAAGCTCAGGGAATATTGTAGCCCTTCCTAGGAAATCCAGTAGAGAATGAGTTGCAACTGTAAAAACACAGAATTCTTTGGAAAATAAAAGTGTTGAAAGGAAGAAGGTAAAGTATTTAATGATATAGATTCAAATAATATATAATATGTCTGTTGAAGTGGAGAGGAGTTGAAGCGGTAAAAAAAAAAGTATATACAAAAGCATTTTAAATTTTTCTCTTTAATTTTAAAAGTTAATTTATTTACTTATTTTTTATTTTATTTTTAAATTTTATTTATTTATTTTAGAGAGAGAGAGTGAGAGGGTGAGAGAAAAAGAGAGGGACTAAGCCGCCCAGATGCCCCAAGTTATTATTATTATTTTTTAAGATTTTAAAAATTTATTTGATCAAGAGAAAGAGAGAGGGAGAGCACAAACATGAGGAATGACAGGCAGAGGGAGAGTGAGAGCAGGCTCCCTGGGAGCCCTATGTAGGGTTCAATCTTGGGACCTTGGGATCATGACCTGAATCTAAGGCAGATGCTTAACTGACTGAGCCACCCAGGTGCCCCTAAAAGTTATGTATTTAATTTAAGCAATCTCTACGCCCAATGTGGGGATTGAATTCACGACCCAGAGATCAAGAGTCACAAACTGTTCTGATTGAGTCAGCCAGGCACCCCTTAAACATTTCTTTCTTTTTTAAAAAAACATTTCTTAATAATTACATTGGTGATGACTGTATTGTTTTTGGAGAGTACTATATATGTAATGTAGGTTAAAGTAAATGAGTAATTATGGATTATCCCGACTACGTTCTTGAGAACTAGGATGCTCAGTGTGGAAGACAGGAAATAAACATGCAATGTAGAAAAGGTTACAGAAAACCCCTGCAGGGGCTCCTCGGTGGCTCAGTTGGTTAAACATCTGCCTTCAGCTCAGGTCATGATCCCAGGGTCCTGGGATCCAGCCCCACATCAGGCTCCCTGCTTGGTAGAGAATATGCTTCTCTCTCTCCTTCTGCCTCTGCCCCTTCCCTCGTACTTGTACTCAAATTCTCTCTGTCTTTCTCTCAAATAAATAAATAAAATCTTTAAAAACAAAAACAAAAAACCCTGCAGTTAGTCTTAAATTTGAAGTAGTAATATAAACTTTTTATCTCTATGAATATAAATCTAGATATAAGTTAGGTATAGACCTAGATCTCTCTCTAGCTCTGACCACCAAAGCGGCTTAGACATAATGATCAGTCTGGTAGCAGTGAGCATCTCTAGTGCTGAATGTGGTTTTGAAATACAATTTCCCGCTAAAAACCACTTGAGCTTCTTGAACGAATGGTTCATTCTTGTGTCTGGGGCAGGAAATGTACAAAATGAACCTGGAACTCTTTTCAGGCCAGATAGTATGGAAAAGAGCAAAAACTTCCAGGATTATATGTTAAAAGGACCCAGCCTCAAGTTGAAGAGGGTCCACTGTATAGTACCATGAATTTCAACATGAGCAAATACAGGTAAATATACTGTGGAAAATGGGAGCCATTTTGAAGAGCAGTAAAATTATAGAGGAGGAGGAGACTAGAAAAAATTGTGGTGTTGGATTAGAATTCGAAGTATTGGTGTTAAAACATGTATAATTTATATTTACATATTTTATATATATATAAAATAGAAATACAGATAAATGGGTTTGTGTGTGTAAACATTCATATATATCCTAGGTCTATCCACTGAGATGGACTGGAAATAATGCCACCCCAGTGGTAATAAACACACCTAGCATCCAGACTTGGATCCTAAATACGATTCTCTACTAAAATAAAAAAAGCTGTTTGGATTAATGACTAATAGGACAGACTTTGTCAACATTTCCCACATCACTTATGAAAACAACAGTGAGGGGGGACCTGGGTAGCTTAGTTGGTTGTGTCCGACTCCTGATTTTGGCTCAAGTCATGATCTCAGGGTCTTGGGTTGGAGCCCTGCTTTGGCTTTTCACTCAGCTGCCTGAGATTCTTTCCCTCTGCCTCTCCCTCTTCCCTTTCCCTCCATACCCCCTTGTGCCCGCATCACTCTCTCTCTATCTCAAATAAATAAACAAATCTTGGGACACCTGGATGGCTCAGTAGTGAAGCATCTGCCTTCAGCTCAGGTCAAGATCAGGGTCCTGGGAGCAGACCCCGTATTGGGCTCCCTGCCCAGCAGAAGCCTGCTTCTCCCTCTCCCACTCCCCCTGCTTGTGTTCCCTCTCTTGCTATGTCTCTCTCTGTCAAATAAGTAAATACAATCTTAAAAAAAAGAAAAGAGAAAGAAAGCAAAACAGCAGTGAGATGATCAGTTTCCATCTACCTGGGGCAGTTGAAATTTGAAATTCATCTGTGGATTAACTACAGACGGTAGTATTGTATAAATATTAATTTCTTGATTCTGATGGGTTATACTGTGGCTATGTAGGGGAGCATGTCTTTGTTTTCAGTAAAGAGGCACTGAAATATTTCGGAGTAATGGGGTATTGTATTTGCAACTTGCTTTCAAATGGCTTAGGGATGGGGTTGGGGGAAGAATAATACATCTAGAGAGGGTGAGGGGCGCCTGGGTGGCTAAGTGGCTTAAAGCCTCTGCCTTCGGCTCAGGTCATAATCCCAGAGTCCTGGGATTGAGCCCCGCATCAGGCTCTCTGCTTCCATATCTAGAGAGGGTGAGAAAGAATGAAAAGGTAAATGTTGTAAAATGTTAACAATTGGGGCTTTAGGTGAAGGTTAAAAGGGAGCTATTTTCTATTATTTTTGCAACTTTACTGTAAACTTCAAATTATTTAAAAATAAAAATAGGGGTGCCTGTGTGGCTTAGTTGGTTGAGTGTCAGACTAGATTTTGGCTCAGGTCATGATCTCAGGATTCTGGGATCCAGGCCTGCATCACCCTCCACACTTAGGGGGGAGTCGCTTCCCTCTGTCTCCCTCTGCCACTCCTTCTGCTTGCACTCTCTCCCTCTACAAAATAAATAAATCTTAAAAAAAACTAGAAAAGTCATGTTCTCAAACATGAGCATATGGGGAAATATTTAGCTTACTAAACATATGCAGTATAATCTAAATCTTGTTGAATACACGCATTTATCTAATTCAATATAGTTATATTTTTAGAAGTATAAAGAAAGTTAACAATCATCACCTATTAGTGATAGATCCATCTTAAAACAAAACAAATCTGGAGGATGTATATTACCAGATATCAAGACCTATTCTGAAGCTACAGAAATCAAGTCGTATGGTATCAGCACAGGAATAGAAAAATATATCACTGAGATAGAATAATCAGAAATTGATGCATATAAAAGAGTTACCTTATTTATGACAAATTCAGTGGGGATAGGATAAAAAAAAGGAGTGCTGGATCAACTGATACTCATATGGAAAAAAAAACCTTGATTCCTTATCTCACTTTGTACATAAAAACTAATTTAAAGTTAATCATGAAAAAAAATTAATAAAATTAATGACCTAAATGTGAAAGATAGAACTTACAGAAGATGACACAAGAAAATAACTCAAAATTAGGGCAAAGATTTCTTTTCTTTCTTTCTTTCTTTTTTTTTTTTAAAGATTTTATTTATTTATTTCACACAGAGAGAGATCACAAGTAGGCAGAGAGGCAGGCAGAGAGAGAAAGGGGGAAGCAGGCTCCTTGCTGAGCAGAGTTGGATGCGGGGCTCAATCCTAGGACTCTGAGATCATGACCGGAGCAAAAGGCAGAGGCTTAACCCGCTGAGCCACCCAGGCACCCAGGGCAAAGATTTCTTAAATGAGACATAAAAAGCACCAACCAACAATATTAAATTTCATAAATTAGACTTCTAAGAAATGTTTTAAAAATAACATTAGGTGGTGCCTGGGTGGCTCAGTGGGTTAAGCCTCTGCCTTCTGCTCAGGTCGTGGTCTCAGGGTCCTGGGTCTTAATCCTGCATTGGGCTCTCTGCTCAGCAAGGAGCCTCCTCCCCCCCCCCCCCCCCCCCCCCCGCCTCTCTGCCTACTTGTGATCACTCTCTATCTGTCAAATAAATAAATAAAATCTTAAAATAAATAAATAAATAAAAACACCATTAAGAGTGTAAAAAAGCAAGCCACTAATTGGGAGAATAACAATATACATTCTTGACAAGGACCCACATTTGTGCAATTCCTAATCTCAGTGACAATACTTATTTCTAAAAGTTCTTTTTGGCTCTTCTCAAATTCTTTTTTCATCATGTCTTAAAGGCTTGATATCTTCTTTAATGTCTTTAATAATTTAAATTTGCTTCCAAGAGCCCCAGGACCATTTAAAAAATGTACATTTTATTATATATAAAATCTTTCTAAATAAAGTGGATTTAACAAAACTTGAGCTAATACTAATACGATAACACTTTGAGCATTCTACCTGATTTTATTCTTACGTCTTCAGTTCTATATTTTTTATTCATATAGATCTGGGTTTTGTTGCTCTCTGTAGAAGAATAAATTAGATAAAAAATTTTTAATTGTAGACACTCAAATGATGTTATTTGCCTCTCCCCCAGCTTATTAAATAGCAGACCTCAGCCAAAACAACTTAACTCACACAAAAGCCACCCAGCTACACATTTTCTCCTGCCACTGAATCTTTAATCTAATAGTGCTTCAGTTTCTGCATCCATTCTTTAGACATTATATCCTACTGTTTATATTAAAATGCAGATCCTAGGACCAATTTTGGATGTTTCTGGGAAAGTCTGAACACAAACTTGCACAAAGTATAGACCTGGGTCTTCAGATTCTCAGGTTAGACTATTCTTTCACACCATCAACTCCCTTTTTATGGTCCTGCCCAACCTAGCAGAGAGAATTTTTCCTGTCTTCTGAGCGCTGATGCATCGATTTTTGTTTTGTTTTTCCAGTTTGCCCTTTGACATAGGGTGCAATTTTTTTTTTCAAAGTTTTCCATTTCATGCAGTGGCGTCAGGTGTGATCTCTGAGGGGCTCAATGCTTTGGTCCTCTCAGACCATGCAGTCTGTTTGCTCTCCTCAGTCAAGCTGTCCTGCTCAGTGGCTACCCCACTCCCTGGGCCTACGTTGGAATGTTCTGGAATTACACTTCCACGTTCGTGCACCCCAGATCAGCCTTCAACTGCTACGATCAACCTCATTAACTTCACCTGGTTTTTGGTTTGTTTTTGCTTTCCTTAGTCCTTAATTCTCGAATGGAGTCCAATTAGATGCTGCCCCTCTTCAACATTTTAGCGCTAATTCTAACTTCTGTGCAAACAATCCCGTTCTAACCGTGCATCTAAAATATGCAGTTTCTCTGTGACAGTTCAGTGGAAATTCCTCTCCCCGAATTCTATGGACGACTGTTAGATAAACCTCGCCCCTGCGTGCTGAGGTGTCAGGAACTCCACTTAGTAACAACCCTCCATGGTTTAGAGGGAGGCGTCCTTCCCTTCCCCATCTGCCTCCACAGGTAGGCAGGCTGGCGACGGGAGGCACACTGAAGAGGCTGACTTCACCCGGGGGAACGCCGTTTTCTAGGGTGAGGACGGCGACGTACCGCGGGGCTGTGTCTGAAGAGGCCGCTCGGGAAAGCGCCCTCGGGGCTGAGGGGGACCAGGGTAGCAGGGAGAGGGGATGCGGGCGAGCTTTCCCTCTGGCGGCGCCCTGAAAGCTCGCCGTAGCCCACGGACTCTGCACGTTTCCTGGAACGGCGCCAGGCCCACCTCCCACGACTCGCGCCCTGGAAGGCAGACAAGTACTAGGCCCCTCGCCCACGAAAGCCCGGTAGATACCCTCGCGCGGCAAATTTCAAGTGGCCTAGAAGCCACGCCCTCCCCGTCAACCGGAAGCTTTGCCACTAGCAGCGCCACCAGCCTACAGGCCCCTCAGAAGGGGCGGGGCTGCAGCAGAAACTGCAACTCCCAGAGTGCAGCGCAGGGCTTCCGGCTTCCGGCGAGTGGACCGGAGTGTGTTTACACCGGCGGCTCTGCGGCCGGATTCCTTCCGCGGGACGGGTGAGGGCGCCGGGTGTTGGGCCGCGCGGGCTAGGCGTGTGTCTACTAGTTAGCTGGTCCCGTGGGAGCGGTGGGGTCGGCACCTAAAGATAGTGTCCCTGCCCCACTACTAGCTGTCTATAACCTTGGGCCAGCAACTTCACCTTTCCGAGTTTCAGTTCCCTCGTCTGTATTATCTGGATGATAATGCCTGCCTCAAGAAACAATTGAGAGGATTAAATGAGATATGGTATATAAAAAGACGTATTTATTCTTATAAACCTGAGCAGTATTAAAGTAGATCGGTACCTTGAGGATGCCTTGGGGTCTGCTGTGCAGCCTCAAAGCCACACGGCATTTTTTTTTTTTTTTTTTTTAACTTGCCTACTAGAGGCCGCTTTGGAATCAGGTTATGCTCTTTGGAATGATTATAACGAGGGCTTGCCTGGTCCTATGAGATTCTTCCACCCTCGGAGTTCCTGATGCATTTTCTGGGCACATTTGCCAAGCAGTGGGACAATAAAGGCAAAAATTCTAGTCTTTGCTTTCCAGGGCCTCCTAGAATGGGTTGGGGGTGGAGGGTTGAGAATTAAATAGATATTTGTTACCCTTTGCCTTGAGTGAACATGAGAACCTCAGAGGAAAGGGAGAGGGGGTCGAGGAGGTTGTATTTGAGTTGATCTTGTTAGGAGTTTGCTAAGAGACCTAAGGGAGAAGGAATTATATGCAGTGTGAGTGCTGGGGAGGTTAGGGTAGGGCAGGGCCCTGTTGGGGGGGTTGAGGAAGACCGGCAGAGGGAACAGAAAAAATGTTATCATGCCAGGCTGTGGAGTTTCGACTTATTCATAGCAGTGGTTTGGAGTCATTGGTGGGGTTCTAAGCAGAGGAATAACTTGCTAAGGTCTGTGTTCTAAGGTGATGATTAACTGTGGAGAACAAATAGATGGTTCCCAGAAGGGAGTTGGGTGGGGGGGATGGGTGAAATAGGTGATGGGACTTAAGAGTATACTTACTTAATCAGGATGAGCAGTGAGTAATGTACAGAATTGTGGAATAGCTAAATGGACACCTGAAAGGAATACTCAACTGTATGTTAACTCTGCTGAGTTGAAAAAAAGAAAGGGATTCGTTGGCTTTCAGCATGGGTATTTGATAGGGAGATAGACAAGAGGCAGGGAGCTTGTTACAAAGCTATTGCAGTTCAAGAAGACTTGATGAAGAAAACTGGAAATAAGGAGCATAAAGATGATCTCATTTGAACCTCACAACATTCCTATTAAATGAGATGGTGTTTTTATGTCCACTTTAAAGATGAAGGAACTGAGGCCCAGAGAGCTGGAGTTCTGTGCTGTTGATCATAGGGTGAGTAAGGAGAGGACTCCGATTCCAATTCTGGCCTCCCAATGTTGCATCCTGTGTTTTTCCAGCAGTGTCAGACTGAACTAGTTTTCATTCAACCCATTGGTGGGGTGGGGATGGTGTAGGCCCTTTAACCAGTGAGACTTTGTTTCTTTACAGGGAGAAAGAGAGAGCGCGAAAGAGAGAGGATGTCTCTCTCAGATTGGCACCTGGCGGTGAAGCTGGCTGACCAGCCACTTGCCCCAAAGTCTATTCTCCAGTTGCCAGAGTCTGAGCTGGGTGAATACTCTCTTGGGGGCTACAGTATTTCATTTCTGAAACAGCTCATTGCTGGCAAACTCCAGGAGTCGGTTCCAGACCCTGAGCTGATTGGTGAGTTTCTGTGGACTGGGAATGGGCTGCTACTCTGATCTCTTTCTGGGGAGATACTTCTGGAATTGCAAGGGTAAGTTAAGAGTTTGGGATTTGTTGCCTCATCATGTTAACAGTCCAGGGAAGTGAATGTTGTTGGGTGAATAGAAACACAAACTGTGTAATAAAACTGTCGGTTGCCATTTCAGTTGTACGTTAAACTGAGCATCCTTATCACAGAGTTCCTTAACTATGACATGGAAGAGCAAGAATTTGGGGTAGACTAGAGACGGAGGAACGCATCGTTGGGGGAGGCCCGCAGTATATGGTATTCCAGATGGATTTTGAAGGATGATTAGAAGGATTTTTGTTTGCCTGGTTGGTTAGAGGGAAGGTAATAAAAAAGGAAAGGAGGATGGCAAGGGTATTCAAGGTGGAGGAAGAAGGAATTAAATTAGATTATAAACATAATTTGTTATAGCTGAGGGATCCAATTGGTTCATCCTTTTTTTGTTGTTTTATTTTCCCATTCGTTTAAATTGAGCAGTCTCCAGGACTTGGTACTTGCTAATGATTTTTATTAAAATGTACGTAATACATAAGAGTACTTTTTAAAGCAAGTATCATTCTCCAGCTATCTGTCCAATCAAGATAAGTTTCTTAGAAGCAGAAACCATCTACATTGTTTTGAGGAGCAAAATATAAGTGGACCATTCTCTTTTTAGATCTGATATACTGTGGCCGGAAGCTTAAAGATGACCAGACCCTTGACTTCTACGGCATTCAACCTGGCTCCACAGTCCATGTTCTGCGGAAGTCCTGGCCCGAGCCTGATCAGAAACCAGGTGAGTAGGGGTCCGTAGATGGGGAGAGCCTCCGTAATCTCTCCAAAGAAAGGGTCTGTGTGTTCTTGAGGCATGGCCTGGATGGAATAAAGAGGCGATTTACTGAGGTGGTGATGGAGGATATCTTTGTTACTTACTGGATTAGTCTCCCTTTGGTAATAGAGGGCAGTTTTGATCTACTTGCTGTCAGCACCACTAACAGAAAGGGGTTTGTTGCTCTACTTTTTAAGTCCATTACCCACTATTTCCCAGTGGAATGGGGAGTGTGTGTCTCTTTAAACTCCTTTAGATTAACAGTGGATTTCTCAGTGAACCTTGTATCTTTTGTTTTTGTTGTTGTTCTCATCAGAAAAAAGCTGGAAACACCTTGTGTTCCTGTAATTATGTAGTTTGTCCTTCTGTTAGCAAATCTCCCCACAAGTGGCCCTAGGTGGTGATTTATTCAGTCCGATCCCTCCTGCTATCCTGGTAGTGTAATTTCCTGAAGCTTGAGAATAACAGTATTAAAGTAGCTCTTGGAGTAAACTTACAAGACCTTTAATGCCTTTTTGATTTATTAATAAAAGGCGCTGCTTAGAATTCATAATTTAAATTTTCCTATCTGTGTTTTAAAAGCTTTTCCAAGGATAAAACTAAGCTGTGTGAAAAGATTAGCTTTGTGAAACTGGCAGTTTGACATATTTTTGTACTTTCATGATGGCTGTGATTGATTATAAGCTTGAAATTTCTCCTCTTTTCAATTCTAAACATAAAGGACAAAAAGATCTTCTTCTTTCTTTTTTTTTAAAAGATTTTATTTATTTGACAAACAGATCACAAGTAGGCAGAGAGACAGGCAGAGAGAGAGCATGGAGCCCGATGTGGGGCTTGATCCCAGGACCCTGGGATCATGACCTGAGCTGAAGGCAGAGGCTCAACCCACTGAGCCACCCAGGTGCCCCCAAAAGATCTTCTTTTGTCCACTTGTGGGAAATGAGAAAGAGAAAGGCAGTCTTTGACATTCAGAGATTGGCCTGGCCCTCAGCTAGGCCTTGAAACAGATCACCAACATCTGTAAGGCCACTCACTCTGAGAAAGTAATGGATCAAGGCAAAAATAAGATCCCTCTCATTTCTGAATAGAGACAAAGCCCTGAACATGGTCCACATCACAAAAATGACCACATACCCCTGTGTCCAGCTGTCATGATTGACTGTTTCATTTTTACCAGTTACAGCTTTGGCCTTGTTCTAGTTTTCCTTCCTTCTAGGTAAGGATTTTTTTTTTTTTTTTAGGACTTTTATTTATTTTTTGACAGAGAAAGAGAGAGAGAGATCACAAGTAGGCAGAGACAGGGGAGGGGAGGAAGCAGGCTGCCTGCTGAACAGAGAGCCCGATGCGGGGCTCAATCCCAGGACCCTGAGATCATGACCTGAGCTGAAGGCAGAGGCTTAACCCACTGAGCCACCCAGGTGCCCGTAAGTATGAATTGTTAAGATACCCAGTCATAAAGTCCTCCCCACTTCCTGACAGCCTTCAACCCAGAACAAAACCATACTTCTTTAAATGTCCCCCCACATCACAGCCAAAGCCCAAATCCTATCAGTTTTCTCTGATGTCATCTGATTGAGGTGTCCACACTTCCCATGGTGTGCACTCTCCTCTCTGTACAGAGCTGTAACCCCAACGTGGTCCACTCCAGGTGTGCCCCTCTGGTCTTCTGGCTGGAGGGCACTGCCAGAAGGAAAGTAACATATGTTGCTCCTTCTAGCTAGATTGTTTCTCTTTGATACCGCATTTCATCATTAGGCCTGCCAGCCAGATGACAGCATTAGCGTTTTATAGATGAGGAAAAGGAGCATTAGAAAAGGCATTTATTGGGTCGCCAGGGTGGCTCAGTTGGTTAACCATCTGCTTTCAGCTCAGGTCATGATCTCAGGGTTCTGGGATCAAGTCCCGTGTTGACTCCCTGTTCAGCGGGGAGCCTGCTTCTCCCTCTGCCCCTCCCCCTGCTTGCAGGCATGCACGTGGGCGGTGCTCGTGCGTTCTCTCTCGCTCTCTCTCAAATAAATAAAATCTTTAAAAGAAAAAAGAAAAGGTATTCATTCAAGGTCATCTACTTAGAAAGTGAGTGCAAGAGCTGGGATGTGAATCAGGTTTTCCTGGCTCCAGAACCCACGTTCTTTCCATCGGGCTGGCTGTCTCCCACTTCCAAAGAGTGAGACTGAGATTAGCTCCGGGATGTTTTGGAGACAACCATAACTCTTTGCTGATGGCGGGCTTAATCTATTAAGAGTCCATTTCCTCCTCCCTTTGGCCTAGAGATTTATTTTTGAAACAAAATCACGTTTTATTGTGAGTGAAAATAAACTCATATCCGAAAAGAATCCTATCATGATGGCATTTTGGATATTTTATCCTTGAGTGCTCTTAAAAAAGGAAGCACATTTCTTGATCTCCCACTCAATTAGCGCCTGTAGGAGGAGAACCTTTCAGTCCCTTCCTTCCCACCTGGATCTCTTTGATGGTTCTCTGTGGCAGGTTACCAGTCTCCTCAGGATCTCACTCAGCCTGCTGTTCCAGCAGTGACAACGTGTACCCTGAGCTCCAGCCACAAAAACCAACTTGCTGGGGTACCTGGGTGGCTCAGTGGGTTAAAGCCACTGCCTTTGGCTCAGGTCATGATCCCGGGGTCCTGGGATCCAGCCCCGCATCGGGCTCTCTGCTCAGTGGGAAGCCTGCTTCCTCCTCTCTCTCTTCCTGCCTCTCTGCCTGCTTGTGATCTCTGCCTGTCAGATAAATAGATAAAATCTAAAAAAAAACAAAAAAAACAAAAAACCAACTTGCTGCTCTGTCAAAGCCCTTCATTGTTCTAGGCTTCTGTGGCTTTGCACATGTTCTCACTTAAGCTTAGGACTTTCTCCCCCAGTAAACATCTGCTTGGCCTTGAGCACCCTCTCAGATGCTCTCCCCTGGGAGACGGCTCTGTGTCCTAGCCCGCCCTCTCCGTGACGGCTGTCTGCTTCCTGCTCCGCATGCCCTAACTGGGACCTGCATCTCTGTGGAGCACTCAGCCTGTTACTTTGTCCTTGTGTGTTTGTGGCTTTGATCTAGTCTTGCTGCTTCTCCTGTCCCAAGAGCTCCTTGCTGTGGTAGGGAGTCTTATTTTTGTGCCTTCCTCTGCCTTTCCCCAAACCAGGCCTGGAGTAAATGGCTTACTTCATGTTTGTTGAATGAATAAATTGGGTAATTCACTTAAGATGAATCTTTGTTGAAAGGTACCTCTGATTGGAAGTAGAGGGAAGGACATGATTGCTGCCCCAGACCCCGGGTGCTATTCCCCTTGCTTTGGGACCGATGGCCCTGGAGTTGGGCAGTACACAGTGTGTAAGATCACAAGTAGCTGTCTTGGGTGAGGAGAACCACACTTCAAAGTGTGATCCAGTGTGGACTTCCTACCTTCTCCCTCTCCTTATATCCAGATTTCTTCCCCTATGAAATGGGCTGATGTCCTCAATAGTAAAGTAAACCAAGGAAAACTAAGACAACTGCTAAACTTTCCCATGTATGGGACTGAATCATATAGTGTCCAAAGATCAGAAGGGAGCTTTGAGTCTCAGTGAGCCACTTGCTATGGGGTGTGTAATACAAGGTTGTCAAGAACCCTAGGAGCACAGTGTGTTTCCTCGGTCCTTCTTATATATACTTTTTCAAATCCAGAATAATATTACAGAAGCCTGGAAGAAGATACCAAAGAGGAAACAATCAGCTTTGATTGTGCCACCCTACCTAAGTCCTGTTCTTCCCTCTGTACCCTTCTAGCCTGGGACCACGTGTACATGGACACATTTTACGCAGTTTTACTAGAAAACATATGTACAACTTTGTGTTCTATTTCTCTCCCTTACCATACTGTGTCAGCATCGCTCCATATTGTTCAGATGGCTTTCGGTACTTATTTTAAACCACTGTATAAAAAGTCTGCTGAGTTGATCATACCTTCCCCCTTGCAAATGTCAGAAGTCTAGAATTCCCACAGCGGGAGACTGATCAGAGCTCTCTTTTCTGTGTGGCAAGAGTCACCTTTGCCGGAAATTGGAAGCTCTTCGTTTTATGTGCCAGAGATGCTTAAAAGAGAGTGTGGTTTTCACCTCTGGGGCTCCAGTGGTGTTTCTGCATGGGGGCCCTCGTCCACTTGGTGGGGTGCTGGGGAAAGCGCCGAAATGCTGCTGTGCCTCTGTCACAGTGCCAGGCTGGGTTGTGGGTAACTGAGTGTCTCATCCCAGAACCTGTGGACAAAGTGGCTGCCCTGAGGGAGTTCCGGGTGCTGCATACCGCCCTGCACAGCAGCTCGTCCTACAGGGAGGCGGTGAGTGCGAGCCTGTGCTGGGAGCCTCTTCCTGGGATAGTGGGTGAGGGGTGTAGAGTGGGAGTTGGTAGCCCATCGCCATGGCTACCGAGAGTTCCTAGGGAGTTTTTGTCATGCCTGTGGGTCTCAGTAGAGCCCTCTCATCCCCCAAAGGGGCTCTCTCAGCTAGGTATTGTTGATTCCCTCTAACGATAATGATCCTGCCTCTCCTGATAGCAGCTTCATGGAATGAATGTAGTTTCAGCCAGTGGATCCACATGCTGTTTCTGCAGGAACTCGTTCTGGGACTTGCTGCTGAGTCGCCTGCCCACCGTGCCTTACCTGGATTTCCTCACTGGGCAGATACGCTAATGTGTCTCTATAGGGGAATGGATAAGCCAAATTAATAGAGCTGCAAACTTCCCCATATGTATGCATACAAAATGATAATTTTATAGAGGTTGAAAAGGGCTTTTGGGACCTAGAGGAATGTTTGCTACAGGCTTTACAAAGAGAGCTTTTATTTTGGAAACATTAGAACCTCAGATGAGGGAAAGGAATAGAAATTGAAGGTTTACTTTGATCTTGCCTTTTTTTTTTTTTTAATTGTTTACCCTCCAGTAAGCCACAATGTTAGAGCAAAAAGAGGTTTGTCAGTTTCCTGGGGCTACTGTTCCACTGAGGTGCTGTGTGGGCATGAGCTTGTAGAGGGAGGAAGCCCTTCAGCAGCGTGTGGGTGTTTGCTGAGTGGATTGGGCCAGTAGAGTGCCCAGCCTCCCCATTTCTCCTGCAGGTCTTCAAGATGCTCGGCAATAAGGAGTCTCTGGATCAGATCATTGTGGCCACGCCGGGCCTCAGCAGTGACCCTATTGCTCTTGGTAAGTGCGGGAAGAAATAGGAGCTGTTGGAGAAGGAGAAACCAGGGGAAGGCAATTCCCATCTTATCCAGAATCGCTGGTCTTGTTGGGGAGAAAAGGGAGACCAAGACGCGCCCCCTGTCCCTAGCCTTCCAAAAGTGGTCAGTGCCACTGAGAAGTCATGGCCTACCTAACATCAGAAATGAGACATGAGGGCGCCTGGGTGGCTCAGTGGGTTGGGCTGCTGCCTTCGGCTCAGGTCATGATCCCAGGATTCTGGGATCAAGCCCCACGTCGGGCTTTCTGCTCAGCAGGGAGCCTGCTTCTTGCCCCCACCCCCTGCCGCCTGTCTCTCTGCCTACTTGTGATCTCTGTCTGTCAAATAAATAAATAAATCTAAAAAAAAAAAAAGAAATGAGACATGAGGATGCCAAATGGGGGGCAGCAGTTAGCCCCCTGCAGGAAAGACTTCCTGGACACATTGGTGGCTTAGGGAAGAACCCAGACATATGGGGAGGAGAGGCTGGCATGTTAGTCTAAGGCATGTGACCTAAGTGGAGGCAATGAGAGGGGCACAAGATGGAGAACACTTGACTTGTGCTTCTTGGAGCTTTGTTCCCCCACCTTTTCGTGGAAGATGCTTTGTGATCCTGTGTCCCTGTTGAGCCGATTGTTCTGAGGCCTACAGCCTCTTTGCCCTCCTGGATCTGGCTGGATTCCCAGTCTCTGAGGTGAGGCCTATTCTCCTTCAGGTGTTCTCCAGGACAAGGACCTCTTCTCTGTCTTTGCTGATCCCAGCATGCTTGATACGTAAGTATACCCATCTTGTTAAAGGGTCCCCTATCCCTCCCCAGATGGTTGGCCCAGAAACCTCATTGTCACCCTGGGTTCTGCTCTTAGAGCCTGATCCTGTCTATCCCTGAGTCCACCTGTGAAGTATGTCAGGAGGTGAGAAAGAGCAGGGGCTACCAGTAGACCGACAAAGTCCAAGGGCAGGGACACATGGAGATGTGGAGACGAAGTAGGGTTCTGAGGGCGGTGGCTTTGCGGGCCTGGTTCAGTTCCGCTCTCTCTGTAGATATTGGAGAGCCTTGGAAATACTTTAGGATGGAAATAAGCAGGTGCACTGATCACTAAAATTCTAGAGTAATTTGGAAGGGATACAGTAAAGGTCCTATCCCTTATTCTGCACATGAAGGAAGAGAGGAGACCTCCCAGAGATTTCCTGGAAGAAAGTCTCTGCGGAGTTGAGACTGGAGAAGGACCTCTGAGCCTCCTAGGCTGCGCATGTCCCATCATGCCTTGCTGGAGGGCAGGTGGAGCATCGGCAGAGGACCTTCAGAGCACAGAGCCTACTGCTGTTGCCGGGGACAGAGCAGTAGGAGGACAAAGGCAGCCGTTGGGAGGTGCTGAGGAATTGAAAGGCGGGTACAGGCAGTGCGATTGTCTGGAGGGCACCCAGAACTTCTGTCATGCTGAGGGTACTCGGTCCTTCCCAGTCACCCTCTGTTTCTTTCTGCTTCTGTCCCAGGTTGGTGCCTGCTCACCCAGCCCTGGTCAATGCCATCGTCCTGGTCCTGCACTCGGTGGCTGGCAGCACCCCGCTGCCAGGAGCCGACTCCTCTTCACGGAGCGCACCCTCCAGCTCATATCGGGACATGCCCGGTAGGCCCCAGGGTGGCGTAACGTCGGCCCCCTGGGGAGCCCGCGATGGCCCAGGGATTTGCTTTACTCAGCAGCTATGTATAGCCCTGGCAGAGGGCGTTCCTTGGGAACTCTCGGTTTGAGTCAGGGAGTGCATCTGTCCTGTAATTTTCCAAGGGGAGAGACGAAAATGTGAATTTGGAGAGTATCTGATTCTGGAGCTACGCCTGTGCCTTTCTGTTCTTCCTCCCCAAATCTGTTCTCCCTCCTCCAGGTGGCTTCCTGTTCGAAGGGCTCTCTGATGACGAGGACGACTTTCACCCAGTAAGTGGCCTGGCTGCTTGCCACTTGAGAGGGTGCCCGAGACGTGCCTCTCCCTGGGACTTGGCACACCCAAGCTGGGAGGTGGTCTTAACCCCTTCGGTGGCCAATCTGTGGCATACTCTTACCTTCTGAGCCTGGCAGCCGTTCAGGCAGGTCCTGTAGCAGGGGCGGGGCCCATGTGGGACTGTCACAGTGCCACACTGCCACTTTCCCAGTTGCCTCCCTTCTCCAGAGCTCCAGGTCCACGCCCTCTAGCAGCACACCCAGCTCACGCCCAGCCTCCTTGGGGTACAGTGGAGCTGCCGGCCCCCGGCCCATCACCCAGAGTGAGCTGGCCACCGCCCTAGCCCTGGCCAGCACTCCGGAGAGCAGCTCTCACACACCGACTCCTGGCACCCAGGTATGGAGGGAGGGCCTGAAGAGGGAGGCTGGCCCCCAGGGGAGAAGCGCCCTAGCGGTACTGGCCTCGGTACTCCACCTGGTTTGAGCTGAAGTGTGCCTAGAGCCATGGTGGGGTTCTCAGGGCAGCTCTGTCGACCTCCCCTTCACCCCTAGGCTTTAAGGCTTAGCCTCCAGGGTTCAGTACAGTCCAGAATTCCTCTCTTCATAGCTCACATAATGTGCCCTTCTTCATCCCTGACAGGGCTCAGCCATGTGGCCTAAGTGTTCCTGGTAATGGTCACTGTAGCTGCCAAGGGCATCTCTCCTAGTGCTGGGGCCCTAGGCTAGGTCAGGGGCTTGATTCCATTTCCCTGGAGCAAAAGAGGATGGAATCTTTCCTGGAGCTTTTAGGTACCCCTCTGTGGTCGTCTCATGCAGGTCTCTTTTGGGAGGCAGTAGTTGGGTCCCCGAGGGCCTCACAGTAGGGTGCTGGGACAGCAGCTGGTAATGTGCTGGAAGACTCAGGTGGCTCTGAGGGTGGCACTGACCGCTGCTTTGTCTCTAGGGCCATTCCTCGGGGACCTCGCCGATGTCTTCTGGGGTCCAGTCAGGGACGCCCATCACCAACGATCTCTTCAGCCAAGCCCTACAGCATGCTCTTCAGGCCTCGGGGCAACCCAGCCTTCAGGTCAGTTTTCCCTCCTCCTGGTGTCCTGGTTACTGGCAGCTTCTTAGCTACTTTGGGTAGTCAGTCTGCTTCTTTCTGCTCTCCAGAGGGATTTCTTCACTCCAGAAACAGCTGGGGCATGGTGATGTGACAGGAGAGGGTGTTCCCAGCAAGGGTAGTTGTCCCTGTGGCTTCCACTCCCAGACCCTGTGATTGTGGTCTGCCTCCATGACTGTGTGGCTTGGATACTTAGGGCAGTTTGAGTCAAGGGGTCATTCATTCATTCCATAAGCACTGACTGAATGTTGAGTACATATATTCCAGACCTGGGTCCAGCTCCTGGGGCAGAGACAAACCATTATCATCCCTGCCATGGAGGGGAACAAGGAGATGTGATCATCAGCGAGTTGGTTAGAGGTTAGCTGGGTGGGGAAGGAGGTATTTAGGTGGGAGGACAGTATCCAGGCAGAGGCAGCCACTTGTGGAGGTACACGTGGCATACCCAAGCCTGCGGGCCAGAGGGCAATGTCCTTGTGGAGAAGATCCTGAGATGGAGCCAGTGAAAAGGGAGCAGGAGCCTGAGCACGAAGGCCTGGAGTTCCTGGGTAAGGAGACCGGGCTGGATTCTGTGATCACCAGGGAGCCATGGAAGGTTTTCAGCAAGGAAGGATACTACTGCTGCTTTGCTTCCTGGGCAGGTCACCCTAGCAGCTAAGTGGAAGGTCCTAGGTACCATTGTTTGCTTGCGCATCTGCGTGTGTGAGCTGTCTGTTGCATTCTCTTTCCTTTGCTCCTCACTTGAGCCTGGGGGTGAGTGTCATTTCTGGAACTTGTCCAGGTTCATGAAGCCATCCAGTGGGAAAGACAGGTTTCCAGGTCCTGTGGTTTTCTCTAAACCTGGACTAAGCTCTAAAACTGGACAGTTTCAGAGTTTCTCTAAACTCTAAACTGGACAGTGAGGGGGAACAGGAGCAGGCCCGTGGACAGCTTGTCCTTTCCGTTCCTTCATCTTCCCCAGCTAGATGCCTCTTCACTCTGCTGTCCAGCTCAGGAGCTTTCACTGGCTCCACCTGGCCCATAAATGAGGCCAAGTTGGTTTGTGTGGTTTTTGAAAAGCTCTCCACGCCTCTCTGAATTTGCGTGTCATCCCCACGGCCTTCTCTTTCCCACGGGTGAGCACATTGTCTTCCCTAAGTCGTGCACTTCCTCCTTCATGAGGTAGAGATATTATTAAGCTTTGAAAGTACTAAAAGAAAATTTGGGTTAATTTCTTTAAACCTTTATAGTAGAAAGACCTTTTGTAGCTGAGAGTCAAAATCCAGAAGCCATTACATGAAGAGTAAAAGATTTTGAGTTTGTAAAAGTGAAGATTTCTGCATTGCAAACCAAACCAACCAACCAAACCAACGAACAAAAAACAAGCAAAGACTGAAGCCGAACAAACTGGGGAAAAAACCTTTAACATGTATCAGGCAAAGGGCAAAACTTCCCTGGTATGGAGAATTCTAGTAATTTGGGATTAAGAACTCCATAGAAAAAGGGGCAAAGGGCAATAGCAGACTCTTTGTGGAAAGGAAATACTGTTGGCCTTAAAGCTGTGTGATTCCTTACAGCCCCATTTCTTGGAATTTATCCTGGAGATGGAGGTAATGTATGTGTAGAAAGTGACAGTTGTACAGAGGCAGTCACTGTAGCATTGTTTGTGATGGCAGAAGACTGGAAGTAGCTTGGTTATGATACATTTCAGGATGTCCATGATTTGGAATATTGTACAATTATTTAAAAAATCTTTATTTAGGGGCACCTGAGTGGCTCTGTTGGGTAAGCATCTGCCTTCAGCTCAGGTCATGGTCCCAGGATCCTGGGATCAAGCCCCGAGTCGGGCTCCTGGCTCAGCCAGGAATCTGCTTCTCCCTCTGCCTGCCCTTTCCCCCCATCCTGTGTGCACATTCACGTGCTCTCTCAAATAAAAATCTTAAGAAAAAAAATTAAAAATAAATGAAAGGGTCTTAGTGGCATAGAGAGATCACTGGGATGCATTAATTTTGTTGGAAAAAAGTGGGAGGGGTTGCTGAATGTAGAACAAGGGTCTCAGAAAAGGATTTAAGAATACATATTTGTATTTTCTCAAAGTAAAATAGGTTCTCTGGGGTGGGAATGGGAATGGATAGAGTGAGACTTTTCACCCTGTGTCGTGCTCAGAAATAAAACTAATTTAAAAATGTATGCCCTCCCCCTGCCATTCCATGTGTACATGTCTGTTGGTCTATACATAGAGCAGGAGAAAGAAAGTTGTTTAATTTTTCGAAATATAGACTATGAGTAATCTGCGCCTTCTCTTGATCTTTACGGTGGCATTTTCCTTTTTTTTAATTGGGAAAAATTGCTCGTTCGTTCTCTGAACCCTCCTGCCCTTCTGCTGAAAGCCGTGGGAACCCACGTTCTTCTCCCGACTCCCGCCACGAGGGCAGACCGGAGCAAGTCTGCAGAGGAGCACAGCTAACAGCTTCTGCCTGCTCCTTTCTTTCTTCAGAGCCAGTGGCAGCCTCAGCTGCAGCAGCTACGTGACATGGGCATCCAGGACGACGAGCTGAGCCTGCGAGCCCTGCAGGCCACGGGCGGTGACATCCAGGCGGCCCTGGAGCTCATCTTTGCCGGTGGAGCCCCATGAACTCCTGTTCCTTCTCACCCCCCAGCAAACTGCCAAGGTGGCTGCCCCCGGGAGACACCCTGAAGGTGCCTCATCTCTCCTCTCCCCAATACATCTGATGGTTGACCTTCTGCCTTGTCCGTTGCGTGGCCTATCTGGCTGACTTGAGCTGGTGGAGGCAGGGGGGCAAGCAGGGCGTGTGGGTCTTGGTGTGTGGCTCGGCCCTGCTTCTGAGCTTTGGGTGGAAAATTTGTAGTCATAGGATGTTGTGTGATGCCCAGACTCTGTTTTGGGAGAAGTTTCCCATGCTAGCCCCAGACCCTTTAGTACTTGGGGTGTGGCAGCCTCACGACATGCCCCAGGTTGGAGCAAGGCTGCCACCCAGTGTCCAGGGTGGCTGCTGTGTGGCCGCTATGGCCAGAAGAGGCGTGGCTTCTGACATGACCCCAGGCTGGGGATTAGCCAGGGCTACTTTTACTGGGAGCAGGTAGGGCAGCTTGCCTTCCCACATGCTTCTAGAAGATTCTGCCTCCCTCCCCTGGCCTCATCTCCTCAGGCAGTCTTTGCCACTGATGCTGTAATGACTCCAGAGCCAGACTGCAGGCCTCAGAGCTTTGCCAGAAGGCAGGGCCCTCTTCTCTGTCCTGAAGGCATAAATACAAGAGCAGTTAAATAACAATACTAAACAACAACACCAACACGAACAGGGCTCAGCTTTCATCTTGAAGAGAGGGCACCAACCCCCAAGCTGCTGCTCCATCTGCCTGAGCTCTCGTTCCCCTTGGCACAGTGTTCCCTACCGCGTCGCAGACACGTCCAAGTTGAGCGAGTGGGTTTCGTGTGCTTTGAATACTTTGTCACATCCTTCCCCTCAGATGGTGTTTCAGTGGAAAGGAGCGCAGGGGTCTGCTCCTGCCCTGGGCCTTTGGCAGACGTTCTGTCCGCAGCATCCGCAGTCATGGTCATTCAGTCGCTTCCTGCGACGAGAGGTGTCCCCGCTCCTAAGGATTGCCTCTTCTGTCCTTTGTTTCTCCGAGCGTTTGGCCTTTAGTCCCCAGTCCCTCTGGTCTGCTAATGGGGCTCTGGTGAGGGAGACAAATGGAAAGTCACTTGGCCCTTTGGCTTATGCTAGTGTTGGCGCGTGCTGTTCTCTCTGCATGCTTTCCGGTTTATCAGTGATGCTCTTAAAGGAGGTACTCAGGGGGGACCCATGGTTCCAGATATGGCCTCAATAGCACATTGTTCTTTCCCTCCTCCAGAAAATGTGAAGTCTTGTGGCCTTCCCCTCTCTGTTCTAGTTGAGAAGTGTTCGCATTGGCTGCAAAGTCTCGGAACTCACCCCGGTTTCTTGGTGCCGGGCCTCTTTGTGCCTCAGTGGTCTGCTTGGAGCCCATCTGCCTCCTTGTGCTTGGGAACAAAGCTCTGTCTTTGCACGCGGTGTCCCTGGCTCGTTTGTGGTGGAAACAAAGGCCATTTCCATCCTCGTGGGACCACTTGGTCAATGGGCCTGACACAGCCTTACCTCTCCCCACGCTACTGCCTGCCTAGAGCTAGTTTCATTCTGTGGCAAGTCATACTCTGACCCTGGGGACTGCCTTCAGAGGTGCTGGAGCTCCCCCACCCCTTTATGCTGTGAGACATTTGGGTAACCCTGTTCTGTCCCTGGAGCTGACCCCGAAATACCAGTTGTAGGGCTTCCCAGAATTGAACTGTTTCCACGATTTCCCTTTCCCTTCTTTGTCAGCTCTTTCCTCCAGGGTCTTGGCAAGTTGGCTTTGCTTCCTTTGGCCACATTTTAAATAATATATGTTGAGTCTGATAAGTGCTGCGACGGAGTCTGGGGCTTTCCGTGGGCCAAGGCCTCCTTCCTCATCATTGTTCCTTCCACACTTTCAACAAACATTTATCCAGCCTCTGCTCTGTGCCAGGTAAACCTGACGGGGTCCTTGCTGTCACAGAGCCACGTCACTGGGAAGACAGAAAAACAGAGGTTTACACTAAGGCCTGGGGAGAGCTGGTGAGGCAGGTCCCCTGGGCTTGGGGCTCCTAGGACGGGGAGCTCACTTGGGTTAGGGTGGGGATATGTGTGTGAGGGAGAGCTGCTTGGAGAGAGTAGTGCCTGACCTAGAGCTGAGGGGGAGGAGGAACTGGGCGCCAAGGAGTACGTTTTGAGTGGGCTGGAGTGGGAAGAACAGGGGTCCTATGGCCCTATGTGGTGGTGGATTTTGAGGCAGGCAGAGGCTGGGTCATTTTGTAAGCCACGTCATAGGGAGTTTGGACTTCTCTGAAGGACACTGGGGCATTGTGGGAGATTTCGAATCAGGGTAGAGTGAGCTTTGCATTTTAGAGAGGTGACTGGCAGCTGTATGTGAACAGGTGGGGAGTAGGGCAGACTTGCAGGAGGGAGGCCAGTGAGGAAGCTGTGATCCACTTAGCACTGACCATGGGTTCACCGGGCAGTGTGGCGGTGTGAGGGGAGGGCAGGTGGAGAGCCAATTAACAGCAAGGAATCATCATTCATACGGCATCTTGGGAAAGGGGAACATACTTAATTACCCCCAGTTATCAGATGGGGACACCGGGGTTGAGAAGTGAGGTCATCTGTCCACAGTCTCAGTTAAGCATTGGGCAGGTTGGCCTTGGGAACTCAGGTCTGTCTTATTCCAAAGCTGGTGTACCTCCCACTGCTGCCCCTGGCTGGTGAGTGAGTGTGTGTTTGTGTGTGTTGGTAGCGGGGGAGGTGCTGCAGGGTCTGACCAGGCTGAGGAGCTTGGGCTTTCTCCTGACACCAGAGAGCTCCTTGGATGGCTTTAGGCAGGGCAGTGGGGGAGCCAGATTCTTGTGAGGTAACCTGACAGCTGCGTGGAGGCTGGATTTGTGGGAAGTGAGATTGGCAGTAGGAGACCAGCTAGGAGGCTTGCTGCCTGCAGATGGGACTCAAGTGGGGGCCTCGAGGAGAGCCGCAGCAGGGGGGCTGAGTGGCGGGGAGGGAAGGGAGATGTGAAAGACAGGCTAGCTGTGGGGACGAGGGGGAGAGGGAAGGGACCACAGGGTTGGCGTGGGTAGATGGGGCAGCAAATAAGGGGTGGGGCGTGGGATTGGGAATGCAGGTCCCATTAGGGGACATGTTGGGCTCACAGTGCCGTGGGGCAGCCAGGTGAGGATGTCTTGTGGAACAAACAGTTGGATGGTTCTGAGGCTGAAGATACTAATGATCAGGAGGTCTTAAGTTGAAGACTGGGACTGTGTCACGTGACGAGGGAATTCACCTCTTCAGGGATAGCTAGCAGGAAAGGGATCCCCACTAAGGAGTTAGACCGTATAGGGGTGGTGACTGGTGGCCAGGGAACATAGAAGGGGGGTGTCTGCCACTTCTGGGAATACGAGACCAGGAGTTGTCATAGCTGCCAAAGTGGAAGGAACTGGACAAAAGAGGGCTTGGTCAGGTGCTGTGGGCTGTCATGGAGAGATCTGGTAACTGGGGCTTGTAACCTTGGACTTGCCAACTTGAGCCACGGCAACCTTGCAGAGATATTGTCATGGACCCAGAGCCCACTGGTAGGGGTCGAGGCCCTAACAGATGGGGGCAGCAGAGGCAGGGAAGTTGGAGAGCTCTGGGGGAACCTCGCCTGTGACAGAGTAGCTGGAGGAAGATGGTTGGCAGTTGGAGGGGAGATGAGACTGAGAGTGAGCTTTTGCAGTTCAGCAGAGGTGAAGTTGGAATTGCTCACGAGAACTTTTCTAGGAAGCTAAGGGGAGAAAAAAAAAGGAAGGGACCCCAAAATAGAATATGTAAATATGCAAAGATGGGTGAGTTTTCTGAACAGATCCCTTCTCCTGATATAACTCAAATTTGGCTGGGCTGGCATGGGCTGGGCTGGCACAGCTTGCTGGGCACATGGGCCCCATCTGGCCTGGGCCCCAGACCAAGCTCTCAGAGCCCTACCCTGTGCTGGCCCCTTGTCACCTCTGCCACAGGCCATGGCATCGCATGTTTGCTGAGAAAGTCAGGGCAGGGGTTAAATCTTCTCCAACCTCCGGGCCCCCATGTGCTTACCCAGCCTCTCCAAGCCCCCTCTGGGCCTGGGTGGGGGTTAGGTCGGCTTGGCTGTGCCCCTGGTTTCCCTGGGCCCAGCCCTGTCTGGCTCCTTCACGCCTACAGTTGCTACTGACAGAATTCAGTTTCCTGTATGCTTGAAATGCCTCGTGCAGAGATCTAGGCACTGCCCTCCTGTACCCTGGCAAAGTGGCTGACAGCGATGTGGAACACTAGTACTCATCTATCAAGCCCCCTCTCTGTGCCAGTCCCAGAGCTAGGCACGCACAGATGCCATCTCAGCTGAACCTCATGACGACCCTGAGAGGTAGATACTCCCCCTTTTTACACATGAGGGCTTCCTGTGGTCACAGGATGTGGGCGTGCTGGGAGACTAACCTTTCTAGGACTGGGGTGGGACTGGGTGGGCATGATTCCTGGGGTCCATATCCTGGGGCCTCGTGCCTTAGTGCCAGGCCTAGAAGCCTGTGGGAGGCACCGTGGGGCCTGCTCAGCACTCATCCCTTCAGGAAGTGGCAGCTTGCTTTTTAGAAGGGATTCAGTCTTCTAAATGAGACTGGCTGAGGGTTGGGTCTTTTCCACAGACAGCCTAACCTCTTGGAGCTCCCTTGTGTCCTGCTTGACATCTTCCCTTCCTACCTAAATTGCTAAGATTGGAGTGGAGATTGATAATGTGCGAATCAGAGCTGGCAGGGCTCTTAGAACTGGGCTAGTGAATGTTCTAGATGATAGATGGAGTCAGCGTTCTGACGAGGCAACCCTGATAAGAGGGACAGGAATAGGGTCACTTGGGTGACTTGGTCATTAAGCGTCTGCCTTCGGCTTGGGTCATCTGGGATCCAACCCTGCATCGGGCTCCCTGCTCAGTGGGGAGCCTGTTTCTCCCTCTCCTATTCCCCCTGCTTGTGTTCCCTCTCTCACTGAGTCTCTCTCTCTCTGTCAAATAAATAAAAATTAAAAAATTAAAAAATTAAAAAAAGAGGGACAGGAGTAGGCACGGTCTAAGGTCCTGTGGTGGGGACTAGAAAACCAATTGCTCTTACGTAAGACGACGGGGTCTCATTTTTCCCCCTCCTGGGCCCAGATTCAGACTCACCATCTTTCTCAACCAGTGTTCCAGAAAGCCACTTCTAGTGGGTAGGAATTGGCCCAAGGATGACTCTGGGCTAAGATCAGTAGCATTTAGCACTCAGCCCAATAAGGCAGTGTCTTTAGGGGATTGGTTAAGAGGGAAGTCAGTCTTCCAACGCTTTGCTACTCAGCCTTTTCCCTGAATGTTGTGTTCTGATCTGCCACCCTATTTTTGAAGGAGGTGGGCACAAACCCAGCTCCCCAGCACCTAAGAGCTTCTCTGTAGACATTTGTTAAATGACTGCCGATGTCCTAGGAGTCAGCCAGGATGACAGAAAACCCTCAAAACCCCATGAGAGGACTGAATTGGAACTGAGGTTATTTACCCTGAAAAAAGAATAGATTTAGAAGGGCATGACCTCCATGTTGAAATCCCCTGTTGAAATCCCCTGGCTCTATCCCAGGGAGAGGGATTAGACGTGGAGGACAGATTTAGGACCACTGGGCAGGAGTCTTCCCCTGGGGGAGACCGCTGCATCAGAGCTAAGTAAGGTGGGCGAGCCTGCCTTGGCAGTGAGCTCATGGTCACTGGGGGTACGTGAGAGGCTGTGTGACCTCTGTCAGGGCTGCTGTGAGGCACTCCCAGGCTAAACCAAATGTCAAGAATTGGGACTCTTAGACCACTGTATCTATGGAAGACCGGGCATGGTTTGTGGGAAACCACATGTCTGCAAGTGTTTCTTTTTTCAGGTGGCTACAGCAGGCTCGGACATCACATCAGAGCTGGGAGGGTCCTGGGACGCCTGTCCTACAGAGCTAGTTTTAAAAGCACGTGCATCTCAACCTACAAACAAGAAGAACAGGCAGAAAGTAGGATGAGAAAGCATTGCTGGTCTGTGGCCTAGAGTGGAGATCAACCAGAAGAAGCATAGCTGCTGTATTTCCTTCTGTAAACAGGAGCAGAGGCTCAGGCTGGGGCAAGGCCTTGCCTGACTTGAGTCAGTGGCCATGCCGGGATTTGTTCTCTGACCTCCCAGCCACTTCGAGTCAGGAGACTTCATTGGTCTGGATGGGCGCCACATGACTCCCATGAGATCCTGCTCTACCACAGGCCTTGGGCACTGAGAATAGAGGCTCAGAGATGGGGGTGGCGGTGGGGTTGGGTTATGGTGGGGCAGAGGGAGGAGGAGTTTGTCTCCAGAAAGTCTTGGGACGATCTGTAGCTGCAGTTTGGGCTGACTCGCTCTGTTCCAAAGTGGCCACCAGGTGGCACTCCCACCCCAGGCCCAGTGCCCAGCGGGCAGAGTTTTGGGGCTAGGACTCTGGGTTGCCCCTTGGAAGCCATGGCAGGACCTGATATGTTTTAGGTGAGCTGAGTGCCCCGACGGAAGAAGAAAAGGTCTAGCTCTTACCTGCCAATCACCTGACCACTGACTATCCCCCTGTGGGTTTTTACTTTTGTCCCTACTTAGCAAGCCAGACCCCAATCTTAGCAATTTAGGGTAGAGCTAAATGAATAAAAATGCATCTAGAATAGCTAGGATAGAGAACAGAGATGCAGGAATGGGATCCTGCTGGGAAATGCTGACCCTCTGGGGTAGGATGTGGAGGTCGTGACTCTGAGTGGGCCTGAAAGGAGGAGTCGGGCTTGGATAGGTGGGGAGACCCTGCACATCTGGGCAGAGTCTTAGGGGGCAGGCAGAGCACGAAGGGAAAGCTGAGCTGTGGGACCAGGGCCCGCACAAGCCAAAGAAGGGTTTCCTGTGTGTACCTCACATGGTCCAGCCCTAAGCCCTGACATAGTCTTCAGAGGGTTGGGCTGAGCAGGTCCAGGGGAAGCTAAGGCTGTGGTATCTAGCCTGTGCCCGTGAGATAGTCATAGGCCTGCCAGACAGTGAGCACACAGTAAGTTGGAATTTCCAGACATGCTGTACATGTCCATAAACATTTTACTTTTGAGGTTTCTGCCAATGTTTTAAAACTGGGCGTTTCAGTAAAAATTTAATTTTCAGCTTCTCTTGAAATACCGCATTACCTGTCTGACTGGGTGTGCTTTCCCGTGGTCTCTCTGACCGGGGATGAGTAGCAGCTTCCCTGAGTATACAGAGCCTGTGCCCGTTCAGTGTTCCCCACCCCGTCTGCTTCACTGTTCTCCAGACTTCCCCAGTCTCTGCTGCCTCCCCACCCCCCACCATGGGTGCTAGTGGTGTTGGGAGGGGGGACAGTAAGAGCTGCTGTGGTGAGCTGACAGCAGGCCTGGGTGGACACCAAGTTCTGAGGCCTCACAGCATGGTGGGATGTTAGGCGCTTGGGCTCCTTGTGCCTACCGCTGCCCTCTTGTGAGGGGTGGGTTACTCCTTTGACCAATCGTAGCTGTGGAATCAGGACTGAGGAGGGGGACAGAGAAAGCTTCAAGAGAGCAGGAATGCTCTGAGTAGGGCTGTGAAAGGTTTGGCTTGGAAGGCTGGGGAGGGGTCCCAGTGCTGCTTTGGGGCTCTGAACTTCAGGTCTGTATGTGTCCATTACTCTGATTCCCCAAGGGGCCTTCTGGATTTGGCTGTGCCTCAGCTACCCACAGGGAAGACCTCTTCAAGGTATTTTCCTCCAGGATAGGAGCCCCTGCACCATTCCTTTGTCCCAGCCTTCTCCCCCCAGCTCCTGTCCCCCATATGGGGAGCTGTGGGAAACGGGAGGACAGGAACGCACCTCCCTCAGGCCCATGAGCATTCCCATCTGTGGCTGCTTCTGCTGGTCAGTTTCCCACCATTTGCTGTGAGTGTCCCCATGTTTGCTCCAGGCCCCCACTGAGGAAGGCAGGCTCCTGTCACCACCTTTACCTTTCTCAGTGGATTTCCCTATGCTGCCTGAGGCAGGGAAGTCCATCCCTAAGCACCAGTCCTGGCCCTGTGCTTTCCCTATGCTGCTCCCCTCTATGCCCACAGTCTAGGTGCTCTCTCCTTCTACAGAGCTGTTGCCCCAATCATAGGCCTAGTTCTCACTTCCCCTGGCTGCCTGTAGCCCACCAGGAGTGGGCTGCCATCTGGCCCTTTGCCCCTAGATTGGCCGGCTTGGGGGTGCCCATGAGTGCAGCAGCTGCTAAGCTGGGCATGGAGAAACCCAGCCAGAGGCCCACCCTGGGACACGAGGTCTTCGGCATTACCCCCGTCCTCCCCACCCCAGCCTGGAAAAAAAAAAACTTCCCTGGCATCTACCCCGGTTTCCATCTGCTGCCCTGTTGCTTGGGAGGCTGAGCCCGGCTGCGCTGGCCTGCCCTTCTGCCCGGCACCTGGTAACCTGGGCCCTGTCTGGGTCTTTCTGAGGATTACTTGGCTGCAGACTCCAGCCATACACAACAGGCAGCAGCAACAGTGGGCAGAGCACGGAAATCAGAGCGTTATGGCCTAGAACATGAGTGGAGGCACCAGGGAGATGGCCCGAGCTGCTACTCCAAACCTCTCCAACTAGCTGTGTGACCTTGTGTATATCGCATTCCCTCTCTGTACCTCGGTTTTCTTATTTGCAAAAGGAGCTGAGTATTAGCACAAACCTTAGAAAACGGGGAGGTGGGCAGAGCTAGAGTGAGGAGGCCGCACAGCATAGAGTGACCTCACTGAGGGAGAGGGTAGAAGCCCATGTGGCAGGACACTGAGGCATAGGGACGGGCAGCGGGGACTGCAGCCCACCTGGAGAAGGGTATCCAGTAAGCACTCGAGAAGTGAAATTCCCATCTGTGGTTCCCTCAGGCACAAGCAGAGGTGGAAGAGGCTGGGACCTCTCTGGCCTGAGGGAGAAGAGACTCCTTTACAAAGGGCAGGCATGTGGCTCCAAGGCGATGAGCTAATGGCACAGCTGCGTGGACTGTTCACAGAACTGCAGAGGGACTGGGTCTGGATCCTGCCCGGCGCCGCAGCTATGGCCGTGGGTTGCCTGCATGGCTGAGCCCGGTACACTTTGTGGCCAGAGACTCCCTCCAGCTGGTCTGACCCTGCCTCCAGGACACTGAGTCTTGGGAACGCAGGATGCTCCCTTCTCCTTCTACTTGGGAAAGGGACCTTCTTAATTATATCCCCCTCCACTCACATGGAAATGAGTTTGGATTTTCTGAGCATACACCAGCTGGCTGGGGGGAGGCAGCCCAGAAGGCTGCTGGTTGGGGAAAGGAGGAGAAGGGAGAGGGGAGGGAGTCAGGCCAAGATGAAAATTCCACGTTCTCACAGCAGAGCAATGATGGGGTGCTGAGTGCTCCCCATAGATCATCTACCCTCTGCCACCTTGCCCCTAGGGGAAAGCATCTTGCTCCTCCCTACAGGCTCAGAGGGAACTATGTCTGCTCAAGCCAGCCTGTCTTCTTGAGAACCACAGCTTTCAGGGTCCACCACTTAGCTGGCCATTAGTGAGGTTACTTTGTGCCCTGGGAGAGGTCCTTCCCGACTTCCAGGCCAACCTTTTTATGGAGTAGGGGGAAGTGGATCTGAGGAGGCTCAGAGGGGACAGAGCCTGCCACCGATCACAGGAAACCATAAGTCTGTCTATCTAGTCCCTGGCAGCCTGGGTTCTCCCCTTGGAGTTGCCGAGGAGGGGGTGACGAAGGTGCCCTGCCGGTGGGCACTGCGCCCCTTTTGGCCAGCAGGGAGGCGAGAACGGCGGCGGGGGTGGGGCGGGGAGGGGGGAGGGTGGGGTCAGGCATTTGACTCCGCCTCCTCGCCTTAGCTCTGCTTTTGGTGGGGCGCTGGCTCAGACTAGGCTGCTCGCCGCTGTCGCTCCCGGGCTGCGGGATGACACCGCCTCCGCCCGGATGCGCCTCCCTCGGCGCCCAGAGCACCCGCGTCCCCGGTCCGCTGGCTCGGTCCTGGCTCCCGCTGCGGCTGCTGCTGCTGCTGCTCTGGACGGCCGCTGCCACCCAAGGCCACCCGAAGAGCGGACCCCGCATCTCCGCTGTCTGGAAAGGTAGGTGGCGCCGCGCGGCCGGTGGGGCGCGGGATCGGACGCCGCGCCGGGCGTGTGCGGAGTGTGCGGGCCCGGGAGGGAGTGCGTGCGCGCGTCTGCGGGTCCCGGGCTGTCCCCGCGGGGAGCGTGTGGGTCTGGGTGAGTGTGTGTGAGTGTGCGCGCTGGCACGCCGGAGCGGGCTGGAACGCTGCGGTGAGCGAGCGGCGGGGGCCGGAGCCCCGGCTAAGTCGCTCCAAGTCCGCCCCCAGCCGGGAACCGCAGCGCCGGAGCGCAGGGGAGGGAGAGGGCCCCTCTCTCAGCCGAGGGGCGTTCTCGGTCCTTCAGCGCCAGGACCTCTGTACAGGACCCTTTCTTTGGCCGGGACCCCCACCCACGTCTCCTCTTCTTGAGCGGCGGGCTCGGCTGTCGCGCCGGGCGCAGGCTGGGCCGGCAAGGGGGGCGCGGACCCCTTGCCGCCGCCGCTGCGCTCGGGCTGCGGGAACAAAGACCCCGCTGCCTGCCCCCGCCCCCGCCCCGGCCCGGAGCGCGGGCCGGGTAAAGGGGTGGGTACCTAGTGGTGAGCCGGGCCATGGTGCGGTGCGGAGGCTTGGGGCACCCGGGCGCTGCCTCTGCAATGCCGGGACCGGCCGCTCCCCCCTTGTCCGCACGTGGCAGTTGTCACCAGGAATCGGCGCCAGCGTGGGGGGCAGTGCCCGTTGGGTGGGGCACGATCGTTGGGACCCCCAGGCGGCGGATCTCGGGCGGAAATGCAGATTTTAGGCGGCGATGGATATGTGAAGAGTCTCCCCCAGGGTCGCCTCACTTTAGACCCCTGTACAATGGGTCAGAAAGCGGGCTAGGTGGGGTTTGAGGCTTTCTGCCTTGAGGGACCGAGCTCCCCTCCCCTGCATTGCACACAAATGCTTCCCTGCCCCTAGACCATCAGGGCCCTGTCTCCCAAATTTGGCGGGCACTGCGGTCCCCTTTGGTGGTGGTGGATTCCCGGTGGGGGTTGGGGGACTGGTCTGGTCTGGCCCTGCCAGCAGCCTTTGATGCCTGAGGCGGTTTGCAGGAATTGCCAGAGCCTGAGCATTATCTGGGGCAGGTATTCTTAGCAGAGAGCGGAAAAAAATCCCACACACAAACCGAGTGGCCCGATCTGCAGCTGCAGTGGAGGGAATGAATGTGACTTGCCCAAGGTCACTCTGCAGTGTGTGAGCTCACAGTGCGGACTGGGGGCTCTGAACTGGCACAGGACCAGAGCTAGTTCTGAGTTAGGGAGGGGAGAAGGATTTAAGCAAATTTTTTGACCATAAAGGAGGGACTTTGGGGGCCAGCTGTGCTACCCAGCCAGAGGTCTTTCTGGTGGGAGTAGAGCAGGCAGCCCTCTGGCCATCTATTCATGGTGGACACCTGCACCCTCACTCATACCAGCTCCAGCCCAGGCTTTCTCTGCATTCCCGCTATCTTTGCCTTGCCTCAGTCCCTTTGGCTGTCCTGGACAGCACAGCGTTTGGGCACTCTGAAGAGGACACATGGCCATATCTGAGTGTTCTGGAATCTCCCCCTGCACCAAACTGCTTGCATTTGGTTCTGCTTGCCCCTACCCCCAAGTCTTCCCAAGACCCCTCCCCCCATACTTAATGCACAACCTCTTCTGAGCACTTAATGTGAACCTCCACAGCCAGGGCACTTAGTCCCCACCCTGGGGCTATTTAAAGATGCTTTCAGCCCTTTTACCCACTTTCAAAGCTCCCAACCCAGCTCCACCTCTTCTTTCCACTGCACACAGTTCACGACTGTGCCACGCTGGCCCGCACTGGCCGTGCCCTCCGCTTGGTAATGCGCTATTGATCCCTGCTGGGAGTTGCCACCCCCTCACCTATCTTGTCCAAAGGCAGTCTTCGCTCATCCTCACCAGTGCCAGGCGCCCCACTGGCCAGACAGACCCTGCCACCAGCCTCTCCCCCAGGACCACCAGCTGGTGATGGTATGCCTGGCTGACAGCTGCCTCCTGTCTCCTGTGGGGTGACACATGGCAGTCGGACAGGAATGGGCTTGGGCAGGGCAAATTGGGGAGTAGGCTGAGAAGAGGACCCTCCAGCCCTGCTGTAGACCTAGGTCCCCGTCTTCCAGGGTATGGGGTGCTGTGAGGGTGGGCCTCCAGCAACCACTAGACCAAAGATAATGGGGTTTCTGGAGCCGCTTTTCCATGAGGCATAGACTGGGGTTTTAGTTTTCAGCCAGGACAGGTTTCGGGATGGGAGTAGGTACAGGGGGCTCTTCTCTGTCATTTGTTTTATGTTGCTTAGACTCCTAAGCCTCAGGGAAAGATTTGATCAGAGAGTTCTGGGAGATTCCCAGCCTGCGCTTGTTGGGGAAGTTGATGGCTTTCCAGCCTGATGAAGCCTGGCCCGGAGAGAGACGGATGTGTCAGCACTGACCTGCCGGATGCCCTTGAACTCTGCACCTATCTTTGACCCTCAGAGCCCACCAGATCAGGAAGGGCTCTGAAGATTGTTCTCTGAGGGCGTCAGGGACACATGGACCAGTCATGGATGCAAAGTGTGGGCCTGACCTCCCTGCCAGCTGGGACTGGAGGGGAGTGGGTTTCAGGTGAGGGCAGAGGGTTGACATGCTCATGTAAGCTGGGCACCCCTCTCTCATTCCATCCCTGCTTGGAGGAGATGGAGAAGCCCAGGAAAGTCCTGACCTCCAGGATCAGAGTTGAGCCAGCGTGTCCACAATGAGAAACAGCCCAGTCTCTGATCTCCACCTGCCCAGCAGGTTCTGCCCT
Source organism: Mustela erminea (assembly GCF_009829155.1). Classification (NCBI taxonomy): domain Eukaryota; kingdom Metazoa; phylum Chordata; class Mammalia; order Carnivora; family Mustelidae; genus Mustela; species Mustela erminea. The sequence continues at coordinate 31,375,845 of NC_045618.1, forward strand.
CTCTCTTGTCCAATTAAACAACAGGATGTTATTGTTGACTTGGCGGCTGCTGGGGGAGCCATTATGGGGTGACTCCCCCGGGGGGGGTTGTTGTCACCTCCTCCGGGGGATGAGGTCACAGCTGAGGCTCCCCAAGCATCAGCATTTCCAGTGGAAATCCTTGCCCTCTTGGGGGACTTAGATGTATTCATCACCTTCAAGGTGAACTCCCCCTGCAGAACCAGGGAAGGGGGGGTAATTCCCAGGAGGAGAGAGGGGGTTTCCTGAGCTGGTGACGTCACTGGGAGCGTCCGGCCAAGCTGTGTGACCCCTCTGTCCTGGATTGTGAAGATTCTGAGAGCAGGCTGGAGTGGGATGGATGCCGGCATAGGCCTAAGACATCCATGGTGTGGGGAAAAGAGAGCAGAGGTCTGGCGCCTGGCTCAGGTCTTAGCTCTTTTTCTGTGTGACTCTGGACAGGTACTTGCTTTTTCCAAGGCTGTTTCCTCATTCGTCCAAAGCCAGTGAAGGGGGTGAGCTCATACTTACCAGAGCATGCATTCCCTGGGATTCCTGCCTCTCTGGGACGGGCAGAGGCTGCGGTGGCCAGTTCAAACCTTAGCATTGAGGAGAAATTGAAACCTGGGAAGTCAGCGGAAATCCTTGAGTGTTGTGTTCTCTATCTTTTTGTTTCATGAGCTGAAGACTAAGATCAGCTGGAGGAAGTGGTTCATTAATTTGTAGTCTCAGAGGTGATTTAGCATGTTTGACATTTGACATTTGCTGGGGCCCACCTTGTACTGGTCCCAGGGCAGGGCTTGGGGTCCCAGGGATGAGAAAGTAGACAAGTTTGTAGACTTCTCAGTGTAGATGGAGAGACAGGCAGATCAACCTTCAGTTACAATAAAATGCGGCAGGACCTGTAACAGAGGGCAGCTATGGGGGTTTAGGAGGTACTGAACCCAGTCTACCTAATCAAGGAGGGCTTCCTGGAAGAGGTGGTAAGTTGGGATGGCAGGAGGTGTAGAAGCCAGCTGGGGAGGGGAAGGACAGGAGGAAGTACCTGGTGTGACAGGATTTCAGACCCAAAAACTTGCAACTAGGACCAGGGAGAGGAGAGGAGCTGAGTGGGTGCTCTGAGCCAGGAAGGAGACACTGAGTTAGCTAGGGCTTGGAGGCTTCAGGAAGGTTTCTTGCAGGAGGGGACATCTGAGTTGGGCCACTTGACTTTACACAGCCAGTGGGAGGAAGGACCATGGCTGGCAGGGGAGGCCTCTTGTGTGTCATAGCTCCCTGATGGGAAGCCAGGGCTGGGTTTGGGGAGACAGGAGCTTTCTGCCTAACTCCTGACTGCGGGGTGCCCCAGATAAGGCAGCCTGTATCTCAGCAGAGACTCTCCATGGTGGGGAAGAGTTTCTGCTGGCAGCATCTAGGCTGTGTTGGTGGGGGAGGGGCAGATGTCCTTTCTGTGACTAGCTTCCCCTTCCAGGAGACTTCACCTGCTTGTGACTGGGGTGTGTGTGTGTATGTAGATCATTTCTTGGGCCAGGGGCCAAGGGGGGAGTGGGTTGTTGGTGAGGGCAGGAGTTTGGCATGCTTGTGTAAGCTCTACACCCCTCTCTCATTGCATACTTCAGGAGAAACAGGGAGAATTGGGCAAACTTCTTTGCAAAGAGCCAAGCCACGGCCCCTAACATATGGGTGGTAAGCCAGGGGGACCAGGGGAAGGGATCCAGCAGCCTGCGGGGATGGGGACAGTGGTGGGAGTGGGTAGTCCTGGAGTTTGACAGCTGAGGTCCCATCTGACGTCCTGTCCTCCACCCCCAGCCCCGTGTCCCTCATTTCAGCCACCGCACGGCATCTGGCTATGTCACAAGAGACTGACCATACTTCCTCTACTCTGGTGGGTAGCTTTGGGGCCAGAAAGCTTCCCCTTCTCTTAGTTTCCTTTTATGGCCAGGCCTGTCTGCCCCCAGAAGCCTCCTCCCTCCCAGGGTGGGGGAGGAAGGGGTCCTCCTAGAGCCTGGAGGATTGTTGTCCCTTATTGGCCCCCCTGTAAGAGAACAGGCACTTCCTCCCCTGGCTAGCAGGTCACGGGAGACTGGGAGATCTGTCCCCTTGCACCCCTCCATGTCACTGTGCTGAACACACAGTGACAGTTACCGTTTTCCCTAGTACGGCATGGTGACCATGCCCAGCACCCACCTTATTTTCTGTCCATCTGTCTTCACCTCTCCTCAGCACCCACGTTTTCCTGCCCTGCTGGTTGTCACTCCCTTCACCCTTCTCCTTTCTGCCATTTCTGTCTCACTTCCTCCAGCAAACCTTGGATAACTCCAGCCCACAGCCCAGTGGGGCACAGCTTAGGACGTCAGAAGACAAATGACAGAGATCAGCTGGACCAAACCACATATTCCACAGATGGGGAAACTGAGGCCAGGGATGACAGGGACTGGCCCAAGGTCATCCAATGACACAGGCAGAGCTGGGACCAGGGCTGTATCATCTGCCCAAGCCTGCTCTTGGCCTACATGCTCCTTCCCCAGGCTTGGGGCTCCCTGAGCCCTTTCCTCTTTGGCCTCCTTGGCCTCCTTGGCCTTTCCTTCCTCAGCTGAGCCCAGATTCTTCCTGCCCCAGTGCTCTCTGCTCCCGGGAGCCCCACCAGCCATGATCATCCTCCCTTTAGGACCTTAGGCTGGGCTGGCTCTATGTACCTCTTCTGGTCTTTTTCTCAGGGCAGCTGGACCTCAGGTCTCGAGGGCAGGTTGACCTGTGTCAGGACTTGGGGCTAATCTGGTTTTAACCGTCACGGCAGCCTGGGATTAAGCTGATCCTGCCCTGCGTCCTGCTCCCCTGGCTTGCAGTCAGGGGATCGGGCTCTGTGCTAACGCCCTCAGGGGCAGCTCTCATCGTGGAGGGCAGCCAGCACAGGCCACCATGCGTGGGACCGTCTTTGTTCAGCAGCTGTAGGGCAGAGAGCAGGAGGAGGCTTGGGTTTGCCCTTGGGTTGCACACAGGTGCCTGGAGAGGCGGACCTGCTCCCTGGTTAGAGAGGTCACTTGGGAGATCAGGAACCGGTAGCTATAGCCAAAGACTGTGACAGGTCAGTGTGGGGTTTCACAAGTGGGGGACATGTCCTTGGAAGAAGAAGAGCCAGGCGAGAGTGAAGGGCAGGTGCATGGGGTGGAGGCAGAGTGGGGCATGGAGAACCACTCCTGCTGTTATCTTCTGGACCCAGGGCTTCAGCCTAGCCTAGCAAGGAAGAAGGTCGTGGCGATAAACTCGGTGCCCTGTCAGTGGCCCAGGAACCTGTTCCAAGAGGTCTGTGCCCGTGGCATATGGCGGTTGGTCCTCCTGCCCCCGTCCACCCCTCCCTACTATCTGAGCTGTCCTTACTTGCCCATTGTTAGCCTTGGGTTGGCAGGGCCCATGGGGTGAGAGGAGGCTTGGCCTTTACCTTACCACAGTTCGGGCAAAATCCCACCAGACAGTGTGATCTGAGAGAAGATGGTGTGTGCCAGATGGTGTGTAGCCCAAGGTCAGAGGGAGGACGGAGCAGTGAGAGCTGGAGCGGCTGGGAGCACTTCCTAAAGCCTGGGGGTGGGGGGTAGAGGCCAGGTGTTCAAGGACAGGTAAGACCGTGTGCACAGACAGAAGGGGAAAGGGCAATCAAGGGAAAGGAGAGCACAAGCCAAGTTGTGGAGGAGGGAAGGAGCTCTGGCAGAGAGAAGCAGAAATGGTCCTTGACTGCCAGGTCGAGGGGGAGGGCCCTGCCGGGATGGGCATTTGGGAGCCATGGTGGTTTCTTGAGCTGAGGAGTCAGAGGTGGAGGTCTCACCTTGGCAGATGTTGGTTGGGTAAGAACCTGGCTGGGCAGATAGTGAGGAAGCATTCATGAGTGTATCCTGCCCTTCTCTGTGGTCTACCCCAGGCCACAGTGTTTTTTATTTTGGACAGAGATCTCAAGAGATTTGTCTTCCTCATTAGTCATGCTGGTCAGTACTCAGTGCTGTGCTGCACCTCCAGATCCCTTCCACACACACACCCCCCACTCCTCATGCCTCAGGCCTGCACACCCACGCTCACTTACACAAACCCTCTTTAGGGCATCGTGGATAGAGGTCAGGCCTTCCTGTGCCAGGAGGCCTCTGCCCAGGCTCCACCCTCTCTGGTCCCCATTCTTCTTTTGTGTGGGACACACTGGCTTGGACGCTTCCAAGGGCCCTTCTACAGAGCGCAGTGCTATAAGGCACAGATTCCAGAATCAATCTGCCTCAGCGTCAAGCGCCACTCCACCACTGTATAGCTGAGTGATCCTGGACAAGTTCCTCGAGTCCTCTGTGTCTCGCTGCCTTCACTGTAGAATACAGGTCCTAAGACAACCCACCTTAGAAGAGTTCAGGGACGATGAAGTGGGTTAGTGAATCTAAAAAGCACTCAGACTAGAGCCTGGTGGATAGTAAGTGCAGTGGAAGGGTAAGGCGGGTTGGGATGTCACTGTTACCATCGCTGTCGACCTCCTCCTTCGTCATCTCTGATTTCTGGGGAGATGCAGACCTGGCAGCCTGGGCCCTGCCCGCTCTCCCTCACCGGCTGTGCTGGCGCAGTGCCCTTGCCTATCCCACCTGCCCCGCCAGCGCAGGTGAAGGCCAAGCTGGGGGGCCTTCTCTTCCTCCCCTGGGGTGGTATAGGCATCCTCTGCCCTCTCCCCCACCTCTGCCTTGGCTCTGGGCCCAAAGGCAGGCCCTGCCCCTCCGCCCATCCTCTCCTTTGAAGGAGCTACCCATTGACCTTGACCTCATTCTGGGGCTTTTAGAACTTGCCCAGCCTGAAGAACAGGCAGAAGGTGGGCAGGACATGTTGTCCATCCTGGGTTTCCTGCCTTCCCTTGGCCTTGGAACCTCCTCCCAGTTCCACATGGGCCTCGGGAGGGGGGCCTTCCCCCACAGAGTCCCCTGAGTCTGGCTTACCCCAGTGCCCCTGCCATCCACACTGCTCCTTTCCCCAAAGCCTTCACTGTCGTTCCCCCCACCTCCCCCCTACCCCGCCTGCTGGTCTCTCCACCAGCCAGGCTGCTGGTCCTTTGGGCACAGTGGCAGAATGAAGGGAGCACACAGCCTTGCTGACTTGGAGGGGCCAGAGTTTTCCTGTTTATAAAATGGGGTACAGACACTTGTCCTGCCTTTTGGCAGGGTGGTTGGGGAATTTGCAGGCCAGTTGGTGGAGGCTGAGGGGGATGTTGGCTTCTTCTTCTGCCCCCACTTCCATTCAGAAAATTGTCTGTGACTCTTCCAGGACTCATCATGTGTGTGATTTGTCCTAAGAACCATGGTTGGGTCATAAAACTTGGGCCTTAGTGGGTACCAGCCCCTTCGATCCACAGAGAAGGAAACTGAACCTGGAAGGCCCTGGTCACAACCAACCAGCCACCTGGCTGCCACAAGGAGCACAGGCTTTCTTGGAGCCCCCCTGTGAGGCATGCTCCCCTCCCATCCAGAGCTGACCTTGGTCAGTGGGAGGATATGTCCCTTCAGCCCAGCAAGCTGTCACCTAGCAGGCAAGGGAGGGAAGGATGGGGAGCAGGAGAGGACCCAGGGAAGTAGAGAGAAATCACATACAGTGTTTTGTAAAGCAAGAGGCTTTCGAGATATGGTCCCGGAGGGCTAGAGCTGGTGATGGGTAGCAGAAGTCCTAGGCTGGGGCCTGGCCCCTCCCTGCTTCCTTGGGTCAGCAGCACAGTCCGTCTGGCCTCTGTGTCCCCTCAGCTCAGTGATTGTTCAGATCCTCTCCCTTCCACCTTGACCTGTGGGGTATGGGTTGCAAAGGGTGGAGAGGCTGCGCCCTAATTCCTGGGTCACACATGGGCCCTCCCTCCTCTTTCTCAGCCAGGTGTGTGTGGTAGGACAGGGGGTATGGTGTGGTATGAGGGGGGCCCGGCAATGCAATGCAGGGTGGGGTATGGGGATGGGGGAGGATGAGGCTGGGTCCCCAGTCTGAGGTCGGCCTGGCTCCTGCCCTGTGCCTGGGCCTCCCCGGGGTGGCCTGACTCAGGCATTTCCTGCTGGGTGCCCACATTCCTGCCATTCCTAGAGCCTGCCTCAATGCCTACTTTCAAAGGGCTCCTTGAGGTCATCATTCAAGGCCCATCGGTTCAGTGGGTCAGGTTGGAAGGCTGTCCCTGCCCAGGCCAGACCGCGGGGCCTGTCCTTGTTTCTGCCTTCATGGTCAACACCATCCCCTCCTTTCCAGTCCCCATCCCCCCCTTGGGCTGCCCTGTTCTTTCATAAGCAATGAGGATGCGGGGACAGTGGGGACCAGATGGTGACAGCATCCAGAGTGAAGGAGAGGAGGGATGATAGCCCTCCAGGCCAGCCTGCTTTAGGAAAACCCACTCTCTGGCGGCTCACATTTGCTCTAGCCACTAGGCCACTGGGACAATGGATCAAGGGTGGTGTCCGTGAGAGCAGTCAGGTCTGATTCTTATCCATGGCATCTGGCCTCCCATACCCAGCCATCTTCTTGACCTGCAGCTCCTGCCTCCCTGAGGAGGGGAGGGTCGGGACCATGGAGGCCAGCTGGGAACAGGACAGCCTGAGTGTGTTTTCTCTTAGTACGGAAGGAGCGAGGATTGGCTCAGTATCACATGGGGGTGGGGGGTGGGGGTCTTATGCCTTGACCCACCTTTGGGGCCATGCCCTGGGCCCCTAGCCCCCTCCCCTGCCCGAACCCCTGGTTATTCTGGGAGCTTTTAGCTACCACTTAGTCAGCCACTAATGCGTCAGGCCGGGGAGTGAAGGGGGAGACACGGTGCCAGACGGTGCTCCTTTTAGACATCGAGGATGGGAAACAGAGGGGGCTGGTCAGGCAGGGAGAGCCGGGGGGATGCTGGAGGAGAGGAGGCTCTCCGGATCCTAGCCCTGCCTAGAGGGGGGAGGGCAACACTGCTGACTGATGGGCAGTATCCTTGGGCATCACGCTCAGGGCCCTTGGGTCTAGGCACCCCCCCATTCAGCCTCCTCACCTTGGTTCAGCCCTTGCCCTTGTCTGGAATTCTTTTCCTGCCTCTTCCTGACCCATCTAGCTTTGATCGCCTTTGGATTCACTGGGAAGCAAAAAGATGCATTTAAGGAGGTGACACTTCGTCACCCGGCTGGGCCTTTATAGGGGCGAACTCTGGCCTTGCTCAGAGCCTTGAAGGCCGCCCCCTCCCCGACCCACCCAGCTCTCTGTCATGGTGCCATGGGGCCACGGGGCCTGGCTGTGAAGGCTTGGTGCTGCCTTCACTTCCAGGCAGCCCTCCTGCCCCTGAGCCCCCCAGCCCCCGCTCCGGCAACGTGAACAAAGCTTCCTTTCATGTATTCATCGAGCTGCTGCCGCTCAGACACTTCCCCGGCACAATCAGGCCCTTTGAGGGCCTTGGGCAGCTTGGGAGCCAGGCTGGGGCTGGGGTAGAGAATGGGCCAAGGTCTCGTCCTCGTCCTCGGGCTGAGCTGGTGCCGTCCTACCCATACTGGGTGCAGACTGGGGAGGGGCAGGAGCCTAGGGGTCAAGGGAGGCCATGTGGCCTGGACCTTGCTTGTTCTTCTGCAGAATGGGGTGAACAGTCCCCACTTCCCCCACCCTGGGCTGCTGCAGCCGGGAAGTGCAGGGTGTGGGACTCAGGCTCCCAATCTGTGCAGGACTGTCCTGCGGCTGGCACGGAAGCCCCCCATGCTGTACCCCAGCCGTGGCAGCCCTCCCCCTCCTTCCCTTTGTGTTCTCAGAGATACTTCGTGAGCAGCCCTGAGTTCTGCGCTGGGACAGTTCTGTGTGTGAGATTTGGGGAGGCTTGCTTTCCGGTGACAGTCTCACTCTGTCTGGTTTTCAGTGTAGAGCCAGATCTCCTCTCCTATCAGGCTTGACTCCCCGGGGTAGGACTGTTCCCTGGCCCCCAGACAAGAACTGTCCCCGGGGACCACTCTGGTGCCTCTTTCCCGTCTACCAGAGCTGTGGTGGCCTCGCGGGCCCCTCCGTGAGGGGTAGGGTTCTGAGCTCTCAGGCCCCAGCCCATCTCCAGACACAGACTTGCAGCCTTTCCTGGCCACAGCTGGCCAGGGGAGTAGAAGGGGGAGCAGCCGCAGACTGTCTGGATCCCTGGCTGGCTGCCCGTGAAAGGGGAGCCGGGCAGCTGACCCTAGCACTCTAATTTTACCCCCACTGGAAAGGCGGGGGAGCCCGGGAGCTGGGACTTGCTAGCTGTGCAATGCCCTACCCTCGGCCACCAACCCAGTGCAGAGCTGGGCTCTCGGCACTGGCCTGCGTGGCCAGGGCTGCAGAGGGGGACCCTGGGAGGGTTGATGAGGCCTGACTTGCCGAGGTGCTCAGGCTGTGCGTGGATCACTCCAGGGGAGCCAGGGGAACCCAAGGGCTGCAAGCTCAGCGGTTTCTCAGCTGGCCCACAGTGCTGGCATCTCCAAGCACCAGTATCGTGAGCCAGTCTGCCTTCCCTCCTAGCGTGACCTTGGGCTAGTGTGTCCCCCGGGGGCCCTGAGTTTTTCCTCTCTGCTGTGGCCCAGGCTGCAACGGAGGTGAAGACAGAGAAGATCCACTTCCAGGACTGACCTGACTGTGCAGGGTGCTAGCCTAAGGGAAGGGATCATGGGTTTCGGGTTACAAGGTGTGCCCCCCACCCCAGCTGAATGCAGCCTCAGTTGGGATGGCTCACAGAGAGGGCCCTGGGCAGATGCGAGGGAGGAAACGGCAGCCCTCTTCCATGTGTGCTGGGCTGTGTCCTGCGTCCGTGTCCCTGGGAAGCTGGCTGCCCCAGAATTCGCTGCAGCTGAATAAATAGCAGGTCGGCTGAACTCTGGTTCAGCCCCAGAGTGGTCGGGGCGGAAGACCAGCCACAGGCCATCCCATCTCTGTAATTTAGTCCTGCAACTGGGCCGACCTCAGCAATGTCACCGGAGATGAAACATCTCCCTGGAGGTAGTGGCTACAGTTTCTTTTTTGGGCAAAATTGCCCTGGTCAGCCCTTCTGCTTAAAGGCCCAGGCTGTGCTCTGTGAAGGGCTCCCTGTCGCAGAACTGCTGGGGAGGGAGGGCCGATCTTGCCCCCGACCCTGCCCCTGGCCAGCCGGCATCCCTGTGAAGCCAGCCCTGAGCAGGCCAGGCCACCGAGGGCAGCTGAGGGGCTGAGGCGTGGGCTGTCATTCAGTGCCTGCCACTGACCCTGTGACCTTGGCCTGCCTCCTTCTGGACTTCCATTTGCCCATGTATAGAAATGGGGAGGAGTGGCTACTCAGATTCCTTTCTAGCTCTGATCTAAGCTGGCCTGCTCCCTAAAGGGTGGGGTGGGCCAGGGGTGGGGGGTTGGAGAGGGCTTCCCAAAGGAGGGGTTGGGGTTGTGACCAATGTGATCTCTGGGAACCTTGACCCTAGGTGGACTGCTCTGAGGCCTTGCTACCCGCAGGGGACAGAGGTGGCTGCTGGCTCTGTCCTGGCAGCGGTGTGCCACACTGACCAAAGTCAGGGAGCCCTGGTTGAGTCCCAAAGCCTGAGCCCAGCTTCTTAGGAGTAGCAGACTCTTTGTGCATGTGTGTGTGTGTATATGTGTGTGTATGTTGGGGGGCGGTGGTCTGTTTTCCCCAGAGGCCCCTAAATCCTGCCCTCATTCTGAGGTTACACATATTGTAGGATAGGGGTAATGGCTCTGGGGCAAGGACAGCTGGTTGCTGGATCCCAGCAGGGGACCCTTCACTTCTACTCATGGCTCTGAGTCCTGGTGGTCCCCTAGTCTAGACCCAAACACTAACTGTCGGTAGGTGCTGATGTGCCTGGGGGTGGCAGGGGGGAAGGGGGAAGGTTCTTGCTGCCCTGGGCGCAGCCTCAATGTTTCTGCCTATTTTGCCTCCTCCCCAGGCCGCGCAGGACAGGACTGGGTTGACTTCGGCCTGTCAGAGCCTCACATAGTGCTTTTCCACGAGCCGGGCAGCTCTGCCGTGTGGGTGGGCGGACGTGGCAAGGTCTACCTCTTCGATTTCCCCGAGGGCAAGAATGCCTCCGTGCGCACGGTGAGCCTGGACCCCTCTGTCGGATCCCTCTGCTGGCCCCAGAAACAGAGCTGAGCCCCTTCCTCTCTCTTCCCTCCCCCTGTTTCTCTCCTTATCTCCCCTCTGGGATCTCAGGGAATCTGTGGACATTAGCTCTCTTCCTAAACTGATCCAGCCCCTGTGATATCCCATATACAGTCCCTTTGAGAGGCTCCAGATTGGCCCGGGTGTTGGGGTGGCGAGGAGAAAGGCCTAGAACTAGCCCCCCAGGACAAGTGGGTAGGGCTGCTGTGGGAGATCTGGACAGGAAGCTGGGTTCCACAACCCCAGCGCTCCTGTTTTCTGAGATTTCTGGGCTGATTCTGGGCTTTGGCTTCGAGAATCAGGCCAGACAGCCTGTGTGATCTTGGGTAAATCACTCAGCTCCTCAGGGCCCTCATCTAGAGAATGAACTCTTCCTGAGACATGCATGGAAAGTACTTACAGGCTTCTGGCCTTGACAGTGGACTGACACTTTCCCCTCTCCCCTAGGTGAACATTGGCTCCACGAAGGGGTCCTGCCTGGACAAGCGGGTGAGTGGGGGAGAGGCAATACAGAGGGGAGGCTGACTCCCTTGGAAAAGGGACGGGAGTCCCTGAGAATCTGAGGAAGGAGGCCTGGCCCTGCCCTGGGAGCCACAGTCTGGGAGGAGAGAGGTAACCTTGGCTCAGGATTCCCAGTTCTGAGGGTCAGACGTGGTCCTTTTCTGAGGCCTCTCTGCCCTTACTCTGTTCTTGGAGTTAGCAGCACCCCCTTCTGGGCTCTCCTTTTGGAGGTTGCCTCCTGTAGTCAGACTTCTGATGACTCCTTCCCCAAGACCGAGGGTCCTAGTGCTAGGCCTGCCAGGACCTCCAGCCAACCTGTCTCCCTCCCCTTCTCCCGGGCAGGACTGCGAGAACTACATCACGCTCTTGGAGAGGCAGGGTGAGGGTCTTCTCATCTGTGGCACCAACGCCCGGCGCCCCAGCTGCTGGAGACTGGTAAGAGGGCCCCTCCCCGCAGACCTGGTCAGCTCACTCCTGTCTGGGTGGGCTTCTGCCCTCTGTGTCAGGAAGGAGCTGGGGGGACTCCGAGGCTGGCCCCACTTTGTGTAGAATCCCTGGGAGGATGGGGTCCCTGGCTAGGAAGCTGGCGCCCGTGAGTGGCAGTGGCCATGGGGTCACGTGGCTGTCTAACCCTCCTTGGCCTCCCCCAGGTGAATGGCACCGTGGAGTCGCTTGGCGAGAGGAGAGGCTATGCCCCCTTCAGCCCAGATGAGAACTCACTGGTTCTGTTTGACGGTAGGGCTGCTGCCTTGGGCTGGGGAGGGTGGACAGCTCCATGTCCAGCATCCCAGGCTCGGAGGAGGGACTTCTGGGTGCTGTCTGCCCTTACCCATGGCCCTCCCACCATGCCCAGGGGACGAGGTGTACTCCACAATCCGGAAGCAGGAATACAACGGGAAGATCCCCCGGTTCCGCCGCATCCAGGGCGAGATTGAGCTGTACACCAGTGACACCGTCATGCAAAGTAAATCAGGCCCCGGCTGGGCTGGAGGGGCTGGAGGGGTGTGAACACCCAGAGCGGCAGATGGGGTCCTCCTGTACCCCCGGAGGGCTCCATGAGGGCCGCTGAGGCCACAGCCCACTTAAGAAACCAGGGGCCTGAGTAGCCAGAGCTGAGGAGTTTGACCTGGAAGGGAGCAGGGGAACAACAGAGACAGTGGTGTGGAGGCGGGGTGGGCCCAGTACGCTCTGGGAGCAAAATGGAGGAAGCCACAGACCCAGCGTGGGGTCCCCAGGAGCCAGAGTGTATCCCTCTGCTGAGCTCATGCTGGGGCACGACACCTTCTCCCTCCTCATTAGGACTCTGCCAATTAGGCAGAAGTGACATAGGGGCCCCCAGGGACCTCGCCCCAGTCCCCAGGCATGAAGTCATTGCTCTCGGGCCGATGACATCTTTATAGGAGAGGGCAAAACAGGTGTGGGCTGGGGGTGTAGTCTTAGGGCCCTTGGGCTATTGGACCTGCTGTTCTGAGTTTTTTTCCTAGGTCTGATTTGCCCTGGGCTTATCTGTAGAGATGCAGGGGAGCTGTGTGCTCACCTGCACACAGGGCGGGTGCACACAGGGGTGGGTCCTCCGAGTAGACCCCCAGCCTCACACCCATTTGCCTGTGTCCCTGGCAGACCCGCAGTTCATCAAGGCTACCATTGTGCACCAAGACCAAGCCTATGATGACAAGATCTACTACTTCTTCCGGGAGGACAATCCTGACAAGAACCCCGAGGCCCCTCTCAATGTGTCCCGCGTGGCCCAGCTGTGCAGGGTGAGTGGGTGGCAGAGTGGGCAAGAGTGTGTGTCTGTGCCTATGGAGGAGTGAGCGACTGTGTGAAAACACACTCAGGGAGGGGTCATACATGTTTGCACGAAGGAGCGTGGGAGGGAAGGTGCACGAAGGAGTGTGGGAGGTGGGAGGAAAGGGGAGGTGGTGGGGCTTGTGTGCACGCCTGACGGAGCACACATGTGTGACTTCACATGGAGAGTGAGCATGTTTGTGAGTGTGGAAGTGCATTTATGTGTGTGTTTCCTGTGACTGAAGGTGCTGGGATGTGTCTGGGGCACACATGTGAGCGCGCACGCATGTGTGTGTGTGTGTGTGTGCAACAAACACATGTCCGAGCTGCTCTTCTCCATGGGGACCTGGCACTTGGAGCCTGTGGGTCTGCACCGCCAGCCCTGTGCCCTGGATCAGCAAGGCCTGTGGCTGGCGCCTGGTGCCAGCACCCGGCTGGAGAGGACAGGCCATCTAGGCCTGGGCACCTGGCAGGGGATGGAGTCGCGGCCCCTCTTAGGGCTTCCGTGCCTGCTCTGAAGCCTGGATGCCGGCATTCCTGGCAGCCGGGGCTGGCGCTGAGGGGCTCTTCCTCCTCTTTACCCTTTCAGGGGGACCAGGGTGGTGAGAGCTCCCTGTCGGTCTCCAAGTGGAACACCTTCCTGAAGGCCATGCTGGTGTGCAGTGATGCGTCCACGAACAAGAACTTCAACAGGCTGCAGGACGTCTTTCTGCTCCCTGACCCCAACGGCCAGTGGAGGGACACTCGAGTTTATGGCGTTTTCTCCAACCCTTGGTGAGTGACCTTCGCCGGAGCCGGGCTGGTGAAGCGGCCAGTGGGGCTTGGAAGGCTTGGGCCCTGCTGAGGAGAAGGCTCACGGGGCAAGAGTGCACAGGGCTGTTACTGGGCGGCGGGTAGGGGAGAGCCCGTGCTCAGGGAGAGGTGCATGCTGGCCTATTTGTGAGTCTGTGCATGCAGGTGTGCGTGCACGTGCTGTGGGCGTGCTTATGGTCGCACCTGTGCCTGTGTGTCCCCCGGCCGTGGGCTCAGAGTGGGGGCTGGGGCACTGGGAAGAGGCAGCTGGGCGCTATCACGCCTTCTCAGGCATGGCCTGCACCCAATCATTCACACCTCTTAATCGCTCTGGTTGATTGAAAACAAGGCAGGCTCAAGTGCGGGTTGGGTGTGTGCTGGCTGAGCTGGGAAGCCCAGGCCGAAGCTCTGTTGCTCTGGTGCTGGTAGACCTGGCCTGGCTGAGCAGGGGACGGGAGTCTGGCCTTCTCCGGGGGCAGCAGGCTGCAGCTGGGCCCGGAGAGGCTGGAGGACCACCCAGCTGGAAGGCACGCACTGGGATCTCTATGGCTCGGGGCGAGGGGTGGGGGGTTAGCCTCTGAACTTGGTGATTCTGTGACAGAACACAGGTTGGGGTCTTCGATTACAGCAGAAAGAAACGTGGTTGAACTTGCCCCTCTCCCTTCTCTCTTCTCTCCCTCCTTTCCCTCCTTCCTTCGCCCCTGCTCTCCCTCCCTCCTTCCTTCACTGGTGTTTGGGAATCTCAGGCATTAGGCTTGACCCCTGGGATAGTCCCTGTCCTCCCAGAGCTCACAGCCTGGGGGACTTGGTTATGCCCTTGTCTGGGGCTGGGCTGGCCGGGGTGCGTGGAGGTGGGGAGGGCCCAGGTCCCCCACTGAGGTGTTCTCTCTGTCCTCCAGGAACTACTCGGCCGTCTGTGTGTACTCGCTTGGGGACATTGACAAGGTCTTCCGTACTTCCTCACTCAAGGGCTACCATGCGAGCCTTCCCAACCCTCGGCCTGGCAAGGTAAGCTGACCCCCCGACAATGGCCTGGGCCTCAGACCCATCTCCCAGCTGCGCCACTAACCTGGACCTGTCCTCTTTGCCCAGTGTCTCCCAGACCGGCAGCCCATCCCCACGGACACCTTCCAGGTGGCAGACAGTCACCCTGAGGTGGCACAGAGGGTGGAGCCCATGGGGCCTTCGAAAGCGCCACTGTTCCACTCCAAGTACCACTACCAGAAAGTGGTCGTTCACCGCATGCAGGCCAGCCGTGGGGAGACCTTCCACGTGCTTTACCTAACCACAGGTGAGGGGCCACCCTGGGACCTTCGGGCCTGCTTTGTAAGAATGGGTATGAAGGGCGTAAAGAATAACATAACTAACATCTGGTTAGATCTTTATACCTGGAAGGAAGAATTGATTGACCAACAGCTGTCAGGGGTTAGTATGTGTGGCTGTGGAAGAGTCAGGCAGGGAGGGCTTCTTGGAGGAGGTGGGGGAAGATGGAAGAGGAGAGGGTCTCCCAGGATGGGAGAAGAGCAAGCGTGAGGGTTCAGAGGCAGAAATGTAACAAGTCTGAGCCAAGATGGGTATAGCTTTGGTCCAGATGTCTGACCCAGGGAAGATGGTAGGAAGAAATGTGGAAAAATCAGGAGGAAGGACTGGGTCACTGGTATCCCGTGGGCCTTTGCCAGGCAGAATGAGGAAATTGGACTCTCTCCGTGTCTGTGGGACTGTGCAGGTGCGGGGAAACATTTGATGGTGGATGCCAAGAACTTGGTGAGACACAAGAAAGGACTTACAGACAGCAGAGACTTACAGAGTCTCTTGCTTTTTTTTCCTTTTTCTTAATATTTTGTTTATTTGAGAGAGAGCACAAGAGAGCACAAGCAGGAGACATGGCAGATAGAGAGGGGGAAGCAGGCTCCTGGCTGAGCAGGGAGCTGGATGTGGGGCTCGATCCCAGAACCCTGAGATCATGACCTGAGCTGAAGGCAGATCCTTAACTGACTGAGCCACCTAGGCGCCACTACCCCTATGCAGAGTCTTGCAGAGAACCACAGAGGGAACTTCCATGGGGCTCAGGGTTTTACTGACCCCAGAAGCCCTAGAAGATACCCCTGTTTTCTGGGAAGTCACCAGCTGTGAATGAGCCAGGCCCAGGCTGAGTTTCTGGCAACTTCTTGGTCCCAGTCTGTGGGCAGATGGGCTCCTGGGAACAGGCACGGAGATCAGTGTGGGCAGGGGCAATGGCCTTCCTTGAGACCGAGTGCTGATGCCATGAGAAAAGGCAGGATCTCCCCAGGGGCCTCACACCTCTGGGGCCACACAGTCAGGGCCTCAGGCGCCCGCCCTCAGTACCTCCCCCCGACGTGGCTTCCTCTATCTATTGCTTCACCTTGTGGCTTTCTCAGGGCCATGGTGCCCTTCGTGGCTGTTTGACTTCTGGAAGCCTCGGGGAGAGGAATTCCCCAAGGGGCCTGGCTTCTGGGTCCTACGACCCCGCTTCTTTTACTCCTCCTTTCATCCTGGCTGTACCCATGAGCCCCGTCCCTGCTCTGCTCAGCTGTGGCTGGCAGGGCACTGGGGTGTAGGAGAGGAAGGGTCACACAGTGCAGAACTGAGAGCGGGAGACAGGACAAGGAAAGCTGCATGGGGTCGTGGACTCCTCTCCTGCAGACCCAGGATGAGGCCGTTGTCCCAGTTTATCCGTGAGGGCCATTGGAGAGGTACCATTTTGGAGCCTACAGCAAGAAGGATGGGGGCCAGATAAGAAATAGAACTTTCTGAACCCTCTGCAGAGAGTGGGAGGCTCTCACACCTGGGAGAAGTTATGGGAGGCACTCATGGGGCTGCCACGGAGGCGGCGGAGGGCAGTGTGGGCGTGAAGGCAGTGGCAAGGCTGGGGGCTTGTCAGGACAAAGCAGTGTCTGGGCACATCTTGGAGCCTGCAGAGGGGGATCATAGACACATAGAGGAACATTCTAGGTGGGTGATCATCTGATCATCTGACTGCTTTTTTGGGGCAAGTGATGCCCTGGGAAATTGGGAAGGAGGGAGAGGGAGGGAGGCTATTCTCGAAACTGGGACAGAAGGTGAGTTGGGAATGGGAGGATCTGGGGGTCAGAATGCCCATTAGTCCCCGAAAGGTATGAATGGAGACAGCACAGCCTCAGAGGCAGGCAGCCTGGTTCTGACCTTGGGAATCTCCATGTGGCATCTAACATCCTTTTCCGATGAAAGATTTTATAAAAATTAATAAAATCCCCAAAGATTAAATGCAATGTAGAGTCCTAGATTGGATCCTGGAACAGACAAAGGACAGTAGTGGAAAAACCCCAAAAATCCAAATAAAGTCTGTCGTTGAGGTGATCCTAATGTCCCAGTCTCAATTGCTTCATTGTGACCATGTACCACAATTATGTAAGATAGTAGCATTGGGGGAAACTGGGTGAAGGGTATTCGGGAACTCTGTACTATCTTTGCAACTTTTCTGTAAAGCTAAAAATATTCCAAAATGAAAAGTGTATTTAAAGCAAACAACCCTAACGAGTCCAGGAAGCAGGGGAGTCGTAGAAGGAGCGGAGGGGTGGGGTTCTGACGTCTCTGGGTTCCAGTCACCGGCTGTGTGACCTTGAGCTAAGTTGCTCAGCCTTTCTGAGCCTCATTTCCTCCTCCCAGAATTGGGAAGATAATACCCGCCTCTTAAGGGTGTTTGATCTTAAGGACTGAGCGGTGCGTGAGGCTAAGGCACAGAGGATCCACACGTACCGTGGACAGTACCGAGGTTTTGTTCTTCATGCCCCAGCTGCCCTTGCAGCCTTGGGGAGCTTTGGGCCTCCTGGGGTGGCCTCTGCGGCCCAGCCTCCGAAGCTCCCTGGGTCACCCCCAGGCTCCCACATCCCTCCTCAGTCATACTCTCCTCG
This sequence comes from Mustela erminea, assembly GCF_009829155.1. NCBI lineage: Eukaryota > Metazoa > Chordata > Mammalia > Carnivora > Mustelidae > Mustela > Mustela erminea. The sequence goes on from NC_045618.1 coordinate 31,392,930, forward strand.
CCCTGCCCTGGCCCACTCCTGTGACCCTCACCTGAGCCCTGACTGCCCAGCCACCCTCCACATGTCTTTGCTGGTTGGCCCGGCCCAGAGGGAGGCTGCCCGGCTCTGGAGTGGAACGCTCGCCCATCGGCCCACTGACTCTCTGCCCCTCACCCCAGACAGGGGCACCATCCACAAAGTGGTGGAGTCCAGGGAGGGGGAACGCAGCCTTGTCTTCAACATCATGGAGATCCAGCCCTTTCACCACCCGGCTGCCATCCAGGCCATGTCGCTGGACACCGAGCGGGTGAGCCTCCCCTGCCCGCTACAACCAGCCAGGCTACCCGGGGGATGGGGGACAGAGCTCCTTTGCATGTGATTTGCACGTCCTTTTAAGAACCTCTGGGCCCCAGGGCCTGCCAAGGTAGGGCTGGCCTGGTGACTTTGAAGTCGGTGCTGGGGCTGGGCGCCCCGGCCTGACCTGAGTCCTGCTCTCCTTCTAGCGGAAGCTCTACGTGAGCTCCCAGTGGGAGGTAAGCCAGGTGCCCCTGGATCTGTGTGAGGTCTACAGTGGGGGCTGCCATGGCTGCCTCATGGCCCGAGACCCCTATTGCGGCTGGGACCAGGGCCGCTGTGTCTCCATCTACAGCTCTCCAGGGTACGTGGGCCCGAATTCCTTGTCCCAGGGAGCAGGTGAACACGGGAATAGGGGTGGTGTTGGTGGGCTGCAAGAGGTGCGGAGGAAGGGGTGAGTGGGGCGGGGCGGGGGGACACTGCTGCTGATCCTGGGTAGGGACGAGGATGGGCAAAGGGCCGGACTTGTGGCCTCCTGCCTGCTTAGCCTCTCTCCCCCTTCCAATTCCAGGCCAGTGTTGCAGTCCATTAATCCAGATGAGCCGCACACAGAGTGCCCCAACCCCAAACCAGGTACCCAATCTGGCCCGTCCGAGATGGGGCAGGACAGTCCTGCAGAGGGGGCACCCTTTGGTCTGGGCTGGTTGTGGAGAGGGGAATGGTGAGGGAGGCGGGGGGGAGTCGGGAGGAGGTGTTCATTTCAAAGCGTTGGACCTGGAGCCCTCGTCAGCAGAGGAGAACTCAGTCTGCCTTGGGAGCCCTGGGCCCCCTCCTCACAGCCGCCTCCCCCATCCCTCTCCAGATAGTGCCCCACTGCAGAAGGTTTCCCTTGCTCCGAACTCTCGTTACTACCTGAGCTGTCCTGTGGAGTCCCGTCATGCCACCTACTCGTGGCGCCATGAGCAGAACGTGGAGCAGAGCTGCGAGCCAGGCCACCAGAGCCCCAACTGCATCCTGTTCATCGAGAACCTCACAGCCCGCCAGTACGGCCACTACCGCTGCGAGGCCCAGGAGGGCTCCTACTTCCGGGAGGCTCAGCACTGGGAGCTGCTGCCCGAGGACGGCGCCACAGCTGAGCACTTGCTGGGCCGTGCCCGGGCCCTGGCCACCTCCCTCTGGCTGGGTGTCCTGCCCACACTCGCTCTTGGCCTGCTGGTCCACTAGGACCTCCTGGGGCTGGGCATGGTGCAGGTTCCTGCAGCCTCGGGGGACCCCAGAAGAGTCTCCCGTCCAGAGCCGGCCGGGTCCGGCGAGCTCCTGGCCCGCTACTTCTTTCCAGGGAGACTGCGTCACCCGATGAAGGACACCAGGCCTGGAGATGGCCAGCCGCAGGCGGCTGCTAGGCCCACGTGGGGCACGGGGGCTGGGGGCCATGGAAGGAAGGTGCTGTTGTGAAGCTGGGGCATTGAGGACTTCAGACTTTATCTTCTGGAGAATACTTTTCCAACACCCCCTCCTCAAACTCGACTAAATGCAGTGATGTCCCCAGCCCAAGAGCCCGTGGGCCAGAGAACGGGGTTTGGAGAGGGAAGCTGGGACCCCGGCTTTGGACCTTGGGGCTGAGGCCTGAGTCCTTCTGGACTCTCCATATCCCGACTGCCCCCTCCTCCCTCCTCCTGCTGTGGGCCGGGGGTGGCCGCTGTTCCCGCAGGCCCAGGGCTGCCTTCTGCGGCTCCCTCACCCGCCCTGGGTCCCACCAGGCAGCGGCCTTGCATGTTTATTGAAGGATGTTTGCTTTCCGGACGGAAGGACGGAAAAAGCTCTATTTTTATGTTAGGCTTATTTCATGTATAGCTAATTCTGACTGCATCTGTATGAAAATACCAAAACTACATGCTGGGGGTGGGGTGGGACAGGGAGGGGACTGGGGAAGACATGGGCTGGGGTGGGGAGTCCCAGTCTGAGGCTCCGGGGACGGGATAAGAGTCTAGGGACAGGCATGGGTTCGCGGAGAGTGGCATGAGCTGGCTCTGCCCTGGGATCCCAGTCTGAGGGGAATATGGTCCCAGTCCCCTGGTATGGGGGGCAGTTTTGGGGGGGGGTAGGGTGAGGGAGACAGGGGAGAACGAAGGAGAAACTGAGCCCTAGGTTCACCACATTCATATAGAAGGAGGAGCCGGGTCCTCAGGGGGAGGTTCCAGGACTCTGCCCTTGGCATTGGGGGTTGGGGGGCGGGGGGGTCCCTTCCCCGCCCCTCAGCCCCCTTCCCCAGGGGCTGTGCTTCCATGCTCCTAGTCTCCCACCTTCAGCTCAGGACATGTTATAACTTAGGCTAAACTGTGAATTCCGGTGGGGACAGCCTGGGCCAAGCTCTCTAGGTGCGTGGCTCTGCCCCCAGCCCTGTCCATGGATTTCAGCAGAGAGCCGGGCCCTTCTCTGGCTGTGTCTGGCCAGCTCAGGGCAGGGCCTGGGGCTGGCGGCCTTCCAGCTTTGGCCCCTGCATCTCTTCTCAATGCACTTTAATAATGTAACATATTACTAATAAACAGACTATTTATTTACCTGTGCCTGCCTCTTGCCTGCAAAGCCATCCTTGTCGGGGAGACAGGGTGTGGGGGGTGGAGCTTCTGTTTAGGACCCAGTATGTCCTGCCTGTGTGAGCATCACACACACTTACTGTCTCTGTCCTTGGAGCCCAGGAAGTGCTCAGCAGTTCTCCTAGCTAATGAGCTAATGAGAGGCACAAACGGGATCCGAACCCACATCTCCCGAGCAGCGTCCTGCCTGCCAAGCTGCTGAAGGGAGTTAGGCGGCTCTTCAGAGAGACAATGGGCCAGACAAGGGCAGGACCAGAAATGGGGGCACCCAGAGGGAGGGATGCAGAGAGAGGGAAACCTGGAGGCCTCCCAGGACCTTGTTGCCCCTTCGTTCCTTTCTCGCCTGTCCCTGGAGGTAGGGACACAGGCCTTTTGGGGTCTGTGGAAGATTGTCCTGAGCAATAACTGCTGGAAAGGGGGACGTGGTAGATTTGGGACGGGTCCCCTCTCTGAGTCTGAACCCTGCTTTGGGGTGGCTCTGGCAGACACTCACACGACTAGAATCACCCACCACCCATGGCACCCCCTCCCTGTCAGTCTGCCCTGTGCTTTCCCGGGCCATCTCCCCCGACTGAAGATTCTGCCTGTCTCTTTCCTCCCCACACCCAGCCTCCCCAGGATGACTAAGGCAACAGCAGGTGTTTGGGGCCAGGAGTCTGGGAGTGTGCGGGGGACCCGGAAGAGCTCCATGCTGGGGGCAGAGACGTGGGTCTGCTGTTACCCTTGTGATCTGGGGAGATCTCGCCTTCCCCGAGACTCATTCTCCTCATATGTAAGAAGGGGCTGGGCCAGGGCTTCCGTGGGACCCCTCTTGCACGCAGTTCTGGGTTCTAAGTCCAACTTCCTTTGTCTTGGAGGACCTCAGAGTCTATGTCTTGGCCTTGTCGGTTTTCCCAGCTCACAGCCAAGCAGCACTAGCAGCAGAGCTCACCCCTCAGGAAGCCCACCTGCCCCACAATGGGGGGAAGGCAGGAAGGAGTGGGTTTTAGGAGCAGGCAGTGCAGAAAGTGTGGGCTCAAGCCCCACCCCTGCCTGGATTGCTGGGTGACCCCCAACCTGGTCCCTGCTCTCTCTGGACTTCAGCGGGCTCCCTCTTTCCAGACAGGATGCTCTCAGTACCTGGATGGGCCTCTGGGAGAAGACTGGAGGGACAGAACATACTCTTTTGTTTTTATAGAGGAACCCGCCAGGGCTGGACAGGAGGAAGCCGTGTGCATGGAGGCATGAAACGAGCCCCTGTAAATCCATGAAAATGAGCTGGTGGAGAGAGGGCAGGCCAGGCTCAAGGCTCCTGACCTGTTTTCCCTCCACAAGCAAGAAGCACCGCAAGCCGTGGATGGTTATGGACCAATAGGGCTGTTAGCCTGGGCCCAGAGGCATGGAGATCCCCATGATATCGGGGCACCAACATCAGCCTCTTGGGGCCAGGCTGGGGGGCAGGAGCCAGGCTTGTCCTTCTGTTAAAGACCAAAGACTAAAGACTGTTAAAGACCTAAGCTCAGCTCCGCTGGGGAAGCTAGAGGGAATGAGAGACTCCTTATAACTCAAAAGGGCCACTGAAGTTTACCCTGCTGGCCTATGTCCCTTGTAGGAAGGCCGCTGCCTTCTGGTCTCTCTGCTGCCTGATGTCCCTGACCCACCATTTACAGCCCCACACACCCGTGTTTTCTCTATCCTCACCTCCTTCAGTCCTCTACCCACCATTGCTCCTGTGAGCCTCTCCCTTCGAATGCCAGGGGTAAGGTGATTCCAGGCAGAGATTTCAGAACGACTTAGAATTCTCCAGAGGGGTCCTGAACCATTCCTTCCACCAGAGCCCCTGATGCCTCAGCCTGCTTGGTCCTGAGCTGCGAGATGGGGAGGGGGCAGATGAAGCCTTAGGATGAGTTGGGCCCTGGGGTCCTGGATAAGGAAGGCACAGCCCCTGCCCCTGAGACCCTCAACACCTGGTAGGGGAGGCCGAGGTGGGGCTGGATGGCGATGATCCGAGGAAGGAGGTAGCTAACCCATGGTCGTGGTTGGGAGGTGGTTTGAGTGGGCCTTAGGGGACAAGTAGAAGTCCCTAGGGTGGAGAGTCACTGAAGAATGGAAGGGGGAACAGCATTCACGAAGGTCTGGGACTGTATAAGGGCCCAGAATGTCCTGGGCTCGGCTGGAGTAGTGTGAGCTCCAGGAAGGCAGAGAGACCTCTGTGAGTTTGGGTGACAGCTGCGTCTCCAGTGCCTGAAACAGTGCCTGCAACACATTCTTGATGAATCTGTGGATAAGAGGAGAGAGTATCTGGAAGTGCAGTTGAATGACTCTCTCAGTGTCAGTTCCTGGGAGCTAAGGCCCTAGAGCTCCACGCTGAAGGTACTAGGGAGCCATTGAAGGATTCTGAACAGGGAAAGGGTGATGATGTCTCTAATGATGGTGAGGATCAGTGGGGCTTGTTGGGGTTCCAGTTCCCACCCCCTCTCCCATTCCCAGCCATTTCCAGCAGCCTCCGCAGCCCAGTTTTAGTCCTTCATTGTCCGGACGGGGCCCTCCCGGCTGGGGTTCCAGCCAGGAGGTCTGTGGGTGTGGGCCGGTGGAGTGGGGCTGCTGTGGCTAACTCAGGCTCCGGAAACGCTTTAATGTTGATATTGGTTAACTCTGGGAGGAAGAGTCCTTGGGAAGAAAACAAAAACAAAACCACATTCCCAGGGTTGACAGTGGCCATAGGCCAGCCCACGCAAGAGGAAAGAGCACAGAACCACACCCGGGAAGCACTTGTCCTGCTGGCGGGTTGGTGCCCTTCTGTAGGACAGCGCCCAGGCCAGGACTGCAGGCCCAGCACCTGAATAAGGTCCCTGAAGGCCTGGCCTCCCACACGGGCAGTTTAGTTAGGTGGGGCCCCGAGAATGGGCTCAGAGGGCTTAGGTGGAGCAGAACACAGGCTCTGGGTTCGACCTATAACCTTGAACATGTGGGCTAGCACAGCCTGCAACTTTATCCAGCTCATGCGCACTGACTCATGCTCACAGCAGACATTACTAATCAATGGCGGCATTTCTTTCTCCTGAGCTCAGTGACCTCGGAATGACATTCTTTAAGAGCTCCTGAGCCCTCGGGATGCTCACCTGAACTGAGAGGTGTTGTAAGTCTAAAAGACATAATGGGTTTTGAAGATGTAAGAGGGGGAAAAAAGTTATTAATGCATTGTGACACTGATGACACTTGGAAGTGAAAACATTTTGGCTATATTGGTTCAAATAAAATATATTGTAAAAGTTAATCTCAGCTGTTTCTCTTAATTTCTACTTAATGTGACTACAAGAAAATTGAAACGTATCTGCATGGCTCAGATATTTCTATTGGACAGCACTGCTGTAGAGTATCTGCTCTGTGAGGACAAGGAACGTTATCTTTTTTTTTTTTTTTAAGATTTATTTTATTTTATTTATTTGAGCGAGCACCAGTGGGGGAGGGGCAGAGGGAGAGGGAGAATGTTAAGCCGACTCCATGCTGAGCGCAGAGCCCTACTCGGGTCTTGACCCAGTGACTCTGAGATCAGAGTCAGATGTTTAACCGACTGAGCCACCCAGGCACCCCTCTCTCTTTTTTTGTTTTTTTCACAGCTAAATCCCCACCTAGATGACTGTCTGGCACATAGTAGGTGCTCAATAATTGTAGAATGAATGAACGAATAAATCCTTGTCAACCCTGCTCTTCAGGGAATCACTGCCAATTAATCCAATGGCACGCCTTTGCCACCGTGAGCTTACGCAACAGCTCCGGGTGCTAAAATCCCCATTGGTGCTTTCCAATTTTACAGCAAGGATCACCTTCTCTGGACTCTCTCAAAACCAGAAGTGGCAGCCAGAGGTGGACTTGGGTGATAGCTCTTCCCCACCACTGACTGTCCTCTGAAAGGGAACTTTTGGTTCCTTCTGATAAAGAAGCAGGGCAACAAGCAAATGATATGGAAATCACCTCTTAGAGGTAATTTGCCTCCCTGGGGTGCAGGGGATGCTTCCAGTCTACTTCCTGGCCCCAGCCCTTGGTCTCTAGAGACAAAATAGGAAGCTCTGGAACTCCAGGGGCAACTGGGGCCACTTTCGTCTTTCCCCAGTGAACAAGGCCTATAGCCTGGAGCATCCTTGTGTCTCTATCCAGCAGGAGCCTAAAAATAGGCTGCCGTTCCAGCCACCCCCACAGCCGCCCACGCCGAGCCGGGCCCTGCGCCCGCCAGCTCCTCCACAGCCCAGATTGTCTGCAGGCTGCCCCAGCTACTGACCCCCCCACCCGGATCCTCGGCCTCGTTCCCATCCTGGCCCCTGGGGACCCTGAGCTCAGTGCTCCCACCATTGGGCCTGCTTAGGCTCTGCCTATGGCTCTGCCCTCCCATGCGGACTGGGCCCCGACCCCCCTGGACCTCCAAACCCTTTGTCCTGCCCACTTGCCCGTTCTTGAGGGGACGCATTTTGGCCGGACACAGAGACAAGATGAGCGTGTTCCAGACAGTGGAACCAGCAGGTGCAAAACCAAGAAGTGTGAGAGGCTACACTGTGGGGGAAAGGGTAAGCTGTATGGAAGGACTGGTTGAACAGGTTGGAGTGGTGGGGCCTGGGCACTGGAAGTCTGCTGGCTCCCCTCCCCCCTGCATGGGTCCTCCAGCTGTCCCTGTCCTGCTCCAGCCCTCCTGAGAGGGTTGCCCCTCTCAGATCTGGCAGCCCATGGGTAGCTTCTGGCTCCACTGTGTGTAGAACCCAGGGGGAGCTCCCAGTGCCAGGGCCATCTCCGCATTTGGGCCATGCATATCTATGATTGTGGGAAGCCGCGTGCCTTCCAGCTCTGAGCTTCTGGGGGTCCTGCTGGCTGATAAAGCAGCAGGCGAGGAGACTGGACTCCCTACTGAGGCCCAGAGAGAGGTGGTCCCCAAGGCAATCGGGGGTGCCTGCGGGAGCCGGGACCAAAACCAAAAAATCCAAACCTCTGTGCCTTGATGCCCTGCCAGGCCTCAGCCCCTCAGTCCGTTGTGTGGTGGGATGATTGCTGCTGGGGACACACCTGCTCTGAGTCTGGGGGGGGGGGGCGGGGATCGTCTTCCTGGTGGCAAGAGTGAGTGAGCAGATGACGCTGTTGGCCCACAACGGTTTCCCCACTCCCAGCTACAGGAAGTAGAGGCAGCGGAAGTCACTTTTTGCTCTTCTGGAAGGTGACTATCGGGGAAATGCTGAGTTCACAGGGTGGATCTTCCCATAGCCAGTTCCGGGAATCCTATTACCAAAGCCCCTTCTTGCCCCAGCCTCTCCTGACAGGCTGGTCAAGGCCCTCAGAGACAGACTGCCAGGGCAGGCATTACTGTCCCCTCGTAGATGGGAGGATGAGGCTGTGACGAGCGCTTCTTGCCCAGAGCTGCATAGCCCGTGACAGCCTCGCCCAGAACCAAAGACTTTTGCCTCTTCTCACCTTTGCATGGCACCTGCCCGCAAGGAAGCAGCGGTGGGTGTGATCTAGACGCTTCTTGGCCAAGGTAAAGGTGTTGGGGATGTTTTGAGACTCTTGAGGTTTCCTTACTCCCACGGCTATGTTCAATTCCTCACAGATGGGGGCCCTCCTCAGTGCACATCAGCCACCATGAGGTGTCAGTTTTAGGACATCTGTCTCCAGCTCTGGGGAATGTCAGAGGTGGGGATCACTGGGCCAATGTCACTTGCGGAGAGACAGAGAGACTGCCCTGGAGGAGAGCAGGGCAGAGAGGGCACAAAGATGCCATTGGAGTTAATGATACACTGGCCCAGAGGGACCCTAGCCCCAGCCCCATTTATGTCCCTTCCCCGGGGGTTCTGCTGAGATGCCCTCTGGCCCACCTGGGAGCTGGGAACAGAGGAACACTGGAGTGTAGGAAGGCCCAGGGTCAGGAGAGTGCAGGGAGGAAGCCTGAACATGTACCCCACCCATGGAGAGCGTCCCTGAGGGAGGTTCATGGTATCCCAGGCCTCGGTTTCCGTCCTTTCAGGACAATGGGTCAGAAGAGGCCCTACCAGGTACGTGGGTTTCCTGGGCGGGTCAGGCCTTTCCTGGAATGCCTAGCCTCCCTGGTCTCCCAGGGTCAAAGTGATCCCATGGGGGGAGGGGAGAGGACATTGGGGAGGCCGGAAGTCCCTGGAGTCAAGGAGGCCCTGCTCTATGCTGGAGTCTGGGCCCCGGTGGTCCCCAGGGCCTGTCTCTCTGGGGAGCAGCCCACTTCCTGAGCACCTATTAAGCACAGGCTGTGTGTGGAGGAGAACTGCAAGGGGCAGGTGGAGCCCAGGCTGGACCCTTGGGAAGGGAGGCCCCTGTTCCTGCTGGGGCAGGAGCAAAAGCACCTCCAAGGCCTGGGACTGACCAGGTGGAGCAGCCCAGAGGTCCTTCTGAGAGGTGTGACTTACCTCTACCCTCCCTCTTTGCCGGAGAGAGGCACTGGTCAGTCAGCGCCCTGGCTCGGCTTCAACAGGGAAGGCCACGAGGACAGTGTTCCGGGCAGTTATAGTGGGGGCCCTAGATCATCTCTGATGCATAGGCCTGAGACGATTCTAGAAGTTTTACGAAATTATCCTCATTTTCTCAGCAGCCTTATGAGGTTGATACTGTTATCATTTCCATTTTATTGCTGAAGGTACTGAAGGACAGAGAGGGTAAGTAATTTATAAACACTGCACAGAAAACCATGCCCTTGGGTTTTGTGCTCAAGGAATGGGTTTCAGGGGCACCCGGGTGGCTCAGCTGTTAATTGTCTCCCTTCGGCTCAGGTCAGGTCATGATCCCAGGGTCCTGGGATCGAACCCTGCGTCGGGCTCCCTGCTCAGTGGGAAGCCTGCTTCTCCCTCTCCCACTCCCTCTGCTTGTGTTCCCTCTCTCTCTCTCACTGTCATGCTTTCTCTGTCATATAAATAAATAAAAGCTTTTTAAAAAATTTAAAAAAAGATGGTTCTTAAAAAAAAAAAAAAGGAAGAAATGGGTTTCAGTTGCTTTGCATGTCAGAGGTTGGGCTCCACCTCTGGGGATCCAAAGAAATGCTTTCCAGTTGATCTGACCTCGCTTATACATTCTGTAGCTGCTTATTAAACCCCTCTGCTTTGCTGGGCTTGTGGTTGACACAGGATGTACACAGCAGAGACGCAGACACGGGGGTCCCTCTGGTGACATGATAAAGGTCACGCCTGGGGCAGAAGCAGCCCCAGTGGGCCAGGACCTCTCGCATGCCATCCGCTTGGACCCAAGGCTTGGCCATCAGAGGAAGATGATGGGACCACCTGTTCTAAGAGGCTCAGAGAGGGGAGGGCCACCCGCCAGCGAATCCTCCAAGGGTGGGGCTGGGGGGCTGCTGCAGGTGGGTGGGTCGGCCTTCCCCTTTCGATGGTTCCCACTAGCACCCCCTCAGGAAGCAGCTGCTAAGGGGGCTGAAGGGAGCCCACATCCTGCTCCATCACGGTGAAGTGAACATTGTGGGGTGAGGACCCCATGGGGACCTGAACTGAGTAACCTTGAGTCAGACTGACTCACTGGAAACCTCTGCCCACTGCTGACTTCGAGCCAGATACCACAGCCAGACCGAAGGAAGAACTTCCAACTGCAGGTCCATATACGGCTGGAACGCAGGCCAGAGGAGAGGCGTTTGTGTGGGGGTTGGCCCGGTCCTCAGGCTCAGTCACCCTCGCCTACCGTGTGAGGCAGACGGCTGCTGCCTGAAGGAGGAGACAGGGCCGGTGTCAGAGAGGAGACTGTAGCCATGCCTCAAATCCCCTCACCATGGGGGTGATTGTCCTAAAGCCAGAGACACAAGGAAAGGGCTCCATGCCACCACAAGGCCCACTGGCTCTCCCTGGGCCCTGCCCACCTACCCCTCCCAGGCTAGACGTGGGAGCAGGGGTACGGTGAGCAAGTGGGGCCCTCCAAGGGCAAAGAGAGTCTCCCATGGGGTGATGTTTTCAGATACAAACCAGCCAGCCAGACAAGTTGGCCTTCCAACTCATCCCTAGGGAGATAATTTGCCTTTATTTTATTTTATATTTAACTGAGATTTTTAAAAAATCACATTTTAAGTATACAATCCTGTGCTTTCCAGTGTATTCACAATGTTACATGACCATCACCACCATCTAATTCCAGAACATTCTATCTCCCCAAAGAAACTCTGTGCCTTTGCAGTCACTCCCCCTTCCCCTCCCCCCACGAAGTTACTTTTCTCTCCAGGGATTTGCCCATCCTGGACATTTCACATCAATGGAGTCATATACGATGTGGCCTCTGAGCCCGGGTTTCTTTCTCTTACCGTAATTGTTTTCAAACTTCCCCCACGTCGCAGCATGTATCTGTCACTCGCACCCTCCTCCCACTCTTGTTGCCGAGTAATAGCCCACGGTGCCCCTGCCACATTTCTTTTTTCTTTTTCTTTTTTTTCTTTTAAAGATTTTATTTATTTGACAGAGAGAGAGAAATCACAAGTAGGCAGAGAGGCAGGCAGAGAGTGGGGAGAAAGCAGGTTCCCTGCGGAGCAGAGAGCCCGACGTGGGGCTCAATCCCAGGACCCTGGGATCATGACCTGAGCCGAAGGGAGAGGCTCTAACCCACTGAGCCACCCAGGCGCCCCCCCCCCGCCACATTTCTTTACCCATCATCGGTTCACCGACACCCAGGGTGTTCCCACTCTCTTGCGGGTAGAGTTGTGCGGATGCTGGTGTGCAAACTTTCCTGCGGGCAGAGGTTTTCCATTCTCTGGGGTTATCTGTCGACCTGGGGGTCGAGTTGCAGATCACGTGGTGGTTTGTTTCGGGGGAGCTGCCAAACGGCTCTCCACAGGGTTATACCACTCTATGTTCTCACCTGGCCTCCTGCAACGGGGGCTGTTTTCTCTACCCCCTCACCAACACTTGTTCTTTTTTGGGCCTTTCTTCTTTCAACACCTGTTTTATTGAGCACCTACTTGGTGTGAGGACTGCACCGGCAGTGGGGCGGGGGGAGAGGGGAAACAGAGGCTCTGGCTGCTCTGGCAGAGCCGAGGGGCCACAGACCAAAAGTGGTGGCACTCGTGGTGAGGGGAAGTGAAGGAAGAGTCACGGGGCCCTCCATGCGTGTGAGGGACAAGCGGGAAGGCTCCAGAGGTGGCACCATTTCTGCCATGGTCTGCGCCCCGCCTTTGCCCTATCCCAGCACTTGAGTCCCTAGGTAGGGTGACGGTCAAGGTGCCAAGCGCCTCAGTGTTGCTGGCCAAGAAGTCCCTTCCTTGACTCACATCCATCCATATGGCCTGTTCCTTCTGTGCTGAGTCCTCACCTCCAGATCCTGGGCCAGCAGCCCAGGCCAGATGAGGAGACTGAGGCTCAGAGTGGGGAATGAGCTGCCAAAGGTTACCCTTGAAGGCAGTGGAGGAGGGAAACCAGAGCAATGAACCCCTCTCCCAGCCTGTGGTCCTTCCAGTTTGGAGGGGGTGAGGCCTGGGGAACACGGGGCTGGGGGGTAGGGAAGGGGGTGGCAGGAGGAAGCCAAGCTTCGAAGACTTTCCCAGGCTGGGCATGGTATGTGTAAGTGAACCGTGAGCACTAGAGGTCCCTTGTTCCGAACAGTTTCTCCCCTGCCCAGTTTCAGTTCTGCCTAACTTGCCCCCTGGGACCCCAGGTTTGGGGTAGGGGAATGGGCCCACCACGGGAGTCAGAGCCACCTCCCTCAGCCTGCCTTCCTGTCCCGCCCCCTCCACGCTCCCAGGTCCTGCAGTCTGAGGGAGGAGGCTGGAGCCTGCCTGGGTCCATGCTAAGACAGAGTGGGTGGCCTCGTCTGCATTCGTATCTCACAGCCTAGAGCTGCAGTGCTGGTCTCAAAAGCGAGGTCTGGGGAATACCTGCTCAATGAACTCATACTTTCTAGGACTAAGTTGAAATGAGCTCACCCTCTCCCTCATGCTCTCAGTGACTCATGGGGCCCCTGGGAAAGTTCCTGGTTGGATCAGGTGTAGAGGGGTGTGGCGACAGGATGGAGGCAGCCCTGGCCTCCCGGAAGCCAGAGAAGTTCTAGTCCTCCCGCCAGCATCCTCGGCTCTGGTAAAGGCAGTGGTGGTGTTGTCAACGGGGTCTAGACAGGTGGCACCAGCCTGACCTGGGTGCTGGGAGCCCTGTGGCTCTCAAGCCCACCCTGCCCGCTTGTCCCCCTCCCCCTACATCCCCTCATTTCTTCCTGCCCAGGCTCGGCTCACTCGGGGCTGATGTTATCTTTTGATCTTGCTCCCTGGCAGCCCCGACGCTGTGGAGAAACTCAAGTCATGGGGGCATGGGAAAGTCCAGAAGATGATGTCCTTGAAAGGCCTCCTGCTACCCTGGCCTCCGGAAGGCCCCACTTCCCCATCACGGAGCTCCTGTGCGGCTTCCGGGGCAATTTTTGGATCTTTAGCAAAGGGCCTTAAGACCCGGCTTTTCCTTGGGGCTGCCCTGGTGTGACGGCATCGTCAGGTGGGGGATTTTGGCAAGGCCAAGGGCTTGGCATGGCAAAAACCCCCCTGGAGAGCCTAGCTGCCCAGGCTGGTGGTGCCGTGAGGACAGACATTGGGACATCATCGGTGCCCTTGGGATGAGCCATCCAGTGGGGCCAGAGTTCCAACAGCAGTGAACCCAGGGAGGGGGGCATTAAAGCCAAAGTGATTCTTGGATTCTGTCTTTGTGGAAAAGTAGGTGTTAGCTCGGCTGAGATGGGGCCAGGGACAACTGCACAGTCAGAGGCACAGAAGTGGGAAGCAGAATGACCTGTGTGGGGAGCTCAAGTGTTTCTATACGATCGATGGGGTGGAGTGGCTGTGTGGGGACAGGGCAGAGGGTGAGCAGGGGGCCTCCAACAGGACCCTGAGGCCTCGGCCAAGGTGTGAAGAGCTGGGACCCTCCCAGCCCCTCACATCTGTGCCAGGAGGCCTCCTGAGTGGAGCTGGCCCGGGAAGCCCCCGCACCATGGCAGACAGCGGTTGATGGGGCTCTGCCTCTGTGACGGCTGGCAGGAGGCTGCCCACAGGAGCCATACATGGCCCTGGCTGGCTCTTTGGGGCCTCAGGGTCTCAGAGCTCTGCCAGTCCCTCTTTCATGGATCTGTCCCACTGCCTGGGCCCAGCTGGGCGGGGATCCTGTCCCCTGCTCTCCCGCTCCCACCTCTGCTCCATCTCTGAGGGGCCTGTGTGTGCTGACGGGTAGGTCAGAGGCAGCAGCCAGAGAGGAGACTCAGGTGGGGAGACCCTGGGCAGGAGTCTGTATCCCAGGCCCTAGGCCCGTGTGAAGGCTCAAAGTGTTCTTCAAGAGTCTGAGGGCCAGCCTCTATCATGCTCTTGGCTAGGTCCCCAGGATCCCTCCGTACAGGGTCAAAGAGGCTGACAACCAGAGGCAGGAAGCAGAGCTGGCCTTTGGTCCCGCTGCAGGCTCAGGCCCCACTTTCTGAGGGAGGCAGGTTGGTATGGTGGGCAGGGCGGGAGACCGGAGTCCCCGTGCTCTGCATCCAGCTTTGGGCTCTGCTGGGGCACGTGCTGGGGCAGCAAGGGGGTAGGACAGCAGCATGTACCTCACTCGTTACCTTCGGCCCCGCAAGCCCACCCCTGGGGTTCTGTCCCACAGAGACACCTACGCGCCCGTGACACATGCACGAAAGCATCCACAGCTGGACTATTGTGGCCAGGGACTGGGGACACCCTGTGTGAGCATCGGTGTGGGACGGGATCGCGGGGCCCGGGACAGACCACTGTGAAGCTGTAAAGAGAATGTGGAAGCCCTCTGCATGCGAAGGTGCAAAAAAGCTCCAGGATTTCTGCCCAGTGAAAAAGCAAGTACGAGTCAGAGAAAGCGGTGCATGGCCGAGTAGGGGCGGGATGCAGCATGACCCCTTGGGAGACCTGGGAAATTTAGGGGGATCGGAATGAAGGGACAACGCCACGCAATTCAGATGGGGGCTGGCTTGGGAGGGTCCCTGTCTTTCAGAAAAGAAACCGAAAACCACCACGAGCTCAGGGACAGTCTTCGGTAGATTCTGCTCTGCTTTGTCTGGTAATGGGATTTGGTAATCGCAAAAAGTAATAACCCCCATTTACGATATGCTTTACCCACATTGTCTCAGGTAAACTCCTTCACACTCTAAATCCCACAAGGGAGGTGCTGCTATCACCAACTCTTTTTCACGAATGGGGGACTAGAGCACAAAGAGGTTAGGGAACCAGCTCCAAGTCACCCCCTGGCTCCTGAGTCTGTGCTCAGTGCTGCCTCTCAGCGTGGTGGCCTGGAGGCCAGGGAGAGTCAGACAACCCAGACACTGGAGCTACAGGGCCTGGGGGAAGGGAGTGGCTTTGGGGATGAGGACTCCTAGAAACAAGATTTGGTGGCAAGTGGGGTGTGGCCACTGTGGAAGAGGAGCAGCCCAAGTCCCATCATTCATTGACTCATGAAGCAAAACCACTGCATGCCTACCATGTGCCAGGCACCGTTCCAGAAACTGGGCTTGCCTCCATCCCCGAAACAGACACATCTCCTCCCGTGGGGAGCTTTCATTCTAGCTGGCGGTGTCAGACAATAAATACGATGATACGTAAATGACAGATCATGGTGAGGGCAACGGGGGAGGGCTCTGGACGGGGGATGGCAGGGGCATCTGGGGCCTGTGGTGTCCACAGCACAGAAGGTATGTGATGCCTTGAGACCGGATGAGATCTGGTGGGAGAACGTGAAAGTTGTGCTTGGTTTCAGCACCTGGGTCAGTGAGACAGAGAGAAGTGGGGGAGGGACAGGTTTCAGGGAGATCCCAAGAGGCAGCCAGAGGCGGTGTCCAGTAGGCACACGGATCACTGGTCTGGAGCTCGGGTGGAAGTGGTCAGCAGCGTGGGACAACACTGACGCGGCCAGTCAACGCAGGCAGGGGAACAGCAGAGAGCCTGTCAGGGCCCTGGGTGAAGGCTGGGGCGGGAGTCAGAGCTCAGGTCAAGGGGAGGTGAGAGGCGGGTGGCCATGAAGGTGGAGCGGGGACAGCACTTTGGCTTCCCAGCAGAGCTGGAGGTGAAGCTGACAGAGGGTTCCTGGAGGACGGGAAGGATGAAAGCAGAGGGTCTGAAGCCAAGAGGCAGCGGCGGGCGATGGGGTGGGAGGTTGGGCCACAGGTTCCCAGAGCCTCTCAGAGATAAGGCAGAGACCACCTGCCGCTTCACTCCTGCGGCTGCGTCCTGAGAAGGGAGGAATGGATCCTAAGGCGGTTACGGAAGGGGAACTGGTCAGGGTGAAGCGGGGGACAGAGGCCAGAGGAACACCTTTCCAGGTAACATGTTGGCTGTTTCCGCTGCAGTGAGAGGACCAGAAGGGAAACGGGGGAAAGCAGAGGTGTCTTTTGAACAAATTTCTGGAACATGCAGGTGCAGGCCTCCTTGGTGGCCTCTAGAGAAGGGCTCTCAGGTGAGGCAACCCAGCGGATACAGAGGTGGAAGAAGTGTGGGCCAGATAGGAGGGCTGCCTTAGCCAAGGCTCGGAGCCAGGGAGCTCCTGGGGAGCAGGAGCAGACAGACTGAAGCCCGACCGTGGAGCCCAGCCTGCCAGGCAGAAGCTCTGCTGAGCGTGACTGGGCCACAGATGCTCCCTGGGCCTGTGTCTGCCTCCTGCCCCTGCCCAGGAGACCCCCAGAGCTCACCACCCTCTGCAAGGCTGGGGTCAGACGTGCCAGGAGGGGACGGATGTGTGGAGGCAGGGCCAGGCAGGCGAGAATTCTGGGGAGAGATGCTGGTTTTCCAGCCCGTTCTGCCCACCCTCACCCTTCTTGGGCGCACTGGGACCTCACCTACTGAATGGGCCTTGCCGGGGGCGGTCGTCCCCTCCGGTCGAAGGTTCTCAGGAATCCGTCTACTTCTTCTTTTCTGAAAATTGGAACTACCTCTTAATTTCGGGGAAAAGGAACTAACCTTTGTCGTGTGACCCTCCCCCTACACATACGCGTGCGTGCACACAGAGCGGGAGCAGGTGCCAGGCCTCAGCATTATTATTCACCTGAGAGGAAAAGCCCTCAGAGAGGACATTGTTGTTTTTCCTTCTTGGCAAGTGGAGAAGCTGAGACTGTGCGAGGCTTAGCGACTTGCGCAAGGCCACGCTGTGCGGGGACATGGAGGCCACTGACGTGGAGGAGCCGATAGGCCCGGCCCTGGTGTTATCGGTCCCCTGCACACGGCCGGCTGAACACTGCTTGTGGCCGGGTCAAACTCGAATCTCCCGTCTTATCTCCGGTGCTGGCTTCCGGGATGCCTGGGGTTCCTGTCGCTCTCAAGGACATGTGAGAAAGTCCCACCGCCTCTGGGGAGAGGCACTCGGGGCCCGAGAGGGTGGTTGGTACACGGACTGCTTCATGGACCCCCTCAGTCCCTAGGGCACCCTGCTGGGGATGGGGGACCAGCTCCTAAGGCGGCTGGTGGTCAGGGTTTGGGGTCCACACAGGCTGGCTAGATCTGGTTCCCCCACTGTGACCCATAGAGGCCTGCTCTCTGCTTATCCTTGGGCTCTTGCGAATGCCCCAGCCACAGATGTCCCCCACTTTCCTTTGCCTGCTCAAGTGTAAAAAGCACGGGCTCGGGGCTCAGAGGCGAGGCTCTGTGGCACCTGTGTGACCTTGGGCAAGGTCTGTACGCTCTTGGAACCTTCATTTCCTCATACACAACAAAGGGGTTTAAACAATGACAATGTCCCCAGAGGGTTCCTGATGGTTAGGGTAGATGGTTCCACAATGTAGCTCACAGGAAGTGTCCAGTAAGTACGACTTCCTCTCCCCCAGGCCCCCAACCCCCCCGGACGACCCCCAAGGCCAGCTGCTAGGTGCGGGTCTGAGTCAGCTCAGGAATGAAGCAGGGAGGGGCGCTTTAGGACTTGGTTCCTGCATCAGGGAGCTGATGGTCCAGCCTGGGAGTTTGGGGTTCATGTCCCTTCCAGGGTATCCCAGAGGAAGGAGGCCATGAGCCTCAGAGGAAGAACAAGGTGCGGGACCCTGCATGTGGTACCCTGCTAGGCCCACCCCTAACAGCTGTGGGGCTCAGGGCACAAGTGCAGGTGGAGACCCCCATAATGCATCTAGATAGGTTATAAATCAAGCTAACCAACTGATACATAGGATACAGTCCGGCCCATGTATCCTATAGGATACAGTGGATAAGCATTCCTTGAGAACCACCTGGAAGGCCAGATTGCATTTAGAATTCTTGGACGCCTGGGGTCCCATTGCTGGAATGCGGCAGCACGGGGAGAGCCCATCCCCACCCCCCAGCCATGTGTCATCCACGGAAGAGGCAAGAGCTGCGCTCCACCACCCCTCAGGCCTGGGGTGTGCACACCAGCTGCAGGGCCAGGGGAAAGGCCTGTGCAGACTGTGGGGTGGGGAATTTGGGGGTCCTGCATCGGGAGGAGGGACATGGGCCTTGGCTGGGCCTGAAGCCAGAGGAGGGACAGAGTGGGTTCTCTTTAGATCATGCATGGGGTCCTGGGCAGAGGCCCTTCTTGCCTGGGTCCAAGTTTGAGGCTATGCTGAGGCACCCCTGGGACCTGGCACACCGGAGCGCACGGAGCCCACCCATCTTTCCTTCTAGCACTTGTGCGCCACTGGACCAGGGTGATGGGGCCACTGTGCTTTGCTGAACTCTGGGTCTGGGGAGCTGGTCCTACCCTCTCCTGGACATCAGGGCTCCTGTCCAGCACCAGCCCCTCTCTTCCTACCTAGCAGGCCTCACTTTCCTCATGCAGGATCGGGGAGGGGTGTCTGCTGCCACCTGTCCCCCACCTCTCTGACCTTGGCTGCCTCCTCTGGCTCTGCGGAGCACTCGGTCCTGGACCCTGCAGGTAGTAGGCACCCCTCCCTTGCTTGTGCCAGAAAGTGGGGCACCAACTCTACTTCACCAGTGCTTCTCGCTCACTCAGCTGAAAAGCCACCGCTTCCCCGAGGCTCCTAACCCTCCCCGGTGCTGGCAGCTCCTTCTCTGATGCTGTGTGACAGGCCAAAGCGAAGCGCAGGGCTCCCGCACCTGTCCTGCTGCCCCGCTCCCTCGCAGTGGGGGTGAGGGCCTCAAGGCTCTAGGTGTCTAGGCGACCCCCCTGCCCAGCTGGTGCTGCTTACCTTTGGGTTCAGCAAGGACGGCCCCTTCTAGGCTCCCTTGTTAATGCACATTCCCTGTCCCACCCCAGATTGGGTGGTGGGATGCCCAGAGAGGGTAAGGGGCAGTGGGGGTGGCGAACATACCCGCTATCAGGGTTCAGAGGCAATTCAGAGACATCTTTCATTGGGATAGGAGGGCCCTTGGTAGGGGGTAACAGGGATTTCCCAGGAAGGCTGTAGTACGCCCCGAGCTGTGGCCATGAGGCGCCTATGCCAGCTCTACTTCCAAGGCTGTGATCAAGAACACGCGGGACTGAATGCTCAGGGAGAGGTGAACTTGTGCCTCCCCTGCGTGCCTCAGACACGCAGCCAGTGATGCCGGCTGCCAGCTCAGGAACCATTCCTGTACGTGCAGCCCCCTTTGCATCTCCCTTTGTTCACCGATAGCCCTGTTCTTGCCCTGTCAACATCACTGTTGTCCCCAGCCAGATGGGCCGCTGTCCTGCAGCCAACATAGCTCCCCTGGGATGGCGGCTCCCTGTTGGTAGGGACCAGGTCTGAGACTGGGTAAATGGGTGCCCACCTCATCCCACCAGGTGATGGAGGGGGGGAGAGGCCCCTGTTGCCTCCAGGGCATCTGTGGGCCACCCTGGGAGGCCTCTACTTCTATCTCATCAGGATGGCCTTTGTCTCCCTCTGGGAAGCAGTCCCCTTCTCTCCCCCTGCCCCTGCGCTGGCCCAGCAGGGACCAGTAGCCATAGCCTGACTTCTCAGTGAAGAGACTCCAAGGGGTAGTTGCCATACCTGGGGGCCATTCGTGCCAAATGTGTGTGGGGGGGCAGGAGTCCAGAACCTTCCCCAGCAGGCCAGTCTACCCAGCTGAGGTGGGACACAGGCCAGGGGCCTTCATCTGAGAGGCGATCATGGAGCCCATCCTCTCTTCTCCTTTGCACCTGCTGTGCCCAGTCTCGCTGTCCATGAGCCCCTACAGTGCCCTCTTTCCAAGGAGCTCTCCTGACTGCAGGGCTCCTGAACCCGTGTCTGGGGGAGGGACCTACCACAAGGGGTTCTTATGCTGTGAGCTGAGACCCCTGGAAACTGGGTCTCATCCCACCACCCTCTCAAGCAGGAGCTGGGCCCCTGTCAGCACAGGCTCTTATTAGAGGTGAGGGCACAGCACTCTGGCCTAGGCTTCAGCTGCCCATCCAAGAAACAGGGGCTCTGTCACACCCTGTTCTGTCCTGTTTCTCTGACAGAACAGCCCAGCTGTGTCCTAGTGGGACACACCCTCCCTCCTCTGGGAAGGTCACAGGAAGCAATCGAGGATCTGACCTCATGTTTGCATCTACCCAGCCCTGCCTGGTGCCACCAGCTGTCCCAGGAGCTTCTGCGGGGGTAGGGGTGGGGAATGGGCAAGAGATGGGCCTGTAGGACGAGAGGCTGGACCTGACCCCAGCCCCTCTTGGGATGAAGATGTCCTCCATTCTAGCAGGGGTCACAAGTTGGAGGGGGGTGCAGCCCAGGCTATACAACTAGGCAGCCCGTGCCCCTTCAGCCGGAACTATCCTTTACATGGGCCTGAGGTTTGCAGGGGGAAAAAAAAAAGGATCTATGCAGTGGAGACTAGCCCTCAAAGCCACCTGAAGCCCCGTGGCTGCGAGCAGGGGACTGCCAACCGATGGCTGACTTCCGCTGGGTGGATGGGGTTGGGCACCTACCAGGGCGAGACAGCAGGCCACCTGCGAGGCTCTGAGCCAAGCCTCAGAGACAGGAGCCTCTGGGGCATTGTGGCCTCTAGGAGAGGCTGGGGGACAGGCCGAAGCAGCAGTCACCTCCTCTTTCCTGACCACACCTCTGTAATGAGATCACCTCCTACTTCCCTGCCTGGCATATCCTGCTGTTGCAGGAGCAAATGAGGTGATGCAGAGACTGAAAAGCATAAAGGTGGTATTATTATTAGCAGGAGTCATATTTGACTTGCTAATTAGCTTCCTAAAAATAGTCACATGTATTATAGTGCGGGGAGAACCCTAAGCCGGAACTGGCGCCCTGGATTCTTGGTGTAGCTCTGTGGTAGCCTTGCTGTGTGACCTTGGTCTGGACCCTGACCCTCTCTGGGCATCTGATTCTAGTTGGGACTCCTCCTGTTGGGGGGCTGGGTTCTGGAGGACTGGCTTCCTGAGTCAGTAGGTCATGGCAATGGGTGTCCCTGAGGTTATCCCTTGCACCTGCTGGGGAATTTACAGGGGTCTTGAGTCTGGCCTTGATCTTGGGGTCTGGGGGGCAGACTGCCCACTTCCCACCACAAAGCCCAACACGTAGGAGGCTCCGGGGATCACAGATGACAAGGGTTACCGGGAGGAGCTGGGCCTGGTGGGGCGGGAGGTGAGGGGCTGCAGGTGCACCATGGGACATCCCTCCATTCCTTGAGTGTTCACTGAGTGCGCAGCACTGTGCCACGTGCTGTGGGGCAACAGAGGCCACGCTAAACCACATTCTGACCTCATAGGGGACGCAGGCACTCGTCACGGACCATAGGATTAAGCCTTGTAGCATATACTCAGCTCCTGCCAGGGCTCCAAAGAGGGGTATATTGTGCTGGGAGTGGGGGCGGGACAGTCAGGGAAGGCTTCTAGGAGAGGAACCTGAAGAGTAGGTCCGAAACAGGCAACGTATGAGGAAGAGCTGGGTGGTGGGGTGGGGCTGCAGGGGGACCCCAGGATGAAAGCCCTGGGAGGAGACTGGCGATGGGAAGCAGCTCTTACCATGCTCCAGGCCGGAGGTGACACAGAAGTTGAATCAGAGTGTTGGTGGCAGTGGGATGGGAGTGGGTGTACTGGCCATAAAATCGAGAGCACTAGGGCGGGAGACAGTGTCTGACGATAGCATGAGGCAGCAGGAGGGTCACCGTGATTCCCGGAAATGCTGGCCTGAACGCACACCTGGGAGAACAAAGCTGCAGGATGTGTGTCCCTCCCTCCCACGCTTCCCCCGTCTGGGCGCTCCCTGTCTGGTTTTGCCTGGGGAGGAAATGCCCCTCTGGGTCCCTGTGAGTCACCAGCCCCTCTCTGTGGTGCAAGCCTGCCACCTGCAAGGACACTGTCCCCCTAGGTCCCCATGTCCATGTTGCTTGCCCGCGGGGACCGCCCCCTTACCCCTCCTGCCCGCTTTCTGGGCAGAGGAGCCAGTCAGCTCGTGAGGACTGTAGGACCCTACAGTCCTCACGAGCCTGTCCTTTACAGGAGGGTTTCCCGCAGACAGTGCCTGGATGGGGGTATGTGGGAACAGCAGTGGGAACTCAAGGACTGTAATGCTGGAAGGGGGCCCCAAGAGACCACCTGGTCTGTCACCCACAAGACACAGCCAGGCTGGGTGCCGAGGACCAGAGAGGATCTGACTTACCGCAGCAAGGCACAGCACACCTGGATGACGAGCTCTAGCCTCCGCGGCATTTGAAATCTCGGTGGTGGGAGGCAGGGCTGGGGCTTCTCTCTGACCTGGGCGTCTCAATATCCTCAGGATCTCTGATCTTGCATTGGCTTCTGTCCTGGCATTTTTGCCCTTAGAAGCCGGACTGCTGGGACCCTGAGCGGACGCCTCAGGAGATACGGTGAGCTCTCGGTCAGAGCAGATAGTTGCTGTGACCGGATTCTGGAAGACTGGTCACAGGACACCTCACCAGAAGGGTTGTAGGCTGTTGGGGATGACAAGGGGAGCCCTCTCACAATGGGCCAATTGCTCTGTACTGGGATCTCTTCTGGGGCCTGGACTGCTTCATCACCCCCACTCACCTGCCTCAGCTGTCCTGGAGAAAATTCTCTCCCCTCACCTACTGGGGGCCTGAGACAGAGGCAGAGACGTCCCTCCCCATGGTAGTCTGACCATCCTTCCTGCCCCCAGAGTAGGATTTCGGCAAAAGAACAATTCGGGAATCCACTGGGGACACTGTGGAGACCTTCTTAGGTCTAGCCTCTTTTCCATCTCTTCTGTAAGAGTTCTGAGCAGAGCTGCAGCCTGGGATGCATTCTCTTTTCCAGAGAACAGAGGCTGGTTGGAGCTGGGTACATTTCCAAAAACTTTTCTAAGCTGGTGGGCATGTAAGTAGGAGGAAAAGAGCTGATGTCCCCCCAGTGCTCTGCTGGGGACACTGGACCCTTAGGCAAGAGGGAACTGGTGTCAGGACAGAGATCTCCCAGCACAGAGATCCTAATTTTCAGCCCTGTATGATCTTCCTGCTCCCAGGAACTCTGTTTTGCTCCTCCCCTGCACCTGTCCAGAGACTATGGGATAGGCCTGGAGAGGCGACTGGGAGTCTGGGAGCTCTCACTCTAGGACAACACAACCCTCTGCCGGCCACCCAGAGAGGCCAGGAAGCCCATTAGTGCCTGCTGGTCAGCCCAATGTGAGCCACTGGGGCCCCAAGGCCGAACTGGGTGTGCCCTGGGACAGGGCCTCAGTCAGGCCTCCCTCTCCACCAGCACCCCTGCTGCTTCGGCCAATTCCGGATACCCTGGGTATAGGTGGAGCCCCAGCCTAAAGGACAGGTCCCAGCTCAGGCTCTGACAGGCTGAGTGACCTTATTATGCAAGTTTCTGTTCCTGCCTGGGCCTCAGTTTCCCCATCTGTGCAATAATCGGGGGGGCTCAAGGAGGTCTCCCCCAGACTTCACCTTGAGAGCCCTTCTCTCAGCTTACCTCCCAGCCCTTCCCCACCCCTCTTCTAGGCATCTGGCAGGCCCCCTCCACCAGCCTGTGACTCCTCTCCCACCTGCCGGCCTCACTGTCTTCAGGAGCAACCCTCAGCCTCTCTCCTACCCAGTCACTAACTATCTGAACGGGACCACTGCTCAGTAAACCTGCAGTAAAATGGGATAATGACACCCAACTCCCAGGGCTGTTATGAGAATTAATTAACAAGCTAATAATATGTTTGTGCAAGAGCTTCGCAGGTGGTGGATGTGAAGTCACTTCCCTAGGCCCCGCCCCCAGAGCCAAGTCCACACAAGCGCACCCTGCTGCCCCCCCAAACCCAGCTGCTGGCCACAGGCCCACCGTCCTAGGTTGGGATTCAGCTTGTCCCATCCTGGTCCCTTGTGCAGGGAGAGCCAATGAGGGGGCTGCAGCCAGACCACCCCCCCCACCACACACACACGGGCGGGGCAGGCTCTGTACTTCCACAGGAGACCAGGTAGGATATCCCTTGGGCACCATCTCAGATACAAAATCGGTAGGAGATGGGCGCCTGGGTGGCTCAGTGGGTTAAGCCGCTGCCTTCGGCTCAGGTCATGATCTCAGGGTCCTGGGATCGAGTCCCGCATCGGGCTCTCTGCTCAGCAGGGAGCCTGCTTCCTTCTCTCTCTCTCTCTGCCTGCCTCTCAGTGTACTTGTAATTTCTCTCTGTCAAATAAATAAATAAAATCTTTAAAAAAAAAAAAAAACAAAAAAACAAAAAAAACAAAATCGGTAGGAGATTTTATCCTGAAGGCCCTGCACTCATCTCAGGAGCAAGTTCATGGGCCTTAGTTGAACACAGATGTTTTCTCCTGTGCCCCCCCTGCCTCATTTTAACCCCCCTCGTCCCCGTCCCCTACTGGCCACTCTGAATTCCTTGGGAACCATCCTGTCCACAGGCACTGAGGAGACAGAGAGCAGTACTAAGATGCTAAGTAGCTTGCTCAATGCCTGGAGCCCAGCTAGGAGTGGAGGAGCCGGTGATGGAACCCACGGGGCCGTGCACCCGACCGATGTCCAGGCTCCACTGCCTCCTGGGACTCCACGGGAGACCAGCTAGGGGCCTCGCGGGGTTCTAGGTGACTGAGGATGGTGGCCTGAATGGGGTAGGACCAGGGGTCCTAGAGAAGAGGGTTGAAATACTTGGGGAAAGGAAGCGATGGCGTTTGAGGCTGTGAGGACGGAGCCGCAGCCGAGACAGCCGGCCTGTGGGAGGGGGTAGGAGGCAATGGGCAGGGACTCAAGCTGGGAGCCACTTGGGAGTTGTCAGCCTGGTGCCGGGGGACCAGATGTGGGCACCCAGGGGTACGTGTTCAGGGAGAAGCCCTGGGGGACCACAAATCAGGGTCCTCTCAGAAACTGCTTTGGCTGAGTTGTCAGATACCTGCCTGAGAGGACCAGTGGGCAGCCTCCGTCGAGACCCCTGGGTCAGAGGAAACAGCAGCCCCAGGGGGTTGAACTGGGCCCTGTGGGAAGGAATTGTACAGAGGGAGACTTCTCTTTCTCATACATGGAGCTCTCAAAGAGAAGGCAGTCTTCTTCCTGGGGTCCTCCTGGGGTCCTGAGCCCCTCTCACAGCAGGCACATGAGGCAGGGTTGCAGGGCCCCTCCGTGGGGGGAGGGCTGTTTCCGCTGGGGCTCTGTGGTGGGTGGTGATGGCTTGAGGCCAGAGAATCTGCATCTAGTCGGGGGCTTCGCTTCCTAAACGTTAAACAGCCGCCTTCCCTGGCTCAGGCTCTGACTTGTGCGATGGTCGGGCTGGCGCACCCGCTGTGTACATGGAGGCCTCCTGCCTCTGGCCCTCCTGGGATCTCAAGCCCTGCTTTTGGGGGTGCTTCTTCTGCCTCCCTTCACCCCACGACCATTCCAGGGCAGGCCTCTGAACCAGCGTTTCCTGTGCAGTCTGGCATGAAGGGAGTTTTGGGGGGGGAGGTCTGGCAGCAGCTGCCAGCCTGCCCCCCCACTTCTGGTTGGTCTGGGGCTGCAGCTGGCGGGCTGGCCCCGGGAAGGGGGCTCCTGAGACACTTCCTTAGACATGTAATTGGGGTTGCACGGCTTGGTAATTAGGAGACGCAGCATACTGTTCTCTAAATGACTGTAATTAGAGCTACTTTCTGCAGCCAAAGCGGGAGTTTCGGGCATCACCTGGGGGAACCGGGGGGGTGGGGGTGGGGGGTGGGTGGAAGAGAGGTAAAGACTTGGCTGCAGAGGGTGTCAGGCCGGCCCTTCTCCTCCAACCTCGCCAGGCCCCTGCACAGACTCCTGGGGACTCTAGACAGCCAACAGGCCTGGAGACCATATGGCTCAAGGGCCTGGTCTGACAGAAGGAAGATGCATGGAGAAGGGCGGGGACTTGCTCCAAGTAACAGAGGTGTCAACAGCAGAACCTGCATAGGAGCCCAGCCTTCCCCGCAGCAGGACTAGCCTCCCACTCTGGTTTCTGGGGCATGCCAAGCACTTTCTCCTCTCCTGGTCTTTGGGCAGCACTCCCTTCAGCAAGGCACACTGCGCACCCCTCTCTGGGATCCTCTTACTCTTCCCTCAGATTTCTGTGTGACACCACCTCCTTCAGGAAGCCTTCCTTGAAGCCCTCCTCAGGTTCTGCACGGCCCCACTCTGGCCCCCGCTGATGACTTGGGTCGGCCTTACTTAGCTAGTATCATCTTGGGGTCATGGACCACATCTGATTCTTAGTGGGGCCCTGGGGCTGGCTGGCTGTGGCTTTCAAGAGCTGGTAGTTGAATTTTTAGGAATTTTTTGAACTGGTTGTTAAACTCAGCCATTGTTAGTAAGTTTTACAAACTTACAATTAAACCACATTGTCTTCAAAAGGGAAATACACACTAAAAATGCATCACTTCCCAATGATTTTACTATTACTGAAACTAAGGTTATTTATGGCTACCGTGTCCGGGGGCAGACGCACACGACCAGCTCGGCCTTTGGTGACATCACACTGGCGCCTTGGTCCCTGCTGCAGTGGGAATGCTGCCGCCACAGACGTGACCACATGCCACGTGGCAGGGCCCTCACCCCAGCCCAGGAAGCTGGTTGTAAAATACCTCGTGGTGCGCCCAGAGTTCACCTCTGACCTTCCGGCCCTTCTATCAGGGTGTGGGGCACTGCGGAGCTTCATGAGGGCCACCAAACAAGAGGAGAGAAAGAAGGCTGGGTCTGCCTTGGGAAGCAGGATTGTCCTCTTCCAGCATCTGCCACTAAGCGCTGGATCTACCTACCCCATTTTCACCCCGGGGCTTTCATGGGGACGTAGGGAAGGCCTATAGCTGGGGCCTGTGTCTGTGGGTGCTGGGGTGGAGGGGAGCCAGCTCTCCCAGACCAGGGCTGTGGGGCCCCAGAGAGGTGGGAGGTGTGGGCGGCCTTGGCAGGACGCACAGAGAATGGTGCCTGGGGCAGGTCCTGCTGCTTCCTCTCCTGAACGGTTCCTGGCAGTGTGCCACCCTCCCGCACCCCTCCCAGCCTGGCCACAGCAGGGGTGGGGTGGGGGAGCAGGCAGAAAGGCCATGCAGCTGGGCTGGCTTCAGAGAGGGTGCCTGAAGAGCTCCCTTCCTTTAGAACTTGGGTAAGAAGTGGCCCTTCCAGGGGTGCCTGGGTGGCTCATTAAGTGTCTGCCTTTGGCTCAGGTCGTGATCCCAGGGTCCTGGGATCGAGCCCCACTTCAGGTTCCCCGCTCCACAGGAAGCCTGCTTCTCCCTCTCCCACTCCCCCTGATGGTTTACCCTCCATCGCTGTGTCTCTCTGTCAAATAAATAAAATCATTAAAAAAAAAAAAAAAAAAGAAGAAGAAGAAGAAGAGGGGCACCTGGGTGGCTCAGTGGGTTAAGCCTCTGCCTTTGGCACAGGTCACGATCCCGGGATCCTGGGATCGAGCCCTGCATCAGGCTCTCTGCTCCACAGGGAGGCTGCTTCCCCCTCCCCCTCTGCCTGCCTCTCTGCCTACTTGTGATCTCTCTCTCTGTCAAATAAATAAATAAAATCTTTAAAAAAAAAAAAAAGAAGAATTGGCCCTTTCAGATTTGTTCTTAAAAGTGGCATCCCTGCCTCTCTGTGGGTAGCAGACACCTGAGAATCCCAAACGGTCAGGAATGAGGAAGGAGACAGAGGCTGAGCACTTCCCACCCATTGCCTCATTTAACTGTATACCAGGCAGCCCCACTCTCCCCTCACAGAACAGGAGGGACGCCAACGAACCTGCAGGTCACCTAGCCCAGGAACTTCCTGTATCTCCTCTACAATGTTTCTTTTCTTTTTTTAGAGAGAGAGAATGTGTGCATGTGTGCTTCGACCGGAGCACATGAACAAGGCAGGGGGAGGAGCAGAGGGAGAGGGAGAGAATCTTAAGCAGGTTGCACATCCGTGTGGAGCACGATCTCACCACCCTGAGATCATGACCTGAGCTGGAATCAAGAGTCAGGCGCCTAACCTGCGGAGCACCCCCAGGCGCCCCTCTTCTGCAGTGTTTCTGAATCCCCAGGGCACATTTGCATTTCTGGAGACATGATTTTACTGTTGCAACCGGGAGCAGGGGTGCTGCTGACATCTAGTGGGGAGAGGCCATGGGTGTTATTAGACATCCGACCGTGCCCAGGACAGGCAGTGCCCACGACAGGCCCCCACAAGAAAGAACGATCCTGGCTAAAACACTAGCAGTGCCACAGCTGAGAAACCCTCATCTAGAAAGATGTACTGGGGCATTTGCACACAATGCCTGTCCCCAGCCAGGAGGCCCTGGCCTCCCACCTCGTAGTTCACAGAAGAGGAATGAACAGAACGCAGCTGGATAGACGGCTTGTTTCGGGTCACCCCATGAGATCCCCTTGCCGCTGGTGCGGTGAGCACAGTGCTTTGCGTACAGGAGGTCGAGAAAGGACTGGGTTCTGGTCTTAAATGCCTCTCCAGGTTGTCCTGGACAGGCTCCTCCTCAATGTCTTCTTGATGTTTGTTGGGCCCCAACCTCTTTGGCCAGCCCCTTCTTGACTGCGGTGAGGAGGCCTGACCAGGCCCATGGTGGGGCTAGGTGGGCTCAGGGGCTGCCCAAGTGGCGAGGGAGACAGTGGGTTGAAGCCAACTTCCCACGTGTAAGCCCGAGAGGCCATGGCAGTTGGAAGGGTACATCACGGCAGTGGGCACTGGCGGGCTGGGTCCAGTCGCTGGTGATGGGGCGGACTGGGGCCACTTCCCCATGGCTATCTCCCTGGTGAGGCATGTGGGCGATCTGTGGTGGGAAGCTCAGATGTTCTGACCTTCCTTCTCAGAGGACTCAAGGTCCTCGATTAGCTAAAAGCCCTTGTCTGGTGCCTGCTTCTGCAGTTGGCCTTGGAGAGCTCACAGGGGTTATGTCTGAGGGACCTCAGCTGCCTCCTCCCGTTCTCCATCCTGCCCGCCGTCTTCCCAGGAAGCAGAATTGCATAGTGTGAGGCATGCAGGCTCTACAGTTCCACCTCAGGGTTCATATCTGGCATGTACTTACTGGCCGTGTGTCCTTAGGCAAGTTACTTAGCCTCTCTGTTCCCTCATCTGTTGAATGGACACCCCCTTATAGAGTTGGTTGGAGGATCAAATGAGGTTATTTTTTATAAGCCCTTAGAAAGTTGCCTGGCCTAGAGCAACCACTCAATAAATGTGAACTATTATTGGTATTTCGATTAGGGTACTCTTGCCCTCTGGAGTGGGTGTGAACTAATCCAGGGCCCTTCTCTCTAGCGCCTCCAGCTCTCTGCTGCCCTCTAGTGGGCGCTGGCTGCACGGTCCTGAGGGGACACTCGGTGTGTCCACAGAGGTCATTTCTTCCTTCAGATTTCAAAGGAAATTTGCCATTTAAGGAAACCTTATGGTTGATTCCTGGATAGAGTCAAACAAGGAATTTCTTCCCCTTCCCGCCAAATAGAAGTCACCTTTGGGTTGGTATTTGCATATTGGTTTGCTGAAAGCAGCGCCCTGTTGTAGCGGAAAAGCTACAAAGGGGGCAATTTTTCTACTTGATGTTGATATTAATTGGTCATTTTCAGTTTTTACAGGTGTGATGACCTTTAACCCCAACACATTTCGGCAAACTTCCTTATTTCACGGTTGAAGCCAGACATGGTCACCCACACCCCCAATGTGGAGATAATCTGTCCCTTTCCTCAAATCCTGTCTCTTCTTCATCCTGCAGCCTGCCGTGGA
The DNA here is from genome assembly GCF_009829155.1 of Mustela erminea. Taxonomy (NCBI): domain Eukaryota; kingdom Metazoa; phylum Chordata; class Mammalia; order Carnivora; family Mustelidae; genus Mustela; species Mustela erminea. The sequence goes on from NC_045618.1 coordinate 31,422,781, forward strand.
AACTGGGGAACAGCAGAGACCGTGTCTGTTTTGCTCTGGTGCCCTTTACAGGGTCTGCCACGTGTACCTGTCTGTGGAATGAGGAATGCGCTCATAGCAACCTGTGGCCTTGTGGCTCCTTGACTCTCCTTCCTCCTAGTGAAAGGGCCGCCAAGAAGGGTGGGGGGATCTACTGAGGCATTACGGGGAGCGGGCAGACTCCGTGCTGAGCGCTAATGGACTCTGGGAGGAGACTGACTTAAAGGGAAAGATGAAGGCGAAGGGAGGACATCGCTGTTGGTGAGCAGGGGCAACGGGGTTGGTGAAGGTCGAGATACCTAGCTGGTTTGGCCGGAGGGAGGCAAGAGTCCTAGATTCAGGCTGTCCCGGAGACTCCCCAATGAGGAGCCTGCAACTTGTCCCTTCTCCGGCCGCACACCTATGCCTGGGGACAACATGGCCGACGCCTATCCCAGACCCCGCTTCAGCTCTGGAGCTCACGCTCCAGCCTGAAACGAACGCGCCACACCTGTGCCAGGTCTGCGCACCTTCTCCGCGTATTCTCTATTCAGGGTTTTACGGCTCTCAGCTCCGCCCTTGGCTCCGCCCCTCACCTCCAGCCAATCCGAGAGCCCCAGCAACCCCCACGTCCAATGGGGAGCCTCCCGGCCCTAGCCCCGTCCCGCCCCGCCCCTCCGCCTCCACCTGCAGCGGCGGCTGGTGGGCGCGTTCCCCTACTGGGTCACCTGCGCTTGTCCGCGGAATCCTGAGACTCCGCTCCGCTCTTGCGGGTGCTGGAAGGGACAGCGGCCCAGATACCTGCCCCAGGGCCAAGCGTGTACCCGGTCAGTGCCCGCTCTCGGGATCGCCCTATCCGGAGGCGGCACCTTCTTCACCTGCGCTTCCTCCCGACTTCCCGCCCCGCTATGAGACCGTTTAACCTTTATGTCTAAGGTAGACTTAGACATAAAGCCGGTCCGCCGGCTGTCCGGTCCCCTTCCTGGCCCCGCCGTAGGGCGGAGACTTAGCCCTTTTCTCCTTTAGTCCTCTGCCTCTCAGGCCCACCATCCTCTTAAACCCGGGCGGCCGATTGCCGTTGCCGTGGACTTTGGCTCCACCTAGTGGCGTGATGTTTAACTTCCGAAGCGAGGACAAGCTGGGGCGAAAGCTGTGGCCGGTGTGCGGCGGATACCTGGATATTCCCCCGTGACCTTGGAGCGAGCACAAAGTGGCCTTTCTCTGCCTCGGCCCAGCCCCTCCCTCTGGTTCCGAGGGGTGGTAGGGGTGCTGGGGAGGTTCTTGCCAAGCACAGATGCCTTCTCAGATCCTTCTGTCTCCAGAAGGCTTTGGTGACCTAACAAGCAAGGACTCTCAGAGGAACTGGTGTCCCTGCACTCCCATCCCTGGGCTGGCGTTGACACCAGCTGCTGCTGCTGCCGCCCCAGGGCTCCCACAATCCCAAGAGATGCTTCCCTTCCCCTGAATGCTGGCACCCAGCCCTCTTTCCGCTTTTCTTCCTGCCCTCATCGGAGTTTCTTCTCAGCCATTTGCTCTCCCCACCCCCTTTCTCTCCCTCCGTCCTTCTCTGCCCCATTTCACCAACCTCTGTGTGTCTGATTGTATGTCTGTCTGTGCCTGTCAGCTTTTCCTGTCCTCCTGGTGGGGCCCTGCCCTGGTGCCCCGGAGAAGCCCCCGTGTCCATGTGCTTCTGTAGTCCGCCTGTAGGTTTGCACAACTGCTGTGTGGCTGGTTCTAAAAATCAGGGTGGGTGGTCCCTTCTCCTGCCGCCAGTACCCGCCCTCTTCTGGAGGGAAGAAGTGTCTGTGCCAACTTCTGAGGCCGGCTTGTCTCAGACTCTGTGAGCTCAGCAGCTCCCACCACTGGATGCAGTAGGAAGTCCTTTCTTACATGATGGGACATGACATGACATGTCTTAACTGGCTCCATTGTCCTTCCCATGCACACTGTGCCTCCCCAGTCCAGCCAAGGCGATGTTTGTCCTTAAGTGTGTGTGTGTGTGAAGGGGTGTATGCCCTGGGTGGAAGATAGGGAAGTCCTCTGGGTCCAGGTTACTTCTCTGTTACCCATTAGAGGAACCCATGGCCTGAGCCCCCGAAGGGGACCCTGTGAAACCAAATGATTGGCTCTAAAATAAGAACACTGTGAAATTGAAATCAATAAATTCTTTTTTTTTTTAAAGATTTTATTTATTTATTTGACAGACAGAGATCACAAGTAGGCAGAGAGGCAGGCAGAGAGAGAGAGAGAGAGAGAGAGAGGGAAGCAGGCTTCCTGCGGAGCAGGGAGCTCGATGCGGGGCTCGATCCCAGGACCCTGAGATCATGACCCGAGCCAAAGGCAGCAGCCCAAACCACTGAGCCACCCAGGCGCCCCAGAAATCAATAAATTCTTTTTTTTTTTTTTTTTTTTTTAAAGATTTTATTTATTTATTTGACAGAGAGAAATCACAAGTAGATGGAGAGGCAGGCAGAGAGAGAGAGAGAGGGAAGCAGGCTCCCTGCTGAGCAGAGAGCCCAATGCGGGACTCGATCCCAGGACCCTGAGATCATGACCTGAGCCGAAGGCAGCGGCTTAACCCACTGAGCCACCCAGAAATCAATAAATTCTTAATCAAATGTCCGACTGTAACATTATATCAACCTCATTAATTGTTAAATTTAGGATTCATAAAATTTTCATTACATTGGAAGGAATGTGTGGGCTAGGTTTTATTAAGATTTCCCAATTGTGATTTAAATCAGTTACTCCTAGCCAAATGGTTTCAAGAGCAAAATTATAAATATCCTCTCAAGAATTTTACAGCAGATTTTTAATATTTTAATATGTTTGCACTGGTAATGGGGTGAAGCTGTCAAAAATAAAGATGCCAGGGCTTACAGAGGTCCTAAAAACAGCTCTTTGTCTTAGGGTGAAGCAGGAGGCAGGAAATCAGTGAGCATGAGGGGTTGGGGTTGGCAACGGGGCACAGGGAAGTCTCAGGGGACAGGTGGGGACAGGGATGGTGAAGGGGAGAGGAAGGTGTAGTGTCCTTTTACTTCTTCAGTTGGGGTGCAGGGGCTCCTCTGGATCTACAGGGGCCTGGGGTCTTGTTGGAGCGGGGAGGGGCCACACAGGGTCTCTGAAAGAAGATTAGGGCTCAGGCTTTCTCTTCCCCCATGGGAAGTTCACGTGGGTGCTTGGCCCTAGTGGAGCAAATTCTTATAGGAGGGCTGTGATGGGAGGCATCTTCTCCCCATCCCCACCCGACTTTACTTCCACCCCAAAAGTTCTGTCAACTTAGTCCCATAGTCTCCTTTATTTCACTCTCTCTGACTAGAAGGAATAGACCAGGATCCATTAGCTAGGCTACTCTGAGAACCCACACATTTTCAGAGTGCCTCATTATCATAATCCTTGCAACAATCCTGAGAAGCAGGCGTGATGCCCCATTTTAAAGATGAAAAAGTTAAGGCTCCAGTAGCTTGCTCAAGGCCGCCCGACCACTCAGAAGTGGATGTAAGACATGGCCCGTCTCCATCCAGCTCCAAAGCCTCTGTTTACTTCATGAAGTAAAACTGTATTATTATGTCTCTGGTCTGCCTGGCATTCTCTGTCTTTGGACACTGTCTTTCCCCCATCCTGTGTTCCCGAGGCCCCCTCCGACCCCAGAGGCTGCTGGCCCCTGGTGGCAGGGCTGGATGCCTGTGGACTCTGTACTGGGCTGAAGGACGGAGGGGCAGCTGGGCCTCCTGGGGCTCTGGGAACAGGAGCAAAGTCCCAGCTGTGACTCGTGTGCTTTGTTGTGCTTGTCTCTGAGTTGCTCCGGCTCTGGCTTCCCTCCCTCTGTTGACTTTTTCTCTCCAGGTGGACAGAACATGGACTTACATCTCATCATTTGGCCACTACAGAAGGACTGATGCTGTCTCTTACATGAACTTCAGAAGGTTCTGGAAGGGACCATGAATGGCCCAGTCTGGGTCAACTGATACTCAGGTAGAACTGTCATCTGTGGCCAGAGGGGAGGATTGCTTGAGACTCACCTCTGTGTTTTGAGGGTCTTTCTGCGAGAAGAGGGGCTCATCATGAGACAGGGAACTCTCTTACAGAGTGTCTACCATAGGAAGGAAAATACTGTGTCAGGCACAGTCCTAGGGGCTTTCTGGGGTCCCAGGTACACTCCTGCCTCCTGGAAATTCTGCGGAGATTGAACAATAGAGCCAGATGTCAGACAGGGTCAGATTCTCAGCTTCCTTCTTGGTGAAACCGGATGGAAGGATCAGGCTCCCTCGCCATTCTTTCCTGACTTAGCCTAACTTACTGCGGCCAAGCCTGCTAGCTGGCCATGTCGCCAGCAAAGTGAAAACTGCCTTTCCCAGCCTCCTTGTAGCTAGGTACCCTCATGTAGTCGGGTTCTGTCAATGAGACGTAACTGGGCCTGGGTGGCACCTGGAGGAAGGTCCCTTCAGTGGAGCTCCTCAGCAGGGAGGGCCCTTTCTGTGTTCTTTAGCTCTTTTTTCTTTTCTCCGGCGACATGGTTAGAGGTCCAGCAGCATCTGGGGCTGGGATGTGGCCAAGGAGATCCAAGCCAGGAGCGGAGATGCACGGAGCAGGACAGAGCTTGGCTGTTGATAGGGCTGATGCGTTAGCTCCAGACGGCCCAGCTCGGGGCTCCCTTTGTGTCAGAGAGCAGGCTCCTATTTTAGGTAAGCCCATACTTTGGATTTGCTGTGTATCCACCCAAATCGGATCCCAGTCAGTCTAATCTCCATCTCGGTCACAGGCAACATTCTCGATGGATCGAAGCGTGTACCAGTCCCACTCTGAGAGCAACAGGGCGAGGTAGGGAATGCAGGAGGCAGGGGAGGAGGAGAGAATGTGGGCTCTGTAAGCACTGGCCAGCCCTCCCAGGAGGGCCAGAAGGACTCAGGCACGCCCGCTCGCTGGTCCAGCCTCATCCATCCAAGAAATCCCTTTTCCATCGTGAAGGGCTTGGTGAGGGTGGACACTGGGCCCCCATAACTTTTGAGGGGGTGAAAGCTTCAGTTTGGGCACTGGCAAGAACAGAGAGGGGGGAGGAAAAATTATATATGCATGTGTGTGTGTATTTGTTTATTTGTGAGAGAGAGGGAGCGCATGAGGAGGGCCAGAAGGAGAGAGGATCCAAGCAGACTCCACGCTGAATGTGGAGCCCAACACAGGCCTCGCACGACCCTGAGATCACAACCCCAGACGAATCCAAGAGGTGGACGCTCAACTGACTGTACCGCCCAGTGTCTCTCTGTGTGTATACATTATGTGTATAGACAGGTAGGTAGATAGATAGATAAATAGATGAAGAAACAGTGTATGAGTCCATTATTTCCTGTGATAGTCTGGTGTGGTGGGTGCTGATTTTTCCATGAGCAGAGGAAGAGCCTGAGAATTTGACAAGGGCCCCATACCCGGTAGGGGGTAGGTATGAAACCTGACCACGAGTTTGTCAGATTCTTGAAAGCATTGATGTTTTTCCCACTACATGTGGGTGTTTGTCTGAGTTGGAGGTGGAAGTCGTAGGAAGGCATGTCCAGAACGAGCTTTGGTAGTCTGGAGGGTGTTAGGAGCCCTTAAAGCCAGAGTGCACAGACTTGGTCTCGTTTCTGGGATGTGACTCGTGCATCTCCTGGACTTTGGTTTGATCTAAAAAATCTGACATTTGAGCCTTCTCTCTGGGGAACAGAATGAGAAAATGACAGATGTGTGACTGTCCTAGAGTGCCTTCTGAACTGGGTCTCCTCCTCAGATGAAGGGGCACGCTTATGCTGCTTGTCACTTAGGACAGAGCCCGCAGGCCCCTCTGCCCAGGACAGCCTTGTGAGCAGGTGGGCACTGTCCTGGACCGCCCCTCCCCCCAGGCAGTGGGTGCTCCTGCCCTTATAATCCACCATGGACAATTAGACCATGTGACTCTGCACCGTATTCTTCATTTCTAAGGGGATCATGCTTGATTCCAAGCCACAGAAAGCCCAGCTCAAATTGGCTGAAACTAGGAAGAAGCTTTATCAGCTTATGTGCTGGAAAGTCTCAAAGTAGGTCTGGTTTAGGGCTGCTTTAATCCAAAATCTCTAGAGTAGCATCAAGGGCCTGATTTATTTACATCTTTCTAAAAACTGGCTCCCCTTTGTAACTGCAAAATGGCTGCCCGCAGTCCTGGGGGCCGTGTAAGCTTCCTCGGTGCAGATGAAGACATGTCCACAGATTCCTGACCCCTCCTTTTTTTTTTTTTTTTTTAAGATTTTATTTATTTATTTGACAGAGATCATAAGTAGGCAGGGTGGGGTGGGGGGAATGATGTGGGGCTCGATCCCAGGACCCTGTGATCATGACCTGAGCCGAAGGCAGAGGCTTTAACCCCCTGAGCCACCCAGGCGCCCCTTGACACTTCCTTTAAAAAGTGGAGCCAAATTCCCTGCTTCTCGACTATTCTTCCAAGGGATGGCAGAGCTTCAGAGATCAGGGCATGAAAGAGAATGCAGCTTTCTGCTTGCTCTTGATTGGATCACTCGCTCTAGGGAAAACCAGCTGCCATGTTATGAGGGTGGTCAGGCAGCCTGGGACGAGCCCATGAGGTGAAACACGAGGCCTTCAACCAACAGCCAGGGAGAACTAAGTCCCCTGCTGGTAGCCACTGGAAGATCTGGAAGTCAGGCCACTTTCATCCAATGAGCTTGGGAATTGGTCCTTGGGACCGGCCAGACGTGAGGTGACAGCGGCCCCTCGCGGGACACCGTGAGCTAGGGCCACCCAGCAGAGCTGTCCCTGGAGTCCTGGCCCATAGAAACTGAGGTAAGGCACATTTGTTGTTCTAAGCCTCCATTTCGGAATAATTCATTAAGCAGCAATAGATGACTACCATAATTCAGTGTGTCCAGGGATAATGATGTGATTCTAGAAGCTCTTCCAGAAAAGGGAAGAAGCTTCTGTCCCAGAAGCCTCCGCAAATCCTTCCTCACGTCTCAGTGGCCCGACTAATCACAGGCCTGTCCTTCAACCAACAACTGGCTGGTAGGGAGGGGGCGTGCAGGATGAGGCTAAAAATATTGGCCTGGGGCACGCCCAGAAGTCACTCCCTGAGACACATGTGCTGAGGGGCAGGTGTGGAGGGAGGCCTGACTAAATCTGGGGCGCCGCCCAGATGAGGACTACAGGTCTTCCATGGGGGGCCTAACAGAGTTCCTCCCAGGGAGGAAGAAGTTAGAGGGGGGCACTTAAAACAATGTGCTTGGGGGCGCCTGGGTGGCTCAGTGGGTTAAAGCCTCTGCCTTCAGCTCAGGTCATGTTCCCGGGGTCCTGGGATTGAGCCCCGAGTCAGGGTCTCTGCTCAGCAGGGAGCTTGCTTCCTCCTCTCTCTGACTGCTTCTCTGCCTACTTGTGATCTCTGTCTGTCAAATAAATATTGTCTGTCAAATAAATAAAATCTTAAAAAACAACAACAACAAAAAGAACGTGCTTGGCTTTCAGTGAAGAATTTATGATCTTTACCTTGGTACTGTGATTCTGTGAGGGAAAACAAGTTAACTACTTTTTTCTGTGGAGACTCATTGCCCCAGTGCTGCCTGTGAGATGTGTGGCCTTCCCCGGCTGATGTCATTCCAGGCTCGAGGTCAGCCATGAGGCAAAACAGCTCCCTTCAAATTCTTTTTATCAGAAGGTCCATGTGTGGAGGGGCCCATGGTCACACCTCCAGGGAGAGCAATAATCACTTTGAAGAAGTGCAGATATATATTTATATTTTTCCCCCTAAAAACCTGCTGCTCTAAAGTTGTTGGAAATGGCCCAACACTATTTGAATCCCGGGTCAGGTGTCTGTATAGGGACAGCATTCACTGTGGGTAAACCTGTGGGCTGATAAACACAACAGAAGGAGTCAGGAGGATGTCAGCCTGTGTGTGTGTGTGTGTGTATGTGTGTGTGAGTGTGTGTGTGTGCGTGTGTGTGTGTAACAGCTTTATTGAGATCTAATTCGCATACCACACAATTCATGCATTTAAATTGTACCATTCAATATTTTCTAGTACATTCACAGACAACAATCACCACAATCAATCCTAGAACATTTTCTTTTCTTTCTTTTTTTTTTTTTTTGAAGATTTTATTAATTTATTTGACAGAGAAAGTGAGAGCAAAAGCAGGCAGAGTGTCAGGCAGAGGGAGAGAGAGAAGCAGGTTCCCTGCCAAGCAAGAAACCTGATGCAGGACTTGATCCCACGACCCTGGGATCATGACCTGAGCCAAAGGAAGATGCTTAACCGACTGAGCCACCCATCCCAATTCTAGAATATATTCATGCTCATCACCCCAAAAAGAAACTCCATACATAAAAATATTTTTATTTTTTAAAAAGATTTATTTATTTGAGAGAGAGAGAGCATAAGATGGGGAAGGGTCAGGAGAGGGAGAGAGAATCTGAAGTAGACCCCCTACTCAGTATAGGGCTTGATCCCATGACCCCAAGATCATGACCTGAGCCAAAATCAAGTGTTCGAATCCCAGCCAACTGAGCCACCAAGGTGCCCTAAAACTCTGTGCCTTTTAGATATCCTCCCCTCAGCCCTAAAAAACCACTACTCTACTTTCTGTCTCTTCTAGGTGTATTTTAAATATACCCTTTGTTTGCCAGCAGAGAAGAGTCTGAAAAAAAATGGAGAGAAATCATATTGTCCAATGTGAAAAACATAGGGTGTTTTATTGCCGTGAAATATTCTCCATGGCGTGTGTGTGTGTGCTTTCTGATGTGATCCTTTTATCAAGTGGACTGTAGTTTGTCAAAAGTCTATTATTAATAGATATATCTTTGTTGTCTGGGAAGGTGTTGGGTGTAGGAAGGATATATGGGGGGCTGAGCTTGGCTGGGATGGGTCTGGGGGTGTGGTAGGGTAGTAGGGGTAGAATGGAGGGGTTGTGGAGAGAGACCAGAGATCTTGGGGTGGAGAGGGAGAAGCTGACATCCCAGGTTGGGTGGTGACCTGATTGGCCAAGATCTTGGAGTGAGTCCAGAGTGGCCTGACCACAGACCTCACTCAAGGGACCCAGAGCTCCTTCTGAGTCAGCCATGTTGAATCTTGGCTCCAGATCAGGGCCAGCTGAGGAAGGATGACAAGGATTGGGGTTCAAGGTGAAATTCCTTTGTTTCAAGTTTCTTCAAGGCCTGGGAGATGAAGGTCTTCTCATTTCTCCTCTTCCTCATCTGGACTTCCCATCTATCATCAGCCAAGTGCCCACGCTCTGCAAGTCTGCAGAGATTGCTGGGTTGGCCTCATACAGGACAGGCTGTTGGGGAGGAAATGGCTGTGCCTCTTCCAACAGCCACTCTTGATTTGGGCCTCTGTGGCTCTTCGGGGCCTCAAGGCCTGGCTTCAGGCCTGCCTCTGTTCCTGCTTTGCTCTAGTGACTCAGGGCAAGTCTCTGCCCCTCTCTGGATCTCAGTATTCTCATCTGTATAATTGGAGCCCAAAGAAATGATACCCAAGGGCCTTTCCACGTCTCTTAGCCTGTGAGAGCTAGCTCAGTTTAGGGGAGCTGGTCACAGGCTTCTAGAATGCAAAGTGTTCATTATTTGCCCTCCTTTGGTGCCTTCAGGCCTTCTCAGCAGCACGGCAAAGGGACTGAGAGCCCAGGCCTGGGAGAGGGACCACTGGGGGCGACTACTTCTTCTTCTTCTCCTCCTCCTCCTCCTCCTTAAGTACTCTCCACACCCAACATGGGGCTTGAACTTACTGCACTGAGGTCAAGAGTCGCATGTTCCACTGAGTGAGCCAGCTAGGCGCCCCAGTGGGTTGCCTGGGCTTTTAATCCCTGTTCTGTTGCTGTGACTTCAGGCAAATACCCATCCTGTCTACACCTTGGTTTCCTCATCTCTGAAACAGGGAAAGTACTAGGACCTGCCTCATGGAAGGGTGAAGATTAAGTGGAATAATGCATGTAAGGTCGCCTGGACATAGGAAATGTCCATTCTGTTCGAGGATGTGGACATGGAAATTCATGGGGCTTGCTCAGTGGCAGAAATGGAAAACCAGGATCTTCTCAATGTTCCCAAATCCAGATGCTTGGCAGGCAGGTGGCCTGGAACGCACTTCCCTACTTCTGTTGGGGGCTAGTCTGGTTTTCCCCATTTTGGCTGCTTGTGGCTGTGTGTGGCTGTGTGTTGAAGGGGGCTGGGGGACATTCTGGAGCCATGGGCCAGGAGGCTGGGCTGAGCAAGGGAAGCGGGTTGGCTGTTGATGGCGCTTCAAACATTGGACAAGGCATGTCCTACTCACTGGGGGCCAAGTTCTTCACTCTTGTCGGGGTGTAGTGTGCTGAGGGCGGGGCCCCAGCTGGAGACACAGTGCCCATTTTCCCTGTTTCTCGCCCCCCTCATCCCCAGCTTTGCCCATCATTGCCAGGCATAGTGTGACCCAGAAAGAACTTTCCGTGGAGCTGATTGCCCTCCTGTCCCCACTGGCCTTGCCCCCACTCCCTCAGTCCCCTCCATCCAGGTTCTGGGCCTGTTCACATGCTCTCCTAGCCCTGCCTCCCACCTGGCTTCTCCTCTCTCTGCACAGGTCCCCCTGATTTTGCCCAGGAAGAGGGAAATACAAGGCATCCTGATTCGACCTGTCTGTCCCATCTGGGTACTGTCCAGGTTCCTTCCCCCCTTCCCTGTACTCCTCCTGGGGGATGTCCAGAACCATGATCCATGGAGTACAAGATCCCTGCACAGGGTTCCAAGGACAGTGTCCTCTGACTTCCAGGGATGTCTCGGGTAACTCACGGTGCAGAGGGGAACTCTCAGAGAAGACACATCAGTGTCTCAGGACCTCCAACTAGTAAGAGGCCAGGTTCCTTCCAGGCTGCCATCTAACTTCTCCTGTTCAGTGTCTCATTTCCTCTTTGGAATTGCTCCTTCCACAGCTGCTTCAGGGAGAAGGGCATAGGCTAGAGACCAGCTGGCTGCGGGGGGTAGAGCAGTTCAGCGCGCAGGGCCAGACGGCATGGAAGCTGGTGGGAGTGAGAAGGGCCATGCTGGCTGACCCAGCCCCACGGCCTCTCCCTCTGTAGGCTTTCATAAGCTTATCTGCTCTCATCTTGAAACTTGGCCCCCCCCGCCCCCGGTCCTTGCCTGCCTTCTGGAAGTGCTCCTCCTTTGTCCTCGAAGGATTCCCATCTTCTCCTGCTCCCCACCCGTAGAGATAACTGAGCCCCAACCCACAAATCCCACTTCATCCTTCTCTGCAGAGGCTGGAAAACTTCTAGTGCCTTTGATTTCATGCTGCTTCCCTGGACTGCACCCTCCCTGAGGCCAGGGCCCACGCGTCCCTCCCCTCTGTGCCATCCCCTAGCCTAGTGCCTGGACTAGAGATGTGGAATGCTGCAGGTGTGGGAATATATCAATACATCCACCCCGCCTTGGTTGTTACCCGGCATGGTCTGGCCCTTCCTAAGCACCCAAGGTGACGTCTGAACCTTAGAGTTTTGAATGTGAAAGAATAAGGCACAGATAAGCACAATCAGAGAATGTGATGAGTTTTTTTTTTCCAAGAGACAGTTTGGAACATTTCATAATAAGGAAAATGCTTATGACAATCTGGGTGAAAACACAGTAGGGCACAAAATCGTGTGAACACCATGACCTTGGCTGTGTGCACAGATCACCTGGAGGCCTTCTGGGTCAATGTGGTGAGGTCTGCTCTCTGGATTCACTGAACCAGGAAGGCTCTGCAAGGCTCTGTCAGCCACAGCAAGGTAAGTGAGGGGTCCCATACTGAAAATGTAGAACTGTTCCTCAGGGAAGATGAGCAGCTGATGTGGAAAGTCAGGTAGCTGCTGACCTTGGAGATCTGTCAGAGTCCTCCCTGGGGAAACCCCGCACCGCTCCCATAGCTGGACAAGTCCCCAACACGCTCCAAGCTGGCCAGCCTCTTGGGTTTTGACTCTATAATTTGGCATGATGTCCAGTGGACTGCCCCAAATCTGTAGACACTTAAGGAAACTTCTTCTTCTTTTTTATTTTTTTAAATTTCTTTTAAAGATTTTATTTATTTATTTGACAGACAGATCACAAGTAGGCAGAGAGGCAGGCAGAATGAGAGAGGAGGAAGCAGGCTCCCTGCTGAGCAGAAAGCTTGATGTGGGACTCGATCCCAGGACCCTGGGATCATGACCAGAGCTGAAGGCAGAGGCTTTAACCCAATGAGCCACCCGGGTGCCCCTTCTTCTTCTTTTTTAAAAAGGTATTTTCTTTTTTTTTTTTTTTCCCTCTCTCTTTCTGTCTCTCTCTCTTTTTTTTTTAAAAGATTTTATTTATTTATTTGACAGAGACACGGTGAGAGAGGGAACACAAGCAGGGGGAGTGGGAGAAGCAGGCTTCCCAATGAGCAGGGAGCCTGATGCAGGGCTTGATCCCAGGACCCTGGGATCATGATCTGTTCGGAAGGCAGAAGCCCAATGACTGAGCCACCCAGGTGCCCCCACCTGAGGAAACTTCCAAAATGAAAGGCAGGAATCAAAACAAACAGAAAAAGGAACTCAGAGAAACAGGGACAACAGAGAGAGCAAAGGAAAACAGACAAAAACACCCAAAGAACCCAAACAACTAAACAACTGTATGATTAATATCTAGGAGAGGCTTGAAGTGCATTACGTCTATATTATGTCTATATCCAGATATAGGAAGGGGCCAGAGGACATTAAAAAAGAAAAACCATGGAAATAAAAATTGCAATAGAGAGTTTAGAAGTGGAAGTAGGGAATCTCTCACTAGGTGGGATGACAAGACAATGTAATATGGGAGATTAAGAAAAAAAAATCAGAAATAAAACAAGACAGGATCGGGAGAGAGACAAACCATAAGAGACTCTTAATCTCACAAAACAAACTGAGGGTGGCCGGGGGAAGGGGGGCATGGAGAGGGTGGTTGGCTTAGGGACATTGGGGAGGGTATGTGCTATGGCGAGTGCTGTGAAGTGTGTAAACCTGGCGATTCACAGACCTGTACCCCTGGGGCAAATAATACATTATATGTTGATAAAAAAAGAGAAAGAAAAAAAAATTAGCACCAGATAGACTCAGGAGGTTCCTAGATGAAGAATAGGAGTTCCAGAAATGGAGAGAAGAGGAAGCAGAGGGAGAAACTACGACATACTTTGTACAAAAAAAGTGTCCAGAAATGTGAAGACTCGAGTTTCCGGATGAGAGGGCTTACCAAACACCCAGCCCAAGAACTGATAAGGCAAGCTGGCTTCGTGAAATTTGAGCCAGCCAAAAGGCAGAGCAGGTCCCAAGAGGGACCGGAGGGCGGGAGGAGGGGGGCAGCGGTGGGGAGGACAAATGCAAGGAAGTGTTCAGTGATCGGAAAGCCTTTGGATTTCTCAACGGAAGTTCCACAAAGTGGAAGATCATGGAGCTCTGCTTTCAAATATTATTATTTTTTTTAAATCGAAAATTATTCCCAACCTAGGGCCTCCTGGGTGGCTCAGTCAGTTGAGCATCTGACTCTTGGTTTCAGCTCAGGTCTTTGATCCCAGGGTTGTGAGATCGAGCCGCAAGTCAGGCTCTACATTCAGCGGGGAGTCTGCTTGAGATGCTCTCCCCCTCTGCCCCTCTGTCCCTCAAATGAATAAATACATCTTTAAAAAAAATTATTCCCAACCTAGAATTCTGTCTCCAGCTGAACTCTCCATCTGTGAGGGCAGAATAAAGACACTGTTAGGTAAGCAAGGTCTTAACATATTACTTTTCATGCACTCCTTTCTTCTTCTTTTTGAGAGAGAGAGCATGTGTGGTGGGGAAGGGGGGAGGCGCAGAGGGCAGAGGGAGAGGTCCCTGGAAGGTAGCTCTCATGGGGCTCAGAGATGAGCAGCATGGATGGGGGAAAGCAAGTGTGTTTCAGGCTCCAGGAGGGAGGCTTCCAAGAAGAAGCGGAGAGGGATGGGAACCGGATGAGTTTGATTATGTCAAGAGAGTTTCATTCCCCTCTCGGAAGTGGTATCAAGAGTTGGGAGGGCTGGAGTAGAGGATTGCGATTTTTCCTTATAAGCTTAGTAGTAATGTGATGTTCATTTGGAGACATTGGCATCGCCAGGCTCCAGGTCTCCGTTGTTCAAACACTGAGCTGGGTGTTGCTGGGAAGGCAGTTTGTAGAGGTGATTTGACTCCAGAATCAGTTGATTTGAAGTAAAGAATATTATCATTATAGAATAAAGACAATCTGGTGAGTCTGCTTCAACCAGTCCAAGGGCCTCAGGAGCAGAGCTGAGAGTCCCCGGAAGGAGAAGAAATCGCACCTGTGGGCTGTGGCTTCCACTGGCGCCAAGCGTCCAGCCTGCCCTTCTGACAGGCGCTGATGGACTTCAAACTCACCCAGCCGGCTCGGTGTTGCACAAGCCGATCCCTCACGCCCCTCCCTTTAGTTCTGCTTCTCTGGCTGAACCCAGACTTGCACAGGTGCTAATTGAGTTTTTAAGCCACTCTATAGATTATTGGGGGTAAACTATACATTGAAATAAAGATAAAATTTCAACCCCTCAGAGAAAGAAAGAAGACAATGGAAAAGAATTCACTTGAGGGGCACCTGGGTGGCTCAGTGGGTTAAGCCTCTGCCTTCGGCTCAGGTCGTAATCTCAGGGTCCTGGGATGGAGCCCCACATCGGGCTCTCTGCTCAAGGTGGAGCCTGCTTCCTCCTCTCTCTGCCTGTCTCTCTGCCTACTCGTGATCTCTGTCTCTGTCAAATAAATAAATAAAATCTTTAAAAAAAAAAAAAAAAGAAGAATCCACTTGGAAAGGATTGGAAGGAAATATAAGAACATGTTTTTAACCAGGGTTTGTGTTTATCTCAGGATGGCGTAGTCATGTGCACTAGTGTTGGTGGTCCTCGTAACAAACCTCAGGTGCCCTCTTTCCACGGAGCATGACTTTGTCATAAGACTTTGTCTCTTTTGTTCCCAGAATGTCCCCTTAATGAGTTCAAGACTGTATGGGGGGCGTAAATTAAAAGCAGGATGTTTCAAAGTGATTCGACTTGGTTAATTTAGGTTTGAAATGCAGGCATGGGACAGATTTTTAGCAACGTGATTGTTTACTCTTGTATCATTCGGAGTCGCATGTCATCAAGAACAGAATTCGCTCTAGCTAATACTTCCCAGGGAAGGGTTTATCAGGAGACATTGTGTGGTGGACAAGATCTCCGGGAGGGTGGATAATCAAGCTTGGATACCAAGGGGCCAGGACAGTCACCTGAATCACATGCCAGTGCCCACCCCCTCCACCGGGGTCCCCTGCTGCAGCTGGCCCCCACCCACCAGGAAGTCTCCGCCCCCACACGTGCCATGGTGCTCGCCTCTTCCTGCCACTGCCTTCTCAACCAAAATTTCCTGAGGGGGCTCTGATTGGGGGAGCCCCAGCTATCTGCCTGCTTTCCTGACCCAAGTGACACTGGAAAAGTTTCCTGTTTCTGCCTTGAGGCGGAGTATAGAGTCCTCAGTGACAGAGTCTTCAAAAAACCCAGTCTGGGAGCATTTGTGTCTGGGCAGCCCCACCTGGATGTCCAGCAGGTTTTGACGGAAGCTGAGACCACTTTCATCGGCCCCATATATAGGGAGAGGCTACTGGCTGCCGCCTAGGCCAGCGGACAGAGGTTTGGGTGTGGCTGTCACCCTTGCTGGGACCCACTGGGCGAACTGCTGCCCCTTCCCAGCCAGGGGGCAGTGACCCATACAGCCTCTGGGGACCAAGGCTGGGGGAGGGGGTTGGTGGCAGGGGAGGGCTTGAGCGGGGCGTGCCCTGCTCCTAGTGACTATTTGCTTTCCCTTTTCCCAGGGGACTTCCTTCTCCTTCCCCCTTACCTTAGGGAGAGGGAGTGACCCCTGAGCTTGGGCTGGGTTTAATGCCTACCTGGTGAGGCTGTGTCCTCTTTGGAAAGGCCCATTGTTTTTTTATAGGTAAAAGAGTCTGTTAGAAAGGGTTTGTTTGTTTGTTTGTGTTTTTTTACATTTTTATTGCAGTAACTTATATTCCAAAAAATGCAAATATTACAAATGTATAGGTGAGGTGAATTTTTACATATGTAAATACACAGATCAAGACAGAGAGCTTTTCCAGCACTCCAGCAAGTTCTCTCAGCCCTGCCCTGGTCATTACCGCACAAGAGAAACGATAATTTTCTTTCAAAGACATGGAGGAGATTTAAAAACAAAAAAAGATTTATTTATTTATTTGAGAGAGAGAGCACGTGTGTTGGGGGGAGGGGCAAAGGGAAAGCGACCGAGCAGACTCCCTGCTGGGCTCAACACGGGCCTCCAGCCGAGGACCCTGAGATCATGACTTGAGCTGAAATCAAGAGTCGGACACCTAACGAGCCCCTGCACCCCAAGCACACCACACGCTCATTTCCCCAATTCTCCCACTTCACTGGGGGCGGAGTCCCACAGCACCTGCCCTTCTGCTGGGTTCTTTCACTCAATGTTAGAGGCTTGGGAGATTTTGATTTTTTTTGTTCCTTTTCCTTAGTGTTCTACAGTGAGCAACCTTGACTGTAATTTAGTTTATTTCTTTTTTTTAGTTTATTTCTTAATAGTAGTATTTTTAAAAATAATGATAACAATACTTGCCACTTATAACATTTTCAGAAAATACAGGCTTTGTGTTTTTGTTTTTGTTTTCCCAAGCAGAAAAAGTAGAACTTTAAAAATTGGAGAACTGACCCTATGCCCTAGCAATTGCACTGCTGAGTATTTACCCCAAAGAAACAAATGTAGCGATTTGAAGGGACAGGTGCACCCCAATGTTCATAGCAGCAATGTCCACAATAGCCACACTATGGGAAGAGCCCAGATGTCCACCGACAGGTGAATGGATAAAAAAGATGTGGTTCATATATACAATGGAATATTACTCAGCCATCAAAAAGTGAAATCTTACCATTTACAATGACGTGGATGAAATTAGAGGGTATTATGCTAAGTGAAATAAGTCAATCAGAGAAAGACAATTATCATATGATCTAAATGATGTGTGGAATTTAGAACCAAAACAGGATCATAGGGGAAGAGAGGAAAAAATAAAACAAGAGGAAACCAGAGAAGGAGACAAACCTTAAGAGACTCTGAAACTCTCAAACTGAGGGTTGCTGGATAACTGGGTGTGGACATTAAGGAGGGGTGGGGGTAACCAGGTGTGGACATTAAGGAGGACACGTGATATAATGAGCACTAGGTGTTATGCAAGACTGATGAATCACTAGACCTCTGAAACCAATAATACATTACATGTTAATTGAATTTAAATTTTTAAAAAATAGGGGAACTGTTTAAAAATAGTTTATAATAATCTGTCTCTATATCTACATATCTATGTATCTATGTATCTATCATCTATTATAAGAAAGGGCTGCCCGAGATCTGCATGGTGGCTCTCACCTCCTTCTGGGTCCCTCATAAGCACCCCTAACCTCAGGTTGTCTGCCCAACCTCAGGGATGTCTGCCAGCGGCTGGGTCCCACTGTAGGCGGAAGCAGGAGGCCCCAGCAGAGGAAAGGCACAAACCTGACTGTTAGGGCCGATTTAATGTTAAAACCTGTTTAACTATTAGGGCCTGCTTAGCCAGAGCGGCTCCATATTACCTGGGTAGCCATATTTTTGTTTACATCTAAAGACTTCATTCCGGGAATAAACGCCCCAGTAGTTCCTGGTATTGTTCTGGGTGTTGATTCTGGGAGTAAATGCTTCCCGGAATACAATAGAAGCCACTGTAACTTGGGGTCTGCGGTTATGCCCTATAAAACCAGCCTGTGAGATCGGGACGGGGTCACCCTCTTCGGAGGTGGCCCTGGCTGGTCAGTCTGACTTCTGATGCCTGGCATAAAAATAAAGTTTTGCCTTACTTTCAATTTGTATCAGTCTCGCTCCTTTGATAACAGACCCCAACACTGACCACTTCAGGGGCCTGCTGGGGCTGACAGTAAGGACACAGATTAGGGGGGTGTCTCCTTGTGCTTTGGGAAGTCTCTCTGGTGGCAGAAATCCCAGTCGGAGCCTTGGCACACCAAGTCTGGGAGGGGCTGTGTGTGGGCTGGAGCCAATAGGAGAAGGAGGGAGGCGGACCGCTTTGTCAGCTCACTTAGCCTTGAGCTGGTGCTTATAAGCTGGACCTTGGGGGCCCCGGGCCTGAGTCACCCCAGCAGTCCCGCTGCGGTGCAAGCAAGGGTTGCAGCCGCTGTGGGGGACGGCATGCTGGCCAAGGGGCTTCCTCTTCGCTCAGTCCTGGTCAAAGGCTGCCCGCCGGTCCTGTGCACCATGCGGGAGGGTCCGGGCCATCCCAGGATGCCCACTGGGGAGGGGGCCAGTATCTCCACTCAGATTCCTCGCCCCTTCAATGAGATCCCCACCCCTGGAAACAATGGCTGGCTAAATCTGTACAATTTCTGGAGGGAGATGGGCTCACAGAAAATCCACTACCACCAGGTCCAGAACTTCCAGAAGTATGGCCCCATTTATAGGTAAGCCTGGCAGTGTGGGGCTGGTGGGATAGGGAGGTAGAGGGGCCTGGGAAGCCTTGCTGGACTCCCCTTCCCCAAAGGTTTGGCCCTCCATTCCAGCCTCTTGTCTACTTTTTTTTTTTTTTTTTTTTTTAAAGAGGGTGGGTAGGGGCAGAGTTGGAGAATTCTAAGCAGGCTCCCTGCCCAGCATGGAGCACGACACGGGGCTCGATCTCGCGACCCTGAGATCACGACCTGAGCCAAAATCAAGAGTCAGACACTTAGCTGACTGTGCCACCCAGGTGCCCCTGCTCTTATCTACCGCTGACTTGATTTCTCTCATGCCTGAGGACGGTGGCAGAAGGAAGAAGGCTTCCCAGAGAGTGAGTTCTGTTCCCAGCCCCGAGGCCTCACTGCTGCTCAGGTCCTACACCCTCTGAAGCTTACCTGGGGGGAGGTGGGGGAGGCTCAGTTCACTGCCTTCCTACAGCCATTATCCTCAAGACACCTTGGAAGGTAAAGTTGTCACCCCCACTGTCAGAGGCAACTGAGGCCCGGAGGGGTGGGCATTCTTGCCCCTGTCGCCCAGCTAGATGCCTGTCCAGCTGGGATGCTGGCCTCCCTTCTCAGCCCCAGGCAGATCTGGAACAGCTGATTTTGTCCCCTCCACTCAGCCTGGCTAGAGCTCCAACTTTCCAAGCATCTGCCTTGGTTTCTGCCAGCAGGAAGGACACAGAAAGGTCATTTAGCCTCTGAATGGGGCGGGGGTCTGAGGGCGGGAGGTCTCAGGTGCTTAAGCTTCAAGCCATACCTGGGTTCTGTTCTGAGGGGACACTTAAGGGGTAAGGGATGGTGGAGGTGTCAGCTGGGGGCAGGGAGGGGACACCAGGAGGGGCAGTGCGTTTTCCTTTAAGTGAAAGGGTCAAGGTGGGGAAAGGGCACTGATGGGCTATGTTGGCTGGCTTGTTGGTGGGCTTGGGGTGGGAGGGCAGGCATGTTTTCTAAGGGTCCAGCTGGTCATTCTTCTTCCCCCCCAACCCCCCACAAGCCCTTTAGAAATCTGAAGTGTCTTTCCTACAGCTGGTTGGAGGCAGGGAGCTCCCGGGCTGAGTGCCAGGTTTGGAAGAAGGTGGCTTCTCACTTCCAGGAGATGGTCTGTTATCCCTGCTTTCTTCTCCTTCCTTCCTCTTCCTTCTTTCCTCCTCCTCTTCCCCTGCTTCCTCTCCCTCTGGTAGGAACAAGGCTTCTTTGATCAAGCCCCTTTCTGTTTTCTGAGTCACTATCGTCTGAGCCTCTTGTCACGTCCTTGAATTTCATGTTCACTATTCACATTTTACAGATGGAGAAACTGAGGCCGGGAAGGAGAGGGGTCTTGCCAAGGTCACACAGCTCATCGGGGCAAAGCCAGGGCTATTTTTGGAACCATAACGGTCTGACTCCTAGTTCGGTGTCAGTGTTCATGGCTCAGAAATTATAAACTTCTGAATACATGTGATTAAATAATTCAGAAAAAATATGGGCAAGTGCAAATGGAAATGGCAGTCAGATGGAATCTCGATGTTGATAATATTTAAGTAGCATAGAGAATGTGAATATATGAGGTATGCTGTTTGGCGGGGTCCCACAAGGACATCTAGATGACTTCTTTCCTCTTTTTGCTCTTTAATATGATTTTAAAAAGGCAGCACAGTAGTCCGTAGTGTGGATAAGCCCTCTGATTGAAGCCAGCCCTGTAAAGTGGACATCTAGCCTGCTCTGGGATATTTTGCTATTTGACAACTTGTTTATCCATCACATACATCAGATCACTGCCTTGGGCTAGATTCCCAGAGTTGGAATTGGTAGTAATAATAGCTGTTCAAGGATTTTGCTGAGCTGGGGGCGTGGGGGATGGAGATGGTGGTGTTAGGACACTTGGAAAAACACTGAGGCAATCTTCTGGGAGGCCATGGACGAGGCCCCAGGAGACTTGGGAAGGTAGGATGGGGCTTAATGGGTCAGTGGTTAAAGAGCACTCTCCCTCCCCCTCCTCCCCTCCCCTCCCCCTCCTTTCCTCTCTTCCTCCCTCCTCCCTCCCTCCCTCCCTTTGAGGAAGGGGGAGGCGAGAGAACTTGGCTTATACCTGTATGTTTTTACATTTTGCCTTATCTTGAATTAACTTTCTTACGCAAAAGGCAGAAGCACACGAGAAGTGGACTTTTCTGCCGTTTCCACAGAGACCATCTACAAAGTGCTTTGTGACATGTATCTGTCCTCGAGGCCTGAGGCTTTACTGTGGTTTTGTTGAATAGCGGCAAATTGGCTTATTGGAATCCAAGGAGAGGCAGGGTGGCCTTTCCCAGCATTTCCATCCTAGAGCCTAGAAGGGATTGGCTGGTCCGGTGTGTGGACTGCCAAACAAGCCGTCTACACTGAGCCACTCCAGGGGCGAGTGACCACGCTGTTTCTGAGCTCTGCAGTGGGTGTGATGGGGGAGGGTGCTGAGGGTGTGGACACATAGGAAGAGAAGCATGGAAGGGAGGACTCGATGGTCCTTGGGGGCAGGGGGGTAGGGGGAGGGGGTGCTGGTCCTGGGGACATGGCCTGGTAGGACAACAGCTACTGGGATGAGGAGCAAATGCTGGAACTTGCAGAATGCCCACGCAGGGTCCCATGCACAGACTTTATCATCTGGTCCTTCAGCAATCCCGTATCCCTATTTTATAGAAAAGGATAGTGGGGCTCAGAGAAGGTGAGCGATTTGCCTCAGGTCACACAGCAAGGAGGCTGTGGAACGAGGATCCACTTTCAGGACCATTTGTCCTGTCACTTATACCATTCCTGCCCAGGGCCTGCTGGGCTTTCCTGGAATCCGCTATAGCTCTTCTCATCCGTTCCTCCAGGGAGAAGCTGGGCAGCGTGGAATCGGTTTATATCATCGACCCTGAAGATGTGGCCCTCCTCTTTAAATGTGAGGGTCCCACACCAGAACGATTTTGCATCCCGCCCTGGGTAGCCTATCACCAGTATCACCAGAGACCCCTCGGAGTCCTGTTGAAGTGAGTCTTGGGCCATCTCCCGGGGGCTGGCGGGAGATGACAGGGACACGCTTGCCTTGCCCTTTCTGGCTGTGGCCTCTAGGCAAATTCCTGGCATCTTCCTGTCTCCATAAACAGCTGCCGGGGAACTACACCTCCAGCCTTCAGGGAAGTGCTCAGGTTGAAGATTGTAATGAGTAAATAAAGCCCCAGAGAGGTTCTCACCGATTGGCTCACTCATTAAGTCCCATCTTATTGAGCACCAACGATGTGCCAGGCTCCGGGGTACAGTGACAAGTAGGGCAGGGCCCCGTCACCGTGAGTCTACAGGGGCAATGAGAAACACAGACAAGTCAGTGTATTTAAGAGTAACCGATACCACATTCCCCCAAATTGCTCAAAAAAATTTAAAATGTGCATGTCAGGTGTTGCTGAGGATACAGAGAGACAAGAGCTCTTGTAGCTTGCTAGTGGTGGTGAAGGCTGGTGCCGTTGTTTCAGAAAATGGTTGGACACTCCCTCCGGCACTTGGATATTCCCCTCCCCACCAGACAGCAGTCTCTGCTCAGGGATAGACCTCCCGGGAACGGAACCGGAACGAGAGCTAGAATGTTTGCGGCAGTGCTGTTCCCGCAGCCAAGCCCAGGAAACCAACTAAACGCCCAACGGGAGTGAGCATGAATGAGTGCAGGGGCCCACACCAGTCACAGTGAATGGACTCAGTGACCAGCAGCGATCCAGATGATACTTAAAAATATAAAATCAGTGGAAAAAGCAAATCACGACAGCCTTTTTAAGAACCTGAAAACAAGTATACTATTTAAGACCATATTCAAAAGCAAGCAAGGGAGTCAGGCTGGCGGTCCCCTGGGCCAGGGAGACAGCAGGTGGGAGGAGCCTCTGGTCCTCTAAGGTACTGTCGCTACAGGTGGCACATCTAAGCTACTGTTAAGTTCTAGTTTCCGTGTTGCCTGGTGGGTTTGTAAAAACATCCTTATAAACAAGCAAAGCCCTAAAACTACAAAGAGGGCTTTGCACAGATCTATTTTCGAGTGTGGGCCGTTTAAGCTGAAATTTCTCACTAACCCACTTCAGGGCACCTGAGGTCCCCCACCAGTGTCAGTAATGGGACACGTTGGGGGGGCGTAGAAGCAGAGATCGGTCAGTTGTGTCTCTGCAATGGCAGGTGAGACAGTGACCTAGAGGGGCGCTGGAATGGTAGGAGCTGAGCCTCAGTCCAGAGGAAGGGAAGGCAAGCCTGCAGGGAGGCAAGCAGTGGAGGATTTGCAAGTTACTTAGAGGTGCTAAGAATAGGACCTCCTGGCCACAGCAGCTGCTGAGGGAGTGGAGGAGGGATGGGGGATTTGTTCCCTTTGCCCTCTTTCCCCTATCCCCTCCCCCAGGCCAGGCAACAGCTGGGAGATGGGAGGCCCAGGGCATTGTGGGTAGAAGTGAGTGCGGGCTCTGAGCTGTGGCTCAGCCGAGTCAGCCCTCTCTGTGTTTGCCAGGCGTGGGGTCTGTGACAGTCAGGGCCTGAGGGCCTGTGTTTTCTCAGGAAGTCAGGAGCTTGGAAGAAAGACCGGCTGGTCCTGAACCAGGAGGTGATGGCCCCAGAGGCCATAAAGAACTTCATTCCACTGCTGGATCCAGTGTCTCAGGACTTTGTCAAAGTCCTACACCGGCGCATCAAGCAGCAGGGCTCCGGAAAGTTCTCAGGGGACATCAGTGACGATCTGTTTCGCTTCGCCTTTGAGTGTAAGGGGCTTTTGTCTACCTGACAGTGGTCCTGTGGGTGGGAGAACCCATCCTCCTACCTGAAGACCCAGCATGGATCCTGAAGAAGTATTGGCGTTGGCTTCTGGGATGAGCTGCTGGATCCATCTTCTACCTCTCTCTCTCCTGGGACATTGACCTTCGGGGTCTGGGAGGGGAAGAGAGGGTTGGGTGGTTAATCTGAATTGGGTATTTGAGGATGTGTAGGAGTTTTACAGATAGGGTAATGAGGTAAGACAGTATGGGCAGAGGGAACAGTGTGGGTGAAGGCCTCATGGCTTGATGGGGATCATGGGGTCACTGCAGATTTGGGATGTCCAGAGTTTGATATGAAATCAACATTCGAATTCCTGACCCAGTAGGCGCTAGGTGTCTTCTGGGCTGTGAATGGCTTATTACCAGGGCTGTGTTCCCGAGTCTCCTGTCTGACCTGTTTCAGGAAATAGCCAATTCGGTCAATTATGGATGAGGAATCTGTGTCTCTTCCTAGGAGGAAAGCCCAGAGGGTGCTCAGGGTGCTGGGGGAGGGGTAGGGGAGCCATTTCAGCCCCTCCCGTGCCCTTTCCCAGCTCTGCTGGAGACTCTGCGTCCCACCACACGTCTTCCATGTGCCCCTCTCAAGGACCTGAGTGGTCGCCAGCCTTGCAGTTTCAGCCTTTGGGGACTCAGGCTTCAGTTTCTTGATGAAAGAGCCTGAGGTTGGGCACAGGAAATCCTGTGTGTTGGCGGGGGTGGTGGTGAGGTTCCTGGGAGCTGCAGCCCTCAGAAGGGGCCCTTCTGCTCCCCTCTACAGCCATCACCAACGTCATGTTTGGGGAGCGCCTGGGGATGCTGGAGGAGAGAGTGGACCCTGAGGCCCAGCGGTTCATCGATGCTGTCTACCAGATGTTCCATACCAGCGTGCCCATGCTCACCTTCCCCCCGGAACTGTTCCGTCTATTCAAGACCAAGACCTGGAGAGACCATGTGGCTGCCTGGGATGTGATTTTCAATAAAGGTGAAGACTGCATCTTGGGTAGCCAGGTCTGGGAGTCAGGAGAGCCCTGTCCACCTTGGAGGGTGGGAAACCCAGGCCTGGGACTGGGGAGAGAGAGAGGTAAGAAGCCCCTGTCCTTTGGTGGGTAGACACGGGAGGCGGGGAGGTTCCGGAACCCTGGCCATGGAGGGCTAAAGCCTGGCTATTGGAGATGGTTTGATTTTTCTGGAGAAAGAGGATCAGAACCATTACTCTTTTCTTCGAGAGGAGCCCAGGATCCCCAGAGGGTTAAGGACCAGTGCTTCAGACACAGCTGTGCTTGGTGACAGCTTAGGACTTTGGTGGGAGAGATCTGTAAGGCAGGGTGAAATAGGTCGACTGGGGTGTGGTGCTGAGGCCAGACCTGGAGTCAAATCCACACTGCCCCTGACACCCCATGCATGACCTTGGGCAAGTCACTACCCTTTTAGACTTCTGTTTCCTTATCTGTAAAATGGGAATGGCATCAATTATCGCCGAGAGCTAGGGTCAGGTATTAGATGGTGAGGAAGGTTTTAACAGAGAGTGTGTGCTCAGCAAAGGGGCCGCTGGAGAGCTGGGTCCCCGAACCCTCAGCCCTTGGTACCGCCTCCCACTTTCCCTCCCACCCGCACAGAGCTCATTTCTTTTCCCATCCTGCACAGCCGAGATCTACACCCAGAACTTCTACTGGGACCTGAGGCAGAAGAGAGATGTCAACAATTACCCGGGTATCCTCCACCGCCTCCTAAAAAATAACAAGCTGCTCTTTGAGGACGTCAAGGCCAATATCACAGAGATGTTGGCCGGGGGTGTGGACACGGTGAGGTGACCCTCAGCACATTCTGTCCCTTCTTGGGCCCTGGGCCCCTTCCCTGCCAGTCCACTCCATCGCCTGGGGTGGGTCTCCCTTTCCTGGCTGCATTTCTTAAATATTGATCTCCTAGAAGGCTGGGGTCACATCCAACACCCATGGAGCTCGCCTTGAGGCTGATCCACCATTTTCTCTTTGCCTGTGAGAAGGGAGCATCTAGGTGGAGGTGGTGGGGCTGTGCATGGGGTCACACAGTGAGAAGGGAGAAGCCCTCCAGTCACAGGTGGAGAACACAGAGCATTGGATTCAGGAAGGCAGGCAGGCCCTCTGAAGAGCTGGGAGCCAGTGGAATTTGCCTTGGGCTCTCGTTGTCTCCCGTCCTCCCCACTCCAGACCTCAGTCCCCCTTGGCACCCCCAGCGCCTGAGGGCATTCTCTGTGGTGCCTCCCTCGGGTCCTTTCCACAGGCAGGACGATACCCCAGAAACTTCTGGAATGACAAAATGTCTGGCCTTGTGTCCCTCCCTTCTCCCAATACCATCTGCTGTGAGAGTGAGGGTTAACTATTTAGTGTTTATTAGTTATTAGTTGGGATTCGGGCACTGAGACTATAAAGATGAATATGAGAGACCTCAAAGGTCCCATATGGCTCAGAGAGGAAGGGGCTATCAGTGCTGGCGCTGCCATAACAGAATTAAAAAACAGAACTTTAAAGATTTTATTTCTTTATTTGATAGAGCGAGATCACAAGTAGGCAGAGAGGCAGGCAGAGAGAGAGAGAGAGAGAGAGAGAGAGGAGGAAGCAGAGAGCCCGATGCGGGGCTTGATCCCAGGACCCTGAGATCATGACCTGAGCCGAAGGGGAGGCTTAACCCACTGAGCCACCCAGGTGCCCTAAAAATCAGAACTTTATTCTCTCGCAGTTCTGGAGCTAGAAGCCCAGATCCCCGTGGCGGGGCGGGTTTCTTCTGGGGCCTCTCCGTGGCTCGTGGATAGCTGTCTTCTCCCTGTGTCTTCACACGGTCTGTGTGCCTGCCTGTGGCCTAATCTCTTCTTCTTAGAAGCATCCCAGTCCTATTAATTAGGGACAACCGCCCCCCACCCCGGCCCTCATTTTACCTTCGCTCTGCAAAGGGCCCTATCTCCTGATACAGTCCAATTGTGAGGTACTGGGGATGGGGGTTAGGACTTCAACCTAGGAGCTTGGTGGAGACATGACCCATCCTGTGACAAGGAGGCAGCCTGCGCCCAAGGGACTACGTCACCATGCTGTACGGCCCAATAGACAGGCAAGTGCCGAGGAGGAGAGAGGAGCAGGAGAGTTTCTGGACCAGGGAGAAGCAGGTGTCAAATCCCCCGTGGTAGTAACTTTCTGGTCCAGGTGTCATCTTTGTGTTGTGCTCTAACACAGGACTGTGGGTCTATGGGACAGGCTGCAGATGAGCCTTTGAGTGTATTTTAAACATGGTCAGTAATGTAGAAGACCTCTTCCAAACTGTTCGCCTGCACCAAAGCAGGAGTCCTTGGGTAGCATTTATGAAGCCTGTCCTATATGGCAGGCAGGGGTCTAAGTTTTTCATACATATTAACTCATTGAGTATTCCCAGATGGCACTGGTAGATATGTTACTATTACCCCTCAGTGTTAGCTGAGGAAACTGAGGCACAGAAAGCTCAAGTCACTTAGTCAAGGTTACACAGCCAGGAACTTTTTACTACTTTATTAAACAAGTATCTCCCTGAGTAGCCACTCGTGTGTCAGACCTGGAGGTAATGAGACAAATACACACGTTTGCTCCAAGTCTTAAAGACAGAGTAGTACATCCTTGCTTCCTGGTTTGGGGAGGGGAATTCTAGAAAGAGGAAATGGCAGGAGGAAGACTTCTGGGCTTTGGGAGCTGCGTGTAGCTCTGTGCAGCTAGAGCGGGAGGGGCATGTCAGAGAGAGGGGAGCAGTGGGGCTGGGAGTGGTGGGCAGGTGTTGGGGGGTCCTGTGGGTCAGGCACGAGCTTCTGGGGCCATGTAAGGGTTTTAAGCTGAGAGGTGACTACCTGGCATTTTTTCCCCGAGTGCGCCTGCTGGAGGGACGGAGGAGAGTGTCCAAACCTCTTGGACAAAAATAAGATTCCTAGTAATGACATGTCCTGGCCGTAAGAGGGAGGGCGGCTTCCACCTAAGGTCCTACCACTGAAGAATCTGCAGCTGTGGAGCTTGACTTGACCGGTGACCCTCATACCTCCAGCGTAGGGCTAATGGTCACTGCCTCTGCCTAATGCCCAGCTGAGCTGATTCGTCTTGGGATAAGCCCATGCTAACTGCAACACTGATGGGAGAAAGGTCGGGCGCTTCTGCTTTCAGTATCTTTGGGCCTCACTTTATTTTATGCTCCCATAGCCAAAGACCGAGGTTTAGGGGAAGGTCTAGTGGGAGAGGGGTGGAACGGCCATCATTTGGGATGACAACCCTTACAGAAGTAGGATTTAGCTTCCAAAGCCCTCCGGGGGTCCTCTGGAAGAAGTCATTGGCTGTATGGCTGACTCCACTGGCTGGGGAAACAGGTGGGCTCTGGTGACGAGGACAGGGACAAGCGCTGCCCAGACATTTCTGCTCTGGGGGGTGAGAAAGGCTTTTTTTGACCTTCTCCTTTAGAATTTTGTTT
Source organism: Mustela erminea (assembly GCF_009829155.1). Classification (NCBI taxonomy): domain Eukaryota; kingdom Metazoa; phylum Chordata; class Mammalia; order Carnivora; family Mustelidae; genus Mustela; species Mustela erminea. The sequence goes on from NC_045618.1 coordinate 31,450,502, forward strand.
TGCTTTTGTGGATGGTGGTCTCTGGTTACAAGGAGGAGGAGGGTGGGCAGAGATGCTTGGAAATGAAAGTTGAGCATAGGTTTAAATGTTCCAGGAGTGACAAGTCCCCCTTCTCTTCCACCCCCCACCCCCACCCCCGCCCCCCACCAGACATCCATGACTCTGCAGTGGCACCTCTATGAGATGGCACGCAGTTTGAGGGTGCAGGAGATGCTGCGGGAGGAGGTCCTGGCCGCCCGGCGCCAGGCCCAGGGAGATGTGAGCGCGATGCTGCAGCTGGTCCCACTCCTCAAAGCTAGCATCAAGGAGACATTGAGGTAAGCTCGCCCCTCCCTGCCTGCCCTCCTCATCCCCCAGATCCCTGGGCAGAGCACAAGGGAGGGGATTGGTGGCAGGCAGCAAGAAGTCGGGCGGGGGAGGGGGGGGAGACAGCTGGGAATGGGGGAGGGAGGAAATAAGGGTAGGGATCCTGTCTGCAGAATCCCCCCTGGGGTGCGGTGGCTGGGGCTGAGACACCATGCGGGGTGTCCGGGATTTAGGGCATCAGCCCTGAATGTTTCTTCTGGCAGGATCCACCCCATCTCTGTGACCCTGCAGCGGTATCTTGAAAATGATTTGGTTCTTCGGAATTACATGATTCCTGCCAAGGTAAGGGCAGCCAGGTGGGCTGCTGGCTCTGCCAGTCAGATGGAGGAGGCTGGGAGTGGACTGCAGTCGCACACAGATGGTGGTGATTGGGGTTTCTGTCCCCTCTTTCTTCCTGGAGCTGGCGGCTGGTGTCCTTGGCAGCAGCAGTCCAAGTGTGAACCAAGGGCAGGGGTACTGGGCATAGTGGGTGACCATCTCTGGAAGGTTGCCCACGTCCAGGTTACCCCATGGGCTGTCTGGGTCTTGGGAGCCCTCTGGGGCTCAGCAAAGGACAGGACAATCCCTGGGGCCATCCCTGGCCTTGAGTCTTCCGGTCAGGCCCACTGGATGGGTGAGGCTCAGGGAGGGCTGGGGCCTTTTTCAAGGTCACACAGCAGGCAGCATCTTGTGCCGGGAACCTGGACAGCCTGGGTCGGGGTGGGAGCAGAAGCTGAGTTATGCTCCAGGCTGTGAGGCCTATATACCCAGTCCTCTGCCCATCTTGTCCCCAGACGTTGGTGCAGGTGTCCACCTATGCCATGGGACAGGACCCCACTTTCTTCTTCAATCCGAGCAAGTTTGACCCAACTCGATGGCTGGGTAAAGACAAGAACCTCATCCACTTCCGGAACCTGGGCTTTGGCTGGGGTGTGCGACAGTGCGTGGGCCGGCGGATCGCTGAGCTCGAGATGACCCTCTTCCTCATCCACGTGAGTCCAGTCGGGGACATCGGGGCAGCCTAGGCTGACTGTTGCCTCAAGGAAGGCACTGACCCTCCTACTCCCACTTCTGCCCGGAGCCCAGGGAGCACAGGGCTGGGGACATCAGTGTCCCTGACTTAACCCTCCTCCTCCCCCACAATTTTGGGCTAATCTACTATTGCCTCCTCTTTTGGGCTAATCTGCTTATTACCCAGGGGTGTCCCCTGGCCATCTATTCCCTCCCAGTGGTGACAGTGTGGGTGTATGGTGGGACGAGGTTTTGTCAAAGCTAAGGCAAATCAAGGGGATGAAGCACCCGGGGTGTATTTCACGCACTGGGCCAGGTAAGCAGGAGCCGTGTTGACCCCTCAGATCTCCTCAAGTCCCACTCGACAGGCAACACCTACAGGTGAATGAGCCTGGCCCCAGAGGGGAGAGAGCCCCTTCGCATCTCTCCCCTAAGCCCACCACCTCTTTCTCAGATTCTGGAGAACTTCCGAGTTGAAATGCAACATCTCTGTGATGTGGGCACCACGTTCAACCTCATCCTGATGCCCGACCAGCCCATCTTCTTCACCTTCAGGCCCTTCAGCCAGGATCTACCCCCGGTGTGATTAGAGAGGGTGGACTCCGCCTCTGCCACCCACCAAGCCAGCAGGGGTGCTGGAGGGAGGCCCGAGGGGGTGGCACCCTAGGTGGTGTCAGCTCGTCTGTCCTCAGTCCCCCTCCCCTGCTCCTTTTGGACCAGCTCTGAGAAGAGAGAGTCCGTACTCAGGGGTCAGCTGCCCCAGCTCAGCCAGGACACCCCTCTTTCCTGCCGCCTCTTCCCCCTCTTCACCTGCCCCAGGAAGGCAATAAACGGCTGAACTACGTGATGTGTTTTCATTTCTATCTGAACCCCTGGGTTTCCATCACTCCAGTGGGGATTCTCCCTGGCCTGCGTCAACGGTGGGGTCTGAGAACGAATGAGGAAAGCCTGAGGCAGCTGCGCTTGAAGCCCTCTCTGCTGGGACTCCTGCCCCCTACAGCAGCTCAGGAGCCAGTAGGGTCGATCTCCATGTTGCCTGGGGTAGAGGTGAGGCAGGGCAGGCCGGCGGTGGGCTGTTACCACCGTGCGGGGGCTACCAGAGCCATAGGCAGAGGGACAAAGGACCTTGTTTCTGTTGAAGGCATAGGGTGGCCTGAGAGGTGTGGGCCGACCTGGCTTCTAGGCAGGGTCGCCTAGCAAGAGTGAGGCTCTGATTGGCTGGACCTTGGGTGGGAGTTCCCTGTGGGGTTCTGAGACTTCCTGCCAAGACCCAGCTAGAGTTCTGGGGGAGGCTAAGGCTGAGTGAGTGAGTGAGGGTCTGGTGTGAGGCGGCTGACCTAGAGAATAAGAGGCCAGCATGCTTTCTTTGCCCCACCTGACCTTTCTCTGGGCTTCTCCAGGCCTCAGCTTCCTGTTCTAAGGAGACATGCCCACTTATCCAAGCTCTGGGCAGTAGGCGAGGAGACCGTGGCTAAGTCTGGTTTGTTATTTGGACTGTCGGACACTGGTCCCAATTTCGGTCCTCTTAACCCCGTCTGGGTTCCGTAATTTCCTGACCTTACCCAGTGCCTGATCCCTCCTGGCCTTCCGCTAGCCAGGTCTAAGTCCTGCAGGCAGATGGGGAAGTTAACCTTGCTCAGGACAGTGGCCCTGTGGCCTTGGTCTCTTCTATGAGCATCTGCAGGCTCTGAGTCCACTCTTGGAGCCTTTCTTCTTTTCCCTACCACGCAGTCCTTTCTTACTGGCTTTCTCTTTGCTTCCTGCTTCCTTTCTCTTCTCTGGGCCTGAGTTGTCTTTGACTCAGAAATGTTAGAGGGGGGAAAGGGCCTTAGCATCAAAGAAGGCAAGCTCTGCATGAGATAGATGGGAAAATGGAAGCCCAGAGAAGTTGCTTGGGTCACGCAAGGTCACACAGCATGCTTGTAGCTGGAATTCAGGCCTCTTGACTCTTAGTGGAGGGCTCCTTCCCGAGGCCCCATCTGCCTTCCTGTCCCTGGCTGTATTTGGACGTAACATTGCTAGCTTAGCCTAGCCCAGTTAATGGGGGTATTTCACACTAATATGTAATTGATTGCCACAGGAAGGCTTTAAGTCTTTCCATTCCCAAGAAACAGATAAATCTGTTGGCTCTCCTAAAATGGTCGCTTCTGGGGCGCCTGGGTGGCTCAGTGGGTTAAGCCGCTGCCTTCGGCTCAGGTCATGATCTCAGGGTCCTGGGATCGAGTCCCGCATCGGGTTCTCTGCTCCGCGGGGAGCCTGCTTCCTCCTCTCTCTCTCTCTGCCTGCCTCTCTGCCTACTTGTGATCTCTCTGTGTCAAATGAATAAATTAAATCTTTAAAAAAAAAAAATAAAAATAAAATGGTCGCTTCTGGGATAGGCAGGAGGCTATAGGGCTGTGGTGGAGGGCCCGGATTCAGAGTGGGGTCTGGCAGGAGCAAGGTAGCCCCCTCAGCTGCCCTACTCCAGGAAAGAGGTGAATGTTCACTGACCTATGGCATTTAATCCAGTCCTGTGGGGGTTGGAATGAGACTTCCCAGCACACAGAGAGGGGGCCCTGCTCCAACTACTCAGGTCTGCTAAGACTCAGGTCTTCTCGGAGTTTGAGGGCTTGTTGAGCTTAGTCTCCAAGCTGGGCATCAGGGGATCCAGCTTCGAGGGTCGCCTGTGGTCCTTGTCATAGGCCAAGGAGTTCTGTGGTATGCAAAGCAAAGGGAGGCGAGTACGTTCCTGCCCCCAGTGAGGGGACCCGTCAGAGTTCACCTTGCCTGGCAAGCCAGGCCTCACAGGATCCAAACACACTGGGTCACGCCTTCACTATGGGTTCCAAACCTGTTTAACTGCAGCAGGCCCACCCAGTTTCTCCAAGACTCCCTAGGTCTTAGCCGGAGAGTTTGCAAAGGCAGCCCTGTGTTCCCTGACGCCCCCCTCCCCATCCTCGTCAGGCCTTTCCTGGGGTCTGGGAAGGAGCAGAACCCTGTGGGCTCAGGAACCGGAGCCATCGGGTTGCTCTGGGAGGCTCGGGGGTCTGGGGCTGAGATGGGGCTGGGGTCTTGGGGGGAAGGGCATCTGTGAACAGAGCTATTTGTGCAGAAGAAGCCAGCAGCACTTCTCCCGGGGGCCATCCCCCCATCCCTGGCAGGTGGGCAGCACCATGGGGACTGAGAAGTTGTGCTCATGGGACAGCCTCTGGGGCCCTGGAGTGTGGTGGGGCCACAGCGATTCTGCCTGGGAGCAAACCCAGTGCTAAAGCATAGCCAGCACCAGAGCCTTCCAGAAAGGCCTGCGGGGGCAGCCCTTCATCCACGGCCATGTCCTTTTGACTCACCCCCACCCTTGGGAAGCGGGTAGTCTCGGGTGGGGGGAGCTTTCTATTCCCCTTGGGCAGGTGGGGTATGGAGACCAGGCCAGGGCTCCTGATGGTAATAGGGCAGACACTGAGCGCAGGTCTTCTGACTTCCAGTGGGGAGCAGGTCCCCCCGGACGGTTCTTCTCAGGGCCCAGGAACTTGGGGTCGAGGGTAGCCACTGCCAGCCACGCTGCCTGCACCCCACGGAGCTTGTCCAGAGAGATCACTCACGGGCAGGTCAGTGATGACGGAGTTCAAGCCGTACTCTTGCTCCTGCAGCCGTATGGCCAAGTCCTGCTTCTCGCGTCCCCAGCGTCGGGCTGAGTCCTCTAACTGCAGACACGGAGAGGGACAGATGGGGACCTGCTGGGAAGCAAGGCCCATCCCTGCAAACAGGACAACCAGAGCCCGGACCGTGTGGGCTCGCTACCTTCCGGAGATGTCAGGCCAGGGGTGGGTGGGGAGGGCCACGTGACTGTCTGATTAAGGCCCAGATGGACCCTCCCTGAGTTCCAACAACATACTGAGCCCTGACCCTGGGCACACACTGAGCCACACCTCTGGTCACACTTGGACCCTGACTCTGGTCAAGGTCTGCTGAGTGGTGAGCCCACCCAGCCTGACTAACACCTGCCTGGGTCATCTACCTGACTTTCCAGGGATAGGATCCGGCTCTGAGCTCGTTCTAGCTTGGCCAGAAGGTTGAACTTGTCGGAGGTGCTGGCAAGGAGATCCTGTGGGCAAAGTAGAAGCTTACACCAGTCCGCCGTGGGGACTGCAGCCATGTAGGCTCAGGAGGCCGGGAGCTGTTGAGGCAAAGACCAACCAGGTCTGAGTTTCCAGCTCAGGTTCCTGAAGCAAAGCCTCAGACCTGGGGCCAAACCCTCATTCCTGAAGTAGACCCGAGGTGGCAGGTCACCACTGTTCTTCCCATGGATTTTGGTTATATGGAGTTTCTGCATGTCACTTTCTAAATATAAAACTTACTAGGCAGCATCAGCGCACAGAAAGGAATCTTGGTCTTTTTGTAAAGTGAGGGCTCCCCTGTCCCTGCACTTTACCCAGATGTCCCCGCGTCAGGCGTGCTTTCAAACAGAACTCACCTCCTATAAGTCCTGGGATGAAGAGATGTGCCCTCCGCTGTCCCCTGCCCACCCCTCTTCTGTAATTCCAAATGTCTTGTCTTTGGGTTTGCGTAAAGCAGGGATGCCTGCAGTGGCCTTGTAGGTGGAACGGGGCTGGGGCACCCACCTGTGCGGGCAGGGCCTTTGTGCCCTTGGAGTAGCCTGGGCCATCTGTCTCTTGCAGTCTCTCTGCCAGGTCTCCTCCTGCTCCCAACTCCCTGGGGTCCACCTGGGATGGGGGAAAAGTGCTCTCCAAGGCTCAGAGAGGCTGGTGTGGAGTCCAAGTGCAGGTTAGCCAGGTGGCAAAGGGGTCAGGGTTCAAAGGTCAGGGGCCATTAGGGGCTTGCTTTCTCTCAGGCCGCAAGAGAAGGACAAAGGTGGAGCTTTCAGACCCATGCGTGTTCCCCAGGAGGAAAGAGGCAGGCCTGAGTGCTGGCACTCAGCGAGTCTCCAAGCACAGTGGAGACCCTGGGAAGCCTAGCTCCTGACTGTGGTCTTCAACTTGGCTTGTGCTGCGCGTGATTGCTGAGCACCCAGCGGCCTGTCCAGGCAGGCCTGGGTGGGTGGCTCTTACCGGCAGTGCCTGCTGCTGCAGAATGATGGGGGCCGACTGGTGGCGGTTCTTCTCCAGCTCTGCCCGCAGCCTGGCGTTTTCCGCCAGCAGGACTGAGTACAGGTCCACAGGCAGGTTCTCTCCTGTTGGCCCCGGGGGAAGGCCAGAGGCAGAGAGCGCAGGGAAGGCTGCAGACGTGGCCATAGCTGTTCGTGAGACAGGCGTTCCTGCCCCCTGTCCCTGGCCTGATCTGCCTGATCTGCCCCAGCACTTTGCTCCATTCTGCCCCTCCTCTGCTCCTAAGCCTTCAATGGCTTCCTGCTGCCAGATCCCTGCACCTCAGGCCATCATTCTAGGCTCCTTAGGATCTGACCCCTGTGTTCTCCATAACCACTCCCCTCCGTTGATCCAGGGTCAGTTTTAACTCTTCAGCTCTCTCTTTCCTCCCCTCCCACCTCCTGCCATTGTCACTCCCTGGGCCTTTGCCCTCACTAGGCTGTCTTCTGTCTTCCCTTCTCTCATCCCTCTCTGGGATGACCTCGGGGTTCCTGCAAGGCAGCCCCAGCTCGCACAGTTTTCCTAAGGCCTTCAGAAGTGCACCCCTTGCAGTGAAGGCTGCCACAGGGCTGGGCACATGGGGGTTCCCGGTGGGGCTCATAGATGGCTCAGGGAAATCCTCTGCCTAGGCTGGCCTGGCACCGCAGGACCTGGTACTCCCCCCTCATCAAAGCCACCTCAGTCTGTCCATTCTAGATGGCTTGGGCTAATGTCAGTGGAGGGAAAAAAACAAGTGCTGCTTGTTTGGTAGAAGCAGACTCTTTGAAGACATGGGAAGATGAGGAAGTACTGGGAAGGGGTCGGGCAGCCCCTCTTCGTTGGGTCTGAGCAGGACCTGCTATCTTTCTAGCCTGGCTCACACACTGTCCCCACATGTCACAAGGGGTTTCTTGGCAGGAGAAGGGAGCCCAGGGGAACTTTGGGAGCCCCACACTGCCTGCTTCAGTAGGGGGATAGCATCCTTGGCCCCAGTTCTGTTCCTGAAGCTGATTTTTCTGGAAGGCCATGCTCCCAGGGCTGGGACAAGCTGGGGAGCAGACTCACCCATGGTGGGCTTTCCCGGCAGCCTGTTGAGCAGGGGCTCCTTCCTGTCCCGCAGCTGGTCCTCCAGTACCCGCTCCATCTTCTCGATCACCTGGAGGGCAGAGCACAACGGCTGGGCTGGCCTGGGGGGTGTCTTGCCATTGGGAGCTGGCCCCAGGCGCCCAGTCCCCCGTGGCACCTGCCTTCTCCTGGTGCCGCACGGTCTCCTCCAGCGCCTTCGTCTTCTGCAACTTGTCCTGGTACCGCTTCAGCAGCACCGCCTGTGGCTGCTGAGCCTGGTGCAGGAGGAGCAGCTCCTTCTCTCGATCATTCTTCTGATGGTGGGGGAGGGGAGGGGGAGGGAAGACCCCTCTGCTGAGTCTTCCATTGCCGTGCCGCCTTCCCTCCAAGCCTCTCTCCTTTCTGCTCCCAGACACATCTCTGGACAGCCCCCGGTTCCCTTCCCCTCTTCTCCCCCTGCCCTCTCCCCTGCCCCCCAGCCCCAGCTCACTCGAATCAGCTCATTCTGCAAATGCTGCACTCTGTCCCTCAGTTTCTTCAGCTCCAACTCACTCAGCAGCAGTTTCTGCTTCATGGACACTGTTGGGGTCGTGGTGGGGGGAGGACCGGCTCAGGGAGGAGGCATTTCCCAGCTCAGCAGAGCTGGGGGCCGGGGGCAGGCTACACTCAGTCCTGGGACTCGAGACAGGACTGGAATCTCCACTCCCCATCCCGGAGAGGACCCCCACTAGTGTCCAGGAGCAGGCATAGCTGGAAAATCTCCCCACCACCCTGGCGTTCGTTCAATCCAGAGCCTGGGCTCAGGTAGGTACCCGGATGCTCTCAGGGACCCATATACCCTCATCCAGCTTCTGGGCTTTGTTGCCGTTGTCTGGCTCCTCCTCTTCTCCCTCCTGGGTCAGCTGGCTCCTCAGCATGCGGTTCTCAGCCTCCAGCATGCTGGCGTGTTTCCGCAGCGACAGGATGTCCTCTGCCATCTTCTGCATGGCCCTCCGGTAGTTGTTCAACTCCTGTGGGTGCTAGAGCTCAGGAGCAGGTCCCCAGCCCCACTGGGGCCCCCACTCCATGTCTGCACCCCTCTTGGAATTCAGCGAACCCCACGCTGTGCCCTTGAGTCTTAGGAACTCCTTAGGGTGTGGTTATGACTTGGCCTCCGCCCGTCCTGGCCACAGGAGAGCAGTCATGCCAATGGTCTCTCCCAAGGCCCGTGTCTCTCCTTGTGATGCCAACGAGGAAGGACCTGGGGCTCGCACCCCCCGGTGAGGGAGCCCCTGAGTGGCAGAGACTCAAAAGGACCCAGGGCCAGGTTTCCAGGCCCTGGCTAACTCCGAGCCACTTCTCTGACTTCTCCTTCTCCCTTTCTCTAATCCCTGTCCTTACTCATGTGACTGAAAGCACAAAGAAGAAACTTTAGAACTCCCTGGGAATGCTGCTTGGGGGTTGAGTCCAGGCCCCAGCACTGCTACCAACCTGGGGGACAGGAAGAGACATGGGGCAGGCCCAGGAGACCCAGATAAAGACTCGAGGTCAGGGTTGGGATTCAGCTACAAAATCTAGGGTATGAGATGCAACCAGGCTGCTGAGCTCTGGTTAGAAGTAAGAACTGCCATCATATCTGGAGCACACTGAGTGCTGAGAGTGTTCAGGTTAGGCCCTCCCTCACTGAGTCCCCACACCCAGTGTCCCCACTGCACTGATGGGGAAACCAAGGCCCAGAGAGGCGTGTAACTCACTCAGTCACAAAACTAATGAGTGGCAGAGAGAGGGTCTGAGACTCAGGCCATCTGGCGCTGGAGTCTGGGTTCTTAAGCATTGTGCAATCCCTCCAGATGCCCCCGACACAGGAACTGCACAGTGTGTTGAGAAATGGTAGGAGGAGCTTCCTGAAAAGGGAGATCGGTGTAATCTCAGTTTGGGAAAAAAATTCATGTCTGTCCTCCTGTATGCGTAGGAGATGAATGGGTTACCTGAATGGCATTTGTTTTTTAATAAGAAGGTTCCTACTGTTATCTATAAAAAGTTTTAAAAAGGGAATTTCTTAAATATAAATATAAAAGAGGCACCCAAAATGGGAGGCTAGGAGGGCTGCTAGCGGGGAGGAGGTGGGAGAAGGGAAATGAGGCAGGCAGTTTGCTAAGCCCTGGTGATCGGTGTCCCTCCAGAAGCTTTGGAGGCCTGGCATGTGGGAGTGGGGGGGGGGCTCCTCGCCTGAGCCAGGCCCCCAAGTTTTCAGGAAGCAGAGCACTGACCCCCAACTCCCACCTGGGCCCCCTGCTGACTGGGGATGTGGCCTGGCTTTAGGCCACTGGCTCCAACCTGCTGCATGGGGCCACTGGCTGGTTGGAGAAGGGTTTCCAGACAGCAGGGACTCATCAGACAACACTTGTCACCTGCCACTGTCTAGCCTTCTGGCCAGACTCCCTCTAACAGATGCCAGTGTGGGGTCCATCTCTCCAGCATCTGCCCCAGTTGGGTTCCAGCCTTTGGCGTCTCTAGATCTGCCCATCTGGTGTCCTCGGGCAGCACCATTAACTAAGAGACTTGGCCTAGAGGCTGCAAACACACACACACACACACACACACACACACACACACACACGGCCTTGCAGTCAGGCCTTGGTCAGAAGCCTAGTGTGACCACTGACTCACTGAGCCCAGACAGGCCCTTCCAGCTTTCTGAGCCTCAGATCCTTCTGACAGGTGAAGCACAGGGTTGCCTCAGTGGCCACCCCTCTGCTGGGCCCTGTAGATTCCATCCATGGCAGCCACGAGCCTAACACGGGTGTGGGAGGCCCAGGAGACTGCCAAGAGGAAGCACTGTTATTTTGGAAAAGGAAATTTGTCCCTCTTCCTCTTCCCCAGCCCCGTTCCAGCTTTGATTATGTTAGCTCTGTATAATTACAGCAGCCTCAGAATGGGTTTCTTTGCTTGTAGGAGTAAATCTCCTAGAGGAGCACACACACATGTGAGAGTAGTGTTCCAGGAAGCTCAGTGCATTCAGTCCATAGACTTCTGCTGGGATTACACTTGGTCTCTTGCTATAGGCAGAAAGATGTCTGCACAATACTGTTACATTTTAAAAAAGCATGCAGCACATTGATATGATCCCATCCAAAATGTGTGTGTGTGCACATGCTCATGCATGGGCATGCAAGCAGGTATATAAGAACATTGGCTATTGCTCTGTTTGGGAAGGGAAAAGCATATTTTATGTATATTTTTAATATAATATACAAAATTACATACTTTAGAAAGAGAGGGAGAGAGTGTACAAATTTAGGGGGGGTGTGGAGGGGCAGAGGGAGAGGGAGAGAGAGAATCTTAAGCACACTTCACACTCAGTGTGGAATCCAACAAGGGACTTGATCTCAAGACCCTGAGATCATGACCTGAGCTGAAACCAAGAGTTGGGCACTTAACTGACTGAGCCACCCAGGTGCCCTGATTTTATATTTCTAATAAGAATATATCCATATATTATTCATCTAAAATAAAATAATTTTAATCTAAATACATTAAGGGACATACCATGTTCATGGATTGAAAGACACAATATTTAAAGAATTAGTTTTTCCCAAAATTGATTTATAGATTTAATGCACTTACAATCAAAATCATAACTCGTTTGTATGTGTGTGTGTTTAGAAATAGACACACTGATTCATAAATGGGTGAGAAATAAAAGAGGCAAGTATAGCTAAAATATTTTTGAAGAGGAACAGTTGGGAAGACTGACTTTATCAGTTATCAAGACTTATGATAAAGTTACAGTAATTAAGACAGGGTAATATCAGTGCAAAGATTGATAAGCAGACCAAAGAAGCAGAATAGAGAACCTTGAAATAGACCCATGTGTATATGGACTCTTAGTTCATGACAAGGATGGCATTCAAGGGCTGTTGGGATAAGACTGTGATTGTAGTAAATTGTGCTTTGTCTGATATCTATTTGGGAAAGGGAAGAGTCGACTGCCATCACATATCATAAACAACAATAAATTCCAGATAGATGGAGATCTAAGTGTAAAAGGTAAAACAGTAAAGCTTCTAAAAGGCAAAAATAAGACTATCATTAAGAACTTCGGGGAGGGAAATCTTTTGAACAACAGGACACAAAAAAGCACAAGCCAAAATGGAAAGGATTGATAAATGTGGTCCATTTAACTTAAGAACCTCTATTCATGAAAACACATTATTAAGGGAGTGATTGGGCAAGACCAGTAGGAGATATTTACAACACGCACGATGGACAATAGGCTCATATTCAGATACAAAAATAACTCCTATGAAGAAGCAAGAAAAAGACCACTGAAGAGCATGATGGACAAGAGATTTGAACAGGCGCCAATAAGCATGTGAATTGATGCCCATACTCATTAGTCATTTAAAGCCACAGTGAGATACCACTATACACCCACTGCAATGACAAAAATGGAACAAAACAATCCCAACTGTGTCAAATGTGGGTGAGTGTGTGGAACATGTGGAACTCTTCTTCACTGCTGGGGGAACCTAAAGGGCCACCATCACTCCTGCCTCCTGGACACTATTCAGGTTGAATGTAGCCAACGATCCTGCAGTTTACATGCCTGGGTGTGTATCCACCACCAACACGGGCAATCCACGCATCAAGAAGCAGGTGTGGGAACATTCCCCGCAGCATTATTTGTATTAATCCCAAACGGAAATCACACGTATGCCCATCACAGTCGAACAGAGACATACGTATATAATGGGATGTAGGCAGCAGTAAAAATTAATGAGTGCCATTGACATGAAACCGCAGAGAGGAAGCTCTCACACAATAACTTCAAGCAAGAGAAAAGTTGAACACAAAGTACCTCTCCTATGATTCCATAGAGATTTGGCTCAAAACTGGCACCTGTTGGTTAAGCGTCTGCCTTTGGCTCAGGCCTGATCCTAGGGTCCTCGGATCCAGAGCCCCCCCCACACCGACATTGGATCCCTGCTCCAAGGGGAGTCTGCTTCTCCCTCTTTCTCTCTCTTTGTCCTTCCCACCCCTGCTCCTGCTCTCTCTTGCACACATGCTCTGCTCTCTCTCTTTCTCTCTCTTTCTGAGATAATGAGTACAATCTTTAAAAAACAAAGCAAAACAAAAAACCAGGCAAACTGAAGCACTGGAGTTAAGTCAGGGTGTGAGTTCTATGCGGGGACCTGGGGGGAGTGACTGGGAGGTGCGGGGGAGTTTTGGGGTGCCCACGGTGCCGCATGTCTTGACCTGTGAAACACATGGGGCTGACACACATCACTGCAACAAACACAGGTTTTGTGCATTCGTCTGAACATGTGTGCGTCACATAAGAGTTAAAAATATTTGATGAATCAAAAAATAAATGAATTCTGTCTCAAGTCTGTTTAAGCCTCCACACCATGGCTCTCCTCTGGGGACCCTGCCAACTCTCAACAATGCTGGGTTCTTCTCAGCCCTGAGTTTTGGGTGCTCCCGGGGTGGGGGTGGAGGGATGCTCCCAGGCCCTTATGGCAGCCTCTTCCTGCTATGAGGTCCTTTCCAGTCCTCTCATGGAGGGCCCGGCAGAGTCTGCTCTGCCCTGGGCAGGGCGCTCTGAGGACCAGCAGGCACGCCCACTGATCCTTGTCAGGGACCCATACAAAGCCTAGGAAGATCCTGTGGGACTCCGATGGCTTCGGGGGCGTGTCCAAGGTCAGCTGGCTTGTAAATGTGGATCTAGCACTGGAACCCAATTCTACTTGCAAAACTGTGCTCCTTACACCTCCTTGATTGAGGAAGGCTGGGGCTTAATCCAGAGAGACGAAGAAAGAATGAGTCCTACTCGATTTGGAGCTCAACTGATCTATAGAATTTGAGTAGCACTGATCAGGGAGTAGCCAGGGTCTACCTGATGTCCCAAGGCCACAGTCTGCCCTTTATCCCCGAGGTCAAGGCTGTCTCAGGTTGGAGGTAGAAAAAAGGGTTCCCCTATCTGCCGTACACAGAGCCAGATGTGCCCAGGTCTCCCTGCATCAGGAGAGGTGGGCATATGGTCTCCTCTCACTGTCCCCCCACAACAGCTGGCCCAGGACGGTGCAAAGACTGCAGATTCAAATGCGCCTGCCTGATCCCAGTGCTGACTCCTCAGCTTCTGATGCACCTTGCCTAAGGGAGGGGGAGGGGGGCAGGACCCCGGGCAGGGAAGTGCTCTGCTGGGCACCCGAGCCCTGGGCACAGCAGTCTGTGTTTTGGGGTGGGAAGGTGGGGCAGAGGGCTGAGATCTTCACCACCGGCCGACCGTGGTTCCAAGTGAGCTCCTGAGGTTTGCACCAGCTTCCTCCCAGCTCTGTGTCGACTCAGAGGCCTGGCAACAAGGCTCCCACAGGCATGAGAGCCACCCTGCCCCTCCAGCACACCGTCTCATATCCCCCTTCACACCTGCACCCATGCTGAGCACTGTGCCGAGAACCTTCATTCCCACACCTGACCTTGGCTCTTTTACAGTCCATGGTGCGTGTGGGGGGGGGGGCACATGCGTGTGTGCACGTTCGCACATGGGTGTGGAGGGAGTGGGGCTGGAGCAGGGGACGGCCCCCCTCCTCTCATCCAGGGCCCCACTCTCTCTAAGATCCCATTGTTCTTGAACTCTGAACAGTCCTGGGGTCCTGGGGGTGAACGAGGCTCTCTTTGTAGCCCCCTTCAACACATGGAAAGAGCTGAGTCTCACAGCAAGGGATAAAGAGGTAGAGAGAGAGCATGACTGCTGGTGAAGTGGGGTGTCCCAGCCTCAGCCACGTGGCCCCTTCTGGAGGGAGGGCTGTGAGTCCTTTGGGACTTTGCCCCTTGCAGATTAGCTCTATAGACCACCGGCGCCTGGCTGCTGTCTGGGGGTGAGGTCTCCCCTGGAGGAGGGAGGATCCTGGCTTACCTCCTTCAGTCTCTGCCCTGGCTAGTGTCCCCATCCAGGGGACACAGAGGGGTGTTGCCCATCAACCTACCCTCCCTCCTCAGCTTACACAGCTGAGCAGTGACCTTGGGCAGGGAGGCTGGGCTGGGGAGCTGTGGCCTGCGGGCTGGTTGCCTTGACCTCTCCCCACAGCCTGGATGAGGCTCTCTACTCAGGGTCATGCTCTGCGTCACAGCCCAGCCTTGAGAACACGCAGGACACCATGCCCCAGATTCCCATCGGAGTTCTGCCTCTCTGCCTCCTCCCTCCTTCCTGCCCAGTTCCCAGCCTGTTCTGGAGGTGGTGGACAGGATGCCAGCCTCTTCCCTGTGTCCTCTCTGGGCTATCACCTCTTCTGGGGACACCGACTCTCCTGAGTGCCCACTGTACCCCCCCCCCCCGCCCCCTGATCCCTCACAGGACCCTGGCTCTCAGAGTCTGTGGAGGTGAGAAGCATCAGGTCACCCCAGAGTCAAACAGTCCCTCTGCCTCGCCTGTGAGAGTGGCAGTGCGCTCTAAGCCTCAGGGTCTTCATCTCAGGAGCGTGAAAATAGCCCGAACACAAGGGAACACAGGGGATGAGTGGGTGTGAGGGGGGCTGGGGCCTGGCACAGAGGTTGACACTAAGTTCCGTCCCCATCCCACCTTCTAAGTGCTTTAAAAAAAATCATTCCTACAATAGTGCTGGGGACCAGGCACAGGAGGTGTGATTATCTGAGAAACTGAGGCCCAGCCCCTCCTCAAGCTCCTTATCATTAATTAAAAAGAAAGGGTGGTGATCTTTCCCAAGAACCCGAAGAGGGAAAGCTTACCACACCCCTCCCCCTCAAGAAGTTCTTACAGGGGAATCCGAGGTTATCTCACCCAAGTGGAGGTGTTCAATACATCTGGAGCCCCGAACAACTATGTTGACCAGAAATGCTTCTAGATCCTCATTGTCTAAATGCCCAAAGTCACAGAGATGCAGTTAGAAAGGGACAGCTCGATAAACACACAGGCAGCCAACACTTGCTGAGCTCCGCTGTGCGCCATGTCTGTTCCACGCTGGGGCCGAGGAGCACAGAGGAGCCCCCACTGTCCCTCTCTGCTGCCGTGGTTTCCCATCTACACAGAGGAGATGGCAGGAAGTGCCTGTGACACAGGGGAGCTCAGAGGAGGCTCTTAACCCAGGCTGGGGGCCCGGGAAGGCTTCCTGGAGGAGGTAATAATCTCTGCTGACTCTTGAGGATGGAAGGGTAGGTGTTACCTGGGGGTAGGGGTGGGGGTTCTCTGGGCAGGGGAGACACTGTGACAAAGGCAGGGAGGTGAGTGTGCAATGAGGAACAGAGCAGGGGGGATTTCTGACAAGCAGGGGACAGGGAGGAGAGTGTAGGGGTGTGGCTGGAGAGGGGGCAAGGTGAACAGAAGAGGATCTTGAAGGTTCATCTCAGGGGTTTGGACTTGTCCTGGAAGGTCACTGAAGGGCATAAACTGCAAGGCAGGGGTGTGTGTGTGCTCGCGCACGTGCGTGTGTGATAAATACCCCCTGGTTTCC
This sequence comes from Mustela erminea, assembly GCF_009829155.1. Lineage (NCBI taxonomy): Eukaryota > Metazoa > Chordata > Mammalia > Carnivora > Mustelidae > Mustela > Mustela erminea. The sequence goes on from NC_045618.1 coordinate 31,466,433, forward strand.
CAGGGGCATGCAGGCCAGGTGCTGTGAGCCAGGCAACAAGGGATGGGACCCGAGCTAGCAGAGGCAGTTGGGCACAGAGATGAGGGCAGAGCTGCAGGAGGGAGGAGGAAGAAGGGGTGGAGGGGGAGGAGGAAGAAGGGGTGGAGGGGGAGGAGGAAGAAGGGGTGGAGGGGGAGGAGGAAGAAGGGGTGGAGGGGGAGGAGGAAGAAGGGGTGGAGGGGGAGGAGGAAGAAGGGGTGGAGGGGGAGGAGTCATCATCTGCGGCCTTGGGGGACAGTGAAGAGACTCATGCCCCAGTGGGGGAGAGGAGGTGCTGGCTTGGGGAAGCGTGAGGAATGTGGGGTGAGGGGTAGTCACAGGCAGTTGATGGTGGTCAAACTTGGGGAGCATCTTGGCTGGAGACCGGGTGGAGAGAGCAGCCCATGGAGGTCTAAGGGAGGCCTTGGAAGGAGATTTTCTAGAGTTAGCTAAGTGTAGAACGAGGAAGGGGGCTCCAGGATGAAGGTGAGAGTGGGAGGGGGGTGCTCAGGTTCAAGTTCAGGGCAAGTGCCTAAAAGGTGGGAGACAGAGGGGCAGGAGCAGTTGGCAAAGCCAAGGCCAGGGAGCTTCAGAGAGGAGGCTCTTTGGGTCACAGTATGTTGGGTAAGGAAGGACTCTCCGCTTGCTGCCTGCAGATAACCTAGAGACCTGGGTACAGCGTAAAAATCACCTCCTCAGAGTGTTCAAGCCATGGCGAGCCACTGAGGCCCTCTGGGACAGAGCTGAGAGACACGGGAATAGCACACAGTCCCGAAAAAGAGGAGCCACAGCCTGGAGCAACCTTCCAGATGCAGCTCACACTCAAAGGGCCACAAGAGAACCACAGGCAGATAGACACACATACATGCTGTGATGCCCTTTAGAGAGAGGTCGAGCTGTTAGGACGCAGGGCCCAGGGAGGCACACTTAGGTGGTGACAGGATAAAGCAGCAAAGCCAGACAATGAGCCACCACCGATGTGGTCATATCTAGGGGAGGAGGGGTACGAGGGGCTTCTGGTGCCAGCAATGTTCTAGTCTCTGACCCGGCTAGTGGTAGCAGGGGCATTCACTTTCTAAGAATTTTATTTTGTTTTTTTTTTGTTTGTTTGTTTTTTTAACATTAAGTGTGACCCACGTGGGTTGCATTTCACAATTTACAAGGTTTTCGAAAAAAGGGGGAGGGTGCCTGAATGGCTCAGTCAGTTAAGCCTCTGCCTTTGGCTCAGGACATGATCTCAGGGTCCTGGGATTGAGCCCCACATTGGGCTCTCTGCTCAGCTGGGAGTCTGCTTCCCCTCTCCCTCTGCCTACGGCTCTGCCTACTAGGGCTCTCTCTCTGTCAAATAAATTTTTAAAAAAATCTCAGTAGGTTAAGCCTCTGCCTTCAGCTCAGGTCATGACCTCAGGGTCCTGGGATCCAGACCTGCATCGGGCTTCCTGCTCAGTGAGGAGCCTGCTTTCCTCTCTCTCTCTGCCTGCCTCTCTGCCAACTTGTGATCTCTCTCTCTCTGTCAAATGAATAAATAAAATCTTAAAAAAATAAAAGTAAGAAGGCTCAACAGCTTCTGATCTGCAGAGGGAGCCTCTGGGTGTGGCCTTGAGGAGGTGACCCCTGGTTCCCCTGGCCAGTGCTCCAATGCCAGAACTGGGTGATGGGGACAGTGAGGTTGAGAAGGGACAGAGAGATGGGGAGAAGTGAGGGGTTGGACAGAGAAAGGAGTTTTGGGAGAATGAGGAGATGGGAGGGTGTTGTATTGGGGGAAACGGCTGTAGCCGGTGTTGGGGGGGTGGAGTGGGGGGGGTGAGGGGTGGGGGTGGGGAGCAGGGAGGGGCTTCACTCTCCAAGGGGAAGGAAGAAGCCGGAGGTGGGGGGGGACAGTATAGACAGGTGTTGGATCAGAGGCAGTGTGGGTGGTAGGACTCTGCAATGGGTAGGATGCGTGCAGAGGGTGGGGGGTGAGCCTGAACCAAGGCGGTGGGTTTGCTGGGCCTGGCACCCACTCTTCCCCGCTTTGCCCTTCCCTGGGCAGCCATCTCGCCTCTGGGTCACCAGGCCCCAGGGACCCGTTGCAGGCAGGCCCAGGCTCCTGTCTTGTGGTTTGCCTTTGTAGCCGGCAGAGGGCAGCCGCCGCCCACAGATGCTCTGCCTTCCGTCTGTATCAGGAGTAAGGCTGGTGGGAGCAGGCCCCAGAGCTCTGGGCAGGGGAATGGGGGGAGGAGGAGGTAGGGGTGGGAGAGAAGCATAGGGTGTGGTTTTACTGCACACTTGTCCTTCCTCCAAAAGGTCCTGCCCATCTTCCTACAGCTGTCTGTGAACTCCCATTCTGAGGTTCTGATGGGTGTCCTCTGCCAAAAATCACCCATGGGGGCCAGGAAGTACAGTGACTTGCTCAAGGTAACACAGCAAATCCCAAATCTCACTGGACCTGGATGTAGTTTAGAAACTGTACCAAACACACACATGCAGACACACACACGCACCAACTAAATCTTTGCAAATCAGACAGGATGCTTCTATCTACCTCAGAAGCCACGTTAAGGACGTTAGGCCCAGTCAGGGCCTGTGGAGGTCATGGAGCTTAATAACCAGAGCTCTACCTGTTGAATGCCTACCAGTGGGCAGGCCCTTTCCATACTTTTCCTCTGATTTAAACAATGAGCCTTCAGCAGAGGCATTTTCACTCCTACTTCCTGAAGAGGAAACTGAGACCCACAGGGGGCAAGGCTGGGTGGTTTTTCAAGGTTGCCCCACCCATAGGGCCTGTGCTTCAGTCTGACTTGGGTCTCGCTGAACACCATTGAAGGGCCATCCTACAGGCTTGGAGAGCCAAGCCTGGGGTGGGGAATTGGAGCTACGGCCTTCCAGGGGACTGGGTAAGATGCCACTCTGCCCTTGACCCTCTCCTTTAGCCAGGGACTGGGGCTACTTGTCCTTGGCTAGGTGTCTACTGGGCGAAGGGAGTTGTACACATCACCCAGGCCCGTCTGATCACCTTCAAGTGTGTGAGGTGCTCTTAGGGCCCACCCGGGCTGCTTTTCTGAGTCGGAGAGAGAAAGAATCCCGATACCCACTCCTCACCTGGCCAGGCCCATTTCCTGATGTCGCTGCACCTCTGTAGTGGCCTGAGAGGGGCCAGTATTACCCCCTCAGAATACCCCTCTGCCAGTGATGAAACCAACCAATAATGTCATGCTTCTATTCCCACCCATGGGATTTCCTCTGCTCAGAAGGGGCACCTCTTGGTGGCATTCCCCTTCTGATTGCTCCTGGTGAACTGGTCTGAGCTCCTCCTACAGGCAGGCCTCCTAGTTCTCTGCTTCTTTGGGTTTTCTTTGTGTTTCCTCAAAACACAACCTTCCCAGTAGATGAAAGAGGCTAAAAGTGCTGTGTTCCTCCTGTCAGTGAGAGGTGCCGTCTACACCCTCTCTTTGTAACTGGATGGGTCTTAGAGAACCCCAAAGGCAGCACTGTGAAGTTCTGGGACTTCTTGCAGCTGCCCCTCCCTCCGGGGACATTTGTTGTCCCCTCAGGGAAGAAGGTCCTGAGGCCCCCACGCTGTAAGGAAGCCCCAGCTGCTGCTGTGGGCAGAGCCTCTTCCAAACCCGGTCCCCATCCCGCTATCCCCCAGCCCACCCCAAGTCTCCAGCCCCTGCCCTTCCATGCCCTCTGAAGACCCAGGCGCATGGATGGAGACCAGCCCTCTCTACCATGCCTCGGCCTAGCTCCTGATGCAAAGAACAGAGAGAGAACAATACAAGAAAAATGATCATTTTAAGTCACGATGTTTGGGGTGGTTTGGCATGTGACAATAGGTAAATGGCAGCTTCTCTCCTGCCTCTGGAGCCCTTCAATGGCTCCCACATGCCCTCGTGATAAACTGCCAGGTCTGAATTTCAAGGCCATCTGTCCCAGCAAAATTAGACTCCCTTCAGGAATTGGCCATGGCCACTCTGATCATGGGCCAGCCTTCCTGGGCCACTCTCCATCTCTAAAGCCTTGTGACCTCTGCCAAGAAGCCGTTCCTGATCCTCTTCCACTAGACTGGGATTCCTCTTCCTACCAGAGACCAGCAACACGCTATCCCTCTTGGTCCTGGGGGATCCTAGCAGCACAGAAGAGCCTCCCCTCCTCTCTGTAGACTCTGGTGGCTGCCGCAAGATGGGGAAGGAGGGCCAGGCAGGTCCCCAAGGACTGGTGGCCAAGGACACTGCTCCAGCCAGATCTGCCGTCCTCTGATGGACAGAGCTCCTACAGGTCCCCTCAGGAAGTGAGAGGCCACTTTTGGCCAATCTTACCTACCCAGTACCTTTAATGGGAATTAACCTCATTTCTTTAAAAGAAAATGGATACACTCAGCCTGTGTGGATTGTTACTGGCCTTTCCCAGTTCCCCGAGATCAGAGCTCTGAGCAAGGGCCCAGTTCCAGGGGGCTGCGGCCAGAAGGCAAGGCCTGAAGGGTTGGGGGAGAGGGTTTTTTTTTTTTAAGCACCTGCTGAAAGAGGATGGCTCTCTCCCAGAGCTCAGGCTCATGCTGACCAAATAGCCCCTCACGCACAAGTACACCCAGGGTCATGCCTCTAAATCTATGACCTCTCAGACTTTGGCCACTGGCCACCCAGCAGAGTAGGTGTGGGACAAGTGTGACAGCAGTGTGACTACAAAACCCTGTGGCCACCAGAACAGGCTCTTCCTTTCCCTCATTCTTTCTGGAACCTCATCACCACCAGAGGGAAGGTCAGGGAGGTCTGAGAGCCCCACTGGCTGGAGAGCATATGAGGCTGGGGCTGGCCCACCCGAGGTCAGGCAGCAAGGTCATGGCCAAGTGGGAGGGGCTGGACTCTGGGCTGGACTCCAGGCTGCACCGGATGGGGGGGCAGGGCTTGGCAGAAGGCAAGGTTCGAGGGTGCAGGGGTGCAGGGTGGGGGGTCGCCTGTGGGAGTCAGGAGGACCACTTCACCTGCTACCACTCAGGAGGTTGAGGGGGCGGTCGGGGGGGGCGGGGAGCTCTGCCTCTGGATCGAGGGCAGTCCAGAGCTACAGAAGGTCCTAGAGCCAGTGCCCAACTCACCCCAGATCCCTGCTCCCCATTCCCCTTGAATCTCAGCTGAATCTCCAAACCACAAGCAACTCTGTGCAAATCACTGTTTAAAACAGGTTCCTAAGGGGGAGGCAGTCGCTCCTTTGTTCAGCTCAAGGTTATAGCAAAGAAACAAAAGGAGTGCATTTTCTCTTCCTTCTGTTCTTTATTTTCCTTTCTGCTGCCTCAGAGACAGTGCCTTTTGTGCTTAGCATAGTGAAACTCGGAGGGGTGGGGAGGGGTGGCAAAGCCTTGGCCAGTGCTGACCCCAGCCCCAGCCTAATTGGCCCCCACAGGAGCCAGGGGGGCTAATTGGGCTGGGTCCAGACAATGGGGCTGGGGGTGGGGCTGGCCTGGGGGAGGGGCTTCTGGGAGGATGCTCAGTCTTTCTATTCCCATTCCCCCCCCCCCCACCAGCTTCCCAGAAGCCTGCCCCACCTTCAAGGCTCTATCCTGGGCCCTCCTCCAAGAAGACCGCCTGTACCACACCATGGCCAGCCAAGGATCACTCCTCCTCTGGTCTATGGCTCAGAGTCCTGCCTCTCCTGGACTCAGCTTGGGGCTGGCCCTTGCTTCCAGCCCAAGGAAGTACAGGGCCAGGTGCTCAGGGGGCTGGTGAGGGGCTAGACCCCGATTCTGGCCTCTGCTTATTCTTCCATAAAGAACCCCTGACCCCACCGGTCACCTCTTGCCATAATCCTCTCTGGTTAGAGCTTTGCTGCCCTTGAACGTCCCTTGTGGGTGGGGCGGGGGCGAGTCCTGGCTATAGTCTAGGATCCTGGGTTCTAATCCAGCCTCTGCCCACAGCTGCCCACAACTTTAAGCAAGGCCCTTGCCCACTCTGGGCCTTCTCATCTGCAAGCTGGGGTGATGGTCCCAGCTGAGGGGGTGGTTGCCACCACTTCTTGCCATAGAGGACGAGCAAATGCTTTGGTGACTGGGGTCCAAATGAGAAGTGTTGTCACTGACCCAGGGCCCCTGGCCAGGGGCTTATCCACTTCCTCTCCCATGCCCCTATCTCCCTCACCCATACTCCTTCACAGCCCTTGTAAGCTGTGTCCAACCCGCAAGACTTCTCTGCCTGACTGACCTGAGCTAGCCCAGGCCCAGGCACTTTCTAGGACGTCGGGCTGGTCCTCCAAGAGGCCAGAGCCAGGGCCTGGGTTCGCAGAAGACAATGGTCACCTTAAGGCCCTCCTCTCTTCCCTTTCTGGGTTCCTGGGTGTGGGCTCAGGTGGTCGGGGCTGAGGCTGGGTGCCCTGTGGAAGATTCCTGTGGCCATGGGCCTGTGGGGGCCACTGCCTGCGGGCCAGATCTTCCGGGATCGCTTCTGCCGGTTGCCAGACAACACACCCCAGCACACCTGCCTGCTAGGTGAGCCAACCCCTCCTCCCGGAACCCGTGGGTATGAAGGCAGACTTACAGAGCAGCCCTCTGGTGGGCCTGGGGCAGCCTTGGGGACTGGAGGGGATGGGGACTCTGGCTCCCCCATCTTTCTTGCTGGCTGTCCTGTTCCCTGGGATAGGTCCCTTGGGACCGTTGCTACAACAAGTCCCTGCCTGGTGACTGAGCCCAGCCCTGAGCTGGAGCAGACAGACTCGAGGGGCCACTTTCCCTTTGTTCCAGGGTGGGGAGCATCTGGGTGGGGAGCCTGGCGTCAGGCTAGGCTCATTCCTTGGCCACAGAACTGCAAGGAGATGGCAAGGCCTGGGAGGGCTGCGGGGCTGGGAACCCAGGAAAGGGCAAGGCCCCAAGGGCTCTGGCCTTCTGTCTCCCCCAGCCCCCATGTCAGCAACCCTCTGCCCCAGCCCACCCTGTAGCTACACCTCAGTCTCCCCCTTCTTCCCCCTTGTCTGTCTCCCCTCTCTCTGCTCCTCCAGCCCCACCCCCTCAGCAATCTCCCCTCCACACCCGGGGCTGGGCTCCTCTCGCAGCTGGACAGCAGAGCCTAGGGCCCCACGCCTGCCCCCCGGGGCCTTCTCATCTCTGCTTTCCTGATGGTCTGGACAAATTCCTTTCCCTTTAGTTCAGTGGAGACATGGGTGGATGTTTTTAAAAGGAACTCACTGGGAAGCAAAGGGAAAACAAACCCAAACAGAGCAGCCCGCCACCTAGAAACGGCCCTGGTCACTAAGGCAGCCATCTGTCTTAGCCACCCTTGGCCCGGGGTGCAGAGACCCCCTCTGAGAGCGTGGAGGGGCCTGGCTGGCTTTTCCCCGACTGTGTTGGGTCCAGACTGTCTGTCTCAGGCCAGCCTAGCCCCAAAGCCCTTCCTGATAGGCACTCCCGCTACACCCGGCTAAGTGCCTGCACAGACCTGGGGCTCTCTTCACCTCCTTAATGAACAGATGAGTGAATGCCAGGGTTTTCTGGGGCCTCACCAGTGGCACAATCATCACCCCTGATTGAACAGTCCAGGACAGACAGCTTGACCTGTTTCCAAGTTTCCACCCTGGTCTAAGGAGCCCCCCTAGCTCTGGCTGCTGGGTGTTAGCTCAGGACTCTGCATGTGTGGGGGGCCTCTGGCTTCGGTTAGTGGCACAGGGGGGCCCTTACTCTTCTCACGGGCAGGCCTCCGTTTTCACTTAATTCACTCGGAGATCCTGGAGAGATCTTTGTTCTTAATGGGGTGTCTTCCTCTGTATAATAGGGACAGGGCAGGAGAATCAGACATGATAAGCCCTGAGCTGCTTTGCGGCTCAGACCAGAGCCAGCCAGGAGCAGGAGAAAGACAGGGGGCCCTGAGTGCCGGGTTCCCATCAGTGCCGGGTTCCAGTCACCACTCGGCTCCTCATTATCTGTGTGATGTTGGTCAGGGCGGTCCCGAACCTCTCTGAGCCAGTTTCATGGTCTGTAAGATGGAAAGCCTGACCTCCCCTGTGTCCTAGAGCTGTGGGAAGTTTGAAGAGCTTGTGGTTGTAAAGCTCCAAGCAGAGTACCCAGTGCATGAATGGCTCTGGGAATGTCACTCCCACCTCTGTGTGACTCCTGAGGGCTCTGGAGGGTCGATCGTCCTCCAAAATGAAAACGAGGCTCATGATGGCGATTGGCCATCCTCTCTGGATGGCTCCAGCCACCCAGATGACATCCCCGATGGGTGCCTACGCTTCCCTGATCTTGCCCCGGGGAGAGGGGCTACTGTATTCTGCTGGACATGCCCCTCCCATCCCAAGACCTGGGGCCGGAAGCCAGCAATCAAGGCGGCGCCACACGGATGCCCCCTCCCCACCTGCCTGCACAGCTACCCCCTCACTGAGAGGGGCCCAGCGCTCCTGCACCCGCTGAGCTGCCAATCGATTGAATCTGCTCCCATCCTCGGGCGTGCCATGAATTTTTCATCAAAAGCCTGTGGACTTTGGGAAACGCACAATTAGAAGCACCATCAATAATGTACCACGTGGAAGCATTGGCCGTGCTCAGCCAGGCCCCAGACATGGGCGTCTTCCAGCCCTGCTCTGGTGGGAGGCAGAAGGGGCCCCCAGACCCCTCTGGGGGTCTATCAGTGGACTGGGGGTGCTGAGAGGGAGGGGATGCCATTCTGGAAGGGTTGAGCCTGCCCCTTGAAATCCCACGGGGACCTGCCCGATTTACACTTCTATAAAATGGGTGCTAAGGAGGCCCCCCCATAGTGAGACACAGCAGACAGCTGCTATGTCAAGATTGGGGCTCTTTGTGGGGTGGGGGACCACCTTCCATGGGGTCCAGGAAGCAGGGCAGGCCTTAGATTGGGTGGGGAGCAGGAAGAGGGGAGCACAGAGGCTCCTGGTGGTGCATTAGAGGAGGGTTTTGTTCATCCCACTTGGCGGTCAAGGTCCATTGTGATCCCTGCCCCACCCTCCTACAGTCTCCCAGCTCCGGGTGGGGGTGAAGAGCAGAGGTGGTGCAGTTCCGCCATGGACAGAACAGGGGCGCCCTCACCCTGTCTCTGCAGATCTTTCTTCAGAGCCACCTCCAGACAAAAGCTTTTCTCACTCTCATCCGCTAGAAGGGATGAGGGCTTCCTTTTCTGACTTTCTAGAGCCTGCATCAGTCAGCTAGTGACACAAGAGCTGGCCTTGGGCAGGTGCTGTTCTAGATATGTTACACAGATCCATCTAACTTCATGCCTCCTGTAATTCAACGAGGCAGCCGCCACTGGGCCCATTCTACAGGGGAGGAGAGTGAGGCAGGAAGGGGGCAGGGCACTTGCCTCAGCAGGAGAAGCTGGTTTGTGAGTCCACACTCTTCATTCCCTGCTCAGAGCCCCTGGCTGGCCCTCCTGTCTGCAACTGGCCTTTCTGCTACCTCACTAAGGCTGCTGAGAACTCAGGGCAGGGCACACAGCCATCGGTCCCCATTGGCCACAGTGCTCCCCTCAACACGTGGAGAGTCTAGGCCTGGTGCCTACATTTCGAGGCTGTTCTGAACACAGTTCTTTCTCGCAAGAGAGCTGGCACATGGGAGGGGAGAAGACACTAGGACTGAGATGGTCCATAACGTTTCTGCGATACTGTTGGATTTCTCTGCACCCAGCCTAGCTGTGAGCCTATGCTCCAGCCAAGGATGGGTACCCAGGGTTCTGGGTCCCTGCACGTGGGCCGTGTGTGGACTGAGATGCCGGTACCTGGAGGCCCAGCATGTGCCTGGCGAGCCTGAGTCCGCATTTCTAAGACCATTTTCTGGCAGAGATGCTGCCAGTGAGCCTGAAACACTTTGGCAGGCCTGAGCCCAATCCCCACCACTCCCACCAGCCCTGGCAAATCCCAGCCACCGCCCCCCCACCCCCCACCGGGGCCCGGGAAGGATACTTGGAGCCATCTGTGGCAGAGGCCTCCTGGGTTCCTGGGATGGGCCCAGGGCAGGGGCCGACTGGGGGTGGTGGGCAGGGAGCTGGGTAAATCCCCCCCTTGGGTGCCTCCCCAGTAGCGTGCTGCGTGTGGTCCTAATGGGTCTCCTGTCTGCCTGAGACTTCCATGACTCTATGGGTGGGCAGCCAGAGCAATGGGGGGCACCTCCATTTATGGGGGACCGTGAGTGCTGCCTTTCCCCCAACCCAGGCCAAGGGTGTTGGGGGCCCTCCAGGCAACACACACACTCTCTAATAGCCCCATTTGGGTACCAGATGGTGCCTCTGGCAGGGGCAAAGTCATAACGGTTAGAAGCAGCCTGGCACCGGGGGGGAAGTGTAGACAGACAGCAAAGACGGGTAATGGGAGATGAAGCTGGTGTGGCTGCAGAGGCATTGAATGCCAGGCTAGGGCCCAGTCGTGGAGCAGGTTATGGTCAACGGAGGTGGGCTGGGCTGGAGCTAGACACTGACTATAAATTTCCAAAGATAACTCCCAGGATAAGGTTTGGTTTCCTTGCGAACATGCCCAGCGTGTGGCCCCCAGAGCCCAGTGATGGCGAGAGGTTGTGCAGCACCCCACAGCACGGTCATGGCACAGCCAGCTTGACAGTCAACCACCCAGGGTTGGGAAAGCCAGGCCAACTGGAAAATCAGTGCCGAGGACTGGAGGCATAGTCCAGCAGAGCTGGAAGGTGCTGAGACCCTCTGGAGGCTAGGGCAGCTCTGAGAGGAGCAGGGTTGGGATGCCGGCTGCCAAGAGCCTTGGGACAGGGAGATGGCCAAGGGCAGGCATTGTTAGGATGCTGCCTTTTCTCAGTTGTCCGGGTGGGTCATCTGCCTGGCATCCTGGGGCCACCAGGCCATGCTGACCCTGCTCTGGGGACTGCACAAGTCTAGACCTCCAGACCCACCCTACTCAAGAGCCTCCTCCAACCCTGTGACTCAGTGATGCCACTGTTCTTGGAATAGGCACCTTCCCAACCTCAAGCTCTAGGAGCCAAAGCTGGGACCAGAACCAGAGCCCTTGGCTCTCAGGCCCGAGGGGCAGCCAGCCTGCCCGGAGACGGCTTGACTGGGGTCTGGGGGCTTTCTCTGGAGGTCAAAGTCCTGCCCAGTGGGATCAAGCTTGCAGGGATTCTCCCAGGGTCTCAGCCCGAGCATAGTTCCCCTGGGTGAGGAGGAAGGGGTGTGGAAGGAAAATGAAGGAAGAGGAAGCCTTGGCCGCAACTTCAGGAGTCCTAGCCTGAGGGGGGAGACAGTGCCCCACCCTGAGGAGCCCCAGTCTGAGGGCGGGTGCCTTGTCCCTGCTCTGGAGCACAGCTGAGAAGGGTGCAGGACCCACACATGCCTGATAAGGACACAGGAAAAGAACAGATGGTGCCAACAAGTGCAAATTAATTGAGCGAAGCCTGTGTACATAGGCGCTGCGAACAGGCGGCCTGACAGGCCTGGGAGAGGGTTGGGGGGGGCAGGGCAAGGAGGGGGAGAAGCCGTAACGAGCACTTATCGATGTCTCCCTGGCTCCGCAGCCAGAGCACGCTTATTGACAAAGCCTGTCTATAAATCTCCAGGCCGTGTCGCCAGGAACCTTAATTACGGGGCCTCATTACCCCTCACACCTCTAGGCGCAGGGGACCAGCCGGGTGGCTGCTGACACCGTGGCCGGCCTGTGACAGCTGGGCTGAGCCTGGGCAGCAAGAGATGCCCCGCTGGGATGCGTTGGTGGAGAGGCACAAGTTAGAGTCCTGTGTCCTGCAGAGCTGGCGGAGCTCAGCCTCCAGGCCAAGGGTGTGAAAACTTCTGACCCAGGGAGCATGGAGTTACCTTCCAGTTTTCCCTGTTAGAGCTGTTGCTGGAGAGAGCTTTGCCCCTCTGAGCCTCAGTTTCATCAGCTGTACAGTGGGGAGAGGGCTGGGGTGAAGGTTAGGAGGGCAGAGTCTGTCTAGGGTCTAGCACAATGCCTGACGCTGGTGTGTGGATAACACACGCCTGTTCCCTCTCTCCACGCTCGCCCTGCCAGCAGCTCCCGAGGGAAAGCAAAGCAGCCCCAGGGGCCAGGAGCTGGCTTGGACATCATTTCACAGCATCAGATAAAGCACCTTTCTTCTTCTTCTTCATTTTTTAAAATTAAGTCTGTCCTATACCCAGCATGGAGCCCAATGTGGGGCCTGAACTCACGACCCTGAGATCAAGACTGGAGCTGAGATCAAGAGTCAGTCGCTCAGCAGATGGAGATCATCCAGGCGTAACTCACAGAAAGCCACTTTCTGACCAGAAGGGAGCAAGACCACAACAAGGCCGCCCTGGTCCTGTCTGAACACAGATAAAACATGAACATTGTTCAAACCACAGAAATGACCAGACAGCAGCCTTCCTTGGCCAAACTGAGTGCCTGCTGCTTCTTCACCAAGGACGGTTTTAGTCCTGTTCCGTCTCTCCGGCCTTCTGGATGAGAATTAGCTCCCCTCCTGAGAGCATCCAACCAGAGCCAAACCCTGTGTCCTCGAACCTTCCCCAAACCACGTGACTTGAGCTGAATCCCTTCTGTCCTTCCCAGCACACCCTGCCGGCTGTCTCCTACCACCCCCACCCCTCGGCCACAGGGAAGCAATAAACCCAACTCCGTTTGGTTATAGGTGTGTTCTTGGCGGTCTTCAGCTGGAGGGGATTAGGAATGCAGGACAGAGGACTGTTTCTTTAGGTTCTTGTGTTCTCCAGGTGTTCTAATCTATTTTCAACCCCCACCCCTTTCATTGTTTCTGTGGAGGTGGGCGTGCCCCCTGCTTCTCATTCTTTGTCCCCTCCTCAAGCCCCAGAGCTGGGTTTCTGGCAGGGAAGAGGAGAGGTTCTGGGGGCCACCAATCAGGTCTCTGTGGGGGAAGGAGCCCCAGGCTCTGGGGACACCTGGGGATCCAAGGGGATCCCTGGGGAGGGATCCAAGGAGGCTGAGACAATCTTGCGTGGAGCGAGGGACTGGGGAGTTGGAGCTCCCTCTTTCTCAGCGGTCACCTTGGTCCCTGGAAAGCCAGCACTGGGACAGTCAGTGGAAAGAGAGGGTCTTCTGCTCCAAATGTGCTGTCTCGTGAGCTAGACGGAGCAGACTCCCAGAGGTGTTCTGGAGGGGAGGAGGGCATGGCTGGGCATTCCTTGAAGGTGCCTGGGGTTTGAACATGTGTAGGTCCCTTTCCCTGGGGGAACACTTACTTTTCTTTGTCTCTCCAATCCCATCTAGATTGTTCTTAGGGGCTGTTATGTCCTCTCCTCACCCCTCATCCTCACTGGCTGGGGACCTTTTCTGGCTGGTTTGTTGTCCCTCCTGCCTCCAGCCTAGACAAGCACATTTTCCCGGGTCCTGAGTTGTTAGAAACTATACTCCATTTCTGCCAGGCTTCGCAGCGTGTCTTTGCTTTCAGACTCTTGCGCAGTGCTTCTGGAAACCCCTGTGTACCCTTTGCCTTTGGAGACGGAGCCTCATGGCTGTTGGTCCCTCACAAATACTTCTCACCTGGCTGGTCATGAATCCTCCCGGGCCCAGACATTCACAACACAGGCAGCCATGAGGGGAGGGGGCTGTCCCATTGCCTGGGGGTTCCCCCACCACCAACTCAATCTCCTGGGATGCCTGTGCACCCTGCCCACTTCAGGCCCAGGCTTCAGCCTCAGGATCTAATCCTGATTAGCCAGACCTTCCACACTAAAGCCCATCCTTACTCCTGTCTCAGGACCTGCCTCCCAGACTTTTGAAGCTCCCCTCCCAGTTTTAAGGCCAAGGCCCCAGGACCCTCTTGCCGAGATGGCAGTGAAATTCTCAACTGGGCAGAGGACTTGGAGAGATAGGACAGAGACCCATACAGAGTGGGAAGGGAGGTTGTCTGGTAGATGGTCTTGGAGGGACTGAGAGAGATGGAATCTGGCCTCTGTTAACGGCTCTCTCCCCTATACTATCCTCTTTCACCTTGCTGCAAATGATAAGACACCGAAGGCCCTTCACCACTCAGAGAGCCCTCTCCAGGCACCACCAGGATTTTGGCAGCCAGCCTACACCATCCCATTTCCCAGGTGGAAAAACTGAGCTCCTTGCTGGCTGGGAGATGAGTGGAAAGCAAACTTCCCATCTCTGATCCAGACCCGGCCTCTCCCTGGGTTATGTGGTTACCTGGGAAGGGGCACTTTATGCATTTCTTGGACACGTGTACTGAGCATCCATGTGTGCCAGGAACCTAGAGTGGGGGTGCGGGAGGGGACATAAGGCAGGGAGAGGAGAGGAGCCAAGGTTTGAAACTGTGAGCAGATACCATCAGGGTTAGGCGTGGGTAGAATATTCTGGGTGGGGGTACAGGCTTCAGAGGTCAGGGGGCCCACCAGGCTGAGGGACTCATGCTGCAGGTGAGAGAGCAACAGACAGGTTTTGGGGAAGGGCAACACCTAGATTTTTGCTCTGGATAGGTTACCTGCTGGCTATGTCCTAGACTGGAGGGGGCCAAGAGCGCAGGACGGCCCCATCTGAGCTGTTAGCTCCTGGTTGCTGAGTCAGCTTGCTGAGGGAGCCTCCCACCCAAGGAGCGGGAAGGACCTTCTTCTTGGCCTCCATAAGGCTCTCCCCCACTGTGAAGCTCCCCACGCAGCCAGAGGAGAGAGAGTGAGATGCCTCTAGTCTTCCAAAACCATCCTCTGGGAGTGGGGGTCCAGCCGCCAGGCCATTGCCCTTGCAGGCCCTCCCGGATCCCCAGACCACTATTCAGCCATCCCTAGGGTCCACCCTGCTGTGGTGGATTTGCATATCTGAGAGTGAAAAACCTGCTGCAAAGGCTAACGCCATTGGGGCTGCCAGAGCCCCCCTTTTGTCTGTTTGAGTAAGAGCTGGCTAAAGGCTGAAGGATAATTAGTCCCCCGTGGGCACTGCTGTCCCCCCTCCTTGAAGATTTAAAGGCACAGCCCACCTACTCAGCCCGGTTCTCCTCCCCACGGTTTCCCCTCCACTCTGGCCCGGGCCCCTCTCCTGCAGCCCCTCCCGCGGGCCCCCTCCACTCAGTCCTGGTGGGCTGGAGGAGGGGACCTCCGCTGCCGCTGGCAGGAGCCGATGAATGGGCATTTTATCTGATTAAACTGGGAGTGAACTGGCCCTTCTCTATTATCTTTGGAGCTGATTGGATATTTAACACCAAATGTAGTGTGTGTGTGTGTGTGTGTGTGTGTGTGCACGTGCACGCGCGTGCACAGACTGGGCTTTTCTAGTTCACGTCAGGAGGAAATTGGATTGTACTGAAAAGCATTTAATCAGAGCTCAGGAGCCTAATAGAGTCACTGCTCTGGGGGAGGGGCTGTTCTGCCCTTAGCCTTGGACAAGCAGGGCCCCTGTCTTGGGCCCGGCGTGTTAGAGGGTCCTGCTCTTGCCATCCCAGAGCTGCCACCTTCCCCACGGGCTGAGGACTTGGTAGGGCCAAGGAGCTGCGCCCAGCCAGAGCCCAAGCACCCTTCCAGACCACAGCCCTGCAACCTGGGACTCTGGAGTTCCCTCCTATCCCAGGGCCTGTCTTCCTGAGGGCTGCGTCAAAGGTCTCACATGGTCACTGGGCCCTTAGGATATGGGATGGAAACAGCCCAGTTAGAGGTAAAGGGGACATCTCCTAGGATATGGGGGTCTAGGGGCAGGGGCTGGGAGCTGCTCTCCCCCATGTTGCCAGGATCCAATGCGGAATTGGGGAATTCTTGGAGGTGGTTAATAAGGAAGGAAGAATAGAACGTAATTAATAGTTTGTTAGCTATGGCTTAATTTATGACTTTTCAGTTATGTGGAGTTCAGACATATGGTGCTTAGGACCTCTCTGCCTATACTCTCGAAGGTTTGGGGTGGGCCTGGGGAGGAGACCTGCAGCCCCAGAGCTCTGTTTTGGTGTTTTACCAGCAAACTGAGGCAGCCCTCCTACCCAGACAGATGGACTGGCAACGCGGTGAGTTGAGCTCAGTAGGCTGTTGACTTCTGAGTCACAAGGCCCGGCCAAGGCAGCTGCGGGAGCAGGAACAGGGGCCCTCAGACCCCAGACCTGTGCTGGACCAATGAATGTTCTCCCTCAGTCTTGCCCTAGGGTCCTGGAAGGGCTACGGAGTTTCCCGCACTTTCTCTAACCATAAAGTGGGATGATTACTGTCTGTCCTTCATCAGGTTAGTGCAAGGAGGTAATGAGATGATGATGTAAGTTCTGGGAGCAAAGTAAGAGCTCACCAAGGATGGGTGGATATAATTGGTATTATCAAAAGGGGGGCTAAGCTTGGCAGTCTGCAGAAGGAATGGGCCCCACTTCCCAGCTGTCGCCCGGTTCTGTAGTCCCTCTCACCCTCACCAGTAGATGCTTTAAGCCCTCAGCAATTTATGGCCTCAGGATCTGGGCTTTATTTACTGAGAGAGCTGTGTCCCTGCCCCACCTACCCAGTGCTTAATTGGGAGCTGAGAGGGGCAGTGATAGAGCACGGTGCCAGCTGACTCCCTATGGAGCTGAGCCAGAGGTCACCCTACCTACATCTGCTTTGTTTGCCAGATAAAAGAAGAAATCATCAAGACCAGGCCCCTCATTGCAGAGAGGGGAGGCTGGGGCCCAGAGAGTGGAGGGGTACAGGCGGGCCAACTGCTCAGGTCAGAGGCAGAGTCAGAACCAGACCCAGGTCTCTAGGTACCCCTCTCAGCCCATGTGCCCTTGGCTGTTAATTTTCTTGCTCCTCTCAGGGGTGGGGGTGGGGCTCTGCTCCAGTGGGCCCCTCACCCACATTCCCCCTCAGCCCGATCTTTAGGTGCTTGGGGGCAGACCCAGATTTGGCCAACCGTCTGTCCCTCTATTCCTTCAAGTTCTCACCTCCACACCCTAAGACTTCCTCATCTCTCACTGCTGGAATATATTTTACCCATTTTACAGAAAAAGAAACTGAGGTCCTATCTTGAGGACTAGCCTGGAAGGAAGGTAGCTTGAGGACCCCCCACAATGTCTCTTGGTGAGACTCCAGGCCAACATTGTCCCACCTGGGAGAGAGGTATGGAGGCAGACGAGGACACACACACATACACACACAAGTAATCTCAACTCAACAGATTCCTCTTACAGGAACAAGTTCACTAACCTATACTTCTTTTCTACCAACAAATCCAAGATCTGTCACGGCTTTCATGGCAACAACTACTGATGGCTGAAATCTGGGGCAGGGTGGGATAGGGGTTAGGGTTAGGGATGCTCTTCCCTGTGCCCCCACAATCCCTTGAGCAGACTGCACCCCAGTTCTGGTCACCCTCCTGCATGGATCCCCGATGTGTTTTTCCTCCTGAACTGGGGCTTCCTCAGGACAGGGACTTTTGTAGGGAGTTACCTTTTTGTCACTGTCACTGAGCTTGGGGATGTGCCTCTGGAGAAGGGTCGGAGGGGGAGGCCTGGGTGAGCCATGCTGCTCCCCCCTTCCCTGCCCTTTCCCCAGCTCGAAGGGCCCATGAACACCCCGACTATTAATATGTCTTTTGCAAAGGGGAGAGGCACCCTCGGTTTCCTCAGCACTGCCATCCACTCTCTTGTTAATCCTCTCCAAAGCCTCAACATTCGGGTACAGGGACAGTATTCCCTCCACTCAGTGGAAGAGACAGGCCCAGAGAGGTGGAGTGATTTACTCGAGGTCACACGATTCTTGAGTGGTGGAGACGGGACTCGACTCTCTATCACCTGCACAGCTGAGAGGGCTCTGCAGGGCGAGGTAATAGGGTGTGGCACACGGCCCATGCGCAGAAAGCTGGCTGAGCGAATGAATTAATGAATGCCTCTGCCAGACTACAAAGTCAACATGGAAGGAGAGAGGCAGCTCGAGGTCTGTGGGGGTGGGGGGGTACTGTGCCCCGCTTCTTGGCTCCTCAAGCACTCTCCTACTTGGGGCAGCCCTGTCTCAGTCCCACCAGTCTCCCCAGTCTCAGTCCCTTGGTCCCTGCAGACTCCTCCCCAGCTGGGCTGGGAGTCTTTCTCTTCAGACGGACATGTGCCTCCCCTTCCAGATCTGATCCCTAGTATCTGTGGGGCCTGCGACAGGGGCTTAAGAGAAGAGGCTCTCAGCATGTGTCACCCTCTCTCCCACCCCCTGCATCACCAACCCTCCCACCCCCTGTGCCTAGCCAGGCTTCTTTCTGAAAGTACTTCACTCTGGGGTGGCCTGCATGGTTCTCAAGAGCAGGTTCAGGTCCATCTGAGCAGGGAATTCTGGGGTGTTGGAAAGTGATCTAGAATTGTGGACCGTGAGCTCCAGGGCACACTTACCCAGCCCCATGGACCCTTGTCCCATGGGGAGAAATGAGTATGGAGGAAGGCCAGGAAGGACCCTCTGAATCGTCTAAGGATGGTACCCCCCTATCTTGTCTAATAACCCTGTTCTATGGGCCTGCGAGCCCGCTCCTGGGGCCAAGGTCACTTGCCTCTCTGGTCAAGTTGATCAGGAAGACAAGTCCACTCCAGTGGCTTTCCAGAGCCAGTGGCTTTCCAGAGCTGGGCAGCACCGGGCTCCCTGCCTGCTCCAGACACCAGGCGGGGGGGTGGTACACCCTCAAGTGTGTGAGTATGTGGAGTGGGGGAGGGCGGCTGGCCTGTGGGGGGCCTTGTTCAGCGCTTACACACACCAAGAGACAATAAATCGACAAACACTTAATCTCTCTGCAAATTGAAACGGAGCCGTAAATATCTGCTGCATCCCAGCCGCTGAGTTATGAGTCTTGTTTATTAATCTCTTTAGTCCCAGGTGATGGATGGGGGAGGAGAATGGCCCACCAGAGACTCGGAGGGCGGGGGCAAGGAGGGAGAGGAGTGGGCCAGGGGTCTGGGAACCGCCCATCGGGAGAAAGGGTCAGAGGGCCGAGGTCTGTAGGGCTCGTGCTTCCCCCCACCCCTGCTTCCCCCTCCATCTCGAAGGGCCCATGAGCTCTGTGACCAGTCCTAAGCCTCGCACACAGTGGACAGCCCTTAGGTTTCTAGCACAGGGCCATCTGCTCTTGTTAATCCTCCTTGTGGCCTTAGGAGGGGCACAGGGGAGAGCATTCCCTCCACTTAACAATGAGGAGACAGGCCCAGAGAGGTGGGGTGACTTTTGCAAGGTCACACAGCCTCTTGAGTGGTGGAGACCGAAGTCTGCTAGGGCTTCATGAGAGAAGGGGAGGAAGGGTCGTGGGGGGTTTGGAGAACAGGGCACCTGATGAGGGTCTCCTTATTGCTTCTTTCCTACCTTTCTCCCCTCCCTCCCCTCCTCAAACACTTGTGAGCTTGCCCTCTTTCTCTCTCTCCGTATGTGTAAGAACTGGTGGAATAAGAGAAGGACAGAGTTGGGAGCTGTTGAGGGGCTCAGCTGAGTCCGGCAGCTAGCTGTGACAGGGACATACTCCAAGATCTGTGTTTAGGATCGCCCCTCCCCCTAGTGCCAGCTCCTGGGCTCAGAGCTGGGAGGCTGCAGGAGTTCAGGGGATGAGCTGGGGAGGGCTGGTGTGGGTGAGTGTGTGCTTATGTGATGAGCATATGTCCCTTCTTGGGCCTCTGGCCAGATGGAAGGACAGGGGGGCTTGCAGAGGTGATGAGACAGAAGACAGAAGGCAGACCTGGCAAACAGGAGGGCTGCGGGCGCTGGGCAGTGGAGCTGGGGACTACAGATGGTGAGGGGCTGTAGCGAGAGGAATAAGGTGACATGTTTCTGGAATGTGTCTGGTGGTTTGTATGGGGAGGCTGAGACAGGACACCGAGTCAGGTGCTTTTGGTTGGAGGCTCTTGAGATAAGTTCCAGATGGCTATACAGTCTCTCTCCCTGTCTCACTCTGATTTTCCTGTTTTCTCTGCTCCTTGTGGTCCCAAGTATCAGGGCCCCCTGGTGGGGATCTCTCTCCCAGGTTGGAGTCAGTGTCCCTGTGGCTCCTGGGGGCCAACCCCAGGGTCCTGGACTTTGGGACCCCATCACCCCAGATAGCCATTCCTGCAAGTCACTGATGTGGTCATTGTCACAAGCAGGAATCCACTGGCAGGACCCGTCACCTGCCACCAGGTGGTGCCTGGGGAGCGAGGCCTGCCCGGAGCTGCTCAGCTTCCCTGGCCGTGGACCTCATCGTGGGCAGGGGCCTGAGGGCAGGACCAAGGCTCTGGTCACAGCACAGAAGCCCGTGGGACTCCAGGATATCTGCTCCAACTTCCTCGGCTGACAGAGGAAGGAACTGGGGCCCAAAAAGGGGAAGGGAGTTCAAGGTCACTACAGGGAGGTGGTGAGAGCTCTGTGAGAGCAGGGGACAGTGTGGAGCAGGGTTAGGTGGGAAGAGGGTGTGTGCAAGGGTGTGTGCCAGGTGGCTGAGGGTGTGGCAACCACCAAGGATCAGGGCTGGGGAGGGAAGAGCCCATGCCACGCAGGGAGACCCTCCTCCTGGTTCTCCTGAGTCTGTCTGGGGTTTACCACTGCAAGTCCTATGGCTCGGGGACCCCTCGGTCGTGGGCAAACAGGGGTGGCTGGGCACCCTTGGGCCACTCCAGGCAGGGAAGCATGACCATGCTCCCAGGAATCTCTGCAACACCATCCATCCCCCGTGAATTTATGAAGGCCCCTCCTCAGTTCCATCTGGCCCTACGGGGCTGTTAGAGCAGGGTAAGCAGCTCTCCTGTGTTACGGTGCTCAGAACCATCCTGGGAAGGTGAAACAGACCCGCCAGTCCCTCTCCACCTGCCTGGGGGGTGGGGGTGGGGGGGGGTCCCTGGGCTGCGAGGCCTGCCCTCTGGTGGTCCCAACTCCACCTTGCTGCTGTGCGATCTGAGAGGGATCAGTTCCTCGGGCCTTCCTTCTCCTTGCCCATGAAATGCGGCCCTCTTTCTTGGGGAAACGGCGTCCGGAGGAGCTGAATTCAACCCACCACCCTTAGGAGAGGTTAAATGGGGTGGTGTGAGGGGGAGGTGGAGTTAAAGGAATGAGGATGAAGGGATCATTCTAGGGTCCGGCAGACATAAGAAAGGGAGAGAGAGGAAAGCTGTGTGGGGTGGGGGTGGGGGGCATGTGGGCGTGTGGGTGCAAGGAAGGGGAGAGATGGATGGGGGGGAAAGGCTTTCAAAGAGAGAATGAAAGAAATGAGTTATTCCAGTGTGGGGAGGTTGGAAAAACTCCACTGAATCTTTAAACAACCCTTGTCAATTATTCATCTGCCGGTATGAGGGCCTCTGGTCTGCCACAAATCTCCTCTGAGCATGGGAGGGAAAAAGGGAGGGAGGGAGTCAGAGAGAGAGAATGAAAGCCAGAGACTCAGAAAGAAATTGAGACAACCAAAGAAAGGCAGAAGCAGGGAGAGGCAGACATGCGGGGTGGGGAGAGAGAGAGGCAGAGAGAGGGGGGGGGGGGGAGAGAGCGAGGGCGATAGAGAGAGAGATGGGAAAAACAAGGAGTGGTGAATGGAGGGAGGGAGCCAGAGAAAAGAGGATGAAGATCCCGTTCTAGAATTTCTGCACTACAAGCAACACTGAACGCACAAGTCTTGAACAGTACTTCTGCCTCCTCCAGGAAGCCTGCCTTGCTCCTCTCTCTCTACTGACGGCTCACTAGGTGTTCCCAGCAACACGGGGTGAGCGTGACACTTAAGAAGATAAATGGTCTGGGCCATGCCCTTTTGCCATTTATCCCTTGCCAAATATTTCCTGCGTGCCGCTCTGTGTCGCTCTGTTGCTTCCTGGAGTGTGACTTGCTCCTGCCGGCTGAGAACCTCCAGGGCTCAGGGCCTTGGCCTCTTCCTCCTCCACCCTTCCCTCTGCACAGCTGGACACAGCACTGGGCACCTGGCCGGGGTGGGGGTGGGGTTCTGGTTTTCTGCAGGCTGGGGGAATGGCTAAGCTTGCTGGGTGCTGCCAGGGAGGAGGCGGGGGTGGGGGGTGGTACGGAATCCTGGCCCAGGGCAGGTGGTTTATAAGTTCTCTGTGAATGGAACCAGCCCCTCATCTTCCCTACTCTAGAAGTTGCCTGGCTCAGCGTGAGGTGGGCTTGGGTAAAGGGTGGGGTCTGGGGGTGAAGGGCAAGGCTTACAAGTTGTTTAATGTTCGGGAGTTACTAAGATCAAGAGGACTCCTAATGTTGCACTCTTCACACTCAAAAGCCCACGTCTTCCAAAAATGCCTTCCTGGCCTGTTCGGAAGGGAAGTGGAGGCTTCCTCCAGCCCTGCCAAGCCCTGCCAAGCCCTGCACCTGACCCCGGTGCAGCGTGGGACCCCGGTCTCAGGGAACCCACTCAAGGACAGGAGCTTTGGACAAAGTGGCATCGGAGGGGCGCCTGGGTGGCTCAGTGGGTTAAAGCCTCTGCCTTTGGCTCAGGTCATGATCCCAGAGTCCTGAGATGGAGCCCTGCATCGGGCTCTCTGCTCAGCGGCGAGCCTGCTTCCTCCTCTCTCTCTGTCTGCCTCTCTGCCTGCTTGTGATCTCTGTCAAATAAATAAATAAAATCTTTAAAAAAAAAAAAAGTGGCATCGGTAAGGCGTGGGTTTGCTGGGTGTGAAGGTGGACCCAAGGGTACACTAGGGGAAGGGAGCCTGCTGGGGCTCGTTGGGGCTATGGGGCTGAGACTGGCAGGCCCTGGGGCAGTGGGGAGCCTCTGCGGCCTCTAGGCAGAGAGGGCACAGACCCCACGTCCCCTCTACTCCCTTCTCCCTTCCCAAGGTGCTCCTTCCTCCAGAAATTGTTCCATTTCCTCTTAAGCCAGACTAGGCTCTGGAGGGACTCAGAAGCAAAATTGTTTCTTGGGCTCTGGGGACCATGCTCCTAGACAGACACACTCCAGGAATCCAGAGCTGCTGAGAGGCTGACAGCTTGAACACACAGGCAGAGAGAGAAGGGAGGCAGGTCATCGCTGGCTCGCCACTCAACCACCGTCATGTCACCGGGGGTCCACTGCCACTTCCCTCCAGCCTCCCAGCCACCTCCAGCCACCCTCCAGCCACCTCTGTGATGGTGCCTGGAGCCACTGCCACCCAGATGTGTTCCAGGGCTGCTCAAGTCTTTTCTCTTGTTCTGTGACTCTGTCTGTGGCTTGCACACTATACGTGTGCTCACGCCCATGGTCCTATCGTCCAGTGCTGGGAGAGAGCGTGTGTGGCTGGACTCCTCTATTGTTCTGTAACTACAGTCTGCTGCTCCCTGGCAGCATTCTAGTGCTTGTCACTTTGTCTCCTGTTTGCGTGAGCTTGTCGATTGCTATGTAATTTTGTGTGGTTGCTATGGAACAGTGACCCATTGCTACACAGCTACCTGTGATTTCACGGAGCTGCCCATTGTTGATACCCACCCACGTTCTCTTGCTTGGGACGGGGATTGCTGGCCATGTGGGTGTCTGGGTCCTGCCCCGCTCCTTGTAGGCTCTGGCAAGAGGGTAGGAGCTGGGGGCTGGGTCTCCAGGACCAAACTAGGGCACAGGATCAGAAGTGGGAAAAGCCAGATGGTAAATCTGAGCCAAGGTGGGGGGGGGAGAGAGAGAGAGAGAGAGAAAGAGACACACACACACACACACAGAGGGAGAGAGAGAGAGAGAGAGAGAGAGAGAGAGAGACACACAGAGAGAGAGAGAGAGAGAGAGAGAGAGAGAAAGAGACACAGAGAGAGAGAGAGAGAGGGAGGGAGGGAGGGAGGAAGGGACAAATGATGGGTTGGAGGACTGAAGGCAGGGTTGGGAGGGAAAATGAAGTGGAACCAAGAGTCAGGCACCAGGAGGGGACAGGCTGGGTCTGACACAGGCTGTGATGGGCAAGGGAGAAGGGCAGGCCTGGTGTACTGAATACGGCACGGGCGTCTGAGGGACCCAGTGGTGTCAGGCTGGCTGAACAGTGCAGGGATGGGCATACAGTCCTCTGCAGCTGCCTATTTTCATCTGGTTATGAGCAAGGCAACATGGGACAGTGACATCAGGAGGCCTTGGGCAGAGTCACCCCACCTCGAGACCTCCTCATTGCCATCCTTCATCAAATTAAAAGATTGGACTAGACGCCCTCTAAGGTTCTTTCTGATGGCCTTGCTGTCCAGCCACATGGCCCAGTATTTACCACCGTCTTGCCAGGTGTCCAGCAAGGGGGAGGGTAGAGGGAGTGCTGGGAGGTTTCCAGAAGGGCACGTTTCCCTGCACACATGTGCCCAACTCACAGCTGCCCTGATAGCTTGTGGGTATAGGGGAGTCCCAAGCTTCCTTGTACACACTCATAACCTTCCAGAATCTCGTCTTAGTGCCCTGTGGCGACTTTTTTCTTATTCTCCCTTCTGTGACTCACAATGGTTACTTGGTCTCTTGCTCAAGAACAGTTCCTGCTCTTGGCTCTCCTGAGCAGGCCAGTGTCATCTCATATTTGAATCCTGAAGAGAAGACAGAGACTGACCGCAGGCACTATTCATGCTGCCAAAGTCTCTAAAGACAAGGTCTCCATATTTATTTTCAACCCGGTTGAGCGCCAAGCTGGCAGGTGAGCCCTGAGTGCTGCTTTCCCAAGGGGCAGAGGTGAGAGAAGGGAGTGTCAGAAGGTGGCCCATGGTTGTTCTGGCTCCTGTGCCAGGGTGGGCAGGGGCAGTCCCTGTGGGAGCATCTGGGCACGCCCTGCAGAAAAGCAACCCTTCCTAATCATCAGAGGGGACATGTTCCAGAAAGGTGCAGAAGTGCCAGGGGAAGATGGGGAGGCTGTCGGTGGAGAGGGGCAGGTCCTGAGAGGAGGAGTCCCAGGGCTTCCCCAGGGGACGGTGGCCTTGGCTGGGGCCTTTCCTCAGGATCTTTCTGATCAGCGTTCCCCATGGGATCCGCTGCGGAGGAAGGGAGGAAGACATACATGAATTGACCCGTGGTAGCCCAAGGGAGGACTTCGACTGGACTGTCTTTTGGTGGCCTGCTCTGTACCTCTCTGCATTAAGGGACGAGGATTCAGCACTGACCCCTCACCAAAGTAAGCCACCACCTTGGCCAACTTCACCAACCCTTTCCCAGCATCTGGTCAACTGCAAATTTCATGACCAGGACGCAGACCCTGTGACCAAAGATGGTGACCTCTTTTCTTTGAGCCCTAATCTCCTCTTTGAGAAGTTAGAACTAATGACTTAGAGGGGCATCCCCTTACCTGGAGGACATGCTCCTGAGAAAGTTTTGGGCTGATTCCTGCCTAAGTCAATGGACCCCTGTCTTACAAGTGTCCCAAGGGTTTCCTTGGAAGGAAATTGTGTGGGAGTTCCATTCAAAGGGTGAAGAAACTCTGTAAAATGAAGAATCCACAACTTCCACCAGGTTAGCTTGGGGGTAAGTCACATACAGAGAGTTCCTGAAGGGAGGTCTCCTTGCCACTAAAGGAGTGAACCAGGTGACAATCAAAGCCCTTCCCCTGTGACCTTTTTCGCCGCTCTGGCCCTCCCAGCCCTGGGTGGAGACACTCACCATTTCATGGGACATCTTGGGCACCTGAGGCTCTATCTCCGTTTCCTGAGAGGTAGATGGGTTGGAGTCCATACTAGAGCTCACCGTGGCCTTGGACCAGGACTCACGGATGGTACCCAGCTTCTCATCTAAGATCTTGGGGTCCAGGATGGGCAGAACCTGGCTGCTATTTGGAGTCAAGAAGTCTTCCGGCTTCTGGGAAGAGAAGGCACGAAGAAATTTCTGTGTCTTTCTACCACAAATGTCCTTTCTAGATGTCCCCCCAACTCCCAAGCCTCTCCTCTTCATAGCTCAGGAGGCCCAACATGCCTGGCTCCTGTCTTCCACCTGCCCCCTCGCTCCCTGGGGCCTTACCACACTGTCCTTGGCATTCCTTCTACTAATGAACCTCTCCTGCCTCAGGGCCTTTCCCTCTGCTGTGCTCTCTGCCCAGATAGACTCATGGGTCTTTCCATGGCTGTCCTCTTCTCATCATTCAGATTTCTGCCCAGATATATTCTTCCCAGAGGTGCCCTGGCCTTCAGGAGAGAGGCCCACCCTCTCTAAAGTCACCTCTCCTCTAATATATGCTCTCATCACATTATCCCTTTTTACTGTTCATAGTACTTAACTCTACCAGAAAGCTAAACTTGAAAAAACTGATTTTTGCTTGTTTATTGTGTGCTTCTCTCTCATCCCCACACTAGAATGTAAGTGACGTGTCAGCAGAGACTCTGTTTAACCCCAGTGTCTGCCTCATTGTATGTGCTCGGTAACTATTTGTCGCAGGAATAACCCAACCGTGCCATCCAGGACTCTCACATTTGGTGCAGGAACATCATCCTCGAACATCGCCATTCTCCTCTGACACTCTTTGCTAGGAAGATTTCTTTTCCGTTTCACATCTGCCCTTAGCCTCCCACCTAGCACCTACTAAACAGTCTCCTCTCTCTCTGCTCTGCTGGGCCTCCTCCCTGTCCTTCCAGATTCTTTTTCCTCTTCCATTCTCCCCTTAGCATGACTGCAGCTCTCACCTCTGCCGATCCAGAGCTCAACCTCACTCAGATACCGGCATCTCCAGGAAATCTCCATTTCCCCCACCCACACTTGCTCAAAAGCTTTTCTGGGATCTTCCAGCCCAGCAGCTGACTCTCTCTGTTCTCACACTGTTCTCTAATCCTAAGCTCATTTGCCATTTCTTTTTTCTGCCCAAACTTTATGTTTCCTGGGCTTAGGGACATGTGTGATGCTCCCTCAGAGGACAGATTAGTTTAAAACTCTCTTGGAAACCCATGGTTAGCCCTAACACGTGTATGTTATTCAAAGGCTGTAGGGACCTCCAGGATGACCCGCTTCTCCCCTACATCAGTTGCTGGAATTCTGTCTTGGCCACGTAGCGGATAAACATGCCACCATCTGTGCTAGAAGTAAATAGAACAATGGGCACAGTGCCAACCAGCACAGGATATGCTCGGGGTTAGAGGTGCCTGGATGTCTGACCCTGAACAAACAGAGGAAGAACACGCACGGGTGGGCCTCCCTTAAAGTGACACTCTTTCTATAAAAACCCACACATACGAACCGGATGAATCAGGATAAGGACCCTTCACTTTACCACTTGGCTCCTTCCCATAATGATTCCTTTATTCCCTTTTCATGATAAAATTTTGTCTGCAGAAGTTCTTAGGGGTAATAGGAGGCTCAGTCATTTAAGCGTCGGACTTTTGGTTTTGGCTCAGGTCATGATCTCAGGGTTGTGAGATTGAGCCCCACGCTGGGCTCCAGGCTAGGTAGGGAGTCTGCTTGATATTCTCTCCCTTTCCCTCTTTCCCTCATCCCCCTGCTCGCTCGCTCTCTCTCTAATAAAAGAAGTAAATAAAAAAAATAAAATTTGGCATGCAGAAATTCATTAACATTAAGTCTTTTCAGACATGTGTCAGTAGAGTGAGTAATAGTCATGCAAGGACAGAAGAATCCAGTCCAGTCTGGGCCTCACCTCCCACCTACCCTGTCAGATGGGTGCAAGAACAGATAATTCCAAAGAGAAAGCAATATATGAAGATTTTTGGAATGAGAAGAGTGAAGCATTGGGTGATCTTGCAGCTGATCTGGGCACTTACTATAGTTCATAACCAAAACTCCTGGGCCTGTTTTGTCCCTGGGATTTAGGCCTGGCTATCTCTCTCACCTGCCTCTCCCAGTGGCTATGGTTTAGGGAGGACAAGAGTCATTGTGAGTCTCCCCACTGAACACCCCAGCACCTCTGTATAGAGGTGCTGTATATTCTGTATATTCACCGTCTGAATCAGGTGCTTTGGGGTTGTTTTGTTGTCTCTGCACTTTCAGATGTGTGGGTAGATGGATACAGGACAGAATAAGATCAGGGCAAAGATGATCTCCCCATTGACCAGCTGGCCCCTGGGACTGGGGTGAGATGCTGATTCAGGACCTGTAGTGTCATCTCTCCTCATTTCCAGGCAGAAAGCCAATCTCACTGCCCTGGATTTCATAGACTGCCTTCTAATCCAGTTAGGGGAGGAAGTGGAAGTAATGAAATCAAGGGAGAGATCTCCAGAGGTGCCCCATCAGCTCTGAAAGCAGAGACACACTGCAAAAAGAGTCCCTTCCCCCATTGCCTGTCTCCCTCACATCTACCCTGTGTGGACCAAGCACCAGCTGGTAAACTCAGTGACCCAGAGCTGACATGTACTGGGCCCCTGATCAGAGCTGGGCACTTATCAGCTACTTAAAATAATTTTTTTTTTCCCAAAAGACAGACAGACTGTCACATGTGATGCCTCATTTAGAGGTGTCTGGAGTCTTGGAAGCTTGGCTAGCCTACGTTCCTCTATGACTGAACCCTGAGAGCTTATTGGGAAGTTCTAGCTGGGCAGGGCAGCTACTATACACCCTTGCTAGAAGAACAGTCTTCCTCCATCTAGAGAGCACAGCTTTGGGAGGGATGCATGTGGAGCGATGAGGGAGGAAGGGGACACCTGCCTAGCCAGCCAGGTCAGCTGAACCAATCCTGGTGATCACTGGGGTGACAGATGTTGCAGCCAGCTCACCCTCACATCCACTCATCAGGTACTTTTATGTGGATTCTGAAATTTATTATAATTAATTTTTCATCACAAAGATAAGATTAAAATGACACTGACCCCTCAGTCCAGACCAGAGACTTCACCTTGTCAGTCTCTGGTAGGCAGGCTGTGGGGGAGGATGTTCTCAGGAGGAGGGAAGGAAAGATAGGGTGTTTGTGGATGTCAACTCTTCTGCCCCTTCTGATCCATAGGTGCTCTTCCTGCGGCTCCTGCCAGACTGAGAGGATCTACTCTGCTCTGCCCTCTCCAGGGCTGGCCCTGGCCTGTATTTTATCCCACAGCTGCTTCATGCTAGTAGCCTCCACCTCCCACACCCATCCTTGCAGGACTCCTGACCACGATTCTAATCTCCTGCTCTAATCAACTTTGCCAGGATCCATCTTGGTCTGGGAGCTGGGGCAAGTGAGTGGGTGACTTTTATAGAATAATCTTTAGATTCCCAAATGGTAGAAGCCCCAAAGGGAAGAACAGTGTTCAGAGGCAGTGGCTCTTGTCATATGAGGTAAGTGGCACCAGGAGGTTCCCAATACCCTACACAGTGCCTCATTTCTCCTTAACACTGCCTACTCAGACTGCTCAGCTTTAGTCTGCTCACATTGTAGGGAGGCAATTGTCCCTCTTGTCCTTGCTTCTCATGGGAAAGGAGCTTGTCTGGGGCTACAGGAAGGCGCCAGGCTGCTCAAAATGGTGGGTGGTCAGGGTGGAGGATGGCAGAGGGGGATAATGCTAAAATGAGGATGAGGAGAGGGTAGGGCCTTGGGGACTAACTCCTCCCTATTTAAGCCCAGGCTTACCTAGCTCTCCTCTTCTTCCAGGTGGGGTTGGAGGCTGCTAGCCCACCCCACATGCCTAGTTGTTTGCTTTTCTATTTGGCAGGCCTCGCCCTGCCGGCTGAGGCAGCTTGGGGCTGATAAGTGGCCCCTCATTCTGGTTCCATGGCTACAGCATGTCCTGCTTTATTAAGGCTGTAATTGGAGACCTACTTTGAAAGCTCAAAGCAATGCACAGCCATGTACTGGCTCAGACTCGCTGTGCAGCCCACCACTCCTTGTGCTGCTGCAGCTGCCCCATACCACGTGAGTGTCATGGTGGAGAGAAGACTCCCCTTCCTCATGCCTCTCAGCCCTGGCTGTAGCCAGCAGAGGAGGGTCTGTTGAGACAGACCAGGCCAATAGCATCACAGGCTCGAGGCTTCTTGGGTCACCTGTTTCCTCCTCCTCCCCTAACGTCTTCTGCCTCCCTTCTACCCACTCCATCCCCTAGATCCCTGATCATGCAAAATGCAACAGTTCCAGCCTGCCCTGGCAATTACCGACAAGCCAGGATGCAGCTGCTGTCCTTGGTGCTGAAAGCGCCCGCCTTCCGGCCAGCCTGCCTCTCGCCCCGCCCTGAGCCTTCTCGCTGGAGCGCACATTCTCTTAATTCAATTAGCTGGCCCTGAACCCTCCCCAGGGAACCTGAAGCGGAAACTGACAAATTCTGTTTAACAAAGACATTTGTCCCCCGCCCCGCCGGCCTTGGGCTCTGCCCGCCTGTATCCCGCTCATTAGGTATCTAACAAAGTGCGTCCCAAGAAATCTGCTTCCAATCGCTAGTAATTCAGGAGGCCTGATGCAATTTTCTCCCTGATAAGGGTGTCTCTCCCGCTGGCAAGCACCATAATGAGCCCTGTGCAGCAGCTCCCTGATCAGTTACTGCTTTGTCATTTCCTGTGGCCCCAGTTGTAGGTTCTTATCTCTTCAGCTGAAGGCGAGGCTTGGAAAACGGGGCCCTCCAAGAGGGCTTGCTGCATCCCATGCATATCACAAGCCTCATTATGGCATCCTGCACGGTCTTGCAGCTGCAGTGGGGTTTGAAGCTCTGGGTCTCTGCCAGCAAAGAAGGGTCTGAGTGTTAATCCTCATTGGGGCCATAATTCATTCTCCAGAAAATGGTTTTCAGAGGGTTAATCTAAAAGCAAGTTGCAGGATCAGGGGAGGGGTGCCAGTGATAAGGATATTTAACAATTCTAGCAAGGACTTGAGTATTAAATAGAGCCCTGCCCACAGCTCACTGGACAGTCTGTGGGCTCACTATTGTTAGTTTGGAATCTGGGCTTTCTGCATTTCATCTCTCCTATTGGGTCCCCCCATTTACCTCTTGAGAAAGCTTTCTAGCATAAAGATCAGATCACATCTTACTGCTGCCCAAAGACTTTCCTTAGCTTCGAATCACCGTGAAACACCAGTAAAGTCTAAACCCTGCATCCTGGCGTACAGGCCCTCCATGGTGTAGGCTCAGTCTCCAGTCTCATTGCCCACAACAGCCTCCATATGTCCCACATGCTTCAGATACCATCATGCCTCCATGCCTTTGCACCTGTGATTCCTTCTGCTTGAATCACTCTTGCTTTGCCAATTTTTAAGCCATTCTTTGAGGCAGAGTTTAAGCTATTCTTCTCTGTGACTCTTGCCCTGACCTTTGTATGCTCAATGCACTTCAGCCAGAACTTAGCAAGATGGGTGGTAATGATCTGTCAGGGTGCTTTACTGTTTGGCACAGGTTAGGGATCCAAAGAAAGGCTAATGACTTCATGCCTGAATGACCTTGGGTGGAGCTGGGATGCATCTGGTTTGGCCAAAGAGAGGTCTAGGCTATGGTAGTGTGACTTTGAGATGGGGAAAACCCAAGAGCAGCCCCCACTCTCTGAATAATTTTGTCTAGAAGTTTTGCCCTGTTTTCTCCCGTCCTGCTTCTTCAATCCCGCAGTCATGCATTGGGCTCACAGAATAGCAGAGCAGACCAGGGGTGGGCCAAGACTTCCATCTTCCTTAGCCATCTCTGTATCCTGACTCAAAACATTTCCATCTCTGGCTGGGAGTCACAGGCTCACATTCTCAAGGCAGCAGAGGCCTGCAGTGGGTGACGCATCTGGAATGAGCCTGCGGTATGGCTCTTGGTCCAGCCCTGCCCACTCATAGGGCAGGAAGCAGGTCTTCACTTCATTTCTCCTCCACAGCTCAAGGCAGGGTCCAATGGGGACACTTCAGCAAATCTGACCTCGAGAGAGATGATTGTCTGTCTCTTTTCCGTTTCTTCATTCCCTGAAAAATTGCTATGAGACCGAATGTGGGGCTGGTGATGTTTGTCTTCAGCTCTTGACAAGGCCTCCTGATGTCCTTATGGATGTGAGTCTGGTGGAGCGGCTGTCACGAGGGGCGGGTGCTGAGTGATGGATTAGCAAGTCTCCATTGTTCCCCTCCCCCAGGAGCCCTGTCCTCATGTCTGATGAGTTCAGCACGTTTGTCAGCAACTACACTGGGCTGTGTAGAAGGAGCTCACACAGACTCCTTCATTCCATTTTCACTACATTCCTGGCTGGTAAAGATCACAGCTCCTTTCTGTAGATGATGAAGGGGGGACTCAGGGAGGCTAAGATCAGTGGAAGATCCAGGATTCAACCCAGACCTGAGGATGCACACTGTTCGTGTAGGGGCCGTGGGGTGGAAGGGAAGACAGGCAGGGTGTTGTGAGGTTGTGGGAGGGGAAAGGGTCTTTTTTCCCTGGATCCATCATTGTCCTTGTGGTCATTCTCAGAGCTGGAGTCTTGGGGGTGGGGACGGAACCCTCCGGAGGGCAGGACCAGCCAAGGAGGCTCTGGTGCTGTTCTGAACGCTGGGCGTTCCGGGCAGCTGTGCTTGGTGAGGAAATGGACACAGGTTTGTGCTGGGGCTTCTCTGAGGACCAGCCCAGGACCTTCATATGTAGCTTTCAAAGAAATTTATAAAAATTCATCAAATCCAGCATGATTCTGCCTATTTGTTAAACAGCCACTTGTCCCCACTTTGGTCTGGTCTCCAGAGAGCTTTGTAACTGATTTGAATAAAACACTAGGGCAGGCCTTGGCACAGCATTGCAGACCCACCCCGCCTCTTCCTTTGAGAACAGGGAAGGGGGAGGTTCGGACAGGACTGTGGGAGCCGCCCCTTCCCTCAGTGGGTGACAGTGGGTGCCACCTCCTTCTCTCCTCAAAGGCACCCATCCTGTGCCAAAATCCAAGGAGACCCCCAGGTTTCAAGTCCTGCCAGCATCACTCAGGGTTGTGGGCTGAGGAGGAGGCAGCCCCCATCTCTGCCTGGTGCCCTGGTGCTCGGCCCGGGTAAGACTCTGGATTCCAAATCCCAGCCTGAGAAGGCACGCTGTCGCCAAACACCCAGATGACTGCATAGACTCGTCCCACCTTGCGAGAGGCACGTTTCCATGCGAGGAGGCAGGGACTGGCGCTGTGAGCACCTATCATGTGAACGAGGGGCTTCAGTCCACAAGGGTCAGCCTGGGAAACCTGCTCAGTGTGAGCCTCACTTCAAAGAGGTTGCCTGCAAGCTGGAGGGCACCCAGGATGCGGCAGGATCTTGACACCAGTTCATTAAAAGAGGCAGACTGCTTAGCCTGGAGAAGCATAGACTCCTGGGGGACCAGATCACACTCTTCAAAGAGCAGAGACCAACATCAGAGGGAGAATGGAGGAGAGATAGGGTTATTTGTACATGTATATGTGGAGCAGCCATAGGCTTATGGATTTTTAGAGCTGAACAGACCCCCTCAAGGCCAACGCCCTCTGTATGCACAATAAAGGGAAGTTGGCCGCCTATGGGCAGGTATCCATTTTTTTAGTTTTTGTGAATCCATGTGTAGTCAGTCACATGCTCACCTACACACACAGCTCTAGCTTAAAGCAGATCACTCTGAGCAGCAGGTGCTTGCCGAGAAGTCCCATCAGAGGGATAAAACTTAACCCATCACCAGCAGAACTTGCTTCAAGCACTGTATCCCAAACCAGGAGACCACTCCATCCCACCATTCACAGAAACTGCAGGCTTTGCTGGCTAGTAGGCCTGCCAACATGTTGCATGGCTGCCACCTGCCAGTGTCCCCACAACCAGCACAGGAGGCTTGCCAGGGTCGCCCTGCAGCCCCAGATGGTGGAGCCAGGAGGCTGGGGGCACAGAGACGGTGGGCTCAGGGTGAGGCGGGCACTTCTATCTGTTGTGGCCATGGAGCCACGGGACAGGGGGCATCTTGTGGTAGTGAGCTTCCTGTCAGGGCACAGCAAGTAAGACCACCTGTGGTGGATGTTGTTAAGGACAATCCTGTCCCGGCTGGGCAGTTGAAAGACACCTCTGTGGTCTCAGCCTATTTGGAAATTCCACGATGTTCTTGTTCTCAGAACTCTGGGAATGGGTGATGTGGAAGCAGAGGGTGTAGAGAGATGATGTTCACCCAAACCTCAATGAATTGGGATAATCTGTCTGTCCTGCGGAGGCTCAGGAGAAAGAGAATGTGTCCTCAGGAGGGAGGTACCCAAATAGAGCATGAGTATTTATTTCTCCTGAAGCATCATCTTTTAGTAGCACATCGGACCACGGGCAAGGAATTGCTCTTAAGGGATTGTCAGTTACATGGACGGGGGGCCCCGAGAGACCCGTTATCCAAGCCCTCCCCACCCACCCCCCAGCAGCCAGAGTGTCCATGGGGCTCTAAGATCCCAGGTTTCCGGCGCTGGCCCACCAAGCTTCCAGCCGTGTTTGATTTAAAAATGGAAGAAGCGATGGCACTGGTCCCCCAGGCTGGAATGCAGACACGAAGGCCAGGTACCTTCCACCGTGAACTTGTAGATGATGTCTTAGGTGGAACCATAAGAGGAAAGGAATTCAGACCCTGCCAGGTGTTTGCTGTCACTGGGTTTTGTCAGGCCTCTTACAGGAGCTGCTGTCTGCTAATGAATTGACTTGCTCACTGCCTGGGCCACGGTCCCTGCCCTCTAAGAACATAAGCTTTATGAGGACGTGTAAGATCCCTAAAACTGGGACAGTATCTGCTACATAGCAGGTGCCCAATGTTTGCACTGGCACAGAGGGACAGCGGCGCTGTGACAGTGAGGGTGGTGGGGAGTGCTAGAGCTGGGGAAGGGCCCTCTGCACTCTGGCTGCCAGGCATTCTCCTGTTTTTCCACCCTCAACACGCTCCCACTACCCTGTAGAAAGGAGGGTGCCAAAAGGGCTCAGATGAGAGGCGGGAGCCCTGTCCAAGCCTGATGAGGGTGAATTCAAGGCAGATGGGCTCCATGCTGCTGGCCCCTCCCTCTCCTCATTGCAATCCACAA
The DNA here is from genome assembly GCF_009829155.1 of Mustela erminea. Classification (NCBI taxonomy): domain Eukaryota; kingdom Metazoa; phylum Chordata; class Mammalia; order Carnivora; family Mustelidae; genus Mustela; species Mustela erminea. The sequence continues at coordinate 31,500,993 of NC_045618.1, forward strand.
GGGTGGCCAAAATCGAGTCCTCATCACATATATGTGGCATAAAAGAATGAACGAACGGCTGGGTGCCCTGGTTGCAAGAACCTATGCCGAGCCCACCCCATTAGCCCCCAAACTGGAGTTCAAGATCCTGGAATCAAAGTGAGTCAGTTCTCAGCCAATTCACAAATAGTGTCACCAAGGAATGGTTTAGCCACAAAGAGATGGAGTTTCTGTGTATGCCAGTGCAGGTGTGAAACCGTCTGTTTGCACGTGTGTGTGTGTGTGTGTGTGTGTGAGCATGCGTCTGTGGATTGAGTGTGTGTGCCCATGAAAAGGTGTCTGTGTGTGTGTGTGTGTGTGTGTGTCCGCGTGTGCATGTCTGTGCATACGGGACCATCTGCGTGGCAGTACTCGCACGCGCTGGTGTGAGACAGCGTGCGTGCGTGGAACTGTGTGTTGAATGCTTGGCTGCAGAATCTGAATTTCCTCTAGTACTATTTTTCCTGGTACACACCCAATCTTGATCCCTTTCTTTTCCTTTCTTCTCGGAAATCCATTAACGAAAGATTTTTTTTTTTTTTTTAACCCGCCTTCAGGGGAAGGGGGGCTGGGGGAAGGGGAAGCTAAAATCACAAGGCCCAGATCAAAACACTCAGCCGCTAAATGAATTCGGCAGCGTTTTCCCGCATGACTTGGAGGGATAATTTAGTGAGGCCGCCAGCTGGAAGGAAAGGGATTAATTCTGCACTTAGCACAGCTCCGGTGAATAATTCATCACTGAGACCTTTGTGCCTAGCCCCTGGGCAACCGGGGAAGTGTCCTGTCCACCTGCCTGTTGCCTGCTGGGTCCCCCAGTGGCCTGACCAGGGGCACTTGATGCTCCTTTCCATCCTCAGGACACATGTGTCCCCGTGAAGGGACAGGAGGCAGGGGGAGGTGAGGAAGGGCCAGGCAGTGGCCACTGACAGACTCTAGATACTGAAAAGAAGCTGTGGAGGTGTAAGATCCAGTCTGGGAAATGGGTGACTTTTTCTCCAAGGACCCTGCTTCTTTCTTGGGGCTGCTTCCGTGTCCTCGCCTCTCGGTACCTTCTTGGTCCTACACCTGGTGTGGTGGTGGTGGTGGTGGGAGTGCGGGTGGGTGTCAGGCTGTCTCTAACAAACTCTCTTTCACCAGGAATCAGAAGACAATGCAGAACATTCCACAAGCAGAAGTGCTGATGGGAGGTCCCAGGTACTCACCGGAGGCCTTATGGGGCCTTGGTCCCCTTATGGGGACACGGACACAGTTTCAAGCGGCTACGTTCCCAGATACATGCTTCTTACCCCACACCATATAATTCTCTGTGTTCTCCATGGGTCAGGTCACAGGGCCAAGTATTACCCCAGCACTGGTGGCAATTTTTCCTGTTATGGGAAGCCCGTGGGAGAGGACTGACCCAGACGTCGAATGCCTGCCTGTGGTTCCTTCGTTCATGGTCCTGAACTGCCCACATCCCGGCTTTGTGTCTGTCTTAGCACCACAGACCAAAGAAGGGAAGAATTCCAGAAGACACAGGCCAGGTGCACTGGAGCCAAATGACCGGGGTTCAACCGGGACTCAGAGTCCAGGGAGGGCTCGCTAGAGGAAGAGATCCCATCCGTCTGGCAGGGCTCAGAGCCAGGGGTATCTTTCCACTTGGATCAACCCAGCTGTAGGAGGCAGGAGTCCAAAAATGGGCGCCCAAGATTCCACACCCTAATCCCCAGGACCCATGCCTATGATGAGCTGTGACCCCTGTGATTATGTTACACGGCATGGCTGACCTTGAGTTGGGGACATTCTCAGAGTGGGCCTCTCCTAATCACATGAGCCCCTTTAATGCAGAGGGTTTTCTCTGGCTGCTGACAAAGGAGAAAGAGAGTTTTGAAGTGTTGGGGAGATTTGACCTGCCTGCTGGCTGAGAGATGGAGGGGGCCATTGTGAGAAGGAATGTAGGTTACCTTTAGCAGCTGAGGGGACCCTTGGCTGGCAGTCAGCAAGGAAACAGACACCTTGGTCCCATGACTGCAGGGAACTGGATTCTGACAACCCCCTAAATGAGCCTGGGAGCACACTCTTCCCCAGAACCTCAAGAAAGGAGCGTGACCTTGCCGGCATCTCAATTTGAGCCGTGCCATGTAAGACTGTCTACCCTCAGCAGTACAAGCCCATAAATGGGCATCATTTTAAGCTTCTAGGTTTGTAGTAGTTTGGTTCACAACAACAGAAGCTGAAATCCTAGTTCACCGTCGGAGAACCTTGATCCAAATGAGCCAGGCTTGGCTTGGGTTGGGTTAGAGGCTGACTCCCAGGTCTGGGTGGCCCTCTGCTTTCAACTCTCCTCTTCCTAATCTCAGCTCTCTGTCTCGTTTTCTGAAGCCTCAAATCACCCTCAGACATTTCTATCCAAAGCAGCAGTCCCCTCCTTCCAGAAGCCCCTGGCCCCAGCCCCTGAATGACGCCAGCAATTGTGAAGGAGGGTGGAACCCACTGCAGGGCTATGGGACCTGGCACATGACTGCCAGGCAGCCTTACCTCAGAGGAGAGCAGCTGGAAGGAGATATCCACTGTGGGGGCCTCGCCATTGATGGTTTTCAGCTTGGTGTCCTGGGGAGGAGAGAGGAATAGTCAGCCTATGCTGGCCAGCGCAGCTTCTGCCTCTGATCTGCCCACTATTCCAGATTCCCCAAGAAGGGGCCTGCTAGGGCCTCTGCCTGGGGATTGAGAGGGAGGCAGGAGCTGGTCCCCCACCTCTGCTCACCCTCCCTGCCTTGGACTTCCCTCCTCAACTCCACTGAAGACCTGACTGGCATTTCCAGACCTGCTTCCTGGAGGACTGGGGGAACTCCCATTGACTGAGGTCTATTACAACATGATGGCCAGAGATAAAGTTGGCATAGAAATAAATGATGTATTTATCATAAATATATATATATATAATATATATAATACACACACACATATATATATATACACACATATATATAGTCTCAGTAAGATTTAATATATTATTATATATTACATATAATATATAATACATTATTATATATAATATATATTCTTTTCTAAGTATTTTACATGTACTTCCTCAAAAAAAAAAGGTCTCACATCAACCCTATGAGAAAAATTCCATTACTATGACCCCATTTATCAGACAAGGAAACTGAGGCACCAGGACTTTAATTTTCCCATGGTCATGTAATCTGGTAAGGGGTGGAACCAGCATTTGGACCCACATAGTCAGGCTCGAGAGACTGGGCTCTTGGCTCTCTTGTCACACAGACCCTATACAGGCATGTTGTTCCCATATTAAAGATGGGCACTCCAAGGTTCAGAAAGTCTAAGAAACTTGCCTAGTTGCACAGTAAGAACTAGGGCAAGTAAGGATTTAAACCCAAATCTCTCTGGTTAAAGGCCAGAGCTCTTGCCACCGTCCCATGGGGACTCCCTGTGTTTCTCCTCACACTGCTCAGGGCAGGAGCTGAGGGGAGCGCCTTATACCTGACTGCGGGTGGCTTCCGTGGTGGGGGCCCTGTGGGTGGGGGTGGAAGCTACTGGAGAAGCCAGTCACTGGCGTCAGAGGGGCAAGATGGAACAGGGTGGGCTGGGGCAGGAGTGGGCCACCTGGCATGGGCTCTGGTCAGGGCGGGGCACTCACGGTGATGGGAAGCTTCTCCACACGCAGCCCATTCACACCCTTCCCTGCCAGCATCTTGCGGTACAAACGGCTCTTTAGCGGCAACACGGAGACGCCCAAGGGCTTGCTGAGGGTCCATGGCTCACTGCCTTTCACTGTAGGGGTAGGACCAGCTGGGACTCCCACCAAAGCCCCCACCCGAGAGCCCTAGGATCCCAGTGTCGGCGGCCCCGGCAGGCACCCCAGTCTTTCGGTACCCAACATCCAGTCATCTCATGCCTCTCCGTTCCTGCCTCCTGGCCTTGCCCTGCACAACTCTCCTTCTCTGAACGTGGCTCTGTGAATTCAAGACCAACTCTCCACATATTCTGTGCTTCTGGGTGTGTATACGGATCTCCCCTGTCTCTGGCCTTGGGGGCTCTTTACTCTCTCCATGTGGAACTCAGACTCTACATAGATCAGTGGGTCTCTGAATCCGGTTTCCCCTCTATGCTGTGAGCCCTGGGGGAATCTGTCCCTCCCTCCTCACTGACAGGTCCGTGGGGATGGGGTAAGGCACGGGTCTAATATGGGAATAAGACCAATGTGTGCTGGCCCGTGCCAAGGAACAAGGACAAGGAAGCCAGCCAGGAGCTCCTCCACCTGCCCACATGCACTGGAACCGGGTCCCCTTCACCCACCCCCGCAGAGGGCAGAGGCAGGTGGTCTGAGCACCCTTGGCACCTGTGTCCTGAGGCACGGCTGCCCTCGCACCGCACCCAAGGGACACTCACTGGAAGCAGAGGAGTAGTACTCCAGCACCAGGGCTGTGTCTTCCGAGAAGTTGGTGGCTCCGTCTCGGCCTTGGAAGAGGAAGGATTGGTTCCATAAAGGCAGCTCTGGGGGTCCCGCTGGCTTGGACAGCTGAAAGGAGATAGTGGAAGTAGACAGTGGGGCCATCGCTTCTCCCCAATGAAGGGATGTCAAGACATGGCCGTCTGTGTGTCTACACATATCACAAATGTTTGTCCCAATTGTTAAAAAGCAACATGCGTGTAATAAATGAATTGTGGAAAACAGAAAAGTAGAACGCTTAAAAAGAAAAACCTAGGGGTGCCTGGTGGCTTAGTCAGTTAAACATCTGGTTCTTGATCTCTGTCTGGGTCTTGTTCTCAGGGTCATAAGTTCAAGTCCCAAGTTGGGCTGGGTGTGGAGCCTTCTTAAAACAAAACCAAACACAAACATCCCCCAAACACACCAAATTCCTACACTAAAGACAACTATCCTAGGACAGCATGTTTCTTTCTAGTTTTTTGCTAAGCCTACTTTGTAGATAATTGTGATCCTAACATCCTATGTTTTTCATTTACTGTGAAAACCTAAGTATATCCAGAGTCGCAAATAACGCTCGGTATCCGTGATCTTTGTAGCTGCAGGGTTTTTTTTGTCATGTCCAGGAGCCCTGGTTTCTCCCTTCCTATGTTTTCCTAGAATAGTTCTGTATTGAATATTGTTTGATGTGGATTTCTGAATCTCAGATTAATTCCCAAGGACCCAAAGTGGAAATGCTGAATTAAAGGACGTGCACTTTGGGGCGCCTAAGTGGCTCTGTCGGTTAAGTGTCTGTCTTCAGCTCAGGTTATGATTCCAGAGTCCTGGCATTGAGTCCCACATTGGGCTCCTTGGTCAATGGGGAGCCTGCTTCTCCCTCTGCCTCTGCCTGCCGCTCCCCCTGCTTGTGCACTCTCTCTCTGTTTGACAAATAAGTAAATAAACTCTTTAAAAAAAACAAAAAAGGATATACATTTTAAGGCACTACAGTATTGACCAGAGTCCTTGAATAAGGGGCTCCAGGAGACATTCCCAAGCATGGCCACCGAAGCCGTCTCGCAGGAAGCAGGACCCAAGGAAGGCTCTGAAGTAAGATTTGGCAGGGCCAAGGGAAGGAGGGGGGCCTTCTGGCTGGGAAAATCACCCAGGACAACAGTGGAGGGGGCTCCAAGCATGGCAAGGGTCGCGGATGCCTGGAATAAGGAGGGACTGCAGGTGGAGGAGGTCGAGCAGCTGCAAAGGCTGGAAAGAAGGTGGGGAGTGGGGAATGGACCATAATGGCGTCGGCCAGCAGCCCCGCACGGTTGGTCCCAACACAGGGAGGGACTGGGGTCACCGGGGCAGACTCTTCCAGGGGCAGCCTGGCCTCTGTCCCCAGCCAGGAGCTGTCAGCAACAGCAGCATCAGCTCCCACCTCCCGCTCCCCTGCGGGAACCAGTCATTGCTCAGAAAGGTCAGCACAAATGCTCCGCTGGCTCCAGGAGCTATTGATGCCGGATCTCGAAATATCAGTGTGGGTCTACCCACCCCCACCAGCAGTGGCAGGGCTCTGATGCATGTCACACTAATGTGTCTGCTCTGGTTCTCTGAGGCCCCACCTCAGGTTCAGCTGTGTCCACTTCGGCCCCTGCCCCTGGGGGATATGGGGTGCAGTCACTTTGCGGGCCAGGGGGTCCTGAACACAGGGATAGGGACTGGGATGATGGGACTGTTCCTGAGAACGGGCTCTGGAGGTCGCTCAGGGACAGCCACTTGGCCCCAGGTCAGGCTAAAGAGGCTGCCTCCAGGTTCTGTGGGGCTTGCAAATGGTCTTTCAGGATTGATCCCCAAACCATGCCCATCCCAGAGCCACCCCACTGAGTGCCAGAGGAGGCTTCTCATTGCCTGGACCACTGCCAGGCCCTGAGGCACTCAAGGAGGACCTGTGACTCAGTCCCTTGCTGCCCCCATGCCTTGCTCCCACCCTGGACGGGGGGGGGGGGGGAGGGCATTTAATGGATGCTGGCTGTCCTCTCTGGGGCCTATTAATGTGTCTAAATGGAGTCTACAGAACAAGAAATAGTGCCTGACTGCTCAGGAAGGATAGGTCTTTCCCTGAATGGTTTCCCAGGATGAGTCCTCCAAGAGAGATCCCTTCAGACCTACAGCTGGGGAGAGAGGGTCACACTCTCTTGTGGGTGGGAGAGGGGGAAGGAATCAAGTTTAAACCACCTCTGGAGTCTGACGCCAGGGCCCTGGTGAAGGTGTTGGTGGCATGTGTGTGGGGGGAGGGTTGGGGGCAGGGTGTGGGGCGGGGAAGCCATTGACCACAGAGGCTAATGGGAAAGGCCACTGCAGGCTGTGGAATTAAGGAATGTGATTAACCTTCAGCTGTGATCTTCAGCAAAGCCATTAACCCCTGGCCACTGAGGCAGCCCTGCCTTCCCTAGGAGCAGAGGTTTCATTACATGGGCCCATGGGCCCTCCTTCCATTTCCCCTGGGCCCCCCACACCCACACCCCTACCTAACACTACCTGCTCCACCCATCCTGGGAAGGGTAGCTGCCAGCAGCTGATGCTGGGGGGCCTCAAGGGAGCTAGGATACACGGGCCCTGGGCCCAGGTTTGCCTCAAACTTGCTGCATGACCTCTGGCAAGTCCCTTCCCCTGCTGGAACCTGAGATGTCACTGTCCACTGGGAAATATCTTCTGCTCTATGCCTTGGGGGCTATTGTGCAGGCTGAAGGAGAAAATGGATGCCTTGCCTTCAAGACCAAAGTTCAACTGAACTCAGCTGATGCTGACTGGGGTTGTTCATGCTCTACACCTCAGGGGTGCTGTTGGGTCTTTGGGGGAGCTAGAGTCAGACCTTGTTCCCTCTCGAGCTCACCATCTTCCCAGGTGATAGGACACACACACACACTCCTATGATCCATGCGGAGGTCTAAGCAAGTTGTGGGTTGTGGGTGTTGGGGTGTCAGAGAAGAAAGCAACGACCCTTGACAGGGGGAAGGGAGGATCTGTGGGAGGAGGGCCATTCCAGGCTGAGTGCAGCAGAAGGGAAGGCTGGCCCAGAGAGGACAGCATGCGTGTGGAGCACAGCTGGGCATCCAGAGAACCTGCAGAAAACCTGTGGGGGTTGGGGCCGTGAGCCAGGAGGAGGGGATGAGGCCTTGTGTCCCCGGCTGCCAGGGAGGGCTTCAACCTGTCCAGGATCCAGGGGAGGGGTCTAGAGCTGGGCCAGGCTTGCCGTGGCTGCTTCTCACAGGCTGAGCTGGAGATGCCTGAGTGGAGGCGCTGCGGTGGTCCATAAGAGACGAGGCCAGCACGAGGGCAAGGTCTGCGGGATGGAAAGGGGTCCCGCGACAACCTGGAGACCGACTGGCCGAGGGGGCTGAGACAGGGGAGACGACGGTGGGCACAGACAACTTCTCTGCTTCTGTTTCATCAGCCGGGAGCTCTGCCTCAGTTCTATAAGGAGGGCAGGCCAACAGGAGCAGCCTGATGGGCAGTGGCCGCCCCACAAATGTGCGGGATGCAGGGTACGAGTAATTCCTAAGTCCCACCCTATTTCGGGCCCATGGGCCCAACTATCCCTTCACTGACCAGTTTTGCCATCATCAGCAGTTCCCAGAGGGGTGACGCAGACACTATGCCCTTCAACCATTTCTGTCTGTCTGTCTCTAACCAACAGAACCCGCTTTGGTCCGGGTGCCACCACAGGTGATGCCACGCCCCTCCTCAGTGATTGGCTTAGAGCAGGGCATGTGATCCAATTCTGGCCAATGAGACTAGAGGGGAGGTCTGTGGAGGGGCTCAGGGTGGGAGGTTTCCAGCGCTTCAGAAAAGCCAGGGGTGAGAAGGGGAGGCTCGCTCTCTCGGGTCCTGGTCCTGTCTGGATGAGGGTGCCGCGAACGTTTTGCCTCCATGAGCTGTTAGTCAACTGAAGATGACAATTCAGTGGTGCCGGAGAGATCCTGAGTCCTGAGGACGTTGTTGAGATGGTGCATTAACCGATTCTGGCAGCATCCTATGCGGGGGACCTTTCGCCAAGCGTAACAAGTAACAAGGCATCTTTAGATGCCCCTTAAGTCCACGGGGTTACTTGTAGCCAAATATAACAAGGGCAGTGGTGAGGCTGGCTTCAGGGGGCATCCGACAGTAGGGGAGGGGCAGCTCTGAAAGGGACGAGCCCCCTGAACCTCGACCCTGGGCTTGGACGCTGTACCCAGCTGAGCCCTTCAGGGCCTCCTAACAGCCCAGTAAAGGTAGGAATCTGGAGCTGCAGAAATTGAGAAGGCTGCCAAAGGTCACGTAGCTACTAAGTCACAGAGCAGGGGTCAAACCCAGGTGGATCAGGCCCTCAAATCCCCGGCCGCAGTGCTTTGCCATGGGGCGGGGGGGCCGGGAGTGGGCAGCTAGTGGGAAACCACGGCGACTCCAGACACCGCCACCCCTCAACTCAGGTGAGGACCCCGAAGTGTGGAAGGGGCGGGAGGGGGTAATGTCAGCCCGTGACTGGTATCCTTTCGGGTAGAGTTCCGCCCACTCCTATCTTGTACCACAGAAACCCCGCCCCTGTCCCTCACTTCCAGGAGTTCTCATCCTGGCCCAATTGCCATGTTGTCTAGCGAACGTCAACAAATGTCTGCCGTCACTGGACCGTGGGCCTTGAGTCTCACCCATGCACGAGGCACTGGAGGCAAGTCTCTGTAGCTAGCGGCAGCTCCACTACCAAGACTGGTTCGGCAGCAAAGACAGCCAGAGACAGCCCGGATAGGGAGGGGGCTTCCTCATTAAGGCAGCCAGCGCCTCCTGCCCCTTGGGACCACCTGCTGATTGGTTCATAATTTTCTGGGCAAATGCAGGGCCATGTGTGAGATGACTCTGGGGAAATCAGGCCAAGGATTGGTTTGGGTTTGAAGCCTCTGTCCCCAGGGTCCCCCCCCTTGTCCCACCCCTCCTTGCCACCATCACTCTTGTCTGTGTCTGAGCCTTCAAATGCCCTTGCCTTTACATGAAGGCTGGGGACTCAAAGGGGTGCCTCATTCTGTATTTGCCATGCCAGACATGAACAGTGGTGGGCAGACAACAGGAAGGACTTCCCAGGCACCCCTGTCTTCTTCAAGGCCTCTAGGAATGTTGGGACCATCATGTGCGGCAAGCTCCAGCTGAAGTAGACACGATGGGAAAGGACTGATCTGGCCATTCCCTGGCACCCAGCCACAGTCTGCACACCCCACCCCAACATCTTCAATGTCCTGTGCATCCTATCTCTGCTCCTGTGATCTTGTTTTCTGTCGCCCTGCACCATCTGTCCTCTGTTAAAAACCCAAGAGTCTTATGTGTGGATACCCACCCTAATTCCCCAGACTTCACATCTCTCTTGTCTCAAATAAAAAAAATGTTTTTATTGTGGTAAAATATACGCAACATGAACTGTCCCATTTTAACCATCTTTAGACACACAATTCAGTGGCATTAAGTACATTCACTATGTTGTATAATCATCACCACTATTTCTGGAACTTTCTCATTAACCTAAACAGGAAAGTCTGTACCTATTAAACAAGAACACCTTGCTGTCCCCTTCCCCCAGTCCCTGGCAACCACCATTCTCCTTTCTGGCTCTATGAATTTGCTTACTCTAGGAACCTCATCTAAGTGGCTTCAGACCATATTTGTCCTTCTGTGTCTTGTCTCCTCTGATATTTCCAGCTCTGACCGTCCCACCGGCTTTGTTATTACATTACACATTATATTGTGTTGATGTTTGGGTTTTTCATGTGTGGGATATCCATCTTCACTAGACCAGGAGCGCCCCGAGGGCAGCTCCTCCATAGCACAGAGAGGCTTGGCTCTGGGTAGTAGCCAGTTCAGTAAATTCCTTAACAGTCCAGGGACTGAGGGAGTGAATCAACCCGTGGGTGAGACACTAGAGGTACAAGCCCAGTGACAGGGTGTGTGGGGGAAGGAGCCATACCTGAGGGCACCCGTTCTGGCTGACCCGAGGAACATCAAAGTACATCACAGATGAGACAGGGAAGGAGAGTCGGGTGATGGGCAGCCCTACGAACGCTGGATCCTGCTTTACCTGATGGACCCTGGGGAGGCAAGGAGACATGGGTCAACCCACGAGTGTAACAGGTGCCCAGGGCTCTGGGCTCTGTGCCCCAGCTCAGCAGCCAAGGGCTCCCACGAAGATGGACTGTGGACTGATGTGAGAGAGGACGAGGGGGCCGGGGCCTGGATACTGGGACAGGGGGTGGATCGCTGGCCCAAGCCTTGGGAATGTTCAACCAGGTCAGGAGATGGGCTGCAGCTCCCAGGCTCCCTTCCCATCACTCACTGTGGCCTGGGCCACACCTGAATGCCCCAGCGACCCCCATCTTTAAAAAGCCTCGCCTTTGGAAGTCCTTGCCAGAATGACCCACTCCGCGGTGGCAGTTCTGGTTTAGGCTTGGTGGGGCACAGAAGCTGTAAGTGCAGGATTCGGGGGGGGCAGGAGGCTAGGAGCATGTGGCGCATGTGCTGAGCGTTTAGGAGGGCCAGGAGTGAGTGAATCAATCAGCTTCATTCCCTCAACAAGCAAGGAGTGTTCCCAGGTCATCGGAACTCAACAGATGGTGTGTAGTGGAGTCCCGTCGGGCCATCAGAGTCAGCGGAAGTGACAGAGCAGACAGCTGATCCCCAGGAGTTGGTGCTGTCACAGAGGACAGTGCTGTGTGACCTCTAGTGACCAAACTACCCTCAGGAAGGGCATCTGTCTGAGGACTGCAAACCCACCCAACCCCAAAGGTCATCTGGGGAGGAGGGTCATGAGCTTCACGTGGGGCCCCGGAGACCCTCGGGAGGGTAAGGAAGGGGACTGGTGGGCAAGGCTAACAATCATGAGGTCATGTGAGCTAACCCACAGGCGGCCTTCTTTGGGGACAACCACTGGCTGGAGACTTGGCCTTGCACTAGAACAGGAGGGGGGACTGGGATGTGGTGGGTATGGGATGGGGAGGCAGGTCTGGAGGAGCTGAGGACTGCTCTCCTCCTCCAGCTGCTGGCTCCTCTGCAGCCTGCTCTCGAGAGACTTCTGAGGCACCCCTTTCCATGGACCATGGGCAACCTCCTGGGACCTCAGGCCCAAGGGGAGGTTTGAAAGGCCTTGTGGAGGATAGGTTTCTAGGGCTCTTGGGATCATGGTCTGTGGTGACAATGACAGCCTTTTGCCTCCTCTGTCCTCTGCCCTCCTTGCCCTCCCCTTGCCCACACCCACCTGGGCCCCACTCACTTAAAATCACTGTAGTTGGGAACCACCCTGGCAATGACCACCATGGGGTGTGGATTGTTGACCAGGGGCTCGTTGACTCCCCGGAGGAAGACCTGGGGAAGAGAAGAGGCAGGTGAACCTTGGGTAATTTGGGGCCCTCTTGGGGACAAGGCCAACCCAGCTGCCATCTTTTGCCCCAATAATGAGCTCATCCCTGCCTCCATCTGTCTCACTTGTTTCATTCTCTGCTGCCCTCCTTCAGGCTCTGAGCTAGACATTGGGAAGGCAGGGGGAGAAGACAAAGATTCTGTTCCCACACACCTCCACTGCCAACCCAAGAGACTCCTGATCCGGCTCCTGGCTCTCGCCCCTTACCCACAGAATGGGCTCACATGTACCCCTCTGCCCTCACCTAACTCCCCCAGCTGTGATTCCTGTGGCTCCTTTTACTTCTTTGACCCCCATCACTGGCCTCTATTCTTCATCCAACCCATCCCTTACCCAGGCAATTTGATACATGATGGCAAAAACTGCTTTTGTAAAAATGAATTGAACTATGTCATTCCCCTGCTTGAGACCAGGAATGACCATACTCCCACTGCCATTAGAGTGAATTCTGTCATTCTTACCATCATGGCCAAAGCCTGCATGTTTTGACCTGTCTGCCCTAGGCCCACATTTCTACCAATCCCCAACTCCTCCTTTGTTCCAGCCTCTTTTGTCTCACCCCTCCAACAGGCTGATTTGTTTCTGCCTCAGGGCCTTTGCACATGATGATCCCTCTGCCTAGATTCAACATCCCCACCCCCAGTGACTCAGTGGCGGTGGGCTCCTTCTTTTCCTTCAGGACTTAAATGTCACCACCTCTGGCAGGCCTTCTGCGACCACTCTTCCTAAAAGCAGCCCACCCCATTCTCTAGCCCCTGGATTGCCTCTTCCACAGCATTCATCATGGCCTGTGTTCATTCTCATTTCTTTCTTGTTCATGTTCTGTCCGTCTGAGTAGAACCCAGGCTCCACAGGCGTGGGGACCATGTCTGCCTTGTTCACTGCTGTTTCCCCAGCTGTTAACAAATGTCCCTGGTACAGAGTAGGAGCTCAGTTTGTGTTTTGGGGAGAAATGAGCTCCACTGATGGAGGAGAAGAGTGGAGGACAGGGGAGGGAGATGCTGAGTCTGCTTCGGAGCCAGAGAGAGAGACAGAACCTCTGATGCCTGGGAGTGGGGGAAGAGGGGCCAGGCAGGGGCCTCAGGGAGAGGCTGGGCTTGAGCTGTCCTTGGAGGGTAGATGGGGAGCCTAACTATGGAGTGCTCCAGGGAGGAAAAATAGAAAGAGAAGGGGCTGTGAACACAGCTGAAGGGCTCCTCGCAACAACTAGGTCACTCTGTCACCGTGGCCAGTCCCTGATCCACTCTGGACCTGTGGATCCCAGCTCGTACACTGAAGGGTGGGACCATACTGTCTCCAGTCCTCCTAGTTCTGACCTGCAATGGGAGGACAGTGCCTGGGAGCTGGGGCTTCCTCTGGCTCTTCTCTCTTTCCTCCTCCCTGAGCACTCCCTCCTGGGCCCCTCTGCCAGGACCCATCTTAGCTGGTGGACTGTAAGGCCTTCAAATAATAGTGCTTAGGGCCATTCAGCACTAACGGGGGCCCCTGGAGACTGACTCCCTGCCCCAGATTCAAAGGACAGGATCTGGTGAAGGTGATTCAAACTTTGGGTGGGGGCAAGAGTCTGGGCGGAGGGAGTGCACTGCAGAGGTGTCAGGCCCTCATGCTCACAGGGACACCAACAGGTTTAGGGACTGAAAGCAGGTCTCTGAGAGGTTGAGGGGTGATGGCTAATTTACACCTGGTCCGTGCTGCATGGTCAGGTGTGAATGAGACAGCTGCCGCAGCACACCAGCTCATGACAGCTGGTAAGTGACGGAAGCAATTTCTCTGCCCACTGTGCTCTCCAGTCTGCTCTCTGGACCAGAAGTGGGGGGCATCTGTGCTGGGGACAGGGAGTGGGCGCACTGCTGGAGACCCTACCAGGTAAGTCTGGGGCTGGGGTAGGCATGGGGCAGATCGTCGGAGACCCCTGCAGGCTGGGGTTCTGCTGGGTCTTAAGGGTATGACCTTCTCACTGTGGGGCGTGGCCTGGCCAAGCTGTGGCCATTCTTCCTAGTTCTTTGTGTGTTTGTGTATACGTGCATGTGTGTGTGTATACATGAATGTGTGTGTATGTGTGTGTATTGCTGGCAGGTCTCAGGAAAGGACGTGATGGAAAAGGGAGGGAGAATGGACCAGAGGGAGGCATCCAATGGGGAAGGAGAGGTGAGGGTCAGGACCTCTGGACTTGCATCCCAGACTCTTTCTTCTTGGGTCCTGGTGTCCCCAGCTGTGAAATAGGAGTCCAGAGCAGTTCTTATAGTGCTGCGGGGTGGATCAGATCAGCCGGGCTGGGGCAGGGGAAGCCCAGAGTTTGGGCCTTCTTGGTGACCCCCGCCCTCCCCATCCCATTCAGGCCAATGCTGCATTTGAATCTGTCATTCCTGGCAGTTTGAAGGCCATGGGGGAAAGGGAGAGGGGGCAGGTTCCTGGGCATATTTCTGGAGCATGGCCCATCCTTCTGAAACCGCTAGAAGGCTGAGGTTGGGGTAGAAGTTTGGGGATGGTGTGTGTAGAAGTTAGGTCCAAGCTGGGCCAGGCCTGGAGGAGGCTATGTAAATAGCTGTTGAATGGGTGAATGAATGCCTAATTAGAAGGCCAGCCAAACCTCTTCAGAGATAGGACTCGAAGAAGAGGGGAGAGGCCCTAAAATTTGGGGGATTGTAAGCCCTAGATCAGGGGTCACTACTTCAAGAGGGACAGACTAGGAGAGGAACAACTTTTCCTCCCCGCCCCCCCCACCAATCCCGTGAGATTCAGGCAGACATCAAGCTTTGGAAGCCTCCTGTTCTCCATCCTGCCTGCAGTGTGTGAAGCAGAGCAAGAGGTGGCCAGGTTAGGGTAGGACTGGGGACCTGGAAATGTTGGGAAAGATTAGACATCATTTTCATCTCCATCCCTATCCCCATCATCCCTGAGATCCCAGAGCTTGTTCTTCGCAAAGTACGTGGGATATTCTGGAAAGGCCCTGTTGCTTTCTTCCCCAGACTCCCCTCTATGAATCACAAAGTCAAGCCGGTCAGAGGTGGTGAAGGGCAGGGCCTGGGGACTGCTCAAAACTTGCCCTCCCAAACCGGGACCCCAGTCCCCATACCTCCAGAGCTGTGTGGTTGTTGCCGATGTAGCGGGGGAAGAAGCTCCCCTTCCGAACGATGGTGGTGTACAGGTGGGTTTTGTCAGTGGCTCCCTCAGCTTTTCCAGACTGGGCCGGCTGGGGTCAGGATGAGGGAAGAAGACACACCAGGAGGAGAGTGACTAAGGGGCAGCCCCCAGCCATAAATCCAGCCCTTTGCAGACAATCACTTGGTATTGCTCCACCGGGGCTCCGAGCTGATAATTAAAGCTCATGGTCCCTGCGAGCCTTTCCAAGATCAATATAATAAATCTTCCCTTTTCTATTTGAATATTTCATCGCCCTCATAAGGACCACGGCCTGCCTGCTCTCTTTGTGGAGCTGTGATAACAGGGCCTGGGTTGTAAGTGGCCAGAGAGCCAGAAGGCCTGGGTGATGATCGCAGAGTCATAGCTGAAGTGTGAAGCCTTCCAGGCGAGTCACTCATCTCTCTGGCCCTTCCTGTCCTTGCTTGCCCCAGGTACCTCCTCCAGGCTTAGGGAAGGGGCTTAAGAAGGTAAAGATCCCTAGGTCATGGTCGAGAAGGTGTTTGGAAAGAAGAGCAGTGCAGGGCTTGATGGGAAGAAAGGAGGGGAACTAACCCAAACTCAGCCCCCAACACTGGCAGGTGCTTTGCCAGGGTTAGGCCGATAGTTGCTACTGATTGTTCAAGTGCATGCTCAGTGTCTATTTTGCTGGTGAGGAATGGGGAGGCCTAGGGGATTAAGCAGCTTCCTATGGATATACAGTTAGCAAGAGGCAGACCAGGGATAGGAACCTAGGCAATCTTGCATCACATTGTTCTTTACTCCAAACCACAAGAGGGGCCTGGAGTGCACACTGAGGGGAAAGTAATGCTCTGTTCATCTTGGTCCAGTGCCAGGCACATAGTAGGTACTAAGTATTGAGCCATGAGTGAGTGAGTTCTCCCTTCCACCAGTCATCACTGCGGAGAGGGAACGGGTGGGGGAGCCGTCCTGGGAAGTTCAAGCCATGGACTGGGATACCTGAGGCTCCCCACTCCAGGCTCCTGCCCACTTGCCTACTAAAGGGGTGCCCTCCAGGGGGCACTTTCTCTTCCACCTGCCCCAAATCTTCTGGACCTTATTCCAGCCAACACACTATGTGGCAGCGCAGAAAGAAATGACATGGGAGAGAGGTGGCCAGGGCTCACCCTCCAATGTGCTACTCATCTGCTCTGTCACCCAGGTTGACAGGATTCCTCTCTCTGGGTCCCAGTCCTATGTATGCAAAATGTAATTCGCCTTGAGGATTAGAGAGGGTGTCTGGCCCAGGACTGGGGACATAGTAGGAATTCTGTAAAGTAGGCAGAGAGGAAGGCACAGAGAGAGGGGAAAGCAGGCTCCTCGCTGAGCAGAGAGCTCGATGCAGGGCTCGATCCCAGGACCTGAGCTGAAGGCAGAGGCTTAGCCCACTGAGCCACACAGGGGCCCCTAGTACCCCCCACTTTTTTTTTTTTTAAAGATTTTGTTTATTTATTTGACAGACAGAGATCACAGGTAGGCAGAGATGAAGGCAGAGAGAGAGGAGGAAGCAGGCTCCCCGCTGAGCAGAGAGCCCGATATGGGGCTCGATCCCAGGACCCTGGGATCATGATCTGAGCCGAAGGCAGAGGATTTAACCCACTGAGCCACCCAGGTGCCCCAGTCCCACTTTAAAAAAAAAAAAAATTTTAATTATTCATTTGACAGAGAGAGATACAGCAAGAGAGGGAACACAAGCAGGGAGGGGTGGGAGAGGGAGAAGCAGGCTTCCTGCCGAGGAGGGAGCCCCATGCGGGGCTCTATCCCAGGACCCCAGAATCATGACCTGAGCCGAAGATAGACGCTTAATGACTGAGCCACCCAAGCGTCCCAGATCTAGTCCCACTTTAAACATACATGAAACCAGAATGTATCTTTAATTGGTATATTCATTTAATGAAGTAGATGTTCTAAGCTGTTGGGCTGTTTTACAGAGATGTATTCAGAGAATTCCAAATTCTCATTGAAACCATTCTTATCTACCTGCCAGAAGCTGGGTTTCCTGAGCTCCATATGTTCCAAGACTTGTCATATTGCAGGGTGAGCGTGGGAGGCTCTGAGGGTACAGCAAGGGGGATAAAGGGATCAAGGTGGGTCCCCTTACCTATCCCAGGCCCACAGGGACTCAGGGCCCTGACTTACCTTCACCAGCTCAAAATGGTAGGGGTGGAAGACACGCAGGTACTTGATGGGGATTTGGTAGGACAACAGTTCCTCTTTCTTTTTATTGTCCATCACCTTGAGGATCACATCTTAATAGAGAAAAAGGAGCACAAGCTCAAAACAAGGCTTAGCTGACCAGCATCCCTCCCAGTGTGGAGGAGGTAAGATGTTGCCCAGAGCAGGGAGCAGGGGCCCTGCTGAGGAACGAACATGCACATGTACACATGTGAGTCACCCCCACACACACAAAACACACACACATTCACAAGTACCATTTGAGCCCTGGCCCAGGGCAAGTCTCCATCCTAGGTGCTGTTAGAAACCGAAGATGCAATTCTGTCCTGCGGTCCAGAAACTCCCAACTCAGAGATGGACACACCTGGCATGGAACCCCCATATCAAGAGACACACATATGAGGGCATCTGGGTGGCTCAGTCATTAAGCATCTGCCTTCGGCTTGGGTAATGGTCCCGGGGTCCTGGGATCGAGCCCTACATTGGGCTCCCTGCTTGGTGGGAAACCTGCTTCTCCCTCTCCCACTCCCCCTGCTTGTATTCCCTCTCTCACTGTCTCTCTGTCAAATAAATAAATAAAATATTAAAAAAAGACACACATATGATGGCAGAGACATGCACAGAAGCAGGAATCATACCCTTTCCTAGGAGCTGCTTCCCTTAGTCACAGACGCTCTCACCAGCTCCTCAGGCAGGAAGGGGAGGACTTACCTCCCACATGTTGTAAATGGGGAAACTGAGTCTCATTAAAGAAACAATATCTGCTCAAGAAATCTCTCAGTAAAAATACCAACAAAAGTCTACTCCAAGGAAATGAAAACTAGTCTAACACTAAGAACAATGCACCACTTAGAAAACTCCCTCCAAAGAGACTACATTTTGTTATAAAATGCATGAACTTCAGGATGAACTCTGAGGGGAATGCCAATGACCTGGAAATAAACATGCAATCCCGCTTAATGAGCACCTGCTGTATACCAGATACAGGGATGACATGAGTCACTATTCCAACAAATCCCCACCACAACCCCTCAAGAAGGAATCACCATCTCTGTTTTTATAGTGTGATTAGTGGAGTGGAGAGTGGTAAATAACTTGATCACCATCACAGAGATAGTAAATGTTTGATGGGAGACTGGGTTTTTGATCCTGGAAACGTCTTTCCACCCTGGAAGTCTGAGGTTTGAGGAAGAGGCAGGGGAGAGAGAATGAGAGAGATGGAGGAAGGAAGGATCTAAAAGATTTAGAGAAAAACGGGCAAGGCAGGATGGGAAGGACAAGTGTAGCTGATGGAGACCAGAGCAGACCCTTGCCCTTTGCCTCTTTCCTGAGAAAAGGACATATCAGCACCAAGGACAGCTCAGCACTTGGGGCTGGATGGATCATTTCCTTTAAAAAAAAAAAAAAAGATTTTATTCATTTGGGAGACAGAGAAAGCACAAGCAGAAGAAGAAGGAATAGCAGGCACCCCACTGAGCAGGGAGCCTGATGTGGGGCTTGATCCCAGGACCCTGAGATCATGACCCCAGCTGAAGGCATTCGCTTAACCAACTGAGCCACCCATATGCCCCTTGGTGGGTCATATGGATTAATGTGTGGAAGAGAAGGAGGAGGAAGAGCATTTGCTAATTACTCTTCCTTTCTTCCTCTTCCACACAGCTACCCTGGATACAGAGAGAGGGAAAGACACTTGCCAAAGTCCCTCAAGTGCTGGCCATATGGGATCTGTGTTAAAAGGAAAGAAAGCAAAATGGGTACCCAAAAGACTTGAGGTTGCCTTGAAAGAAGTCGAGTAAGACAAAGGATTTGAAGTGAGCAAACCTAGTACTAACACACCAACTTGCTCGGTGACCTTTAGTCAGTCACTTAACCTCTCTGAGCTTCATTTACCTGCTCTGCAAAATGTCAATATTTTAAAAAGGAAAAGCCTTGTCCCTCCTACTATTGTTGTAGGGAGGGAAATGTGTTTTTCAAGCTATGAAATTCTAAGCAAGTGCTCCTTGTAGCTGTCACTATTTTCCTCCTCATTAACCATCTGTAGTGCTCCGTGTACTCACCCAGCCCTGAGCAGAACTGAAAAAACTCAGCTGGAGGATTCCAGTGCTCCCATCCAGAGCTTCAACAGTAGCTACGGAAGCTGTAACCCCTCATGGCCACTACCTATAGGTCCTGAGTCCCCAAATCTGGTTGGAATTTGCTGAGGCTGAAAGAAGAGGTGAACGTCTTGCAGTTTTCCCCCTACCCCAATCTTCGGAGCTCTGTGTGGGCAGCCAGCAGACGAGCTATAATTGGGGGGAATGGACAGCCATCCCTCCCTGTTCCTGTCTCTATGCTACAAACACGTTTCATCAGCTTCTTCTCTGGGCACTGTGCCCCTCCAGCCTCCCACGGCTCCCTTTGTGTGGCCAACAAGCCATTTCTGCCACCCGCTTGCTTTGGCCCTGACATGGGTCTGCAACTCTCCTTTGCTTTTCATTAACACCTCCTTGAGCTACCTCTTTCCCTCCCCGCCACCTCTTGGCTTGGCCCCCATCTTCCCCACCCCCATCACAGACATCACCACAGCAACCGGTTCCAACCAGGTTTCAAGGAGCATCCAGCGACTTCAATCTGCAAAGAGGTGCCTGCCAACGTTCCCTGTCTATCCAGTAGGCCTTCCCTACCCTCTTGTTCTTTCTGCAATGAGTCCCGTCCCCTCTCTGCTGCACAGATGGGTGCTAAGGCCATTGACTCATCATGTCCTTTCCTACAGTCACCCCAAATGTGCAGAGCTCAAGGTGGGACGGGATCCCAGATCCACTCACCACAACCCCTAACACACATATATACACAGACTATACACACACATACTTCCAGGCAAACACCACCTCCCAGGTAAATCTAGGCACAGACACAACACACTGTTGCAACACACACACACATACATACACACACACACACACACGACACACACGACACACAGACATGCAAGCCTATGGCACAGTGACAAGCACATAGTCACACATATCACATTCACACATACACGCGGGCCAGCAGGCAGGCATTCACAAACACATGCACACACAGGCACACACATACATGTGCATGAAATCCTAGGTCAATTTTTCCTCCTCTCCTACATATTCTTAGTTCACCCAGCAGCCCCACCTATCCCTTTATAGGCAGAAAAATATTCTCTGGCTTGACCCAGAAGTAGCCTCTTCCCCTTTTATTGATGTGCCTCCTCCCACTTTGCTTCTCTCCTCTTCTCCCATCTTTAGCAGCTTGCTTTCTGTTCTTCCTGAGGCAGACAAGAGTTCTAAGGCCCCAGTGAGATTTCTAGGGGAGAAGTAAAGCCAGTCCTCTGAGGGAAGGACCACCAGCTAGAGGAGAGCCTGAGCAGAGATATTGTGGGCATGTGTGGGTCTGTGCAGACTAAGCCCAATGCCGATCCCCAGTGCTGTCCTGGCACCTGCCTGTCAATACTCCTGTGTGCCCAGCCTGAGCTCTCGCCCAAGAGCAGAAACCACGAGTGCACACCCATACATTTGAACGCCTGTACCTGGAGATTCTGGTATGAGCCCTGCCTTGAAAAACTTAAATTACCTACAGTGTTAGAATTTGCTAAAAGTCAGGGACTGGAAAGACTTCCAGGGCCAGAGGAGCAAGAACTAGTTGGCAGTTTCTACAAGAGCGCACCATGGTTCTCAGGAAGCACAGGAACACTGCTATCTGACAGTGGGCAGTGCTGGGGGAGATGGCAGGATAAGGAGCCAGTCTAGGGAAGCAGTTAGAGCCCTGAAGCTGCAGTGGGGACATGTATGCTGATCCTAGGTCCTCCACTTATGGACCACATGAGCTTGAGCTGGTTATTTCAGTTCCTTGAACCTCAGTGCTCCCATCTAAGCAATGGGAGCAGCATCGCTTCTCCCAGGAGGTGTAATTCCAATGAACAATGCATGGGGATGTTCCAGGAAGCTGTAATGTGCTGTTTCAGTGGGAGACGGCAATAATAACAACCATGAAAATGATAACAGTGGCCATAAAAAGATAAGCTTTCATTGTCTGGAAAATTCATTTATGTGGAACAACTCATTTTTCGAGCAGACTGAGGAGATGAGGCATGACAGTATTATAATTTTTTTTCTTTAAAGTGCTTTTAACTGAGCCCAAGGTGGTGTTTGGGTGGCTTCCAGCTGAACTGAGAGGCCAGCCTCTGCCTCACACCAGCCCGCCCCCCCCCCCGCCCCCGCCTCACCTTCTCGCCCTGCATCCTCAGCTTGGAGCTCCACTTTGACTGTGTCCCCCCAGATGGGGGCTGTGGTGGGCTTGGAGGTCACAGATGTGACTGCCTTAGCATTCTGGTTCTTCATGTCCTCTGATGTGGTTTTCCTGGGGAGGGGAGAAGCAGGCTGAGTCAGAGGAAGGGTGTCCTGCCTGCTGAACAACTGTCCATAAATCTGAGCAAAGGGAGGACAAAGAGTAAAGAGCTCCCTCCTAGGCAGACACACACTGGTCATCCCAGGCTCAGGGGACACCGGGCCTCTCTCTTCAGATGCGCTGATGGCCTGGGTGACCACACTGTCTTGCTTACCACCGCTGAGGCCTTCCTGTGGACTCAGGCACCAGAGGCCAGGAGTGGGGATGGGAGCAAGGAGAGACGCCTTGCCTGTCTGACTTCCTGTCCCCTGCCTGGCCAGGGCTCCCCAGCAGGCGCCTGTGTGCAGACTCCCCATCCTGACTCTTCTCTAGGCTCTGTCCGGTGGGAGGAAGTCTCTGGGCTGGGCAGCTGTGTGGTGCCTGCCTGGCTGGCTTCTCCTTTGACCTTCATTTCCCTAAGCTGCTGGCCCAGATTCCTGAGGCTCAGCGCAGCTTCCCGGGCTCTGAACCTTTTCAATGGAGCACATGCCAGCTACCGCCTTCGGCAGCACCCACTGTGCACAGGGCCCTGGGCTGGACGCGAGAAGCTGGGCATGGGACAGGGCAGGGGGCGGTGAAGGGTGGTTCAGGGCCCAGTTGTCCATGGTGAGGTGGGAGCTTGGGCCCTCTGTCACCCAGTGCATCCCACAGGTGTCTGAGTTACATGTCCCTCAGTTCCCAAGCTATCAACCAGTTCAGTGAGAGAGTTAATCTTTCTTCTGTTGAGGATGTTATTATGTTGGGGCTGTAAATGGTGCAGCTACATTAACTGCAGCAATCATGGCTGAGGAATCATCCCAGAGCCCGGAGCAGGGGAGCCACAGCACGTACTAGGGAGGGGGAGGTGCTGCCGCTGGTTCTCCAGGCAGAAGCACAGATGGTGTCCTCACCAGCCTCAGAACCGCCCCCGGAGGCCCCCAAAGGGAGTGTGGGGCAGGCGAGTTGGCCCAGAAGCTCTGAGCCAATGTGCCCCACGTGGTAGCTAAACCAGCTCGTGGTTTTCCCAGCCCATCCTACTCTCTCTCCTCCAGGAAGGCTTCTGGCTCCCCCCATTCCCCAGGTCCTCATGGCTCCCTCTGTCCTCTGGACCTGAGTGACATACCGGCCTGGATCTTTGCTCCCCACTTGTCTATAGGACTCCCCTGGACAAGCATTCTTGTGAGACTCTGGTCTCACAACTGGAGACACCTCGGTGAGGGGGTGTGGTCTCTGGCCGTTGTGACCAGGGTGTGGAGTCCTGGAGAGAGTACCGGCTTCAGAGTCACACACAACTGGGTCTGAGGCCGCAGCTACCTCGTGACCAGGCCACCTGCCCTCTCTGAGCCTCAGTGTCATGCTCTGTAGGTAGGCCTCCCTCTCAGGGCTGTTGTTAAGGACTGGGAAGAAACCGTGTTAAGCTGCCAGCACACAGGAGGCCTCAGTCCATGTTATGCCCTCCTGGGGAAGATAAGCTGGGTGTTTCTCAAAGTTCGCTGACCCAGGGCAGCCTGGCAGGGCCCAGTGAGCGCTGAAGGAGGGCTGAGATGCAGAGGGGCGCGCCTCCCAGACACACTGCCTCCCCACTCCTGCAAAAGGGGCCCCCTCTGGCTGAGGGGTGTGTGGGAGGCTGCCAGGCTGGAGAGAAGAAGCCATTAAGGCTGGAAGGTAATTGGAGCTCCCTCCCTTCCGACGTGGTGACCTCTGCTCACTCAGGGCTGCAATGGGAGCCCCTTCCTCCTGCCACCCTTGGTCTCGCACTCTGCATCAGGACGAAGTCAGTCCTCTACGCCGCAAACACCCAACCTGATCCTGCGGGGGCATGTGAGCCTGTGTGTCCCTGGGGACTTGCCAGCACCCAGAAAGGACAGACACAGGGGTGAGCAGGGGACCTGAGTCACACGCAGTGCAGTGTCAAGACCACAGGTTGGCACCCAGGACCTGTACTTGCCAGCCTGTCCTCCACCCTCCTGAGAGGTCTTCAGCCCCTTGTCCCCTCCCCTTCTCACAAGCTCCTGGTAGGAGGGACTCCAGGTGGAATGAGATGGGGACAGGCGATGGACAAGGCCAAGGGCACCTGCTGGTGCTGACTCTGTTCAGGCCTAGAAGGGGTTAAGCAAGCATCAAACATCTCTGTCCTCCCTTTCCTCCCTTCGCTCTGCGTGCACCAGAGAGGTCTGTCAGTGCTAGGTGAGTGGAAGCGAAATAACTCAGGAGGGGTGAGACCCCTGGGGAAGGAGGGAGGCTTTTAGCAGGTGGAGGGAGGCTGTCAGGGTAATGGCTTTTCCTGGCACAGCTGGTTCCTTCAGGCCTTGATGCTATTCTAGAAACTGGAAATCTAGATGGGTGAAGGGGGCCAGCTCACTCCTTGCTCCTAGTCCCCACTCTGCCCTCCCAGCTGGGCACGTGGGTGGCTGGGTTCTAGGACCTCCAGCCCCTGATGGGGTGAGGTCTCCCAGGGCAGTTTCGGAGTCCATGGGGCATCTTAGGGACCTGCCCCCACAAAGCTCAGCTGTAACAGCAGGGTCCTCTCTCCTACCCCCGCCCCCCACCCCTCCCCAGAGGAGCTCCAGGGTGCTGCCTGCTTTCCTGAGGTTCAGACTTAATCCAGCCATGGGGGGAGCAGTCACACCAGGATGGAGCTGGGGTTGGGTTCAGAGGCACCGTGTAGCCATCCTGGGTCCCAAGCTGCCAGGAAAAGGAAACCCCTCTCTGCCAGGCCCACCCCGCAGCACACTAGAAGGGTACGGTGGATGTTTGGCAAAGCAACCAGGAGGCTCCGGGGCTCCCACTCAAGCAGGGGCTGGGGGTGAGGCCCAGGCACATCTGTGAGTGGGAAGGAAGAAGATGGATTTTGCTCTCCTTCTCTGAGGCTGTAACACAGGGAGGGGCATGGGCTCCTGGGGCTGTAGCTGTCAGGAAGGTGAGCAGGGGGTGAAGCGAGGGGCAGGGCCAGGGAGGGTGAGGGCAAGCTCCTGAGCCACTCTCCCAGCCACCACCCAGCCTCTGAAATGCCCTCTAGAGCACACACATCTAGGAGTGGGATCCATGTTGCCACTGTCCCTGCCTCTCCTCTGCTTCCCCTCCCCCAGCACAAGCATGTGTGCTCACATATGCACACATGTGTAGAGACACCCAGCCTTCCCTGGGGAGGTCTGTGGTCCTCTCTGACCTCGTTCCTTCTCTAGCCCGCTTCTCTCCACATCTATGTGCATTGTCCTCTGAGGCCAAACAGGAAGGAGGGCAAAACCCTGCCCTCATACCTCTGGCCTTGGCCAAGCTCCCTGGGGATTGCTGGGCCAGAAGTTATAGCCAGGGATCCACAAAAGAGGAGCTAAGATCCTAGGCAGGAAGGCTGGGTCTGAAGCTGCCCTCTCTCGTCCTCCCCCTTTACCGGACCACAGCCCAACAACATCCGGGGCCCCCACTCTGAGGGCGCCCCTCCCCCCACCCCTAGGGCAGCTGGTTCCTGTGGGTTCTGAGCTCTTGGGAGGCTGCCACTTCAGGCATGAGAAAGGCTGTTTTTCTTAGCAAAGCCATGGCTCTCATCCTGTGTTTCATTTATTAATTGGACTCTAATGAACCATCACTAATTGCTGATGGTGCCACACCACTACAGGTGGGCCTTGGTGGAAGGAGTAACCGAACCTGGAGCGCTGGAGGCCAGCCAACTCCCCATCCACGTGGGCATGGCTGCCCCAACTGCACCTCCTGCAGGGAGGGGGGACTGCCCCCCCCAATCTGAAACTCAGAAACAAGGCATTCCTAGGAACTCTGAGATGAGCACTCCCGGCAGAGGGAAACTTTTTCCTACAAAGCCGGGACGCTGCCCCCCACCTCCCTACCCATAGTTCATGTGAAATAATCGCCCTGCTCTCAGGGGAGCCCCTTGAGGTGAACATGTACCCCTACCCCCGCTCAGGGAGGCAGCAGCGCAGGTGGACTCCTTCCACACGACCCAGGGGAAGATATCAGCCCACAGAATTTTGTGATGGGTGAGAAGCCAGACTCATGCCCCGATCTGCTGGGTATTGTCATACCCTCGGTCTTCTCCTAGAAAGGATTTCCTTGTTTTCCAGAGAAGCCTTTTTTTCTCAGCGGAGAAGGGAGGTGGTGCATGGTCAAATTCGATCTGCCAGTCTTCGGAGCGTCCCGCTGTGGTCCATGCTGTGGCTTAGCTTGCTGAAAGGCTCCGAGAACCATCTTCTTAGGCAAAGGGGAAAGGGTCCAGCTGTCAGGCCCTACCCTGACCCTAAGAGCTGGAATGACAGGTAGTCCCTTGGTTGAGTACAGGCCTGGGGGAAACAGCCCTGCCTGGGAGGCCCTTCTCTCCATGACTTGAGATCCTTCGTGACGGGTCTCTCGGAACACCATCCTCTTCCCAGTGTCACCATTCTCGTGGATGCAGTCTTCAAGCAGGAGGAATGTGGGCAGACATACAGGCGAATTTCCCCGCCTCAGGAAAATGACCCGACTCACCCTGATTCTTGTCTCTCTCTGATGTAGAGCCCTGCCTCCTGCCCTCTTCCTAAGACCAGCCTTCCCCAAGGCGTCCTGATGCCCAAGTGCTGGGGTCTGGAGCCTGCTTAGCTGTCTTCTGCCCAGGAGATGTGGGCAAAGGAC
The DNA here is from genome assembly GCF_009829155.1 of Mustela erminea. Lineage (NCBI taxonomy): Eukaryota > Metazoa > Chordata > Mammalia > Carnivora > Mustelidae > Mustela > Mustela erminea. The sequence continues at coordinate 31,527,161 of NC_045618.1, forward strand.
GAGTGAGTATTATCTGTTTAGTGACCCCTGACGCACACACACTGGACTGTGATGATGAGTGCTTAGGAGCAGGGGCTTGTTACTGTGGAGCTGTTTCCGGTTCCCCTCGGGGAACAGTGGGACCCAGTTAATGTTTGTTGAATGAAGGAAGGGGTGGCAGAAACCTGGAGACTCACACAGAGACGGAGGCAGCTCCTCCTCTCCGGCTCTGCGAGGCCAGCCCCCACCCAAACTGTTGAGACCCTGTTCTATACCCAGGTAGCTCTTCAGCACGGCCCCACGAGCAGCTCTGGGCTGGGAGGAGGGTTCAGATCTCAAGTTCTAGCCCAAGAGTATGTCCTCAAAGGGAAGGAAGCACAGCCCAGCTGCAGAGACTGGGCTCCCCCAAGGCCCTGGGGGTCCGGGGCCAGATCCAGGGACTGGTTGCCCTGCTTACACTGACCATCATAAGGGCCCCCAATCGCAGTCGCAGGCTGGCCGCAGGCCCTGTTTCTCCAACACCCCCGGAGTACTCTAGCCTGTTCCCGGCCCTTCCCACAGGCCCCAGAGTGATGCGAAAGGGAGATGTGGGACAACAGGGGCCAGCAGCAGATCTGTCCCCACCTGCCCTCCCCAGGGATAAAACCCCATAGCCTCCTGAACATCACAATGAAGGCCAGAGAGAATGGTTTAGTGCTCAGGCTCACAGGTCTGAGTTCGAATCCCAGCCATACTGCCTACTGACTCTGTGGGCTCATCCTTTAAACATCTCTGAGCTCAGCTCCTCCCTGTAATGGTGTTCCTCACCTCACAGATTCTGGAGGGACAGTGAGCCTGGGGTGGGGGGGGCGCTTTCCTAAAGGAGCCCTATGCCCCCGTGTGTCTCCCACACCCAGCTGCTTTCAGCATCTGTGGAGCTGGCTCCTGGGGCCTGAAGGAACCAACTTTGTCACCTCTGGCACCCCTCCCTCTGACAGAAGATCAGCGTGTGTCAGGGAGGGGAGGTGACAGAAAGGGGAATAGCACAAGGGCAGGAGGAGCCGAATCAGAACCCGAGCCCCAGCCCCCCGCCCTGTGGCCTGCCACCCTCTTGGATGGATGCCGGACTCTGTAGCACCTGACCTGGGAGCCTGTGTGGGAGGCGAGGGGGACAGAAACCAGACTGAGCCCAGAGGGAGGACCCAACCTCCTGGCCACTTGTGATGTCTGAGGCAGAAGGAGGGGTCCCGTCAGCAGCTGTGTCCATGCTCAGAAATAAGCAGATGAGACAGCTTGTGCATAAAGCATGAGGACACCAGGAGGGTCCCCACCGGTCTGCCTCAGTGCTTGAAATCTTCCCATTAAAACTCACTTCTCTTGGTAAGCCCTGCCCCCTTGAGCTGCTCTCCAGGATCCCAGGGCCTCCGGGGAAGAGCTCAGGGTTTGGGGGTCGGTAGAAGTGATTCAAGTGTGCAGGGGCCCTGCACGGTGGTGAGAAGGGAACATCGGGAAGGATCCTTGTGGCTGAAGTCTGGCTGGGGGTTTCTCAGGAAACCCCCATTTTAACCACGGACACTAGCTGTGTTTACAGCTCTGGGATACAGGGACATTCTCACCGAACAAAAATTCTGAGACCCTGAGCCTCCAGGGGTTGACATCATTTAGAGCAGGTGTGGACAGGACAGACCACACCATAGGCCGGGGTTCCTGGAGGGGAGATCAGATTCTCAGGCCTCTCCTGGGCCTTCTCCCCAGGCTGTGTTTTTTTCCCCCAAGCATCCTGCTGGGAGGGAATAACATTGGTCTCCAACCGCGTGAGCTCTCAACAGCCCAATGGAGGCACTTTCCTTCAACTGCTCCACTCTCACTGGCCAGCCTCATGACCTCAGACAAGTCCCTGTACGCCCCTGGGTCTTGGCCTCTTTGGCCATCACATGGGCTTGAGCAACCTGCCTGCTAGGGTGACTGTATGGAGGCAGAGTAAGGAGAACCGAGCTCTGTGAGAGCTCGGCCTGGGCTGCCGTCAGCAAATGAGGGCTGCTTTATTCCTGGGACTGTCCCGTGATCCCTGGCACTGTGTATTAGTGCTGTGTTTGCTGAGCTCCACCCTCTGGCTGCTGAGACAAGCTCCCAGGGCATTTGTGAGTCATGCCAGGCCTCTGCTCACTCGGCCCAAATCCCTGCCCTCTGGAGCCTTTGGTCAAGGCCCACAGCCAGACCAGGGGAGATGTGGGCAATCCAGATCCTAGGGCGAGGGGGTGGGGTGGTGTCTTCAGACGGACCCCTGGATCTTCTCGGAAGTCTGGGTTCAGACCCCAATGCCAACGGTCTCCTTCTAAAAGGGGCGACCAACAGCATGAAGATCAAGTCAGGGAGTGAGGTTGAAAAAGCTTTTAGATTTTGGAATCCTGGATCCTGTCTTGGGGACTCTCTAGCTCTGTGATGTTGGATAGGTCACAGAAACTCACTGAGCCCTTAGTCACCTCCTCTGTAAAATGGAGACCATATTTTACCTAGCTCAAAGGGCTAAGATGAAATTATGAAACACACACACATATACACACGCAGGCACTCCTAGCATACTTGCCAGGTACATGATAGGCACTCAGTAAACGTGTCCTTCTTTAACCTTCTCGGACCAAGACCTTATGCAATGGTCCTACTTTTCAATACTTTTCTTCATTCAATTAGTTGTCAGGGGCAGAGCTCAGTGTGGGACCAGGGTAGGGGCTCAGTGCATGATTAGGGCTCAGTCAGACCAGAGTCAGGGCTCAATCAGGGGCCAGGGACAGGCTGATGCAAGAAAACCAAAGATCCTCTTGAGTGTGGCTGATCTGTGCTCTGCCCTGCCTACTGCGGTGGGCCAAGCCTCCCCCAGGCACATGAGAAAGCAGTACTTCCCCTCCTGGTCCTGGCTCAGGCCCTGTTCCTTAGCTCTGAGCAGCAGGCAGTCAGAGAAGTGGCTGCCAACGAGCAGTCCAGTCACCAATCCTTTGGCCAAGGGTCAGAACCCCACAGACTGTCTCCTGGCTGGCCCTGTCCCCACACCCAGCCTGCTGGGGCACCCCCTGTCTGTCAGGGCCACTGCCTTCCTGGTCCCTGCTGTGTTCTGATTGGCAGGTCTCTCTGTGCCAGGCTGGGAGGCAGGTGCTGGGCACTGCTCAGGCCCAGATTGGCCAGGGGTGACCTGGACCTGGGCGCTGGCCCAGGAGACCTGGGTGTGGAGTCTGTCTTGCATGTACAGCTGGGGCTCTTGTTGTCTCTAAGGCACTGAAACTGATTCCCAGGCCAGAGCGCAAACCAGCCTGGCAAGCCGGAGGCAGCATGGAGACCAGAACCAACATGCTGGCCATGGGAAGACACAGACTCAGAGAAAGGCAGGGACTGGCCCAAGGTCACACAGGCAATCAGGGGATGGGTCGGATTCTGGGTTATCCTGACCCCATCCTGGCTTCTCTCCAGCACCCCATGGTTTTCTTCTGATTGATCTCACACGCCCACTGTGGTGTTGAAGATAACGCTCACTCCGCATCATGGTTTACACCTGTCAGCGTCGCCCCGACCCCCACTCTGCCATCTCCATGGCCCTTCCAGGCGGGTTCCCAGGTGAGGTACTGGAACACTGAGGGGAGAAGTAACTTTCCCAAAGTAACAGAGCAAGCTAGAAACGGGGCCAGATTCATTCAACAATTTTTTGCTGACGGCTTCCTGTGCCCCAGGTACTTTATTAAATAGTGGGGGTATCATGGGGGGCAAAACAGACCTGGTGGTCACTTGTGGAACTAGATGGGCACCATGGGGGTGGGCACTAAGAAAGAATATGCCAGAGATCCCATAAAAGCACATCGAACACGTGGATCTGCCTCTGCGGCCTGAAGAAGCAGGCAGTCCCAGGGAAACACGGAATGCAGAAAACTCTGGCTTGGTGTGAGAGAACAGGGAGGGCTTCCTGGAGGAGGTGACTGAGCTGGGATCCAAAGAGGAGAGGGGAAAGGAGAATGTTCTGGGGGAGGGAGTGGAAGGCCTAGGGTGGGAAGGAACAGGGTTTGCTCAGAGAACAGAGACACACCTGTTATGGCTGAAGCCCAGAAAGGGAGGGGCGGGCAAGGACCCAACCATGCTGGGCCTGGAATCCTCTTTACCCTGGGAGCAGTGAGAACACTTGGAGTTTGAAGAGGGGGGCAAGATTGGATGTGCTAAGAAGAAAACAGTGCAGTAGCCTAAAGTCAGGGAGCTGGCAGAGAGGAGCCGCCAGATTTCAGAGATAGGAAATACACTGACTAGACAGGGATGGAGTGGAGGGGGCTGGGTGGGGGTGGGGGGGAGAATGTGATCACCCACACCAGGAGGAGGATGAGATCCCACAGAGCATACAGAGGAAGAGGAGTGACCTAGGGTTGAAACCAGGGAGAGGCCAGCATCACTAAAGATGAGACGCCCAGTGGACATAGGGTGAGGCATGGTTGTCGCCTTAGAGAAAAAGGTTTTAGTGGAATAGTGGGGTCAGAGCGGAAGCAGGGCAAAGGCCCTGCTTGAAAGAGATAGAACCACAAGATGAGCCACAAGGACTTCTTGGTCTGGGACAGTCACAACTAGAGGTGCACCCTATTACTAGCTGGGCTTGAGACTGGAGCCTGCGCAGGAGGGAAGTGACTCGGTCCCCAGCTCGGGAGTCCCCATTGTTAGACCCGAACTCTCTTCAGATCCCCCACTCATGGGCTGAATGAGTAAATGGCTCTGGGGTACTCTCAGGCCGAGGCTTTCACTCCTACCCCACCCACTGCCCCCTGGAGGTCTGCCTGCTGGGGTGCAGCAGGCCCAGGGGGAAGGGACGGAGGTTGGGACAGGAACCCCTGCAGGTGAGACCCCCAGGGAGGGCAGAGAAGGGGAAGCTCAGGCGGGACACCAAGTGAGGGAACCAGAAATACACACAAGAGAAAGATGAGAAAAAAGGTTTTGAAAGAGGATGAAAGATTAATAATATTAATCTATATTAGATAGACTTCATGCACTGCAATATTCATCATGATAAAAAGCATGGGTGGGACGGGTTTATGGAGCCTGTGGTCTGCTTTGTTATGGGGCTTGTGGAATCAGACATCCAGGGGACAGTCAGATTCTCCCCCGGCTTCACGGGGTCTGGGTCCTCCCTCTGGGGTTCCTGCCTGGGGCCTGGGCTCCCCGTGAAAGCCCCTTTCAGGTCCCTGACAGCTGGGCCTGCATTCTCAGAAGCCCTCCCTTCTGCTGTCATTTGCATCTCATTAGCACCCCCGGGGCTGGTGGCAGCTCAGCCTCCTGGAGCCCAGGAACGCGCTCATGCTAGGGCTGTGGGCTGGGTTGGGCTCTGCAAACTGCCCCCTCCCCCAGGGGAGAGATGGGTGCAGCCATGCGCTCTCCCCCGCCGCCCCCACACCCCTCGCCTAGGCTCGGGCCGGCTCGGCTCCCGCCGCGTGTTCCCATGGCAACCGGGTGCCGGCGCAGGTCGCGGTGCCTGCCCGCCGAGCCCCACGGCGCCCCGCTCCCCGCCCTGCCGCCCCGGCTGGCTTGGTGATAGGCAGGGCCTCAATCTCCCGAGATGATCGGCGATAATTGGTTTATGGAAATAGCTGAGGGGAGAAGGCGAGCTCCCTGCCAAGCCCACTCTCTGCCACCTGTCCCTCCTCACCACGGAAATGGAGTTGGGGGAGGGGAGGGCTGAGGAGCTGGCTGGGTGGAAATGGGGATTTTGAGACAAGCAAGTGGTCCACCTGTTGGTTTCAGCACACCACCTAACCTCCCACCACCTAACCTCCTTTCAACCATGTGGGGGTGCCGGGGCTGTCGGCTAGTGACCGGCTCTTTGTCTCCGTGTCTCAGCCCCGCACCTTATGCCACTTAAGTCACCAGAGCTCAACTCTGGTGTCTGCCTGGAGGAGGAAGAGCCTTCAAGAATTTGAAGGTGGGATTTTCAGCAGGTGTTGGGGGAAGGGCAGGCACTCTCCCCAGAGGAAATGTGGGCCAGTGACTGCTGGAAATCATAGAGGAGGGGAGGTGTAGAGTAGCTTCGCAGGTGGTGCTGGTGGCTCCCAGTTTACAGAAGGGCTCAGGGATGGTGAGCTTGTGGGAGGGTTTACCGCACAGTGCCTTGTCGTCAAGACAGAAGGCACGTCCAGCATCCCTACCGAAGGCTGGCTGGCTGGACACTGTGTTGCTACTTGATACCCTTCTGGGAGGAGTGATGTCCATAAGGTGGGCAGCAGACACGAGACATGGCAGGGCCAGCCTCACTCAAGCACCAGGCCTTGAGTGTGTGCCTGCAGCTGGCTGGCGGCGGGTATGGGGTGCATTAAAGGACCAGAACTGGGGAATCCCTCGGGATAGAAATGACCCAGGAAATGGTAGGGGCCGAGGACGAGGATTATCGTGAGTGACCTACCCCAGGACACCATCACCCCGCTCAGAGTCCAGCCCTGGCCTCTATATCCGGAGGCCCTACCTCCCTAAGGTCAAACTGAGGCCAAGCCCTGCCGCGATGGCTGTGGGATTAGGAGTGGCTCTTCCTTCCTTCCCCAGCTCTGGTGAGCGGCTTCCCACGCAGCAGGGAAGAGGTCAGGCCTACCGTGTACATGGCCTACAGCCCCTGTGTGATTCACACTTGACTTTCCCCTCTGGGTACCACAGTCCAGCTCACAGCCATTGGCTGCTCACACCCCAACGGCTATCTGCTCACAGCCCAACGGCAGCCCCAGCCCCTGTGCCCAGCTCTACTTACACCATGACATAAGGCCACGGCTCAGAGCCATCCTTGCAGGTGGGCAAGTTGGTGGCCCCATGGAGAGTGACCACAATGGTCTCCTTATTAGAGGGAGACAGGTGGCTGGTGACAGATTCCACACTCTGCACTGTGTTCAGGGGCTCCTCTGGGCTCTCGGCGACCTGTGGAGAGAACCAGGGCTGAGTGGCCTCCTCTGGGGAGGTCACCTGTCCTTACTGCCTCCCTATTAACTTCAGTCCCTCACAGCTTCCCTCCAAGTGCCTTTCCCTCTGTCCTCCCCCCATCCAGTTTAAAATTGCAGGGCACTCGTCTCTGGTCCCATTTCCTCCCTGCCTCTGTCCCATCCCCATGTCCACCCCAGCCCTGTGTCACTTCCTACAGAGGAAGACAGGCCCTCACCTCTCAAGTTCAGTCTCACCCCAGAGTCTTTGCTTTCTGCAGGTTTTTGCAGGTTTTTGCATCTCATTCCTAAGTCCTGCTTGCTTTCTTCCATCTCTGTAAACCTCAGCCCAGTCCACCTGTCCCCTCAGGTCCTTCCCATGCACAGCCCTTGACAAAGCTTATCCATATCCATGAAGTCACCCAATGCCTTAATGAAAAGAGATGAAGGTGGCTGTCCCAAATGCCCCCTCTGTCTTCCACCCAGAGAACCCTGCAGACCAGGAAGGTGGAGAGGCACCTGCCTGCACATGGGACCTCTAGGCTGCTGGCCCCAAGCAGACACACAGGCAGGAGCTCAACAGCTCAACAGCTTGGGGATTTAGGGCCCAAAAGACCATGCTATTGAGAGCTGCCAAGAGGAGACAGAAGCAGCCGCTCTGGGGAAGTCAGGGAACCAGCTGGGAAGGGGAGGCCTTTAAAGTGTTGGGAAGGCGTGCATGGCTAGAAAGACAGGCTGGAACCTGGAGGAAGGCTACAAAGCGGGAAGGGAGCTTCCCACAGCTCAGAGCAGGCTCATTTTGATTCTGGAGGCAGGAGGAGTCAGGGAGAGTGGCAGAACCCACAGTTTGTGAGTGAACGCCGTGGTTGGGGAGGGTGTGGGCATGTGCCTACTGTGTCTGGGGCTGGTCTTCTTCTGCACTGACCGGCTGACTCTCACTCCGAGGGCCTGGACTTGACACAGATGACCCAGATTTACCCTTGCTAGGTCTCCGCTGGCAGGAGGCTCCTCACATCTTTGTCCCTCCTGCTCATGTGACGGGCCACAGAGGGGCCCTCCTGGCCCGATGAGGGAAGCAATGGACATCCTCAGCTTGGAGAAGGGGCCCTGAAGGGTGACTGAGAGCCCTTTTATCTAGAAAGTTCATCCTCTCAGAAGCTGAATTCCAGGGCAGGTCCTCAAAGTGGGAAGTGTCCATGGAGGCCGAGAACAATGTCCTGTGACACCGAGAGGAGGCAGAGACCAGGAGACAAGTAAGGTCCTGGTTCTGGGGGCAAGTTTTGGTGCTGGCGGCAACCCCAGCAGGCTAGATGCCCTGGCTCAGGCCTGATGTGAACTGAGGGTCAGGAGAGCTGGGTTTAAACCAGCTCTGCCCCTCACCACCATGAGACCTGAAGCCAGAGAGTCAGTTCCCCAATGGGATGCTGTGGACTTGGAGCAGCTGGTCAGGATCCTGCCTGCTCCCTGAGGGCTGGCTCAGAATCCCCACACAGTCTGCTCCCACCTTGAACCTGGGAGATCTGGGCACACTGGCTCCTGGCTCCTGGAAGCCTCTGGGCAGAGGGGGAGGGAAGGACCTGAAGACTTTGCCAGCTGTCACTCTCTCAGGTCTCATGTTGGCGGCGGGATGAACATTATATGAGCCCTGTGCCCCTCCGATCTGGCAGCATGTCCTGACAGGCCCCCCTTCAAACTGAGTCTGGAATCTGACCCCTTCTCCCCATTCCCACTTGAAGCACTCAGGTGCACGACACCGGATTTCTGCACTCCTGCTGGCTTCCTCGCTTCCTTTCTGGCCTTGCTTCCGCCCTGCCCCTCTCACACAGCGGCCAGAGTGAGCCTTCCCAGATTTCAGTCATACCGGGTCTCTCCTCTGCTCAGAACAGTAGCTTCCTATTGCATTCAGAGCTTCACAACGGCCTGTATGAACCTACACACTCTGGCCCAGGAAGTGGACCTCACCTCATCCCTGGGCCCCTTGCCCACAGGCTCCAGCCATGCGGCCGTCTTCAGTTTCTTGCACGCCCCAGGCTGGCTCTGGCATCAAGCCTTTGCCTGGGCCATTCCTTATTCCCCTGCGTGTCCATCCCCGTGGCCTGCTCCCTCACTTCCCACAGATCTGACGTTCTCAGAAAGGCCTTCTCAGTACATGCTGTGGTCCTTGCCTAACAAGATGACTAATTAGGAGGTGAGAACCCCACCTCCCAGCCCCAGAAGTGCCAGCCCTACAGAGAGACCCCCCACCCCAACTGAGGAGTGCCCCCTCCCCAGGACTTAGTGGGACCTGTCACCATCTGCAGAGGTGCAGCAAGTTACCCCTCCCCCTCTCCCCTGTTCCCCTGCCAGGCCAGGGTGGGAGCAGGGGAGGGAGAACAGTGCTCAGAAGGAGCCCCTACTGCATGGGATGGAGGGGGAGAGGGGAGGAGGGGGAAGCAGGCACAGAGCCACTCCTCCCCTCACAGGTCAGAGTCGCTCCCTTCTCGTCCCCCATAGCCCACTCCACTCTCCTGCAGGTTTATTCTCCTGGTTTAGTGGTATAGGCGCAAGACCAGCGGCCTGGGGTGTTGAGAGATGTAGCTATGAGGCGAGCTCTGCCCTAACTCTCTGTGGGTCTTCATTTTCTCGCCTGGTCAGTGGAGCTATCTGGGATGGTTGTAATCTAGTCTCAGGCCTCAGGTTCCTAAGGGGGGAGGTCAGGAGAGGTGACTCATGTCTTCCCAATCACCCAATTCCCAGGAGCAGCCTAAGATGGTAGCCCTGTGCCCCTTGTTGCTGTAGGGGTTCAGGGCTTGTCCCCAGCTTCGGCAGCTGTCCCCAGGCTCTCACAGACTCCCTGGCCCCAGAGCCCACCAAGTGATTCTGCAGACTAGGCCCGTGAATTGGGCCCCCTCTCTATCCCCTACCCACCCCCCATGCCTCACCTTGTGGGACAGCCTTCTGGGAAATAAAGCTTCCTGGGGGGTTGACAAAGAAAGCTCATGCTTCAGTTCTGGGCATGAGGCCAGCTGCCAGCCTGGAGCCTCCTGGTGAGGCCTGCAGGCTTGTGCCCGCTGGGCAGACTGGGCCCAGGGCCAGGGGGAGGCCTGGAGCGGGGGCCGTGGGCCAAGCTGTCTGCCTCCCCTCTCTGCCTTCCTACGTCTGGATGGGAATCTGCAGGCTTCCCTCAGAGATGCGCCTGCTGCAGAACTAATGCCCCCAACCGCCTCTTCAGTTTCCCAGCTGTATCATAAAGGTTTTGAGTTAAAAAATGGTTCTTCATGTTCCTTCTAGTGTCAGCATCTAAACTTGCATGGGAGTCACGATGGCTATGGCGGGGCCCTTTCCTAGATGGGGAAACAGGCTTGGGGAGACCAAAGCCTTTGTATCTGGGCACTGGGCTTAGCTAGCAGGCAGAGCTGGAAGGGGGCTGCAATCCGTCTCTCCACTTTGTGCAGTCTCTGCTCTGCATCAGTAGTGTTCACTGGGTGTGCCAAGCTTTCTACAGGCCACAAGGTGCATGCCCTTGGGCTCACGAGCTGGGTAGCCATTATGTGTCAGGACTAGCCATAGGAGTTGAGGTAGTTGGAGGAGAAGAGGCTTTCCCAAGGATTACACACAAGTCCCAACTCATAAAGGAAAGAATTGGTCACTTTGATTGCATTTAAATATCCATACCAACTTCTATAATAATCCCCAATATACCACAATACAAAGAAAAGACAAACAAGAGAAAACATTCACCATATATATAGAAGAATGAATATTCTTAACACACAGAGAACGCTGAAACCTCCAAGTGTCACCACAGAGGCACAGAAGATTCACCAAAGGAGAAATATGGATACATACTCCCGTATATATATATACACTATGAACTATGATTCTAGGGGATTCTACTCAGTCATTAAAAATGTTCTGCAAAGTTATGAATGAAACAAAATAAATGTGTCTCCTTCTCAGAGCTTCCATGCATGCCCCGTGGATCCCCAAATCCATCTCAAGTGGGAAGGTAGGAATGAGCTTCCGGACCAGCTGGCGGCTTAGGGACTCTAGGCCAGGCTAGGGGGGGGCCTGGTCCTGAGTGTGTGACATTCCATAAAGCAGCTGAAAGGGGGAAGAGCCCGCTGTGGGCAGAGAACACCAGGAACCAAAGACACCAAAGTCAAGTATGATAAAAGTAGAAACCACAGAGGGGGTGCCGGTAGCTACTTGGTCGTAGTCTAACTGCAAAGAAGCTGTTCCCAAGTTAGCAAGTGTCTGGTGGCTTGGGTCTTAGGTTGTTCTACCGTCCCTGTTGGTACTTGGCACAGTCGACAGCAGAGGTTCAGGCTTGCCAGTTAGCAGAGGGTAAGGGAAGCCTCATAGTGAACGGTTTGCACTTTTTTCTCAAAGATTAATTTATTTAATTTTTGGAACTGTTTGCATTTCACTGCTCTGAGATTGTAATCCCCTCCTGGCAGGGTCCTAGCTATTTATTAAGCATCTATAATGTGTCGGGGCTGTGCTGAGTGCTGGGGATACAGCAGTGATCACCACGGACAAGGGCCGGGCCAGGGCTGGAGGGGCGTAGGCCAGTGGAGCTTTGGCAGTCCCAAGGGCAGTGGCCTGGGAGTCTCCGAGAAGATCTGGGAGGGGGATGGTGAGCCATCTCAGTGGGGTCTCTGAGCCTTTATGAAAACGGCAAAAACTCCTTTCCAGGCTCTGGGGAGGTGGGGGGAGGTACTATATGCAGTTCAAGCTACATTTTTCTCTGGGTCGTGGCTAACCCAGGCAGAAAGAACCAGATAGGGTAGCAAGCATGCCAAATTTCTGCTCCCACATGGCCTAAGAGTATAGCGTGTCTGGAACCTACAAGCATCCCAGAGACCACTTCGCTCTCCTTTTAGCAGCTGGGAAAACTGGGACCCAGAGAAGGGGAGCTTTTGTCATGACATAGATACAAATAAAACAAGGGACTTTGAAGGAGAGATGAGCTCGTGCAGGTGCATGACCCATGCCCCTAGGCCTCACCTTTTTCTTTTTCCGTCCCATCCTCTCGGGGGCAGGAGTGTTTGGCCTTGTTTAACAATCTTGGGGACCAGTACCTGATATTGGTGGGCGCTTAGGCATCGGGTCTGCCCAGAGAGCTGGCCTGAGCACGTTGGAGCCTTTGGGGCTTGGCAAACAGTGTGGAGCGTCAGTGTTGTGTCTGGGGTGCCACACACCAGCGCTGGGACCTTGACAGGGGAAATGGGTGGGGAGGGGGATGGGCAGGTAGAGGCAGCCTGGAGTTTTCTCAGTAGCAAGACATTCTTCTCGTGGACTTGTCCTCAGGGCTCGGAGCCATGACCAGCTGCATAGGGGTCAACAGCTTGAACAACTGGCCCTTGGTACCCCCAAGAAGGTAAAGACAGGGGTGAGTCTCTCTGTCCAGACCTGGAAAAGCCCAGCGGGGTCACCTGGGGAACACTGTGTGACATCATAGGGGAGGGCAGAAGTCACACAGGTAGAGTCCAGGAGTCAAAGGGTGAAGGCTCAGAAGCCCTACTCCCTGTCTCTGGAGCTGGGTTCTGCCTGCTCTCTGGCATACTCAGTCCTCACCGTCCCTGCTCTAGGTACCCCGAACAGCTCATCAACCAAGATTCCCCAGCGGCTCTGTAAGCCCAGCCCCGCTGCGGCGACCTAGACGCGACTCACAGGAAGTTACAATTTGGTTAATAACAACTATTTCCCTTGAAGAATCTGCAGCCATCCTGCCTCTCTGGGTGCCTGCAGTCTCACATTTGTTTATTAATAATAAATGCTAAGTTCGAGACAATGGTTTCCCCTTGGAGACTGGGTGGAAAGAGGGCAGAGAGAATGGGGAATAAGTAGATAGGCTATTATAATGTGTCTCGGTTAACGGGTGTTCATTATATTATCAAAAATAAATTACAAATGACTAAAGAGGACCACCAATGGTTCTGGGGTATGGACCCAATATTATGACTAATCCAATTCTGGGCTCCATAAGAAATCATTACAAAGATATCAGTTCTTTTTAATGAGCACTTACTATGTGCCAGACATGGTTCTAAGTGCTTTTCTGTGTAGTCAGAGGGCAGAATAAGGAATGATTGGCCCCTGGCCTGGGGTGAGGTCTGCTCCAAAGAGAGGCTAGGTATGAACTGGGCCTGGAAGGGTGGTCAGGAAGCCTGGGCTAGCAAATATGAGATTTGGGGTACTGGGTGGGCTTGAGAGGTGTCAGACTCCTGTGGCCTGCCTCATTCTTCTGCCAGCTGTTTTGGACCCCATATTGAAGGTTCTTCCCATTTTCCTGGATGTGGGGACCAAGCACTGGCCTACCATGGCAGCAAGAGGCAGGAGCTTATGGCTTTGTGGAGGCCTGCTCCTTCCCCATCCACCTCTAGTCTAGAGAAAGGCAGGGAGCATGTGGCTCTCCCCAATTTAGAGACAGAAAAACTGAGGCCTCACCTATGATTGGAATTGTAAAGATCAGCCAAGGTCATCCAGATGGCTGGGGATGAAAGCAGGGAGTCCCGCTCCCAGTTTTCTCCCTCCCAGGCCTGCCGAGGGTGGTGCCCTGTCTCCTGGGCCGGTAATGTCACCAGTAGTCAGGCACACCACATATGGGGAATGTCTTGGTGATGGTTCCCCAGCCACCCTGGGGTGCCTCCTCCTTCCTGTTAGTTCCCAAGGCTGCAGCAGCAGATTGGGGAGGGGACCAGTGCTGCCCCGGGGCCTATGTGAACCATTCGTGCTCCAGTTCAGAGGCCAGTGGGGAAATTCCGGAGCCAAGTTTAAGGAGGTGCTGTGACTCTCAGAGCTTCAAGAGGGCTCCTCAAATTCTGCCCCTTCCCTGCCTCACCGTGGCCCCTGAGGCTGCCTGGCCTGGACTCAGCTCTGGGTTCCCCTCCAGCTGCCCTAGAAGGCATCTGAGCTTTATGCCCCTGGAGCCCCAGCCTATTGGCCTTCCTGCCTAGGAAGGGAATAATGCAACTGGATACTGGTTCCAGGAGGTCTGGCTCCCGAGTGCTATGAGCCCCGTGCACTCAGCAGCCACCAGAAGGGCTTCCTACCACCTCACTCGAGGGCTGCCCAGTTCCCTGGGCCAGGGACCCCTGGGACACTCACTCCTGTGCCACAGGAACCTTCCCCCCAGAACTGCTTCCTCCTGGCCAGTGAGACAGCCATCAGCCCGGGACTGCATGTGGCTTTGCTACTTGACCACACTGTGACCGCCCCTCCAACCTCTCTCCCTGTCTGCCCAACTCCTCCTCTTGCCTCATCGCCCTTCCCTGGTAAGGGGAGCCCTGCCTCCCCGAGCCAAGGGCAATGAGCCTGCTCCTCCAATGCCTAGGGGCCAGTGCCACGCTTTGAAGACTCAGAAAGTTTCCAGTGTGAGTAGTAATGGGTGATCTCATAGCTAATAGGTAACCATCCCTGCCTCCCCGGGAGAGAGCACTTGGAGCAGCCTCGTGGCCTGGCCGGGGTGGTTAAATACAGCCATTTAGGGAGCACACAGCTGTGGAGGGCTGGGCTGGATCTGAGGCTGGCTCTTGGGGAAGGAGGGGTCCTGCTCCCCTCAATGGCTCTACACACCCCTGACACCTCCATCCTGCTACTCTTCCCCTCCTCCACTCCTCCCCACCCCGCACCACACTCTCTGTATTTTGTTCAGGCCGATGTATTGGGCTTTGGGCAAAGGCAAAGGATGATGGGAAACAGAGCATGATTTTGTAGCAAACAGCAGCTTATAGCTGTGTGACCTTGGTTCAACATACTAACCCTCTCTGAGCTCTGGCATCCCTCCTTATACAGTGGGGAAATTGACGCTGCTATGAGGACTGAAAGAGGCAATGAGGGTACTGCACTGGCACTGAGTCTCAGCGGGGTGCTCCAAAAATGCTCCTCCTTTTCCTTGCTGAGCAAACTGGGACCTGGCAGCTTCTCCCCAGCACACCCGGGCCAGAGAAGCAAACACTGTCTGTGTGCACACCTCTGCCAGTGCTCTAGCCTTTCCATCCCACCTCCCCCGCTCCTCCAGTATTCCAGGCCCAGTCTTCCCACTTCTGCAGACTCACTCTGTGCCCCGCTTCCAGGCCTGTTCCCACAGCCATGCCTTTCTCCAGGCAGCCCCCACACCAGAAACGGCTCCTGCTCTCCTCCCTCATTTCAATTTGTCCTTAGGGTCCGGCTCAAGACACTTCCTCCAGGGGCACCTGGGTGGCTCAGTGGGTTAAAGCCTCTGCCTTCAGCTCAGATCATGATCCCAGGGTCCTGGGATCTCCATCTGTCAAATAAAATCTTGAAAAAAAAAAAGAAAAAAAAAATACACTTCCTCCAGGAAGCCTTCCTGACTCCCTTCATCCCCTGCTCTGAACGGTCCTCTTTGCAGTTTGCCCTTCACAGGTCGTAAGCCTGAGGAAGCGAGGAAGTAAGGCAGCTCTCTTCCAGAGTCTCTATTCCCCAAGCGCCCGGCCTGTCCCCTCAGCCGGAGTGGTACATACAACAGGGGCTCGCTGGTCGGCTGAAGGAGGGCTGACTTCAGGACGGCCCCTCCTCTTCTTACAGTAAACACACGGGCTGCCTCGCCTTGCCCTGGGCTCAGCTCTGCCTTGCAGAGGGCGTCTGGGCAAGTCCCTGGGCCCATCAGGGCTGCAACTCCCCACCTGCCAAGCAGAGGCTAACCCACCTTGCCGGGGCAGGTGTCCGGCACAGGGCAGGTGGTGCTGAACCTGGCCTCCTCCACAAGCACTCCAGAGTGTGCTGACCTGAGCCTCTGTGGCCCCAGCTTCACAACAGGGGACTTGGGGTGCTTGTCAGGGGTGTGCTGTCCTCCTTCCCGGCTCAGCAGGCATGTTTATTGACTGCCTTGTTGAAGGAAGCCTCTCAGCATCGGTAACCGGAGTTCTCGTGGGGGGCCGCCCAGGGCCCATCCTCCCATCATGAATCACTTTGCTAAAGATGCAACGTGGCTTTGGGGCATTTTTCTTTGGAAAAAAAATCAATAACTCGTTAACAAAGAACTAAATAAAGGGGTAAGCAATGAAGGCCACCAGCCGTTCCCTTCCTTCAGAGAGCGCAGAAGCCAGATCTGCCAAGACGGGGTGGGGGGTCCACTCAGGGTTCACTCAAGCTTGGGAAGCAGGAGGCTCACCCCTCAGCCCGGCTCTTCCAACCCACAAATCTGACTGAGTCCCACCTCTGCCTCCGTAAACACTTCGGGAGGGCCCCACTGCTCCCAGGAGAGATTCAGATTCTCCCACAAGACCCCTGAAGGCCTCCAGGTCTGCTCGTCCAGGCCTCTCCAGTCTTGTGGCGGCCGATCCCTGCCTCACACCCATGCTCCAACCATATCGTACGCCTATGGTCTCCTGAATGGGCTCTGAGCTCTCCAGCTTCCTGGTCCTCACATATGCGGTTCCATCTGCCTGGACTGTCCTCCTCCCTCTGCCAGCCTGAATAATTCATGAAGCTTCTTCAAGACACAAATGGAACAACATCCAGCGAATCTTCCCTGAAACCTGCCTCTGCTGCCATCCCCACTCAGGGGCATTGGATCCATAGCCCATAGGCCTCTCTGTGCCCAGGCTCATACCTGCTATTCTTTTCTGGGAGAGGGTCTCTCTCCTCTGAGGACAGAGATTATGCCTGGTGGTCCCTCCTCCGGGCCCAGGCTGTTTCCTGACATGAAGCTGGTGCCAGGTGTGTGCTCACTGGATGAATGAGGGATGACATTAACATCAGATGCCTTCCTCCTCCCTGTGGTCCTCAGAAGCCCCCACTTCAGCCTAGGATAATGGTGCCTGCCCCCTAGATAACCCCCTTCCTCCAGGGTCCAAGCTCTCAGTGGTCTTCTCCCCTTACTAGGGCACAAATGGTTGGTGTGTGAGCCTCATATTCAAAGCTGATAATTAACAAGCACTTGTTACGAGGCCGGCCCTCCTCCACACATTTGGCATACATTCGCTCAGTTGTCACAACTACTCATGAGGTAGGTACTACTCTAGTTCCCATTTCACAGATGAGAACACAGAGGCAGGGCATTGAGCAGAAAGGCCGAACTTCAGAGCCAGGCCATCTGTCTGCACAGTGTGTTTGTAACCACAGCCCTGGCCCTTATGGATGTGCTTGTAGGGAGTCTGGGGGGCCTGCCCTGCTGCTGGGATGAGCCAGCCAGCATGAGGAGCTCCGGTTACAGGAAACTGCTTATGCAGACCTAGTGGGCCTGGGATCCCTGATTCCTCCCCTTCTCTGATTCCCTGCTCAGTGCCCGGTCCCTCGCCCACACCCCCACACCGCCCACCGTCTCTACCAGAGAGCACAGCCTCTGGCCCTAATCTCATTTGAGGCCATGAAATCGCATTTGCAGCGTATTAATGCGGCACAGGCGGGCCCAGCCCTGCCTGTCTCCTGGAGGACAGGAGCCTGCAAAGCAATCTCTCAGGGAGGCGGCGCCCGGAACACCCGCCGACAAAAAGCAATTATGTTTTAAGAGGAAGATTAAAATAATATCTCCCCACCCCCACCCCCATGCCCACCAGAGGGCCTCTGCTCGGCTCTGCGAGGCCCCCACCGCCTCCCAGCAGATTCAAGGGCAGGCTTCCTGCTGGGGGAGGGGTGGGAGCAGACTCAGCTCTCTCTCTCCTGGGTGTGCCCCATGGCTGGCCCCTCAACGGGCCCTGTTCCCACCCTCTATCTCCCCCAAGTTCCCAAAGGAAAGCACGGCTCTCTCAAGCCTCTGGGCCTTTGCCTAAGCTGTTCCTTCCCCCTTGGAATGCAGCCCTCCCGCCCTTATCTGGCAAGCCGCCACTCACCAGGCTCAAGGATCATAGCTAATGTTCTGTGGGCATTTAGTATACTCTTTCAATTTACTGCATATTCAAGTCAACAATCCCGTCAGGGGAGCCCTACCATCTCCCAAATGACAGAGGAAGAAAGAAGTCCTGGTGCAGGAAGGCGGCAGAGCAGGGGTTTAAGGACAAGTCTTCAGCCTTTCCCCCAGGGTGGGCCCAGTGGCTTCCCCTCGAACATCTAATGACCATAGAGGCCTCGCTATGCTCTCCTGTCTCCTGGAGAGCTCTGAGAGGCTAGGCCTGGCACAGAGTCAGAGCTTCACACACAGTTCTTGTGTAGAGGAAGCATGTACCTCCCCGCAGTGGCAAAAGGGCTGCGAGTGTGAATCCCGCATGCCCCTGCCTCCCAGGTTGGATCCACTTTCCCCTCTGTCTCCATTCTGGAAGTCTTTGGAATCTCCTCTCCTCCAGGAAAGGCTCCCAAATTACAGTCAGGCTAGCAGACGATTTAAGCCTCACAATCACGCTGCAAAGTCAGCATTATTACCCCCTCACAGAGGAGAAAGCAAAGGGTCAGAAAAGTGACTTGATCAGGAACACCCAGTATGGGGCAGAGACTGGGCTCTGAGGCCAAAGTCCCATGTTTATCTCCTGCACCTTCTCGGTTGTCTGTAACTTTCTTTCCCCCCTGGGGTTGGGAAAGGGCTGGATTCTGTCCTGGGACTGTTTATGCAACACTTTTTTTCTTAGTGTCGTCTATCAATTCCAGTGGGTCCGGAAGGGTTGCCTGGGGACTCTGAGCCACTGAGAGCCCCAACTCCATCCCCAGTCCTGCTCCCAAACCACCCAGCACCATGAGCACAATGACTGGTTTGGGTCAATTTAAGACTCAGGAATCCATCTTGGCTGGACTTGGTGCCATATGGGGGCCACCAGAAAACACCTGTTCCCCCAAACTGCTTCCCCTCGATCCTGACATGTCATCTAGAAAGCCCATTGAAGTAGGAGTCTCCCTGGCAAAGAATGCATGGCAAGTCATTCCTGCCACTGTGCTGCTTACTGAGCCTGAGAAACCCAAATATGGGAGTGGGGGTCTGAATTCTAGCCTGGCTTTGCTACTGATGCAATGGGAAGCCTTAGGTAGGCCATTCATCTCCTTTAAGGGCTCAGTTTCCTGCTCCAGAAAATGGACATTATGAAAGCTACCCGTCCCCTCCCAAGACCGTTATGATACTTCAGAGGATGTCACGAGTCCCCCCTTCACCAGCCTGGCTCAGAGCAGCCCAGGCAAATAGGTGACGGCAGAGGGCTCGGGGTCCACGGAGCCGGCGCACCTGCCCTCCGTTCCCTTGGTATCCCTGCAACTCCCCATCCCACAAACATGCCCTCCCCATTTCTTCCGTTCTCTCTGCTTGCTGTTCCCTCACAGTCCTCCCCGTTCCTGCTGCCACACCTTTGCTCACCTTTTCCTCTGCACTCGAAAACCATTCTGCCCAATCTCTCTCGGAATCCCACCCATGCTTTGAGGCAGGGATCAGAGTCCCCCTGACATTTGTGAAGTGGGTCTTCATGAAGCAGACAATTTCCGACCTCTTCCTCACCTGACTTCACCACCTCACCGTCAGTAGGCACTGCTCTGCCCATGGTACAGGTGAGGAACTTGAGGCCCAGTGAGGTCAATTGATTCACTCCAAGTTACAACGAAGAAACTAAGAAACTGCAACTAAAAAATAGGGTCCTAGACCAAGGTCTTCTGAGTCCTGGCCAGAAGTGGTTTTCCTATGGCAGACCGAGTCCTTGTAGCACGCAGTCATGCCACCATTTCCTCGTCAGGTCCCAGCAGCCCTCACGGTCATCTTGGAGAGCCACTGTCCTTCTCCTATTGCCTCTCCTTACCCAGCCTGGTGGCCCCCCAAGGCCTGAGGGGATACAGCTACCTTGTTTGCTGCTGGGGGAATGGATGAACAGGCAGACGGATGGATGGACAGACGGATGGATGGATGAGCACCACCGGCCCAGAGAGGCTGGACTATGGAACTCTAGGGCAGGCTGTCAGATCCGCATGGAAGAGGGAAGGCCCCACTCATTCTCCATCTGTCTGCGGAAGGGGCTGGTCCCTGCTGGCCTCAGCTGCTCCTGAGCCCAGGACCCCTGCAGAACGAGGACCAGGCCTGACAGGCCAACCCCTGACCTGGCCCAGGTCAGGCTGGCTGCGTCCTGTCAGTGTTCTTCCCCGCAGCCCTCCCCCATCCACTGTTTTATTAAAGATCAGTCCTGTAAGATTGGTTTCACACACAGTTCTAATTTCACCTCATACATCGCATATGCCATGTCCCCAAAACTCTTTCTTCTCTGGTAGAGGCTGCACTTGGGGGGCTCTGTGCAGAGATGAAGCCAGGAAAGTCCAAGGAGGTGCAGCTCTGGGTGTGAAAGTGCATGAACGTCACTGAGTTGCTGTGGCTCTCTCTTTGTGATGGGGAGGGTCTCTGTGCGTCCAGGATGTGATGGGGGCGGGGCGTGTCTGTGTACATTCACATATCCGTGAGGGTGTCTGTGTTCGGGAGTGTCTGCTGGGGACACGTCCACCTTCCAGGGGTATGAGTGAAGGAGAAAAGCAAAAGATGACCATCAAAGGCCAGATAACTAGACCCTCCCGCCCCTCCTCCCTTCTTACTTCACTGGGAGGGTAATTTCTGGAAATGAGAAGCCCACCACCATTCCCTCCCCTGGGCTAGCTGGAAGGACAGATCAGAGGCAGGCACCCCCTTCCGCTTCATCTCCCCCTCACCAGACACATCTCTCTCTCTCTCTCTCTCTCTCTCTCTCACACACACACACACACACACACACACACACACACACACACACAGCCTCCAAGAGGTGTGAGTCATCAGTAGCCCCTGGCTGGCATGGGGGAAGACAGAGACAGGGGAGGGCAGCCTGTTAATGGAAGGCTAGCACCGGGGCTGGGCTGGCCTTCTCGGCTCCGAAACTTGGTGTCCAGGTCCCAGGGTGGAGGGCTCACAAGTTCCCATCACCCCTCCCCTGGGAGGCCCAGCCAGGCAAGAAGGAGCAGCCCTATTTTCGAGATGCAGAACCTGAGGCCCGAACCAGCGGTTTTGCCCGATCTAGACATCACTTATTTTACACTTCCTGCAAGGCAGGGCCAACGGTAAGCTAGCTCATTTCTCTTCCCAGTCACAGAGGACATGGGGAGCGCTCTCCTCCATTTTACAGATGTGGAAACGGAGGCCGAGGGAAGTTATGTAATCCACACAAGGCCACACAGCTGCCAAACAGATGGCGGAGACTGATCCGAACCCAGGTCTGTCTGACCCCAGCCCACCTGCCTCTCACTGTCAGCTCCCTGAACCCCAGACTTCTTCCACCCCCACCCTGTTGAGCTCCGGAACCCGGGTAGGACTCCATAGGCATACAGAGGGGACTTGGAAATCAGACTGGGTGGGCCCGAGGGACAGGCTTGGCAAAGACATAAATATGGGACCCCTGCATTTTCAGGTCTTATCCCCCGTGTCCAGGGAGCTCTGAGCTCTCCTTCAAAGGTCCCTGCGGATACGGACACAGTCTTTCAATGCCACGGAAGAAGGAGAGGGGCCATCAGGCGGCCTGGAGGGTGATTGTGGTACATTTAGCTGATGGCCTTTCTCTTCCTGAGGGGGCTGGTCCTGTCCTTGCCCCTGGGCCAGCTCCAGCCAACCCTGCCTCTCCTGCCAGCCTCAGCCCTCCATCACTGGCGGGCGAGGTTTGCACCCCTCCCCGTGTGGGTGACAGCGCTCTCTGGGAACGCCTTGACAGAGCCTTTGTTCCCCTGAAATAAAAGAAAATCGAGCTACAAAGGGAAACCTCAGGTAGCTTTTAACGGGGGCTCAGCTGCCTGAGGCACAGTGTGTTTAAGCTGGAGGCAGTTGTCACAGGAGCAGAAGGGTGAGCTGCCTGCAATCCCCCTCCCCCGCCTCCCGCCCCCCATCAAGTTTACTCAAGGAAAAGGCTCTTCCAAATAGCCACAGAGGAGGAAATCAATGAAAATTGATAGAGAAACATAAAGCAGCTGTCCGCCTGGGTGTGTGTGTGTGTTTGTGTGCATGCGTGTGTGCAGCAAGACCATGCTGCCTGGACCCAGGCTGACCTGCCCGGGGCCAGGAAGGCCAGAGGCTGGGAGTCGCTCCAGCGCTCCAGCCAAGAGCCGCTAGAGGGGCGCTGGTGGCTGGGGGAGGGGCAGCAGCCAAGTCTCACTCGAGTTAAGAGAGAGATTAATATATTCAATCCGCTCAGGGTAATTGAGGGAACAATCGGAGTGTTTTTCTAAAGCCTATAAAACTGCCTCATTTGCAAGGAGGAGCTGACCTGCTCCAATCCCCTGTATTTGATGGAGCTCCGGAAGGGAGGGAGGGAGGAGGGGCGACAGGGGGATCCCCGCACGGAGGGACTAGGGACAATAGCCTGGGAGGGGTCCAGCAGGTCTAACCTGTTTTCACCTTTCCCACCTCCCACCTCTTAGTCGCAGCCGGAGCACTGCTTTCTGGAACCTCTGTTTCCCCACCTGTGAAATGGGCCCTGGGCATCCTCCTCCAACAGAGAAGTGGGAGGGAGTAGCAGAAGGGGAGTTTTCTCGAGGTTCGGGAAGCCGACTGGGGGAGGCACCAAAGGTCTGACACTGAGGCGAAGAGGCTTGAGCAAAGGAAGGGACACTGGGAGCCAAGAGGTGCCCAGGTCTCCCCAGCAGGCCAGATCCCCCCCCCCCCCACCCCGTGAGATGAACGGGGCAGTAAAGTTAATTAAATCCACATTGTGAGCCTTTCTCGGCTTGAACCATTCCAGTCTCCAGGGCAATAGAAACTGCGTCTGCAATGGTGAGCCATAAAAGGCACGATGAATTTAAAAGAGTAAAGAGGGGAGGAGAGTGAAGACATGGAGTGCGCTGGCCGGAGGCAGAAAGCCGGTGCTGAGGACGGGGAGGGTGCCGGCCGGGAGTGCTGCCCCAGTGGGGATCCTGGGGATCGGAGAGGGTGTGGGAGGGGAGAACGGAAAGGAGAGGTGGAGAGAGACAGACTGGGAGGGAGGGAACAAAGGGAGAGAGCCAGAGCCAGAGGTGTGGGGACAGAGGGCAGAGGGGACCCGGCAGGGCCAGCCACTGCCAGCTCCGTTCACCTCTACTTCTCCTTAATGAAAGCCCCAGCCTGCTGAAGCCAAAGCCACAGTCAGAAGCCACAGGCTTGGAGCCAGGTGCTCAGCATTTGGTGATTGCTTTATTAGCTTTTTCTTCTCTTTTTTCCCCCTCCGGGGCAAAAAGGGAAAAAAAAAAAAGGTGTTTTAAATGGAAAGAATACGAAAAAAGACCCTTGAAAGCGTCATTTAAAAGGCTCCTGGGGAACAGAATCGTTTCCATGAAACAAAACTGTGATTGTTTGGAAGAGGTAAATGCAGGGCAGGAGTGGGGGGAGGGAGTCCCCCACACCTTCCCCTCCCCAGCTCCCGCTCCAGTGGGAGGATGCTCGCTGGCTTGCAGAGTGAAGGAGCCCCCAAGACTGCTCCCAGAGCTATAAGCAAGGCATTTTTAAGTTCATGTTTCCAGAAATTTCATCACTCGGAATTTCCAGCCCAAGATTTCTCTCTGGAACAGCTCTGTTTGTGGGAATTTGTCCTTAAACCTTCAGGATCTCTTAGAGAGGTCCAGTGAGTGATGCGGCCCCTGAGGGCTCTGCGGCTTCAGGCCCAAGGCTGTGGTGGTCTCCCCTGCCCTCCAACCCCCCAGGAGGCCTTGTGCCCCCATTAAAAAAATTGAGCCGGAGTCATGACCTGACACTGTGGCCTGCCCCTTGCTGCCTGCCTCACCTTCCAGGACCCTCTCTGCCCAGCACGGGTCAGGCCACCCTCATTCTGGTCAGATAAACTCCCTTTTACTCTGGGGGAAGAAGGGCCTTGGGGGTACTAGGGTGGCACAGCCATGTCGTCTTAAACCTGGCAAGAAGATAAGGAGGGAGTGTCAGAGGACAGGATGAGTCTGGTGGAACTCTGCCCACCAAGAGAGTCACTAAGGACCCCGAGATCCATGCATGAGGAGACTCCTCCACTGTAGCCCCTGCCTGTGCGCCCCAGTCTCCCATCCCTGGGTCAGGGGCCTGGGGAGTGATCTCTAACCTGGAGTTGGGCTGTACCCGCTGGAAATATTTGCAGGGGCTATGCCCTTGCCCCACAGCACACAGGGGCAAAGTTGAGGACTGGAGAAGGGAAGGTGTTCACTGTCCACATAATGTGAGTGTGGGGGGAATGATGGTCCCGGCAGAGTCTCGGGATTGTGGAAATGCTGTGGCCAGCTTTCGTGTGTCATTTTTGGCTCTGAACCCTGTGGGCCATGGCTGAGGAGCATGGTGGTTCAGAGTCAAAGTCAGTCACTAACGCTCCCTTAGAGACCCGCCTCCTGCTACTGGCTCCCTCTTGATCATTTCATTCCTAATTCCCTTCCTTCTGCCCCTTACTCCACATTCATCCCATGACCATGATCAGTTCTGGTTTAAAAACTGACACACAAGTTGGAGAACAACTTGAGAGTTTACAATAAAGTTGTAAATTGAATAGATTCAATGGTTGAAATGCCTGATGCAGACAAGACTGAAGATATTCTGGAAGGAACAAAATCAATGCAGAGAAGGCTTCCTGGAGGAAGTGACCTTGAGCCCAGAAATCCATTCCTGGCCCTGAACTGAATGCAGTGAATGCCGTCTCCTCTCTCCATCCTTCCGGCTCACTGCCTCTTCTCATCACTCACCCTACCCCCACCTTCAACTGTCTTTCTCGCCTCTTCAGTTGAGAGCCCAAGAGAGCTGGGTGAAGACCTTCCCTTCTGGGCTCCATTTTCCCCATCTGCAAAGAAGGGAGGGAGGGGGGTTTCAAGGATGCCCGTGGTTCTAGGCCACAACCACTTCCCCAGGGAGCGGGCCTCAGGAAGGCAGGACCGCCTGTGGCTCCAACCCCAGTCTTGCTGCCGTCCTTCTGTGTCTTTGAGCCTCCAAGTCCCAGCTCCAGAAATGTGCCTGCTTTCCTCCTTCACCTGAGCTGAAAGAAGGCAGCCCCTTTCCTCTGAAGGGCCCCGCGGCATTGTCTGTCCCCCACCAGTTTCCTGGCCCTGTCCTCAGGGTTGTGACGGCTGACCCCCCAGGAGGGAAGCTATTTTCCTCTCCCTTGAAAGCCATTTTCTTGTCTTGGTGGAAGCAGACATCTGACACTTTAAGAGGGAGAATGGCAGGGAGATGATGGCATTAAATAACAGAAATTAGAGCTGCTGAGGATGGCTCTGCCACCCCAAGGCCCCCCTTCTCTGCAGTCGCTGCACCACCCCCAGCAAACGGGCTGTGGGGTGGGGGTGGGGGGCTGGCTCAGGCTGGTCACAGAGAGCAGGGGACCACTTCTCCCTGAGCTCTGTGCCTCTGGTGTATGTATCTAGCCCCATGAAAAACTAGGACAGAGGGGCCAGGGGCCCGAAGTCAGGGAGCTTGGAGTCTGAGAGAGGAGAATGTCACGTAAGGACCCAGGGATGCTCCAACTCCCTCACAAGCAGTGTTCTCAGCCCCCAGCCTACAGTAGGTGTCAGAAGTACTTGTTCATTTTTTTTTTTTACCAGTATTTATTAATGGACTAACTATTGAATTGAATGAATGAATGAACAGAGGTCAAAGTGGTCCCTGTAACAGGCTGACACCCCGCAAGAGAAACTGGCCCCTGGGTTCCTTCCAGTTCTCCAGGCACTTGCTGCCGGATCTCTGTCCAAACCACAGCTCATGGTGTTTCTTTCTCCCGAACTTTCTCCCCCCTTGCCTCCTGAATCGAATATCCAACTTGCTCTTTTGCCATCTTACCGTGATCACCTCCTCTTTCCCCAGCCCATCAGCCCTCCCTAAACTCCATCAGCCCACTACCCTGGGCTCCATGGCAGCCCCAGACCACAGCACTGCCCACCACCCGAGAGAGGTGCTGCAGGAAAAGCCAGGCGCCTTGGGCTCCAACCTCAGCTCCAACTCCTGCTGCCAGCTAGACCCTTTCCCTCTTCTCAGCCAGCTTATTCTGGTCCCTCCTCCTGGAATACCTTCCCCAGAGCCCGGAACTAGTAGAGGGTCTGACAGAGTCAGCACTTAAATGGGTGAATGAATGAATGAAAGACTCATCTCCCAAATGACAGCTTTTCTGAGGAGTGTAGCCTATGCACTCGCTCACCAGAGCATCCCTTCCAGCACAGGCCTCACAGGACTATACAGTGGCCACACTGTGTCCACTGTCTTCCAGCTAGGTGGCACCGTGAGCTCTGGGACTGACCCAGCTTTGGATCCCATGCACCCGTGTAGAGTCCCCCAGGAAATGTCGTTGGTATTAATTGGAATCAAGCATCGTGGGGCATATCCTCAGTTTCACTGCCTATGAAATGGGCTGCTGCTTGCTCTACTAGGTTTCGCCTCTGCTGGCTTAGAGGCTCACCAGACACACCGCCTGACTGCAGGACGACAACCACATTGGGAAAGCCTCCTTTGGCTTGGACAAGGACAGGACTCTCTTACTTGTGTCTGAGGCCGCCAGGATCCGGGTCCAGGGCTGAGTCCCTCCTGGCCATGGTGGGAGCTGGAGGGGTTTGAAGGTGGACACACACAGACTTCTGTCTTGTGGTCACTTCGGGCCTCCTTCAAAACATAGTAACAACACATGAGACTGAGCTTGGGTACTAAAGGCTCTCAGGGGACACTCATCCACTGGGCAAAAGGAACCCCTCACAGTGGTGTCCCTTCTCTGTGTGGGCTTTGCCCCATTTTTCTGTCATCCCCTTCAAACTAAGACTTCCTGCCTCCACCCTCACTCAAAGGCTGATGCAGTTTCCCCAGAACTGAATGAGGCCATCCTAGGAAGTTCTGTGGCTCTGCTCAGTAAGATTGGGGGACAGTCAGGCTTATCAGAGACGCTGGGTTTTCTAATAGGGGGTTGGGGGAGGGGAGGCCAGAACCTGAGGTGGGTCCCAATGAACACCCACCTGCAGCCCCGGCAGCTGGGGCTCTGGGAGGGGTGACATGGGTTCTGGCGAGACGGCCCCCATGGGGCAGTTGGGGGCTGGAGGCTGAGGGCCCCGGTGCTCTCGGAAAGCCACGCTGTAGGCCAGGCCCCCGCAGTGGCGGGCTGTGGTGTCAGCACTGGCACGCAGCAGGGCCAGGCTGCCGCGGTAGCAGTACAGGTCCTCGTGCTCCCGCGCCCACAGGTTCATGCGGGGTTGGTCCGGGCGCGGGAAGACTGGGAAGATGGCCTCGCCCACCTTCTGGACAGGGCGTCCTGAGACCCCGCCCAGCCGCAGCGCCTCCACCCGCAGATGCGCGTCGTGCTGCCAGTCGTTCTTGCAGAACCCTGGAGAGGGGAGGTGTGGGGTCAGCGGCAGGGTCTGGGGACTCCCTGCCTGCCCCGGGTGGGGGTAGGAATGACTGGCAGGGCCCTCGGGGAAACCTGCCCTTTGAGTGGGAGTGGGCTTGGCTAAGCTTTCCCATCATCCTCATCCCAGATGATGCCTTGACACGTCTTGGGGCCCTACCTCTCACCCCTCTTTCTGCCAATGTGGGGATGGCGGGGCTCTTAGCCACCGACATGGTCCCGAGTACCGCTACGTGGAGGGAAGAGTTCAACCTGTCCCTGATCACGGGCCACCTGAAGGCCTGGGACTTGGTTTCCCCGTTCCCTCACATCCTTCCTCCTCCAGGAAGCCCGCCTACATGGCTTCGCAGTCTAGGTGTGGATCTTCTGCTCCTTCCAGACCACTTAACTGCTCTCTGTTTGAGATGCCCACCTCTGTACCTAATCTGGAAACTACTGAAGGCCGGATGCGGGTCTCCACCTCTCTGTCCACCCCCATACCTGCAGTCTAGTGGTGTTCGAGGCTGAGCACTCAGGACCCTGGCTCCAGTGTTACTCAGTGTGACATCCAGCAGGACTGCCCCCAAACCTGCTGGGTACTCAGCTCTTGTAAATTTACAAAGCCATTCCTCATCTGTCCTTTTATTTTATTTTTTTAAAAGATTTTATTTGACAGAGGCATAGCAAGATAGAGAACATAAGCAGGAGTGTTCGCGTCAGCAGCACATATACTAAAACTAGAACACAAGCAGAAGGAGTGGGAGGGGAAGAAGCCGGTTTCTCGCTGAGCAGGGAACCCGATGCGGAACTCGATCCCAGGACTCTGGGATCATGACCTGAGCCGAAGGCAGACGCCTAATGACTGAGCCACCCAGGCTCCTCCTCATCTGTCCTTTTATTTCCTCCTCACCCAACCTGTGTGACCAGCATCAGTGTCCCCCTGCCACATTGAAGGAGGCAGGGGCTCATGGAGTGTCGGCATTTGTCCAAGATCACACAGACAGAACTTTGGGATCCAATCTGAAGTTCTGACCCTGACCCTCCCAGGTTCCCTGAGCCTCCCTGGGGTCCCTGACTGGTGGGGGCAAGGGTTAATAGGACCCTTCTCTCCCCGAAACCACCACCGTACTTCGTACCTTTGGGCAAAGTAAAGACAAACTTGTTCCTGGTGAGGGTGAGGCTCTGGCCAGGATCCTGCTGCTCGATGATGTCAGTGACAACAGAGCAGGTAGGGAGGGGATCCCCATCATTTACCTGCAACTGTACCCCAGCCCCAGAGCCAGCCTGCAGGGGGTTCTCAGCTGTCAGCCGCAGGGCATATCTGCCCTCCTCGTTAAACCCCACACTTAAGACTTCAAATTCCAGATCCAGTATCTTCTCCTCAGCCTTCAGCCTCTGGCTTTGCAGGGATGCAGGAACCCAGGGTTCAGGCCCCCTGAAGGCCATGAACTTGCTGGGGACTGACCCCCAGGCTGAGCACTGCCCCCTTCCTCCCACAGCCCCAGCCTGAGCCCAGTCTGAAAGCCTGTACACTGGGTGCTCCTCAGGGTTATGCCCCAGCCCTTTCTGTTTGTTTGAGGAGAAACCAGGTAACAAGCCAGGAAGCTGGATCGGTCGTGGGGGAGCAAAGGCTGACATTGATCCCTCCCTTTTAGCCTTTGTTCATTCAACAAATATTTATTGAGCATCTAATGTGTGCCAGGCACCATCTTAGGCATTTCTAATATAGCAGTGAAACAAATGAAGGTTCCTGCCCTCCTGAAGTTTCTCTTCTATTGGGGGAGGGAGATTGGGACAGATAGAAACAGACACAAAATAGAGGAAATAAGTAAATTATAATATATATTAGAAGATGGTGATTCTGTGAGAGAACTCGTGCAGGGTCAGGGATGAGGAATACTGGTGTGGGGAGCATAGGGTATGAGGTTCTCAGGACTTTCCATTTCTGGGAGAGCCTTTCTCTATATGCCTATTCATTCCCAAGAATTGGTGAATTGGGGGGAGTCTCAAGGGAAGAGGGACAGTGTTTGTTCTCTGGGAGCATGGCCTTAGCACCTGCCTCTGGAACCAGTCTGACCTTGTAATCAAAACTCACAATATCGGGCACAGCTTCACTTTATAGAGAGCCCAAAGCTTCTTACACTAAAGAGTTGTCGAACTGGAATCCATCCTTCCTGAGCCTGGGTCCTGCTGATACCCAACAGGAGAGGGGAAATTCTGAACACTCTTCACTCTTCATCTCTACCATCACCATCACCATCACCACCATTTCTGTCACTACCAATATCATCCACTACCACCAGCACTACCATCACCACCATCACTATCTCTATTACCATCATCAACACCATCACCACCAACATCACCATCATCACCACCACTATTATCATCACCATCACCACCATCTCTATCACCACCATCATCACCATCACCATCAACATCATCACTATCGCTACCATCATCACCATCACCATCGTCACCACCATTACTATTTCCATCACCATCATCACCATCACTACCATTACCACTGTTATCACCATCATTACGACCATCACCATCACCACCACCATCACCATCACTATCGTCATCACCATCATCACCATCACTACCATCACCACCATCTTCACCTCCAATATCATCATCATCATCATTTATGATACTCTTCATTGAGCAGCTACGGCACACCAGGCACTCTATGTGGCTCTGTGATGTAGATATAATCATTCCCATTTTACAGATGAAGACTCTGAGGCTGAGAGAATCTCAGATCACACAGCTAGCAAGTAAGCTGAGCTGAGATCTGTACCTATCACTACATTTTCCTGTACTAAACTTGTCCTGGGACTGGATCAAAGATGGAAATTCATACTCTCATGGGCTTCTGTATCCTGAAACTGCACAAGTACAGTTCTGAGTCCAAGAACCACAGGTATCATTAGCATAGATTTCACTCTAGACTGTCATTTCCATCAAATAAAAGATAACCAGTCTAAAGATGACATTGGCCAGCCCTACCAAGAGTCCCAATGCATGTGGTAGGCTTCTCTGCAATGATTAGAATCCAGTTCCTTCAGATTTGCCCAAGGAGAAATTGAGGCAACGAGGGTTTAGAAGACCAGAGTTCTAGTCTCCTGACTTGCACGTGAACTTGGGTGGATCCCTTTCCCTCTCTGGATGTCAGTGGCCCCATTTATACCATAAGTGTGAGTTGGGTGCTAAGTCTTCCTACAGCTCTGGCAGTCTGCAACTCTGTAAGTCATAGGGAGAAAGCCCAGAGTCTGGCCATTTGGGGGAAGAGAGGCCACCTGGAAACCTTAGCCTCAATGGTTGGCCTGACCAACCAATCTAGGTCTAGAAGCCATGGTTTTCCCCTACAAGGTCAAAGGAGTTTCAGTGATTCAACTGAAGCAGCTCTCTTCCCTTTCATGTTTGAAGTGACCCCCAGAGACGTCACAAGATGGGAGTCACTCCCTTCTGCCCTGGGGTCAACCTCTGCATTGTACCCAGCCCCAGGTCCCTTGGAGCAGATCCCACGAACACAACTGTTCTCTTCCTAGTCGATTTACCCCGAGCCATGCCACACTTCCCTCTTCCTGCTTTCCTCTCTTCTTCCCCTCCCTCCCACTTTCTATAAAAGGTCTGGGGTGACCATGGTGGTCTCAGGATGGTTTTAAGGGTCTCCTATCCCTCCCACGTCTGGCCTCCCCTTCCCAACTCAGTCTCTGGGAAAGGCTCATTTTGGGGGTATGTGTGTGTATAGTTACCTTTTGCAATTATGGCAAAAGAGGTATAATGTAAAGTTTACCATCCTAATCATCTCTAGGTGTGCCATTCAGCAAATGTGAAGTACATTCACATTATTGCACAGCCCGTCTCCAGAACTCTTCTCATCCTATGAAACTGAAACTCTACACCCATTAAGCAACGGCTCCCCATTCCTCCCTGCCCCAAGCCCCTGGCAACCGCCTTCTGCTTTCTGTTTCTATGAATTTGATTGCTCCCCATCTAAGTGGAGTCACACAGTATTTGACCTTTGGTGACTGGCTTATTTCACTTAGTCTAATGCCCAGGGAGGCTTACTTTTGTCCCAGGCCAGGCCCGCCTTGTCTCCCCTCCCCTGCCTTTGTAGGTGCTTGTCCCTCTGCCCCAACCGTCCAGCCACACCTGCTGTGACCCCATGCATCCTGCTGGAACCAGGTCTGGGACTCCCTCCTCTGCCCCACTCTGCACCTTCCTCCTTCTGTCTCAGATAATGACTTGCCATGCTGGGCAGAGTATTCCTTCAGGGATCATGTTTGTGTGTCCAGGCCAGGGCCAAGCAAGGGATAGGTACCTGGGGGGCTATTAAAGCATTATTGAGTAAATAAATGAGTGCTTGAAGGAATGAATGAATGAAAGAAAGGTTAAATGAGTGGATGTTCAAACCCGACCCAGCTTTTGCTTATATGGAAAAGAATAAGAAATGGTGCTTTCACTACTTGAACTAGATTCCATGCGAGAGAACAGAAGAGGATTTTGGGCTCCTGACTCATGCTTGGACTCAGGGATGCATCCTGGTGCCTCACGGGGCAGGCTGGTGCCCTGCCGGGAAAACACGGGTAAGTGGCACAGCAGGAGGTAGGGGTTCTTTTTTTGTTATTTGTTCATCAAGATTTTTTTTTTTAAGATTTTTTATTTATTTATCTGACAGAGAGAGATCACAAGCAGGCAGAGAGGCAGGCAGAGAGAGAGAGAGGAGGAAGCAGGCTCCCTGCTGAGCAGAGAGCCCGATGCGGGACTCGATCCCAGAACCCTGAGATCATGACCTGAGCCGAAGGCAGCGGCTTAACCCACTGAGCCACCCAGGCGCCCTGTTCATCAAGATTGTTAAAAAAGATTTATTCATTTATATATTTTAGAGAGGGGAGAGAGAGAGCAAAGGGGCAGAGAGGGAGAGGGAGAGAAGCAGACTCCTACTGAGCACAGAGCCCGACATGGGGCTCAATCCCATGAACCCTGAGATCATGACCTGAGTCGAAATCAAGAGTTGGACACTTAACCTAGCCACCCAGGTGCCCCAGGAGGTAGTGGTTCCTAATGTTTAGTCTCCTCTGGGCCTGGCCTTAGTTCCACAAAGTCTGGAAACCTCAGTGAATTTTATCAGGTCAGGGCTGGATAGTGCTCCCATTTTACAGATGGAAACACTGAGCCTGGGGTAGCAGACCAGGACCCGTTCCCTCTACTCCTAGTTGCCTCCCTGAGTCCCCCTTCTGTGGTTTTCAAGAGTGAAACTGCAGACAGAGGCCTGGCTCCTGCAGGAGTCAGGAAAGGCCAGGGTGTGGGTGAGAATGGGAGGCAAGAGCGCTGACTTCCAGGGCTCCCTCCTGGGCCCCAGCATGAAAAACCTTAGTGGAGCCCTCCAGTCTCCTTTCTTCCCGGGGAGAATGGCGACTCAGAGGCTGCTGGCTTTGTCTAGAAGAGCCTGGCCTGTAATTAGCCCATCCCAGAGGGTCCCTTCCTGCTTCCTACAGTGGCTTCTCTTGGCCTCTTCTGTTCACACCTGTGGGCCCATCCCCATCCCCAGGGAGCCATCTCCAGCTCCCAGGTTGAATTCCTGGTCTCTGCTCAGAGCTGAATCCTCCCAGCAGGGACGTCTGTGAGTTCCTGGATCTTCCCAGTAGTGCTGGCACATTTATCCCCTTCTACAGAAGGGATGGACCTGGACCTCAGGCCTCCTGATTCGCAGGCCAGTGTTGTGATTTCAGTAGCCAGCCTCCGCCCTCCAGCAGCCTCTCTCCTCCTGCCGCTGCCCCGCCCCCCCCACAATGGAACAGTCCCAGGCCCACTCCCTGCGAGTCACAGCACCAGAAGCCTACGGGGTGATGGAATCTTGGACTCAGCACTGGTAAAGCGAGCCATGGCAGCCCCTCTCCATTGCACAGATAGGAAGACAGGCCGAGAGCAGGAAAGAGCCTCTTTGTGGTCACTCAGTAACGGTAAAGGCAAAATGAGAAGTCCGGTTTCTTCCCCCCACTGATAGTGGGGGTTAGGGCCGGGGTCTGGCTACCTTGAGACTCTCCCTTCTGAGTGGTAACTTGGATCCCATCTCCATGTCTCTGGCACCGTTGGGCTGCTTAGCCTCCCCTTCCTGGCCTCCCGCTCCAGGCTTTGGCACAGAGCACTGTCCTGCAAGTCTCAGGTCATGCTGCAGTCCTCTAGCTGGCAGGAGCTGGGGCTGCACCCATGAACCCTGGGCTTGCCTGACAGCCCCTCTGCCTGGTTCAGAAGGGATACATTTCCTGAGGTAGCAGAAAGCAAAGGGCACTAGTGTCTCTGACAGCATCAGCAGCACCGACCTTTGCTTCCTATGGTCGCTCAGCTGTGCTACCAGTTCCAAGGGCTCAAACTCCCAAGCCAGCGTCCGGCCTGCTTGGGGGCCCTGCAGACTCTGGGGGGGGTGCAGAGACCAGCACCAGTCCTTCTCTGCACTGGAGCCAGACGGGGCAGGTAAGCGGGGAGGGAGAGACAGGAGCGGGCAGGGGAAGCACTACTTAAGCACCCAAGAAAGCCCGAGAAAACGTGCCGTTTAGGCGGAGAGACCAGCTTCACCGTCAGGCTCAGAGAGACAGAGAGAAAAACAAAACCAAGAGCAGGAGAGAGGAACAGAAAGGGAAAGACAGAGTAGAGAGAGGGAGAGACACAGAGATGGACTGAGAGTGAGAGAGAGACAGAGAGGTAGAAGGAGGGACAGAAAGGTGGGAGACAGGCAGACTGAGCCAGACAGGGTGAGGGTGGGATAGAGAGAGACAGTAACAAGGATGGCAGGAGAGACTGATGGACTGGGACAGACTGGCAGCAGAAGGACAGGACAAAGAAAGAGAGAAAGGAGCCAGATGGGAGATAGTGGCAGACACATCCACCGGTAGGCACCAGTGGGCAGAGCTTCTTCTGTATTCTTATCAGACAGAATGCTGAGAGGTATGTCTCAGGTGTGCGTCTTAACCAACTCTGGGGGTCTTTGCCGAACTCCAGGGACTGGGTCCGAGACAGGGTCCCTAACCACAGAAGGGAGCAGAGTCCAAACCCTGGAAAGGGTGATTTCTGGGCAAGGACCTGTGAGCTCTGTGTGTACAAAGAGGGTAGGAAGAGGGAGGATCTCTGGCAAGACTTCTAGCTCAGTCACTGTCCTGGCATATCATGTCGTTTCTCTGAGCCTCAGTTTCCTCTAGATGTGTTGGTGAATATGGGTAGAGCAGGGGTCTCTGAGATCTCCTTCTGGCCTAAGATCTGACCTCAACTCAGGCTTTTTCTTTGCAGCTAATTTACTGCTCTGTCCTATTTAACTCGTGATCTCTACCTCATAATCCAAGATGGCTGCCTGATATCCTGCCATCGCAACTTCATTTCAGACATCTGGAAGGCGGAAGGAGTAAAGAAAACATCGCTCTTTTAAAGAACATCTCTTTTCAGAAGCTATAGTCAACACTTCTTTTTCCACCTCATTGGCCAATACCTAGTCTCAGGGCTGTATGTAAGCTTCAGGAGAGGCCAGGGGGATGGTGCAGTACTAGGCTGGGGACTGAATCTGTTTCACACAGCTCAGTGATGCCTGTACACAACAGGCTTTCAATACAACCTTAACATGTTTACCTTTGATTTACTAGTTGAATAAATAAACAGACAGACAGATAGATAGGTTTTAAATATACATTTCAAACAAATGAAAGTCCCCCTTCATTTGCACAAAGTCATTTCTCCCCCAAATGTGACCACTATGAACAATCTGCTGTGTGTCTTCTCGATTCATTTTTTAACCTTATTTACACACACACACACACACACACACACATGCACGCATGTGTGTATGAGCACACGTGCGTGTGCACACCTAGTTTAAAGCAACATGGAGTGGGACTGTGATTTACGAACTGCTTAGAAATTAGCATTTGTGGTTATTGTACCTGGCACTGTCTTGGCGGTTTCACCATGCCAGGCCATGAGCAAGTACCTTACCGTATAGACTTAGCAAAGCTGAGCCATGGATATTGGGCTCATTGCCAAGTTTTGCATTACCAATGGCCTTGGGAGATGCCCACTTCCCTTCGTATACATGCAAGTGTTCTTTGATGGGAGAGTTCTTGAAAATGGGCCGAAGGTGAATTCTCTCTTTGAGTTGTGAGTTTACCCCTTTCTGTGTAAAAATCTCTTCTCACACTGGGCCCTCTGTCTGGGGTCTTCACCATCACGGGGAACCAATCTCACAGCCTGAAACTTGTGTTCCTTAGGCTGCCCACCCTTTTGTTAACTGTACCTCCCTTTTTGGAGGTGGAGGAAGGGGCCTCCCCAGGCATCGATGGCTTGGGGATTTAGGGCTCTGCCTTCTTTATGGCTTCCCATCTTCTTCCCTAGTGCTTCCTTCCCTTCCCTAGTGCTGTTTACTCCTCTGGGGAACCTCCTCTAGAAGGAGGAGGAGGGGAGAGCATGGTGAGCCTGAGCCTGCTTCCAGCTGACGGAGGGATGGAGATCGCCTCCACCGGATGGACAGATGGATGGATGGAGATCGGCCCACTGTCCCTGCATCCTCAGGGGGTCGAAGGCATGGGCTTGGGATGAACAGCAGGCCCCAGAACCCCAGCCTTCTTCCGGAGAGAGACTGGGCCATGAGGAATTGAGGAGAAGGCTCTCCCCCCTTAATGGATTGTTCCTGAAACTCAAGCCCCAAAGCCCCATGAAAGTGTGACAAAGTTCTCCCTTCTGGTGGTCAGGGCCCTCAGCCCAGCTGGGCAGCAGCGGGAGGCTGATCGGGTTATTAAAAGCTTAGCCGGTGGTTCCCCTCTGGCTTGGAGCAATTCATCAGGCCACGGCCTTCCGGGGGTGATGGATGGTGACAAATGAGAGGAGGTGGGGGGTTCCTGAGCCCATCCAGGGCCACAGCTGGGGAAACTCAGCCATCAAAGCCCTATGCAGGCTTCTTCACTAGAGGTGACTCTGAGGGCCAGGGAGATCAAGTTTCGGGCAAATGGTTTCTGGAGGTGGAGAGACTCCTCTGGAGACAAGCCATCCTGTGTACTGTGTGGGGCCCAGCCTGGCCGTGGGCCGGAGCTGGAGAGATGGGGGTGGGGTGGGCTTCTCTGATTCTGCACCGGTGGAGGCCTGGGGTGGGGGAAGGAGGCCTGAGGGGTGGGAGGAGGGGCAGGGCCAGAGCCAGTGGGAAGGAGGGAGCTTTCTGGGAAGAGGAGCTCAAACACCTTCCAAAGCAGGTGCTGGGGACCCTGCTTGGGGGCCTTCTGCTGAGACGGAGCAAGCAGCCAGCCCTCCGGGATCCTAGCCAGAGCTGGGGCTGGCACTCAGAGGAGGAGGCCTCAGTTGTTGGGGAGTACTCTGTGGCTGGAGCCAAGCCTCGTGGGCCAGGTAGGACCAGAAGAGGTGGGGGAAGAGAGACAAGGCACTTCAGTGGGCACAGAGCCCCAACAAGGGCCTTGGAGGCAGGAAGGTGGCTGGATTGGTAGGGGGAAGCAATTCTGAGGGATGAAGTTGGAGACCTGGAGATGGCTGTGCTGGGGGGATTCTGGGGGCCAATGTCGACTCCAAAGACAGGGAGATGTCAGAAGTATTGTGTCTGAGTATGGTTTTCTGGGAGAGGTGGTTGGAGACCCCTAGCCTGCAGCCAGCAGGGAACAAGAAGAGAGAACTCAGAGAGAGAGAGAATCCAGGGGATCTGTCTAACAGTCAGTTCCTCAGTGAGGAGGGAGGGCAGCACGAAGTCTACATCTCAAGGCCAGACCATGGTGATAAAATGCCAGGAAGGCCGTGCCAGGAAGGAGAATCAGGGGCTCCTATAACTGGGGAAATCTTCATGGCCTTCTGGCCAGTCCTTCTTTGAAGGCCGGAAACCCTCTATAGCATCTTGATGCTACCACCCTCTTCTTGATTACCTCCCCTGATTGGGGGCTCACTCCTCTGCGTGAGCAAGAAAGCTACTTTTGTCCTGGGCTGAAATTGGCCTCCCTAACTTCCCTTCTCTGAGTCAGTTCTAGCCTAGCTCTCTGGGAGGGGAGGGACATGCTGCTCCCGGGTCCAGGCAGCTACCTCCTCCTACTCCTCACTAGTGTCTACACTCACACCAGAGCAATCTGGCTGAGATCCCTCATGGTTGATGGTGTTGGTGGTGAGGGGGGCAGGAGAATTCCAGGAAGGGTGTGTTGGGTGATGCTTCTTCTTCTTCTTCTTCTTCTTTTTTTTGTTTTAAGATTTTATTTATTTATTTGACAGACAGAGATCACAAGCAGGCAGAGAGGCAGGGAGAGAGAGAGAGAGAGACGCGGAAGCAGACTCCCTGCCGAGCAGCGAGCCTGATGTGGGGCTCAATCCCAGGACTCTGGGATTATAACCTGAGCCGAAGGCAGAACCTTTAACCCACTGAGCCACCCAGGCTCCCCTCGGGTGATGCTTCTGATCTACCCTCATGGCAAGGGAGGCAAGAGGTAGAGAGTGAAGGGGTAGAGAGCCATCCACTTCTGTCATGAGCTTAGTGGCCAGCGACATGCCTTCCAGCCACTGAGCGGGGCCAATCTGTGTCTGGGGACAGGTTATGCATGGGTGTCAGTTTGATACTTGGATGCTGTGTCAATAGAGGCAGACCCGGAGCTCATTGGCCTGCATGGGGTTGAACATGACTTGGCTGCCTCTCCACATGGGACCTCATGGGCAGGACCAAATTGCACAGGAGACCATACCCCTTCTCCTGGACCAAACATCCCTTGGGCATTTCCTGCTGCAAAATCGGGGATCAGGGATGGTACCGAGGCTCCCTGAGGGGTCACTGAAGTTCAGGTGCTGTGCAACTTTTGCGGGGATCCAGCTCAAAGCAGAGAGCCCTGGGGCTGGGATGGGAGGGTGGTGGGCAATGGGGTCTCTGGACCTTCTACAACTTCTCACTGTAGTTCTGACCATCAGGCCCCAACTTGTGCTTGATTTGTCTGTGTCTGATGGTCCTTGGAATGTGACCAAAGTTTGATCAAGGTCCTGGTACAATACTGACGTTCTGGGGGCGACACCGAGGTTCCAGGAGTTTTCGTGGTGTTACTGTAATTCTGGGGATAGTGCTGGGATTCTGGTGGTGCTCTGGAGGATCAGGGAACTCCTTGGGATGTTTCTGAGATTTGGGGGATGCTGCTGGTCTTCCCCATTGCCTCTGGCCCACTGTTAGCTCCTTTTAAGCCTAGCACTTGGCTCTTTGAGGATTTTGATAACCACAGGCTGCTGAAGGCACACACGTGGGCCTCTGTTCCTGGACGCAGACATTCCTCAGATTTAATCAACTTGAACAAAAACATGGGGAGGAAGGAAGCCCTGTCCCAAGGACTTTATGGACCAGCTCCCAGCCCTAGGGTCAGAGCAGAGCAGCTTGGTGCCAGGCCCAGGTAGCAGATGGCCTTTGTCTTCTTGGAACCCAGAAGCTTTTTGTGACCCCTGTCTTATAGTGAGCAGGGCTTAGGCACCCCCCAATCTGTATCCCTTGTGTCCTGGCCTGCCCCTCAGGTATTGGCACCAGCCTCTTCTGAATGTACCCATGTGGGCTTATGCAGGCTACAGCTAGGTGGCCCGGACCCCTGCCCCAACTTCTTGCCTTCCAGACTCCTCTTCTTAGCTCTCCTAAGGCACCTCATTCTTGCTACCATCGCTGACCCTGTCTGACTTTGGGGCTCTGCTCCAAGACACCTCCTCCAGGAAGCCTCCAAGACTGTCCGAGACATCTCCTTATTCCCCCTGCCACCTCTCTGCTGGGAGCTTCTGGAGTCTGTCTCTGAAGTCCCTCCCCTCTCCAGCCCCTCCTTCCCCGATGGCAGGTACCAGTCTCTGACTCTTCTGGGCATGAGTCAACCTTTAAAGCCAACTCCCATGGGTCGGTTGTGAACTCTGCTGCCAGGCAGAGGAATTCTTCAGGAGCAACTCATTACCATTCTTCTCTTGCCAGTACGTTTCCCGGCCTACCTGTCGTCTGGCCAGATGACACCTTTCCTGACACTTTGGCACCAGCTCTCCCATTTCACAGATGCAAGCACAGAGCCATTCCAGCTCCAAGCTGAGGAGGTGTTTTGGGGTCAAGAAGTGGGGTCCCTCTCCCAGCCTGAGCCATACAGCCACCCAATATCCGTGGATCATGGATCTCTGACCAGGCTTCCCTCCCTCCCTGCCCCTACCAGGGTGGATTGGGGAGTGGGGGTGGGTAGAAGACAAAAGGGGACACCTGGGTAGTCACAGCCTCTGTGGCTTTGACCTTCTTACTAAAGCTAGTGCCTGGTGTGCTGGCTCTGCATTCTTGGGCCATGAAGTCATTGAGGGCAGGGAGTAGGGGCCTCGAGAGAGAGCAGAGAGAGAGAGAGCAGAGCCCACAGCTAAAGAATCTCCAGGCTGGAAGTCCCACCCCTGCTGGGACAGAGGAGGGGTTGAGACCCCAAGAGGCCTAGGGAATCCCTCACAGTCACACAGCCAGCGCCAGGATTCAAACCTAGGTAAGGCTGCATCTGCGACAGGGCCTTTCCCATTGCCTTATAGGAACAGTGTTCCTTCCTCCTGGGCCAGCTCCTGCCCATTGCCAGAAGGGGCCCCATCAAGGTGCTGCCTTCTGTTCACTGTGCCCACCCCCCAGCAGAGGAACAAAGCTCACAGTTTCCTCACATCTGGTTAGGGCCTCCCTGAAGGCAGCCCCTGCATCTCCCCAGTGAGGGGGGAGGTGATATCTTGGGCACTGTGGTATCCCTCGGGGGAAGCCGCTGGAAGGTAACCACTGGAAGTCCCTTTCGGTGAGGAGTGGGGTTTGGTTGGGGAGAGGTGCGTGGGGAAGGGACTGGGTCTGGGACTGGGTTTGAGCTCAGCTGCACCCCTCCCTGCCAAGCTGGCTGCAGCCCCTGAGGAGGAGGGAGGCTCCTTCAGGCAGCCTGAATGTCTTTCCTCAGTGCCCAGCTGGGTACCCCTCTCTTCCTCCAGGTCTCTGCTCAAATGTCACCTCTTCTGAGGGGCCTTCCCTGACCATCCAGCCTAAAGCAGCCACCTCCTTTCTGTCTGTCTCTATTTTCCCTCTTGTCGCTCTGACACCTTTGTCTTCCCACTATGCCTCAGTGCCTGTTAAGAGTCGCTCTCTTGCTCATTGCGACATTCTCCGCTTGTAGAACCTTCCCTGGGGTGCCATCGGGATGTGATGAACCTTTGTTGCATGAATGGATGCATGAAGGAATGAATGAACAACCCACATGGGGGAGGCTTCCTCCAGGCAAGGAAGCAGCTTCTGACAGAGTTGCCCAGTAATGACCATCTCTGCCTTGTATAGAGGGAGAGAGCTCCCCGTCACAGACCAGATCCCAACTGCTGGAGTTACCACCAGGCAGATCTAAGCAGATAGAAGTTAGTTGCCCTCTAGGCTGAGGGTCCAAAACTCCTGAGCAGAGAAGGGAATGCAGGCTCTGAGTTGGAGCAGAGGCTACATACTGGCCTGCCTAGTGCAGGTCCATGGAGGAGTGACAGTCACTAGAATGAACAATGGCTGGGCAAAACGCAACTTGTAAAGTCCTCGTTGCCTGAGAGCCTGTACTGTATGTGCGCTGGCAGAATAAGGGAGGAGGAAGAGAAGAGGCAGCGTTCTGCCCCCAGGTCCTCAGAGCCAGGCTTCGGAGGCTGGATTCACCCCAAGTTCCCGGGAACAGATGGGCAGTGTGGGCTCCTGCATTGCATCACAGAAAGTTTAGGCTCAGTTCTGAGTCTGCCTCGGACAACTCTGTGGGGTGGGGGAGGGGTGTCTGAACCCACTTCCTGGAAGAGGGTCACTGGGAAAGGAGTGGAGAACAGCCAAGGCCAATAGAGCATTCAGGTCCTAGTCCTGGAAGGTTTCATGGGCCTGGCTGCTAGGTCTGAATGGGAAGATTTTAGGATTTCAAACTTTGTCTCTGCTGAGCCCACACCCCTCAGGGGGCTGTTCCCTCTTCCAGGAACACGCTTCCCTTTCCCCACACCCTCTACACATCTGACTTTTCCTTGTTCTCAGATCTCCGTGAATCAGGTTTCTTTTTTCGGGAATCCCCCATTTTTTTCGGACCAAATTCAGCTTCCTGTGGTATACCTCAGGCATTCTGTGCCTTCCCTTTGTAGACAGGAAGGCTCAGACTGGTGGTTATTTACCTACTTTTCTGTGTCCCCCCGGAAATGTCAACTTTCACATCCCAGGGTCCAGAATAATGCCTGCACTTAGTAGTTGTTCAATGAATTTATGCTAGAAGAATAAATGGATGAATTCCTTTAGGAAAAAAAAAAAAACCAAAAACTTGTGGAATGAGTGCCTTAGCTGGGGAGGCCCAGGGCAATCTCAAAGACAGCGACCTGTTTAGGGGGCCCGACCCCCGCCCGGGGACAGGGCCTGAGAACAGTTTACTGTCTTTATCTGCATCTTGTCTCCCTTCTGGGGCCAGTTGGGGAAGGGGAGCCAGTCAGAGGTACAGCTTCTTGGGCCGGGGTTGGGGGGTGGCAGATGGAGAGGAAGGAGGAAGCCCCGGCTTCTGCCTGGGCCCAGCCTCCCTCACCCTCACCCTCACCCTCACCCCACAGCGTGGGAGGAGCCCAAGGCAGGAGGGGTTCTTCTTGCTTACTCGCAAGTCTGGTTTGTGTTTAAAGGCCTAATCTCTGCCTCAAAAGGGTGAGTTATCTCCTTTTGAAATCAAGTGGAGAAACTAGAAGGTTTTACCAATGAGACACATGTTGCCTCCTTCGTGGAAACCCAGGGGAAGGGGTGGAAAGGCTCTCCCTCCCTGCCTCTCTCCCTGCCTCCAGCCCCAGCTGTCTCCTTGGGTTGCTGCATGCTGGACTGTGTGTGCGTAGGACCCTGCAGATGCAGAGGCTGGAGGAGTAGGTGCTTTGGGTAGGCGCAGGAGGCAGGTATGTGAGCTGGGCCAGCTGCCTGGGACCCTCCTGGACACATCCCTCCAGGGCTCCAGCTACGGGTGGAGCTGAGGCCTCCTACCTGGGAGGGACACTTTGTCAGGACCATGATATGATTCCATCACTGAGGGCCAAAGGAGCCAGACAGGGGCAGGCTAAGGCTGGGGGGTGGGGGTGGGGGTGGGGAGGTGGTCTGAGCGGGGGAGCTAAACAAAGAGGGGGATGGGGCTGACCCCTGAGGGCAGGAGGGACCTGGAGCCCAGCTGGGAGGGTCCAGCTGGGTTGGACCCGCCTGCTGCCCGCCCACCCTTTCATCTCTGTAGCTCCTTCCTCCCTGCCCTTCCTTGAGTGTGTGTCTGTGGGTCGTTTGGGTGGCTTTGGGGAGGGGGAAGGAAGGGGGGTGTCTATGCAGGCAGCTTGGATTGGACAAACTTTCTTTGAAAATGGTCCTTTGCACAGAGGCTGGTGGACAGACGAACAGTCAGGCGTTCCAGCAAGAGCCCAAGGACCCCGAGGGGCACACTCGTCCCAAGGGGATAACTATCTCCTGCAGGAGCAGGCAAGACGGGGCGGGAAGGGACGGGAAGGGACTGGAGAAGCCCTTCCCCTTTTCCCGTGCTAGCCGGCCCAAGCCCTCTCTCCCAGACGGGCTTTTCCCAGAGAGCTAAAAGCAAGAAAGTAACCTTTAGGATTAAAGAGAAACACTTCTTTGTTTGGTTTCTTTCTTTCTTTCTTTCTGTTTTTTTTTTTTTTTTTTTTTCCTCCCTAAGCCTCTTTTCACATCTGTAGTGGTTTTCCCCCACTTGTCCAGGGGAGGGGGGGCAGAGAAGAAAGGCCAGAGAATGTCGTCCCAGGCCGTGGGGAACCAGACCTCCTCCGGGGTCACAGAGGACTACTCCAGCTGGTACATCGACGAGCCCCAAGGGGACCAGGAGCTCCAGCCGGAGGGGTGAGTCTGTCTGCCTGCAGAGTGGGGTGTGGCAGATGATGGGGGGACAGGGAAGCCCTCTGGGCAAGGCCCTGGGCCAGGCTGTCACTTAAAAAGCACCTGTGTGGTTTGTTAAAATACAACCTCCTGGGCCTTCTCCTTGCAAATTCAGATCTAGCCGGTTTGGGGCGGCTTTGGCCAGTGGCTGGGAGGCAGAGTGCTGGCTGAGTGGATGAGAGAAGCTCCTCTTGCCTTCAAGGGGTTGCTTGTCCCTAGGGTGACCATTATCATTAGGGGTGCCTTGTTTGCCAGCTGTCAGGCTCTCTGCCCAGCCCAGGGCAGGGGAACACCTGAGGAAGAAAGCCTGGGGGGAGGGTCCTTAAGGAAAGATGGCGCCCCCGTGCCTTTGGCGGGCTCTGAGTCTCCATGAAAATCAGGAGAGCCTTTCTCTTTAGCAGGAGTGCTCAGGCGAGCCCAGGGGAGGGAGGCAGCCTCAGCCCAGTCCTGTGTGGGCAGAGGACACGCGGCTCCCTTTGCCAGGCCCTATCTTTGTTTAGTCTGGGCAGCCCCCTGGCAGAGGGGCTGGGCCTCCCTGGGCCCCACAGGCTGCCAAGGATGCCTGGTCTGTGTGGGCCCCAGAGCCCAGTTCTCCCCTTATTGTTCCTGGCCCTCGCCCCATCCCCCACCTCCCTGCTCTGTCTGAGGGTTTGGGGGAACTGGAAAGGTGAGGCTGGGGAGGGAGGGGGGTTGGCTGAGCCAGATGTGCACACACCTGCTTTCCATCAACTACGGAAACTAGAGAAGGAGAAAGGCTGGCGTGCTTCCCAGGGGGCTGGGGCTGCGGACTGGCCGGTCTTGAGTCACCCGGCAGGGTCAGAGGCCTCATCTAGGCCTCAGGCTGGGAAGACTCAGGGTACTGGCCACCTGGTCAGTAGCTCTGTGTCAACAGGGGTGTTTCCTTCGCCCGTCCCTGGCTGATCTGGACAGCCTGCGGGCTCCTCTTGTCCCTGCTGCACATTTTTGGAGTGGGAGAAGCAGCAGAATGGGGAGGGGCCCCGGAAGCCAAGAGGATATGGCTCCTGATCTGGGGTAAGACTGAAGCTGCTGCTGTGTCCTTGCGAGCCTCAGGGCCTGGGCATTGGCTGGGGCCAGGCTCTTCAGCTCTGGCCTCAGAATGAAGTGGGGTACCTAGCAGGGCCTGGGTGATGGGGAGCACTGGCTCTGATGTGTGAGGCGTCTGGGACCTGTAGCCACCTTCTCCCACCTCAGGGAAGGATGAGGTTTGTTTTTGACTCTACTTACTATAATCCCAGTGGTGCTGCTTGTCCCCCAAGCTCCACTCCCAAAAGTGGAAGCTCAAGGGGAATCCCAAGGAGATGAACTTGGGCCCACTTCTCCCTGAGTGAGTCAGACACCCAGGGAGATGATGCACCGAGGCTTCGAGGAGCTCCTGATGGTGGGCCCCTCTGTACCTCAGGGTGCCCTCGCAGGCTGGGGTTCGGGCTGGTAGGCGCTGGTGACAGTGGCTGGCCGGACTCAGTCTCCTGGTCACACTTGTCCAGGTGCCCTCCTGGTGGAAAGTCCTGGTTGAAAAGATTGGGAGGGGAGTGAGTTTGACGGGGTGGGATGTGTCCTCCGGGCTCTTCTGTGGGCACGGGACTGATCCGTGGCAGCCTAGCCAGCCCTTTCCTACCCCTGGAGCCCCCTGGAGCTCCCCCACCCCCGACCGGGTCATGTACCCAGCCTGACATCTGCCCACATGTTATCCACTTACCACTAATACTAAGTTTCTCAGCCAGAGCCTGGGGACTTGAATGCCTGTGGCAGCTGTCCAGGATGACACTTACCTCCCCACCACTTCAAAGGGCTGCCTGGGGAATTGGAGGCT
This sequence comes from Mustela erminea, assembly GCF_009829155.1. Classification (NCBI taxonomy): domain Eukaryota; kingdom Metazoa; phylum Chordata; class Mammalia; order Carnivora; family Mustelidae; genus Mustela; species Mustela erminea. The sequence goes on from NC_045618.1 coordinate 31,571,909, forward strand.
TCTCTCCTGGCCTGCCCTCCTGGCAGGAGGCCAACACCAGGGAGATCTGCAGGCCCTTCTGCTGTGGGGTGAGGGGTAGGGGCATGGGTATCAGGGCTCTGCCTTCCCCTCTGAGGGCCCGTTGTAGGTTCCCTTTCAGAGACTGACTTCTGGAAACAGCTATCTTGCTCCTTATCTCAGTGTCCTCACTACTCTGCAGTCTGGCCTCTGTCTCTGAGTGTCTGAGACCAAGCCTCGCTTCCTGGGCTGCCTGTGATTCTGGTCCTCACTTCTCCTCTTGGAATAAGGCCTAGAAGTCTGCGATCATTCTGGAAAGCCCCCTTCTCCCTGCTCTTCCATCTCAGGCATGTACCTTCTTCCTCCTACACATCTCTGAGGGGCAGCCTGTTGTCTCCCTTCCCTAGTTGCTGCTGATGCTCAACTCCTTGACGATGTGGATTTTCAACTGTTTTTGACATGTAGAAATGAGGCTTTCATATGGTTCAACTTAAAACTTCCTTCCATACTTCTTACCTCTCCCCTCCCGGTCAGATGTGGGTGCTGCAGCCAGAGGACCTCAGTTTGAATCCTTACTCTGATATTTTCCTACCTGTGTGACTTAGGCAAGATACTTAGCCTCTCTGAGCTTTGGTCTCCTTGTCTACGCAAGGGGGATAATAGTAACACTGACCCGGCCAGTAATACCCGAATTAACACATGGAATAAAGAGCACATAGTCAGTTCTTAGTGAATGCTAGTTACTGCTGTTGTTATTATTCAAAGTGGGGCACAGAAATCTCCCCAAATTCAGAGCACCAGCCTGCTCCAACATCCTTCATGGCTCCCTAGTGCCTCCCATGCCGGCTGTGACCTGCTCCCGGCCTGCCCACAGCCCTAGAGCCTGCAGGCAAACGGAAAGCCTTGCCTGACCTCCCCGCACCATCTGCTCCCTGTCGCTTCCTGTCCTCATGTTCCTCCCTCTACACGGAGCTCCCTTTCTGCTTCTTTGCCTCAAAGATGCCAACCATCTTTTAAACTTAAATCAAATGCCACAAGGCAAAGCCTAGGACCAAACACTTGATTGCTCCACCTAGATGAGAGGCTCAGCCACAATTCTGAGAAGGAGAGGTCTGGGAGGCCTGAAGCAGTCAGAGGCTTCCTGGAGGAGGGGGGATGAAGTGGCCTTGAAGGCCAGGAAGAATGGGTGAGAAAGAAGAGGGCCCCAGGTTGGGGTTGAGCTGCCTTGCTCTGTTTCTCCCATGCCTTCCCCTGGGAGGCCCTGTCTCCTTCAACCCTGTAACCTCAGAGCTTGGCCTGGGGCTGGGGCAACACGAGGGGCCTGCAACCCTGGAATGAGCCTGAGAAGGCTGAGCTGGGCCAGCTTGCAGAGGAGAGATCAGAGGCTGAGGGAGGTGGTGGGCGGAGCCCCAGGGTCAACAGCTTGGAAGCCCAAAGGGGCTGCACACCCAGGGGTGTCCCAATACAAGCCTGATCCAGCCTTGCCTTGCTCTGCAGAGTGGTGCCTGTTTGCCACCCCAGTGTGCTGTTGGGGCTCCTCCACGCCTGCCTGGCTGTGCTGTCGGTGAGTCTACCCGGAGGCTGACCTGTTCACCACCCATTGCCAGACCGGGTGGGGCGGTGGGGCAGAGGTTGGAAGGGGCTTGTGTTCCCTGCTGCGGCTGGCCAAGGGGGACCCCAGGAGCCCCAGCTCTGGGAGTTTTCCCAGGGTGGGGACCCAAACCAAGATGCGGCCCAAAGTCCAACCTCTCTGTCACCGTTCTCTTGGCCAGTCCCCAATATGCCCTGTGATTGTGCCCTGAGGGGTAGGGATGTCTGGGCGTGGAGGCCAAGCCCTCAGTTTCAGCCCCTTAGGGAAGGCCTGGGCACCCATGGCCTGCTCTGTGCTCTTCTTTCAGATCCTTGTGCTGCTGCTGCTGGCTGTGCTCACGAGGGTGCGCCGGCCCCGGCCCTGCTGCGGGCTCGGCAGATCTGGAATGTTCCAGTTGGTGCCAAGGCCTGGGCACCCCCACTTGGGTGGCCCAGCTGATAGGACCACTCTGGGCCAGTGGGGGTTTGTTAGGTACCTAGAAGTCTGCTCTGGCCTCAGTGCTGCTTTCAGCCCTGAGGGGCTCTTACTACCCTGACCTGGACCTCCAGGTTTAGGCAGAAGCCCCAGAGGGAAGGGGAGGGCCCCACTTAGGCCCACCTGCTCCGGTCCCAGACCCAAGGAGACACCAGCCCAACAGGGCCTGACTCCTAGATGCATTTCCTGCGGTGGCCCATGGTCTGGACAGGCGATGGCCATCCCATGCCATCTTGACCTTTGTTTCCCTTGAGGGCCTCACCCAGACCCTGATGTTATTGGTAGATTATGAGGTACAGATCCCAGCCCAGTCCCATGGCTGGGACTTTCTTTCCCTGTCTCCTTCAGTCCTACAACCCCGGAGCCTGGGACAGGGATGACCTTGAGGTGGAACTGGGCAGGCTCATATGGGAGAGACCAAAGGGTTGGGGGAGGTGGCAGTTGGAGCCCCAGTGTAGACAGCCTTGACCCTCAGGCCCAGGCCACACACCAAAGTGAGTTCTGCCATGATGGTCTGGTGGAGAACTCACCTGGGCATCTGTCACAGGTGGGCCCAGGTAAGAGTTTGCCTTGCCTAGGGTGGAGAAGGAGGCGGTTGGCCTCGGGGCATGAGGTCAAGCTGGACAGAAGCAAGTCTGAGTGGCTTGCCCTGAGCCCAGAGGGCTGATGCCTGGGACAGCTGTGCCCGCTGTGTGCCCTCTGCCCCAGACCACACCCAGGCCAGGGTGGGGGCTGTTGCCTAAGGATGTTGTGACTCTCCGAGCTCTCTGAAGGTTTGCCAGCCCAGACAGACTGATTTGTGTGGAGGCAGCTGTTTCCTGGAGCTTCCAGGGTGGGCGGAGGGAGCTGCTCGGGCTTGTTCCCGCTGTGTGCCTGTGTATGGGGGTGGGGGACAGGGTAGTTCTTGAGTCACTTGACCACAGGGCCCAGAGCTTGGTGCACAGGAGGCCCCCCACTGATACATGAGGAATAAATGGATGATGGGACCTCCAGTTTCCATCTGGAAAGTTTCCATCTCTACTCCCCTGACATATGGAACATGGCATGGGGGAATGGGGGTGCAGGGCCCAAGCGGCTTCCTCCTGTCCTGTCCCTGTCTCTGCACCAGCCCCGTGGATTTCCTGGCGGGGGACACGACCTGGACAGTGCCTGCAGCTGTCTTCATGGTCCTCTTCAGCTCCTTGTGTTTGCTGTTCCCTGCAGAGGACCCGCTGCCCTTCCTGACCTTGGCTTCACCCCCCAGCCAAGGTACCCAGCACAGCTGAGGCCCTGGGGCTGGGTTGGTGGGATAGGCTGACTGGGGATCAGGAGCATGGGGCGGGCTCTTCTGTAGTGAGTCAGGGAGCTCCCATCCCCAACTTGAGCCACTGCCGAGAAGATGCTATCGTGTGGACCTCCCAGCCGCAGTGCACGAAACCAGCCCTTCGTTGGTCCCAGCTGCTGGGTCGCTACTGCCCTCTCTACCTTCTGTTCTTGTGCCAACCGCTGCCCAGAACAGCGCAGGCCTCCGAGAATGAAGGAGGGTGGGAAGGAAGTAGGAGGGGTTAGGGACAATTGGGCTGGACTTGAGGAAGTGACCGCACAAGGACAGCTGCCACCAAGAGGGGCCACTGTCCTCAACATGACCTCTTGTGATCAGCCAGTGCTCACAGTGACTCTGCTCAGTGAGGATGACAGCTCGTTTCACGCAGGAGGCTGCTGGGGGTCAGGGGAAGGAACAATAAGGAAGTCGTAGCTTAGTCTGTTGACAACTGACTAAGCGCTGTGCTAAGCACTGTGCATCTACTTTCTTGTTTTGTCTTGGGTAATATGCCGCTATTATTTCCATTTTACAGATGGAAAAATGGAGACTCCAAGAGGTAACTTGCTGGAGATTGCCAATGCTGGTGACGGTCAGAACCTGAATCTGAATGCAGGGCTCAGAAGGGGGAGGAGGGAAGGGACCTGCCTCTCCACCACGCGTCTCCCTCGGCCCATCTTGCCTTCCAGGGCCTTGGAAGACTCTCGCCCTGCTCTATTACCCTGCCCTCTACTACCCTCTGGCCGCCTGTGCCACAGTCAGGCACGGAGCCGCACACCTGCTCGGCAGCATGCTGTCCTGGGCTCACTTCGGGGTCCAGATCTGGCAGAGGGCAGAGTGTCCTCAGACACCCAAGGTAACCGCTGACTCACGACAGCCTGAGGCAGAGGGGCATGAAGGACCTGCGTAAACCAGTGTGGCTCCTGTCCTCTTATTTACATGCTAGACTTCTCCGCTGCCTTCTGTGCACCGAATTCCACTCCTGTGAACACAGGCCCTCTGTGGAAGAGCAGGGGACAAGGGCGCTGGGACTGCCTGCAGGAGCTTCCAGCCCGGGAGGGAGCGGGGAGGGGGGAAGGGCCGAGGGGGAGGAAGAGGGAGCCTGCAATCCCTCCATTGTTGATTCGCCAGCCTTCCTTGGCCAGGCTGGCGTGTGAGGGAGGAGATGGAGGAAGCCGAGCTCTGAGTTGGGGGATGGTCTTGGAGGGCTGAAAAGAGAATTCTAGAACCTCACTGGCTGCTGGCTGGGAGCACCTGAAGGGTGGAGGCACAGGCCTCAGGCCAGACAACCTGAGTTTGAACCATCTTCTCCCTCCCTCCCTTCCTTCCACAAACATATTGGAAGCGCGTATTCTGGAAGCGCGTATTCTGTACCAGGGACACATCCCAGCAGTGGAATATAGCTGTGAACAGGACAGATGAAGTCCCTAGCGTCCCAAGAGTGGCCATTCTAGAAGGGCAGATACAAAAAATAAATAAATAAAACAAATGGCGCCAGGTGATGCTAAGTGCTTTGAGGAAACCGTGTCACCATTCTGAGACTCAGTTTCCCTCCTTGTAAATGGAGTGGATAACACCATCCTCCAGGGTAGAGATGAGGATTGGTTGGTTTTCTTGAGAGGGGGGACTGGGTTGGTCTTTTTCGCCACCCAGAACTGGGCACATACTGAGCTGTCAGTAAAAAAAGATTGAGTTAACAAATAACTGAGTGAACACAGAAGGGGCCCAGCCCTAGGAAGGACTCAGTGCCCCGGGGGGTAAGGCTTGGACTTCCCTGATGCCCAGGTCGCAACTGTACCCAGTCAAAATTAGGCCTTTGTTTAGTTTTCAGGGGCCTGTGCCCAAAGCCCAGGAACAAAGGAACATAGCAAATGGGTATCCCTGGTCTCAGGTCCCACGGCAGCCCCCTGGGACAGGGAGGAGGGAATTACATAAGTTCCTCTAAGGGCTGTAGGAGTCCAGGAGCCCGGGAGAGGGGGGAACACGTCCACAGGGCCTCAGAAGGGGAGTGGGAGTGTTTGTGCTGAGTAACTCGAGTGGGGGCGGGCATGAGAAGACCTCCGCCAGCCGTCAGCCGGGTGGGAGTGAAGTGGAAAGGGAAATGGATTCTGGTCTTCTGTTGAGGGAGGAAGGTAGAAGGTAGGTATGTCTGGGGGCTCTGTCCGTCTGTCTAGATCTACAAGTACTATGCCCTGCTGGCTTCCTTGCCTCTGCTTCTGGGCCTCGGATTCCTGAGCCTTTGGTACCCGGTACAGCTGGTGAGAAGTTTCCGGAACATGGCAGGAGCAGGCTCTGAGGTAAAGGGGGAGGGCTGGGCTAGGCTCCTATTAGCACTCAAGACACCCTGACCCCCTGCACCACTGTTGGGTCCCTGTGAGTGGGCCCAGGTGCTCAGAAAATATTTGCTGAGTCACCAAGTGATGGGTTAGTCCTTCCTCCTGGACCGAACTTTGGACCAGGCCCTTAGCTGGCACCTGGGATCCCTGGGGGCACCCAGCAGCAGACACAGTGGGGAGTCAACAGAGGAGGCATGGATCAGAGGACAGGGCAGTCTGAGCTCTGCTTCCAAAACACAGAGGCTCTAGTTGGAGAAATGGGATAGGCCAGGAGACTTGTGCCTCCAAGGAGCTCTGCAGATGCCCACGAGCTCCAGGAAGCTCCCGGGGTACAGTCGCATTATGAATCAGTTCTAGGCTGGGTATGGTTGGATAAAGTCAGATAAAGGGGTGGGCAGGGAGAACTGAGGCAGGCTGGGGGGCTTCCTGGAGGAGGTAAACTTCAGTAGGTGTCCTGAGGGACAGGGAGGATATGGAGCAGGAAGAGAATAAGGAGAAGGCCTTGCAGATGTAGGGAGGGGGGGTAAAGGGGTAGAGACGGATTGTGTCTGTTTTGTGCACGTGTAATTTGTAGCACTGGGCATGTCTTGGTGCATGGTAGATACTCAGCAGCTATTTCAGAAGTTTTAGATGGATCAGTGGGTAAATCATAGTGAGAGAGAATACTTTTTTTTTTTTAGATTTTATTTATTTATTTGCCAGAGAGTGAGATCATAAGTAGGCAGAGAGGCAGGCAGAGAGAGAGGAAGGGAAGCAGGCTCCCCACTGAGCAGAAATCCCGATGCGATGTGGCTCGATCCCAAGACCCCGGGATCATGACCTGAGCTGAAGGCAGAGGCATTAACCCACTGAGCCACTCAGGAGTCCCATGAGAGAGAATTCTTACAAGACAAGGCGATCTTACTAAGAAGCCTTCTAAGTCCCCACCAAGTGTCAGGCCCTGAGCGAGGGACTGCGAACTTAGACTGCAGACCTGTGTTTGACCCCCAGAGGCTCCCAGGGGCTGGGGAGATACGGCAGCAACAGATGGTCGGGTCACTGGTCACTGTGCCACGTGACAAGTGCACCAGGGCTCCGCCCAAGGCCATGGGTGTGGGCAGAGACAGGGTCAAGTGCTCTTCTCAGTAGGAGAGAAAGAAGAAAACCACTCCACAGAGACCCTCAAAGGGAAGGGGACAGCCTCAGAAGAGGCTGAGGACACAGATGCCAAGGGTCTCAGTCACTCTTCAGTCGGGAAAGGTGAAGGCAAGCTCGCAGGGTGGCAGAGAGGACAGAGCAGCGAGCCGCCGGGGGTCCAGCTGCTGAGGGATGAGCGCTGGGTGTGGGCAGGTGCATGGGGACTGACGCACGGGCATGGGGTTGGGGTGGGCAGCTAGACCGCAGGTCTGGAGCTTGGGAGAGGGGCTGGCACGGAAGTCAAAGAGGACCCCGAGGAGGGAAGGAGATGGGGGGAGAGAGGCCTGCCAGCTCAGGTCCTCCAGTGGCCACCCTGGCTCCTCCATGGACCCACCAACTCTGGGGTGGGGAGCAGCAGGGACCTCAAGGACAGTTGCAGCTGCCCTCCTGACGGTCACACTCTTCCGGGGGAGCCTGATGTCCCCTCACTTTTATAGCTGGCTCAGAAGAGGGGCGGCTCCCCTAGGGTACCCAGGGTGCCTGTCACATCTCTCCCCGCTGGGGCCCTCTCCCTCTCCTCCAGGGATCTTTGATGCCTCACCTCTCCCTCCAGGCATGCCTGTCCTCCTGAGAAGTCCTAGGAGATAAAATCCTCTTCCGCCCTGCAGCAGAGAGGTTTAAGCCTCAGAGGTCCCAGTCAAGCTTTGAGCTGACCCACACCTACCCTGGTGGGGTGTGTGTGTGTGTGTGTGTGTGTGTGTGTGTGTGTGTGTTGAGTTACCATGAAAACAAGTGATAGGCTTGTGTTCTCCAACCGAGGGGGGCAGGGGCTCACCCCATCTTACCATGGGCCTCTGCACTTGACAGGGGATTAATGGCCTGGAATGTGTGTTTGGGTTTTTTTGTTTGTTTTTTAGATTTTATTTATTTATTTGACAGAGAGACAGTGAGAGAGGGAACACGAGCAGGGGGAGTGGGAGAGGGAGAAGCAGACTCCCTGCTGAGCAAGCAGCCAGATGCGGGGCTCGATCCTAGGACGCTGGGATCATGACCTAAGCTGAAGACAGATGCTCAATGACTGAGCCACCCAGATGCCCCATGGAAGGTGGTTTAAACAAATCCCATCACCCTTGTGATATGATTTAGACAAAACCTGTTGCGCTTGTAATTTCCCCGGAGTAGCAGGAGAGGCCTGGGGTGTGTGACCTGGAAGGACCCCATCCTGTGTGTCCTGCTTGGGGATGTGTGCATGGAACCTAGGCTCCCTTTTGCCCCAGTCTCAGCCAGCAGAGGCCAGGGGGGAAGCAGTGAGCGGATGGGACTGAGTAAAGTAGGAGAGAGTTGGGAGATAGCCTTTAGGACGAACTGCTCAGTGTGGAGTGTTCTTAAGAGAATGGTTTGTCTCCTAGTTGTGGAGGAGAAAGGGCAGCTTTTGTGGGGCATGGACCTCATCCCCACAGGCTGGCCCTTCTCTGCACCCCGCCACAGCCAAGAGGTTTTTCTCAAGCCCCATGTGCCCACTGTGGCACCCTGAGCCAGGGTCCCCTGGATGGTTCCATGCAGGTCTCATCTGCTCGTCCGTCTGTCTCCACAGGGGCTGCCAAGCCGCTACTGTGAGGAATATCTGAGGGCCCTCCTTTGCCGGAAGAAGCTGCGAAGCAGGTGAGGTCCCAGGCACCCACTTTGGGCCAGTGAGCAGGGCTGGCTGGCAGGCTAGTTTGGGGAGCAGGTGGGGCACAGTGAGGAAGAAACCAAACTCTGGGGCTCGGGCTCAGGGCTGGGGTTTCTCCTGAGGGCGCCTGGCTGCCTCTGTCTTTCTGCAGCTCCCACACCTCTAAGCAGGGCTTCCGATCCTGGGCCTGGATCTGTTACAGAAACTACATCTATACTCCACAGCGAGGTACGGAGTGGGGAGCTGAGGTTAAGAATGGCAGGTGACCTTGCCCATGCCTTGCATGGAACAGCTGCTGCAGAAGTCCAGCTCCCGTCCCCAGAACCTGATCGGGAGGAACAGCCCCAACTGGGGACAAAGGGAAGCCCCTGGACTGGCTTTGGTGGTCTGGGGTCCTGCAAGACCTAACCCGTTACCTGGGCCCTTTGGGAGGGAAGAGGCCCCCAGGCCTGGGGGCAGGGGAGGCTGGGGCTTACCACATCCCTCCTTCTGGGGACTGCAGGATTCCGACTCCCTCTGAAGCTGGTGCTTTCAGCCACCTTGACAGGGACAGCCATCTACCAGGTAGGTCCTGGCCCTGTCATGCCATTTGTCTCTGGATCCCTGCCCCCAACTGCCAAGCCTGGGTCTAAACCCTTGCTCCGTTATTTACCTCCTGTGTGACCCTGGGCAAGTTACTCAACATCTCTGAACCCATTAGCTCAGCTGTGAAATAGAAGAAATAGAATTGCTTTCCTCTCTGAGCAGTTGGAGAAGATTTGGGCAGATTTGGGTAGTTTGTAAATAATATGCGTTTGAGAAATCCTCCCCTCCGTTGCCGCCCCCAGAAAACCGGAAAGCCCAAATCCTGGGAGGCGGGTGTGATTTTTCTCCACTTTGCACATAGGGGAAACTGAGGCTCAGAGTGGTGACTTTGACTCAGCCAAGTTCCTCCAGCTAAGGTCTCAAGGTAGCCAAGATATGAGCCCAGGTCTGTCTAGCTTCAGCCCAGCTAGCTGTCTAGCTATAGAGATCATCTATAGGATACTTGGCTTTTGCCAATGTGGGAAATTGGAAATTTTATATTCTGCAGCTTCAATAAAGACAGGACTGATAGGTAGGTAGAGGTGTAGATTGAGACTTGTACCATTTGGAAGCGCAGCTGTGGTCTGTTAGGACTGTTAGGCAACGTGCTGGTGAGACACAGCTTCGGGGCCAAGAACACTGATGGGTGCAGGGCATGGGGGTACGGCCCATGTGGGGCTGGAGTTTCTGCCCTGAAGTCTGCCTGTGAGCTGAGGAAACACTTCATCTGGGATGTGGGCCCTGCGTGAGCACAGCCAGGCCCTGGCACCTTCCTTGTGGGGCTCTTCCAGGTGGTCTTGCTGCTGCTGGTGGGCGTGGTACCCACCATCCAGAAGGTGAGGGCGGGGATCGACACGGACGTCTCCTACCTACTGGCCGGCTTCGGGCTCGTGCTCTCAGAGGACAGGCAGGAGGTGGTGGGGCTCGTGAAGCATCACCTGTGGGCTCTGGAAGGTGAGGTCTCCCAGGAGTCTTGGATGGTGCCCATTGGGAACCAGCCTTCCAGGGACATGCGTCCTGGATATGGGTAGATCCCTTCCTTTCTCTCTGGGTCTCAGCTGCCTCCCTTCCAAAGGGGGGTGGTTGTGGCTTCCGGTTCCGGGTCTCTGAGACCTGAAGGATTCCTCTGAGCAGCCCCGCAGCCCATGAGGTGTCTCCCCCCTACCCCCCCAGCTCCAGTGTCTTTGCTCTGCTCTCCCAGCTGGGAGACGGGCAAAGCTTCGAGAGCTGAGGGGACGGCCCCTTGAATCTCGCTGAGGGGAGAGAAGGAGGAAGGAGGCAGTGATGTGGGACACTGGGCCAGATTCTGAGCTAATTGCCATGGCCGGTGGGTGGGGTTGAGTGTGGTGATGCTTCCTCTTCCTCCAATCCCTGTCCATTCTCCTTCCCTCCCTTGACAATGAGCCCTCTGTCCCCTGGCCAGGGGACCATACCAGCCTTCCCTTCCGGGGTCTGATGTCTCTTAGTCTGGCTAAGCCTACACCACCTCCCAGGCCTTCCCAATGGCCCCTGTGGAAGAGGCTGAGAAGTGTCCACACCTGACCCATGGGGAAAGGATTGGCTTGGGGTCATTGAGCAGGGCAGAGTGGAGCAAAGGGAGGAACGCGGCCTCCTGACCACCTTGCTGAGTCTCTCTCTACCACCTTCAGACAAAGCCAGGATTCCTGGGGCCAGCGGCCTCTGCTGACTTGGGAGCCCCCGGGAGATTTCTTGAAGTTGGCCACAAGACGGACCACAGGCAGGAGCCCACATGGCTCACCTTAGCCCGAATCCAGGGTGGGCTGGCTGTTCACAGCAGCCGGCCCTGTTAGGTCTGCCTCATCTCATCATCAGACCTCATCTTCCAGAACAGGAAATGGAGGCTTAGAGGCAGGAAACGACCTGTCTGGGATGCTGGGCTTTGCTTCTATCCCTTACCCCGACATTTAACACCGCAGGCTGGTTTCCCAGCCTCAAGGCCTCTGCTTCGGATCTTCTCGGTTTGGGCCGGGGGGTGGGGGGTGGCAAACAGAGCAGTGTTTACTCTCCTAGTCCACAGATGAGGAAAACTGAGGCCCAGGAGGGTTAGAGCTATACCCAAAGCTGCTCAGCAAACCACGGTTGGAACTGAGATTACATCTGGGCCCAGGGGCCCTTGGTGAGTCCTTGGCTTAAGGAGTAATGTCTTCTGAACTCCGAGAGCCTGTTTCAGGTTGCCCGCTGGGCACCTGGACCACAAGCCTGGCATCACTCATAGAGGGGAGACTAGGTTAGAACTAGATGAAAACTCCTGCTCCATCACTTATAAGCTGTGTGACCTTGGGCAAGTCACTCACTTCTCTGGACTTCAGTGTCTCTACCGCAAAACAGGTGTCGAAGTTGCAAAGGCAGCCTTGTCCCTGAGGCCCTCCATCCCCTGTGGGAAGGCAAATCTGTCTACCAGGCAGGGTTCCAGAGGAAGCAAAGAGCAGGAAGATTTTATGGGTACCAGAGACCCATAAAATGTTTGGAGAGACCCAATTCTGGGATCAATTAGGGAGAGGAGCAGGAGGTAGACGGATGAAGATCAAAAGCCTGGCTGGCCTGAGGGGGCTTGCTCTCCCTCCACGCTGTGTTAACCCGTTCTCTCACCTGTGCAGGCTCAGCAGGCGGGCACCTCGCCTGGCAGGAAATGACCAGAACACCCTCCTCCCCGCGCTGAGGGGGGGCTCCCAAAGGGCAGGCGGGGCTGAGCAGAGCTGCACACGTCCAGTGCTCTCTTCTGTAGCATTGTTCTCCACCCTGGCTGCACCTGAGAAAGCCCTGGTAACCTCTTTAAAATCCAGAGCCTCGAGCTGCGCTGGACTCCAGAAATGCCGAGGGTGGGGCCCTGTCCCTATGATGGAACAAGCCAGCCTGGGGATCCTCATGCGAGCCTAGCTCTGAGAACCGCTGTAGCAGGCGCTCCAGACCTGCGGGTGGGTTGGTTGATTTCAGTCATTTGCTGATTGAAATGAATCATGAAGGCTCCGCCTTTGGAAAGCCGCCCCTCCCACACCCCAACAATGGCCTTTAACCCTAAGGCTGCACACAAAACTACAAAAGCCAGGGACTGGGTTCTACACACAGAAAATCTGATTGAATTGGCCTAGGATGCTCCTGGGGTCTCTCCGGCACCGAGGCTACGTGGGACTCCATGGGGATTTGCACCCACTCCTGAATCTCTGCATGGGACGCCGGCCCTGGCAGCATCCCCCTGGCATGACCGATGAGATCAGGAGGCAGGCACCCGAGGCTGAGTCTGGGTCGGTTTGGAAATAGTCACAGGTCTCAGCCCTTCACGTGCCAGCAATGTGACTGGCGGGTTAGGCTCTCTCGCTGAGCCTCGGCTTCCTGGTGGGCCTAGTGCCTCTTCTTTAATGAGGTTGTTGTAAGTGAATGGACTGAGGGGGGATGTGGATGGAGGGCAGGCATGGAGGGCAGGCGAGCTGCAGCCTCAAATCCCTGCTGGGCCTTTCTGCCTTGGCTGCTCACCACTCCCTGTGCATTGTGAGCAAATTCTTAAGTGTGGGCATGGCTGGGAGGATGGGGGCAGGAGGGAGTTGGGCAGGAGGGGCCCAGCCAGAGGAGATGGGCAGCAGTGGTCACCTCCCTCCTTCTGATGGACACAGGGCACACTGATGTGCACTCACAACCCATGGGGTTTTATGGCCCATGTCATGCTGGGGGATGGGCAGCCCGCGTGAGCAAGTTGAGACTGGAAAACCAAGGGGGCTCCTGAAAGGCCTTATGGCCAGGAAGGCGAGGAGACAGAGGCGGTTGCCAGGTTGGATTGCGTCTCTCTCTGGGGATCACACAGCCATGGGAGCAGCAGACAAGGGAGGAGACCAGGTCTGCAGATCTCAGTTGTCCTCTCCCTGTCCCGGCCACCATGTCACTGGGCAGGAGGGGAGGGTTGAGATGGTTGAGTTATAGGGCAGCTGAGAACGAGGCAGGCAGGAGGAGGTGGCAGGGGTAACTCCCAGCTGGGCACCCGTCCTGGGGGCTAGTTCAGGGGCTCCCACCTCCCACTTTGCTCCCTCTCCCCCCTCCAGTTTGCTACATCTTGGCCTTGGTCCTGTCCTTCTCACTCACCTCCCTCATGCTGATCCGCTCGCTGGTGACGCACAGGTCAGTGGCAGGGTCTGATGCCCGGTGCAGGTGTGGGGGAGAGGTGCGGGGGCCCGGAGCCAGGAGGCCTGTGGAGGCCGGGCCTGGGGCTGGACTGAGGGAGAGTCACTGCGGGCCCAGATTGTCCCTATGCCCCCCTCCGGCCCCTCGCCCACAGTGGCCCTGTGGTGGGTGGAGAAGGTGGGGCCTTCCTGTCTGGTGGGAGTGATTCAGGGCTTGGCTGACCAGGGCGGGGGTGTGGACTTGGACCTCTGAGAAGGGACTACCTGGGTGGACTGATTTAATGGGGAAGGCAGCCTGGAAAGCCAGCCCTCCACCTGGGGTCGGAAGAAGAGGCAAGAAGAGCTGAGGGTGGGGGAGGGTGCTATGGGTGGGAGGGAGGGACCGTGTAAGGAGCAGCAGCGAGGGGCGAGGCTGCCACAAGCCAGGGTGGCTGTGGAGGTGACCCGGCCGGGGCTGGGGCGTTGAAGGGGCCACTGAAGGCCAAACAGCCTCGTTTGCCCTTTTGTGGGGAGCGAGACAGAGCTGAGTTGGAAGTGAAGAGGGAGAGAAGGTTCTAGTTGTGCGCAGGGTGCGTGGGAAGAGGAGCGATGTCAGGGCGGGCCTCAGGGTTTTTGCGCAGGGATCTCTTCCCACAGGGTTGGTCCTTCTTTGGCTGGCACTCAGGCCCCCAGGCCTCTGCCTGCCTGGAACCTTGCTTCCTGCTCTGTGAGTCCTTTCCATTCCTACGGTTATTTCCTTGCTTTTCTAACTTGGCTCAGGTCAGAGCCTTCTGCCTGAACTTGTCTCCCTTGATCTCGGCCTTGCCCCTTGCTTTGCTCTGAAACTTCCTCTTATTCATCCCTTAAGATGCTACACAGATCCCACCTCCTCCAGGAAGCCCTACCTGACTTCCCAGTCTGGGTTAGTAACCTCTGCAGGGCCCCCACAGCCCTTGGCTTTCCTGTCCATGGCTACATGTTGTGAGCAGACAGGGGGTTCCAGCAGAGGAGGAACCTGCGGAGTATGTGTGGTCCCTGAGATCTCTGCCTTCCTCCCCACCCCACCCCCAAATGCCCAACCAGGGCCAACCTGCAAGCTCTGCACCGAGGGGCTGCCCTGGACCTGGGCCCCCTACCCCAGGGTCCCCACCTCTCCCGCCAGGCCATATTCTGTTGGATGAGCTTCAGCGCCTACCAGACTGCCTTTACCTGCCTTGGTGAGCCCCCCTTGTCACCCCACCTGGCTTCAGCTGGCCCCAGAAACTGGCCCCAGTCGGGGAGGAGAGAGCACTCAGCAGGTCGTGGCTGCCCCTGGGTGTCCGCCTGTGCTGGGGCAAACTCTGGGGTGGGAGTAAGAAGAGGGACCCACCTTGCCTTCTCTGCCTTCAGGAAGCTTGCTCAGGTTCAGGGAGGAGGGGTAGTGCAGAAGCCCCTGGGGAAAGGATACCCCTCCAATGAGGATAGCCCCTAAGGGCCACCAGCCATTTACACAGAGGGTGGACCCAGGGTTGCAAGGTGGAAAGTTTAAGGAGGCATATTCCTGCTTATATAAGAGAGCCTTATATTTAAAGCCAATGGACTGCCTTTAAATCAGTGAGATCTCTTTCACCAGGGGTACATCTGTGGTCATTGTTGGGGCTGCAAAGGGGGTCCTGCCCTGAGGGAGTTAGGTTAGATTAATTTCCACAACCCCTCCTACCTCCAAGTTTCTGAGCCTTCCCAGGGGTGGTACAGTGAATAAAGCCTTCTGAGATGTGAGGGAGCTGGGGTGAGGTTCCCCTTCCTCATGGTTCCTTCAGTCCTCACTCCCTGGGCGAGGAGGAGAAGAATGATAACGGAGAAGAGGAATGACCAGCCCCAAAAGTTGTAATTCTTCACCTTGGTAGATTTTATACCTCCCAAGCTCTTTTGTACGCATTACACCATGTAAACAACTAGCCAGTTGTTTCAATAGATGGCTTTCTAGTGATAACTGTGTGCCAGGCTCTGGCCAGTAGGAAGGCAAACATTAATTTAAAATGCAATCTTGTCTCCAAGGATTCAGGGGCAACTGGGGGGAAATCACATGTACAGATCACTTTGTTTTCAAAGAATTGCTGCAGACAGAAACTGGTCCCAGAATTGGGGATCATCCCAGAAATCCTGTATTGGATTGTCCCAAAAAGCCTTCTGAGGTAGAAGAAGAATGGGAGTTCAGGGAGGTAGAGTAACTTGCTCCAGCTGGCACAGCTAGGCAGTGGCAGAGCAGGGACCTCTACCAGGTTTGCATCATTCCTAAGCCCTTGGGTTCCTGAGTGCCAGGGGCGGCTGGGTCCCGTGGAGCCTGATGTCCATCCCTCTTTTCCTTCCCAACCTGCAGGACTCTTGGTGCAGCAGATCATCTTCTTCCTGGGGACCACGACCCTTGCCTTCCTGGTGTTCATGCCTGTGCTCCACGGCAGGAACCTCTTGCTCCTCCGATCCCTGGAGTCCTCGTGGTGAGAGAGGCAAGGAGCTGAGGGCTCTGGGACCACTTCCCAGAGAGCTACTAAGAGTGACAACCTCCCCGCCCCACCTGCAGGCCCTTCTGGCTGACCTTGGCCCTGGCTGTGGTCCTACAGAAAATGGCAGCCCACTGGGTCTTCCTGGAGACTCACCATGGATACCCAGAGCTTACTAACCGGTGAGGATCCTGGGTTTGTGGTCCCCTTAGGACTTCAGCCTCTTCCTTTGGTGTCTTTCTTGTGTCCTTCTCCCTCCACTGTCATCTGTCCCTTTTCTCTCTTGGGAAGCCTAGTGGGGAGTGGGAGAGTTTGCCTTACCCAAACGGAAAGGGAACAGTGGCCCAGCTTACTCCAGAATCTCTCTCTTCACCTGTCACAGTGCCAGAAATACTCTACGAGCCTTTCCTGCTTTGGGGGTCAGCCCTGCTCTCCTCTGGATCATCTGTGCCCCCCAAAACCATGTGCCTCCCCCTTTGCAGGAAGGAGGTCAATAGAAACATTATTTCCATATTAGGTGGAAGGGTAGTGGGAGGACCCCAGTGCCAGGAGGGACTCAGAGTCAGTGGACAAGGGACCTAGAGGAGGGAGGTGGGAGACAGAAAGATCCAGACCATAAGCCCCAGCTCTGCCGTTGACTAGCTGGATGGCCTTAGCTAAGCCACCTGACCTCTCTGGGCCCTGGTTTCCCTACTATAGAGGGAGCACCACACCCATGTTCCAGGGTGGTTCGGGGAAGCTGGCTTGAGAGAGCAGGCCCAGCACAGGGCAGGGTGCTTAGAAGGTGCCCTCGACAAATGGTAGGTAGTCGATAAGCACACAGCAGCTCTGCTCATCCAGGTCTGACCCTAACTTGAGGAAGTGCGTCTGCATGTGGCAGGGGGAGGGGGCCAGCCTCAGCCTTTCCTCTCCTCACCCCCAGGCGAGTGCTCTACGCAGCCACCTTCTTTCTCTTTCTCGTCAACGTGCTGGTGGGCGCCATGGTGGCTGCCTGGCGTGTGCTTCTCTCTGCTGTCTACAATGCTGTCCACCTTGGTCAGATGGATCTCAGCCTGCTGCCACCTCGGGCAGCCACTCTCGACCCCGGTAAGGTTGCTGGGCAGGGGCCGGGGAGTCACAACGGCTTGGGCTGTACAAAGAGTGAGGGAGGGTCTGGCCCTGACCTTGGCCAAGTGGGACTGTGCCCCGGAGCCTGTCTGTGACCACACAGGGCGGGCATGGGCAGCAGGCCCATGTGTCTTGCATGTGCCGCCTGCTCTGGTGCCAGGAGGCACCCCTGTGCACGTGTTAGCGGCTGGTGGGGCAGGCCCTCCTCCCCCCAGCTCTGCTGTCCTCCACCCCTCTTCCCCACCCAGGCTATCACACATACTGTGGCTTCCTGAAGATCGAGGCCAGCCAGTCGCACCCGGCTACCACGGCTTTCTGTGCCCTGCTTCTGCAGACCCAGCGGCCTCAGCTTCCCCGGGCCCCCCAGGATGGCCTCAGACAGGGGCAGGAAGAAGAAGGTGCACCTTCCCACGGGGGAGGGCAGGAACGTAGACCACCCTCTTCTCTGAGGGACGAGGTGCACCTCTTCCCAGCACACAGGACGCCTGTCCGACCTACTGTGGTGTGAGGGCCAGGAAAATGCTTACTTCCCCTCTCCCTCCACCTGTGGGAGAAAGGAACTGAGAAGTTTCCTGGTCCTTCTCAGGGTAATTTTTGTCCACGATACACACGTACATACTCTGTCTCCCTTTCCCCATTCCACAAGTGAGCACACACCCCGCCTTCTCACACACAGAATGAGAGGTCTTACCCCTTCCTCACTGCCAGGAAAGTGTGCAGCAGGGAGGGGGGCACTGAGCTGGCTGTCCCAGCCCTTCCTCTGGCCCTCTCCCCAGAGCTGTCCCCTCCTTCTGTCCCTACCTGCAGGATGACATCTTGCGCCTTCACAAACACCCCTCTACAGCCCACATGTCTCTCCACCTCCTGCTCAGTGAGCAGGCCCCTGGGGCCCCAGGCTCCCCAGCCTCCCCAGCCTCCCTCAGACTGCTCACGGGGCGTGGCCTCGTGTTTGCTGAGTGACTTACAGAAAGTCTCTCTCTTTCAGGGATGCAGCTGCTGCAGACCAAGGACGCCATGGCCAGGGGAGCAGGGCCCAGGGCCCGCCAAGGCAGAGCCCGCTGGGGGCTGGCCTACACACTTCTGCACAATCCTGCCCTGCAGGCCTTCCGGAAGAGGGCCCTGTCAGGGGCCTAGGTCAATGGAGTCCAGCCCGGAGAGTGGGGAAGCCGCTGTGTCCTTGTCAGGGCTCAAGTGCTCCCCCTCCTCCCAGCCCACTCCCTCCCAGCTTCCCCAGCATCCTGCCAGCCTCCCTGGCCTCTCTCTGTCACTGTGGCTCCCCACGACGAGTCCCCGGGCTCATCATCGGCCACCAGCCCCAGACGCCGGGGGCGCTGTGGTTGAGTGCAGTTCTGTTCCCAGCCTGAGCTCTGACCTAACCCTCAGGAGGACTCTAGTAGGGCCCCTTGGTCTTGGGAAGCTGGTGAGGGCTCTGGGGGAAGTAATCTGAGGTTTAGGCCCTTGGTCTAGGGTGTCATTAGAACTGGAGCGGCCACCTCCTGTCCCCTCTCCGTGCTGGCTCTGCCACCGACCTTTGCTCATGGAACCGTCTCCTCACTGGGATGGGTGAGTCAGGCCAGTCCAGCCTCATGATCCGGCTCAGCCCCACCTAAGCCTTGGAGTCACCACCATGGAACTGGACACAGAGCCTCCTCTCTCCACCAGTTTCCCCCTCTCCTCTGGGGGTGGAGGGGCTTGTGCCTCCTGCCAGGCAGCCAAGGAGGAAGCCATGGGCTCCTGCCGGGCAGCAACGTCATAGCTCCAGCCAGACCCCACACAGAGCTGGCCACACTTGAGAGCCTGGTATTTTTGCTATTCCTGTGCCTTTAGATATTATGAAAGAGGTTAGTGTGCTCTCTGTAATAAACTTGTCCCTGAGAAGCAGTCCTCCTCGGGGGGTGGGGTACGTGGGGGAAAACTGCCCCAACTACTGGTAAATCACTGCATTCATGGGGCTTGGGGGGGGTATTCTGGTCCCATGGGGGGCTGGCTACACAGTGCGGGGCAGAAGGGGACCAGTAGCCGAATCCCTTTGGGGCATAGAGGGACTGGGGACCCTATGACTTCACCCCTGAGCTATGTGGACTTTGGTTTTGGAGGTAGAACTTCTTCTGGGTTGACAAGAATGGGCAGGACTTGAGGAGGAGAACTTTTAGGAAAATGGGGAGCATTCTGAATAAAGGTGTGGAGGCAGTAGGGAGGCATAGGGCAGAGTTATCCTAAAGGGAATAGACCAGTCATGTCGTGGGGAAAGACAGCTGTGTGTGTGTGGGGTCCCTTCTCTTGCTGGGGACTCGCGGAGGTGGGGGACGCATGACTGAAGGTGTGGGCTCCGCTGTGGGCCTGGGAGCAGGTGGGTAAAACGTGGCCACCTCACAGATCTGGGTCCATGGGGCCTTGATGTCTACACAATTAGTGGAGACCAGCCTTTCTCCTTGCTCCTCCTCCTGCATCACCACTCCAGCCTCAGACACACATAAAGTGAGGGGTGGGGCCGGGGAGCTCACACCCACCTTTGAGGCTGCCCACAACGATGGCAAAGAGGGCAGGCTCTGATTCTACTGCAGTCCATTGAAAAATATCTTCCTGGCCCCATGTTGGTGACTGGCAGGGTCACAGGGATGAGAAGGTAGACCAGGTCTCTGCCCTTAACAAGGAAGCAGACACAGTAAAGTATGATAAGGCTGTGACCCTGGACACACAGGGCTATGTGAGTCAGAGGAGGGGACCTCATCCACATTGGGAGGTAGAGGATATAGCATCCAGGAAGGCTTTCTGGAGGAGGTGGCGCTTGAGCTGACTTAGCCAAGTGAAAAAGAGGGGAAGGGTGTCCAGACCAAAGGAATGACATACATAAAGGTGTGGAGGGTAACACATCACAGATGATTGAAGGAAAATTAGTTAACAGGTCCAAGAGAGGCACGGAAGAATCATGCAGAGGGGTGATGCATGGCTCGCTGGGGAACTTGAGCTTCACCCTGAGGGCTGGGGGAGCCATGGATGACTTTCAAGCTGGGGAGTTGCTAGTTCATTCAGAGCACAGCTGTTCCCCAGCTGCCTCTGACTCAGGTCCCACTTCCAGAAGATAAGCCTGCTCTGCTCTGAATGGAGCCAGAGAAGTCAGGGGTCCAAGCTGAGTTTGAATACCCAGCCTTAGATAATCAGAGTGGATGGGATCCTTAAGCATCCTACCCATCCCTTGTTTTCTGAGGAAACCCAAGTTCAGAGATGGACAGTGATTTGCCCAAGGCAGCCCAGCACAGGAGACTTGGCTCCATCCTGCTCTTTCCACCAGATGCACAGATACCCTTGACATGTGCTGCTGGTGACATCAGCTCAGCCAGAGTCTGGAGTTGCTGAGGGGGTTGGGGGAGGTGCTGCCTGGGGACAAGGAGGAGGGGGAAGGGGGAGCCGGCCAGCCTCCAAGGCTCACAGCTGCAACCCCAGTCCATTTTGGTGGGCTCAACACTCCTGAGCACAGAGCATGGGAGGCCACAGAACCTGTCCAGTGGATGGGAGTGGGCGGGGGCGGTTCTTGTCCCTGTGGGTGGCACCCTTCAGTCTGGAAAGGGGTAGGGACGGAGACACATCTCTGGCTGGGCACAGATACGGGGATCAGTCTCCAGGTTCTGACTCCATGTACTTGCTCCCCACACTAAGAGACCCGCAGGTTGCTGCCAAGACCTCACCCCCCTATCCCCCCAAGTCAGCCACTGGTCCACCTGCTATGTGGGGAAGACCCAAGTGCAGACTTTCCTCCAGGAATACCATTTCCTCTTCCTAGAAAGCTTTGTTCATCTCCTCTGGCTTCCCCCTTGAAGACGCTCTCTTATTCTCTATCTCTGTGTCTTTCTCTCTCCCTTGCCCTGTGCCCCTGTCTCCTCCTCTCTCTTCCCTCTCCATCTTGCCTTATCAGCCCCCCCATTTCCTCTCCATTTCCTACCATCTTTTCCAGGAGCGGGACGTAGAAGAGGGGCCACAGTATGGGTATTCCCATTCCCTATTCCCTTTCACAATGCCTCCTCAGGCCACTGCTGGCAGGAAGCACGGCTCAGGGCCACCAGGACCCTAGGGAAGCTTCTGTAATGGTTATCAGGCCCACACCCCCATTTGTCCTGAAGAGAGGGTACAACTGCCATTCAGCCCAGCCCCTGGCCCACGGGCCCACCCCTCTTGTGTTGCCTGTTACCCAGTCTGTGTGTGTCTCGTGGGCCCCGTCACTGGTGGACCGGCAGCCTGGGCATCCTGACTTTCCAGCTCTCTATCCTCTCCCCAACGGGCTGGTAGGGAGGGGTCCTAGATGCAGACAAAATGCCAGGCAGACACAAGAGAGCATCAGAAATGCTGTTTATTTCTCAGTCACCCCCTGGGATGGCTAGTCTCTCTGGAGGGACAGGCTACAGACGCATACTTGGAGAGAAAGGCAGGATGGGTGTCCAGGGTGGAGGGGTACAGGGCGGGAAAAGAGGAAGGCCATCCTGGATCCTCTAGCCCTGTCTGAGATGAGGGCACAGATTCCTGAGCCCCCAAAACATGAGAGAATGCCAAAAGGCAGCAAGAGCTCAAGCAGGACACTAAGAGCCCAGAGCCATGCCAGCCACTACCCCAAGACCTTCTTCCTTTCTCCTGCGCCCTGTCTGCTTCAGGGTATCTCCCTGCCGAGCTCCCAGCCCCAACAGCGTGCCCCAGCCTTTGCCAGCTCGTTGGTCCCAGTGCCTGGAATGCCATCGCTGAGGCTTCCTCGGGTGGTTAGGGCATCGCCCTGTAGGGGAGCGTGGGCAGTGTGGTTAGCAGCATTTAGCACCAAAGTTGGTGAGTATGGAATCGGATTCTGTTCTAGTCACTAGCTTCCAGCGAGTTTAGAAGCTGGGGTGGTGAGTGTTCCAGAAGAGATGAGAAGGGAGGTAGGAGGATGTGAAATCCCCCATGCAGACCTTGGGAGTTGCCCCCCTCAAGCCCCCTGTGCCAGGGGAAATCTGCCGGGGCGTGGGGGCGGAGTCAGGGAAGCCCTGGCGGTGCTCCAGCCCTGCCCAGGGAGGGGACATGGGGGAAGCCTAGAAGGAGGTGAGGAAGGCCAGGAGGAAGCTCTGGCCCAGCAGGAGCAGGCCGGGGGACTGCTGCCCGGAGACCCCTTCCCCTGCTGCTGCAGCCTCGGGACCTCCAGCACGGCTGAGGTAGATGATGACCACGTTGTCCTCTGGACCTGAGGGCTGCACCTCATTATCCACTGTGTAGCACCCCTTCCCTTCAGCCGCTTTGCCATGGAACCTGCGCCCCAGCGCGTCCTCGCCGCCCTCGCCGGGCGTGGCCAGCGCCACGTTCACTGAGCTCTCGGCACTGCCCAGCTCGTTGGTGGCCAGGCAGCTGTAGGTGCCTTCCTCCAGCTTGCCAAAGTCGGGGATGAGCAGGCTGCCGTTGGCGAAGGCCTGGAAGCGCGGCCGGCTGCCGGGAACCAGGGCGCTCGGCGGGGAACGCCCATCAGCAGCCACGTTGGGGCTGGCGATCTCCACGGTGCCGCCGGGCGTCTGGATGTGCCAGTGAAGCTGGGGTGCCGGCTGGCCGTCCACGTCGCAGTGGAGGGCCAGCACGAAGCCCGGCCGAAGCTCGGCGCCATCCTGGCTGGGCTGGTAGGTGAGCTGCACGGAAGGTGCTGAGCAGGGCAGTGGCAGCAGGCGGCTCAGCGGGGTGCCCTTGAGCACGCGGGGCGACATGCACGTTATATTGTCCTGCTCTGGGATGGACACGGCTGTGCTCAGGGCCCACGTCTTGAACCACATGATGCTGCAGGTGCAGTCGAACGGGTTGTCATTGATCTGCAGGTGGGACAGCGCGGTGAGCGGGGTGAAGGTGCCCTCGGCCAGCGTGTGCAGGCGGTTGTGGTTGAGCTGCAGTGAGCGCAGGGCGCGGAGACTGCGGAAGGCGTCTCGGGGGATGAAGGTCAGCTCGTTGCTGTCCATCTTGAGCAACTGGAGGGCGCTGAGGTTGTGTAGGTCGCTCCAGGCAAAGTCAGAGATGAGGTTGTGGCTGAGGTCTAGGCTCTTGAGGTGGCCCAGAGAGGCCAGAGCCCCGGCGGCCACCGCCCGGATCTCATTGTGCGCCAGCCACAGCGACTGCAGCAGGGGCACCTCCCGGAAGGCCCCCTCTGGCAAGCTCGGCAGCCGGTTGGCGGACAGGCTCAGCGTGGTCACGTTGGCCGGGAAACCCGGTGGCACGGCCTCCAGGTCACGGTAGGCGCAGTCGGCGATCTGGAAGCCGTACTTCTCCCCGCAGTCGCAGGGCTCAGGACAGGCATGTGCTAGGCCCAGGAGGACCGCCCAGCACAGCAGATGTAGCTCCCGCATCCTACCTCCTGCAGAGAAGGGCATGCCGCCAGAGTGACTCTGAGGACCCACGCAAGGCACTCGTCCCTCTTAGGTCCTCAGCCAGACAGGGCTCTTCCCTATCAGAAGGTCCTGCCCCACAGAATCCAGCTAATACCCAGCACCACCTAGCCCGCAGCCCATTCTACAGAAAGGGAAACTGAGGCCCAACGAAGGGCCAGGACTTGCCCGAGCTCATGCAGCCAGAAGAGGCGAAGTCGGGATGGAAGAGGCCCCCAGCTCCTCCTCCAAGCAGAGAGCTCTCCCTGCCTCGGCCAGCTCCGAGCTGACTTTAAGACTTGAAATCCGTTTTCAGCCACCCCCTCCCCCAGCACTCCGCAGAACCTCCCTCCTGCCCTCCCACATCCTGGCCACAGTCCCTCCCACTGGAGCCCCCCATAGGCATGCTTTGCCCCAGCCCAGACAAGGCCCCTTGTGCAGTGCACACCACGCATCCACCCCAACCGCCCCCCTGCTGCTCCTACAGGCTCTGACCACAGCGGATTCTGAACTCTTTCTACAGGATCACACTCGTGGCCTGTTCTGTTCAAACTGAGCCAGGCAGCTGCCTAAATAAACCCCCGCCACCCAGACCTCTCAGCTGGCTTGGGCGAGGCCAGTGGCTCAGCCCAAATGCTGCTGGGATTTCCGGGGATGTGGTTGCTGGCGGGGCAGACTCCCTGTGCACAGATCCAAACAAGGGATTGTCCCAAGCACCCTGAACAGATAGGAAAGTACCAGGCAGTCCAGTCCCTGTGCCCAGCAGGCCTCCCCCTGCTTTCCCGCTGGCTTACCTTCAAACTACTCTTTCTTAGCCAAGTGGATCCTCTTCTGAGATGGAACTAGAGAGCAACAAAGGACAGAGTCAGCCCAGGGCAGGCTGCAGGGCCAAGGGTGCCCAAGGGAGGACGAGGAGGCTGGAGGAAGGGGCAGCCTGGTTCCTGCCCCACTTTGAAGCTGCTTGCCCTTGCCCGCTGTTCCCTGGACAGGATGCCTGGGGCCTTGCTGAGAGGAGGCTTAGGAAGGGAGCCCAGGCAGCCTGGACACTCCCTCCTTTTAGCAAAACAACTACTTCTCTGCAGCAAGGACCCGTGTTTCATAAGTGACACCAGAAACTTGAGGGGGAAAAGATGCCAATTTTTTTTCTTTTTTTTTTTCCCTCTCTCTCACTCACTTTTAGCAGCTTCAACTTCCTTAAAGACACAGCACTAGCTGGACAGGACCCAACAGAAGATGGGGCTAGAAGGATTTTTATGGAGCAAAGACTAAGAATCGGATCTCATGGAAGGTGGGAAACTTCTGACAGCACCTCAAACAAAAGAAAAAGGGAGGGGGAATCTTCTCCAAGCTGGGGCCATGTGAGTGCTCATGTATGCACATGTGTGTGACTTTTCTGTGTGTGGGTAAGTTTGTGTGTTTGTGTGGATGTAGATGTGAGACCGTGTGTGTGAATTTCTGTGTTTGTGGAAGTTTGAGTTATGTTTGTGTAGGCGTGAGACTGTGTCTTTGTGTGTTATCTCTGCATTTGTCCGGGTATGAGACTGTGTGTGTATTTGGGGAGGAGGTGTGTCTCTGTGTAGAAGTGTGTGTCTTTGTGTCCATGTGTCTGTGTGGGTGATGGTGTGTTTCAGTGAAAAGCTGACAAGGCCAAAGTGTGTGAAAAGCCTGCCAGGCTCCAACCCCTCAGAAAGAAGCCAAGATGTTTGTCTTGTTTTTGTAAGAAAACACATCTTCTTCGTCTGTGTCAGGCCTGCCTGCTGGCTCTGAGGCCAGGCTGCTCTAAACACATGTCCAGAGAGGTCCCAAGGCTCTCAGGCGCCAGACTTGGCTCCCTGCCGTGCCAGGTGGGGTGGGGTCAGGGAAGCAGGCAGAGGGGGGACAAGGCTCTGAACCCCATAGCAGAAAGATCAGGACAGGAACCGGGTCGGGCTTCAGTTCCCCTGGCTGGGATTCTGAAATAACCAGGCTCACAGAGATAGTTCCATTACCCAAGACTGCCCACCCGACAGGCAGGGGATGAGGTTGAGGGCCCCACTCCTTCCAGAATATTCTGTGTCCTCCCACAGTTCCTGAAATCCCAGCACTGGTGCTGCATGTCTGGGGTGGGTAGGTGAGACACTTCCCTCTGGGCTCCACTGTCCCCATGCTAACTGTGTGGAAGGGACATATGCCTCCAGAGTGAGGGTATCTGACCTTTCTTCCCACAAAGGAGGGCCCAGAGGAGTGGGGATGGGGAGGAGAAAGAGGCCCAAAATCAGAGAGTCAAAACAAGGGAAAACCAAAAGATAGGAGACCCCCCGAAAAGCACTTCATAGACGAAAATTTTGCCCTCCACACCATAAGCCTATTTATAATCCCTCAGTCCCTCTCCTGCAACCTTCCTTCTTCTCCCGTCTGTGTACCTGGCTGAATTCTGCTCAGGACACAACTTACACTCCTGACCGGACCAAGACAAACAGTACCGTCTTTGGCTGAAAACATCCCTGGGGAGCCCTCATTACAGCTCATCACACCCCGTTTCCCCGGTCACCAAGGGAGGCTGCAGAAGTCCTGGTGAGGGGCACTTGTGTGGCTCAGTGGGTTAGGGCCTCTACCTTTGGCTCAGGTCATGATCTCAGGGTCCTAGGATGGAGACCCGCATCGGGCTCTATGCTCAGCAGGGAGCCTGCTTCCTCCTCTCTCTCTGCCTGCTTCTCTGCCTACTTGTGATCTCTGTCTGTCAAATAAATAAAATAAAAAAAAAATCTTTAAAAAAAAAAAAGAAGAAGAAAAAGTCCTGGTGAGCATAGTGTGCCCCCTGCAAAACACCCCAGTCTGATACCCACCTCAGAGAATGTTCTCGAAGTCTGAGTTCTGTCCCATTGCAGGCAAAGCCTTGTCTGGCACTGTCATTGTGCTGGAGAATCTGAGGGAAGATCCTGAATGTGGTAGGTCCACTAGAGAGGCTGGACGCACACACATTCAGAGTTCAGTACACCAGAGGAGAGAATCAGCGCCCTCAGTGTCAGTCACAGAAGGCTTCCTGGTGGAAGAGGCTTCATTGTGCTTCTGTAGAGCCCTTGCACCACCTCACTCACACAAGGGCAGCGCCACTTCTGAGATGCTCCAGGGAGCTCACAGTCTCCACCTGGCCTAGTGTGTGAAGATCTTTTCTACCTTCACCCTCAGACCCTCCTGCTGTGGTTGGAACCTTCTAGCATTTCAGGCTTCCATTAAACATCACTTCATTGGAGCAGCCCCTTCTAAGACCACTAAAGCTAGAGAAGTTTCACCCATTAATTGTCCTCATAGACCTCCTTGTTTTTTTTGCAGAGCTCTTACTGTCTTTTTTGACAATTCTTATTTTCTCTGGAGTTAATTGTCTTTATCTGGGTATGGGAGAGGGGGCTTGTTTTTTTGTGTTTTATGCTTATTATCAATTCAGTTCCCCACTCCCTAAGTTGGGTAAATGTCCTCTCAATGTAAGTAAACACATGAAGTACTGTGTCAGTCTTATCTTGGAGAATCTCTCCCTGAGCCTTCGCACCTGCTCCCATCTGGTTTATTTGGACAGCGGCCAGGCCGCGGGCATAGAGGATGGCCTACCTCCATTGCCTGGGGTTCCGTTACTGAGCTCTCAGGGCTGGGACCTCTTGCTTCCTGGATCCCACATCTTCCCCTTCTTAGTTTCCACTTTTCCTTTGGCAGAACCAGCCCTCCAACACCTTCCAGAGAAGGTTCGTGGGAGGGGTATCCGGAGACCTGCCTGTCTGAAGACTCTGGTGCCGACCCTCCCTGTGACAGTCGGGCTGGGTATAGAACTCCAGAGGGAGATCTCGTCCCCACAACGTTAACGGGGGCCCTCCCTTTGAAGCCGTTGCTTTGCTGTTGCTTCCAGGGCTGGTGTGGGGGGGCTCCCTGGCCGGTGGGACATCGATCCTGTGCCCGCCAGTTGGGACATGTCCTTCTGGAAGCCTGTAGGACCTGCTCTGTCCCCTTGTGCTGATAATCCATGGTGCTGTGCCTTGCTGAGGGCCTGCCCTTTCGAATTGGGAATTTATGTTCTCCAGCTCTGGACAAGTTTTTGATGGACTCCTTTACGATTTCCTGACCTCCATTTTCTCTGTTCTCTTTCTTGGAGCCCCAGTTAACCCGATGTGGTGCTTCCCGGAGGGACCCCTCACTTCCTGGTCCTTCCCCTCCTTTGTCACATCTCCGTGCCTACCTGTGCCTGTTTCAAGGAGGTCTGCTCTCTGTTACCATTCTACGCTTCTCATAGAGCGTTTGGTGCATACATGCTAAATTTCAAGGATTCTTTTTTATTTGCTGAAAGTTTTCTTTAAAACATGCTGTACCCCGCTCTTGCTTCAGGGATACTATATTTGATTTCTGTGAAGATAGTAATAGCTCTCCCGTTTATCTCTTTAGGCTTTCTTCTGTCTGCATGGCCTGTTCCCTTGCTGGCTGGCATGTTTGGGACTCTGTCTTTCCTGTTAGCGCTTTCCTTAGTTAATTCCCTTGAAAGAAATCTATTCCGGGGCACCTGGGTGGCTCAGTGGGTTAAAGCCTCTGCCTTCGGCTCAGGTCGTTATCCCAAGGTTCTGGGATCGAGCCCCGTATCAGGCTCTCTGCTCAGCAGTGAGCCTGCTTCCCCCCTCTCTCTTTCTGTCTGCCTCTCTGCCTACTTGTGATCTCTGTCTGTCTATTAAATAAATAAAATCTTAAAAAAAAAAAAAAAAGAAATCTATTCCTCCATGTTTAATGGGAGATCCTTTCGCTAGAGAGGAAGCCCACTGAAGGCAGACGTCTTGCCCTCCCATTTGCTGTTAAGCCCCGGCACAGAAAAGATGTTCAATAAATATTCCTTTACTTGATAAATGGGCAAACTGGGGGCCATCATATGCCAGAAATAAAATACTGTGGAGGTTACTTTCTCTGCCCCTTCATTTTACAGATAGGTACCCAGGGTCCAGACTGGGACAGCAATGTGTCCAGAGCCATTCGGTGCCTTAGGAGAGGACATTCCTAGAGTATTTCACACAATGTGGGAGAGCCACATTCTGTTAGGTGGTTGAGTGTGTTCTCAGCCTTCCTGAAGGAGGGGAGTCCTTTTATCCCCATTCCCCATCATCAAAGGCCTTAACGACAGCTGAACCTGAACGACTGTCTGCCCTCGGAACCCCACTGTGGCATGACCATGGGGGGCAGAGGGCAGAAAAAGTGACAGGGACCAGGCCACCCAGGCATAACTGAGTGTACACACATTGGTCACTGACAATCCTTACCCACTCTTCAAGGGGTGGCCATGCCCCACCTGCACCAGAAAGGACAATAGGACTATAGAACAAGGGCCACCATGGCCAAGGTCTCAGCCAAAACCCATCTGGTCCTCCAAGGTGCTTCACAGTGGGCCACACAAGACACCCCTGTAGACCCGAGGAGTGATTGTGCACAGCTCCCAGATGTTCATACACTTTCAAGTTTGTGAGCTTATTACTTCCTAGGCAGCCCCTTTGATCTCCCCACAGCTGTCAGAGGCTGAAAGTTCTTCCTGAAAAGCTCATCCCACAAGAGATCATGTGATCAGGCAGGAGACAAGCCTGAGGTGTGCCTCCCTACCTCCTCCCTGCTCTGGAGCTCTCTGGGGGCTCCTGGGCCACCATCTTCCCTGTCCTGGCCTCCTCTGAGCTGGGTTCAAGGTCCCAGGACTGGAGAGCCCTTCTCAGACCTTCAAATTCCCCCACCATCCCCTTGTCCTCAGCAGCCCCCTAACAGTGGAAAGTAGAATTGGAGGGGTGAGGAGGGGGAGAAAAGGGGCCAGGTTTGAGAGTCTTTCCTTCCTGTCCCAGCCCTGGCTCCTGTGGGCCACAGTAGTTCACCCTAGAGTGACCCACTGTCCCAGCTCATCTAGGATGGAGGGGTGTTCTGGAAAGACACGTTTTTTTGCCACTAAAATCCTGACAGTCCCAGGCGTGACTGGGCATCCCAGCAGGGGAGGTGCTCACTTCTTCCCACAGAGATTTTCTTTCCTGTTCCCCCTTCTGCACCCCTGCCCCTGGCAGAGGCCAACCCCTTTCTCCTCCCATTCCTCCACCCACCCCCAGGGGTCTGCCAACTCTCCCTGACAGAGGCTGCTCTCAGCTGTGACTCCTGTACCCCCCTCTTTGGCCCCCCAAGAGGCCTAGCAAGGCCCTGTCAGCTTTTCCTGGAAGGCTAAAACAGATCCCAAAGAGAGGGAGAAAATAGAAGGAGAGGGACAGAGGCTCCCAGAGAGAGGCCTGGAGAGAAACTGGGACAGACACGGGAGTGAGAGAAAGCAGAGCTACCCCAACAACCAGGGCTAGACCCCAGGTAGAGAAAGGATGCAAGACATAGGCAGGGGGAGAGGCAAAGAGGGTCTGATGGGCCCTAATGTTGTGGCTGTCAGGCTGCCCCGGCAGGGGTGTCTCCATCCCACCCTGTCTTCCTCCTAAGCTCGAGGGGTTAATTGTGAGGAAGCTCAGCAGCTCCTAGAAGTTTCCTGGGGGTTTTCTGGGAGGGAGAGGCCCGCCTGGGCCCTTGAGAAGACAACACCTTGGAGGGAACTCTGTGTAGGTGCTTGTGGAAGGGATGGAGATCTGCCCACACCACCGATTATGGGATTCGAGAAAGTCTCTTCTTTTTCTGGGCCTCAGTTTCTCTGTCCTGTGTGGAAGGACCTAATGTCCCAGAGCCCTGATATTCCGATGAGCGAGGGGTCCACGTGCATGCGTTTGTTGACGTGCCGTCAGTTCTATCCGTATGCAGGAGAGCCTTGCTGGGTTTGGGTGTGTGACCATGGGTGCGGGCACACGGGTGGGCCCAGGGGCAGTGCGTGCA
This sequence comes from Mustela erminea, assembly GCF_009829155.1. Taxonomy (NCBI): domain Eukaryota; kingdom Metazoa; phylum Chordata; class Mammalia; order Carnivora; family Mustelidae; genus Mustela; species Mustela erminea. The sequence goes on from NC_045618.1 coordinate 31,601,848, forward strand.
TAAGCTCACGGGTGCACCTGAGGTGTGGGTGACAAGGCAGGGCAGGTCCCCTCCCCTGTGTCAGCTGCCATCCAGAGGCCCAGCGCAGACAGAGGTGGCCTGGCCCCAGGCTGAGCCCCAGCACACGCCTCACTCTTTATTCCCTTTCTCACTCTCCACCTTCTCCACACACCCTCCGGGACACACAGGTGTGAGGGTCTCAATTCCTCCCACTTGAAAACTAGGATGTGTTTCAGGGATCTGCCCTTGGCTCTGTCTCGGGCCTCATCTCCACCTGGCTTACGGCGCCCAGTCCCCCCCCCCCCCTTCAGCTGCTTGCTCCTCGGGGCCACCCCTATCGCTCTTTTCTCAAATAGGGCTCTGTCCCCTAGTATTTGTGAGGCTCACTCCCTCTTGTCTTTGGAGACTTTGTTCAAAGGCCAGCTCCCCAGAAGGGCTTTCCCAGACCAGCTTATATATTAAAAAAAAAAAAAAAAAAAAAAAAGGCCGGTCACTGTCTGCTCACACGGCTCTAGCTGTCCCTAGACCCAGCCCTGCCATATCTGGGAGTGTCTCTCGTCCATCTTTGCAATCTGAAAGTGAGCTCCGGGCGGCGGGTGGTTGGTTCTGAGGGAGGGCTCAGTAAGTTGTTGAACAGAGTGAAGAATGACCTTTGCGGTCCAGCAGGAAGCCTCTGTCCCCAAACCTCCTCCCCCTGCCCCCCTGCCCCCCTCTCACTGGCCACCCTCCAGTCTGTATTTCTGATCAGCCTCCCGGTGCCATCCCGCCTGCCCTCTCCCGACCTTCCCCTTAGTCTGCCGGGCCATTTTTAGCAGCAGCGCTAACTGGGGCCTATTTCACGAGAATTCTTTTTGTTCTTCCCTAGGCCGATCCCACAATTTCCAGGAATCCAGACCTTGGCCACAGCCCAGGGCACATAGCAGATTCCCTTTTTCCACCCCCGCCCCTCCCAAAGGCTAGGGCCAGGATGGGGAGTGTTATGAATGAGAGTGTTGGAATTCAGGTTCTATTCAGACGGGGCCAGAGATGCCGGCTTAGGATTCCAGTCCCTAGGTAGCTGTGGGGCGCTCCGCTTGAGCCAAGGTCCACTTGCTGGCTGGAAAGAACAGGACTCGATGTCGGTGCAGGTGAACCAAGATGTGGGGGGGGGGGGGGGGTAGTGCAACCCTGTGGGTGAAGCAGGGTTCTGGGGTGTGGGATGGGAGAGTAGCCCCTGTGTCTTGTAGCAGAAGTGGAAATGAGGCAGTAGGCAGAGGATGAGAGGGTGACTGTGAAGAGAGCTGAGCGGAGAAGCGGGGAGACAGGACAGGGAGAGAGCAGCAGGCAGAGACTGAGCCATGAAGAGAACAGGGCTGGGAGAGGCCGTGGACAGCCAGGAGCAAGGCTGAGCTTCTGGCCGACAGCAGAGTCATTTGGTCCACCGGTCACTGTTTCTCATCAACAGGTCAGGCTGCGGTGAGGTTTCCCTGCCACGCTCCCCCGCTGCCACAAACCAGAAAGAGGCTGCAGACAGGGCCCCGGGCTTCTCCCAGCCCTGAGGGTCTCACTCAGGGGTGCAAGTGGGAGGTGCATCTAGAGACAGAGGGAGGGGAAGAGCCCCAACCTGGAGCTGCTGACCACAGGGAGGGCAGGCAACAGGACATTGCTGACCTCAGTCCAAGACCACCTCTCAGGGGAGACAAGAAGGAGACAGGCGGCCAGTCTGCCGGGGAGGTGACATCGGCTGCTGAGGCCTCTGGGTCCAGGCGGCGCAAGTCAATGAAGGTTTTAGAAGCTCCTAGAAGAGAGGTGAGCCTTGGGGTCAAGAAGACTCAGGGAGGGGTTTGGAACTTGAATAATTTTCAAAACAAAGTAAAGAATGCAAATGTTAACACAGGAAATCAAACGCCCCCTCTCTCCTTTCCACCTCTCCCCCTCATCCATCCCCCAGAGGCAACAATTTGGGATGGTTTCTGTTTTTAGTTCTGCTGTGGTTACACACCAGCCCAGCCCATAACATTTGCAGGGCCTGGGGCAAAGGACATTTGGAGGCACACATACCATATGTCTAGTTAAAAGTTATAAATCTTACAAACTGCGTAATACATTTTATTCTCTTACCTTGAGAAATGTTCTTCATCACCACTTGAAGGCCAAGTTCAACTAAGAGTTCTTGGATTTCTCAGAGGCCCTCAGCAGAGCTAGGCAGGCAGCCCGAAGCCCCAGCCCCCAACCTGCAGCTGTCCCGTTTCTCTTCCCACACCTGGCTCCATCCTATACCATGCAGGGCCCTAAGCATGCAAGGAAGGAAGGTGGGTAGGTAGACACCCGTCCTCCACGCCGGAGCTCTGTCCACATCCCCAGCCTCCCTCAGACTGACACACACCTTGGTAAATTCCTCCCTGGGAACGCGGGGTCAGGGTGAAAGGCTTACAAAGGTCCTGGAAGCAGGCTCAGGCCATTTCATTTAGGGAGAGAATTCTAGGGTCCCCCAGATCCTCCAAGACTGGTATGGAAGGAAGGATGTAAGCTCTAGGCGGAAAAGTCCCCTTGGAAAAGCATGACCGGGGTAGGCTTGCCAGAGAAAAAGTCAGAACACCCAGTTAAATTTGAAATTCAGATAAGGAAAAATAAATTTTTAGTATAAGTATGTCCCAAATATTACATGGGACATATTCATGCTAAAAACAAACAAATTAACAGAAAACCCTATTCATCATTTATCTAAAATTCTACTACATCTGGTAACTCTATGCCAAAGGAGGGCCAGAGCAGAGCCCTCTGAATTACGGGGCTCCCTGCATAGACTGACACTGACCTACGTAAGTCTAAATGACAAGCACAGACTACCAGGTTTCAGTATAGAAACCTTAAGCAATATCTAGTGATCCCCGTTATACGTTGAATTGCATTCCTTTCAGAAAGGTAAAAGTACGTTGAAGTCTAAACCCCAGTCCCTCCGAATGTGACCTTACTTGGAAACAGGGTCTTTAAAAGAGGAATCAGTTTTTGTTAAGTCACCCAGTTTTGGGTACAGTGTTTTGGCAGACCTAGGAAACCAATACATACATCTATAAGCTAAGTTTTTAGCTCACTTACATGCTCATATTCTCCCCTCCCTTTGTCAATCTGGTTTTTGCTAGTTAAAATATTCTTGGGGGGCGCCTGGGTGGCTCAGTGGGTTAAGGCCTCTGCCTTCGGCTCGGGTCATGATCCCAGGGTCCTGGGATCGAGCCCCACATCAGGCTCTCTGCTCAGCTGGGAGCCTGCTTCCCCCCCTCACTCTGCCTGCCTCTCTGCCTACATGTAATCTCTCTCTGTCAAATAAATAAATAAAATCTTTAAAAAAATATATTCTTCGTTCGTCTATTGGCAAGATCTATGCCTTAAACAATGCCTCTTACTTCCTGCTCTGTGGTGTGTAGATGCTTTCTAGTGATTTCCCACCGTAGAACTTGAAAAACCTTCCCCTCCCCTCTTTCCTCTTCCCCCAACTCTTCTACCTCTCAGCCTGTCTGTAAGAGTCTTACCTTTACCTTTACATTTTAAAAGATGATAATGTTTAAGCAAGTTTTGAAGTCAAAATCACAACAGCTGTGTTTTGTCCATATATTGATTTTAAAAGTAAACAACAACAACAATAAGTCGATATTACACTCTTATGCCCGTGTGAGTACTGAGCCAAGGAGTATGTACCTCAGCATTACATTTCCTGTCCTTCTGATCATTACATTTCCTCCTCCTTCTGATGTGGTGCTGCTCAGGCTACTTGAAGGGTGACTAAGAACACATCAAGGTCAAATGTATGCTCCTTCAATAACTCAAAGGCATACTGCATATTGTTCGCATGCCATGGCTTTTTCTGCAGCTTTTGATTTTCCTGGAGTTTCTAATTGCTTTCTTTATTGTTATTATCAAAAGAATAATATGCTTTCACCAAATACTAAAAATGACCCAGCTTTGAACACATCTCCTTACACCCACATTGTCTGGGATTTATAGCCCCTGCTTTCCTTAATTATTTGTTATTGACGTGTGAGACCTTCTGTTTACTTTGCTTTTCAAGCAGCTAAAAGGCTTTGAAACCCCAAAGCTTTCTTAGTTGTAGGACTCAAAATGAAGCTGGGTTCGCAAGGGCATCTAATCAAAGAGCCCATTTGAAGCTTCATGTTCCCCCCAGTAGCTGATCACAATATTCCTTCTAGAATACTATCAATGCTGGGGACCTTCTACTCCAAGGAGGCCCATTGTTTTGGAAATGTTTTGAGGTCCCCTTCTTGGAAGATCTACAACCGTCATTTGTCTTTTCTGGTCCCCGGTCTGACCATTCCTGGCTCAGCAACCGCCCTCAGGGAGCTCCTAATCAGGACCACGTTCTGTTGACTTACTTTTTTTTTTTTAAGATTTTATTTGTCGGGGGGGGGGGGGGATAGAGAGAAGGAGGGAGAGGGAGAAAAGAAGAGAGAGAGCAGGGGAGCGGCAGGCAGAGGGAGAAGAAAGGAGCCCCGATGTGGGGACTTGATCCCAGAACCCTGACCTGAGCCAAAGGCAGACGCTTGACCGACTGAGCCACCCAGGCGTCCCGTGTTGCTTGTCTTTATCTTCCTTCTTGGCGAGGCTCACACCTGAGATGATGCCTATTGCCCACATTGGAGAATGAGAGTTCTCCTCCCTGGCTGGTCTTCCTGTTCTTTCCATTGTGCACTTGGACTCTGAGCTCACCCACCTCTTTCTCACGGAGGAAGGCTGGCCAGTGGGTAGGAAGGGAGTAGAAGGGAGTAGTGCGGAGCATCTTGACCGGCTAGCTTCTGAGATATGGTAGCTGGGTGTGGTTAGGCTGGGTGTGGGGGACCTCAAATGCCAGGGTGAGGGCACTTTTCTGAACGTCCGCAGCAGCCACACCAAACGAAAACCCCATCTCTTCCAGGTAGTTCCTCTCTTGTTTTTCCAGCCAAAACCCTGGAAGAGGATTATGGGGGAAAATAAGAAAAACTAATTATCCCTGGTTTTAGCCCTTTTTTCTTACTTGAGGCAGAAATTCCCCAAAATATTATCTACCATTCTGTAAATACCTACTATGTGCCAGACCCTTGATACATCGTATCTCCTTACAACCACGAAAAAGGTAGGTATTTTCCTTGCCCATTCCAGAGAAGAGAACCCTGAGGCTCAGGCTAAGGAATCTGTGAACGTCCCCCTGGTTAGGACATCAGGGGAGCGAGTGCACAGCAACGTCTGTCTGATTCTCCAGCTTGAGTTCTTTTGTTCCACTGAGAGGCCTCACAGGCTGGATAGGAAGTGGCTCCAGCAGAAGAAGGCAGGATGGAAGACATGAAGGTGACATCTGACCAAAATCCCCAGTGCTACAGAGGGCCAGTGAGAGCTGGGACACAGGAAGGGAGCCAAGATTTTCTCCTGTGGGCACTGAGGAGCCAGTGGGGCTGCATGGATGGGAGGCCACTGGGGAGGGCTGGGAATGATGAATTCCACCCTGGTGCTGATAAGAAAGGATAGAAAGTAGGGGGGGCTGGGGGGGGTTGTTAGGCAGCTTGGTGGTGGCGCCAGAGGATGAGCAATGGGGCGGATAGGTGTGAAGGGGTGAGGGAGTGACCAGATGGGCCACAAACTGGGCCTAGGGTGAGCAGAGGGCACTTCCCCCCAGGCTGGCAGGAAGCCTAGTCAAGGCTCCAGGACCGTGTCTGCAAAGGGCGGGGGGGGGGGGGGGGCGGGGTGGCAAGCCTGGCGGTCTAGGGACTCTCCTTCATTCATTCTGCTCTTTCTCTTGGGCTCCTGTCAGGAGGCAGGCAGAGAGCCAGGTTCTGGGGACAGAGGAGGGGACAAGATTGACAGCAGATGGATGGGCAGCTCGTGGATGCCCCCTCACTCTGAGAATAAACTTTTGAGCGAGCATCCCCCCTCCCCTCCTCCATTCCTTCCTTCCTCTTGGGAACTTTCAGGGCTGTGATGGAGGCTTCTGGGGGAGGGGAGAGTCTGGGTGACCCCCCCTACTCTTACACTCAGCCAGAACCAGATTCCTTACCCTGAATATGCTCAGTGTCACACACATTCCCAGGCCCCTCACTCCACCTGTCCTATTCTCCAGCTCCACAGGAAGAATTCGCTTTCTGTTTTCTTTCAGGCTCCATTCCATTTGAGACAGTTGTGACTGTCCATCAAAGCAGCTGCAGTGGAATTTTTAAATAACGAAATACCCCTGAGCATCTATTAGAATGGCTGAAAAAGGAAAAACATTTAAACTCGAATTATCCAATGCTATAACTCATCTCGCTGGTGCAAGGAACGCAAAATGGCACAGCCACCTTGGGAAACAATTTGAGAGTTTCGCACGGAATGAAGCATACCTTTACCATCCAACATACCAATTTCTGCCTAGGTAGTTACTCGGGAAAAAAGAAAAAACATATGTTCATACAGAACTCTACATGCACATAATCACCGAAAAATGAACGTAGCAAGAATGTCCATCAGCTAGTGAATGGGTTTAAGAAAAAAATAACAGCGGTAGATCCATCCTACAAAATACTCCTTAGGGTAATAAAAAAAATAGATCTATTGAGAAGCACAACTCAAATGACTCTCAGCATAATACTGAGTGACAAACAGGATGACCGGCTTTTAGAAAGACAACCCAAGAGGCGCCTGGGTGGCTTAGCTGTTAGGCGTCTGTCTTCGGCTCAGGTCATGATCCCAGGGTCCTGGGATTGAGTCTGCATCGGGCTCCCTGCTCCACGGGAAGCCTGCTTCTCCCTCTCCCGCTTCCTCTGCTTGTATTCCCTCTCTTGCTCTGTCTCCCTCTGTCAGATAGATAAATAAAATCTTAAAAAAGGAAAGAAAGAAAGACAACGCAAGGGGCACCTGTGTAGCTCAGTTGGTTAAAGTGACCCACCCTTGATTTTGGCTTGGGTCATGTGATCTCGGACTCTGCTTGTCTCCCTCTTTCTCTGCCCCTCCCCCTGCCCTTTCTATCTATCTCAAATAAATAAATAAATCTTCTAAAAAAAGTAAAGTAGGGGCTCCTGGGTGGCTCAGTGGGTTAAAGCTGCTGCCTTTGGCTCAGGTCATGATCTCAGGGTCCTGGGATCGAGCCCCACATCGGGCTCTTTGCTCGGCGGGGAGCCTGTTTCCTCCTCTCTCTCTCTCTCTCTGCCTGCCTCTCTGCCTACTTGTGATCTGTCTGTCAAATGAATAAATAAAATCTTTAAAAAAAAATAAAAAATAAAAATAAAAAAAGGAAAGTAAAAAAAAAAAAGATAACCCAAGACACAGCCATGCCATGCCAGACCACAAAAACCCCTACTATAATATATAATAAATAGTTATACATTTATGTGCTACTGTTTTAATATATATTTTAAACAGATATGAAAACAGGTATTTCTTTGAAATTACATATTATTCTGTATTTTTGCTTTCTGCTGCATAAATGCTATTAGTTAAACAAAACAACAATTAATAGTGGCAATTGATGCCAATTAGTAGCAGAACTAATTAACAAGTAATATGTGCGAGAATAATATAACAATACTTATATACTATTTCTATCCTCCAATACTGTAATGTATTTTAACTTTCAACGCTGTGTTGGATATTTATATTTTACAGACTAATAATGTATATTCTTAAGATATGTATATATAAGACTTCTAAAAAGGAAAATGTAAATGTTGTAGTATTAATTATAGAGTCATTACCTATATTTAATAAGAAATAACAATGGAGGGGTGCCTGGGTGGCTCAGTGGGTTAAAGCCTCCGCCTTCGGCTCAGGTCATGATCCCAGGGTCCGGGGATCGAGCCCCACAAAGGGCTCTCTGGTCTGCGGGGAGCCTGCTTCCTCCTCCTCTCTCTCTGTCTCTGCCGACTTCTCTGCCTACTTGTGATCTCTGTCAAATAAATAAATAAAATCTTAAAAAAAAAGAAAGAAAGAAAGAAATAACAATGGAGAGGGTTCCTGGGTGCCTCAGTTGTCTAAGCATTGACTCTTGACTGTGGCTCAGGTCATGATCTCGGTGTTGTGAGATCCAGCCCCATGTCAGGCTCGGCCCTGGATGTGGAACCTGCTTAAGATTCTCTCCCTCCATGGCACCTGGGTGGCTCCACCGGTTAAACAACTGCCTTTGGCTCATGTCATGATCCCGGAGTCCTAGGATTGAGTCCTACATCGGGCTCCCCATGCGGTGAGTCTGCTTCTCCCACTAACTCTCTCCCCTCTCATGCTGTCTCTCTCACTCTCTCTCTCAAATAAATAAATAAAATCTTAAAGAAAAAAAATTTCTCCCTCCCTCTGCCCCTCCCCCTGCTCACTTGTGCACTCTCTCTCAAGTAAATAAATCTAAAAAAAAAAAAAAATGACAATGACGTGTTTTCTTCCAATGAGGTGGGTATTTTTACTCTCTCAGCTTCCTCATTCAGTAACACTTCCTTGAATCTCCTGCAGCCTTTAGAATATCCTCGTCTTTCGTGTCGTGGTAAACCCAAATAGAGACAAATGGAAAATTCACGCTGCTTTTCTGGAGCCCACACCACACGTGCTCCTCGTGTCAGTTCAATGTGACGACACCAGGCTAAGTATGCTCTCAACCGAGGGCTTTGATCGTGGGATGCTTAAGATTTTGCTTCAGCAGTAACAGCCTTTTAGACCTGTCGGGATTAAATTCCACCTCGCCAAGAATGTCCGTCCTCTCTCTGCGCCAATGGGCTTGTTTTGATAGACCAACAGTTTGTGCATCAGGTCCTTGGATCCATAAATTCTTCAGAGAAGCTTCCCATGTCTAAAATGGTCCTCATTTTGAATTCGAAGCACGTCAAATGTCTTCCGAGGCTTAACATCTTTTCTCAGGAAAAATGGTTTTAAAACACAGAGGTAATTCGAACTTGTGAAATTGAAGTTGGATTTCAGGTAGATTATAGTTTCAGTAAAGAAACAGAAAGTTCCGTTAACTTGGCTGTCCTTTACTGGTGATAATTTTTTGAGTTCTGAAGCAGTCTTATTTCCAAGAAATGACTCATATTTTTTTCCCCCTCACTGGGTGGGGTGTTGTCACACCTAAAACAAAATGGAATTAGTCAGGTGCACTCGGTTCACCCTTTTGCCGGGCCTCTCCAAAGGTCATCAAACAGTTTTGGAGAAATAGCATGTAAATTTCCATTTTTACAGTAACCCCCTTCTCCAGTCTCATCGCCAGTGTATTTCCAAATTAGAGAAATTTCCACACTTTGAAAATACCATTTACAGCAGGCCAACGTTTTCACGTCTTTTCTACAAGACATCTTGTAGGCATATGTCTAAGGAGGCTATCTCCTTCCACTTCTATAATAAGAAATCTCATTAAGTGCTTCTGCAAGCTTTGAAGAAGCTGAAAAATGACCAAAAATTATGTTATGAAAGTCTCAATATCACAGGTAAACAAATCACAGCTTTTCCCCCCCATGTTCTATAAAAGGTAAGCAGGACCTTCAGCTGTAAGATTTGTAAAAAAATGTTTTTGATAAGTTCACAGACTGAATAGAATTCTCTAGAACTTATTTTTGCACCGTTTGCCGCATATGCCGATAGATGAGCAAAGTCTAGTTTGCATTTGGAAAAGATAGCAACAATCTTTGATTTCATATATGCTGTGATTTCCTTAAGATCTTCCTAAAAGTCAGGAAAACAATTTGAAGCTCCATTTTTCAGATCAAAATACCCAAGAGCTAGGAGGAACATGTTTTTGTTGCCATGTTCAACGCATTGCTTGCAATGCTTGAGAATGTCTGCTTGCTGGAGCAGCTCACAGAATCAGCTCTGAGTTGTGAAGGGCTAGAGCAGCCGTTCGCAGAACTGCCCCTTCTGGGGCGCCTGGAGGCTCCATCGGTTAAGTGTCTGCCTCGTTGGTTGGGGCTCAGGTCGTGATCTCATGGGTTGTGAGATCGAGCCCTGCGTTGGGAATCTGGTCAGCCGGGAGTCTGCTTGAATATTCTCCCCTTCTGCCCTTCCCCCAACTCTCACACATTCTCTCTCTCTCAAATAAATAAATCAATAAAAAAAAAATTAACGTCCTGTTTCCCTATAGGACATTTTATTTGCAACACCCGAATCAGGAGACATACCTTTACTTATGTTCCATAAAGCAATCAAGGACACAACGCAGTAGAGTCTGGGTGATATGCCCCGGGGTTAATTCATGGTTCCGCAGAGCATTTGTGTTTTGGGGCAGGAGATGAAAAATCTCGATTGATTTAGAGACAACTGTCTCACCTGGATTTGTGAGAGATTCAGCCTCCATCAGTGGTAACCAGATCTCGAGCCAGGCTGCTGCACACAACCCAGGAGGCCTGCGCCCCCTTCCCCCCATTGCAAAGAGAGCAGAAGAACATCTCTTGGAACAAAAAAAGAGTGTGTCATCTCTCCACACCAGAGCTGGTTTTCAGGGTGACTCTTCTAGACCAGCACACAGCTCTTCTACTGTAGCTGGAGAGGCTGGAGGTGATGCTGGAATCCTCACGCCTCCTTCTAGGCCTTCTAGGGACTGAGAGATGTGGGGGAGGGGCAAGCGTTGGGCACTGTGAGCCAGGGAGGATTTCACTAACATAATATCCTCCCTTCTCTGCACTGGGGTGGGGTGGGGAGAGTGAGCAGATGCCAGTTTCAGGGATGCAGCTGAATCATGGCAGAGGGAGCATGCTGGGGGCATGGATCAGCCAAAGCTTTGTCATCAGTTCCCCCACGGGGTGGGACCTGCTCCATTCAGCAACCCCCTCCCCGGGAAGAAGCTGGTGCTCTGTCACTCTGGGAGGGACCAGGCAGAGGTCAGCTGGTTGGAAAAGATTCCTGGGGAAGTCAGGGCCAGGCCACCAGACTGCAGGGTAGCTACAGGCAAGGCGGGAGGGAGGAGATAAGTAAGACTCGGCCTGCAGACTGGAGCCCCAGAGAGCACACACCACCAGGTCCAGGTGGAATGTCTCTCACTGTCCAATAATTACATTGTTTCTGAGCTTGGGGCTCAGAGAAGGAGTCATCAGCTAAAAATGGACTTAAGTGATTTTTTTTTTTTTTTAAGTAAAGGGAAGAAAGAAATGAAGCCATCGAAATTAAAATCAGACCATAAAAATGCTTAAAGAGGGACCTCTTGCCATGGGGAAAACCAGGGCTGTTCAGCGACTGGGGACATTCATGTGTGCCCAAATCGCTTTTGACAAGTCTATTTTTGCCACAGTGGGATGCTGGTTCTGTTGGACAATGTCGTTTTTCCATGCCTCTCAGAGTTAAAGACACCAGGAAGCTGGCAGAGATGTGGGATTTGTCAGAGGACAGACAGAGGATCCAGAAATAATCCAGAGCTGGTCAAGAGTGATGAAAATCTAAACAAGGCTGACAAAGCCACCAGGGGACGGGGATGGGCCTTAGCAACACCTTCAGGGGAAGGGTGAACAGATGTTAGTCACTCGGCTTTGCAGGAGCAGCTGAGCTGAACAGATCGACTTCCTGCTTCAGTCACGCGGGGGCGGGGGGTGAGGCTGCTGCTGAGACACGTGTAGATATCCAGTTGCAGAAAGCTGGAGAAGGAAACCTGGGGTAAGGTAAGGCAAGGGTTGGCAGGGAGCTCGAGTCACTGCAAAACGTTTTGTCTTTCCGACCAGCTGTTAGAGCTGCACGTGAGGCTGTCACAGGTAACTATGTGAACTCCATTATTGCCACCGGGTCACGGACTCCTGCAGGAGCAAGGCCGTCTAGTAATCAGGTTCTAAATGAGGTAGCTCTTTTAGAGAAGTAGCACAAAGCTTCCTGCTTTCGACTGAACATATTTCCAAGGCAGAAGGATGTGTTTCCAGAATCCTTGGTAACTGGGACTATAAATGGGAAGAACCTAGATGCTGGGGCAAAGAGGGGCCAGGCATCAAGTCTCCCAGCTTCCTTCTCCATCTCCTGAGTCGAACGACTTTCTGTTCACCCACTCATTCATTCATTCATTCATTCATTCATTCCTGAAACACACAGTTAGTAGCGGTTATGTTTCGAGTGCAGCCTGTGTTCCAGCAAAGAGCTGAGTAAGACCCTCTTGCCTGTAAGGAGTCTACTGTTTCTGCTGTTATCCAAGTTTTCAATCCCAGCAAATGAGGATTATGTAAAATAAACGCAAATCCTGGCTTAGACAGAGATAGATTTTTATTAGAAACAAAGACTTTTGCAATAGGGAGAAAGAATACTCCCGTCTCAGAACCATGCAAGCATTTTAAAATCAAACGGAGGGAGGGGCATGCCTGGGTGGCTCAGTAGGCTAAGGGGCCTTGGTTTCCACCCAGATCATGATCTCAAGGTCCTGGTGTCCATCCCCGTATCAGGCTCCGTGTTCGGCAGGGAGTCTGCTTGTGGATTCTCTTTCTCTCTCTTTCTGCCTCTGCCCTTCCCTTTGCTCATCCTCTCTGTCTCTCTCTCTCTCTCAAATAAATAAATTAATAAATCTTTAAAAATAAATAAACAAAGCAAACGGAAAGAAGTGTTTTTCTTTCATAGGGTAGAGGGAAGACAAGCAAAGAGAAGCAGAAACTTTAGAGGGGAAGCTGAACAGCAAGGGTAAATGCCAGTGAGATCTGACCAGAAAAGTGTCCCACTGTAGTCAGCCAGTTCCCAGGAGAGGCTAGTAAGGGGGTACGTTCCCTTTTTCTTGTGTTTGCTCAGGCTTGGGGTAAAGCAGAGTTCAGGTCTGTAAGAAAGGGGGAAGTCTGCCTAAAATGTGGTTGAGACCAACCAGACAGTAAGCAATGGGCATTTGCAGACAGTTTGTCAAGCTCTCGAAACTGACACTTTTGATAAGTGTCAGAGTGGTAAGCAGGAGGCCACTGCTGGTGAATGGCATCCCTCAACTATTTCCCAGCCACACACACACCCACGCACACACAGACCATAGGGTTCCTATCCTGTGGTGATTCTGATTGCTTTACTCTATATTTTATATTTTTCCAGGCCACAAACAGTAGCTTCCTTTCTATTGGGTAAAATTCAATGTAATTACACCCAGAGCACACCCTATAGTCAACGAAAAATGAATAGACAGGTTCAGATATATTCTTTTGTTTCCTCAATGGAAAAGCCAGGAGAATAGAAATAGAATTTGTACCTTCCAGACCCTGAGAGGAAAACCACAATAAACAAAACTTGATCTATCTAACAAAAGGCAAGACACAGGAGGAAAAAAAGAAACCCAAAAGCCTGGCAGATAAGAAACTCAAAATAAGGTGATAGGAAGAGATCCAAACATATCATTCAGTACAATAAATTGTGAATACATTGTTATCCGTGGAAAGAAAGGTGTTTGGACTGGGTTTCTGAAAATCCAGTTATATGTGATTTACAAGTGTAAGTATTTACTGCACCATGACAATGCACCCCAAAGCTTAGTGGTTAAAGACAAAAATGATTTCTCATTTTTCACAGTCTTGTGGGCTGGTGATCTGACCAGTTCTTCTGTTAGTCCTCCCTGGGATCACTCATGTGGCTGCTGTCAGCTGGCGGCTGGACTGGGGCTAGAGAATCCAGGATGTCCTCAGTGTGTGTACGGCAGCTGATGATGGCTGTTGGCTGGGACTCCTCTGTTCACTTCAATGTGGCGGCTCCTCCTGCAGGAAATTAGTTAGGGTTTCTTTAAAGCATGGTAATCAGGGTGAGAGGGAGAAAGACGGAGCTACAGGCCTCCTAAGATCCAGTCTCTACAGTCCCATGGCCCTTCTGCTACATTCTGTTGGGTGAGGCTAAGGCAGTCACAATAATCCATACAGTGTGGTATTGGTGGAGAGATAGATACATAGATCAATAGAGAATAGACAACCCAGAAATAGACCCACACCAATATGCCCAGCTGATTTTCAACAAAAGTGCAAAGCAATTCAATGGAATAAGAATAGCCTTTGCCACAATGAATCGTTGAACACTACATCAAAAACTAATGATGTATTATATGTTGGCTAATTGAAATTTTTTTAAAAAGTGTCAGAGCAACTGAACATCTGTAGGCAATGTGCTTTCAACCTAAACTTCAAGCCTTTCACAAACATGAACACCAAAGTGATCACAGATGCAAGTGTAAAACCTTTAACTATAAAACTTCTAGACAAACATAGAAGAAAATCTTCAGGATCAAGGGCTAAACAAAGAGTTCTTCAACCTGACACCAAAAGAATGATCCATAAAAGGGAAATCTGAAAACTGGACTTCATCAAACGTGAAACCTGCTCTGTGGCAGACCTGTTGAGAGGTTGAAAAGACAAGCCACAGAGTGGGAGAAAATACTCACAAACCCTGTATCCAGCAAAGGACTAGTATCTAGGATATATAAAGAACTTAAAAACTCAACAGTAAGGAAAAAATCCAATGAGAAAACGGGCAAACGACATGAAGAACCATTTTGCTGAAAAGGATATTCAGGTGGGCTATAAACATGAAAAGATGCTTGATGTCATTAGCCACCAGGGAAATGCAAAGGAAAATCAGTGAGATATTACCATGCACTCTCAGAACGACTAAAATAAAAAATAGTAATGCCGCCAAATGCTAGTGAGGATTCTTAAAAACTGGATCAGTCATTGTGGCAGGAAGATTAATAGCCTTCCAAAAATATATATGCCCTTATCCCCAGACCCTGTAACAATGTTAGGTTGCATGGCAGAGGGGGATTAAAGTTACAGACAGGATTCAAATTGTTAAATGGTTGACTTTAAAATGGGGAGATTATCTGGGTGGCCTCAGTGTGATTGCAAGGATATTTAAAAGTAGAATAGGGATACAGAAAAGTCACAGAAGGAATCATGATGACAGAAGCAGTGCCAGAGAGTTCAGGAAAAAAAAAAAAAAAACCCACACATATATGGTCATCTAACTAATGACAAATGGGCCAAGGCTTTATAGCAGGGGACAGGATCATCTTTTCAAGGAAAGGTGTAGGGTCAACTGGATAGTCACATGAAAAAAATTGAATCTTGATCCCACCTTACTCCATACACAAAAATAATGTCCAGATGGCTTGCAGACTAAGTGTAAAAGGTAAAATAATAATGTTTCTAAAAGAAAACATAAGATAATATTCTCATAGTCTTGGGATAGGCCAAAATTTCTTTTTCTTTCTTTCTTTTTTTTTTTTTTTTTAAGATTTTTATTTATTTATTTGACAGACAGAGATCACAAGTAGGCAGAGAGGCAGGGAGAGAGAGAGAGAGAGAGGAGGAAGCAGGCTCCCTGCCGAGCAGAGAGAGCCTGATGCAGGGCTTGATCCTAAGACCCTGAGATCATGACCTGAGCGGAAGGCAGATGCTTAATTCACTGAGCCATGGAGGCGCCCCTAGGCAAAAATTTCTTAAACATGGTTCAAAAAGGTTCTAACCATAGGGAAAAAAAAAATCAATAAATTGAAATGTGTTAAAATTAGGAACAGCTTTTTATTTAAACACACACACACGCACACACACACATACACACACACACACCAAATGTTTATAACAGCAATGTCCACAATAGCCAAACTATGGAAAGAACCTAGATGTGCATCAACAGATGAATGGATCAAGAAGATGTGGTATATATACACAATGGAATACTATGCAGCCATCAAAAGAAATGAAATCTTGCCATTTGCGACAACATGGATGGAACTAGAGCGTATCATGTTTAGTGAAATAAGTCAAGCAGAGAAAGACAACTATCATATGATCTCCCTGATATGAGGAAGTGGTGATGCAACATGGGGGCTTAAGTGGGTAGGAGAAGAATAAATGAAACAAGATGGGATTGGGAGGGAGACAAACCATAAGTGACTCTTAATCTCACAAAACAAACTGAGGGTTGCTGGGGGGAGGGGGTTTGGGAGAAGGGGGTGGGATTATGGACATTGGGGAGGGTATGTGCTTTGGTGAGTGCTGTGAAGTGTGTAAACCTGGTGATTCACAGACCTGTACCCCTGGGGATAAAAATATATGTTTATAAAAAATAAAAAATTAATTTAATTTAAAAAAAAAAGTGTGAAAATAGGGGCACCTGAGTGGTTCAGTAGGTTGAGCATCAGACTTATTATTTCAGCTCAGGTCATGATCTCAGAGTAGTGAGAGAGAGCCCAGGGGTCATCGGGCTCCGTGCACAGCCGGGAATCTGCTTAAGATTCTCTCTCTCCTCTCTCTGCACCTTCCCCTGTTTGTGAACAGGCTCTCTCTCTCTCTCTCTCAAATAAATAGATCTTTTTTTTTGAAAGAGTAAAAATAGGGGCGCCTGGGTGGCTCAGTCATTAGGCATCTGCCTTCAGCTAGGGTCATGATCCCCGGGTCCTGGGATCAATCCCCGCATCAGGCTCCCTGCTCCATGGGAGACCTGCTTCTCCCTCTCCCATTCCCCCTGCTTGTGTTCCCTCTCTTGCTTTGTCTCTCTCTGTCAAATAAATAAATAAAATCTTAAAAAAAAAAAAGAGTGAAAATAGAAGCAAGCCATAGCAAGGGAAAAGACATTTTATTTACAAAGGACTCATATTCCAGAAATATAAAGAACACTTATGAATCAATAAGAAAAGGATTCTTGGGTGCCTGGGTGGCTCAGTGGGTTAAAGCCGCTGCCTTCGGCTCAGGTCATGATCTCAGGGTCCTAGGATCGAGCCCCGCATCGGGCTCTCTGCTTGGCAGGAGCCTGCTTCCCTCTCTCTCTCTGCCTGCCTCTCTGCCTACTTGTGATGTCTCTCTCTGTGTCAAATAAATAAAAATCTTAAAAAAAAAAGAAAAAGAAAAAGATTCTTATTTCCAATGGAAGAATGAGTAAAATACCCTACATGAGAGGCTATCCAGATGGACAGTAAACAATAGTATTCGATGTATTAATCAGCAAAATGTCAATTATAATCATAGTGCAACACTGTTCCACACCCAACAGAATGTCTACAACCCAAAGCAGACAACGGCTGAGTGTTGATGAGGATTCTTACTGCTGGTGCAAGGGTCACATGGTACACACTGCAAGACTGTTTGGCAGTATCTGTCAAAGCTAACCATGTGTACTGTACACCTTGTGGTTCTAGTCCCTCAAAAATGTATCAGTTCCCCAAAAGACAAATACAGAAACATTTACAACAGCATTATTTATTTTTTTAAAAAAGATTTTATTCACTTATTTGAGAGAGCATGAGAGAGGGCATGTGTAAGCACAGGTAGGGAGGGGTAGAGGGAGAGGGAGGAGCAGACTCCCTCTGAATAGGGAGCCCGACTTGGGGCTCGGTCCCAGGACCCTGGGATCATGACCTGAACCGAAGGCAGATGCTTAACCAGCTGAGCCACCCAGGTGCCCCAACAGCAAGATTGCTGATAGCCCCAAACGGGAAACAGCATAAATGTCCAAAAACAGTAGTATGAATAAATGAAATCTGTGTATTCCCACAGTGGAACATTATACAATAGTGAGAAGGAACAACAGAGGCAAGAACACAATGCAATGGGCCATGTACAATCACACAACTGCATCTCACAAGCAGAATGTTAGTGCAGGCAAAACGAATCCATGCTGTTAGAAGGCAGGAGAGTGGAGGCA
This sequence comes from Mustela erminea, assembly GCF_009829155.1. Taxonomy (NCBI): domain Eukaryota; kingdom Metazoa; phylum Chordata; class Mammalia; order Carnivora; family Mustelidae; genus Mustela; species Mustela erminea. The sequence continues at coordinate 31,619,377 of NC_045618.1, forward strand.
GAGGAGTGAGGGGAGAGAACACAGGGAGGCTGCTAGGTGCTCATCATTCTCCTTTTGTTGATCTGAGGGCCGGTTGTACATGTTTTCTCTTTGTGAAAATACTTCCCTGTATGCATGTTAATTCCAATAAAAATTTAGTGGGAAAAGAATACACCTTAGGACATTGCCTCAAAAATATACAGAGCAGGGACCCCTTGGTGGCTCAGTGGGTTAAGGCCTCTGCCTTCGGCTCAGGTCATGATCCCAGAGTCCTGGGATTGAGCCCCGCATTGGGCTCCCTGCTCAGCAGGAGGCCTGCTTCTCCTTCTCTCACTCTCCCTGCTTGTGTTCCTTCTCTTACTGTCTCTTGCGCTGTCAAATAAATAAAAAAAATTTTTTAAAAAACATATGCAGAGCGAAGTGAACAACATGACGGAAAAAGAGACAAATCCATAATCATGGGAAGGAGATTTGGACACACGTTCCTCAGAAATTAATAGAGCAAGTGGAAAAAAACATTGGTGAGGAAACAGACGATAAAAACAATAAAATTAGCAGACTTGACCTAATGACCACATAATCACAAACCCAATCCAAGAATGAACATTTTTTTCAAACATACATAAACCTACACAAAAATTCACTACATACTATTCCTCAGAGCAAGATTTAATAACTCATAACCAATATCATACAGTCCAAATTCTCCGACAATACAAATGAATCAGTATCAAAAAACAAAAGTGGCAGGAAAAAACCACACACACACATTTGGATATTTAAAAGCATGTTTCTAAATAATTTATGAATCAAAGAACAAATCTCATGAAATAAAATATTTAAAACTAAATGACAATGCAAACACTACCTATCAAAACTTGGGGCCTGCTGTTAAAATGGCACTTAGAGGGACATTAATAGCTCTAAAGGCATACATTAAAATGAATAAAGTTTAAAAATTAATGAATTAAGAACTGAACTCCAAAAGTAAACACGGAGAGTTGTGTCGGTCTGAGTCAGAGGGAGCCCGTGCCAGAAGCCGTTGCGGTGTTACCCAGAGAGAAAATTATCATGTTCGGACCAGCAGGATTCTGGGCAACCTTGCAGAAGAGTTATGGGCTCCATTGTGGTGTGAAGGCAACGCAAGACCTTTGTGAGAGTTTCCAGTGGGAGCTGAGTCATGCATGCAGACCTCCCAGGCTTCCCCGTAGCAAGTATCACCAGCCGGCTGGCCCTGGGCCACAGGCTAGTTCTCCATTCCGGCAGTATGGAGTAAACGCTCCACTTAAGTCCCGGTCAGCACCGAGCTCCAGGAACACCCAGCAGGTGTCCCTTGTCTGACTTACCCCAGGTGACATCAGTTCTTTCTTTCTTTTTTTTTTTTTTTTTGCAGTTTTCATAATCTTTTATTGACATTGTTCTCATACTATCCCAGGACCACCATTGCTCAAGAAGAAGGGGAGTAGAGCCCTAGATCCCGGTGGGGTGTGGATGGTGGAGATAACAGCCTACACATCCCCTTGGGGACACTGAACTGAACCAGATGGGAAAGCTCCCTGAATGGGGGTGGTGTTAATGACACTGCTTATATTTCCATACAGATATGTGCGTTGTTAGAAACACCTGCAAAAATGGTCCGAAAAGATCCCGGTTACCCCTCACCCCTCGTAAGAGTGATGACCCGTGGGGAGAGCTCTGGGATTGCAGGTGGAGGGAAGTTTCAGTGAGTCCGTTATTCAATGACCTTAGGACAAGAATGTGATACTTATGTAATTTAAGAACAATTCTGCAGAAAGAGACTGGAAAGAATGTTAAAAGGTTAACTCTGTTCTCCATGGGGTGGGGTTTATATAGATAATAAATTCTTTTTTCTTTTTTAAAAAGAGTTTATTTATTTATTTTATTTGAGAGAGAGAGAGAGAGAGAGAGCGAGCGCATGTGCAAGCCGGCAGAGGGGCAGAGGGAGAGGGAGAGAATCTGAGCTGAGCACAAAGCTCGAGGCAGGGCTCGATCTCATGACCCTGAGATGATGCCATGAGCCACAACCAAGAGCTGGACGCTCAACAGCCAGCCATCTGAGCGCTCCAATAATAACTTATTTTTTCTATACACTTCTGGACTTTTCATTTTTCTGTAACAACACCACCGATAGAACTTTCTGTGATGATAAAAATGTTCTGTCATCTCTGCTGCCCAATCAATATATAGTAGCCACTAACCACGTGGGGTTATTGAGCAACTGAAATGAGGCTAATGTGACCGGGAACTGAATTTTGAATCTTATTTAACGTTAATTAATTAAATTTTAAATTTAAATAACCACATTGGCCAATAGCTACTGTATCGGACAGTGCAGTTCTGTACTGAGTACATATTACGTGGTGGCCATATTTCCAAGGGTTATTTTTCCATTTTTAAAAATCGAGGTATAACAAATACAATAAAACGTAAAACTCTTAAATATACGGCTTGGTGAATTTTTACATGCATAAACACTCTTGAAATCACCCCCCAGAATAAGATGGAGAACATTTCCAGCACCTCAAAACATTCTTTCAAATACCCTCTCAGTCTTGGTCAGTACTTTCCAACACTATTCTGACTTCTTTCTCCCCAAATTAGTTTTGCCTGCCTTGAACTTCATATGAATGAAATAACACGTTATGCATTCTTTTGTGCCTGGCTTTTCTCCCCTCAACATTATGGCGTGCATGCTGCTGTGTGTTGAAACTTGTTGAAACAAGTTGAAACTTGTTTGCTTGTTTGTTTTTCACTGCTGTGTCCTATTCTATTATATGAATATACCACAGTTTTTTTTCCCCATTCTACCCTTGGTGCTATATGGGTTATTTTCAATCTGGGGTATTACATATAAAGCCATGACAAAGGTTCTCTCACTTGTGTCCACCAAAAGACCTGTTTGTCTTTCGATAGGCTTACGTGCTCACTTCTATCAGGGAGATGCCAGGAGTGAAATTGCTGAGTCATAAGCTATAATGTATCTTTCACCTTTGTATACTGCCAAATATTTTTCCTAAGTGGCTCTACCCATTTACATTTAATCTCGCATAACATTTTTTAGCTTTTTTTTTTTTTTTTTTTAAGATTTTATATATTTACTTGACAGAGATCACAAGCAGGCAGAGAGGCAGGCAGAGAGAGAGGAGGGGAAGCAGGCTACCGGCTGAGCAGAGAGCCTGATGTGGGGCTCAATCCCAGGACCCTGGGAGCATGACCTGAGCCAAAGGCAGAGCTTTTAACCCACTGAGCCATCCAGGCGCCTCATGCATAACTTTTATAATTGGGGATAAAATGGCTATTTTGAGAAATAAGAGATACTGCAAGAGAAACTCTTTTTCTAGACAAACTTGATAATCAGTAACAAAATTAGCAATATATAAAATATATTATCCTTCACTTAATCTGATTTATAGAGGTATCAGAAGGATGTTTGGTTTTATGGCTAAGAGCTCTGTTGCAAAGTACAAATCTCAATCCTGCAAATCACCAGCTATATGACCTTTGGCAAATGACTAACCTTTCTGCTTTTGATTTTCTTTGCCTAAGTTGGGATAATAAATAATATTATCACCACACAAGATTATCAAAAAGATGAATAAAGTAATGATTATAAATTCCATAGTATGTGTGTCCCTGAAATATGGTAGGAGTTCAATAAATGTTATTAATAAGTCATTTTAACTTAATTTAATTAATTTTAATTACTCATTGTTAATATTTACTAGGTGACCATTAACATTTTTAGCCTGTCTAAATACACAAAAGTCACTTTTACTAAAAAAAAGCATTGATAATTAATTATCCACTCCCATTCTTTCCCTATTTAAACACTGATCAATTCTTACCAAGTTCCTCTCTGATGTTTATGATTGTGGCAGTTTTTCTCTCAAATGGCTGGACGCCTCGAATGGCTTTTAGACTCAATTTAAGGACCAGTTTGCTAGAGTGTTGCTAAGAGAAAGTGCATCTAATTTACCAAAACCAAATTAACTCTTAATACACAGGGGGACATGTTTAAGCCATAAACAGTTGATAAAAATATAAACATTTATTTTCCTTATTCCATGTGGACCAAAACTTAATTATTAAATTTACGTTCACATGTCCAGACAAAGCATGAGCAATTAGCACAATTTAAAAAATCATATCATCCTCAAATTACCTAAATTACTTGCTCAACCAAGGAATGGTACAAAGTCTTTCCAACTGATTTAACCCCACGAGTTGGTTTTATTTTCTGCTCATCATGGGGTCTCTGGATGGTTTTTTAAAAAATCCATATCAAGTCTCATTAGGAAAACTGGCCATATTTAGAATTAAATGCTAATACTGCAAGACATTTTCTAATTCAATCTCTTTTATATGCCAGTCACAGCAGACCTTCCATTTTCAGTGCATAATTCTCTACCAAGTCCTAAGGCAAAATCTTGTCATTGAACACATATGTGTAGGTGGGTGTGTTACAAATGCAATCAATTAATTGACACATCACAGCTGAAATGGCTCTGCTTGCCCCATCCCCTATCTTCCAACAGAATTGCTCTTGTCAATATCTTCATGTGGGCAATTTACAAGGTAAAGGTATTTGTTAGGTCAGATTTCACAATTTAGGGTCTCTACTTGGGGCCTTTCTTAGGTCCTAGTCCCTGAGGTTGGGTTTTTCGGTAGAAAATGCACCTCATGCCTGAAAGGTAAAGGCCCTCCAGTTTCTCTCAGTTTCTCAGACATCATCATTCTTTCTCTGCGGATGATGTCTCTTTGTTGGGCAGAGACTCCTTCTTTCCCCGTGGAGTATACCATAACTGGGGCTCTGATATGAATGAATCTGGGGCAAGAACCTTGTAGCAAGATGCCATCCCCTTTCCTTTCCCTACCAAAATGTTCTGCCCTGCGATCAAGGAGGGAAAATCAAGATTAGCCTCAACTCCAGGGATTAGCTGTCCAAACATTTACTGATTTGAGTAATCTTTAGAAATGTTAGCTTTACTTGTGGTTGTTATTCCAGTGTCATGGGTGGGGGGCTGCATTCCAAACACAAGATCAGGAAGCATGGGGCGGCTGGCGGGGGTGGGGAGCTTGGGGGGGTGGGGGGGTGTCTGTTCCAGATGCTTCTTTCTCAAAGAAGCCCTGTGTCCCTTTGTCATTTTGTATAATGGACTTTCCCTAATGATCTTCATGATGGTTCTCATTCCTGCTGATCTTTAGGAGACACTTGGTGGGGGGGTGCGGCAGGAGGGCACTCCTTTCAAATCACCTTCCTGCAGACAGGTTTCCAATCTGATTCAAGGCCACATCCTGGGCATCTGGTTTCTGTAGCTCAGAGAATTACTGCTCCTGATAAATTGCTCTGAGTTCCAAGGTTACCGCTGTCATATTGCATTCTCTGAGCATTTTCCAGGTCCCCTCGATACGCGCATACAACACACACACACACACACACACACACACACACGAACTCCTAACCCACTGGATTCACGACAAAATACACAAGAGAGAGAGCTAAGCTGGCACAGGACCTGGAGACGTGAAAAAAAATCTGCATTGAATGGAAAGCTTTACAGCCCTGGAGTGAGGGATGGAGGTGGTACTCACCAGCAGACCTCTGCGGGATCTCCCGGAGATGTGACCTTTATATTGCTCAACAGTCTGTTACTTGGGGGGAGAGAGCAAGAGTGAGCTCCCCATTGTGCAGGAAAATAGCCTTGAACAATGGAATATAGAAAGGGCCCACAGAGACCCCCTGGCTGAATACAGGGGACCCAACTCAAAATATCCAGAGGCCCTCCCTGAACAATGGGCTGCTTACAACCAGGCCCAGATACCAAAAAAGGCAAATTCCATAGTTACCATACCTGCTCACCTTCCCCCTCTTAAAGACAGCCCCTGCCCACTGCCTAAGTTGCAGATAGCTGCTCCTCTGGGGTCTGCTCTCCGCTCCCTTGGGTGGATTCAATAAGCTTCTGTCTCCTTTGTTCTGCCTCAGGTGAATTCTTTCCCTCCCGTCCTGGCACTGGCTTCCACCCAATCCTTACCGCATGTTTGAGGACCCTCATCTGATCTGAACAAACACCCCATCTAGACACCACACCCAGCACTGGGTAAGCACGATGGAGCTCCTAAAACACCTGAGGAAGGAATGACGTCTCTGCTGGGCAAGGCTTCAGGGTTCCTTCCAACCCTGGGCCTTTAAGAGAGTCTTCAACGAAGAAATAAGGCAGATGCAGAAAGAAAAAGAAAAGAGAGAGAAGAGAAGGGGAGGAAATGAAAGAATAAAATTAAAAAAGAGATAGGAAGGAAGGCCAGAGGCTGGAGAACATTCTGGGTACGTGCCAATCCTCCATTTGCACAGAAGCTGGTAAGAGCCAGAGGGGACTGGTATCCCAGTGGACAGTCAACAGTGTGTCATGGCACCCTGGTCCTCCACCTCCAGCACCCGCCTAGTCCCGTCCCGGGACCTGAGCCTTTGGGCCTGGCTTTGCCCTGACAGCACTAGGCTAGCTCAGCTGTGGGTGTCCGTCCATTAGGAAGACTGGCCCAGGACAAAGGAGGGGAAGAACTCTCAGAACTCTGCCTATCCACCTGGGGCACTCAGGGTTCTAGGGGGTCTCCAGCAAAACCCCTAATCCTTAGGGAGGACAGGAAGGATCCCTTCATTCCCCTCTCCCTCTATACCCATGACCAGAGAACTGGGTTAGGCCCGAACTGCTAAACACTCACAAGCCCAGCCAGGCCTCTGCCCAATGCAGTCATGTGGGTGGATTCCTGAACCAGTTACAAAAATTGAGCCAGTCCCTGCCCCCTGCTCAAAGGCAGCATTTTCAAGCAAAACAAAGCTTTTATAATACAAGATGATATTTCTGAGCTGTGTCCCCAACAGTGAGGTGAGCTGCAGGGGCAAAATGGAACTGTGACTCTCAGAAGGGACTTTTTCTTGGACACAGGTTTGCTGGTCTGAGCAGGGAACCGAGGCTCCAGCCCTGGGAAGAATCCCAGCTGCCGTCTTTGCCAGGAGACAGGCTAGGATAGGAGGCTGGGTGTTTGGACATGGGCCCAGTCCCCAACCTGCACTGGTCCCATTAGGAAGTCTTAATACTCACTGTCCGGGTGAGGAAGAAGAAACTGGAAGCTGAAGAGTAGGGACAAAATCTCGATCTGCTCCCCTATTTTTATGCCTTTTCTTACACCTCCCTTCCTGGCCACTCCCTATTCTGCTGGGGGATTCAGCTGGAACTCACAGCCAGCCCAACCCAGGCACCAGAGGCTGGTCAGGACCACAGCTCCCGCTCTGGCTCCTGCCATTTCTTTCTCCTGTTCTCCTCAACACAAGAAGCCTCACTTCTAGGAGGATTCAATCAACCAGATTCTACTCACCTCCACTCACCCCAAGAGACTCACAGACCTTGTCAGTTGTCCATCATTCACTGAGCACCTTCCAAACATAAAACACACACACACACACACACACAGGCACACGCTTGGCCATGCGCACATGCCCCTGTGAATTCCCCCACTGGCTTCTCAGAGAACAGAGGGACTGGAGTTGAAACAGAAACGAGGCAGTCTACACACACACACACACACACACAGCGCCACACCCCATCATAGCGACTATGTCAACCCAAGGAGTATTTGGCAGCTACACAACACACTCAGGCGCACCCCCCCCACACACACGCACCCCTGAACTGTCGTTCCGTCTGTGGGGACCACCCCCACCCTCCCTGAAACCTCTCCCACTCATTTCCAACCTCCTCAAGCCCACGTGGTTTCGCCCCCTGCCGCTCGGAGTTGGAGGCACTAAGAAGGAGCGGGTGCCGGGTGTAAACACCTGGCAAAATTACAGGACAGTCCAAGCAACACGAACTCACACAAAGGATCCCAATGGGAGGATCCTGGGGGCTCCCTCCTACTGCGGTTTCCTCCAGCATCCCCCAGGCTTCCTTCCTCTGCCCCCCCCCCCCCACAAAGACTCACCAAGCCCAGATCAAATCGATTGTTTTATTGACTGTTTACATACAGACGCCTTTAGAAAAGGGCGCGGGCTCCGGGGTGGGGGAGCTACTCCGCCCCGGGCCGCACTTGTGCTGCGCTTCGCGAAGGACTGGCAGGTCCCGACGACCGAATCCACCCCCCATCACAATCCCGACGTTCACCTCCAAGAATAAAAAAAGGACCCCGCCCCAGTCGCCGCGCCTCGTCCACCCTCCCGCCCCCTCCCTCCCCGCCCACCTGCCTGCCCGCCCGCCCCCCTACACTACACGATCACACTTTACAGAATACAGACTTCTCCTACAGAGCACGCTCGTCTAGGACTACACGCCAGGCAAATACTGTTCTCGTGGAAGGAGGGGCGGGGCGGGAAGACGCGAGAACCCAGGGGCTTTTCTCCATCCGGATCCCGAGGCACCGTCACGCGCAGGCTTTGTGCGAACCAGGGCGCAAGCCCTTGCACGAAACCCGGCCCGGGAAGACCGCACTTGGCTTCCTTTGCCCCCAGCGCACCTCGAACGGAGGTCTGGGCCACGTGCAGCAGCGGAACCCCAGCTGTGGAGTGCTTGAACTCCGGAAACCCCAAGTCACCCACAACGAAATTCACCCAGGACCAAGCCCACGCTCTCTGCGTTAAAAGGGAGCGCCGTTCCTCGGCGCTTTAAGTTAGGAGAGCCGGAGAGAGAAAACGGATTCCCTGCTCTACCCCCTCACACACATCCAATTTTCCTAGAGGCTGGGAAGGGGGTGTTAGCACCGGACCCGGAGCGTCGCTGTCTTTGAGAAAACAAAACAAAACAAACAAACAAACAAAAAAAACCCTACGAAAATATGAAAATCGGAGCGCGGAGCTGAAAGGCGCCCCAGGCACCGGGCTTGGCTCCAGTTGATTAGAAGCGGATTGGGAGTGGGGGGACAGAAGGGTTTGTTTCCCAGCCACAAGGGGACTTTGAAACTAAAACTAGGGAGTTGCCACGGATTCCTGGCTTCTGGGACGTGCACCCCAGAAATGTTGGAGTAGGGGTCCAGGTGGGACCCTACAGCACTCCACGCAAGGAACATCTGCTGCGGATCCCTGGCTGACCCCACACCACGGCATTACCACCAGATATTTCCGTGGTCTCCTCTGTTTCCTCTGGTTCCAGAGCCTACCGTGGGGGCAGGCTGCAGAGCAGATATCGCAGATAACAATTAGGGTGGGAATGGAGAGGCGTGGATTCCGCTTCCCGGTCAGCGGGTGGTGCATTACAGGGAGAGAGGAGAGTGAGTAACTGTGCTTGCCGTGGAGGGGAATTGAGCCCTCAAAGACAATGATGATAATGGGTGGCTGGGAACTGGTGCAGTCATCCCACACCCCTCTCGAAGTCCCCAGTAATGAAGGTCGGGGCTGGTAAAGGGGCGGAGTAAGCGAAGGTTGCGGGTGGGGTGGTGGGCGTACATCCTGCCAGCCCTAGGCTTCTTCTCCCAGGCACCCAAGGTGGGGGATGGGAATGGGCAGGCCGGTGGGGCTGGGGATTCAGCCTGCCGTCTGCCTGTAATTGCCATTAATTTCCTGGGCGATGTTGACTGCCTCGGCGCCCAGGGGCAGCCGATCACTGTACTCAGAGCCCGCCTCAAACTCCTCTTGGTTGGCCTTGGACTGGGACTCCACCAAAGAGCAGGCCGCCAGACTCTCCTCCCTCTGCAGGTCCCCACCTGGGTCCCCTTGCTCCGCGTCTTCGTCGAGGCCCTCCCCGGGAGCCTCTTCTGGCTCCACGACGTCTGCCTCGCCGCCTGCCGGGTAGCTTTTCTCGGACTCGAGGTAGGAGGCACGTGGGTCAAAGTCGGCGGCGATGCGTTTCTCCATGGGGTCTGGGGCCTGTGGCCGCAGTATAAGACGATAGGGCTTACCGGGGTGTTTGGCCAAAAGGTGGCAGCAGGCGGCGCCCAGCAGGGGCACGGTGGCCAGCACCAGGAGGAATACGCTCACCGCCACGATAACCAGCAGCGAGGGCAATTCCTTCTTAGTGGCAAACACCACTTGCACGTGGCAAGCCTCCCCGGCTAGCGCCAAACACACTGAGTAGTTAGTACCAGGCCGTAGGCCGCGGAACCAATAGGCGTTGACGCCCTCCTCCACGCGCGACCACTGCACTGCTGCGCCACCCCCAGCTGGGCACAGGTAGAGCAGGCGCAGCGGCCGCCGCCCCGGCCGCCCGGCCGCCCCAGTCCCGCCAGGCCCAGATCCCCAGCGCGCCGCCAGCGGCGTCAGCTGCACCCGAGCCTCGCGCTCCGCCACGTCCAGCGCGATGACACCCAGCTCAAAGACGTGCTGCTTGAGCTCTGCGCTCTGGTTGAATGCGTGGTTGGACACGTACCGCGAGGGGTCCCCGTGGCCACAGCGTTGCTCCTCCGCCGGATCCGCAGAGATCTGGTCTTCTGCTTCCTCTCCCTCATCTGCCTCCTCCTCCTCCTGCTCCGGCCCCGCCTCCGTTTCCCCGAGGATGCTAACCCGGGCTAGGCCTTGGCCTTTGATTTTGCCCTCGGGCTTGGAGGGTAGAACGCTGTTGCCCCGGCCTTTGGCTGTGGACTTGCGTTCAGAAGTAGGGGCCTGCCCTACAGAGTCTCCCCCGGCGCCAGGAGCGTGCTTTGGGGGCCCGGCAGCCGCCACTGCCACGCGTAGTGAGGTGGAGTTGGCCCCCAGCTCATTGTGGGCTCGGCAGGTGTAGATGCCTGCTTCCTTGGCACTCAGGAGGGGCACCAACAGGGAACCGTTTGTGAGGGCCAGGAAACGTGGGTTGGCTGGGGGCGCGGGCCAAGCGGGTGCTGGAGTCGGGGTTGGGGCCTCCATCTGCGTGGGCCCATCCCCATCTCCTTCCTCCTCCCCGTCATCGGCCCCATCTGCGTTGTCCTCCCCACTCAGGACAGGAGGCTCTAAGACTATGGTGCCACCCGGGATCTGAAGTTGCCATTGCAGGCGGGGTGTGGGGTGTCCTTCAGCGACGCAGTGTAGCATGAGCGCCAGGCCGGCGGGCAAGGGGCTGCCCGGTGCCTCGGGCGGGGGCTCAGCACTCAGACGCACGCTGGGTGGTACACAGGATAGGGCGGGAAGGCGGTGCACAGGCACCCCCTGCAGCGCGGGAGGCGAGGCACACGCAATGGAGTCGGGCTCTGGTAAGGAGACCCTGGTGCTTGCGGCCCAGGCTTGCAGCCACACAAGGCTGCAACCGCAGTGGAAGGGGTTGTGATAGAGTTGGAGATGGGACAGTGCGCTTAACGCGTCGAAGGTGCCAGGAGCCAGGGTACGCAGCCGGTTGTTGTTGATGCGCAGGGAGCGCAGGTCGGGCAGCGCACCGAGCGCATCCCGGGGCAGCGAGCCCAAACGATTGTGGTTCATTTTAAGCAGCTGCAGCGCACTCAGATTACGAAGGTCGCTCCACGGGAAGCTGGATATGAGGTTGTGGCTTAGGTCGAGGTTCTTGAGCTGGCTCAGCACTGCCAGAGAGCCGGGCTCCACCGTGCGCACCTCATTGTGCGCTAGCCACAACGACGTGACTTGCGTGACGTCGGCGAAGGCCCCGCGCCGCAGCACGGTGATCTTGTTGGCCGACAGACTCAACGTGGTCACGTTGGCCGGCAGTCCTTCCGGCACCTCATGCAACTCCTTGTAGGCGCAGTCTGCGAACTGGTGCGCGTACTTGTCCACGCAGGCGCACGGCTCTGGGCACGCTCTGGCCACTCCTAGCAGAGCCCAGGCCAGCCACAGAGCCCACAAGGGCACCATCGCGGATCCTGCGGATGGAAGCTGGAGAAAGAGGGGAGAAGGTGACTTTTGAGATCCAGCCTCCCTCTCTCTATTAAGCTCTGCCTCCGCAAAAGTCCCTCTGGGGCAGACCCTGGGGCCCCAGGAACCTTCTCTGTGCCCAAGAGTCTCTCTTGGACACGAGTTGGGGCGCAATAAAAGTCTCAGGATTCAATGCATGCTCTCGGGACCTGACTTCCATTTCTAGCGGACTTGTGCCTCGACCCCTACCCCCCACCCCCACCTACCCATTCAGTCTGGCACTCCAGAGACTCAGCCGCTCCCCTGTCTGCTCTGGGCTCTGCCCTGACCCGCAGGTATGTTTCTAAGCCTTCGTTTAACTCCGTGACAAGGGTACACAGAAAAAGTATTTCTGTCTGTGGCCTGTTGTCTTTCCTCAAGCTCTTTGTCCCACTCACCGCGTTCGCACACGCGCCCATACATTCACACAACACCACAAACACAGCGTGGGCACGCCACCAAACTTGCAACTTCTGCAGGGGTTTAGAGGTTCACAGCACATTTTCTAGCACACAAACACAACGACACCCAGACATGGACACACTATACCCTGGAGACCTCATTGTTCTTTCAGCTGAACCTAGCATCCGGACAGGGTTCTCCGTCGCGGTGCTTTCCTGTTCATTGTGTGAGCTGACAGACACAAGGACACAAGTCCTCACACGAACCCACCCGCTCACAGGCAGCACAGGCGTTCGCTTGCGCATGCACAAAAGCCCTCCACTGAGACAGAAATCCCAGCAGATAGAGAACTTGAGGTGGGAGGGAGGCAGGCGGGACTGGGGCAGTAGGCTCCTAGCCACCCATCCCCCTATACTGAAACAGCCTGCCCTGGGCTGCAGCTCCCTCGAGGGGAGGACCAAGGTTGCTGTGTCAACTTCTGTCTGAGGAAGGAGGTCCTTCCCCATGCATGAACCTGGAGCATTGAGGAGGATGTCACTAAAGATTCAAAGAATACCCCCTCCCATCACGGAGGAGCCCAGGCAGCTCCCAGAGGGTACAGGAGTCCTCAACGGACAGGTCATCGTGCAGGATTCTGTCCCTTTTCTACGGCTCCACGAAGCTAGCACACCTCAACCCCGCCCCTCCCCCTCACTGCCCCCTAAAACCTTATACCCAGCCACACAAACGCGCTTTAGGGGAGCATTCCCGCTCCCACCTAGAACTCCCAGCAGGTTGGGCAGAGCCCCTCCCACAAGCCCATCTTTGGGAACCCGGGTTCCCTCACGCTGCCTTCGCTCCTGGGGGAGGGCCCCTCCCCACCCCTCCGTATCCCCCCCCCCAAAGCTCCAGCGGGTTATGGTAACCCAGGTGGGTACCATAACCCTGGGTTGAGGTTGTGGGGCGGTCCCGCGGCTTACCCGCTGCTCGCTGACTCTCCGCGCACTGCCCTGGGGCTGCAGCCCCTTCTCCAGACTTGAGGTCTCCGAGCCAGGACACTGCCCAAGGGCGCTTTCCACATCTGTTGCTGGCTGTGGAAAAGACAGGGAGGGGCAGAGAAAGGGACAGGTAAGTATGGAGACCTCCCTAGCCCTTAGGTCCCGCTTCAGCTTTTCCTTCCGCGTCTGTTCCCCCCACGTCTGGCTGGCTGCAGACTGAAGAGAGTCCGCGCGCGCTCCCGGCGCGGCAGGGACGCGCACAGCCTCTCCCACCTCCCGCATCATCCACATTTGTTAAAGCCGTAGAGGCTCTCCCCGAGGCTGAGACACGTTGGGCTCAAGGGGCGCCCCCCCACACTCACCGCCCTCATCTGGGCTCTTTCCAGTTCAACGCACACCCATACCCCACGTCCCGTCCCTCCGTATTTACACATCTGTAGACGTTGTCACTATGCCTAATCACATCGCCATCCTCCCCCCACCACGTTCAAACACATTGATACAGACACACACAGACCTTCACACCGTCCGCACAGTTGACCTTCACATGGTAGAATTATCCATCATCATGTAATAATAACCGAGTCAATGTGTTGAGGCCTCCTGACGTTCACACACATTTTCAAAGGCACACCTTCACTCGGGACACTCACCATTTTCTCCCTTCTGTGCACGCACACACTTTCACGCTCACTCACCCTCACGCGCGGGTCCCGCCAGGGCCGGGGAGCTTCGCTGCTAATTGAACGAGAGCCGCTTTTACGCCCCGCAGCACGTGAGACAAACCATCTTTGAGGAATTTGGGGGAAGGCAAAGCGCACGACTGAAGGGGGGGGGCGTGTCTTTGCCTTTAAACTCTTTTTGCAAATGCCGGCTGTGGCACAGACCGACCTGAAGTAGGACCTGCTGCGCTGTGCGCAGCCGGCTCCCGCGAACCCTTCCTTCCCGCACCCCCCTCCCCACTACCAGCCTCCTCCCCGAAGCCACGTTCAACACGATGCATAATTGATAGTGTTAGCAGAGCGTCTCACCCTCCCTGCTATTTTTGCTAGGATCTGGGTAGATGGTCTCCCCTGCCCCCCACCAGTCCAACCCGAAGACAGGCGAGCGCACGACCCCGCGAGGCGCCCGGAAAAGAAACGTCTGGACCCCAGCCCACCGCCGCCCTGGCCAGCCTCTTAAGCCATACTCTTTTAAGTCTCGTTTTTTGTTTTTTGCTTTTGTTTTTGTTTTGTAGCTAAACCAGCGCTTGAAGCCCATAGCCCAATGAGCCGCCTGTGCGCGTTCCCGGGTGCGGTGGGTGCGCCTCCCCAGTGGGACGGCCTGGGCGCACCCAAGTGCCTCACCCTCGGATCTTGCCAGCTCCGGGAAAATGGGGCCCCGGGGCTGCGGCAGACAACAGCACAGGGATGGTTACAAAACGTCAGCTCCTCCAGAGCAGTGTGGGCTGGGAACTTAAGGCCGGAGCATCTCTCTCACTGTCCCTCCCTCGCCAACGCCTTCACAGCCTCACCAGCAAACACACGGTCAACCCCACACACTTAGCCCCCAGAGCCTCCGCGGCCCGCCACCGCCAGCATGTCTCACACCCTTACACAACAGCCGGCCTCGGCAGATTCGAATACTTGCTGTTCCCGACTCCCGCTCCCTGTCTCTGGCGAAACCCCGACATTTCTTTAAGCGAGGAGGAGGTGGAGGCACAGGAATGTCGAGGCATTTGGCTAAAACTCTCCTTCACTGCCCATTGCAGCCCCAGAGACAGAGTTGCCGGCCAGAATCCTGAAGGGGATACTGGCTCCAGGAGACACCCTCCCCCAAAGCCTCCTCCCTTCCCCCGTCCTTTCCCGTAGACATAGAGCTCTCTCGGGGCACGCACGGCCCCCAAGCCCTCACCCGGGACCGGGGGATTCTCTGGCCGGTGGGTCGATGGCCCGGGTTTGGGGCCTCTGCGGAGATCAATCTTCCGATTTGAGTGTTGAGCATTTTAATGAGCTGGGGAAGTGGGGGAAGAGAGACGGACGGGGAGCGCTGCAGCTGAAGAGACTATTCGACTCATTCCGAGGATCTTTTGTAAATTAAATATGAACCGACCTGCGCTCGCACGCTCTGCATCCCTCCCTCTCTCCTACTCCTGCGGTCGCTGCAGGCGGCCCAGCGGGCTGGGACCAGCACCTTTCTTTCCTTCCGACCAGAATTGAGAACCCAGAACTTCACTCCACCTGCCTGGGCCTGTGGTCCCCACAGACGAACTGGGGGAGGGGGCACAGGGACGCCCTGAGAGGGATGGTGTCTTCAAGGAGGGTGGAACGCTGAGCGCACCTCGACTCTGCAGTGGGACAGCGCAAGCAGCCCCCTAGTCTGCGAATGAGTCCCTGAGGCTGGGCCAGGGAGTGGCGCGGTCGGCGGGTCTGGTATAGCCTCTTTGTCCGCGGAGCAAGGGCGGGGGGGGGTGTGCGGGGGGGGGTGCGTAATGAGAACGCTGGGTGGGGGGCGTTTCCGCGAGTCTCGGTGCTGGAAGAGGGGTCTGGGAGGTGAGGGACCAGTTGCAAGGATGGACAGTCAGGTCCTGAGTCGTCGGTCCTGGAGACTTCCCTGGGCGCGGGGGAGGGGCGCCGACCAGAGAGGCTGGGACCGAGGCTCGGGCGGGGAGGCGCACAGCTTGTGGACCCTCCACCCAGTTTTCACCTTTTTTCTGGTTCTTTTTGCCGTCGTCTGGGAGGCGGAAAGGTAGGCAGGCGGGCGAGGGACAACTTGGAAGCGCTGATGTACTAGAAGACAGGGCTGGGGAGTAGAAGGGAGAATGGGCTCGCTCATTCTCTGCGGAGAGCTTCCCAGGCCCGCAGGGACCCGCCCCCCCCCCCCCAGCGTCCCGGGAACCTCCCGGGCCCGCGGGCCAAGTAAGACCCCCTTTTTCTAGGCTCACTTGCCGGGGATGCAGAAGCCTGGGGAATTCGGCAGGGACACAGGGCTCCCGGGGCCAAGACGGCGGCTAAGGATGTGGTCGCCACCCAGAAGAGAGCTCAGACTCCCAGGGGTCCCTGCGACACCCGCCCACTCTTCAGCAAGCGCTTTTGTTCCCCCAGCCGGCCCCGGGGGGTGTGGAGAAGACAACCCTTACCCCCGCCTTCGACCCCGGAGCGCCCAGTGCCTGCCCTGGCAGAGTCCGCCCAGGCCTGGGATGGGAGCCACGACTCCAGGATCAGCCTCCGGGCTCAGCTGGGAGAGCACCGCACGTTTCGCCCCGCGCCGCCAGGGCGCGCAGGAGCAGGTCTGATGTCTATAATGTTAATAACGGTACAGTTACTGAGGGGCATGGGAGCCGAGAGCGAACACACCACCCCCGCCGCCGCCCACGTCTTTGATCGTTAAAGAAACAGGCACCTAATCAGGTGCGTGAACGTAGGTGAGGGAAGAAAAGAGATTCAAGGTTCTAAGCCGCCAGAGTTGGAGGGAGGAGGGGGTGTCCCAGAATCGGAATCTGGGAAATCCGGACTCAGGCTTTTTGACCAGGCTGGGGTCCAGAACTTAGGCAGACGCAGGAGCCGAGGGCTGTGGCTCCGGGAAGATTTTTGCGGACTGACTTCTAACTTCGACTTCTCCGACCCGAACGGTCTGGAGGGTGGGGCGGGTGGAAACCCAGTGGACCCTCACAGTGGTTCCCGCGGCTGTGTGGTGGACTCAAGGTTTCAGTCCAAGGCCCGGTTCGTGAGCGCCCCCTGCTGGACCCCGCTTGTCGGGCGCAGAGGCTGGGGCAGTGGTAGCCGGAGGCTGGAGCGCCGCCCTAAGCCCTGCGCTGTCCCTGTCCGAGGTCCAACTGGCTGGGGGCCCCTTACCCAAGGCACAGAACCTTTCCTTCTCACGCCCACCCAGTCTGCGTCTCAGGAATCTGCAAATTCCTCTCCTCTGCCCAACACCGCCACAGCCCCCGCTTCGCACCCCATTGTGTTCCCTGCACCCAGGGCACAATAGACACCCTCAGAATGCCGGCTGAACGAATAGACCCTCCTGGGAGGAAACCTTCCTGTGTGCCTCCCTCACCAACAACCGACCCACCCACCCATCCCGGGCGGGGTGAGCCCTTTCTCTTTGAGACCTGTAGGAGGGTTCTAGAACACAGCCCTTAAGTCTTCTGATTGTCAGGAACCTAAAATGTCGAGATCTTGAAAATGAAAATCTGTTGGCTCTAAGATGGGGGAAAAAAACCCCTGTGAAATCGGAAGTCATAGATGCTTAATGAAAAGTTCCTGACATACAACATTGTGCGAACGATTCAGTTGGCGACTGGCACGTGGGTGATTTTAGGGATGTGGGAAGGGCCTCGGAAAGTCATTAGATGGGCATCAAATTCTCAATGCTTGGCAGCAGGCTCAGGAGATCCGTCCCACAGCTGCACTCCCACAAGATCTCTGTAACACTCACGGCTCCCACCTTGCAGCTCTGCACTTTGTCCCCCGGCCTCCCAACACACCTTTATAGTGTTCCCACCTCTCTCCCTAAGAAGCTGCTTTCTTTTCTAATTTCCAGCAGAAAGCTCACCCTTCCGGGAAGCCAGTGCCAGTTTAGGATAGTACCCCCACCCCAACCCGTCCATCTCTCCCTCCCCTCGTACACACTCAATGGAGTGTTTAGGAGGAAGGGTTTTAGCATCAGACTCCACCAGGTACTAGCTGTGTGACCTTTGCCAAGTTACATAGCCTCTCTGTGCCTCAGGGAGAAAAAGATCATAAATAAGAGTATTTTATCAGGTTGCTGTGAGGATTCAGTGAGTCAATGCACGCAAAGCACCCAGTACTTGGCACTTAGTGCTCGGGAAGGAATTATTATTTTTTTAACAACAACCAGAATTAGCCATTATTATTACCTTCCAGAATTGGGTACAGATATGATGAGAGGTTCCTTGTGTCCTGCCTCCCCCACAGGGAGAAGGACCTTGGCCCTGCCCCCACATGCCTCTCCTTACTCCCTCCCTGCCCCACCCTCCATGGCATAGGCAACAATCAGAATACTGAAACTCAGATTCTCACGCTTGTAGCTGTCACCAGTGTGCCTTTTTGGAAAGAGAGACCTGCAGCTGCAGCCCTGGTGGAAGGTTTTTAATTAAAACCACAATCTGTTTAAGTATTTATTGGGCACTGTGACTTTAATTATTTTCCAGGGGAAACCGACAACAACAAAAAATCCACATTTGCATTTGGGAAGGCTGTGGATTTCAGAGGGAAGTAGCAACCGGTGGCAGTTTGCTGGAGGCAACTGGGAAGAATTTCCTAAACGGTTCAAATGAAGCTCGACATTATTAATAATCTGGGATCCAGTCCACAACCTTCCTCCTAGTGCTTTCAGGAAATTAGCTTAACGTGCTGGCAAGGCCCTTTATTGCCATCAAAATTAACGACAGCTCTTCCAATGGCATTTCATGTAATTATCTGGGTCTGTGCTTGTCTTGCTGGAGATGGGGAACCCCTGCCTCGAAGAGGCAACACTCCCATGGGCGAGGGGCAACATGCTTAGCTGTTCTGCCTGGCCCAGGCAAGACTGGATCTCCCCAAAGTGGGGAGTGGGGCCGCCAGCCCCTCCATAGTAGGGTGCAGCAGGTGAAGAAGGGTTTCAATCTGCAGATAACAAACTTCCCATCATGAAGTGTTTTAAACTCTGTGGGTATCATCTTGCAGGGAGGAAGCAGAGCTGGCTTCAGGTCTGGTTGGTTCAGTGGCCCGGTGACATCAGCAGGCCCAGACTCTCTTTCCTCTGCCACCCCTAATGGGGCTTCTGCCTGAGACTCGTGTCCCTTGATGCACTGGAAGGCTTCAGCAGCAGCTGGGGTGACATGTTTGGTGGTAACAGACTCGTAGTGGAACAGAGAGACTGGATTCCCTTTCTAGAAGCCATAATCTCTCCTTAGGCCTTATGGACACCTATTGGCTTAGGACTTCTCATCTCTGAGCCAATCAGTGGTCAAGGGGATTGAATTGATTGGCTGAGAGTATTCATCTAGCCCTGAAATGTATGTTGAAGAGTCAATCCCAAGATTATCTACAGGCAAGAAATCCCCTTTAAAGAAAAGTGCTGGGGGGAGGGGTGGCATGAGAGAGTAATCTACTATTGTGTCAAAATGAATTGAAATGAAACTGACCATAACTGTAATCAACCATATTGGGCACCATGTTAGACAGTAAATCGCAAGAGACACCTTATCTGGAGATCAGACCAGTCTACTACGTCCAATGTCTGTGGCTAGGATCAGGGCACAGTGTATGACCAGGATATAGGGAGCTCTCTGGGGTAAGGATCCATAAAGCTAGAGAATTCTCTGCTTTCACAGAATTCTTAAAATGATAAAAATTTGTTCTTGGAAATGCCTGTGCTGGGATCCAAAGCTATTTTGGGAGCCGTGGAAGCTTGAGTCTTCAGTTGGATATTTATGAACAGGAGACGTTTATGAACTCAGAGATGTTCCTACATGACTTCATATCCTGAGTACGTTGCCCAGTCCCATGGCAGGGAAGACAGGCCTTTGCTGTTGAGGTGGAAGACAGGAGGAAGAATTGTCCCCAGGTCTTCTGAAGAATGTGGAGGCAGTGCAAATCTTCCACAGACTCCTTGTATGACCTTACGTGACTCCTCTCCTCTCTCCTGCTAGGTCTCCATGCTTGTAAACGTAGGAGGGTGGGCTGGGTGAGCTCAGAGGCCCTTCCAGTGCTGCTGAGTTCTGAGACCCTGGCTTCCTGCAGGAGGAGGTCTTTTGGAAGGTCTGGGAACCACTGCTTGCCTTCTTCCTCATGTCACTGGACGATTTCTTTGTTTTCCCTCCCGTGGTACTGCACCTGCCTCATCTTTTCAGGTCATCAGCACACCTGGGCCAGGAGCTAACTGCCCCCTCCCCAAACAGCTACACATTGTTCTGAGGGCAGGGAGAGTCCTCTTGCTACAAATTACAGCTTGAAGGCCCTTCACATTGTAGGGTTCAGGGCGTGTGTGTGTGTGTGTGTGTGTGTGATCATTAGAAATTAAATCTGATCACTGAATAATTCAGAAGCCTGGTGTGTAGGCCCAGGAAGAAATGCCAAGGTTGCCAGGGGCTCCCTGACCAGTGGGTGCATGTAGAAGCAAGACCAGGACTCTTCTTCAGTTCTGGCCACTCCACTCTGCTCTGTGGCCCTCAGTTCTCCATCGCCTGAGGCCATCAGTGGAGAGAGGTCATAGTAAACACCTATTTTGAGACCCCCTCCTGAGCACCCATCAGAGACCACAAGGGCAAGGTCCAGGGGGTGGGGGCTCCTCCTCCTTCACCCTCCAGGCTGAAAGCTTCTGGAGTGTCACCCAGAGCCTTCTCCTCTGTGGTCCCCACCAAAGTCAGACCAGCATGGATGGGGCACTTGATAGCACAGAATACATTAAATTTCCTCCTGGGTATCTTTAGTCTCTCACTGGCAACAGGCTCTTCCTTTGTTTCTGGAAAGAGTTTCCTAGAAGCAGAGCTGTAAAGGGGATTCATGCACAAGCCATGACTGAGGAAATTTCTTAGCAGAGACTGGCAGGGCTCGAGAAGGGAAGTGGGAGATGAAGGGGAAGAAGCCAAGCCAGTGTGTGATTTCAGGAAGTCTCCGCCTCAGAGGCCTGATCCCAGGGAGTTCTAGGCATAAATCACACCTCAGAGAGATGCACAGCAGTCAGACATTGGCTAGGGGCTGCCTCCAGGGATGGAAACTTCCAGGCACTTCCTCCTCTCTGTGCCTGTGGGGAGTCAGCTCCAGTAGCCTAAGGGCAGGCCTAGGAAGAAAGCCACAGATGTGAGCTGTCAGAAGCCAAGCCCGCAGAAGCCAAGGGAAGGACGTGCAGAAATGGGCCTGCTATGTCCTTCATCCCACCGGCCAGAATCCAGCCTCCCCCATGTTGCCGGGCGCTCTGCTTGGCAGTGGGACAGCTGGGAAACCAGGCGGATTCTGTCTCTGCCCTCCCCGACCCAGCAGGTTCAGGTATCCTCAGAGAGAGGAGGTTAGGAGGCTGCTTAGGAGGCCCTTGGACCTCTGAGGCAGAGGTGGCCTCTCTGATGGCTGTTTCTGGGTGGGAAATATGCCCCCATGCAGGTCTCCTATACCCCGCTCCAAGGCTCCTGGGCACCCAAAGCAGAGCCCTACCGTGTCTGGGAAAGCCTGAGACTGTGCCCTTGACTAGAGCATGTCCCGATTACTGACAGCATGTCCCAGAGAGGGATAGCACCTCCTGGCAGGCAGCTGGCTGGGGCAGAGATTAGGAGGAAGGACATCCCTCCTTCAGGTGGGTCTTGCACCCAGGCGAGGCCAGTTCTAATGGCCATGTCTTGGGGACAGCCAGGTACAATTCAGTGTAAGGGGGTCCAGAGCAGGAAACCAGGGAACAGGGGGCTGACCCTGCTTTTCCACTGACTATCTGTGAGGCTTTGGGAAAGTCTCTCTCCCTTCCTGGCCTCAGTTTCCCTTCCTGTGCCATGGGACTAGACATACCTCTCCACCTTCCTGTCTCAGCTGGGACAGGAACTTAGATCTGTCACATTCTTGCTCCCAGGCCTGTCCCTACCAATCTAAAAGGAGGAAGCATCATCTTTCCAGAGCAGCAACCTCCCAGGAGGGACAGTCCCCTCCCTTAGTTCCTTGCAGAGTCCTCTTTGAAGTGCCCCAAATAGGTTTTCCCTGGAGTCAGTGAAGCCTCAGCCTCATCTCCCTGAGCCCTTATCTCCAGCCCCAGCTGGAAACTTGATGTATTTATTTGCTTCTCCCAGGACCTCTTCTGTCTGACCCACGTCTCTGCTGGTGCAGCAAAAAGTGATCTTCCTGCAGCCGGCTATGTCTGGTGACCAGGTGGGGGCTGAGGAGGGAAGGGCAGGCAGTAAATCCCTCCAGACGCCAGCCTGCCGGTGACCCCATTGTCATGGTCATCATTGTTGTCGATCTGTATCCCAAGGGTAGAGGAGGCTTGGAGAGGTGGGGACAGAAGTACTGAGAGAAGTAGTTGGGGACCCGGTCTCTCAGATCTTCAATGGGTTGGAATTAGGAGAGGGAGAAAGGGAGAAAAGGGGGGAAGTGAAGGAGAGGGGAGCAGGGAGGGCAGGAGAAGGGAGGAGGGGGGAGGGAGGGGGGAGGGAGGGAGGAAAAAGAGAGAGGGGAGAGGAGGAGGAAGGGAGAAGGGGAGGGCAATGACAGGAGGAAGCCCACAGGACTTTCTGGGGCTCGGCACAGGGTCTTCTCTAGGGTACTGGAGGTATAGACTTATTTTTCATTCAGCGGTGACAACTCACAAAGTTTAGGGCTTTATGTATATTATCTCATTAGTCCTCATGTTTCCGAAGTATGTATTATCACTTCCAGTTTGCCTATGAGACCCCAGAGGCTAAGTAGCTTGTCCAAGGTCACACATAGGATTCTGAACCAGGTCTCTCCAAAACCTGTGTCCTAACCACCTGGCACCCTTCCCAGCTCCCGAATGGACTCAACCAGGACTCCACCTCTGGCCCAGCCTCCCCACCCTCTGCCTCTTCCTTGGGTGATCTGATTGACTATAGAATCAGTCTGCTCTGGTGTCGGCCTGGGCCATATGGCTATAGAGCTCCAGAAGAAAGTCTTTCGGGAAAATTCTATCCCCAGGCCCTCTGTACTCAATGTGGTCAACAGTTTCAGACACTCAGACAGGTGACATGGGATTTCACGGTTACGTCCTCTCACGCTTGTTGGGCTGCCTAGCTTCGTGGAAAATTTCTGAGGTTAGCAAGCTAGCTTTTGTGATCTGCTTGGCTATCAAGTTTGCGATATTTATATTTATAAACTGTCTTTAGTACAGTCCAGGCAGCTGGTCTTTAAAGAATTCCTCAGGGCTGAGTTTAAGGAAGTTCCCTGAGCCAAGAATGAAGGAATTTACCCTCCACTTGTCAGCAAATGTGTTTTGTAAATGTGGGTAGAGACGTCAAACTTTGTTTTTTTTGTTGTTGTTGTTGTTTTTCGTTTTTTGTTTTATTTTGAGAAGGGGTGTCTCAGTTGAAATTCTAGACCCTTCTCTCAAAAGAATCACCACCGGCATTGGCTTTATTCAAGTCTGAAAGGTCGGGAGCTGACATCTGGATTTGGATACAAAACTAAATGATGGGCCTGCCTTCATTTCCCCCAAGCCTCAGGCTTATCCCAGTACCAGAGCTACTCCAGGGAAGTATGTCCTTACAGATCCCTGCTGTGTTCCCTACTGGTTTCCTGCAGCCCCTTCCCACCTCATTCCCACCTAGGAACTGAGCCACAAGGTGGGGTTAATCCCCCCCCCCACAAGGACACTTCCCCATTGTAACTGGGGCTGGGGCCTTACCCTAAATCATGCATTCTCAGCAGAGGAAATATTACCCCACAGAGGAGCTCCCACTAACAACCTTAGATATGTTAATGGTTCCTGACCCTCCAAAGGACCACGGTATATAAACAAATAAACGGTACATGCGTGTAAGGAAAAAGTAGAATGATCTTTATTTGCAGATGACCTGATTTTGTATGTAGAGAATCCTAAGGACTCTATAGGGAAACTGTAGTATTAAAATTTCACTGGGAGGGTGCGTGACTAGGTAAAAATATGTCTAAAGAGGTTCCTTATGCGGGTAATAAAAATAAAAAGGTTTGAGAAGCACTGCTCTAAAAAAAAAAAATAGAAGTAGTAGATATTCAAGTGCTGGAACCAGAATGTTGGGATGTTGGCTTTCTAAAGGTTGAATTTCACATCTTGTCAGACCAACAGACCAGGAGGGTGCGGGAAGGAGAGGGCAGAGAACCGCCCCCGCTCCTCTCCTTCTCCCCCCCCTCCCCCCCACCCCCCTCAAAGAGGCAATGCACCAGGCAGCTGTGGGCCACAGATGGCTCCAGTCTAGACACAGGCGCCCCGCTGGGCCGACCCCAACTCAGCACGTACAAGTTTAATGACCTTGAGCAAGGTGCGTGACCTTCCCGCCCCCCACCCCACCCCCACCCCACCCCCACCTTGTGTTCATCTGCAGAAAGAGGCGATGACGTAACTGCAGGGGGTTGCTGGCGAGACTGCAGGACGTTGGGTACCTGCGCTGAGAAAGCATTGGGAACACACGGTTACCTTCCAATTGTGTCCGCTGGGGGCAGTATCAGCTCCCGGCTAGAGGCTCTGGCTCCCGGATTGGACTACGGTTGTGCCTCTCCACCCAGGGGTTCAGTGAACTCAAGAGGAACCCCTGCGGTGTGCTTTTATTTTATTTTAATTTTTAAAAAGATTTTATTTATTTATTTGAGAGACAGAGCATGAATGGGGGCGGGGCAGAGAGAGAGGGAGAAGCCTACTCCCTTGCTGAGCAGGGAGCCAGACATGGGGCTAGGACGTGGGGGTGCGAGGTGGGGCTCCGACATAGGGCTCGATCCTGAGACCCTGGGATTATATATGACCTGAGCTGAAGGCAGTCGCTTAACCGACTGAGCCACCAAGGCAGCCCTGCCAGGTGCTTTTAGAAGAGGATGCTGGGGAGGGAGGCAGGCCACACTTAGGGTGCCATATGAGAGTTTCATGGACTCTTCAGCTGCCAAAGTGACATAGGGAGCCTCAAGAGTGACTCTAATTCTATTCCTTTTGATTCTTAACTCCGTTGCTAAACTTCATCACCAAATGTGCCCCTAAATTTGATATACCCCCAAATCCTAACCCGAGGCTTTACTCCAGCTTCTTCTTCTTCTTCTTTTTTCTTTTTTAAAAGATTTTATTTATTTATTTGAGAGAGAGCAAGCATGAGGGGAGTAGGGTTAGAGGGAGAAGCAGGACTCCACCAAGCAGGGAGCCCGATGCGGGGCTACCATTCAGGATTCCAGGGTCACAACCTGAGCTGAAGGCAGTCCCTTAACCAATTGAGCCACCCAGGCACCCCTTTACCCAACCTCTAACCCCACCCCATCCTTACCCTAGTTCTAACCTGGGCCCTGACCTTAGCTCCAAGCCTCATCCTAATTGCACTTGTAGGTAACCCAGGATTTCCCCACATGAAGCCACAAGTTTTGCTATACCTGTGACCCTCCTCAGCTTGTGTTACCTAATTTTCTTTTCTTTTCTTTCTTTCTTTCCTTTTTTTTTTTTTTTTTTTTTTTTGGATTTTATTTATTTATTTGACAGAGATCACAAGCAGGCAGAGAGGCAGTCAGAGGGCGGGGAGGGGGTGCCGAGGGGGAAAGCAGGCTCACCTCCGAGCAAAGAGCCCGATGCGGGGTTCGATGCCAGGATCCTGGGATCATCACCTGTGCTGAAGGCAGAGGGTTTAACCACTGAGCCACCCAGGCGCCCCCTAATATTTATCCTTAAATTAGACCTTTAAATAATTTCACTTTAGCCTCATTCTGAGCAACTATATTCCAGAGATCACCGTTTTGATAAGCTGGCTATAATTTTTTCTGATAGATGTTAAAATAAACAAAACAGGGTTAATGTTTTTGAACTGCTTCTCCACGCACCATCTACCTGAGGCTACTTCCCATACCACCCGCAGCGTGCGGGGTTCTCGGGAAAAGATGGAGCGCTATGGGAGCCTAAACCTCACGCTCCTCCACACCTCATCCAAGCGGAGCAGCCGCCGAAAAGCCCGGCCACGCGGGGCTGCAGCGCCCCCTGCTGGCCGAGTCTGAGAGCAGCTCCAGCTTGGCTCCTTTCCCTGGGGGAGGGGGGGGGGGGGATAGGCACAAGGGCTGGGGACACATGCGGTGTGGGGTGGGCATAAACCTGAAGTCAGAGGATCCAGGATCAGGGGCTGGGCCTGCTGGGAGCTGTAAGGTGCAGGGTAAACCCTGAGAGAGGGAGAATTGTCTGGGTTGGGACTAACGGTCAGGGCGAGTATGGGTAGGAATAAGGATGAAATGGGATGCGTGGGGACTGGAGGAGAAGGAAGGATGGGGGAGGGGTGCCAGGCAGCAGCTGGGTGTTGTACAGGTAGAAGGAAGAGCAAGGTTGGAGTTAACGCAGATTTCTGACCAACGTTCCTGGGGATGTGAGCCCTTGGGCCTCAGAAGGAGGCACCAGAGCAAGCAGGGCTGGCCAGGGCTGAGCTGAGCTGTCACTAGAAGGCTCTCTAGTGACAGAGAGGCTGAAGCCCCCCTGCCCCCATTTGGGTGCGTTGGGGACACAGAACCACCCACTTCGGGTGCCTGGGTGGCTCAGTGGGTTAAGCCGCTGCCTTCGGCTCAGGTCATGATCTCAGGGTCCTGGGATCGAGTCCCGCATCAGGCTCTCTGCTCAGCAGGGAGCCTGCTTCCTCCTCTCTCTCTCTCTGCCTGCGTCTCTGCCTACTTGTGATCTCTCTCTGTCAAATAAATAAATAAAAGCTTTAAAAAAAAAAAAAAAAGAACCACCCACTTCTCAGCCACTCCAAAGTCAACTTCCCTGCTCTCTTCCCTGACTTCCTTGGACTCTCACAATTGTCTGCTCTGCTACAGATCTTGCTTTTTATTCCCTGATGCCAAGCCCATGTATATTTCTTGCCAAAAGCTAAGATCTATTAATTTCTTGTAACTTATGAAGAAATAAAATTGTCATCTTGGTTGTTTGTGAAATAAGATCCTATATTTGTGTGGTTCTTCACATATTAAAAACCTATTTCCACATTATTTCTTTGGTTCATGCAAGAGCCTGTGAGGGAAAAATGATCGATGTGATCCCATTTGACAGAGTCAAAGCCTGTGCATCAGTGAACACCAGACCAGTTAGAGGCTGTATTGTGAGGACTGAAACTCAGTTCCCTGACTTTGAGCCCAGCAAGTTCATGGTTAGCTGACATGGGTGAATCTGAGACAGCATTCTGAGGCACAGAGGACACATTTGGATTTGGCTCTTAGAGACGAAAACTTCCCCGAAGAATTTGGGGGCATATAGGTGGAGTTGGGGTGGTGGCTCCAATCCAGCGACATCACTGGGGTGCTCACTCAGGCCAGGCGAGGGCCACTTCCCCCACACTGCCTGTGCCGTGGGAATCGCCAGTCATACTAATGTGGATTCCGTCGGTGACACCCTGGACAGCGGCACATTAATTACAGTTAATTACACATGGCTAATGTCCTGGGCTCCCCTCTCCCTTGCTGGGGGTTTTTACTGTCTCTGACTCTGGGGACACACACAGAGATGCAAGATTACCCAGCACGGGGCAGAGAGGTGAGGTTCTTAGGGACATCCCTCTCTGGCTCCAGACGCCCTCTAGGGGGTGATTCTTGAAACTAGTGCTTCTTTCCCTCCATGTGGCTCTCCTTTGGGGAGATGATCCTTGACAGACCCACCCTGGGTCTCCCCCTTTGGAACGGGGGAATTCACATCTGTGAGGCTCTCAGTACTGAACAACTAGGGGCTCTCAGCTCTGCTGAGTCCTGAAAGGATGCGACAAAGGGCAGCTCTCCTATGTCCAGGAGTGTACCCTCTTCCCCAGGCAAGAGGCTGCTTGGTGGCTCCTGGGGTGGGCTGAGCAGCACTGGATTGGAGCATCAGACTTCGAACATTCACATCTTTTATTAGAGACTGTGTAAATGGAGAGAGGGCAGAACAGCCCTTTGTTATAAAACTTGTGGTCAAGAACTCTGCAGGTAGCAAGCACGGTAAGGGCTGAAAGCCAGTGGGTGCTGCCCAGGTCAGGGCAAGGTTGAAGGCTGAGGATCTGAGCAGTGGCCCAGGTGCTGCCTTGCAGGTGCCAAGATGGTCACCACAGCCAGGCTGTGGCCCCACCAACCCGCTCCCACAGGAGCTTCTGGGCCAGCACTTGCTTAGAATGCGAATCCTAGTTTATTTATTTATAAAGGTTTTATTTATTTATTTGACAGAGATCACAAGTAGGCAGAGAGGCAGGCAGAGAGAGAGGGAGAGGGAAGCAGGCTCCCTGCTGAGCAGAGAGCCCAATGCGGGACTCGATCCCAGGACCCTGAGATCATGACCTGAGCCGAAGGCAGCAGCTTAACCCACTGAGCCACCCAGGTGCCCCCGAATCCTAGTTTAAATGCATCAGAGCTCACTGGACGACCGGCATTCCCACTGTGGTAGCCAGTTCTCATGCAATCCCTCGGGGCATCTCCAGGGCACCTGCTGGATGGGGGCTGAGCTGTGGGCACGCAGACCTCATCCCTGTGAAAGCTCAGGCAATGGATGTTGGAGGCCTGGGCTGTGTCCCAGTGGCAGGAGCCAAGGAAGAGGGGAGAGGGGAGCAGTGCGGGGACAGTGGTTCTGCTGGTCAGAGGGCAGGCCCTGACCTGCCTGTGTTCTGCTCCTGACCTCTGATGTGACCACAGGCTGGGGGCCTTGGCTTAGGACTGAGAGCTAGGGTTTAAGTTGAGAACCATCCTGCCCACTGTCTTTGTGGCTGCAGTCCTTGTCTAAAATCCCAGAATGGCAGAGCTGGATGGGAGCCTCTTTAGCAGGTGGGGGGATGCTGGAGCGCAGAATGGGGTCTTTTCCTAGGTCACCCTCCATTTGCCCAGTCAGGACCAGGACTGGTTCTGCCATTCCAGCCTGCTGCGTGTTCGGGGAGCAGTCTATCAGAGCACTGGTTCTAAGTATTAGCAGGCTTCAGAATCATCTGGAAGACATGCTAAGGCAGCCCGCAGGGCCCACCTCAGAGAAGCTGATTCCAGAGGTCTGGGCTAGAGGCTCTCAGGGGACGCCAACGCTGTGCGCCCCTATGTAGCAGGCAGCGCTGGGTTAGAGGACATTCATCGGTGGGGCTGAGGTGGGCAGTGCAGAGAAAGTGAAAGCCATGCTGAGCAGGGCTGGTGGCTGGAGGACGGAAGAGTGTGACTGTGAGGAGGTAGGTCTGCGTGGCTAGAAGGAACACGGCAAGCTTGGAAGAGGGACAGGCGTGGGACAGAAGCTTCTGTCTCTGCAGACAAGAGGGGTGAAAATGCATTTGTGTCCCCACAGAAGTGACCAGAGAGCGGCCTTCAGATGGGCAAAGGGTGGGAGAACCCAAACTCATGACAGCGGCTTGGTTTAAAAGGCACTTGGGTACCCGTGGGGTGTTCTGGGCAGTATCTATGGGGCTTGTCAGTGGGCCCACTAGGGCAGTGAGCAGGGGTCAGGGAGGGGCTGCAGGGACACTCACAGAAGTAGAAGGTTGGGTGGCTGGGGGCTACTCAGCCCAGAGGCTGGGCCTTCTTTACTCCCTGGTTTTGGCTCCTGGAGAAGAGGGGCCAGGTCTCGAGGGAACCAACCCACGGTGCTCCCAAGGCCTGAAAGGGGATCTGGTGCCCCCCAGGGCGTTAGGACTTGGGACTTGCTTGGATTTGGAACCTTCTCTGTGGGGTTTTTAGAGAAGGGTAGTTTGGTCCCAGAGAACTGATTTCGGAGCAAAGGACAGCTGGGTGCTGAGGAAGAAGGGCAGTGGGGCAGGGGGAAGGGAGCTGGCTCAGGAACCCCATGACCTTCTAACCCCAGAGATCCTGAGCCAGTCTGGGCCTCCTCTCAGCTCTGCTGGCACACCCGCCCCGCCAAGCTGCGGCCAGCAACAGGGGCGGTGTGGCCTTCTGCCCGTGCCGGGCTGGGCTCCTTGGACAGGTTTCTGAAGTAGGTGCCCAGGGCCTGCAGGGGGCTGATGGCCTGGATGGGGGGCGATGAGGCAGCAGACGGGCTCAGGTAGCAGCTGTACCGGCGCAGTCCCCACTGGGGGTCACGGCGGTGCGCGGCCAGCAGCTCGGTGAAGCTCACGTTGTGCAGGGCCAGGAGGCGGGCCTGGGCGCGGGACAGGACGGCCGCCTGCACCAGCGGCTGCAGGGACGCGAAGCACTGCAGGCTGCTGAAGCAGTAGACGTGCTGGGCTAGCTGGGGGCTTGGGAAGATGTCCAGGAGCCGGAACAGGTCCCGCAGGGCCAGCACGGCGGCCAGGGCGCTGCGCTCGCTCATGCTTCTTGCCAGGTAGGTCTCGGCCAGGCTCTTGAGCTTGAAGCTGCTGGCCCCGGGCACCAGCTCCCGGAAGAGGGGCCGTGCAGCCAGGAAACCCGAGATGACCTGCTCAAATTCCCATAGCTTGTTCATGTCCTCCAGGACCCGGAAGAGGTTGGGGAGGCCGGGTCCCCAGAGCTTGTAGAGGGCCAGGATGGGGCGGTGCAGGGAGCCCAGAAAACCAAGGAAGTGCTGCAGCCCCACCTCCAGGGAGACAGCCTTGGAGTTGGTGCTGAAGAAGGCCTCGGGCTGGATGAGCACGCGGAACTCACTCTCCCGGTTCACTGCTGCCAGCTGGCTAATCTTCTGGGCTGGGCAGGAGAGAAGGGCAAGGTGAGGCCCCTGAGGCATGGGGGACACAGGGCAGGAGCAGGGGGGGCTGCTGTCCCGCCGCACAGAGACCCCACCGTGGGACCTGCCGGTGGGAACCAGACATCAGCCTCTGAACGGCTCTGCCCTGGCTCTCATGGGGACAAGGGTCAGAAGGGGAGGGCTGGCTGCTCTCCAAATACCCCCCCACGTACCTGCTGGGAGTCCAGCAGTCCCCTGCCCCTGCCACCTGCCCCAGACATTGCCAAACAGTTTAGATCCAGGTCCCTCCTGCCTGCCTTCGGTTACCCTCACCCACCAACATCAGGGCCTCTCTTTGCCTCCACTGTATCCTCCGCTCCCTGCCCCAGCCTCCAATCCCATCGGTCACTGAGCCAAGACTCCTGGCCAGTCACAGCCCCAGCACACACGGCCCACTGGCCCAATCTACTCCATTCAGAGCTGCCCTGTGAGGTCTGCCAATGACTTCCCTGTCCTAGGGCAATACACTACTTCTGCCTGGCTAGGCTGGCCCCACGCTGGGGCTGTGCCACAGGGCGGGCTGGGCCCCGTGGGGTCAGCGAAGGGCACTGCAGGGAAGCACTGTGGGGAGCTGATGGGCTTCTGGGAGAAGGGGTCCTCTTTCCCCGTGGTCTTGGCTGTCAGCCTCCAGGTGCGGCCCACCTGTGGACCAGGCTCTGTACTCAGAATTCTGCAGCCATGGCCTAAGGCCTTGCTTGGATTGCTGGCCTCATCATGGTACTTCTCACATCGAGTTGTTTCTGTTTAGAGGGGCATTGCCAGGGTTCTCTAAGAGAAGTGCTGGTCAAAGAGTTCATGGAGGCACATGCCTCAGGCTTTCAGGCGCTGGTCGAGACAGAGGTCTTTATTCCATCAGCCAAGTGGGACAGCCAGAGTCCCAGGGAAATGCAGCGCCCTGCCTGCTCTCAGGCCGCGGTCACTGGCCAGACCTCTGGGCTCTCCCGGGCCCAGGACATAGCTCTGCCTGCACTTATCTGGGGGACTTGGAGACTAAGCTAGAAAAGCGTGCGAGGGGCCAATGGAGAACCCACTTTCACTGTCAATCTTGAGGTCAAAGAAAACCAGGGGCCTGTCTTCTGCTTGGGGGTCGGCGAGGCTCTCGTTCAGGACCCTGAGGGAGCTGGGGCCCTCCAGCTGGAGGTCACTGGACCTGCTGCTGCTGTCATCCAGCTCTCGGGAAGACTGCAACACAGAAAAACCAACAGGTTAGGGGGCCGGAGGGTGATGGCGCATGTTGGGAGCATGAGCACGTGCCCGTGAGCAAGTGTGTATGTGTGCATGCGGTTGTGTGTGTGGGTGCGCGTAGCGTGAGTGTGGGGACACGAGCTAGCTGGTATGGCTGGGGGCATCTGCACGCACATGGGAACAGCAGGATATTGGGAAGGGGGAAGGCATGTGTCTGAGTGTGTGTGTAGGGGGACATGTGCACATGAACGGATGCGTGTGTGTGTGCGTGCGTGTGAGGGCCACAGGTGAACCATGCAGTAGTGAGTAGGAGTGAGAGGTTGAGATCACACAGGCGAGTGTGTGTGTGTGCATGTGTGTGTGAAAGCACGAGTATGGGAAGAAATGCAAATGTCAAATGTGTGTATCACATGTGAATTTGTGAACCAGTGCTGACAAGTGTGTGGGCACGTGAGCATATGTGAGAGAGTGTGCTCATGGGAGCGTGGTGCTGGGCACTGAAGCTCAGGGAAGGGACCGCTGCTGTGGTGGTTGGGCTGGAGGGTCTGCTGCTCCCTTCTCTCTGAACACTCAGAAGAAACACCATGAACTTGGGACGGGAGGAAGGAGGCTCATCTCAAACCTCAAAAGTTTCTCTGGAAGGAGCCAGGAGCCTGGCTCTCATCCCCACGGCCAGCCTCCTTACCCAGTGGAGAGGAGGGCTGCTCAGCCTCAGGAATGACACGTAGAGCCGGGAAGCGAGAGCCATGGAGAGAGAAAGTCTCAGGGCCTGAAGGCCCTTTGTCATTTGGTATCCAGGAGCCAGCTGCTCCGGGAAGCCTCAGGCCCAGGGCTCCTCTAGCCTGAGCACCCCAAGGCCCTGTTCTCTCCAGCACCCAGGCCAACAAGGTTTGAAAGGCCTCAGGGTGGGAGAAGGGCTCCAAGTCTGTGGGGCTCCAAGGGGCTGCGGCTGGAGGGTGGGAGAGCCTCTCCCTAAAGTGGACAGCTCATTGTCTGCCGGCTGCCTCACCCAGAAGGTGTCTTGGGTGGCCCTGCCTCAGAACTTCCTGGGAATGCCACCTGGGGCTGTTAGCCAGAGCCCAGGAGGAAAGGACACAGCTGATGCCAGGTGTCACAGGGCTGGGGTACTACTGGGACAGAGTCTAGAGCAGACCTCAGGTCTGTCCTACTTCTGGACCACCTCTGGCAGGGGTGATGATATTGGCCTCCTCTGGGGCTACCTGAAGCCTCCAAGAACAAACTCTGGCTTCTGGCTAATGCCCTGGCTTGGGAGCGAATAAGCATGGGTTTAGGCCCTCTTCCTCTCCATGGTGAAACATTTTAACAAAACTTCAGCAAGAGCAAAGTCATTACTAAACACAGGTACGATGTGTGGGATTTACTAGGAGTGCCTGATTTCTTACTCTTTTTGCTTTTCATAGCCCTAACCCCAGGCTCACCAACTTCCTCCCGGGTCACTGACTGAAAGAGACATTTACTATGTATCCATCTAAAGCTGGGCTTGCTTACAGAAGCCTGGCAGTGAGGGGATTCTACACATAAGATCCTGATGAAAGTCTTCGTCAAACGCCTGGCACATCCATATCCCTGATTCCACCATGCAGCAAAGGTTTCTTTTGCATGCCTTGCCTCGCCTCTGAGTCTTCTGACTCCTGATCCCAGCTCCCTTTCCTCCCCATAAGGAGCCCTCTATAGCGGGCTCCTCCTCCAAGTTGCTGGCTGGTAAGCCAGAGACTCCGCCTTCCTCCCCCGAGGGAAAAATCCCTCGTTTTTTAAATCTTCAGCCTTGCAGACCTTGCTCTTGCCCTTGGGCTGGTGGAAAGAGCTGGACTCCTCTTGCTGTGTCCTCCCCAGAGCTGAAGAGCTGTCTCTTTTCCTGAGTCCTCTCTGTCACCCACCGACATGGCACACCGAGCTTTCTCTTCTTCCTTCCTCTTTTTGCTCCCAACATAATTGCGAAAGTCCACGCAGTGGC
This sequence comes from Mustela erminea, assembly GCF_009829155.1. Taxonomy (NCBI): domain Eukaryota; kingdom Metazoa; phylum Chordata; class Mammalia; order Carnivora; family Mustelidae; genus Mustela; species Mustela erminea. The sequence continues at coordinate 31,652,972 of NC_045618.1, forward strand.
CCGGAGTGCCTCCACCTGTCTCCTTCTTTCTGGAATGACTTCTCAGGCCTTAGAGCCATAGTCATCTTTTCGGATAATCCTCTTCTAAGATTTGAGCTCCCCTGGAGAGCAGGAGAGCTGTCTTTGGGCTAAATCCAACTTCATACCAGACTTATTTATGATGGCCATCAGAATCTCATTCTTAAGGCCTCTCTTAAGATTATGATGGCCATCAGAATCTCATTCTTAAGGCCTGGGGTCATTTTTTCTCTTACAGTGGTGCAACATCTTTCGTCTGGCTCCCTTAAAGAAGGGACGCTCCCCTTCTGCTGAGCCGGTCAACGGCGAGAAGCCTGGAACTTCCAGCCCGGCCTCTTCTTCAAGTTCTTCCTCACCCTTGGGGACTCCTGCCAAGTGCAGCTGGGACACAGAAATGACCTCGCCAGAATGCCTTCTACTGAACTCCAGCCGGCCCATCCACTCAAGCCCTCTCCCTGCCTTAAATCCCAGCAACGTGGCCAGGAGGTACCGGTGCGCTTGCAAAAGGTGTTTCTAGAAACCCAGGTTTAACAAAAGGACAATCAGCACGAGAGGCTCTGGTGTAGACGTCCTCCTGCCCCCCTCCTGCTCACTAGGGGAGCACCACTGCTGGGCTTCCGTCCACAGTCCGGGTAACCGAGTTGTGCGGGTGGGGAGCATAGAGGGATAGTAGCAGAGAGCTGGACACAAGCCAGGAAGAGGCTTTTTGTTGGAAAAGGCTTGAGATCTGCTGGGAAGGGAAAAGGAATGGTGGAATGGGAAACGGAGCAGGGACGATGAGAGCTCACGTGCACAGCCTGGAAAGCGAGAAGGAAGAAGCTCCAAGGAACTAGCAAGTGGGCAAGAGGGGAGCCGAAGAAAAGAGGAAGAGTGCTTGAAGATGCGCTGCTGGGCCGGGAATCAAAGCCCCTTTGATACTGCTTGCAGTGCAAGGACACACTACGTTTTATTTCTTCATTACACTCGGGTTAATGGACTGTGTTTCTTTGACTGCAGAACAGCGCTCAGACAGATCCACGGGGAGCCCACGAGGTTTTTCTCTTACAGTGCTTGCAAAACATCTTTGGAACTAGGAGACACATGCAGTCCGGCTCGTGAGCTACAGTTCACTGGTCTCCAACACAGATCAACTCAGCGTGACAACTGCGTTGCAAATCCACACAGCGGGCCTCCCGGCCGCACCAAGCATACCCGCAGGAAATGCAGCTTGATATTTTCATCACTTTCCACCAGTTGTAGGAGGTTTCTCTGGGGAAGACCCAGCGTCCCCCTCTCCCCTGCCGCATCGCTATCCCAGGATGTACGGGTCACCTCAGTTCAAGGCTAACACATACGTGAATCACAGATGTGCCGATCGAATCCCCAGTTCTGGTGTTCTCCCCTTTCTGGCCGTGCAATTAGCGATCTCAACAACTCCAGGAGCCCGGTTTGCACCCTAGACCAGTTCAATTACAGTCCATGGGGGTGGGACCCAGGAATCTTGTCATTGGTAACAGCGCCGCCAACCCCCCCACCCCGCCCCCCATTCCCGGCCCAAAGACTCCAGTGTGCAACCAGGGCTCAGAACTACTGTCCTCCTGACTCACTCCACGCTGGGTCAGCAGCCACTCCGACAGGAGCCAGACTCTTAGCATCCGGCCACCTGAGGTTGTCTAGACTGTACCTTCCATTCATTCTTATCAAGAGTCTCCAAGCTCCTGAGGAACCTTCTCAGCACCCAAGCTTCAGCGACAGGTTGGATCAGTTTGGCAAGACTTGTGTATTGCTCTCTCATGCAGACACAAAGCCCCAGCTCTTGCAAAGTGTGGAAGCCCCCAAAATATCTCCCACGTAGCTGTGGGCTGGGTCATCCTGTCCGCTAGCCTGTGGCCCCTGCTGCCCTCCCACTCCATCCCCCACAGATCGTCTGTCCCCCTCGAGGCCTCCCTTCTACTTGCACCACTGCCACGTCGGTCACGGACACCCCCTCCTGCTTCCACTTGGTCCTGCACCTGCTGGACACTGGGGCCAGTCACCTGTCAGAAGAGTGGGTGAGAGCATTCTATTTTTTCCTGCCTCGGACCCTAACCTGGGGATCACGGCCAGAGGCACTGTGAACCCCCCCCTTGTGTTTAGTCGTCTGCCATCAGGCCTGGCCTCTCCACTGCCTCTTCTAGCTCCCAGATGGCTCTTTTTCGCACAAGCAGTATATCCCTGAGCTTTTGCCCGCCCAGCTGGGGCCCTGCATCGAAGTCCCCAGGCATGTCCCACTAGCCTTCCAGCCAACTAACACAGCGGCAGCCTGCAGTGGGCGCCCTTAGGCACCTCGTATGCTTGGAAATGTGCTGTCCTTGTAGGCCAACTTTTCCCACATGGCAGGTGGGATGAAGGCCATAGAGCAGGAGTTCGGGAGGTATTCAGGAGCCTGGAGCACCTGGCGAAGGATGCCCTGTTCCCAAACCAACTTGCTATGGATAGGAGCCACCAGGGACGGGAAGGGGGCACAGAAGGTAGGTGAGCCATGCACGAAGGGGGCCTCATTGGTTTTCTTTTTAAATATATGTTTTATAAAGTTTGGGACTCGTGATGAGTCAATTTAGAAAACAGCATTGTCTAGGGACACCTCGGTGGCTCAGTCGGTTTAAGTGTTTGCCTTCAGCTCAGGTTCATGATCCCAGGATCCTTGGGATCGAGTCCCACATTAGGTTCCTTGCTCAGCGGGGGGTCTGCTTCTCTCTCTCTCCATCTGCTGCTCCCCCTGCTTGTGTTTTCTAACAAATAAAATCTTAAAAAAAGAACAAAAAAAAACCATGCCGTCCGAAGAATACCAACACAGAAGCAGTGGTCCTCAGGCTCCTCCCCTGACTCCACAGCTGGTCTTCAAAAGTGAGTGGCTGCTTCTAATTATTTTAACTCTTCACGACCTAAAATGAGCCTCCCCTTCCTTTCTTGAATAACTGTAGACATCAGCTAGCGCTTCCCTGCAGACAGCTGAGGCTGGACTGACGCCTGCCCAAGACTGCTGGTTTCAATGCCTGCACCCAATTCTCGCGAAGTCTGGCGAGCACTGGCATTGCCGTCCTTTCTGAGTTTCCTTCCCAGGCTTCTACCTCTGCCCCCGGGTCTGTTCTGTTTTGGCGGGGGGGTGGTGGGGTGGTGGTGGTGGTGGTTCCGGGATAGATAGAAGTGCCCAGGGTTCAGAGGAACGTAGACTATGGAAAGGTTAAGACTGAAAAACTGACGGGCGCTGAGGAACGATCGAGAGGGGCCTCCGCTCATGCAGCCAGGCTGGCAGTGTAGTGGGCTGAGAGAAGCACACAGACGAGTGTGGCGGCTCTATGGGGGCAACCAGCGCAGACAGTGCAGGGCCACGGGCTATCTGTCCTAGTCTGGCAGCGAGGGTGCCCGGCTTCAGCAGCCGCGGGCATGGCTGAGACCACAGGAAAGGACACACTAGGAAGAGAAGAGGGGTTGTCACTGGAAGAACAACATGGAAAAGAACAGAGGCCTGAGAGGAAGGAGGACAAAGAGTAGCCACCAGAGCTGTGGAAACCGGGGTGGGGAGGGCAGGGGTTCCCGAAGTACCTGAGGGCTCAAGAGACAGGATGCTGTGGTCGGAGTCCCTGTGGGCCAGCTCTCAGTACGGTGAGGTGCAGGGGGTGGCCATGGGGCTGAGGGCTGCAGTGGGTGGGGTGAAGACCCCAGAGAGGCCGGGGTGCTGGCTGTTGAAGTCACCCAGAAAGAAGGCTGGCCCTGGCTCAAGAGAGGACCCCTGGGAGGCAAGGGCTGGCAGCTTCCCTATGTGGGGGGAGGCAGGAGGAGGTGTGAAATGATCTGGGGAAAGGGGCGTTCCCCCCTCAAGACCTGGAACCTCAAGGCACAGAGGACCTTTCCAGATGGTGGGACCAACACAGCCCAGGGGGCACAGAAGGTGTTGACCCACCACGCTGAAGCTCACAGGCAGTGGGAGAAGGGGGGGACGTGGTCACCCCACCAAAGAACCAGTTGCAGTGCCAGGAAGACATAAAGCCATCGGCAAGAGAAGAGCTAAGTCCCCCGGGGAATGTGATGGTCATGGAAGAAGGGTTTGCAAGGGCAATATTTCAACACATTATTTATTGAGCAGCGGTATCTGCCGGGTCTTGGGATCGACGCAGTCCCTGCCCTCATGGGTTCAGGTCCCGGCAGAGGCCCCGTGGAAAGCCTTGGGGTGGTGCAATGGACAGTGGGAGGTGCAAAGGGCGACAGATGCTTCCTAGTTTTTGGGAAAAGAGGCGCAGGAATGGGAGGAGCGGTGACCCAAATCTCAGTTGTGCCTTTCCGGGGAAGAGGGCTTACGTCTCCCTGCTGAGTCCATGCAGCCTTTCCTTCCTGGGTCTGCTCCCTGACTACAATACACAGGACGCCTGCGGTGCACAGGGCCTTGGGTGTGTGGGCCGGGCCAGGCTGCGGGGTGGAACAGGGGCTGCCTGAGTGGCGTACACAGTGCCGGGAGTGACTGCATGGTGGCCAGCAGCTATAGAGGACGGAGGTGCTCGGGGCTCTCAGAGGCCTGTCTGAGGGGGGCCGGGCTCAGGAGGCCTCTCCAGAGGGCAAAGGAATGGGAATGCAATGGCAGAGACCTCCAGTGGAACCTGGGCTACAGGGTTCTGCAGAGGGCTGTGTCAGAATCCCTGGGGGAGATTCCTGCCCTAAGAGTCTGGGGGACTCTGCCTCCCTCCATTCTCCCCGCTGACAGAGGTGTCAAGCTGGGCAGCCACAGAGAGAGGAAGGGCAAAAAGTTATTGAGCCACTGAGCGACAGGGGAGCCCCGGAGGGAGCAGCCGACAGAGCGCACTGCTCCTCGAGCCCGGCGGCGGTTGCGCTGGCCCATGGCCCTCTGGAGACGGCAGGGACCCTCCTGGGCACTGGCAGGATGGCTGGGAGGCCCTGTGGTGGCAGGGGGTGGTGGCCTGGACCTCAGGGGGAGGATAAGTCCACCCAGGTTTATAGTACACTTTGAGGGGCAAGCGGAAGATACGATGAAGACGGCTGGTTCTTTGTGCTCTACGTGGCAGGAAGCTGGTCCCACGGCGGTGGCAGATGGCGGCGTTCTCCTGGTGACTAGCAAGCTGATGGGGAAACTCGGCCTCAGAGACTGCAGCTTGCTCGGCGGGACGGTGGGAAGACCAAGCTGGGGGGCGGCATGCGCCCAGTGGCAGACGGGAGGCCCCGGTAGAGGCGGTAAGCTCCTTGTGCCCTTGGCAAGGCGTGGGCTGGCGAGGAATGCGGTACAGCAGTCTCCGTGGGCTCCGTGCACTTTCCAATACAGAACCTCAGACTGAGGGCTGGAAGGGACCTCAGGGGCCACCCAGTCCAACCTTTCACTCTGTTCACATCCCCTCTGCCCCAGCCTCCATTAACCAACCTCCAGGGACGGAACAGTCGCAACCTACAAAGGTACATGTTCCAACGGGGGATGGCTTTAACGTTTTTGCTTATGGAGTGCAAACTCGCCTATTTGGGTCCCACATGGTGCTCCCCACGCCCTCATGGCCCTGCACTGACCCTCACTGGCTGTGGGTTAACTGGGGTATGAGCTCTTGGCCACCCTCCTCGTTGAGGACTTAGAGGTTAGAGAACACAGAAGGAAGCTCCAGACAAAGGCATTAGCTAGTCCAGAAGCGAGACAGGGCTCTGGAAGGAAGCACACTAGCAGCATCACAGAGGACGGATGGTCAGTGAGGGCTCCTGCCCCCGTAGGGAGGGAAGGAGGAATGGGGTGGTCCCAGGACCGCAGCTGGCATCTGGAGTCTGTCCTCAGGACAGCTCAGGACCTCACTGCCTCGCTGGAGGACTCCTCAAGCGCAGGGCAAGTCTGAGAGGTCACCTGCTGTGGCTGTGTCCCCTGGGACATGGAATAGGGGGAGTCAGGAGTCCAGGGCCGAACTTCTGGACCACTCACCGAGTTTTCAGCATCTGAGTCTTCCGAGCTGCTGATCACCACCACTCGTTCCTCTGAAACCGGGTAGAGGGAACAATGTTAAGGCCCTGCCAGAAGGCCCAGTGGGTGGGGCCCGGTGTGCTCCATGGGACTCCCTATAGACCAGTGGATGAGGTAGGCCATGTGTGCCCTGCGAGGGGGTGGATGGGAACATCACACCGAGCATGCTGGTATGGATGTATTCACTTAAAAGGGCTTTCTGTCACTGCCCACTGTGCCCTGTAAGCACTTAACTCAGTTGTCGGCCTTGAAATTCGGAATCTGCTCCCTGTACAGGCTGCTTGGCAAACAGCCCCTGGTTTAGAACCTCCTGCCATCCTAAAGAAACACATTGGTTTTGTTCCAAGCCTCAGCCTCCTGAGCTGAGGTGTTCAAATTAAAAGATACTTTATTTGGTTAATCAAATCTTTTGATTACCAATAGCATTGTGAGCAAGGAATGTTGGTCAGGGCTCAGTGTGCAAGCAGAATCAGGGCTCAGTCTGGGACCTAGAAATGAAAACAAAGGGGGCCTCTGGGTGAAGCAGATCTCGGAAAGAACGGTCTTGACCATTCCAGAATTCCATTAATTAACTTGAGCTCATGCCCGAGGACTCCCTATCTGGCAGTGTCCGTAAGAGACATCCAGGACAAATGAGCTCCTTCATGCAGGTGACCTCTGCAAACAAATTTGGGAAGTTGGTAGGTGTGGACTTTCCCCCCCAGATCTCTCTGGGCCCATGCTACGGTCCAATACAACACTTCCTGGGGAGACTCCGCCTTGGGTAGGGGCGCAGTGCTGGGCATTGCAAGGGTGTGTTGGGGGAGGGAGCTACAGAGCCCCTCCTGTTCCTCGCACTGGAATCCCAGCAAGTCACCTGGTGAACTGCACCATTCTCACCCCCCAGGCAAACCGCGCACTTTCCCTGCCCCACCTGGTGGCAGCTGAGAGCCCGACACACAGGGGATGCAAGGGGTGGGCTGGCGAGGAGTGCGGTACAGCGGTCTCCATGGGCTCCGTGCACCCCGGGCACCGGCACTGAGCTCCCTGGGAGGGGTGAGGATGTAGAAGAAGGTTCCCCTCCCACCCCCGGAGGAGAGCTTGCACGCCACAGCCCCTTCTGCCCAGCTATCTCCCTACCTGCCTCACCAGCGTCGCCGGCTGCGTGATTGTTGTTGGGCAGAAAGCCCTCGCTTCCCACAGTGGGGCCTTCGGGGCTGGAGGGCCCATCCAGGTGGGGCGGTGAGACTGCCTTGGAGGTGCTGGGCCTGGGCTGCTCCGGGGAGCTCCGGGCCAACCGTATCTCCTTCTCCTCCTCAGACTCCATCTTGATGGCCTTTCTGGGGCACTCAGTCTGGCAGGACTTCCTCTTCTGGGGCGGGACTGTGCTGCAGACCTCCTATGCAGTGGGGAGTCACAGGGCCAGGTTAGCAGCTTTGAGGGGTGCTGGGGGGTGAGCGGAGACGCGGACCTGGGAGGCAGGGGCTGTGGCCCTTCCCCTTGGCTCTCCTGCCATGCAGATCACGTCTCTCTCCACACAGGATGCCCCCTGGGCCACCAGGCACACTGGGTGGCTGCTGACCACAGACTCTGCCTGCCCTGGAGTGGCTCGTGCTTACAGGGGAGCTTCCTGGCAGCGTGGCCCGGGCGAGTGAGAGAACAGAGTAACAAAGTAGGTGTTGATTAAGGCCTGGATTCTCAACACCGCCCCCCACCACCCCTGCCACCACCCTGCCTGCCTGATGGGATCTGGGTCTCTAGGGATGGAGGGGGGTGGTAGAGAGACCCTTACCTCTCTGCATGAGTCTTTGATGGAGTAGGCGTGAACTGGCACTGGGTGCACCCCGGGCACCGGCTGGACCAAAGTCATAGTCTGGGTCTCAGCCAGCTCCAAGTCCTGTGTCAGAGCCTTCTGCACCTCCTCTGGCTGTGAGGTCCAGAAACAAGAGAGATGTTAATGAGCAGGTGGCAGTGAGCCCTGGGCCAAGAACCTATGCCTGGGGTGACCCAATCCCCAGAGCCCCCTGGGGACCAGGAGTCCTCCTCATGCCCTCCATGACTTCCCCTCTTCCTGACCTTGAGGTGCTGGCATTCAGGGTCACTTCAATTCCTGGCATCCTAAGTCCCCTCCCGAGACTGTAGGGGACCAACAATGCCTTAAGGCTTACTCAACAATAGCTCCCCACACAGTGCTTGCTCCTGATGGAAACCACTCCTCTACAGGTGCAAAGTTAGAATGGTGAGGAGACCCTTCCAGGGCACTTCCCTGTGACCTGCACTCTGCCCCTGAGCCTTAACGCCACCTGGGTCAGAACAGCAACTACACACCTTGGCCCCATCACTGAAAACTCAGGGCTCGGTCCCCCTCTACAGAATGGGAATACCAGTAACCTCTGTCACAGGTAACATCTGTCTCATGGGAACATGCAGATGAACTCTGCTGTGCTTGGAGAAGCAGCTGACACTTAGCGTCACCAATGACACTGATGGTAAAGACTGCTTTTAGAGTTATGCTGTGCCGGGAGCCGTGTGAAGCGCCTCCTACACCCAAGCCGAAAGGAAGGAGGGAAGGGGCAGGTCCTCAAACACAGAATTTCCATATGACCCACCAATGCGACTCCTAGGCAGAGGCCCAAAGGGCGGGAAACAGATGTTCCGACGGAAACCTGGCACACGAGAATTCACAGCAGTCAAAAGGTGTCTATCAACCACTGAGTGGATATGCAAACGTGGGACAGCCACTCAGTGGAGCATTATTCAGCCGTAAAAAGGAATGAAGCTCTGTATTTGCAACCGGGATGAACCTTGTACGCTACGTGAAATGAAAAGAAGCCAGCCCCAGTAGAGGACACGTTGTAGGGGTCCATTCAAATGACTATCTGCAAGGGCTGACCGCGCAGGGACAGAGAGCAGGGGGGATGCCAGGGAGGAGGTAGGGGAGATGGGGAGCAGCCACAGCATGGGGACGAGGTCCCCTTTCCGGATAATGGAAATATTTGGGAACTAGGTGGGTGGGGTGGTTGTGTAAGATTGTAAGCATACTAACTGTCCCTAAACTTTACCCCCTAAGATGGCTCAAATGGAGCATTTTCCTCTATAAATTTAACAGAAAAAAAAAAATTATAGTTAAAAGAAAGAAACAGGGACCATCCTTGATTATTGCCAATCTACAGAGAAGCATCAGAGGCATGAGAGGTGAAGTGACTTGTTTCCCAAAGTCCTGGACCAGGGTTGGAATCTCATGTTTCTGAAAACAGCTGGAGGGGGGTGCTTCCCCGAGCCCAGCTGCACTGGAGAAAGCAGGCGCCGAACTATGGGATGAGGAGGCCAGAGGTATCTTTCCTCACAGGGACAAGCTCCGTCCCTCTGGCGTAGTAGAAGAGAGGTCAGGCCCACCTGCACAGGGGAACCTGTGCTAGGGGCAGGCAGGGGAAGCCCAGCACAATGGGGGTCCCCTGTACTGGGACAAGAACCCCCTAGGAGGGGCTCCTCTCGGTATCAAGCACTTTGATGTGGGTTGTGGGCTTCCACATCATTTGCTATAACGGATTGACTTCCTTTTCCCCTCCTTCCCTCCTGGGTTTCTTTTCCATGACATCTGTGCAGAAAGGAAGGAGGGTTGTCTCTCTGGCTCTGAGCGGAGTGGAGCTGGGAGGGAGGGGGGAAAACAGTGGAGCTCCTGGACCTCTAGGAAAGTATACAATCTCTGCCAAGTGCTCCACGCCAGTGGTTTTCAAACTACAGTCTGTGACCCATTAGCGGATCAGGAAAGCAATTCAAGCATGACTCATGTAACAGGTCTAATTTATCCTGCAAAACTTCCATTTCAGCTATAGTTATGCATGTACATATGCTGTAGACTAGATTCAAAATATATTTCTTTACAATGGGTAGTGGTCAACAATCGAAGCCACCTCACACCCAATTTGGACAGTTATTATTGAAAACTGGGGTTGAGATGTCGAGAAAATGGAGACCACTGTTAGTCGGACCATAGCATGGCATAGCCAACTGTGGGAAATTGCATAGTGACTCCTCAAAACGTTAAAAATAGAATTACCATATGATCCAGCAATTCCACTGCTAGATAAATTTTATGTTATGTGTATTTTATCACCATGAAGAAATTTTTTTTTTTTAAGTTGAAAAGGTCCTTTTGTGTCTGGATTTACACGTCCCTGGTAGGTCAAAGACTATCTCCACGTGGGCTATGGACTCCCCACAGGTGGGCCTGGGTTCCTCTCTCTGCCTCTGTCCCATCCATGACACCCCCAGTCCCAGGTTCATGAAGCAGGGGACACACAGGAGGGCTCACTAAAGACAAAAAATCATGATGACTGACTTTCAGTTGTTTTACAGCTTTAAAGGGTTTTATTTATTTTTTTTCTTGAAAGTATTTTAACGTCATTATAGAAAGAGCCAGTCCTAGTCAAGCCTACTGCTGTTCTTCTCATCGCCTCTGTGTGGGCGCATGACCCCAGTGAAAGTAAACCAACCATTTCAAGAGGGATCAAGGGCTGATGCCGGAAGCCCAGCTCCTGCCTCCTAAGGCAGGGGCTTTGGCCCAAGAGTGGCCTTTCTCCGGGCACAGCTGATGGACCTTTCTCCTGAGACTGCCTAACCACGCCTGCCTCCCAGCCTTGCTGGAGCTGCTCCACTGGTCCCTTGGGCTCACAGTGCGAAACCTGTTCCTCTTCCCCAGCTCCACTGGCCTGCGTGTCCCCTCCTCCAGCCGGCTACCAAAGCAAAAGCAAGATGCTTTGCAAAAAAAGGAGCATTCTTCTCATGCTCCAAGTTCAAACTGCATAGTAGTGGATAGGATGATGAGAGGTAACGTAAAGACAAAGACCTGGCAAAAGCTGTTAATTAACCAGCGACTGGCACCTGGAAAGACAGCCGAGCTCCGTAGACCCGGGGCACTTCGCACAATTATTCAGAGGATTTTCTGGGGGACATTATTCATCCTAGCATTGTAATACCAAACAACCTAAATATGCGTTGGCAGGAAACTGGCTAAGTGAAGATGCTACATCCATACAACAGGCCACGGTGCACATGCAAAAAGGCAGCAGGAATCTCCCTACCTACCCATAGTGTAAGAATTCCAGAAGATTCCAGAATACTTCCTTGGGTGAAAAAGCCTGGGCATAACACTCTGAATATAGGGTATTATGCTACCTTTGTCCCAAAAAAGAATGGAAAAACCGATGACCTGTGATCATATTTGCTTGTAATGACAAAAAGAAATTCTGGAAGGATACATAAGAAATAAATAAAGATAGGTATGTGGGCATAAGAAGTGGGAAAATAGGGATGAGGTAGGAGTGAGACATCATGTATCTCTTTCTTTCTTTTTCTAAATCCAGATCATGTATGTACAGATTCGGGGCAGCAAGGTGCCACATGTAGTGTAGTATGTGGAAATACAGGTTATGCACCATTACAGTCTTTTTTGCATTGCCTAAATTGTTGCAATGCTGACTAATGGGAGAGCTCAAATGAGGAATGGGGTAAGGAACGATGGTAGGTGAGTACCCTTCCCACCTCAAAACAGTGGTTCTCAACTGAGCCACAAATTATTGTCGCCTGGGGATCAAAAAAATATTTTAGGTCCAATTTATATACAGTGAAATGCAGAAACTCTAAGTGTACACATCAATGACATTTTAAAAAACTGGAGTTTTCACTTCCTTATCACTTTCTGTTTTTCCTTCTGACCATGTGATTGAATGACTTATCCAAAAAACAAAATACAATGTCCTTCTTTACTTGTCAAGCTATGTATACGGGGATGCAGTAACCAAAGCAGTTAGGAGTAGGCTTCTAGTCCTACCCCTCGCTTGCCGTGTCATGTGGCTCTGAGTTAAGTCACCCTCTCTTTGGGCCTTAACTTCAGCCTGTGCAAAAGAGCTCCCTCATAGCTCCAAAACCCTCAGAGCCTAAATCCTGCCTCTTCCAGGAAGCCTGTCCAGATTGCCTCTGTCTCCTGCAATCCTCTCCCCTAAAGGCCATGTATGGTCAAGCCAGAAAGGCTCACCGCCTGACTGCTACCATCAGAAGATCTGCTTCCCATGGAGGGCTGATCAGTCCAGGGCCCACATCCTTGACAGGCAGGCACATACAAACCTGGATGACCATGCCTCTTGGTCTAAGGAGGAACTCTGGAAGCTTAGTCCGAAGAAGACAAGCACCCAAGAGGGCAAGCCAGAGGAGTGCCACTGCAGTTTCACCCTGGCAAGCAATCTAAGAGCAGTCCAGAGATGGGAGTGGCTGCCTCAAGAACTAGTGAGCTCGGGGTGCCTGGGTGGCTCAGTGGGTTAAAGCCTCTGCCTTCAGCTCGGGTCGTGGCCCCGGGGTCCTGGGATCGAGCCCCGCCATCAGGCTCTCTGCTCAGAAGGGAGCCTGCTTCCTCCTCTTTCTCTGCCTGCCTCTCTGCTTACTTGCGATCTCTGTCTGTCAAATAAATAAATAAATAAAATCTTAAAAAAAAAAAAAAAGTGAAAGAACTAGTGTGCTTCCTGTTCGTGGAGGTGTGTGTGTGTGGACAGCCACAGGTCAAGGGTGCTGCAGAGGGCATGCCATCATTAGAGGGGGCATGGACATCACCCAATCCTGAGAAATTATGGTCTTGCATCTATGCTGGTCCTGAAATCACACCAGTGAAACACCAGGTGCTGGGACTGAGGTCTGACTCCAGTCCCTGTTCTCCTCTCCAAGAACCACGTATGGGGAAAGAGGAGTGGAAGGCTCCTACGGTGATTCCAGGAAAAGGCTCACATGTCTGGGATGGGGTACAGAGTAAGGGAGAGGTCATTTACCACATCTGTCAGAGCCACCCACCAGTGACCACCTTCTTGACCTCCTGTCCACCCCTTCCCGAACCCATCAAGTGCATTTAGGAGCCCAGAACCAGTCAGTTTGCCATCCCTTCCTATATTCCCTCCCACCAAAAGCTCCAGCCCAGCCACTCACTATTCTTCTTGGGCACTCTCTCTCTTCTACTGCCTGCAGACATAGGGACAACAAGACTCAGTTTCCCTCCTGCCAGAGGGGAACCTGACTACCCTGCTGGACCTTACAGCCTCCCCTTCACACCTCAATCCATCTCACCAGCTCAATGTCAAGAGAGTCCCTGGGAGGGTTGGCAGCCTCTGGGCTGGCTCGCCGGGGTGGAGTTGCATCTGGAGAACACAGAAAAGGTTACAGGCAGGTCAGGGACATCCCTGGTGAGAGGCATCTTGGATGGGACAGTGACCAAGGAAACATCCCTTCTTGTTTTCCTAGAAACTCTTGCTTCAGGGCCTCTCATAGCACTGGGGGAGCTCCACAGAGGGGCTGTCATTTGGAAGGACAGCTCCCTGACTGCAGGGAGCATGAATCCAGCCGGGGGTGGGGGCAGTAGAGTACAAACCCCAGGGGCACTCTCCGTCCATCTCCTGGCCACCACCAAGGCAAAGTGTGAACAATCCTAACGTTATCATTGTTCACTGACTTCCCTACAGTGCGAGCTTCACGATACTCTTGTGATCTACAGCCTGATTTCTATTACATCTAATCTAAATTTTTCACGCTTTAGAAAAGAGCTCCTTGCCCCTCCACTGCCTAGTTACAATACGGAAGACAAGCTGTTTAAATCTGTTGGTGTCACTTCCTGTGTCCAGAGTAACATTCACTGCCTAGGTGGAAAACGCACAAGTCCATGTGCACTCTAGGATTATACTTTTACAAGACCACTTCCCTCAGCTCTAGGGTAGCAGTGACGGATCCCTGATCACTGGCCCTTGCCCGGACGCCTTCAGATTCTGTTGCTACCCACCCCTTTCCTGAAAAGGGCATCCTCACACCAGTTTGTCTAACTAGAGCTCAGAGTTCAGTTAAGAAGTTCTGTCAAAAAGCTTTTAAAGCTTCTTCACCCTGGAGGCCCTTTTGGGCACCCCCTCCCTAGGGTCTCTTGAAAGCCCCCCCTGATGTTACCAGCTCACACAGAGCTGCTACAACTCCAGCATTTGGACCGCAGAGCCGAGCACTACCTTGTTCTCCAGCTGTGTGATGTGCTCCCATCTGTGCCCTGGTTGGGCTGGACAGCTCTCGAGTTCAGGAACTGGTCTGCTGTCTACTTCCCAAGTGCCCAATACCAGGCAGGGCACACAAAGGTGGGCAGCTGGTCCAGATGACTGGCCATGCTGGAGGCAAAGTATCTTCTCCACTGAGCCAAAGCATGGTTTTAGGTAAGCATCCGACCACCCCAGGGGGTTTCCTCAGCCCCCTTCTGCTCTAACCTCACGTTCCAGTTGACTTCTCTGTTGCTAGATAGAGGGTTTAAGCGAACTTCCTAGAGTGGTTACCCTTTGGGGCTAAAATGCTAGTGGGTCTGGTTCTCTGCTTTGTATTTTCTTAACTTCTCCCAGGGTCACAAGATCACAGCTAATCCAAAGGGTCTTGCAAATTAGTAAAATACGCCCCCTCTGGGAGGCTGCAGACTCCATGTCAGGGCCTACTCTCCTCCTCATCCCGCACTCTAGAATCGACGATGTGAGCAAACCCTAGACTTAATAAAACAAAACCCAAAAAACCCAGTTTCCTTTCCTATCATATGTAAATGACCTTTTCCTGCCCCTCTCCCCCAGGGAGGAAGAGCAAAGCAGAAGCTCTTAAGTGGTAAAGGGGCTGGTCACGCGGTGGCTCAGGTGCTTACCTGTCCCCTGAGTGATGCAGGAGACGAGTTCCTGCAGGCGCACTTTGAATTTGTCGAAGCTGTCGGTGCGCACAGAGGTCTGCAGGTACTGGGGCTCCTCCTGGCGCAGGCGGCCGAGCGCTTCCCGCAGGAAGCCATGAAGGTCCAGCACCTCCTGGTCGGAGGCGTAATGTTTCATCCTCTGCACCAGCGAACCTCCTAAACGGATGCGCTGCAGCACAGCTTCCAGGCGGCCCAGCTGGCCTGCAATCTCCTGGTAGCTGCGCTGGTACTGCGCGCTCACCCCCTCCAGCAGCGCTTTCTCCTGGGCCAGCACGTGCGTCACTAGTTGGCGCACGCGTGTGTGGATCAGCTCTTCGGTGTCTGCGCGCGCGCGGTCCAGCTGGCTGACAGCCGAGCGCATGTGCGCCTGCGCCGCCCCGAAAGCGCGGTCCTGCTCCTGCAGCGCCTGCGCCATGGCGTCCAGCTCCTTCTGCCGCTGCTGGATCTCGGTGCTGATGTCGCACTTGAGCTCACTGTGGATGTTATCCAGGAGCGCGCACGAGCAGCACAGTGGCTTGGAGCAGCCCCGGCAGTAGATGCTGCGGATACACAAGGCCGGCTTAGTTTTGGGCTCTCCTGTTCTCCCTTCACCCCCTACCCCTTAAACTTCCGTAATTAAACACCTCTTCAAAAACTACAAAACTCTGAATCACGGTATGTTTCTAGGTTCGTGGTCTTCCCGATTCAGAGAGTGTGAGTGTGTGTGTGTGTGTTGTTGTTTTAAAGATCTTATTTATTGATTTGAGAGAGAGAGAGCACAAGCAGGGAGGGAGAGGGAGAAGCAAGGCTCCTCGCTGGGCGGGGAGCCCCATGGGGGTTCCATCCCAGGACTCTGGGATTATGACCTGAGCTGAAAGCAGACTTAACCGACTGAACCACCTAGGCGCCCCTCAGTTTGTGGTTATGGTGCTAGCCTCCAAATTACCAATAAAACATTAGAACATAAAAAGTTACTAAAGCAACAACTGCTAGCCTTCGTCTGTGGAACAAGGCACAGATACACAAAAAGTTAATCATCTTCTCACACCACCTCTGAATTTCTTTTCTTTTCTTCTGAGGCAACTAGATGAGCATCTGGGTGCATCCTTCCACAACTCTTCACAAACCACTTTACGCAAATAGCCAGACAATGCAGCTGCTTGCAGGATTTTAAGGACTTGATACATTTCATCCCATGTAAGCCTTGGTAGAGTTTCCATGGGGAGAATTATCCTTATCCTCATTTCATAGATGAAGAAACCTAGACATTCAGAGGTTAAAAAATTGGCTCAAGGATCCACAACAATTTTGGTGGGTTGATGCTTGTTCCTCAAAACAAAAACAAGATCATGCTGTGAATGAGGTCAGGAGTAATGACTTTGCAATTTCCTCCTCTAATTTAACTTTTTTCAGGATATTCCTGGAGGTGTAATAAATATAGATCTTACTGTATTCTTACATATATTCCTTTTTAATAGATTTTATTTATTTACTTGACAGAGAGACAGAGATCACAAGTGGGCAGAGAGGCTAGCAGAGGTGGGGGGGAGCAAGCCCCTTCCTGAGGAAAGAGCCTGATGTGGGGCTCAATCCCAGGTGCCTGGGATCACCACCTGAGCTGAAGGCAGATACTTAACCAACTGAGCCACCCAGGCGCCCCTATGTATTCTCTTTACTAGCTCCTTTAAATTCCGTATGTACCACAACTGATCAGTCATTCTCCTGTTAATGGACATTCCAGGGATTTCCTATTTGTTTTTTATTTTATTTTTTATTTTTGAAGATTTTATTTATTTATTTGAGAAAGAGTGAGCACAAGTGGGGTGAGGGGCAGAGGGAGAAGCAGACTCTCCGCTGAGCAGGGAGGCCAATGCAGACTCAATTCTCCAACTCTGACTCGTGACCTGAGGCCAAGGCAGACACTTAAGTGACTGAGCCACCCAAGCACCCCCAATGCTCTCCTATTTGCACATTTTTTGTTTCTTTTTGCCACTATGGTCAATGCTTTATGTGGCCTAACTCATGGATGCTTGTTTCTATGAAACAGGTTACAAATAATAGGAATGCTAAATCAAAGAATAAAAATAAAATTTTTAATTTATTTAATAGAGTTTAGCTAACAGACACTTCCATAGCATTCACTATGTGTCAGACACTATTATAAGCATTTGAGAAATATCAATCCTTTTAATCTTCCTAATGCTCCTACAGAGTAGGAATTTTTATATACTCATTTTAAGGATGAGGACACTGAACAAGAGGTACAATAACTTGTCCAAGGTCACACAATTCATCAGTGATAGAGTCCCAAGTCAAAGTGTGGTAGGCAGAATAATGTATTAATTCCCAGAACCTGAGTATGTTACCTTATATAATGATAAGGACTTAGTCCATATGATTAAGTTAAGGATCCAGGATAGGAAGATTATCCTGGATCATCTGGGTGGACCCACTGTAATCACAAGGGTCCTTATAAGGAAAGAGGGGGAGGCAGGCAGGTGTGAGGAAGAAGATGTGATCGAGGAAGCAGAGGTCTTGTGGTGCTACCTGCTGCCTTTGAATATGCAAGGGGGCCATGAGCCAAGGAAAGAAGGCAGCATCTAGAAGCTGGAAAAGGCAAGAAAACAGATTGGCTCCAAGAGCCTCCAAAAGGAATGCGGCCCTTGATTTTATCTCCATGAGACCCATTCAGACTTCTGACCTCCAGAGGCATGTAGTAACAAACCTGTAATGTGTGAAGCTCCTATATGTGTGCTAATTTGTTAGAGCAGCAATAGGAGACTAATATAAGACCCCAGGCAGTCTGGCTCAAATCCCTGGTCTGACACACCGCAACACCCCCTCTTCAAACGCTCCCAGGAAAATATTGTTGATCACTTCCTCAGAAAGTTTGCTGTGATTTATTCTCATTAGCAGTGATAGTCAGCCCACTTGAAGCCAGGAGAAAGGGTTTTAGCTGGAGCCACTCTGGCCTTAGTTACCAAGATCAGCTTGTCCTGTTGGCTAGCCAGACTCTAAAAACTGCCACCAGTTACCAGTCCTCAGCTTTGCCAGCTCCCAGCCTCCCCAGATCAGAAGAAGGCAGGGCCTCGAGCCTGAACCTCTTGATCAAACACAAAACACTTATTCCAGTCCAGCAGAGGTTTCTTGGAGAGCCCTGAGTGTGAGGGAAGCATGCAGGCTGCAGCTAGGTCGAGGGCATTCAGATCCGCCAGCCTGGGGAAATCTAATGTAAGTGACAGATACCCATTACCATGAGGCAGGGCCAGGGACTGAGGTTAATTGGCAGCTGAAGCAGAGAAAAGAGCCAGGCAAACGTGGATCTGACCTGGGCTCTGTGCCCTTGGCAAGTCACTTAACCTCTCTGCACCTCGGTTTTCTTATCTGTAAAACAGGGATAATCCCCAGCTCATACTGGAGTGCCACAGACGATCAAATGAGAGAGGTGCTACATAAATGTTCTCAACAAAGGCTGTGATGACTGTAATTGCCTGAACTATTAATACTCACCAAGATACTATTAACAAGAAATGCTGAGCGATTATGAAAAGAAATAATTGCAGAGGGCAGCTTGGCAACAGCCATCAAAATCAGGAACATATTTATCCTCTGAACCAGCAATCCCTCTCCTATGCGTCTGTTCTGTAGCTCTATCTCTAATTTACAAAGTAGCATCTGTACAATGCAACACAGTATGTAAGAGCAAAGAACAGAAACAAGGATAGGCAATGAGTTTCATAAATTAGGACTGTATTCCATACAGTGGAATGCTGTGCTGCTGTGAGAAATTGAGGATGCTCTTTATAGGGAAAAATCTCCATGGCAAAATGCAGATAATAATAGGAGAAATAGAAAGATTAAATGAATATATATATATATATATATATATATATATATGATTAGACTAGTGACTAGCATATAATGAGTGCTCAAAATTTATTATTATTATTATTATTATAATGCGTATTTTAAATAAAATTGGGGTGCCTGGGTGGCTCAGTCTGTTAAGTCTGCCTTTGGGTCAGGTCACGATCTCAGGGTCCCAGGATTGAGCCCTGAATTGGGGAGGGGGGGTCTGCAGCTCCCTCTCTCTCTGCCCCTACCCCCGTTCATGTTCTCTCTCTTTCTAAGAAATAAATAAATAAGTAATCTTTTAAAAAGAAATAAATAAAATAAATAGGATGCCACCTATTGGGTAAGAATGAAGAAAAGTAAAAATACATTCACATTTGGTTGTATCTGAATAAAAACATCTTAGAAGGACACACAAGTTAAAAAAAATGATATGGATGGGATGGGGGAGAGGTGGAGTGAGACACGTCACTGCAAGCCTTTTAAATTGGTATCATGTTTGGGGCGCCTGGCTGACTTGGTCCGTTGAGTGTGCGACTCTTGGTCTCAAGGGTTGTGAGTTTTGAGCCCTACGCTGGGGGCAGAGATTACACTAAAATATGTTTTTGTTTTAATGAAATCCTGTGATTGCTTTCATTTTAGAACCTTGTGAATGTGTCACCTATTTTTTAAATGAAACAACAGAATACTAATCAACATGGGCAACTATATAGCATGTAGAAATATAGGAAGAACTAAGTAAAATCTGCAGTCACTTTTTTAGCTTTGGACCCATGGGAGGGGCTGCGTCTGAAGGTAGCCCCTTCCTTAGAAAGAGTGTTCCAAGCCTGGGAGGGGAGTGTTCCAAGCCTGGCTGGCGGGAGAGCAAGACCTTCCGGGTTGACCACAGTCTCTGCTTAGGACCTATTCCTGAGCCCATCTGTCCTGAATGGGGTGTCCCTAGGGAAAGTGGCCACCGCTCCCCGACTGGCTGGAAGCATCCCTGTGGGGTGGCTGGCCTACAGCAGGGCCCTTGGGTCTGAAAGCCCCCAGCCTTCTAAGAAAACTGAGGTGTGGACCATAAAAAGGAGTGAGCCATCAAGGGGATCTCACCTGGGACCAGGACCCAGTTCCTAGGCCTAGGGTTCCTTCGTTCTCCCTCAAGGAACACTCATGGAGCACCAATGGTGTGCCTGGATGTGGGAGGCAAGGGGAGGTTGGCATGTGCCCACGAGGAGCTCCATGACAAAAGCCCAAACTTACCACAGACATAGAGAAGACTAGCTCTAAAGCAAAACGACAGTTATTTGCTCTCAAAAGAATGAACTAAAAATAGCATAGAATTAACATGAAGTTGCTCCAGAAGGTGGCCAGAATACACCAGAATGAAGAGTAGAAAATTGCTTAATTCTATCCCAGCAGTACGAACAAAGAGAAATATGGAAGAAATTTCCATGCTCTCATTCACAAACAGCAATTTTCAAATGCTTAAAAAAAATGTAGACATAATCTTACAAAAAATATACATATGGGAAAAAAGACAAAACTCCACTGAGAGAGAAAAGTCTAAAAAATAGAAAGATGTGGGGCGCCTGGGGGGCTCAGTGGGTTAAGCCTCTGCCTTCGGCTCAGGTCATGATCTCAGAGTCCTGGGTTCAAGCCCCGCATTGGAGGGTCTCTGCTCAGCAGGGAGCCTGCTTCCTCTTACCCCCTCGCCTACTTGTGATCTCTCTGTTAAATAAATAAATAAAATCTTTAAAAACAACAACAACAACAACAAAAACAGAGAGATGTACCCAAGGTCCCAACTGGAGAGGCTGAATATTAAGATTAACAATTCTTCTCAAGTTAATATGAAGGTTTAAGGCAATTTGAATCAAATTACAGATGAGAATTTGAAACTTCACCAACTGATTCTAAATTTCACAAGATGGGAAAAATAGGATGGGACAGTTATGAAAATTTGGGGAAATCAGCATCAAGAAAGGGAATTTTCTCTGCCAGATAACACAAGAGAGAATGACTGTTTTTAAAAGAGAATGTGTGGGGAACCTGGGTGGCTCAGTTGGTTAAACATCCAACTCTTGGTTTTGGCTCAGGTCATGATCTCAGGGTTGAGATCGAGCCCCACGGCGGGCTCTGTACCGGGCATGGAGCCTGCTTAAGATTCTCTTTCTTCTTCTGCTCCTCCCCACAAAGCACATGGTCTCTCTCTCTCTCTCTCTCTCTCAAATAAATACATAAAACTTAAAAAAAAAAAAAGTATATGTCATGCTAGCCTCAGAAAAGATAACGATCAGCAGAATAGACCACATAAAATCCGGCATCGATAAGACCGTGACAGTTTATGGAACAAAGAAAGCATCCACATTAATGAACATTAAACAATTTCATTCAACAACTGGCATGGAGAAAACTGGCTACCAGGGGGCAAAAGGCAAGTTAGAGCTTGCTTCACCCATCACACTACAACACATTTCTGATGGGTCACGGAGTTAAATGTGAACCGTGACACCAGGGATACAATAGTTGACTATTTACTTATGATGGTGAAGACTTTATAACCACTGAAGAAATGAGAGAAATCCCACAATCAACAGATGCAACTACTGAAAATTCAAAACCATGTATTTTCTGGAAAGACATTCACAGCTTCCTACCATGAGAAAAGCAAGTTACGGAATGCTACGTGCTGTTCATTTCATTTTAGATGATTATAGAGATCGCAAGAAGGAGAGGAAAGAGTGTATATCGGTGGGAGTTAGTTACTTCTTTCTCTTTCTCCCTCCCCACCTTTTCATCCCTTTAGATCTCCCCAAAATTTCCATAATTGCTTTGAAGTGAAGGAGTTAAGACTTTAAATGGGAGGCAATGGAGACCTCAAAAAACATTCCATCTAGGAATTACAAAGTTCTTCCTCTTCCTCCCTGAGACTGATTGTTTCGCTTATCCGTTTATGATCATTTGGTGAACTGACTATGCTGTTGGTATTTTAATAAAAGCCTCCACATATTTCCAGGGTTCTCAGTCTCCCTATAAACTGCTGTACCAAAGGCCATGTGACAGGAGGAAGGGTATGGGTTCTGGAAGTGGAGAGCCATGGGCCCGAATCTGAGCCGTTCCGTTCCTAGTGACAAGGCCTTGAGTAAATGACTTTCTCTCTCTAGAGTCTGAACTTCCCAATCTATAAAATGGAGATAGATAAGGACACCTCTCATGGACTGTTGCAAGGACAAAGATGGGCTTGTGTATGTGAACTCACCTGAATAGTGGCCAGGTCCACCTTGGATATTCTGGAACCATGAAAGAAGAGGAGGCATGAACTACCCCCATACACATGACAGGCATAGCCCTTCTATGGGTGTGTGAAGCTCTTAAACCTGAACAGTACGGGAACATCGCACTGAGTGTGGTCTCTGGGCTGTCCCCTTCCCACTGTGGTCAGACCATCCTAGTGCAGCCACACCTCCCGCCAGAGACCAGAGCAGCATGCACTTCTGCTGTTTTAGGAAACAGGGTAGCTCGGAAATGCAGGAAGCAAAAATCCTATGAAAATGGGAGCTGTAGAGGAGAGCTGGCCCCAGAGCAGGACTCTAGGGCGGGGCCTGGCTTTGTAGAACGGCAACCAAAAACCTCTCTCCTCTACCACCCTCCCTCCACAAGAGGGTGGGGAGCTTTCCCTTGGGTAGTGTTAGCAAAAGGAGCAGCCTCCTTTGCAGACTCAAATGATCAGCTGGAGGGCAAGTAACGGGACCCATCAGTTATTTACAAAGGAGTAGGAACTCATTTAATCAGACAAGTTTCCTGCACTCTGCTGGGGAACAGAGTTGAGGAAAGATTTCTGAAGCTGGGAGAGGAGCTGGGTAATTGCAGAACCTGGGATACTGACAGTGAAAGCATTATTCCTGGTCACCTCCCCTCCTCCAACCCTTCACTGGTTGAGAAGGTGGTAGCAGAGACGGGAGAACCTGAGGGCTCAGAGAGGAAGATGCTAGAAAAGAAGGAGCAAGGAAAGGAGAGAGGAGAAAGCCTTGTCCGTTTTCCACTATGGTCTTACGCCAACCCCATACCCAAGAATGACGAAGAGGAAGTTTGTGCTTTTCCTTCCCCACTGATTTCTAGGCCATCCCTGCTCCCAAGTCAGAGGGCTGGCATATCCATGGTGGACAGCGTTCTGAGAGGTCACATCGCTGCCCTACTTATCCAGAGAATGGCACTGCCCATTGAAAGGCCACTCAAGCCAAAGACCAAAAAAAAAAGATTATTAAGCACCAACTGTATGCAGGCATGGTGCTAGGATATAAAGGTAGAATCCTGGTTCCTAAATTTGTCCCATCAGTTCCCATTGCTACCACCTTTGTTTTGCCGCAGTCGCAACTTATCTACTTTGGCGCTGTCCCCTAATGCCTCTCTGCTTCTGGTCTCTCCAATCAACCTTCCCCAGTGCCACCAACAAGGTATTTCTACAATGTGAGGACCATCACACACTCAGAAGTACAGTCAAGACAGTATCAAGCACAAGACATTTTTAAAGCATCTTATGAGTTATGTGTTAATAAAGTAGATTCAATTTTTGGAATACTGTGAGATAACTTGGGGGAATTCACTGAGTTTTATAACAACACACTACAATTATACAGTATTGAATACTAGCGAACTTTGATGAAATAGGAATTTACGTGCCCACAAATGTTGCAAGACAGCAAGACAAGGTTTATCACACAGACGAGTATGGTGGACATCAAACTATTTAAATCTGATCTGATTTGGGGTGCCCAGGTGGCTCAGTCAGTTGGGCACCCGATGTTTGGTTTCTGCTCAGATCAAGGTCTCAGGATAGTACGGTTTAGCCCTGCCATTGGGCTCTGTGCTCAGCGGGGAGTCTGCTTCTTCCACTCATCCTCTGCCCCTCCCCCTGCATGCACACACTCTCTCGTGAGTGCTCTCTCTCTCTCACAAATAAATAAATACATCTTTATATCTGATCTAGTTTCAGTAAAGGAGATGGCAAAAGAGATGGAAACAGCTAAAACAATTGATTAATTAAAGCCATGAATGACGGGCACCTGGGTGGCTCAGTGGGTTGGGCCGCTGCCTTAGGCTCGGGTCATGATCTCGGGGTCCTGGGATCGAGTCCCACATTGGGCTCTCTGCTCAGCAGGGAGCTTGCTTCCTCCTCTCTCTCTGCCTGCCTCTCTGCCTACTTGTGATCTCTCTCTGTCAAATAAATAAATAAAATCATTAAAAAAAAATTAAAGCCATGAATGAGAAAAACATTATTTGATGATTAAGTTAACACTAACTTAACACCTGTTATTAGTTAGATGGCATATGGTATAAAAAGGCAGCTCTTCTACAGAGCCATACCGATCTTGAAATACTTCTCCAACTCTAACAGCTTTGGCAGAACAAATCCAAATAGAAAAAGATGCCAAAGCAGGAATTTGTTACAAAATTCAAAGACCAAAGTTAATCATTAAATGTTAATAGAATCTGGTAAAATAGAAAACAGACAGTAACTCCTTACATATAGGAAACAATTTTGATAGTCTCAAGTACTTTTATCACAATGCGTACAAAATGATTTTATGTAACTCTGAATGTATGCTGTGGTTCTGATCATCATTACTCATTCAATGATCATGAAGTAAATCAGTTTCCCCCAAACTGTAGTAATACTGTTAAGATTATGAATTGGGAAAACCTGGAAATAATAAATTAATGATTATAATACCATAATGGTGATAGAGGTAAATGAGGAAAAGGAAGAGGAAAAAAGAGGAGTAAGAAAATTTCACTGACATAAAGAGACTTTAATTATTATTATTACTATTTTAGTCTCTATGATTTTGTTTATTTATTTATTTGAGAGAGAGAGAGAGAGAGAGGGAGTGAGAGCAAGAAGCACAAGCAGAGGGAAAGAATCCCAGGCAGATTCCATGCTGATTTGGAGCCTGACGTGGGGCTTGATCTTTCCACCCGAGTATCATGACTTGAACTGTAATGAAGAGTCAGATGCTTAACTGACTGAGCCATCTAGGCCCTCTGAAATAAATAGAATTTTTAGATTGAAGGAGCCTGCCAGGTTCCAGAATAATCTGATACAAAGTGCTCAACACTAAGACAGTTTGGTTAAATTAATAAACTTCAAGAAAACATATCTTTAGGTATCAAGACAGAAAAAGCAAATAAATTTGGCTCAGTCCTTTCCTCATGAACACGGAATGCTGGAAGACAATGCAGCGGTCTACAAAATTCTACAGGCAACGGCGTGTAGATTACATTATACCCACCGAAGGTATCACTCAAGCAGAACAGCAATTGATAGACATTTTCTAGGAATTTGGACTGCTTACTGACAACATCCATCCAACTAAGAGCTTAATCAAAGTAAAGAATTTGCAAGAAGGAATGCCAGAGTAAAACAGCCAGGGCCATGCCTGAGAGCCATCTTAACACAGAATCAAGACAGGTAGATGGCAGTGGTCCATCCTGATCTTTCTCAGCAGAGACTCTATTATAAAAACAAGCTACAGGGCGCCTGGGTGGCTCAGTGGGTTAAGCCGCTGCCTTCGGCTCAGGTCATGATCTCAGGGTCCTGGGATCGAGTCCCGCATCGGGCTCTCTGCTCTGCAGGGAGCCTGCTTCCTCCTCTCTCTCTCTGCCTGCCTCGCTGCCTACTTGTGATCTCTCTCTGTCAAATAAATAAATAAAATCTTTAAAAAAAAAAAAAAAAAAAACAAGCTACAATGACTCCAACCTCTTAATGTATTAGCAACATATATATAGTTTTTGCTTACTGTTAGATATTTTAGGAAACATTTTAGGATGAAGAAGTAGTTCTTTGAAGTTTAGTTAAGTCCAATTTTACTTCCATATCTTTTAAATTTATTATTGCTTAAACAGCATGCTTCCTTTTAATAATCCACTTCCAAGGGAAAAAACACTCTGAGTTTAAAAAGCAACTTGCCGGGGCACCTGGGTGGCTCAGTGGGTTAAGCCTCTGCCTTCGGCTTGGGTCATGATCTCAGGGTCCTGGGATTGAGCCCCGCATCAGGCTCTCTGCTCAGCAGGGAGCCTGCTCCCCCCCCAACCGCCGCCCCCACCCCACCCCCCCGCCGCCACCGCCCCCCTCTGCCTACCCCTCTGCCTGCCTCTCTGCCTACTTGTGATCGCTCTCTGTCAAATGAGTAAGTAAAATCTTAAAAAAAAAAAAAAAAAAAAGCAACTTGCAGAATCCCTTTTTGTACCTCAGCCTGGTTATGAGTTGCAGATTGCCTGAATGCAGAGGCCAGCAGTGCCAGGAAAGGCACACACAGTCTGCAGTCAAGAAGCCCTGCACCTGTTTGGGCCTTAGCTCATACAACATCTCCTATTTGGGTGAGCTCCCATTAGTGCACCGGCCTCTCGCCTCATTTATACAATGGGAACAGTTCTCTGTTCCTCAAAAATCTTTCAAGAAGGTATGAGAATGAAGACGACAACCCAGGGAAACCAGCTCAAAAGACAGGTAAGTACGATTGTATTAACAATTTATGTATTAACTCCAACCAGAAGAGCCCATTCTCTGCCCACAGAGGAAAAGGGAAAGCTTTCTGTTGGAAGGGGACTGCCCAAGTGCCAAGGGGTTAGGGAGCTTCCCTTGAGGCTGGCTTCCAACCTGTCCAGCTGCACAGACAGCTAGCTGATCCAATCAGAAACACCACTCAGACTAGGCTTAGAATTCGGGAAGAGATTTTTGCTCTTTCCCAGTGGATTTAAGGATGAGGGCATGTACAAGGGCCTCTGGAACTGCTGTGTTCACCTGGCAAGCAGGAGGGAGAAAGCCTTCTGTGAATGGAGCTGACTGGGAGGAAAGCCACGTCCCAAGAAACACAGAGAAAATAGGTCCTGGTGACACAATTTGAATACCTAATCAAGTCGGGTCAGAAGGCAGCCACAACCTTATTCACCTCTTACAGAAGCCATTCATTCATTTTAGCTTAAGCCACGAGATAAAAATTTGTTACTGATTTACGGATTTGTTTCAGCTCTAACTCATACAGAAGACCCTCCTGGAGATACAGCTTTACATGTCCCTGCAGCCACACATTCAACCAAATCTACTTTAGAGCTCCACCTCCCATCCTAGCTGCCTCCATGAAACGAAAAAGCAGTTGCTGTCGGTGATGGAAACAAGTCCCCTGGGCGAGTTCATAGGAAAACTTGGAAATGGAGTACTTGACCGTGCCCTAACTCCTGGCAGCAGCCTTCTTCCTGTCCACGTGGTGCTCCTGGGCCAGCTCTCGATCCCAGTAAGATCATCATTCCCCAAGAAGATGCAATTTACTGATAACTTCTACAAAGGGTACCAGGAAGGCCCCAGGCAAGGCCGGGACTAGGAGGCCAGCCAGACACCCGCAGTGCAGACTTTCAGGAGGCACTTGTTTGGTTCATGAGGTCAAGGGGGCTCCTTAGAGGTGACGCCTGCGGCATCTGGCCTTCCTCCCCTGAGCCCTGACCCTCAGTGGGCCCATCAGGATGTCTCTTCCATTCTCTTCTCAGTTAGCAGCCCTTCCTTGCCATCAGCTCTGCCGCTGCACGCTGTCTGCCTCGGCCCTGAACTTCCCCTTGGCCTGTCCAGCCTGCTTCTCCCTGACTTGTTGTGAATCACGCCAACTTTCGGTCTTGGGAACTCTATCCCCAGTTTATGATCTCATCACAGCTTTCAAACTGGATTAATAGGTCTTTCGTTTTTTTTCACTCAACTAATTCAAATGCTTTCTGGCTATAAGCTTTGATGGCCCTGGACTCCTTCCCCTACCCCATCCAGCCAAGTTTTGGGATCTGAAACCCAGATATGGGTCTCAGTTCCCACTGCTGGCCTAGACCCATCATACTCTTGGGTTGAAGGCACTCCCTAGCACTCCCAAATACACATGATGGAAAGGCTGGCAGTCACCTTGACCTCCAGGTCAGGCAGGCCCTGGGAGTGTGAGATTTGGACCTTTTCCCCCGCCTTCCATCTCTCCATTCTTGCAGGCCTCACCCCCACCTGGACCATGGCCTCCATCTCCTAGTGAGGCTCCCTTTTCTCTGGTGCAGATTTGCTTCAGTCTCTACTGGTCAATCTCCTCAAATTCTTTGTGGAATGGGGTGATATATAAAAAAGCATGTAGCCAAACAAAGAAGGCTCTCCAGGTCTCCCAAATTTACCCACTTTACAGAACCGTGGTACAGAGAGGGAATCTGGTCCTCCCACCCTCTGCCTTAACATCCGTCAGTGGCTTCCAACAGAGCCCCAGAGTCCCCCACCCCACGACCAAGAGTCCCCTTCAAAGTAAGTTCTATAGGCCATTCACTGGTAAAACAAGGACTGCATGAAAAAGGAGCAAGCTGAGAACATTCTATGCCCCAGAAATGACAGGACAGAGTCCTAACTCCAAGCCCCCCATGTCTGACTCCAGCTCCCCCTTCCAGCCCCTGCCTTCAGGCATACCCTTTACTTACAATTCCTGAAATGCAGCAGACTCCCACGTGCCTCTCTGCCTTTGTACCTGCTGCCCGGCCCACCCCACCATGCCCCTGATGCCATTTGTCCTTTTTTATGTATCAGGCTAAATGTGACAGCCTCTTGGAAGGAAGCTGCCTTCCCCAGCCAAT
Source organism: Mustela erminea (assembly GCF_009829155.1). Taxonomy (NCBI): domain Eukaryota; kingdom Metazoa; phylum Chordata; class Mammalia; order Carnivora; family Mustelidae; genus Mustela; species Mustela erminea. The sequence continues at coordinate 31,681,120 of NC_045618.1, forward strand.
GCCTTTTCTAAGATGATTCACTTTTGTGCCTGTGTGCCTCCTCCCTTCTGCCCTCAACAACAGACAGAGCACAGACACCAAGGTCAACCCTGTGCCAAGCAGGGACAGAGTTAACGGGACAGTGTGAAATTATGCAAGCCCAGAATGAGAAGGTTTCCTGTTGGCACTTGACAGCCCTGATGATTAGTTGTAGATCTGGTTTTTCTACCAGACTGTGACCTCACAGAGTGCCAGGCCTCTATCTGTTCACAGTTATACCCCAGTGCCGAGCGGCTGGCCTGCCACATAGAGGAAGTAGGCCGAAAAAATGTACAGATCAATGCTAGTGGCCCCAGGGCAAACACTCCCAGGCTGAGTTCTAAGTCTAAAGTCACCTCTGGAGCTGCTCCCCAGCCCGAGTCCTAAATCAGCTTGCATCAAGGGATGGAGTGATTATTACCGCACTATGACCTGAAGAAAGCTGTGGGTTATTTATGGCACTGAAGTTTCAGGCAGAAAACAGAAGTTGAGGGTTTCCAGTAACCACTGACTAATTGTGAAACAATGTGAATTGTATCTGTGTATGATGTTCAAAAAATATATATCTCTTTTTTTATTTAGCGAGTGAGCGAGAGAGGGTGTGCAGGAGAGGAGGTGGGGCAGAGGCAGAGGGAAAAGGACAAAGAAAATGCCAGGCAGATTCCACCTTGAGCGCAGAGCCCTGTGTGGGGCTGGAGCTCACAACCCCAAGATCACGACATGAGCCAAAACCAACAGTCAGACGTTCAACAAGTGAGCCACTCAGAAGCCCCTCTGTATATGATTTTTAGGCATTATGGTCAGGTTTTTGAAGCCATCCACATGGCTCAGGGGACCGGAATCCTGCCCTCTTGGCTGGACCAGCCTTGCCCGTTGTGCCTAGAGAAAAACCCACTCCACCTGCTACGTTGGACCACTCATAAGCCACTAAGAAATAAGAAATAAGAAAGGGGGAAAAAGAAAAGAAAAGAAAGGGGACATCATTACAGTTGTAAAGGAAATTTTTAAGAATGCAAGAAGGACTGGAAAATTTTCCAGAAAATCTAACCCAAGACCCATAACAGACCAGTACCAGGGAGAAAATCTACTCTTCAAAAAAAACACAAGTTTCAGATAGTTTTTTAAGAAACTTCTACAAACCCAAACTACATATGTTCTTCAGTTGTTCTAGAACAGAGAAATTATAGGAACTTAATGTTGACTTAGAACTTAACATGTGCCAGGCACTGTGCTAAGCAATTTGAGTGTGTGTGTGGGGGTGTGTGTATGTGTGTGTGTATGCCATGTTCAAAAAAGCTTACAAATTCACTAAAAGAGATTAGTAGAAAATAAGTCAAAAACCTTGAAAGAAAGCATATGTATTCATAAAAATTGATCACACTTATAAATACAGACAAAAGCCTAAATAAAAGAGTATTGAATGGAATTGAGCTATGAATTAAAATAATAGTATATCAGGACCAAATAGGCTTTTTCCTCCAGGGAATTAAAAAAAAAAATGGCTCAACATAAATAATGTTATATAATTCACTACACTGAAAGGTCAAGGGACACTTTCATAGAATCCCAAAGAACACCCATTCCTGAGTTAAAAATAAAACAAAATAGTAGCCACAAAAAAACTGTTAAGCTAGAAGTGGGAGGCAACTTCCTGAACGTGATTTTGTAAAGTTACCTAAAGGAAGCCAGCAATAAAGAGCACAGTATACAAGAAAAATTCTCACGAAAGATAGGAATAAGATAAAGTAGTCTTTTCTTTTCTTTTTAAGTTGCCTTTTCTAACCACTTCCTTTCGCTCTTTAATGTTATTCTGAGGGTTCTAGCTAACAAAGCTACAAGGAGGTAATATGTATAAATCCTGGAGAGAAAAAAGTTTTTATTATTTGCCAATGACATGATCTGTTTACCTAGGAAATCCAAAAAGAATCAATTGGAGACACTTACAAGAATAAAAGAGCTCAATCAGATGGCTGATATAAAAAATTAGGAGGCTTAGAGGATGTTAATGATAACCAGCAAGAAATGGTAATGGAAAAGATTTTATTCACAGGGTTGTTAAATATTATAAATTTAACTATAATTTAAAAGTCCAAGAGGTATAGCCATAAAAGTATAAAACTCCAAAGATATAACCAGAGATGACGACAACTCTCCCCAGATTTCATACAGTGTCAGTCAAAATCCCAATGAATATGTAAGTTCTTTTTTTTTTTTTTTTAAAGATTTTACTTATTTATTTGACAGATAGAGATCACAAGTAGGCAGAGAGGCAGGCAGAGAAAGACGGGGAAGCAGGCTCCCTGCTGAACAGAGAGCCCAAGGCCAGGCTTGATGCCAGGACTCTGGGATCATGACCTGAGCCAAAGGCAGAGGCTCAACCCACTGAGCCACGCAGGTGCCCCGGAATATGTAAATTCTGAAACTGCATCAACTCTAAGAACATAAGAAAAGCAAAAGCACTCCTGAAGAAGAATGGGAATTTGGCCCAAGCAGTTCCCTATGGCAGTAAGGATTAGCATAGCAATAGTCGAATCATCAGCACAAAACGGGTATTTACAAACACAGTGATTACTGGGGCATTTAGTACAGGATGGAATGGGCATTTGAGATGAAGGCAAGAGTGGATTACCCAATAAAAGTTGAGAGGAACCAGCTTTCCATTTGGAGAGAAAAGCAAAGTGAGGACTCCTACGTTATACTACCAAGAAAAAGAAATTCCATTCGAATTAAAGATTCAATTATAAACATAAAATCATGAGACTGTTAAAATAGAATATAAGAAAATATTTTTAACATTGGCCTGGGGGGGAAAAAAAAAATCTTTCCTAGCACGATCAAAGCAGGACACCATGCAGGAAGACAGGAGGAATTGGATGCTATAAAATGAAAAATTTCAACACAATCCCTCATTGGAAATGAAATGACCAAGGTGAACAAGGGAAAACTTTTGGACTGTTATTGGCTCTGAAATTAGAGGCTAATTTCTTGAAGAAAAAAACCCAAACAGGCAAAGGACCTAAATAGGCAATTCACAAATGAAGGAAAAAAACAAGGGCCAAGAAAGATAGCAAAAGCCACTAAAGCTTAACAACAAACAAGAAAAATCTAAATTCTAATGTCTGTCTGTCCAGGAATCTGCACAAGAGGCATTCTGGGAGAGCAGGTGGTACAAGTCCAAGCAGAGCCAGAAGCAAGCCACAATCAGTTTTAGGAGGAATGCAGTTCTGAGTGTGTACCCAGTGGACAAAGAATGTGTTAGCCATGCAGATCTCCTAAAGAGGGCTGCTAAGAATCTTACAAGAGCAATCTCCTTACAGCAGGAAGAGTTCATGTAGGTATGCTACCTTTCTGGCTAAAAAGGGGAAATTAGGATTTATAAGACAATATACCCCTACCTGTGCATATATTCATAAAGAAACTCTGGAAACGTTCAAAACTGGTAACAATGGTGAACTGTGGGTAGAGGAGAAGTGGGAGGAATTCAGCAGATGGGGACAGAGTGACATGGAAACTTTGGCCCCTCTCTTTATAAACTGTGTAATTTTTTAAACCATACAAATGTAGTCTCAAAAATGCTGAATTAAAAATCCTGTACTGTTCAATAAAAATAATTTTAAGTGGATTCAATAGTTTGTTTGTTTTTTTCCATATAGACATTCCGAGATGGCAAGTTTTATGGTTTTGACTTTTCAGACAGAAACTAAACTACCTGCATCTTATTGAGAGTTAACCATATACCCACACTCCCTGGCGGTGACATGGAAAATTCCACTTTAAGACTTTCTAAAGGGCAGTTTGGTAACATGTATCAAAGTGTAAAATTTTCATACCCCTGCACTGCAATAGCATTTCCAAAATTTACCCTGTAGAAATGACTGGATAAGTGTTAGTAAAGATGATTCTGCGGCATTATTTATTACAGGGGAAACGGTTAACAATTACTATCCATTTGCATGGGATAACATAAACCATGGGCATGGCTCCAGATGCTGTCTATCTGCGGACCACACTCTTGAGTTGCAAAACCCTGGGAGCTCCTTATCTCACATTTCCAGCCGTATGACCCTTTGGATCTCTGCTCACCGCACCATCTACCCTGCTCTAGGAGGTGCCACCCCACCCTGGGCCAGCGGGCTCACCTCGTCAACATAGGGGGGCAGTGGATGGGGTTGGAGCAGAAGATGCTGTTGGACCTGCGCATGCCATCAAGGAACTCCTTCGCTGACTGGCCGCGGACCTCCGCCAGGGGCCGGACCTCATGCTTGACGAACCACTGGTGCGCCTCGAAGCACCTGGCACAGAGGATCTTCTCACATTCGAAACACCAGAAGTCCGCGGATTCTTTGCAGCGGTTGCAAGCGGCCTTCACATCCACGATCTGCCTGTACACCGACAGGCGCCGCTGTAGACTCTCAAAGAAGACGTTATCCAGCACCAGCGAGTCAGCGCCTAAGGGCCCGGGCAGCTGGCAGATCGGGCACTGCAAGTTGGGCGCCTCCAGGCACCCCGAGCACAGCGTGTGCAGACAAAGCAGCAGCTTGGGGCGCTTGGCTTCTACCTGGCACGCCTGGCAGCGCAGGAATTGGAATTCCTCTTCCAGGGCTTGCTGGGGGACCAGAGAGGTTGGGGTGAGCCTGAAATCCAGGAGTCCCCACCCACCAGACCGGCTCCTGAGGCTGGCGGCTGGGAGTGGGACTCCATATTCCATTGCCGGCAGTCATTGGATGATACAAAACCCAGGCTTCCCAGGACCACACTCCCCCACTTACTCAGTTCTTCCTGCTCTCACTCCCCAATGGACTGAGCATCTACTTCCCATAAGACACAGTACTGGCCCTGAGATCCATGGATGGATAAATCCTTGCCTTCCTGGGACTCCGTGTAGAAAGGAGATCCTTTAAGTGTTCTCATATAGCATCACATAAAGTGCATCCCGTGGTTTGGTGGCTCCTCAGAGAGTTAAATACAGGACTACCATATAATCCAGCAATTTCATTCCTAGATATATTTCCCCAAATAGCTGAAAACAAGTACCCAAACAGATACTTGCACACCCATGTTCATAGCACTGTTAGGCACAAGAGCCAAAAGGTAGAAACAACCCAAGTGTCCATCAAGGGATGACTGGATAAACACAAGGGTTCTACACGTGCAATGGACTATCATTCAGCTTTAAAGAAAAGAAGGTGGGGGGTGCTGGCTGGCTCAGTTGGTGGAGCATGTGACTCCTGATCTCCAGCTTGTGAGTTCAAGCCCCACCTTGGGTGTGTAGAGGTTACTTAAAAATAAAATCTTTACCGATAAATAAATAAAATGAAAAGGAAGGGCCTTCTCATACATGCTATGAGAGCCTTGAAGACATTATGTTAAGCAAAATAAGCCAAACACAAAAGAACAAATATTGCACAGCCCACTTATATGAAATATCTAGACTAGGCAAATCCACAGCAACAGAAAGTAGTTTGGAGGTTACCAGGACTTGGGACAAGGGAGTAATAATGAGCTACCACGTAAGGAGTACAGTTTCTGTTGAGGGTGATGAAAAAACTTCTGGAAACAGATGGTGGTGGGTTACCCAACACTGTGAGATACATGTAATGCCACTGAGATGTACGCTTAAAAACAGTTAAGTTCTCGGGGTGCCTGGCTGGCTCAGTCGGTGGAGCAGGCAACGCTTGCTCTCAGGGTTGTAAGTTTGAGCCCCACATGGGGAGTGGAGATTCCTTACTAAAAATAAAATCTTTAAAAACATGGTAAGTTTTATGTTATGGATATTTTATAGCAAAAATAAAAAGTGCTTACTATACAGTACCTGGCCCATGAGGAGTGTTCATAATTAAGTAATACTACTCCTAGTTCTAATAATGCAAATTATAAAAATCACTGCAACCTGGTGCTTTCACCAAGGGGAGCCCAAAGGGCCTGGGAGAACATAGAGCAACGGATGTAAGTAGCTCCTCTGGGGAGGAAGGCAGCCGGGGAGTTTGTCGGAGAGAACGCTGAGGCAAGTTTCCGGGAGGACCTTGTAAGACCCTTGCGGGGGTGGACTGGGCATGCAGCATGCTCCAAGAAAAGGATCCTGGAGATACCCTAGCGGCGAAACCACCACTGAAGCTCTGAGGCCTTAGCCAGGGCACGTCTCTCATCTGGGCCAGTTTTCCACTTTCTGACCTGGGAACTTGGGTTTTGGTTTTCCACACCTGGGACATGCCCCCGGCTCCAGGCCTGCGCAATAGGGCTCCTCCCGCCATTCTCCCTAATCCGTGCACCTTCTCCCGAGGCAGAGGTTTAGGGGGTGGGTCGCCAGAGTGGGCAGACAAGTCCAGTCCCAAGTGTCAGGGACCCTCAGCGTCTTGCCCCCCTGTTCGTGGCGAATCCCAGCCGAGAGAGGCTCCCCTAACTCATCCTGCTGCCCTTTTTCTACTCTCACGTACCCTTACCCCAGACAAGAGGGTCAGGACCCAATACCTGGTTTTCTCTCTGTGTCACTCTTTAAGGTACTTGGTCAAGTTGCCCTCTCCCTTCCCACCTCTACCCGCACCGTAGCGAATCAACGAAGCCTAAACCCCACCTCCCCAAACCCAGTAGTACCTCCGCGGGGCTGGGGCTGGGCTGGTGGCCTTCGGGGACGGACTCCGGGGGAGGCATTGTGGGCGTGTGGGGCAGTGCGGGGTCTTGCTGGGGACCCGGAGATCGGGCGGGTGCAGGCTCCTGCTGCATGGTTCACAGCACAGTTTCGATTCTCGGTTTTGAGCTTGAGGGGCGGGAGGGGAAGCGGAACGAGAGGCGGGCGCCAGACGCCGTAGTCTCCTTAGCCGGTCCGAAAGGGGCGGTGCCCGGTGAGGGCCCGCCTCCCGAGAGGAAGTGAGACAGAGCGAGGGGGCGGTTCTAGGGGCGGAGAGGCCGGCGGGGGCTTAGAGGACACGCCCAGAGCCGGAGGGAGGATTGGGAGCCGACGCGACGCTCAGCTGACCGGGGGGTAAAGGGACCATGGCAGAGCAGAGCAGAAAGGAGGCGGCAGCCGCCCTAGGCTTTGGGCCCCGTAACGGAGAAGAGCCGCAGGTGGCTCTACTTTGGAGGAACTCCTGGTCTAATGGAAGAGCAACAGTTGCCCAAACAGAGGTTTTCACACAACAGAGGGACTGGCTGGAAAGGAGATCCTCAGCTGGGACTTGAAGGAACTTGGGGTGGGGCAGGGAGAGCTTAGAACAGCACGTGCAAAGGCCTGGAGGTTTGAAACAGGAGAGTCTGTTTAAAAACTAGTTTTCATTATTTTCAGATTTAAGAGGGGACCCATGAGGGGGAACAGGGCTAAGAAATTGGACCAGGTCTGTGGGTGACAGTGAGTTTAGAACCCAGAAACATGACCCAACATGCATGTTGGGACGGTAACTCTGACAACCTAGGACCGTGGCCTGATCTAGGAAATTGTTGTGGGATGCAGAGGAGGGATCTGAGTCAGAGACACTGGGAGGACACTTGAGTGGGGCTGAGGGGAATAGGACGGTGCCTTGGGTGATAGCTAGGAGAGGTAGGTTGGTGAGTCTGAGGCAGAGGAGCAGGGAGGGAAGGGGGAGAGCTGGTGAGCAGATATGAAGCCAGTGAGGAGAGAGCAGGTTAGCTCTTGACCAAAGGAGAAGCATGCCAGCTTCCAGCTGGTGAGGGGAGAAAACACCTCTAGGCAGCTTCACTGGGCCAAAGGCTCTGGCTTCAAAAATCAAACCATCCCAACCACTGTGCTAACTTCTGATACAATTCTGTGCTCAGTTCCAGCTTGCAGCCGACTAGGAATGGTGATGGAACCCTGCTCCTGTAAAGCTGATCTTCTGGCCTGTGTGGGGAAAGGGAATGGGAGGGAGAGCCAACTTCCCAGGACCCTGTGAGGCCTCAGGGGCCTTACCCTACCCTCCAGCCTCGGGGCTTTAGAATCGGGCCATTGAACTAGGAAAAGCCAAAGATGGTGAGCAGCAGCTGCAGAAGGGACCTGGAAGGGTCCCTGTTGGGTCCCTCTTGGGTCTGAGGAGGCAGGGCTGGCATGTGGCTGAGACAAGGAAAGCTTTATTGATTTCTTATTAATCACTTTCAAAGAGAGCAACATTTAAAACTCCATGTCGAAAATCATTGCTTCTCAGAGTAAATTTACCATTTGCATTTAGATTTTCTCAAGCCATGGAGAGGCAAGTTACCTCTAGGTCAGGTTACCTCTGGATCAAGGGGTGTGCTGTTTCTGGACTTTTGTGATACTCTAGAGGGCCTGCTCTGGGATGCTCTTGTGCTGTCTGTCCCCTCCTTCCTCACTCTGCTGTGCTCCCTGAGGTCTGCACATGAAATTTCTCTTTTTGTGCCAAAGTTCAGGCTTCTCTTTTTGTGCCAAAGTTCAGGCCCTCCCGCCCCACCTTGACCACAGTGAGGCTGGCTACGAACTCATTCAACAAATAAGTGTTGAGATCCATTCTGTGCCAGGCTTGCCGGGCTGTGGGGACGCAAGGAGTAATAATTTGCGGGCTGTGCCCAGGAGAAACCCTGATTCTAGATAAGACATCCCACACACTCCCACCCCAGTATGTGACTTTGGAGCGGGAATGCTGAGAAGGCTGGTAGCATTTCCTCGATTTTGGAGGAAATTCGGCTCTGAAATCCCACTCGCAAAGCTCACCTTGCCTTCCAGCTCCTTTTCCAAGGCCAGGCAGTAGCACGACTCCGGCAGGCTCGGTCCTCCCGGCGCAGGGGGCGCTGTGGGACAGCGGGAGCCGCCCCGGCTAGCCACCGCCTCCCGCGCCCGTAGCCAGTGAGACCGGAAGCGGCGGCCGGCAGGGGCGGGCCGGATAGCGGCCGGCTTCTGTGGCCTGGCACCGCGCGGGGGCGCGGGGCGTGCCCCTGTCAAGAGCCATGCTCGGCAGGTCCGGGTACCGGGCCCTGCCCCTGGGGGACTTTGATCGTTTCCAGCAGTCGAGCTTCGGCTTCCTGGGCTCGCAGAAGGGCTGCTTGTCCCCGGAGCGGGGCGGCGTGGGGCCGGGGGCCGGTGAGTGGCCGCCCAGCACAGCGGACCCGGGGCGGGGACCCGCTGGTACCCTCAGGAGTCAGCCGGTCTGGCGCCCTCGCCTCCTAAGAGGAGGCACCGAGAGTGGCTATGGCGTGGAGAAGGGTCTGGACCAGGCATTGGGATGCTAGCGCTCACCCGCCCTCCCTAGGTCTACTGGGCTGCTGGCCCGGAGCGCTCTCATCCTCTAACAGGCCTCATCCCTTCATTTATCCTCTCGGCTCTTATCAGCCCTTTAAGCCTGGGAAGGGATTTCAAATTCTCATTTTGAAGATGTATTTATTTATTTGAGAGAGAGAGGGCGGGAGGGCCGGCGAAGGGACAGGGAGAGGGAGAGAATCTCAAGCAGATGGAACCAGATCTCAGGAACTGAGATCATGACCTGAGCAGAAACCTACAGTCGGCAGATTCACCGACTGGGCCACGTGGGAGACCCCTCAAATTCCCATTTTGACCAGAAAGACCCCAGAGTCTAGGCGTGGGAGGTCACCAGAGCTCTAAGGGTGCTTGGCTGCAGAGAAAAAGGCAAAATCTTGATTCCAGGGGGTACTTCTAGATGCCTGGAGTTTAAGCATCTGCCTATTTCCTGGTGGATATGGGCAGGCCCTTGGCTGCCTGTGGTGTCAGCTTTGGTCATCTCTTGCTCCAGAGCCTTGAGGGATTCCCTTGGCTCCAGGGCCAGATCCCACATGATTCAGTCTGACAGGCAAACCCTGGAGGATTTGGTCTCTCCTGACCCTCCTGTAATGACAGCTGACCCTCTCCAAGGCTTCCTTTCCTGCAGGGGCCACAGGGGTCAGAGCTAGACAGGAAAACATCCTGGGGTTTGGAGAGCCCAGAGGGCATAGCGTTCCTGGAAGGACTGAGCAAAAGCTCCTGTCTGTTTCCTGCCCAGGCTTGGGAGGAGAAAGATACCAGAGGATAACCGTGCTAGATTCTGGGGCTCTTAGCTCCATTTTCCTCGTGGGCTCTCAGTTCTCCAAGGGGCCAGGACCTCTGATCTCAGATGAGCCTCATCTTCCTAGTTCCCGCCTCCTACCTGAAGCCACTTCAAGTATTTGATAGTCCTTAGGGCATTAAAAGGGGGCGTGATTTGTGAGCTAGAGAAGAACATCTTCACCCTCACCTATGGTTCCTGTTGAGCCATTAATGCTTTATCCTAAGCATTAGGATAGCCTAAGGCCTTATCTCCAAGAGGATGAAAGCACACTTCTGGGGCTGATGGTGGAAGAGGAATGTGTTCTACCACCAGCATTCAGTTCAGCCCAGCAGTGTTTACAGATGCCTGCGTGCTCCTGGCTGTGTGCCAGGTATGGGAGGCACTATCTATCAGACAAAAGAATTGATCCAGATTCCTGGTGAGGAGAGCATCACATGGATTGGCTTCTCAAATCTAAAGGCTGTTGCCTAGCAGAGACTCGGCCTTGTGGAGGTGGAACTCGAGGCAGATTAGTTTTGATGTGTGGGAGGAGGGAACGTTCTTCACTAGCATCTGGCTAGAGACAGAAATGAGGCAAGGAGGCAACTGAGAGCTCCGAGAAGGGACTAGCTGCTGGAGGGGGAGGTGGGCAAAAGGTGCACTTGACCAACTTCACTGAGCCTGCTGCTGTCCTGCCAGCACTGGTTGGTGTTTCCTGACTGCCTCTGCTCTCTTGTCCCCAGACGCACCCCAGAGCTGGCCCTCCTACCTCTGCCACAGCCTCATCAGTTTCCTGGGATTCTTGCTGCTGCTGCTCACTTTCCCCATTTCTGGCTGGTTCGCCTTGAAGGTAAGGCTGGCTGGGTCAGACTCCGGGGGATTGGGCCCCCACTCTCCATCCTCTGTCCCCTTCCCATGAATATTACATTATCACATCCCAGTGAAATGGGCCGGTCTGGGATTATTCATTTGTATCTTTCAGATGAGGAAATAGGCTCAGGCTTGCCCAAAGTCATACTGGGAGCCAGTGAGTGGCAAACAAGCCTTCCCAAACACCCAAGTTCTGGGATCTGGACACTGGCTTTAAGGTGCACACAGATGTCTTTGCCACATCTTCCTTTCTTTGGGTTAGGCTGAAATTTGAACTGAAAACTACTTCACTTGGCCCAGTAGGTAATGAGTAATAGGAATTCAAGCCTGGTTTTTAACAAGGGCTGGTGCAGAGGGGAAATCTGGAGCTGTACTTAAAGATCATATCTGAGAGCTGCAGTGAAGGTGGAAGCCCAGGCAGGCCGTGCCCGTTGTGTGGCCCTAGGAAACAGTCAACTTTTCTAGAAAGCCTTCGGGTTTGGTGTGGTCTGGAAGGAAGTTTTCAGAAGGTGCTAAATTCTAGTCCTAAAGCTGCCACTGAAACAAACACTGTGTGACCCTGGGCAAGTCACTTTGCCTCTCTGGGCCTTCATTTCTCAATTTGGACCTATTTACTTCTGAAGTTGACAAAGCCCTTTTTTTGGGGTTGGAGTCATTCAGAACTGCATTCACATCTTTCCTGTTTCACTTGGAGGCTCTGTGATTTTTGAGCAAATCATTTAACCTCTCAGAGTCTTGGTTTTCTCTTCCAAAAAGATCTAAGGATATCTGACACCGACCAAAGCAAAGGAGAGAGGGGGGGGGTACCTGGGCAGATGCCATTGTGAGCCTAGGCCCAGAACTTTCACCTCTCTCTCTCACCCTCGTGAACAGATTGTGCCCACCTATGAGCGGGTGATCGTGTTTCGACTAGGCCGGATCCGCACCCCTCAGGGGCCCGGCATGGTTCTGCTCTTGCCCTTCATTGACTCCTTCCAGCGGGTGGATTTGAGGACACGTGCTTTCAATGTCCCTCCCTGCAAGGTGAGGATCTTCTCGGCTCCCCCAGACAGAGGGAGTGGGGGCTTGTGCAGCATGATTGTGGGAGCCAGTTCCATGGTGTATGAGTAGCCGTCAGGGGCAGGGTGGTGGAAGAAACCAGAAAAGTTGAGGATGGAGGCTGGGAGGACATCCTTGCTCAATGTACCTACTGACATGCACTTGGGGATGTGATTTTCCCTTTGAGGAACTAGGTACCAGGAGGGCGGGTCAAGCTGGGTGGTCTTCGTGGGCCAGAGCTCCCTGCAGCACCAGCCCCTTGAGTGTCTCCTCTTTCACGACCTCCCCCAACAGCTGGCCTCTAAGGATGGGGCTGTGCTGTCCGTGGGGGCTGATGTCCAGTTCCGCATCTGGGATCCAGTACTGTCTGTGATGACTGTGAAAGACCTGAACATGGCCACGCGCATGACGGCCCAGAACGCTATGACCAAGGCCCTGCTCAAGAGGCCTCTGCGGGAGATCCAGATGGAGAAGCTCAAGATCAGCGACCAGCTCCTGGTAGGCAGCTGTTCACATGGTAGAGGTCAGTGGTGAGCTCCGGGCCTGGCTTTACCTGCCAATGTACTTTGAGCAAAGCATCAAATTGCTCTGGGCCTCAGTTTACCATATATTCCAACCTTGGAAGAGCCAGCGGTCTGGGTGGGACTGAGCACCAGAAGATGGGTGCAGAGCATAGTGGTCTTGGGCAAGCGTGTCTTGGAGAGGCACTGGGGCCCTGAGAGGGGCATGGTCTAATCCAGATTCTGGGGCCTTCCCTAACTGCTGGGGTTCTACCCTTCACCACTCTGCAGGCATTGCCATGACAACACTGGGCTTCGGAGGCAGGTGAAAGGAGGGGTGAAAGGAGTGGGGGCCCTCCTAGCACAGTCACCTGGGGAATTCCAGGCTCCACAGGGCAGCGTGTGCGCTTGGGGGCTTTGTGTTCCTAGTTCAGAACAGAACAGACACAAGGGCGTTTGGACCTTTTTCTTGTCTCTCCACGTGAGTCATTGTCTACGCCAGAATTCCCCTCTCATCCCTTTTGTGACAGGACGGGGTGGAAATGTGGCATGTGTCACACATGGTGGCATATCCCCTGCTCCCCAGGCTCACCTTGGGCTTTCTCCTGTGTCCTGGTGGACCCTGAGTGAGGTCTTAAGTCCCCTTGGCTGTTTTTTCTCCTGGGGATCTGGGGTTTGAGGACCGGAGTGGGGGGCAGTAATGCCAGTCCTGGAGATCCCAGTCCCTTCTGGAAGTGAACCAGCCCCATAAGGGAAACTCCCAAGGAGATGCTGCTGTGCTGGGGACGGCAGCTCTCACGTGCAGAGTGTCTTAGGGCCTATGAGTCCTTTTGCTCCCCACGTGTATCCGCTTCACATTCTGCTGCCAGAGGGCTAATATTATGGTTTTATTTTGGCGGGAGGAAACTAAGGACTCAGAAGTTATTGGTTGCCCCCCAAGAGCCATGGTCAAGGGCAGAGCCGGCCCAGAGCCAGATCACTGGCTATCCCTCCCCCCACCCTCAATCCAGTGCTCCGTCTTCTACAGTTGATAACAAATTGATAACAGCTTTTATTTATGAAACCACATTCCATTTATTGTACTTTTCAGAGGAGAAAGCTGATCTCAGCCTTATTGCTGTCAGGGGCGGGTGGGGAATGAAACCAGAACACCAGGCGTGTTGTGCAACAAAGCCGAGAGAGGCAGTTTGGGGGAAATCGGTCCCACACCAGGATGTTAGTCATTTAGGGCCTGTTGCCCAAACTGGGTTGGCGCCTGGTAAAGTGGGGTCAGTGCCTGTGGTTACAACGAAGTCTCAGGAACACTAGCTTGCCTCCCGGAAGCCCTGGGTCAGGCATACATTTCTCATTCTCACTCCCCTCTCTGCCTCTTCCCTGGAGGGACTCACACTCTCCAGTCTCCCTTGCTGGACCCTGGTGAGCTGCTCACTCCTCCCCCAGGCTGGTTGCTTGCTTCCATTCACTGCTGCCACACACTACATTCCCCTGCTGCAACCTGACCTCTTCCTCCTCAGGGGGCAGACCCCCGGGACAGGAACCCTTTCGCTCATCTGGCATCAGCCCTTCAACCTCGGGTTCTGTGCTGTCTCTCTGGTCACCGCAAGCCAAGCGGTGCTTCTTCCTCCGAGGCTCCTCCCTGCGTGGGCAGTGCTCTGGGCTCAGGGCTCAGCTTCTGCTTCTGTTAGTCCTCTCTCCGCTCCTTTCTGCGTGGGCGTGGGCACAGACTCTCTTCTGCACCCCAGCCCCTGACAGCTCTCCCCTACCTCCCCCACCTCTGCCCCCTGCTCACCCCATCCTCAGTCTAGGCTTCCTCTAGACTCCTAAGACAGCAGCATGACCTCCTTCCTGCTAGCTCCCAGCACTTCTCGGTCCCACGCTTGCTTAACATGGGGGGAGCCTCTGACTCTGTGCACCCTCCTTTCTCTCTGTCTCTCTCTCTCTCGAATCCTCTGCTCCCTTGGCTTCCATTATTTCACTTCTGCTTTTCCTCCTTCCAGCTCACTCCTGCTTACTACTTGCTGTCCTGCCCTTCAGTTTCCAAGGTTCTGCCAATGGCCTCTTCTTCTTGCCTAGGACCTCCTGGGAGGGCTCATCCAGCCGGGCTTCATGCTGCTTCTGGACATTGATTATGTACAACCCTCTGCTCCAGCTCCCCTCCTGTGCCCTGGACCCCGTTTATCCAACCGCCTGGTGGACACTTCAAGCTGAATATGTTAAAAAAAAAAAAATAGTCCTTTTCCCTCCCCCTAGCCATCGCCGAGCAAGTGTCTGCCTGTGTGCTCGCTCCCGGTGAGCACTGCGCTCACGCTCGTGCAGGAGCCCACGCCAGAGCCGGCCCCTCTCCGCCCTCCGGCATTCACAGGCAGGTGGCCACCACGCTCCCTGCTTGTTTCCCGGGTGTCTTGCTGTAGCTGCATCTAGTTGACAGAGTTGTGCTCTGTCCTCTGCATGTCTCGGCTTCACGGCCACCTCTCCGTCTAACACCAGAGCCGCCTCATTTCTGCCTGCACTTTGAAACAGTGGCCCACGTGGTCTCCACGTCCCCACCCTCAGCCCCCTTCAATCCGGTGTCCATGGAGCAGCCAGGAGGAGTTCCCAACGAGCAGGTCTGCGGTCACCCCCCCGCCGAACTCCTCTCGAGGCTCCTCGTGTATCAGAATAAAGCCAAGTGAGCGGGGCCGCCCACCTCAGAGCCCTCCGCTTGTTCCAGTCTCCCAAGCCACACCTGGGGGTCTAGCTAAATGGAACGGTGGTTACTCATACTTCCCAAGACGTTCCAGGTTCTTCTGTGCAGGCTTTTTTGTTGTTTTTTTTTAATTTTTAAATTTTTTATTTTTTATAAACATATAATGTATTTTTATCCCCAGGGGTACAGGTCTGTGAACCGCCCGGTTTACACACTTCACAGCACTCACCAAAGCACATACCCTCCCCAATGTCCACAATCTCACCTCCCTTCTCCCAACCCCCCTCCCCCCAGCAACCCTCAGTTTGTTTTGTGAGATTAAGAGTCACTTACGGTTTGTCTCCCTCCCAATCCCATCTTGTTTCATTTATTCTTCTCCTACCCCCTTAACCCCCCATGGTGCATCTCCACTTCCTCATATCAGGGAGATCATATGATAGTTGTCTTTCTCCGCTTGACTTATTTCGCTAAGCATGATACGCTCTAGTTCCGTCCACATTGTTGCAAATGGCAAGAACCTAGATGTCCATCAACAGATGAATGGATAAAGAAGATGTGGTATATAAACACAATGGAATACTATGCAGCCATCAAAAGAAATGTCCAGGCTTTTATACATGTTGTTCCCATTGCTTGAAAGAGTCCTTCTTGTGGGGTTCCCGGACCCAACTCCAGTGTGGGGAAGGGGGTTTCCGCACACACAGCACCCAGCAATTTTCAGACACCAGTAGGGTATCCCTAGAATTCAACTCACTTTGAACACTGTCTACCAAGAGATAGCATCAGATCCCGTGGGTTAAAAGCTCAGTCCCACAAGACTGCCCCCCATCCCTTACTAAAGATGCCAGTCACAAGCCCCAGGCTGTTACCTGTGCTTCTCACTGACTGGCTCCGGTTGGGGGTTCCAGCCACCTCCCTGGGTCCTTTTGCTAGAGCAGCTCTCAGAACTCTGGGAAGCACGTTTACCAGTTTATTAAAGAATGTGATAAAAGCTATGAATCAACAACCAAAGAGAGACACAGGGCGAGGTCTGGGGAAGGTACGTATGGAACATTCCTGCCCTCCCCAGGCACCCCACTCTCTGGCGTTCACCAGCCTGGAAGCTCTGGAACCCAGTCCTTCTGGGAATTCTCTGGAGGCTTCTTTGCGTATTGAGGACCAAGTCATTGGTCATCGCTCAGGGTGGGACTGAAGGTTCCAACTCTCCAATCACATAGTTGGTCCTCCTGGCAGCCAGCTCCCGCCCTTGAGTGGGTCCAAAAGTCACCTTTCTTACCTTCATAGAAGACCCCTTTATCACTCTTCTCACAGGCAATTCCAAGGGTCGTAGGAGCTGAGTCAGAAACAAAGACAAATACGTAGAAGTATATTTTAATCAGTTGAGTGATCAAATGGAAACATATATTTCTTTTAGGTCACATCACAGTCTTCCTTCCTGGTGTACTCCTTGGATGGGGTGACCCCGCTCCACCCGGCATCACTGCCCATTCCCTGGGCCTCCAGGGGGTCAGGCCTGGTCCTAATTACTCACACCAGTTACCAGCTCCTGGGTTGTATGTACTTGCCCTCTGCCTGTGTTCCTCAGGAGGGAGCCTGGGCCGGAACAGGAGGCGTGGTGCCTCCAGCCTAAAGAAGGTGCTCCCAGAATGGCTTGTCGGCTTAATTCCATTTCTCCGCCTACACTCTTTTTCAGCTGGAAATCAATGATGTGACCAGGGCCTGGGGACTGGAGGTGGACCGGGTAGAGCTGGCAGTGGAGGCCGTGCTCCAGCCACCCCAGGACAGCCCAGCGGGGCCCAACTTGGACAGCACTCTCCAGCAGCTGGCCCTCCACTTCCTGGGAGGAGGCCTGTCCTCTGTGGCGGGAGGCTTGTCAGCCCCAGGGCCAGGTGAGGAGCTCTAGAAAGAAGGGGAGGTGCTTCTGGGGCGCTCAGCTCAGTGTTCTGCACAGGCTCAGGGCTCATTCTCTTAACTGAGCTGAGCATGTTCGTGCAGTGCTCACCTGCCCAGCTGCTCAGGCTGTCCCTACGGCTTGAGCTGACGGATGCTAAGGCGAAGAGAGCTGTCTGAGTGGGTGGAGGCCTTCGGGAGCCTCCGTGGGAGGAGGGGACAGCACCCAGGGGTGAAAGCTGAGGGGCTGCTTCTTAGCCGAGGAGGAAGTCAAACGCAGGCTTGAAGGGCCTATGAGAGGGAGCTGCCATGAGAAGTGCAGAGGTCACAGTGAGCCTGACCTTGGGAGCACAGTGACTTTCTTCCCTCTGCTTCCTTCCCCAACCCTGTCGGCCACTGCCAGCAGACACCTTGGAGATGGTGAGTGAAGTCGAGCAGCCTGCGCCTCCTGTTGGTGCTGGGCCCGGCCCAAAGCAGCCCGTGGCGGAGGGACTATTGACTGCTCTGCAGCCCTTCCTATCGGAGGCCCTGGTCAGCCAAGTTGGCGCCTGCTACCAGTTCAATGTCGTCCTGCCCAGTGGTGCCCAGAACATCTACTTCCTCGACCTCACTACAGGTGCCACTGCCTTCCCTGCCCTCGCTCACCTTCCCAGCCAGGTTGCTTGTAGCTGCCTCCTCCCCATGGTCCTCTTTTAAATTTAAATTTAAAATCCTTCTGTTCCCACCACAGTTTAGAGGAACCTCATAGCAGTCTGGGGCTCAGACAGCACAATCTGGGGGTTTGTCTCCCAGCCTGTCTCTGTGAGAAGGAAGACTTTGATGGTTGCAGCCCGAGCCCCGCACACAGTACAGGCCGACTGCGTGCCAGTCTCTGTGCTGAGCACGTGCAATGCATGATCTCCCTACAGCTCACCTCGAGCCTCTATTCGGGGATGATTGTCCTCCCCGTTTCACCAATTTGGAAACTGAGGCCCCAAGTGCTCCTACAGCCGATAAGACTTGAACTTAGGGAATTAGAACCTGAACACCTGATTATTACTCTCTACTCCTCTCAGTGGGCCATGCTAACCAGATCTTCCCCCTGCTGCATAGCCATACCAGTGCTCAATTTTTCTTTCCCTCCACAGGGCACGGGAGGGTAGGACATGGAGTGCCTGATGGCATCCCTGATGTCGTGGTGGAGATGACCGAGGCGGACCTGCGGGCCCTTCTGTGCAGGGAGCTGCGGCCCCTGGGGGCCTACATGAGTGGGCGGCTAAAGGTGAAGGGTGACCTGGCCGTGGCCATGAAGCTGGAGGCTGTCCTCAGGGCCCTGAAGTAGCGGCTTTGGCTGACTGTCCGTAGCCAAGCTCCAAGTCTGGCATCAAGCCAGGGAGGCATCTTAGAGGAGAAGGCGGCACTGGTGCCACACCTTGGATTGTTGAGGCCTTCCTCAGCCAGGAGCCAAGGGATGGAGACTGGGCCGACACCAGAGCTGGGAGAGACTGTGTCAGGCCGCCTTGTCCTCCTTACCTGGAGTGCTTCTCTGGACAAGCCTTTGCCCATCCTGCTCCCCGGCTGAATGCCCAGCTCTGAGCCGGGTACACCGTGTGATAACGAGAGCCAAGCCGGCCCGCTCTGCTGGCGACCTAACTGGAGGGGCGGGGCCCGCAGACATAGCCTGGCTGCATGGATTCGGGCTGGTGTGAGGGAGCCAAGCATGTGGCTCAGGTCCCAGCTCCAGGGTGGGGATCAGAGAGGTTGAGTGTGGAGAAGGAGGGCAGCCACCAAGAAGAGTCACTTCAGGGCAGGGATTTGGGGATCGAGCTGGGCCTGCCTTCCCGGTTGCTCTCTAGGCCCAGGCCCTGGGCAGTGGTGGTGGAAAAGCGTGGGGCCTTCTCCGCTCTGGCCCTGCTCCTGAAGATGTCTTGACTCGTCCCCCAGCTCCGTCTTGCATGCCTGACGGGCTGGAGCCCAGGGCAGCATGTAGGAGAGCCCTGCTGTTCTGTGCTTTTTACCAGAGGTTGGCAAACCACCAATAAATGTGCTGTTTACAATGTATTGAAGAGAGGTGGGGGCATGGGGTGGGTTGGGGAATCCCCGAGGCCATGCCCCTACTGCCACCTGGGCAAGGACCAGGGCTGGGAGGTTGTCACACCCTTAATATATGCGTGTGAATCACCCACAGTTCCCCTTCTGCCAAGGGTTTCAGAGACCCTGGGGCAGGTATGGGCTCTTCTGTTCCTCTTTGGGGTAGAAGTTGGCTAGGAAAGAGAGGATATGGGTGTGTCGGAGCTGTTCCTGCAAACACCCTCCCTAGGGTTAGGGTTGGGGGGGGTGTCTGATCACGTTCAAGAGAGGAGTCAGAGCTGCTATCCGCTCCCTGGCCTCTCCACACTCCCACCCCCGGGGTCCCTGTTTCTCCACCAGCAGAAGGGAAGGAAACAGAAGGAAGTGGGCCTAGAGGCCAGGCCAGGTCTTTAGCCCTGGGAGCCTGGCCCAGCTTTCTGCTGCTGTGCTCCAGCCCAAACCCCAGGGAGCCCAGGGAAGGGGCCTTTTACGTCTTCAGCCCTAAGAAATGAATCTCACTTCCCAGAAAGTCTTGTGAAAAAACGAAACTCTGAGAAATCGGGACCTCCCCTTTGTGAAACAGTCCCGGGCTTGTCCTCTGGCACCAGGCTGTTCCCCTTGGGGCCTCTCTAGCTCCCCTGGCACAGTCTAGTTTTCCCCTTTGTTTCTGCCAGTGCCTGCTTTTTCCCTCCTTTGGGAAATCCTCTTAGCGTGGACTAGGTGGCCTTGGGGTTCAGGTTTCAGCTCCCGGGCTCTCACCATGGAGGGCCAGAGGCCAGCCAGCTGCCCCTGCTCTGCCCTCAGCTGGAGACTGCCTTCCCTGCAGTCCTTTCCGCCCCCACCAGCCACCCTCCCACCACCTTCCAGGCCTAGTGGGGCATGGACCTCCGCCCTCCATGGGGTTCCCCTTCCGTGTTGGGGCTGTCACATCCATTCCCCACTATGTGTATCACCATTCCTTGCATCGGTGCCTGCCCTCCCTGCTGGACTATGAGCTTCATGCATGAGCTGCTCATCAATTCCTCCCCCCGCGGCAGCGGCACCCAGTGTACCGGCAGTTTATGGGAAAGCCCCATGTCTTCCTCATGAAAGCTTAGGAGAAACTGAAACTCAGATTGTCTTTGTGGTTGTGGGAGGATCAACTTAACATTTACAGGAAACCAAATCTCCCGGATGTCTACATAGGAGGGGTGTAAGGCCTGCCGCTCCTTCCCTGTGTTGAGGGGCACTCATTCCTTGGTGGGGCCGGTGCTCCAGGAACGGGAGCCCACAGGTTCAAGGGCCCCTGGGCTTTGAGAACTGAGCAGGCCTTGCAGTCTGCCGGGGAAGGCAAGGGACACTTCAGGGAGGTAGTGTGTGAGGAGGGAGGGAGAGGGTGTCAGTCATAGGAGGCTTATCAGAGGAGGTGATGCCCTTGCAGCCACAGGGCAGGGTGAGGAGAGAAGCAAAGAGATGGGGCAAAGCATGGCACAGAGGGGACAGCCCCTGCGAGGACACACCCGGAAGAGGCAGCTGAACGCCTCTGATTTCAGGAACTGGAACCTGAAGTATGGTGGGGATGGAGGGGGCAGGGGGGTGGTTGTGCGTGGATTTGGGGAGCAGGGGATAGAAACAGTAACGCTCTACCATGTGTGTACCTGCACTGAACTAGACTTGCTCAGTGTGGTTACCACAAGGTAACCTTGTGGATAACCATAAGTAAAATGCTCACATTGACATGTGTAATGTATTATTTTGATATTATTTAAAAAAATAAGTAAATTTTGAATAGATGGTACAGTCAAGTCTTTCAAATTTTTTTAGATTAAAAAGGCATACTGTGAAAATCGTCCCTCATGCTCCTGACTCCATCCACATATTTCCCACACCTTCCTCCTTTTTTTTTTTTTTCACACATATATATACAAGAAAATCCAAATATATATCCTCTGGATTTTTAAAAAATACAAATACATGGCAAATATAATGTTGCTTTATTAACATTACAGCCTTGAGGATCTTTCCATAATAGCACACACAGACTTTCCCCATGCGTTTTGTAGTTACACAGGATTCCATTGTTCGGACGCATCATAATTTAACCTGTCTGCATTGATGGACATTTAGGTTATTTTGGGGATTTTGCTATTTTAAACAATGCTGCAGTAATGACCTTTAATGTAGGATAAAATTCCAGAAGGGAAATAGCTACGTTCAAGCATCTGTAATTAAACAAGTATTGTTCAAATGCTCTCTTTAAGGGCTTATATTCCAATTTACACTCCCATGATTAGTGATTCAGTGTGCGTTTCCTCACAGCCATGCCAGCACAGGGTGTTATTAAACTTTTGGATTTTTTGATAATCTCATAAGTGAAAAACTGCATCTCAGTGGAGGGTTTTTATTATAATTGTCCAGTTGTTCGTCACTCTTTAACTTGGATTTTCAAAAGCACAGGGTTTTTGCTGTCTTCCTCCAGCCTTTACTTTTTTTTTTTTTAAGTATACTACAATGAGATGCACCCAGTCTAAATGTAGTGCTTGATGTGTTTTGACAAATGTGAACACCGTGTAACCATCAGCCAATACTATCAAGAGTCAGAACATTTCCATCAACTCACAAATTTCCCTCCAGCTCCTTCCCCAGCCCCTGCCCCCTCCCCGAGCCCCAGGCCACCAACAATCGGTTCTTCAATTGCTGTGGATTAGTATTTTTTTTAAAGATTTTATTTACTTATTTGACAGAGCGAGAGAGACAGCAAGAGAGGGAACACAAACAGGGGGAGTGGGAGAGGGAGAAGCAGGCCTCCCTCTGAGCAGAGAACCCCATGCAAGGCTTGATCCCAGGACCCCGAGATCTTGACCTGAGCCGAAGGCAGAGGCTTAACCCACTGAGCCCCTGTCAGTCTTTTTCACGTCAGCCGTTGTAATGGGTGTGATTGATGGTGTCGGGCCTCTTTATATGCTGACTGGGCACGTGTCTTTTGTCAGTATCTTTATTGGCATCCCATTATTGTGTGAAGAAAGGCATGAAAAATCACAGTCGTGATACTGAGCCTATGGATCCATGACTGTGGCCTGTTTTTAAGTCTTTTGTGTTCTTCAGAAGTTTTATAATGTTTTTCATATTGGTTTTGAACATTTCTTATTTATTCCAAAGTACTTTATCTTTTCTGACACTACTATAAATAAGGTCTTTCCTTCCATTATAATATCGATGAGGATGCAATTTATAGCTCTGTGGGAATTTCGCCCTTCACTAACTTACTGTATTTTTCTTCAGAGAATTTCACCTTCAGTACACAGTTGTCTGCAAATGTGAAACTTCATCTCCTCCTATCAAGGGTTTTTTTTTTTTTTTAAAGATTTTATTTATTTATTTGAGAGAGAGACAGTGAGAGAGAGCATGAGCCAGGAGAAGGTCAGAGAACGAAGCAGACTCCCCATGTAGCTGGGAGCCTGATGTGGGACTTGATCCCGGGACTCCGGGATCATGACCTGAGCCGAAGGCAGTCGTCCAACCAACTGAGCCACCCAGGCGTCCCATCCTCCTATCAAGGTTTTAAGATGCTTTCTCTTGTCTAATTGCATTGGCTGGCATGGAGGTGGGCACTTGAGGGACATGAGAGTTAAGATCCAGTAGGAAGAGAGAAAGAGGTGGGGGGGAGGGAGAGAAGGTAATGGAACCTGAGCCTGATGGAGGGTTTAATTGTGGACAAACGGAGTGATCCCTTACCCCAGAGAAAGAGAAAATAAGGATGGAGTAAATATCTGGGTGAAGGTGAAAAACCATACTATAGTCCAATGCACCCAGGGCCCCAACACATGGGTAGCTAGTAGTTGGTGGGAAGATCTCAGTCATTGGGTCACTCACTCAAGGCCCTGGCTTAGCCCCTGGTGGGGCCCCCAAAACCTTGAAATGAGAGTAATGAGGAGGTGGCCTTTGGGAGATTTGTGAATGGAAGGGATGGGAACTGAGAGAAGAACACTTCTGGTTCTTTCTGGTGAGTGGCTTTTGGAATGAAGAGAGGGGAAGGGAGGGAAGCGGGGAAGGGAGGGGAGGAGGAGGAGGAGGCAGTGGATAAAAGGGCTCACCTACCACAGTCCTTCTCTGCTGGGAGCTTCTGTCCCTACACTGGGACTCTGACTTGCCTTCACTGACCTTTCACTGATTCTCCTAGAGCCTGGTAAAGTGTCTGCCATGTAATAGTCACCAGCAGCTGGTTTTTTGTTTGTTTGTTTGTTTGTTTGTTTGTTTTTATTTGAGAAAAGGAGAGAGAGGGAGAGAGAGAAAACACAAGGTGGGGGAGGGGCAGAGAGAGGGAGACAGGAACCCCAAGAGACAAACACAGCTGGGAGACTGGGACAGAGAGGGAGCAGGAGTCAAACCACAGTGGTGAAAACAGGTCATGTGGCTCACCCCGGAGGGGCCAGAATCACCCGAGAGAAGAAGCCTGGGGAGTGGCCCCAGGGGGCCTCCTAGCTCTGGCTCCTTGAAGGCCGCCCACAGAACCTCAGGCTTGAGCTTGTGGCACCACCTGGTGGCGATGTGGGGGATTGCTGCTTCCCCCATTCCAGAAGCCATCCAGGGATCCTTAGGAGACAGTGGAACCTGAGTTGGGAGCAAGCCCAGAGGGGACAAGAGCCTGGGCAATGTGTACCTTGCTTGACTGCGCGCGCACATCCACACCCACACCCACACACCCTGTGTGTGCTCAGGCCCAGGGTGGGCTTGTTGGTGATAGTGGGTAAAGGAGGGGTGGAAATAGGAAGGCAGGAGGACTTGGCCAGGAGAAACTGGGGAGGTTGACTAGCGTGACTAGGAAACTGCAGAGCACAGAGTTAAATCCGTAAAATGGGGCTAATTGTATCAAAGGCCATTTTAAGACGTCCCTAGGATGAAGTACTGTTACTTTTGGAAGTTCCTCCCCAAATCAATTATTAAAATCCCAGAATTGCTGTATTAAATATAACATATCACTGTAAAATAATATGAAGTGATTTTTGTAAGTCTGCCTTGGAAATTATTTGTCTAAGAGTAATTTGTTCACAGTATAATTATCCGCGAGTTCTCAGTGCTCTCTGGTATTCGTTCGCATTCTTGAAGTGCTCACAGAGTTTTTAAAAAAAATCTAATCCATGGGGCGCCTGGGTGGTTTAGTGGGTTAAAGTCTCTGCCTTCAGCTCAGGTCATGGTCCCAGGGTAAGGCAATGTTCTAGGTACTGGGGTAGAAGTCAAGATACCAACCCAAACTTTCATCCTCGTGAAATTTCCACTCTAGCTGGGATATAAACAACGAGCATGAAAAATAAGAATGTCATACAGATGTGAGAAGACCAAAAGTGCCTTGGGAGAGGGCCTGGCACGTTCTGGAACAGCAGGGTGATCAGTGGGGCTGGAGTGGAGAGTACAGGAGAGAAGGAGGCTAGAAGGGGAAAATGCGGCCAGGTCAAGTAGGGCCTTAGAGACCATTGTGAGGACTCCGTGCAATGGGGACCCGCTGGAGAATTCTAGCAGAGGAATATGGGAGACTGAATATATGAGCCAACAATGGCCAGGCTACATATAAAAACAGAACTCTGACACACACCTGCAGCGACCTGTACAGGAAACCACGCCCTTTTCTACAATCATCAGCGCAGGAAGCCAGCCCGCTGTACATCAGGTTTGTGGGGAGCCACACCCCTTTCTCTAGTGATGATCCAGGAAGCCAAATAACAGTCTCTGTGACAAATGGCCCCCCAAAGGGTCAATAACCGACAGGTTCCCCCCTTTTGGTCCCTCGTCCCAACTTAGAATCAACCAGGAAAAAGCCAACCTATCATACGGGATATCTCACTTCTAGTCAGCCCACCTCTAGTGGCACCCCTGTGCCAAAAGCTTCCCTCGGGGGCACACCTGATGCCTCCCCATTTGGGGCCATAAAGCCTTCCCACACCTCTGCCTGCCTCTGAGTCTCTTCCAAAACACAAGTGACGGGGGCTGACTCCCTTCCAAAATAAGCATCCAATAAATAACTTTTCCTTTTCTCACCTGGCTGGTCTTCATTTATTTCTCTTTCCATTTTAGAAGCTGCTCTTTTTTTGAGAATAGACCGTTGCGATAATCCATGTAAGAGATGACCTACGTCAGTTTGAACCTACGTCGTAACAGGGCAGGTGACTGGAAGGGGGAATTGGATTCTGGGTATATGCATTTAAATTTTTTTATTTTGAAATCATTCTAGATTCACAGGATGGTGCAAAGGAATGCACAAAGAAGTCCCATGCATCTCTCCCCCAGCTCCCCTCCCCATCTCCCAAAGCCCTAACCCAGCAGCAACATCAAGGAATTGACGTTGGCCTCCTCTAGTTCACTCAGATGTCACTAGTTATATGGATGTGTGTAGCTCTACTCAATTTTTGTCACATGTGAGCCTGGAGTCACCACCACAATAATCAAGATGCTTGACTGTACCATGGCCACGAGACCCCTTGTGTCACCCCTTTTTAGCCACATCCCTCCCCTCCTGTTCCTAACCTCCAGCAGCCACCAATCTGTGTGATTAAGGTCCCCACAACAGTTACATACATGGGACCATGCCATATGGGTTCTGAGACTGGCTCTTCCACGCAGCATCATTGCCTGCAGATTCATCCAAGTCGTCGCCTGCATCACTGGCTCATTCCCCTTTGTTGCTGAGTCGCGCTCCACGGTACAGATGTGCTGTCCTACGTTGAACCACTCACCTTTTGAGGGACATCTTGGTGGGTTCCAGGCTGGGGTTTTACAAACAAAGCTACTTAGAAACAAGTTCCTTGCAGACAAGTCCCTCTGCGAAAACAAGTCTTTAGTCCTCTGGGCTAAATGCAGTTGCTGGGCCCTTGGTAAGTTCATTTTTAATTTGGGAAGGAAGGGGTTTTATTTTGAACACAGAGCCACAGGGTCACCCAACAGATTAGTTGTGGGTGTGAGAGAAAAGATAGGAGTTGGGGAAGGTTTAGAAGGAACGGATACACTTAGAGCAGTGCTGGGACATGGTGTTGGCTCACGTCGGCTAGACAGCAGCTACGCAATTGACAGCAAACAACAGCATGACATCTGGGGAAATGAGAAGACTCGTGAGACACCACACGCCACGGGCACCAGGGAGTCCGTCAGAGGGCAGCTGGTACATGGAAAGCCGTTTGATTATCTGCTTGTATCAAAAGTGAAAGAGGGGAATTCCGCTTTCTCTTGTGACGCAGAAAGGCGCAAGAGGATGTCACTCCCATTCTAAAAAGAAAAAGCCAGATAATCTACAAACTGCAAGTTTTAAAACTCACCAGGCTGAGGTGGTTGTGAGCAACCAAGAGAACTGAATTCCCGGGAGTGCCAAGTGCCTCTTAGGAAAGACAGGACAGGGACGCCTGGGTGGCTCAGTTGGTTAAGCAGCTGCCTTTGGCTCAGGTCATGATCCCAGCGTTCTGGGATTGAGTCCCACATCGGGCTCCTTGCTCGGCAGGGAGCCTGCTTCTCCCTCTGCCTCTAGCCTGCCACTCTGTCTGCCTATGCTTGCGCTCTGTATCTCTCTCTCTAACAAATAAATAAAATCTTAAAAAAAAAAAAAGGAAAGACAGGACAGTTTGCTTTGGGAGCTCATGTGGGGGGGGGGGCAGAGGGAGTTGTCCCCCTTTCCCAGGAGGAAGACTGGAGGCAGAGCAGGAGGAGCAGGAGAGGGGAGACCCCTCCCCCCACACACATACATGAGCAGGAGGTCATTAGCTGCTGCTGGAGCTAATGGAGCTAACAGCCTCACCTGTTTCTCAAGGAGGTTCTCTCAACCCCCTCGGGTGGGACGGGGGAGGGTGGGGCGCAGCCAGCTTTGGTCCCACCGCTGCTGGAGAAGGGGCAGAAACTAAGATCCTCCGCTTTGGGGGAAGAATAAAAGTCAGACACCGCCTCTTGCCCTTGTGGGAGGTGAAGATCTACCACCAAGGTCGGGTTTTGTCAAAAACCCACTAAAAGACACAAGGCGAAGGTCAGGAGCACTGTCAGGGCCCACCCTCTGAGTCGCAGGTGCCCAAGTTCTGCGAGGCTGGGCCCGGGGAACGGAGAAACAGTAACAGCAGTCTACCACTAGGGGGAGAGCAAGAGCACACAGAGGGACGACTCGTCGCGCAGGCAGTCAGGGACCTCTGAAGGCTGAGGCTGGAACAGCAACAGCGGGACCCCCCCTCCCAGTCCCACCCCTTGCCGTGAACCCCAGGCTGCCTACAAGAAACCCACTTTAAATATAAAGACCTCGGTAGGTTAAAACTAAAAGAATGAAAAATAGACACGCCACGCAAACACCAATCCAAAGAAAGATCAAGTGCCTAGACTAACGCCACACGAAGGAGACTTCGGGACAGAGTCAAGTTCATCAAGAGGAAAACCAACCTCCGGGGGGAGAACAGGCCCCCCAGGGATAATTACAACTGATAGAACCAAAAGGAGACATAGACGCATTCACTTGTCTCTCAGTACTTCAAAGAACGAGAGAGTAGACAATCTCAGTCTGGATGTATAACTCGAAAAACTGTTAACTGACTAAACCCGACTGACATTTATGGGACACTCCACCCAACAACAGTGGAATACACATTCTTCTCGAAGCATGTGGAACCGCCCCAACATTGATCATATTCTGAGCCATAAAACAAATCTCAAACAACTTAAAAATAATTAAAATCACACAAGGATGTTCTCTCATCATAATAAAATTAAACTATAAATCAATGACTGAGAGATATTGGGAAAATTCCTGGATATTTGAAAATCAAACAATAGGCTTTTAAGTAACTCATAATTCAAAGAAGAAACCACGAGACTAATTCAAAATACTGTCATTAAATAAAACAACACAACCTAGAAAAATTTGTGGGATAAAATTTAAAGCAGTGCTTACAGGGAAATGACAACATTACACATTTATATTAAAGAATAAAGGAGAGTATCTTGGTGACCTTGTGTAGGTAGAGATTTCTTCACTGGAACAAACAGTACAGTCCATAAAAGAAAAACATGATTATATTGGCTTTCACCAAAATTAAAAACTTCTGCTTTTCCAAAGGTACTAGCAAGAGAATGAAAACACAAACTCCAGACTGGGAGAAAATACTTGGATACAGAAACACATAGCTTATAAAGAACCTATGTTGAAAATAGATGAAGAAGCCTTCTGACTCAATAATGAGACAGGCAGGCCATTTAAACATGGGCAAAGGATTTAAAGAGAGACTTCCTCAAAGATGAGATATGATGGAAATACATACATAAACATATTCTTACCACTATTTGTCATTAGGGTATGACAAATTAAAAGCATAATGAAAAAAATGGAAAGAAAAACCATAATGAAATACCATTATATACCTATGAGAATGGCTTAAAAAAAAAAAAAAGGCAGTCAAAAGTCCTGGCAACAGACACTTTATGGAGCAATAGCCACTTTGGACAATAGTTTGGCAGGTTCTTGTACAGTTAAGCATGCTCTTATCATATGACCTAGTAATCTCATTCCTCGATGTTTTTACCCAAGAAAAATGAAGACATATGTCCACTCAAAGATCTGTTTGTGAATGATGACAGCAGTTTTCTTCATAATGTTGCCAAACTAGAAATGACCCAAATACTCATCTTCTGGTAAGGGGGGGGAAAAAAAATCTATGGTCCCTGGGATGGGATATTACTCCACAAGAGAAAGGGACAAGGTATTGTCATGTGAGGAAAGGGATGAATTTCAAAAGCGTTCCATTGTCAAAGACGACAGACACGAAAGGCCATGCAGAGTATGATTCCATTTATATAAGGTTCTAGAAAAGGCTAACTGTAGGGGCAGAAAGGAGATCTGTGGTGGCCAGGGGCTGGAGGTAGGGGTAGAAAATTGGCACACAGGAGTGTGAGAGAACTTTTAAGGAAATATTTTACATCTTGATTTTGCAGGTGTTTTTTTTTTTTTAACAACTGCACATGCTCATCAAAACTTATCTAACTGGGTGAATTTCACTGCATACAAATTATTCTTTAATATATCTGAATTAGTTTAAAAGTGAAAGAGACAGTTGCTAAGAATCAGAAGCGAGGTGGCTCTTGATGTCAAGTATCCTGGAAACAGCGTCGTGCCCCCTCTGGTGGTGTCCAGAGACAGTGAAGTCTGTTTTCTGGCTGAGAAGCTCCTAGCCAGCTGGGACCCCAGATGGAGGCCCAGACCCACATCTCTTGTCTGGCCCGGGTGCACCTCCAGCTGGATCAAGTCCCTCAGGCTCAGGATTTGGTTGCCCTGGTCATTGCAGGCACCGCCCCCGAGTTTTTTGAGGGTACACATATTGGTATCGCAAAGAGGGAATTCCTTCAGGACTTGATTATTTAATCGGATGTTAGCAAGCCCAGCAGGGAGAGGGCGGAGGACATAAACTATTTAAAAGCAAACAAGCAAAGACTTAAGAACCTCTCAAAAAGAAAAAGAAATGACAAATTGTCAACCTCGCGGGGTATTCTGGCTGACCGCAAGTTTCCAGCCAGTAGCAGTGACTCAAGTTGTAGCCTTTTTGCAGCAAGCTTTGCGTGCTGTCTCTGCATCCTGAGTGGGGTGCTTAAGACTGGAAGGGAGTGTTGCGTCCCTCTCGTTTGGATGGAGATAGGGGTCCAGTTTAGCCCCCCAGCACAGATCAGGGGTACGGGAAAGCATGACGCATGCCGGGTGTTGGATAATTGTGGGCCACACAGACTGCGTTAGAGGACACAATGAAACAGGGTTCCATTTGCTGGTCTTTTATCCAGGTTTTATATGCACTACCAAGAGTAAAATTGGTCTGTGGTTATCGTCATGCGGGCAGGTGGAGTGATATGGTTTTCTCTGTCAGATTTGGGTGTCAGGATTCTGCTAGCTTCATAAAATCCATTCAGAAGCATAACATCAATCTACATTTCTCCTATATGTTCTGGGAGAGTTTAGCATAGAAATGGCCTGCTCCCCCGGTTTGAAATAACTCATCCTAATACTCTCTACCTGTAGTGTCTTTTTAAGGGATGATAACTTTTTTTTTTTTAAAGGGTTTATTTATTTGAGAGAGAGAGAGAGCGTGCACAAACAGGGAGAAGGGCAGAGAGAGAGGGAGAAGCAGGCTCCACGCTGAGCAGGGAGCCCAAGGCGGGGCTCCATCCCAGGACCCTGGGATCATGACCTGAGCCGAAAGCAGACGCTTAACCAATTGAACCACCCAGGCGCCCCTAGAGATGATAACTTTAAAAATTTATTTTGTCGTTATTGGTCTTTTGCTCATTGAGTCAATTTTGGCAATTTACAAATGTGTTCCTAGAATGCTCTGATTTAATGTTGAAACATTCGAACTTATAAGCGTAGAGTTGTACATACTACTCTCTTTAATTTCCAAAATAACCTCCATGTGTTACTATTCCCTTTCTAATCTCATATTTTGTGTCGTTTTTCTTGACTAGACTCATTGATGGCTTGTCTGTTTTAATTTGTTCCTACCTTCCCCTGCTCGGAAAGAACAATCTAAGTATGAATTATACTGCTTCTAAGAGGAATTTTGCCTCCCACCTCCCAACCACTTTTTGAACTGCTGTTTCCAGGAATCATGATTCCAGAGAGCCGCAGAGGAAGGAGATGAAGGTTTGAACAGTGGTCTGGCTGTGCTTCAAAGCACAGGCATATGGCATTCTGTCTCTTTCCAGATGCCCACCTCTAGAAATGTGGCTCTCCTACTTACCAGCTGGGGGAAGTGGGGCAAGCCACATGGCTTCTCTTTGCCTCAGCTTCCCCATCAGCAAAATGGGAATAATAATAGCGCTGCCTTCAGAGGGTCATCGTGAGGATCAAAGGTGAATATTTGAATAGCACTTAGTGGGGAGCCTGGCACATGGCTGTGTTCCAGAAGTTACCTTTCGTTAGCATCATTCCTGGTGTGTTCTCCTGCAGGGTCTTCCCCTCCCATCCCCCCGGAAGGTACTAGCTCTTCCCCACCCCAAGGGCCAGATCTGCAGTGGCTTTGTGAACCAATGCACAACGTGGGGGTGATGGAAGGTTGTCCCAAAGAGGAAGAGGAAAGGAGGGAGGGATTGGGGAGGGCATGGTGGAAGCAGGCAGCAGGAGGCTGGGAGAGCATTGCCCTGGACTGGAGAGACAGTACTGTGCCTCTGTTCGTAGCACGGACGGTGTCGGCTCTGGGCAGCACCCTGAGGCTGTAGTGAGCCTCCAGGGACATGTGTGGTGTCCTTGTGCCACTCCATGGAGTTCAGCCAGTGGGCCAGCATGCCTGGAGCGGACTGAAGACAGAGGGTCCTGCTCTGTTGTTAGGGGTAAACCAACTAGGAGCCAGCGGCGCGAAGCAGGTTAAGTTTGATTTTGAAGAATTAAAAAGAAGACGTGATTTCACATAGTCAGGGAATGTGGAAACCCAAATAGATACCCGCTCCCCCGTCTTCTGTGTTTTGAGTTTCTTTCTGAAAGCTTCTCGGGACCTTCTTAATCTCAGAAAGTTCTGCTCCAATGTCCAGGGTGATGTGTGTCCCCCACAGGCTCCGGTGAGAGTCCTGGGGGGTGGGCGGCCTCACTCATTCTCCCTGGCTGGCTGCTGCCGACCCTGTCCCTGGGCACCCTCTTCATGACTCAGTCTGGGGGGACGGCTGGGGGGCTTGTGGGCAGGCGTGTGGCACTTTCCAGCAAGTGCTGTGGTTGTAGGATGTACCCGCATGTAGGCATAGGGAGGACCCAGCCCTGTGAGTGGCCACAGGGCTCAGATGCTGTGGGTAGACAGCCCGTGGGGGGCTTTGGCCTCTCTCTTTTTTTTTTTTTAAATTTTAATTTCTTTTCAGCGTAGCAGTATTCATTGTTTTTGCACCACACCCAGTGCTCCATACAATCTGTGCCCTCTCTAATACCCACCACCTGTTTCCCCCAACCTCTCACCACCTCCCCCCACCCCGCCTGCCCTTTGGGCTTTGGCCTCTTGTCTTGAGCAGGGAGGGGATAGAGAGGCCTGGAGGAGCTGCGAAGCAGATGCCCCGCCCTCCCCCACCCAGGCTGGAGGGCAGGTGTCATCAAGCTCACTCAGTCTGAAATCCTCAGGGCCCATGGGAACCTCTGTTGGGAGGCTGGCCTTAGAGGTATCATCAGGGGTGAGGTGGGCCTGCGGGTTGGGGTGAGGGCTGCTGGATCAGGCAGCAGGACCTCCGATGCAGAGGGATAGGGGCTGGGCTCGTGTTCCCCATTTCTTTAGGGTCAAACATCCGGGGCTTTGTTTTCATGAAATCTGTAAATATCTCACAGGCCCCTTGCCCCTCCCTGGCCAAGCAGGGAGTGCTCTCTTCTGGTCTGTCCTACAGATACAAAGCTCCTTGCCTAAAAGTCAGGAAGGATGTGGGCCAGCTAGGCCTGCTCACACTATAGTTACCAGATGCTTCCATGACCCAGACCTAAGTAGCTTCTCAAAAGAAGTGGGGTTTTTGTCAAGTGCGGGGAGCTAGGAGGGGTAATGTTTTCTCTCCGACCCTACCCAGTAGGTGCTGCTGCTCTGGGGAGGGGGTGGGCATGGAACTAGGTGGCGGAGAGGGGAGAGGACCCAGGCTGTGGCCAGGAGAGTGGAGGGATCTGGGTCTGAGCAGTCCTTTCATCAGAGACCCCTGCACCCCCGCTCCCCCAGCCCAAGACCCCCTGGAAGCCTTTATGAAGGTTCTAGCCGCAGCCTGGTTTGGCATCTGATGCCCTCACTTCATGGCAGATGCCTGTCTGTGGACTCCACAAGCCTCACGATGCCCCAGGCCCTCCTCAGGCGGCTGTCTTGCCCCTGGTGCCCTGCTTGTGGTCCCCTGACCCGTCCCAGGCGTGTCACCACCTCTCCTCTCCTCTGCTCAGTTCTCTGGAAGACAAGGAGCAGTATGGGTGCCCAAAGTGCCTGGCTCCTCAGGGCACAGGTGGGGAGACTGAGGCCCAGTGGCCAGGAGCGTTAGGTCCACAGCCAGGTCCCCTGTCGCTTGCAGGGCGTCTGCTCTCTCTGTCCTTCCTGCTTCCAGCCATGCCCTCCCCAAACTGTTAGTACTTCACAGATCCCGTGGCCCAGACCTGTGAGGAGGCTGACAGGAGGGCCGCTGTGCCCTGAGATGTTTCTCACAGCGTGGTCTGAGAGAGAGGTGGTGAGCTTCTCTGCCATGGGCCTGAGCAAGCTCAGGGTGGGGGTCGAGGGGGGGTACTGGGCAGGTGTCCAGGAGGCCCTTTGTGACCCAGATGCCACATGGGTGCCCAGACATGCTGGTGGAACCCCTCTGGGTCTGTGGGCCCTGGAGGGAGGTCCTGAGTGATGGCTTGCCCACCAAACCTCTCTTCTTCCCCTGAAAGGTCCTGTGTGGGGCTGAGTGCTCAGCTCCGTGGGGCACACAGGACCAAGACGGACTCTGTTTGGCACTGAGGACCTCGCTGACCAGTCCAACACTATACTGTTTTCTTGGGATGGGAAGGATTCCAGCGAATCACCCTTCGGTTCAGACAGGGAAGATGGTCCCACTCTTCCCCCATTCTTCCTGCTGTGGTGCTGCTCTCTCTATACCCACCCCACCCCACCCCAACACTGTGCCTCCTAGGAGGCTTCCTAGAGCTGAGGGTACAGATACGCCCCCCTGAATACACCAGCACAAACCCGGCATTCAGCCCAGGCCCGGGACTGAGAGCATGGTTCCAGCATGGGGTCTGTCTTGAAACTCACCTGGGCCCTCAGACAGGCTCCCCTTCTGGGTTCCAGTTGTCCGACCTGGGAACTGGGGACTTTTGACTCGACCTTCTAGGCTCCTTCTTGTCTGAGACCTCCCTTGCTCACTCTGGGAGCACCCAGAAAGGAGAGATCTGGGGCTGGAATCGGGGCAGCATCTCTGGGGTGCATATGGGCAAGGCCACAGCACAACAGGGAGACCCGGATGACAGGTTCCCACCCACACTCCTCCTCAATCCTCTAGGCCGCCCTTCTCCAGCGCCTTACGGAGAGAGGCAGTGTCTCAGTGCCTGCCCTCGCCAGGAAAAGAATCCCAGCACGACTCAGTGAAGGGAGGTGTGAGGCTACAGACTGGCTTCACTGCAGCCTGTGGCCTGGGCTGGGCTGGGCTGGGGCCCCAGGACGCTTCTGGAAGAACTGCTTGGCTCCAAACAGCCCTGCCTTTCCACCCCGTTGCTGCCAGGGGGCCCCAAGGCATGAAGCATGTGGGAGCCGAAGGGAGGTGGAGGGCTGGGCCCACCCCCATGTGGCTCCCCCGTGCCTGTCCCTGTCAGTGGCTCACCGGCTCTCTGTGTCAGCATGTGAGCCAGGCACAAGGGCATTCCCATCTTATGGATCGGGAAACTGAGACCCAGAGCATGCCTGACCCAAAGTCATATAGACAGTGAACGAGGAGAATTGGCCTTGGCCCCTTAGGGCCCTGGTTCTCGCCAAGTACCTTGCCCGTTCTCACTAGTGTTGGTCCCCTAGGAAGGAAGGAGGCTGGCAGGGGCAGATGGGTGCAGAGATACTCCAAGAGGAGGGTGAGAGGTGCTCCCCATTCTGCTTCTTCCTGCACCGACCTGCTGTCCAGGACCTCGGGGATACCCCACCCAGGGCAGGAGAGGGAGGGCTGCCCAGCCACGGGGCCTCCCTCCATCTCCCACTTGGACCCCGTTCAGCCAAGTACCTTCTAGTCCCTTCCCTTCCTGGGAGATGCCACCCGCCTTCAGAAGTCTCTCCCACTTCCCATGGTCTCACTAGGTGTGGTGAACACATTCCTCCCGTCCCTGGGAGCTCCCTCACAGCAAGACGAAGGTGCAGCCCCAGCACAGGCCGGGCATTCAGTAGGAACTCAATATGTGAGTAAGGCCTTCGGTGGCTGGTAGAGTGAGGGACGGTGTGAGGAAGGGAGGGCGTGGGAGTGTGAAGCTGCAGGAGGAGGGGAGGGGGAGGTGGGGGACCCTGAGTAGGGGTGAGTGGGCTAGAGCTACCGCTCCCACCCAGGGTCCTTCCCGCAGGGCTGTGGGCCCCTGGCCACACAGCAGCCTTGGCCTTGGGATAAACCCACCGGGTTTCCACACTAGTCAAGCTGTGGTCCTGACAGGTGGTGACTGTCCTTCCCACATTCTGCTAGGGGAAGGAGGAAGCCGGAGGATGTCCCCTGAGCCCGACCTCGCTCTGGCCAGCCCAGCCTGGCCGGCCACAGTGCTGAACCACAGAGTAGAAAATCCTTGTTTTATTCAGCCCAGGTCTGGGCAATCTTGCTCTGTGATATGGCCAAAATATAAAAAATAAAAACCAACAAACGACAAAATACCGTTGTAGAGAAGAGTTAAGTACAAAATTGGGCCTGGCATCCGGAATCCCTGTGGTTTCGGTCTGCGTTTGCTCCCTGAGGCCGGCAGGGAAGGATGCCTGTGGCTTCCAGCTGCCCCTGCCTGTGGGGTGGGGGCGGGGAGGCTGAGCCCCTTGGGCCGGGTCTGTCCTGGCAGGAGGCTTCCTGGGGGAGCCTGGCCGGCTTTGGGGAGTAGGGAGATTGACCGTCTGTCCATCCTCTGTGAGATCAGGATCTAAGGAAAGAAAGCGAGCAGTCAGTGGTAGGCTGCGGGACAGGTCTCCTCCCTTGAGTGTCGGCAAGGCACCCCTTCCACGGCCCGGATTCCATGTGGGAGGGAGGGCAGGTGCGGGTGGAACCCTCAGCCAGCCCCAACCTCCAGAAGAGGGGTGTCCCGGCCTCCCCCACCCACGCAGGGGCCATCTTGGCACCATCCCCTCCCCGTGCCCCGGGTTCCACACTGTTCTCTAGGCCATTAGGAGAGCTGCTACTGTCTGGGAACGCTTTCTTGTTTTTTTTTCTAACAAAGTACTTTTTTAAAAAAGCCTCCTTCCTCCTCTTCAGAAACACGATCGCAAGCCACAGGCGTCAGTCCCGTGGCCTTTCTGGGAACACTGCGTCCAGCTTCCTGTGCCCTGGCCCGGCCGCCCGCCTGCGGTCAGGGTACCACAGACGCTCTAATGAGACTTGAGCCTTTCCAAGCACTTATGTAAAGGGCTTAGAAAGGAGGGCCTCCGCCCTCCCTGGCCCATAGGCCCCCGGGGGGAGCCAGAGGGGCCACGGGGCTGCTTCTCCGTCTGCCTTGTTGAGGAGCCTAGCTTGTGGCATGGCTGGGGATAGGGATGCTGTTTTATTCCACCCTTCCCGGCGGCCGGCGGGCAGGACAAGAGGGACGTAGGCTCCCTGCCTCCCTGCACACCCCTTGGCCCTCTTTTCCTCTTGTGTGCCCCTTCCTTTCTTCCTCCTTCTCCTTCCACGGAATTGCTTCCCAGAAACCCTCTGCCGTTTAGGTGACCCCTGAATTGGGAATGGCTGAATGAGACAGGCCCTGGGGAGGGAGGGGGGGTCAGAAAACCAGGCCTACAAAAGAGCCGCCGTGCTGGGGATGGGGCAGGAATCAGTTGTTTTAAATATACTCTGTGACCTGGACAATCTGATCAAATTCAGTTTATGAGGAATCTAATCTCTATACTGAACTAAAGACGCTATTCTAATTTTTAATATACATGGGCTAGTGGTGGTGGTGGTGGTGGTGGTGTTGGTGGTGGTGGTGGTGGTGGGGTGTGTGTGTGTGTGACCAGTCAGCTTAGTGGTTGCAACTAAAGGGCAAAAGGGTTGTCTCTAAACAGGTTCTGACTCTGATACACAAAGTGAGCCTTAATCCTGGTCACACAGTGAACCCTAATCCCGGTCTCACACTGAGCCCTAATCCTGGACATACACTGAGCCCTGACCCTGGTCACACATTAAGCCCTGACTCTGGACACACAGAGTCTTAATCCTGGTCACCCAGAGTCTTAATCCTGGCCACACACTGAGCCCTGACCCTGGACACACACTGAGCCCTGAGCCTGGTCACAGGCTAAACTTCATACCTGTCAATCATTAATAAGCATATGCTTTTGTCTCTCTGGGCCTTGAAATCTCTATTTTCCCCCCAGCTGATGGACTGAAGTTCTAGAACTAAGCCTGTTTTGTTTTAGTTTTTGTTTTAATGGCAAAGTGTTGATTTGAGCTGATCAAACATTTTAAATTCTCATGGAGTGGGGCGGGGGGTTTCTTGGTGAGTCTGTAAGCAGAAGGTCCCTCTGCAAAGTACTTTACCTGGGGAATCAGAAGAGAGGCTAAAGACAGGTAGCCTGGAGCAGTGGCAACCAAAGTCCTGCCCCGGAGCCATGTGCCCAAGGCCTGGGCCAGAGTCCTGCAGTTTCCAGTACACCCGGGCCCAGCCACTGGGGGAAGCTCGTCCCAACCAGAATCAGCTCTAATCTGGGGCTGTTTCATTGAACGCACTTGACAGAGACACAGCTGCCATTCTCTGGGCACCCTCGGAAGTGTTTTCTGACACCACACAGCAGGCCTTTCAATCTTTTAATCTCCCAAGCCTGAATGGGAAGGGTCTCTTTTGTAGTTGAGAAAAGGAGTTCAGAGAGATGAGGCGACCTGCCCGATGTCACAATATGAAGACAGCTCAGAAGCAGGACTACAGACTTTGCCCCAGTTACACTGCCCCTGCCGGTCCCCCCGCTCCTCCCCGTCTGAGAAAGCTTAGGGAGCCACACCATCTGGGCCCAGAGCCCCACCAGGAGCACTCAGCTGGGGTTGGCAACGGACAAGGCTCTTCGCCCTGAGTGGTTCAAGTGGCCCCATTTGTTCCCCCGGGAGGACAGGGACCGCATGGAGAGGATGACGGGTGAGCACTTACTGGACGATTTTGCAGTTTGTTGTAGAAACATAGCGACCTGTGTAGTGAATGTTGCATCTCACCACATTGTTGGTGAAGTCCGACTCCAGAACAATGTACTTGGGGTTCACATGGACCTGAGGAAGAAAGGACACCAAGGGAAAAGGGATCCAGTCAGAGGGCCGCCCTTCACCTGTTCACCAGGGAAGGTGGTAGAGATGCAGACAGACAGACAGATGCGGAGGGGCCAGAGGGAAGGAGATGGGAGGGCCAAGAACGACTACTTGAGACTGAGTGCTATGGAGACAGAGATATGCTGGTGCAGAGACGTGGAGAGATGCAGAGAGAGGAAAGAAGAGATCGTGCGTGGTTGAAGAAAACAGCACCAGGTCGCTCCTACTGGAAGATGGGAGGCTGCCCCAGACCCAGAGCCTAGGCCAGGTGGGCCCTGCGTGGGGCGCTTAGGGTCAGAGAGTTTGCATCTCTGCCCCAGAGGACACAGCAATGAACGAGGGGGGGCTGAGCAGGGATCCTGAGCCTGGTCTCCGGAGTCCGAGTCCGACACCCTTTGACCACACATGTCTGTCAAGATGACACAGGCAAAGGCTGTCCCCTGTCAGGTGGCATTTCCCAGCCTGGAGCCGGAATGTCTGACACGGAGTTCATGGCCCAGGTGTAACCTGTGCTTTTTGTCTGGAAAAGAGCTCTTGGGACACAAGGAAGCCTTCAGAATGTTGGATTAACGGTGGGGGAGGGGGGCGGGCTGTACCAGGGGCGGCTACACCCAGACTTAGAGTTGCAGAATCTCTAAGAACATGTTACTTTTAAACCCTTTACTCTCCCCCCACCCCCAGGGCAGGAAGTGTGGGCTACGGATGTGGTTTGAATCCCGAGTGCCTGGAACTCAGAGGGCCTGTGTACACATGTGGTGAGTGGCTGGACATGGGAAGGAGAATAGCCCCACCAACCCTGGCCCTGGTCTGAGGCTGAGCAGAGGGGCTGCTGAGCCCGCTGGGAGCCACCAGGTTCGGGGCATGACCAGAGGCTTCTGGGTTGCCTGTGTTCCCAGTGCAGCTTTCCCAGCAGGCCGCGTTCACGCGGATCAGCGTGCCTCCCAAGCCCCTCTTCACTGCTCACTGCTCTGTGTAGTGCTTCAGGGTGTGGAGCGGCGGGTCTGAGGGCCCACAGGAAGGTTCCCCGCCCTTGCTTCGCACCTGCACAAAGGAGGAGGCCATGACGCCCTGGTCCCGGAGCAGCGTGCGTGGACGTACCACACTAGGCTATGTGTCCTTGACATGCTTTTCTCCTTGTACCTACCCCGCCTCAGGGGAAGTGGCATTGGAGCAAGCAGACATTGGAGAAGGGGTTCAGGCCAGAAGGGACTCTTGGTCCCAGGAGCCTTTGGCTTTGCAGATATCCCTGTGGGGAGCGGGAGGTCTCTTTCGAGCATGGCGATGTCCTCTCACAGATGGCACAGAGCCTCCCCTGTCTGCAGACAGGGGGTGCACCGTGTAGCTTTCCTAGTCCTCTGTCCCCTAGGGAAGACAGTGTCACTACCCCCTCTAGCAGCGCCACACCTAGGCCGAAGGTTCATTTTCTTATAGAAAGGGAGGCTCTGCCTGCTTGAGGCCAATACCCTCCAATGGGAAGAGGACACCTCCGCATGATGTCCAGGCTGCTCCACAGCCGGGGAGGAGGGAATGCCCTAGAGGCCAGAGCACATCCCTGGGGCAGGGACATGGAGCGGGAGGGGCAGGCAGGAGGGAGCGCCCTGGACCAGGAGGCCCACCTTGAGGATGTAGTTCCCAGGCTGCACATCCGTTATGTCAATCCACTGGCAGTCGATGTCCGCATTGTAAGTGTCATAGCAGCCGGGGCTCAGACCCTGGGAAGAGGGACAGGAGTCAAGGCTGGGGTGCTGGGCCCTGCTCAGAGCCACTCCAGCAGTCTGGGCCCCTCCTTCCTCCCTTCTAGAGCCCACTGGGTAGATGGACCAGACAGAAGATAGGGAGGCATAACAGCCAGCTGGGAGGGACAGAAGGAGGGGGATGCCTGGGGAGTTGGACAGAGGAACAGATGAAGAGACAGACAGGCAGGATAGACAGATGTTCTGTGGATACCTGGACAGACTGACAGAAAGGTACATTTGGGTGGACAAACAGGCAATGGAACACCATGCCATCTAGACTTTGTTGGAATGTTCCTTTCTTTCCACAGGCGGACTCGCCTGGGAGCGATGCAGGAAGGGACCCCATGGTGACCCGATGACGGGTGAGAAGACCCTTGTTGCCATGGAGTGGAGTGGCCAGGAGCCTTGGCACAGGCCCAGCTGGGCATTGCTCTCTGTTCCCCCGCCCCCCTCGACCCTGCTCCCCTGGGCAGGGCTTTGTCCCCGGACCCCTAGGTCCCCGACTTGGCCCTCTCGCCCGGCCCGGACCTGCGTGTGAGACGTGCACGCGTAGCGCTTGAGGTTGCCGAAGTCACAGGTGCTGTCCTCCAGGCAGAAGCTGGCCTTGTGGCCCTCCGCCACCTTCTTGCCTGTGGCTGCATCCAGCAGGTCATAGTGGCTGAACTCATCCATGCTGTGGTAGTGTCTGGGGGCAGAGCATGGGAGGAGAGACAAGGGGGCCTAGTCACCACTGCGCTTTCTGAGACGGGCCTGGAGAGCCTGCTGTGACCCAGACTCCTGACCATCTGGGCTCCTGGGGCTCCTTGGTTCCCTGTGTCCCCCAAGGCAGTGTCTCTGGGGCTGCTCCCAGCCAGATCACCCAGGGAGCACCTCCTCTGGAGCCCTTGCTGGGCTCCCACCTGGGCTAGCCTTCCTCGGACCATTCCCTGTATTCTAGACATTCCCCCTTAAAACCCATCCTCCTCTGGGGAGCTTTAGCTAAGGAACTCTTGCCCGGGGGCGGGGGAGTGGTGTTGGTGGGGGAGTGGTGGTGCTGTGGATCCTTGGCAGGCCCTCGCACCAGCATGGGCTCCGCCCAGAGCACGGAAGTGGGGGGAGGAGCTCAGGCACCAAGGCCCCGCCCCATGGGAGGGGCCCGACTTACTGATGGCAGCTGTGCCATTCCCACGTGTGCCTCGGCCGGTTGGGGAGGAAGTCCGCGGTGCCCTGGTTCTTCACGCGCTGGGGGAAGCGTAGCAGCACCCGCACGTCATAGTCTGTGGCCTCCGGGGTGTAGGCTGTGCTGCAGGGACAGGAGGGGAGACCAGAGTGGGGCTGGATCTGGGGGACACCGAAGCCCAGAATGGGCCCACCATCCCTGAAGTTCCTCTCCACCGACTCCCTGTCCTGTGGCGGAGGCTCAGGCCTCTCCCCATCTCTCCTGAGCGCAGGGGAGAGGCTGTCCGCTTCTTTCTGGCTTCCAGCCTGTGGCCGGCAGCTACCAGGAAAGCCTTGCTCAAGTGGCATGGGGCCTAACCAGGACAACCGCACCTGCTGGGGACAGCCTGGGGGGGTGGTGTGGGGTGGGGAGAGAGGCATATAGAAATCTTTGGAGGGCCTTTTGAAAGTGGCCTTATCCAGGAGATTCTGATAAGGGGACAGAGCCCTGACTGTTGACCCAAGTACGCCATCTCTCAGGTGCGGCTCTTCAGTGTCAAAGCCGTTTCACTTTCCCAATCCTGTCTGCCCTGCTGCTCCCCCACACATCCTGGGGTTCCAGCTCCAAACACTGTTTCTCGAGCAGACTTCTCTCCTGCTAAGCTATACTGTTGCGCGTGTTTGACCCAGAACTCACCCAGCCTCCTAGGCCTAACTCAGGTTCCCTCCTTCAGGAAGTCTGCCTTGATTGCCTCACTCACAGCCATCTTGACTGCCTGTGAGCTCCAGCAGCACCTCCTGTGGCCCAGCCTGATACCACAGGCCCCGTGGGCTCTGTTAGTGTGACTAGGCCACCTTTCCCTGACTGCAAAGCTGCCAGGACTGAGAGGGGCTTTGTAAGAAAAGGAAGGGAGAGAGAGAGGAAAGAGGGGCAGCAGCAAGGGGAGTGAGACAGACAGCCCAACACAGACACAGACACACATGTGTGCAGGGACTGACCAAGGCTCCTCCCCTCCCCGGAGGCCTGCTGACAGCTGTCCTGGCTGGCCTCAGGGGCACTTCCTGGCACTCCTGAAGGTCT
Organism: Mustela erminea; assembly: GCF_009829155.1. Classification (NCBI taxonomy): domain Eukaryota; kingdom Metazoa; phylum Chordata; class Mammalia; order Carnivora; family Mustelidae; genus Mustela; species Mustela erminea. The sequence goes on from NC_045618.1 coordinate 31,722,963, forward strand.
GGGTCCTGAAGCCAGAGGCAGGAGGCAGCCAGTTGCAGGGATTAGCTCGCTCTCCGAGAGGACGTCTCCTGTCTGCCAGGACATAAGGCCCTTGGCCTTGTCTGGGGGAGGCTTGGAATCCGTCTGTGTCTGGGTTGGAACAAAACATCCTCCTTCCCTCTGTTCAGTTCAATCCTGCCCTTCTGTTCAGCTCAGCACACCGTGGGAACCCATCAGGGCCTAGGTTCGAGGCCCAGCTTGGCCACAGACTCGCGGTGAGACTTGGAGCGAGTCCCTTTCCTTGTCTCCGTTCGGCGGCAGCTTGTGCGCTGGCTGCGCTCCGCGGCCCGTTCTGTTGATGATCGCGGAGAGCCCTGCCAGCTCAGCCTCAGTTCTGCTGGGTCTGTGCCCTGCACCCTGCTCCCTAGCCCGTCGGGGAGCTCAGGCCTGGGCCCGCAGGATGCTCCATGAACATGGGATGGTAATTTGTCTTTGACTCAAAACTCCTCAAAACTCAGTCTCGGTGGGCTGCCACAGAGGCTGTGAGGTGCTCCCTGCTGGAGGGATTGCAGCGGGAGTGGGATCACGATGCCCTCTTCCCGGGGACAACTGATGAGACCAGACCTGAATGCCCAGGCCAACAGAGTGGTATAGTGGACCCCCTGATCTGCGGTCTCCTTTTCCCTGGTTTTGGTTACTCGTGATCAAGGGCAAGATGTTCTGGGCCAAGGAAGCAGTGAGTGAAGTCACATTCTGGTACAAGCACCTTAGGTCATGATGGGCAGATGACACCTTGCAGGTGAGCTACCCGGAGCGGCGGCAGTTCTGTAAGCGGGAAAATGCTGAGAATCTGACAGCCTTCCCGCACACTGAAGAGTAAAAGTCAATAAAGCATTCAAATGCAAAAACAAAAATAGGGCAGCAAGTAACAAAGAAAAATAGGTGCTCTCCAGCGTAGAGGGATGTCAATAAACAAGGCAGGCCGACGTCATCTTTAACAAATTCTTTCAGCACAGGGAGATGGCCCCTCAGCGCAGGTATTTGAGCAGAACGTTCGCGGTTCATACATTGGGAAGCAAGCTCGGCAGGCGATAGGATCACCCAGGAATTAGGGAGAGCTGGCGGGGCTCCCCTTCCACAGTCTTGCAAAGTGGTCTCCTTGCCCTCTCTCCCCACGGAGGCCTCTGTCATATGTGCCCTCTGCCCCGGCTGGAGAGCCACACCTGTCCTCTGTGGGGACGGCTCCACACTCCTGCCCTCTATCCTGAGGTCTCATTCCCCCCACTGGGCTTCCCTGCATCCTTGTGGGAGCACCTTCTCATGAGGGAGTGGGAAGGTTCTAGTCCTCTCTTTGCTCCTCGGCCGCCTGACTGGAAAAACACATACCTTCAGGGCTGGTGTGAACATTCAAGGCCATGGTATAAAGTTCCCTGTCTCATGACCTCTATGGAAATGCTCACTTGTCCCCTTCCCCTCTTGGTTCCCTGGGGGTAGGCGAGACTCCCAGACGAAGAGGTCAGGGTCCCGAGAGGTTGAGGGGTTCGGCCAGGGTCATTCAGCTTGTGGGCAGCCTGACTGGCACAAGCACAGGCTCGGGGGACTCCCCAGAGGCCATCCCCATGTTCCACACTTCAGCCTCGGCCCCTTACCTGGCCAGACACTTCTCCTCCGCAGCACAGCGCAGGGAGTAGAGATGGGCTCTCTGCACATAAGTGGAGGCTTGTACGTAGTTGGGGTCCGGGACCAAGTCGGGGAGACCTGGAGGTGGAGTGGGAGAGACGGAGGAGGGGGAAAGAGTCGGTGTCGAGGGGTGTCAGGCTGGCCGCAGCTAATGCCCAGAGACCCCTTCAGCCACAACCGCCCTTTGCCATGCTCCTTCCTCCGTATAGGCTGTCACCTCCTCCAAGAAGCTACCTAACCAGAGCTAGGGGCATTGATTGGAACAATTCCCCCTGGGCTCAGGTGTGGGCCGGGGAGGTCAAGGAACTGGGGCTCACTTCTGGAGCCCCATGCTGTGGGAACTTCTGAGATCCCTGGAAGACCTGGGATAGGAGCGAAGCCTGGGAGGCAGGCCGGGGTCTGGTGAGCCAGAGAACAGGAAAGGGTATACTTGGCAGGAGAGCCGTATGAACAGGGGCCTGGAGGCAGGACTGAGCGAACCAAGCAATTTCCTGACAGAGGCACTCCCTCCATGTCCTCGTTCCCCAGGCCTCTGGACACCAGCCTCCAGATGCCTTCTTGCATTCTTCCCGAACCACCAGGAGAGCCCTGGGCTCTGGCCCCAAGTGGCTCCCAGAGAGCTCACGGGCAGAGCCAGGTGAGTGGTGGTTGGCACAAGTGGGGTGGGCAGGAAGGGAAGGGCGAGTGGGAAAACACATCCCCAGAGTAGGCTGCTGACGGGGCACGATTCTCGGCCTGGGCACCTAGCCTGACCTTCTCAGGATTCCTTTCTTCTTGCCATCGGCCCCCAGACCTGACCGCACCCTCCTCTGTCTGCAACCCGAGGGGCCTGGCAGCCTCCTTTGCAGGGCCCAGGGGAAGTCTGGAGTCTGCTCAGGCCCTGTGATCACTTGCTCCCCAGGACAGGCGAGAGCCAGGGGCCTGTCCCTCCGCACCTCCCCGACCCAGGGAGCGGGTGGATTATTTGGAATTAGCAGAAACCAAACTCAGGTGTCCAGACCCCGTCTGCATCGGAATAGAGAAGCAATGATCTGATGTGGCTGCTGGGAGCACAGGAGCTGGTGGGGCCCCGGGGTGGGCTGGGAGGTGGGCAGGGGGACCCCGAGCCCCTGGTTCTCGCCCAGCTTGGCCGTGGACTTCAGGGTGAGTGAGCCTGGGGCTTCTCCGTCCCCTCCACCCCCCTCGCTCCCAGGATTCCAGTAGTTAAGGGAGGACATGAGGCTACAGGTCGCTCTTCAGTTTCTTTCAAGACCTCTGCTCTCGAGGGACAAGTAAGGTGCGGGAATTCGAGTCCTGCCAAAGCATTCCGGCCCCTCTTCTTGCTGCCAAAACCCTCTCGTCGGCTTTCGGGTCCCGAAGGTGAGACAGACACCCCCCACCCCCCACCCCGCCGCCCATCCCCTGGGCTCTGAGCCCCCAGCCCACTCACCCCAGGCCTGGGCCCCATGCGGGAGGCCGGCCCCGCAGCCAGCGTGATCTCACCTACTCGGAATGAAGAGGAAGCTTGGAGCACAGGGTGGGTGGGGATGAGGTGGCTCCTGGCTGAGGGGGGCCGTCTCGGCCAGCCGAGGTCCCATTACTCAAGCTTCAGGAATGCCTGCAGTCATTTCCCAGGGGACCCTTGGGCCCTCAAAGCAAGGGCCCACCTCGCTGCCAAGCTGTTTCTCACCCTCTGGTATCCAGAAGCCTCTGGTGCGGGGAGGTGAGGAAGACAGGAGCAGTCCCCTTCCCCAGCATCAAAGTGCCTCTCCCGCAGCAACGTGTGGGGGTGGGTGAGCCTGGCCGGAAGCCTCATGAGACCCAGTATTTGGCACCAGATGGCCTGCCTCCCCCACCCCAGGCCCGGTTTCAATAAACAGTGTGCAGATGGCTCCTCAAAGCTTTTCTGGCCCGACCCTTCCCCTCCAGGCCATTCCATGAGCTGGCTGGGCAGTCCAGCAAGGTTCCAAGAGCCAGCTGAGTAAGAGGCCAGAGGTACTGAGGCCCAGCAAGGGCTGGTGCCCCTTCTGGCTTATGGCTGAGCCCCGACCCTGGTCCTATACTGAGCCTGAACACACCGCAGTTAGATCCTATTAGCAACTCAGAGCCTCGAACCCATTGTTTGTCCCCAGAGTATGTATTAAAAACTCTGTATTTGAAACACTTCTTAAGGAATTGCTTTGACATCATGAATCCTTTTTACTGTAACTGAGTGGGTTTGGTTTGGTTTTGTAAGCTCCAAAGCCATGGGGGAGGGGCCTCTGTATTGTCTACATGTGGGGATTTGGAAGGAAGACCATGGACAGACACCTCAGAGCTGGTCCTCACAACCTGAGCTCTGGCCCTGGCCCTAGATACCATCTTCCTCTTATTGTTGAAGAATCTCAGATTCACAGGTGCCTCCTGCTTCAGGAAGTCCTCCCTGACTGGCTGTGATATTCCAGACCACACATAATATCTGTCTCACCACTAGATGTGTCTTGATCTTTAGTTGGATTTCATTGTATTTACCTGGATTTACTTCCCTCCAGACTCTGCACTCTCTGAGGGCAGGGACTGGGTCCCACTCACACTTTGGGGCTGACTGCCTGCCCATCATATTGGCCTCTCTCAGGCAAGTTTCTTTCATCCTAAGTGGCTTTACTGGGTGTGCTCTGTAACCTGTCCCCTGCAAGGCACGAGGGCATACAGAGGTGCTGGAGGGACCAAGGATCAGAGAAGGCAATGAATTTGCCCATGGTTGCACAGCGAGTAGGGGGTAGCCCTAGGAGAAGCTCCACACCCCCTCCTAGCTCTCCGCCTATCATTCTTTTTATAAAAATGAGCTTTCTGGAAGTGTAATCTAGACACAGAAATGCAGACTTAAGGTATACAGTTTTGGTAAGTTTTAACAAATGGTGCCCACTTGGGACCACGCCCACCATCAAGCTCTGTACTGTTTCCATCATCCCTGAAAGTTCCCTGCTGTTTCTTCCCGGTAAATCCCCCTTTCCTCCACCACCCCAAGTAACCGTTACTCCTCTTTTTCAATCACCGTAGATAGCTATGCCTTTTCTAGACCTTAAGTGGAACCACTCCTACCATTCTTTTCTTTTCTTTGTTCCGTATCTCTGACCAGCACAGGGGTCCCATGTTTCCCCTAACAGGCTCTCTTGGCCACGCTCCACCTCTGTCACACTAGGGAAGCTGCTGGAAGAAAGAGTAGCCTTGGGAGTTCAGGCGGCCTCTCCTTACTCCTGTCAGAGGAGGGGACACCCCCGCTCCCCCTGCAGAGGTCCCTGGGCACTGCAGGCCCCTCCCTCAGCTGGAACAATGCCTCCTGCTCCGCCTGCTCTCCTATGAGGCACTGCATCAGCTTATAGGAGCAGTGGGCCCTCAGGCTTGGGCTCTCAGCCCCTGGGGGGACTGAAGAGGTACCCCTGTGTTGTTCGAAGTGAGGGGGGGAAGGTGTAAGCGGGGGCTTGTGGATGTAGGGAGAGGGGACTGGCTTGCTGTTTCTGGCTTGGGAGGTCCAACCGGGCCTTCTGGGCATGATGGCCCATGTTGCCTGAAGTGTCACTACAGTGGAACCATGTGCCCATCCCCCATCCCAAGAGGTGTGCGGAAGATCCCCTGGAGAAGGTAAGAACAACACTCAGTCGTGAGGATGTCATTTTGAGGAGGGGCTGGGATCTTTTATCCAGAATATATGGAGTCATCCAGCACTGGGACCTGGCACTGGAGCCTCTAGAAAGTGGGTTCCAATGAGAACACCTCCCAGAGACCCCCATTTCTCTAAATGCAGACACTGAATTAATTACAGTTCTAACGTCTGAGCAAACTAACCATTATTGCTGGTCTGGGTTAGGCCCCTCTCTTGGAATAACATTTTTTTTTTTTTTTTTTTTTTTTTTTTTGCTTTTCATTGTCACCCGACCCCTCTGACATGTCCTCAGACAATTTGTGTTTCTGTATACAACCTGCAGTGTATTGGAGGCAGGCATGCATTCTTGAAACATTATAAATGAGATTGTCTTAGAATCTCATTCCACTTCTTGATCTTTCCATCAACGTATAAACTAGGGTCTACCTAGCTCATGATTTGTCATGGCTAGATAGGGCTCCTAGGGAGTGCCCTCTGTGGCCCACTATGGCCAGTCTTCCAGGGTTGGGTCCCAAGGTGAGACCAACCATGGACAGTCTTGGTGTATGGTTTGCTGAGGCTACCCAAGGGGTCCCTGGTCACCATCAGCATCCTGCCATCCCCTCCCAAGAGGGAGACAGGAGCCTGGTGGCTTACCTCCTCTGCCACAGAATTTCTGTGGGACCCAGGGCCGGCCTGCCCCCTCTCCAGCCCCCACTGCCTCCATTCATCCAGCTCTGCTTGTCCTCTATCCCATGCAAAGCCTGGAAGGGCTCTGGCCAAGGCCCCTGTGGGCACTGTTCCCCAGAAGCAAAGTGCTGATCGTGGGGGTTGGACACACAGGGACTCGGGCTGTAGAGTCCAGACCAGGGCTGGACGAACACAGAGGCAGAGAGCAGTAGAGGCCCCGGGGATGGCTGAAGCCAGGCTTCTCTGCAGGGAAGGGGCTGGGTGTAAGTGAATCGGGGTCCCAGCCCTGGAGGCACCCTTGCCCCCATCAGACCCTCCTGGGCAGGGAAGACCCAGAGCCCGGGATAAGGACCTTCTGCATTCCGCATTCCTGCTCCAACCCTGGTGCTTCCTCTGAGGGTGATGCAGGCCCCTTCACTAGGCCCTCGGGACCAGCCTGCCATGCTCCCCACCCCAGGCTGGCCCCTGGGTCAGCCTGCAGGAACCTGAGGCCTATCTCCCTTTTCCCTGGCAGGACCCGGCTGGGGCCTTCTCTGGAAAAGACACCAGAAGGCAAGTTTGCCCTCTCATTCAGTCCCTGGGTGGATAAACCCTAGGTCCGGTTTCCCCACCTGGACGACGGAGAGAGACTACGCTAACCAGCAAAGGAGCCGTGAGGAGGAGTTCGATGGCTCCCCAAAACACCTGGAGAGAAAATACTTTTCAGGAGCTCTTCAGTCTCTTCCCCAGCCTCGGGCAGGAGCCCAGACCTCTTACAACCTCTGCAGACGATTCTTCAACAGCCAGGAAATTCTCCCACTGTCTGACCTAAATCCTTCCTGCTTCAGAAGAACTCTGGTCCCTCCCGCCCGGCAGCTCCTGGAGACTGCCCAGTGCAGAGGGCCTGTGGTTGCGTTCCTGCCGCTTGCCCACACCTCACCTGTTTCCCTCGTGGCTTCCCCCTTTTTGTGGGTTCCATAAACCTTGGCCCCTTTGAACGCTTTCCTCTCCAGGCCTCCTGCTCCCAAGCCACAGAGGAAGGAGCAAGGAATGCAAGAGGGCCCTAATCTCTTGAGTCTCGGGGGCTGGAGGATAAACAAGGTCCAGCAGGAACCGGTCAGCGGGCGGGCGGTGAGAGCTGTGTAGGGCGGGATGTTTTGGCTCAGCAGCCAGACTCTGGAGGAGCCCTGAGGTGGGGAAAAGGGGCAAGCTCACAGAGTTCGGCCTTGCATAAAGAGGAGAGACAGGGCCTACAGACTGGGAGGAGCTGGCAGCTCCGAGCCCTGTGAACTCGTCATCTTGTAATCAGGCCATGAGACTGTCTGGGCTGGCCCGGAGGGGCCGCACCTGTGTGATGATCGGGTGGGCAAGGTGGCTGTGGCATCCTGCCGGGAAGGGGCAGTCCCAGTCCAGGCAAAGGAGCTGTGACAGCTCTAACGCCAGGCTCAGAACCTGCAAGGGCTCCCCGCCGCCTACAGAATTGGGCCCTGACATCTCAGGGCGGCAGCTAAGGCCTTCTGTGGTCTGGCCCTACCAGAGCCTTCCAGATCTCATAGCCTGAAGGGTCAGGAGGCAGCTCCCTCGCACACCAGACCTCTCCTGCCCCAGCCCCTGAGGCCATATTTTGGAATTCTGCACACACGAGGGCACACGCTTGCACACACACACACACACACACACACACACACACACATGCACACACACACACATGACCTTGCAGGGGTTCACAGTCTTTAGGCCCCAGACTTGTCAGTGCTGACTACCCCCCCGCCAGCACACATCTGCCCCCCTCAGTGGGTGGAGACAGTCCGGGGGCCGTGACCACCTTATCCCTCCTTTGAGGGCCCAAGTCTGAGAAGGGGATCTGTGAGGGTTTATTCGTCTCAGCGACCACGCCGGACATGGGCTGGGGCTGAGCGGGGAGCAGGCTGACATAAACCTCTGGGGAGGTCAGCTGCCTCCTTGCACACCTCACTCCCTCACACTCTCCCCGCCCTGTGAACACAGGTCCCTGCTGCTTTCTGCTCACCTGCAGGTCTGCAGGGGCCCCCCAGCCCTGCCGCCAGGAGCCTTTGTGGATGCTTCTGTCCCCCGGGTCTCTCCCTGCCCCTCAGGCCCTTCACATTGACTCGAACTTCCATCTTTCTTATAAAACCTGCTCAACCCACTGCCTTCCCCTCTCAGCCCATGGCAGCTTTATCCTTCCAGCTGCACAGGCTACAAACCTTTGTGTTCATGCCTGACCTCTTTTTCTTACACCCCATGTCCAACCCATAAGGAAATCCCAACAGCTCCATCTCCAGACTAGATCCTGAACCTGACTTCTTACAACCTCAATCGTTAGCCTGCCTGATGCCATCACCCCTGCCAGCATCTCTCCACCAGCCTCCCCACTGCCTATCCCAGCCCTGCGGTGAGGGGCCCTGTTTAAATGTCACTGCCCAGCTCAAAGCCTGCAGTGTTACCTAGTGCAGGGGGCAAAAAAGCCTAAGTCCTCCACGGTCTCATGGCCTTTCTGCTCTGCCTCTTATCACACCCCTGACTCCTGTCCTGCTCTGCTCCAAACAGACAGGAACACACTTGAAACCCCCAGGGAATTCCTGCCTCCGGACCTTTGCACTGGCTGCTTCCCCTTCCTGGAATGCTATTCCTGATCGTTGCGTGCCTCACTCATTCTACTCCGTCTCTGCTCAAATGTCACCTTCAGGAGGCATACCTTAACCATCTTTGCAACCTGCACCCCCCCTCCCACACCAGATCTTAGTTATCTCTATTTTCCCACAGTCCTTAGCACATTCTATTATTTCCCTATGTATTATTTCTATGCAGGAAAATATGTCCGCAAAGGCAAGGGTTTTGTGTCTTTCTTTTCATTAAGGAAGATTCAGTTCTGGCCTGTGCCCAGCACACAGTAAGACACTCAGTAAGAGTTCCTGAGTGGAAGAATCTCCATTCAGGGGAGGGACTGCCCTTTGCCTGCTACGCAGCTATGAGCCCAGGTGTCTGCACATAGCAGGTGGTAGCAGGAGAGATCTGTGAGAGGGTGGTGGGTGGGGGATGTCTTGTGGCCTGGTTTCTGGCCGCTGTGCTGACGCCTTCGTAAGGACAGGCCTGGCTCTGGCACACCCCCGGACTTCTCTGTGCATAGCCTGGGGCTGGCCCTTGTGGGCCCTGGCGACCACAGGCACAAACACCTGCAGGGCCTTATGGCATCTGTCTGCGTGAGCAGACTTCATTACCAAGCAAAGGTTGGTACTGATTCCAAAAGTTTTTTCTTTTGAAAGAGGATTAGGGGTGCCTGGGTGGCTCAGTGGATTAAAGCCTCTGCCTTTGGCTCAGGTCATGATCCCAGGGTCCTGGAATCAAGCCCCGCAATGGGCTCTCTGCTCAGTGGGGGGTCTGCCCCCCCCCCAGCCTGCCTCTCTGCCTACTTGTGATCTGTCTGTCAAATAAATAAAAAAAATCTTTAAAAAAAAAAAAGATTAGCTTTAGGATTGGAAAACCCATGTTGCTGTTGGTCTACAAGCAGGAGGAGAGGTGGGTTGTCTCTTGAGGCTTCAATGGCAAAGGCCTCTGGGAACTTACATTCCCCACCTGAGACCCTTCCTGCTCTGGCGTTCGGACACCAGCCCATTTCCAGGTGACAGGGAAATAACCAGTTCCTGAGTGCTCGTCAGCAAGGGAGAGAGGGACCCAGGCCCAACGGTGGCCCCGTAATTCTGAATCCATACAGAAAGGCCCTCTGGGTCCAGCTGCCTCTGGAGAGGAGGCTGGTAGGTCAGAGCAGGGGAGGGGACCAGACCCAGCCTCTCCTTCCTGCTTCTGAGCCGATGGCTGCTCTGCAGGAATGCCCGGCATGGGAATTGGAAGCAGGTGTGGGCTTACGGGCGGACCACCCACCTCCTCCCCCGCTTCCTCTCCTGCCATTCCAGTACTGCCCTGGGGAGTTTTCCATGTGTTCTTGACTTGGACAGGAGTGGAGTGGACTCAGGCTGGGACTGCTGGCAGTGTGAGTGTGAGTGTGAGTGGGTGTGTGTGCACCTTCAGAGCTGAGAGAACACTGAGATGGGGACCCCTGGGGTTAGGAGAAGAGGGAGGAGGCAGGATGCCCCTAAGGCCCTAATGATTCCCACCCTGCTCTGCTACCACCCCAAAGGCCTGTGGGGCCTGCAAACTTAAGGCAAAAGTCCAAATTTTGGCTTTCTGGGGTTTTAGATCTGAGACAAACAAGGAGACAGACTTTCCCTGAGGGGCAAGAAGAGAGAGGCTTCGGCCGTCCAGCAGGAGAGAGGGATGGCCTGGCTCCGAGTCTGGCTCTGATCCATGGAGACCTTGGATGACTTATGAACTTCTGTGGCCTCGGGCTCCTGGTCTGTGGTGGGGGAGAGGGGTAGGTGGGAGGAGGCGAGCAATAACCCTATCTACCTGCCGCCCTGGGTTGCTGGCAGCACTAAATGAGAACATGAAAATCCAATGCTTAGCATTGTGTCTGGTGCACAGTCAGTGTTCAAGAAATACCAGCTTTGGTGATTGTTACTTAAAATAGGAGCCCTCTCTTTTTGCGGGGATGGTCCAGTTTGGGACTCGGGGAGAGAGGATGTGGCCTTGCAACCCGATGATAACAGAGGAGACAGGAAGTCTGTCTGAGAGGAGACTGCTCGGGACACAGCTTGTTTGTTCTGACACTAATGACTTTGGCCAAACAGGGGAGGAGGAAGAGGACCCAGGTCCCTCTGTGTCCACAGCCTGTCCGACCTCTCTCAACAGCTTCCTCGGCCTGAAGGCTCCATTTCTTTCTGAAGGAGCATCCAGGACAACATCAGGGAAGGAAGAAGGGAGGTTGAGCTGAGATCCTGACTCTGCTCGTCACCAGTGATGTGACCCTGGACAAGCCACTTAACCTCTGAGAACCTCAGTTTGCTTGTCTGCAAAATGCGGCTGGTGAATACTACCTAGGGTTGCCTTGAGGATTAATGGACTTGAACCGTAAAGTTCCAGGAAGGGTAGAAGACACCGAGAAAGCATGATACATGATATAAGCGCTTGTGATAAAAGTGTTCTGGAGTCTAGAGTGAGAACGGCAAGCCTTCGCAAACACCACACTGGGAAGGGACTCTGTTTCCTAAGCCTTGCAGGTCCGCTGGCCTGACTCAGCCCGTCCCAGCCAGGGCCCGGCACAAACTGGACAGTCAAACAGCTTAGGAGTGAATAAACCAGGTGTGCAGCAGAAGCAAGAATACATCAAATTAAACAAAATTAGGTCTGGGGGTTAGGAACTCGGGATGGGGGTTCATGCGGGACCCACAACCTGGTTTCACAACTAAGAGGCTGTGTGAACAGCAGCGAATGAGCCTGTCGCCTCATCTATGAGATGGGACAAAGATTGGTACCTGGCTCGTGGGGTAGCTGCGGGGACTAAGGGTGGCGATGTGCAAAGTGCCCACAAATGCCAGTGTCAGTCTCCCTCCCCTGGTTGCAGCTGGGGAAACTGAGGCCCAGAGAGCCACTGGAGGAGGCCGAGGCGCTTGGCCTGACCCACCTGGCTTGCATGTGGGTCCTCCTGGGGTCATCTGGGTGCCGTGCAGAGATGACAGGCTGGGCCTGAGCTCTGGCTCAGCCATGTGGGCGGGGAGGCTGCCCTGGGTGCCAGAGGAGCACTGTGCTCCCTCTCCGGGAGGCCGTGAGTGACACTGCACAGTTTAGCCACCCGGCTCAGTGGGTGCTCCTCAGCAGATAGCCTGCTTGTTATTATCATCCCTGACCTGGGGCTTGAACTCTGGATGCTTTGGGGATAGAGGCCAGCTTCTACTTTTCTCTCCATCTACTCCAAGCCTGAGGAGGTAGGGAGGTGACCTGGAGAAGGGGGGGTGGGGGTCGGGAGCTGGCCCAGGTGTAGGAGGGTGGGCAGGGAGCCAGGGCTATTGTCAGGGATAAAGGGGTCTTGTCTGGCTTCTTGGGTGCAGGAGACTAGATGGAGAGGGGAGGACACTAGAACACCTCTGGGTGTATGGGGAGGTGCAACCTCCAGGCTGGGGAGTGATCTGGTTCCCATGAGGCTGTGGGGGTATGAGACGGTGAGAAAGAAAGGAAGGAGGTGCCCCTACTTTTGGAGCAGTAGGCTAAGGCATTTATTTTGACCTGAAGGCCTTCAGGAGCCCCAGAACTTTCTTGAGCAGGAGAATAATGTGGTCAGCTCTGTAGAGGGACTGGCCAGGGAGAAGCTGGGAGCAGGGGAGCAGGGGAGCAGGGAGGAGGTAGCCAGGGCTTCCTCCTGGGCTTTGATTGGTCGTGTGGGGATAGGGTTGGAGGGCCATGCCAGGCAAGGCTGGCGCAGCTATCCATCCGCGAGGCCCAGGAGAATGGCCAGGGAGCCTGCTCCATATTGTTTTCACGGGGTTTCCAGGACCGGTGAAGCAGGCCAGGAGTGGGAGGGGGAGGCCTGGGGAAAGAGCTGGGGTCTTCAGGGACCAGGAGTCACCTTAGTTGGTCCAAAGACCACCAGCTCAGAAAAGCTGAGGCCATGAGGGGATGGGGTGGGGAGGGGGCGGTGGGCAGGGGCAGGGGCAGGGATAGGAGGCCAGGAAGGGAGGGCCTGGCCATGGTGGAGGGAGAGGCACAGTGCAGGGGACACAGCTAGGCTTGGGAAGCCGCCGGCCACCCTCCAGGCGTCTGCACGGATTTGCTGAGAGCCAGGCAAAGTATGTGACCCTCTCTGGGCCTCTGTTTCCTGGTCTCTCCAGTTACAAGTTTCAGAGTTGGAGACAATGGGATTGCAGGAGGCCCGGGCAGCCCCAGCACTGGGTGGGAGGGAAGAGGGTGCAGGCGCCAGAGGAATAAACCCGGGCTCTGGACAGACGCTTGGAAACCGCCCAGACGTGGAGGGATGTGGGCGGAGCGCACATGTGTTTGGTGTTGTGAGGACACATCCACGCCCACACGCACATAGGCTGCCAGCACCCAGCCTCAGACCCCTGGGTGTGTGGCCAGGAGAAATGAGGTCAGTCCCAGAGAATCTGCCCTGGACTCCCACACCAGGCCTGGGGGTCTGATCTCAAGCACAAGGCTTGGCCTTCTCTTAACTGGGATTTTCCATGGTCTGGGCCTAGCAGGGTGGGAAGGGGGAATCAATGATGAGAGAGAAGGTACTGCTCCTTCCTTGGTCTGTGAGCCCCAAAGTAGCCTGTGCCCCCACACTCCCTCTCACCCCACACACCACGCCCCCGCTCCCATGACTAGGGGAAGGAGCACCTGGAGGGTGCTGATGGCCATTACCTGCAGCAATGCACAGGTACCTCCTCCTCCGGGAAGTCCTCCCTGAGCCCCCAGCCCCTGACTGGGGAGACCCTTCGTCTGGGCTCCCCTAGCTCATGCCTCCAATGCCCGCCCAATCACAGCACTCATGTGTCCCTTTTGCTATGCCTCCCCTGACCCCCAGCAGGGGTGGAATGTGATGCTTACTAGCACACTTTTAAGCCCAAACCAACTATGGGGCTCAGGGTCAAGACTGGAGACTCTGATAAGCACCAAGTACCCTCACTCCAGACATGGCCTTAGCCCTGGCCGGTCGCCTTTGAACTTTAAGAACCATCAGGCCAAAGAGGGTCCCTAGAAAACTCCACTGGTTTGGCACACAGAGGCTGAGGACCAGGCTTAGCTCTGCCGGTGGTGCTGTAGCACTGGAAACCTCTGATTTCTCCCATGCCCAGAAGTGGGTCACTTCCAGACGAGCCCCACTCTGAGGTCACAGAGCCTAACAAAGCCACTGCGAAAGCTTAGTACCCTATAAGGTGGGATGCCCTCTCCTCCAAGGAGCTCTAGGAACAGATGATGCCCAACTTAGAGCACCCTGCTGCCAGGATGCACAAAGTCTCAGTGAGGACCAGATGTGGATGGGGCCACGGTGGGCAGGAGGACACAACCTTCATCACATCCCACAAGGGCCCCCCCCCATCAGGCTCCTGCCCCGAGGCCCCTGCAGGTTCAGCAATTGGGATTCGGCACCCAACTTGAGTGCTATGCCCTGGATGTGAGGCAGTGGGTGCTACCAGTGGGGACACTCCTCTCCCCTAGCCTGGGGCTCCAGCAGCCCCACAGAGACAGAACCACGTTGCCCCCTCCCCCTTGTCCCCTGCGCAGTGGCCTCTCACCTAGGTCCGTGTGGCTGGAGACAAACCAGCAGTCCCTGAGCTAACTGAGGTAGAGAAGCAAAGGTTGGGGCTGTGCCCCTGTGCCCCTGGGCCCTGCCGGGTTCAGCCCTCACCTGGTGAGCCTGGCCCGGCAACCTTGGAGTCGGGCAGAGAACTGGGGCACTGACTGCAGCCTGATGGGACTGAATGGAAAACCTTTGCTGAAGCTGACTTTGGGCTTGCAGATACAGAGGCAGAAAGGGGAACTCTAGGACAGCAGAGGATGGGCCAATAGCCATCTAGCCTTGGCCAGGCCCCTAGTGGGCCCTTACCACAGTAGCCCCCCTGTGTGTGGAGTTCTCTGTCTGAAGATGGAGAGTTTCCCCTTCGCTGTGTTCTTATGTACAGATGGTTTGGGCTTTCCCAAGACCAGGTCATATCTTCACATCCCCCCTTCCCCCAGAAAGTACCAGAGGGAGGCTTGTCTACAGCTACCTCCTGGGGCTCTCCTCCAGGACCGGCACTGCAGTGAGAGTGAAATGAGGGAGCTACTGGCCTGGGCACAAAACACTCAGTGACCACGAGAAGTAGTATTTGCGGCAACACTTTTAAAAATCAAGATCAGTGCCAGAAAAATCTGTGATGAACCAAATATCAGAATCTCACATAAAGACAGGATCAGTTTGCTTCAAGCTCCAGTATGGCTTTGTATGGCACCGTTACTAATTCTACGTAAAAGCTGGATCTTTTGCTCATCACAGGTTTTTTAGATGTTTGCATTCGTTTTTGACCTAAAAGGCATTAAAACATTACTTTTCTTGATTCCTGAGCTTTTTGACATCCCCTTAAAATATTTCACCCCTGGCGGGTGCCTCACTACCTCTCCCATCTGGCCCTGGCAGTGTCCCCTGCGGTAACTCCTGTCATCTAGTCTGGACTCCTGCCTTGAGCCAGAGCGGCCTCCCTAACCTTCTGCTCATCCAGGCCAAGCTCACAGATGCTAGTGACTGGGACCTTGCCACACCTCCAGGGGCATCCCCAAGGCCTTTCTGACCCTGAAGACCCAGGTTTCTGATGCTGATACTTCCTGCTTCCCCCTGCAAGGCTGGCATAGGGGCATCTCCAGAGCTGGAAGTCAGGCCCTACTGAAATGATGGAGGGGCAGGGAGAAGCACTCCTTCCCTTTGTCCCCAGAGGACCCACTCCAGGTCTGGAAGGTGCCTCAACCTCAAGCCCAGCCAGTCCCTCCACCCCCGACCCGTCCAGTCAGGGTCAGAGCCCAAACCTGCCTGGCCAAATCCTGCAGCTAATGATGCGTGGACCTGGGGAAGTCGGGAGGTGGTATGCAAGGTGACTGTCGAGGTGGGGGGGCCACTTAGCTCAGGGGAGGCCCACGGACTGCTGTGGCTGTGGCCTGGCTGTGACTGCAGGGCGGCCGGCGAGGCACTGGACGGTACTCACCGCGGCCGTTCTGGTTCGGCCGGTACACGCTGCCCACGCTGAGGCGGCCCTGCTGCGCGCCGCTGCGTTCCCCTCCTGGCGGGGGTGCGTCCGAGCTGCGCACGGGCAGGTAGGGCGGCTCCAGCACTCGGAAGGGGGGCTGCGGCTCCACTGCCCGCGGCGGGACGTAGGCCTCGGGCGGCACGTTGGCGTAGGGCGGGTACCAGCCGAGGCGGGGGTCGCCGGCGTAGGCACCGCCACCGCCTCCGCCGCCGGTCGCCGGCTGCGCGTCGGGGCCCGGCTCCGGGTAGGCCTGCTCGAAGCCGGTGGTGCCCTCGTGGTAGAGGCTGTGCGAGTAGCGGCGGTCCAGGCCGTCGGCGGGCTGCGGCGGCGGCGGCGGCGGAGCGTAGGGCCTCTCCGGCGCGGGGTAGTAGGTCTGCGGCGGGTACTCGGGCTGCTCCTCGCCGCCGCCGTACTCCTCGTAGCGCGCCCGCGGCTGGAAGGGGTAGATGACCCCGGCCGAGGCCACGGCCGCCGCCCCGGCGCCGCCGCCACCGCCGCCGCGGTAGTACACATAGCCCTGGTCGTAGGTCCGCGACGCGGGGTCGTAGGTCTCGTACTGGCTGACGAAGGGCGCCTGCGGGTAGGGGAACTGCTGCGGGAAGGAGGGCGGCTGGCGGTAGGTGGTGGCGAAGGCCGAGGCCGAGACGGAGGAGGCGGAGCCCCCGTGTCGTTGCTGGGAGACGGAGGTGCGGACCCGGGCCATGCCTGTGCTGTCCCCGACGGCCACCTCGCGCCAGTTGTCGGGCACCTGGCCGAAGCCGAACGGGTGGCGCGCCTGGCCGCGCACGGTGTCCGAGCCGACGCGCCCGGGCAGGGGCAGCGTCGGGGCCTGCCTACGCCGGAGGCCTCCTTGGCTGCGCCGCTGAGGGGCCTGGGGAGCGCCGGCCAGCAGCACCCGGGAGCTACTGTCGGTGCGCTGTGGCCCGGCCGGCACGTACTCTGAGCCAGAGTTGAGCAGGCTGTACACCTGCCCGTTGTTCTCCCACTGAATCAGCTGCCGCCAGCGCCCCGCGTCCGAGCCCTGTCCCGGCCGCGCCTCCTGACCGTGCACCAGGACGCAGAGGCAGGCGCCCCACACCAGGGCCCCCAGCTGCCAGCCAGCTCGGGCTAGAGCCATCGTGGCCCCTCTGCAGCGGCCTGGTGGACGGAGAGGCTCTCAGGAGTGTACTCCTGTGCGTGCTTCTCTTCCCACGGCCTCGAGGACAGGAAGGCTCCTTGCCTGCCTGGGCTCTAGCTTTGTCCATCCTGGCCTTGTCCCGAGCGGGACGGCTCCTCCGATGACAGCATTTCGAGGCCAAGGGGTCAGGGCAGGGCAGGGGCGGTGCCCAGGGCAGCACGAGGCTCTCTGCAGGGCACCGGACAGGCAGGACTGCCTGGGAGACTTACATGGCCAGCCCGGTACTGGCTGGCCGCTGGGCAGGCGCTTTCCCACTCTGAATGAATAAGCAACAGGCTGGGAGCGTTGGGAGGTTTCAGGCAGTCTAGTCCGCCTGCTGGGGCCTCCTCCGCGGGGCCCTACGGCCCGCCGGGTTTTAGCTATGCTGCTTGTCCCACAGCTGCTGTGCTCCCTCAGTCTCTGGAGCTTCCAGCCAAGCTGCAGACCTACCTCTGAAGAAGGGAATGAAGCAGGGACTAGAAGGGAGCCTCTGGGGGTGCAGGCAGAATGTGGCTGGGTGTCAGCATCCCTAGGGCCCTTTCCACTTTGGACCCAGCATCCCTGGTTTCACCTTACCTGCTTCTCTGGGCTTGAATGAATGAACCCCCAGCCTCTCCCCAGGACCCGAGCTCCCCTTCCCCGAAGTCAGTGCTAAAGGCCACCCTCCTTGTTGGTGGGCCTCCCTGAGGAGATGCTGAACCTAATATTGGACCCCAGGGGCATCTCAGTTGCTTAGGCCTGAGTACAAAGGGGCTGGAGCTTCAGCTTTTTCCTCTCTTGGCACATCTCTTATGCTTACTCTCTTAATCTGTAGAATGGGCGTATGCCTTTGTGCTGACTAGAACTTGTGAAATCATGGGAGAGGTCAGCCTCTTATGCATCGCATCAGGGAGGTTTCTGCTCTGTGTCTCTTGAATCCTGAGTATGCCCATGGTTAAAATGCAAGCCAGGGGCTGTCTTTGATATGGCACAGCATAGAACAGCAGGAAGGGGGACTCAGGAGAGCTAGGCCTAGTCGTGATGCTGGGATTAATTCGATGGTTGATCTTGGGGAAGCTCCTTCTTTACTCTGATCAATAGAGGATTAGACCAGATGGTCCCCAAGAGTGCTTAGGGAGTTTCTCAGTCCTCTCTGACCATAGCAGAAATAGGAGGGATGCCAGAAGTTTGGACATCTTGGTATCCAAGAAGTCACCCTCTGAAGGACTTCCCTGGGCTGCCTTGTCCTACCTTGTTCGTGAGCTGGAGGGCAGAAATTTCCCTCCTGTGCTTATACCCCAAGTAGGAAGAACTTGCCCTTAACTTGGCCCCTGCAGATTCTCCTCTACTTTGGAAACTCCTGGAGCCCACCTGGGAGAAGCCTCCAGAGTGGACATTCCTCGGAGACCCTGGAGCCCCAGCCCTCACCCTTGCCAGCTAGCATTTTTTTGCCCATTTCACTGGGCCTCAGGATGAGGCTTGATTCAGGTGATTGTCTACCCTCATGAGCCAGTGGGCAACCATTCAACAGGAGCCCCTCAGCTGCCCCATGTGGGGTTAGGTTTCAGACTCCAGGCAGGACTCCTGCAAGGAGTGATGGGTTTGCTGCCCCTCCCATGCCCCCCCACCAAGCTAGATGCAGATCTGGGCTCATGGAGGGGCCGGGACCTGGAGAGTTAAGTCTTCCCTGCCTCCCGCCTGCCCCCTGCAGTGCTGGCCCCAGCTGCTTGGAATCCCTGGGGTCCTGTAGGGCCCTCCCGCCAGCCAGATGGGCAGCAGCGCCAGGAGAGGAGGAGAAGAAGTGGAAACAGGCCTCAGGGTACCCCCAAGTCGGGGAGGGGAAGGGGGGAGGATGGATGGGGAGAGGACAGAGGATGGCCATGAGGTAGGGGAGTCCCAGGGGCTGAGACTGGAGAAGGGCAAGGACCGCTCTTGGAGAGCCAGGCCCAGGGCAGGGGCTGCCTCAGGGCTTTGGGGCTGTGGGGAGATCAGGGCACAGGCTCTCGTTCTCAGCTAGACCCTGCCTCAGAGCCAGCCAGCACTTGGCGTGAAACCCTAGCCAGCGCTGGCTCCTGCTCCGCTTTCTTTTTTTTCTTAATAAGGTCGAATCAGAGTGAGTTAGAGGAGCCAAGTTTCCTGTTAGGCTCTGTTTGAATAAACTCTGCTCTGAACAGAGCTTGGGCCTCTGCATCAGTTCCCTGGGCCAGGGCCATGGCCCTGCCAGCCGTCCCTGCTGAGACCAGAGAGCTGGGGTCCCCAGGATGACCCGGCCAGGGACCTGACTTGGCCCTTGGCCATTCCCTGGGGAAGCCCGTTCCGCTCTCAGGGCTTCGGTCTTCATCTGTGTCTTGGGGGTGATAATATGTTTCTTGTGGTAAATTTGGGAGGATGAAGTGGGAAGATTATGAAAAGTGCCCGGCACAGAGCCAGGCACACGGCCACTATCTTTCCTCCTCTTGCACCAGTGGCAGGAGGCGAGGCTCCTCTCCCATGGGTGTTCCCTCTCCCCACTTCCCCCTCCGTTTTCTCAGTCCCTTTCCTGTTTGGATCTGTCTCCAGCATCCTTCCTAGTCCAGGGGAAGCTTTGTGCGGAGGGGGCCTGGTACCACCCCTTTCCACCTCTTCACTTCCTCCCTCAAGCTCCTTCTCCCTGCCTGCCTGCAGCTCTGTGAGCCCAGGGGAGCCTGCCCAGCTCCCCGTCTCCAGACACCATGCCAGGCCTTGCCTCAGTAGCTGGAGGTGTCCTGGCATCCTCCCAACTGAAACCTTCAGAGTGGCAGCTCACAGAGACCTGGACAGGCCGCAAAGGGTGCTGAGCTTGGCTTAAGCGAGGCCCTTGAGTCACCAGGCTGGGCTGGCCTGAGTTGTCTGGATGTAAAGGGATGGCGTGGGGGCTCCTCTCTAGGCCTTGTCCTTACAGGCTGGGATTCACAGCCACATTTTAAAGATCTAGCCCTGTGGTTGAGGTTTGTTGCGCCGGCACTAGGAACCAGGCTCAGGGGACCTCGGGAGGGCCAGCGATCCAGGGCTGAAAGTTTGCCGATGGCATCTGACTTCATTAAGACCTACTGTGTGCTTGAATCTGGGCTTTGTTGGTGGCGCTCTCATAGAGCAATTAGCGTCCTGTGACCCTAGGATGGAAATCCAGGTTCTGGAAAATCCATGCAGGAGTGAGGAAGCATCAGGCCTGACCAGCAGAGGGTCTGGGGAGCAGAGGAGGAACTGAATGTGGGACTCCTCACTGCTTTGCAGAGGGAAGGACCAGGAGGCCCACTGGGGGGGTTGGGGTCTGAATGTTTCTTTGAAGGGGGGTGGAGTGGGGTGGTAGGGGTGAGGCAGAGGGGCTTCCCCTCCTCCCCATGATCACTGGCTGCTGAGCCTGGGGCCCTGGCACCTGGGTGGACAGCTCAAGAAAGGCCATTGATGGGATCTGTGTTGAATTGGGAATGGAAGCTACAGCCCAACCAGCCTTGAACTAGGTATACCCCCGGCACTGTTTCCGGACAGGCGGCTGAGGGGAGTGAGGAATGAGGAGGGCTGGTGAACTGGCACAGAAGTTGTGGACTCTGCAGGGAGAGGACCACCGAGTGACCACTGCCAGCTGAGGCCTGTGCTGTCCCCTCCCAGGCAGCAACATCTGGCGCAATGGTTGGGAAAGCAGGGGGGCTTTGGTCCCCAGAGCCAAGAAAGCCAAGGGAGGGGCCCATGGAAGGGACTGCGGCCCTTTGGTTTGGAGCAGCTCTCTCTAGGGCTGGAACTCTGGAGAAGTCCGGAAGTGGGGGAGGTGAGGTCAGGACCTTTTCAAGGGACAGATGTGGGGGGAGGGGAGGGAAGGAACCCACCCTTCTCTAGGACCCAGAGGAATTCAGTGGCTCTGGCTGCCTCCCACTCTGCTTTTCCTCCCAGCTTTCTGCACAACCCCCTCCTGGTTCCCTGGGGAATTGGAAATACCAGAGCTGAAATAACAGTCTGGGCACCGAGGCAAGTTTCCATGACTCCACGGAAGCAGGAAGCCCCCTCGGTCCCCCTCGGCCACCAGCCTGGCCAGTTTCTCCCTTTCCTGACTTTCTCTCCCACTCAAGAGGCAGGCGTGGCTGGGGCCTGCCGAATGGAAACCTTCCCTGTTCCCACCCCCAACCCCTCCAACCCAGGGCTCAGAACTGGTAGAGGCCAAGCTGATCCTCAGTACCAGAAGGAAGAGAGGGGGAGCTCCTCCCAAGGCCTTCCTCAGTGGAGGGGTTGGCTGGGGCCTGCTGGGTGGAGAGCCCCTTCTGTCCAGGTTGGGGGGCAGGTGGACCTCAGCCAGCGTGCAGTGGGAAGAAGGAGGGAGCAGAGCCCCCTGTCCAAAGGAGAAAGACCCGGAGGGGTGCCAGTCCCTTGAGCTACAGCCCTGTCAAGCCAGAGGAGAGAAACTGAGGAAGGAACCCAATGATGCTGACTAATAATGCCCTGGCAAGGCTAAGGGAAACCTGTGTCCTCTCCTTTTCCTGCCTCTTTTAACTCTCATTTGGGTCTCACTGGGTTTCTCTAGCTTTTGTTTCTTTTTCAATAGATTAAGCTACTGTATGTCGCAGGACTGGACAGAGTTAAGGTTCTTCACTGATAATACTCTCTGTAGTTGAGTGTATGTGACCCCTGACCCCGATCCCAGGAGTCCTTCAGGAATTCAGTTTTACCCACCTGGGTCCTGGAAGTGGGGGGCACAGGGTATGAAAGCGGAGTGGAGACAAGATACCAGCGATCTCTCCCTTACGTCTCCTACAGCTTTTTAATTGCAGATTACAAAGGAAACATGTCAATTACAGAAAATTTAAAATGTAGACTAATAAAAAATTGACTTACTCTGTAACGTAGAGAAAACTACTCTCTTAGGCTTCCCCCTCCCCATCCCTTTAAAAAATCGAGATCGTACTGCCTACGTTGTCTTATAACCTGCTTTGTTTACGTGATATTTGGTGACCATTTTCCCATGGCAGAGTAACAGTCAAAACCTGCTTCCCTTTCCAAGTATTCTCATTGCTCACTGGAGCTCCTGTTTGCCTAGAAGAAGAAGTGGTCAAGATTTCATACCCTCTGGGTAGGACCCTGGGGGAGGCGGGCTAGCTCCAGCATCCACCCCTCCCCTGTGAAGCCCTCACCCCCCTTCAAGGCTAAGCCTGGACCCTGAGGCCATTATTGTCAGACCTTCCATTTCCCTCAGACAGGATGAACTCAGCTCTAACTGGGGACCATCCTGACAGGGTGAAGACGGCAGGTGGAATGGTAGGGGTTGCCTTAATTTCTATCTGCCCAGGAGGCTGGCCAGCTCCTTCCTTTTTGGAGCAGGTGGTAGTTACCAGCCTTAAGCCTACATAACCAGGAGGGACTGCGGGGACCCTAGAAGACCTGCACCACAGACATTTTTGTGTTTCCCAGAAAGAGAAGCATCTGGCAACTTAAAATTCCAAAAACAGCTGTAACATTTTTTACTATACTATATACATAGAAAAGAATGCGACGTGTACAGCTTGATGAATGATCGCAAAGTGAGCACATCCGTGGAATTACCACCTAGACCAAGAAATGGAACATCCCAGCAGCTGGCCACCGCTAGCAGGAAGCTCCTGGAAGTTCTGCCTGTGTCAGCACTCGGCCGCATCTAAAACAATTTTTCTTCAACAGATTTTTAATGACTGAATTATGTGCATAAATCATAATAACCTCCCTTGGTTGGTCTCATTTCACTTTCTTAGCTCTTCTCAATGATGGTGTAATCAGCACCCTAGCACAGGAACCTTTGTGTCTGCCCTGCCAGGTACTGGCCTCAGAGTGCCCCGGTTTGGTGCCAGCCCTCCTTTGTGCATTGTAGGACTCACTCTGCCTTTTTCCTTTCTGTAAAATGGGAAGAACGATAAGGATTTAAATGAGGTGACATATGAGGTGTGTTTAGTACATGGTCTCCTGTGTACAAACACTTAGAAAACAGCAGGCTTTATTAGTGCCTTAGATGAATTAGAAGTTGGATTTCTGGAGAAAGGGTTTGAATATTTCTAAGGTTATTTTATTTTATTTGTCAGAGAGAGAGCGAGAGAGCCGGGGGAGTGGCAAGCAGAAGGAGAAGCAGGCTCTCTGCTGAGCAAGGAGCCAGATGCGGGGCTCGATCCCAGTATCCCAGGATCATGACCTGAGCTGAAAGCTTAACCCACTGAGCCACCCAGGTGTCCTTATTTCTAAGGTTTTGACACAAGTTACTCAGCTGCTCCCAGAAATGTGGTCTCCATTTCCCTGCCCAGAATGCCCTGGCTCTTATCACTACCGTGTACTGTCTTCTTTTTTTTTTTTTTTTTTTTTAAGATTTTATTTATTTATCTGACAGACAGAGATCACAAGTAGGTAGAAGGCAGGCAGAGAGAGGGGAGGAAGCAGGCTCCCTGCTGAGCAGAGAGCCCGATGCGGGACTCGATCCCAGGACGCTGAGATCATGACCTGAGCCGAAGGCAGCGGCTTAACCCACTAAGCCACCCAGGCGCCCCCGTGTACTGTCTTCTTAAAAGAGCATTCGACATTGGGTAGGGTTACAAACACAGTGTATTTTTTTTTTTTTCAGTTGTCTTTCTTTGATTACCTGGGTGAGTGAGCCTTTTCTCTTGTGTTTGTTGACCTTCCTTATGCTTCTATGTTTGTACACAAGTCTGTTCTAGGACAGTCGCCAGAATGGTCCTTTGAAGACATGAGTCAAAATTTCTCTCTTCTGCTTAAAACCCAGCAGTGGTTCCCCGTTTCACCAGGAATAAAAGCCAAAGTCCTCTTTGTGGCCTCCGGGGTCCTCACTGTTTGGACCCTCACTCTCCCTGCTCCGCCACACCTGCCCCCCCTCCCTCCAGCACCCCACCCTGCCCCACCCCCCACAGCGCTCTGAACTTGTTCAAGGCTTTGCTCAATGAGATCCCAGTCCCTCACTCCTGATCTCCTTATTTATTCTTCTTTTTCTTTTACCCATAGTACTTCTAAAATACCGCACCATTTACTCCTTTGTTTGCTGCCTGTCTCCCCCTAGCATGTAAGCTCTATAAGGCTAGGCACCTTTGTCTTGGTCACTGCAGTGTCTCGAGTACCTAGAACTGTGTCTGGCAGGTAGGAGGCACTCGGCAAAATATTTATTGACTAAATGAATAAACGGTGAATTTCCTGGTCATAGTCTTCGACTATTGGGTTTTTAAAAAATTTTTTTATTTATTTGACAGAGAGAGAGAGAGAGAGAGAGATCACAAGTAGGCAGAGAAGCAGGCAGAGAGAGAGAGAGAGGGGGAAGCAGGCTCCCCAACAAGCAGAGAGCCCAATGCGGGGCTCGATCCCAGAACCCTGAGATCATGACCCAAGCCGAAGGCAGAGGCTTAAACCATTGAGCCACTCAGGCGCCCCATTCTTCAACTATTTTCCATCATCACAATCATCTGTGTAGTCTGGACTTATAAGATGTGATATATTTAGCACTTTTCCATACAGAACTCTGTCACATCTTACACAATGAATTTTTGAAGTTTGTTGTTTATATTAATATTTTTTATACTGATGTGCCAAAGGGCTTTGTTTTTTCTGCTGTCAAATTATTTGTTTCCCCTTACGATCTCAGACTTTGTCGTGTGACTTTTGCCTTCACCAAGCATATATATATTTTCTTTTATTTTTTTATTTTTGATATATATTTTCAATTAAAGTTTCTCTCATGGTTTTATGATTTCGCTTTTTAAAAAAAAGATTATTTATTTTGGAGACAGTGTGTACGCATAGTGGGGAGGGGCAGAAGGAGCCAGACAATGTTGTTAGGCTCCCCGCTGAGCGTCATTCTCATTCTCGCTGGGGTTCAATCCCAGCCCTGAGATCAGGACCTGAGCCAAAAATCAAGACTGACTGTGCCCCACCTCCCACCAGGTGCCCCCATGATTTCATGTTTTAATTCCTTAACCTCTTTGTCTTCATGTGTGGTAAGAAGTAAGAACATAACTTTAAAACAAATTAAGCAACTATCCCAATATGGATCATAAGCGAATCACTCACTTTCTAGTCATCTGAAAGGCCATTAATCATATACTGAATATATTTTATGTGTTTGGGCTTTCCATTCCATTGGCCTGTCAGATCATTCTTACACTGATACTGCCCATTTTAATAATCGTGACAGTTCCCTTTATCATTTTGAAGTTGTGTTTTGCTGTCGTTATTTATATGAACTCTAGATTTACTTGTTATTGCCAAAGTAAACAAAATCAAAACAATACTTCTGGGAACTGGAATACGATTAAACTTTTAGATTGATTTAGTGACAAACAACTTTACACCATTGAGTGTTTCCATTCAGAAACATAGTGTATCTTTCTACTATGAAGGTCTCTATTCTTGTTATTCTTCAGTGAAGTTTTGTTTTATAGATGAGTCTGTTTCGTGCTTCTTTTCATGAAATGCAGAAATTGTGTCCATGGTGGGCGGCTTCTGAAATGGCTCACGGTGACCCCTGGAAATTCTCACTTGTATGATCCCCTCCCCTCGTCTGTGGGCTGACCCTAGTGACCCGCTTTTAATGAGTAGAATACGGCAAAAAGTGATGGGATGTTACTTCTGTGATTATGTTATAAGAAACTGTGACTTTTGTCTTGCTAGAACTCTCTCCGGCCTTCTCACTTGTCTGCTCTGATCACACCAGCTGTCATGTTTGTGAGCCACCTTATGGGAAGCCCACGTGGCAAGGAACTGAGGATGACTTCCGGCCAAATAGTAGCAAGGAACTGAGGCCCTCAGCCCCACAGCCTATGAGGAACAGAATCCTACCCGCAACCATGTGGGTGAGCTTCCCCGAGTGAACCTTCAGATGAGACCACAGCCTTGGCTAAGAAATTGACTGTAGCCTCATGGGAGACCCTGAGTCAGAGAACTCAGCTGAGCCACACCCAGACTCCTGACCCACAGAAACTGAGATGATAATGTTTTAAACTGCTAAGCTTTGGGGTAATCTGTCACAGAGCGAAGGATCACTAATTTAGCATCTTTTATTTGGTTTTGTTGTGTGTATTGTGTTTTCTAACAGGTTAGTAGGCAGTAGAAAGGACATTAATTTTTCCGTAGTTGTTCTGTAACTGGCCGCTTCACTCAAATCTTCTATTCTGATAATTTTGTATTTTCTGAGTTTTTCAAAGAAGACTGTTGTATTTACAAATATGTTATAATTTGTTCTCTCTTTTTTTGGGGGGGGGTCTAACTACATTAACTAAGATCTTAAGAACAAAGTTGAATAACAAAACAGTAGAAATCTTCCTTGTCTTCGTATTTAATGAGAATGTTTCTTGACTTCCACTCTTTTGGTGTTGCCTGTGGGTTTGAAAGTTTAGTATTTTTTTTATCATGTGAGATAAGTATACTTCAATTTCCAGTTCACTAGAGCTTTTTAAAAGAAAGTCAGGAAATGGATGTTGACATTTACCGAACATCTATTGGGCATGTGAAATGATCTTTTTCTTCTCTGACCTGTTGCTGCGGTTAATCAGCTCACTGTGTTTGGGATAGAACATCAGCCATGCATTCCAGGAAGGTTTGCTCATGGTGTATTATTTTAATATATTGCTGGACTTACTTTTGACTTCATCTGATTAAACTTTTGTTAGGACTTTTACATCTATATAAATGAGACTAGTGTATGACTCACTCATGTATCCCATCTTTCTTCGGTGCCAGCTGTATTTTAATACCAAGGTTTTTCTGGTTCTACAAAGAGAAGTGTGTGTGTGAGTCAAGGTCCTGGCTCCCTGTCTCCCAAAATGGCTTAGATAGAGACACCTGAATGAAGGGACGACATACAGATGTGTGAGTAAGGGGAAGGGAACAGACAAGGGATGGCAAGGCACCTGGAGACTAGCGGTGAACAGGAGCCATTACCATCCCCGGGACCACAGGGACAGAGGAGGAACCCATGTATCTAGAGCACAGAGAGAGCTGGAACCGATGCTGGGAACATTAATGCCTAGAGAGGGGCACTAAAGTAGGGAGGGAGCAGGAAAGGGTATCCCAAACAATCCTGCCCCCGCCCCCCCACTCTCCAGTCTCCTGCCCATGCCTCCTGTGGTCAGAAGCCAACCAGAAGCTGGCAGACCAGGCAGCCTCCGGGATGAATGCAATTTCTGGGGGTCAGTTCTCTGGGGCCTGGGACAAGGCAGGAAAGGCTGTGGTTTCTGTCTCATGATGGGACCCCAATGGATCTGTCCAGAGCCATGTGTCTAACTGCTTTTAAATATTCACTCCCAGGTCTTTTATACAACTTCCTCAACAGATTTTTTTTTTTTTTTTGATTCCTATGATTTTGCTTATTTTGCTTCTCTCCTGCTTGCTAGGAGTGCATGGCTGAGTATCCCCCACCATGGAAAGAAGAGCTGTGTGTGATGTGTCCTAAGTTCTGGCGTGTAGGAAAGTCTTTCTCTCTTGTCTTCATGCAAGAACTCACCTGGAAGATGGTTGCAATTTTAGGTCACAACCGTGACCTCTCAAAACGCTGTAGGAGAGTGGTTCCCAAATGTATTTCATTCAGCACCCTCTGACTGCGTGGGTTTTAGGGGCTCATGGGGTTTCATTGAGTTCGTGGGTTTCAAGGGTTTCATTGTCAAATAAATGTGGAACACTGTGCTCTCTAATCTTGCTAAGTTAACAAGATGCACTAACACTTTAAAAGTCCCGAGAAAGCCTCATCAGTCTGGGATTTGTCTTTTTATTTTTGCTTCATTAAGCATTTCTTAAGTTTGTTTTATGGCAGAAGCTCTTTTCTCCAACAGAAGCATTTCTCAGCATTCCATGGAATCTCTCTTCCAATTATACATTTTCAGAAATATTGTAGATACTCCCTGCATCTCTCCTCCATGGGTGCTTATAGGATTATTTCTTCATCCTTAAAATGAACAAAATCCTGGGTGGTATTTCCAAAGATGCCTTTGTTTTTACTAATTGGACTTAGATAAGAAGGAACCTTTTTTTTTTTTTAGATTTTATTTATTTGACAGTGAGAGAGAGAGATCACAAGTAGGCAAAGATGCAGGCAGAGAGAAGGGGGGAAGCAGGCTCCCTGCCGAACAGAGAGCCCAATGCAGGGCTTGATCCCAGGACCCCGAGATCATGACCTGAGCCAAAGGCCTAGAGGCTTAACCCACTGAGCCACCCAGGTGCGCAAGAAGGAACCTTTTAACCTTATAGGCTCAGGCTTTTCATCAGCCTTCTTTCTACTTTGATTCTTGCTTTTGTATGGTTTCTTCTTTGGGTCTTGATGTCTGTTATATTCTCTCCTATTGTTTTTAGCCCTTTGGGCTTTTCTTCTGCATTCTCAGAGAACTCCTATCTTCCATATTTATGGATTCGATTTTAGTTTTAGTTTTGTTCCTTACCATCTAAATTCAGTTTTGAATTCTACTGCTGCTTTTGGTTTCTTTCTTTCTTTCTTTCTTTAAAAAAAAAAAAGATTTTATGTATTTATTTGACAGAGAGAGAGAGATCACAAGTAGGCAGAGAGGCAGGCAGGGGGGCGGGGGAGCAGGCTCCCTACCCAGCAGAGAGCCCGATGTGGGGCTCGATCCCATGAGGCCGAGACTATGACCTGAGCCGAAGGCAGAGGCTTAACAGTCTGAACCACTCAGGTGTCCCTGCTTTTGGTTTCTTTACAGACTTTAAAAAATTTTTTTTTGGTATGGTTTGCTCTTGATTCCCACCTGCTTCTCAACCAGCAACTTTCTCATTTCATTCTTTCCATTTTGTTTCCAACTCTCCTTTCTGAGAGTTCACATTTTAACTAAATGACTTGAGTACAAAGTGAGTGTGACCTGATAGTCACTTACGTTTCCGTGATAAACCTTTGTCAACAGGTTTTCTCTGCCTTTCTAGAGACATGATATTTTCCCTTCATGATACAGAATCTTTCCGAAGACTGGGTTTGCAAGCCTGTGTTTGCATGTGGGTGTTGTTTGCTTTTACTCCTCCTTAAAAAAAAAAAAAAAGAGTATTTTGTGAAATCTTATTTTTTTTCCCCAAAACAGGAGGGAAAGAAGGAGATCCTTTTTAGCTCACCATCCATCTGGGTGTTTTTCAATTGTCTGATCACATTTTAGGCTGAAGGACTGGTTAACACAAACGTGTGTCACCGGGTGGCTATGAACACAGACTGTCTGTGACATATGGCCCCCCCACCTCATTGCCAGAGTTGACCGTGGGTCTCACTGGCTCTGGGGTATCTATATCTTTGTGTATTGTGTACATATACCTGCTGTTTTCCATTCAATGTCTTCCAAGGGCCATTTACAAGCTCAGGGATCTAGTTGAGGGAAAGGGGAGGGCACTGGCAGAGGGCAAAACGAGTGGGGAACTCTGTGCAGGGCAAGCTGTATGTCATGCCCCACCTCTAGGTAACTGACAAAGCCACGCCAAGACTTTGTCCATCCTGTCGGGACAGGAGAGAGGTGCCATCTGGGAGACACTGGTCAGGGAAGAGCTTCTCCCAGTTATCTACTTGGCCTAGCAACTATGGGTACCCCAAGACCTCGCAGTGAGCTCCTCCCAAGTGCTGTTGATCCCCAGCACTGACACATCTTTTTTTTTTTATTTTTTAGATTTTATTTATTTATTTGACAGACAGAGAGCACAAGTAGGCAGAGAGGCAGGCAGAGAGAGACGAGGAAGTAGGCTCCCTGCTGAGCAGAGAGCCTGATGTGGGGCTCAATCCCAGGACTCTGGGATCATGACCTGAGCCGAAGGCAGAGGCTTTAACCCACTGAGCCACCCAGGTGCCCACTGACACATCTTCTAAATGACACACTGTCTGCAAGGCCCATGCTTCCCACCTGCCCTCCAAATTCAGAGGTGGTCAGCAAGTGCTGTCAGGATCTCATCTACTTGCTTCTCATGAGGGACGTTTTTGCTTTTGCAGAAAGTAGAATTGTGATCCAGCTCCTGGGTAGGGGGTGCCTCCCTCTAGTCTGGATCTTGCCCATTTCCCATAGATCGATAGCATTCCTTGCCCAGGGATATGCCTCCCCTGGCTTTGAGGCCAACACAGGCTTTCCCTTCTTCATACTCGTCTGATCAGTTCCGCTGGGATCTGGGCAGGAGGAGAGCCCTGCAGCAGCATAACAGGAGGTTGCGTGGGACTCTTCCTTCTGTTCTGGAATGCAGCAGAGACCCAAGCCCGAGTACAAACAACACAAGGGACCCTCTGTCCCTACACTCAGAGTTGCCTGTGAGTAGCGGAACTGTATTCTCTCCCTCTGGCAGGGCTCTCAGAGGGGCTGCACTGGCCCCTCTCTCAACAACCACCACCGCCTCCCAAGGGGAGTGCGAGGGGGGAGCCATCTGCCATGAGGGGAGAGCGGGGTTTATGACAGGCTACTCTCTCCCATCTTTGGGGGTAGGCTGCTGCTTCTCCCTGAAGCCACAGGGAATTTTGAGTAAGGCAGACCAGCACGGTCATAGCCCAGGTGGGTGACTGTGGACTCTGGGAGCCCCCTCTGAACCGTCTGAGCAGGGAAAGGGCAACAGGAGAGAGACGGCAGGTGGAGAGAGCCGTGTGTGCTGGCTGAGCTCACGCCTGTGCGTGCACACATGCTGCTGCCCAGCCCAGGAGGACCTCGGGCAGGGCTTCAGAGGATGCCTTCACAGGTCCTCCAGAGGGAGCCAGGTTTTGGACAGAGAGTGAGTTGGAGGAACGATGGAAGCCCTGATGATCCACCCAGGAAAGGACAGTCTTGGGAGATTTGCGTCCACATCCCTCTCCTGGACCCCCAGTCCGAGGGGTCCCCAGAAGAGAGAGCAGGAGGTTGGGTGTAGCCGGATTCCCCTTGCTTGGGCCATGCCACTGGGGCTCGGCGCTCTGTCTGAGCAGAGGTGGGGATGTCTGAAGGCAGTGAGCAGGAGTCCGTCTCGGTTCTGGTTTTGGAAGCTGGAGTGTTCCCAGAGATGCAGAGGGCAGGGAGTCGTGCCCTGCAGCCATCACCAAAAGTCCTCCCACCCAGCAGTAGAGGGGATTTTAGTGGTGGCCAAAGTTAGTGAGGAGGGTGGTGGTTAGAAAGCAATTCTACGGGTGCCTGGGTGGCTCAGTGGGTTAAAGCCTCTGCCTTCGGCTCAGGTCATGATCTCAGGGTCCTGGGATCAAGTTCGGTGTCGGGCTCTCTGCTCAGCAGGGAGTCTGCTTCCCTTCCTCTCTCTCTGCCTGCCTCTCTGCCTACTTGTGATCTCTGTCTGTCAAATGAATAAATAAAAAATCATTTTAGAAAAAGGCGATTCTATACGTCAGCACATGGAGACTCAAAGAAATGTGCTACACTTGAACAAAATCCGTCTTTAAAAGCAAAAGGGGAACAGCCCAGCTTGGGAACGTTTTAGGGTAGGGGAGGTACAGAACCATGGGATGGGAGCCATGAGCAGGGGACTGAGGGGCTGGAGGAGCACATTCTTGCCCCTTGCCCTTTTCCTTGCAAGTGACAGAAGCCCCGTTCACACCAGCTTCTGCAGAAAGTGGAATTTAATGGAAGGTTCCCAGAGCATCTCACAGAATGTAAGTAAGAGTCCAAGAGTTGAGCGGGAGGAGGGGCTGGGCCGTTGGTGGGCATGAACGACATCAAGAACTGGAGGTCTGTGAGCCCCAGAGCCTTTGCACACCCTCCTGTTTTACTCACCATATTGTCCCCTCACGCAGACTCGTCTTTCTACAGGGCAGAAAATGCGACCACTGACAGCTTCCAAGGATTCGCCATAAGACAGGACTGCCTCTCAGTGGGCCCAGAGGAGGCCTGGACCATCAACCTGGCTGAGCAAGGGCCACTCTGCAGACATGCAGTGAAGGACCGTCCTGGGGGAAAGAGGGTTGGTGTCCATCATGTGGTAGCTACTGGTGTTTCTGGCGGGAATCTGATGGTCTGACGTGGCCTCCTGCAAAGACAAGCCTCCATGGTGGAGGTTCTGATGACCCTGTGCCCTCAACCTTCAGGACCCAGGGCAAGGGAAATGACCACAGTGATAATAGCTCACATTTATTGTGGGCCTACTATGTGCCAGGCCCTGGGCTGCGCTCCGTGCGAAATTTCACTTCATCCTCACAGAAACTGTATTATCTCCACCCATTTCAGGGATGAAGATGCAGCAGCTTGGAGAGGGTAGGGGCCAAGGTTACAGGGGCAGCGAGGGGCCGTCCTGGCACCTGGTCTGTATCTAACTGGCTGCCAAGCTCAGCTTCTGCACGGTCAAGCTCTCCTGTCTCCAAGATTGAGCACCTGGGCCCTGGCACTGGCAGAGAGGGAAGAAGAGTCTTTCTGGTCCGGGCTGTAGTTCTGTCTTGTGGACTTGCAGCCTGGGGCACTCCCTGGAGCCTGGCTGTGTCGCCGTGAGCTCTCAGAGGGTCGTTTTGCACATCTGAGATGATTCTACCATAAGCTCCTGCTGTGGTCGGGGGGAGTGGCTGCGTAGCCCATCCTCCGTCCTGCCAGCTTTCAGGGCAGAAGGGTCCCCGGCTTCTGGTTTTCCCTCCTCCTATGCTAGATGGAGGGGAGTCCTTGTCTCTAAACCCGCCCCCCTCCCCGTGCTTTGCTACTCAGGCTCTAACTGGGTTCCGTGTGGACTGCAGGTAGCGCGATCCCCGGCAGAGGGCGCCAGAGCCTCTTCACACACCCAGGGTCGAGAGACGGGAGAGCAGAGAGGCGGGTAAGCAGGACGGGGCCCGCAGGCTCCGTGCCCATTCCTCCGGCCTCAGCGGGTCTGCGGTCCGTGCACTTGGCGCCCCCTAGCTGACAGACAGATGTGCGCATGAGTCTGTGTGTGTGTGCGTGTCAGGGTGGGGGTGGGGGGGGATTAAGTGAGGGTGGGGGGTGGATTCTTCCAGGAACCACATTTGGCAGCCCCTGCTGTGTCAAAGAAGGTCAGAGTCAGGGCATAGGGACAGATACTGATTTTAGGCACTGATTGTACAGACCCCAGGAAATCCCCATTTCATTGAGTTCCAGTTTCTGTCCTACTGTGGGGCAGGCAAAGAATGACTTTGCATGAAGGGAGGTTACCACCCCTCCAGGTCCCGGCCAGGCAGGTCTTGGCTATCAGCTCACAGCTGTCATCCTGGCTGACTTTCCCAATGGTCCTGTGAGCCAGAGCAATATTAGCCTCACTGTACAGCTGAGGATGATGAAAGCTCAGAGAGGTTAAGTAACTTGTCTGAGGTCACACAGCCTGGAAGTGGTAAAGCTAAGATTCAAACCCTAGCCACTCTGATTCCAAAATATGTGCTGGTTTCACATCTTTGAAACTGGATTTCTCAAACTCATGTTTTCCCCACATGCAGACCTTACCAAAAATGGGCTTGAGGGCAGCCCAGTCAAGTTTCAGGAGCTGTAGCTGGCTCGTGGCTGGAATGACTGAGCTGAGGAATGAAAGCTGATGGACAGTTTGCGGCCCATTTTTAGGAGTCAAGGAATAGAGAACTATATTTAGCTCTTTGCTGTGGACTAGTCAGATGAGTGAGGGCCCAGGTGGGGAAGGAGGAGGGAGAGGCAGAGACAGCGAGACAGAAATGAGAGAGACAGAAGGAAAGAGAGAGTGAGAGAGACAGAGACATAGAAAGAGACAGAGAGAGGAAGAGAAAGAGGGAGAATGAATGCGAGGCCCCCAGCTGCCTGGCCAACTTTCCACCTTCAAGATGGGTCTCTGTTTCTAGATTTGCAGGGAGGTGTGCTGACAGGCTGAGGTCTCTTTATGACAGGAAGGCCTGACACTATCACCAGACTTGTGGGACAGAGAACAGGGCTCGTCAAAGAGAATCTTCTAGGCCCGAGAATGTCTTCTGCACATACATGACATTGGTGTATGAGCCATCCCAGCTCTGGAGACCAGCACAGGGCACAGCTCAGATCCCAAGAAGAGTGTCTAGGCACTGCAGATGTGTTCTGGAAGCTTTCAGGGGTTAGATGTGTCCGTTTCACTTACCCGACCTGGGTTGCCCCTCCCTGCGCCCCGGGGCATCTCTCTTCCTCTTATGAGGAAATGCTGGATCTCGCCCCAGCCCTACTTGGACTAGGCTCTCCAAAGCAGTCCGCTTCTGGAGAACAAAGAGAGGACCTCTGGCCTTCTCGCACAGAGGTCCGTGGTTCTGCCCCCTCCTGCCCCTCAAGAAACACTTGGCATGCTTTTGGGGTATTTCTCCCCGGCCCCCGTCTCCACTCTTCTCCCCACGTAATTCTCCCACTTCCCCGACTACCCCCCCAATCCCTCAAGGTGGGGAGCTCAAAGCCGCCTGTCCACAGGACTCAGCTTCCCTAGAAGCCAGTGGAGCTATAAATAACAACAAAACTGCCCTATATATACTTTCCGGGACTCTCTCGGACTCGCAGAGAGGACCGTACATAGGTTGGAGCCCAGGAGACCACCAGCCTGGCCCATCCCATCCGTGTCCCTGCTGATCTAGAGCCGGCCACTTCCCTTGCCCAGCCTGGGTAACCCTGACTGAATCGTAGAATTCTCTAAGGCGGCCTGTCATTCAGGCCAGCGCCCTTCCCTCCAGACCACCCTGCCTCAAGAGGAGGCATGAGGATCCAGCGTGCCCACCTACCCCCTGTGCTGCCACGTGACCTCCCCGAAAGGCTTTCTGCTCTCTGCCCCTTGAGGGCGGCTCACAGCTGGGGTTGTGAGCCCCAGTTTTGGCTTCAGCATATCTGGGAGCCAGAGATTGGTGGGGGTGGGGGAGGTGCGTGAGGGAAGGTTTTCCTGGTGTAAATACTCCCCCTATGACCGATCTCAGGCTACCAACGCACTGTCCCTGCATGCAGAACTGGGAGACTGTGTGTGAATGATTGTCCCTGAGCCAGCACAAGCTGACTTGGGCACAGCGCTGTCTAAGGGGAAGGGGGTGGATCTGGGGACCCTGCCCTCAAGGGTGCGCCCAATTCCATTGGGGAGAACCCCCAAGCAGATCTGTAGCTCTACGCATCCCTCTACCAGCGCATTTAGGAAGGGGGAATCAAAAGCCCAAGGGAGCGTGGTGAAGGAATTTCTTTCAAAAACAATTAGATCACTTCACAGTTTAATTGCCTAAATATTTTTTTTTACCTAATTTCAAATCGCTCGTCATGTGAGTAATTGGGCAATGCATTATTGAATTACGGAGGAATGCAGAGCGTAAATGGAAGAGGCAATCGAACATTTGTGTCTTTGAATCAAGTCGTTGATGGACACACGAGGAGGGGTCCATGCTGTGGCCGTGGCCTCCTCTGTGGCTCCTGTCTTTCCTGCACTTTGTGTCACTCCCGCTGCCTCCCGAGCTCCCCTTGCTGTCACTGGATTCTTCTCTTGCTGCCCTCAGCTGCTTTCCCGGTTCTGTGCTCTCCCTCCATCAAGCTGTCCTCCTATCTCTCTACTCCCGCCTCTGTCTCTGTTTGCCCCGTCTCACTCTCTCCTGTCGACCTCTGTGTATTGTGTTTGCTGTGTCTGTTCGCTTTCTCTCTCCGCGTCTTTCTCTTCTCTCCTGGGCACCTGCTTGCCGTACCTGTTTCTCTTATGTCTCTGTTTTTCTTGGAGTCTCTCTTTTCTACGCAGACACACAGACACAGACAAGACACACGTGCAAACAGGCAGACACAGATTCACACATGTAGACACACACAGATACACAGGGACACACACAGACACGCATGCAGACACGTGTATAGGAACACAGACAGACGTCCCACAGACACACACACAGACGCATGTAGACCCCCTCCCCCTGCCGACACACATAGACACACACAGATACACACACCCCTGGCCCTTGTCTTCCAGTTCCTTCCTGCTCTGCTGCCCACCTCGCCCGGCTGCTCCCCGGTCCCTGGCTCCGGTCCGCATCCGTCCAGGTACCGTGCAGCTGAACTGACTCCCCCTCCCGCTGATCCGGCGCTGCCCCTGCAGGGAAGCCCAGAGCAGGGGCCTGTGCTGGGAGCCCACACACAAACACAGGCTTTCATCACACCTGGGAGCCACAGGCCGTGGGGAGCAGGAAGGGACACAGGCAATGCTGGCTCTCCAAAGAAAACGAAATCCTTGATTTGCAGGCTTTGCCAGCTTCCATGTGTAAATACTCTCTTTCCCTGTGGCTGATTGCGGGCTATGGACACAGTGTCATGGAATGCAGAATTAGGAAGAGATGTACTTTGGGGCTTCCGAACCCATCCCAACTGACTTCAGAACACCGCCCCGCAAGGGGAAGGGGCTTCCTTCCTGCCTGCAGGAGCTGGGGGTCCTCTAACAGGGTGTAAAGCAGAAGGGCTAGAGGGGGCAGGGGCATGCCAGGCAGATGGCAGGAGCCAGAGTGGAGGGGAACAGTGCTGTGGTGGGCGGTGCAGGTGATGGTGAGCAGGTCAGTGCCACCGGAGTACCGGGAAAGTGAGAGGGGTTGCAGAAGGGGCAGACATGGGCCAGGGTCACTGAGGGTCTTGAAGACAGAATGGAGGAGCCTGGTCTTTTCTGGTGGCCAAGGAGGAGAGGGACACTATCTGGTGCCTCAGTTCAGCTTCCCAGGAAACAGGTTTGTTGGTAAGGATTTGGGTGAAATCCTTTGTTTGGGAGATGATCCCAGGAAGCAGGTGAGGCAGTGGGGCAGAGAGATCAGGTGGAGAGGAAAATCCATGAAGGGCGTATTACTGCTTCTGCTGTGGAGGGTGAGGGCTGTGCCCTGTCGCGGTGGGGACCCTCTGACTTCCACAGCATGCCTTAGAACAGTCCAGTCAAGGGGAAAGGAGCCACCAGTTCTCATTCCTTGTTGGTCGAGGGTTATTCCTGGGATGTTAGTGCCCGGCATTCCCATCGGAACCATGTAGGGGCCAAGTTCAGTCCAGGGCCAGAGAATGCCCTTATGAAGAGAGACCAAGGAGCTTAGGGCATGTCCCCAGTGCGGGAAGCAGCAGGTCAGTGCTTTCTGACAGATGCCTTGGGGTAAGGTGGCACAGAGGCTGCTGGTGACTCTGGGAGGACAGTCTCAGTGCCATAAAGGGGCAGACGCCAGAGACGACTGCTCCTGGAGAGAATGAGAGACAATGAGGAGAAGACAGACCATTCCGAAAAGTATGGACAATGGGAGCACTGCTGGAAGGTGCCGGGGGCTGGGGAGAGGGTGAGCTGGGAGCAGGCTGGCAGTTGCTTGGAGTGAGTGAGGGAGAGCAAGCAGGTGAACAGACAGGGGCAGTAGAGGGCACCGCACAGCCCCAGACTAAGGGAAGTGTAGGCGGGTGCTCCCCAGGGAGCAGCAGCCTGTGCCGACTCCCAGGAAACAGCCAGGGCATGGAGCTGACACCTTGTACTTCCATTTTTCTCCTTGGGAGCCATGGATTGGCTTGGCGTGACCCAGTTCTGCAAGCATTTCTTTGATTGAGTGGAAGCAGACAAGGCCTCTGCTCTCCAGGGGAGCAGATCCCATGCCAGGCTTCAAAGGGGGTGGTGAGGAAATGAGGAAGACCTATCTTCATAGTTAGGAAGTTGCAGATGGCCATGACCGATGAACACAGCAGGCAGGGGGCATGCACTAGCGGACACACCACCAAGCACGGGAGAGGCCCCAGAAGGGGCAGCCGATCTGCCAAGGCTGGGGCAGCCGATCTGCCGAGGCTGGGGCAGCGGAGCCTTGAAAGATGACGGACGTGCAGAGGAAGAGGAAAGAGGCAGCAGGCACTCCTGGATTCCAAAGCCTTGCCGGCCTGCTTAAGCCTTCTGGTGGCTGGTTATCACACAGCCTCGACCCTGAGATCCAATGGGAGTTCTTCCATAGCCAGACCCTTCCCACCGTCCTCCAATGGAGTCTGACTGCCCTCGTTGGGGAGATGGGAGAGGCCAAACAGAGGATGGTTGGAAGGAGGTGAGCATTGTCACCCTGCGCCTCCAGCTTAAGGGGAGAAGGCTGCTCGCCTAGGTTCCATTCTTTGGTGTCGAAGGCTGAGCAGCCCTCCCAAGAGATATCCAGATCCTAATCCCCAGAACCTGTGAATGTTACCTTATATGGCAAAACTGTGCAGATGTGATTAAGTTAGGAATCCTGAGATCAGGAGAGTCTCCTGGACTAGTTAGGTGAGTCCCAGTATAGTCTCGAGGGTCTCTGGAAGAGGGAGGCAAGGAGGTCCGAGGAGGACATAGGAACCATGACCCTGGAAGCGGAGGGGGGCCCAGGATGCTGGCGGCGTCCAGAAGCTAGAAAAGGCAAGAAATTTCCCTTAGAGCTCCACGGGGAACCTGCCCTGCTGACACCTTGACTTGAGCCTGGTTGAGACTGATTTTGGACTTCTGGTCTCCAGGACTGTAAGAGAATAAACGTGTGTTTGTGTGTGGGGGTTTAAGCCACCGAAGTTTACGGTGACTCGTTATAGCACCAGAGGAAGCAGACTTAGCCATTAGATGTGCATGCTCTTGGGGTGTGTTTTCGGGGGTGGGATGGTGAAGTGAGCAAAGGTGGGCAGAGGGAGCCGCTCAGCTGCTGGGGAGTCATAGACAACTCCACGCGCCGCTGCCTCGGATGGAAGCATGAGCCGTTGGCACGTGACCCACATTCACTGATTGAGGCTGCTGGAGGCAGGGGATGTGGCCTCGGGGCGGGGGAACAGTGAGCCCTCCGCAGGCCACACTCACGGGGTCCTGAAGGAGGTCTGGGGGCTCGAGGCTCGGTAACCCCACAGCTGTGGAAGGTTCTTCCTCTGAGCCTTCTTCCTCTGGTCTGCAGACCTGGTAGTTGACCCATTTCTACTGCCCTTTACTTCTTCACCTACTGAGGGGCTCCACAGAACGTCCGCATCTCTTCCGGAGCCAGGAACTGGGGTTTTACTCCCAGTTTCTACAGCTACCACGGAGAACCTTCCAGGCACTGCTGTCTTTAATCCTGGGAAGAGCGCTCACTATCATTCCCATTTTACAAATGAGGAAATGGATACTCGGGAGGGCGAAATGAATGTCCAAGTTCAGGGCCAAGATGCTCCCGAGGTCTGCCTGGTGCCTCTTCGCTGCTCTGTGGCCTTGCCTCCCATCACTCAGTATTTTCTAATCAGTAGTGCCATCGCGAGCAGTCCCTTCAAACTCTTTTGGCCTCAGTTTTTTTTTTTTTTTAAAAACGCTGTCCTGCCTCCCTCCTAGGGCAGCTTTCACTCAGCTCCAAGAAGACAAGATGTAACAGGCTTTGTAGGACCGCCTGTGACTCTGTGGCTCTGACTCTCTGGGCCCTCCCTCCCGGGGCCTCTCCCTCATCCATTCCTGATAGCTCTGGGCCCTGATCCAGGAGAGGAAAAGGAAGCAGAGGGGAAAGGTCTCATCTCTCGCTGCGCGTGATTTTCAAGTTCAGCTTGTCACCTTTGTTCAGTTTCCCCTAATGCTGGAAGTTACGCAGGACAGCTGTGCAGGCTCACATGGTTTGTGTGTTGGGCCTCACAGAGGGGGAGGTGTGGGTTGAAATCCAGCCGCGATGGGCACCTTTTGCTTGGCACAAAGGTGCCATCTGCCAAGAGGCTGCGTCTGCCTGGAGGGGACAGCCTTTTCAAGTTGTCACAAAAGCCCAGCATTGGTTTGCGGTGGGCGGGGATGGGTTGGCTTTGCAGGGGGTCAGTGTTGCAGCTCTGGATCTACCCTGAAATCCAGAGTAGAGAAGGGAAGGAAGAAGCAAAGCCGCACCCAACTCACTGTGGCAGAACCGGAAGCCACCGCGGTCCCTCTGTGGGTGCCGCTCAGACCCTCCCAGAGATAAGCAGAGGGAGCACTGGGGCTCCAGGGTTGCCCACCTCTGGCCTTTGCCTGCCTCTCTCTGCATGCCTCTGCTCAGGGGGCCCCACCCCAGCGGGGCCCCAGGAGCCACGCACCAAAGGGCACCAGTCCCGGGCGGTAAATTCCCTCCTGAGTTCTCCCTTCAGGGTCCTGTCTGTATGAGAGAGGCTCCGGACCGCTTCAGATTGCTGTGCCTCAAAGCGGACCTCAGAAACTTCCTTGGTTGCACCTCATCTAGACTGGCGATTAGTGCCCAACACACACACACATACACACACACTCACACACCCCATACACCAAGCCAACAGCTGCTCCCTTCTCTCCCCTCATTTCCCCTTGGCTCCCTGCATCTCCTGTGCCCCAGAACCTACCTCCAGACCTTTGCACACACTGTGGCCTTCCCCAAATTCTCTCCTTATGCTTTCCTTTCCACCATCTATATATTAACTTCCCATAAGTGCTGCACAAAACCCTGCCCCTCAGGCAGACCGGACGGACATCTGGCATCCGCTGGGCAATGGGCCAGGACCATGGGCTCTGGGAATTCGGCTTGGTGCCTTGAGTGCCCTTGGGGTCTGGGTTTAAAGTGCACTCCTGGTGTGCCCTATGCAGGCCTGCACCAGATGCGGGAGAGGGGGGCAGGGTCGGACAGCACCCTCCAGCTGTGAGCAGGCCCCCAAGAAACTCCCAGGGCCCCCCAAGCTGTGAGAACCAAAAGTATCTTGTAAACTGGTCAACACAAATTACTGGGGATTTGGGACCGGAAGATACCAAGGCTGAGGGACTAGAATGCACTGTCCCCTACGGAAGCCACTAGCTCTGAGCGGCTACTGGGCACTTGAAATACAGTTCATCCCAATGGAGACATGGTTGCCAAAAATGTAAACTACACATTGAATCTTGAAGACGACTTAGTAGGAAAAAAAAAAAAATCTCATTAATAATCTTTATATTGATTGAAACAACACTATTATGTGTTGAAACAACACTATTATGGATATGTTAGGTTAAGTAAATGTGGCTTTTAAAAAATGTGGCTATTAAAATATTAAGAGATGCATTTGTGGCTCACATTGTGTTTCTACCGGACGCTGCTGGTCTTGGGGGTAGAAAACACAGGAGGGGTCCTTGGATAATTGTTCGCACTGTGAAACAGGTAGTGTTTAGAAACTGGGTAGAGAAAGCAGAGGCAGCCTCCCAGTCTAGCCCTGCGTGGGGCTCTGATGGTAGCTGGAGCCAAGCCCTGGCCCCGGGGTGCTGGTCCTGCTGTGGGAAGGCAGGGCTGGGGGCACTGCTTCCTGTGCGGGCACACCCCAGGTCAGAGTCCTTGCTAGCGGGAACTGCAGCATCCCAGGTGTACCACAGCGTGACCTGTGTGGGTGAAGACCTGGGGACCAGGGAGGAGGCTGAAAGGTCCTCTCCAGGTGGCCCTCGTTGCCACTCTGACACGACTCCGCTCTGTCCCACCACCCTGCGTAAACCCAGGCCATCGGGATAACGGTCATCGCTCACAGTGAATCATGCTGGACCACCATGTGTGTGTTTTGGGTGGGGGGAATTCCCAGTCAAGAAAGGGGGTATAGGAGAGATCACGGTGCTCACTGCACCTGTTCCCAGGGCTCTGGAGCTGTCTAGAGATACGTCCAAGGGGATCCCAGTGGTTCCTCTGTCCCAAGCTCATGGCTGGTTCTCACAAATCTGCAGCCAGAGTGGAAGGCTCAGGACCTCTGAGAGCCGAGAACAACAGATCCCTTCCTTTTACTCCCCTTCCAGTCCCCCAGAGTGCCTCTGGCCCAGAGGACCAAGCTTCGTCTCCTGCAACCCTTCCACCTAGCCAGAGAGCACTCAATTGCCCAGGGACGCTGGGTGGGCTGCCCCCTTCCTGGTGCAGCAAGGAAGGGTCCTGGTTCGTGGAGGCAGCGCGCCCTCTGCAGGACTAATGTGCAAGTGCAGGTCCCACGGGAAGGAGGAGGAAGTGGCTTGTTGCTGAGGCTCTAACTAAGAGCTGTGGGAAGTCACTGATCCTGGAGGTCCCCTCTCTCCTGTGGCTACTGCTTTTTGGGTTAAAGATGCACCTTACTCCTGCGGTGTCTTCCCGACAGCTGTGGGTTCTCTGAGTTGATATCTGCTGGACCAAAGACACTGTAATCCGTAAGGTAGTATCTTTATTCCTAATTTGTAAGTGAGGAAATAAAATCTCAGAGAGGCTTATTGCCCAGGCTCACCTGACGACTGCCTGGAATCTGATTCTAGAGCCCAGGGACTAAGGCAGTTCCTTCTGTGCCTGTGTAAGGTGTGAACTTTTAGGAGGGAACTAGAGCTGTAAGGTCGCTGTCAGATGGAGAGTTCTGGAAACCTTCACTGAAGGGACCAAGCTGAGGTGAGAGTGACAGAGGGATGTGGAGATCGGGGCTGTGAGGTAGGAGTGACACCAGGCATTTCCGTGGTCTCCTGAGGAGACATTTGTCAGTGTCTCTAGAGCCTCAGTTAGCATGTGCTCTCTTTCCCGACACTCACCCCTCCTGCCCCTCCTTCCCCCACATCTCTCCTTCCCCACTCATTCCTGCACGTCACCCTGCCATCAGCCACAGGGGCCTCTGAAAACAGGGTCCCTGCTGCCCTAAAAGGAGAGAACATACTCACCCATCACTTGGTTGTCTGTCTCCCTTCCTCCCATTTCATAGAAGAGAAAACTGAAGCCCAGGGGGTTGTGATTGCCCCAACCACGGCTCAGCCCTTAGGCCTGTCACCCTGCCTGAGTGGCAGGGGGTGTGTAGCAGAGTCTTCGTCAAGGAGAGAGCAGTCAGGAGTCTAGTCTCCCCAGCACAGAGACCCCATATCTTCCCTTCTCTGTCCCCCTGCCTTTGCCCGGCAGGTTCTTCCACACCCTCCCCTCCTGAGGTTAAGGGTTCTGAGAGCCCGCCTTCGCCAGCTCCCCTTCCCCATAGTCACCTTCCCTGTCACTTCAGCGCTCATCTCATATTGGCCACTGCAGTGACCAGCGCCACTCCCCCCACTCCACCCCTGCCCCTGTTACTTGCACCATGGCCATCATCACGGGCCACTGCCGTTCTCTCTCTCCCTGCATTTGCTGCATCACTGGGCCCCTCCTCCTCAGGGCTTCCACCACCCTCCCCTCCTCACTGCCATCCTCTCCCTCTTGACCACGGTTAACATCACCTCTGTCATCACCACTTTACCCACCGTGTTGCATGCGATATGGCCAACGCCATGACTGTCCCCACCACTGCCACTACCGTCCTCTCCCACCCCGTTTTCAGCCCTGTCATCACCACCAATACCAGAACCTTCACCACCCTCACCTCCTCCTCTGCCATCTCCTCAGCTATTTACTATTTCCATCCCACCCCTCCCACCGTCACCTCTGCCACTGCATCGTTCACCTCTGCCGTGCCTCTCACCACTTTTCTCCTTCAGAGCTCATGGCTGACCTTGAAAATGGGACCTGGGACCTGGGCAAGAAGCTGGTCTGAGAAGAGGACCCCCCTTCTTGACAGACCCCTCCCCCCATTCCTCCCTAGCCTTGCCCCGCCCCTGCTCTGGATTTCTCAGCACGCCAGGTGTCAGAACAATCGCTCCTCTTGACCCTTCCTCAGGATGCTTCTGACAGGAGACGACTCAGTCCTCCCTGTCAGCCACGCCTGTACCTAAAGAGACAGCTGCTGTCGGGTTGAAGGATCGAGGCCATTAATCCGGGGCTGCCCTTGTTTGCATAATGATTGCATATATTTGCATGTCATTTGCTCCCAGCTTCTGAGTAGGGCACTGTGGGTGTTCAGGTGCCATTTATATAACACTGCAGGTGAGGGTCAGGCCTTCGAGACTCGGGCACTTATTAATTCCCTAAAGAGATTCTTTTATGAGCTGGTGCAGAAAAGAAGTTGGAACACCTAATTCTAGAGCCATCCAGCTGCAAGGGGTCTCTGGTGGGGAGGCAGGGCAGGGGCAGCTGGAGGTGCGGGGGAGGCTGGTGGGGTGGGAGGTTTGGCTGCAGAGACCCTGCAGACTTTGGCCCACTGTATCCGTGTAGGATAGTGCCCTGCACAGCCACTCCTGGTCTCTCCAGGCCATAAGCCATTTGCTGTGTGACCTTGGGCAAGTCCCTTCCCATCCTGAGAGGAAGGAGGGCGTTAAACCTCCAGTGCCCCTCCAGCTGGCACCTGCTCTGAGCACCAGGATTCTCAGTCCTGTCTCCTGGGGAGTTTCTAAAAAATACCCACAGCCTGGCCCCGCCCCCAGAGAGTCAGACTTCATCAGCGGGCCTTGGGCATGGGTTATTTTTAAAAAACTCCCTGGTGATTATCATGTGCAGCCAACGTTCAAAGCTACCGTTCGTGACTCTACCTTCTTATTACCCTGCCCACAGCCTCCTGCAACCCAACTCCCTCATTTCCAGTTGCTAATCTTTCCCCTGCTATAGGCTCACTAGGCCCAGGTTCTCTAGAGACAGTGTGGCTCTTAGTGCTTCTGTTCACTCCCAGGGAGTGCGGCCAATAGCCTGCATGTGGCAGGTTAGACCTTGGCATGGAACTTTTCCGCTCTCCACCTCCGTCCTCCCCCACCTCCCTGCCAGGGACTGGTCACCCCTATCCCTCCTCTTCCACACTCACAGGGTGGCCTCATTCTAGCCACCCAGGCTTTACTGCTGCCATTCTGTGCCTGGTGGAGAGGCACAATGACCCCTCTTTGGCCTTATGCTCACCTCTGCACCCCACGTCCTTGTACCCCCAGAGCCCAGCTCAGCCCCCATCCCACAGAAGGAGTGGCCAGAGCAGCCTGGACTTGGTTTCTAAATCCAGACATGGTCACAAGTATGGCTCTGATTTAGCCTTCTCTAAGCTTCTGAGGCAGG
This sequence comes from Mustela erminea, assembly GCF_009829155.1. NCBI lineage: Eukaryota > Metazoa > Chordata > Mammalia > Carnivora > Mustelidae > Mustela > Mustela erminea. The sequence goes on from NC_045618.1 coordinate 31,767,272, forward strand.
ATTAGGGAAGTGGGAAAGGTCCCCTGCATGCTCTTCTTCTTCGTTTTTTTTTTTTTTAAAGATTTTATTTATTTATTTATTTGACCGACAGATCACAAGTAGGCAGAGAGACAGGCAGAGAGAGGAGAAGGGAAGCAAGCTCCCTGCTGAGCAGAGAGCCCGATGTGGGACTCGATCCCAGGACCCTGAGATCGTGACCTGAGCTGAAGGCAGAGGCTTAACCTACTGAGTCAGCCAGGTGCCCCCAAGTTGTCTTTTATTCTGGGTTTTGGTAAAATGAAAACACAGTTTTGTTCTTGGAGAGCTGTATCCCACACAGGAACCCTTTTTTTTAAAAAAATTAAATGTATATTTTTTTAATTTATTTGACAGACAAAGATTACAAGTAGGCAGAGAGGCAGTCAGAGAGAGGAGGAAGCAGGCTCCCCGCTGAGCAGAAAGCCTGATGCAGGGCTCGATCCCAGGACTCTGGGATCATGACCTGAGCCAAAGGCAGAGGCTTAAACCCACTGAGCCACCCAGGCACCCCCCCCACAGGAACCCTTATTGAAATCAGCTGTCTCGGGAACATAAACCCAAGCAGCACAGTACGTGAATTTCCTGCCTGGAAACGCTGGCTCTTCAGCCACACAGGAAGACTCTGGTGGAGAGACCGGGGCCCCACTCTTCAGCAACACATGCCTCCAGCACTCATACAGCGGCCGAGGGACTCCGAGCTAGCCCTGGCTGGGGACTGTCACTTGAGGGGAAGGAGACCAGATACTAATTGGGGTTGTAGTGCCTTTTGAGTGACGGTCACTGAGAGTGACAGGATGGGAGCAGGAAGGGGCAGCTGGGGAAGAGTGGGAGGGATGGTTATGCCTCCTCCTAGGGGCCAAGGTCACAGCAAAATCAGTGGATCCTTCAGTCCCTCTGAAAAGATGTAGCCACTGAGCAGGTGTGTGTGTGCGTTTGCACATACACATGCATGCAGATGTGCACACTCTCAGAGCAGATATGGGGCACCTGGTCAACCCTGGCCTCTCTGTGGGTTCAGCCCCTTCTGGCCAATCCTTTGTCTGCCCTGAGGGCACCCTCAGAGCATGAGCAGGCTGGGCAGGGGCACTGTCTGGGAAGTGTGGGCAGCACAAGCTTCTGCCCCAGGGAGCGACTAGGCTGCCTGGGCTGGGGAACAGGGGGCGTTCTCTGGAGAGACTGACGAAGGCCAAAGAAAAGAGTTTAGTCTGAGGATGCATTCCAGGCTGAGATATGAAAGTGTGCTTATGAGGCTTTGAAACCAGGAGGGGAATGGCCTGCGAGCCAGAGTCCTGGGCTGTGTCCTTCCACAGACCGCAGGGGAATCCGTGGATGAACCACTGAATGCAGGATCATGATGTTGGGCATAAGAGGGAAAATGGCAGTGTGTGTGCAAAGCCCTGTGGTCAGGGCCTCTTCTCAAGACCTGGTCCAGGGTTGAGACACATTCAGTTTGTCTCACGGAGGAGGCTAGGAGGCTCTCGAAGCTGTTTCCAGCCTGATCCATGTGCCTCCAAGTGTGGAACCACAGTAGAACCTTTCATTTGTGGAAGAGTTTCCAACGGGTGCAGTGTCCCTGGTGTGCCTGCCCCCTTACTGGCCTCGCCATCTCCCTGCTCATCCACCAGACCTCTCTCACTGTTGGACATTCCTCTCTGCCCCTACGTGTCCGCAGGAGACACACCGCGCACCACAAACTGACTCCAGAGGCTGTTTCCTGTGTAGCTGTATTAGCTACCCCCTCACCCTAACGCCCGTTGGACCTCACGGCTGAAGCACCACCTCTGTCCTGACCATCGAGGGCATCTGTCCATTGAGAGAGTCCTCAGAGAAAGAAGTCCTTCAGTGGCTGAGGAACCTGGGGAAGAGGAGGGTGCCGGCAGGTTGAGGCAGACAGATGTTGGTCTGTTGCTCTCATTCCTCAGTCTGTCCAGCTAGTGACATCCTACTGAACCCCGGGGGGCCCAGCCCTGTGCCCGACCTGCTGGGATGGACGCAGGGCATGAGGGAGGCGGGCGGCATGGTCGGATGGCATAGCCTCCCTGGGAGGTGGGAGTTGCACATGCAAACAGCAAGGAAACCTTGCCAAGCCGCACCCATGGGCTGGTGGCAGAGAACGAGGCAGACACAAATTGTGTCTCTGCAGCGGAATATCCTGCCATATGTCGGGGCTGGGCTCAGAAAATCAGAGAAGGCTTCTTGGAGGAGGAGGAGGAGGAGGAAGGCAAATAATCCGAGCCACTTACATCCTTCTGGATGAGCTCAGCATACACCAAGCAGGCAGCAGAGATCAGCACGTCAGCATCAAGGTCAATGAGGTTGTTGCAGGCCTGTGCCAGGAGAGGAAGCCAGGAGGAAGCAGGTCTCCCTGGGTACAGGCGACTGCCTCCCACTTCCAGGGGAGAAGGTCACTGCTCCCGGCAGTAGCCGGGGCCACCTGATCTCACCCCAACCAGCCTGGCACAATGCCGGAATTTTCACCTCAGGAATGTGGTATTTGTGGGGAGATGGTAAGTGTCATTTTCATACGGGACTCTGAGGGGGTACCGGGGTTCCCCTGAGGGTCTCAGGAGCTTCTAAGGAGAACTTGTTTTATAATTGGGCTGTCTTCCTAGATTTTTTTTTATTTTTTATTTTTTTCCCTAGATTTTTTTAAAACCTAGACTGCTTTTTAGCAATGTCAGAAAACTCTCGGTCTTTTGCCACAAGGGGACCCTAGGGCCCAGGGAGTTAACTGGGAGGCAGTAAACCTAGAGGCTGAAAAACTTTCAAGGCCTCAGTGTCCTCCTTTGCTAAATTAGGGCGCTGCTGTGATGGTCACTGTCCCGCTGCATCCGGCTTGTCGTGAGACCAGCTCGGTGCTCAGGACAACCCAGTTCCTGCCACGCCGGAGGGCTGGGATGGCATGGGAGGCGTGGGAGGTGTGGGGGTGGGGGAGGGGCTGGCCCGGCCCCAGGGTCCTCTCACCAGGAGAATGCCGTCGCTGGTCAGGCTCTCCTGCAGCACCTGCTCGCGCACCATCTGCAGCATGCTGTAAGCCACCAGCACCTGGAAGTTTCTGCAGGGTTTCCCTGTCAGCAGAACCTGCAGATGGCCCACGAGTCTCAGCCCGGGCTTCCCGGCCCTTTGGGCCCTGTGCCCACTGACCACAGACCTACCCGGGGTTGGCCATCCCTGGGCCTCACTGCTGACTCCCTCGCTCACTCAGGCAGGTGCTACCTCCCAGGCATTGTGCTGGCTACTGGGGGACTCAGAGAAAAAGCCTCAGGTAATTCCTTAGCTAGAGGAGGAGAGGATGCGAGAGGGAAGGAGGGAAAGAGGAAGGGAGAGGGAGGGGGGAGGGGGAAGGAGGAGGAGTAGAGCTTTGGCAAAGCGGAGGTTGACCAGTCAACAATCCAGAGGTGTCCCCAGGGGTCTGGGGGTGGCCGTGGACTTGGGCGTGGAAACCAGCAGGCCAGGAGGGAGGGGTAAGGCAGGTGGGAGTTGACTTGTGGGGCGCTGAATGCCAGGCGGAGTGTTGAGCTGGGCAGAGCAGAAGTGGGCAGTGGGTCTGTTCCCAAGGAGGTTCATGGGCCTATGGCCCGAAGGCCTGGGATCAAAGAATTGCACCTTTGACCTGTGCTCGGAGGGCCCCTCCTTCTCCAGGAGTGAGAGCTCACAGGGAGCCAGCACTCAAATGAAGGGGAAAGCAGAGGAAGGGGCAGCTGGGGACGTGGAACAGAGGGAGGCCTGCGGGGGTTAGAGTGGCAGGGAAGCCGGCCAGGCTTCCACCGCACAGGCTGAGAGCCCCTCCTTCTGCCCCCGCTGCCCTGAAGAAGGTCCTGGTAGGACAGGATGGACAGATGGACAGGCTGATGTTCTCGCCTCCTCCAACAAGGCCCCATAAACCCCAACCTGCTCAACCCCATCCCAAAGCAGCAATGAAGGGGAGGCAAGGAAACGGGCTTCCCCCCTGTTTGTTAAAGGGGTGGGGGTCTAACCCCTCCATCCAAAGAGGACTCACCTCCCAGAGCCTCCAGACATCGTCGAAGGACTTGAAGGCCCGCTGGAAGCAGAGGCAGAACCAGGGGAAGAGGGACTGCACGGCCCCCGCCCCCTTCCCTCCTGTGGAGAGAGAAGCAGGGTGTCAGCCCGGAGGACCCAGTGGGGGAAACCAGGGGTGGCGCACTGATAGGTCGAACAGCAGGGCTCGAGAACACCCCGGGCAAATCCAAAATGCCTTCCTCTCACGTTGCCAGCTCTCCAGAGAATGTTTGGGGTGAATTTTCAACTGCCCGCGTTCCAACCCCACGTCTAGACGAACCCTCCTACCGGGACCTGGAGAGAGGACCAAGGGCTCCAAGCTGCCGGGACTGGACTGGGGGCGGGGCCCTTCTCAGGCCCACCCTGTGGGTGGAGCTGTCCGTTTGCAGGGGGTTGGGGGTCGTCTACTCACTTAGGTGCTCCGCAAACACGGGGTCCAAGAAGTTGATCAGAGTGCTGAGCATATCCAGGTTCTTGCCAACTCCGATCTTGATAACACAGCTGTGCTCCTGAGAAAGATGGGTGGGAGCAAGGGCAACCGAATCTTTCTTGGCTTGAGGGCCGGCCGGGGGTCACCAGCCACTCAGTGCTGGAAGCCCTGTGTGTAGTTGGCTCCGGGCTGGGCTCGTGTCTGTATGAGCCTGGTTGTGTGTGCGCACGTCATGTCTGTGTCTCCGTGATCTGGGTGTGTAGGTGTACTCTTTTTTTCTTTTTTTCTTTTTTTTAAAAGATTTTATTTAGTTATTTGACCGACAGAGATCACAAGTAGGCGGAGAGGCAGGCAGAGAGAGAGAGAGGGAGGAGGAAGCAGGCTCCCTGCTGAGCAGAGAGCCCATCTCGGGGCGGGATCCCAGGATTCTGGGATCATGACCTGAGCCGAAGGCAGAGGCTTTAACCCGCTGAGCCACACAGGTGCCCCGGTTTGCTTTTTTATATATGTGTGTATGCACCTACATGTGTGTCGGGGGTGGGGATCCAGGGATGTCTCAGGTGTGGCTCTCAACGCAGCCAGCCTGGCTATGCGGGCAGAACTAAGTGGGACCAGGAAGAGCATCAAGCCCATTGTTTAGGGGAGGGAGAAAGGGATGAGGGTTGATTCTGGACAGCTGCTCCCAGACCATGAGGAAGGGCTTTCCAAGGGAGGGTGTTCTGGAGAGAGCCACTTCAAAAGCACTCAACCTGATCAATGTGGGGTCATCTGGGGAGTAGTCAGTCCCCTGGTGGGTCTGAACTGTGGGTCATATGAAAGGAGCAGTGAGAGAGAAGGCCACAGATAGTCCTTGAATGCCCAGCCAAGGTTACCGGATCTTATTCTGGAGGCGACGGGGAGTCATGGAGGGTCTGTGGGAGCACAGCCCTGTTTGGGGGGGGGGGAATGCCAGGAAGAAGCAGCCATCCCTGGGACTGGCCAGTTACACTCTTTCAAGGTTTGGTGAGAACTGGACCCAGAGCATCCTTCCAGCCCCCTCCTCAACTCCAATGCCTGCAACACACACAGCTCCCCCTCCCCCAATAAACTCACTGGGGTGAGTGTTGCCTGCCCAGGCTCCTCTGGGACCCAGAGGGCTGTTACGTGGCTGGAGGAAAGAGCCAGGGCTCCCATTGCTTGCCTGACCTCCGGGGGGGTGTCTGGGGAGTGGCAGGGAGGTGGGACTTGAGCTCAGGCCCAGCCCTCACCGTTTTCTGCAGGAAGAACTGGAAAAGCCAGAAGGTCTCATGGTCGTGTTCTGCCATCAGCTGGAAAAGCATCACCATCTCGTGGAAGCCCTGCTGGTACTCTGGGTGGAGGAGGGGAGACAGCGAGGACGGGTGAGCCCTGGCTTGGGCAGGGAAGGGGTTCCAGGAAGGAACCGAGAAGGGGGGCTGAGGGGAGGCTCAGCCCCACGGCCCACCTGCCTGGGTATTGCAGACATAACTCAGGAGCAAGATTTTCTCCAGTCTCTTCTTGTCGATAATGACGTTGCCTAGGTGGTCTTTGTCGTAGAGTTTCTGAATGTCATATGCTAGGTTGGGGACAAGAGACAGGTCAGCAGCACCAGATGGCCTCAGCAGAGGGGCCATGAATGAGTTTATTCCCCCAAAGGGCAGGGCCCAGGGCACCCTGGGGAGGAGATTGTGAAAATGACATCTGCCCACAAGGCTTTGCCCAGCACCATGCCTTGAGCTGCCTGGCTTTGTCCTCACCTCCGAATCTTTGAATAGGCCATATCCTCTGCCAGGAATGTGCCCCCCCATCCCCGCTCCACTGGCCCCGTCCTTTGAAATCCAGTCTTGTTCAAGGCCAAAGGGGAGAGTTGAAGACAAAGCAGCAGGAACAGCATGCACTCAAGGGAATACGACACTAGGCATGTAGGAGCCTCTAGGAGACATGATGGGTGGACTAACCAGGGTTTAGCCAGCAGAATTCCAGAATTCAAGGCCTCTCCCAGGAATCAGGAAACCATCCGCCCCTGCATATGACTGAGGAGCAGGCAGGCATGGCCTCAGGCTCCCCTGCCCGACCCAGCCCTGTCCACCGGACTCTGCTCACCGATGGAATTCCGAGTCTCCATAAAGTCCCGGTGCAGGTTTTCCAGAAGGGGTTGGATCTTTTTATACATCTCGCATAAGGCCTCATAGTTCTTCCTGGGCAGACAGAACTGAGGCTGGAGGAGACAGCCTTCCCCTCGCCAGTCAAGGGCAGTCTGAGCAGTGCTCTCCACTGGGCTCTCCCCCTACCTGTGAAGCTTCCCTCATCTTGGTCTGCACCAGCCCTAACTATGCTATTCTGTGCTCATGTGCCCCCGGAAGACAGCATGGAGGCAGGTTCAGTCTTGTGGCCCTGGGGGTCTCACAGCTGTTCCTGATTTCTAGCTCCACAATTAATAACTGGGAGTTTGCAAAGAGGGTGAGGCCTTGGGGACATCATGATCCCTCTCTAAGACACAGTTTCCTCTTCCGTAGAATGGGGGTCATCCTGGCACCTTGGAGTCAGAAGGCCTGGATGAGGCAGTGTTTAGTGTCCATCATTAGGATGTGCTTAGGTGCTGTAGGATGCTGGTGACCCTTCAAAACCATGTCTACACCTTAACTACTAAATCCTGTAAATGTGAACTTACTCAAAAAAGGGCCTTTGGGGATGTAGTTAAGGATCTTGAGATGAGATCAATCTAGATTATCTCAGTGGACCCTAAATCCAGTGACAAGTGTCCTTCTAAGGACACGCAGAGACACAGAGACAGACAGAGGGGAGAGAAGTCCGTGTGACCATGGAGGCAGAGATGGGAGGAGTCCCCAAAGCCACCAAAAACCTCAGAGACAGGGGAGGACTCTCCCATAGAGCCTCAGGGAGTGGGGCGCTGCTGGCACCTTGTTTTTGGGCTTCTGGACTCTAGAAGCGAGGGAATAGATTCCCACTGTTGCAAAACCCTATTTGTGGTACCTGGGACAGCAGCCTTGGAGAGCTAACACGGGCTCTTGTCAGGGCTCTCAAGCTTTCCAGGCCAGCCCTCAGTTCCCCGACTGCCCTGAATGGTTCTCCACTGGCCCTTTGTGCATGAATCTTCAGCTCAACTAGGCTGCTTAGGCCCTAAGGGAAGAAGGAACTGGGTGGTGGTGGGGACGAGGAGCTGTTGGGATTAAGCCCCTTCCGGGCCATCTGTGCAAGGCTGATTGGAGCTGAGCAGGAAGGTGCTGGCACCTCCAGTGTTCGCGCCCTGGGTCAGGAGCACAGGGGCGGTTTTGTCTCTTAGAATAAGAAATCCATTGGGGAGAAGAAGACTGCAATTGTCAGGCTGGGATGGGCACTGTCACCTACCCTCCCCTGACAGGGTCTGGAATGTTCTACCTCCTCGTACTGTCCACGGTGAGCCGCTCATCCTGGGAGCTCTGCCATGAGTAGTAGCCCGTGAGGAACTTCCAGGCTTCTGTCCTCACGAAGGGGTGCAGACCCTGGGGTGGGGAGTGAGAGGTCAGGAGACCTCCAGATGCCTGCCAAGAGGGTGTCTCCAAATGCCACGCCTGCCCCTTGCCCACCTGTGCCCTCCAGTGCCAGGGCAAGGCCTTGGGGACCATACCCGTTCCAGGATGTTCACACAAATGAGGTCTCGTGACTTGGCCAATAGACCGTTCTCATCGAAGAAGCCATCCCATTCTGTCTTGTCAATGGGTGGTTTTCTCTTCGCCTGGCAAGGACAATCACTTCAGCCCTCTGTTAGGAACCTGTGGCTTTTCTTTTTAAGTTTGATTTTTTCCCCCATCCTATCATCTGGAGTTTGCAATATGGATCAATTTCCCTGCCTCTGACTCACTTCTGGAAATCTATCCTAAAGAAATTACTGCAACGTTATAGAAAAATGCTGAACACACAATAATTTTCATGGTGCATTACTTACCAAAAGGAAAAACCGCACGTGCTCTAACATGCAATAAGGGAATAGTTAAACTATAATTTATATGCTCAGTGGAATATTGTGAGGCATTAAAAAAAATGGGGCTTACAGGGAATGAAAACCTGAAAACATTAAAATATTAACGGAAAAAAGCAGAATACAAAATTATACATTCAGTATCTAGCCTCTATCCTCTACGTGCTATACTCCCCGTAGACATGTTACATATTATGAAAACTATGCCTTATATACTCTAATGTATAGTACATTAATCACTAGGGCAATTCTGTTATGGAAAAAACGGGAAAAAAACACAAAAAAACCAAAACCCAACAAAAACAAAACCAACAACCAACCAAAAGCTAGAGTGATTATCTTGGAGAAATAGGGTCCTATATCATCTTTTCCTTTTTCCTGTGTTTTCAAACTTTTCTGTAATAATGTTTCTGACTTTGATAGTAGAGAGATATAAAATAAGCGCTAAACACTCCCATGAGCTAACTTTTGCCTTTCCTGGAAGAGTCAGAGAGTTCATCGTGAGAAATGGTTTCTGGTTTACATAAGAGAGGTGTGTGTGTGTGTGTGTGTGTGTGTGTGTGTGTGTGTGTGTGATGGGGGGAGGTGAGGACACTGCTTGGGAAGTAATTAAAAGTGCTCATAAGTGGAAGTGGTGATGCAACATGGGGGCTTAAGTGGGTAGGAGAAGAATCAATGAAACAAGATGGGATTGGGAGGGAGACAAACCATAAGTGACTCAATCTCACAAAACAAACTGAGGGTTGCTGGGGGGAGGGGGGTTGGGAGAAGGGGGGTGGTGTTATGGACATTGGGGAGGGTATGTGCTTCGGTGAGTGCTGTGAAGTGTGTAAACCTGGTGATTCACAGACCTGTACCCCTGGGGATAAAAATATATGTTTATAAAAAAAAAAATTCAGTTAAAAAAAAAAACAAGTGCTCATAAGACAGTAACCAGGAGGTAAGAGCTCCTGCCAGAATGGGAGAAGCTTCTTAGAGGAAGCCTTTATTGGAGAGAAGCGTATCTTGAAATGCCATTATTGCAGGCACGAGGACGGGCTGATGGACACAGCTTGGAGGGTGACTCGTCCTGTGTGATAGGCACACTCCCAACTCTCCAGGGATATATACAGGGATATACACCCGAACATGCCCTTGTGTGACTCAAATTGAATTTGCATAGGAGTCCCCTGAGAATCTTCCTAAAAAGCAGATTCTGATTCTGAGGGTCTGGGGTGGGGCTCAGGATGATGCGTTTCTAACAAGCTCCCAGGAGATTGCTGCTCTGCTGCTGCTGGTCCGAGGACCACGTGAGAGGAAGCTGTTAGAAGTCACTTTAGCACTGGAAATTAAAAAAAAAAAAATCAGAACCCATGGGCCAAGATTGGCGATCATTTCCACTAACGCCACATTTGATAGGCATGGATTGAGCCCCTTAGTAATGCCTCCAGAATCTATCTTCTGAACCAAAATAGGACACAGGGCCCCAAGAAGATATGAAAAAAACAAAACAAAAACAAAACAAACAAAAAACCCCCCAACTCCACCCTCATTGTTGGCCTAACCTTGGGAAGCAGGTTCTGTCCTGACGTCATGCCCCAGTCGCATAGACACTGTTGTGTCTGCCATCATGTTCTCCCAACCTATATTCAGACTGTGACACTCAGCATGAACTGTGGCAGGAAGCAAGAGAGAGTAAGCAATGCTGGGCTGCATCCTGGGGTCCTTAATCATGAAAGGGAACTTTGGCGGTGCATTTCCATAGAATTCTTAGTCAATTTATCAATTTCTACAGTAAAGGCAGCTGTGATTTTCAGGGGGACTGTGCTGAATTTATAGGTCAGTTTGGGGAGAATTGACCATAATACTGAGCTTTCGGACCCATGAACATGGTGTATTTCTCCATCTGTTTAGGTCTTCTTTAATTTCTCAGCATTGTTTTGTAGGTATGTAGCTTTTTCATGTATTTTGTCAGATTTATCGCTAAATATTTTGGGTTGGGGGGATGTTGTTGTAAAAGGTGTTATTTTTAAACTTTCAACTTCCAATTGTTCATTGCTAGTATATAGAAATACATTTTTAAAATTTTATTATTTTTTTTATTAACATATAATGTATTATTAGACCCAGGGGTACAGGTGTGAATCACCAGTTTTACACTTCACAGCTCTCACCATAGCACATACATTCCCCAATGTCCATAACCCAACCTCCGTTCTCCATACCCCCTGCCCCTAGCAACCCTCAGTTTGTTTTGTGAGATTAAGAGTGTCTTATGGTTTGTCTCCCTCCTGATCCCATCCTGTTTCATTTTACAATGGGTTTTTTATATATTGATCTCGTATCCTGCCATGTTGTTAACCTCACTTATTAGTCTTAGTAGCTTTTGCGGTTTCCATGGGGATTTATTATAGAAGCCAACAATGAGCAAACTGCAATCCATGGGCCAAATCTGGCTTGCAACCTGTTTTTTTTTTTTTAAATAAAGTTTTATTGGTACACAGCTGTGCCCATTCATTCATGTATCGTCTATGGCTGCCTTCACCCTAAAATAGCAGAGTGAAGAGGCCCCTGGGTGGCTCAGTCTGTTGTGCACCTGCCCTAAGCTCAAGTCATAATCCCAGAGTCCTGGGATCAAGCCCCACATTGGACTCCCTGCTCAGGGAAGGAGCCTGCTTCTCCCTCTTCCTTTGCCCCTCCCTCTGCTTGTGCTTTCTCTGTCTCTCTCTCTCTCAAATAAATAAATAAATAAATAATCTTTAAAATAGCAGAGTTAAGTGGTTGCAACAGAGACATATGGCACAAAAAGACTAACATCTTCTGTATTTCTCTATTTAGGTCTTTTTAAATTTATCTCAGCATTATTTTGTAGGTATGTAGGTTGTTCATATATTTTGTCAGATTTATCCCTAAATATTTTCGGTTAGGGGGATGGTATTGTAAAAATATATTTATTTATTTATTTATTTATTTATTTATTTATGAACTGGCTAGACCTTCCATTGTGGAGGTAAATAAACATGGTGAGAGCAGGTATCTTTGCTCTGTTCCCAGTCTTAGAGGAAAAGCATTCAGACTTTCATGACTCAGCATAATATTCACAGCAGGCTTTTTGTAGCTGCCCGCTATCAGGTTGAGGAAGCTCTGTTCACCTGCTGGTTTGCTGGGAGTTTTTAATCAGGAATGGCTATCGGGTTTTTTCAAACAATACTCTGCATCTGTTGAAATGATCGTACAGTTTTTGTTTCTTAGTTTGTTAATACGGTAAATTATGTCGCATGCTTCTGAATGTTAAATCAGCCTTGTATTGCTTGGACAAACCCCACTGGTGATATGTTATCTTTTTTATACATTATTGGAGACTATATGCTTAATTTTATTTTGGATCTTTGCATCAGTGTTCACGTGAGATATTGGTCTACAATTTTCTCTTCTTGTAATGTCTTTGATTTGGTATCAAGGTCATACTGGCTTCATAGAAGGAGCAGGGATGGGTTCCCACTTTAAAATTTTCAAGCATAGTTTGTGTTGAATAGGTAGCATTTCTTTCTTCAATATTTAATATAGCTCACAAGTGAAGACTCTGAGGCCTAGGGTGTTTTTTGTGAGAAGATTTTTTAACTACAAACATTTTTTTTTTATTAGATTGAGGGATGGGAGTCAGAAGAAAAAAATTTTTTTTTACTTAAAAAATTAGAGATTTAGAGGAACAGGGCATTTTCCTTCTAATTCGCTTTTAAAAATAAAAGCAGGTAATATAGGAAGCAACAAGGAATTCACAAAAGCATAAAGCACAAAAATGATAGAAACCCAAATAAATAAATTATGAAAATAAATGTATTATATTCTCTGATTTACAAAGCATTGATGATGTACCAGGCACTGTCCTCGGCACTTTGTACTTATCATTTAATCTTTGCAGCCACCTACGAGGTAGGTGTGGTTATTTATTTTTTCAAGATTTTATTTATTTATTTGAGAGACAGGGAGCACAAGCAGGGGGAGCAGGAGAGGGAGAAGCGGACTCCCCACCAAGCAGGGATCCTGACGTGGGGCTCAATCCCAGGGCCCTGAGATTGTGACCTGAGCAGAAAGCAGATGCCGCACGGACTGAGCCATGCAGGTGCCCCAGTAGGTGTGGTTATCACCCTATTTTACTGATCAGGGATCTGAGGCTGGGAGAGGGGGTTATTTAGTATATCAGAGGTCATACAGTGAATACCAGGGCTGAGATGTGAGTACAGAGCTGTTTGGCGCCAGAATCAGGGTGTTTAGCCTGGGGGGATATGTAGTCCCTGAGGTGCTGGATACTCTTCTTCAGCTCTGCAGTAGCTTTTCTTCTAGTCACTGATAGGTAGACCAGTAGTGAAAGTCTCCCACCTTTACTGTGTTGTTTAACAACAGGTTAAAGTCCTCCACCAGCAAAAGTGACACCATGGCCATGTTTCCTCTAGAATAGCCTGGGCCAGAAGTAGGAGTCCTAAGTGGTTCAGTTTCTCTAGCATCTCCCTGCTATGAGAGGGCTTGGCTGCAAGCATATATCACCCTACCCTCTTCTATTCTGAATTATTGTGTTAAGGATTTTCTCTAATATTTTAATTTTTAAATTTTTAAAAATGATTTATTTATTTATTTGAGAGTGAGAGAGAGAGAGAGCACACAGAGGGAAAGGAAGAAGCTTGCTTCCCACTGAGCAGGGAGCCTGACTCTGGGCTCCATCGCAGGACCCTGGGATCATGACTTGAGCCAAAGGCAGATGCTTAACCAACTGAGCAACCCAAGTGCCCCCTCTAATATTTTTAGTAAAATAGGAAAGTGACTGGAGGATAAGGCAAGCTTTCCAGGAGGGCTTCTGATGCTGTGTTGTTCTGAAAACTCATAGCAACAGAGTCCCCACTGTAGGAAGGGTCACTGGCTGCTTATGGTTCTCAACCTCTTCTACTCGGGTTCCCTTGAGGGACAAGATATACCCTCAACAGTAAGAGTGACTCATCATGTTAGTGATTCTCACCCAGGGGAGGGCAGGGTGGCCAAGCAGGGAAGGAGTATTCAAATTGGGGTGGAGGAGGCATACGTGCCACTTGAAATTTACCAGGGTGATTATTACCAGCCCAGGTATGGGGGTGTATCATCAGTATAGCATAGTGATTAAATGAATGGTTTAAGACAATGGTTCTCAAAATTAACTGTACATCAGACTCACTTGGAGCCCTTGTTAAAAAACAGATCACTGGACCTCACCCTGGGAATTTCTGGTTCGGGACACCTGGGGATCAAGAGCCTGCATTACAAGTTTCCCGTTGATGTTAATGGGGCAGTTTGGGGCACCAGATTTTGAGAGTCACTGATTTGGAAGATGGACTCCACAGTCTGGGTCTAAATACCAGTTCTGCCACTTACCAGCTGCGTGACCTTAGGCAAGTTGCTTTGTCTCTATGCCCCAACTTTCTCATACAACAAAGATAATAGAATCATCTACTTCATATAGGTTTACGTTGAGAATAAATGACTACAGATAAAGCCTCCAGAACAGTTGTGGTACATACTAAAGGCTATGTGACTGTTCGTTATTTTATTATTATCACTCTGTAAGTTCAGAGAAATGAGTAAAGATATAAAGAAAATCCAAATCAAGACCTGGTGACCTTTATTTGCAATAAAGCCATAACATTTAAAACTCAGGGAGAGAGGTATCCATTTTGCCTCTCTGCTTTCTTATGTATTAATCATTAGGATTAATGAACTTGAGATTGGTTATGGTCATTATAATTAGTTTTTATGATTTTGAAAAATACACCGTGTGGAGAACTTTTATGACTGAGACTGACTTTTAATGAAAAGATATATCTTGTTGAGTGGGCTTGAAACCACGTGTTAACAAAGGCGTTACTGCCACCTGGTGGCAGCATACCAAAATTGTTGGCAAAAACACCAAGGAAAATTTATCAGCATCTCCGTGATTGAACTTGCAAATCTAGAAGTCATTAAAGTTAGACCGTGACATATGGGGAGAGGTAACTGGCTTAGAAAGAAAGGTGAAAGGGAGGAAAGGGACCTGTGTTTTTCAGTCCTGATGTAAGATCAAGGTACAACTTACCCTGCTCAACCTTGTAGGCCAGATCAGAGTTCTAGCCCTTCCCATCCCACTGAGGAAAGCCACATGCAAACTGAACACATACCAGGATGAAGGAGGCTGACCACCTGGCAGAGAGGCTGTTTTCGGGAGAAAGGGTGGTCATGGACCCTGCTGGACGTCTTCAAAGCAGCTTCTGACCAGAGCTCACTGGAGCCCTAAATGATGCTTATTTAGCAGGGGAAAGTGATCTTCCTTTTAGGGAATGAATTTCATTCCCAGGAGGAACTTGGCCTCTCCCTGACCTCCTATAGCTGAACAGAGGAAGGCAGTGTGTGTCACAATGCCCCCTGGAACCGTCATCACAATGACCTTGGAACATGGGAGCACTCAGCCTCAAAGGTAACACACACAGGAACCAACTAAATCTATTGGTCAGCCCGAAAAACCATAGGACATCCTGTGTACACGTCCTGCACACAGGACACAGGATGTACAGCGGAGGTTGGGGATAGGAACATGCAGATCAGGGCGCTGGGCAGATCGGGGGAGGTTTCCTAGGAAAGGTGGGCCAGGAAGCCTTCCTCCCTGTCTCTGGGCATCCCTCCTCTGGCTCGTTCCCCAGATAACACCCAGAATCTGAGCTTCAGGTCTCTCGGGTATCGATTCCTGGGATTCAGAATCAGTTGTCTGGGATGGGGGCCTGGGGACCTGTATTTTGAAAAACTTCCCAGGTGATTCAGTGTCAGTATGTGTATCTGATTGCTAGCTTCTGGGGTTAGATACCTGTCTTATTTTTCCTTATATCCAGAGCACTTTAAGACAGTGCCCACATGACTGACTGAATGACCTAATTGAATGGAAGAAAAAACGAAACTCTTGTAGATCTCATCTCACTGTCCTCTCTGAAGGTATTATAGAGATTTCTGTATGGGTTCCTCAGGCCACGGTCAATGCCTGATTCCTTTGTGCTTTCCTCCCAGTACCAATCCCTGTATCCTGGCACTTGGCAGGTTCTCAGCATTTGCTGAGTGAATCTGAGATGTTGGCTCCTCTTGGCTCTGGCCTCACTGGTTCTCTACCATAAGCATTGCTTGCGTCTCTACCCAGGTCCCGGCCGGCCGTGAAAGCCATCTGGCTTGAAAGCATCCATAGTCATTAAGAGATACTAGTAATTAGATCAACCAATTAGGAAGCAGGAGCTTGGAGGTGGAATTTGGACTCTGACCTTAAATTTGGATGTTCCCCCCCCCTTCGGAGCCTTGGGTCCCCCAGCCATGAAAGCAGAATACAGCCCACCTCCATCTCTCACATCCTTATTAACATAATGAATCAGCATCTACACAGACCTCTTAGCAGACACAATTCATTGTCTCATTTACTGTTACTATTCTGCTAGCTTGCGGCACTGTGGGGGTCCTTTTAAATCAAAACACCTTATCCTCTTTCTCCCTCCCCGACTCCTTGCCAGCCTAGGAATGCATTCTAGCATCGTCCCCTTAATCTGCCGCCCCTAGGTCTTCTTGGAGCGGGAGGTGGGTGGCTTTGAGCAGGAAGGGGTGAAATGAGGATGAGGCAGCCTCCCACAGCAGGGTGCCTCCCTTCTGAGGTCCGAGAGAAGCTTTGAGAAGCTTCCAGAGCAAATGTCCAGAGCAGAAGGCATGGCATGGGGCATTACTCACCATTTGGGATTATCTATGCCTCTGTTCCTCCACATTAAAGATGTCGACAACTGAGAATTAACTGCAATTTTTCCCTAAGAAGCTCGGGGATCAGGCAGGGAGTTGGAAAAACTGTGTGCTAAATCTGACGTGGCTTCTAAAATGAACACGATAGCTCTAGATCGTCTACTGAACTTCCTTTCACCTCTGGCTCCTTGTCTGTAAATTGTAGATAATAACCGGGGCCCAAATTAGCTGGTATAGTTTGGTCATGTTACAAAAGCGTCAGAGCACATGGAGGCTTAATATTCAAGTGGAATTGCAGGACACTGAAGCAAGAATCATTGTTGATCCCCTTCACTCCTTCTGCTGAAATTTACAAGGGATTTACATGTGTCAATCTTGCGTCTTCAGGGCTGAATGGTCCTTACCGTGTCC
Source organism: Mustela erminea (assembly GCF_009829155.1). Taxonomy (NCBI): domain Eukaryota; kingdom Metazoa; phylum Chordata; class Mammalia; order Carnivora; family Mustelidae; genus Mustela; species Mustela erminea. The sequence goes on from NC_045618.1 coordinate 31,783,867, forward strand.
ATTTATTTACGTAATTCCCCAAATTCTTTACATACTCCCCCATCATTTTTCTTTTATGCATTTCCCCCTCCTTGACAGCAGCTCAGTTTTACAGTTGTAAATTTCTGTGCCTGGGGGTTCTTCAGGGGACAAGAATCCCAGCTTATCGAGTATTATTTTTGGTAGAGGAGTATGGGCAAAGCTTGGAGAGATCTAGAATTGGCATTAAGTCCTGGGAGGGAACAAGGCTCCCAGTCCATCTTCTCTTGGGAGAATCTGGGTTGTCCTTTGGCTGAAGGGGGTGGTGGTAAGGCAGGAAGGTGGCGGGAAGGTGTGGAAGATGTTTGGCAAAGACTCTCTCTTCAGAAGTGCAGGGCCCACGCAGTGAGAAAGTTCATGGGATTTGGCACCAGAAAAACCCAGGTTCAAATCCTGATCATGCCGCCCGACCAACCATGTGACCTTGGTCCCACCTAGGGACCACCAAGTTCCCACCTTGGCTTTCCACCTCTGCTTGGCCACTCAGGAATGGACACTGGGCCTGGGACACTTCCTTACCAAGAGACGGGGAGTCCTCACAGCCTGGGCTGGATAGATCACCTCCTGCGGGAATGTCTGTCCCTCTTCCAAATTCAGTGCGCGCTCCTTTGTTCCTCTTAAGTATGTGGGTTAAGTATGGCATTAAGTGGCGCCTGGTCAATCTCTTCCCAGTGGGGAGGGAGAGAGGTCCTTTGTCTGCAGCAGGAGAGACTTGCATGCAGATCATAGCCCTGTGTTGGCTGGAGGACCAGATCCACTGGCCACAGGGGACTAATGCCCACTGCTGAAGTGGATCCCAATCTGTCTCTTGGCGTGAGCATCTCCTTGTTTTCTCCGGGGCCTGTGTGAGTAGTGTCTTTGCTGGGGGTGCCGACACCTGCAAACCACAGAGTGGGTTGGCATCTCGCGATGCTTGTTCCTGGTGGTGGGCATTGCTGCACAACTCGCTCTCTTCCATGCAGGGGACCTCCTCCCTAAACGTGGTTTTGCTCTTACCCTTACTGAGGGGGGTCATGGGAAGGGAGAGATGTGATACTACCTCACAGAACTGAAGGGTAAGTGAAGCTGTGTGTGTAAAGAGGCTGGCCTGGGTATGGAGCACGGAGCCATGTAGTCCATGCTGTTTATTATTAACCTCAGCATCTCTATTTTTGTTAGAGATGCCCGGATGTGTCCATAAAAGTCACTATGAACTAGACTCAAGTCAAGGGGCTGCCTGCTTCCGTGAGGCTTCTCGAAACATCTGTGTGAAAGTTCAAAGATCCTGTGAGCTGGTCAGTTTCTGCCGCTCTGCTTTTCTCCAGGAACCTAAGGACCAGGATTACTACCCAAGCGGACTGCGGCAATTATTAGAAATTAAGTTCCCTCGAGCTCCTTATGTCAATGCGACATACCACCACTCTGTGCCATATGATGGGACTGTGTCCCCATAACAGCGATCTGCCAGCCCCTTCAAAGGACATCTCCCCATGACCGTCCACGTCCCGGCCATGCTAGGTCTTGGTGTAAATCACACGCATTTTATCTCATCGCAGAGTGCCAATGATCTTTTATGCTCAGGCTGCATTTTTCTCTTTGCCCCTCATTGTGAGGAACTGGGATAAGTTTAGCTTCCCCACAGCAGGTTTCCTGGCCTCGCCCCCATGGAGTGCGGTATTTCTGACTAAGCTGAAGACAGCTGCACGTCATCTGTCACTAATGTGAGGGAAGCAGAGAGCGGGGAGCTGGGCTGCAGGTGGCTGTCCTCCGAGCACCGTGGTAGCTAGAATCCCCCAGAGAAGTAGCCAGCCATGCTGAAGTCCGCTGAGCCAGTCAGAGTGCTAAGGGGTCATTCGCTGCATGTTAGGTCATTATTAAGGTCTTGGGGAGACCCTACTTCCCTCCAGTCAGTTGAAAATGATACCTCTATGACCTCCCATTCTGGTCATATGCACCAGAAATAACCCACAGGAGCAACGCAGGGCTGTGAATCCTCCAGAATCAGCAAAAGAGAGCCACTCTGCCCTGGGCAGCTGGGCCTGAGTCCCCGTGAACTCCCTGCTGCTCTGAAGGGGCCTTTCCCTATTGGGGGTCCTCACCATGGATCTCCTTGACCCCTGACTTCTAGCGCTTAGCTCTGACTCTCCACGGCAATGGCTGTCATGTCTCCTGATCATTTGGCCCCCAGAAGTCCCCTGTTGTCCTCAGACATCCAGACCACAGGGCCTTTGTTATCTACCTCAGGGGAAGTGCTTAACAACCATCAGTGCTCTTCTGGACCAACCTGTGAGGACGGCAGGAGCCCAGAGAGGTTACGTTACTTGCCTGGGATCACCCAGCGAGTAAGTGGGGAGTCAGGAACCTCCTACCTCCACCCAGTTTTGCCACCAGCTGAACTCTGTCACACTGGCAAGTGGGGGCATCTTGCAGGAGTGAACCCCTTGCTGGCTCAGGGGACTGTGATCCCACAGCCCACTGGGGAGGAGGGAGTCAGCCATCACTCCTTCTTCAGATTCTGAACTTGGTATTCCGGTATTCTGTCCAGATCCAGAGCGGGTGCTGAGGATCCGGGGAGGGAGGCAGAAGTGCTACCATGTAGCTTTTAAAGGCCAATGGAAAGAGTGAAATGGGGAGGAAAAAGGACAAGAAATTCCAGCAAACTCCAGGGACTGCTAATGGAGAGAAATAATGTGGCTAATTACACCTCTGAAGGCTATCTGTTCCAAAATGAATTTTTAATGAAAAAATAATGCATTCTCCCTGCTGCTTGCATCAGGGAGGGAAGGGACCGAGCAGAGCCTCCCAGGGCAGGCCACAGCAGCTGTGCACACCGGCGCCTCTCACCACTTCACCGGTCTCTACCCAGCATCCTCGTCCCTGGGATGCTTACGAAGCAGCCTCCCCCCAAAGCTGCAGAACCAGCTGGGTGCCCCTCCTGTGCCCTGGGAACCAGGAACCCCAATGCGGGTGAAGACCTGTAGCTAACATCCTCACTGCCTCAAAGCTCTGGGTTTTTCTCCAGCAGCTCCCCAGGAGGCCTTCCGTGGCGTGTGGGGGGTGGTATTCCTCTGCCTTCTCTCTCTCTTCTCTCCCCACCAGCAAGTCATGGATCTTAAATCCAGAGGTTTAAAGCTCCTTATGTGGAATGAAATGCTTGTCTCGAACATTCCAAACACATCTGTTTGGTAAGTGTGTGTTTGCAGGAAATGAGCCCACTGTCCCCCTCCCAGGGATAATCTATTGAGGAAAATAGGGGGAGAGAAGCACGAGTTTCAGAGTTCAACAGATCTGGGTTCAGATCCTAGTCTTGCAACTTACTTGTGGTGTGACCCAGGGCAAGTGGTTTAATTTAATTTAATTTAATTTAAGGAGACTCAGTCTCCTTACCTGTAAAATGGGGTAACACTATCTATTATTGCGAAGTTTAAATAATGTCTATAAAGTGCTCAGAACAGTGTCTGGCACAGCCCGAGCCATTGTTTGTGTTGCTGTTATTTGCCCCAGAGTGCACCCAAGCTAACCCTGAATCTCCACCCACCCAGGAAACTCCAGAACTACACACCACACCCCTCAAATTCAGGAGTATATCAGCCCCCCTGAAATGCAAGACTTCATGCTTCCAAATCCACTCTTCAACGTATTCAGATTCACGGAAACACAAGCAGCCCTGCAAAATGCGCATATGAACACACAGGAATCATACAACATTGCACACTCACACTTCTATGCTTTCCAACACACAACCCTAAGCCCATCCGGAGGACCTGGCTTCTATGCAATCTCAAGTGTATGGACACAAACACACGCACGCCTACGGGGACAACGCTGAGCAGGGTGCCAGGGACAGCACTATGGGGCCACATCAGTATTGGCAGGGTTCACAGTCATTCCCTTCCCACAGACTCAGGATGCTTCTCTGCTGGCAAAGCATTTCTTTCCACCAATGGGATTGTGCAGAAAAACACTGGGCCAAGAACATGGAGCCAGTCAGTGTTGGGGGGTGATTTTCTGAGACAGGATCTGAGGAAGACCGTTCTATAACCTGAACCCACCTTGACCCTGACCACCCTGACCCTGGCCATAAACTGGTCTTGATCCCAGAATTTGAAATCGAACCCTGAAAAACATTTACAGCAATTCCAATTCACAGAGCAATTAAGCTCCAGAGAGGGGTAGTAACTTGCTCAAGGTCACACAGCAAATCAAAGACAGACCTAGAGCTAGAATCCGTTCTCCTGCCTGCTGGCCTAGTGTCCTTAGATCTCAGTAAAAGGTGATGTTTTAAAGCCAGGCTTTGAAGAAAAGAGGGGAAATGCCCAGGTGAAGGGGCCCCTAGTGAAAGTTTAATAAAAAAATCGCTGATGCTCTTACTTTCTGGGGGCATAGGCGTCTTTTGCCCTCTCCTCCCTCTGTGGGCTGGCCAGGGGAAGGTCTGCAAGGGGTGGGTTCTGCTCCTCACCGTCACCCCCCACCCCGTGGACAGGGTGGCCGAGGTTGGGACGCAGGTCTGGGTTGGGCATCGCTGCCTCTGTTCGGGTCTTGTGGAGTAGCAGCAGCAGCGGCAGCGGCAGCAGCAGCGGCGGCGGCAGGAGCACGTGATGTCCCTGCGCAGAGGCTGAGATAAGAAGGGGGATTGATCTTTCTGCTGCTTCAAAGAGAATTCAACCCTCCCTGTCATGGCCGTTGATCAAAGGCTCTGCAGAGAATATTTTATGTGCCCCGCCCTGCCCCCGCTCTGGGCCCGGCCGGGGATGCAGGAATCCCACTCTGCATCATGCTGAAACCTTCCTCCAAAGCCTCGCTGCAAACCAGAGACCCCCCTTTCCTCCCAGCTAGGGTCCTACAGCAACTCCCAGGAGCCGATGTTCAAACTCCTGGTCAGCCTTTTCTCCAGGCAGCTCAGCCCAAAGCCAGGTCCGTGGGAACTGATACTCTCCTCATTGCACAGATGAGAAATCGAGGCACGGAGAGGTTAAGTTACTTGTCCACAGCCACGAGCCAGTGGCTTGGGAAACCCCCATTCTTATGGCATTATGTCCTCAGAAAATTCCCCCTCTGATGACTAAAGTAGGTTTCTCCCTCTGGAGCTGCCCCTTCACCCAGCACGCGTAGATCCCAGAAAGACTGAAAATATTCTCTGTGAGATAGGGAGGCTGCGCCTGGCTTCTAAAATGTCTCATTTCAGACATCTGGAAAAATCCAAATTCTTTCATTTCACTTTGCCTCTTTGGTGGGACAGAATGCAGATTTTTTCCTGCCCATCCACCACCCCACAACACTACCCAACTCCATTAATCTGTAGCGAAAGCGTTCTGCCTTATGTATGAAACTCCTTAAATGTTGATTTATTAAATACAGCACAGATTCTAAATTCCTTAACGTGGCATTCAAGGCTCTAAGAAACTTTGAGGGGCCACATGCGCTAGTGGTTAAGAGTGTGGGCTCCTGGACCAGACTTCCCAAGCTAGCACCCCAACTCTTCCACCTCCTAGATTTTGGCCCATGGATTGTTTAGAAGCGTGTTGCTTAATTTCCAGTAATTAGAGAGTTTTCCAGATGACTTTCTGTTATTCATTTCTGGTTTAATTCCATTAGAGTCAGAAAGCACATTTTGTTTGTCTTCGATTTTTAATGACTTATTGAGGTTTGTTGTATGACCCAGGATATGATTTATAGGGGTTGATCCACGAGCAACTTGAAAAGGAGGTACTTTCTGCTATTGTTGGTGGAGTGTTTTTTAAATGTCAATGAGTTCAAGTTGGCTGGTAGTGTTGCTCATATCTTCCAAATCCTTGCTGATTTTCTATTTTCCATCAGTTACTGAGCAATGAGTCTTAAAGTCTCAAAAAAAAAAAAGTATGACTGGATTTGTCTCTATCTCCTTTTAGTTCTATTTTTTTTTTTTTTTTTTTTTTTTGCCTTGTGTATTTTGAAGGCCTGTTATTTGATGCATACACATTTTGGATAGCTACATCTTCCAAATAAATTGATCTTTTTATCATTCTGGAGTATTTCTCTTTATCCCTAAGTTTTCTTCTTCAAGAGTGTGCTTTGCCTGATTATAAGATAGCCATTTCAGCTTTTAAAAAAATTATTTATTTATTTGACAAAGAGAGAAATCACAAGTAGACAGAGAGACAGGCAGAGAGAGAGGGGGAAGCAGGCTCCCTCTGAGCAGTGAGCCCAATGTGGGGCTCGATCCCAGAACCCTGGGATCATGACCTGAGCCAAAGGCAGAGGCTTAACCCACTGAACCACCCAGGAGCCCCATTTCAAGCTTTTTAAAAAAAAATGTTCCATGATATATTTATTTCATCCTTTTACTTTTAACCTATCTATGTCATTATACTTAAAGTAAATTTCTTATAGACAGCATAGAGTTAGGCCTTGCTTTTTTATAAATCTAATCTGATGATCTCTGTCTTTTAATTGGTATGTTCAAACAATTTAATGTGTTATGTTTGTGGAGAAGGTTGGATTTAGATGTACTGTTTTATTGCTTGGTTTTGGCTTATCCCCTCTGTTTTTCATTCATTGGTTCCCCCTTTTATGCCTTTTGAATTATTTGAATATTGTTTTAGTGTTCCATTTTTATTTTTCTGCTGGCTCCTTGATTATCTTTTTGTTATGTTTTTTAAGTGGTGGTCTTAGGGATTGTGGTACACATACCTAATTCATCATCATGAACTACTTAGAGTTAATATCTTACTACTTCAAGTGAAGTATATGACCCTTCTAGCCATGCAGACTGCCCTCCTCCACATACATTGCAGCTGCTGTACACAGGATGTCCGTATACACCGAAAACTCCATCAGACAATGTCACTGTATTTGCTTTCAGTAGTCATAGCCATTTTATTTATTTATTTAATTTTAGTTTTTAAAAGATTTTATTTATTTATGACAAAGAGAGGGAGTGAGAGAGGGAACACAAGCAGGGGGAACACCAGGCAGAGGGAGAATCAGGCTTCCTGCTGAACAGGGAGCCCCATGCGGGACTCAATCCCAGGATCCTGGGATCACCATCCAAGCTGAAGGCAGATGCTTAACAACTGAGCCACCCAGGTGCCCAGTCATACCCATTTTAAAGTACTTAAGAGGGGGAACAGTCTATCATATTTACCCAACTATTCTCAGTTTTATTTCTCTTCTTTATTCCTAAAACCCCAATTTTTTTTTTCTGGTATCACTTCCCTTTTTCTTAAAGAATTCCTTCTAATGTTTCTTTTAGAGCAAGCATGCTATCAATGAATTCCCTTAGTTTTCCTTTCTCTGGAAATATCTTTTTTGGTGGGGCGGTTGGGGGGGGTGCTTAGAGATGGTATTTTCACTGGGTATACAATTCTGGGTTGACAGCTCTTTCTTTTCAGTACTTGAGAGATATTGTTCCACTGTCTCCTGGTCTCCATGGTTTCTGTTGAGAAATCTGTAGTCATCTTCATTGTTGTTCCTCTGCAGGTAATGTATTACTTTCCTCTGGCTTTTACAAAAATGTTTTTCTTTATCCTTGATTTTCATTAGTTTGATTAAGATGTGTTTGGATCAGGTTTTATTTGAATTTATCCTTTTGGGGGGTTACTAAGCATCTTGAATCTATAAATTCATGTCTTTTCACCAAATTTGGAAGGTTTTCAGCCATGATTTCTTCTTTTTCTTCTTCTTTTTTTTTTTTTTCCCTGCACCAAACTTTTTCTCCTCTCTGCCTGGGACTACAATGACATGAATGTTAGACTTTTTAATAATGTCCCATAAGTCCCTCAAACTCTATTCATTATTTTTCCAATCCTTTTTAACCTCTGCTGTTTAGATTAGATAATTTCTATGAATCTGTTTTCAAGTTCCTGACTCTTTCTTCTGTCATCTTCATTTTGCTATTGAGTCCACAAAGTGAGTTTTTTTAAAATTTTAGTTGTTGAATTTTTATATTATAAAATTTAATTATGTAAAGTAAGTTGTAAGATTTCCCTTTGGTTCTTTTTGATGGTTTTCATTTTGTTCCTGACTATTTCAATCTTTCTATTCATTTCACAACCATCCCTCCTTACCTCATGAACTATAGTTATAATAGCTGTTTTAAAGTCTGTGCATGACAATGCCAAGATCTGGTCATCTGGAGGTCAGTATCTATGTTTTCCTTTGAGAGTAGTTGAAATTTTCCTGGTTTTTCATTTGTAATCTGGGGCATTTTGTAATTAACCTTATTTGTTTCAGACCACAAGTCTTTCCCTGCCTTTTGCATTGAGTCAGTTCTACACTTTCATGGCTCAAGGGTGGGTGACTTCATACACAGATTTAAGGGAGTCTGTTCTCCAGCTCTCCATGACTGTCTCACACTTTGGGCTCCCATCTCCTGGTCAGTGGGCTAGAACCTGGGGTTTTAGCCTTTCCATATTGTCACACATTTCCTTTGGCCACAGTGGGATAAAAAAGAGAAAAAAAATTAAACAGAACTCCCCCACATTTTCCATAGGGGCCCTTTTTATCAGTTTCTCCAGCCAGAGAGAATGATTTGCACTCAGAATTTTAGGTCCTGCACCACCAACAGTGCAAGAATATGGCTTCATGATTGGGGTTTCCTTGTGGTGCACCCTATAAAGGAAAAGAGAAATGATTGAGATTATTTCTCTGCCCCACTCTCCATCTTGCAGGTCCCTGTCCCTAGTCTTTTGGCCAGAAAGAGAGGGGTTCTCTTCAAGCTTTTTCTGTCAGGCTTTCTAGAGTCCAAGCTGGGAGGTATGGGAAGGAAGAAACCCAGGAATCACATAGCCATATTGGTTGATCATTAGTGTTTATTGCTTTCTCCAATCCACCTGCTTTTATTTATTTTCCAGGGTTCTTGCTTTCAGTCAGTGGGAGGGAGAGGGTAAAGTATGGTTAGTCCATCTTAGTGGTAACCAGAGGCCTGTAGACAAGTAACTTGAAGGGATAATTTGACTAATTTTGTTAGCAGTATCCCAATATTTAAAATAATTTTGAAGTCAGTATATTTATAAATTTAATCTATTAAATTTACAACAGTTTTTCAAAGGACATGATGCAAAGGTTAGGCTTGTTCAATTAGACATTTAAGTTACTTAAGAAAATTAAATATATGAAATGTTCAAATGTAGTTGAAATTGTTTAAACAAACTTAATTAAATTGTAAATGGCACTGGCTGTTTAAGGGAGTTTAATGTTTCAACTTGAGTTAATCAAACTTTAATTGAAGAAAAATGAAGGCCTTGTTCTTATTTTATTACATTTATAAATAGAACAATAAGATTGGTAAGCGGAACTTAACCCTTAAAGAAAATATCTGTTTTTAAAGGTGTATATTTAATAAATTGAATATTAACTTTTAAAAAGTAACTAAAATGGTGTTTTTGTGTGCTCCCCATCCCCCCCATGCACACCCAAAACGCTTCATTGGCAGGGGCTCCCCTGCTCCAGAGACAGCCGTGTCACTCCCAGGCAATTCCCACTGTTGGAAAGATGTCTGTCTTTCTACTTGAAATCCCTGGGTAGTGTAGACAATACAAACTGTTGAAGACAGACTGGTAAGTTACTTTTATTTCTCTGAGACTCAGTTTCCTTATCGCAAAATGAAAATGAAAAAATGACCTACCTCAGGGTTTGTTTTGGAGATAAAGCAAGATGTTGAAGGTAAAGTGCATGTGTACCTGCATCTGTGTGTGAAGTACCTCCCATAGAAAGTTTCAGAAGTCATAGTAGAAGCAATAGCAGTGATAGTAACAAATGCTGCTGCTGTTGGTGGTCTTATTCTCAAAACCATTTCCCAGGGGTGCCAGGCCTGGCACAATGGGAGGCCATGAGAAAGCCAAACTGAAGTGGGGGACTGGGAGTAGGGCCGTCACCCCTGTCCCCCATGTGTGGCTGCTCCTTCCCTGGCCCAACCATTTCTGATGATGCAGACAGTTGCCTGGTGGTGGCGGGGGGTCCCTGAAAGATGCAGAGCTTTGGCCTCAGAAAAGACTGTGTTCAGACCCCAACACTGCCTTTCCTCCTGGGTGGTTTGAAAAAGCTGCACAGACTCCCCAACCCTTTGTTCCTTCACCCCTCCATGTCATGGAGCTGAGGATCACTAACTCATAGGGTGGATTTAGGTCTTAAATGGGTTCCTGTTCAGTGTCCAGCATGACACCTCGCATGTGGCAGGGGTTGGCTCGCATCTCCACCATGCACATTTTACTCCACTGTGAATTCTTTGGCTGCAGGCAATCCAGTTGTCTACACTGACCCAGGGTATCTGGTTAACCTGTCTGCATTGACTCCACTGAGGAACAGGAGGTCCATCTTCTAGTCCTGGGCCTTGACACTTAGGTCAAACCCTTCTCCTCCCTGGGATTCAGTTTTCTCATCTCTAGATTGGGTATGACAGTCCCCATTCTGCCCCCACTGGGTCTATACGTCTCAGATGGCCTGTGGGTGTAGACGGCTTAGTTCTGAGGGGTAATTTGTCCTGATAGACTCAGATCATCTATGGACAGAGCAGGATTCTTGACTTCCTCTTAGCCTGACTGGAAGTTAGATGCCTTGTGCTCTAAGGGCTGATAAGTGGCCTTCATTCCAGGCAAGCTGGACGGTGGAAGCAGGCAGCCATTTGCAAGCTTGAGCCCTGGGCCCCTTCCTTTGGAGCAGAAGTTGCTGTGGCCAGATGAGAAGGGGAACTCCTGGGGGATATCAGTGCCACTGTGGCTCTGCTCAGGCTCCCCGCAGCCACCACTGGCTTCCTTGCTGCTGTATTTCTATGCATGGGGTCTCTGCTCCTTAGATCTGGAATGGGCAGTGAGAATCTCCCCTGGTGTTTGGTTCTCCTGTCTCTGGGCATCGTGACCTGAGTTGGCCAGGCCAGTGATCCTTGTAGCAACACCTGGATCCTTTAAGTTCCCATGAAGCTCTCCCCTTCCTTCAGGAAACCTTCCCAAATCCTCTTCCTTCCCCGAGGGTCTAAGCCAGCTCCTGCTCATACTCTGTCCTGCCCTGGACTCTTGCTGTTCTCTGAATGGCCCTGTCACTTAGTAATATCCCAGGTAGAGAGCTTCCAAAGGAAAGGCCCAGAACACCTCCTTACTTAGCTCGCTGACAACCCTGTCCTGGGCTGGCCTGGAGGACCGCTGAGACTACTGGCCGCATGGGGACACATGACAAGGGGCAGAGTGGCAGGGGCAGAGACCAGGTCCTGGCTGTGCTGCTCAGAACACAGGTGGCAGAGAGGCTGCAAGGGAGAGGCATGCCCCACAATGAGTCCCAAGGCATGTAGGGACCAGTCTTTGGTCCCAGTGAAGCCAATGTCTAATGTGTGTAGAGGACCTCCTGGATTCAGAAGGGTTCTCCCATCCCTGCAGCCACTGGGCAGAATGGGCTTGATTACTTCTTGTCTGCAGAAGAGACATCCAGGCATTCAGAGGTTCCGAAAGAGGAGGTGGAATTCCCAAAGACATGGAGGTTCTGAGGACAAACACCCCAACTAGAAGCTCTAGTTCCAGCTTCCAGCTTCTTAATCTCTATCTCTTTCATGAAGGTGGGGAGTGAGATGGTGCAGGAATAGAGCAGTGAGTGAACGCCCACCCACGGCCTCTCCGTGCTTGCTTCAAGCCTTCTCTGCCAGAGAGAGTGACAGACGTGGAAGGAGGTAGGGCAGACAAGCAAAGCCAGAGACTCCATCGGGTTGGCCTGTCATCTCCTGGGCTGGATGGTACCTGGAAAGCCTGGGGGGCTGGGCGGATGTGAGTGCGGACTTTCTACCCTGCAGGCCCAGCCCCAGCCCCAGCCACAGACTCTCTGTGAATTTCGATCTCATGTTCTTTCCTGGTGTCCCATGATCTGAGCATCTCGAGAGCTTCCCAGCTCCAAGAAAGAGCCTAGAAGTAAGGTTGGAGCAAACAGTGACATTGGCTGGGCCTATGATCTAGCTCCAAGGCTCCTGCCTCCCTTCCTACACTGGATCCCAGAAAGCTTTGCTCTCTAGGCATGGATTGGGCTGGCTCTCTGGCTCTCTGGCTTCTGAAACCTCTCATCCTTGTTTTTGGTAAGCTGGAGTGTAAAGGTCTTCCCCTCTCTGGATAATTTTGCACTGGACCATTTTCCTCCTGTCTCTTCTCATCTGACTCTAGCCGGGGAAATACAGGCAATCAGCATTCCTTCCTACTGGCCCAGAAGAAACCTCTGGGAGAGGAGCCTGGACCAGGTGTGTGTGTGTGTGTGTGTGTGTGTGTGTGTGTGTGTGTGTGTGTTTGGCAGAGAGAGAGAGACAGAGAGAGGGAGAAGAGTTGAAAGAGAGAGAAAGAGAGAATTTCCTATAGACAGGCCTCCCTTATCGGGCAGGCAGGGACCAGCCTTGCCCAGCAGATCTTTTAGGAGACAGGACTCCCAACATCAAGGCCTCATCAGTTCCACTGGTAGGTTCAGAAAGTGGAGGAAGCCTCAGTCAAAGGAAGCCAGGCCAGCTCATTAGCCATGACCATCCAGAGGCTTGGCCAGAGTTGTCAGCAGGCAGGAAGCTCAAGGCCAGCGAGGAGTGGGAGGAACCAGGCCAGAGCAGGCAGCCAGAAGCCTGGACACAAAGGTAAACATCACTGGGGCTCAGCACTGGCAGCAAGCAGGGTGCTGAGTCAGCACAATCCCTTATTATGCAGATGGGGAAGCTGAGGCTCAGAGAGGGACAGGGTCCTGCCAAATGTTGCAAAGCAAGACAGGGGACTGAAAATAGGTGTTTGGATTTCAATTTAGGTTTTTGGTTGTTGTTTTTTTAAACACAAAGTATCTGGTCGTGTTGTTCCAAAATCAGTAGCTAGAAAGTGTATTCATCTCTGTGCCTTGCCCACTTCCCAGATGTTTCTGGGGGAGTGGGCCATGCTCTGAAGCTCTGAGAGATCTAGGATTGCATGGCTCTACTCCCTCAGTGGCCAGGCAGGTCCTGTTTACTGTGCAGAAGATATCTCAGTTAAGCTACAGGCAGAACACTGTGGAATACAGGGAGGGAGGGACAGACAAATGGAGGATTTTCCTTACTTTTACCTTACCTCATTCCCAGAGGTTTATGGGGGCTATGTGTCTGTGAGCCCCCAGTGGTTTCCAGGGTATGGACCTGACTTTGAAGGGTGAACAGGATCCAAAGAGGGCAAGGTGGGGACCAGCATTTCAGAAGGAGGGGGCAGATTTTGCACAGATCTGGGACAGGTGTGAAGCCTGGCGAAGCCCCAGGGGACTGGAATGGAGGGGCGGTGGGTGACTGCAGAGGGAAGGTGGACTCTGTTAAGACTCCTTATTTGCCTGCCAGCCCACTGAGGACACCATTGTGGATAAGCCTACCCCTCCAGAGGCTGATCTCTTTGGCCCTAGTCACTGTGGTGTCACAATGATGCTGTGAACCAGCTTCTCAGAACTTGGTGACTTGAAATAATTAAGCATTGAATTAAGCATTGAGTATACTATTCTATGGGTCAGCAGTTTGGGTTGGGCTCTGCTGGGAAGTTCTTCAAGTCTCAATGGGGCTTGCTCACAGCCCTGGAGGTGGACTGGCTATGGGCTGACCTAGGTTGGCCCAGGCTGGGCGCACTAAGATGACTTGACTTCGCTCCAAATGTCTTTTATTCTCCTGCAGTCCAGCTGGGGCCTGTTCTCACAGGGATGATGGAGCACAAGAAGGCAGGCTCCAGTGTGAAACCCCATTTTATTTTTTTAAAGATTTTATTTTTAAGTAACCTCAATGCCCAGCGCTGGCTCGAACTTACAACCCCCATATCAAGAGTCCAACACTCCACTAACGGAGTCAACTAGGTGCCTGGGACAGCCCATTTTAAGCCCTCTGCTTGGAACCTGTCCGCTAGGATCCCATTGGCCAAGTCATGTCATGTGACTGGGTCCGGCGCTGAGGGCCCCACCAGGTGGGAAAGGGCAATACAAACTGTAAAGGGCGTAGACCCATGGATGGGACCCCCTGCAGTCATTTAGCCTGGGCTTGACGGGAGCACCGGCACCCACCACCCTGGAGAGACCAGGCACACGAGCCTCCAGGTCCTGGTCCAGATCCTGCCTCCTCAGAGGAGCCCTCCTGATTGGCCTGGCCCTCAGACTAGCTCAACCGTGGGGGCCAGGCCAGGTGACTACGTGTGTGTTTGTCGCTGTGTGCATGTGTGCAGAACGGGGTGTATGGCGTAAGCATCTGTTCGCGTACATCTGTGTGTGTATACAGGACTGCGCGTTGGTGTGTCTGCATGGTGCATATAACTGAATGTGTGCATGCACGTGTGGGTGCATGTGTGCGTGTGCGTGTGTGTGTGTGTGTGTGTGTGTTGCTGCCACAGCCAGATGGTAGGAGGTGGTGAGGGGCTGCCTGTTTTTCCCTTATCCCCACTGCGCTGGGCTGGGGAGAGCGGGAGGGGAATCAGAGGGGTCCCTGCGCTTCCAGAAGACGTGGTTTTCTGTGGAAGACGCTTCTCCCAGCGGTGACGAGCCAGGGTGGCAAAGACCGGGACACAAGAGCCCAGGGCATGTAAAGAGAGCCCGGGGCAGCACCTGGGCCTGCCAGCCAGGAAAGGCTTTCTGAAGGAGGTGAAGCTTGACTGGTGTCTAGAAGGTGAGCGGAGACACGGGAGCAGAGCAGGGCACTTAGGGAGGTGCGGGAGGCTGTCCCCTGCAGAGTCACTAGGGTGGCTCAGGCCTAGTGGTGAGAACAGGGGGACGTGTTTGAGGGATGGCAGTGGCTGTGTGTGCTTGGGTCCCGGGGGGCCTGTTGGGGAGAGTGGGGACAAGACTGGAGAGGCGGGCAAGGGTGTATCCCCACGGCTGGGGATGAGGGATACAGGGAAGCCGAGTAGGAGAGGAGGCTCTGGAGTGGCTAGGGCAGACCAGAAGCCGGAAGATGGTGTGTGACGGTGCAGGGAGGAGATGAGGAAGACCTGGATCAGGCAGAGGGAGTGGAACTAGAAGGGATTTCGAATCTACAGGACTTAATGACCTGTGAAATGTGGCCCCCAGGGTGAAGATGTTCTAGAGCCAGGGTCAGGGGCTGCTAGAGCTGAAGGGGATCCCTTGAAGTCTAAGGGGGTGAGAGGTCTGGCCCTGGGAGACTGTCTTCTGGTTCGAAGCCAGCAAGACAGGGGTTAGGCCAGCTTGGGAGCTTGGGGCACCAGAGGTCCATGTTCTAGACTCCTGGGCTGGGCTTGGGCTGGGGATAGGCTTTGGGGCCCTGACTCTGCACAGCACCTGCCTGAGGCTACCCCCGCCACCCCATGCCAGGGCAGCACAGCTCTTCCCTCGCAGGCAGCCTGGCCCAGCCTGTGCACCCCTGCCTCCTTCTTCATCTGGCACATCCTGACAACCACAGGATGGCTAGCAGAGAGCAGAGGGATCTGAACGAGCCACCGAGGAAAGGAGGCATCAAAGTGCTCTCCTAGAGCTGAGCTCTCTCCCCAGCTCCAAAGGCTGCTTCAGACACCTCCCCCCTCATGTCATAGGCTTGGGGGACCGAGTGATCATCAGGGAGGCCCCACGTTGCCTGTCTCCCCCCCCCCCAACCGTGGGGAGCTTCCAAGATGGAGGTCTCTGTCCCACCCGTCACCTGGGAACCTTTGCCGCCCTCTCCCCTGAGCCTCTGGCTGACATCCCTTATTCCCCCCAAAAGTTGTTCTCTTGACCCTGGGCTCTCTTTCAGAACTTGTCACTAGTTGTGCCCACCCTGGGCCGGAGCAAGGGCTTCTCTGCTCTGCCAAGGGTGTGGGTCCTCGTCAAGTTTGAGTCCTGTTCAGTGGGCCAGTGGCCAAGACTCCCTTTCCTGAAGAGCTGTGTCTGCCTCTCGTGCAGCTGCTAAAGTCAGGGAGGCCCCTGGATCTGGACTTAAGCATTCCCTGGGAGAAGAACCAAGATCTGTAGGTCTTTTCTTTCCATCTTTGATTTACAGGCAGGAGCTGGGTTTCAGAACAAGCCCTGGCTATATAACCAGGAAACTTGGATTCCTATAACTTGGCATTGGGAAACCTTGTTGAACTTCAACTCTAGAATGGGGTCCAAAGCCTCAAAAGGCTAGTCTATGAATTGAATAAGATAATGCATCTGAAAATGTTTAATAGTACCTAGCACAATACTAGGTGCCAATTTAAAAAAATTTTTAATTTAAAAATGGAATAATGTGCATAAGAAGTTACCATTACCCCTATTCTTAGTACCCAGGGAAACCTCAGAAGGGAAGATGCTCAGGGGGAAGGGTCTCAGAGAGTTCACAGGTGGGTTTTATTAAATATCGCTCTTCCACACCCTGTACCAAAGAACACAGGCCAAGTTAAATTCGACCAGCAGGTGCCAGGGTGGGAAGTCTCGGTGCCAAGGACACAGAATAGGTGGCCAGGGCTGCAGGAGCTGGAGCCGGAGATGGTGATGTGAGCAGGAGATTAGAAAGGAGGAAAGTGAGCAGGGCCCAGTAGGTGTAAGGTTTGGAAGGCTGAAAGCCTGGTTGGGTAGGCATCACCATAACCCCAGCAGGATGCTGGCCGTGCGCCCTCCAGGGAATCCTTTCCTCTGGTAGAAGAGGCTTTGGTCTATGAGTACTGAATCTCTTGATAGACCAAACAGTCCTACACTGCAGGACCTGGCCCAGATCTCCCTGGGCCCAGGATGGAGGAACAGCATAGCCAGGGGCCTCTTGGGCCCCTTGGGCATCTTGGAGCCCTTGCTGCCACAGACCCATCCAGGAAATTCCAGTCCTTTTACTGCTGGAATTGGGAGCCTGGGGGAAGAGGGGGAAATTCCGTAACCTCTAACGGCAGGCTGAGAATGTAGAAACCTGAGGGGAAACTGAGGACATAGAAAATGCATATGGATCCAGGGTGGGGAGGGCAGGAGTGTGTGAATTCTCTCTTATGGCTGCAGAAGCCACCCCTGGGGTTGCTGGGGAGGGGGAGCAGCGCTGGTCAAGATGCAGGGAGGGGTGGGGAGAACCACTGAAAAGCATACCAGACCTCGGGCTTCTGGGGGCAGGGCCCTGCACATCACTTCCTTCCCAGAGCACAGCCTGAGCCCAGCCCAGTGGCAATGAGTGTTGGTCGCATTGGTTGATAGGAGAGACCTAGAATGAGATACAGTCACAGAGACAGGGTGATAGAGAAACAGAGAAGCCAAGAGATGAAAGGACATGCATACTCAGGGAGAAAACCCTCGAGATAATGGACAGAGAGAAGGGAGAGAGAGGAGAAAAATAAAAGAGAGCAGAGACAGAGAAGGGGAGAGAGAAGATAGTGTCTTCACCAAATCCCAAAATAGCAGCTGCTGGTGCCGGCAGCCTGCCCTGAGATGGCCCCTTAATTGGGGCTGAATTCAGCATTCTCTGAGCCCAGCGCATGTGTCACAGGACGGTGTGTGCTGGGCCAAGGTTGTCAGAAAAGACCCAGCTGGAGCTGGAATGTGTGCCGAGTGTGTGGCTTCCTGCTCTGGGCTCCCCAGACCCCCCTCCATCTCCCACACTGCATTCCCCCCCACCGCCCAGGCCATGGATGCTGCTTGGAGGGGAGCCAGCAGCTCCAGGGGAGGTCAGGGCCTCTCCTGCTCCCCTGGGGAATGGGGAGGGGAACGGGGCTCAGGGAGCGGGGAGACGGTGGAGGGGAGCGGATGATCACTGCATCTGAGGAAGAGATGGTGTTTGGACAGTTGGATATTTAGTGGTGTTATTTTAGGGCCGAGTTACAGTTAACAGGCTGATTTGTCTGTCCACGTCCTCTCTTCCAGATGCCAGCACCCAGTTGTGTGGCCCAAGCAGCCATAATTTAAGGTACCACTTCCTCTTCAATCCATTCCCCTGTTTTTTGGAAGAAGGGCAGGTCCTGTGTCTTTAGGGAACACAGCCTCTGCTCCAGCCAATTATCAAAGGAGGTCTGGTTGGGCTCCAGTTCCCCTTAGGATAAAATAAAAACACCTGCTATTCGTCATGCCATGAGGAATTTTTGTTAGATGTCAAGAATTTTCCAATAGCATGAGAACCAAGACTAGCATACCGGGAGAGCTCAGGACCCTACCTCCCTGCTTCATCTCATGGGAGATTCAAAACTTTTTCTAGAGACTAATACCTATCACATCTGTGCTTGTGATGCTCAAAGCTTTTTCTAGAGACTAATACCTATCACATCTATGCTTGTGATGCTCAAAGCTTTTTCTAGAGACTAATACCTATCCATCTGTGCTTGTGATGCTCGATACTGGGTTAATTTGAAAACAGGAATTGACAATTCGTTGGAAAGGGCCCCCAGACCCAAAAGAAGACGGGATTAATATTTACATGCCAGGCATTCTGCTGAACAGTTTCCCTTATGTCATGTCACTTAATCCTCACAACAGGCTTGTGGTGTTTTTATTATCATTTCTGCTTCTAGATATGGAAACAGTATCTGGAGGAAATCAGATAATTGACCCAAGTTACTTATCTGGTTAATGGAAGAGCTGGGCCCCCAACCCTGATCTACTTGCCTTCAAAGCCCATTTTATTACACCAGGTGAGCCAAGGAGATCAAAGAAGGCTTGCTTCTAGAAGCAAGGCTGAGAATTGCCCTAGAGAGTGGACTGAGTACTCTTCTAGGAGACTTGGGGGAAATTGATATGAGGGTAGCTCTATTCTTGACTGACCCTCCTCCATGGAGTCAGATGGTGGGGAGAAATGTCAGCAGGAAGCCTAATCCCAAGGTGCCAAGAGTTTAGTGCTATCGTAGGTTGGGTTCACCTGGAAGCAGACTCTGACATGATTAGTAGGCAAGAAACTTATTTAGGGAGTGGTCTCAGGACCGATGCTTGTTGGGAGAGTAGTGGGAGAATGTGGGCTGCAGGACAGCCTCAGTGAAGACCTCCGCTGATTCCACAGGACCTGGGAAGTTGGGATGATCCTTCAGAGCGTTCTTGAGTTGGGATGAGGAAGCTGGACCTTTACTCTCTGTCATTGACCAGTCACTGTGTGGTCACCACCCTGGGGACTGGGCGTGACCTTTGACAAGGACACTTTCTTCAGTAGAGGCAATTCCCGCAGAGAGCGGACAGATGAGAGCTATCAAACAACCACCTCCCAGCAGCTGGGAGAATAACCTGCACGGGCCATTTGGGTGGTCCAGCGCAGCCTCCCTGACAGGGTTTCCCAGTGATAATAGTAAGAGAGGTGGCTGGGGAAGGCCAACTTAGACAGATACATCAGACATAACATAGACCAGGGATGAGGATTACCTAGGGGCCAGGGCCTTACAGATTATGAGAGAAAGGGAATGATGCTACACTGAGGAGTTCTGGAAAACAACCTATAGTTTGCCTCTGTCTCCTGCACCAACAACGACACACAGAAAAAACGTACCCAGGAAATCAAAGTTCAGGACAGAGTCACTCCCTGGCTAACATGTCCTCCAGAAAGACCCTGAGTACCTAACCCTGTGTGGAGCTACAGTGTGTGGGAGGAAAAAAGAACGGAAGGACAAGTAAAGGACAAGTTGGTCCTTTCCCAAGGCATTCACATTCTGGCTGGGGGTGCAGCTTCATATGTGGGAGCAGGCAGAGAGTAGCACACGGTGTGCTCCCAGGCTGTCTTGGATGGTTCTGCCAGCTCTTAGGGTAAATTAATTCAGAGAAGAAAGCCAGCAAGGTGGGAAAGTCAAAGAGAGATCCTCAGAACAGAAAAGACTTAGGATGAGCCTTGAATAATGGAGAGGAGTCAAACAGGGATCTGCACTCCTGAAATGTCCTCTCATTTCCCTGCTCTGTGACCGTGGGGGAAGGGAGTCATTACTCATCCAAGATTAGTTTATCTCCAGATTAAGAGGTGACCCAGAGTAGCACCCAGTCTTTACTCTTGCGTTTATAAACCCTGTCACTCCAGGCGCCCTGGATCTGTCCACAGTTCTGAATTTCAGAGCACTTGTCCAAGCTTCACCTTGGGAAGACCAAGTCTACAGAATGTTTCTCCTGCAAGAAAGTGGCAAGATGAGCCTCTTTATGTAGGGTTTGTGTACGGGGGCTGCAGCCAATGCCAGGAGGTCTGTCCCTCAACACCTAGGCCCCAACTTACTTTCACTGAGTAGAGCAGGACAGGATAAGCAGATTCTGCACCCCACCCCAGCAAATTTTCCTGTTGTGAACAGTGCACCGGGGTTGCCACATGCTTAGTGTTTACGAGCAGAGCATAATTTGGGCAGTTTAAAGGTGTGCCCTCAAGGGAGCTCATTTTTGGTGATGGGACCATTCTGTGTCTTGATCAGAGTGGTGATAATACAGATTATACATGTGATAAACTTACAGAACCATACATATACACATACAAAAGTGAGTGCATGCAAAACTGGGAAAAGTTGAGGAAGCTCTGTAGTCCAGTTAATTGTATTGTGCTGATATTAAGGTCCTAGTTGTTGTGTTTTTTTTTTTAAGATTTTATTTATTTATTTGACAGAGAGAAACACGGGGAGAGAGGGAACACAAGGAGGGGGAGTGGGAGAGGGAAAAGCAGGCTTCCCACTGAGCAGGAAGTCAATGCAGGCCTCAATGCCAGGATTCTGAGACCATGACCCAAGCTGAAGGCAGATGCTTAACAACTGAACCACCCAGGCACCCCAGGGTTCTGGTTTCAAAATTGCTATGGTTATCACCACATTCCCTCATACCACTGGGGGAAGCTGGGTGATGAGTACTTGGGACCTTTTTGTGTTATTTTTTCAACTTCTTGGAATCTATAGTTATTTCAAAATTTTAAACTTAAAAAAAAAATCTATTCTATCTAGTGGCAGATCCTGCTTAAGGACCTCATTTATGTTGTGGACACATAGCCAGGCCTCTGTCCTATGTGGTTTTGTGTATCATTTTTGCTTCCCCAATGATACTGAGAGTTCTCTGACAGTGGGGATTGTATCTTCTGGTTGTTCTGTCTCTTTCTCAGATCTTAAGCATAAACAGCCAGTGCTCAACTATTGCTTGATGCCAGACTGATAAATATTTGGTTCCCTCAGGACCCAGGTTTTTTCAAGCCTTGAATTGGCTCCTACCTTTCTGAGTGCCATGAAGTCCAGCTCTGTGGCAGCCTGTCTCTACAGCCATGTGAGGAAGTGGGAGAACATTGGACTTGGAAAACAAGAGCCACTTCACCATGAACCACATATAGAATATCCACATCATCACAGAACTTAACATGTCTTATATCTAAACTTCACAACCACCCTGCAAAGAGGGAGCTGCACCCCATTTTGTGCATGAGAACAGACCCACAGTATTAAGGGGTAAGTAACAGAATTTGAACCTAGTTCTGTTTTCCAGCTTTGCCACATATAAATCAGGTAAACTTGCGCCAGTTGCTTAACCACTTTGACCTTCAATTTCCTTATCTGTAAAATGGGAAGAATAATACCTCCATCACAGGCATTTTGTGAGAGGTAATGAAATAACTTATGGCATTTGCTATTCTGTGGCTTCCTCAAAGGCAGGGCCAGGAATGGCTGTTTGTTGAAGTAACTGATGAATGAATTAATGATTGAAAGAATAAACAAATGCTCGCAAAGTGCCCTCTCAGTTCTAAGCACAGGGTGGAACTCTATAAATGTTAGTTCCTCTCTGCTTTCCTCTTCATTCCAGCCCAGGCTTTCCTGGCATGATTTGCCATCCAAACAATGCCAGGACAGTGGAGAAGCTGCCAGTCCCTTCTGGTTCCAAAGAAAGGAAATGCACCCCTTGCAATTTGAGGAGTTTGGGCATGGAAGGAGGCATGGGAATCCTTCTGTCCCTGAATTCATTCTCAGGCCTATGGCCAGGCAAAGCCAGACGAAGACTGGTGCAAACCGGCAGCCTGGGTGGGGCCACTCAGGGACTCTTCCAGGGTGTCTAGAAAGTGGAGTCTAAGGGCTGGGCCCACAGCCCCGGTGTTCTCCTGCAGAGTAACCTTGAACGAAGGTGTCAGGAGATCCAGGGAGGGCTGCAGGACACCTACCTTTGGAGAAAAGGCATAGCGCTTTATAGCCCCTGTATGCCTGTATTGAATGCAGAATCCTGGAATCCAAGCTTGTCAGGGGTATGAAGAACTCTGACTGCCATTAATGCAGCTTCCGAAGGCTGATTCCTCTCCAGGTAAGGGGACTGGTCCAAGTCCTGAATACCCCCCTCCCCAACCTGACCCTGGGTACAGGAGACTTACTACTTCCCTGGCATGATTATTCACTACTTGCCCTGGTGGGAAGGGCAAGCTGTTCAGGCCATTCCTGTGTTTCTGGGACCCAAGTTTACCTGAGTGAAGCTGAAAGAGCAGTGGGGTGGTAACTTCATAACTGAAAGTTTCATGGCCAGTTGTTTGCACTGTGATGTCTGGGATAGAACCTTGCATTTTGGGGAGTTCAGGCGATAGGTAAAACCCTTGGGGAGGGGTAAATCAACCACAGAATTCATACTATGGTGTAAATGATTGACAAGCTAAGTTCCTCCCTGTCTGAACAATGCCTGGCCTGCTGGTTCCAAATACGGACCTCTGAGAGGTCATTCTATGCAGTTTTTGCCTCCAGAGCTGTTTGATCAGGTGGATAGGCAGCACAGCCCTAAGGCTCCCTGTCCCTTAGGCTCCAACCTTTCACCCCATTTCTGGCCCCAGAAATCTACTTTAGGATAGGATTTGGGGTTTAATATATCTCTCCCTGGTTTGACAAATTACCCCCTCATTCTGGCCTGGCAGGGATGGGAAACTTGACCAGTCATGCAGGCTCCACCCCCCTTTGCTTATGCCTAATTTGGGGGCTGAAAAGAATGCCTGACACTTCTAAGGCCCTTCCCATAAGTCCTCCTCTGTGGTTGAACATGTATGGATTCATAGTCTCATTTTAAATATAAGGAAACGAAGCCTCTGCAGGTGATGGTAAAGGGACTTGTCAAAGTTCACACAGGGAGACAGTTGGCAGGACTGAGTGTAACTCCCAGGGCTCCTAATTGCTGCTCCTGCCCCTGCCCACCCTCCGCAGTATGCTGGCAAACACCAGCTGCAGGGGCTGCCTCAGTTCTCTCTACTGTCTCCAGTTCTTCCAGCTTGGACACGGGTGTCGGTTTTCAGGAAGAAACTGTCCTCAGGAAGCTCAGGTTAGGGTGGGCAGACATGAGTGTGACGCCGGAAACAAGGAAAAGCCTCAGGCAGGGCTGAGGAACTGGGAGCATGGGGATGAGGGAGAGCAGAGGGAGCCCTTGGCAAGGCAGGCAGCCCACTGTGGGATCGGCACAGCAGTGAGGTGATGGGCTCCTTGGATGGGTCCTGTGAGAGCCAGTGAGAGTTCCATGTCAGTCTGCCCCTTCGGCAGACATTTTGCTCTTTCCATTCTACAACCCCCAACTCAGCAAAGTCCTCCAGACACCTTGTGCCCCTAGTCAAGCTCGGTGCTTCTATCACCAGAGGCCAAATGCTCTCCCCAGGTCCACCAGCTGCCCCCACATCCACGTCTAAAGACAGGTCTCCAGAGGGAGCCTGGATCCCATCCTCACTTCTGCCCTCCTCCCCAGCACCACACAGCCCAGACTCTGCCTGAGCACTGGAGCACATTCTTAGAGCAGCAGCCTTCCGAAGACTCCCAGAGTCCCCATGGGTCTTGATAAGACATGACAAACTAGACTATAGGAATGGGGCTAGTTTGCATCTGCCACACTCTAAGCTTGCTCCTAGGGTCAACATTTTTTCTAAAATGTTTATGGGATGAAGGCTCGCTGGTCCTAAAATGAAATCCAATCTCTGGACAGAGTCAGAGCTTAGTGACAGGAGTTAGCGGTCAGAAGGTGTCCCAAACAGTGACAGAAGCCTGGTCTCTTTGGTTTGGGAAAGCAGGGAAGGCCGTATGGACCTATCCACTTGACTTTACAGTGAGTACTTCTCTTTCTCCCTTGGGACCTAGTCCCCAGCCAGAGAGGGTAGGGTAGAGGAGACAAAGATCCACCTTCAAGGGGCTCCAGGCTCAGGAGACAAGATCAACCCCTCACAGGGAACACTTCCCAAGCACATTTGTTTCCTATGGGTGTTGTAACAAATTACCACGAATTCGGTGACTTAAAATAACACACATTTATTTTCTTACACCTTAGGAGGTCAGAAGTCTCATAGGGCTAAAATGAAAGTGTTGGCAGGGCTGTATTCCCTTCTGGAGGCTTTAGGGGACAATCTGTTTCCTTGCCTTCTCCAGCTTCTAGGGGTGGCCTGCCCTCCTTGGCTTATGGCCCCTCTTCCATTTCCAAAGCTAACAGCACTGATCATGCGTTCCTCATATATTAGTCTGATATTGACTCAGCTGGCTCCCACTCCACTTTTAGGGATCTTTGTAATTACATTGTGACAGCCTGGATATCTAGGATAATCTCTCTATTTTAAGATCAACTGATTAGCAACCTTAATTCCATCTGCAAATTTAATTCCCCTTTCCTATATTAACATAATATATTCCCATGTTCCAGTGATTAAGACATGGACATCTTGGGGAGGTGGCAGGGGGCGGGGGGTAGCTGATGGGATTATTCTGCCCCGACACACCAATTTAAAGAGAGCATCTCCTCGTGGGAGCTGGAGACCTGGGTTCTCATTCTGCTTGCCCACCGACTCGTGTGTGGCCTTGGGTGGGTTCTTTCCCTCTTGCGCCTCAGCATCCCCTTCTATATTCAAGGAGGATGAGCTAGATGATGGCTGTACTAATTCTGTAAAGCTGGGCTCTGAAACATAGACACCTGCCAATACTTTAGTGGCTTTAAGAAAAACAGCAGGTGGGGCACCTGGGTGGCTCAGTGGGTTAAGCCTCTGCCTTCGGCTCAGGTCATGATCTCAGGGTCCTGGGATCGAGTCCCATATCGGGCTCTCTGCTCAGCAGGGAGCCTGTTTCCCCCCCCCCCTTCTCTCTCTGCCTCTCTGCCTACTTGTGATTTCTCTCTCTGTTAAAAGAAAGACAGCAGGTAAAGCAATCCAAGATGTGCATCTCAGGTATATGGAGGCTCCATGTGGTCATTTAGGGATTGAGATTCTTTCCCTGTCCTGCCTCGACACTTTGCTCTTCAAAGTGTGTTTCTCAAACTAACAGGCATCAGCATCACTTTGGAGCTCTTCAAACATGCCAGCTCTTGGGCGCTTGGGTGGCTCAGTCAGTTAAGCATCCGACTCTTGATTTCGGCTCAGGTCATGACCTCAGGGTTGGGAGATTGAGTCCCACATCCGGCGGCTGCATGCTGAGGGTGGAGCCTGCTTAGGATTCTTTCTTTGCTTCTCTCCCACTGCTTGCACACATGTGCCCTCTCTCTTAGTAAATAAATAAATATTCAATTAAAAGATGCAAACCCTTGGTTCCCATCCCCAGAGTTAGGGAATCAGAAACTCCTGCTGGTAGGGGGGTGTGTTGGGCAGCAATCCATGATCTAATGATACCCATAGGTAATTCTGATGCACACTGAAGATTAAGAACCACTGTTCCAGGACATTGTACTTCTCTGCTTGGGTGCAGCTGGGTTCCAGACACTTCTGAGTTTGGGCTCATGGGAGGAGAGCATGGGGGAGCACCCGCTATGGTTCTGTGGGCTGGGCTTAAAGAAACACATACCACATCCACTATTGGTGAGAATTTGGTCCCGTGACCACACTTCATTGCAAGGGAGGGGGTGGGAAAGGTGGCCCTAGCTGAATAACCATGTGACTGACTATAATTCTAGCTCTTTGGAAGAGGAAGAGGATGGATATTGACATATAACTAGTATCCCATTATAATTGTTTAACTGTCTTCTATTTCGTAGGAATGATAATTTCTTGCCTCTGTCTTGAATCACAAGTCTCATCTGATAAGTTGAATGCACCCCAGAGTGGTGTCCTCATCTAGGTCAACCCAACTCTCGTCTTAATAACCACAGTTTCCTGGGCATCGTGATGGCGACCATGATATCAAAGTCATTTCCGATTTGGAATGACAATGAGCCAAGGGGAGAGCATAGAGAATGGCTTTACAAAGTCGTGGCTAACCTCAGTCTGAGTAGGTAAAGACTGGGGTGGAGAGACTATGTTTAGGATATCAGACATAGTCACTTTGATCTGCCCCATAAATCGCTGGTGGTTTTCAAGGTATCCTAGGGACAGCAGGCTGGGGAGCACACTTGTTGCTGCCCCTCCCCCTCCAGCTATGTCATCAGCGATATTAGTTGAATATTAGTTGATTCACCATGCTCCACTCCCTGAGTTGTATGCTTAATGCCACCAACTGCTGCATTCGGGAAATACTCAAAGTTTTAGGTGAGAAAAATGGGGAAACAGCTGTCCATTCTCCCCTCCCTCCCTGCATATTGTTCTAGGAGCTTCTTAGGGTTAGGGGAGAGGTCTCTTCCTTCATCCGGGGCATGGTATCCCCTGGGGTCCGGATGCCAAGTGGGTGTGTGTGTTTTTATTCTCTCTCCTTAGTCACATTGAGCCCCTCCATTCGGATTTTCTGGTAGTTTCACGAGTGTTCTGGGCTTTCTCAGACAGCCCGAGTTGGCTGAGCTTCCTACAGAAGCGCTGTCCTGGGCCGGGCTTGGCGCCGGGCCTCGACTTCACCAGAGGAATGGTGAAGAGTGTGCCTCCTGCATTTTCTGTGGCTGTTGGGGAAGATGCTGCCTGTGTGCAGCTCAATGTACCTTAAGTAATGGCTCCTGTGATAAATTCTGCTTAGAATTTAATGCCAGAGACATGTTTATGTCTCCTGAAAAACTGGTCTTTTATTCTGGCAGGGAGAACACTATATCCTTTTGGTTCCACTTTGGTTTGAGCTGCCAGGAACCTCAGAGCTAAATTTAATGATTAATTGCAACATCTCAATATTTTCAGTGTAAGACATAGTTCTTGCTTCCTTATGTGTTCACCGGAGTTTCTCAGAGAGACTTCTGTACTACTCTGCGCTGCCTACAGCATCAGCTGGCTTGCAGTCCAATATCAGCCCCACAGGACCGGAGTCCTGGCAGGTGCGGCGGGGGCTGGAGGGAGGTCTCGTGCAGCCCAAGTCAGTTCTTAGAGGAATTGAAGATGGAGACCCACTGCTATGAATCTGATATATTTTAAAAGATTTTATTTATTTATTTGAGAGAGAAAGTATATGAGCAGGGGTGGAATGCCCACCCATTGCCAGGCTCAGGGGAGGGGTAGAGGGGGAAGGAGAAGCAGACTCCTTGCTGAGCAGGGAGCCCAATGCGAGGCTTGATCCCAGGACCTTGCGATCGTGACCTGAGCTGAAGGCAGATGCCTAACTGAACCAGGCGCCCCTGGATCCCAGCGATCTTTACCTCAAACACCCTTTACTGAAGATATGCCATCTCAGAAACCACCTCAAAAATGGGCTTGGATATAGGGGGATTTTGAATAATAAAATCTGCAGAGGAGTCCTCTGCAGCTGTGAAACGAATGAGGAAACTTCCTCAGAAGTAAAAGCTATTTCATCAGGTGAAGAAGGAAAGGAACAGAATAGAGTACTAACTTTTGTGAACAATAGGAGGAAATGTGAATGCATATTTGGTGTTGCTTATATAGATGTAAGGGGCTCTGGAAGGCTTTGTAAGAAATTAGTAATAGTCGCAGGGAGCAGGTGGTGGCAACTGGGGTCTTAGATGGGAATGAAAGGAAACCTTTCACATATAGAAAACTCTCACTATATAGCTCCAACATTTTTTTCATTTTTGAACCATGTGACGATATTTAGATTCAAAATAATTAAAAATATATGTATGTCTGCTTGAAAGGCACTTCCCTGTCACTGCCATTTCATGAAGACAGGCATTTGGAGCCTGAATTTCCTCTGTGAATGCTTTCCTCATACAACCCCATCCCAGGTCAGCCTCTCCTGAAAGGGCTGCTGCGGCTCACGGCTTTGGACTGACTACAGCCTTAGAAGAGTGGGCTGAGGGGAAGAGAGTGAAAATGCTTCTCCATATCTAAGAACATTTGATGGCCAGTGCCCAGGTTCTGGAATGTTCTGCCATCATGGTTGCCTGTCAAGGGCATCTCCTCCTGAGACAGGCTCTGATACCAGTAAGTGTCAGAAGACCAATCAGAGTTCAGACATTGAGGCTTTGAATTCCAGCCTTGCCTTGGGTGTGGATCGACGCTTGGGACTCTCACTGATCTGGCAAAATGTGGGTTGAAAGAAGTAGGTTGTAGGAAGTAGGATGGCAAAGCTCAAGACACACATTAATCAGATGAGAAGGGAAGAGGAGAGAGGGAGAATGCATGAGCAGAGGGCGAGATGGGCGGAGACTGGCAGTGAGTCCCCAGCACCGTGTCCCCGAAGGAAAGGCCCCTTTGGGATTCCCCGTGTGAAGGATTGCTGAGAATTTTCTTTATGGCCCTAGGCTTGGTCCCTGGCTCCAAATTCTCTCTGGGACACTGGAATGCTCTTTGTCAGGCTCTGCCTTAAATAAGCTGAGGCCTCCGCGACAGTGCTCACCCTGTTTTGGAGTGGGGAGAAGCATAGAGCTCATCCAGTCTGGCCCCTTCATTTTACGGAGAAGGTCAAAGTCCTCAGCATGGAAAGTGACTTATTCGAGGCTACACACCTGGGACCTAAAATTACCATCAGGGATGAGGGACTGGGGCTCCCCCAGAAAGTTCACATCCCCAGGGGATCCAGCCAGCAACTCAGGAAAGGGGCCTTTCTCTTCCTCATCGACGCAATTTATACTCTGGGGGCGGAGGTTGTCTTTATTCCTAGGTCACAGGCAGGGGCTGCCCCAAAGTGAGAGGCTGACCCATGGGATAGGGGAGATAAAGGGGAAAACAGTCTCAGAAAAGACTGCAGGTGGACAGACACACTTGTCTGGGGCCATTAGGATGGGAAGTCAGGGAGATAGAGATGTTTCAGGAAGACTGTCCCTAAAAGGGAAGAAGAATAGCATAAATGATGACTTAAGACCCCAGTAAATCCTGACCTGGTATGTCAGCGTTCTCGCAGCCGGTGTGAATGCCAGGCCTGTGACGGAGGGATAGATGGTATGCTTGGAATGATGGAGCGCTCCCGCGTCTCTCCAATCTCCTCCGTGATGCCGGCCCTGTTTCATGCTCAGTATCAATAACAAGGATGTGTCCCGGAATGAAAGATGGTCCAGGGATGGCAGGATCAACCTGTCTCCATTACATCTTCTCTGACAACGGAAGGTTCGCCTTGGAGCCAGGCTCCCGGTGGACAGAGAGAGCTCGGGGTGCAGGCCTCCCCTCCCACTACACTGAGTGCACCCGGGAGGCACCCCTTCTTCTTATCTTCCAAGCCATTCCTTCTCGGCCTATAAAGGTCAGGTTCAGGGTCTGTTTCATCTAAGAAGCCTGCATGGACTACTCTGGCCTGTAACAAATTCTTCCTTCCCCTAACCTCCTGTACACTTGGATGTGAACAACCTATCACCTTGAGTTAATGCCTATTTCACTTATATCTGATTGCCCCCTATGTTTCAATTCCCAATAAAATCATATACTTTCTTAATTTCACAGTGGGTCCTGGGCCCATCCATGCCTAGCACAGAGTAAATGTGCAATAAATGGGAACTCAATGACAATTTTGAATTGGAGTATATGAGTCTCTTCTCTCCCACCAATCTAGAAGCTCATCAGGCATAAAGTCACCTTCTCTGCCTGCCCTGTTGCCCAGCACAGAGTACCAGCACAGGATGTAGAGAGAATGGAGACCAATAATGCTGGCCAGTTCAGCCCCTCCAAGGGAAGGTGGGCTCTTCCAGCAGCGGTTAACAGAGCAAGCCTGCCCCAGATGCTGGCACTGAGCCCCTCACTCTTGCATGAATCTCCCCCACAGATCCAGGGATCCCACCTTCCATGAAAGCTCAAGACAGGCTCTCCCCATAGGGTCCCCGGACTTCTCTCAATCAAGGCATCTAGAGAGCTGAGGACCGGGTGGCCTGTGCTTCCTCTGTAGGCTCAAGGAGCGGCCACCATGCCCACTCTGCTCCTTGTTTGACCATGTCAGGTTCATGCATTGTGACATGAACCTCCGTGGAGGCTAGCTGGCTCCTGCTCCCCCAGCTGCAGGAAGGGAAGCCCTGAGCCCTCTTCCATTCGTCTTCTTCCCAAATGCCATCCACCTTCCCCTGCATAGACTTCTCATGTGATAATGGAGCCA
This sequence comes from Mustela erminea, assembly GCF_009829155.1. Taxonomy (NCBI): domain Eukaryota; kingdom Metazoa; phylum Chordata; class Mammalia; order Carnivora; family Mustelidae; genus Mustela; species Mustela erminea. The sequence goes on from NC_045618.1 coordinate 31,813,941, forward strand.
TTTTTCTTCCTATAGATCTTGGAGAGGTCGGTGTGTCCAAGGCCTTCCAGGAGGCATACATATGTCCTTGGGCCAAGGAGATGATGTCACACATAGGCCAATCATTAAGCACCCTCATCTCCAGGAAGTTCCTCCTTGTACCTGACCCAAATCTCATTCAGTGCAGCCGAAGCCCAGTTCGCTCACTGTCCTCCATAGAGCTTGGCTTCTCTCCTCCAGCTCATTCCCTCACTTCCTCTTTGCTGGCTGTGTGCAGCCAGGATGGGGTCATCCTGTGACCTCGCTTGAAATCTCAGAGCCTGGGGAACGGCTTTTATCATCCCCGCCGGTGGTTCCATCTGTCTTAATTACATTTTCGATTTTGTCACTTACCGTCACTTCGTATTTCCTTCCGTGGCTGAGTGTGCCCACAAGGACCTGGGTGGAGGGGAGAGGGGGTTGGAGGGTGGGGGGAGGGCCCTGCCTTCCCAGTCGCTCAGCGTTTCCCGGCTCCGTCACTCAGGACTGGCAAATTGCTGGCACCTGCCCCGGGGCTCGCCGCAGAGCAGGCTGAATAAAATTGCCGCCCTCACCCTTCACCCCAACTAAACAGCCTTGGCTGTGGCCCAAGGCTCGGATCCAGGACGTCCCTGCTGCCAACTCCTCCAGCCAGCTGCCTGCCCGCCTGCCTGCCGCCTGCCCGTGGGTTTCAGGGTGACCTGGGGCTTGTCTCCAAAACACTGCAGGAAACTCAGAGTCCCCCCGGCTGCCCGGGGCTGGGCACCTGCTCAACTGGCCTCTTGCCTGCCTCCATCTCTTTCTGAACTTGCTGTGAGAATCAAGGCAGCTCATTTGACTCCCGTGCCCGTACACCCTCATTCCCTGGAAGGGATACGGTCTATGCCACAAGTTTGGAGGAAGGGTAAATAGAGGGCCCAGAAGTGAAATGGTTTTGAAGGCTAAGTATGATATAATGAGGAGATGACACATATTCTGATGACCTTTCATTATGGTTTAGTATCTAGGAAACTAACGAAATTGAGCTCACACACAGGGGTTTAGTTAGCTCAACACTCTTTCTTTCCCCCATCAGAAACTGAGTCCAGACTCCAGTCCCAGACTGAGCCCTACCACTGGTCTAAGGCTGTGTGGTCCTTGTCGTAGACTAATTTGTGACCTTGGCCCCAGGCTGAGCCCAACTCTGGTCACAGGGTGGCCCCTGTCCCAGTCTAATTTCTCGTCCCGGTCCATCCTTCACCTTGGATTGTCCTGGTCTTGTCCCTAAATAGGCCTTGACCCTGGCCAAGACAGCCTGTGCCCATACCCCAGGAAGGGAAGGAGAGAATGGCTGCTTGGCCCAACCCCGGTGCTCGGTGCCCAAGTTCATGTTCATGTGACTGTCTTTGCAGGCTGCAGGCTTTCTGGGGGAGGAGCTGCAGTGGCACAGGGCAGGCCAGAACCAGATGCCACTTTGTGACCTTGAGGTTGTGTCTTGAGTGTGTCCATCCCCGTCCTTGTCTTCAGAGTCTTAGAGACACAGGTCCCTCCCTTTGGAAGGTCTCGCCTCTTTCCCTTCACCCTGCCTGTGACCTTGTTCCTGATGCTCACCCTGCCCCAGGGGGAAAGGTCTCCTGGCGCGGGGGTGGGGGGTGGGGGGCATCCCGCTTCTCTCCTCTTGCCCTTGAGCTTGGAGGGTGTCTCCAGGTTGGTGCAGCCGTGGGGAAGGGAGAGAAAAGTGGCTTCCCCTGGAAAGACCTTCTCTTCCTCTCCATCTCCAGCTCTGCCTCCTCCAAGAAGTCTTCCCCAACACCTCCTCCTTCTCTCCAGCTTCCCTCAGACTCAGTGGCCTGCATTGGGCACCAGCCGCCACAGCCCCGAGTTCTACATTGCATGTGGATGGAGTAGGTCTCCCCACACTCCTGACAGCCAGGCTGACTCGACATCCCAGGAACATCAACACTACCCATTCTGGGAGTGATACCAGTAAGGCCACACTTGACCCTTGATGGAGCTGGTTCAGGACATGGACTCTGCCACTGGCACAGTGACCGAAAGAGGAGTTTCTTTCTGGCCCATGCCCAGGTCCCATCTCTTACAGCCTTTGTGAGGCCTCTGGGGTGGTGGGGGGCAGGTTATCTGTGGCGCTGGGAAGTCACTTGCACTGAGACACCCTTCTCCTCACTGGCAGGAAGGGTGAGATGACGTTCAGCATGTCCTCCCCAGCCCTGCTGTACTCTCACAGAGCCTGGAAGCCTTGGCCTTGCGTCGCTCAGACCTGATGACTTTGGAAGCCCCTTGTCCTTTATGAAGTCCCATTTAGCTTGGAACTCTGGGGGAGTTTCTGTTTCCTATACTGCGCCCCGACAGAGTTTCAGATGGTGTCCACCATACCCTACTGGCCAGGCCACATCCAGGGAAACTGGGAAGTGTTGGTTTTGTCCTAAGAGGCCATGTCCCCAGCTACAATGACCTATTACCAAAGGAAGAGATCAGGCAGGAAGCCAGGTTAGCACTCTGACTCGCTGCTACAATAAGCCCGAAGAAGCTGGAACAGGCCTTGTGAGTTCTGCTATCCCTGTGCTGTTAACTTTAAAGCATCCCAAACCTTGGGCACCTGGGTGGCTCAGTGGGTTAAGCCTCTGCCTTTGGCTCAGGTCATGATCTCAGGGTCCTGGGATCGAGTCCCGCATTGGGCTCTCTGCTCTGCAGGGAGCCTGCTTCTTCCTCTCTCTCTCTGCCTGCCTCTCTGCCTACTTGTGATCTCTGTCAAATAAATAAATAAAATCTTAAAAAAAAAAAAAAAGCATCCCAAACCCACATAGAGCTGCTACAGACTTCAGAGCCTTACCCAATCCCAGTCTATTGATAGAATGAGTTTCTCTGCCCCTGATGTTTGGACCAAGGTGTGGAGATGCAGTGAATGAACCAAGGCCTGGGATCACGGCTCTGGGCTACTGTGTCAGCTGGGTCTCCTGCTGGGCCTGCCTTTCTGCCCTGCACTAATGATTTCATTCATTCAACAAGCCCTACGCCTTCCCTGGGCTCCCACCAATCCAGCGCTTACCTCTAACTCACTACTGGCCACATTGGGTTGTGCCGGTCTCTCTATGGCTCTGCCTCTTCCTTCTCCACTGGGGCTGTGAGACCTGGCAAGTAAAAATACAGGGCACCCAGTTAAATTTGAACTTTAGATGAACGATGAATAATTCTTTTAGGACAAGGATGTCCCATGCAATATTGGGGCCACAGTAACACCCGGAGTGATTCTTTGCTTATCTGAAATCAAACTCAGTCGGGGGTCCTGTATTATATCTGCAACCCTATCTCCGCCCCTCTTACCCCCTGACCTGCCCACGATACTCAAGTCCATGTTCGCCGAGTGAAGGCTTAAAGGACAAGAGAATGTGAGCCTTGTCCATAAACTGGAGAAGCTTGCCTACTCACTTTTCAGTGTTGCTGCTAAAATAAAACCAGTAAAAGTGCTTTAGAAATGAGAAAGCTGTGTCCAAATGTGTTTTGATATTATCGTCTTCATTGCCATTGCCGTCATCCAAATGGCCCCAAATATGTGGAAGCTAGACTTCGCGAGCATTTGTGTATGTCAGTAATTCTTTTCTATTGTTCAGATCAATCTGGATGTAACACATTAGGGCAAACGACATTATATCATAATCATGTTATTACTACTATTATTGTCGCTATTGATATTGTTACGGAATGCTACTTTATGGATCACTGTGATTATTTTTCCTGTAGAGAATTTCATGTTCTTTTCAGTGACTTCATTATGAATATTGATACCCAAAACCTTCCCCAAGGCTCTGAATGGCAGGTGCCTGAAATCCCTGCCTCTCCCTCAGTAACCACTCCATCAATGGATACCAAAGTGAGTGCTCTGGCATGGAATCCTTTTGGGGAAAACAAATAGAAGGTTACTTTCTGAGTCCAAATCGAGGTCAGTGGTTCAGAGTGTGAGCCTTGGAGCGGAAGCATTGTCATCCTCTGGTAGATTGCTGGAAACGCACATTCTCGAGCCCCACCCCACACTCCCGAATCAGAAAGTTTGAACATGGGGCCCAGATCTTATAGGCAATTAAATGCACCCTAAATATGAGAATCAGGGCCCTTCCATCCCTGTACTATAATTCTACCCTAATTCTAATACCCACACTATAATTCCACCATAATTCTAATCCCCATCCTATAATTGTATCATCGTTCTAATCCCCGTACTGTAATGTTATCATGATCTCTGTGCTGTAATTCCACCATAATTTTAATCCTTATACTGAAACTGTACCATAATTCTAATTCCCATACTACAATTCTAACATAATTCTTTTTTTTTTTCTCCCTGGGGGGATATACCTTGGCCTCTCTTTTCTCTCTTTCTCCAATTTCCTTCCCACACCAGGGTATTTTATTTTTTTATCTTATTTAATTCCAGTATAATTAACATACAGTGTTATATTAGTTGCAGGTGTACAATGTAGTGATTCAACAGCTCCTTACTTTACTCAGTGTTCATTGTAATAAATGTACTCTCCCTCCCTCTCACCTATTTCATGCCGCTGGTAGCCATCCTGTTTGTTCTCTGCAGTGCAGAGTCTGTTTTTGGCTTTGTCTCTTTTTTCTTTGTTTATTTTGTTTCTTAAATTCCACATACGAGTGAAATCATATGGGATTTGTCTTTCTCTGGATGATTTATTTCACTTAGTATGATACCCTCTAGATCCAACGGTGTTGTTGCAAATGGCAAGATTTCGTCCTTTTCGTGGCTTAGTAACATTCCATCATATACATGCTACATCTTCTCTATCTGTTCATCTATCAGTGGACACTTGGGGTGCTTCCCTAATTCATCTATTGTAAATAATGCTACTACAAACACAGTGGGCATGTATCTTTTCAAATTAGTGTTTTCATATTCTTTGGGTAAATACCCAGTCTTTTGATTACTGGATCAAACGGTAATTCTATTTTTAATTTTTGAATGGAAGAGTAGTTCCATCCTGTTTTCCATAGTGGCTGCACCAGCTTGCCTTCCCACTAACAGCTCATGAGGCTTACATTTTCTCTACATTCTTGTCATCACTTCTTGTTTCTCATGTTTTTTATTTTAGTCATTCTGACAGGTATGAGATGGTATCTCATTGTGGATTTGATTTGCAGTTCCCTGATGATGAGTGATGTGGAGCATCTTCTAAAGTGTCTTGGCCATTTGGATGTCTTCTTTGGAGAAATGTCTGTTCATATCTTCTTCCCATTTTTGAATTAGATTATTTGTGTATTTGGTGTTGAGTTGTGTAGGTTATTTATATTTTGGACACTAATTCTTTATCGGATATGTCATTTGCAAATATCTTCTCCCATTCAGTAGGTTGCCTTTTACTTTTGTTGATCGTTTCCTTTGCTGTGCAGGAGATTTTTACTTTGATGTAGTCCCAGAAGTTTATTTTTGCTTTTGTTTCCCTTGCCGCAGGAGACATATCTTAAAAATGTCACTATGGCTGATGTCAGAGACTTTATTGCTCATGTTCTCCTTTAGGATTTTCATGGTTTCAGGTCTCGCATTTAGGTCTTTAACCCAATTTGAGTTCATTTTTGCATATGATGTGAGAAAGTGGGTCCAGTCTCGTTCTTCTGCATGTAGCTGTCCAGTTTTCCCAGCACCATTTATTGAAGAAACTGTCTTTTTCCCATTGCATATTCTTGTCTCCTTAGTTGAAGATTAATTGACCATATTATTGTAGGTTTATTTCTGGGTTCTCTATCCTGTTCTATTAATCTATGTTTATTTTTGTCCAGGTCTCATACTGTTTTGATTATTACTGCTTTGTAGTATACCTTGATATCTGGGATTATGGTACCTCCAGGTTTGTTCCTTCTTTTTCAAGATTGTTCTGGCTATTTGGGGTTTGTGTGGTTCTAGTCAAGTGATGGAATATTTGTTCTAGTTCTGTGAGAAATGCTGTTGGTATTTTGATAGGGATCACATTTAATCTGTAGCTTGCTTTGGGTAGCATGAACATTTAAACAATATTTGTTCTTCCAATCCATAAACATGGAATATCTTTCCATTTGTTTGTGTCATATTTAGTTTCTTTCATCAGGGTTTTATAGTTGTCAAAGTATAGTTCTTTCACTTCCTTGGTTAAGTTTATCCCTAGATATTTTATTATTTTTGGTGTAATCATAAATAAGATTGCTTTCTTAATTTCTCTTTCTGCTACTTAATTATTAGTATGTAGAAATGCAACAACAGATTTCTGTTAGTGTAGAAATGCAACTTAATTATACTTAATACTTAATTATTAGTGTGTAGAAATGCAACAGATTGTGTTCTGCAACCTTATTGAGTTCATTTATCAGTTCTAGTAGTTTTTTGGTGGGGTCCTTAAAGTTTTCTATGTAGAGTATCATGTCCTCTGCACATAGTGAAAGTTTACTTCTTCCTTACCAATATGGTTGTGTTTTATTTCTTTTTCTTGTCTGATTGCTGTGGCTAGGACTTACAGTACCATATTAAATAAAAGTGGTAAGAGTGGACATTCTCCTCTTGTTCCTGATCTTAAGTGAAAGCTCTTAGTTTTTCATCATCCAATATGATGTCAGCTATGGGATTTTCATAGCTGGACTTCATTATGTTGAGTTATGTTACTTCTAATCCTACTTTATTGAGGGGTTTTTTTTTTTATCATGAATGGATGTTGTACTTTGTATAATTCTTTTTCTGCATCTATCAAAATGATCATATGATTTTTATCATTCCTCTCACTGAGGTAATGTATCATGTTGGTCAATTTAAGAATGTTGAACCATCCTTGCATCCCAGGAGTAAATCCGACTTGATTGTGGCAAATGATTTTTTTAATGTATTGTTGGATTCAGTTTGCTGATTTTTAAAAAAGATTTTATTTATTTATTTGACAGACAGAGATCACAAGCAGGCAGAGAGGCAGACAGAGAGAGAGGGGGAAGTAGGCTCCCTGCTGAGCAGCAAGCCCAATGTGGGGCTTGATCCCAGGACCCTGAGATCATGACCTGAGCTGAAGGCAGAGGTTTTAACCCATTGAGCCATCCAGGTGCCCCAGTATGCTGATCCTTTGTTGCAGATTTTTGCATCTATGTTCATCAGAATTATTGGCCTATAGTTCCCTTTTTTGTGGTGTCTTTATCTGGTTTTGGTATCAGGGTAATGCTGACTTCATAGAATGAGTTTGGAAGATTTCCTTCCTCTTCTATATTTTGGATAGTTTGAGGAGAATAGCTATTAATTCTTCTTTACACACTTGATAGAATTCACCTGTGAATCTGTGTGGTCCTGGACTTTTGTTTGTTGGGAGCTTTTTATTATTATTATTACCAATTCCATTTCATTGCAGATACTAGTCTGTTCAAATTGTCTCTTTCTTCCTAATTCAGTTTTGGGAGGTTTTATGTTTCTAGGGATTTATCCATTTCTTCTAGGCTGTCCAATTTGTTGGCCTATGATTTTTCATAATATTCTCTTATACTCCTTTGTATTTGTGTGGTGTTAGTTATAGTTCTACCATATTTTGCATCCCCACACTATAATTCTATCATAATTCTAATCCCAGTACTGTAATTCTATCATATTTCTAATTCCTATACTGTAACTCTACCATAGTTCCAATCCCATACTATAATTCTAGTTATTATAATTCTACAATAATTCTAATGCCTCAATTGTAATTCTACTATAATTCTAATCCTATTGTAATTCTTCAATAATTCTAATTTCCATAGAGTATAATTCTACTATAATTCCAATCCCTATACTATAATTCTACTATAATTCAAATCATCATACTACAATTTTACCATAATTCTAATCCCTGTCCTATAATTCTAATCCCCATATTATAATTCTACTGCATTCACCAGGATCTAGGAAGACAGGGGCTAGGGGAGTGAGGAAGAGAGTATGGGCACCAAGGGAGGTGATAATGTTGGCTGACTTGCTATCTGGTGCCCATGGCCAGGGTCCTCCCTGTACTCATAGCCTTCCCACAGGTGGGATGCAGAGGGTAGAGCACTCAAAGCCGAGGAAATGTGACATGCAAAGGCCCTGAGGCTTGGCAGCAAATTTGAGAGAATGGGTTTCCAGATTTGACTGGAATCTGTGGTATCAGTTAAGATGGTTTACAGCCAGAGAACAGCTGCCCTTGGATGCCACTGGACTCATTCAGATCTTATCCATTTGTTTTTTGAAGGGCTCTGAAGGTTTTTGGCAGGAGAGGCATGTGGTCAGAGCTGTTCTTCTGTAGCATGGAGATGGGGAGAAAAGAGATTGGGAGCACAGAACAAAGCGTCCATCAAGGCTGATGTTAACAGCCACAAGGATAGGCACAATCTCCAGGTTGCACAGCATGCTACCTTGGAGCCTTGGCTCCAAGAGTAGAGTTGGTGTCCTCCACAAAGGTGTCTTTTTTTACCCACAGCATTAGAAAAGTGAGAAACCAGCCCTGGCTGGTTAGACTTTGCAGCTCTTGGCAGCTGGGGATTTTGGGATCTGTGACAGCATTAGCTATGACAGAGCCAGCACTCTCCAACAGGCTTTGGGTCTGAGTTTCCCAGCACAGGCTTTGGTCTGGCAGCAGCTATTACCATGGATATTTGTGGGGGTGGTCAGCTTTAGGGGGTATAGAGACTGGGAATCACAGAGAGCATGATGTTAGATGGGATCTTGCTCTGCCCCTTCCTTGCCTCCTGGGTCTGTGGGGAGGAGGCTGCCCTAGGATATGGTCTTGCTAAGGTCTGGAGAAGGAGTCTGGGGTGAGGGTGGGTTTTGTGGGGGTAGGGGAGAAGGAAAGAATAAATATTTACACCACTCCTGTTCACCCTTCCTCACCACCTTCACCTTGTTCCAGTCCTGCCTCAGGTGACCAAGGGAATCGCTCCTCTTCTTTTGAGGAACATTGAAAAGAACCTCATGCTCCATGTCACCCTATGGATTGGCAGCTTTGGGAGTATAGCAGATGTGGCTTTCTCATAAAAGGCATTGGCCATGGAGGCAGTAGTGTGGTCCCCTTCTGTGGCTCCATAGGCAATAGGAATTGCTGAGAGGGCCTCTGGCAGGAGAGCAAGATCACGGTTCCTCTTTATAGGAGAAAATACTTACCTCCAAATACAATGGAGACGCCCCACGGAGATTTCAAATATGACTGCATGTGTGTTAGGGGGAGGGTTCTTTACGTAATACTGGTCCTTTGATGGTACGTTGAGCAAGGGTCAATGATTTGGCAGCAATTTCTGGGAAGGTACCTCCATTGTGCTCCTATGTAGGGGAGACATGAACTATATGTGCATAGTCCCTGGCATAATGGAGGCACTCGATAAATGCTTATTGGCAAGTGGTTTCATAAATGGGCATTGAGCGGTCACTGTGACTCAGGTCCTTTTGTGGCCTTGTGGACCTCTCCCCATAATCCTCTGGGGGCAGAACCATTAACATTTGCAGATCATGGAATGTATCTCCTTTGCTTTCCATAGACATCTGGTTTCACCCTCTAATAGATGATTCCCAAAGGAATGCCATGTTTCTACTTCCTAAAGTCTAAATGTTAGAGCTGTGGCTCATCAAGACTTTTAACTAACTCTCACCCACATAGTAGAGATGGAGAAATGGACCCACTGATGAGAAATTACTCATCACAAGTTATGAAAGGAGTCAGGGACACAGTCAGCACTAGAATCTGGGTTGCCTGATTTCACACTGGCACTTCCTTCACTGAGTCATACTATCATTCTTCAGTACCATCCCTGGGGGGGCAGAAAGAGAGTTTCCCTAAGAGTGTCCTGACATCATGGGGTCAAAGCTCCAGGATTTCAGATCTCTCTGTTCCTTAACCCCCTAACAAAGGACCTCAGGAAATGCCATCTATCCCTCATCCCTCTGAATGGTCATGCTCTTGAATTATATTGCCCACGACTTCAGAGCAATTACTGGGGTTAATGGTTACATCTTGGGCAGCATAATAGCTAAGGTCACAGAGTCTGAAACCAGACTGACTGAGTTCAAGTTCCTGTTCTGCACTTACTACCTATTGTGGTCATGGGCAAGTCTCTCAACCTCTCTGTCTCAGTTTTCTTCTCTCAGTATAAGGATGGCACCAATACCTACCTCATAGGTTCCTATGAGGATGAAATGAACTTCCTTTGTAAAGGACTTAGAGCAGTGTCTGACACACTGTAAGAGCTAGACAAAAGTTTCAGATAAAAAGCACGGTTGCAGTCTGGGTTCCCTAGAAACCAAGCCCAAAACAGTGATTCAGATGCATGGGATTTATTGAAAGATTCTTAAAAGAGAAAGGAAGAGAGAAAGGGAAGGAGGGGAGAACATGAGAACAACTTAACGAAGGCTGTGGTCTCAGCTGGGATCTGGCTGTCCTACTTGGGAACACCAACTGCACCACAGAGGCAGTCTCATCCTGAGGCGAGAGGCAGGAGTTAGCCTTTCACCAGTACCACTCAGTCCTTGTCTACAGGACGCCTCGAGCAGCAGAAGAGTGGACCATCCCAGACGAGGTGAATTCCATTTGCCAAGGGCAAATAGTGAAGACAGGGGCTGTAGGCTATTACAATTGATACCTGCTACAGTTACAAAATGAGGATCAGTTACACAGTTACAGTTACACAGCAAAGGGGATCTGGGTTCGGCACCAGTGGTACCAGCTCAGAGCACTAAGACCTCTCAAATCCTCCTTTGCTTGACAGAAGGGAGAGTATTGTCCTTGATCGTGACTCTTCCCTTTTACCTCCAGCAGAGCTGGGCTTTCTCTCTTATCCTATTCTCTGCAATAAATCAAAACTCTTATCAAGAGCTAGAGAAATTCAAGGGCATCCCCAACCCCTGCACCACATTGTCAGTTGTCACAGGCCCCTCCTAGCAGAAGGATCTCCTAAGGACCCCTCAACTCAGAAGGCTCCCACTCCTGGGACTCAGGCAGGGTCCAGCACTTCTGGTGACAGCTTGACCTCATCCCCAGGTCCCTGTGGTGGGGACTTAACCATGCAGGAATTTCTATCACACCATGAACACCTCGGAGGAAAATCGGCAAAATTAATTGGAAATTAAAGTCACCAAATGAGCACTGAATTAAGAAACCATTAACTCCAAATGAGTGCTGGAAGGGAGCGGAAGTTAATTACAAAGGCTGCCTGGTTATTTTGCGTGTTTTCTGCATCACAGTTATCGTCTTAGATCCTGATGTCTGAGTCTGATTAGAATTTTGTGGCTACCAGAGTTTTTCGTAGTGAGATATGTGGTCCACCCCAGGTATCCATGGACCAACTCAAGCATTGAGGAGGCCTTCTTTTCCTGACAGAGGGCCTCCCCACAAACTCCCTGCCTGAGGTACAGCAACATCCTCCCACAGATGCCTCCTGCCTCAGTGCCCTGTAAGGGAAGCCATTGCCTGCGGCGTCCCAGGGAGTCCTTGCCCGCACACTCTCATTACATAATGGGCACCACCATCCACCTCATTAGGCTCTGCTGGGGATCAGGATTAAATGGGATAAAATGGAAGAAGCACATGGCTTATTAGCCAAAGGGGCTCTGGGAGAGAGGTGTGTGTGTGGTGGGGGGAAGCTGACTGTTTGCCAAGAGAACCTCCCAGATGTACTGCCCCGAAAGGCAACTCTGGACCAGCTTTCTTCCTTCCCTGGGAGCAATCTACCACAATAGTTGACTAACTAGCAGGGTGCAGGCTCCAGAAAGGCAGGGGCTCTTGTTCTGATCACAGTTCTATCCTCTGTGCCTAGATCTGTATTTAGAACAATATATATTTGTTGAGTGAATAAGTGAATTAGACCCATCAAGAACACTTCCCTTGCCCATGGGTGGAGGGTAAGTCAACTGCTGGGAGCCAGGTTATCTCAACAGAAGGACGTGTTTGAAGCCATCACGGCCTTTCACTGGTGCTACAGCAAGGGCTCTTCACAGGTTTCCCCCTCCTCTTATTCCTTCTTGTATCTCCATCTCCTCCTCCCATTGTCTATATTATGTCCCTGGGTAATTTTTCTAAAATCCATATCTCATCATACCTTCCCCAGCTCCATATTCTATGCTGCCTACAAAATAAACTATAAAAGTCTATAAGGTCCCAACCTGGCATTGGAGACCCTCAGAGATCTCTAGTCCTCAGAGCTTCCCTTCTAGAATTTTTCTTCTCCATAAAGCCCTTCCCAACCACCTGGGCTCACTGTGAACCTGAGTTCTCTATTCTGTGCGTTCTGTGTCTGTGAATTTAGCACATACCCAGGCATGATCCAATGTTTTGATTCTTTATTTAGTGACCTATGAGTGTTTTTTTTCCCGTCTCCTTACCATCGATTATAATATCCTTGAGCAAATGGATTAGGATTTTTTTGGAGCTCCCACAGAAAACCCAGGAAAGAGCTGAGAACACAGAGATCTCATGATGAAAGACACTGATTGCTCAATCAATTAATTCAGTGGCTTCCCCCCGTTGTGCTCCTCCACCACATTGTCTTATCACAGCTCTCAGTGTGCCTCTGCTCTGTAATTCACACCCTGTCTTGTAAGCATTGATTTTCCCATATGGCCTCAGCCCCTGGGCTGTGGGATCACTGAGCACAGGGTAAAAATGTCCTTTCTCCCTGAAGCCCCAGCAACTGGCACAGTGCCTGGCACATTCAGTAAACTGAAGTTGATGACATGATGCCCCGCTGGCTCTCCTTTTTGACCCCCGAGCCAGGCAGAGCCTTCCCTACACCTTCCATTGCATTTATTCCTTCTCTTACTCATTTATCATTGCTTTGTTCAGAAACTGTTATTAAACATTGGTTATGTGTGAGGCACAAGGCTAGGTATTGGAAGGAGAGCAATGAAAAGACAAGCAGCCTCTATGTCTTCATTTATGACGATACACAGTAATTTTCCTGAGGTTGAGAACGTGCCTGATCTACTTTGATGGTTCCAATGCATAGGGCTTGACACATAAATTGTCCGCTAAGTGTAGACTGTGTTCATTAGTAATGTGTCTAATTGGCTTCATCCCCCTTTAAGACTGTGGTCCCTCATTAATCCTATGGGATTTTACAGGGACTGGCATTGCCGTAAGGCTGGCGTTGGAGAGACCACCCAAAGGCCAGGTCACTGAAAAGATGATTTCATGAAACAAACATTTCCTGAAAATGTCCCTGACCTCAGGGAGCCTACAGTCTAAAAGAGTAGACAAAGATAAACAGAGAGAGACAAATCTGGTGGGTAAGTGCCACCTGGAAGGTCAGCAGGACATGGATGCGGGGCAGTGATGGTGCACACAGTTGAGGGAACACTTTCTTCCATCCTGGAAGTTGGGGGGTGCTTCTCAGAAGAGGGGATTCTTGATGGGGGCAGTGAATCAGAAGCATGCCATGCAGACAAAATGAGAAAGGCAGAGGGAGTGGAATGTGCAGAGGTTTCAGAGAAGACTTGGAACATTTGGGAAATTGCTGAGACAAGGCAGAGTTAAAGAGATAAAGGAGAGGGTCAGAGGCAAGGCTGGAGGAACAGACAAGAGGGAGGGTGTGTTATAAGCCTGAGAAGCACAGGCTTAGTCAGGTAAGCTGGGAGAGACTCGAGCACTGTTACAGCGAGAAGACAGTCGAGAAGCAGAAAAAAAACCCTGCAGGTGGGGTGAGAGGTTTAGCTACAGTCCTTGCTTTGGCCAGCATCTCTTCCTCCAACAGGCAGGAGCATTTTCCTCTGGCCCCTTTCACTCGGAACCTGCCTATCTAGAAGGTTACCTGCACACACCCACCATTTCCACCACCTCACCGCCTAGCCCAGGCCCGGCCAATCCCAGCGTTCCCCTCCCCCGGCCAGTGATTGGCTCAGCAGTGGTCACGTGATCCCACCGAGCCACTGAGACTCGGTCCTGGGCTCTTTTGTTAGAAGGAAGGCAGTGTCTCTTCTGTTGGGGCTGTTGAGAAGCTTTGAGACCTGGATCTGTTTGCAGCCCTCTGCCCACCGTGTGGTACAGACCTGCCTGAATGAAGCAGTTCTGGAGGACACAGAGCCAAGAGGTGCCATGCTGCTGAGTTTTGATGGCGTCGCCTGAGTGCTAGGACGAGTAAGATCAACTTCTGGGCTTTCTAGCAGCATCCTTCTTTAAGCTAATTTGGATCAGATTTCAGTTATTTGCAACTGAAATGTCCTAACACACTAAAAAAAGATAATAAAGAAGTTAGAGACTCCTAGTGGTTGATTAATCAGTTAGTTGCTGGCCTGGTCTAGACAAGAGGCTTGGCTCAAGGAGGATGATCAGAAGGCTGTGTGCCTGAAATGGATGAGTTTGGGATGCTTCTTCAGGAAGGGGTGAGAGAACATCATTGAGTTAGTATTTGAGGAGCGTGGTTTGAATTTGAAGAGAGGAGATGGACCTGGGATGCACACAGGTGGGAAAATCTGTTTATCCAAAAGCAGAGGAAACTAGGAAAGGCCCCATACTGGGTTACAGCAAAAAGGTAGGGATAAAGGGGATTATCAATAATACAGGACTGTGACTCTTAAAGGAAACAAACTGAGGGTTGCTGGAGGCAAGGTGGGTGGGGGAAAGGGATAATTGGGTAATGGGTATTATTAAGGAGGACACTTGATGTAATGAGAACTGGATGTTATATGCAATTGATGAGACACTGAACTCTACCTCAGAAACTAATAATATACTATATGTTAATTTATTGAATTTAAATAAAATAAAATTTAAAAAGTACACAAAGCAATTGTACTCAAAACAAAAGTCTTGTGCCCCAAAGGAAGCAAACTAGAGAAGGAGCTAGAAGCTTACTTCCTACAAAGGGCCAGTTAGTAATTATTGAAGCTTTGCAGGTCAGACAGTCTCTGCCTCAGTTACTTAACTCTGTTGTTGTAGAGTAAAAGCAGTCATAGATAATAAGTAATACAGTAATATTCCTATAAAACTTTATTAAAACAGGTGGCAGACCAGATTTGGCTATGAGTTGAAGTTTGCTGACCCTTGACCTAGAGAGTAGGGTGTTTAGTGCTACAGATAGAATCACATGGGAGCATGTGTCTGGAACTTGCAAATCATTCTTCAATTAATACCTAATTTGCCTGCCATAGAGGAATTTGTTGATGGGGTAACAAGGGTTGCGCAGGTGGACTGAAATAACCAACCCTCCACCCCAGAAATAATCCCATAATCCCTCTAGATCTTGATTTAAGAATCCAGCCTTGAAGGGGTGCCTGGGTGGCTCCGTCAGTTAAGTATCTGACTCTTGATTTAGGCTCAGGTCATGATCTCAGGGTTGTGAGATTGGGCCCCGTGTCAGGCTTCACGCTGGGCATGGAGCTTGCTAGGCATTCTCTCTCTCCCTCCCCCGCTTTAAAAAAATAAAAAAAAGAATCCAGCCTTTGAAGCTGAAAAGAGGCTTCAAGGGCAGCAAGTGCTGGGAAGCAGAGGACAGTACCAAGGACAGTGCCATTCCTTGGAGGGCAAGGATAGTTTGGGAAGCATCCTGTTTCTATATTAATAGAAAAGGCTTGTGATCAGGACCGGGAAGGACATCTTTGCATCTTTATGAGGTGGAAGAGGGAGAAAAAAAAAAAAAAAGCCCTGGATATCCTGAGAAGTGTCCGAGAACCTAGATGCTTGCCTACAGAGGCTGACCTCTGGGATCACATAACCAGTGAGAATGAATCTTTTTCCAAAAAGATCTAAAAATAAGCCACAATTTCATGTAAGTATATCTAGGTGGCATGAATGAAAGCAGTGCCTCGAAGAGATCCCGGGATGTCACTTTAGGTCTTGGTGTCTCTTCTTCCTCACCTGTCAAATGGAGATAAAAATCATATCCCTGCCTTGCTCACAGGGTCATTATGGTTATCAAATGAGACAGTGGAGAGGAAAGTGCTGTGAGCAGCAGAAAGTATGGATGGGAGGAACTCTGTCCAACAGTCCAGTTCAGCCTCTGACCTGCCATGACTCTCTCGCATCCTTTTCTTTCTTTAGTGTTAAAAAAAGAAAAAAAAAAAGAGAAAGAAAACCTTTTCTTTCCAAGTAATGC
Organism: Mustela erminea; assembly: GCF_009829155.1. Classification (NCBI taxonomy): domain Eukaryota; kingdom Metazoa; phylum Chordata; class Mammalia; order Carnivora; family Mustelidae; genus Mustela; species Mustela erminea. The sequence continues at coordinate 31,829,979 of NC_045618.1, forward strand.
AGGGAACATGTCAAAACTAGTTTCTGCCTGACTTCCTGGAGCAGGCATTGTTGGTCACCTACCCAATATCCATCCCACCACCAACCGTTTCTCCCCTAATAGCACCTAGGCTGTGTTCAGGGTTGACTTGCTCTTGGACGTGTGGGTTTCATGAAGGCAGTCTTAGGTCCCACTTCCCTTGCCAGTTGTTTCAGGAATGGATATCTGGTCGGTGAGATGTGAGAGAAAGATGGCTGAGAGATATGGATCGTGTGCTCACATTGATGTTAAAACTTTTAAAAGAGCACACAGGAAAAACTGATCTCTCTCAGAATAGCTGAATAGAGGCTCGAAGCCCATAGTGGAAAAGCAGAGCCAGAGCTGCTCCTGGAGACCCTAGAGCCCACCCCATCTTTGGGCTTCCTGTTTTGCAAGACACCAGGGTTACTTGTGGTTTGAGCTAGTTGGGCCAGAACTTTCTCTTACTTAGAGCTAAAAGCATCCTCACAGGTGATCACTGTTCATGAGGAGCTGACCAGGCACTGGGGTGCAGTGCAGGCAGCCACTGCTCCTCTACACAGACCTCCCCCTCACCTTCATCTCAGGGCTTCCCCTGAAGACAAACCTGACAAGCCATATGCTCCCCAGGCCTGCACTTGTCTTTCATTAATCCCTGGGGGTAAAGTCCTGCAGCGGGGGTCCTGGCTGTGAGAATAGGGCCCCATCTCCCTTGCCCTCACACCTAAAGAAGCTCTCTCTGCCACTCACATGCCTCTTGAACTTAGTGTTCAAGGATAGAACATTTTGAGGGGGGAACGTTTGCTCTATTTTAACCAAGAATGAGAGAAGGAATTTTGTGGCTCCTGGGGTGTGGGCTTGGGAACAGCTGAGAGTTAAGGCTCATATCCTTGGGAGCACAGAGCTCTAGAGCTGTCCCCAGCCTGAGCTGCATTCCAAGCAGGCCTAGAGCATGTTCTAAAGCTGGGGAGGTCATCCTCCCAAGCCTGCGTGGTGACATCACCATGGTCACAGATGATAATTGTCTAATGTGAACATTCTAGTGTTTTTTGGGCATGGGGCTCAGCGTGCCTGGTTCACATATGCAAAGCCAGGCCAGGCTTTATGGATTATGAAAATCTCACATTGCACAGACCCATTAAAGTTCTGGAAACCTGTAGAAAGCACCAGAAAGATCAGCCTCAATCCTCTGATGCATCTCATGAACACACCACGTTATGCTGCCCCAGGGCCACATGGGATCTTGGATCGGAGATGTAGAGGCTTCCAGTCTAGAAGCACACTCCTTGAGTGAAGTCTGCCTTAATTCACCAACACTTTATGTGTCCTCTTCACCAGGAACGGGTGCAAAATGAGATTGTATCCTTTTACTAATGAAATTAAGTGATACGCTCTTTCTACTCTGTCTTTTCTCCCTTCCCAGGACCTCCTGGCTACAATAAAACCAGGAACACCAGGGGTGCATATGCAGACAATCTATGGGTCAATCCTGGTGCCATTGCTTCAAGGAGAGGAAAACAGAGGGCCCGCGGGGTTTACACCCTGAGCTGCAGCTGGACATCAGTGTCCTTGTGGGGCAGTGTGCCGGGCAGGCAGAGTCCCTGTCAGCGGCCTGCGCCGTGCTGGCTTTGATGGTCCAGCAGCATTTTCTCCAGGTATGTGGGGTTGGGGAGCATACGCGGACGTATGGTTGTATCACATCTCTCTTGGCCTGAGTTCCCAGTGCTGTTTTCTCAACTCACGTGCACATTCCCCCCTGCACACAACTATGCATCCCTGCACCCTCCTCTAGGGCCACGTCCACCCATTTCTGCCCAGGACTAGAAGACCATACATTGCTTTGTATCCATGTCCCCCAGTCACAAAAGGAGACCCATGTGGAAGGTTCCTGGGATATTTCCTCCTCCTAGCTGTGCACTGTCAGTGCCTTTTTCTGCACACATCAGGATGGCCCAGGTGAGAACCCCAGCCCCGCTAGGCTCCCAAAAGGTATGTACTCACACCTGGGCAAAAGTGAGAAAAGTATAGTTGCTAAAGACCGGTAAAGGGAAGTCTACATTGCAAACCCTAGAAACACCCTTCGGACTTGTCTCTAGCACTCTTGCTGGGCTGCCCCCATCTGGGGAGTCCTCTCTTGGGACCTCCCCATTCAGCCGTAGCCTCAGTGGCTCTTTTCTCAGGATCAAACTACCCCTACAGCCCTCTGGACTCCGACTCCCATGCCTACACAGACAAACCCAGCAAAATGCCTGGAGGACAAGAGGGCTTCCCAGTTTTGATTACTGATCCCCCCCAAAACGGGTTTTGATGCAGAATTTATTTGGTTTGGCCTGATTCTCCTGTTGTGTCCTTGCACCCACCCCCACTTGCCGCGCTGCCTTAGCACATCCTCTGGGTTATTTCCTGGCTCTTTCCAGCTACCATTCTGTCTCTGGTCATAGCAATGCCTCCGCCAACAGACGAGGCAAAGCCTCCCCCTCTACAGCTGGGGAGGAGGACAGCCCGGAGTTGGAGATTTTGGCAATGAGAGAAGAAGAATCATTTGGGGATTTCTCTAGTAGTTTAGCTCAGGTCAGGGGCCTATCAACTAGGGTGGCAACCTTGAGATTTTGGACTCAAGGTGTTGGCTAAGAGCTGTTTCTGAGCAAAGCACACATGGAACTAACTGGGTAAGGACAGCTGGAGCTGAGGGAGAGCCTGAGGAAAAGGAATGACGGGGAAAAGAAGGTGAGATTGACAGCAGGTTAACAGGGATTTCACAGGTCCAAGAAGGAAAGAAAAAAGAAGCAAGCTGATATCAAGAGATGTAGAGGAAAATGGAGGGAGACCCGGCGGCAGAGACTAGCCGAGAAGTCAAGATGGCGACCACAAGGCCCTGCCCCAGGACGGCGCCGGCTCTCTGAAGCCCCCACAGGGTCGACCAGCTGTACGCACCCATCCCTCGATGCCAGAGCCACAGGAGGAGTGTGCATGCTGTTGCGTGTCAGAGGAGAGGCCCGAGGCGCTGGAGGGGGCCCAGTTTACTCAGGGACAAGATGGCAAATGTAGGGGTTGACTGGGGCCAGCCCCCAGCCCTGGAACCTGTCTCTCCACCCCTGCCCTGTGCGGCCTGCCTCTGAGCCCCCTTTCTGGGAAGCTCTTGTTTGGGTTCACCGACCCCATCCAAAGGCATTGGAGCCTGAGCCCAGCAGTGCAATCCTCACTGGAGGGAGGAGAGACCGCAGGCCCAGGAAGGGAGCCAGGCAGGCAGCCTAGGAGAGAGAAGCGAGGAGCCGGCCTGCAGGGAACACCTGCTACAGCAGGCCCCAGGGTGATCCCTTTCCTTTCCTGAAGATAAAGCCTTTGTTCTTGGCCTGTCTCTCAGGGCCCTCCTGCTCCCTTTCTGCTACCCTGGGATGGGGGATTCTTTCTGCTTCCTCCCCTAGAATAAAGGCCTCCACACACACCAGGGAGTCCCACCTCCTCGCCCATCCTCAGGCGTTCTCTCGCTATGGTGCTGGGATGGGGCAGCTTTGGGTTGTTTGGCACGCCGTCGAGAGCGGGACTTCCCACACTGTCCCCAATGTGTGGGGACAGCCCTGGGTGCTCTACAGCTTGGATCAGCCCTGGGTGCTCTAGAGCTTGGATCACTGCCTCCATGGCTGATGGCGGGGCCTACAGAAGCAGGCCTGGACCTGGGGGCACCGGCTGAGGTTTGGAGAGCGCCCTGCTGCTGCTAGGAGGGGGCGCTGGGGGAGGAGCTGGTACTGTGGCCTCGCAGCGACTGTGCTGGGACTCAGGCCCCTCTGGAGCATCTGTTCCTGAGCAGCTCCTGTACCGGCCTTGGGAGGTTTCCACAGCTAACAGTGGCCCCCACCTGTCCCCACACCCAAGAAAGAACGTGGGCCGGGGTAGCGGGGGACCACATCCCAGCTCCAGCCCCCCACTGTCCTATTTCAGGGGTGCTAGCAAGTCCTGCCCATCCCTGCCTCAGTTTACCTCTACTAAGAAGGGCACAACCCGGGCCAGTTCGGTGCCCCACTCCTGACCTTTGCCCCAGCAGTGGGGTGAGTGGTGGAAGGGTCTTCCCGGCAGTGGAGGGGGGAGGAGGCGTGGCTAGTGGAAGAAATCCCTGCCTGACCTCTAGCAGTCAGGAGCGAGAACGGACAGTCCAAATGGCCGGAAAACATAACACATATTAAAATTGTCTGGTCTGGCCAATGACACATACCCCAACCCATTATCAGACCCAGGATACAGAAGGAGACATCCTATAGCCTCTAGGATGAGCACAGGAGTGAGCTGGCCACGGACCCCTTGGCTCCCAGGCCCTGTCACACACCTCTCCCCTCCTCAGACAGTGAAGGTTCTGCCTCCCACAGCCCCCTGCTTCCCCATGGAGCCCCCACTTCAGCCGTGGGAGCCACACCTTCTTCTGGCCATGAGGACAGAAGGACTGAGTGTGGGACCCCTCTGAGGGGCTTCCCTGTTGAAGTGGGTCAGCCCCCAGAGGAGGTGTAAGGGGCTCTGTGAAAGGCTCATAGCCTAGAGGGACCCCTCAAATGACACCAGCAGCTTCCCCAGGTGGGGATAAGGTGACCCTCTTGCCTCTTTCCTCTTCTAGATACCCCCTGCTCCCATCAACAACCTGGCTTCCTTCTCTAGGACCTGCAGTGATTCAGAAATAAGTCCAGGTCGAAGATGTTTCCTTTTTGGGGCACCTGGCTGGCTCAGTCAGTGGAAAGCATGTGACTCTTGATCTGGGGGCTGAGTTTGAGCCCACGTTGGGTATAGAGCTTACTAAGAAAGAAAAAGAAAGAAAGAAAGAAAGAAAGAAAGAAAGAAAGAAAGAAAGAAAGAAAGAAAGAATAAGATGTTTCCTTTCCATTTCACAGAGAAGCAAAACAAAACAAAAAGGAAAGAGAGTGGGAAGGGAGGGAAGACGTCCTCAGCTAGAAAGGATGGCCATGCTTCAATGTTAAGAGCCTGGGTGGGCTCACAGGGCCTCCTGAGAGCTGTTCCTGGAGAGCTGGCTTGGCAAGGAGGAGCCTCGCTGGGTCTTGAGCTGGGGTGCGAGCTGGCCCCGGGGAGACCTGCCAAGAGCCCTCACCTAGGTCCAGCGTTCCCTTCCCTGACCTCCTAGGCCCACAGCCCTGGGCTCCCCATTTTGACCCCTGTTCTCGTTACCCAGGGCCCAGGGAGGAACCGTCTGCTGAGGTTGGGAGAGGGACCCAACCACAGCCTGCAGAGAGGCTGTCGGAAAACCACTCCCCTCCTGAGTTCAGGCTGCCTTCCTGGCAGAGGGGGTATGGGAACATACTGGTCACCAGGGGCTTTGGGTCAGTCACTGGCCCCTGTTTTCTCTCCTTGTGTGCTCTGTGCACATCTGGACCCACTTCACAGTGCCTGCCTGCTCTCAACTCCTTCTGAGGACGGCTCCCCTGACATAGCCCCTGAGCAGAGGTCACCATGTTATCCCACCAGGGACCCCTCTTTACTGGGCACAGTCTCACTGTTTTTCACAACAACCCTTAGGGTATTGTCCCGGCCTAGGTCAGAGAGGTGAACTCGCTTGCCAGAGCAAACTCAGCCGGCAAATAACAGAGCCAGGATGTGAACCCAAATGTGTCTGACCTCAAACTCCCCCTCCTTCCCTTGCTGGTTGCTCCTAGAGGTTATGAGTCCGCAGGCAGGGGGGTGAGGCAAGGTGGGGACCCATGTGATCCGCGCGCGCTAGGCTCCTCACTGGCACCAACAGTCCCCAGTGTTCTCTAGGCTCATCTGGAATGCTTGGGAGGTGGTCATCTTCCCATGGGGACAGGGGGCAGTGGGCATGAACTGGGCACGACACAGAGGGCTGGGCTGCCCTGTTCCAGGACTGGCTGGGAGCACCGAGGTTGGGGTATAGAGCCCCAGGTGGTCAGAAGACCTGAGACCCTGACCTCTCTGGTCACTTCACCAGCCTGGCCCAAGCTGTGGGCTCCAAGGAGCCCGTGGCCTGTGGGGCCTGCAGGAGGGTTCCTCAGCTAAGTCAAAGACCCTCACAGATCTAGGCCGTACTCTGTCCGTAGGGGCTTCTCAGGGGTCCGTGCCTAAGATCAGCTTTGGCTAGCAGAAATGCATCACACTCCTTGCTTGTGCTTGGCTCAGGCTGAAATGAAATTACCATGTTTCCTGCAGCACATAGGAGTTAGAATTGCAGAGATTGGTCTGGGCTGGGGAGGAACCCCTGCCAGTCATTTTGCTCACTATTTCTCAACGCTTTTAAACTCCCGCCTCCTTTGATAAATACGAGGACCTTCAGTGATAGTGATGTTTCTAAGTGGAGTCCATGCCGTGGTTGGGGGAGGCCGAGCAGTAGCCCCCTCAGAACACCAGCCAGTGTTATTTTATTTGGGAAAAGGGTCTTTGTAGATATGACTAAGTTAAGTTAGCAGGGAGATACCCTGGATTGTCTGGGTGGACGCGAAATGCCACCATGTATCCTTAGAAGAGGGAGATGTGACACACCCAGTGGGAGGGTGGTGTGACCATGGAGGAAGAGATGGGGGTGACATGGCCACAAGCCACGGAACGTGGCCGCCACCAGAATTTGGCAGAGGCAAGGAGTGGATTCTGTCCTAGAGTCTCTGGAGGGAGTGCGGCTCTGCCAAAATCCTTGATTTCAGCCCTGTATTTCTGATTCCTGACGCCTGGCTTTCAGAACTCTGACAGAATAAACGTCCATGTGAACTTGTTATGGCAAGTAACTCATACGATGATTTCAAACAAGTGAGAGCCACAGTGAACTAGACAAATTGTAAACTTCCTGAGCCATCCTTTGAGGTTTTGATGGTCCCTCAGGCTGAGAGTTTGATATTATCTAATGCACTCAATTTACAGAGAAGAAAACTGAGGGCCAGAGAAGGGCAAGGGCTGACTCAATGTCATGAAAGTACTTAGTGGCAGAGACAGGACCAGAGCTGAAGAAACTCAACTCTCAGTCCTCCTGGGGCCCCAGGCTGCTGTCTTCTATCCTTTATTCCTGGATCTAGAGGGAGACGGGTCTAGAAAGGTCTGGTGAATCAGGAAAGTTGAGATTGGGGCCAGGCTGAGTAAAACCTTGAGCAGCACACCCCAGTGTTAGAAGCTTGTCCAAGAGGTAAGGTGCAGCTGTTCTAATATTTTTCTTACTAAAGAGTATCTTCCAGAGACGGTGAGAGGCATCAAGTCTGGTTTATAAGGCCTTAAGGACAAGGCTGCACTTGTAAATGGTATTCTTTATAACCTGGGATGGAAATCACAGGTTGGTACTGGTCAGTCAAGAGAGGTATCTGGTGGAGAAATACTGCAGAAGGGAAAGGCAGTGGGTGGGCCCAGCGAAACGAGTTGGGGGACCAGCCTCTTCTCAGCCATGCTGAAGACCAGCCCTTGCCATGAGCAGATGTGGCAAATATAACCAAGCCCTAGCATGTAACCACACTGTGTGCACACATGTGCTCAGAAGTACACACGGGACTCGGGCACACACGGGACTCGGGCGCACACAAACACATGCTCGCGGGCGCACGCGCGCGCGTGCACACACACACACACACACACACGTGCACGCGAGCAAGGGCTGAAGCCAAGCCTGGGCAGCCAGGGAGAGATCCTCATAATTCGTCAGTCGCCCTTTGGGTTACTCTTTAAGTCCAAAAGCCAAATGGAGCGTGTTGCCACGATTTGTTCTGCTGGCATCACCGCTCTTGAACGAGCCTCAATCCCCAGCATGAGATGCAGTGTGGCGGAATCACACAGCTTCCTCTGTCTGCTGCCAAGCCTGCCGATGACATCCCCGCTCCCGGGGCCTGACCCCCTCTCCCCTGCCTTACGTCACTCTGCTTGAGCCCCAGACTGAACACAACAGGCCCAAATCCCCACCAAGGCTCAGTTGCTCCAGGATTTAAGAAACGATTATTTTTCTGACTATTTTTCAGGGAAGGGAGAAATTTTGAGTGTAGAGGGATGAGAGAGGGCCTGGGGTAGCATCGGACCTGGAAAACGGAGCTACTTAGGCCTGGGCCTCCTGTCATGTCGCCTCAGTCTATGTCTCAGAAAGACCACTGTCCAGGGAGCAAGAGGCGTATACCCAGGGACACCAGCCGGACAACCTGGCCCAGAACGGTACACAGCAGAAGGGGAGGACATACCCGGACAACTGGCTAACAAGGCAACCTAGCCATCTGGGATACGGGGACTGGCGGGCAGCTTGTCGGACACATAAGGAACCCCAGGAACCTTCTAGAACCCTGGGAGGAAGGACTAGCACCAGAGAAAGGAGTGATGGTTACAATGATTTTGTGTTAAGGATTTGTTGTGCTGTTGCTACCTCCCAAGAACCCAAGTAGTCTGGAGGCAGGCCCTGCTGGTGGGCTGGTGGCCAGTGCTGGTGGTCAACACCAGGGGAAGATGGGGAAGCAGTGTCTGTTAGCACATCCACTCAGAGACAGACCAGGCTCTCTCCCAGGTACAGACTTGGTGAAAGCCAGCCAGGCCAGGGGGATGCTGGGCCTCTGGGACTAGTCTTTCTCTCCTCTTTTAAAGTGTATATAGAGACAGCTTGGGGTCAGAGCATAGGGCTTGGCTCTGGCTCCTGTTTTGGGGGGTGACACCTCCACACAGTCCAGTCTCTATTCTGCTGTGTTGACCCTGACCCCTACATTGCCCAGGCCAGACCTGGACACAGAGCATACCCAGTGAGCCCTCATCTTGGGAGAAGTAAGGGGATGCCCATCAGGGGTCCCCGAGTTCTACATGGAGACTTTACTAGAAACTCCCAAAGGTCCCTTCCCCTCCAGAGTCTGGGAGGGGAAGGGACCTTTGAGGCCCTCCTGGTGACAAATGATAGAAACTTTACTAGAAACTCCCAAAGGTCCCTTCCCCTCCAGAGTCTGGGAGGGGAAGGGACCCTTTGAGGCCCTCCTGGTGACAAATGATAGAAACCCAATTTGAGCCAATTAGGCATAAAGGGGTATTACCGAACCATGAAATCAAACATTGGAGAAGGCCAGTGGAGCAGCAAGCCTCAGGAAGACTAGGTGTGAGACCCCCTATGCCACAAGGCCTCCTCACAGTGTCTCCTCCTGCTGGCCAAGGCTGTCAGCCTCCTGTTTTCACGCCCGCCTTCTTGATAGACTGGAACCTTGCACGTGGGCTCCAGCATTCCCTCTGCCAAGAGCTCTCTGCAGGGAAGAAAGGGCCCTCTTTCTGGGGTTCTAAGTGTTCAAATCCCAGGGAAAGATGCTGGTTGGCCAGGCTTGGGTCATGGATCGGTCGTTGTGGGTAGGGACCTGAAAGACAGGGTAAAGGCCTTCTGCAATTGGCAGGTTCCCGGGGGAGCAGGGAGAGGGTTGGGCAGCAAAGGGATGGGGATCTTAGGTCAATGAGGGCATTCCCTCCTCCTCTGAGCAGGCAGGAGCAGAGTGTGGGGGAGGGGTATAGCGACATGCAGGGGCTGTCCCTCTTCCTACTGCCCTGCCACAGATTGGCTGTCAGGGCCTCTCTTTGACATTTAAGTCCCTTTACAGCTCTTCCCCCACATCCTTACCACTCCAGTTCCTCCGGCCCCAAACCCTCTTCCACCCGCATGCAAAGACAAGCAGAGTGGCTACAGGTGTGGTCTCTGGAGCTGTCTGAGTTCAAATCCCAGCCTTGCTACATACTAGCTGTGTGACCTTGGGCAAGTTACTTGACTTCTCTGTGGCTCAGTTATTATACGGCTGAAATGAGTTAAGCCATGCAAAATCACCTCGAACAATGCCCTCAGGAAGATGCTAGCTCTTATCCTGGTTTCTAAGGCTTGGTTTACACCGACCCCCCACCAAGGATGCCCCAAATCCTTGTCGTTTTAAAGGTCCTCTGACCATTGTGCCGCCACAGACAAGCCTCATTTCGGAATCCGTGTGGCATTCAGGCTTGGGCACCTTTGGGAATGACTCATCTCCTGGACTGGTCCAGGCTCCCTTCTTTTGGTATCTTCTGTCCCTGGGGCACCGTGGCAGGTCTAGGCACACAGGGGTGTCAGGAACTGCATGAGCATACCCCATAGCCCTCATAGGACCGGTGGGCACTGGAGAGAGGTGCTAAGAGTCACCCCAGAGCCCAGCACTGATGAAGCCATTAGAACAACGTACACATGGCCCCTTCTGCCAGCTGCCACCCTGCCAGGAGCCAGGAAGGCCCCGTACCTGTGACATCACACCCTCACCCACAAAAATAACCGGCACGTCTTAGCAGCTGGGAGCGGCCTGCTTTGTGACAGATGATGCGTGCAAGTCGCAACTGCTGGAACGGTGACGCCCCTCCTCTTTGACCCGGGAGCAGGGGAGAGGCGCACCCGCTCGAAGAGATGTCTGAGACTAGAAGAGACAGGGAGAAAGCCGTAGGCAGAGTCCAGATTTTCCAGATTTAATTCTGGAAACTATAGCCTGTCAGGGTCCTTGGGTCCAATGTGGCGTCTTGCTCTGGCTCTGGCATTGGGTCTCCGCCCCTGCTCCTGCCTTCATTCCTCCTTTTCCTGAGTCTTTCTGAGCTGAGGGGATGCCCAGGGCTGGGGGTGGTGTGACGGGGGTTTAAGGAAGATAAACCTACATTAGTCAAGGACTGTCAGACCCAATTACCTCTCCACAGGGCCTGGCAGCAACATTGTTTAAGTCTCTGGGCCCCTTCAGACCAGACACAGTAGACTCCACTTCTACCATTGGGTGTCCCCAGGGCTCTGGTCACAGAAGGTATGTGGCTGTCCCACCCAGCTCTCTGAGTGATCCCAGGATCACGGTGGTGTCCGCCAGTCCCTCTGGGCTCAGAGAATTGCCCAGGATGCTTGGGGGCTTCCGTGTGCCCTTCCCGCCGTGGGGTGATACAGAGTGATGACCAGCAGCCTGCGGTCCCCCAGGCTTCCCATCCCCCAGCATCTAGGAGTTTAGCAGAGGCAGCAGTGGCCTGGAGGAACACCCTGAGCAGGCCTGCACGTGCGTGTGTACGCCAAAGCTGTGCGCGTGACCACGGTTTGGGAACCTGCCTTTGCTCAGAGGTACGTGTGTGACTGAGCCCAGAGGGGAGTGCTCAGAGGCAAATGTAGCAGCACCAGTGATAGTACATGGTGGGAGGGTGTCTATGTGTGTGCCAAGGAGGAGGAAAGCTGGGGGGGCTTCCTGGAGGCAGACACCGAGAAGAAGGCTCCCCATATGCTTACCTGGGCTAATCCCCTTCATCCTCCTATCGTTCCTGGCAAAGAGTGGAACCAGAGAATTCCAAACACCCAGTCTATTTAACTTGGGGCCTCATTACGGAATTATTTTTTTCCATCAGAAAATTTGCTGAAGCAAAATGGTGTTTGGCTTCAGCAAACATTAAGCAGTTTGCTTTCCCAGAGCTCACACTGGCAGGAGGGCGGTGAGGAGCCCGGGGCCGTGGGAAGCCAAGTGGGGACCCTTAATTGGCTAGGAGAACCCTCTGGTGGCTGCCCAGTGAGCAGCCTCACGTCCAGAAGGGTCTCACAGCTCTCTCTGCCTCGGCCTGAGCCTGGAGAGTTCTTCCTTCACTCCATGCACCTGATGCCCAGCTGTTCTGCCTTCAGGGGTTAGTGCAGTTTGCCAGAAGCTCACTGATTCCCTTCCCCTTGTCTTGCCCCTACACCCATGTCTTGCGCTGAGTTGTACTGATTCCTCTGAAACGTGCATCTGTACCTCTCCCCCACCAACCTGGGGTCTCTTTCCAACAAGGATTTTTGTTCGTTCTCTAAGCACAAGGTCTAAGGCATGGGAGTGACTTTTTAAAAAAAGTTAATGCGTATTGACCACCTACTATGTGCCAGGCACCTTATAAGGAGCATCTTCTTACTCTGCAAACAACCTAGGAGCTCCATTCCCCACTTAGCATTCTCCTTTTATAAAGGCATTTGAAACCCATCCTGTCCAGGAAAGGCGACAGGCATCGAAGCATGTCTTTCTGACATCAGAGCCCAAGGTCTTCACTGCAGTGTTATGCCGCCTCCCACAGAGGCAGAAGCTCAGGTTCCCAGGGCTTGAGGTCCCTGCTGGCTGTATCACCTAGCTCTTTGAGGTCTCGGCTTCTCCCTCTATAAAATGCAAAGGCAGGTGCTTCTAGCTTTAAAGGTCAATGACAGTAGCAGGAAAGGCAATAAATGTACCTTTGAGTTGACATCTTGTTTTCAAGATTATTCTCTCTGCTTTGTTGGTTTAATTATGGCCTTTTGCCCATGGCCTCTGGAAGCCTGGCGAAGCGAGGCAGGCACGTTTTCTCCTGGCAGTCTGGAGAGGAGACAGTGCCCGAAGCTGGGGTCTCAGACCCTGGGGTTCAGTTGCCACTCTGCCCAGGCAGTCCTTTGTGGTCTGCACTCCCAGCCCCTGGTCTGATAGGAGCCAGCTGAGCCGGATCGGAGCTGGCCTCCAGGACTATGGGCCAGGAGGCATGGACTACAGAGAGCCCCTCTTCTCCCCTCTCAGAGGAACCTATTATTCTGAGGGTCCCTAAAGCTCAGGCTGAATCCTGCACAGATCTTCCCCAACCCCTCCAGGAGAGCCAGAATCCCAAGTCCCCAGCTGGTCAGCAGGACTGTGGGAGGTAGTGCCCAGGGCACTGGCTGCCGGAATGCCTAGCTGTGCCCACATCTCCCCTGGGCACTGCCAGACATGCCCGCCCATGCCCCCTGGGGCCCTGGACAAAGAAGCCCTGGGAGAAGGAAATCAATGGACCCCATTGTGAATGCTTCCCATAGGGTGTACATCTCTCTGCTCCCCTGCCCTCCCTCTCTCGGCTCCGCACCCCCCGCCCCCAGTCTCTTTTCCTTTCCTCTCTCTCCCATACAGCTGCCTCTAAGAACTCCAGAGGAGACTTCACAGCCTTGAAGCTGAGGAAGGCCCCAGGGTCACAGGGTGCCGTTTGTTCTCAATTAGAGAAAATCCTCACTGGAGACAATCAGCCCTTTTCAGGGTACCTGAGCCCAGATCTGCAGAGATCTTGACCTGCTCACTGGCCTCTAACCTCTGATTAAAGTCTCAAACAGGGGCGCCTGGGTGGCTCAGTGGATTGGGCTTCTGCCTTCAGCCTAGGTCGTGGTCTCGGGGTCCTGGGATCGAGCCCCACACTGGGCTCTCTGCTCTTGGCTAGGCAGGGAGCCTGCTTCCCCCTCTCTCTGCCTGTCCCTTTGCCTACCTGTGATCTCTCTCTGTCAAGTAAATAAATAAAATCTTTTAAAATAAAGTCTCAAACATAGCTGGGAGTGTTTTGACTTGTTAAGTCACTCAGTACACACACACACACACACACACACGCACACATGCATGTGCAAGCTCTCACACACGTGCACGCCCCACATCCTGCCTGATTAGCCCGGAGACCAAGTGGAGGGCTGTTTGGATGTTCCCGAGATCAAAAGGTGGGTGCCACCGTGGGTGGACGAAGGGGGCTGGCTTGTGCAAAGGAAGGGACGGTGGATGGAGGCTGGGGAGGCAGGGGGAAGGGTGAACGGTTGGTGAAGAGAAAGACGAAAGCTAGTGCTGGGGGCCAGGCGGACAACGTCCCCACGCAGTGTGACGGCATGCCAAGGTGCGTGTAGGAACCAAGAGATGGCCTGAAAATTTGTCACCGGTCCCCTTGGGCAGCTTCCATGATCCGGATGATCTCTGAAATCCTCATCAACAGGGCTGGAGGGGGCAAGGAAAGAGAGAAAGGGCATAGGAAAGCGAGGACGGGCCGAGGACAGCAGCGTGTGGGGCCAGATCGGAGATGGGCCTTACAGGTGCACCATCTCTGTTGTAACCTCTCAGCTCTGTGCTTCTGACACAGACACGGGCCCAGATAACAGGAAGAGACTGATGGGCTATGTGCCATTACAACTTTAGTCGGGCTGCTGAAATTTGAATTTCATGTCATTTTCACATGTCACAAAATATTCTTCTTTTGTTTCTGTCTCAATCTTTTAGAAATGTAAAAACCATTCTCAGATCACAGGCTGTACCCAAACCCTCAGGGGGCTGGTTTTAGGCCCATGGGCCATAGTTTGCCCTCTCTGGGGTAGAGGGGGCTTGACAGATCAGATTCCCGAGTGGGGGAGTTGCATCAGGCCAAGCTCCACCCCCCCCCCGCCCCACCTCTCTAATTCAGAATCACCCAGGGGTCTTCCGATGATGACCTCCTCTTTTCACCTGCTTTTAGGGGGAGAAGACAGACTGGGGGTATGCAAGTACCCAGTCCCCGCAGAAGTTCTGTATCTCATGGCGAATTACTAACCCAGCACTTCTGATGATAATTTGACTTCCCGTATAGCTTGCCTCCTGGGACAGACTCCATTCTGCCAAGGCAAACATCCGCTCCACTGAGTACTATTTCTTATTATAAATTAATACATTGGCATCAGGATGTGTCTATGAATATCAGTCCCTGTGAGCTTGGTAAATGTGAGTCTGTCACGGATTGATGAATCCCCTTGTATCCAGGTTACCAAAGCACATTCCTGCTTTGGCCCCCAGGCTGGCGGCTGGGTTCTTCATACCTTCCCAAGGTAATGCCGCCAGCCGGCCAGACAGGATGCCGGCGAGGACCCTCGGTGCTGTGCTCCACCATCCGCCTTTATTATAGGGTAGCTGGCTGCGTGGGTGGCTGGGTGCGGGAGGATGGGTGGACGGAGGGTGGTGAGGTGTGGGGGTAGATGGGTCGTCGGTGGAGTGAAGAGGCGAACGATGGTTGGGACACTTGGGGGTGGGCGGACGGGTGGCGGGGTGGATGCGATCCAGATTTGCACCCACCAGAACGAGCGGCCCTGGTGGGCACAGGGCGGGACAAGACAGCCATATATGTCATATCTGGTAAAGGGAGAGCCAAGTACTAAGCTGTGTGGGGCACCTCCCCCCCGCAGCACTGAGCACAGGGCTGGTTCCCTTTCCCCTTCCCCCTCTGCCTCTTCTCTGCACTCTCAGGACCTGGTATGCCCGACCTTGCCCTTGCCCTTCCTGTTTCCGTTGCTGATGAAGACAACTTCTGTGGCAGCGGCTTCCTGGAGTTAGGGTCTCCTCCCACACCCTCTCCTCAGCTCCAGCCCTGGCTTCTTTGCCATAGATACAAATGTTGTTTTTTGTTTATGTTTTTGTTCTTTCAAATTTTACTTGCCAGGGTGGAGTCTGTCTCAAGAGAGATTATGGAACAATTTAGGCTTCCAAAATGGGTCCCTAGTGCACTCACTGGCCTTCTCTACTGTTCACAGCAGCCCTGCATCCATTTCTACATTTGGCCTATTATGGGTCAGAGTCAGACTCTCCCCCACCCTCCCCATTCTGATATCCAAAGAGCCTTTCCTCCAGGAAGTCCTCCCAGATTGCTCCCAAGTGAGGCCAGTCTCCTCCAGGGTGTTTCAGCTCTGCACCTCAAGATGGAGCAGGCTATGGTTTCCGTGTGCCTGTGGGTGTGTGCGTTGGGAGGCAAGCTCTCAGGCTTCCCCAGCTCCTCTCCCCTTGGAGCGAAGCTGGGATGAGCCCCCATAGGTGCTGAGTAGCAACCAGCACAGACTAATTGCTCCATCTTAAATAAGGAGCCGTTTAATTTTCCCAGCGAAGCTTCCCTCAGTGGACGCGCAAAGGGAGCATGGCAGGCCCACGGAGGAGGGAGCCGCCAGAAAATAAACACTGAGCCTAGCTATTATTACTTTTTGTTGTTGTTAATTTGTCCCCTGCTTGGCTTCTGATAGGCTCCAAGATGACGAAATCAACCCAGGAATTGACTCCCCGCTCCCCAAAACTTGATCTGCAGCAAGGGAGAGCTCAGGCTATGGCATAAATTAGCAGAAGCTGGAGTGTAAAAATATGATTCTGTGAACAAACAAAAGCATCCAGTCATGAGACCAGCAGCGGCTGAGCTGTTCCCACTGCCGTCAGCTCTGTTTCCAAGCAATTAAAAAGCAGAGGGGAAGAGACAGCAGGGGGGCAGCAGGGAGGCGGGCAGCCGGCCAGCCCCCCTGCACAGGCCTGCTACAACCCTTGAGAACCCCCGGAGCTGGTATCTGGCTGACCCCGTGGGCCCGAGTACTGGTCCGTCTTGCCCCAAGCTGTGCAGGACCTCGTGGTATGGTTTTTGTCTCTTGGCCTCCGTGACTTCACCTTTAAAATGAGCATCATAGCTCCTGAGGGCTTTCTTACGAATCTGTCACGAGGACCAGACAAGTTACAAGGTGAGAAAGGGTCGAAGGAAAAGTAGAGGTACCTCCAAGTGGCTGCCGGGAGGGTATGTCTGGCCTAAGGCCTCTCTTCCTAGTCACGATCTCCAACCCACATCCATTGTACAGATGTCGAAAGTGAGGCCCAGTGGGGTTGGGTCTGGGCCATGGTCACCTTCCAGAAATCACGCTATGACTGCCCCGGGCAGAGCCTAAAGCAACCATTCTCTGGTGGCTTGCAGGCAGATTCTGGCCACTTCAGATCCCAAGAAGGTCCATTATGAACAAGGGCACTGAAGACCCTGGGATGGCAAGACGTGGTCTCTGTCCCCAAAGGGGTCCCAGACTCATGGGCAACCCTCATGATAGGATGTTCCATAGTGGTAAGTGCAATGGAGAAAAATACAGCAGGACAGTCGCGGGGGGATGGGTTGGTTTTAAATCAGGTGATCTCATTTAATCCTTAAAATACTCCTCATTTGGCAGCTGAAGAAACTGAGACTCTGAAAGGTTAAAGCACTTGCCCAGGGTCAGACAGTAAAGAAGGGAGGAGTTAGGATCTGAACCAGAATGTTTTGATGGGGGAGCTCTGTTCCAAACTACCAGGCAACCATGACTCCAAATGACCCAACAGCACACAGAAAGCCATACGGACAGAGGTTCCAGCAAGGAAACTAAGTGATCAAAGGTTTCTGTTTATTCTGCGCAATTGGGAAGGCTTCATGTAGGAGGTGGCAGCAGTTTCTGTGTCTGGCTGACAGGGGAGAGGTCCCTATGGCCCCCATCAGAGGCTGCACTGGGACTGGTAGAGGCTGCCTCTGTTTCCCTGCTGGCCAACCTTCCCTCTGCCTGGAGGACTGCCACGTTCTGTCAGCCAACCCCTGCCTTCTGGAGCCGACTTGGCTTGGGAGGCGAGCAGAGAGGAGAGGTTCCTTCCTGTGCCAGTCTTCCGCCCGGCCCACAGCCAGCTTCAGGCTGCGGTCCTCCTGGTTGCTGTACGCAGCAGGGGACCTCCAGCCCTGAGCTCTGGGCATCAGCTTGCTGGCCCAGCCGAAAGCCTGCCAGGCGGAAGTTTGGCCGAAAAAAATGTAGAGCAAGAGAATTGATTTTTTTTTTTTTCCAGCTACAGAGTCGTAAATACAAACTAGAAGATACATATCTTCCTTCGTGGGAGACAATCAAAAATCCAGTACAAGTTTATGGAGGGAATGTGTCTTTCTTACATGGGATATTTTCCCCCAAATACTTGACAGGTGAAACCACTCCATTCCAGAGATAAGTGGTCAAGTGGAAGCGGGAGGGCAAACCCTGGGTTTTATGAGTCAGAGGCCCTAGTCAGTTAGGAAGGGGAGGCTCTGCCTTCATTTCTCGTTCCCCTGAAGGCCCAGCGCTCTCCGAGATGAGCCCAGGGCGCTGCAGCCCAGAGCAGATGCTGTGACCCCGGCACTCTGGGCAGAGTCTCGGGTCCAGACCCTGTGTGGAAACCAAGGATAGGCAGATAGACGTGGTCCTTGGCCTCGAGAAGCCAGCCAGCCTGCAGGACCGGAGAACCTTTAGGCAACTCCGGCTGACCACAGCCAAGTGAATCAGGCGTACGTAGATGTCCTCTCTTCCCTCCTGCTGTCTTTTCTTCTCTCTCCATGCACTCGGGGCAGCCTCCTAGGCATCTGCCAGGAGCTGTGTGATAAACCTTGCCCTCAGGCTGCTGAGCAGGGCCTTGTGAGGTGCCCAGAACAGAACACAGGTAAGCCCCTCTGGCAGAAGCCCCTTCTGGCTCAGCTGCTCTTCACAGGGAAGGTTCTAGACAAACTTAACATCCCCCTTGAGCACCTGCTGCCAGTCTTCTCGCTTTTTTTCTGATGCCACCAATGCCCATATGGCTTTTGATCCAGGAGGGCAGAGGGGTGAACACCCTGCCAGGACGGCCCCGACCAAGAGGGATTGGAGCCAGTGGGTAACTGTTTCAGCCTTCCATCCTACAGGCCAATGGTTCCAGAGGACCTGGGAAAATAGAGCCCACCCACCCCCAACTCGGCTTCTCTGCTGCTGCTCCTTCATACCACTCCCTCACCCACCCCACTCCCTCCTTAAATCCACCACCATCACCCAAGTCCTGGTCTCTTGTTTCGCTTTCAAGGGAACCCAAACTAAGAAAGTCTCTCCAGTTCCTGGTTGGCCACAGAGAGCGGGGGTTGGGGCCCGATGGACTTGGGGTCGGGCTCAGCTTTACCAGCACCACCACGGGACCTTGGACAAGCACATCCCCTCTGAGAGCCGTGCTCTCCTGACTGCAGAGTGAGGAGAACACTGCCTCGCTGAAGCAGGGGAAAGCTAAATGAGGGCTCGTGTGGAAGCAGAAGCACGATCCAGGCTGAAAACGTGAACCACTGTTTGTATGAATCTCATCTCCCTAAACAGACTGCCGATTCCTTGAAGGCGAGGGCCTTCTTTCTTTTTTCCCCATCTCCCCACAGCACCAGCGTGGAGCTCCCATTGGAAATTCCCTGGGCCACATGGGGCCGGGGCCGGGGCCCTGGGCTCCTCTCAGGCCAGCAGTGGTGAGGGGCTAGATGAGGGGAGGCTGACCCTGACCATGCCCTGGACTGTCTGGGGCCAGCCTGACCCCCTGCCTGGTGCCAGCACAAGGACAAGTGGCCTTCCCCAGCTAGGAGTGGAGCGTGGGTGGGCAGGCACCCAAAGAAGGGGTGCTAATGGAAGGCAGCCAACCCTACCCTCCCCAAAATTCGGGATGACACTGTTGGGGGCTTTCATCAGCCCTGAGCTCTCTTTGAGTAAAGGGAAAAAATTGGCTTCCACTCTGAGCCCAACTGCATCCGACATCTGGCAGCTCAAAGTGAAGTGACTCATGCAATCCTTAGATACAAGGAAGTGGGGGGAGGAGAGGGAGGAGGAGGAGAAGAAAATTTGTGCAAGGGAGGGAGGGCGGGCGGGCGGGTGGGCAGGCAGGCAAAGCCACCCCAGACAAAAGAGCCAGCAGCCAGAGTGGAGAAAAGAGGCCGGTCCCAGGGCCAGGTGGCTGACGATGTGTTGCCCAGCCTTTGTGCTGCTCACCCAGCCTCGGGTGTGGTGTGAGGACCTCTGGACCCAGGCACTACTGACCACAAAAAAAAAAAAAAAGACAAATTCTGATCAAAGCAGGCAGGATATAAAGTGACGCTACAGGGAGTAAGCTGCCTGTCACTGAAGGCATGCAAGAGATGCTGGATGAGCCCCGGGAGGTGTGTGTCAGAGGCTCATATGACCCTGAGATGATCCCCTAAGGGCTTGGGAGAGGACTGGCCTTGAGGTGGGTTGGGGATGGGGGAATGAAGTCATGGGGACAGAGAGGCACATAATTTCATACCTAAAGCCTGGTCATCTGACTCCAGGGGCAGAAGCCGTCTCTCTGTCCATACAGGTGACAAGGGCAGGCAGGTTGGGGGGCGGAGGGGCCCTCCTGAGGCTTTTCCTATAGACCAGGCCTTGGTGGTCTTCTCTTTTGTAGGCTGATTGCTCTGGAATTGGACCCATTCCCTTGAGGAGATCAGAGCATGGCAGGGGGACGTGCAGCGGGTCCTTGGAAGGAGGGAGGGAGAAACCCTGCTTTCACACAATGCCATTAATTTCATCAGAATGGGCAGGCCAAGAGCCTCTCGAGAAAGCAAGAGGTCAGCAGGTGTGGCGGACCTCTAGAGAATTCTTAGAGGAAGTAGAGCCTGGACCTAGTCCGTCCCAGATGCTTGGAAACCTCAGACAGGTTTTCCTGCCTGCCACTCCCCTGGGAGGGCCAGATACCAGCAGAGGAAAGTGAAGAGGCCAGGAGCTTCCCTCTCCTCCCAGGAGCTGCCCTTCGATCTCTGGACCTGCCATCTCCCACCTGCACAGGGCAGACTGGTCCACCCCCTCTGTGAAGGCCCTTCTAGCCCAACTATTCCCAGACTCTCAGGCTCATGGGCCACATTCAGTCCAAAGCAGAGGTCACCTTTTGGCCAATTTAGTGGCTTAAGAGCCAGCATCTCCCCTTTGCCTCAGCTGGACAAACTCGATGAGACAGTCCACCAGCTGTAGGTCCTCAGCACCCCTCCCCCTCCAGGTCAGGAACTCTGTTCCCTCTCAGAGAAGGCCCTGCCCTTAGTCCTCACTTCCAGGCCTTCCCTCGTGCAGCTCCGTTTCCTGACCACGTCCTTGCCCTTCATTTCTGAGCAAAGCACGAGGTCCTCCCCACACTCTGCCTTCACTTGGCCTTCTGCAGAAGTGGAGGCCGTGCTCATGACCTGGCCCTGCTCTGCCCTGCTTGCCTCTCAGAAGGGCCCACTGGGGGCCTTGGGAGCATGGGTTCAGCAGTGAGACCCCGGGTTTATGTGCAAGCTTCCCACCCATAGTTGGATGATCGTGGGCAAGTTAAGGAATCTCCCCCACACCTCAATGTTCCCATCTGTAAAATGGAAATATGATAGTATCTACTCCCTAGCGTTCTTATGAATGGTCAATGAGTAATTTGTGTAAAATGCTAACCATAGCACTCCACATATCACAGGGGCTCCACGTTACTCGGGTTTAATGTTCAGATGTTCTTGTTGTGAGAAACCAGGCCCCTCTCTCTCCTTCTGCCCAGGCTCCTCAACCACGAGGCCTTTAGAGGGACCTGAAGGTACAGAAAGTGTATTGAGGTCACATCATGAATGTACATTCCCTTGTGTTAAGAATCTCTTGAGCCCATGGCCTCCCAGGGACAGCATGCAGGGAAGGGGTGAGGACAGGTAATGGTATGGTGTGTGGAGCCCTGGGCATCCCAGAGAGTTTCCTGGGGGGAATCTGGGGGGTGGGGCTAGACCTGAGCAGCTTTGGCCATACCGGGACTTGTTCAGTGCCAAGGAGATTGGAAGGAATGACATCAAGGGCAGGCAAACCCTGTCTTTCTCCTCAGGCTCCAAAGTTCCTGGGTCCCTTGGCTGGGTCAGGCCCTCAGGCCGCTGCCTCAGCCTTGCTGTGGACCTAGACTAGAGAAGGAGAAGTTGGGGGCGCTCTAGGGAGGGGGCCTGGCCGGGCGGCAGGGTCTGGGAACCATGCTACAGGGGAGAATTTTACTTGGAGAAGCTCTGAGGACAGGTCTTCTGGCTTTGATCTGTTTCCTTCCTCAGACACCCCCTCTCCCAGGGACCAGAACAGGATCTGTAGGCTGCGGCTGCTCCAGAGGCCTCTGTTGCATGAATGAGGGAGTGAATGAATGAATGAGGGAGTGAGTGAATGAATGAGGGAGTGAATGGGAGCCAGAGTTGGGTTACCAGGCAGAATGTGCCCAAATTTGCCCTCCCCCAAATTCCCAGAAACACCCATATTCTCAGAATCTTCCCACCCGCCAAGCCCCTGCCCCACTGCAGCCAGCGTCTGCCCCCTCAACCCTGCCCAGCTCCCACCCCTGTGGGCAGCCCCAAGCCTCCTCTGGCAGGCTTGCCTGTCAGCCCAGGAAGGAAAGCCAACTGGCTGACAGGCCAGCTCTCTGCTGTCATTAGCTGTCAGGTGTCAGGTAGTGGCTCCCATGGAGAGCCAGCTGCCTTCCCTGAAGAGCTTGTAAATGTAGCCCAGGAGGGACAGGGGGACACCTCCTTGCTCTGTGGCCCCCAAAACAGGCTTGCGGATCTCCCCCATGTTCTGAGGTCTCCTGCAGGACGGGCTGCCAGAGCCTCAGTCCAGGCCCGGCCCCTCCCAGTCACCATTCCTGGGCAAAGAGGAAGGTAGATGGGGAAACTGAGGCTCAGAACAGGCACATGCCTTCTGCCAGGCTGAATATCCAACTGCCTGATATGTGGGTGGTGTGTGTTTGGCCAGGAAGAAGGCACGAGTGTCTAGCTAAGGATATGAGTGGCACCAACAGAACCAGTAGGTCACAGGGTGGGCCCCTAAAAGTCAAGGAGCTGGAGGTGGGAGGAGAGGGAGCCCCTCCCTCCTGTAGTTGGCCGGCCCCACCACCCAGCAGGAGCCTGGAGGTAGCTCTTCACTCTCCAAAGCTACTTGTGTCAAAGGGGCTAATTGCTTCCACGCAGTGTGACTAACTACCCCCCTCCACCGACCCCACTGGCAGGAGACTGTCCCTGTTTTAGCATCAAAAGTCCCATGTACCAGGAAACCCGTGGGTCTCAAACAAACCAGGAGAGCGGGTTATCCCACTTCCAACTTGCCCTGCCTTCAACCCCCCAAGTGAGGACAGCCTGGGCTCTGATCTCAAGGGCTTAGCGGTACCCTGGGCGGTACCCAGGGCGGGTTCCCTGGGAACCTCCCGAGGTCTGCCACCACAGGAAACTGCTTCAGTTTCTGGGCCCCGCTCCAGTAGAAGCCTCTCACAGGCCAAGCGGAGCCTGCCACACTATCCTGTCAGGACCCT
The DNA here is from genome assembly GCF_009829155.1 of Mustela erminea. Classification (NCBI taxonomy): domain Eukaryota; kingdom Metazoa; phylum Chordata; class Mammalia; order Carnivora; family Mustelidae; genus Mustela; species Mustela erminea. The sequence goes on from NC_045618.1 coordinate 31,852,526, forward strand.
CTGTGGCCATAACAAGACACTGACAAATGTCAGGTAGCCCTCCCCAGAGGGCTGAAGTGCAGGCCTCAGCGGGCAGGCCCAAGGCCTGAGGTGTAACCACCTTGCCCTAGCCTTCTGGGGTGACTAGCCAGAGCATCCCACCCAGCTCAGGCTGCCCCATGGCCTCCTCCTGTGCTGGCTCTGTGCCCAGCCGGCAGGGGCCGGTATCTCTAACTGGGTCACCCCCACCTTTACTGTCACCCTTCTGCCCGCAAGAGCATTCCAGCCGCAATTAAGAATTTCAAGTTGCAATTAAAAATTAATTGGAAACCGTGGGTTGTTTATGTCTCTCTGACCCCTGTCACCCAGGGGCTGGAGGGGTGGGGGCATGAGGAGGGAAGGCGGAGGAGGGGAGGAGGGCTTTGCAGAGCAGTTAGCCCCAGGAGGAGGGGCCCTCTGAGCTGGTCTAAGTTGTACGGAAGCAGGTTTCTCCTGGAGGCCAAAAAGAATGAAGCAACAGTTGGCCTTGAATGCCAGAGTCCCCAGATTCTGGATTCTCGGAGAGCCCCAGGGCAGGGGCCTCTAGGGGTGGAAGACATGTGTGTAAAGGCCCCGGTGGCAGAGCCAGGCCTGGAGGTGAAGGTCAGGGGGCCCGGATCATGGTTGCTTCCTCAGGTCCCGGCTACCCCTTCCCAGAGGCACTGACAGCCAGCGGTGGGCAAAGAATTGGGATGGGGTCCGTCCATTTTCTTAGAGCCCGTAGAGAGGCCCTGGGTGCAGGGTGGGAAGTAGGGAGACTCTCAGTATCCACCCTCTGGAATGGCCCACATGCTCTCCAGGCCCAGGTCCCACCAGCCAGGCCCAAGGGCAGAAATTCTCCCCGATGCTCAGAAGCAGAGAGATTGTGAACTCACACTCCCTGGTCTTCTTCCAGCACCTGGTCTGACCTTGACCTCTGTACTTTCAGGTGAGAACCTTCCTCTAGCTCAGTTCCCTGCAGTCCTAGAGGTCAAAGTCCCCGTGGCACTAAGTGTTACTTAGCGTCTGCCTTTGAGGGGCCTCTCTCCCCCTTTGTATTTCTTCTTCTCAAGGCTTGCTGTGCATTTGGCCTCTCCAGCTCCAGGGTTTCCTCTTCCTCCAAGAAACCATCTCTAATTCATAGAGGCCACCACCTCCTCTGAGATCCAGAGCATCTCTGGATGATGGCCTTCTGGGGACCCAGATTTTCTCTTGTCTGTATTGGTAATAAACCATCCTGTGTAAGTCATATTTCCTCTAGGACTTGGCGAGGGTGGGTCCTAGGTTCTCTTCTCCTCAGTGATGCAGAAGTTTGATCTAATAGCACTAGAAGCAAAAAGGCTGTCAATAATGCAAATTCTAGATGCCAGACCATGGGTTTGCACCCAAAGGCCCCGGAAACAGTGAACCACAGTAAAGTCTGAGGTGGTGGTGTGTGAAAAATAGTGCAAAACCACACAGAATATCCAGGTAAATATGCCTATAGAAGGGGGTACCATCTTTTGTCACATTCTCAAAGGGGTCAGTGCATTAGTTAGGATTTGCATCCAGCCGCTGGTAACAGAAACAATTTAGACATTAATCTCTCTCAAAAAAAGTTGGATTTAAGCAGATCAAGTGAGTATGGCAGCTTCACAATTACCAGGGATCTGGGTTCCTTCTATATTTTGACCCACCATCCATAGCATACAGCATTGCTCCTCAAGGGGCCAAAATGGCTGCTTGCCCTCCAACCATCATATCCATATTTCAGGCAAGAAGCAGAAATCAGGGAAACAGGGTAAAAGAGCTATGTGTCCTCTATCTTCCTCTTAAGGAATATTCTTGAAAGTCCACCCTACAATTTCTGTTCATATATCACCGGTGACCTCTAGCTGCAAGAGAGGCTGGAAAGTCTTTCAGCTGGGTATCTTGCTACCTGGAATAAAACCGAGGTTCTATTACTGAGCCGGGGAAAGGGGGAGAATGGCTACAGGAGTGCAAGAAGTGAGTCATGTCACAGCCGACAACTCTAACAAGACGAATGAGCCCCAGACCTTGAGTTTGGCTGGTCTGGGCCAAGAGGTTATCTCTTCCAGGAAGGACAGAGGCTCCCCACAGTCCCAGACCCACCCCTGAGCCACCACCTCCCTGCCCACAGAGGGTGGGAGGCCAGAAGTCACTGGAGCAGGCACTAACTGAGCTGTCTCTTAGCCAGAGTTTATGGCTATGCTGGAGGGAACTAGCAGGGGAAGGAGTGACCAGGTGAGACCTGGGCCCGAGCGGAGGAGACAGATCAGGGACCTGTTATTTTATTCTTCCATCACTGTTCCATCGTGTGTCTAAATTGCAGGCCTCCAAATAAATCCTCCAGGAGATGGTGGGCACCATGACCATCCCCCTTCCCCAGCTCTTTTCTAATGAAACACCTTTGCCTGCCTCTAGCTCCTGCCAGGAGAAGAACAGGATACTGCCCAGAGCCTACAATCCACCCTGCTGTTTTAATTAGGAAAGAGGCATCTTCCGAGGATGTCCACAGTGAGGCTGATAATTAGAAGCAAACTAACTGCCTGCTCTTTCAAAACGGATTTGGATACCTTGGAAGAGGCTGTCTTGGCCAGTGCTGTTTGGAGCCTCATTAACAAACTTGTTTGGAGCACTTGGGATGTATCAGGCGGGGGCTAGGTGATGGGGAGGAGAGGCACCCCCCCACTGGGCACACACAAGTAATTATCAGTGTGATAGGGGTTGCGAAAGAGAACGCAGGATGGAAGGGAGCCAGCCATTAACTTGATGAGTTGACCAGTGGGGGAGATGGAGGAGGAACCCTTAGCCCCTCTCCTGGGGGTCTAGGCTGGGGAGAGACAGGGCTCACCCTCACAGGACAGTCATAGAGACACATTCATTCAGCTAATGTTTACTGGGCCCCCGCCATGTGTTAGGCTCAGTTCTAAATCTGCAGGTGCCTCCGTGAACAAAGCAAAGTCCTACTCTTCCAGAGCTTATTTATGATCTCGCTGGCAGAGATGGACAGTTAATGACGGAGCAATTACGTACCAGCGCTATGGAAACATAAAGCAACCTAAGCAAATAGGGAGTCATGGGGGTTAGGGAGGTGGCCGCTTTCTCCTGGCCGGTGAGGAAAGGTAGCATTCAAGATGAGACCTGAAAGCAGTTATGGATCGAGCCTGCAGCATCGTCCAGGCCCAAGGGCTGTAACAAGCAGGAGGAACAGCAAGTTCAAAGGCACAGAGGTTGGGGTGTGCCCAGCATTTGTCAAGAAGCAGCAAGGAGGCCGGTGTGGCTGGGATGGAATGAGGGGAAAGGAGAGAGCCAGGAAGGGTGGTAGGTTGGTGAGGAGAGAGAGGTCTCCGAGGGCCGTAGAGGCCATAGTGAGGGCAGTGGCGAGCAGGCTAGGGCAGGCAGGGGTGGAATCAGGGAGAGGAGCTGGGAGAATGTTACAATGATCACAGGTGATAGTGAATATTTTGGTCAAAACTGTCGGGTACATTTGATTTAAAAAACAAAAGCAGGGGCGCCTGGGTGGCTCAGTTGGTGAAACGTCCTCCTTCAGCTCAGGTCATGATCCCAAGGTCCTGGGATCGAGCCCTGCATCGGGTTCCCTGCTCAGCATGGGGACTGCTTCTCTCTCTTCCTTTGCCCCTCCACCCCCACTTGTGTGCTCTCTCTCTTTCTCTCAAATAAATAAATGAATAAATAAGTAAAATCATATAAAAATAAATAAAATAAAAAGAAAATGAAAAACTTACAAAGTTCTAAGCATGGAAAAAAGAATTTAACAGCTCACATAAAGGAATACGTTTCAGGGCTAGTTGAATCAGGGGCTCACCTGAGTCATCGGGAGTCCATCTGCTTTTCTCTGTGCCATCTCCCTTGTAGTGGCAAGTCGTCCTCCACAGTCCCCGGTTTACATTCCATTAGCTTAGCAATTGCAGTGGACAACCCCTCTATTTCAATGAATGTTCCAGCAAACGTCCCAGGGCAGGATCTCATTGGCCTGAGATGGATCACATGACCAGCACCGGGGCTATGATTGGCTAGGCCCGGGTGATGTGTCCATTCTCAGAACCATGGGGGTGAGGTCAACCCCACCCAGACTCATACACTGAAAGAAGGGAAGTTTCAGAAAAGGAAAGGATGGTGTGGTTTCCAGAGGAAGGGGGAGCAAAAACAACAAGCGAGCTTTGCCTGGCATACACGGAACAGAGTCGGGCTGGACGCACAGCCGTTATCTGATGGCAGAAACAGAGGAAAAGAGGAAAGGAGGGAGACAGAGTCAAACCTAAGAGGACTTGTTCTGAGGGGAGATTTAAGAGGAAAAAGACCAGGAGGGAGGGCTTCCTGGAAGAGCGGGCCTGTTCAGGGGCAGAAGAGGACAGGTGCCCTTGGGCAGGGAAGGGGCACACTGAGCCATTGTCCTGGACAGGCACAGAGCCTGGTGGGTTTGCTGCAACAGGAAGACACTGAGTAAGTAGCAATGGTGAGTCTGCACGTGCCTACCCAGTGCCTTTGGACTACATCCCACCAACTGCCTCCCTGGCCACCTTTGTCTTTGTGAAGCAGTCATCAGGCCCCATGTTAGACACGGCTGCTGTTCCAAATGGATTATTGCAAATGATTTAATCACCCACATTAGCACTCTCTGCCTCCCACGTGGGGCCCCGGAGCTTCTCCTCTCATGTCGGCCTGGCACCAGCTTCTCCGAAGGGGCTGCTGCCCAGATCCGTACAATTTACGCAGGCTCCTAGTGCATGAAGTGGTCTCCAAAGTACAGTGCCTGCCCCCTGTGGGGTGCAAAAGAAGCCATTGGCATGTGAGAAGAAAGTATTAGAGCTTCTACTTACATTTGGCTTTCTAACAGATCTTCTTAAAATTACGGTTTTGTATGTTTTATAATATACAGAGTATATTAGCACAGGAACCTATGCATGTAATTTAAAAGTGAATTAATATAGCTATATATTAGAGGAGTCCTTACATTTTTTTTTTACTGATAAGAGAGAGCTGTCAAAAATGTTTAGGGCTGGGGCACCTGGGTGGTTCAGTTGGTGAAGCATCTGCCTTCGTCTCAGGTCATGATCTTGGGGTCCTACGATCGAGCCCCCAAGTCTCAGGCTCTGGGCTCAGCAGGGAGCCTACTTCTTCCTCTCCCACTCCATCTCATGTGTGCGCGCTCTCTCTCTCTTTCTCAAATAAATAAATAAAATCTTTTTTAAAAATTGTCTAACGGGGCTCCTGGGTGGCTCAGTGGGTTAAGCCGCTGCCTTCGGCTCAGGTCATGATCTCAGGGTCCTGGGATCGAGTCCCGCATCGGGCTCTCTGCTCAGCAGGGAGCCTGCTTCCTCCTCTCTCTCTGCCTGCCTCTCTGCCTACTTGTGATCTCTCTCTGTCAAATAAATAAATAAAATAAAACAAATAAAAATAAAAAATAAAAAATTGTCTGGGGTCTACTAGTGTGGATAGTAATAGCTTACAATAATGCAGAATCTGCCATGTTCTACGTCCTGCACCCAGCGCTCATTTATTCCTGGCAACAGCCCACTTTATAGATCAGGCAACTAGAGCACAGGGAGGTTAAGTAACTTGCTGAAGGCCACTCAGCCTGGAAGGTAGAGCACCAGCTAAAATTGCTCCCCAGGAGTCTGGATTGAAATCCATGATGCCTCCCTGATAAGAGAGGGGTCCTGGGACAGAAAGTGGGGGGATCCAATGTTCCTGAGTTTATCTTTTGTTTCTGGCAGAATGGCTCCTTTCTGACCACGGTCCCAAAGGAATGCCCCAGCCCCAGCCCATTCCTGCCTCTCACAGTCCTCCGTTGCCATCTGTCTCATCCTTACCACCCCCATTGCCATTCGGCACACTTGTCTCCTTTTCCCTCTTGGAAAATGGAGAACAGATGATCAGCTTTGTTGGACGGGGCAGGGAAGGCTGGCTGGTGATTGGAATTTTGTCCTCTTCGAAGACATCCAAATGGAGGAGAGGGGAGGAAAGAGGAAGCCAAAGGGAATCAAAGACTCCTGGAGCGTTGTACAGAGGGGCTGGGAAGTGGGGCATGGACATTCAGTGAGAGAGAAGGAAGGAAGCAGAATAGGACAGGGGAGCAAGCTCAGCAAACCGCCATCTGGAGGACTGGGGTCCTCACCTCAACACTGGGACTGAAGGGCCAGGATGGCAGGGCTGATCTGTCCTCTAGAAAGCACAGGCAGCAGCCACATAGAGTGTCAGAGACCTCTGAGAAAAGTCACGGGTTGTCAAAGGGCTGAGACTCCTGTCCCCAAACCTTTTCTACCCCACACCCTCCTACCTCTTGCTAAATCCCCGGGACCCAGGGGCTCTCTTGGCCATGAAGGAGCAGGGAATCTGGTCCCTTTGTCCCTCTGAGCCTTCTCTGAATCAGGAGGGCAGTGCTGGGGCCAGCTATAAAGAGGCGAGCCCCAGAGCCTGCAGAAACCTGAGGACGCGTAGGTGCAGGCATGTGTGTAACAGAGGCTAATGTCTCCTGACACTCATCGTGTGTCAGCCTCAGAGCCCACCGCTTGTCATCTCATTCAGCCTTCCCAGCCCACGAGGCACAGATGTCAAACTCGCTGAAAGAGTCAGTGCAAATTGAGGGGTTCAGGACATTCCCCAGGGTGAGAATTAGCAGGTGGGGAGCAGGATCCGCAGGTGGGGAGCAGGATCTGGACTCTGCAGGCCCTTCTTAAGAATGACCTTCCACTGCTCCCAGCAGGCTATGCCCGAGTCCCTGGAACCTTGCTTCAAGGAAAGTTCCTGGACACATGCACTTCTGACAGCAGCCCCAGGCTGAACTCTGAACATGGTCGTGCAATGAGCCCTGACCCTGGTCACAGACTCACTGCAGACCGAGTTGTGCATTAGGGCCCTAATGGGGGCTCATTCACTGTCATTTGTCAAGCAGATTGTCAACGCTGGACTCCTGGGAGCTCTGCTCGGATCATGGCCTCCTCAGTAAGGATCTGGGACCCATAGGTCATGGGAGATGCTGATGAGGGGGTGTTGGGGGTTTGGTTGGAGGCTTGGGATCCAGAAGAGGCTCTTCCAGTGGTCAAGTGGACCTTGGAAGACAGGCCCTAGCAGGCACACCATGCAGATATCCAGCCAGTAGCATGGCTGGGTTGGGTCAGAGCTGCCCAGAGTCTGAGGTTTCAGTGAGGGCAGTGGCATGTCCCCCGATGCCTCAGATCCCCTTAGAGCTCTCTGGCCTCCACTCATTGGCATCAAGGACCCAGAGCTTCTTCAAAATGCCTTCTCTATCCCTCACCACGGGTCTGGACTCCATTCCCCTCCCCTTCATTGTAGAGATCGGGCTCCATCCCCAGCTGGAGGGGATGGGGTTGTGTGACCTTGAGCAAGTGGTTTGCCTGTCTGTGCGGTTGTCTCATGGGAAATTAGAACAACAGTAGTGCTCACCTCACAGGCTTGCTGCAAGAGGTACATCTGGCGGTGCATAGAAAGCAGCTTATATGGGAGTGGCAGCTGGCAAGGATCCTGGTACAGTGCCTGGCCTTACTAGAAGGTCAATTCAGCACACTTCCAGTCCCTACCCTCCGCCTACTACCTTCTCTACACTCCACTTGGTAAGAGGTGGGGTGGGGTGTCCTTGCCTGGCCAAGGGATCTCTAAACTTCAATCCTTTATGGCCCCTGAATCCTCAGGACCCCCCGAGCCTCCACCCCACCAGTTCATTCCAACCATGTTTCCACTCTGCCTCCTCCCACCTCCCCGCCCCCCGCCTTGGCTCCCGTAGTTGTTAGTTTAATGTGCACAATACAATTAAAGCAAAATGGCTTTCCCATCAAATCCCCAACAACTCCCCCCCCCCCCACCCCAGCATCCCTGGGCCCCATTCCCTCCTTCCCTCGGGGACTGTGGAGTTTAATTTCAGGAAATAATTCCCTGAATAACTCTCCTCTATGGAGCTTCTCACACACCCCAGAGATCCTTCGGAAGCTAAGACGGGGTTTTGTTGGACAGGAAGCCTCAGGAATCAGGGTCAGAGCCAGTGAAAGAAGGAGTCTTCTGTCAAGAAATTTCTTTTGTGTAGCTCATTGTCTTCATAAAGGTTTTCTCCAAAACAGAACCTAAGACCAGGACTTGAGAGCAGAAGAACAAGCGGGGAAAGGGGGCCAGCCCACATATGGGGTAGCCTCAAGGTCCCTGTGCCTTGACCTCTGAGAAGCACACAGGATCCAGTTACTTGCGGGCTCCTGTTCCCCATTGGCTGAGGGGTGTTATGGGGTGTTATCTCCTTGTGCTTTTAGCATGCAATTGTTCATGGGTCGAGCAGGCTTCCCTGGCCTTGGACAAGGCCCTGAGCCAGAAGCTACACTGTCTCAGGGGTGGGCTTGAAGAAGGACACTTCCAGGACAAGCTTACCCAGAACCATGCATCGTAGCTCTGGTGGAAACCAGAAACAAGCAGAGAAGAGGTTGTGCTGGTCGTGGACAGATTCCCCGATACCGGGTGTTGCCTGTTTGCTTAGGTTTAAGCAGCTTCATTTTGTTAGAGATGCTCCAAGAATAGAGACACAGGTTTTCTCGATCAGAACCATCCCACGCAATCACTCATTCATTCTATAAACATTTCTGAAGACATACTGAGTGCCAGGCCCTGTGCGGGCTGCTGGAGTTATGGATGCGAATCAGGCACCGATCCTTCCTGCAGAGGCTTCCCAGGCTAGGGGAGGATGTGGAACTACACCTAAGCAATGCCACAGAGGCTTAGGAAGTGGGAGCGCAAGGGAGGGAATTACCTTGGAGGAGTCAGGGAGGGCTTCCCAGTGGAGGTGGTATTTAAATTGGGCCTTGAAGGATGAGTAGGAGTTTAGCAAGCTGAGAGGTAGGCAAAGGTTGTCTAAGTCTGGGGCCTGCCCACAGCACCCCTTAAGCAGTCAGCTGATGACCTGACAAAAATCCATGTCAGCTCCTTTAAGAGCTCCTGCCTGATCCTGTCTGCTCCTCTACCCCAGTGTGGCCTGGGCTGGGAACTCAGATTCAGCCCTGGAGGAAGCCACTTGGACCCAAGCCACATCCCTGGGTCCCTCTCAGACACCTGGGTCCCGCCTATGCCTGGAACTCCCAGGACCTCCATCTCGGCCTATGTCAAACCCCGCCTCCCTCACCTACCAGGCCTCCCTGGTGCCACCCTATGTCTCACCGGGTCTGTAATGCCACCAGCTCCATGAACTTAGGATGGAGCCATAAGGCCTAGGAGCTGGAGACCTGGGGTGCACACACCTGGATTTGGATCCTCATGGCAAGGCTGCAGGGTCTGGGGCAAAATGCCACCCTCTGCAAGCCTCATTTCCACAGGTGGTGTGCTGAAGCTTACAGGAGTACCTTTGGCCCAGGAGGAGTGAGGCAGGTGTTACCATCAAGCAGATTGTTACTTGGGGTGGGGGGAGACTGGGAAGGGGCAGCTATCCAGTTCAATGGACCCTTGGGGCTGTGGACCTACTCAGCCCACCAGGCGACTTACCAGGACTGCTGGGTGTGTGGCTGGAACCCAGTGCTGGGTCCTAGGAGGTCAGCGTGGTAAGGACCCCAGATACCCTGTCCCTGTCAGCAGGGCCCAGTGTGGGGTAGATTTCTTACCATGGCAAATTCTTCTCCCAAACTCTCTGTGTGAGCACAAGAACAGACCTGGGATCAGGAGGGTGCAAAGGTATTTGTATTCTAAAGAGCCCTCTCTGTACCCTCAAAGTCATTGCTATAGGAACTGAGAGGCTGGGCTGGGATCCAGAGGCCACTGAGGAGAAGGGGAAAGAGGTGCCTGTCCTCTGTCCCCAGGCCGCTTCCAGGCTGGCCTCTCTCCGCTTGACCGGAGGGCGCCACAAAATCCAGCCCAAACTTTTCTTCTCTCTAGCCCCCCACAGTGAGCCTCAGTTGTGTGTACATGGGGCTGGGGGTGCTCTTTGGTTTGAAAAAGCATATTCCATATAATAAGCACTTTGATGTGTTTTTGGCCTTGACTTTGATTTCTTTGACATTTTAATCCTGTACCATTAAAGGGCGGAGTTTGAGGTCTGTATGTTTATCACAAGGGAGCCTGGAACTCTTTAAAGCTGAGAAACACCGCCCAAGGGGATTAATAATAATCACCGTAATAATGGCTGACAGTTGGGAGTCTTATGCTAAGCTGCTTACTGTACATTATTTTTTTAAAACCTCATAACAACACTTCACTGTTGCAACCCCCATTTCACAGATGAGACAACTAAAGGCAGAGAAGAGGAAGGTGACTTGCCAAGGATCGTAAAACTAGTCAGTGGCAGAAGGGACCACAGAACCCAAGCAACCCCCACCCCCAACTCTCTGGAAAGGAGTAGCACTAAGAGGGCACTGGGCGGTCGGGCACCAGAAGGGGGGTGGACGCTAGGTCAGGGAACCCGTCAGGCCCCTCTCTGCTGATCCCGCCCTAGAAGTACCCGCTGCCAGAGAGGACTGTCTGGCATCAGGCTAATAGCGCTCTCAGAGCCTGGTTGCCGGCGCTGGGGCTCAGAGCCCGTGGTTCCGGTCTCCACGCTGGGCTGAGCTTGATGACACTTCCTGGCACAGGGCAGAGGAGTGCCCCCAACTCAAGGGACGACAAGGAAGAATCTTGGGTGCCAGGTCTGCCCTGGGAGGAGGTTCTCTATCTGTCTGCCGCGGCTTCTCGCTCTCCCCTGTGTTCCTGCTCAGACATTCTCGGTGCCTCCTCCTCTTCCTCCTCCCTCTGCCCTCCTCCCTGTTGGATGAGAGCCAAGAACACTTGAGTGCCGGCTGGGGCCAACAGACAGTGGGACAGTGGAAAGTGGCAGGCCCTTGCCAGGCACCCTGGGAGGCGGGGCCAGGACCCCCAGCTTCTCTGCGAAAGCTGTGCTTTGCTTCCTTCCCCGCCAGGTTCCATCGAGCAAACTGGAAGCCTGCATGTCCGGCATCGTCACTTCCTCATCGGAGGGGTCCCAGGATCCCAGTGTGGTCTAGGAGATCCTGACCACTCCTTCCATATCAGAGAGGAGCACCTGGGTGATCCCAACAGGAAGTGCTCATGGGGTCTATGCTCCCTACGAGGGCCATGGCTGCTGGGGTCCCGCAGGGTACAAAGCCTTCACCTGAGCCCAGAAAGGCTGAGTTGGGGGTGGGGGCGGGCTGGGTACTGCCGGGGAGGCTGTCTGGGGCAGGAGCAGACTTGCCAGGCTTTTCCTCTGCCAGTAAAGGTAATTAAGTCTTCCTCCCTTCCAAGGCTAAGGGCTGGGTTCATCCCAAGGTGAATCTCACATGGAAGGGTGATAATGAGTGCTCTCAGAAGCCCAGGCAGGGGGTAGGCTCCCGGCACAGTCTGTGCCCCCACCACCATTACACACATTCAGGAGGCCAGTTTGAAGGTCCCCCATTAGTGCTCAGGGAGTTGCCAGGGAAAACCCAGCTCATCTGATGGCCAAAAGTGGGAGCTGCCTTGTCCTGGGCAAAGGGGAGGTGACAGCAGGTCCTAGGAGTGATGGGGAGCCTCTGAACGTTAAGGAGCAGAAAGTGATGGGAATCCTGTCATGGGGTGGCGGGGGGCAGTGTATGACAATGCTGGGAACCTGGTTTGGTCTTGGACCTCCAAAGCCCACATTCCTGGTAGTTCCTGGAGCCTAGCCCGTGGGTACCTCACCAGGGATGAGGCCTATGTGCCACACCTTTGGCCATGCCACTGTCTACACCACCTGACCTCCGGCAATAAGCTGCCTGACGCTCAGCATGGTACCATAGGAATCGGCCGCACCTCTCTGAGCTTGGGCTGCCCATCTGTGAAATGGAGTAAAGATTGTGCCCACCTCACAGGCTGCAGAGGGGTAAGGGACATCATGCGGGTGTCAGGACAGACCTGTTCAAGGATGCCATAGGCTTCTGCCAGCCATAGAAAGTCCAGAGGGGCTCCCTGCCTTTTGAGGGTCTCTCCAATCCTGGGGATAAGCAGACTGAATGGGAAAGTATGGGGACAACCTCCAACTTCCAAGTAGTAAGCGCCTTGCCCAGAGCAATCACTCAATTACCTTCAGTCTTCTCAATGATATGGAGTTGGGCCAGACATCGCAGAGCTCCAGACCAAGCCCCTGAGCTCCATCTCCTGGCTGTCCAACCCCAGGCCCCCTTCCTACACTCCCCGGGACTGGGCGGGGGCGTGGCTAGCACAGGACAGCTTTTCCCTCTTGCCCCAAACTGCCTCCTTGAGCCAGTGAGTCAGCCTGGCGGGCTGCAAGAGAAAATCTTTTAGGCCGCGGAAACCTGGTTTGAAATTCCACCATTAGCACTTGGCTCTGGGCCTGAAAGGACTTCTCAACCTGTCAGTCCCCTCTGGGCTCCCTTATTAGCCAGGAGCAGCTGCCTCTAGGAGCGGTTTTGTTCGATCCCTTCTAACCGGCACATCTCTGGATTGGAACGGGTTTGGAAGGCGGGGATCCCAGCAGAGTGGGGTTGGTCTTATGGAGCGGGAAAGGAAGCTGAGAACGTGGAGCGCTGCCCCACCTGGGATGGGCCTCATCTCAAAAGCCAGACACGAGGGTCCTGCCTCACAGGGATCTGGGTTGAATCTGTGCCATTGCGAGTGCTCCAGGAGGAAATTCCTTAGGTGTGTGGCAACACATGTGTGCATGCACGCGTGTGCACACACACACACACACCAAGCAGGGAACCCTGCCTGGCTACTTCTGGGCAAGATCCTGTGTGCATGAGAAAAGAAACAGAGAGGGGGAGCTGAGGCTGGTCACACAGGCGGTAGCCTCACTCAGCTATGGACTCACTTGCTCTTTCTGGAAAATGGGGAGATGTGCTGACTTCATGTCCATGTGCTGACTTCAGCCCATGGCCCCCACATCCTCCTCCCAGGGCTGATGCAAGTACCACACAGGGGAGAGCACTGAGACCTGCTACTCCAGACTTAGAGGACCGAGCTGGGATTGCTGCCCTGGGGAAGTCAGCTCACTTTAGTGGGGCTAAGTCACATGACTGGCAGGGCAGGAGACCAGGAAGGGCTGCGTCAGAGGTGTTGGAAGTCTGCCCTTCTGTTCTGAGGTGAGACAGGCCTAGAGGTGCCAGAAGGGACACAGGGGCAGGAAATACAGGGTTTTTTGGTGTTTTTATTTTTTCATCCAAGCACCGTGGTTTCAAGCAGATGCTGCCACAAGGTGTCACTAAAGGCCCAGAGAGGTTGACTGACTTGCCCAAGGTCACACAGGCCTTCTGATGCCCAGTCCTGGGCACTTCTCAGCATCCCCAAAATGGATCTGCTCTCCATCTGAAGGTCGGGTGGGGAGGCCAAGAGGATCTGCCGGCTTTCGCTGCTATAATGTCAGAAGGTAGCTTCGTGGGCTCAGGGCTACGAAGGGTAAGGAGTTGTCAGTAACATCAAGGGGAAGAGGAGACCCTAGTCGGGGTGGAAGGGACAGGTCTGGGCTCTCTGGTGCTGTGAGAGGCTGACACGGCTGGGAGATCAGTGACCTCCCTCATGTCACACCCCATTCGTGGGTAACAAGTGCTACCCGCACTTGTCTGCCCGCCTTCTCCCACCTCCAACAGGAACCACTTCGTCAATGGTCAGATGAAGAGGCCAGATCCCCTCTACTGGGATTTAGAGGGTAGTCTCGTATAAATGCCTTTTAGTCAAAGGCAAGACAGGATTTTTACAGGCTCGAGACCTACTGATGTCCAAGGAGCAGGACCTCCCCGCTTCTCCTCCAGCACTCCCTTCCCTCCGGGAAGGGCTCTCTTCCATCTCTTGCCCTCCTTTCTGCCTGGCCTTGGATTGAAGCTTATTCCCCACTGGGCTCCAGGGCTCAGCTGGCCACAGCTGGGGAATCATTAATGTCAGTTGAATGACTGCTCGAAGGAGGCCATTTCTGGCTTGGCTGTGCCCATGTCTGGGGGCTGGGGGCTATGTGTTCTGGTGTGAATGCCCACCTGTAGCAGACACTGCTGGCTGGTTGACCCAAGCTCCTTCATCACTGCTTTCTCCCCACACACCTTCAGTGACTGTGGTGGGAATAGCCTTGTGACCCATCTCTGGTCAAGGAGACGCAAGTGAAGTACTGGGTGGGGCTTCAGGGTGCTCTTTTTAAAAGGCACAGAACTGGCATTCCTTTCCATCTTCTTTCTGCCTGGAATGTAGACAGATGTCTGGAGTTGCTGCAGCCATCTTGCTATCATGAGGCAAGAAACATGAAGACATAGAATTTCACACTAAGATGGTGGAGGAAAACCAGGGCCTGGAGCTTTAACACTAGCCACGGACTGCCTACTCCTGAACTGTTTGCTGTATGAAACAGATACACACCCGCCCCCTTTATGTGTTAGGACACTGTTTTGTAGGTTGTCTCTTATAGCCATATGCATCCTTAATTGTTATACCACACACTCCCAGTTAGAAATGCTGAGCCTAGGTGGAAAAGGATTTCCTTCCCCCGACCTTGGTATTTGCAGGGCAGGTCCGGACACCGAACTTTCAATGCGCTGTGAGTTGGGGTCCTCTTGGAGCAGCATATGCCCTGGAAATAAGGCCGAGTATTGAACATTGGTAACTTCACTAACAGACTGAGATCAGAATGCTCACTCCCCTGTGGAGGCAGGAATATTCTCTGTCATCTCTCCCTGCTCTACCAGCCTCCCAGCAGACTCTCAGTTATCCTTCAAGACTCAGTCTATGCCACTTCTTCCAAGAAATCATTGCTTCCCCCTTCCCTGCAATCCTCCGGTGTGGATTAGACCTTCCTCCTTTGTGCCCCCACTTCGAGCACAGTGTTTATAACCCAAAGGTATAATGCCATGTGTGCATGTCAGCCTCCCTCACCAGACTAGGTATTTTACCTTAATGCGCTTGTATGTGTGGTACACATGCAGTGAATTGATTGATCATTTGCTCATTCATTTGTTGCAAGGATATTGAACTCTTTTGAAAGATCCCAGTGCTATGTGGAGCAGCTCTGCCATGTCTAGGTGTCATGGGGCCTAGAACATCCTTGCATAAAGGATCCCTGGGAACAGTCCCCAAAGGCTGGACTCAGGGACGTGTACTCCCAGCCCAGGCCTAGCTCCTTTTAGCCTCATAGGACAGGGAAGGGATATAAGCATGGAGCCAACATAACAAAGTATAATCTCATTCTGGCCATTCAGCCCTGCTATTCAGGGAGAAAGAAGAGTCAAGGCCAAGTGTTGAGGCGAGTCAGATGCAGACCTCACATTGCCTAGGCTCTAGAGCTAGAGAACTGGCCAAGGGGCTGTGATTATACACACAGGAGGGCTTGTGATTATAATCACCTCCTCCAGGACTCAGTTTTGGAAGGTATGGGTAAAGGCATGGGCAAAGGACATCCCCTCTGACTGTACCCATCTACTCCCGACATCTTACTGGAGAGGGAAGACCTTAAGGACCCATTGATGGGTCCCCTCCCCCCATCAGTAGGCATTTACCCCACTTCCTCCTCTCAACCAAGAAACATTTCCTCTGCACTGCCCCTGCTCCTGTTCCCTGGTTCCCTTTCTCTCTCTCTCCATAAGCATAACCTGAGTACCAGCTGGGCACTCAACATTTCAAAACCAGAGCTGCTCGGCCATTGATGTGCAGGTCCTGTGTGCCCTGCTTTCACTGACCCTCCAAGTTGTCTTAGCCTTGGACAGCCCCTCTGGTCTCATGTGCCAACCTTTCAGAGACTTTCTTCCCTGACCCAAGTCTTTCTGGCATTTGACAAAAAGCTCAGGGCCCATACCCAAAGATGGAGGCTTGGCTCCCATCTTGGCTTTCCTGCTCTGACAGAGGGTAGGAGGGACATCAGGATGCCCAAATGCAATGTTGGGAGACCTAGTGTGCTCCAGGTCTGAAGTGGATCTGCCACTCTCTTACAACACACACATAAGTAAGCTCTGTCAGTCTGCCAAGTAACTCTGCCTGGCAGGAATTCTTACTATCCTCATACAGTTACAGCTGCAAAGTTGCCAAAACTGACACAAGAAGAAATAGAAACTCTCAAAAGATTTGAATGCTAAAACTCTCAAAGGGCTTGAATGTATAATCAAAACTCTTTTCATAAAACTCCAGGCCCAGATGATTTTCCTGGCGAATTCTACCTAATATTTAAGAAAAATAAATATACCTTATTACATGAAGTCTTCCCCAAAACAGGAAAAGTTGAATTTCTTTCTAAGTCATTTTTACCAGGTCATTTTACCATGTCAATTTCCACATCTGTCAAGTGGGGACAGGTAGCACCTATCTCAGACATAGGGAGCAGAATTAGGATTAAGGGACTTACACATATAGCTCTTGGCACAATCACTGGTACCTAGCACGTGCTCAATGTATGATAATTATTTCTATAAGGCCAAGCCAAGACTGAAGCCACAGCCTATATCTTACTTGTCCCATGATGAGTCCAGAACAACATCCCTTATACAAAGAAAGGAGATCACTTCACAACGACCATGAACAGGGCCACCATTAAACTTGACCTCATTCAACCCTCACAAAAATGCTTCAAGATAGGTGTATCAATCACATTTTATAGGCAGGACAGCTGAGGCTCAGAGAATCTACGGCACTGTGTGAAGTCAAAGCCAGGCCTGTCTGAAGATAAAGCTCAAGATTCTCTGAGCCTTGCAAGTTAGGCAGGTGTACTAACCAACCAAACCACAGCACTGGGGTGCTCTGACCTTGGGCTAAGCTGTCTATGGACTTAAGGGTACTCATCCAAAAAATGGGTGAAAGAGCTGCTCTCTTGTTTGTTTGAAAGACAGACAAAGCACATGAATTCTCCTGGCAAACCCCTTCCATGTCCAACTAAAAAGTTCCCATGGATCAGCGCACCAGAGCCATCAGATTTACCTTCGCCAAACTAGGTCCTTCCTCTGCCCTAAGTCCCTGCTTGTCCCAGCCCTCACATGGCACCACTCATGACGGGGGAGACAGGTCACTGTCCAGGATACAATGTTTTCATTGTGCAAGTAAGACATGAATACTTTCTTCTCATGATAAAGTTAACTAGTTCAGAGATTCATTGCATCATAAGAGAACACAACCCCTCCACCTCATCTCTACTCTACTCTTCTACTCAGGGATGAGTACTGTCCCAGCAACAGGGCAGACCCCCTTCCAGATGTACTCCCAGAGCGCATTTAGGCTCAGATGCATTTCTATATGTACACGTATCGGTTCCGGGTTGGTTTCTGCATGACTGCAATCATCCTGTCTATATTGTTCAGCAACTTGCTTCCCTCAATTCACAATCCCACATGCTATTTATATCTCTTCTGCTTCCCAAAGGATTTGAGGAGGTTTATCAGAGTTCCAGAGGGTGGGGTGCAGAGCGGTGGAGGGAATGTGGGCAGGAGGGTGATGCTGACCTGGATTGATGCCCCGGCTCTGCCACTGCATCTGGGTGACCCGGGGCCGTCCTTAAAGTCTCTAATTACAGTAGTTAACCCACAAGATCAGTGTGACTCTGCTATGAGCCCAACAAAGAGGGTGTTCAATTATTTCTGCTCCCCAGCCTCCCCGGCACTGTGAGAACAAGGATCTGGAGGCCAGAGGTGGGCCAGATGGTCCTTAGAGCCTGGATTCCAGGGCCATGAGTCCTCCCTGTCCCTCCAGATGTCTCGGATGTTCTGGAGGTGGGGGAGGGGAGAAAGCCGCCTGCTTTTCTATATCTTGCGCTCGGGTGGGCGCAGATCTGTGACACCAGCCTGGCCCTGTTTTCCCTAAGCAGGAAGAGAAGCGGACTGAGCTTAATAAATACCTGGTCATGTTCTTTGAATAATTTCATGATCCGTTCCTTCACCTCTGAAATCTATCAGAACCTTCTTCTTCCTATTTGAGAAATGAGGAAACTGAGGACAGGGAAATTCAGGGCATCTGGGTCTCTAGATATCATCTGGCCCAGCCTCCTCATTGGACACAGAGAAACAGGCCCCGGAAGGAAGAAAATAACTGCCATGTGGACAGTTCTGGAATATGATTAGCACAATAAACGTCTGTAGGCCTGGCACCAGATACGTGCGTTAATTCTCACCGAGCCCCGTGAGGTAGATACTGTGGCTTCCCATTTCATGGGACAGAAAACTCAGGACAACTTCTCAAGGGAACACCAAGAATAGGAGCCAGAGTTAGAGTCTGTGTTAGAGCACGCCAGCTCCCGGGGCCGCCATTCTGAGTGGAATGCCCAGTCTGCCTCCTAGCCCACCTCCTGCAGCCTGCTTCATCCTCCTGGCATGTTCCACAGCCCACAGCTCCTGGAGGAAGTGCTCCCAGCCCGCAGCTGGCTCTGCCCTCCCTGTTGTGGCTCTCCACCCCAGCCTGACCCAATGTTGAGTCTGTCTGCTCCTCCCAGAGTGCAGTCCTCAAGGAGAAGGGTCTGATTCCCATTCATCTCTGCACTCCCATGCCCCGCACAGGTCCTGCCCCGAGTCAGCAGATGTGAATGTCTGTGCAAGGAAGGGATGGAGGGAGGACTTCAGAGCTCATGCTTTCACCCATCCAACAGGTTCTTTTGGAAGAGTCAAGGTCAGGAAAAAGGGTTTTATACCAAATATGATCCCCGCCCCCATAGCAACTGCCCCTTTCCCTACTCCCCAGTCTCCCTCTCCCAGTGGCTAGTGTCCCCCGCTGCCAAGGACTGCAGGCCCTCCCCACCTCCCCTGCCATATGGCCTATAGCTCTCAGCAACTGCCCTGCCAACCTCACTCCCATGAGGGCCCTCAGAAAGGGCTCCCGCACTGGGACACTTGCCTTAAACAGGTGACAAAACCTTGACCACAGATCCACAAATAGGGGGTGGGGAGGGAGAAAGGGAAGAGGGAAGGGGTTGGAGCCTGCCCTTGCCTAGACCTTCAAAGCAACTGAGAAAGTGGCATGTCTTCCATCAAGCCATCCTCTTGATGGCTGGGAGTCCTCCTGACCCTCCCTCCCTCTCCAAAGTGGATAGGGGGCTGGGGAGACTCCCAGCAATTGTGAGCCTGAGCACTGAGCACTGTAGTCTAGTCGGGGAGGATTGCGTTTCCATGGATACCAGCCATGGGAGCTGCTGGGAGATGGGGCCATGGTGTACACAGACACAGATCCACACAGATCTGTAAGAAAAATAGCAACAGATTTGCTGAGTCATTGGCCCCACATATTTATAGTCTCTGGCAAAGGCAGGCCTGCCTATCAGAGGCTAATAATACTGCAGTGGTGTGTTAATTGCAAAGAGGGAGTCTTCAAGCATCCATTCAGACACCCGAGACCGCTCCTTGAATAAAGAGTGGGGCCCTCACAGTGAAAGCCAGCGTGTGTGCGTGTTAAGGACTGTGTGTGTGTGTGTGTGTGTGTGTGTGTGCAGGTATGTGGAACTCAGCTCTGGCAAACTAAGAAAGCTCATATCACATCAACCAGTCTCAATCCACCCCATGGCAGTATTGCAAAGCAGTCTTCAATCACCTAAAGATGTCTAGGACTCAGCCCACATGAAGAGGTGGACAGGAGATGAGGCTGGTGGCCATCTCCCAAGGAAGGGGGACAGAAGGTCAGTTGCTGCCTGGAACATTCATCCCACAGCCCAAGGGGTCCACCATGGTTCTTCCAACTCTGGGTAGTAGGATACTTAGAAGAGAGGGAGTACATCACCCCTGCCTTCTGGGAGGTGAGCCCAGCGGGCCACTTAACTCACCCAAGATCACACAGAGGCCCTAATGCAGGAAGCAGTCAAGGACAATGGCTGCCCAGGAACCTGGGTGCCATCTTGAATAAGCATCAAAGGACCAGGGCGCCTGGTGGCTCCGTCTTGATTTCGGTTCAGGTCATGATCTCAGGGTCCTGAGATAGAGCCCCGCATCGGGCTCTGTGCTGAGCCTGGAGCCTGCTTGAGGTTCTCTTCCTCCCTCTGCCCTTCTCCCAGCTCTCGCACTTGCTCACACTCTCTCTCTCTTTCAAAAAAAATTAAACGAACAAGCAAACAAACACAGAAGGGCCAAACTCCACTCCCAAGGAGAGTCTTTGCACTCTTGCTTCTGGGAGCCAAGAAACCCATCTCGCTCCTAATCAGGCAAATCAATTGTCTCCCACAAGTCCTCAGAACTCCACGGCTCTACCCCCGAGTGCTCTCTGCCCAGGCTTAGTTACCTTCCTGCCCACCGTCTCTGATAGTCTGGGAACCCCACAGAGACTGGGGCCACATACTCCCAGCACCTGGCAGAGGAGCCCTTGGTGAAGACGGGTGGTCGAGAAAACAAATCCCTCTAATTCCTTGAAAACAGTTCTCAGGTCCCCCTGGGTCTTCTGAACTCCCCTGGCACAGGTTCCAGGCTCTTCCCTGCCTCTGCTCCTCTCTGGACGTGCCCCTTCTGACACTGCACCCCCAGTGGATGCAGAAGGCGGAGGATGGGGCCCCAGAAGGGACCTTGGCATCACTGATCCCTCATTCCTACTATGGCCCCCATCAGTGCTTAGACTCAATCCACAAAGATTGCTGGTCCACATCTCCCTTTGCTTCTGCTGGAACACAGCCTCCTGGCCTCTGTCCTAGGCTCAGCCTAAGAGCACAGAACCCATACTCTCTTTCCATGGACCCACGGAGGAATAGCCGAGCAAGGCTGTACAGGGAGAAAGGGTAATGGGTTCACTGCTGGGCCTCAATTCCTCCCACTCCAATCCCCCAAACAACACAATCATTTACCACTGAGTTCCTAGTATTCTAAGGAGAGGAGGCAGGAGGGGAGGGGGGTGCAGGGGGAAGAGAAGAGAGGGACATCCTTTCAGTTCCTGTTTCTGTTCAAGAGAAGGTTGACTCAAGAGCTATTATTAATAGTAAATTAAATAGTGTGGTTATTCTGAATAGTAAAGAGCTCTCTTGTTCCAAGTTTTCACTCTCCTCTCTCCAGGGACATACCTGCTGTGGCCTGAGATGTGGCATCCAGTGATGGGCATTTGTAGGGCAAAGCTGATGTTCCCATTACGCTCAGCCCAGCCCCAAGGGCTGCAAGGGTGCCTCCCCCTCCCCAGCTGTGAGGGTGGGGCAGGACAGGTTTCGGATGCCCTGGGTACCTCCCGCCCTCAGCCCAGTCTGTGCTCACCTGAGAGTGGGAACCGGCTTGAGGGTGTGTCCCTCCCACCTGCTAGCTGGACTGGTCAGTTTCCTCCTCCATAAAATGGGGATAATAATAGCAAAAAGTGAATATACATAAAGGGCTTGAACTCTACAGGGCACTTAGCACAGTGCAAAGGTTTGTTAAATTAGAGAGACCACCAAGATGTTTGTAGCACCGAGGATCCGAGACCGCAGGTACCAAGACGTTTGCGATGGAAACTGTGGGTCCTTGCGAAAATCTCCTCCACAGACACAAGCCCAGGCTGAGGGGTTTGAGCAGCTTGCTGTCCTGCTTCTCTCTGGGCCTCAGTTTCCTCCCCCACCCCCCACCACGGGGGACAAGGCTGTGTGAGGGGACAATTGTGCCGGGCCCGCTCTGACCTGCGAGGTCTAACATTGGCTGACATGGACTGATCTCCTCCTGTGTGTCAGACGTGGTGCTGAGCGCTTTGCTGTCAGTCAGTCACTTCATTTTGTCCTCAGCACAGCTCTGTAGGCAGGGACCATTCCACAGATAAAGAGATAGAGGCCCAGAGAGGTTAAGTTATGTGCCCAAGATCACAGAGCAAGCCAGGTGCAAAGCCGGCATTTGAACCCAGGTCGGCCTGACTCCACAGCCTGACTCCAATGCCCTTTAGGCCATGTCACCTGATCTCTCATTAGATGCTTGTCCAGCAATGTGCTATGTAGCTCAGGACTGCTGGGGCGGGGGGCAAAAGACGGGGGCAGGTGTGAGCTATCCCTACCCTGCCCCAGGCTTAGCAGCCCTCCCTTTGACATCACCTTGTTGTTACCACAGGTGAGAACTCTAACTGACCACCTGGTGGCCCAGGGAGTTGAAAATGGAGCCTCTCCAGAGGGGCTGAGGACACCCCATGGGGAAGCAGGAATGAGCCTGGGGACCCCTGTGGAGAGGAAGAGGCAGGGCTGTTACCCAGATGCAGATCAGTGGCCAGGGCCCTGCAGGGAACCCAGGGGGTGCGCAGCCCAACTGAGCCCCTCTTGCCTGCTCCCTCCTGTCTATGCCCAGTCATCCAGTCCCCCATGGGCCCACTTGGCCTCCCCCTCCTTTGTCTCCAACGGCAGCAGCTTGGGGGGAGAACGAGGTCCCGTGGGGCCCTCCAGGGTGCTAAGTCGTTGTTTACGAGGAGGAAACAAGCCTGGCTGCATTTTTAAAAGAGGCTCCAGGGAGCTGCAGCGGCCCCTGAGCCTCTCCCCACAACTGTTGGAGTGGGGACCATGAGCCCTGGGGGGCTCGGGTGGGGTGAGGCGCTCCCGCAGGGCGCCTTCATACGTATGGATACTTGACATTATTCATGAGTGTATCCAGAGTGTGTCTGACCCCGGCCTGGCAGAGCAACACTTGTCATAGGGCGAGCCCTGGGCTGGGACAGGGACACTTGCTTGGCCCCCTGGAGCTCCTGGGGACAAACGAGAACTCCCTTCTGCCTGGAAAGCACCGAACAGGTAGTGAACACCTTGACCATGGCACCTGGGAGGGACTCCTGACCCAGCAGGAGTCCCTTGAGCCCTCCCTCAAGGGAACAGCATGTGTAAAGGGCCCAGGGGCCCAGAAGTTGACTCAGGTTTGCCCCCTGCCAGGATTTCCACATGGTTAGAAGGGAGAAGATGGGGAAATGGCAGGCAGCTGGGGTCGTGTTGGACAAAGGCCAGTTATACGAGGCCTGGACAGTGTGCCTAGAAGCTGGGGATTTCTGCTGAAGGCAGGGGGGAGCCAGTGAAGGGAGTCCTCTAAACCCACCGGTCCTTAAAAGATCACTCTGGCTGTGAAGTGTGTAAGCCTGGTGATTCACAGACCTGTACCCCTGGGGATAAAAATATATATTTATAAAAAAATAAAAAATTAAAAAAAAATATCACTCTGGGACCAACTGACACTCCCTCCAGATCTCGAGAGCTCCCACTCAGACCCCCTAGATACCACAGGATCCTGTCGGAGATCACATCCTGGATTAGGGATTGGAGATGGGGGCAAAGCACACTCACAGCTGTGGGACGCAGAGCATGATGCAGAGCTGCTATTCAACCAGACTCCTCTTGGGCAACAGATCTCCTCCCCATTTCACAGATGGCTATGTTAGAAATGCAGTGGGGTGAGGATGATTACATATCAGAAAATCAGGCTGTGTAATTAATCATGTCAATTACCAGAAAGGGAAAAGTTACGTGACAGTCTTAACAAAAACCAAAAATGCATTCGATGGAACTGAACATCCATTTGGTTGAAAACTCTGAGTGAAATAAAAATCAAAGAACATTGCCTCGACATAATAAAAAATACCTATCCGTGACCAACAGCCAACAACATTCTTAGCAATAAAACACCAAGGAGAGGTGTTCATATTTTTGTCAGAGTGGGAACAGAATGCCTGCTATTACCACAATTAGTTTGCCTTGTTCTGGAAGTTGTAGCTAATGCAATAGCACATTAAAAATGCAAATAAAGAGACTCTTAATCTCACAAAACAAACTGAGGATTGCTGGGGGGAGAGGGGGAGGGAGAGGGTGGTGGGGTGATGGACGTTGGGGAGGGTATGTGCTTTGGTGAGTGCTGTGAATTGTGTAAGCCTGATGATTCAGACCTGTACCCCTGGGGCTAATAATACATTATATGTTAATAAAAAAATTTAAAAATTAAGAAAAATACAAATAAAAAGAAGCATAACATTCAGGAAGGAGGAGAAATTGCTATTATTATTTGTTCACGATATGATTGTTTATCTGGAACACTCCGGAGAACAAACTGAAAAACTACGGAGACACTTTGGAGGAGATTGGTGAGATGGTCAGGATCGATCAAGACACTAGCAAAATCCACTTAGAAAACGTAAAAGAGAAAAGAAAAAAAAATTCCCAATATAAGGTGTTTTTTTTTTCATTCGAGTGTAAGTAACATACAGTGTTATTATACTTGTTTCAATATAGTGATTGATGATATGGAGTCAACAGTTCCATGTTACTCAGTGCTCATCAAGTCAAGTGTACTCTTAATCCCCTTCACCTGTCTCACCCCCGCCACTCCCACCCAGTATGACTTCTTTAGTGATTCCCCACGCCCTGAGCAAATGGAGTGAGAAAGTAGCCCAAGGCCACTCCAAGTTCAAGAACAAGCTCCAAGCACCAGAGCCCCAGTGGGAGAGGAAGGGAAGATGGGGCACAGGTTGGAGCTGGAGAGAGCAGAGAAAGGAGGAGGAAGATGTGTCATACAGTACCCAGCGCTGGCAGCTGTTGGGTCTGGGCTCGAAGCTGCCCTGTTTCGGATGACCTAGGACTTTGGGCCCTATTCCTGACAGCCCTGGGCAGACAGCAACTCGGGACAATGAGACCCAGCTACTTCCCAATGCTGCGGCAAACCTGGACTCACGGCCGGGCAGGACCTGCCCACTGGGAGATCCAGGCTGCCCCAGATAGGGGTGTTGCGGGGGTGGGGGTGGGGGGGTCTGCTGTACCGATGGAAAATCTACAGTTCCCACGGGCCCCAGACTCCCTGCAAGTGAGATTCTAGCTGAAAGAGTGTTTCTGAACATTTGATGGGCTGATTACAAATTGTTCTTCAAGATTCATTAAAGCTGACTTCCCAAGAGGACCTGTCAAGGCAAAGAGACATACCCAGCCAACCTCCCAGGTCCACTCTGAGGCCAGAGGCTCACTCCCCAGCTCTCTGCCTCCAGACTCCTAGCAATGGGGCCCTGTCTTGCTTGAGGTGGCATGATTCCAGTGGAGGCACCCAGCAGAGCTGCAGGTGCACAGGCCTGGGCCTCTTGCCTCTAGGACCTATTCTTAGAAAGCAAAGCTTATACATTTCTCTTCCACTTCTCATGGTGTGAGTAAGGCATGATATCCATGTATGGCTCCTCTCAGATGTGGGGTAATCTCGGGGTTTTCTATCACTCGCCCTCAGAGAAATCCCACAGCCAAAGGCATGACTGCTGGCCAACATTTCAGGATAGCAAACTCTCTTGTTTGCTTTCTCTTTCTCTCTTGCCCTCATTCACAGGCTCCATCTGCACTTAAAAAAAAAAAGAAAAAGAAAATGAAAAAAGCCCACTGTCTCCATCCCCTGCACCACTGCCTGTGTCCAGGGACCAAGAATAAGACAATCACCTCCCAGGTGAGATGTTGCCATTTACAGGGAGGTTTGGTGCAAAGCGGTGGAGCTTCCGTGGTGGAATTTTCGGCACTAGAACAACAGATAGGGGCGTTTTAGTCACTGCACTATGTAGAGATTGAATTATTCAGTGCCTGAAAGCAGCAAATTAATGAGGGGCAATGTGGTGCTTTGAACCCTTCAGGAAGCAGCAGTGGCCCCGTGGTTGGGAGGAAAGAAAGGGCAGGAGAGAGAAAACAAGTATATCAAGCACCTGCTAGGGGCTTTAATCGCGATGGCTCATGAAATCTACAACTGTAGAGCATGGCTTTTATTTACAGCTGGATCACTTGGACTCCACATCCGCAGCCAGTGTTCTTAGGCACTGACCCCTGAACTGCTCCTTAGAAAACCAAGCTTTAGATGGCAAGCTCCCAGTTCCTCACCAGGTGCTCCCCTCCTTCTCCTTGCAAACCACCCCCCCCCACAACGTTCTGCTCTCTTTCCTACCTCTCTCAAGTCACCTCCCTGCCTTGGTGCCCAGGATTACCTCATGAATGCTTCCTACACTTGGGATCAGAACTGTGTTCCTATGGGTGCTCTGTGACCACCCAGGGCTCTCGCTGTGAGGGGCCACACTCAGCACCAGGCTCTCCAGGAAGGGAGCTGTTGAGGCAGGGGACGAGGGGAGGGGCACAGAAAGGGAAGGAGGACCCAGATTGCTTCCGCAAGCTCTGTCTTTGCACCCCACTCCACCACCACCACATCTTCCGCAATCTCATTGATTATCTACAGTCTACTCCTGAAGCCCAGCATCAGGAAGAAGATTCGGGGGAGGGCGGGGGGGGGTTTGTTTGGCCTAATTCACCACGTCCCCCTGGCTCCTTGGTCTTGTCACCATGGAAACCTTATGAGGTCACCGGTATCATTAAAAGGGGAAGCAAAAAATGTTTCTCTCTCTCCCAAAGAGAGTACCCCGGTGGCTCCAGGGGTTTCTGTGTAGGATTGAGGAAAAGAGCAGGCAGTGTGAGGGGAGAGAATGGACCCCATCCTAGGGGTGGATTAACCACTTGATCCCCGGAATGCTGGCTGCTCAGACACAAGGCTCCTGCCTCCCTGAGATTTTTCAGGTGTCCTTGCCCAGAAAGAAAGAATCCTGCAGCTGGGCACACAGGTCAAAGCAGGCTTCATGCTACGTCTGGAGAAGCGGGAAAGGTCTCTTCCCAGGCAATGCTACTCAGCAAACGCTCCCCTGTCGGACTCAGGGTGAGTGTGGGTAGCTGCTGCGGGAGAAGAGAGGAGCCAGAACCACTGTTCTAGACATTTCCCTCCCTCCGCCACAGGTGAGTGTGGGGATTGCTGGCCGGGGCTGGCATAGGAGCAGCAGGGTTTGGGGGCCCTTCCCACCTGTGAGTTGGATCTGGTGCTACGGACCCTGCACCCCTTTCTCCTGCATGCTGCCAGCAGACCCGGGATGCTCACTGGCACTCCAGGGGGCTCAGTCCACTGCTGTTCCCCTTCGAGGTCAGCAGTGGGGCTGACGGCTCAGTTCTTCGGATTCTCCTCTGGGTCCTGCAGGCAACTCAGCTCTGGCCCATCTTCCTCCCAGGATCCAAAAAGTTTCTCTGCTGCCCTCCTGGGGTCCAAATTTCTCTTGTCCCTTTCAAGACCCTCCCCAGCACCCAGCACCATGAGATTTCTCCCCATCTTGCTCTCTAGTTCTCTTTATCCTTCAGGGAATCACTCATTCATTGTCATGTTGTCACCAAAGCATCCCCGGGGGCTCTTTCTGCAGCACATCAGGGCATAACTGAGACAAAGTAAGAGGAGGCAGGAAGGCAAACTGCTGTTGGGACTGTAGATCAGCACAAACTTTCTGAAGAGCAGTTCGATGCTACGACAAAGCCTTTGGAAAGTGCATTCTCAGAAATTTTTCTTCGAAGAACCTAACCTATGGAAATAATTAGATAAATGTGCAAGCATGATGTGTTATAATAGCAAAAACTGGAAACAGCCTAAATGTATAGGTTAAAAAAGGGGAGGGTGGACCATTTTAAAAAATCACATGACTAATATGTAGCCATTAAAGCAGCAAATATAGATTTATTGATGGACACATAAGAATGCGGAGCCTGCATTGTTAATGAACAAAAAAGCAGGTTGATATCAGCATTTGTAGAATAATCTCCTCTTTCTAAAAAATATAAATGGGGCACCTGTTTGGGGCGCCTGTGTGGCTCAGTGGGTTAAGCCTCTGCCTTAGGCTCAGGTCATGATCCCAGGGTCCTGGGATCGAGCCCTGCGTCAGGCTCTCTGCTCAGGGGGGAGCCTGCTTCCCCCTCTCTCTCTGCCTGCCTCTCTGCCTACTTGTGATCCCTCTCTGTCAAATAAATAAATAAAATCTTAAAAAATATATATAAATGTGTTCATGGAACAAGGTGTAGATCTTTTATCTTCCCATTTGGTACCAGAAATTCTTCTTAGGAAATGGTCTTTGTTTAGGGGGAAAAAAAATACCTTGGTCAACTGTTTGGTCATATGACGTTTGCAAACCACTCAGGATGAGACAAGAAGAAGAAGCCTTTTGGCTCCTGAGCAGGAGGCAGAGAGAGGCGCCATGATCAGAGAAGAGAGGGAGACAGGGAAGTTGGTCTGGAGGAGAGGCCGAGATGGGACGTGGAGACCAAGAAGACTCTGCAACCATGTGGGGGTAGAGAAAGACGTTGGGATGCTGGGAACCGCCATCTGTGCTTGCACACCTATGGTATGGGCCGTTTCCCCTCATCTCCCACATCCAGTATAGAGTCCAGTCTTCCAAGTGATGAGACATTTCTGAATGAATCCAGTAAGAACAGTTTTCCATTCATTCAGAATGAAACAGCCCGAAGTGGTTGTTTCTGCTGGGGTATATTATGGGCAGTATATGTATCTTAGTTTTATTTATTTGTCTTTTCCAACTTTCTAAAATAAAGCTTAAAGGGGAAAGGTTAGTTTCAGGCACCGCACCTGGGGAATACACCATAGAGCCAGGAACTAGATCATTTGATGATGAAGTATGGCCTGCCCTCTCCCTCCACAGAACCTGCACGTTGTGGTCATGGTATCCACGTGCCCCAACCCGGGATCATCCATCCAGATGTTCAGCAGCTTGGAACTTCTTGAGAGAAGACCCAGTCACACAAGACTCTGTCACACAAGAGACAGGAGGGAGCTCCTGCTCCCGTGCCGAAGCTGAGGCTTATTTTCTCGGCCTAGTGTCTGCTCAGAGGACCCACATCTTCCTGCGTAGCGGACAATTGGAATGATTCCCTTTGACAGGGGAGGTCCTGCAACGTACAACAACTTCGGCATTCACAAGATAGTATCTTTTTTTAAAAAAAGATTTTTTTTAAATTTATTTATTTGACACACACACACACACACAGAGCACAAGCAGGGGGAGGAGCAGTGGGAAAGGGAGAAGCAGGCTCTCCACCGATCAGGGAGCCCGAGGCGGGACTCAATCCCGGGACCCCAGGATCATGACCTGAGCCAAAGACAAAGGCTTCAACGACTGAGCCACCCAGGCGCCCCCACAGGACAGCATCTTAAGATAACAGCACACCAGTTTTAGTAATCAGGCAAAGATGCCGACCCAAGGCCCAGGCTGGTTGTGCTTCCATATGTCGTCACCAGCATCTTACCTTCACCACCCTCCCCACCATCGCTTCCAGTCTGTTGTTTATACAAGCAACGTGCCTCCATCCAGTTCTGCCGACATCTGGGGTTAGCTTGAGGTGGGCCTGCAGGGCCACAAAGAAGAGGACCTGGGGGAAGGGCTGTCTTGCCCCCATCTCCTGATAGGTCCCCAATCCGTACAAACCCCGTGCGGTTCATTCACTTGGTATTCAATGGAATAATGTAGCTGGTAATGAATTTGTTTTGCATTCAGTTGGATAACACTGTTAGTTATGAATTTATAATTTGCAGAGGGATAAGGTTTTTTTTTTTTTCCTTCGAGGCGTCAGAGAAGCTGTTGCTTACAAACTTGTAATTCGCCGCTGCAAATCCATCTGTAAATGACACTATTGCAAACTGAAAATCTCTCAGGCACGAGGGATACAGTCTCGGAATTAAATTGTGTGTTTGACAAGAACCTGATGCTCTGTCCTGCCTGGGCTCCGAAAGCCCGCCCTTCCCCGCCCCTCCCACGCCAGGGGTTCCGGTTCAGCCCTGCCAGCTTGTCTCCATCACTCATCACTTGGGCCCCCAGTGCTCTTACCCCCTGGCAGTCCAGCACCAGCCCCTACTTTGGGCCCAGGGTGTAGAGAACTGCTCAACCAGTGCAGGTGTCATCTGGGTCTAGGGCACAAACCCCAAAACCCCAAACCCCACTCTTCTCTCCCCCGACTCGGTCTGGGCTTTTGTTTCCCCATCCCTGGAGACTCCAATCCCCTTAGAAGTGTTGCCCGCGGATTCATCAGCCAGTGTGTGGAGAGGAAGTGAGTGTGTCCGGGGACTGAGTCCAGACTAGAGGATAAGTGTGGGAGGACTGGCCCAAGGACCAAGAGGGCAATGACCCATAGGAGCGCAGCCCACGCAGACTACACAGAGCTGAACGTCTTCGCCTCAGCTGCCTCGAGGCTCTTGTGTTTTGTATTTTATATCTTGTGTTTTATATTTGTCTTATTTCCTTTTGCCCTTCTCTCAATGGTTACATGCCAATTCATGATTTTATTTTTTGTTTTTCGTTTTGTTTTGATAAAAGTTTCTGTTGAAGAGTTAACTTAGGATGGAAAGGAAAAGAAGGCTCGACCCATAGTCCCACGGGAGAATGAAACTGGTGCTGGGGTAGGAAGGCAGCATCAGGAAAGCTCTCTAAAGGCTCATCAATAGGGAGTCAGCCATCAACGGTGTGGCCAGATACCCAGGGAGAGGACCAGGACACAGGGACGCACACGCAGGACAGCACAGCCTCTGCCTGGCACTCCTGGCTCCGCCACTGGACAGGCAGCTCCGACAAGGTTGGCCACTGTTTGGATACAAAGAAATTGTGTGCTGTGGGGTTCCATGGCAGAGGCACCCTAACCAGTCTAAAGGGGGCTAAGAGGAGACCTGCTACTCATCAGCTGTGTGACCTTAAGCAAGTTGCTGAACCACCCTGAACTTCCTCAGTTGTCTGTCAGGATTTGCTGAACCCTTGCATTGTAGTCACCCAAAGGGATGGCCAGTCTAGCAGGGAATGCAGATGTCCTAATATCACAAACAACTAAGGGGGGAGGCCACTCTGTGAAGGGTTCTAGGAAGGCTTGCCAAGCCTAGATCTCGAGGGTGAATGGAAGTTAGCTGGAAGAAGATGGGGGAAGAATGCCCATGGGGCAGAGGGGACAGCAAGTACCACAGTCTAGATGCAAGACACACGTGCATCCCAGGCAATGAAAGAAGGTCAGTGTGGCTGAGGGGCAGGGGGTCACCAATGGGAAGTGAGGACAGGGGGCGGCAGAGAGAGCTGCAGTGGACAGATCCCCTGGGGTATCCTGTGAACTTGGGACGTCAGGAAAACGTGAAACACATGACCATTGTAAGCAGGGGAATGATATGTCCACCTCAGAGTTTTCTGAGATCCCTGTGGCTGCTGTGGGGCTAATGCCATGAAAGGACTGGTGAGCACGTGGTAGGGGGTGGATTTCATTGTCTGGTGGAGAGATGATGGTGTCTCAGACACAGGGGGTGGCAGCAGAGAATGGAGACGGGAAATACGCAGGAGGCAGAACGAGCAGAGGTGGATTTGATGCGGGGGGTTGTGGGGAGGGAGAAGAAGGTATAAAGAAGACTCCCAGAGTTTCTGTGAGAACTGCCGAGATAGAAGATGGGGGTGGGGAGGGCTTGTTTCAGAAATATCCAGAGTTCAGTTTTGAATCTGAGCTCCCCAGGAGGCAGGGGATCCCACGAGTCTGGAACCTGGAGAGAATCTGGGCCGGAGATGCGGTGTGGGGACCAGGAGCCATGTAGGAAGCATCGGTAACCGTGAGACAGGTGGGGGTGAGGGTGGGGGAGGGGACGGAGAGGGAAGAGAGAGGGGTGCGCATGAATAGGACATGGAGCGGAGCCCGGAGTAACTCCCGTGTTCTGACAGTGGAATGCAGGCAGAGGAAGCTGGGAGCCAGTGGTGAATTCTCAGCCCTCAGGACTCCAGGAAGGCTCAGTGCCTGCCGAAGCCGAGGGAAGAGAGGTAGCTGACAAGAGACGCGGTTAAGTCCCAAATGCAGAGGGACGACAAGTCAGGTCAGGACTTGGGGGGTGGAGCACCTTGGAGGTCACTGATGACTTTAGCATTTAACAGTTTGCTAGAGGATTGGTCAGGGCGGGTGCCAGATTGCCAAGGGAAGAGGAATGAGTGGGAGCTGGGGAAGAAGAGGCCGGGCGTGGGGACAACTCTTGGGGTAAGTCTGGCTGTGGAGAGAGGAAAGATGAGCCAATTCGTGGAGAGGGACGTGGGATCCTACTTTTAAGACCAGAGAGTTTAGAAAGCAGGTTTAAACACTGATGGAAAGGGACCCGGCAAAAGATATGGTGGGGCGGCAGGGCGGGGGGGTAAGATTTAACCAATAGGAGGGCAGAAAGTGAAGGTAATGGACAGCCTAAGATTCTCCAGAAGGCAGGAGGGGACGATCACACAGTTTGCCCACGCTGTTGGCAGACTAATGCTGTTGGTGGGGTCTGAGGATCAGAGGTTCACGGGAGGGATGTGATGCTGGGGGAACCCCAGAACTATGTGCCCTGCTACTTCCCTCCAGCTTTTTCCACCTTAAAGATATTTTGTTTAATCAAGATGTGAGACAAATAGGCATGTTAGAGATCCGATATTCCAAAAATACAGCTTGGGAATTGACTACAGCAGACTCCGGGGGACATCAAGAATATGGAGGTATCTGTTGGCCAGCAGCTCATTGTGAGGGTCAAACTGGTAATGACCGTGTAATGTGACTATTGCCATACTTGCAGAGGACGTGGGAGCTACAGTGGTGCAGAGGAGGGACCTTACACACGGAGAGACTATTTCAGGAAGTCCTGGCGGTTGTTCTCAAGGAAAAGGGAGAGCAGTGGAGCTTTCCAGACAAAGAAGAGAGCAGGTATAAAGGGTATAAAGGGAGTCGTGTATGAGGACCTGCATGGAGCTCCCCCGGCAGAAGGGACAGAAGCAAGAGGCTGCAGAGAGGAGGTTGGCAGAGACAGACAAGGGCAAGCTCCCGAAAAGAGGTGAATGCCAAACTAGGGAGCTGGGGTTTGCCTTGTAAGGATGGGGAGCCATGGAGGGTCATAACAGGTAGACCAGAAAACTGATACCAGCAACAGTGGATTCCACAGAATAAGTCTGAAGGTTGGCAGGTCCATTAGTTAGCCATCAGCTAAGGCAGGGGCCAGTGGGTCCGAGACAGGGCCTGGTCATCAGTAGAGAGAAGACACTAGTGTACACAGTGTTAAAAGGGTAGAATGAACAGGACCAAACGGATGTGGGAAACGGACCAAAAGGTAGAATGAACAGCCCAAACGGATGTGGGAAACCCCGAGTCGAGGAGATCACAAGTTTCCAGCTTGCGTGGAGGGCTGGAGGGTGGGGCCATCCTCTGGGATGGAGATAATAAAAGGGGCTACATTGAGAGGGGAGAAGACAATGGGTCCTGACGCGGGCACACTGAGTTCGAGGTGACTACATGACATCCTCATGGAAACGTCCAGCAGGCAGGTAGCAATACAGTCTGAAGTTTTGGAACAGTCACTTCTGGAAATAGCAAATTGGAAATCAAGAACCTTTAGGGGTTGTGGAAGACTTCTCTTGGGGGAGGTGTATGGAGTGAGAAGAGAGTCCAAGTGAGAATCCCCATGGATCACCAACATCCTGGGGACCAGAAGAAGAATCCTTGAGAAGCAGTACTCAGGTAGGAAGAGAACCAGGAGAAAATTAGCTATACTGTCATAGAGTAGGGGACGCACCAACATCTCAGGGTCAGGACCATAAAGCGATCACCTTGGACAGGGGAGAAAAAGTGTCTGCAGGTCATAGCAAGGACACCGTCTTGCTCGGTGAGGGTGATTTCAACAATGTAATGACAGCAGAAACCAGGTTATAAGGTTTGCAGAGTGATCAGAAGTGAGGAAGAAGAGGCAGCCACTGCAGAAAATTCTTTTGAAAACGTTGCCGGAGCTGGGAAGATGACAGGGAGCAGGAAGATGACAGAAATGTTCCAAGACATGGTATCTCCAGTAGAAGCCCCATCACTGTCCAGCTGCAGAAAAACACGTCATCTCCTCCTCATTCTGGAATGGCCTGTCCTGGGAGATTCAGAGACAGATGGTCCTTTACTTGGGGATTTTCTCATGGAAAGTTTGCTGGTAACATTATCCATTGATCCTACCTTTGTGTTCAGATATTTCCCTAAGCGGCAAACATTGATACCAATAGGTAATATTTATGGAACACCTACTAAGCCCTGTGCCCTCAGTCTTACATGGATTGAGTCCTCAAGATATCTATCAAGAAAGTATCGACAAAGAAGGGAAACTGAGGTTTGGGAAGATTTAGAGAGTCATGTGGTTAGCAGAAAAACCAGCATATGGGCCTTCCAACTCCACTGCCTCAGGGCTAGCTTCTCTGCTGTCTCTCTCCTTTCTCCAAACATGTTCTCTCTGGCCCTGGTGCCACTTCCCTGGTACCAGGACCCAGTCCTTCTGGGAATTCAGCTTGCAGATTGAATCCTGGTTCCCTCCTGACCAGCTTGCCTATCTCAGTCCTACACTATTAGCCACAATGGATTGCGTGCTAAGATTGCTACCATTTTTCGAGCTCTTGTCTCCCATGTCCCTTCCTAGGGTACAGGGCTTGGTGCTATGTGTTCTTATTTCATTCCATCCTCAAGGCGAGCCTATGCAGTCTCCATTACTTTGACCATTTTGCAGATAGGGAACCTCAAGTTCAGAGAGGGTACGTAATTTGCGCAAGATCACACAGCTAGTAAATGGCAGAGTTGGGACTGAAACCCAAGTCTGCCTGATGTAATAACTTCCCAAATATCCACTCTCCCTCCTATGGCCACAGGGCAGCTGCTCCCAACCCTCAGGTTTCAGGATCTTTAACACGCCACCCTATCCAGAATTCAATCATTTAGTCAGTCATCTGTTTGTTAATATTCCCTGAGCGTATTTGTCAGGCTCCCATTGGTTGTATGAGATAGAAGCCCAGCCAAAGAAGTTGGAGCAAGAAAGGCATTTATTGGCTCTTCGAGTTGGGTAGGATGTGGTTGCTGCTCCCAGGACTGAAAGAAAGACTTCCAGGCCATAAGAGTCAAGATTGGGTCTCAGTGCCACAAGCATGCCCTCTAAACTCCTCTCCCCTCTGTTGCCCTGATTGGCTTCTCCAATTAGTGGGAGAGCTGACCGTAAGTAACATCTACAGCCCAGTAAGGAGGCTTCCCTCCCCCCAGTGTCCGCATATCAATTCCAGGGAAAGATCCAGGTTTTGCTTGGGTAGTGTGCCCACGCCTTGGGCCGGTCACTGGTGCTAGACAAAGGATGACGTTCGATGATATGTGCATTTCAGGTCACTGGCTGGCAACGCGGTAGGATAAGTCAGCACAGCAATGGACAACCCACTAGGTCTCTGTGACAATAGGGGGAGTTTCCCAAAGGAAAGGGATGCCAGAAGTGGGATGATGGAAAACAGACTAAAGAGATAAAAAGTCACTAACTGTCACAGTCCATTACATTGGTCCATGCAAGAGACAGGGGCAGACACGACACAGACACCATCTTGGGGAGGTCAGAGCCTCACAAAGCCATTAATAAGAGCTGATAGCAACTATCAGCCATGGAGCATCTATCAGGTACCAGGCATTGGGCCAAATACTTCCAGATGCATTATTTTATTCCAAGCTCACAATGGCCCTGGAAAGTAGGTACTATTATCATCCTATTTTTCTGAGTCAAAGAGACATTAGAAAATAACTCCCCTCCCCCGTTTTGGCAAGGCAGCCAATATAGGGAAAAATAAAAATGTTTATGGGCTAAGGATAAGGATATCCTGGCTCAGAGAGGTTAAGGGACTTGCCCAAGGTCACACAGCTAACATATTAAATGAACATCCTGGGAAACATTTGGTTAAGGGCCAAAAGAGTTCTTCTGTTTCTGTCTGCCAACCAAGGACTAGGGAAGTCTGTCTAGAGGTGAAGAGGGTGGGAATGTGAATCTAAGCAGAGATCTGAAGGGTAGGACATCTGGGCAAGTAACCAGGGAGGTCGAAGGGAAGAGAGAATGGGTCAGTCTCCAAGAACTAAGGAAGGCAGGCCTGAGGACCACCCAGAACCTAGTTATTCCCTCTCACCTGTGGTAGCCCTTTGGAGATGTATAATCAGAGATATTTTCTGACAAGCCTCTTCTCCAGTCTGCTCTGATCAGCCTACCCCATCTTCAGAAGACATATACACCAGTCCCTCTGCTTTTCCATTCTGGATGCCCTCTTGGGTGTCTACCCAGTGGATGTGGGTCCCAGACATTTGATCCACATAGGTAGCAGAAGAAATATCACTTCCCTTTTCCTAAATAACTCACTTCTATGAATGAGACCGCAAATCAAGTAAGTATTAAGCAGTCCCATCTTAGCCTCTGAAACAAAGTTCATTGTCTCCTAACAACTCCCATGTTCAAACACCTCTCCCCCACCCTGCACGTGCACAGATGGTCCCGTGGACCCAAGGATAGAAACTCCTTCAATTTCCTCAGGCTCAGCCCGTTTTTGATGTTGGCTAGCCTTAGCATCAGACCTTCTGTGAAATGGTTGGTGGGACTATAGGAATCCATTTATCTGAAGTGCCTAGAGTAGTGACATTCACGGACACAGTAAACAGAATGATGCTTGCCAAGGGCTGAGGGAGACAAAGAATGGACAGCTATCACCAGCTGGATTCAGAGTTTCAGTTTTTCAAGATGGAGAGAGTTCTGGAAATGGATGGTGTTGGTGATTGCCTGACACTGTGAATGTACTTAATACCACAGAACTGCACACTTAAAAATGGTGAAGAAGGTAAATTTTATGTGCATCTTACCACAGTCTTTAAAAAAATGATGATGGGTGTGGCCTCTGGTTTCACCACATCCCCAGGAGAATATCTCCCCTCACCCGAGGCAACTAGACCCTCACCCAGGGCCTCTGGAAGACCCCTGTACAAACCCCTCTGAGAGAGATTGGAGAATTGATGAAGCCACTACTGGCCTCAGCACACTGCTGGCCCCAAAATTCAGTACCCTCCATGGGCCAGGCTCAAAACCACCATTTAGCCCCATCTCTCTTGATCCTTCCTCCGCCTCTAGTTCCAGATCTCTACCTCCCCATCAACTGAATTTTTGATAGTGTCAGTTAGACTTACTTCTATTCCTCACCAACATTCAGCACCCAATGCCCCATGATAAGGCTCCTGCCACCTTCCTTCTCCTTCCTCCCCCAAAAGCCCATCACTTGTGGCCTCCTAAGTCCCAAGGCCAGCGGGCTCCTTGCATTCCATCTCTCCCAGCAGCTCTGCGCAGCCTTTGACATGGCGGAGCATGCCTTCCTTCAAACCCTGTCCTCCTAGGCCCGCAAGACTCCCCGTTCTCTTGGTTCTTCTCCTACCTCCCTGACTATTCCTGCTCCATCTCACTCATGGACTCTTTTCCAAAATTCCAGCCTCGACATCCCGCTTTGGGTGCTAGTCTACACAATCATCCTGCTTAATCTCATCCTCCCTAAAGACAATTCAATTTAAAACACAACACAACACCCCTCTCAAGGCCAGCCATAGAACCGTATAATCAGTTGTCCTCAGGGTACCTCCCCTGTCCCAAACTGGACCCCTCATCTTCACCCCAGACCCCAGACCCATGGTTCTCTAGCAAAACTGTGCGCACAACCATGCTCCCAGGCTCCCAAGTTATAAGCCATAAGCTCAAAGAGGCATCCTGGACTCTCCCTCTCTCTCAAAGTTCAGCCCTAAATCCTGTCCTATTTTCCTAAATTTTTTCTTAAAGCTTCCCCTCCTCTCTGTCTCTGCTCCCACTCCGGCCTCCCCCTCTCTCAGCCGGATTCTTACACCCTCCTAACTGGTCTCCTCCCTGTGGCCTAGCCCTCAGCTCCACAAGGCCACAGGGGAATCTCCTGAGAAGGCAAGCAAGTCCAAGTTCCCCTCTGACATCATCCCACCCCTCTGCCTCAGGAGAAAATCCTAGCACCTAACTGTGGCCTCCAAGCCCCTCGGGGATCTGGTCTCCCTCTAAGCCACTTTCCACAGAGCTGTCAAATAGCGCACAGTTTTAAAACGCACAGTTGTTTTTTTTTTTTTTTTAAAGATTTTGTTTATTTATTTGATAGAGAGAGAGAGATCACAAGCAGGCAGAGAGATGGGGAAGCATGCTCCCCGCTGAGCAGAGAGCCCCATGCGGGGCTCGATCCCAGGACCATGATACCCTGGGACCCTGGGACCATGACCTGAGCCAAAGGCAGAGGCCCAACCCACTGAGCCACCCAGGCGCCCCTAAAACGCACAGTTTTAAAGCGCACAGTTGGTTCCCGACTCCCTCTCCTCTCACTTCTACCTCTGAGCCGCTGCTCTAACCATTCCCCCCCCCCCCCAGGAGTGCTCATCCCCACCTCCCCCACACTGACAGTCACCTGGGTAACTCCTACTTCTCCTTCCAGAAGCAG
Source organism: Mustela erminea (assembly GCF_009829155.1). NCBI lineage: Eukaryota > Metazoa > Chordata > Mammalia > Carnivora > Mustelidae > Mustela > Mustela erminea. Next base: position 31,890,431 of record NC_045618.1, read on the forward strand.
CTCAGGGGTTGCCTCCTGGGAGAGCCTGCCAGCCCCTGACCTGGGTTGCTCCCCGCCCTCCCCAATCCCTTAGCGTTTCTTAAAGAACTTGCCTTTGTCCTGCAGTTTACCGCCCCAACTTCTCCAGGAACTGTGAGCTTCCTGAAATGCTGTCTTTCCTATCTAGGACCCCAGAGTCTAGTCTGTCTGGTACACAGAAGGTGCTGAATAAATGTTGAGTAAATGGACGAGTAACTGAAGAAATGATCTATGTCTAACGCACACCTGTCACCAGAGCCTCCGACTCCCAGCTCTACCTACCTTAGAGCTTGGCACACAGTAGGTGCTCAGTAAAGATTGTCTGTATTCTATTTTCTGAATTAATCTGCTTCAGAGCAAGGTCTGGGGGAGGTTGGGTATGATGAAGGGAAATGGGGAAGGTCTGGGCAAAGAAAACTTCGCCAGAAGAGAGGTTTGGGGTGCACCGCAGTGGGGGAAGGGGCGATAGGGGTGCCTGGAAAGGCGGGAAGAACTAAGTGGCCAGACCGCTGCCCCTCCGCTCCCGGAGGTCAGACGGAGTCCCCGCCCGGCTAGTGCGCCTCCAGCCCCGCAGGCGTAGGACCCTTGCGGTCCACCCCCAGTCAAACCCCCCGGTTCGCGCGCTGGGCGCTCGGCGCTGGGCGGCGTGTGTGTCGCTTTAAAAGCTCCCTCCCGGCGCGCAGGGCCGGCCCCTTCTCTGACAGCGCCGAGCGAGCCGAGCCGAGCGAGCCGGGCGGCCTTTGAGGGAGCCAGCGCCCGCCCGGGCGGCCAGTCCGGCGGGGGGCGGCGGGGCGGGCCGGGGGCGGCCGGGGCGCGGGCGGCTCGGCGGCGCGGCGCTCCGGGAGCGGGCCCAGGCCCGCGGAGCCCCGGCGGGGCAGGGCAGGGCGAGGCAGCGGAGGGAGGCCCAGCTCCGACCCCGCGCTGCTCTGCCCCACCGGCAGCGACCCGGCGCCGGGTGGCTGGCGAGGCGGCGAGCGGAGCGGGAGCGGGCCAGGGGGGCGGCGGGAGCGGAGCGGAGGCTGCGAGCCCGGTGCGCCCGGGCCCGGCCCGGGCCCGCCGCGCGCGCCCCCTCCCCTCCCTTCCCTGCGCCTCGCCTCCTCCTCCTCTCGCTCTCCTCGCCTCCTCTGCTCCGCCCGGCGCCGCTCCCGCCCGCGCCCGGGCCGCCGAACCCAGCCCCGCCGGGCCCCCTGCCTCGCGCGCTCTCGGCCCGGCCCCGCGGGGACCCGGTCCCCGCGGCCGCCGCCGCCCCTCCCCCCGGGTCCGGCGGCTTCCGGACCTTTCCGACCGCAGACTGAGCGGTGGGAGCCTTCTCGCCCCCGGCGGACAGTGGGGCCGGGCTGAGCGGACTCTCGCGGCCGCTCCGGACGCCGCGGGTGCCGGAGTGCGGACCTTCTGGGTCCGGGTTGAGCGCGCCCCGGGCGCCCAGCGGTACCCGCTCACTCCGGGCAGGGCAGGCAGATCCCGGCGGAGCCCGGAGCCGGCCGATCTGGACTGGACAGAGCAAATCCCTGACTGTGCCGAGCCTGGGGGATCCCGGGAGTGGGCTGAGGGGATCCCGGCGCCCTCCGATCCCTCCGACTTTGGCTCACACGCTGGGACCGGCCCGGCGTCGCCTCGGTCGCCCGGCGCCCGGGTCACCTGTGGCCTCGGAGCCCCGAGCCCCCCGGACCCTCTCTGGTTCCCGACCCGGAGCCCGGCGGGGGTTGGGGGAGATTTTTCTGGCCCCCTTCCTTGGAGCGCGGAGGCCCCGCCCCCTCCCACCGTCCAGATGTCTCCCAAGGCGGCTCTGAGGACCTCCCTGTGGCCGGGGGCCGAAGGGTCCAGAGAAAGAAGCCCGCCCTAGGGAGCCTTGGGGGCCCCCCAACGTCCTCTTGGGGCTTGGCCCCCGACGCTGCTGGGAAGGAAGGCTGGTGTCCCCACCATTGGTGAGTCCGGGAGCAGAGCGGGGGTTCAGAGGGAAGGCGGGGCTGAGGAAGGGAGGGTCCGCTGGGACTGAGGGCACCCTGGGGGCACTGGGAGGGAGGAGGAAGGACTGGAGAGGCCCTCTCGTGAACCAGCGGGACCAGGCCTGGCTGGGGGGTGGAGGCACGGGGGACTGGGGAAGCTGGGGCAGGGTGCCCCGTAGCAGGCTGAGGACTTCTGCCTTTAGAGCAGGGACTCCTTCATTTCCTTCTAGAGGAAGGGCTATGCTGTAGATAATCTGCCTCCATCACCCCTCCCCACAAAGGAAAAAAAAATCCCCAGCGACGAAGGGTGCAGGCTGGCGAGAGGAGGGAGGCAGCGGCATTGCTTGCCGGCTGGTGGTGCAGCCTGGGAGGGCTGACGCCAGGCTTGCTCTCTCTGCAGGGGGCTGCCCTTCTCCATCCAGCTCCCTTTTCAGAGCTGCCCACATCTGGAGCCCCCACCACAACCACATCTGGAAGACCCCAGCCACCGTCCCTCTGCAGGTGTCAGTTGCACCCGGAGACCTCTGCCTTTGCAACCTCCTAGGAGTTGTGAGGGATTCCTGCTGCCTTCCCCCATCCCAAGGGCATCTCTTACCCTTAGTCCCTGCAGAGTCATCCCCCTGCCTCGGTGTCCAGGCTCAGCCAGAGATCAGCTCAGCCCAGGCACAGGCACTCCAAGTCCTGGCGGCCACTCCTGAGGCCCAAGGCCCCTCCCCCTGTCCTCCTGTGTCCTCACCTTGACCCCCTCCGTCAGACTCTGTCTTCCTCTGGGTGTCCCATTCCCCACCCAGAGGCAGAGGAGGCGGGGTGGCAGGGGGCAGGGGCTGGGTGAAGGCCACCCAGGGCCAGGGTGGGCTGGGGGGCCGTTAAGATGTGGAGCTCTGCCTGGCCGAGGGGGGCTCCGTGGTGGCAGACGCAGCGTGTGCCCGGCTGGGGGGAATATGGGCAGGCCTGCAGCAACGTGGTAAAGGATGAACATTCGGGGCGCCCCGGACCTCGGGCAGCCCAGTGACGACCCCAGCAGTGGTGGCCAGCGGGAGCGGATCCGACAGCGCATGAAGATGGTCATCGGGCAGCTTGAGGGCATCCTGCAGGAACTCAAGGAGGTGGCCAAGGAGCTAAGGGAGGTGAGTGAGGGGCCAGACAGCCCCCCAGACCAGTTTTCCTCAGCCTGGCCCAAAAAACACACATATGTGTTTCCATTTGTGTGTGTGTGTACTCAAAGCTGCATGCACACGTGTCACTTTGCTGGGTACTTCCTTTTCCTTGTTCTCCTTTCCCCCAAATCTGCTTTGCTAGGGACCTCAGCATACTCCAGGACTAGCGGGGCCCTGAGGTAGCAGAGCCAGTTTGGGCAACATGTCATGGGCCCAGGGTTCTGTGGTTAGCACTCGGGGCTGCCAAGGTGATAAATATAGACTAAATCCCACCATAGCCTCTTAGTGGGAGACACTCTCCTGGGGCCCAAGCTGGCTTCTGACCCCACCATCTGCCTCCCAGACTCCGACCTGCTCAGAAACGGTTCTGGAAGAGTGTTGATGGCCCTACTGAGAAGGCCTAGCTCAGAGCATTCTCGGGAAGTCACACTCAGGCTACTCAGAACCCTTGATCCTGGAAAAATTGAAGCAGCTATATGCTCCCTGCCCTGAGATGGGAATGCATCCAAGGGGCTGCTAGTGGGTACCAGGGTTCCTGTGTACTTTGGTTGGGGGCTGGGGGATGGGGGCAGAAATCTCATCTAAACGCGTGCATCCCTGTCCAGAGTTCTGAATGTTTCTGCCAAGGCTGAAAAGTCACTGAGAGATCCTGAGATGTGTGTCCCTCTCTGTCTCTCTAAGTGGAACCCGGCTTAATTACTGCTTCCCACATTGCTGGGGTAATGAGGTACACATGTCCTCAGCCCTGCCCCCTGGGCTGTGTTCAAGCCCAAAATGCATGACCAGCGTTCTGAGCCACTGGCCTGAATTTGCCCACTGGGTGCCATTATGCCAGCCAGGTGGGCTTTAGGCAAATTTCACCTCCCTATAACCAGGGCCCCTGCAGAGATAGCAGAAAGAGTGATTTAACGGGAGTTATGGGTTCCTGCTTTCCCCAGCCAGCTGTGCGGGAGGATGGGGGCTCTAGGAGGATTGAGAAGAAGGGGTGATGGTAGGTGCCAACTGCAGCCTGACCTGAGAGCCAAGGAGCAGGAGATGTTTGAAGGGAGCTGTATCCAGAGCAGAGGGGTTGTGGAGAGGCTGGGACATGACCTGATGTGGGGCAGGGCAGGGCAGCCCCTCAGCCCAGAATCAGCCTTGTGGTGAAAGCCAGGTGCCCCCAAGCGACCCCTCCTCTCCCAACCTCACTGGTCCAAAGAACAAAACCCTTCTTTGTCACTCCCTAGCCCATCTTTTTCTAGACCCTCTTTGGGTCCATCAGGGCCATGGGAACCATCCAGAGTCTCGGTCTTGGGCAAGGGTATGGGACTTATGCCAGGAAAGAGCCCACCCAGAAAAGAGCCAGGACTGACTCTAAGCCTGGAAATATGACAGCACAGAACCTACTCTCAATTGAGCATCTTCCCCGATCTGCCTCCCCTGTCCCCCCAAACATGGTCCTCCAGGTCATCCATAGGTCAATACCAGCCCTGTCCATTTTCTGTTTGAAGAAACTGAGGCCCAGAGAGGGCTAGGGCCTTATCCAAGCTCACACAGCCTACCAGGGACAGAACTAACTGGAACTCAGGTTCCTGTTGCCTCTTCTGAGGCTAGAGCAGGTGGGCCAGCCAGCGACCTTTTTGCATCTTGACTGGGTCTTCTAGAGATGCTATCTTATGCTCATGCCGTGATGCCCTGAGGGGGGCGCCCTTCTGGGGACGAGGCAGGGACACCAGAAGTACTAGGATTTATTTGCAGATTTTTAGATGTTCCCTCTCTCTCTTCTCAGCACATACACTCACCCACCCCCACGTCTCGAACAGCAGAGCCTCAGGTCCACAGGCTGTGCAGCCCAAAGGCCTGAGCCAGGACAGAGAGAGATGCATTCCCTCCCCCTATATACCCTGGAGGCCATGTGCCTCCACCCAAGACTTTGGCAGGTTGCTACGGCAACCAGCATCTACCCCGTATGCCACTGCCTGCCCGCTGCCAATGGCACCCAGCTGGGAGGGGGGCAGGCCTCAGAACTCCCCCATCCCCCAGGCAGGGTCTGGACACAGGGTGATGGGCCAAAGGGAGTGTTGAGGAAGGCAGGTGAGGCTCCGGGAGGCCCAGGCAGAAGAGGAGACACCCTAGCTGACTTCCCGTGCGATGGGATTTGTCAGGAATGGAGCTACTCAATGGGGATGCCATGACTTGGTTTGGCGTATGGGGTTATAGCCCTGTGATCTTGGTTCTTGATCCTCCAAGGGGGCTTCTAAGGCAGGATCTACCTGGCTCTTCTCAGTCCCTTTGGGTCTACCCATGCCCATCCGGGGCATGGATAGACCCAAGGTCCAGAGGGTAGAGGCAGGTGCTTGTTTGTTCATTATACCTCTTTCCCCAGACACGACCAGCTCAAGGCTCACTGAGCTGAGGACAGCAAAACACTTAGATATAAAGGCAAGATTCGCATGCAAGACTGCAGGGGGAGACCACAGGATGCTTGATTGAAGGAGCAAGTCCATTCTCTTCGTCCTGCTGCTCCACTTCCCTTAGCCCCAGACACCACTGATCAGGGCAAACTGTCCTTGTCCCCTGGAGCATACAGCCTGAAATTCACAGAAAGACGACAGACACTAAAGCACTTCCTCCCTCAGACCCTGAGCCTCTGTCTCCTCATCTCTGAAATGGGGATGCCAATCTTCCCCATCTCAGGATGCTCTTACAAGGATTTCTCTGGGGCTTGGTATGTGGTAAGTGGGGCTAACACGGCCCTAAAGGTTTTGGAGTTCCCTCTCCCAAAGCTCCCCCGCCCTCCCAGACCCTTGCTCCAGCTCTCACCGAGCTCCCCCATGTGATAGGAAGCAAGGTCCGTCCCATGGGTGGGTAAAGTTCCTTAATGGACTAAGAGAGGGGAGGAATGTGAAAGTGCTTTGAAAGCTGAAACTGCCGCAGAGGGATGTGACAGTCGATCATTAATTAGCCCTCATTCTCCTAGGTTCCCCAATACTCCAGGATGCCAGGCCAATCCCAGCAGGCTCTCGAAGCTACACAAAATTCCATGCATCTTAACTCAGAGATGCAGCGCAGTCCAGAGGCTAAGAGCACAGGCTCTTAGAGCCAGAGGTCTCTGGTTCAAATCCAAGATCCGCTCCCTTCCTAGCTGTGTGGACTTGGTCAAGTTACTTCACCTTTCTGGGCTTCTGTTTTCTGGCAAATGAGGATACTGAATGTTATACCTCCGCGACCAGCCCCAGGCTATTGTAAGAATTAAATGTACTACCGTGTATAAAGTACTTAGCACAGAGATGGACACAAAACTAGCTCCACATCTTTTCGATATTATTAATGAGACATTCTGGCATTCGCCGGCTCCTTACTCCATGTGTGGCCTTGTTCTTTTGGAGTCCTATGAGCTTCTTAGCCATGATTGGAGTGGTCCGAGCCAGGCCCCTGGCCTTCTGGCTGGTACCCTTCAGCCTCTCCTGCGATAGACAGTGCCACCCTCTTCCAGCATGGAAAGGGGTGCAGAGTGACAGTGATGGGGGAACGGGGTCTCCAATGAGATGCCTTTGGAAGAGAGACCCAAAGGGTACAAGACAAATAGATATCCAGAAGAGCCTTCCGGGCAGTAGGTGCAGCTCATACAAAGGTCCTGAGGAGGAAGTATGGAAGTGTACTTGGCATGTTCGAGATCAGCAAAAAGGAAGCCAGAACAGCTGGAGTGGGGTGAACCAGGAGGAGAAAAGCAGGAAAAAAGAAAGGTCAAAGAGAGAGCAGGGAGTCCAATTACACAGAACCTTGTAGACCATGGTATTCAGATATACCCTCCGTGAGAACACCACATGCTCTCCAGCAACCTCCTACTTGTGGTTCTGGATGGGCATCTGCCTCCCCACTGCTCTCCTGGTTCCCCACCAGCTGTGGGGCCCCGAAGGTCAGGGTCAAATACCCTCATCCTTGCCTTCCAGAAGCTGAGTTCCTCCCCTTCCTCCTGCCCAAGATGTCACTCAGCATAGGAGCTCATAAATGAACCTCAGGTTCACTGTGGGGGGACATAACTTGGCATGCCTGCCCACCTGGGGTGGCCATGGAGGATCCCACACACACACACCTGATTTTCACAGGGAACAGGCCTGCTAGCAGTTGTGCAGTCCCCTGGGCAAGGGGCTGCCTCTGGGGCGGCATGGAGAGCCAGGGGCTGTGCAGGCACGAGATGGTTGTGGCCCGGCCAGGAAGCAGCAGGGCAGGAGAGGCTGGGGACCACGGAGCTGTGCCAAAGTGGGTCAGCTCTATCACCCGCAGCTCAGCAAGAATTGTGCGGAGTTTTTCTTCTTATTTATTTATTTATTTTTTCCTCACCTTCCTTTCCTCCCTTTTCCCTTTGCATTCTCTTCCTTTGGACAGATTCATGAAGCTCTCTGGCCAATTAGGCCAAATTGCAGGATGAGAGTCATAAATCACAGTCAGCTCTCTCCCCCCTCCCCAGCTGCACAGCCCCTCCCCCTGCAAGACAATAAATAACATAATCACAAAATTAAAAAATAATCAGTGGTCATAAATAATGCAGATCTCCAGTTATGTAACCAGCTGCCTGGGGAGCTGGGAGGGAGGGGAGGAGGTAGCAGTTTGCCGAGGGAGGTGAAGGGGCCAGAGGTGAGGGAGATACCTGTGCTGGGAGTCCTGAGTCCTCAGCCCTGACTCTGGGGCCTTAGGGAACACAGATGTGCTTTCCTTGGCATGGAGGCTCAGCCAGGGCTGGAGGGAGGGCTGGGCAGGCGAGAGAGAACTGTGGAACTCCATCTCAGAAGAGCAGCCCCCAGCAATGTTTTTGTTTGTTTGTTTTTGTTTTTGTTTTTTGCCCCCAGCAATTTTTTTAAGGCCTCTGTCTCACCTCATCCGCTCATCAATGGCTGTATTTGCCAACAGTGTGCCAATCTCTGTGCCAACTGGGGTTGCCATGGTGGGCAAAACATTCCCAGTCCCACCCCTCGGGGGGCTTACTGTCTTGGGGGTGGGGGGACATCCATCATATAACATACATGCGCATTAAAGTATAGCAGTGATAAATATCAGAAAATATTTTTAGGAAAGGCACAGGGTGCCTTGAGAGCCTGTCATAGGGAACCTGTCCTCAACGGAGCGTCAGAGAAGACTTCCTTCTGGAAGTGAGATGGATGAGTAGCAAAGGAGGGAGCATCCCAGGTGAGGCCCAGAGGCAGAAGCGGGCTCAGGGGAGTGTGTAGAGCTGGTGAGGAGGCAAGCCTGGCAGACTGGTAGCACCTGCTGGAGGACAAAGACCCTCCAGGCCAGAGCTGGTGGGGGTTTGCGTTCGAGAGGCTCAGGAGTCTGGGTAGCAGGGAAGTGCTGGAAGTGGAGGGGTGACATGGTCCCGTTGGCTGATTACTAAGTGCCTTAAATGTAGCAGGAGTGGGGCAGGAAGCTGCCACCAGACAGGGACAGTCGTTCAGATGAGCTAGCTGAGGCAGTGAACAGGACAGCAGTTGGGGACGCCCTCGGGGTGGGGCAGGTTTGTCATGGCTCTCAGCCCTACCCTTCCCCTCCAGATCAGGCAAGTCTTGTTCTTAAGGTGCCAGGACTCCTGACTTGTGGGCTCCATTCCGCTCCTCCAGTGCCTGGGGCTTACCTTAGTGTCCCCATCAGCAAGCACAGTGAGGAGCTGAAGTCAGCAGTGTTTCCAGTCCCTCTGGCTTTGAGGCTCCATGATTCTCTGATTTTTATGTTGTCATTTCTCTCTCCATTCTCTCTTCTCCCCCTCTCGGTCCTTCTGTATATATAATTATTTCCCTGCACTCCAAGACAATCCCAAATTATGTGCAGGCAAAATGATTATTAAATCTCAGAGAGAAATCACAGATTTCGAGGCATCGGAAGCAGACAGGCAGGTAAGGTGGGGATTGCCCGCCCTCCTCCATCCCCACGGACCCCATGAAGTGAGGTAGAGGGGCCCTGCCTACCGTCTGGGTACACTGGGCACATGACTCCTCTTTCTGATCCTCACTTATGTCATTCAGCAAGTAGCTGTGCCTGTCCCTCAGGCTCGGGGCCAGATTTGCCTTTGAGCTTCATTACCTCTTGGCTATAAGACCCTCTTCTGCTTCCCTCTGCTCTGTCTGGAGACAGACCTACTTGAAGGAACATAGGTACCCCCCATGTGCTAGGATTTGAAATGCCCAACACGTCCCATTATTCTGCCACAGGCACTGGAAACTCCCATCCGCTCTTGGGCCTGGTGCAGGCGCCTGGTCCCGTAGGAGCACCCACGGGCACACGGTGGGTACTGATCTAGTCTGTGTTGTTCTACCTGCTTCCCGTGCGTCATGTCATTAAATCTTCCCAACGGCCCTATCAAATAGATACAACTCAAATTCCCCTTCATGAAGACACTTAGCACAGGGACGCTGGGTAACTTGGCTAAGGTCACACAGCCTGTCAGGGTGAGGCCAGGGTTGGACCCTAAGTCTGACTCCACAGCCTGGCTTCTTAAGTGCTTGGTGGTGCCAATTCTGTGTTTTAAGCCACACCCATAACTAGTGAGGCCCCGTCACCCTGGTGAGGAGAGGAGTTTCATCCCACTTTCAGGGAGGACACGGAGACTGGAGAGGGAAAATCACGTGCTTCAAGTTCCTTAGCTGAGACGTGGCCTCCTTGTCATGACTGCTAGTCCCCCTCTGTCCCATCCCTCCATACCCTGGGGATGAAACCAGAGAAGGGTGTTCTGATGGAGAAGGGGAAGGGGCTGAATGGGAAGGCTGCCTGAGCAGGTGGCCAGCAGGAACTTCTTGGGTGGGAAGGAGAGTGTCCAGGCCTGACAGCTTTAGAGATACTGCCCCTTTAGAGATCCCTGGCCTGTGTGGTCTTCCTCACAGGGCATTAGGAGCTCCAATTCTGGGCCCAGCCTGGCCTCAGCCAACCCTGTGTGGTCATAGCCTGTCACTCAACCAGATTCCTATTAGCTGTGTCCCCACCCTGTGCAACAGCGGACTCAGGCTCAACTTGGTCAGGGTCTCATTTGAGGGTGTGGCTGTCCCAGAGACACAGGGCCTCCCCTCAGGCTGGCAACACTCTGAGGTTCTGTGTCTTTGCCATCCCAGGCCCCAGGCCAGTGGTTCTCAAAGTATGCCCCTGGATTAGCCCCTGGAAGTTTGGGTATGTGCCTTCCCAAGTCCCCCTCCCCCACCCCAGGACCTACTGAATCAGAAACTCTAGGGGGTAGGCTGGAGCACACTCCAGTGTGCGAGCCCCCTGCTCTGCGCCGGGGCTCCCAGCCCTCAAGTGGGGCTCGGGCTGAGCAAGGGCTTCTAAGGGATGTGAGCTTCTCTGAGGGAGAGGGAGTCACTTGGGTGTGGGGGGCATAAGACAGGGTGGCCAGATTGGAGAGTGGCGCCCTGTCCCCATTGCCCAAGCCCAGAAATCACAGCAGCACCTCATAGTGGTGTGCAACTTTGCAGGGGAGCAGCAGGAGGGGCTGGGAACTACAGCCCCCCCACTCCCCGCAGTTACTTGTGCCTGTGGTGTATCTTCTAGAAGCTCAGGAGAGGATGATCTCATGGGTGGAAGTCTGACACTTAGTAGGTGCTCAGAGATGGGAGATGATGACACTGTTCTAATCAGTGCCCCAGGGAGACTTTTCATAGCCCTCCTCATTGCTAAACATGAAGCCCTGGGGAGGATGGCAGGGCTGGGGTCATCACACTTGAATGGTTGAGGTCCAGAGAGGTTATGTGACTTACCCAAAGACACACAGAACAATGTCCAAGTTAAATCTGAAATCCAAATGTCCTAATTCCCCCAGTCTGCAGGTTTCAGCCAAGTGTCCCTGCCACCCCGGGGGCCTGGAGCTATGAGGAGTGGATATCCCTAGGCATGGACACCCCAAAACAGCTTCTCAAGTCATTTCTATAAACACAGAGTTCTAAAATGTCAGAGATGGAAGGGACCTTAGAAATAAACCATTCACCCAACCTCCCCATTTGCAGATTGAGAAACTGAGCCTCAGAAGGAAAATGACGGACCAGGTCACCATCAGAAACCGCTCCCCCGCCCCAACTTCTGACCAAGTAAACTTCCTGCTGCCCCCAAACACCTCAGTCCATGATTTTTGGCTTTGTTTTCATCTTGCACATTGGGGGACTCCCTACCCCACCCCTCACCGACCACCTAGCACACCCCTGGGCAGCAGTCATCCTCATAAACATCCGTTAGACTAAGGACTTCTTTAGTTCGTTCAGTAACAGACTGCTCTGACCCTGGGAAAAGGCCCCAGGGAGGTGCTTGGGACTGGATCCTGGGCTCAGTGACTCACTGTGTATGTCCTGTCCTTGGGTCATTTGGGTCCCTTGGTCTCTCTACTTGGCTATTATTGTTTGGCTGTTTTCAGTTTTGGTCGGAATCATTTCTCCTCCTCTTACACGGTCCTCTTCTGACATCTCTGATGGGGTCTCCCTTTTCCCCTCACTGTCTTCATCCCAGTTTCTGTGCTGCAGGGCCTAGGCGAGGGGACGTCCTGAGGCAGGCCACCTGGATAGAGGCAGGGTGTCCCTGCACATGGGGTGAGTTGGGTGCCCTGAGCTTGGCAGCCAAGCTGCCCCCTAAGTGCTTGTAACAAGCGGCTCTGGGCCTGAGAGGGGGGTTTCCTTACTGCTTACCAAATGATGCTTGTGTTATTCCTTCCTCAACAGCCAGGGTTGATCTCCACTCATCAGGGCACAGGGTGGGGACGGAGGGAGGAGGCTCTGGGATTTGTGGGGGTGCGGTGGAGGAGACCCACGAGGACAGTCATTGACCAGCAGCACAAGCTGGTCCAGGAGGGTTTGGAAAACGGGGGCAGAGTCTTCCTCATGGTCACCCCATATCATTTCTTTTCCAAAGGTGTGTGGTCTGCTCATCTCTCCACTGAGTGGCCTTGCTGGAGGGTCAGCCCTGTGTAAACAGCTGCCTCTCCATCTAAGGAAAATGGAGCTCTGAGCACCAGGGCTGTGCCTAGAGCAGCAGCTGGCTTTGGGGGAGAGGGGTGTGAGGGTGCAGGGCTGGAAGGAGGGGCTGAGGAGTAGGAAATGGCCCAAACCTGCTCACCCTTGTCCAACATGGGCCCTCAACAGGTGGACAAACCCGTGACCATCCTCTGGGGTCATCAGCCAGGCATCTAGCAGGGTGGGACGGGGACATGCTTGCACCCATATGATGCTAGGCCCCCTCACCCCTCTTTCCTTCCCCGGCCAGGTGGTGAGCCAGATCGATAAGCTAACCTCAGACTTCGACTTTGAACTGGAGCCAGACGACTGGACCACGGCCACTGTGAGCAGCACCTCCAGCAGCGACAAGGCGGGCGTGGGCGGCCCCTTCGACCTGGGGCACCTGGACTTCATGACGGCGGACATCCTTTCAGACAGCTGGGAGTTCTGCTCCTTCCTGGACGCATCCACGCCCTCGGACTCCGTGGACGGCCCTGAGCTGACCCGGCCCGGGGCTGGCCCTGACTACCGGCTCATGAATGGCGGCACGCCCATCCCCAATGGGCCTCGGGTGGAGACCCCGGACTCCTCCAGCGAGGAGGCCTTCGGTGCTGGTCCTGTGAAGGGCCAGCTGCCCCAGCGGACCCCGGGCACACGCGAGAGGGTACGGTTCAGCGACAAAGTGCTCTACCACGCTCTGTGCTGTGATGACGAGGAAGAGGACGGCGAGGAGGCGGTGGCGGAGGAGGAGGTGGGCCTGTCCCCAGAGCCGCCACGTCCAGAGGCCCATGTAGGCCCCCTCAAGCCCTCCCCTGCTCCCTATAAGCCAAGGCGCTCTCCATTGACTGGCCGCCGCCCAGGCCCCACCTTGGCCCCCGAGCAGACCCGAAGGGTCACAAGGAACAGCAGCACCCAAACGGTGTCAGACAAGAGCACTCAGACGTTGCTGCCCTACACAGCTGCCAAACAGAAAGCCAAGGGGAAAAACTAGGGGCTGGGGAGGGGCCTGGGGGGCGGTGGGTACATAGAGCTATAAATATATATATATATACATATATATATATTTAAACAAATGCAGTCATAATAAAATTTTAAAATGCTAAGTATCTAGCCCCAAAGGCCCCAGAGCTTTCTCGGAGCTCATCTTAGACACAGAGGTGCCCCCTCACCATCTAGGTCCCAGAAGGGGTGGCCAGAAGCCCCTTCCCTTCCTTCTCATCACAGGGCTCCTGGAAGGGGTGTTCAAAAGTATGTAAATTAGGTGGGATTCCTCTCTCAGGTTCCTGAGCATACTGGCTCTGGCTGCTGGCTCTGACCCTGGAGCTGGCCCTGTCCTGGAGGGGATTTATCTGTAGGTGGCAAGCTCACAAGGAGCAGAGTCCAAGGTCAGGGTTAACTATTGGTCTGACAGGCAGGACTGAGGGCCTAGCGGGTCCCTGAGCCAGACCCAAGATCATTTACATCCACCTCCCCCCATGTTTTCTGCTCTAGGGCAGACTTTTGCCTCTCCTTTCCAAAGGCAAACTTACCTGGAGATCCATAACCCTACCCCACCCCCTTCCATCTCAGGGTTACTGAGGACACAGAGCAAGAGCAAGCTGCTCCCATGGGCAGGCCTCCATGCTGGGGAGCAGACTTCCCCAGACCCTGGAAGATCAGGCTAGGTTAGGCGGAGGCTTGTTTGGGGAGACTCGACCACCCCCAATCCTTCTAGCCCCCATCCTCAGCTTTGTCCTCTAGGGACAGAAGACTCAGGGCAGAGCCCCAGCCAGTGCCTAGTGTGGCCTGAGTAGGCCCAGTGTAGACCTGAGGCCCATGTGAAAAAGCAGGCAGCAGCCACAGGGCGAGGGGGGGCGGGGAGCTGTGAATGAGGGCTCATGGCAGGCACCTGAACTTCTCCAAGGAGGCAGACCCAGAGAGGAATCCAAAGGCCTTACGAGGCCCCTGCTTCTTCACACAAGGACCTGAACCCACTTTAACAGGTCTCGAGGGCCACCAGCAGAGACAACATGGGAACCCACAGGCAAAAAGGCTTCATCTGGGGCGCGGCCTCCACAGGGACAGCACCTGCCTATCCTTGAGCCAATAATCACAATCCCTGCTCACCGTTTTTGGGCAGGTCTCTGCCACTGCTATACTGAGTGTGTTTTAGAACGTTATCTCATTTGATCTTCCCAATAACCTGATAAGAGAGGAACTCTTACTGTCCCCAGTTTTCAGATGGAAAGACTGAGGTTCAGAGATGTTAAGTAACTGTCCTGAAGTCACAGAGCCTGTGCCACCCTGCCTCCCTTGAGTGTGTGGTTTCCAGGCTGACCCTGGCTTTGCTCTCTTGCAGCTTTGTGACCTTGAGCAAGTCCATTTGCCACTCTGAGCCTATCTACCTGGTCTAGAAAATGGGGCTGCTAAGTCTTCACCTACCTCACTGGCTGCCGTGGGCCTTTGACAAGATAAGAAATGGGATTGGACATGCACTGTGATCAGTGTGACTCCCAGCCTGGTTTCCAGTGTTTTCCAGGGAGGGGAGCATCAAGGGGTGTGGGGAAAGAAGCCATACACACCCCCAACTGGGAGCTGGCCCTGGGCCACTGCTTTGCCTTGCCTGCGCCCTCCCCCCAAGGCAGCTTGAGGCCGGGACAGCCGCAGCTCCATCCACTGACCCTCCCTCGGAGCAGGGAAATGGTGGTCAAGGCACAGCAAGGATGTCATTCCTCGGGGGGCCTCCCTGCTGCCCGTTTCAATTAAGGTAGAGTTACAGCCCACCAGGACCCATTGGGAGGGGTCTCTGCTGAGACTGCCCCTGCCTGAGCCCAGCAGAGGGGAGACAGAAAGATGGTGCAGACCAGTCTGGAACAGAGGCCGAGGGTGCTATTGGCATGACACGGGCCGGGCCAAGGATGTGTGGACTGCAGCGTGGGGATCTCCCTTCAGGCCTGGGCTGAGGTCAGGAGTCAGAGCCCTGAAGAGCTAGCCACGGTGCAGCCTCTGGGGCGGAAATCCATGGGTGGGCTGGGGTGGGTGGTCGTGCTAATTGCCGGGGCCAGCCTGAGAGTTCGGGGTCTGAGTCCCTCTGTCAGTCCAAGGCCACTCCTGGGCGGTTCAGTGATAGGACGTGGCTCAGAGGATGGATGCTAGGGGCTCCCCTGAGGAAGGAGCCAGCTGGGGCCTGCCCTATCTGACCATGGGGACGGGGCAGTCCCTTCCCGGGTCTGGACTCACCTAGCTCTGAGGCAAGACATCCACTTCTACCTTCCAACTTGTTTTTCCTCTCTGATGGCCAGATTGTTTCTGGTCTTAACAACAGTCAGGGTAGAGAAACTACAGAATGGTCCCCATTTCACTGAGGAAGAAATGGAGGCCCAGAGCCAGAGATCTCCGAGAGAGCCCTGGACAAGGCATTGGCCTCTCCCAGAAGCCCGCCCCCCACCCCACCGCTACATACACAGCCATCCACTCTAGCTCTGGGAGTCCATGTGGGCATGGCTGACATCTGTCTGCTGTTCCCTGTCCCGCCGCCTGGCTACTTGCCTCAAATGTGCCAAAAGTGCAAGGGGCCCCTGGAAGAGGAAAATGGGTAGAGGTTCTGGAAGGCCAAAGAAGTCATTGATTCCTCTTATAATTATGCTATACCCGCATGGGCTTCCCTTAGAGTGGCGTGGGCTCCTTGTGGCTTGCTTGTGACTTAAAACGCAAAATATGGCCAACCAGGGAAAGAATTGTGGCCGTCAGAGCTGTGGAGCTGTGGAAGACATGAGCCACAAGCTCCCTGTCCTTCAGACAGAAACAGCTGTCCCCGAGATCTTCCTCCAGACCTGCCTGCTCCTCCATGGGCAAGTCCCTCTCCCTCTACGAACCTCTGGCAGTTTCTGGCTCTCCTTACCCAGTATGTCTATCAGATCTCCCTATTTCTGGGAAATCTTATTTTACTGACCACCGACTGTGTGCTCACGCTTGTGGCAGAGGGGGAGGGAGGCGAGCTTGTGAGCAGGAGGAGTCCTAACCGTCATAAATAGCTCACATTCACTGAGCATGTACTATGTGCCTGGCCAGTGTTCTAAGCATAAGCCTTATCTCATTTATTCCCCACAGCAAACATGAGATAAGCAATTTGATGCATGCATATTTTCCAGATGAGAGCCATGAAACTCTGAGAAGTTAAATAACTTGCCTGAGGGCACAGGGTGAGTGATGGCACCAGGCTTTGACCCCAAAGTCAGTGACTTGTCATTCCAACATCTGCGGCAGCCAAAATCCATGGTTGGGGAGCTCTGGGGGTGAGGGAGGGGGCTGGAGGTCTGAGAGACAGATGGCCTGGTGAGGACAGGGAGGTGTTGAGAGTGTGAATGACGTTCAGTCTTTAGAGAGCTTGACGATTAGTGACATCAATGCCATGGCCCTTGACACAGAGCTTGGCACTGAATGGATCATGAATGAATCCCATTTGCAGAGGGGGCATTCATCGTGGGTTCGTTCAATCCAATTTTATTGTAGATCTCATTTGTGTAGATCTTATTTGTGTCCGGTCTCACGCTGCTTATGCACACACATACACACAAGCCCCCGTGGGGATCTGGTCTTGTGTGGCTGGGGGCTGGGAAAAGGCAAAAGGGAAGGGTGTGAGGCCTCAGGATGAAGGAGTCAGGGGTGACGTTGTGTCCAGACTCTGGTCCCTGGGAGAGGAGCCAGGAGCATGAAGCTGCAGAAAAGCTAGGTGAGGAGACCACTCTGAATGAGGTGGACATTGTGGCAGTGCCCCCAGTGTCTGAGAATAAAGAGGTACCACTGTCTCCATTTTACAGGCAACGGACAGGTGATCCAGTCTCTACATGCGGTCTGATGGGACCAAGAGGCAGAAAGGACAGAAAACCATTTAGAGATCCCAGCACCATCCACCACCCCCCGCCCCCACCACCAGAGGCAAAGTGAGGCTGTACTGACAGAAGAGGGAAAGGGTAGGAAGGAAGCTGGAAAAGTGAGGCAGGCCTCGCCTTCCGCCTTCGTCTCCTGAGTCCCCTTCCTCTGCGCCAACCCCTCTATCTCCCACTGTCCAGCTGTGACTTATATAAGAAAACTGACAGTTATTGACTACCTAGGATGAACTACCAGTAAATGACAGGTTTAGTAATGCCCAGCACGTCGTAAGTTGCTCCATAATTATTTATTGAATCCTTGGATGAAATACAATCTTCACTTCATAGATGACAGTGCAAATGAAGACACAAGGAATTTGTTCAAAGTCGCACAGTCAGAAATTGAGGGGGCTGGGAACTTGACATTGCTAGTATTATTTACTCTATATGTTTATGGAGTACCTCCTCTTTGGTATTGTGTTAGACACCATGTGTCAATGATCTCACCTACTCTACAACACCCGTCCAGGTAACTGAGACCATTACCATTTTACAGATGAGAAAACTGAGACACAGACAGGTAGAGTATCCTGCCCCAAATAACCAGCTCCTAAGTACAGAAACAGGATCTGGATTGAGACTCCCACACGTTCCCCGTCCAAAGTAAACTTTCCCCTTCTCCCGTCTCCAGCAGAGCCTGGAAGCCAAGGGCTTCAGCCATATCGATGCCCACCCTTTTCTGATCCGGACTGAACTGGCATTTGTTAGGAGTTACAGGGTGTGGGAAAGACTTCTGGGAGGAGGACGGACTTGGAATGGAATGCATTTGCCACGGAGTAGAATTTGGGCACCTGGAAGAGGGCGCCAAGGGTATTTGGGGCCGGCAGAACCTTGCACAGATGGCTGGGACATGGCCGTCCGGCGGAGAGTAGAGAGACCATGCTACAGCAAAGGGTTGGCATCATTTGGGAAAGATGGGAGCACCAGCAGCAAGGGACTTAAGAGTCTCACCACCCTCCTCAGAGCTGCTGCATGCCCCTGACTGCGGGGGAAGGAATCTAGCTTTCCTGTCTAGTCCGGGACTGGGAGAATAGATTAAGAGAGCTCAGTCAAGCATTAGCCAGGAGAAGTGCTCATGACAGGGACCAACTGTAATGAATGGATAAGAATAGCACGTGATTAGCACATTGCTAAGTAAAACAGCACATTGCTAAAGCCCTCCAAAGTCATTATATCTTAACAGGTTAAGCAGTGCTCCAGCAACGCATTCTCACAGAACCTTCCTTTCCCATCAGGGTGGGGGTTAGGACGTGGGGGCCACATTGCCCCCTTCCAGGCGGATTAGCCAGAGACCCTGATGAGACCTGACTCTGCCCACGTGCCGGGCCTGAAAGCCAGCTGCGCGGAGGAGCACACCACTGTCAACACCCACCTCTCCCACTTCACCTGGCCCCAGCCGTGCCAGCCGAGGAGACCGAGGTGGGTGACCTCAGGCCAATGCTGTCCACAGCCAGGCACCATGGCTGATCAGATCTGACTCCCTGCCAGGAACATTCAAGCTCACACACCTGCCTGAGGCTCTCAGTTCCCTGTGCAGGCGGCTCCCTCTCTCTCCTATCCCTGCTGGAACATGCAGAGGGCAGGAGCTTCTCGCTGCAGGCAACCACACAGGGCCCCAGACCCTGCAGGGTGTACTCCCTGCCACCTGCCACGTTACAAATCCCAGTCTCCAGGACCAACTCACCTGCCGTTTGCTCTACCCCACCCATCCTCCACCCTCAAGAAGGCAACACAGGGCGGGTGTCACTATAGGTCACAGCCTGCAGAGGAACAGTGGAAAAAGGCTGGGGGACCCTGACTTCTGTGGGGGTTCTCTAGGGTCAGTGGTAGGGCCTTCCTAGTAGACTTGTAGGGAGGCAGCCAAGCCATATACTGATTATGGGAAGGATTCCAAAGGAGGTCGGGATGCTAAGTCCGCTTTGGAGAGATGGGGAAGAGAAGTTCACTGGCAAGCCAGGAGTACAGGGGGCAGGAGAGAACACTGGCACCATCTCTCCCATTTGGCCCCACCACTGACCATTCCCTCCAGGGACAATGTTGGAAGGAGGTAAATCTCACCCAGGGTGAGAGTGGAGAGTTAAATCCATAAAACTAACAAACAAGAAAGGATGATTCCCAGGAATGACGAGCCCAGCGTTTGGCCTGTGTGGAGTGAAGAGGGTTGGGTGTAGCCTGTGATCCCAGAGGCATGGGGGGGGGGGGCGACAGGGGGTTTCTGGGAAAGGAGCCAGGAATGTGAAGCCAGAGATCAGCCTGGTGAGGAGACGGCTCTAGGACAGGGCCCAGGGGTGCTCAGCCTAACACTCCTTTCATGGGTGGCACACTGCAGTGTCCCTGGTACCTGAATGAGGGGCTGCACCTCTCAGGATTGGCTTCACCCCAGATCTTGCGTAGACAAGAGGAGGGATCTTTCAGGGTGGTCACCAGACAGGGAATACAGTCTTGCACATTCAGTGGATGGGTCTTCCTTGGGTTCCTGCCTCCTCAAAGGAAAACCCAGTTCAGGCCCGCCCTCTGGCTTCTTCACAGGAGAAGAGTTCCTCTGGCTCTGGCTGGAGGCTGGGCGCCGGTCAGGGAAGCTGCAGGAGGACCTCCTTCCCTGAAGGGAGCGCTCTAAGAACTTCTCTAGCCCAGAGGCGCCTCCCTCAGGCCCCACCCACACTACTCACTCTCCAATTCCCCTGGGTATTTCTCTGCCTCTCCTGCAGAGGTTGGAAATTGGTGGCCTGAACACTTGCTTTGCTCCCCACACAGAATTTGAAGAGGATTTTACATAAAAATACAGATTTCAGGTTTCCTGCGGCGGGGGGGGATCCCCTCACTTTTGCTCTAAGAAAATTGTCTTAAAAAAATATATCTGACATTACTGGGCGAGTATCCCCCCCACCCCCAGTGGGGCGGGCACTCCCCAGTCCCCACACTCCGCCCCTCCCACGAACTCCCCTGGAGGCTCTCAGTCATCTACAGTAACTCCTTTGGGTATGCAAGTCTGATTCCTCTGTGGCTCCCACCTGCCCTCAGCTCACCTTTTGTCAGGCCCCTTCCAGAACATACCTTAGATCCACCCTCACTACTGCACTGGCCTGTGTTTTCCGCATGCAATTGTCTGCTCCTGCGGACTGTAAGCCCCTTGAGGGCAGGAATAATTCGCTTGCTCCGGGGAGCTGGCACAGGTTCTCAGTGAATACACACTGAATGGATAGGTCTCTCACCCTTGCTCAGGCCCTCAATAGCCCTCTTTTGCCCACATGGTTCAAACCTCTTTCCAGATCCAGAGTGGGGGCCAAGGCACCTAAAATCTTTCCAAGAGGAGGGGGCCTCATGCCTGGTCTTGGGTGGGGGGTGGGGGACAAAGGGACAAGAAGGGCACTTTGCCTGACGTTCCTGCTCTTTGAGGTGTCCAGCCTCTGCTGGAGATGCTAAGGCACTCTCCCAGTTTTGTTTTGATTTGTTTGTTTTCTAATTCAGAGCATTATTACAGGGCTGAAGGATGATTTCCTACTTCTTAATAAAGGAATCTTCAAATCAAATACGGCTTATGTTTATTCCACCAATCCACTAGTTCTGGAAGGAGCCTCCTCCAACTTCCAGCCTCCTGCCTCCCCCAGCCACAGTGTTGCCTGTGCCCTGCCCAAGGGTACCGGTGAAACCTGGGCTGGGCTGGCCCTGCTCACCTGGTCTCCTCAGACCTCTTCTCATTAAGAGGCCTCCTTGCTGTGGCTGGGGGAAGGCCGAGGGGCTGAGCCTTCTCTGAGAAGCCCCACAGAGCACAGTGAGCTCCTGGTTGTCACTCTGCTCTCCCCACCCCCCACCCCCTCTGGTTATCAGGGACCTCCCAGTTTGTAATGAGAGCTCCCTTCATTATAGAAAAAGCAGCTTAATGTTCTAGAAACTCACTCTCCTCTCTTCCCCTGCCTCTTCCTGTCCCTGTTTCTCCTCAATTCATCAGGTGCAAAGCAAGCTTTGTCTAGTCATCCTTCACCAGGAAGATGACACTTCTCTGCTTTTTAAAGATGTGAGCTCTGGGCCACGGACACAGCAGTAGGGAACGGCTGTACTGAGTGAACTGTTCTTTCATGAGAGCGCCCCAGTGATCAGGGGCATTCCTGGGATAATTGGATGAGATAAGGACTCAGCTGCTGGGCAGGCTCAGTGTACATTCAGAATTAGGGCTCAGGAAGAGGTCAGGGATAGGACTCAGTCTAGTCTAAAGGTAGGGTTCAGTGTGTGACAGGATCGGGGTTCAGTGTGTGACCAGGATCAGGGTTCAGTGTGTGACCAGGGTCAGAACTCCATGTGTGACGAGGGTTGGGCTTCCTTATGTGATTAGAATCAAGACTGTGTTTGACCAGGGTCAGGAATCCATGCGTGACTAGGGTTGGGGCTCTGTGTGGGACCAGGGTCGGAGCTCCATGTGTGACTAGGGTTGGAACTCTTGTAGGACCAGGATTAGGGCTCCATGTGTGACCAAGATCGGGGCTCAGAGTGTGACCAGGATCGAGACTCCATGTGTGACCAGAATCGGGGCTCAGCGTATTCTCTGAGTCAGCTCCCAAATCTCTAGTGTAAACCATTCTTTACATACAAAATGCGAAACAATTTATCACCTTCCTGCTTTATAAGCTCTTGTGAAAGGAAGAAGGAAGAGGAAGAGGAAACTTCAGTGGCTCCTGGTGGCCTTTAAGATTACACAGCAGGACACTGAGTCCCTCCATGGGCTGGCCCCTGCCGGCTCCCCTTGCCTCTCCCACCTACCATCCTTCATGGAGGGCAGACGAGTGGTGTGCCGTCCTTCCAGTACCCAATTCCACTGTGCCTCTGTGTTCTTTGGGGCCATTTCCCCTCGTGGACTGACCCTGCTTCTCCTCTGTCCTGTGCAGTTGCTAAAATTCGGGCTCTAAAGTAGAGCACAGCTGGGTTCAGAGTCTGCCCCTTAGCGCATGCTTGTTGTGGGGCTTTGGGCAAAGAGCTTATCTTCGTCAGATTATGGGGGACAATTCAATGACACCCATGCATGGGCCAGGGGGAGGCTTTCAGAGTGCACCCACAAACAGGTGTTGAGGAATATTACTCATTGTCATCATTCATTATTCCCCACTGGCTGGCATGTTTGCGAAACACCCGGCATCCCGTTCCTACCCCCTCCTAGTGGCCTTGCTGGACGTCTGTGGCTGGAAAGCTAAAAATGATACTTTCGGGCCCCCTTGCAGCTGAGGCTCTGTGTGTGAGCTAGGTTCCAGCAATTAAAGGCACTTTGGCAAGACTCGAAAGGCAGATTAGGAGACTGTATATGGCTGCTCTGGGCTGTTTTCGGCCAGCAGCCTAGTTGTGCAAATGCAGTAGCATTTGAGCATCAAGTCTTCGGACTCAGGAGTGTGGAAAGGCAGGAGCACGGTCCTTGATCCCTGGACCCGGCTACGGCAGCATTGAAACCACCGGTTCCAAGGATTCTTCCCCCACACCCCGCATTCTTCTGTTGCTATAACTGATTACCACAGTTCAGAGGCTTAACATAACAAATTTATTCTCTTACAGCTATGGAGATCAGGATCCAAAATCAATCTCACTGGGTCAAAATCAATGTCGGGAGGCCTGCGTTCCTTCTGGAGCCATGGACAAGAACCCATTTCTAGGCTGTTTGCATTCCTTGGCCGCTGGCCCCTTCCTCCATCTTCAAGCCAGCTTCTGTTTCTGACCTCCCATTCCTCTTCTGACTTTGCTTCCTGCCTCCCTCTTATGTAAGGGCCCTTGTGATTATACTGGCCCACCTGGATAATCCAGGATATCTCTCCATCTCAAGATTCTTCACTTAATAACAACTACAATGTGTCCCTTTGCCATGCAAAATAACACTCACAGGTACCAGGAATCCGATGGGATATTTAGCCCCCCACAGTGCCTTTCCGATTGTCACCATGTGCCTGCTGGTCAGTTCTGCGGTATTCTTTTTTTTTTTCTTTTTAAGGTTTTATTTATTTAACAGAGAGAGTGAGATAGCACAAGCAGGGGAACAGTGGGGAGAAAGAGAGGTAAAAGCAGACTCCCTGCCAAGCAGGGAGCCCAATGCGGGGCTTGATCCCAGGACCCTGGGATCATGACCTGTGCCGAAGGCAGACGGCTAACCATCTGAGCCACTCGGGCCCCCCAGCTCTGCGGTGTTCTTGCAGTCATTCCTGGAGACCCAGCCTCAAGCCTGCTCCTTCACCCCTTCCAGTGATTTTGTAAATACCCGGTACCCTGTATTCAACCTCTTTCTGCCTAAAATACAGGCACTTCTGTTTCCTGCACCCAACCATGACTCAAATACCACGTAAACTCCAAGACTCAGTTCACACGTCACCCTCTCTGGGAAGCCTTCTGTTATTCCTCTGGGGCCCACAGCTCCTCCTACTTCAAGCTTGTATAAATGTTATCTCCCCTAGTGGATCATGACCTCTCCATCCCATCCCGGGATCTAACAGAAAGGAAGGCCGTGTAAAGAAACCAACCAGAGGCCACTGGCTGAGAGCAGCTTCCTGAATGGCAGCCTTGGAGATGCAGGCAGAGGCAGGCATGGCGTGGGAGCACAGGGATCAGCCAGGGTGGGGCTGGGCTTCCCCGGGGGCAGCCAGCAACTCAAGGAGAAGAGCCAGGGATGGGAACACAGTCTCGACCTCACAAGTGCCCTGGGCTCAGAGGAGCAACAGACAGTATTTTTAGCTATAGAAGCAAGTCAGCAGGTAGACACACGTGAAACAGTACATTTGTCAACTCTAGGCCTGCTGCCCGGGCTGGGACTTTGGGGCTCTGAATCCAGAAATGCAGAAACAATGATGTGTGATAGGAGTAGCAGGCCTTGAGGGCAGGGAGGTCAGATCTAGAAGATCACTCGTGAGCAGAGGCTCAGGCTTCCTTCCCTGGGGGCAGAGGAGACAACAGGCCAGATGACGTCCCAGGTCCCCAGCAGGCCCGGACTCTACCTTCCCCGGCACAGGACCAGCAGTCCAGCCCCAGATCCCAGAAGGTTATGCCCCTGCCTGGGTGTAAATGGAGCCAGCAATGGTCCTTGAAGGTGGCAGGTGCAGACAACAAATCAAAGGGAAGTCAGTGCATGGCCACAGATAAGGTAAGTAGGAAGATAAGCCACCAGAGGAAGAACAGCCTGGCAGAAGGCCACCTCCGCTGGCAGGCAAGAACTCAAGAGCTCCAGTTGGAAAAGCCAAAGTCTCTGCACTGCCTGGGGCTGCTGGGAGCTGTGACCTGGGGCAGCGCCTTTCCCCCTACCCCGCCCCACCCTCCTCGGTCTGCTCCGTCTGTATAGCGGGAACTATAGCCTCCGTGTGGAAGGACTCTGTCAACGAGGAAAACCAGAAAGAGCTCCGCCAAGCAGGGGTTCGGAAAGGGCAGAGACATGGGAGATGCAGGCCCTGGGCCACGGCAGAAAAGAGGCTCCGGCTGGGCAGAAAGGCCTGGAAGGCCTGAAGTGTCCCTAATGAGGTCCCAACAGACGGAGCCAGGCGTGAGTGAACTGAAGGAACCGGGCCTCCCCCATCCTCACACTCAGCACACTTCAAATTAATAATTAAAATGCTTCCTGTCAGATTCCAGCCTGACACGTAATTAGAGCAGCTCCAGGCTTTAGGCGATGGTGATGAAAACAGTTCTTGTTAGAAAGAGACTTTTCTGGGCGTGAACAGGGTGACGATAGAACCCTTCTCTCCACATTTCTCTGCCAGGGCCTCCCCTCCATTCCAGATAGATAAGGACAGAGGTTTTCCTTTTAGTTTGGGGAAGGGGAGGGGCATAGGGAGGGGCATCTATGTCCTATCTGTACTGGGGGAGGTTGGACAGGGTGACATCCTAGCTGACATGAGAAGGCAGCATAGGGCTTTGCTCAAGAAAGGAGGGTAGCTGGGGGCCCCTTGGAGTTTCTAAGGCCAGACAGAAATATCTGGAGGCCAGGTGCTGAATCCCATCTCAAACATGTCCAAACAAGGTGCTGATATCTTATCTCCGCCCCCCCCAACCCCCGGGGCTGCTGGGGGGTTGTTGAGTTCAGCCACCAACTGTTTGGGACCCAAGGCGCCCCTGACCCCATCCTGCCAACCCATGGCATCCGCCACTTCCTTCTAGAGCACAGCCCTTCCCCATTCCTATCAACAAAGTGGGGCACAGATCCAGGAGTGCTAGCTGTCAGCTTCCAGGCTTTTCAGACACCCCAGGAGCACAGCCCAGGGGTGCTGTCCACGGTCCCAAAGAAACTGAGGTTTCAGGCTTCTCCCTTGTCAGTTCTCCCAAGAGCCTCTGCCGGTCTGCTCCTTCCCTTAACCCATTCCTCCATACTTCACATTCCGGTCCCTGAGCCCTGTCAAACTGTCACAGCTCCACATCTGCCATGAGATCAGGCCCCCCAAGAGAGGGAAGGGATCCCCACTTCTTAGCTCATTAAAGGAGAGCCCTTTACCCTGATGGGTCTCCCCTCCAGAACTTGGGTATTGCCAAAGCTACCTATTAGAAGAAAGTCATTTTAAAACAACATTGTGTTTCTTCACTGAAGTTGCCTTCATAAATATTTTAAAGGTGTTTATTAAGAAAACTACAGGAGTGGAAGTGAGGCTGCTGAGGTTGGGAGGAGAAATGCCCTCAAAATCTCGGCTTCTGCTGCCATCACCACCAATGGAACACATTCTCCTTTGGAGGGGCGGGGTAGGGGCTGCAAAGAGAACTGCGTTCTGTTGGGCAGCCCTACCCCTTGCAGGAGGTGGCTGCTCAGATAACCATGTCCCTAGGCTCAGATCAAACCCCCTAGGGCTATATAATCGAGTCCTGTGGACACAGCCCTGAGCTGGGGACAGGGGCCTCTTGGGTTTTCCTCTGAGATCTGTTCCCAGTTGCTGGCCAATTGCTCCCCTCCTCTGAGCTCAACAGTACAGTGGAGAAGAGGCTGAGGCTCCCGTCCTGGGCAGGCTGATGTACCCAGATTGTGGATGCTGTCCTTCTCTCTCCTACCTCATCTCCTTCTCCCTCCACCCCTCCACCCCACCCCCACCAGCAGGGGCCAAGTCAGACCAAGAAAAGCAGAGCCCGAGCAGGTGCACAGGGTCAGACTACCCCCAGGAGCGGCTTGGCTTGCCTCGCCCCGTTCCAGTAGGCAGGGAGAGGCATGGGGCCTGAGGAGGGGGTAAGAATGGTATATGCCTACTGCCCCATCGTCCTGCTGGCAGTGGTGGGCAGGAATGGGGCGCCATGGCTGCCTCTGATGCAGCTCCTCTCCCTGGGAAAGAGCTTCTTTCTCTCCCCCAAGCCAACACCAACAAGCCAATTACACCCCGAGAAAGCAGGATCGATCTGCAGGCCAAGGGATTACATTGATCTACAATGCTGGTACCCAGGGGGCTGTGGCCGCTTCTCTCTTATACCTGGAGCTCCTTCAACTGCCATCTTCAGCTGAGCAGTGAGAGTCCTCCCCGATCCCATCCCCCACCCTGTCGGTCTGTCCTCTCTCCTTTGTCTGTACTGAGCCCAGCGCCCTCTGTGCTCAGACTTATCTTCCCACGCTGCATGAGTGCAAGTGAGGTGGCCCCATGAAGCCTCGGTCCTGTGGGTGATGTCTCCGTCTCAGTCAACCTGCGAAGGAGGGTGCTACTCTTGGCCCCATTTTACAGACACAGCCTGCGAGGACACAGACCACTTCCTCCCCAGCTCTCCAGGGGCTAGCCGGTAGTGTTTTCTTACCCCAGACCTGAGGGGTGGGCAAAGGGAGCTTAGGGAACCTTCTCTGGTAAATAACAGAGAGAGAGAGAGAGAGAGAGAGAGAGAGAGAGAGAGAGAATGACTTGCTATTACCATATCAATTGTTTCTGGGTAAATAGGTACTTCTAAGAGATTTTTAAAATAGATTATTCCTTTAAATAGGTTAAGCACCCTTTGGCAGCCTCATTTACATTACTCATTCGCTAGGAAATTCTTTTTTCAGGGATAGTGCAGAAGCAAACTTCAGGCTCAGTCCCTGCCCTTCAGAGACAGGGTTCACGTGGTCTGGGTGCCTCCCTGCCGCCCACAGGGTCTGCTCTGTGCCCAGGGCTGGGCGGGCGATCCAGACCTGCGGGGCTGAGAAGGAAGTGAACTCCCAGAGAACAGTGGAGGAGCTCGTGCCTTCCCCTGGCAGTGAAGCACCAAGGAGCAGGCAGAGGTGTGGGGGGAGGCACGGCGGAAGGGACCGAGGGCAGATCCGGTGGGAGTCAGGGGGAGCTTGAGCGAAGCTTATAAATAGGACGGAATGTGGTGCGTGCAACTTCTGCCACCCTGCCAGTCATCTCTGTCCCCTTCTCCCTTGTCACGCATCCTCCAGACAGGGCAAAATGCCCTCCTCTCTCAGCACTGCAGGGCCCATCTACAAATGCCTTAGGTCTGGAATCCCTGGCTGCCAGCATTCTCTGGTTGCGCTGACCCAGATCCTCCCAGCTGCAGTGGGCAGGCGGACACCCAGAAGGGCAGGGTGGATAGAGACGCAGAGGAAATCAGCACCCCAGCCATGTCACCCAGGCCCTTAGCATGGTCACCCGCGGAGGCTGAGCTGCATCCACAGCCTGGTCCCCTTCGGGTTCCTGGAAGGTTCTCTGAAGGTGCCATCAGTGAGCACATGGACTTCAAAGCAATTATGAAAGCTCTAGGAAGAAAAAAATAGTACGTTCATTCATTAGCAACAAATGACACTACATTATCTTAGCAAAGAAGGCAAAATGTCAGGTCAGCGACTGGCAGAGATGCTTCTCTGGTTGCCTTCCTCCAACACCCCAAGACTGGGGGGTCACATTCTTCAAGAAACATTTTAGAGAGGATACTGAGACATGAGAGCAAGAAGGGAGCAGAACAGGGTACCGACAACAGCAACGCCCCCCTTGCCCCCGGACCCAAAAGCCTGATGGCCCAGGCAATTATGGGACTAGATAGAGAAACTCAGGAAGGACTCAAGTCCAGAGACCCCACAAGATGACGGCGAGGGGCAGTGGATAGGAAGAAGGCTACATTCCCTCCAGTCACTGGCTCCTCTGCAGTACAGTAGAGGCTCGGGATACCCTGGGGCAGAAGGAAGTCTGAGACTTGAATAGAAGGAAGCAGGAGGAGCAGGAGGCTGCTTCTTTGCTCTTGGCTCATGCATGCACACTGACGGCTGCAGGGAGCAGGACAGATGGTCTTTGTCTCTGTGCAGAACACAGTGCTGGGGGGGGGGTGGGTAGGGAGGGAGCCAGAACCAGCCACGTGGCTGTGCACATCTGGATGCCTGGGGGTGAGGGAGAAAGGGAGGCAGTGGGAGGAGGTGGGGAGGAGCCCCATTTCCTACACTGAGCTGAAGGGTCTGAGCCATCATCCATGACACCCCAACGTTCCTCAATCCCCCAGAGCTGGGTGCCTGGTCTGACTGAGGGCAAGAATTCGGGGCTCCTGCTCTCCCCTGGGCCCCACAAAACAGGGCTCCCCCTTCTTCATGCACATAGGATCACAGATTCCCTCAACCTTTTTTTGCACCTGTATTTTTAGCACTCCCTTTAATGAGAAAATAAACACCCTTCGGTCTGATTCAGTGATCACTGAGAACAGCTGGCTTGTCTCTGGTGCCTGGTCTCAAAGGTCTCTGCTCAGGATTGTCCCTCTGAGCCTTATTTTGCATTAACTTATAAGCCAGGCTAGAGCCTCTGGGTCACACACATCAAATATTTTGCATCAGAACTTCTAGGGATAGAGCCCAAGCACCAACATTTTAAAAAGTCTCCTAAGTGATTCTAATGTGCAGCCAGGATTAAGAAGTATTGGACTAATGGTATCTGGAGTTGTATCACTAGGAGCAAAGTGCTCAGGATCAAGGAGATAAAAGAAGGATCTATTATGAGCTGAAACATTATCAGGCCAGGGCCTCCATCCGAAAGGATGGTGATGAAACATGTCCAGAGGAGGCCAATGGGGTTGGGGAAATCATATTCACTGAGGGAGGTTGAAGAGAGGTTGAAGGATGTGTCTGCTGTTTAGACACTGGGGAAAGGCTGGGAGCAAAGGTCAGAACCCCTCTGTCTCTGAGGGCTTGGATGGATCTGCCCCATGAGATCCTGGGTGTCCTCTGTTCTAACAAGCACTGCCTCCTTAGTGGTGAAATCATCACCCCTACGGACAGAGGCACGGGACTACCAGAAGGCAGAGACTGGAGGGAGTTGGGGGAAGTTGGAGGGGGAGGTGAACCATGAGAGACTATGGACTCTGAAAAACAATCTGAGGGGTTTGAAGTGGCGGGGGGGGGGGTGGGAGGTTGGGGTACCAGATTGTGGGTATTATAGAGGGCACAGATTGCATGGAGCACTGGGTGTGGTGAAAAAATAATGAATACTGTTATGCTGAAAATTTAAAAAAAAAAAAAAAAAAAAAGAAGGCAGAGACTGAAGGGATGGTGGCCCAGAGCAGCTGGGAGAGGAGATGACTGCAGGCCTCACCTGCTCCTGAGTAGGGCCGCACCCCCGAGTCCCTTTAAGCCCAGCTGTGTGCTGGAATTCCCAGCACCCTTCCTGCCCTATCTAGGATCCCCGCTGCTAGAGGCCCTAAGTGTTCTTTGCTTGCTCATTCTTGCTGCCACGGAGACTGACTAAACAGGCTGTCCAAAACAGCTGGCAACTCCACCAACTTTTTTTTTTTTTAAGATTTTATTAATTTATTTGATAGATGGAGATCACAAGTAGGCAGAGAAGCAGGTAGAGAGAGTGGAGGAAGCAGGCTCCTTGCCGAGCAGAGAGCCAGATACGGGGCTCAATCCCAGGACCCTGGGATCATGGCCTGAGCTGAAGGCAGAGGCTTTGACCCACTGAGCCACCCAGGTGCCCCATGTCTCCACCAACTTTTAACATATACATGTGACCCTGAGATCCCACTTTTGGGGCTCCATACCATACAAACTCGAGCACAAATCTGCATTATCTGTATCCAAATTATAGGAACTGGCAAAGTATATTCTAGGACAACAGTACTGTGAGATACTATGTAGACATTTGAAAAGAATGACCGGATGGGGAGTCTAGGTGGCTCAATCAGTTAGGCAGCTGCGTTCAGCTCAGGTCATGATCCCAGGGTCCTGGGATCTAGTCCCACATCAGGCTCCCTGCTCTGTGGGGGAAGCCTGCTTCTCCCTCTCCCTCTGCCTGGCACTTCCCCTGCTTGTGCTTTCTCTCTCTGTGAAATAAATAAAATCTTAAAAAAGAAAAAAAGGAGGAATGAGGGATGTCTTTGAAAGAAGCTAGACACAAAATAGTATGTACTGTAGGGTTCCGTTTATATGAAATTGAAGAACAATTGAGTGGCTCGGTCGGTTAAGCTCAGGTCATGATCCCAGAGTCCCTGGATCAATTCCCACATCGGGCTCCCCACTCAGTGGGGAGTCTGCTTCTCCCTTTGATCTTCCCTGATCTCGTGCTCTCACTCTCTCTCAAACAAATAAAGAAAATCTCTTTAAAAAAAGAAAGAAAAAAACAATATATATGGTTTCAGTTTTATAAAAGTGTTAGCCTAGGGAAAAGTCTAGAAGGATAGCAAACCTTTAACAGTGCTTCCCTCTGCATGCAGGGACTGCAGGTGAAGACAACCTCCCTGCATATTTCTGTGTTAAAGAACAAAATTCTACCGAGTAAATCTGAAGATCTAATTGGCTTTATTAAACAATTCAGGCCACCAAGCTAGGAGAGGGAAGCTCCCAGGAGTTGTACAAAAGGGAAGGTTCTTATAGGAGGGTGGGGCAAGAAAGTTTTTGGCAAAAGAATTGTTCTAGGCAAGGCCACTTTCCCTGGCAGGGAAAAGCAACAGGAAAAGCCAGGGATCTTATCATGCAAATGACCTCATCTTCCTTTGGCAGACAGAGAAGGCTCACATGGAAGATTCATTGGCAACCCTACAGAAAATCCCTACTAAGATGATATTTTTAGGGGAGGTCAAAAGTGCAATTAGATGACACATTAAGCCCCAGTGTAGGGACTTGGCCTAAGCGATGCCATTTTGGGCCCCTGGTACTTTGTATTTGTTAGTTTAACATAATATTGTTTGCATTTGCAATGTTCGCACACGTTACTGCACGCCTTCCTCAGCTCCTGCTTCTCTGCGAGAGCCCTGCACTTGGAGGTCCAGGATTTTGCTACTTGGGGCAAACCTTGGCTTCACATTTCAGTTTAAGACTTGGGCTTTGTAGAAGGACCTTTGGTACTGGTCAGCTCAGAAGCTGTGAGAGTCAATCTGCTCACTGGCCCACACAGTCAGCAACTGCCCCCTGGGACGGGCAAGTTCAGATGTCTCCCCCCCCGAACGGACCTGAGGAAAGCACAGACCCTGCTCTTGCACGAGCAGAGGCACGCTGCTCTGTTAAAGGACAATCAGGATGGCTCAGGACCCCCAGCCCTGCTGTCTTCACCTCCCACCCAGGCCCCTCCCTCTGAGCGATCAGATCCACTAATTGGTCTTCACAGCCCTGCTTACAAGTGCTCCTGGAGGTGAATTCTGGTCACACCTCGAGCCAGGCAAATGAACCCTTGCTCTGTCCCCTCTTTAATATGGATATGACACCTGCAGGCTACAGCTTGTCGCACTGTGAGAATTATTTCTCCATTAAAATGCAGAAGTTGGAGCTTTGCCCAGGAAAGGCAGCTAAAAATACTGCTCTCTGGGGCATTTATGACAGGGGACTTAGTGGTTACCTTCCTCACCCCTCAGTCCCCAGGAAAGCCCCCCCACCGGCCGGGTCCCTCCTGCGAACATTTGATCCAGGCTTATCCTGGCCCCATCAGAAAGAAAAAACACTGGTTCCCATGCCTCTTCTACAGATAGGCAAACTGAGGTCACTGTGCTCCATCTACAAAGTCACCTAGGGAGTAAGAGTGCAGCCCCAGCAGCAGGGAAGAAAAATAAGCCCCCACATGCACCCCGGCCTTTATGGTTTGCCTGTCTCTCTACCCACTGTCTTGTCCAACCTTCAGAGAGATCTATGAAACATGAACCACTGCCGTCCCCACCTGGCAGGTAGAGCTTAGCCCAGTGGCGTGAGCAACGAGCTCGAGGGTACAAGGGGGAGTACGGGGCACAGGCAGAGCCCTGGTACAAGTCTTTTGATTCTAAAATCCACCCAGAGCACCCGTGGTGGGACTTCAAGCAGGGTGACCAGTCTCACTGCGAGGGCCATGGGCTTTCATAATAGGCGCTCTGGTTTGTAAAGATTGCTGTGTACATTTCAGGGGAGGACTCAGCGCCCTACTTAATGGGTAAGGAAATCAGGGGTCAGAGATAATGAAGGACTCGGTCACAAGTTAGTAGTGCAGCTGGGAACCAAAGCCAAGTGCCCTGACCTCCAGCACAGGCCCCTCCTGCTGCCCCAGCGCCTTGTCACCCAGGGGCAAATGGGCACAGTGTGTTCTGCAGGCTTCCGCACCCCTGAACCCAGCCCCCCTGGAAACCTGCTTATGCCACATTCCCCCCTTCTTCTCAGTCTTTGGAAGTGGAGGATGGTGAAAACCTCAGGTCTGTTTCTTATGTAAGAAAAGTAAGGTCCAGAGAAACTAGATGCCCTGCTCAGGGTCACAGAGTAGAATGAGGTTCCGGCCCTGGACCTCTGATTCAAGTCCAGTGCCCATTCCAACGGGCCAGTCACCAACAGCATGCAGAGAGAGCTCCTTCCTGGCATCAGCTTCCTACTAGGGTTCAGCTTCCCCATCTACAAAACGGGGTGCTAGAAGTGGCCCTAAACAAGCCCAGGATCTGAGCCTCCCAAGATAAAGAAATTAGGTGGTGTTTCCGGGAAAGGGAGGAGCCAAGCCTTTCTAGACTGCCAACTTCACTGTCCCAGGAGGAAGACTGTGGCCAGGGAGGGGCTGCATGGTCACAGAGGCCCAGCCACTGAAGGACGATGAAAGGGTGGAGACACAGGCCTGGCCCACTCTGGACTCAAATGTCCAGGAGGGGATGCTTCCTGCCAAGTCCTGCTGCCCAACCTTCTTCCACACACTTCTCGGAGAAAAAGCTTTCTACAAAGCCATTTATTTTTCCCAAAATACACCCCCAGTTAACAAAATTCCTCAAAGTCCCACATTTAAATTAGACATGTCACCTCTTCCATTCCCGGAGGAAGGAAGAAATGTCAGCGGGAGGACATCAGAAGCATTCTGGAGGCTGGGGGCCGGTGAGAGACAAGCCAGGAGGTATCCTCCCGGCTCCAGAATAGCACCATGGTGGGAGGGGGTGGTGAGGGGCTGCATCCCTGTGCCCTCCTGGCCCTGCCCCATCCCCAGGCTTCTCCTACACTTCTGCTCTCACAGGGTACCGTGGCCGCCTGCCCACCTGCTCCCACCTGGAAAGACTTCGGAAACCATTAGATTCTCCAACTGTAGCAAGAGGCTCTGCCCCGTCTCCAGGTTGCTATCCCTACCCCCTGCTCTGGGGAGGGAATGAGGATGCGGTGGGCATGAGGTATCCAGCAGGCTGTGGGCACAGAAGAGGGTACTGTAGGGAGCAGGGCAGGAGACTGCTCGAGAGCCACAGACTGTAGCAGGCAGGTATCTCCTCACAGGTCCCTAGTTGAAGGACAAGCTCCTTAAAGGAGGGGCCTATCTTCTCACACCATGTCCCAGGTGCCCAAGGCAGTGCTGACACCCTACGGATGCTTGATGAACATGACTAGAATGGGTGAACAAAAGGAGAGGAGGGCAAAGCAGGGGGCTAGGGGCTGGCCCCCAGGGGGCCCACACAGACACCCGGACACCCAGTGTGACCAGCACGTGCTTTCCGTGGGGAGGCAGTTCCCAGGGCACAGCCCAGGGCACCACGGGAGAGACTGGGCCAAGGGAGGTCCCTACCTGTCCTGGCACGTGTTCCAGCACATGCACCTGTGTGCCTCTGCGGGCCTGGGGGAAGGGCCCTGTCTTCACTTAGGGAGGGAAAAGGCTGGGGCCAGAGGAAGGGGAGGTGGGAGACGCCTGTGGACTCGAGGAGATGCTGAAGCTGCAGTGTCCCTGTCTGAGGAGATGGGCTTACAAGGAGCCCAGGGTGGGGGAGGGTGGAAGAAAAGGCTGAGAAATGAAAACTAGTGTATCAGGGCCACTGAAGAAAGAAGGCCAGGGGTGACTGTGTATCTTGTCTTTGGAGAAATAAGGCAGAGGATCAGTCTGAATATTGAGTCCTTTGGAGAAAAAGAGGCAGCCAGCCTCGGTCCGTGCAGCATATCCATGGAGAAATAAGGCGGTGGGGTGGTGTCCGTAAGAAACCAGACAGCAGAATGGTTTATGTATCGTGTCACCGGAGAAATAAGGCAGCAGGATGACTTGGGAATCACATCCATCGGAGAAAGAAGGCTGCGGGGAGGTCACTCTGTCCTTCAGAGAATGAGCAGACCTGCTGGAGTGGGAGCCGTCTGTTGAGGGCAGGGCTCACACGGAGACCCCTGGCCCGCGTGGTCAGGCTATTTCTTGTCCATCATCTGCATTTCATGATGGAAAGAAAACATGAGGGAAAAAGCATTAAGGCAAGAGTTCTACTCTTGGGCGTGCTCCAGAACCCCAGGCGCATGCTCACACACTTCCGGGCGCGGAGGGCGTGTGGGAGGGGCCACCGCAGTCTGACTAGCAGCCGCCCCTCACCCTTCTGTGCTCATCACGGCCCTGGAGGCCCGGACGGACACAACACAGGAGCTGGGCATCAGACAGACCATGGGGCCCCCAAGGGAGGCTGCCTAGTCCCCGCCAGCCTCTCTCTCCAGCCCCACGGCTGCCCGCCCCCCCACCTTTTCCAACCACTTTCACTGGCACACTTGTCCCCTCCACTCTCCCCCTCCTTTCTATCCCCCTCCGTCTTTCCTGGCTTGGCTGCCTCCCCTGGAATAGCAAGAAATCCTGTCCAGCTCCCCTTTCCACGCTGCTGAGTGCCTCTGGGTTTTGTCTCCACATGGGGGCACCAGTGGACTGGCCCCGCGCCACTCCCGGACCTGGCAGGGGCTCGGAGTGTGTGTGATCCTGGCGCTCCCTCTCCCATTCTTTGGGCTCTGTCTGTTCCAGGATAAGCAGTACCACCCCTCCCGCGCCCGCCCCGCCCCAGCCTCCGGGTGCAGCCTCTGTGCACACAGTGTGACCAGAGACTGGGGGGTCAGCCTGACCCGCTGGGAGCAAGACGGGGAAGCCCACTGCACCCTGCACCCAGGCCATTCTCCTGCAGCTCTCTTCTAGAACCAAGCTGACATTTTCATCTCCATCTGCTCAATCCTTCTATGCCTCATTCAGTTCAGAACAACAAGGAGGCAGATAACTTATCTCCATCCCTCCAAACCCCAACATCGACCTCTTACTGCCATGGAACATTCTACAGCATTTAAAAGGACTTGCTTTACCGAGCCCTTCCGCATTTGTCACCCTGCCTAGACCCACCACCATCTTGTAAGTGTGGTGTGCATTCCACTCATGAAGAAACCTTCCCGAAGGTCAGAGGCAGAGACTAGACCCAAGGTCTCCCCTTCTGACCCCGGGGCCTCTTTCTTCTGCACAATGCTGCCTTCCCAAAGCCCCCTTTACTGACTGTTGTGAAAGTCTGAGTCTACGATCCTCCCTTATCACGTATTTTGTGCAGGTTTCTGAGGGCCCCATTGCACCCCAGCCCCCCCCCGTCCTGGCCTCTGAAAGTTTCCTGAAGACAGAGGCTGTGTCCTTCCCTTCTCCTCTAAATGCAGGGATGAGCATCCAGGAATTTAGTGAAAGTTTTCTTTCCTGAAAGGGACACCCAGGCCACCTGAAAGTGTTTCCATAACCTTTAGCAACCAACTTTGATTTTCTAGGTGGAAGCCACTCACATCGAGTGGCAAATCTGCTGCAAGGAATATTTTGTTCAAAATACACACACACACACATTTCCACACAAACACGCATACATAGATGTCACTGTTGGTTACTTTCAGTAAGGAAGAATCTCACACTTACTTCCAAGCAACCACTTGCTACTGTAACCGCTGATGTTACGGAATACAAGTAATAATGATTGTTAACATTCACTAACTGCCTACTACATATCAGGAACGTGGCTCCCCAGCTGAAAGCCATAGTCCCTGGCCTCCCCCGAGCTCAGGGTCATGTGACTAGATCCAGACCAATGGACCGAAACTGGAGTAACAGGAGCTATTTCTAGTCAAGCCCTAGAAAAAAATAGTCCCTCCTTCTCCTCCCTCCCCCTTGCTTCCGGAGAGGGCATGGGAGCTGGAGCAGCCAGCCTGGACCCAGGGATGGAAGTTCTGAGTGGAAGAGGGCAGAAACCAATAAATGGAACCTAGTGCCAGGACGTCAGTGGTCTTAAGGTCACCTACGCTTAGACTGTTCCAGGAGAGAGAAAAAAATCCCCGTCCTTGTGAAGCCTCTGTCACATCTGCACCCACTTAGAGCAGCTGGGACCGTGGTTACTCTGCCCTCTGCCATTCGGTCAGGGGGGAGTCCCGGCTGCTCTCCTGGGGAGGGAGTCTCAGGTCACCAGTGAGCCTGCGATGGTGACCCCCACCGCCAACCATCTTCTCCCACCTCCCGCACACAGATGGGCCAACCCACAGACACAATCTCAGGCACCACATGTCTTTACCTTCTTTGCTTTCAGAGTGTTTCAGAGGCCGCAGGGCTGCAAAAAAGGAAGGAGCACACAGTGAGGGGGGACCGTGGCCAATGGCGGGGTCAGGAGTCGGGCAGAGGGATGGGAGCTGAGAAGGAAGTGAGGCTACACGGACTGGGAGAAGTTGGGAGGATGAGGGCAACCTCCCAGCCCCAGGCAAGGGGCCCTAGGCTGCTGTCCCAAGGCCCAGCTCCACTCTGTATCCTGCCACTCCTTTCTCTAGGCCTCAGTTTTCCACATCTGTACAATGGGAACAGCTACCCTGCCCTCCAGTGAGCTAGAGATGCGGAAGTACACCGAGTCTGTTCTGCAAATAAGGGTGACGTGACTACAGGAGGCTGCAGCCGTTCCCAGGTCATGAGGTCATGAGGGGTCATGAGGAAACGAGACTGAGAAAATCTCTAGGCCATGCTCCACTCCTTACCCCCTCCCTCTGACAACTACATCTGCCTCTGAGCAAGGAAAATGAGGCCTGATCCCAGGGCTGTCGCCACACCAAAGGCAGAGAGTTAATTGGCATCATTTACAGCAGTCCCCAGGTGTCAGTCTTCCGCTCTTCCTTCACGGGGGTGGGGAGGGGACCGATGTCAACTGACACCGTCCCAAATGGCTCCTCGGGAAGCTGGCCCAGGAGCCCCAGGAGGGAGGGCGGTGAAGCCTCCAGTAGCCACGAAACACCAGCGCCACAGCACTTACCCCAAGCTGGGCTCTAAGTTCGTGTCTTCAAAGCACCATGCCCTGTGAAAACCACCCCTGTGTCCAGTCACTCAAAAGAGCCTCTGGTGTCATCAAGGCAGGGTCAAGAGAACATTTTACAGAAGGACACTGAAGCCCAGAGCAGCAAAGCACTGTGACCAAAGTCACATAACCTCTAACCAGAATGGAACTGTCTTAAATTGTGTGCCTACTAACAAGGCTCCAAGCTATCAAGCATGGACCAGTCACCAGGCCTGGTGCAAGGCCCTTTATATACATGATCTCATTTAAATAAACCCATACAATCTATGAAGTAGGCAGTTATTAGGAGGAAGCCAAGACTCAAAGATGAAGAAACTGAGGTCCAGAGAAGCAAAGTGACTTGCTCCAGGCCGCTCAGCCCACAAGCGGCAGCTGGAACTTAAACCCAGGCCACCCTGTCCCCTGAGCCCTCCTTCCCCTAGAAGGCCACCAGACCCCACAGTGCAGGGTCACTCAGAGTGGAGCTGGCCCAGTTAGAAAGGTCAGGTGGGCAGGAGAGACAAAACAACACCTGGGAGAGAGCCAGGGGAGACCCACGTCCAGGCCTCACACTGAGGTAAAGACCAGACTTACCAGGGCAGCAGGCCACAGACCACAGAACACACTGCATCCAAACCCCAAGCAAACGTGGTTCCTCGGGATCCTAGAGTTCTCTCCCCATCCCTGCGTCCCTCCCGCAGCCAATAAGGCCCACTCGAAGCTCGGGCTTACCGGTCTTGGATCCTTCTCCATCCCCATCCTGGTCCTCAGCACCTGGAAGACAAGAACTCCATAATGAGGCTTTCTCAGCCCCCAGTCATCCCTGCACATCTCCACCTGGGACTATGGGAGGCAGGAAAGTGGGCGGAGTAGGCCCGGCTTGTGGTCCAGATGTTGGACACAGGGTGGGAGCCTGAGACCAGCACAGAGCAGAAGCCACCGCTCCCCCATCCGAGCACCATCTCCTCCCCGTGACGCCTCCTCCCAGCCACACCCATTGCTCCCCCATCTACCCACTCACCAAGCCCCCCTACCACCAGCCTCCAACACCAGCGGCACCCACCTAACCAGTGCTCCTGTCCTTCTACCAGCCCCCTCTGCCACCCACTGCACGAGCCGCCACCCGTCTGTCCCTTCTCCTCTACATACGTACCCTCCTTCCCGACACCCAGCCAGCTCCCACTTCCGACCATCTACTTCCATGTTCACCAGGAAAGCCTTCGTGTACCCACCTAACCACCCACGGCATCAACTCCCGACTCACCAGCGTGTGTTCACCACCCACCACTCCCCAGAGCTGACACGCTTCCCGGACCAAGCTCAAACCGCCCGTCTACCAATGTCAGCTCACCACCTGCCAATCACCAAAGTCAACTCTGATCTCAGCCCATCTAATGGCAGACGCTTTCAACTCTGCCCACTGGGAGGCACACACACCCTCACACAAGGCCACACACACCATACGGCATTCACACGCGTGCCACTAAATGTCCACACTCTACACCCATGCATCCACGCACAGACACGCTTGCATGACTTCCACCCTCACCATCACACGGCAGGCCCCCACATACACCTCTCACCTCCGTCCTGCTGCTACCCGCACTCAGCCTGCCATAGCTGCACCCCGATAGGCATGTTTATATGTACGAGACACATTCAGCCTCGGGGTCACACACACAATGAGGCCCCATTTGCACACTCATGTTCATTCGGTCACCAGAAAGCGACCCCCGTACTGATGCCACAGACACACCACCACACGCAAAGACACGTGTGTGTGCGCGCACCCTCTCTCCCTCACCTGCATTCTCCTCCTCACAGCTCTGCTTGATCTT
This sequence comes from Mustela erminea, assembly GCF_009829155.1. Lineage (NCBI taxonomy): Eukaryota > Metazoa > Chordata > Mammalia > Carnivora > Mustelidae > Mustela > Mustela erminea. Next base: position 31,929,579 of record NC_045618.1, read on the forward strand.
TCTCCAGCACACGAAGGCCAGGGCCACCAGCAGTGCAACGAGACAGACAGAGAGCCCCACGGTCACCCACAGGGCCTCAGGAGGGAAGGTCATGGGCTGCCCTGGGAGGGAAAGTGGGGAGAAGAGGAAGAGATGGTCATGCCTGGCCCCTGTGGCCCTGAGGACTGCACACCCCTGGCCAAGAGGTGTAAATAGGTAGCTCCCACCCTCACTAGGCTCCAGACTTATGAAGAGAGCTCACTGATGTTCCCATGCCCCTCCCCTCCCCCCACCAAGACACATCCAAGCCCTGACCCAGCTGTAGCTGGTGTGGACATGCCTCAACTTGGCAGGGGTGAAAAGTCTACAGTTGATGATGCTCTAGAACCTTCTATGGTTCCCCACTGACATTTGAATAATGCTTCCATCCTCTCAAGGACCTCTATTATGTGGCTGCTCCTTCCGCTTCCCCAGCCTTTCCTTCTGCATCCACCTTAGGAACCTCTGCTCCAGCCAAGCTGGTGAACTAACCACTCTCTGCGGGGACAGCTGGTGCCTTCCAGCCCCCACGCCAGTGCTGTCAGATTCCCCTACTTTAAAAAATGTCCCCAAACGCTCACCTACTTTAAGATTCACCTCCTCAGAAGGCCCTCCCTGACTCTTGCAGCCCTGCCTGATGATATCCCCCATCTCAGAGATCGGGAGTCAGCAAATTATGGTCTGCGAGCCAGGTCTGTCCTGTGGTCTGTTTTTGTACAGCTTGTTGGCTAATAATAGTTTTCATATTTGTAAAGGGTTACCAAAAAAGAAACAGGAGGAGCAGAAGGGGAAGGAAAAGCAGCAGCAGCAACAGAGATTGTATGTGGCCCACAAAGCCTAAAATATTTACTATCCAGCCCTTTACAGAAAATGCTTGGGGAGCCCTACATGTAGATGGGGGTGGGAACTGAGGGCGCCGTGGTGAGGGTTCTGGGTTTACCCCAGAGGGGGAGACTTGCCAGGGGAATGTTTCCGTGAAATGCTGAGGGCCCTTCTGTTAGCTCTCTCAACGGCAGAGGGAGGGGCTCGAGGCACCCGCACCTGGGTCTGGGCCAGCCACTGTTCTGAGCTTGCCAGCCAGCAGCCCAGTCCCTGGGCCCATGCCGAGTCCTGGGCAGAAAGCTTGGGGACCTCAGAGCTAACAAAAGACAGCACTGCTCTCCTCTGCTGTCTGCAGACCACGAGTGCCCAGGCCAGCAGCAGCAGCCAGCTGGGTCTGCAGAAGGCATGGTCAGGGCCGACAGCACTGCCAGGAGAAACTTCGGCAGCAGAGGCCCTGCCAGGGACACGGGCATTTGCAGCAGACGTTCCCTCCAGCCGGTATAATTGGCAGAGCTGCTGCTCAGGATGTTGCAAACAAAGAGACCCATCACCCAGGGGAGCGGGAGAGGACAGCAGCTGAGACGAGGGGCCAGGAAGGCCCATCCATAAAGCCCAGGAAAGAAACACCTGGGGATCCCGGGCACGGCCCTTGCAGCAAAGGAGGGAGCAGAGCCACCAAAATACTCAGGAGGAGGGAGGATGTCTGTCTGTGTTCACCCCCTGACTGGTGTTAGCACCTGAACACCAGCCAAACTGGCCCTGGAGTAAAGAGCAGGGCTCGGGCCAGGGTGTTGAGGCTCCACTCCCAGGGAATGCTCCATAAAGCCCCTTCCACGCACACAGCATGCTCTATGTCACGAACCTCTCCAGCAGGTGTGGGAGAGCCCAGGCTGGAGGACTGACATTCTGAATCCTAGAATGTTTTACCAGGCATAAAGCTGCCTGAAGCAAAATACAGGCCAAGGGCTCCAAAGTAGGCCAGACCTGCTCTTATGAAAACAGGAGGCTGGGTGGTGGGGAGGAGAGAAAATTAGGCTGAGAGGCTAAAGGTTGGATTCTGGTCCTGGGTCATTGGCTCACCACTGGGTGCTGGAGCCAAGGGCCACACACCCCTGTGCACCTTCTAAACATGCAAACTATTGCATTTACTGTTTATCCAATTTTCAAAGAGGTGCCTGGCCCCCGAAATAAAGCCACTGTTCTAGTCTGCAGACTTGGGAAAGTTCTCTCTTCTCTCTGGGCTTTGGTTTCCTCATCTCTGAAAGCACTTTAAATGTTAGCTACTGAAGTTTAAAATAAAAGTGTTTTTCTCTTAGATGAGGTAAGCGTTCTCCTTACCATTCCATTGACACCCATAAGCCCTTTCTGTACAGCGTGGCAAATACCCAATTCAACCCCAGGGGCAAATGATCACAAAGTCCACCTGCCCTTCCAGGCTCTCTCAAATCCCACCTGTCCCTGGAGACTTCTCCCGACTGCTCCAGCCCACTCTGGCCCCTGCCTCCTTTCGCAGAAATCTTCCCTTTCTCTGTCAATGTCACTCTACCTGGTATTTCTTATTCTCTCAGGAAACCCACCAGGGGGTGGAAGTCACAGGAAGGGAGGACAGGACAACCAGACAGACAGAACCTGTTGTCCTGATTCCAGAGGCTGTGGGGAGGCCGGTGGGAAAGCTGAGTTGCCTGAGGGACTGAGGAGCCAACCTCATGTCCCAAGACGGATGGAGACTGCCTCCCTTGGCCTGAGTGTGGGCCTGAGCCCTCTTCACGCCCCCAGGCACAAGGAGCATCACTGAGGTGAGCAATGCAGGAAGGGAAGGTGTTTGGGCTGGGACCACAAATCAGACCCCAAGCAGATCAAGGGAATGGCTAAATGGGCGACATCAATCTGGTGTTTGGCCACACGGGGGCAGCAGAGATTGCCTGGGTTGAGAGCTCCGCTCTTGAAGTGCGGACACTGTGGGGTCCGGTCCGGACCACCTGGAAATCCCTAGCTGTCTCTCACGGCCTCAGATCAGACGGTGCCATGGCTCCAGGAACACGTTCCCGTCCCCCGAAGCAGCTGCAGTAGGAAAGCCCTCCCTCACCATGCCGCGTCTGCTCTAGGACTCCCTAGAGCACCTCCAAATTCTCGCAGCCACTCCCCTTTGTGCGTGCGGAGCGCCTCTAAGGCGCTCGTAGGAGGGCCAATATTATACATGACTTTCACCAGCGCCTTAAACCAAGTCCCTCAAGGACTTCTCGGTGGAGGCTTCTGACCACCCCGATCCACCTAAATTCTAACTCAGGGTCTAGATAAAAGGCAGCAGCTCCCTCCGTCTCCCCGGCTGCTCACCTGCCTCCTGCCTACCTGTGATGGTGACTGAGCCGTGCGCATCCTGCCGCAGCACAGGGTTGCGCACCAGGCAGCTGTACGTGCCGTTCGCGCCCAGCACCACCCTCAGGACGCTGCGCACGTCGAACAAGCCCTGCTCGTTGGCCATCTGCGACGTGGTCACGTTGCCCGTCAAGGGTGCGCCCTGCCCGTCCTGCCACAGCACCTCGGCCTCCGGATAGCCCCGGTAGCTGGAGCACGTGATGGTCACCGTGTCCCCGGGCCGCAGGTCCTTGCTGGGCTCCAGGGTCATGCTGGGCTTTGAGTAGGGAGCTGGAGTGGGGCAGGCGGTAGAGCACAGAAGTCGAGGTCAGTAAGGCAAGGACGGGGCGGGGGCAAGGGGGGCGTCGCAGTGGAGGAAAGGACACCTGCAGGGCTAGGGGTCAGCAGTGGGGCTTGAGTTGCGGGGTCAGTGAGGGTGCGGTGGGTGGGGAGGTGAGTGACAGGAGGTGAGTGACGCAGCCCGCGAGGGCGCCCCCTGCCGGCGCTCACCCGCCACCTGCAGGCTGACTGCTGCGCTGCCGAAGTCCCTGATGCTCACAAAGCAGGTGAAGCTGCCCTCGTCCGCCACGCGCACGCGCTGCAGCCTCAGGGACGCGTTGCCCTGGGCCAGCAGGTCCGGGAAGAGTGCAGTGCGGTTAGCGTAGGCGCTGCCCTGGTCGCGGCCCTCGGCGAAGCTGTGCACCAGCTGTTTGGTGTCTGTCAGCTGCCAGATGAGGTTGAGCTGAGCCAGGCTGAAGCCGGGTTCGGGCGAGAAGGAGCAGCGCAGGGTGGCATCGGCGCCCACCAGGGCCACCACGGGGTCCTCGGGGACCTGGACCTCCACGGCACCTGGGGGTGAGGTTAGATAAGATGGTGAAGGGGGTTGGGACGCTCCGGGCTACCAGCCCACAGCCTCTCAGATTTCCTCCTTCATTAACCCCCAGTTCCTGTCCCATAGTCCCGCTTTCTCTCCAGACCCAAAAGCAGATAGGGTCTCCGGATTCCCAGATGTAGAGTCCCCCTAATCTTAGGACAAGAATCACTGAGGTTGACCGTTGACCTTGGCCTGACAATGCCTGTTCTTGGCGGCGGGGGTCAGGGAGGTTGGGAGGGAGAGGCTGGGGACAGCATCCAGCCCTAGCAAAACCCCCCTCCTACATGATGGATCCTTCTCCTATCCTAACTCTCTTTCCAGAGGTTTCCGGAGCCCTGGAGTCAGTAGCCCCGGAGAGTGAGGAAGGTCCGTGATGGCTGTCCTCGGCCCTACCAGCAAGGTAAGGCTCCCAGCCTACTCGCCCTATTTGCCTTTCCCGTCGCCCTTGCTGGGAATTTCACCCATCTGGGAAACGGAAGGTAGGGAGCTAGATTAAAATCCTGCAGCCCCTGCTGATAGGACAAGCCTCTCCCTCCCTCATGGGGACATTCAGGCACAAAACAAACCTATGGGGCTTCTGTGGGGCGTGATGGTGACCGAGCCGTGCGCGTCCTGCCGCAGCACAGGGTTGCGCACCAGGCAGCTGTACGTGCCGTTCGCGCCCAGCACCACCCTCAGGACGCTGCGCACGTCGAACAAGCCCTGCTCGTTGGCCATCTGCGACGTGGTCACGTTGCCCGTCAAGGGTGCGCCCTGCCCGTCCTGCCACAGCACCTCGGCCTCCGGATAGCCCCGGTAGCTGGAGCACGTGATGGTCACCGTGTCCCCGGGCCGCAGGTCCTTGCTGGGCTCCAGGGTCATGCTGGGCTTTGAGTAGGGAGCTGGAGTGGGGCAGGCGGTAGAGCACAGAAGTCGAGGTCAGTAAGGCAAGGACGGGGCGGGGGCAAGGGGGGCGTCGCAGTGGAGGAAAGGACACCTGCAGGGCTAGAGGTCAGCAGTGGGGCTTGAGTTGCGGGGTCAGTGAGGGCGCTGTGGGTGGGGAGGTGAGTGACAGGAGGTGAGTGACGCAGCCCGCGAGGGCGCCCCCTGCCGGCGCTCACCCGCCACCTGCAGGCTGACTGCTGCGCTGCCGAAGTCCCTGATGCTCACAAAGCAGGTGAAGCTGCCCTCGTCCGCCACGCGCACGCGCTGCAGCCTCAGCGACGCGTTGCCCTGGGCCAGCAGGTCCGGGAAGAGTGCAGTGCGGTTAGCGTAGGCGCTGCCCTGGTCGTGGCCCTCGGCGAAGCTGTGCACCAGCTGTTTGGTGTCTGTCAGCTGCCAGATGAGGTTGAGCTGAGCCAGGCTGAAGCCGGGTTCGGGCGAGAAGGAGCAGCGCAGGGTGGCATCGGCGCCCACCAGGGCCACCACGGGGTCCTCGGGGACCTGGACCTCCAAAGCACCTGGGGGCGGTGGGGTAGGGTAGTGAGAAGGGGTGGGGCCTGGGACCCTCCCTAGTCCTCCCCTCGCTCTGGGTTAAGTGCAGGCCAGTCCACCCATCCTTTAAGGCCCGAGACGCAAAGCAAAGTTTATTACCTGTGGTCCTCATTCAGTCAACAAGGCTACAGCAAGCACCTACTATTGTCGAGCATAAGAGTTAGGAATGCAACAGAGAAGACGACCAAGGTCACACCCTTTCAGAGCTTACCTTTTAAAGGGAGGTAGGGACAAACTAAGACACAAATTCTCATTAGCATGGGATTAGGGATATGAGAGACATAAATAAGCCAAGGATTAGAGGTGGTCGCTTTTCAAATATCTGACTGTGGCATTTTCACATAAGTATGTTGTCTTTATTAATTAGAAAGGGGAGTCTAAAAAGGTATATATCAAATGTTAATAGTTGTTTCCTCTGAATGAGAAAGGATCACAAGGGCTTTCTCTTTTTTATTTTCCTAAATAAACATGATTTGCTTTTATATCCGAAGGAAGGAAGGCCCACACCTTTCAACAGGGCAGTGAGGCTCATTCTTACTAAGAGGATATTAAGTTGAAATTTAAGGGAATGAGAAAGAGCCTGACATGCAAAAAAGCCAGTGTAAGAATATTCCAGGCAGAAGGAATAGCAGGTGGGAAGGCCCTGAGGCAAGATTCAGCTCCCTTAGTGAGATTACCAGGTAGCTGTCCACTGTGGCCTGAGAGTCTGGATGGGAGGGCTTTGCAAGACCAGTAAAGAATGTAGTTTGCTACATGCAATGGGAAGTCACTGCAGGTTGAGGGGGTGGTAATCAGGCATAATCTGCCTAACAGTGCTTACAGCTCACTCTGGCTGTTTGGTTTAAGAACTACTTCAGTTCGGTTTGTAAGAAGTTGGCTTAGCTCCAGAGGGTGGCAGTGGTGTTGGGGCACACGGGACAGAGTCAGGTTTGTTGGCGAGGGCCTGCTGATGAATGGAAGGTGAGGGGAATACAGGAGCAGGAATCCTGGAAGCCTACTGTCAACTCATCCCTAGAGCCAGATTCCCCTGTTTGTCCTCTGCCCTTGATCCTGTGGATTGGCAAGCCTCCTCACCCAGCCACCTCTGCCTCCCTTCTAGCTCTTCTTTCAGAGCCCTGGGAAGTTAGTGAGAGGGGGCGCTTTCCCTGAGCCTTTTCTTTGGGGAGACATGCTCCCTACTCTGGCACTGCCATTCTTGGTTAAGTGGGTGCTCTGGGCACTAGCAAAGCAAGAACACTCAAAAAACGTAAAAACCAAACAGTCTTGATACAACGCTGGCTGGATATAGCACCCACTAAAGGCTTCTTGCATTTAGAAAAATAGTATTTTTACTGTGAATTACAGGGAAAGGCTATCATGATCTTCCCCGTGTGTAGAGGTCTCTAAAGGTCTTATGCTGGTCCTGGATCTCTCGCTGCAACCACATGTCCCAGGCCGCTCTCCAACTGGTGTCCCTTATAGGGGGCATTTAGGAATGTAACCTAAGGAATCACCCAAAGCCCTTCAGAGAAATCAGAGCAGCCACAACCAGAGTTGCTCCTCCTTATGACCAGCAGGTGGCAGCAGACACTCAGCTTTGTCTTCCCCTACAGCAGACGAAGGCAGTCCTGCCCTCTGCCAGGGGCTGGTAAGGATTTAAAATAGGATGAGGACGTTGTTATTAAAAATAATGTCGTTATTGAATGCTGACTCTGTGCCAAGAGCTGTGTGGGAAGAGTTACATCATTTATCCAACATGGTTACTGAGCAGCTACTATGTGGCTGGAACCAGTCCTAGCACTGAGGACAGACCCTGCTCTTTGAGCAGAGCGGACAAGAAGCAGATGAATGCACAACATGTCAGGCAGAGGTAAAGGCCAGGAAGCAGCATGACAAAGTAAGGTCGAGGGTAGGGAGAGGTGGTGTGCTGTGTTACACAAGGTAGCCAAAAAACTTTGCTGAGGAGGTGACATCAGAGCAAAGACCTGAATGAAATAAAGGATCAAGTCATGCCTATGTGTGGGCACAGAAAGTTCCAGGCAGAGGGAACAGTACATGCAAAGGCCCTCAGGAGGGAGCACACACACTGTGTGTTCAAGATACACATTATCACAGTAAGTGCTCACATGACCAAATTACAGTAGAGGAAATGGGTTAAGAAATGCAGAGTAAGTTGCCTTTGGAATCCCGGTGGAAATGAGTGGACAGGCAACAGGGGACAGTGGGAGGATGTTGGCCAAAACCCTCCCCATCCCTGCTAGACAAAAGGGCTTGGCAGGAGCCCTGCTGGGAATGGGTGCACCCCCCCTCCAACCCCCACACTGCTCCCCTCACCTGTGATGCAGACCCACAGCGCTGCCAGGGCCGTGGCCAAGGGCACACCCACGCCCACACCCGCGCTGGCCCAGCAACACAGCATCTTCCCAAGAGGCAGCTGACAGCTGGGCTCTCCGTGGTGGAAGGCTGCCCCTGCCTGTGAGGAAGAGGAAGTGAGGCCTTTGTCTCCAAGGGTCTTCCCCAGGCCTGCCTTCGCTTCATCCCCATCCCCTAACCAGCTCAGGGAAGTCTGCAACAGCCCAGTGGCGGGTCCTCCCTTCCACACTCTACAAGGCTCCCCACCGAGGGCTTTTTTTTTTTTTTTTTGAGACATGCTTACAGGAGGGAACTGAGTCACTGGGAAGGCTAGACCAGGGCACACGGGGCAGGGGGCAGCTGGACCCACCCCTTCAGAACTGAGATGTTGGTACAAAATACAAGGAAGATGAGGCAAGGTGGCAAGTAGAGGCAAGGCTGGCCGGCCCAGGGCAAGAATGTGCGCAGATCAGTTTGGCTCAGTTTGACTCCAGACGACAGCTGGTGGGGAGAGTAAAGGCTGAGGCGGGAGCCAGACGGAAAGACAAGCTGAAAGGTCTGAAGTTTATCCTGAAGGTAACTGGGAGCCTCTGACAGTTCTGGAGCAGGAGAAAGGATATGGTCGGAGCTGTGCTCCATAAAGATGACTGTTAGCATCTGCAGGATACAGGAGAAGAGATAAAGCAGGTCTGGGTGAGAACAGCAGCACTGGAGGGCGTGGGGAGAGAGGAAGGGGGCAGTCAGGCCAGAGGAGGTTTTGAGCCTCATGAGAGGGATGGGCAGTCACTGAGACAGAACATGGAGGTGGTCGGTGTTACACGTGTGAAGTTAGCAGTGTTTGTGCAGAAACCTCCTGGAGAGAGTACTAGGAGGCAGCTGGTGTCAGAGGATGGGGCCCGAGAAAGAGCACACTTGCTAATTGGACACTCAGAGGCCAGGTCTGGGCGAACACCAGAGGCTGGAGTGAGGGCTGAGTGAGAGATAGGTCTGTGGCCGCAGACGAGACCTCCCTGAGCCCAGCCCTGCTCCTGATCCTGGCTACCCCCTCACAGTGTCTGACCTGGGGGGCTGAACCCACGTTCACCCCATCCCACAGCTGCTGTCTGATTGTTCCCATGTCCCAGGGAAGCCACATAAGCAGTGTGGACTTGGGCTATCCAGCACTGTTCAACAAGAACAAGGTCGAGGGTGCTTGGATGCTTAGTGGGTTAAAGCCTCTGCCTTTGGCTCAGGTCATGATCCCAGGATCCTGGGATAGAGCCCGACATCGGGCTCTCTGCTCAGCAGGGAACCTGCTTCCTCCTCTCTCTCTGCCTTCCTCTCTGCCTACTTGTGATCTCTGACAAATAAATAAATAAATAAAATCTTAAAAAAAAAAAAAAAAAAAAGAACACAGTCGAGTTCACGTTTTCACAACCACCCAGGGAGACAGCCAGATCCACTCAGTCCCATTTTGCAAGAGAAAAAAATAAAGCCCCTGTAAGCGAGGTGCCTTTGGTAATGTGATATAATCTGCTAGTTAGCAAGCTGCCAAGGCTTTGGGTTCCAACCTCCTGCTGCGGCTTTCTGCCCTCCCGGGAGCAGACCATCATTTTGGTCTCGGGCACCAGGCCTCAAGCCTTCCAGTCCCAGGCAAGCACACTCCGGGCCCCGCCCCGCCCCACCCCCCCCCACCCTGCCCCACCCCCAGCAGCTGGGCTGAGGGACTCCCTCAGCCAAACCGGGTGCATCCTGCACACACACACACACACACACACACACCCCACTCCAGCTGTCCACAGTGGGGAAGCCCTGAATAGCCACTTCCTTCCCAGACACTTCCGGTCCAAACCCAGAGGCCTCAAAGCCTTGCCGCCTGCTGAGTCAGCAGGCTTGCTGCTCCATTCATAAAGGCACCCTTGGCGGGCACCACATCCTGCCTACAAGGGCAACCACTGGCCACAGGAAAAGCTAGCAGGCTGCAGCTTCTGTGCTGCGCCCCCATCTCTACCCCCATCCCCACCCCCAAAGAGGCACTAGGACCTAAGGATTAAGAAGCTTCCAGATTCTAAGACTCCTTTTCTCTCTTTCAGCCCCAGAAGAAAACCAAGGCCTGTGTGTTCTTCCCAAGCCACCTCCCTCCTTCACCCTCCCACTGCTGCTCATGCCTGCCACTCCCACCCCGACCCTCCTGTGACCTTCCTCACTGGCCCTGCTGTCTGAACTCTGCCCCTACAAACCCCTCTCTCGACAACGTCTGCTCTCAGGACCTAAGATAGGAATCTGCTCACAACCTTACCTGTGCTCAAGAACCTTTCATGGCTCCCCATTCACTACAGAAGTAAAGCCACTTTCCTCTGCCTGGCACTCAAGGCTTCTCTTATGAGATCTCCATATGTCAAGCTTCTACTCACCAGGGTCTTTCGGGAATGCCTGCCACCTCCATGAGTGTGGGGGAGCACCTCCCTCCTGACCAGACCTAGCAGGGCTCCCCAAAGGCCAAGCTGTCCCTCACTCCAGAGGGAGAACGAGAAGCTTTCCAGGGGTGGGCGTTAGGCTTCCCCACTTTGGTTACCTTCCTAGACTCTGAACCCAGCAAAGTTCCCACTGTCATGGCTCAAGCTAGGGAAAAACCTGACAGCCTAGAGCCAGGAAGACCTGAGCATTCCAAGAAGTTCCTACCCCAACAGCTGGGGCCCCAGGGACTGAGAGAGGGATGGAGAAATACCTCTTGGAGACAAGGTGCTGCTCAGGGAATGGGAGCATGACCTGGGAACAGAAAGCCCATCACTGCTCTTTGGCTGCCCCCCTGGAGACACACTGATCTCAGGCTGCATTGTCACCACCCTGCCCACCTCCTCTACAAAGGGGAATTTTCATCCCCTGGCGGGACCTGCCCTGGAGCCAGTATGTACCACCCCTCCCAGTGAGTCACCAGCCAGCCCTCCCTCTTCCTCTTCCTTCAACCCCATCTCAGCCAAATGTGGGAACTCCAAGGAGTCCTGCCAGGAAAGAACACACAGCGCCTTGGCTTTCCCTGGGAAGCAGGACTGAGGAGCCCAGGCCACCCTTGGCCTGAAGGTGCAGGAAGTTCATTCAACCCCTGCAGAAGTGCATCCATAGAGAAGCCCCCAAGAGAGGACCCAGTATGCGCCCCCATTAAGCCCAAACCAAGAAACAAAGGCCGAGACTGGGCTCTTCGTATAGAGCTCTCGGATCAAGAGGAATTCCTTGCTCCCACCATGACCACCCCATATCTCTTAACCCCCTGCCTCCTCCCAATCCCTGCAGGGTCCATTTGTACAATGCTTCCCACCAAGAGGGCAAGAAGGAGCAAAGCACATGCCAGTGTTGATCTCCGCTAACCAGTGTAGCACAGAGGCAGAGCTGTTGCAAACAGCAGATAAGCACCTGGATCAAGCTATGCCTGAAGCGAGTACACACCGAAACAGCCCAGATACATGAGCCGATCTTTTTTTCCTCCTCCTAGTTTGGGCTAAGTGTCTATTATCTGCGATCAAAAGACTACTTGAATATACATTCGTTCGTGTACTGAGAAGTGCATTTAACTGTTCACTGAGTACCTGGTAGGCAGGCCCTGGGGCCCGAGAGATGACGAAGCTGTGTGTCTGTCCTCAAGGAGCCTGCAATCGAAGAGAGAAGTGCATGTGAATCACTGCACTTCAGTTCAGGACATTATTAAGGTACAGTGAGGGCTACTTGCCCCTACCTGAGACATAATATAACCCTAAAGGTGAGTCCAGAAAACATGGTGAGCAGCTCCCCAGGTAAACAGGCCGGACAGAGTGGCTTCTCCCCAGCCCCAAGACACCTGTTCTCCTGGCACTGCTGGGTGACTCTCAACCAGATCCCTTTGAAATAGTAGAAAATGAGCCCAAAGTTCAGGATTCTAGTCCCAGCTCTGTCACTGCTGTGCAATTTGTAACAGGTAACTTCCCCTCTCTAAACTCTGTGTTCCTATGTATAAAAGAAATGCTTGGCTGGATCCTAGCAGAACTACATTAGTACGTTAAATCTTCATGTACTATATCCTTGAGGTCGAGCCAATTAGCTGCCAGGCAGGTCACACTGAAATGTACAAAACGATGGTGGCAGAAACCACTCATTTCCCCCCTCATATCTATTCTCCTCTTCTGTAGAGTTTTTAGTTAGGCACATGGCCACTCAGCTGAAGACTACAGATCCCAGCCTGCCTTGCAGGGAAGAGGTGTGTCCTGTGACCATCTTCTGGCTAATAGAATGTGAGAGGAACTGATGTGTACAACGTCTGGGTCAGACCCTTAAAGAGAGCAGCATACCCTGTCTTGTCTCCTCCCCCTTCCCACCAGCTGGAACACAGCCGTGGTGACCATCTGAGACCATGCTGCCAAAGGCAACACTCTGGGGACTTCAGAATGGCAAGACACGAGGCCCTCGGAGAGGCTGCAGGATCAGCCCAGGACGGACCCACACCGTCACATGGGTGAGAATAAGCATCTACTCTAGCGTCACTGTTATTTTGGGTCTTTCTGACAGCATCTGAAGTGACTAATTTAGGGAGCCATCCCTCCCCTCCTTTCCCTCTTCCTCTCTCCTGCTCTTCCCACCCCATAAAAATCACCACTGCTCAGAGCGGTGAAAGGAAACAACATCTAAAATAGGTGTTTCAAAATACGACCTGGACACTATCTCCTCTGAGTCACGTGGTGATCCCTGGGCCCGGCTCAGCAGATATTTCAAGGGTAGGCGCGACCTGGCTTGGGGATTGTTCTGTCTGTAAGGGAGGGAGGGGCTGAGACAGACAAGGGGATCTTGAAGGCTTGAAAAATTGGGCACATGGGGGCACACATCATATGATGGGGACACCTGGAAATGAAGCACGTGTAGAAGGAAGAACAATTTCTACTGGGCTTGAGCTACACAGAGCGTCCACGCCAAATGCCACATGGACTGCTGGACACATGGAGTAGAGATCAGAACAGGACAGGAGCTACCCACGCATTGGGAGTGATGGGAGCCCAAGTTGGGATCATTGAGGGAGATTATGGAAAGAAGAAAGATCCTCCAACCAATTCTGAAGAATCTGCAGAGGTTAATGGTCACATATCAGAACTGGGTGCCTCTCTCGGGCCACCCTCACAACCCGTTTGACCCCACCAGTGCTGGGTACCACGGGCCTCCTGAAGAAATCCACTGGCTTTGGGGCAGCGTCACTGGCATAAAGCTCTGCTTTATCCTGAAACCAAACCTGTCTCGTGTTCCGCCCACCAGTCCTCCTTCAACCTTATATTACAAGTCCACCCCCTCCCTGCACGTTTTAGATCTTCTCCCTTGACGAGGCCACCCTGAGCAGCCGTGCCACATTGTTCATCAAAATAACCGAAATCACAGACGATCAAATCTGTGGTCAGTGACTGGGAACCATTCACTCTCATCGCCACAGACCCTCGTCTCTGCTGTCCTCTTCTGATGGAGCTGGGGAGGGGGTGGGACTTTCTGGGATACTTCATTTGTGCCACTATTTATTACATTTCATCAGTTAAACCTGTTCCATCACCCCAACTGCCACGAACTTTTCTTTTAAATTGCAAAATCCATGGAGTGTGAGGTTGACCCTTTCAACCATTTTCAGTGTACAATTCAGTGGGGGGAAGTACAGTCACAGTGTTGTGTGACCATGCCATGATCTTTTGCAGTACTGTTGTGACAGTTCCTGGCCCCTGGAAGGTGCTTGATAATTTTGTGATGGAAGGAAAAGAAAGAAAAATGAACGTTACCCAAAAAGGTTACCCTCTTTTCCCTGCTTTGTTTCTTGTGGCATTGAGGTCCTCAGGAAGAGGACAGGAATAAGGAGACCCCACAGCACTAGGTTCTGCCTCTGGATCAATGCCCACCCCCTGTTCAGGGCCTTGGGATTAGGAATCTCCCCCTTCGTGCTGCCACCCAACTGCGCATCACAGGTCTTATCCCCACTTCTGGTGGAGGGCCGGTCAAATGGGGAGGAACCAGGAAAAAAAAAAATAAAAAAGGCTCCTCTGAAGAAAATAGACTCTTCTTCAAGTGCTCCACTAATAACTGGTTCCAGGATTTTGTCAGGGGTTAAGGACACAATCCCCAATCTGTCACTCCCCAAATTTGCCGTTTTCCCTGTAAAACCGGTTATTTGCCCATCTCAAGTCTTTCAGCATTCATCTAGCCACTCACACGCCAAACATGATGAAGTATTATGGGCATGGAGGGTCAAGCAGTTCCCTGGAGGAGTGAGCCCCCACAGCATCCTCTAAGAAGAGAGGGACTCTGGGGAGTGGCTTTCGGGAGATGGGGCCCGGGAGGTGGTCAGGGGTTGCCTAAGGATGGATTCTGTACACAGTGGGAAACCATGGAGGGCTACGGCCCCCACCCTCACCATCTACCACGGTTTTCCTGAAATACCCCAAACAGCTTCCAGACATCTTATCTCCAAGTTCACTCTGCACCAGGACAATCAAAGGGGCCAGAAGACAAAGCCATGGAATACACCAGATCATCACCTCCCTACCTGGCCTGAACTTCAGTTCCTTCTCAACAGCCTCTGCAACTTCTTTCTTTGAGAAGGAAACACAACGGATGCTAAGCGGACCCTCTCTGTCTTCAGCAGTCAGTCTTGAGGCTCTTAGCAACTTTCTTCCACGACCTTTGTTCTAGAGCGCCTCTCTTCTTCTATACCGATTCCTTCTAATAACAGGGCTCCCCGGTTCTGCAGGGAACCCAGTCCCTGTGAGCTGGTGTGACTGACCCCTACCCTTGGGCCTCAGCAGGTGACTGGACCTGACTCACTGGAGAACCCTCAATGACTGGCTCCAGAATGGGCCGATGAGCCAAACCACACCCAGCCGGGCTTCCCAGGGCTGTTCTGTTGGCATGAGTGGAAAAGACTCTTTCTGTAAAGGTCCGGATAGTAAATATTTTAGACTTTCCAGGCCATCTGATATCTGTCACAGCTACTCAACCCTGCCATTGTAGCAGGGAAGCAGTCATAGACAATGCATAAATGAATGAGCAGAGCCATGTTCCAACACAACTTTATTTATGGACACTTGGATTTGAATTGCATGTAATTTTCATGAATCACATGATTTTTTTTTTTCAACCATGACAAATGTAAAAACCATTCTTAGCTGTGGGCTATACAAAAAACAAGCAGCAGAAGGTTTGGCCCATGGGCTGTAGTTCGTAGGAACTGGTTTAGGGACACACCAGCTCCACTCTCAAAGACACCCAGCTAGCAGCAAAAATGGGAACCAGTTGGGAACTGGTACATTAATGACAGCGCCTCTGCGTACTGGAGTAGCACACAGCTTTTTAAAAGAATGTATACTGATACAGAAATAAGTCCATGACATGTGTCACGTCAGTCAAGCATACTGTCAACTGTATGACCTCATTTCTGTATTAACAGATGGCCCCATGGCTGCAGGTCTGGTCCCCTACCTCTCTCTCCATCTCAGCATCACCTGTATTTCAGCGCCCAGCCTTCCTCCTCCACCACTGAACCCCTCGGGGTTGGCTCCTAGACCTTCTCCTCAAGTCTCTCTACTATTTTCCCCTAGATGATTTCACCCACTCCCATGGCTTTAAATATCGTCTATATGCTGGCAACTCCTAGATTTTCTTCCCCAAGCCCACACCTCTCATCTGAGCTCCAACTGTCCCCTAAACATCTCTTCGCCGGTGACTCACAGGCATCTCCCTCTTCACATGTCCCTCTTCAAACTCTGGATCTCCCCTCCAACCTGTTCCTCCTCAGCTCTTCCCGCTCGGGAAAGGCACTACTCTCCACCCTCTGCTCAAGCCAGAAACCCGAGTTTCTCTTGCCTCTACAGTCCATCACCAAGAACAACCATTCCTGACCCCAAACTACATCGACAGCCAAGCCCCAAAACCAGCCTGTTGCCTGCTTTAGTTCAGCACACCCATTAAGAAAAGGTTTACTTTTCTAAACGGTTGGAAATCAAAAGAGTATTTCATGAGACACAGGAATCACACGGAAGTCAAATCCCAGTGTCCGTAAATAAAGTTTGGTTGGAATGTAGCCACATTTCATTTACATATTGTCTGCGGCTGCTTCTGCAGACGACAGCGGAACCGTGCACTTGTAATCCGTGCAAAGCCTGAAATATTTACTTCTGGCCTTTTGCAGAAAAAGTTTGCCGATGCCTGATACAGCTTCACCCTCTGTTTGTCTCCACCTGTGCTGCTCTCACTGCTTTGCCAAGTCCTTGTCGTCTCTTGCCTGGCTGACTACAAAAGCTTCTTCACTGGTCTCTCGACTTTCCCTCTGTCTCCTCACCCGGTTCTATGCCCCAGTCTTGACTCCACACAGCAACCAGAATAACTGCTATAAAAACATAAACTGCATCAGGCCATCACTTCCAAGATGTCATCAGCTCCTCCAGGGCCCACAGAGCCCTACCTGCTCTGGCCTTGCTCACCTCCCCAGCCTCACCTCCTCCCATTTGTCCTTCCCCCACACTCGCCTCTTCTGAGTCCTACAACAGGGGATCCTCTTCTCCTGGGTTTTTGCAAACACAGTTCCTTCCTCCCGGATGACATGCGTAACACCACTTTATCCCGAGAGCCACCTTGGCAGAAAAGTCAGGAAGCGATCGGCCACCCTAGGGGAGTTACCTGTTACTCATTGCACAGTTTCCTTTTCCTCGTGTCATACTGGACCCTCCCTGACAAGGAACAGTGTCTGCTCTATTGACTATTGTACCCTTGATTCCAGCGAAGACCCCGCACATGGTGAGTGCTCAGTGCAGTGTGAATGAATGAAAGTGACCATGTGTTTAGAGAGAGATGGATGTTTGTATATGGGAAAGGGGTCTGGAACTGTGACAGTGAACCCAACCCTGGAACGTGGGAACAAGGGCAAGCATCTACTCCTATTTCTTAGTTGATATATTTCTGTGACTTTGACCATGAGTGTCTAATTCTTTCGTTAATACAAAAAAGAAAACAGCAACTTGGGAGATTTTTATAGATTTCAGACCAGGCTCCATCACTCACTTCCTAGGCTCCCTCGGCTCCCATTGCCTCTCTGGGTCTTTGTCTCCTCAACTCTCTAAGGTCCCACCACCATCCTGTGCTCTAACCATGATCACATGCTGGGCTGTTGTCCTCACAAGAGCCTTCATGGGAAAAGTGAGCCCTGGTGTTTAAGGAGATGACTTTGGTGTAGAAGACACAGTTTCAAATCTAGACTCTGCTACTTCCTAGTCATGGGACTTTGGACAAACATCCTCTCTGACCCTCAGTTTGCTCATTTATAAAATAAGGACTTCAAATTACTCTCTTAGGGAGATTACAGGACAGCTGGAAATAGCCCCCTGTGGACCTTGCTTTTTAGGCCTTTTGTGTTGTTAAATGGAATCGTTAAGCCACCTTGCCAGCCCCAGGGTACAGCTTGGGCTCTGGAGCAGGCAGCCCTGGGTTCAAATTCTGCCTCAAAAGTTTTTTTTAGACACACAACCAAATATAAATGATTTAACCTCTTTGAGACTTGATTCCTCATTTCTAAAGCAGGAGTAACAACCCCTCTTCCACAAGGGCTGCTATAAGAATAAGACCATATGCAGAAAGGACTTAGGAAAGCACCTAGCACCCACAAGCAGCAGTAACAAATTATTCCTGCTGTTATTATTGCCATAGTCATGCGGACAAGGCCACCTGGGCACCCCCGCCCCCAGCCAAGAGCTCCTCTGTCGGGCTATATACATCTAGGTCCCCCCACCCCCAGTGCACATTCCAGTATCTCCCCCGGGAAGCCCCGGTTCCGGGGAGCCCATGTTGACTTGAGGGTGACCTGGGAGCCCTGCTTTTCAGGGGTACTATCTTTTCCTACTCCAGGGCTCCCAATAAAAAATGCTTCTCATTCCCCACTCCTAGCAGGTTTCCCTCTGATACTCTCCAAATGCCTCT
The DNA here is from genome assembly GCF_009829155.1 of Mustela erminea. NCBI lineage: Eukaryota > Metazoa > Chordata > Mammalia > Carnivora > Mustelidae > Mustela > Mustela erminea. The sequence goes on from NC_045618.1 coordinate 31,947,391, forward strand.
GGAAGGCCAAATGCCCAAAGGAATTAGGGGTGTAGAGGAGGCATCCATTCTCTGGACCACAAAGAGAATGACAGAGTGGGGCAGCTGGCTGGGAGCACAACTCAGACCTGGAGGGTTGAGAAGGGCCTCCGGAGGCACAAGGGTGCAGAAGACCAGGCTTCTGGAAAAGCAAGCGCTCCCACCGATGCTCGGACTGGGATACCCAGGTCAGGCCAGCCCTCTCCCCAGCTCTCCAAATGAGATCTCTCCCTGTTCTGGGGACGGACAGCAGCCCAGGTCCAGCATGTGCCAGCTGTGTGTCTTTGGGCACGTGACTTCTTTCCCCTTTCTGGGCTCTGGCTTCCCCATCTCTACCACGGACCTAATGACGCTCGACTTTGGAGAACTGACATGATTAAACGAGGTGATGCTTGTGAAGCATCCAGCACAACCCCACCTCTAACCTGGAACCTCCGTGTTCCTAGCTGGAACCTCATACTGCAGGGGTGGCAAAACTGGGCTGTGGCAGCCGGGGTTGCAGAAAAACACATGAGGCCTTGGCCAAGACGTTTGATGTATCTGAGACCAAAGGAAATTTCTCACGGATCACATCAATCAGTTCCCACTCTCCTACTTCCCGCAGGCCCAGGCTATGCCTTCCCCTGCAGCTACTGCCCACCCCCACCCCCCAATGCCGCACCCGGCACTCCTGCCCTGGGGTCTGGAAAGAGGACAGCAATGAGAAGTGGCCACCCACTCAGAGGATAAGCTCATGGGCAGTGACATCATTCCGCCTGCCCTTCCTCCTCCTCTGACCCCATGACTCAAGTCCACAGCCTCAGGCCTGATGTGGTCATAATCTTAGAGGCTGTTTGTATTTGGACCATTTTTCTTCACACTCAAACCCCACATGTCCAACCAAGAACCAGCCAGCAGCAGGCCAGAGACGTGTTCTACAACACTTTCCAGGAGTGTCCTTAGATACGGTGGAATCCCAACTCACAGGTCTACAGCCATCCTGCCAATCTGACCCCAAGCAGTACTGCTTAGCTCATGGTCAAGGCCAAATCCTGCTCCAAAGAATCAAGATTTATGGCTCCAGACAAGACAGGGCTACAGATTAAGGACTGAGGAGTTCCCCGAGGAAGGCTCAGAAGTCATCCTCACAAGAGGAAGGACACCACCTCCTCAGAAGAGACGATGCTTCTATAAATGTCCTTTCCACAAATGTTCAAGCACCCCGCCCCCCTGTCAGGCATCTGAGCATCTCAGACATGCAGCTGGTCTGCTTTCATCCGGTGACTGGTCAGAGCTGCAGAGGGCCAGGGACAGGAAGGAATGCCAGCTCCACAAATCCCAGCACCCCTTCCCATCTCAGCCTTGCATTAACACACACTTCTCCCCTCTTACAAGCTGGATGGTCTGATTTCTTGCAGCCCACGAGTCTGGAGTAAATTGGAAAGCTCACTGAAGGCAAGCAGGAGAAACCATCAGCGATGTCATTGAAGAGAGGAAAAAAACCTCCAAACAACAGTCAAGTGATCAGTAAAAGTGTGGCTGAAGCCACTTAATGCAAAGCTCACTCCCACAAGAGTCCCCTCACCCTACAGCCTGTTAGTGCAAAATCTGACATTCACACCACTGACCCAAAATCACGAAGAAAAATTTCACTGACATCAGGAGTGTCCTGAAGTCAGACTGTGATGTACGTAATACGGCAGAGAAAGATTTCCATGCTCGATAGTTAAAATAAGTGTTAGTGCTAAGGCTCAGGAACTCTAGATATCAGGGAATGTACTCACCCCAAATATTCCCATTCCCAATGAGCTGGAACTATGAGCCATGGCTCACACCCTGCAGCCCCAGAACCCTCCACCCCGCCCCACCACTCAGATGGGCCCAACCCATCAGACAAGTTTCAGCTTCAATTTCAAGTTTAGACTTCAATTTTTCCCAGCTTCCAAAAGCGACCCACCTATGTACAGGCCCTCAAACTGCAGGGAAGGCTGCACAGCATCAGATTTCCTAGGCATTTCTGAGAGGCCAGAGGGAATGATAGGAGGCTGGACTAAATGCAGACCTCTCTTAAAGACAGAATAGCTTCGTTACTTTCTAATACAGAGGTCAACAGCTAAAGACATGCATGTAAGAAAAGGACCTGGGCCTTAACTGAATGATGAAATTGACTCATTTACAACTACCCACATCCAGTTTGAAGGCAAATTGTTTTTCTCAATTAGATTAAGCAAACCCTTCCCCTCTTCCCCCATCGCTCCTGCACTACCATTTGCCTAAGGTTTTCCCCCAGTGATAGATCCATCCATTTCTGAGTCATCTGTCACGCATTTCTCATTAGGGCAGGTCTGGCTTAGAAATAAATCCCCTTTTCTGGCAGTTTGCTGCCTTAGGCCACCAAACCTGCCAACTCCCTGGTTAAACAGCATTCTGAGGGCCTTGGGACACTGAGGTTCAACTCCCCGCCCCCCCCCCAGTGTGTCCCCCATCCTGGGTCCCCACCTTTGGGACACCAAGTTTCCTACCTCCTCTCTGTCCTATCTCCCCCACCATCTCTTAGAGAATTTCAGAGCCCAAATTGCCCCATCCTTCTCCCTCGTGTTTGCGCCTCACCCCCAACACCTATTCGCCCCTTCCCCCAGGTCAGCTTTCCCTACCTGTTCTTTTCAGAATCTGTCCCCCTCCCGCCGCTGCTGCCCCCGTAAGTCCTCCCTTTAGGCCCAAGAAGAGTGGGCCCCCTTTCCCAACCTTCCCCCGCAGCTCTCCCTCCTTGGAGCTGGGACTCAGGGTGTTTTCCTCTGCAGGGCCCTCTGGAGGGCCCGGAAGACCCTGCTTCCCCGCTAACCCCAGCTGGCTTTTTTGAGCTTTCCAGAATCATCAACACAGTGACAGATCTGCCCCCACGCCCCTGCACGCCCAGGGCCCGGGGAATCACAAGCACCCACCAGCCTCCTCCAGGACCTCCCGGGCGAGGGCAGGTCCCACTGTGCCCCAGCGCCCTCGGCGACAAGCTTAGGGCGGGGTTGGATTGTGGCGGCCCCCACTGCCTGCGGGCCCAGAGCCCAGCTGCGCCGCGGACCCGGGGAGTGGGCCGGGCACGGGCGCCCTGAGAGGGAGGGCACAGCACGCGGTCCGGCTGCCCGGCACCGCTCGGCCGCAGACAAAGGCCGCCCCCACCCTCGCCGGCCCGCGCCACGCAAGCACTCACCGCGCCGCGGCCGGCTCTCGGGACGCGGGGACGCGGCGGAGCGCTGTCTAGCCGCCGCCGCCGCGAGGCCGGGCCCGAGTGGGGGTCGGGGACGGCCCGGAGAGGCCGAGGGGAGGGGCGGGGCGGGCTGGAGGAAGCCGCGGGCCCGGAAAGGCAGCCCGGGTGCGCCCCAGAGGCGGGATTGGCCCCGCGGCGGCTGTCCCGGGCAGAGGCCTGAGCCCGCCCGCTGGGCAGGGCATCGGCCCGGACCCCGCCCCTGACCCCAGACCAGATTCTGGACTCGGGCCAGGGGGCGCTGGTCTGCCCTTGCCCCTCCCCCTCCCCGTTCCCACACTCTCAAGATCCGACGTTTATATTCTGCGAGAGGGGACAGACAGGTGACTGCCCGCTGACCACCCCACCCTCCAGGCGGCTGGCGGCAGAGCCGGATCTCGAATCCCGGATCCCTCGAGCCGACCCCAGTCCTGTGTTCTCCCTCCGCCCGGGGCTGGTACCGCGGCCTGGAAAGGGTTAAGTGGACTGCGAGGAATTAAGAGCTGCAGGGAGCTCTCTATAAATACAGTGTCGTGGGCGCCTAAGCCAACCGCAGGGTAATTTCCACTGAGCTGGTTTTCCTCTTTTCCTCCCACCCACGGCCACCCGACCAGCCCTGCCCCCAACCCCGGGCCAGGCTCCAACAGGGGGAGCAGCTCTGATCCCCGTGTCTGGGCTCTGTCCTTAGAGGCCCCAGCTCTAGCCTGGGAGGAGATTGGGGGCGGGGCGGGGGGGGTGGCGTTAGGCGCTTACCTTTGCACATCCCGTCCCTGCATCTGCTCTCCGACCTGTTCTTCATCAGTTACAGACAGGAACAGTTCAAGTGTAGCAAGGTTTCTGGGGGCCAGGATCTAGACTCGGAGCTTTCCCTGCTGGGACCCCTTTAGAGCCTCACTACAGTCCCACCAGATAGATAATATTAGCTCCGTTTTACAGGTGAGAAACCTGAGGATGGATAGAAGGATTCGAACCTCGTGCTTTTGCCAGGCTCACCACCAAGTGGCAACAGAGAAGGAGGAGGGGGCTCAGGAAATAGAATGAATGCATGCGCATCTCTGGAAGGTGTAACCACTCGTAAGTTCTCTACTATTTTATCTCATTTAATATTCACAACTCAGTGAGTGGAATGCCATGATTATCCTCATTTGACAAATTAAAAAAATTGAGACATAGATTAATAAATTACTAAAGGATAAAAGTAGTGATTGGAGGAACAAGATTTGCTCCCTTGAATTTAAGTGCCGAATGCAAATTTAATTCTGTGCCTGCTTTTGTGTGTGTGTGTGTGTGTGTGTGTGTGTGTGGCACATGGGTACGGACGTTTGTGTGAGCAACTCTGTATTTGAATCTACGTGCACATGTGTTTCTGAATTTAAGTTTGATAGCGGCTATGTCTATGTAACTGCTTCTAGGGATGGGAGCAGAGAACAGGGGTTCAAGGCACGACCATCTGGCTTGGAGGTCATGAGCTTCTCCACCAATGCACACTGCTCCCCCTGCCCTATCAGGTCCTGTTCCAGGCTGGGCCTGACTTCATAGATCGCAGGATGAGCAGCCCCCACCAGGCCCCACAACCTGGGGAGAAATATCTGAGGAAGAGGTGTCCTTAGGCTGAGAGAGCCAGGATCCCTCCAGCAGGACCCTGGAGGTGGCATAGAACTAATCTAGAAGAATGGAGTCTCCTTCCCTCCACCAAGAGTCAATCCTGTACCTTGTGCCCTGCAGTGGTGACACAGGTCATATCCCAGAGGACTTAGAGTGTGGAAGCAGACGCTTGACTCAGCCATGATGGACAAGGAAGGAATAGCACAGGACAGTTTATATGGGTGTGTGTGGGGAGAGATATTTTTTCATAATTGCTTAAGAGAACAGGTCAGGAGGAAAGAAAGTGAGTATTGCCTCACATTTCTGGAAGCAGTGGCTTGAGAGGGAGCTGATCCCCCCGAAAGGATAAACAGCTAGGGCAGGGAATAGATAGAGTGTCTGAGATGGGCTCAGCTGAGACTCAGACACCTGCCTTGAACACAAACAGCTGGAGTGACCCTCCCTAATATAGGCCTAGTCAAAAATACATCATTTCCCAGGCTCCCGTGCAGCTAGAAGTGATCACGTGATCCACTGTGGGCAATGAGATGGAAGTGAAACTCTCAGGTTGGGGCTTTGAAAAAAACTTGTTAAAGGAATGGGCTTATGCAATGGAAGACAGCATGGTGGTTCCTCAAAAAATTAAAAATAGAATCACTATGGGATCCAACAGTCCCACTTCTGAGAATAAACCCAAGAGACTGAAAGCACAGTCTCAAAGAGATGTTTGTATGCCCACGTCCATAGCAGCTTTGTTCGCAATGACCGAAAAGTAGAAAAAACCCAAGTGGCCATCGGTAGATGAATGGATAAATAAAATGTAATACATATAATGGAAAATTATTCAGCCTTAAAAAGTAAGGAAATTCTGACACATGGTATGCCATGGATGAATCTCAAGGACATGATGCTAAGTGAACTAAGCCAGTCCCAAAAAGACAAGTACTGTATGATTCCATTTACAGAAGGTCCCCAGAGCAGTCAAATTCCTAGCGACAGAGAGGAGAAGTGTGGTTGCCAGGACCTGGAGGAGGAGGGGATGGGGTGGGGGTTGCTGTTAAGTGGATATGGAGTTTGTTTCATGAGATGGGAAGAGTTCTGGAGATGGGTTACACAACAGTCTGAATGTACGGAACGCTACTGAACTGTGCCCTTAGAAATGGCTAAGATGGTAAATTCTATCGTGTCTATATTTTATCACAATTAAACATTTTTTAGAGTAACAATAAGGAGCGGGCCTAGCTGGCATGTGCCTTCGCCTTTTGCTCTTCTTTTTCTTTGTGCCAGAAGTGCAGACACACAACCGGTTGTACAGCAGTCATCCTGCAGCTCTGGGGACAAAAGCTAAGGGTCGCTGAGGAGAAAGTCAGAAGCAGTCTGGTTCCAAAGGCATCGTGCAGCTGCCTCCAGGACCCAGGATTCCTTCCAGCCCTTGGCCTCACCCCCAGAGCTGCCATTGCTCATTCAGGATTGATGAGAGATTGAACAGTGACCCTTGAGAGTCTCATCCTCCCCAGGCTCGCTGTAATATCAGACGCGATAGCATCAGACCATCATTCCAGCAAAGGGAGGCCATGTGCTGACCCTCCTATTACTTTTCCTGGAACAGAATCTCTGAGATGCCGATAAAATTCAAAGACATCTTTCTTTAGCCTCCTTAACATACAAAAGGACAAGTATTTTCCTCATCTATTTGAATACCCTTAAATCAAGCAAACTGAATTCCTTAACCTAGCTTTAAGGTGAGTGCGGGGGTGTGAGGTTGGGCTCCTTAGAGCAGCTAAGCAGCCCATCTTTCAGAAAGCAGCTCCAAGACGTTGGCAGGCCTCACCTAAGAACAATACCCAGAACTCTTCACTTCCCTAAGAAAGAAAAATCAAGTATTGGCTGTGCTGGGGGCCAAAGGCCCCCTTGCGGCATTTTTTCCAAGTTCCCTGTGACACCAGAATCTTGACCTTGGCCTCCCCTTACACAGGCTGCACTTTATCTCCAAACTTCTTTGCACTTTCAGGTCTGAAACTACAGTTTCAGTCCTGGATGTTTTCGCAAAGGCCACCACCCCACCCAGCCCCACCCACTCAATTAGAGTGCAGAAGGCTGCCATTTGGGGCCGGCCAGCCAGCCCAGACTGTCTAAGGCAACCAAGTTTCCCTGAAATAACCGGATCCAGTGTAGGGTTGAATATAGAGCATAGTGACCAGGGCACGTTCCTGCTTTCTGCTTTCTTATTCCTGACACTTGAGTGTTAGACTTCAGGTGTCTAGATCCAAATACTTCCAGCTGGAAGCTTCTGGCGGGCAAAAGAGCAGGAGCAGCCTGGAAAAAAGAGCAGAACTGATCCGACAAGAACATCTTAACACCCCCACCCCATCCAACACATACACTGAAAAATAACAAAACGTCTTCTAACAAGGCTTGTATGGCCAGCTGTCCCCATCTGGCCCACTGTCCCCTCTTCTTCCCTGGCCACCCTCTCCAGTGTCTGTCGCCCCCTGTCCCGGGTGGTAGCCTGCACCCTCCTCCTGCTGCTCTCCTCTTCCTTCTCCAGCCCACGCTTCCGGCGCTGGGGATACCAGGAATCCATCTTGGAATCTGTCCTTCTGCTGGAGGGGCAGGGTGGTTCTCCAAACCGGAGGGCCGGGATGGAGTTAAGAAAGAAAACAACAAAAGTAAAAGAGCACTGTGGTGCCAGGAGACGTTTTTCCCTCATACTGGGAGTTGGTTTGGTTTTTCTGGGCTTTTTTTTTTTTTTTTTCTGATGACTTCTAGTCACGTGCTAATAGCCCAGTTACCAGCACTTGCACAACCCCGAGAATGAGGGCCTCCTTCAGTATTGCATCACAGGGGCCTCATTTATGTCCCCTTGCCCTGGTCCTGCTCCTAGGTTTGGCCTATGACAGGCTCAGAGAAAAGAGCACAGAACAGAACAAGTTAAGGGTTCCAGAGAGAGGGATAAGACCAAGAGCCCCAGGCTTGGAGAACAAAGGGGCCCCTCAGGAGAAGCCAGCAGAGGAGACCTTCCTAGGGAAGACAGTGGATAAACCATTTGAAATCCAGAAATCCTAGTCTCAATCCAGGTGCTAAATCTCAAATCCTAGTATTGCTTTTTGAGTTACGGGGACACGTGATGGTCATGTGGTTTTAGCTGGGCTTGAGGTACGTGCTTGGACATCTTCAGGACATCCGACCATGGTTCCAGCCCTGGCGCCGGCACAAGGGAAAGCTAAGCTGTCCCAATAGTGAGAATGGTTTATTATTCACCTGCCAGTTTTTTTGTTTTGTTTTGTTTTGTTTTTTTCTTGAGAGAGCAAGAGAGAAAGCATGCAAGCAGGAGGTGGGGGGCAGAGGGAAAGGGAGAGAGAGAGTCTTCTTTTTTTTTTTTTTAAGATTCTATTTATTTATTTGAGAACAAATGAGCATATGAGTGGAGGGAGGGGCAGAGGGACAAGCGGATTCCTGGTTCAGTGGGAACCCTGATGCCAGGCTGCATCCCAGGACCTGAGATCACAACCTGAGCAGAAGGCAGACACTTAACCAACTGACTGACCCACCCAGGCGCCCCAAGGGAGAGAGGATCTTAAGCAGGCTCCAGGCCCTGTGTAGAGCCTAAAACACACCTCGATCTCATGACACTGAGATCATGACCTGAGCCGAAACCAAGAGTCAGACACTTAACCAACTCAAGCACCCCGGCCAAATCCTCATTTCCAAGGCGGGATGACTGACGGCCAATCCCAGGCCCTTTCTCTTGCTGGCTTCCCTCAGCCCACTCTGCCTCTCATGTGGAGACATGCGGGGTGTGATGGAAGTTGTCCCTCCCGGACCATGCCTTGTGTGTGGATCGGTGACCCCTCAGGTCACTGACCCTGGAGAGAAACCCAGTCTGAGGTAGGCAGGCTATATGAGCTCCAGCGTCTGGTCAGCCCTCTGACCGTTTCCCTCCCACCCTGCTTCTGTCACCAGAAGTGGGCTCTCTCCCCACTGGCTCCATCCCCAAGGACACGCACTCTGTCCGACGTGGGGATTATTTCTTATTGGCATAACTGTTTTTTCCACTTTTGTGGTTAGCAGTTGCTAATGAATACAATCTTGCAATTGTTTTCTTAAAACAGGATTTTCAGCACAATAACATATTTGGCATCTCTTCTTCTTTCCTCGTTTCCCATGATGAGATCATCGCAAATACAACTTCTAAAGAAATCTCTACAACCAGGCTTTCCGAGGAAACCCGACACCCCCACAGACAAACCCGTGGTGGGCCTTGGGTTTCCAACCAGGGCCTTGAGCAGCGTCAGACTTTTTCCACTCAGGGAGGCATGGCCACCTCTGAGGAATGATCCCAGCCACCCCTGGGGTGTTTCCACTCACCCTAGAAATCCCCTGTTCCATTCTGTTGGAGTCAGCATTGCTGTCAAAATGTCCTCCCACTTCATCAATCTGCACACCCTCCACACGTCCGTAAATATTCACACAGCTCAGTTCCCTCCCCTCAGGGACAGGGAGTCGACCAGATGTTGGCCTCTCAAACTGGACAAATCCGCTTACTTCCCGTCTCTTTCAAGAAACACGGGCCAACTTCAGCTGTGGTTGGTTTTGACATGTGCTGCCCAGTGTTCTCTGCTAGTCCCAAGTAATTTCAAGAGTTCCTCAGGGCAGACCCCCAGCTTGATCTCCTCAGGTTCCTCAGCCAGGTTCCCCTCCCCCACCCCCATACCTCCTAATATTGTAGCTGGCAGAAATTTTGAACTCTGGAGTGAATGCCTCAACCCAGACCAGAGGGAGTGAGGTGTAGACGGGACAGTGGGCTGGAAACTAGGACATCAGGGCTCTCCCCGCTAGCCCTGCCAAGGATGGCGCATGTGAGGAGGAGAATGGTTTAGCTGTTCTGGAAAAGGAGCTGCCTCCTTTACTTCTGAAAGAGTCCTGCCCTATGTCCCCAAGGACCTACTGAGTCAGAGACTGTTTCTTCCAGAGAGCACCTGAAGGATTTCCCCCCGGGGCCCTAAAGGAGGCAGGACTAATGAAGCAGGCTAGCACAGGCAGTCTGCGAAGCTGGGAAGGAACTAACAGATTGCCTCCAACCTCCCGACCCTTTTGCAAGTTGTCCCTACTGTGGTTGACAGATGCACTTGCTACCCTGAGCCCCCTCCTGGTGATGTGTCAAAATGCAGCTGGAGAGGGCCTCGGTCCTCACTCCAACCCGGCTCTCCAAGGGTGATGCCCTTTAATGCCAGTCTCAGGGTTGGAGGAGGAAGTGGGAGGGCAGGGGAGGAGAAAGCACTGTGGGCTGGGGCTGTGGAGGTTTAGGAAGGGTGCCCAGAGGAGATGGGCTTCTAGATGACCTCGAAGAATGGGAAAAATTTTATAAGTGAATAGCATCAGAGTCCTGCCCGGGTCTGGCACTTGTCTAAGACATTCCAGGAGTTGGGAAGACTCTGATCTGATTATCCCGGTGGAGTCCCTCGTGGGTCTGAGACCAGAAAGGGGTCAGGTGGTGGTGGCAGAAGAGCAGAGCTGTAAGGGGAGAAAGAGCAAGTGGCCCACGTGCTCTGCCTGCCCCTGATGCTGTGGGTGAGATGGGGTGCTCCTATGGAGGCCGCCCCCCTCTTGCATACTCTCCTCTCCTTGAGGACATCACCAGTCACTTTCTTTCTCTTGCGTCATGAATCCTTTCACTCTCTCCTGATACCTTCTGCTTCTTTCTTGAAACACTTTCAACTTCTAGAACGTTCCCCTCTTTTTCTTTTCTTCTCCCTTCACTGGTTGCTCCTTCTAATCTCCCCAGCTGGTCCTTCTCTTCTGGCCAACCCCTTCATATTGGGGAACAACAGGACTGAGTACTCAGAACTCTTTTCTTCTGGCTCAGTGCCCACTCTCTTGGTCATCTCATCCTCCAATGGCTTTAAATATTATCTGTGTGTTGACAACTCTCAAATTTAAATCTCCAGCTTGGAATGTGTTCCTGAATTCTGTATATCTGACTGCCTACTCAGCATCTCCACTTGTCTCCAATCGAACTTATAACTTCCACTCCCCATTATGGAAATAAAACCAAGAAAAAAACCCCTTTTCTCCTACAGCCTTTTCATCTCAGGTAATGACAACTCTATTCTTCAATCGCTGGGGCCAAAAACCTGGCAGTCATCCTTGATTTTCCTCTTTCTTGCAAACCCTGCATTGGCAATCCTACTATAACTACTTTCAAAATATATTCAGAACCAGATGACCTCGTCCCACCTCCACGGGTCCAAGCCATCTTTGTCACATTCCCGTATTTCAATAGCATCCTAGTCTGTCTCTTTGCTTCCTTTTCAGTCTATAGTTTATTGTCTACACAACAGCTAGAGTGATCCTTTTACATATAAGCAAACTTTCAGATTTCTTTCCAAACTTTCAAACTTTCCAGATTTCTCCAAGGTAAAAACGAGTCCTTAAATTGGCTTACAAAGCCCTGTATGACCTGGACCCTTGCTATTTCTATGATCTCATCTGCCACTCTTCTCCTTCCTTCCTCTTCGTAATCCCTTCCTTGTTCTTTGAGTACACCAGGCCCATTTACTTCAGGACCTCTGCATGTGCTATTCCCCTTGACTAGGACACTCTTCCTCAAGGTGTCCATACAGCTCATTCTCTTACTTTTTTCAGGTCTCTGTTCAGATGTTACCTTATTGTGGAAGGCTTCCCTGACCACCCTATATAAAGTGATACTCACCTAGTGTCCATCCCCAGTCATCTCCAATTCCTTCATTCTGCTTCATTGCCCGCCCCCCTTAGAATTTATTAACCTTCTGACTATATTACTTGCTTATGTGTTTATTTTCTGTATCCCTCCATAGAATATAATTTCCATAAGAGTCAAGGCTTTGTTTTTGTTCAGGATGTATTCCACCTAGAATTCTGCCTGGCACATTGTAGGTGTTCAACTATAGTTCGTTGAATAAGTTGTTCCATCCGGGTAAATGGAAGGACCAGTAGTTCAAGAACACAAGGATGAAAAAAGGTTGCAATGCTTTCTTCAAGATATGAGAGACCTTGGGGCGCCTGGGTGGCTCACTGGGTTAAAGCCTCTGCCCTCCGCTCAGGTCATGATCTCAGGGTCCTGGGATCGAGCTCCACATCGGGCTCTCTGCTCAGTGGGGAGCCTGTTTCCCCCTCTCTCTGCCTGCCTCTCTTATGATCTCTCTCTTTCTGTCAAATAAATAAATAAATAAAATCTTAAAAAAAAAAAAAAAAAAGATATGAGAAACCTGAACTTATGTGCTTATGGGAAGGTACCAAGAGAGGAAGAAGACAAATTGCATGGGAGAGAAGGGGTATGATATATTCTACATAAAGATCTCTAAGAAAGCAGAAAGGGACAGGATTCAAAGCCTGGGCAGCCACTCCTTCCTTGGGCTGAAAGGAAGGACACTGGAAGAATGAGGATGAGAGGTGGGAAATCCATGATGGCCCTCAGCTTTCTCCCATGGAACTTTTGCTGACTGCTTGAGGGGCACAGGAAGGTGGGGGCAGATGAGGAGGATGCAGAATAACAGTGAGATTTCCCCCACAGACTCACAGTGCTTAGGAGACAAAAGTCCTGCTAGAGGAAGGGGGGTTTTGTCATAAAAAAGCTCTCTTAGTTATTTGCAAAATGTTGGTGCTGTGTTGATTGAGAGGCTAAGGAGCTCATTTCAAGCCTCTGAAAGGCATAAATGAATTTCCCAGGGTGTCTCATGGCCAAGGAGGTAGGGACTAGCAAAACTACAACCCCACCCCAATGCAGTTCATTTTCTAATCATATTGTTATGATGGACCCCTTATCTTATTGCCCAATAAAGAAAGATATTTTCCCCTACCTGGGGAAAATATCATCTTCTTCAGTCTCAGTTCATGTATATACAATCTCTGGCTTACAATAAATAATTATAAGGCATGTGAAAGGACATGAAAATGTGATCACACATTCTCAGGAGAAAAAAATCAATATTAGAAGAAGACCCACAGATGCCCCAGATTTTGTGGTTAGCAGATAAGACATTGTATCTTATTTTGCAGACAAGACACTTCAATAACTATTACAAATATGTCAAAGAGAAAAATGTGAAGTATGACAAAATTGTTAAAGAGAAAACTTCAACAGAGAATCGTAACCTATAAAAATATCAAACAAACCTTCTGGAACTACAAAATGCAGTATCTGTAATTACAAACTCACTGGATGGATTTAAGAGCAACAAACAGTATTAGTGAATTCAAATATCAATATAAATGATCCAAACTGAAGCCCACAGAGAAAAAAGAATGGACAGAGCACAAGAGACATGTTAGGACACAATCAAAAGCTTAAGTGTATGTGCAACTGGAGTCTCAGAGGAGAGGAGAGAGAGAATAAAACAGAAGTAAAATTGGAAAAGAAAGACCAAAAACTTTCCAAAACTGATCAGAGATATCAATGTAAAGATTCAAGATGTTTGTTGAAACCCAAGCAAAATAAATACAAAGGAAGATCCATCTAAGTACTTAATAGTCAAATAGCTGAAAACCAAAGCTTAGTAGCAAACCTTAAAAGCAACCAGAGAATGAAAACACATTACTTTCAAAGCAGCAACAGTAAGATTTGATGATTTTGTACCCAAACTATAAAACCAAAAGGAAATGGAACAACTTTAAGGTGCTGAAGAAAACCTGCAAACATACAATTCTATCTCCAACAAAAATATCCTTCAAAATATGAAAGCAAAACAATGACATTTTCAGACCAAAAAAGAAGAAAAAAAAAAAAAAAGAAAGAAAACCCCCAAACTGTAGCCAACATGATGTGCTGTTGGTGGAAAGATGGTCAAATCGATGGAATCAGACACAGAGTCCAGAAATAGACTCACAGATATACAGTCAGATGACTTTTGATAAAAAGGTCAAAATAACTCATCAGAGAAAGAAAAATATCCCCTAGAATGGTGCTAGAAAAACTGGGTATCCATATGGGAACTAAAAGACCTCAACCCCTACATTATTCTGTATGCAAAAACCCAGATTTGAGATGGATCATAAACAGGAACATAAGGGCTACAATAATAAAGCTACTGAAAGCTGTAGGAGAATATCTTTGTGCCTACTGAAAAAGCAAAGATTTCCTATGAGGCTCCAGAAAGTATAAACCATAAAAGAAAAGACTGATAAATGGGACCTTATCAAAATGTAGAACTTCTGTTCATCAGAAAACACCATTGAGAAAACAAATAGGCAAGCTACAGATTGAGAGTAAATATTTACAACACACATATCTGATGAAGGGCTTGTATCCACAACATATAAAGAACTCTTGCGACTCAATGATAAAAATACAAACAACACAGTTATTTTCAATGGGCAAAAACCAGACATTTCACAAAGGAAGGTATACCAAGGACCACTAGCTGTATGACAAAAGTGTTTGAAATCATTAGTCATTGGAGAAATGCTAATTAAAACAACAATTAAGTGCCAGCCAGTAAAAGGATAGTAAGGAAATACATCCCTGATATAACGGCTAAAATGAAAAATATTTACAACACTGTATGTTTTATTTTTTTTTTAAAGATTTTTAATTTCTTTATTTAACAAAGAGAGAGATCACAAGTAGGCAGAGAGGCAGCAGAGAGAGAGGGGGAAGCAGGCTCCCTGCTGAGCAGAGAGCCCAATGTGGGGCTTGATCCCAGGACCCTGAGATCATGACCTGAGCCGAAGGCAGAGGCTTAACCCACTGAGCCATCCAGGCATCCCTACAACACTTTATAATATGAAGTGTTGTAGAAGATATAGAGGAACTAGAACTCTCATATAGTGCTGGTAGAAGCATACGATTAAACTGCCACTGTGGGAACCTGGTGGTTTCTTAAAAAGTTAAACATACATCTATTTTATGACCAAACAATTCCATTCCTAGATGAATAAAAACATATGTCCACAAAAATCCTTGTATAGGGGCACCTGGATGGCTGTCACCTAGCCTAATTTAATCTATCCTAACTGATACAAGAAAGGGGTCCCAACATAACAGTATAATCTAAAATATATGGCAATGGCTTAGGAGCTGGTCACCAGGGAGCAAGGAAACTCTGAGCAGATGTTGGAGGGATAGCATTTTCTGTTATGTAGTGGAAAATATTGAATAAAACTGTCATCTGCAATAACCCGGAAGGCATGTCTTATACCTAATAAACTTTTAACCCTAGAGGAAAGGAAGATAATAGTGAGCATGAATTTCTTATTTGAAATAAATTTCTTATTTGAAGGTAGCATTAAGTAACTGGCATATTTCCAAGCAGGAATGGAAAGGGATTGAGAGGGACCAGAAAACAGAGGTCTTGCACAGTTGGAAGTGACAGCTGTTTCTCAACCCTCACAAGTAAAAGGAAAAATGAGGAGGACTTGGAAGGACAATGCTCCTTAAAATCTCAGACTTTTTTTTTTTTTTTTAAGATTTTATTTATTTCTTTGGCAGAGACAGATCACAAGTAGGCAGAGAGGCAGGCAGAGAGAGGGGAAGAAGCAGGTTCCCCGCCGAGCAGAGAGCCTGATGCGATGCAGGGCAAGATCCCAGGACCCTGAGATCATGACCTGAGGCTTTAACCCACTGAGCCACGCAGGCGCCCCAAATCTCAGACTTTTGACAAGGATCACATCAAGTTTACGTCTGTTTCATCCATTGATGAAAACCTTTGCATGGTTAAAGATGGCTCAGAGCGAGGGTTCAACTAAAGGTGAAGTATCAGTAATCCCTTTTAATTCGACAAAATGGCCCTAAGAGACTACGTGTGCAGCTCTTCCACAACAGCCGGATAAACCTGACACCTTACCTGCAATTATGCAAAAAAGAAAGGGTGGGGAAGAGGGTTAGCAAGAAATCTAGGAAATCCAAGAAATACACCTGGAAAATAGCAGATGAGTCCTATCAAACAACTGTGTTGTTTGTATTTTTATCATTGAGAACTTAGGAGAATGAAATAAAAAGTAGGCTACTGAGGTTTTAGAAAGTATCCGCATGGCCAAAGAAATTGTGAGCCTAAAGTTCATGACCCTGTGAGCCTTAAAATGACTCTAGAGCCCCCAGCCATCAATGCGCAGGAAATGTGCTGTTGTCTATGGCCAAAGAGGATGACGGAAAGCAAAGAATCTTCCAGAAGGTACAGCCAAGGGTTATGGAGAGCAAAGGACAGGCAGCCACTTCCAGAGCAGGCAGTCAGTGCAGAAGCAAGGAACTATACATTCTTGGGACAGAGAGTGTGGGTGACAGGATGGAATGTGAAAGGAACCAGAATATGTCACCCCAAAATATGCCACTTTAGCATAAGGATTATTTTGAGCTGAAGGCAATTGAGAAAAAGCAAATACAAGAAAATCGACCTATCTTCTCCGATTTGCCTAAAAGCAGGACATAAATTCTCAAAGTTGTCCCTCCCTCCCTCTCTGGGAAAGTGAAAGTTAATCACCAAAGGTAACTTTAGACCCTATCAGCTTGGAGTCACTATAAGAATCTGCATGCAAACTTTACTATTAAACTAACTACTAGTTGCCCATATATATATTTTTTAAAGATTTAATTTATTTATTTGACAGACAGAGATCACAAGTAGGCAGAGCAGCAGGCAGAGAGAAAGAGAGAGGAGGAAGCAGGCTCCCTGCCGAGCAGAGAGCCCGATGCAGGGCTCCACCCCAGGATGCTGGGATCATGACCCAAGCTGAAGGCAGAGGCTTCAACCTACTGAGCCACCCAGGCGCCCCAAGTTACCCATATATTTAACATTAACTATTAAACTAACCATTAGTTTCCCACATATTTACCTTCCCATATTTGCCACCCTCGGAAGCCTAAAAATGTGTGTTTTTTTTTTTTCTTTGTCCTGTCATTTCTCTAAAAATGCATTGTGCTTTGTTGAAGATGCTGTTTAAACCTGCATTCTAACCCATCTCTTTGCATCACTCTTCCCTAAGTTTCTCCCATGTATATAGGAAATGTACATATTAATAACCTTTTGTTTATTTTGCTCTTGTGAATCTGTCTTTTGTTATGGGGTCCCTCAAAGGGTAGAAAGAAAAAAATTTTCCTTCCCTTCAAATGTTTAGACAACTACCTTATGTAGGGAGGGAGTGTAGTTTTTATGAATGGAAAAAACCCAAATTGGCTGGCTTTTGACCAGAAGGACAGATAATGGTTGTCATTAGTGATGTTCATTAAATATTTTCCATTCTCCTCTTTCTGGACACATAGTAGGATTGTACTTTACCATACCCTCTGAACGTTAACTATGGCCAGGGAACTAGCTATGGCAATGAAATGTGAGTGGAAATAATAAGCGTCATTTCAGGATGGAAGCTCTGGAGCCAATACACGGTTCACCATGTGTCCCAAGAAATAAACATGTCTTCTTTTAAGGCAGTAAGAGTTTTTGGTTGGTTGGTAGAGCAGCTGCATCTCATATACCCTGGCTAATAGAATAGGCCAATTGAAAGGCCAATAATAGCCTTTCAGTAGGCCAATAGAAAACCCCAAAGGTGGGTTTCTGCAAAACCCACTATTTGCAGAAGGGGAGATCCAAGGTGTTCATGTGTAAATAGGAAGAGATCCTCGAGAAATACACATTCAAGCAGCAATGAAATACTACGTCGTGGGCAAACGAGCAAGCAGAGAAATAGCAAGTGCTGAAATGCACGGGCAGATAGAAATCCCTGTCAAGTGTTTGTGGGGGTGGAGAGTTGGAGGTAACCGAGGTTTCCGACACAAGAGAATAAATAAATAAATGTAGTGCAGGACTAGAAAGGAACAGCAGCTGCATCCTAAAGCATTAGCTGGATATTTATAGACTATTAGAGATACATATTCGAAACACAACACCGAAGAAAAGAAGACAAATCTTTTAGTACCATTCATATCCGTTAAAAATGCAAACATATGTGATGCAAAAATACATTCATCCTATAATGAAGGAGTCAAGTTCGTGTATGATGTAATAAGTAATAGTAATAACTAGTAATAGTAATATTAATAAGTAATAGAAATAAGTAATAGTAATAACAACAATGATGTTAATGATGATGGAGCAGTGCTGATTACTATAAACTGAGGACTAACATGATCTAGTATGCCAGAGATCCACAAAGGCAAAGATCAATTAGTGAACGTGGGTGATGGCGTGCAGTTGATGGAGACAGCACAGCAGAGAAACTCACATCCTAAATGAACGAAAGCAGAAATCTGAAACATAGGCTAGAGATGAATTTTCTCAAAGAGCTTCAAATAGTCAGCAAGGGCAAGGAGCACAAGTGGACCGTGGAGTAACTAATTAAAGGTCTGCCCTGAAACGACAGAGCCCCCCTCTCTATAGAGAGCAGCTGGCTGCAGTGTTTGGCCCCAGGATAGAGCCATGATTTCCACTCTCTAATCAAATTGGAGAACCTGCCTGAGGGGAACTCCTAGTCAGTTCTTGAGACCAGAGAATCAAATTAGGCCCAAGATAATTCTGTACGTTCATAATACAAATGGAGGAAAAGAAGAAAAGAATAAGGGAATGCAGCCCACCCATGGTTCAAATGAAATGCTCGCCTCTAGAGTAAAGCCTTCCCTTTGTTTTAACAACTGTGGTAGCTTATCTGACTGTTCCCAGCCCAGAGCCTTCCATTAATCCTGCAGTTAAGGAGTGATCCCCGCTGTGGACATGACCTTCAGTTGTTAAGATAATAAATATGAGCTATATGTCAACCTTGTCTTGCGTTCAGAAAATATAAATAGACAATTAAGAATCATTAGATATTAGGAAAGTCAATAGCACAGAAGAGAGGAACCAAGATGAACAAATAGGACATTTGACCCTGGAGGAAACAAAGCTAATTGAGGAGACAGAGAACCTAAAACAAAATTTTTAAGTGAATTAGTGTCCTTATGATTAATCAAAAGCAAACTGCATCTCTAGGAATATATTCCCATGAAAAGGTAGCAGTAGAAGAACAAAAGAAATATTGACATTTATAAAGCTAACTGTCAAATAAGATTTAAAATTAAGTATTAGGGTCATTAATGTAACTGGGCATGACTGAAGACCAATTCAACGTATGAATGATGAAGTCGAGGACATCTCTCAAAGACCATAAAAGACCATAAAAATAGAGATGCAGAATATTAGAGAAAAAATAAGAGATGTGGAAAGTAGATCTAGCACAATGTTGTCTAATAAAACTTTTCATTATGATAAAAATGTTCATTCTCTGCTGTCCAATATGGTAGCCACTAGCCACAGGTGACTATTGACAAGTCAAAATGCCCCCAAATAATCAAATTTTAAATTGTATTTAATTTTAATCAACTAAAGTTTAAATTTCAATAGTCACCTGTGGCTAATGGCTACCACATGGGACAGCACAAATAGAGAAGATCCACTGTATGCCTCTTAGGAATTCAGGAGAGACAGAATAATAAATCAGATCAATAAACAATGGAAAAACTCTTATAACTGAACCAAAAACCAAAACCCACTTCAAAAATGGGCAAAAGACTTGAATAGAACTTTCTGCAAAGAAGATAAATAAATGACTAATAAGCCCAGGAAAAGATACTCAAAATCACTAGCCATTAGGGAAATGCAAATCAAAACACAATGAGATACTACCTCACACCCATTAGGATGGCTACAGTTAAAAACAAACAAAGACATCCAGAAAATAACTAGTGTTGGTGAGGGTGTGGAGAAATTGGAACTGTGCATTCCTGATAGGAATGCAAATGGTACACCTGGTGTAGAAATGGTCTGTCAGTTTCTCGAAAAACCAAACATAAAATTACCAGAGGGTTCAGGAATTCTACTTCTGGGCACATACCCCCAAAAATTGAAAGCAAGGACTGAAATCAATACTTGTACACTAATCCTCATAGTAACAGTATTGACAAGAGCCAAAAGATAGAAATAACCCAAATGCCCATCAACAGAGGAACGGATAAACAAAATGTGGTATATACATACAGTGGAGTATTATTCAGCTTTAGAAAAGAATGAAGTTCGGATGCAATGTGTATGAACCTTGAAAACATATGCTAAATAAAATAAGCCAGACACAAAAGGACAAATATTGTATGGTCCCACTTACATGCGGGTCCCAGAATAGGCAAATTTGTAGAGGCAGAAAGTATTTTAGAGGTTACCAAGGGCTTGGGGTTAGGAAAGAATGAAAAGTTAATGTTCAACGGGCACTGTGAAAATTAGTAACTGGAAACTTCACTAAAATGGAATCGGGAGGCTGGCAGTGGGAGCTCTTACGCTCTACCATTCATCATCAATTGCAAATCTAAGGAGGAGATGGACCTTGTGTCTCCATACTACTTTACTATCATGGCAGGAGGGAAAAAGACTACCCTCCTCCCCTCAGCAACAGCCTAGCCAATGAGAAGCCACAATGGTTCCCAACCCTAGTTTATTTTAGTGGGCTTTTTGTTTATGACACCTTTCCCAACTTCCCACTTTCCTCTATAAAAGAGTGTTCCTCTCGTCTGTTCTCCGGACTTGCCTATGGTTTTTGCTGTCGCTTGCTTGTCCCAGATTGCAATTCTCTGCTATTCCTGAATAAACCCATTTTTGCTGGTAAAAACGAACTTGCAGTTTTATTTTTAAGGTTAACAGTACACAGTTTATGTTCAGGATGATGAAGAATTCCAGAAATAGATGGTGGTGATGGTTGCACAACATTGCGAAAGTTCTTAAATGCCACTGAATTGCAAACTTAAAAATGGTTAAAATGGCAAATTTTACATTATGTATATTTTACCACAATAGAAATGTTTTAATGGAAAAACCACACAGAAGAGTAAGAATGGGGTTAAAATGAAAGACAAAGGTTGGAGGGCACAGAAGGAGGAGGAGCTCAGAGCCCTTGGGCCCTGCAGAGCCAGGTGCAGGTGGCCCTGGGGAAAGCATCGCTCCCCGTGACAACGGAAGCCTCTCCTTCCAGGACAACCCCCACAACCTCAAGAAGCTCCTGAAGGGGCTATGGCACTTCCAGGCCAACAGGGTCTGGTACAACGTGTTCCAAGAGGCAGCGGCCATCTTGCTAGATGCACAGGACAAGTGGGTGCTATAGGAAGTTTCTACTGACAGGCCAGTGTGCCTTTGGCTCCAACTGCAGATTTTCCCATATGTCAGAGACAGACCTGCAGGAGCTGAGTATCCAGGTGGAGAAGGAGAGGCAGGCCGGGGAGTGGCCACCAGATGTCCCCAAGTTCCCTGAGAGCCATCTAGAAGACCAGTTGGAAAAGAGAGCCAAAGGTTTTGAGTCAGTCACAATAAAGAAAAGGGATCATGGCTGGGATGCCAAGGCCTCCTCCTGCTGCACCCTATGGGGCCTCTGAAAACCATCAGATTGGCCTGGCCTGACTGAGGCCCCAAAGCCTCCCTACCATGTGCAGCCCTGGTCCACGCTCTGCTTGAGGAAGCTTCACCCTCTCTCCCTCAGGGGACATCTGGAAAAGATGTATGAGAAAACTTTCTTCTAGATGATTATAAAGGAAGCCTATGGAGGTGCCTGGGTGGCTCAGTCCCTTAAGCATAGGACTCTTGGTTTCATCTCAGGCTATGATCTTGGATTGTGAGATCAAGCCCCATGTAGGGCTCTGCACTGAGCTTGGAGCCTGCTTAGGATTCTCTCTCTCCCTCTTCCCTTGCCCCTCTCAAGCTCATATTTCCTTGTGTTCTCTCTCTCTCAAAAAAAAAAAAAAAAGAAGAAGAAGAAGAAAAAAGAAAATATGATTATCGTAAGGGTAATAAAAATTAGTAGATATAATTTCTCATGAATAGAATTATTTTGGGGGGGCACCTGGGTGGCTCAGTGGGTTAAAGCCTCTGCCTTTGGCTCAGGTCGTGATCCCAGGGTCCTGGGATCAAGCCCCACATCAGGCTCTCTGCTCAGCAGGGAGCCTGTTTCCCTTCCTCTCTCTCTGCCTGCCTCTCTGCCTACTTGTGATCTCTGTCTGTCAAATAAATAAATAAAATCTTTTTTTTAAAATTATTTTTTTAAAGATTTTATTTATTTAAATAAGAGGGAGAGAGAGAGAAAACACAAGCAGGGGGAGGGACATGGGGAGAGGGAGAAGCAGACTCCCTTACTGAGCAGGGAGCCTGCTTCCCTCTCTCTCTGCCTGCCTAACTCGCAGGGGCCCTGGTTCCCTCTCTCTCTGCCTGCCTCTCTGCCTACTTGTGATCTCTGTCTGTCAAATAAATTTAAAAAAAAGTTGTGTATAGTGGTTGTAAAAAAAAATCCAACAATAAAGACACACATAAAATAAAAATTACCTCTCCCTATTTCTCCCCCTCTCCTTCTGAGTTAACAAATGTTATCAACTTATGTATATTATTTCATATTTTTCTTGTATTGGTACAAAAATAAATGGAATCTGTACTTAAAATCATAGTCCCAGGTCACAGTGAGGTAAAAATCCTTGGACCAATGTTTGGACGAATTTAAACTATCCCAAAGTGTGGAAACACCTGGAATGTGAGCCAACCACTTTTAAAAGTTACTGTAGGCCTGAACCCAAAACCAAAGAAAGGTCCCACAGAGAAAAGAAGAACAACTATCAGAACAATTTCATTTAGGAAGACAAATGGAAAATCAAAATAAAATTCTAGCAAAGATGGTGGATTAAGCACACATATTTGTCTTCTCTCCCTCCTAAAATACCATTGAAATGATAGTAAAAGTAAAATAACCTAATACAGCAAAGAGAACAAGAGTGGGCCATCACCAAGCAGGAGCCTTTCTAAGATTTCTGGATAACAGTAAGTAGAGGGAAGCTATTGATAGATGGGACAGAGAATGAGTCCACCGTTCGGAGTAAGTTAAGAAAGGCCTGGAGCTGAGGAGGGAGCTGGTATACTCAGCAGAGCCCAAGAGTTGGCAGGGGAGGACAGACGGATACAAGGAAAGTTAGAAGTTAAGTAGAAGTCTTTCTATCAACAGCTTCCCAAGAGGCCAGACTTGGACCACGCCCCCTGCTATCAACCCTCCTGCAGAACTCACCCGATAGGGTTAACTACAGAGAACAAAGGTTGCTACATGGGTAACAAGCTCAGAATAAGGTCTTCTCCTTTTGAGGTGTCTCTTCCGTTCCCTCTCTCCCGTTTTAAAGTTGGCTCCAAGGCTCATCTTGGAAACTCTGATCAGCTTTTCCCTTCAGAAAGACACTGAATGGGGAAACAGATCTAGACTCATACACCACACAGGAAACTCATACCAGCTACACAGAAATACCAACATGGTTTTTTCTCTCTTAAATATAGAAAAGCGAATATAGATTACCACACATACAAATAGAAGAAAAAGATCAGGATAAAAAAAAATCTGTCTTAAGAGAAATAAGGAATTCAGAGAACAGAAAACCTTTAAAAGCTACCTATTCAAAGAGATTTTTAAAAGATAATATATCCATGAAATGCAGATTGTTATGATAAAGGAACAATCACAGAATAAGAAATTGCTCTTAGAATTTTAAATATAATGGCTGAAGTCAGGAATGTAATAGAAGAATTGGCAGACAAAGAAAATACGTTAGAGCACTGAGGAAAAGCAAAAGGTATGGAAAATATGAGAGGAAAACGTAAGAAAAAGAGAAGCAATCCAGAAAGTCAAACATTCAGAAATAGAGGAAGAACCATGAAGGGTCAGAATTTATCCCAAGGGGTGAAAAGACAGTAGTTTTCTGGTTAACAGATCCCAGCAAGTATTAAACATAATAAATGGAAAATACTCGCTCCTGAATATACCTTTATAGATTTCAGAACACTAAAAATAAGTGCAGTTTCTAAAACTTTCAAAAAAAAAACTTTTATGAAAGTATAATTAGCATAAATGTTATATCCGTTTCAAGTGCACATTATAATGATTCAATAATTCTCCATATTACTCAGTGCTCACTACGGTAAGTGTAGTCACCATCTGTCACCAAACAATATTATTACCATCTTATTGACTATATTCCCTATGCTGTGCTTTTCATCTCTCTAAGTTATTTATTTTGTAGCTGGAAGTTTATGCCTCTTAAAACCCTTTTTCTACTCAACCCATCCCCTCACTCACCTCTTCTCTGGCACCAACCATTTTTTCTCTGTATTTAGGAATCTGGTTTGTTTGTTTTTTTTTAATTTGTCCCTTCTTTTCTTTGTTCATTTGTTCTGTTTCTTAATTCCGCATATGAATGAAACCATATGGTATTTGTCTTTCTCTGACTTCTTTCCTTTTTAAAAAATTTTTTATTTAAATTCAGTTTAATTAACTTGTAATGTATTGTTAGTTTCAGAGGTAGAGTTCAGAGATTCATCGGTGGCATATATAACACCCAGTACTGGTTACATCACATGCCCTTCTGAATTCCCATCACCCAGTTACTCCACCCTCCTATCCATCTCCCCTCCAACAACCCTCATTTGTTTCCTATAGTTAAAACTCTTTTACCGTTTGTCTTCCTCTCTGTTTTCACCTTATTTTATTTTTCCTTCCCTTCCCCAGTGTTCATCTGTTTTGTTTCTTAAATTCCACATATGACTGAAATCATATGGTGTTTGTCTTTCTCTGACTTATATCGCTTACCATAATACCCTCTAGTTCCATCCACATTGTTGCAGATGGTAAGACTTTGTCCTTTTTGATGGCTGGGTACTATTCCTCTGTGTGTGTGTGTGTGTGTGTGTGTGTGTGTGTGTGTGTGTGTGTGTCTAATCTTCTTTACCCATTCATCTGCTGATGGACATCTGGGCTCTTTCCATAATTTGGCTATAGTGGACATTGCTGCTATAAACATTGGTGTGCATGTGCCCCTTCGAATCTCTATGTTTGTATCTTTGGGGTAAATACCTAGCTGTGCATAGGTAGCTATATTTTTAACTTTTTGAGGAACCTCCATACTGTTTTCCAGAGTGGTTGCACCAGTTTGCATTCCCACCAACAGTGTAAGAGGGTGCCCCTTTCTCCACTTCCTCGCCAACATCTGTTGTTTCCCGAGTTGTTTTAGCTGTTCTGACCAGTGTGAGATGGTATCTCATTGTGGTTTTGATTTGTATTTCCCTGATGTGGAGTGTTGTTGAGCATTTTTTCATGTGTCTGTTGGCCATTTGTATGTCTTTTTTGGAGAAATGTCTGTTCACGTCTTCTGACCATTTCTTGACTAGATTTTTTTTTATTTTTGGATGTTGAGTTTGATAAATTCTTTATAGACTTCAATACTAGCCCTTTCTCTGATAAGACTTTTGCAAATATCTTCTCCCATTCTGTCAGTTGCCTTTTAGTTTTGTTGACTGTTCCTTTTGCTGTGCAAAAGTTTTTTGTCCTGATGAAGTCCCAATAGTTCATTTTTGCTTTTGTTGCCCTTGCCTTTGAAGACATGTCTAGCAAGAAGTTGCTGCAGCTGAGGTCAATGAGGTTGCTGCCTGTGTTCTCTTCTAGGATTTTGCACTCCACTGCTTATAATGTTTCGCAGTAGCATCCTTAAGTAAACTCCCTCCCTTCTACTGTATCTTCTTATATATTGCCCTGATTCACATCTCCACATCTCCTACCTTCCAAAAAGTGGTTGCTTTTCTATTTGTAGAATTGCAACATTTCTTTCCTCAGATCTCTGATTGATTTTGCAGGTGTTCAGAATGATTTGATAACTCTCTAGCTGAATTCCAGGGACCAGATGGACTTAGGATCCCCTACTCTCCTGCCAACTTAACTCACCCCCTCTCTTTTGTTTAAAGATTTTACTTATAAGTAATCTCTACACCCAACATGGGGCTTAATCTCATGACCCTGAGATCATGACCTGAGCTGAAGGCAGAGGCTTTAACCCACTGAGCCACCCAGGCGCCCCAAATAAGGACTTTTTAGATATGCAAAGACTAAGAACATTAGCCTCCTATATACTTTTTAGAAGGTAGAATCTTGAGGATATAATGAAGCAAAATGCAGGGGAAAACCATGGAAGAGGAAAATGTTATATTCTCAATGTATTCTCTAAAAATACACTTAATGGCAGCTTAAATATTTTTTTTTCCACATAACAAAAAGTTTTGTGGAGGCATTTAATGGCTGGTTTAACAGCTCAGTGGTGTCATGAAGGTTCTAGGCACCTTCTTTTTCTGTTCTACCCACTCTAGCATTTGATTTTCATCCTCCCTGTCACAAGATGGCTGCAGTAACTCCAAACATTTTATCTCCATTTCCAGGGAGAAGAAGGAAGGAGCAAGTGTGAAAACTAAATCTATTCCCATTAAAAAGATTTTCCTGAGGACCCAATCATAAATCTTAATCTATATTTCATTAGCTAGTATTAAATGGATCATATGGCCCCCATAGCTCGCTGAAAAAGAACCTGAAGAGAAAGGCATGTTTCAGGCTAGCTTAGAAAACCATTTTTAGGGCATAGTGCTATTCTTATCTTGAAAGGGGGGAAAAAAGGGGAAGGTTCTCTTAGTAATAAAAAAAAAAAAGAAGAGGGGTGCATGGGTGGCTCAGTGGGTTAAGCCTCAGCCTTTGGCTCAAGTCATGATCCCAGGGTCCTGGCGATCAAGCCCCACATCAGGCTCTTTGCTCAGCAGGGAGTCTGCTTCCCCCTCTCTGCCTCTCTGCCTACTTGTGATCTCTGTCTGTCAAATAAATAAATAAATAAAATTTTAAAAAAAAGAAAAAGAAAAGAAAAAATATTGGGCAGGTAGCCAGCAGTGTTTACCACATAAAAAACCACGTTGGCTCTACAAAACAACAAGTGACTTAGGCTGTAAGGAAACAGAAATTCCAGATGTAGTGATTCCAGAAAATAGTTGATTCATTAACTCTATGATATCAGCTGGAAGCTAGGTTCTTTTCATATGTCTGCTCTGCCATTTCTTAGTGTTGGCTTTAGCCTCAAGCTGACAGCAAGATGGTGGCCACAATTTCAGATATAAAATCTACATATGACATGTCCAGAGGAAGAAAAAGGATGTGTTTCCTGTATTTTTTTCCCCAAAAAAGGAATAAGAAACTTTTCCCAGAATCCCTTTGTTAATTTATCCTCATGTCTCATTAGCCAAATAGAGTTAAATTTCTGAGTCAATAACTAGCAAAGTGCATGGGGTCATCATTATTGACCCAGGCTAATCATGAGTCAGTGTGAATTGAGAAATCAACCAGTGTTCACTACAATACTTTCTGTTGTGCTTGCAAAGGGAAAGAGGTCTCACTAAGACCCTGTTGTGACAGATCTACAAGCCAGTCATTTTGTATTAGAATAACATACCAGAATGATCCAACAAGAATATCTTTCAGATGAAGGGTAGAATAGATTCCAAGTGAAAAATGGTAGGAAAGGAGCTGGAAGGGCTTGGTGATATGGTCATATTAGTTTTTTCAACAAAAAGAGAAAAGTAATTAGAAATTCTAGGGAAGAAAATCATGGTCCAAACAGGAAGCAAAAGAGAAGCCATTAGACCTGGACTCCTTCAAGTATCACAGATTCATAATAGGAATCTTGTAAAGAAGGAAATATAAGTTGATCACACAGCAAAGAACTGCAATCACTGAAAGAAGTGAAACAAACATGTGAGTCCTAAAAGTGAACCAACCTGCTGTCCTGGGGCAGTTCTCTGGCTCCTGTGCAAGGAGGAGGAACTCAAACAGAATCAATCTAGCTAAGCTGGGGAGGCAGAGATTGGAATTCGGAGAGACAGAGGTGGCTAGAATTTGTGGGACACCATCTTGGAAGGGAAGTATTTACACACACAGAAAGCTCTGGAGATCTGCAGAAGGATCCTTGAGATTAATCTTTGGCTGAATGCTGATCTGCATGTTTGGAGTGAAACTCTAGGAGGCTGCGGAAGGAACCATTGGAAATCAAAAATTCCTGGAGCTCACACACAGCCAGGACAGGCCTATTTTCCCAAAACAGTCAGGGTGAAGAGACTTTGTAATATATGAGGCATCCTCAGAAGGGAGCCCCTCAACACAGGGCCTAACAAAACCAAGAGAAATGGCTTCTTTGATGCCATAAAAACATGAAAAATAAGCTTCAAAATTATCAAACTGATCGATAATAACTTAACTGGATGCCAGAACAGAGCCCAACACTCTTTAAACAAGTACAATATGCAACGTAAGGGGCATCTGGGTGACTCAGTTGTTAAACGTCTGAGATCTAATGTCTAAAAGATCCCATTGTCCTGGGATCAAGCCCTGTGTCAGTCTCCCTCTCCCACTCTCTCTGCTTGTGTTTCCTCTCTGGCTCTCTCTCTCTCTGTGTCAAATAAATAAATAAATAAATAAATCTATCTTTTAAAAAGATGCAACAATAAAATAAAATAAAATAAAATAAAATAAAATAAAATAAAATAAAATAAAAAGATGCAACATAAAATAAAGTAAATCTTACCATACAGAGCATGCATAAGATAAGCATGCAAATAAGCAAGGAAACTATGACACATAACTAAGAGAAAAATTGATCAATAGAAAACAAACACAGAAGCAACAAAGATATTGGAATTCAAAATGGAAAGGAAAATATAAAAATGAGGAGAGAGATGAAAGATATAAAAAGGCCCAAATGACACTTTAAGAGATAAAAAACACAACGATCTGATGTGAAATTTGTACAGGATTGGATTAAGAGTAGATTAAACCCTGCAGTAAAAAAGAGACCAGTGAATAGCAAAGACATAGCAACCCAAAGCTATCCAAATTGAAGCACACAGAGGGGGAGAAAAAGACCAAAAAGAATGAACAGAGTCTTGCGATCCTATGAGACACTCCTAAATGATCTAAAATAGGTGTATTTTGAGAAATGAAATAGGTGAAATTTGAGTTGCAGAGAGGAAGAGAACAGAAACATATTAGAAGAAATAATGGTTAAAATTTTTCCAATTTGATGAAAGCTATGAATCTACAGATCCAAGAAGCTCTGTGAATGCCAAGTAAATGAAACAGAAAGCAATATACATCAACACACACTATTTTTTTAAAAAAAGATTTTATTTATTCATTTGAAAGAGAGAGAGAGACAGAGACCCAGAGAGCACCAGCAGGGGGAGAGGCAGGGGGAGAGGCAGAGGGAGAAGCAGAGGGAGAAACAGACTCCTTGCTGAGCTGGGAGCCAAACACGGACCTGGAGATCATGACCTGAGCTGAGCGCAGACGCTCAGCCATCTGAACCACCCAGACACCGCCATCAAGACATATTATAATCAAATTGCTGGAAACCCAGTGATAAAGAGAAAAATTTAATAGCAGCCAGGAAAAAAAAAAGACACATGTGTTCAAAGGAAGAAAGGTAAGCACTACAGTAGACCTCTTATCAGACAATCTGCAAACCTGAACATATGCAGAGGCATCTTTGAAGAACTGGGAAAAAAAAAATGTGTCAACTTGGAATCCTATGTTTGACAGAAATACCTGCAAAAGAGTAAGTGAAATAAAAACTTTGTCAGACAAAAGCTTAGAAAATTCATCACTAGCAAACCAGCACTATAACCTATGTTAAAGAAGCTTTTCAGGCAGAAAGAAAATGAAACCAGAAGGAAATTTGGATTTATAAATAAAAATAAAGAAGTTCTAGGAATGGTAAATATGGGAGTATAAATGTAATAAATACTTTTTTATTTTTAAATCTGTTTAAATTGTTATGGATTTCTGAAACATATTTTAAAATTTATATTATGATTTCTTCTTGTGTTATTTAGGAGTATAATGTTCAACTTGAAATTATTCGGAGGATTTTCCAGTTATCTTTCTCTCAGTGATTTCTAGTCTATTTCTTGGTGGTCAGAGGATATACCTTGGATGATTTCAATGCCTCTGTTTGTTGAGACTTGTTTTATACACCAGAACATAGGTTATCTTAGTGAATATTCCATGTGCCCTTGGAGAGAATGCACATTTTGCCATCATTAGGTGTAGTGTTCTATGAATGCCATTTGGCTCAGTTGACAGATAGTGTTGTATGAGTCTTCTACATCCTTATAGATTTTTCTATTTGTTCTATTAATCACTGAAAGAAAAGTGTTAAAATTTCTAACTATACTTGTGGACTGGCATACACACACACACACACACACACACACACACACATACAAGATACTTTATCTTTCGGTTTTATCAGATTTTGTTTTATCTGTTAGGAAGCTCTGTTTTCATATCCATACCATTTCAGATTGTTATGTGCTCTTGGTGTATGTGACTTGGTGAATTATCATTACGCAATGAATCCATTATTCCCAGATAACATGTCTCCTTTTGAAATCTACTTTGTCTGATATTAATATAACTATCCCAGTTTTCCTCTAATTCATGTTTGCATGGGATACTTTTTTTGATTCTTTTACTTTAAATCTTTGTGTGTCTTTATATTTGAAGTGGCCTGCTTATGGACAGCACAGATAGGTCTATTTTTTTATTTTATCCAATCTGATAATCTATGCCTTTTTGTTGGAATGCTTAAACAATTTGCATTTAATACAATGATTTGTTTGGGTGCATTTTATTCTATCATATTATTGCTAGCTATCTATTTGACCCAATTTTTTTCTTTGCTAATTTTCTCTCTTTCCTGCCTCCTTTTGGATTAATTGGATGTTTTAATATTCTATTTCATTTTCACCATTGCTTATTAATTCTTTTTTTTTAAAGATTTTATTTATTTATTTGAGAGAAAAAGAGAAAGTGGGAGAGAGCAAGAGCACAAGTCAGTTGGGAGAGACAGAGGGAGAAGCGGACTCCCTATTGAACAGGGAGCCTGTTGTGGAACTTGATCCCAGGACACTGGGACATGACCTGAGCCAAAGACAGAGTCTGTCCAACCCTATCTCTTTTAGTTTTCAGTAGTTGCCCTACTAAATCTTTAACTGATAGTAGTTTACCTCCAAACAACATTATATCACTTTATGAACAAAGGGTAAGAAACTTGAAATGGTATACTCTCCTTTCTCCATTCATGCCCTTTATATTTTGTTGTCATACGTTTTACTTCTACGTAATAAACCCCATAATACATTGTTATCACTTTTGATTTAAAAAGTCAATTATCTTTTAAAATATTTAAAAGTGTGGGGTGCCTGGGCTGTTGGTTGAAGTGTCCAACTCTTGATTTCCACTCCAACTCTTTTTTTTTTTAAAGATTTATTTATTTGACAGAGAGAGATCACAAGTAGGCAGAGAGGCAGGCAGAGAGAGAGAGGAAGGGAGGAAAGGAAGCAGGCTCCCTGCTGAGCAGAGAGCCCAACGCGGGACTCGATCCCAGGACCCTGAGATCCTGACCTGAACCGAAGGCAGCGGCTTAACCCACTGAGCCACCCAGGTGCCCCTCCACTCCAACTCTTGATCTCAGAGTCCTGAGACCAAGGCTCCTCACCTCACCATTCCGGGCTCTGGGCTCTGTGTAGAGTCTAACTGGGATTCTTTCCCTTTTCCCATCCCTCCCCCAACTTGTGCATGCACTCTCTTTCTCTCAAATAATTACATAAAATGTTCTAAATCTTCAAAAATGAAGAAAAGTCTCTAATATTTACCTACATGTTTACTATTTCCAAAGGACCTTATCTAATTTTTTTCTATCTTATTTTAAGGCTTAGAATATATATGAAGTAGTTGAGGTGGTGTCAGAAGACTGGACGTACATCTCAATGAAACAGAATAAAATCCAGAGATAGTCCACATGTGTATGGACAACTGATTTGTAACAAATGTTACAACAAATGACACTAAATTTTCAACAAATGACACTAAAATTTTTTTATCTTTACCTTATACTATATGAAAAAATTAACCCTGAATGAATCATAGACATAAATATGAGAGCTCAAACTTAAGGCTTCTGGAATAAAATATGGGAGAAAAATCTTTGTGCGTA
The DNA here is from genome assembly GCF_009829155.1 of Mustela erminea. Classification (NCBI taxonomy): domain Eukaryota; kingdom Metazoa; phylum Chordata; class Mammalia; order Carnivora; family Mustelidae; genus Mustela; species Mustela erminea. The sequence continues at coordinate 31,979,064 of NC_045618.1, forward strand.
GGTAATGATTTCTTAGCGAGGGCCCACAAATATAAATATTAAAAAGAAAAGGTTGATAAATATATTTGGTCAAAATTAAAACTTTTGATCTTCAAAAGATACTAGTATGAAAAGGAAAAAGCAGGGCATAGAATGAAAGAAAATACTTGCAAAACATATCTGATATTTATATTCAGAATATAGAAAAAACCCTTACACTTACAACCCTTACAACCCTACAACTCTTTGGAGGACAAAAAACGCAGTCAAAAATGGGCAAAAGATGTTAAGAGACATTGCACCCAAGAAGACGTATGGGTTGTCAATAGGTTCATAAAATGGTGTACAACATCATTAATCATTAGGGAAATGCAAATTAAAATCACAATGATGTGCCACATACCTATTAGGATGACTGAAATTTTAAGAACTGACCTTGCCAAGGGTTAGTGTGGAAGAAGCAGAGGTCTCAAACACTGTCAGGAATGTAGTGGCATAACCAACTTTGGAAAAGAGTTTGGCGGTTTCTTAAAAGTTAATCATATATCTTCCATATGATCCACTCATTCCACACCTAGCTATTTACCCAGGAGAAATGAAAGCATATGTCCGTATTAAGTCGTATACGAGAATGTTCATGCAGCTTTATTTGTGACAGGCATGACCTGGAAACAACCCCAAAATCCATCAACAGGTGAATGGATAAACAGTTGTGATATATCCATCTGATGAAATACTACTCACAATAAAACGGAATGAACTATTGACACACACTGCATGAATGAATCAGAAAGAAGCTGTCAAAAATAATACATATTGTAGGATTCCATTTATATAAAACTCTAGAAGATACAAACTTATAGTGAGTGACAGGGAGCAGATCAGTGGCTGCCAGGGGGTTAGGTGGGGAGAGGTAGGAGGAGGGACTATAAAGGAGCTCATGAAACTGCTGGGGGTGATGAATGGTGATGTTTTCACAGGTGTATAAATATGTCAAAACGTATCAAACCGTACCCTTTAAATATATGTAGTTCATTGTCTATTAATTATACCTCAGTGAAGCTGTTTATGATAATTATTGACCCTCTTCCTTTGTGTTATTAATGATGCCAGACATCAGAGAATAGAACACTATGTAATGCCCCTCCTACAGGAGCACATAGCAGAGAGGGAACTTTGCTGCCTTTTTTTTTTTTCTTTTTTAAATCATCTTCGTCCTCTCTCTGCAGACTGGCTTCTTGCAAATGGCAGAACTCCTGGCCATTGACACCTTGATTTTCATGTTTCAAAACTTATACCACTGAGCAGAGAGAGATCGGCTCTCTTAAATTGTAATCCAGAAATTTTCTAGGGCTTCTGAAGAGCCTGGCTGGAGCCTTGCCACCTCCCTTGAATCAAACAGGGGTCAAGGGTCTTGCAAGAATGGAATGGTCCCATTAGGCTCACGTGAATCAGAGCATTTCTCAGGAAAAAGGACCATACCAAGAAGACACTGCTCTTACAGCTATAAGTAGTCATTAACACGGAAACAACACAAGTGAGTTTCCCAGCTGTGGGAAGATCAGTGACCTAGAGAACATCTTGAGCATTCTGGAACTAGCCACAGAATTATCCCTCTCTAAAACACCTTATGGGCTAATTGGACAGATTTTTTTGTGTGTGGGGGGGGTACTGATAATTCTTTTAAGATTTTTTTTTTAATTTATAGGAGAGAGAGAGAGAGTGAGTGCACAAGCCAGAAGTGGGGAGAGAGGCAGAGGAAGAAGCAGACTCCATTGAGCAGGGAGCCCAACATGGGGCTCGATCCCAGGACTCTGGGATCATGAGTTAAACTGAAGGCAGACACTTAACCAACTGAGCCACCCAGACGCCCCTTGAACTGATAATTATTTTTCCATGGAACTTTAGGGACAGAAGTTATCACACCGGACTTCCTTCATGGCTCTGTCCACTGCTGGAGGAAATACACTGCTATGTCCTGTGCAGGGACAGGTCTCTAAGTATGGTTTGCAAACCAAGAGTATCAGGATTACCTGGGAGCTTGTCAGAAATGCAAAGTCTCAGGCTCCACCCCAACCTACTGAATCAGAATTTCTAGGGGTAAATGTCATGAAAAAACAGCTCTTTTGAGTCTCATCTTGCAGTATGACACCCTGCTCACACCAAGTCTGGACATTTAGATAAGGAAACAAAGTTAGGATTTCCACCACAAGTTCCTGCTTTGCTATTCCAGGGTACCTTTTACAATAACCCTTCAGAGTTGAGCCTGCAAAAAGTTAGCGACCTCCACCTCAGCCACCTGGTAAATAAAGGTATTTGCAACCCTGCTCTCTTTTCTCCTGCATGCTCCTGACCTGGGAGAGAGGACCGCCTTTGCCCACGCTCGTCGCATACCTCCTCACTCCCATTGATGGGATCTGTAAGTAATAAATCTTGTATCTTTACTTTCTTTGTGTGAGTGTATTGAAGTAGTGCCTTTGATCAAAATGACCCCTGGAGTTTTCACTTGCCCAAAGTGGGATCCCAGATGCTCAGGGAACTACTTTCCAGTCCTATGCAGGTGGCCTGTCCCCCTTCATTCAGCAGGTCATAATCTGCAGATTCTTAATTTAACACACCAGTTACAGGTCCACAGGAATACATTGGGGGCCAGAAATCTATTTTTTTTAAGTAGCCTTCTTTGTCATTCTGCTGCATACCCAGTTTTTTTTTAAGATTGCATTTGAGCACCTGTTCTCAATTTTGCTGCACATTGCAATCCCCTTGGAAGTCTTAAAAATATACAGATGCTTAGGTCCTTCCTCTAGAGAGTCTGGTTTAATTGTTGTGGTCTAGGCACTGGGATTTTTCTAAAGTTCCCAGGTGACCTAATGTTCATCCAAGTTTGAGAAGCAGTGCATTACAACACATTAGAGTGCATTACTTGGCCACATATATGGGACCCCACCCTGCGCCAATCAAGTTCAAATCTCTGGGGCTGGGACCTGAAGATGAGTGCGTATATTTTGGCGTTGGTGCTGTTTCAGACTCCCCAGATGCTTCTAATATGTGGTCAGGATAGAGAACTACTTCATTATTTTAACACTCCTTACCTTCTCTTACTGGCTTTTCCCCATGGGCTCAGGAGTGAGTTTTCTGGTAGGCGAGAAAGATATCAGCAAGCTTGGGACCGGCCACTTACAGAGAGCAAGCCTTTGTCTGTATCTCCATGGTGCTTACGTTTTCCAGCGGCAGGGGGGAATTAATGATCTTCTTGCACTTTGGGCATCCCTGACTGGATAGTCTGCCAAATTTAGGGGCAAAGTACTAGCAAAGTATTTGGCTCGCAGATTAATCCATGTTCTCCAGCATCACTTTGGAGGTCAAAATATCCCCGTTATAAAGGTGATGTTGGAGAACATGGATAAGTCTGCTAGCCAAATATGGTTGCTAACATTGTGCCCCTAAATTTGGCAGACTTATCCAGTCGCATCGTTGATGCCTATGTCTGTCTTTCAGTTGTTTCCAAATTTGAACAGGGATTCAAAGAGGGCTGTGGATCAGTCCCTAAAACCCCAACTCTAACTCCAGGGAGAAGCCAACTTGGCTGTTGAGTTGCCCTGCCCCTTCCCTCCACTGGTCATCAGGGTAGATACGGTACCCAAAGTACTTCCGGAAGAAATGGTGAGCGCCCCAAACTCCTGACCAGGAGATGAGCTGATCTTCTAGTGACCCCAGCAGATCTTGCCCAAAGACTTTGCTTCATCATCAGAAAAGACCCATGCTGTTGGGAGAGGATCATTTTAGGAGGTTGAAATTGTCTTCCTCCAGCTAGTGACTCGGTGACCCTCAACACCACTTTGGAGTCCAAATGACTTGGGTTCAAATTCTATTTGGCTTATTACTCACCAGCTGGGGGCGTTGAGCAAGTTACTCTCCTTTTTGAGCCCCAGTTATCTTATTTATGTAATAGAGTTTTTTTCTTTAAAGATTTTATTTATTCATTTGAGAGAGAAAGAGAGAGACAGAGCACAAGCAGAGGGAGAGGCAGAGGGAGAAGCAGGCTCCCCACTGAGCTGGGAGCCCAATGTGGGGCTCGATCCCAGGACCAGAGATCATGACCTGAGCTGAAGGCCAATGCTTAACCATCTAAGCCACCCAGGCGACCCCTATGCAATAGAGTTTTGATAACCAAGTGAACTATGGGATAATGAATGTGAAAATATTTTGTAATCTGTGAAAAGCTGTGAAATACAAGATAGAGGTAGTTATTTTTTTCTAAGATTTTATTTATTTGATAGTGAGAGAGGGGAGGGAAGCGGCTGGCCGAGGGAGAGGGAGAAGCAGCCCCGCTGAGTAGGGAGCCTGACATGGGGCTCAATCCCAGGACTCCAGGATCATGACCTGAGTTGAAGACAGCCCCATAAACAACGGAGCCACCCAGGCACCCCTAGATAGAGGTAGTTATAATGAGTTAATATTCTAGATGGGAGATATATGACATTATACATATGACATGATATATGACATAGATATATGGCATGATATATGACATTAACCCATCATGCAAGACTAGACAACAGTTTTTGATGGTACAGATACATTGTAGGTGTCTGGAGGAAGAAATATTGAGGGCTGGTCATCCAGCCTCTAGAATCACTAGACTCTGCTTATGTCAAGAGAGGACTGGACCCACCACACTGATCACTGGCCTCTATGCTTCATTCACTTTCCCCTTAGGGACAGGATATGAGGGCTTAGGGGAGGGCTCTTGCCTGTTTATGTTCTAACCCAAGGAAAGAATCGCCCTTCCCTTAATTCCCTGCAGCACAGTTGAACCTGGAGGGGACAGCTAAGCAAGATGTTGGTAATAGAAGGAAACTGTAATAGAGAGTAGCACCTGGTTAGGCATATACAGAGCACAGCTTCGGGGCACCTGGGTGGTACAGATGGTTGAGTGTCTGCCTTAGACTCAGGTCATGATCTCCAGGTCCTGGGATTGAGCCTCCCATCAGGCTCCCAGCTCAGCGGGAGTCTGCTTCTCCCTCCTCCCCCTGCCTCTCCCCTCTGTGTGTGCTCTTTCTCTCTAATGAATTAAATAAATAAATAAATAAATAAACAATACAATCTTTTAAAAAGAGAGAGAGAGAGCACAGCTTCACTATTCACTCTGCTTCAATATATGGTCCCTATTGAGAGATTCGCTTTACTTCCAAATAAAGAGGTTCTGGACTAGGCTTCTGTTAAAGGAACCAACCTACAGCTTTATTCATAGGTGACCAAAATCTTAAATCCTTCACATGGTCCTTGAGGCATTGCTGATCTGACCCCAATCTCCCTCTTTCAACTTCAGCCTCCTTTTACATATCTTCCCCCTTGTTCCCTGAGTTCCAGGCACACAGGTCCTCTCTGTAGCCCTTGACAAGCTCTCTCCCACTTCAGACACTTCACACTTTGAAGTTCTACCCTTGGAACAGAATTCTTACGCCTATACCTGCCCCATCTTTGCTTGGCTAACTCTCTCTCTCTCTCTCTCTCTCTCTCTCTTTTTTAAAATTTTATTTTATTTTATTTTTATTTTTTATAAACATATAATATATTTTTATCCCCAGGGGTACAGGTCTGTGAATCGCCAGGTTTACACACTTCACAGCACTCACCAAAGCACATACCCTCCCCAATGTCCATAACCCCATTTCTCTTTTTTTAAGACTTTATTTATTTATTTGACAGACAGAGATCACAAGTAGGCAGAGGGTCAGGCAGGGGTGGGGGAGTAGGCTTCCCGCTGAGCAGAGAGCCTGATGCAGGGCTCGATCCCAGGACCCTGGGATCATGATCCGAGCCAAAGGCAGAGGCTTAACCCACTGAGCCACCCAGGAGCCCCATGGTCTCACTACTTTTGCTCAGTATTATGCATCAGAGATTCTTTCATATTATCGCATGTATCAGTAGTTTATTCCTTTTTTTTAAATTGCTGAATAGAATGTACTATATGACAATACCACAGTTTGCTCATCCGTTCACCTCTTGATGAATATTTGGGTTGTTTCCCATTATGTGTATTATGGATAAAGCTGCTAGGAACATTCTTATTCAAATTGTTTCATGGACATATATTTTCATTTCTCTTGGGCACTGGTAATACAAGAGTAGAATTATTGGTCACAGATTAGATGTATATGTAACTTTTAAGAAACTGCCAAATAGTTTCCCAAAGTAGTTCTGCCATTTAAAAATATTAAAGTATGGTTCTGCCATTTTTGTATGCATTCCAGCAGTGTATGGGGAGTTCTCCTTGCTCCACATACCCACCAACATTTAGTACTGTCAGGTGTTTCTGTTTTAAAGATTTTTAAAAATTTACTTATTTGAGAGAGAGGAGGAGGAGAGTATGCAAATGGGGGGTGGGGGAAAGGGGAGAGGGAGGAAATCTCAAGCAGACTCTGGGCTGAACTCAATCCCAGAACCCCAAGATTGTGACCCGAGCCAAACTAAGCGTTGGACAGATGCTCAACCTACTGAGCCACCCACCATATTGTTTTTTTTAATTTTTTTAATTTTTTTAAAGATTTTATTTATTTATTTGACAGAGAGAGATCACAAGCAGGCAGAGAGGCAGGCAGAGAGAGAGAGAGGAGGAAGCAGGCTTCCTGCTGAGCAGAGAGCCCGATGCGGGGCTCGATCCCAGGACCCTGAGATCATGACCTGAGCCAAAGGCAGCGGCTTTAACCCACTGAGCCACCCAGGCGCCCCTGTTGGTTTTTTTAAATGATTAAATGTGTGCATGAAAAGTAGTATCTCGTATGGTTTTAATTTTCACATTGAGGAGGGATGATGTGAAGTTGACGTCTGAAGGATGAGAAGCAGATGAGGTGAAGAGGATGGGTGATACGCATGCTGGGCAAAGGTCAAGGAAAGTGAAAAATGGCCCCAAGGTGGGAAGGAGCAGAGCAATCACAAAGAACTGAAAAAGGAGCTTGGGTTAGGGTGAGGCTAGCAAGGTAAGGGGTGGGAAGTGCTGAGCCATTCATCTTCAAGGGGCCATGAGGGTCTGGGAAGTGCACCTATCAGCAATGACCAGACTGAACGCAACGAAGGAAAAAACCAAAACAAGACCCAGCAATGTCCTGGACTGCATTAAGCCCCAGGGAGTTCATATTAACCCCGGGAAGTAGGGATGGAAGCTCATAATGAGCAAAATGGAGTTTCTTGTCATCCTAGCAGAAAGGTGCTCAGAATCGGAACACCTGGATGGTTCTGTAGGTTAAGTGGCTGACTCTTGATTTCAGCTCAGGTCATGATCTCAAGTTCTGGAATAGATCCCCATGGCAGGGGAGATGGGAGGACAAACATGAGGTCTCTTGTCCTCCTTCTTCTGCTTCTCCCCCACTCTCTTTCTCTAGCTCTGTTAAATACATAAATAAATAAATTTTTTTTTTAAAAAAGAGATAGGTGCTCACAATGGATTAAATTTGATTTAGAGAAATGAAAGAAATGTGCATTTCCTGCATGGGACCAGTTGATTGTAAATTCATCTGTGCCACATAAGGAAGAGTAGGACTGCTCGGTGGTAGCAAGGACCCATTTGAGGTTTGAGACCAAGAATTTAAAATGAAGTCATTCAGCCTGTTGGTGTGATTTTTCTCTGACAATATTCAGCTGCTTGGGTGCAGGCATGAAACCTCATCTCAGACTGTAGTGCTTAGCAGTTTGCTGGGTTTTTTTCCAGCAAAGTATGTTAGAGGTTGAGGTGGGTAAGGAAATGATTATAATGGTGAATCATGGAATTCAATCATGGAATGGTGAATCATGGACTAGACAAGGAGGGAAACGAAGAATGGACAAGGAATTGGTGGGATTAATGCATTAGAGGTCTCAGTGAGGTTGAAGACTTAGTAAATAGGGTCCTAGCACACAGAATTGAAAGGATGGGAGACGGTAAATGGAGATAGTGAGTTATTATACTTTCATATTTCAAATATGGGGCCCTTTTTGGGGTGATTAAAGTGTTGAGGGTGTGAATGTGGAAGGGTAGCTAAGTGAAGAGGGTTGTTGGAGGTGAAAAGATCAAAGGACTGAGAAGCCCATTTATTGAACAGATCATCAAAGTGGATGTTGAACTCACCCATGGTGTTCAAGCATGGTGCTAGTGGAAGGGACATGGAAAGATTATGTGGGGGGTCAGAAGATGACAGCCATCAGGGTGGTCAGGGTAATAAATCTGAATAGAAAGAACTTCAAATAAGCAGAGATATTTGCAGGAGGTGAGTGGGGGGAACCATTAGGAAGGTCAAAGTCAACTGTAATATCACTATTACATTTTATTGACATCCTTCCTATGTCTAATGAACAATATCAAATAAAACCACCAAAAACCTTTCAACTGGGAATGGTTTATTATAGATCTTGCCACCAGGAAGCGCTGTCAATAGTGGAAAGCGGATCTCGAAGCAGTCCCTGGAGGCCAAGAAGTGTGTTTCAGCCTGAGCACTGAGGACCTCTAGGGCTCTTGTGAGATATTGCAAGGAGCTCGGCCATCCTTCCACACACCTAACACTTGTAGGGAGATTCTAAGCGTCTGTAAATCTAAAAAGAGGAAGAAGAAGAAGAAGAGCAACAACAACAACAATAACAATAACAACAAGACACAAACTCCTAAATTCCTTTAAAGAGGTCACTCAGCTGTTGAAAGGTTTTAGTTATCATATATTTTTTTCAACAAAAGAGGACTAAAAGTACAGCTACTATTGTGTGGAGTTTTATATTTTCTCCAGGGTAAAAGAAGTCCTTATAACTGAAGGTTTTGAGAGTTGATGGTAACACCATACTTAAATTTTATTTTTCCCAGGGGCACCTGTGTGGCTCAGTTGGTTAGGTGTCTGCCTTCAGTTCGTCATGATCCCAGGGTCCTAGAGTTGAGCCTCCTGTCATCTCCCTGCTTAGCAAGGGAGTCTGCTTCTCCCTCTCCCTCTGCCCCTCCCCCTGCTTGTGCTTGCTCGCTTGTGTGTGCACTCTCTCTCTCTCTCTCCACCTCTCATATAAATAAATAAAATCTTAAGAAAACTTTTGTTCCCAAATGATTTGTTGTAAGTAGCATGACATAGTGGGAAGAACATAGGGCTGGAGTTAGAATTGTAGCAGCAGCAGCAGCAGCAATAAGATTTATTATCATTATAATCAACATTTGAGTATTCACATGCACCAGAAACTGATGGGAACATTGTGCATAAATGGATCATTTATTCCTCCTATAATCTTATGAGGTAGATACTACCATTAGCCCCATTTGACAGATACATAGGGAGAGATTTGGTCACTTACCCAATGTCACACAGCTAATAGGGGTCATGGGGGTTATGGGATAGACTTAAATTTCATTTTCCCCCTAAGCAGAATACTTAGGAGAAAATGCCTCTGAATCTCAGTAGTTTAACTCAACAGACATTATCTGCTTTACACTGGTTGGTAGGAGGCTTGGGCTTTTTGGGCTGAGGGACCCAGGCTGACCTATTTCATTTTGATACATGCTTTCACATCACCATTGCGGATCTTCTCCCAAGAAGAGCATTCTTTAATGTCTGCAACAGTAATGAAATGCTTTTGCTTGAAAATGGTGTGTGTCATCTTCTATTTCACCAGTCAAAGCAAGTCATATGCCACTCCCATCTTCGAGGGGGGGCAAGGAAATGCACTCCTGCCATGAGCCCAGAAGGTGTCAAACCAGACTGTTTGGTACTAATGATTACCAGAAACACTCAGGCCCTGGGCAGGTCACGCCTTTCTTGGCCTCAGTTTCTCTACCCACAAAATGAGCATAATCATTTTGCAAGGATCCCTTGTTATGAGGCTCCCTAATTAAATGGGGATGTTATAGGGTTATAGTTGCATCTCACCAAATTTCCACTAGCTGAAAACCCGCCTCACCACAGGCAGCCCTGCAGCCCTGCATATACAGCTGTCTGCAGAATGGCCTATTTATTCTAGGACACCTGCCAATCCCTTGGTCACACACACACCTAAAGTCTCAGAGGATATTGGTTTCCGTTCCATCCGCAACATGCCACAGCTGTAGTCCCAGTGTTTGCTTGAAAGGTCAGTCTGGAACCACCAGCTGTCCAGTTCATGCTGAAACCTTGAGACTACTTTGATTTGAGCCTGTGAAGGTCTTGGTGAGTGTTCCTTCCTTCTGGTTCCCCAAGCTCTATCTTTGAATTGACTCAGATCACCAGGACTGTTTACTTGTCTTCTCACAATTTCACTCCACAGACACTCCCCAGGATGTCTGGTCTGACTCAAGAGATGAGCTAAGCTACGGAAACTCCTTTGATGGCCAAGGATCGACGGTGCTGATAGCAGTTCAAAAAATTACCCTTAAAAAGTGCATTTCTCAATTCCATACAAACAGTAGCGACCACATAGCAGAACTCTTCTCTGACTCCTTTCCTATGGGTCGTTTTGCTATGCCATCATTCGTCCTCTTCCTTGTTCCTCTGACAGATTAGGTTGTGAACTTTATGAAAATGGGGACAATCTTTACATCTGGGTTTCACAGCAGATGTGAAAACTTGGTCCCCAGCAGGTACTCAATAAATGTTCACTGCATAATAATGCTTCCGAAGATTCTTCATGTAAGTTAGCACATGATGACTTTCTTGTAGCATTTAGTGTCTATGGATGCGCAATTAGGCTAGCTGAACTTCAGGCCGTGAGATTCTGTGAAATTAAAATAAGGTCAGAATGGGGGAGGAGGAGGAGAAGCGCGGGGAAAAGGAGGACATCTCAAGGGGCGGGAGCAAATGCAGAAAGCACAGGGTAATATCGAACACGTGGAGGACGTCACTCTGCCTGGAGGATTAAAACAGGCGGAAGTAGAAGGTTGGAGCCAGATGCCTGTAGGGGTCTGAGGTCAAAGTCCAGAAGGAAGACCGAACAGGACTTTGGAGACAATGAGAGCAGCCTAGAGCTCCAACAAATGAAAAGCAGGATGAGAGAAGGAAACATATTGTGTCCCCAAAGCTTCCTCTTGTTTATGGGCGCTCCCGTCTCACAGAGGGTAAGCAAAAAGCACAGCCTACGGTTCCACCAGGGCCAAAGGAGTGGAGGAGCCCCGCCCCGCCCCGTCACGTGGCCAGAAGTGCCCTTGGCACGTGACCCATCTAGCTCTAGGCCAATCAGCCTCTGCAGGGGCGGGACACCGGTCTGAGGGGCGGGAGCATCAGTTGAGACAGCTTCTTCTCGCGAGCTTTGCCGCCGTCTCTCCTTAACCGCCCACGGCCCGGGAGCGAAGATCTCGCGAGGCTTGGGCGCTGCGGCGGTAGGAGGAGGACGGAGAAGGACGGAGCCTAGCTGTTGCTGCCTCCCTCGCTCACTCCCTCGCGCACTCGCCCGCCCCCTCCCTCCCTCCCCTCCCTTCCCCGGCCCCGGCCCCGGCCCCGGCTCTGGCCCCGGCCCATTCGCTGTTCGGTCTTCCGCAGGGAGGATGTCGGGCTCGTCGCTTCCCAGCGCCTTGGCCCTCTCGCTGTTGCTGGTCTCTGGCTCCCTCCTCCCAGGGCCAGGCGCCGCTCAGAACGGTAAGCGGGGTGCCGGGGGCGGGCCGGGCGGGGGCCGAGGGACGCCGGCGACCGGAGGAGGCCGTCCCGGGCCCGAGGAGGTGCCGGAGCAAGGGGAAGAGGGCCGGTCGAGAGTATGAAGGGCTGCGCACCCGAGGGGAGATGCGGGTCGGGAGTTCGAAGAGGCGCGGGTGTGAGAACCGAGGCGCCGGTCCGAGAGGTGGGGGCGTCCGTTAGGAGCCTGTGGTGTTGCGGACTTAGAGGCTCCACATCGTGGGGCTCGTCGCTGCGAGCCGGGGAGGGGACTCTGGGAAGCCGACGTGAGGAGCTGGAGTAGCGGGGGCGGATGAGGAGGGGGCGCAGCATTTAAAGAAGGCGGTAGAATCCAGGTATTTATGTTTAAGGCGACGGGAGTGGTGTCACTAAGGCTCCCCAAGAGGACGGGGGTCCCGGGCACTGGTGTTATCTAGGATTCTACGGGGGCCCCGTGAGACAGCTGACATCCCTAAAAAAAAAAAAAAGGGAAAAAAAAAAAAAAGAAAAGGAGACACTGGGGGGAGGGGAGTCCTGAAGAATACTGAGCAGAGTACTAGAGCCCCAAGGAGGGGTAAAGACTCGCGGAACCTTAGATATGGAGGTGGAGGGAAGGTAGGTGGAAAGCTAAGGTAGTGGGTTGACTGCAGTAAGGGATCTGAAAAGAGAAACAGCTGTGGCTCTCAGCGAGATGGGGGAAGAGGGCTGGGTTTGCTAAGGAGGGTGGAGTGTTGGGCATTCTAGGGTAGTGGTTGGGAGAGCAAAAAGGAGTTTCTAAATAAGGAGAGGAAAAACGAGCAGAGGATGGGGAGAAAGGGTTGAAACTGAGGTAGGGGGAATATTTATTAGAGCAATAAGGGTGTCTGGGTACAGAGATGGGGGTGGGGGAAAGACAAAATAAGGAAAGGGAGTAAAATACAGGAAGCCGGGGGTGTAATGTTGGTTTGCAGTGTGGAGAATATGTTAGGGTCGGGAGGAGCTGAGTTGTGGCGAGTGTTGTATGATACTGTTTAGGGCTTTGGGAAGGCAGAGACACATAACTGGAACTGCAGGGGTGGGACTGAATCTGAAGACAGGGAGATGGAGGCAGTGGGGTTTAAAGATCTAAAAGTTTCAGAGCAGAACAGACATTATTTCTGAGGAACGTGAAAGTAGTTCCTGAGATGTGTACCGTCTGTAGTGGAAACAATTAGGTTTTGAACGGAAGCTCTTTAAGAGAAGATGGAGAAATAGAGAAAATCATGGTGATGGGGGATCAAGACAAAAAAGATTCTGACTGGTGATGCCGTGTTACAACTCAGCTGCTGAATTGATCTTTCAGAGGTGAAAAATACTGAGAACTAGTTTCTGCTTTTGTGGAAACAGCCTTTAAGAGGTTTAAACATATTTTTGTAGGAAAGAATTTAACAGAAGTCCCTGCTAGAGAGTGAACTAGAAATTATTATTGCTGATTCTTCAGTGTCTCGTTATACTAGAACAATTTATAATTACTCTTGTTGGAATAGTTGGAATTTAATGCTTTCATTTAAAAAAAAAATCACTGATAGAGTCTTTGAAGTTAAGCCTTCTGTGGAGAGTCTGGGCTTAAAATGCTGAGGATTACAGTGAAAATATATCAATAAAGGATTGAAAATCACCATAAGTTAAATATAGGTTTTTGCTATACCAGATTGCACTAATCAAATCTTGTGTATGCTTCATGGCCTTGAATTATCACTGCAGGGGTCAGGAAGGAAATATATTTCTGTCGCATTGAATATGTGAAGTCGGTTGGGTATTTTTCAGTTTCTTCCAAAGCATGAGGCCACTGTGGAAGGCTGGGTAGAGTTAGTTTGATTTGTCTCATCAGTTTTTAGTCTGTATTAACAATATGATTTAAAGGAGCCTAATACTAATTTCAGCTCTTTGATTTGTGGAAATAGCATGGTTTCTTTTGGCATGATAGGTGAGAGATTTTTTATCTTAACATGTTTAATCTCTGTGCTGTGGCTTAGCTTCTTTCAATGATTTATAATACGGGGAAATTGTAGTTTCTTAGCAACTAAAGCAATGTTTTTGGATAGGCCTACCAAGACTCAACTGGCTATTCTCAGTGATACGTGTTCTAAATACGGCATAGTGCAGCTTTTCCTTGAAATGAGCTTGAATTCAGTCATCTGACCTGACTGGTGAAGTGCAGCTGAGCCCTGTAGTTGACCCAAATGAATGTAAATTTTATTTAAGGAAGAAATGGCTGTTTTTTTGTGTGTTTGAGTCCATATAGGTAAGACTGCCATTTTATAGCTTTCTATAACATGTTTTATGATACGATTCATGCTTTCAATTGATAATAGCCCTACAAGAGTCTGACTTCTTGTCATGGAGTTTGTATTTTCTTATAGTGCATCAGAAATGGATACCATTATTTGTACGATATCAAAATGTTAGATTTATTTACTTAAAATGGTGACTTAGGGAAAAAAAAACCCCAAACCTAAGTGTTTTTGGATTAGGTATGTGGTAGTTTAGACTGATAATACATGTTTTTCAAAAGGTCTCTTTCATTTTCTTAAAATGAGGAGTTTGGACTGATGACCCTCAAGGCCTCTTGCTTCTCAGCTGTGACCCAAGAGACTCAAGGCTTTCATTCAGATGGACTTTCTCATCCAAATTTTAGACTTGTAGGACCACAGTTTAAAGTAAAATCCTTAGTTAAGGTGTTGGTTTTTATATAGATCAAGAAAGATGTAACTCATTTTAGAGGAAGAAATTTGTCTTAAAAAGTAACGTTTCTGATATGACATTCAAAAACTTTAGACTTTAAAATTGAATGAGTGTAAACCAAGCGATATTATATGGTGATCAAGAGCAGCCTCTGGATCCCGATAGACCTGGGTTTGAGTCGCAGCTCTTCTAGCTAAGTTATTTTATATTAAGTGCATAATACTGCCAAGCCTCGGTTTAATCATCTGTAAAAGGAAGTTTATAATAATGCCAGTCTCCTAGGGATGATGGGATGATTAAATGAGATAATGGTATAAAGCACTGAGATTTCTGCCTGGCATATATAGTGAGTTTCAGTAGGGAGTGAATTTTTACTATATGTAACACTTGTTACTATATGTAACATATGTTACTATATGTTACTATATGTGCCATATGCTACATTATGTAGCATAACAGTAATTATATGTACTAAGTGTTTGCTCACTATAGTGTTTGCTGTTACTGTTGTTATCCCTTAAAAGGTAACATTATTAACTACTTGTTTTTATCATTTGTATGTTGAGCGCTTAATTGTTAATGCTGCTCACTATCTTGAATAAAATTAAGTAGGCCATTTTGAAGGCCCTGAACAGAGATTTGTGCTTTTGCTTATGTAACTTTAAATGACCAGCTGCACTGTGTCTGCAGTTGCAAATTCAGATGAGGAAGTTCATATTTTCATTGTTCGGGAGATTTCATGGTCTTTCTTTTTTTTTCAGTGAACTAAGTATCTTTCATATGGTTTAGGTATCATCCTTTCATAGAATCCCATTTTTGTGAAGAAGAGAAGCAGAGTGTAGTGCCTGGCACACAGTGGGAGTGCTGGAGATGTTAAGTAATGAATGAATGTGGAGTGGAGAGTAAAAATGCAATACATTCATACTGAAAATATAAAATTGGGTAATTAACAGGGCTCAGTGGGAGAAAATAAGGAGTCTAATGAACTTTATTATTAATGAGTGAAATTTTAAGAGACCGTTTTGCTAGGTGATACTAGATAGTTGTGAACATTGTCTTTTGTAACAATGCCAGTATTAGCAATAGATGATTCACAAATCTTTTTCTTTTCTGTCGAGTGCTGTTTGCTTTAGTTGTTTGGCAGTTTTCTCTCCCTGAGTATGTTTTTAGGCATGTACTTGCTGTTGATTGTTCATCTCTTCGGGTGAACTGAAATGAGTGACAGAAGACAGATGTTACCTACAGCATCTGTGGTGCAAATGACATGCTAGATGTCAAGCAAGAGATCTTAACGTAATTAATCCCAATAAGATTTTAAATGACCAGAAGAAATAGTTTGCCTTGGAATAAAGCATTTCCTCAGGAGATTATAAGCCTCTAGTCTCTCAGGGAATTGACAAGTATCACTACTGATAGGATGGAGCACCTAGGCATGAAAAATTGGTCCTGGGTCTCAGGTGGAAAGGTCATGGTTCTAAGTCAGGATCCTTCCTGAGCTCTTAGTCTCTGTTTTTCAAGGTTACTGGTTTCAAATTAGAGATGCAGATGGGGTTTTTGTGTTGTCAGACTTAATAAAGCTGACCTATTAATACACCGAGGTTTAAAACAATGAAAGGAAATAAAAGCCCTTAGATATAAATGTGCTCCACAGTCCAAACATTTGCCAGAAATTAAGAGTGAAGATCAATGCAGGTCTGACTTAGTTATATAAATCCTTATGAGGAAATTAGACTATTTTGTCTTGAAAGAATCCCTTTCTTTTTCTCAATACAGTTTTGATGTGAAATATTTTCTCTGGAGGATATCTTTAGACATAAGTAAAAGGCAAAATGTTACTGTATTGTCTTTATTATTTTTTTAAACAAAAGTGATTTTTTAACTGGGTTTGCAGAGATGAGCTGATATGACCAGATAAGTGTTCCAACGATTTGGACATGTTTTCATTTACTTAGTTTGAGGTACTTTTTCAAAATAAGATGAATGTAAAATCTTTACATTTTTGTAAAATCCATACTTTGTTTGATCTATGTAAAAGTTTTTGCTTACAAGACAGTTTGGGAAGGTAACAAGTAGCTAGCATCTGTACAGATGAAGTGTAGGAAAACAGTGTTGGCTATTTTGCAGGAGATGTTCAATAAAAGTTTCTGTAAAATTATGCACATAAGTTTTGGAAAAAGTGAATTCTGTGAAGAATTTTCTGCATCTGTTCCTTTTTTGTTTACAGTGAGCACAATCTGGACAGGATCAGAGGTAGAGAATGAAGTTACAAGAGAAAGGGAAAGATGAGAAAGGCTTCAGTAGTACAAGGAGAAAAGTGGGATGTAAGACTGAGGAATAAGTCTTCATTTGAGGACCATCTGGAAAAATAGAATCTGTCAGAAAATAGAGCTGGGACCTCTAAAGTAAATTCACACATCAATGTTAAAAAAAAAATGGTATTAAATCACCTGTGAACAGTTGACTTGCCTTTAAGTGTGTCTCTTTAAACAAAACATCATTTTATATGAATTTTTTTTAAATGCCATTGATGACATGGAGTTTAATTTTAAGCACCTTAGATAATCCATTTTTAAACTTCTTTGTGACGTTTTTGTAGATTTTTTTTTCAGAATTCCTAATTTTAGTTAGTAAGGATTAGCTTTGGGGAAGTAGCTCCAGTAAAAATTAGCTGATTTATGAACTGTTAGATTTTATAGGGGTGTGTGTGTGTGTACATATATAAAATATAGACTTCTCACTGAGTTTAAAGTGAAATATTTCAGTGATCTTATGTAAAAACATTATTTCTATATAGAATGTTATCTGTTTTTCAAAAATTTATTCAATTTAGGAGAGGGAGTAAAGATTTGCACCTAATTCCAGTTACTGTGTTATCTAAAACTGAGAGTAGGCCTTTTTGTTTGTTTTTATGTAAATACAAAGATACACATTTATTAAACCTAATTAATGAGGTTATTTTGACCCGATTGCTCAGAACTTTTTTTTTTTTTTAAAGATTTTATTTATTTATTTGACAGAAATCACAAGTAGTTGGAGAGGCAGGCAGAGAGAGAGAGAGAGGAGGAAGCAGGCTCCCTGCCAAGCAGAGAGCCCCATGTGGGACTTGATCCCAGGACCCTGAGATCATGACCTGAGCCAAAGGCAGCGGCTTAATCCACTGAGCCACCCAGGCGCCCAGAACTTTTAATTGGTCTGTGTAGAAATGGGGTTTAAAGAATATCATAAGTATCAACATTTATTTGCATATAGTAAGTTAGTGGGAAATGTTTTCAGGGTTCCTTACCCACCTGCTGGTTTTCGTTTCTTGTTTTTGTTGTTTCAGGTTTAAAAAACCCAGTCCTATCTCTTCATTAAAAACAGATTGTGGGTCAGCTTTGATGGAAACATCTTGTGTTAAGTTCCTTGTACTAAAACTAGTGAATGGTATTCTTTTGCATTTCTGAAAACAGTTATGGGATGTTTTAAGACTGGCTTGTCTTCCAAATAATCCTAATTACTATAAGTTTGTGGTGCATTTTATGGTATTTTCCAGAAATATGTCAGTTTTGATAGGTTTTGTTTCCCTTTGCTTTATCTTAGTTTTTATCATTACACCCAAGAATTGCTTCAAATTGACTAGACAGTGAAATATAAATGAGATTATGTGAAATCATTCTGAAAGTGTCAGGGTTCTATATATTATGTAAGTTTTATATTATCAGAAAACATTAAGTTACAGATTGTACAATAGTTTTAATTCTATCCAGGTGTATACTCACATTCTAAAAGTGATTAGATGTAAAATACTGTACAAGACAAAATATCATGTCCTTTTTCTGATAGAATACTAACAAGGCAAAATAAAATGTTCCATATGCAGTATGATACAGTAAAAAGTAAGTGTGCCTGGGTATATAAATTGTTATGCCACTGATTCTTCTTTTCTTCCTGATACAGTATTTGAAAAACCACTTTGATGTCTAAATTCCCTTCCAGTTCTAAAATTACACAATTGACCTTATAGTTTAAGGTAGTTCTAATGCATAAAGGGCCTAGGGAGAGAAGGCTTTATGTTTTAATAAGTGCTTAGAAACTTACTTTTGGAAATAAGAAAAACTGATTTTTGAGGTATGCACTGTTTTTGTAATCCAACTGCCTGTAAGCCTACTTCAGACCAACATTTGTAGTTTCTGTTTCAAGGAAGGCAGAATGTTGTGTTACAGAGCTCTTATATTAAACTCACTGGGGAAAATTGCCAGTGTGAATTAACATTTTAAGAAATGAAAAGCACTGCAAGGTAGGTAGATATTTTGTGTTCTTTCTGTTGTTGAAAAGTAGTTGACTATTGTAGAGGCAATGAAGAGACAATGAGGCACACTTAAATAATTGTATTATCCATTGAGGAGGTTTTCTGTTTATGGCTTTGTTTCTCCCTGTCTCTTATGTATTTTTTTAGATCTCTAAACTTTTCCATTATAGTTGAACAAGGCAATCTAAGTATTACCAGAATTAAATCTGAGGAAGTTCCTGGGTTATTGTCCTTAGAAATAGTGTGTTCAAGTCTCAGTTTATAAGTTTATTGTCTTATACGTCTTTGTATTTATTTGTTAAGTAGAATCCATTTCCTTGTTTTCTTTTTTTACATTTTTGTTAGAATTTCAAACATATAAAAGTAGACTCAATAATGTAATAAACTCCCATATACTCATCATCTAGTTTCAAGAGTTATAAATACATCCTTGCTGCTTATTAATTTAAAAATAACATGAAAAATAAACATTACAAACTAAAATTTTCTAGATACTGAAATGCATTTAGTAGGGATTAGCTCATTAATAAAATGGTAATAAATTTCATTCACAATTATGTTGAAATGATTCTAAAAATAAAAAAGACTGTTTAGAAAAAGACTTCACACTTTGTTTGTGATCCAGAAGTACAGATTTTGTGACAAAGTATATGCATAAGTATGTAACATTTGTACAATTATCTGCATTCTCATGCATATGAAGAAAACTATTGTGACCTACCTCGATTTCATAATTCATTAATGGATAGTGAGACTCAACAGCATTTTCTCATATGGAGTAGTTTTGGGGTTGTTGTTTTATTTTTTATGTGCTGTGGTTGTCTAGAATAATATGATTATAAACACAATAAGGATTTTCATGAGGCATTTGCCTCATGAATAATGATGACTTTTTTTCCCTATCTGAACTTGGGACATAGGGGAAGCTATAGTACTTTGAATATTATAATCAAAGCATAAGTTTTCTAGTATGTTTAATCCTTTTATTTACTTTTTTTTTTTTTTTTGAGATTTATTTTAGAGAGATAGAGTGCATGGTGGGGCAGGGTGGAGAGAAAGATGGGGAGAGAGAATAGAATCTCAAGCAGACTCCCTGATGAAGCCAGGGCCCAACGCAGGGCTTGGGTCTCAGGACTCTGAGATTATGACCTGAGCCACTCAGGTGCCCCTTTAGTTGTCCTTTAAATGAGAACTTCTGTTGCTTATTATTAGCCTCTGCCTTTGAGTTATGGTTTGAGTACAGGACTGGGAGCTCTGCGTGTTATTCAGAACTGAATGCTTCCTTTCATGCCATTGTCTGAGGAACTTTGCTGGTGAATACAGAATGACTTGAGTACTGGCCACAGGGAAGGAGGGAAAAATAAAACAGAAGCATCACTGAAGCATCATTAGGCTTTCATGTTTAAGATCCTAGAGTAGCAGGTTTACTCATTTTTAGACACTGTGTGGAGTTTTGGACATTGTGGAACAACTGGAAAAATAACATAGCTGCTCCAGCATTGAAATTATATTAGTTAATGCTGAATATCAAATCATTCACCAAAGAAGATGAAATAAATGGCCTTAATGCAAACCAGGAAACTGCTACCTAGAGAAGAGCAACTATAACGAGGTTTCAAATAACTTCCAGGGGAACTGTCACTGAATTACCCCTAGACAAATAACCTAGTGATCTGGTACTGCTAACAGTGTTACTGTTTTCTTACTAGGCTAAAACCCCAAATAATTATGAACACTTTTCAACCACATTTAAGATAACATGCAGATAATTCTACATTGATGGTAGCGTAAGCCTTAGGAGAAAAGCCTGAAGGAGCTAAATTTAGGAAAAGGGAGCACTAGGGGGATATGATTATCTATTAATACCTTCAAGCTAGCAGTGTAAATGAAGTAAGGGAATTAGGCAGTCTCCAAAGATGGATGGGCTGTATCATAGAGCAGTGGCCTAGAGCACGAGGAGGAAAAAAGTATAGATTTAGTATTAAGAAGATGATATTAATGAAACTAGCAGAGGAATAGTTATTTGCACTCTCTCATTGTCAGAGCTGTTTATAAGTAGGGCAAGAGGTTGAGAGGAGAGAGGGGCCTCATAAAACAAAAGGGAGGCTCTGTTATATCTAGTACTTGCTTAAGAGCTCAGTAATAGAAAAAAAAAACTTTTATGGAAATGAATATGAAGTGAAGTGGGACTTCCAGAAGTTTCTAAAGGGTCAGAAATTAGTTTCCAACACCAAAGTTCTATGGTTATGAATTAAAAAAAAAAATGGCAGATGAACTTTGGAATCCATTAAAGTAGCTTTTAGTATTTGCTTGTAATGCTGAAAATAGGATTCTGCTTATTATAGTCTTTATGAACAACTTTTTTTAGTTACAAAAAACCTACATTATGAATCTTTTCAGATTTGGGTTTTACACATAGAAATATTAAACTCCTTAAGAGTTCATATTGCATGGAACCTAGTAAAAGTTTAAACTTTGGCTCTTAGGAAACAGGCATTGTTTTTTATATGGTAAATGTCAGCTCTTAAAGAAAGCCTTATCAACTGCCAGACTAACTCTTTAAGAGTTCATTGGTCAAAATTCTTCTGTGATAGAAGCCTAGCTTGTTCTTTGAGTGGGAGCTGATGCTGTAATACTTTGGGAGAGGTAAGAGCTCACTTTATTCAGTTCAGAGTAGAGGGTTGCCAGATAAAATGTTGGATGCTCAGGTATATTTGCACTTCAGATAAACAACAAAGTTTTTTTGTTTTTTTTTTTTTTTTTTGCTGAATCTGGCAACATTAATGTCTTTTTTTTTTTTTTCTATTTTTCTATTTTGGTTTTCCATTTAGAACTTAAGTGACAAAGAATCTTGTAATTTGGTGAGTTTTGTGTGTTAAAGGAAATCTTTTAAAAGTAGATTTAATATGACCAAAATTGTCATATTAAAATTTGCATATTGTCATATTGCAAATTTTGTGTGAGAAAATATAGTTTAGGGTAGTTTTTAAATTTTGGTTACATCATGTTTCTATATATCTTTTCTTCAATTCTGTTATATTTGACAGAATAGGTTTTTTATTCTTTAAAAATTGAAGCTATTTTCGGGAAGGATGTCTGCACAAGCTCTTAGGTGGTTATTTTATCAACTCCCCTCTTTTCTACTTTCCTGAAATATTTTAAAATTTAGGTCACTATTGCCTGAGCATATATGATAAAGATAATTCTGTGGCCCTTCGTTCAAGGATTGTTATTTTTCAGATTTTTACTCTGGGGCTTGGAATATATTTGCATTCTTAGCATGGAAGAAGAGAAATGTATGAATGAAGATGTGACTGGCCACACACCCTCACTTGCTGAATTATAACCCCCTGATTTAGAGAGTCAGAAAGTAGATGTTAGCTCTGTAGTTGAGGGATGTGATTTCTTTACAGGTAAGTTTTAATACTAAGAAAAATCATGGTTCCATGAGCTTTAGTTTTAAGGTCTTTGACCAGAGTTATGTCACTTTGTATTAGTAATTCAGTGTAAGAGATTTTACCTTCTGTCCTTGTGGTGTGGGCCAGGGTGATACAGCTAAAAGAATAACAAGAATTGAACAATGTGCAGGTTTCAGGGTGGGGACACCTGGGTAGCACAGTCAGTTAAGCATCTGACTCTTGGTTTTCAGCTCAGGTCATGATCTTGGGGTCTGGGATCTAGCCCCCACTGAGCTCCATGCTTAGCAGCGAGTCGCTTGAGATTCTATTCTCCTTCTTCCTCTGCCCCTCCTGCTTGTGATATCTCTCTTTCTCTCAGATAAAGAAATTTTTTAAAAAGTAGGTTCCAGGATGAATGATATTAAGTAGCATAAAGCGTGATCATACTTATACTTACACATATTTATTTGAAATATATTTAAGGCAGTTTTAAGAGGTGTTCAAAATAATTCATCGTTTTTATGAAACTAGAAAATTAGTGTAGTTTAAATTTGATGTCTAAACTCTGTTGGAGACCATATTACAGATAAACTGATACTCTTTTCCCACTGTGAATGTAAAATATAAATAAAAACTGTGTTAAAGATGTTATTTTGTGGGGCAGTGTAGTTGAATAGAAAAAGCACTGGATTTGGGAGTAGTCTTGAATTCCTATTTCCATTTTAGTTGCTATACTTTCCATTTTTAAGATTAGGTTAGTACTTAATCCATAGGGTTCTCATTAAATTAAATGATAATGTGTGGGAAAGTGCTTTATAAACCATATTGTAAAGTGGCATGTATGCATAGCTTTGAGTTACAGGGTTTTGTACTTTATAAAGTATTTATGCTTACTGCAGCTCTGGTGATTCATAGGAAATTGAAGAGGAAAATGAAATGCTAATGAGAAGGGCAATTATTTCAAGGTTGTTTTTTCTGACAAATGATGAGTGTATCTTAGAATGTGCATTTTGTTTTATTTATTTTATTTTATTCTTTTTAGAGGGTGGGGCAGAGAGAGAGGGAGAGAGAGAATCTGAAGCAGGGCTCCACACCCAGAATGGAGCCTGATGTGGGATTTATCTCACAACCCTGAGATCATGATCTGAGCTGAAATTAAGAGTTGGACGCTTAACTGACTGAGCCACCCAGGTGCCTTTATGATGAAGATGATGATGATGATGATGTGTTTCACTGAATTATCCTCCCTCTCCTGTGGGAGGCTGATACTGAATTTCTGTAATCTTTGAAATGTGCTTCCCAGTCCTGCTGTCATTTCAGGTTAAATCTGGTTGTAGGGACATCCTGTTACCTCCCTATCCCCATTCCCTCCTTGCCCTAGATAGATGACAAAAAGTAAAGTCAAGAGTATTTTGTGTACTCTTTCTTAACACATTTTTGTAACTCTCCTGGATGAGGTTCCTAGATGTTTTATCCTCCCTACACATTAAGAAAAAAAAAATGTAATATAAAGGAGAACATAACTAATAATAAAATAGTTTGGTCCAAATGTTCAGGCATGGCTGCACAGGAAGGCAATGAGGTAGTCTACTGTTTATATCCATATGTAGAAAAACCAAGAATATGACAGTTTACAAAGGCAGACTGACGTAGTCTTGCTGTAAAGGTGACTCAAATACCACAGGTGGCACTGCTGTTGACAATGTCATTTTCTGAGAAGTTGAGCAACTTTTGGTAAAGTTCCAAATGAAACCAAGTCCAGTCTGTTCTCAGTCTACATGGTAATTACATTCCTGGAAAATTGAGTGATGATTAAAATCATGTAAGAATGCTTTATGTGTTATATTTAAAAAAGAGTTAGGTTCTAGGCCCAGAACAAGTTTTTCATAGTGAATGCCATTTGAAAGTTGTGTAGGAAGAGGGACAATTCTTTGTTGTTTAAGATGTTTCCTGTTTTGTGGGATGTTGAGAATCC
The DNA here is from genome assembly GCF_009829155.1 of Mustela erminea. NCBI lineage: Eukaryota > Metazoa > Chordata > Mammalia > Carnivora > Mustelidae > Mustela > Mustela erminea. The sequence continues at coordinate 32,002,971 of NC_045618.1, forward strand.
CTGGACCTGGCTCACTAGAGGCCTGTTTTGCATGCTCTTTACCAAAAGAGACTATATTATGAATTTTGAAACCTAAGACATTTGGAGTCCTGATTTTTGGCAATTCTCTTTCTCTCTTTTTAAAGATGTACTTCTTTGAGAGAGAGAGCGTGCAGGAGCAGGGAGAGAGGCAGAGGGAGTAAAAAAGGGAGAAGCAGACTCTACCTAGCAGGGAGCCCAATGTGGGACTTGATCCTAGGCCCTTGGGATCATGACTTCCCATGTGCCCCTTGGCAGTTCTCTTAATCCCTGTTTCCTTATCTGTGAATTAGGTGAACACACACCTTATAGAGTAGTGTTAGAATGGGATTGCAAATGTAAATCACCTAGCGTTGTACCAGACACACGTGTTTCTTTCACTATTACCCTTTCAGTTATCTTGGTTTACTTTTTAATCTGAAAGGAAGCTGTGTGTTTCTATCGTGAAATGATTATGAAATTTGAAATCCAATATGGGAGATATTGGTCCCTTTCTATTTTTAATAGAAGCAAGGAGGTAATTAAAATGAATTTTTTTGGTTAACGCACAATCCATCAATCATTTAAGGTCTTTGGAGTGTGATGCTAACACTAAACATGCTAATTCCAAATGATCAACCTCCTTAGTCTTTCAGGTTGTTTTTCAACTTTAGCATAGCGAGGATATTTTTAGCAATGCTGTCTGTCTATCTATCTATTTATTTATTTATTTGCAAGAATGCATGGGATGGGGAGGAGCAGAAGGAGAGGGAGAAAGAAACCCAAGCACACACCTTACTGAGCACAGACCCCAATTTCGGTCCTGATTCCACAACTCTGAAATCATGATTATGTGAAAACCAAGAGTTGGATACTTAACTGACTTTGCCACCCCGATGCCCTGCAGTGCTATTTATTTTTGAAGTAACGGTAGAGTGGGTAATATTGGTAGTACTACAGTACTTTATTGCACCTTCAAAATTAGATTATGCCATAGTAGTGACATATTTTTAGAGTTGTTGCTTGAGCTAGAAATTTAGCAACATGATTGTTACCAGTAAACTCACTTGTGTGCTTTTCTTCCAGTTCAGTGAAGGTTTTAAAAGTTCCACGTTTTCTTGGTTCTTGTAAAATGCTTTAAAGGCATATATGTCTTGCTGTACATCTTGTCTTCATACGTTAGCAGCAGAAAATTCTTTTCTTTTTAACTTTAGGCATTAAGACAGGGACCTAAATGATTAAGGCAATACAAGAAAGCATGTGCTTTATTCCTTTATTCCTGTCCTCAGAATTCTGTTGTTTGTCTCTTTTCCTCCACAGTACGATTTGGAGTCCTTTTTAACAGCTTTATGGTTTAATTGTGTAGTACCGTGTATATATGGTATATAGTTAATTTTTTTAAGTCCTTTTTCCCCCCCTATTTTTTTGGTCTTAATTTTGGTCTTATCTGTACCTACTTGGCCTGTCCTTTCAGGTATCTTCCATTGTTTCTAGATAAACTTTTGATACTTCTAAATTCTTTGTCCTGTTTTACTTGGACCTTTTTGAGGCAGAGGGGTAGCAAATTCTATTTTGCCTGTCATATGCAAAGTTTAGTTGACTCATGTTCTTGAGCTGGAGTGTTTGCATATTGTGTCTTCTGGGTGTTTTTGCTTTTCCTAATAGCTGTTTAATGATTTTTGTTGTATGATGGAGGTTTTCCTAACATGTTCTTAAAATGTTTTAAGGTCATAATGTCCGTATTTTTCAGAAACAGCACAGATAGTCTTTGAGGTCTAGTCACAAAGAAAATTAATTCCTTATACAACTGAGGACATCAAGGCAGAAAGAATTCTAGGCAGGTGGCTAGTAATGAATATTGATTATGAACTATAAGGTACTTGCTGTGGACTGGTAAATTTTAGTGCTTCCCTGCAAAGCTACCACTTACTGTGGAGTGCACATGAAACATTCTGAAATGTCTGCCTATGGAGCATATAATTTGCTACCCAGGGGCAGGTAGACATTAAAATTCAATTATGGGGTGGGGGTGGTGCTAGCGGTAATCAGATTTTACAGCTGTAGGATGAAAGGGTAAATTTTGATGTGTATTAAAGAAAAAAAATAACACTAGATTATACAAAGTAATAGTTTTTACTTTAGGAACAACATTAAACTATAGTGAAAATTGCTGAGAAATTAAAAATTGCTGAGAAATTACCATTAGAAGTATGAGATGGCTAGCACTTGTATCTCAGTAACAGGTATGTGTGTTTTAGCAGCTTTAGCACCCTTCAGAATGGGAAAGAATTTGAGTGGAATGTGTTTAAGACACATGTAGTGTCTTAGTGTCACCTTACCGTTATGAAACACTATCATTTCTGATGTAGGAAAGACGATGTTAGGGTTCGAAGCTGACAGGCAAGAAAGAATTCTTTTTTTTTTTTTAATTTTTTTTTAAAAGATTTTATTTATTTATTTGACAGACGAAGATCACAAGTAGTCAGAGAAGCAGGCAGAGAGAGAGGAAGGGAAGCAGGCTCCCCCCTGCTGAGCAGAGAACCCCATGCGGGGCTTGATCCCAGGACCCTGGGATCATAACCTGAGCCGAAGGCAGAGGCTTTAACCCACTGAGCCACCCAGGCTCCCCAAGAAAGAATTCTTGAGACGTCTTTGGTGCAAAAAGGTGATTTTATTAAAGCACGGGGACAGGACCCATGGGCAGAAAGAGCTTCACCGAGGTCATGAGGAATAGTCCATTATACACTTTCAAGTTGTGGGGGGCGTGGTGGTTAGAGATAGCATAGGTCTCTAAGGAATTTTGGAAGCAAGGTTTCCAGGACCTTGAGACAGCTAGCTGTTTTTGGGAAAAGGTAATTTATTGCCGTCCAGTAAAACCTTAATCATGAGACCCTTCAGATGTATATCGGTGGGCTACATGCTTGGGGGATGATTGCCAAAACCTGTCTTGGGGGGTTTAGAGATAAAGGACGTTTCCAAAGGAATTTTTATACAATGAAGTAGACTTACAGGATCCTGGTGGGGGTGGGGGTTGGGCTAGGATTGCCTTTTGCCTTTAGCAAAGTATTAACATTGAGGCAGTTGGGTCGCTAGAGGGCTGTCACTCTGTCTGTTTCAAGGACTTGTCAGTGGGCTATAGATAGTAAGGAAATTGGTAATTTTTCTTCTGCCTTTGCTTTCCACTTCACTTTTGTCACTGAAACAGCTCAAGAATTGCATCAAGTCTTAAATTCTCAAAATACACCATTGGAAAAACTTTGGCAGGCCCAGTAGTACCAGGTGAGCCTGAAGTAACCAGATACATAAACTTGTCAGCCATATAATGAAGCCATAAAATGAAGTTTTCATCAGGTTGAATTTTCAAAGGATAGATATAACTTTCTATAGGAGGGAGTATTAGCAGACAGGATAAATCTTCCTGCCTGGGATAGTTTGTTAACCATTTTGACATGGAATTATTTAAGTTTTTGGAAAAAGGGGAAGTTACTGGATTAAAAAAATTATGAAAGGACTTGCTTACATGGTAGTTTCGAATAATACCTGGGTGTAAAAGGTAAAATGTTAAAGTTCCTCCTTTTATGCCATGATTCCCACTCCCCAGAAACAAGCACCGTTAGTAGTCTGTTGTATACCCTTTCAAAGCTTGTTTTACGTAGACATAATTTATAGACTGTAAAGCTCTAGTAGTATTAATTATGATGTAATTTATCTTGGTATTTATAGCTTTCCTTTTTTGAATATGGCAATTGGAGTGACAGATATTCTCATTTATTCAAGTATATATGGAGTCTCTAGAATACATCTGTTGTTACTCAGTGTCACTGAAGGGAATTATTCTGATGATGACTGAATTCTTTATATTGAACCTGGTCCGCTGAGAGAGCCTTTCTCATTCCAAACAGGGAAAAAACCTTTGTTAAATGAAAAGGAATGATATATTACTCTATTTTTATCCTGAGACATATTTTTGTCAGAAACCTTGAATGTTCATACATGTAATATTGTAGCCATGTGGATAATTCCTGGGACAACTCTGCTAATTTTTAATGGAAGCATTCTGGATTTAATTTTGCTCTCCTTTTCAAGAGAAGCAGCAATATTTTGCTGGTGTTTGAGAGACTAGGTAAGTAAATAACCTGATCTTCCACCTCATTATGGAGGTGGGGGTACTAGGTAATCATGGACTTAGGAGGTACTGAAGACCTGAAACAAGATGATCAGAGTACAAATAAGTAATTGTGAAAGGAGGAAAAAAAAACAGATTTGGATTGTCAGCTGGATTTTGGGATTTCCTGAGCAATCAGATAGAGAGCAGATTTTAGTGGATAGAATTTTAGTGAACAGGATTCAGAATATTTGGATTGTAGTAAGGGCACTGCAACTGAAGTAGAACCTCTTTGGACCATGGTATATGTTAAGTGTCAGTCTGGGGCAAGAATTAGATTTTTCAACTCTTAGCAGCTGAAAAAATTTTTTCTTTTTACTTAAAAATAAATCTGTTAATGAGATAAAAGAGCTGTTTAGGAGGGGAGGGAATCTCCTAATTATTTCAAAAACTCCTTAGGGTTGGAGGAGTACAATTTTAAAATTGATTGATATGGGTGACCTGTTTTGTGGACCCACTACTGAAACAAAAAAAAAAATTTTTTTTTTTTTTCCCACAAGGTATCTTACCTTTGGTCCACGATCTTCTTGCTTAGTCTTGATAGTTTCCTGGGAGCAGTCCTGTGGATACTTTACAGTCAGTGATTACTAATAGATTTGTCCATCGTTGACAGAAGACCAGAAGAAATGATCTCTTTAAGGTAGAATCTATGAAATAGGACAAAGATAATCATCCTATCACTTGGTAAAATCATTTTTATTGCAAGATTTGTCAGACTCTTCATGAGAAAGACCTGCTTGTCACTTGCCTTGAGTTTTGAAATCTGAGAATATGCACAAGAATAGGAGTGCAGAGGTATGCTGTTAAGTCCCTGCCTGGTAAAGGATTGAAAGTGCTGTTAGTTTTCATCCTTCTGTGGGAGGAAGAACTTCAGGATGTGTGGTTTTAGCAACCACCTTGGGGATCCGCCAGTAGGAACTAGAAATCTACTAAGTTCCAGTTTACTAGTTAGGAACACCAACTTAAAACAATAGGCTACAGTTAGTAATGCCGAATACTTTTTAAATTTATAGACCCATATAGAATTTCCATATAGTTAACTTAGATAATTGGAGATGGTTGTAAATTGATAAAGGCCTGAACTGGGAACATTGACAAGGGAGAAGTAGAATACACTGTGTGGTAGTCATTCTAAGGTAAAATGTTTTTGGATTATGTAATGTATATAGAGAAATATATGTAGAAAAATAGTGTAGTGTTTTGAACTCTGGAATCTTCACTGCCAAGGTATGCATCCTGCTTCTGCATATCTGTAGAATGGCAACAAGGACCTTAAGCAGTAGACTGTATTTTAATGAAGTGAGTTAGATTATATAATATACTTTGCACCATGCTTGACACATATAAATGATCAGTAAAGGTTAGGTGCTGTTATAATGAATATGTTTTCAGAGACATTTATCTGTTAGTAATCTTCTCGGATTTTTTTTTATTTTTATTTTTTTAAAGAATAGTTAGAAAATGTCCTACTTTCTGCCCTTCCCACACAAAGGATTTTCTTAAAGGTTATCTTTTCAAAGAAGAAATTTCTAGTCTGTTTGTTTTTGATTCAGGGAGGTTTACAGGGAAATCTGAATTTCCTTCTCTTTTGGAATGGATGAAGGGCGGCCTCATTACCTAATTTGGAAAAGAATGGGAAAGTTGCATTCCCATTGTAAAGTAAAATCTTAAATCAAAATCTGTTTTTTATTTTTTCAAATAAAAAATCTATTTAAATTCAATTTTTATTCCTTGTTTGTTAGTATTAATGAATACACTGGCAAGAAAACAGACTGACATTAGGGATTTGATTTTTTTAAATAAAAGTAGCTTCTAGGGCATCTATGGTAAATTCAAATATACCATAGTCTAGTTTTCTAGAATTTATGATTCTGTGGATATTCAGAAAGATAACACTGGTATTCTGAAAAACCACTCATCTAAGAGATATGGTCTCTTTTGTTATGCTGTTCATTATCAGACTAATTACTAGCACATTTTAAGTTGTTAATAGGTTGAAATTAATGACAGGATTTGATCCTTAATCCTTAGTTAATGAGAATTTTATTTCTCAACATTCTTCTAACAAATATTATTGACTATTATATGTGCAGCAAGGCATTATGGGAATACAAAATTAGAGGCCTGTTCTGGTTTCCAAACAGGTCACAATCTAGGGGTGCCTGGGTGGCTCAGTTGGTAAAGCATCTGCCTTCGGCTCAAGTCGTGATCCCAGGGTCCTGGGATTGAGCCCCTCATCAGGCTCCCTGCACAGCAGAGAGTCTGCCCCTCCCCCTGCTTGAGTTCCCTTTTTTGCTGCTTCTCTCCCTGTCAAATAAAATCTTTAAAAAAAATCGCAATCTATTAAAATATACTGTATATCACAAGCACAGTACAGCCTTATGCATCTTCATGGATTCATAGAATACTGCATTTCAGTTTATTATATGTAAATTTATGGAATATTAGCTGTTATATCACAAAAGGCCATAGAAATCCTCTATTCCAGTTATGATTGTACACACAAGGAAACTGAGGTTTCAGATTAAACCTATATATTATTAAATGGAAAAATTTCTGTACATTATTATACTTTCCTTAAAAATTACAATTTAAATTGGTATGTCTAGTGGTTTATTACCATGAAGTTTGGTATTCATTTCTGAAACACCATCAGAGAGTACTTGATAATACATTTTAGAGAATTAATTCTAGCCTATATAATCTTGGCCTGTTTTGTACCAGAGTTGATAATTTTACTAGATATGATAATACTTTCAGACTACCAAGTAGGGAATTACCTTTTGCAAATATTAGGGTTCACTGATCTTTGTATACTGTCATTTGAAACCAAGGCAGTAGGGCTTGAATATGGATGCATACTTTATAGTAAGGCAAGAGATTCTGGTTAGTGGGAAATTTATCTTAGCCAAGGGTAGTATAGATACCAAATACTATTGAATATAGGAGAGTAGGTTTGAGGACTTACCAGTTTTGATAGAAGAGAAAAAAAAAAACCTAGAAATTTGGAGGTGCTTTGTAGGACTGGACATACTTGAATCTGAGACAGTGTTTTAACAGTGTTTGGAAAATTATTACTCAAGGTTCTTGGGAAAAGTTTGTGAATCACAAATATACTGTATATAATGGATTGAAAGTGAATTGACCTGGAGTTTTATTGTGGGATAGCTCCATTATAAGTGCTTGATTTTACACTGTGCAACTTCGAGGTTCCCCATTAGTGGTGCCTATTGTCCTCTCATGATTACTCACAACATCCCTTTCACTCTTAAAAGTGTTCTGGTTTACTTGATGATTTTTTCTTTTCTTTCTTTCTTTCTTTCTTTCTTTCTTTTTTTTTTTTTTTTTGAGTAGACTCCACACCCAGCATTGAGTCCAACGCAGGGCTTGAACTCAACGACCCTGAGATCAAGACCTGAGCTGAGATCAAGAGTCAGATGCTCTACTGACTGAGCCACCGGTCACCCCCAAAGTGTCCTGATTTACATAATAAATTATGTGGTTGTGTTACCCATAAGTGTAGTATCTGCCTTTGGGTACTTAATATGATGAAGGTATATGAAATGTCTTCCTATGTTGGATAATGTGTTTTTCCTTCAGCTGAGAGATTTATGTTTAATGGAGTTATGAGGGCATTGGTAAAAAGAGTCTCGTGGGAAGTGTGGGTGATCTCAAGGTTTAAGATGATTTGTAGGCTAGAAAAGAGCTCTCTGTTTTCTGTTCCTGCATCATAAACACAAGATGGGTGGATATGGCTTTGCTTGTCTGGGTTAACCTAAATTCTCATTGCTGAAGGAGTTTTGCATTAATGTGTCATTTAAAAAAATATCTGCAGTCGGGCATGTGGGTGGCTCAATAAGTTGAACATCCAACTCTTGGTTTCGACTCAGGTCATGATCTCATCATGGGTTGTGGGATTGATCCCCGCATCAGGCTCCACACTCAGTGGGGAGTCTGCTTGAAGAGTCTCTCTGCTCCTTCCCCTATTTGAGCATGTGTGTGTGTGTGTGTGTTCACGTGTGCTTGCTCTCTCTCTCAAATCTTTAAAAAAAATATGTCTGCAGTTAGGTACTGAATGCAAAGGGCAAGTAAATCTTAGTACATGATTGTTAAGTATTTTTCAGTTGGTATATTTAATTATTTTTAATGGACTTCTTTTTTTTTTAATTTTTTATTTTTTATAAACATATATTTTTATCCCCAGGGGTACAGGTCTGTGAATCGCCAGGTTTACACACTTCACAGCACTCACCAAAGCACATACCCTCCCCAATGTCCATAACCCCACCCCCCTTCTCCCAGCCCCCCTCCCCCCAGCAACCCTCAGTTTGTTTTGTGAGATTAAGAGTCACTTACGGTTTGTCTCCCTCGCAATCCCATCTTGTTTCATTGATTCTTCTCCTACCCACTTAAGCCCCCATGTTGCATCACCACTTCCTCATATCAGGGAGATCATATGATAGTTGTCTTTCTCTGCTTGACTTATTTCACTAAGCATGATACGCTCTAGTTCCATCCATGTTGTCGCAAATGGCAAGATTTCATTTCTTTTGATGGCTGCATAGTATTCCATTGTGTATATATACCACATCTTCTTGAATCCATTCATCTGTTGATGGACATCTAGGTTCTTTCCATAGTTTGGCTATTGTGGACATTGCTGCTATAAACATTCGGGTGCACGTGCCCCTTCGGATCACTACGTTTGTATCTTTAGGGTAAATACCCAGTAGTGCAATTGCTGGGTCATAGGGCAGTTCTATTTTCAACATTTTTGAGGAACCTCCATGCTGTTTTCCAGAGTGGCTGCACGAGCTTGCATTCCACCAACAGTGTAGGAGGGTTCCCCTTTCTCCTCATCCTCGCCAGCATCTGTCATTTCCTTACTTGTTGACTTTAGCCATTCTGACTGGTGTGAGGTGATATCTCATTGTGGTTTTGATTTGTATTTCCCTGATGCCGAGTGATATGGAGCACTTTTTCATGTGTCTGTTGGCCATCTAGATGTCTTCTTTGCAGAAATGTCTGTTCATGTCCTCTGCCTAATGGACTTCTTTTTTAGGGCAGTTTGGGTTCATAGCATAGCTAAGAAAGTACTGAGAATTAATGTATATCCCCTGTCCCCACCCACACATACAGTCTCCTCTAGAACACCATTCCTATTGGAGTGGTACATTTGTTACAATTAGTGAACTCACAGTGATACCACATTATCACCCAAAGTCTATAGTTTGCATTAGAGTTCCTTCTCAGTGTTGTACATTCTAAGAGTCTGGGCACATGTAATGATCTGTATCCACCATTATAGTGTCATAGAGAATAGTTTCTCAGCCCTAAAAATCCTGTGTTCCACCTATTCATTCTTTCTTTCCCTTCCTCTTAGCTCCTGTCAGCTACTTTATACTATCTCCATAGCTTAGCCTTTGCTAGAATGTCATGTAGTTGGATCACATAATATGTAAGCTTTTCAGATTGGCTTTTTTATTTAGTAATATGCATTTAAGTTTCCTCTGTGTCTTTTTATGGCTTGATTGCTTATTTCTTTTTAACACTGAATAATATTTCATTGTCTGGAGTCTGTTTAATTTTAAGAAAGTATTCTTGATAGTCTCTTTCTGAATAGGCTTAGTAAGTTCCACAGGTAGGATCTTCATTCTTCTAACAGCAGATTGAATGTATGTTAACTTCCCATTTAATGGAGGTGAAATTGTGTGTTGCTTTCAGAATCATTTGTCCTCTGGCTCCCCCTTTACCATTTAAACATAATATATTGCCTCTTTTGGAGATGCAACTGAAATTCCAGGAATGAACAGTAACTATGTAAATTGTTGAGAATTTGGAGAGAAATACAGATCTCCATGAAGTATGTAATACCAAATATTCCTTAGATCCTGTTGTTTAATCCCACTATATAAACAGTTATGCCATCATTATGACTTAAGTAGTGGGGAAGCTTGCAATTCCAGTACATGGTCAATATGGTTAATAGGTAGAGTCAAATTTATCTCCTTTCATAACTCATTTAAAAAATTCAGAATAACGCTCATAGTTTTATTGAACATCCTCAGTTTTTAAATTGAGAGACTGTTGAAGCCTAGATGGAGGAAGGAAATTCCCCATTCCATGCATTTGTCAAAGTGGAGACTCTCTTAGTCATTTGCTTATATATTACTGTCCTTATTTTCCAAATTCATATCTGGTTAATCTTTATAGAAAGATTGAGGAGATCCGTAAGGTGAGAAAAAGAACATAAAGTTTGCAGTACGTCATGGAAACAGGAGCTGCATTCCTGTTGATTTTCTACCCCCCCGCCCCCACATTTACTTGTTCTGTGGCGTACTGGTTTTGTTTGTTTCTAGTACTTTGCTGCAGAATTGGAGGGTGAGAGTTGGTTTAGTCTTGGGCATTAGGCTGAGATTCCATATGTTTTTCCTTTTCAAAAATTGAGAAAATTTGGTTGGGATTAAGTATAAGCTTCTTCGCAAGAAAAAAATGTTTCCCAAAATAATCTTTGGAACCAAATGGGTGTTGTTTTTATGCAAAGTTAAGGATTTGTTGTAAAGATGAATAGTATTAGGCACTGTACTCAAAGTCTGATGCTGCTTTGGGAGCTTCTAGTATGGATTCTGGGCCTTGTATCTCAGTCATTAACAGCAAGAACATGAGAAGACCCTTCTTTTAAATCTTCTAAAGCAGAATAATAAATTATTTACCTGACCTTATTGGAAGTGTTGTCCAGATAAAGGAAGGGAATTAATTCCTGTTTTGGTGTATTTTATCCTACCAAAAGTGCATTGCATTCCGTGGTGAATCATTTGGAAAAAAGTGTAATTATGTAGAAAGTTCCATTCTCAGTTCCTTTTTCATCTTCCCTGAGTGATCTCATCTCCTCCCTTGGCTTCAACTTCCATCTAAGCTGATAATTCCCAAGTGCATATTTCCAGCCTCCACCTCTCTCCTGAATAACAGATCCATATTTTTAACTACCTCTGAACATATTACCAGCATAGCTTATCCTGTATGTGCCTTCAAAGCCAACTCTCAGTTCACCTTCCTTTATTCCATTTACAGTATCCCTCTTCATCTGTGGTCAACAATTTAAGGTGATTAATTCCCCTAAACATTTCTCAAATCCATCACCTTTTCATCATTTCTGTATCTACAGTTACTTATTTCAGACTCATTTTTAATTTGGACTATCAGAGGAGTTTTTTAGCTCCTTTCTTCTGATCTGTCCTTCGTACTGCCACCAGTCAGATCGGTCACACTGCTTGTTCTATAGAAAGAAGCCCAGGCTGCTTAGCCTGCAGGATGCTTGTCATTCTCCTTAAATTGTGAGGTCTTGAGTTTTTAAAGTGTCTCCTTTTTCTGAGTAACATGAGTACTTAGCAGGTGTTTGGTATATAAAAGCACTAAAAAAATGTGGATTTTTTTTTTTTTTCCAGCTGTATCTAGAATCATTCTGCCACTTCTCAACCCTGTGCTCATAACTGTTTACTCTGGCCTAGAGCAAGACTGACTCCTCTCTCCCCACCACTAACAAGGCTAAACTTAGATTTCATGCATAAGTTTTTTATGCATCTATCAGCTACAGCAAAATTAGCTATTTCTTACATGTTCCTGTTGTCTTTTGTATACATCTGTTGTGGAAGTAGCCATTGTCACTCGTATTGTATTTTGATTATTTTTCTGTGTCATCTTCAAGGTTGAGCTCTCTTTTGGAACAAAGTTTATTTTAATTATCCCTGTGTACAGTTTTTAGTAAATAGGCCCTCAGAAAATGGTAAATTGAATTAAAAGCATGCTTACAACTTATAGATTGAGAACTAGAACAAAGACCAGATAAAAGCCATTATTACGAAGTCATAGTTTATGTGCTGCTGAAGGGAGCATAAATCCTAGTGAGTGATACAGTTTTTTAGCAACCATTTTTGCCACATTTGCTCTTTTGATTATGAATCCGACTCAACTTGCAGAGAGTATTACTTGATTTCAGAAACATCTGTGTGGCTCTTATGCCCATATTTCCCTTCTATTTGAAAAAGCCAAAAAATTGATCAGTTTCACACTGACATTGTCAAAGTGTTGTCTGTGATCCAACAATACCAGTATCACCTGAGAACTTGTTAGAAATGCACATTCCCAGGCCCTGCTTCAGACCTATTGAATCAGAATCTTGGGATGGGGCCTAGCAGTCTGTGTTTTAACAGATGATTCTGATGCATAATAAGATTTAAGAATAGCTGCTCTAGGATTCTGCCATCTAAGAAAAGTTTTGCTTTTGACATATAATAACAAAGTTTCTAGTGTGGTTTCCACTATAAGCTATTTATGCTTTGGAAATAATTCCTCAGAAGAGAAGACTGGGACTATATTACCTAACATTCTGGGATGTGATTCAAAGATTGAATATCCCTATGTGCAGACTATTTGACTCTGGTTTCTGGGAATGGCTGTTTAAAACGGGGCGGGTTTCCTACCTCTTTCAGTTAAAATCTCTTCTAGATTATATTCAGACTGTCAGCTTGCACTGCTTATGTTAATGGTCATTCTTATGGGGGATATATGATGATGAAGGAATGAGATGAGGTCAACCCTCTTGGGCCCCCTCCCTCTTTGGGAGCTTTGTACTGTAGCTCAATAAACTTTGCTGCCCACCACCAAAAGAGAGAGAGAGAGAGAGAGAGAGAGAGAGATAGATATGAATTGTATCATCTTCTAAAGAATGAGCTGAAATATGTTATGTTTAATGTTTAAATCCTGATTGGATTATTGTCAGGGACAGAAAGTGAGTTTGTTATCAAAAGTTATACTGAATCTAGGGGTGCCTAGATTCACGTGGCTCAGTCATTGAGTGTCTCTGACTTTTGGTTTCAGCTCAGGTCATGATCTTAGGGCCCTGAGATCCAGCCCTATGTTGGACTATGTACTTGATGGGGAGTCTCCTTGAGATTCTGTCTCATCTTCCTCCTGCTTGTGTGCTCGTTCTCTCTCTCTCTCTAGAATAAATAATTTTTTTAAAAATGTTATATTGAATCTATAGGCAAATGAATTTCACAGAAAAAGTAATTAGTGAAGGTCAGCTTTTCATTAGTAATTATCCATGGCTGTGAGATTGGTTTCTTTAATTGGAGTATTCAGCCTTTCTAGCATATTGATTTCATTTTGCCTTTTGTTGTTGTCATTGTTTTTGAAGATTTTGTTTATTTATTTGACAGAAAGGGACACAGTGAGAGAGGGAACACAAGCAGGGGGAGTGGAGAAGGGAGAAGCTGGCTTCCTGCCCAGGAGGAAGCAGCATGCAGGGCGTGATCCCAGGACTCTGGGATCATGACCTGAGGCCAAAGGCAGACGCTTAACAACTGAGCACCCAGGTGCCCCTATTTTGCTTTAATAAATCCTAACTGGAGGGTCAACTGCGGCATGCTCTGTAACTGTTTCCCTCCCAACACACACAAAAAAGTTGGTTTTGGCTCACAGTTCCATTTGGGTGTAGTTCTAGACTGGCCCATAGCTATTTTGACCGTCTACTGGAATAGCAGAATTTGTTTAAATTTTATTTATTTATTTGACAGAGATCACAAGTAGGCAGAGAAGAGGAAGCAGGCTCCCTGCTGAGCAGAGAGCCCAATTTGGAGCTCCATCCCAGGATCCTGGGATCATGACCTGAGCTGAAGGCAGAAGCTTTAACCCACTAAGCCACGAGGCCGCCCCAGAATAGCAGAGTTTTATGAGCATTAAATGTATAAGGGTTTTACTCTTTGAAACCAGACCTTTTATTAAGAACACCATTTGAGATATAGCTGATTTTGTATGCGTTTGTCTATTTCCTTTGGATGAGACATCCTTGGTTTTTAATGGCTAGCAAAACTTGCTCTTTTCCTTTGTGTACTAGCAGCTTGAGTACTATTTGTGGAGTTATGTAGATTTCCAAAAGCTTCCTAAAATACTAGCTTGATAGCTGTTTGTGGCTATTTCGTTTTTTCCCCTTGGACACATCTTAGTTTTTAAACACTAAGGTTAATAGTCATTTTGATATCACAGTCAAAATGAGACCTGATCAGTTATATTCAGCTTCACTTTCTTTGTTCAAGATTAAATTAAAATGCCTCTTACCTTCTTGGAGTGAGGAGGAAATGTTGTTCATCTCAAGGAGTGTCTTTATTAATGAAGCTATTTATTTGATGTCTGTAAAAGACTTAAGTGGCCAGGATTTTCTAATAAATAACATGTAAGCAGAGCCTTCAATCTGTTAGAACCCTTTTGAGGACATTCAGGATCCTAGGCTGGTGTTACCGAGCCCCCTGGAGCATGTTACATATACATGAAATATAAGAGGGGACCAGAATTCTAAATTTTATTATTAATTGCTGGCAACTCTACCTGATTTAAGGTCACTTTCTATTTGAAACATTCTTATTAAATTCTTTGAGGCAGTGGTTTTCAGTGCTTTTATTCCTTTGGAAAATTGAAAAATGAAGAAAAAGTGCAGTAGACAACCCCTCCCCCCATGGGTGGGTCTTAGAACACCCAGAGCTGATTTAAGTCATCCTTTGTTACAGACTAGAACGCGTGCACAAAATGACCACCTATATTATTACATTTATAGCCGTATAAGTTGCAAAGTAATTTTCTATACCATTGTTTATGTGAATTTCACCATGACCTTATGAAGGAGTTAGGGATTATTATCCCCAGTTTTCAGATGAGGAGATTGAGGTTGAAGAAGTTGAAGAATTCAGCCTAGATGTAAACTGTGCCTCATTTCCCTGAAAGCTGGTCAGCTCTCAGCTTACTAGAAAGATCCTTATTTGTTGACTCATTCAGTAGCAATACAATTGAGACACAGATGTCTAACTTGGAGGCCTGGGACACCCCTGTATTGTATGCAAAATTTTGTTTGTATTTTCTGAGATGAGAGAAGCCCATGGTTTCTTTTTATCATACTTCTACTTTCTTTCTTTCTTTTTTTTTTTTTTTTTGTCACTGACTTTTAGACCCATGGATCTAGATAGATGATTATTTAGCCTGTCAATGGTAATTGATAACAGGACTGAATGGAAATCCTTGTTGAAGATTAGTCACATCTGATGCATCCCTTCTCTGTCCTAAAATAACATTTGCATAGAGCTTTATAGTTTGCAGAGTTTCCCACATAAACCACGTGACCTACAACTATCCCATAAAGAAGATAGCATCTTTCCTGTTTGAAGAAACTGCTCAGTGTTAAAAGAATTTAAGGTGTGGAGGTGCTGACTCAAAATCTAACACTGTTAGGAAATTAAGCTTAATCTGACATGGTCCAAAATCCTGTAACTACCATTTTATCTTACATTTGTGAATTGTAGTTTGGCCTGGCCAGTGTTCAGTATCTTCCCATTATTCATTGGTAAATAGCTTGATTTGTAATCTGTGGGGTTATTTTTTTTTTTTTTTTTTTTTAAAGGAGAATCTTATACTGCCTCTTTTGTATTCTCATTACTCTTGGGCTTTCCACAGTGTTCATAATTATCTGATTCGATGGTTTATAACTCTAGTAACATTTCAAATTCCTTGAGTCCACACTGCTACTATCATTCTCCCCATTCTAGTTTCCCTTCTTTTTCATTGTGTTTTACAGTCTACTTCCATTCTGGTTCTAAATTTATTTTAGAGGTTAATTTTTTGTTGTTTCTTGAAGTTGGATTCTAATTTAGAACTCATTTTGATGTAACATTTCTGTTTCCCAGCCTGTTGTGGGGCAGTGCTGAAGGCTACTGCATGTGGCCTGTTCAGCATTACTTCTATGGAGACATGTAATAATAGGTAACATTATTGAGTGCTTACTATGTGCCAGGCACTGTTCTAAGCTGTATTATTTCATTTAATCCTTGCAATAACATTCTGAGGTTGCTACTACTATTAGCCTTTTTCTACAGATTAGGAGAAGCTCAGAGAGGTTAGGTCACTTGCCTGAGGTCACATAGTTAGTGATTGCACCTCCAGACAATCTGATTTTAGAGTTTGCTGCTTTTAATCACTAAACTACATAGTCTCCTTCAAACTGGATTGTCCTGTTTCTCCAAAACAGAAGGCGGGCTAAAATGCTGAACAGATATCTTTAGCCATTTGAATGGTACACTTTCTAAATAGAGGGTGGGCCCTGACATAGAAACTAGTGATGGGGACAGTCCTAAACCTTTGTCATGTCTGCCTGATTGAGGTAACTGTGGAAGGAATGGGTTTAATTTGGGTTTGTAATTGCTGCCATTTCTTCCTACAGATCAGACTAATCTGTGAGTGAGATCAGACCCAGATACTTCCTGCTGCAGAAAATGAGGTTATCCCATTTTCATCCACTCCCAGGGCCTCAGGCCTGCCTTACCCTTGATGGTTACACACAGAATAAGTGCATATGGATTTATGACCTAGCTTTGTTGTTAAGGAATAACGATAATAATTCTTAAGTTAACAGTAAGGATAGGCAAGATGTGGGGCGACTGGGTGGCTCCATCAGTTAAGCATCGGCCTTCAGCTCAGGTCATGATCCCAGGGGTCTGGGATTGAATCCTGAGTTGGGCTCCCTGCTCAGCAGAGAATCTGCTTCTCCTTTTCTCTTTCCCTCTGTCTCTCCCCAGCTCGTGCTCACTCTCTGTCAAATAAATAAACAAAAATCTTTTTAAAAAAAGGAAAGAAAAAAGGGTAGGCAAGATGTGTACATACAACTTGTATATACAGCCTTATAGCGGTTCATAGTTGTTTAAACAGATTTGAAATACTATGCCTATAACCACAGTTAGAGATCAGCTTGTCTTGCTCAGTCTTTCTTCTTTTTGATGTGTATGATATGAGAGTGTGTTTGAGGGTAAGATGGGGGAGAGAAATGCTCTTTTCTCCTCGGCTGTCATTTTCTCTTTATTATGTGGCATAAAGGAGTCAGCAGCATGAGCCACTCACAGGGAATTAATAGTAAACAAGGGCTTGAAGGGAACAACTGTTTATTTTTTATTTTTTTATTTTTTTAAAGATTTTATTATTTGACAGAGATCACAAGTAGACGGAGAGAGAGGCAGGCAGAGAGAGAGAGAGAGAGAGGGAAGGGAACAACTGTTTAAAAAAAATAAATAAAAGTTGACAAAAGCAGGTTAGATTTAAAAGCCTGGCCTTGGCAGTAGTCAGCTGAGAGAGAAAGAGGGAGAGAAGTTAGTCTTATTACCTGTTCAGAGATTGCCCTGGAGGTAAGTGAGAATTTTAGCTGTAAAAATCAGTGGTGGTCTCAGGTCCTATGTGGGACTAGGTTAGCTTTTTTGCTTCCTTAGGGCATACGTAAAAGCAGTTTTCTTGGGATTGGGCTCAACTTGCTCTTCTGTGTTCCCTTTTTCTTCTCACCCGCTGCTACATATCTACACATCCAGTTTTTCTGCCAGAGAGCTCCTCCTTTTCTCCGGCTGCTAGCCCCAGCTGTCATCTTCGCTTCCCATCCCCCACCCCCAGTTATGCAATTTTACATTACTGCTTTCCTGGTTTTACTGTCTTCATTTTTTTATACTGTGCTTGCTGTCCTCCTCCAACCCCAGCTTCTAGTCTCTCCCTTCCCCCAAACCTGTGACCACCTCTCAGCTTCCTTTATCAGTGTTGAACTGAATGCGCTTTGTTAGTCCTTCCTCAAACTTGTTTGAGATCTGAGCCCCATTATATGTTACAGTGGGAAGAGATGATGGTGGGTAAGGGGTTTTTCAGAAATTTTGGCTTTTTCCAAAATACTGGATGGGCTTTGACTTGGAGATCAAACGGATGGTTCTGCTGCCCTCCTAACTTCAGGCAGTTGTGTCCTTTCATGTTGAGTGCACGTACTAGATTGAAAGCCCTTGGTGGTGAAAGGCAGGGCAGAGTGGGTCAGGCTCTGAGCTGTCTGCCTCTTCCTGCTGCTGCTGCAAGCTGGTTCTTCTCTTCTCCTGAATTGGAGCTAATTTGGGATGGATAATGAGGTAGATGGTTGTTAATAACTTTCCTTTGCTAATTGTGATTTCATGATACTGTGTAGAGGTTTTTGTTTTTTTCTTTTCCCTGCTGCTAGGAGGGGAAATAGATCTGTTTTCATGGATTTTTGATGCATGTTCAGCTATCAAGGAATCCTGTGCTTGGTTTCGTTAGAGGCAGTACAGCTTAATGGAAAGAACAGCAGACTAAGTGCTGAAGACCTGCGTTCTGGTCTCATCTCTGCTCAGGATTAGCTACCTAAGCAGTCATGAAATTCTCCCTGCACCTGCCATATAGACCTTGTGAAACTATGTGAATGAAATGGCGATATGATGCATGTGGAAGCACTTTGTAAACTTTCAGTTCTTATAAAAACTTTAGGTACTGCCCTTTATTAATTTTCCCACTGACCACAGTATCAGAGAAATGCATCTAATATCTTTAAACTCTTCCCTTCTATGCAGCCAGCCTTCTCAAGAGCAGGTGATGAAATCATCGGAACTAGGGGGCAGTCTTGCTTCTGAACCATCTTTTCTTTTTTTTTCTCACTTTCCCCCT
The DNA here is from genome assembly GCF_009829155.1 of Mustela erminea. Lineage (NCBI taxonomy): Eukaryota > Metazoa > Chordata > Mammalia > Carnivora > Mustelidae > Mustela > Mustela erminea. The sequence continues at coordinate 32,021,650 of NC_045618.1, forward strand.
CTGTACCCCACTCCCCACACTTGCTTGGGGAACTCTGATCCTGTGCTTCTCTGTCTCCATTCTTTACTAGAATTATAATTTTAAGCAGTTAGTGATCACACTGTGCTGCACGTTCCAATGGACAGGTCCTTGCTTTTTGTAGTCTGCAATTATTGTAATTATGTAAATTATGTAAAATTAATTATTAATTACATTTAAGTGGTGACAAAAAATATCTTTAACTTTTAAATAACTACAGAAACCTTTTTCTATTTTAGTAAGGGATATTGACCACACTTGTGGGAAGTATTAGGAGACCATGCTTTGGCTTTGGACATACCTGGATTTCAGGCCAGTCTTTCACTGTTAGCTTGTGACTGTGGGAAAATTACTTAACTTTTTAGGGCCTTAGTTTCCATCTTTAAGGGTGTTATGTTAGCACCTATCTTATAGGACTGTTGTGAGGATTAAATGAGGTAATATAAAGTGCTTATCACATTGTCTAACACATAACTTGTACTTAGAAAATGTTACCTGTTGGTGCACATGGCTTATAATAAATAATAGCAGCTTTCAAAGAGTACATGGATAGACGTCTGTTGTTAGTGTTTTAAGGGATTTTAAATCTTGTTTTCATATAAGTTTGTTTAAATATACATCATATAGTTTACTAATTCAGAAAGTATTTTTTTTACTTAGTCCCATTTTCCTATATGCAGGTAGAAAATTAAACTAAATCAGATTAGCATTCCTTCCTCCTCAGTAGTGAGTCTTGCCCAGGGGTGGCAGTGTCAGGTTGGGTGACTTGCTTGGTTCTATGCAGTGGGAATTGTGGTCAGGCTGTTTCTCAGCTACCTTTGAATTGTGTAGTGTTGGGATTAGAGATTATACTGGAATTGGATGGGTTTTTGGGGTTCTGGACATACTTGCAGGCATTCCTTTTATATTAACATAATCAGTAGATTGATGAAGAGGCTTAAATGTCACCCTGCATTTCAGAAGGGGGAAAAGTACAAACCCACCAACAGATTTCTAGAGCATGATCAAGTAGATGGTCTCTGACTCACTGTGGTTCAACTTAAAACTTTTCAACTTTTTGATGGTGCAAAAGTGATACCTATTCAATAGACACCATATTTTGAATTTTGATCTTTTCCCAGGCTAGCAGTCTGCAGTCCCTGCCTCCCTCATGGTGGTGGACAGCAGCGGCGAGCTGCAGCTCCCAGTCAGCCATGTTGTCATGAGGGTAAACAATTGATACACTTAAAACCATTCTGGACTCATACAGCCATTCTGTTTTTCATTCTCCATGCAGCATTCAATAAATTATGAGATATTCAACACACAAAGTGTAGATGTTTTGTTACATGATTTGCCCAACTGTAGGCCTGTGTTGTGTAAAGTGTTCTGAGCACAGTTAAGGTAGTATAGACTAAGCTGTGATCTTCTGTAGGTTAGGTGTATTAAATGCATTTTCGACTTTAGAAAATTTCAACATACAGTGGCTTTATCAGGGTGTAACCCCATAAGTCAAGGACAGTCTGTGCATAATCACCGTGTTTGAGAAGACATAAACTCCCCAGCTCACAGAAAATGTGAGAATAAGAGCACTTGTAATTTACACTTAATGGTTGAGAGTGTGATTAAAACAGAGTACTACTCTTTACTGCTTCCTAGGGATTTATTGATAACCAGTTTTCCATGATGATTAAACCAGTGGTAAAATGAATGACCAGCTTCCTTTACCTGTCCTTCTGTGTTAGTTGGCTTTGACTTTAATGAGTGGGTGGGTGGCAGTTTGTGAAATTAAGACATGGTTCCTTTAGTACCACTTTACTTGGTATTGAGATCGCCTTTTCATTGCTGGGGATTGGTGTCTCCTTTCTAAAATCCTGGAACTTCCCCTGCATCTGAGAGTGACATCTTGTTGCCTTCTTGGGGTCTCTGATAGATGGTTCCTTACAAGGAACTGACCCGATCTGAAGAAGTAGTTTAGAATAGCATTTTCAAGGCAAAACTTTAATCTAAGGTTGTTAATTATAGTATTCCTATCCTCCCCAGATACTCAGTGTTTTATGAGTTGAAAGATTAGTATGAATTTGGAGGTCTTGGCCTCTACTTAAGTAAGTATAGTACCTCTCAGAGTTCTTAGTCTGTGGGATGGAATTTATTTCCAAAGGCAATTTACTTCTGTGGATATAAACAGAAAATTTTCCACTGAGTAACCTCCATTTTCAGCCAGCTCCTTTACATCCTTGGCTTCTGGACTGTAGGAAAACTGTTCCATTTAATTTATACATTTCCTTTGGAATATTTTTAATCTGATGTTGATAGATCCTGGCCCCACTCTGCTCACTACAGAGAGGCCAGCTAGGTCCCCAGGGAAACTGACCAGCCCCTCTTGCCTTGTACCTTGGGATACTGCCTGAATTGGTAGAGATGCTGATGAACCCTAGGTGGAATAAATGGGTGAGAGAGAGTATGCTTGCACTGTGATTTAGTTTATTATGGACCCTACTCCCAAGTTCTTCAGTTAAGTCTGGATTTTCTACTCTCTTTCTGCCATTGCCACTTTGTCTTATGGGAGTGTATGCTAAAGGTTACATAAACTTTAATTCCTGAATAATGCCTGGCAATGTTGTTGAGGCCTAGCCTGTCACCACAGAATTTAAATTCGTCATTACATATTTCTTATTCTTTATGAGCTGGCCTCTGGAGCTAGGCAAGTAAACTATGTAGACAGAGCCTGTCAAGTACCATGGTTATTTTAAGACTGACTTTTCAGGAGAGTTCTCCAGTTGTATGAACTTCAGGAATTGTGGAAGACATAGTCCCTCTATTGGCAATTAGGTGGATTGCTGTTACTGTTGGTTCCACTGCTGAGCTGACTGACATCCTTAGTAATTCGCACTCTGAAGTACAGACTGTCTTGTTTTCCTGGGCCTGAAGGTCTGCGTTCAGGTAGAGGTTACCTAGTCACAGCTAGCTGGGCCCTTTGTTTGCCAGAGACCCAGGGAAGAATAGGATGTGGGGGGAAGGCCATCCTGAACTCAGCATGGAGTCCTGCACAAGAGAGAAATATGCTACCTTTTCAGTTGAAATTTGGACTTTGATTCCCAGGAGAAGGTGTCATTAGGTCAGTTGGTATTTCTTGTTGAGGCCCACTAAAGACATTCCATCTCTAACAAAGTGTTCCCCCATCCAAAAGAGAGATCCTGACTTGGCATATTGAACTACTGCTGCTTGTGATTATCTTTCATCACTTGCCTGAATTTGGAAAGGTAATGGTTTGTGCTCTAAGGAAAAAGACTCTTCCCTGAGACCTGAGGCTTTCTCATTCCTACCAACTGGGCCCATTGCTAAAACGCTTTCCAGTGGGCTTGCTTCTGCCTGGCTAGCACCTGGGCCGCCCCAGCTTGTAATTAGCCTGCCTTTGCTTCATAAGCTTCCCAGGGTGGTTCTTCTTCTAAAAGCTTGTATGAAATGCTATTTACTGTCTCTTTATAGTTTAAAAATGAATCCTTTTTGTTCTTTGCAACTCATTTGCTTTTTTCTTTTCTTTTCTTTAAATTACTATTAACACCTGTTGATTCTTTTTTTTTTCTGATTGGCCTGTCACTGCATTCCTGCTCCCCCTCCCTCTAGCTGGGTTTGTCAAGTCGCCCATGTCAGAAACTAAGCTCACTGGGGACGCCTTTGAGCTGTACTGTGACGTGGTCGGGAGCCCCACGCCAGAGATCCAGTGGTGGTACGCAGAAGTCAACCGGGCAGAGTCTTTCAGACAGCTGTGGGACGGTGCTCGGAAGCGCCGTGTCACCGTAAACACCGCCTACGGGTCAAACGGCGTAAGTGTGCTGAGAATAACCCGGCTCACCTTGGAGGACTCTGGGACTTACGAGTGCAGGGCCAGCAACGACCCCAAGAGGAATGACTTGAGGCAAAACCCCTCCATAACATGGATTCGAGCCCAGGCCACCATAAGCGTCCTTCAGAGTGAGTCCAGCACCCTACAGTAGTAGTACTGTAGTCATTAGAGGTGGCCCGATGACCCTTCCCTTCTGCTTCCCTTCCCTCTTCCCCAGTATGATCGCTCACCCCACCCCTTGTCTTCGTTTTTTCAAACCCATGACCCTTCTGGTTGTAGTGTATGAAAACATCTGTGGCAACATTTTTTTTTTTCCCTTTGCCATTCTCTCTACCTCCCTCATCCCCCATCCCTTCTCTGTGTCTTTCTCCTCAGGAACAAAGAACTTGGGGAAATCCGTGCCTGTCCAAAATCATCTGCAATGGGAAGAGGTGGGGAGGGAGAACTGGGGGGCTCCAGAACCACTTAAACTCACAAAACCAGGCAGTTAAACCAGGGTAGTGTTGAATTGTTTCTTTCCCTCCCCTTTAATTTTGTAGTAGGTTTCCTGCTATCCTTTTGCTGATTTGTTCTCTGGTGCCTTTTTATTTTTGTTTCTCTCCCCAATCTAACTACTTTTTATTTTTTCTGTTCATCTGTTTGAAGCTCTCTGAGTAGCTGCCTTCACCTCTATGGTTTTAAGTTTGTGTCTGCCCAGCTTCTTCCCTCACTGTGACTTGGTGTCATCCTGTTCTGTGATGGGAATGTCGCCATGGGTGCGGTGTGGTGGTGTGTTTTGGTTGTTGGGTGGCATGTAAGCTTGGATATTTCCATAGTTCCAGCTCTTTTTCTTTTCTAAAACAGTGGCACGTGCTTCTCTGATAACAGCCCTCCACTACAGCAGTACACTCCTTACTGGTCCTGCCCATCCAGTCTCCTGCTCTCTTAAAAGCAGCAGCCTGATATTTTTTCCATATGTCTTGCTGGTAGGCACCAGGTGACACTAAACTGCAAAGTATTTTTTTTTAAACCCCATCTTGCTTGTTTCAAAGTCAGATTTGCATCTGCTTCCTGTTCACAGATAGTTTGACTCTGATGACTGACTGTTGGCATGGTGCTCCTATCCCAGAGATTGGCAACCCCAGAACTAGCTTGGAAGCCATTCACACTGGCCTTCTCTTGTGTTTTGAAAAAAGAAGAAACTAAATTGCAACTAAGTGAGGAGGGGGAGCTAAGTGGCTGGCTCAGAGTTCTTCTCTTCCTCTGTTATAGCAGGTACAAGTAAGACATTAGACACAGGAGCTCTTGTGGCCACCTCTCTTTCGGAAAGTGTCTGCTACTTGTACAGTGGGAAGAAGAGAGGGGGAGAAATCTCCAGTGAGCTAGTGCTCCTGGCTGGGAAGAGTTAGTTCTAGCCCCACATCTAACCTGATTATAACTTGAGGGAGCATACTTTACTTAATGGAAAGATCCTTTGGGTTTCGCCTTCTCTTCAAGAACTCAGACTTACAGCCAGTACTGGCTTAAGGAGCTGATTGATTTAGAAGGAGTAAGTAAAAATAGTAAAAACATATTTATGAGGAATTTAGTAATAACACAGGAAATAATAGGACATGGGCCCTGAATCTATATACTTTATGGAAGACAGCAGGTTAGTTGTTTGTTTTTTATAGTATCTTAGAAGATGCTTATGAAGAGGAGAGAGGAGAGGCTGCTGCAGCTGGCACTGTTCAATCAGAGAACCTGCTTCTGGAAAGGGGAAAAGAAAACCTGTCTATGTGAAATGGGGAATATTAACCCAGCAATTTTCCTTTTATTTAACAGTTTTTCCCTTGCACGCTTCCTTCTCCTGCCCCCCTGCTCCTTTCCTTATAAAAGCAGAAATACCCAAATGGCCACAAAGATCTACAGAAGTTTGTAGGCATGGACTGGGCTGGGCATATGGTACTTGTACTTCCAGGAGCTTGACTCAAATAGACTCAGAGTTCAACGGTCATACCTTGGGGCCAGAAGAAGAGGAGTCTTTGGGGGTACTTACCTACCAATCCTGAGAATACATAACATTTCCCCAGTTTACTTGGAAATAAACTTCCTAACTTAGAAGTGTCTCATGTGGTTAAACCAAACCCTGGCCAGTTCACTCTCATCCCAGACTTCCCCATCAATTAGTTAACTCTCATTAACTTTTAGAGAGTCAAGCTGCTGCTGCTACCTCTAAAAAACACCCTGAATTCACTCTAATTGGATTGTTTTGTGGTTTTAACATCCCAGGGACATCTGCCTCCAGGAGGAGGTTGAAGTCTTCTAAGGATGACATTTAAAAAAATTTGAGACAGACCAGGGTGGGGGGGTGGGGGGCCCACAAGTGGGGAGGCAGGTTGGAGAGAGAGGGAGAAGCAGACTCCCTGCTGAGCAGGGAGCCCAGGGGGGGGGCTGGATCCCAGGACCCTGAGATCATGACCTGAGCTGAAGACAGACACTAATCGACTGAGCCATCCAGGCGCCCCTAATGATGACTTCTTGACAGTACTTCCCCCAAAGCTCCTTCAGTAAGGTAAGGCAGGCAGAGAAATATGCCCAGTTTTTAGGGAATCTCCCTGGCCATAGTATGTTGTTTTATACACGAGTGATGGTGAGGGTAAGGGTCTCCCACCCACTGCTTCTAAATAGGAGTCAGTGGCAGGTAAATGTTTTTGAGCTTCTCCTAAATGTACTTCTCTCCTGGACTTTCATGTGCAATGCTAAGCCACAGGAAGAAAAGCGTCACCTTCATCCTGGTGCTGAATGCAGATGTGGCACCCTGGCCAAGGAGCTTGGTTTAGTACTGGTTTCCATATGCCGCAGTTATCAGAGGGAGGCTACCCTACTCCACAGCCCTCCTATGATGCAGAATCCTGTGTAAACCTATTTAAATTATCCACTTGCTCCCAGCTGACTCTCTCCTGGATCTTTAACACATAATGGGAAAAGTGCTTTCTTTTGCCTTCCAAGAATTCTTGGCAGAAAGTCTGCAGGTTGCTCTCATCACCTTCTTGATCTCCCTGAGCTGCAGTGGGCATTTGCATCATCAAAGGTAAGAGTAGCACTTACTTTGGCCTCCTTGTGTTGAAACATCTAGAAGCTCTTGGCCTCATCCTCCGAGTTTACCCTTTCTCAGTGCAGTCTGAGAAGAACCAGAAGGAGAATCCCGTATGGGTCAGAAAAGAAAATTGGATAATAAAAATTTAGTAAAAACCTATAAGTATGTTTGGGTTTTAATGTTGCCTTTATATTTTTAATTTCTGTGGAGTACTGGTTCTCTCTTTTGTTTTTGCTTGGTTTTGATTTTTCTTGGAATTGTGGTGCTTTCTGCTGATGGTGTGTGTGCGCCTTCCATTGCAGGGTTCGCAGCCGTTCCACTCGACTTAAGGCCCAGGGATTTGGCTTCTGTCCAGTGTGTTTTGGAAACCTTGGGACACCACTGCTCTAACGTGTTTACATGCATCTGCTTCTGTCTTAGTGGCTGCTATGCCTCCATTATCTGTACATAGAGACCCTGTTTGATGTTACCAGTAAGGACCAGTGCTGAATGGAAGATAACCACTATCCCTTTGCCAGAGTTGGAAAATAGTGAGAACCCATTTAATTAACAGACTTGAGGATTTGCTTTATTTGTCAGTTTCCTTTGATATGAGCTCTATAGTCAGAAATGTTGCATTGATTAGGAGGTCCTTGGGCATTCTATTTTTCAAGTGTCCCATGACTTCTCCATTCTGTCCACCTCCCTGCACAGGGAACAAAGCTTAGCTCCAGTGGAGGGAGAGACCTCTGTCCTCAAGAGTTGAGTCAGAACTATATTGTATGGTGTCAGATTGCTGCTACAGAGTTGCCAGGTACAGGGAGATGGGAAGTTAGTTAATTTCTGAAAAACAGTTGGAAAAAGAGTAAGAGAGGAAATACCTCGAATTGTGGTTGGGAAAAGTTTAGACTTGACCCGAAAATGTCCGACCAAAAGTAGAATAACAGCTAAGCTTGGGAAAAGGTTAGAGAGAAGTAACAATAACAAAAAGACGACAAACATCTTAACTTTAATATAATGGTGGAATTCAAAGGGCTTTAAGAATGAACCTTCCAGGAATGATAGTGTGTTTTTGCTCAATGTGTTCTAATATTTGATTCAAGTAGGTTTTAGAATAATGACCCCAGGTTATCAGCCCAAGAGATGAAGTATATAACTTGCCATAGGGCGGAAAGTGTGTTTGGGGTGGGTTGGGGTTTGAAAGTGGGGGAGGAAACAGAGATAGAGAATTCAGTCAGATGTGTGTTCTAGGCCCAGCATTGCTACTAATAATAATTATGGCCTTGCACAAGTCATTTTCCATTTCTGGCTCTTAAAGAGTGGGGATTCAGTGAACTCTAAGGGCCTTTTAGTTCTAAAATGCTAGGAAGCCATGATACCAACACATATCGCATTCTAGTTACATTATCTGCACAGTGGAATGTGTTTTACTTAGCAATTCTGAAAAAGTTTTATTTTGGGAATAAATACGGGCTGGAGAGAAGAAATATGATGGTTCCTTAAGAATTTTCCCTTGGCAGAAATTTGGAAAAATGCAACAGACTTCTGGCAGGAAATTTGCTGTTAGGATTGACACTGTCTTTTTCTGCATAATTAATGACCATGGCTGGTTTGCCATAGGTTTATAAGAATTTAATGTGGGAAAAGCCATACATGTATTATCTAATTATAGCTTTTACTGTTCCAAGGCCTAGTAACTCCATAGGGAGTTTATTAGTTACATAAATGATACTGCCTTTGTCTTCAGAACTGCAAGGTGGAGCCTGGTTTTCTAATTGAAGCTGAATTGGTTGGCGGTTCTTAAATCATAAAACGGTGGTGTTAAAAGTGTAAGTGGATTGTTCCCAGTACAAGTATCCATAATACTCCCATTCTTTTCACGTCTAGGCCAACTGGTCTTCAGGCTGTTGTCTGCGCTAGTGGTCATTTGCTTATAATCATTGTTTTTCCTTTTTTGACTTCCTCCAAAGTGGTAAAGTGAAACTCCTCATGTGGTCCTGTCTGCCCTCCCTCTTTTTCTAGTCTCCCCATCCTACCCCATCTGATTCTCAGGCCAGGGCTACAGAGAATGGAAGGCTATGGCGCCCTATCACTGTGCACTCTTATTACAGAGCCAAGGATTGTCACCAGTGAAGAGGTCATTCTTCGAGACAGCCCTGTTCTCCCCGTCACCCTGCAGTGTAACCTCACCTCCAACTCTCACACCCTTACATACAGCTACTGGACAAAAAATGGGGTTGAACTGACTGCCACTCGCAAGAATGCCAGCAACATGGAATACAGGTGAGAGGGACTAGCAGCTCCTCGGAAGATGGGAGGGAGCACTGCTGAACTTACTATGGACATGCATAATGCACAGTTATGTTATGTGGGAGACATGTAAGAGTCTAACCCAGTATATCTGGGGTGAGACCCAGGGATCTATTAAAGATTTCCAGAGGATTCTGATGAATAGCTAGGTTTGAGAGTCATAGATGTTCCCCTCACTGTGATAATAGAGAAACAGCATAGGGAGCACTTTGCCTCAGAGGAAGGTGCTAGTCAGTAGGAAAGTCACAATTAGAATGCAGATCTCTTGACTTAATCCTGTGGTTTGAGGAATTAGATTGAAATCTACTTTAGGACTCTTAAAGCAAGAGCACCCTAAGTGATTTTCCCACTGAGTAGATTTCCTAGTGAGTTACCTTTTAGGAGTAGTTAAATAGGACCAGAACCTGATCAAGACCAGTAGATACAGGGCTCTTTAATGATCTGGAATAAGGTAATTCCAGTAACCAGGAAATATCATTTGATGAAAGGGATATATTTGCTGGCTGAAGCTACCCTGACACGCAAAGATTTGGTGCTTTTTTGGAATAGCTAGAGCACATGGCACCTCACCTTTCAGAATAGTTTATGGTTGAAAACTAATCTGGAAAAGGATCAGCTAATCCTGTTTGTCAGCTTGATGGCAGTGCAAAGAAAGAGTGCAGTGGAGTGAAACCAGGAAAACCTGCGTGCCCGGAGTAGCGAGGACATTCTGCAGTATTTTGCAAGATTGAGATCTTTTCATACTTCTTATTTTATTGACTCACATTAAGGATCCTCCTCCTTTTTTCAAGTAAAGAAACTGAAACTCAGAGAGTAATGACTCTTCACTGTTTTCAAGGCCAAGTATTACAGCTAGTAAATTTCAGAAGCAAGGCTAGGTTTGGGCTCTTCTGACTTTATAGAACCTAGGTCTCCCTCCCGCCGTTTTAACATACCATTTTTAGTGGCAAGTTAATCTGTCTCTACTGTAGTTTCTTCTGATATTAAGTTGGAAATACAGCTTCAGCTGTATTCTCATAGTTCAGAAAAGGTTAATCACATAGAACTATTGGGTGGAATGAAAGGCATATATTCTTGATCAGTTTGTTAGTTTTACAAGTTTGTATTTTTACAATAACTCTTTGAAGGTACCAGACATCCAGTTGTGTTTCTCCTAGGTCTTGTACTATGTCACCTATAGGGCTCTGAACTGTCACTTTATAAATTTGAGCTTGACTTTATAAAATACAGCCTCTGCCTCCTCTTCTTCCTTCTTTCTTCCTTTTTTCTGGTCAGCTTATTTGCAGCTCTCCAGGGTGTTCTGCGTTATCAGAGTTTTTCAGTGTTCTCCCACATTTTGTGAAGTAACAGCTATGAGTCCCCTTGAACCACCTATTAAGTCAGCTATGGAGCCGGTCTTAGACCCTGCACCTGCTCAGTTGAGGGGATGTTTTCCATTTGCTTCAGTTGCTTCCAGTAGCTAGTTGAAGGGAATGTTATGTAGGCGATTTTGAGCCCTACGCATGGGCTCAAGCTTGGGAGTCATCTTTCTAAGTCTTTTCAAGACTGAAGTTAGTCTGAGCCCTAAGGGTACAGCTGCCTTTCCTCCTTGAAACTCTGGAACATTTGTTAAAAGCAGCTGACTTGTCTGTTTTCCCTATTGGGAGCATATTGATTTAAGGAGAGCTACTTGTATCAAATTTAGAAGACTCTTGGCTGTTCCTCTTAGAATATTATGCTGCAGTGGGTATGCTGAGACAGTCCTAGGGAGAGGCTGTGTCTCTCCTCCTCCATATTCTGTTAACCCCGTTTCTTTTTTGGGATGAACAGTAAGATGGATACATATATTAGGCTAGTCAGTGGTCAAGGTTAGGGGTTTTTCTCAGACGTTAACTAGTGCGGTAGAGATTTGACCATCACAAGTGTCATGTTTCAACCACTGAGTCAGAAGAGGAGAAGCTGTATAATGGCTATCCTCTGATGTCGATTTCTCTCTCTTTGGTAATTACGCACTAGCCTGTCTGCATATGTTTTGGGGTGTGTGTCTAGGCTATAGTGTACTGAGCTGGTGTGAAGCTGGTTGTTAGGGGCAAGAAAGCTTGTTTAGGATCACCCTGTGGAATTCAGAGGAGTGCTGTTCTAGCCGTACACACTTCCTACAGTCCTTCTTGTCACTATGATGTACTTGATCAGGATCTCTGCATAGCTGTTTACTCTCTGTTTATATTCATTCAGTCATTTACTCCTTTATTCCTTCCCTCTGCTGTATTCCGGGTCAGATCATATGCAGCGTATAGAATTGTACACCAAATAAACAGTGCCTGTCCACATAGCACTTGGTCTTTTGGGAAACAGGACATTCATCAAGCAATCACATAAATATATAATATATATTACATATTTATATAATATATATTTATAAAATATAAAAATATGTAATATATATTTATGATACATATATAATAAGTATATAATCACATATGATGAATGCTTATGAAGAATCTGAGTGTATAATGAGCATGTCAGGGAGAGGGATGTCACTTAGATTGAGGATAGGAGGAAGTGATGTGAGCCAAGACTGATGCAGAAAGACTTAGGTTAGGGTAAGGGTAATGGGAAGAGCATTCTCTAAAGGAATATCTCACGTCGAGGTTTTGAGGAAGGAACAAGTAGGGCACGTTGAAAAAGTGGAAAGAGCCCAGTAATGGCTAAAAAGTGGGCTGAGATGATGGTAGGGAGCAGATTTGTGCCAGTCCTTTAGAGTTCTAGCTGTGCTTAAAAGTCCTTTTCTTTCCTTTCCTTTCTTTCTTTCTTTCTTTCTCTGCTCTCCTGCCATTCTGTCTGCCTGTGCTTGCTCTCTCCCCCTTCTCTCTCTCTGATAAATAAATAAAATCTTAAAAAAAAAATAAATAAAAAATTAAAAAAAAAAATAAAGATTTTATTATTTGTCAGAGAGAGTGAGCATGCACACAAATGCGGGGAACGGCAGGCAGAGGGGGAAGCAGACTCCTCACTGAGCAAGGAGCCCGATGCCCGGCTGCATCCCAGGATCCTGGGATCGTGACCTGAGCCAAAGGCAGACACCCCACCGACTGAGCCATCAAGGCATCCCTGTACTTAAAAGTCTTAAAAGTTTAGTTGCATCTTTGTGGCTGGTGCTCTGTCAGAGAATTTTTTTTCTCCCTAATGTCCCCTGGGTCCTGTTAGTGAGTAGACTTATTGAAAGGCATGCTACTAAAATACAGTGTGGGAAGAACAAGCCCACAACAGGGTCTTTAGGGAAGCACAGAAGAAGATGTGCTTTTTTTCCTGCTCTTACTTATTTGACTAGAACCACCAGGTGAGCAAGAAGTTTTTATTGATGGCTCCATCCTCTGTACCTAAATAGAGTCTGTTTTGTACAGCCCTCTTATTTTGATTGCTTGTTTAAGGTTAGAGAGCATATATCATTCTATATTTGTATTCCAGGCACCCAGGAAGGAGTGAAGCATTAATGTTTTGTAATACATGGAGGGGGGTTTTGCTTTTAGTTAGGAGGAGGTGAGTTGCATTCAGGGACACAGTTTGGAGAGCAGGGGCCCTGGTTGCCCTTTTGATTCTTTTGTTGTGTATTTTGTTGTATATTTGTTCCCAGCTTCCTCACTTGATTTTTTTTTTTTTTTTCTCATCTCTGCAGGATCAATAAGCCGAGAGCTGAGGATTCAGGCGAATACCACTGTGTATATCACTTTGTCAGTGCTCCTAAAGCAAATGCCACCATTGAAGTGAAAGGTACAACCCAACAGAGGCTGCAGTGTGAGCCTCTCGCTCTCTTTCTGAGACACTACTTGGTCTGGACTTCAGTCTTCAAGCTGTTCTTGTTCCCATTATGGGAGGCAGTATAACATTATGGTAGGACCACAAGCTCAGAGCTCAGGCGCCCAGGTTTAACTCCAAGACCTATCATCTCTTAGCTATGTATATGACCGGCAAGTTATTAACTTCTGTGTGCTCCTGTGTCCTCGTTTGTAAAACCTACCTCATGGGGATTGTAAGGAGGAATGAATAAGCTGATACGGTAGTTTGAGGCATAGGAGATTGCTGTTTCTGTGTGGTAAAAATGAATGTTGGCAGCTTCGTTATGGTTCAACCTATGTAAATCCCTTAGAACAAAGTACCTTACAAATATTATTACATAGGTCTCTCCAACAGGCCAGGAGGATTTGGAAAAATAAGATGTGCATGGTGAACATAAACTATTTGTGGGTAATTCATTGGAATTTTAATAGGAACTGGGTGCATGGCAACTTCAACAGCTGTGTCTTGAACATGTAGCTGAAAGTTCGAGAAAGGAAAGGAACTCTAAGAGAAGGGACAAGTGAATTTTACAAGATTGGAGCTACCCTAACATCGTGAATCCAGCTTTCCTGTGTTATTTCAAAGAAGCAGCTGAGACCCAGAAAAGTGCAGCCATGAGCTCTGGGTCACAGAGTGGTTTGTGGCAGAGCTAGGGTTAGAACCCAGGTCTTGACTCTCAGTCCCCTGTTTTTCCATTTTATGAAATGTCCAGGGGGAAGGTGGGGCTACTGTTTGAGGTTAGACTAAAGAGATGAGGGGTTGTTTGTTTGTTTTTCCAGTCGTCTTCATTTTGCTTAGGAAAGAGACAGACTTGTTCTTTAAATCCATAGGTGATCTTTAGTGGCTGAAAGGACAAATTTAGGAAATGGAAGATCCCATAATAGCAGATACTCAGATCTTTCTTTAAACAATTAGAAGACTAGAGGTTCAGATTAAAGAAAGGCTGAGACAGATTCTAAGTTTCAGTTATATGTTGTTATTAAATGAAAGCATTGTCTTGCTGACACAGCCCTGACTTATAAGTGGACATAAGGACAGCCAGTGTCTCTTCTAGCTGCCAGATTGAATTCAAAATGCCTGAAGGGGTTGAGTCACAGTGGCATGGTTACAGTCCACACTGGACAGAGAACCTGGGATTTGATTCCTTCAGGGCTTTTCTTGGAGAGGTCTGGATTTATCTCTGTTTCTGAAGGATGACACATTTGTTCAGCATGGGGAGGGAGGCATGAGAAGGCCTTTTCTCTAAGCCAGCTGAGTGTCTTTCCTTGGCTGGGTGAGCAGGACTACCTGGAGAGATGTTTTACTCTCCCAGGAGAGACTGGAGGCCCTGTAGTCTTCCAGGCTGAGCCTTTGGCACAGGATGTAACAGGATGGGTGAGGAGGGAGAGGGGTGTGTGTAGTTAGCTGTCCTCCGCAAGCCTGAAACATAATTCCAAGCAACTGGAAGTCCTGGCTTCACAGTGATCCTGCTGACTTGGCTCTCCTGATTTCTAGCAGCGCTTTCAGGAGTGGAGATGGAGGTTTCCCAGTGGGTTGGCTGCTCATGAGCTGTGCTTTTGTGACCCCCCCCCCCCCCCCCCCCCCGCAAGACGTCTTTTCCTCACATTCCCTTTAGCAGATAGGAGCTAGTGGTCTGGAGCGGCAGAGAATAGGAGGCTGCAGGCAGGAGCATTTTCAGAGGAGGTTAAAACTTCCATGACAGCTTGTCGCTGTGACTGTGTGTGTTGTGCACTGCTGCCTTTTGCTGCCCAGGAGCTCTGTGAGGAAGATTGGGCAGGTGGTGAATTCTGCTTTTAAAGGAGTAGACCTTAAGGGAATTCTCTTTCATAGAATTCTGAAGCATATTCTGTGATTAGCTTGGACTGATAGGTTAGTCTCTCAAGAAATTTACAGTGAATTCCAGTCTCTCTCTTCCCTAACACCTGGATAGAAAACAGTTGAACATTTAATGTCTTTTAGGGGATAATTAGTTTAGTCTGATAAAGACTGAACATTTGACTTTTTTTTGTTTAACTTCAAAAAAGATTTGCCATGGCGGGGGAGAAAAGAAAAAAAAAATGATTTGCCATAAGCCCAGGATCATATTCTAAGCTAGGTGGTTGGGGTTGCAAACTGCCTTGCACTGAGAGAGAGAGGGGGGGGGGGGGCTGATTCTCAGAAATTCATATAATTCCCAGAAATTATATGAATTTCATATAAATTCTGGTTTTGTTTTCTCAGAGTCCAATATGGCAAGATAAAAGACAGTTATCTTTGTATAGTTACAAAGATTTGAAAAATATGCTGAGTACTTGAGAGAGATTCAAGAAACATTAAGTGACCTCTGCTGAAAGGAGTCTCTGAGAATCTTCCTTTGTGGTTCAAGTATAAATTGGCATGTCAGGGCTGGCTCACTTACAGCACACAGATAGATCGCCTTAGCACCAATTCTGCGGCTACAGCCCTTTTCTCCCCTCTTTGGCTTGTACTGCATGCATTCTGCTCCTCCTCACTGAAGTGTTGCTGGGACTTAGCACTGTGGGGAGCAAAGGGCCTAGACTAGATCAGAACTGGGCACTGGAAGAGCAGATCATCATGTCTTGCACTGCTTACCGTGTGCAAGGGAAAAGAAGACTGAAGGAGTCAGAGGGACATGTGGCCAGGAGCAGGCCTGAGGTGGCAGTGTTTTTCCACTCTAGCCTGTAGAGCCCCTGTCAAGAAAGGAATTTTGAGGATGGCAATGTCCACATGTAGTAGGGAAGGCCTTGCATCTGAAGTAGGGGTTTTTTCTTGTACTTTTTTTAAAGGCCAAAAATGTGGCACAGTGTAAACAGGAAGATACTATTACTGTGTAAGGATTACATTTCTTAAGTATCTGCCAGGTGACCTGAGCAGATGCTGGGGGTGAAAGATGGAGCAGGGCTGGCCAGGGGAGAGGAAATCGCCATGACTAGATCTTAGTGGGATCTTGGCCGCAAAGCCCAGCCTGTCTTGGGATCCACTTAGGTAACTGTGGGGAGGCATCTCTTCCCCAGCATTTTGACTCTTCAGAGGTTATGTCTTCTAGACACTCCATAGCTTGCTATAGAGCATTCGTGAATGGATAGGTACTGAATTTTCTGTTTCTGTAATTCTTCAACCTTTCTAACTCTTACTGTCATTCCTCTTTCCCCTTCTTCCTTTTCTGAAACTAGAAAACAAAATGTGCTCATAACAAAGCACATTAAAAATGTCTGTAATTTACAAAAATAATAAAATCCCTCTCCTGACTTCCAAACCCTATCCTCATCACTCCGTTATTTTGATTAGTCCAAGAAATAAGGAATTTGAATTTTATTCTGTTTTTAGAAAAGGATTCTGGTGGTCACCAAATCCTCTGCAACAAACATGCTATTGCCTCTTGGGAAAGGTACATCCCAGACCCAGGAGGGTCTGCATTGAGGGTCTAACTCATTTTATTAAGCTCACCATTATCTCTCTCTGCTCACTGGGCATATCAAGTGACTTTCAGTCTTGTGGGGGCTACCAGAGATGAGACCGATCTTGTTTTTCCCTCCATATTTCTCAGCTTTCTTTGTATTTTAATTTTATGGCTAAATGTTAGGATTTCTAAATGTTATAGCCTTATCCTGAATCCTTGTTTCCTACTCTGTAATATGGCCTTACAGTCGATACATTAAAAGTTCAGACTGGCTGAGATGGAGTGATGACAGTATCATTAAGAGTAATAATACACATCTCTTCATTTGTCTGGCACTTTCAGCATACAGAGCATTTCCATGGTTATTTATTTGATAGGTAGCTACTTTGATAGGCAAGGATGCTTAGAGGTTCTGACATCCTTTAGGTCAGAACTTCTGTCAAAGCTGAATTGCCCATACTTGAGAAGTCTTTGAAAGCAAAATAATACCTTGAAGTTGCTAGAACATTGTGAGCATCAACCTCAGCCCAAATAATCATACCTGTTCTTTCTTTTCCTCTCTTCAGGGTGCTACCCTGACCTTCCTTAATAAGAATGGCTAACATTGCACACTAACTGTGCCAGGCTCCGTGCTAGGTGCATTACTATTCTGTCCTCCCTTAGAGTCTTCACAGCTCTTGGGTGGAAATGCCATTATTATTTCCACTTTTCAGGGGAGAACATGGAGGATCCAGGGAATCAGATGACTGGCCCAGTGTGACAGGTAACCCATGGAACAAGGGTTCTCATCCAGGCACTCCTGTGCCAGAACCTGTGCTCCTAGGCCCTAAGCCATGTTGCTGTGTTCATCATATAATAGCTAGAATGTCGTGGACTGAGAGTCAGAAGAAGTGGGTTCTAATCCTGCCTTGCCATTAAACTTTCAGTGGCCCTAACCATCCACTGTCGTTCGCTCCTTTCCTCGGGCCTCAGCCTCCACAAGTGTGTGATGAAGCAGGGTGAGATAGATGCTCTTAAGAGTTCCTGTAAGGCTCCAGTAGGCTGTGGTTCCCTTAAGTGGAAGGGGGAGAACCCAAAGGTGAGGCTGGGTTATTGAAGAAAAGGATCTCTAAGCTTCTTTTCTTCATGGTAGTTGGCTGTGTCAGCTTCTCAGCTTTGGGAGTGTCCCCTCAGTGCTCCACATACCTCCACTCACTCATCTCCCTGTCTTAAGGGACAGTTCCTCCTTCTACTGCCTGGATCTCGAACTGGTGCCAGGAAAGATAAGAGAACAGTGGTTCTCAAACTTGACTGAATGTGTGGGCACTGTGGCTGGATATCAGGCTTACGAAGAGCACGCTGGGTGATAAGAGTGGCTCGGGCTAGAATCACTGTCTTCAAGGAGACTTCAGATGCCACCCACTCAGTGCTCTCACACACAGAAGGGGAAGAGTCTCATCTGCAGAAGGCAGCACAAGTCCCGGGCTGCTCTAGTCGTCAGATGAGTGATGCATCTGCCATGTGTGGAGGCGGCTTATTGAGCCACAAAGCCAAAATCCCTTTTGTTTCCATTGTGACCAGTCTCATATTGCTTCTTGGGCTAGCTCTTGGCTTAATAGTAAATCTTAACTCTCTCTCTCTCTGCCTTCAGCCAAGCCTTTAAGTTTGCTTGCAGCAAAGACGAAAAATGAGTTGTGAGGTTATGAATTTGCCTTGAAAAGTATGAAACCCCACCCTATGACCCCATTCTTAGCTCTGTTGTGTTTAACTTTATTTAATGTCAGATTCAGCTGAACATGACTCCATTGCCCAAGTGGACACTTTCTGCAGCCGCCAGTGTGACAGAGAAGCTGAATGCTTTGCTCTTAAGTGTAGGCTGGACAGGCAACAGAGGGTGCTGAGAAACATGTGTTCGTCCTCAGCTATGGGCCCAGATAGTGAAATTGGGTCAGATGTTTTTGGGTAACTAAGATTCTTTTCGAACCCCTGTGTTGCCATTCATCAGGATACTGGAAGAATATCCATTAACTGATGTCTAATATTAGAGTATGCAGCTAACAAGGCCAGAGAGCAAGTTAATTCCTGAGTAGATCTCTGATCTCTTTTAAAGGTCCCTCTGTTACTCTCTGCCTCCCTGAGAGGGTAGGGGAAGTAAGGAGTATTTGGCTCTGTCAGATGCCTCAGACCTACCTTTAGACCAGCTGACCCTGGTTAAGTAGTTCCTTATTAATTGGCAAGCCCATAGAAGGTGAGACACCTTAATCAATATAAATAGGCCATTAATCAAAATTTGTGAGTATCTGACCTGATTAAACCTTATTAGAGTTACAAACAAAAGTCCTGTTTATATCAGTAGGGAGAGAACACGTTAATCAGCATCTCTTTGACTTCTTAGAACTTCTAATGCCAGAGTCTGAGTCTAGCCTTTCCTTTCCCTCATTAATAACTAAATTTAAATGTTTTTGACCCTGAGCTCCAATCATGTGCTAGATTGGTACAGAGATGTAAGTTAATCCTCATAAGACCTCTGTGAATTATGTATTACTCCTGTTTTACAAAAGTGAGTAGTGAAACTCAAAGGATTTTAAATGACCCACCTTAGGTTACTCAGTTGGTGAGTCATAGTCTCAGTGGAGCCTAAATTTCTTTGACTTAAAGTCCAAAGCTCCTTTTATTTATGTTATGGTATATACAGAGTAAAGTCCGACAGCTAAATCAGTCCACCTCAGGTCTAGAGTGTTCTGGTACCTCTACAAGCAAAGATAACCTTTAGGCAGTTTTCTATGCAGTTGTAATGCATATTGCATATTTTTATTTTTTATGGACTCCATTCTAGTCTGGTTTATTTTCTCTTCTATGTGATAAAGTACAAAAAGCATGACCTCTGGAATCAGTCCTGAATTTGGTCTCTAGCTTTACCATTTATTGGCAATGTACTTTTAGAAGTTCAGTAACTTCCAAACTTGAGTTTTCCAGTCTATGTAAATGGGGTAATGTCTTCTTCATTGGGTGGTTAAATTAGCACCAAACTTAGAGACTTAAAAGCAAAACAGAATAACCCCCCCCTTATTACCTTATTACCTTGTAGGTTCTGTGGGTCAGGAATTAGGGAGCTGGTTAGTGGGGTGGCTCAGGGTCTCTCAGGCTGCATGCAGTCTTCTGAAAGCTTTGTGGAGGCTGGAGGATCTGTTTGCTAGGTGGCTGCCTCACATGGCTGCTGTTGACAGAAGGCCTTAGTTCCGTACTACGTGGGCCTTTTCCATAGGCTGTTTCAGTGTCCTCCAGGTATGACAGCTAACCTTCCCCAGAACATGTGATCCGAAAGAGAGCAAGGAGAAAGACACATGGTCATTTGTGAACTATCCCAAGTCACATACCTTTACTTCTGCTTTATTTCATTCATTCATTCATTCATTGGATTACTGTCACTAGGCCATACTCGGGGAGGGAGTAGTTATGCTTCACTTCTTGAAGGGAAAAATATCAAAGACTTCGGTGACTATTTAAAAACCAGCATGAGGGCTCCTGGGTGGCTCAGTGGGTTAAGCCGCTGCCTTCGGCTCAGGTCATGATCTCAGGGTCCTGGGATCGAGTCCCGCATCGGGCTCTTTGCTCAGCAGGGAGCCTGCTTCCCTCTACCTCTCTCTCTGCCTGCCTCGCTGTCTACTTGTGATCTCTCTCTGTCAAATAAATAAGTAAAATATTTTTTAAAAAATAAAATAAAAAATAAAAACCACCTTGAGAGGACTCTGAGCGCTAAGGAACCCCCCTTGCTCTCTTCCCAGTGCTTACATATGCTCTGAGAGTCTAGTGATCTTTCTTGCTGTGGGTCCACTGTCCTCAGCTTTTCTTTCTCCACCTCCCCCACTTTTCTTTCTTTTTTTTCCCCCACTATTTGTGTATGGTTGACTCACAGTATTACATTAGTTTCAGGTATATAGCTCTGTCATTTGGTAAGTTTATGCATTACGCGATGTTCACACAGATGTGGCTGCCATCCGAAGTGCAGGCTTTCTGATTGAGCAGCTACCATAAAGGATAGAGAGAAGTGAAAAGATTTTTCTTTGACTCAAAGGCTAAGGTAATAGTTGTTATAATCCTTCCCTTAGGGATAGAGTGATGTGGCTTGGGTTAATTTTCTCTCTGCCCACAACACTAGTGACACTTCCACCATCCCAAGGGTGACTAATCAGAGCGTCACTTGGTATTCTTTGCTAAGCTGAGGAGAAAGCAGTAACAGATCTAACCACTGAAGTCTCTTTCCTGTAAGTTTACACTATGTAAATATGGCCAACAAAGTGTGATGAGGGTGGCTAAGTTCCTAGATAGTCTTTGTGTATAGTAGGCTTTAAGGCCGTGTTCACATGGGTAAATAGACGCCTCTGTAGAATACCAAAATCAGTGAAAAGGGGAAGTGGTGGTTCCCTAAACACCACGGTAGGAGTGAAGATCATCCCCATCCTTCTCCTCAGGTCTTGGCCTTCTGGTCTGCCTCCTTTCAGAATAGCAACTTCTTAGAGGCCGTGGCATCATAAGCCAACTCACCTTTTAGCCTTCTAGGTGGTTCTGATGTGCAATATTGGGATGAGTCCCCAAGGTAAAAGCTGATGGTATTAGTTAGATAACTGGGCCAGAGTGGGTATTCTCTGTGGGGCAGAGGAGAATGAAAATGGAAAAATCTGCCACACGTACGCTGATTTCTAAAGTTTCCATCTCCATCCTAGACTACTGTCCTGAGCTTCAGACTGGACATCTCAGCTGTCTACTTGACAACTTCACTCAGATATTAAAGAAGTATCTTAAGCTTAACACGTCCTAAACTTTGAACTCCTGGTTTTTACTACCACCATTGCTCTATCCCTAAACAAAACAAAATAAAAACAACCCAACAACAACAACAAAACACAGCCTGAGTCTTCTATAGTTTTCCTTATCGTAGTAACTGGCAACTCCCTTTTAAAATTATTCGAGCCAGAAACTTTGGAGTCATCCTGGCTCTTTTCTCTCGCATCCCACATCCATCCAGTCCATTGATAAACACATGAACTCAGCCTAAAAAATATATCAGAATCTCCCCAACTTTTACTGCTACTACTGTCATCCAAATCACCTTCTACCTTGCCTGGATTACTCTTAACAGCTTCCTAAATGGTCTTGCTTCCACTGATGTCGCTCAACACAGTTGTCTACATAGGAACCAGAGGGAGCCTGTTAAACAGGCAGATCTTTCCATACCCCTGCTTGGTATTTACCAGTGGCTTCCTAGGTGACTCAGAGTAAATGCCAAAGTCACTGCAGTGGCCTGCAAAGTCCTCTTTGATCTGGGCTCCATTCACTCTGATGTCCTCTTCTACCATTGGCCTTGCTTACTGAGCTCCAACCAAACTCCTCCATGCTGTTCCTTGTCCATAACAAGTGCACCTCTGCCTTAAGGCTTTTTTGTCTTTTATTTGGAGTGTTCTTCCCATGGATATAGAAGTGCTCTACTCCCTTATTTTCTTCATGACTGTGCTAAAATTCACCTCAACAGAAAGGCCTTCCCCCCACCACTCTGATGGATTTGGCATATGGTAGGTGCTCAGCCAATGTTGATCAAACACATGAAACACAGCTAGAAGCAAAATGGTAGCTCCTCTGTTTGTTGTGTCTTCTCCGATGGTGTTTTCGTTAGTGTATCGTCGTGGAGCTTGCTTCTTGTAGTACTTAAGATGGTCTTTACTATTTATTGACTGAAGAAAGCTCTGAGGAGGGGTGAGCAGGTGGAACAGTAGGTCTGAGCAGCGATCAAGTGGCTTTGGGGGAAATCTGGTATGGTGGCAACAAGATTGACCCCACTGGCCCACTCCCTTCTGCAGTGAGGAAGTTTGCTTGGGGGGAGAAACGACGTTTCCTTTTATATAACATCCTTTTTAGAAAAGACCTCACACTGATTAGTACCGAGCCGGCCTCAGTTGGGCAGGCAGTGGCTATAGAGACATCTTGGGACCTTGTTCATTCCCTTTCTGTCCAGGTGCCTCTAGAAGTGGGCTGGGAAGCACAGTCTGAGAAGTAGCAGGACTTTGGATCCTTTTTTTAAGCCAAGAAAAACCAAGCTATTTAGAAGGGGAACATGGGACGAGCCCATAACATAATATAATGGTACAGGCTTTTATAGTCTCAGGGTGAATGTTTTAAATCTTACTTATCCAAGGACACTGGATGTAGATGGGGGCTAGAATTACCTCCATTTGATAGTGGATGTAGAACTGAAGCACAGAATAATTAAAGAACAAGCAAAACTGGAATTTGGACCAGGCTTATTGATTCTCTTTCCTATCTTGGCCAACAAAGTGACATCTGGCCTACTTTGAGTTTTATTGCTTTCACATTACTGTAACTGATGAGGAGGAGGTATGGTGGAAAATTTAGTTAAGATCAAAGGAGACTAAATTCAAAGAATTAGCCCCCATCTCTGACTTCTTAGATCCTTGAAACTTATCTAATTTTTTAAAAGATATTATTTATTTATTTGACAGAGATCACAAGTAGGCAGAGAGGCGGGCAGAGAGAGAGGAGAAAGCAGGCTCCCTGCAGAGCAGAGAGTCCGATGCGGGGCTTGATCCCAGGACCCTGGGATCATGACCTGAGAGCTGAAGGCAGAGACTTTAACCCACTGAGTCACCCAGGTGCCCCGAAACTTACCTGATTTTTAAACCACAAGTTCTATTTCTTTGTAAGTGATCCCTTAAAACAGAATACTAGCAATGTCTAATGTATCTAGAAATTCCAAGTTTGGGTTTATTGAGATTACTGCAAATCAAGTGTACAGGTCAGATTCTGAAACTGTTGAAGTCTCTTGGGACATTGGTTGAATTTCATGTTTATTCCTTTCTTACCCTTTGTGAAGACCAGTTTGCTGGATTCCTTCTTTCCTAGGAGAACCTTGCCCATTGATGTTCATCAGATTGCTTCTCTGGGCATTCATTGTTTTTACATATCTTGCAGTAGGACTTGATTTTAAGTGTTTGATCTTAGGGTTCTCTCATTTCCTTAAAGGAGTGTATGACATTTGATGTAATCTGTAATTGTTAATAGTGCAGACATTTTAAGAAAAAAAAACCATAACCAGAAGAGGAGATAATAGTCCCTGTGTGCATTTTTTTTAAGGATGTTTCATTTAGGGTAGTTGAGCCTGTGTCCCCTCTTCTAGGAGGTTAGAGAACCACCTGCATTGTTAGCAGAACTTCATGTATAGTAATCCTGGTATCTGCGTGATTGCTTCAGTGGGTGAGAGGTAGGGGATGGATTGGTTCCATTGCTTTGTTCTGACCTGAAATGCCTGTTATCAAAGATGACTATGAGGACAGGCCTAGAGACTGGCTGTATTAGAAGCAGAGCTCCGAGTCCATAGGTAAGGCCTTTGTATCCTGTAGGCTCCTGTGGTAACTGCTGAACACTCTCTCACAGCTGCTCCTGACATCACTGGCCATAAACGGAGTGAGAATAAGAATGAAGGGCAAGATGCCATGATGTATTGCAAGTCAGTTGGCTACCCGCATCCCGACTGGATATGGCGCAAGAAGAAGAATGGTATGCCAATGGTGAGTAGGAGGCAGCCTTGATTCTCTCTGCCTGGGTTTCTGTGCTAGAGTTTCTCCTGGGAGATCCAGACATGTGGAGTAGTTGCTGTAACCTGCCATACTGCCATGGCTTAGGTCACCCGTTCTAGTCACAGACGGTTACATTTTGAATTTGAAGGTCACTGACAGTCTCTGTCCAGCATGGAATCCCTTCAAGATTCGTTAAAGGTGGCTGTCTACGAAGGGATTTGACTGGTTTGCCTTTAAGATGGGAAATTGAAATAGTTAACCCCAATTGTTGCTTTTTTTTTTTTTTTAAAGATTTTGTTAATTTTGTTTATTTGACAAGGAGACAGCGAGAGAGGGAACACAAGCAGGGTGAGTGGAAGAGGGAGAAGCAGGCTTCCCACTGAGCGGAGAGCAGGGACTCCAACATGGGGCTCAATTCCAGGACCCGGGGATCGTGACCTGGGCCAAAGGCAAACACTTAACAACTGAGCCACCCAGGCACTCAAGATAACCCCAATCTTAAACTTTTATTATTTTTCTAGTCCATTTATCCAAAAGAAAACACTGCTCTTGAAGTAGTCTCAGTACACCTTTCTGGTTTTGGGGGAAGACATGGCGGCCAGGGCAATTACTAGTATATTCCAGAACACAGGGAGTATTGATTAGGGATTGAAGCAACATGGTGAGGTACAAGGGCAGCATTGGACATTGGAAATATGACCGTATCTGCTCCCCAAAAGATAAAGAAAACATCTTTTCCAGTCGGTGGGGATGATTCTTGGTAGTGCTGCAGAGGGAGTCCAAGTTTTAGACTCTTATTCACTCTCTGATTCATGATGTTTGGCCAGTCTCTCTTTCTGTCAGAGAGGGTGTCATCCATTCCTCCTATCCCCAGGCCTTGCATGCCCAGCACTGTACTTCTCAGTCATCCTCTTTGATTGTCAATAGTCAGAATCAGAAGGGACCAAGGAGATAATCTAGTCTGCTTCTTCAGAAAGATTACATATTAACCAAAGTGAATTAGTTACAGAACCAAGGAAGGGTCAAGTCCAGTTTTTTATTTCAAGTCCATGGTTCTTCCCACTCCATGACCTCTCAATAATGATATGTCAAGTGGTGAAAAGGACTCTAACATTAACTACAATGGCTAGATTTCAGAAACCCATTAATAAGGGGGATGATGAGGAAGGGAGAGGTTGAGTATTTTTGGAGCAGGCCCTGAAAAGTCAATAAAATACTTAGTTGTGATGGCAAACAAATGCCCATTTCTCTCTCCTGGTCTCTGGGTAGAAGAGCCCTTGATTCTTCAGTGGCCCTTTCCTTTTCCCTTTCCCTTCCTTTCCTGGTACCTGGGTGGCTTAGTTGTTAAGCGTCTGCCTTTGGCTCAGGTTATGTTCTTGGGGTCCTTGTGTTTTCTCTCTCGCTGTCTCTCTTTTTGTCAAATAAATAAAGTCTTAAAAAAAAAAAAAAGATTTTGTTTATTTGACAGAGCCAGAGAGCACAAGCAGGGGGAGTAGCAGAGGGAGAAGAAGCAGGCTCCCCACTGGGCAGGGAGCCCCATGCAAGCCCCAGGACTGAAGCCACCCAGGCTCCCCATCAGTGGATATTTTGATATTTTGATCTCCTATTCTCATGCTCATGAACTCTTAATTACCTGTTATATTGTGAAAAACCTTTAAAGTCAAGTAGTATTTCCTCTTGCTTTCAAGCTGTGAATCAATTGGGAAACAAAAGTTTAATGAAAGAAGGATAGGGAAAAGAAAAGAAATTTCTAGGTTGAGGCCTTTGAAAACCAGTTTGCTGACAAACCATAAGTGACTCTTAATCTCACAAAACAAACTGAGGGCTGCTGGGGGTAGGGGGTTTGGGAGAAGGGGGTGGGATTATGGACATTGGGGAGGGTATGTGCTTTGGTGAGTGCTGTGAAGCGTGTAAACCTGGTGATTCACAGACTTGTACCCCTGGGGATAAAAATATATGTTTATAAAAAATAAAAAAATAAAAAAAAAGAAAAAAGAAAACCAGTTTGCTGAACAGCCTAAACTTGGTTAAGGGTGAAGATAAAATGCTTTCAGTTTTTTTCTAGACATTAATTTTACAGATCCCTTTTCTAGGCAGATCCCATAGGTTTCTTAGACCTCTTTTTTGTTAAAGAGTGGAGTCCAGTCCAATCCCAAATTCCCAGTTTTACCTCCTGTCCCCTCTCCCTAGCCTGAGGGGAGTAGAGGATTGTCCTCACTCTGTCTTCTGGGTTTTTTTCTTCTGTATGAGGCAGGAAGGGAGACAAATCCCACTCATCTGACTTTTGCTATAGTCAAGAGTCTACTGTTGGTTTTTGCTGCTTCTGGGGCCTCTGTGTGGCAGGTATCCAGATCCTGGATCTTGTAAGAATTTGTGTAAGTTCTTTACAGGACCAGTTCTTAGATACGAGAGATCTCCTTTTACTGAACCTTTCTGTTTCCTATTTAGCTCTAGCCACAGATGCTGGGGCCTGCTCACCCAGAAGGCAAACCTCTTAGGTACAGGAAACTTGAACTTCATGGCTCTTCAAATGGTGGGAGTATAGGTTCTTCTGCCTTCTCATCTCCAAATAGCCTTTATTCAAGGTTGAGAGGTATATAGCTTACCAGCCAGTCTCCTGCCTAAATGGATAACCAATGGAAAAAGATACTTTCTTCTTGCCACCCCCAATCTTTGAGTGATTTTCTTGGTGCCTGTTCCACTTAGCTGCAGGGTGGAAGGCTGTGTGCAATGCCAGGTCTCAACCTGTCTTCTCTTTTGTAGACTGGCAAGGGGTAATCTGGTAATGACTTGGGCATAAGAGAGCTTGATGGGGCTCCCTTTTAATAAACCCTGGAAGGACTGTCTGCCCCTGATTTGTATGAACTTTATTTTTTTTTTAAAAGAATTCTGGGGTACTTTTTTTTAAGTAAGCCATAATCTATGACAATAAACATAAAAATTATAGTAGTAGTAAATACAAAGTTTTAAATATCCTCACTGAAAGGCAGAGATCTAAGAAACAGTGTAACAATATATTGCTTAAAGATGATCTGCATACAACAAAATAGTTCAGAAGTGTTGAAACAAAAATGAATAAAGATATATATGGTGAAGTTATATAAATAGAACAATGGAAATATTAACATTATAGAAAGGTTCAAATAGAAAACATGAAACCAAAAGAGTTCCTTTTTATCATGGTAAGAGGTATAATCCACATTAAAGACAAAGCTGTCATGGTCTATTATGCTACATAGTAGTTTCAAAATGAATGAAGCAAAAACTGGAAAAATAAGGAAATATAGCCAGACGCACAGTTATATGGTGGCAGACTTACATATATTATTTTTAGCCTTTGACAGATGAGATGGAGGGAAAATCAACAACAATGTGGAAGATTTGAACATATAACACAGTGTTAATACTGAAACCTAAATATCAATCACTGTTAGTTATAAATGTATGTGAACACTTCCTCAGTACAAGTTAGATTAAAGGTGTTTGAAAAGCTGTCCTTCAAAAAAATGTATGTATATATTTAAAAATTTTACTGAAGTATAGTTGACATATAACGTATTCGTTTCCGGTGGATAGCACAGTGATTGGACAGTTCTGCGCATAGTGCAGTGCTTACCGTGATCAAGTGTAGTCCCATCTGTTACTGTACAACGTTATTACAATATTATCGACCCTGTTCCCTATGCTGTACTTCCATCCACGGGTATGGGGTACTTTTGATGCTTCTCCCTAGTCATCAGTTCTGTAGCAGTAGGACAAGTCCCACTCAGTATCTTCTTATGCAATGATTGAAAAGGTTAAAGTTTCTTGCATATCATGGTATTAAAAAAAAAAACCCATGTTGAAGGTTTGTGGATCAAAGAAGACATCCCTTCTGATCATAAGTGGAAAGCATGGACTGAGTGAACCAGGAGAGTAGGGGTTAGAGAAGTTGGCAGCGTTCCAAGTCCTCAAAGTGAAGCTTCATAACTTACTCTGAAGGCTGTGTTTGCCATTTTAACCTTACCCACACTAAGTTGCGTGTGCCACTCTGTGCAGATAGACCTCAGTCCAGGGCTATCTTCCTCTTTCTTTACTATTTCTACACTTGATCTTAGCCAATGATTATGCTTTAGTTGCTGCCGCCTGCTGACACAAGTCCATTTTTGCCCTGCCGTCACCCCAGTGCTGTAAGCCTGTCCCAGCTCCACCTAGACCCCTGCTTGTGGACTCTTGCCTCTGCCTTCTCACATGGACTCGGAGCGCTCCTATCTGCTCCATCCCCTCTCCTCCCCCCCCCCCCCCCCCATCTAGTGCAAAAGCTGGCTCTTCTCCGAAGCTTTATCCGACTCTTTCTGGCACTGGCCACTCACACTGTCTCCCCCCAGTACTCAGCATGTGCTGTGTGTTGGGGCTTCTTGCCACGTTCCTGTAACCATCCTTTTGGAGGTCTGGTTCCCTCTAAAGGCCAGCCTCCTTGTTCGCTTGTGTCTCGCCTTCCCCTTGGTAGGTTGTGAGACATATAACATACATTAGTAAACTGCTGTTTATTGACTGAATAAACTTTCCTTTAACCGTCTAATTCTTAAAGGAAAGGGAAGTTAATGAACTTCTCCATTCTGACTAGGAGCAAGTTCTTAGCATGGTTTCTAGAGGAAGTTTAAGGAGACTTCAGAACTCACCAAGTGTGAAGTAGATGTGCAGATTCTGAAGTCCTCAGACAGGCCTGAAGTTAGCATATTTGCCTGACCATGGAGGGCACAACCCTCTTTCTTCATCTTCTTCCTGTGTTACAGTTTCTTATCTGTATTTAAAGTAGCATTTTCTAGATTGAGTTGGTCTCTTCTGAGCTTACAGGGTAGGACTTCTTCCATTCACTTCAGAGAAGTTGGAGAAGTCTAGAGGACCATTGGGCAGGGGAGGCCTTAACCTGGCTCTGCCAGAAGCTTGCTGATCTGTTACTGATATTGAAAGGCAGCAAGTAATGAGCTGCTCATGAGTTACCTGGACAAAGAGGGTCCGAGACACTGCTCCCTCATCCTAGCCAGGAGTCCTGCTAAGAAGGGAGAACTTTGCTGCCTTGTCTTGGACACGAATTCACCTCCACTGACCTCTGTGTGTTCTTACTTTCTCTGCCTCTGAGCAGGACATTGTCAATACCTCCGGCCGCTTCTTCATTATCAACAAGGAGAATTACACTGAGCTGAGCATCGTGGGTCTCCAGATCACAGAAGACCCTGGCGAGTATGAATGTAATGCTACCAACTCCATCGGTTCCGCCTCCGTTGTCACCATCCTCAGGGTACGGAGCCACCTGGCCCCCCTCTGGCCTTTTTTGGGAATTCTGGCTGAAATCATCATCCTTGTGGTGATCATTGTTGTGTATGAGAAGAGGAAGAGGCCAGATGAAGTTCCTGACGGTAAGAGCATCCCTACAAAATAGCTGTAATGTTGGGGTTGGATCCTTGAGATGGTTTCCAAGCACCCAAAAAGGACTATAAGGATGTTGGGGTTCAGTCCCAAAAGGAGAGAAGGAGAATTCCCATACTGGTTCCTCACACCCTGCTCTTAAGATTAGCCACCTTCGAGCTATAATTAGCTCCATCCCTGCATTTGGCTGTTCTCCAAGCCCCAGTCCCATCTGCCCTTCAGGCCCCATGTGGGGAACAGGCAGCTGTCAGTCTCTTTGTTCAGCTCTGTCCTCCTCCAATACAGATCATCAGGCAGATTGAGCTTGAGGGGAATCCAGGTCAAGCCTAGAAGCCACCCAAGATCGCAGGCCACCTGGCCTTTCAGGTAGATTTAAGGTATCTCATTGGTTGTCATGTGGTTGCCTGGTATAGCCCTGCAGGTGCCGCCCCAGCCCAATCAGACTGATCTTGAGAATAAGATCAGCCTTTGGCTCCCTTGCTTGGTTCCTTTGGCAGGTTTCAAGGTTCTTGGTGAGGCAGCCACCAAGCATTTGGCTTTTCTGCTGTCTCACAGACAAGGATGGTGTAGTCTGATGTATCCATCGCCCCTGGTTTTAAGACTGAGCTACTAAGCAGTAACACCTGGAGCCGAGGCCCTGAGGTGACACCCTTAGCCTGGCTTAGGCCAGAGGTAGGACTGGATAGTGGCATCAGGACAACAGTGAATTAGTAAGCATTGGAAAGAACAAGGAACTTAGATTTTTGGACATGCTTACAGTGAGGAAAGTCCTAGGGGATCTTTAGGGTTTTTTCCTTTTGTTTTGTTTTGTTTTGTTTCGGTCGTGGATATTCCATTTCTAACCCCACGATTATAGTCAGGGGGCAGCTGCTGCTGGAGATGGGTATCGGTAGTACTTTTGGCTTCCTGACTAGCTCCCACCCTTCTGCCCTGTAACATCACCGTCAAAGTCATTGGCCAGCCAGCGATTACCACCACTTGCCTGTCACTGACTAGACAAGAAGGGTGTGGGTCTAAGTTCAGTGGAGGCCGGCCTCGGGTGACGGTGAGGATGCCAGCTCTGCTGCGACAGTCCTGGGCCTGTGCTCATGCACCGCAGTTCTGTGCTCACCCCGCAGAGTAGTCTGTGTCCCTGTGGCTGCTGCTCCCTCAGAAGGTGTGCAGCCCTGAAGGTAGGCCCGGGGGCTTTGGATTCCCTGGAAGGCCACGTTTGAGAGGCCTTCCCCTTCTTTTCCTTCTCAGCACCTCCAAAATCTCTCTGGTTGCCCTAAGCAGAAGAGCGTATTACAGTGAGGCTGCCAGAAAGGCTCATTGTTGAACCTAACTACGCCTGTGGGAGGCGGGAAGCCCCTGGGCCTGTGGGAATAAATGAGCCAGTTCCTGCAGGGGGAACGCGCCCCAGGATTTTTACATTCCTTCTCCTAAGTCCACAGAACTGCTGTTCTATGATGTGAGCTGCCTTCTTGGGATTTTCACACATGCATACTATCTTTCCTATAATTTTGTCTCTTTCCTGCCACAAATTAGGATTCCAAGGCAGAGTACTTATATTTAGGCCTGAGAGTCAAGGGACGCTGTCTGTATTTCCAGCGTTGGCTCCCTAGGAGCATTTACGCCTCGGTTCTGCAAAGGCTTTTCATCCCCTCAGAACGCTCTTTGCCTTGCAGAATATCACCTTGCTCAGCCTTCTGTTCGGAAAGGTAGTGAAGCAAAGAGGTAGGAGAAGGCAAAGATGGGCTTCAGATCCTGATTTTTTAAGACAAGGCTGGCTGCCACTCTCTTGGCAGAGTGACACATTGGCTCAGCACGTCCCCATCTGAGTCTTCCTGTTAGGAAGCCACTTTTATTACCAGGTTTATTACCAGGTTGCCCCCCACCCCACCCCGCATGTGTGGAAGACATTTGGGTTAGATTTGAGAAATGGTTAGTATTGGTTTTGACAAGCACAGACACCTACATGGGGAGCAGCTATTGTAAAAACCACCACCACCACTACCACCTAGAGCTCCATGGCTCTTGAGTGCAAGTGGTGGCCAGTTGGGTGGAGGAGCCGTGTGTGGTCAGCAGATCTGAGTGGCTTCCGAAGGGAAGGTCCCTCTTTTAAGCGAAATTATTATAGACAGTGGATGAATCCTACATGAAAGACATGGGTAAGTGCAAATTAAAATCTTGCTCTGGTCTCTTAGAGGAACTATAATGTAAGCAGCATTTACTTTTCTCTTGTTGAATTGGGGTGACAGACCTGGGGTGCTGGGATTATCGCAGTGTTTGTCTCCTCTCCGCTCCCTTCCCGACAGCCAGCGCGGTCCAGGCTCCATTCTCCACATCCCTGCCTTGCTCCAGCATTTCTGCACCAGAGTTTTCTCCTTTGTCTGCTGCCTCCTCTCCAACTCCTCCCTGCTCCTATGCCCCTTCATTTCTTGTCCCCCTGGAATTAATCATTAAAGAAAAAAAAAGTCGATTGTTCTTCAGTGAGTTTTCCTTATGCTGTAGCTTTTTTCCAGCTAGTTTCCCCTCACCTCCTGCGCAGTCCCACGTACGGGCCGCCCCCTCATATGCTTTCTCCCCACACAGCCCTCCCCAAGCCTACACATAGACAGATGCATGCACCCCTGTGTGGAATGAAGGAAGAGGGACTGCCTATCTGATACAAACTGGAGTTGTAGAGGTGATGAGTTTGTGTCAGATAACCGTCTGTGGAGCTGTTGACTTATTTATGCCATAGTGAAAATGGATTTTTTTTTTAATATGCCTGACATGCTTTCTCTGCCAAAATAGGTACTTTATTATCAGAGTAGATGTATGATTTCTGAGTCACTGAACTTTTTTTTGTATGAGACAATTTCATGTAAAACTCACAATATTCCTATTTGGGCAGTCTGAGCTCTTAAGACACTCAGCTCCTTACCAGAAAAGCACTAAGGGAACAATTTAAACAATTTAAAACTGTACACATGCACAAATTCGAACTTAGAGAGTTTCGTCTAAGTGTATTTCCCCAGAAAAGTAAATACTGTTTCAGATTTCTCACATAGGAAATGCTTAGAGTTAAGGTTTAGTGGTTTTCAGCAGAAAAAAACCAAAAGATCTCTGTCTTTGTCTCTAGTAGACTCTGTCTACTAGAGTCTACCCAGGACACTTTATTTTTAAAGATTTTATCTATTTGTCAGAGAGTGTGTACAAGCAGGGGGAGCGGCAGGCAGAGAGAGAAGCAAAACTCCCCACTGGCAGGAGCCCAATGCAGGGACTTGATCCCAGGACCCTGGGTTCATGACCTGAGCCAAAGGCAGGTGCTTACCTGACTGAGCCACCCAGGTGCCTCTACTCAGGGCATTTTACAAGCAAAATGCACGCTAAGTCCCTTTAAGCCCCTGCTGTGGTGTGTTTGAGGATCGATGCCCAATAGGTTGTCTTACAGGTAGATTATCTGCATATCGCCTTTTACCTTCAGTGTTTTCAGTTAACAGATGAATCATGGGGTCAAATCAGAGTTTTCGTTTTTTCACTTTACTCACTTCTTGACTACATTCTCTGAAAATGTTAAATGGTAATTATCTAAAAAGACTAGGTCGAGCCGGCATCCTCTTAGCCTTCTATCCGTCCTACAGCTCACATGCTTGGAGCACACCTTCCGGGTCGGTTCTCTGCTGACGGAACCCAGGGAGGGATTAGTGTGCGCGCGAATATTGCTTCAAGTCTGTCTTCCCCAGTCACCTGGGGAGATGTGGTGCGAGCCTGCCTCATTGTTGGGGCCTTCAGTTCTACTGGACATTTAGTGACCTCGAATGAAAACAAGAAGAGCTGATTTAAGAGAAGTGGCAGCATCAGAGAGTTTTCTGTTTTCACATTCAGGGGACAATTTTTATTAGCAGTTCAAAGGGACTCCTCCTTAAGTTACTGGTGGAGAAGATAGTTGGGGGTTTAGGGGGACCATTTTTAGTGGCTATGATACATTCAAACTCTTTTAGACACTTTACAAATGAGAGCTTTTCTTATGTTTGAAAAATCTGTTAGTTGGGAACATCTGAAGCTTTTCAGCTGGCTGGGAATGCTGGAAGAGAAATGTGACTTTTTAAAATCGTCTCCTAGCTAGGGGTCATCTGAGTCAGTAACAAGTTACCTTGTGGAGAGAATACAGTAGGACTAAATATGAAAGGCAACTGGATGTGACCGTTAATCTCTCTGGTTTAATGCTGCTCTATGGAGATGAGGCAAGATTTAAGCAGGTTTAGAAACTAGAAAAACCCATCCTCAGTGAGAGGAAGACAGTGAAAAAGCTTTGACTAGATATCAACTCTTGGTCACTTTGACTGAAAAGCCATCTTTTTCGAGGTGGTGCCCTATCAGGTAACGCGTTGTGTACTGGGCATCGCAGAGCACCTTCCAGACGGTGAGGCGATGGGATCTGGCGGAGTGAGCGCCATAGCACAACTAGTTGGGAAGATGGCAGTTCCACCAGGAACTTCACTCTCCTCAGACGGATTCCAGAAGCATCTTGTTCCCTTTCTCCCCAGTCCTCTTCCTCCCATCTAGCCAGTGGCTGTGAGTAATCCCAGGCGAAGAGGAGAGCCAGTTTAAGCCGCTATCTTTTGGCCTGAGGGTTTGGGGGTATGTTGATATTTGTCGGTTACTATGACTTCTTTTTTTTCCCCCCTCAATTGCATCAAACCCTTAAAACATGGTGGTAAGTGAGCGATATGCATGCTTTTGGAGTTTGTTTAATCTCCGCTTCAGTCTATACGATGCACAGTTCATAATGTTAACACTTTTCTTCAAGTTTACTTCATTCACTTTCACAACTAATTTGGATTTCAGTTTGCTGTTTAATCCTCATTTACTTTTTGATTTTCGTACCTTTTCTTCTGTAGTTCTGTGCTTTCCTCTCTCCTGACTTCCCTGTTAGGGTCAGGTTGTTTTTTTTTTTGTTTTGTTTTGTTTTGTTTTTTGTTTTGTTTTGTTTTGTTTTGTCTGACCCATGAAGGGAGAGTGGTGCTGCAGACAGTGATTCAGTCCAGGACAGTAGGAGACATGAGACTGTTTTCTGGGTTCCTTGTAAATGTGCACTGGGGGGAGAGACGATGCGAGATCCAGACACTAGTGTGAGCAGCACCTGCTCCCACCTGCAGGCATGGCAGCTGCACCAGAGCCGCTGTTGCTAAAACCCCTACATGCAGCCCTTTGCACGGTACCAGCTTGTTGGGCTGGAAGATGACGTCACTGGGCAGACAGCAGGGCCTCCCCCTCTGCCACCAAAGGAAAGCAAAGCTTGCGTGTAAAGTGCCTGGGTCAGTGCGGACAGTGTCATGCTTTGAGGAGATTAGCTTGGCTATCGCGAGTCTCCCTTCCCTGCTTTTTCTTTTCATGCTGGGTGTAGATTGGTGATATTCTAGTCAGTTATCTTGCTCTAGAATTTTCTGTTTTCCGGTGCACAACCAAAGCACTGAAACTATTCTAAGTTTGCTCCTGGGTCTTTTCCTTTAAGTTCCTGAAGTGCTTAGTTCCTGGCATGTAGCTGAGCTGGCTTGGCCTGGATGCTGAGAGCGTAGGGCATTGTGGTGCCAGTGGACGTAGGCTGGGCTTGTGTCTCAGTCTTGGTTTGTCCCGTATATCTCCACTGCGTACACGGCACACAGCTGTCTTGGGTGTCCTTGAGTCTTAGTTTGTTCTCTGTACCTGGTCGAGAGTGTACTGTTGTTTGTAGTAGAGCCTTGTGGACACTGGTGTGTCGCTAGCCTGTTGTTCTGGCTGACAAGTCACTGGTTTGTGGTTAGTTTGTTTTCGTTTTTGTTTTTGTTTTTCAATCTTTTTTTGCTCCAGTCACTGTGTGTGCTGGCAGTGGCTTTGCCTCTCCGTTGCCTCAAAGGAACAGGTGGAGCAATGTCTCCCTGTGACAGACATTACTCCTGACGTGTGCTCCTGCAGATGCCTACACGGAGACTGTGACCTCCATAACTGCTTCATGTGCACCAAGCCCCCTTGTGGAATCCTGCTGAGAGTTTTTCTGGAAGCCTTCAGTGAAATCAAACTGTTCTGAATCATTTAGTCTACCTGACTTACGTAAAACAGAAAGAAACTGAGAGCACTTACTGTTCCCTCCCGTTTGTGGGCCTCTTTAAAACAAACATTCCATGTATGTACATCTCTGCCTAAAGGGGACCAAGTTGCCCTCAGTCCACAAACAGGAAAGAAAAACTTAAAAATCACAATCGTGAAATACCAATTTAAGAAGGCTTCTAAACTCAGAGAATCTAAGCTTTTTGTTTAAAAAAAAAAAAAAAGAAAGAAAAAGAAAAATCTCATGGCTCATCTGGATTTCGGTTCTGGTTTTGGCCAGGGCTCAAGAGTTGAGCCTGTCTTTCTGTCTGAAGTCTTTTCTAGAGGGATGTCACCACTATTCAGCTCTCCCTGGTATGTCACGGAACATCTGGTACCCATACACTTGTTGCGGGCATAGCCCAGCCGGGCTAACCCAGTATTAGGTTGAACTATTGTGGCTTCCTCTTCCTCAGTCTTTTCTCCAGATGAAAGACTCTCCTAAAGATTACAGAAGAGCAAGAGCAGTGTCCTTTGGGGAAGTGAGGATGTGTGGCTAATGTATAGAACATACACATCCATCTACCTTGCAGGATTGAGCCAAAACTGTGCACGCATTCACCCCAAGAAAACAAACAGCAGGATTTTACAACTGAAATGTTGGTTTGTCTTCTCATCTAATTAAGAGTGAACCACTGGAACTTGGGGACAAGATGAGTATAATAATATTGCAGCCTATCTGTCCGCTACAGTTGCAGTTTTTCATGACAAGCATTCAAAGTGTTAACTAAAACCATTGAAACAACATACCTGCCATTAAAAACTTGAATCTAGAAGTAATAACTCCATGAGTGTTTTTGCACCTCCAGATGGAATGGCCTTGAATAAATGCTATGAATAGCCATGTTTGCCACTTGCCATTTGCTGTTCTGTTAGTTCTTATGTAGAGTCTCACGATTTTCTCCTTTCTTCTCCTGTCTCTCAATGGATTATTAAAAATCTGAATACCTCACAGATGATGAACCAGCTGGACCAATGTAAGTAATTTATTGGACATTGATTCAGTAGTTTATTTTGTATTTGCAGTGTAATCCAATGGAGTAGCAAAGGTTGTGGACAACCAGTGAGTGGAAGTGAGTGTCGTAGTGTAGACCTCGCTAGCCGCACGGTTGGGGCTGACCGACCATTTGATTCCCAGGACAGGCAGTATAATTTTGTTTTTTTCTAACAACATAAAGTGGGATGCCATGCAGGAATAAAGGTTTGCGCATCCTGTATGCTCAAATTGAGAATGCGGGGGGGGGGGGGGGGGGAATCACCAGTATGTATTAGAGACTTCCAGTCTTGTTCATCTCAAGTGGAACTATAGCACAGGTAAGCTGCCGGGCTCCCTCAACAGTTGCGTGTGTCCGAGGGAGACGGTACTGCGGGCTCTGAATCTGTCTGAGATAAGCAGAACCTCCTAGAGTTGCGGACTAAGGAGTGACAGGCAAACTGCCCAAATTGGTTAAGTGCTAGAGAGCACAGCACTGCCCATATGTGATCATCTTTTATTTGAGGAGAGACTGTGGTGTTCAGTAGAGAAGAAACTACAGTTTTTACCTTTATAGTAATTATAGTCCATAAATCAGAGGGAAAGGTACCTGAAAATTGTATCGCGGGAGTCAAAAGGATTACTCGAAGATCTGTAGGCACTTTATGGAGTGTTCTTATGCATTAGTGTGCAGTAAAATTTCTTCTTACACCAGGGATGGTAGTAAGTGAAAGAATCCCTGTATTTCCATGTGTTATAATTTCAAGAGTTGCTACTTTGAGTTTAACTTTTGTAATGCAATTTTTCCTCCAAAGGAAAACCAACTCTACCAACAATCACAAAGATAAAAACTTGCGCCAGAGAAACACAAATTAAATACTGCTTATAATGTAAGTATGGCCTTCTTTAGAAGTTTTAAAAATTATATTCCAATGAGTGTGCCTCTGTTGACCTTGCTACAGATTCTTCAGTAGTTGGCATCACGTTGTGGGATCTTGGCAGTTCATTTCCGAGCAGCCAATACTGATGGAACAAGTTCTTTCTCTGTCCTTCGTCCAGTGCAGCCACTGGAAAGGAACATTTTCAGCTGTGTTGTTCCACATATCTCTATAAGTGCCATTTCAGAGTATGTGTGGTGTTTTAAAAAGACACTGCACCACTATTTAACCATATCTTTAAAAAGAGGTAAAACTTGTCCCCTTGTGTGATTATTCCCAGAGGCCAGTTAATTCCACTTTGCTTATGAGGGCCAGGCAGGAACGGTGGCCGGCACAGCTGGGCTGGAGTGCCTTCCACGTAGGCACATGGAGATCAGAATTTCACACCACATCCCTGAGCATGTGTCTGAACCAAAGCTTTGTTTGATGTGGCACTTGGTGTAGTCTTCAGTGATGGTGCATATTCCCTTTTAATTTCCACATACTGTCTCTTTACAGATCTTTAGGTTCCTGAAACTGGTGGCAACATGACCTGCTAAATTTTCTGCTTGGACCTCTTTGGTTCTCTCCCCTTTCAAGTGAGCAACACCACAACGACTGTCTAAAGCATGCCTTATTTAGCCTTTCCTGTAAGGGTGAACTAGTCAGGTTCATTTTAAACAATGCTTCAGTGTAGAAGGTGTAAACTATTTTGGGCTTGATGTGCTGTGAATGTTGCTTTTTCCCCCCTTTGTTAAAATATTTAAGTAGAAGTGAAAAGGTCCTCAGGATCGGATCGTGCATGCGCCATTTTTTACTTAATGCAGCTGTTAAATTGGCAAAGCTCTAAATTGCACTGCTGCCATCTAGTGAAAACATTTTTGTAAAGTACAGCAAAACCTACAGATATATACAGTATATAAATATATATATATATATATTTATATTTTTGGGGGTGGGAGAAATCCAAAATAAAATAAATGCTTGTTTCATTTTTTAGCTGCTGATATTCATTCCTTATTGTATGTTGTCAGATGAGGAAATTGTGCAGTTCTGGTACATAAAGATGAGTAATATAAACTGAAATCTGTAGTTCTAAGGGCTTAACCTGTGACTTTGGTAAGAAGCTGGAACGCTCCACTGAATGGATATATTGAATTGCAGTATATATGTATGATTGCTTTTTAAGTGATTCTTTTTTGTTAAACCATGTAAATTCTTAAATCCTTTTGCACTGATGTGTTGAACCTTATTGTACATTCAATTAAGGCAAACTTTTATAATTTACCTTTTGTTTTCAATGACCTTGAAATGTTCTCGCATGGTATTCTATGCAACTTGTTCTCCTCCGGGGTTGACACTGTATTTTTCACATTGCTTTAACGGTTGAGTGTAGATTTTCTCGCCCGGCAGGGTTCTCATGCGGTGTGTAACCATAGATGCATGTACTTGTGTTTTGTGTTGAAGTGCAATGATGTATAAAAAAGTGGATTCACCTGTTTTTAAAAATAAAACATTGATAAAAGGTGTTTGGAATAATATTCTTTATTCTTGTATCTAATCTTAGGAGGAAGCACTTTTTCAGTGCTTTCAGCTTCCTTTGTTGGAGTGTTAATTTCTCAACCCTGTCAGCTTTTTGAGTTCCTTTTCCACCTCTTCCACAAACGCGGGAAAATTCTGATCCATGAGGCACAAGCGTAGAAAGGGGCCTAACTCTTCTGCGTCCCACGCAGATTGTTCGCAGACCGGGAGCCGCTCCCCTGACACCAGGAGAGACTGTGGGGATTTCAGAAGAGTAGTTTATTAGAGAGTATAGCCAAAAGCAACAGCCTGAATAGAACACAGAAAAACTTCGCTTTAAGGAAGTATTAGGGAAACATACACCAAAAATTAGTGTTTTCTAGCTTTATAGGGTTCCTTTATATGACGTTTCTAAATATACATAGGAAGTGATATCACTTGTATCCCTATTTCAAATGTATTAATGAAATGATTTACAAAGTTAAGATCCTGTTTCAGTGAAGAATACTGTGCTGACATTTTGTGGACTGATAAAGTTGTCAGTGAATGAAATGCATGAGCTTTGTTCATCTTTCCCAGACCTCATAGATGAATGGGTGTGAGCAGTTCACCGTGTGGGAAGTGGGTTTTGAATGTAATTAAAATCACAAACTGACCAACCAAAGGACATAATTAACTCTCATGTCTCTTTCCAGTCTTACTCGTGAAGTTGGACAGGAGAGGAACATGAAACTGTCACCACAATCAAGAAACAGGACCTTTCCATACCACTCCCCAGCCCAGAAAATGTCTTCATACCACCTCCACTCTAGTAGTCAAACATTTAACCCCTGGCAAACCACTCATCTCTTTTCCATACCTTGTAGCTTTGCCTTTTCCAAAATGTCACAGATGAGGTCATACAGTGTCAAGCAAGTTTGTCACTTGATGGATTACCATCTGTGTGTCTTTGGTAACTTGCAGTGTTTTAAAACCAGGTGAGTAAGTTGCCACTATTTAGATATGAGAGTTCAAATTAAAGTCTACTGGACCTGGCAGTCTGGATGGTGCGGTGACACTGGAGCCCACAGCATCACGCCAGACTGTGGGCTCCAGCTCTGTGGTGTTCCCTCTGCGCTTGCTGCTTTGACTCCTAACACTCCTCCTAGGTGAGTGGTTTTATCACTACTAACTCAGTCATAGAACTATGATGACTTATTTATCCCTTTCTATGGATGGCATGGTTTGGTGTATGTGGATACAACTGATGTTTCCCTAGACACGATCTGTAATAGACATTTACTTTTCTAAATTCAAACTAACTTCTCAGACTCTGCTTCAGGAGAGAACGTGAAAGTAACACGGAGCCCTGGTCTCCAGTGAGAGCCACTGTTAAGAGGTTAGTGTATCTCCTTCCAACTTTTGTTTGTATTCACGACAAGAAAATCAACCATGCTGCTTTGTAGCCTTTTAAAGACCTCCTGTACTGCTAATATTTGTTCCATGGCAATAGACAGGGATATGTGTCACTTTTATTGGCTGCATTTTTATCCCGTTTACGGTTAAGCCACACTTAAAACCACTTAGTGTCCTATTAGTCAACATTCATGTTGTTTCTGATCTTGTATCTGTGCTCAACACTGTGAAGGGCATCCTCTTATATGCATGTTTATGTAGTTGAAATGGAATTACAGGTAACAAGACAGAACATAAAATTTGATCTATATGGCTACAACGATTTCTAAAAGTGTTACCCACTTAGACCTTCATGGAATGACTTGTCTAGAAGTTTAGAGAAAACGAATAACCTGTCTGAGCGACCAGCCTGGTGCTCTCTCTTGTTTGTACCTGCTTCCATAATATGTAAATATGCAAATACTTACATATGTATAGTTACTATGTAAATAAATTGGGCTAAGATACACCTTTTATAGCAACTGACATTTCCTGAAGAAGGATATCACACTGTGCTGTTTCCATGGTTTTTTTGGTGTGGCTCTCCTGTCCTCAGCCTCTCATTCGGTTACCCTCTAGCCACAATGCAAATAGGAGGCTATATACTGGGGCACTATGTAGCCTGATCTGCCGCTGGACAGAGGCGTTTAGGTTTGTGTTTGGTTTTGATTTTGGTTTTGTCATAGTTGCTTGAGTTATTAAAAGGAATAGACATGAATTCTTAGTCTTCTTTCCTCTTAAGTTTTTTAGTTCTATGACTGTCCAGGTTAGTTCTATGACTGAGTTAGTAGTGATAAGCCAGACGGAGAAAACACCAGTGTTTTCTGTTTCATACCACTGTTAGCACAGTTCAATAAATACATTTAAAAAGAAAGACAGGGGCGCCTGGGTGGCTCAGTCAGGAAATGTCCGACTCTTGGTTTTGGCTCAGGTCATGATGTCAGGGTCCTGGGATCCAGCCTGACACTGCTCTGCGCTTAGCGTGGAGTCTGCTTGAGATTCATTCTCTCCCTCTCCCCATCCCCTACCTCATACGTGCTCTAAAATAAATTTAAGAAAAAAGAATTATCCTTGCATACTGATGATTTCCATGCAGAATTGTATGGAAGTCAGAAGCTGTTAGCCTGACTGTGTGCTGTCCAGCACAGCAGGGAAACACAGTGAGGAGATAGGTCTCCAGGAGCTTCCAGCAGAGTAGGCATCAAGTGACCCCGA
This sequence comes from Mustela erminea, assembly GCF_009829155.1. NCBI lineage: Eukaryota > Metazoa > Chordata > Mammalia > Carnivora > Mustelidae > Mustela > Mustela erminea. Next base: position 32,063,187 of record NC_045618.1, read on the forward strand.
ATTTGAATGAACAGATTTTGTGGGATTCTTTGGTAATAGCAAACTGCAAGGGGAGGGAGGAATGTCTGAAAGCTAGTCTGTGCGAACAAGGTTGAATCCTCCTGGGTTTCCACACATCCTTAGCTGAGATCGGAGCACCGGAAGTTGGTCCCTACAGAAACCACCATCTGATTCCAAATTCATATTGATATTTGTCTTAGACTAGTTCTCAAATTTCATGTCCAAAATTAAGTGGAAGTACTTCCCTCTACTCTTCCTTTTGGGGAGGTAGTAATTAAATCTGTTATCTCCCACACTGAACCGCTAAGGCCACAGGCACAGCCCACCCTGCCAGCCTTTCCCCAGAGACCGCTCTTCCATCGGCCCAAGAGCCCCGCTCAGCACCAGCTTCCACACTAGCATCTTAGCCTACTCTTCCACAAGGGGTGACTGCTGGGAAGCAGATTCCTCAGGATCACTGTTTTCATGACCAAGGAAAACAACAGGAAAATGGGCTCTACCTGAGCTAACCGACTCACTGAGATCCTTCCTCCGGAAACACTGGTGCTGGCCGGTCCACATGGCTGCGGCTTCTCTGGCTTCTGGGGTGGCTGCAAGGACATGGCTGCAGTTAGGGGACGAGCTGAATGTAATCACAAATGCCACCGGCCATCACAGGAGTGGCAGCATGTCTGCTTGTGTAAAAAAAGTGTCAGTAAAGGGCGTAAAGTCATGACGCAGGAGTCTGCCTGGTTTAAGCTGGGCGAGGGAGTACAGAGTACAGTTTCAGTCTGAGGCTCCCTGCTCTGTGCCTGGTATGTGTTCCTCAGTGTCTGCTACTAGACTTTTAGGACTTCCCACTGTCCAGCACCACCGTGCGCTCCAGGCTTTGGAGGCCTAGCTCATGCCCACAAGCTCGTCCCACAGGGCAGGCGACCTGCCCAGCTTCTGGTAATGATTTGTTCCTTTCTGAGAGTTATGACTCAAGCAATACATCATCACAGCAGAAGAGCAAACCGGGCAGGGGGACGGGGGGCAGCACATGCGGGGAGGGGACACCGTGTAATTTCAAGATAACCATATGCTTTTAGTAGGACTTAAAATCTTTTTAGATATTCTAAGAGAATGCGTTCTTCTGAGTAAAATAACAAGGTATCTTCATTCAACAATGTCTGTGCCTACTAGACACTGGGGTGAGAAAGGGAAAGGGCCACAGAGAACAGGGCAGAGGTCCAGCCCTCAAGAACCTACAGCCCAGTGAGAACCCAACAAGTGAAACAGTGATTACAACGCAACCCAGGCGGTGCTGGAATGGAAGCAGGTCTAAGACTTCAGGCTCTTGGTGGGGGGTGAGCTAAAGGGAGGCTCTATGCTAGGTAGGAAGTAGGAGATGCTCCAGAATCTGTGCATTTCACAAGAATCTACAATGTGAGGAGACTGTTCGGGTAGAATACGGGATGTATTCCAGGCAAATAAAATCCACACAGGGTAGGAGACGGCCCGAGGCCCGAAAGGCTTGGAAGGCTGCTTCTACCTAAAAGCACTGTTTCCAACGCCCTGCCCCCTCCTTCCTAGTCATACACCTGCAGGTCCACCTAGGCTCAGGCCACCTGTGGCTGTTGCACACAGGCGTGCCCACCTGAGGTGTGAGCTGGTGGTGCCTCTGTCATGCTATATCAGTATGTTCTGGCCGCCAGAAGTCGGGGGTGCCAGATTTTGTCTCCTCCTATGTGGTAGCTGACCATCACTGGTCAGTATGTATTCAGAAAAAAGTACAGCTGGAAGCATCAAAATGGAAGGTAGGGTGACAGGACGTAAGGAACAAAGAGAAAACTAGTCAAGAATACTAAAAATGACAAAAAGGTTAAGGGACTCAAATGAATCAGAAGTCCATAGGTAAAGCCCCTTTCTCTATTCAGTTTCCTCATGTGTGAAAATAAAAGACTCTCGTGCCTGGCATGGCACGCCTGGCTCTGGTATGTGATGCTTTCCTAGGATATGTACCAGCTCAGCTCACGTCATGTTCCTCAGACAGCTGGGACAGACATCAACCAAATGTGGTGTCGCATAAACACTGAACAGTAGCCAAGTGTGAAGGTAGCACCTGAGGCAAGTAGGGTGGCTCGGGTTTAGACTGTCCTCCACTCAAGTGTGTAGACTTAGAAGGTTCTGCGCACACAGTAACTTGCTGTTTGCTTCTTCCAGACTTGTTTTGACACAGGAGAGTTCACCAGCAACTACCATGCTCTTTCCTGTGCCCCTCTCTTCGGGGTGGACTGGGTTGGCTTAGAAACTCTCAGGTTGAGAAACAGTTAAGCCACAGTTAGCAAAATTACAAGGCTGAGGTAAAGTAAAAACAAAATTCTCTGGGAAATGGACTCAAGAGCTTGAAGTAGAAAGACATGGAATTAATCTCTATCTGCAAAGAAGATAACTATTTCAGACCCCCCAAATATATATATATATATGCATGTGCATATATATATATATATGTATATACACATACACATATACATACATATACATGTGTGTATGTAGTTCTTAGGAAGATGACACACCTGAATACAAGAGAGCAGCATGATGACTAGAACTTGGCCACAGCTTGCAACTCTTTAAGATGGATTCTGAGAAAGGGAACATAGTACCACATTTGCACAGCAGCAGCTATGGGCAAACGTGGGAATGTTTTGCCATAAGGAAGACTAGAATGTTCTAGGCAGTGCTTCACGATGTCTACACTGTGGCAAATTAACCCAGTGGTTTTATCTTGTCTTCTGCTCTGCAGCTTCAGACACTGCATTTTATTATGGCCCCTTTGGAGTTGTGATCCTGGCTAACTAACTGGCACCTGAACTTGTCCATCTGCAAGGGAATGATCTGGGTGGGTAACAGTACTGACAGTGAAGGTCATGAGTAACATTGTTTAGATGTTTGCCAGGTGTTCTACATCTGTGTGTGTATATATATACATATACATACATAAACACAGAACATTTCCATCTTGCCATGTTACAGATGAGGTTCAGGGATTCCTACGAGATCACACAGCCACTAATAGGGTCAAGATTCCAGTTCCATTTTGATGCCACAGCCCGTGGTCTTTGCACAACATCACATATAACACCAAACTACAGTTTGGAAAAGTACCTGAAGACAGAATCAAGAAAAGAGATGAAAAATTTCTAGCCACTTTGCGGATACTTCTACCTAGATACTTGGGACTAGCCTTCAAAATCGGAGCGGTAGAGCCTCCATCTGCTTCTGTAGTTCACAACCCTCAGCCTGTGTTTGCTACTCCATGCTATAGCCTCAGTTTATCTTCTTCTATTCAGATAATTGTGTGGCCTGGTTAATTTCTAGCCTGATGCATCTTCATTGCCCTTTATAAGGCATTCCAGACTACCCAAATTCTAGGAGCCTATCTGCTTCCTGTCCCATCCCATGCACTGGGTACCATAATCTGAACTGCATAATGGATCAATGAAATTTACAAAAGAAGATATTCTATTTAGGAGGCAAAGGATCATGAGCAATAAAGTACTAAGTAATAGACCACTCCATCCCATTTGGAGGGAAAGGATTCTTAATACAGTGGGAGCTGATGTGGCAAAATGCCTGAAACTAGATCCAGGGTTTGTAAGAAATGGAGCTTTAGCATGAAGACATCTTCTCAAAGAAGGTCAGACAGAAACAAATGAAGGGAAAGAATTCTAATACAAAATCTTACTTGGCAAACTAAGCACATTCAAGAGGAAGTCAGCACTTGTTCAAAGAAAAAGACCTTATGAAAAATAATGTAAATTTATGTTCACCTTACATAAATTCTGAACCAGAAACTTGGTGGCAAAACAGCAACAACAAAACCGTCTCGGTCCAGTGGTTTAAGGGCTCTTACAGGATGAAGGAAAGAAAGTCAGGTTTGGAAAATAATTTCTCAAAGCAGAAAATTAAAAACTCAGCTTAAAACTGGAATTTCATCTCAAGAGCACAGGTAGATGCTTATGCTAACAACATTTGGGATCAGGCCAATGAAATGCTAGAAAATGTCTTTTTTCCAGGAGAAATTCTGAAACAGTGATCCTCCAACTTATGATTCCAAGACCCCTTTACACACAGATAAATTATTGAGGCCTTCAGACAGCCTCTGTTTTGGTTATATATTTCTGACCTGTTAAAAATGGAAACAATAATTAAAAATACTGAGTCATTTTAAAAAATAAACCCATTATATGTTCTTAGAAATGTCTTTATGAAAAAAAAAAACATTTCCTAAAACAAAAATGTCATGATTCTGGAATGTCTTGCTTAATGGAAGACAGCTGGACTCTCCTATCTCCTTCTACATTCAATCTGTTGCTCTGGAGAGGTACATGAGGAAACTCTGCCTTCACACAGCTATTTAGGTGGAAAAGGCAGAAGTATCCTAAAACACCCTTTTCAGATAATGGTGGATATTCTTTGATAGAACATTAAAACTCAACAAAAGATAGGTTCTTAAAAGTCAGTTGTAACAGAGAGTCTGAAATCATAGCAATGAACTTGTTACACTTCCTGTTATTAAAACCACGGGACTATTGTGTACAGTTGACCAGATCTCTATCCATGCATGATTTTGTAGCATCGTGGCTTGGTCGCTTGGAAAATACTGGTTCACCGGACTATACAGGTCTTCCAAAATGTTGAAACTTTTTGTCATATAATTATAGCTAAAAAAAGAAACACACCCATGTTCACAAGTAGCACTATCAGAGAAGTCGGCTGGGTCGGGAACTGTGACAGTCCAGCAGAAGATACAAGTTTTTTCAAGATTCCAGTCTTCGCTTGAGAAGCTTATTTCATCACTGTCGATAAATACTATTAGTCTTTTTCCGATAATGACAGACTCACTTCATTTGAGAAAATGCCCACCAAATGCCAGGTTCACCTGGGTGGTGAACCTGGGCTGTGGCAGTCTGTCTGCCGTTTCAGGCGCTAACAGCGCTCCAGAGGCGCTCTGGCAGCGGGGCTGGTTCAGGGCGCAGAGGGGCAGCTCAGGCACCTCCCCACCTCGCTTTCCAGTGCAAGGTGGGTGTGTGAGTTCTCACCGCCAGTGACTGCGGAGGACTGTGCTGACTCCCTGCACGGTCTGATGTCACTGCCTTGATCTGTGCTAAGGTGACGGTAGCTTTGCTCCATTCTTTTGTCAGGTAATGCAGATACAACAATGAAAAGGGCAAATGATGTCATATTATTATAAAAACAAGGATGACTTTATAGGCCCCTGAAAAAGGGTCTCAGGGAAGAGTCCAGGGACCATACGTTGAGGACCATGGTCTACAGTGGCACCTAGAACACAGCCGGGACTCCTGGCTGCTCTAATTTTTAGGATGCGAGGTAGCTACAGTGACTATCAACCTTCAATTTAAGTAAGTCACTTAACCTTAGGTACCTTTTAACCTACAAACCAGACAGACTCAACAAATTCCACTGTGATTTTGCCCCCACTCCTCAAAAGAACACCTTGTCAGGTTTCTCCCAAAGCCAACACACTCGCCTACTTACCCCCTGCTGCAGGGGCACGTGCTGCACACAGTCCCCTCGGCTTTCACCCGCCATCAGTGGGCCGGGACTCGGTGGGAGCTCCTGGCCCACTGGGTCGGGCACCTGCACCGGCACGTACTGGGCCAGCTTCTGCACACAGCTGCAGCAGTGTTCCAGCGCCTGCTCCTTGGACCCTCCACTAAACTGCACCCGGAACATCCGGCTCTTGTTCTGTGGGACAAATCCAAAGTTAGCCTTAGTCACCCTTGTCATACACTTCCTTACTGTGCCGTCTTCTAGGGAGTGCTGCCCTTTGCTTGTAGGGGACAGGTGTGGACAAAGGATTAATTACTCTGGATTGTTCTTGTGGGTAGAGAAAAGCCAGTAATTTCCTTCCTTCCCCCTTTGGGGAGCCACTCCTACTAAACTCATCTCCTTCAGGGAACTGACACCAGCAGGAATGGAAACGCCCACATCATGAAGACCAGGAAAGTCACAACTGACTGCAGTAAAAGATCAGTGTTTTGTCTTACTTTGGAATAAAGATTTCATAGCTTCTTATTTCTTAGGTGGAAAATCAGTGATGGCTCAACAAAATTTTTCTAAACCTAAGTATATAAAAGAGCAAACCAGGGAGATGGCACATTCAACCAGTGAAGCTGACCAACAAGACAGGGGAACAGGAGACAGGCAGATGCGAAGAGTGAGTGCATCGCACAGTCGTAATCTGCAGGGCTCTAGATCCAGAACGAAGCTAGACTACACACAGATCCCCTGTTGCCTCTCATCAGCTGTATGAGTTCTTCCGTTCCTTGGCAGATCAGCTAATGTGGGAGAGATCCAGTTAATGTTGTAAAAGTTTGACAACTATATCAAACTTATTTGATTGTAAGTTTAAAAATAGAACTGTATTGTAATAGTAACAACAAAAATAAACCCATTATTTTAGTAGAAGTAGCTTCCTGTTTTGGTAGTCTAGTATTCTGCCTAGTTTAGAGGGGCTGATACGTACCAGACAGGGGTATGTATGGTGTGCCTTTGTTCAGGTCCTTCTTTAAAGTTATCCAGATGCTAACTTAGCGGAGTGACAGTACTTTCTATTTATTAAATACATGAATCACTGCTAATGGGAGAATGTTTCCAACCACAGCTAACAAAATCCTTTTGAGTTCCTACAGGCAAAAATCCCTTGATTTGTCTGTTCCCAATTGGTACTATTTAAATTTTTTAGATAAAGCCATTAGGCAAAACCACATGATTACATTACAGAAAAGTCTGGGCATGTCTAAGTGATGAGGAGGTATTGTGTTTAGAAGAATGGATACTGCTCAGGATGCCTGGGTGGCTCAGTTGGTTAAGCAGCTGCCTTCGGTTCGGGTCATGATCCTGGCGACCTGGGATCGAATCCCACATCGTGCCCCTTGCTCGGCAGGGAGCCTGCTTCGCCCTCTGCCTCTGCCTGCCACTCTGCCTGCCTGTGCTTGCTCTCTCTCTCTCTGATTAATAAATAAAATCTTTAAAAAAAAAAAAAGAATGGACACTGCTTTTCCACTTGACTGCCACTGTTGGGTTCTCTTCATTTTGTAATTCATTTAATCTTTTTCCTAAGTGTAAAATAACCCATTATCACTACCCTTACAACAATGAAAAAATACGAAAAGGGAATACTCTAATATATACTTATCTTAGAACAAACATATACACGCACTTATCCATCGTGGGTTATGTATTACAGGGATATGTTGGACTATACTACTGTATAGTAATAAAGAACATAAATCTAGAAGTTTAGGGGCACCTGGGTGGCTCAGTGGGTTAAGCCTCTGCCTTCAGCTCAGGTCATGATCCCAGGGTCCTGGGATCGAGCCCCACATCAGGCTCTCTGCTCAGCAGGGAGCCTGCACCCCCCCACCCCCGCCTGCCTCTCTTCCTGCTTGTGATTTCTAATAAATAAATAAAATCTTGAAAAAAAAAAAAGAAGTTCATTGTTCTTAATGACTGAAGAGTAGTCCTTTATTTATCTGGCCCCCTAATGACAAACATTTAAGTTATTTACAGCCTTTTGTCTATTATAAACAACAGAGCTGTGGTAGGCATTCTACAAATTCGCCTGGTCAAAAGGTCTTGGTATTTTGGTACCATGCCTAACTGCTCCGGACAAGATACTATCAGTTTATGCCCACTGTGCCCTCCACACTGGAGATTCTTACTCTTTTAAACTTTTTTTACTCTACTAGGTTAAGACAGACTTTTTATTGTAGAATTTCATTTCTTTGATTACAAATAAGGTCGAATACTTCTACTTATTAGTCCCCTGTATTTTTCTTTTCTGGATTGCATATTCATTTCCTTAGATATTTTTCTCTCGGATGAATAATCCCCAAATTGTCAAGAGAAAATAAAAGCTGATTTTCCCTGAGGAAGGAGAAAGACCTGATAAGAGACCTATACATTCCATTTTCGGTAATTCTAGGAGTCTTTTGTGTGAAATTGAGCTGCTTTCCTGTTTACAATTAATAAGCCGTTTCCAGCTTAACCTAGTTTAAACTCTATATGAAGACCTCTGTATTAGCTATTCCCATTCCGACTCTGTAATTATCAAATCTTTGACAAGCAATCACATTAAAAATTGTACCTCGGGGCTGGACAAAAGACTATGTACAGAAACAGACAATTATTAAGTGCATCAGCAGGGCAACGATCTCATACCAATCATGTAGGTTTAGAGCTATCTGTATGTGAGTGTGCATAAGGAGGAGTCTGGACAGTTAGGGTTTCTTTAGAATGCAGTTCCAAGAATGATGGGGTAAGGTGACAGCCTAACTGAAGCCTTGCTCCAAGTTTGCGTCTGTAAAATTCTCAGAGAGAATTTGAGCTTATCATCTGAAGCCAGAAATATCACCTCAGTGCATGCAGACCCAAGATAAAACTGAGGTGCATCAGGAAAATGTGACAATGAGCTACATTGCCATCCCATGTCCTCAATGCCATGGGGTGCCACAAGGGAAAAGCTGCCACCAGGTTAACAAAAAGGACTCCTGGGTTGAAAATCTTGATAAGACTTATTCTTATGCCATAATTAAAAGTGAGAAAGGGCTCCTTGTGGTGAAATGAAAAGTTTTCAAGTATATGCCAACAGCCATGAGCTGGCCTAAATATACAGTCTATCATCTAAGAAGATTAGCGCAAAATGACTATGTTTTAAGTGATGGTTTACATGTTGGGTTGTTCTCCCCTACTTCAGAACGCTTAATTTCAAGTTATTACAATAAGCAGAAAACCCCCTTCACACAGACGCCTTAAGGAAACAAAAGTAAAGGCTAAGGGCTTGTCTCTGGACACTGATCATGTACTCACAAGAAAATCAGGCTCTACCTTCTGGGAGGCATTGTGCTCAGTAAATTCTGACTCACAGGTATGAAGAGCATCTACATTTGGCGATTGTCATACAGGCTCTCTGGCTGATGTCATACGGTACCAGCACACATGTAAGACGTGGGTCTGGTTAGCGCTACATGGGAGGAGAGCCAAGGAGACACAAGGCCTCATCAGCCTGCTGGGTTTTCCTGCTGGTTTTAGATTCCTTGCCCAGACCTGTTTGTATAAAGTTTCTCATCACCACTAGGACCCCCAACCAAAGCAGTTTTCCCCACCACTGGTAGAGAATTCCTCTGCCATAGAAAAGGAAGGAGAGGGGAGTACACAAAAAAGGACTGAATGAGTGAAGGGGCTTCAACACATTCTTTGATTTTTTACTTTGCAACCAAGATGCAATACTCCAAAATCATGAAAACAGGATTCAGTGAGTTCCTGGGGGTAAAGAGGAGAGTGGTTTGTTCATTCCTTTAAACCAAACTCCCTGCAGATAGGTAACTAAATGTTGACTGCTAGCCGATTAACCTGGAGCATTTATATCAGAATTACTGGAAAAAAAAAAAAAAGAAGAAGAAGAAGCCCAATTTGCAAATAAGCAGAACTTAATCTGCTTATTTCATCCAGAGAGAAAAGAAATACAATCTTTTATTTACCCACAGGATTTAAGCTATATTTAATTGCTGTTAACAGAATGAAAACTTTATTTTCAAAACACTTCTTCCATTTGCTAACTTAACGGTGTTTGTTACACAACACTTGGTTGACTAAAAGTTATCCAAGGCAAGAAACACCAGAGATACCCTTTTCTAGATAAGGCCAAAAAAAGAATCTGTTGGTTCAGTATTATTATACCAAGCCAACAGATCACAAAAACGGGGTGGGGGGGGAGACATGATCTTGATAAGGTATCAAAAATATTTTGATAAATCAATTTAATATGTAATCCTGATAAAAGTATTAGTAAATAAAATTTAACTGAAAGACTATCTCCCTTACATGGTAAAGAATATCTGATCAACAGCTAGAAATGTTCTTAAGGTCTAAACACAACTGTCCATTCAAGTCAACAAGAGGTCAAGGATGATGGTATAACCACAGAATTTGTGTTCTGAAAGGTCTAGGTAATTCAGTAAGATGAGAAAAGTATAAGTATATATATAAGTGTAAACTATTGGGAAAAATAAAATTGTCATTGTAGATTATAAATCAATTTCCTAGAAATTAAAAAATTAACAAATCAGAGTTAATAAAAGTTTGGTTGGAAGCCAAATTTCAACTAATTCAGAAAAAGTCTAATAATAAGCAGCTAGAAATCTCTTTGGGATAAAGAATACCATTCACAGTAACAGTGGGCAAAAGGATCTTAACCTTAAATATTTCTAAAATCTACATCTATATGACTTATATATATATATATATAAATCACATATATATGTGTGTATATACATATATATATATATATATATATAGGGAGGTGATTCACAGAACAAATACAGATGGCTAACAAATACACAAAAAAGGTTCATTCCCATTAGTTACTGAAGAAATGCAAATTAAAGGAAGATGTTCCTTTCTGCCAATCAGACCGGAAGCTAGCTTTAAAATTTAAATTATATCCCCCTATTGGAAAGAATTTGGATAAATGAGCATTCTTAAATTCACTAGTGCTATAGAAATGGGGTGAATTATAGAGAGGGCACTTTGACAAAATAAATACACATACTTCCAGGACTCCTATCTCAAGAACCCTGTAACTAAATCCTTATGAAAATCAAAACATTTTTATAATAGTGAAAACTTGGGAATTAGCTGAATCATGTTGAATGCGAACAATAAAATGCTATGTAGCCCTGAAGAATCACATTTTCAAAGACTGAAAAGGTCGTGACTCAGGATCGTGTTCCTGCTGTCATGTTCCATGACAAGACAGCAGGAACAAAGCACTCCGTGTAATACAAACCCAAAGGTATAAATTATCTGTGCGATAGACACTGTTCACTGCCATGAGCAGACATATATGAGAGGCTGAGAAAGCTAAATGCTCATTTTGCTAATGTCAGCAAATTGAGACAGGCCACATTACACTGTTCTGGTCCATGAGACTTAAGAAGATCTATTCTTTTGTGGGAAGTGGAAAGAAGCTGTACAGGAAAGTTTTTGCTTTCCTTATGAAAGGGACAGAAGAAGCTGGTTTTCTTGAATAGAAATTCGGTCGAGCTACAGCAGCCATTTTGTAAATGCGAGGGAGAGGCCAGGGGAATTGCAAAGATGTTGACCTTGGAACTGTGAAATTGCTGAGCCGATGCTAGCAACTGCCTGTTTCTGGATTTGTCATCTAGTAAAAAAAAAAAATAAATAAAATAAACCCTTCATTTTGGGGGCCATTATGCCTGGATTTTCTGTCACATGCACCTGAATGCTATCCTAACTGAAAGAATATATCATGTAAGAACTTCAAAATGTTAGTAATAATTATTTTGGAATGGTCAAGTTGCTTGGTTTTTATGTTGTTCTTCATAGTTCAAATTTTTAACAGTAATATATATCAGGAAAAAACTTAAAAACTTGGTGTAACTTTTATTTTTTTTTTAAGATTTTATTTATTTATTTGACAGAGAGAGATCACAAGTAGGCAGAGAGGCAGGCAGAGAGAGAGGAGGAAGCAGGCTTCCTGCTGAGCAGAGAGTCCGATGCGGGACTCGATCCCAGGACCCTGAGATCATGACCCGAGCCGAAGGCAGCGGCTTAACCCACTGAGCCACCCAGGCGCCATTGGTGTAACTTTTAAAAGACATATATAGTTGACTGCAGAATGAGAGGTGAGGGGTGCTGACCCCTGCACAGTTGAAAGCCCAAGTAAGACTTAATGACTCCCCCAAAACTTAGCTACTTGTAGCCTACTGTTAACAGGAAGCCTTATTGGTAACACGAACAGTCGATCAACCCACTTTGTATGTTACATCTATTATATACTGTATTCTTTTTTTTTTTTTTAAGATTTAGTTTATTTATTTGACAGAGAGATCACAAATAGGCAGAGAGGCAGGCAGAGAGAGGAGGAAGCAGGCTCCCTACCCAGCAGAGAGCCTGATGGTGGGGCTCAATCCCAGGCCCCTGGCATCATGACCTGAGCCGAAGGCAGAGGCTTTAACCCACTGAGCCACCCAGGCGCGCCTATATACTGTATTCTTAAAATGAAGTAAACTAGAGAAAAGAGAATGTTAAGAAAATCAGTAGGAAGAGCAAATACATTTACAGTGTTGTACAGTATTTATCGGAAAAAAAAAAAATTCTGTGTATCTGCAGACCTGCGAGTTCCCTTTGGCAGTCTGGTGAAACCAGTGGACCACTTCTCAAAACATTTGCAATCACATAAAATATATTAGATTATAAAGGAAACCAATTATCCTGAAGTAGGCTACTACAATATTAAAACACTAATTTGTGAACTAACAGTATATATGCTCATTAACATAGGCAATAAAAAGATCTAACAGCAGGCCTAATTACCACCATAATTCTGCGGCAGTGCTGAGCACGGCTGACATTGAAGCTCCCAGAAACAACCACAATGTGGTGAAATTAGCTGATTTCTATTGATGCAAAGATCTAATATGACTGTGTCTGATGCCAACATTCATAATGGAAGGAAATGATAAATTCCAATTAGAGGTCAGTGAAAATCCATGGTCTCCTGAATTCTTGAGGGACCCTTTGGAGGGTCTGTGGATCCCAGGCTAAGCCCTTTCCCTTAGATGCTCTGTTAGGTGCTCTTCCAATTCTCAGTCTATGAGCCCATGAAAAATTAGGATCTTTCACCTAAATTCCAATATTACCTACTTGGTGAATGTTAACAGATTGTTTTTTTAATAGTTATTTCTGTAAGAAAATAATCCAGGTGATTAGACTGCATATGTCTTTGATGAGAATCATTCTTGATGTTTAATGCAGTCAGAAACCAAATAAAAGGGATTTTTTTTACTATTAAAGAGGGAAAACAAAAAGACATTCTCAGTAAAGCATTCGAAAATAGTGAGACAAACAATGACATGTCCCGCGTCCTCCCAGCGTGTGCCTGGGGAATGGGGCACGGCTGGGCCGCCGCTGTGTCAGATGGGCACTGACAGATCAGTCAAAGCCCTGGGTCCTCAGCAACATCCTCTGACTGACGGGCTGCTGCCTTTCTGCAGCCCGGGGTTCACATTCTGCTCAGAGGGCAAGTCTTTCAACATACGTAATCTTCCCGGTTCCATTTCACCTGCAAAGAGAAGCTCCCACACTCACCCTCCCTGTGCACACTTAGATGAGAAGGGTATGACCGTTCGCTTAAAACAGTTGGCCACGGGGCCTCTTGCCTTTATTGTTGTTCCAAATAACAGACAATCCATGCGTCTCACAATCTTCAACCAGTTCTTGCTACCAATGAGTGAAAACCCTTCCTGAAACAAAACAATTAAGCACAATTAGCTACAGAAGCAAAAAGGGACAGGAAGAACAGCTCTGGAGCAGCTGCCTCCTATTAGAAAGTTGTACATTCATTCCGAAAGTAAGCACAATATAGAAACGGCTCGATTTCACCCGCTGCCAAGGATGACCCTTCCAGTAAGTCCCTGAGCCCAGAGCTCGGCCTGCCTGACCCACAGTGAGAGTCTCAGCTTTCACTGCTTCACCTTTTCATATTGAAAATCAATGAAATACTAAAGCAAATGTCCACAGTCATAGCTGTTGTAAAATACATCTCTGGATTTGCCAAAATACAAGCTTATGTTCCTGAAAGCTAAGGGTTTCCAATATACTATTAGCTTGTCTGACAGATCTCAAACTACACAGTGAGAGTTCTCTTCGTGAGAATCTTATTTTGAGATTCCTATGAATGGAAAAATTGAAGCAACTTGTTTTTGGATGCTGAATGTCTCGTTCTTCATTTCAGTTTGGGGAAAAAAAAAAAAGGGGAGAGAGGGCAGTAGAGGGCACACTAGCCTCAAAAGAGAGACAGCAGTTAGAGCCTAATGGTAGAAAGATGAACTGTCTGCAGCTTATTAATAATCAAGTAAACAGAATTGGCTGTTGAACCACTGTGTACACTCATAAGCTCCAATTATGTTGTCAGTGGATTTCCTGGTTTAGGAAGCCCGTGAAGTGAGATTGTGTTCAGCAGTCAGTAAAACTGATCCTGGGAACCAAACCAAACTAAAGAGATGGAAAGGCTGTATGTATGTGAATCCTGCTTGCCTCCTGCCCACCTCCCTTGTCTCCCTTATACTGTTCATGCACTGCAGCCAGGGGAGGCTGCTGAAGGGATCTGAGGAGGAATTGGAAAAAAACTCCAATAATTAGAAAACAGAAGAAAATGTCATCCCTTACAAATACAAACCCTCCTGGCCTCTCTCTTCCTAAGTCTGTATACAGAGAGATCACAACTTCCAAAGAAATTTAGAGCCTGGGAAAACTGGATGTTAATTCCTCCGCATTTTCATTTAAAAAAGAAAAAGAGTCACTTCTAAAATGTTCATTGTAAGAGTTTTGTCATTAATACTGTTTTTTTAAAAATGAAAAAAGAAGTTAGGCAAACCATCTGTGATTTCTTCTTAAAACTCTCAGAATTGGCAAAAAAGAAATGCATTCACTATTAGATCTTCCAAACATGTGTGTAGCGTAAAATGTCAGTATGCAAGGACCCTGGCACTTCACACACATTACTGGCAGAAGCACAACTGCTACAACTCTTTTTTTTTTTTTTTAACTTTTCAGACTATTTATTGTTTTATTTTTACCTTTAACCTTAAGGCAAAGACTGATGGGATATTTCAGTTTTCATATAATGCCAGGTAAGGTTTTTCCCATTTTTTAAATTTCAAAATACATTTAAGTTATTTAAAAATAATTTTCAAAATGACATAATGTGCTGGAAAGAAGAAAATAAGGATTACAGCATGGAAAATATGGCCACCAAGACATGGAAGTCCCCAAGAAGATGACCAGATAAGAGCAACTGTATCAAAAGATACAAAGTCCTGATGTTGATGTTTAAGCCATTTTAGTGGTAAACCTGTCTTCACAACAAAGCTATTTAAAAGGGTACAACTCTTTTTCTTAAGTAGGCTCCCTGCTGGGCATGAACTCACACCCAGTGCAGGGCTTGAACCCACAATCCTGAGATCAAGACCTGAGTAGAGTCAGATGCTTAACCAATTGAGCCACCAAGGTGTCCCCAAACTGGTGCAATTCCTATAAAGGGTAATTTGTCAGGATCAACATTACAAGTTTAATACTCTTTAACCCGGCAACTCCCATCCTGGGAATTCATTTCACAGATCCACCTGCGCGTGTGTGAAGTGATGCAAGGACAAGGCTATGGATTTCCGCATTTTTAACAGTAAAAGACTAGAAACAAGTCAAGTATACATCAACAGTGGACTGGTTAAATAAAATATGGTACTCTTTACAGCAGTATCCAACTGTAAGAAATAATAAATGCTCTATATCAGTGCTGTTTAGTAGAAATATAATTTGAGCCACATATAATTTTTAATTAATAGCCATATTTTAAAAATAGAAGTTGGTAAAATTTAAATATTTTGTTTAATTTCTATGTCAGAAATGTTATTTCTACATGTAACTGTTATTTCAAATTTAACACTGTAAAACATTAAGGTAGTATCAAAATAGAGAATGTAAACTAAGTCTGTGACCCCCATGTTATTGTACGCAAATACCGCATCTCAATTTGGAAACTATTTTTGATGGTTAAAGTGGAATGTCATTCCAACAAAATAACATTTAATGGGAACATAAGTTACACTGCTTCCATTTTAAAATTCAACTTTAAACTAAATTTAAACTTCTGGCTTTCATCCCCCAGCCACATTTTGAGCGCCCAGTAGCCCTGCACAGCCAGCCTGTTGCTACCTTCTCAGGGCAGTTCTGTATTGATCTCCATAGTATACTGTTCAGCAAAAAGCAAGCTACACAGCAATGCCCATAAGATGCCACCTTCTGTATAAGAAAGGGAGGACACATGCAATGAATATTCTTATTATTTGCTTGCATTTACATTAAAGAGAAAATGGAATGATTAGTACACATGAGACTAATAAAAATAGCTATCTGTAGGGAGTGGGAGGAACAGTGCAAATGAGGGCAGGGGTTAGAGGAAGATTTTTTATTTTGTCTTTATGTTGCTTTGAGTTCTGAACCACATAAGCCTATCCCGCATATATATGGGAATCTCTGTGAAAACAAGATACCCATTCCACTCAAGGGAGAGGTGGAAGTGGGACCTAAAGAGATGGTAAGTCCATGGGAACTTTGTACTATCTTTACAACCCTTCCGCAAATCAATAACTATTCTAGAATAAACAGCTGATTAAAAAAGAAAAGAAATGAATGCCTTTGGCCCTGGTCGGATCTCAAGTCTTCCTGTCTCTGGTCCAGTTAGAGCTCTCTAGGACATCTCCACTGGACAGCGCAACAGATCTCTCCATGTGAGCATGCCCGGCGGCATCCAGACAACTGTCCTCCAAAGGCTGTCACTCTTGCGTGGTGCTGCCTTGGTGAATGGTGTCACACATCCTCCCCTGACACCCAGCCTATCACCAGGCATCATGCTCACCTCCTCCTTTCCTCACTCCTCCCTCAACACCATGAAATCTTCAAGTCTCAGAGATACCATCCCCAAAGAGCTTCTCCACCTGACCATTCTCCCCATGTTCACGGCCACTGCTCCATTAGACCCCCGCCAGTTGTCCCCAGAATCCCCGCACTATCCTTAGAACTAGTGCCCCTTCCTCCAGGCCTAATTTCTCCATCCATCTGTGCTACCACCAGAGCAGCCTTTATAAAACAAAAATTGGATGAAGTCACTCCCTTTCGATGCCACCATCTCATCTCTCCCTCACCCCTTGCAAGAAACACCTGCAGGATAGAGTTCAAATTCCTTGCTGCATATAAATATCTAACATTTGGCTTCTCTGCTTTTTATGCCCGATTATTTGCTTCGACACTCATATAAATGCTGTATTAGAGCCATGTGAAACTCCCCGCAGTTCTGCAAATGTACCATGCTCCTCACACCTGCATTTTCTTGTGCAGCTCATTCCTGAAATGGCTTCCTTTTTCACTGATTTTTGAAAACCCAGTTTATCCCAAACATCCCCCACAAGACAAAGTTGGCTGACCTCTCAGAATCTATGCTCTCACAGGATCTTGTACTTACCTCCTAACTGACTACACTTCACAGAGTGCGGAAGAACCCCTGGGCAGGCAAGGCAGGTTCTTGAATGTGTCTTATTACTCACCCAGCAACTAGCACAATGTTTAGCAAATGCTACTGGCTCTGCCCCAGCGGCCATTCCATTTAGGACTCTGTGCAGTGGCCACCTGGAGAAAGGTGTGGTCTCCTTCTTGGCAACATTTTTTTTTTAAGATTTTATTTATTTATTTGACAGAAAGCAAGAGAGCACAAGCAGGGGGAGCAGCAGAGGGAGAAGAAGGAACTCGAGGCAGGCTCCATCCCAGGCCCCTGCGATCACGACCCTAGCCAAAGGCAAATGCTTCACCAGCTGAACCCCCCAGGCACACTTGACAGCATCTTATTTGAGACATGTTAGGGCTCTCTTCATCAATTTGTCCAAACCATTTTGCCTTCAAACTCTGTATATCTTTTCTCTCTGTTTGCCTAATTAACCTCTGATCACTGTTCATTTCATCCCTAATCTCACTTAGGTGAGCCTATTAGACCTCCCCACCGGCATCCTTCACAGTTGTGCATCCGCAGGGCTAGTTTGCTTTAAGTCTGTTTTCCCCTTGACTGGAAGCCCCATGCAGGCAGGGGCTCTGATCGTTTTGCTCCCTACTGAACATATACCACCTATTACAGCGTTTGACCCTAGCAGCTGCTTCAATAAGTTGTCAGTGAATGCAAGAATGAAGCTCTTTATTAAAATTAACAGAGTATTTCAAGGCGGTACTTCTTGGGAACAATGAGGCCCATGCATTTATTACCTGTCCAATGATACAGAACATCTAACTTTTATTTGACTTATTTCAATCTTGTTGAAGATTCAAGAAGAGCTTTTTCATCCTAATACTTTGGGATTTAGTAAAGAAGTCTCTGTACCTAACCACTTGCCATTAATATATTCCGAGATTTTAATAATTCATCGCCCGGTCTCTGAAAATCCACCTCTTTGAATCTCCTCTAAGGCTTATCCATCTGGCAAATTCAGTTTAGCTCAGCTGATGGCTCCTCTCAGCAGCCTCTCCTGACTTGCTCAGAGAGAGAAGCAGCCCTGTTCTGTGTACCTACATCAACTGTACCAGCTGCTACTGAGGACTCACTCACCATCCCTGGGCTCCTACTACGGATGAGCACTGTGCTACGGGTTAAAAAAAGACACAGAAGCCACCTAAGGGCAGGAAGAATTTAGTAGAGTCACCCAAGGGCTCTCCCCCTCAGGACACTGTTCCCTCACCTGGTCAAAGTCACTGCTGCTGCTGAGAGTCTGCCATATCTCTTCAAAGTGATGGGATGGAAAATGGCTGGGAATTAACAGTACAAGGTAGGAAGAGAAAGAGAGTGGAATACTCTGGAAAATACCAAATTTACCATCAACTAAAAGGACAGGAGCCAAAAAGTTATGTCTGAGAGAGAGGCATGTGGAAGCTAAGGAGAATGAGACTTTCAAGTAGTGAACAGTTGAGGGTCTTAGGTAATGGACAGGGATGGAGTGAAAATAAGACCTATAATATGCCCAGAATTCAGCAGGTGGGAGGTGCTACATGCTACCATGTCTGTGTACACGTCTGTCATTCTAACTCACTCTCCCTTCTAGATCCCACTTCACTGCAAACTCCATGAGAGCAAGAACTGTGGTGTATCCATCTTTGTATTTCGCATGTCTCTTGAATAAGAAAAGGAGTGCCATGGCTAAAGACAAGGGCAACAACAGCAAAAAGGAACTTCTGGGACTTCATCAAGAGAAAACGCTTTTGCACAGCAAAGGAAATTGTCAACAAAACCAAGAGGCAATCCACAGAATGGGACAAGATATATATCCAAGATCTATATAGAACTCATCCAACTCAACACCCAAAAACCAAATAATCCAGTCAAGAAATGGGCAGATGACTTGGACAGACACTTCTCCAAAGAAGACATATGAATGGCTAAAAGACACATGAAAAAATGTTCAACATCACTAGCCATTAGGGAAAATCAAATCAAGACCACACTGATATACCACTTTACACCAGTAAGAATGGCCAAAATTAACAAGACAGGAAACCATAAGTATTTGCAAGGATGGGGAGAAAGGGGACCCCTCTTACACTGTTGGTGGGAATGCAAGCTGGTACAGTCACTCTGGAAAACAGTATGGAGGTTCCTCAAGACATTAAAAACAGAGCTACCCTAGACCCAGCACTATTAAGTATTCACTGCAAAGATATAGATGTGAAAAGAAGGGGCAAGGGCACCCCATATTCAGAGCAGCAATGTCTATAACAGACAAACTGTGGAAGGAGCTAAGATGCCCTTCAACAGATGAATGGATAAAGATGTGGTTCATATATACACGGAATATTACTCAGCCATCAGAAAGGATGAATACCCACCATTTGCCTCGACATGGATGGAACTGGAGGTGATTATACTAAGTGAAATAAGTCAAGCAGAGAAAGACAATTACCATATGGTTTCACTCATATGTGGAACATAAGGCGTAGTGCAGAGGACCACAGGGGAAGGGAGGGAAAACTGCATGGGAAGAAATCAGAGAGGGAGACAAATCACGAGACACTCTGGACTCTGGGAAACAAACTGAGGGTTACAGAAGGAAGGGGGATAAGGGAAGGGGGTAACTGGGTGATGGGTATTCAGGAGGGCACATGTTGTGGTAAGTGCTGGATGTTATAAGCAACTAATGAATCACTGAACACTACATCGAAACTAATGATGTATTATATGCTGGTTAACTGAAATAGAGTGCCAATTTCTGACCACCCCCACCCCCTGCCATGTCCTCTGATCACCCTGTGGCCCATCCCTTCCTGCTGTCCAGCTCCAGTCTCCCTGAGGTGCAGTGGCACAAATGCCATACACACAAACACACAGCCACAAGCTTTGGTTTTCAAGTAATATAAATTAGAAAGTTCATTTCTAGATTTTAGTTATCCACATTCTCCATGTCCTTTGTTATTATAAATAATTAACAGTTACCAGAAAGAAAGCCATCAAAAGAAGGGGGGAAAGGACCTAAATAAATGGATGCAGAGATTAGAGGTAGACAATTTGGTATCTAAGAGTGGTGGGGGGAAAAATGTCTTATGCCCTTCTCCAAACCAAGCCATTTCCCTTGCTCTTGATTTGACCACTGAACTAGTTTCTTTAGTGCTTCGGACACCTCTCAGGTGTGAGCAGGCAAGCTAGGAGGCCATCACAGGGGTTGCTGGCATTTAGCTAGGTAAATCAGCTTTCAAACCATGCCAGATATGATCATAAGTGAAGAAAACACAGCATTTTGCTTTTATGGAAATAACAATTAAAAAATGCTCACACCTGCTACAAACACCCTGATTCAGAGAAAAACAGCAGAGGAGAATATGGTTACAAAAATAACTCAGTGACTTACCTTTAGACAACCTTCCCAGTCCCCAAGCCCAGACCATTCAAAGGGCTTCCTGATGAACGTGAGGTATTCAGGTGCCAGTAATTTATTTAAAAAACTAGATCCTATCTTAAGTTTCAGCGTTGTGTGTGTGTGTTTTTAAAGATCTTATTTATTTGACAGGGAGAGAGATCACAAGTAGGCAGAGAGTCAGGAAGAGAGGGGGAAGCAGGCTCCCTGCTGAGCAGAGAGCCTGATGCGGGCCCAGGACCCTGAGATCATGACCTGAGCTGAAGGCAGAGGCTTAACCCACTGAGCCACCCAGGCGCCCCAGCATTGTGTTTTTGACTCACTTTCCCTGGAGCTCAGAGTTCATGAGGTTCAAATTATACTGAAAATAAGGAAAAAATGTCCATGATAAAAGGGTTGCTACAGACTATGAAGATAACAATGTGCACAGAAAAGAAAGCAAGCAAAAGAACTGGAATTTTTAAAAATTAACTTTTTAATAATCATAATCAATTGTTATTTATTAAGCTAATAAAAGGGAACAAAAAGATAAAAAACATAGCTGGTTTGAGGTGCCTGGGTGACTCAGTTGGTTAAGCATATGACTTCAGCTCAGGTCATGATCTCAGGGTCCTGGGACTGAACCTCGAGTCAAGCCCCGGGGCAAACCACCCCCTCATTTGGGCTCCTCGCTCAGTGGCTTGTCTGCTTTTCTCTCTCCCTCAGCCATTCCCCCTGCTTGTGCTCTTGCTCTCAATCTTTCATATAAATAATTAACAATCTTTTTTTTTTAATTTTTTTTAAAGATTTTATTTATTTATTTGACAGAGAGAGATCACAAGTAGGCAGAGAGGCAGGCAGAGAGAGAGAGAGAGAGGGAAGCAGGCTCCCTGCTGAGCAGAGAGCCCGATGTGGGACTCGATCTCAGGACCCTGAGATCATGACCTGAGCCGAAGGCAGCGGCTTAACCCACTGAGCCACCCAGGCACCCCAACAATCTTTTTTTTTTTTTAAAGAGCTGGTTTGAGGATTACATTTTTTTTAAAAGACTTTTTTTTTTAAGAGTTTATATATTGGGCGCCTGGGTGGCTCAGTGGTTAAGCCGCTGCCTTCAGCTCAGGTCATGATCTCAGGGTCCTGGGATCGAGTCCCGCATCGGGCTCTCTGCTCGGCAGGGAGCCTGCCTTCTCCTCTCTCTCTCTCTGCCTGCCTCTCTGCCTACTTGTGATTTCTCTCTGTCAAATAAATAAATAAAATCTTAAAAAAAAAATAAAAAAAAAAAGAGTTTATATATTAATTTGACACAGAGAAAGAGAGCTCAAGCAGGCAGAGGGGCAGACAGAGGGAGAGAGAGGCAGGCTCTCAGCTGAGCAAGGAGCCCGATGTGGGGCTTGATCACAAGACCCTGAGATCATAACCTGAGCTGAAGGCAGAGGCTTAACTGACTGAGCCACCCAGGTGCCCCAAGGATTACATTTTAAAAATTATTTTTAAATTCAAATATAATTAACACAACAGTGTTACATTAGTTTCAGGTATGCAATAAGATTCAGCATTTCTAGACATTACTCAGTGCTCATCAAGATAAAGCGTACTCTTAATCCCCTTAACCTATTTCACCCATCTTCCACTCACCTCTGCTCTGGTGACCTTCAGTTTCTGCTCCACACTTAAGAGTATTTTTGTCTTTTCTTTGTTTTGTTTCTTAGTTTCCACATATGAATGAAAGCATATGGTATTTGTCTTTCTCTGACTTACTTATTTCACTTAGCATTATACCCTGCAGGTCCATCCATGTTGCAAATGGCAATATCTCACTCATTCTTTTTTATGGCTGAATAATACTCCATTGTATATACACACCCATCTTCTTTCTCCACTCATTATTCAACGGGCATTTGGGCTTTCGTAATTTGACTACTGTAAATCATGTTGCAATAAGCATAACATGCATTTATCTTTTCAAATTACTGTTTTCATTTCTTTCAGTAAATACCCAGTAGAGGACTTAGTGGGTTTTATATTAATTCTATTTTTAATTTTTGATAAATTTCCATACTGTTTTCCACAATGGCTGCACTAGTTTGCATTCCCACCAACAGTGCACAAGGGCTCCTTTTTCTCCACATCCTCACCAACATTCGCTGTTTCTTGTGTTTTTTATTTTAGCCATTCTGTTAAGTGTAAGGTGATATCTCATTGTGGTTTTCATTTGCCTTTCCCTCATGATGAATGATGTTGGGCATTTTTTCATGTGCCCTTTGGCCATCTGTATGTCTTCTTTGGAGAAATGTTTGTTCATGTCTTCTACCCATTTTGAATTGGCTTATTTGATTTTTTTGGTGTTGAGTTATATAAGTGCCCTCAATATTTTGCATACTAACCCCTTATCATGTTATCATTGCAAATATCTTCTCCCATTCTGTAGGTTGTCTTTTAGTTTTGTTGATTGTTTCCTTCACTATGCAGCAGCTTTTTATTTTGATGTAGTCCCAATAGTTTAATTTTGTTCTGTTTCTATGGCCAAAGGAGACATATAGAGAAAAACACTGTTATGGCCAATGTCCGAGAAATTACTGCCTTTGTTATCTTTTAGGATTTTTATGGTTTCAGGTCTCACATTCAGGCCTTTAATCCATTTCGAGTTTATTGCATGTATTGGTTCAGTTTCATACTTTTGCACATAGCTCTCCAGTTTTCCTAACACCATTTGTTAGACAGATGGTCTTTTTCCCAACGCATATTCTTGCCTTTGTCCTAGATTAACTGACCATAAAAGCATGAGTTTATTTCTGGGCTCTCTATTCTATTCCTTTGATCTATATGTCTATTTCTGTGCCAGTATCACACTGTTTTGATTACTATAGCTTTTGTAGTGTACCTTGAAATCTGAAATTGTGATACCTCCAGCTTTGTTCTTTTTCAAGACTGCTTTGGCCCTCTGGGGCCTTTTGTGGTTCCATAAAAATCAGGATCATTTGTTCTAGCTCTGTGAAAAATGCTGTTGGTATTTTGATAGGGATTACATTAAAGGTGTATATTGTTTGCAGTAGTATAGACATTTTAACAATATTTTTTTTCCCCCAATCCAAGCGCATGAAATATCTTCCCATTTGTCTGTGTCATCTTCATCGATGTTCTATAGTTTACTGAGTACAGGTCTCTCACCTCGTTGGTTAATTTTATTCCTAGGGAGTTTTTTATTTTTGGTGCGATTGTAAATGGAGTTGTTTTCTTAGTTTTTTTTTCTTTCTCCTTTCTGCTGATTCATTATTAGTGTATAGAAATGATGAATTTCTGTATATTGATTTTTGTATCCTGCAACCTCACTGAGTTCACTCATCAGTTCTAGTAGTTTTTTGGTGGAGTCCTTAGGGTTATCTATAGTGTCAAGTCATCTGTAAATAGTGATAGTTTTACTTCATACTTAGCACTGTGGATGCTTTTTATTCCTTCTTCTTGTCTGATTATTGTGGCCAGGACTTCCAGTACTATGTTAAATAAAAATGGTGAGAGTGGACATCCCTGACTTGTTCCTGACCTTGTGGGAACAGCTGTTTTTCACCACTGAGTATGATGTTAGCTGTGGGTTTTTCATAGATTACCTTTATATGTTGAGGTATGTTCCCTCTAAAAGTACTTTGTTGAGAACTTTGCCATAATGGATGTTGTACTTTGTCAAATGCCTTTATTTTGTCTTTAGAAATGATCATATGGTTTTTCTCCTTTCTCTTCCTGATATTTCCCTTGCATTCTAGGAATAAATCCCACTTTCACTTTCAATCTGGAGTTATCTTTAAAGATTTCAGCCTTAAGGCTGAAATAAGTCTTTTTTTTTTTTAAGATTTTATTTATTTATTTGACACAGAGAGAGAGAGAGACCACAAGTAGGCAGAGAGGCAGGCAGAGAGAGAGGAGGAAGCAGGCTCCTGCTGAGTAGAGAGCCTGATCCCAGGACCCTGAGATCATGACCTGAGCTGAAGGCAGAGGCTTAACCCACTGAGCCACCCAGGCACCCTGAATTAAGTTTTTTACAGATAGCATATAGATAGGCCGTGCTTTTTCATTTGTTCTGTTACCCTATATCTTTTGATTGAAGCATTGAATTCATTTACATTCAAAGTAATTATTGATAGGTATATATTTATTGTAATTCTGTTACTTGTTTTGTATTTGTTTTTGTAATTTTTCTCTGTTCCTTTCTTCTTTTGCTCTCTTCTCTCACAGGTCACTGCTTTTCTTTAGTGATATATTTATATTCCTTTCTCTGTATTTTTTGCCTATTACCGGCTTTTGATTTTTGGTTACCGTTAGATTTAGACATAACATCTTATGCATACAGCAGACTATATTAAATTGGTGGTTAAGTTTGAACCCATTCTAAAAGCACTAAATTTTCATTCCTCTCCCTCCAACCCCAACATTATAAGTATATGGTGTCACACTTTATGTCTTTTTATTTTGTGAATTCCCTAACTTTTATTGACATACTTAATTTTACTGCTTTTGTGCATCCTACTTTTCTTACTCCTGCTTATGGTCTTTCCTTTCCACTCAAAGAATCCCTGTACCATATGTTATAAGGCTATTTTAGTGGTGATGAAGTCCTCTAACTTTTATTTATCTGGGAAACTCCTGATATCTCCTATTCTAAATGACAGCATTACTGGATAGAGATTCTTGGTTGCATGTTTGTTTTTGTTTTTGTTTTTTCTTTCAGCACTTTGAATCAATCATGTCACTCCCTTCTGGCCTGCAAATTTGCTGCTGAAAAATCAGCTGGTAGCTTTATGGAGTTAGCCCCTGTATGTAACTATCTTCTTTTCTCTTGCTGCTTTTAAAATTCTCTATCACTGGGCGCCTG
Source organism: Mustela erminea (assembly GCF_009829155.1). Lineage (NCBI taxonomy): Eukaryota > Metazoa > Chordata > Mammalia > Carnivora > Mustelidae > Mustela > Mustela erminea. The sequence continues at coordinate 32,088,540 of NC_045618.1, forward strand.
GGTGGCTCAGTGGGTCAAAGCCTCTGCCTTCGGTTCAGGCCATGATCCCGGGGTCCTGGGATCAAGTCCCGCATCAAGCTCTCTGCTCAGCGGGAAGCCTGCCTCCCCACCCCCCCCCCGTCTGCCTCTCTGCCTACTTGTGATCTCTGTCAAATAAATAAAAAAACAAAAATCTTAAAAAATAATACCTCTAAAAAAAATAGATAAAATTCTCTATCACTACTTGTTGCCATTTTAATTATTGTATGTCTTAGTGACCTCCCTCCATTGATTTTGTGCTTTCTATGTCTCCTGGATCTGGAGTTCTGTTTCCTTCTCCAGATTTGAGATGTTTTCAGCTACTATTTCTTCAAATAAATTTTCTGCCCCATTTTCTCCCTCTTCTCCTTATGGGATCCCTATAATGTAAATGTTCTTACGCTTGATGGTGTCACTGAGTTCTCTTAATCTCTTCTTTTTTTTTTTTTTTAAAGATTTTCTTTATTTATTTGACAGGCAAAGATCACAAGTAGACAGAGAGGCAGGCAGAGAGAGAGGGGAAGCAGGCTCCCTGCTGAGCAGAGAGCCCAATGCAGGGCTCGATCCCAGGACCCTGAGATCATGACCTGAGCCAAAGGCAGGAGCTTAACCCACTGAGCCACCCAGGTACCCAATCTCTTCTTATTTTTAAATTATTTTACTTATTATATATAAATGTATACTATATAAAAATAACAATTATATTATTTTTTCTTTCTCTTGTTCAACTTCACTGCTTTCCATTACTCTATCCTGACCCATTCTGTTTCCCCTATTTATTTCTACTTGTGTAGTTTTAATTTTAGTTATTGAGTTCTTCATCTCTGATTGGTTCTTTTTTATGTTTTCTATCTCTTTGTTGTAAATCTCACTGAGGTCCTCCACTCTTTTCTCAAAGTCCAGTGAGTATGGCCATTAAATTCTCTATCAGGCATATTACTTATCTCCATTTTTTTTAGCTCTCTTGCTGTGATTTTGTCCTATTCTTTCATTTGGGACATATTCCTTTGTCTCCTCATTTTGCATAATTCTGTTTCTACGTGTTAGGAAAGTCAACTATGTTTTCTGCTCTTGAAAGTAGTGGCCCTGGGGACCTGGCTGTCTCAGTCAGTGTAGTGTGCATCCCTTAATCTTGGGGTTATGAGTTTGAGCCCCATGCTGGGTGTGGATATTACTTAAAAATAAAAAAAAATAAAGAAAAAAGTAGTGGCCTTAGGAAGAAGAGATCCTATAGTGCCCTGCAGTGCCATGTTCCCTGTTTACCAGAACCTGGCACTTCAGGGGTTTCTCCTACGTGTACTGCATATGCCCTACTGTAATGGCTGAGCTGCCACTTTTGACTTCAGTCCAATCATCTGCAATGTCCCTCTTTGCCTGTGTGGGCAGGGTTTGGTCTCTGTGTTGTTAGTGCACCAGTCTGGAGATGTCTTGGGCTTGAGTTAGTTCAGACATTTTTCAGAGCTGTGGTTACTCCAGACTGCAGGGTGCTCTCCATATGTTGTCCCCTAGAAGCTTTCATTGTGGGCAGAGCCTGTAGTCAGACTGCATGTCTGCCCCCAGCACATTGCTTGAGCCAGAGTTAAATGGGTGTGTGTGGTTATCTCCCTCTCTCCCCAAGGCAGGCGTCACTTTGGAGAGGTGTTAGCCCCTGTCAGGGCTGCTTGCACACTGCCCTGTTTGTGGTACCACTCTGGATGGACTTCTGCCAAGGACAGGTTGGAGGCGGCAGGCCTGCAAAAGAGCAAGGTAGCAAACTACATGGACAGCGTTCATGCTGCACTGGTTCCCACATACATCCAGGTATCTAGACTGAGGGACACAGGAGAGAAATAGCACCACCAGCTCTTTTGTTCTTAGAGAAGTCTCCTAAAGATCCTGTCCCTCCAGCACAGTTCTGAGATAAGTAAATAAATCTCTCTTCCCTACACCCCAGGTGTTTTTCAAACTGCTGCTTCTATGCTACATCTCAGCAGAGCTGTTTGTTGTGCTTTCCTTTTAATGGTGGTGATTCGGTTTCTTTTTGCCCTTGGGCTCTTCAAGAGCCAATCCCGCTGATTTTTAAAGTTCCAGGTGTTAAGCCCCACCTATAGTCAGAACTCACAAAGTTAAGCCCCTCTGGATTTCAAAGCCAAATGTTATGGGAATTCATCTTCCCAGTTAAGGTCCTTGTGCCTAGGGTGCCTGATCTGGGGTCCTCCTCTCCTCTCTCTGTGCCAGCGGCATTCCTTCCTCCTACAGACAGTCTTACAGGTCAGTTTTGTTCCCAACTGCATCTCCACCCTTCCTACCCTTTTCAATGTGGCCTCTTTCTCTACATTTAGTTGTGGAGAGTCTATTCTACCAATCTTTGGGTTGCTTTCTGGATTATTTACATGATATGGGTGTTATGTAAGTACAGCCATGGAATGAGGTAAGCTTAGGATCCTCCTACTCTGCCCTTCACATCCTACTCCTGGAAATCCCTCTATCTTCAATTGTTTGAGGAACCTCATACTCTTTTTCATAGTGGCTGCACCGATTCATATTCCATTATGATTAGCATTTTTATCTTAGATTTTGGGGATATTTCCCCTACATTCAGAAATACACAATATTGTGCCTGCAGAATAAATAACTGTCTTATTTGGAAGGAACTACTCCACATTTAGCATGAAGATAAACAAACCACATGAAGATAAACAAACAACTCAAACACGCCCATTCTATAATTTACTTTAGAGTTATATTTTTCCTGATTTATAAGAGATATAAACAGTTTCCTTTTATGCTGAAACACAGGCTGTTTGGAAGGCATATGTTAAAAATTAATGAATAATGTCAATAAAATAGGGATTACTATAGCTTGAAATCCTTAATGTCTACAAATCAGATATGCTATGAGAGTCACAATTTGTTCCAAACAAATTTATGAAAGAGCTATTACGTACCAGGTTATGTGCCAGGTCCTATGATTATTAGTATTAGGGACCAAAGTCAAATAATACATGGTCTTAGCCCTCAGGGACTCACAACTGAGGGGAAATCAAACAATCATTTAGCAGTAACAACCAATGTAGTAAATCCCATGTTTCTGCACAAGCACAGAAAAGAGGCATTAAGATTACAAGGCTCAGAGGACATGGCCCTTGAATCAATTTTTTAAAAACTGAACACTGCATCAAAAGTTATGATGTACCATATGTTGGCTAGCTAAACATAATAAAAATAAATAATTTTAAAAATAAATACTTTTATTTTTAAATAGCTGATTTAAGTCTATAAATGTAGATTTTCAGACATTCACAAAAGAGGAAGAAACAGTAAAATAGTATGATGAATCATATGTACCCATCTTCCAGTTACAATTTTCATAACATGGCCAATCTTATTTTTTATACCCACACCCAATAACCCCCACTCCTCAGATTATTGAGACAACTCTGGACATTGTAAATATTTCAGATGTATCTCTAAAAGCTAAGGACTCTTCTGAAAACATAACCACAAAACCATTATCATGCCTTTTAAAATGAAAATTCTTTAATACCAAATATCTTTGTCAATGTTCACATTTCTCTATTTTTTACATTTTTCACTTTTTAAAAGATGTTATTTTTAAGTAATCTCTATACCCAACATGGGGCTGAAACTCACAATTCCGAGATAAAGAGTTGCATGCTCTGCCAACTGAGCCAGCCAGGTGCTCCCCATTTTTTTTGAACAGGGATTCCAATAAGATTCATATTTACTGTGATAACTGCTATGTTTAAGTCACTTTCAAACTATTGGTTCTTCCTTTCATCTCTTTTCCCTTACATTTTTTTGTTGAGGAAACTAGGTCATTAGTCTTTTAGGTCAGGGATCAGCAGATTTTTTTCTGTGAAGGGCCACTGAGTAAATATTTTAGGCTTTGCAGATTTTATAGTCTCTGTTACAACTATTCTAGTCTGCTACTGTAGCATGAAAGCGGCCGCAGACAACATATAAAGAACATAGCTGTTTTCCAACAAAACTTCAATTGTGGACACTTAAATTTGTTTACTTACTTTTTATTTTTAAAAAAGATTTTAATTTATTTGTTAGAGACAGACAAAAAGAGCACAAACAGAGAGCAGCAAGCAGAAGAAGCAGCAGCCTCCCTGCTGAGCAAGGAGCCTGTTGGGGGACTCCTGGGATCATGACCAGAGCTGAAAGCAAAGGTTTATTAACTGACTGAGGCACACAGATGTCCCTGAAATTTGAATTTTATGTAATTTTCACATTTCATGATTTTTTTCAACCATTTAAAAATGTAAAACCTGCTCATACTTCGTAAGCCATGGAAAAACAGGCAATGGGCCAAATCTGTCCCATGGGCCAGTTTGCCAATCCCTATTCTAGAGTAATCCTCACTAAATTTTGTTATTATATCCCCATGGTGTCTTTTATTATGTACTCTCATAACTGGTAGAATGATAGATTAATATGCTTGATCAGATTCATGTTGTCACATTTTGTGAGGCTACTTCCTAAATGGGAGTATGTGATTTTATATGAGTATCTTTTCCAAAGTGAAGTTAGCAGCCACTGACCATCACTGCCCAGACCCATTAATTTCATCAGTAGCTGCAAAGTGATGTGTTAGTGTTTCATTCATTCTTTATTCATTTATGAGCTGAAACCCACAGAGAAACTTTGCCTCATCAACTACTTTGTTACTCTAGATTAAAAACAGAAAAGGGACAAACCATAAGTGACTCTTAATCTCACAAAACAAACTGAGGGTTGCTGGGGGGAGGGGGTCTGGGAGAAGGGGGTGGGATTATGGACATTGGGGAGGGTATGTGCTTTGGTGAGTGTTGTGAAGTGTGTAAACCTGGTGATTCACAGACGTGTACCCCTGGGGATAAAAATACATGTTTATAAAAAATAAAAAATTAAAAAAAATAAAACAGAAAAGGAAGGATAAATGCTTGCTTCTTTTATTTGCCAGCTTTCAAAATAATGACTGTTTCCTTCATTTAATCCAATAGTAACAATGAGAGGGTTTTTTAAAGTATTATTTGAAACTTAAAAATTTAAATATATTTTCTATTGAAATTAATTGTAGTTCTTAATTCCCAAACTATCTCTCTTTGGCTAGTGAGAAACTTTTCAAGTTGATTCCTGAATCCTGACATACTCTTAGTTCTCAAGGTATCATAAGCTAGGCTGCCTCCCTGTTTCCTCCTCCCTAGATGATGATGTCACACAGACCTTCATTTGGCTTTGGAGTCCTATTCGATCTAATTTTATGGGGTGATTTGAGGAGATTCAAAAGCTAAGATGCCACTTCTGACCAAGAAGGTATAAGAGGATCAAGACTTATACTCCTGTCATAAACAACTAGAAAACTGGACAAACTATTAGCAATAGCTATTTTTAGACAATGGGAAGCAGATAGTATAAGTACTGTGATACCTAGGTAAAAGGGTAACAATGAACTGAACCCTAAATAAATGGCAGGACATACATGTTCATAGATTGTATTATGATATTGTTAAGATTCAATTCAAACCTGATCTGTAGATATAATGAAATCCCAATTAAAATTTTGCAGAAATTTTTAGAAATGAGCAAGCTGATTCTACAATTCATATAGAAATGCAAAGGACCTAGCTTAGCTAAAATAAGCTTGTAAACAGACACAGTTTGAAGATTTGTATCACCAGTTTCAATAAAAGTGCCACAATAACTCAATGAAGAACATACTGGGACAACAAAATTATCTATTTGGGGAAAAAAAAAATAAACCCTGACCCTTACCCTCATTCAACACACAAAAATTAATTGAAAATAATCAGAAGGGGCACCTGGGTGGTTCAGTGGGTTAAGCCTCTGCTTTCGGCCAGGCCATGATCCCAGGATCCTGGGATCGAGCCCCACATCAGGCTCTCTGCTCAGCAGGGAGCCTGCTTCCCTCTCTCTGCCTACTTGTGATATCTATCAAATAAATAAATAAAATCTTTTATAAAAAAAAAAAGAAAATAAAACAGAAGCCTAAATAGACTAGCTGAAACTACAAAACTTCTAAAATAAAACATAGTAGAGAATCTTTTGCAAGCTTGGGGTAAGCAAAGATTTCTTAGAAAGGACACAGAAAGTATAAATCATAGAAGAATCAACAGTTCATAAATCAGATTTTTGAAAACTTTAAATCTTTAGCTCTTTGAAAGACAATGTTAAGAATGTGAAAAAGAAAGACCCATACTGGGAGAAAATATTCACAACACACGCATCTGACAAAAGAGTTAAATCCAGAATATATATACATTATATATATATATTTACATATAGACATATATGGCAGCTTTCACATATAAATCTATATATATACATATATCAACCTCTTACAGACAACTCAATAAGCAAAAGATTTGAACACATAGATTTGAACAGACACATAGCAAAGGAAGATACAGTAATGACCAACAAATACATTAAAAGATACTCGACATCATTATCAGAGAAATGTAAATTAAAATCACAAGATACCAGTACATACCCATTAGTTTGGCTAAAGTTAAAAAGGCTGGCAAATACCGAGTGTTGCCAAGGATACGGAGCAACTGTAATACTCATGCCCTGCTGGTCAATGTAAATAGTACAACTCCACTGGCAATAGTTTGGCAGTGTCTTATCAAGTTTTTGTATACCACTTAGCACACTACCTGGCAATTTCACTATCAGGAATTTACCCAAGGGAAATGAAAATACATCTCTACAAAAACCCATACACTAATGTTCATAACAGCCTTAATCACAATAACCTCAAACTACAAATAACTCCCACGTCCATGAACATGTAATTGGATGAACAATTCGTGGAATTTTCATGCACTGGAATACAACTCAGAAACAAGAGAGAATGAGCTACAAGTGCAAGCAATAACATGGGTGAATCTCAAAAGCATACTGAGTGAAAAAACTAATCATGTAAGACTTCATACTGTATTATTCCGATTATATGAAAATCTGGAAAATACAAATGTAATCTATACTAACAGAAAGCAGATAGCTGGAGCTATCTAGGGTTAGACATGGGGGGATACTTATAGGGAAGCGGCATCATTTTGAGAGTAATAGAGTTTACATATTGACTGTAGTGGGGTAAGTTATCCAAATGCCTTTTACTGTATATGAGGGGTGGGGAGACTGTGCTGCCAAAACCTTCCCAGAATCCTAGACAGACTTCTAAGGAACAAGTTTAAGTTATTGGGGAAAGAACCAGGTGGTACAACACATGTGAAGGCAGAGAAGCAAGAAATAACAGGACATGATCCAGGAAGTGCAAACTATTCCGTATATGGTGGAAGAAAGTTGTGCATATATGGCAGTGCAAGAGAAAAGACTGGAGAGGGAGATTCTTTGAAAAGGTCCTCTTCTGCTAAGCTAAAAAGTCTGTATCTATCAAAACAGTCATATAATTTTTCAATATTCTGTCAACATGGTGAAATATGCTGATTTTTAAATATTAAGCTACCTTTCCATACTTGAAATAAATCTAATTTATTGTAACATACTGCCTTTTTATGAATATAATTTGCTAATATTGTGTTAAGGACTTTTGTATCCATAAATATGATCATTAAGAGAGACTAGCCTGCAATTTCTTTTCTTGCAAATTATTCTATAACTCCTTTCTTGTAAGAAGAGGTAGGGACTATAACCCTCTTTCTCTGTTGTCTGGAGAACTTTATTCAAGATTGGTGTTTTTCTTCCTTAAACATCTGCAAGAATTCACCAGATAAGTTCTAAAACTTGAGGTTTTCTTTGTGGGAAGGTTTTAAATAATGGAATCCATTTCCTTAATAGACAATGTATTATGTAAATTTTCTATTCCTTCTTCTGTTAGCTTTGGTAAGTTGTATTTTCTCAAGGAATTTGTGCATTTTATCCAAACAATCAAATGGCACGAAATAAAGATATTTAAAAATATCCTCGGGGTGCCTGGGTGGCTCAGTGGGTTAAGCCTCTGCCTTCGGCTCAGGTCATGATCTCAGGGTCCTGGGATCGGGCCCCGCATCGCGCTCTTTGCTTGGCGGGGAGCCTGCTTCCCCCTTCTCTCTCTGCCTGCCTCTCTGTCTACTTGTGATGTCTCTCTGTCAAATAAATAAATAAAATCTAAAAATAAAATAAAATATCCCTTTTATCTCTTTAATGTCTGTAGGCTCTACAGTAATATCCCTCTTTTCATTCATAATATTATGTTTGCTCTATTTTAAAAAATCTGAATATAGTCGACATAAAATGTTACATTAATTTTAGGTGTTCAACATAGTGATTCAACATCTCTCTGTTATGCTTTCCTCAGCACAAGTATAGCTACTATCTGTCACCATACAACACTACTACAGTATCATTCACTACACTCCTTATGCTGTGCCTTTTATTCCTGTGTCTTATTTATTCCATAACTAGTAGCCTGTATCTCAAACTCCCCTCCACCCATTTTACCCAACCCCCCACCACCTCCCCTCTGGCAACAATCAGTTTACACTCTTTATTTATAGGTCTAATTCTAATTTTTGTTTGTTTATTCATTTATTCTACATTTTTAAATTCCACATATAAGTGAAATCATGGTATTTGTCTTTCTCTCTCTGAACTATTTCACTTAGCATAATAAGCTCTAGGTCAATATGTGTTGTTGCAAAGGCAGCTTTTCATCCTTTTTTATGGCTGAGTAATAAAAGGTGACAAACAAATGGAAAGATATCCCATGCTCATGGATTGGAAGAATAATGTTAAAATGTTCATAATATTCAAAGCAATCTATAGATTCAATGCAATCCCTATAAAAAACTAATAGCATTTTTCATAAAACTATAAAAAATAATACTTATATTTGTATGAAACCACAGAAGACTGAATGGCCAAAGAAATCTTGAGAATGAAGAACACAGCTGGTGGTATCACAATCTCAGATTTCAAGATATACTACAAAGCTATAATAAATCAAAACAGTGTGGTACTGGCACAAAAATAGATATATAGATCAATGGAACAGAACAGAGAGCCCCAAAATAAACTCATGCTTATATGGTCAATGAATCCAATAAAAAGTAGGGAAGAATAAAAATGGGGAAAAGACAGTCTCTTCAATAAATGCTGTTGGGAAAACTGGACATCCACATACAAAAGAATTCAACTAGAGGTTTTGATTAAGGATGAGAACATAAGGAAAACCCTAAACTCACCTCCTCCACAGACACACCAAATCTATACCTATTTATAGAGCAATTAATTCCTCCTAAGGAACTGAGAGCTGACTGAACAGCTTCTGAGATAGATCACAAGGAAAAGAGCAAGAGAGATGGAGATGTGGTAACAAGGGGAACATACATCCCCCCACCCCAGCCGCCTCCTCCAGTGCTAAAAAACTACAGTGGGAATGGACAGTATTGAGGAGCCATAAGCAGATATGTTTGCCCTGGGGCAGAGAAAAAGAGCCACAGTTTAAAAGAACAAATAGATATAAAAGATCCAGCCCCAGGACTCTGCCAAACAGCAGAAGAGCTGCTGGAACACTCTCTGAGTCAGAGGGGCTGGTGAGCACTATGGTTTATGCTCCCTCGTCCACCCTGAGAGCATGGACAAGAGCAAGGTCCAAGCCTAATACCTCAGTGAGACCCAGGCTCCTAGCCCACACCAGCCCCAGCTGTTCCACAAAGGTGGCCCCAGTGTAGCACATACCAGGACACACCCCTGGTCAGCACTCACTACATTTCCAGCTGATGTGCCAAGGCAACACAGGCACAAACTCCAAAACACACCAGTCCACACCATGCCAGCTCCAGACAGCTTGCTAAGGCATCCTTGGAGCAAAGCACTCTGTGACCTCCTGGTTCACACCTAGTTTTGCTCCATCCACACTGGAAGGGTGCCCTAAGAACATTCAGCCTGTGCCTGCATTGGTTTTGGCTACTCCACCAGGGCAGCCCCTGTGCAGAGGGCTCTGGGACCCCTGGCCTGCTTCCCCATCAGGGCACTCCCTGCACTGAGAACTCCAGGATACCTCAACTTGTACCCACTTCACCTACAGCTGTCCTGTGAAGATACTCCTTGTGTGGAACACTCTGGGATCCTCTGAACCATCCTGCCCTGTCTCTAGCTGTCTTTTCAAGAAACCCTCTTATGTGGAGAACCCCAGGACACTCTAGCTTATCTACTTCAGCTTCAGCTGTGCTGCCAGGGTGACCTCTGCTCAAAGAACCCTAAGACCACCCCAGCCCACACCCACTTCACTTCTGGCCATCTCACCAGGGTGGCCCAACATGGAGAGCCTTAGAAGCCCAGCCCACACCAGACACAGTCCTAGCCAACCAGCCAGAGTTACCAGGCACACACAGTCTACCTGGGGGTTGACCATACAGAAGACTGTTTCTTCAAGTTTAGAAGAAATAGCTGTTTTACCTCCTTCAGAGAGAAACAAACACAGAAAGCTAAACAAAATGGGGAGACAGAGGAATATGCCCCATGTGAAAGAACGAGACAAAACCACAGAAAAATAAATGAAAGAGAGTGAATATGCCTGATTAAGAGTTTAATGATCATAAAGATGCTCATAACACTGGAGAGAAGAGTGGAAGAACTTGGTGAGAACTTCAATAAAGAGAAAATATTTAAAAGAACCAATCAGTTGTAGAACACAAAAACAGAAATGAAAAATACACTAGAGGGAATCAACAGATTAAAGGATACCGAAGAATGGATCAGCAATCCAGAAGGGCAACAGAAAGAATCTAAGCTAAACAGAAAAAACAAACAAACAAAAAAAAAGACAATTTTTTAAAATGAGGATAGGCTAAGGGATCTCTTGTATAACATCAAGTGAATAAACATTTGCATTATAGGGGTCCCAGAAAGAGAAGAAAGAGAGAAAAGGGGGCAAAAAACTTATTTGAAGAAATGATAGTGAAAATGTCCCTAACTAAAGGAAGAAATCAGATCTAGGTTCAGGACACACAGAGAGTTCCAAGCAAGATGAACTCATGGAGGTCCCCACCATGACACATAAAAATCAAGAGTGTTAAAGTTTAAAGATAGAGAATTTTAAGCAAGAAATAAAAAATTAAGTAGAAGGGAAACACTATAAGGTTATCACTTGATTTTTCAACAGAAATATACCAGGCCAGAAGGTAGCTGGTGTATTTATTTTTTTTAAATTTTTGAAAATTACCATATAAAGTATTATTTGTTTTAGGAGTACAGACCTGTGATTTATCAGTCTTATGTAACACCCAGTGCGACCCTCCCCATCCTCCCCATGTCCATACCCTCCCCAATGTCCACCACCAAGTTACCCTATCCTCCCAACCCCTCCCCTCCAGCAACCCTCAGTTTGTTTCCTAAGATTAAGAGTATCTTATGGTTTATCTCCCTCCCTGGTTTCATCTTGTTTCATTTTTTCCTCTCTTCTCCTATGATCCTTTACCTTGTTTCTTAAATTCTACATTTCAGTGAGCTGATATAATTGTCTTTCTCTGACTGACTTACATTGCTTAACATAGTATTTAAAGAGCTGAAAGGAAAAAAACCTACAACCAAGAATAGTCTACTTGGTGAGGTTATCATTCAGAATGAAAGGAGAGATATAGAGTTTCCCAGACAAGAGTAAGAGGAATTTGTTACTACTAAACTGGCCTTACCAGAAATGCTAAAGGGACTTTACTTAAATGGAAAAGAAAAGGCCATAATTAGAAGTAAGAAAATTATGAATTAAAAGATAAAAATATGACAACACAAATATAAAATGTGAAGGAGAGAGTAAAGTTCTTTCAGAAAATCTTCAAACTTAAATGACTGTCAAATTAATATAAATTGCTATATACTTAGGATCCTATACCTGAAACTCATGGTAACCACAAACCCAAACTTAATAGATACACAAAAGAATAAAAAGCTAAGCAGAACACTACAGAAAGGCATCAATTACAAGGCAAGAGACCAACAGAAGAAAGGAACAGAGAAGAACTACAAAAGCAACCAGAAAACTATAAAATATCAATAAGTACATACTTAGCAGTAAGTACTTTTTTCTTCTAAGATTTTATTTATTTGAGAGAGAGAAAGCAAGAAAGATCAGAGGAAGAGGATGAAGCAGACTCCCTGTTGACTGAACGGAGAGCCCAGGGCTAGATCCCAGGACCTTGAGATCATGACCTGAGCTGAAGGTAGCCCCTTACCTGACTAAGCCACCCAGGCACCCCACTAGCAGTAATTACTTTAAATGTAAATGGTCTAAATACTCTAATCAAAAGGGTAACTAAACGGCTTGAAACAAAACAAAACAAAACAAGACATCTACATGCTGCACCTAATAGACGCACTTCAGACCTAAAGACATAGAAGAGGGGCTCCAGGCTGGCTCAGTTTGTAGAGAATGCAACTCTAAAAAACCTTTTTTAAAAATATTTTAATTTATTTATTTGACACACACACAGAGAGAGAGAGAGAAACACGCACATAAGCAAGGGGAGAGAGGCAAGGAGAGGGATTCCTGCTGAGCAAGGAGCCCAATGTGGGGCTCAATCTGAGGACCCCAAGATCATGACCTGAGCTGAAGGCATTTAACTGAATGAGCCACCTACACGTCCCAAGAATGCAAATCTTGATCTCAGGGTTGTAAGTTCAAGTCTCATGTTGGGCATGGAGCCAAAAATTTTAAAATAAATAAATAAAGACATAAACTCCAAGTGAAAGGATGGAAAAAAGATACACCATCCAAACAATAGAAGCAAAACAAAACCCAAAAAACCCAAAACACTACTGGCCAACATCCTTAATGAACAGAGATGCAAAAATCCTTAACAAAATATTAGCAAACTACACTAAAAGGATTATTCACCACAATCAAGTGGGAATTATTCTGGGGATGCAAGGATGGTTCAACATTTGCCAATCAGTCAAGATGACACACCACATCAAAATAAAAAATATTATGATCATCTCAACAGATGTGGAAAAACCATTTCACAAAATTCAACAACCATTCATGACAAAAACTCTCAGTAACGTGGTTTAATGGGAACACACCTCAACATGACAAAGGCTGTATATGACAAACCCATGGCTAATATAACATTCAATGGTGAAAACTGAAAATTTTTCCTCTAAGATTAGAAATAAGACAAGGAGGCCCACTCTTGCCACTTTTATTTAACACAGTGCTGGAAGTCCTAGCCACATCAATCAGACAAGAAAAAAAAAAAGTCATCCAAATTGGTAAGAAAGAAGTAAACTGCTACTATTTACAGATAATATGATACTGTACGTAGAAAACCCTAAAGACTCTACCAAAAAACTACTGGAAGTAATAAATGAATTCAGTAAAATTGCAGTATATAAAATTAGTACAAAGAAATAAGTTGCACTTCTATACACTAAAAATGAAGTAGCAGAAAGAGAAATTAAGAAAACAATCCCCTCTATAATTGTACCAAAGCCAATAAAATACCTAGAAATAAACTTAACCAAGGAGGTGAAAGACCTATATGCTGAAAACTACAGAACACCAATGAAAAAAAATTAAAGATGATACAAACAAATAGAATGATATCTCATGTTCATGGACTGGAAAAATATATTGTTAAAATGTTTATGCTACCTAGAGCAATCTACACATTCAATGCAATCTGTATCAAAATATCACAGCATTTTTCACAGAACTAGAGCAAATAACCATAAAATTTGTATGTAATGACAAAAAACCTTCAAGAGACAAAGCAATCTTCAGAAAGTAGAACAAAAGCTGGAGGTAATACAATCCCAGATTTCAAGATATACTACAAAGCTGTGGTAATCTAAACAGTATGAAATGGGCACAAAAGCAGACACACAGATAAATGGAATGGGAAAGCCCAAAAATAAACTCACGTTTTTATAGTCAATTAATCTATGATCAAAGGAGGCAAGAATATGCAATGGGAAAGGAGAGTCTCTTCAATAAATGGTGCTGGAAAAACTGGACAGCAACATGAACAAGAATGAAGCTGGACTACCTTCTTATGCCATATACAAAAATAAATTCAGGGACGCCTGGGTGGCTCAGTGGGTTAAGCCACTGCCTTCGGCTCGGGTCATGATCCCAGAGTCCTGGAATCGAGTCCCACATGGGCTCCTTGCTCGGCAGGAGCCTGCTTCTCTCTCTGCCTCTGCCAGCCTCTCTGCCTGCTTGTGTGCTCTCTCTCTCTCCCTCTCTCTGACAAATAAATAAATGAAATATTTTTTTTAAAAAGTCATTAAAAAAATAATAAATTCAAAATGGATTAAAGACCTAAAAGTGAGACCAGAATCCACAAAACTCCTAAAAGAAAACATAGGTAGTAATATTCTGGACAATAGACTTAGAAATATTTTTCTGACTGTATCTCTGCAAGCAAGGGAAACACAAGCAAAAATAAATAATTGAGACTATATCAAACTAAAATGCTTTTGTCATAAAAAAAAATTAAATGGCAACATACCGAATGAAGGAAGATACTTGCAAATGGTATATCCAATAAGGGACTAATATCCAAAATATATAAAGAACTTATATAACTCAACACCAAAAAAACAAATAACCCAATTAAAAAATGGCAGAGGAACTGAGTAGACATTTTTCTAAAGAAGATGGCCAACGGACACATGAGAAGATGTTCAACATCATTCGCTATTAGGAATGCAAATCAAAACCACAATGAGATATCCCCTCACATTTGTTAGAATGGCTAGAACACAAAATACAAGAAATAACAAGTGTTGGTAAGGATATGGAGAAAAAGGAACCCTTGTACATGGTTGGTGGGATTGTAAACTGATGTAGCAACTGTGGATAACAGTAGGGAGGTTTCTTAAAAAATTAAACATAGACATGCCATATGATCCAGTAATTTTTCTACTGGTTATTTACCTAAAGTATACAAAAATACTAATTCAAAAAGATATAATCACTTCAATGTTTAGCGCAGTATTATTTACAATAGCCAAGATGGGGAAGTAACCTAAGTATCCATCAATAGATGAATAGAGAAAGATGTGGTACATACATATGATGGAATATTACTCAGCCATAAAAAAGAATGAGATCTTGCCCATTTGTGACAACATGGATAGACCTAGAGGGTATTATGTCAAGTGAAATTAGTCAATACAGAAAGATGCATACTGTATGATTTTGCTTATATGGGGACTCTAAACCAAGAAAACACAGAAACAACCCTATAGGTACAGAGAAGAAATTGGCTGCCACAGGAGAGGAGTTTTGGGGGGTATAAACAAAATAGGTGAAGAGGATTAAGAGGTACAAACTTCCAGTTATAAAATAAATAAGTCATAGGGATGGTAAGTACAACACAGGAAACATAGTCAATAACACTGTAATCACTTTGTATGGTGACAGATGGTAACTGCACTAACTGTGGTGAGCATTTCATAATATTGAATCACTATGTTGTATATCTGATATTAACATAAGATTGTGTGCCAACTTTAATTTTAAAAAATATTCAATGGAGTACATGTTTGTTGAGTGAATGAATGAAAAAATGTCCACTGGCATAAAAAAGTGTGGGTTTGTTTCTCATAAACAAATATAATGATGAATTACAAATTTCTAGAAACTAGATTAAAAGTATTCTTTTTTTTAAAATTTCATTTATTCATGAGAGAGAGCGCGTGCCAGTGAGCGTGCGTGCACAAGCAGGGAGGAGAGGCAGAGGGAGAAGCAGGCTCCCTGATGGGCAGGGAGCCTGGTGGGGGACTTGATTCCAGGACCCTGGGATCATGACCTGAGCCAGAGGCAGATGCTTAACTGACTGAGCCACCCAGGTGTCCCTAAAAGTACTCTTTAAAGAGTTAGGTACTGATAACACAAAACACAGGTGGATTATTTGAAAGGAGACTGGGGAAAAGAACATTAATGGATCATACAAATCTATTAATGCCACTGCCAGTAACACAGATTTCAGAGGCATATCCAGGCAAATGAAGCAGGAGTGGTGGTAATGGTGGTGCTAGGGACAGTTTTTGTAAATTCAACCCCTAAAATCCCTTTGCCTTTGGTTCAGGTCTTTATTACAAAATGTAATACAAGTTACTCCTTAAGGAACATTTATAATTTGTTCATTAGTCAATGTGTCTTTTAAGAATTTTTGAAATTATAATAAAAATACTAACATAAATTTACCATCTTAACCATTTCTAAATGTACAGTTCAGTGGTTTGAATACATTCACATTGTTGTGCAGCAGATCTCCCAGAACTTTAACATCTTGCAAAACTGAAACTCTGCAGGCATTAAACAACAATTCCTCATTCCCTGCATCCCCACCCAGCCCCTGACAACCACCATTCTCCTTTCTGTCTCTTATCATTTTGACTGTTCTACATACCTTGTAACTGGAATCATGCAGTATTGATCTTTTTCTGACTGGCTTATCTTGTTTAACATAATATCCTCAAGGTTCATCCATGCTGTCATTTACATGAGAATTTCTTCCTTTATAGGGATGGATAATATTCTATTGTATGTGTATACCATACTTTATTTATCCACCCATCAGTGATACATTAGTTCTTCCACCTTCTGCCCATTGGGAATAATGGTGCTATGAAAATGATGTATAAATATCTCTTTGAGATCTTGCTTTCAATTCCTTTGGATATATACCCAGAAGTGGGATTGCTCGATCATATGATAGTTCTACACTTTAATTTTTTAAGGAGTCATATTGTTTTCCATAGCAGTTAACATCATTTTATAAATCAATGCACCAATAAGACACATGGGTTCCAATTTCTCCACATCCTCATTAAAATCTGTTATTTTCTGTTTGTGGTGGTGGTATTTTATAGTAGCCATCCTGATGAGGTGATAGCTCATTGTGGTTTGATCTGCATTTCTCTAGTAATTAGTGATGTTGAGCATCTTTTCATGTGTTTTTTGGACCCAGTGTGTCTTCAAGATTAGTTATTCAAGCTCCCCAAACCAACAGTAGCACACACAGCAAGAATAATTCCAACCTTCCTCTAGCCATAAAAACCAGGCCCAGAGGCTCCTTCTAGAAGTTACACTAACATATAGACTCAATCATCCTTTAAGTCAAAAGATTACCTACAAAGTATATGACAAAAGCAGGTGTTCAAATATATTGGGCCAAAGGCTTCTTTTACAGTTGAAATAGATGTCTGCTCTTTCTGCCTGCCTAGCATACATTTGCCCTTATTCTGGGAACACATCTTGATTTTCCTTTGGGAAATCACTCCTCCCTTATTCACAGCCCATGTGATTCAGATTAGACTACTTCTTTACCTGGCACAGATCCAGGGCTGAGCAGGTGACTCAGGCCTGGCTTGGCAGCATTTCTAATTGCTTTAACCAAAGTGATTTGTTTATGCACAAGCATGTGATACAAACTGGTAAAATCCAAGTTAAGTTCTGAGATTTTTGCTAAAAATGGGAAGGAAGAACACTCTTTCCATTAGGATTGTAAGGATAAGAAAAGCCTAGGGACCAGGAGAGATCCTGTTGGGTGCCCCGTGTTGGGACCCCCGTATTGGGTCCCCCAGTAATGGGTCTGTGATTAAAGGAGCAAGACTGATACAAACAAAAGTCAAGCAAAGCTTTATCTCGCACCAAGCATCAAGAATCAAACTGACTGTCAAACAGACCGGTCAGGGCGCCCCTTACAGAGAGGATGACCCCTCTCTGTTTCACAGACTTACTTTTATAGAGCAAAGGCCATGTGGTTGGGCCTGGCCATGCACAGGTGTGGCCAATGAAACTGTAATACACAGAGAAAGCTGCACAGTCATGCTAGGTGACCAACTGAATTATAATTTACCCTAGTGACATCTGAACCAGCCTATCACCTTGGTCAGAATTGGCGCCCAAAATGTGCCCAAAGGGCGGGGTCCATACTCCTTGGTAGCTAGGAGACAGTATGCGCCCCTTAGTGATTGAATGTCTCCACCTGACCTGACCCACCCTTGTATTTGGGCTTTTTTACCTGCTACTGGTTTCTGGGACTTGATTTTAAGTAAGTTCCCCTGGGGGGCGGGCAGAGTCCATTTAAGTTTTACAACAAAATGGCCGTTCAACCAGAGTGGGGCCGCTCTGGCTGAATAGGCCCTTAACAATCCCTCCTCAGAGGAAAGCAGATCTGAAAGAGATGATAAAGACATAGCTAATGATATTGTTTGAGTGCCTGATTAACTTGTGCCAGAGGCCACTCCTATCTGGACATTTTATGAGACTGACACGCTACCTACTGCGCTAACGAGACACCTTTTCTGGACATTTTAATTCTCTATGGCAATAAGTTGTTTATTTTGTTTAAAGGAAATTGAGTTGGGGTGCTGTTATTTCCAATCCAAAGAAGTTTTTTTTTAAGATTTTATTTATTTATTTGATAGAGAGAGAGAGATCACAAGTAGGCAGAGAGGCAGGCAGAGACAGATGGGAAGCAGGCTCCCTGTCGCGAGCAAAACCCCTGCGTCCTGCCAGGAGGTCGCAACGTGTAAAGAAGAGATAGAGAGATGGATATGATGTAACTCACTTGATCTTTATTGGGACGAGGTCCGCACCACTATCGTGGCCTGGTCACGGTCTGCTGACATTGTCACGGAGAAGGAGACGTCGCCTCACAATCTAGACAGAGAGGTCACCGCAGAAGTTGAGACTGAGAACCAGCGAGTGGTCGGCAACAAAACTGTCGGGGTGTTGGTAGCACCGGCGATGATGTTCTCCCGACAGGGAACTCGCTTCACCTGAGTCCAACCCGATGCCTCTTTATATACTGTGCTAAGTCTCCTTCATAAACATATTACATCACTTATTTTTCTTATGCTTACACACCAAAAACATACACACGTCGTAAACATGTTTTAGTTTACGATATTTCGCACAAGTTAAAATATTTACAACTTGTTACTCCGCGCTAATCTTATCACTACACGCATATGGTCTAGGCTTATTTGCTATGTAGTATTTGCTATGTGGTTAGTTTGTTATCACTACACGCATATGGTCTAGGCTTATTTGCTATGTGGTTAGTTTGTATTTTGTTCCTGTTTTTCATTTAGTAGGGGGTTTGCACTTACTACATTTTATTTATTTATTTATTCATTCATTTATTTATTACACTTTATTTATTAAAGGTTCGTACTCACTACCCTCCCCCAATCCAAAAAATTTAATTAACATACAACTTAATGCAAACATAACTCACTTTTTAGCACTTCAATTATATATCCAAATTTCCCTGTCCAACTGCCATACCATTTTCAAAACCCCACATCTTCTCATTTAACAATATACTAATTAACACATTAATTTTATCTTCCTCTTGCTCAGTGTCTTATCAGTATCTACCACAGCCTACCACTTTTTCCTTCATGAAACATGTCTGCCCTGGCTGCTATGACCCCAACACTCCTACCGTTTTCTTCCTACCCGACAGCTCCTTCTCTGCCTCCTTTGCTAGTTTATTCTCCTCAACGTTCTCTTCTCTTGTTCATTTTGCTACCCTCTTCCCAGGCAATCTTCACCACATTCACAGTCTCAATTACTGTTTAAATACCTATGACTCCTGAATCATATCACTAGTGCACGCCTCTATCCCACCTTCAAAGAACAAGGAGGTTAATTGTTAAACAGTAAACAAGGATATGTGGAACTGTCGTCTCTGCTAGAGTATCTCGAAGACACCTCAAATTCAAACTGTCCAAAACCAAGGCCACTGCCATCTCACTCACTCTCTCTCTCTCTGTTTCTCTCTCTCTCTCTCACACACACACCCTTCTTCTCTGAGTTCCCTAACCACAATGAGTGAGGATACCTTCAGTTGAGCTACATAAGCTAGAAACAGGGAAGTTTTCTTTCACATGTCTCTCTCCCCTACTGCCATTTCCAAATCACCACTAGTCATTGATTTTTTTCACTTTCAAGTATCTCTTCTATCAATCCATTCCTGTCCGTCCTAGTTTAAGCTGCCCTCTTCCTTCTTGATTTACTAAACAGCTTCCTAAAGTAGGCTTCCCGTAACCTCTAGTCCACCCTCTTCTCTACACCACTGTGAGAGATGTCATTTTTATCTAAAAGCACCACTGGTTCTGTCACTCCCCTATTTAGAATCCTTCAATAGCATCCTATTTCTCTAAGGATAAAAAACCAAATCTTTTATATGGCCTGCAAAGGAGTAAATGGGAAGGGTGTTGTATGTAAACATCTGCATATCTACTTTGTAAATAGAAGTCTATCTAAAAACTACAGAAATTGGTCTTTATATTCAGTTCCTTGTGAATAAAATAGATTGTAAACAAAATTAAAAGGTAGCTATTATATGCCTTCGACAGTTACCATATTCACAAAGTGTTAGCCTATGTCTTAGTTCAGTTTGCTACAACAAAATACCACAGACTGAGTGGCTTAAACAAGACATTTATTTCTCCTAGCTCTGGAGACTAGAAAGCTTAAGATCAAGATACTGGCAGGTTCGGTGTCTGGTGAGAAACTGCTTCCTGGACTGTAGATAGCCACCTTCTTGCAGTGTGCTCACATCGCCTCTTCTCATCCAGAGAGAAGGTAAGAGTATATGCTCTCTTTTTCTTGTAAGGATACTAATCCCATCATGAGCCGCCCATCCTCAAGAGCTAACCTAAATCTAATTACATCCCCAAGGCCCCACTCCAAATACCATTATACTGGGTTATAATGACTTTAGAATTATGAATTTAGAAGGGAAAGAACTGAGTCAGTAACAGCCCATGTCAGTCATGGCAAAATACCCTCAGAATTCGTAAACAACATCACTATGACAGTATTAATAACTACAGCAACTGGGTAAAAACACAGATCTAAGGGGCACCTGGGTGGCTCAGTTAGGCCATCTGACTCTTGGTTTCTGCTCCAGTCTTGATCTCTGGATGGAGCCCTAAGACCGGCTCAGTGCTCAGCACAGACTCTCTTTGAGATTCTCCTTGAGATTCTGTATCTCTCTCTCTCTCTCTGCCCCTCCCCCACCCAAGTGCACGCACTCTCTAAAATAAGTAAAATCTTTAAAGAAACAGGAATATAGATCTTATTATATTTGCTAAGATATATAAACATTTTCAAATTTAAAAATCACATAATCAGGGGCTCCTGGGTGGCTCAGTGGGTTAAAGCCTCTGCCTTCAGCTCTGGTCATGATCCCAGGGTCCTGGAATCTAGCCCCACATCTGGCTCTCTGCTCAGCAGGGAGCCTGCTTCCTCCTCTCTTTGTCTGCCTCTCTGCCTACTTGTGATCTCTGTCAAATAAATAAATAAAATCTTTAAAAAAAAAACCTTTAAAAATCACATAATCATACTATAGATCTGTTGCAAAAGAAATCTCCCAGACACACTGACTTATTATACCAAATCTCATAACTCCTAGACTTATTATACCAAAAATAATAGAATATAATACAATAAGTTGTTTGAATATATTAATGTATCTAAAGGATACAGAGTGTCAGAGGCAAATATTTATAGTTCCCATTCAACATTTTCAAGAAAGGGAGTTTTAGCCACAGTACTTAAAATTATTCTAATTACAACAAAGGTTTTCTCATTGTAAAGTATCTCCTTCTAATCTTCGTATTTGGCATTATTAAGATATACTCTGAATTCTGCCTTCGTCACTTAACATTATTATATCACAAGCATTTTTCATGCTGTTATATTTTTGTAAGGATAATTTTTACTGCCTACCATATAGATTCAACAATTTTTCTAAAATCGCTATTCAGTGTTGGCTATTATGGATACTTCCATTGTATCCCTATTATGAATAACACCATGATGAACATCTTTGGATGCATATTTTTAAAATATATTAGATTATTAGCCTAGTACAGATTCTGAAAATGTGACTGGATTAAAGGTTAACAATTGTGCCCTATAAGGGGTGTGTTTGTGGAAGGGCGGTGTCTTGATAATATTGGCAAATGATGAAAATATTTTAGAAAAACAATGTGCTATGTCACCAGGAGTATGAGGAGCATAATAGTTTCATCTTCTTTTTTGTTTGTTTGTTTGTTTTAAAGATTTTATTTATTTATTTGACAGACAGAGATCGCAAGTAGCCAGAGAGGCAGGCAGAGACAGAGGAGGAAGCAGGCTCCCTGCTGAGCAGAGAGCCCAATGCGGGGCTCGATCCCAGGACCCTGAGATCATGACCTGGGCCAAAGGCAGAGGCTTTAACCCACTGAGCCACCCAGGCACCCCTAGTTTCATCTTCTTAATAACACACTGTATATTAAAATTTAATTTTTCCTTATTAAAGAAACGTAAACATTGTTTCAGTATCTTTATCTCTGATTACTAGCTATTTACTCAGTTCATTAATTCATTCAAGAAATAGTCCTCTGTGCTAGACACTGGCATACTCAAGGGGAAATGACAAAAAACACAATCTCTAACCTCAAAGAGCTTGCAGAAGTAGAGACAGAAAACATCATCAACACATCCATCACCTAGTAATTTCATGGATAAGAACCATGAGGCCAAGTGCCAGAAACACACAGAAATGGTGCTTACCTTAATTTTAGGGGCTTGGGAATGACTTACTAAGAGGTAATAACTAAGTTCCATTCTGATTATTACTGAGGTTGAACATATTTCTACATGTTTATTTATTCATTCTGTTTTCCTTTTTTGTGAACTGTTTGCTAATGTATGTTTGCTTACTTAATTTGGTAACAGTCTTGTTTTTGTTAACATGTGTGAGCTCTTTGTTACAATAAAAATATTGTCATTTTGTGCTTTAAATATTCTTTTTAGGCTTTTAACAAAAAAATTACACATGTGTGTTTATCCATATATGGTATCTATTTAATACGTAATAGAAAAATACCAAAAGATAAAGATTTGAAGGTAAGGAGTAATTCCTCTTCCCATCTCTGTCCTTCAGCCATCCAGTTTCCCTCCCTGTCGCAAACACTGAAACCAAGTTCTTATAAAGCCTCTTGATATACTCGATGCACATACAAGCAGATATATATATGATCATTTTTGTCCAAGTTATATACATAAACCATTTCTATTTCTGCAGATATAAATACTCTGTGGATACTTCTCTTTATGTTCTTTGTCTATTTTTAATTGAGTTACAGTTTTATTAATTAAAGATATTCTTCATATACCCCAGAAATGAATACTTTGTCTTGAAATGAAATTTCATCGTTTTTTTTTTAACTTTATGGTATTTTCTCCATGTAGAAGCACTGATTTCTTTTTTATTAGCAAACTTTATCGACTTTGGTTTTTTTTTTAAGATTTTATTTATTTATTTGACCGACAAAGATCACAAGTAGGCAGAGATGCAGGCAGAGACAGAGGAAGAAGCAGGCTCCCTGCTGAGCAGAGAGCCTGATGCGGGGTTCCATCCCAAGACTCTGGGATCATGACCTGAGCCGAAGGCAGAGGCTTTAACCCACTGAGCCACCCAGGTGCCCCACTTTATCAACTTTTATAGATTCTGGGTTTTCACATCTTTAAGATGGCCTTCCTCACTCCACTTTAACATTTTTCTAGTTTGGTTATGGATTTTATTGGACATAGCAAAGTTTTCCAGTTTTATGTAGTTAGTATCTTTTGATCTTTTCCTTGGTGATTTAGAAAATCTTTCTAAGGTCACAGAGTAATGGAATTAGTACACAAATTATTGTAACCACCTTCTTTCAGACCTATATTTCTTTTGATCTTTCAGGGGCACTCTAAGCTTGATGTGGTCATTGGCTTCTCAGGCATGTAAGACAGGATTTATAAAACCCTTTCATTCGTTTACATTTATCCCCCCCAAATTTATAATTGTAACAATGATTCTACATTGGTTGAATTCAGTTTTGATAAAGAAATATGTATAGCTAAATTAAACTAAAGTAATCTTTATCAAACCAAGCATATATACATTATTCACAGTTATCACTTTCTGATCTAATTCCTGAGATACTAAATACAGCACTTCTGCTTGCATTCATTTCTAGTGGCACTTCAGCCATATTGTATCAGCACCACAGGCATCTTTTTAAACTTTTAATTTTTAGATTTTACAAGTAGTAGTAATTATAACAGTGCAGTGAACCAGCTGAGCCTAGGTATAATACCACCTCTTGCTATTTCAGTACAACTCAAACAATACTAAGTGACATTAAAAGTACAACCAAGACAACCTGGCAAAGCTTTTTTAAAATGAGAAGGGTCATAATTCAGAGTCCTATTTCTCAGCTCCCATTATCTTCCATTATTAGAAAATATGTATGACAAAAGACCAAATGCAAAAAGCGAAGCTTTTAGCTTCTAAGAAATACCAAAGCTTTCCTTACCTTTAATTTGTGGAGCCTACTATAAGTTTTCTGCATAAGATGACCAAATCAATATGAAAACATGCATTTACAAAAAGAAAAAAGAAAGTAATGGAATGTTAATTCTCTGTCAATTCAGAAAGGATGTGCTCCAAATCACTTTTCTCAGCCATACTCTCTCTCCTCAAATGTTTCATCCATAGGAATTAAAAAAAAAAAAAAAATCTGAGGGTTTTGAAGGGGTCGGGGGTGGGAGGTTGGGGGAACCAGGTGGTGGGTATTAGAGAGGGCACGGATGGCATGGAGCACTGGGTGTGGTACAAAAACAATGAATACTGTTACACTGAAAATTTAAAAAATTAAAAAAGCAAGCCGTTTCAAATTAAAATGGATAATGGGTATTAGGAGGGCACTTGTGATGAGCACTAGATATAAGTGATGAATCACTAAATTCTACTCCTGAAATCAGTATTACCTTGTATGATAATTAACTAGAATTGAAATAAAGAATTGAAACAACAAACAAAAAGTACAATGTTACCGAACAACAACAAGCAGATTTTCTATGAACAATAACCAGGTTAAGAAGGACTGGAGCTGAATGTTGGATAAGAATAGGTCCTATTTAGTACAAAGGGTGTTGTTTTTAAAAAAGTACTACTAATAAAAGGCGTCTAATTTGCTTGCACCAAACAGATGGTCAGAAAATTTAATTACATAGCAATGAACAAAAAACTATTTTCATAAGCATCTTTGCGGATCTAGCAAATTTGAGACAAACGGGTTGAGTACACATGACCAATAGCAACACATATATTTAACTAATAAACTTACAACTTACCCTGACCAAATATCCAACCAAATTATAGAGAAGTTTACACACTTTGACACATGAAGAATACCACAAACATGCTGAATGTAAGCACATGAACATTTATAGGGCTCCTACTACACTGTAGAAGCTATGCAAGGTACAAGGGTTTAAAAGATAAATAGGGGCACCTGGGTGGCTCAGTGGGTTAAAGCCTCTGCCTTCGGCTCAAGTCATGATCTCAGGGTCCTAGGATCGAGCTCCGCATCGGGCTTTCTGCTCAGCGGGGAGTCTGCTTCCCTTCCTCTCTCTCTGCCTGCCTCTCTGCTTACTTGTGATCTCTGTCTGTCAAATAAATAAATAAAAATTTTTAAAAAAAGATAAATAGAACATAGTGACAGTCACAGGTTAGTGAGGAATATAAACATGTAGAAGTGTTCCAGGCACAAAAAGAAAAAAAAAAAAAGTAATTCTAGGAAGTGAGGAGAGCAAATACAAACAGAGGAGTAGAGGAAAATGATATGAGCAAGGAATAGAATGTAATGTGGTTTGGTTAGAGAACAGGATGCAATTTTATTGTTGTAGAAATGTAGGCAACCCAAGTCCAGGGTTTTGTAATCCAAATTAAAATGGAATCCATTAGAGTCTATATTCTCTAATCCATTAAAACAAAACTCAAGAGTTCCCATGCAGCATATAATATGTATGTAACCAATGTCTTAATAAATAACAAAAAATGCTTTAATAAATAAACAAAATTAGAAAGCTCAGCCAAACTTATAAAATCAGTTGACTGTTCCTCCCTGTTCTCCTCCCCCAAGTATATTCCTGAGGAAAAAATTAAAGATGATTCATACTAAACCTGGAGGGGAGGCAAAGCCCAAGAGCATAAATCTCAAGTATCTGAAGAAACTCAAGAGGAGGGAAAACAAACGCTGGTTGTGGGCAGGAAGGAAGGGCTAGGATTCTTTTTGCCAAACAGGACCAGAGCCCAGGATGGGCAGGCAGCCCAGCGACAAACTAACTGCAGGTTCCATTCCAAATCAGTAGAGAAAGGACAGTGTTAGAATAATTGGGTATCCACATGGGAAAAAACTAATATTGATCACACTAAACACAAAGATAAATTCTAGGAGGATTGCAGACATAAATGCAAAAAACAAATAAATATGAAAATATTTCTATGGAAGAATTTTTTTAAAGATTTATTTCTTTGAGAGAGAGTGAGAGCATGCGAGGGCATGTGAATGGGGGGAAAGGTAGAGAGGGAGAGAGAGAATCCCAAGCAGGCTCTTCACTGGGCATGGAGCCTGATGTGGGCTTGACCTCATGACCCTACGATCACAACCTGGACTGAAGCCAAGAGTTGGACACTCTGACTGAGCCACTCAGGCCCCTCTATAGAAGAATTTATTAAACAAGATATAAATAAGGCACAAAACACAAAAAAATAGATTGATAAACCCATCTACATAAAAATTAGAAACCTATGTACTGTAAAAGTCACTACAAACTCACCAGAAAAAGCCAATGACAGACTGGGAAAAAATATCTGCAACTTAGATACTAGTCCATGGCAAAGGACTAGCATCCAGAATATATAAAGTTCTAAAGTTGATAAGTAAGAGATAGACAAACTAATAGGAAAACAGGCATGGGGGGAAAAAAAAATTCATGCATAAGGAAATCTGAGTAACCAATAGGAAATGATGCAAAAGTTCATTAAAATCAGGAAAAACAAAATTTAAAAACATGAAATCCTATTTCATATCCACCAGATTAACATTAGAAAATTTTTATTATAATAGGCCATTTCAAGCATATATGAAAATAGATAACAGTAAAATGACATCCATGTACCCACCTCCCAATCCAACAACCATTCATTCATAGTCAATCTTAGTTCATCTATACCTCAACTGCAAGATAATTTCAAAGCAAATTCTAGGTGTCATAGCATTTTTTTTTCTGTAAACATTTTAGCTATAGCCTTAAAAGAACTAGGAAAATTTTTAGTCAGGTTTATTGAGGTATAATTTACACACAGTAAAATCCACCCTTCTGGGTATAGAGTTCTATGGATTTAATAACCACAGTTGTGTACCCACCATGATCCAGATAAATAATATTTTCATCAACCCAAAAAACAGTCTCCTGTCTGTAGTCAAACCCAATTCCTATACCCAGCCTTCGGCAATCACTGATTTTTTTTTCCTGTATTTTCCAGAATATCAGGTAAATGGAATGATAAGACATATACTCTTCTGAGTAAACTTCTTTCACTTGGAAAATGCATTTAAGATTCATCCATGTTGCTGTGTGCCAGCAGTCAGGAATTTGTATTGCTGAGGCATATTACACTGATACACCATAGTTCTGTTTATACATTCACCAACTGAAAGACACTGGGCTGTTTCCAGTTTGGAGTGATAATGAATAAAGTTGCTATAAGCATTTGTGAACCAATTTTTATGTGAAAATAGGTTTTCATTTCATCGTTATTACTGGATCATATGATAAGCTTGTATTTATACAAGAAACTGCCAAACTCTTTCTCCATGTGATTGTATGTATCATTTTGCATTTCCAACAGCAAAGTGTGAGAGCTCCATTTACTCTGCATCCTTGCAAAAAACATTGTAGTTCTTGTTGTTAAGTCTTGGCCATTCTAATAATATGTAGTGGTATCTCCTTGGGGTTTTAATTTGCATTTCTTTAATCAATGCAATCAACTCAGTAAGAATTGATACAAAGATATAAAAGACTGGCTAAAGCTGAGTGGTAGAAGCAATGGTGATTTTTTAAAAAATTTTTTTAATATATATTTTTAATTTTTTTAATAAACATATATTTTTATCCCCAGGGGTACAGGTCTGTGAATCACCAGGTTTACACACTTCACAGCACTCATCAAAGCACATACCCTCCCCAATGTCCATAACCCCACCCCCCTTCTCCCAACCCCCCTCCCCCCAGCAACCCTCAGTTTGTTTTGTGAGATTAAGAGTCACTTATGGTTTGTCTGCCTCCCAATCCCATCTTGTTTCATTGATTCTTCTCCTACCCACTTAAGCCCCCATGTTGCATCACCACTTCCTCATATCAGGGAGATCATATGATAGTTGTCTTTCTCTGCTTGACTTATTTCACTAAGCATGATACGCTCTAGTTCCATCCATGTTGTCGCAAATGGCAAGATTTCATTTCTTTTGATGGCTGCATAGTATTCCATTGTGTATATATACCACATCTTCTTGATCCATTCATCTGTTGATGGACATCTAGGTTCTTTCCATAGTTTGGCTATTGTGGACATTGCTGCTATAAACATTCGGGTGCATGTGCCCCTTTGGATCACTACATTTGTATCTTTAGGGTAAATACCCAGTAGTGCAATTGCTGGGTCATAGGGCAGTTCTATTTTCAACATTTTGAGGAACCTCCATGCTGTTTTCCAGAGTGGCTGCACCAGCCTGCATTCCCACCAACAGTGTAGGAGGGTTCCCCTTTCTCCGCATCCTCGCCAGCATCTGTCATTTCCTGACTTGTTGATTTTAGCCATTCTGACTGGTGTGAGGTGATATCTCATTGTGGTTTTGATTTGTATTTCCCTGATGCCCAGTGATATGGAGCACTTTTTCATGTGTCTGTTGGCCATCTGGATGTCTTCTTTGCAGAAATGTCTGTTCATGTCCTCTGCCGATTTCTTGATTGGATTATTTGTTCTTTGGGTGTTGAGTTTGCTAAGTTCTTTATAGATTTTGGACACTAGTCCTTTATCTGATATGTCGTTTGCAAATATCTTCTCCCATTCTGTCAGTTGTCTTTTGATTTTGTTAACTGTTTCCTTTGCTGTGCAAAAGCTTTTGATCTTGATGAAATACCAATAGTTCATTTTTGCCCTTGCTTCCCTTGCCTTTGGCGATGTTCCTAGGAAGATATTGCTGCGGCTGAGGTCGAAGAGGTTGCTGCCTGTGTTCTCCTCAAGGATTTTGATGGATTCCTTTCTCACATTGAGGTCCTTCATCCATTTTGAGTCTATTTTTGTGTGTGGTGTAAGGAAATGGTCCAATTTCATTTTTCTGCATGTGGCTGTCCAATTTTCCCAACACCATTTATTGAAGAGGCTGTCTTTTTTCCATTGGACATTCTTTCCTGCTTTGTCGAAGATTAGTTGACCATAGAGTTGAGGGTCTATTTCTGGGCTCTCTATTCTGTTCCATTGATCTATGTGTCTGTTTTTGTGCCAGTACCATGCTGTCTTGATGATGACAGCTTTGTAATAGAGCGTGAAGTCCGGAATTGTGATGCCACCAACTTTGGCTTTCTTTTTCAATATTCCTTTGGCTATTCGAGGTCTTTTCTGGTTCCATATAAATTTTAGAATTATCTGTTCCATTTCTTTGAAAAAGATGGATGGTACTTTGATAGGAATTGCATTAAATGTGTAGATTGCTTTAGGTAGCATAGACATTTTCACAATATTTATTCTTCCAATCCAGGAGCATGGAACATTTTTCCATTTCTTTGTGTCTTCCTCAATTCTTTCATGAGTACTTTATAGTTTCCTGAGTATAGATTCTTTGCCTCTTTGGCTAGGTTTATTCCTAGGTATCTTATGGTTTTGGGTGCAATTGAAAATGGGATTGACTCCTTAATTTCTCTTTCTTCTGTCTCGTTGTGGGTGTAAAGAGATGCAACTGATTTCTGTGCATTGATTTTATATCCTGACACTTTACTGAATTCCTGTACAAGTTCTAGCAGTTTTGGAGTGGAGTCTTTTGGGTTTTCCACATATAGTGCAATGGTGATTTTTAAATTCTGTTTGAAATATTTTATAAGAAAGTATCTTTAAATATCCTACACATCTTCATGATTTCTTATAAATGGCCCAAACAAAATTATTTAACTTTAGTATCACTACATACCTTGAAGAGATCATCCTTTTTGCAAATAATAGCCTACAAGTAGCTTTTGGGGGGAGGTAATCTAAAGAATGGGCTAGAATTTCATTTTAAAAATCAACACAAAGGGCACCTGGGTGACTCAGTTGGTTAAGCATCTGCCTTCGGCTCAGGTCAAGATCTCAGGGTCCTTGGATGGAGCCTGCATGAGGATTCCTGCTCAGTGGAGAGCCTGCTACTCCTTCTCCCTCTCTCTCTGCCCTTCCCCCATCCACACTCATGCCCTCTCACTCTTCATTCACTAACTCAAATAAATAAAATCTTTAAAATAAAAACACAAAAGTTAATCTTTTATACCCTAACATATGTTTAGTACCAAAATGTCCTTAAATGCAATCTAATCTTTCTCACTTAGTGTCATAGATAATGTTACCATGGAAGTTTCAGTCTTCAGCTTGATATTTTATTTTCATTATTTTTTCCTAAGATTTATTATTTAATAGATATGGAGAACATAAATTATACAAGTGTCACATTCTGTAGAAACCAAAATTACTTTCTCTCCTTACTAAGATCGTTTTTGGAATTGTACCTTCCACAACAGAACTCTCTTAAATCTTGAACATAAAGAATATGATCTTAATAAAACTCATTTCACAAGAAAATGACTTCTATTCCTGAGCTGTATATATTTAAGTATTTACTGCAATGATGATTGCACTGCATCCCTTGCACCTGCTGATGATCTGATAAAACATTATTCTCAAAAATAAAACATAAAATCATCATGCTTTAAAAGTGAATCAATTCTGGCAGCAACTGGGTGGCTCAGTGGGTTAAAGCCTCTGCCTTCAGCTCAGGTCATAATCCTAGGGTCCTGGGATCAAGCCCTGCATTGGGCTCTCTGCTCAGTGGGGAGCCTGTTTCCTCCTCTCTGCCTACTTGTGATCACTGTCTGTCAAATAAATAAATAAAATCTTTTAAAAAAGTGAATCAATTCTGTCCTTCCTCAAGAATAACTGGCAAAACCCCACAGAATAAAAACTCTCATCATTTATTCTGAACCCTCTTACAGATTTTTACTTTTTTTTTTTAATATTTTATTTATTTATTTATTTGACACAGAGAGAGAGAGATACAGTGAGAGAAGGAACACAAGCAGGGAGAAGCAAGCTCCCCGCTGAGCAGGGAGCCCAATGCAGGTCTCAATCCCAGGACCTAGGGATCATGACCTGAGCCCGAAGGCAGATGCTTAATGACTGAGCCACCCAGGAGCGTCCAGATTTTTACTTTTACTACCCTTCCATTAAGAAAGAAAAATGATAAGCAATACTTGCATAAAATGCATCTTTCCTTAAAATCTCCTATAAACTACATGTAATAAAAAGTTGTTTCTTTCAATCATTACTTAACATTTATTCAACTAGACTGAATGTTATACTCTCATGGACGTGCGATAAGAAATATTCTTAGTAAAAGCAGTGTTTTGGCATCTCTTTTTTACTCCAAATATCATACCCAAATATCATACCCTAGGTACTGCAGATGGCTTCATGAACATGCCTTAAATTCTCATGTAATCTGTGTTGGTGAGTGAATCACTGCCTCCCCAAACTACAACTCTGGTTAAATGCATAGTTAAGTCCAATGGCTCCATCCCTCAACCCAAAGGCTTGGAGGGAGAACCTGACATAGACTGGGCCCATCTACAGCCTGGTCTGCATTCTATGAACAGAGGTGCTGAGGCTGAACAGAAGGGAAGGAGTCAAGAGTTATTACTCATAAGAAGAAGGAGGTAGTCTAGAGAAACTACCAGTTTTCCAATCAGAGTAATCAAGAAAATGGTGGTAGCAGCAAGGAAAAAATAATGGAAGAAAGCAAGTTTTTCTTTTTTCTTTTTTTTAAATTCGTGTAGGATTTACATTCAACAAAATGCACAAGTAATTTTAGATTGATATATTTTATACATATATATATATATCTCTAAGCATCATCTAGATCAGAAGAGAACATACCCAGGACCAAGAAGACTCCCTCATATATGATCTCTCCTGGTTAGCAATGTCTACATATCACCTGCTGCCAAAGACCACCACTATTCTGGCTTCTATTACCAGAGCCCACTTTTATCTTTCCCTTAATATATGATCCTCTTTTGTATCTGGCCTCTTGGGGTTTTTTTTTTTTTTAATGTACTTATCTGTGGGAAACAGGGGAGAATGAGGTAATAGCCAAATGGAAGGAAAGATATGAGGTTAATTATTACTTTCCATATTTATTAAATACCTATCATGTGTCAATCTCTACATTAGGCAGAGAAAACACCAAGTAAAAAGAACTTGGTTCCTTCTCTAAAAGAACTTACAATCTAGAAGTAGAGACAAGTAAATGAGTAATTACATCAACTTATAATCATTCTAAGAGAAGAATGGCCATGGTGCTAAGGACAAGAGAGGGAAGAAGCAACTCGCTTTGCCTAAAAAGGTCATAGAAAACAACAATAAAGATTGAGTTGGGGAAAAAAAACAAGTTGAAAGATCTGTTGTTAATAATCTGCATTTGGGTGATAGATGCATAGCATTCATTACATTGTTTTCTCTAGTGTATGTTTGACAATATCTGTAATAAAAAGTTTAAATTGTCCTGAAGCATGAATAGGAGCTAATTAGCAAGATAAGACAAGAGCATGTTAGCTAGAGAAATATTAAAAGCAAAAGTGGAGGGATGCCTAAGTGGCTCAGTCAGTTCAGGTCTCCATCTCAGCATCATGAGTTCAAGCCCTGCATTGGGCTCCAAATTGGACACGGAGCTTACTTTAAAAAAAAAAAAAAAAAAAAAAAAAAAAAGCAAAGATGAGAAGGTTCTCAGAGAACCACAAGTTCTTTAGGGAAGTGTAGGTGATAAGGCAGTAGAGCCAGGCAAAGGCCAGATCATTAAGGTCCTTGCACGTTATGCTTTATCCTAAGGCAATGTGAGCCACTGAAGCAACCATAAGCAAGAGAATTATCTGATTAGACTTGTATTTTAAAATAACTATTCATGCATCAGTACAGACACTAAATAAGAGACAAAAAGAAAAGTGATCAGTGGGAGGTTACTGAAGTAACCCTGATAAGAGAGAAGGAGGACCCAAAATCTATAATTCCTTCAGAATAAATTTTTAATTAAAAAAAAAGAAAGAAAGAAATGCAGTGTTGCCTGAATGGCTCAGTTGGTTAAATGGCTGCTTTTGGCTCGGGTCATGATCTTAGGGTCCTGGGATCGAGCCTAGCTTCTGGCTTCCTGCTCATCAGGGAGTCTGCTTTTCCCTCTGCCTCCGGCCCCCCGTTCATGTTTCTCTCTCTTGCTCTCTCTCATGAATAAATAAAATCATGAAGAAGATGAGGAGGAGGAGTCAAATAAATGAATAAAATCTTTAAAAAAAAAAAGATAAAAAGTAGAACAATAATGAACAATAATGAAACTGAGATAATGGTAATAAAGACGAAGAGAACATGACTGTTAAGGATATTTTGTTTTTAATATGATTAATTAGAAATTAGTATGTTGTAGTAAAAAGGAAAAATAAAAAATGAGAATAGAGAATAGCTTAATGGAACTGAGCAACATCAAGTATAACAGTCACATTAGAGGAATCCCTAATGGGGAAGAGAGAGGGAAAGGGACAGAAGTCTTATCTGAAGAATAGCTGAAAACTTCCTTAATCTCGGGAAGGAAACAGATATCAAGGTCCAGGAAGCACAGACAGCTCCCAGCAAAATTAACTCAAGGAGGTCCATACCAAGACACGTAATTAAAATGGCATGAATAAAGAGAAAATTCTAAAACAGCAAACGAAAACAGTTACATACAAGGGAAACCCCAAAAGGCTATCAGCTGATTTTTCAGCAGAAACTTTGCAGAGTGACACGATATATTCCAAAATGTTGAAAGGAAAACACCTATAGCCAAGAATATTCTACCTGGCAATCATTCAGAACTGAAGGAGAGACTGTTTCCCAAAAAAAAAGTTAAAGGAATTCATCACCATTAAGCCAATACTCTACAAGAAATGTTAAAGAGAGGGGTGCCTGGGTGGCTCAGTAGGTTAAAGTCCCTGCCTTTGGTTCAGGTCATGATCCCAGAGTACTGGGATCAAGTCCCGCATCGGGCTCTCTGCTCGGCAGGGAGCCTGCTTCCTCCTCTCTCTCTCTGCCTGCCTCTCTGCCTTCTTGTGATCTCTATCTGTCAAATAAATAAATAAAATCTTTAAAAAAAAAAAGAAATGTTAAAGAGACTTTTAAAAAAAGATTTTATTTATTTATTTGAGAGAATAATAGAGAGAGAGAGCATGAGTAGGCAAAGCAGCAGGCGGAGGGAGAGGGAGAAGCAGGCTCTCTGCTGAGCTGGGGGCCTGACATGGGGTTCAATCCCAGGTTCTCAGGATCACAACCTGAGCGAAATGCAGCCACTTAACTGACTGAGCCACACAGCAGGCACGCCAAAGAGACTTTTTAAATGGGAAAGAAAATGCCATAACTAAAATTATAAAAATGGGAAATAACCAAAATTATTAAATGGGAAAGAAAATGCCATAACTAAAATTATAAAAAGAAAGAATTTCACAGATGAAAGCAAATAGTAAAGGAAGTCTATTATTAATTAAAAATTAAAAATTTAATTTTTAAAATTAAAAATTTAATTTAATTGTTAAAATTAAAAATTTAAATTTAAAATTTTAAAATTAATTAATTTAATTAAAAATTAAGTTAATTAATTTAAAAATCCAGTAGTACGGTGGTTAAACATAGACATAGTAAAATCCACTAAATCTACAAAAATTAGTCAAGGATATGCAAAATTAAAAGACACAAGGATACACAAAATAAAAAGACACAAAGTATGACATCATATATATCAAATGTGGAGAGGAGAGTAAAAATTTGGTGCTTTTAGAATGTGTTTGAACTTAAGTGACAATCAAAATATAAACTGCTATACATATAAGGTGTTATATATGAACCCAATGGTAACCACAAAACAAAAACCTATAAAAGATGCACAAAAAATAAAAAGAAAGGAATCCAATGATGACACTAAAGAAAGCCAACAAGGCACAAGGGAAGAGAGGAAGAGAGAAATAAAAGAACAAAGAAAAACTAAAAAAACAACCAGAAAACAATTACCAAATGGCAACAAGTACATACATATTAATAATAACTTTAAATGGCCTAAACACTCAAACACTCAAAATACACAGGGTGACTGAATGAATAAAGAAATAGGACTCATCGGGCGCCTGGGTGGCTCAGTGGATTAAGCCGCTGCCTTCGGCTCAGGTCATGATCTCAGTGTCCTGGGATCGAGCCCCGCATCGGGCTCTTTGCTCAGCGGGAGCCTGCTTCTCTCTCTCTCTCTGCCTGACTCTCCGCCTACTTGTGATTTCTCTCTCTGTCAAATAAATAAAAAAATAAAAAAAAAAAAAAAAAAAAAAGAAATAGGACTCATCTATATGCTGCCCGTAAGAGGTTCACTTCAGACCTAAAGATGCTTATAGACTGAAAGTAAAGGGATGGAAAAACATACCATGCAAATAGAAGGACAGAAAAAGTAGACTTTAACACAAAGACTGTAGCAAGAGACAAAGAAGAGCACTACGTAACATAATGATCAATCCAACAAGAGGACATGACAATTGTAAATATCTATGCACCCAACACAAAAGCACCTATATATCTAAAGCAAACATTAGCAGAAAAAAGGGAGAAACTGAACAGTAATACAATAATAGTAAGGGATTTTAACACCTCACATCAATGGATAGCATCCAGAGAGAAAATCGCTAAGCAAATGGTGGCTTTGAACAACACATGAGACCAGATGTACCTAACAAATATATACAGAATTGTCCACCCCAAAACAGCAAAAGACACATTCTTTACAAGTACATATGGTAGGTTCTCCAGGACAGATCACATGTTAGGCCATTGACAGATGAATGGAGAAAGATGTGGTAATATATATGATGGAATATTACTCAGCTATAAATAATATGTCAGTGATGGGAGGATGGGAGAAATAGATAAAGGGGATGAAGAGGTTATCAACTTCCAGTTATAAATAAGTGATAAAGTTGAAAACTACAGCACAAGAAATAGTCAAAGGTATTGTAATAACATTGTATGATGACAGGCGGTGGCTACATTTATTGTGGTGAACATACCTTAATATATGGGTGTCTGCCTGGCTCAGTTGGAGGAGTGTGCAACCCTTGATCTCGGGTTCATGGGTTTTGGTTCCACATTGGATGTGGAGATTAAATAAATAAATAAATAATAATAATAAAAGAATTGTAGAATCTATACCTACAACTAACATAATATTGTATGTTAATTACACTTCCATAAAAAATTTTTTTTCATTAGCCTTTTGTTCTTTCTGTACCAATCTGAAATATTTAAGCACAAAAGGCTGCATTAGATAGCAAATGGTCAAAATGAGTTCTGGTGAATACTTAATTTTTCTTTAAAAATTCTCCACACAGCCTTGCAGCAATTAAACATTCTTCCATAATACTTTCCCCCTTCAAAATGGGTTTCACTTCAACTAAATAAAGGAATCATACTGAGTTATAAGTACTAATACCTGGCAGGTGTTCCTTGGGAGTGCCCAATGTCCTCCCTTTGTCAGTTGGAAAATTTTAATTACTTGATAGACCAAGCCAGAGCAGCAGTGACAAGGGGGAAAGTTCAGCTGAGTGTCATTGTGCACACAAGTCAAGAGCCAAAAACCAACAAAGAAGGGTGAAATTCTAAGCTGAAATCAAAAGCTATATTAAACCCAAAGTTTGAGGTTCAATGCATTTACTGTTGATTTTGAGGTCTCTGAATTTTATAAAACATCCATCTCCAAAATAATTGGCACAAAACATCAACCTTTGATAGCTTCAATGTTTCATGTGAGCTTTTATAAACATATACAACAATGAGGCAAGTCTATTTCTAATCTTTCACTGTATAAGAGAACACAGAAGATGCCCACTGAAACACCCCACATCCATTAATACAATCACTTACTCTGATCTCTTCTTTATTTCATTCTGATTTCATGCCTTTATTTGGCCATATCCTTTAACATGAAATAGAAAAAAATGTGCTGTAGTGTGAAGTCTTCTGTTTCCTCAGTTACAAATGTTGAACAAAGTGGAAACTCATTTATTCTTCTTTGACTATTTGCAGTTCAAGTATTGCTATTTCCACTTGCTGTTCCCAGCACTAGTAACTGCTGAAGTCAGGAAGTCTCATTAGAATTCGCCACCTCACCATGCTCAGGCAGGTCGACCTACTTAGCAGTTTAGTCTACTATTTTTTGCCTGATTGTGATGACATGAAGAAATAAAACCTTCAACCCCAAAGACCAAAAAAAAAAAAAAAAAAAAAAAAAAGGAAAAAGACAAATCTTAAGTCATAAATTGAACATTCCATGTATCTTCTAAATATCCAGAGCAAACAGGATGAAGGTACAGATCCTGGGCAGGATATATACGTATTGATTCAGAAATGTAATAAGAGGAAGTCATATCAAGGACTTCCATGCACAGTATTATCATAGGTACCAAAAAAGACTCACAAAGCAAACTGGAAAGAAAGCCAAGAGCAGTAACATCCACAACACCTTATAGTTTTGTGTGTTTCACACACCCTTAATAAAGTACACCAGAGATAATGTTTCCAAACCAAACAACAGAAAAAATTAAGTTAATGTTGTTTTTATAAGCCACATTTAATTTGGCAACATATTTTTGCTACATGAAACAAGGTAGTTTTCAGAACTAACAGCCAAATACATTTACTACTGCATAATATTCTAGGGAATTCAGGAAGTATTTATTGTAGGCAGCAGAATGTGAGAATGTGTACTGCTCTGTATTTATATGATTTACTTTTGTCTTTCTTTTGCCTCTAATCTCATCAGCCATTTCTCTCCACATTCATTCTTGGTCCTCCCTACTGAAATAAGTGAACAGTCTAAAAGAATTAACTCTCAAGTCTACCCCTAAAAATAGCTTTCGTTCTCTGAACAACCACAGACATTTAAAACAAAATAACGACATTGTTACAATTTGTATCACATTTTAGAGTTTGCAAATCTATTTTATATATAGCAGAGCAGATATTCTTTCCATTTTACACTGAGCACACTGAAGGTGAAAATAGGTGAATATTTTGCCCAACATCAAATTTCATGGCACACCAGAAAGTTTAAGAATCACGATATTCAGGGGTGCCTGGGAAGCTCAATGGGTTAAAGCCTCTGCCTTCAACTCAGGTCATGATCCCAGGGTTCTGGGATCGAGCCCCGCATTGGGCTCTCTGCTCAGCATGGAGCCTGCTTCCTCCTCTCTCTGCCTGCCTCTGCCTACTTGTGATCTCTGTTTGTCAAATAAATAAATAAAATCTTAAAAAAAAAAAAAGAACCATGATATTCTAACATAAAAATGGTGCTAGTACCAAAATAAATAATAGATTTGTGGATAGTGATCTATGGAATAAAGTAAATATCCATGAGTCTATACCTATATAATCAAATAATTGAATAAATAAATAAACATGGGGAAAGAGACAACCCTTCCAATTAATAAATGTGCAAAGAATCATTGAAATAGAAAATCATCATTTGGCAAACACTAGAGCAATAATTGTTGCTGGCAAGAATCATCGATGGATGCTAAAATTAGTGTACAAGAGTATAATGAGAAACAGAAACTTGCATACGTCAGAATATCTCCCCAATTATAAAAAGAAAAACTACAATGGAGAAAGCTGGCAGATACCACCTTAGGCGAGTGATCAAGATAATCATCACCAATAATGAGACATAGCAGCACAGCGTACCTCCTGAGATGATGAACTGAGAAAGGCGGAACATCTTTCTCTTCTAGGACATTCTACAAAATAACTGGCCAATACTCTTAATGCATCAAAGACACGCATGAAAAACAAAAACTGAGGAGGTGTCCCAGATTGAAGAAGCTCAAGGAGACACGACAACTAAACGCAATGTGGGATCCTAAATTAGATTCTGGCCAGCAAAAGGACAGTGAACAACTGGTAAAATAAGAATAAAATGTGCAGATAAGTCAATGGTATTGTGTCAGACCAGAATTCCCGGTTTTGATCATTGCAGAAGGTGGGTGAAATGTATGTGGTAAAATGTATTCCTGAATGCTTAATTCTGAAAGTTAAGTCTGAAATTATTTCCAAATAACAAGTTTAAAAGAAATAATGGTGTTAGTGTTATAATCTAAACCACATCACTTGGAATTGCACTTTCTTTGTTACAAGTATATAAATTTTGTCTCCTCAGTAAGCTCCACTGAAGAACTAAATATTCACAAGAATTAAATTACTTTAAAGGTTTAAAAAGAAGAGTTTAAGTAGTAAAAATCAAAGCAAAATTGCTCATTTCCTCTTTGCTAATGATTAGTGATACAAGAAAAAGGGCTTTTCTCTAATAATAATAAAAGATTTACTATTTTAAAACAACCCAAGTAAAGCTGATCCAATCAAAATTCATGCAGGCTTGAATACTGCAGGGGAAAAAATCTTACACCAACAATGTGTTTTTAGAAAGACTCTAAATTCTGTAACCTTGCAACCAGAGAAGGAATCTAGAAGCCTGGTTGAGTGCCATGTGACTGAACTCATGCCATATCATTTGATAAGACAGTAAAGAGGAATGTAAATTAAACCAAAAATTAATTTGTTGCAGTCAAAAATAGGAAGAGATGAATTTTTTTTTATATTTGCTCTTTTTAAGATTTTATTTATCTATTTGACAGAGAGAGAGAGCACAAGTAGGCACAGAGGCAGGCAGAGAGAGCAGGGGAAACAGGCTCCCCGCCGGGCAGAGAGCCGATGCAGGGCTCTATCCCAGGACCCTGAGACCATAAGCCGAGCTGAAGGCAGAGGCTTCAACCCACTCAGCCACCCAGGTGCCCTTATTTGCTCTTTAAAAACATTTTAAGACTAGGGTATTCACAATGTTTTTGAGTCATGACATTGATGATAAAACATATCATCATGACACTGTGATAAGACATATCACAGATAACTGGTGAGATAACTTTCACTATACGAAATAAGAATATAAGAATCAGAATTCAGCCCCCAAGAGGCACTTCAGTCTTCCAAACTACAAGTCTGATAAATTAAATGGGAACTTTAAGAATAAAGACACAATCTATAAAATCTGGCAAATATATTTGACTCCGAGATGTTTAAAAATGAAGTGGGGGGGAGGCATTTAGGTTTCCAATGTCAAGTTACTCTTTGTGAGTAGCTACTATCTCTTTTCAAAATCATTATTCCAAAGTTACGACTCACTTTAAAGGGAAAAAAAAGATAAAAGACAAAAAGGAAATGATCAGTATTATTGGCTTCATATGCCTAAGATTTTTTCAGACTAAACACAAAATAGAAGCTTTCTTACAAATTATTGTCAAGAACTGGTCCCTAAAGAAAGGACAAGAAATACATACAAAGACCCCACTGAAGTCCAACAGAACAAAAGTATAATTATAGTCTTAAAAGCAAAGCTGGCTAAATAAGCCCTTACATTCCCTATCAGAGCCATTACCTTATCATAAAGCTAGATATATACACTCACTCATCACAAAACACTTACCATGACAAAGTAGCACAGCCCTAGGTCAACAATCACCCATTTAGAGGGCCTCATTTGTCTGATCCACTATAGTCAGTGAAGTATTTTCGGGTACAAAAATGTTCTTGTCTTATACTTGGATATTCCAGTCCACTGATAGATTATCACCCAATTAATTGCTAACATAACTTCATCTGAGATACCATGAACAACCAAACCTGACAGAAAGCAGCAAGACTTTAACTCTATGTTTGTTACTCTAAGGTGAAAAAATATACATTTTGGTGGAACAAGGTATGTTAGTGGGAAAAAATTAAAAATTATCTAAAAGGTTTTTATACTTATAGATGATAACATCTTGAATAGAGACATTAAACTCAACACCTTCATGCCATCACAATTAAAATTCCAAAACAAATCTAAAATAAGACACAACTACACCAATCCTAGAAACTAGGAATGGATGCCATTCCTATGTCAAAACTGTTGAAGACTTTCTGAAAGACATGGAAAGATAAATCTGGGGTGGAAGAAAGATGTCAAGAGCCAACTAGTGACTTATCTTCCTGAGAACAAGGAGTGCTGTGAGCTGGAGAGAACGCAGAGGAGATACTGGCAAAAATAGCCATTAATAAGAAGGGCAAATCTCCAACTACAGGGATGGAACTAGCAGGTGTTATGGTAAGCAAAGTAAGTCAATCATTAGCATATGATCTCTCTGATATGAGGAATCTGGGGGGTTGTGGGGGGAGGGAGGAAAAATGAAACAAGATGGGACTGGGGAAAGAGACAGACCAGAAGAGACTTTTAATCTCAAGAAACAAACTGAGGGCTGCAGGAGGGGTTTAGGGTGGGAGGGATAGGGTGGATGGGTGATGGACACTGGGGAGGGTATGTGTGATGGTGAGTGCTGTTATAAGACTGATGATTCACAGACCTGTACCCCTGAAACAAATAATAAATTATATGTTAATTTAAAAAGAAGAAGAAGAAGGGCAAGAGCTAGGGGAAGACTGCACCATAGGAAAAAAATAAGAAATCTTTCATGTGAAATCTAGGAATCAAGAGCACTGGAAACAGCTGTACCGCAGGATATGCACTGAAATGTACTAAATGATGGTCTAGGAAATCTAGCAATTTCACCCAGAAACAGTGGACAGAGGTACTAGGAAGGTGGATGAATAAATATAGTATATAACTGGCCTTGTGGCTACCAAAAGCTAGCCTCATAGCTCTGAAAGAGTCTCATTCCTCATAGAAGAAATTAGACAGAGACATCACTCCCTGCTGGGACAGGCTCGCAAGCCACTCCTCTCAGGCTTCCAGGTATATGAACAGAAATGTAAATTTCTATCAACCAGGTCACTTCTGTAATATTTGAAAGGAAAATCTATTAGTGTCCAAGGACAGTAAGGTTATTGCAAATGAATCCACACACAGGCCCTGGATGAGACTTCTCCCAGCATAACGGTGAATAAAATAGAAAAAAGGAGGAGAAAGAGGTAGAGAAGGAGGAAGAGAAAGAAGAAGAGAAAAAGAATGGGAAGAGGGGAAGAGGAGGAAAAAAACATGTACGGGGCCTATGAAACCATTCTGCAGCAAAAAAGGAAAAGGAAAAAAACACTCAAGATACAGAAAAGGGCATACAGTTTTGAAAAAACCCTTGGAAACAGAAGTAAATTTTAATTAAAATTGCTTTGTATGAAATTTAATAAAATTTAAAAAAAACACGTTCTTTGAAACTGAGATGACAGATCAGATATTGTGTAGCAGACTGAAGTTTGGCTAAGAGTAAGGTAGAAATAAAACAATCTGAGGGGTTTGAAGTGGGGGTAGTGGGAGGTTGGGGGAACCAGGTGGTAGGTATTAGAGAGGGCACAGATTGCATGGAGCACTGGGTGTGGTGCAAAAACAATGAATACGGTTATGCTGAAAATAAAAAACAAAAAACAAAACAAAAGAGTAAGGTAGAAATAAGTAGGGAGTTCAATGAAAAAAAATTAAGAATAAGGAGATGAACAGATGTAATAGAATAAGAACTGTAATAGCATAAGGAAAAACAACATCAATGAAAACCCAGTAAAAAAATGAGATTTCAACATACAATTCACAAAAGAGGATATCCAGACCACCAATAAATATAAGGAAAAGTACATAATTTCATTACTAAGTAGAAAAATAGAAATTAAAACCACAATAAGACATTACTACGTACCTACCGAAATTGCCAAAATAAAGAGAAGATTCCAAGTATTGTCAAGAATGTGGAGCACTCTCATACATTATTAACAAGAATATAAAATGGGCATAATCACTCTGGAAAACTCTTCGGCAGTATCTACCAAAGCTGAACACAGGCATGTCTCTCAGAGTGTGTCCAGGGATCAGTAACAACAGCATCATCAGTTGCAACAGCAAACCTAGGAGTTTGTTAGAAACATAAAATCTCAGACCACATCCAAAATCTGCTGATTCACAATCAGCAATTTACTAAGAGCCAAGGTTATAGGTACATTGGTACATATATGGTACATATAACGTAGCATAGGTACACTAATGTTTGAGAAGTGCTATCTTATAACTCACATATTCCACTCCTACCTATATGCTCAACAAAATATATACAAATGTTCACCCAAAAATATGTACTAGAATGTTCACAGCAGCACTATTTGTAATAGCTAAAATTTGGAAATTACCCAAATATCAAACAATACAGTAAATTAAGTAAATTGTCATATATTCACAAAATAAGAATGGATAATCTATAATTTCACACAACATGGTCAAGCCTCATAAATATAATTATGAGTGAAAGAAGCCAGGC
Source organism: Mustela erminea (assembly GCF_009829155.1). Lineage (NCBI taxonomy): Eukaryota > Metazoa > Chordata > Mammalia > Carnivora > Mustelidae > Mustela > Mustela erminea. The sequence goes on from NC_045618.1 coordinate 32,132,053, forward strand.
ACAGAAGAGTCTTGTATTTATTCATTTTATATAAAGTGTAAAAACAAGCAAAATTAATCTATACTTTTAGGAGTCAGGATGGTGGCTAACTTTCAGGAGGGAGGTGATACATAATAGTGACTGGAGGGGAACATGAGAGGTTTTGGGGGCTTCAAAATGTTCTATTTCTTAGGCACAAATTTTCAGTTATAAAATAAGTTAATCTCAGGGATGAAAGGTACAGCATGGGAACTACAGTTAATAATACGGTATTGCATATTTGAAAGTTGTTTAAAGAGTAGATCTTAAGTCCTTATCACAAGAGAAAAAAAATCTTTGTAATTCTGCATAGTAATGAATGTCAACCATACTAATTTGGGGATTATATATTGTACAATACGTACAAATATTGAATCATTTTATTCTATACCTGAAACTAATATAGAATATATGTCAATTATACTTCAAAAATGTTTTCCTTTTTAAAAGAATATTTATTATTTTTATTTATATATATTTTATATTTATTATATTGTATATAATAGATTTATATATTTATATATAAATTTAAATAGATTTTACATAAATTTAAATATATAAGTTTATGTATAAATTTAAATATATTTTATTTATATTTTTATTTTTAAAGATTTTATTTATTTATTTGACACAGAGAGAGAGAGAATGAGCAGGCAGGAGGGAGAAGCAGAGGGAGAAGTAGACTCCTTGCCAAGCAGGGAGCCTGATGTGAGACCTAATCCCAGGACCCCAGGATCACAACCTGAGCTGAAGGCAGACAGTTAATGACTGAGCCACCCAGGTGCCTCTATCTACCTATCTATCTATCTATCTACTTACTTATTTTAATCTCTACACCCAACATGGGACTCAAACTCACAACCCCAAGATGAAGAGTCCTGTGCTCTTCTGACTAAGCCATCCAGGTGCTCCAAAATGTTGTTTCTTAACCTGGACAACAAGCATATGTGTTTTATTAGTAATTTAGGAATGAGAAGTGAACTACAATGACATACCATTACACAGACACTAAAATGCCTAAAATTATTAAAAAGGCACAATACCAATGTTAGCAAGAATGTAGAGCAACATGGACTATCAAACAGAGCTGACAGGAAAGCAAAATCATATGACTACTTTGAAAAACAGTGTAATTAATAGTTTCTTATAATCCTACGTATTCATTTACCATGCAACCCAGCAATTCTACTCCTAGGTATCACCCAAGAAATATTAAAACATAAACAAGTGTTTACATTACATTCACATAAACACCTGTATACAAATGTTCATAGCAGCTTCAGTTATAATGGACCTAGAGTAGAAATAATCCAAATATCCATCAACAGATGAATGGATAAGCAAATTAAGGCACATTCATAAAATGAAATTCTAATCATCTATAAAAGAGAACATGACACACACAACAACAGGGACAAGTCTTGAAAACATTAAGCTGTGTAAAAGAAATCAGACAAGAAAAGAGTGCAAACTATAGAATTCCATTTATATCAGTGGTTAGCAAAGGCAAAACTAATCTGCAGTGACAGAAAGCAGAGAGGAAGAGTGGTTGCCTGGGGATGGGTGGGCATGGGGGAATTTGGAGGGGTAAAAGTTCCATATCGTGATTGTGATGCTGCTTTATACAGTTGTATATATTTATCAAAACTCCATGAATTCAGTGAGTACATTTTATTGTAAGTTATACACCAATTAAAATTACTTTCAAAAAAGCCAAAGACAAATCAAGAAAAAAAAGATTTCAAAATGTATTCAAAGATTCAATATTCTTACTCTAGAAAGATAATGCCATTACTACCAACAACAAAACACCAGTTTCCCACCAGAAAATGTGAAAGACACTGTTCTAGAATTCTGAAAGCCTGCAGAAATACCTGAGCTATGACAGCTTTCAATCATAGAAAAGATGGAGAGGTGAATCCAATGCTTGTTAACATTCCCTTAATTAGAAACTGATACATTCTGGATACCTGGAATGATAAGGTTAAGTCTCACATATAAAAGGCTGTGGCTTAGCAAAAAGTGACCTTTTTTTAGAGCCTGGAAAAAACCAGTGTCATCAGACAAGAGAGAGAGGGAGGCACTATTGAGACTCACTGTATCCACTGCAGTCATGTGTGGCTACCTCACTTCTAATAAGATTCTATTCCGTTGCTAATTAAGCAAGAACTGTAACTCCACTGTGTATGAGTATGCGTTCTCCTTCCACCCATCTGAAATGCATCCGTTGGCATAAGAAGTGAGATTGGCACAGACTCACCACTACCCTTGTTAAACGAGTTTGGAACTGGAAGGAGTGTTGGGAAGGCAAGTGAGGGAATGCTGCCTGAGGAAGTCTGGGAGGAGATGACACTGCAGCTGCTGTGTGAGTTGTTTTTTCTGTAGTAGTCATAAGAATGGAGTCCACAGACTGTTCTCTTACCTACTGACAAGTTGAGTCCAATGGATAATTTAAGAGAAGAAAGGCAAGCGAGTCCAATGTGTAAGTCATGGATGTCTCACTAATGAAGGTGGGGATGGTCATAGGTTCCTAAAGGCAGCACAGGGAGATAGGGAAGGTATGGTGGAGGATGGCCTTCACATGCCTCTTAGATGGGTAGTCAGCAACTTTTCAAGCCAGTACTGCATAGGTGCTAAAGTTTACTTAGATATGGGAGAGTATAAAAATAAAGCAGGGAAATGCTTTAACTCTTGCTAACCCAATTCTCTCCGGAGGGGAGATACAAGATCAAAAAAGTGATAGAACTGATCATAAGGTTTTTAATGTGGGAAGGGGGTGATAATATACTTATGAAGAATTCTGTCTTCCTTGCCTCTTCTTGAAAAGGTAGCCAAAGAAAAAGACTGGTTCTAATTTAAAGAATTTAACTGGGTGAATAACTTGATTTTAAAACTCTGTACTAAGACTTTCCTCTCAGAAGATTCTTAAGCTGAGACTGTGATTTGAACAAATATTTCTTAAACTAACAAGGTTAAAGTTAGTGTTTGCAGTTTCCAGAGTTCACTTAAATAGGAATATATTTCCACTCGTAAATAGTAAGACAATTTCTTTTTGAAGAATATTTGGGCTGGGCATGAAAAGTTAAAAGGAAAACAAAACAAAATGAACTCCATTATTTCCAGGATGTTTCCCAAGAAGACAGAATTAAAATGGTCTCAAGACCATTTAGATCCTATGTTTCAGATATAGTTTTATTTAGGTGAAGACCCTCATGCTGGATCAGAACTAAGTGAGATAAAAAGGAGAGGCTAAAGTCTTAGGAAATAATTTCCCCCATTTGGATATCTTTAGCATTTTGGTTTCTGCAACTTCTAGTTTGAGAAGGGAGATGCTGATAAAAGGTGGATTTTTATACATTTACAATTACATATAGAATTTTTTTATCTTCAGAGATAATATCTCAAAAGGAGTTATGAACTTTACATTTTAAAATGGGTTTAAGAAAGAGAAAGCAGACAATGTCTCAGTGAAGGATAAATGCACTCTGATCAGGAGCTCCAGCACCAGGAGGGGAGGAGACAAGTAGGGCTGAGCAGAGGCAGGAGCAATCTTACACTTAATGGTGACTGGGTGAGGGTACAGCAAGGTGCAGAATGCTGTCCCCCACAGAAGCCATTCTTCCATGTTCCCACTCTAAAAAGGGCTGACAGTGCTCAGTCTGTATCAGCCTATACCTACTCATGCTGAAAGAAACAAGAGAGAAAAAGGAAATCACATGAGACTTAATATAAAAGAAGCTGAATTCATCAGCTACTGTGTGTGTGTTACATGTTTGGAGAAATGTTTTACTTCAGTAACAACAACAAGCTCTCAATCTTACAACTCAACAACAAGAAAATCTAATCAGAAAATATGCAAAGACTTGAATAGATATTTCTCTAAGATAATTTGTCAAAAAGCACATGAAAAAATGTTCAACATCCCTAATAATTAGTGAATGCAAATTAACCCACACTGAGATACAACCTCAAAACCACTGTGATGGCTACTATGAAAAAAAAAAGAAACAGAGGGTAAAATAACAGAAAAGATCAATGAAACTAAGAGCTGCTTCTTTGAAAAGTTGTACAAAATTGACAAACATTTACCTAGATTCACCAAGAAAAAAGAGAGGACTCAAATAAATAAAATCAGAAATAAAAGAGGAGACTTTATGACTGAAGCCAGAGAAATACAAAATCACAAACCTGCTATGAACAATTATATGTCACCAAATTTGACAACCTAGAAGAAATGGATAAATTTTTAGAAACATGCAACCTACTAAGATTGAATCATGAAGAAAGAGAAAATCTGAACAGATCAACTACTAGTAAAGAAACTGAATCAATACACAAAACCACCCCAAAGAGGTAAGTCCAGGAGCAGTCACCTTCCCTGGTGAATTCTACCAAACATTCAAAGAATAATTACTACCAATCCTTCTCAAGTTCTTCCAAAAAACAAAACCAAAAAAACAGAAGAAGAGGGAATGATTCTAAACTCATTTTATGAGGCCAGCATTACCCTGATACCAAAATCAGACAAGGATGCCACAAGAAAATTATCAGCCAATAACACATCTATGATAAAAACACATGCAAAAATCTTCAACAAAATATTAGCAAACCAAATTCAACAACACATTAAAAAGATCCTATACCATGCAAATGAAAACCACAGTGAAATATCACCTTATATCTGTTAAAATGGCAATTAACAAAAAGACAAGAGATTATCAGTGTTGGCAATCATATGAAGAAAAGGGAACCTTTGTGCACTACTGGTGGGAATGTAAACTGACATAGTCTCCATGGAAAACACTGTGGAGGATCCTCAAAAAATTAAAACTAGACCTACCATGTGATCCAGCAATTCTACTTCTGGCTATTTGATCTGAGGAAAATGAAAAGATACATGCACTCATATTTACTGCATCATTATTTATAATAGCCAACATATGGAAACAACCTTAAGTGTCTATTCAGTAGATGAATGGAATCTAAAAACCAAAACCAAAAAAACAAGCTCATTTGACACAGAGAACAGACTGGTGTTTGCCAGAAGTAGATACTGTTGGGAGTGGCCAGGGTGAGGGAGGAGGAGATATGAAGACCGTAAAAGGTACAAAATTCTAGTTGCAAAATAAATAAGTCCTGGAGGGGCACCTGGGTAGCTCAGTGGGTTAAGACTCTGCCTTTGGCTCAGGTCATGATCTCAGGGTCCTGGGATCAAGGCCAGCATCAGGCTCTCTGCTCAGCAGGGAGCCTGCTTCCCCCTCTCTCTGCCTACCTCTTGGCCTACTTGTGATAGCGCACTCATGCTCCCTCTCTCTCTCTCTCTCTCTCTCTGTCAAATAAATAAATAAATAAATATTTTCAAAATAAATACACAAATAAGTCAGAGATGTATACCATGGTAGCTACAGTTAATAATACTGTATTGCATATCTGATAGCGCTAAGAGAGTAAATCTTGTTTCTCATCACAAGAAAAAGGGTTTTATGCAACATATATATAAGGTGACATATTAAGTAATGGTTGTGATGATCATTTAGCGATGTATACAAATATCAAATGATTATGCTCTACACCTAAAACTAATATAATGTTATGTCCGTGATACCTTAACTAAAGAAACAACAACAAACTAACAAGTGTTAGTGGAGAAATTGGAACCCTTGTGCAGTGTTAGTAGTGGGAGTATAAAATAGTGCATCCACTGTGGAGAAAAGTACAGCAGTTCCTCAAAAAATTGAGATAGAAGTATAGGATCCAATAATCCCACTTCTGGGTATATACCCCCCAAAATTGAAAGCAGGGTCATGTTCATAAGCACTATTACTCACAGTGAGCAAAAATTGGAAAAAACCTTTGTCTAGTGACAGATAAATGAATAAACAAAATGTGGTAAATACAAACAATGGACTATTATTCAGTTTAAAAAGGAAGGAAATTCTGATACCTGTTTCAATAGATAAACCTTAGGACAAATACTGTATGATTCTGCTTGAATGCAATACCTACAGTAGTTACATTCACAGAGACAGAAGGTAGAATTGTTGTTGCCAGGTGCTGGGCTGGAAGTGGGGATCTACTGTTTAATGAGTATAATGGGTATAATGGGTATAGAGTTTCAGTTTTGCAAGTGAAAAGACTCTGGAGATGGATCGTAGCGTAGGCTGCACAATAAGATGAATGTACTTAATATCAGTAGACTATACACTTAAAAAGAGACAAAACGGTAAGTCTTATGGCATTTATGGCAATTAAAAACAAATTTTAAAAGCCCAAAACAAAACAAAAAAAAGTAAAAATTAAAAATAAAAATAAAAAAATAAAATAAAAGACCAAATAGACAAGGGAGACTCTGCTTAAAATGCCAAGTCCAGAAAGGGGAAACCAGCTGCACTCAAGTACAAGGTAGACCGAGGATGGAGCAAAAGTCTCCCCGCCTTCTTGCCATACTAACCCTCCACAGGAAATAGCAAGAGAATGGCCCAGTGGTGGGTACGTGTGGAACCCTCTGGCAGTGATATCATCACATGAGTGCACGTGCTAACTGAACAAGCAAAATGGAAACCCATGGTATTACTGGACACCAAGCTAAATTTAATCTGAAACATTAAGTTCCCATGGGCCTCAACAGGAGAAGACAATCAGAGAAATATGAGGTTTAAGAGGAATCATGTTGAAATAGCTGCGAGGTTCAAGCAAAAAGCCCAAAGCCTTGTTGACCTGTTTGGATTTCTACAAAACATATCACAGAGGGAACTGTTACTAGGCCCTAGCCATCAATTTCTCTGAAATAAATGACTTTTTTAGGGGTTTGTATAGCTTCCACAAAGATAGTACAAATATAGCACATTTCAATCCATGCCAACAATTGGATTCTCTTATAAAAACGGAAGTGGCTAAAACTTTCCATAGCTGTCCTTTCCCTACCTTTTATGGGAAAAATTCTAAAAATATATCACAACCCAGATTAACATGAGAGGGGAGGGTGTGTAAATGTAATATCAACATAAAATTGTAATTAAGATGTGTTATGATTCCAAATGCATTTTGCTCTTCTGTATCTTGGTTCTTGTGGAACCTAGAAAATACTGTGAATAAACTGTATGAACTGAAAAAAATTACTCTTTAATTTAGGGGGTACATTTTTTAATATGCATTCTTATTTTTAATCATTTTTAATCACATGTACATCATTTTAAAAATCACATACTCCTGCAATAAAGGTAGATTCAATAAGAACTGAATATTTTAAAATATGTATTACATCAACATAACTGGAAATAAAAAAGGAAATTCATCTCAGTAGATGCAGAAAAAGCATTCAACAAAATTCAACTCCTATTCATGATTAAAATTCTCAGCAAACTAGAATAGAAGGGAACTTCCTCAGTCTTGTAAAGGGTATCTACAAAAACCTCAGTGCTAACATTATACTTTTTGGTGAAGAGACTGCTTTTCCCTAAGATCAGGATCAGGCAACGATATCAACTTTCACCATTCTTATTCAACATTGTAAAGGATGTCCTAGCCAGTGTCATCTGGGGGAAAAGAAGGAAGGGAGACAGGGGAGAATAGATAGATTGAAAAGAATGTAAAACTCTATTCACAGACAACAGATCATCTATATGTAAAATTCTATAAAAACATCTAAAAAACTATAGAACTAATGAGTGCAGCAACATCACAGGATATAAAGTGAATGTGAGAAAAAGTTGTGTTTCTACACACTAGCAACAAACTATTAGACATTGAGATTTATAAAATTCTTTTTACAATAACGTAAGAATTATGAAGTATTTGTGAATAAATTTAGTTAAATATGTGCCAGGTCTATTGTGGAAACCGCAAAACATTGCTGAGGAAAAGTATATAAGCAAATGGAATGATGAATATAATTATAACATGGTCACAGGTCAGAAGACTCAATATTAAAATGTCAATTTTTACCCAAATGATTTACAGATTTGAAGAAATCATAGTCAAAACCCCAGCAGGGTTTTTTGGGGTAGGAAAACTGATTCTAACATATATATGGAAATGCAAATAACCTAAAACAGCCAGAACATCGTTGAGAAAACAAATTTGGAGAAATTATATTACCTGCTTCAAAAATTACAACATAGCTGAAGTAATCATGACAGTCTCTTCCTGGAGTAAGGACAGATGTATAGGTCAATAGAACAGAAGAGAGAGTCCAGAAATACACCCACACATACATACCAAATTGATTTTCCCAAAGGTACCAAGGTAAATCAATGAAAAAAGGCTAGAGTTTTTAACAAATGGTGCTGGATCATTCTATCTGAAAAAAATTAACCCTGACCCTTAACTCTCACCATACATTAAAAACTAACTCAGTGGTTCCAGAAGTAGATTCCTTAAGATCCATGATATTTCATAATATAGTCATTTTTCTCAATACCACATTGCCTTAATCAAAGGGAAGAAGGGGCTCTATGCAAAATAATAAATATTAGTGTTATTAAATAATACTAAAAATTCATAATGGACTATAGGCCTACATATAAGAGCTAAAACTTCAAAATTTCCAGAAGAAAACAGAAAAAATATTTTTGAAATCTTGGAGTTGACAATAATTTCTAAAACAGGATAAAAAAGTATGAATCATAAAGGAAAAAAAGGTACTTCATCAAAATTTTAGGCTTCTGCTCTTCAAAAGACTGATAAGAAACAAAAAGGTAAGCCACAGACTGAGAGAGAAATTTTTTTTTTAAAGATTTTATTTATTTTTTTGTCAGAGAGAGAGCGAGCGAGAGCGAGCACAGGCAGACAGAGTGGAAGGCAGAGTCAGAGGGAGAAGCAGGCTCCCCGAGGAGCAAGGAGCCCGATGTGAGACTTGATCCCAGGACGCTGGGATCATGACCTGAGCCGAAGGCAGCTGCTCAACCAACTGAGCCACCCAGGCGTCCCTGAGAGATAAATTTGCAGAAAATACTACTGATAAGAGAGTTGTAATCAGAAGAACTCTTAAAATTCAAATATAAAAAGACAACTCCAATTAAAAACGATTAAAAAACATAAACAGGCACTACACTAGTAACACATATGAAGAGTTGGGGTGCCTGGGTGGCTCAGTGGTTAAGCCTCTGCATTCGGCTCAGGTCATGATCTCAGGGTCCTGGAATGGAGCCCCGCATCGGGCTCTCTGCTCAGCGGGGAGCCTGCTTCCTCCTCTCTCTCTCTGCCTACTTGTAATCTCAATCAAATAAATAAATAAAATCTTAAAAAAAAAATATGAAGAGCAAATACAGGAAAACACAAGAATATGTCATTTTATCGCACTTTGTTTTGTGCAATACTTAGCTTTTGTGCTTCTCATATGCTGTTGTTTTTACAAATATAAGTTTTGTGACAATCCTGTACAAAGCAAATCTACTGGTGCCACTTTTCCAATAGCATTTGCTCACTTCATGTCTTCGTGTCATGTTTTGGTAATTCTCACAATATTTCAAATTATTTCATTATTACTGTATTTGTTAGGGTGATCTGTGATCAGTCATCTTTGATACTACTACTCTAATTGCTCTGGGGAGTCAGGAGCCACACCCATCTGAGACAGCAAACTAATAAATGTTGTGTGGTCTGACTACTCCGCTGACCAGCAGTTCCCCCAGCTCTCTCCCTCTCCTTGCGTCTCCCTATTCCCTGACACATAACAATATCAAAATTAGGCCAAGTAATAACCCCACAGTGAAATGGCCTCTAAGGGCACCTGGGTGGCTCAGTCAGTTAAGCATCTGCCTTCGGCTCAGGTCATGAACCCAGGTCATGGATTGAGTTCCACACCGGGCTCCTTGCTCAGCAGGGAGCCTGCTTCTCCCTCTGCCTGCTGCTCGCCTCCCCGCCCCCCCGCTTGTGTGTGTTGCCGGTGCTCACTCTGTTTCTCTCTCTCTCTGACAAATAAATAAAATCTGAAAGAAAGAAAGAAAGAAATTGCCTGCAAGTGTTCAACGTGAAAGAGTCACGTCTCTCACTCTGAATGAAAAGCTAGAACTGATTAAGCTTAGTGAGGAAGGCACCATGAAAGCTGGGATAGGCTGAAAGCTAGGTCTCTTGCACCAAACAAGTCAGCCAGGTGGTGACTGAAAAAGAAAAGTTCTTGAAAGAAATTAACAGTGTTATTCCTACTCCAGTGAACACATGAATGATTCAAAAGCAAGTCTTCTTGCTGATATGGAGAAAGTTTTAGCACTCTGGATAGAAGATCAAACCAACCATGACATTCCCTTTAGCCAAAGCCTAATCTAGAGCAAGGCCCTAACTCTCTCCAATTCTGTGAAGGCTGTGAGGTGAGGAAGCTGCTGAAGAAAAGTCTGAAGCCAGCACAGCTTAGCTCAGGAGGGGTAAGGGAAGAAGCCATCTCCATAACATGAAAATGCAAGGTGAAGCAGCAGGTTATAACAGACAATAATGAAGCAGATCATAATGAAGGTGGCTACATTAAACAGCAGATTTTCAGGGTAGATGAAACAGCCTTATATTGATGCCATGTCAGACTTCCACAGGTAGAGAGAAGTCCACACCTGGCCTCAAAGCTTCGAAGGACAGGCTGGCTCTCCTGTTAGAGGCTAATGCACCTGATGAGTTGAAGCTGAAGTCAATGCTCATTTACCATTCCAAAAATCCTAGGGCCCTTCAGAATTCTGGTAAAGCTACTTTGCCTGGTTCTATAAATGGAACAACAAAGTCTGGATGACAGCACATCTTTTTACAACATGGTTTGCTAAATATTTTAAGCTCATTATTGAGACCTACTGCTCTGAGAGATTCCGTTCAAAATATTACTTCTCACTGACAACACACCTGGTCACTCAAGATCTCTGATGGAAACGTATAACGAGATGAACGTTGCTTTCATGCCTGCAAACACAACAGCCATTCTGTAGCCCACGGATCAGGAAGTCATTCTGAGTTTCAAGTTTTGTTTAAGAAATACACTGCATAAGGCCATAGCTCCCTTAGCTAGAGATTCTTCTGATGGATCTGGGCAAAGTAAATTAAAAACCTTCTGGAAAGAATTAACCATTCTAGGTACCATTCCGATGTTTCTGATTCAGGGGAAGAGATAAAACATCAGCATTAACAGGAGTTTGGAAGAAGTGGATTCCAGTCAACATGGAGGACTTTGAGGGGTTCCAGACTTGAGTGGAGGAAGTAACTGTAGCTGTGGTGGAAACAGCAAGAAAACTAGAATTAGAAGTGGAGCCTGAGGGACGCCTGGGTGGCTCAGTTGGTTGAGCAGCTGCCTTCGGCTCAGGTCATGATCCCAGCATCCTGGGATCGAGTCCCACATCAGGCTCCTTGTTCTGCGGGGAGCCTGCTTCTCCCTCTGCCTCTGCCTGCCATTCTGTCTGCCTGTGCTTGCTCTCCCCCCCCCCGATAAATAAATAAAATCTTAAAAAAAAAAAAAAAGAAGAAGTGGAGCCTGAAGATGGGACTGAATTGCGACAATCTTGACAGCATTACATGCTGCAGAGAAGTTGTTGGTAAAAGGAAGAGTCCATCAATGCAGCTAAGTTCACTGCTGTCTTTTTTTTTTTTTTAGACTTTATTTATTTATTTGACAGAGAGAGAAAGAGCACAAGTAGGCAGAGCGGCAGGCAGGGGGAGAGGGAGAAGCAGGCTCTCCACTGAGCAGGGAGCCTGATGTGGGACTCGAACCCAGGATCCTGGGATCATGACCTGAGCTGAAGGCAGCCACTTAACCGACTGAACCACCCAGGTGCCCCTCACTACTGTCTTATTTTAAGAAATTGCCACAGCCATCCCAAGCTTCAGCAATTACCACCCAGATATGTCAGCAGGCAGCATTGTCGAGGCAAGGACCAATCCCCCTACCCTGCCCCCAACTAGCAAAAAGATGATGACTCACTGAAGACTCAGATGGTGGTAAACATTTTTTAGACATAGAGTACTACTTAATTAAGGTATGTACACTTTTTTTTTTTTTTAAACATAACGCTATGGCACACTTGATAGACTACAGTGTAGGGTAAACTTAACTTATACATACACTGGGAACCAAAACATGCATTTGATTCACCATACTGTGATATTCATTTTATTATATGGCCTAATAACATATTGCAGGTTTTAACCTGCAATACCTCTAAGGTATACCTGTCAACACACAGAAAGTTGTTCAATGTCACTAATCACTATGGGAATGCAAGTTACCATGAGATATCACTAGACATCCATTAGGAGAGTTAAACTTAAGAAGAAGGACAATACCAAGTGTTGGTAAGGACATGGAACAACAGGATCCCTCACACCCACTGTTGGAATGCCACTTTGAAAACCAGCTGTGTAGTTTCTTATAACACAGATGTACCACGTGACTCAGTGACAGTTTCTCTCTGGGAATTTATCAAAGAAAAATGAAAACATACATTCATGCAAAGGCTTTATACAAATGGTTATCCCAGCATCACTCATAGTAACAACAACAACAAAAAAGAAAAAACCCAAATGTCTATCAAAAGGTGAATGGATAAGCTAATGTGGTTTACACAGATAAGTGAATACTATTCAGTAATGAAAAGGAACAAATATGGATGAATTCAAAAGCATTTTGCTAAGTGGAAAAGCCAGATACAAAAGACTACATATCCTAGGATTTCATTTACATGAAATTTTAGATAAGGAAAACAATAGCAAGAAAAAGCAGATCTCCAAGAGTAGACAGAGGAGACTGCCTACAGAGTGGTACAAGGAAACTATCAGGGTTAATTGGAATGTTCTACATCATGATTTTAGCAATGGTTACACAACTATATTCATTTATCAAAACACACCAGGGGTGCCTGGGTAGCTAGCTCAGTTGGTTAAGCATCAAACTCTTGATTCTAGCTCAGGTCATGACCTCAGGATTGTGAGACTGAGCCCTGCATCAGACTCCGTCCGTGCTGGTCGTGGAGCCTGCTTAAGATTCTCTCTCTCTCCCTCTGCCCCTCCCCTCCCCGCTTGAGTGCATGTGGGCACTCTCTCTCTCAAAAACAAAACACATCAAATTGAACACTAAAAATTACTGAGTTTATGTAAATTACACCTCAATAAAACTGAGTTTTAAAAAGCGCTTAATAAAGATTTTTTTAAAAGTATTATCCAGTAGGGGCGCCTTGCTGGTTCAGTCAGTACAACACAAGACTCCTGATCTCAGGGTCATGAGTTTAAGCCCCATACTGGGTATGGACCCTACTTAGAATTTTTTTAATGTATTATCCAATATATAAGGTATATAGGTATATGCAACAGGCAACAAATTGTAGAGTTACCTTTGTATTTCTCAGTAGTGGGTGTGGAATTTGATAAACTTAGTTTTGTAACTGCATTGCAAAAATCATTTCATGTATGATACAAAGAAACTTCTATCAGTTTGTAACAACATTTACCACTGATACAAACAGATGAAACAGACAAAGCACAAGGTGGCCCCCTGTGTAAGGAAGCCAAATTGCCTTAATGTCATCATTCAGCAAAGACTCACAATACTGACAGAGGAGAACTAGCTGTGGGCTAGGCAGCCCCAGTCCACCATCTGGAATATTCTTCATTTGAAGCTGAAGAAAATATCTTATCCTCTGCAACTAATACAAGCCCTAACTGGGCAAATAAAGCAAAAATGATACAACCATTGCTGCAGTTTTAAAAATCACAAGGAAAACAAAGAGGACCTTGAAGACACTCCATGGAGAGATGAATCATCGCAATGTACAACTATGGGATGCTGCCATCCTAACAAAATGTGTAAGGGATTCACCAAAAATTCATATCTTTTAAATATATTTGACCTATTTGTTCATGATGTCTTTCCCCACAAGAATGACATTCCACAATGATAGATTTATATCTCTGCTGTTTACTGCTATATCCCTAGCATCTAGGATGCCTAGCACATAATAATTATTCAATAAATATCTGTTATGTGAATAAATTATGCCTCTGTTGATATTCAGTAAATATTTGTATGAATTTGTATACAGATATCACTCACAGGAAAAGGATATAATACTCTTCCCTTCTATTTCTTTCTTTTACAATTCTTGGACTGTAAGTTGCATTGTTTTTTCATTTTGTTTCTAAATACCAATTCAAACCCAAACTTTCAAGCAAAATGACTATTATTTTCTCCTTTATTTACTTCTTCATTTCAAAAATTTCCTACAATATGTGTGTATATGCTCAGATTAAAGGACAAATGGACCTTTATAAAATTAGTTTTATAGAGGGCTATGGAAGTTAATAATAGCACGCTTCAAGTTTTCTTCTAGCTACTTCTTCAGATCTATCCCTCTGCTTATGTTCTTTACCTTCTCTGAAAAACCCTCCACACATTTCTCCATAAATTTAGCCTGTCTCAACCCAATTTCCCCAGTTAAGAATCCTTTCTAATACTGGTTAATCTCAATCCTTTGATCCACTTTGGCTCCCAAAACAGAACCATAAACCCCTTTCGGCCAGGCAATATTCAGTATATTGTTGTATTTCCCTCTGCTACAGAACATTGATAAATGCTTACTTTGTTGAACATGATGAATTTCTGCAGCCCTGAAGAAGCTTGAGGGTACAAAAATTAATGTAAAGCTACAAAGATAAAGAAATATATTTGCATATAAAACTGTATGCATAAAACCTACCAGCAGTGTCTGTCCTTGGGAAATGAAGAAATGACCTGATATAACGATGGTGAGAACAAGATACCCAGATTCTTCACTGGAGTCAAAAACCTTGGAAAAGAAGAGAGTGAGAGAAATGCGGGTAAAACAATACATTTCTGTAATACTAGTAAATGTATATCTTTTCACACTGATCTTCCAACTCAGAATGTTCCCTTTCCTTCCATTTAATCTGTAACCATCCACTTATACTTTCAAGTTTCTCCTTTATAGGGGCTAACAGCCAGCTTTTAAAAAATATTACTAAATTAAGTATTTGGAAATGAAGAGGATACTAATTTAAAAATAAAGAATTGTGGGCCCTGAGCTAACCACTTTTCAGTAACATATTAATAAGTTATTAGTTATCTTTGAGCCTGTTTCCTTTCTTAAAATAGGGATAATGCCTTACAGGGTTGCTGTGAGACTTCAGAGACTAGTTTCTTCAGTCATATAAATCCATTTTTACAACATCTCAAAACCCGGTGCTTTCCTTTGGATGAGCTTTAATTTGTCAATGTCACTCTTTTTTTTTTTTTTTAAAGATTTTATTTATTTATTTGACAGAGATCACAACCAGGCAGAGAGGCAGGCAGAGAGGGAAAGAGGAGGAAGCAGGCTCACCACTGAGCAGAGAGCCCGATGCGGGGCTCGATCCCAGGACCCTGAGATCATGACATGACTGAAGGCAGAGGCTTTAACCCACTGAGCCACCCAGGCACCCCTCAATGTCACTCTTAAAATATGGTGCCCCAAACTGACCGAAATGTCCTGGGTGTGGTCTATCTCCAATTACGCAGTACAGCCTACAATGACATTAACCTTTTGAGGGGGTAGTCCCATTTGAAGAATGATCTGGTATCAGTAAAACCTCTTGAAACTTTATCACTTATGTTGGTAAATCATTCCTTCACATTCTTAATCCAAACCTAAATGTAAGATCTTGCATTTATTCTCATTATATTTTTCCCGCTAGATTTGGCCTATAGTTTCAGAGGGGAGTTGAGGCAATGAAATCAAAATATCAAATAGGACATGATTCATAGGTATAGAAAACTGGGATTTGGGTCTTAAGTGACTACCTTGTATATATAGGTAGCTTTAATATACTGAAAGATAAACATCCTTGTATAAATATTAAAATGAAATTATGGATTTACCTCAATGCTCAAAGCTCAAAACAATGAATACATACCTAACTGAAATCTATCTTTATAAGGTTACTACATTCTTTTGAGAAATAATGTTTTCATAGTTTCATCTGTGGGGAATACAGCTTTAATGCTATATTTAAACTTAAGGAGTTCCTACTGAGATTTCTCTAATTCACTTTAAATTCCAACCTTTAAAAAAAAAACAAATGGTATTTAAAAAAAAAATTTTTTTAAGATTCTATTAACCTATTTGACAGACAGAGATTGCAGGTAGGCAGAGAGGCAGGCAAAGAGAGAGGAGGAAGCAGACTCCCCGCTGAGCAGAGAGCCTGACGTGGGGCTCGATCCCAGGACTCTGGGATCATGACCTGAGCCAAAGGCAGAGGCTTTAATGCACTGAGCCACGCAGGCACCCCCCAAATGGTATTTTAGATGTCAAGGAAGGTATGCTAAACTCTGCACTTTGGTGGTTATTGCTCCGTCTCTTTTCCAGGATTAGGAACTCAGTTATTTGTATGATACTCTTCCAGCCACAGTTTAAATGGTTTATCTTGAATGCCTCATGACCACTTAAAATCACAAAGACAGCTAGGAGTCAAGTACAGCTTTCAAAACTAGAGCCTGGTCAACCAATTCTTTGAGAGGCAATTTTTCAACATGACAGCTTATTTTTTACAAAGGTACTATATATGCCAAAAATATCCCCCAAAGTATCCAACAGTTAAATGTATAAATTAATGAATGATGATAAAACAAACGTATAATAATCACCACGCAGGTGAAGAAACAGAAAACACTGCCAGCCTTCCAGAAGGTACCCTAGTGCTGTCTCCCAACCACTACCTGCTCCCTCCTCCCCCTAAGGTAGCCATATTTCTAACACCATAGTTTAGCCCTATTTGTATGAATGGAATCATATAGAAAGAATTATTTTCCGTCAGTCTTCATCAGTGTTGTTGCACATACTTAAGTTCATTTGTTTTCAGTACTACAGAATACCACTCTACAATGATACCACAATTTATTATTTCATTCTTTTGTTGATGAATATCGTTTTCTAGTTTAGGTTGAGCACAAATAATGCTGTTATGAACATTTTTGTCTATGTCTTTTGTTGGCTAGAAACACTCATTATGGAGACACCAATTCCTTCCAAATTATTTTGTAATTTTTTCAAGTGGTAACTAATGACTTCCATGAGAATCCCAGGAGACTTCTCCCCTGCTCTCCAAACTGCTACTTCTAATTGCCTACTTGTGATCTTCACTTAAAGGCCCAACAGTCATTTCAAAATCAACAGCCCCTAACTTGAAGTCCAAACCTTCCCATTCATACATTTATTCATTCAATATTTACAAAGTCTTGAGCAAGTGACATCTGTTGCCTATCACCAGGAGTAGAAATCCAAGCATTCCTGCCCACTGCATTTTGGTATTGGAGTCACTGTGGAAAACACAACAGTCAAGCACTGAATGGAACAGCACTCTACTCACATAGGGAAGAAACAGAGCAAGATTAATATCTGAGCCGAAGGCAGAGGCTTTAACCCACTGAGCCACCGAGGCACCCCAAGAAATGCATTTTATTTATTTATTTTTTAAAAAGATTTTATTTATTTATTTGACAGTTAGAGATCACAAGCAGGCAGAGAGGCAGGCAGAGAGAGAGAGAGAGGAGGAAGCAGGCTCCCTGCTGAGCAGAGAGCCTGATATGGGGCTCGATCCCAGGACCCTGGGATCATGACCTGAGCTGAAGACAGAGGCTTTAACCCACTGAGCCACCCAGGCGCCCCAAGAAATGCATTTTAAATATAAAAATATAAACAGGTTAAAAACAAAAGAGTGGGAAAAACATATACCATGAGAATACCAGTCAAAGAATGTTGGCGTATATATATTAACATTAAGCAAAAATATCAAAAAGATATAAAGATGGTCATTTCATAGTGATAAAGGGGTAGGTTAATCAAGACACATAACTATCCTAAACATTTATGTTCCCAAGGACAGAGCTTAAAAATACATGAAGCAATAACTGATAGAACAGCAGGAGGAAATATATAAATCCACAATTATAGTCAGAGCTGTCAATACCCCTCTCTCAATAACTGACAGAACAAGTACATGGAAAATCAGTAAATAATAGTAGATTTGAAGAACAGTATCAACCAACATAATCTCATGGACGTTTATAAAACACTTTAACCAATACCAGCAAAATACACATTCCCCTCTAGTATATACAGAGCATTTACCAAGACAGACAAAATTCTGGGCCATAAAACAAGGCTTAGTACATGTTAAGTATGTTCTATCAAAGCTAACATTAAATTAGAAATCAGTAACAGACAGATCTCTGAAAAAAAAAACCTCCCCAAATATTTTGAAACTAAGTAACACACTTCGAAATAACCTATGGGTAAATAAGGTAAAAGAGAAATTAGAAGTATTTTGAACTGAATATAATTCACTATCTTAATAAACTAAAAAGAAAAACCATATAATCACCTCAATAGTGAGAAATATATAGAAAAAGCCTTTGACACAAACCAACATCCACTCCTTATTTACAAACTCAGCAAACCAGGAATAGAAGGAACTTCCTTGAGCTGATGAAGGGCATCTATGAAAAACCTACAGTTAGCAGGAAAGATGGAAAGCTTTCTAAGATAAAGAATAAGACAATAATGTTAGCTCTTACCACTCCTATCAACATTATCCTGGAGGTTCTAACTTTTGTAATCAGGCAAGAAGAAGAAATAAAAGAATGAATTAAAACAGTCTTAAATTCAGACAACATGATCATTTATGTAGAAAATCTAATTGATTTTCTTAGAATAAAACTAAATTTATACAAACTAGAAAAAAACAATTAGAGTTTGAAATTTTAAAAATATCAACATTTATAACAGCATCAAAAATATGAAATATTTAGGGATATGACAAAAAAGTGAAAAAGATCTGCACACTGAAAACTGACAGAAATTTAAAAACACATAAATATATGGAGAAAGATATTTTGTTCATGGATAGGAACATTTAGTATTGGCAAGATACTGAGGCAGGCAGAATAATGGTCCCTCAAAGATTTCCATGTCCTAATCCCTGGAACACGTGGATATATCTTACATGGCAAAGGAAATTTTGCAGAGGTAATTCAGGTTAAAGATCTTGAGATGGGAGAGTAGCCTGGATTATCCAGGTAAGCCCAGTATAATCACAAGGTTCTTACAAGGGAAAGAGGGAAGCAGAAGAATCAGAGTAGGAAATCTGACTGCTTTGAAGATGGATGGTATTAGTACAAGGCTAGGAATTCAAGCAGCCTCTAGAGGTTGGAAAAGGCAGAAACATACTCTCCTAGAGCCTCCAGAAGGAAAGAATCCCTACTGACACCTTGATTTTAGCCTTATTAAGATGTATTTCAGGCTTCTGACTGCAGAACTATAAGCTATAAGTCTGAGTTGTTTTAAGCCACTAAGTTTGTAGCAATTTGTTAACAGCAGCAACAATCAAAATTCTAAATTCTTCTGTAGAGATTAGACACCACATATCAAGCATTTCAGTCAGCTAACATTAATAAAGAACCCACTATATAGTGATTTATTTTATAAATATTTGGGAAAGGAGAAAAATAAAACATAGAAAGGAATGTCCCTGACCTTGAGCTTCATTCATTCAACAAATATTTATTAAGCACTACTAGACTCCAAGCATTTTTTAGATGGGAAACATAACTGAACAAAATTATTAGCTGCCCTCATGGAACTAATGGGGGATGGGATGCAGGGCAAGCATACAGTAAAGACTACAGTAAACAAATATAATTAGTGGCATTCTAAGGGTGGGATGTTGAGAGCAATGAACCCTGGTTCAGGCAATAAGGGAATGCTGTGTCAAGAATTTATATACAATAGTCAAACTGACTAACAAGCAATCTGATTTTTACTACCACCATGTGCCCACAATTTTAACCAATGTCACTGATGAACTACCCCTCCCTGTAAAAGTCTTTTTTTGGTCTTAGTTCTAAACAACCACTATAGTTACTAAGTTTGAATAAAACATATATAAGCTTCAAATTATCGGACTTTTAGTATTTATTCTTTAATAAACTTTGCTTTTCACACATTCATTTGGGAAATTCCTAATTATAATGTTGGCCCACATATATTGCACACTTAACCACATACATCTTTTTCAAGAATAGCTCACAAAGATTTGACATCGTTTGCTCAATGCAAAATTCTTGTCTCCAACCCCTTCTTAGGACAAAGTTCACTTCAACCCTGCAGTACTACATTCTACATTTCAACTAGATTCAAAACAAACAATGATAGCATAGGGATTATAAATGCAAACAGATTGGAGTTACTCCAATGCTGTCATTTGTCCAATGCTGGGACCTGTTGGTATTTATATTTGCGTTTAAAATTTTATTTATTTATTTTTAAAAAGATTTTATTTATTTATTTGAGAGAGAGACAGAGAAAGCATAAGAGGGAGGTCAGAGAGCGAAGCAGACTCCCCTTGGAGCTGGAATCCCAATTTGAGACTTGACTCTGGGACTCCGGGATCATGACCTAAGCCGAAGGCAGTTGCTTAACCAACTGAGCCACCCAGGTGACCTGTGTTTAAAATTTAAAATTTTAATTTTAATTTTAAAATTTAAACTTAAATGAGACAAGAGTGCAAGCACAAGATGGAACATTTTTGTTTAAGTGCAAATTTTAGTTCACACTCAAAATATTTTGCTAAACTTGAACAGTATTCTTAACATTATTTTAAAATTATTTAATGTTTCAAACTAAAGAACAAAAAAAGGAAATAAAACAGTAATTTTATCATTAGTTGCCTAAACTGTACCGTTGAGAGATTCAGGTTTTTTAATCACTTGTTAGTTTGTGGGTGATTAATTACATAAAATATCAGCCTCTAAGCAAAGAATCAAGGTTCAGAAGTTAACAAGATGTAAAAACAATTACCTAAAGCGTTGTGCTTTTTTCCTGTCTTGTAGTGTGTATTTCCCTTTTCTTATTTATTTTACTGCCATGATTATAATAATGAAGCTCAATAAAAGAGTTTACTATCTATATAATAAATGAACGATTTCATTTGTGGAAATTTTATGAAAATAATGTCATCATCTAGGCAGTAGAGTGCTAAAAAGTTATCCATTCTGGGTGTCAAATGCTCTAGGCACACCATTTAACATAATAAGTAAATAAGTAATAAGTAAACATAATTAGTAAATTATCTAGTATATAGGAAAGTACAGAAGGTAGGGAAACAATAAAGCAGGGTAAGGGGAACAGGAGTATAAAGACAAGGCATGAAAATTACAATATAAATAGGGTGGTCAGGGTAGGCATACTGAGAAGGTGAGGCTTGAGCAAAGACTTGAAGGCATTAGAGAGTTAACCAGATATCTGGGAATTCAATACTTTCTATTTTTCAGGTATTTGTTGCAATCCTTCACCTAAAAGATTTTTATAGTATATTCATACACTCTGAAAATACCTAATTAGAGATTTCCAAGGAGGTTAGGAAAAATGGTAGTTTGCATCCTTGCAGTCTTCCCTTCCCAAATCCAAACCAAATACCAACTACTTCTCCTTGAGAAGTTACTAAAAATCAGCATCCAAATGGGCCAGAAGGAGGGGTTGAGGTCTTAGAATTCAGATATAAAGAGGTGGCATACTTTCTCCACCCCCAAGAGAAAGGAGGCCCTCCTCTGAGCAAAGAACCCTAGGTCAAAGACAGGAATGTCCCAGTTCTTGGGAAAGAATCTTACCAGTAGAAACTGTAGACAACCTCCCCCCGCCGGCCAACCAAGAAAAAGAGCAGTACCAGCCTGTGTATTCTGAAATTCCTACTGGTCTCCCAGCCTCTAAGAAGTCACAGTGGAGATGGACAACTTACTGAGCTGAGTCCTTCCTACCCCTTTAAGAAGGCCCAGAAGCTAAGACTCATATACTTCCCAACATTTACCAGTTAAGATATATATTCACTGTTGAACTTGAGCCACAAGGGTAAAAAGAAGTGTAAGTTAGACAAAGGAAAATAACAATATACCTAGTAGGCTAAAGTAATGAAGAACAAACAGAAAACCCAGAATAGGTGGCTCCTGGTGGAACAAAACTGTCAAAGGAGATGGACAACAACCTCAACTACAACACATACACATATAAATATCACACATACATACATATATATACACATACATAATTACAATAATATATATAATTAAGAACATTTAAGCAGAGTCTTAGAGCTAAATTATGCCTCATAAAAACTAAGGAAAAAACTCAATAGCTTAACTGAAGAATTGGATGGACACTGTTGAAACCAAATTAATGGTCTGAAAAAGCAAGTAGAAGAAATATTTAGAAACACAGAGCAAAACTACAAAGAGGAAGAACTCATGTGCGTAAGATAAGGTAATGTGGAACAAAGGATCAAATGCAGAACAAGTGTTAATGATAACAGCTAAAGTGGAGGGGTAGAAAGAGACGGAGGAGACACAATGATTCAACAAACAGGAATTATCCCATGATTGCAGAAAGGCATGAGATACAAGGGATTCAAGTTCCAGGCCTGATGGTGGGGGTAGGGAAACACACTAGATACAACCCAATAAAAATTTTGAATTGAAAGGATAGAAGAAGACCTTAAAAGCTACCAGTCTTAAAAATAAAAAAGTCACTCTCCAGCACAAGAGGATTCTAAAAAAAAACTTTTTCAGTGGTAAATGAAGGAAAATAATTAAACATATATCATACCTCTCCTATACAAACCAATGACCATGTAAACACTAGCCAACATGAAGAACTTTTTCTTCTATAAAGAATATGAAATATTTTTATGTTCCAAATAATAAATGAAGAAAAAAATGATAAAATTAGGATATCACCTTTTGCAACTCCTAATTAATGGCTCTAGAGCTCTAGGCTCTAGCTGCAACATCACGAAGAGAAATAAACAGGTACTACATACTTCCAACAGGAAGAAAACCAACCCCCTTTAAGTACCTTTGCCATAAAAACAAAATTTAAAAAACCCAACCTGAACATGACCTCACTTCTAGCTTCAACTAGCAATTCACAAGAATTAGGGAGGCCCAAGGATCAGATCAACTGTACCACAAAGAAGCAGTCAGCAAAATCCACAGTCAGAAACTCTGTAGAACCTGTCTGTCTGTTTCAACAAATTGCAAGGAAGGGAGAAAGGTGAGTCAGGGAAACAGATCAAAGAAAACGTAAAGACTAAGAGATATATCAATCATAATGGATGAAAGAGAATGACTGAAAGAGAATTATGACACTTAAGAAGTGAACACTGAATATTTGATAATATTAAGGAACTTTTTAGGACAAAAGTGGTATTGATTTCTTTTAAAGTCCCTACCTTTTAGAGATAACTGAAATCATTGATAAAATGATATGATATCAGAGATTTCCTTCAAAATAACACAATGGACGTGGATAGGATACAGATGAAACCAGACTAGTCATGAGCTGATGACTGCTGAAGCTGATGACACATACATGTGGACTTACTGCATTATTTTATGCATCTGATTATGTTTTAATTTCTTTAAAACAAAAAGTTTTACAAGAGGCTTCCATTTTCTTTGTTGACTAGGTCTAAGCTTGATTAAGTGAAGGTATTCAGCTTACTGCAAAGGACAAGGATACTACACGCACTGCCCTAACTCTACAAATTCCAAATGTCATAATGCCTAATATAATCTAGGCATTTGAGAAAAAAAATCACTGACTTCCAGTTCTTGGGAAATATTTTTAATGAGTGATGATTTAGCATTTTACTGGAATGTTCACATTGGCACAATATGGAAAGCTCAAAGAAAAATGTTATCTCTAATGACCAAGTCATCACAGAAAAAGATATTAATTTTAAGGTGTCAGAGAAAACATTTATCATATTTGTATCTTCTCTTCTTTCCAGTTCCTAACCTAAATGTGGCTTAAGATTTAGGTCATAAAATAAAGTATGCATGGTATTGGCTAAAAACAGACACACAGACCAATGGAACAGAATAGAGAACCCAGAAATAAACCCATGCATATCTAGTCAACTAATTGACATGGGAGCCAAGAATACTCAATGGAAAAAAGTCTCTTCAATAAACAGTGTTGGGAAAACTGGATATTCACATGCAAAAAAATGAAACTAGTCCCCCATCTTACCTTACTCACAAGAATTAACTCAAAGGGGATTGAAGAAAAATGCAGGACCTGAAACTATAAAACTTCTAGAGGAAAACGCAGGGGAAAAGCTCTTTGATACTAGTCTAGGTAATGATTTTTTTGTATATGACACTTAAGGTACAAGCAACAAAAGCAAAAATAAATAAGTGGACTCTATCAAACTAACAAGTTCCTGCACAGCAAAAGAAAGGATTAATAAAATGACAGGACAACCACAGAATGGGAGAAAATATTTGCAAACCACATATCTAACAAGGGATTAACAACCAAAATATATAAGCAACTCATATAACTCAATAGCAAAAAAAGCAAATAATCCAATTTTTTAATGGACAAAGGACCTGAAAAGACATTTTCCCAAAGATGTTCAAAAGGTACATGTTATGGTACTCAATATCACTAATCCTCAAGGAAATATAAATGAAAATCATGAGCTATTACCTCACATGTGCTAGAATGGCTGTTATCAAAAAGACAAGAGGTAACACATTTTGGCAAGGATATGAAGAAAAAGGAACACTTGTATGCTGTTGGTGAGAACATAAATTGGTACAACCACAAAGAAAAACATCATAGGCATTCCTCGAAAAACAAAAATTAAAGAAATACCACATGATCCAGCAAATCCACTTCTAGGGATAGATCTGAAGGAAATGAAGTCGCTATCTTGAAGAGATACATGAACCTCCTTGTTCACTGCCACACTGTTTGTAATAGCCAAGACTTGGAAATGAAAGACTAAAGATAATTTGAGATATATATACACATGATAGAGTATTACTTATCCATAAAAAGAAGGAAATCCTGCCATTTGTGACAATGTAGATGGATCTTGAGGGCATTATACTAAGTGAAATAAGCCAGACACAGAAAGACAAATACTGGATGATCTTACCTACATGTGAAACCTAAAAAAACCCCAAAGTCACAGATACAGAGAATGGATTGGTGGAGAACAGAGGTGGGCGGGCAAAATACCTGAACTTGATCAAAAGGTACAAGCTTCCACTTATAAGTTCTGGGGATGTTAATATACAATTATAATGACCATAGCTAACGATACTATACTGAATATTTGGAAATTGCTGAGGATAGTTCTTTAAAGTTCTTATCACTAGAGCACCTGGATGGTTCAGTCCACTCAGGTCTTGATCTCAGGGTCCTGGGATCCAACATCCCCTTGCCTCTATGAAGAGCTCCATTTTCAGAGGGTGGTCTGCTTGTCCCTCTCCCTCTGTCCCTCCCCCTGCTCATGCTCTCTCTCTCAAATAAATACATAAAATGTTTTTTAAAAAAAGTTCTCACCACAAGGAAAAAAATTTGTGACTATGTAAGGTTATGGATATTAACTAAACTTACTGTGGTAATCATTTCACAAATATACATATTTGAAATCATTATGTCATACAACTAAAACTTAATCTTGTAGGTCAATTATATCGCAATAAAATGGGGTGAAAAAGATTTAAATCAACCTGACCTCTATTGTGGTATTTCAACATCAATATGATAGGACACACTGAAATACAGAACTTGCCTATATTACAACTTGGCTTTTCAGGCACAGCTTATACATGATTAAATCAGAGTCTCCTAATATTTTACCTGCATATATTTGGGCAAGACTGTACTATAACACTAATCTAAAGTTTAAAAAAAAAAAAAAAGAAAAGGGGGTGACTGTGTGGCTCAGTCAGTTAAGTGACTGATTCTTGATTTCAGCTCAGGTTATAATCTCATGGGCTGCTGTACAGAGCCCCATATTGGGCTCTTTGCTGGGGATGCAGACTGCTTAAGATTCTCTCTCTCCCCAACTCCCTCTATCCCACACTCCCATCTCCCTCTCTAAAAAACTAAAATAAAAAATAAAGTTAAACAGAAAAAAGTTAAATATATGAAAATACAGAAAAGTATTTCAAATGTATTTCTATCTTAGATGAAAGGTTAAAATAGTGTTACTCTTCAGATGTGACAGATTATGTACTCAATTAAGGGTCTCCCCCCCCGCTTTTAAGACCCCGCAGAAAGTATCACAACTCTATATATATATTGGCCCTAAGGGATTTATGCATCACAAAATATGAAAAACATGGAAGACTGTTAAGTAAGCTATCAGCTGTTTCCCTCTTGGTAACTAAAGTGACTCATAAATTATTTCAACAAACTAGTAGAAGATATATGCTAATGAAAGTGATTCTGCTATATACCCATTACCAAACTGTAAAATTCAGTATTTTGTTTCTGTTGTTTCATAGAAAGGCTAAATGTTAACAGCAACAAGAATAAACAATTACAAGTGCATAATACTCAGACAAAAAAAAAAGCAAAAATAAAACCCCACAAGTAATGTATACATCTATGGCCATATTGTAGTTATGCATTAAATAACAGGATATTTTGGTTATTGGTATTGTTATTAGAAAATGCCCTTGAGGGTGCCTGGGTGGCTCAGTTGGTTAAACATCTGCTTTCAGCTCAGGTCATGATCCCAAGGCCCTGGGATGGACCCCTGCATCAGGCTCCCTGCTCAGAAGGGAGTCTGCTTCTCCCTCTTCCCATTCCCCTCCCCCTGCTTATGTTCTCTCACTCACTCACTCTCTCTCAAATAAATAAATGAAATCTAAAAAAAAAAAGAAAGGAAAAGAAAAGAAAGTGCCCTTGAGTTCTAGCCAGGGACCCCAGAATAAGCCTTCACTTCTTGGCAGTCTCCAGAGTCAGAAGAGAAAAGTATGTGGCAGACTTCTAGCTGTTCTCCAATGCTGGGTTTTAGCTGGACACATGATCTTGAGGAATAGAGACTACATATGCCAGCTGTTTATGAAGTTAGGATGGGGCCACAGCTCTAAGTTCTGGCCACTGTGCTGTAAGGGGTACTATCATGTGGCAGCTTGTGGGGAATCTTCTGTAAGAGACAGCAGGTATATATCCTTTTGTTACTTCTTGATCCCTTCCTCCACCAGGCTGTCTAGATATCATTTCTGTCTTGGACTATTAGACCATGGCCAGGCGTGGCAGAGAAAAAAATGGAAAGTTCCTCAATTCCTGACACTGTGGAGTGTCATACCAGCCCTGCACTTTTATATGGAGAATAATAAACTTTCACCTTATATAATCCGCTGTTATTTTATATTTTCTGTTACTCAGAGTCAATATCAATTGTAATTAATACATAATATAACCTGCTAACTCTTCAGAAAAAATAAGCTGCATGAAAAATAACTCTCAAGGAGACTCCTACATCTACAAAAGAGAAAATACCACTGTAGGAAGCGTACAGCACAGTGAGGACTGGCTTGAGGAAAACAGGGTTTTAGAATTAGTTCTACTTCCTGTGTAAACCTTTGGCAAGCCAGTTAGCCTAGGCAGGCCTCAGCTTCTATAAAATGGTAGTAAGACAGATCTAAAGAGTAGTGACAATTAAGTTGGAAGAGGCTGACAAAAATACAAATTGTAAGAGTATCAGTATTACTTTGTCAATTATTCCCTCTTCCCCACCTTCCCTTCAGAATTGGGGCATGAGGATGGCCCGCAGTACATAAATTAGTTATAACTAGAGTATCACCCCCAGAGATTCTAATTCAATAGGTCCAGTGCAGGAACCATGAAACTGCATTTTCAACAAGCACCCCAGGAGACTGTTGAAAGCAGTCAGCCCATTACACCTTGAGAAACACTGCTCTATGATCAGGCCCTCTACATGTTCTTACAGGGTCCTTGTGAAAGCACAAGAACAGTTCCATAGCCTCTCCAGTGCCTAACTATATGCTAAGTAGCCAGTAGACAATTTAATAACATTTTGTTGAACTGATGAACTGACATGGAAAATGACAAAATAGAACTCAACCAAATGACCCACTATGGACTTCCATTTCTGGCCAACAAAGTAATAGGGACCAAATATACCCTCCTGCCTCAAACAACTAAAAAACAGAACAAATTAGAAGAAACAACAGTTTTCAAGACACTGGATACCAGGTAATGAAAACCATGATTCCTGAGCTATAATGGAAAACAAAGGACGTGAGTCTTACAACTGCCCTAGATTACTTCTTGGAGAAAGTCTCCAGGCCAAAGCACTGAGAGGAGGAGCCCAGGCAGAACAGGGTGAGGCTTCCCTGAGTTAAGGGGCTAGAGATGTGAGTCCAGGGAGGACAGTGTGGCTACAGTTCACAGGACAGAATACCAGAGAGAAAACTCCCAAGCCTGCAGAGATTCCTCAGCTCTTCTACATATACATATGTGAGGCAGGGCAAAGAACCACTTGGAAAGCTTTAAGGGAATAATCCCAAGACCTCACATAGGGCAGGGAATAGTGCCTGTTCTCATCAGCTAGGGTGAAAACCCTCATAATTTACAGAGCATTGGGTAGAACAACCTGAAGAGTTTTGCCTCAGGAGTGAGAAAAAAATTAGCCCTAGGTCAAATGCTGCTCTGGTCCCACCTGACAAAGCTTAAAAGCAAGACTTGAAAGGATCAAACTGTTTCCAGATAACTTATCCCAGAAAATTCAAGAATATTTATAGGAATACAAAAATATCCTGCATCCAACAGGGCAAAATTCACATCAGTCACCAATTAAAAATTACCAGACATGTAAAGAAGAACTACTATTTCACTATTTTAAAAATCATTTTCTTGGGGTTTTACTGAATCTTAAATTTTCCTTAAAAACAAACAAACAAACAACCTGTCATTTTTATCATTTGCACTCTGTGTTAATCTCAAAATCCCTCATCTACATAACTGAAATTCTATTCTGTATATGAAATGTTAACGCTTCAGAGGCAAACAGCATAGTGGTTAAAAGCAGACCATATAGAGGCAGTTAAACCAGACTCTGAATAAATTCTTTATTCTTAACTTATCCCAGTGTTCCTGGGCAAGCCACTGCCCCTGAGTGTTAGTTTACCTATCTATAAAATGGTATGATATTTGCTCCATAGGACTTCTGTCAGAAATAAATCAAAGTGGGGCACCTGGGTGGCTCGGTGGGGTAAAGCCTCTGCCTTTGGCTCAGGTCATGATCCCAGAGTCCTGGGATAGAGCCCCGCATCGGGCTCTCTGCTCCGTGGGGAGCCTGCTTCCTCCCGTGTCTCTCTCTCTCTCTGTCTATCTGTGATCTCTGTCTGTTGAATAAATAAATAAAATCTTTTTTTTAAAAAAAGAAAGAAATCAAAGTAAACACCTTAATAAATAGTAACTATCATGCCATAATTATCACATTATCATGAGGAAAGTTTAGAAAAGTTAGTACACACTCAAACATTCACTGAGGAACAAGCAATCATATGCTACATATTAAGTATTAATATGCAGGCACTAAGAATACAAGGAAGAAAAGGACACTGTTGAGAGGACCTGAAGTATATCTTATGTTGAATCTGCATTTAGAAGTTCACCTCCTTCATATTCTATTTCTTAATTTCTAAGTAGGGCAATTATTTTAAGTTCCTCCTATAAAAATTAAAGGTTGATTTTTTTTTTTTTCCCTTTGAAAGGAAAAAATAAGAAATTGTCAGGTTCAACCAATTAGGGCATGTCTAAGAAATCCTGGAATCTGAAAAACATGGTAAAACTTTAAGAGCAACCTACAATTTAACATCACCTTTCAAAATTATTCTCAAATTAGTAAGCTAAATTATATTCAGATATAAAATACACAAAATGGACCAATCTGTTATTATGATAATCTTTTCAGAAAGGCTTGGGCGAAGAACAGATGTAAGGAATTAAAACCAAGTTCAAGTTTGTATTTCATTTGCTCATTCCACTTAAATGACAGATGGCTTAAATATTAACCCTATTAACAAGACATTTGCATATTCATTATGAATCTGATTGCCTTACTTCATAACTCCATGAATTCATTTTATTAATTTTACTGTATGGCTGCCCATTTCATGCGAGGTCTTCTAAACCCTTGCCTCTCCAAGTATGGTCCTAGAACCAGCAGCATCAGCATCACCTGGGAACTTGCTGGAACTACAGATTTTTATTCCTCATACTCGACCTACTGAGTCAGAATTTGCATTAAAAAAGAATCCCCATGGGCGCCTGCGTGGCTCGGTTGGTTGGGCAGCTGCCTTCAGCTCAGGCCATGGTTCCAGGGTCCTGGGATCGAGCCCCATATCGGGCTTCCTGTTCAGCAGAGAGCCTGCTTCTCTCTCTCCCTCTGCCTGCTGCTCTGCTTACTTGTGCTCTCTATCTCTCTGTCAAATAAATAAATAAATAAAATCTTTAAAAAAAAAAAAAAAAGAATCCCCATGTGATTTCTGTGCACAATGAAGTCTGAGTAGCATAGTTCTAAATGTTGATTTTTTTTCACACTTTTTTTACAGTATTATAAAAAGCTTATTTGCTTCCAAACTGTTGATTAAATTATCTCCAGAGAGTTACTTTTCATAATAATTCAATTCAGACAAATAAATCAAATAGATATACATATATTAGATGTTCTGTATATAATATTTGTCTCAGATTTGACCTCCCCTCTCAACCAGGATTTCAAGTCTTAGAAGACTTGTTGTACTGTCCATATTTTCTCTTGAGTCAACATTTTTGTGGCCCCTAGCATGCGACCATTGTGACAAAGTCTCTGTAATTAAATAACTAAACAGAAAAATACCAGATCAGTTCTTGCTATACCTTCAGAAAAAAATAAAAATAAAAAAACTCAAAGTAGTTTAAACCAAGGTTCAACTTGAAAGTTCCCTAGGAAAAAAACGACCAGAATGACTCAATCCTCCACAATAATATATTTTTATGCTTTACCTAACACATTTTTTTACTGCAGGTACCACATATTTTTAAAATCAGAAATTCACATGGGACTTAGTACAGTTCTTTAGATGGCTCATCTTTTATTATTACTATTGCACAATAGTCACAGTGCACATAAAATAGAACAAATCTTGTTTTCTCTTTCGTTTTTCCAAAAAGAAAAATGACAGACCTAGGCTGAAACTGATCACAGCAGGTAGGATGCTTCAGCACAGATTCAAAGGAAGGTACAAATGTTCCATTTTCAAAAGCACTGCAAAAGCCAACTTCATCTCTTGTCACTGTAGCTGTGGCTTTATGCCAAACATTTGAAAACTGTTGAAAAGTGCCATTCCTCATAAGCAATTATGAAAAGCTTTGCAAAAAGAAGGGAAAAATAACTGTAATAACAATGAACTCCTTACAACAGCCAAATGTCCATGGCCTCTGGTTGCAGGATAAGAATCCAAGAGTTACCCATAGGCATATGAGCCAATGCACCCAATACAGAAGCCTTAGGAGAAAGGGTTTGAAGGGGTGTTAAGAGAAGGTGTGAAGGAAAGTGCTGGGCAGTCTCCGAATTTACATATTCTTCAAACTTCCCTGGTTGTTTTTTTTCTTTTTTTTATAAAACACAATAATAGATCAGTCATCCTTCAATTTAACTTTATTCATCCTTTTTTGTGTTTGCAGCCTATGTAATTTCTCTGGATATACCATTCTATAAGAACATAAAGAGGCACTGAATGCTTTTTTTATGATTCTAGATATACTGATTTCAAGCTTTAAGTGGTGCCCTACATCTAATATTTGAGGATTTGGTGAACAGTTCATTATGCCCCATATCTACTCTCATCCACAGCCAAGCCTCTCAGAAGAATTGTCTAGGCATGGTGACTCTGCTCACTCACCTACCAGTCACCCAACAGCCCATCTCATCTGGCTTCCACCATTTCACTCCACTGAAAATTCCCTTGGTAAATATTGTAAGGATCTTCATGTTGCCAAATCCAATGGACACCCCTCAGCCATCATTTTTTTCTCCACTCTGCAGCATTGTTCAACAAAGTTCACTGTTCTCTCACTCTTAAAATAACTTTCTGTAGCTTTGATACTTTCTCCTGGACCCCCCCCCAAAATCCCTGTCCCCTGTCAATCTTCTTTAGGGACTCTGTCCCCTCTACCTAACCTTCAAATGTTGGGCCATCTTGGGACTCGGTCCTGAAATCTCATGTAATCTCATAACTATAAATTCCACCTCCATGCTGATGACACATTCATCTCCAGCCCATATCTTTCTTCTACACCAGTATACCCAACTACCTCAACATCTCTACTTGAATGCTTCAAACACATTTAAACTCAATACATCCAAAACTGAAGCCTTGGATCTTTCTTTCACTGTTCCTCCTCCAGTGCTTTCCATTCCTCAACCATCTACCCAGTTGCTCCTGCTAGAAGCTCAGAAGTCCTTTACTCCCACCACCTATATCCTATCAACCTCCATGTACTGTCATTTTGGCCTCCAAAATATAGTTTTAATATGTCCCATTTCTCTATCCCTACTGCCATCCTCTCCAAAGCAGTCCCACTCTAGTCAAAGTCATTATCATCATTTGCCTGCAACAACAACATTCTAAGGGATCTTCCTGAATCTTCTCATATTCCCCTTCAACTCTGTCTTCAGACTTCAGCCAGAGTGATCTTTCCAATACAAAAATTCTTCTACTTAAAACCTTCAGTGGCTTCCAACTAGCTTTAGGATAATGTTCACAAGGCACCTGTCTCTCTACCTTATGCTCTCACTCTATTTGTTCTCTAAGTACCAGCCTTATTCTTTTCCTCTATACATTACACGTGCTGAGGTTTTCCAGGTGTAAGACCTTTGCATATGCTGCAAAGGCTATCTGAAGTATTTGTTCTAATTTACTCTTCTACCCAAATCACACTAACATATGCATGCACAGGCATAATCCAAAACTTCAGGGTCCACAACCAACAGTGAAAGCTGACCAAAAGGAACTGAATGACTAGCAACTCCTGGCATTAAAACATACCACCACTACAACAACAACAACAAAATAGTAACAGCAAACGCTTCTATAATTTTACCAGGACTGTTTGAAGTAATTTACATATATTAACTTATTCACGGCTCACAAGGATGCTATGAAGGGGATACTATTATTATCTCCATTTTGAGGTAAGTTAAATAAGGTAAAAAGAGGATCGACAACTCAACCAAGGTCAGAGAAACTCAGCAGCAAAGCAAGGATTCAAATTTAGTAGTTTTTCTGTGGGAGTGCGTGACCGCCCCTGGCATAACTTGGTCATGGGCTACTCAACCCTTCCTTCCACATAAGGGTATGGAACTGGTTTAAATAATTAGGAAGTTATTTGGATAATACTGTGTCCCCCACTAGGCTGAAAACATAATTGAGGGTAGGGACCATTACTACCTTGTTCACTGACATATCGCCAGCCCCTGAATCAAGTCTCTCACACACAACTACCGCTCGTTAATCTGTTTAACATAGGACTACTGCCTTGCGTAATTATCTTGAGAATGTACTGGTTCCAATTATGAGATTACATATAGACGTTTCCCGTTAGCTCCTGGCTAGCCAGTCGTGTCAGTCCCGCGGTGTCCCCTCCTCCTGCCTGGGCGGCAGACTAGGCCCAGTGTGGCTACTGGCCCCGGTCTTCCCTCTCTTCCCAGGAGTGGAGCACGCGCAGCCTTTCCTGCCCACAGGCCTCACCTTCCATGTGGGGGAAGACGCTGCCCCAACGTCCTGACCAAGCCCAGGCGGCTCTCCAGTACCCGAGGGCATGAAGCGGCCATAGCGCTGCAGAGGCCACTGGGTCGCACCTCCTCCTGGGAACGCTAGGCCTGCGGGCTCTTTTCCCGCCTCCGCCATGTCCGGCTTCGGGACGTGCGCAGCGAGCGGGCCCATGCCAATCCGCACAGCCAACCAATCAGGAAGCGAGATGGCCCAAGGCCCACCTTCCTCGCAAGTGGAAGCCAATGGGCAGGCCCCAAGACACGTGCAGGTGGCTGCTGGGATTGTGGAAGTCACTTGGGAGCTCGTGCGCCTTCTCCTGCTGGTGGGAAAAGTGGAAATAGTAACTTCCACCTGGAAGTGAGGCTGTGACGCTTGTAGATAGATGGTGGTGGGCCTCGCCTCTGCTATCCTGAGGCCCTCGGGAGCTCAAGTCACGGTCCAGCCGGTCCAAACGCTCTGACTGGGACATTTCTGAAAACTAACTTCTGTGCGCTGGGACTAGGCCGGCTCTCCGAGGCTGCATGGACAAATGTGTTTGCCTTAACAGCAGCCTTTCAAATGGCCCACCCCAAACCCATCACAATACTGCATCGATTCCACACGCCATTCAGGAAGTAAGGCTATTTTCTCCTCATCCTGTGACCCTCCGGACATACTCCAGACTGTCAAGTTCTTGCCAAAGAGAAGAGCAATTGGGTGGGATGCTGACGGCTATAAAAGGTGTGCCCCAGTCAAGCAGCAGGTGCAACTAAATGACAGGTCTGGGTGATTTATAGTCGACAGAGCACTTCTACATCTGTTATTTCATTTGTCCTCCCAACAACCTTGTGAATTAAAGAAGCAAAACAGATATTACTGCCCCCATTGAATAAATGGGAGGCAAAATAAGGTCCTGAGGGCTGAAGGGGTTTGTCCAAGGTTACACAGCCAGGGCAAAAGTGTGGTCTCCACAGTCTCTCCAAGCGTCTGCCCCACTCACGAAGAATTTAGGTATTCATTGGGTCTGTGTCAAACCAGATGCAGAGTATACAGAGGATGGAGACTATGTTAACCAAACACATAAAATAGAGTTATAATGCAAATAATTTTTAAAACTAAATGTCAAAGGGTAGTAAATGCATAGACAATGTTTAGAGAGGTGGTAGTTTATTCATTCTACAAAGCACTGATTAAATATCCATAGTGTGTAATTACACTGGTCAGTAAAGGGGTTACAGAAATGGGTAAGTCATATATCTAGCCCTCTAGGAGCTCATGTGTCTAGCCTCCTAGGATCTTATAAGGATCTCCTAGGATCTTATAAGGAAGATAATGAGAGGTACCCATGATATAGTTACTGCCACGGAAAGGGCACAAACCATGTGCTCTGAGAATTCAGATGAAGAGTGGTGGTGGCATTTCAGTGCGAACTTGAAGGGTGAGAAAAAGTTCTCCAAGGGAACATAGAAGAAACCGATATTCCATATGGAGGACACGTTGAGGAACAAAGTTTCAGAGATGGAGATAGTGACACAACCAGTCAGAGTGGAAGGTGTTTCAAGGAAGATGAGGCCCCAGGGGCAAAAGAGCAAAGAACAGCAGCTAAGGAGAGTGAATTTTACTTGGTAGGTGATAAGGAGCATGGAAAATGTGTGTAGGGGAGTGGTACTGTTATAATGGTGGTCTAGGCAGGTTAATCTTTCAGGGGCATACAGAACAAACTGCATTCAAGGCAGAGAATTAATGTTACTCATCGTTCCATTTCAGATTTCAGAAACTGCTTCTGAAGGTCCTTAAATGACACAGCACTAGGACATTTAATATAGTAGTAAATAGTTAGAAGCTTGATGTGAGTCCCAGTTCCACCACTTGCCAGCCGTGTGACCTTGGGGAAGTCACTTAACCTCTCTGTAAAATAGGGTGAGCAAATACCCATCTTAAAGGGCCAGGGGAAAGATAAAATAAGACCATATGAGGGAAATACTTGATCAGTTACAAAGCGGTACACATGTTGATGCTTTCTAATCACAGGGTTGAAGAGACTTTCTATGGGCTCCCTGTAGGCAGGAGGATGGAACGGGAGCCTGACATTCGGTCTCAGAGGCGCTCACCTTCCAGGTTCAGGACTGTGGATGCTGTCAGACACCCTTCACAGGAACAGATGGTGCTCACAGTTGGGACCCTGTCAGTGCCCAAGGACACCCAGGGCCCTGCTGGGTTCCCACCTGCAAGCTCCCCTCCTAGACAATGCACCTGTGCTTGAGCTTCTGGGGCCACTAGCGTCTGCCAAGAACAAATCATGTTTGCAAAGGGAGATATGAGAAAGCCACAGCACAATGCACAGAGGCTCTTAAAAACTTACGATATTAACAAATGTGACTTGAGCATTCAAAAGATCCTGGATGCTATACTTGGTGCTGGGGATACAGTAGAGATCAAACCAGGTACATCTTCTACCCTCCTGAAGCTTACTGTCTAGCAAGAAGGTGGAGGGAGTGGGGAAGAGGGTGTAGAACACTGAGCAAATTACTCCATATTTTTAATGGTCATTGTATTTTCGTTTATCTTTTTAAGATTTT
Source organism: Mustela erminea (assembly GCF_009829155.1). Classification (NCBI taxonomy): domain Eukaryota; kingdom Metazoa; phylum Chordata; class Mammalia; order Carnivora; family Mustelidae; genus Mustela; species Mustela erminea. The sequence continues at coordinate 32,168,227 of NC_045618.1, forward strand.
ATTTATTAATGATAAAAATATCGAGACAAGAAACACAGCACAGGGGAGCTGGAGAGAGGGAGAAGCAGGCTCCCTGCTAAGCAGGGAGCCTGATATGGGGGCTCGATCTTAGGACGCTGGGATCATGACCTGAGCCAAAGGCAGGCGCTTAAGGACTGAACCACCCAGGCGCCCTGTATTTTCTTTTTCAAAGATAAATCTATAATATGTATCAAGGTACAATTTTACACAATAAAAGCACAGATATTACAAGCAAGTTTTGACACTTCTAAGCACTCATATAATCACCATCCAAGACAAGATATAAAACATTTCCGAAAGCCCCAGGTTCTCTTAGGAATGTCTTGTTCCTGTCACTCTCCAACTCCCAAGGGCAAGCGTTGGTCAGATTTTTATCACTATAGGTTGGCTTTTCCTGCTTCTGAACTTAATATATATGAAACCATACAGAATGTACCCTTTCATATGTGCTTCCTTTGGTTGGTACAATTTTGTCTTTATGTTCATCCCATGTTGTGATGTGCATCAGTAGTTCAACCTTTTTTAGTGTTCAATAGCATTCTATTGTATGATTGTATTATAATTTGTTCTTTACCTGTCGATGGCCATTCGGGTTGTTTTCTGTATTTTGTTAAAAGCTGTTATGAACATTTTTGTACCAGTCTTTTTTGTTGATATGTGCTGTCGATTATCTTCAATCTATACCTAGGAGTGAAATTGCTATATTCTAGAGAGATAGGTTTTATCCTATAAAAACCGGCAAAGGAGCGTGTGGCAGTAATTCTTGTATCATCTGGCACTCCTACCAGCAACACCTGAGAGGTACAGTTGTGCTTGCTGACATTTGCTTCGTCAAATCCTTTCAGTTCAGCAACTGTAGTGGACTTATTGTGATGTCTCATTGTGGTTTTAATTTGCATTTCTCTGATGATGAATAATATTGAACCCCATTTCCAATGGGTTTCTGGCCATTTGTATATTTTATTTTATGAAGCGTCTGTTCAAATCTTTTGCCACTATTCATTTGCAAGAGTTTTTTTTTTTTTTTAACCTATTCTGGATATAAGTCTTTTGTCAGATACATGCATTAAAAACATTCTGTGACTTGCCTTTTCATTTCCTTAATAATGTTTTGCAAAGAGCAGAATTATTTAATTCTGACTGGAGTCCAATTTATTAATCGTTCAGATTTTTTTTTCAGTGTTTTTTGTGTCCTAAGTAATGTTGGCCTACCCTAAGGTTGTACACATATTTTCCTATGTTTTCTTCTAGATAAATTATGGTTCCAATTTTTACATCTGGGTACATGACCCTTCTTTCATTAAATTGTTTATAGTAAATGAAGTCGGACTTAAGTTTCATTTTTTCCCCCATACAATTAATGTTACATAGGAACAGCTGTCTACCAATGACTGCTGAAAATTGGCATATAAATACCCCAATTTCCTCACTCCTTAGGTGGGATAACTCTGAGATTTGTGTAATACCCTATTTCCCAGACTTCACCCATGGGATTAGGCTCCACTTACCCATGATGTAACTTGCTTCGTAATCCTTTTGTTTTTGGCTAACTTCCCTTCTCTGACTCCCTTCCCAACCACTGTTTCTTGGAATCACTTATCAGATAAATTACTTGCATGAATCTTTGGCCCAGGGTCTGCTTCTGATGGAAGGAACTGGAGCAAAGACAGTGGCAAACAAGACGGACAGTTCCCCTGCCTTCTTGTATTTGGCTACAATGTAGTTGCATACAAAAAGAGAGTGAAAAGGCAGTAAGATGAGGAAGAAGAAGTCACTCTAATATTCGAAGCAGTCCCTCCAATGTCATGCTAATTGACAGGAGCAGAACAATAGCATTTGTGATTGGGATTAATGAATGACAGGTGACTATGAGATAGCACATCTCCCTCCCTCTTTGGAGGCTATTACCTGTTTTATTTTTATTTTTATTTTTTTTTTAAGATTTTATTTATTTATTTGACAGAGAGAGATCACAAGTAGGCAGAGAGGCAGGCAGAGAGAGAGAGGAGGAAGCAGGCTCCCTGCTGAGCAGAGAGCCCGATGCGGGACTCGATCCCAGGACCCTGAGATCACGACCCGAGCCGAAGGCAGAGGCTTAACCCACTGAGCCACCCAGGCACCCTATTTTTATTTTTTTAAAGATTTTATTTATTTATTTATTTGACAGAGAGAAACACAGCGAGAGAGGGAACTCAAGCAGGGGGAGTGGGAGAGGGAGAAGCAGGTTTCCCATCCAGCAGGAAGGCCGATGTGGGGCTCAATCCCAGGACCCCAAGATCATGACCTGAGCTGAAGACAGTCACTTAACCGACTGAGCCACCCAAGCGCCCCAACTGTTACCTGTTTTATACAAAACAAAAAGAAAACAAAACAAAAAAATGCAACAACAATAACACCAAAAACCTTGCTGGAAGTGAAAAAAAGTTTCTTTCTTTCATTGAACATTTTTTATCCCAAATTCTTTTACTGTGCAACTCTGTGTTGCAGGTGGCACGAATGACAGATATTGGCTGCATGAATAGTCAGCGTCATTGCTGGCAGGCTGCAGGGCTGGCTTTGAAATCCTAGCACATCCCTTTCAAAGCAGACCAGGGACCCCATACATTCAGTCAGCAGAGGAAATGAAGCCTTCAGTCTCCTTGGGTCTGGCTCCTAGATGACAGAGACTTATGCAACTTTACTCTGCCTGCCATGTCCCTCAGCAACATTCTGGGGACTACACGGAGTGACTGGGAACTGCAGGGCACTGTGGACTGCTGTGGGGTTTCCCAGAAAAGCCATTCGCGTCAATCGGGCCAGATCAGTCTTCATGATGTCAGAACCTGGGGATGCTGTGTGAGAAGGGCATGTTTCCACGGAACTCTAGGATCCCTGCTAGAAAGCAATTATTTTCGAGTGCCTACTCTGTATCTTCCACGGGCAAAAACAAACTGTTCCATTCCAGATAATTCAAGGGATTTCAGTGTGATTGGGCACAGACAATCCCAACCTGTCCACAGACTGCTGATCGTTAGGACAACACTAGGAGAGATTAACAGTAACTTGTTCCATTTATTATAAGCACAGAGAATCATAAGGGTGGTCAAAAATGTTTACCAGCTGGTAAATTAGGGGGCACTTTTTACAAAGCTGGGTTAGAATCAGAAATAGGAACTTGGAGCAAATCCTAAAGAAAGCCTATGAACTCATACCTTGGAGAGAGGGATTACGTTTTACTTATGTTGAGGAGTCCAGAATTCCTGGCACATCATAGGTTCTCAATGTCTGTTAAAGAAAAGATTGCAAATTTAATATGAGAGAGTGAAAGTGATCATTTAAAAGTCATTTTGAGAGTATAAACAGCTAACATGAGGGAAATGGTTAAGGACTCCTTTCCTGCCCTTATCTCCTCGTGAGTTGGAACAAGAAGAAACATCTTTGGCCATGTCCTAAAGAATTGTAGCATAAGCCAAGGAAGACATTTTTACATCTCAAACTCCTAATCTCATAGCTGGTATATTGGGGAAATGTATATCCCTAAAGCCTGCAAATACATAGTCAAATATAGGAATCCCTGGAATCTCTCCCAATTTGATACGTTGTTTATTCTACTGTTTATTGCCTAACCCAGGGGCTGTCATTTAAACCCTCTCTACAGAGTGAGGCTGCCATATTTGCAATTCACACCCTAGAGGACAGATGGGAGCATCGTTTTAAAAAAAAAAAAATGCTTTGTGCTGGAGGGTGACTCAGCAGAAGCATCTCTGAGCTTAGTTATTAGGAATATGTTGATTAATTGAGCCTGCAGCCATTGTGACTGCCCCTTCAGCAGATGCTAGGTGCGGATTGGCAGAGGCTGGGAAGGCAAAGCTGTAGGGGCCCCCAGGGATACGGTCAGGGGTCAGGGCCAGGTCATGGCTGCTGGCCCTGTTTCCTCACACAAAAGGCTTCAGCTCTGTGTGCACCACAGTCTGCTCCCGAATGAAAACCCTTTCCCCAGGGGGTAATTCTAACAATAAATTGTGAGACTTAGAGGAAGAGTGACTTGTTTTTTTTTTCCTTTTTCTTGGTGGTCATGTGAGTTTAACTAATTTGTTCATTCATTTATTCAGCAAATATTTGTTGGGCTTACTCTGTTCTGGACACTAAGCTGGATGACAAAGAAACAAAGGTGAATAGGACACACGCCCCACCTTTTTTTTTTTTTTTAGATTTTTCTTTAAAGATTTTATTTATTTACTTGACAGACAGAGATCATAAGGAAGCAGAGAGGCAGACAGAGAGAGAGGAGGAAGCAGGCTCCCTGCTGAGCATGCAGGCCTGGATCCTGAGCTGAAGGCAGAGGTTGACCCCACTGAGCCACCCAGGTGCCCCTCACACTCCCCTTCCTGAAAGCACTTTTTGGTCTGATAGTGGTGATGGAGGGAAGACGATGTTAGTGTTCGAAGCCGATGGTCAAGAAAGAATTCTTGAGACGTCTTTGGTGCAAAAAGGTGATTTTATTAAAGCACGGGGATAGGATCCATGGGCAGAAAGAGCTGCACCGGGGTCATGAGGAGTAGCTCATTATATACTTTCATGTTGGGAGGGGGTTAGGGATAGTGTAAGTCTCTAAGGAGTTTTGAAAGCAAGGTTTCCAGGACCTTGGGGGAGGGCTAGCTATTGTGGGGAAAAGGTAACTTATTACCATCTAATAAAACCTTAGTCATGAGACCCTTCAGATGTGTATTGGTGGGCCACATGTTGGGGGGATGATTGCCAACATGTCTCTTGAGGGGTTTAGAGATAAAGAAAGTTTCCAAAGGAATTTTAATACATTAAAGTAGACTTACAGGATCCTGGGGGGGGGGGGGGTGGTCGGGCTAGAATAGCCTTTTGCCCTTAGCAAAGTATTAACATTGAGGCAGTTGAGTTCCTAGGGAAATGTCACTCTGCATGTTTCAAGGACTTGTCAACGGACTGTAGGTAGTAAGGAGATTTAATAATTTTTCTTCTCCCTTTGTTTCCCACATCAGAGGGACAGACACAAAGACAAATAATATGCAGTATAATATAAAAGATGCTCACTGAACATATTGACCCAGTATTGTGTTGGTGCAAGAAAGAGTGATACATTCCAACAGGGGCAGTTATGAGGGTTTGCAGAGAGGTGTCTTGTGGTAAAATTCACATAACATAAAAGTCACAATTTTAACCCTTTTAAAGTATACAATTCAGTGGCATTTAGTACATTTACAATGTTATGCAACAATCACTACTATCTAGTTCTGGACCACCTTCATTACCCCAGATGGAAATCCCATATCCATTAGTAGTCACTCCCCACTTCCCCCTCCCCCAGCTCCTAGAAACATCAATCTGCTTTCTGTCTCAATGGATTTGCCTATCATGGATATTTCATATAAATGGAATAATGCAATGTACAGTCTCTCTTCTTTGGCTTCTTTTACTTAGCATAATGTTCTTAAGGTTCATCCGTGTAAAAGCATGTAGCAGTAATTCATTCTTTTTCATGGCTGGCTAATATTACATTATATAGATATACCACATTTTTGTTTACCATTCACCGGTTGATGGATGTTTGGGTTGTTTCCAGCTGGATGGCGACTCTTGAATGGTGCTTTCTTTATTTCAGAATAAAAATGCTTTGCTGATAAAACAAAGCACTACAGACTTCCAGACAGCATAGTAAAGTTCAGTCCTCAACGACTTCTCCCATCTCCAGACACAGCAATGACAGGTCAAATAGAAGAGATAACCAAAAAGAGATACTGGGATGAAAGACAAGGCAAGCATCCCTGGGACCAGAAATCCACAAAAGTAAGCAAGGATGAAGCCAAGCAAGGGCAGGCCAGGCTCCAGGTCTGGACCCAGACAACAGGGATAGGAGACTGACTCCAGCAGAGAAACAGAAACAAAACAGCTCCACTCGAGGCATAGAATAGAGTCAGGCTCCCTGCATGCTGCTAGGAACTGGAGTGGGGTCCGCCTCCTGTGAAGGGGGTTCAGGAAGCTGACCCTCTGCTGCTTGGTGTAAATGTTTCCAGGAAAATCGGGACCTTTCAAGGCAGATGGATGGACACAGCCTCACAAGCAGGACCTGAGCCAAGTCTCCTGCAGGCTCTGAGACTGGATATCCTCAATGCTGCTGCAGGGGAGGTATGCTGAAACACCACCGTGAAACACTGGGGCCTTCAGAGGTCAGGGGAAAGCACCAGTACACCCACTATACTACGAGAAAGTAAGAGTAAGATGAAGAAGCAGAAAGCTTCCTACTTAAAGTGAACTTGAAAGTCAAAAAGCCAAAATTCATGAGGAAATATAATCCTAGGAAAGCCAACGAAAGCAACAGTAAGAACACAAATTCACTTCTGACAAAACTAATTGTACAGAACGGACTAGTAAAAATGCTTTAAAATGAGCGATACTGTTACACCCACAACAACATGGATAAATAATGTAATATTTACAAAAAAAAAGCCAGAACAAGAGTACAAAACACATGCTTACACTGATATGAAAAAATAGGTAAACTCATCTCTGATGTTAGAAGTCAGGACAGTGGTTCCTGTTGAAAGAGCACCCAAGGGAGATGCTGGAAATGTTAACGTTTCTTGACTTTACTTGCAATATGAATGCCTTCACTTTGTAAAAAGTGATTATGTTATAGATACACTTAATCTTCCTTTGCAGATTTTGTACTTGTGGATTTGCCTATTCACAAAAATGTATTTGTAACCCCAAAATCAGTACCTGTGCCTTTTGTGGGTCATTTGCCGACACGGGCAGTAAAGGGGGAAATTTTGAGTCATCAGACACTTAGTCTCATCTGAGGTCAAACAAGGCAACACTCCACCTTCTTGTTTCAATTCTCCTATTGTAAACAAGTATCCTTTTTGTAGTCTACCTAGTGCTACTTTTTTTGTTTGGTTTTTTGTTTTTTTGTTTGTTTGTTTGTTTTTTGGTTGCACCTTTTGTGCTTTTTTGTTAGTAAGTTAGCCATCTGAAATGGACCCCGAGCATAATTCCGAAGTGATGGCTAAGCTCAGAAAGTTGTGATGTGCCTTATGGAGAAAATAGGTGTGTTAGAGACGAGTTATAGTGCTGTTGGCTGAGAATTTTGTGTTAATGGATCAACTATATATATTAAGCAATGTTTCATTAAGCAAAAACACACACTAAACAAAGTTATGTGTTGATTGGTTTTTGAAATATCTCCGCAGACTCTCAGGAGCCCAACCCTGTATTTTCCCTAGGAGCAATAGTTTGGTATTCACTAATTTTATGTTCCATTTAAGCAATAAATACATTTTTTTTAAATTATTTATTCATCTATTTATTTGAGAGAGAGAGAACTGGGGGAGGGTGAGAGGCAGAGGGAGAAGCAGACTCCCCGCTGAGTAAGGAGCCTGCCCCGGAGGCTCTATCCCAGCACCTGGAAATCATGACCCAAGCCCAAAGCAGACACTTAACCAACTGAGCCTCCCAGGAGCCCTGCAACAAATGCATTTTTGATATAATAACAACTAAGAGAGTTTATACTTTCAGATGCTCACTAAAATAATTATTAGAGGATGCATTTAATGACAGCATAGAAACTTGTTTAAAATGTAGAGAAATTTAAGTATTGACTGAGAAAACAATACTTTCTGTGTAAAAATGTAAAATGGAAATTCTAAAGAACTATAATAAAATGAAGGATGATAATAATTCAAAGAGTTAGGTGGGACTGAAATATTTAATAGCATTAGTTGTTAGAAAAGTGAGAAATTGTGTATATGTTATAAAATTAGAGAAACTACTAAAAAAATAGAAGTACAATCTATAGCTTTCAAGAAGCAGACTAAAACATGAAAATAGGGATGCAGAAAAATCTATCAACAGAAAGAATAAAGAAAAAATGGTAAACAGAAATCCTCATAAGCTGGTACTGAAAATTCATATAGGCACATATTCATGAAAATGTAAATAAATTATACACACTTATTAAAAACATGCATTATCTGGGCCACCTGGGTGGCTCAGTCGGTTAAATATCCAGCTCGTGATTTCTGCTCAGGTCATGATCTCAGGATCATGAGATCAAGGCCCACATTGGGCTCTACACTTAGTGGAGAATCTGCTTGAGATTCTCTCTCTCCCTTTCCCTCTGCCCCTCCCCCACTCTCTCGCTCTCCAAAATAAATAAATAAATCTTTAAAAAATGCATTATCAGATTGGATTTTTTAAAAATCTAGCTATATGCTAGAATTAATTATATAAAGTTAGATTATAAAATTATCAATTAGAAGAACAGTAGACTGTAAAACATTCAAATTATCAGATGGAAACACCATACCAGCAGGTATACACATGTATCCCAGAAAAGTAACCACAGATTATGAAGTGAAACATCAATACAGTAAAATCATCAAAAGAAGCGTTAAAAACAAATGGTGTTGGGAAAATTACACAGCCACATGCAGAAGAATGAAACTGGACCATTTCCTTACACCACACATGAAAATAGACTCAGAATGGAAGAAGGACCTCAATGTGAGACAGGAATCCATCAAAACCCTTGAGGAGGGGTGCCTGAGTGGCTCAGTGGGTTAAGCCTCTGCCTTTGGCTCAGGGCTCAGGTCATGATCCCGGGGTCCTGGGATTGAGCCCCGCATCGGGCTCTCTGCTCAGCAGGGAGCCTACTTCCCTTCCTCTCTCTCTCTGCCTGCCTCTCTGCCTACTTGTGATCTCTCTCTGTCAAATAAATAAATAAAAATCTTTAAAATAAAAAAAATAAAAAATTTTTTTAAAAACCCTTGAGAAGAATACAGGCAGCAACCCCTCAACCTCAGCTACAGCAACTTCTTCCTAGAAACATCGCCAAAGGCAAGGGAAGCAAGGGAAAAAATGAACTATTGGGACTGCATCAAGATCAAAAGCTTTTGCACAGCAAAGGAAACAGTCAACAAAACCAACAGACAACCTACAGAATGGGAGAAGACATTTGCAAAAGACATATCAGATAAAGGGCTAGTATCCAGAATCTGTAAAGAACTTATCAAACTCCACACCCAAAGAACAAATAATCCAATCAAAAATGGGCAGAAGACATGAACAGACATTTCTACAAAGAACACATCCATATAGCCAACAGACACATGAAAAAGTGCTCCACATCACTCAGCATCAGGGAAATATAAATCAAAACCACAGTGAGATATCACCTCAATCCAGTCAGAATGGCTAAAATTAACAAGTCATGACATGACAGATGTTGGCGAGGATGCAGAGAAAGTGGAAGCCTCCTACACTGTTGGTGGAAATGCAAGCTAGTGCAGTCACTCTGGAAAACAGCATGGATGTCCCTCAGAAAGTTGAAAATAGAGCTACCCTACGACCTGGCAATCGCACTACTGGGTATTTACCCTAAAGATACAAAGGTAGTGATCCAAAGGGGCATGTGCACCCGAATGTTTATAGCAGCAATGTCCACAATAGCCAAACTATGGAAATAACCTAGATGTCCATCAACAGGTGAATGGATAAAGAAGATGTGGTATATATGTATATACAATGGAACACTGTACAGCCATCAAAAGAAATGAAATCTTGCCATTTGCAATGGCATGGATGGAACTAGAGAGTATTATCCTGAGCAAAAGAAGTCAATCAGAGAAAGACAATTATCGTACGATCTCCCTGATATGAAGAATTTGAGAGGCAGAGTTGGGGGCTTGGGGTGTAGGGAAAGAAAAAATGAAACAAGATGGGATTGGGAGGGAGACAAACAATAAGAGACTCTTAATCTCATGAAACAAACTGAGGGTTGCTGGGGAGTGGGAAGGTAGGGATAGGGTAGTTAGGTTAGGGACACTGGGGAGGGTATGTGCTATGGTGAGTGCTGTGAAGTGTGTAAGCCTGACGATTCACAGACCTATACCCCTGGGGCAAATAATACATTATATGTTAATAAAAATAATTTTTTAAAAAGGAATAACTTAAAAGACCAAACGTATTGTCATTCTAATCGATATAGATTATTAACTCACCTGGAAAGAAAAGAAGATTCTTATCTCAAAAGCAAAGTGGAGGAGAGATTTCAACAAATTTCTGAAGAGAGAAAATGACATAAAGAAGGGTAATTGATAGAGTAGGACAAGGGAATTTGCAGTCTGGAGCATACCAGGAGTCACAGTATAGCCTAAAAGAAACCCAACATGCCCACAAAGATAGCATGTTTCTCTTTTTACAGGAGTAAAATGTAGAGCAGGCAACAGATGGATTAATGGGGTATCTATGAATGGAACACCTCCTCACAACTTTAATGTAAAGCCTCTAACCACCGGACATCTCTCCATAGGCAGAGGGTTCTTTCCTGGACAACTGAATAATTTCTATTTATCTGGCATTTGGGGGACACTCATAGTAAAGGCAAACTTCCTATCTGATAACATAAGACAAAGTTCTCCAATTCTAAAGTCTAACCCATTATACAACTCCAAACAGCTTTTCAATGCCTCGGTCTTAAAAAAAAATCAATGATATTATCAGACAGCTGAGGAAAATTTCCACCATAAAAAAGAGACTATAAGAAAGGATGTGACCCCAGAGAAAAATGAGAATGTAGGGAGGAGACGAAAAATAATAATTAAAATCTGTAGAGAGATTTTAAAGCTAATCCGTCGATAAGACAAGAAAAGCTGGTGTGTCTATAAAACAAGAACAGGTTGCTATGAAAAAAGAAGCAATTAGAGAAAAGAAAGTGCTCTCAGAAAATAAAATACAACATGGATAAATATAAAAGAATGTAGAAGAGTTGGAAAATAAATTTGAAGAACTCTCAGAAAGTGGGACCAAAAGGCAAAGAGATAGAGCATATGAAAGAAAAGATAAGGACAATCTGGGAATTCCAATGGGATCCTACTCAGTCATTCTAAGATGTATACAACCTAGAAATATGAGAGAATTAACACCTCATAGGGCAATCCTTGACCAATGATAGTTGGAAGCTCATTAATAAATGTGCTCATCTTTTATCTCTGGGGCAAAAAATTCTGTGGTGTTGTAAAAGAAATCTATTTTCTATAGGGTTCCAAAAGAAATCTCTAGTAGGATAGAGCCCCACTAGAGTTGTCTACAGTGGTGACTGGTTAGATACACATTTTTGGATTGGTTTTACCTTCTTCCCTCTTTCCCTCTTCCTATCTCCCTACATATGTTTCCCTGGGATCACTTCCCAAAATAAGTGACTTTCATGCAAAATCTTGTGTTTCTTCTGTCTTTGGAAGGCTATGACATAAAAGGTTTCTAAATTTCTTCTGATTATGAAAGAATACTTCTTTATTCTTTTATACGTTTCCATGTGACCATGTGTAAGTTTTTCTCTAGGGTGTAAACCTAAAAGTGGAATCGCTCAGTCACATAATGTGTCCATTTCCAACTTCATTAGAAATTGCCAAGTTACTTGCAAAAAAAATTTTTTGCCTTTATATTTTATAATTCTTTTATTTCTTAAGATATCCTTCTTTTCATGAAGTTCATGATATTTATTTATTATCCCTTTTCATAGTTTTAAAATTTGGTTTCACATTTAGATCTTTAATACATCTTCAATTTATATTCATGCATGGTGTGAGGAATCGGTGTTTTTGAGCTAACACGCATTGAAAAGAAGATTTTCTTTGCTTTAAAAAATGCTTCTTGCCCAGATGTCTTGGCATTTTGCATAATGCACATTTGTCAGACCTAGAAATGGCAGAAAGGTAGCAAAGGTCAGGGGGAAATATGAGAAAGCAGGGATAGCAGAGAAGTTTCACATTTCCTTCAAATATGTGTACCAAGACCTTCTTTGGGTAAAGCAATCATACAAAACCACTTTGAAAATGTTTGTAGCCTCAGTTGTTTATAGTGGCACTCTAGTGAGTATTTTTGTCCCCATTAGTCAGTTGAAATATACTCAGGGAAATTGTGAGAACTATGAGAAAAGAAGTGGCTTTAGTCTGAATGAAACATGATGAAAAAAAAGGGAGGTCTGCAGCAAGAAAATCACATTTCAAAGACCAAGCTAAGGGTTTGGGGATTTTGTGCTATTTTGGAATAACTATGTGCCCTATATTCATTTGTTCATTCATTCATTCATTCATTCAACAAACATGTCTTTGGTACCTCCTGCATTCTAATGACTGTCTTAGATGTATGGGAGCTATAAAGAGAAATAGGTTCTTCTTCTTGCCTTCAATGAGTTCCTTTATAAGCAAAACCCAAAACATATATAAGGAAATAAAGCTCCATTCTATAGGATCAACATAAAAACAGCTATAGGTTACCATACAAACTTGGTACTGAGCAAGGAGGAATGAAGTGTCAATGTTGGGGAAGAGGAGGAGGTCAAGGGGATGTTCTTAGAGAATCTAACATGTGTGAGATTATTCAAACGTGAATAGTATCCACCAGGTAGGCAAGGGGTGAGAAGGAAGAGCCTTTGAAGGACATTCCAATTGGAGGGAGTAGAGAAATCAGGCATGAGAGGCAATTGTGCCTCTTGGTAGCAGGGAAAGGTTTGAAAATGTCACAGAAACAACATCTGTTTCTCCTTTTCAAGATGAACTTGTCTTAGTCCTGAAGGAAAGACACAATTTCAACAAAGAAAGCACACATGGGCTGAAATTTACCTTCTTTTGCATGTATATCCAGATTCTTTTCATCCATTTAATAAAATTCTTCCCCAGATGTCTTGGCATTTTGCATAATGCACATTTGTGTGCCAGGTGCTAGAGATACGTGAGGAATTCTTGCGAAAAGATAGGCATATATGTTGTGCACCTAAAACTAACACAATGTTATATATTAACTATACTTCAAAGTTTTTAAAAAATGTTAAAAAATTTTTTATTTTTTATTATGTTATGTTAGTCACCATACATTACATCATTAGTTTTTGATGTAGTGTTCCATGATTCATTGTTTGCGTCTAACACCCAGTGCTATCTATATACACAATGGAATATTACTGAAAAATTTTTTAAAAGATGGGCAGACAGAAATACAGATGCTGATAAGATAGGCCCTCTAGGGCACCAGGGTGACTCAGTGGGTTAAAGCCTCTGCCTTCCACTCGGGTCATGATCTCAGGGTCCTGGGATCGAGCCCCAAGTTGGGCTCTCTGCTCAGCGGGGAGCCTGCTTCCTCCTCTCTCTCTGACTGCCTCTCTGCCTCCTTGTGATCTCTGTCTGTCAAATAAATAAATAAAATCTTAAAAAAAAAAAAGATAGGCCCTCCAAAGACAGTGTACAGATGCTGATTCTCAGGTCCTACCTGGGTAAAGTGAGCACCCATTCTGCCTGGGAGAATCAGGGAAGAGAGACCAAGGAAGTAGTCCTTGGTAAATAAAGAATTTGTCAGACAGGGAAGTAGGAAGGAAGCCATTCCAGTGGAAGGTGCAGGATGTTATGTTAAAGGCCTGCTCATAATGCCCCTTCCAGAGGCACAGCCTTATCCCCAGCCCCTAGCTCAGAGAAGAGAAGTAAATTCATCCTCTGAAGTACAATGGTCACTGGTTGGACCAGAGATGACCTCATGACAAGAAGGTGATGTCCTGGTGCCTGGGTGGCTCAGATGGTTAAGGTTCTGTCTTTGACTCAGGTCATGATCCCAGGGCCCTGGGATCGAGCCCCACATCAGGTTCCCTGCTCAGTGGGGAGCCTGCTTCTTCCTCTCCCACTGCCATTCCCTCTGCCTATGCTCTCTGGCTCTTGCTATCTCTCTGTAAAAAAAAAAAAAAAAAGAAAAAGAAAAAAAACCTGAAGAAAAAAAGAAAGAAAGAAAGAAAAAAAGAAGCTGTTGTCCTATGAAGCAGGTGGGCACAAAGGGCTTTTACCCAATTAGGAAGCACTGGAAACTGAACTTAGCCAATCTGATTGGATCCCTCAAGAAATTAGAGACCAGTCGGTGTAGAAGGACAGTGGACCATCCAGTCGGTGTAGAAGGATGATGAAGGATGATGAAGCAGGTGCTCAGGGAAGACAGCAAACCTGGTTAGAGCACCTGGTGCCTAGAGTCCCCTTAAGTCCTGTATAGCGTTTTTGATGCCAGATGCAGTCCACATGTGTTCTTATAATAAAGTTCCTTCCTTTCTTAAGCAGCCTCATGACTCCAGGTCTTGCAGCTGAGCCCTGCACTCCTGCCCACACATGTATACAGTGTCCAAAATATTGGAGTATGGGGTAGCATAACATTTCAGGGAACTTGTAGAGGTTTAGAGCAACTTAGGGTGAGATACAAGAAAGGTCATAAGAGGGGCACCTGGGTGGCTCAGTGGGTTAAGCCTCTGCCTTCAGCTCAGGTCATGATCTCGAGGTCCTGGGATCGAGACCCACATTGGGCTCTCTGCTCAGCGGGGAGCCTGCTTTCCCCTCTCTCTCTGCCTGCCTCTCTGCTTACTTGTGATCTCTCTTTCTCCCTGTCAAATAAATAAATAAAAATCTTTTAAAAATTTTTAAGAAAGGTCATAAGAGCTGCAATTTACTGTGTGCTTACTATGTGCCAGGAGCTGTTTTATGTACTTCAGAAATATAAACTAATCTAATCCTTAAAAGGACCCTGTGATGTACTATTAGCCCCACTTTATGAATAAGGAAACCCCGGCACAGAGAGGCAAAACAATGTGCCCAAGTTTGTACAGCTAGGAAATGGCAAAGGATTTGAATGCAGGAAGCTTGTCTCCAGAGTCCTCCAACTTAGCCGCCGAGCCACAGTGATTCTATAGAGTTAAGAGATGTTGCCGGAGAGGTAGGCGGGGGACAGATCAGGAAAGACCTTGTATGCCTCACTTAGGAGTCTACATAATTCAACAGAGCAGTCCTGCATTTATTTGCTTTACATACTGCCCTTCTGTGTGGAGATTTCATTTAGATACAGGGTCTGCTTCTAAAACTGCTCTAGGCAATGGCAATGACGGGAGTTTTGAGCTGGAGAGTGATGTGGTCTGATTTGCCATTTAGAAAGATCATGCTGGCAGTGGTGTGGAGAACGAGTTGGTGGTAGCTGCTGCTAGAGGCAGGGTCGTTGCAATGGTCCAGATGAGAGGTGAGGAGGTTTGATGTAGACCAGTGTAGTGGGAATGGCTGTGAGATATATTTAGGTGTGGGACTTACCAGGACAGAAGGAGGAGACTGAATGTGGAGGAAGTGAGGAGAAGAGGGTCTGGGGGACTGGGACCTGAGCGTTCCGACATGTGCTCGAGGGCACACCTCATATACCTGTGTCATCATTTGCGTGCACACGCCATGCATAAAGAAGCGTTACTTCAGGTGGAAACGCACATACTCAGAGTCACAAATGGATTTCCAGACTAGTCGAGAGCCTCACAGCCATATCTGCAAAGCTCCCTTTCTCCTCATACCCACTGTCAGAATCCTGTTCTCAAACAGGATGTTGTTTGATTACAGATAGTTCTGTTCTACATTATCTATCTATCTGAATCTTCCTCAGCCTGCGGCATCCCGCCCTCCACAGGGAAGGTTTGAAAATGTGCAGAGGCCATTCCCATTTCAGGTGCTGCAATGACCCAGGTATGCTATCAGCTTTTAATGCCAAGGGACCAGAGTTGCTAAATATCATGTAATAAAAAACGATCTTACCCCAAATACCACAGCACCACCACCTCTGAGAAATCCTGTAAGGAACTTTGTAGTCAAAGAGCCCTAGGTTTGAAACTCAGCTTCCCCGCTCACCAGATGGACAAGGTAGAATTTTTGAGCCTCAGTTTCTTTCCCCTGTAGGATGGGAATCTCCTCCCTGCGTCCTAGGATTGTTAGGAGGATGCTGCCTGATATATATGGAGTTCTTGGTAGGAACAGTTCCCTTTCCTTGTTTGGCATCACAGTCCTCTTCTCGACTTCTCCTCAGGGGTCATGAACTAGTGTGCTGATTCCCAAGAAGCAAATGTTGCTCCCACTCCCTCATGATTCTGGGTGCAGAGCAGGCCTGTGCAGTCCACTTCAAGGGTGAGTGATTGACAGCAAAATGTCCCTTGAAATAACTCATGAACAGCTTGTGGAGGTTGAGCTGTTAGAGATTCTAGCTCAGGAAGAGCAGTTTCCAGCCCTAGTGGCTGACAGCCCAATATATTTATAGAGACAGGGGCAGCATGGATGAATGGATGGTTCAAGCCCAAAATGGGGGTGAAATGATGCAGAGGCCGGTGGCTGAGCTTCCTTACGTCAGAAATCAGAGAGCTAATCTTCCTCCAAGAATGCCTATAAGTCCCTGGGTTGTCTGAGGTTTTCCAACCATTCTCTTTGAGACGCTCATAAGTGATGCTTATCATTGATTAGCTAAATGACTAACTCAGGTGTCTAGCACTGAGCCAGACACCTTATTCACACTACTTGTAAATGTTCATAGGCAATTTTCAAGACGATTCTTGTATTTCTTTATAGATGTGAACACTGACCCTTGGCAAGGGGGTGTAGC
Source organism: Mustela erminea (assembly GCF_009829155.1). Taxonomy (NCBI): domain Eukaryota; kingdom Metazoa; phylum Chordata; class Mammalia; order Carnivora; family Mustelidae; genus Mustela; species Mustela erminea. The sequence continues at coordinate 32,184,682 of NC_045618.1, forward strand.
TTGCCCAAAATGACACAGTTGCAATGAAATGTTGGAGCTCATTGTGCCATTGGTTGGTCTTGACTCCTGGGCTGTCTCTCCTCACTAAATGCAGAGGGCCAGGGAGGTTTTGGCCCTTAATTTTGTTCTCTGGAGTTCATGCTTCCTTTACTGCTTCACAAATGACAGTCCTGCCCTCCCTTGAAACTGTGATCTCTTTGTCCAGGCACAGTGTTGGGTTGGGTGTCAGTGAGAATCCCCTGGCTAAGGGCTGCTCAATACTGGTAACTAAAGGTAGACTGGACAGTCATAGGAGATGCTGTGAGTTGATGGTGACCATTCTGTAGTAACAACTCTAATAGTGGCTGAGGTCACTGATGCAGTGTGATGTCCAGTGGCCCCTCCTTGGTCGGATGGCTACTCAGGTTCATCGATAATTGTGCCACATTACTCATTAAATATTTTGATTATCACCCCTAATTGAATTATCAAGGTAATTATGAAGGCTGATTTCAGAATGCTGGGCTTATTCTATATATTTTTATGGAAAAGGCTAGTGAAAGGGGTTTGCTAATTTTTGCAGCATAGAGAATGCTATTATTATGAGTATAAAAGAGCATTTTTACATTTATAGTTTCTGAAGTTCCCAAAGAAATACAAGCTCATTGTAAAAATTTGGAATACACTTAAATACATTCATTTCTTAGATACATAGCCAGCATTCTAGCAATACAGAGACTTTTTTTTCCCCCAGGTATCTACCTCTCCCCATAGGAGCCCATCTGCTTTGGGTTGGCCCTGTCTCTTCTGCGATAATCAGGATAATGATTCAGAGATGGAAATGTGACACAATCTGTTCGAAGAGACTCAGGTGTTAGTTGTCTGAGTCATAAGAACGAGATTTCCTCTTCTTCTGAAAGAGCTACCGGGAGAGGGATCATCTCCCTGGAATAGCATGGTAAGTAAATACAAAGCCTGGAACCTCTGTAGCCATTTTGGCACCATGAAGGGAGCTAAACTTGGGGTAAAGCTGGAGCCTATGGAATGGGAATGGAATTCCCATTCCATATATGGGAATATAAATTGACACAGCCACCATGGAAAAAAGCAGAAAGAGAGAGGGAAATGTGTCCCTGAAGGGGAGTGGCATTGTTCAACCTCTGAACCAAATCAGCCCTGTTTTGGCTCACCCCAGCACTGGTCTTTTCAGTTATGTGAGCCCATAAATCCTCCCTATTTTTTCAAGCCAGTTTGAATTGGGTTTTTCATTTCTTGCAGCTGAAGGCAGATTTGGTTGACTATTTGCTAACTTCCATAGAAACCTAGAAGGAAAAAAAATAGCACGTTCGAGTCTGCCTACTATCAAATCAAGACACATTATGAAGGCCATAGGGCTGCATGGCAATGTTTCAAGTGACCCTCATCTCCTCCAGATAGAGGAGACAGATTGTGCTAAAAGCTCAGGCCAAGATTTGATTGCAAAGGAAGATGAGCTCACAGCCCTACCAAGTCTATGCTGAAATCAGGGCCCTGGTGAGGATCAGGACTCTGATACATGGGATAAGAATACTTGGGTAGATGCCTTTGAGAAACTAGAATCCTCTGGACCAGCAGAGGTGCCACCCATTTGCTAGGAGAGCAGCTAGCCTCCTATTGCCATTCCCAGATTGATAAGTGTGGTTAGGTCTGAGCTTGTCTTCCATTGAGATGTGTTGTCCTTGGAATATTGTTCCTATGGAACAAAAGGAATTGTTTCCCCAAAGAGCTGCAGGACATGGCAAATATGGGGAAAAAACTGTAGGAATGCAAGATTGCTGGACAAAAAAGCTTGGGATCTAAATCTGGTATGCAAGATTTAATGATATGGAGACACTTCCATGGTTAACATTCCTGTCAAAGAACTGGTCAGCAACAGCCTGGAGCTAGTCCTCATATGTTGCCATAATGATTCCTTGAAGCTTGGAACCAATGATAGTCTATGGAAAATAAGGTGGAGATGCCTTAGCAGAGTATTAAAGAGGAGGTCACAACAACTCAAGACCAAAAAAAACAGTCTGATTAAAAAATGGGCAGAGGGTATGAATAGACACATCTCCAAAGAGGATATACAGTTGGTCCACAGTCATGTGAAAAGATGCTCAGCATCGTTCATCATCAGGGAAATGCAAATCAAGACCACAATGAAACATTACCTTATGCATGTCAGAATGGCTATTATAAGAAAGACAAAAAATAATAAGTGTTGGGGAGGATGTGGAGAAAAGGGAACCCTCATGTTCTGTTGGTGGGAATATAAACTGGTGCAGCCACCATGGAAAACAGAATGGAGGTTCCATCCAAAGTAAAAACAGACCTACCATATGATCCAGCAATTCCACTTCTGGGTGTTTATCTATGGAAACACCACTTTGAAAAGATGTATGTGCCCCTATGTTTATTGCAGTATTATTTACGATAGCCAAGATAGGGAAGCAAACTTCATCTATTGATGAGAAAGATGTGACATACATACATACACAATGGGATACCACTCAGCTATAAAAGAACATGAGATCTTCCCATTGGAAGCAACGTGGATGGACCTAGAGGGGATTATACTAAGTGAAATGAGGCAGACACAGAAAAATACCGTATGATTTCAGTTATATGTGGAATCTAAAAAGACAAAGCAAACAAACAAACACAACAAAATAGAGATGCTTTACAAAAACACAACAAAACAGAAATGCCTTACAACTACAGAGAACAATCTGGTGGTTGCCAGAGGGGATGGGGTGGAGGAGTGGGCAAAATAAATGAAGGGGGTTAAGAGGTACAAATTTCCAGTTATGAAATACATAAGTCATGGGAATGAAAAGTACTGCATAGGGAATAAAATCCATAATATTGTAATAACTTTCTATGGTGACAGAGGGTAATGAGACATTTGGTGACATTTGGTGTCACTAGCGAAATGATCATCATTTTGTACTGTATATACATGTCAAATCTCTGTGTTGTATACTTAAAACTAATATTGTATGTCAACTACTTCAATTAAAAAAAAATCTCAGAGGGATAAGCATGTTTGAATGGCTTTGTTATGCAATACCAGAGAGCTCTCTAGCTGACTATATTCTCTGACTATATTCCGGGGTCCTGAAGACACTTTGTTCATTAAGGAAATAAGCAATTTGCTAGGCCAGAGTTGCTAGTAACAGATGCTGCTGTGGAGTTGGGGTCCCTATGTCAATGAGATGATAGAATTCTAGAATATAGGGAGGCCAGGAAGTAGCACTTAACTGTCAGAGACAATGTGAGTGTAATGACCGTCATGAACACCAAGACCAGATGGCAATCAAGGGCCCTGACCTTTGGGGATAGGACAATGGCTAATCGACAATGTTTCTAGGAGTGAGGTAAATGGACAGCCAGTGAGGATGTTGCTTAAATCCTATAATCAAAAAATCAAGAAAGAGTGAACAAAAGGTTGGTTGCAATGAAAAAATATCATGATCACCTGTTTTCCAAAACTGAGCCAGTTTTTAGAGCTCTGGAATGAAGGGGGCTGGACCCCTTGAAGAAGAGCCCTGCAATGTCATGTCAAGTTTATGCAGCAGAGGCTCTTCCAGTTCTTCCTTCAAAGGGACCTACAGTCACATATCTGAGTAATTGTCCAGTAAGTGCAAGGAATATCCAGATGTTTGAAGGCTGTTTTATATAGGATCTGAGCTGACACGCTATGGGGACCCAAAAAGGCCATCGTAGTCCCCATGTGCAGGGATGGCATATATGGAGTCTTGGTCCAAATCCACTTTATCTATCCCTAATTGCATCATTGAGATGAATATACTTAGCAGCTGGTTCCCTCGCCTGTGAGGTAAGAGTCACTATGGTCTGAAAGGCAAAATGGAAGCCCCTTATACTACTTCCTTCCAACCAAGAGAGTAAATTAGAAGTAATACTGCATCCTGTGGGAGAGCAGAGATTAATGCCACGCCAAAGGACCTAAGAATCAAATGAGCCAAGGCAAATGATGGTAATTACATAAATTTTTTTCTTCAATTTTTTATTTAAATTCCAGTCAGCTAACATATAGTGTAATATTGGTTTCAAGATGAGAATTTAGTGGTTCATCACTTACATATAACACACAGCGCTCATCGTAACAAATGCTCTCCGTAATACCCATCACCCATTCAGCTCATTCCCCACTTCTCTCTCTCCACCAACCCTCAGTTTGTTCTCTATTGTTAAGAGTCTCATAGTTTGCTTCCCTTTCTCTTTTTTATCCTTCCCATGTGTTCATCTGTTTTGTTTCTTAAATTCCACATATGAGTGAAATCATATGGTATTTGTCTTTCGCTGACTGACTTATTTCACTTAGCATAATACTCTCTAGCTCCATCCACACCATTGCAAAGAGCAAAATTTCATTCTTTTTGGTGACTAGTATTCCACTATATATATATGCCACATCTTCTTTATCCATTCAGAAGTCAGTGGACATTTGGGCTCTTTCCAAGTTTGACTATTGTTGATAATGCTGCTGTAAACATTGAGGATCATGTACCCTTTTGAATTTATTTTTGTATGCTGTAGGTAATACCTAAGAGTGCAACTGCTAAGTCAGAGGGTAGCTCTATTTTTTAACTTTTTGAAGAACCTCCGTTCTGTTTTCCAGAGTAACTGCACCAGTTTGCATTCCCACCAACAGTACAAGAGGGTTCCCCTTTCTCTGCATCCTCGCCAACATCTGTTGTTTCCTGTGTTGTTAATTTTAGCCATTCTGACAAGTGGTAATCCCAAACCCAGATACAGCATCTTTACTGATATCAACACAGCCTGTGGTACTTGATATGCATCTATAGAGCTGGTGAATGTGTTATTTTAAATCTCCACCAGGAAAATGGATCGACATCAGTTTGCATTTTCCTAGGACAGAGAGCAGTACGCATCCGTGGTCTTGTCCCAGAACTAGATTAGGTCTCTTACTCTATGTCACAGTGTCGTTCAAAGGGACCTTGACCATCTTGATGTTCCAAAGAACTTCATGCTGGTCTACTATATTGATGAAATCACATTAATCAAAGCTGGTAAGTGGGAATGATAAGAATCCTGGGAGCCCTGGTGAAACACCTGAGTGCCAGAGGGTGGGGGATAAATTCTACAAAAATTTAGGGGGTCTAACATACTTGTGAAGCATTCGGGGGTCCAACAGTCTGGGGCATGTTGGAATATCCCCTCCAAAGTAAAGCAGAGACTATGGTGCCTTGTACCCCCCAGCATAAAAAGGGGGCCACAGTGCTTGACAGGTTTTTCTGGATTTTTAGAGATAACACACACCATGGGACTTACTGTCCAATTCCATTTACCAGCTGAATCAGAAAGCTGCTGGGTTTGGGTGGGGCCCAGAGTAAGACAGGGCTCTTTAGCAGATCCAAGCTTCAGCAAGAATCATCTAACCTAGAGTCATATAACCCAGTGGGGACAATGGGGCTAGATGTCTCTGTGGCCTCTGTGGCTAGAGGCTACTATGCAGAATCTCCAGCAAGTTTTGTTAGGAGAGTAACAGCACAAACAACTGAGGTTCTGGAGTAAGGCTGTGCTGTCTGCAGAGGAGAGATATCCATCATTCAAGCAGCAGCTCCCAGCATGCCACTGACCTTGGGCAGGGACTGAGCATACAATCACAGGGCAGCAGGTGACTATGTAACTGGATGTGACCCTCATAAGTTGGATCTTGTCACATCCACAAAGTCATAAGCTTGAGAGGCATTCAGGGGTCATTCAGCAACAATCATATGGTGGAATCATGCTCCAACAAACTGAGAGTTCAAATAAATTACACTATCCCGTGTTCCAGATCTCCATGCCACGTCCCTCTGTTGCACTAATACCTCCTTCAGCTCAGACCTGAGACCTCAAGGGAAGTTCTGTATGACCAGCAGGCAGGAAAAAACTGGGTCTGGTTCATAAATGGAATGTCTTGATTTGTTTCTGTGAGCTGTAAATTGATGCCTGACCCACTACTACTCCACTGAACACCAGAAAGCTTCTAGTAGTCAGAGCTCTATGCAGTAGACTTGGCCATGGGCTTTTGTGCTGGGAAAAGTGGTCTGAGATAAGTGTACTGATGTTTCATTGTTTAAGACTCTCCCCCTTTTGTTGATGCGTTCATGAGCTGATGAACATTTAGGTTGTTTCCACTTTTTGACTCTAATGAATAACCCTCTTATGAACATTTGTATACAAGTTTTCACTTGAGTGTGTTTTTCCAATTCTCTTGAGTGGAACTGCTGGGTCATATAATAATATATTTAATTTTGGGGGAACTGACAAAATTTTCCACAATGGCTACACCATTTTACATTCTCACCAGTTATGTATAACGGCCCCAGTTTTTCTGCATCCTCACCAGATCTTATTTCTGTTTTTATTATTATTATTATTATTATAGTCATCCTAGTGTGTGTGGAATAGTATCTCATGGTGGTTTTGATTTGGGTTCCCCTGATGGCTAATGAAAGATTCACTTCTCTGTCTTTATGGCTTGATCATACATTTTTTTTAAAAAAATTGTATTTGTTGTATTTTATGTGTAAGTGTTCGCAGTGGACAGAATACTTTTCCCACCACAATGCAGAGCCTTTCTCTGCAGTCAAGGACTATTATTAATGGTAAGGAAAAAAAGACTAAACTTAAACACAGAGATGGACATCAAGAGGGAGCAGCCTGTTTTCGATCTCCTAGAACTGGTAGTAGGAGAGGACTTCATATCTAAATTTTTTGGTTTATGGAATGACTAGCATAGAAATGAGATGACTGTTAGCAAGGTAAGTGTTTGGGGAGGAGATAGCCCACCTGGTCTCAACAGAATGCTCATTGTGAGAGTGTACATTTGGAGAGATAGGGGCTCTTAAGCCTGGCTTCTCTATGTCTGGAACCTTCTCTTGCTCTAGTTTCAATCTGTCATAATCCCATATTTTGAAATATGGGATTGAAACTGTACTCACGTGACCATCCAGACTACCCCAGCAAGTTGTCAATATGACAACATAGCTGCAACTCATTTATTCACTTGTTCACTTGCTCAGAACTAGTTATCAAGCATCAAGGGCCAGCACTGAGAACATCGTTCTAGGCATAGGATATGTGATGGCCAACAAGACAGGCCTGGTCCCTGCTCTCCTAAGTCTTATGTTACAGCAAGACACAGAACTAGATAGCCTCCAAATGTTCTTTGATTGGGTCCTCTCCCTCTTGTACAGAACTTTTACCTTCATATAAGACAGTCACTTTTTCAAAGCAGCCCCCATGGCACCTCAGAAAGCAATTAGAATGATCGAGATAGAGACTACCAAGTGTGCACGTTCACAAAGAAACAATCTGGATTTAATTATAGAGAGGATGCCATTAACCCATTATCCAATCAACTGAAAGTCTCTCTCACCTGAAAATTTGAAAATGCAAATGAAGGCAGACACAGTCAGACAGATTTTTAATATTTAAGTGTCCAAGGGCCAGGTTACAGCTTACTCCACACAGACAGTTCATACCCTCCAAGCCTTTTCCATTAATTACTGCAAAAAGTTTTGAGATACCTTGAGCATAATCACAGTTCCAGGAAAACAAATTAGGTAGTACATTAATTACATTGATTGCTGAAAATACGGGGGCCAGAGGGACCAGATGCAGAAGGATTAGAGCCTATGGGACAGCCAGGATGGAACAGTGTACTTCAACTTGTAAAATATGCAAACCAGGGTGTCTGGGAGAACTGTCGTCTGACACCCAGAGACAGTCAGGAGGAAGAACACTGTTGACCAAGACCTTGAGGATCAAAGATGGAGGCAGCCAGGCTACTGAGGGCGGCGCTCTGGGCTGTGCCCCATACAGGAGGCATGCTCTTGCCCTGTTAGAACCTTTGCTGTGATCAGGGGCAGCACTGGGGCAAAGCCCTGCAGAATACCATATCAGAGAGGGCAGAGAGACACACTGAACTCCAACTGATTCACTCCAGCATCAACAATTTGTAGAGGTCACACTGATCACTGTCCCCAGACTGGTTGGAGTTCCCCCACATCACTGCTGTTGTCCATGTTGTACTCCCTTCCATTCTTTTTCCACTTACAAATTCCCATTTCTTATTCAAGACTCAGTTCAAATGTGATTTCTTGGACCAGATAGCCTACCTTGATCTTTTCCTTCCTCAAGCATTGTTGGCTTACAAAGCCCAGAGACTGGCCATGGACTGCCTTGGGTAAGGAATGGGACCTTTATTCGGCTCCATCCTTCTCCACCTTAGTCCCCTAACAGGCCTCCTAGGCTACTCATTCAACAAATCACCAACCAGTATTGCTTGAGCTCTTTCTTTGCACCAGGCTCTGTGCTAGACCCTGGGAATATAGTGCCTGGTGAGCAAGACTGATACGGCTCCTGCCTTCTCAGAGCTTATATACACTATAGCTTTTAAGCAGTTTTCTTCTTGATAGAGAGGTAATAAAAACCAAATTAAGAGCTGGTCACACCAGCCAGGGCATTTACGCACAGAGATACCGTCCAGAGAATGTGGAGCAGAACAGGGTAGTAATGGGAACTCAGTCCTCAAGAGCATCAGGGTCAACTCTCCAGCCCCAGCTCATACACTGTCTGGACCATCAGCATGAAGCTGCCCTAGTGATGACCCATGCCACCCACAAAAGCTCTTCCCGCAGCTGTGTGGCTTCAACCTTTCTGAACTAAACTACTGATGTTTGGGCTGAGAGAATAGGGCTTTTACCTGGGAGGTGGGTCTGTGTTCTTCTGGTTCTGGTAACTATCAACAAATGGCCTTGGATGAGTCATTTAAAGCTCTCAGATTCATTTGTCTCATCTGAACGTGAGCATGAAAGACACCTGATCTGCTTGATGGAGTGGGTCTAAACCAGAGGGTCTCTTGAAGCTAATATATATTTTTCACCTTTTTATTCTGAAGTATAATAACCAAGAAAGCACATAAAACATGAAATGTAGAATTTAATGTTACACACTGACCACCCAGGTAATCAACACAGGTCAGGAAAGAATATTTCTAGCCACCACTGAAGCCCCTCTATGTGCCCATTCCTAACACCAACCCCCTCCTCCCACACTATCCTGACACTTGCAGTAATCACATCCTACCTACGTATGCAAGCCTAGATGAAGTATTTTAGTTTTGTTAGTTTTTAAATGCCATATGGGTGAAATCATGTAATGTTTATTCCATTGTATCTGGCTTTTTAAAAAGTAAGTTCTTGGGGCACCTGGGTGGCTCAGTGGGTTAAAGCTTTTGCCTTTGGCTCAGGTCATAATCCCAGGGTCCTGGGATTGAGCCCCACATCAGGCTCTCTGCTTGGCAGAGAGCCTGCTTCCTCCTCCTCTCTCTCTGCCTGCCTGTCTGCCTACTTGTGATCTCTGTCTGTCAGATCAATCAATCAATCAATTAATCTTTAAAAAAAAAAAAGTAAGTTCTGTGCCCAATGTGGGGCTTGAACTCACAACCCAAGTTCAAGAGTCACATGCTCTACTGACTGAGCCACGCAGGCACTCTATATCTGGATTTTTCAGATCAAAATTGTGTTTGTGAGATTCATCTATGTGGTTGAGGGTAGTTGGGCTCATTTTTATTGCCATATAATATTTTCTTATATGAATGGAACCCCAGTTTATTTATCCATTCTACTGTTGATGATATATGGGCTTTTTCCAATTTGAGGCTTTTGCAGGCAGTGTTGCTATGAACATTCTTGCCCAGGTACATTCTTGTACAGGAATTTCTGAGTCATAGGGTAAGCCTATCTTCAACTATAATAGAAAATGCTAGTTTTCCAAAGTGATTGGGCCAATTTTTATTCCTGTCAACAACTTAAGATAGTTCCCCTTGCACTATACCCTAGTCAATGCCTAGTGCTTCCAGACTTCTATAAACATTTTCCCATCTGGTGGGTGTGTAATAGAATCTCCTTGTGACTTTAATTTGTAATTAATGTGGCTTTGATTAGTAATAAGATTGAGTCCCTTTCCTTATGTATATTCACCATTTAGACTTCCTTTTCTGTGTTGTACCTGTTCAAGTACTTTGCCATTTTAAAAATTCTGTTGTGTTTTCCTTATCGATTTTTAGGTGTTTTTTATGTGAAAAATGGCTCCCCCTTCCCCATTCTGTGACTTGCTTTTTCACTCTTGTAATAGTGCCTTTGATGAGGACTTTCTCTTTTATGGTTGGTACTTTCAACAATCTTCTCTTTTATGTAGAACAATGTAGAACAATTTTCTCTTTTATGGTTGGTACTTTTGTGTGTCTTATGAAACTTTTTTACTACGCTAAGGTCATGAAGATATTCTCCTCTATTATCTTTCAAAGATCTTTATTATTCTAACTTTAATTTTTAGAACTCCAGTCTTTGTAGAACTTTCCAATCCCTCTGAAATTCATTTTTTGCAAATGATGTGAGGATTAGGGTCTGATTTTTTTTCCCACATAAATACCTGATTGTATGACTACCTCTTATTGGAAAGGCTATCTTTTCCTTAGTGCTTTGCAAAGTTATTTTTGTCACACATCAAGTGTTTTTCTGTTTCTGAGTTCCTTTCTGAGGCCGCCATTCACTCCAGTCTCCTTGCACTCTCCCCTCAAGCCTAACCCAATCCAACAGGGGCAAAGACTCTTCCTCCACCTCCATCTTCTCAAGCCAATTATGTGTTCACCATTTCTCTTTCAAGCTGTCCCACCTCTACACCAACCAACAATGACTGCAACTCTGTTAGACCTCATGCTCCTTGCTGGTACCACCCAAGGTTGCAGGCAAGTGGCCTTGGTGTGTTGGTAGTACTTGATATGGTTACTTCCCTGAATTCCTTCTCACAGTGGTCTGTGCATCCCCATGGTAATGCTCCACCACCAGAAAATTAGTTTCACAATCTCTACATTCAGTGACCTCCAGAATTCTCTAAGTCTACACTTCTTGCCTAAGGTCTAGGGATACCTAAGGAAGGTGGTGAGGCCAAGGAGGCTGAGATGAATACTGAAGAAATGTACACCTTCACCTCTCTCAATGCGATGCATAGATTCTCCACAAGGACAGACTGACATCTCTTCTGTGTCCTCATTCCCTTGGTTAACTCGGGCATATCATGTCACTTTTTTCAGCTGTAGATTCTTCACCTGCAAAACTAGAATAGCACCTGTCCTGGGAGTTCTTGTAGAATGGCTGACTCAGCATCCCAATCAACCACATTATCTCCTGTCTTACTCTACTGCAGAGGCTGGCAAATGAAATACTTATATCCTGGACTCGTTTTCAGGTAGAGGCGGCCATGATGTGACACAGCCCTAGCTAATGAGATGCAGGCAGAAGACCCCAGGGAGGCCTTCCCTTCCAGAATGCCTTCCAGGCCATGCCTGACAAGGAGGAGGTTGTCGCTTTTTACCATTTAGGGTTTGCCTCCCTCTTTCTGCCTGGAAGTCAGACAGGATGTTGACCGGTACAGCATCTGTTCTATTTGAGGAAGGAAAACACATTAATGGTGGTAGAACTGGTAAGGAGAAGAAACCTAGTAATTCATGATGACCTTGATCATCAATACAGTCCTGAGTTTTCTAACCTGAACACCTATTTATATGGGAAAAAAATAAACTCATTTCTGTCTGAGTATGTGGTAAGTTTTTCTAATGCTCCTTACACTTACATCACAGGGATGCGATGGGAAATAAAGACAATGTATGCAAAGCCCTAACAGTACTTCCTGCTCGGCGGTTGCTCAATAAATGGCAGCCATTATTACAGACCCCTGTGTGTGAGTCTGCACCTGTTCCAGACAGATGAGGAACTTTCTTGAAGACGAGGACAAGAAAATGAACTGGGCACACGGTGGAGGTCAGTACAGACTGAGCCGAACTGGACAAAATGTTATATACTAAGGGGATCTAGCAGAGGATGGATGCATTCATCCATTCCATGCAATAAACAGAGATTGCTCTAAGTATTTAATGTAGAAAGAGGTAAGGTAGGAGGAATTAGGCATGTTTTTAGAAGAGATTTATGGGGTGGAAGTCAGGGATCTGGCTTCAGTTTATTGAATAAGCAAACCCACTGTCGAAGCTGCTAGAACCCACGGCTGCTGCCACCTCTGCAGCAGGACTCATGCCCCAGACTGGATGCAAGACCCTGGAACTGAGTCCAGCTGCCACCATGGCCCAGAAACACGCCCAGCCTTGCTTACCACCAGCAGCATTTGATGGCCTCCCCTATTTCTTTCATCCAAATACAATTTGAGTGCATTTACTGATGAAAAGAGCTTGGAATCCAGGAGCCTAGCTGCAAAGGAATCTGAGAAATGCAGTTTTTACCTTTTCAACCTCTCTCACTGGAAAAAGGTAGCATGGAGGTTGAGAGGCCAATCTCCCCTGCAGGGACATGGGAGAAGAGGAGATGGGTAATAAGAAGGGAGGGAGGGAAAGATGTGATCTGGGCTTTTCCTGTAGTTCTGTTGCAGGCAGCAAGGAACAGGGGACCAACAACAGTATCGTCTGATCACTGATGGTTTTGCAAGAATAAATTCTGACAGGTAAGCTGACAGCACCTAGAGGAGTAAAGCAGACCACATGCTCAAATGGGTCTTATTCTCTTAGTGAAACAGAAGCAAATAAGGCTGAGCTAGGGGAAGCCATACCATGGGAGTGGCCCTGTCACTTTTCCTTTGTCTGTCTCCGTGTACATGAGACAGGGTGCATAGAGAAGCCAGGGGAGGGGAGGCAGGCAGGAGCTACCCTTTCACTCTGCTCCCTCATCCTGGACTTGATCAGGGAGATGCTATCTGTCTGACACTTGGCTGGAACATCTGTGAGGGCCTCTACTCACCCAGTATGTCATCAGCCAGCCCCCAGAGCTGCGGTTCAGGCCTCCTGCATTTCTGTGTGCCAGGCCTTGGGCTAATTGCTTTGTGTGTGGGTTTCATCCGACAGTCAACAAACACTCATTTAACAAGTATTGGAGGGCTGCCTGCGTGGCTCAGTCAGTTAAGCGTCTGACTCTTGATTTTGGCTCAGGTCATGATCTCAGGGTCTGAGATCAAGCTGGGCTCCAAGCCTGTTTAAGATTCTCTCCCTCCCTCTGCCCCTCTCTACTCCTTGCCACCACCCACCTCGCATGCACTCACGCACTCTCTCTCTCTAAACAAACTAATCCTGGAAGCATAGACTCTCTTTTGTGCAGTAGGCTCTGGTGTAGGTGAACAAAGAAAACAAAAATATTTGCTTGTAAAATAAATATAAATGAGAGCCATGACCCTCAGATGGAGGGATTTTCAGATTTATTTATTCTTGTGGACCAAAGTAAATGAGTCTCTGAGAACCCAACCCTTTAACATATAAAGAAGTGCTCACTACATCTACCCCAGTGGTTTGGCTCCTTTGCTACCACCACAGGGTCATACTTGGCCCCCAGGGGTTACCTGGGGCCTGGTCCTTAGCCTCAAGTGGTTAACATGGTCCTTCTGGCACCTTCTCCTGTCCCCATCGACTCACCTGTCATAGGGTTTATCTGCTGACCACCACTCTTGTGCCATTCCAGCCTTCCTCCAACTTAGCTCACCCTAATGTCTCAAAGGTGCAGGCTTCCCATGACACAGTGAGGCCATCCACTTGTGGGAAAGCTCCCAGCTGAGGGTCTTCTGCTTGTGTGAGTGTTTCTTTCTTTCTTTTTTTTTTTTTTTTAAAGATTTTATTTATTTATTTGACAGAGATCACAAGTAGGCAGAGAGGCAGGCAGAGAGAGGAAGGGAAGCAGGCTCCCCACTGAGCAGAGCGCCCGATGCGGGGTTTGATCCTAGGACCCTGGGATCATGACCTGAGCCAAAGGCAGAGGCTTTAACCCACTGAGCCACCCAGGCACCCCTGTGTGAGTGTTTCTCAGAGAAATTTTCCTGTTCTCTCAGTGACAGGGAAAATGGCTCATTAGAGAAGCAGCCAGAAAGTCTGAGGACACTGCCTCATTGAGACCTGATCCCTATCATCAATTATGTATCTATAGATCAGCTGTGGCTGGGTAGGGAGGAAATATCTCCTGCTCTAATAGTGGTGGTAGCCACCCTCCTGCATCCTTTCTGGATCAATCTATCCCGCATGCCAGCCCATGCTGAGACTCTGAAACACCAACACATTAAAAGAGAAAATCCATGTGATCTTAAGAGAGGCAGAGAAAGCAGTTGATCCAATGCCCACTCATATTTAAGGGGAAAAAAAGTAACTGAGCACAATAAGAATAGGGGGAAGGAGCATCCTCAACCTAATACAGGATACTGATCAGAAACCTACAGCAAGTGTGGTAGAAGCATTCCTTTTAAAGTCAGAAATCAGACGAGGATGCCCATTCATGCCACTTCTTTTCTATGAGGTAATGGAGGTTGTAGCCAGCACCGAAGGAAAGAAAAGATGTTGGAAAAAAAAATCTCTCTAATGAAACATAAAGCAATTAGCACTGAGCTGTCAAAAAATGTATTGAGAATAAAGAAGAAAAACCATGATTATTTGCAGAATATTATTTGCACAAAAAATCTAAGACCATCTACAGTAAAATTATTAGGACTGAGAGTAGGAGAAGGTAAAAATATTCAAATATCAATTTTATTCACATAAAATAGCATTAATAATGCTACTATTAAATGATATTATAACTTTATATTATATATTTGCATATATAATATAATTATATATCATATTATGTATAATTATATATAATAATAATAGCATTAAAAACTTATAAAATATAATTTAAAAATAAAAGCAAAACAATAAAACAAAAATATTAATTAACTGAGAATAAACCTAACCACAACATTCAGGGCCTTTAATGGAAAAAAAAAAAAAATTATTGAAGGATTTCAAAAAAGACCTGTATGTAAATAAATAGAGATATATTTCATATTTATATTTGGGAAAACCTAAAGTTATAAATATGGAGTTATCCCTAAATTAATATCTACCATCAATATATTCTCAGACAAAATATCAATAGGGTTTCCTGTGGAACTGAACAATCCGATCCTAACATATATATATGGAATCGTGAAAGATGAAAAATAGCCAAGGGAATTTTGAAGAGGATACTCTCCCAACCAGGTATCAAGAGTTAGTATAAAGCTCTGGTAGCTAAGAGAGTGTGTTCTTGAAATAAGCTTTGACAAACTGAAAACCCTATGTAACAGAGAGCCCAACATGTCTATACCTATATGGATATTTGGTATATGACAGAGGTATAATTTTGAACCCAAAGTAAGTGGTACTGAGGCATGCCTTGGTAGCACAGTCAGTTGGGTGTCTGACTCCTGGTTTCAGCTCAGGTTGTGATCTCCGGGTTGTGAGGTCAAGCCCTGTGTCAGGCTCTACACTCAGCGTGGAGTCAGCTTGGGACTCTCTCTTCCTCTCCTTCTGCCCCTCTCCTGCAATGCTCTCTCTCTCTCAAATAAATAAATAAATCTTTAAAAAAAAAAAAAAAAAGAGAAGTGGTGCTGAAACATTGGTCATCCACATGTAAAAAATTAGACCTATAATTAGCACACACACAAAAATAAATTCCGGATGGACTAAAGGCCCTGTTACAAAAGGCAAAACTTGAAAACGTTTGTAGGAAAATATAAAAAAAAACTATATGACCTTGGATTAGGAAAGGATGTCTTAAGGGGAAAAAATAACCATCAACAATATTAGAAATAATGGATAAATTCAACTGCGTTAAGAATTAAAACTTTTGTATGAAAGAGATACCACAATTGAGAAGTCAGGTTAGTGACTGAGAAGATCTGGATAATACATAAAACCATACAGAGTCAGTATAGAGAATATACAAAGAACTTCTACAAAGCAATAACAAAAGGACCCATGGTGTCAAGGAGAAAAACTGGTCAAACAGAACTCGTAGAAAGCAAAGCTTCGGAAATAGAGTGGGGAAAAAGATTCACAGCCTCACAAATAATCAGATATACACAAAATTAAAACAATTGGACACACCATTTTATACTCAGCAGACTGGCAACAGTTAGGAAGTCTGATGCAACAGGAACTCTCATACGACCACTCTCGAGAGAAGCTACAAAATGGGAGAGGTATAGGGTGCTTGGGTGGCTCAGTCGGTGAAGTACCTGCTTCAGCTCAGGTCATGGTCTCATGATCCTAGGATCAAGACCCACAATGGACTTTCTGCTCAGTGGGAAGCCTTCTTCTCCACCCCCCTCTCTCTTTGCCCCTCCCCCTGCTCGTGCTCTCTCTATCTCTCTCAAATAAATAAAATCCTTCTTAAAAATAGGGAGAGTGCATACCCTAGAAATAAACAATTATTTTGGGTAAAGTCTCATACATGTGCATAAGAAAATATAGTAGAGAAATATTGGCATCGATCCAAACATCAACAGGAAAGTGAATAAAGTGAATAAAGAAATAAACAGTGATGTGATCAGAATCAACATAGATCTCGCAGAACGTAAGTGAAAAAGCAAATTGTCAAAGGATATGTTGGTGAGGTGTAATTAAGTTTAGAAATACGTCATACAATGCTAAATACTGTTTCCAGGTGCGTACGTATGTAGTTTAGGTATAAAACATTCATGGGAATGATGAACACCAAATTCAAGCTCATGGTTACCTCTGAGGAGAAAGGGAGAAGGGAAGAATTGCAGACTGTTTCATCAAAGCGTCAACTGTATCTCTAATATTTTATTTCAAGCCATTAATAAAAGGTCTGAAGCAAAAATGGCAAAATGTTAAAGATTTCACAAGCTGAGTGGTAGGTGCCTGGATGTCTGCTCAACCATTTTCTATGCTTTTTTTGGGGTGTTTGAACTCTCTCTTAATTTTAAAAGTCATGTGGAACAGAGCTACCATGGGGGTTCAGCCCATGGGTTCTCGGGGACTCCTCTGTCATCCCAGGCATGTCTAGGCTTTTTCTCACCCCCAGTCTTCTGGTGTAACCTAACCCCAAATACACAGACCCCTCCTTTGTGGCGTAGGATTAGAATGGCCTGTATCAAAGTAGCCAGGCTGTCAGCTGGTTACGTGCACAGCTGGAATCCTGGAAATGTTTAATTAGTCCTTTTCCTTCAGATCCAAGTACTTTCATACCATTTTTATGGAGCTGGTTGGTAGGAAAGGTCCTTGCCTCTGGCCTGCAGCTCCCTTGATGGGTGTCTTCTGTGCTCTCTCGCCAGCTGCCCTCTGAGGAGGTGGGAACACCTTCTCTTTGACAATCTTCCTGTCCTTTTACATTTCATTTTACTATTTTTAACTCTGTATTATGAAAAATTTCAAACATACGAAAGTAGAGAGAATGGTACCATGAAGTCACATCATCACCCAGTTTCAACAACTATTAATATTAACACTTTGTCAATCTTATTTCATCTATCTCCCTGATTTTTTTTTTTTTTTGCTGCAGTATTATAAAGCAAATCCTAGACATCTTTTCATTTCATCCACAAATACTTCAGTGTCGGTAGATGACTTTTAAAAATTACGATAATACCATTATCACACCTAACAAAATTAATAATAATCCCTCGATATCTTCTAATACAGGAATACAATATTACTTTTAGACCTGTGCAAGACCCTGTGTCCTAAAGGAGTTCCCACATATTTCAAATACAGAGAAAATAAATTTATTAAAGAACTCAGGGGTACCTCAGTCACAGAGGATACAGCGCTGGAGTCTGCCACAAGTGACCCACAGCCCTGACCTTGGCTCTAATGACTAACACAGCTCAGGCCCCAGGGAATCATTTCTCCACCCTTCTTGCCCTAGGGCCTCTAGGTGAAAGGTGTCTGCATTCAACTACCTACTCAGTAGGCACCTGACCTGTGTTGCTCCTGAGGTTGGAGCCAGGTCCACTGCAGAAAGCCTGCAGGATTTGAGCAGCAGAAGCATGCTGTAGAGAAAAGACTAATGAACTTGTCCTATCCTTCCTCTTAGAGAGCATGGATGTGGTAGATTCTTGCATAACGAATTGTCTGCTCCAGTAGAGCCAAGGCACTGCTTCTTGCTTCTCTCCATATTCTAGTTTATGGCTCATGAATTAGCACAGCATTTGCTGTAGTTGTACCTGGAGAGTGAGGAATGCTTTGCAAAGTTAAACAATTCATGGTCCTCTTAAATTTGTCTCTGTTAGATCTAGAAGTAATATCCCTGATATACTTCTGATTCTCAACTTAGGCAACTAGAAAGCCAATGAATGCTAGGTTGGGAATGTTTTTAATAAAAATACTTAATATAGCTGCTTTTAAAAAATATGAACTTCAGTCAAATAATTTGATTGTGGGGCACCTGAGTGGCTCACTGGGTTAAGCCTCTGCTTTGGGCTCAGGTCATGATCTCAGGGTCCTGGGATGGAGCCCCACATTGGGCTCTCTGCTCAGTGGGGAGCCTGCTTTCCCCTCTCTCTCTGCCTGCCTCTCTGTCTACTTGTTATCTCTGTCTGTCAAATAAATAAATAAAATCTTTTTTAATAAAATAAAATAATTTGATTGCAACTTTTGATATTCATTAATTATTATTTGTATTTTGCTTTTTAATTCAATGGATTATTTAGAATATTTCAAACCAAGGGTTGTAAACTTTTCCTATAAATATCCAGATATGAAAAATTGAAGGTTTTGAAGGCTACGTACAGTAGACAGTCTTTGATTCATATTCTTCTTGGTTTTTGTTTCTTCTTACAACTTTTTTTTTACAAAAAGCCAAAAAAAAGAAGTAAAAAGTAAAAAGCCAACTGCAATGAGATACCACACCACAGCCTATAGGATAGCTCAAATAAGACAGACAGACAATAGTAAGTGTTAATGAGGAGGTGGAGAAATTGCAACTACCACACACTGATGGGGGGGATGTAAAAGGTACAAACTCTTTGGAAAACAATTTGGCATTTCCTCAAAGAGTGAAACATGATGCCGGGGTACGTACCTAAGGAAATCAAAAACATGTAATCACACGAATACTTGTATGTGAATATTCATAGCTCCATTATCCAGGATAACCCAAAGTGAATACCATCCCATGTCCATCAGCTGATGAGTGGATAAACAAAATGTGGTATATTGGTGGCGAAATAAAACATTCACTTGGTCTTTGTCCGTAGTTCCTGGTGTAGAACTCCCTAAAACTCTTGGAATGTCCTGAGTGATAGGAGTAGGAGTGTCTTTTGTTGATCATTAGAACCCCTCCAGACCACAGCTGAGTTTATGCTAATGGGATGGCTCAAAGTGGGGCCCCTAGAGCATTTCAGGATGGGAGCTGGTCACCAAAAAGACCAAATACATGGTTAGAGGGTGGAAACTTGCCGCCCCATCCCTGACCTCCCAGTGCTTCTGTATTGGTGAATACATCGATGAGCCAGAAAGATGGTGCACCTGGAGGGCAGAGGAGCGCCATGCCTCACCCCCTATACACTGCTCTGTACATCTTTTCCATTTGGCTGTTTATTTATATCCTTTATAATACACCAGTAATTGCAGGGAAAGCATATTCCTGAATTCTGTGAATTGTTCTAGAGAATTCTGGAAATGAAAAGGATTGTGGAAGCTCTTAGATTGTAGTCAGACAGGCAGAAATGTTAGGAGCTTGAGCACCCCATTTGTAGATGACATCTGAATGGTGGTAGTCTTGTGGGACCGAGCCCTTAACCTGTGGGGTCGATGCTAACCCTGGACTATGTCAGAACTGAACTGAGTTGTTGGACACCCAGTTGGTGTCTGAGAATGGGTTGCTGGTAGTGTGGAAGAATGACTTGTATTTGCTGCGAAAGAAAAAACCCAGACATTTGGTGTCAGAGGTGTTATCAGAAAGCACCACACATATATCACACAATGGAGTATTGCTCATATATACTATATATGTGATACATACTACAACATAGATGAACCTTGAACATATTATGCTAAGTAAAAGGATTCAGATAGAACAGGCCACATATGATTCCATTTATATGAAATGTCCAGAACACTGTCCAGATAAATTCATAGAGGCAGAAAGTAGATTATTGGTTGCCAGGGACTGTGGGGGTAGGGGAATGGGGAATGATTGTTAATGGATACAGATTTCTTTTGAGGGTGAAGAAATATTCTGGAATTAAATAGCGGGGATGGTTATACAATTCTGTGAATACACTGAAAACCACTGAATTGTACACTCCAAAAAGGTGACCTTTATGGTGTGTGAATTATATCTCAACAAAGCTGCTATTTTAAAAATGTAAAAATCATTTTTTAGCTCAAGGGCCATATAAAAATGGGCTGAGGGCTGGATTTGGGCTGCAGACCAGAGACTGTGGACTCCTGTTTTAGATGACAAAACATTTTTTGAAACTTATGGGAAAAATCATTTTAATTTCTACCCTTGTCCCAAGCTCTGTAAATGTAAGGGATGGTCCTGCTCTACCGTCTAATCTAGATTTAAATATTCTTTATTTTCTCAAATGTCTTTAACCCATTCATTGTCTCCCCCAAGACCTGTCCTCTCTCGTGTCTCCCTCCAGAGCCATTAGCTGGTCCTTCTCCGTCTGCCATTCCATCTGGTTCCGTGGCAATGAGGGAAGAAGAGAAGCAGGGAGAGGTTCTGGGTCAAAAATATCTGAAGCACAAGCAAAACTTGCATGCCATGAGGACTCAAGAGTGCAAATCCTCCACGTGTTATGTAAGGAAGGGATTGAAGTGATGATGGTGAGCCTGGCCGTGGTGCTCAGGGATGATGATGGCGGGCGGGATGTGTTGGTAGTGGTAGTGGTAGTGGTGGAGCACAGAGTCTTGATGCAGATCATAAAGGTCCATAATGGGATGATTTCCAGAAGGGAGATGTTTGAGAAGAGCTCCTTTTTTGCTAGCAATTTTGCTATTTTCTCTCATTCTTGAGTTAGCCTGGAAAATGAGACTCTGCCAGGGTCTGGGCAAGTAGGAGTGTGCAGTAATATTTAGCGTTCTATTTTGTGATTTTATGGAACTGCTGAAAAGGTCAAGAACATTTCTTTAAATGTCAGTGGCCTGAGGGTCCAATTACCCAGGGGAGGACGTTCTTGGAAGAGGAGTTTTGTAAGTCTGGCAGAATGGTGTGGGAGGGGCTCAGCAAGTAGGGAGCCAAGGGGTGGGTCCAGGCTTCCCAAGGAGAGGGTCCTGGGCGGAGCAGCAGAGGGGGGGGTGGTTCTCGTAGGAGCTGTTGAAGCATTTCCCTGCAGCAGATGGGAAAGCCTTGGTAGAGTCATCTCTGAGCAGAACTTACTGCCCCCTCTGCCCTCCTTATGAAGCTGCGTCCACAATGCCTAGGGGAGCCTGAGGAGCTGGGTGTGAGCTGGAGGGGGTGCGCCCGACTCCCAAACTCCAGGTTGTGGAGGCCCTGCAGTCCTCTGTGCAGATCCCTGGGACTGACCCGAGGAAGGGCATGTGCTCAAACCCCTGAGAAAATGTTATTAAACTTTAGCAAACATAGGTCTCTCCTGGAGAATGTATTTAAAAGGCAGAATCCTGAGCCCCACATGGATTCAAATATCTTACAATGAACAGTGTTGTTATTTTATAATGGAGAAGGAAGCTATTTTCAGGGGGGATTAGACCGATTGTGAAAATGCCTATTCCCAGGCTGCCGCACCCCATGAAATCAATACCTTTGGGTATTGATTTGGGTAGGGGGGAAGGGATGGGACCCAAGAACTTGCACCTCCAGCAACCTCCCCAGATGATTTTGAGGTTGCTCCTCTCCAGGCCCCCCTCCAAGAACCAGCACATCTGCCTGCAGAATCATCTGTCCCCTCTGAATCTCTCCTTTGGAAAACCATGTCTGTGATAGTCAGACACATCTGGGATTGAATGCTGGCTCTGTCACATTCAGTATGATCTCGGGCGAGTTACTTAACCCCTGGGCTTCCATTCCCTCATCTGTAAAACAGGGAGACTAACACCCATTTCTGGGATCTTGGAAAAGAGTCAATGATATAACGAAGGTGAAGACGTTACCGTGGCACCTGGCATGTGCTGAGTGCTCTGTTCCTGCAGTCTCCATGACTATTATTAGGCATCTGGGAGGCTTAGCCATCAGGTAGGGCTTCTGGTCTCAACCATCTGCTTCCCTCTGCTCACAGGGCCAGCATGTGCGAGGGTGCGCGTGTGTCTGCGAGTGTGCTTGCGTGTGCGTGCCCACGTCTTTGATCCTCCTTGCAACCCCACCCCCCCCACGCACACTACTATGCCTACCAGCCAGGAACTCAGGGATGACGGCCCAAACAAGGGGGAAGGATGAAGCTGGAATGTGTTTGCCAGTATCTCATCCCCAGTCGCGGCCAGCTCCTCAGAGGGGACAGCTTGCACTGATGCATAAGGCTGATTTGAACACAATGCAGATCGTGGTCACATGGGAGCCTGTCTTCAGGGTTTTCCCTGTGGCCTGGGACATTTGGAAGCTGGAGCTTCCTCAGGACAGATGTGTCTGGGATCCCATGCAGGGTCCTCCTCTCCTGATCCACTTTGCTTTTAGGACAGACTCTAGAGGGTCAATCCTTTTCCCTGAGGACAATGTAGGCTTGAAAGTTTTATCAGGACCTTTGCATTCACTCAAGAAAGAGAGGGCTCCCCAGAGCTGAAGGGAGGTGTGTGGCTTAGCTGGGGAAATGAATGGAGGTTCTCGCCTGCATCTGGGAGACCGGACTTGAAGGAAAAACCCCACCATCCATTCCCCCAGCTACCACGGCCGGCTCCTGCTCAGAAACAGCGATCTTGCTCTTCGAATAAACAGCTGGGAAGGCTCTATACCTCTGCATGGCTTCTTTGAGGCTGCCACTTATAGTTACCTACTGTGTGTCATGAGCTTACATTCACCATCTCTTTTAATCTGCACCATAACTCTGTTGGCTGGGTACTATTATCTTCTTCATTTTACATGGGAGGAAATCAGAGGGAACTAGACACGAGGAGCTGTTGGTAAATGGTGGCACTTAACCCAAACTTAGTTAACCCAAACTCAGGTAGATTGAACTCCTATCTAAATCCCAAGCTCCTATCTTTGGGCTCTATTTCAACGGCTAAGTAAAGCTGACCAAGATGAGACAGTGCCAGAGCTAGATGTCACCCCACCTCTGAGATGACATGTGAGAGCCGTCCATGAGTCAGGATGATAGGTCGGAAGCTGTGGATGAGGGAAGGAAATCCATCCAGCCATCTGTGGTCCTAGCGAACCAGGGGTGGTAAAAGTAATGTTCACAAAGTCTCTGTAATGAGACCCGTAAAAAAAATTCCACCATCCTCAAGGTCAGAGTGCAGATAAAGTAGATAGCTACTGATTTGTCTCTCCAGCCCTCCTCTGAGTTTCTGGGGTGAGTACTCCCCAATTAAAGTAAATGGCTCCTTCCCCCTTTCCAGCCATAGGGTTCCCATGGGAGCAGCTAGTTTTTGCTGTTTTGCTACTCCGTCCACTGGCCAGAGTTGAGTGCTATGGGGGCGGGACCACCACCCAGCTGAGCCAATCAGGCATCTTTGCTGGGATCTTTGAACTGGTACTAAGCTAAAGGGCTCATCTCTCTCCTGGAGCTGAGGTTGTGAGGGGTATAGCTCAGGAGATAGAAGGAGCCAATCTAGTGTCAGAGAGAAGCAGGCACCCAGATGGAGATGTAAAGAGGATGATGGATTCCTGGCAGCATTCAAGACAGAGTTCAAATGTTCCTGAAGCTTAGTGGTATCCCTGCTCTCCCCAGGTTGGCTGTTCAACCCTTCTTTTGGTTGGGATATGTTTGCCAATATCCCATACTTGACCTTGGCACTCTCCTCAAAAGGCACAACTTGTACCACATCTACGAACGAAGTCCCTTTTTGTGCCCTTGGTAGTATGAACGGTTGTGCCGCCAAGTGACCTATGAATCTGTCTCATCCATCACCACTGCATGAGGAGATGATGGTCAGCATGTTCCAGAAAGCTGGGGCAGTGAAGCTGATCAGAGGGGCCCAGGTGCCTGATGGGGACATGGGGACAAGTACAGGGGAATCTCAGGCCTGGAACAGCTGGCCCCACTCTGGATTGCAGAGCCTTGGTTGGAAGCCAATCTTCTGGGCCAGGCTGGCTCCTGGTACCCAAAACAGAAGCCAAAAAGATTGGGCTTAGAGGTGGCTGCTCTAAATTTGTCATCACTCAGATGCCTGAGCCAGAAGTGATGCCTTTCCTCTGACCTGCACAGCAGGGCTGACTTTCAGGGAATCACTATGAAACCCATTGGGCTTTCCCTGGGAGGCCAGGGCCTGTCAGAACCTTCTGGAACCCCTCAGCCAGATGTCCCTCAGAGCCAACAGGGACTGCGGAGGGAAGGGAGGATGGGAAGAAGAGGAATGAGGCGGAGAGGAAGAGGAGATAGAGGTACTCTGGGAGGAGACAAGAGAAGGGAGGTGGTAAAGAGGAACATGAAGAAAAATCCGTCTTTATTTCTTTTGTCAGCAGTTCCCAAGAGGAGCCTCCCCCCTCCTTTCCTTCTTCTAGCAGACACCATGAAATTTATTCTTTCACGAAGGAGCTTTTCTGCTCAGCTCAAAGGAGTAGTGAGGAATGTGGGGCTGCACAACAAAGCTTTACCAAGCTTCTGAGCTGCACCTCCGAGTCTCAGCTACTCCCCAGGGGCTTCTAGATCCCAGGAGAAGTCCTAGAGGATGCCATGTCAGGGCAGAGAGAGCTGGACCCTGAGGCTCTACAGCTGGCCCTCCTGTCCATACTGGAGACAGAGCTGAGTTTTGGCCTCAGTTTTCTGCCTGTGGAATGGGGATGGTATGCAACTGATTAGGGTCCCATTGTCATTGTGCTGTGTTCTCCTGGTGAGGGTTCGGGACAGTGAAGAAGACAGCGCTCTGCCTCCTCTTCAACATTCACTGCCCAACCCCCAGTCTCTTTCTGGCTTACAATAGACTTTCCCTCATGATAACTCACGGGAGGGACACAAAAGTCCCCAGAGACAGGCCACACAATGGCTAGCATTTCTACATTCCTAGAAGGACAAAAGCACCCAACATACCCCTGCAGAACTGAATTCTGCCCATGCACCATTTTGCCTTTTTCTATAGACTTGTTGCCACCTCTGTGACCCCTGCAGCTCGGCACTGTTCCCAGCCCCTTGTCCTTCACCGAGCACATCTACCTTTTGTCATAGGTGAACATGGAACACGTTATGCTCAGCCTCTTTGGCCACAGTGAGCTTGTGATTCACCATCTCTTTGTCCCACTGTGGTCTCACCCTTTCCCCTCAAACAGCAGTCCTGTCTTAGGACATGGTGGAACTCTAAAATATCAGGGGAGATGCAGGCTGACTGGCAGGACTTGCTGTGCTTGGACCCCAACTTAGCTCCTTTCCTTTTCCTCTCTCGTCTTCCCAGACACCCCTGCAGCCTCTTCAAGGCATAGTAAGAGCTGGTTAACCCCTGAGTGCTTGGGAGATGGGGAGGGGAGAGGAGGCTGTTCATTAAAATTCATATCAAGAGAAATAACTAATCAGAAGCCGTTTGTTGCTTAATTGGTTTTAAACTTCAGGAAGATTCCTCATTAGCCTAGGGGTGACCTCCACATAGCAGCCCAACTGGGAAAGGAGAATGGGGGGATGGGAGCATAAGCCCCCTCCCCTGCTAGCCTGGCCCTTACCCTCCTGCTGGGCATTCAGAGAAGGTTCTGCACTTCCTGCACCAAGCACCCTGAGCCAGGCTCCAGCTTTGCAATCCTCTTCTTCCTTCAAGATCCCCTCTTCCAGGAAGCTTTCCAGGACTGGCCAAGGGAATGGCTCCCAGCCTCCAGCTCCTGCATGTATAGTCAGTGCCACCCAAGCTGGGTACCTTTTAAAGTATTTGATGGTGCTTCCTAGCCCTGGGAGCGCCAGAACTGAAGCTTCCTCCCCCTTCTCCTCCTTGACTCCTTGTCTCCTTTCCCTCTACTTCCTCTGCCTCCTTCTTCTTTCCATTCTTGCATCTTCTCTCCCTCCTCCTCTTCACCCTCCTCCCCTTCCCCTCATTCTCCTCCTTTGTGTTTCCTCCCCAGTCAACTCCCCTTGCTTGGCTGGAGGAAACACCAGGTTAGTGACCGGTTCCAAGGGATACTAACTGCCCCTCCCCACCGCCCCCATGATTTTCAACAGCATTTTGTAGATACTTCTCAAGTCTGGCTCCCTTCCAGTTTCCACCAGATTGCTGCCTTCTGCCCAGGAGTAGAGGAGGAAGAGTGTTGGAAACCTACTGAACTCAAAGAGATGGAAGAACTGGAACAACTTCACTTGCAGAAAAAATGGCTCTTCATATTTCTAAGGGGGCTGGCTCATCTGAGTAAACAGCCTCGTCCTGTGTGGCCCAAGTGCTAGGACCAGTGCTGGTCGGAAGGCTGTCAGAGGGACAGAGAATAGATTCAACCTAAGTAGGGAGAGTAGTGAACGCCCACTGGTTTTCCATAGGCTTCTAGAAACAGCATTCTTCCTGTTGGGGATTCTACCCTCCCACACTTCATATGGTTCCAATATGGCTACCATTTAGCATCTTCTATCCTTGGGTCATGTGACAAGGCCTGGTCTGTCATAACTGCCCATGGCCCTGCCCATGGTGACAGGCTTAGGATGGGCATGTGACCCAAGGCTGGCCAGGCTCAATCCTTGTCTGGAAATTCGTATGTTGTCGCTGGACAGAGGAAGCTGTCTCTTCTGATTCACTGAGACGTGATAATATATGTTGAGAGCTGTGGGCTGTCTTCTCCCCAATCACTTGGAGAAACAAAATCAAGAGTTGCAGAAAGAGACAAGGAAAGTCCTGATAACATCTGAGTCTCAAAAGCCCTCAGGGTCACCTCAACTCCTGCCCTTTCCAATTTCTTAGGCCAGTAAATTCTCTCTCTCTCTCTCTTTTTTTGGGGGGGGGGGGTGGTGAACTGTTTGAGTTGAATTTCTGTCACTTCAACTCAAAGTGTTCCTGACTGAGGCAAGAACTTTCTCACAGCCAGAGCTGTCCAAATGGGGGCTGGGCCACCACGGGAAGCCCTAGTTGCCGGGAGCAGAGCTGCGCAGTCTCCTGCCAGAACACTGCTGAGAAAACTTCTGGATCCAGTTGTGCCAGATAACAGCTAATATTTATGGAGTTCCTGGCGCGTTATGACTATTACCTCATTTAATCTTCACAGCATCCCTGTAGAGAGGCAGTCTTGCCCCCAGTTTATAGATGAGGAAACAGAG
This sequence comes from Mustela erminea, assembly GCF_009829155.1. Lineage (NCBI taxonomy): Eukaryota > Metazoa > Chordata > Mammalia > Carnivora > Mustelidae > Mustela > Mustela erminea. Next base: position 32,211,862 of record NC_045618.1, read on the forward strand.
TCTCAGGGAGCTTCAATAACTCATCAAGGAGGCACAGCTCCAGGACTCCCCCTCCTTCCGGCCAGCCCAATGACTCAGAGGGCAAGTGCCTATACCCCACCTCAAAGCCCTGCCACCTCGGGAGGCCACAGATGCAGACCTGGCCTCTGCAGTCAGCTCAACAGCTCTTAACTAGGACAGTCGATAGAGAGGCCTCGCGGTGTCCAGGTGAGCAGAGAGGCACACAGCTGCAGCTGGCTCTGGGGACAGTCGGCCCCCGCAGAACCACAGAGCCCTAGCAGTGGAAGAAACCCAGAGGAGGGGCGGGGGATTTTGGGGGAGGGCACAGGCAAGCGGGAGGTACTTCCTCCTCCAAAGACCTGGATCAGGGGCTCTGCCGTTTTTTTGTGTGTCACAGATGCCTTTGGGAATCTGATGGCATCTGTGGACCTTCTCCTCGAAACAAAGACACATGTGCGATCTTTTGCACACGGCATCAGGGGGTCCTGAGACACCCCCGCCCCAGAGCAATCCATGGAACCCCAGTGGCCTGGTGAAGAATCCTGATCAAGAAGCATGAAAAGTGCTCAGGGGCCTGCCCCAGGCCAAGTAGCAGGAGCAGTAAAATTCAGAAATGCAGACCTATCACAGCCAATTATTTTAACCAGCATGTCTAGATGTCTAGCTGGGGAAAGTGACCAAGTGTCTCTGTCCCCTTTCCCTGAGCAGCCTCCCCCCACATCTTGTTGACCCATGATTCTACCTCCAGGGCTATTCCTGCCCAGGTGAGAGTGGAGGGGAGTATCTGATGAACTTCTTCAGCCTGAGATGGGGGAGGATACCCACCCCCACATCTTTTCTCAGGCCACAGCTGCCCCAGCCTGCACCCACATGACATTGTCAATCAGTCCACCCTCCCCAAAATTAAGCTGGAGAGTGAGAGTGGCAGCAATTCATCTTTCTGGGGTCCAACAACCCAAGACCTGCAGAGTAAAGTCTTAGACCTGTGTCGTCTCATAGGGTAATCACATGTAGTCATTCAAGTGAAAATGAATTGAAGTAAAATAAAATTTAAAACTGAGTTCCTCAGTCAGTCGCCCTAGCCACATTTTGTGGGCTTGATAGCCACATGTGGCCAGTGGCTACTGCATGGAGCAGTGCAAATATAGAACATTCCCATCACTACAGAAAGTTCTATTGGACAACTTTGGTCTAGATTAAACAGATTCTGAACAAAGTCATAGCCCTGAGGAAGGTTCTCTTGCTTCAGATCTGTAACCTACCATTTGCTATAGAGGTTTTGGGTAAATATCTTAGCTTCTCTGGGCTTCAGGTTCCTTCTCTCTAAAATGGGGGTAATAGGGGAACCTGGGTGGTGCAGTCGGTTGAGTGTCTGACTCTTGGTTTTGGCTCAGGTCATGATCTCAGGGTCTTGAGATTGAGGCCCAAATTGGACTCCATGATCTATGCAGAGTCTGCTTAAGACTGTCTTTCCCTCTCCCCCTCCCCACTGTGAGCACTCTCTCTCTCTCTCTCTCAAATAAATAAATACATCTTTAAAATATAAAATAAAATGGGCATAAAAATAATGTCTGCCTCACGAGAGTCTCATGGTCCCTAAATGAGTTGAGCTGTACAACATTTCAGCCCGGTGCCCTGCACATAGACAGATGAGAAGGAGGCCTTCAGTTTGCCCCTCTAGACCCACCATCCAGTCTTACCCAGCCAACTCTGTACCTGAGAACCTGACCCTTAAGGATGGCATCAAAGGGTTTTCTTGCCCTCGGTCTTCCAGTTGGATTTGGCCATTGGAAGACACCACAGAACATCAGAGGGCAGGAAGAGAGAGATGTTGGGGTGTTTGTTTTGTGGTCTTTTCCCTGCCAGGCCACTGTGCGTGGGCGCTCTCCCTCAATAAAAGGGCACAGCACTATCAGGTGGCCCTCTCTGGAGAGCTCCTCCCTCCAGATTTCTGTAACTCCTCCCTACGTAGGCCCCTTTAGGCCCCAAAGTAGAAGCTGCTTCCTGCTGTTTCTTGATGGGGTGCTGTCCTAACCCTTGTTGCTTTCTCCTTTACTAAGCGCTACCCCCTGCCCTCATGAAAACACACCTCTTCTGTTCTGATACACAGACCCCCACCTAGGCTACCCCTATGGGTAGTACCTCCAGGCAGCAGGGGATCATGGATGCTCCTCTCTCACCACCTGTTTCTGCCTCCAAACTTCTTCGGAAGAAACTGAATTCTAGGAGCTCTCCAAATGAGGAAGGATGAAAAAAATGGCTGAGTGGGCTGGTGACGCAGGAGGGATGAGTTGTTGGCCAGGTGGATAGTCAGAGAATGGGAGGAAGGAGGTGGAAAACAAGACAGAGTTCAGGAGTCCTCTAGGACCTCCTAAAGAAGCTCTGGCCTCCGGACAACACAGACCTGAGGTTGAACAGCAGAACCCAGTTTGACTGTCTGGGGGTGTTGAAGGGGCTGCTGAAAGGGTCCTTTACTCTGCAGGTCTTGGCTCGAGCCTCTGCCATGGGGTCCAAGTCTTCCCCCGCCCCACATCCCCCTCAAACAAGATGTCAGTTCTCTTCCTTCCCAGGGCCTCCCTCTGGAGCCTGACACCCCTCTTTGATTTGAGCCGCCTGTCCTGCTTATCATCCCCTTAGCCTCTGAGGTGTGACATTTATCTGGTGCTCTCATTCAAGCAGGAGACAGAGTGGCGCAGGAATGGTGTGTGGGGGTGGGGGGAGGGATGGCCCTGGAGAGGCTCTAAGAGGAATGTGTGGAGTTTCTGCTTCCCATCCCAAGCTCCTCCTACCAGACCCTTCACCCCAAGTCTGGGCTAGGTGTCCTTCCTCCAGGTTCCCAAAGCCACGTGCACTCTCCTTACCATAATTGCTCATCTCCTCTCTTGTTAAAGCACCATCTAGTCCATCATTGTATCACCTGCCCCCAGCAACTTGCCTGGCACACAGTAGGCTTGCAGCATCTACGTGGTGCCCAACCAATATCTATTTATAACGGGAACTGCTCCCCACTGCCCCAGAGCAGCAGGCCTCCAGTAACACTGGCATAGACGGTGGGAAGAGCCCTACAGGGCCAGGGCCCAAGAGGACTAAACTCTGCTTTCCTTTCACCAGGCTATTGGCTTTGGACTTTCCCTTCTTGTTCTGGACCCTGGTTTTTCTTTTTCTTCCTTTTTGAAAGATTTTATTTATTTATTTGACAGAGAGAGACACAGCAAGAGAAGGAGCATAGGCAGGGGGAGTGGGGGAGGGAGAAGCAGGCTTCCTGCCAAGCTGGGAGCCTGATGTGGGGCTTAATGACTGAGCCACCCAAGTGCCCCTGGACCTTGGTTTTTCTTATCTTAAACTGGGACTTGGTTGGACTTGATAATCTGTGGTTTCAGTGCCAAAGAGAGACTTTTTTAAGTATCATGATTAATACATTCAAATGATTAATATGTACAAATTTTGAATCACAGTCACAAACCTTGGCATCTTAGCATTTCTTTTTTACTCATGGCTGAGCACTGTAGGTATTTTTATCGACATGTTCCCAGTCTAAAAAGAGTCGGTCTCCTTGTCCAGCCACATAAGGCCTCTGTGCCCACAAAATTAGGTAATGGATTAATTCACTCCCTTACTCATTAGTTCACTTAACAAGGATTTATGGAATGTCTATCATGAGTCAGGGATGAATTGTATGTTTCCTTCCCTGTCTTTGTGAGAAGCTCAGAGAAAGCTAGTAGATACCGGAGATGGCACGGACTCTGTGTGCCGGCACAGAGGCAGGCCCATCCCTCCTCACCTGTCCCGCTTCACTCCTGCTGTTCCAGCAAAGCATGCCTGGAGGCAGCCCTGCTGCCCAGAGCAGAGAGGTCTGGCTGCCTCTCCAGCTTGCCATGGGGCCTTGATGACATCTGATGTAGGGATCAAAAGCTCAGGGGTCAGGAAAGAGTAGAGGGCCAGGGAGAGGCCCAGATTTTTCCAATGGCCCAATGGAGACCCCCTCATATCCACCAACTACGCCCCTATACACACCAGCCAAATATAGGTAAGAAGCATCACTAAGCTCCTTTCTAGTAGGGCTGAACTGGAGCAAAGCCTCTGGGCCCAGGAATTGCCCCAAGGGCTTTCCTTGCATCAGATTCACTGAGCACAGAGGATGGACCGACAAACTAGGCCAGGGTAAGCATGCTCACCCTCCAACTGAAATGTGAATGCAGTATGGGGTTCATCAAGGATTCTGGCCAGAATTGAAAGGGCCATCCTTCTGAGTGCTGGATTCTGGTCCCACAGTGTGCCTTTCCCCTTTGGTCTGGGTAGAAGTGGTCTGGGTAGATGCCGTCTCCCGTGTCAGGGATGGATGTGGACTGAAGATTCCGGCTCAAAGAGGGTGGGCTGTTTGGGGAGCCCCAGGTGGGGAATGTAGGGCAGCTCTTCTCGGATGTGTCCCACGGGTGACCTGTGAGTGGCTCTGGGCTACGTACATTGCTAAATTTGGCCAGGTTGCTTTCCCTTTGGAAAGGGAAGCTGCTGAGTGCAGCTGGAGGGACTACACTCAACCTCATCCGTGGGCCCCTTGACAGATTTCTCTTTCAGGATTAGGTGGGGTCCCACTGCTGCTCGGCAATCCTTTTAAAAAATAACTGTGTTATTTAACTTACTAAAAAAAGCAATACAAACACATTGTTGAATGTTTTAAAAATAAATGTAAGTGAAAAAGAAAAATCACCCTTAATTCCACTTCCACCACTCAGAAACAGTGACTGTTAACTAGTATATATTCTTACAGTTTTACATCTGTCTATACATATTAGATATTCTTAAAAAAAAAATCAGATTGCTGAGCCACCGGGGTGGTTCAGTCAGTTAAGCTTCCAACTCTTTTTTTTTTTTCTTTTTTTTAAACAGAGACACAGTGAGAGAGGGAACACAAGCAGGGGGAGTGGGAGAGGAAGAAGCAATGTGGGACTCCATCCCAGAACCCTAGGATCATGACCTGAGCCAAAGGCAGATGCTTAACCGACTGAGCCATGCAGGCACCCAAGCATCCAACTCTTGATCTCAGTTCAGGTCTTGATCTCAGAGTTGTGAGTTCAAGCCCAGTGTTGGGCTTTGCCCTGGGCATGGAGTCTACTTAAAAATAAGTAAATAAATAAAATTAGAAATAACAAATCAGACTGCCATGTTTTTCAATTAATATGTCCTAGATATTTTTTCATTTCCTCAAATTTACTTGTTCTATTTTCCAATACCATTTCAAATGGTTCCGTAACATTTTATTATATGAAACTGTTTCATCAAGTTGGGGCATAAATAAGAGAAATATTTCATAAATATTCATATTAACTATTCAAGTCCATCTGAAGTAACAAGAAATACAGTATCTCTCTCTCTGGTTTGTCCTTCTCCTGGAATTGTCAAAGCATACAAGGACTTCCTCAAAAGGGCTGGTTTATCCAAGCTAGGTGACAGATGAGAGCACGGGTCTGTTGTCACATTATGTATATCCCCGTGGAACCCGGTCCTGGACAATCTCATCATCCTTGCCTACCACGGCAATGACGTGATTTCCTCAATGGTCCAGACTTACAAGGGATCTCTAAGGTAGTTCTCCAGTGGAGAAAAACCCCGACTTTCCAAAGTGCCTAAAATGGGAGAAGCTTCCAGTCCCAGATACACACCAGCCAGAACCCTGACAGCTTAGAGCCTGGCACTGAGCTTAGATGGTCTGTCAAGCCTCCCACCCCCAGTGGACCTCACTCAGAACCATCTCAATCCGTCAGGGGCGGGGGATAACCATGTTAGGATAACCTTTCCTTTTGGACGCTCTTTGCCCCCATGTGGATTTGCCCACTTCCTTCTTGGCAACCATTCTTGAGAAGTTTAATGAGTTCTCTCAAATTCCTTCTCTGCACCTCAACTTCTCCATGGCCTGTCATGCATTCTTTTACTTACCTCTCATATCAGAAACTATCCTTCCTTCTCCTCCAGACTAACCTCATGTCTTCAGTAAGTTGTTGGGGCTGCTTCCTTCCATCCTAAATCTCCTGTCTTTATTTATTAATTTTTCCTTCTATATCCTGCATCTTCAACCTCTCCCTTTTTGCTAAGTCCTTTTCCTCCCCAGAAAGACAAATCTCTCAAGTGTAGAAAACTAACAAGCAAGTAAACCCTCCTCCAACTTTTATTTCCTCCAGCTATGACCCAGCTGGCCAAACTTCTGAGAAAAACAACCTACTCTCATTGTCTTGACTCCTCAACCCATACAATATGGTACCATGGACATCATTTGCTGAGACCACTTTCTCAGAAGTCACTGTCATCAGGGTCACCCTGTGTCTCAAGTTGCCAGAAACAATCCTGGTTTACCCTTGCTGTCCCAGCATCTTCTTAAGCGTGCCGGTTTAAACCTTCTATTATGTGTTCGGCTTACTGCTCACCAGCCACAACCAACACAACCCACATCTTCATCACAGCCATTGCCCCCCAAACTCCAAGCAACACCGACCTCTGTTGACTGTGCCCTTCTTGAAATGTCTTCCTCTGGCTTACTTGACACCCCCCCCCTTTCCCCTCTCCCTTCTGTGTGCCCTCTTTCATCCATATCCACAATATTCACTTTCCCTCCAGATGCTGGAGTTTTGTAAGGTTCTGTTTCTTTCACTTAGCATCTAATCTTCTGAATTTCACCCACATCCACAGTCTCAGTTCATCATCTCCGCCTTTGCCCCTGATTCAGTGCAAATCTAAAGACTTCTGGGAATCATGGTGGCTTAAATGCAGGTTTACAAAACTACCCTGCCCCAACTTGACAGAAACAAACAAAAAGAAACAAAAATGAGAGAAAAGGCTGCACCAGGGCTGAAAGCATGGCATGATTTCCCTCAGAAACAAAAGAAGATTTAAATAGAGACAGACCTTCCTCTTGGAAGGAAAGACATGGTGATATAAAGATACCTATTCCCTCTGGGTTCACTTGTAAATCCAGTACAATCCTAATCAAAATACCAACATGATTTCTAACACAATCCAATAATTATATAGTTAATCGTGTAAGAAAGAGCTAGGAGAATTCTAAAAGAGAAGAGCAGTAGAGGAAAAAGTTTCTTTTATCTTTTTTCTTTTAAGATAATAGTACATTACAGTAATTTGGGGGGGGTTGTGGTATAGGAACAGGAATAGGAAGCAAAATCATGGAATAGATACAAACTCTAGAATATCTATGTCGGTATATAGAGAAATGTACTGTATGAGAAAAGGGGCATTGTTAATTAATAGGGGGAGATGGATTATATACGTATATGAAGTGTATTTGATAAGAAAATGTAAATGAGTATTTTTTGAGTTGGGGAAGAGCTCTTGAAGTGTGCTATCTAGGTCAGAGATCATAAAAGGAAAGGTTGACATGCTTCACTATATAAGAAATGAAAATTTCTGGGTGGTGCAGCTGACTCTTGATTTTGGCTCAGGTCATGATCTCAGGGTTGTGAGAGTGAGCCCCCCACGTCACCCCCCCATTGGGCTCCAAACTCAGTGGGGAGTCTGAGGATTCTCTCTCTCCCTCTCTCTCTCTCTGCCCCTCCTACCCCCCCAATACACTCTCTTGCGCTCTCTCTCTTAAGTAAATAAATACATCTTTTAAAAAAAAAGAGAAAATTTCTGGCATGGCAAACACTCCATACAAATGCAGGGATGAGTATTTGTAGCAATAAATGATAGAAAAGGGAATGCTCTTCCCCATATAGGAAGTGCTCCTTCAACTCCATAAGACAAAGATCAAAACTGAATTGAAATGGGAAAAGGGGATAAAAAGAGTTTGGGAATCATTCCTTGCTTAATCAGCCACCTTGCATAAAGGCAGGGAGGGAGTTGTGAGCTAAAAGAACAATGTAACACCAGTGTTATCAGACCCTCCCAATCTGGGACTATAAATAAAGTTCCATTAACGTACATCACCCAAAGTTCCTGCTGTTTCTCTTCTGGCTCCTACAAGACCTCTGCCCTCTTCCTCCTCTGCCACAAGTATTTCTGGGTGTTCCAAAAAGGGAGCCCACATATGCTGAAGCATCACCCCGTCAGCCACAATCCCCATATGGCTTCTCGGAAGTTCTTCTCTCCCAGTTCAGTGCCTTGCTGCCAGCAAAGCCACTCTACCAGTGACCCACGTGGGACTACAGCTCTGAAGAGGTGCCCCTTTTCCAATGTTCCCAAAGCCTCCCTTCCCTGGAACCAGAGGGCACTGGGCCCCAGGTAGGGGTGAGTAGCCCAGTTTTCTCCTTTTCTCAGTGTCTGGCCTCCCTGCTAACATCAAGGGGATTGACCCAACTCAAGAGGAAGACAGAGGGGACAGAGAAGGAGGACAAAAAGGGACTGCTTTGTTTCCTAATGGCCACAAACCTGTTGGCTTAAAGCAATACACCTTGTTCTCTCACAGCTCTGGAGGCCAGAAGTCCTGGAATCAAAGTGTTGGCAGGGCTGTCCCCCCTCCAGAGGCTCTCGGGGAGGCTCTTTCCCTTGCCTCTTCCAGCTTCTAGAGCTACGTTCTTTGTGTTCCTTGGCTCATGGCCCCTTCATCCATCTTCAAAGCCAACAGCATAGCATCATGCTTCAGTGGTCACATCGCCCTCTCATTCTGTGTCAAATCTCCCTCTGCTTTCCTCCTATAAGGACACTAATGATTGCTTTCAGGACCTCTCCAGCAACAAGAAAATAATCTTCCCATTTTCAAGATCAGCACTCACATCTGTGAAGTCTCTTTTGTCCTATACAGTAACATTCACAGGTTCCAGGATTACAACTTGATTATCTTTGGGTACAACCGCTCAGGTTGCCACTCGGCCAGACGCCTTCTTATCATCCTCCAGCCTGCTCATCTCCTTTCTTCTTAGCCCCCAATCTCCTTCCCCAGCTTAGGAGGCTAGCCCCCATGAATATTTATAGATGCAGATAAATACCAGTACTGGGATGCTGTCTACACCAAGAGTGTTCAGAGACCAAGCCTGGCAACCCACTGCCCCATGATGGGGGGGTCAGGTCACCAGTCTTGGGCATACATGGAAACTGGGTGGCAGGTCAGGGCTACAGAGCTAAGCTTCTGAGAAGGTCAAAGCACCATGTTAACTGGTCCCCAAAAGAGTCACCAACAAAGGGAAGGCTTGGGCCCCAAAGGGGCTGGAGCTGCTCTTCTCTGGCTCTGTGGTGAACCTTGCCTGTGTCCCCACTCAGTGCTGATAGTGGCAGCATCTTCATATTTACTACTTTGTCCCTCTGTCATCATCACCATTTCCACTACTTCCCCAAGGTCTCAACTCAAGGTCTCAAGTCAAGGCTGGAAAGAGCTGAATACTGGACATAGGTTCAGGCTGGCATCCAACAGTCAACACAGGAAGATAGCTTGCACCCTGACGAGAGGGTCCCCTGAGTAGGGGCAAACATGACACTGAGATGGGCAAACATGACCAACCTTCCAGGAGGCTGGAGCAAGGGAGCATTGGGGGATCATTTCTGCATCCAAGGATTGCCTTTAAAATGTGGTAGGCAGTGTTTTAAATGTACCACCCCACCATAATCATCGACAACTAATGTCACCATAATTACCAGGCAGCTATTAATAAGAGTGTAACCGTCACCCCAGGCAGAAAGCCTAGGAAAGTGCCTGAGAATAGAGTGCCAGGGGAAGGAGGGCACTGTTGAGAGGGAAGGATGAAGAAATAATGGTGACCAGGCCAGTAAAAAGCCTATTTGCCTTTATCCTAGCCCAGTGGAAGTCATTAAAGAGTTTTAAGCAGACATGCCCCAATTACATTTTGGAAAACCACTCTGGGTGCATCATGGACAGTGGATTATAAGGCAAGGCTGGAGGGGGGAGGGGCAAGACAGCGGTGGCGGTGGAGACCTAATATCATCCGATCCCAGGAGTTCAGCTAGATAGTTATAAAACCATTTCAAACACCTACAAACTCAATAGGAAATCAAAGAGAAGAAGAGCAACAATTCGATGAACAGAAAAGCAACCACTTTATGGAAGGTAGGACAGGTGGAGAAGTGAATCTGAAGCAATGGGAAGCTAGACCATGGGGGAGGGGCCAGCTCCAGCAAGTGGCGGAGCAACAGGGCACAAAATCGAAACTTTTACAAGTCTGCTCCACCGAGGGACCTTGCCCCAGAGGCTAAGCGAGGGGTGGAGCCCTCGCGGGGACAGTGTGGTCTCAGAAACCTCAGGGTCACAGAAAGACCAGGGATGCGTGAGTGCAGCACAGCTTCCAAGTATAGGAGCACGGAAGCCGGCTACAGAGATGGAGCAGAGGCGGGGCTCTCAGCTCAGTTACCTTAAACCTGATCTGAGGCAAAGTCCAGCCACTATTCTTCCAACAGGGACCCAAGAAGCAGCAGATCTATGGAGACTCAACTTCCTTCAGGTGAGTGCAGGTACAGGAGCTCGTGGTAGGAATCTGCTGGGTTTGGAGACTCCAAATGGGGCCCTGCGCCAGAGAGAGAAATGTTCAGTCACAGGCCAGATGAGCACAGAGTGTTGCTGGAGACCAGGGAGATGGGAGGGATTGACTGCTTTTCTCCAAGGCACACTGAGGAGCAGGGCCCCGAGATCTCGCCTCCTCCAGGCCGAGATTAGGAAAGCGCCATTTTCATTCCCATTCTCCAGAGCTCTACAGCGTTCAGGGAACAAAAGCTCCCGAGCCAGTGCCAACACAAGGAGATTACTTAGCCTGGCCCCTGGCAAGGGCGGCACAATTCTGCCTTGGGCAAAAACGTTTGTGAATCACTGCAACAGGCCACTATGCCAGAAGGTCAGCAAGAACATCCAGCCAAAACTAAGTTCATCTATCAACAAGAACTGCAAAACTTCAGAGCTACGGAATACGGAGAATTCATGGCTTTTCCCCCCATGATTCTTTATAGTCTTTCAGAGTTAAATTTTTTTAATTTTCTTTTTTCTTATTCTATTTTTTATAATTTTCCCTCTTACCTCTTTTATCCTTTTTAAAACTATTTTATCTTATCACTACCCTTTTTTTTTTTTTTTTAAAGATTTTGTTTATTTATTTGACAGAGATCACAGGTAGGGAGAGAGAGGCAGGCAGTGAGAGAGAGGCCGAAGCAGGCTCCCTGTGGAGCAGAGAGATTGATGTGGGGCTCAATCCCAGGACCTTGAGATCATGACCTTAGCCAAAAGCAGAGGCTTAACCCACTGAGCCACCCAGGTGCCCCCTTATCACTACCTTTAAAAAAAATCTTTTAAAATTTTCATTGTTATAGTCATATTCTGTCCCTTCATTGTATTTAACCTTATTTTTTTGTATACATATAGGTTTTTCTTTCTTTAAAATTTTAGGATACAGTTTCTTCTAACAGATCAAAATATACCCTAAATCTAGTGCATGGCTTTGTTCTAGTCTCCAGCCTGATAAAATTCTTTCATCTTTTTTTTTTCTTTTTTCAACCAACTTCCTATTTTATCAACTTCTTTTTTAGAACCTTTTTTAATTTTCATCTTTACAGTCATATGCTGTCCTTTCATTGTGTTTACCCTTATTTTTCTATATATCTAAGTTTTTCTTTCTTTAAAATTTTGGGAGGCAGTTTCTTCTAACAGACCAAATACACCCAAAATCAATCAAGTTTGTGGCTCTGCTCTATTTACGAGTCTAATACATATATATACATATATATATATATATTTATATATACAATTTTATATATATATGGTTTTATATATGGTTTTTCCCCCCTCCTTTCTTTTTTCCCACCCCCAGTTTTGGGTCTTTTCCGATTTGGTTAGTGTATAGTTTTCTGGGGTTGTTGCTACCCTTTTTGTGTTTTGTTCACTCATTCATCTATTCTTCTCTGAATAAAGTGACAAGGCAGAAAAACTCACCTCAAAAAAAGAACAAGAGGCAGTATGGATGTCTAGGGGCCTAATCAATATGGACATTAGTTAGATGTCAGAACTAGAGTTCAGGATGACGACTATCAAGGTGCTAGCTGGGCTCAAAAAAAGCATGGAAGATACTAGAGAATCTCTTTTTCTGGAGAAATAAAATCATTTTCTGGAGAAATAAATGAACCAAAATCTAAACAAGTTGAAATCAAAAAAGTTATTAATAGGTGTAATAAAAAATGGAGCCTCTTACTGCCAGGATAAACGAGGCAGTAGAGAAATTAGTGATAGAAGACCAAATGATGGAGAATAAAGAAGCTGAGAAAAAGAGAGATAAACAACTACTGGACCACAAGGAGAGAATTCAAGAGATAAGTGATCCCATAAGATGAAACAATATTAGAATAATTAGAATCCCAGAAGAAGAAGTAAGAGACAGGGGTGCAGAAGGTATATTAGAGCAAATTATAGCAGAGAATTTTCCTGATTTGTCAAAGGGAACAAGCATAATAATCTAGAAGGCACAGAGAAACCCCCTCAAAAATCAATAAAAATAGGTCAACACCCTGTCATCTAATAGTAAAACTTACAAGTTTTTCTCAAAGAGAAATCCTGAAACCAGCTCAGGACAAGAGGTCTGTAACACACAATGGTAGAAATATTAGCTGACCTAGCCACAGAGAGCTGGCAGGCCAGAAAGGACTGGCATGATATATTCAGAGCACTAAATGAGAAAATATGCAGTCAAGAATATTGCTAGGCTGTCATTGAAAATAGATGGAGAGATAAAAAGCTTCCAGGACAAACAAAAACTAAAAGAATTTGCAAACACCAAACCAGCCCTACAGGAAATGTTGAAAGGGGTCCTCTAAGCAAAGAGAGAGCCTAAAAGTAACAGACCAGAAAGGAACAGAGACAATATACAGTAACAGGCACCTTACAAGCAATACAATGTCACTAAATTCATCTCTTTCAATAGTTACTCTGAATGTAAATGGGCTAAATTGCCCCATTCAAAAGACACGGTATCAGAATGGATAATAAAACAAGACCCATCAATGTGCTGTCTGCAAGAAACTCATTTTAGACCCAAAGACACCTCCAGATTTAAAGTGAGGGGGTGGAAAACAATTTACAATGCTAATGGACATCAAAAGAAAACTGGGGTGGCAATCCTTATATCAGATAAATTAGATTTTAAGCCAAAGACTATAATAAGAGATGAGGAAGGACAATATATCATACTTAAAGAAGATCGAACAATTTTAAATATTTTAAATAGCTATGCCCCTAACATGGGGGCAACCAATTATATAAACCAATTAATAACAAAATCAAAGAAACACATCAACAATAATACAATGATAGTAGGGGACTTTAACACCCACCTCACTGAAATTGGACAGATAATCTAAGCAAAAGATCAACAAGGAAATAAAGGCTTTAAATTCATGGAAACAAATGACAATGAAAACATAACTGTTCAAAATCTTTGGAATACAGCAAAGGTGGTCCTGAGAGGAAAGTATATAGCAGTACAAGCCTTTCTGAAGAAACAAGAAAGGTCTCAAGTACACAACCTAACCCTACACCTAAAGGAGCTGGAGAAAGAACAGCAAAGAAGCCTAAACCCAGCAGGAGAAGAGAAATATTAAAGATCAGAGCAGAAATCAATGAAATAGAAACAAACAACAACAACAAAAAAGAACAAATCAAAGAAACTAGGAGCTAGGTCTTTGAAAGAATTAATAAGATTGATAAACCTCTGGCCAGACTTATCCAAAAGAAAAGAGAAAGGACCCAAACTAGTAAAATCATGAATGAAAGAGGAAAGATCACAACCAACACCAAAGAAATACAATTTAAAAAAACATATTATGAGCAACTATACATAAGTAAATTTGACAATCTGGAAGAAATGGATGCATTCCTAGAGACATATAAACGACCAAAACTGAACCAGGAAAAGATAGAAAACCTAAACAAACCCATAACTAGTAAGGAGATTGAAGCAGTAATCAAAAATCTCCCAACAAACAAGAGCCCAGGACCAGACAGCTTCCCAGGGGAATTCTACCAAACATTTAAAGAAGGATTAATATCTATTCTGCTGAAATCGTTCCAAAAAATAGAAATGGAAGGAAAACTTCCAAACTCATTTTATGAAGCCAGCATTATCTTGATCCCAAAAACAAAGATCCCATCAAAAAGGAGAATTACAGACCAATATCCTTAATGAATACGGATGCAAAAATTCTCACCAAAATACTAACCAATAGGATCCAACAGTACATTAAAAGGATTATTCACCACAACCAAGTGGGATTTATTCCTGGGCCACAAGGTTGGTTCAACAAATCAATCAATGTGATACAATACATTAATAAAAGAAAGAATAAGAACCACATAATACTCTCAATAGATGCAGAAAAAGCACGTGACAAAGTACAACATCCTTTCTTGATCAAAACTCATCACAGTGTAGGGATAGAGGGTACATACCTCAATATTATAAAAGCCACCTATGAAAAACCCACAGAGAATATCATTCTCAATGGGGAAAAACTGAGAGCTTTCCCCCTAAGGTCAGGAACATAGCAGGGCTGTCCATTATCACCACTGCTATTCAACATAGTGCTAGAAGTCCTAGCCTCAGCAATCAGACGACAAAAAGAAATAAATGCATCTGAATCGGCAAAGAAGAAGTCAAAGTCTCACTCTTTGCACATGATATGATACTTTATTTGGAAAACCCAAAAGACTCCACTCCAAAACTGCTAGAACTCATACAGGAACTCAGTATAAGTGTCAGGATATAAAATCAATGCATAGAAATCAGATGCATTTCTATAAACCAACAGCAAGACAGAAGAAAGAGAAATTAAGGAGCCAATTCCAATTACAATTGCACCCAAAACCATAAGATACCTAGGAATAAAACTAACCAAAGAGGCAAAGAATCTGTACTCAGGAAACTATAAAGTTGTCATGAAAAAACTGAGGAAGACACAAAGAAATGGAAAAATGTTCCATGCTCATGGATTGGAAAACAAATATTGTGAAAATGTCTATGCTATCTAAAGTAATCTACACATTTAATGCAATTCCTATCAAAATACCATCAATTTTTTTAAAGAAATGGAACAAACAATCCTAAAATTTATATGGAACCAGAAAAGACCCCAAATAGCCAGAGGAATATTGGAAAAGAAAACCAAAGTTGGTGGCATCAAAATTCTAGACTTCAAGCTCTATTACAAAGCTGTAATCATCAAGACAATATGGTACTGGCACAAAAACAGACACATAGATCAATGGAACAGAATAGAGAGCCCAAAAATGGACACTCAACTCTGTGGTCAACTAATCTTCGACAAAGCAGGAAAGAGTGTACAATGGAAAAAAGTCAGTCTCTTCAACAAATGATGTTGGGAAAATCGGACAGCCGCACGCAGAAGAATAAAACTGACGTTTCCTTACACCACACACAAAAATAGACTCAAAATGGATGGAAGACCTCAATGTGAGACAGGAATCCACCAAAATCCTTGAGAAGAACACAGGCAGCAACCTTCGACCTCAGCTACAGCAACTTCTTCCTAGAAACATCACCAAAGGCAAGGGAAGCAAGGGAAAAAATGAAATATTGGGACTTCATCAAGATCAAAAGCTTTTGCACAGCAAAGGAAACAGTCAACAAAACCAAAAGACAACCAACAGAATGGGAGAAGATATTTGCAAATGACATACGAGATAAAGGGCTAGTATCCAAAATCTATAAAGGACTTATCAAACTCCACACCCAAAGAACAAAAAATCCAATCAAAAATGGGCAGAGGACATGAACAGACATTTCTGCAAAGAAGACATCCAAATGGCCAACAGACACATGAAAAAGTGCTCTACATCACTTGGCATCAGGGAAATACCTATCAAACCCACAATGAGCTATACCACCTCACACCAATCAGAATGGCTAAAATTAACAAGTCAGGACATGACAGATATTGGCAAGGATGCGGGGAAAGGAGAACCCTCTTACACTGTTGGTGGGAATGCAAGCTGGTGCAGCCACCCTGGAAAACAACATGGAGGTTCCTCAAAAAGTTGAAAATAGAGCTACCCTATGACCCAGAAATCAGCTACGGGGTATTTACCCTAAAGATACAAATGTAGTGATCGAAGGGGCCCATGCACCTGAATGTTTATAGCAGCAATGTGCACAATAGTCAAACTATGGAAAGAACTAGATCCCAGATGTCCATCAACAGATGAATGGATCAAGAAGAGGTGGTATGTATATATATATATATATACAATGGAATAGTTTGCAGCCATCAAGAGAAAGGAAATCTTGCCACTTGCTGTGACATGCGTAGAACTGGAGGGTATTAAGCTGAGTAAATGAGTCAATCAGAGAAAGACAGTTATCATGTGATCTCTCTGATAGGAAGAATTTGAGAGGCATGGCAGGGGGTCGTGGGGGGGAAGGGAGGGGAAAAAATGAAACAAGATGGGATTGGGAGGGAGACAAACCATAAGAGACTCTTGATCTTGGGAAGCAAGCTGAGGGTTATTGGGGAGTGGCGGGGAGGGATAGTGTGGTTGGGTATGGACTTTGGGGAGGGTATGTGCTATGGTGAGTGCTGTGAATTGTGTAAGACTGAAGATTCCCAGACCTGTACCCCTGAAGCAAATAATACATTATATATTAAAAAAATAAAAAATAAAAAGTAACGGAAGGCTGGTAGGGAGGCCAGTCAAGAAGACTGCTGCCATAACCTGGGCAAGAAATAACCTGGAGTTATGTCAGTGGACACGGTAAGGAGTAGATGTATTTGAGAGAGATTTATGGAGGAGAAATAGCAGGACTTAGGGATTAATTGGCTATGGGGGCTGGTGGCAGGGCTGGTGGTAGAAGAAGGAGTCAGGAATGATGCCCATGTTTCTGGCTTCAGCCACTGGAAGGTTAGTGGTGACATTCATTGAGTGGGGGAAAGGAGTCTTTGGAGAAGAGTGTGTGGAGTTCGTGAGGTGCTTGTGAGCCATCCAAGAGGCCTTTGAACAAACAGGTCTGGGGCCCAGGGGAGAGGTCTGGGCTGAGGACATGGATGGAAACCAAACCCAAGGGCTTCGGTGAGTGTCTGAGCAGAGAGATCGCATGAGAAGAGAAAGCACTAGTAATAGAGTCAGGAATAACACCAAGAGGTGAGGTGTGGGCAAAGAAGGGAAACTGAGGACTGCCAGAGACGTAAAGGAAATCAGGAGAGTATGTGTTCCTGGCCAAGGGAAGAGGATGCTTCCAGGACGGGTAAGTGGTCAGTTGCCTTACATGATGCTCAGAGGACAAGAAAGGGAAGGGGGGAACGGTGGGTCTGGGTAAGGGACTGAAGACACAGGGGTAACAGAGCCTGATCGCTGCACGCTAAGGCATGAGGGCAAGGGAAGCCCTCCCTCTCAAGAAAATTAGATGTGGGGGGAAGGAGAAGAAGAGTGTGGGATTCAAAGAGGACCTTTTGGGATCGAAGGGATCTGATCAGACTTAAATGCTGATGGGAAGGATCCTGTAGGAAGAGGTCGAATGCTTGGGAGAGTGGTCACTGTTGCAACGGCATGAGGACAAGGCAGATAGGGAAACACAGTGGGATCGCCAGGCAGCACGGAGGCACATTAAAGACCATGAACTTGAGGAAGCGCCAGTCAGGGCAACCGTGTGATTTTCTCTGGCTGCCTTCGCAAGGCTGCTGTAGGCTGTACATGGTAGGTCCCAGCCAATTTGTGTACAAGGACCTCCTTTTCACTGAAGAAGTCTCTGGCTTTGAAACTTCAGAATACATCAGACATGATGGCAGGTTGTGATTGAGAAAGCCGTCAATGGTGAGCGAGGGTAAGATACTGAGTCAGACGTACCTGCCTGCAGACCCAGGCTCTTCCTCCGCCTTTTGGAGCTTCCGTAAGTTAGTGAGCCTCATTAGCCTCAGTTTAATCATCTGTAAAATGGAGATAAGACCACTCACCTGACCAGGACTCTAGCAAGGATTACACGAGCAGATCAGTGCTAAGCACTGGGCGGGGCGCCTGGGACAAAACTAGATCTCCATAAATGTCAGTCATCACGGTCATGGATTGTTTTACTTGAAAACAAATCGGTGTTTTATTCGTCACGCTAGCACCCACACACAGGGGGAGCGGCTGATCCTGTGTGAGGAAGGTGTGTTCCTTCTTCAGTCAGCGGGCTGTGCTTGGGGCGCTGGAGGGGGGGGGCTCCAAGACCACTGGCCATAGCTCGGAGTCTCACAGGGATTCTCAGTCCATCCACACCCGCTCCTGACTCCTTCCGTGATCCCGCCTCTCCCCGAGGCGCCATTATCAAGGAAAGCGAGGCCCGGAAGCTTACCCACGGACACACAGGAACTCCTGGCAGGGATGCTGGGAACCGGCCTCACTCAGCCCCTCTCGCTCTCCTCCTGTGGCAGCTTCAGCCTGTTGGCGTTTCCACAAGTGCCTGGGCCTGGCTGGGCCCATGTGTTTGCTGTGTTGCTGCTGTCACCGCCAACTGCTCTGTCAACCGTGGGAGTGTGGGCCTGGGCTCCAGGAGCTGTTGTCCCAACTCTGATTGTGGTTCCAGGCTTAGTCACATTTCTGTCCCAGGCTCTCTCATAGTCCCTGTCTCAGCCTCTGTCACAGCCCCTGTCATAGCCCCTGTCACTGACTCTATCACAGCCTCTGTCACAGCCCCGTCACAGCAACTATCGCAGCCCCTGTTACAGCCTCTATCACAGCCCATCATAATCTCTGTCACAGTCTCTGTTGCAGACTCTGTCACAGCCTCTATCACAGCCTCTATCACAGACCCTATTATAGTCTTTGTCACAGTCCCTATCATAGACTCTGTCATAGCCCCTTTCATAGTCTCTGTCACAGTGTCTGTCACAGCCCCTGTCATAGTCTCTATCACCCTCTCCCTGACACAGTCTCCGCTCTGGACCCTGCAGTGTGGCCTGTGGGGCACAGCTCTCATTACCCAGCGGAACTGTCTTTCTCTGGAAGGCGTCCAGCGAAAGGCTCATGTAATAGCAGGTTATCCTGATGTGCAGGGCTCGTGGGAGGGAGGCTGGGCCATGGGGCCTGCACAAAAGATGTGCTTTGCAGGGAGCTGGAGAGCAGAGCTCCCGGACTAGCTGCCAGCCAGGGCTGTGGCTCCTGCTATGGGCCCACAGGCATCGGGTCCAAGCCCTTCCCTCTGGCAGGGGACTAAATGGTTTTGTGTCACTGCTTTAATCTCCTCGACCCCACTGTGAGCTTCCAAGAGTAGGGACTGTGTCACATTCTTTTCTTGTCCACTTACTGCAGAACTGAGTATAGGCCTGGGCTCCCAGGGTTGGTTGTTTGTTGTTTGGTTGTTCCCAAAGTCCTAGCTCATCAGGTCTACTCACGTCCGATTGCCACCAGAACCAACCTACCTTTGGGTCCTGGTGCTCACCGCCAACCGCCAGGGCTGCCATCCTCCAGACTGCTGAGCCATCCCAGGGATGGACTCCCCTTTCCCTCTTCAGCTCACACTGTGCCCTTCACCTGGCAAGGCCCACCTCTCTGCTTCCACTTTCCCAAATCACACATGCCTTCTGCAAAAGCCAGTTCAAGCGGGACCATCTCTCCCCGTTCCCCTCCTCCATGTCCTTCCTCCTCCTCCCTCTGTTCTCCAGCCACTTGGCCACATCACATGACCCTCGTCCCTGGCTTCTTTACAAGAGTCTCTGTCTCTGTCCCAATTCTTGTCACAGGCGGGGGTGGCTGAAGATTAGGGGTTGGATCTTTCATGTGATATAGTAGGTCCTCCACAAGCCAGCTAGATCAATAAACGGGTGAATGGTTGAACAAAACCAGGAATTATGTGAAATTGGGTAAGAAGAATGAGTAGAGGAGTGAGGGAGAGGACAGTGGGCATGGCAGGGGGGACCGCAGGAGCAAGGCGTGGCCAAAGTGGGGAGCCCAGCATTAGTGGGGGTTGCAGGCTGAGCCCACTCTCCAAGGCCCCCAGTGCTCCTCACTACCCACCCCCCACCTCACCGCGTTTGCCAATTCTCTGCCACGTCTTCCTCTTCTCCCTGGCGACCCTGTGTCTTCCTTTCCCTCCCTGACTCCTCCAGCCCAGGCTGTTGAAACCATCCCACGGCCCCTGTCTGAACTCACTTCAGCTCTGATATACGGTGAATTCCAGACTTGGGACAGAGTTGTCTCCGGCACTTAGCTGCTTGGCAGCTAGGCTCAGCCAGCACCTTGGGGGCCTCCCCCGACCCAAGTGCCTCACTCTCCAGCCTGGCTCTGAGTCCAGGTGGCCCAGACGTCCTGGAGCCCTAGTGGGACACAGAGACACTGTCCAGACCTGCTTGGGCTGTCAGCACATCTTTCTTCTTCCTCCCTGGGAGGAGAGGGGCATGATGTCCTGGCCTGTGCCCTGGCCAAGTCCCAAGGGAGCAGCTGGGAGTACAGGATGGGGAGAATGGAGAGATCAAGGGCTGGCCTGGAAATGAAAGGGCTTTGGGCTCTGCCAGGCTCTGGGCACTCACAGGTTGGGTCCTGCATAGGGGCAGGGACTGGAGAAAGGGACAAAGCCATGGCTCACACTCCCAGATCCTAAAGAAACTAGATCCTAAAGAAAGCAGATGGCAAACCCAACAGGAAACTGAGCCTTCTAGTGACTTTCCTTCACTAGAGCCTTAATGTCCTTGGGGGAGGGTGGGCATGTGGGTTCGCAGTAGTTTCTGCAGCCAGACTCTGGGGGTGAGGGTATTGGGAGGAGGGGGGTCAGAAGGACCCAATACCCTCCTTCTATTGGGACAATAGCCTTTCTCATTAGGTCAGCTTAGAGCAACCCCTTAGTGGTGGACCCTTTCCCTAGGCCAATCCTTTGGCAATTCCTCATTTACCCCACAGAGAATGCAGCAGGCCTCACCCCCGCCAGGCTATTCCAGTCACTGCTTCCCCCATGAGAAACACACACACCACTGTATAGAAAACCCAATTCACTTTACACCTCCTCCAGGAAGTCTGCCTTGACCACACTCAGGAGCACCATTACTCTGAGCTTCTGAACCACTTACTCTGATCCTCGATTACAAACCTCTGGAATGGTCTTTGACCACTGAGAACTGCCCATCTAGAACATCTCCCTGTCTTCTCGGCCTCCATCCATTTGTGGCTGTGCTCAGGCGTGGGTACCAAGGCTTGGTCAAGACCAGGTGACTGATCTATTCTCGCCACACATCTACATGCAATTGGCCTTGTTCTCTACATTCCTTCCCTCTTCCAGTTTCTTCGTCGGGAAGCCCTGAGATAGGAAACCTGAGGGAATGTAGCAGAGTCCAGTATTCCCTCTTGGGGCCTTGTCTCCAGGTCAGGCCTAATTCCAGCCCCGAGAGCAGACCTGCCTCAGAGCAGAGCAAAAGGTGTCCTGGGAGGACCATATCTACCCTAAACAGAAAGACGAATTTGCTCCGGTGTATGGTGGGGAAACTGACAGTCAGTTTCCTCTGATCCCACTTAGACAAAGTGCTCCTCCCAGAGAGAAGAAAGTATGCCGCTGGAGACTCAGCCAAGACTTAGCAGGGGCAGAGAATTTGAAGAAAATCCTGCAGAGCAAGACATCACTTTTGTCCCAACAGCAATTTTTAAGACAAATACATGATCTAAATTGGATTCAAAAGGCCAAGTGTTTCCTCCTTGGGCAACGGCCTCCATTGGCTATTGCAAGTTTTATTCACTATTCCATTATTCAGTGTTTATTGAGCACCTACTACAAATGAGATGTCATACTCCATGCATTCATTCTCTCAGTCTTCCCAATAACTTAGAAGGCAGACATCATTAAACCCATTTTACACATGAGGAAGACTAAGGCACACACAGGCAGTAAAGGACAGAGAAATACTTAATCGTGTTTCCCAGTCCCATGCTCTATTGTTTATAGCGGGGAGCCCCCAGACTTCTGGAATTTGCAGACCAATAACATTTCAAAAATGATTTTTGGGAACAAACACAGGATCCCATGCCAACATTTTATTTAGCCAAGGACATAAAAAAATACCATCTCCGAGCACTATTTCATAAAAGGGCATTTCAACACAGAAAATGTGGCAAGGATATAATGTTAGAATAAAGACAGACTTCTAAGAAGGACAGTTGGCAACCTTACCCTAAAATATCCTACATTGTTCTCTCTCTCTCTTTTTGTTAAATTTCAAGCAGAATTGGCCAAAACATTGGCATTACACAGTGTGGGAGCCACACCCCTACCTCCACTGAGCTGCCTCTTTAAACAAGAACAATGCCCTCAGCCAGCAAGCAAGTAAACTTTCAGAATTTCTCAACCCCCTCTGCCCATCCAGGTTCCCACCAAATAAGTTCTGAGACTGACCTATAATAATCAGCTACATCTCCACCCCGCTCCCAGCTGGTCTTCTGAATTTAGTATCCCTTCCAGGGAAGGAAAGCCCATCTTCCCCAGTCCGTTCTCTCTTAGACCCAGATTTTTTCTCAGTTTGCATTCCAGGAACACCCAGGGCCCCTGCAGCCCTGCAGGAAGCACATCTGTTTCCCAGAGACACTCAGTTCCCCACGGAAGCTGAGAGCCATGGGTCTGTCTATGTCAGTCCAGAGGCAGGGCTTTCCCCTTGCCAGAATCTCCAGGTCCAGTCTACCATATTACTAGCTGAGCCCGAATAGACCCCAGGCTTTCTAGGCAGCACGGGAAATGAGAAGGCATGAGACCCATGAGAATACAGAATGTGGGAGCTCCATTTTTCACGGTTTCTCTGCTTCAACCAAACCAGACTCAGAACCACCTATCCTCCCTCCTACACCTGTACCTGCCCTCCACCCCACCTGTGTGAGTCAGCTGGGTAGCCGAGAAGAGCCTGACCTGTGGAGCCCTTGGCCGGAGGTCCAGGCTCCACAGCTTTTCGTACTGTGAGACATTTGGCAAGCACCTCCCTGGGCTTTAGTTTTCTTGCTTGCAGGTGGGAGGAAGAATGTCAGGTAGAGCCACTGAAACCATCAAATGGTCTGCAAAAATTTCACGTGGTTTAATAGATGAAGTATAAACTGTAAGGTGCTAGATATGTGTCTCGCGTCAAATCTGACCCCTTCCTCCAGGGAGCCCTCCCTAACTACCCCAAGCTCAGCAAGGTCTCCCTTCTCAAGTCTCTCATGGGTTGAAGCATGTTTTAGTACACATTTCTTTCCTATCTTGAGTTTTGTCCTCTTTCCTAAGGATGAGTCTAAGATTCCCCACAATAGGGGCTGGGCAAAGGCTCAGTTTCTTCCTCCTCTACCTGCCACAGCTATCTCCAATAGGGTTTTCACACAGGGGAGACAGGAGAGGCCAGTGTCATCACATGCCTACTTTACCTAATTGTCATTTTGCACCCAAGAGCAGTCCTATGCGTGGTGCTAATGAAATTGAGGGTAGGTGAGGTGCTCGAGGGAGTGGATTCCAAGGACTCTGGCCCCTGGCCAGCCTACAGCAGCGGTATCCCAGTAAGCAGAACCTCAGTCATATCCTCCGTCTACTTCAAGGATCCCCTTCCGTGGCATTAGCTAACTTCCAGAGTTGCTCATGCATAGTTTACGTTTATTGATCTGCTCTCTGTCTTTCCTAGTTTTGGTGCTGAGGACCCTGAGATGAGTCAAATCTGTCCTGCCCTCAGGGAGTTCAGTCTTGTTGCGGACACAGACTGCTCTGTGTAATCAGTTCCCAGACTGATGGCAGCTCATGGGCCACCGGGACTAAAAGGTGGGACATGGCCAAGATTTGGGCGGCTGGCAAGAGTGCCTAGAAGAGAGGATGCCCTTACCATGGGTCATTGGGAAGCCTGTTGGGGCTGACTTCCTGAAGCTGGTGTAGGGCAGACTAGCTTCTGGCTGTGTCTAGAAGCCCAAAGAAGTGAGTTAAACAGAGGTCTCCTCCGATGGCTGGCACATCAGGGCAGGCGGGGCTCCCAGCCTGTTAAGAACACTCCTTCTCAAGGAGACCCAAGGACATTCAAGGATTAGGCCTCCAAGCATCTGTGCAGTAACTGTCAGCTCAGAGC
This sequence comes from Mustela erminea, assembly GCF_009829155.1. Taxonomy (NCBI): domain Eukaryota; kingdom Metazoa; phylum Chordata; class Mammalia; order Carnivora; family Mustelidae; genus Mustela; species Mustela erminea. The sequence goes on from NC_045618.1 coordinate 32,235,829, forward strand.
TGCTCAAAAGTAGAAATGCCAGCTAGCGGTGATGTCATCACCCTAGTCATTCCCTCCCTCCCCATGGGAGGTCCTGTGGTCCACTGGGTAGAGCAGAAAAGCCCCTGCCAGACTCCCTCCTCCCATCTTGCTTCCAAAATTTCTGCTCTGAATGGGGTGGGGGAGGTGGTCCCAAGTGAGCTCAGAATGAGAGTAAAAAATCCTCTGAAGAAAAACTTCATGCAATTCTTCAGAGATGGCAGGGCTAGTGGACCTTTTTGTCCCCCTCCTGTCACACTTTGCTGAGGGTCTACTTCCAACCTTCCCTGGTTAACCCTTTCCCTCTAATGCCTCATCCCCATTTTTGAGCTAATCTGGGATACTGGCTGACAAGATCTGAGGAACCCCTGGGCCATCTTGGTGGCCAGCAGGCCAAGGAGAGGGGATCTGGCAGTCCCACCTGTGCGGGTGGGAGGTGTCAGGCTGTCCTGGGGTGTGGAGGGGAAGAAAGAGGTATCTCTGGCTGCACTGGTGGGGTTTGTCCATAAACCCAGAGACCATACACAGAGAGAGAGCACACACAGCTGGATGGCCTTCTGGCCCCCGGGGTGGGGGTGGGGAGCGGAATCGAAGGGGGAGGGATTGTACAGCTGCTTGGGGGGACGGGTAGGGGGCCTGGGTGGAGCGCAGCGGGAACTCCTCTAGCGTTTGTCCACAAAGGAGTGTCACAATTTGGATGGGAACCCAGATAGCTAGCCCCAGAGTGCCAGGCTGCCCGAACAGCTTGCCTATTGGCTCGTCGCTGCAGCCCCGCTGGTCTCAGGAACCCCCACTTGAACCACCCGCGGAGAGGTGCGCTCGGGGATCCGACCCCGCGTCCGCTGTGGGCGCATTTCCTCGAAGTCTTACCTCGAAGGGCTGGGTCTCACCCGCGCGCCTGGTGCCTCCCGGAGTTTTCCCCACGCCCTCCTTGCCCGGCTGCTGCGAGGCTCCGCAAGGGAAACCCGGCGTGGGCTTTATCCCCCGCCGGTGTCACAGGAAAACCCCGGGAGCAGCCCAGAGGCAGGGCTTTTCCTGGAAAGCCCCCTCCAGGCGCCTGGCGGAGAGGCCTGGGGCTCCGCATCGGGACTACCTGCCCGCCTCCCCAGAGGCGGGCCGGAGACTCAGCCGAGAAGCTGAGGAAAGGCGAGCCTAGAGCTCGGAGGAGAGATCGGGAAACCCCGTCCCCCGCCCCTTCCCCCCTCCCAGTCTTGGGTGGAAATTCGCAGCCCAAGCTGGAATCATAGACTTGGGGCGCGCTCCCAGCCTCGGCCAAGGAAAGGTATTTGAGGGTGTAGGATTAAGGACGCCTCTCCCCCCAGCCTCTAAGGTCTGGCGAGGGTCCACCCTGCGCTCCCGCGGGGCCAGTCCCCCGCCCCCCGCCCCTTGCCTCCCCCCGCCCCCCGCCCGCTCCGGGCCCCCGGCCCGCGCGCGGCTGCTCCTTTAAGAAGCCCAGGTAGGCAGGCCCGGCTGCGGGAGCCGCTCCTATGGCAACCCGCGAGCTGCGGCGGCTTCATGAATATTCCGGGGCGCGGGAGCCGAGCGCTGCCGGAGGGCGCTCCGGGGGAGGCGGCCGCTGATGTAAGCCTGGCGGGCCGCTGGGCTCCGCTCGGCTGCGGCTGGAGCCCCGGGACTGGCCGGCCGGGCTCGGCCAGAGGAGGCGAGGCGAGCTTGCAAGCGGCTGGCTGCAAAGCCGAGGCGGCGGGACAGACTGACAGCCCTCCTGCCCGCGGGACGCACGCCCGGGAGGCGCGCGGGTCGAGCGCTCTGCGCTCCAGAGCGGTTCTCCGAGCGCCGCGGCCGCAGCGCCGGTTCTACCCGCGCCCATTGTTCCCCGCGGGGGCGGGGCGCCTGGAGCCGGGCCGCGCGCCGCGCCCCCGAACGCGGGAGGGAGAGAGGGAGGGAGCGCGGGGTCCCCGCGCCCAGCCCGGCCCGGGAGGAGGCGCAGCGCGGCGAGCCCGGGGACCCGGAGCGGGACTGGGAGCCTCCCCGCGGCACCCAGCCTGCCCAAGCATGGGCGCCTGAGGCGGCGCGGAGCCGGCGGCGAAGGACGCGTCCCCGCGGGCAGACTGACCGGCGGGCGGACCTGGAGCAGGTCGGCGGCGCCGCACCCGCGCCCCTGCCCCGGCCGGGCCCCGGCCCCCGGCGCCATGGACAAGCTGCCGCCGTCCATGCGCAAGCGGCTCTACAGCCTCCCGCAGCAGGTGGGGGCCAAGGCGTGGATCATGGACGAGGAAGAGGACACCGAGGAGGAGGGGACTGGGGGCCGCCAGGACCCCAGCCGCAGGAGCATCCGGCTGCGGCCGCTGCCCTCGCCCTCACCCTCGGCGGCCGCGGGCGGCACGGAGCCCCGGGGCGCGGCCCTCGGGGCGGCGGACGGTGAGGGGCCGGCCCGCGGCGCGGGCAAGTCCAGCACCAACGGCGACTGCAGGCGCTTCCGCGGGAGCCTGGCCTCACTGGGCAGCCGGGGCGGCGGCGGCGGTGGCGGCGGCGCCGGAGCGGGGGGCGGTAGCAGCCACGGGCACCTGCATGACTCCGCGGAGGAGCGGCGGCTCATCGCCGAGGGCGACGCGTCCCCCGGCGAGGACAGGACGCCCCCGGGCCTGGCGGCCGAGCCAGAGCGCCCCGGCACCTCGGCTCAGCCCGCAGCCTCGCCGCCGCCGCCCCAGCAGCCGCCGCAGCCGGCCTCCGCCTCCTGCGAGCAGCCCTCGGTGGACACCGCTATCAAAGTGGAAGGAGGCGCGGCCGCCGGCGACCAGATCCTCCCAGAGGCCGAGGTGCGCCTGGGCCAGGCCGGCTTCATGCAGCGCCAGTTTGGGGCCATGCTCCAGCCCGGGGTCAACAAATTCTCCCTGAGGATGTTTGGCAGCCAGAAAGCCGTGGAGCGCGAGCAGGAGAGGGTGAAATCGGCCGGATTTTGGATTATCCACCCCTACAGCGACTTCAGGTAAGGAGGCCGACGGGATCCTGTGGGTTCCCTGAGCGGTCGCAGGCATGCTTCCTCCTTCAGCCCTGCCTCTCAGCCGGAGTTAACTTTCCTTCCTCGCGCGCGGGGAGCTCCGAGAGATGTGGGGCGCCTCTAGGCACCAAGACACCCCCAGACCTCCGCCTGCACCGCGCTGGGAACTTTTTCTGTGTTTCAGGCTCCAGTCCTCGCCCTCTTGGGGTCTGGGCCACTTTAGAGGCCGGCTGAAAAGGGGTTCTGAGCCTGGCCTAGCCCTGCAGGCAGCCGCGAGTGGGCTCTGCCACTTTAAGCCACACTTCCCACCTCCCCGCGCTGGGCTGCAGTCAGGGTAGCTATCCTATAGGCAGTTCCAGGCCATTCCGCCTGCTGAGCAGGGCCACGAAGGGAGACAGACCTCTTGGCAGAGGTGCCAGCTCCTTGGGCACTGACCCCAAGTGTTCTCATCTCCTTCTGGGAAGTAGCAGCTGGGGAGGGAGAGCTGGGCCCCCCAGAGGACTGAGGTGCAGGATAAAAGCCCTCCATGCCCACCTTAACCCAGGGTCCAGACCCTCATGGCAAGTGGTGGGCCAGGAGCAGGCATTCCTGGCACCTGGCATCAGGACCAGCAGGACAGGATGACCTTGCTCATAGTGGTCAGGGAAGATGCCTGGTGTCCTGACTGATGAGCAGCTGGTCTGTGACCCCAAGTTCATCCAGTGCCCCATCCTCACCCCGGAGGCCCAAACTCCAGTAGCTACTAGGACTTCCTGGCTCAGTCATGGGTCCCCAGACAAATGGTGGGACTGTCAGGCAGGGAGAGGGGCCCTGCCCTCTCCCCCAGCCCTTGAGTCAGATGCCACTGAGGAACAGGCAGCACTCGGGGCCTGTGGGGGTATCTGCAAAACATGAGGTTGGTGATTGCCTCTGAGGTTGAATAGGGATGCCCCCAATCCCAGTCAAGGTCTTAGGGTCCCCCAGCACCCCCTGAGTTTTCCTGATACATCAGACTTAAGTGACAGTCTAAAAAACCCTACCCTTTAAAGCTGGGTCTAATTCATTCTCCGCACCCCACCTCCCAGCCCTGCCCCCTATTTCGCTCCTTTCCCTGCCTACCCTGCTTGCCTGCCAATATAAATGAGCATTTTGCCAACCCAGAGCCCTTTTTGCAAACTCCAGGGAAGCTAGGTTTGTAATGAGAGCAAAGCCATTTTCCATCCAATGGGAGAGATTTCTCATGCTGGGAGTGACCAGTCAGGCAACACCCGATGGCTTAAAATAGTGGTGACCAGAGCCCCCACCCCACCCTTCTTGGTTTTTTTTTTTTGAGGGATGGCTCTTTGTAACCCTAATATCAAGCGTTCCCTTTCCAGGAGTGTGGGAGGCCACAGGATAAACAGATAAGCATAGTCTTCAAGTTGTGTGAGCCAATGTGGGACCCTCCCACCAGGAACTGTGGCTGTTCCCCAGGACCAGGTTCCCAAAGTGTGGGCTCCCCTCTGGTCAGTGCTATGACTTAAGGCTCTGAGCCTGAGCTAGGAAGGAGTGGACAGGAGTTGTATATCCCGCACCATCGGGGGTCGGGGGTGGAGTGTGAGGGGGGTGACGGCTGGGCTTCCCTTCCCCCCTCAGAACTCCCAGGAGGTGGTGGCAGGCCGGCTGTGCCCATCTCTACCACTTGAGGGCCTTCAGGGGCCCCCCCTCCCCTTGCTCATCTCCCCACTGTCTTGGTTGTCGGAGAGCCTCTGGTCAGGGTTCTCCTAGCCAACCCCAACGCGTGGGATGGTGGGGGGTGTGAGGGGCCAACCCCAAGCTCCCCGGCCTCTACAGACAACAGGCTTTGATTGAGCACCTTCTGGGAACTGGGCCTTGTCTTCCCAGTTCTCCCTTATCCTGGATGGTGAAGGGTTAGGACTGGGTTGATTGCCTCATGGGAATCTCCCCGCCTTCCCCATCTTCCTCTGCCCAGTTTGGCTGTCTGTCCGCAGTCCCCCTGCTGCAGACTCTCTCACTAACTGCAGGCTGCCCGGGACATGGCAGGGGTGGCTGGGGGCTGCGCGGTGGTGGGGATCGGGAGGGGTGCGCGCAGCAGGATTGATAAATGGGTGACAGGACAAGGGGTCAGACTGGGCTTTGAATCTGCTTGTACCACAAGCGGCAGAGACAGGTAGCTGGAAGCCCACATCTCTGGGGCTGGGTGGAGTGTAAGAAAAGAAATTCAAGAAAGACCATCTGTGTGTGTCTGCAGGGGCAGGGGTCAGACCTCTAGGACAAAACAGCTTCCCCAGGTTAAAGAGGCAAGGGCCTGGCTGAGTCTTCTAAGCTTAGGAAACCCACCACTCAATTTGGCATCACCCCCACCAACACCCCAAGCAGAGTTTCAGCCCCCGGCCAATGGGCCTCTGCGTGGAGCCCATTCCCACTGCCCTGCTCAGCCTCCCAAGAGCTTCTGCAAGCCCTGCTCAGGCCAGTCGAGGATTTATTCATCATGTTGATGGGCAGGAAGCATTGATCCTGCGAATTGGTTTAATAAAGAATCGCCAGCAAACCATGATAGATTGAGTTTGCGGTTTGGAGTTCAAGGCTCACTGTCATGGGCCACTTCTGGCATCTCCCGTTCCTGGGGGAGGAAGGTTGGATGCCTTTTCTGAGGGCCCAAGTGGACTGTGCTCTGAGGGATCTGCAGAACCTGGGCCATGGCTAATAAGAGGATTTTCTGGGCTCTACAGGCTAGTCTGCCCCCTGGCCCCCACTCCCCACCCCCTCACTTCCCAGTTGCCTTTTAAAATTTATATTTAAGGTTTGGTGAGGGAAAAGGCCAGGACGCACAGCCCCTCAGGATGGTGCTCCCTGGGCTCCTGCCCAAGGCTGGTTGGGCTCTTGGGTCCCAGATGGTTCCTTCCTTCCGCATGAGCCATGTCCTGGGAGCCCCGTGTGGCAGTGGGAACCCCGAACAAATAAAACATAGTGTTTTTCCAAAGAGAGAGGAAAGGAGCAAGGGACCTGAGTGAAATGTACCTGGTTTTGTTCCCAGAAGCCTGTCAGACTTTCAAGTGTTAGGCTCAGGGGGTATGCCTGGGTGTGTATGTATATGGCTAGGTGTCTGTCTGAGCAGGTGTCTTGGAGCTGTGTGGGCGGACTGGGGGCTGGCAGGGAAGTCCCCATGTGGGATGTTCGTGATGGAGTACTCCTGTGCACCAGACTCTAGCTTGGCCTTGAGAGGGGAGGCAGACAGAAGCTCTGCTCCTATCTCTCCTAGCCTGAGCCTTCTGAAGCTGTGAAGAAGGGAAGGGAAGAAGTGTGCTAAAGGGTCCTTTCCTTGGGACAGAAAGCGCTGGACCCTGAAATCATGGAACCTGGGCCAGTGGCCTGATAAGTCCCTAACCCTGACTTCTGGGGCTGGCCCCCAGCCCCAGGCACTGCCACTGTCCCACTTCACATCATGTGCCCAGCCCTCTCTGCTGTGGGGCTCTGCTTGGGTTATGAGCCTTCTCTGAGCCTCAGTTTTCCCACCTAGCAAAATGGGAATCCTTTTGCCCACATCAGACCTGTACACCCGTGGTCACCCTGTGGAGGCAAGCAGCTCCAGAGCACTGTCTGAGCCCAGTGACTCTGCTGGGAGCCACACCGCCCCCACTCTCACTGCCTCCTGGATGTCCTGGATGGACCACATAGGCCTCCGTCCTTGGCTCAGGCCAGTGCTTCTGAACCAGTGTCAGGGACCTAAGTGAGAATGTGCAGAAAACTCTAGATAGAGTGCGTATGGAGAAAGATACACGTATATCCAGATACAATAGGACGCTGAGTTTCTGGGGTCTGTGGACTCCCTAAGTTGAAGACCATGTAGCTCATGAACCCCACTCTAGCTAGACCATCCCAGAAAAGAGTGTCTGGTCTGGCAGGGGCAGGTGCTGACCTCTTAGAGCCCACGCTCCCTGGGGCTGTCTGTAACCTGAGACCCCAGCCTCCCACAGCTGACAGGATGGGCATGAAAATGGAGCAGAGTTAGATGCTGAAGGAGGTAGTCTGGGGACTAGTTAGTTACTTTTCTCTCTCCTCAGTCCCACACCCAGCAGTCTCCCCTTCAAACCAGGCTGGACTATTTGCATAGGAGGTGGTGAGGAGGAAGGAGGGAGCAGCCCAGCTCTGGGTTGGTGGCTAGGGGGTGGGGGGTGGGGGTCTTTCCTGGGAGCCATTACCCAAAAACGGGCTTCTGCTCTCAGGAATGTGGGTGCTCACCCTGTCTGTTGTGTGGAAAGCCAGGCCCAGAGAGGAGCTGCAGGCTTTGCGGTGCTGGGGGCGGGGGAAGGGCGCCTTGGTGCAGAGGGGAATTCCAAGGTGAGCTGCCTGGGCGGTGCTGGCAGCGGGCACAGTGGGCAGCAGGATTCTCCAGTGATGAGGACGTGCTCCCCCTGATAAGCCTGGGCTGGTGGCAAAGGCCAGCAGCCAGCTTGGGGCAGAGGTGCTCCTGGGATGCGGGGTGTGCAGAAGCCCCATGGGGCCCGGCCCCTTTGCGTCGCCTGGGTGGGGAGGCCAGGGCTCCAGCTTCTCTCCCTCGAGAGGCTTCAGTCCACGGTCTGACCGCGGCCTGATGAGCCTGGGGGCTGCTCCCCTGCCCAGCCCTGCCCCCCTTTGTTCCCTTAGCAGCTGTGAGCTGTGAGGCTTATGTCAGGTGGCCAGCCTCACACAGTGCTGAGCTGTCTGCCTGTCTGTCTGCCTGTCCACCTGCCTTCCTTTCCCCTGCTTTTGGGCCCCTGGGTCTTCTGGGGTGTACTCTCGGGCCACGCGGCCACTGTCATCCATCTGTCCCCTGCCTAACCACCTCAGGGCATTGGGATGGAGCTCTGTGTTTGTTCGAATGCGGCACTTGTCACATTGTCATGTCATCCGACTTGCCTGGGGATCTGGTGAAACTACAGGTTCTGACTCACCAGGTCAGAATTAGGCGCGGGGTCTGAGAATCTACATTTCTGCCACCGGCCCAGGTGATACTGATGCTGTGCTGCGCAGCCCAGAGCTGAGCTCTGAGGAGTGGGGTTCAGGTCATGTTTATGTTCTCTGCTTAGCCTGGGCTCCCTGACGGAGTTCCCTGGGGGCAGAGATCGTCTACTGGTGGCCTCAAGCGCTGAGCGCAGCCGGGCGAATTCTGTGAACCGGTGGAGAAACTGTTAGCCTCGGAAGTCAGCCACATGCTTGGGGGTGTTGAATTCCCAGCCCTCCCTCACCTCCTGCACTGCTGTGTGGACCCTGCTGGCCCTGGAGGCTGGCCGATGGGAGTGGGCAGGGGGAGGCCACGTAGCCAGAGGGCCCTTACCAATGCATCCCGTCCTGTCTGTCACTTGGGTGGCTTCTCTCCCACCAGCAGTGCACCCGGCCAGAGGAGCAGGGGCCAGGAGTGCAGTGACCACTGTGCGGCACGGAGGTTTCTGGGAAGGAGCAGATGTCAGCAGAGAGACCAGAGGTGTCCGGGCAGGAGAGTGGGTGTGAGGTGGCCCTGACAGTGGCTGCCTGGGAAGAGGAAGAGACGTCCAGTAAAAGCAGCTGGTTTGACACCTTGAGGTTGTGGGTGGGGGGTGGGGGTTGTGTGAACCTCAGTGCCCCCTCCACTGGCCCACACCATGCCTAGCAGCCTCCCCCGTGGGCTGGACTTGCCCGTCACTTCTCTCTGCCCCCTCCCACCGTGGGAGGCAGCAGGCTCCATACAGATGATGGAGATGACCGTGTCACAGCAGCCTGAGTGGCCCCTTGTCACAACACTGGCCATCCTGGGGGAGTTTGCCCTGAGTAAGAAGGTGCGGTCCCAGCAGGGTGGCGGGGCTCGTCACAGATCCAAGGAGGCCACTAGCTGCCGCACATACACCCCTTGGCTCAAGAACTCTTACAAAGCTGCGACTGCCAGTGGCTAATTAATAGAAGGGCTACTAAGGCCGGCCAGGCCAGCCTGCTGGGGCCCAGGGGATATTGAAGAATCCACGATTCCCAGCCAGAGCGGGCCGTGGGGAGGGCAGGGGCATTGCCTTGGCTTGGGAGAGGATGTTCCCTGCCAGCCAGGCTTTACTGAGAAAGCATTGCCAGGGCCCTGGAAATCTGCGATTCCCAAGCCTAGGAGGTGACTCGAAGACACTCTTCATCATCAACCCCCGCCCAGGATCAGGGTGGCAGCCACACAAAGTGAGGGTGCGCTCCCCACCACCAAGGCTGCTCAACATGAGACAGCAGTGCTTAGATCGGAAGTTGCTAAGCAGCATCCCATGGACCAAATACAGCACCCAGATGTGTTCTGTTTGGGCAGCAGAGTGTGTCATAACAAATCCAAGACGGTGTTTTAAAATGGAAAGATGTGACATAAAAATTTGGCTTTCGGGCTTCCTCTGAAAAATTGGAAGCTCTGGCAGCTCTGGCCCCACGTTCCCACACCAAAGCAGGCTGCTGGAGCAGACTAGAGGCCGCCCCGTTTAGTTTGGCGTGTGCCCTCCCGTCACCCACTGTCCCTAACGTCCCATGCCCAGCCGTGTAGTCATGCACCCTGAGCTGATGACCTCCCCCCACCACCCGTAGGCTTCTGAGTTTACAACCCTCGATTCAACCCAACAGAGACTGAAGCCAGGGGTTGCCGGGTCAGTAACCGCCGTTTATGGGCCATCCATCTATACAGGTACCAAACTGCTGGAAACTTTGTCTCCTGTTTTATTTACTCACGGTGGCCTGAACCTTATGTTCTGCTATCCCCGGTTTAAAGATAAAGAAACGGAGTCTCTGACGGGAGAAAGAGAAAGATTTGCCCGAAATCATGCCACCAGGAATCTAAACACATTCTTGTCTCTCTTTGTCTCCTTCCTCTTCTTTTTTGTTAGCTTTTGAAAGCTAAATTACAAACAGAGTTCAAGAAAACATTCTCCTGAGAATGAAAACATGGCAGATAATGTTTGAGCACACATCGTCGGCGGGGAGGGGTGAGGTGTGCTGTGGGAGCCGCCTTGGGAGAGGCAACAGGCCCCAGCACACCGGGTCTGGACAGGCCTTAGCGAGCCACTGGCCTAAAGCCTTCATTTCATCAAAGGGGAGCAAAGGACCAGAAAGGGGGAGCCACTGACCCAAAGTCACAGAATAAGTCCGTGTCAGAGATGAAATCAGAACCCAGTGGGTTATGTAACGTCTGGCAGCAAAGATCTTAAAATTGCACAGTCTATCCCTAGATCCCAACCAGAGGTCCTGAATGGTTTTGTCACTGGAGCGTTTTTCTGTTTTAAAGATTTTTAATTTACTTATTTGAGAGAGAGCATGAGAGAGAGAACATGAGGAGGGGCACAGGGAGAGAGAGAGAAGCAGACTCCTCACTGAGCCGAGAGCCTGACGCGGGGTTCGGTCACCGACTGAGCTCCCTAGGCGCCCTGACCCTGGCGTTTACATGGTTGCCCCAGCTCCATGCCCAAATTTTAGGGTGATGGGTATTTTCTGAGTCCCTTCTTAACTTAAGCCAATCCAGTGAGAAGGGAGTCTTTCCGTACCTGAAGAGGCAGCGTCTGGAGGCTTGGATGTGCTTGCCCTAACCTCTCACTCTGGGGATGCCGGATCAGGACCCTGACTGGTGCGGGGGACTTAGGGATTTTGGAACCATATCCAGATGCCGTGGATACACCTGTTCTTCAAGGGGACAGGTAGCCCGTGGAATCTGTGTTCTTTCCACCAGAGAAATTGGTGGTCATGTGGTCTATCCATTGCATCCTTCAGAGAAGTGAGGATGTGGAGTCCTGGTTCAGAACTGTGTGTCCAGGGGTGGGGCTCAGGGTGTGATCAAGGTCAGGTGTCTCTCGGAGGCCACAGTTTAGCCCCACGCTGACCAGGATCCAGGTTGAACCTGACACCGAGATAAGGCCTGGGTCTGGGCTCAGGGACTGGAGTCCTCGAACAAAGCCTTGGAACCAACCCCAGTGCCTCCCTGAGGCCTCAGGACTCTGGGCAAGGTGCGCGTGGGGGCCACCTCCACCTGGTGCCCTCCCCTTTAAGAAGCCCTCCCTTTCTCTAAGCTCCCTGAGCTCCTACACCTCTTAGCGTCTGAGCCAGCTGCCTCTGGTCCTCTCTGGGAGGGAAAGTACAAATTATAAATAAACAGCAGTGCCACTGCTGCCGACACCAGAGCCTCCGAACCTGACACGTGACGGCTCCCCGCCCCGCGCTGCTCTCTCATTGTTTGGGGCTGGTGTCTGTCTGCCTAACCAGGCGGCCAGCTCGGGGCTTCCGCACAGCGGGGCTCGGGCTGGGCAGTGTGGGAGCCCAGAGCTGGCTGGGATGTGTGCTGTCTTGATAGAGGGACTCCCTACACCCCACCACACTCTGAGCCCCACAAACTTCTGAGACCGGCCGTGGGGCCTCCGGGTCTGCTCGAGGCAGCTGCGGGGGCCTGATAATTGGCTGCTGATGATTTTGTGTCTGTCTAAGCATTTATCTACGTGGGTGGACGTGTTATGTCTGCGTGAACGAGGCTTTCAGAAATTAGTATGTAACATTGGGCTGGCTCATGTACCGTCTTCTGGGCCTGGGGAGGGGCAAGCTTAAGGGGTGGGGATGGGTCGTATGCCCTCAGAGATCAGATGCTCCATTCCAAGACTGTTGTCACCCATTTTGGAGGATGGGGGTCACTACCCACCCGGCAAAGAAAATAGGATTTCAGCCCCTCTTAGGGTAGATCAGCATGGGATTGATGGTCCGGGAAGGCTTCCTGGAGGAAGCAGATCAGAGCTGGATTTGAAGGAAAGACAGAACCATTCTGCATGCTTTCTTGGAAGTAGGTTTCTGGGAGATGGAGCTAAGGGATTGGGGGTGGTGGGAGGGTGTTGGTAGCCCCTAAGAGCGGGTTACTCAAAATCTGCCTCTTTGGACTTGTACTTATTAAGCTCAGTGCTTCTCCCTTAAGGACCGTGAGCCCCCCCGCCCCCGTCTTGACCCTGCTGCTGTCTGGGTATGTGTGCATATATTTGCGGGTGTACGGGTGTGTGTGTGTGTGTCTGTCTGTCTGGCCTCTCCTCCTGGGTCCTTGTGGCCCAGGGAGCTCTCCTGGCCCCAGCCCCCGGGCCCAGCTGCCCAACCTCCGAGACAGCCCCCTTCTCTTGCTGTACTACACCCGGAAGGCAGGTGTTGCCGCCGCATTAATGTCACTGAGCGTGTGGCCTGGAGCCCAGAAGTAATTACCCTGCAGTTCCCTGTTGTAGGCTGGAGCAGCCCCTGTCAATGATTAACGCGAGTCCCCAGCCGGTTGTCACCAAAGCCAGCTTCTCCCACCTATCGTCCGTCACAGCATACACAGCGGTTTTCCCTCCTGCAGGGACAGGAGAGACCCTCGAGCCCACAGGCCCCATCAGGGCCATCAGCGCCTCATAGAAGAAACACGGTCCAGCGGGGGAGACGCTGCAGCTGGGGCCCGTCTGCGCAGCATCGGGGCTGGCCCACCCTGGAGCCCTGTGTTCTCTCCTCCTGAGCTTTCCTAGCTTAGAACCACCCCCCCCCCCCATGCTGAGCTGGCCCTCCTGACCCTCCTCCTGTTCCACTGTATGACCTCAGCAAAGTCCTTTCCTGTCTCAGTGTCCAGGGTCAGGGCTCAGTCTGAGGCTGAGAAGAGAGCAAAGCTAATTGCCCAAATAGGTATTGAACCCGCGATCCTGACCCCATTAGTACAAATTGAGCCAGCAGGGCAGGGACAGCGCAGCTGATGAGTGGAGCTGATGAGAACCTCCCTCCCTCCCTCTTTCCCAAGACTCTGCAGAGGCCAATCCAGGCTTGAACCTGGAGTAGTGCAGCCCCAGGGCTCCTGGGGCAGCGGGAATTCCTGCCTCACGGGCCTCTCTCCACGGAGGCTCTGCCAGCCCTTTGTGCCTGGGGAGTGGGAGACAGAGGGGAACAAGGTGGAGGCTCCCCAGCAGTGTCTGTCTGGTCCGCTGAGCACCCCCCCACCAGCCCCCACGAGATCATGGCCTCCGTGGGAGTGGACATCAGGCTTTCCTTTTTTTCTTTTTTTCTTTTTTTTGTTCTCTGGGCAAAGGACAGCAGCTCCCTTGTCCTCCCAGCCATCTCTCCTGGGGGACAGTTGTCCCCTTCTGGAAGCTCAGACCTGGCCCTGGAAGAGTTCAGAGGTGAGGCTCCATGGGGAGTATGGGTCATCCTAGACAGCTGCGCCCAGAGGAGTCCTGGGGGGCAGGCCTGCAGCACCACGGGCTTTGGAATTGGCAGGGGAAGGAAATGCGGCAAGCTGTTCATCCTGTCCCAGAGGCTCTGAGGAGTCATCCTCCCGCTGTGTCACTCCCCAGCTTCTGGGGACAGAGCCGAGGGGGCCCCTGCAGTGAATAAGAGGCCAGTGAATGCTCTGCCCCATCCAGCTGTGAGGACCGGGCTGAGGCCTCTCCTCCGGGCGCCTTGCTTTCCTCCAAATGTGGACAGTGCTTCTGGAGAGGGCTGGCTTTTAGCAAGACCCCAGGCCCCTGAAGCTGAAATCGGCGGGCCACACCTGGGAGCTTCGTGTGACTTCAGACGCCTGGTGTGGCACCGGGCGGGTATGATTTTGGGGAGATTGCTTCTGCTTCGGTCACTTGAGGAGCCGGCGGGCTGGGACCCTCCCTACACTAATAGTCCGCAGTTCTCCGGCCAAAGGGCATCTGCCTCAGTCCCTCAGGGCTCCCCGGAGCCTGGGGGTGACATGGTTGTTCCCCAGCCTGCCACCCAAGCCCATGTGTGACAGGCCCCTCTGCAGGGACTCGTTACCTTTTTTTCTGTCAGCAACCAGAATCCTAACTCTCTGGGGGCTGGCGGGACCCCAAGGACCACGGCCCTTGCTCCATGTCCTTGTCAGACTGTGTTTTCCTAGACGGAAGGCAGCGGAGTCCCATCTGGTTCCTGTTGTCAAGAGCCCAGGCACCTCCAGGGGAACCCCCCTCCCAGCAAGAAGGGGGCCACGTCGACCTTCCCAGAGCCAGTATTTAGCTCCCTGCTCCGGGGAGGCCCTCCTGCTGCGTCCATCCTCACCAGAGAACCACTTCTGCCCTGAGCCCGTCCCCCTGGCGCCCCCTCCTTCGGGAGCAGGTGAGCTCTCTCCTACCCAAGTTCCCCTGAGGTTACGCTCACGTGCTACTCCTCAGCCGTTTGCTATTTTTGTTCCAGTCTTCTGTGTGGGGACAGCTGTGCTTGAGCCTTTGTTTCCTGGAAGCTGGGCGGGCAAGTGCTCCAGCTGCTCGCCGCCTCCCCGTTTTTTCCCCAGATAGTCTTGTCAGACTAAGCTCAGAGAGGTTAGGCCACTAGCCTGAGGGAACACAGCATCCTGGCATCTCGGGGCACTGTAGAGCAGATGACTTGCAGTACGCATTGGGATATGTGTGTGCACGCGTGCGTGCATGTGCGTGCGTGCGTGTGTGTGTGTGTGCACTCTTACGTTAGTGTATCTGTGCGTGCACAGACTGAAAGTCTCAGCCGTTCAGAGAAGTAGTGGGTTGGTATCTTGGTGTTCCTTACAGCCCGGCTGTGCTCAGTTGTACCTTTGAGAAGGTGCCATCACAATCCCTTCCTCGAGGAACTGTCTTCCTCTGCAGACTTCATGGCTTCCCACGGCCCCCTGGAAGAGTCCGGACAACTCCGTCTGCCATTCAGTATGCCCCCGACTCTCTTCAGACCAGTACTGGGTCGGGGGGCTGGGGGTGGGGGGAAGCAGGGGGCCAGGGTTCTCTAAGGCTTGCACTCTTCTCTCCGTAAGTTTCCATCTGGCCGGCTGCCCTCGGCTGGCCCCTCTAGCCTCCGCACTGCAGGGATTCCTGGAACTGGCGTGTCTTTAGAGATCGGCCAGCTCCCTCCTTCTGGGGAAATTGAAAAAAGGATTATGAGAGGGCAGGGACTTGTTCAGGGCCCACGGTAGGTTAGAGATGGAGAGGGAACTAGAACCCAAGACTCGCGGGCCTCTGGGCTGGACACCTACCGTGTAGCATAATCCTCCTTCCCGTAACTGTGACACTGACCTTCCTGCCCAGGGCACAGGCTCGGGCCGCCTCCTCTCTGGGGCTTTCATACGCAGCAGGCCGTGCTGCTCCCTGCTCCTTTCTGCCCCCGTGCTCAAGCCTGGCTGAACTTGCCCTCCCGCTCTTCCTGGTCCACACTGCAGAGCAGACAGTCTCCTCACTACCCGCCACCTCCAGCTTATGGGTCATCTGCCCATGGAACTGGTCTGGATCATCAGCTCCCCTGTGGGGGTGGGTCTGTCTGTCCCTACGACTGAGGGCTCTTTGTGGTGAGACTGGTCCACATGCGCCAGTATCCCCAGAGCCCTCAGGCCAGGACCTGCCTCTTAGTTGTCACAAGAATAATGATGATGGGGGCACCTGAGTGGCTCAGAGGGTTAAAGCCTCTACCTTCAGCTCAGGTCATGATCTCAGGGTCCTGGGAGTGAGCCCCGCATCCAGCTCTCTGCTCAGCGGGGAGCCTGCTTCTCCCTCTCTCTCTGCCTGCCTCTCTGCCTACTTGTGATCTCTGTCAAATAAATAAAATCTTTAAAAAAAAAAAAAAGAATAATGATGATGATAACAGCCAGCATATCCTGAGGATTTACACTGTGTAGCGTATTATAAATATCTCGCTGAATTCTCCCAGAATCCTTTGAGGTGGGATTCATGTTCTCCTTTTGCACATGAGAAAAGAGGCTCAGAGAGGTTAAATGATCTGTCTGAGGCCACACAGCCAGGTATGTAGACACTCAAAGAAGGCCTGAATTCCCGTCTGCTACAGTTTGGCTATTCCGGTGTGGTCCTGGGACCAGTAGCTTCACTGTCACTGGGAGCCTATTAGCCAGGCAGATGTCAGCCCCCAGTCCCCCGCCTAGTGCAGCCCTATCTGTGTCTAGATACAATCCCTAGGTGTCAGTGTGTAGAGCACTGTGCCGTACGATGGAAAGATCACACAAGGGGGAAGATTCTATCAGGGACAGCCCTCAGCTCACCTCAGAACAGCCGAGACTGGCCCTCACTGTGTGATAAAGGCTAGGGCCGCAGCCCAGGACCGGGAAGGGCTGCGCGAAGTGTCAGGGGTTTCACGGGTCTTCTTGGGTCTTCAAAACCAAAACCAAATTTTCTTCCTTAAGACACATAGACAATTTGAAAAATAAAAATGCACCCAGATCCCAGCTACCTACCCATAAACAAAAGCACTAGACGCCCTTGGCTCTGAAACTTCTGGAGGCGGCCCCAGGCAGCCCAGGGAGCAGCTACCTGGGAGCCCTGTGATTCTGAGTCAGAGAGTTTGAGGTGGGTTAAAAATAGAGCCTAGTGGCCAGAGGCGAGTGGGAGGAACAGAGCAATTTGTCTGTTATGGGGGGGGGACCCCAAGTCAGGGAGGTTGGGCCAGAAGAGGGGGCGGCGAGGATAGGGGGGTTATGCCCTCAGAGGCAAGAGCTGGGGGACCCAGCCTGGCTCTGGAAGGTTGTGGGGTGTGGAGTTCCGGCCTGAGGGGAAGGGAGAGTCTAAAATGCCAGCCCTGGGGCACAGGAAGGGAAGACCCCATCCAGCGCCCAGGCAGCCGGCAGCTTCTCTGGGAGGGTATAGTGCTGGGCAGTAGCTCTGCCTCAGAGAGTGCTGAGCAGGAGCCGGGACAGGGAGGGGCCAGAGAGGGACTGGTGGAAGATCCAGGTTTCACAGGAGGGAGGGAGACAAGGAAGGAGGCTCTTCTCTGTGGCTGCCCACGTGTGTGTCGTGGGCAGGCACGTGGTCTCCTTTGCCTGTCATGCCTGCCCTTCAGATGCCTCCCTCCCTCCTTCATCACCGCCCTCCTCCAGAAACTCTGCTCATCCTGACCTCCGTGCCATGCTAACACGCTTTCTGCACGTGGATGCTGGCTCCCCAGGCGTTTGCCGGAGGACCCCATGTGTCTCTCTCCTGACTCCAGCGAGGGGACTCTCCCCAGCACAGGCCACCGGGCACCGGCTAAAGGCAAATTTCGTTTTTTTTTTATTATAAAAGAAATAAGAATTTGCACATTTTTAAGAAAATAAAGAACTTAGAAATAGACAGAGTGTAGGGAATCTAGAAACGTATGACAGAGCAAACAAAATCACTCCTAATCCCACCACATAGCCGTGATCAGTGTTGACCTTTTAGGGTAGTTTCTTAATTTTTGTTTCTGGCAGTCTTTTTACCCCTGGCAACAGCCTTTAGGCCACCCAGCCATTTAGCAATAAGACAATTTTGCCAAGAGGCTCCTGTGCTTCTCACTCCCCAGTCCCAGGCCCAGTTATGTGTTCCTAAGAAAGGGAAGAGCAATGGTTTCTGCTCTCTGGGGTCGGGGTTTGGGGGCAGGGCAGGGCTGAGGGAGGACACGACTCATCCTGGGTCTGCAAAGTGGCGGATTCTAGGATAAGGTGGGACTCTCTCCTTCCTACCCGCCCCCACCTCCTGGAGCTCTGGGCTCTATTTCACCTATTTTGCCTATTTTGGGAGGAGGGAGAATCCTTAAAATCCCCACTAAGAGGGCACGCCCCTAATGAGGAGGTGTTCTGCCACCACGGGTCTGTGCCGCGAAGCCTAGGTTGAGGCCAGTGTCCCCCTACCAGCCCCTTCTGTCATTCCACTCTGTCGGAAACCCCAATCCCCATGCTTCTCCTGGTCTGTCTCTTATTCATCTCCTCCCCTCCCCCCTTGCCCCCACCAGCTCTGCCCCTTCCTTCTCTATGACTTTTCCACCACCAGGTTACATTCTCTAATGGATGTTCCTGGGAGTCTTGGCATCCTAGGGACTTGGACAGTACATGTTCCACCCAGATCATCGGAAGCCTGTGAAAGCCTCGTGGGTCTCAGTGAGCTACCATTTCCTGTGGCTTCTGCTGGGCCACCTGTCACTCCGCTCTGCGGCCTAAAGCACACCTCCATTCATTCACCCACCGTTCACGCATGTATTAGGACGCACTGCATAAAAGGCCCCGTGCCAAGTTCAGGGAGTTGTGTAGGCCACCAGATATAAACACACAAATCAAACGCACAATTCCGTCATAGCGTGATAAATACTATGCTAGAGCAATGCGTACAAGGGGCACCTAACCAGATTTCTGAGGATTCAAAGAAACAACACCTCCTCTGAACCAGGGGCCCTGGGGTGGGCCGGGGTGGAGAGGAGAGTCCGAGGCAGACACCAACCGGTCGGCAGACCTGGAGGACAGGAAGCGTGGTGGGTTTGGGGGTATGGAAAGCTGCTGGTTTGTCTGGAGCAGAGCGATGAGGGGAGGAAGGGTGGCAAGGCATGGGAAGGAAGCAGAACCCAGATCCAGAAGGGCCTGGGGGACGACAGTGGGACTTGGTTTAGCTGGGAGCCCAGGACTTGGCTTGGCAAAGTGTGGAGAGTGGATTGCTGGGAGCATGTGGAGCCCACCTGGAACCCTGAAGTATGCAGCGTCCTGGAAAGGCCAGGGGCCCAGTTAGGAAGCCATGGGGTGGGCCGGGTGGTGGGCTGATGAGACTCCACGTCCCACTGGCTGGCTGTTGGTAGGCGAGGGAGATAGAGGTGAACTCTCCGCTTTCTCGATGGACATTTGGATGGCAGAGGAGCCTGTGCTGGGAGCACAAGGGTTTGGGAGGAAGCTGTGTAGTTATCTGGACATGGCAAGAATGATGGGGGCATCCAGGGGTCAGATGTAGTCAGCAAGTGAACACACCGGTGTGGAGCTTAAGAGAGAGGTCTGATGTGAAAGCCAGCAGAATCATGGAGGCCTTGGCAACTGGCGAGGTCACGCAGGGAGAGTGTGCAGAGAGAGAAGAGGCCAGGGCCCAAAGGAGCAAACACACTTGAAGGTCATGCAGGGGAAGAGGACCCCACCAAGGGAAGGAAAGGGAGAGACAGAAAGAAGGGAGGAAACCAGTGTCTTAGCAGAGTGGCCCGCAGGGTCAGGTGATGCTGGGGGTCAGCCAGGAACAGCACGCGGTTGCTGAGGCGTCGGCAGGAGTGTGGGGAGTGGGAATGGAGGCGAGAGGGCCTCTCCCAGGAAGCTTCTTTCCAATGGGTAAAGAGATAAGGCAGAGGGATTGGAGATTCGGGAGTGGTTTTATTTTATTTCTTAAATGTAGGGAGCTTAAAACAATGAGCTGGTGGGAAAGGACGCTCGGGGAGGGAGGCTGAAGAATAAGACAAGAGGGGATCACCTTTGGGTCCAGGGTCCCTGGGAAGGCAGAGGGGACGCCTGTCAAGAGACGGGTGGAGGGGTTGCCAATGCTTTTGTGACTGGAGGAGGAGTGGGGGGGATGAGGGAGAGGCACACGGGGCAGGAGTCTGGTGGCAGGAAGAGGAAGGGGGCGTTTGGGTGGCTTCTCTCTGTGAAGTAGAGGGTGGTGGTATCTGCTGAGAGTAGGGTAGAAGAGTGGTTTTAGAGCTTTGAAGAGAGAGAAGATACTTTGAAGTGGCTGCTAGAGGAGAACGGTGGGGAAAATTTCCCAGGGTCTCCTGGAAAGGTGGGGCGGGTGGGGGAGAGGGCCAGCGGAGTATGGAAACCCTGATGAGGAAATTGAGGCCCGGGAGCTAAGGTGCTTACATATCTAGCAGGACAGGTCTGAGGCTGTGGGATTTTTTGCACAGTTCCCATGGAACATGCAAAGGGTGAATGGTGACCCTGATCCAAGGCATGATCTTGTGAAGTGGGTGCCAGAAGGATGGGGTAAACAAGGTAGAAGGGCAGGACCCTTGTGTCCCGGGGGGAAGGGAGGAGGCAGGAGGGTCCTGTGACTCACGGTTCCTGGGGCAGGTGCTACAGAACAGAATTAGCATGACTGGCTAAGAGAGCTGGAGGGAAAGGAGGTGGGAGTGAGAGATGGAACCACCGGGGCAGGGGTGACATGGTCCGTCCCCTGCTGCGGGAGTGGGTGACTGACGTGCGCGGCAGGAGAGTCAGGACACTGAGCCACTGAGGGGCTGGGTGTTTGGGCTTGATGTAAGGAGTGGAAGTCATGCAGGACAATGGCAGGGTTTGAAATGGAATGGAAGGCTGTGAACCAAGGGCCTGTATGCCCAGGGTCCCCAGGTATGGCAGATGGATGCTGGCAGGATGGCCAGAAGATGACAGGGTCCTCAAAGGATCCTGAAAACCTTCCTAGCACAGGCAGGGAGTGGCCCCAGTGGGGGAGGAGGTTGGCCCCACTCCTGACTCACGGGTGCATGGGCTTTAGGAAAGTGACATCCTCAGGATTCAGCTAAAGCTTGCTTAAGGGAAAAGTGGGACTCTGGGGGCAGGCTGTTTGGGCTTAGTTCTTGATCCACCATATATATAGCAAATTTCTCCACTTCTTGTGCCTTAGTCTCCTCGTCTGTAAGACAGGCACCATCATAGTATCTCCCTCATGGGGATTTTAAGAGGGTTAAATGAGATCATCCACATAAGGAACTCTGATTAGTGTCCAGCACGTAGTAAGTGTCCAAAAAACATTGGCCGCCATCCTGCTCTCGTCTCATTGTCCCCCAGGGCAGTCGTCTGTGCTGGGCCTGGAAAACCAAGGGCCGGGTCGGGAACCCAGGGGGAGCTCCCCGCTCCCATCGCGGTCTCAGACACGAGGATTCCTGGATTCCTAGTTTCCATGATTTGTTGGCAGGCTGAGAGGAGAGCTAGGTGGTGCCTGATGAAGGGGACAGCTACTCCCAGACAGCATGATTCGTTAGGCCGGCTTCCTGGAGGAGGAGGCAGTCAAACCGGGTCTTTGATGAGGGAAGGGAATTCACGAGATGGGGGTCCAGGAGGCAGGGGCAGTTCTCAGGAGGAAGAGCCAGAATGTGGATGGAGATAGAGCCAGGGTGTGGGTATCCGGTGGCTGCTGTGTAGGGAGCAGGAGGGAGAACAGGAAGTGGGGCTCAGGGGATGCCAGACCTTGGAGCTTGAACTTTCTTCTGTCGTCATGAGGAGTTTGCCAGGAGGGCTCAAGCAAGGGGTGATGTAATCATAAAATTTGGAAAGATAACCTAGAGATCATGTGAGTTGGAAGGAAAGAGCGTGGAGGCTAGAGACAGGTAGGCGGCAGGGGCAAGGATCCAGGCGAGGAGCGTGACAGAGCAGTCAGGGACAGATTCAGAAGCCGCCGTAGCAGATGCTAGACAAGTGGTGTCTGGATGGCTCAGTCGGTTGAGTGTCCCAAGTCTTGATCTCAGCTCAGGTCTAGATTTCAGGGTCACGAATTTGGGCCCTGCCTTGGACTTCACTCTGGGTGTGCTTTTAAAAAAAAAAAAAAAAAAGATGCTCGACCAGACATGTCACTGCACAGAGGGTCTGCAGGAAAAAGAAAGCAGCTGAGGCTAGCTTTGAGGTATTGAAATGCTGAGTGTGCCATTCAGCTCTAAGGAGGAAGATGCTGAGTTCAGCCTTGGGCTCCGGTGTAGGAGCCAGCAGGCCCTCCAGGTGGCAGATGGGAATTCAGGTCTGGTGCTAGGAGAGGTGTCTACCAAGAGGGAAGGGGTAAACGATGGGGCCCTGGGTGTGCCACTCACTGGGAGAAAGCGTGGAGACCCTGGCCTGGAGTCTGTATG
Organism: Mustela erminea; assembly: GCF_009829155.1. Lineage (NCBI taxonomy): Eukaryota > Metazoa > Chordata > Mammalia > Carnivora > Mustelidae > Mustela > Mustela erminea. The sequence goes on from NC_045618.1 coordinate 32,257,301, forward strand.
GCAGGATCACAAGCCATTCCTGGAACCAGGGCCCTGCCTTCAGGGAGCCACAGTGTTTTGGGATATCCAAAGTCGGGGCTTGGTCCAGGCCGAGGCCCATCAGTGAGGGGCAGGAGAAGCCTGGAAGATGTAGCATGAATCCTGAAGGATGGGAAAAAATGTAATGGGCCAACAACTGACACTCTCTTCCGGCTGGCAGGATACCTAGTGGATGTCATTTGAGTCAAAATGTATGCAAGCAGGTGTGCAAGAAAGTATGTGTGTGTGTACAGGGGGAAAACTAGCAGGAGTGCATAGATGAGAGTGTGTATAAAACTGTATTGTGTGTGTGTGTGTGTGTGAGAGAGAGAGAGAGAGAGAGAGACAGAGAGAGAGAGAGGGAGAGAGAGAGCATATGCACTCAAAGGCAAGCATGGGTGTGTGTGAACAAGACAAGGCTGGAGGAGAACATCCCTCTTCTGACTTCCCCTGTCCCCGTTTTATTACCCTTCACTCCTCTTTAGCCTCTGGGGAAGGAAAGGTCTGGTCTGGTCCTTGGCCTGGTCCTTGGTCTGGTCCTTGAGTTTCTGAGTTCAGGGTCAGGGTCTTCTCTTGCTTCAGCTCCCTTGAGGGATAACCTACCTTGGAGACGGATCCGTGAAATGTTCCAGATGTCCGTGTAAAAGGGCTGCTTGGCTTTTTGCCATCTCCCGTTTCTTCTGTACGAGACCTGCTCCTGGCCTGTAGGCTACACCCACCTGCCAACTTGGATACCAGGTAGGAAGTGAGGTCCAGGATTAAGGGAGGACAAGCCTGGGTTTCTGGGGCTGCAACTGGGATGAGGCGTCTTCCTTTTAGCTTAGAGAACACTGGGATGGGGCAGGTCATCTGGCTTTGGAGAGAGCAAGGCCTCTAACTCGGGCATGTGCCAACTCCAATGTTTCTGAGTCTGGCTGTCCCTCACTTCCCTGCCAGGTCGTGCCACCCGCCACCATGGACACATACCCTGGATTGTGGGAGTTAATCATGACTGATTCTAGGGGGCAGTGTGGTGCTGGGGGAAATATGGCACATACAGCTTGAGGTTTTGGAAATGTTACTGTTCCCTCCTCCACAGACCTTAGGTTTTCCGCTCCTTCTACAGGATGGCACAGCTGTGTCCAATTAACCAGGATGCTTTTAATATTTGAGAGGTGTGCTACTTCCCCCACCCAGGAAGTATCTCGGAAGTCTGTGACATCAGGAGCATGGGTCCCCTCCAAAACTCTTTACAGCTCTCGCTTCTCTTTTTCTCTCTCTCTTTAAAATTTTATTATTGAAGCAGAAGTGACATACAATGTTACATCTTTCAGGTGGAGAACATAGTGATTCAACAATTTTATGCATTATTCAGGGCTCACCATTATAAGTGTAGTCACCGTCTGGCCCCATCTCTCTCTCCTCTCTTTTCTACAAGAGAGGACTACAGCCACTGTGATAGGTTACCTCCCTGTGTGATGCAGAGGTTGCATTAAGGCTGGTCTCCCTCCCTGCATCCCACTGAGGTGCCTGAAATCCTAAGCAGTCAGGCTCTCAAGTCCCCCCAGACCTCTTGGGATCTCGTTCTGTCCCTCACTCGCTGTGTGATCTTGGGTAGATACCCCTCTCTGAGTCGCAGTGTCATCATCAGCAGAACACAGACGTCAGCAGCCACCTGAGTGTTGGGGTGAGGATTACATGAAGTAACACATGGGAAGCACGAACTAAGTGCTTGATACATGTGAAATGGGGTCTTTATGAATTCAGTCACCAAGGAACCCCTAAAAAAAGCCAGGAAAAACAAAACAAAACAAAAAAAGCCCAAGTCCTTAAGGAATCACTTGAGATGTTTTTTATCCCTGGGCTTGGCGAGAATCGGGGTCTGGGAGCTGAAGATACAGCGGGGAGCCTGTGGCCAAGTCTGCCTGGCTAGAGCAGCAGAATGGGGTTGGCAGGCGTGTCGGGAGCTGTCCGTGGTGCTGCCCCTCTCTCTCTCCGCCCTCCTCACCTGGCCCTGCTTTTGGAAATCTGTGCCATCATCTTGTAAGAGTAAGGAGAGGTAGTTCCCAAGGCCAATAGCATCTCCTAAAGCCCAGCTCCTCCAGGAGCACTTTCTGGTCTCACCCTTCTGGGCCACTGTGAGCCATACCTGGGCTGCTGCCTAGGATGGTTTCTTTTCATCATTGCCCAACTTGTCTTCTGTCTAAGCCTTGTATTCTGACTAGACCACGAGCTCGCTGAACTCAGGGCGTCTGTCTGCCAAGGTAGACTGGTTCTGTTGTCTGTTCACGGAATGTTGTGGTCCTTGACTTCCAGCACTGGACGAGCTCTCCTCCACCCCCACCCCCAGTAGATGCTTTGCTTTGACTCTTCTATGGAAGATTTCATCTTCCTCCCTCATCTCTTTCCGGTGAATTTGTTGAGTTGAGCTCTTAATTGACTCATTTAATAATATAGATAGGTATAGTCCAGAGGGTTTTACATATATCAATTCAAGTCATTTTTATAACTCTAAGTTAGATACCGTTATTATTCTCAGTGAGCAGACAAAGAAACTGAGGCATGGAAACGTTAAGTGACTTGCTAGTAAATGATGGAACCAGGAATTGAACCCAGGTTGGCCGGCTCTGAAAGCCTCTCTATGATGCTACAGGATAGTGGTTTCTGGGAAGGAATGCTCCAGCATTCCGACCCCAGCCCAGATCAGGCACCAGCAATATCTCTTAGCATCTGGAAATTCACGATTGAAATAATTAGTCAGAATGCAAGGAAATGGTTGTTTTTGCCTCATGCAATTTGGTTTTATGAAGACCACTAAATGCAAACATTCTCCTGTTAATTACTGTCTCAAATTTGGTCTGTAATTGAGAGAACTAGAGCTGGGGAAAGTGTAGAAACCCGCTGGAGTGGCAGGCCTGCCCGAGTCAGCATTCCCCGCCGCCTTGCTGCCGCTCTGTTAATTTTAGAAACTCCTCTAGCCTGTGTGTATTATTAGCTTTATGTACAGAGGACCATGGGGCCCTCAGTAGCCTCTCGATGCCAGTTTTGTTTTGTTTTTCCCAAGAGATGAAATGAAAGGGAATGGTGGCCATGTGTATATAGGGGTGTTTGCAGACTCTGTGTGTGAATGGGGATACCTGTTTGTAGCTCCTAATGAGTGTCTGCAGCTGTCTTTGAATGACGTGTATGAGGCTGTGTAGAGAGTGTACACAGCTCAGGAACATCGCATAGAAGCTGAAACCATCCTCCTGCAGCCCACGTGTCATTAGCAGGACGTGCTGTCTTCCATGTGGTGGGTGTGATGGCTGGGGTGGGCTCCTGAGTCTTAGGTTGGGCTGTCCCAGATGGCATAGGGGGATTGGGGCTAGAGAAATGGTGGTGGGATGGAGGGCAGAGAAGCATCTGAAGTTGACCTTAGCATCAGCTTTAGAATGAGAAGCTTTAAGCCTGAGAGGCCCTGACTTGGGGTCCTGTCTTGAGGCTGTGAATGGTTTGGCTTTCAAAGGAACTGCTCTTCCCTGAGCTGTGTGGTATGGGATGGCTCTCTCGCCCACCTCCAGTGAGGCAGAGCCTGCTCTCTCTTTGACTCGTATCACCATTTTGAATCTAGCAAAGAAAGCAGTTTGCTCTGAAGTAATATTTTTTTTTTCAAAACTAGAACTCTTGGGGCACCTGGGTGGCTCAGTGGCTTAAAGCCTCTGCCTTCAGCTCAGGTCATGATCTTAGGGTCCTGGGATCGAGCCCCACGTCGGGCTCTCTGCTCTGCAGGGAGCCTGCTTCCCCGTCTCTGCCTGCCTCTCTGCCTGCTTGTGATCTTTTTCTCTCTGTCAAATAAGTAAATAAAATAAAATAAAAAAATTAAAACAAACAAACAAAAAACCCTGGAACTCTTCTGGCAGGAACACTTTAGTTTTGGAGTGGAACCCTCTGAAGGCTCGAGGGAGGCTTGTCTTTTTGTCTCCTCTCTCCTGGCTTTCTCGCAGTCGAGATTAAAGATGGTTGAAAGGTTATTTCTCTTGGGAGAGGACATGCTCATTTCTGCCTGACTTAATACCTTTATCTGTCATTGTGTAACTGTCTAAACTAATAGCAGAGGGAATAGCTATGCAGTACAGGTTTCAGATCTTGGGGCCAGCCCCAGGGTGGCTGGTACTCGGGCAGGGTCCCTGGGATTGATCGGTCATACCTTCCTAGACACGGGATGTGTGCCTGTCTGTGCTGTCTGCATACTCCAGAGGGGCCCTTGCTAGGCCAGGTGGTTTCGCCCTGAGGGGCCCTTCCCACCTCCCTCAGGAAGACCTTGCAGTTGCTTTGACACCTTAGGAGAAATGGTACTGTAAGCCCCCACTGATCTCACTCCATTGCATTGAGTGGCAACACACAGGTGCCTGAAATCCCCTCATTAACACTTCCTGCCCTTGAAGATTTCACTGTCCTTCCCCAACCCTCTGTTAGAACACAAACCTCTTGGGGAGAGAGATGGCCAGGCATTTTCTGACTATAGGGGATAGACTAAAGGGGGACCCCAGAGAGCCAGGGTGGGTAAAGGCCAGATCAGAATTATGGGATGCAGTGTTTAGACTCCACCCTTATTGCACAGTGAGAAAACTAAGGGCCAGAGAAGGCAGGGCACCTTCTTGACATCACACAACCTGTCAGTGACCAAGCTGGAACTGGATCCCGGGCCTCCTGCCACCCAGGTACCTGCCATGTGTCTGGTCCTCACCTGCTCTCTGGTCACGGTCTGTATCTTGTCTGCCTGCCAGCCTGTCTCAGGCCATAGCTGACCCTCAGGGAGGATGGAGCAGCCTGGCTGGAGCCTGGAGAATTATAGGTCGAACTGGTCCTACTAAAACTAAAACAGCTTCACTCTTCTTTCTGGATCTCATTGTTTGGTTTGCATTTCAGCCTGACTCCCACTGGGGAGCGGGGATGGGAGAGGGAGGCTTGTCACTGGGGACCAGATGGGGACAGGCAGAAGGTATCCTTAGGGAAAAGAGAGCTTTTCTGTGCCACTCTCCATATTTTGCCCATGGTATCCTTGTGCCTACCTCACGCAGTGACTCAGAACATCCGAAGACTTCCTTCTTCCATAGGTGTGCTCCCTTGGAGTTTTCTCTTATAGTCTGTAACTTATTCTCTCTGTCCTCCTGGCGACTGATCCCTGTGTCTCCGGGCAGATTTTATTGGGACCTGACCATGCTGCTGCTGATGGTCGGAAACCTCATCATCATTCCTGTGGGCATCACCTTCTTCAAGGATGAGAACACCACGCCCTGGATCGTCTTCAACGTGGTGTCGGACACATTCTTCCTCATCGACTTGGTCCTCAACTTCCGCACAGGGATCGTGGTGGAGGACAACACTGAGATCATCCTGGACCCCCAGCGGATTAAGATGAAGTACCTCAAAAGCTGGTTCGTGGTAGATTTCATCTCCTCTATCCCTGTGGACTACATTTTCCTCATCGTAGAGACACGCATTGACTCTGAGGTCTACAAGACAGCCCGGGCCTTGCGTATTGTCCGCTTCACCAAGATCCTCAGCCTCCTGCGTCTCTTGCGTCTCTCCCGCCTCATTCGATACATTCACCAGTGGGAAGAGGTGAGTGGCCAGACCTAAACCTCTTGGGGGTAAGGGATATTTTTCCCACAGGGTGGGTGAGGGCCCAGCAGGCAGTCTCAGATAGCTGGATTTGGGCGGGCAGATGGTAGCAGGCACATCTTCTCCAAGAGGACAAATGATAGTAATTTCTTGACTTCTTATCCTGGGCTAGATATTATGAAAATTACTTTGCAGATGGTATCCCTTGTAAGTCTCTAACAACTGTAGTGGTACTCATTTTTTACAAAAGGAAACCAAGAGGCAGAAAGGGATTCATATGAGGTCACAGAATCAGTAATTGGTGAACCTGTACTCGAGAGCTTGCACAGTTAATCACTGGGCTATACTGTAGGGAACGCAAACTCAGGAGCCTTGAGGGGCCAGGCAGGGAATGTGATGGGTGAAAAGGGCCAGTCGGAGGCAGTAGGGAGTATGGCAGACTGGGGAAAACTGAAGAATACATCTTCCGTCTGCCTCTACTCCACCATAGCCACTTGTTGCCAAGTAAGAATCGGCCCAGGGTTGTGAGATCTACAGATTGATCATGAGAAGCAGGAATCTGGGGTTTTGTGCCAATTTAGTTGTCAGGTATCTTAGGTGTCCTGGGGGTTCTTCTGGAGCAGACCCTGAGGTGAGGATTTGCATGAAAGTGGCTTTTTTTCCCAGCGAGGCTGAGGCAGGAGTGTTTCCAGGAATTATCTGCTGAGGGACTAGGGAAGAGGGACAGGGAATGGAAGGAAGGAAGCCAAGCAAAGTGCTGCGGGGAGCTCTGGGGACAATGTACCTCACACCTCGGGTAAAGAGTTGGAATTTTTCTATCCCCTTGCATGGCAGCCCATGGTTCAGGGCACTCCCCGCCTGCCCTCGGTGCTAGCAGGCAAAGCAGCTTCCAGCAGCCTGGGGCGGGTCTCTGATAAAGAGCCACAGGGGCTAACTGCAGGGAGTGAGAAGCATCCAAGGAGCCTGGAGTTGTGTGTATGCGAACTGTAAAGAGATCGTAGGGCCTGTGGGCAAAGCACCGGCTCCAGAAATGAAATAAAAATTTGTGAAAGAACTGGGTGGGCCAACACCGTTCTGAACAAACCTAGCTGAGCCACGGGCTGAATGCAATCATCTGTGGGAGGAACTGGGGAGGACTGTGGGCTGCAGTTCGGAAAAAGGCAGGTGACCATCTGACCGTGCAAGCACTTCTGTCTCAGTCTGCCACCACCCAACTATGCCTTGGGGCTGCAGCGGCAGGCAGGCTGACCTGCAGGAGCCCATGTGGGGGTAGTTGTGCTCCGTGAGGCCACCCACCTTGGGGTCCGGAGCGGGCTGGAGCCTGGGGGAGCTTCATGCAGAGGTGCGTTTCTTGCCACGGCTCACTGCCAGTCTTCTGGTCCCCAGGATTCCTCTACTTGGTTGGTTGGACGGAAGTTCCTGTGCTCGGGGCATGAAGCCCCCACCCCACCCCAGGGGCAGCCTGGGCCCCCCCAGTAGCACACACGGCCGATGGTCGGGGTGCTGGCAGATTGAGGTCAGGGGTATCACAAAGGCCTGTGCTGCAGAAGTGCCCACACCAGCCTGGCAGCATCACTCTGTGGCGGAAATTCTCTTTGTCTAGGAGAACTGGCGGTATTCCTGCTGACGGAAGAGGGGCTGTGACTTGCCCAAGGTCACACGGGCAGCCAGGCCTCTGGAGCGGCTGGAGCAGAGCCCAGTTAGCTCTCTGGACTTGCAGCAATGAGGGGTCCCTGCCTGGGGCAGTGGAAGGTCCGGGGGCTTGAGCTAGGATTATGCATGTGAGACCCGAATTAAAATCCTGACTCCACTCTGCCTGGATCCATGACCTTGGGGTCACCTTGCTTCCCTGAGCCTTAGTCTCTTATCCGCAGAGTGGGTTTCATCCTCACTCGATTGTTGTGAGACGATGTTTATAAGGCACTTAGCAGGGAGCCTGGTGGATGGTTCAGGAAAGGTCCGTCCCCGCCCATTTGTTTGTGTAACCCTCTATGTCTCTGTGGGTGGGTGAGGGGTGTTACTTTTCTCAAATAGTTTTTTTTTCCTTAGAGATTTATTTATTTATTTATTTATTTGGGAGAGAGACAGAGAGAGAGCGCACGAGCGGGAGGGGCAGAGGGAGAGGGAAGGAGAATCTCCAGCAGCAGACCCCACCCTGAGTGCAGAGCCTGATGCCGGGATCAATCTAACGACCCTGAGATCACAACCTGAGCGGAAACCAAGAGTCGGATGCTTAACGGGCTGCGCCACCCAGGAGCCCCTCAAATATTTTTTACGCTTTATTTTGCTGGCTCCTCACACCTAGCCAGCAAGGTAAAGCAGGCGGGACTGATTCTTCCTGTTTGTCCTGAGGAACAGGGTCAGAAGCTCCAGGTGGCCCAGGGGTAGGATGTTGGAACTGGGCCTCCTGACTCTGGGTTCCTGCATTCTTAGGTGGCCTGAAAGCAGGATGACTTTGATTCTGTTGTCTGTTCCTCTGTTAGCAACGCCTCCCAGCTGAGGTTGGGAAGACAGGCAGCCGAGCAGGTGGAGGGGTAGGGTGGGGTGTTCTGTGTGATGGGTTGGGTTTGAGCTACCTACAGGACATCTAGACACAGAGAGCTGTTGGCCTGGGGATCTGAGCTCAGACCTGAGTGGGGAGAGGGTTAGGGTGGGGGCAGGAAGGATGGAGGCAGATTTCCTGGAACTCCCTGACAGGCTTGTCTTTTGGTTTCGGTCCCAAGTAGAAATACCACAGTCTCTAGAGACCTCCAGGCAGACTTCTGGACCATGATGGCTCCCTCAGTCCCCAAGACCCCCTCCAGCCTTCTGTGTGTCTTGAACTTGCAGCTAGACTATCATTAAAAGCAGAAAAGTAGCCTCTCTTTCCCTTCTCTGGCACTGGTTCAAGTCTCCAGGCCCCCGCCCCCTGGGAACCATCCTTGCTGCTTCCTGACGCCTGGGCCCTGGAGGCCATGCTATTTGGGGGGGAGCTGACAGAATTGCCCATGGCTGGGCAGAGTGAGTCCTGGAAGAGAAACTAAGTGCTTCTTTCACTTCCCTGCACCAGACACCTGGGAGCTTGGTCCAGGGCTTTGGTCCCAACTGCCTCTCTGGCAGACCCCACCCTGGCCGCCCTCTGGGCTATCCGGAACTGCCCAGGCAGGCTCTTGCCCCAGACTGTTCCCTAGGATAGACAGAGATCCCAGGAGGCCTCAGTCTGGGCTCTGAACTGGACATGGGTACTGAGCGTCCTGGGCAGGGAGGGAGATCCCAGGAGGCCAAACAGATGACTCCCCACCCCCTCTACACACACCCTTCTCCAGCCTACCAGCTGGGGAGGAAATTGCTTTAAGCTGGCTTCTGTGGGCACACCGCCCAGCCAAGGGCTTCCGCTGCACCTCTGGGATGGGATTGGGCTCCCCCAGCTGGCCCCAGGAACCCCGTCTGCACATCCTCTACAGCCTGCCCTGGCCCTGGACCTTCTCACCTCAGCTTGGCCTGGAGGCAATAGCAGGGACACCCAGAGGTCCCAGGTCTACATGAGACCTGGGAAAGGAGATATTCAGTAGAGAAAACCCTGCTCTTTCTCCTCCTATAACTCCCTATGTGAGTCCCTTTCCTTTGGGGGGGCCTCAGTTTCCCCAAATGTCAGGTGTGCCCTGATGTTCTAGGGGGTTGGGAATTGGTCCCCAGTCCAGCCTCCCCTGGCAAGGATGACATGAGCTGACCCTGAGGACACTGTTGTGGCCCTGGGTGGGGGCTAGAATGTCAGCCCTGCTGTGAAGAGGAAACAGCTTGCCCGAGGCCCCTGGCTTCAGCTGCCTCACCCAGCCCAGCCCAGCCCAGCCCAGCGCCCTGTCAGAGAGTCCTCAAGTGCTATTAGCAGGTCTTGGGAGTCAGGGGACGTGGAGGGTCTCGGCAGGCAAAGGCCACCCTCTCAGAGGACGCCAGCCTCTGCCTCCAACCCGGGCGATCTAGGTCAATGTTCTCCTCCCCAGCCAAGCCTCTTCCCTCCCTCTGAGGTGTGAGCTTGTTACAGGCACGGAGGCTATTGTTAGAAACCATGGTCCATCCATCCCCCCCAACCCCGGATGTTCCCCTGCAGGCCCAGCACCCCAGTGACCCATCCCAGCATCCTCTTTCCCTCAGCGGACAGGAGCCGTGGGAGGAAGGCTGGAGGCAGGAGGCTGGGCCGCGGCGGAGCCTCCTGATGAGTCTCCTCCCCCACGGACCTTGATTTTTCTTTGTCTCTCTCAGAATCCAGGAGTGGTCCTAGGGGTAGGGGTCGGTGCTCTCTACAGGCCCCAGGAAGGGACCCAGTATGGCCCTCCATTTGGCTACCTCCAGGAAGTCTCCAGGACACACACGCACCAACCATCCTCTCAGGCCTCGGATTGCTGATCCCAGTGTGGTCACTGGGTCCTGAGATGCAGGGAGAAATTGTTCCTTTTCCCTGAGGAGAAAACGAGTCACCCTGGGAGGGAATTCAACCCGGCCCCAAGATGAGGCCTTGGCAGAAACTCCAATTTCTGGTCTTGCCCCAGGACTGAGAAACCAACTCTTTGTTTGAAGGCTGGGGAAGAGAGGGAAGGAAAGGAACAAACATGCATTGAGTACCTACTGTATACCAGCTGTGGACATCATCTCTCCTGATTCCCAAGACAGCCCTGGGAGCTGGCAGTTATTGACCCATTACACAGATTAGGACCTATTACTCAGAGCAGAGAAGGCGCTTGGCCCAGGTGGAAGACATGTCGCTCTGTCTCCGCATTGTGGTGGGAACACATGTGGCGAGGGCCACATGGGGCACAGAGTGAGCCGTCCAGGCTATCCGCCCAGCGAGCCTTGTGGGGCCTGGAAATGAAGGTACTCAACCCCCACAGTCACAGTCAGAACCAACATCATAAAAGGGGCTTTAATGAAGTATAAAGAGCAAGATAAATATTTGTGCAATGCAGCTGACTTGCGGATGGCCTGCGGCCCCAGCCCACAGCAGGGACACATAAAGATTTAGCTGTCTCTCCCGGCAACGGCCAGCCTCACTCTCAGCAACCACACCTGGGTGCCGTTGTGTTGGGCCTGGGGCGCGTGTGCTCACCGCCCGGGGTACCCTCCTCACCTAAATGGGTGTCTCTGCCCCTGCCACCAACTCTTGGCAGGAAGTTCAGGTTTTGCCATGTTGGGCCTTTGAGAGCCAGCCACAGTACCCGTCCCGAGCCCCCAAAACTCCCACCCTCCCAACCTTCCCCACCTCCACCGGGCCCCCTTCCAACAACCGCCTGCTTCGTTAGCCCAGCGCCCAGCTCCCCCTGACTACCCCGCAGCTCTGCAGGACATGTGAGTCTGTGCCCACCTCCAGGAAAAGGCACCTTTTCCTTCCCACTCAGGCAGAGACGGAGTTCTCGTTGGCTGCACCTGCCCAGAGTGGGGGCTTTTCCAAATGCCACCCCGTACACTCGTGGCGGCTCTGACCCCCTCTTCCCCATCCCGGTCACCGTCACCTTGCCCTTTACCTCTGTCAGGAAGCACTTCTCAGTTCCTGAGAGCACACCACGTGCTCTGCCCCAGTCATTGCTGAGGTCATGATAAAGGCAAAACTAGGCAAGGACGATCCTGGAGGAAGATGAGCTACGAAGGCACCAGAAACATAGGTCATACCCAAAGAAAAGCAGGTATTGCATAAAAATATACCAATCCGGATAGCTCTGTCTCAAATGCCCAGAGGGATTCATGCCCGGGGCAGATTCTGTGAGCTGCACCGGGCAGGGGACACTTTCTCAAAGGGGTCCCAGGCTACCTGAAGCTCCGGTTCTGTAAGATACACTGCATTCTACAGATGCCGCATAGGACTCTCTCCCACAGACCCTGCAAGTACGGCCCCGCTTGGGCCGTTGGAATAGAATACCACGTACCTGGGGGCTTCGACGAACATTTATTTCTCACAGTTCTGGAGGCTGAAAGGACAAATCAGGGTGCCAGCATGGTCACCTTCTGTCTGAGGCCCTCGTCCGCATTTGTGGATTGCCACCTGCCTGCTGTGGCCTCACATAGCCGAGAGCTCCTCCTTCTCGTGTCTCTTCTTCTAAGGGCATAGACCCCATTCATGGGGCTCCACCCCCCATGACCTCATCACCTCCTGAAGGCCCAACTCCTAATGCCATTACAGTGGGGGTTCGGGCTTCAACATATGAATTTTGGGGGACACAAACATCCAGTCTAGGAAACCAAGGAGCTTTGTAATAAAGACCCTACCCATGCTGTGTTCAGGGCCCAGAGGACCTTCTTAGCCAGTTTAATTCTCCAGAAACCTCGAGAAATGGGGGGCAGATATCTAGCTCGTCTTAGCTGATGGGAGGCTGAGATGTGGCAGGACGTGAGGGCAGGTGCCGGCCATCTCTGAGACTGGATGGTTCCGCGTCACTTGCCTTCCCTATCCTGTTGAGTCTGGGGAGCTGGTGGCATCCTGGTCATCTTGGACTCTGAAAGGCTAGTGATTTGCCCAAGGTCATAGAGCTATTGCGTTCACCTAAGCAGTGAAGAGCCCAAAGTGAGATCTCCCCTCAGAGCCGCAGCTGGGGTGCTGGTGCTCGGGAGCTGCTGGGGATGGGGAGAGGCTGAGGAGCTTCCCAGGCTCAGGGTCCAGGCCCCACGGCAAGGCCAGCAGTGGACAGATGGCCAGAGTCACCACTGCACACTCGCATGCCTTGGCTCCTAGACGCAGGTCCCAGACCCATCCTGCCCTGGCCAATGTCTCCTGCCCCACACCCCTGACGTTGACATTGACGCAGCAGCTCGGTGGGGAGCGATGTGCTGACAGCCTGGGGCTTACTGAGGTGAGATGCTGGCGAGTTCCGGCCGCACCTGTGTCCCTTTGCCATGTGAATTCAGCCACATCGGGTTTGAGTTGTTCCATCTGCAAAATAACTCCTGGAAACCATCATTCCCACACTGGGCCAGTCTGATAATCTGCTGGCAGCCCTGAGCTCAGACGTGCCTCTCCCACTGCCACCATGACGGTGGCCAGTCCCTTTCCTTCTCCAAGCCTTGGTATAAAACGGATTAATAATATTTTCAGCAAAGGGTTGTTGTGAGGTTAAATGAGATGATGGCTGTGGGCCCACATGCCCCCATTCAGATGTGGTGTTATTGTCCCTCTGACACCAGGGCCACAGGGGTGATGGACCGCCACCCTCCCTGAACCTTTCCAGGGTCCACTTCATCCTGAAAAGTCTCCATCATCTTTTGGCTGGAACATCCAGAGTTGTGCTAAGGCAGGTGCAGGTGGGCACAACCCTGGATGCGCCCGACAAGCAGTATTCATATTGGGCTTTTCCAAACCTTGCCCCAAACTATGCCCACACTTCAGAAGGGGAAACTGAAGTCACTACTATCACAATGACCTGCCCCCAGCCACCAAACTCTACCCCATCCTGCCCGCAGAGTCTCCTAGGCCGGGGCAAGACCAGAGTCCAGAAACCTCTCTCTGACCTCCTTCCAGATCTCTGTCCCCTCACTGCCCTGTCAGTATGGGGATCCCCGTTAATACCAGACCAAGCAGCAGCTCTGGGGGGGCAGGATGTGCCCCCCGGCCCTGCCCCACCAGGCTTCATTCAGCCTCTCCTAGGAGCCACAGGAGTGGAGGTGCAAGCTGGTGCTGGGCTGCAGTTGCAGGCTCTGGGCTTTATTAAGCGATACGGGAGAGCATGACTACTAATACATATGACTGAATCATAAAGATTAATTATTAACAACAACCCATCAATGAGTAATGGTTCGCAATTTGTGGAATACTTCTATAGTACCGAGCGCTTTATATGTATAATTTAATACCCCTGACAGTCCACTCGGGTAAGAATTTTCATTGCCATTTTCCAGATGAGGAAATATAATCAGAGAGGTTAAGGGGCTTGCTCAAGGTTGCACAGCTGGGAATTGGTTAGAAATGGGTCTGGGATCAAGGTCTGTGTGATCGGGGAGCCCGTGTGTCCATGCTGCTTCCCCTTCAGTTCTGTGGCTGCCCTGAGCAGAACCTCTCTCCCCACCCCCCCAACCCCCCTGCCGCTGCCCAGCCACTGGTAGGTCCTCCGCCTAAAGCAGCAGGTCTGGGGAAACACAATGGCCCTGGTGTGACGACAGACTGTGGTCCCCTGAGGAGCTTCCTGCTGGCCGGCTCTTCTCCCTGTGGTCTTCATGGCCTAGAGACAGCTTCTCTGCCCACTCTGGGGCTGCGGGGTGCTCCAGGGGCCCTCCCTTCAGATATCCGACCTGCAGGGCTGGACTTCCTGGGGGAGGCTCCCCCTCTGCCCAAATCCCAGGAGCCGTCCCCTTGGGTTCCCCAGCCTGCTTCTTCCAGGCCACCTTTCTGCCACCTGCCACCCTTGACCCTGCACGCACCTGCACCTGCACCAGGCCAGCTGCTCCGCCAAGTCCACGTATGGCAGTGCCCGGCAGCAGTGGCAGGGGCAGGCAGAGTGGGGCCACCCCTTCCCGGCCGGCCACCCATCTTAACGTTTCTTTCCGTCTGCCTCCAGATCTTCCACATGACCTACGACCTGGCGAGCGCCGTGGTGCGCATAGTGAACCTCATTGGCATGATGCTTCTGCTCTGCCACTGGGACGGCTGCCTGCAGTTCCTGGTGCCCATGCTGCAGGACTTCCCCGACGACTGCTGGGTGTCCATCAACAACATGGTGGTGAGTGCCCGGCAAGAGTGGGGCGGGTGCTGCCTGGGCAGGCAGAGTCGCTCCACAGCCCGGGACTCCCAAGCCCCAGCACGTGGGGTCCTGGGATGCCCACTTTGTGCCCACGGGCACATGACTCCAGCTGATATAGGTCCGTCCCAGGGCCCTCAGCTGTGCCCTGCTCACTCCCCGGCCTTCTTCTGGCCTCCCGTGCCGTCAGGAGCCCTGGTGACTTCACCCAAGGAGACGGAGACCTGGCCATTCTCAGACCGTATCAAGTGTGGCCAAGCTGGGCGGGGGGCTCCTGCCCTTCTCCCTCGGTTCCCCAGAGGCAGACCAACCCAAAAAGCTGAGCCGGAGGAAAGCGAAGCCTGTGAGGAGCACTGTGGACGGCGCCTAGGCCTGGGCTAGCCCCCTTCTGCTGAGCTGGGCTGTCCTCTACCTGCTCCTTTCCCTGCCCCCAGCCCCACCTCTCAGACACACACTGCTCTGCAGGGTGAGGACCACCTCCCTACCACCAGCCCTGGGAGGGGGAGAGGGAGATGGAATGGGGGCTGGGAAGCCATAACGCAGACCCCACCCCCCATCGCCTCCCAAAGATAGAGTGGGCACTGGGCCGGGTGAGGACCCCCTAGACCCGTGAACATTTCTCTGGGTCTGGTGACCCTCCCTCCTTCTCCCACCCAGTCTATATGGTTGGGTCTGCACGGTTGGGTCTGGTGGCAAATCCCCAGAGCCCCAGGGGAGGAGAAACCAGCTTTGAAAGAGGTGAAAGAGACCCTGAGGGATCTTTCAGCATCAAATAGGCCTTTACAAAACAGCCTTTTGATGAGCTTAGTGTAAATGAATCGGCCATATGGATTGAATTTCCTGGTCCCCAGAGGCTCAGTGGTAAGGCCGGAAGCCCTGACTAGAGGCAGCTGGGGGCCACCCCAGGTCCCCAGGCCTGGATCCGAGGCCAGCACCCCGGGATCAGCCCCGCTGACCTCCCAACCTGGTCTGCACCGAGAGCCACCAGACCCACTCAGCTTTGTCTGGGACCATCTGAGTGACCTTGAACGTGGCTGGCAGCTGCTGAGCCTTTCTCCAGGTGCCAGGAACGGCCTGCTGACCATGGAAGGGTCTGGGGCTCTGGGCACCGGTTCTGCTGGCCCTGCGTGTCATTGCTTCACATGTCCCCTGTATGAACAGGGAGACAGTGGGGAGGCGGCAGATGCTGGGGTTCATCTGGCAGCTTCCTCTTCAGGGACAGTTTCCTCTGTGTGAGGGTGACAGGCCCACACACGCACTAAATTCAGGAGATGGCCCTTCTGCGCCCAGCGTTCCCACACAGAGACTTCCTTGAGACACTGACTGGCTTTGGAGACAAAAATAGCCAGGAGCCTCACTCACTCCCTTCCTCCCTCCTCCTGCCCCCAAGCAGTGTCTGTTCCAGACAGCCCAGTTCCTGGTGGGGGTGGCCTAGGGGGCCCTCAGCCCTGGACCCATTCCGGCAGGGCTCACCCAGGAGGCGAGTTAGCTCTGCAGCGCTTAGACTTTGCTCACCCAAAATGAGGACAGTGTTTTTGGCTCGGTCTGCCGGAGCCTGTCCCCCCAGGGGAAGCATATCTGGTTTTATAATTGAGGTCAGTGGGGAAATGGGCTTCACTTGGCAGTAGTTTGCAGGGGTGGGGCGGGGGGGATAGAGCTATTTCAGCAAGTGGAGGACAGCAGGGTGGCTCAGCCTGGAGACTTTGGCTGCTTAGGGGGGCTCTAGGCAGCCCTATGGGGACTGAGAAGTCAGAGGGGGTGAGGCTGGCTCCCCTCCTTTTGCTGGGGACTGATCCCTGACCCCCCAGAGCAAGAGAAAGGCCCGAGTCAGGGATTCAGTGTCAATGCAGGTCACCAGCATGGGCCTCCTGCCCCTCACCCGAGGCCATCAGCCAGCAGCAAGGTTGGAAGGCCTCCCTGGGCTCAGCCACTGGGGAAGGATTAGGCTGAGGGGTGGGAGGCGGCAGGGGCCTTTCTAGCAGCTAGTGAGAGTGGCGGCCATTCACAGCACCCCCTCTCACCTGTCCGCAGAACAACTCCTGGGGAAAGCAGTACTCGTACGCACTCTTCAAGGCCATGAGCCACATGCTGTGCATCGGGTACGGACGGCAGGCGCCCATGGGCATGTCGGACGTCTGGCTCACCATGCTCAGTATGATTGTGGGCGCCACCTGCTATGCCATGTTCATCGGCCATGCCACGGCCCTCATCCAGTCCCTGGACTCCTCCCGGCGCCAGTACCAGGAAAAGGTAGGGCAGAAACCTGGGGTCCCTCTTGGGTCGGCTCAGGGGACCCTGACCCGCGGTCCCCAGGGAGCACAGGTTGGCAGCCGGGGTAGGTCCCCACCAGACCCCTGACGTGCTCTGCCTTCTACATCCTCTGGCCTCGGCAGCTCGCCTCTTTCTCGTGGGCAAGTTCCTGAAACAAACAAAACTGCATGTTGTTTATGACTGCTGAATCCGTGGCTCGGCCCATGGAATTGAAGTTCACCAGTGCCCTCTGCATTACTAAAGCCAATGGTTCCCTTTGGGTCCCCCCCCCACCCGCTGGGCATCTCAGTGGTATTTGACAGTTATCACTCCCTCTTGGCTTGGCACTTGGTTTCTGTAACAGCACACTCTCGGCTTTCCATCCTCCCCCTCTGGCTGGTCCTTCTAGCTCTCCCTGTGCAGTGGGGCCCAAGTGATCTACCCAGCTGCCCATGGAGTGTGGGTATGTTACTTCCCACCTCTGTGGCCCATTTGCTTATCTGTAAGATGGAGACAGCAAGGAGAAGGGGTCATATCATGGGGTTTATGAGGAGGGAGTGCTGTGTGCCAACCGCTAAGACTGTGTGAGCATGGTGTAGGCTATTCAATATTTATTGGCTAAATGGGCTCCATCTGGCACCTTCCACTCCATACTCTGCATGGCAGATAGATCAGGCACCTAAAAAATGTAAAGTTGATCATATCATCCTGCTTAAAACTCGTCAGAGTCTTCTTGTTACTTGTAGATGCAGAGGAAATCTGCAGTGGGGTTCCTCAGCCTGGCATTTAAGGGGCATAATCTGGCCCCTGCCCTTCTCATGCCCTTCTCATGCCATGGGCCCTACAGCCCTCTATTTGAGCCTCGCCAGGCTCCTCCTTGCATGCGCCCTCCTGCCACAGGGCCTTGGCACGGACACTAGCCTGGAACGCTCCTCGCTCCTTTTCACCCGACCACTTCTCCACCTCTCAGCCTGCACTTCCCCTTGGTGAGCTTTCTGTGACCCCGTCAGCCCCACCCATCATGTGAACCCCTGGTGCCCTCTAATTCCCCTTCACCACACTTGGGACTCCTGCCATATTTGATTCCTCTGTGCAGTCTGTTGTTCAGTGTCTATGTCCTGCCTGTCCAGGTGGTGGCTCCGTGAGGGCAGGACCCAGGTCCGTCCCTCCCTATTGAATTGCCGGTGTCATGTCCGGCACTTAGCAGGGCTTAGTGTGTATTGATTAACTGGCTGCCTGCCTGCCCCATGTGCTGTCCCTTGCTGGGGTGACCGAGACATGGAGGCCCAGGTCCCATCCTGCCAGAAGGAAAGTTCAGGAGTCTGCAGAGCCAGCCCAGGGTGGGAGGGGCAGTTTGGGGAGGCAGAGAAAGAAGGTAGGCGAGAATTCTAGGCTAGCCCCCATGATGAGCATGATGGGTGGGAAAGAAATCAGCCTGATTTGAACAAAGGGTTCTGGGTTAGGAATGAGGGGACTGGAAAGGGGAAGGAGAGGAGGAGTCAGGTTATAAAGACCAGGGTTTAGTCCAGGGCCAGGGGAGGGATCAATGTGGGCCTGCGTCAGGGCCCAGCCTGTGACCAGGTCAGGACTCCATGTGAAACCAGGATCAGAGCTTGGTGTGGGACCGGGATGGGGGCTCAGTCGGGATGGGGGCTCAGTCGGGACTCTAGTTTAGAAAAAGCACCAAGGTTCATTCGAGGGCAGAGTCAAGCTGCTTGTGACTTTCCATTTGAGAGTTGTCTTTATTTGGTTCTTTAGCTAATGGCTCTCCAATATGATTCACTCATAAATCTCTCTGAAATGTATTACCTCCCTTTGGTCCCCACTTCTCGCTCTCGCCTAGATCACTTTAGCCAGCTTCCAACTCCCTCCCCGTCTCCAGACCCTGCCTCCCCACCACTATGGATGTTCCAGGCATGGGGAATTCTCTAAAACACAGCTTTAGCTGTTCTGCCCCTGTTCCCATAGACCGCAGGGAAGTCCCTGTCTCCTGGGGCTGGGCACAACCTCGAGCAGACAGAGCCAGCTTGGCTGGAAGAATGCATGGAAACTTCATCTCCCAGGCCTCGGTTGCCTGCTGGCATCTGTCTGCAGCCATACTGTGTCCCCGCCTATTGGGAGCACCAATGTGTGAAAACATGCTCCCCTCTTCTGCTTGTTCCTGGGGTATAGGAATTTCCCTTGCATCTCAGTGTGGGAAAACTCTGCTCTTGCCTACTATTTCTGCCTTACATGCCCCTGTGGACCCCCACTCCGCACCTGCAGTTCCAGGATGCTGGAGCAGACCCCACAACTTCACCCCGGGTAGATGGGAGCATTTCGTATTTGCTTGAGCCCTGGGCATTTCAGGTCTCAAAGCTCTTATCCCCAACCTCTGCTTAAGGAACTTGTTCTACCCTGGCCATCCCCATGGGCTAGAGTCACTCTTCCACAAAATGCCTTGGAGCCAGCCAGGGGCCATGTTTGGATACACAGCGTATGACCATCAGGCATCCTGACTTCAGCCTCTGGGTCCCACTAACCCACTGTGGCCCAACCCTGCTGCCCAGCCAGTGTGATCACTGGTAGCAAAGAGTTCCTCCAGGACCCGTGAGCCTTCTCTTGTCCACAGTGTGACACAGGAAAGAGCCAGGGGCAGAGGAAACTTGAGGGACTCTGGTCGGTTGGCCTGGAATGGGGCTTTGGATAGCCCCTATTGTCCCCAGCCACCTCTAGAGCCCTGGGCACACTGATGGAGCCCCTCCCCCGCCCCAGGCAGCTGGGAGTCAGGACCATGGTTTGGGGCACACCCCCACTGAGGATCTCAGCATCGAGGAGCCAGGCTGGGCCAAGGAGGCCCACAGGGTCCGTGCCAGCTCTGGTCAGCAGCAGGGCCGAGGCCCTCAGGAGGTGACGCCCTCTCCCTCTCTCCCTCTCCCCCGACTCAGTACAAGCAGGTGGAGCAGTACATGTCCTTCCATAAGCTCCCACCGGACACGCGGCAGCGCATCCACGACTACTATGAGCACCGCTACCAGGGCAAGATGTTCGATGAGGAGAGCATCCTGGGCGAGCTGAGCGAGCCGCTGAGGGAGGTACGCGGTGGGGGGGGGGGGGGGTGCGGGGGCTGGCGACCAGGAGGGGAGCTTCCCTCCTGCAGGGCGGCTCCCTCATCTTCTCCACCCTGTCTGGGGATTAGGAGATCATCAACTTCAACTGCCGGAAGCTGGTGGCCTCCATGCCGCTGTTCGCCAACGCGGACCCCAACTTCGTGACCTCCATGCTGACCAAGCTGCGCTTTGAGGTCTTCCAGCCTGGGGACTACATCATCCGTGAGGGCACCATCGGCAAGAAGATGTACTTCATCCAGCATGGCGTGGTCAGTGTGCTCACAAAGGGCAACAAGGAGACCAAGCTGGCAGATGGCTCCTACTTTGGAGGTGAGGTGGCCGGCGGAGCCCTAGGGGACAGGGGAATGGGCTGGAGAGATACTGAGGACGATGTTTGGGGCTCTTCTGGCCCCTGCCTGAAGGTGAGGGCCTGTGGCCCTGGGCGGGGGTGGGGGGCGGAGCTGCGGCCCGGGAAGAGCCTGGCACCCACTTGGGGGCATCTAGTGTGGTCACCCCTGGGGATGGGGCCTTGTTACCGTCAGGCGTCCCTACCAGACAGTGGGAACCCAGGTCAGGGGCGAGCAGGAGGCCCCTTCGAGCACCCCCTCCCCACTCCCGCTGTCCTGGCAGAGATCTGCTTGCTGACTCGGGGTCGGCGCACGGCCAGCGTGAGGGCAGACACATACTGCCGCCTCTACTCGCTGAGTGTGGATAACTTCAATGAGGTGCTGGAGGAGTACCCCATGATGCGGCGGGCCTTCGAGACGGTGGCGCTGGACCGCCTGGACCGCATCGGTGAGGGGACCGGGCCGGGTGGCGGCTGGGAGGGGAACCCCCTCGCCCACCCCCTGGCCTCCCGCTCTGGCCTGAGCCCCTGCTCTCGTTCCGTGGCCCAGGCAAGAAGAACTCCATCCTCCTCCACAAAGTCCAGCACGACCTCAACTCAGGCGTCTTCAACTACCAGGAGAACGAGATCATCCAGCAGATCGTGCAGCATGACCGCGAGATGGCTCACTGCGCTCACCGCGTCCAGGCCGCCGCCTCTGCCACCCCGACCCCCACGCCGGTCATCTGGACGCCGCTGATCCAGGCGCCGCTGCAGGCCGCCGCGGCCACCACCTCGGTGGCCATCGCGCTCACCCACCACCCCCGCCTGCCCGCTGCCATCTTCCGCCCCCCTCCCGGCCCCGGGCTAGGCGGCCTCGGCGCGGGGCAGACGCCCCGGCACCTGAAGCGGCTGCAGTCCCTGATCCCGTCGGCGCTGGGCTCCGCCTCGCCCGCCAGCAGCCCGTCGCAGGTGGACACGCCGTCTTCCTCCTCCTTCCACATCCAGCAGCTGGCCGGCTTCTCCGCGCCCGCGGGCCTGAGCCCGCTCCTGCCCTCGTCCGGCTCCTCCCCGCCCCCTGGGCTCGGCGGCTCCTCCCCGGCTCCCACGCCTTCGGCCTCCGCAGCCGCCACCGCGGCCACCGGCTTCGGCCACTTCCACAAGGCGCTGGGCGGCTCCCTGTCCTCGTCCGACTCTCCGCTGCTCACGCCGCTGCAGTCCGGAGCCCGATCGCCGCAGGCCAACCAGCCGCCGCCCCCGCTGCCGGGGGCCCGCGGGGGCCTGGGACTCCTGGAGCACTTCCTGCCGCCCCCGCCCTCCTCCCGGTCCCCGTCGGCCAGCCCCGGGCAGCTGGGCCAGCCACCTGGGGAGCTGTCCCCGGGCCTGGCCGCCGGCCCGCCAAGTACGCCAGAGACGCCCCCGCGGCAACCCGAGCGGCCGTCCTTCGTGGCGGGGGCCTCCGGGGGGGCTTCTCCCGTAGCCTTCCCCCCCCGCGGAGGTCTCAGCCCCCCAGGCCACAGCCCCGGCCCCCCAAGAACTTTCCCAAGTGCCCCCCCTCGGGCCTCCGGCTCCCACGGTTCCTTGCTCCTGCCGCCCGCCTCCAGCCCCCCAGCTCCCCAGGTACCCCAGCGCCGCGGCACGCCACCCCTCACCCCGGGCCGCCTCACCCAGGACCTCAAGCTCATCTCAGCCTCCCAGCCGGCCCTGCCCCAGGACGGGGCGCAGACTCTCCGCAGAGCCTCTCCGCACTCCTCGGGGGAGTCCGTGGCGGCCTTCCCGCTCGTCCCCAGGGCCGGCGGCGTTAGCGGGGGCAGCGGGGGCCTCGTTCTCCCGGGGAGGCCCTATGGTGCCGTCCCCGGCCAGCATGTCACTCTGCCTCGGAAGACATCCTCAGGTTCTTTGCCACCCCCTCTCTCTTTGTTTGGGGCAAGAGCCGCCTCTTCTGGGGGGCCCCCTCTGACTGCTGCCCCCCAGAGGGAACCTGGGGCCAGGTCTGAGCCAGTGCGCTCCAAACTGCCGTCCAATCTATGAGCGGGGCCCTTCCTTCCTTCTTCTCTCTTCTTTTTTTCTCCCTTCTTTCTTCCTTCAGGTTTAACTGTGATTAGGAGATATACCAATAACAATAATAATTATCATTTAAAAAAAAAACCCACACCAGAAAAACAAAAGACAGCAGAAAATAACCAGGTATTCTTAGAGCTATAGATTTTTGGTCACTTGCTTTTATAGACTATTTTAATACTCAGCACTAGAGGGAGGGAGGGAGGGGGGAGGGAAGCAGGCAGGGCCCCAAGGCAAAAGCCAGAAGAAGGCAGGTGGGGGTTTCTGGGGCTTGACGGCAGCAGGGGTGACCCACCTTTGGGGTTTCTTAGAGCAGATCTGTTATTGTATCCGTTTTACGGCAACAGTCACCACCAGCCCCATAGCTGTGAACTTGGAGCCCCATTCTGTGGGGGTCATCTTCTTCCCCCACAGGAAGGGGTTGCCCCTGGATATGTTCCTGGGGAGCCTCAGTCATCTGGGTCTTTGAGACAAAATGGGGCCAGGGCCCTGAGAGTCTTGCATTTTTTTTCTACTGCAAACTTAGCAAGATATGTATATGAACATGAACATGTATATGTATATGTATGTAAGATGTGTATATGTATAGCTATGTAGCGCTCTGCAGAGCTGTGTAGATAGCCACTCACATGTGTGCACATTGTAACCCCATGTTGCCAGGACACCCAGGTCACCTTACATCCAGCAACCCGTCCTGGCCCTCAGGCTGGGCACCACAGGGTCTGGGGAAGTGTTCTTTCCAGTCCTCAGGGAAGAGGACCCCAAGACCTCTCAGCAGGCTCCCTTCCTCACCATCTCTGGTCTCAAGTCCAGTCCTAGCTCGATATCTCACCACCTGGAAGCAGAAGACCCCCTCCTTCCCTGTGGGGCTCAAGCACATCCTCTCGCCTCCGTGGCCCTCCGTTTTCCTATCTGTATGGTGGGAGGTGAGGGGAACTTCTATTTATTGAGTCTGCTCTGTGCCAAGCACTGGTTTAGCACTTTACACACATTAACCCCTTCAATTTCACAAAGACCATGAGGTGGGTACTCTGATTCTCCCCATTTCACAGGTGAGGAAACTTGAGTTTGAGGCCGTTTTTCCAGAATTGCGTAACTAGGAGTGGCAGAGCCAGGAGTGCTAGGAGATTTAAATCCATGACTGCCTGAGGCTAAATCCTAGTTCCCTTCCGGAAGCAACTGTTGAGAGGGACTGAGTGACTCCCCGGGCATGGTGGTATGGAAAGACACCAGATTTTGGAAGCAATGAGACCTGGGTTCAAATCCCAGTCCTGCCACTTCTTAGCTGTATGACCTTGGGCGAGCTATCAGACCTGAGTCTGTTCCCTCGCTTGTAAAATGGGAATGATTATGGTACCACTTCACAAGAACCTATGAGGACCAGATGAGAAAAGTAGCAGATGTGAAATGCCCAGCCTCGCGCCTGGCACACACCATAGTAGGTGCTCAATAAATCACATCTCTTCTGTTCCCTCCTCATGTGCCCAGCCCACTGCTCCAACAAGCTATGGTGAGAGCCCAGAGAACCCTGGCTGAGGGCTCCAGGACCTTATGATCTCAGGACACAGGAGGTGGCTGGGCCTCCTGAAGGGCCTCCTGTGGCCAGCCGCGGGCTTGAGCCAGGCCTTGAGAGGTGGGAAGAGTTAGGAGGAAGGAAGGAAGGAAGAGGAAGGAAAGGTAAGAGAAGGGGGGAAGCAAGAAAGGGGAGTGGGGTGGGATGGAGGACACAGGATGGGCCCGAGGTGGATGTGCAGGTGTGGAGAGGGTTTGGGGTGGGGATCCAGAGGTGTTGGAGGGCAGCCGGAGGGGACTGGCCTTGATTCTGAAGGCACCCGGGAGCCAGAAGCAGGTTCAGAATGGGGGCCTATGTGAAAGCAGCTCAGATGCCTCCTGAGGGACACTCCTCTTCTCCAACCAGACCCTGCCAGAGCCAAGGTTAGTGGTCTCCCTGCACCTGCCTATCAGGCTGGAACAGGTTTGGCTGCCAAGACCTGCACAGTGGGGAGGGCTGGTCCCGCCATGTCTATCCAGAACCCCCTCTCCATGCTCCAGCCAGAATGAAGTCAAGATCAGATTTGGTCCTGAGTTGTCCTGGAATGTGGGGCAGGTCCATATCTCCATGGAGGGGCCACATGAGAGGGAGGCAGTCATCCAGGACAGAAGGTAGTGAGACATCTTGGGAACCTGGGGAGAGACAAAGCATCCAGCTGTGGTCTGTGTTGGGCAGGAGAATGCCCCTTAAGAATGCCCCTGGGGCCCAGGGAGTTTTCAGAGCTGGAAGGATTTAAGTGGCAGCCTCCACCTGAGTCTGCCCCCCACCCTTCTAAGGAAGGCCATAGGACTTGATCCAAAGCCAGTCTAGTCCTGGAGGGGGTGGGGGAAGGGAGAGGAGCAGGGGTGGAGTGTGCAGGGGCATGAGGCGTGAGGACCATCCCCCTTGCCATCAGGGCCTGGCCTCACCACCCTCTTCTCTGCACACGTGCGTGCGCACACACACACACATGCATTTTATAAAAGCTCTGATCCAGCCCAGCCACTCCTCAGAGACTGGGGAAACCAGGTCCAATGAGTGGGCCAACCCATCTCCAAACCCCCACAAGCAATTTTCAAATCTACCACTTTTAAAACAGAAAACGGTAAATGCACCGTGTTGTATATTTTATTTAAATAAAAAAATGCCAGCAGATGCTGTCTTCTTCAGGGGTCAGGGATTGGAGAAGCGAGTAAGGTCAGTAGGGTAGGCTGGAGGGCTCAAGAGCCAGGCTGTGGTGAGTGGGGAGGGCACAGCCCCTAGAGCACATGTGGGCACTTGAGGGGCACAAACCTGTGACCCCAAGAGCAGGGGAGCAAAGATGTGAGGGAGTGTGAGAGGGCTGGCTGTGGGTGCAGGTGTGCTTTGTTTAGGGGCTGGTGACTCATTAAGGAGGAGTGTGAGTGAGTGTGTGTGTCCTTTGTCAGCTGGTGGACATGTGAGACCCTGACTCAGACCCTGCCCCCACCGGCTGCCAGGAATGGGACTCCTTGGTGCCCCCTGAAGGGGAAGGAGACAGTCACTGTGCATGTGGACTCCAGTGGGATACTGAAGTGGGAAATGCCACCTTAGCCTGATCAGATGGGCCCTCAGAGGGTGGCTGGGGGACCAAGGGTGATGGCTGGGGTAGGGCATCATGGTCAGGATGGAGGGTTTCAGGCCAAGAATGGGGCACAGCTGCTGGGCCCCTGTGCAGGTTGGGGAATCTGAGGGCACACTGGGGATGGGCGGCTTTGCTGTTCGGGGGTGGGGCACCCACTCCCTGCTGACAGACAGGGTCCCTGGGTTTGGCCCCCAGGCCGTCCATGAAGCCTTCAGGCAGGTGCCCTTACCCCCTCCCCCACCTCCCTGGTCTGTGGAGGGTGCCCACCCGTCCTGCGCCTTGCTGGATAAGGGAGAGGCAGCCATCTGTGGCTGGAACGGTGAAGTCCCCAGGGCTCCCGGCTCAGAGCGAGGACTGCCTGCCATGTGGCTGCCTGCGGGAGGAGGGGAAGTCCTCAGAAAAGGGCAGGGAACCCGGTCCCCATCACTGATTGCCAAGTGGATGTTGTTTCCATGGGAACCGGCCTCGGAGTCCCGTTGCTAGGAAGGTAGCTCCGCAGGCCCAGTGTCCCCATGACAACTGCCCCCTGCGGCCCAGGCAGCGTGGTTCCTCAGGGACCGGTGGTGGGGAGGGCAGAGGTGGCCCGCGGGGCTGGCCTTTGAGGCTAAGGGGAAGCCTTTTCCAACAGTGATGGAGTCCAGCCAAACCTCGAGGGCAGAAGTGCACCTGGGTGGTCCCAATGAGAGTCACCCACACTCACCACCCCTGCCCATCCAGGACAAATCCCCCAGGTACCTGCACCGGGCCTTTCTCCTCCACTGTGGGCTATGGGGGGCACGTGGGCAGGTGACACCGGCACTGTCTTCTCTGCTCCCTGATTCCAAAAGGACACTAAGTAAATACCCACCTTGTGCCAGTCGCTGGGTGCTTCCGCCTTCTCTCCCTCTACCTACACCACTCTGACTAGTAAGAATTCACCTCCGTTACAGTGAGCCAAAGGGCAGGACGCTCAGCAGGGCAAGGAACTTGCCCCCAACCATGCAGCTAGAATATGAAGGGGTCAGGATGCACACCGAGTCCTGGGGACTCCACACCTGCCCCTTTCTGCTGGTGCCACACTAAGGAGCAGTCTGTCTGGGTGCAAGCAAGAAAGCTTGTGTTGTCTGGAAAATTTTAAAAGCAAGAATAAAAATGACGAAAGTCAGTTGCTTTCTCTTATCTGTCATCATCACCACCTACCAGCAATTCTGAACAACATTGGGGATCCAATATTCCCTCCCCACTGTGACGAGCAGCCCCCCACCAGACGTGCCCCTTGCTTGGATGCCTTGCCAAGGGCTGCCAGCCTGTGGGTGGGGGGGTGCAGGCCCGAAAGCCCCCTTTCCACCTTCACAGCAATAAGCCAGAATGACCTTGGTGAAAAAACGCTGAAAAAGTTTGACAAACCCTCCCTCAACTCTGTTTCTTCCTGCTGCTGGTGTTCGGCTTCTCAGCCAGACTTGGAGAGCTCTCTCTCAGCTTCGACCCTCCTGTCCCTTCCTTCCAGTCACTTCTTCCTCCACTGCAATCTGGCTCCTGCCTCCTTGCCTCTGGTGGCCCCAGACCAGGTCATGGGCGGCCCTCCCTGCACCCTGAGGGGCAGCTTTGCTGCCTGCATGGCGGGACCCCGCTGACCCGGCTTGCCGGGGCTGCTGAGACCCCGCTCCTGCCTTTCTGTTCTACCTCTGTGTCAGTCTCAGCATGAGAGGGCTACTTCTCTGTCCTCAAGGGTGGGTAATTTCAGACCACCCCAGGCCCTCCTCTTCTCACTGTGCATATGCTTCCTGGAGATCTCACCCATGCCCTTGGCCCTCCTGGTTGCCCCCTCTGTTCGGGCCCCCAGGCCCCTGAGCTTCAGCCTGGACCCCTGCTGCTGGGGTCCCCTGGCTCCTCATCCTTCTCTGACCCTTCTCTGAACCACCTCTTACTCTTTCTTGAGTTTGGAGTTTCCAGGGCCCCACAGAGCCACGGGCTCTAGTCCTGCCCTGGGCTCTGCAGATTCCGCTTCTCCAGTTTTCTCTCTCCTGAGGGTAGAAATTTCATACACACAGAAGAAGATATAAATAAACACATAATACATACATAAAATAAGTACATAAATAAGACATTAAAAATATAAGCAGCCATGTACCAGTCACTCAGTTTAAAAAACAGAGCACAAGGAATTCCTTTGAAGGCCTTGGTGCTGGTCCCCAACTGTATCTCTCTCCCTCTCTCCAAGGAAAACCACTCATCTGAACTTTCTCTCCTTCCCTTACTTTTCCTGGTACTTTTATTGCCGAAATAAAATGTCTCTCGGGGCGCCTGGGTGGCTCAGTGGGTTAAGCCGCTGCCTTCGGCTCAGGTCATGATCTCAGGGTCCTGGGATCGAGTCCCGCATCGGGCTCTCTGCTCAGCAGGGAGCCTGCTTCCCTCTCTCTCTCTCTGCCTGCCTCTCCGACTACTTGTGATTTCTCTCTGTCAAATAAATAAATAAAATCTTAAAAAAATAAAAAAAAATAAAAAATAAAATAAAATGTCTCTCAACCATATACTCAGTTGCTTACCAAGGTTGGGGGAGGGGTGGGGATTGGAAGTAGCTGTCTTTGCAAGGAGGAGAATTTCATCATTAACACTCAGAATCAACGATTTGGGGATACTTCAAAGCAGACCGAGTTTTAGTTCATTTTCTTGTTTTCCATTTCTTTACAAATGATCTACCTTTTCATTGCCTATCCGCCTCCACTTTCCTATACCACTAAGTACATTTGTAAAAATCTGAGCTTTGCGTAAGTGGTATCTGCCGTATATGGTCTCCAGTAATTTGCTGGTTTTGTTCAATATTGTAATTTTGAGACCCTGTTGATGCACGGAGCATAGTTAATTCATTTTCACTACTGCATTACATTCCAATGTATGATATGCCCCCCATTTTCATAGGCATTCTTCTGGAGCTAGCTCTCTTGGTCAGTTCCAGTTCCTGTTATTATAAACACTGCTACTAGAAATGTTCTTGGGGCACCTGAGTGGTTCAGGTTGGTTAAGCATCTGCCTTCAGCTCAGGTCATGATCCCAGGGTCCTGGGACGGAGCCCCACATCGGGCTCCCAGTTGAGCGGGAAGCCTGCTTCTTCCTCTCCCACTCCTCCTGCTTGTATTCTCTCTCTCTCTCTCTCTCTCTCTCTCTCTCTGTGTCAAATAAATAAACAAAATCTTAAAAAAAGAAAGAAAAGAAAAGAAACGTTCTGTCTGTGGCTCCAGAGAAAGATGCGTAAAAAGATCTCTAGGCTCTGTATCCAGTTGTGGAATAATGGAGTCATAGGGTGAATTAATCTTGGCTTTACAAGATCAGGCCAAACTGTTTTAAGTAGTTCCAACAATTCATACTCCCAGCTGCAGTGTATGAGCTACTCTTGCTTCACGGTCTTGCCAGTAAGTGGAATCATCAGACTCTGTTATTTTTCCCAATCTAGTGATATACGAGTATGTTTTAATGCGCAAATCCCTAATTACTAGTAAGGTTGAATGTTTTCTCACATATTCATTTTCCATTCCTATTTCCTCTTCTGAGAAATATTTTTTCATGTGTTTTGCCTGATTTCCCATGATCTTGTTATTGGTTTGTAGCAGTTTTACTCACACACACACACACACACACACACATACACGCACACACACAGGCACACACGCACACATGTCTATTTGGGAAACACATTCTTTGTTCATGAGATGTTACAAATGTCTTCTTCCTATTTATGGCTTTGATTTTCACTTTTTTAGTTTTGATAAGCAGAGGTTTTACATTTTAGTGAGGCCCAGTTTAGCAATGTATTTTCTAAAATGTCTAGTATTTCTTTAGTGTCTTTTCTGCTGGCTTAAGAAACCCACCTGCCTCTGCTGTTTTAAAGATATCCTTCTATATTAATTTGTAAAAATGTGAAGTGTTGCTTAACCTACCTGACCTAACTTTGGTCTGTTGTCAGGCTAGAATTCAACTTCATTTTTGCCCCATATGGACAACCAGTTGTTGCTAGTAATTTGCACTGTCACTTACACTTCATTTCTGGGTCCATATGGAGGCTCTGTGTTCAGTACTATTAGCTTGCCTATCCTTGTCCAAATGGTACCCTGCTTAGTCACTATAGCTTTATAAAGTATGTTGAGCGAGTCCCCACCTTCTTTCTCTTAAGGAATGTCTTGGCTACTCTAGGTTCTGTATTATCATATATACATTGTAAAATCACTTTGGTAAGATGCATGAAGAATTCAATGGACTCATTTGAAATTACGTAAATATTAATACTTATATTCCTATGGATGAACAGAACACAAATCCCCCCCCTCACTTGGGTCTTCTTTAATTTTTTTTTTTTTTTTTGGACTATTCAGGCTAATGAGCCCTCGCTGCCCCAACAGAAAAAGCTCCAAATTTCAATGGTTTCACACAATAAGGGATTATTCCAGCTCAAGTAGATTCCTGTGCAGGCCAGGCAGCCCCTGTCTTCACAGATGCGAGCTGGAACCCCCCAGTCCTCTGATCACTGTGGGAGGAGCAGAGACAACTGGAAGGGATGAGTGAAGACGAACCCTTCTCTCCAGCAGCGGCACACTCCACTTCCTCTCATAGTCTGTTGTCACTTGGCCACCATGGAACTGCCAAGGAGGCTGTGAAACATGAGGGAGCGTATGGGATATTTGCTGGGCATTAACTGTCTCTGCCAAATCTTTCACACGGCTTTATCGTTTTCTTCATGACGATTTGTACATGTTGTTAGATTTATTCCTTGTACCTTGATCATTATATTGGGATTGCTGATTGTATCTATTTGCTTCACAGAGGCTGAGTTTTGACAAATGTACACAGTCCTACAACTCCCCCTAACTGTTAAGATCAAGAACATTTCCATCGCTCGTCCAAACCCTTATGTTCCTTTGCAGTCAATCCCTGTCCTCCCACTCCTGGCCCCTGGCAGTCTGCCTCTGTCACTAAAGTTTTGTTTTTTTCTAGAATTTCATATAAATGGAATCATAAAATATATGTCTCTTGTGTCTGATTTCTTTCATTTAGTCTTAAGCTTTTAAGATCTGTCCGTGTTATGTGTACTGCACAGCCACACTCCCTTTATGGATAAGCAGCAATTTGCTTACTCATTCCCTAACTGCAGAACACTTGGGTTGTTTCCAGTCTTTAATTATTCAGAATAAAGCTCTTATGAACATTCATGTTCAAGTCTTCATGTGGACATGGATTTTCATTTACCTTGAATAAAGAACTAGGGCACCTGGATATCTCAGTTAAACAACTGACTCGGTTTCAGCAGGGGTCATGATCTCAGGGTTGTGACATCAAGCCCTGAGCCCCAACGTGGAATCTGCTTGTCCCTCTTCCTCTCCCTCTGCCCTTCCCCCTGCTCACTGCCGCCTCAAATACATAAGTAAAATCTTTTAAAAAATAAATATCAGAGTGGCATTGCTGGGTCATATGTTTATATGTTTATATGTTTAAAGTATATGTTTAACTTTATAAGAAACTGCTCGATTATTTTTTTGAGCTGGAATGTTTTGCATTCCCATCCATCAGCAGCTGTAGAAGAGTTCTGGTTATTGCACATCCTTGCACCAATCGATATGGTCGGTCTTTAATTTTTACCATCAAGAGATTGTGTTATATTAACTCCTGGTTTTAGCCTGCATTTCCATAATAACTAAAGTGCTGAGCATCTTTTCAGGTGTTTATTTGCTATCGATATTTATTTGTACTTTGGTAATGTGACCATTCCAATCTTTACCCATTGGTTTTTGCTTGTATTCTGAATATACTATTAAGTTATAAATAATATATTCAGAATATAAGCCCTTTTTAGCATGTATGTTTTGTAAATATTTTCTCCTAGCTTATGGCTTGCCTTTTCATTTTCTTAACCATGCCTTTCAACACTTTTTTAAAAAAGATTTTATTTATTTATTTGACAGACAGAGATCACAAGTAGGCAGAGAGGAAGGCAGAGAGAGAGGAGGAAGCAGGCTCCCCGCTGAACAGAGAGCCTGATGTGGGGCTTGATCCAGGACCCTGGGATCATGACCTGAGCCGAAGGCAGATGCTTTAACCCACTGAGCCACCCAGGCACCCCCTTTTCAACATGTTTTTTAAAGCTTTATTTATTTATTTTAGAGAGGGAAAGAGAGAGAGAGAGCATGAGCAGGAGGGGCAGAGGGGGAGGGAGAGAGAGAATCTCAAGCAGACTCCATGGCCAGCATGAGCCTGAAGTGGGGCTCAATCTCACCACCCTGAAATTATGACCTGAACCAAAAGGAAGAATCAGATATTTAACCGAC
This sequence comes from Mustela erminea, assembly GCF_009829155.1. NCBI lineage: Eukaryota > Metazoa > Chordata > Mammalia > Carnivora > Mustelidae > Mustela > Mustela erminea. The sequence continues at coordinate 32,288,747 of NC_045618.1, forward strand.
TAAGTCACTCAAGTTCCCCAAGAGGTAAACATTTTCAGTTTTGATCATGTTCAACTTACTGAATTTTTCTTTTATGATTTGTGACTTTGAACAAGGGAATTAAAAGGGTACACTAGAAAATATTTACTTAACACAAAGGAAGGCAGTAACAGAGTAATAGAAGGACCAAAAAAAAAAAAAAAAAAAAGACATAGAAAACAAATAGCAAAATGCCATGTGTAAATCCTACCTTATCAGCAATTATATAAAATGCAAATAGTAAACATTCAAATTAAAAAGCAGAAATTGGCAGAATGAATAATACAACTCTATAATTTTGATAGATATGTATTAATATATAATATAATCAAAATATACTATAAATACATTAATATGTATTAATATATTTATATGTTAAATAATACTCCTTGTTGATGTATTATTTAATATATTAAACATACACTATACATATAAAATTTCAACTCTATGCTGTCTATGAGAGACACATATCTCATATTCAAAGACACAAGTTGAAAGGATGTGAAAAGATACATCAGACAAATTTTAGCCAAAAGGGAGCTGGAATGGCTATATTAATAACAAAGTGTATTTTAAGACAAAATAGGTACTAAAGACAAAGAATATTTTAAAATGATAAAAGGGTCAATCTATGAAAAAGATTTAACAATTAAAAACACATATACACCTAACAATAGAGCCCCAAAATCCATGAAGCAAATCTGACATAATGGAAGGGAGAAATAGATAACTCAACAGCGACAGTTGTAGACTTTAATACCACTTTCTATAATGGGTAAAATGACTGGATAAACAATCAGGAAGGAAACAGAAAATTTGAACAACACAAACCAACTAGATTTTATTTTTTTTAAAAGATTTTATTTATTTATTTGACAGACAGAGATCACAAGTAGGCAGAGAGAGAAGGAACGCAGGCTCCCTGCTGAGCAGAGAGCCCGATGCGGGGCTCGATCCCAGGACCCTCAGATCATGACCTGAGCCGAAGGCAGAGGCTCAACCCACTGAGCCACCCAGGTGCCCCAAACCAACTAGATTTAACAGACATCTAGTACACCCCACCTAACAACAGCAAAATACGTTACCTTTCTCAAGTACCCATGGAACATTCTCCAGGAAAGACAGGTGTTAGCCACAAAACAAGTCTCAAAAGAGTTAAAATCATACAAAGAATATTCTCTGATGACCACATAGTGAAATTAGAAGTTCATAACAGAAGGAAATCTGCAGGGGCGCCTGGGTGGCTCAGTAGGTTAAAGCCTCAGCCTTTGGCTCAGGTCATGATCTCAGGGTCCTGGGATTGAGCCCCGCATGGGGCTCTCTGCTCAGCAGGGTGCCTGCTTCCCTTCCTTGCTCTCTCTGCCTGCCTCTCTGCCTACCTGTGATCTCTATCTGTCAAACAAATAAATAAATTTCTTAAAAAAACAAAAAAGAAGGAAATCGGCAAAATTTGCAACTGTATGAAAATTAAACAACAGACTTCTAAATAACAATAGGCTCAAAGAAGAAATCACAATGAATATTAGAAAGTAAAATGAGATGAATGGAAACAAAATGCAGCATACCAAAACTTATGGGGTGCAGCAAAAGCAGTGTTCAGAGAGAAATTTATAGCAAATAAGCTACCATAGCTTAAAAAAGACCTTAAATCAATAACCTCAACATTCACCTTAGGAAACTTGGAAAAGAAAAACAAACTAAACAAATCAGGTAGAAGGAAGGAAATAATAAAGATTAGAGCAGAAATACAAAACAATGATACAGGAATCAGCAAAACCAAAAGTTGCTCCTTTGAAAAGATCAACAAAATTGACAAATTTTGACAGTTTGACAGCTGACCCTGTTGGAGACTGTAAGGCAATCAAGTCCAGTTCCAAAAATGAGGTAATAGGTACCTACGTACTCTTTGCAAAATGCACATCATTTTGTATAAAGTAGATTTAGAGAGAGCATTAACGTGCTGTTGACACTCTCAGTAGAGAGAGTATTTTTCCCCCTGGTAATTTTGACAAAAATTGCCAATTTGGAACCTCCCAAGTAGCAAATTTTTTTTTTAATTTTTGTGAACAAACTTGAATTGTAGTTTCTTTGATCTGACAATCAATAACTTTAACAAAGATCTGAGTTTTTCAAGGAAGCTTTCATATGCAAATATTACAGTTTTACCTCATTTGTGACATCAAATTAACCCTGTTAATGCTATATAGAGAAAATGGACTCATAACTTGGCATTAAAAAAAAAAATCTAGTGGCGTCTGGGTGGCTCAGTTGGTTAAGTGGCCGCTTCGGCTTAGGTCATGATTTAGGGGTCCTGGAATTGAGCCCCACATCAAGGTTCTCACTCAGCAGGGAGCCTGCTTCTTCCTCTGTTTTTGCCCATGCTCCTTCTCTCTCTCTCAAATAAATAAATAAAATCTTTTAAAAAATAATAAAAAAAAATCTAGGCTGCCAACCAACTAACCACAACAACAAAAAACCAGAGAAGAGAATGAGTGAGAAAACTCGAAATACTAACAGGAAAAAGAGAGGGGATATTACTACTTACCTAAAAGAAAAAGGAACAGAGGGGTAAAGCGTGGACAGCTGTATGCCAACAAATTAGATAACCCCAAGAAATGGGGCAAATTCTTAGAAACATACAAACTACCAAAACTGAATCAAGAAGAAATAGAGAATCTGAATAGATCTAGAACAAGCAGAGAGATTAAGTTAGTAATAAAACTTCCCTTAAAAAAAATAGTCCAGGACCAGATGGCCTCACTGGAGAATTCTACCAAATGTTTACAGAACAATTAACTCCAATCCTTCAAAACAGAAGAGGAGGGAACACTTCCCTTACTCTACGAGGCCAGTATTACACGGCCTCGTAATGCTGATAAGCAAAATCAGTTTACAAAAATATATATATATATATAAGAAACCCTACATACCCAAATCCCTTATGAATATGGACACAAAAATCTTCAACGAATTCTCAGGGGAGATGACAATTTTTACTTGCTTTTTAAATACGTCAGTGCCAGTCAGTTTTCCTGACAGCCTGGAAGCTTCCCTGTCAGCGCTCTGGCTGTGGGCAGTGTTAGCTGCTCCCTCCAGCATCTCCTGCCTTCCAGGTTCCTGGTGTTAGGATCCTGCTTAGGGGAGGAAGCACCAGCTTCCATTTTCTATTGCCACTTGGGGTCAGGTTTTTGGTCCTTTGTGAGGGAAATCCCTTACTTTCTTTTTGAGCCAATCATTTCTAAGTAACCTGGTTGTAATTTAGCCGGTATCTGAACTTGCCCTGCTCTACGGATCTAGTGGAAGCAGGAATTTTTAGTGGAATTCTCGTGAATTCCTCACTGTCCTCAGTGTTGACTTACTCTGTGACCCCTGCATGCTGCAGTCAGGGTTGGACATTCCTTCCTTTACCAGATCATCACTCTGCTGGGTCTCGGCACTTGTGCTGGGTGGTCATTTCTGTCTGTGAAATGTCTGTGTTCCCCTCTAGACTGTGAACACATCAACAGAGATAGTCTTAATCATTTTGTATTCTTGGTGTCTGGCGCAAGGTGAAGCCTTGGGGTTATTTGTGAAGCCACGAATGATTCCCAGCTTCTTGGGTAAAGAAGACCCTTTTCTGACTGGTCCCAAATATCCCTCTTCTCACATCAGCTGCCCATGGGCAAGATCTCTTTGGCTCCAATTCCAGCCAGTTTCCCTTCTCTGTGTTAGTCTAGAATGTTCATCAGCTGGTTCTCCTGCCATGTCCTAGGCAACTTTGTCCATGGGAGTTTGATCCATCATTTTGTCTTCAAGAGTAGGTCTGCCTTCCTGGCCTCTTTCAAAAAGCTGCCCGGAATTCTCAGGAAGACCTAGGTTTTGGATTTATTAAAAGAACCCAGCTTATTCTTACCTCTCTAGGATGGACCCTCCCCCGGTGGTACCTGGCCAACCAAACCCAGCATGATGGGGCCTAGAACCACTGCTGCACTGTTCCAGGGATTCTGGGGAGGATAGCACCAGCTCTGTACACCCTCTGTGTCCTCTGACCTGGCCCACTGGGATGCCAGGGCTTGATCCAATGACAGCAGGCTGAGCACAGTCCTAGAGGCCCTGGTCTTAGCAGGAACAGGGGTGGCTGAGACTTGTTCTTCAAGCAATGCTGATGGCCACATGAAGTGAGCAGCCTCCCAGCTCTGCAGAGGCTCCTCCCCACTCCAGATAGTAATTCCTACACTCATAGTAATTCCTACACTCAGCTCAGCCTTACCTCCTCCGAGAAGCCTGCCGGAGTGTGTGCTCCTGGAATGTGTTAGGATGTTGTCCAAGTCTCCCAGCACTGGGCCATGGTATCTTCAAGTCCATCTTCCTCATCTAAGTTCATTCAGTGAACACCTATAATGTACTAGGCACTGGGATGGAGAATCCAAAACCACCGGTCCTTAAAGATGGATAGGAATTTACTGGGCATAGAAAGCCAGTCATGAGGGTCATGGGTAGGGTGACAATGTGAGGCAAAGAGAAGGGTCCAGAGGTCAGACATCACAGCTTAGGCTGTAAGTGCAAATTGCAAATAAATGTCAAGAGGTAAAAGGGGCTGCGTTGATCTCTTTTCCGCAGGGCAGGTGATGGAGAAGTGATTGCTAAGCACGGGACAGAGGCCAGATCTGAGATAGAAAAGTCACCCTTGTATTTGTGTGGAGGCTGGAGAGACAGAAGTAGGGGGTCAGCAAGGAGTCTGCCCCACAATGATTAAGAGAGAGCTGCAGGATTTGCTGAGAGGTGTGCTGTGGTGTTGAGGGGAGAGTTTAGAATGGCTCTCAGATCTCTCCTTTGGGAGGCCAGGTCCGGAGAAGAAGGCAGACCCATTAATGAGAGACAGGCATGTAGCATATGTACCTGTCAGGTGGCGGGCCACTGCTCCAGGGCACTGGGATGGGGAGGGTGGACATCTACGACTGCAACCGAGACACTAGCTGAAGTCAGCCTGCCTCTTAAAATCAGAATAAAGCTGACTGGTTTTCACATTCCTTGACCTGTGAAAGGTCTCACACCCTTGCCCCTGCCCCCTGGATTTCTGTGAATTCTCCGGTTTAGGTTTGTTTGTTTGTTTGTTTTGGTCGTTTCCAGCTCTGGGCTCCTGTTTCTGGTGATCCAATCCCATTTATGGTCGCCCTCACGCCAGATTTGTAGTCTGCCCATCCCCATATTGGTCCACCTGCTCCTTTTTTTTTATTGGGGAGAAGCCAGTAACTCATGCCAGGCCTTGTGGACATGGCAGACTTCGTGCAAGATCTGGGGAGTCAGAGGGGGTTTGTTTCTAGTTGTGCAAGGAGCAGACAGCCTTAAATTACTCTCCGACCATCCCATTTGAAAACACACTTTGGGTAGCTTAAGGGCAGCCATTTCCTGCTGGGGCTACCTTCCCACCCTGCCCCTCACTCTCTCACCATCTTGCTTATACCTGCTGCCAGCATACCCTCACCCCTGACATCATTTCAGGAAATTCTGAATTCCTCTTACTCCATAGTGCAGCAAGAGCTCCTTCTAACCCTTCTCAGCTCAGCTCCAGGCCCATCTTTTCACTTCCAAAACCCATCAAGTTCCTCCTTGTTGAGTAAAAGAGTGTTTTGGGTGGCACCTGGGTGGCTCAGTGGGTTAAAGCCTCTGCCTTCGGCTCCGGTTGTGATCCCAGGGTCCTGGGATCAAGCCCCATACTGGGCTCTCTGTTCAGCAGGGAGCCTGCTTCCCTACCCCCCAACCCTGCCCACCTGCCTCTCTGCCTGCTTGTGATCTCTGTCTGTCAAATAAATAAATAAAACATTTTAAAAAAGTGTTTTGGGATGAATACCATCCATTCTGCTTAGAAAATATTTGCAGTTTTAAATAGCACTTTTTCAACATTACGTAATTTCAAAGATTACGAAAAATGTTAAGTATTCTTTTCCTTCAATTAGTCTCTCCCACCTCTTTTCATAGTTCTCCTGGTGAACCCCCTCCTTTGGTAGCTGGAAACCCAAGGTGAAGAGTTGCACCTGCTCTCTGGGGGCCCTTGTGGCTCCCTGCTTCTCTCTCCCTGCCCATGTCCCCTTCCCCATCAACTTGATGGCGTGTTCAGCGATGTTCTCCAGTCTCTCCTGGTGATACCACACCCCTGGTATGGGAAAATGGCTGAGGAGGGACGGAGGGACTGGGGAAAGAGCCTCGTTCATAATGTTCATCTTAGAACCAATCTGGAGGACATCCTTGCCCTAGTTCCCAGCACCAAGTCGGTCACTGTGGCATCAGCATCATTTCTTAGGACTGCCAGGCACACAGGTCTTTGTTATCTTTCAAGTTCACCCCAGGACACCAAATGGCCATGGCTGCTGGAATGGGAGGGTCCTGGCACAACAACAAGAGAGACCTATTAAGATCCCTCCAAATGAGGGGTGGGGTGGTATTTGTGTGGGAAACCTTCCAACACGCTCCTGGTCCTGAGTCCTCATGACTGTCCAACCATCCAGGAGACACACATCTGCTGTTGTCAGAAACTGCCCCAGCATCAGGTGTTTGGAGAGGAGGAATTAACACAACCCCACAGTCCACAGTCCGGTGGAAAGGGACTCAGATCAACAAATCACTATAAAACGTGCCAAGAGCTCCATCTAGGGATACAGAGGAGCATGAGCACTGGCAGGTTGTCCGGCTGTTAGAGCAGGCACGGCGTTACCCCAATGTTTATAGCAGCAATGGCCACGGTTGCCAAACTGTGGAAAGAACCAAGATGCCCTTCAACGGACGAATGGATAAGGAAGATGTGGTCCATATACACTATGGAGTATTATGCCTCCATCAGAAAGGATGAATACCCAACTTTTGTATCAACATGGACGGGACTGGAAGAGATTATGCTGAGTGAAATAAGTCAAGCAGAGAGAGTCAATTATCATATGGTTTCACTTATTGTGGAGCATAACAAATAGCATGGAGGACATGGGAAGACGAAGAGGAGATGGGAGTTGAGGGAAATTGGAAGGGGAGGTGAACCATGAGAGACTATGGACTCTGAAAAACAGTCTGAGGGGTTTGAAGGGGTGGGGGGTGGGAGGTTGTGGGAGCCAGGTAGTGGGTATTAAGGAGGACACGTATTGCATGGAACACTGGGTGTGGTGCAAAAACAATGAATACTGTTACGCTGAAATTTAAAAAAAAAAAGAGGGGGGGTCCATGTGCAATACTATGATGTCTGTTTCACCATCACTTTCTGCGGCTAGAATGCTGGGTGCACCCAGCCCTGGGAGGCTAGGCCTGGAGAACTCCGCAGACCAGCACAGATGTTAGCACTGAAAGCTCTGATGCCATCCGAGGTCACTAATGGGAATGAAGAGATTTGGTTTTAAGAAGGTACATTCAGCAGCAAAGCAGATGAAGTGCTGGGGCTGAGGGAGCCACTGGTAAGGACATGGGGCTCCTTGTCCCCTACTCGATTGCCAGTTGTGGAGGGGAGGGCCTACAGCTGCTGTGCTCACCACTATTCCAAGTCTAGACCCTCAGATACTATAAGAAATCTCATAGCGTTATGGACTGAATATCTGTATCCCCTAATTCACATACTGAAATCCTAATTCCCAATGGAATGGTATTGGAAGGTGGGACATTTGGGAAGTGATTAGGTCACAAGGGCGGAGCCCCCATGAATGGGATCGGTGCTCTTAGAAAAAGCTCCCAGAGATCTCTCTTGCCACATGAGGCCACAGCAAGAAGACAGCATCTCAGAACCAGGAAGCAGGTCCTCACCAGACTCCAGATCTGCTGCTACTTTGAGCTTGGACTTCCAGAATTTTGAGAAATCACTATTTGCTGTCTGAGGTCCCCAGGCTATCGTATTTTTGTTAGAGCAGCCCAAGCTAAGACAGTGCAGGTGGACAGGAAGTGAGGCAGCCTGGCAAAGGTGGGGCCCAGAGCAGACCTGCTCCACATGTCACCCCAGAGAGGTGGGCTGGGAGCGGAAGGCCTGGATCTGCACGGCTGCCGAAAGATCGAGCTGCGGCCAGGATGCTGCCACACCAGGGACTTGGCCTCTACACCTTCCAGGAGCACCTGCACTTCTCTGTGAGGGTCCCTTGGTTCTTTCCACCTTCCGTTCCTTGGGGTGGCTCCGTCCATACAGGGCAGCGATGGTGGCATGGGGGGTGGGGACAGGATTCATCTTCAGGGCTGGCAGACGACCTGACCGTGGCCGACCTGACCGCAGGCTACCTGACTGCGGCCTGCGGTCTCCCAGCTCACCCGCCACACCTCCCTCAGGGCCCCTCAGAACTCCTGCCTTTAAGACTGTGAGGGCAACAGTGAAGTCATGTCAAGGCCGGGAACCAGGAACGCCAAAGCTCTTGTTTTCTTAAGGAAAAAGTAAACAAACTCTTTGACCACACCGGAGTTTGATTGGATTAAAAAAGTGTATTGGATTTCCAATACTAAATAAAAACATGAAATTGTTTTTTAAAAAGCCATAGAGTTTACAGCATCAACTACAGAAAAGGCCAAACAAGTGTGTACAGAAACCAGGCCCCAGCAGCCCTCCAGGCCCCCCTCCAGCAGGCAACAAGGCAACAGACACGTTTGTTCCAAATCCTCCTGAAGGAAGCTGCCGAGCAGCAGCGCAACTAGGACATTACAAGACACACAATGGTTTAATTTCAAAAATCACAGGAATATGTAAGAAAATGTATTAAACTGTGAAAAGGTGCAATACAGAATAGCTTTCCTTTTTCTTAATTTTAAAAAATCCCCCAACTTTGAACAGTTATTTTATTTAAAAATAGGCCCCTCCCCCCGCCCCCGTTCCGCGGCAGTATCCAGGTGCCGAGGCCCTGAGGTAACACGAGTGTCAGGGTTCGCGGGAGGGAACGCCCCGAATACCGAGCACGTTTCTTTGGGCAAAAGGTAAGACAGCTTCTGGGGAATCTAGCCCTCCTGGTGTCCAGAGTGCTCTCCTCAGGACCAGTTTAAGTGCACTGGTTTTCCAGAATCCCACCTGGCACAGTCCTCTGTGACCGGCTGGCATGCGGCGGGACTCCCGGCATTGCACTTCTCATTGCCCCCAAAATAATAAATACAGAGTTCATCTACAAAACCAATATGTGTGAAGACCTCAAAAGGAGAAATAACGACTGTACAAAGGCAAGTGGGGTGTCTGTGGGGCCAGGGAAGAGCCCAGGGCCCCTGGGGCTGGTGGCCTGGGTACCCGCCCGTGGTCTCAGCGGCTGACCTCTTCCTGGCTACAGAAACAAAGCCTGATGCGCCTTCCACACTGCCTTCTGGGGAGCTGGGGGGAGTAGGGGAAGATGCCTGATGGTCAGTCCTGGATTTTGTTAATATTCTCAATATTAAAAAAAAAAATAACCCACCTCAGCTCCTTACCTTTTTAAGACAAAGAACGTAAGGGCTGTTTGCAAAGGCAAAGGGCCTCCCAGCATGTCCCAGGAGCTTCCTGCTACCCCGTGCTGATCAGGGGCTTCGCTGAGCTGCTGGGATGGAAGAGGTGGTGGTCACCTCTGCTGTCCCTGACCCCTGCTACCTCCAGAACAATGTTCAGAAAGGAGTGGAGAGCCTTGGGGGTGCTGCAGCCCCTGCCGGCCTCGTTCTTGTGAGTGCTTTCCCTAAGGGGCTCTGAAACACGGCAGCGAGAGCCAGACCGGCCAAGGACAGGAACTAGAGAGAAGCAAGGAGTCCTGTGAGGAAACCAAGTGCCTTTCTTTACCTCCCGCGACCCCCAGGGAACACATGGAGACAGCAGGAAAGGACTCCATCTTGCCCCCTGACTTTCCGGGAACGGCTGGGGCTCTCGGCCTGCTCCGCGTCACTCCAGAGATCGGAAGTGCAGCACTGGCTCCTCAGCATGGACATTCTCACCAGGATGTGACCCACTCATCAGGGCAGCTAAGTCCTCGAACTCACCTATTGCACAGAAGAATTTTTTAACAAGACCCAAATGAAAGTCCAGTTGCAACTTAGTGACAATAGAGATGGACATGCCAGGACAGGACGAAAAAGAAGATGCTTCCGTTCTCTGCAGGCTTCTGGAAGAAAGCACGACGACTGAAACATTCACAGACCTCAGCAGCCCCTCCACTTCCTATTCCCAACCCCCCGGCCCACCCCCACCCCAATACTTTGAAACTGCACAGAAAGCAACAAATAAGTCTTTTCAATGTTACATTTCATTCAAATAGATCTGTGATCTCACAGTGATGAGAGGAGAAAAGTCAGGCCTTTAATAATTATAATAAAAAATAATAAAAAAGCTTACAAACAGCAATGCAACATTTCCTCCCCCCTCAAAGTGATGGATTAACAGCTGGTAGAGGATGCAATGACTCGGAATTCAAAAATTAAAACAAAAAACAAGCCAACCCCTGGAACAACCCACACTGTCAATGACTTTCCATACGTAATTCAGACAAGTAGTCAAATGTTAACCACTTGTGGAGAACACCATGGACTCCCTTGGTTTTTCTTTCGAAGGTAAAATAAAATAGGACACAAATAAAACTGTACGTGAATGCCAATGTCTACACTCCATGAAGGTGATGCGGCCGCAGTACGAAGACACAGCCTGACCACAAAATGAAATGTACGGTGCACTTCTTGCCTCTTCCCCGGACACAAAATTTTGGCCCATGGTGCCCAGTCCTGCAGGGTATCAGCAGGCAAAGGGAAGCCGCCTTGATACGGGCTTCTTCCAGGCCGACCAGGAGAAGGCAGGTGGCCGTGCCTGGAGCCGGCCCCACGCAGGGGCGCTGGCTGGTCTGCTCGCTCGCTCTGTGTTCTTAAGTGCTGTCTTAACGTGCTCTGTACAATCCTTGCTTTCCAGGCTCTGTCCCAAGACTTCTCGACCCAGGTCTGCAGTCAGGTCCTGGGGAAGGTCTCATGCTGTCGTGATGGCATTTAGGTCCTTCATTAGTCCTTCCAGGTGGGCCATCTCTTTGGTCAGCTCATCTGGTTCATAGCTCTGGGGAAAGAGAAGGCACATAAGCCATCAGCTCCGCTCCTGGCGCAGAGGAGATGCTCAGGGATGTCTGCTCAAAGTATGAGTGCATCTGTTTCACACCTCTGGGCCTGCACACAACATAGTGTGACCGGCACACTTGCAGGCCACGGGACACACACTCGACATCCTGGCTGGGCTGGTGGCCCAGGAACTTACACTCTCGGAGTCTTCCAGCATCCTTGTGGTCTCCTGCACGTCAGGGGCACTGGGCACCACCACTGGCATCGGAGGCCGGCTCCTTCCTAAAGTCCCAATGGAGGCTGTCTTCACCGAGTGAATGTGATGGTTCAGAGCTGAGGGGAAAGGGTACTATTAGGGGTGTGGCTGAGCTGCTCCCCCAGATCTCATGAAGGCAACTAAGGTCCAGATGCTGCTTCAGGGTGAGGGATGCACCCAGACCCAGTGTGCAGCTCTTGCTCTGAAAAGGCACTGCACTCAAGGGAAGGAGGGCGAAAGTGGCCAGAGAAACAGTTCCATCTGGCTTTAGAAAATTAGAAGTAAGGTCAAAATTCCTTTCATAATAATAAATTTTTGCCTCTGCACTGATGGTATGAAAGCAACAGTGGGTAAAACCGCTGTAGCCTTAGCATAAATTAGGGCAGTGGCACCAAACTGCAAAGTCATTCACGGACATGCCTAACATTAAAAAAAAAAAAAAAAAAGCTGGTTTAACTTAAGATCATCCTTAATGAAGTAATAAAAATTACTTTACTAAATCTCCACCTTGATTATACAACCTTTATCCTATGTGACAAAATGGAAAGTATGTATAAAGTACTTCCGTCTACTACACGACGGTGTCTGACTGGAGCTCAGGACTTTTGTGACAGCTTGAGTTACCAGAGGAACTGTGGCTTCTGTCATGAAACACCAATGTCAGTCCAAAGAAAGAATGACAGACATACCAGTTATTCAGACTTGAGCACTGGGCAGACATTTTCTAGATGGTAAATAAAGTAAGCCAGTCGCTTCAAGTAAAACAATGGACAGTTTTTATCTCCAATGATAAAATACAAGTTTCAAGTGAAAATTAGAATCTTAAAAAACTTGTATGTGCCACCAAGAGCTTGAGAGACTCCCAACACTTACAGACTTTGGTGATACTAATAAATGTATTTTTACATTTTGTATAACGAACTGTGTTAAGTTTTGGAGGATCTGTATAACTTAGTGAATCAGTATTTTCCAAATGATGTCCAATATCATGCATTCAAAGTACAAGATGGATGGATTTTCATGAAACAGAGTACAAGCAGTTCATGGGTATGGCTATATTACATTACAAACAAACCTATAAGAAAATACAACTTCTTGTGTTTTGCTATAGTATTAAAAAAAGAATATCCAGTCTGAAAAGATTACAAAAATACTCTTCTCTTTCCAACTTCCTATCTGTGAGACCAGGTTTTCTTCTTACACTTCAACCAAAATAACGTTTTGCAACAGACTGAGTACAGAAGCAGGTTTGAGAATCCAGCTCCCTCCTATGAAGCTGGACGTTACAGGGATTTGTGAAAATACAAGACAATGTCACTTTTCTTTCTATATTTTTGTTTTGGCAAGTTATTTTTCATAAAAATATGCTATTTATTTTACATGATAGATTTGCTATTTTTAAATGAGTTAATAAAAAAGCTTAAACTTTTCTGTTTTAATTTCTAATACACTAAATATTGGTAGACCTAGCCCATGTAAAGAAAAGATCCTTCATGGTCTCAATAGGTTTTAAGACTATAAAGGGGTCCTGAGACCAAAAAGCTTGAAAACCACTGACTTACTCTAAAACAGACCATCATAACAGATGTGGAGAAGTAGGGATAAGCATGCTTTTCAGGTTAGGTGCTTCGTGGGGACCAGATGAACTTGAGCAATTGACTTCCGTCCCATCTGAAGGGTCCCCTTACTTCCATGTCTTGTCCTCCCCAATCCTTCCCTACCTTGTAGGAACCCTACAGAGGGAGGCATCTTGGGGAGGCTAAGTGGACTACATCTGTTGTCCACACCTATAGCCACTGGATTTTACCACCAAGAATTCTGCACCCAAAACACGATTCAGAAAGTCAGCCCTCACCCCCACAATATTATTCTCTAGTTCATATGCATTGCCCAGGGAGGGGAGCCCACATACTTCTTGAAAGGGGCAATGACTTCCAGCTACTCTGAACTACTAGGATAAGCCTGGAAGGTATTTGCTATTGTCAAAGAGGTGACTTGTGCCACAAGCCAGAGCCAAAGGGTCCCGCCAGTGGTGCTGCTGTCCTCACTCACCTTGCTGGGATAGTAACGGTGTGCTTGGCAGCGCGGGATCATAGGTGGGAGGGCCTGGGGGTGGGATTGCCGGCACAGCAAAGCTCTTCAATGGGTGGGAAGGGCGCACGTGGGCTGTAGGAAGACTCTGGCCTGAATCTTCCTCTTGGGAGCTTGCCAAGTAAGAGGAACTGGTAGCACCTTCAGGGTCCTGGTGATCAGTACAGCATGTTTGAGACGAGGAGGCTGGCATGGTGTCAGTGCTGGGGGTATTTCGAACGGACTCTACAGCAGGAAAGTCTAAATGTTAGCATTTCTTCTACCATTAAACACACGCACATACCAGGGTTCTGGCTACTTCTAAGGGCCTCTGAAATCAGCTCAATAAGCACTCAGGACCAGTGTTAGTCCAAGGGAACATGGATTAGCACCACTGCCAAGGCCAGGTAAGAATGGACTAATTCAAAAGCGTCCCAAACAACTTTGCCAACCAGCTGCTCTGCTGAAATGTTCTCGCCCACACAGCTAAGTGGTCAAAATTTTACAGCATTCTCTTGAGTACTTAGTAGGGAGTAGACATAAAGGTTCCCGGGGCTACTGTCTATTAAGATGTGAATATAAAAGGAGATTAAAAACATCACTCATTGACTGACCGATGGTCTTAGAAACTGGCCTGTCATAGATAACATGTCTGCCTGACAAGCACCAGATGTGCCCAGAAGGCCTGCCAGTTACTACAGAAGAGGCAATGCCACAGGACCTGCATGCCTTTGGGGGACTGTGCACGGCCTCACTAGAGCAAGAGCCCCACGGCTCAAGGGAGGCCTGGACAACCAAAGAGTCCAGAGGTCTGAAAATAGCTTTAAGAACATGCCACATAAAGGTGTTTGGGTCCAGAGGGAAAAAAATAGGGGGCGATCAGCCTGGAGAGGGGGACGACTAAGGAAGAACATGACAGTCTCCAAATACGTGAAGAGGGGTCAGAGTTGTTCCAGAGGCAGCGTGGTGGGATAGAAAAACCACTGGCTTTGGAGTCAGATAAACCTGGGCTATAAATCTGGCATACAATCTGGGTTAACTTGGCAGGCACTGAATCTGGGTCTCTTTCGTCACCTACAAAACAGGGAGGACAACATAATTCAGTGAGGATTGAGATGATGTATGAAATGTGCTGAACACGGGACCTGAATAATTGATAAGGTTCATTTCTTTGTAAATTACTGAGCATTTACTCTGAGCCAGCCACTATGCTGTGTGCTCCACATTCATGAGCTCATTCTATGCTCACAGTAACTCAGAAGGCACCGGGATGTTAGGTGCTGCTCATGGACTCAGAATGGCAAGGGCAGGAGTCCGAATCCCTGCGCCCCAACTCCTAAGCCCATACTCAGAACTCCCACATTACACTGCCCTTCCATTTACAATACTACTGGTCCCCTTTAAAAGGAAGCCCTTGTAAACAGTGTGAGCTGGTGTGGACCCACATCGCTAACCTGAGGATGGGTCTGGAGACACCAGCTCAGGGCAAACGAGCCTGTAGAAATCCAACCTCTCCCCGCCCTTGTTACTGAGGTAACATTGAATCTATTCCCTTGGGCTCCCAGGAGACAGGATGCCCCAGTCATGAGTGTTAACTTAACCTCAGATTAAAGATCTTGGGTCCCAGGGGTAAGGGACTCACACACCTTCCCCCAGTGTGGAAAGCCTGGCTGTGATAACCCTACTAGGCCTATGTCACTTCTCATCCTCTCAAGAGGTGCACTGAGGACCTCATTTCTTTGCTTCCTAGAGTCAGCGATAACCACAGCTAGGGAGCTGCTGGTCTTACTCTGTGCAATCCTGGGCTGGGGAGAAGCCGGTTAGAAAGGGGAGTAGGGGGTAGGAGAGAAGCAGCAGACTCCAGCCTGGACCATGTCAGCCTGTGTTGGGAGACGGGTCAGGTCAGCTCTGGGCACACAGGTCACCTCGACTGCCTGACTTTGATGTATAAGCTTCTCAGGGTCCAAGAGGTGGTGGGAAATGTGAAAAAGGAGAATAGTGTTGCCTACCTGAGTCAGAACCCTGGCCTGCTGCCACATACCAGAGCTACCTTGCTATGTAACTGGAGAGGGCACTGGCCATGTTATATTCCCAGTAAAGGGTGTCACACGGCTGCCCCACAAGGAAAACTATCCGGTCATTAAGATTTCTCCCTTGCCTAAGGGCCTGCTTCCTGAATGACTTCCCTCTCAGGGTTTAAGCCACAAAGTTTACACTGGCCGAGGTCTTGGACAAGTGGAAAGTGCTCTTCCTGTGTCAAGTGGTGGCTCTCTAGGGCAGTGACAGCCCTACTCTGGCCAAGCCCTAGCCAAGCTTAGCCCACATGCATAGGGCTGGTGGCAGCACCGAGCTCCAGCGACCCAGGAAAATATAACGGTGAAAGAATGTGGATCATTTCAAGACACTTGCTCTGTGCTCCTGAGCTGTCTTCAGTGACTTTCCCTGTCATTAGTTTACCTTCTTTATGTCCCTCTGGTCATTAAAGGGAGGAACCCTATAGTGATACAAATCACTACTTTCCCTCTCTTCACTGTCTGCCCAAGTTTACTGAGAAGAAATTTTAGCAGCACTAGGCCACCTGGATCAGGGCGGTGAGGGCCGCTCTGCTCCTTGCCAACCTTCAACCCCCTCCTAGTCGGAGAGGAAGGAAGAGGGGGCTAATCTGATTGAGAAGAGCCTGACATGCCCTCAGGCAGGCCCACATCCTAGTGGGTGGGATTCTTCTGCCTTAAAAATAGAGAAAGATAGGACACAAAAACTGCTTTCCAAGAGCAGATCTGGAAGCCTGCTTTCCAGTCTCTGTTCTGTCTGAGGCTAGCTCTATGAGGCAGAATTTGGTTCTCCAGACAATGGCCAGTGGACTGTCTTTCCCTAAAGCAAGGGCCCCAAACCTCGATCTGGAAGGACAGAGCAGGAAGGCCCATTTTGGACACAAGTTTAAGTGGCATTCTCCATTTGGTTTGGAGAGTGCAAACCAAGTAAAGGTTTGGGAGTGGCAACTCTGGGGGTGGGTAGGCATCCCCTTAATAAAGCTGTGATCTTCATTTGATGTTTTGGGTATGTTTCAAATTGATCAAAGCTTAGAGAGGGGGAATGTTATTGGTAACCCAAACTTCTAGCATGAGGTTTTGAGGTACTTTTGAAGTGGAATTCACTTGAAATTCCCTTATTTTCCAGAATGAGCAAAATTTAGTTCTACTCATGTTGTAACTATTAACAGACACATTTCAAATGATGGAGAAAGAACATACTGTACATACGAAAAGTTACTAGATTTGCACCTAACACTGACAGGATGGAAGTTAATTTTCATCTAATGAGGACTAACAGTATTTGTTCCACTCCTCCTTGAAACTGTTCAAGGTGGGGGGAAGGCCACATCTCGTGTCTGAAAATCATCCCGAATGAGTTTTCCGTTCAGATTAGAAGATTAAAAAATAAACAAAATATGACTGAATCAAGATGCAACTTGATGAAACAAGACATGGTTATGTGATTTGAGTTACTACGTTTTTACTAAGAGGACACCTTGCACCGAGCACTTATCAACTTAGGGAGAAAAAAATGGGGGGTGGTGAATTTTATAGAAATCAATCTGAGTCAGTAACAGAAACGTTATGATACATAAACAACACAGAAAAATTCCAAATCCTTCTAGGCAGGGCAAGTCCTTCCCAGTTCAGCTTGCCAACTCTGGGAATGCTTTCCATCTGGGGCTCGAGCCTCATCTCTCACCTGTGGAATTGGCCCTGTCTGAAAGGGACAGGGATGTGCCAACGGGCCACGGGCTGCCCGGGTGGTAGAGATGACTGCGAGCTGGAGAAGCGAGGCTGCTGGAGTGGAAATGATGGTGAGGGTTATCGAGGGGATGGATGGGATGGGCACTAATCACAGCTGTGGATGAACACAAGACAGAGAAGTGCTTAACATGCTTGCACAGACACACACAAGTCACCGTTCCAGAGCAAAGCCACCCCTGCCCCTCCCACGCAGTACAACCATTCCCTTGGCTTCTGGGGGGCAGCTGGCTGGTGTGAACAATTAGCCATGGATTTCACTTTTTTTTTAAAATCAACATGCTCCTATGCATGTATCTATCTATCTACATACACACACACACACACCTCTGAGGAATACACACTAAAATGTTAATGTGATTATCTTGGGGGATAGCATGGTTAGGAGTTAAAAAAAAAAACAACTTCTCTTGGTTTATTTGTATTTCCAATTCCTCTACAATAAACATGGATTGCATGAGTTATTAAAAATATCTATTTGAATATGTTACAAAATATAAATCCATATGCAAACAAATGATGATTTAGGTTTCTATCATTTTTTTCTCCTGCTAAAAAAATAGAAATTTCTTTTCCTTTGAGTATATTCCTAGTACGTTCTGTTTTTTTCTTATTGTTGAATGAGGCATGCAATAGGTATTTAGGCTGAATAGACGAGTTTAAGCAGTTTAATCAGTTAATCAGTTTTTCCTATCTTAAAAGGAATGTAAATAGAACTGAACTCGTCTAGCATGAAAAGCATGAAACACAGCTCTATGGCACCGTCTCTTAACTGCTTCTAGTCTGGGAGCTCGGCCACATCCATTCACATTTTAAAATATAAACGGTTCTTTCCTAATTGCAATCCTTCCTTCTATATTGGCTAAGGAATTAAATTTGCTGCATTTTGCTAACGAATCCAAATTTCCACACAGATATTCCATATATAACTTACTATGAAGACAAAACACTCCTTTAATGAGGCTTCATTATCGATCCTAGAGATGCAAACAAAATCAGAAGCCCAGTTGGGGCTTCTCTTAGGTACTCCCTTAGAGTAGTTTTAGAAACAGAACGTTTAAGACCAGCACGGACAGCTCTAAACCCCTCAAATAGGAAAAGAGGTGGGGCTGACTAGGAACACAGGGGACCTTTTTTTTCCTCTAAGCAAGGGCTTCCCGAACTGTGATAAAACTTAATTAACCTCTGGAGTCTATTAAATGTCTCTGTCACCAAGGATCTCCGTAGATCTTTGTAGGGCCACTCAACATTACTCTAGTGACGAAAAATTCTAGACACTTTTATTCTCCAGCTATTTTCTGCCCTGGCCAATTGCCAGACAGGCAGATGGCACAAGCAACCACGGGCCCTGAAGTGTCACTGCTCCTTCCCTCCTTAAGGTCTGGGGAAAAAACAGGGGCGTTCCCTGCACTCAGAGGCCAGAAGGCTCAGATGGTCCTTAGGAACAAAACACAACTTGGAAAAGCCAGCAGAGGAGATTCAGGGTAATCTGGGAGGCAGCACCTCCTTTAGGGGAAGAGAGGTGGTTTTCCGAAAGGAAGCTTCAGCATCAGTATTTTCTAGAATTAAGGCCAGGGGGAACAGAAGAAACCTCCTGGCTTTTACCTAGGAAGTACAATGTGAGAAGCATTCTCAGTATGCTGGACTCTAGCACAGAAAAACAGAAGTGACTTTCTCTTTTTAAAGGCATTTCCAGTCTTTCCAAATTGGGTATATAAAAAAGAAGATGATGTGAAAGCACCTCCCTAGAACACAGCCAGCAGTCACTAGCTGTCAAGGTGCTTCTGAGCAAGGCCTTGTACAAGGCTGAGTGAACCTCTGCCCAGTGTAGTCAAGTGCTTCCCAGCAGTGCTCAGCTGCTGAAGGCCAGGTGGGTGGCTAGTGGGGCAGACTCCAGGGGATGCAGCCTGAGAAAAAGGACTGGAGCCAGGTGGGGAAAAGGAGATGTCACAGCATACTGGAATACCTGTTTTCAGAATCTTGAATTAAAGAATCCACTCACTCACCCACCTACCGAGCCACAAATTAAATAATACTGTATATTTATGGGTACTCCTTGCCCATCCCCCAAAAAAGAAAATGAAAAAAAAAAAACAAAAAAAAAAACAAAAAACAACCTGATACCAACTGGTACAACATATCTTTTCTCCTTAGCATTTAAAAAGAAGCCAGTTTGGGTAAAACTAAAATCTTGTACAAAACAAACAAGCAGTCCTGCTATCATCCTGCTATACATCAAACACAACTGCAATGGGTTTATCCTTTTCAGACACTTACGTTTTTAGACCTGGGACCCCAGCCAGGGCACCTCTCATAAGAGGGAGACAATGATTTTCCCTGCATACTTCCAAGTTCAGGCCCTTCTTTTTTCATCATGGTCCCTACTTTGTGCAGAAATGACCTGCTAATCAATCAGTCCTTTCTCTTCCAAAGCTGACTTTTAGAATCTAGCATCTACATGTCTGTGCACAGTGAGTGTGACAGTGTGTGTGCATTTACACACCTGGATGTTTCACCAGTTTCCAAGTATAGGGAGCCATGGTTTACTTCTTTGGTGTGTAGGGTATCTGTGACTATTCAGATCTCTGTCACTTGTTGACAGAGAGGTGGCTGAGAGTTCTGAAATGGGACATCTTAAGAAATTAATAAAAAACTCAAAAGCTCATTTAGGTTAAACTGAAAAGTGATCAAGTAGATGCTTTCAGGATTTGAATCTAGGTGTCTGACAGTGCTATAGCTTACTGGGTATCTGTTCAGCTTACAACAAATGCTTCTGGTACAGAACTGGGAAAACTTGTTATCAGTAGGTAGGTGGCTTTTTCACTGTAGGATGGCACAGGGGACCCTCATCTGAAAGCCCCACTGTGCTAGCCGGTCAGAATGGCCTCCCTACCTTGAAAACAGTGACAAGGGAGAAGACACAGTAGTTTGAACAAAAGCATTGGTTTGTTCCACTGTTTTTTGGTTTTCAAACTTACTGTGAATTTCAAATATTATTAAAGGAGGCCAAGTAACTTTTATGTTTATCAAAGTGAAGCATGGTAAATTAAGGTTGAAAAATTTTGTTTCAAAAACTCTGTTCTGTAAACTTAAAAATCCTCTAAAATATAAAGTCAGTTAATTAAAAAAATAACAGGTGTCCATCAACACTGAATGTGTGTCAGGAAGTCTAAGGAATACTGTGACATCCAGCTATCCTTAGCTCCAGCCTGGAATGACGCTTCTCCATCCTCCTGTACAGATGCCATGCTTACTGTTAGGGAGACTGGTTACTTCTCTGTTCCTGGGAGACTGGGGTAGTTGGCTTTTTAGCTTATTTATCTCAAGAAAGATATAAATTGCAAAATACAAAAGTGTCTGGTATTTCTTGCCAAGATGCCAAAGCCTCAGTGGGTCATCTTTTGTGTCAGGATCACATGAAGTCAAAGACATCATTCGTAGTGGCTCCCCAGGACAACTGGGTAGACTGGCAGCACAGGGGAAATGAGAGGTTTCACTTACGCTGGGGTGGCTGGGAGTCAAAGGGCATCATCATTTTTGGTCTCATTCCCCGCCTTCCAGCCAGTGTAGACATGCTGTCCTCTGATTCATGCCCTAGACAGCAAATATGGATGTTAGTTATAAGCGTGTGCCCCAGGCCACTAAGCAGCCTCAGTGGTAAAACACTCCCAGTGGAGGGGTCAGAACTCGCGAACAAAATAATGGGGACAGGATGATTCTGCAGGAAGTGAAAAACAAGGAAAATGATCAGGAGCCCATTAGAGGAGTCTCTGCTGAGAGTCAGTGCAGTTGACATAATGTCGCCTACCGTGCTTCAGTCTGGAGTTTGAGTGTCCAGACCAAAAACATTCTGACCACCACAAAGAGAGGCAGACTCTAAAGGAAGGGAGAGGATGAAACGTACAGACATAGGCGAGGTTGTCTCAAATGCTTCGGTATCAACTTGCTGACACCTGAGAAGAGACCTAACGGATCTAGAAGGCTGTCTCATCTGGGCACGGAACCTCTCCCCAGTAACAAGCTATGTTCTTCCAAACTATCTATTCTTTATCAGATGTTGACCAAATCTCACAATACACATTTCTTTAAACCTAACCTCACATAGGAATCGCCAAATTCAGGCAACTGTAGGAAATGGAAAATGATTTAAATGGAAATAGTTCTCCCACATTTGGGGACAACCTGCACCTCTGTAAGAATTCCGCCTTTGATGGATGTTGCTGTCCATGGAATTGTCAACTGGTGTGATATCTTGAGAGTTACGAGGAATTGGAGTATCAGTCATGATGGGGTTTGGGTCTGGAGACTTATCGATGGGTTTCAGCTCCAGTCTCTCATGATGGATCCAGAGGTCCGGGGGTTTGACATCTTTGGAGTTCCCTTTGTACTTGTGGGAGCCATTCACTGATTTGCAAGCAGCTCGCTTCCTAGGCAAAAATTTAAGAGGGTTTTTTTTTTTTAAGATTTTATTTATTTGACACAGAGAGAGATCACAAATAGGCAGAGGGGCAGGCAGAGAGAGAGGAGGAAGCAGACTCTCCACTGAGCAGAGAGACCAATGCAGTGCTCAATCCCAGGACCCTGAGATCATGACCTGAGCCGAAGGCAGAGGCTTTAATCCACTGAGCCATCCAGGTGCCCCACGTGGGTTTCTATTTATTTATTTATTTATTTGACAAGTAGGCAGAGAGGCAGGCAGAGAGTGAGGAGGAAGCAGGCTCCCTGCTGATCAGAGAGCCCGATGCGGGGCTTGATCCCAGGACGCTGGGATCATGACCCAAGCGGAAGGTAGAGGCTTTAACCCACTGAGCCACCCAGGTGCCCTGAGGGTTTCTTTTTTTTTAAGTAGCTCTTTTGAACTTATTTGTGAAAAGGCTTGAATGATTAAAACCGCCCTTCTGAGAGATGCCTTAAGCAAAGGCAGAAACTAAAAACACACATACAAAACAACAGAAGACGGGAAAGAAGTTTACTTTTGTGAACAGTAAATGTATCTCTGCTTTGTCCACACATATTTCAAGATACATAAAAGCGCATATTTGACTACTGCATTGTGACTTTTTTTTTATTATCAACAGACTAGACAGCATTTTAAAATTAAGTTGTCTCTAAAGCAGAAGGTTTCTCAACTTCCAATTAATACAGAGAGAAAACTAATTAGAAATATAACATTGGAGTACAGGTGGAGTCTATGGCTCATAAAAGAGGAAGGGAACATTTCAGGGAACCCAAATCTAGGACTACCAAATGGATAAAAATGAAAAATGGATGACAGCGCCTACTTCTCTGTGCCTTAATTTCTCTATTCACTCACTCACACTCACTTATCCACTCAATAAGCATTTATTAGGTACCCACTGTATGTCAGTCAATCCCTGTACTAGACTGCTGTGCCCTCAGCATTTCTGGTCAAGTGAGGAAGACAGATGTTGATCTCATTATTTTAAAATATTCTGAGCTTAATGAAATGCCAAGTGTTATAGTTATTTTTTAATAGTTGGCATAAGGTAGCCAGGACAACGCTGGAGAAAGAAGTGACACTGAAGTTAAGACTTAAAGGAGGAAGGGAAGAAGATGCTTTGCAGGTGATTAAATCAGCTTATGTCAAAGCCTTGAAGCAGAACACAACAGCCTGATATATCAGAGGGCCCGTAAGAAGTCCTGAGTAGCAGAAGCACAGTGAACAATGTGGAGAATGATGAAATGATGCTGCAAAGGTAGCCTAGATCATGAAGAGCTTTTGGAGACCTGCCAAGAGTTTGACCTCCATCTATGAGATGAGAAATTTAGGAGGCAAAAATGACAAGACTTGGTGAATAAATGATGTGGGGTGGGGCGGGAGTAAAGAAGCAAGAGTTTGAAGCTAAGTCATTTACTCATATTGGAATTAATGGAAGTAGAAGCAGGCTTGACAGAAAAGATTATAAATTCTGTCTTGAACATGGTGAGTGCCCCTGAGACATTCAAGAGAAAACGTAGAAGAGGCAACAGAGTGTGCAAGTCTGAGACTCAGAGAGTGGCTTTGGCCAGAGACAGAAACACAGAAGTAACTGGAATGCAGACAGTAAATGAAGCCATGGGAGTAGACAGCACTGGGCGGGGAGCATAGAGAAGTAAGTCTAGGATCAGGTCCCGAGGAAGGTCTGATGGCTGGGTAGATAATGAGGAGATGTGAAAAAGAACATACAATCATGACATACAGGAGAAGAGAGTATTTCATGAAGGAAGGAAGGAGTAGCTGAGTTAAAAATACTGCTGAGAGATTAAGATAAGGACGAAAAAAATGTCTCCTGGCTTTAACAATATGGAGGTCATCGGTCCTCAGCAAAAGCAATTCGGTGAAGTGGTAGGAGCAGAATCCAGATCGTCAAGAAATGAAGCATCAGCAGGCAATGAAAGAATGCACGAGTATATACAGTAATCAAGAGATTCTGTGGTGATGGGAAGGATGGCTTTGTAAACAGCTAGTGGGGAGTAGAATATGGGTTGTAATTATAATGATTTAAGATAAAAGAGGTATAAGCACACTTACTTGCTGAAGAGACAAAGCCAAGAGAGTGAAAGGTTAGCTGTGTGGAGGGGAGAACAGCAAGTATAAGTTCTTAGAAAGATGAGAGCCACTGAGATCCAGAGGGTTAACGGAGAACTGGCTTCCGGTAGGAGGAAGTACACTGAAGGAGGTTTTGGATCATATGGTGGTACCTGGAGGTAGTTCTCATCTGCTAAGGGTGAAGTAGCTAATGAGGAATGTGTTGAGAAGCACTAAGGGGCTAGGCCATAAATACTCGGTCAGCTTTGAGTTTTAAGTGTCCATAAGCAGCTATAATTGAAATGGGAGATACTTCCTCAGAGGGGAAAACAAGTATGAAGAAAAGCTCATACATATTTTTCAGTGGTTCATGGAATGGCTGCAAAGATGGTCATTGGGAAAGGGAGAGGAGAAGCCCCATGAAGACTCGACACAATTCTTTTAAGCAAAAGGACCCAAATCTGTAGGATTTGCAGGTTCAAAGGACAGAGCCTATTACTAACTCACTTTTCTACCTCTCAATCTAAAGAATAAGTGCTTCTTTAAATTTACTTTTAATTTTAAATCCCCAAAGCACTAAGGAATTCCATCACTTTGTTTTTTAGATTCTTTTAAATAAAGATATCAAGATTTCTGAAACTAGATATAAAACCAAGTTCATAAAAGTAGATACATTTGAAATGCTGAACAAAGAAGCCTGCAGACAAGTTCTAGAATAGAAATAACATCATTGCTGATGTGTTTAAGGGAAACAGTTTTCCATATCAAAAGGAGACAGGGAGAGGTTTAAGAGGCAGTGACCAGAAAGTTTATAAAAGGAGCCCCCTGCTCCCTTGGAAAACAGATGCAATGCAATCTATGGTAAGCTATTTTGTTTGGGCAAAAGAAAAATTAAAAACCTCACAAAAACATACACAAAGTGACATAAAGCCATATCCAGTGGCAATGACAGGGCAATCTGTACTTGTCCTCTATACTGAAAACAAACATATTTATTGTCATTAAACACATGCATTGTCTTGCCTTGGGCAGACCAAGTCTGAGGGATAATCATAAACACTGACGTGAACTTGCCTTTCTCTTTTATGGAGCAATATCTCCATCTTATCATCTTTTAGGACCCACCAATTAAAGTCATTTTATTGCCCACACGTGTTTTTTGCTATTAGGGGTAACTCAGGAATCTTTTTATTTTTGGTATTCTGTCTCGCTGGCCAGATGCTGTATGTTAGGTGAAAGTTGTCTAGGGTCAGGGATCCTCTTAAGTTTAGGAGCATAGGCTGTTATCAAACAGTCTTATAACTGATTCACCTTGCTATCTGCTCTAGACAATTACCACAACTCTCAACATCCCAGAGGAGTTCAGGGCTCACAGTCATTTGACCCCTCTGCTAATTTGATATGCCAATTATAAATGAGACTATCTTATTCACAAAATCAGTATTCTCCCCCCACTGTCCCTGCCAGTCCTAAGCTTTCACACTTGGTAGCACTTCTTGAAAAAAAATTTTTTTAAGGATTTTAAAATTTATTTTAGAGAGAAACTCAAGCAGACTCTGCACTGATTGTGGAGCCTGACGTGGGGCTCGGTGTCACAACCCTGAGATCATGACCTGAATTGAAATTAAGAGTCGGAGGCTCAACCATCTGAGACACCCAGTCACCCCTTGAAAAATATTCTTAAATTAGATGTAGAATAAGAGGTCTATGGTCCTCTTCCATTTCAGGTGGCATCTGTGCCATGAAAAAGCCTGTAAGAATGCCCCTAAACTCCTGGGTGTCTGGCTCACCATGTGCTTACACAAACAGTACTCCAAAGCAGCTACCGGCAAGGCTGGACACGGTCCACTTCCCTCTCCAGACCTCTCCTCTCCCCTCTGTGACTCAAGAGGTTGAGTTAAATGACCTCTACCTGCCTTACTTGGCAACCTGCTCCTGGTTTCTGATGGGTCTGGCTGAGTGAAGACAGGCAAGAGACTGGAGAGTAGCAGGTGTTTTTATCCTGTCCCCTCCCTACAGCACTAGAGGCTGGCAGAGGACACCTTCCTCCCACCACACCCAGCTCCTGTCAAGAAGCCCTTTCCTACTACTTCAGATGTCTGAACATGGCTCTCTGTTCTTCAGAAAGACCTCTTGCCCTCTCAGGCCCAAGGGTGACAGTGGCCTATCATGGCTGCTGGTCCTTGAACATCTCTGCCTCATCTCCTAGCCCCACCTGTGACTCTGTAAACAGTCCCCTCATTAAACTTCCTTCCCCCATTTTGAGTGTGCACCTTTTTCCTGCCAGAACACCAATACACATTTATAAGAAGAGCCATTCTGCATTTCACTTACAAATATTTAAAACATCACTTTTCGTGCACAGGTAACCTTCAACTATATGGGACTGAACTCTGGGGAGTCCGTTTACACGCAGACTTTTAAAAGAGTTTTTACTTAAATTCCAGTTAATATACAGTGTAATATTAGTTTTGGGCATACCATATAGTAATTCAACACATCCATACATCACCGGCTCCTCACAAGTGCCCTCCTTAATCCCCTTCACCTCTTTCACCCATCCCCTGCCCACCTCCCTTCTGGTAGCCTCAGTGTGTTCTCTGTAGTTAACAGTCTCTTTCTTGGTTTGCCTCTTTTTTCCCCCCCTTTGCCTATTTGTTTTGCTTAATTTCTACAAGAGTGAAAAATCACATGGTATTTGTCTTTCTCTGAATGACTTACTTCACTTAGCGTAATACTCTCTAGCTCCATCCAGGTAGTTGCAAATGGCAAGATCTCCCTCTTTTTTATGGCTGCGTATTTCAGTGTGTGTGTACACACACACAAACTCACTACATCTTCCTTTTTTCCTCCTCATATCCAGGGTTAGAGTTGGGGCCAGCAAGAGGGTATGTGCCTAATATCCTGCAATTGAGAGACCTCTCTAGAGGGTTACAGTTAGGGGTTAGGGTTTGGGCTAGTGTATGTACCTGATACTCTATAGTTCAGAGATCTTGCCAGAGAATAAAACCCCAGACTTCTGCTTGGGCAGTAAGAGACATGCAGCCATCTACTGGGCTGAGGCAAAGAAGGGATTTGGGGCTCTAAATATGCTTTAACAGGTATTCAATTTTTCTTTCTGTTTTTATCTTTACCTTTAGGTCCATTTTCAGAAATACCACCAATTCTTAAATATTTGGGGGTCTTCTCCAGAATAACTGGGCTGCTTCTCAGCTTTTCTTATCATGTGTTCAGGAACCCACTTTCCAGATTTAGGATTAGGGTTAATGCTTGGTATCCATGTGTGGACTCTTTTTGATAAATACAGTATAGCACTGTAAATGTATTTTCTCTTCTGATGATTTTCTTAATCACTCTCTTTTTTCTAGCTTTCTTTTTTGTAAAAATAAAAAAATACTTTGTCTATAATATATATTACATATGTGATATATAATATGTATTACATATAATATATAACATACAAAATAGGTGTTAATAGTTTATCAGTAAGGCTTTTAGTCAATAGCAGGCTACTCGTAGTTTGCA
This sequence comes from Mustela erminea, assembly GCF_009829155.1. Classification (NCBI taxonomy): domain Eukaryota; kingdom Metazoa; phylum Chordata; class Mammalia; order Carnivora; family Mustelidae; genus Mustela; species Mustela erminea. The sequence continues at coordinate 32,315,913 of NC_045618.1, forward strand.
GAAGTCAAAACTTAAAATTTATATGTGGATTTCTGACTGCATGGGGGGTGTCAGCACCCCTAATCCCTACATTGTTCAAGGGTCAACTATACTGAATGTTTAATCTCTTTGTACAACTCCAATTACAGAAGTCACAGAGGAACAAAAGAATAGATAACAAAAACCATGGGCCACATTTGGGGCTCCTTACTTTTTCTGGTGAGAGGTGGTGCGCCTGGTGCAAAAGACAGCAATAACCACAACCACCACAATGGTGACAACACCAACAGAAACAATGATGACCAGCAGCATGCTACTGTCCAAGGGAGAGGTGGGACTTCCATGCGGGCTGTTACTACCTGTAGAGGGAAAACCGGTACGTCTGTTAGAGTTCGAGAATTCAAAAAATGCATACACTCAGAATATGGAAACTTCATGTGAGAGTCTCTGTAATACACTCATTGCCTTGGATACAAGTGTCTCATGCAATCTACAGAGCCAAGTTTATGTGCTATGTACAGTTCTTAACACAGTGCCTTGCACAAAGCTGGTGTTTAGTGATGGCTTCCTGAATTAAAGTAAACATTATACTTGGACAAATGAAGGGCCTGCCCCCCGCCTGGTATCTTATGTCATATTATGCATAAATTTGTCTTATAAAGCATCATTTGTAAATCATTTAGATCATGATTTTCAAAAGCATTTAAAAAATGTACATTCAGAGAAAGCTAAGTTCTTCTCCACATTCAGATGTCTGAGATCACAAAAACTACTTGAAAAATACAGTCTGGGAAAAGAAAAAGAAAAATACAGTCTGCTTTTATAAATATAGTCTTTGCAAAGTTAATTCTCTTAATCAGTTTCAGGAAAGAGTAGATCTGTACATATGCATTAGTCTGACAAATATTAACTGAGTAGTTACTATGTGCCAGGCATTGTTCTAGGTACTAAGGATGCAAGAGTGTACAACAAAGATATGACTGCTGGGGTACAGGCAGAAAATAAACAAGAAATTATTAGTAATAACTGCTAAGAAAAAAATAAAATGACGGGATATGATACAGAGTGGGTGGCCATTTTAGACCGAGTGGTTGGAAAAAACTTCTCTAAGGAAATGGCATTTGAGCTGAGATTAGAGTGACAAGAAAGATCCCACCATGCGAAGATCTGGAGGAAGAATGTTCACGAGAGACGGAACAGCTAGCGGAAGGATCCTAAGGCAGGAATGAGCTTGGCAGGGAAGGGAAGAGAAAGGCGGCAGTGTTGCTCAAGCAAGGGGAGAGAAGCAAAGTTAGAGGGAAGAGAGTGAGCACGAAAAGACAGAGGCCAGATCACTGAAGACCCTGAGGAAACTTAGCTTTTCTTCTTTTTCTTCCTGTTTTATTTCCTCGTTGCTTACAGGATGAGGGCCGTTTTGTATCAAGGCCTCTTGTAATCTAGCTGTATTCGAACTCTTGTTCTTCTATTTTCTGAAACACATTTCTTCCCTTCCCACCTCGTTGTAAGTCACACATGCTCATTTATAAAACATGGGAAATCCCACCACACGGCTCTGGCTGCCATTGACAGCTGATGTCTTTCTTTCCAGCTATTCTCTCTCCTGTTTAACAGTCAGAGCTGCCTTACCAAGTAATGAGTATTAGTTTCTAGAAATGTTTAGGAAGAATCTTTCTACAAGTCTGGGAGACTGGGGAAGAAATCCCTAACATGAAGCTATGGCTTGGGAATCTGATTCCCAAATACAACCCTGGTTTATAAACTTTTTATCTAATTCAAGGTGTACTTAGAGTGGGAGCCCCTTCCATAACTGCATTAGCTGACCTCCCAGCTTCTGGTCGTATGGCTTTTATAGGCTACATCTAAGCACAGTGCTAAAATCTGGGCCGATTTAGGAGGGCTTGAGAGCTTCTTCTTCTCCATTTGGTTTAATTGTTTTTATTCCTCATTTCTGAGAAAAAAAGTAAGCAGATAGACAACTTAAATTGTACATACTGAACTTTAATAAAACATTTTTACATTTGGGAAAGACTACAGAACTAGGGGCCAATAAAGTTAGACCATACTGGGCCTTTAACTGAAAAGCTTTTATTAAGAACAGTGCCGAGTTATTGGGCAGGGTGTGTGGTGGGGAAGGCCCTGCACTCAGAGCTGGGGAGCTGGGGCGCGGGGGCCTGCAGAGGTGGTGGCGGCAGCTCTCCCCTGCCAGAGATGAATTCCCACTTAACTGTATCTGCCCTCTGGCTTCTGAGAGGACTGAAAGCTCCCATTAAGACACGGTGAGAGCGAGCTGCCGAGGGAGCAGGTCCTGCCAGGGACATTATGACAGGCCATTTCTCAAGCCTCATATGGGCTACTGCAATAGCTACTTAACCACTCTCTCTGACTTCATTATCTCAGCCCCAAATCTTTCTTCATTCACCAGAGTCGTAACAGTCGGTACTCAAGGAACGGAGATCACAGCTCACCCGTAGTACAAGGTGTCTTACACATGCTATGAGCAGGGTGAAGCCCACATTTTGCAGCAATGGTACCTGAGCTTCTGGAAGGTTGGTTCTAACCTCCACCTCGTCTAATGTGAAAATCTCCAGCCTGCCCTGGAGAGAGCTGGCTGGTTTTGGCTGCCATGCATTTGCACATGCTGTTGGTGCTTCCTGAAATGCTCAACACCCCTCGCCCCGTGACATTTAGCCATCTTCCACGCATCCTTTCATATCTGGGTCAGACTTCCCCTCTTCTATGAAGCTTTCCCTTTCTAGTTGCTTTGTTACTCACTGCTTTTGCTCCCATACATAGCCTGTTACATTGAACCTGAACCTTCATAAACATGGGTGAATGAATGAATGTATAAATGAAAAACAAGGAAACAGCTGCTTTCCTCACAGCCTTGAATATTATACCATGGACTGCACATAAATACAACACATGCATCCTAGGAGGAATAGTGTAGAGTTCTAGAACTCAGCCTAGGACTCAGATTCCCATATCTGGTACAGAACCCCAGGCCTACTAGGCTGTGTGTGACCGTGGAAACGTCACAATCAGGAGTCGGAAGCCCTGGATTTTGGTTCTAGGACTTCCATAATTAGTGGGTGGGTTCAGGCACATTACTTCTCCACTGAGTCTCTCTTTTTTTTTATTAAAGATTTTTATTTTTATTTAGTTACTAGGCAGAGAGAGAGAGAGACCATAAGTAGGCAGAGAGGCAGGCAGAGAGAGAGGGAGAAACAGGCTCCCCATTGAGCAGAGAGCCCGATGTGGGGCTCGATCCCAGGACCCTGGGATCATGACTGGAGCCAAAGGCAGAGGCTTAACCCACTGAGCCACCCAGGCGCCCCTCCACTGAGTCTCTTAATGTGTAAAATGGGAATATCTGTTCTCTGTGCTTTACAGTGTTATGAGGATCAAATATAATTTCGGGTGTGAAAGTAACTTATAAATAGTGAAGTTCTGTAGAGAAGTAGGTGCCATCATTTAAGGAGTTAGAAGGCACCAGCTCTTAAGCTGGCTAGGAGAGTGGGAAGAATTTTTTAGAATTCCCAAATTAAAACACTGTGGTAAGCAGTGTGGATAGAAAGTCATGAAGCATTTCTTTGGCTTATTCTAGGTGATAGATAATCCCATTAGAGGGCTTATTTTTGAGAACAAGATTCTAATTCTTTTCTAGAGGCAGGCAGTGGGCACAAAGGAAGACTCATTTGTTTAGAACTAATTTTACTTTAAGTTGGGTATGTGGGGGAAACGATCTTATTTATGGATAATGAATGGGTTTACAGTAGTTTAGCAGACTTTTGCCCAAAAATGCCTAAAGTTAATTCTACCTAATAAAAGAAAATAGGTTAACATGGTATAACCCACCACAGAGAAAACTACAAAAGACATTTCGAAATTCAAGCAAAACCATGTCATGCCCACAGAGGGGCAAAAAAGCTTTACCGCTCATTGGAGGTTTGTAGTCGGATCCTAGGTCTGGCAGCCGGCTTCCTTTTCCTGCAGACCCTGAGGCTGAAGGAGAAGAAATCATGTCAGTAATGACCCAAGCCATTGGTGGGATGAGTCCACTTCACAGCTAGTGAATGTTTTCTACAAAAAAATTATTTTCAGTCTACTCTGTCCATGAGGAGATGAAGTAGCACATAAACAACAGGGCACAAAATGGGCTGTGCAAAGCAAACTAAGGTATAGCTTTCTATGCAATGAGGCATCTGAAAGGCTGTATCCCTTGGGCCATGGCTGTATCTAGTGTGGAAACAGACTGCCACTTGCTATTCACATGGTGGGAGCACACACATTTCTCTCGCCCAGGAAACAGTTCCTGCAAGACCACTCAGAGCACTTATGGCAAAAGTAGCTTCTCTCAGAAAAGGAATCAAGGGACCAGTTAGGCTGACTTCTGCATTATGGAAGTGGACTTTTCCAAAGGACTTGGCTATGTTGATCTCCTAGTAGGTGTCAGTAGTGTTTGGATTTTCCCCCCACATTATAAAGCTGCCTTTTCCAATATAAGGATACCCTAAGCAGAAGCAGGAAGGTATGTGGAAGTTCAAATCGGTTCTTGGTTCCTGCTCAGTTACCCAAATACACAAGGATGGAAAAACAAAGTCTTCCGTCTTGTTGCTCACCAAGATACCATCTCCTAATTCACTGTCATAAAATATAATGAGTGAGGCTGCTGATCTTGGGCTTGGGACCACCTCACAAACAGACTTCATAAAACACAAAGATCAGGTTTTTTTTTTTTTTTTTTAGTAATTTGTATTCTTGGTCCTGAACTTTATGCTTCACATTTATAGGAAAAGTTGCTTGGGAAAAGCAAATAGAAGGAATCCTTTCCCAATACAGCAAAGGCATTTGTCAATCCAACGTTTGGATTCCTCCTGAAGAAGGTGTGAAAGAACTGTGAAGTCAAAGCTGCTCATGGTTAACAGAGCACACTGCCTGCATTGAATACTGGTCTACCACGTACTGGACTTCTGGCAAGTTATTCATTATTCTTGAGTCTCAGTTTCTTCATCGCAGAACAGCAATAATAATGGTATCTACTTCACAAAACTGTGTTGAAGATTAAATGGAAATTTACTCCTATAAAATATTCTGAATACTGCCTGACACACAGCAAATGTTCAACAAATGTTAGCTACTATTATCACATATATAATAAAGTTTTAGGGAAGAACATCACCTTTCCCTTTGCAGAGGCACAGAGCATGAAGCTTCAGAAAACACTTATAAATAATTATTTCTACAAATAAAGCTTTACTAGAAATACACAAACTAGATGCGTTTCTATAAAACATTACAGCTAATGTCATATCAGAGTTGACTAAATGAAAAATTAAAATCTGAACATTTCTGTATATAGTTCACTTAACAGAATAAATACAGAGATGAAAACAATGTTTTCTGTTTCCAGAAGTTCAAAACTCCCAAAGGAACAGAAGTTGTTGCGTACCCAAAAGGGCATATTAAACTCAGTCCCTGATTCTTCTTCTGTTGTCCATACTTGTTCCTTCATCCCCTGACTTCCGTGGCCATGACTGCTCCCAAATGGTACACACCGTATGTTAGGGGTCCAGCTGCTCTTTTCACTGGGATGAAGTCTAGCTGGAGGAGATGGCTTAGCCCCCATGAGGTTCTTCAGATTTAAGTGTGCTTACTTTTCAGGGAGCCCACACATGAGCCCAACTATCCAGAGTATCATGTTATGTAAATAATTGCCAAAGAGTATATTTTGCCAATAAAATGGTTGGTTTAATTCCCCTATTTCCCAGTATTTTTTCTTTTAAATATAACCTATGAATAGAAATTCCAAGGATTAACCAAACACCAAAAAGAACTACGGGTAAAGAATTTTAAAGGCCAGAGGAGTGGCACAAGCAAGACTCTGGCTTATCCAGTGGGGATAAGAGTGGGGGGAGAACAATGAGCACATTTGTACTCCATGTGCACACAGTATAGTTACTTTCCTGTTCTCACACTTGAGTCAAAATGTCCACCATCACTAGGGTGCCTTACGCATACACACATCCAACATACAACAAAAGACTCATTGAGTGCAAATATATTTCCAAAGCCCTGAAACAGGCAGCCTCAAGTCTGACTCTTCCTTGCCATTAACAAGATCCAAAGACAACTTCTTTCTTCTTCTTCTTTTTAAAAAATATTTTAATAAAAGATTTTATTAAGTAATCTCTACATTTAATGTAGGACTCAAATTTACAACCCCAAGATCAAGAATCACATGGTCCACCAACTGAGCCAGCCAGGCACCCCAAGACTTTTTATTTCTAAAAACTACTCTTAAACCTTGAAAGCAACCATCAACTTTACTTCCATTGCTCTCAGTATAGAGAACAGATACCAACTTTAGCTGACTCCTCAGAGATGAAAACCACAGTTCAGTTACCTCTTCACCATCTCAATTACAGTGGAAAAACTATGCTGACAGACAATTTCGAGAATGGTGACACTCAGGCCTATACTTTCTAACTTTCCATTTTAAATTGTTCCTATCTCTTTTAAAATGAGCAGATGTATTTAAGGGAAGAAACAGAAAAAGAGCTCTGAATTAAGCTTATTTAACAGAATAAATAGTACTAATTCTGTCACAGATTATCACACAATTCAGTAGGGTAAATGTGTAGATTCTTGGTCGGGGTGGGGGAGGAAAATAGGGTATTTGCGGAATTTGATTACCACTTTTCATCTAGAGATACTAATGCAATCTTAGATGCTACGAGTATGACAAACTGGTATGTTTGCTGTCATACTGGTCCAAATGCCTATCATGGTTACAGAATTTCAATATCATAGCACAGAGGACAAAGGGACCCAAACTTAAGGCCAATCTCCTACAGCTGCAGAACTCCATTTACTCTCCTCAGTTTCCCCCTATTTAGTTCCTAAGTCAATTCCCAGCTTTTCAGATACCCCAAGTGCCACAAACATGGACTCAACTCCACTTTGGCCAATGAATAATGTGGATTTTAACACACAGTACTGATTTTCAGGGGGGAAAAAAAAGGAACAAAAACAACAAAATGCTAGTAAGAGTAGGTCACAAAAGAGAGGAAAGGAGAGAGAGGCCATCTACTGATTTACCTTGATCATTAGGCATTTTATCAGAGGAGTCCGCTAACAGGCCAAGCACAGGGGGAGAAAAAACAAGAGCAAGGATCACAAGCTTTGAAGGTGGGACAAGCAGAACTTTTAAAGGAAAAAAAATAAAACCCCACAAACTTCCAAACAAATCGAGTCTTAGTTTCAGTGCTAACAGAAAAGAAATCCATACATGATTTCCACATTTCCACAGACTCAGTCCCCAACTAACTTTATTCCTAGGCTCACTTGGTTTAGTACTTTATCTTCACTGTCTCATCTAGAGTTTTCTTCAAAGCTCTCATTAGTGTCTTTCTCTCCACAAGTAAGACTTTCAGGTTAAGAGCCTGCATGTGTTGAAAGGGAAATATCCATCACAATAATATGCTATTACGCTACCTGAGAACCAAGAGCATTGCATCTGATCTGACTGGTTAAAAACTCTGAGATCGCTGCCATTCACCTGCCTTGAACAGCCTTGTATGTGACACGGTTAGCCCAGTAACCTAGGGAGCACTGACTTGTGGTCAATGGGTGGGTGAGGGATCATTTTGAGGTAAATGTTCACACTTTGGTTCATAAGCTCACCATCAGGGCTTCTTATATTCTCTATAGTCTCTATATGCTACAGTGATAGGTGCAAGCATGGCCCCACTAACGAGACACGGAATAAAACACTATTTAGTGGAGCTTTACCTTTAGGTGTTCTGAACTGGACAGCTTCAGACATGGGTCCCATGCCCTTTGAGTTTCGAGCTTGGATTTTGAAGTAATATGGTGTGTCAAGTGTTAACTCTTGTATCTGGTGAGTCAGCCTGTTTCCCACAACAGGCTCAATAACCCAGTCGTGTATCTCTGCATTCACATCCGTACTATAATATATGATGTAACCTGTCCAAAGGAGGAAATGAGAAAAGATATCTTATTCCTGCCTTTTCTTTTGGAATCAGTAAGTCAATAAAGACATATCTTATAGCATATACAAATACAGAACCAGTTACTGATTAAAGGCCAATAGTAAAATGCATTCAAAATGCTACTCTAAACATCATATAGAGAAAAACCATAATTTCAACACTGCCAGGCTGTAAGTTAACATCTGTATTAGCAGTTAAAGCAATAAAAGTAGTTACAATAATAAAAGAGGGTTAAGAACTCTCAGAAACTAAGAAAACAATCACTTCACTTCAACGTCTTAATGTTTGAAAAATGTACCCACCAAGGGTCTACGATTCAAATAATGCACTTTTGAAAACCAACACTGGCCCAGCGTGCTGCTTTAGCCCTCACCAGTATGATTTCCCCGGAGAAAAACTCTGGCAGACCTGGGAGGTGTGGGCGGTACCTTTTACTAAAGCTCTCCCACACTTGGAGTGAGTGAAGCCACAGGGAAACATGATCCGAGACTCCCACCAGGGGGCAGTCACTCTCTATGGTGGAGGCAAGAAGAGACAACCACATGCCTACCTGACCTACACAGTGCAAAAATGCACTGGTTTTTAAAGACAAAATAAAATGTAATCCAGGTCAAGTCATGCTTCATTCTTTTATGGAAGAGGTAAGATCAAAAACCTAAAAAATGGTACAGATAGATACCTTATGGGAAGGAATTCTAACTGAAAGTCTAAGCAGAACAATATTAAGAAATGCTTTCAGTTTCCTTATTCATCCTTATTCATTCCTTATTCATGTTTTCAGCCCCCTTATTCATACAAAGGAACTTCAGAAAGCAAATGCCTGCTCCTTAGGATGTATCCTAAGAAGCTGTAGCAACATAAAGCAGAGGTTCCAAGGGGAATAAATGACAGCTAAATCCAGTCAGGCTTGCCTCCCTGATGAAGCTGAGGAAAGCATAGTGTCCTCTACTGTGGAAAGTTCTCTGGAAGACCAAGGAAAAATCCCAGGTCCCTTCAAAGACCTAGGCTGATTCAAACTTCTAACTCTAGTGTTAGAGCACAGGAAGCTGAAGTAGCAGGCCTGGGGGAAAAATGGAATTAAAAGTCTAATGGGCTTTTGGGGGCTTCAGGTTACAAGAGCTGGATCTGTATTTACTGGGTATTACCCTGTAGAATCAGGCATTCTGATTTTTTTTTTTTTAAAGATTTTATTTATTTATTTGACAGAGAGAGAGAGAGATCACAAGTAGGCAGAGAGGCAGGCAGAGAGAGGGGGAAGCAGGCTCACCGCCTAGCAGAGAGCCCGATGCGGGGCTCAATCCCAGGACCCTGAGACCATGACCCGAGCCGAAAGGCAGAGGCTCAACCCACTGAGCCATCCAGGCGCCCCAGGCATTCTGATTTTTAACTCTAAAAATCATCTAGTCAGAGGCAGAGAAGAACAGCTTTTCCGATGAAAATAAATATGTCCGTAAGGCTCCACTGTAGCCAAAGATTGTCTAATGTACTATCACCCATCACACTTTCACACAGTGAGTTGGAACAATCAACTGGCAATTCATTTTTACATTACTATGAGCAAACACCCCCTTGGTCCACTTGCAAGGACCACCCTGACTTCCTGAGTCTCATAAAATGGTCAAGCCAACGTTTGGACTCCCACTTCTTCCAACCACACAGTCCTGGGCTGGAGTGCTTCTGCCCAGCAGAGAACAGATACACACTCAAAGGCATCTTACCTGTAATTTTGCCATTGGCTTCTGAGGGAGGTTGCCAATTTACAATTATGGTCCTGGGTTTTCCCTCTTTACTCACAACTGTCACATCCTTGGGTGGAGAAGTAGGAGCTACAAAATAACAAGACTGTCAATAATTCTTGTCCATTCCAGTTTCATTCACCATTTCTACAACACTTTCCTTTTAAAAGGTGCAATAAGAGGTGTAAGGCAAAAAAGCTAAAGCCTCCTGGCTCAAAGAACTCATAGTCTTCCTATAAAATAGATCCAATAAAAAGAAGAATATGCAAAGAACCAAAGAAAAAAACACCATACTATGAGGCTATAGAACTGTCACCTTGGGCTGGAGGTCAAGAATTTATAGGATTCTTACGTAGGGATATCAAAAGACCTTTGTAGTTAATTACCAAGTATCCACATTATACCAGGCATTTTATAAATAGTATTTCACTTAATATTTGTGGCAACTTGAAAGGCAATTTACCACTATCCCTGTTTGACAGATCAGGGCATTGACAATGAAAAACGTTACGTAATTTGCTCAAGATGACATTCTGTCCCACCTCCCCATATTTAGATTATTTTATTAGAATATTTTCTAGTGTAAAATAATTTTCTCTTTCACTTACAGTTGTCTCTCCAAACAAAATATAATGTGTGAAACCCCCTATTCCCTCAAAGACTCACCTTAGGTGTGGAGTGAAAAAATGCTGTTTTTAAGTTTTCACTCTCAATCTCAACTATTGAGATTATTGCTCTGAAATGTAAAGCTACTTAGGAAACACCACCAATAGAATAAAAACAACACTGCATTTCTTGTATTTCCATGTTATGGATATCCATATAGGATAACTTTTAATGTACTAGTAGAGAAATGAGTAAATTAAGTACATCCTCAAATTTACTTTTCCTAAAATACTGGAATTTTCCTAGCATAAAATGGAAGAAAGCCTGGTGAAATGCAGACATCCTGAGAGAATACATACCATTATTTATTAACTAACGGATTGGAATGAAGCAAAAAGATATTCTTAAAACTAGCAAAGAAGGCAAACTCAAAACCCAAGGTCTATTTAAACTTTTTTTGTTATTTCTAAGCTCTCCAGATGCAATCCTTTTCTCTGTAGGAAGTCCATCAACTGTGCAGGAGACACAAAGACATTAGGGTCAGGCCCAGTCCAGAAGTCTTATAGCTCCACTTTTTCATTATTTATATATAGGCGGAAAAAAAAAAAAAAAAAAAAGGCCACATGAGGCTGGAAGGGACAGAGACTCCTGATGGTTACACAGAAGCCCATGCTAGAAAGAGTACAAGAGGGAGAAGGGCAGGCCTACGAAAGAGCAAAAGGCAAAGAGAACTACAAACTTGGATGGCCTGCTTTCCCCTTAATTTGCTTCCGTGTCTTTTATCTTTCATGTTTACTTACAGACAAAATCCCTTAGGCTGCCCCAATGGGATTTTAGTAGATACTACTTATAAGAAAGCTGCTAGGGCAGCTTTGGGGTTCTCTGGTAAGGTTCTGAGCCTCTAGCCAGCCTGGTGTTGGCAGCTGGTCAAGAGCAGGTCACTTCACGTTTCTTCTACCGCAATTTAGCAATAAAGCAGGATTAATGACATTAATCCTTTACATCTGCACAGTGCTTTCTTACTGCCAGCTGCTTTTTCATCTGCTCATTTTACCTTACAAGAAGCCTATAGGGTAGGAAAAGCAGATGTTATTGTCACCCCTCTTTTACAGGTGGAAGAAACAACAGGCTGGATGACTTACGCAGTCAGTACTTGGTTGACCTAGGACTGAACTCAAGTCCCCTGATTTCTAAAATCTAGCATCCTTTGTATTCGATCATCCCATTATTTGGTAATGTTCTTGTTCAGTCATGAAGAAAACATAATTCATCAGCTGGAAAAGCAAACACGGAACTCCAGCTGTGCTGCTCACTATGTTCTGTAAGTGGTTTAATTCACACCTTCGATTCTTTCCTCAGGTAGTAGAAGCAGGTGATGAGAAGTCTCATGACTAGGAATGTGGCCCAACACTAGTCTTTCTTCCACTGGCTTTCACGTCTTACAAAGAAAAGAAATGCCATGTATTAAGATTCAGATAACACATACCATACTCAAAGGTGGTCCCATGGGCTGTCATACTCCATGTGCTTGATCTTCGACCTTTGGTCACCATCACAGAGAATTCATACAGTGTATTTGCTTTTAAACCAGTCACCAAGTAACTTAAAGTGGTTGCATTTGCATTCTGGAAGTAGAGGAATCAAGAACTTTAGAATTAGGAAATATCAAGAGTTAGCTTTTCCCACCCAGAGCAAATGTGCCGGTACCTTGTACTTGGTGTTCGCTGGGATGTTGGTTTTCCATCGGACTGTGTAGTACCGGGAATCTGTGATCTTCTGGTGTTTGGGCAGTGAGTTGTCCGCCCATGTGATCCTTATGGTGTCATGACTCAGAATGGAAGCCTGAACTCCCACAGGGGGCATCATGGGAGTGGGATCTGGCACTGGAGTGTATGGAGCATTAATAACAAATAAATCAACTTCAGAAGTGTCTGGGTAAAAAGTAATTAAAAAAGGGAAGTGGCATTTTTAACATAAACAAAAATAAAAGAAAAGGAAAATGCAGGGTAATATAATGGAATGAAAGGTGAGAAATGGAGAAAGAGAAAGAGAATCTGGAGTTAATAGATAACCACCATTCAATAAAAAGAGTATTTCCACGTGTGTTCTTTCAGGAAAAATTTTTAAAAAATGTCTAGGGAAATAATTAACAATATTCTCTACTGTATTCTGTAGGTATATTAACATTTGATAATCCAGTGATTATATTAACATATTCATACTTGAATTTTCCTTACACTATTTGAAAATTCTCTCTTTTCCAAAAAGGATTGTGAGAAGATACAAACTATTTTTAAAATCAAGCGTGTAATTTCAGAACAAGCAACAAAAAGCTCATGATCTATTTTGATAATTCAGTGAATGTGACTGAATTCTGGGGACACGGCTTACCAATGCAGGTCAATGGACATGTAAGCCTGAGTCCTGAATGTCAGCCAATGGCAACTTAGCCTGGCCTTGGTTTTAGGGTTATCTGATACCCACACAGGGTCCAGTTCAGATTTGCTGATGTCCTGGGTCTAGAAGCAGTACAACAAAATGGCTCACATCCAAATAAAGCAAAAAGAACTCAAGGGCATTGCACTTCCTGAGGAAAAGGTAGGCTGATGCCATGAAGGAATATCTGTTATGCTTTCTCCTAGAATCAGAGAATAACCCACCTAATGAATCCCAATCAGTTATAGAAAATGACATAACATGGGTCCAAGTGACAGCCTTTATGAATGCTAAAAATCAGAGTACTTATTTGATAGAAAGGAAATCTACACTCATGTATGTCCTGTGCCATATGCAGGTGACACCTTCTCTAAGCTCACTGTCAAAGCAGAGGCTAGAATGTGCACACAAGGACCATGAGCCCAGGGCAGCACAGCAGGATCCCCTGGGCTTTACCAGCTCTTGGTTAGGTTTTCTACATACGCACATACTGATTTGAAGTTAAGGTTTAAAAATGGGTTTCCCACATGATTATGCAGAGTAGCCCTTCCTGTAACTCAAAACCTGAAATGGCATGGACCTTGTTTATGAGTAAGTGCCAAAATAACATAATAGTCTCCATTTGTGTATTTCCTGCACAATGAGCACTAAAAGTAACTGAGGAACAGCCAACATTATAGTCAAGGGCTTTGTTCAAAGATCAAGAAACAAACCAATTAGTTATAGAAAATGCACCTTTGGGTGCAAAAGTCATTAGACTTCTTTGAGAATTCTTTTTTATTGGTAATAACTCCTGAAAAGGTAACAAGGTGACATGACTTAGGAACAGTTCCTTGTATATTTCTAGCCAGAAGACTATATTTTTAAGTCACATAAGAAAATAATTTCAAAAAATTTTTTTCTATTATAGGTAATTTAAGAAAGTAGCAAATCACTTACTTAAATACTCTCTTTTTCACCTTACTCCCCGCCCCCCTTTCTGGAATATCAAAGCTCTTTGCAAAAGAACTTTTAAATTGTAAGCACACAGGAGAAGAGAAGACAGAACTACCAAACATGAGTGATGATGCTGGTCTTGTTAAGTAAAAGCATAAAAGAAAAAAAAGGGGGCAGAGGTGATCTTTTTAGAAAGAATAATGTGAAATTTGCATCATTATACAAAGTATCCAGAAAATATAGTAGGCAATAGAGATACACAGTTCTGGAAAACAGATGGAAAAAGCATTTCTGAAAATGATAATTTCTTGGGTTTTGGGGACCCTTTAGAAAAATTTACAAGTCTAACATATTTATTTCAATACACCTTATCACTCAGCTCTATATTCGATGTTTTATCTACAGAAATTTTACATTATATGGATATTCCTTTATTACTTAAAATAACATTTTGGTCTCATAATAATAATTAATAATAATAATAAATGTACAGTTGATCAAATGGATAGTACAACTGACTTTATACTTTTTAAAAAATTAACATATAATGTATTATTTGTTTCAGGGGTACAGGTCTGTGAGTCATCAGTCTTACACAATTCACAGCACTCACCATAGCACATACCCTCCCCAGGGTCCATCACCCAGCCACCCCATCCCTCCCACTCCCAAGCCCCCAGCAACCCTCAGCTTATTTCCTGAGATTAAGAGTCTCTTATGGTTTGTCTCCCTCTCTGGTTTCATCTTGTTTCATTTTCCCCCCTTTTCCCCCATAATCCATTGTCTTGTTTCTCAAATTCCTAGAATCAGTGAAATAGTATGATAATTGTCTTTCTCTAACTGACTTATTTCACTTAGCATAATACCCTCTAATTCCATCCATGTCATTGCAAATGGCAAGATTTCGTTTTTTGATGGCCGCACAGTATTCCATTGCTGACTTTATAAACTCTCTATATAAATAAAACTCCCAATCAACTTAGGTGACTAGTGAAGAAAATGCTGGATTCACTGATCATACACATTTATTGAGACCATCAGTAACCTATATAATCCTCTAGAGATACGGAGAAGTGGTTTTTTCTTTTTTTTTTTTTTTTTCACTCATTTTAGTTATAACTCACATGACCAAAAGACAAAAATCACTTTTTTAGGGATGGGGAGGGACAGAGGGAGAGTAATAGAGAAAATCTTAAGTAGGCTCCATGCCCAGCATGGAGCCCAATGCAGGGCTCGATCTCACAACCTTAAGATCATGACCTGAGACAAAATCATGAAGCAGATACTTAACCAACTAAGCTACCCAGGTGCCCCCCAAATCACTAATAATTCTCTCACAACTATAGTTCTAGATCCCAACATATTAAAAACATGTGCTACATATCTACATGGAATTATTTATATGAATGACTGGATTGTTAATATTTTCTAAAAAACAAAACAGAAATTAATGGAAATTTCTGTTTCGAAAGCCTGCTTTCCTATATGAAGCCTGCAGCTTATGCTGGCATATGCTCTTCCTTCCACCAATACCTGTGGGACAGACCTCAGGCCAACATTCCACATGAGCTTCTGGAAAAAGTGCTTGAAGACCAGAGATGGACAGGATGGCTTACCTGTGTGAGGTCTGGTCACAGCACTCTCGTACAGGGGGATGCCCTCACCCACATTGTTAAAGGCTTTCAGGGTTATCACGTAGTGAGAGCTGGGATCTGAAGGAAGGAAACAAGTGAAAACACTTAGGAAAAAATTCTCCAGAACTTAAAAAATTCAAGGGTGACAGTGCATGAACTTAAGTGCGGAGGAAGTCAAGGAGGATTTTAAGAGGATTTTAAAATGTGTATGTGGGATTCCTCCAGGCTGTGGGGAAACACAGTGATGGCAGCAGACACAGCACAGAGAAACTTCTGGGATCAATGTCTCGGAGTCAGTCCCAGGAGTGAGAGACTGGCTGTGCCCGAATCCTCTCTTGGCCTCAACTAACCAGTGGTTTAGTGATGTTACCGTACAGTGGAGGGCTTGGACAAGAAGAAGTAAAAGGATTTTCATGCGGTGTAAGCCCACGGGTGGAACTTGGTGATTCACTGTGGTTTTACTGGCATTTCTCTGATGATTAATAACATAGAGGACCTTCATATGTGCTGATGGTCCACTTATGTATCTTCTCTGGTATACTGCCTAGTCTTTTAATGGAATTACCATCTTCCTGTTAAGGTGGAAGAGTTTCGTATTTTCTGGACTCAAAATTCTTTGTCAGATATTTGAATGATGAGTATTTTGTCCTAGTCTGTAGCTCATCTTTTCACTTTATTGGTGTCTTTTCCAAAGTTGGAAGTTTTAAATTTCAATGAAGTGCTATAGATTTTTTAGTTTTATAACTTATGCTTTATGCATCCTGAGAGAATCTTGTCTACCTCAAAGCCATGAAGGTTTTTTCCTGTCTTTTTCTAGAGGCTTTATGGTTTTAGCTCTTGACCTTAGGTCTGTTTTCGTGTATGATGTGAAATAAAAGTCAGGGAAAGTTCCTTTTCTTTCTCATACAGATATCCAGTTCTTCCCACACTGTTTCTTGAAAAGACTACTCTCTCCCCACTAAATTATCTTAGTGTGTTTGTCAAAAATCAATTGATTATATATACACACCCACCCACACACACACACACACACACACACACACACACACGGGTCTTTTTCTGGACTCCATTCTGTTCTATTGATCTATAATACCTACCTTTGCACCCATACCACCTCCTCAGTTTCTTGATTACTACAGTTTTATGTAAGTCCTGAAATCAGATAATGTGGCTCTTTAGAAGATATCTGAAGAAATGTTGAAAGACCACACTACCTGAGTCCTCTTTTTCAAAACTGTTTGGCTATTCTACTTCCTTTGCTTTTTAAAATTAAGTTTATCAACTTCTATAAAAAAGCCTGCCAGGATTTTATTTGGAATTGCACTGGGGGAAATGTCATTTTAATAATATTATCTGATCCATAAACATGGTACCTCTACTTATTTAAGTCATTAATTTATTACCCTCAGCAATAATTTTCTAATTTCCAGTGAACAGACCTTGTACATATTTTTAAAAAGTTTATCCCTAAGTATTTCATATTTTTTGATGCTATGTAAGTAGTACTATTATTTTAATTTCGACTTCCAACTGCTTATTGTTAGTACATGGGACTATAACTATTTTTGTATATCAACTTTGTATTCCGTGACTTTGCTGAACTCACTTTTAAGTCTAAATAGCCTTTTTTTGTAGATGCCTCAGGATGGGTTTTTAAATGCCATTTTCCATAAGAGAAACCAGCATTCCTTGGAGAAATGACTGATTCAAGGGCTAAGGGTAGGAAAATATCAGATGAGACCACTATATCTTGCTGCATCAAAAGGAAGAAAGTGCTCAAAGAAAGATAGAAGATGTCAAATAGAGGAATCAATCATAAAGAGACTCCCATTCACCATTCTTTCAGTAAGGAAGAGGAGGAACGCTCTTCTTTATACAAAAAAAAAAAAATGCTGATAAATGTAAAAGAAATTAGAGAATTAGAAACTCACTGGGGAAACACCACAGTAATAACTGTTACTAAAGATGCTAAAACTAGTGAACGAAAGTTCGATGAGAAACAAGATGTTTACAAAGACTCAAGGTATCCCACCTCACAATGTATTTATTAATTTTGAAGGAGAAAACAATAACTTTAGGGAATGTGGCAGATTCCCTCTGAACCAAGTGATTAAAGTTAACATCGCTAGCATCAGACTTTCATGTGCCTCCTGGTAAGATGCACTGGCAAGAACACAATGTGTATCTGCTATTCCTTCCAAAAAGGCATAAGCTGAGAGTAGTGAGGAAATACTAGACATGTCTGAACTGAGAGACATTCTATAAAATATAAACGGTCTGTTCTTATCAAAAATGTCACAGTCATAAAATTCAAGAAAAAAAAACTACGGAAATGTTCTGTAACAGAGAGAACTAATGAGACATGGTAACTAAATACAACAAGTGGTCCTGGACCAGAAAACAATGTTTTTCTTTTGTTATAAAGGATGTTAATGAAGAAACTATTAAAATATAAATAAAGTCTACAGATACTGTCTGAATGTTAATTTAATGACTCTGTAACACTGTACTGTAGTTATATTAGAAAACACCCTCATTTTTAGGAAATGCACATTAAAGTATCAGAGGGTGGAGGGGCATCACATCTGTAACTTACTCTCAAATGGTTCAGAGAAAAAAATATGTATGTACAGGAAGACAGAATGAGAAAGCACATGTGGTAAAATGTTAACTTATGAGGACTTTTAGTGAAGAATATATAGAAATTATATATATATATATATATATATATATATATTTTTTTTTTTTTTTTTTTTTTGAGAGGGAGGGAGTTAAGCAGGGTGGGGAAGGGGCAGAGAGAGAAGCAGAGAAAGAATCTTAAGCAAGCTCTATGCCCACTGCAGAGCTGGACATGAGCCAAAATCAAAAGTCAGATACTTAACTGACTGAGCCACCCAGGCACCCCTGTTTGTTCTATTTTTAAAGTTTTCTGTAAAAATAAAATTATCATACAATAAAAAGTCAAAAGAAAGAAATCCCTCTTGCAATTCCTTCTTCTACTCAGCATACGTACCCAGATTTTCGATGGTGTAGTAGCGCTGTTTATAGTCCACTTTGATGGTCTGGGCATGAGGGCTGCCAATGCCATAGCCGATGGCGTAACCTCTGACCACAATGTTCTGATTCTCTGGAGGAGTCCAGCTTACTACAATACTAGTGACCAGCGGCCGGACGTGAAGAGAACTAGGCACTTCAGGAACACGAGTTTCTGGGAAGGAGAGTAGAAAAGCAAGACTTGAGAATATTTACCATCCTTGGGCCACGGTGTTTAGCCTCCTGCCAAATTATCTGGGGCTAAGATTTTTTCATTATGCCCAAGAAGTCACAGAGAATCTGTATGTATAGTAGGTATGGCTCATGGTTTTACTACATTCTAAGAAGAGAGCAAAACATAAACAAATGAAATATAAGACAATGCAGTATTAATTTGGAAGGGAAGACAGAGAGATTGAAGAACCTCTGCCCAAGGGAGAGAAACAAATAAACTGCCTTTCAGTAGTTCTTCATCCCACGTGGTCCCACATCTGAGACCCAGACTCACCTAGGTGGAATGAGAAAGGCCTAACACCATCTAATTAGAAGCCTGTTGTCAACGGAAGATCGAGTATCTCATGGTACTCCCCAGAGTAATATGTCAGAAAATAGGAAACTTAAGAACCACATACTGATTTAAATAGTGGGAGACAAGAGGCTTAAAAAAGGTAGCAATTTATAGTATCTTTCAATTCTGTTACTTCAAGACATTACTTGCTGTCTTAATTTACAAAAAATTAGTAAACCAAGAGTGAGAATAAGGACCCAGGTGTTTGGTCTCCCAAGTGCAGCACCTGTGTCTCATAAAGGCATATACACACCTATACCAAAGTACCCACTGAATCAGGAGGCAGAAAAAGGGCAAAGTGTCCAGAACTAAGGGAAAAGGCAAACTGCGGCTGAAAAAGGAGGGATAATGTGGCTCAGTGTTAAACCTCAGATCATTCATCTGTTCAAGAGCCTTGCTAAAAAATAGATAAACACCTAAACATTTTTATTTGTTCTGGTTCTGCGGAAAGGGACAGGTCTCCAAAAACTACTGGGCCGGGGTGGGGGTGGGGAAGCACTCCCAGAGACCTCCTGCCCTACAGTAATGACAGCAGTGGAATGCAGTTGAAGTTAAAGCTCACAGATTTAAGCCAGACACACCCCCACATCTGCGGTCTTCCAGTTTTACTAATCTGACTACAGTTAGTACCTAGCTCCTCCCAGTCTTGTGGATTGTTGTTCTTACCATCTAAGTCACTTTCAAAAGTTTCAGCAGACAGCCAGTCAGTAGCCGGGCCGGTACCGTTGACTGTGAGAGCAGCCACTCGGAAATTGTACTCAGTACCCCGATCAAGACCTGAGACCCAAATGACAAAAACAAACAAACAAACAAAAAACAAAAAAGAAAAAGAAAAAAAGACAAGCTGAAATAAGAGTTCGGAAAACAAAAGATTAACACCTCATTAAATATCGCATCTGCCAAGTCAGCACACAGCCACTATCCTGATAAAATTTCAGTTAACAGAGCACAAACAACCCATGAGCACAGCACAGAGGAGCTCTCAGGTCCCCAGTAGAGGCTGAAGACCACATCAACAGGAAAACCGAGGAGCAGAGTTCCCAGGAGCTTACAGACCGCCCCCCCCCCATCCCCCGGCCTTTTTTTTAAGAGCTTGAAGTCCACTCAGAGATCATTTAATGTAATCTCTTCATTTTGTTACTAAGGAAGCTAATGTCAAAAAGAGGTGGAGGATAATGAAAGAGTCATAACAAAGGAACAAAGTCAGTTGGTCTCAGAAGACTGGAAAAGACTGGAAAGAATTAAAAGCTGTAAATCCTGCTGGGTTACCTTACTTCTGTTCTCTGAGCCAACCCGTAACAAGAATAGAACAATTTTAAACACCAAATATGGTCTACAAATATATTTCAAAACAGCCTACCTACCCATAAGTATATATAAAAAGTAAAGGAGGAATAAAACCTTTCTTCTATGCAGTTTTTCATAGTATTATCAGTAATAAATTTACCAGTGTATGGAAGGCAACAAAATCCACATGTAAAAGTCTATCCTACGAAGTAGGGCAACAGCCAATAATACAGTCAGCTACTCAGATATTCATGCATCCAGTTTTTCTTTTTTTTATGTTAAAACACATAACAAAATCTACCATCTTAACTATTTTTCAGCATACAGTTCACATGTATACATCTTAGAGCACTTAAATACTAGACATCGCATTACATCTTATGAGGATATGAGAAATGATTCTACCTCTCCATACTGAAAAATTGGGATCTTTGGCCAGTAGCAATGCACAAAAGCTCTAAAGAAAGAACCACAGGGGCAGAGAGGACGTGGGCAGGATGCAGGATGGCTCAGTTACTGAATCCTGTCACGTGGTGAGAGAAGAGATGGGTGGTTCTGCTCTTAGCAGGCCCATCCTGAGGCTGTCTGCCCATGAGAAAGCAACAAGCAAGGCAGAAGCAGAAGCAAAATGGCTGGACCCAAATCAGTTTACCTGTCACCTTCCTGCATACACTGACCAGAAAGTGCCAGAGAGGGTTATGCATGTGTTTGTCATTTGTTTGTCAAATGTTTGTCATTGTTAACAGACAAATAACATAGGCCACTGGCAAATATGGTTCCACTGAGGTCCTAAAAGAATTCAACCAATCAAATTATCATTCCCTCCCCTCTGGGGAGTTACAGTGTAAGAGAGCAAGTAAGAGTGAGCATGCGTGCACACACGTGTGAGCTAGAGATGCGTTTGTAGAGAGGCTAAGGATCCTTGTAATCCACACTGCTCTCTGATACTGATCAAGCTTCAGGTTAATGCTTCAAGAGAGCAAAGATGTCCATTTTTGCTCACCATCATATACCTCATGCAAGCACATGCTAATACGAGTTCAATAAAGTCTGTTAAGCAAATGAACCTAAATATGATTTTAAAATACTAAGATTTTCTCCATAAAGAAAAAGCTATTTTTACATTAAAGGTGATTATTTTGCTTACACATCAAACATTTCATTGAGAAAATGAACAGTCCTCTGTGGGAGGAAAGTAACGTGTAAAATATTTCTACGCAATTACAGTGAAGTTATCAGCTCAAACCAGACTTTATAACTGTTATAAGATGTATATGAAAGTAGTATATGTAACACGTATATGAAACATTATGTAACATATCTATAACATGTATATGAAACAGTCTCCTTATGGTCCAGAACTATATTGTTTTCACATTATTAGCAACAAAGACAGTGCCTGGTATACCGTAAATATCTACTACTAAATATTCAAAATAAAAGACTTGCGGATGGGAAATGTTATCCATATTTGGAGTCAAATCAGCAACTGCTTTTTTAAATTTTCAATTAGTCAACACACAGTACACCTCATTAGTTTTGGATGTAGTGTTCAACGATTCATTAGTGGTGTACAACACCCAGTGCTCATCACGACATGTGCCCCCCTTGATACCCATCACCTGGCTACCCCTCCCCCTATGCCCCTCCCTTCTGTAACCCTCAGTTTGTTTCCTGGAGTTGAGTCTCTCACGGTAGCTGATTTTTAAGAACACCTGACTGTACTGTAACACTCCTTTAGTGAGATATCTCAGCAACACCACCCCAACCATGCCTGCTTGTCACAGCTTAGAGCTGTGGGGTTCATGTGAAGAAACTCAAGGACTGAAAGCTACCCCTGGAGACAAACATTCACCTATTTTGAAAGAAGCCAATCCCATCTTCGAGGTGAGGAGTAAGGAGAAAAGCTTGTGGGATTACTGGAGTACATGTTTTCACTGTCAAGAGACTCACTCAAGTCTTAGACACTCATCCCATTACACTTTTGACCCTAGATGTTGGTCCTCTCAAGAACTTGGCCGCTGGAGGCATAAGAAAGTGGTTGATGTCAAGCTTCTCTACCAAGAAGGGGGCAACGTAAGGGAAGCTGAGAGCTCCCCAAGGGTGATGAAATTCATTCTCAGGGCTTAGATAATGATGTCAATATCTCCAATTCTTGCAGTTTTCTTCTACTAGTTCTGTTAGAAACCCCCAAAATAATTTCTTAGGGGCATTTATCTTTATTCTTTATAAGCACAGTCCCAATATCCAAAGAGCAAAAAGCATTTCTTTTTCTTCCCATGCTCCTCCTGCAAAGCCAACTGGCCCTTGCAGAGCCAAGTCTACTCCCCCTACTGAGGGAAGATGATGCGGCTCTTCTGTCATCTATAGAGAAAGCCCATGATGGAAATGCACTGTTACCAAGTACACCACTTGCTCTGCTGCACACAAAGGGAAAAGGACACAAAAGTAGCTATCCCGGACAGAATTCTCTAACCCTTTATCATGTAGCAAGTAGTAGCAAGTCTAAGAAAGATTACTGCATTCCTATAGCTATTCACAAATGTTTCAGGCCACATATACATACAGGAGTGGTATCAGTGTTATAAAAATCATTTTGTAGACCTCTGCTACCAGCTACATTGAGGAGATTTTTGGCTTTTGTTTTACCTTGTTTTGAGATGGCAAAAAACCAATACAGACTTCGGGTGGTTCAACTTACTATTTCTTGACTTTACAATGGTACAAAAGCAATATGCATGCAGGAGAAATTGTACTTCAAATTCTGAGTTGTGACTTTCTCCTACCCAGGCTAGCGATAGGAGGCATAATCCTCTCTTGTGATGCCTGGCAGGGGCAGTGACAGCTCCCAGTCGGCCTTGAGATCACGAGGGTAAACTCCTTATACACTTAAAACACTGTGTTTCATTCTCAGTACAGTATCCAATAAAATACATGAGATATCCAATAGGCTTTGTGTTAGATGGTTTTGCCCAACTGCAGGCTGATGTAAGTATTCTGAGCATGTTTAAGGTATGCTAGACTAAGCTATGATTTTGGTAGGTTAGGTGTGTTAAATGTATTTTTGAGTTAGGGTATTTTCAAATTTTGATGGGTTTATTGGGACATAACCCCAGTGTAAGTTGAGGAACACGTGTGTGTATATATATGTATACACACACACACACACACACACACATATGTATGTGTGTGTGTGTGTATATATATATATATATATATAAGAAAATATGGGAAATACAGAAAACAACAAGTAAAGAAATAAAACTCAAACACAATCTCAATAGAGATGACAGAACCTATAAGATTGTGTTCCATTAATTTTTATCAAGTCAGAAGTAGACTGAACCATTACAAATTATTTTGAACTGTTTTCACTTCAAGTCAGCTGCTCAGAGTAGTCATTAGACTAGCATAACTCACTGCCTAAGAAAGATGCCGTCTCCTATCTTCAGCCATACCAAGGCAGCTTACCTTCAATCAGTTGAGACGAATGTGTCCCAGGTACCAAGGTCTCAGTGACATCACTCTTTCGGGAGGCCTTCCGGTAGCGAATCTTATAGCCAGTAATCTGACCATTTTGTGTGGCTGGAGGAGGAGGCTGCCAGTGAATCACAACACTCTGGGAAAGACAAGATTACAGGGAAAACACTGAATATGTCAAAAGCTTGGTCCTGTTTTATATATCATTATCCTGAATTCACTGACATAGAAGTAGCAGGGTACTCAGACAGAGTTTTAATTAGGGATCACTCAAAATTCTTTTTAATTTTAAAATCCTCAATGATCAAATGGGAAGATTACATTTGTAGGCAGTATGCTCTGGGCCCTTATTCTCCTGGGTATTTAGACACTAGGCAAAAGACTCAGAAAAGCTTTCAGAAGGAGCGTATAAGGTCAGAGGCACATAGATTAGAAGTAAACTATGATTAGGTGTAAGGTTCTCTTCCATTTCTATTGTGAAATGGCTTAAATTAGATAATTTCTGCCTAAAACTCTTCAAGAAAGGAATCATTAATTAATAGCTGGTTTTTAATTAAAGGACAAGGATTCCCATGGTACTTTTTGAAAGGACTGAGTGTCTCAGTTGTCAATGTAGTCCAGAAGTGGCTCTGGGCCTGTGAGAGGTACACATGGTCTTAAGTGTACAAGGGACTTGGCTAGGAGGGAGTCTGAGCCTGGTCTTCAGTGTACAATGGACTTGACTAGGAGGGAGTCTGAGCCTATGCACCATTCTGACGGATGTCCACCTTCACTTCACAGTGGGCTCATCTCACAGCGCTAAGGGGCTATGGTATCATAAACAACTTACTTCTTCCCATCTTATCACCAGTGTTCTGAACTGCTAAGATCTATAATGTCAGAATCTGCAAAACCACAATGTATCTGAAGAAAGACTAAAGTAATCTTGGCATCAGAGAAAGGCAGTAAAGTTAAACAGAAAACATAGAGTCAGTTTCTAAGTCCAACTTTACTGGCAGGGGTAATATCTATGACACCTTACTTCTCTGCTTGATCATGATTCTACTGATGTCAAATTTCCCTCTCCATAAGCCTTTCTGAGACTTAACAATATGCCAGTAAAAATGAATAGCAATACAAAGTTTACCTTTGAATTTCTTACTTCTAAGGACAGATTCTGAGGAGCAGCACTGGGAACTAGACAGGAAAAAAAAAAAGAAAAAAAATATTTTTCAGTCACCCACAAATCACCCCAACATGTGATATTCCTGGCTAGACTTTACACAAATGCGTATCTCAAACACTAATTTGCAACCTGAAGGTCGAAAGCTAGCTGCCAATGCCTCTCATGTTGATTGCAGTCTGTGGATAAGGTGTGGCCACATTTGATTCACTTAAAAAAAGAGAGACATTCTTATAACGGCAACCATATCCAGGTCAGGTACTTATTTCAAAGTCAGAAACTTTCGGACGTCAGATACTTATTTCAAAGATATGACAGTAACTCTAGACTTTTCTAGAACCCAGACATATTCTGAACCTTCAACATATTCTTTTGAATATCCTTGTTGATGGCATATCTTTATCTTGGGGAAGAACTACAAATTTTCTAAAAACAGCTCTAATGAAAACGGCAAGTCAACATACTGGGTAACGCTGTTTCGAGTCCACAATATGAGGTACATAAATCAGTGAGCACTGCATTCTTGTGGGGTTCCTAACCTGGTTTTGAAGGCAATTCCCATTAGAATAAAGAGGTATTTACAATGACAGCTTCAGTAAAGAAACGATTTGACTTCCCAAGGCCACTTTTATAGCAGGGAACACTCATTTCAGTATGAGAAGTTTGGGAGTACTGGTTAAACAAACAGCTGCATTACTTTAGTTTCTCACATATGAGAACACAAGACAGGGCTATCTCAAATTTTATGATCCACACACCTTCCAGCATCCCTCTTTGTAGTAACTATAGCAAGCAAAAAGAATGTAAGTAAACCTGATTAATTTCCCCTCCACTCACAAAATGTTGACTTTAACTCTTTTTTCCTAGTCCATCCATGGAAACCTCTCTCTCCTTTTCTCTGACATCTGGCGACCAGATATTGACTAAGTGCCCACTGCGCTATCTGCTTCTGGAGGACAGAGACTGTGTCTTGCTCATTGTTGTATCTTGTGCTATCAAAGAGCATCAGGCCTCAACCCAGAGATTCATGAACAGAGGATCTGGAGTAAGACTTATGCAGCTGCGTTTTGAAAAAAGTCTATGAATGGTTCCAGTTCAGAACTTCTGACTTAGCTGCAGAGGCAGCTGACACAGACTGTTGCTGGTGTCTTCATCATCACCACCACCACCATCATCATCACCATCATCCTAGCTAAGATATGCTGCATGCTCCTAAATGGCAGGTACTTAATCCTTACAACAATTCCATGAAGGAGGTTCTATAATTATTCCCATTTTATAGATGAGAAAACTATAAAGGAGGTTCAAGGCAGTGAAGCTGACTGAGCTATTTGTTTCAGCTAATGGAGGAACCAAGATGTGTCCTACTCTGCAGAACCGCCGTAACCACCATGCTCACACGGACTCAGATCCCATGACCGGCACTGCAGTCAGCATGCCAACCCACTTTGTACAGCTAGAACTGGTTCAGGTACAGATTTTACAACTTACATGTTTTCCCTCAATTTTTCTCAAAAGTCTTGGCCAATGGCTTATGCAGCTAGCTAACCAAACTACAGTTTGTATTTATTTTTCCCAATGCTTAATCCTGCAAAATGTCAAGGACACAGAAAAGAGTGGCAAGAATAAGACAATGACTTCTACGTATTCTTTGCCTGGATTCACGAATTTTTTATGTCCTGGCACATCTGCTTTATTTCCTTCACATTATTTAGACACACATATTTATGTGTCTACATACTATTTCTCAATCACCTGAGAGATAGCTACAGTCATCATCATTCTTCACTCCTTAATACTATACTATATATTCCTAAGAACAAGGACTTTCTCCAACAAAACTATAACAAAACAATCACATTCAGAAAATTTAATCTTAGTACAAAATATTATTTAGAAATCAGCTGCATTTCTATACGCTAGCAGGAAGATTAATTAAGAAAACAATCTCATTTACAGTTGTTGCAAAAACAATAAAATACCTAGGAATAAACTTAGCCAAGGAGGTGAAAGACCTGTACTCTACAAACTATAAAACACTGATGAGAGAAACTGAAGATGACACAAACAACTGGAAATACATTCCATGCTCATGGACTGGAAGAACAAATATTATTAAAATGTCCATACGACCCTAAGCAAGTTAAAGATTTACTACAATCCCTAACAAAATACATCATTTTCCACAGAACTAGAAGAACAAATCATCCTAAAATTTGACCCCGAAGAGCCAAAGCAATCCTGAAAGAGAAGAACAAAACTGCAGGTATCACAATCCTAGATTTCAAAATATACTAGAAAGCTGTAGTAATCAAGACAGTATGGTACTGGCACAGAAACAGACACATAGATCAATAGACCAGAATAGAGAGCCCAAAACTAAACCCATAATTATATGGTCAATTAATCTTCAACAAAGGAGGTGAGACTATGCAATGGGAAAAAAACTCAACATCTTCAACTCCCCAAATGATTTTGGGAGAACTAGACAGCTACATGCAGAAGAATGAAACCGGAGCACTTTCTTACACCATACACAAAAATAAAACCAAACTGGATTAAAGACCTAAATGTGAGACCTGGAGCCATAAAAATCTTAGAGGAGAGCATAGGCAGTAATTTCTGACATTGGCCATAGCAACATTTTTCTAGGTATGTCTCCTGAGGCAAGGGAAACAAAAGCGAAAATAAACTACTGGGACTACATCAAAATAAAAACTCCTGCAGCACAGCAAAGCAAACAATCAACAATACTAAAAGGCAACCTACTGAATGGGAAAAGATATTTGCAAATGACATATCCGATGAAGGCTTAGTATCCAAAATATATAAAGAATTTCTACAACTCAACACCAAAACCCCAAATAACCCAATGAAAAACGGCAGAAAACACGAACAGACATTTCTCTAAAGAAGACACACAGATGGCCAGGAAACACATGAAAAGATGCTCAACATCACTAATCAGGAGGGAAATACAAATCAAAACCACAATGAGATCCCACCTCACACCAGTCAGAATGGCTAAAATGAAAACCAGAAGAAACAACTGTTGACAAGGATGTGGAGAAAAGCAACACCCGTGTACACTTGATGGGAATGCAAACTGGTGTAGCCACTGGGAAAAACAGCATGGAGGTTCCTCAAAAAATTAAAAATAGAATTACCATATGATCTAGTAATTCTACTACTGGACATTCACCCAAAGAATAAAAAAAAATAATTCAAATAGATACATGCACCCCTATGTTTACACAGCATTATTTATAATAGTCAGACCATGGAAGCAGCCCAAGTGTCCAAAGATAGATTAATGGATAAAGATGTGGTATGTGTACACACACCCCCTACACACACAATAGACTACTACTCAGCCATAAAAAAAGAATGAAATCTTGCTATTGCAACAACATGGATTGATCTGGAGCATACAATGCTAATAAGTGAAATAAATCAGAGAAAAGGACAAACACCACATGATTTCACTCATGTTAAACTTTAAAAATGAACAAAGAAAGAGACAAACAAAAAACCCCCCGAGTCTTAAATATGAAGAACAAACTGGTGGTTACCAGAAGGGAGACAGGCGGGGGATGGGTGAAGCAGGTGAAGGGGATTAAAAGCACACTTATCACAGTGAGCAGTGAACAATGTATGGAAGTGCTGAATCACTATATTGCATACACCTGAAACTAATATAACACTGTGGCAACTATACTAGAATTACAATTTTTTTAAATGTCAAAATTTTAAAAAGTTAGGTAACATAACTAATAACATACCTAATACTTAAAATTGCCTAACAGGGGTGCCTGGGTGGCTCAGTGGGTTAAAGCCTCTGCCTTCGGCTCAGGTCAGGATCCCAGGGTGCTGGGATCAAGCCCCGCATCAGGCTCTCTGTTTGGCAGGGAGCCTGCTTCCCTTCCTCTCTCTCTGCCTAATTGTGATCTCTGTCTGTCAAATAAAACCTTAAAAAACAACAACAACGACAAAACCCTCCATTCAAATAAAAAAAAAAAAATTGCCTAACGGTACATCTACCCAACATTAATACTGTCCTTGATAGCTAATTTTACCCCCAGATCCAGAAGCCAGTCAAAGATAATACATGTTTTATTTTATTTCATGTGTCTTTATTTTTCTTTAACCTAGATTCTAGAATGATAATGTCCCATTTTTTTCTCTGAATTGTTCTTTTACTTTTTTATTGTCCCCCCCCAACTGGTTTTCTTTCATGAGACTAATATTTTTTAAGAAGCCAGGCCAGTTTATATATATATATATTTTTTATTAGAATTTCCCTGTTAGACATATCCAAACTGAGGAAAATTCTACAAATAACACAAACAGGCCTGAATTCTTGAAAAATATTACAACTTTCAGGAAACTATATATATTTATTAACTGCAATAAACACTGTTATTTTCTGTTCTACTACAGATATATATATATATTTTTTTAATGCTCGTCTTAAAGATACCAATGTAGGGCTCTCTGCCCACCATATGAGGACTCAGGTGGAGAAGGTCACAGACATGGCGGCTGTTAGGGTGGGAAAGCTGACGATAGTACCTGCAGGTCTGATATGTGCATCTGTAACTGTGCTTGCGGCTACAGAAGAATACAAAAAGCAGCTAGTACAGCCAGAGCAGCTCCCCACACAGACTGCACTACCTCTGCAATTTAAACCTGTCGAAGAGCAACCTGGTCATTTACAAATGGGCTTAGCATCCATCTGCACTACAACTGGTCATTATATTGGCTGGTGCAATAGTGTTTATGAAAAATGGAATAATGGGTACAGTTCAATTTGGAAAAGATACATATATCTATCTGAAGGATCCACCTCAAGATCTTCTCCCAAAAGTTGGAGAGATTACAGTTCAGGATTGGCAGGTGTGGTTTCAGCAAGAAAAGGTTCTAGGTTTAAGAAAATTGCTTACCCACTGGGACTGGCCTCTTTAGGAGCAACTGTTTGCTACCCAGTTCAGTCAGTAATAACTGCAAAGGTAACTGGGAAAAAGGCATATCCTACAAGCCAGCAAATTTATGAAGCAGTTAAATCACTGTGGACAAAAAT
The DNA here is from genome assembly GCF_009829155.1 of Mustela erminea. Lineage (NCBI taxonomy): Eukaryota > Metazoa > Chordata > Mammalia > Carnivora > Mustelidae > Mustela > Mustela erminea. The sequence goes on from NC_045618.1 coordinate 32,345,862, forward strand.
CAACAAAGAGTCATTTCCTAACCCTAAAGAAAAATCTAAGTTAGGAAATTCTGCTGCAACAGAACTACCTGCCAAAACAACAGACAGCTGAAATACTCAGTGCCCTTGCCCACGGAACTCAGCTCTGAAACAAAGTCACAATCAGAATCCACCTCTGGGGCTACACAGTTTCTGCCTGACCCCAGCTCATGGATCCAGGCAGTTCCATCTAGAAGATGCCTGCAGCACTAGAAGCTGAAATGCTCTGCGTAGAGAACTACAACGTGTATGAAGTTGAAAACAATGATGGAAAAATCATGTAAAGGGTAACTGACACAGAGTATAACTTTTTTTTTTTCCAGAGTATAACTTCTAAACAAAGTTTTTCTCTCATATCTTCTAATATAATGTACAGTTTGACCAATCACACATAAGGGATTAAAACACAAACTGTGAATTTAATCCAAACAATATTAAATGATTGATGAAGAAGCCGAAGTATTGGGATGCATTTAATGATTTTTAAGGGTGTTTATGAAAAATAGAGTAAATATATAAACACTGGTGAAATATGTATGTGTATATATAAATATTTATACAGATACATACACATATTTGCTTTAGCTTTTTCAAATTAATGTCAGCTAAATTAGAATGGTGTGTAGAAAGATGTGTTTCCACTCCCCCCTTCTTTCATTCCCCAGAGCTGGAATAAAATATCCATTTTTTTATGACCCAAAAAAAAAAGATACACATGTAGTGATCCAAAGGACCACCTGTACCCTAATATTTATAGCAGCAATGTCCACAACAGCCAAACTGTGGAAAGAAGTCCATTGACAGGTGAATGGACAAAGAAGATGTGGTATATATACAATAGAATACTACATCAAAAAAAGGAATTTTGCCATTTGCAACAAGTGGATGGAACTAGAGGTTATCATGCTAAGTGAAATAAGTCAATCAGAGAAAGACAACTATCGTATGACCTCACTTGTATGTGGAATTTAAGAAACAAAACAGAGGAGCATAGGGGAAGGGGGGGAAAAGTAAAACAAGATGAAATCAGAGAGGGACACGAACCACAAAAGACTCTTTAAGAGACTCTTTAATCAGAGGAAACAAACTGAGGGTTACTGGAGGGGAGAGGGGTTGGAGGGGTGGAGGCAACTGGGTGATGAGGACATTAAGAAGGGCACATGATGTAATGAGCACTGGGTGTTATAGAAGAAAGATGAATCACCGACCTCTATTTCTAAAATAAATAATACACTATATGTTAATTAATTGAATTTAAATTTAAAAATAGTAAAAAATAAAAACAGAAAATCCCAGTCTTGACCTACTCAATCCCCTTGGCAAGCTATAGTTTGAAAAATACTGCTCTAGGTCATAGTTACATGAATACAACTTAGCTTAGAAATTCAGCCACAGGTAAGAAATGAAACTGTCACAAAATAGCGAGGAATTAAGAAGAGCTATTCAGTATAAAAATATGATTGATAAGGGTTTGTGTTATGAACAAGCAGTAAGACTTACTTATACAAAAGCTCCTACTAAAAATGAAAACATGAGAAATTATTCAGTACCAGGCACTGCATGTCCCACCCGCTCTCAGTAAATCTTTTAGACCCAATGAAGTTGGTATTATCTACATTTTACGCATAAAAAAGCATGTTCAGACATGATAAGTGACTAAAGTCCAGAAAAGGGGTAGAACTGGGATTTAATGGAATCTTCTTGCTATCAAAGCCCATGATCTGACCAGGGCCCCCAAGCATGGTATGTGATCCAAAGAAGAAAGACTCACCGTCTGATAGCGTCCGAACAGCCACGTCCTCTGTGGACACTCCCGGACCATGTCTGTTGTAAGCCACCACTCGGAAACTATACTCCGTGTATTTTTTCAACCCGTTAATTGTATGGGAGTGACTTGAAACGTCAACATCCTTGGATAAAATAAAACAATTTACTTGTATGCAACTCAAGCCAAAAGAAATGCTGCAAAATAAAGAATTAACTACACAAATTCTTCATTTGATATGATGCAGATTTTTATCCCTTTTAAGAAATTCTACTTAACAATCAAAGCAGATTAATGAGAAACACTCACAATTTACTAAGAAATATTGCTTGATGTTTAGTGACCTTTCCTGATAAAAACTAGAGAATATAACCTGGTACAAAGAAATAGAGTCTGCTGACTTTCCATTTCCTGTATACAACTTTTTTTATTCTGAGATTTCTAGACAACCAAGTATTGATTTGGGGCAATAAATTTCAATTCTACTATTCCAATCAATGGACTGAACAATGGCTTTGGGGTGCCTAGGTGGCGCATTCGGTTAAGCATCCCACTCTTCATTTCAGCTCAGGTCATGATCTCAGGGTGCTGGGATGGAGCTCTGCGTCAGGCTCCACACTAGGTGTGGAGCCTGCTTAAGATTCTCTCTCTCCTCCTCTGCTCCTCCCACTGTGCTCTCTCTTTCTCTAAAATAAATAAATAAATCTTACCAAAAAAGGCTTCATCTTTTACCTGTTCTTTATCAGTCCCTTTTTCCATGTAGTACAATTTGTAATTCTGAATTTCCCCATTGCCAGACAATGGTGTTTCCCAGGAGACAGTGATAGAAGTCGGTGAAGCTGCGTATGCCCGGATGTTAGGTGCTGGGCCAGGGAGCTGAACTAGAAAGAAAATTTTGAGATAGCAAGATAGGAATGAAATTTACTGAACTCTTCAATCACCAGTCTCAGCAATAACGTCATATTGGCCATGTTTTTAAAAACAATAAAAACTGAGAAAACAACTGATTTGATTGAAGTGGTTTTAGGATAATATATAAATGCATTTCCCTTTCTATGACTCAAATTATAACCAAAAACTATCTGTGAAGTATCTTAAATGTATTCAAAGGAATAAATAAACATTGCAAAATTTTTCCTGTGGTTTATAAAAGCCTAGTTTTAGAGCAGGACTGCAGCACATAAAAGTAGCCATCACAAAAAAGAATCTTCAGGGGATTCAAGAGTACACTTACCATGATGAGCACTGAGTAATGTGTAGAACTGTTGAATTGCTCTATACCCCTGAACCTAATATAACACTGTATGCTACTTATTCTGCAATTAAAGGAAAAAACTTAAAAAAAAAAAAAAGAGAGCCTTCTTTTGCTAGACAGTGTGAATACAGTGACAGACAGAGCCCCTGCCCACAAAGAATTCCCAGTCTAGAGGGAAGTCAGACATATAAATAGTTGCGAGAGTCACAAGTGCCAACAGATTTCATAATGACTTTAACGAAAACAGAAAGAGAATACACGACTCAGCTTTGAGAGGGGAGTGTGTAGGCAAGGGAAGGACTGGGGAAGACTTCTGGGGAGCCAGAAGGAACAGTGTCCTCAGATACCAAGGGAAAAATTATTCCAGTCAGTGGGTGGGATACGTGAGGAGACGGTGTAATATGGTTCAGGGCAAATACTGAATGAAGAAGGGAGGGAGAATGTGGAGAAGCAGGACACAGCCGGGTAACAAAGACCAACGTGCTGCTATGGAGCCTGCCTCATCCCATGCAGGTGTCAGTAATCACTGAACAGGTACGAGCAGGAGCATGTCAGATCGGGTTTAGAAAGGACATGTCAACGTATGCATGGAAGAAAAACAGTAAGGGAGTAAGACTATAGAATAATGATTTTTAAAATAGCTACCATTTATTGAATGCTTACAATCAGCCCAGCTGAAAGTGCTTTACATGTATTTAAATTATGTCTTACGTAGTCTTTGCACTAACCCACACGAGAGTGATACTATGATCATCCCAGTCTGCAGATGAGGTTGGCTAAGAACTGTTCTGTGTGATGGGCAAGTTAGTGGTGGAGCCCGGAGCTGCACACCTTCTGACTCTAACACGTGGACTCAAGCCGACCAGGCAGGAGACACGACGCCCTGCATGGGGTGTTTGTGACGGGAAGACTTGATGGCTTGTTCACTGACTGTCCGTCTCACTCTAACTCCTACAACAGCTCCCGGACCTTTTTACTGTATTCTTTTCGCCTGACTGATGGACTGACAAGTTCCAGCCCCAATTTATACACAAATTCCAGAGGTTACCCATGTCTACACTTTGGTAGACATTCTATATTTGAAAACCGTTTTTCTGGTGCCGGTGTTTCTGTAACAGAATCCATTACATTTGATGAGCAGGAAAAAAACCTGGCAAAAGGTAGAACAAACCAGCTTTCTTAAGGAACAGCACCACAGCTTGACGGTTTTGCTACCGAAGCAGAGAAACCTGAATGTGGTTATTCTGACAGTTGTTTGCTTTATTTAGTCATGAATCATGTTATTCACTCAATGTTGAGAGCATGATTTTGTGCAGCCTGACAGGTGGGATTTGTCACACTTCTGCTGCTACAGAAAACTTTCCTCTAAGTTATTAAAGAGGAAGGAAAACAAAATAATCCTCCAATTCCCTTGAAAATACTTTCAATATATTCATTGGATACACATAAGCAAACATGATCCTAAAAAGGCACTAAGAAATTCTTTCATTTCACCTGCACAGTGGCATAATAAATGGAAAAAATTTTAAGTTGGTTTGTTCAGCTAAGTGTGTAAAATATTTTTGGAGGGCTGCCTCCAACATTTACACCTCCCGGCCCAGGCTGAATACCTCCAGATGGAGTACACATCTCTTCCCTTTACCTCATCTTTTGCCAAGACATGTTATAGCCACTTTCCATCCCTAAAATATTCTCAAGAGAATCAGGTCCCCCTTCCATCTACATTCTTATTTAGTCTCTTTCTTCTTATCAAGCTCCTTGGAAAAAAATGACTGTGTTGCCTACTTTCCTTAGAATTACAGAGGTATAATATTAGGTAGATAGGATCAGAGGAAAAAGTCTACAAGGCATCTGAGCCAGGTCTTAAAGAATCAATAAAATTTGAGTGTGTATCATCCAAGTCCTATTGCCTTACATGATTTGCCACAGTTTGATGTGAATTAATTTGCTCTCCCTTAACCAATTTATAAGGTCCTTGACGGCAAGGAGCTGTACCTTCTGCACTGCCATGGTACACAAGCCTACCAAGAAGGTAGACCTTCTTATCATCTGCCTACATGTAGGGCTGATGGACAGGTGAAAGACTTACCCTCGGGCTGTGTTTCTACTCGGAGTGGAGCTGAACTCTCTCCGGAGCCATGCTTATTTTGAGCCATAACTCTAAAGATGTACACAGTCGCTGGCATTAGGTTTTGAATGGTTACCTGCATTTCTCCTGGGCGACTGGTATTCTCAACACGTTCCCTTTGGACAAAGAAGGGTGTGGAAAGAAACAGCATTGATTAGGAATACTTCTAGAATGTGCAGTTTCATTTTCATTGCAATTCCTATAGATACAATACCATATAAAAATCTTAACTCTTGACTCCGGGAAACAGACACAGTTGAGTTAAAGGAGGTGGGTAGGGGGATGAGGGAGGTGAGTGGGGGGACGAGGTAACAGGGTGATGGGCATTAAGGAGGGCATGTGATGTGATGGGCACTGGGTGTTCTATGCAACTAATGAATCACTGAACATTGTATCAAAAACTACTGATGTACCGTACGTTGGCTAATTGAATTTAAATTTTAAAAATCTTAATTTAAGTCAAATTAACTCTTCAGAAAGCAAGCCTTTGGGGGTGGAACAGTGCACAGAATATGGAGAGTAGCAAAGAGCAATATCACACATGTCTGATACCTTGCTGATGTCCTTGCTTAAACATCACTGACTCTCTGGTCATAACCACACCTTCCTTTCAGAGAAGGAACAAACAAGGGTCTTCTCATTGCCATTTCAAATGGGGAAGCTGGCCATCAATTCTGTAGGCTTTAGGAATCACTGAGTTTTAAGGAGTGATTTTTCAGGGAGACAGAGGTAACTGCAAGCATGACCCAGTTTTCAAGGAAAGTATCAAAGAATTCTGTGTACCTTTTGGACAAAAGACTCAATAAAAACAAAGCTAGAGATTATTACTTTAAAAGTTGGGAACATTAGAAATTTAAATGATCCTAAAATAACCCAATCTATAAAAAAGTAAAACCTGATACTTATTTTTATAATTTATTTGTTAAGGCAAATACTCTTAGAATGATATCTAAATTGATTTGAAATATTTAACAAATTTTATGACAACAGGACAAAAGAATCTAGCAGTCTAGCGTTATGAACTGAGAAGATAATGCAGTTATCTGGCTTCTTTTAAAAGCTCCCAGACTAACCTGGGACCTGAGAGTCCCACAACTGGGCCCATAATTACAGTCAGTCTATTGTACATACTAGAATAAAAACCAGTTAATATTACACAAGAATTTCAACAAATATTGTGGAAGAATTCATTTGTTTTAGACAAATCGTTGGCCTTTAAGAATTGTCGATCATGTAAGGAGAGATTTGTATCTATCCTGACAGAGTAATAAAAAGGCCCCAAACTACTCTGTGGACAAAATTACTTGAAACTACATAATCTGCCGAATTAAAAATTTTAAAGATATTGGTTATTTTCCCTGAAATCACTGATAAAATTTGTTTAGTTCTACATGAACTTATGCCAATTTGCCTGGTTATATGTGAATATTTACATTTCAGAGATTTAAGTGTTTTTCAGTAGTTTCCTAGTTTTTTAAACTACCTTATTTTTATTTAAAACAAACCAAACCAACAGTACTCACACCATCTTCATAGAGAGTGCTTGTTCCACCAGAGAAGAGTACTATGGCAACAGAAGTTATTACTCAAAGATCCTTGAGGTATTGACAAATATTTTCTCTTCAGCTAGCCCTCTAAGTCACAAGATTTAAAAGGGGTTATCAGTGGATTTCTTACACTCTGAAATTTCTGACAGTTGCTCTGATGGCAACTGATTGCTGCCTAAAAGGAAGTATGGTATTTGACACTTCACCAAACTACAAGGTCCGTGTAGGAGCACAGAATAGGTCTGTTTTGCTCACTGTACATAACAGTTTAAACAAAAGTTGAGACCATCTTGAGAAAGGTAGTTGGGGGGTGCTATTTTACGTTAAACTGAAGTGTTCCCATATTACAGCAGAACTTAGCAGAAAGCTCAGACACGGAAAGCAGCGTCACAGATATGTGAAGAATGCATGAATGGAAATTTGGCTTCTCTACATAAACCTTGTATAGTAATAATATCATGTACATCTTTTGTTCATTCCTATGTGAAAGAAAAAAAAAACAGGAGAAATGAGTGAAGGGAATGAAAAACTTAGAACAGATTTCTACAGAAATCCTACAGTTAAAAAGAATCAGTAATGCGTATGATTCCTTAAGATGGAAGAACAAATAGCCAGTACCTGCAAACACTTTAACTCTAGATTGGACTGAGGTTCCAGAACCAAGAGCCTGTCTAGAAAAAACTTTGACTTCAGGACAAGACCCAGGGTGAGTTATAAAAGTACAATTCTCACAGCTGTGTGAGGTTATGATGGAACTTGGGTTAGAATGTATAAACTAAGAGTCAAAGCAGAAAGGAAAAGCTACGTTTTCTATTAAGACAGTGCTGGGCCAGGTGCTAAGAGCTCCGTTTTAGTTTTGACAAGCTAATTCCTTCTGAGCCAGATAGTAAATATTTACAGGTTAAGAGACAAAATGGAATATATTATGTAGTTACTTACATAGTCTATTAAAATGTAATGATTGGAAAACACAAAAAAATATTCTTAGCTCTTGGGTCATAAAAATAACAAGTCTGATTTGACCCACAGTCTGTAGCTTGCCAATTCCTGGGCTTAACTAAGATAGCTAAGGGGCTTCATCCATCTCTAAAATGTTATTTACTTCTGGAAGAACTTACTCTGAATTTTCCATTTAGTGGCTAATATCAGAAAAGTACTAAATTTATACTAAAAAGGGGTGAACATTTCCTAGTTGAAAAGGCAAAGGACCCTTTGAAATCTCAAGGAACTCAGGCACCTGGAAGAATTACACCTCATGACCAAAACACACAGTGCCACCTTGTGGCTGATTTTTCAAGTGCAGGAAGTAGTAAGATTTGTAAATCCAGGTAGTGCCTCCATGCCCACACTGATTTCTCATTTTAAATCTGTGACAAAATTTACTACTCTCATTTCTTTTAGACGAGAAAACTTAAGCTTATGAAGGTTAAATAAATTCTGTTTACAAAACAAGCAGAGTCTAGTATTCTGACTTAGTGTTCTTTCTACTCCTTCAAGGCTTGTATTCAGAAATCATAAACTTCATTCACAAGTGAAAGGACAAAAACATGACGGTCTCCAAGAATCTTCCTTTGACTGTTCCCTAGATTTATTCTGTCCACTCCAAGTCACTGCTCTCACCTTCGTCTTCGCCATACCTACCACGTGCCTAGATTAACTAGATTTGTTCCCTGACTTCATTTTTCTTGTCTTTATGTAGTGCTCATAAACTACTAAGAAAAGCCATTTAATAAAATCACAGTGCACACTTGCTCAGTAGTCTAGAATGCTCCTTTCTTAACTGATTATGTCCAAATTCTTACTGGCATTATGACATTTGGCTCCAAGCTTCCACTTTATTATAATCTCTTACTAATTCCTACCAGCTCTCTGGGCCAGTTAAGTTTTCCTACTTTTCCCACTCATCAAACACCAGACACGCAAATTAAATTGGATCTTCCTTGTACCTCCTCTTCCCTTATACATCCATGCCTTATCTTCCTGCCTGACAATTTTAAATCAAAGTGACAGATTCTCATTAAAAACAAAATTACATATAGTTTTAAAAAATCCAAACGTCCCAGTTTTGTCTCTCCTCAAAACCTGTCCTTCCCTGACACCTAACTGACCAGTATTTTACCAGATCTCTTCATGTCAGGTTTTCTCAACCACAACTGCGCTTTCAGTGGGATAATTCTTTTTTGTAAGGGGCTGCAGGACGTGTATCAGCATCTATGGCTTCTACTCACTGGATGCCAGTAGGCACCCTCTCTCATCTGAGCTTTAATACCCCAAAATGTCAGCAGACATGGCGAAGTGTCCACTGAGGGATGGGGGCAAACCGTCCCTGGCTGAGAATCACTGTTTTAGGCATTTACATGCACACCAAAATACAGATATGTCATTAAAAAATTCCTTCATATGGATATACATGTATTAATTACGTGACCATTCCTCTATCAGTGGGCACCGACTTTCCTTTTTCATTCTTACAAATAATGTTAGAATAAACATTTTTATGAGTGCCCTATGTATATGTAGATCTGTTTTCTTTTTTTTTTTTTTTAAATGTTTTATTTATTTATTTGAGAGAGAGAGAGAATGAAAGAGAGTGCATGTGAGGAGAGAGGTCAGCAGGAGCAGCAGACTCCCTGCTGAGCAGGGAGCCGGATGTGGGACTCCATCCCGGGACTCCAGGATCATGACCTGAGCAGAAGGCAGTTGCTTAACAAACTGAGCAACCCAGGTGCCCTGTAGATCTGTTTTCTATAAAACATCTAGAAGTGTTATTGTTGGGTTATTGTTATTGTTATTGATGGACGTGTGCATTAAGAAGGTAAAAAAAAAATCTGCCAAATCACTTTCTCCAAGGGCTACTCTTATATTGCCACCAAAAGCCAAGAGCGGATTTCTTCCCATTATTTTAACTTGCTTAACACTAGATATTATCAACTTAAAATTTCTGCAGCCTTAAAAGTAAAGAAGTTTCACTTTTTGTATTATTTTGTATCTCCCAGACCATGAGCAACAGAAAAAACCTTTTTTAACTTTAATGGGTTTTCCATTAACCTCTGCTAATCAATCTATTTGTACCACTCACCTCTGGGACATTGTCTTTTTCTTATGATTTGTAGGTGCTCTTTATATAGACTAGATAGCAGCACAATGTTTTATAAATGTTACAAACTTTTTCCCAGCTCATCACTTGATAGCTTTTGTTTATGATATTTTATCACGTGAAATTTTACACTGTTATGTAATAAACTTTGTCAATCTCTCCTGTTGTGGCTTTTGGATTTCCTGTCTTCTGTTAAAAGGCTTTTCACACTCAAGTGATAAAACAGTTTCTGCATTTTCTTCTAATACATTTATGAGCCTTACAATCTCTTAATCTGCCTATAATTTATTGCTATATATAAGACAGAGATATAACTTCCATTCTTTCCACAAAATGGAGTTAATTATCTCAACATGATTTCTTGAATAAGCTATTATTTTTCCATTGATTGAAATGAATTTATTCATTTAACAAGTAATTATTTAGTCCTACAATATGCTAGGCCCTGTTCCAGGTGTCGGTGATACTCTATTGAATAAGACAGACATAAGAAATAGGTTAATTAAAAGAGAAGACTGCAGAGTGTTAAAGCATTGTGAAAACAAAATAAAAGCCAAACAAAACAAAACAGAAAACCACCCAGAACAGGGTGATGTGACAGCAGTGGTCTTCTGGTAAATGTTTAATAACCAGCCCTGGTTTGTAATACTTGTCCCAGTAAATACTCATGCCATGCCCTGTTTTGAGCTACCATGTTGTCATCGGGTCTGTAAAATTTCCTGAAACTTTAAAAACTGGCTTGGGAACAAACTGGCTCCAGAACACCACTGTGTGATAGGACTGAAGGGGGCTAAGTTGGGGGGGGGGGTCTTCAAGGAAGGCCTATGGATGTGTGATCTGAAGAAGACAGATGCAAAGCTAAAAACAGTTGTTTGTGAGGGAAATACATTTCTGATAGAAGGAACAGCAAAGGCAAAGGAACCGGAGTGGAAAGAAGTTTGTTAATCTGAGGAATTACTAGGTGTTCTTTCCTTCTGTGAAATACTACAGAATTAGCAGTGCGATGTGAAAGATTACTGGAGACATTTTAACACAGATGCCATTTGGGAGTAATGTCTTGCCTTTCTGTGTCTAGAACTATGTTTCTTTATCTTTATAATTCCCAAGACATCTGGTACAATGTTCAGAAAAAACATTGTTCTGTGAGTAGCTCCATCTATCTGGCTCAAATGAGGTCACACAGACTTCTCAAGAGGGTTAAATCAAGTGGTTTTGATGGAGGTTCCGATCCTTGTGGAACTCGACAGTCTAGTTATTAAATACAAAGCTTATCAGATGTAAGCACCCTGGGAGAGACACAAGCTTTATTTCATGCTCAAGGGCCCTAACCAAAACAGGTATTTTAGCTTTCTTATTTTGGTCTGAAGAAATCTACTTGGCAATGCTAAGAATACATAGCGTGTGGCAAGTTTCTCCCGAAGGTTTTATAATTGGGTTGGGAAAACAACACAAATACACATAAAATAGCAGAAGAGTAACAACTTATGGCAGTAAGAGATCACGGGTTATCATAATTAAGTGCCAATATTAGTGGCATGAACACATAAAGAGAAAGGCTGTATCTGCTGAGAAAGGTAGAGAAAAATGTGTGCGGGCGTCCTGGGGCTTAATCTGGGCCACAAACTGACTTCAGCTGGGAAGGGGTGAAGTGACTGAGGAGAACACACTGGGAGAAAGACAGCACACAGGACAGGAATCAGACGAGTTCATCAGAAAGGGAAGTAAAGTGGGAGGAGAGAGGTGGAAGGCTGGACAGACGCCACAAAGCTGGGTGATGAGTAAAGCGACCTGGGGATTCTGGACAATGTCCAGTAAGCGATGAAGAAGCAATGTGAGCTCCTGAAAGAGGTGGAGATGGAGAGGAACTTAATGAAAATGCAGTTAAAGAAATAAGCTACTATCACTCTTGTGTCATCCAGGAGACTCCCCGGCGAGCTCAGCGGCTCATATCCACATATGGGCGCAGGCAAATATGCATTTACGATTACTGCTCTAAGTTAAGTCCACCTCAATTTCCAGAATCTGAATGTTCTAAGTATAAACCACGTCCTAGTGGCTGTGCTGACCAAACCGTATGAAAAGAGAGGAGCCTAGTTATACACCAATACTTCCACCTAAACATCTCTATCTATACCACACCCGCGCCCCAAGTTGTTCCAGAGACGCAGGAAAGAATGAATACCAGGACTTCGGTCTGATTGGGATAAATTTTAATGACCTAAAATTGGGAAATATGCATCTTTGTGATCATTTTTTCTGGACCAAAAACTGGTACAGATTCTGCACAAAAGGAGCCAGGGTGAGCATGACCGGCCTGGGATTGACCAAAACGCAACCAACCGACTCCGGAATATGGACACTTACCTAGCAATCCCCTCCTTGGTGTAGAAGACAGAGTAGGTAAGATTGTCTCCATGAGGATCTGATGCAGGTGTGCGCCACGTCAATTTGATGAAGCGGGTAGAGACCAGGGAGGCCACGACATCCCGAGGAGCTGAAGGCAGTGGTCCCGTTGTGGCTGGTGCTAGATGGTCAGTAGTGGCACTGGTCAGTGAAGTGGGAGGTAATGTTGGGATGGCAACATCTTGTCATGTGCAAACATTGGGGAATATGAAGGGCAAACCACGACGGTTTTAAAAAAGAGAACAGAAAAAACAAAAAACAAAAAAGAAATAAACAAAACCACGATGGGAAATAAAATAAAATGAATGAACATAAAAAAGGCCATTAAACTGAAGGCTAACATGCAGGCCGGGGTTAACTACTGAAAACTAATGGGCACTATTCAGACACATCACTGTAGAGCAAGTGGACTTTCTGGTCACTATCATGGTTGTGAGCAGGGGACAGGGAGGGTGACGGCTGAGAATAAAACATCTCACAGAAGGACACAGCAGTGACCAAGTAATTTTCTTTAATTCCGAAAGCAGCATGCAACATCTATTAAGCTTTGCACATAGAAGTCTCCCCTGTGAGAACACCTCAGTACTTTCAGCTACTTGATCAAATATGGAATAACATGTGCAGTCTGGATGACTTTGCTTTGGACACGGGCCCAGGCTGTCATGACCTCCCTGCAGAGCCGGTGTCTTCAGCTCTGCTGGAGACACAGGAGCCACATCTTTAACTTTATCTCGTATTAAACCCTGTTCTCTGTAATTCGGCAAGACCCAGGCAAGTCTGACAACCTTCCTCAAGTCACTAATATTTCATTTGCTACTTTTTCAATTCGTTTAACCACAAAAACATAAAAACATGAATCAAGAATTCCAAAACCACAGTACTTCTAGGAAGCTGATCTGTTCGATACAGTGCTCCCTGCAGTATATACTAGCACGGCCTGCAGACTCAGGAAGCGGACGGAGATGAAGCGGCGGGAGGTCAGAGCCCCGCTCATCAGAAGTCTCCGTTTGTACACTTGCAGTAATGGGTAACTGTGTTACTCCGTAAGGAAGTCCACTCTGCTGCTGGACACTTCGGATTTTCTCAGTACTGAACCCAGAATCTCCTGCATCTTGGGGCCAGAGAGTAGAAGTATAATCTCACAATTTTTTAAAATATTTTATTTATTTATTTGTGAGAGAGAGAGAGAGAGGGAGAGAGAGAGAGAAAGAGAGCATGCTAGCACAGAAAGAGTGGTAGGCAGAGGCAGAGGGAGAAGCAGGCTCCCTGCCGAGCAAGGAGCCTGATGTGGGACTTGATCCCAGGACACTAGGATCATGACCTGAGCTGAAGGCAGCCGCTTAACCAACTGAGCCACCCAGGCATCCCTAATCTCACAATTTTTAACTAAAGGAGTTCAAATGAGTTGTGTGATAACCTTAATGGGAAAATTAGTAGAAGAGAGGCAGAGAGGAAAACATGAAAATTCTGGACCTAATTTTCAGTGAAACTGTAGGTCAATAACCTCCGGGAAAGGCCTGTGAACTGAGGGGATCTAAAGTGAGGCAGTCCACTAACTCTGCCAGACCAAGTAAGTTCTCTAAGAGAGTACGGAGAGGATCAAGCTGAAGTCGTTACTTCAGTGGGGGAGGGGCAAGAGTCATCCAACAGCTACAGTTTCTACATGGCACTCTGGCTCTTCATGTGGATGCCCCGAATCCTAACAACAATTCTATGAAAAAAGCAGTCATTTTATTTCTGTCCTCTATGCAGAGACTGACATTTAAAAGAGCTAAATCGCTCATCCTAGGTCACAGACAGCAAATGACAGACTGTTAAAATCAACACTGGTTTTCAGTTCCTGAGGCCTCTGTGTTTAGCCAACACGAGTTCTACTCAGGCGGTGCCACAGTGGGCAACTCACTCACTCTCTCTTTTCCTCTCTTCATGAGAAAGTACACTAAAGAATACAGAGTGCCATCAGAATATAAGACTATGAAGTCCTGGAAGACACAAGTCCACACTCCACTGACCCAAGTGTCCATGTTGTAAGGAAGTTACATGTGAATGGCCAGTGAGGTCTCATGCTTATTCCTGATGCTTTGACAGATGTGTTGCTTCAGAGAAAATACCTCCTTCACAGCTTTCAGAGTTCTTTTTCATCAGTGATGTCGGTAATTCACACAGCAGCCCCATGAGGTAGGGTGGGAACGACAGGATTGGAGGCGGGGGTGAAGGTTAGAAAGGAATCAATGACTCCCAGGTTTCTGGCTTGGGAGAACGTATGGTTGGTTGGCGGTGTCACTCATGGAGAACCACAACATTAAAAGAGACTAGAGACTGACGGAGAGATGGCAAATTTGGTTCTGAACACGCTGGATCCAGAGTAATGGTCCGATATCTGCCAGAAAAATGTGTGAGAAGCCACTGGAAATATGAATCTCTGATTATAAAATTAAGTCACTAAAAACCCTTAGAGGGAAACGGTTCAAAGAGTAGCCTTAACACAGTCCTGCTTTGTTGCCTCATTTGTGTGCCTATCCAGAAACACACTAAGGAAAAGCCACTTCCAAGTCTGACCTGACTTACTAAGCTAGGTGTTTCCCACCTATCTGCTGGCTGGAGTGGAGAGGAAATTCGTTAACGTGAGAGGCAGTATAGCATGCTGGGAAAAGCCCAGGATTTCAAGCACAAAGACCCTGTGTTCAAAACTTGACTCTGCCACTTCCTAATAACATGAAGCTGGGCAAGTCACTTAGTCTCTCTGATCTCAGTTACCTTGTGTATGAACTGGAAACACTCCCTAACCACATCCCGGGCTGATGGGAACCACATGAACATCAGTAAGAAAAGGCATGTGGGAAGCACTAGGTACACATTATCACCACAATTCGCTTGAATGGATGAAAAAGAGAAGGTAAGTATAAAGGCAACCAGAGGGGAATGTAAGCAGGAAGGACCAGGGGACAGACGTAATGGGTGATAATCGTCAGACAGGGAAACTTTAGTTAGCTTACGGACCTAGAGCACACATCTGTAAGTTCTCAGAGGCATCAGCACTCCCATGTGTATTTTTCATGTTCATGATGAATCATGCTAACCTATAAGCTCCTTGAGGACAAAATCTGTACCTGCCTCCTCTTGGCATCACTTATTGTGCCTATGTATACCCTACATAATCAACAAATGTGTATTTATTGAATTAATAAGTGGAAGAAAATTCAGAGAGAATGTTGGTGCAATGGAGACCAGTGTTGCTAGAATATCATCATACACGATATTTTAATCTTTCTAGTTGATTCAAAGCACATATAGATAACTATATAATTATGTTATATAATCATTTGCTTTGCAAGTGTATTTTATCAGTTATACCTAGAATAAAAGTATTAATAATGCCAGGTCATCGTAAATGATTCCTAATTAACTATGGGAAAAATGCATGTCCATTCTGGTCCTAGTGTTTTACACCCACTTTCCCCAAGTTGGTTCTTTTTCTGCTGTTCCAGGTTCTAGTTGGGTGGGTAAGGGAAGTCTCATGTGACCCCAGAGAATCAAACACACAGTCACCAGGATCAACAGCAAATGATACAGATTGGGACTTCAGACTTCTAGCATGACCATTTGAGGATGTCAACAGATGTTCTTCCCCAAAACAACTACAAGGCTGGACAAAACTGTCAAAGACTGGAAACTGGCCAAAGGCATACAACAAACCAAGAAGTATTTGTTTGTGAAAATTACTGCAGTTCAGGTAAAAACAGCAAGTGGGCGCCATTCCGGCCTGCAGCTGCTCCAAGCTCCCCAGCTCTGCGTGAGCAGTTGTCAACACAGCAGAGCAGGCCCTGGAAGCTGGTGGTCCTGCTGTGGCTGTCAGAGGGCTCACTGATGTGAGTATGGTCAGTCGGAGTGTAATCTCAGTGGCAAGGGAATAGGAAGGGCCAGGGTCTCTGCCAGCTGGAGGCTGTGATCTTCTGGAGCAAACAGTGGGCGACAGATTGGCAGGATTTAAGAGGGAGTCTGGAAAAGTGAAGAACACTAAGAGGGCTCAAAGGCCATAAGGACGTGCAGCAGAGCCAGCAGTAGGTCCTGGGAACCCACATATCTCTGGCCAGCAGAACCTATGTGTGTATTGCGAGGACCAGTGAGGGAGCCCCGCAGAAAACAAAAGCTGAGGCAGACTAAAAAACAACCCCCAGTTTGAACGCATGCCCTGAACCACACCAGATCCATCAGCTCAGAGTAGAAGGCTACTGGCTTGAGGGGTCTGAGCACAACTTCTGATCTTTGGCTAAACACTAATCCATATAGACACAAGGGTTACCCCTAAAAGCCAGGCTAAAGGATAAAAACAAAACAATTAAAAAAAAAAAATAAGGAGAAACATCAGTGTTGCAGTGTGGGGAAGATGGATGTCAAGGATTTAGTCCAAGCAAGCTTAGTCCACAACAAGATAAGAACAGCTCTGGGGAGGGGAGGAGGAGTCAGAACCCACAGCTGCTACAATACGCTATCCCAAATATCCAATATTCAACAAAAAATGAAGACACATACAAAGAAACGAAGTGTGGCCTATACTCAGAGGCTAATGTAAAAAATACAGACAATACAAAAGGTCTCAGGGGGTCTCTGGATATTAGATTTAACAAAGTCTTCAAAGCAACTGTTAAAAATATGTTCCAGGAACTAAAGAAAACTGTCAGGAAACACACAGGTCTGCGATTACCTTACTGATGAGCTAACAAGACAGGCTATTATGTGTCACGGGCGCTGGCAGAAACACAAGTCTTGCATCAGAGACAAAACTTTATTACTCAAGGCAACAGCAATAGCTAGAGTTTCTTGTTTGTTTTCATCAGCTCCCATGCCCCACAAGCTGCACAAAGGCAAATCGAAGGCTCCGGATGGATGTGTACTCATGCAGCAGGTTGCTACAGGAAAAGACCCCTGAGCCTGAAGAATCCACCACTTCCACAGCAAGCCACAAAGAAGAGGCCTGCAGTGGATATCTAATTTCGTTCTGTTGTGATCAGGCACACACATTGTATGGCTGCAGTCTTTTAAAATTTCCTGAGACTTGTTTTACATCCCAGCATATGGTCTAAGCTGGAGATTGTTTTGTATGTGCTTGAAAAAAACCTGTATCTGTAGTTGATGGGTGGGGATTCTAGAGTATCAGTCAGGGCAAAGTGGTTGTTAGAGTTAAGTCTTCTATACTCTTACCTTTTTCTAATTGTTTGAATTCATTTTTGAGAGAATATTAAAATTTCCAATTATTATCACTAAATTGTGTATCTTTTCTTTGAACATATCAATTATAAATTACATATACATCTAATAACATATACATATACATCTAATAACAGAGCCCCAAAATACAAAGTTCAAAGAAATATGGGGAGACCCCCAGTTTTTGGAAATTAAACAATTCACTTCTTTATTAACCCAAGGATCAAAGAAGAAATCACAAGAAAAATTAAAAAAAAAAAAATCTTTAGGGGCACCTGGATGGCTCAGCAGGTTTAGCCTCTGCCTTCGGCTCAGGTCATGATCCCAGGGTCCTGGGATCAAGCCCCACATTGGGCTCTCTGCTCAGCAGGGAGGCTGCTTCCCCCTCTCTCTCTGCCTGCCTCTCTAACTACTTGTGATCTCTGTCCAATAAATAAACAAAATCTTTTAAAAAAAACTTTAACTGAATGAAAATAAAAACACAACAAATTCAAAATTATGGGATGCAGCTGAAGCCATGCCTAAAGGGAAATTTAATACCTTTATTTAAAAAGAAGCTTCACATGAATTACTCAATCTTTTACTTAGTGAAGAGTGTAGATCTTAAGCATTCTTTTTTTTTTAAGATTTATTTATTTATTTGACATAGAGAGAGAGATATATCACAATCATGATCAGAGCTGAAGGCAGAGGCTTAACCCACTGAGCCACCCAGGTGCCCCGATCTTAAGCATTCTCATAAACACACAGAAAGTAACCCTGTAAGGTGATGGGTATTTTAATTAACCTGTTAACCTGATTGTGGGAATCCTTTCACCATATATACATATATCAAATCATCATGTTGTACACTTTAAATATATTACCATTTATCAATCATACCTCAATAAAGCTGGGAAAAATTAAATTGAATAATATTTTAGCCAGTTAAAAAAAAAGACACAAGAAATTAATAGAACACATAAGTTACCTAAATCAAGAATCAGAGAATGAACAATATGACCAACGATATAGATTGGTAAGTTACAAAGTAAAATTATAAACAAATTTAAGCCAATAAATCAGGTCACTCAGAGGAAACAGAAAAACTCCCAGAAAAAAAATTACCAAACCTACTTACAAAGAAACACGAAATCTGGGTAGATCTATAAAAAATAGAGACATTTGACTAGTAATTAAAAATATTCCTGCACAGGGACACCTGGGTGGCTCAGTTGGTTAAGCGGCTGCCTTCCGCTCGGGTCATGATCCCGGTGTCCTTGGATCAAGTCCTGCATCAGGCTCCTTGCTCAGCAGGGAGCCTACTTCTCCTTCTGCCTCTGCCTGCCACTCTATCTGCCTGTGCTCATTCTCTCTGACAAATAAATAAATAAAATCTTAAAAAAAATATTCCCACACAGACAAGTCCAAGTCCAGACAGCTTCACTGGTAAATGCTATCAAATATTTAAAATAAGAAATAATACTAATCCTTTACAAGTCTTTCAGAAAACAGAAGAGAAACACTTTCAGCTCACTCTGTGAGGCCAATACTACTCTAATATCAAAGTCAAAGAAACTATAGATAAATATCCCTCCTGATCGCAGATACAATAACTCTTAATGAAATACTAGCAAACCATATTTGGTAACACATTAGAAGGGTTATACAACATGACCAAGCAGGATTTATCACAGGAATCCAAGACTAGTTTGATATCCAAAAATCAATATAATATACCACAGTACAGAAAAAAAGAATAACTGATCACTTTAATAGATGCAGAAAAAGCATCTGACAAAATCAAACACCTACATATTCATGATAAAGACTCTCAACATACAAAGAATAGAAGCAAAGTTCCCCATCCTGAAAAACATACAGTGAAAATTACACTAAATGGCTAAAAAGTAAATACTTTTCCCCTAAGGTTGGATATAAGGCAAGGGTGTCAGTTCTCATTTCTCGTATTAATAAGCACTATACTTAAAGTTCTAGCCAGTGCAGGAAAGCAAGAAAAAGAAACAAAGTAAATAAAGATTAGAAAGGAAGAAGGAATATTGTTTTTATTTGTGGATGACCCAATTATATTTGTGTAGAAAACTCTAATCTACCAAAAAAAAAAAAAAAAAAAAAAAAAAAGCTACTAGAATTGATAAGTTTAGTGAGGTCACACAATGCAGTCAATATACAAAAACAAACTCAATGTCTACATACTAGGCGTGAACAACCCAAAAATGGAATTAAGAAAACAATTCCATTCATGATAGCATCAAAAAGAACAAAATATTTAGGAATAAATTTAACAGAAATGTAAAATTCGTACCCTGAAAACTACAACACATTGCTGGAGAGAAATTAAACAACATCTAAATAAAAAATACCTAAATAAAAAGAAGATCTAAATAAATAAATGTTCATGGATTGGAAGACAATGCTATTAAGATGACAGCTGCTCCTAAAATGTAATAGAAATGCCAAAGACCTAGAATAGCCAAATCAATTCTGAAAAAGAAAAAAAAAAGGCTGGAAGACTTGCATTACCCAAATTTCAAAACTTATAACAGAGCTCCAGGAATCAAGACAGTCTGGTATTGGCATACAGATAGGCATAAAGATCAATGGAAGAAAACCAAGAGTCCATAAATAAACCCCTAAGTCTGTGGTCACTGGTTTTTGGCCAAGGCGTCAAGAAATTTTAATGTAGGAAGAACAGTCTTTTCAACAACTGGTGCGAGTACAACTATATATCCATATGCAAAGTAATGAACTTAGACCTTTGCTTAGCACCACAAGCAAAAATTAACTCCAAATGCCTCACAGACTTAATGGAAGAATTAAGACTTCTAGAAGAAAATATAGGAGGAAGTCTTCATGTCTTGGGTTAGAAAAACATTCTTAGAGAGGACAACAGAAGCATAAGACATAAAAGAAAAGAACTGATAAACTGCATTCTATTAAAAATAAAAACTTCTGCACTTTAAGAAAAACACAACTAAGTAAATGACAAGACAAGCCACAGACTGGCAGAAAATATTTCTGAATCATACATCTGATAAAGGACTTGAACATGTAATTCAGGACCAGAAGATAAAATGAACTCTTATAAATCAATTAGAACACCACCACAATTTAAAAGTGAGCAAAAAACTCAGACATTTTATCAAAGAAAACATAAGAACAGCTAATAAACTCATGAAGATGAGTGCAACATCATTAGTCATTAAGGAGATGTAAATTAAGACCACAATGACATACTACCACACACTCACTAGAATGGATATAATCAAAAAGGGTTCTGAGTTTTGTACCAACACAGTACTGATAAGTGTTAGTGAGGGCAGTGAGGAACTGGAATCTTCATACGTTTTTGGTGGGAATGTATTAAGTCTTCTAACTGATGAACACAAACTGTCTTTTATTATTTAGATCTTTAATTTCTTTCAAAAATGTTAAGTTTTACACTTCTTTGGTTATTTTACTCCAAAGTGTTTTATTCTTATTGACAGTATCATAAATGAAATTACTTTAATTTTAATCTCAGATCACTCACTATTAAGTGTACAGAAATACAAATGATTTTTGTATATGGATGCTGACTCTTGCTGAACTCATTTATTAGTTCTAATAGTTTATTTGTGAATTCCTTATGATTTTCTATACATATAAGGTTATGTCATCTGTGAACAGAGAGTTTTACTCGTAGTTTCTTAAAAAGTTAAACATGGACTTTGCATACAACCCAGGAATTTTACTCCTAGGAATCTACCCAAGAGAAATGAAAACAAATGTCCATACAAAGATTTTTACACAAATGTTCACAGTATCAGTATTCAGAATTTTAAAAACTAGAAACAATCCAAGTGTCCACCCACTGGTAAACAGGTAAACACTATCAGGTATACATCTTTTTTTATTATTATTATGTTCAGTTAGCCAACATATAGTACACCAATCGTTTTTGATGTAGTGTTCAACGATTCATTGAGGTATATCTCTATAAAAGATATTACTCAGCAATAAAAATATAGAAGATACTGATAGATGCCACAATGTGGATGATTTCAAAAATATTACCCTAAATGAAAGAACCAGTTGCAAAAGACTACATATTACCATGACTTCATTTTTATATAAAAGAGCTACAAAAGGCACGTTTATAAGCGACAGAAAGCAAATCATTGATTCTCTGTGGCTGGAGGCAAAAGGAGGTATTGACTGCAAGCAGATATAAATGATTTTGGGGGGGATGGAAATGTTTTGTACCTATTTTGTGATGATGACTACATAGCTCTAAATATCCACTAAAAATTACTGACATGTACACTTACATTGCATGAATTTCATGGTATGTAAATCATACTTAAATAAAATAATTAAGAAGAATGAAATGGCTTAACTTGGCTAGTTGGAACTACTCAACATACTTTCTCCAGTGTATAGTTAAGACAGTTAGAGTTATAATAGCAAGTTACAGAACCCTAGGACATTCCTGTGGCTCAAAACACCTGAATTTACAACTAATCTATCTGAAGTCTTCACAAAAATGAAGTATCCAGAAATTAGTCAATGATTTTACAAATACCAATTAGTCATCAAGGGTCCCAAATGAAACCTTGGTGTTTTTTCTTAAGTCTGATTATATTAAGAGTTATGACGTGTTATGATCAGCACTGGGTGTTATACGCAACTAATGAATTGTTGAACATGCATCAAAAACTAATGGTATACTGTAATGATGTCCTATATGTTGGCTAACTGAAATAATAATAATAAAAAAGAATTATGCTGCTCCCTTTCTCTTTTGCCTCCTGAAAATAAAAGATCTGAACACATCACTCCCCAAAACTACCTACAGAATGAAGTCCAAACACCCCAGTGCAGAGGTCAGGGTCCTGCATGCTGTGCTCGAGGTCTGCCTGGCTACTAACAGGAATGGACGGTTCAGCTTTGGTACCTACAGGCACACTGCTACTGTATTTGGAGCAACCAGGACCACATAAATCTGAATCAAGCCAAACATAACTGGGAAATATGTCTGAGAAAAGTTATTAAACTTTCAAAATCCAAACATCAAAAATGCTATGAGCTCTGACCTGCTGCCCAAACCCTTGGCAGCAGCTTCATACCAGCACTTTCGCAGAAACCTAAAGACCTTGATAGGCTTTGAAGTGGAACCAACTGAAAGGATTTGTGTGAGACCCCAAAGAAGGACTGTATTCTTCCTGGTGCTCCTTGAGGAAATCATCAGAACTATTTTCATTTTTCTAATAAATCACTTTCCAACTCCAGCTACATTGTGGTTGATAGATCTGGTTTTAATCATACATTAGATTCGTGATTGATGAAGTGTCACTTTTAGTAGTTTATAATTATGAGTTTAACCAATCCATCTATGCATATGAAACAGTTTCTAGGTAGAGATCATTAAGTTCTGTGCTGGGCATGTTGCCCTCAGTTAAGTGGATCCAATTATCCTAATTTGACACCCACTCACACCAGCCAAGGGAGCTGTGAGTAGGCACATTAAAGTTTTCTCTTGAAATCCAAATTTTGTTCCTTTTTCATAATCTTCCTTTGAAAACACAGTAATTTTAAAACTTCTTTCTCACCTTTTGAAGGAGTTCAGAAGATTTTGAAGGTATCTTGGGAAAAATTTCTATCTTTCTATCCTTTCATTTCCTTGCATAAAAGAATATACTAAAGTGATTATTTCCTAGGAATGTTCATAGCGGCATTATTCAAAATTCATTGTTCAAAACTGGTTAAACTAACATGGACCTTTATTACTCTAAACATAATAGCAATGTCAACAAACATATAGTTCCACAGAGCATTTCTTTTGGAAGATGTTAACAAGTATGCCATAAAAAAAGAGAGAGAGAACAATTACATTTGTGAGATTGTGCAGATCCGCCATACATTTTAGCATGTTAAAGACTCCCAGCAATTCTATAGGAGAAAAACTTGTTCAGTTTGTTAACCTAGAATTTCCCATTCCTATATGACCGTGAAATCTCTTTTCCCAAACAGTAGCCCAGTTTGGGCGATCCTCAATGATACCTGAGATAGTGTCTGGCAGAGTTCTTTAAAGAGACTCTGGGGGCACCCGGGTGCCTCAGCCATTAAGCATCTACCTTCGTCGGCTCAGGTCATGATCTCAGGGTCCTAGGACTGAGCCCTGCACTGGGCTCCCTGCTCATCAGGAAGCGTGCTCCTCCCTCTCGCTCTGCCCCGATTGTGTTCCCTCTCTCGCTGTGTCTCTCTCTGTCGAATAAATAAATAAAATCTTTAATTAAAGAAAAGAGAGAGAGAGACTGTCTGAAAACCAGTCATTGTTCAGCTACTTTTGTAGGCAGTCTATTTCATATTTTTGTTTAAAAACCAAAATGTAATAAGCCTGTTACAGAAGTAATTAATTTTTTTTAAGTCCTCACCTTTTTATCATGTTCAGAAGTAATGTATACAATAAAGAAGTAGACAAAGCAAGAGGATTAAAGTTCTACTTTTCATCATTTCCAAAATACCACTGTTAAAAGGTGTGGCTTATACTCTTCCAAATATTTTCCTTTTCAATTATGTACTTATATATACACACAAAAAAATATGAGAATATGATACCAAAAATGCTGCTCTGAGAATTGCTCTATGGTGTAATATGTCTTTAAGAGTTTCCCACATCAGTATACAAAAACAAACCTCACTAGTCCCGACTGATGCATAGTAGTCTATAATACAAACATATCACACTTTATTTAATCATCCCCTTATTAGGACTTACATTTAGACTGATTCCATTATTTATTTATTTTGGCTGCTATAGACAATGTTTCTGTAAATTTTCCTATACATGTTATCTTCGTGCACATGTGTAAATAATTCTGTAAGATGAGTTCCTAGAAGTGAAATGCTGACCCAAAGGTTTGTGCATTTGAATGCTTCAGAGATGTTGCCAAATAGTCTTCTGAAAACCTATCTTGGCTTTGGTTTTAGGACAGATGGCTAAATACATTTCTGGGTACACCACTTTATAATACCCCCAAACAACAAGGAATACAAACACAAACTCCATTTGGACAAAACTAAGAGGTATCTGTAATCCCAACCCAAAATACATGCAAAAAAAAGTGGACAATTAATGGAGCAGAGTTGTTCCAGGTACACCAAGAGGGACAGACTGAGGAGACTCCAACCAACTGACTGTGAGGAACTGTGAGCACTTCAGGAGACAGGAATGATGTGGGGGACAGGAATTAGGAGCTCTTAAACCTCGCCTCACCCCTGGAGACAAGAGATTTATACTCAGGAGAAACTAAATCAGAGAGGCTCTGGGCTCAGAGGTGACCAATCTCAGAGGAGATTAAGACCACATACTGAAATGTGAAACTCCCTATCACTCTCCCCAGCAAGTTCCAGAAGGCTGGCAACCAAGCTTCCTATCACCAAGCAGGAGAGTGAAACATTCCTCTCAGGATAAGCTGAGCAGCTGAGAAGACTGACAAATACTGCTCTCTGGTATGGTCCTAGCAACAATAACAGAAAAGAATGACTACCCAATTATTCTATAATAAAGCCCAGCAACTAAAAAGCTTCACCCCTAAAAGTTTAAGGGAAAATAGGATATTTGTACAGCCTCACAGTGTATCTCCGAAAGTATCTATTAATTACAAAAAGAAAAACAACTTCACAAGGGAGAAATCCGTCCGACACCACCTTAACCACATGATCAAGCTGACATTATCAAATAACAAGATATATGTAATATATATAACCCTGATATGGAAGTGTTGAAAAGGGCACATCAATTCTGTAATATTTGTCCAAAAAAATCCATAACCTTAATGTAATCCATTAACCTAATGTAATCATGAGAAAATTCCAGACAAAATGAAAATTGAGAACATTATACAAAATACCTGACCAATACTCTTCCTAAGTGTCAAAGTGTCAAGGGAATTAAAGACAAAAGAACAGCCATAGACTGAAGAGACTAAGGACACGTGACAACTAAATGCAATGTGGGATCCAAAACTGGATCCTGGAACCGAAAAAAGACATTAATGGAAACACTGGTAAAATCAGAATGAAGTCTGTGGTTTTATTAGTTTTGTTTATTATATCATAATTATTTAAGATGGTAACATTAGATGAAGTTGGGTGAAGAGTATACTACAAGGCTTTCTCTGCTCGTTGTGACACTTCTGCAATTCTAAAATTATTTTAAGAAGTTTTTTAAAAGTCTCCATATAAACAGAGCTTTCAATATTGTTTTTAAAGATTTGTTTGACAGGGAGAGACACAGCTAGAGAAGGAACACAAGCAGGCGGAGTGGAGGAGGGAGAAACGGGCCCCCCACAGAGCAGGGAGCCAGCTGAGGAACTCGCTCTCAGGACCTGGGATCATGACCTAAGCCAAAGGCAGACACTTAACAACTGAGTCACCCAGGGGCCCCGAAAAGAAAGACTTTCAAAAATACAAAAATAAGCAGCTCTCCCTAAATTCTAAGACAAAGTAAAAGTAATACCCTTATTGGCCAAAAAAGGGCCAGAATGATGTCTGTTTATATGTAAGTACACATATGCTATTTAACACATATGCTATTAAACTATTTTTCTCTATTTTGTAAAAGTTTCACCCAACTTACTTTCCTAATAAAAGTCAGATGCATTCAATACTCAATGTCACAAGATAAGCCTTCAAATTTTCTTATCCAGTATTGAATTCTTACCCTACTACACTATTAACAAATGTAGCCGGCTTCTGGTTAGGGCTCATTAATGAAGCACTCAGTGGTTAGTGCCAAAGAAGCCTGACCTGAAACTGGATTTCTGAACAAAAGGAAAATTGCTCTGTGGTTACACAGAAGTGTTTCCTACACTTCTGCTCCCAGCCAGGCTCCTGAGAGTGGATGTAGGAATGACCAGGCTGAAGGCTATCACCACTTCAAGAGAAAGAACAATGAACCACTGTCTATTGATGAGTGGCGCACCAGATCCTTGTAAGAACTAGATGCGTAATTTCTCAACTTTTCAATAGTTCCTTTCTACCTTGTCTTACCTTATACTTTAATTTGCAAAAATAAATTTTTTTTTTTTTTAAAATCAACCTCCCCAAAACAACAATGACAAAACAAAGAACTTGGTGAAAGCACGCTGACATTTCAGAAAGCATCTATAATGTAATATCACAGAATGCCAGTAGTCCAAAGAGACAAGGTATTTTCATAATTGCCACTGGAAAATCAATCAGAATTGCACTAGATGCTTGTCCCATTCCAAAATTATCATAAAAATATATTTATGAATGTTCAAGCATGTCAGTATTCATCCTTAACATTTCTCTACTGGGCCCTACTCCACAATTCTGATAGAGAAGTTCATTTTCTCCTCCCACTATAAACAGCCCAAAGAAAGCAATCAAAAAACCTTGAGAAGCACAGAAAAACAACAAGAGTCCAATAAAACAACTGTTCCTTCAGATTAAAGACATTCAAACGAAGTATTTACACTCAACGGGGAAACAACAATTACATTAGGCTATTAATCATAGCACTTTATTAAAAATAAAAACTCTAACAGAATGTGAGAAGAGCTGCAAATTGTTTGCTCCTGAGAGTAATCTATCACATAAAGGAGCCACTGAAAAATATGTGGCAGTTACAATGAGCTCAAAGCTGCGCACTGGTTGTTCCCAATGGTGTCTCTCAACAGATTAGGCATATTTCATGGAAGCTTTTAAGTGAGAAGCATAAGAAAAAGACAGATTTCCTTCCCCTTTCTCAAACTAATACAATTTCATGACTATTTTGAAATTTCAAATATAATGATATTGAATTAAGAAAATCAAAGCAGAGGAATAATGCTACACGGTGATGATTTAGGCTTAAGCATCCTCTTAGACTGTCACAATCTGCTTTATAAACATCTGCTTTCAGGAGACTCCTATAAAGAAATAGCTATAGCCCCAAAGCCTACGCTCTATCTCATTCTGCTGGATGCTCCACATGAGAATTACAGTGTTAAAAATCCTAAGGTTTTTATAGATTCTAAAGGTTCAAAGTACAGTTAAGAAAGAAGCTCTAAAAAGCAGAGATTTTAAAAACATTATAGTTTAAAGTAGGGAATAACTTAAAACATAAAACTCTATCCAACAGTAAAATGGGATGTCTTATGAGAAAGAATGTCCTACCACTGGAAAATGATAAGGGTTATTCTTAAGATAATCGTTGTATAGGTAAAACTTAGAATTCTCAAATTCTATTATTTTCTGAAACAGAAAAAAATGACCTTGCTAATAAATCTTAGCTATTCTATGCTTAATATATCACTTGTTTGAAGTGGCACAAGTCTGGGGCACCTGGGTGGCTCAGTGGGTGAAGCCTCTGCCTTTGGCTTAGGTCATGATCTCAGGGTCCTGGGATCGAGCCCTGCATTAGGCTCCCTATTCAGTGGGGAGCCTGCTTCTCTCCCTCCAATCCCATACCTCTTTCGCTATCTCTCTCAAATAAATAAAACCTTAAAAAAAAAATAAGGTGGCACAACTCTCATTGCTATGTACTATTAAAAATAAAGATAGTTTACAACCAAATTGCTTTGTGAAATTGTGACATGAATTTTAAAACCTTGGCAGATACATGCTATTTTCCTTCTAGGTTTATGTGACAGAAACAATGATCTGTTGCCTACTTTTGATTTGGGAATCATCTTCCATATTACAAGTCACATTATTTAACTTCTAAAAGAAGAAATCAAATGTTTATTTAGCATGCAAATAACTCCCAAATATCTTGAATTTCCTTGAAATTTTCATGCAAAGTTAGATATTTTTATTGATGCCAGTCTCCATCTAATTAGCTCTAAAACTACTTTCCATTTCTTAGATATTCATAAATATTAATCCCATCAGCAGGATTAAAACAGATATGCTCCAGATCCCTATTCATATTTAAATAAAATCCACACAAATATTTATAAGTCAACAACCTTGATGCAGAAACTGATTTAAAAGGATGCAGTTATAAAGACAAAAATTAAACTGACTAAATATACATTATTTATTAATAATACTTACTGAAATGCTACATGTCAGGCAATGCTAGGAATCATACAGATACAGGACACAAATAATAAAAGGCATAAATCCTTTTCCCAGCGACCTTACAGTTTATCAGGGAAGAACTGTATGCATCCAATGGCTACATTAAAGGAAAAGTAGGCAGTCCTAGAAAGGAGATCAAATAAATGTAAAATGAGGTAAAAAGTAAGAGATTTATTCCAGGTGGAAGACTGCCAACAGTGCTATAGCTGTGGTAGCATTTAAAACTGGGCCTTGAAAGATGTACAAGATTTGGTCCTAGTAGGAGGGAACTGATTTTAAGAGTGCAACAACTTAAGTGATAAAAACATAAGGTGGGTGAGGAAATGAAGTTAATGGGTTGGTGGGGTAGAAGTGACATATCCACAGGATTACATATAAACAGATCTGTTTGTCCGTCAGTTGGACAGGCTAGGTTTATATCCTGGCTCAGACACATATTTAGCTGCGGGATCCTGGGCAGCTTAATGTTTTTAAACTTCATTTTTCCTTAGCAGACATACAAATAACAGCATCCATTTTATTGTGGTGATGTAAAGTTGAAAAGAGAGAATATACTAGAGGCATTTATCAAGTTCCCTGGCACATACTGGGATATATTTTAAGAACTCTGTCTGGTCTTCAAAGTTTCTGAAAATGCTTCAGAGCCATAAAGGTAAAATGGGTACCTTGTTAGTAATGAAGGTGACTTCTGGACCCCACTGAAAGGTGGGGGCTGGTTGCCAGGAGGACCAACCATATGATAAAGGGCTGGAACTTTCAGTCCACCTCTCAACTCCCACCAGAAGAGGGGTGAAGGTTGAATTAGCCAATGGCCAATGACTTAGCCAATCATGACTATATCATGAAGCCTCCACAAAAACCCAAGAGGACAGGGGCACCTGGGTGGCTCAGTGAGTTCAGCATGCAACTCTTGGTTTCAGCTCATGTCATGATCTTACAGTCATGGGATCAAGCCCTGCATTGGGCTCTACACTCAGTGGGGAGTCTGCCTGGGATTCTTTCTCTCCCTCTCCCTTTGTCCCTCCCCCTACTTGCATGCTCTCTCTCAGAATAAATAAATCTTTTTTAAAAAAATATTTTATTTATTTATTTGACAGAGAGAGAGAGAGAGAGATCATAAGTTGGCAGAGAGACAGGCAGACAGGGGGGAAGCAGGCTCCCTGCTGAGCAGAGAGCCCGATGTGGAGCTCAATTCCAGGAGACTGATATCATGACCTGAGCTGAAGGCAGAGGCTTAAACCACTGAGCCACCCAGGGGCCCCCAGAATAAATAAATCTTTAAAAAAAAAAATGAAGACCGCTTTTTTACCTTTTTTGGGGGAGCTTCTACACTTGGGGAACCAAAAAACCCTCACACATCAACAAGCCAGGCCCCAAGCTCCATGAGGATAGAAGCTCCTTTGGCACCCTGACCTATGTATGTTTTCATTGGTTGTTGATTCATATACTGTATCATATCCTCTAGTAAACTGGTAAATGTGTTTCCCTAGGTTCCATGAGCCACTCTAGCAAATTAACTGAACCTAAGAAGGAGGTCACTGGAACTGTAATCTGTAGCCAGATGGTCAGAAGCACAAGTGACAGACAGCCTGAGGCTTGGGACTGATGTCTGAAGGTGGTGGTGGTATCAGGAGAGGTGGGGGAGGACTACTGTAGGACTGAGCCCTTAACCTATGGAATCTGATACTGTCTCTGAGCAGTGTCAGAGTTGAGCTGAACTCTTGAACACCCTTGCTGGTGTCCAAGAATGACTTTGGTGTTTGTGGGGAGGGACACCTCTCCTCAAGTTGGAATTCAGTTCAGGAATCCTGTAAGAGTAACTGTTTAATTAATATTAATTTATTATTAACAATGGTAACAGTTAAATCTAGTTAAGTTGCCTTCTCCTCCAATCAAAAAATCTTGAGGGGTGCCTGGGTGGCTCAGTGGGTTAAAGACTCTGCCTTCGGCTCAGGTCATGATCCCAGGGTCCTGGGATGGAGCCCTGCATCGGGCTCTCTGCTCAGCAGGGAGCCTGCTTCCTCCTCTCTCTCTCCCTGCCTCTCTGCCTACTTGTGATTGCTCTGTCAAATAAATAAATAAAATCTTAAAAAAAAAAATCTTGAAATTGCAGGAAAAAACACTTGGATAATAAAAGATGCCATCATTAAAATTAAAATGTTGAGGACTTCATAAAAAATAGGAAGTGGCTTGGTGAAAACAAAAAAATACAGTAAATCTACAGCCCCATCTGACAAAAGAAGAAAACATTTTTCAAAAGAGCAGATAAGAGCAAGCCCAGACATGTTTCACAGACTAAAGACATGAGAAAACACATGGGCAATTAAGTAAAGAACAATCTTCGAGATACCTGGGTCAAATGTTTCACCTTCTGCTTATACTGAGTCATACATGCCCTGGTGTTACCCTGCACCTAAAACCCTTTTCCCAAAAGAGTACTTAGGGCAAACTTTCATGAATAGACTACATAGGTAAATAACAAGCAAGCAAGGATAAAGATAAATATGTCTAGAAAGCTAAGGCATTTGGAATTTACACAATGAAAAAGAGGCACAAAATTCAATAAAGGAAATAATAACCAAGAGAACAGAAAAAGCAAATGTCAGAAAACTTTAAAAGATGTTAAAGATCGGGGTGGGTGGGTGGCTCAGTCATTAATCATCTGCCTTCAGCTCAGGTCGTGATCCCAGGGTCCTGGGATGGAGCCCTGCATGGGCTCTGTGCTCAGAGAGGAGTCTGCTTTTCCCTCTCCCTGTGCCCCCCACCCCAAGCTTGTGCACTTTCTCTCTCTCAAGGAAATACATAGAATCTTTAAAAAAAAAAAAAAAAAAAGATGTTAAATATGTTTTTGAGAGTTTCTTTTCTTTTTATTGGGGGTGGGGAAGTGGGTAGGGGATGGGTGAAATATGTGATGAGGATTAAGGAGTATACTTGTTATGATGAGCACTGAGTGTTGGATGGAAAAATTGAATCCCCATATTGTACACCTGAAACTAATACTACACTGTATGTTAACTGGAATTTAAATAAAAACTTAGGAAAAAAGAAAATGTTAGAGGCCTGAATGCCATAAAACAAGAAGAGCCCATAATTTACAAAACATTTAGAGATCTTAGAAATTAAAAATATAGACAGGAGAGATATCTGTTTTCAGTCCTGGTATGTAAAGAGCTTGAAAGTCACCATTCTTGTTCAGGAAAAAGCTAGACAAAATTAAAAAAGAAAGAAACTTAAAATGAACAACTTCTCTTGGATTCTTCAGAGTACTAAGATTACAAGTAAGCGTGCCACCCTCAAATCCGGAGAGACAGTGCAGCCGCAGAGATACAGCAACCAAGATCTGTTTATGTGAAGTCAAAATCACTGGAGACATAAACTGACAGGAACACTTAAATGGTAATTTTGATGAATTGCTGGAGGTTGAGTATGGACTACTTTAAGAATAAGAAATTCCTGGAGGCCACAGTCTTACTGATGATGCTATATTTTTTGTGGGTTTTCTTTCTAGAAACCCCACCAGGTTCTCACCATGAGGATCCAAAAAAGATCTCCTGTACAAGGGAGTGGGGGGAGTAACAATTGTGAAAAATGCCCAGAGCGTTTTCTATAACAAAGGCCTACTTTCCAGAAGAAAAGAATTTGCTAGAGCACCATTTTGAAACCTTATTCCAGCTAGAGAATGGGAAGTTCTACCCTCCAAATTACAGGTTTCCTGTTTCACCTAAGAGGTGTTGGGTGGGCTAGGGGGGTGGGGTGGATGGGCAAAGAGAGGGCAGAATATAACAACATACAGTCAGCACAGGACGGGCTTTAAGGAACAGAGTGGAAACACTATCAGCAAGGAAGGGAACAGGAAGTAGGGGGGAAAGCTCTACCACTTGTGATGGTCACAGTCATGAGCCATATGGCCATTTAAAATCTGAGACTTAATCATAAAATAGTCCTCCTTGTCCATATCTTAACACCACACAATGAGGCTCAAGGAAAGTAACAATGGGTTACAGGTGAAAGAACTATAAGAAACACTCTCTGAGGAACAGAATATAGGAAAGTTCCAAAGTCAAGAGGAAAAGCCAAAAAATCAAGTACAACAAGGAAATATGAAACCTCTGGTATCTACGGCTATAATAAACATTAAACACAAACCAGTTCCTCCCTGGATTAACATAAATCCTCACACTAGAGCTCTATTTACCTCAGTTTCCATTACCTGAAACAAGATGCCTAACTTTCAACAACAAATTATAAGGTATGCCAAAAGGCAAGGGAAAAACACACCACAAACAGTCTGAAGAAATGAACAACCATCAGAACAATATCTTATGACACAGATGTTGGAATTATGAGATAGGAAATGTGAATTAACTATGATTAATAGGCTTAGGGCTCTAATGAAAAAGGTAGATAACATATACGAACAGATGAATAAGCAAAGAGACAGAACTCCAAAGAATCAAATCAAAACGCTTCAAATAACACAGTTAACAGAAAAGAAGAATGCCTTCAATGGGCTCATCAGTAGTAGACTGGACATGGCTAAGAAAGAATCAGTCAGTCTGAAGATAGGTCCCAAACTGAAATGAAAAGAAGAATGGGGAAAAAAAAATGAACAAACAAAAATACCACCACCAAAACCCAGAACATCCAAAACTTTTGGGACACACAAAAAGTAGAACATATGTCTAACTGAAATACCAGAGGGAGAACAAAGAGACAATGGAGCAGAAAATAAAATATCTGAAGTGATAATGGCTGAGAACTTCCCCAAATTAATGACAGATACCAAACCCCCTATCTGGGAGACTCAGAGGACACCAAATAAGATAAATGTTAAAAAAAGAAAATTATACCTAAACATACCATATTCAAACCACTAAAAACCAAAGACAAAGAGAAATTCTTGAAAGAATTCAGCAGGGAAAAGAAAATCACTTTGTTTGTAGAGGAACGGTTAAGATTATATAATAAACTTCTTGTCAAAAAGATACATAAGGAGAGACTGAAAAGAAATCTTTAGTGTTCAAAGAAAAAAATAACCACCAACCTTGAATTCTGTATCTATCTAATTCTCTATCCTAAAACTATTCCTCAAGAGTGAAGAACTTTTTGAGTGTCCCAAAAGTTTTTTGCTCGGTTGGTTGTTAAGTGTCTGACTTTGGCTCAGGTCTTGATCCCAGTGTCCTGGGAGCAAGCACCCTGCTGACCCCCTTGTCGAGCTCCTCGCTCAGCAAGGAGCCTGCTTCTCCCTTTCCCTCTGCTCCTCCCCCTGCTCTCTCTGACAAATAAATATTCTTAAAAAAAAAAAAAAAAAAAGAGTAAAGGAGAAATAAACTTTCTCAGACAAACAAAAACTGACTAAATTTGCCACTAATTGATCTATCCTGAATGAAAGGTTAAAAGTTCTTCAAGCGAAGAAAAATTAAATAGGTCAAAAACTTGGATCTACATTTAAAAAAAGAGTGTCACAGAAGGAATAAATGAAAAATAATTTTTTTGTAAGAAAACGTCTTCTGATTTTCATATTCTTAATAAATCTACAAGGTAACTGCTTAAAGCAGTAATACGGATAAATGAACCAGATGACTGCAATCAGAGGAATGGGACGGAGGAATCGGAAATATTCTGCTACAAAGTACTTATACTAAAGGAAGGAAGCATAGTGTTATCTAAAGATGAACTTAGTTAAAAAAGTATTTGTAAAACCTAGGGAAATCACCAAAAACTTTTGAAAAGAAGTATAACTGACATTAAGAGAGAAAATGAAATAGAATCATGTAAAATACTCAAAACCATAAAAAGCAGAAAAAGAGAGCAGAAAGAAAAAACAAATTCAATGAAAAGTTACAAACACAGTCGCTATTAAATCTGACTACATCAATAATCAGTTTCAATGTAAATAGTCTAAATACGTCTATAAATGGCAGATGGTCAGAATGGATTTAAAAAAGAGAGAACTATATGTTCTCTATAAGAAACCCACTTTATTATTTTATTTTTAAAACTAATGAACTATATGGTGACTAACGTAACTAAAAAAAATATTTATTTTTATTTGTCAGAGAGAGAGAGAGGATAAGCAGGGGAAGCAGCAGATAAAGGGAGAAGCAGGCTCCACACTGAACAGGGAGCCTGACTGTGGGACACAATCCCAGTACCCTGGCATCATGACCAGAACCAACCCATTTTAAACCCATTTAAAAGTAAAGAGATGACCACCTTACATCCATTAGTATGGTTACTATCCAACAACAACAACAGAAACAACAGAAAATGACAAGTGTTAGCAAGAATGTACAGGAAATGGGACCCTTGTGCATTGCTGGTGGGAATGTAAAATGGTACAGTCACAATGAAAAACAGCATGACAGTTCCTCAAAATAATTAAAAATAGAATTCATACAATCCAGCAATCCCACTAGATCCAAAAGAATTATACACCCATGTTCATAGCAGCATTATTCACAATCACTAAAATGTGAAAGTGACCCAAGCATCCACTGATGGATGAAAGGATAAGCAAAATGTGATATATACATACATTCAAAGATCACTTAGCTTTAGAAAAGTAGGGGATTCTGACATATGCTGTGACATGGAAGAACGCTGAGGACTTTATGCCAAGTAAAATAAGCTAGTCACAAATAGTCTAGGAGAGTTACAGTTCCGCAAGATGAATGTACTTAAGGCTAAAACTGTACACTTAAAAATGGTCAGGAAAGTGGGGCATCTGGGTGGCTCAGTGGGTTAAAGCCTCTGCCTTTGGCTCAGGTCATGATCTCAGGGTCCTGGGATCAAGCCCCGCATCGGGCTCTCTGCTCAGCAGGGACTCTGCTTCCCCCTCTCCCTCTGCAGAGGGGCAGGCAAATGATACAGAAAAGTAAAAAAGAAGTCACTTCGTAATGGTGACACGTGTGAAGTACCACTCTCAGCCAAGTGATTGGAGCCAACATCTACACTGGTCAGTCATATTGAAGTGTTAGCAAGAATGTGTGATCTCATCACATGTGATGACAATGGAAATTTACCTCTTTGGGCCTTCTCCCTCAAAACAACATTCCCAGTATAATCATGAGAAAAGTATCAGATAACTCTTAATAAAAGGACATTCTACAGATTATCTGACCAATGCTGCTTCAAACTGTTAAGGTCATCAAAAACAAGGGAAGTATGAGAAACTATCATAGCCAATAGGAGGTAACGAGATATGATGACTAAATATAATGTGGTATTCTGGATAGGACTGTGGGATACAAAAAGGACATTAGATAAAAATTAAGGAAATATGAAT
The DNA here is from genome assembly GCF_009829155.1 of Mustela erminea. Classification (NCBI taxonomy): domain Eukaryota; kingdom Metazoa; phylum Chordata; class Mammalia; order Carnivora; family Mustelidae; genus Mustela; species Mustela erminea. Next base: position 32,381,647 of record NC_045618.1, read on the forward strand.
AAAGTATGAACTTCAGTTAACAAAAAAAGTATGCTTACATTATATTGTTTAATTAACTGCAAAAAATATCATACTAATACAAGATGTTAATAATAGGGGAAGTGGTGTGGAATATGTAAGAACCCTTTGTACTGTCTTCGTACTTTTCTATAAATCTAAAGCTATTCTAAAATTAGGGGTGCCTGGGTGGCTTGAGGCCTCTGCCTTTGGCCCGGGTCGTGATCTCAGGGTCCTGGGATCGAGCCCCGCATTGGGCTCTCTGCTCAGCAGGGAGCCTGCTTCCTCCTCTCTCTCTGCCTGCCTCTCTGCCTACTTGTGATTTCTGTCTGTCAAATAAATAAATTTTTTTAAAAAGCTATTCTAAAATTAAAAGTTTATTAAAAACATAGACAAAAGAGAAAATTGGACCCAAATAAAGATCAAATTAGTAGACTGTGAAGTTAATTTCAGGGATTTTGCCAGAGCCCTCAAGTATAGGTGACACATAAAGGACAAGTTTAAGAGGAGAGAAAAGAACAAGCAGCAAGAGCAATAAATGGTCAAATATTTAATGTCATAAATTTTTTCTGGAACTAAACACATAAATGTTTTATTGTGTGTATTTATTTTTATTTTTTTTAAAACAGGCTCCACACTGAGTGTAACATGGGGCTTGAACTCACAACCCTGAGATCAAGATCTGAGCTGAGCTCAAGAGTAGGATGCTTAATCGACTGAGCCACCCAGGCACCCCAAGATGGAAGTCTGTTTCTAAAGGACCATTCAGTGCCAGATAGTATGAACTGGAGGTGGAGGAAGAAAATAATCTGTATCATGAAAATGCAGAATTCAAAGGATGAAAGATAGAAATCCCAAAGCTTAAAGAGAATAAAAGAGATGATTCTTAAGAAGATTCCAAAGAGTATACTAAAAAGATAATGAAGGTTTATATGAGAGCTAATAATATATTTTCAGATATGGGGTCTTAAATTTACTTTTTACACATCCTTTCTGAGAAATTTACTACCATGTATACTCTAGCAAAGTAAATTAAAATAAACCCAAGAAAGTGGAAATTGTAGACCAAAGAATGTATTTAGGGGAAAGGCACAGTGTTTGAAGAAGAAAGCAGTGAAAGCATGATGAAGTATTTAATTATCTGGTGAGGGTGTAGAGATCATGGTTAACCCTAAGTGCTGCTAATAAAAAATGTGGCTAAATAGGTACATAAAAATTTTAAAGTAAACATTTGATAAATAGAAACCAATTAAGATGGGTTGGCAGGACTCATTAGGACATAAAAACAGTAAGTGTCAAGTGTCCACAGTCAATAAAACAAAAGGATACCAAAAGTTTAAAACTAAAAGAAATATTTATCAGGCAATGCCATTAAAAAGAAAGTAGGTATAGTAATGTCAATATCAAACAAAACATAACTGAAGATAACAAGAATTAATCAGGGAAAAGTGAATGTTTCCTGCTGATAAAATAAATACCATGTTTTCTAGATTCTATGATACACTTTTTCACATTTTAAAATCTCTGAAATCAGGATGCATCTTAACTTCTTAGATTTGATGACACATGGTAATCCACAAGGGAAGTGAGGCATAATTACTAACAGCTTCTGAAAAACAGTGCAAAAGTAGTTAGAAATACAAGAATTGAATAAATTTGCAATCATACCTTTCATAGAAATCGATTTTCTTTTTTTTAAAGATTTTGTTTATTTATTTGACAGACAAAGATCACAAGTAGGCAGAGAGGCAGGCAGAGAAAGAGGGGAAGGCAGGCTCCCCACCAAGAAGGGAGCCTGATGCAGGGCTCAATCCCAGAACCCTGGGATCATGACCTGAGCCGAAGGCAGAGGCTTTAACCTACTGAGCCACCCAGGTGCCTCCAGAAATCGATTTTCTTAAAAATTGGCAGATTAAGCAGACAAAAATTAGGTAAGGCTCTAAGGAGTTTATAAACACAACTAACAAGTTTGATGTAATAGACATTCACAAACTGTACTATCTAGCAAACATAACACCAAAAAACGGACCATGCATTACAGCACAAAAAGAATCTCAAATTCCAATGGACTGAGAAAGGTGGTCAAGTGCTGGCAGTGGGCCTGAAGAGCGTAGAGATTTGTAATAACTGATACGCAAGAAAGGGGAAAGAAATAGAGTAGAAAAACCTAACGGGATCTTGCAGGTGTCTGAGACCCTACTGAAGTTGGTGCTTATGAATTCAGTAAATTTATAATTTCAGGGTCATGAGAGTGCAGAACACTCCAAAATGAAGTAAGTCCAAACTATGTAAATACCTGAAAAGTCCGCCAGCATGGCTGCTACACAGCTAGGAGACTGGTTAGAGGCACAATGCAATGTGAACATAAACTCATAAAAATACTTTACCAAGGCCTTTTTTTGTTTTGTTTTAAACCAATGTACCAATACCTATTTCGAGTATCCAAATAGTTTCAAAACAATGGAATAAAAGTTGCATGTGGTCATGCCACAGACATTAGAGCTCTTCCTCTGAGGAACTAAATCCCAAGGGAGAGAAGAACACATCTGCTCTCAGAGGCGCACACTCTAGTGGAGAGTTTGGGTGGGTGTGTGCTCTGATAAGCAGCTCTTGCAGTCAACTGCTGGTTTAAATAAAGGACTTATATAAACAATTGAAGGAAGTTATAAAATAAAATGAACACAAAATACTCCTCCCATTCTTATGTGCAGGAGAGATGTCTCAATTTTAAGGAAGTCATCTGACATTTTCCTGACATCAAAAGCACTCATTAAAATAGGTGTGCCAGATGCTAGTGACGCACCTACCACAGCAGTGAGCCCAGAAAAAGGACAGCCCTCTCTCCTTTCATCCTCAACCAAAAAGGTGTCTCCTCAATACAAGATCATAACACCCCAGAAAAAAGGAAAGACAAATATGGAAAGATATTTTTGCTCATTACCCAGTTAGACCAATAAAAAGAGAAAACTGACTTTGTTCCAATGTATTTAATGATTTACATTAACTCTAATCATAACTAGTTTTCTAAGACATAGTTGAGAGATAAAGAGCATTAGCATTTTTTAAGATTCAGATTCAGAAGCCCAAATTCTAGCAGTTTTTATTTCCTCAGATTATATAAAAAGTGATAAAATTCAAGTAGTACTTAATCCAGATCTTTTTTAAGTTTGACAAGAAACATCAACTACTTGAATTTGTAAAGGAATCTAAACTGCAGAGGAATCCTAAAAATTAGAAGAAATTTGTCATCATACTAGAATCCAGCTAAAAAGTCTTTCACATTTTTTCATCATTTGAGGTCTACAGTGCTCAGGTACGCACTGTGGATGAGGAAACTCAGAGAGTGATTCTGGTGGTAAACAAAGGTAGTTTTTTAAAAATATTCATACATATGAGGACAACATTATAGTAGTTATGATGCAGTAATAGCATTTAAAATGTGAACACTATAGGAAAGCATAACTCAAAATATGTATCAAATTATACTATACTTTTTAATTTCTGATGATCTCTTAAGCATGCATCAAATGGGAGATATTCTCAACATCAATAACACTATAACCCAAAATGAAAAACACACTGATCCAGCATTGAAACTACATGAAATAAAGTCTATAAGCAGCCAGATTGTCAGTGATGTGTTCTAGACCCGAATGATATTCTGCCAACTATGACGTTATTGTATAATTTAATCATCTCTTAAAATATAGTAACCAATTAAAAGATGTTCAGACATACTATCTTCCTTCTGGTGTTTTAGCACTGCATAATAGAGTCTTTCTTTATAGCAAAATAACAGTACCAAATTAAAATTCAAGCTTGCTCTCTGATAATGTCTAAATCCATCTTTGTGTCCAGAAAGGTCATTGACTGATTGCTTAAAACCAAAATTCATAATTGGGGCACTAAGTTATTACCTGGGCCTCACAAGCTCTGGCCTCAAAATTTATGACTTTCGTCAAAGAAGAAATGTTAAACATTAGACAAACAAATCATATTTTATACTTCTACCTCTCCAAAGCTCTCTAAAAACAGATTAGTCATTACAGAATAACTCAACAGTAATGGGGACAAACTTTCTTAACCTAAGTAGACTAAGATCATAACCTTCGGCTTATACAGAGAATCTCTCTGCTTGTATTTAGTGTGAGACTTAAATCTCCTTTTCTCCCTTAAGTATCCAAAAAAATTATGACTTGTCCTCTCTTCCTTTTAGAACATCTAACCATGTATGAGCTACTGCAGGATAAAGAGTTTCTCTTTCCACTGTCAATACTCAGTTGAGGGTCTTAAACATCCTATCTGATGTGGCACACGATTCTTCTAATCAGTATCACAGATTTTATATTTTCCTCTCTCAAGTCACTCAACACATCTCCAATAGACTAATCTTTGTGTACTACTTGTACACAAAGTGCTACTTGTTTCTTCATGTACCTAAAATTTGCTGGGGTAGTCTAGCTAGCAAATCCCACCCAGCCTTTTGCCCTGGTATTAAATAATCTGGTCTACATACACCTTCCAGGACGTGTATTCTTGTATTCCTACTTTCTGAACACTGATAAACTCAGCTCCTTGCTATTCTTCAAATGCACTTTGAGCCTTCTTACTTATTCATCAGAAATGTCATCCTTTTTCATCTCTGTGTAACCTGACCAATCTACAATCCTACTCATCCTCAGCTCAGCTGAGCTGAGCTGCTCAGCTCAAATGCCATATTCTTCGAGAAGCCACTCTTATCTGTCAAACCTAACAGCAATCACTTCTTCCTACTCAGAATTACAGCAGCGCTTGGCCATTTACCACAGCTTACACAGCAACTCTTTAGATTCATAATCCAAATCTCTACCCTGGTACTTTTCACATCCAATAAATTGGCAATAATTGGAACAATTATAGAATATACTGTCCACCACCAGATAACTATGAGGATGACAAGAAAGCACTCTTGGTAACTATGCTGGGACAACAGACATGAACTAGGACCGTCTCAGGCACACGAAATGCACGGTCACCCTTGCAAAATGGTACACATGACCAAACTTGTCAAATGAGGGTAGCCATAGTAGACCCAAAGGACTGCACTTGAAATTAAGAGACTGTAAATGATCTTTGTCTTGAAAATATTAAACTTGCTAAAGTGGTGCAGTGAATACTGAAATTGAAAACACAGCAGTCTTTTGATGCTAACTAGTGATGTGATATAAGGCAAGTCACTTAACTGAGTGTTCAGTTCAGCTAGACACTTGGATCTCTAAGATCCATTCTAACCAGACGCTAAGATTTTACATCCCCTCTCCATCTAGTGTATGTACTGTGGGGTCTCTGCTAGGCAACTAGGAATCTTTATTTACATGGTACACACACTCAATAAAATACTTGTTGGTTAAAACAAATTTGCTTTAATATATTAATAAACTATACCTAACTGCCCTAGCACTTATATGACATGATTCAACTTCCAGGAAAAAAGTGCTATAATAGAAGATACTACATTTGAAGACAAGAAAATATTTGGAGATTGTTGCCCAGTACTCTAAACAACTATTTATTTTTTCTCCCAAACCATTTTGTTTTCAAGAAATGAAAACTCAAAAAGTTTTAAACTATCCTGAACAAGGGAAATATCACTGTGTGTACAGACCTGACTGCAATATTTCAAATTTAATTTCTTAATTTTAAATAAAAACTTAATTTTATTTGGCTTTTCAAATATTTATAATACATTGTCCTTCCCTCTTCATCCTCAGGCATTTCCAATCTCACTTCTCAGATATAAGCACGATTAACAGATTGTTGTGTAGATTTATAAAACTTTGTTAAACATACAAGCATATATACACCAACAGTAGATCCTTGAACAACAAACACATGTTGGAAATGCATGGTTCTCTTAATATGTGGATTTTTTTTCAATAAATATATTAGAGATTTTTTGGAGATTTGCAACGATTTGAAAAAACTTGAAATAATTCACAGATGAACTTCCCAGCCTAGAAATAACAAAAAAATTAAGAAAAAGCTAGGTATATGTCATGAATACATAACATATATGTAAATACTAGCCTATTTTGTCATTAACTACCAAAAAATATACACAAATTTAAAATACACAAAGTTAAAATTTATCAAAACTTATGCACATACAGACTATTCATGGTGCCATTTACAGTTGAGAGAAACGTAAGCAAATGTAGAGAGTATTAAATCTTAACTGCATAAAATTAACTATAGTGCATACAGTACTATTATAATAATTTTGTAGCCACCTCTGTTGCCACTGTGGTGAGCTAAGGTGTTGCAAGTATCCACTTAAAACCTCGTGTGAGGTGCCCCTAGCTCCTGTTCACAGGTATTGTTCAAGGATCAACTATTTATCCTTCTGTCTTATCTGTGAAATCAGACTATATATACTTTTCTGCAACTTGCTTTAGTAATGTAACTCAGATATTTTTCCACATCTACTGTATTTACCTTACATTGACCTACTTTATTTTTTAACAGCTACCTAGAGTTCCACTGTATTCATGTTATTTAATCAGCCCCCTTATTAACTGCATGGATCACACTGTCTCCAGATTTATTCTAGTCTAACATAAGTATCTTCAAATATTTGGTAGCTATACACGCAAGGTACATTATTATAAATAGGGTTCTTTGATGAAAGGGTATATGAATTCTAAATTATTAAGCTACATTTCAAAAAAATTTACACCACCATCAAGAACACAAAAACATAGGTCTCCTCATACTCCAGTCTGATGGTAACAGAGCAGGTAAAAAAAGAAAAAAAGGTAAACCAGTGAGTACCAGCATGTCCATAAAACACTGTTCAGTAAAGTCACAGAAAAATATGATTTCATGGCCGCAAATGAAAAGGTTATACATGATGTGTGTCTACACATGTGTGAGTATATAAAATACACACACACAGGCTTCTTCTAAGGTTCAGGTCTCAACTGACATATTCTTTTTTTTTTTTTTTTTATAAAAAATTTTATTTATTTATTTGACAGAGAGAGAAATCACAAGTAGGCGGAGAGTCAGGCAGAGAGAGAGAGAGAAGCAGGCTCCCGCTGAGCAAAGAGCCCGATGCGGGGCTCGATCCCAGGACACTGAGATCATGACCTGAGCCGAAGGCAGCGGCTTAATCCACTGAGCCACCCAGGCGCCCCTCAACTGACATATTCTATCAGAAAGGCCTTCTCTAAAATGAAACAAGATGGGATTGGGAGGGAGACAATCCCTAAGAGACTCAATCTCACGAAACAAACTGAGGGTTGCCAGGGGAGGGGGTATGGAGAAGGGAGGTTGGGTTATGGACATTGGGGAGGGTATGTGCTATGGTGAGTGCTGTGAAGTGTGTAAACCTGATGATTCACAGACCTGTACCCCTGGGGCAAATAATACATTATATGTTAATAAAAATAATTAATTATAAAAAATAAAACAAGACCCCAGGGTGCCTGGGTGGCACAGACAAAAGAAAAAAAAGGAAAGGTCTTCTCTGCCTATCCTGTTTAACTCAATAATTCTTTATCAGCCCATTCTTTTAAGTAGACATAAAATCTACAATTACTTTATTTATTTATTTACTTGCTCAATGTCCGCCTATGCATAAGCACTACGAGGGCCAAGACTCAGGCCCATTTCATCCCAACCACTTAGCACAATGAATATATAATCTCATAGCATATGGAATTTTGTTCAACAAATACTCAATGAATGCGTGGATAATGTTTGTTAACAAGGGTTATCTCTAGAAAGTTAGATTAAGGGAAGGGTTAAAAGGTACATTTACTTTTATTTCAGTCAATTACACAATCTTATTTTTGACAATGACCATGTGTTATGTTTATTTAAAACTATTTTGTGCAAGTTTAGTTTTAAGCAAGCCACTTCAGATGCCTTACAATCTGGTCACATAAGATTTTTTTGTTTTGCAATCCCAAATGATCTAAATGAATATTAAATGGATTACGGTTGTCTACTTGAAAAAGTTCTCAAACTTTGCTTTGTGAAGTAAACTTTTTATCTTCATTTTAATTTAATGTTGACTACTAAAATTCCAGTCATTACTTTTGCAGTCGTACATTGTTTCAAATTACTATTACCTTAGAGTTACAGAGTACCTACAATTTACAAAATGTTTTACATATATAGTTGGCTCTTGAACAACACGGATTTGAACTGTGTAGGTCCACTTCCACACAAATTGTTTTTTGATAAATACAGTATAGTACTACGAGTGTATTTTCTCTCATTATTTTCTTAACAGTTTCTGTGCTCTAGCTTACTTTATTTTGAGAATATAGTCTAAAATACATATATGTATAAAATATGTGTTAGTTGATTATTTACCTTACTGGTAAAGGCTTCCAGCCAACAGTAGGTTATTACTAGTTAAGTTTTGGGGGAATCAGATTATATACAGATTTTTGATTATGCAGGGAGGTCAGTGCTCTTGGGTCATTCAAAGGTCAACATTATTATTCTATTTGCCTCTCAGAGGTGTGCTGTGCAGAGATTACTGTTTATACTTAGAGATAAGGGAAATGATACTCAGATTAACTACCTCATCCATAGTGGGGTTGGGACATGAAGCCAATAATTCAGATCTCTAGTGTAAGGTTTGTTTCATTACACACATTGTGGCAGATAAGGAAATGCCTTTATCTTTCTGCAAACAATGTATCTGTTTCAATACCTAGACAGGAAAAACATTCTGAAATTCATCTTATATTTAATGCATATATTTCTTTTTTTAAATTTTTTAAAAAGATTTTATTTATTTGACAGAGAGAAAGCACTAGAGAGAGCAAGCATGAGTGGGGAGCAGAGGGTAAGGGAGAAGCAGGCTTCCCACTGAGCAAGGAAACTCTTCATGTGGGGCTTGATCCCTGGATGGGATCATGACCCGAGCCGAAGGCAGATGCTTAACCAACTGTGTCCCCAGATTCCCCTAACGCATATATTTCTGAAACAGCTGCATTTAATAGAATATTTGAGTGATAAGGAAATCATATAATCTAAATCCTTCATTTTACAGAAAATAAAAATCAGAGCATTTCAATACTGGAACCAATCTCTCAGCAAGATAAGGGCAGACGAGAATTAGAACGCAGGCATTGACATTAGATGCATTTTCAATCACAGAAAGTTCCTAGCCATGGAATTCATGATTAAGAAGTCAAATTTCATCACAGCTGTCTTGAGTTAAAACTTTTCTTAAAGTTATAATTACTGCTACAAAAAAGCAAAATAACTGATTAGAATTTATCCTTTGATTAAAATCAACACCAAAAACTAAAATAAAATCAACACCAACTACCACACATTCTAGTATTTCAGACTTAAAATATTCCACTAAGGTCTAATGATTTCCTGCTACCTAGCCAACTTTTAATCATGCCAGGCCATTAGTCACTTATTCCAGAACTTCTATTATTCAATATTTACCTTAGCTATTATATGGAATTTTTGGGACATATTTCTGTCAAAAAAAAAAAAAAAAAGTAAACCTCAATATGTACCCTTATCTACCACTGCCATAATATCCTAGAAGTCATTTAATGTGTTGGTAAAATATGAACTTCCTTTACTAAAAACAAGTTCATGTTACTCCCTTTTCACCAGCCCATCTTCCCTTACTGGAAATAAAAAACTGCCAAATATCAGACTTGATATGAATGAATGTACAAGGAAAAAACTCTAGTGTTTTTAAATTTAAATCTTACAAGATAATTCTGGAATCTATTTTTGAATTCAAAGTGATAGGAGGAAAGACTAAAAAAAGGTTAATGGCCAAAACACATTTTACTTAATTCTTACTCCTCTTAACTGCAGTAATTTAGAATGCCAATACTTAAAAAAATCATTCCGTAGACAATTATAAGAGAAAGTATTTTAGCACAAAGTGACAGATATTATTAATTAAACTGGCAGCAAATAAAAATACTGTTATTGTTAAATATTTTTAAAACTACAAAATCTTTAAAATCAAAAGCTGCTATTCCTAGAAATGCATAAAAGTAAATATTAGAAATAGCATTTTTAATATTTTAAAGAAGTTGTGTGTGACACTGAAGTCCTAGAAACAGTACAATAACAATTACAAGGGACTGAAGGGTGAGGGAAATCGGGAGATGCTGGTCAAAGGGTATAAACTTCCACTTACAAATGACTAAGGTCTGAGGATAGAATGTGACTCTAGCAAACAATACTGTACCGTGTAACTAAAAGCTGTAGGAGAGTTGAACTCGCCATGTTAACATAACAATAACAAATTGCTGATTATGTGAGGTAAAGAATGTGTTAACTAACCTTACTGTGCTAAACATTTTATAATATGTACACCTTAAACATACACAATGATAAATGTTGGTTGTATCTCAATAAAGCTGGAGGAATAAAGAGAAAGTACATTTGAAACATACTCAAATTCTACTTTCCAATTAGAAATTTTGCTTCGTAGTGTTGTTGCTTACATAAAACACTAAAAACAGTGTTTTATTTAACTATAATTACAAAACTTCATTTTATATTCAAAGGTAATAATTAACTTAAAAACTATGCCATCCAAATTATATCACGGGCCAACTGTGGGTGCTCCAAAGTACCTTTTTACAACCAAGTACTAGTCAGCAGGCTGATGCCCAGTTTTATAGCCAATATTCACTAGAAATCAGAAAATTCCCTCTAAAAATAAGACTTGGTCTCAAAGATGCTAAAATACTTTCGATATTATTTTTAAACCAGATGCATGAAGGTAAACACCATCACAAGAGACTGCTTTCCACTTTTTAAGATTTTATTTATTTGAGAAAGAGAGAGACACACACATGAGCAGGGGCAGGAATAAAGGGTGAGGGAGAAGTACAATTAGTCTCCTCACTGAGCACAGAACCCAACCGTGGGGAGGCACACCTGGGTGGCTCAGTCAGTAAGTGTCTGCCTTCATCTTAGGGTCCTGGAGTCAAGCCCCACATCAGGCTCTGCTCGGTTCAGTGGGGAGCCTGCTTCTTCTTCTCCCTCTGTCTACCGCTCTGCCTATTTGTGCTCTCTCTGTGTCAAATAAATAAATAAAATCTTAAAAAAAAAAAAAAAAAAAAAAAAAAGGACTCAACTCAGGCCTCAATCTCACAACCCTGAGATCATGATCTGAGCTGAAACCAAGAGTTGGAGGCTTAACTGACTGAGCCACCCAGGTGCCCCTCTTTCCACTTTCAATAATTTACTGCATGGTGTTTCTAGTACTTAAGTGTCTCTCAGATGTCAGCCACAAAGATGAGCTAGCAAACTCTCTGTGGTCTGTAGTTCTGATAACAACTCCTCCTTGGAGTCAGTCGCCACTGCACATTTCCTAGTTATTCACACACCAAGTCTCACTTTCTCCTGTTATCCTTGTATTTGTCATTCTCCTGGCCCCTCTTCTGCCTTTTTCCACCCAATCCCCCCTTTTTTTCCATTTAAAAACTTTTACTTGGAAAAGACTTCCGATGACCAGAAATAACTTAGGATCACAAATTATCAGGGCTGACAGATTCCTATCACTTATGCCAGTGTCTGGCAAGCTCCTTCTGTAAAGGGCCGGAGCAAATATTTCAGGCTTGGTGGGCCATATGATCTCTGTCTAAATACTCATCTCTGCCACTGTTGTGTGAAAACAACTACAGATCAGACATAGACAATCAGTAAACAAGTGTGGCTGTGTCTCAATAAAACTTTACCATAAATAAAGGTAAATAAATAAATATATAGCATATAATATATATAAATATATACAGTCGTATATATTTAATATAAATATACTATTTATATGTATTACATATATTACATGTGTTATATTACATATAAATTATATATTATATACATTATTTAATGCATCTAATATATACATATTAATATGTGTATTACATATAATATATATGTGTATATGTGTGTATGTGTGTGTATATATACATAGAGAGGCCACTATTTGCCAACCTCTATTTTATCCATCCTCCTTTGAATATCTCTACATCAGTGTTTCCCAAATTGTGCTCTTTAAGATTTTAGTGGGTCTACTTAAAAAAAGACAAGTTCCATGGTCAAACAGATCTGGGGAAGCTATACACACACATTCTATTTCACTCCTGAAGATTCACAATGGTAGTGAATGCAAAGGGAAAGGGGCTCAAAGTAGGCCAGGTTTCCATCCTTCCTCCCTCAGGCTGCTCATGCCTCACGAACTTGTCCCACCAAATCAGGGGTAGCAGTGAGTTCTGGAAACTGCTCTGTTTACTTCCTGTAATACAACCCAACTCTTACAAAGGGAAGCGTTTGTAATTCTTCCAGCTGTGATGCTTTTGGGAGGAAGTCCTCAAAATTATGTTTGGTGTATTTTCTAAATTAAGGCACTGAAAGGTAGTTTTAGTATTAAGTTATGAAAAAACTTTTTCTGATTATAAAAGGAATATATGATTATTTTAGAAAATTGAAAAAAACATTAGTATGCAAAGAGAACCACTGTTAGCATTTTGGTATGGGAATGTCTTAATGTGCATATATAATTTTTTAAACTAAATTCAGATTATCTGTATATACAGCTTTGTATTTTACTTCTCTACTTGACATTATACCCTGAAAATCTGATACCATTAAAGGGTGTTCAAATAAGTGACTTTTTAATGGCCAAACTTTAATGGCCAAATAACTTTTCCATCACAATGTTATACTATAATTATTTAACTATTTCCTCTATTTGGGGACAAGTAAGTCCCTTCCTATTATTTCTCTATTTATTCCTTCTTCTTTTTAAATTACAAATGCTGATATCAACAGTCTGTCCAAATTTTGACTTTTTTCCTTAGAAAAAAAACCCAAAAGATTAATAGATTGAGGGACGCCTGGGTGGCCCAGTGGGTTAAGCCGCTGCCTTTGGCTCAGGTCATGATCCCGGGGTCATGGGATCGAATCCTGCATCGGGCTCCTTGCTCGGCAGGGAACCTGCTTCTCTTGCTGCCTCTGCCTGCCTCTCTGCCTGCTTGTAGGTACACACTCTCTCTCTCTCTGGCAAATAAATAAAATCTTTAAAAAAAAAAGATTAATAGATTGAGTAATTTTTAACACATAAATGTCAAAAGGGTTTTTAGTAAATGATGTAATAATTCATATTTTTTCACTGAGTGAAAGAAAGGAACAGCCCCACACCCTAACTACCCATTACAAAGTAGTGTTCATAAAAAGATAAAATCTTCATTAGGCAAAAATGACATCTCACTGCCTTAATCTTGTATCTCTGATTGTGAAATGGAACATTTAGAAATTATCTTTGCTTGTTGTGAACTGTATTCTTATGTTATTTTATCATATCCATTTGTGTGCACACTTATATATTCAGAATATTAAATTTTTTCCCTACCTTATCTCCTCTTTAATTTAGTTAAGGTATTTATCATACTCCATTTACAGAAGAATTAAATTTTTTATACCATAAAATACTAATTTTCCATGTGTATTCTCTCTTACTTCTTTCATATGTAAAAGTGGCAATACTCTTCTACCATCTTTCAACATTTTTATGGATTCAATTAAAAATTTAACTCTTTGACACCTTGGTAATACATAATTTCTTTTTTTTTAAAGATTTTATTTTTATTTATTTGACAGACAGAGATCACAAGTAGGCAGACAGGCAGGCAGAGAGAGAAGAGGAAGCAGGCTCCATGCTGAGCAGAGAGCCCAAGGTGAGGCTTGATCCTAGGACCCTGGGATCATGACCTGAGCTGAAGGCAGAGGCTTTAACCCACTGAGCCACCCAGGTGCCCCCATAATTTAATTCTTTACAAATTATCAATTTTCCACATATCATGTAATGTAGAAATCTTTCAGTCCACATGGATTTGTGATTCTACTTTTTCACACATTCAAATATTATAAAGTGCTATTTCTGTTATTTAAGTTTCTTTTCCCAGATTCTTACAAGCCACCATATTTTTTTGATATGCACAAGAATGGGATTAAACAGAAGATTTTTTAAATCAGCAGGACAGAGGAGGTTCTATTAGAAATAATTTAAATATCTGGAAATGGTAAGAAGGAAAAAATAAGGGAATAAACATTATCTTTAAGTAGATATAAAATAAGAGGTTGAGATGGAAGTCCATAGAAAACTATGGTGATTGAAGGCAGAAACAAGAATGAATTTTTTGACCATTAAGGAAAATAATACATGGCAAAAAACTTATCCAAAGATTATAGCGATGGTATCCATGCAGATCTTCAAGACAGGATGCAGGGATGAATTCTAGCTAAGACAATCATATGAGGCAGAGAAATTAGACTAGATAATATATGATCCCTTTTAACTCCACTTACAAAAGAGAGGTTAAGGAGTTTTAATTTACAATTGTGTAAAAGACTACCACATAAAAATTGGGGACACGATATTTTCTACATACAAGAAAATAAAATATTTAGCTGCCTTAATTTGTAGCAAGAGTTTGGTTAAAACTCTTAAAATCTATCAAAATCAAAGTCTGTTGTCTTCTTCTTCAACCTCTCTCCTGACCTTCTGACACGAACTGCCCTCTGATTCTAGATGTTTTTATCTAGCTTTCTATTATAACCTAAACCGAGCACATCTTAAACTGATGCTTTATGTCCTAAGCAAACCAGCTCTATTATCTTCTTTTTAAAACTTATGGGCATATGGAGCGCCTGGGTGGCTCAGTGGGTTAAGCCTCTGCCTTCGGCTCAGGTCATGATCTCAGAGTTCTGGGATCGAGTCCTGCATCGGGCTCTCTGCTTGGCGGGGAGCCTGCTTCCTCCTCTCTCTCTCTCTCTCTCTCTTTCTGTGCCTACTTGTGATCTCTCTCTGTCAAATAAATAAAATCTTTTAAAAAAAAATAAAAAAAATAAAACTTATGGGCATAAAAAAAACACCAAACTTATGGGCATAAAGTTGTTCTAATATTCACTTGTATTAAAGTCTATAGGATCTGTAATGATATCCTCCCTTTCATTCTTGATTTTGGTAGTTTTTTGTTTTTCCTTATCAGTGTGGTTAAACATATTCCAATTAAATTGATCTTTTCAAAAGACCAACTCTTGGTTTCATTTACTGTTTTCCATTTCATTTATTTCTCATCATTTTCTTCTTCTGAATGCTTTGGATTTAATTTGCTCTTTTTATCTAGCTTTTATAAGCTTCCTTCAAGGGAAGGAACCTGGGGGGGTGCAGCTGGTTAAGCACCCGACTGTTTGTTTTGGTTAAGGTCATGATCTCAGGGTCCATGCTCAGCACAGAGTCTGCGTGGGATTCTTGCTCCCTCTCACTCTGTCCTTGCCACTCGTGTGCACTCTCTCTCCCTGCCTCAGATAAATAAATCTATAAATAAATAAATAAATAAATGTATGTTTCCTTTAAAACACTACTTTTAACTGCATTCTACAAATTTTAGTAAGTTGTATTTCCATTTTTATTCAATTCAAAATAGCTTCTAATTTCCTGTGACTTGTTTCTTTGACTTGTGCATTATTCAGAAGGCTGTTTAATTCCCAAATATTTGAGGATTTTCCAATATCTTTTACGAAGTTTTAGTTTAATGCCACTGAAGTCAAAGAATATACTTTGGATGATTTAAGTGCTATTAAATGTCTGAGACTTAAGGCCTAAATGATTTACATTTAATGCAATAAAAGATATAGATTCAAATCTACTATCTTGTTAGTTGTTTTTTATTTGTTCCATTTATTCTTTGCCCTTTTTTCTCTTTTCCTTACTTCTTTTAGATTAATTCTTAAGATTCCACTGTATTTCCACTATTCACTTATTAGTTAAATCTTTCTGTGCTTTTTAGTAGGTCTCCTAATTTTTATGATATGCATTTTTAAATGATCACAGTCTACTTCATATAATATTATGATCTGTGATATAAGGATCTTACAAGTTTTATTTTCAACTCAACTATAATTTTTTTGTTATTAAAAAAAGTTTTTGTTAAAATAATGATGTACTATATGCCGGCAAACTGAACATAATAAAAAAAGTTTTTGTTAAAAACTTCAGTTTTGTCATATATTTTAATTTTGTACATTATAAACTAATTTTCTACTTTATATATATTTTTCTATATTTATACTGAGAAACTATTATACTGATAGTATTTTTATATTTGTTATAAACTATTTTCAATTCTACAGTAATTTTTTGTTAAAAAGTTTTCATTAAAAACTTACACTGTTTTATCATATATTTTAATTTTCATATGCTATAAGCTATTTTTCCTTAGATCAGAGATCAGCAAATAAGGACATGCCCCCTCTTTCCTGCAAATAAAGTTTTCCAGGAACAAGGTATTTTGATTTATATGGCTGATCTGACAGTACAAGGGCAGAGTCGAGTAGCTAAAACATATACTGTCTAGCCCTTTGCTCTCCTGTTTAGATAATAAATTATCTCTTAAAGTGATGAAAATAAAAACTTTTACATTTACTTTTTTGTTTTTAAACCATTCTGGCCTGTTTGTTTCTTTGTGAAGACCTGCAAGTTTCTGTCAGGTATCACACTACTTCTGCCTAAAGAAATTTATATTTGTTGCAGTACAGGTCTGCTGACAATGAATTTTCTCAGCTCTTGTTCTGAAAAGTTCTCTATTTCACGTTCATTTCTGAAAGATATTTTTGTTGGTTATATTATTTGGGTTGACTTTTTTTTTCTTCCTTTTAGGACTTTAGAAGTACTGCTCCATTGTCTTCTGGCTTACACCATTTCTGATAAAATATCTGCCATAATTTTTATTTTTGCTTTTCTCAATTTATCTGTTTTCCTCTCAGCTTTCAACCATTTCTGGGTACCTCTACCACATAGGGATCTATATTCTTGACCTCTCCCCAGCCATAAAAGCTTTTGTCTGTTACTTGGTGATAAGGCAAGTAGGATCTTCAGTTGTCCCTGTCCAGCCTCAATATTAGATAGGCCCTATGTACCAGAGGATTCTTCCCTCCAGAAACAGAAAGGTCTGCTTCTAATTCGCTCCCAGAAACTTATGAAGTAAGGCTTTCTGTCCTCCCTCACTGGTTTGAGGCTTAAAGGAGTCTGAATAAATGAGAGGGCCTTTGCACCTATCTCCCAGGTGCCATAAATTACCTCTTTCACCTCTTCACCACCAAAATGACTTCTCAAGTTTCTGCCTTGCCACCAGTTTTCACAGTGAGTATTCTGTGGAATTCCTGGGAAATGCATTTGCAAGCATGTATGAATTTCCCTTTCATCTGGGGCCCGCCGGTACTCCAAACTAGTTCATACAAAGTCTTTAACAATCAGTTAAAACGTTAGTTGATTTCTCCTCCCACTTTTATGTCAGCCATTTCTTTCTCTCATGATCTGCCAAAGGTCAAATTAATGACCCATTCTCTGGGGCAATGAGGTCTGCAAGTCTTTCAAATTTATGTTACTTGGCTACTTTGCAATCTGAGCTCTCTTATGGGCTCAGAGAAATTAGGGTTTTGCAGATCATCCAGCTTGTCATTGTAGGCAAGAGTGGGATGTTCTGTGCCCACTCTTTACATGAGTAGAAGACCCCTCCCCTTCAATTCACCTCCCTTTTCTGTTTTGGAAAGGCATTACCACTCTTCCAGTCAACCAGAGAAAACCTGCCAAGTTTCCCTGACTTCTCTATAACAGTGCTTAATATTTAATCAGTCCATAAAGTCTGGATTAGATAAATCACTAATATCTTATTAGAATCCTTTCTATTTTTCTAGTATAATTAATTACCTCACAATGGTTCTTGTAACAATATTCCTTCAACTAGCTGCCTCTTCCAGTCTGCCTTCTTCTGTTTGTTTTGTGGGTGTATGGGTGTGTGTGTGTAATAATTGTATTTTTATTTTTTTGACTTTTTATTTTAATTCCAGTTAGTGTTAGACTGGTTTCAGATGAACTTTTTTTTTTTTTTTAAGATTTTATATTTATTTGAGAGTGAGGGTTAGCACAAGCAGGGTGGGCGGGCAGAGGGAGAGAGGGAATCTCAAGCAGACTCCCGAGGAACCTGACGTGGGGGTTGCTCTCACAACCCTGAAGATCATGACCTGAGTTGAAACTAAGAGTTGGACACTTAACTAACTGAGCCACCCACATGCCTGTCAAATGAACTTCTTCTAATTAAACCTGCCTTTATCATCAGACTGCCTTACTACAGTATTGTATTTGACTCTTTACAATCAAGGCCATGAATAATTTGATCCCATTCAGCCTTCACAGGCTAACTTCCTAAATAGTGTTCTATTTCCATACGGATCCAAACCCTTTTTTTAACACCTGGAAATCTTATCCTTCAAGGTCTGTTACAAAAGGGATTACACTTTCTATGAAAAAACTGCCCTGATCACACAAAGAGAATTCCTCTCTCCCAAACTATATGCTGCCTCATTTGTATTATAAGAATAAAACTTATTATGGACTGGGTATTAGATTGTACACACCTCTTATATCCTTTACAATATTATAAACTCCAGAAAGACAGAGATCAGAGCTTATAAACTGTTATATTCCCTTTTAGCTTTCCCACATAAATATTTATTTTGCAAATTAAAACAGCAACATTAGTAAAATGACTCTGTTACAATCTACACATTCTTAATTCATCCCTGACAGAGTTACCAAAAACTTCTGCCAACCCCAAAATGTCTATTTTTGAAATGTTGTCTCAAAAAGGAAAAAAAAAAACAAACACATACTGCAACTATAATTATATGATCCAAACATTTTCAGACAAAAATCCAATTAGGATTAGTATAGAGATCTCCTTGCATAGCCAACCATTTATAATATTAGAGTTAAATCTATAATGGTAATCCCAAACACACATACACTGAAATTCCTTTATTTATCCATGTAAATTACCTTTATCCCTTTATTTATTCATGTAAATCATCCCAAACACACATACACTGAAATTCCTTTATTTATCCATGTAAATCACCCCAGGAGATCTACAAATTTTACCAAGGAAAATCCTAAATCCTAATCCTAAAAATCCTAAAAAAAAAAAAAAAAAAGGAGGAATCCTATCTACTGTAGTGCCTGATTTGGCAATCATATTCAGGCATTTGCCAAGAAGAAAAAGTGACAAGTTTCTATAAATATTTTTCAATAAATAGGGAAAGGTATAATCATAAACATAAGAAGAAAAAAGAACAGTTCTAGTATTTTATTCCTTTTTATATACATTTTCAAGAAAGAACTTATAAACCAAAATGTTTAGATACATTTTCAAGAAAGAGCTTATAAACCAAAAATGTTATCTTAGTGGAAAGCCAGAGTAGGCACTATCTGCACCAATGAGCTTCTGCAGCTAGGCTATATATAGCTGGGGCTGAACTGGAACCTGAATTTTATTTGACTCAGACACCAGACTTCATGCCTAAAGCATGATTTTTTCATGTGTTCTTGAGAACTGCACAAAAGAAAAGTACTCTTCTTGTTAAAACAAATAAAAAATACATCCAACAGGTATCCTTATCAATGGGACACAGACTATCCACCAACTCAACTTCTAGTAATTAAATATGAGAAAATAATGATAAAAAGAAGTTCAGCATAACACCGTTCATAACAGTAAAACACAGGAAACAATTTAAATGTTAAGCAACAGGGAATCACATAAAACAAAGTGCAAATATACTGTTCAGTGATGGAAAAGCTGATACAGATCTATGTATTTACTGACATGACAAGATGTTCACAGGACACTTCCAAGAAAATGCATCATCAAACCACACACACATCAGTGCATGTTCATATGTAGTACTCTTAGGAACCAGAGTTTGGAGCATGTGCCATTATCAATTTACTGCCCCTCAATTCCAAATCCATTCCTTATTGTCTGCTCTGCAGAAATAAAGATGGGCCCTTTATCTATCTTATCTTTGCAGAGGACGTATGTTTTAAATTTTATCAGCTGGAGAGAAGCTTCTCCCAATACCCAACCCTCTGGTGGTTTTGTAGCCAAATGCCTTCAAGGAGACACCTCCTTGTGACTGGTTGTTCATACCAGACCCTGGATTTTGAGCAGGTTTCCAACAGCATAGCAACTTCTCTGTTGTCCAGTAAAACATGGCCACACCCTCTCCAACACAGTCTGGATTTCAGTCCTGAGGAACTTAATGCTCTCTCTCTCAGACTTACAGCTTGTGACTTCTCTCTACATTTGCCATTCTTTTTTTTTTTTTAAAGATTTTATTTATCTATTAGACACAGAGAGAGATCACAAGTAGGCAGAAAGGCAGGCAGAGAGAGAGAGGGAAGCAGAACCCCCGCTAAGCAGAGAGCCTGATGCGGGACTTGATCCCAGGACCTGAGATCATGACCCAAGCTGAAGGCAGAGCCCCATCCCACTTAGCCACCCAGCGCCCCATATGTGCCATTCTTATGTTCACTAGAGTTGTCTCTACTTCTTGCCAGGCAACGCCTTGATACTCTAATCCTGTTACAGTTAATAGTTCTTTATATTCAAGATTATCTGTTCAAATTATTGTGTGATTTCCCCAGAACAGACTCTGACTGATAAAGGCTATGGCTTTCCCCTGCTTTTTTATTCTTCAATGTTGTCTGAATTCATAATAAGCATTTTAAAATATGTGATAATTAGAAAAGGCATGTTATTTTTATTTTGGAAAAATTCAATGCAAAACAAAAAGTACTTTAAGTTTTTCTATTTTAATAGAGCAGAAATATATTTGTGGGATTAAAATGACTGAAATATGAAGAACATTCATTTCTGTAAGACTGCAACAGTTCAGTTCTTCTTTTCAATATTATCCAAAATTGTGTTTCTATGTCATTTTAAGCAACAGTAAATACTTAGATGGCTTTCTTTTCCTCTTAGCTATGCCATATCCTGGTCTTTAGAAAGAGGTTATTAATCATGAGGTATCCTAGAGTACTGTAATAGATACGAGTTCCTCAAACACAGTCAGCCTCTTTCATTTTACTATTTCAGCCCCTCTTACCATGTTCAAGGATTATCAGTTGGGCTCCAGCTTGTGCATTTCCAACATCATTCTCAGCAATGCATTGATAGAACCCTTCATCTGATTTCACCAGCCCCAAAACTTGAAGATTATGTTCCTTCTGAGAAAGAAAAACATAAATAAAATTTTATGATTCGACTGATGAACATTAGTCCAAAATCTCAAGGATATGCTCTTTCTAGGGAGAAAAAGTAAGTAAAATTGTATGATTCAGCTACTGAGTATTATCTATCTACGTACCTGTTAAACTCAATTTTATTGAAAAGGTACTGATTTAACTGACTAGAACAGGAAACACAACCAATTAAGAACTTAATCCTTATGGAAAGTACTACCCACGGTGTTTGTAGACTTACACGTTTAGTTGGAAAAGTATCTGACATACAATACCACACATGACCATAGTAAAAGTCTGAATTTGTGAATTCAAGGTATCTTCTTAAAATTATCTCTAATATCATTAGTTCGAACAGACTAGTCTACAAGAAGTTAAATGAGGATGCATATATACAAGCTTCCCTTATATTATAAATTACTATATAAATGTCAAATATTGTTATTAATATAGTTTTAAAACTTTTAAGAATATGAAATTGGTAAGAGTAAAAATGCTCATTTAGCTGTAACACATTGCTTTTCAATTAGTTAAATATACTTGTGAATTACTTTTTGTAACATGAGATTATGCATTTTATAATTGAAAATATATTCCTACTAAGAATGAATTACTTATATGAAAAATTTATAAGACATTACATCAGTAACAACCATAATTACTTCTGATTATTTCTATGAATGCCATGTATACACCTTAAAACATTAATCCTTATTACCAAAACTTAGATAATTTTATTACTAGCATTTAGATAATGATAATAATAAGGATTACTAAGGATTTAACCATATCTCAAATAAGAAAACAATAACGGCTGAATGTTCTTAAACATTTAATATTATTTACTTCTTTAGAATCTTTTTATCTACTGTCACAACAATCGTCCAACCCTAGGTCATACTTCTTTTGAAAGGCCTGAGCATCAGTGTATGAAGGCCAGATAACTGTTCTTTGAATGGAGAGCTATGAAGATAACTGGTGCACACATAGAGTAATCATTACCAAGAAAATAGTGACAACGGTGTTTAATAAGAGTACTAGTATGTTTGAGTTGGAATACCAGACTGTTGGTCAGGAGCTCTGGACATCAGGCTTAGTTCAACTACTAACTAGCTATGTGATCTTATATAATCTACCAAAATACATCTAGGCTCAGCTTTCTCATCAGCTAATGAAGAGATTACATTCTATGTGTATTTTCCTGTCTTCATCTGCAGTGCATAATCTGGTATATATAAGACAACAGATCTCTTAGTGATTATATTTAAAGACATTTAAAGGTTTCAGAGATAAGTGTCCTTTGAAAAATACTTACTACAATCTTAAAGTAATCACTTGGGATAACCATATCCCCATTCTTCACCCACTTCACAGTTGGAGTTGGTTTCCCAGTCACTTCACATTCAAATACAATATCCATTGATTCATGAGCATATATATTAGTAGGCTGTTTCAGGAATTCGGGTTGGGCTTTAAAACAGAAAGGAAATTAGGACATTAATAAAAATAAAAATAGCTTTTCAGATTTCAAGCATTTTTTAAATCCTAGAATTTAAAAGATTTTTACTTATTATTTATTTAAGTCTTTCAGATATTTTTACCAAAGCATATAACAAATATATATTTAAAATATATATCAGGGGGTACCTGGCTGGCTCTGTTAGTAGAGCATGCAACTCTTCATCTCAGTCATGAGTTCAAGCCCCACACTGGGTGTGGAGCCTATTTAAAATAAAATTTTTTTTAAAAAAATTAAAAATATATGATAGGAACATAGTATCTTTAAGAATTGATATTCTGGTACAATTAGATGGAAGAATAATTCTAATTTCTGAGTTTCCTTGTTGGTAAATATTTGCTAGATTGACTATGTTAAAGAAATTGACAAAATGAATATTCTAAGCTGTCTAAAAATGAATATTAAAAGACTACTTCCCTAAGACTTCTATCATTTTGGAAGAACCATAAGCAAAATTTTTAAAAATGAGTAAGCTGACATTATTTTTCTTTTCAATCAGCTTGATAAATAACAACAACAACTTTTTAAAAAAGGCATACAAATGTCACACTAGAGGCCTTACAGAATTCAGTCATATAACACCCTCCATTTGTAACATCCCTCATCGCATGTAATAGTGTTTAAGGGTGAAAGAGTGACAGGATCTTTGGGGAAAAGCTAAGTATGCTTGAAAAGACTAAATATTCCAGTATTTCTCTTTCTTCTTGCTCCTAAGTTGTAAAACACTGACTTATAAATCACAGAGTAAGACTTTGAGTTAGAAGAGTAAGAGCAGATCATCTAGTCTAAACTCCCACTAAATGTTGTAATTTCCTATAGGACTTCCTTGACAAGTGGTCTCACTGATCCCTCTTTCAAAGTTTCAAATGATAAGCCTCCCTGTATCACAACGCAGCAATAGTTGAGCTAAAACGTGCTTAGCCCGCTGGGATTTTGATTGGGATTATGTTGTACTTGTTACAACTTGACATTTTAACAATACTGAGTCAGTCTTATCCTGAACATGGGTTAACTCTCCATTTATTTCATTCTGTAGTTTCTCCCATCATTGTTTCATAGTTTCCAATATGCAAATTTTGTTCATACTTTATTGGGTGTTTCTGTATTTCACATTTTTGGATGCCACTGTTAAGTGGTACTTAATTTTTTATTTTAAGTTTCCAGTTGTCCACTGCTAACACATAGAGGTGAAATGATTTACATATATTAACTTTTTACCCTATGCTCACGCTAAACTGACTCATCAGTTCTAGCAGCTTTTTACAGACAATTGTGGGATTACCTCCATAAACAATCATGGTGTCTGTGAATAGAGATAGTTTCATTTCTTCCTTTCCAATCTGCTTTCCTCTTTTTTTCATTTTCTTGCCTATGACACTGGCTAGAGTGGGGCAGGTCCTGGGAAGAGGTCCAGAGAAGCTTTATAATTTGGGCTAATGAAGAGCTAGAGTATAGCAAGTGTGTAGAACCCCAGGAAGTGGGAGGAGCCAAAGGAGTGAAAGAATGTTTAATCTTAAGAAGTTAACTTGCTGCTCGTCATCAGTCAGTCCGTGGCACCCCAGTGGGTAACTTTCCACACATGCGCTCAGGTCTGTGGAATCCAGAAGGAAATCTGTGGACCAGCCTGGCCCATGGCTGTGTCCTCTGGTAGGAACTATGTCCTCTCCAAGGTCTGAACTGCAACCTCAAACAGGGAGGCCCTCATCCCAGTCTGTTCACTTTTTTGATTCCCTTCTTTGGCTCTCGAGGTAGTATCTGATCCTTATATTTACTATTTCTGTATTCTTTAGAGTCCTATTTTGTCCTTTTTAGTAGTTAAAACACTTTTACTAGTTAATAATTCTTGATATTAAACTGTCCTTGTTCAAATTCCTGGTGTGATTTCTGGCTCCTGCCCAGCCCTGGACTAATAGAGTAGGTCTCATAATGCTGCCAGTATTTCTTCTGTTTCTTCTTTTGTCTTTTACTTAAGGTACACACTCTACCAAAGTTTTCAATTTGTATGTGGTAAAATTGATCAGTCCTCCCATTTTTCTTAGCACCTATATTTTATTATTCTTACTCCAAAGGTTTTCCCTGCTTCCATACTATAAAAATATTCACTTGCATTTTCTTGTAGTATGTCAATGAGATAATCTGGACATTACTAAATATCCAGCTTTACATTTTTCTAAATGGTAACAACCTCAGTAGTCCCAATAAGAGTACCTGATTTGAAGTAGGTTTTGTTTTTTTTAGATCGTATTTATTTATCTGAAGGAGACAGAGAGCACAAGTAGACAGAGGGAGAGGGAGAAGCAGGCCTCCCATTGAGCAGAGAGCCTGACACGGGGCTTGATGTGGGGCTCAATCCCTAGACCCAGAATTAAGACCTGAGCTGAAGGCAGCTGCCCAACTGACTGAGCCACCCAGGCACCCCTTGAGGTAGTTTTAATATTAAAATCCTAGTACTCATGAACGTGAGTTGTTTCTGGATACTAAGTGGTTTCACTGATCTGTCTATTCCTGCACCAGAACCACAAACTTAATGACTATAACTATATATTTTTATATATTTGGTAGAACAAGTACTCTCCTTTTATTCCTTTATTTCCTCAAAATTTCCCTAAACATTGTTCATTAAGTTTTCTTTAATACCAGAAGAATTTAGACTCATCTTTGTTCACATATATCTGTTCCTTCTCAAAGAAAACAGACAAACAAGAACAAACTTGAGTTTTCATTTGAAGTGCAATAAATTTTAGAAGCAGG
This sequence comes from Mustela erminea, assembly GCF_009829155.1. Classification (NCBI taxonomy): domain Eukaryota; kingdom Metazoa; phylum Chordata; class Mammalia; order Carnivora; family Mustelidae; genus Mustela; species Mustela erminea. The sequence continues at coordinate 32,407,047 of NC_045618.1, forward strand.
AAAAAACTAATATGTATATATTTTTAATTTTTAAATTTTTTAATAAACATATAATGTATTATTAGCCCCAGGGGTACAGGTCTGTGAATTGCCAGGTTTACACACTTCACAGCACTCACCATAGCACATACCCTCCCCAATGTCCATAACCCTACCCACCCTCCTCCTCCCCCCTCCCCTCGGCCACCCTCAGTTTGTTTTGTGAGATTAAGAGTCTTTTATGGTTTGTCTCCCTCCTGAGCCCATTTTGTTTATTTATTCTTTTCCTACCCCTCAAACCACCCACGTTGCAGCTCTACTTCCTCATATCAGGGAGATCTTATGATAGCTATCTTTTTCCGATTGACTTACTTTGCTAAGCATAATACCCTCTATAAACTAATATATTTTTGATCCTAAATGTTAAGATCAGATACTTAAGTTTATTTGAATATTATTCAGTAATGATTTACTGTGAAGCCACTACAATGACTGAAGTCAAGAGACTTCTAGCTGAGTTCTGGTTCTGGTTCTACCAGTAGACATTTGCTGGCCATGGGTTTCAGTCTGCTCCTACACTAAACAAGAAACTCAACTGTCCTATTCCTAAACACACCAAGATCTCTAACCAACAGCAACTTCAGGATTTTAGTTTACATATTTAGTGTACCATAATGGGTAACATTCACAAATATTTTCAACTTATTATCATTATTTCCCACAACAACCCTATTATCTAGGTATTATTATATTATTTCCATTTTATAGACAAGGACACTAACACACAGAGAGAGTCTAAGAGCTCCATAGGGTCACAAAACTTAGCAACAGATCTGGATTTTGAACCTAGGCAGTTTGACTTTAAACCCTATGTTCTCTAACTTTTTACTACAGAGAAAGTAACAATAAACCCTATGCACCTGTCATATAGCTTCGACAATTTCCAGCTCATGGCTGGTGCTGCTCCATCCACATCCTAACCCAACCCATGTCTTTCCCCAATTATTGTGAAAGCAAATTCCCAGTATTACTTTATTTTATACATAAGTTTTTAAGGAAGTTCCACTATAAAAGAAAAATCCCCATTTCTAAACAAAACTATAATACCATCATCAGGTTGGTATCTATAATAATTTCTCAATATTTCAATCTACATTTTAAAGAAATGATTTATTTGAATTGGGTAAACCAAGTACATTCATTAATATTAATTTACTTCTTATGTTTCTTTTAATCTATAGGTTCTTCCTTTATCTCCTGTCTTTGTTTGCAATTTGTTTGCTGTAGAAGTCATTTGTCCTATAAAGTTTCCTGTGCTGACTGCATGCCATGGTGGATTTAACATATTAGTCCTGCACTTAACAGTTAAATGTAGAAGCCTGATTGGAGTTAGGCTCTTTCTTTTTATTTTTTCAAGACTACTTCATAAGTAGTGTCATGGTCCTTCAGGAGAGTTCATAATGTGTGACTATCTTTTTGTGAAGTTAACAGTCTTAGATATTGCCAAATAGTAATATTCTTACTCCATCATCCCTTCTATAAAGAGAAATATCCCCTCATCAATTATTTGGTTATCTTTAAATATACCTCTTATAGAAAGTGCAGGCTAAATGCCTGATTTTTTTGCCCTTTACTTACCAATTTTCAAAACAATGGTCTGGTTCTCTAATACCATTCTGACTGAAGGAAATCACTGAAGGGTTTTTTAAAAAAGTATTCTTATGAATTTATGGATTAAAATGTATTTGAGTTGTTTTAATCCATGCAAATTATTATTCTTTTGATTCTCAAACTATCCCATCTCTGACTAATGGAAGCTTGAGTCCTTTTTAACAGGACCTTACTTGTCTTTAGTATCTTCTGGTCACTGTTTTTAGGCCTTACTTATGGACAAAACCAGGAATTATATACTTTTTAAATAAAAAATTCATCATGATTTCATTGTGTTATCCAATTAAATTCAGGGCTATAGGTTTTAACTGGATCTTAATAATCTTACATCTATATCTCTTTTCTCTCATGCTAAAAATCCGTTCTCAATGACACCAACTTAATTACCTCCAGGTTTTACCTTCTATTCAGTAGTCTCAGAATAACTACACCAATATCTCCACACCAAAAATAAGAGAAAACAGTTGAAGATTTTTGCAGTTTTGTCTTTAGAGTATATCTCATTAGATATATATGGTTCAATTACTATTTTAAATTTATTTGTAATAATAACTTCCACTTGGAATTGTAGCTTTCTGTGTAGCTATACTACAAACTAGATACACATTTATAGTCATTTGTTCCCATTTTACTTTCCCCTTTCTAGAATTACTTTGTAAAATTTCAAATCCACAACAAGGTATATTCAAACAAATCTTGCTTCTAACCCTGTTTTCTCCAGCCTGTTCTGTCCCATAGGTAGCCATATAAAAATTTTAAGGTTTAGCTTTTCATTCTAAAGACTGTAAACAAACACACACACAATTCATCCCTGTCCCTCTTCTTTAGGTTAAATCGTAACATACTGAAAAAACAACTCCAAAGCCTGCGATCTTAACCCTCAGGTACCAGGTTTCTGAGGAAGTGCTTGCTATATCCTTGAGTATAAAGGACTGAGATGCCCCCTTAGGCAGAGTAAGTTATTCTGGAAAATACAGCAAAACCCTTCTCAAAAAAATCCAATTAATATAACATTAGTATGCATTTTTAGTAAACAGATTTTCAAAGACTATTAGAAATAAATGCTAACAATGTTCAATTCATCATTTACTTTTCCCTTTCATGAATTATAAAATATTGCCTTTAAAATGTTCTTGGGATTTTAGCTTCTCTGTAGCTAGTATTCACACCAATTAAACACAATGTAAGAGCAGATGTTTGTGTTGGGGAAGTTAAATTGATAACCAGAGAGTAAATGAGTCAATTACCATAAGAAAATAAGCGTTGTAATGGAAGATTATGCATTTTGTTACCAAAGAGATAATTAAGCTTCAAATTCTCTTCGACAGCTCCCTATCCCTTCTAATGCCATCATCATTACAAGAATAATTTTAATTGCTAAATGTACAAGTAAGAATTTAATACTAAAACATATTATACTTGCAAAATTCTTTTACTGGAAACATCACTTAATTCCATCACTGTTTTGCAACGTTGGAAATTGCCACTCAATTCAAACAGAAAACAATGTAGGGCCAACACCAATGTTTCAAGGTTACTTTATTATGCTGTTATTTGGAAGATTATAACAGTTTTCATTTACATTAGCTCTGCATTGTTGGAATTTCTATTGTTTGATTTTAAAGGTTTAAGCACTGGAATTCTTAAAAAGCTCATTAAGTAGAGAAATAAATCAGTTCTACCCATCTTATGTTAAACTGCACACTTGCTGTTCTTAAGCTTCTTTTCAATAATTTACAAAATTACATGTAAGTCCTTAAAAAAAAAAAAAAACAATAATAAAACCTAAGCATTTTAACAACCTTAAATCCCTTCACCATGTTGTTTGACAATCTAATCACAAGTCTGTTGTAAGTACTGGCTCAACTAACAAAGCAAAAATACATTAGCATCCTCCAACATTTCTTAAGAAAGCTTTTCATTCCAATGAAGGTGAATCCATTTTCCTTAGTCTCCAGAAGGAAATAGGAGAAATTATAACTATGAAGCAACATTCTGAACACAGTTGCCAAATGACTGAAATTATTAATTTTTTCAGATTTAAATGCTTTATTTCCAGTGACAGAATCATTCAAAATAGGAAAATAAACATTATATTTTAAGTAATATTCATGTACAGACAAGATTATAGATAGAATAAGAAATATGATAAAGATTTAATAACATTCATAGAAGAATTTCTATAACCAGGGCACCTGGGTGGCTCAGTGGGTTAAGCCTCTGCCTTTGGCTCAGATCATAATCTCAGGACCCTGGGATGGAGCCCCACATTGGGCTCTCTGCTCAGCAGGGAGCCTGCTTCCTCTTCTCTCTCTGCTTGCTTCTCTACCTACCTGTGATCTCTCTCTCTGTCAAATAAATAAGTAAAATATTTTTTTAAAAAATTCTATAACCTTTCTGTTTTCTAAAATTTGCTAACCTTGTCAGGAATATTTTACTCATCTTTTTTTTTAAATTTAATTTAATTTAATTTTATTTTATTTTATTTTCAGTGTTCCAAAATTCACTGTTCATGAACCACACCCAGTGCTCCGTGCAGTACGTGCCCTCCATAATACCCACCACCAGGCTCACCCAATCCCCCTCTCCCCTCCCCTCCAGAACCCTCAGTTTGTTTCTCAGAGTCCACAGTCTCTCATGGTTTGTCTCCCCCTCTGATTTTCCCCAACCTACTTCTCCTCTCCATCTCCCAGTGTCCTCCGTATTATTCTTTATGCTCCACAAATAAGCAAAACCGTATGATAATTGACTCTCTCTGCTTGACTTATTTCACTCCAGTCCTGTCATGTTGATACAAAAGTTGGATGTTCATCCTTTCTGATGGAGGCATAATACTCCATTGTATTTATGGACCACATCTTCTTTATCCGTTCGTCCGTTGAAGGGCATCTTGGTTCTTTCCACAGTGTGGCAACTGTGGCCATTGCTGCAATGAACATTGGGGTACAGATGGCCCTTCTTTTCACTACATCTATATCTTTGGGGGTAAATGCCCAGTAGTGCAATTGCAGGGTCATAGGGTAGCTCTATTTTTAATTTCTTAAGGAACCTCCACACTATTTTCCAAAGTGACTACACCAACTTGCATTCCCACCAACACTGTAAGAGGGTTCCCCCCTTTCTCCACATCCTCTCCAATGCTTGTTATTTACTGTCTTATTGTCATTCTGATTGGTGTAAGGTTGTATCTCAATGTGGTTTTGATTTGAATCTCCCTAATGGCTAATGACAATGAACACTTTTTCATGTGTCTGTTAGCCATTTCTATGTCTTCCTTGGAGAATTGTCTGTTCGTGTCTTCTGCCCATTTTTTTTTTCTTTTAAAGATTTTATTTATTTATTTGACAGAGAGAGATCACAAGTAGGCAAAGAGGCAGGCAGAGAGAGAGAGAGAGAGAGAGGAAAGCAGGCTCTTCGCTCAGCAGAGAGCCCAATGCGGGACTCGATCCCAAGACCCTGGGATCATGACCTGAGCCGAAGGCAGCAGCTTAACCCACTGAGCCACCCAGGCGCCCCACTTCTGCCCATTTTTTGATGTGATTATCTGTTTTGTGTGTGTTGTTTGAGGAGTTCTTTATAGATCTTGGATATCAGCCCACTGTCTACAGTGTCATTTGCAAATATCTTCTCCCATTCTGTGGGTTGCCCCTTTGTTTTGTTGACTGTTTCCTTTGCTGTGCAGAAGCTTTTGATTCGATGGAGTCCCAAAAGTTCATTTTCACTTTTGTTTCCTTTGCCTTTGGAGACATATATATTTTTTTATTATCATTTTTATTAACATATAATTTATTATTCGCCAGGGGTAGAGTCTGTGAATTGTCAGGCTTACATACTTCACAACACTCACCATAGCACATACCCTCCCCAAAGTCCATAAACCCAACCACACTCTTCTCACGCCCCCTCCCCCCAGCAACCCTCAGTTTGTTTTGTGAGATTAAGAGTCTCTTATGGTTTGTCTCGCTCCTGAAAATGGAGACATATCTCGAAAGAAGTTGCTGTGGCCGATGTCGAACAGGTTACTGCCTATATTCTCCTCTAGGATTTTGATAGATTCCTGCCTCATGTTGAGGTCTTTTATCCATTTCGAGTTTATCTTTGTGTATGGTGTAAGAGAATGTCAAGTTTCATTCTTCTACACATAGCTGTCCAATTTTCCCAGCACTGTTTATAGAAGAGACTGTCTTTCTTCCACTGGATATTTTTTCCTGCTTTGCCAAAAATTATTTGACCAGAGTTGAGGGTCCATATCTGGGCTCTCTACTCTGTTCCACGGGTCTGTGTCTGATTTTGTGCCAGTACCATGCTGTCTTGGTGATCACAGCTTTGTAGTAAAGCTTGAAATCAGGAAACGTGATGCCCCCAGTTTTGTGTTTCCTTTTCAACATTTCCTTAGCAATTTAGGGTCTCTTCTGATTCCATACAAATTTTAGGATTATTTGTTCCAGCTCTTTGAAAAATGCCAGTGGAATTTTGATGAGGACTGCACTGAAAGTACAGATGGCTCTAGGCACTATAGACATTTTAACAATGTTTATTCTTCCGATCCATGAGCATGGAATGGTCTTTCATCTTTTTGTGTCTTCTTCAATTTCTTTCATGAGTGTTCTGTAGTTCTTCTGCGATGAAGCTGGAGATGTGGGGAAGTCCAGTTCATCGCATTTCCTTAACTCTATCCCTCAATTTGGCTAAAACTTAACCCATCCTTCAGATCTTAACCAAAAAACACTTCCTGACCCACTTCACCTCCCATTCTTGGCCATCACTGTCCTATTTACCAATGAAACCCTAGTGGCCTAAACCATAATACATGCTAAATGTGTATTTGTTGAAATAGATGATTACTTGAATTCTAAAACTTCCATTAAACAGCACTATAAGAGTAAAGATGTTCAGGATAAGAATTTTTTCAAGGATTCTGAAGTTTCTCACAGATTCAAGGTTTTGTACCACTGTTTCTCCAACAGTTCATAAATTCATTCTTTATTATATGTAAATTTTCTGCATGAGTTTTAAAATTTGTTTTTAAATGTTTATGACAACATGAAGTTTTAATAGCACGTAATTTTAGCATTCATATTCATGTTCATGTTTACCAGTTGCCGCTGTAATCACAGAACTCAATCCCAAAGCAATGTTTCTCAAACTTGGGGTCTTATAATCCTTAAAGACCTTAAATTTAAGAAAATGTGCTCTACATGTAATATTTTTTATTTTGAAGAATTCACAAAAATCTTTACTAAATATAGGCTCTCCTTCCTTAACAAGGTTGAACATACTTAGTCTGCATGGTGTCCCAATATTACTATGATGAACACTGTACCACACCTCAACAGAGAAAGTACGAAGGCTTCAAGGACAACTACTTTTACTTGATACCATAAGTACATTAGAAATGCTCCCTAAATAGGTGAATTCAATTCATAAAGCCTTGTAGGAGCATACAAATGACTTGGGATGAGGCTTCTTTGAGTCAGATCCACAGACTATTTGAAGAGATACACAAAGTTGAGTACTGGGCCTTCGAAAAATGTTGAATAGTTGGGCTCTCACCACATGCTTGAACTGCAAAAGATGAGGCCACAACTCTGCACTTGAACAAGCTGTCTCAGAGTATTCTCAGCCACACTGAAGTGGGAGAAGACTGCACTGGGTGACTAAAAGAGAGGACTATATACATCTCAGTCCATATACACAGAGAGCTCCCCGATTCTTGTGCCTTCTGGGATCACTCAATTCCTTCACAGGCTCAATCACTAAAAAAATATTCAGTAAGCAGCTACTAATACAAAGACACTTTAGTGGGTGCTGTGAGGGAGACCAATAATAAAGATATGCTTAATAAGTGTTATAGATGGGAATTCAAAAGAAAGAGCTGTAACTAACTACTGATGCATTGAGAAATATACAGAAAACACTTTCCAGTGGTTACCTCACAAGAGTGTAACTGGGAAACTGGCAAATAAAGAGAGCTGGACTCTTCCCCTCAAATTTTAAAACTGTGGTAAAATCAACAGTATAGAAAATGTACAATCTTAACCATTTTTAAGTGTACAGTTTAGTGATATTAAGTAAATTCTCATTTTTTGGGCAACCATCACCACCATCCATCTCCAGAACTCTTTTCATCTTGTAACACGGAAACTCTATACCCATTAAACAGTAACACCCCTTCCCTTCTTCCCCTCCTAGCCGCCAGAAACCACCCTTCTGCTTTCTGTCTCTACGATTCTGACTACTCCAGGCACATCATATGAAATGAATCATATAGCATTTTGTCTTTTGGGGACTGGCTTATTTCACTAAGCATAAAGTCAGGGGCATCTATGTTAAGAAGTGTGTGTGAGAACTTCCTTCCTTCCAAGGCTGAGTAACATTTCCCTGTATGTATGTACCATGTTTTGCTTGTCCACTCATCCACAGATGAACACCTGGGTTCTTCTAGTGTTTTAACTACTGTGAATAATGCTGCAGTGAACATGAATGTATAGTTAACTCCTAGAGACTGTGCTTTTAATTCTGAGTGTATATCCAGCAGTGAAGCTACTGAATCATATGACAATTCTATTTTCAACTTATTGAGAAATCAGCATTCTGTTTTTCAAAGCAGCAACACATTCCCACTAATAGTACAGAAGGGTTCCAATCAATTTCTGTACATCCTCATCTATAACTTGTTATTTTTTGTTTTATTTTTGAGAGTAGCTATCCTAAATGGTGTGAGATGGTATTTTATTGCACCATATACACCTTTGTACCATTTGATTTTTTCCAGGTTCACAGACTGCCTATTTAAGAAAATTTTACTGACCACTGGATGATTTGGATTTGTCTGCTCCCTGCTTCTCCCTGGTATTCTTTCCGCTAATTCTTTCTGTTGACTGGGAGTGTCTTTTGCTTTTTTCTCCTTCTCTCTACTTTCATTATTTTCAAATTTTAAAAGCTAAGTACTTAGTACAGAAGGTGTAAATAATACATAAAAGAAACTGAAAACAGGAAACAGAAAAGCCTCCCCTATACTTAGCCGCAAAATACCTGTCAATATCACTACCCTCACCAGAGATATACACTATTAATATGTTTGGTGTGTAAGCTTCCCGAACTTTTTTCTGTGTACTTCAAACACACTTCTCTCACACACACACATGAACTTTAAAATACAGAATGAATCAGCCAATAAATACTCTTCTACAACTTGTGTTTCTCTCTTAATAACATGACATAGCAATATTATGACCATCTCTTTTTTGACAGCAGCACAGTGGCCCATAGTCTGACTATACCACAATTTATTCATTCTTCTACTAATGGCCATTTAGGTTACTTACAATTTTTCCATTACAAGCAAGCAGTGTTTAATATGCATTTTTATACATCTTTGTACATAAATCTTTGTACACATGTCTAAGAGTTTCAGAAGACTAGATTTCTGAAAGGAATAATTACTTCAAGGTGTTTTCATATTTAAAAATTTTGTAAATACCACCAATGGATGTATCACTTTTACATTCCTGTCAGAGAATCATTATCAATGAGACTATTCAACATGCTACTAGAAGTTCCAATAATGCAATGAAATAAGAAAAAAAAGAAATATAAATACAGGGGTGGGGTGGGAGAAATTGTCCCCTGCTACTCTCCCTACCCCACCCCCAGTATACAATGGCAATGACTGTCTACTTAGAACATTCAAGAAAATTTCTCTCATGAGGAAATTTCAGTGTTCACTGCTATACTCTCAGGGGGTGATTTACATGAACATTAAAAGTTTGATAAGCAGGGTGCCTGGGTGGTTCAGTGGGTTAAAGCCTCTGCCTTTGGCTCCGGTCACGATCCCAGGGTCCTGGGATCATGCTCTCTGCTCAGCAGGAAGTCTGCTTCCTCATCTCTCTGTCTGTCAAATAAATAAAATCTTAAAAAAAAATTTGATAAGCAATGCTTTCAGGCATTAAGACACTGATATAGCCTTATACATACAAACATGCTAAAACCTAAAGATTAAGAAGTCAAAAAGCATATGCAGAGCAACACAGATGGTATGATTCTATTTGTTAACAAAAACAATATATTTCTAGGTGTATCTGTATGTAAATGCTTTTAAAGGACATCTAGAAGTATACACTCTAGTGACAAAGGCTGAGAAAGACAAATACCGTATGATTTCCCTCATGGGTGGAATTTAAGAAATAAAATAGATGAACATAGGGAAAGGGAAGGAAATGAAATATTTGATATAAATATAATATATAATATAAGTAAAATAAGATAAAAACAGAGAGGGAGACAAAATGTAAGAGACTCTTAACTATAGGGAACAAACTAAGGATTGCTGGAGGGGAGGGGGGTATGGGGATGGCCATGAAAGAGGACACTTGATGTAATGAGCACTGGTTGTTACAAGCAACTGATGAATCACTAAATTCTACCCTTGAAACTAATAATACATTCTATGTTGACTAAACTGAATTTAAATAAAAAATTAAAATTAAATAGTAAATAAACTAATGATAAAGGTTACCTCTGAGACAGGGGGTAGGAATGGGAAAGGGGAAATGAGAGAGGAGATTTACTTCGTTGATTGGTTTGATGCTTTAATAATGTTATTACTTATATAATTTTAAAAAGAAAAATAAAAACCAAACTAATAAACTGAAAAGCTATTAGAAATATAAATTTTTATAAACAGAAAAATTGTTAATGTATTTTTCACTGTCACTCATATTCTTATACAACTAAAAAAAATGTAATTTAAAAAAATCTCATTCACACTACAAAAACAAACAGCTGAGACACAAAGGGGAAGAGTCATATCACGGGACCCCATTCCAAACACTGGAGGAAAAAGACCAAATTAACTTTCTATTCTTACGGAGAATGATATTTTTTTTTTTAAGATTTTGTTTATTTAATTGACAGAGATCACATAGTAGGCAGAGAGGCAGGCAGAGGGAGGGGGGAAAAGCAGGCTCCCTGCTGAGCAGAGAGCTGGATGCAGGGCTTGATCCCAGGACCCTGGGATCATGACCCCAGCCCAAGGCAGGAGCTTAACCGACTGAGCCACCCAGGTGCCACAGAGAATGACTTTTAAAAATCATTGTCACATGAGGAGACAACCCGATAAAATACAGCTAAAACAAATATAAGTATATATGAGACACTCAAAAAGAAGTGTTATTTTCCTGGGTTGTTTGTACTTTCATCAGTTCTCTTAGAAACTTATTTGTTGTGGTTTCTTTTCTCATTTCAAATAACTATTCATTCTGTATCTAACTAGACATTCATTTTCTTATACAAGGGCTCAGTTTTGACTTCAGGCCCCACAGAAGCTAGATTCACTTGTTACAATTAATGCGATTTTTGTACACATACTTGCTTCAAGAGGCACAGAATATCGCTGTAAGGATATAAAGGAAATTAATACTGTTGCTTCTGTAAAGGGAGACTAGGCCACTGGGTAATACTTCATCATTTATCATTTTTTATCTTCTACATATATTACCTATTAAAAATCTTTAGCTAAAAATAATAGAAGTGGAGACATACATACACCTGGCTAGGCAGACCTGATGGTGCAAAAAGTTCAGTACTAACTCTTTTAAAGTCAATCTATAAATTCATTCAAATGCCATCTAATATCCTAAGAGAATTTTAAGAAAATCTGACAAGCTGATTCCACAGTAAATCGAGATAGAACAAAATGCTGAGAAAAATTATTTTTTGTAAAGAAAAAACCAGAGGATCATCTAACAAAGTAACAAAACAGTAAGTGAAACAGTAGATTACTGATGTGGTAATAGACAAATTGATCAGTAAAACAGTTTAGAAATAAGACCTATACAATTCTGGAAATTTGCATTATAAACTGGTGGTATTTCAAATAACTGGGGGGGGGGGGTAAGAAGAATGTTGGGCCAAAGGGTACTCCATTTGGGGAAATAGTACCATTAAAAAAAAAAACCCTCCAGGTGGGTCAAAGTCCAAAAAGTAAAAATAAACCACAGAGTAAGAGATGAAAATGGGAAAGGATTTTTTTGAATAAGGGGGAGCAAGATACAATTCCAAAAGGAAAAATCCCAACATACTTGACTCCCTAGAAATAAAAATTTTCTGTATGATAAAACACACTTTAAAATTAAAAGACAAAAGACAGGAATGTTCATGGCAGCTTTAAGTTGCCAAAATTTGGGAAGAACTTATATGTCCTTCAAAATGCATGAACAGTTATGGTATATTTGTGCGGCAGAATACTACTCAGCAAAAAAGGGAATGAACTACTGATACATGCAATAGCATGGCTGATCTCAAAATGAGTATGCTGAATGAAATAAGCAAGACAAAAACAGAGTGTATACCGTGCAATTCCATATACATAAAATTCCAGAAAATGCAAACGAATCTGTAACAAAAGAGAGCAGATTAGTGGTTACTTGGGGATAAGGGAGTGTGAAGGGCCAGGTGGAAGGGATTATCAAGAGGCATCAGAAAACTTCAGGAGTGAAAAATAAATTAATTATTTAGATGGCAGTGACAGTTTCATGCTTGTGTAAACATAAACTTTATCACCTGTACATTTTAAATACATGCAGTACATTTATGTCAGTTATACTTCAACAAAGCTGTTTAAAAAGGTGAAATATTTGAATAAATTATTTGTAATTCATATGTCAAAGAACTGATATTCAGAATATATTTAAAAATTCTACAAGTCAATTAAAGATAATTCAAACAATGTCCAATCAGAAGGGACAATTAAAGAAAATAAGAACAGTCAATAAAAATCTGAAAGATGACAAACTTCCAATGAATTAAAAAAGGCAAAATATTTTTTCCCCATCGTTATTTGCGGACTATAAAACTTGATGGCTCCAATACAAGGTAAGGTGTGGGGAAACCAGTATTCCCATACTACTGGTGAGTAGATAAAGTGATGCCACCTTTCTGCATGGCAACCTAACGAGATATCAATATTTAAAACATGAATACCTTTTATTTTAGCAATTATCATAAAAAGATAAAGTGTACAAATGTGTATGTACAAAGATGATCACAGCAGTGTTATTTAGGATAGTAAAGCACTAGACACCACCTAGATATTTTAGTAGGGGCCTGGATAAACAAATGCAAACCCTGGAATACTATACAGCAGGGGTCAGCAAATTGTGTTTCATTTTTACAAATAAAGTTTTACTGGAACACAGTTACACTTATTAGTTTAGGTACAGTCTGCAGCTGTTTTCTGCTACAATGGCAAAAATAAGTAGTTGTGACAGAGACCAAAAGGCCCACAAGACTAAAACAGTTATTATCTACTCCTTTAAGAAAAAGTTTGCTGATGGCTAAAGGCTACTATGTATAATATACATGGGTATATCCTGATACAGAAATATGTGATCATTATACCCAATTAAAAAAATGCAAAAGTCAGAGTGAATAGTATCACTTCATGAAGTAGTTTGAAATATATACATAAACTAAAATGTTAACCACAATGCTAATTGTGGATGAAAATAGAGGTAACTTTTTTTCTTCTTTATACTTTCCAGATTTCTTTTGCTTTTGCAGAGGGAATATAAATATCAATTATTCCTTATAACCTAAAAAAGTGACAAAATTATTTTTGTAGTATCAATTTACATTCTGAAGAAGTAATTTTGTAATCTCATTATGGAAAACTTGAATGAATGAAAACAGTTCCCCGAAGAATAACCCAATCAAACCCAGTAAATGATCATTAAGCTTATTCTGAACTAATTCCTCACCTCCAAAGATGAAAAGCTTGTTCTTAAACTTGTTCTTGATCTATCAAACTACTACTGGCATATTTATTTTTCACTCCTTACTAGTCATGAAAATGCTCCAAATTGGCCTAGCTTAGAAAAATCTTTGTATACTTTGTCCATATGCAAATTAAAGCATGTTTATTTGAAAATTCCACACAGCAGTTGAAAATAAGCATTTTAGTTATTAGTAGACGTTCAGTAAATCACAAGCTTCAGCAGTTCAGTACAAAGCAGAGTATTTGTTTTTCAAACTGTTGACCCACTGGTGTACCAAAGGCAGTCCAGTGGGCACAGTCAACTCTGGTGCAGGCAATAAAAAGGACACTGCCTCTAGAGGTTAAAAACAATAAGCAAACGGACTTAAAGCTAAAATTGGTCTGCTTTTTATTACCCCCATATGCCAGGAAATCTCAACAATGTCAGTGACAAAGACTCCTCCCCAACAGAGCAGACTATTCCTCCTTTGTCAGTTGACCTAGTGATGTTTCGTGAAATCAATTTTTAAAAATATAGAATAGGAAGAGATAGGGTGGGGTGAAAAGAAAATAGTGCATCTCACATAGTGTGTAAAACACTTGCTTTGGAGATAATAATCTCTATACAGAGATTATAGATACAGATAAATAGAAAGATGTAAGATCCAATTATATATATATATATATATATATAATTATATTCAATATATACATATATTGAATTGTGGCATAAGATCTATTTCTTACTATCTGTAGTAGTTAAAAATGTCTAAAAACCACTGGGAGAGAATAATGACCCTCATGAAGTGGCATACGCTGCTTGAAGAATACTCAACTAGGAAGAGAGGTTCTGAGTTTTTAATTTTAGTTTTGCCTTCAAGTATGTTTTGTGATTTTAGGGAATTACTTTTCCTTCAAAGGATATAAGACATATGTATGTGAAAAATCTGTTAATACAAAAGATAGTTAAAGAATTTGCCAATATACCCATACAATGGAAATGTAATAAAGTACAGATCATATTTTGTGAATAAAATAAAAGGTGCTTGATGATGTTTCTACTATAATAAAATTTCTTGGCAAATAAAATATCTCATAATTCCACCATCCTGTGCCAATATTTAAAAATTCACCAGAAAGCTATTTTCAGTATCCCAAGGAAAAGGCAGAAGAGGAAAATATCATTTGGGGACTTTCAGAAGTTTTATCAATCAGTAGATTAGTAACCATCTCCTGCAGAGTTTTATAAGAGAAAAGGGAACTACACTTTGTGGAGTATTAGCTATGAGTCAGGTATTAGAACATGTACTTTATCTATAAAGTCTTTTTAGAGTCTCAAAATATAAAGTGCATTTATATGTTAGTATAATTCTGTTATACAATCACTACATATCAGTCATGCTCCCCTGAAAAGGGCTGACAATAACAATTCTGGCCAATGTAACAACTTGCTTACATACTATCTTCTCACTGTAACACACTAGTGTAATTTGGTGTAAATCCTACAGTTCTCTTGGGTCTGGAGCTCAGGGCCAATGCTCCACAAACAATTTACCACCCAAATATGAAAATAAAAAATTCTCAAGGGTTTTGAAGAAATGGTATTTTATTTCTGCTAATATAGTGACTAGATTTTATAATTAGGTTTTTTAAAAATACTTATAATTAGATGAAGACTAATATACTAGGCTAAATTATTTACACTAGGTAACAGATACCATGAAATAGTTATAGAGGAAAATATACTTGGGATTGAACTGTAAATTACTGATATTTCATAGCACATTTGTTCTCTTGCTCCTTCAAGAGAAATTCATATACCTACATTGAGAAAAATTTCAAATCCAAAAATAATGGAAGTAGTAATGATAGCTAAAATTTAACTATTCCTAAAGACCTGTAAAAGCAAAGGCTGGAAATTATATTAAAATTTAAAATTTAAAACTTTCTTTATAAAATTTTTATTATATATATATATATTTTAAAGATCTTAGTTATTTATTTGACACAGAGAGAGAGATCACAAGTAGGCAGAGAGGCAGACAGAGAGAGGGAGGAAGCAAGGCTCCCCACTGAGCAGAGAGAAGGATGCGGGGCTTGGTCCCAGGACCCCGAGACCACGACCCGAGTTAAAGGCAGAGGCTTAACCCACTGAGCCACCCAGGCACCCCTATTATAAATATTTTAAAGATTTACTGGGCAGGAGGGGCAGAGGGAGAGGGAGAGGAGTCTCAAGCAGACTCCACACTGAGCACAGAGCCTGATGTAAGGCTTAATTTCATGATGCTGAGACCATGACCTGAGCCAAGCCAAATGCTTAACCAACTGGTCCACCCAGGCGCTCTGGTATTCTAATTTTTCTATTTCCCATGTCTTTCTGGTACCAATAAATGGACAATTCCTTAACACAATAAAGAATTCTCTAATATGACTGACAAGCAGATGCATCATCTACATATAAAATCAACACTGTGAGAAAACTTAGAAAATACTTCACAATGCAAGATACAAAAATGACCAATAAGCAGATAGTACAATATTCAACATCATTAATCATCAGGGAAATGAAAATTAAAACAACAGAAATACCATTACAAACCCACAGGATGATCACAATTAAAGACTGACAACCCTCAGTGCTGGCCAGGATGTAGAGCAAAAAGAACTCACATATACCCTTGGCAGGAATATAAACTGGTACAATTGCTTTGGGGAAAGATCAGGCAAAACAGGAATACTCCTTACCAAAAAAAAGACAAAGACTCCTAATACACACAACAATAGGCTTTATAAAAGAAGCCTTATATAAACAAACCAACCAATGACAGGATTACATTTATATGAAGCTTTGGAACAGGCAAAACTAATATGCCCTGTGGGAAAAAAAAGGCGATGCCTTTGGGGTGGCAAGGAGAGGATCTGCTGGGCAGGGACATAAGGGAATTTTCTGCAGTGATGGTAATATTCTGTATCTTTTTTTTTTTTTTAAAGATTTTATTTATTTATTTGACAGAGAGAGATCACAAGCAGGCAGAGAGGCAGGCAGAGAGACAGGAGGAAGCAGGCTCCCCACTGAGCAGAGAGCCCGATGTGGGGCTCGATCCCAGGACACTGGGATCATGACCCAAGCCGAAGGCAGAGGCTTTAACCCACTGAGCCATCTTGATAGGGATTTTGGTTATAGAGGAATATGTATCTGTCAGAACACATTAATAGCACACTAAGACTTGTACATTTCACAGTATATACATCTTACCTCAAAAAGAACTGCAAACAAATATTGTGCTCTAGTTAATGATACAAACACTGAAGTATCTGGGTACATCTGCCACTTATTCTAAAACATATCAAAATTAAGATGGAAGGATAGAGTGACAGACATGTGATGTAGCAATTACAGTAAAATGTCAATTGAATACTCCAAGTGGTGGGTGTTTGCTGTAAAATTTGTTCAACTTTTTTTATAAAAATTTTCCAACACACAGAAATGTTGCAAAACTTGGAAAAGATTTTTTCCTTAGGAAAAATATATTCTTCAACACCCCATCACTCATACAACAAGGAAATTACTATGATTAAGAGTACTGAAAAAAAAAAAAAGTACTATCATTTTAAGACAGAAGTAGAAATGGGTGGTAAAGATCAGCATCTTGGAGCACCCGGGTGGCTCAGCTGGTTAAGTGTCTGACTTGTGATTTCATCTCAGATCATGATCTCATGGAAGGGGGATGGAATCCCACTCTGGGCTCCACACCCAGCAAGGAGTCAGCTTGAGAATCTCTCTCTCTACCCCTCCCCCAACTCAGGTGCTTACCCTTTCTCTCTAATAAATTCATCTTTAAAAAAAAGATCAGCATCTTGACAAATGATTTTGACAATGACACAGAACACCTAGCTGACTGTAGTCATTTCTCAGTATTTCAAAGTTTATAAGACAAATTCTGTCCAAGAAAGTTCTGCTTCAAAACTATAAAAACAATTTAGGCCTGTTATCATTACTGAATTTTATTTTTTACATATATATGCCATTGTTAAACAATATTTTTATTAAGGTAAAACTGACATATAACCTTGTATTATTTTCAGGTATACAAGGTAGTGATTTGATATATGTATTATTGAGAAATGATCACCACAATAATTCTAGTTAACATCCAACCCCACATATAGTTACAAATCTTTTTCTTGTGGTGACAACTTTTAAGATCTGCTCTTAGGAACTTTCAAATATATAATATAGCATTATTAACTATGTCACCATGCTATCATCCATTATATCCCTAGGGGTTTATTTATAACTAGAAGTTTGTGACTTTTCACCACCTCCACCCATTTCACACACACAACCCCTCTGACAACCACCAATCTATTCTCTGTATCTATGAATTCAGGTTTTCTGTTTTTGATGTTTTTTCTTTAGATTCCATGTATCAGTAAGATCATATGGTATTTGTCTTTCTTTGACTTATTTCACTTAGCAAAATCCCCTCAGGGTTCATCTATGTTGAAAATGGCAAAAAAAAAAAAATGTTTAAATAAAGTCTGCTGATTATCTATTTCTGATGTCAAGAATTCAAGGTATACATTTATCTGTTAAAAACTACTAGTATCATTTTTCTTCTTCTACTTTCTGACCAAGAATCACTGAAATCAACTAGAAAAGAATGAGTCTTGGAGACAAAGTGGACACATAATAGTGGAGCTTTTATCATCCTGGGCTAAAAATACCTAATTACTTCACTGTGTCACCTCCTGTACCCTTGGGGATGAAGACTGCACCCTATTTGCCATTCTGTGTCCAGCAATACTAGATTCTGCCTTCTGCTTAACTTGCACTATGTACTGAATAATATTTATAAATATTTACTGAAAACTATCTCTGGTATCACTTTTAAGATAGCCATTGAAATGCTGTATTTGTAATCATAGGTAAGAAAAATATTAACCCAAGGAATGGAGAAGAAGGGGAATGGAGACTGTCCCATCCTACTCAGCTTCCATCGGACTAGTTCCACGTTTATCTATTTTACATTTCTTGCTTACAAAGTAAGCTCCTGAGTTCCCTGCCTCCCCCTACCCCACCATCTACACACAAAAAAGTCTAAAGGTGACATGATCTCACCTTTAGAAATTTCTCTGGACAAAAAGACCAATAAATTGTTCATTATCATTACAATGGGGACTGGAAAAAAGCAGAAGAGATTTAGTTTCATTTAGCTTTTTGTCAGCGATGCTCAGACTTTAGATCAATGCAGGGCAGTTAGCTTTCATCTACATTGAGGGTAACAGCTGTATTGACAAGATAGTCTTGTTGGGGCAAGATCCCATTCCTGTGTGTATACGGAGTTTACCTGAAAGTGTTACATCAATAACTACTTCATGGGAAGGGGTGGGAGTGGGAAGAAATCTATACTAAAGAAGAAACTTATCTTCTTCCCACTAGGAGATTATCTTTCCATTGACCATTCTGGAGCTTCTGAGTTCAATTTTTAGTGAAAAGGTGACATTTTTTAATTCACAAAATTGCTCCTCTTTTCCTGCCATTCCTAATTCTGGCTATCATCTCTTTAATGAAGAAAGAGGAAGATAACTAAAATTAAGAGAATGGGAAGTTTAAATGATTCAATATATTTATTATGAGACTTAGAGCCAATATGACTAAAATTACTAAAATACTTTTTGGCATGAATCTCTTTACCGAATCTGGAAAATTCCATAACATCCCTTGAGGTAAAAGAAATAAAGTTAGTAGAAGTAAAACAGTAAATATTATATGGATATTACATTTCCTCGATGACTGAATATATAATAGAGTCAAAAAAAGACAGCTAAAACTAATGAATAAGAGACACCGAGTAAAGCTTGATATTCTGAGGTCAAGACAGGTAACTTTACTAGGAAGGAGACTACTGCCGAGGATGACTTCCAAGCCTTCTTGCTGGTTTCTGAGCTGGAAAAAGCATGACTTTGCCCATACTGCTATCCTCTTATTTCTCAAATAAATACTGAGAAGTGTTTACTAATATTTCGCCCAATCTCCAGAGCAGACAAGCAGGAGCACAGCATGCATGGATTTAGGTGAGAGCCGAAGAAGCTGGATTGGGCATAAGAGTAGACTACGGCTGGCCTGCCTCACAGATAACGTAACATGGAGCCAAGGATATTTGCTGGTTATGGCATGCGACAAAACCAAAACAGAATGTCATCTGAGATGTCCATTTGAAGGATCCAAGGAGGAAGCAGAATCGGGCTAAATAGGCAAAAAAGAAATCAAAGAAAGAATCAAGTGAAGAGGGTTTAAATAGAAAGAATAGATTCTTTGAACCCCAGGGACATAAGCTGAGGCACATTTACTAAATGCCCACAGAGCACAAGCACTGTGTTAGGCATCTTGTATCATCATCACAAATAAGGCATTCTCATTTCCATTTTAGAAATAAGAAAAATGAACCTCAAGTAAATGGATTAACTTGCCAGAGACTAGGAAACCGGGACACACCTCCAAAAACAGAGCTCTCTTCATCATACCATATTCCTACAAGGTGCAAAGCTGATCTCTTAGTGGTCTTAGAGAAACCAGGGATCCCTTTCTACTCCATGATTCCTGCTTATTTGTCCCACAGAGCTTCCTCCTGATTAGGGTCATCTGACTTTTTCTCATGCTCTACTTTGACTAATGCACAAACAACAAACAGGCAGGATCTTCAGGCATATGAATGGCTCTTATATTTTGCAGCATTTTCATGGTCAGAAACTATGTATCTGTAGTCCACATAAATCTAGGTTCTAACCTTATATCATATTTCATTTTATTTCATGCGGATACTCTTCATGTTTTCTAGAATACCTGTAGGTTATCTCCTGAAGGAGGCTAGTTACCATGGAAATGAGGTTATTGTATGTCAGAATAAATTTACATAACTATTAGAAAATTATTTCAAGCTCATAAAATGTGGGATTTACCTGAAAGCTAACATGACCACTGATGTGATAAAAAATATAAGAAGAACTGCAAGCCAATTTAAAATGATTCAGGTCCCCATACAGGATTATAAAACAACTGTAAAACAATTTACAGCAATGGCTTAAAAAATGAAACATCTATGAAGTCAAACTGC
The DNA here is from genome assembly GCF_009829155.1 of Mustela erminea. Classification (NCBI taxonomy): domain Eukaryota; kingdom Metazoa; phylum Chordata; class Mammalia; order Carnivora; family Mustelidae; genus Mustela; species Mustela erminea. The sequence goes on from NC_045618.1 coordinate 32,427,570, forward strand.
GAAATACCCTGATATAGACAGTGAACTATAAAAATGTCCAAATATCTTATCCATTTGTTGTCAAAAATGTAGTGTCAGGCCCTGTATTAGGTGCTATGGATCAAAAAGCTGACATGATGCAGGCCTGTCCTAAAGGAACTCCGTCTGGTAGGAGGGAAAGATAAACAAATTGAAAAAACAAAAACAAAAACACCTTAAGGATGACAAGTCAAGCAAGAAAGATATATGAAGTGTATCAGCAAAATCAAAGAAGGTGTGGAGAAGATTGGTATAAGCAACAGGAGTAAACGGGAGCAAGAGCTTCAGAGATTTCTCAGGAAAGCCAGACAAGCAGGTCAAAAGAGACTCCAGGCAGAAGGGACAGCACAAACAAAAGAACTAAAATAGGTTTCTAAGAAGCCAGCTGAAATTAAATTAAAATACCTTAAGAAGCAATGGAAAGGGCCGCCTGGGTGGCGTGTTGGTTAAGTTCTTGGTTTCGGCTCAGGATTGTGAGATCGAGCCCCACATGAGGCTCTGCATGGAGTCTACTTGGGATTCTCTCTCCTTCTTCCTCTACCCCCACTCGTGCTCTCTCTTCCTCTCTCTCTAATACATAAATAAATTTGTATTTTAAAAAAAGATGCCATGGCTATATTGGACTGATCAGACTCAGACTCTAATTCTCTCTCTGCTTGACATTTAGAAGAAAAATGACCCCATCAAGACAAGTAAACATCCAGTATTCTGAGAATTTTAGATAAGACTTCAAAAGGAAGACATAGAAGGCTTCTTGCTAATTAGTTTGTGGTAATTTGTAAAAGAAAGTCAAAGGACATGGCCCAATTTGTACCATAACTCTGTGACACAAATAATGTTATTTAATATACTCAAAGCACTTAATCTTGCTATTTAATAGTCTTCTAAAATGTGACTTTTGTTAGATGCATAGTATTCTGATATATGGATAGGACAGAATTTATTTTTACCAATCACCTATTGCTGGCCATTTAGATCGTTCATAATTTTTCTCATTAAAAATATGTACCATTCCAACAAATATGTATCATTGCAATTTCTATGCATAAATCTTTGCACATATTCTGGATAATTCATTAAAAGAAATTACTAGAAGCATAATTGTGGGCCAAAGGATGTGCAAATTTTAAGACTTCTGATTATGTTACCAAACTGCCCTAACAAAAAGGTTACGTTAATTTGTACTACCAGCAAACGATGTAATAATCCTCATTTTACCGTAATTTTGCCAAGAGTAGTTTATTATTTTAAAACTCTACCTATGAGCCAAAAAAAGGGCTACTTTAATCTGCATTTCTTCTACTATTCATGAAGTTGAACTTTTTCAGGTCAATTTTCCATTTTTACCTTGTTTATGTGAACAGTCTATTCTCTCTCTCCCCCTTTTTCAACTTAGGCACTCATTTGGTCTTTTTAATTTATAAACTCAACTTTAATCTGTGCCAATTATTTTTTCAAGTTTTTTTTTAAAGATTTTATTTATTTACTTGACAGAGATCACAAGTCAGCAGAGAGTCAGGCAGAGAGAGAGGAGGAAGCAGGCTCCCCACTCAGCAGAGAGAAGGATGCGGGGCTCAATCCCAGGACCCCATGATCATGACCTGAGCCAAAGGCAGAGGCTCAACCCACTGAGCCACCCAAGTGCCCCTTTTTTTCAATTTTTTAACAGAAGGATTTTGTTCATTTCTGCCATTCTGAAGAATGGGTTTGAAGAAAAACCAGGTTAGAACAAGAAACACCAATTAGGACACTAATGAAGTAGCCTAGGAAGGAGATTAACTAAACTGTTGAACCAGGGGAGTAAAGACAAGGAGAAAGAGAACCTGAATTGGAAGTGGGAAGAATTAAAAAAGACTGAAATGATAAAAAAAGATTCCTGTGTTTCGAGCACAAGGGAAGAAGTAGACAGTAACACCACTAAGATACAGAAAACCAGAAAAAGATTTTGAAGGAAGAAAGTTAAGTTCAACTTTGGACATGTGACATTTGAGGGACCTATGGGACACCCAGCTGGAAATGCCTAATGCTCAGCAATGGGTCTGCTTGAGGAATCTGGGAGTTATCACTGTGTAAGTTATACCAGAAACCTTGAGCACGAAGAGCTTTCAGTTGAAGACAGAATATTTTAATGAGCATGTTGAAGAAAAGATCCTCATAAAAGAAAAGCAGAGGAATGGACAGAAATAAAAGGAGAAACAGGAAAATATAGTGGAGCATCAAGACAAAATAGGGGAGCATCTCGTGGGGTTGGAGGTAAAGATGAAGGAATTCAATGCACAAAGTCTTGAACTACGATAGCAAACAAGGAACGTAAGGGTTTTCAGCCATTTGGAAGAAAGCTCATCTTTCATGGTTTCGGTACTTTTGTTAAAGCTTTATGTTGGTTATGGGAGGCATCAAAAGGTCAAGAATGGCAATTAATGAAGATGAAAAAGCACTTTATATAAACATACGTATATATGAATGTAGCAATTATGGCCTCAGTTATATGTTAGGGTAATGACTCATCTTCCTCCAAAATAACTTTTTAGAAAATTTTTTTTATCCCAATTTCTTTTACATAAAAATCTATGAAAAACAAGGTGCAAAGGAAAACATGAGTAATAAAGTAATCATAAACATTAAATCATTCCTATTGTCACAGTTCACAATTTCACTACAAAGTTTCATTCACTCACTTAATAACTACTTACTAATAATCTATTATGATAAATCATAGTTAATACCAGTCCCTGGTTTAAGTTTATTTATTTTTAATAATCTCTACACCCAACATGGGGCTTGAACTCATGACCCTGAGATCAAGAGTTATCTGTTCTACTGACTGAACCAAGCAGGTGCCCTGGTACCAGTCCCTATTGGTAAGAATCTCAGTTCCTTAGTAGTGGGAAAAGACATATAAACAAATCAATGAGAAACACTACTGGTAAAAAAAAGAAGACCTATTTTGAAAGACATCATAATAATCTGAGAGTGAGAGGATGGTTACAAAAAGCCTCATAGCAAGATTAAGATTAGAACTAATCTTTGACTATCAGAAAATTTTCACTGAGGGTGTGAGGATATCAGTGGAACAGAGCCATCAAATAACACAGTATCTTCAGAAAGGTATATATGATTTGGTAAAGATCCCTTTCATTTCTATCCCAGATTCAGGTGGAACAGTGCCAGTTTATTTTATTAATCCCTATAACAACTTACTAAACTCATTTAAAAAAAAAAAAAAAAAAACCAAGACAAAGGTAAGTTATATAACTTGCTCATGTTCATATAAAGAGACCCAAGCATGCTGGGTCCAAAGACTGCTCTGGTTCTCAGTTAACAATGAAGAAGGTGGGGCGCCTGGGTGGCTCAGTTGTTCAGTGTCTGTCTTTGGCTCAGGTCAGGATCCTGGGGCCCTGGGATCTAGTCCAGCATTGGGCTCCCTGCTCAGCAGGAAGCCTGCTTCTCCCTCTCCCACTCCCCCTGCTTGTGTTCCCTCTCTTGCTGTGTCTGTCAAATAAATAAATAAAATCTTTAAAACAATGAAAAAGTTGCCTTTATCTGAAGGGTCTGGTTATGTTTTATACATAAGCCATAGGAGTTTCTTTTATCCTAAGCCAAGAGAACAGAGAGTTCTTTTTATTTAAGATGGTAAATCTTATGTATATTTTACCCCACACACACCCACAAATAGCCATAATAAGAACTTAAACAGAATTACATGGTCCCAGGAACTTTATTAACTGAATGCTACTTTTTCCAGTTAACTTCTTACAAAGACCTTATAACTGGTGGTAAAAGTCCCAGTGTTACAGATGTTTACAGCAGATCTCCCAGCACGCAGTGAAGGGCATAGTTCTTCCCTAGTAGGAAGGGCAACTATTCGGTGTCTATGGAGGCCTTGTTTCTTCCTGTTTCCACCAGCCAGCGACCCTATGCCCCTGTGACAAGATGCTTTGAGACCTGCAGAAGCTCATACAGAGAACTCTTCCTATGTCTATGGAGAACTGAGAGTTCTAACAAATAAGAGAAGACTATTGTAATTCATCATGAATGAAAAGGAAGTGAAATCAAGCAGAAGACTGGCAGAAAAGGCGAGATCAATGTCTTAATGTAAGTAGAGATCAGACAGAGTAGAAGGGTTAATGTGGAATGACATTGGGCTCTGACTTCAGAGGAAGACTGTAGAATCAGTTACAAATCTGACATCAGTTACAAATACTGACAAAGTCAAGGAGGTGGCCAATTCAAATTTACCAATTTATCCCACAAGAATACAAATGGAAATTTTTCTTCCTTTTTGTGTGTGGGGAGGGAGTGGAGATGTGTCTCACAGACTGTTATGAATGTTATAAGAGAAAAGGAAAAATTCCTCTTAAAAAAAAAAAAAACTCATGACCAGTGGGTGTTATCGGCAATCTGAGATGACAGGAAATACACGGTGGGCTAATTCACGTCACAGCATGTGTAGAAATCCCAGGAGTTAATGATAAAACAATAAATTTGAAATATTTAACAGATGAAGAATGAACTTATAACCTTTTTCTGCATTAACACTCACTATGGCATTTCCTGTGGCTTTAACTTCTTAAAAAAAATAACAGAAGTCAGATAGGTATGACCACATATACAGAAATAACTATATAAACACTTTGTGTGTGTGTGTGTGTGTGTGTGTGTGTGTGTGTATAATCTCCAACTATTTCTCATAAATTGCTTTCCCCATTTTAAAAAGAAAATACTTTCAGTTATGGGACAAAGTTCAAAGTAAAATTTTCCAACTTTCATTGTACATAGTAACTTCTTATCTGTAAACAATAAAAAAGAAAAGACCTCATGTGACACATTAACAGTACAGGTTCAATTATTTTAGCTACCACCCAGATTAAGAAACAGAATACACCAGAAGTCCTGTTGTTCCACATTCAGTCACTACCCTGCCTTGGTCCAAAAGTAATCGCTATCCTGATTTCTCAAACCATAGATTAATTTTGCCTATTTCTGAACTTTATAAAAATGGAATCATACAGTATGTATTCTTTTGTAACTGGCTTCCTTCCTTCAATGATGTTTGTTTGATCTCTGTGGTTGAATGTAGCAAAGGTCTGTCAGTTTTCACTGTTGATAATATGCCACTGTAGGATTAGAGCACTACTTATCAGTTCTACTGCTGATGGATATTTTAACTGTTTCCAGTTTTGTTTTACTGTGAATAAAGCTGGTGAGAACATTACTGTATAATTTTTGATGCATATATTTATACACTTCTGGTACACATACTCCTACGAATTCAACCATTATATCATAAAATATGCTTGTTTGTAGTTTCAGTAGGTTCTGCCCATGTATAGTCCTAACAGCAGTACTTCACTGCGTTCCTAACCAACTTCTGTGATTAGCCTCTTTAATTTTAGCCACTCTGGTGGAGTGGCTTTTATTTGCATATCTCAGAAAACTAATGATGATAACCACTTATTCAATAGCTATCTGGATATCCGTGAGGTAGCAGCTCAAGTCTTTTGATGATATTTTACTGGTTTATCTGCCTTTGTTCACCTTGTTGGTCTGTAAGAGTCTTTACAGGGTATACATCAAGAGTAGAAACTTTTTCTGAAAAGGACCAGAGAGTAAGTATTTTAAAGATTTTTTTTTTTTAATTCATTTAAGAGAAAGATAGAGACAGAGAGAACACAAGCAGGGGGAGAGGCAGAGGCAGTGGGAGAGGGAGAAGCAGTCTCCCAACTGAGCTGGGAGCCCAACATGGGGCTTGATCCCAGGACCTGGAGATTATGACCTGAGCTGAAGACAGACGCTTAACCTTATCTGAGCCACCCAGGTACCCTGAAAGGGTAAATATTTTAGAATTTGTTGGTCATGAGGTCTCTCACAACTACTCAACTCCACAGAAGTAGTCAATATATAAATGAAGTAGTCAATATATAAATGAATATGACTGTGTGCCAATAAAACTTCATTTATGGACAATAAAACTGAATTTCATTAAATTTTCATATATCACTAAATATTATTCTCCTGTTTCAACCATTTAAAACTGTATAAGCTATTTTTAGCTCACAGGCTATATAAATACAAGCAGTCAGACAGATCTGGTCTATGAGCTGTAGTTTGCACACCCTTTATCTAAATAAGGACCTTCGTCAAGACTTACATATAAGTCTTGTCAGGTGTTTAACAATGCTGTTGTGCTTTACAAGGACACCCAACCCTTAGCTTTGCTGAAACTCTGTATTTTGAATGGTTTTTCCTATTTTATTAATTTTGCTCTTGTCTTTACTTCCTTTCTTCTATTTCCTTCGGGGTACGTTCACTATTTTTTTTTTTTTCCCTCTCTCTCTCTCTATTTTTTTTTTTTTTTTAGCTTTTTGAGATAGATGCTTTAAGTCACTGATTTTTTTCAGTCTTTCTTCTCTACTAATACCTGTACTTAAGGTTATAAATTTTTTCTAAGTATCCCATAAGATTTGATAGGTCATATCTCTATTAGTTCAAACTATTTCCTAACTTTCATCATTAGTTCTTTTCTGATTCATGGATTATTTCAAAGTGATTCACTTAATGCCCAAACACCAGGAGATCTTCAAATGATCAATTTTTAAAGTTACTTTTTCATAATTAGTTCCAAACTTAATTTCACAGTAGTCAAATCTGTAGAACTTCAATTCTCTAAAATCTGCTAAGAATTGTTCTGTGGTCAGTATATGTGGCATATTTTAGTAACTGTTTCACAGGCCCTATTTTTAAAAAAACAGTTTATTCATTTGTTTGGTGCAGTAATCCTATAAATATCAATTATATTGCTTATATCTTACTAATCTCTTGAAATATATTTATCACACTTATTTTTAATTCTTGGTTATTCTTTCGATTAATTCTCCATCAAATGGAGTATTTTATTCTATCCCCACACTTGTTATGGCCAAAGTTTTTAGTTCTGGGTTATCACTGATATATTTTTACTTTGATTCTAGCCTTTTAAAAAAACTTTTTGCACTTTCCCAAAGTACTACTGCTGCACAGCAAACCAGCTCAAAACTTAGTGGCATAAAACCATCACCATTTTCTTATGCTCATAGATCCTTGGATGAGGAATTAAGACAGCCCAGCAGGAATGGCTTATCTCTGCTCCCCAATGTCTATAAAAACTTGAATGTGTAGGTTTGACTTAGAAAGCTGGGGACTCAAATCAACTGGAGACTTCTTCATTCACATATCTGGCCCCTTGATTAGATGACCAGCAAGGTGGACTTAGTGGAGCTGTCTACCAGAGCGCCTACAATGCAGTCTTTCTTTGTGGCTTGGGCTTTGCACAGCATGGCAGCTGGGTTCTGAGAGGTAGATCCCAAGAAGTGACTGGTGAGTGGTAATTCCAAAAGAATCAGGAGGAATCTCCATGGCCTTTTATAAGCCTCAGAAGTCATATGACACCACTTCTGCCATACTCTTTTTATGTAAATAGTTCCAAGTCCACTGAGATTCAAGGGCAAGGGATATAAAGCTCACTACTCATAGGAGGACTGCCAAAGAATTTGAGGGCTACATCTTAAAATTCCTCTATCTCCTGTAGCATTTCCTGAAAGTGTCTCTTCTAATTTAAGTATGTATTCCAAAAGTGTTTTCAGTGTGTATCTTTGTACAGCAAACCCTCTGAGGTCTTATGTGATAAGGATTTTTATTATAACTCACATTTTGAATGGATATAAATTCCATGTGGAATCAATGTTCTTTTAACACTCTAAGAAACATTACTCCATTTTCCTCTTAAAATCAGATTTCTCAAAACTAATATTAGGTGCAATATCATTCTTGTTCCTTTATGGGTGATCTGCTCTTTATCACTGGAATCTTTAAGAATTCTGTCCTTGTCATTGATATTATCTGTAACTATATGGATCCAAGGCTGGGGTTTCCTTCCCACTTACACACAGAAGTCTTTAAGCCCTTTTAGACTAAGGCCTTCCATTATTCTTTAATTCTGAGAAACTGATCTTAATCATTTCTTCAAATATTTTCTCCTCCCTTTCTGTTCTCTCTTTTAGGATTCCTATTTACCAGGAAAGAAACTCTTCTACATCTACCTCTTGATTTTTATTCTATGTGTTCTCTTTCTCTTTGTCGTTTAATACTGTCTTCTCAAGAGTTTTTCAAAAGCATCATCTTCCAACTCATGAGTTTATCAACTGTCCACCTTCGACCACCATCCAGTCTACTCTATTCTTTACTTTTACATTTTTCATAATTAATATTTCTACTTGGTTCTACATTGTTATGTTTTCTTGTTTTGCATAGTACTGCTGATCTCCTGAAATACATTTGTTAAGTTTATTTTTAATTCCTGATCAATCTTTTTCAAAAATTCTCCATCAATGGTATATGTTATTCACTTAGTTGTCTTTGAGAGTAACTGTACTGTACCTGTGTCCAGGTGACTAGTCTGGTTATAAACTAATGTTTTCCTGAGGAACCAGTCATTCTGTCTAGTAACATATGGTTACAGACCTCACTGTAGCCAACCTGGTGAAATTAACAAGAGAGGAGCATGATCCCCAGAGCAAAGAGCCCCAGGGACCTTAGAATTACTGCTGTTTACTCCAGTTTGCTGGGCATTCCACATATGTTTCCTCTCATTTAAACTCAGAGAAACAACACTGGGCACAGAGTCTTGCTAGGCTGAAACACACCAATGGGAGTTTGGGAGGGGAGAAAAAAGGTAGTTATCCCTAGTGGGCAATTAGTCAGGCCATCCCCATTTATATTAATGCCATCAGAGCCCTAGCAGATCTTTTGAATAATCATGGAGGCCTGAGCCACTGCTGCTCACTTCTGTGGGGAAAGAACAGGGAAAGACAGTATCAGGCAACACCAGAGAGGAATAACAATAGAACTTAATAGCCCTCCAATCTATTTCCTCACTGCTTCCTCATGCAGTCCTTAGTCCCAGGCTATAGCCACCACCCCCACACATACTCCACCGAGACACATACAGATTAATGAGAGCCTTAGTCTCCCCACACTTCCCTCTTACTCCTCTAGTTTCTTCAGAGCTGATCTTGGGTGAAGGAGTCAAGAGCTGGGACTAGTTTGATAGAAAATGCAAACCGGCCTAGAAACTCTTTTCTTTATCAGTGGCGCAGAACTTCTGTTCAATTTCAACCACTCATAATCCAGTTCAGAAATGTGATGCAGGGAGCACCAATGTGGCTCAGTGAGTTGCGTGTCTGCCTTCAGCTCAGGTCATGATCCTGGAGTCCGGGATTGAGTCCCGCAACAGGCTCCCTGCTCAGTAAGGAGTCTGCTTCTCCCTCTCCTGAGACAGGACCCTCCCCTGTCTTGTGCTTGCTCTCCCTCTCTCTCTCAAATTAATAAATAAAATCTTTAAAAAAATGTGATGCAAATGAAAAATTAAAATTTGTTAGTACAATATTGTATAACCATAAAATTTACCCTGGGACATCTGGTTAATGATAAGTGCTTCTTAATTCTTTCATGGACACGCTTAACAACCCTTACCTTCATACGTTTTATTTATTTTTCATTTATTTATTTATTTACTTTTCATTAACCATGGATTTATAAAGCACTGTGTAAACTTTTGAGTAAATTTAAAAAAAAAAAAACACCTCTATAGTTCTTCTGCTTAACATTTTTGACCTCTAAGTATCTTCAAGCACCACAACTCCCCAGTCTTCTACTGCAGATGAAAGACCATGGCAGGCACCCTCAAACACACGTGCACAACTATTAGCCTCAAGCCGATGTGAAACTATGTCAGAAATAGAAAAGTTAGCAGATAGGATGTGTTTTCACCAGGAGGCAAGAAATGAAAGGACCCAACAAGTGAGGTTGGGGAGGAAGAGAATCAGTGGACAGCTGGTCAGACTTGGTTAAGAAATGAATTTGGTTGTTCCCTATAAGGAGGATATCAAAAAAGCTAATTCAACTAAAAACTAAATTTCACTGAGGAATACAATATCTAGTACCAACGAGGCAATGTTTTCGACTGGTAATATGTTAACAACAATAATTCTCAGTTCTCAATACCTCGCCACATGCTCTGGAGGTCAAAATCTTTTCAATTTTTGCCAATATAATGGTTGAGAAGCATGTCACCTTTTAAATTTGTATTTTTCTCACTAGTAGTATGGTTGACTGTCAATAAAGAAATGCAAACATTAATAAACCCTTATTTGTGAACTTCCTGTTCATATTCTTTATAAATTTTCCTCAGATTTCTTTTTAATAATCAGTTTCTAGAAACTCTATTTTGATGATTCTCACCCTTTCTCAGTTATGTGTTACAACTATTCCTAGTCTATCATTTGCATTTAGCCTTTATTTACAGGGGCTCTTCTGTGCAACTTTAAAAAAAAAATTGTATGTTGTCAACATTTGTTGGTTTTTGCTTGACATGTTCTTTCCTGTTCTCAGACTGTCTCTTCCAGCACAGATAATACAAACATTAAAACATGTTCTTCATTTTTTCATACTTTGACCAACTTTATTTTCTCCTGCTTGAAAATCTATTCTACCAATACCCTTTAGTAAATAAAAGTTTTTTTCCCCTCTGAACTGAACTGCTACTTTGATAATAGTTTTAAGTTCTAGAATTACTTATAACAGCTGGATTTTATTCCTTTTGGTCACCTACTCTTGGGCCAATACCATGCTGTTTAATTAGAGAAGGTTGTAGTAATTTTTAATATGTAGGTTTCTTTACTCTTAATCTTTCCTTAGTTTTCTAGAATGTACTCATTTAAAGGGTACTTTCTCGAAAATTAGAGGCATAGATTAAGATGGAACTAGGTAAAAACTGTAAATATGTATGCATTATCTTATAACGAAAAAAAAAATAGTAAGTTACTAAAAGAGTCTTAATTCAATTCCAAACAATAAATGAAAGTTAAAAAGCAGAAAATCACCAGATGGACAAATGCAACCAACATATACAGCAGACACTATGCCTCACATCTGAGGTTAGTAACAAGGTACTTTACAGTGGAGGAAACTGAGGCACAGGTAAGAAACAGAAGAGAGTGTTAGACTAAGAATCTGACTAATGGTAAAAACAAAAAGAGAAAACATCTAGTAAGGGAGGCACCAGGACCAAGTAAGATGGATGGAGTTCACTAATATTTTACTTGTATGATCCCACCCACACACAGAGGTAAAGAAATAAAATGGATAAACAGATAAATAAAATAGAAATAGAAATAGAAATTGGTCATTCTACAATTGGTCATAGCCAACCTTCGACCAAGCCAAGAATGATGGTTGAGCTCAAGTGAGGCAAAAGTTATGTAATTAACTGTAATAATTACAGTCTAAGGCTTGCTCTTTTGATTTTCAGAGATGATGAATCCATCCACAAATAGCAACAGAGAACATAAACATTCTGTGCTTTTGCCAGCATAGGAGAACCCCAAGCAGTCTATTCCCCAATTCCTATCAGAAACAAATTTGAACCCTTCAAATTGGCTCAGTCAGTGGAGCATGCAATTCTTGATCTCGGGGTCATGAGTTTAAGCTGCATGCTGGGTGTAGAGATAAGCAAAAATAAACAAATATATATGTTATATATAAAACAAAACAAATTTGAGTCCTCTGGTGACTACTGGAAGTATAAGTGTGGCTATCACACCTCCTACTCTGAAACCCACCACTGAGCCAAGAGAAACAAACTTTCATAAAAATACGGAATAACCCTAAACCACAGATTAGGAAGTATTATATCAAACATAATACAATTTGAGACAAGGTAATAATGAATATTATGAGCCAAAATACATTTCTACATATCCAAGCAAAGTTGGATTTCCTGAAAGTAATAGGAAAGGTCTTAAAATTTTTTAGTTGAAACAAAGATAAAATGACGGTGTAGATAAATTATAGGCAAGGTAGCAAATAGTCCTCTCATGGTACATTTCAATATGGAGGAAGAATAAGGGACACAGAGATAAAGGAGAGATAATGCCATGTTCATTTTCTCGGACTTCTAAATCAGAGAACCTATAAGGGAAGATGCTGTGAGGACCAACATTAGTTGAACAGGAAGAGATAACCTAACCAAGTCATCAAAGAGATGACCATGTTACATTGAGAGACATAGTGCATTCCATCCTGGGTGATCTATTCTCCTGAAAGGAAGGAACACCAATGCTTAGGAGATAAACGGTTCAAGGTCAGAGTGTAAGAAGTCTCTCTGAGTGAACTAAGAAAACTGAACTGAACCTTCCAGATGCCCCAGAACACAGCCTTCGCCATACTACTACTATAGATAATAGCAATAATTAACTGGGCTCTTATCATATTCTAGTGACATATTCTAGGAATTTACAAGTATTAACTCTTTTAATCCTTAACCCCAATGAGGCAAGTACTCTTATTATCTCCATTTTACAGATGATGTAAATGAGCATCAGGGAGGTTAAGTAAGTAAGTTTCCTATAGTTATATAGCTAGGAAATATAAGACCAAGAATTGAACCTAAGCAATCTGGTGTAAAGCTCAGGGTTTTAACTATTACGCTGCATTGTCTCTTCTACTTTAATGTTAAACAATTAGCAAACCCACAGAATTTATTTATACAGGAAATAATGACATACCTTGTACTGTAAGCTCTGCTTGAGCTTCAATTGTTTCATTTCCATTATCAGCGATACAAAAATAAGTCCCCGCATCATCCTCAGTAACATCACTGATCTCCAGACTACCACCTGCCAGCAGCACCAGTTTTTCAGAGCTGCATAAAAAAATATTGGCACATTTCAGAACTAGGAAAACAATAACTGGGAAACTCTTCACATAAAACAGAGAAAACACTTAAAATGCATTATTATTTACATGGCTCCAGAGAGTCTAACAAAATTAGCAGAATTTAATTTGGTCCAATTTACTCTGCTCATATTTAACATGCATAAATAATCATAAATACAAATCAAAATGTTATAATGAATTATATCTAACACGTATTTTTTCTGAGAGAGAGAGGAAGAGCATGCAAACTTGGGGTGGAGAGGGGTAGGGGAGAGGGAGAAAGAGAGTCTTAAGCAGGTTCCATACCAAGTGTAGAGCCCAAAGCGGGCCTGGATCTCACATCTCTGAGATTGTGACCTGAGCCAAAATCCAAAGTCAGATGCTGAACCGACTGAGCCACTTGGCACCCCTATCTCTAAACACATCTAATTATTCTCAAAGGTATACAAGTTTTGTAGCCAATTCCACTCCCCACAATCCATCCCTGCCTCCCAGATCTCCCCATTTTTTCCTGCAAATATTTTAATTTTGAAGTCTGGAATCAATCTGTCACTCCACTACAGCTATGCCACACTGAGGGGACTACTGGAGAAGGTAAAATGTCAGATCAGAAACACAAAGTTGTGAGACCACCCTGCCTACTGAATGCTTCCTATGGTGGCTTGGCTAGGAAAGGGAGAAAAACGGACAGGGAAGGGAGAGAACAGAGTTGGCAGAGAGCAGCAACCTGGGTGTGGTTACCAGGTAAGAATATGCTATCATGCCATTATCAACAAGGACACTGACCACAATAACCCAAATCTGTATAGTGATTTAAATCTTTCAAAGAGACTATTTAAAGAAAAAAAAAAAAGTGATCCTATAACACTAAGGGGAAAAAAATCAGAAATCAATATTCTCATCAAGTTTTTATAAAGTAAACAAGTTTAGTTGATTTGGATCCAAGTTTGTGGAGTTATAATTTTATTTTTATTTGGAGGTTCTATGTCTAAACTGGTTTTCATAGGCAGATATTTCTCTCAAATCTTAATATTGTCACATTTCGTACCTGTATCTACGCTTAACAAAAAACATGGCTTTTCATATAGAATTACTGATGGGGAAAAAAGAGAGGAAATGACTATTTGGTCTGTGCCACATTTATAATTCTCATCCTAACTAAAGAGCTATTCTGGCTTAAATTTCAGTATGCTCTGAACCTGAGTAATTAAGCTTCCCAAAACTGATACACATGATTAAGTTTCTGGACAATGAAAGAGGAAAACCAGAATCAGGTTTGGTGGCTTCTCTATGAAATACCCTGCAAGAGATCCTGACTCAACTTTATCAAGTGGCCTTCTATTACCTCAAATCCCAACTGAACATGATGAGATAGAGAAGCAATGAACATATCACGGAACAGAGCAAGAACTACTAGGATAAAATGGAGAGATAAGACACGATTTCCATGCCTCACAAAATAAGAAAAATTTACAAAATTTAAAATCCTCTATTTCACGAGAAAAAATTAGTACTAGTCTTCAGAAATGGAAAACAATGCCCACGAGTGGAAAATCAGCAATATACACACATGATACCCAGCTGAGAGGAATATAATTTGAAATACTATTTGGTAGGGTACTTTTGAACTGAGATACAGTAATTTCTATTTAATAATTATACTAAAAAATACTCCTGATACTTGCTTTGTTTCAAATTTGCCATAACTGAGTGCCAGTACAGAAGTCAATCTTTACTCCCTTGAAAGAAGCCAGGGAGGAGGAATGGCTGTTAGTTTGACAGAACTCATTAAACCTGTTCACATGATGATGTGATAGCTTCCAGTAAGATGGCAACCAAGTCTTAAAAACTCCAAAATTCAAAGATATAGCAAAAGGAACAGTATGTTAAAAAGTAAACATGGTCACTGGACCCAAGTTAGGTTGAGTGCTGCTGGACAAAGAAGTATGTGTGTCCCTGGGCAGTCAGGGGTCAGTCTAGGAGACCTTGGTGTGCTAAGGAGACTTTATGTTTGCTTGTTTTGCCAAAGGAAAGGCCTTGAAGGAGATAAATCACACGATTTAGTGAAGGACAAGAGGAATGGGAAAAAGACTCAAAGCAGAAACTTCAATTGTGAAATCATTTTAATGGTCCAGAATTAAAGAGAAAAAGATGAACTCTGGCAGTAATAACAGAGGTAAAAAGATGGCAAAAACTATTGACAACTCTTAAAAACAATGGACAATGAAGGTAAGGAGAGGGATTCATCCACTCAGCAAATATTTACTGCTGTGCCTCTGTGTGTCAGATAGCAGCTGGGGATGCAACAGTGAGCAAAAACACAACCAGTGCTTCTGTGCAACTCAGGGGGAAAGACACACATGAAAGATAATAATTTCAAAAAATACTATACCAGAAGAACCTACCAGGAAATTAGGAATGAAATTTTTCTGACCAAAGTAGCCCTTGAACTGAGATCTAAAGAATGAGAAGGAGAAAAAGATTTCAAAAAGAAAGAGTAGCATATGCAAGAGAATGGTGGCAGAAAGTACCACAGTGTTTCAGGATCTGAAAATAACCAGTGTGGCCAAGTTTAAGAGAGAAAAAAGAAAGAGAAAGATGAGATGGAGCCAGACTATACAAGGTTTTGAAAGTCATTTTAAAAATTTGAGTCCTTAACTTAAAAATAATGAAAATTCATTAAATATTTTTAGAAGTGGGGAGAGGGTTGACAACGATGTCATGAGATCTGAGCTTTGGAAAGATCACTCCAGATGTATCTGGAATGAAGCCAGAGTAAGTATGGGAAGAACTGGAGTGTTCTGTGGTAACTGGTGGTTTTCAGAGATGGTTAGGAGGTTCCATGAAAGATCTTATAGATGAATTAGAGAAGCTGAGGAAGAATTTCATGTCCAGGAAGATTTTTTTTTTTAATTTTATTTATTTGACAGACAGAGATCACAAGTAGGCAGAGAAACAGGCAGAGAGAGAAGGGGAAGCAGGCTCCCCACTGAGCAGAGATCCCGATGCGGGGCTCCAACCCAGGACCCTGGGATCATGACCCAAGCTGAAGGCAGAGACTTTAACCCACCAAGCCACCCAGGTGCCCCTCTCCAGGAAGATTCTTAAGGTTAGGGTAATATGTGTGAAAGGGAAAAACAAAAGGAAATTTGCTTAATTTAGTTTCTTATGTGTTGTTATTTGAGTGAGAGAAAGGTAGGCCTTTTTATAGGAAAAAGAGAAGGAGCCAATGGAGAGAAAAAATTTTGAAAAGAAGATTCATAAAAGTGCTGGAGAAAGTGGAAAGTAGTAAAATCCAGAGCACAAAAGGCCATCTCTTCTTTTAAAACAGCAGGAAAGGAAGGGAACAATACTTATTCTCTTTTGTTGTTGTTGTTGTTTTCATTAAACTTATTATGAGGTAACTGCAGTTTTAAGAAATAATACAGAGGGGGAACACCTGTGTGAATCAGTCATTTAAGCATCTGCCTTGGGCTCAGGTCATGATCCCAGGGTCCTGGGATCTGCTTCTTCTACTGCCTGTTGTGCTAACCCTCCATGTGTGCTCTCTCTGACAAATAAAAATCTTAAAACAAACAAACAAACTAATACAGGGACCTACTGTACGTATGTCTTTACCCAGTTTCTCCCAATGGTAATCTTGTAGAGTACAACATCACAACCAGACACTCACATTTCCATCACCACGAGGACCCCTCCCGTGGCTCTTTTATAGCCACACCCCTTTCCTTTTCCTCCCACCTCCTCACAACCCCTGGCAACTGAACCCCTGGCAATCTGTTCTCCATTTCAGTAAATTCGTCATTTCAAGGAGAATATTATATAAATAAAACCATACAGTATATAGCCTTTGGGGATTGGCTTTTTTCACTCAGCATAATTCTCCAAAGATCCATCCAGGTTGTTGCATATAACAATGGTTCCTTCCTTTTATTGCTTGGCAGGAATTCCACAGTGTGGCTATACCTTAGTTTGTTTAACCATTCACTCAATCAAGGACATCTGGGCTATTTCTAGTTTGGAGCTATTACAAATGAAGCTGTTGTGAATACAGATAGGCAGACTTGTGTGGAACATGAAGTTCATTTCTACAGGATAAATGCCCCAAAGTGTTAATGTTGGGTCATATGGTAGTTCCAACATGGTAAGCTTTTAAAGAAAAGGCCAATGACAGAGTGGCTGTACCATTTCCACATTCCAGCCAGCAATGTCAGACTGATCCCATTTAACAGTATTTGATACTTTCAATTTTTACAAAGTGTGGCTATTCTGATAGGTACGTAGCAGTATCTTACTGTGATTTTAATTTGCATTTCCCTATGGCTAATGAAGTTAAACAACTTTAAGTCCATCTGGTCCAGTGTGTCATTCAAAGCCACTGTTTCCTTGTTGATTTTGCCTAGATCATCTGTCTGTTGATGTAAGTAGGGTGTTAAAGTCCTCTACTATTATTGTATTATCAATTAATTCCTTTATGTTTGTTACTCATATTTAGGTGCTCCCAAATTGGAAGCATAAATATTTATAATTGTTAGGTCTTCTTGCTGGAAGACTAGGGCTTTTTTATTATGATATAGTACCCTTCTTCATCTCCTGTTACAGTCTTCAGCTTAAAATCTAGTTTGTATGACATAAGTACTGCTACTCTGGCTTTCTTTTGATGTCCCTTAGCATGATAAATAGTTCTCTATCCCCTCACTTTCAATCTGCTCCTGTCTTTAGGTCTAAAATAAGTCTCTTGTAGGCAGCATATAGAAATTTTTCCCATTTCTGACACCCTATGTCTTTTGATTGGTGCATTTTGTCCATTTACATTTGGGGTGATTTTTTATTAATTATTTTTATTAACATACAATATGTTATTTACCCCAGGGGTACAGGTCTGTGAATCACCAGGTTTACACACTTCACAGCACTCACCATATCACATACCCTCCCCAATGTCCATAATCCAACTACTCTCTCCATACACCCATTCAGAGTGATTACTGACAGATATGAATTTAGTGCTTGTTCTGTCATTTCTGGAGATTTTCTGTTTCTTTCTAGTCTTTGAAGACTAGAGGCCCCTTTAATATTTCTTGCAGTGCTGGTTTAATGGTCATGAATTCCCTTAGTTTATGTTTGTCTGGGAAACTTTTTATCTCTCCTATTCTCAGTGACAGCTTTGCTGGATAGAGTATCCTTATCTGCATATTTTTCCCATTCAGCACGTTGAATATATCACGCCACTCTCTTCCGGCCTGCTAAGTTTCTGTGGAGAAATCTGCTCTTAACCTTATTTGTCTTCCACTGTAAGTTAGGGACTTCTCTTATCTTGCTGCTCTTGGGATTTTTTTCTTTATCTCTATATTTTGCAAATTTAACTACAATACATCTGGGTGTTGGTTTTGATTTTGATTTTGATGGGAGGTCTCTGTGCCTCCTGGATTCAGATGTCTGTTTTCTTTCCCAGGTTGGCTAAGTTTTCAGCTATAATTTCCCCCAAATAAACCCTCTTTTTTCCTCTTCTAAGACTCCTATAATATAAATGTTATTGTGCTTTTTTTTAAATTATGCTTTATGGAGTCACCATGTCCCCTAAGACTACATTTGCGATCCCAAATTTTTTTCCCTCTTCTTTTAAGCTTCATTATTTTCCATAATTTTATCTTTTGTACCACTCATTCATTCCTCTGTTTCTTCCATCTTTGTCGTCATTATATCCAGATGGTTTTGCAACTTGGTTATACCATTTTTTTTATTATGGCCTGACTAGTTTTAATGTCTTTTATCTCTGTGAAAGGGACTCCCTGGTATCTTCTATGTTTTTCTCAAGCCCAACTAGTAGCCTTATGATTGATGCTTTAAATTCTGGATCAGGCGTATTATTTCTATCTGTTTTGATTAGATCCCTGGCCAAGACCTCTTCTTTGTTCTTTCTTTTGGCATGAATTCTTCCATCTTGGCATTATGTCTAGGTGTCTGTCTTCTGTGTGTTAGGAAAGCCAGAATGTACTGTTTCCTGCTGCTGAGATTAATGGCTTTATGAGGAAGAGGTCATATACTGTCCAGGGCCTGGTGTTTCAGGAAGTGTTTCTGGTGTATGCTGTATACACTCTGCTGCTATGTTTTGGCTGCTTTTTCCCTCAGGTCAGCCCTCTGCAGAATTTCTTCTTGCCTGCAGTGGGAAGTGTTTGGACCTTGGCCAGAGTGTGGTGGTTTTTAACTAGGTGCGCTCTGATTTGTCTGCTTATTAAGAGAGACCTAATGCTATTTCCACTAGAGCTGAAGCTTTGCAGAGCTCTATAGTCAGTAAACCTGGTGCATGCAGGGGTTTTATGCTGGTATTCTAGGGGAGAGTGCTGCTGCTCTGGTTCTCAGACACACTTGCCTATGAAAAGCAGCACGTGCAGAGTGCAGTGGGGTGGGACTTGGTGTAGACCGCTTGGATTAGGCTGCCACTGCTGGTGCTATGCTACTTATTGAAGTTAGTTTATGCTGAGGAGTAGGGGAGAGAAATGGTACCAGTGCCCGCCTTGTCCCTGGAGAAGGGAGTTCTCAAACAATGCTGCCTGGGAAGCCCTCCCAGAAGAATGAACAATCTTCCCTCATGTGTCCCAGGTGTCTTTCAGTTCACTGCCTTCACCCTATCTGTGTCTGGGCCATCTGCCTGCCTGGCAGCTCAGTGAACCCATGTTCTATCTCAGGCAGGCTAAGTTTTAAAACTCCAAATATTTGGGACCTGACATGGTAGAAGCCCCCACTGGTCCTCTAAAGGAGGGTCTCACTGCATTGGGACTGATTCAGGTTTGTCCCAGAAGGGCAGTTGTACAAAAGCACAGGGGTGTGGGTTTGGAGAGAAGCACAGTGAAGAGTCAGTATCCAAATTAGCCACCCTCTGCAGGTAGCTCCGCACCTATGCTGAGGGGCACAGGAAGTGGCTCTTTTGTTCCCAGAGAGTCAATGCCATCTCTTCCAGATGCACTCCAAGAAGAGGGAATCGTCTCTCCCAGTGCACTCTCAGATTTCACCATCTGCCCCTGGCTATCTGTCCTCCTTCTCTACAGAAGCACTGCAATGCCCTCAGGGCTCCATACCAACCATGGCACGGACTCAAACTCCAATCTTTGAGCCTCATTCGTTGTTAAAAACTCACAAAAATAAGCCCCTCTAGTTTTCCCACTTGGGGTAAGAATTTTCCCTGTGCAATCTCCTGTGTACTCCTCTCTCTCTCTCTCTCACCTCTCTCCATGATCAGGGCTCCCTACCCTCTGCAGCACCTGTGATCTGCTTATTTTCACAATTTCCTTCTATGATGATAAAATACAAAAACTTTAAAAAGAACCTATTTCAGCTTTCCTACTCCTTTTTTTTTTTTTTAAGATTTATTTATTTCTGGGGCACCTGGGTGGCTCAGGTGGCTAAGTAACCTACTCTTGGTTTAGGCTCAGGTCATAATCTCAGAATCCTGAGATCAAGCCCCATGTCAGCATCTGCACTCAGTGCAGAATCTAGTTGTTCCTCTGCCTCTCCTTCTGCTCCTCTCTCCACTTGCATTCTCACAAATAAATAAAATTTAATTAAAAAGTAATTTAAAGATGTATTTATTGGAGAGAGAGAGAGAGAGAACACATGTGTACAAGCAGGGAAAGGGGCAGGGCAGGAGGAGGGGAAGGGGGAGAGAGAGAAAATCCCAAACAGACTCCCTACTGGGTGTGGAGCTCAGTGCAGGGCTGGATCTCATCACCCTGAGATCATGCCCTTAGGAGAAGTCAAGGCTTGACCTTTAATGGACTGAGCCCCCCAGGAGCCTCAGCTTTCCTACTCCTGATAAAGATTTTGTTCTAACATGTAGCCAATTTAAATTTCTACCCTAGGGACGCCTGGGTGGCTCAGAGGGTTAAGCCTCTGCCTTCGTCTCAGGTCATGCAACAATGGTCCTCAAATGGGGACCATTCTGTCCTCTAAGGGGACATCTGTCAACATCTAGAAATATTTTCGGTTGTCACAACTTGGGAGAGCTACTAGCATATAGTGGATAAAGGCCAAGGAAGATACTGAACATCCTGCAACACACAAAATGACTTTGCTTTGGAAACAAAATATACCTAAATACCACCACCACCACCTTGGTTCTTTTATCAGAATACAACAGAGAAAAGCACCCATTACATATGCCAAGTATCCATTACACACGGAAGTAATGAGGGATGGATGACAGGATGGCTGACGTTAAGAGAAATGGCTTTTGTGGAAGAGGAAGGATTTATGATCATCGAAGAAGGCTGGTATGATTTTAAAAGGCAAAAACAGAAGGATGAGGAATGCATTCTCTTTTATTCTTAGAATAAAGGAAAAAACTATTGTGAGCAAAAAAGCACATGAAAAGGAATGAGAAGTCAGGCTAGTCAGGACCAGAAACTCCTGCAACAATTTAGGGAAGGAGGTCATGAGGCCTTAAGCTAAGTATACTGTAGCTTAGAAAGAACAAACAGAATAATTACTCCTTATTTTGAAATTTTGGAAGCAATTTTTTCTTTAAACATCCTAATCATATATACCATATAAACTATTTCAAGAATGATAAATGAGCATTATAATGTGCTTAAATAAAAATAGATACTTTTTTTTTCATTATTAATCAGTAGTCCCCAATTAGATTAGACCAAGTCTCAAGCAAAGGCTAAAAAGGCTTTTAGGCAGACATTACCTTTCTGTGTCCAGTGCCTCCTCATTTTTCATCCATCTAATGGTTGGAGTAGGAAGTCCCGAAGCAACACATGGCAACACCACACTCTGACCAATGACTCTGACTAAGGAAGAAGGTTGTTTCAAAAATACCAAGTTTGAAGTGAACCCAGGATCTAAAAAATTTAAAAAATGAAAGACAATAATTAAGAAAGCACTTTACTACTTTAATGATGAGGGATGGCAAATTCCTGTTCAGTCTGTGTGGCTTTATTATTTTATTTTAAGTGGACTCTATCCCCAATGTGGGGCTTGAACTCATGACCCCAAGATCAAGGGTTGCATACTTTACCAGCTAAGCCACCCAGGCACCCTATGTGGTTTTGCATAACAAAATATTTTAAGTGAAAGTGACACAAAAAAGTCCATTTAAGGGGCGCCTGGGTGGCTCAGTGGGTTAAGCCTCTGTCTTCAGCTCAGGTCATGATCCCAAGGTCCTGGGATCAAGCCCCGCATCAGGCTCTCTGCTCAGCAGGGAGCCTGCTTCCCTTCCTCTGTCTGCTTGTCTCTCTGCCTACTATGATCTCTGTCAAATAAACAAATAAAATCTTTAAAAAAAAAAAAAAGTCCATTTAAATTGGCAAACATTTCAGGGTGTCTGGGTGGCTCAGTTGGGTAAGCATCTGACTCCCTTGATTTTGGCTCAGATCATGATCTCAGGGTCATGAGATTGGGCCCTGCTTTAGGCTCTGAGCTCAGCAGTGAGTCTCCTCGAGATTCTCTCTCTCCTCCTCCCTCTACCCCCCCCAATTAAATAAATAAATCTTAAAAAATAAATTAGCAAACATTTCCTTAGTCACTTAAAGCACTGTGCTAGGCTCTCTGGGGACCTCAAGGATGTAGAAGTTGTAGCTCCTAACTTCAGGGTGCTCACTGGTCAACTGAGGGATATTTAACAAGAATCCCCCTCACAGGGGGCGCCTGGGTGGCTCAGTGGGTTAAGCCGCTGCCTTCGGCTCAGGTCATGATCTCAGGGTCCTGGGATCGAGTCCCACATCGGTCTCTCTGCTCAGCAGGGAGCCTGCTTCCTCCTCTCTCTCTCTCTCCTGCCTCTCTGCCTACTTGTGATCTCTCTCTGTCAAATAAATTAAAAAAAAAAAAAAAAAGAATCCCCCTCACATTAAAAACATTGAATGAAGTAAATGTTTCATGAGTGGTACAAAGACAGAAAAGACTGTGCAAGCTCAGGATCCTTAACAGCACCCTCTCCATTCACAGGGATTTCATAAGATGTTTCCTTTCCATCCCTACATCTGTGTGTTACTTCTGAAAATCTTTCTTGAGTTTCATCTCTTTAACTCACTCAGTCTGTCAATCCCTTGATTTTTATAATGGTACGACTATTAGGCTGCCGCTGTGTGTGTTCACTTTATACAGCTACTCCTCTAATGAACATCTGAGAAGGCCACACTCCAATGGCTAGAAGACAGGGTTCCTTTTTGATGGAGTGGTATTTCCAGGGTTCAGTTTTGAGGGAAAAAGTCTGTTCTCAGTTAAAGAGATAGGACTCTTGTCCCCATACTCTCAGAAAAAGGTGTTCTACAGCCATGGTAACAACCACCAGATCTGGCTTTAAACATGTGTAACTAACGTATGACAGTTCTGTAGCCACGGTAACAAGAAAACATTGTCTAATGGATGAGTGACAACTCGCTTCAGCGAACAAGCCTTTGAAAGCCAGCCAATGAGTGACAGCTTCAGGCTTTAACAGTCCGTCATTCAGCAGTGGAATCACTTGCTTCTAAAGTGGACATTAACTTGCTCTCACATCTATAACCAACCATAAAACATGCCTCTATGGCTGACAATCAACCCACTCTTGCCCCTTAACCAACACACCAAATGTGTCTTCCCCCAAATTCTTTATGCAATCAGCAGTTTGCATTAGGAAAGCGATGCTTAGTAACTATGGTTTTCCCTCACTGAAGTAAATAAAACATTCAGTAATTTGGTTGTTTCAGATATGGAAACAACCATATTATGGTTGTTTCATCAGATATGGTGGTTCATCCTCTGACACTGAAAATCATGTTTCCCTGGATCTGGTTTTGAGGATTTCCTTGAATGGTACCCCAGGTCCTATTTCTATAGGACCTCTGCCATACATACGCAAGTCGGGAAGTGGGTTGGGGGACACTGCAATATGGCAATAGTTTCCTTTTTTTCCATCGGGATTTAGCTAAATTTAATCATATTTTGATAGAAACAAATAAATTTGAACAAATATTTACTGGCTTCTATGTGCCAGTTACCACTCGTGGCAGTAGACAAAATTCCCTACCCTTGCTGACCTTATATACCACTGGGGGAGAGAGACAAGAAATAAAAGACATTGTGTATCAGACAATGGATTTGTTCTGAAACAAAATTAAGAGGAAAAGAAGTATCAGGAGAGATATGGAAGACTATTGTTTTAAACAGTGGCCAAGGAAGGTTTAACAATGAAGTAACATTTGAGCAGAGAAATAAGACAGTTGTGTCAGGCTGGTATCTGAGGAAGAGGATTCCAGGCAGAGCAAAAGGCGAGTAGAAGATACTGTCTTCTACTAATGTCTGGAGTGTTCTAGAGACATAAGGTGGCCACAATCACAGAGTGAGGGAGAGCAGAGTACCAGATGGAAGGAGAAAGATAGGGAGGGAGACGGCATTAAGATTATACAAAGCCTGGGCACCTGGGTGGCTCAGTGCGTTAAAGCCTCTGCCTTCAGCTCAGGTCATGATCCCAGGGTCCTGGGATTGAGCCCCACATCAGGCTCTCTGCTCAGCAGGGAGCCTGCTTTCTCCTCTCTCTCTGCCTGCCTCTCTGCCTACTTGTGATCTCTGTCTGTCAAATAAATAAATAAAATCTTTAAAAAAAATGATTATACAAAGCCTGACAGGCCAAGGACTTTAATGTTTACTCTAAGATGAGAAACCATCAGGTTTTGAGCAAAGATGTAACATGATCTAATAAACATTTTAAAAAATAATTGTGGCTGCCAAGCTGAAAACACACAGGGACAGGAATGACAAAGGCATGGAAGATGATGACAAAGAAAGAAACTACATTTAAAAAAAAAAAAAATCAGTTCAAAGCCCATCAAGAACACCCTTAGGCATCACTGCTCACAACACTGGGCTCACCTTGCAAGCCAAGCCAGAGACTAAAAAAAATTAGCCTATGAAGTAGATGTTTATAAAAAAGTTTGCCCTTGGGGCGCCTGGGTGGCTCAGTGGGTTAAAGCCTCTGCCTTTGGCTCAGGTCATGATCCCAGGGTCCTGGGATCAAGCCCCACATCAGGCTCTCTGCCCAGCAGGGAGCCTGCTTCCTCCTCTCTCTCTGCCTGCCTCTCTGCCTACTTGTGATCTCTGTCTGTCAAATAAATAAATAAAATATTAAAAAAAAAAAAGTTTGCCCAAACAATGTAAAGATGGCCCCATTATATTCATAAACTCAGGTTTGAAGGAAGAAATATGGACTCTGGCACCCAACAGTGGGATCGGAAGCTGAAAGGCCAGGAGACAGCAATAGGCTGTCATGTGAGCAACACGTGAGAGGAAGTTGTGAGTAAGCAGAAGGTACACAGCTGAGAAAAGACACACGAAACAGAGAAGGAGAGTCAGCAGGGGCAGAAAGAGTGAGAACCCACAAACAGAGGGAGGAAGGGGCTGAGTTTACATTAAAATGGGGAGTGCTATAAAGATCTGAGAACCCTGCTTACCGGTGTCTTCCAGAGCTGCTGTATCACTACTCTGCCATGCCCTCCATGAGCTAGCCCGAGTGAGTCCGGATTCTGACAAGAGATCGAACTATATGAAGTACCCCATTACAGGGAAGGAACAGATAGAGACTAGACAAAACACAAACTTAGTGTGTCTTTGGCCAAGAAGAATGCCACAGATATTAAACACACTTTACCGCTTGATAAATTTCTACTAATGAATTCACCTAAGAGTGAATCTTTCTGGCACTTTTTCTTTTCTCTGCCTGTGAGAAACTGAGACTTCTTATGATGACATTAATTTGTCACACCACATATTTAACAGTGCTTATTAAAAGAGATAATTCTAACAGTACAATTTTTACCCATTAATAACCATAAAACCACAAGTCCTGATAATAAATACCTGGAAGAACTTTCAATTCAGCTTCATCACTATACTTTGGAGGCCCACCACTTTCAACTATACAGCGATAAAGTCCCCCATCTCCTTCAGTAGCATTGCTGATAACCAGTGTTCCACTTGGAAGTTTGATAACTCTATCATCCAGAAGAAGAGGCTGTCTGTTCTGTTCCCACCTCACAAATGGGACCAAGTCTACATTAACTTCACAATTCAGAATTGCACTGTTCCCAGCATAAACTGAAGAAGGTTCTGGCTGGCTGGCAAATCTTGGAAGACCTGGATAATAAAGGAAAAGAAGAAATAAAATGTAGTTAAATGTTACTTTAAAATGTAGTCACAGGAAACAGGAGCAAGTCAGCCCACGTGGTCATATGTATGGTCAAGCAGAAGGTCCATGGGTCAGGAAACTGGCTACAACAGGGATACAGGTCAAATAAGTAAATGTACTAGGATAACTGGAGTCACATTGCTCACAGTTGGAGAAGCAAGGTACGAATGTGGAAAAGCAGAAGGGTAGAATAAAACCCACAGTACTGGTAGAATTGAGGCATCAGTATAAACTTAGTTTTATATAATTACAAAAATACAGCTAAACACATATACAGATATAAATGTATATGTAAAATATATATACATTTCATACACAGCCATTATATACATATATATATACATGTATAAATCTCCTGGCTCTGGCCAGAGAGAGTCCAAAATCAATGCCATTTGCAATATGGACATATCAAAAGGACACAGAAGTCATTTGAAGGGAGTTTCCTCTGGCTAAAACTGGGATAATAATAATTAATGCAGAAAAGAATGAATGGATGCTAAACTCACTGGTGAAAGCTGGATGAGGAATAGGATAGAGAGAGAGTCTCAAATTAGCTCTTCCCAAAATACTTATTACTAATTAATAAAAGTACAAAATATTTAACTTTACAGTGAAGAAACACAGCAAAGACCATATTAACAAAGTAATAAAAGTTAACATCACCAGGAAACAAAACATCAGACACTTCCTGATATTACGCACTAAGAAGAACACAGCATCTCTTACTTCTGTGATATTCCTTCCCAAAATGCAAAACTGGAGTCTATTCATAGGGGAAACTCAGAAAACACAAAATGAGACAAGAATAAACTAAAGAATGGTTTGAGACCAAAACAGCCTAAACTACTCAACACAACATGTAATCCTGGACCAGAAAGGAGTGGCAGAGCGGCAAATTCCTGCTTTTGTTTTTTGCTTATATTAAGAACTTTACTGATGGGGTGCCCGGATGGCTCAGTGGGTTAAAGCCTCTGCCTTCAGCTCAGGTCATGATCCCAGGGTCCTGGGACCGAGCCCCGCATCGGGCTCTCTACTCAGCAGGGAGCCTGCTTCCTCCTCTCTCTCTGCCTGCCTCTCTGCCTACTTGTGATCTCTGTCAAATAAATAAATAAAGTCTTAAAAAAAAAAAAAAAAAAGAACTTTACTGAGACATCCAGTAAAATCAGAATGGTCTCTATGGTAGTAGTGTATTAAGGCTAATTTCCTAAAATTGATGGATCGTTATTTTAGCAGAGTATTTTTGTTTTTAGGAAATATACATGGAAGTATTTAGGTGGGGGTAATTCCTCCAACTTAGCCATAATAATTCAGAAAAAAAAAAAAAGATTTGGGTATGTTTGTGGGGGTTATAAGGTAGACAGAGTAAAATGTTAACAACTAGGTAATCTGAGTGAAGAATATATGCGATTTCTTGGTTTCATTCTTGCAATAATTATATGAGTTTGAAATTATTTCAAAATAAAATATTAAGAAAAATGCAGATGCTACAGAATGTAGTGGTTAAGAGCCTAAGTCCTGGAGTCACATAACCTGAATGTGAATCCCAACTCTACCACTTCATGGATGTGTGACATCAGCAAGTTACTTAACCTCGAAGCCTCAGTTTCTCCATCAGTAAAATGAGAGCAATACGAGGCCTCCTATGGTGTTAAAAAGGTTAATATTTAACATAAACACTTCATACATAACACACTGCCTGGCATATAAAAACTCACATAGTAGGGGTGCCTAGGTGGCATGATCGGTAAGCATCTGACTCTTGGTTTCGGCTCAGGTCATGATCTCAGGGTGTTGGGATAAAGCCCTGTGTCTGGGTCCATAGTCAGTGCAGAGCTGGCTTGTGACGCTCTCTCTGTCTCTGCCCCTCCCGCTCATGCTCTCTCTCTCTCTCCCTCTCTAAAATAAATAAGTAAATGTGGAAAAAAAATTATTCAAATGGTAACTGCTATTATTATTAGCAGTAACATCTAAAAGGTGACTCTGAGATATGGAGAACACAACAAAATGTTTCTTTAAAGACTAGCAAACATAGTAAATTATGAGAGACAGTTCCAGGTTTTGTAGCTTTATGATGGTGAATTAGTCCGTATAGAAATAACATGCAAGTTATCTAGCTTTCTTACAAATTTTACTCATTTTTTTATATCAAGGGGATACAACAACATATGTGGCATTGGCAGACAAAAGATTTCTCCAAGTTTCTGACCAGGGAAAGCAGATGGAGGAACCAGTATGGACATACCATGCTGCAGCTTCCTCTGCTCACAAGTAAGAGGTCAGTTTGTCCTGCTGCTTCCAGAGAATTACGGAAAAGAGAGGGATTAGGAGGAGCCAGATACCAGCTTCACAAGAAGAGATTAACTATGTCTGTATTCAGACCATCCCATTCCTCCACCTTTAGGCACAAAACACTCCAGCCAGGCTCCTGCCCAGGCAGTAAAACAAAAATTTCTACTGTGGAGAAATGAATGCAGGGAAGACACTTCTATTTAATTTTATGAGCTACTACCTATTTTGTGTTCTTTCAAAAATTTCCCTTCTTAGTTGACTTGGCCAGAATCAGCTTCTATCGCTTGCAAGCAAAGAACACTAACCAATGTTCTTTTAGAATGGCTATGTGGCAGTATCTCCTTGAAAAAAAAAAATAGTTTTATTGAGATACAATTTATATACCATAACGTTTATCATTTAAAGTCCACAATTCAATAGCTTTTAGTATACACACAAAGTTGTGCAACTATCACCGTAATCTAACTGGAGAACATGTTCATCATCCTCCAAAGAAACTGTGTACTCACTTGCAGTCATCCCCCATTCCCTGGATTCACCCGCCCAACCCCTTGGGCCCTTACCTCAGCCCTAGAAAACCACCAATCTACTTCTTGGCTCCCTATATTTGCTGCTTCTGGACATTTCATGTATATGAAGTCATATGATATGTGGCTTCTCTCACTTAGCATCATGTTTTTCAGGTTGGTCCACACTGAAGTACATATCAGAATTTCATTCCTCTTTCTTGCTGAATAACATTCCATGTATGAATAGTCCACAGTTTGGTTAGCCAAACTTGACAGACTGTTCCCACTTTTTGGCTATCATGGATAATGCTGCTATAATTATTCATGTACAAATTGTTGTACAGACCTGTCTTTTCATTTCTCTGAGGTTGATACCTAGAAATGGAATTGCTCAGTCATAAGGTAACTTGATGGTTAAAATTCTGAGGAGCAGCCAAACAGTCCAGTGCTCTTTTTGAAATATACACACACACAAAGTATATTCTGTGATCCAGCAATTAATATAATTACTAATTCTGATCATCTTTTCTACAGAGATTTATAAAAGACTGTTTACTATATTACTACCTTTAACATAATACAATTTTTATTCATCTAACTGTTAATCTAAAAGGGAATCTTTGGATAAATCACAGTATATCTATACAATGGACATTATGCAACTATTAAAAGAAATTTTATTCATCTCTTAGCTCAGATCTTCTTCCCTCCTGATACTCAGGCCATGAGTGAGTTAAATAACTCTCCTACAGAATCTTGTCTGCAGCCAAAGAACTGACTATATTGTATTAAAATTGGCTGTTTACTAGGACATTAGACCAAAATATGCTTCCTGAATGATATGACAGTTAAAAAGAAGGATGGACAAACCCAGCAGAGTAGAAAGAGAGGAAAAAGCAGACAACAGGTGTAACAGGCAGTGGGGAAGCCATTGAGCAAAGGCCAGAGACAGAGAATAAAGGGATTTGAAAATATTCGGTACTGGCAGAGCTTAAAATGTGATGAAAGTGGTCCTGCTGCTGTTGATAGAAGAGGGCAGGGACAGAGACAGGGCAGAGTGCTAAGAAATGAAGCTGGAGAGGGGTGCCTGGGTGGCTAAGTCGTTAAGCATGCGACTCCTGATTTCGGCTCAGGTGATGATCTCAGGGTCTTGGGATATAGGCCCACATCAAGCTCCGTGCTCAGCAGGGAATCTGCTTAGATTGTCTCCCTCTCCCCGTGCCCTTCCCCACTCCTCTCCCTCTCTCTCTCTCAAATAAATAAATAAATAAATATTTTTAAAGGGAGGGGGAAGAGAAAAAGAGGGAGAAAGGGAAGGAGGGAAGGAGGAAGGGAGGGAGAGAGGAAGTCAGTTAGTCAGGAAGCTGTAGAAGTGAAGGCCAGCTCCTGAAAAGACCCAGAGGCCTGTTCAAGAGTTTAGTCATCTACTTGATGTTGTCACTGAGGAGCTACTGAAGAGTGAGGAGAGAGCCTGACCACTGGCCTGGAAGAGGGAAAGAATGAGGCAGCGGACAGTGACAGGCTGTGTGTGGTGAGGGATGGTGAGGACAAGCCTCAGGACTACATACACGGGAACCAGGAAGCAGAATTCACTGGATTTGGTGAATGGCTGTGGAAGACTGCTGAAAGGAAGGAGCCACGATTAAAGCCAAGCTTAAGAACATAAATGATAAACAGCTTACCTAAGTGACACTGTAGGGGCAGCCACAACGCTAACTTATTTGTCAGCATGTTGGAGAAAGCCTGGCAAGTAGATTAGAGGAAGAAAGGGAGGGACGGAGAGGAAGGGAAAAAGGAAGGAAAGAAAGAAAAGATGAAAGGGGTTGGGGGGGGGGGGGAGGAAAGACTAATAATCAAAAGAAGTGACTTTTTTCCCCTTTTCTTTTTCCATCCTCAGTCTGTGATTAGGGAATAATTATAGTAGCTTTATATCACACTCAAATCCAGCTTCAAGTATCTGGTGATCATTCTCTGAATGAATCATATTCTGAATGAATGAGCAGATACAGCCTGGAGTGAGTGGGAAATGGGGAACCATCACCCTACAGTGGCAATGAGATGGGAAACTACTCTGTTCCTCATGTTCTTTATTTTTTATTTTTTTTTAAGATTTTATTTATTTATTGACAGAGAGAGATCACAAGTAGACAGAGAAGCAGAGAGAGAGAGAGAGAGAAGCAGGCTCCCTGCTGAGCAAAGAGCCCCCTGTGGGGCTCGATCCCAGGACCCTGAGATCATGACCTGAGCTGAAGGCAGCGGCTTAACCCACTGAGCCACCCAGGTGCCCCCCGCATGTTCTTTTTTTACATGTCAGCATTTTACCAAGATGAATATAAATATGAGACTTAAACATAAGACCATTTTTGTACAGTGTGACCCTTAACAATAACTACTTCCTCTAGTACTCGAGTGAAGAAACACTGACCCGAAGAAGACCAGTGTCTACTATAAGGCAGGTATGACTTATTCCGCTTACACTTCCATTATTCTTCAAATAAGAGTGCTCTAAAAGGGAGTGAATGTTTGTCTCTTTACAACTTCCTGCTCTTCACCTTAATACCCACATCCCACAAGTTTTTAAATAATTAATCGAATTAAACATCATTTCCTTGGCTGGGACATAAGGGAACCAAGATTCTGGTGACACTGCAAGCTTTACAAAGCCATACTAAGTGGTTATGCTGGGGAGGGATAAAAGTTAGCAATCAAAGGGAATCAATTTTCCTATATGACTTCCTCCGTCATTTCCAAGTTAAAAAGAAGAAAAGAATGGACTTAATACTTCTGACTGCAACTATAAGCCATCTAAATGACGGAAAGAGTTCATTCCCTATGGCACTAAGCAAGTCTTAGCATAATGCCATGCGCCTAGCAGATGCTCAACTGGTACTTGTTAAATGAGTACATTTCTTGTCACCAGTTAAATGAAAACTCTAGGATAATACTGCTTTTCATGAAGATATACCTTTTATAAAAATTTAAAAATTCAAATAAATTATTTTTTAAAAACGTACCTGCTACTGTGAGCTTGGCTGTTCTGCTGACAATAGTTCCAAGACTCTCAACAGTGGCCACACACTGATAATAACCTTCATCAGGTTTATTGTGTTTGGAATGCACCACATTGCTGATAAATAAAGACCCATCTGAGAGAAGCTGGCGTCGGTCATCTGATACTAAGTTTAAAAAAGTTCCATCTTTCTTCCATTCAATTTTTGGAGAAGGTTCAGAATATGCTGAACAGTTCAATATAACAGATGAGCCTCTAACTGAGAGTGTATCCACTGGTTCCACCAGAAAATAAAATGGAGTGAATGTTCGAATACTGGATCCTACAAAAATAATAAAAAGAACAAAGTTAAGCAAAGCTTTCTTCTTCTATTTCTGTAAGAAAATATAATTTGTATAAAAGTTATTGTTAAATAATTATGCTGTTTGGATATGATACTTGGAAGTCATTTCACTGTCCGTATCCAATAGATAAAATTTCTTTTACTAGGAAATCAAAATACAACCCCTTTAAAAGATGAAAAAAAGACCCTGACAGATGAGATAACCCAAATTTGTTAGATTACATGAATATCTAATGAAAGATTTCAAACCCTACAATGGGATTTACAAATATTTAAAATTATTTTATTCAAAGTGAAATTTTCTATGAAACATAAAAGAAGCACAAAATTGAAATGATTCTTTGTTATTAATAAGGTATGTATTTGTTTCATAAATTTACCATAAATACACTATGTCCATTTTTCTAGTGGATTACTCATTCTATTGACCTAGCAATCTTTGGGCCTAGCTACCATGTTTTGCAAATATTCCTTTTTCCACTATGACTTCATTTTTATTATAAGAAAGCAAATTTTAACTCATAAAATTAAATGTTATACTCAAAAAGATTTTTATCCCAAGATTATAAAAAAATTTCAGCTTTGTTTTGTGCTAGTACTTCCGTGATTTCATTTTCTACATTTAATCTTCATCTGTAACCCATTTTTTAAGTAAGGAGCTCACAACCCTGAGATCAAGACCTGAGCTGAGATCAAGAGTCAGATGCTTAACCAACTGAGCCACCCAGGTGCCCCTAGAATTCATTTTGCTGTAAAGAGCACAAAAGGGATCAGTTTAATTTTTCTAAGTCCTTGGCCAGTTCCTTGAACATGAGAAGAACATAATTTTTTTTAGAATTTGCTATAGGAACCTTCATACTGTTGTCCAGAGTGGCTGTACCAGCTTGCATTCCCACCAACAGTGTAAATAGGTTCTCCACATTCTCACCAACATTTATTGTTTCCTGTCTTGTTCATTTTTGCCATTCTAACTGGCATAAGGTGGTATCTCATTGTTGTTTTGATTTGTATTTCCAATGGCTAAAAATAGAATTGCTGTGACCCAGCAATTGCACTACTAGGTATTCACCACAAAGATACAGACGTAGTGAAAAGAAGGGGCATATGCACCCCAATGTTCATAGTAGCAATGCCCACAATAGCCAAACTGTGGAAGGAGACAAGATGCCCTTCAACAGAAGAATGGATAAAGATGTGGTTCATATACAGAATGGACTATTACTCAGCCATCAGAAAGGATGAATATCCGCCATTTGCAATGACATGGATGAAACTGGAAGGCATTATGCTAAGTGAAATAAGTCAACCAGAGAAAGACAATTATCATATGGTTTCACTCATATGCAGAGCATAAGGAATAGCACAAAGGGCCATAGGGGAAGGGTGGGAAAACTGCATGGGAAGAAATCAGAGAGGGAGACAAACCATGAGAGACTCTGGACTCCGGGAACCAAACTGAGAGTTACAGAAGGGAGGGAGGTGTGGGATGGGGTAGCCAGGTGATGGGTATTAAGGAGGGCAGGTGTTGTGATGGGCACTGGGTGTTATATGCAATGAATGAATCACTGAACACTACATCAAAAACTAATGATGTACTATTTTTTGTCTAACTGAACATAATAAAAAAATTTCTATAAATCTTATATTCTCAGCCAGATAAAACTTTCCAAATGAAAGCTTTACCTCTTTTAAGAAGAGTACCGACCAACTCCCTTGTAATCACACTGTAATCAGTTCTAATGCGATTTCTTCATGTGAACAATTAGGGAGGCTTAATCCAATAGATGAAACCAAGGCTGTTTTTAAAATATATCTACACACCCCCTACCTATAATTTATTTACACTATGAATTTAAGAATGACACTAGTTCTTTACTACATAATGAAAGAGTGGTTCTAAATAAATATGAAATACATTGGCAGAGGGAGGAGAGTAATAATCAGTTGTTTAAAATGTTTCTAAAAATGAGAATCAAATTCCAAACAGACTAATCTTCCTTTTCCAAACACCACGAAGTGGGTTCCATCCCTATTTGATGCTTATGAAATGGATTCTTTGAGTCTTAAAACGCAAATGAGCTTAGGAATTTTTCAGAAGTAACCTGACGTGATTTGCTTATTACTGTAAAAAATGTTACACTGATACTATAGTAAAATAAATAAAAATATCAACTCCAGGGCAATACAAAATAATAGCTAAACTAAGAGAAATTACTCTTATACCATTCCTGTATAATGCTATATCTTTATTATACCACCCAAATTAAACAATTCAGGAACTTAAGAAATAAATGTATTAGACTGGCAATCAAAAATGCAAATTATCAACTTAAAATAATTATTAATAAAAAAATTCATTTTAAAATTTGACAGCTTTTGTCATTTAAAAAATATTAAGTACATAAATGTAAATGTTTCACAACTTAGTATTATTCTATCCTGCTTTTGGTTTTTTTTTAAGATTTTATATTTATTTGAGAGCAAGAGAGAAAACAAGCCATGGGAAGAGCAGAGGGAAAGGGAGAAGCAGACTCCCCGCGGAGCAGGGAGCCCCATGTGGGGCCCCATTCCAGGACCCTGGGATCATGACCCAAGCCTAATGCAGATGCTTAACCAACCAACCAAGCCACCCTGACTTTCTTGCATTTTAAAAGTCCATATCAAGCAAGTTGAACAAGAGTATATGCCTTCAAAAAAAAATTTTTTTTAATTACAGGGAAGTTTACAAATGCCTCTGAAAAATCAAGGCCCTTCAAAATTTGACCACAAATATACACTCTATATTACTTAGAATACAGCATTACTTAAATATTTATGTATAGTATCTTTGTATTTTATTCCCTCAGTAAATACACAGTGACCTAAGGTACTGTTCCTTTGCTTAAAATCCCTCAAAGGCTTGCCACCGTCATTTACTAACTAAATAAACTCCCTAAGAGAACTTGCAGGTCACTGTGTGATTTGGCCTCTGCCTACTCTTCAGCCTCCCCTGAGCATCACTCTCCCCTCACCCTCTAAGGCTTGCTGCATCTGTCACCCGCCTCCACAGCTCCTGCCCTCTTTGCACAAGCTATTCCCACCATCCCTCCCCCGTTAACTCCCGAGTCTTCCTTCAAGCTCAGCTTAAATACTACTTTCTCAGAAATGCTGTCTGTCTCTGTGCCCAGACAAGATTAGTTCCACCTTGTTACAAGCCAGCATGGCACACAGTACCTACATAGCACTTCAAATGTTCTTAATCTTTAAATATTTGTATTAACTTGTTTGTTAGGGCACAGAAATTCTCAAAGTTTCTTGGCTCCAAGAGCCCTTATTTTTTAAAAATTTTCACGAATTCCCTAAGCTAAAAGAAATACCTAACAGTTTTATGTTATAGTTAGGACATAAATATTGACTCATTTGTTTGAACCTAACAAGTTAGTATCTTATTGAAAAAAATAATGCAGACAAATTGAAAAATATTTTAACTTTTAAACAATTAGTTATTATGGGATGTGTGCACTAACTGGACACTGCATCAGTTCTCAAAACCTTGAAATCAAATCGGATACTGCCATCCTCATTTCCTGATTTTTGCATGGTATTTGGTTTTTATCCAAGCAACCACCAAAACCCAATTTCATAAACACCACAGCACTCAAATGAAGGTAGTACAATCAAATGTTGAAACTGTAAACTACCTTCACCTCAAAGTTCGCACAGTGTCCAGCAGGTGTCACTTCATTTCCTTAGAAAGCTTAACATATCCCTGGGAGTTGTGTGGAGGTGCCTTGGGGTATTTTGAGATAGAGTTTAGGAAAGGATGGTATTAATCTTTAGATGATACAACCAGAAAACCTCTAAGAACTTCCACTGCTTGAAGTATATCAATGAGACCACAGGTTCCATTCCAATACTAGCCAATTGGTATCACTTTCTTCTATGATAAAACTAACAAACAGGTGTTTGTAATTTTTGATGAGTCCTTAAAAAATTATATAGAAGACCAAAGAAAGCCAAGAAGAGCTAAAATAATTTAGAAGAACAAAGTAAAGGGACTGCACTCATCAGTTTTCAGTATTTATTAAGTCACTATGGCTCTGGAGTGGGGATAAACAGAGCTCCATAAGCTAGAGAGCCAAGAAATAGAGCCATAGATAGATAGATATAGAATATATATTTAAATATATATATTTAATGTATAACTATAAATCCAAATATAAATTTATATGTATTATAAATATATATAATTTATAAATACATATCCAAATATATATATTTGGAAGCTTAAGATTCAAAAATATATGTACATCTATAGATATACATATATTTGGAAACTTAATATGCAACAGAGAATGCATTTTACATCAACTGGGGAAAAGGATGAACTACTCAATGTTTCTAGGACAACTGATTATCCACATGAGGGAAAAAACAGAAGCCTACTTACAACAGGTAATAACAGTAAACACTTAACATGTTTCTATGTATCAGAGACTTCTCTAAACATTCTCTACATACTAACTACTCATTTAATCTCCACTACAATCTAATGAAAGGTACTATTATGATCCTCATTTTAGAGGCGAAAACTAAAGCACAGAAATGTTAAATACCTTGTCCCAGGTCACACAGGTAGTAAGTAACAGAACCAGGCTGTGATCTTAACCACACTACACTATAAAGCCATTCATATACATATAGAAAAATACATTTGAGACCTACAAAAAGAAAAAAACTAGGTAAAAGACTTTTAGGGGGCGCCAGGTGGCTCAGCTGGTTAAGCATCTGTGTTCAGCTCAGATCATATCAGGGTCCTGGAAGGGAGCCCCAAGTCAGGCTCCCTGATTGGCAAGAAGTCGGCTTCTCCCTCCCCCTTTGCCCCTCCACCCTCCCCACCCCCAGCTTGTAGTCTCTCTCTGTCTCTCAGATGAATAATAAATAAATAAATAAATAAATCTTTAAAAAAAGATTTTAGGGGGCGCCTGGGTGGCTCAGTGGGTTAAGCCGCTGCCTTCGGCTCAGGTCATGATCTCAGGATCATGGGATCGAGTCCCGAATCAGGCTCTCTGCTCAGCAGGGAGCCTGCTTCCTCCTCTCTCTCTCTGCCTGCCTCTCTGCCTACTTGTGATCTCTCTCTGTGTCAAATAAATAAATAAAAATCTTTAAAAAAAAATAAAAAAATTAAAAAATAAAAAATAAAAAATAAAAATAAATAAATAAATAAATAAAGATTTTAGGAAAATACAAGGATAACCCTGGAGTCAGGTAACCTTTCAAATCAAAATAGGGAACTTCAAAGTTAGAAAAGGCATTTTTCACTTCATTCTATTTAAATTTTTAAAACTTTAAGGCAAAAATATCATAACAAAGCAAAATATGACAAGACTGAGAGGAAATATATCACACACAACAAAGAATTTTAAAAGTCACATCACAAAAAATGGATACGGCCATATTCCAATAAACCTCTATTTATAAAAACAAGCAGCATGAAGAATTTGATCCATTGACTATGGTTTACTGACTCCTCCTGCCTTAGAATATTTAGCCAGGAAAAAATAAACGAGCCGCATATCAGCTGATCTGGAATGAACTCCAAGAAAAATGAACAATGCAGACAAGTATAAATAATAAAATGTCATGTGCATATGATTGAGCACTGAGAAAGTAGAAGTATACCAGGTTGTTACCACTGATTTAGTGGGAGGAGATGGAGGAGGTGGGTAGATAAAAATCTTCAAGCACATAGAATATAATTTCATAACAAAAATCAATTTGTGTGTATAATCCCCTTTATAAATATTACACGTGTTTATGGTAGGTGTGTTCACACTTGTGCAAATACCTAACGGTAAATTTTTAAAATACTAGTCATTAAAATGTAGATTATCTCAGGGTGGTGAGATTTTGGCTGACGTTTAATTTTTTCTTTCACCTTGCTATTGTGTGAATATTTTACATGAAACACAGTATTGTTCAGCAGAAATAAAGCTATTTCCATATACAGTCTGCATAGGAGAGGGACAATATGAAAAGTCTGGGGCATATTCATATGCCAATATTCAAAAATTATTAGAATAGATGTCCTGTTAAATAAAAAATACCCAAGTTCAAAAAGCATATAGTATGACCCCACTTACATAAAAACATATACACATGCACATATATGTGTGTATGCATATATTTAAATGTAAATAATGTAGGGAAAGGGTGCCTGGGTGGCTCAGTACGTTAAGTCTGACCTTTGATTTCAGCTTAGGTTATGATCTTGGGATGATGGTGGGACCGAGCCCCGTATCAGGCTCTGAGCTCAGCAAGGAGTATGTCTGAGATTCTCTCCCTCTCCCACTCCCTCCCCTCCCTGCTCATACCCACGCTCTCTTAAAATAATCATTGAACGTATATCAAAAACTAATGATGTACTATATGCTGGTTAACTGAACATAAAAAATAAATTAATTAAAAGGATCATGATGAAAGTCTTAAAATTTTTAAAAATTAAATAAATAAAATATTTAAAAAATAATAATATAGGGAAAGGGCTAAAAGAATAAACACTGAATAGTTTAACAATGTTTTCTGGGGTACTAGTGGGATTCAGCTACTGATGGAGAGCATACAGGGGCGGCGTGGAGGCTTTTTGCTCCATGGATTTCTGCACTGCTTACTTCTTAAAATATGAACAACTGCTATGCATTCCTCTGGTCATCTATGTCTGTTTAATAACAAAGTAACTTTTTGTTATTGGTAGTAAATAATCCTTTCTTGGGACAGAAGATTTTTTTAAAAAAAGATCTATCACCATTTCTTTGTTAATTTTTATTTAAATTTTAGTTGGTTAACTTACAGTGCAATATTGGTTTCAGGAGTAGAATTCAGTGATTTATCACTTACAACACCCAGTGCTCAGATCTATCTCCGCTTCTTTAACCATTTTTCCTTTGTCACAGTAGAAAAGTTATCAGACACTCACTCCTTGGCTGACTTTGTATAAAAACTGGCCTATACTTCCCACCAGGTTCCTAATTCCCTATCCACTTAAATTTGCTTAATTTCAGTTTACTATGACCACAGTCATGATACCCACTATCCTGAAACAGGCTTAACAATCCTGTCTGATCTCTTCTACATTCCCCGGTCTCTGCAAATTTCTCACTTTTTAATGGAATAGCTCTCACTTCTTGATAGACTATTCCTCACTTTTTTTTTTATTCCTCACTTTTTGATAAAATACTTCACACTTCTTGATAGAATTCCATCTTATGAAAGGAAAATATCCACAGGGAACTTATCTCAGTTGTAATTCCCCCACCCCCAAATATCAACAAATTGTATCACTCACTGCACACCAACATGGCCAATAATTCTAAATTTTATCATGCCCAGAGTTAAAAAATAACATACAGTATTTGAATACTGGCAGAAATAAAATGAAATCTGTCTTACTGCCCACAGAGGTTCAAAGTTTGACAGCATCAGAAATGCAGGACAGAAAGATAAGCCAGCCTTTTTACATACTTATGAATGTAAGCATTCTATATATAATGTTACTCATCCTTTAACAATCGTGTCTTCAATATAAGCTAAGAAACTAATGCCAGAGGACTTCATACCTCTTTTACTCCTTTATAACTTTACTTTTGACTACCCTATCCTATCCACTCAGTCTGTAAATTCTACATTTTATCCTTCCTGAGCCTTTGGTGTCCACTCTTGCCATATAGCTTACTGTCCCTGGTTTCAAGTTCTCAATTTAAAATCAAAAAGTCTAAAAATTAGAAAGTTAAAATAATAATCAATTCAAAGTACTCAAAAAGATAATATATTCACATTCCTGATTAAGAACAAGCAATACTTTAAAGTTAAATGTTTTCCACTTTCTTTTGCTGCATAACAGTTAGGGCCCCCAGCTCCAGAGCTCAGCCCCCCTCTGCCCTGCACAGCCAGTTTCTCCAAAGACTGAATCTAGAGAGACGCAGAACTCCTTTCCTGGAACTGCAAGTAAGTCATGTGGTTAGCTGTTAATCTTACATGGATGGTTTTATTTGCGTGATATACATATACCATGAAAAACTGTCATGGTACAGGTATAAAACAGAGATGTCAACTTCTAACCAAAGCTGGAGCTGAAATTGTTTTTCAGGCTACTAATACCCTATTAGGGAAATTCAATTTGATTATTCTAATTTATAGCATCTACTTTCCCAACCATTTCCCCCAAGTGAAAAATAACTGAAATTGTTTATTCAAGAAACATTTGTTATAGTAAGAATGCTTTCCTTTTCTTCAATTTTCAGCCTCCCACCTCTCCCCTCTTCCAAAAAAAAAAAAAAAAAAAAAAACAGCCACAGTGGAAAACTCTTTTGTAAAATGAAGTCAAGCAAACATAATTTTGAATTCTAGCTCTGCTATTCTAGCTAATTTCTCTGTGTCTAAAATTCTCTCCCTTGTGAAACAGGAAAAAAAATGCCCTCCTTTCAAGGAAATCTCTGTGAAGACGGGTATAAAGCCCCTATCCTACTGCTTGGCAGATAACAAGTCCATAAGAAAAACTTCAAAAGCCTACAATGTTTTCTCCCAAACTGCTAATACCTAGCACCTTAGTTTTCACCAATCCCACTTTAGAAACTGCTATGCAAAATATGGCCCATATTTTTTTTTTACTTCTAATCACATTTTGACAATTACATATAATGTTAAGTGATCTTAAAACTCAAGTCTAAACATCTTTCTCCTCTGCCTAATTTTGCAACAGCTCCCCCATTACTGTAAATGTAAAATCCAATCCATTACCATGACATTCAAAAGGGGCTGAAGGATCTGGTCCCTGCCTCTCTACAACCTAATCTCCCATCATGCTCCCTCCAACTCAACAAGCTCTGGTCACATTCTTCAAGTTCTTGAACAAGCCATGTTCTTTCCCATCTTACAGCTTTTGCCTCTGCTATCCCCTCTGCCTGAACACTGGCTCTGCACCTACCCTTCCATCACACAGCTAGCTAGCTTCCTCTCACCTTCCATGTTTCTACCAACTGTCACTTGTACAGAGGCTGTCCCTGACAACTAGCTCTGTGAAGGTTCTAGTCTCCTAATCCTACCTTTTATATGCTCTTCCCAGCAATTCACTCTCTTTTTTTAAGGCCTGCTTTCCCTGGCAGAAGGCTAGAAAACTGGATAAAATAAAACCAAGAATAGGGAAAGAGACTCATTAGAAAAGGCAGAGGAGAGAGAGACTGGTAAATAAAGAAAACCCGAGCTTGGTCTTCTTTTATATTCTTTGTAAAGGAAGAGAGACTGGATCATGTTGAAAGATGGAAAGAACCAGTACAGAGGGTGAAATCAAATATTCAGGCCAAAAGATGGTTAAGACTGTGATTGAGGCCTTTAGCCATTAAGGAGTAACAGAAACTAGACTTACCACCCTGCCTTTGACAACTAGAAAACTGGACAAAAATCAATGAAACTGTTTTTTTCAGACACTGGACAACATAAAATGCAGGACTGTGACGCCTGATAGGAAACAAATAAGATGAGCCATAAAATTAGCCCATTTACCCTGCAGGTATCCCTTCCAGTCCTCAGCATGAGAAAGGGAAAGCACAGAGACCTCTGAAATCTCACAGTTAAAGAAACAGATCAGAGTTGAGGAGGCCAACGTTACTACAATCTGCAGAGTAGAAAAAAGGAGGAGCTGCTGAGAGAGATGCACACGACCTCTGGAGTTTAGCAATAAGAGTCCCCTTGAATCTGTGGATGACCACTAATGTACACATGAGAGACTGAAGTTGTACAAAGTATATCTCCTAACCACAATGGAACTATACTAGAAATCAGTAACCAATAGCTGGAAAATTCTAAAATATTTGGACATTAGGGAATGTACTACTAAATAACTCACAGATCAAAGAAGAAATCACATGAGAAATTACAAATTATTCTCAACTTAATGAAAATGAAAATACAGCATGTCAAATTTGTGCAATGTGACTAAAGCAATGCTTTGAGGGAAATTTCAAGTGTTAAATGTCCATATTAAAAAAAGCATATCATGATGATTCACAGACCTGTACCCCTGGGGCAAATAATACATTATATGTTAATAAAAATAATTAAATAAAAACAAACAAACAATTAATTCTGGATCAGAGAAAGGACACTTCTTTCGTTGTAACAAGAAGGAAAGATGAGGATATGAATAAGCCTGGTGTTAGCTATGGGAGTCATAGTTAATTGCTTGTACAGTCACTAAAGTAGGAGGTCAGCACGACTGTTGCTGGTGTGGGCAGGCTGGGCTGTCAGGAAGGGTCAGAGTTTTGCACGTGGTGGTAAACATCTGAAGGAGCTGTAGTGAGAATGGACAGGAACACCAAAAAGGAGAACAGGATTACTGTTCTGCCCACAGGGACAGCACAGTGAGGTTGCTAACTGTATTTAAAAAGAAGTACAAATATGAGAACGTAGATCTGCAGACTATAAAATGAAGAGAACATAGACATTTAAAACTGAAACTTCATAAGTAGTGAGTGGCAAGTAAAAATGAAGAGGACTGAAGATGAAGACACCAGCACCTGGTTGTCAATAGATATAAGACAGACAAGGAAGGAAATACACAAGAGTGAACAGAACACTGCTATGAGTGGTGCCGGCACAATGTGAGAATCGTGGAAGGACGAGACTGTGGCAAGACCATGATACTATTTTAATGATATTTCAGCACTATCGAGTGATTACAAGGGCTGGGGTGCAATTCTAGAAGCTAGTATTTGGCATGAAAGAGAAGCCACTGGAGATAAAGAAAGTGAAGAACTGAAGATGGTACTAGAAAGTAAGTCAAGCAGATTTTCACATTTCCAGAACAATGACAGACTTGCAATAGAGAAGACTGTAAAACAAGACCTAAAGTTTTTGATGAATGAAAGTGAACATTAAGTACACAAAGAACAAGCAAAACATAAAATTTAGTGGTCTATATCTTGAAAGTGCAGCAATTTTTTGAGTAATTATTTCACATTTTTTAAAGCGATTTTCCATTATTTTTCAGTAATCAGCTATGTTTTAGAGAGCTGATATTGC
Organism: Mustela erminea; assembly: GCF_009829155.1. Taxonomy (NCBI): domain Eukaryota; kingdom Metazoa; phylum Chordata; class Mammalia; order Carnivora; family Mustelidae; genus Mustela; species Mustela erminea. The sequence continues at coordinate 32,470,712 of NC_045618.1, forward strand.
TCTAAATACTGCTAATAGAGTACTTTTCTCATATGGAAAACAAGCATTACAGATTTTATGTGACTATACCACCATATGTTTACGAATTGCTACCGAGTTCAGCTAAAAAAAATTCTGAGTAAAGATGCTAATTCTCGAACACAGAAAACAAATGGCACATGAATAATTTATTGAAGCTTTTGCTATCAGCAGCTTTACTAACAGAAGTAATATTTATGAAATCCCACAGGACAATCTAACAACTTAAATATATGCAAAAGAGAAGAACACAAGACTAAGAATCTGTAATAATGAATCTTTCAATACCAGAGCTATTTTCTGCAAAGAAAGCTGTGTGTGCATAAGCTCTCAATGCAAAGTAAACAGATGTTTCAGAAAGATCGTGTCATTGTTTCACAAGGTCTGTAGACCAGGTTCTGGAATTCTTCTGTTCAACTGTGTATTTAATGATGGAAATAAACTGAATTCAAAAACTTGGTAAAGCCTGATTAGCCTAAAGCTAATTCAAGCCTACATTAGTAAGCTGTCATATTAAGTCACAAATTGACATTTCATTCACTGAGTTCTTACTCTCTTGATAACATATTTCTGATAGGAAATAATCCTTGGAGGAGGAGAAAAGGAGACCTAAAAATCCATGAAAGTTGTTAACAGTATCAGAAGGATAAGACATAAACCCCAGAATACTCACAATGAAACCATGTATGTATTAACCAGGCAGTTGTAAATACATCTGTGAGAGTAAAATAAGACTTCTCCATGCTATAACTGCATACCATTTTCACACAGATGTAGAATTCATTACTAAAATGAAATGCAAATGGTCCTTAATCATTTTAAAAGATACTCAACCTCACTCATAAGAGAAATGCAAATTAAAACTACACTGAGATACAACTATTCACCTAACATGTTGGCCAAAATACAAATTTTTCACAACATACTCTGTAGGCAAAGTACAGGGGAATAGGCTAAGGGGAATGCAAAATGGCATATCCACTAGAGAGGAAAGTTTGCAATATCTAGCACAATTATAACTGCATTTTCCCTTTGACTTAGTAATCCCCATGTCTATGAATCTATCCCGAAAATACACTGACCAAAATACGAAAATAGGTACAAGCAAGAGAAACCACTGCAGCACTATGCAAAGCAGCAGCAGGGAGAGAGCCCTGAACACATGGTGGTTCACGGATAAGTGAGGTACTGTGCAGCTACAAACCCGGCAACAGAGTAACTTTATCTTCTACCAGGGAGTGATCCCTAGAATAAATTAAGTGGAAAAGCAACACTGGAGAGAAGTGGGTATATTTATCTAAGAGAGATGGGATAGTAATAGATGATACACATGTAATTTTTAACCCATACAGGGGAATGAAATAGAGGAGACAGGAATTGAAGCTAGATGACTCTGAACAGAACTTGTACACAGAAGTTTGGGATCGGATGTCGTATAAATTTAAAATACAAAACTAAATCTTAGAAATCCCTAAATATTGAAAATGGTGATGAAACAAGCCTAAATCTCTAGTTGTCATTATGACCATCCAGACAGGAACTATCATAAGACAATTTAAGAACACAATAACCAAACTATACTTAGTGGAATATGTCCTAAGGACCAAAAGAACTGCAAAAAATTTTAACTATTTTAATAGCCATTTTGTTGTAGTTACTATTGGTAATGTTATTCTGAGATTGGTGGGGGTACGTGCATGTTGTAGGATAAAGCAAATGAGTAATTTCATTATGGTCATGAAGAACAGGATTCTCAAAAAACAAGCAAACCAAACAACCAACCAGGATTCTCAGTGTGGAAGAAAAGCAATATAGATGTAAAATCAATGAGGTGATCTGTTGGAATGATTAAAATCAACAACACAAGAAACAACAGGTGTGGAGAAAAAGGAACCCTTGTGCAGTGTTGCGGAGAATGAGAACTGGTGCAGTCACTCAGAAAAACAGTATGGAGGTTCCTCAAAAAGTTAAAAATAGAAATACCCTTTGGTCCAGCAATTCCACTATTGGGTACTTACCCAAAGGATACAAAAACACAAATCCAAAGGGATATGTGCACCTCTCTGTTTACAGCAGCATTATTTACAACAGCCAACATAAGGAAGCAGCCGAAGCATCCGTCAATAGATGAATGAATAAAGAAGTCATATATATATTCAGCTCTATTAAAACAATAAGATCTAGCCATTTGCAACAACATGGATGGAGCTACAGAATATAATGCTAAGCAAAGTCAGTCAGTCAAAATTTAAAAAAAAAAAAAAATGAGCAAAGGAGAACAAAGTGAGGGAGACATACCAAAAATCACTCTTAACTACAGAGAACAAACTGGTGGTTACCAGAGGGGAGGTAGGTGGGGGGATGGGTAACACAGGTGATGGGGATAAAGGATTGCACTTGTGACGAGCACCAGGTGTTATATGAAAGTTCTGAATAACTATTTTAAAAAAAAAATCAATGAGCTAAAGTAAAAACCATCTATCCCTCAGTTTTTTTTTTTTTAAAGATTTTATTTATTTATTTGACAGAGAGAAATCACAAGTAGACGGAGAGGCAGGCAGAGAGAGAGGAGGAAGCAGGCTCCCTGCTGAGCAGAGAGCCCGATGCGGGACTCGATCCCAGGACCCTGAGATCATGACCTGAGCCGAAGGCAGTGGCTTAACCCACTGAGCCACCCAGGCGCCCCTATCCCTCAGTTTTAATCTTTTTAAAAATTTTTTATAAATATGTAATATAATTTTTATCCCCAGGGGTACAGGTCTGTGAAGCACCAAGTTTACACATTTCACAGCACTCACCATAGCACACACCCTCCCCAATGTCCATAACTCCACCCCTCTTCTCCAAACCCCCTCCCCCCAGCAACCCTCAGTTTGTTTTGTGAGATTAAGAGTCACTTATGGTTTGTCTCCCTCCCAATCCCATCTTGTTTCATTTATTCTTCTCCTACCCCCTTCATCCCCCAAGTTGTATCTCCACTTCCTCATATCAGGGAGATCATATGATAGTTGTCTTTCTCCGATTGACTTATTTCGCTAAGCATGATACCCTCTAGTTCCATCCACGTCGTCGCAAATGGCAAGATTTCATTTCTTTTGATGGCTGCATAGTATTCCATTGTGTATATATACCACATCTTCTTGATCCATTCATCTGTTGATGGACATCTAGGTTCTTTCCATAGTTTGGCTATTGTAGACATTGCTGCTATAAACATTCGGGTGCACGTGCCCCTTCGAATCACTACGCTTGTATCTTTAGGGTAAATACCCAGTAGTGCAATTGCTGGGTCATAGGGTAGTTTCTATTTTCAAACATTTGAGAAACCTCCATGCTGGTGTTCCAGAGTGGTTGCACCAACCTGCATTCCCACCAACAGGGTAGGAGGGTTCCCCTTTCTCCGCATCCTCGCCAGCATCTGTCATTTCCTGACTTGTTAATTACAGCCATTCTGACTGGTGTGTGGTGATACCTCATTGTGGTTTTGATTTGTATTTCCCTGATGCCGAGTGATATGGAGCACTTTTTCATGTGTCTGTTGGCCATCTGGATGTCTTCTTTGCAGAAATATCTGTTCATGTCTTCTGCCCATTTCTTGATTGGATTATTTGTTCTTTGGGTATTGAGTTTGCTAAGTTCTTTATAGATTTTGGACACTAGCCCTTTATCTGATATGTCGTTTGCAAATATCGTCTCCCATTCTGTCAGTTGTCTTTTGGTTTTGTTAACTGTTTCCTTTGCTGTGCAAAAGCTTTTGATCTTGATAAAATCCCAATAGTTCGTTTTTTGCCCTTGCTTCCATTGCCTTTGGCGACGTTCCTAGGAAGATGTTGCTGCGGCTGAGGTCAAAGAAGTTGCTGCCTGTGTTTTCCTCAAGGATTTTGATGGATTCCTTTCTCACATTGAGGTCCTTCATCCATTTGGAGTCTATTTTCGTGTGTGGTGTAAGGAAATGGTCCAATTTCATTTTTCTGCATGTGGCTGTCCAATTTTCCCAACACCATTTATTGAAGAGGCTGTCTTTTTTCCATTGGACATTCTTTCCTGCTTTGTCGAAGATTAGTTGACCATAGAGTTGCAGGTCTATTTCTGGGCTCTCTATTCTGTTCCATTGATCTATGTGTCTGTTTTTGTGCCAGTACCATGCTGTCTTGATAATAACAGCTTTATAATAGAACGTGAAGTCCGGAATTGTGATGCCACCAACTTTGGCTTTCTTTTTCAATATTCCTTTGGCTATTCGAGATCTTTTCTGGTTCCATATAAATTTTAGGATTATTTGTTCCATTTCTTTGAAAAAAATGGATGGTATTTTGATAGGAATTGCATTAAATGTGTAGATTGCTTTAGGTAGCATAGACATTTTCACAATATTTATTCTTCCAATCCAGGAGCATGGAACATATTTCCATTTCTTTGTGTCTTCCTCAATTTCTTTCATGAGTACTTTATAGTTTTCTGAGTATAAATTCTTAGCCTGTTTGGTTAGGTTTATTCCTAGGTATCTTATAGTTTTGGGTGCAATTGTAAATGGGATTGACTCTTTAATTTCTCTTTCTTCTGTCGTTGATGTAGAGAAATGCACTGATTTTATATCATGACACTTTACTCAATTCCTGCACAAGTTCTAGCAGTTTTGGAGTCTTTGAGTTTTCCACATATAGTATCATATCATCTGCGAAGAGTGATAATTTGACTTCTTCTTTGCCAATTTGGATGCCTTTAATTTCCTTTTGTTGTCTGATTGCTGAGGCTAGGACTTCTAGTACTATGTTGAATAGCAGTGGTGATAATGGACATCCCTGCTGTGTTCCTGACCTTAGCAGAAAAGCTTTCAGTTTTTCTCCATTGAGAATGATATTTGCGGTGGGTTTCTCATAGATGGCTTTGATGATATTGAGGTATGTGCCCTCTAACCCTACACTTTGAAGAGTTTTGATCAGGAAGGGATGCTGTACTTTGTCAAATGCTTTTTCGGCATCTATTGAGCATATCATATGGTTCTTGTTCTTTCTTTTATTAATGTGTTGTATCACATTGATTGATTTGCGGATGCTGAACCAACCTTGCAGACCTGGAATAAATCCTAATTGGTCGTGGTGAATAATCCTTTTAATGTACTGTTGAATCCTATTGGCTAGTATTTTGGTGAGAATTTTCGCATCTGTGTTCATCAAGGATATTGGTCTGTAATTCTCTTTTTTGATGGGATCCTTGTCTGGCTTTGGGATCAAGGTGATGCTGGCCTAATAAAATGAGTCTGGAAGTTTTCCTTCCATTTCTATTTTTTGGAACAGTTTCAGGAGAATAGGAATTAGTGCTTCTTTAAATGTTTGGCAGAATTCCCCTGGGAAGACGTCTGGCCCTGGGCTTTTGTTTGTTTGGAGATTTTTGACGACTGTTTCAATCTCCTTACTGGTATGGGTCTGTTCAGGTTTTCTATTTCTTCCTGGTTCAGTTGTGGTAGTTTATATGTCTCTAGGAATGCATCCATTTCTTCCCTATTGTCAAATTTGTTGGCGTAGAGTTGCTCGTAGTATGTTCTTATATTGTCTGTATTTCTTTGGTGTTAGTTGTGATCTCTCCTCTTTCATTCATGATTTTATTTATTTGTGTCCTTTCTCTTTTCTTTTTGATAAGTCTGGCCAGGGGTTTATCAATCTTATTAATTCTTTCAAAGAACCAGCTCCTACTTTCATTGATTTGTTCTATTGTTTTTTTGGTTTCTATTTCATTGATTTCTGCTCTGATCTTTATGATTCCTCTTCTCCTGCTGGGTTTAGGGTTTCTTTCTTGTTCTTTCTCCAGCTCCTTTAGGTGTAGGGTTAGGTTGTGTACTTGAGAGCTTTCTTGTTTCTTGAGAAAGGCTTGTACCGCTATATATTTTCCTCTCAGGACTGCCTTTGTTGTGTCCCACAGATTCTGAACCATTGTGCTTTCATTATCATTTGCTTTCATGAATTTTTTCAATTCTTCTTTAATTTCCTGGTTGACCCATTCATTCTTTAGAAGGATGCTGTTTAGTCTCCATGTATTGGGGTTCTTTCCAAATTTCCTCTTGTGATGGAGTTCTAGCTTAAGAGCATTGTGGTCTGAACATATGCAGGGAATGATCCCAATCTTTTAATGACGGTTGAGACCTGATTTAGGACCGAGGATGTGATCTATTCTGGAGAATGTTCCATGTGCACTAGTGAAGAATGAGTATTCTGTTGCTTTGGGATGAAATGTTCTGAATATATCTGTGATGCCCATCTGGTCCAGTGTGTCATTTAAGGCCTTTATTTCCTTGTTGATCTTTTGCTTGGATTATCTGTCCATTCAGTGAGGGGAGTGTTAAAGTCCCCTACTATTATTGTTGATGTGTTTCTTTGATTTTATTAATTGGTTTATATAGTTGGCTGCTCCCATGTTAGAGGCATAGATATTTAAAATTGTTAGATCTTCTTGTTGGACAGTTCCTTTGAGTATGATATAGTGTCCTTCCTCATCTCTTATTATACTCTGGCTTAAAATAATTGATCTGATATAAGGATTGCCACTCCTGCTTTCTTCTGATGTCCATTAGCATGGTAAATTGTTTTCCACTTTAAATCTGGAGGTGTCTTCCGGTTTAAAATGAGTTTCTTGTAGGCAACATATAGATGGGTTTTGTTTTTTTATCCATTCTGATAGCCTGTGTCTTTTGATTGGGGCATTTAACCCATTAACATTCAGGGTAACTATTGAGAGATATGAATTTGGTGCCATTGTATGGCCTGTAAGGTGACTGTTACTGTATATTGTCTCTGTTCTTTCTGATCTACTACTTTTAGGCTCTCTCTTTGCTTAGAGGACCCCTTTCAATATTTCCTGTAGAGCAGGTTTGGTGTTTGCAAATTCTTTCAGTTTTTGTTTGTCCTGGAAGCTTTTTATCTCTCCTTCTATTTTCAGTGATAGCCTAGCTGGATATTCTATTCTTGGCTGCATGTTTTTCTCATTTAGTGCTCTGAATATATCATGCCAGCTCTTTCTGGCCTGCCAGGTCTCTGTGGATAAGTCTGCTGCCAATCTAATATTTTTACCATTGTATGTTACAGACTTCTTTTCCTGGGCTGCTTTCAGTATTTTCTCTTTGTCACTAAGACTTGAAATTTTACTATTAGGTGACGGGGTGTGGACCTATTCTTAATTGGTTTTGAGGGGGGTTCTTTGCATCTCCTGGATTTTGATGCTTGTTCCCTTTGCCATATTAGGGATATTTTCTCCAATAATTCTCTCCAATATACCTTCTGCTCCCTTCTCTCTTTCTTCTTCTTCTGGAATCCCAATTATTCTAATGTTGTTTCGTCTTATGGTGTCACTTATCTCTTGAATTCTCCCCTCGTGGTCCAGTAGCTGTTTGTCCCTCTTTTGCTCAGCTTCTTTATTCTCTGTCATTTGGTCTTCTATATCGCTAATTCTTTCTTCTGCCTCATTTATCCTAGCAGTGAGAGCCTTCATTTTTTATTGCATCTCATTAATAGCTTTTTTTAATTTCAACTTGGTTAGATTTTAGTTCTTTTATTTCTCCAGAAAGGGCTTTTATATCTCCCAAGAGGGTTTCTCTAATATCTTCCATGCTTTTTTTGAGCCCAGCTAGAACCTTGAGAATCATCATTCTGAACTCTAGATCTGACATATTACCAATGTCTCTATTGATTAGGTCCCTAGCCTTCGGTACTGCCTCTTGTTCTTTTTTCTGCAGTGAATTTTTCTGCCTTGTCATTTTGTCCAGATAAGAGTGTATGAAGGAGCATGTAAAATACTAAAAGAGTGGCAAAGACCCCAGGAAAATATGCTTTAACCAAATCAGAAGAGATCTCAAATCATGGGTGGGAGAAAGGGGATAAAAAGAGGTTCAGGAAAAAAAAAAAAAAAAACACAACTAAAAAAAAGAAAATGAATAAAGAAAAACTATAAAAAAGAAAAAAAATATATATATTAGATAAACTAGTTTAAAACGTTAAAAAAGAAAAGGGTAAAAGTTAAAAAAATTAGAAGAAAAAAAATTGAAAAATAAAAAAAAAATTAAATTAAATTAACTGCAAGACTAAAGAATCATAGGGAGAAAGCCATGAGTTCCGTGCTTTGCTTTCTCCTCCTCTGGAATTCCGCTGCTCTCCTTGGTATTGAACCTGCACTCCTTGGTAGGTGAACTTGGTCCTGGCTGGATTTCTTGTTGATCTTCTGGGGGAGGGGCCTGTTGTGGTGATTCTCAGGTGTCTTTGCCCCAGGCGGAATTGCACCACCCTTACCAGGGGCCGGGCTGAGTAATCTGCTCAGGTTCACTTTCAGGAGCTTTTGTTCCCTGAACGCTTTCCATAGAGTTCTGGAGGACAGGAATGAAAATGGCGGCCTCCCAGTCTCCTGCCCTGAGGAGCCGAGATCTCGGGGCCCCACTCCTCAGTGCGCCCTCAGAGAATAGCGCCTAATTACTCCTGTCTCCTTGGCCTCTTGCCATGCTCCGAGCTCACCGAGCCTGCGACCGGTTCAAGGTAAACCCGAGCTGGGAGCTCACTCCTCGGCTCTGTCTCTGTAGCCGGCTTCCCCGTTCTAATACCTGTAAGCTCTGCGACATTCAGACACCCCCGATACTTCTGTGACCCTCGGGACCTGAGGCCACGCTGACCCTGCATGGGCTTCACCCCGGTTTAGTCTCTGGAGCGATGTCACTCAGCGGAACAGACTTTTAAAAGTCCTGATTTTGTGTTCCGTCGCTCCGCCACTTGCCGGGAGCCGGCCCCTCCCGCCTCAGTCTATCTTCCCGTCACTTTGGATTCACTTCTCTGCCAGTCCTACCTTTCAGAGAGTGGTTGATTTTCTGTTTCTAGAATTGCTGTTCTTCTTCTCTTCGATCTCCAGATCTCCCGTTGGATTTGTAAGTGTTTGCAATCTTTAGATAAGCTATCTAGCTGATCTCCTGCTACCTGAAGTAGTCTCAGCCTGCTACTTCTCCGCCATCTTGACTCCTCCCTCCTTCAGTTTTAATCTTAAGTACCAATATGAATTTGTATTTCACTTGTCTAAAAAATATGTATTTCCTAGCTCACTTGACTAAAAAGGTCTAGTAACAATGACCAAACCAGTGCGATTAAGTATTCTCCACAATAAGACTTTGGCTCTAAATTTCACTTTCCACACAAAAGAACCTTTAAAAAAAACTGGCTAGGGGCGCCTGGGTGGGTTAAAGCCTCTGCCTTCTGCTCCGGTCATGATCCCAGGGTCCTGGGATCGAGCCCCACATCGGGCTCTCTGCTCAGCAGGGAGCCTGCTTCCCCCGCCCCTCTCTGCCTGCCTCTCTGCCTACTTGTGATCTCTGTCAAATAAATAAATAAAATCTTAAAAAAAAAAAAAAAAACAGGATAAAAAAAACTGGTTAATTCCAGGCCTGCAATTGGAATAGAAGATGAAACTGCAAAAAAGCTATCAAAATGACTATTAGGGTCATCAAAGATGACTCAGGAGGTTTTTACTGGCCATATATAGAACAGCTAAGCATTAACAATGACAGTAATAAATTGAAACATCTGAATATGTTGAATTCCATTACTTTATAATAACCTCAAAAACAAAACAAAACAAACAAATAAACAAAAAAACACAAAACAAAACAAACTGATCACTTCTGGAGAATGTTACAAAACCAGATTATTTTGAAAAATGGCATATAAGAGTAAAATAAGTATTTTTCATAATCAAATTGTTTCTATGGCAGTTAAATGGTTGATAATAGTTTCTACTTACAGAAATATTCCACCTAATAATAAGGGAACAATACAATATCACCATTTTGCAGCCCCTAATGAACTGACAGCTCTGGGTAATAAACATCAATGGCCAGGAATCAGCAAACTTTCTCTTAAAAGGGCCAGATAGTGAATATGTTGGACTTTGCAGGCTACATACAGTTTCCATCCCATATTCTCTTTTGTTTTAACTCTTCTCTCTCTCTCTTTTTTTTTTAACAATACTTTAAAAATGTAAAACCTATCAGTAGCTCATGGGATATACAAAAACAGGCCACAGACCAGATACAACCCATAGGCTATAGTTTGCTGAACACTGATGACTAAGAGCAACAGCAAAACAGATCCAATTGCATATGACGTGCCTTCTTCTGTAACAGAGTATTACTCAGCCTTAAAAAGGAATAATGTACTGATACAAGCTATAACATGGGTGAAACTTAAAAGCATTTTTTAAAAGATTTATTTATTTATTTGACAGAGATCACAAGTAGGCAGAGAGGGGTGGGGGAGTAGTCTCCCCTGAACAGAGCCTAATCCGGGGCTCGATCCCAGGACACTGGGATCATGACCTGAGCCTAAGGCAGAGGTTTAACTCACTGAGCCACCCAGGTGCACCTTAAAAGCATTCTTAAGTAAAAGAAACTTGGTGCCAAAGACTACATACTGTATGATTTCATTTATATGAAATGTCCGGACCAGGTAAATCCAGAGACAACAAGTGTTCTATAGGGCAGATGGGCAGTGGCAGGGAGAGAACACAGGGAATGGGAAGTGACTGCTAATGGGCACAGGGTTTCTTTCAGGATGATGAAAATGTTCTAAAGTTAATTGTGGTATACCTACTCAATTCTGTGAATATACTAAAATTAAATTGCACATTTTAAATAGGTGAATTATACAGTACATAAATTATATCTCAATAAAGATGGTATTTAAAAATAATAGTTATGAAAAGAACACGACTCCAAGGAAAAATGCCTAATTCTAGGATTGGGGCACGAAATGTAATAGGTTAAGTCTGGAGTATATTGTGATGCCAGAAAGTAAGGAAGAGCTTAAAAACAAAAACAAAAACAAAACAAAAAAATTAGATGGAACTATGCCAAAGGGACAAATGAGCCAAAAACTTCCAACGGCCAAAGCTGGGAACAATTTGAGCAACAAAATAAAAGTATTATATTATAGTCCAGGGTATAAAATAAATATCCATGAGTTCATACAGAAAGAAATGGTTGAATAAATTTAAAAACAGAGAACTCTCCCATGTAGAAGAATTTGCATAGACACCCACCCTCAAGGTGGGTGTCTTAACGTGTAGGCGGTGCACAGTGACTTCCTTTCAAGAGGAAAAGAGCATGCTAACTTTACAGTGGAGAAACTCAGCAAACACTAACTCAGCCAAGTTGATCAAGATCAACATTGATAGTGAAAAGTTATGTTAATATTAGACACCCTGGAAATGAATGATTTGATAATTGTAACTGGCATCTTTCCTCTGTAGTCTTTCACCTAAAGGCATAAACCCCGTCTGAGAAAAACATCAGACAAATCACAACAGAAGGGCACTCTATAAAACACCCAACCAATACTCCTCCAAACTGTCAGGGTCATCAAAAAGTAGCAATATCTCCTGGTAGTGGGTATTAAGGAGGGCATGTATTGCATGGAGTACTGGGTGAGATGCATAAACAATGAATTTTGGAACACTAAATAAATAAATAAATAAAATTAAAAACAAAAGCAGAAACAAGGAATGTCTGAGAAACTACTTTAGGTCCAGAGGGCCTAAGGAGAGATGACAACTAAATGTAATAGGGTATGCTGGATAGGATTCTAAAACATGGGGGGGAAAAGGGGGCAGGGAGGCATTAAGTAAAAACTGGAAATCTGAATAAAGTACAGACTTTAGTTAATAATAATGTATCAATATAAGTGTACTAATTGCAACAAATGTATCACTCTAATGTAAGATGTTAATAATAAAAGAAGCAGGTATAGAGTATATGAAAAGACTGTACTATCTTTGCAATTTTTCTATAAACCTAAAACGGATCTAAAAATTAAAGTCTGGGTGTCTGGGTGGCTCAGTGGGTTAAAGCCTCTGCCTTCGGCTCAGGTCATAATCCCAGGGTCCTGGGATCCAACCCCGCATCAGGCTCTCTGCTGAGCAGGGAGCCTGCTTCCTCCTCTCTCTCTGCCTGTCTCTCTGCCTACTTATGATCTCTGTCTGTCGGATAAATAAATAAAATCTTTAAAAATAAATGAATAAAGGGGCGCCTGGGTGGCTCAGTGGTTTGGGCTGCTGCCTTCGGCTCGGGTCATGATCTCAGGGTCCTGGGATCGAGCCCCGCATCGGGCTCCCTGCTCCGCAGGAAGCCTGCTTCCCTCTCTCTCTCTCTCTCTCTCTCTCTCTCTGCCTGCCTCTCTGCCTACTTGTGATCTCTGTCTGTCAAATAAATAAATAAAATCTTTAAAAAATAAAATAAATAAATGAATAAAAATAAAAAAAATTAAAGTTTGTTAAAAAGTAGTTATGACATCTTTGAAACAATTGGAAATATAAACACTAACGGGGTATTTTGTGAAACAGTAATTATTTTCATTTGTCATTTTTTAATGTGTGAAAATCTTTGTGACTGACATAAAATGTAAAGAAGAGCACTTTTTGTGATGAGCACTGGGTGTCTATGTAAGTGATGAGTCACTAAATTCTATACCTGAAACCATCTGTACTATATATGTTAACTAGAATTTTAAGAAAAACTTGAAACAAACAATTAAAAAATATAAACAATGAAAAAGAACAGATACAGAATTACCCTGAGTAAACAAACACCAACTATGTTCAAGATCAATGGAATAATGAACATTTACAATGAAACTCACCAAATAAATGCTATATGTAATGCAAAATTTTGTAGAAAGATCAAAAGTACCTCAAAAAATAAATGATATTATTTAGCAAGGAGCATTCTAAGTTGTTAAATAACCATATGTTTTGCTCTTATTTTAACAGACATCAAATCCAGCAAGTGAGCTCTAAAATAAAGCTCTTAATTGCCTCCCTCAACACAACTGTTTAACAGCTGACTCTAGTCTAGTACTTAGGTTCATCTATTAAATTGAAACTCCATCTCCCAAAGATAAAAGAGCAGTAACTAACACTGGTCCAAAAAGAAAGCAATCCAACATTTCCTAAATTACTAATGTGACTTCTCTCTATGAACCTGTAATTTTACTCTATTTCAATACAAGCATAAATGCATATGCCAAAGGCAAACAAGGGAACTTGGGGATTATCCACACACATTTCTCCATTTGAACATAAAGTTCAACTTCATGCAATTTGATTGAGTATTCACAAATCATGTTAAGTGTTCACTTAAATTGCTTGTCTTACAGAGGTCATATGAAAGAACATAGCTCACTATCAACAGAAGCAGAATTTTTGAAGGCACCAAATACAGTGCTGAATTCACTGCTGATTTTTATGAAAGACTTTCTAATAACACAAATGTTATTTGATAAATACCACCACCTACAAAAAGGCTGTGTCAATTTATATTCCCTTTAGTAGAATATAAGATAGACTTTCCCCCTTTTCTTTGTCAAAACTGGGTAGCTTTTAAATGTTTACCAAGATAATGGGCAAAAAATGATATCAAATTGTTTTACTTTGCAGCTCCCTCAACATGGGTAAAGTCAATTATCTTTTTACCATGTTTGTCATTTTCCATGCATTGTGTATTTTTATTTGCTTGTCATAGTCTTTATTCTATTTCCTAAAAGTACTTCAAAAGTTAAAAATTATAGAATTAAAAATTCTTTTAATTAAGGACAGGAAAGAACCTTAGCTACACCCTTATGGTGAGGTAGATATCTAAAAAACGAAGTGACTGGAGCACCTGGGTGGCTCAGTGGGTTAAGCCTCTGCCTTCGGCTTGGGTCATGATCTCAGGGTCCTGGGATCGAGTCCCGCATCAGGCTCTCTGCTTAGTAGAGAGGCTGCTTCCCCTCTCTCTCTGTCTGTCTCTCTGTCTACTTGTGAGCTCTCTCTCTGTGTCAAATAAATAAATAAAATCTATGGAAAAAAAAATGAAGTGACTAGTCCACTAGTTTGACTTCTATCATATTTCAAAACACTTTCATTTATATCCAAAAAAACCTGTCTTGCCTAACAGACTTTTTTTGTCTAAGATATCAAAAACAATGATAATATTTTATCAGGCTATTTACAAATCACTGAAAATTAATTTAATTTTATTTTTTTTTAAGATTTTATTTACTTATTTGACAGAGAGAGATCACAAGTAGGCAGAGAGGCAGGCAGAGAGAGAGAGAGGAGGAAGCAGGCTCCCTGCCGAGCAGAGAGCCCGATGTGGGACTTGATCCCAAGACCCTGAGATCATGACCTGAGCCGAAGGCAAAGGCTTAACCCTCAGTGAGCCACACAGGCACTCTGAAAATTCATTTTAATCTGTACTCCAACTCCTACAATTATGCTCAGTCTTTTAAAAATGCAAAATTCCCCACTTCTGAAAAGAGCATGAGGGGACAAAAGAAATTATTTTTAATCATATATAAAATCTAGTGTCCACTCATAACCAAGAAACAGAGACAACAAAAGCAAAACAACTAGGACTATATCAAACTAAAAAGCTCCTGCACAGCAAGGAAACAATCAGCAAATGAAAAGGCAACCTACCAAACAGGAGAAAATATATGCAAAGCACATGCATAGTAAGGGGTTAATATCCAAAATATATAAAGAACTCACACAACTCAATAACAAAAAAAATGAGTAACAATCGACTAAAAGCAGAGGACCGAAAAGACATCTTTCCAAAGAGAACACAGACTGCCAACAGATACATGAAAGGTGTTTCAACATCACTAATTATCAGGCAAATGCAAATCAAACCACTATGAGATTATCATCTCACACTGTCAGAAATGGCTATTATCAAAAAGAAAAGAAATAAGTGTGGGAGAGAGGATGTAGAGAAAAGGGAGCCCTTGTGTACTGTTGGTGGGAATGCAAACTGGTACAGCCACTATGGAAAATGGTATAAAGTTACCTCAAAAATTTAAAAACAGACTACTATTTGATGCAGCAATTCTACTTCCAGACAGTTATCCTGAGGAAATAAAAGCACGATTTCAAAAAGATATCTCAATCCCCATGTTCAATGCAGCATTATTTACAATACCAAAACACTGGAAAAAAATACCTCAAAAAGTAAATGATATGGGGCGCCTGGGTGGCTCAGTGGGTTAAAGCCTCTGCCTTCGGCTCAGGTCATGATCCCAGGGTCCTGGGATTGAGCCCTGCATCGGGCTCTCTGCTCAGCAGGGAGCCTGCTTCCTCCTCTCTCTCTGCCTGCCTCTCTGTCTACTTGTGATCTCAGTCTGTCAGATAAATAAATAAAATCTTTTTATAAATAAATAAATAAATAAATAAAATTATATTATTTAGCAAGGAGCATTCTATTCTATACGGAACTATTTCACAAAGACCATCCCTTAGTTTCCCCTTTTCTTTTTCTATACTCTTTTCCCATGGTAATTTGTGCACATTTTCTGGCCTCAACTACCAAAATAATTTCTGAGAAGATGCTGTAGCATCCTACTTGGTGTCCATCAATGGATGAATGATTAAGAAAATGTGGAATCCATACAATGCAATATTACCCAGCCATAAAAAGAAGGAAATCCTGACATTTGAGACAAGATAGGTGAAACTTGAGGGCATTATGCTAAGTGAAATAAGCCAGAGAAAAACAAGTACTATACAACTTCACTTATATATGGACTCTAAAATTAAATACTGAACTCAGAGATACAGGAAAGAGACTGATGCAGGAGGATGAACACGGGTAGGTTAAGTTGATAGAGGTAGTCAAAGGTACAAACTTCCAGTTACAAGTAAGTCCTTGGGATGTAATGTACAACATGAGGACTACAATATATACTATATTGTATACTTGAAAGGTGCTAAAAGAGATCTTAAAAGTTCTCATCACAAGAAAAAAAAACCTAACTATATGTAGATGGACATTATTCTGGTAATCACTCTGCAAAATAAAAAATATATGGGTATATATCTCAAACCATTATGCTAAACATGTAAGAAATGTTATATGTCAATTAAATCTCAATAAAAAAAGAAAAGCATAGCAAGTAGTCTGAAAATATCAGGCACTGTTGATTTATTAGCCAATAAAAATACAATTACCTTTTATCTGTACTTATTTCCTCAAACCATTTACTCCTCGTCCAGACTCCCAATTATTAGCTGCAACAATGATGCATAAATCTGAATTTCTTCCTTCATATCAACTCAAGCTCAACCAATTAAAACCTAACATCTCTCTCTCCTTATTGTCTAGATCTTCTTTCAAAGCATCACTGTTTTGCTACTCCTCTAGTCTCAAAACATCACCCACTCTCAGACCCAGTGAATTTACCAAATTAACTGAAGTGACCTCTTGTGAATGAGCCCATCCTATTCCTAGAGTCTCTCCACTAACCCTAGTCTTCATTAGACCTAGACTACTGCCTCTTAACTCATCTTTGTCTCTCTCTAGTTTCACATTCTCTAAAGTATATACACCAAAACTTTTCACTCTTTTTGCCCTGAGCCCATTCTATGAAGATAAAATGCAATCCCTTTTATATAAGTTGGACTTGTCTTCACACTTCAAATTTTATTTCCATCCTTCCTATTTAGTGTCACAAACATCAGGTTAAACCATTTCAAATACAAAAGTTAGGTAAAAACTGGTCAGTACCAGCAGTTTCACATGGTTCAACCCTAAAAGAGGTCCAATTCCTTTGATCTCTCCATTTCTCTCCTTGGTATCACTTTCCCCCTTACATTTTCACCTAGACCCTACTTTATCATTTGAAACAACTCCTGCACCATTGCTCCTGTTCAATTTCTTTCTTCCTACTGTCTCTCTGCCTTGATTTTGATCTCCACTTATCAAATGAAAAAAAAAAAAACAAAAACTTTTTAAAATCTTTCCCCTATCCTCGCTACACTTCTTTCACGCCTTCCCTTCTCTGTCAAACTTTCTGAAATTGTCTGCACTCTGGCCTCCACTTCCTTATTTCCCATTCCTTAACAATAACCTGGCTTATCCACTCAACCACTCTACTGAAACTTTTTTCTGGAGCTACCAACAATCAACATTTTACCAAAAATCAAAGCCTTTAACTTCTGAAGTCTTTGAGTGTTTCATGCTGACCTTCCCCTCACCCTCCTGTCCTGTCACAGTGCACTTTAAATCTCTCCTTTATCTCTACCTCCCGACCCTTCTATCATTCTCTAAAAGAAACTATTTCACAAAGACCATCCCTTAGTTTCCCCTTTTCTTTTTCTATACTCTTTTCCCGTGGTAATTTGTGCACATTTTCTGGCCTCAACTACCAAAATAATTTCTGAGAAGATGCTGTAGTATCCTACTAAATACACCTCTCTGTAAACAAATCTCCTATCCACCCTGAAATGTTCATAGTTCTCCTCTCCTGAAACCTGTCCTGAAACCCAAGGGCCGTTTTTCTATATCCTGAAACCAAAGAACAGAAAGTGAGCTCAGCACTCTCCTAACCTTCTGATACTTCCAAAACATTATTCCAAATTTGTATAAACACTCCTTCTCCTTCAAGGCTTGTACCAGTTATTAATTTATTACTTCTAAGTTTCATTTTTTTCAAGGATTTTTACTTATTTATCTGTCAGAGAGCGACAAAGCGAGAGCACAAGCAGGGGGAGCTGTAGGCAGAGAGAGAAGCAGGCTCCCTGCTGAAAAAGGAGTCCGATGTGGCACTGGCTCCCAGGACCCTGGAATCATGACCCAAGCCGAAGGTAGAAGCTTAATGGACTTAGCCACCCAGATGCCCCTACCTCTAAGTTTTAAATCTATCCTTATTTGGCCTGCTTTTTTCTACTAGAACTGAATTCTTTAGACTGTGCTTCCTCCAAGTTGACTTGTTATCAGGCTTAGCCAAGACAAAGGTGCTAAAGGGATGTACATACCTCTCTATACGCCTTAGAGTTCTCTTACTCCTTTTAGTAGTTAATTGCCTTTAACGTGAATAACAATTCTTATTAAAATTTCCCTGTTCAAATTACTGGTATGGCTTCTGTATCTGCTTGGATCCTAACTGATACAGGGCTTATGCCCTCCTTATTGCTTCTTGCCCTTCTCCTGAACTGTTATTTTAACTTCATGAGCAAAGACTTTAAATGATATTGAGACAACTCTGGCCTCACATAAACAAAAAACCATGTTCTAAGATGAAATTCTCTTCATAGATGCTGGTGAATCATAAGTCTGGTGAACTTCATGTGCTGGCTTTTCAGTTTTTTAGTTCAGGGGCAGTCGATCCTCTTTGTGTCACTTTTATTTGAAAGAGACTTTTGGGCAGCTTCATCCATCTTCACTGTGGTGGCAAATGTATCATGGCCCCATTCAAGCCTTCTGAAAGTGTCAGCTGTTGCAATGCTAGGTAATTTTATGACTGTTAATAGGTCAAAGCTCAAACTCTACCTTTTCCATGTCACTTTCACAGATCACCATATAGCCACAAATGTTCCCTATCTCCTCTAACTCTGAAAATCACTGCTACAGACGGTGGTGGTATGTCGGCACTTCTTCAGCTCAACAATAACTTACCGCTTTTATAAGGCAATTGGCTGTTTGCAAAAAATACAAGACCATCTTTGTCCTCAAGTTTACAACGCGGTTTGACAAGTAAGTCTTACACTTATGTGATGGAGCAAAAGGCACTTTTGATTACAAAAACAGAATTGCATGCAAATTCACTTAAGAAAAAAAAATTTTTTTTAATATTTAAATTCAATTAACTATTATTGGTTTCAGAGGTACAGGCCTATAACTCATCAGTCTTATATAATACCCAGTGCTCATTACATCATGTGCCCCCCTTAATGTCCACCACCCAGTTAACCCATCCCTCCCACACCCCGACCCTCCAGCAACCCTCAGTTTGTTTCCTATGAATAAGTGTCTCTTACGGTTTGTGTATCTCTCTCTCTCTCTCTGGTTTCATCTTGTTTCATTTTTTCCTCTCGTTTCCTATGATCCCCTGTTTTGTTTAAGACAAAAACTTTTAAGGGGCGCCTGGGTGGCTCAGTGGGTTAAGCCGCTGCCTTCGGCTCAGGTCATGATCCCAGGGTCCTGGGATCGAGCCCCGCATCAGGCTCTCTGCTCAGCCGGGAGCCTGCTTCCTTCTCTCTCTCTCTGCCTGCCTCTCTGCCTGCTTGTGATTTCTCTCTGTCAAATAAATAAATAAAATCTTTAAAAAAAAAAAAAAAAAAGACAAAAACTTTTAAATAAAATTACAGAGGTAGTCTCACAGTACCATATTTCTGTTCCAATCTGATGTGAAACCCAACTGCACTTCCTACGTGACAGTTCATGAGACGAAATGTAAACTGAGAGGGTACGGCCCAAAAACATTATATTCTAAAGAATGTGAGACCCTGAGGAGATACTTCAGGATAGTGCTGTCCAACAGAAATAAAATGAAAGCCACATATATACCTTTAAATGTTCTAGTTGTCACATTAAAAAACCGATGAAATTAGTTAGTATAATATTTACTCAACTGTATCTAAAAATCACTTAAACATGTGATCAATAAAGAGTATTAGTGGGGTATTTTACATTTGTTCCATTAAGTCTTTGAAATCTGGTGTATACTTTACACTCACAGTAAATCACAAATTGAACTAGACTCATTTCAAGTGTTCAAAAGCTATAAGCAGATAGTGACTACTATACTAAACACAGCCTCAAGAATTCTTAAAATATTCAGTAGTCTTTAAATATAAAATGTATACTGCAACAAACTATAAGCACATTCAAATGTCACAGTAAAAAAAAAATCTTTAAATGACAAATGAACTGCTTTGTGCATGCAGATTAACTTGCTTTTAAGTAGATCCAGAATAAAACTTCTCTGTAACTGGACTTACAACTGAACACTATAAATTGTCATTGATAAGAAAAGTTGTTAATACCAGGATTTTAATTACATTTAAACCTATATAACAATTTACATAAAATGCGTAAGCAAGAACAACCATAAAAATGTTATCTAGCTTGATTAAATTCCAGGACTTAGGCACTTCTATTCTGTACAGCTTCACTTAAATTATATAAGAATGAGTGAATGTGTAACACCTCACACCATGATATTAGGGTTTTAGGACTTAAGTTCTGGGTACTTAATGCCTAATTTTAGTTAAGTATATGATTAGTGTTTGGGCATTTTGAGTATCTCTTTACCATCATCGTAAATATCTACAATTTCATGACAATTATGTGTTTAGGACAAGCACCTGAGTGGCTCAGTTGGTTAAGGGTCTCTTGATTTCACCTCAGGTCATGATCTCAGGGTCATGGGATCGAGCCCAACATCAGGCCCCACACTCAGCTCTATTTTTCTCCTCTTTCTCTCAAATAAATAAATAAATAAATAAAATCCTTTAAAAAGATTACGTGTTGACTTTTTGGCAAGATGCAGAGGAGGAGGAGGAGACCTAAATTTCATCTGGTTCCAGGAATTCAGCTAGATAGTTATCAAACCATTCTGAACACCTACAAACTCAACAGGAGATCACAATAAAGAGTAACAATTCTATGAAAAGCAATCACTTTCTGGAAGGTAGGACCTGCAGAGAAGCAAATCCGAGGAGATCTCTGGGAAGATATATCAGAAGGGAGGGAGCCTCTGTCAGCCAGCTCCTGGCAGGTGGTAGAGCAGCAGAGCACAAAAATCAGAACTATTAGAAGTCTGCTCTGTAGTGGGACATCACTCCAGTGGCTAAGCTGGGGGTAAAACCCTCACTGGGACAGTGTGGCCTCAGGACCCTCAGAGTCACAGGAAGACCACTGGTGCCTGAATGTGGCAGCGCTCCCAAGTATCAGAGTGGGGAAGCTGGCTGCAAAGACGGAGGCAAGGACTGGGCTCTCAGCTGGGGGCTGCCAAAAACTGTTATCTGCTGCACAGTCAGGCCACCAGTCTTCAAGCAGGGACCCCAAAAAGCGGCAGATCTGGGGAGACTACCCTTTCTGCCCCAGGAGGATGGTGCAATAGCGCACCGCAGAATCTGCTGGGTTTGGAGACTCCAATTGGGGCCATATGCTAGAGATAGAAATGCTGGTCACAGACCGCCTAAGCACGGAACACGGGTGAATACCAGGGAGACTGAAGGGACTGACTGCTTTTCTCTGAGGGTGCACTTAGGAGTGGGGCCCCGAGCTCTCGGCTACTATGGGGCCAGCAACTGAGAGGCCACCATTTTCATTCCCACCCTCCAAAGCGGTACAGAAAGCATTCAGGGAACAAAAGCTACCAAGAGCAAACCCGAGAAGATTACTTAGCCTGGCCCCTGGCAAGGATGGTGCAATGCCACCTTGGGCAAAGACATCTGAGAATCACTGCAATAGGCCTCTCCCCCAGAAGATCAGCAAGAACATCCAGCCAAGACCAAATTTACCAATCAATAAGAACTGTAAAAATCCAAGCACTAGGGGAAGGCAGCACATAAAATTCATAACTTTAAAGGTAATTTTTAAATTTTCTTAATATTTAAAAAAATTTTTTCTTTCCTTTTTCAACCAACATCTTATCAATTCCTTTTTTAGATCTTTTTTAATTTTCATTTTTACAGTCATATTCTATCCCTTCATTGCATTTAACCTTATTTTTCGTATACATATAAGTTTTTCTTTCTTTAAAATTTTGGGATACAGTTTCTTTTAAGAGACCAAAATATACCCTAAATCCAGTGTGTGGCTTTGTTCTAGTCTCCTGCCTGATCACATTCTCTCCCTTTTTAAAAAAAAATTTTTTTCTTTCTTTTTTCGATCAACGTATCAATTCCATTTCTAAAATTTTTTTATTTTTACAGTCATATTTCATCCCTTCAACATATTTACCCTGATTTTTGTATAAAATATTTTTCTTTCTTTAAAATTATGGGAAGCAATGTCTTCTAACAGACCACAATATACCCAGAATCTACTATGTGGCTCTGTTTTGTTCACCAGCCTGATCATACTCCTTTTTCTTTTTTTTCCTTTCTGCCCCCACCCCCCACCAGTTTCAAGTCTCTTCTGAATTGTTTAGTGTATATTTTTCTGGGGTCATTGTTGTCTTTCAGCATTTTGTTCTCTCATTCATCTATTCTTCTCTGGAAAAAATGATGAAACAGAAAAACTCACCTCAAAAAAAAAAAAAAAGAACAAGAGGCAGTACTAACTGCCAGGGACCTAATCAATACAGATACTGGTAAGATGTCGGAATTAGAGTTCAGAATGATGATTATGAAGATATTAGCTGGGCTTGAAAAAAGCACAGAAAATACTAGAGAATCCCTTTCTGGAGGAATATAAACAAGTTGAAATCAAAAAGGCTACTAATGAGTGGAATCAAAAATGGAAGCTCTAACTGCTAGGATAAATGAAGCAGAAGAGAGTATTAGTGATACAGAAGACCAAATGATGAAGAATAAAGAAACTGAGTAAAAGAGACATAAACAACTACTGGATCACAAGAAGAGAATTCGAGAGACAAATGATATCATAACAGTAAACAACATTAGAATAATTGGGACCCCAGAAGAAAGAGAGAGACAGGCAGACGGCATCTCACAGCAAATTATAGTGGGAGAACTTCCCTAATTTGGGGAAGAAAACAACCATCAAACTCCAGGAGGCACAGAGAACCTTCCTCAAAAATCAATAAAAATGGGTCAATATCCCATCATCTAATAGTAAAGTTTACAAATTTTACTAGAGAAAATCCTGAAAGCAGCCTGGGACAAGAGGTCTGTAACCTACAATGATAGAAATATTAGATTGGCCACAAACCTATCCACTGAGACCTGGCAGGCCAGAAAAGACTGACAGGATATATTCAGAGCACTAAACAAGAAAAATATGCAGCCAAGAATACTATGGCCAACTAGGCTGTCACTGAAAGTAGAAGGAGACGGGGAGCCTGGGTGGCTCAGTGGGTTAAAGCCTCCACCTTCGGCTCAGGTCATGATCCCAGGGTCCTGGGATCAAGCCCCGCATCAGGCTCTCTGCTTAGCAGAGAGCTTGCTCCCCCCGTTCTCTCTCTGCCTGTCTCTCTGCCTACCTGTAATCTCTGTCAAATAAATAAATAAAATGTTAAAAAAAAAAATAGAAGGAGAAATAAAAGGCTTCTAGGACAACAAAAACTAAAATAATATGCAAAGACCAAAAGCCCTACAAGAAGTATTGAAGGGGGTCCTCTAAGCAAAGAGAGAGCCAAAATGTAACAAAGACCAGAAAGGAACAGAGACAATATACAGTAACAGGCACCTTACCAGAAATACAATGGCACTAAATTCCTATCTTTCAATAGTTACCCTGAATGTAAATGGGCTAAATGCCCCAATCAAACGACAGAGGAAATCACACTGGATAAAAATACAAGATCTATCAATATGCTGTCTGCCAGAAACTCATTTTACACCCAAATACAACTCCAGATTTAAAGTGAGGGGTTAGAAAACCATCTACTATGCTAACAGACGGCAAAAGAAAGCTGGGATGGCAATCCTTTTATCAGACAAATTAGATTTTAAACCAAAGGCTAGAATAGGAGATGAGGAAGGACACTTTATCATACTTAAAGAGTCTCTTCAACAAGAAGATCTAACAATTTAAAATATCTATGCCCTTAACATGGGAGCAGCAAATTATATAAATCAATTAATAAAATCAAAGAAAGAAACACATCAATAATAATACAATGACAGTAAGGGACTTTAACACCCCCTTACTGAAATGGACAGATCGTCTAAACAAAAGATCAACAAGGAAATAAAGGCTTTAAATGACACACTGGACTAGAAGGACATCACAGATATATTCAGAACACTCCATCACAAAGCAACAAAATACACATTTTTCTCAAGTGCACATGGAACATTCTCCAGCATAGATCACATCCTGGGTTACAAATCAGGTCTCAACCGGTACCAAAAAGTTGGGATCATTCCCTGCATATTTTCAGACCACAATGCTTTGAAACTAGAATTCAGTCCCAAGAGGAAAGTTGGAAAGAACTCAAATACATGGAGGTTAAAGAGCATCCCACTAAAGAATGAATGGGTCAACCAGGAAATTAAAGAAGAATTTTAAAAACTCACGGAAACAAATAAAAATGAAAAGAAATCTTTGGGATGTAGCAAAGGCAGTCCTAAGAGGAAAGTATATAGCAATACAGCCTTTTTCAAGAAACTAGAAAGGTCTCAAATGCACAACCTAACCCTACACCTAAAAGAGCTGGAGAAAGAACAGCAAATAAAGCCTAAGCCCAGCAGGAGAAGAGAAAGAATAAAGATCAGAGCAGCAATCAATGAAATAGAAACCAAAAGAACAGTAGAACAGATCCACAAAACTAGGAACTGGTTCTCTGAAAGAATTAATAAGATTGATAAACCCCTGGCCAGACTTATCAAAAAGGAAAGAGGAGAGATCACAACCAACACCAAAGAAATACAAACAATTATAAGAACATATTATGACCAACTATATGCCAGCAAATTAGACAATCTGGAAGAAATGGATGCATTCCTAGAGATGTATAAACTACCAAAACTACACCAGGAAGAAACAAAAAACCTGAACAGACCCATAGCCAGTAAGTAAATTGAAGCAGTCATCAAAAATCTGCCAACAAACATGAGCCCAGGGCCGGACAGCTTCCCAGGGGAATTCTACCAAACATTTAAAGAAGAATTAATACCTATTCTCCTAAGCTGTTCCAAAAAACAGACGGAAGGAAAACTTCCAAACTCATTTTATGAGGCCAGCATTACCTTGATCCCAAAACCAGATAAAGACCCCATCAAAAAGGAGAATTACAGAACAATATCCCTGATGAACCTGGATGCAAAAATTCTCACCAAAATACTAGTCAATACGATCCAACAGTACATTAAAAGGATTATTCGCCACCACCAAGTGGGATTTATTCCTGCGCTTCAAGGTTGGTTCAACATCCACAGATCAATCAATGTGATACAATACGTTAATAAAAGAAAGAACAAGAACTGTATGATAGTCTCAATAGATGCAGAAAAAGCATGTGACAAAGTACAACATCCTTTCTTGGTCAAAACTATTCACACTGTAGGGATAGAAGGTACATACCTCAATATCATCAAAGCCATCTATGAAAAACCCACAGCAAATATCATTCTCAATGGGGAAAAATTGAGAGCTTTTTCCCCCAAGGTCAAGAATAAAACAGGGATGTCTACTAACACCACTGCTATTCAACATAGTACGAGCCTCAGTAATTAGACAACAAAAAGAAAGAAAAGGCATTCGAATCAGCAAAGAAGAAGTCAAACTCTCACCCTCTGCAGATAATATGATACTTTATGTGGAAAACCCAAAAGACTCTATTCCAAAACTGCTAAAACCCATATAGGAATTCAGTGAAGTGTCATGATATCAAATTAATACACAGAAATCAGCTGTATTTCTATACAGCACCACCAAGACAGAAGAAAATGAAATTAAGGAGTTCATCCCATTTACAATTGCATTCAAAACCAGAGAATTACCTCAAAATAAACCTAACCAAAGAGGAAAAGAATCTGTACTCAGAAAACTATAGAATACTCATGAAAGAAACTGAGGAATACACAAAGAAATGAAAAAACGTTCCACGCTCATGGATTAGAAAACAAATATTGTGAAAATGTCTATGCTACCAAGAGCAATCTACACATTTAATGCAATCCCTATCAAAATATCATCAACTTTTTTCAAAGGAATGGAACAAAATAATCCTAAAATTTGTATGGAACCAGAAACAACCCCAAATAGCCAGAGGAATGTTGAAAAAGAAAACCAAAGCTGGTGGCATCATAATTCCAGACTTTAAGTTCTATAACAAAGCTGTAATCATCAAGACAGTATGGTATTGGCACAAAAACAGACACATAGATCAGTGGAACAGAACAGAGAGCCCAGAAAAGGACCCTCAACTCCATGGTCAACTAATCTTTGACAAAGCAGGAAAGAAGGTCCAATGAAAAAAAGACAGTCTCTTCAAAAAATGATGTTGGGAAATTGGACAGATACATGCAGAAGAATGAAACTGGACCATTTCCTTACACCACACACCAAAAAAATAGAGTCAAAATGGATGGAAGACCTCAGCATAAGACAGGAATCCATCAAAATCCCTGAGAACACAGGCAGTAACCTCTTTGACCTCAGCCACAGAAACTTCTTCCTAGAAACATCACTAAAGGCAAGGGAAGCAACGGCAAAAATGAACTATTGGGACTTCATCAAGATCAAAAGCTTTTGCACAGCAAAGGAAATAGTCAACAAAACCAAAAGACACCTGACAGAATGAGAGAAGCCATTTGCAAAGGACATATCAGATAAAGGGCTAGTATCCAAGATCTATAAAGAACTTATCAAACTCAACGCCCAAACAACAAATAATCCAATCAAGAAATGGGCAGAGGACATGAATAGACATTTCTGCAAAGAAGACATCCAGTGGCCAACAGACACATGAACATTGAACATCACTGGGCATCAGGAAAATACAAATCAAAATCTCAAAGAGATACTACCTCACACCAGTCAGAATGGCTAAAATTAACAATTCAGGTAATGACAGATGTTGGCAAGGATGCAGAGAAAGGGGAACCCTCCTACACTGTTGGGAATGCAAGCTGGTGCAGCCACTCTGGAAAGCAGTATGGAGGTTCCCCCAAAAAGTTGAAAATAGAGCCACCCTATGACCCAGCAATCATACTACTGGGTATTTACCCCAAAGATACAAATGTAGTGATCCAAAGGGATACGGGCACACCAATGTTTACAGCAGCAATGTCCACAATAGCCAAATTATGGATAGAATCTAGATGTCCATCAACAGATGAATGGATAAAGAAGATGTGGGGGGTGTGTGTGTGTGAAAATATATATAATGGAATACTATGCAGCCATCAAAAAACGAAATCTTCATTTGCAACAACATGGATGGAACTAGAGGGTATTATGCTAAGCAAAATAAGTCTATCAGATAAAGATAATTATCATTTGATCTCATGGATATGAGGAATTTGAGAAACAAGACAGAGGATCATAGGAGAAGGGACAGAAACAAGATGAAACCAGAGAGGGAGACAAACCATAAGAGACTCTTAATCTCAGGAAACAAACTAAGGGTTGCTGGAGAAGTGGAGTGGAGAAGGGTGGGAAGGGAATGGACACTGGGGAGGGTATGTGTTGTGGTGAGTGCTGTGAATTGTGTAAGACTGATAAATCACAGAACTGTACCCCTGAAACAAATAAAATATTGTATGTTAATAAAAAAATTTTGTGTTCAAATGTTCAGACTTACCCACTAGATTTCATGCCCCATTAGGGCAAAGACTGTGTCTGTCTTATTCAGTGCTTATCCCAGAGCCTAGACCTAGAACATAGTATGCATAAAGTAAATTTGTTAAATGTCCCATAATTTTGTTATACAGACTATCTTTCTTTTCTTACTGTCCTGAAATAGAGCATTTTTTGTATTTGGACTCTTCTTTCATTTTGCAAATATTGGCAAAATGCCTGTCACAAATTCAGCATGGTTTAAGTTCATTTACTGAGTCCAGAAGTCTATCTGTACATATACCAAGATTGTCATGGAAATAAAATCTCTGCTCTTTGAACTACCTCAAAGACCTGAAAACACAGTCTACGGTGAGTGGGACGAAGTGGTAATTGCTGTCCTGATACTTTGTTAAAGGGAAAAAAATAGAACTGAACGTACTTTGAGACAGCAAATTTTAAAATGTATACAAATACAAAACCAGATTTTTTTCAGAACTCCCACTAAAAGTTGATAAAGTATTACCTGAAGTCCGAAAATATTATTTTTCTTGAGCACACATAATTTCCTAAACACTAATTTTAAAGTCCTTGGTTAGTTAAACTTCGTTCAAGGATTCTGACAAGTTTATACTCTGGAAAGGCCCAATCGATCATTAACACAGGGTTAACTTATACTTTATTATCCAAATCGGGACATTTCTGAGGGCAAGAGAGCATGCTAAAAATAATTATACCAGGAACAACAAGCAAACCAGGACCCATGGTAGCTCTACATATATGTGACCTTAATGAAATACACCTAAAAATTCCTGGCTACTTCTATTTTGGGAATCTTGCATACTTCTTCACCAAAAAATTCTATTTCGCTAACCTTGTAAATCAAAATGTCTCTCTGACACAAATTATATAAATATTTCCTGTGAAAAACTTAAAGCACATAATTTCAAGCATGATTTCATTAAAATTATTTTGTGTAAACTATATTTGATGATAAAAAATCAACAGAGAATAAATTTACAGACTGAATCACACAGGTCACATTGTTATTTTGATAAGAATAACCTCTTACCAGTATTTTTGCACACTCATAATTCAAAAGCTTTCAACTCTATATCAAAACTGACTCTGCAAGTGTGTATAGTCATACAGTCATACTCATTTGGAAAACTAAATTTTTAAGAATAATATACTCCACTCCTTAACATTTCTTAAAATAAACCATGTACATACATACAGAGATAGATATATATTAATATATTTTACATGCATTTATATATAAATGTACAAAATATAAATACATGCACAGTTTTTAAAGTATCCATTAGTGAGTAAAAATGTATATATCCTTCCTAGAAAGCAATTTGACAATATGTATAAAGAGACTTCAATACGTCAAATCCTTTCCAGTTCCAGAAATATATCTCAAGTAAATTTTCAGGAAAAAATCTTAAATAAAAAAGAACATAGACACTTAAATTTTTAATATTAGAGTAATGTTCATGTGAAATTATGGCACACAGTGAAATTAGGTAGCCATACTGGATGCAGGTATAAAACAGTATTTGTAATATGATCCCTCATTGTGTTTTAAACACATACACACACACACACACACACACACACACACGCAGTTTAAAGATGTATAAGTATATATGCAGAGGAGGAAAACTAGAAAAAAAACACCAAAATTTTAACAAAATCATCTGAATTGCGAGATATGTGATTTTTATTCTCTTTGTTTCTATAGTTACTAACTTTTAAACAATATTTTCTAAGTTTTCTACAATAGAAATGTTACTATTCTGATAATGAATGTTTTTACATTTTAAAAACCCATTTGGTATTATGCTGAGTGAAATAAGTCAATCAGAGAAAGACAATTATCATATGATCTCCCTGATATGAGGAATCTGAGAGGCAACGTGGTGGGGTTGGAGGGTAGGGAAGGAAAAAATGAAACAAGATGGGATCAGGAGGGAGGCAAACCATACGAGACTCTTAATCTCACAAAACAGAGGGTTGCGAGGGAGAGGGAGCTAGGGAGAGGATGGTTTGGTTATGGACACTGGGGAGGGTATGTGCTATGGTGAGTGCTGTGAATTGTGTAAGCCTAATGATTCCCAGACCTGTACCCCTGGGGCTAATAAATACATTATATGTTAATTTAAAAAAAAAAAAAAAAAAGACCCATGTGGGCTCCTGGGTGGCTCAGTGAGTTAAATGCCCAACTCTTGATTTTGGCTCAGATCATGATCTCAGGGTCCTGAGATGGAGCCCAGCATTGGGCTCTGTGCTTAGCAAGAAGTCTGCTTGAATGATACCAGGGAGGGAGACAAACCCTAAGAGACCTTTTTTTTTTTTAAGTCTTTAAAGATTTTATTTATTTATTTGACAGAAAGAGACAGTGAGAGAGAGAATACAAGCAGGGGAAATGGGGAGGGAGAAGCAGGCTTCCTACAGAGCAGGGAGCCCAATCTGGGGCTCCATCCCAGGACACTGGGATCATGACCTGAGCCAAAGGCAGATGCTTAACGACTGACCCACCCAAGCACCTCAGAAAGAAACTTCTTAACTTGATAAAGGCCTTCTAAAAAACAAAACAAAACAAAAAACAACCACAACCTTAAGTTTACATCATACTTCATAATGAAAAAATTAATGGCTTTCCCCCTAACATCAGGAACAAGGCAAGGATATCCACACTCACCACCACTATTCAGACCTGTACTGGAAATTCTAGCCAAAATAATAAGGCAAGGAAATTCAATAAAGGCATACAGATCAAAAAGAAAGAAAGAAAACCATTACAAATGCAGACAACATGATTGCCTACTTTGAAAGTCAAGAGTCTACAAAAAAGCTTTTAGAATTTTTAAGTGAGTTAGGCAAGGTCATAGGGCAAAATGTTAACACACAAAAAATCAGTCATATTTTCCTATGCTGGCAATCAACAATTGGAAATCAAAATTAGGGGGAAAAAATTTACAAAAGCTCCAAAAACATGAAATACTTAGGTATCTGAGAACTACAAAATTCTGATAAAGGCTATGTAAATAAATGAAAAGACATTATGTACCTGGATTTAAAGTCTCATATAGATGAAATGCCAATTCTTCCCAAATTGTTTTATGGATTTAATACAATTCCAATCATAATGCTGACCAGAAATTTTGTACATAAAGACAAAAAAATTAAAAGTTTTATGAAAAAGCAAATGAAGCAGAATAAAGAATTTCAAAAAAGAAAACCAATGTTGGAGGATTCAAACTACCCTATTTTAAGACTTACAAAGCTACAGGAGTTAAGATAATGTTGGATTGGCAAAAGGACAGACACAAAGATCCCTGTAACCAAACCGAGAATTCAGAGACAGACCCACACAATTATGGTAATTGATTTTTGACATAGTGCAAAAAGAATTCAATGAAGAAAGGAGAGTCTTTTCAACAAATAAGGTTTGGAATAACTGGGACATTCATATGCCAAAAAAATTTTTAAAAAGAGAGAGACAGAGACAGGGTTGGAGGGATGAAGAAAGAGAAAAGGCACCTTGACTTGATAGAGAAGTTAATTCAAAATGGATCATAAATCTAATAACAAATGTAAACTATAAAGTTCCTTACAAAAAATCAGGGAGAAAAGTTTCTGTAAATCTGGATCAGACCGAGTTCTTAGACATGACACTAAAAGCATAATTCATAAAGAGACAAAACTGATAAATGGAGCCTCAACAAACTTAAAGCTTTTGCTCTTGTTTTTGTTAGCTAAATGTGAAATCTAAAACTACATTAAGAGAGAAGAAAACAAAGGAGACCTAGGGTCACTAGCACAAAGAAGCATAAAAAAGTAAGGTGAGGGGCGCCTGGGTGGCTCAGTGGGTTAAAGCCTCTGCCTTCAGCTCAGGTCATGATCCCAGGGTCCTGGGACCCGCATTGGGCTCTCTGCTGAGCAGGGAGCCTGCTTCCCCCCTCTTTCTGCCTGTCTCTCTGCCTACTTGTGATCTCGGTCAAATAAATAAATAAAATCTTTAAAAAAAAAAAAAAAGTATGGTGAAATTAAAAAAAAAAATCAATGGATTTAGCCACATTAAAACTAAGGCTCTCTGTTCAAAGAACACAACAGGCAAAATAGACAAATGACAGTGAAAATGATTTGCAATGACTAGAACCAACAGGAATGGTATCAGGAACATACAAAGACCTGGAAATCAACAAGGAAGACTAGAAACATGACACAAAAATGAATACAGGATATAAATAGGAAAGCCATGAGAAGCAAACAGCTAAATGGCTACAATCACTGCAAGCCTCATTAGTAATCAGAAAAATGCAAATTCAACTGATAGTAAAATAACTCTTTATACCCAAGTCAAAATGGCAAAGTTTAGAAGGTAAGTCCTATTTGACACTGGCTAGGATGGAGAAGACAGGAACTCACATGTATTGTTGATGGTATAAATTACTGCAGACATTCTAGAAAACAGGCTGCATTTTGTGAAATTAAATTATAACATGTCATTTGATGTAACAATCCCACTCCTGGATTTCTCAGAAAAACATATGCAAAGGTCAGCAAGGATTCACATATAAAACCTGAGCATGGCTGTATTGTGGCAGTGGAAGCTGGGGCAAAGCTAGGAATCACAATTTGCAAAATAGGTAAGTAAAATGTAATAGATACATACTATGAAAACTACATGGCAATCAGAAGCAACAACTAGGCACACATGTAACAGCACAGATACATCCTGAAAACACCATGTTGAATAGAAGGGAAAAAGTTCAAAATAGAACATATTACCCAAGTTCACTCCTTTAATCCTCCCAGCAAACCTATAATCCAAGTAATATTATTATCCTCATTTTACAGATGAGGAAACTAAGACACAAAAACTGACCACCACATCCAATCATTCACCAAGTCTTATCTATTCTACTTCACTTGCATCCTAAATGCCTCTCACCACATCAGTAATACTCTCTGGTCCAAGCCAGAACTACCATAATGGCTTTCTAACCAATGGCCCTCCCCTCAGTCTTGCCTATCCAATTCATTCAGCATTAACCTGATTCTAACACTCCTTGCCTACACACTTCAAGAGCTTCTCATTACTCTGATGACGAAATCCAAAGCCCCAGGCACACCCGCAAGGCCCTGGTCTACTCCATCCTACATTTCCTGTTTTCTTTCACACCACAATCCCTCTCTCTCACTACTCCAGCCGTCTTGATCTTCTTTCAACTCCTCATACTTGCCAACTTCCTTCCCACTTCAGGGGATACGTACCCACATTTGACGGGATCAGCATCTGTCAGGTCTCAGCTGAAATGTCACCTTCTTATAGAAGCTCTCCCTGACATGCTAGCTAGAGACAGGTCTCTCTGTGATGGACCTGTCCTTGACAGCACTTATCAACACTGTAATCAATTACTTCTGTAAGTACTTACTTAAAATCTGCCTCTAGCTAGGATCATAAACTCCATAAGGACAAAATACATTCAGTGTTGCTACTTTCTCCTCTATACCTAACACAGTGCTCAGTATATACTACTTACTTGTATTAATACTCCAATTGAGGGCTATAATACACTGTTAATCTTTCTATTCACTAAAAAATAAAGCTTTAAAATGCCTGCTGCTGGTCTTTAAAGGGAATAAACAAATGCTTTATTTCTCTCTCCAAAAAACTGCCTTTGTCCTATGTTCTTTGTTTTTCTTATAAATCAATGACCATCCCTATAAAAGATTTAGAATTGACAACAATCTTCTCAAAAGCTTTTGAATTTAAGAAAGTACATTCTCAAAATGCTCACAGTTTATTTCAACTCAGTAATAAACACACCTCATGAGCAAGGAAGAGTCCTATACAATACAGTAGACAGAAACACATTAGCCAAAATTTCCCTATTCTATCACAGTTAAGTAACATGTTCTTAATTTTAAAAACTTAGGAGAGGAAAACATTATATGTCTAAAGAATCTAAGCAGACTCTAATCTAAGTATGATGCCCACAAAGGTGAGAGTCTTATTACTGAACTCCTCACACATCCAGTACTTGCTGTAATTTCACCACCAGGTGGCAGATCCATACAATTTTCGAGAGATGCTCTCATCAGTCCTGAGAAATCCAATTAGAAAGAAATTTAGAAAAAGGGAGATAATTGTAAACATATTACATATTACTTCTCACGACATGACACATTTATTTAATCTGTCTCCAGGCCACGTAGAGCACACAATTATCTTTAAATAAAAAACACTAAAATGCAATTTTAAAATGTGGTTATCCACAGTCCAGTTATTCAAAATCCTCAGAAGTGTAAAAGCGAGTTTCGAATACAAAAGTAAAAAAAAAGAAAAAAAAAGAAAAGAAATAAAAAGGAAGTATGGAAAAAGACACAGTGGGAAAAGAAAAAAGGACAAAGGAAAGAAGAAGCACTTCTCAAACTTAGAAGCTGTAAACCGAGTTAAGAGCAACCCAAAAGAACCAGTGACATTTTTATGTTTCCAGCAAAGTAGTTTTCAAATCAATAAAGACCTTAATCTCAAGTCAACAAGTTAATTAAGAAATTGACTTTTCAGATTTTTCAATAAAATTATTCTAAAATTCTAAAAATGTGTTATTAAATTTAAGATGAAATATACTATCCTGGGATGACTCTTCATTATTTTATCAGAAATGTCACTGGAAAATTAGTTGCAAACACATCCTTTCAATCTAAGGAGACCACTTGATCATCTCACTCTCACTTCTCACTCCACCATTCCTATTCCTACTTCTGCCTCCAGAAAGACCCCTGACTACTACAAACACCAGACAATAGCTCCACTTCCTCAGTAATATTTCCTTCCTGGTATCCTTCAAATCAACCTCAGCCACAACTAGAAATTAACACTCAACCTGTTTCATGAACCAGGGCTGAAGTGAGTTCTGTGATGTTTAAAGAATATATCACTCGGGGATCCTTTTTAAGGAAAAAGAGTACAAGAAAAAAATTCAATTTTACAGACTTTGCAGAATACATAAATATGGCACACATTGCTAGAGCATCTCCCAGGCCCTAGAAGGGGGTCTCTCCAAGTGAGGGGATCCAGACTCATCAACTTAAGGATAAATCCTTCCTGCCATGAACACATGCGGAGGAAAAAAACAAACCTCTAAACATGGTTTGTTAAATAAAACAAAACAAATGGTTCACCAATTCCAGTCAGTAAAAGGAAAAATACTGTCTAGAGAGTTATAGTGATCCCAGTTACTTTAGCACAAAGTGGCTAAAATTAAGGACAGAGCCAAACTGTCTAATGATGACATGAGAGGGGAACACAGGGAAGAAAACTGTTAGTGGGGGGAATGTATACTCATCCACTTCCTGTATATACTCTTAAAAAGCATGCTGCCATCAGGCTCCCCCAGGAACACTGTTCCCCATTGGGTTCTTACTCACATAACCCAGCTCCAGAAAGCTCTCAGTTTTCTTCCCTGACAGAAACACTCAAATACAGAAAAAACAATTCTCAAACAACTTAGCTTTGGGGAAATTTTTCTTTCAATTATGCATTATACATTCCATCATTCTATTGTCCAAAGTCCCTAACACTATTAGAAAAAAGTTGCCAAACCTCTCAGTCCTTGCTCTAATATAAATTGTTTGATATACACAAAAGGTCTCAGTAGCTTATCTGAATGAACAAGAACACAAGTTCTCATTTCCTAATAACTTCCTGAATATTTTATTATCGTTTCCTCCCAGGAAATTTATTCACTCCATGTAGCTCCAACACTAACAGTCCATTTCTGAAGGGAAATTATTCAAGGACACCAGAAGCTCATATAAAAGATTACCTCCACTACTAGGTTATTGTTTGAGAACATATCTGAGTAAAAAAGATATGGGTTGAAAATACATGTGGATTTTATTAATACACAGAAACAAAGCAAAGGAAGACAACTGTTGAAACAAATAATTTAAATATTTAAACTTATTTCTATTTTCACATACCAATTAAAATATGCAAAAAATTAATAAAAGGCATAATCATCAAAAATTGACTGAATAGTACACCTGAGGTCTACATCTTCATTTCAACTATATTTATATTTCAATTATACCTGAATTAAAAAAATAAAATTAAAAAGAAACTCCAAGAATAAGATTAGGTAATTTGCCCCACTAACAAGAAAAATCATTGGTACTCTTTTCTACCTCTGGCTTCTGGGGAAGGTATTTATAGAAATTACCTTGTATGTTTTAACTTCAGGATTTTTTAATACATCATTTGTATTCCTAGAGTCACAATTATGGGCATACTGTATGGCTGAACAACATATAATACATGCCAAATTTTCGAGTATAACTTCCGCTCTTTGGAGCAAAGGCTTTGGGGCATTAAATAACTCATAACAAGACTACAGAACAAAATCTATTTCGTCATTCTCTTTGTCATAAGTGCTTCTGAACAATTTTAAAAGAGTTTCTTATGCCAATCAAAACCACGTAGTGATACCACTTACACCTGTCAGAATGTCTAGGCTAGTCTCAAAAAGATAAGAAAAAAAAAAGAACTGGTGAGGATGTGTAGTAAAAAGAATGTTCATGCACTGATGGTGGGAGCGTAAAGTGATGCAGTCACTGAATGAAAACAGTACGGAGGTTCCTTAAAATGGAAATATCATACAAATCAGTAATTGCACGACTGGGCATTTACCCAAAGGAAAAAAAAAAAACCCACTAATTCAAAAAGATATACACCCCTATGTTTATTGCAGCATCATTTACAATGGCCAAGATATGGAAGAAGACATGGTATATACACACAATGGAATATTACTCAACCATAAAAAAAAATGAGATCTTGCCATGTGTAACAACATAGAAGGTTCTAGACAGCATAAAGCTAAGTGAGATAGGTCAGGCAGAGAAGGACAAATACCATAGGATTTCCCTCATCTGTGGAATTTAAGAAGCAAAACAAACAAAAAGCAGAAACAGACCCATAAATAGAACAGAGGCATGGAGGTAGAGGGAATGGGCAAAATGGGTGAAGGGGGAGACACAGACTTCCAGTTACTGAATGAATTAAGTCACGGAGATAAAAGACATGGAACAGAGGGGCGCCTGGGTGGCTCAGTGGGTTAAGCCGCTGCCTTCGGCTCAGGTCATGATCTCAGGGTCCTGGGATCGAGTCCCGCATCGGGCTCTCTGCTCGGCGGGAACCTGCTTCCTTCTCTCTCTCTCTCTGCCTGCCTCTCAGTGTACTTGTAATTTCTCTCTGTCAAATAAATAAATAAAATCTTTAAAAAAAAAAAAAAAGACACGGAACAGAGAATGCGGTCAGTAGTACTGTAATAGTTATCTGGTGACAGATGGTAGCTACATTTGTGGTAAGCACAGCATAATAACACAGAGTTGTCTAAGCACACTATGTCATACACTGAAACTGAAGTAACATTGTGTGGGCACTACAATAAAAAATAAAGTAAAAACATCTGCATTCCTTTCTCATTTTAACAGTGGAAGTAGGTTTGACTAAACAAAGGGGAGGGGAATAAGTACACATTAGAGAGGGAAAAAGCCAGCAATCCAGGAGAGAAAACCACACTGTTTAGGATCCTGTAGTAAAGCCAACTGGTTAATAGCCTGGTTTGGGTTCAAATTCCTGCTTGTCACTTACTAGGTACAGAACCCCAGTTTAAATGACTTACAATATGTTGTGCTTTCCACATGAGAAAACTGAGACATAGACAAGTTAACTAACTTGCCTCGGGTCCCCAGAACCTTGGAAACACCGAACAATGCTAGTGAGTTGGGCATGAGGTACAGATCTGCAGAAAGACATAAGAAAAATATAGCCACCTAGATCTTAACACAGCAGGAAAACAGGGCACCTACTGTACCTGTGTAACCAACAGCTGCCTAGGGCACACCCTACATCATAGTGTCCCTAAAACCATGTAAGACCCTTTCACTATGTACCGAACTTCTTATTTAGCAGAAAGGTAGGAAGCACTGCCACAATCTACCACAGCCCTCAGTGAGGTGAGAAGAGAAGAATGAGATTAGCCCAATCACGTACACTGCTGTTCTTCCATCATCCTTACAACAAATTTCAACTCATAAAATCCATAGAGCAATGAATGGTCCACAAAACACTAATTTTTGGTCAACAGCCCAGACTCAACCCACTCCTCCAATTTCTAATATACTCAATTGCCAGATCAAGGACCCAACTTTCCATCCCTATCTTATGCCACTTCACAGTAATATGCCACACCTCAAAGCACACTACTTTCTGTTGTCTGTATCACCAATGCTTTCCTGTTCACAGATGTTTGCTCATTTCATTTCCTCTCTTCCTTCCCATCTCCGCAGGTCCACATTCCCTACCCAGCCAGGGCAGCATTCTGCCCTACCTGCCCATGCAGGACCACATACTCAGCCTTCAAGGTCCACCTCAAATTCCACCACCCCCACCAAGTTCTCCCTGAGTGACTGCATCTGGAAGCACCTTCTCCATCTTCAGAACTCCCAGAGCTCTCTGTACCCCTTTCGCAGAATACATGACTTTCTACATAGCATTATCATTTTTATACATGATAAGCCCTTCCTCAGACTGGTAACTCTCTTTTCTCCCATCTCCCAAGCTGCCTAGCACAGTGCCTTGCCCACAGTAGCAACTCCATAAATGCATATTAAGAGAAGAAATGGGTCTGAGAGTCTATTTCCCATTGGAGAATCATAATCAGTTTTCCTTAAACACAGCTAAATAGACTGGACTTCTCCCTCAGAGAACACAAATTATTTGAAGTTGCCAAGAGCTACATCTTAAATCAGAGAAAGTCGCTACACTATACAGCAGAACTTCATTCACACAAGCTTCCTTGTACTTACTTGTTTATGTGTTCCTGGTGAAACAGGCCTTTATACTGCCAAAACTGGGGAGGGTGGAGAACATAACTAGTTTGTTTTTTTTTAATGCAGCCAATTAGAATCTAGTTATGACAGCCTGAAAACGTGGCTCAAAGAAAATACTATGTTATTATAAGATATCACCTATCCTACAAAATTTCCCTCTTAATAATCATAGAAGATGCTCCTGAACTTTTTCTGATAACTCAGATCTTTCCCAGATAGTACGGCACTTCTTCAGGGGAACAAGGAACTAGAACCAAAGAAAACACACTCAGACTTAGAAACCAAGACATGATCCTTCTAAACCTTAGGAGATAAGCAGACCTGAGAAGAAAAGAAAGACTTAAGGAGGTGGTCAATGCAGTGGCAAAATAAAAGTGAGAGAAGTCAGCCTTGTCTCTAAAGAAAAAAATCAGCTATCAAAAAGAAGGGACTGCTTCAGGTTCTGAAGAGGTAAGAGGGAAGTGCTAAGGTGAGGAGAAGTTAGAAACACAAGATCAGACTGAATGGTGTACTACTTAACCTTGCCGCAAAGCTGCACAATATCCCAGGCCTTCTCCAACTGCCATAGCCCTCAGAAGCTCCCCTATGTTTACTGTCAGTGCCTCTGTCTATCCATCCAACCAATACATGCTGATAGTAAGTTATGTGTCTGGGCGCTGTTTTAGGCACTAGGAAAAGTGTAATGAGCATTCATTTGGCACAAAGATACACAGAATTGTTACATAACTTCTTCAGGTGTTCTAGCCCCTCATCTGACTGCAAACCTTCTGGAAGCGGTAGCTCTCAACTAAGTTACAAATACCTTTAAAGCAGGGTAAATAATATAAACTAAGTGTCATTATCTTCACAGCTTCTTTTATCTAGATCTGTAACAAGATCTATTCATACCTCCATGTTGCCACTGATAAAAAGGAAAATATTCACCAAGGCTATCTGCAGGCAAACAAACCATCACAGACCAAAGCAGCCAAAAGGGAGGCAGGAACTGTACAAGTACCCTTGGTTCTCTGTACTTCTGCAAAATTTACTGGAAGCAACATTTCACCATTTCCCTCCCCACACTCAACTCTTCCCCAAATTTGTGCAAATACGAGATACTCATTTTATACCTGGAGAACGTCTTGCTAAATACAGCAAGAAAGGAAATTCAACAGAAAAATAAGCTACAACTTAACAAGAGGACATGCCACTGGGCCATTTACAACTCAAGTTAATGTGTGACCTAATCAAGTGATGCAACCTCTCTGGACCAGAGAAGAGGGAAGAGGATCTTAAAGGTCCCCTTCCAGTTAAAAAAAAATTCTAGGATCTATGAGTTCTCACAAATGCACATACACGGGGATGAAAGAATTTTACAACTGTCAGCACTATTCAACTTACCTGAATGGGCTAAATGAATTCCTTAGCTGCCAACAAGGCATCAGACGGCACAAGAGCAGCCATCAACTGGCTCTCTCTCCTGATTGACAGTTACACTAAGAAACACCTTCCCCTCATCTCTGTCAAGTAGGCAATATTCACCAATAGGTACTTCCAGATACAGAGTTCTCCCAACTCAAATCTGTGCCCACTTCTAGAAAAGTAACTAAAGATGCCCATTAACCTGATGATGGATCATTAGCTTTTTTTTTTTCATCTTATGAAGTTGGCATATGTAAGTGGATGACTCATTTGATATTTAATCCTATACTGCTTTGAGAAATATGGATTCTTATGTTATCTCCTGTTACATTAGACAAGTTCCTTTACAGCAAAGCTATATCTTAAGCAACTCTGCACCGGGCATAACAGTAGCCAGCAAATACAGGCACCAAAAACAAAACAAAACAAAACACCACAACCACCACAAACCATTCTCATGAGCAAAAAAAAAGAGAGAAAGAAAAAAAAAACCACGCCAAAACCAAAAAACTCTGCTAAGATAAATGGCTGCTTGACTTTTTACTTAACTTGGGATTCCTAGAAGGCTGGGCCTGTGTATCACATTCACTTATCCCTATGTATGGTCTAAAGTATAATTAGCCACGTCACAAGAATGTAAATAACTGCTATTGAATCTAAGCCTCACTTTTCTCACCTATAAAAGCAGCAAGATAAATGATTCCTCCTGTGACTCTATAATTTCTAAAGTTCTTCCTTCAACAATAAATATTTCTGGAGAAATTACATGCCAAGTATTGTTGTATTAGGTCCAGCAGATACAGAAGTCAAACTTATGGCCATTACCTACAGGGCTATAGTCTAGTGATCCTAATTTGCATCCCTCCATCTAGCCTGGCCACCTTGCCTGAGCTTGGCTGTAGCTTGCCCAGGTCACGAGATGCCAGCATTTCACATGCTTGCAAAGCAACGAGTATAAACAGGACAAGAAAAAGGAGGCTGAGGATGCCTGGGGCCATGGAAAAGACTGACAGAAAGGGGACAGTCACAATGGGAGTGGTATGAAAGTGACATAGAGAAAAGGGCTAATCCCCCCCCCCCCCCAAAGGGCCATATGCCTGTACTGCTTCAAACATAAGAAAATAATTATATCTGCCTGGAACCGTTAGCTGTCTTTATAATCTAAATAACATAAGGGTTTCCTGACACATTGAAACCCCATTTTATTACACTGAATATTACAGTCATTTCTGACAGCTTCCAAAGAACCACAGAAATAAGGCACAAGGAAAACTAACAAGCCAAAGAGCACTTCATTTTAGCCATTAGTTTATCTGCATTTTCTGTTTTACTTCTCCCTATCTTACTCATGAGTTTAGAATAACAAAATGGCCAAAGAGAAGGCTAGGTTAAAAGAGAGCTAGAAGCAAAGGGATTGCCTAATCTTGAGACAAATAAAACAGCTAATTAGCCCCTGAATAACTGGGAATTGGTTATAAAAGTCCCCACTTTTAGACACAACAGGTTTTAGAGATGGATGTCTGAAGTGAATTGCCCTGAGGTGAAATTCGGATTGCATTTACAATGTATCTTAACTATGCCTGAGCTGTTACCTTTATCTGTTTAGACAAGGATTGAGTCCTCAAATGAGCAAAATCTGTTGTGTAAATCAGGTACTTAATTAAAGAGAAAAGCTTAGTAGGCTACAGGGAGAGGTTTGTTGAAATGGTGTATTAAACACTGTTATAGGAAGAGGCTTTTTTCACTTATTAATTCTATCATTGTCAGTCAAGAGTAGTTACTGTTTATGCATTTTTCATTTAAGATTCTAGTTTAGGATAAATATTTACTGAGAACCTACTATTGCCAAGATGCTCATGGACCCCCAGCAGATGAAAGGGGGGGGGGGGGAGGCATAGAAAACAATGCTACCTAGGGACACCTGAGTGGCTCAGTCATTAAGCATCTGCCTTTGGCTTGTGAGTTTGTGACCCCGGGGGGTCCTGAGATTAAGCCCAGCAGGGGGCTCCCTGCTGGGTGGGAAGCCTGCTTCTCTCTCTCCCACTCCCCCTCCTTGTGTTTCCCTCCCGAAGTCTCTGTCAAATAAACAAAAAATCTTTAAGAAAGAGAAGAAGAAAGAAGAA
This sequence comes from Mustela erminea, assembly GCF_009829155.1. Classification (NCBI taxonomy): domain Eukaryota; kingdom Metazoa; phylum Chordata; class Mammalia; order Carnivora; family Mustelidae; genus Mustela; species Mustela erminea. The sequence continues at coordinate 32,512,364 of NC_045618.1, forward strand.
GAAAAGAAAAAACAATGCTATCCCCACAAAACTCAAGATCTTGTTAAATCTTCCTGTCTGGTGTATTCTTATATACTTTTAAAAGTATTGATAAGCCTACCTCTCTGATCAACTAACTCTCCAACTCTCCTGGAAACTATTTCTTAGTTACCAATCCTTTTTCTCGCACAGCAGAAAGCCTTGCTCTCTTACAAAGAATATTCACCTATTCTCATGCTCCTTTCCTCCAGTTAAAGAGTGGCCTTATCACTCCTCTCTGGATCTAATCCCAAATCTTTCTACATGTGCTCAGAACAAACCCCATGTTCCCCAGGAAACTTACACTATTAATTTTTTTCATCATTTTCCTTGTATATTCAAACTACTCTCCACAGTCTTCCATTGCCCTTTAAATATGTTCAAGAATCCTGCGCATGAAACACACACCCCATTCTCATTAGACCTCAACCACTACATGTAGTTGTCCTTCACAGCTAAATTTCTAGAACTTTCCATAATCTTCATTTCTTCCCTTCCCACTTATCCCTCAAACTGCTTCCAAATTCTACTTAAAGCTCTTAGTAATGACTTGCGCATAGCTAAATGCAAAGGTTTTCTCCTCTTCCAGCAAAATTGAGACTCCTTTCTTGACTTCTAAGATACAACGCTCCCCTGGTTTTCCTATTTCTCCATTCCTTTCACTGCCTAACAGCCCATCCCCTCAACTCAACCACACTCTAAGCAGATGACAAAAATCTATAGCCCACATCTCCTGCTTGGTTCCAGATTGGAACCAAGAGTCCCCTGGATAACTCAAACACATATTAAATTCATTAAGTCAAAAATTAAACTCATGCTCTTTTTGCCCCCCAAATTTTTTTTCCCAAAATACCACCATCCATACCACTACAAAAACCCTAAAGAACCTTAGGAACCATCCTGGGTACATCTCTTACCACAATATACAACCCATCACCAAATTCTATTTTATCACCTAAATATCTTCCCACTCCATGAACTTTTCTCCACCTCCATCATCCTAACCCAAGTTATCTTTGTACACCACGTAGATTACTATAACAGCCTAAGTGTGAAACACCACCATGACCATCACCATCTCTATACACATAAACATACTTTTTTTCCTTGCATGTATTATAATGATTAGGTTATTTAATTACCTTTTACTGGAGTTTCAAATTCCTTACAGTTAAGCAAAGCACAAATCACCTGTTCATATATGGTCCTTTCCTATCGTATTCCCACTATAGTGTGAACTCTACCAGGACAGGGTTTAAGTTTTAATCATCCTCATGGCCCCAGTACAGAGCTTGGCATGCAGCATGTACTGATAAAACTTTACTGAGTTAATTAGTCTGAATTTCACTGTTTTGGAAAAAGAATGTTTTAAAGTTTACATACCTAAGACTTCCAGTTTAACTTTTCATTTGTGTTCCTGCTACCAAAAGCTGAAGCAGTCAATAAAGCAAAACTAAAACTTTAAAAAATGTATTACAATTCAGGGACGCCTGGGTGGCTCAGTCAGTTAAGCATCTAATTAACTCTTGATTTCGACTCATGTCATGATTTCAGGGTCACCAGATCAAGCCCGCATCAGGCTCTGTGCTTAGCTAGGAGTCTGTTTAAGATTCTCACTCTCTTTTATCCCCACCCCTCTCAAAAAAAAAAATGACTATAATTCTGAATCTTCCAGATATTATGTTAATGGAACCAAATTCTAATGACATTTTGTAGTTGAAAAACCATTGAAAGTCACTGAAGATAATGTGATTATTTCCATGGAAAAACAACTAAAAGACTTCCTGAGAAATGGAATTCTTTTTCAATATTCCAAATGCTCCTATCTATAAAAAGGCATTTCTTAAATACAAATGAATAAATAGCAACTACCCCATCATATGCATTGTGTTTTTCCTTGGAGAGAAAGTTCATCTTAAGGTTCTATTACTTTTAAATTCAGAAACAACATTCTGAGCTTTTCCTCAGTCAAATTTAGAAAATATTTCTCAAGCTTTGTGAATAAGAAACCACTCAGATGCTTCTTAAAATGCAGATTTCCCAGGTCTCAAACCACAAATTTTATCTCAGTAGATAATGATGCCCTGAAAATAGGACTACACTTTAAGAATCACTCTGTCAGCCACCATTAGCTGAAGCAACAACCAGCCCCTGTGAAGATCTCAAACTAATCTTAAAAGACACTGTAACTCAATGATGTTTGGGGGGGAGGGGGATCCTCACTTCTCTTTTCTTCTACCTCTTCCATGATTCATTTTCATCATGAAATTATCCTTTGTTATGGTACACAACAAATGTTCACTAAGTGTTTCCTGAACTGAGCTACGGAGATGGACTGCATTCACATAAGTCATATTTACAACTTATAAAATTATATTTCATTTTCTTAATGTAATTAAAGGTATTAATAGTTTACAACATCTCACAAAGCATTCCCCTACTTCCAGATGTTCCAACATTTATACAAGTGTGAAAGCTACTGCATTAAAAACTGAAAATCTGACCAGCAAGTGTACTTTGTCATATCAAGTTTCTAAGATTACATAAATAAAATATAAATAAATGTATTTAACTTAATATGAACATATAAAGAAAATGAACTCATATCATGACAAAGCATTAGTCAGGAAGACCAAATTGTACTATTCTTAGAGTACAATTAAAAGAGTAAAAAGAAGAGAGCCAACTCGCCTTACAATGTATTTTATATCTACAATGGAACTAACATTATTCCTCTTGGAACAGTACAACAAACCTAGCTATTTCCTTTTCCAGCCCACCTTTTGGCCCCAACTGCCTGCTTTTCCTAATTCCTTCTATATCCAATCTATCAAACTACTTCCAAAGCATGGTTTCCAGACTAGCAAACTCTAGATTTAAGCTAAAGTGAATTCCTAATTTTTTCCCTAAAAAGTTGCATAATGAATATATAATGCTTCTACTTTTCTGTTTCATGTCCTACCTTACTGAATTCTGAATTAGATTCCTTATTTAAAGAAAAAAAAAAGCCAAGCCATCCTATTTCCCATATATGTGTAACAAATGAGTAAACTCAATCACATATATAGCATAAGGCCTTGCTTTTTGATCACCTGGTCACAGAATAAACTGAAATTTACTGTATATATATAAAACAGGTAACAAAGCTGGAATTGTAAATAAGATTTTACCAGAACACTTCCTACATACATAAAAATTATCAGCATCTTTATAAATACTCATTTATATTCAACAATGTAACTAAGGGGTTAAAAAAAATCAAAATTTTAACTAAACATTGGTGCATTCATTCTCCACCCCTGCCCAAAAAAGTCTCTCCCCCTCAGAAAAAGGTATCTCTGTCTCAAGAATAGGTATGTAAGATTAAGACACCTGCCCATGTCTGTAATCCCAAAACCTGGCACAGTCCTGGGAACAAAGTCAGCATCTGCAAAAATGGGCAATATAAAAGTCTATCAAAAAAATTCCTATCAGATAAGAGCTAGTCTATTAGAGTCCTTCAGGAATTGCATAATAATAACCTATATGTACATAAAAGTAAAAAGAAAATAATAAAACTATTCTTTTTTTTAATTGGGTCAGACACCAAACTAATCCAAGTGAAAAAGACAAAACAATACACAGCATAGATTGTCAATTCAAGATGGCAAAACTAAGCTCTTAAATGTAACCAATCCCCACCTGACATTCCACTCCAATGTACACTGAAATAACCAAAGGAATAATTTTTTTTTTAAAGAACAAAACATCTGGGGGAAAAAATCTGAGGCCCACAGAAAATCACAGTAGTGTACCAACCATAAATGGAGTAGAAAGCCTCCAAGAAAAAAGGCTAACAAAGCATTCATGTTGCAGATAATGTGCTGGGTAAAGTTTAGGGATGAGGCAAAAAGAGGAGAGGCACTACTGCTAACTCCACAACGAACCACTAATGCTGAATTGTAAAATTTTTTATTTCTGCATTGAAACAAATGCTTTCTCAGTAAATCTCCCTGTTTCATAGCTGTCTATTCTTTACCTCTAATCTCTGAAAACCAGCAAACCATGATCTAGCAATGTAAAATTATTGCAAATCCAAAATTTTCCATTTTTTCACCTGGATCTGAAACGTTAGAACAGAAACCCATACGAGTTCAAAAGAATCCAGCTCTACCAGCAATACTGAGCACATATAGACACCATCCCATCATCACAATAATGCTCCAATGGATACCTGAAAAGACCCAAAAGCTAAAGGAGTGATTGTTCTATTAACTGGAGCAAATTTTTTCCCTGGAACACTCACTGAGAGAGGTATCATTAGAATTCCCAACTGTAGAAATCTGCACCCCCCCCCAAATTTAAGAGAATACTTAACAAAACAACTAAATCGTTTTTAAAAATACAATGGAGCAATAAACTGGAGAGTGAACATGATAAAAAAGAAACAGACAATCTTGAATATTTCTCACAAAACACAAATAAGAGAAAAGATGAAAGGGGCATTGTGAGAGTTCAGTTCCCAGGACAGATTAGGTGGTTCGGACCAAATCTTCCACTGGAACTGAAAAAAAGAACTAGACCAAATACAAAATATCTGTGTAAAGGCAACCAAAGTGATGAGGAATTAAAGGACCAATACCAGGAACATGAGAAAATCCAAAGAGAAGATCTGGTATTCGAAGGGGCTTCTTGTCTATAGCTGTCTGCGGACTCTGAAAGTTACTACTGTTGGAGAGCCTGAGAAGATAAGCTTAGCTTCTGACAAACTCAGGCCCTGAGGGGACAAAAACGAAATGAGGGCCCGCCAAGGAGGAGGGCGGGTAAACTCCTTAAGCTGTGGATCAGGACCTCAAAGGGCTACATCCACGAAGTAAAGGTAAACCTAAAACATTTCAACTCATAGGGTCTGAAGCCCAATTTTAAATAATCTCAAATCCATCCCTGAATGGGTTAAAGTGAACAGAGACTGTTATGCCTCTAGTATAACCCCATTACCAGAAGAGAAGCAATGGTAAATCTTTTCTGGAAGAAAAGAGCATCATTCAGACTACTTCTAAAACTTTTCATACATAATTCCTGGCCCTCAGTCACAAACAGGTACATAAAAAGACAAAGCAGGGGCGCCTGAGTGGCTCAGTGGGTTAAGCCGCTGCCTTCGGCTCAGGTCATGATCTCAGGGTCCTGGGATCGAGTCCCGCATCGGGCTCTCTGCTCGGCGGGGAACCTGCTTCCTCCTCTCTCTCTCTCTCTGCCTGCCTCTCTGCCTACTTGTGATCTCTCTCTGTCAAATAAATAAATAAAATCTTAAAAAAAAAAAAAAAAAAAAAGACAAAGCAACTCCCCAATCAGGACAAATAGGACATAAAAGCAAACCTTCAATGGAAACATTTATGACAGAATGGATCAAAAGAATAAAGACGCAAGATGGAGAATTTCAGCAGGAACCTAGATACTATGTAAGAAAATGGAATGGAAATTCTATAACTAATAATATAGTAAAATCAATAAAAGAGTCCTGACTGTTTAAAATGTACAAAGTCACAAGAGACTGTTGCTCTTAACCTAACAACCCAAACAGGGCAGAGAAGCTACAAAAACCCATAGGCCTTCTGATCCCTTCAGTGTGATGAGGATTCAAAGACCTAAGTGAACTTCTCCAATGGGAAAGAAGAAATATTTGAAAAGATAATGCCCAAGAACTTTTCAAAACGGACAACAGTGATCATCCCACAGATACAAGAAGCTCAACAAGCAGGATAAATACAAAGAAACACAACTAAGCACATCACAGTCACATTTCTGAAAACCACAGAGAAAGAGCAAATCTTAAAAGTGATCAAAGAGGGAAGGAGGGAGAGAAGCACATTATCTAAAAAAGAGGAAATTAAGACTATAGCTGACTTCTCATTAGAAATGATGGGAGCACAGCACACAATGGAATAGCATATTTAAAGGGCGGAATTCTATACACTAGAATTCTACACCCAGTGCCTCCCCTGCCAAAAAAATTGAAGGTGAAATAAAGATGTTTTCAAACAGATAAAATATGAGTGAATTCACCTCCAACAAACCTAACTCCCAACTAAATACTAAATACTAAATACTCCAGGCCTAAGAAGTGATCCCAGAGAGAAGTTCAGAGATGCAGAAGGAAATGAAAAGCACTAAGAAAGTATGTGTAGATCTAAATGAATGACTTATAAAATAATAATATCTTATAAATCTTAAGTATAAAGAGAACTAAAATACATTAACGAGAATAACAAAAACCAGAGGAGAAGGACAAATAGAATTAAGGTATTCTAAAAGGTTCTGCATTGTCCAATAAAAAGTAAAAGAAGTCAAAGATGAATTTAGGAACCATTAAATGAATAGCAAAAGAATATACACCTGGTAAGCTAAAAGGCAGGAAAAAACTGCACAACTGAAAATAATCAAAAGAAGGCAAGAAAGGAGAGAAAGGAGAACACAGAACAGGCAAAACAAATAGTAAATAATAAAACAGAAGATTTAAAGCCAAATATAACAACTGAATATATCATTAATATATCATTAAATATAAATAGACTGAACATTCTAATTAAAGGACAAAAACTGTCAGAATAAAGCAAAAAGAGAACCCAATGATATGCTACATAAGCAACATAAATATAAGATTATAAAAGGCTGAAAATAAAAGGATGGAAACAAACACAAACCAAAGGTCAGCAGATAGAGCTATATTAGTATCAGAAAAAGTAGATTTAAGGTAAATAGCATGACTAGAGATAATGATGAGTCCATTCACCAGAAAAATAAAATTCTCAATGTGTATGCAGAAAAAAAGGAGAAACAGAGTGTCACAGAGGAAAGAGACAAGAGAGCAAGTATCTCTGGAAATTGAAGAAAAGAAAACAGAGTATAGGTAATAAAGAAATAAAAGAAAATTGTCCTACCCTAATAGAGACGTGTACATTCAAAACAAAAGACTCACTAAACAGAGAAGTCACATCATACAGACATTTTAAGTTAGTAGAATTCAACCATATATGAGGAGAAAATGTGAAACAATTTAGGTAGAACAAGCTCTTCTCCCTGCCATTCAGTAGGAGCGCGCAATCTGAGACATGAACTTGTTCTCCCAGTTGAGCTCAGCTCTGGTGTGCCTTAGTATGACCATCTCATCAAACCACAATTCCAGAGTTTTAAAAAAATGTTTCTGAACAATATCAATGCAAGTGCTCCCCTTCATTCAAAAGTCCAATGTGGGACTTTCCTAACGTATGTTGAAGGGAAATATGATAATATGTGGTTTTCATATTATTTGCTGACTTTAAATCTAATGCCTAACTAAAATGCAGCTCCACTGTACCAGGTTGGAAAAAAACATCAATTAATAAACTCCCACCTTGTCTCACCCTGGTGAAAATTATGTATCTCAAAGTCCACAACACTAAAAATAATAATAAAAAATTCTACAATTATACAGATTTAAAAATTAAAAAGATGTAGTAGATACTATTAACTATGTACAATATTGAATGTGGGGGATATAGGGAGAACTATCCGCTGAGTTCTGAAAGAAAAAGACTGTGATACAGGAATTTTATGTCAAGGTCAAGTTAATATGCATATGCAGAGGCAAATTTTAAAACTTAAGTGTGAACAAAATGGAACTACCAAGCTAGCAGCACAATTGTGTTAGTAGCACAAGTCATCTGATATGTCCTCCCACAAATGTTAACGACTGATTCTGAAGCTGCAAAATCTCTACTTGACTACAGCTACTCTGAAGAAAGACATTCACTCTTCCGCAAAACTGCCACAAAATTTTTTAGAAAGCAAAGATTTCTTCAAAAAGTGGCAAAAATTAACTCCTCAGAACGCCATAAGACCCATTATTCCAAAGCTTCTTTCTGTGACTTTGAACGAACTCCAGAGAAATCAATGTTTCACAAAAGATGCCCACAACGTCTTGCAGAAAATAAACAAAATCTTAAGAAGGAGACATGGAATGATAAGGTTAATTTTCAGGCATTAAAAATTGCAACAAGCACCGTCTCCAGCTTCTTTCTCAGCACTGCAATCTTTAAAAGATGATCTGGCCTATGACTTCATCATCTAATAATCACCCCTCCACTTCATAACAAGTGATAAATTTCAGAATAAAAAAATGAACCTTTCAAGAAATGGGTCACTGATCAAGAACATTTCAACTGAATTTGCCTCAACTCTTACTGCTCTTCACTTCAACCTTCTTGTCAAAAAAACCCCGACCCATCTAAAATGCCTCTCCGTGCCTTTAAAACCAGGTCAAGTCCTACCTCCTCTAAGAAATTTAACCAACTGCTCAAAACTAAAATCTTCCATCATCCTCAACATATGCACCCTCATTTAACAATCTAACAATTTAACATTTATACACATCCATCAAGTAAAAATATAAAACAAATTATATAAGCACAAGTTAATTTCATATATTTTTAGCGAGGCTCTTCATCGTTTATAAAATACAAAAAACAATAACAATGGTTTACATTTAATGAGTGATTCAGATAAACCAGGCTCTAAGACGAACACGTATCTACTCATTCATCTCGTACCTCAGTCCAAAAGGATGGTAAATGAATATGCGTGTTTGTGGTTTTTTTAACTTAAAGTTGTTCAGAGTTGTCCTTGTAAGTTTCCCCTTTCCTTCTCTAGCACTCTAACCTAGGGCCACACCATGCACATGGGGGTAAGGAAAAGAATCAGTATTACTTTGGCACTATCCCATTTATTCATATCGAGATTTGTGAATAAGATATCCGTAAGTGGAGTCAGCTTTATTATGTTGACTCTAGGTACTTTTCTTCTGTAGACAAGGTAGTATTTCCCTTCCTTAGGACACCCTACTATGGGTGTATGCTCCAGTCTTTGCCCTCTGTTTCCTTTTTCCTTAGTGATATGATCTACCCTCATGACGAACATCTATCCAGATAATTCCTGAACCTATATTTCTAGCCAAGACAGCTAGTCAGACTTCTCACTTGAGCCTAATTCTGCGAGGCCTTTACAGAGTTGTTCTGCTAGCATCTCAGACTCAAGGTGTCCAGAATGGAAATAATATCCTGTCCCTTGAACTTGTTTCTTCTGCTACATTCTTCATCCATTTTCCACTTGAAACCACTTCAGTACCTTGAGCCAAACTGGCATTCAAGTATTTGATTAACTGAACTTACTCTAAGCCGAAGTTTCTCATCCTGTTTTAAAAGAGGTATTGGACCTGTTTCAATTCCTATTTTTCACTCAAATCAGTGTTCTATAAAATAGAACAGCTTGAAAGCTTATGAATCCATATCAAGTGAACACGAGCAGTGGTTAGCAGAAGTCAGATAAGCAGACTGACTTAACTACTCAGTTCGCTTCTCATTAAGTTAAAAATCGCAAACAATGAGTGTTTTGAAAATTATAAAATTTAAAATTGTTCCTATTCTTAATTATGTATGTTTAATTTATATTTATAAATGAACTTAAGATTCAAGAATGAATATAAGAATATGAACAAAAGACCTGAACAGTTTTCAGAAACAAACCATCAATAAAAATATGAAAAGATGCTCAATTCCATTAACAATTTTAAAATATAAAATTCAAAGAGATACGCTTTTTTTGTCTATCAAACTGTCAAGACTAAGAAGTCTGAAAGTAACTACTATTTGGCAAATGTGTGGGGAAACAGGCACTCTCTCACTCGCTGTTGAAAGGAGTAAATCAGCCTTTTGGAGAACAATCTGTAAATAACTATCAAATATTTTAATACACATGCTCTTTTACCCTACAATTCTAGATCTACAAACTCATTCTATAGTATATTTGAACATGTACACAAAGATATTTGTAAAAATGGGTTGACTGCATATGTCTGCAATAAAAAAATTAGGAGCATCAAATTGGAACCGGTTATATTAAGTATTATATGTCTTATAAAATACCATACGGCTATCAAAATAGCTGTGATAAATTTGTATGTACTTACATGGAAAGATGTCTTTAAAACAAGCTTGAAGACAGTATAACCCAACTGTCAGTTTATATATGCATTAGTTGTTATATATGTATTATATGTTTAAAATATTTAACTGTACATATAAAACAGAAATTCCAAGGCACCTGATGACTCAGTTGGTTAAGTGTCTGCCTTCACCTCAGGTCATGATCCCAGAGTGCTCGGATAGAGCCCTGTGTTGCCCCTGCTCACCTGGGAGTCTGCTTGTCCCTCTCCTACTGCCCGTACTCAACTCTCAAATAATTAAATAAAATCTTTAAAAGAAAGAAAGAAAAAAAGAAAGAAGTCCATAGATATTAGAAGTAATTATCCCTGGGGAGAAGGTTGAAATGTATGATTTCATTTTTTATTTTACATATTGTTTGAAGTTTTATACTGTTTTCATTTTCATTTTCATGTCCTGCCACCTCACCTCTCTTCCTATTCACATTTCCTATTCTCCACCTCAGGTGTCAACCTGGCCCATACTATTTTGAGGTGAGATGAGACTCCAGATATTTGGAAGGTTGGACAGATCTCCCAAACAGCAACTGTATCTATAGTATAACGGGCAAAGAAAGGGCAAAGGGCAGGCAAAATCCATTAGCAGTGACAGAGAGGGAAAGAAACTTTCTTCAACATGGCTGAGACAATTATTTCTGTTTAAGGGAAGATCTGTGCATTCTTATGTTTATTTTAAATCTCCTTCCTTACAAAGGTCACAACTTGCTGTTGTTAGGGGGCATTCCCAAGATAGCCTCTACCCACTTTTGATCAGCAACGGGCTTAGAAATCAGATAGTACAATCTGTTAGAAATCCACATGAATTAAAGAGAAATAGGCTCTAAACAGAACCTTTGGGACTCCGAGAAACTTACTTTGGTGCACGGACTTTGAAAACTAATTTCTCTCATTCCCTAGTCTTCAGTTGTATTCTAAAGGTAAGGGTGCATATGGGTGAATTCTATGTAGGTGAGGAGGCTATTAATAAGGGGGTTATGGCCATAAGAAGTGTAACAATCCCTTAGATATTAATACTACACATAGTTTAGGAAAAGCCACCTCAAATTTCAAATGTTTTGAAGAATTAACAAAAAATCCCTTAAATTTTAGTTGCTGCATTAAAAGTTATGCTATGAATAAAACGTTATCAATAGAACATCATTTGTGATTCTGTCCCTAAATTTATAAATTATAATGTTATTATCTTAACTAGACCTTATATAACAAAATAAGTCTAGTTGGGTTTTTTTTTTTTTAATATTTTATTTATTTATTTATTTGAGAGAAAGAGAGAGTGTTGAAACAGCGTGCATGAGCAGGAAGAGGGGCAGAGGGAGAGGGAGAAGCAGGCTCCCGGATAAGCAGGAAGCCCAATGCAAGGCTTGATCTCGGACCCTGGAATCACAACCTGAGCAAAGGCAGATGCTGACTTGACTGAGCCATGAAGGCGCCCCCAGGTGATTTTTTTTTTCACTTCCTCTACAGCTAAAAAACAATATTCTGTATCCAGTTTCCATGTAGTATCATGTTAAAAATTCACTCTGCTCAGGACTCATCACCAAGTTTTACTGGCTATTACTGACCAATAATAAATTCTGAAAACCAGTATAATCAATCTCCACATTTCCCACAGACATGGAAGTAGCTGCCCCCTCAGATGGCGCCATTATTAGAATTCTCATATATTCAAACATTCCAGTAACCATTTCACTTAGAAGAAATGAAAAACAACTTCCTCTGGACTTCTAGTCTACTGACTTGGTAAAACTAAGGTAGGAATACTCAAAAGCTACGAACCAAAATTATGAAAGAAAGCAGAACTATTACTCTATTAACAGGAACGCAGTGATTCCAGAATCTGTTTTTCCACCTACGGCAGTAATGACCGTTTCTCCCTCCAAATCAAGGTATCTATTACCTGTGGGGATGTCTTATCTCCGCTATTAGACCAAGGCATACTAAGGATAGAAACCATGTCCAATTCATCTTAGTATCTCCACAGTTTATAGCTTTGTGCACAATTAACCATTGATAAAATGTTTGCAACTAGCCAAAATTACCTAAATTTTTGGTTTTGGCTATAGATAAACTGACTGGAAAATTAAATTTAAAAATTCTCGCTATTAAAAAAAATTCTTGCTATGAAACCATTTTAAAGAAGGTATTTTCATGGTTATTTTTAAGAGGAAAAGCAAAAAAAAAACCACACATTTGACTTTCGGACTGCCCAAATGCTAACTCCTTTCAAGGAGAATTCAAGCACTGATTTCCATAAAGTTAAACATATATAACTACTACCTCTCTCTCTCTCCTTTCTTTACATGAGGGTATCAAAAGAAGGAATCACAACCTGCTCATTCCAGCATCTATAACCTGGGCAATTTACATATATCACTCACAAAGCCTGAGAGTAAGCATGTACTATTTCCAGGAACCCTACAACTTAAAATATCTCACAATTTCGCAACACTTAAATCTTTATTTCTTGAAATCGGCCACAAAGTTATTTTTATACAAAATCATACACAATCCTGTTTACAAGCAACTTAAAAGATTTCCCTAATCACGTCCAACTTCATGTCAGAAAAAGAAGATGTGCCATAACTGGAGCTCCAGAGAATGACAAAAGGTTAATTCTTGCATCCAAGAACAGAAAGGAGCAGTGTTCAAACACAAGAACTGAACCGACGCCAATTAGATAGCCACGGCTCAAGATTATAGACTTCAGAGTTATAGAAACTTGGAGGGAGAAGGGACCTTTGAGATTACCTATTAATTAGGTAATTAACCTCTGCAGTTAATAGACGAAGCAGAGAAGCTAAGGACCTGCATTTTAAAAATGGACTGAAGTATTCAAAGTTCACAATTAAAGGTGAATATACCTTGAAAAAGTTGTAGAAGTACTAGCAAATGGTATTACTCTTAATGGTATCATTACTCGTCTATAATAAATGGATACTTGACTCTCATATGCACACAAAAATGATCTTTCACCAGTAATTCCCTATGTGGGGATCCAAAAAATAGAAGGGAAACACCATATGCAGAAAGATATTCATGATAGCATTTTTTATGATAGCAAAATACCAAAAACAACTTCAACATCCACCCATAACAGGAAAATAAATAATTAGAAGCAGCATGCAGTAAAATAAAGAGCATAAGCTTTGGAGCTGAAAAGACCTGGATTCAAATGACAATTTCTCCACAGGAGAGCTGTGGGACCTTTGGTCACTTAATAAGTGAGACTCAGTTACCTCATCTGTAGAATGGGGGTATGTTACCATCTCCCTCACAAAGTGAAAGAATTAATGCATGTAGAAGAGGTTGGCACAGTACCTTGAGTTCAGTGAATGTTCAATAAATACTACTCTAATTTGTCGCTGTTAACCCCATGTTCATTCACTGCAGTATTATACAGACATTTTCAATAATGGTTATAGAAAAGTCTATACATCCTGGAAAGATCTCCAACACACTGTTTAAAACAAAGATCAAGCTGAAAAGCAGTAAATAGTATGTTCCTGTTTATATGTAAAAAATACAATTATACATACATCCGTATATGCAGGAGAAAAAAATACTGAAAGTGGTTATTTATGGGTAAAAAGGTATTTGTTGGTTCTTAGAAGTGATACTTTACTTCCATGTCGTTTTACTTCAAACATATATTTACATATTTTAAAATAAATGTTAAAAATAATTTAAAGATAATATAGTAACCAAAAGCTGGCATAATGTTAAGACAGAACATCTACATTTAAAGTCGATATACATTATGATTATAATGTAACACTGATGTGTCATATTAAGAGAGATTAGAAAGAAATATGACAAAATTACACTAGTGGGTCTAAATGACTTTAGTCTCTATTTCCAAAATTTCTTAATCAAAAAACTCATTTTAATGAATCCAAAATTGGGGTTATATTTTAATATCTTTCACTGGCTTATGTTCCATGACAAATTCAATATTGTAAAATCATCAACACTAGACTTTTCATTACCTCAGGTAGCTATCTGGTCAACTTGATCTTATCTATGGTCATATCTTCTGTTCTCCTATTAGTCATACAATTTTACCTAGAAGCCAAAACCCCTACCAATGACATGATAAATACCTCCCAATCACGCAGAAGTCATTAATAAAATAAAGTGTTTGGGAAATGACTATTATTTTAAGATTTTATTTATTTACTTGACAGAGAGAGAGAGACAGTGAGTGAGGGAACACAAGCAGAGGGAGTGGGAGAAGGAGAAGCAGGCTTCCCACTGAGCAGGGAACCCAATGTGGGGCTGACGTGGGGCTCGATCCCAGGACCCTGGGATCTTGACCTGAGGTGAAGGCAGATGTTAATGGCTGAGCCACCCAAGCACCCCAGGGAAATGACTATTAAATAGGGCCTAGAGCACCATATATAATGAGATTAATGTTACCCCAACATTTATTAGTGTAGAGAAAAACCATAAACCAACAATGATCAATTAAGCCAACAGAAAAAAAATCTACACTTCCAAAAAGTTTAATAGAATTATAGTATTTTTTGAAGTTTCAAAAAGAAATGATAAAACCATCCCACAAAGATACAGCACTTTACAGTTTATAAGCAGTTTTATATTTCATTTTGCTGACAATCCATTTAGGTAAGCAAGGTTACCTACAGCCCTCAACAGATACAAGAGGAGCTATGGACCATGAGTGAATCCCAAATCCTCTGCCACATATCCTAGGTCTTTTTTCACTATCCCACATCACATACTAATTTTCATACAGTGTGCTAGGTAAGAATAGCCACATTTCTTATGTCCTTTGAACATTCTGCCTGGAAATCTAGAAATTCTTTTATACCTCATCCTGTTAGGCAAGCAGAGCAGGGTATCAGTCTCTGTCTACAGAAGACTCAGTAAAATCACTCATCTTTCCAAAGGCGACAAAACTAATAAACATTAAAACTGCAGCATATCCAGGTGAGGATGGCCAAGTTCACAAAGGATCAGAAAAGTAAGTAATGTGAAGAGTGGCTGAAGGAACAAAGGGTAACTCACTTAGATAAGGAAGGGAAAGTGGCATACTTGCACATACACAAATGTTGTCATTAAACGTGTGAAAGGCCATCACACAAAGAAATCAGACTTGTGCATATATATGGCCCTAAAGGATAAAAACAAAGCCAATTCAACATTCAATCAGCATTTACCAGTTATCCACTCTGTTCCAGATGCTTCTGCTACACCAGGTACACAAAAGGTAAATAAGAGAAGTCCCAATCGTCAAGAGGTCCAGAAAAGTTGAGAAGTCAAGAAAGTAAGTGACGTGAGACTTCAAAGTGACAAGTACTTGGAAAGCTATGAGAACACAGCTAATAACAACTCTAACTCTCTTTGGGCAGGGGAATAGCAGAGAAAAACTCACTGAATAATGAACAGGAATCTCAGAAGTAGACAAGGTGAGAAGTGGCATTAACAGGAAGAAAGGACAAAGAAGAAGAAAAAGGAGAGGGGGAGGGAAGGAGGGGGAAGAAGCAGCAGCAGGAGGAGGAGGAGGAGGAAGAGGAGGAAAAGGAGGAGGGACAGCATGTCAAAGGCATGGGGACATGAAGCTCTGCAATAAACCCAAAGCGGTGGAACACCAGGTATACACATTAGAGGTGCCAAGAGATGAGGCTTTAAATTCAGGATGGGAGAGGCCAGTGGTAAAGAACACAAAAGGCCTCACGATCCTCATGCCAAGGACTCTGACACTCAAGCTGTGGAACACTAATAAGATATTTTAAGTAGAAGTATGGCATACTCAGAAAAGGACATAGGAAAACTCATTCCGGTGGGAAGACAGATGTCTGCAGGGTAAGAGCAGAGATAAAGAGATGAATTACAAAGCTACTATTGTTAGTCTAGGTGGGGATGATGATGAAAAGATTCAGATTCAAGAAATATCTAGGAGGTAAAAACCAAATAGAAGTATGGGCTATAAGAATGAGAGAAAGGGGAGGATCCAGGATGACTTCTAGATCTCAGCTTGGGTGAATGGCGCACAGAGATGCCCAAAACAGGTAATGCAGGAAGACAAGTGTATGCAATCATTCAAAAATGTGAGAGCCCAGGGCCAGGAATTGGTTTGTTATTGTCTACAGAAAGGGGATGAGTGAAGGAGGAGGGAAGGGGAGCAAACATGAGTTTACCTTTGTTCTTGTGTAACGTAAGGTGCCTATTCAGAGAAGCTACTGAATGGCACATAAAGAAGAGTGGACAGGACAGTCATTAGCTTACAGGCAGCAATAAAGACAAGACAGGAGATCATCTTTGATGCCAACATTTAAGAAGGGAGTGAAAGAAAAACCTGAATAACAAATAATGAACTGATCACAAAAGATGAATTAATAGAGTGATGCCGAAAAAGGTGAGAAAAGGGGGGAAAAAAATCAAGAAGAGTGGGAAGGTTGAAAATTAAAGTTAAAAGTGCAGCATAAAGCGGTGTTTACTGGCAAAAGTTATTCAAAACAGGAACAGACCACCCTGTGAGGTAACAAATCACATCATCAAGTCAATGATTCAGACAGATAGTGACATCCATGTGGGATGTTGACAAGAGGATTGTTCCCATAAAGGAGAAATGTAGCTACAGTACACCCCTGAAGGCTAGAATAAGGTTAGCCTCACCATCATTACGACATTGCCCCAACACTTTTTTGCATTCTGACCAAGGAATAGAATATTCAATTACTCTAGTAAAGTTTTTTAAAAGGTTTCTACATATTTCATGTAACTCATAAAAAAACCAACACAAGATTAAAACTTCACTAATTCTGCTCTTGGCATATAGAAAGTTACTGAAGAAACTGGAAATAGCTCATCTAGTCTACTTCATTTTTTTTTTTAAGATTTTATTTATATATTTATTTGAGAGAGAGAATGAGGGAGAGAGAGCATGAGAGGGGTAACGTTAGGGAGCCTGATGCAGGACTTGACCCTGGGACTGAATAGAAGGCAGTAGCTTAACCAACTGAGCCACCCAGGTGCCATCTGGTCTACTTTAAATTCAAACTGATTTCATCTGACCTCTCAATACTGACTTCCCTACTTTTCCCATTCTTGCATCTCAATTCTACCGCATCACCATTCCTTAGCCCTCACTCTGATTAGAGAAGCCTTGCACAGCACAGGCAGACTGCTCTGTCCTGACTTCTTTCCCAATGTCCCTACTCATTCTCAGAAATCTTCCCCTCCTTCCTTCCTAAAACCAGCCAGTGTGCCTAATCATTTCCAACCCTCTACAGCTGACCATTTTTCATCACTAGTTCATCTCCCTCCTTTGTCCTCCTCAAAGTCTACCCTAAACTGGAAAACCACTACATTTATCCCACTGTCCCACACCCTAATTTTCTCCATTTTCTACCAAATACCTCCATCACCCTACCACCTACTCACTGTAATCCCCCACAGAAAGGTTTGCGTCTACCCCTTCACAAAAATAAAAAATTAAAACCACTGACAAATGACACGGGATCTACCGACCCCTTGTTTCAGTTGCCACTTAACTCAGTTCTCCGTTTCCTCCATCTCCCTGCAGCTTATAACAGAACTGACCAGCCCCTTCTTATTGCAGAAATGAGAAATAAAGCAGGATGGCATATGCAAAGTACTTTGAACCAGGAATCAAGATACGTGCTCTAGTCTCTACTTATACCACTAAGCCTCCAGACTTAGCTATGAGCCTCCCCACCTCCAGACCTCCTCCCCCTTCGGATCTCACTTTTCCAACACCCTGACACCCAGACTAGATTGGGTCCTGGCAGTATACCCTTTCTCAAAACCCATTCTTTTCCTTTCTAGTGCTTAATTACATAATTGGTAGTTTAACAGATCTTTTCTACCCGTTCACCAGACTGGAAGCTCCATGAAAGCAGGACACACATTTAAGCAATGCCTGCACCTCACCGTCACAAAATAAAAGCCATCAATTGAATCAGTGTTGAAATACATGTTTCAACCACTTCTAAGAGACTGCTTACATGACTTTTATTAACCTAATAAAATTATTAGCATTTTATTTACTTACAGAATTCCTGACAAAATTCTAAAGAATCTCCACCAATTACTTAAAACAAACATAATAGGAACGACATATAAAATTATGAGTATGAAGGTATCTGTCTTCCAAAATAGTTACATTTCTCTTGCCCATCCACAAAACTAGAAAGGGTGGATCAGTAAACCTCCATTTCAGGCCCAAAATGTGTATTCTAACCCAGGTATAGGCTGAATGTGCAAGGGTAGGTTTGATACTAAAACGCTATTGTTTATATATGGCTGTTTAGATAAAGCTCACTGGTATTCAGGTTTAAAGGTTTTCTTTTGAGCTAATAACACTCTGCAAGAAAATCAAAAGAAAGTTTATCAGTCAAGTTACATTTGCAGTGTGATTTTAAGTATTATTCAGTATGAATCCGAAAAACAAGTAAAGGCTTGGGGGTTAAAAGCTGCCACTGTGCCTGAACAGATGACGTTCAAGTGCAAAAATTTCAGATCTCATACTAGTAGATGAGAGTTTTGTCAAGTTTTACAATACACCACCTTGGTCAAACAATTTAGTCAGATTACATGCTAATTTGCCCTTCAACTGCTGAGTGTGTCCCGCTCCTCAACTACCCTGTAAGGTCTTCTAACAGGCAGGCTTGGCGTCTGTTCATTGGCCTCCTTAAACAGGGACGCAGGTAATTTCAATAATCTATGATATTTAAAAATAACACCTGAAAAGCGCTTTTCGGGCTGAATACATACATTGCCACTCGGAAACATAGAGTACTTAAAATCCGGTGCTCAGACAATTCCCTAGGTTAAGAGCAGTTACCAGGCTGTAAATAGAGTTGTAATCCCCAGGAAAGCAGCAGCATTTCATAACGGAAACACTAACAGATATAATCAGTTGGAGCGGTTCTCCAAGGCGCCCTCATCGTTAAGTCAACACTAGCGGTTGTGAGGGGGCAATTGTGCCCCTCAGACACCCTCTCTCTTCCGCAGCCTCGGGGCTACCATCCCCTCACGAGGTGTCCCTCGAGATCTGCCAGCGCTTCCCTGGGACCTCGGCAGGGAAATCCCTAGCCAGGGAATGCGGAGTTCGAGCCCCTCCTCCCCCTTCCTTTCCTGAAAATTAATGAATTGGCCGTGCGATTGTTTATTTAATGAGGTGTGTAGTGGCCTCTACTGGTGCTTGTGTGAGCACAAGAATGTCCCACTCTTACAAGTGGGATGAGCCTGGGGGAGGGGAGGGAGGCGAGGGGTGAACCTGCCTCCGGGTACAAAGCGCAGAACTAGACCCGGGAGCCCCCGACGCGCCCCCGCGGCCGCCCCTCCCCCGGCGGCACCCTCGCCCGCCTACTTCACTCTCCACCCCGCGCTACCCCCTTTCTCTTTGGCAACCCGAGCCGAGGCAGAGAAGTTCCTGCACGTTTCCTCCAGGATCCTAAACAAAAACACCGCAGCCACCGATGCGGTTCGGGTGCCGCGCCCCCGCCCCCACCCCGCGCCTCCGGGGCCCGCGCCCCCGCTTACCTGGGGACTGCGGCGGGGAGCCGCTCCTGGCGGCCGCGGTGGGCGCCGGACGCCCGAGCAGCAGCAAGCAGCAGAGCCAGAAGGAGGAGGTGCTGAGGAGTCGCCGGGCTCCCCGCTCCGCCGCCATCTCTGCCCCGCGAGCGGCGGCAGCGGCGGCGGCAGCGGCAGCGCCGCGGAGCCCTCGCCTCCTTCCCTCCCGCGCGCCTCAGCCGGTCCCTCGCTGCAGGCTCGGCTCCCGCGGCCGCAGCCGCCACTGTTCCGCCCGGCCCGGCCCGCGCGGCCCCTCTCGCGGGAGGGGAGACTCGGGGGCGCCTCCCTCCTGCAGGGGGGCGGAGAGGGGAGGAGAGCAGAGAGGGGGGAGAGTCAGTACATTCCGGGCCCGGGTTGAGTCGGGGCGGGTGGGGGGCGGTCGGTCTCCAGGTTCCAGGCGCCGCCACCCGCCGCCGACTCCGGCTCCACACACCAGCGCGAGGGGGGCGGAGACCGCAGGCGGCGGGGGTGGGGGGCGGGGGCCCGGGGCGCGCACACCCGCGCACGCGCAAGCGCGCGCCTCCCTCGCCCGCACCCCCTCGGCTCCGTGCGCGGCCCGCCCCTGCTCCAATCCCGGCTGCCGCCTAGCCGGCCGCGGCGGCGCTCCCCTCCCCCTCCCCCCGGAGCCGCGGACGGGAGCGGGGCGCGCGCGCCGGGCGCTGCTGCTGGCGTCAGGGAAACCCCGGAGAAGCGGATCCTCCTCCTCCTCGCCGCGGCAGCCGGCTCGCCGCAGCCCCTAGTCCATGCGCGCCCCAGCCGCGGGCTCCTCGCCCCAGGGAGAAATCGCTCCCTTTCTCACCTCCCCTGACACCTCGGGCTGCGGAGACTGGGGGCGAGAGGCGCTCGAAGCTCGGGCTTGTCCAGGAGGCCGGAGCGGGATCGCACCTCTCCTCAGCCTGGGCCCAGGGCCTCTATATAGGGCCTCAGAGGAAACCGAATGGCCTCCGGGAGGAAACCTGGGTGCGCAGAGGGTCGGCGCGGGGATTTATGTGCTCGCCAAAAACAATAGCGATCCCGCCCGGCTCTTGCTGGGACCTGGCGCGGCTCCCGTGGGAGGGGGCCCACCGCGCCGCCTCTGACCTCCGGCTTCCAGGCCGGGCCGCCCTCGCCGCGCGCTTCCCCGGGAAGGGCCGGGGCCCGCCCGGACCGCCGGGCCCGCGCGCCCACCGGCGTCGCTCGGCCCCGGTCCAGGGAAGCAGGGCGCAGACAAAGGTGCCCGGCTTCCACCCCTCCAGCCCGAACGGGGGCCGAGCCTGAGCCCGAGGGCGTCCCGGTGCTGATCCTCTAGCTGTAGCAGACCTTTTACCTATGCCTCTGCGGGGCACTTCGCTCTGTCGAATCTGAAGATGACTCGGTTCGCCGGTAAACCGGGAGCGAGAGGAATGTGATTTTGAACCCTTGGTCATCGTGAGGCAGCACCCAGGCTTCCCAGAGTTAGGGGAAAGCAGTTTGTAGTTACACTGCTGATGGGAATACTGCTAATTTTATAAACTGCACCCATGGAAGACTTAAGAAAATCTCTTTGTGTGGTTAATGCTCGAAGAGTCAAGCCTGCCTTGTTCACGAGTTGGATTTTTGTTCACTGCTCTGCATAGTCAATAACCAAAATGTGTTGCTTCCCACGAGAAGATGGCTACTTCTTTGATTTCCACATCCCTGCGTGCCTTCTCGTAATTATTTTCTTCAAATGTTTTCTTTTATTGGGAAGCGCCAAAATAAGCAATATAAGGTTTGCGTTAACATTAGGAGGGAAGAGCTCAGACTCCTCATAAAACCTCTTAGATCATCCAAACGGTGGAATTAGGAACCCTCATCCCAGTTCTTTGAAACAATCGACTCCTAAAAGAACAAACATGCTTATTGTTTTCCACCAGAGAAACCGTTTAAATATCTTTTTGTTTTGGTTAGAGTTGTTAACCAGAAAAAATATTTCCTAAATACCCCTGATTGACCTGTTAAATTAGAAATAGATTACCTCCCAATTACTTCACAAGTATTTGCTTAATTAACCTTTAATAATCACATCATGAATAATGTGATTATTCAGTTTTCTGAGATAATTAATGAGAAAAACCCTTTGGAAACCATAAATTGCCTTGCAAATGTTAATTTTCAGATATCTTTTTTAAGTCTGAAAATTTTTCGTTGTTAAAATTGTAAAATGTATGTGACTTCCAAAATGAAGTTTAAAGAAGAACTATGAGTTGTGGCTAGTAAAATATCAGACTGATTTTCATGTTTCATTTTTGTGAACTGTGCCACTAACTTCTCAGCCCATCATGTACACTGGAGTTAAGTCAAAAAGTTTAAAGCACTTTCTGTAAAATAGGGTGACTAAATCATGTACTTCTGACTTGTGACTAAACCACAATTTTAATTAAGCTCACTTTAATAAACCACTAATAGATGGAACCCCAAATGAAAAGTTATAGATCCTATATCAGTTCAAGAAAAGTAACCCCAGGCACACACTTGAATTCAGATTCCTCCTCTTATTGCAATGTAACTGACATTGTAGATAGTCCCTCTAAAAAATCAACATTTGTATTCGTTAACCTCTCTTCTCTCTAATAAGGCATCTCTGAGAGTTTTCCTTAGGACTCTTATTTATCATTTTCATCCTCCCAACAAGATTTTCAACTAATACTTCAATTCACATTTATACTGCTAATCAACATATTTTATGTAGTCTAAACTATTAATCTACAGAGATATATTAAGCCATTTGTGAAATTAACACTTTTTTCATCTAAGTTAGAGCATGAGGCCCATGTTCAAGGAATAGAGCACAAAGAAAGTTTTAGAGCAAAGAAAACAGACTGGCCTTTGTATGTTGGTATAAGTTATCAAAGTGCAGGCCAAAAATAACTAGACCAAATATTCTTGTGAAATTTATTCTAAGCGTACTTTGATATAAAAATTAAATGAAAAATTAATAAAGCCAATGAATATAAAACTTGGTAAGAATCTTATTCTCTGTAGTAAAAGGATTATTTTCCAACTTTAGAGAGGCAATATATCTCAGTGTTTAATTGCTGGCAGTAATTAGATTCTGCAGCTGATTCCCTGGCCAAATACCAGTATCCAAGGTAGCGAAGAAGAAAGCTAGCCCCCTGACTAGTAGGTCCGAATATAGAACACTTCCTAGACACAGAAAATTTTAACTAGGAGTTACCCATGTGGTAGGCACAAGATTTTCTCCTACCCAAGTGTTGACATTTTTACACTCACCCTTTACATTTCCCTAGGTAAGAACTTTTATTTCTCCCTTTCTCCTCCCAAAGCCACCTGTTCTAGAGAGCCGTCTCTGAATTAAGCCTAATTAAGAAGGCTATGTGCTCCTTAAGGACAAAGCCTACACAATATTAATTTTGCTCATTACATGTTGCTTAATTAATCATATATCTGTAGTTCCACAACAACCTCTTAATGCACCAAATATTATTGAAAATCTTTTTTTTTTTTTTTTTTGCCAGATATTGTGCTGGGTGCTGAGATAAAATTATTCATTCGT
The DNA here is from genome assembly GCF_009829155.1 of Mustela erminea. Lineage (NCBI taxonomy): Eukaryota > Metazoa > Chordata > Mammalia > Carnivora > Mustelidae > Mustela > Mustela erminea. Next base: position 32,535,466 of record NC_045618.1, read on the forward strand.
TCATTTAATATTTATAAAACACCGTGTCTCATGCTCTGCCCTGTGTTCAAGGAACGCAATGGTGAGCCAGATAGACAAGGTTCCCAGTCTAGCAGGAAAGAGTTGTAACAAAGAAGTGTGAAGAATGTTATGGTAAGGAAAGATAAGGAGTGTGGGAAACAGTAAGAGCATCTAACCTGACTAAATTGTTTGTGGGGGCAGAGGGAGGGTGGGGTTGGGGAATTAGAGAAGAAGCATCAGTCTCTAAACTGAGCCAAAGATGAGTTAGCTATCCTGCAGTGAGAACTGACATCGGATTTGCATTTTAGAAGAATCACGCAGGCTGCTTCATGAAGTGTAGATTGGAAGGAGACAAGACCTACGAAACCAGTTCCGGTTTTGTTCAGAGTAGTCTGGGGAGGAGATGGTGGGGGCCTGGAGTAAAGCAGAGGGAGTTAAGAGGAGTGAGCAGATAAGAGAGAGATTTAGGAGATAGATAGAAGCCACAGAGGTGTGTGTGGGAGACCTGAGGCGAGGGTGACTCAGATTTCAGCTTAGGCATCGGAATGAAGGTGGTGACATTCACTGAGAGGGGAATTAGGAAGAGGAGCAGATGCGAGGAAATGTGAGTTTAACTTTGGACGAGTTTAATTTAAAGTGCCTAAGGGACATTTAAGTAGAAGTGTCAGTAAACTGTTTGTTATTTGGGTCTGGGGTTTAGCAGGGAGAACTGGACAGGAGGTGAGTCATCAGCATATCCTATCTATGCCTAAATATAAGACGCCTTTGAGTACAGAGCGTGCCCCATTTTCCCAATTAAAATCCACCCGCAATAAAACTTTGTAGCCAGCTTAAATTTATGAACTTTAAGAGATGAAGATGAAATAATCAGAGATCTACTGATAATATTTAATGCATTAACTTAATTATACTTATATACTTTAAACTATTAATGAAATATAATTTTAAAAAATGATTTTCTAGAAACTCTTCACAGGCTTTTTATCATCACCAGAGTTACATTTTGAGTCTCTGACACGGTTTCCCAAGACAGATTATCTTTACTTCCACCTCAATTTTTGACTTGATATGTGACATTGTCACTGAGAATTTTATTCCAGGTTACAGTATCTAATGACACTACATCATCTATCCTATACCCATATTCATCTATATATTTTTTTTTCCATGATGACTCTTAACAGCTTGTTTTCGAGCACATCCAACACTTGAAAATTTGAAGGTATCTCCTTGGAACTTATTTCTAAATCTGTGTAAAATTTCTTTGTTTCTTACCAATTCTGTCAGGTGGCTTCTATATGAACACAAAATGGATTTATTTCATGCTGCTGCATGTTCCCCCAAAGAGCATTCTGATGTTCAAAATAATTGAGAGAACATCCAGTAATATGAAGGACTTTTTTTTAAAGGTCAGAGTATAAGATGACTCTGTCTCTTCTAATTATAGTGGGGAGAGGGCTGGGATTATACCCCAATATATACAGTAACACCAAGAAGTGGTTGAGATTGCCCTGGGAAAGTTTCAGACCAGAGAGGAAGATTTAGGACTAGGATTAAACCCGGGAACACCAAAACATTTAAGGTACAGAAAAGAAAAAGAACGTGCAAAGAAACAGACGTATAAAAAGAAAAGCAGAAGCATGTAGTGTCACAGAACCCAAGGGAAGAAAGTGCTTCAGGAATGCAGGAGTGGTCCGTAGTGATGGAGAGGTCAAGTAAGGTAAGACCTGAAAAACATCTGTTACATTTCCTGCTAAGGTGGTCATGGACAACCTTAACAAGAGCAGTTGCAGCAGGGAGTAAGGCCACCTGATTGCTATGGCTTGTCGCTGAGTATGAACAACTTCCCCAAGGTGTTTACTTATAATAGGAAGAAAGAGTTGGGAAGTCTAGAATGGATTTTGTTAAGAGTGGAGTGAAGTTAACTGCTGATCCAAGGAGCCAATAGAGAGGGAAGTGTTGAAGATTCAAGAGAGCAAGGGGATAATTGATAGCTTTGAAACACTGTAGTAGATAATTTGGCAGCTGTCATTCAGCAAGGCCCATGATTATCTGACCTCAGTAGTCTCAAGCAACCGGCAATATGCAAAAAGGACTTCACAGAATAGAGTTACACCCTGGCCCTGTGGTTTTCAGGCAGCTTTCCGCTATATTTGAGCATGTGTCGTTCTTGTAACACCTTAATGAAGACTGGAAATAAGAAGCCACATCCTGACAATGGCTACCCAGTTCTCTCTTCTCAAAGGACACATGTCTGGGTCCCACCAGAAGCAGTCACCAAACGAAGCAGTCCAGCTTTCCAGCAAGAATGACAGGATCTTTCTTTTTGGTTGCCAGCAACAGAAACCCAACACAAAATACTGTCTGAAGCAGAAAGAAATTTTATGGAAAGGACCCTGGAATCTCAGGACGAGGATGCAGTCAGACCGCAGGAATGGAACTAGAAACTGGAAAGCTTTATAGAACCCAGAAAATCATCTTTTGGAGAGTCTCGTGTCTGTGCCCATCTTTCTGAATCTGCCTCCATTTCACATCTGTTGCACAATGGCTCTGTGTCCTAGTCCACATGGCAGAAAGTGGCCACTGCCAGAAACTTCCCAGTTACCCTGTTACAGTCTGCTTCTGACTGTCAGTCTTAGTTATGAACTTCCCAGTGAAAGGACCGAGAGTCAGTCTTGGGTTAGCCCACTCTAACCCATTCAGGCAGTAACGTGGCAGCTCCCACTGTAATTAAGTAAGTAAAAGAGGAATGTGTAATTCATGGGAAAAGAGGCATCAATTGCAGCTGGATTCCATTTATCACTATATCCCAATTGCCCCACCTGGTACCTGGTATTTAATAAATATCTGATCTAATGTATTTGATGTTGATGTGAAGATTTTTCAAATTACAGAAGGAAGTTTACATATAGGTCAAGGTATTTGCTTGGGGGAGAAGAGCCAGAAAAGAAGAAAGGAAAGATACAACTGTGCAGATATGTTCATAGGCAAGAGGATACCAAATTCATTCTTGAGGGTCTTGATCTTCTCCACGAAGTAGGAGCAAGAACTTCTCCTGTACGAAGAGAAGGGGTCTGGTAAGGAGAGCAGCATATATGTGGAAGAGCCAGAGGGGATTAAGAGAGGGAAGTGGACATGGGTCCAGCTGAAATTCTTAATGACACACTTGTGATTTTTGTTGATCTAGTATTTCTAAGGCAATACATAGTTAAGAGGAGAGAATGTGGATGGTTGGACTGACCCAGAGGTGGAAATTTCTAAGAGGGGGTGAAGAAGTAAAAGACAAGGGATGGAGGCACTCAAGACAGTAAAAGACAAGGGATGGAGGCACTCATGCCGAGAAGTGAATTATTAAACTGGTAAACCATGTGCTCTAGTCTAGCTAGGGAAGGAAATAAATCCAGAATGGTTAGAATGGCTAGGGTAAAATGAGAGTATTGACATACTGGAACATGTTTGGTGCATTATCTTTTGGCGCATTTGAGGTTGAGGGTATCTCCTGCTTGGGAGTTTCTCAGGGCTAATAGAAAGGGACCAAAATATGGGTAGCTCTTATATTGGACTTAAGCTAAAGGAATAAATGAGCTTCTTGAAGTTTTTATGTTATCAAATTCAGCTCCTTAGTGTTGGAGAGCAGACTGGCTGTGTGTGATGGTGGTAAGGTGGGTAGGAGGGTTGTAGCTTGGAATAGGAACCGTAGGATGATGGAGAAGGAGGAGGGCAGGATCAGTGTAGCTAAGAGATGGGTCATCCACAAAGCCAAGGAAGTCACCCAGGATGGCAGGCATGGAGATGTTGGAATGGAGAGAAAGAATATAAGCCACTTGACACTTAAGATATCTGAGAAATATCTTATAAGTCAATCATTATATGACAACAACAACGAAAAAGACACTGAGTTAGATGCCATGATTCCCAAAATCAGAGTTCTCGTTCTCCTTGGGTTTTTTTGTTTTTTTGTTTTTTTGTTTTCCCTGCTCCAAAATGTAAGTGATCTGGTGGGAAATGATGGTGGGATTCCAGATGAATATTAACACCACCTACTGGTCACTTGAGATCTGAACATATGAGGTCCACAGAAGTAGCCTCAGGAGAGAGTCAGATTTAAAAAACAAAACAAAAGAGGAGAGAGAAGGGATGCCTATGCAGAGAAGGGTACATAGAGGCATTTGTTTACAACCTGGTGGGACTTCCAGGGGAATAGAGGAAATGCTCAGAATAGAAGTTAAGCTCTGAGAGCTTGCATCAATGGGGAGCAAGTGCAGAACATTATAAAAAGAGGCTGAATGACAATGACCACTGGATGAGAGGCTCTGAATCAGTGGTGACACTAAGCCAATGTATCACGGTGAAGACTGTGGCCTGTGAGGAACCCAGCTCAGCGCGGCACAGCTTGTGGTGTTCTAGTAAGTCCGTGGAAGCCTAAGGGAGGAGAAGGGCCAGTCTGTTGGGTTCTAGATTCTGAAGGTTCTAGATTCTGCGCACAAACCCTCCAGGGGACCGCCACAACCACAGCAGCTAGAGCAACACTTCGGGAACAGTAATGACACAAGGGCAGGTAAGAGAGAGTTTCCTGAAGAAGTTCAAGGGCTCTCAAGACAGAAAGCTTCCCTGATGCTTAGTGCAGGGATTCCCAAATATAGAATCACCCAGTGAATATGCTGAACACATGAAAGATTCCTAGACTCCACCCCAATCCTCCTGAACTAGAAACTCCCAGGGGTGGCCCCAGGGATACGTGTTTTTGAGAAATCGCTAGATGGCTTCGGAGTTTCTATCTAACTTAAGGTACTTAAGGGTGGTAATGTAGTTAACAGAAGTAAGCAGTGACTCAAAGTATAATCAGCTTTACAGATTTTCATATTCTTAAACCTAAACTTCTCTAATTACATTAAAATAAACCAAAACATTACCTTGTAACTCACTATATTTAACACTTTGGCTTTTCCTCCTCTCTTTTTCCTTCTTGTCATTATTTGTGTTTGAAATCATACCCTCTTGTCATTGGTGATTTTGAAAACCATCCCTTTCGATGTTGCATTTATCAAATTTCCCAATATTAAAGGAATGCATGTTATGGAACCTGTGGAAAATGCCCAAAAGTAAATAGAAGAGTAAAATTACCTGTATTCTCTCTTCCCACACCATTCTTAATGTTTGGCTGTATCTCCTTCCATTTTTATTTCTCTCCACCAAGCTTTTTTCTATATTTGCAGTTTTATAAAAGAAAAAAAAGTTGTCATTTTTTCTATACATAGTTTCTTATACTAGTTTTTAACTTTGTAACTTTGTAAGAAACTGCTTGTAAGAAAATTTACAATCATAGTATATGTGTAAATATATATTCTACTTTCTTAAACTTATTACCTGCTTTCTTGAACTTATCATAAATACTTCCTTATGTTATAAATTATTATTCTTAAAAATATACGCACTACTTGCAATATTAGGTTGAGTAGATAAATCATAATTGCCTAAATCATTTTCTTATTTTTGGATGTTTGATGTTGTTCATTCATACTGCAATTTTTTTTTTATTTTTTTTTTTATTTGACAGAGAGAGATCACAAGTAGGCAGAGAGGCAGGCAGAGAGAGGGAAGCGGACTCTCTACTCAGTAGAGAGCCCCATGTGGGGCTCAACCCCAGGATCCTGGGGTCATGACCTGAGCCAAAGGCAGAGGCTTTAACCCACTGAGCCACCCAAGTGCTCCCATCTGCAAATATTTATCAGTTTTCTACTATGTGCTGGACAGGGCTCTCAGGTCTAGAAATACAGTCATGAAGAAAGTAGGCAAATTCTCTCAGGACTTACATTCTAGTGAAAGGGAGACTAACAGTAAATAAATGTCAGGTGATAATAAATGCTCCCCCTCCCCCGGCCCCCAAAAAAAGGCAGGGAAGGGATAAAGGATGATGGGGCTGCTATTTTATATAGTGTGGTTAACACAAATAATACTGCAATGAGTACATTGATTCATAATCTTTTAAGTTTTTCAAATTGTTTTGCCAAGATACTTCACTGGAGAAAGAACTATGAAATCAAGGAGTATGAATATATTCACTGATACATATTGTTAATGACATTCCAAAGAGTTGGACCAATTTGCATTCCCACCTTTGAGGTAGGATCACTGGGTATTTATACTATTTTTAAGATTTTTTACTTAAATTTAGACATATAATGTATTATCAGTTTCAGGGTTTTTGTTATTAGCTTCAGGGGTATTTACATTATTTTGTAATCTTGACTGGTTTGAATTTCTTATTGATTTGAATGAGCTTTTAGTAAAGGAAAAGTTAGAGATACCTGGGTGGCTCAGTGAGTTGAGATTCTGACTCTTGGTTTTTCAGCTCACGTCATGATCTCAGGGTTGTGAAATGGAGCCCCACAAGGAGTTCCAACCTCCCATGAGCCTCTTATCTAGCCTCTTCAGGAAACCCAGGCGGAGTTCCATGCTCAGTGGGGAGTCTGCTTGTCCCTCTGCCCCTCTCCCCTCGAAGATAAATAGATAAATAAAATCTTTTAAAAAAATAAAAAATAAAAGAGGAAAAATTTAACTTTTATCCTATTTGCTACAAATCACTTTTCCAGATTCTTGATTGACTCCTATCTTTGGTGGTATGCCCCTCTCTTTGCATAACTACCAGTTGTCCCAATACTCTTTGCTGAATGAGTTTTTCCTCACACACGGTTTGTGCAGCTACATTTATTATGTATTAACATTTTAAAGTATATCAGAATCTGTGTCAAAGTTATTTATCTGGTTCATTCATTTGTCTACTTTGCATCAATACCGCACTATGTAATTACTTAAGTATGAGACACTCTAATACCTGTTGGAGCTAATTCTCCCTCATTATGCTTACCTTTAACATATATTCTTTTTGTTATCCTTAATGATTTATTCTTCTAAATAAATTTTATGCTAATTTCATCAAATTTTCATTCCAGTCTGCTGCCCACCGTTTTTGTATTTTTGATGCTGTTGGGAATGAGATTTCCCTTTTCATCACATTTTTAATATGTTATTGCCATTATACAGGCTAGCTATTGATTTTTGTGTATTTATCTCATTCTACCATTTTATTGAACTTTTTATCAATTCAAATAGCTTTTTAATGGCATCTCTTTGGTTTTAGAGACGTATCATGTATTTTAAGAGATGTATCATTTCTTTTCCCTCATACACGATTTCTAACAGGTTTTACTGCATGTTACATGACAGTTTAGGATTTATTACTGTTGTGTTTTTATTCTGAAATACACCTCTTATCAAAATAAAATGCTCTTTGCTAAAAGGCTTTGGTCTTAAATTTTACTTTCTTTATGTTTATTTGGTTTGTGTTTAATCTACCTTCGTGTTGCTTTTATTTTTCAACTTCATCCTTTTTGTTTTAGCTGTTGTTGGTGGACACCTGTGGGAATGGCTGTCAGCCACCCCTTGGTTCCCACTGCAGCTAGTCTGTTCCTGCGGGGCCATCTCACCTCCTGGCCACAGTTGACTGGGCTTGGTGTGGGCACGGGACTGAGACTGGCCAATCACGCTACCCTAATCACTCCGGCCACCCTCCTTTGGGTCAGGAATGCCGGCTGCAAGCTGAGCCTGGAAGACTTTTCGACTTGGAGAATGCGCGGAGAGAGAGAGAGAGCCTCTTCTTTCTGGTGGTTTAAAGTCTAAACTGTTCAAACCAGAAAGTGTACAAGGTCTTGCTTTCCCACCCGTAGAAAAAACTAGCAACCAACAGGAGGATGAAGCCACGCCCAGAATCCCAGCCGCAGTGAATGAGACAGTATTTGAACGTCACCCAAGTCCTCAGTTTCTAGTGTTCCTGAGACCCAGCCGCCTCTCTGCACCCACAGCTGTTCAGCTATACCTTGGGTTTGGTGAAATGCTTCAGCCTTGATCCCATAAACCCTCCTCTTTAGCTCAGGGGAATTTGCATTGGTTTTCTGTCACTTGCAACCAAAAGATTCCCAGAATATAATATATGTTTCTGTAAACAGCTGAGATTTACTCTTGAGGCGGGAATGCAGGCCAGATAGCATTCTAAGTTCTAGCGGTGATAAATAATTATTTTTGATGTTACATTGGCTGGATCACTTCGGCAGGGAATTTAGAGAGGGGAAAATACAATACATTGGGTAAGGTTATCTTGGTAGCCACGCCCCTCATCTCTTATCTAGATAATGCAGGCCACCGTTTCTGCCACTGGGTTGAGGTCCTAAGGAGTCCCAGTCACAATGTGACCACTTCTCCAAAGCACCTATCTGAGCAATAGAAGATTAGTTTCATGGCCTCTGGAGTATGGGGGAAAGAGACGAGATTGATAGACTTAGAGCATAACATGCTCCCTTTCTAAAATAGACCCTCCAGTACTATCTTCAGGGCTGTCAGCCTCCACCTTTTGCCAGCTAAAGACAGTGGAGAAGAAAAAAAATCACTTCAGGCACTAGGTTTCAAAAAGGAACACCCTTCCTGTTACCTCCTGGCAGAATCTCCAGGCATGTGACATCAAGGGGCTCTAGCCCTAGATGGAGATTGTATCAGGGACCAGCACATTTCCCTGACAGCTGTGCCACCAAGAACGTCAGGATCTGTACATCTGCTTTCAGAACGTGGAGTTAGCGTTTTTGGATGGTTTTTAGTCCCTTACCAGCCGCTTAGAAATTGAATTACTCTGCTGACTGCCAGAGTAACTAGCTCACTGACTGAGCCACTAAATCAGACTAATTGAGGTAACAAATATGCCTGAACACTGCTTCCTTGAGAAAATGCAACCCTCAGAAAACATGACATTTACTTCTGACGTGGCTGGATGTAATTGACAACGAGGCATTTCTGAGACTGCTTTTGATTTGTATTGATTAAAAGAAATACGGAATAAATTTTAAGGGTCCAAATGTACTCTGCCCTGATTCAAACACAAACAGACACACCAAAAAGAAGTTTGTAAGTAGAACGCAAATCTAGCACAAGTCAGTAACAATTGAGAGCTCTTATAGCCTGACAGCAGCTTTCAGACCCATATGCAATGATTCCAGGGGTTTGGTGCAGTTCATAACGGGCCGAGTGTCAGTGTCACAAGTGACTTCCAGAAATTATTACGGTTGTTTGGCTACTGTATTGGCAGTCAGCAGGACAACTAGGTATAATGTTACCAATAGCGTACACTCCTTCCTTACTCCTAGCTCGATCTGTTGATTTGAAGACAAAAAATGAGGTGAGGACGAATAACTTTTATGATTTCTGTCAACTTGACAGTTACCTTAAAGACATTACATTTGGGCGCCTGGGTGGCTCAGTGGGTTAAGTCTCTGCCTTCAGCTCAGGTCATGGTCTCAGGGTCCTGAGATCACCCTGCATCGGACTTTCAGCTCAACAGGGAGTCTGCTTCCCCTTCTCTCTCTGTCTGCCTCTCTGCCTACTTGTGATCTCTCTCTCTCTCTCTGTCAAATAAATAAAATCTTTTAAAAAAACCACAGTTTATTTAACTCTTTTAATCCCAATGAAACAAACATTAAGGCAAGAAGTTAGAAAATTCCTTTGATAATTGGATTGTAAAGATAATGGCAAGAAGAAACTTTTGTAATAGAATGCAATGGGATATAATGCAGAAGGAATCCACCAGAAGTGTGTAACAGCACTGAGAGGGAAGACGTGTTCCTAAAGATTGCCATGCACCATGCCACGCTGTTATGTTAAACAGGCTGATATTTTAATCAATGTTTAGGACCCCAAAAATAAGCTCACAAGATATTGAGATTTTACTTTAAATGAATTATTCATAGACCCAGTAGCAACTTAAAAATAACATTATCGCATGATCCTTTTTTTTTGCCAACACAAAAATTCTAAATAAAGAGAAAGAAAGGGTAACCATGGCAAATAGGGTACTTCAGCTGTAACTTGAAAGAATTGGACATTTTTTTGTTCCTAGCTTTACTACTCAGTAGTTTAGTTCCTCATAGAGTATCCAAAATCCCTCTGTCTACATGTGCCAGTTCCCAGGGATACTTCAACTATGAACAACAGTGTGGGTCTAATCAATATAGAAAGTCATCAGGGTGCCTGGGTGGCTCAGTTGGTTAAGTGTCTGCCTCCGGCTCAGGTCATGATACCAGGGTCCTGTTGCTGATTCCCTCAGCCTTTGGACTGGCCGAGTGGCCACAAGCCAGCTCAGTTAGCATGCTCAACCCCAGTATGCAGTGAACATGGTTCTACATAAGTTTGCCATAAGCATCTTTGCCACAAGCATTTTTGTCACATTTTTGCTGCATAAATAATTGGCTACAAGGCATTGTACCATAAGAGATAAAATCATAAAAAAATAAAAGAGGGGTACCTGGGTTGCTCAGTGGTTTAAAACCTCTGCCTTTGGCACAGGTCATGATCCTGGGGTCCTGGGATGGAGCCCCACGTCGGGCTCTCTGCTCAGCAGAGAGCCTGCTTCCTCCTCTCTTTGCCTGCCTCTCTGCCTCCTTGTGATCTCTGTCTGTCAAATAAATAAAATCTTTTTTAAAAAAAGGACATTCATTCAAAGGGATATAATGAATCATAAAAATGAGCAAATTTAAAAAGACTTGATTGTTGAAATACCAAATATTTGATATATTTAAAATGTGTAGTTTAGAGTCATGGCAATAGTGCACAGATAGCTGATTTTCTTTTATGGGTGGTACCTAATCACATATCTTCAAAGTCTTTCATTCTTAGTACTATACACTTTTTCTTTTCTTTTTTTTTTTTTTTTTGCTCGTTCAACGCTGCACTTTTTCCTTTTTCACTAAAATTTCATCCTTCTAGAATGCATATTTGTAACTGAGCCTTGCATTGTGTTGTGAAAGCCTTTTACGTTGTTGTTTGTTCTTGGCATATTGTCACAAGTCTACTGACAGACGTTCCCGAGTTCTATGGGAAATGTGGGTTCAAAACTCCGCACTGTCCTTCAGACCGTTATGAGGACTCAGATGTTTGTACTATAAAAACGGGAGTCCTATGTCAATGAAGACATGAAACCCAACTGTCAACCAGTTGATGAAACCAACAAACTGTCAAACCAAACTGTTAACCAGTTATTTTTTTTTTAATTTTTTATGGCAGAATTGCCTTATGGCCAATTAGTTATGCAGTGAAAATGTTTGCAGAGAAAACGCTTGTGGCAAAAACACCAGACATGGTAAAAATAAGACCAGCTTCTACAAGATCCATGATATTAAAAAATACTGGGTTCACTAACAGTGGCATTTCTCAGTCTAGATAGACAAGGTCTCTGGGCTTTGTTGAGTCAGTGTAGCTTTGTTGAGTGTAATAACTGTATCACTCTGGTGTGGGTGTCAGTAAGGGGGTAGACTGTGCATGTCTGGGGCAGGACGTATGTGGGGAACCCATGGACCTTCCCCTCAATTTCACTGCAAACTGCTCAAAAACTGCTCTAAAAAAGAAAATCTATTTTTTTTTTAAAGGAACAAAGCTCTTAAAAAAGCATGGTGTGAACACAGTGACAACTTGCCTTTCTTGGGTTTCTTGTCCTGTTCTCACTCTCTTCTATTTTCCCTCTAGCCATCATAAAGTTTATTCTAAATACATGTCCTTCTGAAATCCCACCGCGAAGCCCATTGTCGGCAGGGAAATGTCTGAACATGACCTGTAGGGTTTGTCTTATTTCTAGCCTGTGTCTACTTCTCCAGGCTCATCTGTCACAGCCACACAAAACCCTGCCACCATATTACATGGCTTCTAGCTCCTTGGATACTCCAGGCTTTCACGTGCCTCCATGCCTTTGCTCAAGCTATGCTCTCTGATTAGAATATGCCTGGTAAATTCCAATTCCTCTTTTATGTTTCAACTCTTCTGAGAAGTTTCTCTTGCCTGGAACCCCATGCCCACACAATCCCGCCCTCATATAGCCAACTGTTTCCTCCTTTTTGGTTACCTTACACCTTGAACACACTTGTGTGATTGCACTTATTGCTGTATTATGATTTGCAGGTCTGAGCCCCAACAAGGGCAGGGACCATGCCTTATTTGTCTTGGTAACTTGGAGGGCTGGCACTGTAGGCACCAGGGTAACGTTTGTTGGACCGATGGACACACCAACAGATGGTTGAATGGATGAATGAATTCAGGTTAATGCAGTCTTGCTCACCAAATTTCAAAAGTCTGGTACAAAAGTTTTATGAATAAAAAGAGCTATAATTTTACATAATGTACACTTATTTGGTACTTGGCATGTCACAATTGATCCTTTTATATTAATTTCCTGTTTCTCCCAGGAGATTGTAAATTGCCGACACACATCCCAGTGAGGCGTGCTGTATGTAACGTGAGACTTGAGTCTTTCAGACTTTGTGTTGTGAGTGTCTGATCTCTAAGACAAGTCCAGTCACTTACTGTCCCAGGGGTTCTCTTGGGAGAAACATTATTTACTGGTGGTCAGTTAGAACTGTGTGGAATTTAATATTTGTTGCAAAAGCCGAAGGGCTGCCCTCCTTCTAATCTCTGAAGGCATTCGTATACCCAAGAGCCCTCCCTTATCTTTATTTCTGAACCCAGAGTTTAATTGAGTAAAGGAAATAGGGGTAAAATCAAACGAGTAAATTTCTTCTCTAATTGAAAGCATCATGTCTGGGTTGAATAACAGAGTTTAATTAGGGATTTAGTTTTTTTTTTTAAGTGATTGCAGAAAAAAGGGGGAAAAAAGGTGTGGGGAGTTGCTACACCAAAGGGAAATATCAGAACAAAATAGGATCTCGGATTGAGCAAGACTTATCTTTCTACTTCCTCCTCTTCCTCCTGCCACAGGATGCTAGAACCAGGGTGATTACGATGGTCTTGTCTACTGCTATTCTCATCGAAATCAGAGGCTGCAAATTATGGAAATCAATTGGCCAGCGAAACAGGACTTTGTGCCACTAAGTAAAGCTCCGTGTGACACTCCTGTAAGAAAGCTTCTTAGCCCTGATCAGCTCAGCCCTTTCCATGTTGTGTTTGGGGAAACCGTGGACTCTTCCAAGATTGCAGCATTCCTGCTTTCAGGAGGCATTTTTACTGCATAACTAGAAGTGTCTTTTTGAGTTTGGACTTCCTAACCTTGAGAAGGAGTTGACGTGCTTCTTCACTGAGTGTGAAATGAGCAGATGGTGTTGTTTCACTCCAATTTGTTTTGCATGGACTGAGGAGGAGGCTGTGGGGGAGGGGATAAATGTGTTCTGTCCTTGATGGCTGAACACAACTCATGGGCACAAACAACCCACTTCCCTAGCATTGGATCGTCTACTTCTTAACAAGGACTGGCTCTTCACTTACTGCACTCCTGTCTGGAAGCTATTATCACCAGGTTGTTCTCTTTATCCAGAAGAGATTATAATCTCATTGCAGCAGAAAGACCCCCAAACAAAACCCCAAAACAAAACAAAACAAAAGCCACAGCATATTCGGTCTGCCTAAACTAATACTTGAAGGAGCCTACTATAGACCCTTTGAGGTAAGGAAAGTCCCACATTTTAAAATACCAGTTGCCCCCTCCAGGCACGTTCATCTCATTTTCATTCATTTCTGCATTCAGCTCACCAATAACCAAAGATGTCCCCCAGTGAACTGAGATAAGGAGCCTGATGACTGTCATGGAAAAGTTGCTAACTCCCCAGGGACCCTCCGCCAGCTCTCTGTCTGGACTGCTGGGGGAACGTGGGCCAGAAAAGTGGTGGTGAGACCCTTGTCCTGGGGAACATTTGGAAACACCTGTGTTTCTAGGTGGAACCCTAGTCCAACCTCATCCAAGGAAAAGGGCTCTTGGGCTAAGAGGGCTGTCTGCTCTGCCTGCTGTCAGCATGCATGTGCTCTGGTCCCCCACATATGATTTTGGTGCAGCTACAGCAACTTCTTTGTTCTCCCAGCCCCCTCCTTTTCATCCCCTGGCACAAAAACCCCAGTGAGTAATATACACTTTGCTGAAGATTTCATTAGGGAGAGAGAAGGAATCTATAAGCCCCAGAAGTGCCCCCAACCAGTCATCATTTCTCATGTTATCTGAGCATTGTGTTTCTCTCTTTACCAGTTTTCTTCCACCCTTCATCCCATGCCCCCCTAAATTCAGCTCTGCCCCCAAGTGGCACAGTCCCCCTCAGTAAAAGCTTGGCAGTTAGTGGGCCTATCGCACTTTTTTTTTTTTTTAAGATTTTATTTATTTATTTGTCAGACAGAGATCACACATAGGCAGAGAGGCAGGCAGAGAGAGAGGAGGAGGAAGCAGGCTCCCCGCTGAGCAGAGAGCCCGATGCGGGGCTTGATCCCAGGACCCTGGGATGGCAGAGGTTTTAACCCACTGAGCCACCCAGGTGTCCCCCCTCACCCCTTTTTGAAGGCAAGTTAGTAACCACCAGTTAGTATGGAAGCCCACTCTCTGGGATTCTTATTCCCACCCCAAGAGTCACCGAACAGCATCTAATTTTGTCCCTGATAGGTAATCTTGTCAGTACGATCTTCTTCATCAGGTCTAGCCCAATCTTCAGAATTCACCGAGGCCTCTTCCTACTTCGCCCATTTAGCCTGATACTCCATACTCTTGTCTCCTGTTTCATCAACCTCCTGTTTTCTCAGCCCCTCAGCAAACGAGCCAGACTCACCTTAGCCCTTCCTAGATTTGGTGACCTGTTTTGGATACACTTCTTGAAGCCAGGCCCTGCCCATCTCCCTAGGACGGGACCCATGCTCCTGTCCTCCTTAGGGGAGACCCCGCTGCTTCCATCCTGCCTGGACTGCTCTCCAAGCATGGTGGGTCCCATGTCATCAAATCACTGTCCTTAAATGGGGTCCTCACACAATGCATAAGGAATTCTCAAAAGTGTCCATACATCACCAATGCTTTTAGCACCATCGTGGCCTTGGAGATTGACCATAAGAGGGAGATGGCCAATCACACGCAGCTCAGCTCTGGAGTTCTTCCTGGTCTGCGCTCTGTCTGCTCCTTGGCGAGTTTAACACTTGCCGGTTTGACAGCGGTCCATTTGGACCTGGTTCTGCCTTTGGAATACTGACCCTCAGAATTAGGGCCTAGCTTCTGCAACTTGCTGTCAAGTTTGCCACTATTTCAGAGGTCTCTTGGCTTTGGTGGCCTTGCTTTTCCTCAACTCATCCCCCCCACCCCCGCCGGCTAAGGTGGCACAGAACAAATTCACAGTTTCCAGGGAAAGAATTATAAGAACTGGCAAAGTTCGTATAAAAGTTCTTATAATAGGCTTACCAGGTGTCCGGTATTAAACCAGACAATCTGACATTTTACCTTCCTGTCTCATTAAAACAACAACAAAAAATTTTTTTAAGGAAGCACATATTTCTGAGTAGTTATAAAGCTAAAGAACTCTATCTAATATATATTTATTGAAATAGGCCGATAAATTACTTAAGTCAATTTTTATATCACTCCCTGAGTCCCACCCCAAAAGCAGCTTTGGTACTTTTATAGGAAAAACCTAGAAACCTAAATTATTGTTGAATGTGAAGCCTCCTCCCCTTTTATTTTATTTTATTTTTTTTTTAAATTTTATTTATTTATTTGAGAGAGAGAGAGTGTGTGTGAGAGTGGAGAGGTCAGAGGAAGAGCAGACTCCCCGAGGAGCAGGGAGCCTGATGTGGGACTCGATCCCGGGACTTGAGGATCACGGCCTGAGGCGAAGGCAGTTGCTTAACCAACTGAGCCACCCAGGCACCACCCCCCCCTCCCCTTTTAATTTAAAAATCTGCAGTAACTGCTGTGTTGTTTTGCAAAACAATATATGTATGTTAAGGAGCCATATCAATGGCAGAGCTATGTATTCAACCGTTTAGAACTATTTTCAAATGTTTGGTTTTCAACAGAATGCAAACTGTGGTCTTCCTAAAATTTGTCTCCTAATCTTGGGCTTCAAAGGACATTCAATCATGATTATCATCTCTTTTCACTTAATAAGGTAATTTTAAAATGCTATTTGATATCTAAGAGAGCCTCGTGAATTCTTTTAGCAATTTCCTCTGTTTTGACCTAAAAATTTTTTTTGCCAAAAAGAGCTGGAACCTACAAAGTTTGGGGACCGTATATCCTGGTTTTTCATTTTTTGAAAGCTTGTCAGAATATTTATCTTCTTCAGTTTATGATTCTTTTCCTTTTTTTCTTCACTTACCAATTTAATAAAAGTTACAAGTTCGCATCTTTCTCATCCTCTCACCAAAGTAAACATCTCTCCAATTACCCATAAAGGGCAGATGTTTCCAAGGAATTACTTACTATTTCTCAAGAAAAAAGGCAAAGATTGTGATAGAAGGCTCTCTTTCACACACATGAGCTCTTAGCAAAAGCATTTAAGTATCCCTAAGCCTAGGGGAAAAAAGGAAATCAAAGAAATTATGCCACATTAACTATATATCTAAGAATTTGTTAACTAAGTGCCTGGGAAAAAGCATCTCGACCATCAATCTGAAGAAATGTTTCTTGTAAGTATCACCTTCACAATTCACCTGTTTCCTCAAATGTTTATTGCCTGGCACTGTTTTAGACACTGGACATATAGGATTAAACAGAATAGAGAAAAATCCCTGCACTTGACAGCTGTGAGAAGAAACTCTCGGTTCTTTAACAGTACCCATTTATTAAAAGGAAGTACAGAACATAAAAGATTGCCAGAATCCAAAGAAATCCAGGTTTCCCCAGCCAGACTGTAAATTTCTTTCCGGTGGTACCTCCTGGAGGAAGGACTGAGAGGCATTCATCTCCTAACTCCTCCTCTTCCCAGGCTGGTGTTTGTTAAACCCATCAGTAATTTGTTGTAACCACAGATGGTCCCTTCCTGGACAAAGAACATCCGTATCCTTGGAATGATTTCTTTATAGAAATAACAATTTTTCAGGTTTGTCTGATTGTCCTCATGCAACAACACTTCTTTAAACATCTCTGGCATACAAAAAGGAAGTTTCAGTAACTGAAACTTAATCAAGTGAAGTAAGGAGATCTTCTCACGTTGTCGCACCTGCATGGTTCCTGGAAGTACAATGCTGGAGAATGGCACGAGTTATGGAGTAACTGGGAGAGGCCAGGGAAGTCCCATCTACCCATATTCTCCTCTCCCTACTGCCCCTAGTCTCTCTCTCCTACCCGGATGTCACGTTGCAGGGAAAAAAAAAAAAATCATCATTGGATTGGTTATTACCCCGTACCGAATTGCCTTCTTTAGGTATCATTTTTAAAATATGCAGACATCTCTTGGAAGATTGTCACACTCTGCTAACAGCCAGGGCATCCGTTAGATTGTTGGAACTAACACTGAAAGGGTTTGAACTATGGGCTAGGCACTTTACATGCCACATTGGTTACTTCCTACACTGATCTCTAAGAGTAGGCTTTCTCATGTTGCTGATGACGAATCTAGGGTCCAGAGAGGTTAAATGACAAACTCCCAGATCACACAGCCTTCAACGCTGGAGCCAGTAGTCAAAAGTGATCTTTCTCTCCCTTAGTCTGAATTCATTTATCAAATTCCTTTCCTCTGTGGCACACAAAACCTAAGTAAGGATAGCCTTGAGAGTGATGCCTGCTTGGCAAGAGGGTTGAAATGGAAGGGATAAAAACAGAGCAATGAAATGAGAGACGAAAAAGAAACATTTTGCTGACTTTCCAGTTTTCTCTGAGGTCAGATTCAGCACAGGGCTACATTGTTTCTGCTTTGATAAAATTCCTGATTCTCAGAAACACTGACTTGGCAGGACCTTAGAGGTCATCTAGCCCAACCCACCATTAAAAGCTTTATTCAGTCATTAACTCACTTTATTACTGTTGGTGATCTGGGAAGGAGTGTCATTGACTTGGCAAGTGAGAACCTTTCTCTGAACCACAGTTTTCCACTATCTCATCACGGGCTTGTCTGGAGAGATTTAACTTTAAATAATAAAAATTCTTTACATCTCTAAGCTTTTCACAGTTGCCAAAATTCTCATTTCTATAAGGTAGGGAAGGGCAGCATCTTACAGTGGCAAGAGCCCGGACCTCGGCCAGGTAGATCTGCGTGCAAATTTCCATTCGGTGACATACGAGCCATGTGAACTTGGGGAGATCACTTAACCCCTCTGACCTTCCTAAGCAAGCCGCTTTTAAGCCTCCCGAGTCCTCATCTGTAAAATGGGGATGATAATATCCCCTACATGAGGTTGAACTAAAGTGTGTTTAAAGCATTTGCTCACGGCAGGTGCTCAGGATTGGTTGCCTTTCCTCTTTCCCTCTCTTGTTTTATTGCTGACGAAGCAGTGGTGACAAGAGGTAAAGCAATTTTCCTGAGATCAAAGAGCCAGTGGTTGGCAAACTGAGGCCAAGCCCTTTGACGGCAGTTCTAGGGCTTATTGTGCGCTCCCATCCTCCCATCCCGCTCAGAGTAACTTCCTCCTTCGCTGCACTTTCGGTGTGTACACACCTACCGATTTCTTTGTAGTGCAAACTCCTCAGCTCCCTTTTTCTTCCCGCTGGGCGTTCTGTTTTGCTGTGTCTGCCCCCTTGCATTGCTGTGTTCCTGCTGGTTTCTGCGCATACTGCCTCTGGCTAGTTTCCGCTGTGTTTTATATGCTCTTTGGAAGTTCAGGACAAATGTCCTAAACTCAGCTGTGTCCCTGGACCGTGAAATCTGGTTCTCCTGGAGGAGACAGGGCAGCTGTGGTGACATCCGGGCAGATGGGCTCCTAGTCCCCTGGCTTCTGGTGCTCAAGTGTGACGTGCTACTGGCTGCCTTCTGGATTTTGATTACCGCTCCCCTGGCGTTGCTGCTTCCCCAACATTCCTCTAACAAACTCTGATTTAAACAGCCCTACACAGCCTTTCACGTCCCTTGTAACACACGGAACTGGTGCAGCCCACGGGGAGCCCCTGAAATAAATGGCTTCCAGAGGAACTGGTGCTTTTAAAGAGGTCATTCTTCCACATGCTGATACAGAAATGCATGCACGTCCTCCAAACTATCTTTATTTAGGTCATTTGAAATGCATGGTCACAGTGTTCCCTCCAGAGTGAAAAGTAAATGTGTAGGCAAGCAGATTTACAATACAGTACGCCTACATAGCACATGTATTTACACAGAACACATAATAAAAAAGATACTTGTCACTCATTTCCTTTATCATAAATTCAAGCAGGATCACTGGACTATTACTCAATCCAGAGAAAATATGATACCATAGATCTGAGAGAATTCTCAAGAGATCCATCTTGTCAATGTACCTATCTATCTGAAAGTGGAGGAAATGTCTAAACTTATCAGAATTAAGAGTTGATGTTCCCTTATTGAAGATCTCTATTCTGCCATGAAGCTTATTTACATATCTAAAGTTGTTTTTTCAACTACCAAACAAACAGCTCCTTGGGAATTCCCACAAATAAGGAGGATCATATTTGTTTTCCTTCCCAGGGTAGGCACTAGGCATATGATCTTAGCAGACTTGTCAAGATGGGGCGCCTGGGTGGCTCAGTCAGTTAAGCATCTGAATTTAGCTCAGGTCATGATCCCAGGGCCCTGGGATTGAGCCTTGCATCCAGCCCAGCACTCACACCGGCATCAGGCCTCCTATTCAGTGTGGAGTCTTCTCCCTCTTCCGCTGGTCATGCTCGCTCTCTCGCTCTCTGTCACTTCCTCACCCTCTCTCTCAAATAAATAAAATCTAAAAAAAGAAAAAAGAAAACTTGACCAGAAACTCTGTCAAACCCTCCTCGAGTCCATGGGGCCAACTCTATTTCCTCCAGGCCCATTTCCCCCTGCCCTCAAGGGTCCTCAGGTGCTTGCCGACCACAGCCCAGCTGTGCAAGGGGTAAGGCTGATTATCTACCTGATGCCTCTTGTCCATGGGACCATTGGCCATTTCCAGAGATCTTAGTTTTCTGGGAGGGCAGAACAAAAATAAATTCAGCTGTTGGCAAGAGTTCTATGCTCTTCTGGGCCCCCAGTTGGAACTGAGACACTCATAGTCTATTGCAAACCAGATGAACTCTTACACTTTATTCATTCCCCGCCCATCCTCCCACCCCAGATATAGGGCCCCCAGAGCACTGGCCCGGGGCACTGGCCCATTCCTCAAGGAATGAGAGAGGAGAAGGGGAAGGACAGACTGCACAGGGAGTGATGGAGACGGTCCTCTTGACCCTGCACGGTCAGCCCAGCAGGCCCCTCCCCGCGCCCTCTTCCAGTCCTCCTGCTGGTCCCTCCTCGCGTTGAGCAAACTGAGAAAAGCCAAAGCAAAGCCGACAAAGCAAAACTGCCGACCACATGTGGGAGCCTGGAGAACGCGAGGACGCTCTTCCACACCCTGCCTGACCGTCCGCTCGCACGCTCCGCATGCTCTTAAATTCCTTTACGCAGTAGCCGGAATTCACTGGGAAGGGTAACTGGAGTTTGGCTCCCTTTCCCTGGATCCTCCCCTGTCCAGAAGAAAACCTGTTGTGGAGTAACAAAATATCAATACTCCCCACAGAGAGTTTTAACATATAAACAACACTGTAAGAAAGAGAAAGACAAGTCTGCTCAAAGGACTGCTTCACTGTTGTGTGAACTGATTATAGAAAAAAGCAGTCTAATTTCATTCTTTCTGCAGAAGAGTGGGGAAGCAAATAGGTGATATTCAGCCTGAAGGGTTGGAATCCACACTGCCCCTGGGCAAGCCCTGTCCTCGCCAGGACCTATTCACCCCCCATCTGATGCAGAAATTCTACCTCCAGGAACCAGCCCAGAGCCTCAGCAACCCCAAGGCTCAAATGTCCGCACTCTGTGGACCTTGGCCCCTGGCTCAGGGCTGATTCGGGACACACTCGCTTGCTCCTAAGTCTGGAAGTCTAGCAAGAGCCCCATTAACATCCTAGTGGTTCTTATAAATAGAAGGATACATTTTCAGTCTTTTACTTCTCTCGTTTCTCTTTCTGAGAGTGCCTCCTCTTCCTGGCCAGGGCCTGGGATTTGGTCAGCTTCTGCCTGCCCCAGCCTGGCCTAGTCTGGTCGACCACATGGAGCCCAATACCTGCATTCTCGGTCTTCCCTCTCAAGAGCTTCCTGTGTATTAACCCATCTCCATCATGTTTCAAGCAGAAGACCAGCACAGCTGATCTTTGGTGATGAGCACTGGTGGGCCACAGAGTTAAGAATGCAAGGTCATAAGGGACATGTCTTCTCAGCAGGGCCCTGTCTAGACTCCAGTACTTCCAAATGGACCATGAGGATCCTAACCCTGCACTTAGTTTCCACCAAAGGGAGAACTGAATATTAGTGTGAGAGAGATGTATTTCCTCACAATTCTGAAGGCTGGAAGTCCAAGATCAAGGTGTCATCAGGTTCCATTCCTCCTGAAGCCAGTCTCCTTGGCTTGTGGACAGCCACCTCCTGCTGTGTCCTCACATGGTCCCTCCTCTTTGCACACACACCCCTGGTGTGTCTCTCTTTGCGTGTCCAAATACCTCTTCTTGTAAGAATACCAGTCAGTCGGCTTAGGGCCCCCTCAGACGAACTCATTTTAGCGTAATCACCTCGTTATAGGCTCTCTCTCCAAATACAATCACATTCTGAGGTAGCAGGGGTTAAGGCTTCCACCCAGGAATCTGGGGAAGACGCGGTTCAGCCCGCAACTTGAAGTGCTCTCTCCCTGGCCGGATTTCATGCCATGCTGCCTCTGAGGCAGTTGCTGTGGCCAGCTCACGGGGGACGGGCTGCCTTTAGCTTGGCATCGGTGTCTGGTAAAGCCAGTTATGGTGAGGGCACTGAGTCGGTTTCACTCAAAACATGTCATAAGCAATAGCCATTGACACAGGAAAGAACCGGTTTGGGCCGCTTTCCTTAAAAGGTAACTTCAGGCGTGGCAGGTGTTCTTTGACTCTGGTAGCCCAGCCTGAGAAGCCCTGCAGCCGCCCCACTGCTGGCAGTCTGTCAGGTGCCCCCTCCCCCACCCCCACACCTGCCCAGGGCTCAGCCTCTGGGAGCTGAAGCCTGTGCCCCGTCCTCCCCACCCAGCCTCACCTCAGCCCTCTCCAGCCTTGAACCAGTTCTACATCTCGTCTCACCTGGTCTGACTCCACCAAACACACATGCTAACCTCATCCAGAAATACTCTCTCAGACAACACTCAGAAATGTTTAAGCTGGGCACCCCATGGCCAGCCAGGTTGTCACATATTAACCATCCCAGTGGCCTTCCTGGGTTTCCTCATCCTCACGAGCCCCTAGACATGTAGGATTTATTTGGCAACCTGCTCCCTTAGACATGGCAAGAGGTCACCAGGTTCATGCTGGGCAGGGGGAGATAGACAAGTGAGACTCTTTCCAGAAGCAACCCCAGCCACTGGTCAGGTGGCAAGGCCGAGAAGCTGGAGCCAGAAAGACCTGACCTGTGGCTATCTCCAGAAAGCTGGGGAGCTGCCCCCTTCCTCCTTTTTCAGTTAGAGCCTTGCCCCAGGCTCAGCACTGGGGGGCCTTCTGGCCTGGACTCAGCTGCTCCCCTGAGGGTCCTGGACTGTTTGAAAAGGAAAAAACAAGTGAGCCGAGGTCCCACCTGCTAACTAGGCCCGAGTGCAGCATTTGCTGAGAGCTGTATCTGCTCCTACTCACCCATCTGGCCAAGGTGCCCACGGCTCCCAAAGCTGAATCTGTAAGGGGAGCAGCCAGGCGCATGTAGGGCCATGTCCATTCATGGAAGAAGGAGGAGAAGGCAGCCCTCAGAGAAACTTGGATCTATGGGTTCCACTGCTCAGCAGAAGGCATTAAGTTTGCCCTTTGGAGCCCAGGGGTAGGGAGGGCATCTTGGTGTTTGGGCTGGTTGTGAAACAACCCGGGGAACCTGATGGCGGGTTCCTGGCTCTCCTCCCAGGAGATGTAGCCAATACTGTTGGGGTGACCCAAATCCTAGAGCGGTTTCTTTGAAATCGCAAAGCTGCCCCACCATATTACATCCTTCTGAAGAAGTAGAGTCATGCCTGGTCTTCAGTCTAAGATGTCCAAAAATCCCTTTTAACTCGTTTTGTTTGAATTACACTTTTGTCGGCCAGGCATCTTCCTTTGGGAAAATGCCCCTTTCTCACACTATGTGATTCTGTAGAAAGCTACAAATCACGAGGCCCTGCCCCATGCACCACAGTCCCCACTCAGACCCTTTCCCGCCGGTGTTTGAGTCTAAAGCCAGAACACGGAGTCAAGAGAGAGATGGAACTGAGC
Organism: Mustela erminea; assembly: GCF_009829155.1. Taxonomy (NCBI): domain Eukaryota; kingdom Metazoa; phylum Chordata; class Mammalia; order Carnivora; family Mustelidae; genus Mustela; species Mustela erminea. Next base: position 32,558,663 of record NC_045618.1, read on the forward strand.
TGTCCCAAAATACTGTCGCATAGGAGGGGAGCAGCAGCTCCCTTGTGTTCCCGATGAGAAAACAGACTCAGAAAATTAAACATCTTTTCTGAGGTCCCACACTAATAAATGGCAGAGGCGGGATCTGACCCCGGGTCTGTGTGGTCCCAAAGCCCATGACTGTTCCGCTCATCAAAAGAGTCTCCATTTACGAAGCACTTCTCTCCACTTTATACAATGGAGAAATTAGGGGGAAATGGCTCCAGCGCCTGCCCACTTCATTCAGGGTGTTAGACGCAGACGCACAGATGAGATTCAGCGCTTTCTCATTTATATGCATAGAATCATGACATGCATCTCCCCACCTTGCTGGAATTCCCCGCAGTAGATCCTCATCATGCTTCTCACACATCCTACAATTAGCCAACGAAGGGTCTTCGGTCTTTCTAGATACACACTATTCTCAGATTTCAGGGCTGCCCTCATCTTCACCCCCATTAAACAGGCACTGCCTGGTGCATGTCCTCGATTTTCCTGAGTCTCTCTTTCCTCAGCCAATTACTGTGGCCCCTGGAAGTACCCCACCCCCACCCCACCCCCACCTGCCTATAAAAGCAGGCTGGAAGCCAGAGCGTCTCGGGAAATACTGAAATCGCTGTTGCATTTTGTCATTAGACATTACGCTTTAACCAAATAAAGCGTGTCTGCTGAGGGCACTGGAACGTCTTCAGAGATGGTTTATTTTCATACGCCGGTGAGCTTCTTTCTTCCTGATGAATCAGCACTGCCTCTTTGCTCTCAATGCTCCGGCAGTAACAAGGCACAAAGACTGTCAAGCTTCAGCCCATAAATGACTCTAAATGCACCTATTATTCCACTGTTTTTCCAGCTGATTCTCCTGAGCTCAATACTCTGTTCTTGGAGGCTGTGCGCATCAGTATATCTTGCTGAAGGCTCCCGGGCTTTGAAAAAGCATTTGATTTCTTGGGTGTGCTGCGTGCACACCAAACAATTCTTATTTGAGAACCATCATCTGTTCAGAATCCTCAAAGGTAAGACTTAGCGGCAGGGCCCACCTCATCTAATTAGTCCAGAAGCGCACTGTCAGGCCCTTTCTGGGAAGATAAACTCCAGAAGAAAAGACCTGCTTGACCCACCTCTCGTGGACTCGAAAACCATTTCCAGTGGCCCGCGGCCGCCTACCTTGATGCTCGTGGAAGCCGGGAAAGGTGCGCCGCAATGGCGCATGGCTTGAACACAATCTTTTCCTCTTTAGGGTGTAAGGGTCGTGATCAGATGTGCTTGGGTTAATTCTTGCTGTCACTTCTCAGCTTCTGCTGTGGACTCCACCAACTCCCACCCTATTACCCCCCCACCCCCCCACCCCTTTTTAAGTGCCTGTCTTTCTAGGCACTGTGGGAGGGAGGAGACCCGAGAAATGGCCAGAGAGATCTCTTTCAAGAGCTTCTCAATACCAGTAATAAAAGCAGATTGTATCACTGGTGGCTGGACCCTGAAGAGAATTTCAATTCTCCCAGAAGCAGACGGAAATAGGCTTTTAAAATCCTTCCTTGCGGATTCTAACCTGCTTGGGAGATGGCTGCCCACTTTGGCTGGTCTCCTAGCAACCGAGCCCCTTCCTCCGCAGGCTCCGCTGCTGGGCTGCTGCCCACCAGGCCGGTCTGGGGAGAACCCGGTCTCTCCCTACTCTTGCGAGCACAGGGCAAGGATGTCACCGGGGGAACGGGTGTGAGCACTTGGAGAAATTGCTAAATGGTCTGTAAATTCACAGTGAGGGCGACAATCTAAATGGGGCCACCTTTCACACATTTTTCAGGGGAATCTTGGGATTTAAATTCATCCTTCTGCTTCCTTCCAATAATAGCTTGCATGGGTGGAATTCTTTGTATTTTACAAAACACTTTTGCATCCATTACCTCATGCGATTCCCCAGCAGAGCCTTGGGAGACCTCTTTAGTGGGAAAAAGATAGGGAAATTCTATGAGTTCTTTTTGAGATGCTTTTAAAGATCCCAAGAAGAAACTCCAAGTCATTGACTTAGTATGATTAAAAAAATAAAAATTTTTTAAAAGTGGGAAAATTCCAAACAGCAGTCTTTCATATTATTATTATCACTATCAATAAGTCAGGAGTGAGGGTTTTGGCCAGCTGACCTCTATCTTTGTGCCTGAGAGTTTGAGTGGAACCCAGAAAAGGTGATGGGTTCTCTTTCTCCCTCCTGCTCTCTTATCATTCTTGTCCCTTCTCTAATGGCCCCTATTGGGATTAAAATTGATGTAATTCTCTTTGTTTCTAACAACTTCATTCTGAGTTTTGCCTATAACATTTTTCCCTTCTGGTCAAGAGAGAAATTATTCATAGTATACTATGTCAGTCTGCTCAGGCTTCCAAAAGAAAATGTCGCAGACTTGGTAATTTAACCAACGGAATTTATTGCTCCCAGTTCTGAAGGCCAGGAAGTCCCAGATCGAGGTCTGGCTGGCACAGGTTCTGGTGAGGGCTTTCTTCTGCCTTGCAGCCACCTTCTGACTGTGTCCTCACATGGGGGAGAGAAAGTTCTGGTGTCTCTTCCTCTTACAAGGGCATGAGTTCTACCCAATCAGAGCCCCATTCTCTTGGCCTCACTTAACAAACAGTCCCATCCCACAGAGGGTTAGGGCTTCAACATATGAATTGGGAGGCCATAGGAACATATGCACATATGACCATTTGTATGTTCAATTCAACATATGAATGTTGGGTCCATCACAACTTCCTTCATTCTCCTGCAGGATGGAGGGAAGAGAAGCAAAATCTTCTCCCTCAGAAACCCTGCACGTTCCCCTTAGCTGCAGAGGGAGGTCAGTCTTCAAGCTGTGGGGCTGGAAATGTGGCCCAGTGATAAAAATCTGTTTGTGTTTCCCTCTCTCATTTGTGGATTGAAATCCTTTGAAAGAAGTCACTGATACTTTGTGGTTTATAGCATCTTTGTCATTTTAATGGTCTTCAAACAAGGAGCATGATTGTTCTGAAAGACAGTAAAGATGAACCTAAAAATGCCCTTGAGGAAGTTGCTTCTGCCTTGTGTGGCAACACAGTTACCAGCAGCCTGTGCTCCTGGGGAGCAAGGCAAAAGCTGGAGACTTGGAAGTGAACCCCCTTTATTAGCGGACACTCCAGCACTACAGGGGGCAGAAGCTGCTGCTGAGGTGGTACCCAAGCACCCCAGCGTCCAGGAAGCTCAGACACGGGGTCTTCCAGAACACACACACTCCCTCACTCTTGCCCTGGCTTTAATGTCATCTTCTGGTTATGTCCTTGTCATCAGGCTGAGGGGAGAGACGATGTTTCGGTTTTGTAGCTGTTAATAGCTTTCCATGCTACAGTGCAAGGCTACGGATAAACATAGGCAGCTACACAAAATCCGAGCTTCACAGGCTTGTGATCTTGAAAAGAGAAAACACAAGATACCCAGCAATAAACCTAACTGAGGAGGTGAAAGACCTGTACCCTGAAAACTAGAAAACACCAATGAAAGAAATTGAAGATGACACAAACAAATGGAAAGACAATCCATACTCTTACATTGGGAGAACAAAGACTGTTAAAAAGTCTGTACTTCTGGGGGTGCCTGGGTGGCTCAGTTGGTTAAGTATCTGCTATCAGTTCAGGTCACCATCCTGGTGTCCTGGGATCGAGGCCTCATGTTGGGCTCCCCCTCCCTCCACTGCTCCCCCTCCCCCATTCGTGCATATGCACCCAAGTGCACCTCCCTTTCTCTCTCAAATAAGCAAGTAAAATCTCTTTTAAAAGTCCGTAATTAAAAAGCAATATACCGATTTCATGCAATCCCTATTAAAATGCCAAGGGGATTCTTCACAGAGCTAGAACAAACAATACTGACGTTTATATGGAACCACGAAAGACCCCGAATAGCCAAAGAGATCTTGAAAAAGAAGAGCAAAGCTGGAGGCGTCACAGTTCTAGACCTTAGGTTATTTTATAAAGCTGTGGTGATCAAAACAATATGGTACTTTTGTGGTGATGTGGACGGAGCTAGAGGGTATCAGGCTATGCAAAATAAGTCAGTCACAGACAGACAAATACCATATGATTTCACTCATATGCGGAATTTAAGAAACAAAACAAATGAGAAAGGGAAAAAAGACACGGAGGGGAGGGAGTGAGGCAAACCAAGAAACAGACTCCTAACTCTAGAGAACAAACTGAGGGTCACCAGAGGGGAGGGATGGGGGATGGGTGACACAGGTGATGGGGGTGAAGGAGGGTGTGAGCACGGGGCGACATATGGAACTGTTGAATTGCTATATCGTACACCTATAATACCCTAATACAACACCATATGTTAACTATACTAGAATTAAAAAAAAAATTTTTTTTTAATTTGACAGAGAGAGATCACAAGTAGGCAGAGAGGCAGGCAGAGAGAGAGGAGGAAGCAGGCTCCCCGCTGAGCAGAGAGCCCCATGCGGGACTCGATCCCAGGACCCTGAGATCATGACCTGAGCCGAATGCAGCGGCTTAACCCACTGAGCCACCCAGGCGCCCAAGAATTTAAAAATTTTTAAAGAAAAAAAGGAAAAATACAAACATTTTTATTTTAAAGATTTTATTTATTTATTTGACACAGAGAGAGCACAAGCAGGGAGAGCAGCAGGCAGAGGGAGAGGGGGAAATCAAACATAAAGATTTTTAAATAAACTTTTAATCTTGGAATAATTTTAGATGTACAGAAAAATTGCAAAGATAGCGCAGGGAATTCTGCGAACCCCTTGGCTGGTTACAACGTTCCCTAGTGTTACCTCATGTTACTAAGGTATGCTTGTCAAATTAACAAATTGGTACTTTATTATTAGCCAAACTCTCACTTTATTCAGATTTTGCCAGGTTTTCTGCTAATATCCTTTTTCCATCCCAGGATCCAAAACACTTAACTGTCATCTCCTTAGGGTCTTCTAATCTGTTGCAATTCCTTAGCTTTTCCCTGTCTTTCATACCCTTGATATTTTTTGAAAAATAGTGGTTAGGTATCCTGTAGAATGTCTCTCCATCTGGGTTTGTCTGTTGTATTTTCTTATGAAAAAACTGGGGTTATGGAGGCTTTCTGTTTTGTTTTGTGTTTTTTTGTTTTGGTTTTTTTTGGAGAGAATACTGCTGAGGTCATGTGCCCTTCTCATCATTCCATAGCCACATGACATCACCGGTGATGGGAGCCTTGGTCAAGTGGTTAAGGTGATGCCTGCCCGGTTTCTTCATTGGAAGGCTACTATGTTTCCTTTCTCATACTTCTTTCTTTGGAAATGGGTCACTAAGCCCAGCTCATCCTGGGTGGTGGGGGATGAGAGGCGAGAGTATCTACATATATTATTTGGAAAGACTTGTCTCTTCTCCCCTATTTATTTATGAGACATGCACTTTAAAAATCATGATTACACAGTCTGTAAATTCAATGTTTCTGGTCTGAAATAAAGTCAAGTACTCTCAGACAAGAGTATCAAAAGAGAGGGAAAGATGCTGAGTACTCATCTAAAGAAAAAATTTAGAAAATCACAGCATTTTGAAATTTATAATGGAGACTTTTTAAAAAATGCATCAAAATGCACTGTACCAACAGAACAGATTCTTGAACTGCTTTTTAATATGTCCTCATTATTAGAAAGGATATTGAACCCGAGATGTCCATCGCAGCGAACCTTGCTAAGGACTGGGGATTACTTCTGAATTAAGGTTGCAGAGGGTCACTTTCAGGGCAAAAACGATACTGTTTCTTATGTAGTATGAACACTAATTCTCAGGGTTAAACAGAAAAGAAAGAGAAAGGTATAAAGTCCTACACAAAACTGACTGCAGAATCAAGAAGCTATTGCAGGCCAGAGATAACCCTTCTACTATCTGGAAATATAGGAAAAAAATGCAGCATTTGATACCATAAGCATCCTGGAGGTTCTCTTAAAGAAAAGTGCCTCTTGCCACTTCAGGTTGGAAGAGGGCACTCAGCTGGATTTGCAGAAACCAGTTGTTCTTTGGAAAAGTCCGACAAGGCAAAGAACCAAGCAGCAGGGAACCAGTGGCTTCCCAGATCAGAGCAGGATCAGTGGGGAGGCTAAGACCAACATTCGTTCTAAAACCAAAGCAAAAAGAACAACAACCAGAAAAAACACTCACCCCCAAAGCACACATTTTTTTAGTGTTTACTTTTAATTTAAAAATAAAAACAATAGGGGCGCCTGGGTGGCTCAGTGGGTTGGGCCTCTGCCTTCGGCTCAGGTCGTGGTCTTGGAGTCCTGGGATCGAGCCCCACATTGGGTCCTCTGCTCAGCAGGGAGCCTGCTACCCCCCCAACCCCGCCTGCCTCTCTGTCTACTTGTGATCTTGCTCTCTGTCAAATAAATAAACAAAAATCTTTAAAAAATAAATCAAAACAATATATTGCAAAAAATAAATATAGTCAAAAGGATACACATTGAGAAAGAACTCTCCTTCTTGTTCCAAATCTCTGGGCCCATTTTTTGAAAGACAACCTCCATTAATGGTTTCTAGTGTTTCCAGAGATGCCTACTGGAGCATTAGTAATAACAAAAAGCTAGAAGTTAGTGAAGTGCCCTTTGGTAGTGCAGTAGTAAAAGAAATCACATTCTTACAATGGGAGGCTATATAGACATTACAAAAATGAATTCATTTTATAAGGGCTTAAATGGGAAGGTCTGCAGAGTATATTACTGAGTGAGAAAAAGCAAGGTATGCAGAGCACGACTTGTCTTCCTGATTCAGGGCACAAGAGCTTCTTTCAAGAATTATTGCCCCAATATCATGGGAAGGGTTAGTCTTCGCAGAAAATGCCTATGGAGAAGTCACAGACTCCGCAACAGTGTGCTGGAGAACATTGTCCCTACTCAAGCGATGTTACTACAGCATTGTCTGGAATCTTCAATGTCACTAGAAATTTTGCCCTTGACATTAACATGGCACTTCCCTCTATAACTTGTGGCATCCCGGCATACCCTGTTAGAAATGCTGTATGCCTCAGCACTTCTGAAACACTCTTTCTTGTTGGCGGTCACATTTTAACAGCTCGGAAATCAGGATGTGTGGGCCAGGTAGCAGTTGGTGAGGGGGATGTCGTTGCCTGCACATGCACGACAAAATTTGGTCAGGGACTTGGAAGAAAATCCAGGAGACACTACTAAAGAACTCTTTAATAAAAAAAAATGTTGCAACAACAACAGCAAAAAATGTTGTAACACCAAAGATGATTGTGTGTGTGCGTGTGTGTGTGTGTGTGTGTGTGTGTGTGTAAGGAGGGGAAAGAAGCAGCCTTCAACTCTAATTCCAAAAATGATTTAGGAGAGGTAAATTTTAAATGTGAAAAGTTTTTTTTTTTTTTTAAGATTTACTTATTTATCTGAGAGAGAGAGAGCTCGTGGGGGTGGGGTGAGAGACAGAGGGACAGGGAAAGAGAGAATCTCCTGCGGACTTACTGAGCCCGACATGAGGGTTGATCCCAGGACCCTGAGATCATGACCTGAGTGGAAACCAAGAGTCAGAGGCTTAACCGACTGAGCCACCCAGAAGCCCCTAAATGTGAAAAAGTTTTAAGAATATTGTAACCTTGGGGTGCCTGGGTGACTCAGAGGGTTAAGCCTCTGTCTTCGGCTCAGGTCATGATCTCAGGGTCCTGGAATTGAGCCCCACATCAGGCTCTCTGCTCAGCGGGGAGCCTGCTTCCCTCACCTCCCTCTGTCTGCCTCTCTGCCTGCTTGTGATCTCTCTCTGTGTCAAATAAACAAATAATATCTTTAAAAAAAAATACTGTAACCAGTTTGTTTTGCTCAGGTTGTTCCTTTTTTTTTTTTTCCTCTCCCCCCACCTTTTTAAAAATATACACACAAGAGTAATGCAGGGAAAGAATCTGTGTCTAAATAAGTTTAAAGAGTTCTTTTAATAAGTATAAAGAATTCAAGGGAAAACAGCATGAGATCAGAATTTAATTGGCAGCCTTCATTATTTCTTAGCAGAACACGAAACAATAGTGTGTCATACAAACAATGGTATTTTAGATTCAGTAAGATGTGGGGTGTGTTTCTCATTTAAGAAAAAGGACAACCAGCTGAGAGATTCAGAATACACAGCTCATCTCTCTGATAGACCCTGCTCTTAAATAAATGGGCTGATTTTCAGGCACCCTTTTACACCTACAAAAAGGCTTGGATCTGAAAAACATTTCTGGGAAAGGACAAGAGGGAGGTGTTTAGTTTAAGTGAAAATGTTCCTTATTTACCTATAACTTGTCTTTTTCATTATAAGAAAAGTGTGTTAACAACCATTCATATGTTAATTCATCTCTTTGTAGCATAGGTTTCCTGATATCGTCCCCACTTGTGGTTACATAGGAGATTGCTTTGACCATAACCTGTGCTTTGCTAACTGGTTCCAATGGTAACCTCTGGACCCAAGTGCAAAGTTGCCTCTCAATTGGCAAGTGTTTCTGGGTTTACCTGGGGTGTCTCTCATGCCTTCTGAATAGGTTAGGTCCACTGTATATCCTTCCATTGAGGTGCTCCAGTCTCCCCAGCACTGGCATTTAGCTGGGCACTGAGGCTGTTTCCGCTGGCTGGTGCATGGTTACCCCCGTGTTCTACTCCAAACTAGGGGAAAAACTCTCCCTTGCTGGCCTCCCCCACTTTGTCGTGTTTTCAGAAACGGGGCAGTTGGTCCAAACTGAACCAATCAAAGCTCTTCCCTGAAATTCTTGAACTTGGAGAGCTCTGGCGTCTAGAGTGGTAAATCTAATGTGAACTTGAGAGCTGCTGGCATTGAAATTTCTAGAACTGGTTTGAGACAAGATGCAGCAACATGCAGAGAGAAGCAACAGGCAGAGAGAAGCCAAGACCTGGATTTTAACCCAGCTACACCCTTCCAATGATTTGGTTATGTGAGTCAAACTTGCTTAAGCTAATTTAATTTGGGTTCCTGTCACCTGTAAGCCAAGTATACCTACCACACTGTGACACCTCTCTTTCAGTGTTTACTCCCACCTCTCTTCATACCTGAGTTCATGGTGGGCTGTGCTAGGAGATAAACCCAGGTGAATGCCACCACACTGAGCCATCACTCACCATCGCCACTGGCCAAAGACATGGGCTGGGGGTAAGTTTGTGGTTCCTTCCCAGGATAAGTTCTCTGCCTGCCCCTCACCCCTGCACAGCTTACTCATACTCAAGCTCTACATTACCTCTGAAGCTCCCATTCCTTCATTACCAAATTTCTCTGTGTCTTCAGTGTTTTCATTGAGCATTTATTTCCTCCATCTGCAGTCTTGACTGGAACCAAACTTTGTCCCAGGAACATCACTTCTTCTGCTTCTATCTTACGTGGTGGCTATTCATTTACATACGTTTCACGTAATTCAGAGTCAGAAATTGACATCTAGTTCTCCTTTTTCCAAAATGCTGCTTCTAGATCATTATCTCCTTGCTCTGTTGTGAAACTAAAAGCCCCACTTTGGGGCTCTACTCCCCTCTCCTCATCTTGATTCTGTCCTCCTAGTATCTCCCCGTCATTCGCAGGTGACATTTACCCCCGACTCTGCATCCCAACTCATGCCAGCATCCTGGGGGACTTCAAAGTCCACATGAACAACCATCCAGAATCTTGCTTTCTCTGTCACTGACTCCCTCATCACCAAAGGCCTTCCCTCCCATACCACCCCACCATCTCCTCTCACGGTCTCAATTTGGATCCTGTCATTTTTAAGAAACTGTACCACTGACCTGCCACTAATTTCAATATCCTGCTATCCAGCCACAACCTCTCACCCTTCCATCTTACTCCTCTGATGACTCCCACTGTAACTATCACTCGACAATATTGGGGTCTCATAGGTCAGCTCCTTCAGCAGAAATAGCATTCTGTTTCCAGAGGCATTAAGGTCAAAAGTGGCATCTGGTACCAGAGGAGGCATGGTGTCATGTTGGCAGAGATGGCAACAGAACTATATTCGATTTTCCCACATCCTTGACATTACTGAAGAATATTAGTCTTTTTCGTCTTTGCCAACATGCTAGAAAAATATTTCCTCACTGCTTATTCAATTGGTATATCTGATTACTAGTAAGGCAAACATCGTTTTGTATGGTTAATGGTCCCTTGTATTTTGTGAATTGTTTGTTAATGTCCCTTGCTTGTATTTATGTTTGGGTGCTCATTTTTTCTTATCAATTGATAAGAACACTGTATATTAAAGGTATTAGTTCCTTGTTACATATATTATATAAAACACATATTTGTGTTTTAACTTCGATTATGGAGTGTTTTTCCCATCCTACAAATTTTTAGTTTTAGGATATCTACCTACCTTTAGTAACAAGCATCAGAAAGAACATTTCCATTTGCTCTTTAGGTATCTTTACAGTTCAAGCTTTTACATTCTTAATTTGTAATCTCTCACACATTTACTTTGATATAAAGAAGATCAGTGTGGATCCAGTCTTTTTTCTCTCTCTTTTTTTTTTTGCTGGCCAGCAAGCTGTCTCAACATCATTTGTTGCAATTCTGTTTCTATTTATCTGTCTTTATACCACAACCAGACAATTTTAATTTCCGTGACTTTGAAAAATGTTTAGTATCTCCTAAAGTCAATTTCTCTCATCAGCAAGATAGCAAGACTCTTCATTAGGCAAGTGTTTTCCCATGACCTCTAAGTTTGTTGTTTTCTTCACAGAAATTAAATACATAAATATTTATTTACACTTTTGTCAAAGAGATAGTTTCTATCAACTTATTTTATGTTTTCTGCTTTTTGTGTTATCTAGGTATTTCCTTTGTTTTCTACATTTTATTCTATATTCTATGTCCTATTAAAATAATAGAAATGTTTTATGTGCTTGAATTCTCTATGGTAACTTAGAATTCAGAAATTCTATTTTTAACTATTTTACTAATGTCTTTAGGCTGAGAAAAGTAATCCTTAAATCCTTTTTTCTTTATCAATGGCAAGATCATAAACCTTGTGGTAAAGTGAGTGAAGTAAATAGATTCGACTCAGGGGTTGCCAACAGACAAAATATCTTCACTTGTTTACAAGTTTACTTTGCTCGTTCAGCTCAAAACCCAAAGACTGGACTGATAGAAGAGCCTGTACCAGACATCTGTTGGTGTATTTCTGCTGGGCCCAAAGATACACGCCAATCAAGCTGCAACCCATGCCAACAAGAGGGCAAATGCCTGGGTGGCTTTTCTTTAAATAGTGTCCGACTTGAAGGCCACACTCCTCCTACAGTCTTCCTAGTTGCCACTCCCGCTCACAAGGTAGGGGTGGCTCCGTCTAGAATGTGGTGCTTCTCAGCTTCTTTCTACCACTTCCTGTCTTATTGCATACTGGGGGGTGATGGTCCCCAGGGAGCTGGGGAGCAATGCTGACAAAGCTGTAGGGGGCTGAGCCTAGCTCAACCAGTCCCTGACTCCAGCACAGTTAGGAAATGGCAATTCGTTTGTCTAGATTGTCTGATCTGTGCCTGAATTATGTATAGATAATAAAGGGAGATTCTAAATAATTCCTTCCTTCTCTAGGGCCATCTGCCCTGTTTGCCTTCAGAGGATGGAGCATGCAGGAAGCAAATCAAATCATATGCTTCCTAATCCTCCTTTTTGTCTGCCCCACTGCAGGCCGACGACATTGTCTTATTTATAGTTTCTAATGGTTGCTAGTTTTGCATTTTGCTCGTGGCATTTTAACAGCATTCTGCTGCCATGCTAACCCAGAAACCATCTCTATATTTTTTTTCAGAGTAAATGATGTAACTAGAAACCTATCCCATTCAGGAAATGCAAACTTTGCAGCTCTTGGGGAAATACCGCATCACCATCTCTGCATTCACTTAAGGTATGTCACATGAAAGGCAGAGTAGTAATCTAAGATGCTTTCTTTCTACTTTACATGTATTAATGCAATAGTCGTAGGTTAATATTTCCTTAGGCTTGAATTAAGTATTTACAGATGTGCCTACTAACGGTGGCCACCTTAATATTGCCCTGGTATGGGGAGCTGACCTCCATTTCAAAATGGTTCATACTAGCCATAATGATGTCTCATTTTAAGGAAATGTAGTACCGTATCGGTATTCTTCTCCTAGTGGGACATCAGGAACTTAGTTTTTTTAAGGAGTCTTGGCATAGTGCCTACAAACATGAAAAGATATTTTGATGCTGAGATACTGAGACAAAATACCAAAAAAAAAAAAAAAAAAAAAAAAGGAAAAGATAAAATTGTAGTTCTTTTCTTAACCTTTCCCCACCGCACCTCACATTATTATTTCTTTGCCACAAAGTGCAGCAGTCCTAAGCTTTGTTGTTTCAGTATTTGTTTTTATAACTCTGCCGCTACTAACCAGACCAGCCTGGATGGGTCCTGCACCTGAGTTTCATAAACTGTAGAGTGAGGCAGGAGGAGGGGCGGGCGGGAGAAAAGAGTTGGAGACAGCAGGTGCATCTGAGGGCCCAAGCTGGGAGTTTTGGTGAAGCACTGGGTCTTGAGGGTGGAGAGGGGGAAAGAAACTTTATTAATCTCCGTTAATAGACTCTGACATCAGAAATCTGTGATCCAGATGTGTGTGACCACAACGGAGGCATCGAGCTCCCATCCGGGCACCTCATTTTAAGAGAGATACTGCAGCGAGAGAATGAATTGCATCTGGGGGAAGAGTATCCAGGTGGCAGAAATTAAAAAGAACGAAAACACACCCACACCATGAATTGGAGGCCAGATTGAGAAAGAGGCAGAATATTTTAGATTTAGAATATTTTAAGTGGCACGATGGAGAAAAGATGTTACAATTCGCCTCTGTAGCTTCCAGGGGCAGGATCAGCAATAACGCCTGGAAGTCTCAGGGGGACAAATCTGACTCAACCTGAGGCAGGATTTTCTCACCATAGGGGTTGTTTAGCTGTGAGGGAGAATGCCGATGAGTCTTAGTTCTTAGAGTTTCTGTGCTATCAGAGACTCCAGAGATAAAGGTCAGGATTCCTATTTGGAGGGAACAAGTAATGACATGATCTCTAATGTTCCTTCTAACTTCATGATTTCTGTTCCACTTTCCTTTTTATAGGATGGAATTTTATAACTGGAACATTCTAGTATTCAAATTCAGATAATGCTTTTATATGTAATCAGACCATGCTGCCTTAGAAATATGTATCATGGAGGATCTGAATCACACGGAAATCTCAGAGGCATAGTCTTTGTTCCAGAATTTCAGAGCAAAATTTTTGTGACCCAATCTCTTGGCAGTTCAAAACAGTATTCTCAAAACGCCTCTCAATTTAGGTTACTTCATTATTATGTCTTCCTCTCTCCCCACCTTCCCCACTTACAGTTAAGGCTTAGCCATGAGGCTGGGTTAAGGAGGAAGAATTATATGGAGGAAGTGGAAGGGGGTATCCAGGTGGCCCAAGTTCCCGAGATGGGAGTCCTGTGCAAACAAGAAGAGGGAGTAAAAGAAACACCTCCTCCACTGGCATAGGAGTCTAGAAAGAAGAAGGGAGAGAACGACGAGAGAATGGAGAGTGTGCCCAGAAATCTCTACGGAGGGCTCAGCTCAAAAGTGATGAGGAGCGTTAGATGGGTTACAGGGAATAAGAGGGGGAGGCAGATGAGATCTTGGTTTGCTTCCTGTCTGGAAGGAGGCAAGTTCTAGAAGAAGCTCACCTCCAAGGTTGCTCTGTCCTAGCCTCTGGGGTCCCATTAGAAGACACGTGGTTGGGCAGAGTGATGAACAGGGTGAGAACTGGAGTTTGGTTCTCCCGAATAACTGCTGCTTTTGGTGAGCCACGGGTAAGACCTAGAAGATCCCACACAACTCAGTGGGAGCATGTCTGGAACATCACTGAGCTGCGAGCTCATGGGTCTGCAGGGGGGGCCTGTGATGGTAAGGGATAAAGAGATTGTCTGGGGCTTGGGTGGAAAATGAGGCAGAACCTCAGGCAGGATCTGCGATGCCTATAAGAGGTGAGGAGCCAGTCATCCAGGAGGACCACTATGGCTTGGTCTGGCTGAAGACCCCATCACAGACAATGGCAGAGGAGGCTCATGGATCACATGGAGATGAGCCAGAAAGAGACCTTGTTACCACAGAGGCCAGCTGTGACTCAGAGAGCCATACATACACATAGATCTGGACCTAGGATCTTCTTTCCTGCTGCCCAGGTGACTCAGCCATACTCCTTCCTCATAAGCCTGGACACCATCTTGTAGAGAAGTGGGGAGGACAGCTGGAAATCTGAGAGGCAGAACATGTTTTAAAGGAATTAAGCATTTTCTTAAAGATACTGTTTACAAGATTGTACTGACACACCAGATTTAATCCAAAGACCAGAAAATGTAGGAGTTTTTCTGGCTTCCCAGCGGGTTGGATCTCAGGAAGAAGATCTGTTACGGAGAACACCACAAAGCAACATTCCCTTTGCACATCTGATCTGGAACACGAATAGATTTTTGAGTCCATTACAAATGTCAATAGCACAAAAATTGTGATGTGGAGCTTGTGGACAGACACATGCATTTCCATTGCCAAGGGTGGTGACTGGCACACAGAATGCACCGAATAATTATTTGCTAAGTTAATAAATTAATTGATAGCCAATTTTCAGTAATAGGGCAGAAGTGGAGGGCTATTTTTACAAACGCAGGTATATTACTGTAGAAATATCAGTCACTTCCTTGGTTCGATGCAGGCTCTCTGGGGAATCTATATAATTCAGTCTCTGTCTGAAACAGGACCAGCAAGATAAGTTATCTCATCAGGGAGAAATTGAAAAGATGAAATGGAGTAGGAGGGACTAGCATCAGAAAGGACTGTGTAATAAAGGTCACTGAGAGGAGACGGAAGAAAAAAAAATCAATGAAGAGCTACAGAAGAAAGAAAGAAAATTTGTACTAGCTGAAGCTAATTTAAATCAATGACAAATGGAGTTGGGTTTGGGTTATGTATATGAGGCTACCCAGTGTAGTCCATTTTATTTTTACGCAATATCCTTAATACCCCCTGTCATAAAGCACTTAACATAAAACACTCAATGAAAGAATCAATTACAGACTGGCAGAGACATAAAAATAATTTTAAATTTTTTTTCACATTGCATTTTCATACCAATTAATTTCAAAATGAGTTGCTGGTTTCCTCTTGAACACAATTCTCTTTGCCCCAGCGCAGCCCGATACATTCACAACACAGAATGAGAGCCCTGGAGAGAATGTCTTCACGGTACGCTTTATAGTAGAATTTCTGCAAGGCAAATATCGTTCCACTCACCCTGGGCACCATTTCCTTCCTCATCCACTTCTTGCAATTCTTTTTTATTTTACCAACACGTTATATCTTAGATCTGCCCAGCTCAGACTCTCTATACCTCTTGTCTACGCCAGGAATAGAACACAAATTTAATTCCTGTGCCAGTTCAAATGAACTGCTTTGGAAAGGATTCTGAGGTTATTGAGCTGGTACCCAGGGAAAGAAGGTTAAGATTGTTTGATGAGGTCTCCTGTAGAGAAGGGGGGAGGACCAGTATGTCAACATGGTACACGCACGTACCATGCGTGGCCGAGGTATTTTAACAACCTCTCCACTATCTCCTTACTTTTAGTCTCTTGCCTGCATAATATTGTCTTCCTAAAATAGTTAGGAATATTTGCTTTCCCCCCTCATACACATCTAATGGCTCCTTGGTTCTTACTTAAGAAGTCTGACCTTAGCATGATGTTCAGAGCCATCACACTCTGGCTTTCCCTATCTAACCTTTTGTCCTGCTGTAGCCCCACAACACTTTGCTGATTACCCCACTTTCCAGCCACCCTGAACTCTCCAAATAGATCGCAGCAGTATGCCTTCATTCATGGTGTCCCCTTCACTTTTCCATATGCATAGTCTCAACATCTTCCATGCCCTGGTTCAAATGCCCTTTCCTTTGGAAAACCTTCTTAAATCCCTCCCAACCAGTTGGATTTAACTGATGACTCCTGGAATGTATTGTGCCCAGATGAAAATGAGCTCAGCTAAGCATTCTACTACTTACCAGGTTTTGCCAGTGCTGGGACCCAGGACCTTTACTGCAATGGCCAGCGTGGTGACCTCCTACCCACAGATGTATGTATTGTAATATCTGGAAGGCCAGATATTACAAAGAAACAAAGGGGTTGATAATTATTAATGTATTCTGAAATGAGACTATATAATCTTATTTCTTTTAGGCCTAAATATATTTGGTAGGGTTTGAAGTTAAATTCTTGTTCCTCATCACAAATGAACTAGTGGAAATCTTAGCCAGAATCTGTTCTGATTTAACTGCAATTAATGTAAATGAGGTAAAATTGCCTAGTAAAAGTAAAGGACTCACAGACTGGGTTTTATTTTTTTTTATTTTATTGATATTTTCATTTTTTAAAAGATTTTAAAAGTGTTTCTTTCTTTTTTAAATTTAATTTTATTTTTTCATTGTTCCAAGATTCATTATTTATGCTTTTTAAAAAGATCTTATTTATTTATTTGAGAGAGAGAGAGAGCATGAGTGGCGGTGGGGGCGTAGAGAGAGATGGAGAGAAGTATCCTTCCTGCTGAGCAGGGAGCCTGATGTGGGGCTCCATCCCAGGACCTTGAGATCATGACCTGAGCTGAAGGCAGACACTTAACTGACTGAGCCACACAGGTGCCCCTTAGATTTATTTGTTTGAAGTGATCTCTACACTAAAAGTGGGGCTCAAGCTCACAACCCCGAGATCAAGAGTCACATGCTCTACCAACTGAGACAGCCAGTGCCCCAGAGTTTTTATTTTTTAAACAATATCAGACAGGCTATCTATTCGAGACACTTTTACAGCATAATGACTCTGAAAAATGGGAAATGCAAAGATGGGAAAAGATGTGCTCAGAATGTGGACAAACAAAAGAAGCAGAGATTGAGACACTATTATCAGATAAGTTGAACTCAAGCAAAAAATAAAGGCTAAACGGGAAATATTTCTTCTGTGGTGAAATACAACAATAATGAATCTTTTTATACCGACACACCTAGCAACAAAATTAATCAATAGCTGTGCTAGTGAGAATGAATGAAAATAGGTATCTTTCTGGGCAAACACACACAGGGTGCAGTTGTAACGCTCTTGGACCCAGGCTTCACTGAATGCCAAGCTACCTACTGCAGGTCTTCACTGGATATCTAATAATTAGACATCTTAAACTTGGATTTTCAAAACCAAATTCCTCTTTCATTCTCAAATAGTTCTGGCAATCTCCAGCTGCTACAAATGACAACTCTGTTCTTCCGATTGCTCAAGCCAAAAACCTTGGAGTTTTTCTTAACTCCTTTCATTCTTCCACACCCACAGCTTTTCTTTCAGCAAATTCTGCCCTGCCTCCCAGCTACAGCCCAAATCTCATCACTCTGTGTGACGTCTGCCATTGTCACCCTGGTCACAAGCCGTCATCTTCCATCTGAACAATTATAATGCCTTTACTGCTGGTCTCTCTTGCCCTTGGTAGAAGAGCCAGAGTGGTCGCTTTAAAGCCCAAGACTATGTCACCTTTCTGCCCAGAGCCTTCAATAGCCTTCCACCTGCTCAGAACAAAAGCCAGAGTCTCGGCCTGCAAGGTGCTACCTAACTGGGCTTTCACTTACTTCACTTACTTTATGTCCTCTCATTTTCCCTTCCTCACTTCGCTTTAGACCCACTGACCTACTGCTACTCCTAATATAAGCTAGGTGTGTCCCTGCCTTGGGGCCTCCACCTTATCCGCTCCCTCCCACCAAACATTCTTCGGAAGCAGTACGCCACTTCCTCACCACCTTGGGTTTCTGCACAAGGGCTACCTGTCACAGGAGGCCCTCCCTGCCCCACCCTCACTGAAATAGCAATTTGCTCCTTCTCCTCCCTGCCCCCTGCCTCACTTCCCATCCTCCCTACCTGCTCTTTTTCTCTACATAGACCTTATCACATCTGACCTATGATACGTACTTTTTACAAATTATTATTGTCTGTTGGATTTCCTCATTCTCCTCCAGAATGCAATTTGCCTGGGATTTGGTTTCTCTTTGGGGGGGCGAGGGGAGGTGTTGGCTGTTTGTTGCTGTCGTTCCAGAATCCATAACACCTGGCATATGGTAGAAGTTTAATAGATATTTGTTGGATGGTTGGGCCACCCTTAGCTCTCCCTTGGGACTCAGAAAGAATCCATGAAAGCAGGGAGGGAAGGTGGTTGGTCTTGCTGGCCTAGACTGACCCCTCTAGGAGGGACTTCGGCACTTAGCAGCCCATCTCATTAGGGAAGCAGTTGTTGCGGGTCCGTGCCTTGTTTCCATGATCTCACTGTGGCTCAGGTCTTCTTGCTTCCACTTCCCTCCCTTTGCTTTCACTACCCGCACCGGCACCATGCTCAAGAAGCCCTTCCAAAGGCTTTAGGAAGCACTTTCTAGCTCTAAGCATCTGCTGTGAGCAGCTGTGGGGCTCTAGGGTGTGGACTGTCTGATATTTTTAGGCAAAGAGAGTGTTTAGCAATGAGCTCACCCCTAAGAACTGGAAGAGAATAGGGTCAAACCACCTGCCCGGGCTCCTATTGTATAACTGATGCCTCCACGTGCTGTTAGTGGGCTGGACTCAATCACTCCTCCTAATTCGAGGCCAAAAGCAATTGGTCAATGCATGCAGAGGTTAAGCATTTGCACTTTGACAGACCTGAGTTCAAGCCCTGCCATTTAATAGCTCAGAGACCTTGGGAAAGTCATCTAAACTATCTAGGCCCCAATTTCCTCATTCATGAAATGGAAATAATATTAATATTATTGTATTAATAAAATAATGTTAATTTATTATCAATATTAATGATATACATTATACTATATTATATACCATTGTATCTGTAAATATATAATAATATAATATTAATATATTATAAAATTATATATAATATAATGATATTATATAATTGGCAATGTATGATTATATCATATTAATAAAGTATATTAACATATTATATTAATATAATATAGGTTATTATATATGATACAGTTGATATTAATAATTAATTAATGATATTAATATTTGCTTCAGAGAGCTGCTGATAGTGTTAAATGAAAACTCTAGTCAAACATTTAGCACCACAGCACAGTGCTTGGCCCAAAGCAAGGACTCAGCTAGTACTAGTCCCTGCAATTACACTGGTCGGTATCTCCACATAATTATATAATAATTATGGTATAATAATACCACGAGAGATCCCCCATCAGAGGAAAATCACTTAACTTTCATCCTGCCCCCAATGCTTTCTATGGACCATTTGGACTCTGACTTTTCAAGGACTATGTGCTGTCCTTGAAGTTGCTGAGGGGCTAGAACTGGGGAGAGTCTCTGAGAGAGATCTCAAGGGATTAAGAAACAAAGTAAATGTTTACTTGCATTTTATGTGCTTGGTCTGTGAAATAGCACTGTTTTCATTGACTTGGCCCAAATGGATCAGTGATTCACAGGAGACCTTAATCATGTACTTCTATATATAAAGTTGATTTAGCTGTTTGCCTTTTAACTGCTTTGGTGTTTTTGGACTTTTAGAGCATTCTTGACTGTTATTATCAACTGAAAAGTAATGTGCCCTTCTCAGTACGGATTTCCAGTTGGGTGGTCCCCGCCGAAGGAACCGGGACCAGACCCGTGTTTGTGCGCATCACAGACTCGCTGCTATGGGACGCTTGTTTCCCCTGCCTGATGTAAGTCTGTGTGGTTTTTGCACACCCGTCAAACTGGAAACACTTAGAGATAAACGAAACAAAATGAGGTTTTGCCTTTGTTTGCTCCCCTCCACAGAATCTACTTGTGGTCCATACAGGAATACAGGTTGAAAGCCTAAAGAGTGAGTTCCTGACTAATATTCGTATTCTGGTATCTCAGAGCTTTTTGGAATTGCAAATGGACTTTCTCTTTAATCCCTGGGGACTCATTTGTTTATATTCTTAGATCCACAGGTCTCTGGTTAATATGCGTTTGTGTGTGTGTGTGTGTGTGTGTGTGCGCGCACACACGTGCGTACATGCACACACATGAAGAGGGAGCGACCTGTCTTGGGCCTGAGCTAGGATCCCAACCTATCCAGAAATGTCTGATGAACAAAAGGACAGATCTTCAAGAAGGAATTGATTTAGATGCAGTTTTAGTAGTTTGAAAAAAATAAGGCATTTGTTTGAGCTAATAAAGGGAGAGCCTGGTGTCAGCCTGGAAACTTGCTTACAGACTCTTCCTGAGGAGGACTCAGGCCTGAGGTGTGTGAAGAGAGGAACTGGAAGAAGGACTCATATCCACATGGTTTGGAACACCCAGAGATCACTGGGTGGCTCTGACACAGAAAGAACTCTGATGGTAGGGGCCTACTTTGGCAACTTCAGGAACACGAGGGGAGAAGCCTTGTGTTAAAGGCAGCGGCGTTCTCACAGAGGACCCAGCAAAGGGGGCAAAGCAGGGGAAGGATAAGGCCCTTGGCTCCCCACCCCCATACACAGAGATAATACACATCGCCCACTGTAATGGGTGGGAACCACACCAGCATAATTATCCTCACTGTTGACATTGAGTATGCCCATATGCCAGGCACAGTACAAGGCACATTTAATCCTATCTTACAGGTTGAGATAGGAAATTGCCTAGGTCACACACATAGCGTGTGATGTATTTGAATTTAATCTAGGCAGTTGGATTCCAAACCTCTCGCTCTTCCTCACTCCTTGATATATCTCCAGGGTTTTATGAAACAGAATAGGAAGTCCAGAAATTGATCCAAATACATATGACTATTTAATATATGATAAAGTGTATATCTTTTAAAAGGGCAGGTAAAACTGTGTTTATAAACAAATGGTATTGGGAGAAGTGTGCAGCCATCCAGAGAATGGTAGAGTTGGAGCCCTACCTCACACTGCACACTAGGACAAACATTATATGAATCAACTATATGTTTCAATAAAAACATAAAAGCATACTTACACGAGATGAAAACACGGGAAAATTCCCTTATAACATTGCAGTAGGAAAAGCCTACTCAGTGACTCAAAAGTCATAAATGAAAACTATTATAAATTCGATTATTTAAAAAAGCCAAAAGACAAAATACAAAAATGGAAAAAAAATAAACGCCTATCAGAAAAGGACTAATCTCCAATTATAAATATGGGCCTAAAAATTGATAAGATAAAGACCAATGATTCACTAAAATGTTAGGCAAAAGACATGGACTGTTGACAGAGAAAAAATACATATGATACTTTTTTTAAGGTGGGGGAGGGGCAGAGGGAGAGGAAGAGAGAGAGAATCCTAAGCAGCGTCTCACCCAGCATGGAGCCTCCTGATGCGGGGCTTGATCTCCGAACCGCAAGATCGTGACCTGAGCCGAAATCAAGAGTCGGATCCTTAATGCACTGAACCACCCAGGCGTTCCCACAAATGATTCTTAAATACGTGAAAAGATTCTCATCCTAACTCCCAATAAGAGAAATGCAATGAGATGCTATTTGGAATGACGGAGATGCCATTTATCACAAACCGGATAGGCAAAAACCCAAACATTTGACAGCACAGTCTGTGGCGAGGCTCTGGGAAAACAGGCATTCTCCCCATATGCCACCAGTGGGAGGTCACAACCCTGTGGAGGACAATTTGACAGTATTTACTAAAATACAGATGCACCGACTTTCTAACCCACAAGTCCACTCCTGGGAATTCACCTTACAGCTCTACCTCGCACATACAAAAACAAACAAACAAACAAACAAACAACAACCACAAAAAAAGATGCCTAAGGTAAGTCATTGCAGCAATGTTTGTCTTGGCAGATTGGGAACAATCCAAGAGCCCATCGTTTGAAATCTGATCAAACTACACACAATGAAATATTGTGCATTTGTAAATCGAGAGGAAAAACACATAGGGACCTGTCTCCATATTGATTTGTTAAAATATACAGAGCATATTGACGAATGAAAAAAGCAAGACACAGAAGCAAGGTTCATTGCCTTTTGTGTAAGAAAGGGAGAAAATAAAAATATATATTCACATTGACCTAAAGAAAACTGGAGGGAAATATAAAACAGTGAAGTATCTCTTGTGGCAGAGGAATGGAAAACAGTGAATGGAAGATGGGAAAGAAAACGTTCACCCTATGACATTTTTTTTTAAAGGATTTTGCTTATTTATTTGACAGACAGAGATCACAAGTAGGCAGAGAGGCAGGTAGAGAGAGAGGAGGAAGCAGGCTCCCTGCTGAGCAGAGAGTCTGACCCGGGGTCTTGATCCCAGGACCCTCCGGGATCATGACCTGAGCCAAAGGCCGAGGATTCAACCCACTGAGCCACCCAGGCACCCCACCCTGTGACATTTAATGTTGCTTTTACTTTTAACCATGAGAATGTATTATCCAATAAAAAGTAAAAGAATTCAAAGAACTTAATTGTCTATACATTGGTGTTTGTTGGCTGCTGCCTCATCCCTGTGTGCTGATTTTAGCCTTGGGTGACAGAGGCTCATTTAGTTCTGATCTATCTTCAAAATAGTGAACCGACCTTCAAGTTAGCTATCCAAATTAGAACAAGGTCAATTGTATTTGGTCCAAGAGTGCAGACAGTGGAAGGTGAGCAGGACAAGTCCTTAAAGATTTTGGAAAAGCCTTATTACTGAGCGTAATTAGGCCAACGGGTGACAAGGATCCAATTTAAGTTACACATGGCCTACTCCAAGAGTAATGCAGTTTTCCAGATTATCCCAGAATTGAGCCGCAGGTCCAAGTCAGCATGAGGTCTGCTGTCAGCTCTGTAACGTGGGAGAGCTCTCCGCATATGCAACCCATCACATGACAAGGGGGAAGTCGGTCTCAGACTGCAGGCATAGCAAGGACGAGGGCCTCGTCCCTTTAGCCACCATCATTCTTTGGAAGCTAAGGGAGGAGTGGAGATTGAGGAAAAGGCCTGGCTGAGGAAAAGAGGGAAGTGGCCTGAGTCAAGAAGACAAAATAGGGGGGAGAAGGAAGGAGAAGGGACCTCATGTGTTTTGAGTGCCTACTATTTGCTGGTACTTTTCATTTTGTTGTTAAATTCTCCCAACAGCCCCTTGAGGTAGATTTTATTATACACGTGTTAAAATAAGGAAACTGAGGTTCAAATAGGTTAACCGAGCCAAGCTCAAGAAGGTTATAAGCGATGAAGTCAGATCTCTTGGCTGCCAAGTCTGTACTTTTCGTACTGTAACTCCCAGGGTCCTATCTAGCAACAGGTTCTTCCGGTCATTATCCCCTTTTTTCCAAATAGCCCTTTTCTCTCCTGGTGTCTCTAGCCTTAGTCCCTCACTGACAAAGGAAGCTGTGAAGACTTTTAAGCCTGACCTTTGCTGGCCAGAGCTCTCAGCCTCACACTTCCTCCTGCCTCTATCCTGCTGGTCCTCCGTCTCTCCCTGCCCTGGCCCAGGCCTCTCGTGTGGATGGTGTCGCCACTCTTGCAGATGCTCACTGAAAAGAGACTATAGTTTTTCAGGGTCTGGGGTTGTTTTTAGAGCTTTTTCTCTTGAAGAATTTGATCTGCGACTCTTGGTCCCCAGTGTGAGCGGTACTACCTTACGTCAGAATTCACGTCATCCTTCACGCCTGCCATTGCCGAGGGAGTCCAGGCTTCCCCCCAAGCCATCCGGCTGACTGGTCTCTTGCTTATTGCTCCAGGGACTCTCTGATGGTTTGGAATGAAGCCTGTGCCTTCTCTTTGACCTCGAGGCCTTATCTTGAGGTAGAAGTCTTTCTAGATCGTGCGTCTCAATGCCGGCCCTTGAAGGTGCCAGGTCATATGGCTAGGTTTCCCTCTGGACCTTTGATAAACCCACAGCTATATTCGATCTGGTTCCGGATGGTGATAACCAATTCCGGCATCTCCCTCGGGGCCCAGCACACTTCCCAGCACCCAAAGGGACAGCACACATTTTTCTCTTATTTCCAACCTACACACTCCCTTCTGCCTGCCCAACCCTCCCTTTAAATACCATCTCTTCTAGAAGCAATAAAATATCAAATACACTTAATCACTTAAATACCAGTTTTGTGGTGCTATTCATCTCACAGAAGTATAAACATACATGTATATACATGTGTAAAACACACCACATGCTGGTGTTTACCCAAGTTAATACGCTGCCATCCTGAGGCGTTTCGCACTCCTTTTTTTTCTCCCCTCACTGACAGGGTCTGTCACCGAAGAGACAGCCCAGTGACCTTTTGTCTGACACAAGGCTGTATCTGTGAAGTTAACTTCCAATGCGGCACACATTTTGACTTGTAAGCCATAAAGGGACAGCCACAAGTCCTGACTCTTTATAGATAAATTTAACACATGCATATGCATTCTCTCCAGGCGCCTCAGATGAGAGGCCTTTGGAGGAACACAGTGTTCATTTATATTCCTCTCCTAGCTGGAAGCGGCATTAAGCCGTTCCTTTTTTATTGATGAGTCTAGAGCCCGCAGGCCTGAGAGTTCTCTCCTACTGGTCACTCTTCTGGCCAGCCCCTCTCGGGAGCCTATGAAAACCATTCCCCATTTTGGAATAACGAGGAGCCCTGTGCAGAAGCATCTCGAAGGTGTCACTGGCAGTTGTAGTCCCCGCTTGAACTCTGGGAAACAAACCGCCCACTTTCCACGCTGTTGCAATTTACTACAAGTCTTAGCACGAACAGTCCCTGTTTCAGACTGGCACCCAAATGTCTGGGGTTTGGAAATTTATAATTGGTACTTGAAAGAGCCACCAAAACTTCTTGGAAAAAAAAAAGGTTGAAAGACTTTCTTGCAAACATCAGTACTCACACATGCCAGGTAATTTGCAACGGTAGTCCTCATGCCTCTCTTGCCTGTGTGGAAGCGGGTACCCAGTTTCTCTGCAGGACATCTGTGCCTTTCCGAAGCCTGAGGCCACAGCTGGCTTTTTACGGCTCTGATTTCCCTCTGCTCTGGAAACTGGGGAGGAATGACAGGAGATTCAGGTGGGAAGGTTCAGCAGGTACAAATGAATTCTGCCCGCTATGAGCTCCTGATCCTGTTTGCATACAAATATCCCCTAAGATTTAAAAATGTGGAAGTGAGAAGTATAAGTCAAATATTTCCTACCTTCTTCATTAAGGCTCAGGGCTGGAAACGGACAGGAGACAGTGATCAGAGTAAGCTGATGCCCCTAATGTGCTGAAAGGTGTAGCCGTGCCTATACCTTTTAAAATTCTGAGCTCTCCATTTTCAGATAGTTGTTAGACCTATTTTTCATATGATGAAAATTATAAGGACTTTCTGTAAAATTTTTAGGAAAAAAAAAGTTAAAAAGGTGAGGGAGATTCCAACCGTCATCCTACCATCCAAATCAAGAGTTGTAACACTTTGTTGTGTTTTTTTATTCCCCAGACTTTTTTTTTTAAAGCTTTGGCTTTCAAAATTTCTCTCTCTCTCTCTCTCTCTTTTTTATTTTTTGAAGAAATTGATTCCCTTGCCAATATGTGCCTCACCAAATACAAAGCAAACCTTATAAGAAACTCTAAAGGGTGTGTCAAAGGAAAATGCACTTTTCCCATTCACCACCGGCCCATGCAGGCAGCTCTTGGGAGCTCTTTCTCTCCCCAACCCTCTACAGCTTGGAAAGTAACCTTCCCTTCTTCCCTTTTGGAATCTATAAATGAAGGTTTTGGGGAGTGGGCCTTGGTTTCCCTTTATGTAATTCTCTCATGATTTGGCCTCTCCTCCTTTGGAACACAGTTTATAAACTCTGCTCTCCACCCCACTGCACCCCAGATCTGCTCTCCACGCTCAGTTCTGGGAATTAGCAGCTTCCCTCCGAGAGAGAGACACAGATATCCCCTAACAGCACTGTCCGCGACCAAGAAGTCCCAAGAAAGGGGGCAGGGTCTGAGCTACTCACTGCCAGGATATTTCTGGGGTCAGTTCTATTTCAGAGGAGCTCAGCTGAAATGTGACAAGATTAATAAGCATGTTAAAGAAATCCAAACACAGGCTGGAGGCGTACCACAGAAGTCATTAGCACATGACCACACACAAACTTTTCTTTCTTTCCCGGTTCCTCCAGTCCTCGGTGCCATCAGATTCTAGAAGAATTTCTATTTATTTTTGTTTAAAGCTGGATAAGAGTGCATAGGAAGATGGGTTCTGGAGTATATCTGTAGGAACAGATACATAATTTGCAGGACAAAGTGCAAAATGAAAATGACTGCCCTGTGTTAAAAAAAATTATTAAGAATGTTGCGGTGGTGACAGCAGGGCATTAAACCAAGCACAGGGTCTGAGCATGGGGTCTTTTTCTTTTCTTTTCTTTTCTTTTTTTTTAAAGATTTCATTTATTTGACAGAGAGAGCACAAGCAGGAGGAGCCGAGCAGGCAGAGGGAGAGGGAGAAGCAGACTCCCCTCTAAGCAGGAAGTCCGATGCGGGGCTCCATGTCAGGACCCTGGGATCATGACATGAGCTGAAAGCAGACGCTTAACCGACTGAGCCCCCCAGGCGCCCCTGAGCCTGGGGTCTTCTGTGACAGCCCAGACTGCACACCCATGGTGTCTGCATGTATGATTCATATTCTCATAAGCTGTATCCTTGTGCCCATTCTGGTTTTAGGGATCTTCTTTGCATATAGCATTCTGCTTCACTTTCATTAAAACAGGGGAGTAGGGGTGGCCTATAGTGGAAAAAGCCAATTAGGCTACTCATGGACACCTGCCTCTAATAAACTCAGCTGCTAATGATTGATTCAGAGTCAGGAATAAAATCGGCAGTGATTGAGGGGGAAAATGTTGACAACTGGTATGTTGTCGATCAAGAAAGGAGGAGTAGCATTATTTCCTCCAAGGCACTGGGCACAGGACATGGCACTCATCTGATGTTGAATGAAGCAATTCATTCAATGGCCAGAATGTCAGTTTTCAGAGAATGAAGGGACAAATGGAGACCTAAAGCCTTTCATTTCTTTAAAAAAAAAAAAAAAAATTGAAAATACAAGAACGGTTTCTTCGCTGTGCCTGGGCAGAGCAAAGACAGAGACACAATTGAACCGTGTTCCAGCTTCGGTGGAAAAGAGTAAACAAGGGAGAGATTATACATAATTATAGACAATCATGTTTCAGGGGATAAACAGCAATCAAAAGCAAGGAGGTGCTGAAGCTTGGCCCCTTTCCAGTTTTCAGCCAGGACCCAGGAGCGGAGAAAGCACTAGGTAGGAAACATTGCCCTGAAAAACCGTTTTTGGTTAGTTAAGGGATGGTCTGTTGAGCTTTTTCGAGTTGTTTGGATCTCACTCTCTCTGCCCAGGGGTGGGGCGGCAGTCATTAAGTTGCTCTGACTGTTCTTTTGGCACTTCAGATTTTTTTTTCTTTGCCCAAGGCATTACCAAAAAAAAAAAAAAAAAAAAAAAAAAAAAAAAAAAAATCAGCTGTCCAAAGGAACACACTGAAGCCAAAGACAAATCATTTGAAATACTTGGCCAGTGCAGAGGGGAAAAAAAGACTCTCTGCACCCAAATCTCTCCATTTGTTTAACGCATCATAGCAGAACACATTAAAATGTATAACTTGCAAAACGAACACTTCAAGTCCCGGTTTCTGCAAAAGCTAAAATGAGACCCGTGAGATTTTGATCACTCCGACCCCCAAAATTTATGTGGGAGAAGAAAACTGCATTTCATTTGGCGCATTTTGTGGTCAAGTTATCTAAATAATTACACCTAGATCTCTGCTGGGTGTTATCTGCAGGGACTCGGCTATCTTTTTTCCTGAGCTTAGGCAAACTAGCGGCATTAAGACTTAATTGGATGCTATAAAGACTGACTTGAAAATCAGGAACAATCTACCCACACCAGATGGCCATGGCTTAGGAAGCCGAGGAAAGATCAGCTCTATGACCTGCTCAAATCTGCTCTGTACACCCTAAGGTCCCTGAGCACCATCAGGGTAATCTTTGCCCCTCTGCTTAAATTAAATGTGTATTTCACACATAATTATAGGGTTCTATGGGACTTCCAAGATGGTATCCACCTGAATTAATCATGTTACGGCTTCTACACAGGTAATTAACCAGGTAGAAATAGCTTGGGGCATTGAAATAACCCAAACTGCTTCAGTGTTGGGACATTGAAACATCTTCAGAGGCCTCGCAGGGGTGAGGCCCTGGAGACAGCTCTTTATGTAGCATGCATTAGCCTCACCTGGGAAAGCTTGTGAAAAGTGCAAAATACTGCCTTTGCCCTCTGAGCATCTGAGTGGGTGGGAGCTAAGGCTGGGGCCACTGAACCTTCGTGCTGTGAAGCCAGGTGATTCCGATGACGGCGGTCAGCAGCTCCTGCTCGGAGAAGTACCCTGTAGGTTTTCAAATGTGGGCAAGCATCAGAATCATCGGGAGAGGCGTTGGAAACCCAGATTCTGGGCCTCACCTGCGAGGTTCTGATTTAGAGAAATTCGAGGAGAACCTGAATTTCTAACATGTTCCCACATGATACCATTGCTGCTGGTCCGCACATCAGGCTGTGTGACGCACTGCTTTAATATTTATTGAAAATATGGTTCCTAGAAACCAGCAGCATTAACATCACATGAAAGCTTGTTAGAAACACAGAATCTTGAGGCACCTGGGTAGCTCAGTCAGTTAAGCATCGGCTTTGATCTCCGCTCATGTGTTGATCTCAGAGTTGTGAGTTCAAGCCCTGCACTGGACTCCACAATGAGCATGGAGCCTACTTAATTAACAAAACAAAAAGCAGAAGGTCAAGCTCCATGCCACATTTTATGAATCAGAATCTGCTTTTTGCTAAGACTTCCAAGTGATTTGCATCACATGCAAGTTTGGGAAGTTTTGATTTAGACTATAACAGCTGTTTGCAAACTTAGGTATACTTGGGAATCACTGGGAAGCTTTTAGAACGGACCGATTCTGCAGCTGGGGACCACCTGCAGAAATTTCTGGTTTCATTGCTCTGGGTGCAGCCCTGGCACTGGGATTTTTTTAAGCCCCCAAGTTATCCTAATAACCACCGCTGATGAAGATGCAGTACAAGGATATGTTGGACTGTTGACGGAAATTTCCAGCAATACTAGGGAGATAATCTTCACTTCAGTTTCAGTCTTCTTCCTGCTGAGCTGCACCTGAGTTGTCCAGCCCCACAGAACATTCACAGCTCTGACACCACTGGCCAAGGCAGAAGAAAAGTCTCTTAAAATATGAGCACTCTAGGCATGCATAGAAACTAATACAGAATAAAGAAAACAACTTAAAAAACAACAACTCTAATTAGTATTCTTAGTGAGATTTGAGAGGACACCGCTGTGCTAAAATAGAAAAGAAACTATCATGAAAAAGGAGCAATCTGAAAACAACAAAGAGTTCTTAGAGATGAAAAAACATTGTTAAAATAAAATGCTGAATAGGGCAGTAAGTGCAAAATGGATATTGCAGAACCAGAAATTAGTAGATTATAAAAATCGTCTCCAAGTGCCCAACTAGCTGAATAAGGAATCGGGATCTGCCAAGGTGACACGCAAATTCGTGAAGTGTTCCATATTTTTTTAACAAATAGCATGGAGGACAAGGGGAGTTAGAGAGGAGAAGGGAGTTGGGGGGAATTGGAAGGGGAGGTGAACCATGAGAGACTATGGACTCTGAAAAACAATCTGAGGGGTTTGAAGTGGCCGGGGGTGGGAGGTTGGGGGAACCAGGTGGTGGGTATTAGAGAAGGCACGGATTGCATGGAACACTGGGTGTGGTGCAAAAACAAGGAATACTGTTATGCTGAAAATTAAAAAAAAAAAAAAAAAGAATTATACCAAAAAAAAAAAAAAAAAAGAATCGGGACCACTCAGAAGACTGGGCTAAGGAAATCTCCCAAAACCCTTAAGAAAAAGAGGAAAATTTAGAAAAAGAAAAGACAATGAGAGACACAGAAAGGGCCACGATGTTGCAAAACCCTGGGACAAGAGCTGGGACGGGAGGGTTTGCTGGTTTTCCTTTCACACGTGAGCGGTGACTTCCGGGTTGGGTGACTTTGCACCTTGGAATGGAGGATGGATCTTGGAACTAGGCTGTATGTAACGGGAATTCCAGAAGTAGATAACCGAGCAAATGCAGATGAAATTATCAAATAAAAAATAGGGGGCACCTGGGTGGCTCAGTGGGTTAAGCCGCTGCCTTCGGCTCAGGTCACGATCTCAGGATCCTGGGATAGAGTCCCGCATAGGGCTCTCTGCTCAGTGGGGAGCCTGCTTCCCTCTCTCTCTCTCTCTCCCTGCCTCTCCATCTACTTGTGATCTCTGTCAAATAAATAAATAAAATCTTTTAAAAAAATAAATTAAAAAATAAAAAATAGAAGATCATCTTCAGATCAAGAGGGACAGCAGATGTGAGTCTAACTTTACTTTTTTTAGCTGCTGGTCTGGATCTTTCCTATAAATGGAATCATATGATATTGGTCTTTAGAAACTGGCTTCTTTGACTTAGTGTGTTTCCAAGGTCTGTTCATGCTACAGCATGAATCAGTGCATCATTTCATGACTGAATAACATTCCATTGTATAGGTAGACCACATCTTATTAATCCTTTCATCGCTTGATGAAAATTTGTTTTTCCCCCCACTTTTTGGCTATTATGAATAACGCTTCTAAGAACATTTGTGTACAAATCACTTTGTGGATACGTTCTCATTTCTCTTGGGCATATACCTCGGAGAAGAATTGCAGGGTTATCTGGTAACTCTATATTTACAATTCTGAGAACTGCCAGACTGTTTTCCAGAGTGGCTGCACCATTTTACAATCCCACCAGCAATGTATGAGCATTTTGATTTCTCTGCATCCTTGTCAATAGTTGTTCTTGCCTATCTTTTGACTTTAACCACTGTAGGGGGTGTGAAATTGTATCTCATGGTTTCAATTTGCATTTCCTTGACAGATAATGTTCAGCATCTTTTCATGTGCTCATTGTTCACTAGTATATCTTGGGAGAACTGTGTATTCAAATCATTTGCCTATTTCTTAATTGGTCTGTCTTTTTATTGCATTGTAAGACTCCTTTTTATATCTTATCTAAGATAAATAGACCCTTCTCAGATATATGATTTGCCAATATTTTCTCTCTGGTGTTCTTGGGAGCACAAAAGTTTTAGCTTGCTGAAGTCCAGGGTATCTACTTTTGTGTGTGTGCTTTTGTTACCTAAGAAGGATTTGTCTAACATATGGTAATGAAGATGTATTCCTTTGTTTTCTTAGAGTTTTATAGTTTTAGCTCTTTCATGCAGGTCTAGTACCCATTTTAACTTAAAACATGCTTCTACGATATGAGGTAGGAGCCCAACTTCATTGTTTTACATATGGCATCTAGTTGTCCCAGCACCATTTGCTGGAAACACTACTGTTTCCCCTATTCGACTGTATTGGCACACTTTTTGATAATCAATTGATCATAGATGTAAGAATTTATTCTGGATCCTCAATTCTGTTTCATTGACCTATATATCTACCTTTATGAGAGTACCACATTGTCTTGATTACTGTAGCTTTGTGGTAAGTTTTTAAATAGGTAAGTTTTTTTGCTCTTCTTTTTTTGGGATTATTTTGGCATTCCAGGTCTTTTCTATTTTTATACACATGTAGGATCACCTTGCCAATTTCTGGGGAAAGAATAAAAGGCAACTCAGATTTTGGTAGGTATTGTGTTGACTCTGGATCAATTTGAGGAGTATTACCATCTTAACAGTATTAAGCCTTGGGATCTATGAACATTACTTAGGTTGTTCTCAATTTCTTTCAGAACTGTTTTGTAGTTTTCAGAATAAAAGTGTTGTGCTTTTATTAAATTTATTCCTATTTATTTTACTCTTTGATGCTATTGTAAACAGACTTGTTAATTTTTTTAAGGGGGGTGGGCAGAGGGAGAGGGAGTGAGAGAATCCTGTGCCCAGTGCAGAGCCCGATGCGGGACTTGATCTCACAACCCTGTGACCATGACATGAGCTGAAACCAAGAGTCAGATGCTTATCCACCTGAGCCACCCAGATGCCTCAAGAATTATTAATCTTATTTTCAATTTTTAAAAAATTGTGAGTGTATAGAAATACAATTGCTTCTTGTATACTGACTCTGTTTCCTGCAAATTTGCTGTTTATTGGTTCTAGTAGTTTTTAGTGTATTCCTTAGGATTTTCTGCCTATATGAACATGTCCTCTGAACACAGTTGTATTTCTTCCCTTACAATCTGGATGTCTTTTGCTTTTATTGCCTAATTTCCCTAGCTAGAACCTCTAGCACTGTGTCTACAAGAGCAGGCATTTTTGTCTTATTACTGATTTTAGGGGAAAACCATTCAGTCTTTCACCATTAACTATGATGCTAGCTATAGGTTTTTTTTTTTTATAACAAATGTCCTTTGTCCAGGTTGAAGAAGTTCCCTTTTGTGATAGGCAGAATAGTGACTCCCCAAAGTTGCCCACATCCCTGGAACTTGTGAATGTGCTGGGTTACACAGCAAGGGGAAATTAAATTAGCAGGTGTAATTATGGTTTGTAAATCAACTGGCTTTAAGGTAGGGCCATTATCCTGGATTATCCAGGTGAGCCAATATAATCAAGAAGAGGTCAGAGGAGTAAGAGAAGGAGATTTAACAGGAGGCTGAGCCAGAGAGACAAGCTATGTTGCTGGCTTTGAAGGTGGAGGAAGGGGGCCCCTAGCCAAGGAATGCAGGCACCTTCTCGAAGCTGAAAAATGCACAGAAATGAATTCTCCTCTAGAGCCTCCAGATGGAATGCAACCATGCTTACACCTTGATTTTTATCCCACAAGTATCTCACAGGTATCAAGATTCTGACCTCAGAACTGTAAAATAATGAATTTGTGTTGTTGAAGCCCCTAAGTGTTTGGTAATTTGTTACAGCAGTGATAGAAAATGAATACATCTATGGGACCCCTGAGGGGCTCAATCAGAGCGTCTGCCTTCGCTCAGGTCAGGATCCTGTAGTCACTGCATGGAGCCCCATGTCCCGCTTCCTGCTCACCAGGGAGTCTGCTTCTTCCTCTCCCTCTATCCCTCTCTCTCTCTGTGTTTTCTCTCTCTCTTGCTCTCACTCTCACTCTCTCTCTCTCAAATAAATAAATAAAATCTTTTTAAAAATGTACTTTCTATTCCCACTTTGAATATTTTATTGAATATTTTTAACAAACAACGGCTGATACTGTTTTAAGCCTCATACCTTATGGATTCCAAAGAACAAAGAGAACATTCTAAAATCATCCTGTCAGAAAACAGTGCATTTCTTGCCATGACAAATGAAGCAGATCAGTGCTAGCCTTTTCCTCTGCACTATCAAATGCTGAGGGGTGAGCAGGCAATGTTAACAGACATCTGAGGGTGGAGGTTGTGCCTACAGATTCTATGCCAAACCAATGTTGCTTCTTGTGTAAGGACAGGAGAAAAGTATGCTCAAGATGCTCAAGATGCAAGACTTGGGAAGGATGCCACCCTGAAATTTTTCTTTCAGAAAATTTTCTCAAAGAAGAACTTCATCCAAATGCAAAATGAATAAGAATAAAGGAATCAAGAAAGGGTGAAGGAGTCTAAAAAACAGAGTTAAATCTAAATGCTGTGACTGGGGTTGTAAGTTACAATGCAAATATTTTTGAAGTTTCTTGAAAGAGAAGGATCTACGATGTCAAACAAAATCAGTAGTACTTTGGAAATCTTCAGAAAGAGTATAAGGTAGCAGATGAGGGAGGAATTGACAGCTGCCAACAGACTTTTCTTGTTGAGCAGGGAGTTCTAGAGAAATATGTGCTCAGATACTTTTGTTACAAATTGTAAGGTAAAGGTAACCATGGGTAAATCAGATATAGAATATGTACCTTTCAAATCTTTTTTTTTAAATAAACATATAATGTATTATTAGCCCCAGAGGTATGGGTCACCAGGTTTACACACTTCGTAGCACTCACCATAGCACATTCCCTCCCCAATGTCAATAACCCACTCACCATAGCACATTTCCTCCCCAATGTCAATAACCCAACCACCCTCTCCATGCACCCCCCCCACAACCCTCAGTTTGTTTTGTGAGATTAAGAGTCTCTTATGGTTTGTCTCCCTCCCTTCCTACCCCCAAAACCCCCCACATTGCATCTTCACTTTCTCATATCAGGGAGTCAAATTCTTTTTCTTTTTTTTTTTTTTTTTTTAGAGAGAGAGAGAGGGAGAGAGTGCACAAGCATGATGGGGTGGGGGTGGGAGTGGGGGAGGGACAGAGGGAAAGGGAAAGAGAATTTTTTTTTTAAGATTTTATTTACTTATTTGACAGACGGAGATCACAAGTAGGCAGAGAAGCAGGCAGAGAGAGAGAGAGGAGGAAGCAGGCTCCCCGCTGAGCAGAGACCCATGCGGGACTCAATCCCAGGACCCTGGAATCATGACCTGAGCTGAAGGCAGAGGCTTTAACCCACTGAGCCACCCAGGTGCCCCAAGAGAAAGAGAATTTTAAGCAGGTTCCACGTCTGCTTAAGTGCAGAGCCTGCTTTGGGACTCAATCACATGACCCTGAGACCGTGACCTGAGCTGAAATCAAGTGTTGGGTTTAACTGACTGAGCCACTCAAGGTGCCCCCCTCTCAAATTCTAAAAGAAAAAAAAAGAGAAGGAAACAAAGCCATTATGGGGGACGGGTGACAAAAAAGGAGGAAAGAAAAAAAAATAGTACACCAAATACCATAAAATACATAAGAGGGCTGAATCTTTCTGTTAAAAGATAAAGATTGAGATTTTTTTTTAAATTATTTTTAAAAATTGGGATTATATTTTAAAAACAAGCTATAAACTATATTCTATAGCTCTACCAAAACCAAAATGACATAGCCAGTTTGAAAAGAGAGAGATTGGGGAACCTGGGTGGCTCAGTTTAAGCATCTGCCTTCGGCTCAGGTCATGATCCCAGGGTCCTTGGATCAAGACCTGCATCAGGCGATCTGTTCTGTGGAGAGCCTGCTTCTCCCTCCCCAACTCCCCCTGCTTGTGCTCTCTCTCTGTCAAATACATAAATAAAATCTTTTAAAAAAAAGAAAATAGAAAGAAGGACCAATATATTCCGGGTCCAAATGAGCAACAAAAATCTGGGTCCCCAAACTAATTTCAGACAAAGGAGAGTTTGAAGCTAAATGAACAACAAGGCAACTTGCGAGCAGACGCTATCGGTTAGATGCTCTAACACTGACTGCCCACCTCTTCATCCTGCTCTTCCTCTAGCACAGAGGCTAGAAGAGCTAAATGTTCAATTCACTTTCCTAATGTCCCTGAGAACTCCAAACGGCCACACGAACAGGGTTGCCAGACTTAGCAAATAAAAACACAGGGTGCCCAGTTAAATTTCTATTTCAGATCAACAACAAATAACTTAAGGTAAGTGTGTCTTGGGCAATATTTGGGACATACTTAGGTGAAAAAACATGTTTGTTTACCTGAAATTCAAATGGAACTGGGAATTCTGTATTTTATTTGATAATTCTGTGTGTGACCAGCTCTGGCCAAAGAGACAGTAACAGCATCTGTTAAGCTGGTATTCCTGTCTTATTTATTTATTATTGTGGCAAAATTTACATAACATCAAATTTACCATTTTTAAGTGTACAGTTCACTGATATTAAGTACATTCACATTGTTGTGCAATGCATCCTTAACACCCATCTCGAGAACTCTTTTTATCTTACAAAACTGAAACTCTGTACTCAGTAAGCAGGAACACCCCGACAGCTCATTCCCTCAGGCCCTGGCATCCACTGTGCTATTTTTTGTGTTTGATTACTCAGAGTATCTCCTGTAAGTGCAATCATACAGTATTGTCCTCTTGCGATGGGCTCATGTCCTTTATCATAATGGCCAAGGTTCATCCATGTCCTAGCATGTGTCAGAACTTCCCTTTTTTATAAGGTTCGGTAATATTCCATTGTATGGATACATGATATTTTGCTTTCCATTGACCCATTAGTGGACATCTGGTTGCTTTCACCATTTATATTTTGTGAATGATGCTGCAAAGAACGTGGGTGTACAAATACCCATTTTGGGTCCTGGCTTTCAGTGCTTTTGGAAGTGGAACAGCTGGATCCTATAGTAATTCTGTTTCTAATTTTTTGAGGAACCACCATACTGTTTTCTGTAGAAGCTGTACATTTTACATTCCCACGAGCGCTGCAGAAGTTTCCATTTGAGTCAGCTGGTGTTTCAAGTTGGGCTTTTCTGTTTCTTGGGACAATATACATCCTAATTGATGCACCATTTCCGTGGATTTGGGCGGAGACAGGCCTAGATCTAAGTGAAGCCAGTCAGATTCTTCCTTGGGGCTTCTATGCCGGAATTATTCATACAGGCCTACTCTTTCTACTGGAGGTGTACATTAGTTAGGGGGTCAGCTACATATAACAGAGGATTCAAATAACAGTGGAATAAATGTATTTCCTCATGTAAAAGAAGTTTGACATAAGCAGGTCAGAATAGGATAGCAGTCCCACATTATTGTTAATTACCCATGATCCTTGTTTCTACTCTTTCTTAGCATGTAGCTTCCCTCCTCAAACATACCTCATGGTCACAACATGGCTGCTGCCTTTCCAGCAATCATATTCATGTGCTAGGCGGGGAAAAGGAGAAAAAGTGAAAAGGCTGCATGCTAAGTCAACACTCTTTAGAACTTTGGCTCTAGCCCCATTTATGACTTTTATATTTGGTCAGCACTGCTGACCCATTTATGACTTTTATATTTTGTAGCACTTACAAGGGTGGCTCAGAAATTTAGTTTTTATCTGGGCACATTGATTCCCAGAATTAAATTGGGGTTTTGATAGGGCATTAGGTAGACTAATAGCAGTCCCTGCCACAGATTACATCTATAAAAAAGTGAGTCCAGAAGACCTGGTAGCATTGTGCATAGCAGATGGAGAGATCCTACCAAGAACTGAAGAGACAGAGGTCTGACATCAGTTGACTCCTTATTCCAGCTAGGCCTTCACCTCCCAGGTACTTATGTCAATACATTCCTTTATTTCTTACATGCTAGTTTGACCTGGGTTTTTGTCAATGGACAGAGTTCTGAGCAACACAAGGATCATGAGAAAAGGGCTGATTAAATAAATTACAGTGCATTCTTAGAATAAGGGGCATACATTTATAAAAATTAAATGTGTATAACAATATAGATATATTTATCTCTATGTATCTCTGAAAAAAATGTTTTACAATATGCCAAAATGTTCATGATGTTTTATCTGAATGATGGGACTTCCAATGATATTTACTTCTTCCTTTGTATATTTCCGAATGCTGCATAATGAACACGTATTACTTCTAAAATTAAAAAAAAATGTAGTTACTTTCTTTTGTAAAAATGAACAGAATTTATATCATGATCTCATCTTTAAATATGTGTATTTGTATGTGCATAGAATTAAGTCTGGGAGGACACTCGGTGAGAGGTTAGCAGTGGAATTTCTGGATTGTGGGTCTCCTGGTAGGTTTCATTACATTATATTTCTGGGCTGCCTAAATATTTTGCACTGTGTGATGGTCAGTTTTATCTGTCAATTTGGCTAGACTATAGTCTCCAGTTATTCAATCACTAGTGTAAGTGTTGCTATGAAGGTGTCAAATTGATGTGATTAATGTCTTCAATCGGTTATCTTGAAGATTATCCTTGATCATCTGAGTGGGCCTGATTTAATCAGTTGAAAGGCCTTAAAAAAGCAGAGCTGAGCTTTCCCCGAAGGAGAAGAAATTCCACGTCTGGGCTGCAGCTTCTGCTTGTGCCTGAGCTTCCATTCTGCCCTTCCTGCCCTATGGGTTTTAGCCTTGCCCAACCAGCCCCACAACTGCATAAACCAATCCCTTACAATTGGTCAGTATGTGTGTGTATTTTTGAACTGGTTGTGTTTCTCTGGTAGATCCCTAACTGATACAGATTTGGGTACTTGAAAGTAGAATTGTTGTAACATATACCAAAAAAAATATGGATGTGGCTTTGGAATTGGATAATGGGTAGAGGCTGGTAGAATTTGGGGCCACATGATAGGAAAAAGCTAGATTGCCTTGAATAGATTGGTGGAGAAATAGGGATGTTGAAGACTGCCAGGGAGGGCTCAGGGGGAAGTAAGGTACATAGTGGAGAAAGCCTGTATCATCTAAGAGTAAAGACATAAAGTCATAAGAGTAAAGACATCATAAATGGAAGGTGGGTAGAAATATGGATGTTAGAGGCATTGCTGGTGAGAACTCAGAAGGGAATGGGGAACATACTATTGAAACACGAAGGAAAGGAGATCCTTCTTACACAGTGACCAAAAGCCAGCTGAACTGTGTCCTAAGATCATGTAGAAAGCAGAGCTTGTAAATAATGAACTTGGATATTTAGTTGAAGAATATTTCCAAAGTGTCGAAGATACAGCCTAGTTTCTTCTTATTGCATCTGTAAAATGGAAAGGGAAAGACACAATTTAGAAGAATTATTAAAGAAAAAGAACTAACATGTGATGGTTTGGGAAATTCTCAGCCTATCCAGATTGGAAAAAAAAAAACAAATAAACAAACAAAACAAAACCTGTACTAAGAGATTCACCATTAGGAAATGTGCTCTGGAGAGAAAGTCAAGGGTATCGTGGATAACCTTTTGCTAATGTTAAAGCAATCAAAGATGTGACTCATGAATCCTCTCAATCATCTCAACAGAAGCCAGGAATAGATGTGGGATTACCCAGGAATGATCTGTGCAGGGCCCTCTTGTCTAACGGCATGAGTTTCCATGAAGTATTGGGGAGATTCATAACGTTTCTGAGAATGGCATTCCAGCAGGATACTGCTAACTTATGCTGAAAGGGACAGAAGAAAGTTGAAATTAAGAGAGCTTTTGGACCCCCAGATCCTATAGGTAGGTGAACTACTGAGCAACAAACCAGGGGAAACAGGGATAACTCAGAAGGCAGAGCCTCGGTCCTCAAAGCTAGAAGAAAAATGGGTCAGGGTCAAGAGGCAGACGCCAGAGCCCTGGCCCCAAGGGCACAATCTTGACCACAGAAACTTACTCCCAGGCCTTGAAACCTAATGGAATTTGCCTTGTTGGATTTTGAAATTGCTTGGGAGCAGTGACCCCTTTATTCCTCCCACTTCTCCCTTTGGAATAGGAAGATCTATAACTAGTATGCTAAGTCTGTACCACCACTGTATTTTGGAAACAGAGAACTGTTTTTCCAGTTTCACAAGGCACAGATAGTGATGAATTTTGCCCTAGGATGTGTCATACCCAGAGAATACCCATTCCTGATTTTGCTGATAAGAATTTAGGACTTGAAGGGATGCTATAATGGGTTGAAACTTTGGGGATGTTGGGATGAACTACTGTATTTTGCATGTGGGACAGACATGAACCTTGGACAGTAAAAGGACATATCCGTAGGCTGAAAAAAAATGCTCCGCCGAAGATACCCATATCCCAATTTACTTTCTATGAAAAAAAGGTCTTCGCAGATATGATGAAAGTAAAGGTCTTGAAATGAGGTTCTGAGATAGGAAGACTCTCCTGTATTATTCAGGTAAGCCCTAAGGCAATTGCATGTATCCTTACAAGAAGGAGGCAGGAGGGGGCAGTTTTCACACGCACGAAGAGAAAAGGCGATGTGGTGATCTAGGCAGAGAGAGAAAGATTTGAAGATACTTTGGATTTTGAAGATGGAAAAAGAGGTCATGAGCCAAGGAATATAGCCAGACATTAGATGCTGAAAAAGGCAAGGAATGCAGCTCTTGGTTGGAAAAGGCAAGAAATGGATTCTCTCCGAGGATCTCTGGAAGCAGCACAGTCCTGGCAGACACCTTCGTTTTGGCCCCGGGTATCTGTCAGACTTTTGGCCTCTAAAACTGTAAAAGAAAAAAATTGTATGTTTTTAAGGCACCAAGTTTGTGCAAATTTGTCACAGCAGCAATAGGAAACCGAATGGCTCTATGATCTGAAACATAGTGAAGCCATATTAATGGGATATGTGTGCTGTATACAAATGCAACTGAGCTTGAGCTCTGATATTTTATTTGGAAAGTTTGTATCTGTAGCCGCTCAAGGGGCTGGTCTGTACTTTTCTTCCACATGCTATCTTTGTCAGGTTTTGGTGTCGGGATACACAAGTCTCTGAAAAAGAAAGGAGATGCCTTCCTTCTTTTCCTAAGTTCCAGAACAGCTCAAATAGCAATGGAAGCCGTCCAACTCTGTTTCCAGTGTTCTGATAATGGACAGCTCTTAGACCACATACTTGATTTCTTCCATGGTCTTTTAAAATTTCAATGATCACAGTGCATCAGATTAGCTGTTTACAGGTATCTTTTAATTGCCCACATAATATTCCTAAACTTGGGGTAAACTCTGTGGTGCACGGCATTTCACAAATAGGGAAAGTGGGGATAAAGACCTTAAGGAATTTGGTTAAGTGTCCACAGCTATCAAAAGGCAGAGCTAAGACCTGAAGAATGTCTCTGCTTTAATAATGACTCTTGGTTGTACACTGCTTGCATACATTTAGTAACTTAGGTTTTCTTAGAAAATCTCTCATTTCATCTAAGTTATCAAGTGTCTAGCATATCCTAAAAAATATTCTGTTATAATTCTTTAAATTTCATCTGTGTTTGTGTCCACATCTCCTTATTCTAAATTTTGTATTGTTATGTTTTGTATGGTTATGCTTTCTCTTTCTCCTTGAATTGACTGAGTGGATAATCTATTTTACCTTCCTCTCCTTCCCCATCTAGCTATGTGACTTAATATCTGTTTCCAAATTAGTAACTAAGGTTTTTAAATGGCGTTTATCCTATTTCCCCTAAATTAGTATTGTCATTTTTTTCTAATTACTTCACTCACGAAATGTTTATATCAATTGTTTAATATGTGCCAGATATAGTCAATGGATTACTTAGTTCATTGCTCATTTTCATCTCTTCTAATTTGGTAACCAAAATGTTCAAGTCTATACATTTCCTTCCAAGTACAGCTTTGGCTACATCTAAAAGTTTCAACACATAGTATTTGCAATATTGATATTTACCAAACATTCTGTAATTGCAGTTTTTGTTCCAAGCAGTTAGAAATTTTTGGTTATTCTCCCATTATCTATTTATAGTCACACTGAATCATAATCAGAGAATATAGTTCATTCTGTGTATACATTTTTGAATGTCTTATAGGTGAAGCTATCAAGTTTTGTAAATATTCTGTGGACATGAGAAGACTGTGTATTCTCTAGTTACTGGGTTTGAAAATCAATATTAGTATAAATCAATATTCGATCATCCTTATTCTTTGAATTATTCAGATCCTTTGGATTTCTCTATTTTTTGCTGGTTTAACTGTCAGTGACTGAAAAGGATATGCTAACTAGAGATGATTTTTTATTCAACAGGATTTGTTGTCTACATGTCAGTTGAACACTGATGGTACAGGCTGTCAGCCAGGATATAAAAATAGAGTACAGCAGTATCATGAGACTGGCATGCCCTGCAGAATGTCTACAGTTTGTTTTCCCAGTAGAACCCGTCTAGGGTTTCAATATGAAAACTTTATTGAACACACATATTCGTCAATATACTTTTGGCTGATGTTTACGTAAGAGAGAATTCTATTTACATGCCAGAACCTCAATTCAACATTTTAATCAAGGAACATTCAATAAAATCTTAACTTACTTTCTGAATACGAATAGTAGAGTATCAGAATCATGTGTAAGTGTTTTGCGAAACATGCCGGGTGTCCTCACAGGTCACGGGAACTATTATGTCCTGCAACATACCAAGCAACTGCCTTCGTTTATTTCGTTGCTGTTGTTTATTAAGGCATGATTTGCCTACAGTGAAATTCACCCTCTGAGAAAGTATATGGTCCTGTGAGTTTTGACAAACGTAACTGCCACCATATTCAAGATATCAAATATTTCTCTCTGAAAATCTCCTGTGCCTCTTTGTGGCCCACCCCTCCCCCGACCTCCAGTCCCTGGCAAACTCTGATCTCTTTTCTGTCCCCACGGTTTGCCTTTTCAGAATGACAGAGAAATGGAACTATAAAGCAGGTAGACTTTTTGAGTCTGGCTTCTTTCATAATGCTTGCAAGATTCGCTTGTGTTGAGTGTGTATCCTACTCTGTTCCTTGTTATTGCTGTTAACATTCCATCAAGCGGGGAGCTCAGTCCATGTATCCATTCCCCAACTGAGGAATATTTGAGCTGTTTCCAGATTTTGATTCTTTTGAATAAAGATGCTGTGAATAGTCGCATACAGGTCTTTCTGTGAACATAAATTTTCATCTCTGGATCATATGATTATTATACGTTTAACCTTGTAAGAGACTGTCAAACTGTCTTTCAAAGTGACTGTCATTTTACATTTCTACCCGCAATGAATGAGAATTCCAGTTGCTCCATGTCCTCATCAGCACTTGGTATTATCAGCTTTTCTCTTTATAGCGTTAGCTATTCTAGTCAGCGTTGCTAGTACATTTCCCTAAGCTAATGAGGATGAGCATCTTTTTTTGTGTTTGTCATCCATGTATCTTCTTTGATGAAGTCTCCATTATATCTTTTGCTCATTTTTATTTAGATTATTTCTATTTTCTAATATTTAGTTCTAAAATTTCTTTTAATAGGGGCACCTGGGTGGCTCAGTCGGTTAAGTGGCTGCCTTCAGCTCATGATCATGATCCCGGGGTCCTGAGATGGAGCCCCACCTTGGGCACCCTGCTTGGTGGGGAGTTTGCTTCTCCGTCTGCCACTCCTCCTGCTTGTGCTCTCTCTTTCCCTCTCTCTCATTGTCAAATAAAAAAATAAAAACTTTTACAAAAAAAAAAAAAAAGAAAGTTCTTTAGCTATTCCTGAACCAAGTCTTTTATCAGATGTGTAACTTGAAAATATTTTTTCCCACTCTGTGGCTAGTCTTTTCATTCTCTTAACAGGGTTTTTGGGAGAACAAAAGTTTCTTAATTTTGACGAAGCTCAATTTTGCAATCTTTTTTTTCTAGTATAGACTCTTGTTTTTGGTGTCCTATCTGAGACATTTTTACCTAATTCAGAGTCATAGATATTTTCCTCTAGAAGTTTTATAGACTTAGATTTTTCACTTAAGTGTTAGATCCGTGTTGATTTAAACTTTGTAATTTTGTAAGTTTTGATCAGAGAGAGATATTCAAGCACTTTACAAGCAAAGACGATTGTTGTCACACAGAGATATAGGCATTTTGCCATGTTTCAATTAGGTTTTAGGAAATTAGAATTGAAGGTTGTAATGGGGTACTTTAACCCCATTTAAAATAATGATTCGTGTTTGGGGCAGAACATCTGTTTTTCAGGAACAGACTATTGATGTTAAGTGAAATATGCTTGTTTTTGTTAAAATGGGATTTTACCTCTCGAGGTCTCAGACTCTGGCCCTTTTCATAACCATTATTCCATGTCATGGTCAGATTACATGTGAATGTCTGAAACTATATTCAGGTCACTGAACAATAAGGGGTAGGTTTTTTTTTGTTGTTCTATTTTTGTTTTTTGCTTCATCTGAGCCCCACCAAGCATCCTCGCTATCAAAATCATGTTACAGCTCTAAAAAATGAGAGAAATTTTAATAAGCTGGAGAAAGCAGGTGCCCAGGGGAGGCTGGATCTGTTGCAGTGTCAGAAAACCCCTCTACCAGCACATACACAAATACAACATGCACGGCAGAAGGAATGAAAAGAAACAGC
This sequence comes from Mustela erminea, assembly GCF_009829155.1. Classification (NCBI taxonomy): domain Eukaryota; kingdom Metazoa; phylum Chordata; class Mammalia; order Carnivora; family Mustelidae; genus Mustela; species Mustela erminea. The sequence continues at coordinate 32,602,468 of NC_045618.1, forward strand.
CAACTAAGGAGAATCATACAGATTGTGTTTGCACCTGACAAAACTGCGAGTGGGCAAAGCATTTAATTCTTTTTTGTATTCATTTGCTGTTTTGTTTGCAATTCATACTGTGAGTAACTCCACTTGATGTGTTTCTTGCTGGAGATTTTCTGTAAACCATCAAGAACTACATACATAATCAGGTAATTGCTCATGACATATTATTCTCTCATTCATTCTCCCGTGTACCTAATATTCACTGCTGTCTACCATGTGCTCCACATTTAACACTGAATAAGGAAGACCCAGGGCATTGGTTCAAAGGCACTTAGCAATTTAAGACTGGTGGGTCCTGGGCAGAAGATTCAACCTTGGAGGATCCTGAAGAATGTCTTCATCACTACAAGAGGGAGGGTCTGCTGACAGGCCACATTGTCATGGGGTCCCATCCAACATGAACCATGTCAACTTTGGGTGACAGTCCCCTGAGCGTGCTCAGGAGCAGGAATGGGTTGTCCATTGTGTATTACTTTCCTACTTCTGTTGTAATGAATCGCCATAAACGTAGTTGCTTAAAACAACATTAATATATTATCTTACAGCTGTGGAGATCTGGAGTCTAAAATGGGTCTTACTAGAGTAAAATAAAAGTTTTGGCAGGGCTGCGTTCTTTCTGGAGACACTGGGAGAGGCTCTGGTTCATTGCCTTTCCGAGTTTCTAGAAGCCACTTGCATTCCTTGGCAAAGTGACCCCTTGCTCCATCTTCAAAGTCAGCAGCCTAACATCTTCAAATCTCTCTGACTTTGACACTCCTACCTCCCTCTTTCGCTTGTAAAGACACGTGTCATTCCAGTGGGTCTGTCCAGATAATCCAGACTAATCTCTGTATCTCCATCTCCTTAACTCAATCACATCTGTGAAGTCCTCTTTGTCATGTAAGGTAACCTATTCCCAGGTCCTGGGGATTAGGCTATGGACTTCTTGTTGGAGAGGGCATTCTGCCTATGAAACTTTGGGTTCTTGGGCCTATCATTTGGATCATCTCCTACACATAGCTCAGGGCATCACAAGAGATGCAAGGCCTCAGAAGTCCAGGGCACTATTCAGAGTACCTGGAGGGAGCTGGGCTGGGAGGTCTGTGGATGTATCACTAAAATGGATGATCATGCCGGATCCAAGAGATCAGTAAGAGCTTGCATCAGACCCCGGATCTTCAAGCAGGCTATACAGTCTCAAGGTAATCAGTCACTTTGTCCTAAGGGTGTCCAATCTCTGGTTTAATTAGGATAGTCCAAGCTATGTTGTGGTAATAAGCAATCCCCAAATCTTGGTAGCTTGTAACAACCAATGTTTATTGGATAATGCTACACATTACTCTTGGTCGGCAGAGCTCTCCTCTGTGCCCCTTACTCTGAGACCCAGGCTGGCAGAACGACCATTGTCACAAACCCTCACCAGTCATTATGGCAGAGGGGCAGACAGAAGTTATGGTGGAGAGGAGCCTTGCCAAGCAGTGAATGACTTGGGCTTTGAAGTGACATATATCACTTACTACAATTCGTTGGTCAAACCCAGTCAAGTGTTCACACCGAAACACAATGACATCAGGAAAGACAACGGTGCTGTGTGTCCAAGAGGCAAAGAACCAAGAATATTTGGTGAATAGCATTAATGACTACCACACCTAGTGTTTTCTTCTGGCTCCTGATGTGAGTGAGGCTGCGCTCCCAGCGAGGCTCCTTCTGTAAATCTTAGGGACGAACTGAGCTGATCTAAGAGCTGGTGTCAAACAGAAGCAAATGGCGAGCCCGTATTATCATCACGGTAACTCCTGGCAAGCCTGGTTGGTCCTGAGCTTCTCTCTGCGGAAAAAAAAAAGCCCCATGACGTAGCAGAGATTGACATGCCTTTGAGCTCCTGCAGACCTGGGTATAGGCTTTGAAAACTGGTCCTTCAACCTGGCAAGGTCTGTGCCAGTGTGGCTCAGAGATGGCAAATTTGCTTGGTTCCTGCTGAGGTGGGTTCTGGGAGTGTTTGTATGGACAGTAGATACCAGGACACGGGAATGAAGCTGGCAGGGCCATGGGATTCACGAAGGAAAATACAACATGAATAACAGGAAGGAAAACCATGGACATAGGGCGGTGATAATATTAACCTCTCCTGTGTACCCCTCCAACTCTGGCCACCCCCCTCCAAGTCCACAGCTAAGACTCCAAGCATCTTCCAGGGCAGAGCTTCCACTCCCACTCGCGCTCTCCTGTCCCTGTCGTGGGGGCTCAGCAGGTACAACCACCTGGACTGGGATCAGCTTGCACCAGGTGGTGTGGATAGGGCCTGTTGAGCCAGAGTTCTGCTCACAAATTTGGAAGAGATGGATTTTAATCAAAATCTCCTTGCACTTTGGTGAGGAGCCAGAAAACTCCCCTCAAAGAGGAGCTCGTGGTGGTTGGTGAAAGGCTTAAGGAAAGCTGATTGATTCCTCTCCCCTCCCTTCTTATAGATGGACACAGCTCCCCCCGCCCCACCACTGGGTCCCCAAGCAGCAGACTTCATTATGGCAGTCAGGGTGACTTGACCTGAGGAGCGTGGGGTCGGACTCGGGAGGTCCGTGCCTGTGGTCTCTATGCTGGCTGGGTGGGGCAAGGGGCCTCACGAGGCAGGAACCTCTCCTTCCACCTTCTCCTGGCCTCCCCCCACAGCAATCTGACTGCTCACACAGACTCCGAGCCTGCCGCTTGTACTTCCCCTTCGAAATGACAGTGAACTGCCTTTTCCCCTGGAAATTACCTACCACCACATGCTACTCCAAGGTACGGCATGTCTGGTTCTTCCTTCGACCAAGGGCAGAATTCCCAGCACCAGGTTCTTAGAAGAGTCAGTCACAAATCTGGACAGATTCTCAATAAGACCAAGGGCAGCTTAGGGCTTCTTAATTTAAAAAAAGAAAGAAAGAAAGAAAGAAACTATTTGAAATGCAGGGAATTGAGAGAAGGAAAATCAAAGCCTGGGACGTAACCAGCAATTAGACTGGCTCCTGGAATATATTTAAGTCAAATCAATGCACGAGGGACTTTTAGTCACGGCTCCCTTTCCGTCTCCCACAGCCTGCGGCTGGAATCCTAGCCCTTCCATCAGCCCTCCCCGGAAATACAGCAACATCAATCTTCTAAAATGCTTTATCACAGTTGTGCAAAGTCCTAGTACATTCCCCTGCTCTTGGGGATTTATTTACATATTGATTTATTTATTCCTCTCTCTACAGCAGCAAGCCTCTTGAGATTATATTATTTACAAAGACATTGGGGTCGTGCACCTGGACAATGGAGTGAAGGAGAAGGCCCTCCTTGAATGTGCGGAGCCGCACAGATCACCCTTGGCAAGAAACAAGTGTCAAAAAGCAAGGAGGCAGCCTCTGACTCCCTTGGTTATCTTGTCCCCAAAGGCAAGGGCTTGTGCCCTGAAGGAAAGTCAAGAAGAAGGAAATGGAAATAAAATAGCGGGGAAGGGGATAGAAAAAGCAGCTGGGAGCTCTGGGTATGACCTCTGTGGGACCCCACCAGGCGGAGGAGCAGAGTCTCCCTACTGTGACCCCCCCATGGTCCAGCAACTCCCTCAGCAAGGAGTGGGGTCCTTTATTTTCAGGTCCTGCACAGCCAGCCCATCTGTCTCCCCTGGATTGCTTTCCCAGACAGACAGGACTCTGTTAAGAGAGGCAAGAAAGAAGAAAGGGAGAAAGAAAAAAGGAGAACACACACGAACAGAGCCTGGAAGAAACGGAGATGAGGGAGAGAAATCTGTTCCCTGGCAAAGGCCCCGGGCTGCAGGAAAAAGCCTTCCAGCGCTTTTTATAGATGACTTTTTTTTTTTTTTTTTTTTTTTTGGCTAGCAAGGCAAATGCTGGAAAACTCCCTCCGTTCTGATTAGCATTCTTATCACTGGGCATTTCCCCTCTCAACTCTTGTCTCATCAGCACTTTGATTTTTAAGGGAAGGATTAGCTGAGACGCAGAGATGACATCTTCCCAGTGGTCATAAAGGAATTCTGGCGGGCACCGAGCTGGGCAAACAGCTGACTGTCTAGAGAAGCTGAGGGTGTCCGGAACTTTCCGGGCAACTTCCTTTCAGGGCGTAGGCTCTCAGACTTCAGGGTTTAAAAGGAGATGTTGATGTTTGTGTGGGATGCCTTTGAGGATGACAGCCTTGTAGGAGAAAGTCAGCCCAAGGCCGGGCAGCTTTCTGGGCAGGACCAGTGTGTTCAAATTGCGGCTTGAACTTCCAACTGAGGTTTACAGCTGGGGCCAGAAAGCGTCCCTTTCTTAAAGGGCCAGTTCTCACGTAGTACCAGGGTGGAGCTCACCTGCGTTGGCTGCAGGCTACCGGGCTAAGAACTTCTCCTGCCCCCCACCAAAGGCTGCGTTCTTGAACCGGCAGCCTCAAAGGTTTGAAGACAAAGTAGCAAAACAAGCCCCATCCAGGAAAAGTTCAAGCTAATACCTCTTGGCAAACATAAGGAAAAACACAGACAGTTGCTTTAAGAGAGGAGCCCAGAAAGAGGTCAAGTTCTGCTGAGAGAGGCAGAGCAGCAATTAGATGGGGGCTTATGTTGCAGCGTGGCGGCAGAAGGGTCAGCGAGAGGGTAGGACACTGTGCATCTGATTTCAGGGGGGAAGAGGGCCTGAGGATGGTCGGGGGGGAGGGGGTGCTGCGTGGGGCAAGGGGGAAGCAGGCATGGGCTGTTCCAGAACTCTGAGCAGTCTGTGTTGCTCGGCCTGCCGGGGAGGCCAGATTTTGTGCTAGGACAGCCCAGCCACATGGACACAATGTAGTCAGAGGGGAAGGACGGGAGTTCTTTACTACAATCTGAGATTTCAGAATGAAGAGTCCTCATTGGAATGCTTAAAATAAAATTTTCAGCCAGAGAAAAATAAGGAACACTGAATCTCCACAGCCCATGGAACATTCTTCCAAGGGAAGCGCTGGAAAATCACATCATGGGATACTTTCTCATTTTCGAGGGGAGATTAGCACCAAATTCATAAATTTCATAATCAAGACCTTCAGAGACGTAGGAGCCAAGGTTTTACCTTTGGTTTAGAATCAGCCAGCTGGAGAAGGAATGTGAGGCATGGTGGTGGCAAGGCCAGAGGTGTGATTTCCACTAAGTAACCAATCTGGGCAGCTGTCATAGCCCTCAGCCTCCCAGTCCCTCATCAGGCTAATGCGAAGGCACTTACGGGGCCAGAAGGTAGAGGATAACCCTTTTACAAACTCTGCTTTGACTCCATTATTTAAAATAAATTATTATTACCAATAACTTTTCTTTTGAAAATTGATTATTAAAAACTCACACACCGAGTGCCTGGGTGTCTCAGTAGGTGGGATCGAGGCCCATGTCCGGCTCCCTGCTCAGCAGAGAACCTGTTTCTCCCTCTCCCTCTGCCTTTGCCCCTCACGTGTGTGCTCTTTCTCTTTCTCTCAAATAAGTGAATAAAATCTTTAAAAATTAATAAAAACTCACACATAGAAATCCTGTCTTTCCATTAGGAGCTATACTTCGGAGTAACAAAATCGTCCCTGCTGACAAGGGAAAAGTCTGTTTCACAGAAGAAAGCAGGCTAATAAACGAAGAAGGAATGATAAAACTGGAAAATGACCATTTTGTAACCCCTATAGGGATAATTGATTCAGGCAAGGATCATCAGTGGAAGCTAAAACCGTCTGGCAAAAGTTGATAGTGGATTACATATTTACAAAGTACCAATTATCAGGCCACAATTTAGTTGCTAGCTCCAAGGGGGTAGGGGGGCTTATTTTGCAATGAAGGGATTAAGCCATCACCACCATAACCTGATGACCAATCTGAGCATCATTACTAGTAGGCTAGCCTGACTCTAGTGCCTCCTGGTGTGATGCGTTGCTAAGTACACAGCCTCATCTATGAGTTCTCTGGACAAACATATTTAATCCCAATCACATCAGGACTTTACCTTTAGCTTCCATGATACCAGCATGTTAGGGGTCATACAATGAAGCAATTGGGAAAATCCAGAAGACAGGCTATTCTACACTATCTTCAGTAAATCAGTGTCAGAGAAAAAAGAGAGTGTGGGATGAGATCAAAAGGGAGGGAGGAGGGGCGCCTGGGTGGCTCAATAGGTTAAGCCTCTGCCTTCAGCTCAGGTCATGATCTCAGGGTCCTGGGATCGAGTCCCGCATTGGGCTCTCTGCTTGGTAAGGAGCCTGCTTCCCCCTCTCTCTCTGCCTGCCTCTCTGCCTATTTGTGATCTCTGTCTGTCAAATAAATAAAATCTTTAAAAAAAAAAGGGGGGGGGGGAGAGCTAATTACCAAACATCGTTTTGATTCATTATTTGGTCTTGAAGGGAAGAGATCAGCCATAAAGCCTATCTGGGGAAATGAAGAAATCTGAAGGTGGGCTAGGCATTATATGATACTTAGGAATTACAGTTAATTTTATTGGTTATGATAATGATATCATGGTTATAGAGAAAAAGTCTTTACTTTTTTAGAGACGGGAACACAATATTTAGGGGTGTAGTATTGTGATGCTTACAAATAATTTATTATAAAACTCTTGAGCCAAAAAGGAGATAGAAGAAGCAAAATCAAAAACTTTTTGCCAGTGACCATAAAGAATGAGAACAAGCAAATTCTCTCCTACAAATACTTGTTGAACCCCTGTCATGTGCCTGGTTTGCTAAATGCTGGATATATAGTAGTGAACAAGATGGACACATGAGTCCTCCTTGTGAAATTTAGAATTTAGGGGAAAAGGTCAGGAAAACCTACTATAAATAATAGTGATAATAGTAATAATAATAAGTATTATTGAGCATTTACTTTTTGCCTGTGTAAGAGTGCTTAAACGCACAATCTCCTTCAATCTCCCCATAGCCCTGTGAAAAGTGTCTTCTTCTCCTTCAGCACCTGAGACTCAGGGAGGAATGTTTCTAATCCCAAATCACAGAAGCACGTCTTAAATCTTAGATTTGTGTGCTGGTCCTGGCTCCTCTCCAAATGGCAGGAGGTCTGTGTGACTCTGTAAAGTCTTAGTGTGGATAAGCACTGCCTTTTCTCTCTGTCTCTTTCCTCCTCTTTTTTCTCATAGTCATTGTAGAATGACCCTGATCCTGACTGTCAACCAAAAGACAAGGGCTGCTTCATTTACATAAAAGGTATAAAGCAAAATAATAAAAGCCTAGTGCCTCTCATCTCTGAACTCCCTCTCTAGACTACCTAGATTTTCCCCTAGTCTCGATAGAAACTTCATTTTCAACTCCCTCTAGTTAAACCTGCTTTCTTCCCAATGAACACATTAAGATTAATACAAGTAAGACTAATTACTGAATTATTTAATGCAGTGGGTGGTCTGTTATTTTCATTGCTGACATTAAGCAAAATTGTTTCCTATATGAAAAAATATACAGCTATTGTCTGCATTGGGTTCATATGTTTCCAAGGGCTAGACCTGGACCTTGGTCCCCATCTGGCTATCACTGGTCATCAAACATTTACTGAGTATATACTATGTGCCATGTATTGTACTATATTTAGAACATGGTTTCCTTGGCACTCCGGGTTCCAAAGGACTGCTTTACAAACAAGGTTGAGGGGGGGCCTGGCTGGTGGAGTTGGTTAAGCGTCCAACTCTTGGTTTGTGCTCAGGTTGTGATCTCAGGGTAGTAAAATCGAGCCCAGCATGAGGCTCTGAGCTCAGCATGGAGTCTGCTGGAGATTCTCTCTCTACCCCTCCCTGCCACATTCTCTCTCTCATTTTCTCTCAATCTCTCTCTCTCTCTCAAATAAATAAATCTTAAACAAATAATAATAATAACAAGGTTTAGGATCCTGGCTCATTTGCAAGTTGGGAAGGGCCTGAGTGCTGACCATACATGCCTTCAGGGCTAGCTAGCATTCAGTGTCCGCAGGGAAGTCAGGTTTTATGAGCCTGTCACCACAGCGTGATGCATTGCCGGGAGCAGGCAGTTTTATGGCATTACGGTAACTAGTTCCTATAGTCGAGGCTCCTCCTATCAGAGGAGCAGTGGTGGGTCCCAGGCAGCTCCATCTGTGTGTGCAGAAAGCTCAACCATTCCCTGGGCGCCCACCCCAGCAGTGTTGCCATGAGAGGGCTATGACAAGGGAGCCTGAGACGATCCCTAGCGAAGGATCTTGGCAGCTCAGTCAGAGGAGGCTGTGCAGTGTCCCCATCCTGCTGGCCCTCGTGTCTGTCTAAAGCCATCTCATTTGTGGCTTTTATTCTCTTCCACTTTTGCCTTCAGGCGCCTATTGATGTTAGTGGATTTCTATATCCGAGAGGGACTTACAGAGCTCTGGAGGTTAATGGACTTGTTCCTTGTTACCCAGGAAGTCCGAGGCACAACCAGAAAGGCACAGCTCAGCACTCCTGCTACCCATTAGAGTCTGTCTTAGTTACAGCCAGAGAACTCCAAGTTCCCATGTGTCATTAAAGGAAATACTCAGTGGGACTGCGCAAGCTTTGGCATGTGTGAAATTTCACACCTTAGAGATGGCACTTCTGTGTGTCCAGGCTGCTTGCTTGCATGTCAGGTTTTTTTTTTTTTTTTTTTAAGTGCAAGTTATTCTACACCAAGACCTTTATCATAAATTATTTAATTTCTTTTCCAGGAAAACATTTCTCCATTTTGTTAGTCACCTAGCCAGTCATAGAAGCAATTACTGGGTCTTTTTTGAAAAGTATTTCCCCCCCAGATTATAGAACTATTACAGCTCTCTTATAAAAATAGAAATGATAATAAAGGCATAAAAGCATAGAAAAAAAACAATTTAAATTTAAACTGCCTGTAATCCCATCCCTCAGACATAACTGCTGTTGACTTTTTGTGAAATTTGCTTTTACTCTTTTCTCGATACATATATAATTTTTAAACAAAAATTGGGATCATACCACTTCCTATAACTTATGCAGTTTGAATTCTCTCCTACAGAAAACATCATATTGTGAGCATACTCTTGGCAAATATCCTCAAAAACATTATTTTTAAATGGCCACACAATTTCAGCAAATGAATTAGTAATCTATCTAACCAACCTCTGAACATTTTGCTTCTTTCCAGTATTTTACTCTCATAAGATATACTTTATTAAACAACCTCGATGTGAATTTTTGCCCTACCAGGATTATTTCCTTAGAAAACATTTGTAGGGTGAAATCACTACATTATAAGGAATGAACTCTTTAAAGTGTTTTATCCTCCAGAAAGCTCAGCCAACTCACCTTTCTGTCAGAAAAGTATGAGTCCTTTTGGTAGCAGTAGGCTACTTTACAAAATTTTTAAAAAGCTTTCCCAAAGGGCTCCTGGGTGGCTCAGTGCGTAAGCCTCTGCCTTCAGCTCAGGTCATGATCTCAGGGTCCTGGGATGGAGCCCCGCATCAGCCTCTCTGCTCAGTGGGGAGCCTGCTTCCCCCTCTCCCTCTGCTTGCCTTTCTGCCTACTTGTGATCTCTGTCTGTCAAATAAATAAATAAAATCTTTTTTAAAAAAAACCTTCCCCAATTAAATTGACATAAAATACTATCTCCGTATTGTTTTAAGACTATCTTATTATTGCCGAAGCTATGCCCTGTTGTACCATAAGTTTCTGGGCAGGAAAAAAAAAATATCCTTGCAAGCTTTGGTTCTATTTTATGGTTAGGATTCATTCCAAGTTTTAACTGTTCAGAAGTTTCCAGTTAGGAAAAGAAGGAACTTGCTTGGCAACTACTACTTCCAAAGTATTAATTGTGGAGGGTTTTCAGATGTTGCTAATTACTGTAGACCTAAGTAGGGAAAATGCCCATGATATTTTTGCAAAGACTATTACAGTTTGGTTTTGAAAACACTCTCCAAAGACTCCATCATCTGTTTTACTTCCAGTGTCCCAAATACAGATTTTCCCCAGGGTTCTGCACTCAGTCCTCTCCTCTTGTCTTGAAATTAAATTTAAATCAGTAAGCTGTATCTACCTGCTACCTTGTGCTTCCCCCAAACAGAACAAGACAAGGGCCTTGGCTTATAAAGTCTTACGATTTAGACAGATGCCTGCATATATAATGAGATCAAAATGCCTACAGTGCCAAATGTTTCTATAGGGCTATAAAATGCTAGGATACTGATGAACGGGAGTTACACCTTTACACTGTGTTTTGGCAAAAGAGGCAGGCTTTTTTTTTTTTTTTCCTGGAATAACTGAAAAATATTTCTGGTCTCCCATGTTCTTGGGGAACCTTTCCACTTGCGTATCAAGAGGTGGTGTCTATACACCCTCGCCTTGAGCCCTAGGGGGATTTTATGATGGCTTTGAGGAATGGAAGGTAATGCCACATGACATCTATGGCTAGGTGATAAAAAGTGACAAGGCTTCCTCCTGCCTCTCTTTCTCACTTTACACAGGAATCTTTGCAGCCACCATGTGAGAAGTCTAGTTACCCGCATACCTGAGCCACCATTCTGGGAAGACCAGGAAGAGAGAAGAAGGAAGGGAGAGAGCAAGAGTGGGAGATGCTGAGGAGCTCTGGCTGTCCCAGTCCCCACCTGCTGGATTCTTCCCAGCCTGAGCTCTAGACACGGGAGATGACTTGAGCCAGAATCCCAGGATGATGACCACTACTTGAAACATCTTGAGCAAGGACAACCCAATGAAGACCAGTCAACCTTCGGAAGTACAACAGTTGACAATAAAATGACTGTTGTTTAGGCCACTAAATTTTGAGGTTGTTTGTTACTCAACACTGTATACCTGGAGGACCAGGTGTAGGAGAAAGAGTGTTCCAGTCAGAAGGACGGTCTGACCATTGTCCCCTTCATGCCTGCTTTTTCGTTTGTTTGTTTCCAACTGTCCTTTCTGTGCAGACAACTTCTGAAGCTGGCACGACAATCCTTCCCTCTCCACAGCGCTGGAGATAGTCCCACCTGTTTGCTAGATGGCTCTATCTAGGTATCCTACCCACAAAACCAATATATCACAAAAGGAACTCAAAATGATCTAGAAACATCTATCTCTTGTGGTCAGTATTTTCATCAATGGCACCACCCCAATTCCACTCTCTAGGCTGATCATCTGGTGTTTTCATTGATTTTTCCCTCTCCCCAAATTTGACATCCTGCATCCTTCCTACATCTTGCAATTTCGTTTCCATATTTTGGGCTTGTCCTACACCACCAGCACCATGTCTCCCTGCTCTCCTTCAATTCAAGTTTAGATCTCTCACATGGCCTAAACCACTACCCCCAACCTGTTCTCCAGTTTCTGCCACTTTCTACTGTCACAATAGTTTTACCACAGAACAACTCTGATCATGTCATTTTTTGCTTGAAGGCATCTAGGAGCTGATTTCTCCTTACCCCCTGCACTTTGTTACCAATATATGGGTAAAGTAAGAAAAAACAAACAATAAGGGTACAAGACTTCTGATTTAAGCAGATGATGAAATGATACTTGGTGGGTAGGGAAGTCAGATTAAAAGTAGAATTCCTTAGGTATTTTATTTTAGTCTCCGCTCACCTCAGCATGACGTCAGCAAGTGTCCTACATTCCTGGGATCTGTCAGCTGCCTGGACCACTGTATTCCTCCTAGTCATCCAGTCACTCCTTCTTCCGTCTGCATGGCTGTTGCAGGGTGGGACAGAAAAGGGGTTCTGGAAGAACACAGAACCAGTCTTGAATGGTTTCTGAAAGCTAGGGACTAGCAAATGGTCAGCAATGGGCACCCAAGGGTCTAGCCTACTCATTGGAAGATCAGAGCCAGGGAGTCAAAGTGAGAATGAGGAGTAAGATCTATAGAAATTACAGCCAGATTCGAGGCCAAGGAGAGTGTGGTTGAGGGCAAAATTGTAGGCACTGGGTAGTTGCCTGGGATGGAGAAGGGGGTATCTTGAGGGTAGGTGTGAAGTTAATGACATTCCATGAAACAATGAGGTTGGGTACAGCTCACTGTCTAGGGCGTGAGGCTTGGCTCTCTCCAGGGAATCTTACCATGATCTTCCTCCCCTTTTGTTTTAAAAGTAGAAGCAACAAAGTATCAGATCCCAGCCTTATTCCTTCATGGATTAAAAAACTGAGTGTTTGGCATCCACAGAGCGCAGTAAAGAGGGTCAAGCAGGTGGAATGGCAGCAAAATGCCAGGAGGAGAGCTGACTAGCAGGCTGGCCAAGCACTGCAACTTCTAAGAGCAATCATCGTTCCCACAGTTCTGGTGTTTTCAACAATTTGAAGAAATAGCAAGAAATCTGCCTCCTGTAGCTGAGTAGGTCCTAGGGAATTCCAGTATAGAATGCCTAATATAGATTATGACTGGCTCAGATTATGTGAATCAGGGAGAGCATGTGAAAGAACTGTATGACCATGGCAAAAGGTGTCCTTCTAGAAAGCGCCAAGCCTGGGGAGCTTGAGGTTGGACAGGGTACTATGGATGGTGATGGGGGCTGCCTCCAGGGAAGGGGGGTGGGCATTTCAACCATTAGTATTCATCAGCAGCTATTAATTGAGTCCCACTATGTGACCTCATATACTAGACTGGAGAAATAGAGAAAAAGCACAGTCCCTGGCCTCAAGGAATTCAGTTTATTAGGACACCCAGAACAATAAAAGTGATTTCAGTAGAGTATGGAGGCAGGCAGGGAAAACCAGGCTGGGCACCTAAATCTCACCTGGGCATCAGTGAAAACTTCCTGGAGAGAATCTTGATAATTTGTTAAACACAGGAAACCATCTGTGTCCCCCAAACCCAAGCCAGGAAGATCTCAGTGCAGAAATTTGGCACAAAATTTCCGAGCCTTGGAATCTCAGAAGTTTAGTATGTCCTTGACATTTCAGGGAGCAGTGAATCCCCAGCATTACAGGCCAGGAGGTCTCAAAGTGGCTAAACCATTGCAGGTCTCTGGCTGAGGGACTCTCTCTTGGTGAAGTAGCCCCCCCATTGGCAGGTGTGGTCAGCTAGAAGTCATGGTGTCAGGGCACATGGTTTTCAAGGGTCTGGACTCACAGACATGTGGGTCACTAAGCACCCTTACCATCTATCCCCAGAAATCAAAGGGTAGCCAGTGGGTTGAGACCAGAAACAGATGAAGGTGGGCCCTAGAGAAACATCCCATTGCGTACTCTTCACACCCCAGCACAGCCTCTTTCTAGCTTCTTCCCAGCTCCCCACACTGCCCCAAAGAAGAATAGTTGCTCACCTGACAGGTCAGAGTCCAGAATGTTCACTGGGCCACAATGGTGGCCCAATTGGTGGGTGGGGTTTTATTGGTGAGTGGATTTATTGTATTTTAATGGCACCCATCCCAGGTTGGGTTCCACTTTCTCTCTTCAACTTCCTACCTGTGCCTAGGAGGGTCATGGTCTTTGGAGCTTAGGGTGCTTCTGCTTCCTTCAGGTACATGGTAAGTAGCCCAAGGCCATGCTGCCTCTTTGGCTTGGGCCTGGCCATCTCTCTCTCTCTCTCTCTCTCTCCCTGAACATGTAGTTAAATGAGTAAGTTAGACTGGGGCTTCCTCACTCTCTGGTGCACAGACCTGTACTTGCTGCCCCTGGATTAATTTCAAGAGGAGGGTCAGTGGGGGATCTTGCTGAGACCTCAGCCATCTCATGCAATCATTCTTTCACCAGCTTCTTCATGTTACTATCAGCCACTAACAAGACTAACACCAAAAAAAAAAAAAAAAGATTTTTAAAATTTTCATCCTGTTATTCTTCCTTATATGGGATACCAAGGAGCAGGCTGATTGGCAGAATAGTATTTTAGCCTTCCTGGCTGTAATACCATTATAATATTTATATTGAAACTTTTAACTCCAGCTTTTAATGGTCCCCTATAAAGGGAAAGCAGAACCTTCTACTTATGGGCACATTGGACTAAAGCCCAAAGTCCTTGGGATCCTCCCAGGCATATTGGCTCAGCTTCAGAAAACAACAGTGAGCTGACAGATTGGGAGGCTCAGGGCCTGGAGCGAAAGTTCCAGCCTTGCCCCCAGTTCCCCAGAGGCAGTGGGCTATGCCAGGTGCTCAGCCTCTCCTGAAGGATTACACATTGTCCCATGAGTCTGGTGAGATTTCAGGCCTGAGTCAACTTGTCCCAGGGAGGTGGGTGGGTGTGGAAAGGAGGAGGAAGAGGTGGGAACCATTCAGGTCTTCCTCAGACTGATTTTTGAAGAGATTTCTTACCCCTGGATTAATCCTAGTCCAAAAAGGTCATGGTAATCCAAATATCCAACTCGTGCCACCCCCCCCCACCCCCCCACCCCCTGCCCCGCCACACCCGATGTCCATGTCTCCTCCCAGGAATCTGTGAATATGTTAAGTTATAGGAGGAAAGGGACTTTGCAGATATAATTAAGGCCATGGATCTTAAAATGGAAAGAATATCGTGGATTATATGGGTGGGCTTAATATAATCACATAAGCCTTCAAAAGAGAAGAAACTTCCCTGGCTGAAGAAAGACATGTGGCAGAAGAGAGGGCAGGAAAAATGAGACAGAGGAAGGACTTGAACCTCTGATGCTGTCTTTGAAGATGAAGGGGGACATGAGCCAAGGGACGTGGGTGGTTTCTAATAGCTAAGAACGCCTGGACAACAGCCATTAAGAAAACAGGGACCTTAGTCCCACAACCACATGCAACCGGATTCTGCCAATAACCTGCCTGAGCCTGGAAGTGATCCCAGCCCAGAGCCTCCAGCAAGGAGCACAGCCCCACTGACATCTTGAATTTAGCCTTCTGAGACCTATGCCCAACTCCAGACCTACAAACTAGGATATAATAAATGGGTGTTGTGGTAAACCCCTGTATTTGTGGTAACCTCAGTAGAAACCTAACACAGAGAAGGAAGGTTGAGAAAGATTACTGAATTGGTCCACAGCCTTGGTCTTGGAGTGCCCTTGGCCATCTATATGTTCTTAAAGGGCTGGTAGATTCCTTAAACACATACTGTGGTTCTCACGGGGATGCTCTGCCAGCCTATCGGGGCTCTGGTTCTAAACAGAGAACTTTGCCTGTTGTTCACATGCAGTTATTGTCATGGATGATATCTGGCCTCTCCTGTGGCAGTCCTGGTCCCACTTACTTGTTAACCTTTCTGAGTGAAGTGACCCCAAATTTGACCTGAGGCCTTCCATACAGAAAGAATGGTCCATGAGCCGGGAATATTATGTGTGTCCAGTGAAGCCAAAGACAGCATACTGTGCCCCAAAAGGACAGAGTTGTGGCTCTCAAGGGTAGCATCTTGTCTTGAAGGATGTAGTGTTCGAGACCCTGAGGTCAGAGATATCAGCTCTTCTTCCTGGAGACTGGGTCAGATAGAACTGTATTACTTCTGAGCTGTGGGGTTAGCCAAGGACAGGCCTACCCCTTCCTGAGGAGCCCCCTGGGGACAGGGCTTGGACTATATTGGTCTAGAAGGTGGCCCTTCTCAGGTAGGACCCCGTGAGCCAGAAGGATAGGGTAGCTGGATTTTACTTATACCTGGATCCAGATTTGTGTTTGTCTCATCACCCATTCTCCTTATGAAAGAGAAACAGATTCATCTGATGAACAGAGGGCGTCACTCACCCATCTTCTCACCAATGGCCAGGCTCTTCAGAAACTGAAACTCCCCCTTGTGGGAAGAAGGCTGACAATTTCCAAGGGAAGTCAGGGCTCTATCCCTTCATGGAAACTTCCTGGCAAACGAATAAATTAGTGGATGAAAATCATGATTAGAGTCTAGCCTTTCAACTCAAATCCTATAAGAAGATCCAACAGGGAAAAGAGTCAAGGGGATTTCACTTCTACCATTTTTAAGCAAGTGCTAACCCCTAATGGAACCGCCCTCAATTAAAGATAAGCAAGCAGGAAAAAACTCAGCATGGAACCTATGCAAAAATCACCTACAAAAAGCCCACAGTAGACAAAAGATGAATGAAGAGAATTCTTCTGAAATTTTACTCTTGGAAACAGAAGAATGACAAAACCTTGGACTGGTGAGGGGCTGAGGCTCAGCCCCTTTCATGCTCTGCTGGTGGTGACATAAATTGGTCCAGCCTTTTTAGAGTGTGCAAGGATGGAAGGAATGAACATTTTAAGCAAGTGTACCTTTGACCCAGCAATCCCACTTCTTGTAATTTCCTCAAGACAATAATTGCCAAAGCATACAATGACCTAAAGAAGAGGATTTCATCTCAGCTGTATTTATAATAGTGAAAAATGAGTGTTTTCCTAAATATTCATCAATGGGATTAAATCATTGGTTAAAGAATTATGGCACATCCATATAGATAATATAGAAATGATGATAAATCTCTATTTGATGATACAGAAATTTGCCTACGACACATATAATGGAGTGCAAAAAGGGGGCTAACCAAACAGCATGATCCCATTGGTGTCATACTCTAATAGGTACCCCCCCCCCCCAGAGAGAGAAGTCTGGAAGGATGTTCACCCTAATGGTCATATTTTTCTTTATTCTTTGTATATTTCAATATTTATAATGAGCATGAATTTTAACAGACTAGAGCTCTTTTCGAAACAAAGAACAAATGACTTCTACTCAATCTACCGGATGTGATGAGATCCATAGCTGACAAGTGGAAAATGGGGGTTCCTCGGGGAAATCATAAAGAATGACATAGGCATATGTTAAACAATTTACTTCCATTTAAAACATATAAATGAACACCCATTCACTGTTTTTTGACTGAAGGATAAGACATTTTATTTCAATGTATCATAAAACTACAATCTGAGTACAGAATTCTTCTAGATTTTGTTCTCCAGAGTATTTGTCTATACTTAATTTGATACTGATTTTTAACTTCCCTTTATCAAGTCAAGATTCATTCCATTCCTCCTCTTCCTTGCTTGCCTCTAGATTAAGAACAGAAAAGTTGAAAACTTGCTCTCTCAACCTTCTCTTTAGCAAGGGTGACCATGTCATGGTCAATGAGGCATTGGCAGTCTCCCAGGGGTTTCTAGTATTGTTTGAGCTTTCAGCTTCCATTTTAGCTGTCCAGTCAGTTACCCACAGTTTATTCCTTGGTTCCTATTCTAGTTTCTTTACTTCTTATACTACTGGACCTGCCACCCCCTGGGCAGGGCTGGCTTTGCCAGACATCAACTGTAGATTCTGTGGGACTCCTTCACCCTACTGAGTTAATTGGAAACTGGCATTACATCTGTTGGGCACTGCTGTCCTGCACATGCATGATTGTGGTTGCTCTTGAACACGGCCACCTCTGCCTTAGTGCTGCCACCATCAACACCACTGCCAATATCCCGGACCTCAAAGTGTCACAGCTATATAGAGGTCTATAGTAAAATGGGGGGAGAGTGTTTCTACCCCTTGGCTTGTCACGCTCTGTTAAAGGATCTCCAAGGGAGGGCTGCTTTTGCCCTTCAGCGTCCCTGAGTATTTAACAAATTTCCACTCTTTTGCTGTGACCTGAGCCACAGGAGACTGTCTGGGGCAGGTCTGAGTGATGGGCATCCAGCTATATTTGGAATCTCCCCTCCTCCCTGAAATCCATAGCCCTATGAAAGGGTCATCTTAGTGTATTTGTCTCCCACTGAGTGAATCCCCTCCTTGCAGGCTCTTCAACCCCTCATGCCCCATCACAAGTTCTCTAGATGTGTTTAGAATTTATTGGTGAGTACACTTAGACCCAAAGGGTGCCTTCCACTGCAGGTGTTGGGGGAGGAAAGGAAGCAGGTAAAGATTTTTAGGTATTTTTACTTTTCAATGAATAAGTCTTATCATTATAAAATTAATGCATACTCTATGAAAAACGTAAAACACATAGAAAGATGCAGTGAGGAAATGACACTCACCTATAATCCCACTACTTAGAAATAGTCACAAACAATGTCTTGATGGTTTATACTCCTCCATTGTTTCACACTACTAAGATCATGCTGTTTATATAATTTCACAGGCTGTTTTTTTAAATGACTCACCATTTATCATAAATAGTCTCCCTTGACATTAAATATTATTTATAAACAATCTTTAATGGTTACATAATATCCAGTGACAAATGTGATAGTCAGGATTCTTTTTTTTTTTTTTAAGATTTTATTTATTTATTTGACAGACAGAGATTACAAGCAGGCAGAGAGGCAGGCAGAGAGAGAGAGAGGAGGAGGAAGCAGGCTCCTTGCTAAGCAGAGAGCCCGATGCGGGGCTTGATCCCAGGACCCTAGGATCATGACCTGAGCCAAAGGCAGAGGCTTTAAACCCCTGAGCCACCCAGGTGCCCCAGTCAGGATTCTTATGATTGAAAGTCACATAAATCTACTCAAGCAAGTATAAATTTTTTTTTTTTTTTTTAATGAAAGACATTTGTAACAAGGATCTAAGGATGTTTCCTGGAAGTTAAAGGCAGAGAGGCAGCCAGACCTCAGGACTAGATCATGAGCAGAGACTGACTAAAGCGTAGGGAAACCAGGAAGCTCCTCCCATCAACTTGCTTCTGTTGCCCTCTGTACTTCTCCTTCGCTGTCCTCTGTTTTTATAGATTGGCTTTTGCAGAAACGTGGCCATTAACCACTCCTGAGTTTACACATCCAGGAACTCCAGAGAGAAGCTCATCTTCCTCAGCTTTAGTTTCAATTATTTGTGGAGATACCCTGATTGGCCCACTTTTGACCAGATGGTGACTTTGATCCAGTCAACAATGGGAAAAGGGAATCGAATGGGAAAGATGAATGCAAGGAGAAGGGGATTCCAGGCTGCCGAAACAGGCGGAGTCGGTCGGACACCCTGTGTGCACCTCTGTTGGTTCCAGAGCTTACCAAACCATTTCCACTACTGTATTAATCAGCACCTGCCCGTAGATACTGCACTGGGGGTGACGGTTCAGAGAGAACTCCTAAGTTAGCAAAGGCTGTTGCCAGATACCTGCAGACCCAGACAGGAGGATGTCCACGTGCAGCTCTCCCTTCCTAGAAGAGCTTTGACTTGTCCTTAATACGAGAAGCCTCTCATTCAGGCAAGTTAATAACTGGTAAAGTTTAACGAAGGAAAGGAAATACTAGATCATGAGCAGACGATCTTCCCATCTCATCTTTCCACCATGAATAACCAGTCTGCTGCAGGCGGCAATTGTGTCGGAAATAAGGCTGAGATTTTCAAAGGAATTGTATGGTTTTACGATCGTTAAGAGAATTCACAGTTATGCATGTGTGGATTTCATATTTCATGGTATGAGCTGATTTCCTGGAGGGGTCAGGAAAGGCTATTTTGTAGAATTACACTAGTGGGTAGGTCCATTGTCAAAGACTTTTACCTTCTTCTGAAGCATTAATTGTTGGTCACTGACTCGATGAAATGAACAGAAATGAAACAAACAAAGCCCTGTGTATTCATATACTTCTCTTGGGCTTGTTCCCAAGGTCTCTCCAACTTACCAAAAACCTTTGGGGAAAGCTCTGGTTCTGTGTTCCCAGCTCAAGGCTGGGAGCTGGTGGGGGCTGGTATTGAGATCAACATCGATTGGTTCTATTCTGATTTCCACAAACGGACAAGTAAGGGAACTTTCTGCCTCACACAGGAAGGACTCTTGCCTTGCCCCATCAGGAAAATCCAGCAGCAAGGACCGGCTCATGTATCTGCACCCTTGCTACATGGGATGCTGAAAAATGCAGCTCTCAGGTTCCCTCCTTGACACCCTCCTACAGTGGAAGGCCAGATTGGCCAGCAGGGAAGTGTTGCTGTTAGGTGGTCACCTATGAGTATCTTCCACCCTACTATGCACAAAGCCTGGTGCCAGGCTTCATGGTGGGACATAAAACAACAACAAATTGGTTTCCACCCTCACGGAGTTCAGCGTCTGTCTGTTAAGGGTAACCAAAATAATAGTACTGACTCTGAGTTAGAAAAGAAGCAAATAATGGAGGCCAATATGTGCCGGAATAGTCTGGATAGACTTTGGGAAGTAGTGGGAATATAGCAAGAGCCTTGAATGGATGGAGGGATCTTAAAAATGGAAGACACTCCAAACTGGGAAGGCGTATACAGGCTGAGACAATGGTGGAAGAGGACAGACACTGCATACACAAGGCTCCAGAGGGTGGAGACAGCTGATTGGGTGGGAGGGGCTCCCTGGGCGGACTGTCCCCACCCACCAGCTCTAGCCCTCAGGCCCTGAACAGTGGGGAGAGAATTTGTACAGAGTGCAGAGGTATCTTGAGAAAAAAGGTCACGGTTGACCAATGGCAGAGCTGTTTTGGGAAGAAACATCTCAATGTATAGTGTCGGGCTATTCAAGATAGGTTAAGGGGTGCCTGGGTGGCTCAGTAGGTTAAGCCTCTGCCTTCGGCTCAGGTCATGATCCCAGGGTCCTGGGATCGAGCCCCACATCGGGCTCTCTGCTCAGCGGGGAGCCTGCTTCCTCCTCTCTCTCTCTGCCTAGCTCTCCGCCTGCTGTGATCTCTGTCTGTCAAATAAATAAATAAAATCTTTTTTAAAAAAGAGAGAGATAGGTTAAAAGTCTGTGGCAGAGACCCAGGTTGGGGGGGGGGGGGGGGGGGGGGGGGGGGGGGGGGGCGGGGGCAAGGACCCCACCCTGTGTGTCATGTACGGGGACTGCCAGACCAGGGTTCTGTATGAGAAAAGAAGGTTTCTGGTTAGGGTCTAAGGTAGGAAACTTCAAGGGAAAGATGAGCTAGTTGGTTATTCAGGATGCCCGAGCCTGGGAAGAACAGTCTTTGGGGAGAGCTAACAGAAATCTTAAGATGTATCCTTGACCACGGTCGCTAAACTGTGGAAAGAACCAAGATGTCCTTCAATGGACGGATGGATAAGGAAGATGTGGTCCATATACACTATGGAGTATTATGCCTCCATCAGAAAGGATGAATACCCAACTTTTGTAGCAACATGGACGGGACTGGAAGAGATTATGCTGAGTGAAATAAGTCAAGCAGAGAGAGTCAAGTATCATATGGTTTCACTTATTTGTGGAGCATAACAAATAGCATGGAGGACATGGGGAGATGGAGAGGAGATGGGAGTTGAGGGAAATTGGAAGGGGAGGTGAACCATGAGAGACTGTGGACTCTGAAAAACAACCTGAGGGTTTTGAAGGGGCAGAGGGTGGGAGTTTGGGGGAGCCAGGTGGTGGGTATTAAGGAGGGCACGTATTGCATGGAGCACTGGGTGTGGTGCATAAACAATGAATTCTGTTATGCTGAAAAGAAATTAAAAAAAAAAAAAGATGTATCCTTGACCTTACAATAGTCCAGTGGGGCCAGAGAAGTGTGTTGCTTGGGAGAGCTGCCATGAGAGCCTGGACAGCTTCAAGCTGGCAGCAGAAGAGACCCCTGCCCTGCTCCAAACCTGGGGTTCTCAAGATAGACTCACTAGGACACCTCCCTGGAGCACCCAGGGGGCTCAGCCAAAGGAGTGAATTGGGACTGGCTGACCATCACACCAGGGCAGTGGCCTTGGAATATGAGAGGCTGGGGCAGGGCTGGGGGTGGCTTGAGACTCTCCCCTCTGGACAGATCTTCAGGCAGAGCACAGGCACATGGCCTCTGAAAAGGAAACAGTCCACCAGACATCATAGTGAAACCCCCATACCCTCCAGGAAAGGTGCTCGGTTATAATGAGAGGAGAAGTGGCCCAGAGAACAGAAGGGCTTTGGCGGGCGACCATCCAGAAAGTAAGTCTCCCTGTTGCCTTTCTAGCACTTGGCCCCTAGTGTGGCCGCTGGAAGGCTGAGCCTGTGTTTGCCAGCTCAGAACCCACTTTGCCAAGAGACTCACTGGTCCTAGTAGGGTGAGCAACTGCCTTTTCTTTAAGTAAACCCCCTCTTGCTCTGGATAGGATTCTCCCCTCTCTCCTAGGAGACACCACCACCTCCTCTCCCTTGGCATCTGCCTCTACCCTGGGGCAGCCAGCATCAGGCCTCCTGGGTCCCACAGAGAGAATGGGTCACACTAAGAGAGCCACAGCTGAATTGAGAGGTCCTGACCAGCTCCTTGACCTGTGATCTCTTTAAGGTGCTATCCTTTCCCTTGAAGAGCCAAGTCTGGTTCTTGTCACTGTAAGTGTCCAGAGACTTCCCTTGGGCTCCACATGGCCTGCCCTTAGGTCAGCATTTGAGGCGGGGGTGGGGGGCTCAGATACACCCTGGGGGTACACAGCTCACAACAGCACTCAGAACTGCTGGGCTGGAACTTAGCATAGTCAATGTATTCATAAGCCAAGGTTTTACTAATAAGACCAGAAAACTGGAGCACTGGCTTTCAACCCCTGTTGTACATTGTAATCATGTGGTATATTGTTTTTCTTAAATTCTGATGTCTAGAAGCCTTCTACAGAGATTCTGATTTCCCTGGTCTAGAATGGGCCTGAACACCGGGATGTTTAAGACCACTGTGGAGCCACAAATGAGAACCTCTGAATTAGAGAGGTTGAGAGAAAAGCATTTTGTATGGCAGGGAGCGAAAGTATGTCCTCTCATCATTCTGTGTTTTATAGGTGCACACAGGTTTTTCTGTTGGTTTTGCTTTACCTTCAGATAATACCACAGCAACTTTCCTTTGGGAAACTATCCTTTCCATTTCTGTGTAGTCTTTCCCAAATCCCATGCCCAGCTTCTGGAGGAAGAATAGCCCAGATGGCTTTAGTGAGACTCAGTGAGCCACAAACCTTGGACTTTCTCTGAAGCTATCAGGAAAGAGAAACTCTCTTTCTCTGGGACTGGAAGCTGGTAGCCTGAGAGCCTAGAGTTTCTAGGGGCCACTATGAAGAAAAGGTAGCCCTAGAAAGGAATCTCACACAGGGTGAACATAGATAAAGCAAAAAAGGCACAACACTAGTGACATCAGATGAGCACCTGGATCCAGCTCTGCCTGAAGGCATATACTCCTGGATTTCACCCTCAGTGAGCCAGTTAATTGCAGGTTTTGTTTAATCCAATTTGATTTGGGTTTGTCAGTTGTATCTATAAGAATCCCATCTGAGGATGTTTCTCAAAACCTTAAAAACAAGCTCTGATGGATGTAAAATTTTCTCCTTTCCCTTGTGATAGTTCTGCCTAAATAGATTAATGATAAGAGCAAGGCAGTATTTTGGACTTAAATAAATCTGGCTCTGTGAGGCCTATATCACAGTTTGGCTATGGGAATGGAGCTTATGCACATGAGGTGGAGCTTAAGTCATGAGTGACACAACAGGGCATCTTACCAAAATTTTTATGTGTTGTTATTGTGATTGACTGGTTGGTTGATTTTAGGAAAGCTGCCCGCTGCAGTCTAAATGAGCACCTCACCTATCCTCTCTTAGTTATGCAAACTGTCAGGCCAGTCCTTGGGAAAATATATAACAGGACTTTTATTTGATACAATATGTGATATTTGATATTTGATACAATATTTGATACAATACAGTATGTGGAACTTTGGAGTAGGAGAATCAGTTGGCAGAAAGCACCGAGAGACCCTACTGGAAGGGATGAACAGATAGCTCCTCTGCTCTCTGAGACCAGGGCCTCATCCCTGACCAAGGCCTAGTGCCAAGGAAGAAGAAGGTACCATGAAAGCAGACCTAGACAGTAGGCTGCTCTGTATAAGTCATGAAGGAGAAATGGGCAACCGCTCTGGGTTTAGGATACAAGGCAGGCTGTAGCCTGTTGTATCCATCCTTCTAGTGAAGACCTCCTCCTTCAGTAGCAGCTGTGTGGGAAAGAACCATCCCTCCCCACCCAGGGGCAGCCAAATCACTGAAGGTTGATGGTTATGAAAGCACTATGCTAAGCACACTGACATCATTATTCCTGTTAATACTCCCACCAGTCCTATGAGCTTGGTACCGTTATCATTCCAACTTACAGATGGCAAAGCTGGGGGAGGAGAGATTAAGTTTAAGAGATTAAGACTGTCCAAGGGAGTCTGAATCCAGAGCCCACCTGCCTCACCACTCCTTTGTTATCACCCTATGTAGTCTGCTTGTACCCTCCATGGCAATCAGCCTCATTGGAACAGAGTCTCACCCTGGCCAAGGCAGGGGGAAGAAATAGGCACTGTGACTGTGGCCGGTTTGGGACAGAGCCATGATACTGGAGAAGTGGAGTCAACTTCCACTTCCAAGTGGGGCACACCCCAAATGGTCTATTTAATGGTGGAAACCAGAAAGGACCCATTGCTTCTCTGTCCCAGCTAGCTTTTCCACACCAGCTAGACCCCCTCCCCTTCCAGGACAACATAACAGATGATGGCGAAGACTATGTCTTTCCCCCCTGTATCCCTTCTTCCTTTCTTCCTTTTAGTAACAGAAATCCTCTACCAGGTATCAAAGGGCATGTGGCTGACAGCTAGAGACTACATTTCCCAGCCTCCCTTGTAGCTTGATATAGCCATGTGACTTTGAGTTTAGCCAATGAGATGTGAGCAGAAGTGATGTATGTTACTTTGGGGGTCTTAAAAAGATTGGGTTTCCTTTTCCCAATCCCTTTTCTTCCCCATCCTGAGGAGAGAAGAGTAACAAATGTGTCATATACTCGGACCCAGAGGTGGAAGCCATATATTCAGAATGTACCTCACCAACCCTGTACTGCTGACTTTATGTATAAGAGAAATAAGCATTTGAAAGTTCCATCTTAATTAAGTAACTAGATCTTCTGTTTTGTTTTTGTTTGGGTTTTGTTGTAGTTGTTGTTTGCTTTGTTGTTGTTGTTGTCTACTTCCTAATACAAAGCTCAAATTGATTGGGATATCCAACCCTTTCAGAAAAACAAACCCCAAAACACTTACAGCCAAAGGAAATTCCTAGACAAGGATTTTGGTAGGGGAGGGGGCTTTGAAGGTAGTGCAGCATTTTTCCTGATAATACAAGCCTATGGTTGGCCATTACTGTAAGAAGGATTCTTAGGATAGACTAGGTTATGCTACATTAACAAGCAACACCAAAGGCAATGTGGCTCAACATACAAATGCTTATTTCTTACTCAGACGAATGCATCATGGGTCCCGGTGGGTCTTTGGGGCAACCGCTTTCCATGAGGCAACTCAGTGACCTGCACTCCTCCATCTTTTGACCTTGCCAGCCTAACACAGTGCATTCTCCAAGATCACTGCAACAGGGAAACAGATCACGAGAAGGTCTCACACCATCAGTTAAATGCTTCAGTCTAGAAGTGACACATGTCACTTCCATTCATAACCAATGACTGCAGCTGGTCATACAGTTCTGCCTCACTGCTGGGAAGCTGAAAAGCGACATCCTCCTGATGCCAAAATAAGAGTGTAGCTGGGTGTGGGTGTGCACTAGAAGCACCCACCATGGAGAGCTTCTGCAGGCACATAAACACCATGCTTAGCATAGGGGCTCAGTGCTTAACAAATAGGGGGAAATGGGGGAGAAAAGGCCCAGAATAAGTGAGGAGGAGAAGAAGAGAGAAGCCTGGGAGAAATGTATAGAAAGAAATCAGATCCAGAACCCAATGCAAGCAAGCCCCAGAGCACAGCCCATAGGACACTAAAGCCAGCTCTCATACTAGTTCATCAGCATCAATTGCTAAATATTCAGGAATTTTGCACAGCAGTTGTTACACAGATTATTAACAATCTGTTACACAGATTATTAAAATTATGTAAGAGGCACCTGGCTGTCTCAGTCAGTTGAGGGTCCAATTCTTGGTTTTGGCTCAGGTTATGATCTCAGGGTCCTGAGACTGAGCTCCATGTCAGGCTCAGCACTCAACGTGGAGTCTGCTTGTCCCTCTCCCTCTGAATGACAATCTTTAAAGAAATTATATAACCTTACAATTAAATAAACTATATCAAAGACAAAGTTCATATATACTCAAATAACATCACTTCCTAATTCTGTACGTTTTACTATCATCTGTGTTCTTGGGGTTACCTCCATCTATCACAGAGCATGGCATGCTACCGAACATTTCTTCCCAGCGCCGTCCAGAGACGTGATTTGGCAGCTGGTGGGAGTCTTTGGTCCCTGGCAATCAGCAAATGCTACAAATCAGGGCTTTTGTCTGCTAAAAAGCTGGTGGTTGGACATTCATCACCCTGGGTCCCCCCTTTCTTTCCCGGTACATCTAAACTGGGAGTTTCAGTGAAGCCAGTAAGTGCGCTCTGACCTTTCCGGAGCAGTGCTGGGGCAGGAAATTTCCATTTGTCACCAGTGACTGGTTGAGAGCAGGGAGTTTAGGGAGTGGTGGATGAGCATTTCCATTTGGAGTTCTTATGGGAATGGGCTGCCGGGTCAGCAACCCTAAATCATAGCATTTTGCAAATACAGACGTTCCCTTCCCTGTCTGCAAAGCATGACCCTCACTCAGAAGCCTAAACCATTGTTTGCTTCCCAGGAACCAAAGGCTGGTGCTGAATAGTAATAATCACCTGCCAGGAGCCCTATTGACCAGGGGGACTGCCTGCCGCCTGTAACTCCTGGTAACAGAGAGCCCTTCGAGAGCCCTCTCTGTACTGGCTCCACAATGAGACGGTGGGGACTTTCTCTCTCTCTCTCTCTCTCTCTCTCTCTCAGCGTTTTTACTGGGTCTCTAAGATAGTTGCTGCCAGAGCTGAAGCCAAGGCTGGCAACATGAACCACAAGCGGCCCGAGTTTATTTGGCCGACTCGGAATCTAGCTGTGTGCACACGGGGCTTGTTTTTATAGCCGCTGTAAAAATTCTCCTTACACTTGCTACTTCACTTTCCCCTGCAGCCCAGAGCCCCATCTCCTCCCCCTCCGTACCCAGCTCAGCCATTACCAGCCACTTAGCCTCCAGTGTTCAGGGCCCCTTTTAAAGCCCTATTAGATGTCTGGATGGTTTATGGATCTCTGGGCTTCTAACTCCATGGACCGCATCACTCTAAAAGCTGGGCCGTCAGATACAGTTGCAAGGGGAGCATCAGGGGTGGGGGGCGGTGCGTGAGTTTACTATTTAATGTGTGCCTGTATTACCCTAAATGGATGGAAATGCTATATTGGCAATTTTTGCTTCTTTATAGGTTTCTGATTTTTTAAAAAAATCAATTAGTGTGTTTTTACTTATATTAACTCAGTCTCAGGATCTTCAGTTTTTGGAATCACCACTACTCTAATGGCCAATTAAACTTGCTCAAGCCTCCATCCTATGTACCTTCCCAGGATTTATGAAGGATCCCAAGATGCTTTGCATTCTCCTGGTCACCTCACCCCAAATTTCTGACCCTCTGGAATCCTGATCTTCCCTTGTCATCGGTCCTTCGAGTAATGATTTTACATTCTTTATTACTTTTCTAAGCTCCACTGTCATGAAGTTCTATCCATAGCAGACTTTTCCCCTAAAGTTTTAGGGGTAGCTAAAGGGTCTGTAGGATATTACTGAGCAGGAATCAAGGAGAATTTTAGGCCCCTGGGATCTTTTTTTTTTTTTTTTTTTAAGATCTTATTTATTTATTTATTCGACAGAGAGAGATCACAAGTAGGCAGAGAGGCAGGCAGAGAAAGGGGGAAGAAAGTTCCCTGCTGAGCAGAGAGCCCAATGCAGGGCTCCATCCAAGGACCCTGAGACCGTGACCTGAGCCAAAGGCAGAGGCTTAACCCACTGAGCCACCCAGGCACCCCAGGCCTCTGGGATCTTAAAGACCTGGACCATACCCACCATAGGGCTGTCCCCCTGGCCAGTCCCTTCATTGGACCCCAACACCCGCCATTCCTTGGAGCTGCTCTCTCTTACTATCCCCTTTCTAGGTCTTTCTCCCATTCCAGGGCCTTGGAGACTCTCTGCCTGGTTGCCAGGACAAAATGGGCGATCTTCTCAGAGTAATCTAGCCCTATTTCATTTTAACTTCTTCCATTTAGACAATCCTGTTTAGAACTAAAGAACCCTTTGTGGAATGCCCTAATCAATAGAGCCATCCAACCTGGCCAGCCTTCCTAGCTTTACACACCTAGCAACACAAAGAACAGAGTGGATTGTTCTGAGATGTCTGGGTTTTTGAAAAATTTACCCAAGAAGTACCTGAAAACATCTTGCTGTAAAAAATTCAAACCACAAAGACCATGCTTTCCACTCCCTCCAGCAAGCCTCCTCCTGGGGAGAGGGCCCCTGCTGTTCCAGCTGTTGCCTTCCAGGACATTCTCAGTGTGTTTATGTGCATATGGAAATATATGTGGTTTTCACTCTTGTGCAAAATTTAGAAGTTTATTATGTATGTGTTGTTCTACAAGTTACTGTTTTTATTGATAACAACCCATCTTTTAGATGTGTTTATGTCAGCATCGCTCAGAAACAGGAATGTTCCTTTAGGAAACCACCTACATGTCCATCGGTAGGGAGGTAGTGAATTGGGCTTTGTAGGCATCTAGAACCTCTCTGCAGAAGGGAGTCCCCCTACCGCCAGCAGATAGGACTGAAGGGAGGTGGAAGAGAGGGTGCCACAACCCTCTGCCCCATGCTAGATTTCAGTGCTGAGCCCCAGAGTCCTTCCTCAGACACAGACATGGCCCCTCTGGCTTGGTTCTGAAGGGAAGTACAGAACCACCTCTTTCTTCTTCACAGACCTTGACACAAGCCCAGGTGCCCTATGGATTTAAGAGTTTCCCGTTGCTCACTGTGGAGACCCAGACCTGAGACTGAAACTCCCAGTGTGGACAAAGTCTCATGGTCCCTGGTCAGCAGTTCCTGACTCCCTCTGGGATGCTAACTCCTGGGAGAGGGTTGCCCCAAGGCTAACTACAGAGTTTCAGTTGTGATCAGGCCCTGCGGTCAACACAAAGGATCAAGTGGGCACTTCGCATCCCTGAGGCCCACAGGACTGAGCCATCCTGGGTCCCCCAGCCCGGCCGTACCCAGCCTGGAATGACTAGCTCAGGGATGTTTTCACAGGGCCCGCTGAGCCCTGAGTCTGTGGGCTGGGCTTCGTGCTGAACATGAATCCCAGCACGATGCCGGGCAGAAGGAAGCAGGAGCAACGGCCCAGTGTGTGACTGGGCCAGGCTAGGGGGCCTGTGTTTGTGGAGTGTGGAAATCCCAGAGCTTGTGCCTGACCCACGGAGGACTCTTCAACGTTCTCCCTTGGGTTTGGGGACCAACTGCGAGAACATCTGTTAAGAGCAGCACTCGGGGGATGGGTGGGGACCGGACCTCCCAGAACTGGTCACCTTCAGTGGTATACTCCCAATCCGGAACTAGACCCGAGTGATTGTGAAGTAGAGCCCACAAGAGTGCGGGAAAGGAGGACCAAAGGTCAGGACCGGAGATGAGCGGTAGTGATCCAGCTTCTCTGGGAAGCCTCCTCCACACCCTTCCCCTTGCAGCCCCAGCCCTCCCGGACCCTCGGTTCCTCTCCCCCTGCACTTAGCACACTGGGTGATGACTGGGTGAAGACAGTTTGCCAGGTAGTGACTTCCTTCCTCACTTGGCTGCCGTGACAAGAGGGTAGAGGCCTGTGGCTCTGTGCCAAGGCCACGCTGCTCTCTCTGCAAGGACGGCTTGCCAGGGGGCCCATGGGGCAAGCACAGCTGACAGAAACCCAGGTGGTAACTCTAATGCCCAGCGCAGGCCTGGCTCCGGAAAGGGGAGCAAACTCACCTGCAGATTATCAGTGGAATCGATGTCCGCAGCTGAGGGAGCTGGGGTCGGCAGCCACGGAGGATCAAAACCATACCCCTTTGCCTTCCTCTTCTACTCCACTGCCTGGCAACAGACCCAGACATCTGACTGCTCTTGCTTTATGCCTAGCACCTGACCTCTCAAGACTAGCTCTGTGTTATCTTGACGCTATATACATGTTATCATGGAGGTCCCAAGCCTATAAACATTGCTTTCTCTGAAAGACCCTTCCTTATCAATGTAAAAAACACTTAACTCACCTCCTAGCTACTCCGCATTACATTAACCTGTATCTATCTATCTACGTATCTTTCTTTCCTTCCTTCCTCTCTCTCCCTTTCTTTCTCTTTCTTTATTTCTCTTTTTCCTTCTTTCCTTCCTTCCTTCCCTTCTTTCCTTCTTTCTATGTTACTTAGAACCACCTGAAATGATTGATTGATGCGTTCAGTGTGTTCCTCCCTAACTAGGAGACAAACCCCCAGGGTAAGGAGTTTGCCTGTCTTATCCCCCCTGGTAACCCCAGAACCTGGTACATACTATGTGGGTGAGAAAGTAGGGAATGGGCATGGAGGAGTAGGGACAACAGATTAACATCTGCCCCAATATCCAGGAGCAGGAATCAACCCTCACCAGTGAGTTCTGGTCGGATCTGGACCAAAACCTCCCACCAAGGCCTTGTTTAAGAAAACTATCCACTCTGGGGGTTCCTGGGTGGCTCTGTTGGTTAAGCCTCTGCCTTCAGCTCAGGTCATGATCCCAGGGTCCTGGGATCAAGCCCCGAATCAGGCTCTCTGCTCAGCGGGGCGCCTGCTTCCCCCACTCTCTCCGCCTGCCTCTCTGCCTACTTGTGATCTTTCTGTCAAATAAATAAAATCTTAAAAAAAAAAAAAGTGGGTCGTGATCCCAGGGTCCTGGGATCGAGCCCCACGTCGGGCTCTCTGCTCAGCAGGGAGCCTGCTTTCATCTCTCTCTCTCTCTGTCTGCCTCTCTGCCTACTTGTGATGTCTGTCAAATAAATGAATAAAATCTTAAAAAAAAAAAGGTGCTATCCCCCCATCTGCCCCAACTACAATTACACATACTAACCCAAGGGGAGAGGAAAAGTTGGGGAAAGGAGGATGGGCTGTCGGGGAGGTTTGGAGCCTGTGCTATTTTTCATATGCTCACAACAAACACAAAAATTCGGACACTTCCTTCAAGATGGTCCTGTTCTCCCTTTAACCAGCCTTAGCTTCAGTGACATCAGCCTCAGCCCCAACTGGAAGCTGAAGAACCCCACGTTGGCCTGGCCTAGCTGGTGAGTTCCTGAATTCTCTGACGGAGGGAGCTGAGCAGGGGGACTGGTATAATTTCCTGCAGAACCTGAGAGGTTTTTTTTTTCATAGCAATTTTTTTTTTCATTCCCACCTTCTTGAGGTCATTCCTTTCAGGTTGTAAGGTGCCCAGCAGGGACAGCCTGGAAGACACAGGACAGGCCCAGGAATGCAAACACCCTGGGCTAATAGAATGCAAACAGCTCTTCTTCTTTTCTGATTTTACCAGGCCTTCCTTTCCAGGGACAGGCCCCTCCATGGGTCCTTGGGGGGACTGTTCTACAAAGAACGAAGTTCTGTTTCTGTTTCTAATTGAAGGCTGGTATGCAACCCAAAAGCAGGAGATATTAATCACCACAAATAGATGTAGACTGCCCCTCTGAGCTTTGTAAATTCCACACCACCTCTTGCTCACTGCTGTGGGCCTCGGTTTACAGTGTGCCCTGCCAGAAACGAAAACCTTTCATCAGCGGAGGAGTGGGGCCTGGCTGCTACCCTGTTTGGGCTACGGAACTGAAGTGGAAAGTGTTATTTGAGGGTGTTGCTAAGAACCAGGGCTGCGATTTGAGCAGCAAACTCAATTATATTCACCTTTTCGCTTTTGGGAGACAAGAAATAACATTTAAGCCATAATTTATCCTGTTGCTATTTTATTTATTTATTTATTTATTTGGGTCAGGAGAGGTGATTTAAGTTAAATTCATTCAGTCAGTGGACTTTGGGACGAAGAAAAATAAACTTTCTGTTACCAGAGGGATTTTGTGTGCAAACACACACAGATGAACACGTGTGTGATGCACACACACACACACACACACACACACACAACAGGTCAAACAGGCATACATAGCTAGTCATTCAGGATGAAAACCCACTCTGTGAGCTGCCAGAGGAAGTTGTTTAAAATAATGGGAACAATTTAAATATAAATCTTCAAACATTTTCCCACCAGATAAAATCAAAGCATAACAAAGTGGTACTATATGTGGCCAGAACGTCTAGAAATTTCGCCTTTAGCTCCAAAGGTTGTTTATGAGGACCTGCTAGAGGCCAGGTCCTGTGTAGGCACTGTTTCTACTAAGAGTGAAGAATATGGACTCAGATTAGCTCAGCTTACATCCTGGGGGCAAGACAAGGGAATATACTGGAAATTACAGGAGAGGTTTGCAGTTGGAGGCAAGTGAACTGAGGAGGAGCTTATGGGGAGAATGGCCAGAAGAAGTTGCTTGAACCACTAGAGAGAGGGAGAAAAAATGGATGCCAATGAGGTAGTGCCCACTGATGAGAAAAAATTACAACATTCAAAAACAATCATTTTTTGAATGAATGAATGAATGAATGAATGAACAAAGAGCCAGATGCTAAGGTGAGAGAATAGGACATCCAGCTAGTGGCCAGGCCACTTTCTGAGACAAGGTAGGACCACCCGCTCACAAACATGACATCTCACAAAGATTCCATGCAGACCTGTGATTCTAGGACATTTCTCTAACTACTCCTGTTCCTGCATTAAGAGAAAGACAGAACATTGGGGTAGGAGGCATGAAATAGCGAAGCCTCAAGCTTTGGAGTGTTTTGGCTGGAGGAATCCCGTGAGTAAGCAGAAAGTCACAGCTGAGCAGCTACAGGTCATGTCATGTGTACGTGAGAGAAACAATGTTCCTGAAAAGCGGAAGTGTGGTCAGCCGGCGCTGGCAAGGTCTAGTCAGAGGAATTCATTTCTTGCATCCAATACGTGCTTTAGGCTTGAGTTATGTGGACAGCCTTATGCGATCTGACGACTTAGCTTGTCCCCATCTGAAGGAGACAGCCTGATGTTGGAGGGTTTTGTGACTGGGTATTCTCCAGATCTTTTTCTTCTGTGTTTTATACTCATCAGGAGTTGGCCAACCATGGATGCACTATCCGTTTCCTTTGGCTGCTGTAACAAATTACCACCAGCGTGGTGACTGAAAACAACAGAAATGTATTCTCTCGCAGTTCTGGAGGTGGGAAGACTAAAGTTGAGGTGTCCCAGGACCACAGTCCCTGCGGAAGCTCTAGGAGAGAATCCATCCCTTGTCTCTTACAGCTTCTGGCAGCTGCCCGGCCATCTGAAGCCATCTTTGGCGCTCCTGGGCTTGTAGCCACGTCACTCCAAGCCCTCCATCACCTTCTTCTCTGTCTCTCTCTTCAGGGGGTCTGTTAGCAGGACCCTTGTCATTGGATGTAGGGTTCAGTCAGACAATCCAGGGTGATAGCCTCATCTCAAGATTTTTAATAACATCCGCAAAGACTTTTTTTTTTTTTTTTCCCCCAAATCAGGTCACCATTTGCAGGTTCTGGGGATTAGGAAGGACACAGACACACCTGGAGGCCACCACTCAGGCCACTACGTACACCATCTACATGGTGTGCCCACCTACACGCACATCCCTGGTTCTGGCAAACCTTTAAAAGAGGTTGACGTCGAGGGGATTCTGCAAGAACGGAGAGGGAACGCAATGCAGCAAAGGTCCTTGTGAGATGGAAGAACGCTGGTTCCAAACTGGAACAGCAAGACAGGGGCCACACTTTAAAGTGCAATTTGGCTTTTTGCTCAGGCTTCCCCCGTGACTCTTCTAACCCTTCCAGTGTCTCTCTGCTAAAAATCAGAACTATCTCAGCTAAATTGAAATACACAGTCACTTGTCACCATGAAAACCCTTTCAACTCCGCCTGAGCAAACCATCCTCCTCTTCCCTCACCACCCCCCCCCCCCCCCCCCCCGCCACTCCTGTGCTGTAGAGTCAAGGATCCAGAAGCTTGTATGTTTTTAAAATGTCAGAGCCTTCCTTTTTCTCCAGAAGAGGTGGGTAGCGGGGGTGGGGGTGGGGGTGGGGGTGGGGGTGGTGAGTGAAGACACTTCACGCTGCATTAGGCATTGTACACTAAAGAGAAGCTGATAGAAGAATTAATTACAGTTTAACAATAATAATAAAAAGCAAAACAAGAGATTGAAACAAAATAGCCAAGGGAACAAATGCGTTTCCCAGAAGAATGGTGCCTATTCACCGTGGAAAATTTATATGTAGAGTAAATGCTGGGAATTGGAACACAGAAGAGGCCATCAAAGGCCTGAGGAGGCTCCAGCAAGCTGGGGCTGCTTTTCATTGAATTGTCTCATTAGCTGGCTGGAGGTATAAATAAATTCCTCCAGTGTCTTTGTTGTCTGACAAGATGGAAAGCAGAATGAGTCTGGGGGGGGGGGCAGGGGATGGGGGATTTGGGGAAAGGGAGGGTGACCCTGACGGCCCTTGGAGTCCAGGGAAGGTCTGGGAAGGAGTCCGCAGAGGGGAAGAAGAAGGCAGGATAAGGGTGTCTGCTTCCATTCATGGCAGAGGCAACCGGCTGTGGGCTGAGCGCGCGAGGGCCCGGAGGGGCCCAGATTCCCGGAGTGCAGAGGCTTTGTTCTGAGGCCAGATGCATGGTTTTATCAGAGCAAACCCCACTTTACATCCCCACAGCTCCCACTGGGAGCAACGCTCTGGAGCCACAAAGCCTTCCTCAGGGTGCACTCAGCCTTCAATCACCGAGCCCCCCACGGACTGCGGCGCTGTGACCGTTGGCAGGGGGTGTCACAAGAAACTTGTTGCGATGAATGGAAGCGCCAGTGTTTGTGCATAATTCATGTTTTAGAATGGAAGAGGCTTCTGGCCGTCGTGGTAACATGGTTGCTTTCTTACCCTTCATTGAGATAGAATCCAAGGGTTTTTACTATATTCCCCGAGTTAAGCAACTATTACCACGACCAATATCGAACACCTCCAACGCCCCAAAATGAAACCCCGTGCACGCTAGCGGTCAGCCTCCATTTCCCCCATACTCCCTAGCCGGAGGCAGCCACGAATCTCTTTTCTGTCTCTATAGACTTGCCTGTTCTGGATATATCATAGAAACGGAATCATATTCTATTTTTCTTTTGTCTGGCTCATTTCACTCAGCATGAGGTCTTCAACGTTCCTTCACGTTGTAGAATGAGTTAGCATTTCCTTCCTTTTTAAGGTTAAATATTACTTCCTTGTATGTATATACCATGTTTTGTTTATCCATTCATCTGCTAATGGGAATTTGGGTGGTTGGCACCTTTTAGCTATTAGGAATAATAATGCTATAAGGATTCATGTATAGGTTTTTGTGCAGCTGTGTTTTCATCTCTCTTGGGTATGTAACCGGGAAGCAAAACTGCTGGGTCATACAGTAACTCTATGTTTGGCTTGGTCTTCCAAAGTGGCGGATGCATAATTTTTGGACTTCTCATTCTCTCCATCAAAGCAGAGAGATAGCAAGCAGAAAGCTCATAGACATCAGTAATAGCGGTTCTGGAAGTGGGATCTCCAAACCAGAAGTGTCCATACCACCTGAGAACGTGCTGGACATGCGGATCTCAGGGCCCACACTAGACTTCTGCACCTGTGCCTTAAGAAGCCTTCCAGGTGACTCTTGTGATTCCAATTCTGAAGTTTGAGAACCACTGATCTACAACAAAGCTAGATGATGAGATATCACAACAGACTCCAAAGTATGAGCAGGTGGGTACAAGCAATAAGGCCAAAGATTTTGGCAAATCATGAGAGGAAGGGGAGAAGCGTGAATGGACTCTGGTAGCTCGGAGAGCCAGAAATCCCACAAATTGGCTTTGGGAATCTTGGGAACCCAACCCAAGAACACCAAAGGTTGGAGGGAGTTTCATAGGCTCCCATTTGCATGGGAGGGCAACAGGATTCAAGGAGGCAGAAGGAGCTGGGATGCTCTGGGCTTTCAGAACAGTTTTAAACTAACCAAACTTTTTTGTAGGGTAGAGTTCTGTGCTGAAACATACCTTCTGGGAGCAAAATTTAAATTGAGCATCACAGGGACCCAAAAAAGAGAAAGAGAGAGAGAGAGAAGATTCAGATAAAGGTGAGAGAGAAGAGCAGTGATGACACTCGGACGCACGCACACATATTTAATCATTCTTTCAAAGTTGTGGGAGGAGAACTTCCAGGGTAGTGAAGCTAGGACAGTTATCCTAGCCTACCTTTCCCTCCTAAAGTACAAACAAGTCTCCTGATTATAGTGAGCAACAACAAATTATCACGAGTAAATCCCATGCCAAGTCACTACACGAGAAAGGAAAATAAAGGGTAGAATACTGTCTCTGGAGATAATGAAGCCCTGCTGGGAAGACATGCCCACAAAACAGATACAACTTGTAACCCAATACATTAAATGAACTGAAATACATTAAGAAAAATTATGTTGTAAAAGAGAAGCACTCATAAGATTAGTTTCCAATAAGCTTAGAAAAACTTAGAATTGAGGTAATTGAGAAAAGAAGGATTGGAAAAAGAAGTGACAGAACTCAGAAAAGAGTAAGAAAGAAGAAAGCCTAGTTCGGTAAATGAAGATTAAAGTGGAAGAGGTGCCTTCCAACTATCTACTACTACATAATGATTTCCCTCCAAATTTCATGGAACAAAGCAACCATTGTACCAGGGTTGTGGGGCCCAGCCTTAGCTGGGATGACCTGAAGTGTTGTCTGCAGAGGCAGCTGGAAGTAGGAGGTCTACTTCCAAGGTGGTTCCTTCAGTTACATGTCTGGCGCTGGGGCTTGGATGGCCGCAGGGTAGCTTCAGCTAGGCCTGGGGACTGGAGTACAGACAGGTGGCCTATGGGCATAGCATTCCTAGGGTAGTCAGGCTTCACATACAGCAGCTCAAGTTACTAAGACTGAGAGTTCCAAAGACCAAGGCAGACCAACTTGGCTTTTTCTGACCTAGCCTTGGATGCCACAGAGTATCACTTCAGTCCTGCGGCAGAAGTCAGAGCTGTCCTGGGCCCACCCAGATGTAAAGGGAAGGTGCATAGATTCTATCTCTTGTTGGGAGGAGTGTCAAAGACTTGGGGTCTATTTTTCTCAGCTTTGTTAAAGTATAATTTGCATAAAATTCATTCATTAAAATTGTGCAGTTTCACGACTCAAGTAATTATATACAGTCTTGTAATGAGCAGCACAGTCAGGATCTAGAACAATCCCCTCTCCTGAATGTGTTTCTTGTGTCTCTTTATGGCCACATTTTAAAACCACCCTAAGAACCTAAATATGAAGGAACACTAGTTGCAAAGGATAAAAAAATTTTATTTTTAAATTAAAATTTTTTTTAAGATTTTATTTATTTATCTGACAGAGAGATAGAGAGAGATCACAAGGAGGCAGAGCGGCAGGTAAAGGGAAAGGGAAAGAAGCAGGCTCTCCACTGAGCGGGAGCTCAATATGGGGCTAAATCCCAGGACACTGGGATCATGACCTGAGCTGAAAGCAGATGCTGAGCCACCCAGGCGCCCCCAAAATTTTTAAATAAAGGAGAAAAGAAAGTAAAAAGTGATGCAAGAGTAAAATGGTACATACACACATGCCACACACAGGCACACATGTGCACTGATGCACACACACACGGAAAAGTTGACCCAAAGCATGTGGAATAGAAACCCTGAAAATGAAAACCAAAGCAACGGAATAAAACAAATACAAAACCATTTAAACTAAATTTTCTTTTCTGAATAGAACGACTTGAAACTTCACAGTGAAAGGTACATTCATATCTGGGAAAAGCAACCTACAGCAGCCAATATTCTAGTAAAACTAGTGGGCTTCAAAGAAAAAGGGGAAAAAAAATGCCAGAAAGACCAAGTCACTTATAAGGGAAAGAAAATCAGATTGCCTCCAGACTTTGGACACAACGCTTTATGCCAGAGGACACTGAAACCACATATTTACTCAAGGAAAGAAACTGTGAGGAGATAATTTTCTAGCAGACTGACCGTCAACTATAAAGGCACAGACGCTCTGTTATGAACACACAAAAAACTCAGACGATATTGGTCCCATGAGTACTTCCTGAGGAATCTGCTAGAGAATGGGTTTCAAAAAACCAAAGTGACTAGAGGATACCAGCGTGAAGACTGGTGGTGAGCACTGAGGATATAGTTCCCTGCAGAATTAAGATGAAATGATGGTTCTCAGGAAGAAAGAATAGTATGAATGGCTTTACATTCTAACAATGGAAACAGAGTAACTCTGCCCGGGATGGGGGTTGGGGGGAGATGGAGAAAGCATATGAGAAGTTCAATAAGCTTGCAAATTGTCTTACGGACTTTAACTGAGAATAAAGTGATAGCACCTCAAATTAGATGCTGAGGAGGGAAGTTGCTAGATAATTTCAATATTGCTCATGGGGGAGGGGGAACCAATAGACAGTAGCCTGGAAAAGAAGAGATTTAGAGGGTAAGTTTCAGAACTGGTTTAAAGGGAACCATCCTAGAACAAAAATACAAACTTGCAGGGTGCCTGGGTGGCTCAGTGGGTTAAAGCCTCTGTCTTCTGCTCAGGTCATGATCCCAGGGTCCTGGGATCAAGTCCTACATCGGGCTCTCTGCTCAGCAGGGAGCCTGCTTCCTCCTCTCTCTGCCTGGCTCTCTGCCTACTTGTGATCTCTCTTTGTCAAATAAATAAATAAAATCTTAAAAAAAAATACAAACTTTCCTAAATTCAGAAGACATATACTTCAATACAGAAGATACCAAGAATAAGCCATAAAGATAAATATTATATTTCTAAAAGACATACTTAAAATATAAAACAATATGAGAAGACTTGAGGCTAACAGATCAATAATGTAAACAGGTGTGAGGTAATTTTGTGGTTTTGATTTGCAAATCATATCAAAGTGATATTGAACACCTAGCTTTTCATGTACCTGTTGGCCCTCTGTATGCTTCCTTTGGAAAAATGTATATTCAGTTCTCCTGCCCTTTTTTTTTTTAAAGATTCTATTTATTTCTTTGACAGACAGATATCACAAGTAGGCAGTGAGGCTGACAGAGAGAGGGGGAAACAGGCTCCCTACTGAGCAGAGAGCCCAATGTGGGGCTCGATCCCAGGACCCTGGGATCATGACCTGAGCAGAAGGCAGAGGCTTTAACCCACTGAGCCACCCTGGTGCCCCCTGCCCATTTTTAAAAAATGATTTGTTTATTCATTTGAGAGAGAGCGTGCATGCATGCAAGGGGAAGGGGCAGAGGGAGGGACAGAGGGAGAGGGAGAATCTCAAGCAGACCACCCACCAAGCGAGGAGCTGGGACTCAGGCCTCGACCCCACGACCCATGAGATCATCACCTGAGCCGAAGTCACGAGTCACACACTCAACTGACTGAGCCACCCAGGCGCCCTTCTGCCCATTTTTTAATCAGATTTTTTTGTTGCTGTCGGGTTATATGACTACTTTATTTGGGGGAATATTAACCATTTACTGGATATATGATTTGCAAATATCTTTTCCCTTTCCACAGGTCACCCTTTCATTTTGTTGCTGGTTTCCTTGGCTGTGCAGAAGCCTTTTAATTTGATACAGGCTCATTCACTCTACTTTTATTTGTTTGAAATCTTTCGTTAAAAAAAAGTAAATATGTACATATGTGTGTAAAAAAATAAAATAGAAGATTCTCCATAATGGCATTCAGATCTGTTTTCTCGGGCGTAAAAGGAAGTGTCCCCAAGATTATGCATGACACACAGCTATGCCATACATGTGACTACCATCTGTTGTGTGTGAGAGATCTCTGTTCCTTTGCCATCTGATTTTTCCCCCACATGCACTATGTTGCAGACATATTTCCATTTCCATGCGTAGAGATCTACCTCACAATTTTAATGGCTACATAGCCTTCCACTGTATGAATGTGTCATAATTATTTTAATTACTCCCCTATTGATTGATGTTTGGGTTGTTTCCAAATGTTCATTAATTAAACAACGGTTGTGATGAACATTCTTCCTCATACATCCTTTCACATCGTGTGGTTATTTCCTTAGGATAAGTTCCAAGAAGTGGAACTGCTGGGTTAAACAGTCATTAGAGATTTGAAAAGCAAGATCTCTGAAAAGATGGGGCCCACTGCACCAGACCTGGCCTGGCGCCAAGGAGTCCTGTGGTTTGTTCTAGGCCCCAGGAATCTGGTTCTGTGGCCACAGGATGCTGAGCTCCCTCCCTCTGGGCAGAAAATATTCCCCGCTCCAGATTCTGACTCAGGAGGTCAACAATGGAGTCCAGGAACACGAATTTTTTTTTTTTAATTTTTAAGTTTATTTATTGGACAGAGAGATCACAAGTAGGCAGAGAGGCAGGCAGAGAGAGAGAGAGGAGGAAGCAGGCTCCCCCGCTGAGCAGAGAGCCCGATGCAGGGCTCGATCCCAGGACTCTGGGATCATGACCTGAGCCAAAGGCAGAGGCTTTAACCCACTGAGCCACCCAGGTGCCCCAGGAATGCAAATTTTTAAATAAACTTCTGGCCTGATGTTGCTGTAGGTGGTCAAAAATCACACTGGTCGGGGCGCCTGGGTGGCTCAGTGGGTTAAGCCTCTGCCTTTGGCTCCGGTCATGATCTCAGGGTCCTGGGATCGAGCCCTGCATCGGGCTCTCTGTTCAGTGTGGAGCCTGCTTCCCTCCTCTCTCTGTCTCTGCCTCTCTGCCTACTTGTGATCTCTCTCTCTGTCAGATAAATAAATAAAATCTTAAAAAAAAACACATCACACTGGTCAATAAACATTTATCAGCTCTGTCTGCTCACCAGCATTTCCTGAGAAGCTCTGAAAAATACTCAGGCCTGCGTGTCATCCTGGGAAATGTCCTTTTCCGTGGACCTGAGTTCCAGCCCGTGTGTCGCGGTACTGACTACGTGGACGCAAACACGGGATCATATTATAACACGAACTGAGATTGTCTTCGCACGGTCTTCCTGCTTGGTCCCCTGCTCTGTCTGTGCTCGCCTCCTTCCTTGTGCCCTCCCTTCAGTTTCACCTCACCCCCTTCCCAAGCAACCTGTGTTCACAACCTAGTTGTTAAACGTCATTGTTCACCTTGTTCTCTCCATGCAAATGTAACAGATACAAAATACTCGGCCTTATATATGCCTGTCAGCCGGGGTTCCTAGCTAGCAAGCAGAAGAAACCAGCTCTGGCTAGTAGAAGCAGAAAGGACGTCTCTGACAGAGACACTGAGTCGTGCACAGATCCTCTGTGTGGGTTGGAAAAACAGCCTGAGGTTTGTCCACTCAAGGGCACTGTCTCCAAATCACGCGCAGGGCATGGACTCGGGGGAGGCAAACCCTTCTCTGCCCACAGCGAAAAGTGCCACGTGGGACATCAGCCTTCTTGGGAGGGTAAGTGGATATTAATTGGGTTTTCTTCGTGTCACATTCACAGCTGGTTTTAGATCTGATTGTGCTCTGAGTCTCGATTTAACCCTTGCCAGTCTCCCTTGAATGTGCTACCATTGTCTCTCCCAGTTTTACTTCTGTCTCTCAATTCCTCATGTTGTGCTGAAGCTGGGATCCTTGGTCTATTTAAGGCCTGAGTTCTGAGAATGACTGTGGGGCCAATGTCTACCAACTCTGTGTGGCATGTACCTACCATGGCTCTAACAAGAGACTGGCATGCTTTATAGGGTGCTAGAGGGTGCCGGAGCCTTGTGTGCTGGGAAGAGCAGTTCGGGTTATCAGGAACTACCTGATCTGGGAAAAAGGAACCAGGCTTGAAGAATGGACCAGAGCG
This sequence comes from Mustela erminea, assembly GCF_009829155.1. Classification (NCBI taxonomy): domain Eukaryota; kingdom Metazoa; phylum Chordata; class Mammalia; order Carnivora; family Mustelidae; genus Mustela; species Mustela erminea. Next base: position 32,643,948 of record NC_045618.1, read on the forward strand.
TACCTTGGCTCCAAAGTCTTAGCAGCCATGGCACTGGCCACTGTCCTCTGAAATTACTGCTTGAGGCATTCAAGGATCCATGGGTGTTAGATCTTCATTCTGCTAGCTGGCCTTCCTTATTCTAGCAATAATATAGGTCATGGACATCGACCTGCACACTTTTGGCCTTTCTGAATGAGCGGGGCTGAGAGGTGGGCCGAAAGGGAACAGATTTCAGGCAACAACAATCAGAAGGAGAAAATCCTGGTAGAAAAAGGCATCTCACATTTTGGGGCTCACCTAAGGAGTCATCTAGGATCATTCTCTGCAGAGGGTGAAAAGGAGAGTATTTCCATGAAAAGAATATCAACGACAAAGTCCAAGTTCCTTCTATTGTGTTCGGGAACACAGAAGCATTGTGCTGGGTCCTCCAGGAAGCAAGCAGCAATAAAGTTAGAATTATAAGAGATTCTTGGAAGGATGCCTATGAAGAATGAAGGGAGAGGGGGAGCAGGAGGAGGCAGGAAAGACTTCAGATCGCCAAGCAGGTGTGTCACCTGTGGAGTAAGAGGAGCGGAGGAAGGAGCAGGTGGGAAGAGCCCCAGGCTGCCGGCCAGCTTTGAGAAAGCTGTCAGCCCAGTGGGGAGTTCCAGCAACAGGAATGCCCAAGAGGACTTCTACATGGGACAGAAAGGGCAGGGATCCATACCCCCTCTATGCTCCGTCATTGCGGGGCGCGTCCCTGGGGAAGAGCACCAGCTTGGGGCACGTACAGCTGTGAATCCTCTCGGCCTTGCAGTCAGAGGCAGCTGGCTTCCTGCACTCCTCATGGGGATATCGAGTTCTTTCTTGAAGGGAGATCGAAGTGGCACACTCCCTGGCTTCCACGACAGGTTTTAGCCCCATATCCATCCGCGAGGATTATAATTTTTTAATTAAAGCAATGCACATATATCATAGTCTCTTTAGACACCCAGAAAAATATAGATAGAAAAGGAAATTGCTGTTGTCCTACTTTATGTTGATTTCCTAGATGTAATGTAGAAAAATACATTATTTAAAATCTATAGTAAATATATAATTCATATGAATACATATTAAAAATCAGATCATACTCTACAAACTGCTTTAAAGCTTTTTCCAGGAAATTACCTTATGAACATATTCATTTTCTCTTTTGATTTACACAAGTCTATATATTTTCTAATGACAGATAGGATGCCCTTGTCTGGATGTGCCGTAATCTTGTTTGAGCCGTTTCCTGTGGATCAGAGCTCCGGATGTTTCAAGTTCTTTGTCATAGACAGCACAGCAGTGACAATGCCGGTACACGTGTTCTGTTCTTGGAGGCCTCCAGGGACTCCAGCCTGCCTCGCTGACTCTCTCAGATGCTGCATCGTCTTGACAGTTAGAATGTAGTCTCACACTGGAGTCCCCCTGAAATGTTGCCAAGAAGGCAAGAGTACAAACAGAAGGACTCCAAGAGAAAGGCAACTGTGCCAGGTGGCTCTTTGGGCCCCGGTGGGACCAAGAGCTGGGTCCAGCAGCATGGCTCCAAGAAACCAGATTCCTTTCCTTCTGGTGCATCCCTGCCAGGGATCGTGGCCCTATCAGGCTGTTTATTTTGTTTCGTTGTCTTGTTTTCCATTTACTTGCTGCTTTCAGAGACTTAGTCCCCCAGTTCTAGTGAGGAGAATTAAGGGAAGAAAATCGTAAGAGATGGCAGAGTTACATTCTTGTAAGAGTGGCTTACCCCAGCCTTCACCGGGGAACACCCTCTATCTACGCCCAGCATGAAACATCACAGCGATCTTTGGTTTCCATGGTGATTTGCAAGGCTAGCTCCCATGAGCAGCCCCAAAGATGGGAGTTCTGCCCCTCAAACCCTCTCAGGCACGAGGCCAAGGCACCCATAAAGAGGCTGGCAGTGGGGTGCCCCTGAAGTCATGAGATGAGAAGCCAAAGGGAGCCAGAAAGAGGACACAAAGCAGACTCTGGTGCTTGTTGTCTTCATACAAATGGACTGAACTTGTGTATCAGGTGCCATTCTATTGCACGTACGATTTCTGTCTCAATCATTTCAGAAGGCTTCCCCTCCCCTTCTTCCTGATGTTGGAACTAAGTGCTTGGGCTTATGTAGTTTCTAGCGGGAGAGTTCTTCCCAGTTTGCAGGTTTTGTTGTACGTCCAGCCGACATCTGCAGAGCTGAGCATCACCCCTGCTGACCCCACACAGATGTCCGCCAAGACTCGTATATTCCCCATCTGCCGGGCCAGCCACGTCCATGCTGGTCACTCCATATTCTTCTCCGCCTGCTTTCCTGGGTTCTCTAAGGTTTCTGCTTTAAATATGGACTGCTTTTGAAATTAGGAGGGGACAGATTATTAACTGTGGTCATTTAAATGTATCTTTACTGTATCGCTATAGTATATTGCTACAGTATATTGCTCTATTTGCTGTTCTGTCTTCAAAGTGTGATTCTGGGATGGGAAATGAACAGGGTTTAGAACCAGCTCTGCGTAAAGGTCACCAGTTGAAAACAAAACTGAGACAATTCAACCTTTAATCTATGCAAAGCAAGCCCGCCTGAAGATCTGTTTATCAGCTTGTTGCTGGGCACTCTTGGGCGACAGTCTGGCTTCATGGGGGAGCCCTGGACTTATTTGCAGGAAGGTGTGACCAGAAGGGGACTGGGAGCACAAAGCTGCCCCACCCTGTGGCTTTATAGCCCCCTGGCAGAAGAAGCAGGGCTGTGTTCTAGGGCAATGAACCAAATGCAGGCTGGATTACAAGAGCGTGCCCCCTTCCAGGAGAACCCTAACTACCAATATGCAAATATATATCTCTCCTTCCACTCCCTCCAAATGCAGATTTGGTAAAACACTTTATGTCTCTGACATTGTCCAGAAGAGAGTACAACCTGACCAGCTGGCATAAATGTTCTGGTTCCATTGGCTGGCCCTGAGGTGGAAATGGGTCTTTAACTGATGGAGTGTGATAACACTGTCCATTAAGATAAGCCCATCTGCCACAGACCTTTCTAGAAAGCAGATGGTAATTTGTATCAAGAGCCTTTAAAAGGTCCATACACTTTGATCTAACAACTCCTCTTCCCATAACTGTCAGAAACTCAAGCATAGATTTATGCACGATGGTGCACATTATGGTGTTACCCAAAGTGATAACAAATGGAAACAATCTTAATGTTCCACAATAAGGGAAGGAGGTCAAGTAAGTCACGTGTACCCATACCTTGGCCTAATAGGAAGCCATTCAAAATGATTTTCAAAGAATTTTATGGGGAATGGGAAATGTTCATGTAGAGCAAGTTTAAGAATTAGGATTCAGAGCTGAAGATACAGAATTATTTTAATTTTATAAAACTATTCCAAGCATATTCCTAAGTAAAATATGATAAAAACATATATCGAGGTTTTAGGCATTCATAGCTGGTGATTTCCAGTTTCTTCTTTGTATCCCCTACCAGAAACAACTTTTCTATTTGTTTGTTTGTTTATAAAAATATTTGAGGGGTGCCTGGGTGGCTCAGTGGGTTAAAACCTCTGCCTTCAGCTCAGGTCATGATCCCAGGGTTCTGGGATTGAGCTCCGCATCGGGCTCTCTGCTTGGCAGGGAGCCTGCGTCCCTTCCTCTCTCTCTCTGCCTGCCTCTCTGCCTACTTGTGATCTCTGTCTGTCAAATAAACAAAAAAAATCTTTAAAAAATTTTAATTTATTTGTTATTTTACTGAGTTCACCAATCTATCTTATGACAGCAATTTGGACTCAAAGATGTCATAGGAAAAGCACATACTTGGCTAGCTGTGGACTTCAGGCAAGTTACCTGACTCTGTCCCTGAGTTCCCTCATCTATATAATGGGAATAAAAATATTTACCTCCCATGGCTATTGTGATTACTTAACAAGATCATGACTATAAAATGATGAGCATGTAGTAAATGTTCAGTTAATGTTAGGTTCTTTCCCCTGCCCACTCCTACTTTAATTTTATCATTAGGAAGTAATAAAAAGAACATGAGTATTTAGATCTATGTACCATTATATTATTCATTATAAATTAATTGAATGGCCTGCTGGTTGTGGTTTTTAAAAGCATATGTTTCAAAAAGGAGGAAAATCCCTGTGCTTGGGGAAGATCATGTGTAACCAGCAGAGGCTTCAGAGAGAATGCAGACATTCTTAACTACTATTTTCATCTGTCTCCCTATCAGGAGGAAACGCCATCTAACCAGAATGGAGGAAGTTGAAGGTCAAGATTGGAGAGCACATACTCTGTCTCCTTTTGTGACTTGAAGACAAAAGTTACAATCCAAAGGGACCATTGTTCAAACATTGCACAGTGTCTCTGAACTGGTGGGATTTCTCTGGAACTTTTGAAAACCAACCACAGTGAGAGCCCTGAGGGTTGAGAAGGGAGAGGATTAGGAAGGAAGAGGCATATATATATATATATATATATATATATATATATATATATATAAAATTTATTTATTATTTGAGAGAGAGTGTATGTGTGTGCATGCACAGAGAGGAGTGCAGGGAGAGGGAGAGAATCTTCAGCAGACTCCCCACTGAGCACAGGGCTGGACTCAGGGCTCAGTGTCAGGACTCTGAGATCATGACCTGATCTGGAATCAAGAGTCAGTAGCTAAACCCACTCAGCCACCCAAGCACCCCTGGGGAGGAAGGGATCTTTGGAGGGAATGATTGCATGCTGTGGGGTACTTCAACTTCACTAAGAGACTCACAGAGAGGGAGAGGCTTCAAAGGAGAGGAGGTGGGGATGTGAGGCTGAGGAGGGGACACAGGAAATTAGAATTTGATTCCTGCCTCCAAAAAAAAAAAAAAAAATCTACAGAATGAGAATGAGAAACACTTGCCAGACCCAGAGAGTGAAGAGCCATTTTTGAAAATGGCAGCTAAGAACATACTTCCCTACTGTCCCACTCCAGAGGAGTCACAAGTCCCAGTCTGCAGCTGAAGTCCGGTGGAAAAAGAGAAAAAAAGAAGAACCCCAACACACTTTCACCAGCTGTAAGCTTTCTGCCTACAGTAGGCTCAGGCTGATTCAGAAGATTTAACTTTAAACAAAGCTTCAGTTCTGATCCTTATCTGGGTGTCAATTTCTAACACCTAAATGAAGACTGTATTATGTGACTTAAGGTGATTATAGAATTTTATTTATCCTGAGTGATGAAAAATGTCACAAGACTGATGAATTTCCATCCACAAACATCAAAAGGACATAAGACATGGCTCACTGAGTTAACTTTAAAGGAACGAATGGAGGTAAAATAAAGTTTTCCAGTTACTCGCCAGAAATTCACTTACACTGAACATACCACCATGCTTGCATTGTTACAGAGTTTAAGTCAGCTGCTCCAGACAGATGACCTCCCGCATGACCACATGGGTCACCTATACAATCTTTGAGACGTCCTAGAAAACCAGAGGGAGCAGCCAGAAGGATGATACTGGGAAATGTCCTGATTTTAAAATAGAGTGAGGGATGAAATTTACTATTTGATTAACGAGCACCCCCAGTGCCAACCAAAATCTAGAAAGGATTATTAAATAGATGGTTTTCTGAGTATTTTAAAAAGAAAGCGATGTTTGCCAGGAACTAGTGCAGACTCAATGAGTCTAATTTCGTTTCTTTTTCATGTGAATTATTAGGTTAGTGGCAGGGCGAGGCAGGGTGTCATAGACTTGGTGTCTTATCTCTGTGAGGCCCTTTACTAAGTCCCTCATGAATCTTTTGTGCAAAGGTGGAAATGTGCCAGTGGGGACGGGGAGGTAGATTTATAGTTGGTCGGACAGTTGTTCTCAAGGAGCATTGATTAATAAATCCCTGTCCCGCTGGAGGCAAGTGACAAGAGACAATCCCGTGGGGGTTGTTCTGGTTCTGTCCAGGTTAATACTTCTTACTAATAACTTGGAAGATGACCTAGAAGCCAATTATATCAAAAGTGTGGAAGACACCAAGGCAAGAGCGACAGTGAACATATGCGAATGATGGTAAATTTCTTTAATTTGCGGTCTTATCTGCTGACGCATTTGGCAACGATGGTTGGAATATCTCAACCAGGACGAAGACGGCAGAGGGCGGATTCAAGCACAGTGTTTTCACTCTCTCAGACAAATGCTAACTTGCACAACGCCCTGACACCCTAGTCCTCTGCGCCCCCATTCCCAGGGGCAGCCTCCTCCTTATTCTCCTCCTTCATTGTAATGGCACCCCAGCTCCTCCCCACAGACGGGCCCCAACATTGCCAGGCAAAACCCACTGCCGCCCTTGAGCCCTGCAAAGACCTTCCCCAGCTTGGGCCCCTGCCCTGGCTCATCCAGCGTTTCATCCCCTGGGCGTCCTGCCAGCTCATGGCCCATTATCAGTCCCCCCAGAGCTGTCCGAACGAGGCCGGGAATTCCTTCCCCTCCTTCCACCAAGCGTCTACTTGTTCCAACACCCTAATCCCATACATCCACGTGTATAAATAGATGTGTCCTTCCTGCCAGTACGAAATCTCCCAGGGATAAATGTCAAATATGCGTTGTTTAAAATTCAGTTACACCAAGATGGAATGGGGGAGACTCGTCTTGACAAGAGTCTACATTGAGCCTTTGGGCCAATGTGCTAAAGGCCAATTTGCCTGAAGTCAATTTGGCTTGAAGTCCCAACTGTTGAAAATGTATATCTTAAGAGTCCATTTGTAGCTTTTAAAGATGAAATCACTTCTCTATCTCTATAAAGCATTTTGAATGTTGGGTGATGTCTCCTATTTTACCTATTTTTTTAATATTTCGTGAATTAGTAAGCAAACTTCAAGAGACTTCTACTTTCATTTCACTTTTCTATTGGTTATTTTTAAACTTACAGTGTGTCACTTGGCAGATTCTAATAGAGTCCTCCTCCTAGGTGTACACCCTAGAGAAACCAGTATATTTTTATACAGAAAGTCTTGTATAAAAATACGAACAAAAGAGTTCATACCAGTTTTATTCTTAATAGCCAAACACTGGAAAAAGCACAAAGGTCTATCAACAAGTGAATAAAAATATTTGATTATATGCAGGCAATGGATTATTCCTCAGGCATAGAAAGGCATTAAATACTGGTACATACCACAACATGAATGACTCTAAAAAACATTACACTGAGCAGAAGAAAACAGGGAACACACAGGAATGATTCCATTTATATGAAGTTCAAGTTCAAGAACGGGCAAAGATTAAAATATGGTGAAAGAATATGAACAGTTCTGATCTGGGACTGACTGGGAAGGTACATAAAGGATTTTTCTGGGGCAAAGAAATGTTCCATCTCTTGTTCTGGGACGTGGCCATATGCTCACAGTTACACGTACACAAAATGTCACCAAGCTCCACTGTTAAGATTTGCGTGTTTTGCTGTAAATAAACGCCTCACTAAATTATTGTTGAAATTTTTCTATATTTCATATAAATCTCCACTCAAAAACACACCAAGTTTGAATATCTTTACCTCTGGTTTGCAGTTTAATTGAGTTTTACATACTTTTTTGGGCACCGTGTGAATTTCGGAGGACCATGAGCACATACTCAGGTCGGTACCTATTCGACGAGCTCACTCACTGAGTCTGCATCGTAGAAGCACTCAACTTCCCAGCATATTCGACAGCTAATTCTCATAACATCTAGTTGGTAAATTCATGCCGGGCGACGAATCTGTAACACCTGCACAGTGCCCTGAGTTCAGGCACTTGTAGATATTTGCACCTGGGACTGAGCCACAGAGAATTTTTTCCAGACTTTCCTCAGTCTTGGTGCCCTTGCCAAAACAGCTCTCACCCACCCAATCCCATGCTGATCCTAGTGGATGGTTGGTAGGCTCAGCCGGTGTCCTGCTTCCGTATTCCTGCTTATCTGGAGCAGCCCACTGGGCAGGCCTCACGTAACTATAATAACTTCCTTGAGGTTTCTAGAACAGTCTAGGGGCTGAATCCCTTGCACCATCTCTCAGGTCGGCCTGATGGCTGCCTGGCGTGGTGTGATCAGGAAGCAGGCTCTCTCTGGCCCTCGAGCCTACCAGTTCGGGTCACCCAATGAGTCCCAGGATGAGAGGACCCTGCTTAAGAAGCTGCTCGATGTCCAGTCATCCCTCCTTAACCCTTGTGTCCAATACACCCACAGGTGAGTATAATCAGAGGATGCCTCTGTAAATATTCACTTGGAGCTTTGTTAATACACGTAGAGTGTTGCTATGGGCAATGCTTGGTAAACTCCTGCCTCAACCCCCAGCTCTGGCCATGTAACAGTTTTTCCTTTCTTAGGAGAAGGGGAGGTATCGATAGATTATGCCCATTGTTCTTGGGCAAGGAAGGCTGAGTCACCACACTCTTCTTTGTAAGATTTCTCTCTGGGACCCCTGAGGAGAATGAGTATTTTACACTAATCTTCTGTTTAGAGACCCTTTTGTTGAGGAATCCAGTTTGCTTGCTCTTTTGCTCTATAAATAGATTAGGGAGAATCGGGTCCCTTTCTGTCCCAAATAAGGCAAAAAGAAGGTGAAAACAGATTGTGTCCTGGGCCATACTATCCATCCTGGAGAGAAGAATGAGAGAAATAAGGATTCTTCTCCTTTTTCTGGAAAAGTTGTTCTGTTCAGACAGAGGGTAGAAAGTGGTACAGATAAAGCTTTTTTTTTTTTTTTTTAATTTTAATTTTTTGGTTTTATTATGTGTTTTATTTTATTTATTTAATTTAATTTAATGTTTGATGCTGCATTTGGCTGAGATTAAAGTGCTTTGCCCAGTCTCTCAAAGCTCGGCTTGGTTCCAGGGAAGAAAGCCCCCAAGCCTGGCAGTCCCTGAAGCAGATGTCCCTAGCATTCTAGCTAACAAACCCAGTAGGCTCTGGGCAAGAGAGATGACCTAATAGAAAGGTTTGAAGTACAATCTCCAGAGTCAGACCAACTGAGGGTTGGATCCTGGCAGCCATTTTGCCTCCTTAAGACCCAGTTTCCTCATCTGTACTCCAGAGTTAGGAATCTACCTAGCCCCACATCATTAAGAGAGTGAAGTGAGAGAAGCTGGGCAAAGCACTTGGCTCAGAAGACTTAGTGTTATTTATTGCCACTCGTGATAACACACAGGAGAAACTGCATCCTGTTTGGGGAGTTTGGAGATTTAAGAGGACATCTAAAGTGAAAAAAAGTCAGCAGTCCTCCTGCCAGGACACGGAGGGGTCTGGGCGTCTTGAAACATGAGGAACAGTTGAAGAAACTAAAGGTACTTCAGCTGGAAGAGAAAAACTGTCGAATCTTTGCAGAGATGCCATGTACTCCTAAAGGGGTCCCAAAGCCACCTGACAGGCTCGGTCCTGCCCTGGATGGTGACTTTCAACTCTGTGTGAAATTCTGGTCTCTCCAAAGGGCCCTGCCATGAAGGCAGGCGAAATTGGAAGGTAAAGGCCATGGCTCAGGGTTGGCAGCTGATGACATCCAGGGACCCTGGTTGGAGGACGTTGAGCAGACATCAGTAAGCCAGGCCCTCTGGCTGGGCCAGAAGGATCTGGAACTCAGAGCAGCCCCGGGGAAGAGAGCGGGCAGTGGTTTATCCTAACTGGACCGCAGAGGCCTTTTGGACAGATCCCAGTGCTCTTCCTAGTACTTTGTCTTCTTTTGGGAGAGGCCACCTCAGGTCACAGGAGCACCCCTCCTGGGTGGAGCGGAGTTTGTTTCTTTGTGGTCTGGCCAGGAAACGCCAAGCCGGGTGGCCGAGAGGCTGGCCGCCTTAGCTGAAAGGCTGAGTGACCGGCCAACTGGTGTGTCTCCAGAGAGCAGACTGACCCGCCTGGACAGGCCAGTCCTCTGGCCACCGCCACCGCCGGCAGAGTGTCCCCCTCCAGCCAGCTGATTTTCTCATTGCGAGGCTTGGAAATGGCGTGATTTATGACCCTGTTCATCCACCGCTGGCCCCTGGGTAGACACGCGTTCCCTTCCAGGCTGGGAAGTGAATAATGAATTAATCACCCTGCCTCGGGTTCAATACGGAGCTGAGTGTTCGCAGATCTTCATTGTAGTGTGCAAGCCAACTTGAACTGCTCAATTTCCACTCGGAATTCATTTGAGTTTGTGCAATTCTGCCTGTTCCTGGGGAGCTGCCGCCTCGTGGCTTCCTGGTCTCCGAGGAAGCCTCACTCCCACTCCCAGACGTTCTCTCGTCCTGAGATTGAAAGCCAAAGACTCCTGGAGGCTCAGAGAAGCCAAACCACTTCCTCAGAGGCTGCTCACTGGAATGTCTCTTGTCCCAGATGGGGCTATTTCAGGCTTTTCTCAGCATCGAGAATCGAGAGCTGAACTGGCTGGTGCCAGCCCACGTGCAAGGCACAGAGAAGGCACCCAGGATTGTTTGTTGAATGAATGACCCTGGCTCTGCAGACACAGATGTTTTTATCAAAACGAAAGATGCAGATGTTTTATCAAAACCCACAGTTTCCCTTTTCTCTTGTTCTGGGGCTGTAGGGCTTCGGGGGAGAGCTTTGTATTTGGTCTCGGTCCGATGAGATCCTGAGCCGTGAAGTGGGGCAAATTCTTTCTCAAGTTCACTGGGAAGCAATGGGAGGTGAAATCTGCATTGCGAGACTTGGAGCTTTCCCAGCTTCGGCCATTTTTCTTCACCTTCCAGAAACCAAGGCCGTGAGCAGCAGCCTTTTACCCAAAGCTTGAATACGGAAAGCAATGGACCTCAGGGCTCTGGACGGGAAGGCTGATGTAGGCTTCCTCATGATGGGCTCCGAGAGGGGGGCTCGTCCAGTCTGGGGGCGCATCCTCCCAGACCCAGGGCTGCTGAGATGCTGCCTCGTCCATGTCACCTGCACACACCCGGCCCCACAGCCCAGAGAGACCGCCACACCTGAGCCTTCCTTCACGGAACTTTCATCCACACTGTGCCTTTCAGAAGCCTTGCTTCCTGACTCGCTGCTGGCTGGGGTACTTTCTACCGTCTCTCCCCCTGACCTGCCTCTAAAGCCGTCTTCCCATGAAACCTCTCCTGGCCTCTTTGCGTCCATGTGGCCTCTCTTTCCTTTTGGCCTCAGCCACATGTTGCTGGTCCCTCCTTTAGACCCTCTCGGCCTTTGACCAATTTTCTCATCTCCTGGCTGACTGAGCGGGGTTCCTTCATCCTCAGTCCAGAGGATGTTAAAGTCTAGGTAAAATGTGAGGACAAGAGAGAGCTGAGGGCAGTCCCCACACCCACTATCGGGGACTTCCTCACAGACCAGCTACAACGGCTTTCTTTCATCCATTAAACAAAAACATTTCTAGAGCCCCAAATGCTCTCAGGCAACTACGAACGACTTTACCTCCTCTTGCTTTTCCCCTCCAGACTCCATCAACTTCCTGTAGTGCCCTCAAGCCCACCACACTCCCTCCCACCCCAGGCTTTTGGTATATGTTCTCCTCTGGCTATCGAGAAAAAAATATATGAAGCACACACTTGAAGACAAAAGACACAATGTGAAGAGACAGAGCAAGGGTCAGAACAAGACATGCAGGGATGCTGGAATTATCAGACTGGGAATTTAGAAGAGCTGTGATTAATATGTGAAGGGCTCTAATGGTAGGCAGCATGCAAGAAATGAGCAATCAAATCCCGCAAGGACAAGAGGAACCTTAAAAGAACATTGTGAAATGAAAGAAGCCAGTCTGCAAAGGCTACCTAGTAAAGCCTTGACATTCTTGAAAAGAGAAAACTATGGAGACAGTGAAAAGATCAGTGGTCGCCAGAGTTTGGGGAGACAGGTGGGGAGGGATAAAGAGAGAGCCCACAGAGGATTTTTAGGGCAGTGAAACTATTCTCTGATACTGCTGTGGTGGATACAGGGTTTTACACATTTGTCAAAACCAGTAGAATGTATAGCACCAAAATGAGCCCTAATGTAAACTATGAACTTCAGCTAATAATGTATCAATAATTTCTTCTAGTTCATTAATTGTGGCAAATGTACCACACCAATGCATGATGCTAATAATTGGAGACATTGGAGCTGGGAGGTGAGGGAAACTCTGTACTGCCTGCTTAATTTTCCTGTAAATTCCCCAAGATTTGGGGGGGCTCAGTCAATTTAGTAGCCAACTCTTGATTTCAGCTGAGGTCATGATCTCAGGGTCCTGAGATTTGTCCTGCATCAAGCTCTGTGCTGGGCATGAAGCCTGCTTAAGATTTTCTCTTTCTCTCTCCCTCTGCATCTCCCCAGCTGCGCCCTGCTTCTCTCTCTCTCTCAAAAAATAAATAAATAAATAAATAAATAAATAAAAATAAATAAATCCATTACTGTTTAAAAAACAACAATGTGTAAGCCTGATGATTCACAGACCTATACCCCAGGTCAAATAACACATTATATGTTAATAAAAATAATTTGTTTAAAAAAAAAGTTTTAAAAATATATAAATAAATAAATAAGCAGGTATAATTTGAAAAACAAAACAAAACAAAACAAAACACAGCAATATGGGAATAGTGGCATTAAGTGATTGGCAAGTGGTTTTTGACTTAGTTTGCAGCCTGAACTCAGTTGAATGGCATGTATTCAGGGACATCTCTGAACGTAGGCAAAGACAGACCCCAAAGTGTCACCTCGGTGGGTTTTCTGCCGTTTCCTTCATGCTTCAGCTGTTTCTGAACTCACATTTCGCCATTTCTCTGCAACTTGCCCCATTTGTTGACTTGAACAATCCCAGCTCTCCCCTGGCCCGGCACTTAAGAACAGGGCTGGTATCCTTATGCTGCTGGTATCTTATGCTAGGAGAGTTACCCACCACATTCTTTATCTTTTCCCTTTCCAAGGCAGAGCTGCATAAAGCAGCATAGCAATCATTTCCAAAACTAAGGAAACTGAGTAGCTGAGAAGCTAATCAGTCACACTACACAATGCCCCAGTAGCTCAGAAACTGGCAACACAGGATACCTCTGGAAGTAGAAGAAAAGTTAGATCGGAAAAGAAGAAAATAGGGAAAGGCAGTTAAAGGAGCAATTAGAGCCCCAGTGCCCTGATCCACTTGGCTCAGCTAGGAAATAGCCCCTCTTTCACTCTGCAGAAAACTGTAGTTTCCTTCTTCGGAGAGTGCAAAATGGGTTCTCTGGGCTAAGACACCTGAAAGAACTGAAGGCGGGAATTACGCACTGGAAGTTGAAGCATCCAGCTCTCTTCTCACACTTGGATTTCAGAATCCTAGAAACCATACATGCTTCTGGCAGGTGATTGGGAGAAAGTCCTATGGGGAATCTAGCCAGTCTAAGAGAAAAATACCTGAGAAGCTGATAACAGGATTCTCTTCAAAACAACCCATGAGGATCACTATTCAGGGAAGCCTCGTTGGACAAGACTTTTCCTGAATGTCCAATCGCCCTTCTAGTGCCCTGCTCCTTAAGCAAATAGCCCGACATCATTAATTACCAAGGAAATGCATATCAAAACCAAATGAAGTAACACTACACAACTACTAGAATGACTAAAATTAAAAAGACTGTTAATACCAACTGCTGGTAAAGACACAGAGCAATTAGAACTCTCATTCCTGATAGGAATGTTAAAACTGTACAGTCACCTTGGAAAATAGTTTGATGGCTTTTTTAGAAAGTTAAGAACACATTTACCATAAAACCCAGCAATTCTACAACTTGGCATTTGCCCAACAGAAATGAAAACCTTTGTTCATACGACTGGTTGTACACGAATGTTCATAACAGCTTTATGTTTAATATCCCCAAACTAGAAACAAATCAAATGTCCGTCACAAAATGAATGAACAAATTGTGGTGTATTAATGCAATGGAAATAAATTAATTAATTGTAGTTAATGGAATACCAATCAGCAATAAAAAGGGAACTGAACTACAGAGCTACATATCATTGATGAATCTCAAAAATATTACAAATGACACTATTTGTATGGTATCTAGAACAAGCAAAACTAAGCTAGACTGGCACAAAGGGGATCAGTCATAGTCTGGGGTGGGAGTCAGGGAAAGAGTGACTGCAGAGGGGTACTGGGGTGATAGAAATGTGCTACATCTTGTTATGGTGATGGTTACACTGGTGTATACATGTCAATTATGTGTAGATACCAAAACGTATTGAACTTGACATTAAAACTGATATATTTATTGTATGTAAACTATAGCAAGTAGGTTAAAATATTAATTATATCTCAACAAAGTTTTTTTTAATTCAGTATATGACCAAGGATCACTGAACTTTTGAGAAAATCATTTCATATAGGAGACAGAGACCAAGGGAAATAGAAGATGCAAATTGAAAAAAAAAAAAAGACTGTGTATATAGATTTTTAAAAAATTAGAAAACAAAACTTAGCATTAATTTCCTGAGATATTTTTCTTGCAAAAAATGACATTACCTCTATAAAAATGAGAAAGGTTGCTATAGTAAAAGAAATATTCAGAGAATAAAAGCACTCTTGTAAATTAAATATACAATAGCAAAAAAAATTTTTTTCAATAACAAAAATTTTAAAAAGTGAGTAGAAATGGTGCAATATTATAGGAAAGATCAAAAGAAGACAACTTGATGAAATTTTAGAAACTAAAAATGAAAAGGAGAGGTTTCCAGAGAGATGGGTAAGTTTTTATACAAGTTATCAAAAACCAAAATTACTTGGGACTCCTTGACCACAAGAGCAGCTAGAAGACAAAGAATTATTCCTTCAAAATCTGAGGGAGAACTGTACCTGACCTAGAATTCTAAATCAGAGCAAATTGTCAATTACAATGAGGGTATAATAAAGACATTTTCAGATGTGCCAGGTCTCAGAAAAAAATGTACCGTACATGTTTTTGCTTCTTTTTTTTTTTTTTTTTTTTTTTTTTTTAAGAAACTACCTGAGGTTGTAATTCATCAAAACATAGGACTAAAAGGGACACCTGGGTGACTCAGTGGGTTAAGCCGCTGCCTTCGGCTCAGGTCATGATCTCAGGGGACTGGGATCGAGCCCCACATCGGGCTCTCCGCTCAGCAGGGAGCCTGCTTCCTCCCCTCTCTCTCTGCCTGCCTCTCTGACTACATGTGACACCTCTCTCTCTCTCTCTCTCTCTGTCAAATAAATAAAAAATATCTTTAAAAAAAAATAAGACTAAATATAGAAAGAAATGGGAATCAGGGACCAGGAGATTCAAGAGTGAGAGATGAGGGAACCCACCCCCACCCCCACCCACCCCCCCCCCCCCGCCCAGCAAAGTGATGGGGGAAGAGAAGCCACCACCCACATCCGTATTGTAACCAGCCCAAACTGAAGCAAGTCAGAAGGCTATGGGGACAGATACCTCAAGAAAATGAAACTGAATGCACTTCTGATGCATCTGGAGATATCATGAGCAGATTTAGACACGTGACAGGGGGTTTGGGGTTGAATTCGTGGGGAAAAAAAAAAAAAACTGGGTGGCTCAGTTGGTTAAATGACTGCCTTCAGCTCAGGCCATGATCCCAGAGTCCGAGGATCAAGTCCTGCATCCGGCTCCCAGCTTCAAGAGGAGTCTGCTTCTCCCTCTGACCTTCTCCCCTCTCATGCTCTCTCTCTCACTCATTTCAAATGAATAAATAAAATCTTTTTTAAAAATACACGCAAAAAAAAACAAGCATAGGGGCTCCCACTGGCCCCGTCTGGGACAATCTAAACACCAAAATACGGCAATGTGTTATAAGCCATGGGAAAAAATAAGTCTGTCAGCCTACACTGAAAATTGATAAATAATGAGTCATAATAAATATATAAATGGAAGAACGGAAAGAGAGGTTCAGGAAGAATGCCCAACTGGTACATGTGTGGGGAGTGTTGGAATTGGAAAATCATCACTTTGTATTCATCATTACAGAGATTGGGTCTGATCAGACTCGCCAATGGATACTAATTCCAGGGGAAGTTTTGATGAGAAGGAAGATATCATATGATCTTAAAGTGTCTGTCTATAGGCTGATTAGTAACTGAAGGAAGAGGAGCAAAAAGGAATGAATTCTATAATGAGAGAGATTGGGCAACACCTTTGAGAGTGATTAAAATTAACAGCATCCCCAAAACAATAAGATACGTAGGAATAAACCTAACTAAAGAGGTGAAAGACCTATACTCTGTAAACTATAAAACATTGATGAAAGAGGGGCACCTGGGTGGCTCAGTGGGTTAAGCCTCTGCCTTCAGCTCAGATCAAGATCCCAGGGTCCTGGGATCACGATCTGCATCAGGCTCTCTGCTCCGAGGGAGCCTGCTTCCCTCCCTCTCTCTGCCTGCCTCTCTGCCTACTTGTGATCTCTCTCTCTCTGTCAAATAAATAAATAAAATCTTTTTTTAAATATTGATGAAAGAAATTGATGATGATACAAAGAAATGGAAAGATATTCCATGCTAAAGGATTGAAAGAATAAATATTGTGAAAATGCCTATGCTACCCAAAGCAACCTACATGTTTAATGCAATCCCTATCCAAATACCAACAGCATTTTTCAGAGAGCTGGAGCAAACAATCCTAAAATCTGTATGGAACCACAAAAGACCCCAAATAGCCAAAACAACCTCGAAGCACAAAAGCAAGGCTGGAGACATCACAATTCTCGATTTTAAGTTTTATTACAAAGCTGTAGTGATCAAAACAATATGGTACTAGCACAAAAACAGACACATGGATCAAAGGAACAGTATAGAAAACCCAATTTTCTGTGGCCAATTAACCTTCAACAAAACAGAAAAAAAATCCAGTGGGAAAGACAATCTCTTCAACAAATGGCGTTGGGAAAACAGGACAGCAACATGCAAGAGAATGAAATTGGACCACTTTCTATCACCACACACAAAAACAAATTCAAAATGGATGAAAGACCTAAATGTGAGACCTGAAACCATCAAAACCCTAGAACACAGGTAATAACTTCTTTGATATTGACTGGCAACTTCTTACTAGATATGTCTCCTGAGGCAAGGGAAACAAAAGCAAAAATAAACTATTGAGCCTACATCAAAATAAAAAACTTTTGCACAGCGAAGAAAACAATGAACAAAACTAAAAGGCAACTGACAGAATGGGAGAAGATATTTGCAAGTACGTAACTGATAAAGGGTTAGTATCCAAAATGTATAAAGAACTTATCAAACTCAACACCCAAAAAACAAATAATCCAATTAAAAATGGGCAGAAGACATAAACAGACATTCTTCCAAAGACATACAGATGGCTAAAAGTTACATGAAAATAGGGGCACCTGGGTGGCTCAGTGGATTAAGCCACTGCCTTCGACTCAGGTCATGATCCCAGGGTCCTGGGATTGAGCCCCGCATCGGGCTCTCTGCTCAGCAAGGAGCCTGCTTCCCCTCTCCACCCTCACCTGACTCTCTGCCTACTTGTGATCTCTGTCAAGTAAATAAATAAAATCTTTAAAAAAAAAGATACATGAAAATATGCTCAACATCCCTGACCACCAGGGAGACACAAATCAAAAGCAGAATGAGATAATACCTCACAACTGTCAGAATGGCTAAAATCAATAACACAAGAAACAACAGTTGTTGCACTACTGGGTATTTCCCCAAAGAATACATAAATACTAATTCAAAGGGGGTACATGCACCAGTATGCTTACTGCAGTCTTATCTACAATAGCCAAGTTATGGAAACAGCCCAAGTGTCCATTGACTGATGAATGGGTAAAGATGTGGTATATATACACAATGGAATATTACTCAGCCACCCAAAGAGCAAACTCTTGCCATTTGCAATGAATGGATGAAGCTAGAAAGTTTATTATAACGCTAAGTGAAATAAGTCAGAGAAAGACAAATACCATATGACTTCACTCATACGTGGAATTTAAGAAACAAAACAGATGAGCAAAGGGAAAAAAAAGAGAGAGAGGCAAACCAAGAAACAAACTCTTAACTAGGGAGAACAAATTGATGGTTAGTAGAGGGGAGGTAGGTGGGGAGATGAGTGACATAGGTGACGGGGATTAGGGAGTGTAGCTGTCGTGATGAGCACCGGGTGTTGTGTGGAAGTATTGAATCACTATATTGTACACCTGAAACTAATATTAAAGTCCAGTTAGTCTTTTCACTAACTGGACTTTAAATAAAAACTTTTTAAAAATTAAAAATATAAAATTAACAGCACCTATGATGGACAGGTGAACATTCCATACTTCCAAATGAGTTACCCTAAAATGGATACATCTCCAGTTCTCCAATACAGTATTCTGGTCATGAAAGCACAGCCATAATTTAATCAAAATGAACACTGTATAAATGGGAAACGTTTTGGTTACAAAGACAGGTAAAGGGACTATAGCCTTAAAAATGTCAGTATCATGAAAAGCAAAGAAAGGCAGTGAGAAAGTTCTAGATTAAAAGAGGCTAGGGGCACCTGGGTGACTCAGTGGGTTAAAGCCTCTGCCTTCAGCTCAGGTCATGATCCCAGGGTTGTGGGATCGAGTCCCTCATTGGGCTCTCTGCTCGGCTGGGAGCCTGCTTCCCACCCCCTGCCTCCCCCAGCCCCCCACCTTCTCTCTGCCTACTTGAGATCTCTGTCTGTCAAATAAATAAATAAATAAATAAATAAATAAATATCTTTTAAAAAAAAAAGAGGCTAAAGAGATGTGACAACTAAAGGCAATACTTGAACTTAGACTGGTTTCTGTGCTGGTGGGGAAATACGCCATCAAGGACGTTATTACACCAACTGACATAATTAGAAACAAACATATATGAGATAAGATGATTCTATCGGCATAGTGATACATGGATGAAGTTGATAACTGGATTGTATTTATGTAAGAGAATATCTCCATTCTCAGGAAATACCAAAGTATTCAGGGGTAACGGACCATGATGAATACATAGTTTTCCATCAAATGGGTCAGGAAAAAAATTAGGCAGAGAGGAAAAAGAGAGAACATGATAAAGTAAACACGTTTAAAATGCTAACAGTAAATAAATTTGGGTAAATGGGCACTCCTCATTCTATTTTTATAAATTTTAAATTATTGCCAGAGAAAAAGTTAAAAAGAAACTAAATGCATTTTGATGTCCCCCAAGTTTAAATTAATGAAACAGTAATACAACAAGTACTATGAATCCACCTTAAGAAATAAAATATTACTAATGTAATTTTTAAAAATCATATTGAGAAACCTGAGTATTAGGTATATTATTTGGGAAAGGCTAATAAACCACAGGTTCCACAGATATAGACATTCAGGAGACATAGATTAGGTATATATGTGGATATATCTCCATGTTCGTCTTTGTATGATCTCCCATCTGGAGCCTGTTCACAATGCTTGGAGTTCAGTATACACTATACGGTATCAGTCATTTAAAAAACATTAAAGTAGGGGGCATCTGTAGCTCAGTCTGTTAAGTGTCTGACTCTTGGTTTCAGTTCAGGTCATGACCTCAGGGTCATAAGATTGAGCCCCACATTGGGCTCTTTGATCAGCTGGGTGTCTGCTTGAGATTCTCTCTCTCTATCCTTCCTACCCCCTGCACTCTCTTTCTCTCTCTCTCTCTCTCAAATAAGTAAATCTTTAAAAAAAAATTAAAGTACAGTTTCAAAAATTACATTTTTATTATGTTCTTATGTTCAAATATTATGTTCTTATTACTGTTAGAAAATATACAAAACTGAATATCATTTTCCGCTTCATAAATTTATGTATTCTCTAAACTTCCTCTAATGAGCTATTTATTACATTTATTATCAAAATAGTTGCAATTTAAAAAATATCACCCTCGGGATGCCTGGGTGGCTCAGTTGGTTAAGCGGCTGCCTTCGGCTCAGGTCATGATCCCAGCGTCCTGGGATCGAGTCCCACATCGGGCTCCTTGCTTGGCAGGGAGCCTGCTTCTCCCTCTGCCTCTGCCTGTGCTTGCTCTCGCTTCTCTCTCTATGACAAATAAATAAATAAAATCTTTAAAAAAAAAAATCACCCTCACAATTTTGCATGTATCATAGGATTACACTCAGTAAAACTACAGACAACAGAAGATCAAAGAGAATGTACCAAAAATGATTCTTCTGGGTGGTGAGAACACGATGTTTTTTCCTTCTGTCAAAAGTTTTATATTTTCCTAATTACTACTATAATGATGAAACATCAATTTTCTTTTCGTCTTGAAGAGAGAGTTACAGATCTTTTAAAAAGATTTTATTTATTTATTTGACAGAGAGAGAGAGATCATGAGTAGGCAGAGAAGCAGGGGCGGGGGCGGGGGGGGGGGGGCAGGGGAAGCAGGCTCCCTGCTGAGCAGAGAGCCTGATGCAGGGCTTGATCCCAGGACCCTGAGATCATGACCTGGGCCAAAGGCAGAGGCTTAACCCACTGAGCCACCCAGGCGCCCCAAAAGGTTATTTTTTAAATGAGGTCTGCATCACACTCTGTGCACCAAAATTAATTGCAGGGATTTTTAAGAGTTAAGTTTTCAAGTTGTAGAAAACTTGGGAGAACATGAAATCAAACCTCTTTAAGGGGATGTTTTTCTCAATCTAGGAATGCTAAGAGAAGCCACAAAGCAAAGAATTCGCTGTATAAAAATTCTGTAATATCATAAAGTCAGAAGAGTATCTCCCACCTTGAGGCTAGGACTACACACGTTGAAAGAAATGCTAACGTAAGGCTCCTTAACCTTTCAGCCCCGTGGACTTAGGCTCCTCCCTCCAGCCCCCTCTCCTCCGGGCTCTGCTCCGAATGGCCCCTGGTTACTCATTTGCATTCCCGGATCTCCTGTAAGACAACCTGAGGGCTTCTGGTGCAACAGGCGCCCTTCCTGACCTTGATAGAAAGCAATTACGATTCTCAATACCCTCCATCCACCCGTCCTTGCTTCCCGACTCTCCTGGAGAGGAAAGCTGCAGAATGCTACTACCCCTCCTTTATCCCACTTCCTGGCAGAAGGCGCAAGGCTTCTCTTCCCAGCTTGGCCCAGGACTCCTGCAGAAGGGCCAGTGTGGCTGTCCTCTCTCCAGGATGGCGTCTTTGTCTACGATTGCGGTTCCATCTCCTGCAGCAAAGGAGACCATCTGCTGATGCCTGCCACCAGCTGTCGTCTCGTCTTCACTTTCTTGTCTCCCCAGAGAGTTCCCTGACTTTCAGGCACATGGTATTCTCTCTTGCCCTTGTTCAGCCTGGGTCTGTATCTTTTGGGAGTTTTCACAATCCCTCCCCTTCACGTAGCATCACCCTGGCTTCCCCCTGGGGACTGAGGTCTGTCACCCTCCCCGAATGAGTCCCCTACTGTCATGTACACCATTACGTGGGACTATAGAAAAGGGAGTACATGCTAGAAGGTATTTGAGAGCACTCACAAGGGACAGATAGCGTCCGCCAGAGGAAAACAGATCCTGGGGCTTTAAGTCCCCAGGGATCCTAGTTTCAATTCCCCATATGGAGTCTCAAACCTGTGAATCACACCCAAGGTTGAAATTTTACTTTGGTGTAGTTTCAAGGGAGAAAACAACAACATAAAAAGAACATGCTTATTGAGCTAAGACTCTTTTTCCCACCTAGAAATCTCTCCCCCAGCTCTTTTTCCCACCTAGAACTCTCTCCCCAACATGTCTTCACATTTTCAAATGAGATCCATCCATCAGGGTCTGGAATAAATGCCATCTCCTTCAGAAAGTCTTCTCTGATCTTCAAGATGAATGTTATTTTTCCTCCTTCTCAAATCGCCGAGTCCTGTGGTCATACATCTCCTGGGCAGAACAGATGCTGCCCGCGTCCCCTGCTATGATGCCATCCCCTCCCCTTCTTGGCCTGCTGCTGGGGCCTCAGCAGACATAAGGCCCAGCTTGGTCAAGTTACAGCATGAACTGAATTGACCCGAGTAGAGCTGCTCACAGGCCCAAAGCCATCGCAGTCATAACTCTTTGAATGACAGCTGGCCGGCTGGCTGGCTAGCTAGACAAAACTCCTACCAAGGCCACAGAGCTCTGTTTCTCAGGGCTACCTCATGCCCTCTCTGCTCTCTCCATCATGACCTTATCCGTGCCAGGCCCAGGACACGTGAGTCAGGTATGGTTGCTGTAACACTCACAAGTTACTTACACACTCATTTGTCTTCTTCCCATCATTTTAGGGCAGGTCTCTAGAAGCAGAGCCTGAGATGGAGATACTCTGGCAAGTGATACAGTGAGGAAGTGCTCCCAGGAGAAACCTAGAGAGGAACAAGAGAAGCGGGAGAGGGCAGGGGAAGAAGCTCAACAAAAATGTCAGGGGCCATCTAGCCACAGCCTGATCCATGCAGAGCCCTATAGCATCAAGGGCCTAGAGACAAAGGAGCTGGACGGTTGCACTCCTCCATCAGTCAGTCAGTGGTCTTGATGCATCCTGAGGGCAGGACTTGTAACCTCCCATACTTTCAGCTTCAATCAGCCAAGGGCAAGCCTCCAGGGAGAGCACAGGTGTGCGCTAAAAGCAGCCAACACACATAGCAGCTAGAACATGGGTGCACTGGCCGGTCCAGAGGATCTGACACCCATTACAGCTGTCACACCACCAGCTATGGGCTGAATACTTGTGCCCTCCAACCTCAAATTTCTATGTAAAGGCCCTAAGCTCCAGTGTGTTTGGAGATAGAGCCTTTGAAAGGTCGTTAGGTTTGGATAAGATCGTGAGGATACCTTATAAGGGACTGAAGAGAACAGAGCTCTCTCTCAACCATGCCAGGGTGTAGTGAAAAAGCAGTTGTCTACAAGCCAGGAAGCGGGCCCTCACCATCACTTGAGCACCCCTGGATCTCAGACTTCCAGCCTCTAGAACAGTGAGAAATTAACATTTGTGGCTTAAGCCCTCAGTCCATGGTATCTTGTTAGAGCATCCCTAACTGACTAAGATACCCCCTATCCTTTTTCTCTATTTATACATCTTTTCTTTGAATAGGTCTGTCACGAGCCTACTTTCACTTTCTTTTTTTTAAACTTCAGAATTGGACATGAACACATTCAACTAATTCCAATCTTGATCAACAATGCTGAAACCCCAGACTACTTGCTCCCACAGATTGGACAGGAGGTCATTTTCAACATTCGTCATGGAAGCTTAGAGATCATCTGCTGTTGTTTCTTCATTTCGTAGATAAGGAAACTGAGCACGGAGGGACAAGATTTACTTTGTCCAGCAAATTTTGTAGCAAAACCAAGTCTGGGTCTGCCTAATTTTCGGGCAAGAGCATTTCACCATACCCTAGCTCTCTTTACATCAGTGCATTATGTAACTATTCCACTAAGACTTTCTAATTAATCATTATTGGAAATTATCATTAAATTCAATGCTTGGGAAAAAAGTTGCATGCCAGGAATAGTATTCCCTCCTGTGGTTTATGTCTTAAATGGGAACATGGAGTTAAGCCAGATATAGAACCTACTTAAAACCTTACAGAGTTTTAAACCAAACTTGAACCTTCTGGAGTTCATTTATTTATTCTTGGCAACTTGCAGCTTCCTGGTTCTTGGAAAGTAGCTGGCTCATTTAGAAGAAAAACTCATGAGACTTCTTGTGCATTGAGTAGCTCTTACAAAACAATCTTTTGAAGTGTAAAGTGTAAATGAATAAGAAACAGAAGACTGAAGTTCTCCTAAAATACACATGGATGCAATCATTAAGGGAATAGGCACACCAGGCAAAATTCATAATTGTTTTTTATGCCCTAAACACTGAGGAGTAGTCTTGTGCTCAGCAAATCCCAAACATGCTAAGTTTTTCCTTTGTCTGAGACTCTCCTTAAGTATGTGGGGGACTTGGGTTTGTTACAAAGGGTACCAGAGGGAGTATGGCCAAGGCTAACTAAACCCATTCCACTCTGTCCCAAGCATTTCTTTTACAGTACGCTCTGTGAATAAGGGTTCTTTCTTCTTCTTAATCCAAACTGGTCAGAATAACCCATCACGGAACAAGACAGTCTTTAGGCTAAAAGAATGTGGTCATGGCCATTGAATACCAATTAGGACGACCGCTTTTCTGAATTTAAAGGCCTACTGCTCTCAAAGTTGAATGTCATGGAAGAGGGGTTCTCCTCAGAACAGAAACGGTTTCTTTTGACACAGATAAACTATTTTCTCTTTTCACTTGGCCTTTCAGTCATCTAGAAGGTCTCTACTCTAGTCTACACTTTAGGTCTCAGCCCAAGTTCAGCTCAAGGCACATTAAGATTTCTTAGCCAGTTCCTCTGTGTTGTACGTTAGAAAAGAATATAAATCTCTCTTCCTTAATAGCTGGTCGATCCATCGAAGAGAAGAGCAAATACAAATAATTGTCTAATGCCTGGAAACTTGGTTTTGGTTGTTCTAACCAACTGATTCCTAATTCATCATACATATCATTATTCTTCAGCATGAAGAATTAAATTACATAACATTATCCCTTCAGCTCACCATTAAGATGGGCCATCACCCCTCCCACACAGCTACAACTATTTTCAAGACAATTTTCAATACCATTTACAAGCTTTGGAGCAGCCTGTATCTCCCTGCTATATTGCAAGATGGCAGATACAGCATAGCGGAGTAGATAGAGTCAGACTTTGGAGTCAAGTGACCTGGGTTTAAATCTTCAGTTCTGCTCCATATGAGCTTGGTGGCCTTGGATAAGTTACTTGACATTTTGGAATCTGAGTCTCCTCATCTGTATACCAGAGGAACACTGGTTAGCTTGTCAGATAGTTGTAAAGGTTGAATGAGTTAATGTGCAAACATGCCCAGTCCATAGTAGGTGCTCAAAAACTGGGAGTAATTACTTTTATTATCGTTGAGACCACACAAAAGCACCAACCTTTCTGAAAGCTCTCTTGCTGGCAGCTGGTAGTGACCTCTCAGCAGTTCCTCTGAGGTGTTACACAAGACTCTTGTTGCATTCTGTCTCCTCCTGCCCCCTCAACCTCGGCCATGAGGAGGAAAGCATAGAGTTGTGAGGAGCTGAAGTGACTTGCTAAAGGTATTCCCAAATGGGGAAGCCCTCTTGAGTAAGGGAGTCCAGGAATATGATCATTCCTTGCCTGTTACTTTTCCAGGTTCTGTGTGGAGATGGGAGTATGTGGAAGCATTAGCGCTTCTCTTTCTCCCAAGTTCCCTCTAACTCCAACTCAAACAAAACAAAACAAGACAAAACCAAAAAAAAACCTAAATTAGCCATTAGCTACTATATGATCTCACTAGAGAGGCTAGCCAGATCTCTAGGCATTTCTGGTTATGTATCAGGCACCTAAAAATGTGGGCCTGGAGTTTGGCAAAGGTGTAAAACATGGGGATATGGATTTAGATATCATCATAGTCAGTTGGGGCTGCTATAACAAAAATGCCATAGACTGGAGGGCTAAAACAAAAAACATCTATTCCTCACAGTTCTGGAGGCTGAGAGAGCCATGCTCAGTGAACTGGCAGAATGGGTGTCAGATGAAGGCCCATTTCCTGGCTTGTCGGTAACCACCTTTTCCCTGTATCCTCACATGGTGGAGCTAGCAGGAGATAGTGCTCTTCCTCTTCTTATAAGGACACTGATCCTATAGAACCCCATCGGGGTTCTACCTTCACAACCCAATTGTTTCTCTAAACCCCAACCTCCAAATCACATTAAAGCTTCAACATATGAATTTGGGGAAAACCCAAACATCCAATCCACAGTAGATATCCTTCACCTGCATGGTTAATTGAACCCCCAGGGATGGGCACAATTTCCAAGGCAGCAATGGAGCTCATATGCTCCTAGAACCAGTATATCATATGTAATATATTTTATGATCTATTATGTTGTAGCCAAGAAAACTTTGAAAAAGGGAAGCAGTAAGAGAGGAGTTCACCTTAGGGGATGTTAAATCCCATTATAAAGCTAGTTTGCTGTTGCTAGGACTTCTAATACTATGTTGAACAAGAGTGGTGAGAGAGGGCATCCTTGTTGTGTTCATGATCTCAACGGGAAGGCTGTGAGCTTTTTCCCATTGAGGATGACATTTGCTGTGGGTTTTTCATAGATAGATTTTATGAAGTTCAGGAATGTTCCCTCTATCCCTATACTTTGAAGGGTTTTAATCAGGAACGGACGCTGGATTTTGTCAAATACTTTTTCTGCATCAATTGAGAGGACCATGTGGTTCTTCTCTCTTCTCTTATTGATTTGTTCTATCACATTGATTGATTTGCGAATGTTGAACCATCTTTGTTACCCAGGGATGAATCCCACCTGGTCATGGTGGATAATCTTTTTAATGTGCTGTTGGATCCTATTTGCTAGGGTCTTGTTGAGAATCTTAGCATCCATATTCATCGGTGATATTGGTCTGAAATTCTCCTTTTTGGTGGGGTCTTTGCCTGGTTTGGGGATCAGTGTAATGCTGGCTTCATAAAAAGAGTCTAGAAGTTTTCCTTCTGCTTCAATTTTTTGAAACAGCTTCAGGAGAATAGGTGTTATTTCTTCTTTGAAAGTTTGGTAGAACTCCCCAGGGAATCCATCAGGTCCTGAGCTCTTGTTTGGGGGAGGTTTTTGATCACTGTTTCAATCTCATTACTAGATACTGGTCTATTCAGGTTGTCAGTTTCTTCCTGGTTCGATTTTGGGAGTTTATAGTTTTCGGGAATGCATCCATTTCATCTAAGCTGCTTAACTTATTGGCATATAACTGTTGATAATAACTTCTGATGATTGTTTCTATTTCCTTGGTGTTAGTTGTGATCTCTCCCTTTTCATTCATAATTTTATTAATTTGAGCTTTCTCTCTTTTCTTTTGGATTAGTGTGGCCAATGGTTTATCAATCTTACTGATTCTTTCAAAAAACCAGCTTCTAGTTTCATTGATACTTTCTACTGTATCTCCAGTTTCTATCTCATTGATGTCTGCTCTAATCTTGATTATTTCCCTTCTTGTGTGTGGCGTTGGCTTAATTTGTTGTTGAATCTCCAGTTCTTTAAGGTGTAGAGACAGCTGGTGTATTCTGGATTTTTCCATTTTTTTGAGGGAGGCTTGGATGGCTATGTATTTCCCCCTTAGGACTGCCTTTGCTGTATCCCATAGGTTTTGGGCCAAAGTGTCTTCATTCTCATTGGTTTCCATGAATTGTTTAAGTTCTTCTTTGATCTTCTGGTTGATCCAAGCATTCTTAAGCAAGGTGGCCTTTAGCTTCCAGGTGTTTGAGTTCCTTGCAAACTTTTCCTTGTGATTGAGCTCCAGTTTCAAAGCATTGTAATCTGAGATAATGCAGGGAATAATCTCAGTCTCTTGGTATCGGTTGAGCCCTGATTTGTAACCCAGTATGTGGTCTATTCTGGAGAAGGTTCCATGTACACTTGAGAATAATGAGTATTCCTTTGTTTTAGGGTATATAAATAAGGGTATATAATTTTAGATATATAATCTATGAGGTCCATCTGGTCCAATGTTATCATTCAACGCTCTTGTTTCTTTATTGATTTTCTGCCTGGATGATCTGTCTATTACTGAGAGAGGTGTGTTAAGATCTCCTGCTATTAATGTATTCATATCAATATGACTCTTTATTTGATTAATATTTTTCTTATGTAATTGGTTGCTCCCATATAGGGGGCATAGATATTTACAATTGTTAGATCATCTTGGTGAATAGTCCCTTTAAGAATTATGTAGTGTCCTTCTGTATCTCTGACCAGAGAAGAACATAAGCAGTAACCTCTTCAATATCAGCCACAGCAACTTCTTTCCAGATATGTCTCCAAAGGCAAAGGAAACAAAAGTGAAAATGAACTTTTGGGACTTAATCAAGATGTAAAGCTTCTGCACAGCAAAGGAAACAGTCAACAAAACAAAGAGGCAACCCATGAAATGGGAGAAGATATTTGCAAATGACAGTACAGACAAAAGGTTGATATCTAGGATCTATAAAGAACTTCTCAAACTCAACACACACAAAACAGATAATCATGTCAAAAATTGGGCAGAAGACATGAACAGACACTTCTCCAAAGAAGACATACAAATGACTATCAGACACATGATAAAATATTCATCATCACTAGCCATCAGGGAGATTCAAATTAAAACCACATTGAGATACCTTACACACTGAGATACCTTACACCATTTAGAATGGCCAAAATTAGCAAGACAGGAAACAACATGTGTTGGAGAGGATGTGGAGAAAGGGGAACCCTCTTACACTGTTAGTGGGAATGCAAGTTGGTGCAGCCACTTTGGAGAACAGTGTGGAGATTCCTTAAAAATTAAAAATAGAGCTTCCCTATGACCCTGCAATTATACTGGGTATTTACCCCAAAGATACAGATGTAGTGAAAAGAAGGGCCATCTGTATCCCAATGTTTATAGCAGCAATGGCCACAGTCACCAAACTGTGGAAAGAACCAAGATGCCTTTCAATGGACGAATGGATAAGGAAGATGTGGTCCATATACACTATGGAGTATTATGCCTCCATCAGAAAGGATGAATACCCAAATTTTGTATCAACAGGGATGGGACTGGAAGAGATTATGCTGAGTGAAATAAGTCAAACAGAGAGAGTCAATTATCATATGGTTTCATTTGTTTGTGGAGCATAACAAATACCATGGAGGACATAGGGAGATGGAGAGGAGAAGGGAGTTGAGGGAAATTGGAAGGGGAGATGAACCATGAGAGACTATGGACTCTGAAAAACAATCTGAGGGTTTTGAAGGGGCAGGAGGTGGGAGGTTGGGGGAGCCAGGTGGTGGGTATTATGGAGGTCATGTTTTGCATGGAGCACTGGGTATGGTGCGTAAATAATGAATTCTGTTATACTGAAAAGAAATTTTTTTTAAAAAAAAGCTAGTTTGCAGTAAAAATCTATACAGTGCCTCCTAGAACAAAAGAAGCAGTCCAGACTATGGAGAGTACACACAGAACAATTTCATATGTGATCAGCAAATGACACTATATAATTAGTTATTTGAAAATCTGATTTGATCTTGAGGCAGAAGCAGTTAGGGCTCACCAAATATTCTAGACTCTCCAACTGGAAACAAAAGACTTTGAGATGGTAGAATCGCAGGCAGAAGCAGGCTGGGACCCTGAAAGGCTGCCTGGAGGACCACCACTCCACAGCGTCACCTGACCATCACTGGACTTGACATCAGTGAGAATTAAGGCTTTGTTCTGTTAAGGCACTGAGATTTGACAGTTGTAGCAGCAAGCATTAATTATCTCAAATATAACACCTTCACACCTTATACCACACATCAAAATCAAAATAAATTCAGGTTAGAATAAGAAATAAAGTGTTGAAAAAGCTGGATGAATATAAAGATGAACGTTTATTCAATCCCTAGATGGGGTTTTTCTAGGTGTAAAAGCAGTAGAAGAAATCGTAAAAGGAAAAATTCATAGCTTAACTACATGGTAATTCTTAAATTCCATTTAAAAGAGATTAGAAATTAAAAACAGAATTGAATAACAAATGGAAACGGTATATTTGCTGCAACTGTGATAAAGGGTTAATTTCCTTAATATTTAAAGAACTCATAAAAATGGAAGCCAGGGGAGAGAAAAAGGATTATCTGAAGCAAAGCTTTAATCATAGCTGGCTTGTCCTGATACCTAAAATGTTTCTGAGTCCCCAACTTCTGCCAATTGGTGTGCATTCTGTACATGCAAACTGTATTTAACATTGGCTCAAACCCAACCTAATTAGTAAAGTCAATCTGCCACAAAGAAATGATCATTATAATGCTTCATGCAGCCAAATGTCCATGATGTTTCTGGTATGTGCTATTGGAAGTTCTCCACATGACTGCTCCCCTGTGTTGGTGCAAGAAATTTAGAGCTGGTCATACCCCCTTCTTTCGGAGTTCAAGAGTAATGGTAAGATTGTCCCCAGGAACAGAGCGAGTGTAGGCCGTGAAGAAATTCAAGGCAATTTGTAAAAACTAATTCCACTTGTATCTGTTTGGTCATGCAGCCCATTATTGAGCCTGGTGCTAGTCATTTTTTTTCTTTTTGCATTTCTTTATTTAATCCTCACAACAACCCTATAGCTAGGTATCATTTGTACTTTCTTCAAATAAAGAAACTGAGGCTGAAATTGGTGAAATAATTTGGCCAACATGACACAAGGAACTGGCAGAGCCGAGATCTGAACCACAGTGTGTCTGACTCCGAGGGCATGTACCTAATTGCTGACCATGTTGTCTTCTGTCAATCTAAAGGAAATTTTTGCATAGATGGCATGTCTTGGCAATAGCAGGGTTTGAGGGGGCAGAGGAAAGAATGGAGAATGGATAAATAAGGAGGCATGGGAATGACTTTGGCTCCCAGCTACCTTCTGACCTAAAACAATCAAGAAAAACCCAAACGAAATATATGAAACAGTAGTTTTCAAGATACTGGATATCAAAAAGGGAAGGACAATGATCTCTGTGAGATGAGAAACAAATGAGGTGAGATCTAAGATTGCCTCATCTAACTGCCCAAAGAGATCCCAGGCCACACTGCAGGCTGGTGGATCCCAGGCAGAGCCGAGCAGTGTCCTGAGTTGAGGAGATGGGGAATCCCCCAGTGACTAGAATTCATAGGCCAGTGACTAGAAACTGGGGGGCTATACGTCAACAGAGAGCTCTGGAGATCTGCAGAGAGTTCTCTTTGAATCTTCCTTTGGCTAAGTTCTGATCAGAACATACATGTGAAGAAGCAACCTCAGACCGAGGAAAGAGAAAGGGTTAGAGAGGGAAATTCCTGGAGCTCACACAAAGCTGAAAATGTTTTGTTTTGTTTTTTTGACTTCATGAGCCAGGTTGGAAAACCTCAGAATTCAAAGGGCCCTGGGTAAAGGTACCAGAAAGGGTTTTGCCTAATTTGTGAGGCAGAACTAGTCCTAGAATAAATTCTGTTCTTGCTCAGTGTAATAAGGCTTATTAAAAGTAAGACCTGAAAAACATTAAACTGTTTCCAAGTAACTTAGCTCAATTTTGTAGGTAGAATAAAACTCAATTTTGTAGGTAGAAAAAACGTCTAGCACCCAACAAGGTAAAATACACATGTCTGACATCTAGTAGTAGGAGAATTGACATAATGAGGAGAGAGCCAGCCAACCAAAACTGACCCAGAAATGACATAGATGATAGAACTAATAGACAAGGATAGACAAAAGTTGTTAAAACAGAATATCATATATTTGAGAAGCTTAAGGAAAGACGGAGTGTGTTTAGTAGAGACGTGGGGGATATAAGAAAGATTCATCAAATGTCTAGAGATAAAAGCTGTAATATCTGAGACGAAAAATAAACTCTATGGGATGAGCCATCACAGAGAAAAGAATAATGAACTTGAAGACACAGTGATAACAACTATCCAAAATAAAATACTGAGAGAAAAAAAGATTGAACAACAGAGCACTAGTGAGCTATGGGACACTAGTGAGCTATGATATTTCAGGTAACTGAAATCTCCAAAGGAGGAGAGGGCCCCCCCCCCAAAAAAAAGGAATAATGGCTGGCAAATTTCCAAACTTGATGAAAGCCAAATATTCACATATGCAAAAAGTTCAACAACATCCAAGTGCAGGAAACATGGAGAAAAATACATCAAGACACACTGCAATTGATTGCTTAAAACAGTATAACCAATAAATCTAGAAGGGCATAAAATGAAATAATAAAAAAATAGACAATTCCAAAAAAGGCAGAAAAAGAATACAGAAAGCAAATAGCAAAATATTAGACTTAAACACAACCAAATTTTTAAAAATCACACTCATGTGTATGGTCTAAACTCCCTCAGAAAAAGACAAGAAATTATCAATTGGATAAATAAAGCAAAATCTTACTACGGGCTGCCATCAAGAAACCCACTTTAAATGCAAAGACACACAGACTAAAAGGAAAGGGATGGTAAAACTAAACTATGTTGCTTTAGATTCTTAAGGCTGATATGACAAGTCAGTGTGAACTTGATGACTGAAAATAACAATTCTGGGGTGCCTGGGTGGCTCAGTCATTAAGCGTCTGTCTGCCTTTGGCTCAGGTCATGATCCCAGGGCCCTGGGGTCAAGCCCCATGTTGGGTTCCCTGCTCTGCAGGAAGCCTGCTCCTCCGTCTCCCTCTCCCCCTTCCTGTGTTCCCTCTCTGGCTGTCTGTCAAATAAATAAATTCTTTAAAAAGAAAAGAACAATTCTAGAGGCTAGAAGTCTGAAATCAAGGTGTTGGCCGGGCCATGATCCCTCTGAAGTCTTTAATGACGAATCCTTCCTTTCCTCTTCCAGCTTCTGGTGGCTCCTGCTGTCCCTTGGATTGTGGCAGCATCCCTTCAATCTCCCCTATGTCTTTCTGCATCCCTTTCTGTCTCTCATAAGGACATTCTCATTGGATTTACGGCATGCTCTAATCCAGGATGATCACTACTTGCATCTGTAAAGACCCTATTCCAATTAAGTTCATATTCCGGAGTTCTTGGTAGACATGAATTTGGGGAAGACACTATTGAACCCATTACATATGCTAACACCAATCAAAAGAAATCTGGGGTAGCTATATTAAGACCAAAGTACATTTCAAACAATGAATATATCCAGAGATAATAATATCATTTCATATTGATAAAGCAGTCAATTAATCAAGAGACATGGTAATTCCAAATATTTATGCACCTAATAACAGAATTTCAAAAGGCATGAAGCAAAAACTGATAGAACTACAATGATAGACAAATTTATACTTATAGTTGAAGATTTCAACACTCCAGTCTCAGTAATTAATTCAAAGAATAAAGAAGTGTTCTCTAAAACATAGAAGACCTGGAAAGCACTATCAAAAAACTTGACTTAATGGATATTTATAAAACATTCCACACAACAGCAGTAGCATAGACATTCTTCTCAAGTGCATAAGAGTACTTACCAAAGTAAGCACAGAAGTATATTCTCGGTCCTAAAACAAGTTTCAATCACTTTAAAAAGAGCCAATTCATACAAAATATATTCTCTGATCACAATGGAATTAAACTAGAAATCAACAACAGTAATGTCTCTGGAAAGAGATACAAATACTTACAACCAAATAACATGCTTCTAAATAGCCCATAGGCTAAAGAAGAAATCAAGAGGAATTAGGAAGTATTTTGATTGAATGAAAATGAAAACACAACATATCAAAATTTGTGGGATGTAATTGAAGTGATACTTAGAGTGAAATTTATAGCACTAACTGCTTATGTTAGAAAAGGATCTCAAGTTAATGAACCGAGCTTCCACCTTAAGAAACTAGAAAAAGAGCAAGAAGAACCTAAAGAAAGCAGAAGTCAATAAAATCAATAACAGAAAAAACAATAGAGAAAAATCATTGAAACCAAAAGTTTTTTTATTAAAAAGACCAACAAAACTGATAACCCCCAAGCTAGTCCAATCAAGAAAAAATAATAAAATACACAAATTGCCAATATCAGAAAGAAGAGAAAATCATTACTACAGATTCTAAATATATTACAAGAATAAGAGACAGTAAATCTGAGTAGCCCTATAAGTATTAAAGAAATTTCATTTATAGTTAAAAACATTCCCTCCACACAAAACAAATTCCAGGCTTAGATAGATTTATTGGTAAATTCTATCAAAACTTAAAAAAAGAAATAATGCCAGTTCTATACAAACTCTTTCAGAATATTAAAGAGGAGGGAATACTTCCCAACTCATTCTTTGAAGAAGGCATTATTACACTGAAACCATAGTCAGACAGATATTAGAAGAAAAGAGAACTATCAGCCCATACTCCTAATAAACACTAACAAAACCCAAAATTATAGGAAATGAGATCTAGCAATATATGAGATAGGTATATATATCTATAGATATGTTCTATAGATATTCTCTCTCTCTCTCTCTCTCTATATATATATATATATATATCTAGAGATATATATAGAGAGAGATATATCTATATATCTCTCTAGAGATATATAGTTATATCTATATATCTATATATATAGATATATCTCACAATGTAGTGGGGTTTATCCCAATAATGTAATATTTGTTGAACATTTAAAAACCATTGAATGAGGGGTGGCTGGGTGGCTCAGTCTGTTGGCATTCCAACTCTGGATTTAAGCTCAGATCTCGATCTCACAGTCATGAAACTGAAACTGCACTGGGCTCCATGCTGGGCATAGAGCCTCCTTGAGATTCTCTCTCTCCTTCTCCCTCTGCCTCTTCCCCACTCATGCTCTCTCTCTAAATAATAATAATAATAATAAATAACCATTGAATGAAATATATCATTCTGTAGATGCAGAAAAATACTTGGCAAAACCCAACATCCATTCCTGACAAAACCTTTCAGAAAACTAGGAATAGAATTTCTCAACCCGTTAGGGAATACCAATAAAAACCTACAGACAACATTATAGTTAATGGTGAAAGACTGACTGACTACTTTTCCCCTAAAATCAGAAAAAACTAAGATGTTATCTCACATCACTTACATTCAACATCATACTAGAGATTCTAGCCAGTGAAATAAGCCATTAAAAATAAATAAAAAGCACATAGATTGAAGAGGAAAAAGTAAGACCATTTGCAGACAACATAGTCATCTATATAGGAAATCCTATGCAAATGCAAAAGTCACTAGAACAAAGAAGTTAATTTAACAATGTTGCAGGACAAAAATCAGAAAATGAAAATCAATCTTTTTAATGAGTTATAACTGACATATAACACTATTAATTTCAGGCATACAATGGGATTTCTTATTTGCAGGCATTGTAAAATGATCACCACAATAAATCTATTTAACATCAATCACCATAGTTATAAAAACTTTTTTTCTTGTGATGAGAAGTTTTAAAATCCATTGTCGTAGCAACTTTCAAATATGTGATACAGTGTTGTTAACTATAATCACATTACATCCCCATGACATTTTATAACTGGATGTTTAAACCTTTTGACCTTCACCTATTTTGCCCAGTCCCTACCCTTCACCTCCGGCAACTACAAATCTGTTCTCTGTACCTATTCTTTTCTTTTCTTTCTTTCTTTCTTTCTTTCTTTCTTTCTTTCTTTCTTTCTTTCTTTCTTTCTTTTTTCAGATTCTATATCTAAGTGAGATCATACAGTCTTTGTCTTTCTCTGACTTATTTCACTTAGCATAATGCCCTCGAGGTCCATCCATGTTGTCACAAATGGCAGGAATTTCTTCTTTTTATGGTTGAATAATATTCCCTTGTATACATATACCACATTTTCATCCATTAATAAGCAACTTAGGTTGTTTCTGTCTTCTGGCTATTGAAAATAATGCTGCAAAGCACATGGGGATGCATATATCTGTTCAAGTGAGTGGTTTGCTTTCTTTTGATAAATACCCAGAACTGGAATTGCTACATCATATGGTAGTTCTATTTTTTTATTTTTTGAGGAAGTTCCATGTTGTTTTCCATACTAGCTGTACCAACTTACATTTCCATGAACAGTGCACAAGTGTTCCCTTCTCTCTACATCCTAACCAATACTTGCTATTTCTTGTCTTTTTGTTAATAACCATTATAACAGGTGTGAGATGATATCTCCTTGTGGTTTTGATTTGCATTTC
This sequence comes from Mustela erminea, assembly GCF_009829155.1. NCBI lineage: Eukaryota > Metazoa > Chordata > Mammalia > Carnivora > Mustelidae > Mustela > Mustela erminea. Next base: position 32,679,503 of record NC_045618.1, read on the forward strand.
CCTGGTGATTAGTGATGTTGAGCATCTTTTCATGTGTCTCTTGGCCATCTGTATGTCGTCTTTGGAAAATGTCCATTCAGATTCTCTGCCCATTTTTTAATGAGATTATTATGGGTTGGTGGGGTTTTTTTTTTGTTTTGTTTTGTTTTTGGCTATTGAGTTGTATGAGTTCTTTATATATTTTTTATATTAACCCCTTAACAGTTAACGGGATTTGCAAATATTTTCTCCCATTCCGTAGGTTCCCATTTCATTCTGTTGATGGTTTCTTTTACCGTGTGAAAATTTTTAGCTTGATGTAGTCCCACTTATTTATTATTACTTTTGTTGCTTTTGCTTTTGGTGTCAAATCGAAAAAATCCTCACCAAGACCAGTGTCAAGGAGAATACTGCCTATGTTTTCTTCTAGTAGGTTTATAGGTTCACGCTTTATGTTCAACTCTTTAATCCATTTTGAGTTAGTTTGGGTATGTAGTGTAAGACAGTGGTCCAGTTTATTCTTTTTCTTTTTTTTTTTAAAGATTTTTATTTATTTATGACAGAGAGAGATAGTGAGAGAGGGAACACAAGCACAGGGGAGCTGGAGAGGGAGAAGTGGGCTTCCTGCTCTATGGGGCTCAATCCCAGGACTCTGGGATCATGACCTGAGCTGAAGGCAGATCCTTAGCGACTGAGCCACCCATGTGCCCCCAGTTTCATTCTTTTTCATGTGACTGACTGTACAGTTTTCCCAGGACCATCTGTTGAAGAGACTGTCCTTTCCCAATCAGATATTCTTGCCTTCTTTGTTGTAAACTGATTGACCATATATATATATATGGTTTTCTATTCCGTTCCATTAACATGTCAGTTTTTATGCCAATACAACACTTTTTGATTACTATAGCTTTGTAATATAGTTTGAAATCAGGGAATATGGTGTTTCCAGCTTTGTTCTTCTTTCTCAAGATTGCTTTAGCTATTCAGGGTGTTTAGTGGTTCTATACAAATTTTAGGATTTTTTATTCTATTTATGTGAAAAATGCTGCTGTATTTTAATAGGGATTGCACTAAATCTGTATACTGCTTTGGGTGGTATGGAAATTTAAGCAATATTAATTCTTCCTATCCATGAACATAGAATATCTTTCCATTTATTTGTGTCTTCTTTAATTTCTTTCATTAATGTCTCAGCATTTTCCCTGGATAGGTCTTTCATCTCCTTGGTTAAATTTATTTGTAGGCATTCTATTCTTTTAAGATGATGCCGTTGTAAATGGGATTTTTTTTCTTGTTTTTCTCTTTCTGATAGTTCATTATTAGTGTATAGAAATGCAACAGATTTTTGTATAGCAACTTTTTATTCTTCAACCTTACTGAATTTGTTTGTTAGTTTTAATAGTTTGTTGGTGTAGTCTTTAGGATTTTCTGTATATAATTTCTGCAAATAGTGACAGTTTTACTTCTTCCTTTCCAAACTGGATGTCTTCAATCTATTTCATTATAATACCAATGAGGAAACAGAAATTGAGATGTAAAGACCTATACCATTCCCAATAGCATCAAAAAATATAAATTGCTTAGGAAAGACATATATAAAAGACATATAAGCTCTGTATATTGAAAATTACAAAACTCTGATTAAAGAAATTAAAGATAACCCAAATAAATGAATAACTGTGCTTATAGCTGGATAACTTAATCTTGTTAAGGTATCAACTTTCCCCCAAATGGATCTACAGACTCAACACAGTCTCAGTCAGACTCCCAAAAGGACTTGTTGTAGAAACAGATGCACTTATTAAAATTCATGTAAGTCAGAGGACTTAGAATAGCTAAAACAACTTTGAAAAAGAAAAAGTTGGAGAACTTATACTGCCAGATATCAAGATTTCTAAAGTTACAGTAAGTGATCAAGGTGTTGGTGTAGAGATGACAATCAATGGAGCAGCATAGAGTCCATAAATAGTCCCTTAACATATTTAGCTAATTGATATTCAAGAAAGGTACAAGACAATTCAGTATGGAAATGACTTTTTTTTTAAACAAGGTCTCAACTAATACCCATTTGCAAACAAAAACAAAAACAAAACAAAACAAATACTTCAGTCCTTACCTCATACTGTCTACAGAATGAACTCTAATTTGATCATAAACCTACACAAAACTTAAAACTATAAAACTTCCAGAATAAAACCCAGGGGAAAATCTTTGTGAACTTGGCTTAGGCAAAGACATCTTTGAAACAATCAAATAAGCATAATCCATAAAAAGATAAAATTGAAAAATTGGATGTCATCAAAACTAAGAACTTTTATTCTTTGATAGACATTGTGAAGAGAGATGAAAAACAAGCCATAGACTTGGAAACAATATTTTCAGAGAAAAATATCAGATAAAGATTTGTATTTATAATATATAAAGAACTGTAAAAACTCAGTAATGAGAAAACATACATCCCAATTTTAAGATAGAAAAGAGATTTGAAGGAGACAACTCACCAAAGAAAATATAAGTGGGTACAAGAAGACATTCAGCATCATTAATCACTAATTGTCAAGGAAATTCATATGAAAACCACTAACCCCATTGGAATATCTATAATTGAAACAGACTGATCGTCCCAAGCACTGGTGACAAAGTAAAGCAATTAGAAGTCTCATATACTGCTAGTGGGGATGTTAATCATGCAACCACTCAGAAAACAGTCTGGCAATTCCATAAAATGTTAAACTTATATCTACCATATGACTTATCTGTTCCACTCTTTGGTGTTTAACCAAAATAAATGAAAGCATATGTTCATACAAAGACTTGGACATGAATGTTGTTCATAACAACTTTATTCAAACAAGCCAAAAAGTGGAAATGACTCAAATGTCCATCAATGAGTAAGTGGATAAACAAATTATGATATATTCATGCAATAAGTTAGTTCTCAGCAGTAAAAATGAATGAACCGTTGATACATGCAACAACAACATGCATGAATCTCAAAATAATTATGCCAAGTGAAATAAGCCAGACCAAAAAAGAATACATATTGCATGATTCCATTTACATAAAATTCTACAGAATACAAACTATATTGACAGAGGTTGCCTGAGGACTGGGAACAGGAGATACAAGACAGGGAGGAGGGAGCAGGAGGGATTGCCATAGGGAACTTTGGGGTAGAATGGATATTTTTATCATCTTGATTGTAGTGATTATTTCCTCACTGTACATATATGTCAAAATAGATCAAATCGTACACTTTAATATGAAGTCAATTATACTTTAATAAAGCTATTAGAAAGACAGACCAACAGATAAGGAGAACTAGAAAAAAAGGGCCTGAGATGGTTGGGGAATATCACTGGAGAGTACTTTGGGATTCATGACTTTTGAAGGTGAAGGATCCAACTGAAAATAATAGAAATAACATAATAGTAATTAATAATGATACCATTTTTTCCATGTGTCTGTTGGCCATTTGTATATCTTCTTTGGAGAAATGTCTGCTCATGCCTTCTGCCCATTTCTTGACTGAATTTTTTGGTTTTTTGGGCATTGAGTTTGATAAGTTCTTTATAGGTTTTGGATAGAAATCTTGTCATTTGCAACTATGTGGATGGAACTAGAGGGTACTATGCTAAGCAAAATAAGTCAGTCAGAGGAAGACAAATACCATATGATCTCACTTATATGTGGAATTGAAGAAACAAAACAGATGAACATAGGGGAAGGGAAGGAAAAATAAAATAAGATGAAAACAGAGAGGGAGGTAACCCATAAGAGACTCTTAACTGTAGGAAAAAAACTGAGGGCTGCTGAGGGGGATGGGTAACTGGGTCACGGGCATTAAGGAGGGGACTTGATGTAAACACTGGGTGTTGTATGCAACTGATGAATCACTAAATTCTACCTCTAATAATACAGCACATGTTAATTAAATTGAATTTAAATTTAAAATTTTCATTAAAAAGAGAAAAAAATTGTTTCTATTATATTTAATGCTTATTGCCTGCTTGCTATTTTATATGTATACATATGAGAAAATGGAACCTCAGAAAAAGCTAAGCCATTTGTTCAAGGTCACAGACCTAGTGAGTGGTAGAATAATAATTTGGATCCAGAGCCCACACACTTAACCAGATCACTGGGAAGTTTTCAGGACAGACCACAGGGCAACCTCCATTTCCTTCAGCACTGGGGAGGTGCTAGCATAGACCTAGTCATAGTGGTTCCCAGCACTCTTGACTCTGCCCAGCCCCACAAACCCTTCCTCTCTTGCTTTTGCTCCTGATGCTCTGAGGCCAGGCAGGCAAAGGCATCCCTGACAAGTTTTGAGTCAGGAAGCAATGGTCTCACAAATTCCAAGCCAGGAAGGTTGGGAGCCAGTGCTCCAAGGGACCTTTGAGAAGATGAAGATGAAAGCTGCTGGGGAAAGTGATGCACAAGGACATGCCTGAAATATCTACAGGTTCAGCCACTTCTCCAAATCTCCCTGGGGAAGGAGGGTGGGGGAGGACATGTGGGCCAGTCAAGGCAGGTGCTCCAGGATGTCTCATTAGGCCTGGGAGGGCCTTGGAAGAAGACTAGTCTGTATTCAATAAAATAAGCTAGAATGCCACATGCAAAACCTTTGAAACAGAATCCTTAAAAATGGTCTAAATAAAACACTTCATATGCCCCTAGAACACAGCAAATGTTCTGGCTACTGGAATTTTTGTTGTAATAGTTCAGAGGCAATAGGACCAAATATTTTTTTAGAAGTAATAAATTCTGGTTCCACACAGCTCAAATATGACAAATGTGATTTGATGAACGTAGAAGGAATTCACTATAAGTCTGCATAATCTTTAGAAATAAAGGAAGTTTTTGTGGGGAAAAAAGAGAGAGAAATGAGAGAGAGAAGCAGACACAGTGAAGCCTCAGGGCCCTTAACCAGGGGAACCAGACACCACAGCAGGCCGAAGGTTTCACTATGTCAGTGTGGCGGGGAGAGCCATGCCCTCCTCCAGAGCTGGCTCTCTGGGTTGTGACAGCGGAATCCTACGTATCCTCACACTTTGCAGTTACACAAGTTGGAACGTGGCCATCTCCAGCCTGGAACCCCAAGGGATTCTGCTGCAATCAAAAAGTCTAAGACGGTCACACTCCAGGGAAGCCAGGGCAGGGGCCCTGTCAGTTTTTTTGACAGTAGAGTCACGGGTCAGGGGACTATTACTACTATGTCACCTTCTTCTGCCGCTGCCACTGTTGGTAGCGCAGCCCTGTGTCTCATCAATTCCCCTTGGGATAGCCGTGTTGGAAAAACGGAAGGGAATTCATCCCAACCTTCCCTTCCCAATCTCCCCTACCCAACAATGTTAGTATCCTATGGCTGCTATAACAAATTGCCAGGAGCTTAGTGATTTACAACACAAATCCATTATCTTAGAGTCTGAGGTCAGAAGTCAGATCGTTCTGGCTAGTCTAAAGTCAGGGTGTCGGCAGAGCTACCTTCCCTTCTAGAGGCTCTAGGGCGACTATTGTTTTTTTATTTTTATTTTTCCTTTTGCAGCTTTTAGAGGCCACGTACATTTCTTGGTTCCATATCATGTCCATGCCCCTTCTGTCTTCAAAGCCAGCATTATGCTGGTTGAAACATCTTTCTCACACATCACCCTGATTCTGACTCTTCTGCCTCCTCCTTTCTCGTACAAGGACACTTGTGATTACAGTGGACTCACATGGATAACCCTGTATCATCTCCCTATTTTAAGGTCAACTGATTAGCAGCTCTAATTCCATCTGCAACCTCAATTCTCTTCCTCCACATCACCTAAGATACTCACAGGCTCCCGGGATTAGGACATAGATGTCTTTGGAGAGCCTTTATTCCGCTTACCACCCCCACACCCCAACACATGTAAACCCCAAATGTCTGGTTAATTATAAAGATCAAACAAATCTTATGTTTCTAAGAAATAAAAAGAAAATAACAAAAAGGTACATCATGGGAGCTTCCCAAAATTCGCTTTGGGCAAGATGATTGGTGAACAGCAAAAAGGTTGCCTCAATTCTTGGCATAAAACTTTACCCATGACACCCCATCTCTCTCTCTCTCTCTCTCTCTCTCTCTCTCTCGAAAAGATCATGGAATGCAAAAGGCCTCCAAATTCATGAAGAGAAGATGTCAACCCCTCAGGACCTCACCCAGTCATTATAAGGTGTTACTGACAAAGGGATTCAGGAAAATTCTCCCAGCCAGAAAGACCACCCTTTCTGAATCCTGAAAAGGTTGCCCCTTTCAGGCAGCCAATTGGTGGTGTATAAGCACATATCTATTATGGCTGTGTTTTCCTCTGTGTTAAGCAACTAAAAGCTGGACTTCGAAGCGAACAATCATTAGAGTCTCTCTCTAGATTCCGGGGACCCATATTGCCAGCCACAGAGGTGTGCTGGATTCAGGCTGGGTACCTGCGGGTGTGTGTTAGTAACCTGTGGCTACCATAACAATTTATCACCAGTTGAGGGGCTGAAAACAACAGAAATTTCTTTTCTCATGGTTATGGAGGCCAAAAATCCAAGATCAAGATGTCAGCAGGGCTGGTGCCTTCTAGAGGCTCTGAGAAAGAATTTGTTCCAAGCCTCTCTTCTGGCGTTTGAGGCTGTCAGTAATCCTTGGCACTCCTTGGCTTAGAGCCTATCCTCACATGGCCTTCTCTACTGTGTGGTCTTCTCTTATAAGGACACTTCATTGGATTTAGGGTCCACCCAGTTACTCCAAGATGATCTTATCTCAACCTCCTTAACTCTATGACATCTGCAAAGGTTCTTTTTCCAAATAATGTCACATTCACAGGTATGATGCATTAGGACTTGGACATCTTTTGGGGTGCCACAATTCAATCCATTTCAAAGTAGAATCTGGCCCCCAAATGGCATTGGGTGGAGTTCTGCCACCCTTCTGAGCCTTAAACCCATTCCTCCAGGGACAGTAAACTATTAGAGGCTACCCCACAACACCACCGTATTTCACCCTTTGCCAATCTTCACAATGTTTTCTAGCCAGGGATGCCCTTTCATATGCCTGGAAAATTCCTGGTTCCCCCAAATTCATCTCAAGAAACACCTTCTTTATAAGATCTTCCCTGGCCCAACTGCTCAGGTGATACTGCTCAAATTGTCTTTGCCCTTTTCTTTCTCCAGTGGATCTTGGATATTCCTCTACTACAGCACCTATTATTTTTTTTTTTATTTTATTTATTTTTATTTCCAGCATAACAGTATTCATTATTTTTGCACCACACCCCGTGCTCCATGCAATCCGTGCCCTCTATAATACCCACCACCTGGTACCCCAACCTCCCACCCCCCGTCCCTTCAAAACCCTCAGATTGTTTTTCAGAGTCCATAGTCTCTCATGGTTCACCTGCCCTTCCAATTTCCCCCAACTCCCTTCTCCACTCTAAGTCCCCATGTCCTCCATGCTATTTGTTATGCTCCACAAATAAGTGAAACCATATGATAGTTGACTCTCTCTGCTTGACTTATTTCACTCAGCATAATCTCTTCCAGTCCCGTCCATGTTGCTACAAAAGTTGGGTATTCATCCTTTCTGATGGAGGCATAATACTCTATCCCCAGGGGTAAAGGTCTGTGAATCACCAGGTTTACACACTTCACAGCACTCACCAAAGCACATACCCTCCCCAATGTCCATAATCCCACCCCCTTCTCCCAAACCCCCTCCCCCCAGCAACCCTCAGTTTGTTTTGTGAGATTAAAAGTCACTTATGGTTTGTCTCCCTCCCAATCCCATCTTGTTTCATTGATTCTTCTCCTACCCACTTAAGCCCCCATGTTGCATCACCACTTCCTCATATCAGGGAGATCATATGATAGTTGTCTTTCTCTGCTTGACTTATTTCGCTAAGCATGATACGCTCTAGTTCCATCCATGTTGTCGCAAATGGCAAGATTTCATTTCTTTTGATGGCTGCATAGTATTCCATTGTGTATATATACCACATCTTCTTGATCCATTCATCTGTTGATGGACATCTAGGTTCTTTCCATAGTTTGGCTATTGTGGACATTGCTGCTATAAACATTCGGGTGCATGTGCCCCTTTGGATCACTACGTTTGTATCCTTAGGGTAAATACCCAATAGTGCAATTGCTGGGTCATAGGGCAGTTCTATTTTCAACATTTTGAGGAACCTCCATGCTGTTTTCCAGAGTGGCTGCACCAGCTTGCATTCCCACCAACAGTGTAGGAGGGTTCCCCTTTCTCCGCATCCTCGCCAGCATCTGTCATTTCCTGACTTGTTTATTTTAGCCATTCTGACTGGTGTGAGGTGATATCTCATTGTGGTTTTGATTTGTATTTCCCTGATGCCGAGTGATATGGAGCACTTTTTCATGTGTCTGTTGGCCATCTGGATGTCTTCTTTGCAGAAATGTCTGTTCATGTCCTCTGCCCATTTCTTGATTGGATTATTTGTTCTTTGGGTGTTGAGTTTGCTAAGTTCTTTATAGATTCTGGACACTAGTCCTTTATCTGATATGTCATTTGCAAATATCTTCTCCCATTCTGTCAGTTGTCTTTTGATTTTGTTAACTGTTTCCTTTGCTGTGCAAAAGCTTTTGATCTTGATGAAATCCCAATAGTTCATTTTTGCCCTTGCTTCCCTTGCCTTTGGCGTTGTTCCTAGGAAGATGTTGCTGCGGTTGAGGTCAAAGAGGTTGCTGCCTGTGTTCTCCTCAAGGATTTTGATGGATTCCTTTCGCACATTGAGGTCCTTCATCCATTTTGAGTCTATTTTTGTGTGTGGTGTAAGGAAATGGTCCAATTCCATTTTTCTGCATGTGGCTGTCCAATTTTCCCAGCACCATTTATTGAAGAGGCTGTCTTTTTGCCATTGGACATTCTTTCCTGCTTTGTCGAAGATTAGTTGACCATAGAGTTGAGGGTCTATTTCTGGGCTCTCTATTCTGTTCCATTGATCTATATGTCTGTTTTTGTGCCAGTACCATGCTGTCTTGATGACGACAGCTTTGTAATAGATACAGCACCTATTATAATGACCACATCACACATCTGCTTCCCCTACTTGGCCATGAACAACCCAAGGATTCGAAGATCCTCAGCTTACGTGCATCTATTCATTCAACGAGTATTTACCAAGAGGCTTGTATGCATTGGGCACATAAGAGTAGCCAAGGAGAGGTACACACAACAAAGACATCTGAAAATGTGGGTACCCAACCTAACCCAGGTCTGAGAGACAAGAGAAATTTTCCCGAGGATGTGGTATCCCTTCAGCAGAGTGCTGAAGATGATGGTAGGAATTAACTGGAAAGAGGAGCAAAGATGTTATTGGGTTTCTTATTTATTGGGTTTCTTACTTATTGGAAAGTAATTGGGATAGGCAGAGGGAATAACATCAGCAAAAACCCAGTGGTGAAAGTAACTCAGCAAGTTCAAGGGCCAGACGAAGTCACGTGTGGCTGGTACAGGACTGGGAGCTCTTGTCTGAGTAAAATGAGGCTGGGGGTATGAGTGAGTGTCAGAGCACACAGGATCTGAAGTGCACAGCACACAGGACTTGCTAAGATGTTTGGTCATTATACATCTTTATGCTCCTGCTTAATCAATATTGAATGAATGGACAAAAACTGACCACCGGGGCACCTGGGTGGCTCAGTAAGTTAAGCTTTTGCCTTCTGCTCAAGTCAGGATCCCAGGGGTCCTGGGCTCGAGTCCCGTTTTGGACTCCCTGCTCAGTGGGAAGTCTGCTTCTCTCTCAGACCCTCCCTTGTGCCATCTCTCTATCTCAAATAAATAAATTAATTAAAAAAAATTAACAACAACAAAAAAACAAAACTGACCGTCACCCATGGAGATCACACCAGCATATTTGTGCTTTCTCGTATTTGTGCTTATTTGTGCTTTTGCACACATATTTGTGTGCAAAAACAAAATACTTATTTATCCTTTTGAACTGAAGGTGTACCCAGCAGCAATCTGATTCAGAGTTGGAAGTCTAATTTCAAACAAGAGTAACCTGGGTCATAAGTATTTATTGAAAATTACTGGTAGAGTAAGATCTGTACCAAATATGGAACTGGTCCAAATCAAAGATACTTCTAACTTGGGATGGAAAGAGAGCACAGGGAGAGAAAGTTAAAGTGCTCACCCCAAGGAGGGAGGGCAGGCTGCCGCTTTGATGGATAATCCAGGGCACAGGCAGTGAGCTGTCTCAGTTGCCTGGGGTGGGGGAGGGACAGTAAAAATACAGCGTGTTAAAGATAGAGATGTCCAGACCCACCCTAGGCCCAGATCAGAACGTCTGAGCATGTAAGCTAGGATCTTTGAATCCTTAGTTGTCCGTGCCCTGGGAGGCGAATGTTGGAGATCAGAACGTCCGAGGGCACGGCTCAGGCCACCACCAGGTTGCCATTAAGCACCTCCCAAGCATACCAAACTTTGAGGGTCACTAAATAGTGATGTTTTTATTAGGGCAAAATCTATCTAGTGATATTTTAATAGTAAAACATTAGTGGTGTTCTTTTTAGTGAAGCCGGAAAAAGGACAAGAACTAGGTTGTGAAATGAGAGTAGCCGTGGATCCTGGGAGGGCGGAAAGTCCAAAAGGGACTGGAGAAGGAGGTAAGGTTCAGGCTCTTGAAATAAACAACCCTGAAAGTTCTGATGAGTACTTTCTAGTCATCAGGTCTCCCTCAGCTGATGAGGAAGATTTAGGTAGCTAGTATAACTCGAGGTTCTTATTTGCCTAGTCAAAAATACCCAGAAAGGTACCCCCCTGACCTTATTCCTTTCTCAATCACAAAGTGTCATCACTAAGAATCTGAGAGTTGATGGCACAGCCCAAGGGCTAAGAGCCCAAGAGTCAGGGAGGAAGCCAGTCACCAGAGCTCTCTCAGCCCTCCACATGGCTGGAGGAGAAGCAGAGTCAATACTGGGCGACAAGCACAATTCTTTTGGGGGCAGATGCTGTCTCTGATGAAGGATTTGGTCCTTATTAGTATCCACAGATGGCTCTGCGTCCTGTAGGTTTGGCGTCCAGCCAGGGAGACCAATAAACCCTTCCAGAGAGCGGGAGGTCAGTGGGACCTGGATGCCCAGCAGGCATAAGGGGGAGAGTACACAGAAACAGCCTGTGGAGCAGTTCCTACAGGATCCCCTGGCTCTCAGCCAGCCCCTTGTGGAAAGATTTCTTATTTCTAAACATCACCCCAAATTATACATATTTTTAAGATTTTATCTATTTATTTATTTGAATGAGAGAGAGAGAGAGAAAGAACATGAGCAAGAGGGAGGGGCAGAGGGAGAAGCTGACTCCCTGCTCCGCCCAGGACTCTGGGATCAATCAGGTCCTGAGCCAAAGCCAGATGCTTAACTGACTGAGCCACCAGGCGCCCCCAAAATTGTATTTTTTAACATATGAAAAACTTTAATAAACAAATGCAGATGCTTTCTTAGAGCCTGGTCATCTGGCCTGGGCTCCCTGGCAAGAGGGGAGTCTGTTTATAATCTGCTTGAAGCTACAGGCTGAGCAGAGAAGCCTATGGAATATGAATGTTTGTTTCCTGTTGCTGGTAAGTGGAAAAGCCTTTAGATCAAGGCTAAGGTCTGGGGCAGGCCGAGGAAGAAGAGATCAGAGATGGCACAGACCTCTCGGGTACACTTGCTACAGGGTAATGGTTTGAAATATTAACCAACGAATTCTACCCCTTCCTCATTCTTTCCTTCAGCCCACATTTCTTTCTGAACTAAGCAAGCCATCATTTATTGCCTTAGGGAGACGACGACAAAGCAAAGAATGGAGTCAGTTCTCAGCCTCTGAGTTTCAAAAGCCTAGTCACAAAGGGTTACTAAAATAGTTTGGTTGCAGGAAAGATTTGGGAAAATTTATAATTTACAGAATTCAGAGCGCCCTGTCCTTCCCGCCATTCCCCTTCCTTTGGAGATTATACCAGAGCCAGGACCAGTGCAGCAGCTAAACAATATCACAGTCTATGATCATGGTGCCCCCTAGAGTTGTGCAATGTACAACCTACATGGCTGTGCAGAGCGGCATCAGCACTGGGTTCCTTCCCTATTTCTACGCACTCTCCTTCGCATCGAGGCCACTCTCCTCATTCTTGCCTCCTCATAGTTTCAGCACAGCTCCTGTACCCCTAGGTTTTACATCCATAACCTAGGTGGAAAGAAGAGGGAGAGGCAGAAGGCCCTTAAATGAGAATTATTATTCAGGAAAGGATGTCCTTTGGATTGGCTTCTGCCTTGATCTCATTGGCCAGAACTATGTGTGTCCTCTACTTACAAGGGAAAACTGGGAAATAGTCTTTTCATTTTCCCAGCTCTCTCACAGCAAGGCGAGAGAGAAGATCTTGAGGAGCCAGTGCCCATTATCTGCCACAGAGAACTTGCCACAGGAGGCACAGCATATGCAAAGGCTTAAGAGGAAGAGCATTGCTGCTGGCTTCTGGGGGGCCGCTAACAGTGCTAGGACATAGTAAGCACACTCCAGACACTTCCTGGGTGAATGAATAGAGAGATGAAGGGAGAGCATAGCATGGTAGAAAGGCTAAAAGAAATTCGGAGTGGCTGCCCCATAGCCTGCAAGAGAGGAAGCCTCAAGACAAGGAGCCCAAGCATGCAGGGCCCTTGTGTTTTGGATCTTTATCCTAAGATCAGCGAAGAGCCTTTGAAGAATTGTCTGCATGGGTGTAACTTGGTTTAGATTTGTGTTTCAGGAAGAGTGGGCTGGTTGCAGGGAGGGGCACATTTTGGAGATAGATAAGACAAAAGATAGGGAGCCCTTTTGAAGACTATTGCAATATCCAAGCTAGAGAAAATGGAATCCTATTGGTAATAGAAATGGAAAGAAGTTGGTCAGACTCTAGAGATATCTTGGGAGGCAGAACCGACTGCCCTTGGCAACGGATTGAACATGGGAGGAAGAGGAAAAGTCAGGGACAACTCTACAGTTTCTGGCTCAGGTTATTGAATCAAGAAGCATAGAAATAGCAGGCTTGGGTTTGGAGAGGGGTGATGATAAATGCAGCCTGGACATTATTCCAGATCCTGTTACATACACACCCCAAGATTTGCTCATTCCCACCTGCCCCCGCCCCAGACCTTAGTCTCCCGTCCAATGGGGATTGCCCAGCTGCAACCACTGGTGCCCAGGTGCCTTATCCCAAATCAGGCTGGTCTTGGAGCATTTCTCTTTAGCTATTTGAATTGCTTCTCATGCAGACATAGCAAGGACACTGGATCCTTATGTGGTAGACAGGGGGTGGACTTGAGTAGCCGCACCACCAGCAGCTGTCACCTGTGGTTAATTCTGTGCCACCCAGGTCCTGCAGCTTGTCCAGCAGGTTCCCATGTGAGGAACTCTCTCCAGTTCCTTGTGTACCAGGAGCTACTGCAGCTTCCCCACCTCGTCCCACTTTGTCTACATCAATAATCCTTCAAGCTCTAGCCTTTCTTAAACTTGGCTGGACCCAGTCCAAGCTCTGGCTTCTCTGATCAATTTAAGCTTACCTGAAACAGCAAACTGGAAGCTTGTGGTCTAGCTTCTCCAGTGGATGCCTGGAGGGGTCAGTTAACGCAATCCAGAAATGCATGAGAGTTAATACTCATGAAGCAGACCTGACCCGTGACTATGAGAAAGGAGGAAACCACTGGATTTTTAGGTCTCCTACCCAAAGGAGTGTTTGTAAGCATGGTCCTTCTATAAGTCCTGTCTAGTAGACATTCCATGTGCCCAAGCAACTGCCTGCATTTTCTTAGATAAAGATTTACTTGTTTATTTGAGAGAGAGGGAGAGAGAGAGAGAGAGAGAGAGAGAGAGAGAATGAGTGTGGGAGGGGCAGAGGGAGAAAGAGAATCTCAAGCAGACTCCCCGCTGAGTGTGGAGCCTGACACAGGGTTCAGTCTCACAACCCTGAGATCACGACTTGAGCCAAAACCAAGAGTTGGATGCCCAGTGAACTGCGCCAGCCAGGTACCCCAACTGGCTGCATTTTTAAATGAAACTGTAGCTAGTTTGACATAGTACTAGCCCATAAAAAAGTACCTGGGTGGCTTAAAACAGCAGAAATCCATTCTCTCAGAGTTCTAGAGGCTGGAAGTCTGAAATGAGCACAGAGGGAGGTGCTACCTCTGAAGGCTCTAGGAGAGAGTCCTTCCCTGCCTCGTCTAGCGGCTTGTGTGGCCCCAAGTACTTGTGACTCGTGGCAGCAACACTAAACTCTCCTCTGTCTTCACATGGCCTTCTCCCCTCTAAGTCTGTGTCTGTGTGTCCTTTCCTTTTCTCATAAGGGCCGCAAACAAATTGAATTTAAGACCTACCCTATTCCAGTAAAACTTTCCCTTATGTAGCTGCATCTGCAAAAACCCTATTTCCAAGTAAGGTCAGGTTCATAGGTACTGGGGGTTAGGACTTCAGTGTATCTTTTTGAGGGACACAGTTCAACCCATAGCGCTCGGTAACACACCACCTAATATTTGCTTCCTTCTTTCCCCTCTTCATTTACCTTTTTTCTCTCTCTTTGCTACCCTGAAAGTATGCTCCTTAATAAAGTCTTATCACAAGCATTTTGCCTAAGGATATATTTCCCAGGATATTAATGCAACAACTTGTTGAGTTTGAGACATCCAGGCAGAGATACTTATCACATGGCTAAAACTGAAGCACAGGAGAAAGATCTAGACTGGAAGAATAAGATATAGGGAATATCTATCTTGTCCATTCTGTACTCCTCTCTCTTCCTCTGGTTATGATGTCTTACTTTTCCTTCAGAAAACTATACTTCTCCAATTCATTGTGGTCCTAGTGGACTAGAAATTACAGATCATTACTACCACCCCAAACTCACTAAGTGGTATACTAGGTTGGCATGTGACTCCAAGTGGATTAACCAAACCCCTTTCCTGGGAAAGAAAGAAAAATATTGGGAGATGGAAGCTCTTCCTTTCCTCCCGAATGGTCATCTAGGATATCCACTCCTCTGCCCCATTCCCTC
This sequence comes from Mustela erminea, assembly GCF_009829155.1. NCBI lineage: Eukaryota > Metazoa > Chordata > Mammalia > Carnivora > Mustelidae > Mustela > Mustela erminea. The sequence goes on from NC_045618.1 coordinate 32,694,514, forward strand.
TGCATAAGAAAGCCTGTCTGAAACAGAAGAGAATGAGGCCAACAGACAGAGAAACAGAACCAGAGGAGAACATGGAGGAAGAGAGGTCCAGAAACACCATCTGAGTCCCTAGATTAAGAAATGTCCAAAGTCAATGCCACTTCTAAAGCTGCCTATTATGCTAGCCAAAAATTTCTCTTTATTTTTGCTTGAGCTAGTGTGAATCGAGCTTCTCTCATTAGCAACCAAAAGTCCTCACTATGTATATGTCATCAAGATTCATTGCTAATAGAGCAGATTAGATGCTAAAGTACGTAGCCTAACAAGAGGGAGTAGGACAGAGTCCCAGAAAGCAGGAACATTTGAGCAACAGTCAGAGAAAGCGTTAAAGAAAACTGAAGGGGCCAGGATGCCTCTGTGGCTCAGTCAGTTAAGGATGATTCTTGATTTCAGCTTAGTTCATGACTCTCAGGGTCATGAGATCAAGTCCTGCGTCAAGCTACCTGCTCAGCAGGGAGTCTGCTTCTCCCTCTGCCTCTGCCCTTTCCCCGACTCATGTGCATGCTCTCTCTCTCAAACAAATAAATAAAATCTTAAAAAGAAGAAGATGATGAAGACTAAAGAGGAGTGGCCAGAGAGATGGAGAGAAAACGGGGGATCAAGGTCATGGAAGCCAAGAGAGTGAGACTTATAAGAAGGGAATGGTCAATGGTGTCAGGTGGTGTTGAGAGACGAAATGAGAAAGAAATGGGAAGTGTCTGCTGGGCTTGGCACCAGAACGTCCTTGGTGATTTTGAGGAAAGCAATCTCAGGGGACAAGAAGGGGAAGAAGCTTGATGACCAAGTGTTGCAGCATAAGCAAGGAATGTGGTATATGAAGTTTGATTGTGAACAAGACAAGAGATGGGATGACAGATGGAGAGGACACAGTGGGGTCAACAAAGTTTTTTTAGACACAACAAAGACTTGAGCATATTTAAATGTTGATGGCAAGAGGCTGATGGGGAGAGAAATATTGCAGCTATAGATGAGAAGAGGGAAGGTGAGAGGGACTGGAGTCCAGGGCACAGACCCCCATGGTAACCGGAGGGTAGGAGGGATATAAAGGTACAGGCTCAGACAGGTCTAAGGTGAGATGACAGGAAGACAGGGGATTTTATCTGTGAATTGGTAGCAGGGGGATTGCTGATGAAGGCTCAGAGACAACAGACGGGGAACAGTGAGGTTGCAGGTTTGAGGACAAGGCTGGTTGGCCTGTGTGGAGAATAGGAAATATAAGGTTCTATAGAAACATGAAGGAATTACTAGACATGTGGAAGGACCAACTGGCTAGAGATCATATGTGAATGATGACCCCAGCACGTGAAGGAGCAGTTTTCAGAATGTCAGTGCAAGCATGAGGAAGGCAAATGGTTGAGTCCAAACAGAACTGGGGTTTTTTAGGACTGTAGGACAAGAGTAGAGGCTCCTAGAAAGTTGGGGAAATGGGATGGGAAGACAGGAAAGGGTGAGAGAGAGGCTCAAAGTGGAAGGTCTGGGACCTAGAAGTCCTTGGGAGGTTGGAAAATAGGTGTAAAGGGCATAGGTTTGAGCACAGATCATTCATGCAGCCCCTATCTGATACCAACCAGAGACCACCACCTGCCCCACAGCCACCACTTGTGATTTGGGGCTCCTGAACTAAATCATGAGTTCCTTGATCCACAGGGCCACTTGGCCATTGGTGACAGACAGTAAATAAGTAAACAGAGGATGGATGGATGGATGGATGGATGGATGGATGGATGGATGGAAATTTTCAATTCCTTTGCTCATGAAGACTTGCCAGGTAGGAATACCCATTTTTACTGCCATTACACACAAGTTCACAGAGACTAAGGGATACACAGGGGTGAGGTGCAGCCTCTGGGGCACATGGCAAGATCCACCAATAATAATTCTAAAGCCATCTCAACTTTTCTTTTCCTTTTAAACATGGGGTGTGACCTCACAACCCTGAGATCAAGACCTGAGCTGAGATCAAGAGTAGGATGCTTAACTGACTGAGACACCCAGGTGCCCCTCAAATTTACTTTTCAACCAAGACTCCAGCACCCCCTGTAACCCTCTCCGGTCAGTGCCTATGACTGCGTTGGTGCCAGAGAGAGCCTCTCAGATCGCGAACCCACCGCCACTCTGGGGACAGAAGCAGTAGGCGCCTCAGAGATAATAGGCAAGATCAACAGCTGGGAGTGCTTCCCCGGCTCTGTTTGTGGGAAGTGTAACTTGAGGGCCGCTGGCCTTGCCCGAAGCCCGAGGTCTAAGCTAAGCAAATAGCCTCAGAGGGCTCTGAGAATCCCAACGCCAGCCCCTGCTGACGACTCGGTTCCTCAGCCTCCCTCTGCTGCTGCTCATTCTCCCTGACAGAAGAGCTCCAATTCTCCCCTCTCCATACTTCACCCAAAGAAAGTAAGGCCAAGGAGAGAATAAGGTCAGAGAAAACAAGACGTAAATGCCTACAGATGTTCCTCAACAATTCTTCCCAAGGAAATCAGCACGGGGCTCCGAGTAACTTCATTAGACCCAGGGCAAGGCAGGAGTCTCTGAGCGAATGGTAGGATGGTCAGGAGAGAGGAGCAGGAAATGAGGGCTTTCTAGATCTCTTCTTGCCAGTCAGAGAAGGATAGTCATACTATTGCCAGCAAATCTGCCTGGATTAGAGGCCTCTAGAATATCAGCCCCCGTCTGGTACCAGAAACGTTAGCATTTTCCATTGACACATGCAAACAGTGATCCCACTCCTAGATGTGACTCCCAGGGAAGGATCTTGTGAGTCCTGGGCTAGGAGAGGCTTCCCTCCAGAGCCTCCAGGATGCTGGGACAGAGCGAGTGAGGAGAAAGGGAATTTCCTGTTTGCTAGGGACCACCATGTTCTTGCTGCCCAGCCAGCTGCCTGCTTGGGAAGGAGTGCATGCCACCGTTGCCCACGGCTCCTTGGTGGAGGGCTCCAGGCTGAGAACAGCTCCCTTTTATTCCCTCCCTGCTGGCAGGAGAGGGGCTGAGCTGCCACAGGAGCATAGGCAGGCCTTGTGTGAGGCAGAGGCGGGCACTGCGGGGGTGTGCGAGGGACAACTTCCCCCGCAATTGCCTGTCTCCCCCTGCTCTCCTCAGGCTGGAGCCAGCCTCCACCTTCACACCGAGCCACTCCCACAAGATTGCCGGACCATGGCCTCAGCCGTGTCACTGGCCTCAGCCGTGACACTGAGCTGGGCAGGGGGTCGATAAGGACGAGAGGTTCTGTCGTAGGGCTGGGCGTGGTTTCTAAGTGGGCCTGGAGCTGTAGCTTGACACAGGAGAGTTACTGAACAGGTATCACCTGAATGGGATAGTAAGATAACAAAAGGAGAGAAAAGCAGAGTGTCTCCCAGAGCTCAGGGATGTGTGGATGGCAGCGGTGAGGGGCGGGGGAGTAGAGCCATGTACATGCACAGAGAAATGTGGTGAGAGGAAGGCTGAGTTGTGGAGGGGAGACTCTGAGGAGGGCATGCTTCGGAGCACAGTGGACTAGTGTTAGCTGTGGGCTTCTCTGTCATCCGTTAGTTATATTAGTCACCCTTACATAACCAGGACCCCAAAACTTGGTGACTTAAATGAACAACGCTCATCATTTCCCAGTTGCTATGGGTCCCAGATTCCCAGGAATCTGGGCATGGCTTAGTTGGGTTCTCTGGCTGCAAGTCCTCCACAAAGTGACAAGGTGTTGGCCAGTCTACAGTCATCTCAGGCCTGACGCCCCTGGCTGTTGGTAGGAGTCTGTTCTCTGCCTCAACTCCTCGCCTGTTGTCCCCTGGAGGCTACCCTCAGGTCCTTGCCACACGGGCCTCCCCACAGAACAGCTCACAACATGGCAACTGGCTTCATCAGAACAAGCAAGTCAAGATGAGAGAGATCCAGAGAGATGAGAGTTGTAGTCTATGTTTATGAGCTTATGTCCAAAGTGACATCCATCACTTCCGCCATACTCTATTCATTGGAAGTGAATCACTAGGCCCAGCCCTCAGGGGAGGGCGCTATACAAAGGCACAGCTGCGGGGCGCAGGGGAGAGGTCTAGGGTTCCTGGGGGGCAGTTTCAGAAACTGCCTGCCACAACCCTTACAGGTGTCCTTCACATCTTGAAAGTTCAGTTTACACGACTTTGCTTTTACAAAAAAACCTACACCTGCACCTGCTTTTACAAACAGAAGGAAATCCAAAGAGGATTTCCACTGTTATGAAAAAAAGGCAAAAATAAAAAATAGTGTGAGGTGTCTGTTTTGCAGGGAGTTGGTGTGGGCCCCAAGTAGTACCAGTGCCCCCCAACCACCACCACGCCCCTTCCCCAGGAACAACCTCAGCATCTCAGCGTTGGGCCGCCAGAGCTCTGAACTGTATCTGGGAGCATCAGTGCTTTAGCTCAATTTATTTCGTGCATCCATGAGCCAGCTGCAGCCTCAGGTATCAGAAAAGCCAAAGAGGGATTCCTTTTTGCGTCTGGGAACGCTTAAAAATGTTTCCCTATAAATTAATGGTCATTGTTTCTTTTGTGTTACGCCGTTTTGGCTTACACAAGTGTTCATTGGAACTCTACTTTCAGAGAACAGGGGGAAAACCCGTAATTCATTCAGTGATTATTTAATGACGACCTGCTTCGTACCAGGCAACGTGCTAAGTACAGAGGCTGGAACAAAACTGTGACTGTCACTTGAAAATTACAGTCTGGTAGGTGAGGCACGCATTAATTAAAGAAACACAAAAATGAATGTCGAATTCCACTACAGAAGACACCAAAAGGGGGCTGGGACATGGCGAGGAGTGCTCTGAGAGCCTTGCACCAGGGGTCTGGGCCAGGGGCTCCCCAAGGAAATGATGATTGAAATAAGGGCTAATGTTGGGGGTGGGGGCAGAAGTGAGCAGAGGTAGGAAAGGCAGAAGACAACAGCAGACCCAAGGATGATGGCAGTGGGTGTAAGTCTGTGTGTGTTCAGCACCTGGGAGAGCCTGTGCGTCCACACCGTATGAGTCGGGTACCCAGCATCACCGGTGCACTTGAAGACTCCAGGGAAAGGACAGGAAGACAGCAGAGAGGACAGAATCTGAGCAGTGCTCTCTGAACTTTGAGAATTACACTCCTTCACTCTTCTCCCTGCTCCCCTCTCTCCCCCTACCCTCTCTGTAAGGCTTCTTTAGGGAGTCATATATGTCCTCATCAAAAGCAGAAATCTGCTGATGCAGCATCATCTGGAAAAGCAAAGCTGTCTGTGTGGGCTGGCTCTGTCCCTGCCCCAGCCTGGAGCCTCCATTTTGCCAACCAGTATCTCCCTCGTCAAAGAGACAGCCTATTGATTGAGACCAAAGTAACTTTTTTATGGGTCCAGAGAAAGGAAGGCAGGGGTCCCTGTTGGAGGGAGGTGGGGGAAGTCCTACGGTCAATGGGAAGGACGGGGTGCGAATGGGAAGAGGGCTGGGAGAGCCCTTGGCCAGGACGAGGTCCCTTCAGGTATCAAGAGAGCATGCAATGGAAGATGCTGAGGTGCCAGCAGGTTGCAGTGTGACAAGGAGCCAGCCCCACACACCTGCGTCACAGGCTGGCCAATCCCATGCATTGCCTGGTCATCTGGAGACAAGCCCAGGCACACACAAATCAGCAAAACTGAGCAAAAGTATGTGTGGTCCCTTGTCCTAAGGGTACCTGAGGAGGAGAACTTCCCTTCCTACAGCATCTTGGTGGGCACATCCAGCAGATTCCATGTCTAGAATCCTGCTCCAACCCCTCAGACCAGGACCAAAGGTATGACTCCCATTTACTCATGTTTTCATTCACTCAGTAAATGACCACTCCTGTGCACCAGGTACTGCTTTAGGCTCTAGGGACACAGACGTGGTTCCTGCCCTCACAGACCTTACAGCTTAAATAGCAAACGATCATCAACTAATGATTCACATCACCATGTAATGACAATAGAGAAAGAGACATGAAGGAAAAACACCCATGACAGCTAACATGGTTTGGAAAACATTATGGAGCCAGGGAAGTGACTCCTCGTCTATATGTTTTTCTCTGGTTCTTGCTGAGCACTGCAAGCAACCAGACCTGCCTGGGCACCAGTGTTGGCCCCCAATCCAATCATTTAACACTGTCCACTGGTATGACACATGGTCTTGTTTTCCCAGCAGGTTAAGTGTACAAATAGTCTTGGACTTATCAACTTAGTGATTTTTGACCTTATCATGGTGCAAAAACAATAGGCATTCAGTAGAAACCATACTTGGAATTTTGACTTTCGATCATTCCCAGGTTTGCGGTAAGTGGCACCATACTGTCTCAAGGTGCTGGGCATCGATCCCGCAGCTCCTGGTCAGGCTCGCCGTCGCGGGGGTCAACAACTGATATGCTTAGATCCATTCTATAACCACGCCATCATTGTCTTTCTGTTATTCACTTTCAACAAATTACGTGGGATAGTCAACCGTGTATTATAAAATGGGCTTTGTGTTAGATGGTTTTGCCCAACTGTAAGCTACTAGAAGTGTTCTGGGCATGTTTAAGGTAGGCTAGGCTAAGCTATGGTGCCTGGCAGATTAGGTGTATCAAATGCGTTTTCGACATAATATTTTTAACTTACATTGGATTTATTGGGAGGTAACCCCATCATAAGTAGAGGAAGATTTGTAGAGTGGTCTAATCCCTTTTGACCATCTACCCATTTTTGCTACAGCCGGCCCCCATCAATCTTCTGAGACTGCTGCCAACTCCAGTGTGCACTGGCCTGAAACTGTCCTTCCCAGTGCTTGTGCTCCAGGGTCCCCTAGCAGTCATGTGAACTCTCCATCATCAGACACCTGCTGGGCCTCTCTCCAGGGGCGCAGGAACATTTGCTTATCCCCTTCACAAAACACTGGAAGTGAAGGAATCTCTAGGGGAGGGGGAATTGAGAGCCTAATCCAGGTTCTCCCTAACTAAATGTTCCACGGGCTATATTCACAAAGTTTTAGAAGAAATGAGATAATAGACTCCTCCACCAAAACCTGTTGACACCCTCTCACTCAAGTGATTGAAAGTAACATCCACCACTAATAAGACAGATTGGCAGCACCTACCCCTGAGAAGATGCAGGGACAAGAGCACATCGCTTCTGTTGTATTCTTGCCCAAAATGCATAATCCTAGTCCAATCACAAGAAAACAAGAGAAAAACTCAAACTGAGGGACCTTCTACAGATTCAACTGATGAATATTTTCCAAAAGTGTCAACACCATGAAAGATAAAGACAGACTGAGAAATTATCCCAGACTGGAGATATCTGACCACTAAATGCAGGGTGGGCTCCTGGATTGGGACATTGTAGACATAGAGGTTCATAGACATTGGGACATAGAAATTCATCTAAAGCTGGTAAGTTACCTAACAATATTTTATCAGGGTGTTATTTCTTGGTTTCTTTCATTGGATCACGGTCCCGTAGCATGACAACTTTAGGGAAAGCTCGGTGAAGGATATGTGGGAAATGACCATGTGTATTTGCTCTTCAAGCTCCCTATAAATCTGAAATAATTTCCGAGTAAAACGTTAAGGGGTTAAGAAAAAGGCTTTTCCCAACTTCACATTCCCAAGGCTATCCACAATATGAGCCATGACACAGGGACTGAGCTACCAGCCCCCAACACTGCTAAAGTTTCTTCTCCTTCTGTGCTGTAATCTCCTTTCTTCCTTGCTCAAACACCCAGTTCTCTGAGCTCAGGATTTTCAGAGCCCACACACTCTTTTTTCTCCACCATAGAGCCTGACTTTCATAAGTGAAAATTTTGCTTTTATGGCCATTATAATTCCGGTTGCTTTAAAGCAGTGGTTCTTAACCTTGGCTGCACTTTGTAAGGACCTGAAAAGTTCCCATTCCAGTAACTTCTGATTTAATTGGTCTGCTGGGGCTTAGCCTGGACAGCAGGATCCTTAAAACTCCCAGATGCTTCTATGTGCGGCTGGAGTCAGGAGACACTTCTTTGAAGAGTCCTGTTTATAAATAGCAATGACTTCTTGTGTCTCAGCCCGCCCTTCCCCATGAAGAAATCTATACCTCAGCAACACATGTTAGTTGAGTTTCTTTCTCTGGCCACTGCTTTAGGTGCTTGGGACCTAGCAGTGAACAAAATAAACAAAAATCCCCACACTTGGAGAGCTGGCATACTAATCAGGAGAAGCAGACCAGAAACAATAGCAATAATACGTAGTAAATTCCACAATACATTTGCAAGTGACAAATGCAAAAGGGGAAGGAAGAAAAACAGGGTCAAGGGCTCAAGGATGGAGAGAGGGCGTCAAGCGAGACCTTACGGGGAAGATGACATTTGAGAGAAGATTGGTGGGGCAGAAAAGAGTGAGCAGACATTTCACAATATTATTCTCTGCATGAATTTAAGAAAGAGAATCTACCAGACCTGGTATTTGGGCACTGACAGCAGAAAGGAGTGAGAAAAAAGACCCAACAAGGATGACTCTTCAATTTGTTACACAAGCAATTTTGAATTTGAATTTGAAGTTGTCCTTCACCAAGCTGGGAACACTGAGATCTAGAAGTGGAAGTTCAGAGTTACACTGTGGACATGCTGGTGTGAGATGTCTACCAGACATCCAAGGGAACCAACAGATAGACCAGAGTGGGGGGTGGGGGGCGGCACTGACTATAGTCCACTGACCACATCTGGTTTTTACATTTTTTAAATGATTAACAAAAATCAAAAGGAGAATATTTCATGACATGAGAATTATATAAAATTCTAAGTTCAGTGTCCATAAACCAAGGTTTATCGGAACATGGCCATGCCCATTTGTTATCATATGGCCCCTGGTTGAGTCTGCGCTCTAATGGCAGAGTTGAGGAGTCGGAACAGACACCATTTAGCCCACAAAGTCAAAAATATTTACTATCTGGCCTGTTTCTCAAACATGTGCCAGGACCTTTACATAGATAATTGGATTCGTGGATCTGGAGCTCAGGAAAATCATTGAGGCTGAAGATACAGCTCTGGGCATCGTTAGCAGTTGGAGGTATTCAAGCCATGGATGTGGTACGATCAGAGAGCAGATGTGGAACAAGAAGGGAAGAGGCCAATGCTGGGTCCTAAAAAACCTGGACACTTAAAGGCAAGATGGAGGAGAAAGAGCCCAAAAAAGAGGCTGAGAAGGGGTAGTCAAGAGGCTGAAGGAAAATCCAGAGAATGTGTTGTCATGGACAAAAAAGAAAAAGAAGGTATTAAGAGAGACTGAGAGGCCAAAAGGTCAATGCTGCTAAGAAGCCAGATAATAGGAGAATGGAAAGTGTCTAATGAATTTAATGGCAAGAAGTTAATTAGCGGCCATGGTGGGGCCCTTTCCGCGGAGCAGGGAGAATAGGCCAGATTGGAACGGGACAGAGAGGGCAGCAAGGAAGTGGGGACATGATACAAAGACAACTTCTTGGAAGAGCTCAGCTGAGAAGTGGGGTACATCAATCATAGAGATAAAATGATCACTGTTGGGGTGCCTGGGTGGTTCAGTGGGTTAAGCCTCTGCCTTCGACTCAGGTCATGATCTCAGGGTCCTGGGATCAAGCCCCACATCCGGCTTTCTGCTCAGCGGGGAGCCTGTTTCCTCCTCTCTCTCTCTGTCTGCCTCTCTGCCTCCTTGTGATCTCTGTCAAATAAATAAATAAAATCTTTAAAAAAAAAAATGATCACTGTCAGCTATGAAGGTCAAGGAGATTTCATTTCTCTGTCATTGTTATTTTAGCATCCGATGGATTGGAGAGCGTTTCCCTGGCAAAAGGAGAAGATGAAAACACAGGAGAGAGATGGGATAAAGTGGCCTGGCCCTATGGCAGCTCACTGGTGAAGCTGAGGACGCAGTGGGGCCTACCTGGGCCCCCTCCTCTACTACTGTGAGCCCTGAGAAGTTGAGGGACCCAGTTCAGGTGAGGAGAACCCTGACCTTACCTGTCTCTAATAGCAGCTACAATGAAAAAGGTAGGCACTCTGGAACCAGACAATATAGGTTAAAATCCTGGCTCTGTCTCTTACCAACTGGGTGACCTTAGCAAGTGACTCCTCAGAGTCCCCCTCTCCTTACCTGTAAAGTGGGGCTAAACCTCCCTAGTTCACATGACTGGTGTGGGTCAAATACAGCAATACCCATACACCAGCCACTGCTTCTGACAATGTTAGGTTCCCTCCTCCCTGTTCCAAACCACTCCCAGTCAAGCTACTTCCCAGACACTGTCTTAGGAAAAAGAAAAGAATCTTGGACACAAACTTGACCTACATTTGGTGTCAAGTCTCTTGTCTTTCAGGAAGGAGAGAGAGGCAAGCCCAGGTATGTGCTTGGCCAGCTGGCCTAGACTGGCCAGATGTGTTGCCTTGGAAGTTCCCAGCTAAGCAAGAATCCTGAAATCCCTTCTTCCCATCAGGTGTTGGGAAGAACTCACCTGAGTTCTGGAAGCTTTCATCAAAAGAGGAGTTCCTAGCCTGATTTGTCAGGGTTTGAGTTTCATAGCTGGTTTTGTATTGTTACAGGGTTTGGGGGTTATCACCAGGTCACCAACCTTTCACCTCTGGAGACCTTGCTGAGGGCATGGCCAGGAGACAATGGTTTGGCTTTGGATTACTGAGAGCCCACAGAGATGAACAGTGCCCAGAGCAAAAGAAGGTGTGGCCCTGATCAGGAAACATGGCCAGTCTGAGGAGAGGGAGATTAAGAAGCAGTGTTCAGGGGCGCCTGGGTGGCTCAGTGGGTTAAGCCGCTGCCTTCGGCTCAGGTCATGATCCCAGGGTCCTGGGATTGAGCCCCACATCAGGCTCTCTGCTCAGCAGGGAGCCTGCTTCCCTCTCTCTCTCTCTCTCTCTCTGCCTGCCTCTCCATCTACTTGTGATTTCTCTCTGTCAAATAAATAAATAAAATCTTAAAAAAAAAAAAAAAAGAAGCAGTGTTCAGCATTCACGCTTGTGGGGCCATCCGCATGGAACACATGCCTCCTCCAGGCAGCCCGTCCTAAGTAAGCATCATCTCTCCAGTCTGCTGCTTAGAAAAGATAGAATGAGTATTTTCCCCTGGCATTTCCTTTTCAAAGCTGGTGAAATGGCTGCGATGTTGGCTTTATACTACCTCAGGGAAGCAGCTCATCATTTCCTAGGACAGAAATCCTGGGAAAGGGACAGAACCAGGTTGGTCTTTCATCATGAGACATCAGCTCAGCAGGCCAGGGAGGGAGAGGAACCATACATTCTGGGAAGTGAATCAAAGAATCAAAGCCGCCTCCTGCAATTACTTAAATTAAATATTATGTTTCACTGAATATAAGATATATAATTAATAAAGGTCCCCCACCTTTTTTATAGTCTTACTGAGCTGCACAGAGATCATTACCAGAACAAACCTCTCCCACAGTGACCTTGATGATGAGTGTGTACTTGTCAGCTGATGTGTGTGTGTGTGTGTGTGTGTGTGTGTGTGTGCAATGAGAATGTGTGCCAGAGTGTTTCTGAGGACTTGTGCCTTAGGAGTCATTTGAGTACAAATAGCCCACCCAACTCCACTTAAGTGAAAGGGAATTAATTGTAAGGAATTGGGAACTGCTGTAACAGACAAGTTGGTCAGTTTCCCCAGCCTGTCAGTCTGTACCTCTGATTGGACCGACAGCCCCCCTCAGGGACAGCCACAGCCTGCCTGGGACATGTGACTCATGCAGCATCAGGGGGCTTCTCAGTCTGAGAAATTTGGGATTGGGACAGGCATGTGCCTTTGAGTTAGTTGGTGGTGGTGTAAACAGAAGGACTCGTCTTACTGATGCTTGAATTACGCAGCACCTTAGCACGGTGGTTCTCAAACTTCTCATGCCAAAGGATCACCTGGGGCGTTTGTTAATAATGTAGTTTCCTTGGCTGTATTCCCAGAGATTCAGGGCTCTGAATTTTAATAAATGTTCCAAGTGATTTGAGTACAGGTATTTCAGCCAGAGAGAAAAGAGAAGCAGATGAAAGATGAAAACCCTTCCCTGTCCCGAAGAGAGAAAGGGAGAAAGGAAGGCAAGCTGCCAGGGTTGAAGGTGCCTTCTAGTCTCAGCCCTAGTCTGTCACAAAGCCCATCTGTCTGTCCTGCCATCGTGTTCCATCTGTCTGTCCTGCCATCGTGTTCTGCTGCAGATACCTCTGACTCCTAAACTGGTTTTGCTTCTCACCACCAAAGAATCCCTAAAAAGCATTTGTACTCACGGAGGCCAAGGGCAAGTGACCATCTGGTGCAATTAGCCATACCTGGCAGGAGAAGGGGCAGGATTACCTGCTACGAACACAGCCACCTTGACCCACTTCAACAGTTAGGTGGGCAGGTCCTTTCTAAAAAGGGGTGCTGTGTGGGAAGACAGGCCCAATACATCTACTATACTCAACATTTCTGAGAGCGTGTGAGGGCCCATGGGCGTTTGCTTGCCTGTGTGTGCGTGTGCGTGCACGCGCACAGCTCGGGTCTGTTTCCTGGGAGGCCTGGGTATGGTATTTTCTCAGACACAGGAGTATAATTGTGAGTGGGTGTGTGTTACTGTGCACGTGAGTGGGAGAGAACTAAGCCAAGCTGTATTCGAGGTTATAATTGTCCACATTAGAGACTCGTTAACTGTATCGCTCCATCTACCCATTGTCCACCATTTAGAAATGAGCTTCTTAAAGGGTGGAACAGACAGCCTTATCTGGGGTGTGGCAAGGAAGGGATAGCATTTGGAAAGGTACACGGTGGCAAGGATGGCACTCCATACCCGGGGGCTAGACGGAGACAGATACCAGGGATCGGTAAGGTCTACCCCAGACTCACCAGCAAGCAGGTCTGGTCTCCACCTGGTGGGAATGCAGCCCCAGAGCCAGCAGGTAACCAGGACCCGATGGGCCTGCGAGAAGACACCAGAGTTGAGCATGTACTCGGTAATCAGAAGAGTTCCAGTATGGTCTCCAAGGGATGACTTCTATTCTACCTTCAGGGAACTCTGGCAGCTTCTTAAGGGCACTTCTACCTCTCTGGAAGTCACAATAAAATTCTCATCATGCAACACAGCAAAAAAGAGAAGAAAATCCCTTCTCCCCACTAGCCCCCAAGAACTTCTATCTGCACACCCTCTGATGTCACGTATTACATTCTCTCATGCCATGTCAGGTGGAGGATCCCCTCAGCCCTCCACCAGCTCTGACCCCCTCTCCCCAAGCAGTGTGCCCACCCTCAGCTTCTGTGTACTCTGGTACTGTTTGCAGCTGCAACCTTCTTCGATCCTTGCCCTTGTGCTCCTGGAGCCGCTAACCACCAACCCACATATCCTGAGTTCCAGGTAGGGGAGTTTACTTCCCGTTCCCTTCCCATCCTCCCACAAGGACTGGCTGGTACAAAGCCCCCCTCTCTTGTCTGCAAAGAGCTGCAAACTCTCAGATGCAATTTATATTCCAAGGCTCCCCAAGGGGTCAAGCAGAGGTTTGACTTCAACTGAAACCACCCCCCCCCCATTGGCTTCTTCCCCTTCTGATACTGCTTCCCTCACTCCCTCACTGATTTCTCCTCAGAGCATCTAATAAATCACTTGCACTCAAATCCTTGCCTCAGAAGCTGCTACTGGGAGAATCCTCTTCTTAGTGTTCCGGCTCTGCCCACAGCCCCAGAAAAGACAATTCTGTGGACCATGAGACTTCACCTCCCTGGCCACAGCTAATTACTGCAGGTGGACTCCTAATGCCGGCAGAGCCAATGGAACTCTCAAAACGGATTGTCATGGTATGTGTGAGCGCTAACACTGGGGCTCCTGGGTGGCACAGTCGGTTAAGCCTCTGACTCTTGGTTTCAGCTTGGCTCAGGTTCTCAGAGCCCTCATTTCAGGGTCCTGAGATAGGCTCTGCCCTCAGGGTGGAGTCTGCTTGAGATTCTCTCTCCTTGTCCCTCTGACCCCCCAAAATAAGTAAATCTCTTTTAAAAAGAGAGAGAGAAATAAAACTATAATACTCTTAGAAGAAAACATAGGAGTAAATTTCTTGACCTTGGGCTAGACAATGGTTTCTTAGGTAGTGTAATAGTCAGCTCAGGCCGCTATAACACAGTTATCATAGACTGGTTAGCTCTAATGACGCACATTTATTCCTCCCCATTCTGGAGGCTGGGAAGTCTAAGATCAAGGAGCCAGCTGACTTGGCTCCCGGTTAGAGCCTTCTCCCTGGCTTGCAGACAGCTGTTTTGTTTTGTTTTTTCTTTCTTTTTCTTGGGTTTTTTTTTTTTTTTCTGTGTCCTCACCTAGGAGAGAGAAAGCAAGAGAACAAATTCTTGGGGGTCTCTTCTTAAAAGGGCACTAATCCCACTATGAGGAATCCACCCTTATGACCTGATCTCCCCAATACCCCATCTCCACAATACCATCACAATGGGGGTTAGGACTTCAACACATTAATTTGGGGGTATGTACACAATTCCCCCACTCCCTCACTCTTAGGTGTCAATAAGCATGCAAATCAAATCCCCAACAAGATATCACCTTACACCATAGGATTCAACAATTCTACTCCTAGGTATATATCCAAAAGAAATGAAAAATTATCCACACAAAAACACGTGTGCTAATCTTCATAGCAGCACTATCTGCAGTAGCCAAAAGGTCAAAAACAACCATCAGTTGATGCATGGATAAATTAAATGTGACACGTCCATACTAATAGAACAGTATTCAGGAATAAAAAAGAATGAAGTACTGATACAGGCTATCACATGGATAAGCTTTGAAATCTTTCATTATGCTCAGAAGCCAGATGTGAAACACCACTCACCATATGTCTTCATTTATATGAAATATTCAGAATAAACAGAGATAGAGGGTGGATCAGCAGTTGCCTAAGGTCAGTAGGGAGTCAAGAGGTAGTAGGAATGGGGCATGACTGCTAACTCATCTAGAATTTCTTTTTGAGGTGTTGAAAATGTTGTAAAATTAGATCATGGTAATAGTTGCACAATGCAGTGAATTTTAAATAGGTGAATTTTATAGTATGGGAAATCTATTTCTCAATTTTAAAAAAACCTCACAGTTGGGTTTCCTTGATATTCCTTTGTATCTTTCTAATCAACAGGTTGTATAGGGAAAGCACTCCTCTGTTTCACCTCTACACTTCCACACCATTACCACACTCACAACACTTGTAACACCAGATTCGGGGGGTCCACACCAAGCAAGTCTCTGTGACACCAGCTGGATATCTGAGTCAATTCAGTTCTGACTCTAAGCTGAGTTAGCTCAGGCTCCATAGGTTAAGGGCTCAAGACTGCTGCCCCCACTCAGATACCACTCATGAAGGCAGGTTGTCACCTGTGTTGAATTTCCTATGACCTCTTTCTTGGGTTCAGTCATTTGCTAGAACAGGTCACAGAATTCAGGGAAACATTTACCAATTTATCATATAATAAAAGATATGAAAACAGATCCAGATAAGGATCCAGATGAATAGATAAATAAGGCAAAGCCCACAAGGACCCCAAGCTCAGGAGCTTCTGTCCCCATGGAGCTGGTGTGGAGTAGATGCCATCAATCATTAACTCAGTCTCTAGCCCCTCCCTTCTCAGAGGTTGGGAGTGGGGCTGAAAGCTCCAACCTTCTAATAATTGTCTTTCTGGTGACCAGCCCCCATTCAGGAACCAATCAAACATTACCTCATTAGAACAAAAATGTGCCTATCACCTGGGAAATTCCAAGGGATTCAGGAGCTCTGTGTCAGGAGCTGGGATCGAAGATCACATATCAGAGCAAAAGTTGCTCCTGGTGCCTTATCACTTAGGAAATTGCTAGGGTTTTAGGAATTCTCTGCCAGGAAGCAGAGGCAGACATATATATATATATATATATATATATATATATATATATATATATATATATATATTTTCTATTATTTCACAGTGGCCTTTAACTTAAACTTTTGAGTGAGTTTCTTTATCTTGAAGCCAAATATTCTTGAAGACATCACGTCTCATCTCCCTTTCAGACTGTGACTTTCTTAAGGACAGGATCTGCATATAATTCATATTAATTGCTCCAGACGCTTTGCACTCTCTTGCTCTCAATCACAAAGGAAGAGCTACCTTTCCCCCTACCACAAACACACCTGTACACCTGTCATGTCCTCACACCATACTATCCCTTTCAGAACCTCCCTTTATCAATTACTCCCTTTCCATGTTTCATCAAAGTCTTCCTTCAAGACTCTTCCATATTTTGCAGGGCAGGGTGTCGAGGGGAGAAGGGAGGGGAAAAATGAAACAAGATGGGAGCGGGAAGGGAGACAAACCATAAGAGACTCTTAATCTCAGGAAACAAACTGAGGGCTGCTGAGGTGTGGGGAGGGAAGGATAGGGTGGTTGGGTGATAGACCTTGGGGAGGGTATGTGCTATGGTGAGTGCTATGAATTGTGTAAGACAGGATTCACAGACCTGTACCCCTGAAGCAAATAATACATTATATGTTAAATAAATAAATAAACAAACATTTCTGTTAAGATGGAAAAAAAAAAAAAGAAGACTCTTCACATATTTTAAAGCACATTATCTCTGGGGCACCTGGGTGGCTCAGTTGGTTAAGCATCCAACTCTTGGTTTTTGCTCAAGTCATGATCTTGTGTTTGTGAGATCGAGCCCCACATTGGGCTCTGTGATCAGCGTGGAGTCTGCTTCAGATTCTCTTTCCCTCTCCAGCCTGCTCACTCTCTCTCTCTCTCTCTCATAAATAAATAAAATCTTTAAAATAAAGCACATCACCTCTGGTCATCCTTGGATCCAGATCTTCTGGAGCTAACCTGATACTTTCTCCATCCTCCATAGCCAAACTTCTCTGAACACCAATCTATTCTCCCTTGCCCTGTTTCCTCAGCTCCTTGGTCCATTATAACCTGGTTTCCATACCAGCCTTTTCCTGGACACAAGACTGAATTTCCTTTTGGAGTTCTGAGCCCATCTACTAGCTCACAGACATGTCACAGAATGGGAGAAAAGATGAGTTGTTCCATTTGACCTAAACGTGCTCATTCCTGTCCATGGTAGTTGGTTAAATAACTGAACATGCATTCCAGTCTCTGTCTCCTTGCCTGACTTCACTCCAGAGGCTAGAAAAATGATATTTTCTTTCCCAGCTTTCTTTGAATCTGGGGGTAAGAGGTATAGAACCCAGTTCTGGCTAATTAAATGAATGCATATCTGTTGAGAACTTCTGAGAAAGATTTCACCTTCCTAATAAAAGGGGACATCTGTCTCTGGAGGCATCTCTTCCTGGTCCTACCCGCCTTTAATATTGTCATAATGTGACTCTATGGGAAATGTCTAGAGAATCTCAGAAAGGCTGGCACTGACATCGTCAGGCTGCTAAGCCAATGATGACAACCCCCTACCTCTGGACTTCTTGTGTTAGGAAAAAAAGTCTGAACAAACACCCTGGGGGGAGTCTTTTCAACTTATATTCTAAAAAGTTAAGATCCCTAATATTTTAAAATTTTTCTAAAATAGAGAAGGCCGGGGAACCTGGGTGGCTCAGTGGGTTAAAGCCTCTGCCTTTGGCTCAGGTCATGATCTTGGGGTTCTGGAATCATGCCCCGCATTGGGCTCTCTGCTCAGCAGGGAGCCTGCTTCCCCCTCTCTCTCTGCCTGCCTCTCTGCCTATTTATGATCTCTCTCTGTGTTACATAAATAAACAAAATCTTTTAACAAAATATTTTTAATTAATTAATTAAATAAATAAAATACAGAACGTCATGGCTATATAGAAAAATACAGAAAATAATATAGAAAAATAAGCAAGAGATATGAAAACACCATTAATAGAAAAGAAGTGCAAATGGCTGTTAGCCATATGAAAAGACGCTTGATCTTGCTCATAAGAGAAATGCAAACCGAGATTTCATTCTCACCTACTAGACTGACAAATATCTAAAATTTGAACAGAATACTCTGTTAGTGAAGCTCTGAGAAATAGATATTTTCATTCTTTGGTGTTGAGAATGCAAAACTGTACAATTCCTAAGGAATGAAATTTGACGTAACTATCTATGCATTTACTCTTTGACCCACCAGTCCTATTTCTAGGAATAGATCCCAAAGGTAAAACAGTAAAAATACAAAAAAAGACAAAAGTAAGGTTATTCATTATGGGAATATTTATAAGTGCAAAATCCCCCCACTCATCCAACAATAGGAGACTGTTGAATAAATTATGGTATACCTATATAATGGAATTATATGTGCCTGTAAAAAGAAATAAGGAACATTTATATATATAACTACACAGAAGTTTTGAAGATATATTTTAAGTAAATAAAGTAAGATGGTGAAAGTGTGTTTAGTATACTACCATTCATCTAAAAAGGAGTGGGAGACGATTATATTTTAATGAAATGATAAATCATAATTTTTTAATGATTACCTAAAAAATAAGGGAAGGAAGGTAGTGGAAGGGACAAGAACAGAATCTGGACGTCTCTAAATGTACCCTGTTTTATAGATTTGACTTTGGAAAAATGTCAATATTTTATATAATTATAATAATTATTTTTTAAAATTAATTATCCAAAAATCAAAATAAAAATGAAATGGGAATACAAAAATGAATCTCTTTCTGCCCCCATTAATAAAGTTTCTATTATTAAGTCAACCTTGCATTCCTGGGATGAATCCAATTTGATCATGACGCATTATCTTTTTTACCTATTATAAAATTTTTTTGCTACTATCTTCTTTGGGATTTCTCCTTTATTATCCATGTGATATTTACCTGTAATTTTCCTTTCTCATACTGTATTTTTTTAGATGTTATATAGTCATAGTAACAAAAAAGAAAAAGCATATCTCAATATCTCAACAGATGCCTAAAAAGCATTTGACAAAATCCAGTATCACTTTACAATTAAAAAATGAACCTGCCCAGGGGTGGAGCAAGATGGCGGTGGAGGAGGAGACCTAAGTTTCTTCTTGTCCCAGGAGTTCAGCTAGATAGTTATCAAGCCATTCTGAACACCTACAAACTCAACAGGAGATTGAAGAAAAGAACAGCAGCAATTCTATGAACAGAGAAGTGATCACTACCTGGAAGGTAGGATGTGTGGAGAAGTGAATCTGAGGTGATACACGGGAAGAGACACCGCGGTGGGGGCGGGAGGAGGGAGCCTCCCTCAGCCGCCTACCTACAGGCAAGTGATGGAGCAGTGGAGCACAGTGCTGGACCTTTTAGATGTCTCCTCCTCAGAGCGAGTGTCGCTCCAGAGGCTAAGCATAGGGTGGAGCCCTTGCTGGGACAGTGTGGTCTCAGGTCCCATGGTCACAGAAAGACTGGGGGTGACTAAGTGCAGCAGAGCTCCCAGATATCGGAGCGGAGAGGCGGGCTGCAGAGACGGAGCCGAGGAGTGAGCTCTCAGCTCTGGGTTCCCATAAACCATGGTTGGAGGCACAGTTGGGCCACTACTCTTCCAGCAGGGACCCAGCAAGCGGCAGATCCAGAGAGAATCTCTTTCCTCCACCGGGGGCAGCGGCACAGGAGTGCTCTACAGAAATCTGCTGGGTCTGGAGAGTCCAAACGGGGCCATGCGCCAGACGTAGAAATGCTCAGTCACAGGCCGGGGGAGCCTGAGTGCAGCCAGAGACCAGGGAGACGGGAGGGATTCATGGATTTTCTCTAAGGGTGCAATGAGAATCAGGACCCTGAGCTCTCCGCTCCTCCAACCAGAGATTGGATGGCCACTATTTTCATTCCCGTCCTCCAAAGCTCTAGGGAAAGCAGAAAGCGTTCAGGGAACAAAAGCTACCAAGCATGAACCCAAGCAGATTGCTTAGTCTGGCCCCTGGCCAGGGCGGTGCAATTCCGCCTTGGGCAAAGACATTTGAGAATCACTGCAGCAGGCCACTCCCCCACAAGAACATCCAGCCAAGACCAAGTTTACTGATCAATGAGAACCGCAGTCTACGGCCATACCACCCTGAACGCGCCCGATCTCGTCTGATCTCGGAAGCTAAGCAGGGTCGGGCCTGGTTAGTACTTGGATGGGAGAACTGCAAAACTCCAAGTGCTAGGGGGAATACAGCACATAGAATTCATGGCTTTTCCCCTATGATTCGTCAGTCTTTCAAAGGTAATTTTTAAAATTTTCTTTATTTTTATCTTTTTCTATTATTTTCTGAATTGTTCCTCTTTCCTATTTTAACCATTGTCTTACCAGTACCTTTTCTAAAATCTTTTTTTTTCTTTTTTCTTTTTTGTTTTTTAAGATTTTATTTATTTATTTGACAGATAGAGATCACAGTTATCTCCTCCTTTTTGGCACATGTATAAGGTTTTTTCTTTAAAATTTTGGGATACAGTTTCTTCTAACAGACCAAAGTATAACCTAAATCTAATGTACAGTTTTGTTCTAGTCTCCCACCTTTTTAACAAAATATTTTATGTATTTATTTGACAGACAGACATCACAAGGAGGCAGAGATGCAGGCAGAGAGAGAGGAGGAAGCTGAGCAGAGAGCCTGATGCAGGGCTCGATCCCAGGACTCTGGGATCATGACCTTAGCCAAAGGCAGAGGCTTTAACCCACACTGAGTCACCCAGGGGCCCCACAAACTCCCCTTTTCAAAAAAATTTTTTTCTTTCTTTTTTCAACCCACTTCTTAACAATTCTTTTTTTTTTAATCTTTTAAATTTTCATCTTTACAGTAATATTCCATCCCTTCATTGTATTTACTGTGATTTTTCTATATCTGTAAGTTGTACTTTCTTTAAAATTTTGGGAAACAGTTTCTTCTAACAGACCAAAATACACCCAAAATCAGGTGTGTGGCTCTGTTCTATTCATGAGACTGATTGTTTTTTTCCCCTTCTTTTCCCCCCAGTTTTGGGTCTCTTACGATTTGTTTAGTGTATATTTTTCTGGGGTCATTGTTACTTTTTTAGTATTTTGTTATCTCTTTCATCTATTCTTCACTGAACAAAATGACAAAGCAGAAAAACTCACCTCAAAAAAAAAAAAAAAAAAGAATAAGAGGTAGTACCAACTGCCAGGGACTTAATCAATACAGACATTACTAAGACGTCAGAACTAGAGTTCAGAATGATGATTATAAGATACAAGCTGGGCTTCAAAAAAGCATAGAAGATACTAGAGATCCCTTTCTGGAGAAGTAAAAGAACTAAAATCTAACCAAGTGGAAATCCAAAAAAACTATTAATGAGGTGCAATAAAAATGGAGGCTCTTACTGCTAGGAAAAATGAGGCTGAAGAGAGAATTAGTGATATAGAAGAACAAATAAAGGAGAATAAAGAAGCTGAGGAAAAAAGATAAACAACTACTGGAGCAGGAGGGGAGAATTCGAGAGATAAGTGATATCATAAGATGAAACAATATTAGAATAATAGGGATTCCAAAAGAAGAAGAAAGAGAGAGAGGAGCAGAGGGCATATTGGATTAAATTATAGTGGAAAACTTCCCAAATTTGGGGAAGGAAACAGGCATCAAAATCCAGGAAGCACGGCGAACTCCCCTCAAAGCACAGGGTTTCAAAATCAATAAAAATGGGTCAACACTCCATCATCTAATAGTGAAACAAATCTCAGAAACAAAGAGAAAATTCTGAAAGCAGCTTGGGACAAGAAGTCTGTAACCTACAATGGTAGAAATATTATATTGGCAACAAACCTATCCACAGAGACTTGGCAGGCCAAAAAAGATGGACAGGATATATTCAGAACACTAAATGAGAGAAATGTGCAGCCAAGAATACTATAGCCAACCAGGCTGTCATTGAAAATAGAAGGAGAAATAAAAGGCTTCCAGGACAAACAAAAACTAAAATAATTTGCAAACACCAAACAAACTCTACAGGAAATATTAAGAGGGATCCTCTAAGCAAAGAGAGAGCCCAAAAGTAACATTGACCAGAGAGGAACAGAAACAATACACAGTAACAGTCACCTTACAGGCCATACAATGGCACTAAATTTGTATCTTTCAATAGTTACCCTGAATGTAAATGGGCTAAATGCCCCCAATCAAAAGACACAGGGTAACAGAATGGCTTCAGAAACAAAAATAAAAACAAACTAAGACTCATCAATATGCTTT
Source organism: Mustela erminea (assembly GCF_009829155.1). Taxonomy (NCBI): domain Eukaryota; kingdom Metazoa; phylum Chordata; class Mammalia; order Carnivora; family Mustelidae; genus Mustela; species Mustela erminea. The sequence continues at coordinate 32,716,630 of NC_045618.1, forward strand.
CTGCAAGAGACTCATTTTAGACCCAAAGACACCGCCAGATTTAAAGTGAGGGGGTAGAAAACCATTTACCATGCTAATGGACATCAAAAGAAAGCTGGGGTGGCAATCCTTATATCGAAAAAATTAGATTTTAAACCAAAGACTATAAAAAGAGATGAGAAAGGACACTATATCATACTTAAAGGGTCTATCCAACAAGAAGATCTAACAATTTTAAATATCCATACCCCTAACATGGGAGCAGCCAGTTATATACACTAATTAATAGCAAAATCAAAGAAACACATTGACAATAATAAAATAGTGCTAGGGACTTTAACAGCCCCCTCACTGAAATGGACAGATCATCTAAGCAAAAGATCAACAAGGAAATAAAGTCTTTAAATGACACACTGGACAGGATGGACAGCACAGATATATTCAGAACATTCCATCACAAAGCAACAGAATACACATTCTTCTTGAGTGCACAGGGAACAATATTCTCCAGAACAGATCACATCCTGGGACACAAATCAGGTCTCAACCAGTACCAAAAGATTGGGATCATTCCCTGCGTGTTTTCAGACCACAATGCTTTGAAACTAGAACTCAATCACAAGAGGAAAGTTGGAAAGAACTCAAATACATGGAGGCTAAAGAACATTCTAGTAAAGAATGAATGGGTCAACCAGCCAATTAAAGAAGAATTTTAAAAATTCATGGAAACAAAAGAAAATTTTACAGTAAAGGTGGTCCTAGAGGAAAGTATATTGCAATACAAGCCTTTCTGAAGAAACAAGAAAGGTCTCAAATGTACAGCCTAACCCTAACCCAAAGGAGCTGGAGAGAGAACAGCAAAGAAAGCCTAAACCCAGCAGGAGAAGAGAAAGAAGAAAGATCAGAGCAGAAATAAATGAAATAGAAACCAAAAGAACAGTAGAACAGATCCACAAAGCTAGGAACTGGTTCTTTAAAAGAATTAATAAGATTGATAAACTCCTGGCCAAACTTATCAAAAAGGAAAGAGGCGAGATCACAACCAACACCAAAGAAACACAATTATAAGAACATGTTATGACCAACTATATGCCAGCAAATTAGACAATCTGAAAGAAATGGATAAATTCCTAGAGATGTATGAACTATCAAAACTGAACCAGAAAGAAATATAAAACATGAGCAGATCTATAACCACTAAGGAAATTGAAGCAATCATCAAAAATCTCCCAACAAACAAGAGCCCCAGAGCCCGATGGCTTCCCAGGGGAATTCTACTAAACATTTAAAGAAGAATTAATTCCTATTTTCCTGAAACTGTTCCAAAAAATAGAAATGGAAGGAAAACTTCCAAACTCACTCTATGAGGCCAGCATTACCTTGATCTCAAAACCAGACAAAGACCCCAACAAAAAGGGGAATTACAGACCAACATCCCTGATGAAACTGGATGCAAAAATTCTCACCAAAATACTAGCCGATAGGATCCAATGGTACATTAAAAGGATTATTCACCATGACCAAATGGATTTATTCCTGGGCTGCAAGTTTGGTTCAACATCTGCAAATGAATCAATGTGATACAATACATTAATAAAAGATAGAACAAGAATTGCATGATACTCTCAAAAGATGCAGAGAAAGCATTTGGCAAAGTTCAGCATCCTTTCTTGATCAAACTCTTCACAGTGTAGGGAGAGAGAGTACATACCTTGATATCATAAAAACCATCTATGAAAAATCCACAGCAAGTATCATTCTCAATGGGGAAAAGCCAAGAGTTTTTCCCCTAAGGTCAGAAACAAAGCGGGGATGTCCACTATCACCACTGCTATTCAACATAGTACTAGAAGTCCTAGCCTCAGCAATCAAACAACAAAAAGAAATAAAAAGCATCCAAAATGGCACAGAAGAAGTCGAACTCTCACCCTTTGCAGGTGATATGATACTTTATGTGGAAAACCCATAGGACTCCACTCCAAAACTGCTAAAACTCATACAGAAATTAAGTAAAGTGTCAGGATATAAAATCAATGCACTGAAATCAGTTGAACTTCTATACACCAACAACAAGACAGAAGAAAGAGAAATTAAGGAGTCGATCCCATTTACAATTGTACCGAAAACCATAAGATACCTAGGAATAAATCTAACCAAAGAGGCAAAGAATCTGTACTCAGAGAATGATAGAATACTCATGAAAGAAACTGAGGAAGACACCAAGAAATGGAAAAACGTTCCATGCTCATGGATTGAAAGAACAAATATTGTGAAAACGTCTATGCTACCTAGAGCGATATACACATTTAATCCAATTCCTATCAAAATATCATTAACTTTTTTCAAAGAAATGGAACAAATAATTCTAAAATTAATATGGAACCAGAAAAGATCCCAAATAGACAGACGAATGTTGAAAAAGAAAACCAAAGCTGGTGGCATCACAATTCTGGACTTCAAGCTCTCTTACAAAACTGTCATCATCAAGACAGTGATGGTATTGGCACAAAAACAGACACATAGATCAGTGGAACAGAACAGAGAGCCCAGAAATAGACCCTCAACTCTATGGTCAACTAATCTTCGACAAAGCAGGAAAGAATGACCAGTGGAAAAAAGACAGTGTCTTCAACAAATGGTGTTGTGAAAATTGGGGCAGCCACATGCAGAAGAATGAAACTGGACCATTTCCTTACACCACACAAAAAAACTGACTTGAAATGGATAAAAGACCTCAATGTGAGAGAGGAATCCATCAAAACCCTTAAGAACACAGGCAGCAACCTCTTCAACCTCAGCCTCAGCAACTTCTTCCAAACAGGGAAACAAGGGCAAAAATGTACTGTTAGGACTTCATCAAGATCAAAAGCTTTTGTACAAGAAAGAAATAGTCAACAAAACTAAAAGACAACTGACAGAATGGGAGAGGTATTTGCAAATGACATATCAGATAAAGGATTAATATCCAAAATCTAAAAAGAACATATCAAACTCAACACCAAAAGAACAAACAATCCAATGCAGAAATGGGCAGAAGAGGGGAACCTGGGTGGCTCAGTGGGTTAAGCCTCTGCCTTCGGCACAGGTCATAATCTCAGGGTCCTGGGATCGAGCCCCACATAGGGCTCTCTGCTCAGCAGGGAGCCTGCTCCCCCTCTCTCTCTGCCTGCCCCTCTGCCTGCTTGTGATCTCTGTCTGTCAAACAAATAAATAAAATCTTTAGAAAAAAAATGGGCAGAAGAAATGAACAGACATTTCTGCAAAGAAGACATCCAAATGGCCAACAGAGATATGAAAAAGTGTTCAACATCACTTGTTCAACATCATGTGTTCCCTGGCATCAGGGAAATACAAATCAAAACCACAGTGAGATACCACCTCACATCAATCAGAATGGCTAAAATTAACAAGTCAGGAAAAGACAGGTGTTGGTGAAGATGCAGAAAAGGGGAACCTTCCTACACTGTGGTGGGAATGCAAGCTGGTGCAGTCACTCTGGAAAACAGCATAGAGGTTCCACAAAAAGTAGAAAATAGAGCTACCATATAATCCAGCAATTGCACAACTGGGTATTTGCCCTGAAGATACAAGTGTAGTGATCGGAAGGGGCACGTGCACCCCAATGTTTATAGCAACAATGTCCATGATAGCCAAACTATTCAAAGAACCTAGATGTCCATCAACAGATGAATGGATAAAGAAGAGGTGGTATATATATACAATGGAATACTATGCAGCCATCAAAAGAAATGAAATCTTGCCATTTGCAACGATGATGTGAATGGAACTAGAGGGTATTATGCTGAGCACAATAAGTCAATCAGAGAAAGACAATTATCATGTGATCTCTCTGATATGAGGAATTTGGGAGGCAGGGCAGGAGGTTGTGGGTGGTAAGGAAGGAAAAAAATGAAACAAGATGGGATCAGGCGGGAGACAAACCATAAGAGACTCTTAATGTCCCAAAACAAACTGAGGGTTGCTGGAGAGTGGTAGGGTAGGGAGAGGGTGGTTGGGTTATGGACATTGGGAAGGGTATGTGCAATGTGAGTTCTGTGAAATGTGTAAACCTGATGATTCAAAGACCTGTACCCCTGGGGCAAATAATACATTATATGTTAATAAAATTTAAGAAAAAACCTTGTTAATTTATATTTTTCCAAAATGTGCCATTTACTATATGCAAATTATATCTCAACAAAGCTGTTTTTTTTAAAGGTTGCTGTGGGGTCACCAAGAAGAGGACTAAGAATTCATCAATGGATTTGGTAACATGGAAGTCATCAATTTAGGATGACTTTTCACCTGGATTTGCCCAGGGCTGAGATGGTCCCTGGGATATGGGACTTTCCATTTTAAAATCTGAGAAAGTTCCAGACATATAGGCAGTTCATTCCCCTACTGATAATGTTAACAAGAATGATAGGGGCACCCATTATGGAAGTCACTGCCAACCTTGCCAAAAGCTGTCTCAGTGGAACGTTGGGGACAGAAGCCTCTTGGAATAGTTCGAGACTAATGGCGGAAGATCCAGGAAACTGATATAGACAACTCTTAAGGAGTTTTGTTGCAGCAGCAAGGAGGGAATTGTGTAACAACTGCAGAAGCTGTAAGTCAAGGAGATAAGTTCTAAGGTAGGAGTCCTTGGCAGCCTGTTTGTGTGTTGATGAAATTCCATAATCTGGTGGGGAGGAAAATTGTGGTGATACTGCACTGCACAGGAAAGAGACACTTGCCAGAGAAATGCCTTCCAGTACGTGATACTTGCTCATCGAAGCAGAGTTTCCACAAGTGGCCTGGGACTCCCTGCCAGGCCACAGGGGCTCCCCCAGTGGGTCAGGGTGACCCAAGAACGCAAGGTCTTTCTTCAATTCTTACAGTCAGCTGACTAATGCTTCTTTCTACAAACTCTCGTATTTTGGAACAACTAAGAGTTACTTGTTAGTAACCTAGTGAGCGAGTCAGGAAAGTTTGGTGAAGTGTGCTATTTATAAACTGAAACGGCCCAGGACTCTGACTATGTGCTTTGCTAAGATGTCTGGCTTCCATGCAACACTTAGCAATGTTGTCAAACTCTTGCCCTGCATGCAAACTTGCAGATGGTTGGAATTTCACAATTTTCCAAACGATGTGTGGTCAGTACATCAGTGTTACTCTGAACTAGCTGTTTTTCCATTACTGATGGCCTTGCTGTTTTTATTATAAAAGTCTCTTTTAGTATACCTTTAACCTTATCCACTTAGCTTTTTGCGGGTAGTTAGGTTAATTTCACTGTCTATAGTGATTCTGATTTGCATCAATAATTTTTACCTTATAATTTTCCTACAGCAGGCTCCAAGACTGTGAAAGTTTGGTGCTCAGACATGAATCATTCCCATCCCTATTGCTAATGGAGGAACATGTCCTGTGTGACGGTTTGCATGTGAATATGGGCTGTGTTGCTAAGTAAAATAAAATTGAGTTATTTTTCAGTTTTTAGGAAATTGTTTATGGTAGAAAAATCTATTAGGCATGTTCACATTCTTCTGAAGTAACTAAAAAATGAATCATCTATATGGCTAGCCACGTAAATTCAACTTTGTTTTATTTCTTCCTTTTCTTGAGTTTTTTCCCTAATGGCAGCTGGAGGGATGAGCACAAAGCTATGTATCCTGCCTGTGGATGTCAGAGTTGAAAGCAGGAACCCCAGTTATAGAGGCCTTTTATGGGGCTTCTGAGAACAGGCCTTTGTGCCGGTAGAGGCAGAGTGTACAGCTCCCCCAACCATGCCAGCTACAGTTCCAGACTGGCCTCTGTGAGCACCCACAGGCTATTCCTTCTTCTTAAGGACCAGCCCAGAGAACACTGTGGCTAAGCTGCACAGAAGTAACATCCCATTTTTCTGGACTGTGTTTTTCCTTTTTTTCTTTTCTCCTTTGGCTGCTCTCTCTTCCTGGCCCCCAAGATTTACTGTTCTAACTATAGTTTCTAACAGGTGTGCAGCCAGGGCGAGGAGGCTGTGGTCCAGCTGTCTTCAGACACATGGATACGCTCCAACCATCTTGCTGGAATCATGGGGCCCTGAGCACACTCCCGAAGTGAGGAGAGCCTCCCTGGGTCGTGGCTGGGGGAGGGGCAAAGGCAGGGGAAGCTTCTCACTCCCAGAGCAAAGCTGAGCCCAAGAGAATGTGCAAGCTACCCCAGAGCTGGGAGGACGGCTCTGGTTCAACAGGAAATCAGGAATTAGGTCCTATTATCTCATTCTTGGCAGAGACTGCCAGAAATCTACTCAATATCTATCTCCTCCTCCTTCTTTCTTATTAATGTAACCCTAATTTGAGCCTCATCTGGCTCAGAGTAAGCACCCATTACAAGTGAGCTACCGCTGTGTCATTTAATCCCTGCAAGAACTCATTGCACAGAAGAGCTCACGTTTGTGCTCAGTGGTTTACCTGAGATCTCACACCCAACAGGTGGCAGAGCTGGGATTCAAACCCAGGTCTGTCTGATTTAGAGATTTATCTTCTTCCTCTCTACCTCTTGTCTCCCAAAGAGGAAAGAATCCACATACAGAGATGGGAGCTTTAGAAAGCACCTCTGAAACCCCGGCTAATCTCTGGAAATAAGATCACCCCACAGAGCAGGTGGCAGGCTCTCCCCAGGGCTGCCCAAAGTTTCACTTCCCTCTCCTAGTGTATGGCCCAGAGTTTGGTGCACAGTATAGGCCCAATAGGGAAGGAAGAAATGGAAGAGAAGAGAGATGAAAGGAGGAAAAGGAGAGAGAGAGAGACAGAAGATATCAAACACTCATGTCCTCGGCTACCTGCCCCAGCCCTAGGCTGCAGGGCAAAGGGCTTTAGCAGTCAGAACTTGCATTAAGTCAACAATAACAGAGATCGAACTTAAATATGTAAGAGTTTGTTATTATTTTTCCCCACATAACCACGGAGATAGGTAGTGATGTTGGATTAGTGGTTCAAAGATATCAGATCTGCAGTCTCTTGGCCTTTCCCCCATGAAAATGGCTGCTGCAGCTCTAGTCATCATGAACGAGGCAGGAAGAGAGGAAAGCCAATACTTCTCAGAAACCTTTCATTTATGTCTTCTTGGCCAGAGCTAGGCTGGGAAATGGAAGGTTCTCATTTTATTTTTAGCAAATTTTCTTTGTTCTGTCATCTTCTTCCTTGCCTTATTCTCCACTTCTCAGTCCCAGGGAATGATCTCTAAAGTACAAAGGAAGCTCATCTCACAGAGGTTGTCTCAGGGGAAAGGACAAAATAGGTCCTGCTGAAATTATGAAGACTTCTAGAAAAATAGATGCAAACCCCAGAAGTTTTAGATTTGACTTCCAGGGGAGAGCTCTACCCCCACTGACCCACTGGACTTTCTGTGGTTCTGGGCCCTGGAATGCACAGAGAGGGCAGGAATTGACTACAGCCATCAAGGAACAAATCCTAAATCAGTTGGGTTGTTTTCAGCTACACGTAACAGAAAGTCTCAACTCAAAGTAGCTTTGGTGTGTAAAGGAGTTCAGAGACGAGAAGACAGGACTCCAGGCAGGTCCTTCCACACTCCAACTTCTCTCTCTTTGTGGTTTTCTGCAAACTGTCCCTCTCTGTGTGTTCGCCAGTAGCAAGATGGCTACAGAAGCTTCCGTGCCTCACAGATGGAAAAAGAGAAATCATCTCTTCCTAGGGCTAGAAGTGAGGAAACTTTTCCCAAAAGTCCCCCTGCAGGCATTCTCTCTTGTCCCCTTGTGGCCTCTCCACATGGCCAGGGCTTCCTCATACCATAGAGTTTGCATTCCAATGGCGAGCACTGAGAGAAGAATGGAGAGAGAGAGAGAGAGAGAGAGATGGAGAGACAGAGGTAGAAATAGAGAAAGAGGTAGAGAGAGACCAGGTGGAACTCATATCTCCTTTCATGACCCAGCCTCAGCCATGCAATGTTGCTTCTATCATATTCTATCCCATGAAGCAGTCACAAACTTCCATCCAGCTTCAAGGAGGGGGGAATGGAATCTGGGGCAGTGGCAAGTTCTGGAAAAGCACATGAGAACTGATTTACTGTGGCCCCTATCAGAAAATACAAAGTTCTGCCTCAGGACATTCAGTCAGTCTTTGAGCAGTACCCCCTTCACTACCACCACAACTGCCCCCTGCTCCTCTCCATATCCAGGTCTTACCTAGCAGGATATGAACCACCTGCAGAACCCTGCTGCAAGGCATTCTGGGAAATGTTGTTTGTAGCAGTTGGAATGGGAGGTGGGTGAGGTAGCTTACAGTATCCCCCAAAGCTGAGAAAAAAGAAAGAGGGAGTAAATAAATGACTGGGAAGTGGCCAACAAGGTCAGCTACAGATCTGTACCTTTTCTAATTTCTACTTGGTAACTTTTCTTATAACATTCAACAAATATTTATTGGGCATCTCCCATGTTCCAGGCAACCATACTTTAAACAAAACAGATAGAAATTTTAGAATCTATGGGAAACAATCTTCCATCCAAGTACTAACCAGGCCCAACCCTGCTTAGCTTCCGAGATCAGACGAGATCGGGCGCGTTCAGGGTGGTATGGCCTTAGACTCTATGGGAAACAATCTTAAACAAATAATTTTTAAAAATTTTTATTTATTTCAGAGAGAGAGAGGGAGTGTGCACGCACATGAGTGGGGAGGGCAGAGGGAGATTGGGATTTCAAGCAGCCTCCCTGCTGATCGTAGAGCCCAATGTGGGGTTTGATCTCATGACCCCAAGATTATGACCTGAACCAAAATCAAGAGCCAGTCGTTTAACTGACTGAGCCACCCAGGCACCCCTTGAAACAAGGAATTATTATAGACAATTATGTATTTGTGATTGCAAGGCAGGCATGAAAAAGAAGCGGCATATTCTGTATATCCTATTCCCACAGCTGTATCTTGTTAGCCAGCCTGATAGGAAATTTTAGACACTGGAGACTAGCCTGAGTCTTCCTTCATAAACCTCCACTCCCAGGACCAAGCTCTTTTAGGTGCTCGGGTATTACTCAGAGTAATAACTGCTCAGAGTTACATAGTAGCAATTAGTAAAGGTGCGTACATGTTCAAATAAATGCAGAATTCTGAAGCAGACTAGTATCAACAATATCTGGATAAACTTGGCACTAAATGAAGCAAAATGGAGACATTGACCTGGAGATGAAGAAAGTTCCAGAAAGAGTCCAGGTACAGACAAGAGTAGGCCATGTGGTCTTGCTAGAGACAGAGTGTGAAATTCCAGAGTCCTGGCCCCTGTTAACCGTTGTTTCAGGAGAGGTAGTTGTTAGAGTTCCTCAACATCAGCCATGGCTAGAACTTTAGCTCCCGAGGAAACCTGTCATTCATTCCAGGAAGATGTGGGTGCTGACAAGGGGATGGGTCACCATGATCAGACCACGGGTCTGGAAACAATTACACCGCTATTGATTGACACCAAAGGTGCTCTTCTGACCTGTGGTGCAGTGACCCCAGTAAGTTTGTGTTTTAGTCTGTTAAAATAGGCTCCCCCTTATGGGCTAACCACACAGGGCTCTTTTAGTAGTTAAAATGCCTTCGTGACGCTGTAATATACATTAAATCATATGTTATTTCCTCAATTAACAGAATGACGGTAAGGGAATAAATAGCGTAGTCTCACACCCATTCTTTCCCTCTCTGATGTTTTCTTCTTAAGAAGCAAACACACAGCTTCATTACCAACAAGCTCAGAATAAATTAATAGAAGCTGAAATCCGTGAAATTAGATTCACTCTTCTAATTAGCTGGAGAGTTCGCAGATACGGGGCGGTCTTTATCACCGGCTCTCTTCTTCTCTGGAAGGGGATGGCCATTTGTGATCTCAGAAAATTAAGCCCTCCCCTCTTACACTCTACAAAGGAATTTCTGATTGAAGTGTAAATGTCCTTTGGCCACCTGGAAGATCATTTTGACGCTGTGAATCTTGAGCAAATTCCTCATTAATTCCACCCCCTGGTTGGGAGATTGTGTGATGCGGCAATTTCCATTTTCAAAGGAATTGTCTTTTTTACTAATAACGTCCTCGGCATAGCTGGCACCCTCCTCAGTAGAGTTCAAAGTGATGTTGAGACTTTCTGTCTTTAATTCCCACAGCCCAGACAGAGGAGATAGAGGCCAGGAAAGAAAGCAACTGCTTTCCTGACAAGTGAAAGAGGCCAAGGTCAGGGAGCCAGGGGGCCCAGAGAGACATAGAACAAAGTTCTCAAGATGACCCCACAGGTCAGTGGCAGCCCGGAGCATCCAGACTCTTATTCCTGACTCCCAGCTAACCAACCATCTCAATTATCTCCCAAGAGTCTAAAATTACCAAATAGACCCATGGGGCTCTAAGTGAGGACTTTGGGTCCCTGACACTGCCTGATCTAATGAACCCCTAAGTGGCTTAGAAGGGCAAATTGACCTGATAAAAGAATGATCTCCCTGTCCACAGCAGCTAGATGCCCACCTGTCTGGAATCCCTTCACTCATGCATACATTTAGCCATTGAACACATTTTTACCGTGCACGTATGTGCCAGATATTATTCTAGGCACTGGGGTTATGGAAATAATTAAGATGAACAAAAATCCTTCTTTTCACAGAAATTATCCTAGTGGGGAGGACAATAAATAAGATAAATAAGCAAAATGTAAGGCTTGGTAAATGGCAAAGAGTGCTAGAGAGGAAATAAACCAGAGACACAGGATGAAAAATGCCAAAGGGTGCATGAGAGGTTGAATTTTTAATTGGAATGACTGGGGACCAGCCCACTGAAAGAGCCTATTAAGAGATGGAAGACCGGGGCACCTGGGTGGCTCAGTGGGTTAAGGCCTCTGCTTTCGGCTCGGGTCATGATCCCAGGGTCCTGGGATCGAGCCCCACATCGGACTCTCTGCTCAGCAGGGAGCCTGCTTCCTCCTCTCTCTCTCTCTGCCTGCCTCTGCCTACTTGTGATCTCTCTCTGTCAAAAAAAAAAAAAAAAAAGAGATGGAAGACCACAGTGAACCTTATGAAGGGTAACACAGCCTTGAGTGGAGAATGGTACCAGATGTTCTCTCTAGTCTTTTGAAATACAGGCATCCCTCATTTTATGGTGCCTCACGTTATTGCACTTCTCAGACACAATTTTTTTTACAAATTGAAGGTTTGTGCCAAGAACACTGGTGTCATTTTTCCAATAGCATTTACTCCTGTGATGTCTCTGTGTCATGTTTTTGTAATTCTTGCAATATTTCAAACTTTTTCATCACTATTGCATTTGTTATGGTGATCCGTGATAGGTGATCTTTAATGTTTCTATTGTAATTGTCTTAGGGCACCACGAACTGTGCCCATAGGTGAGGGCAAACGTAATCAGTGAATGTGTGGGTGTTCTGATGGCTCCACTCACTCACAATTCCCCTGACTCTCTCCCTTTCCACAGGCCCCCCTATTTCCTGACACACCACAATACTGAAATGAGGCCAAGTATTAACCCTACAGTGGCCTCTAAGTGTTCACATGAAAGGGTCATGTGTCTCTCACTCAAGGTCGAAAGCTAGAAATGATTAAGTTTAGGAAGGCATGTTGAAAGCCAAGGTAGGCTGAAAGCTAGGCCTCTTGCACCAAACAAGTTAGCCAAGCTGTGAAAGCAAACAAAAAATGTTCTTGAAGGAAATTAACAGTGCTACTCCAATGAAATCATGAATGATAAGGAAGCAAAACAGACTTCCTGCTGATACAGAGAGTTTTAGCTGTCTGGATAGAAGATCAAACCAGCCACAACATTCCCTTAAGCCAAAGCCTAATCCAGAGCAAGGCCCTAACTCTCTCCAATTCTGTGAAGACTGAGAAAGATGAGGAAGCGCCGAAGAAAAGTCTGAAGCCAGCACAGGTTGGCTCAGAGGGGTAAGGGAAGAAGCCATCTCCATAACATGAAAGTGCAAGGTGAAGCAGCAGGTTATAATAGACAATAACGAAGAAGATCATAATGAAGGTGGCTACATTAAACAACAGATTTTCAGATGGAACGGCCTTATTTTTTTTTTTAAGATTTATTTATTTATTTATTTGACTGACAGAGATCACAAGTAGGCAGAGAGGCAGGCAGACAGAGAGAGGAGGAAGCAGGTTCCCCGCTGCTCAGAGAGCCCGATGTGGGGCTCGATCCCAGGACCCTGGGATCATGACCTGAGCTGAAGGCAGATGCTTTAACCCACTGAGCCACCCAGGTGTCCCAGATGAAACAGCTTTACATCAGGAGAAGATGCCATGTCAGACTTCCACAGGTAGAGAGGAGAAGTCCATGCCTGGACTCAAAATGTCAAAGGACAGACTGGCTCTCCTGTTAGAGGCTAATGCACCTGATGAGTTGAAGCTGAAGTCAATGCTCATTTACCATTCTAAAAATCCTAGGGCCCTTCAGAATTCTGGTAAATCTACTTTGCCTGGTTCTATAAATGGAACAACAAAGCCTGGATGACAGCACATCTTTTTACAACATGGTTTGCTAAATATTTTAAACCCACTGTTGAGACCTACTGCTCAGAAAAAAATACTTCTTCTAGAATATTACTGCTCACTGACAATGCACCTGGTCACTCAAGGGCTCTGATGGAGACTTATAACGAGATGAATGTTGTTTTCATGCCTGCAAACACAACAGCCATTCTGCAGCCCATGGATCAAGGAGTCATTTTGAGTTTCAAGTCTTGTTTAAGAAATACATTGCATAAGGCCAGAGCTCCCTTAGCTAGAGATTCTTCTGATGGATCTGGGCAAAGTAAACTGATAACCTTCTGGAAAGGATTCACGATTCTAAATGCCACTCAGAACTTTTCTGATTCACATGAAGAGGTCAAAATACCAACATTAATAGGAGTTTGAAAGGAATGGCCCAACCCTCATAGAGGCCTTTGAGGAGTTCCAGACTTGAGTAGAGGAATGACTGCAGAAGTGGTGGAAATAGCAAGAGGACTAGAATTAGAAGAGGATCCTGAAGATGGGACTGAATTGCAGCATGACATGCTGCATGTCATGCTGCATTTCTTGAGATGGAAACTGCTCCAGGTGAAGATGCTGTGCAGATGGCCGAAATGATCACAAAGGATTTAGAATATGACATAAGCTTGTTTGATAGAGCAGCAGCAGGGTCTGAGAAGATCCACTCCGGTGAGGGGGTGGAGGAAATGCTATCAAACAACATGGCAGGCTCCTGAGAAATGTCTGGTGAAAGGAAGAGTCAATCAATGGGGCAAACTGCACCATTGTCTTATTTTTTAATTGCCACAACCACCCCAGCCTTCAGCATCCACCACCCTGATGATTCAGCAGCCATTGACATCAAGCAAGACCCTCCACCATTTTTAGTAATAAAGTATTTTTAAGTAAAATATATACAATGTTTTGGGGTGCCTGGGTGGCTTAGCCAGTTAAGCAACTGCCTTCGGCTCAGGTCATGATTTCAATGTCCTGGGATCAAGTCCCACCGTGGCTCCTTGCTTGGCAGGGAGCCTGCTTCTCCCTCTGCCTCTGTCTGTCTGTGCTCACTCTCTCTCTCTTTCTCTCTCTCTCTCTGTCAAATAAATAAATAAAATCTTTTTTAAAAAAGATATATATAATGTTTTTCAGACACAATGCTATCGCACACTTAGTAGACTACAGTATAGTAAAACCGTAACTTTTATATGCACAGGGAAACCCCAAAGATTCATTTGACTCACTTTATTGCAATATCTGCTTTATTGTGGTGGTCTGGAACTGAACTGATCTCTGAAGTATACCTATAAATTCATTCCTCTCTGTCTCTGCTTTGGCATTTGTGAATGTGGCAAATACCTGTCCTTCAGAAGGTTGTAAGAATTAAGAAATTAAGTACTATCTGTACAGTGCCAGAATTTATGTCTACCTGGAACCTCAGAATGTGACCTTATCGGAAATAGGGTCTTTGCTGATGTAATTCATTCAAATGAGGTCATACCAGATTACGTGATCCCTAAATCCAATGACTGGGAAGTGGTGCTACTGGAACAAATAACCAGAAGATCCCACCTTTTGGTACTTGTGACAAATGGCTTTAGAATTAGGTAATGAGTAGAAGTTGGAAGACTTTTGGACTTGGAACCTGATGCTGTAATTGGTTGGAAATTTGGGGAAATTTGGGGGTCTTGTGAGAGAGTTAAGTGTATTTTGCATGTGGGGGGGATGTGAATCATGGGTGCCAGAGGGCAGATTGTGGCAAATCATTATAATAATGATCCAGCTGTAGACAGGGCCCTGGATGCAGTTCTTTGAATAGTGCATGTTGATCTATCTATAGTGAATGTTGATCCAGAGATCTATGAATTAAAAAGACAAGTTATTTGACCTCAACATACTTAACAGAAAAATGGTGAGAAGGGGATAGGTATCCCCCCAGAGATATCTTCATTTTAAAAGGAGGTAAATGAGAGGCCCATAGTAGTCACTGTTGCATTGTAATTTTGCGATCTAACTGGGCACATGCCAGCAGTTCCCCCAGAAACAAAGGGAGTTCCTCGATTAGGGCCAATTCTCTGCTTCCCAGGAATGGTGCCCTAATCATTGCTCTCCCCAGCTCCTGGTTTCACATTCTAGGCTTCACCATCTGAGATGTCTTTCCTTTTCAATCATTCATGGATCGTTTTTACAGCCGTGTAGCTCTCTCTACCGCTTCCTGCCTGCAAAGAGTTTGAAGCCCACAGACCAGTTTTCATTCCATTGTTTCTGTTCCTTTTAATTCAAGCTAGTACTGTTTTTGCCAGGACAGCTCTTTTAAGTTGCGTGGGTTTGATCAGGCTAGGAGTCACTACATGCTTCAAAAGCCACATTGATGCTTCCCAAGCTATGCCTCCTTCTATTCTGAGTGGGTGTCATGGTTGTGTTAAAAGCTCTCTTGCCTAGCTGAGGGGATCTGCTAAGTACCACCTTAAATCTTCCTGAGATATAAACAAAGAGTCTTACAGCCATAATCCTGATTCATTCTTTGCCCTGAGACCATTTCTTACTTCGAGAATCTTTTACTGAAGATACTGTCCTGCAACCTCTTTATTGCCTCTAATGTCTTAGAGACAGAATAGTTCCTTCTTGAGCTCCTCTTTGTCTCATAGTATCTTAACATGTGCTGCTAAAAGAATCCAATAGGCACTTTCTATATTATTATTATTATTAATTTTTAAAATGTCAGCATAGTTAATATACAGTGTTACATTGGTCTCAGGTGTACAATATAGCAATTCAACACTTCCATACGACAGTGGTCCTTATCAAAACAAGTGCACTCCTTGTGAAATGTGTAAACCTGGCGATTCACAGACCTGTACCCCTGGGGATAAAAATACATTATATGTTTATTTTTTTAAATTAAATAAATTTAATAAAAAAATAAATAAAATAAATTTAAAAAAAAAAAAAGTGCACTCCTTAATCCCCATCTCCTATTTCACCCAACCCTCCACCCCCTCCCCTCTACTAACCATCAGTTTGCTCTATAATTAAGGGGCTGTTTGGGGGGAGCAACTGGGTGGCTCAGTTGGTTAAGTATCTGCCTTCAGCTTGGGCCATGATCCCAGGGTCCTGGGATCGAGCTCCGAATCAGGCTCCTTGCTAAGAAGTGAGTCCGTTTCCTTCTCTCACACTGCCCCTCTGCCTGACTGTTCTCTCTCACTCCCTTTCAAATAAGTACACACATCTTTTTTTTTTTTAAGAGTGTTTTTTCATTTGCCTCACTCTCTTTCCCTTTGCTCATTTGTTTTGTTTCTCAAGTTGGACATGTGAGTAAAATCATATGTTAATTGTCTTTTTCTGATTGACTTATTTTACTTAGCGTAATACTCTCTAGCTCCATCCATGTTGTTGCAAATGGCAAGATTTCATTCTTTTTGATGGCTGAGTAATATTCCATTATAGATATCTTCATTAGATAGATATCCATTCATCAGTCAATGAACACTTGAGCTGTTTCCGTAATTTAGCTATTGTAGATAATGCTGCAATAAACATAGGGATGCATGTATCCCTTTGAATTAATGTTTTGTATTTGGGGAGTAAATACCCAGTAGTGCAATTAATAGATTGTAGGGTAGTTCCTTTTTTAGCTTTTTGAGAAATCTCCATGCTGTTTACCACAGTGGCTTCACCGGTTTGTATTCCCAACAATGCATGAGGATTCCTATTTCTCCACATCCTCTCTGACACTTGCTGCTTCTTGTTTTGTTGATTTTAGCCATTCTGACAGCTGTGAGGTGACATCTCATTGTGGTTTTGCTTTACATTTCCCTGATGATGAGTGATGTTGAGCATCTTTTCATATCTGTTGGCCATCTATATTTATTCTTTAAAGAAATATCTCTTCATGTCTTCTTCCCATTTTTAAATTGGATTTTTTTTTTTTTTTAGGTATTGAGTTGTATCAGTTCTTTATATATTTTAGATACTAATCCTTTATCAGCCATGTCGTTTTCAATATCTTCTCCCATTCAGTAAGTTGTCTTTTCATTTTGTTGATTGTTTCCTTTGCTGTGTGGAAGCTTTTTATTTTCATGTAGTCCCAATAGTTTTGGTTTGGTTTGGTTTGAGTTTTTTGTTGTTGTTTTTTGTTTTTTTGCTTTTGTTTCCCTTGCCTTAGGTAGACATATCCAGTAAGAAGTTGCTATGGCTGGGGTGCCTGGGTGGCTCAGGGGGTTAAGCCCCTGCCTTTGGCTCAGGTCATGATCCCAGGGTCCTGAAATCAAGCCCTGCATCGGGCTCTCTGCTTGGCAGGGAGCCTTCTTCCCCCTCTCTCTCTGCCTGCCTCTCTGCCTACTTGTGATCTCTGTCTGTTAAATAGATAAATAAAATCTTAAAAAAAAAAAAGAAGAAGAAGAAGAAGAAGAAGTTGCTATGGCTGATGTCAGGGAAATTTCAGCCTGTGCTCTCTTCTAGGATTTTCATAGTTTCAGGTCTCACATTTAGGTCCTTAACCTGTTTTGAACTTATTTGTGTGTATGGTGTAAGAAAGAAGTCCAGTTTCATTCTTTTGCATGTAGCTGACAAGTTCTCCCAACACCATTTGTTGAAGAGACTATCTCTTTTTAATCCATAAGATTTTCTTTATTTTTTGACAGAGAGAGACGGCAAGAGAGGGAACACATGCAGGGGGAGTGGGAGAGGAAGAAGCCGCCTCCTGCTAAGCGGGGAGACGGGTGCCAGGCTCCATCCCTGGACCCTGGGATCATGACCCGAGCCAAAGGCAGACGCTTAATGACTGAGCCACCCAGGCGCCTGAGACTATTTTTTTCCAGTGGATACTTTCAATGTTCTTCCTGGAAATCTTCTTAGCCAGAACCACAGGTTCATTGGCTACATGTCTATTCTCCAAGATCACACTAATTATTCCACCTCAGTATAATACAGACTGCCCTTTCTCTAGCCTGCTATATCAGTTTCCTCACTGCCCTTCCAGCATCCATGTCCTTGGTACCTTCTAGCCTCCAGCTGCCACTTAGCCCTAAAGTCTACCTACACATTTAAAATTTTTGTTACGATATCACCTCTACTTTTATGTACAAATTTTTGTTTCAATTAGGTTCTGATACATTAAAAAACTACCCCAAGGTGTAATGGCCTAAAATCAGCAATCTGGGCTGTGCTCAGCTGGACAATTTGTCTCTTCAGTGGATGGTTTTGACTGACTCACTCAAGCCTTGCAGCCAGCTGGTATTTCATCTGGGGATGGAGGAACCAAGATGCGCTCAGTCACATGCCTGGCACTCAGCTGGGAAGCCTGACATGGCTGAGGGTGGCCTGGGCCTCGCTCTATCTCCACAAGGTTTCTTTTCTTCAAGGAAGTTCTCCTGAGCTCCTTTACAGGTGTCTCAGGGTGGCATGAAAGGTCCCTTAAGGAACAGACTCAGAAAAACATCCCTTTGCTGCATTCTCTTTGGCTAAGCAAGTCACAAGTCCAGCCCAGATTCAACATGGAACACAGAAGGACACAAATTCAGCACATTTGTTACTTGATATACTAGGAGTCTAGAAGACTGAAGTGGTCTGAGTCCCTCTAGGCTAAAGGAGGGCCTCTGGCCCAGAGTAAGTACTCAGTCAACATCTAACAAGTGAGCTCTATAAGCTCTGGCTTTGGCTCTATCTTCTACCCATTTACCCCCAGATGTAGAGCCAAGCCCAAAAGGAAAATCCAAGTGGCCACAGATTCCTGTCCATTCACCATTGGGAGTCATCATGTGGAGGTTGTCATGATAGAAGTGGTTTGTCTCCTGAAGCCTAGCAGCACCGGAGCCTCACCCTTGGGACCAGAGACAGACTCTTGACAAACAGAAAGGGAATGGTGGGCAAGAGGATGCACGGGCGTGTCCCTACCACGATATGTCTTCTGGCTCCTGGGAAAGCCTTTCCAGCCACAGGACCATAGATAACCAGACCATGAAGGGCCCCAGCCACTGCCCAGCTGGAAATGGAGGCCCATGGAGAAACCTCCAGTCAGCAGCAGATCTATGCTTTAGGCCCAGGGGTCTGATCTCTAGAAATTCATTAATTCTCTCAGGCATTCACACCACAGACACTAACCCAGATGGGAAGACTTGCCAGGACTTTCCCCAGGTACTGAAAGAAGGATGTAACAGAAATAGAGCCAGGAAAGAGAGAGGAAACTATCTCTTCCTCCACAGAAGCTCTAACGGAAACTTCTTCCCACCGGAGGCCTCTTGCCCTCAGGGACACCATGAAGTAAGGTCAGGCCTCAGTGTCTCTAGATCCTGAGTTTGCCATGCTCTTCTTGGCCCATGGAAGGGAATGCTGCCCTCACCTTGACCTTCAACCCTCACTCATTCTCCCCAGCCTCTTCCCCCAGCTGCCAGTTGAGGCAGTGCTGACACAACTTGACCAAGCCCCATTTCCTCATCCCCGAGGGTACACAGCCTGCCCAGCCCCTGGCTCAATAGTCTG
Source organism: Mustela erminea (assembly GCF_009829155.1). Classification (NCBI taxonomy): domain Eukaryota; kingdom Metazoa; phylum Chordata; class Mammalia; order Carnivora; family Mustelidae; genus Mustela; species Mustela erminea. The sequence goes on from NC_045618.1 coordinate 32,735,539, forward strand.
TCCCATCCCCTGCCCCTACTCTGTGCTGGGCCCAGGAGACAGTGATGACTCAGAGCCAGTCCTGCCCCAGGGATCCTTCCAGACATGGACAAATTGCCATTTTCCCTCTGACAAGCAGATTGATGTTTTTCTCTCAGGAGAGGCTCTCAGAGCCTAGGAAACATTGCCCGCCCCCCTCCCGTCTCTGGAGCAGCTCTGAGGGCAAAGAGACGCGTATCTGAGGTCCCCTCGAAGCCCAGCACCTCCTCCCTGAGATTTTTCATAAATCCTCAGATCACAGGGAAAAGTGGACTAAGAAGAGCAAGGGAGAGCTGAGAGAGTGCACACTCAGACCCCCTCACACATAGACACCCGGCCAACACCTCCCACTCAGACACAGGCGCTTGCACACTACGTGCCATGAACAAGCATGCCCACAGAGACATACCATCACACACACAGCCCAAGCCAGGAGGAGGGGAAAGGGAGATCTGGGACTTCTTTGAAGGAAGATGAGCTCTGGAAGAGTCCCCAGTCAGGCTCAGGGGCACACCCAGGGGCCCTGGGATGGGGTTGCCTTCGGGAGAAGTGTCAGGTGGCATTGTGAGCCCAGGAGTGTACAGCTAGCCGCACCCTCCCCCACCAGCTGCAGGCTAGGAAACTCCAGCACAGTGTCCAAACCAACAGGCTGCTCCGCAGGGCGTCTGCAGGGGCTTCAGCATCCCCCACCCCACCAGCCTCTGCCAAGAGGAAGGGAACCAAAGCCATCGTGACCTCTGCCCTCCCCGACCCCCACCAGGAATCCCAGACACAGACTTGCTGCTCTAGCAGATTTCCACGGATAGGAGCAGAGGAATCGATGGTGCTCAGAGCATTTATAGCCAGTGAGAAAAGCTGCCCTGGGCCTCCCTGACACCAGAAATAAATGATTCTGTGAACAGAAAACCACTCAGACACAGCCGGAATGACCCGCTAGAGAGTGCTTTCACCTTGAGGAATTGCTGGAGCTGGCGGCAGCCTGTGAGCCTGAGCCAGGCTGTCTGAGAAGTACGGGGTCAGATCCCATAGCATCCAGGCCCCAGGACCCCAGCCGCCCACACCACAGTCACCACCGATCCTGCCAGGCCGCCTCCCAGCCCTGGGCACACATGCAGCAGGAACCTGGAAGCCCAGCTTTCCAGAGAGCAGCTGCTTGGGAGAATCTATCCGTGGACAAAAATGGGGTTTTTGTTTTCTTAAACAGAAAACCTGGTTTCTTCTCCTTCTCACATAACTCCAAGGATCCTGACACGCTCTAAAAAGGAAGAAACCAGTAGGCACGCTAATTCCCTAGCTCACACGCAGGACCCCGCCGCCTGCTAAATCCCCTCAAGTGTTTCTGGGAGTCCCAGGAGGTGACCCACATGTGCTCATGGATGACGCTGGTCAGTTGCTGTATGACAGCTGCAGATTTAGTCCTCTTCTCTTGGGGACTGCCTGCCTGACACACTTCTGCCAGGGACTGCTGGGTCCCCCAGCCATCATTGTGAAATCAGAGCCTGCCCCTAGAAGCAAAGCTGCCGCATGGCCAGGCAAAGCAGAGCAAATCTCTCTCTTCCCATGTGGTGCCCTGTGCCCTATCAGAAGCGTCCAGAGCAGGGTGCTTGGGCCCCACTGCCTTACAGAACTTTAGAGAAATGACCTTTGCAATTCTGACCATCCCCATGACCCCTTTTCCCATGCCTTAGCATCCAGACTCCCACGGAGTAGGGGATGGAGACAGAGTTAAAGCTGGACCCAGAGCTGCTTGGCCCCTTAATGGCTCCACGGGGCAAACTCTTTGGCTTGGACACCTCTTCCCTTTGGTAAGGACTCTTCCCAAAAGACCACGAGTCCAGACAAAAGAGGACACCGTCCCTTTGGTTGTCAGAAATATCTAGCCTCACCTGAATTCTGGAAATGGATATTGTTTTGGCTCAAGTAAGGAGCCCCATTACACACAAATACCTGCTCAGCCTGCAAATGTAATGATGACATTAACACTGTCAAAAGCAAGGGCCCAGTTGGTACTGCTCACCACCAACTCCAGCTAAGACAGCCCAAAGGGCAAGAACATTGTCTCCTGTGGGCAGATCCTTGTGCCCTGGAGAGGGCTAAGACCTGAACACCTTCCCTCTCCTAAAATAGTTAAGCAAGGGCAGAGGTTCTAGACTTGGTGCTCCCCACTCCCGCACCCCTCACCCCACCTGCTTCTTTTCTAGATAAATGAAGACTGTTGGTATAGGAGAAGGAAGGGGTGACTGACCCATGCTAGAAACCAGTGTTTCTCCAAGAACCCCCTCCCCACACCTTCAGCTCCAGCCTTCAGGACACTTGTTCAGCATACCTAGAACACCCAGAACATCCACCCTCTTGCTCTGAGACGGACCCTGAGGACTGATGACCCTGCAGCCTTGGTAACCAGGCTCCCCAGGGACACTGCTCACACCCCAACCTCATTTCCCCTTCAGTCTGGCCCTCCGCAATTGTGTCCTGAAAGGCTTTAACCATTACCATTGGCTTCCCATAGTTACAGGGCAGAAGCAGCCTCTGGCTGGACATCACCCAAATATTCACCTCTTCTCAATACTAACAACATCCCAAACAATGCCCTTCTCAAGCTTAAGCACCTGAAGAGGCCTCTTGGAAGAGAAGACTCTCTTAGAAGAGCAGATATGTGTTGTAGCCAGCACAAAGAAAGAGGAAGTTCTCGTAGTCAGGAAGTCCCCCAGCCCTGAGGATGGTAGGTACCTGCTTGGGGCCATGATTCCCCCTTAAGGCAGCTAAAGAAGGGAAGGGATTCAGAACGCCATCCAAAAATATGCCAACTTGACTATTGTGAGCTGAAGGCACTTGAGAAACAGCAGATACAGGAAGTCCTCTCTGCGCCCCCCTTCTACCTAAAAGCAGGACATAAAATTTCCACTGAGAAAGGTGCCCTCCTGCACCAGGAAAGGAACATTCTTATCAGCAGAGCCTGGGAGTTGACTTTGAAATGGAACTGTGCAAACAAACCTACAAATATAACCCTTATCTTCCATTCGTTTTCCCCATATAATTTCCACTCACAGTCCCACAATTTACAGCCCCTAGCCCAAGCCCCTTTGTCTTGTCAAATCCCACAATTTATTGTTCTTGGTGTAAAAAGGCATGTAAGCTTTGGGGCTTAATGGCTTCTTCGGGTTTCTATTTTCCTTCTGAAGATGCCCATGTGCACACAAAAATATTACATCAATTTATATGCTTTTTCTCTTGTTATTGTGTCTTATGTCAGTTGAGTTCTTAGGCCAGCCACAGAACCTGAGGGTATAAGAAGATTTTTCTTCCCCTACAGGAGCATCTTAGAACCTGCCAGTCCGAGGAGACAGGCAAGGCCTGCTGGTTACTTAATTGACTCCAAACTTTAATCAATGCCTCAGATTTCTAAAGCTCCAAAGTTTCTCTGATTCCTTTAACTTTTAGAGCCAAATCTGATGCCTCTCGCTGTAACACAAGTGTCAAGTTATCAACACTTGGGTGCTATGATGAGGCACCGACAATAACTTAGTTATGCTCTAAGACCAGCCTTGCAAGATATGTGGAAAATCCCCCAAACGTAAGGGGGCCACACTCAGGCCCGGGCACTCACTTGCCTTTGGGTCAGTCCCAAAAGGAGACTAGTAAAAGGTTCCAAAAGGGGACACAGGGCCCAAGAGGGTTGTGTGGGGAGAAGGTCATCTTGCTCATGGTCTTGAGGACATTCGTGCACGAAGATGAACACAGGGCTTGGGAGCAGCAGGCTAGCAGCATTTCCAGTCCTGAAGGGGACACCCCACAATTCATGAGATAGAAGCACCAGACACTCCTCTCACCTACTCCGTGCTCCCTCTGCCTGCAGACAGAGACATGGTGCTGGCCACGCTGTGCCTTGTTAGTCCTGGTAAATTCACCCCAGCAGCTCCCTGTTAGGATTTGTTTCGCCTGTCTGTGGAACATAGGGTAAATATGCCCTGATACCTTTCTCTCTCTCTCTCTCTCTCTCTCTCTCTCTCTCTCTTTCAAGTGTCTGTGTGTGTCTGTGTTATTATTTTTAAATTTGACTGCAGTCCCCACTACTAGTCCTAAGAGTATGACCGAATTCCTCTGAGGGAGAAAGCTGCTCTTTTGTTTAGGAAAACACCTTAATGGATCTTTTAATTATGCAGAGAGAGGCCCCAGGGCTGCTTTGGAAAGGAAGAATGAGACAAAGAGGAAGCTAAATTGCACTGCATAATAAGCTCACAGGAATTTTGGACCTATCGCAGGAGGTAGCCTTAGGAAAAAGGGGGAAAGTCAGGAGCCTTAGGAAAATGGCAGGGAGCAAAGCGTGAGGAACACAGCCTTCCCCACAATCCCATCCATGCACCAACACCCCAGGGGCACAGCACGGTTTTTCCCACAGCTTGTTGGGATGGAAACCTTGTTTTAATGGAAAGAGCAGCCTTGAAGCCTGGAATGCTGAGACATCTAGATTACAGATTTCAACTGTTCCACTCCCTAGGTCTGCAAATTTTTACTATTGTTAAACAACAAAAATTCAACTGAGTAAATTTAAAGATCAAATTGGTTTATTCAATGATTCATGAATCAGGCAGCGTCCCATCTGGCAAATAGAAAGGAGCTCTGCCAAGCTATAGAAAAGGAAAGGTTCTTAAAGATGGAAAAAAGACACATAAAAAAGGAAACTTTAGCAAAGAATGCATTGTTCTGGCCAGGCCCCCCTCCCGAGAGGACAGAGGGAGTCTATTGGGCAGATCACCTCACTAGTGCTGACCCGTGTTGACTGTTGAATGGTCACATTTCTGAGTGGCTGGAACTGCCATTAGGTTAGTTATTAAGTCTTGGTTTGCTGACATGGGATTTAGCACAAGTGACTCCATTTGGGGCCTGCTGTCACCCTTTTAACAATTCCTCCTTTTGGATCAGACTCTCAGTCTGAGAGATGTGATCAAAATTTAAGGCACTGGCATCACTCTCAGCTACTGCTTTGTTGTTCCAGGAGCTTATGTCGATCTTCTGTGTGGTGGTCACAGGTCATGACGCTTTTGCCTAATCCCTATCATGATTTCAGGTTCACGATCTTTAAGTTAGTCATTCTCTTCGTTCCTTAGATCGTTCCAGCCCAAGGGAGAAGGTTTGCAGCTACAAACATACACCTAAAGCTTTAGAGAGAATAAAACATGCAGGGAGATTAACTATGATTCCTATAAACTGAGTAACCAGTGTTCGGAGTGCACTTCAGAGGTATGGTCCCCAGACCCAAGCCAATCAAATCAGTCAAACAAAGACCTCGTGGAAGGAATCACCTTTTTAAACCAAGTGGCTTGCTCAGTGATCTTATGTAACTGTGTTTCCATTTTCCCAGAAGTGTTAACCCAGGTGCAGCAGGTGGTCTGGGCCACAGCACTGACACCTTCTTGTTCAGCTAAAAGATAATCAAGGGCTCTCCTATTCTCAAAAATTATCTTGGCCAGAGTGTCTAAGGACGTTGGAGAGGCACCTTTCATTGTAGCAGAGGTTGATATGCAATATTCTCAAGAGTTAAGGAGAGATTTCTGATAGGATTCTTATTTACATTTATTCCTAACCAGGAAAGTGTGGTTGTGAATGTCTCCTGATAATTCCTTTCTAACTTGATGATGTAAATCCAAGGGAGTCAACCAATAAGGTGGGTTAGTTTGTTTGTGGAAAGTTAAGGGCACAACTAGATAACCAAAGATGCATTGCCTGGTTATATGCCTGCCATCGAGGCATTCATAGACCCAAGGAGAATGAGAATCACCACAAAGACAACCTTGTTGGGCACAAACGATTCTTGCTAAGATGACACTGCTAATAGACAGATGGCCTTTTTTTTTTTTAATTTAATTTAATTTTTTTCAGTGTTCCAAAATTCATTGTTTATGCACCACACCCAGTGCTCCAGGCAATACGTGACCTCCATAATACCCACCACCAGGCTCACACAAACCCCCATCCACCTCCCCTCCAAAACCCTCAGTTTGTTTCTCAGGGTTCACAATCTCTCATGGTTCGTCTCCCCTTCTGATTTCCCCCAACTCACTTCTCCTCTCCATCTCCCAGTGTCCTCCATGTTATTGCTTATGCTCCACAAGTAAGTGAAACCATATGATAATTGACTCTACTTGACTGATTTCACTCAGCATAATCTCTTCCGGTCCCGTCCATGTTAATACAAAAGTTGGGTATTCATCCTTTCTGATGGAGGCATAATACTCTATAGTATATACGGACCATATCTTCTTTATCCATTCGCCCATTGAAGGCTATTTTGGTTCTTTCCAGAGTTTGGCAACTGTGGCCACTGCTTCTATGAACATGGGGGTACAGATGGCCCTTCTTTTCACTACATCTGTATCTTTGGGGTAAATACCCAGTAAATACCAATTCAGATGGCCATTTTTTATCACAAATTCAGCATGCTGAGAGGTAAGGGCTATCCCCTCCACTTAGTAATGGCCCAGGAGATACAGATGATGGCATTATCTTTCCAGGCAGAGTAAAGAAAAGAAAGGGAAAAAGAAAGACTTTCATGTTTAGTTAAAATATGAAGTCTTGATCCAACATCTTGGGTGAAAGCAGTCTACCTCGATGTTAGCTACTTTTCTCCTTCTCTTCCTCATCAGTTTGACTTGGAGATCACCATTGTTTGTGTCAAAACCAGATGTCAAATAGAGCCTTCTTTAGCAGTGAGATATGTATCCAAGGATCAGGTTCCTGAAATTTGACTATCACCTGGGTAGTAAGGAGGACCTGGCATAGTACCTTTCAAGTAGATTGAAGGGAAGTCTTTGTTCTTAGTGATTCCAAATCAGAAAGGAAGAAGAAAATTGAAAACATTACTTTGGAGATTTATAGCCAGATTTTTTTAGGAAACTAGATGACTTTAGGATCTAGTCCAATTTACCAGTATATAACAAAACCTCCTAGGGCAAGTAACAAGATCAGAATCTAATATAGACAAAGAAGCAAACAGAATTTTTTTCTCTTCACAATTAATCTCATTTTTAATCAAAGATAACTGTGGTAAAACTAGTTTGTGTTAAACTTGGCCTGATTATTTACATGAGTGTAGCATAGGTAGTGACTGACTATATAAGCTCTTTTTAAGATTGCTTTGGTGGAAACTTGTAATCAAAGTATGAGGTTGATTATTTCAAGGGACTTTATTGGTTCTGTAAAGTCAACCTTGGTTCCTCTAAACTGTCTGGTCATATCTGAGTCTATATATATATCTATCTCAAAAACGACATTCTAGTCAAAACATTCTAGTCAACATATTGGTGAAATATTAGCTATAACATAACTAATTAGCTATAACATAGCTAATATTTCACCAACATAACACAATAATTGTATCCTGTTACAAGAGGAACACATTCTCACTGAACTTATGTAAATACCTATTGCCATGAAAAGAACACTCAAGAGTTTCCAAATTCTAGAGGGAACATGTAGGGAGAAAAAGCAAATGTTTTATCTTTATTCACAAAGGTATAGCTTAGGAAATTGTTGATAGCTTAAGAGGAAAAAGAGAAAAAGGTTGTCTAAAATCTGGAAAAACAAAACATTAAAGAACCAGCAATGTTTCAAACATAAAAGTTGTGATTACTCTTCTTATTCAGTCCCATGTAATTAATATTTGTTCTACCTGAATCCGGCTTTTCCATTCATTGTAAAAATTCTTACCCAGTTCAGTTTTACGATCTTAAAGTTATCAGAAACCTGTGCTTGTTATCGGAAACTTGTATTGGTAACTTAAAGTTGCCAGAAAACTCCCAGAATCTCCTTAAGAATGAAGCAATTATGCAGGAACTCTTCTGCAAAAGTATCAGAGTAAACAATAACTATAAATTACAGGAAACTCCTTTAAATGTCCATTATTAAAGATCCTATGAGAGTTCATTATAATGGAATTGAAAAGGAAACTTGGTTAGTTTTGTGACATACAAATTTAAGATAATCAATTTAAGATAATAACTGGAATTATGTCTTATAACATTATAATAGCAATATCAGATTTCTAGAATTTTATACAATTTCTGGAATAGTTTTAACATCTACCTATATAAATACAACATAAAGAAGGCTTAGTAGTATTACTTTTTATTTGACAATGCTACCCATGTAATTTAACATACCAAATACATCTAATTAGTTTCTCCCTTTTTATAAGGAGAAAGAACAAATCTTTTGAAACCTTCCAAGGACCCTTTTAAAAGTCCTAAAGATAATCTGAGGTCAAAAAGACTTCATTTAGAATTTGGTTTGTGGGAAGCCTGTCAAAAATATCAAAGAAATTTTAAAATACTTGGTCAAATAGGATCAGATTGTGAAACAAAACTTAGCTATCCATTTAACCAAGGTGACAATTAAAAACTACACAGTCAAATACAGAAAGTTAAATAGCTGTTAAAAAAAAAAAATGCTTAGAAAGAAGAACCCTCCTGCACTGTTGGTAGGAATGCAAACTGGTGCAACCACTCTGGAAAACAGTATGGATGTTCCTCAAAAAGTTAAAAATCGAGCTACCCTGTGTTCCAGCAATTGCACTACTAGGTATTTACCAAAAGGATACAAAAATACTAATTCAAAGGGATACATGCATCCTGATGTTTATAGCAGCATTATCTCCAATAACTAAATTATGGAAACAACCCAAGTGTCCATCAGTTGATGAATGGATAAAGAAAATGCAGTGAATATACACAACAGAATATTACTCATCCATTAAAAAAGAATGAAATCTTGCTATTTGCAACGATGTGGATGGAGCTAGAGAGTATTATGCTAAGTGAAATAAGTCACTTAGCATAAGACAAATACCATATGATTTCACTCACATGTGGAACTTAAGAAACAAAACAAATGAGCAAAAGGAAAAAAAAGAGAGAGAGGGGCAAACCAGGAAATAGACTCTGAACTATAGAGAACAAGGTGATGGTTATGGCGGGGGTGGGGCAGGGGAATCTGTGTAGTAGGGAATGGAGATTAAGGAGTGTAACTTGCTGTGATGAACACTGGGTGATGTACGGAAGTCTTGAATCACTATATTGTACACCTGAAACTAATATTACATTTTATGTTAACTAACTGAAATTTAAATCAAAACTTTTAAAAATTAAAAGTAGAAATAAATTTTTAAAATCCTTAGGTCATTTACTAGAGAAGATTCAGGGTTTTTTTAAGTAATCAAAGACTTGATAAAACCAGCACAAGAGGGGCACCTGGGTGGCTCAGTGGGTTAAGCCTCTGCCTTCAGCTCAGGTCATGATCCCAGGGTCCTGGGATCGAGCCCCACAACGGGCTCTCTGTTCAGCAGGGAGCCTGCTTCCCTTCCTCTCTGTCTGTCTGCCTCTCTGCCTACTTGTGATTTCTGTCTGTCAAATAAATAAATAAAATCTTTAAAAAAATAAAAACCAACACAAGATATTATTTTGACAAAAGAGTATCCCTGTTTTGTAGGCAGACTACTTGATTTTTATTTTTTGTAGGCAGACAACTTTAACAGGTAAAGAAAAATCTTTTATAATCTCTTATCAAGAGCAGACCAATAGTCCAAGAAAACTTTATCCATTTAACAGAAAGGAATCAAATTCTTATTTTGCCCCAGCTTACTTTTCATATTAAAACTCATTTACTTAATTAAATTTATTTTAATCTTAGCCAGACCTGACTACACATAAAATTCCTTTCTAAAGATTTCTCTTCCATAAACCTTCTACGAATTTCAAATTTTGCCCTATATTTTTCCTTTTTCTCATTTTGAAATAACCAATGTCATTTTAGTACAATATTACTTTTTTCTCAACAAAAATGTGTCTCCATTCTTTGTACCTTCTTTGATCAAAACACATTCTACTTTGCTTGTATACAGTGTTGTTTCTCTTATGATTTCCAATAGCTGTAACCGCATATCTTAGCTAGAATTTGTGACCCTTAAAAACCTTAATTTCTAGGGGCACCTGTGTGGCTCAGTGGGTTAAAGCCTCTGTCTTTGGCTCGGATGTGATTCCAGGGTCCTGGGATCAAGCCCTGCATCGGGCTCTCTACTCAGTGGGGAATCTGCTTCCTTTTCTCTCTCTCTGCCTGCCTCTCTGACTACTTGTGATCTCTGTCTATAAAATAAATAAATAAAATCTTTTTTTAAAAAAACCCTTAATTTCTAGTGAAAACTAACAAATAAACAATTGTAAACTGTTACATTAGTATTCTGTAGATTGACAAATCTATGAATGCATTTCATAATTTTTAGAAACATGCACTTAAAGTATAATCTTTCAACACTGCATGTTTGAAACGGAACATGTTTACCAACAGTTCTTATTTTTAAGTATTTATTTATTTACCGAAACAGAACATGCTTACCAACAGTTCTTTTTTAAAAGTATTTATTTATTTATCTCAGAGAGAGAGAAAGCACAAACAGGAGGGACAGAGGGAGAGGGAGAGGGAATCTCAAGCAGACTCGGGGCTGCACACAGAGCCCGACATGGGGCTCGATCCCACGACCCTGAATTCATGACCTGAGCTGAAACAGAAAGTCAGACACCCAACTTACTGTGCCTTTTAGGCACCATAATAGTTCTTCTTTAATAAGAAGTCAAAAGTATCTAAGCCCATGTTCAGTAACTAACGTTTTATTATGTTATTTGGAAATGATCTGCATAGTCAATGAACTGAACTTCACTCATCATTTAACTTAGCAAAACTTTAAGGTTTGGGGTTACCAAAAATATTTGAGGAAACTATTTTCAAAGTTTACCTAAAACTTTTTCATCCTACTTACATCTATTTAATTTTCTTGTTCTTTATATGTTTATATTACCCATAAAATCTCCATGAAACATTAGACCAAGTTAACCATTGCCCCAAGCATTGTTTTTTTTTTTTTTAAGAGATAACATGAACTTATTTGGCCTTTTGTAAGCTTAGATGGAATAAAAGTTGCATGTCTGAATTTTTTTAAAGATTTTATTTATCTATTTGACAGAGAGATCACAAACAGGCAGAGAGAGGGGGAAGCAGGCTCCCTGCTTGGCAGAGAGCCCGATGCGGGGCTCGATCCCAGGACCCTGGGATCATGACCTGAGTTGAAGGCAGAGGTTTAACCTACTGAGCCACCCAAGCGCCCCAATGTCTGCATTATTTTTAATGTTGATAACTCTGAGGGTATGTCTATTTTAATTAAACTAACAAACTTCAACACCAAATATTTTCCCTAAAATTCATTTGCATTAGTTTCTATTACATTTTGAGAATTTAATTTATATAAGCACTTAATTTTCTTTAAGCCAATTAAATAGAGCCCTTTCATAAATGAATTTTTGCAATACCATCTGGAGGTAGAAAATGCTATCACGCATCTACAACCCATATATATATATAGAGAGAGAGAGAGAGAGACACATAAAACACACAGATGTAGAGACCTTACAGTTTTCGTGAATAAAACTTTTTACTACTAACATTTGTGCAGAAGACCCTTAAGATCTGTATTTGTCCTTGACAAGTAATCTCATGGAGGCTGTGGAACAGTTTGTATTGTGGTTTGTTTTTTTTGTTTGTTTGTTTGTTTTGGGTTTTTTTGAGGTATTTATTTATTTATTCATTTATTTTTAAATTTTTTATTTTCTCAGCGTAACAGTACTCATTGTTTTTGCACCACACGCAGTGCTCCATGCAATCCGTGCCCTCTCCAATACCCACCACCTGGATCCCCCAACCTCCCACCCCCCGCCCCTTCAAAACCCTCAGATTGTTTTTCAGAGTCCATAGTCTCTCATGGTTCACCTCCCCTTCCAATTTCCCTCAACTCCCTTCTCCTCTCCATCTCCCCTTGTCCTCCATGCTATTTGTTATGCTCCACAAATAAGTGATGTTGTTGTGTTATTTTTAATAAATAAAAAATACTCTTTTCCCACCCGCCCCGCAACCCACTTTTTTTTTCAGTCTTAGGAATTGGGGTTGGTCTAGATAAGGGTTCTCACAGGGATCAGAATGCAAATTCTTCCAAGAAGGAGTTTGGTTTCCCAAGGCCAGTACTTATAAGTCTTTCAAGATGAAAAGGGGAGGTTTGGGAGTGGTGACAAGGAATGGGGGAAGTTTGAATTGCCTCTAAGGCCCCATTTCTAGTTTTGCAGAGGTTTGTGAGGTAAGAGCAGTTGCTCCTGATCTTTCAAACAGCTGTGACTGAAATGATGCTGTAGATTGTGCTGTCAGTTTAATGACATCATCTTTTTTAGTAAATACTTTTACAAAGGCCTCTAGTTTTCCTTTCTCCCTAGGCACATCATTTCATTTTAGCTTAGGGGAGGAGGCCTAACAAAATTCCTATTAGTCTCTGAATACCACCTCCCAATTTGACCCAACTTTTGACTGCAGAGCTACTTAAAAATGTCCTTTAAATACCTTGTCAGTTTTCAGTCAGGACAAACAGTGAACATTTCTGGTAGTATTGAATACTGCTCCTGCTCCCCGGACTTAGATGTAAGAGCGGTCCCCCAAAAGGGTGCAAGAGATAATTTATTTTTCTCTCTCCCCTGGGTATTGTAGACAGAGAGCTGGTAGAGCTGACTCTGGCAAGAACCCTCACCTTTAGCTGACTTCTGACAGTTTTTCCATGTTCTCACATGCAGGTTCTGAGTGGGGTTTAAAGTAGAGTGTAGCTTCAATATCTACCCGAATTTGGAAGGTTTTTAAATTAATTTTAATTTTTGTTTCCCTTTGGCTGTTTAAGGGAATAATTTATCCATTTACCAGAAAATTCTTCAGGGTCTTGTCATCTCTGGGTGGAGTCCCTATGGAGACCCTCCCTTGAGGGTAGATATGAGGGTATCTGTGAGACCTTGGTGAACTTTTATTTACGGTATGAAGGTGACTCAAATTGGGGGTTTGCTAGAAATTGGGGGATTGCTAGAAAGAGTGCTCAAATAAAGGAGGAAAGGGAGGAGAAGCAGTTGAGCCCATTTTACAGTCTTTCATTTTAGGTACATTTTGTTTCTTTTTTTTTTTAAGATTTTATTTATTTACTTACTTGTGAGAGAGAGGGGGGAGAGAGAGAGAGAGAGAGCACAAGCAGGGGAAATGGCAGGCCAAGGGAGAAGCAGACTCCACACTGAGCAGGGAGCCCCATGCGGGACTCAATCCCAGGACCCTGGGATCATGACCCGAGCCAGAGGCAGACGCTTAACTGACTAGGCCACCCAGGCATCCCCTTTTTGTGTCTTTAATTTTCACTAGTCTTTTACAGTGAATCCTTTAAAAAACTGTTTTCGAATTTTGAAGCCTTTTGGAGGCTTCCAATGCCAGTTAAAATAGGCATCTCATCCTCTTTGTTTAATTTGAGAACTGTGACCACCGGCACCTGGGTGGCTCAGTGGATCAAGGATCTGCCTTCAGCTCAGGTCATGATCCCAGGGTCCCGGGATGGAGCCCTGAGTTAGGCTCCCCTGCTTCTCTTTTTACCCCCACCCTCTGTTCATGTTCCCTCTCTCAAATAAATAAATAAAATATTTATTTTTTTAAAGAGTGTTATCGTTTTATTATTTTTTTAAAGATTTTATTTATTTATTTGACAGACAGAGATCACAAGTAGGCAGAGAGGCAGGCAGAGAGAAAGGAGGAAGCAGGCTCCCCGCTGAGCAGAGAGCCCGATGTGGGGCTCGATTCCAGGACCCTGAAATCATGACCTGAGCCCAAGGCAGAGGCTTAACCCTCTGAGCCACCCAGGCGCTCCTTATTATTTTTTTATTATGTTATATTAGTCACCATACAGTTCATCATTTGTTTTTGATGTAGTGCTCCATGATTCACTGTTTGTGTATAATACCCACTGTTCCATGCAATACGTGCCCTCCTTAATATCCATCACTGGGTTAACCCATCCCCTCACCCCGCTCACCTCTAAAACCCTCAGTTTGTTTCTCAAGTCCATAGTCTCTTATGGCTCGTCTCCCCCTCCGATCCCCTCTCCTTCCTTTTTCCCTCCCTTAAATAAAATCTTTAAAATATATATATATAATTTGAGAACTGTGACTTTCAAGTGCACTTCCTAAATGATTTTTTTCTTATTGAAATGTTTTCCATGTTCATAGTTCCCTGAGGGCTAGCAGCAGTTTCGGAGGATCCTGAGGTGGGAATGAAGTTTAGCCCACATTTCTGGACAGCCATCTCTGACTTAAAATGGGGTCTCTCAGAACCAAACTGATACCTAAAAAGGAAGTGTTGAGGGCTTGGGGGTTGTGTGGGGCTCTATGATATACCTCATTGCCAGGAAATTTTTCTTGAGATTGGCAGGTAACCTGTTGTCAATCTAACCCATTCTGTGACCAGTACCTTAACATGGGAGTCTTTGCATTAGGTTTGGCTGGTGAGTGCTCTAACAGCCTTTCTTTTTATTTTATTTTATTTTATTTTATTTTATTTTATTTTATTTTATTTATCTATCTTTGCAAGAGAGGGAGAGAGAAAGAGCATGACCAGAGGGAAGAGCAGAGGGAGAAGCAGACTCCCCGTTGAGCAGGGAGCCTAATGTGGGACTTGATCCTAAGACTTTGGAATCATGACTTGAGCTGAAGGCAGTCACCCAACCAACTGAGCCATCCAGTGGCTCCAGTGGCATCCAGTGGTATCCAGTGTTCAACTTATCCCCGACAATTTTGGCAGCCTTTTGGGGGGGGGCAGCTTCCAAGATCCCTACTAGCAATAGTCTTTATCAACACAACATAAAACAAACAAATATGTGCACTTTAACATACCGACAGTAACCAAGAGATATTACCGCAGACTGGTCAAAGGAAAAGGTACATACCACCGGCAATTTCCAGTGTGGACTAAGCCAGCAAACCCCAGTAAGTGGGGACTTTAGCCTGGAAGTGAGGAAAGTGACTTCAAATAGCCAAGGAATTGCAGACCGAACCAAGGGCGAGGGACTTGGGTTTCAGATGGAACTATCAACTCAAGCTCACTCACTAAGGCCTGGACTGAAAAGCCAATTAGGTTGGGACCTCAACACAAAGATGGTGGGGCTCAGGACCAAGAGGAACAGTGAGAAATAGTGAGAAAGACAATGAACTGAAAAAGAGCTTCACCAGTATACTTGTGTTTCTCATTGTCTCCAAACATCATCAAAAGTTTACCTCAGGGGCGCCTGGGTGGCTCAGTGGGTTAAGCCTCTGCCTTTGGCTCAGGTCATGATCTCCAGGTCCTGGGATAGAGCCCTGAATTGGGCTCTCTGCTCAGCGGGGATCCTGCTTCCCCCCTCTCTCTGCCTGCCTCTCTGCCTACTTGTGATCTCTGCCAAATAAATAAATAAAATCTTAAAAAAAAAAAATAGACCAGAACAGAAAACCTAGAAATGAACTCACAACTCTATGGTCAATTAATCTTCAACAAAGCAGGAAAGAATATCCAGTGAGAAAAAGACAGTCTCTTCAACAAATGGTGTTGGGAAAACTAGGCAGCCACATGCAAAATTGTGAAACTGGACCACTTTCTTACACCAGACACAAAAATAAATTCAAAATGGATGAATGACCTAATGTGAGACCTGAAAGCATCAGAATCCTAGAGGAGAACGGAGTCTCTTTGACATCAGCCATAGCAACTTCTTTCTAGATGTGTCTGCTGAAGCAAGGGAAACAAAAGCAAAAGTAAACTATTGGGCCTACATCAAAATAAAAAGCTACTGCACAGTAAAAGAAATAACAGAACTACAAGGCAACCTATGAAATAGGAGAAGATACTTGCAAATGACATATCCGATAAAGGGTTAGTATCCAAGATCTATAAAGAACTTATAAAACTCAACACCCCCCAAAATATCCAATTAAAAAATGGGCAGAAGACATGAATTGACACTTTCCCAAAGAAGACATACAGATGGCCAATAGACACATGAAAAGATGCTCAAAATCAATTGATCATCAGGGAAATACAAACTAAAACTGCAATGAGCTATCACCTCCCACCTGTCAGAATGGCTAAAGTCAACAACACAAGAAACAACAGGTGTTCATGAGGATGCAGAGAAAGGGGAATCCTCTTGCACTGTTGGTGGGAAGGTAAATTGGTGCAGCCCTCTGAAAAACAGTACGGAAGTTCCTCAAAAAATTAAAAGTAGGACTACCTTATGAACCAGAAATTGCACTACTAGGTATTTGCCCAAAGGATACAAAAATACTAATTCAAAGGGATACATGCACCCTGATGTTTATAGCAGCATTATCTCCAATAGCCAAATATGAACAGTCCAAGTGTCCATCAATTGATGAATAGATAAAGAAGATGTGGTATATAAACACAATGAAATATTGTTTGGCCATCAAAAGAATGAAAATCTTGTCATTTGCAATGACATGGATGGAGGTAGAGTATTATGCTAAGTAAAATCAGTCAGAGAAAGACAAATGCCATATGATTTTACTCATGTGTGGAATTTAAGAAACAAAATAAATGAACAAAGGAAAAGAGAGAGAAAGAGAGATAACCCAAGAAAGAGACTCCTTTTTTTTTAAGATTTTATTTATGTATATGAGAGAGAGATAGAGAGCATGAGAGGGGAGAAAGAGAGAGAAGCAGACTCCCCATGGAGCTGGGAGCCCGATGCAGGACTCTATCCTGGGACTCTGGGATCATGACCTGAGCTGAAGGCAGTTGCTTAACCAGCTGAGCCACCAGGTGCCCAAGAAAACAGACTCTTAACCATAGAGAACAAATTGATGGTTAACGGTAGGGGGATGGGTAAAATAGGTGATGAGCATTAAGCAATGCACTTGTGATGAGCACTGGGTGTTGTATGGAAGTGTTGAATCAATATACTATACACCTGAAACTAATATTACACTGTGCATTAACTAACTGGAATTTAAAACTTAAAAAGATGTTCACTTTGGATCCCATCAGTGCCACCAAATCTGCTAAATGACAAAAATTCAACTGAATAAATTTAAAGATCAAATTGGTTTTATTCAAAGATTCATGAATTGGGCAGCATCCCACCTAACAAACAGAAGGGAGCTCTGCCCAGCTGTAGAAAAGGAAATGTTTTTAAAGGCAGAAAGGGGGCAGAAAAAGGAAATTAATAGCAAGAATTATTGGCAAGAATTTCAGGTAACGTCACCCTCTCAAAGGGACCAGAAGGCTCTAATAGGTGGATGACCGCACTAGTGCTGACCAGGGCATTCCATGTTAACTGGTTGAAGGTCACATTTCTCGGAGGTTGAACCTACAATTGGACTAGGTATTAAGTCTTGATTCGCTGACATGGTATTTAGCACAAGCAACTCCATTTGGGGCCTGCTGCGCCCTTTTATTTAACATTATAAAGCAATTATGGCATTTGAGTGTCTATCTCAAACTTTCTGGGAGTCAGAGAAGGGTAGAGGCAACGTGGGGACGGAGGAGATAGAGGAGAGGCATCTGGTCACCAAAAAGAGATTCAGGGGTAGGCCAGAGATGACCAAGGGGTGTTTGACTTTAGTCTGTCTTGCAGTTTACAGGATTACCCTCCATCCCATGGTTTTACCAACTCACCAGTAAAAGTCATATCACTTGCTAATGATCTGTGGAGTCCTATCTGACCTCTGGAGGAGGTAACCAAATACCAAGTCCTGCTGCAGGTGGACATGAACAATAGCAGAGACTCAGTCTGGATTCTCACCTAAAACACAATGTGTTCTGTTCAAAGGGCTGCCCTCTATGCTTAGATGATGTCCTTCCTGTCTTTCATGAGGTAATAGGACGTTGTTTCATGTTCCTACTTGAAAAAAATATACATTTTAACCTAGTATCACCTCTTTTTAAGAAAACGTTTCCACTGGTCCTTGAAATCCTAACACCTGACCTACAGCCACGCTCTGAAGGTCCTATGTCCTGCACAAATCTTACTGAGGTCAGAAATGCCCCTTCAGGGGAGGGGGCTCTCCCTTTTCTAAAGCTTATGGCTGCTTCTGCTTCACAAGAAGGCCAGCTCAATCTTTTAGTCAAATGAAGGTTGGAGGAACACTTTACGTTCTTGGGCAAACTTCGTGGCTTTTCCTGAATAAGCATCAGACTTAGAGGCACACATATTTTAGATTAATGTTCAGTTCACAATATCAGAATTTTTCATCTCCTCAACTCATGTTCTTTAAAGATTTTATTTATTTATTTGGCAGAGATGGAGAGAGATCACAAGTAGGCAGAGAGGCAGGCAGAGAGAGAGGGGGATGCAGGCTCCCTGCTGAGCAGAATCCCATGCGGGGCTCGATCCCTGGGATCATGACCTGAGCCGAAGGCAGAGGTTTAACCCACTGAACCACCCAGGCACCCCAACCCTCAATCATGTTTAAATACTGGTTAGTCTTTATTATAATACATCATGGCAGGCGGGGAGGACCTTTTCATGGTCTCTTGTAGTCTTTCTTTATTCCTGTCATGAAGTTTGGTGGCCCTTATCACCCCTCACCCTACCTATGTGTCTCCAGGCTCCGCCTGCTCCGAGATCTTCTTCTTCCTCTCTGACCAAGCAGAAGAAGCGTTTCTTGAATGGTCTGCCCTTGACACTGTTCTCTCCCCTCATCAGAGGTCCTCAAAGTGTCATCTGGACCTGCGTTCAAACCACCTCCTGTAGGTTTCAGGGGGCTGAGAATAAGCCAGAGCTGGAGCTCAAGTGGACCTTAAATGACACAAAGCCACCTGGTGACCCCCGGCCCTGCCCCGCATCAGACCAACACTTCGCAGGTGACCACTTAGGACAGGGCTTCTAGCAGACCATCTAGCCTCGGTTTCCTGTCAGTCTTCTGGGAAGCCTCCTCCCAGCCACGATGAGCCCCATCCTCTCCCTCCTCCACAGTCAGCAAGGTCATCTCTCTGCACATAGGCCTAGACCTTCACAGCTCATAGGCACAGGTACCGCAACATCAGCAGAAGGAACATGGGGCCACACCTTCTCTCTGTATCTGCAGGCAGAGAGTGAGCATGGGGTCAGGTGGTGGACACTCTCCCGAGCGATGCCGGTTTTACCATTCTCTCATTCCTGCTAACAACTTGGTATTACTCACCTTCTCTTTTTGCCAGTAGAACATGGATAGAGTAATTTTTCATTGTTGCTTTAATTTGCATATCTTTGATTACTAATGTTGTTCAAGCATCTTTTCAAATACTCCTTTTTTTTCTTGCTTAATATGTTGTCCAGTCATTATCCTTTGCCCGTTGTTCAGTGGGGTTCATCTCAGCTGTTTGACTTGGCCCAGAGGCCACTGGGAGGGAAAAATCAGTCTAGCTCCCAACTTGACCTCCTCCTACAAAAAAACCTCCACTGGCAGAAGCTGCAGCCCTCTCTGGACACTGCTTCCTGAACTTTCTCACCCTCCCCCCTCACCCCTACTCCCACCCCCCGTGCTTAGAAAAGTAAGTAGCTCTAAGCCAGGATAAAGGAGGTGTAAGACCCAGAAGCTCCATGACCAAGATACTACAAAGGGAACAGTTCCTCCAGTGGGTGGGAGGAAAAAGGCCAAATTCCTGAGTTTTATTTAGCCCCTGTCAGGAAAGGCCTAAAGAATATTCTGGGAGACACCAAGTTGGGAGTGGGAAGGGTTGCAGAAAGG
The DNA here is from genome assembly GCF_009829155.1 of Mustela erminea. Lineage (NCBI taxonomy): Eukaryota > Metazoa > Chordata > Mammalia > Carnivora > Mustelidae > Mustela > Mustela erminea. The sequence continues at coordinate 32,755,164 of NC_045618.1, forward strand.
CCTTGATTACCAGGGGCCCCATGTGTCTGCACAGCCCCTCACTGCAGCATGAGCTGGACTACAGGAGGACTTTTATCTCCCTGCAGAACGCAGGCTACACTTCCCTCAGATGCCTGCTGTGGGACTGAACCGGCCAAGATGGCGCTTCCGCACCAAGGAGGATCCTCGCCTTCGCGGCCATTCACACTGAATGCTTAACCGTCCCTCCACACTCCTCGAGCACAGACAGTCTGTGGGGGTAGACGCACAGATATGGCAGTTTTCACAAACTGAAGGTTCGTGCCACCGTTTTTCCTACAGCGTTTGGTCGCTTTGTCTGTCTGTGTCACATTTTGGTAATTCTCACAAGATTCCAAACTCTTCATTATGATTATATTTGTTGTGGTGATCTGGGATCAGTGACTACAACGTGCTGAAAGCCTCAGAGGGTGGTTAGTGTTTTTAACAATGAAGTATTTTTTAATTAAGGCATGTACATTCTCTTTTTAGACGTAAGGCTATTGCATGCTTAATAGACCACAGAAGAGTGAAAACATAAGTGTTACATGCACTGAGAAACCGAAAACTTCATTTGACTCACTGTGTTGCTATCTTTGCCTTATTGCGATGGTCTAGAACAGAACCCACAATATCGCCGAGACAGGCCTGCGGAGCATACCTAGGTTTTGTGGGGCATTTAATATTAATTACAGTCTGTGTGCATGTGCCCATGTACTTGTGTGGGGGTGAGTGTGTGTATATGGGGGGGTCTGCTGATGTGCAGGTGTCTGTGTGAATATGACTGAGCACAAGTCTTGGTGTGCCTGTGTGTGCTTGACTCTTATAAAGGACAAGGTCATGGAGCATGCGTTACTGTGACAAATGAAGAATATAGAGAGTTCTTAAGAAAAAAAGAAAAGGGGATTGTTATGGAGTAAAAGTTTGTGCCCCCAAAATTCATTATTTTGAAATCCTATCCCCCAAAGAGATGTTATTAGGATATTAAGATAAGGGACTTTTGGGGGTTCCACCTTCCTGAATGGGATTAGCGCCTTCTAAAAGAGACCCCGGAGAGCTCCCTCCCCACCTCCCACCCTGTGCGGACATAAGGAAAAGATGATTGTCTCCGAACCAGGAAGCAGGCCCTCACCAAGTCTGCTGGCGTGTGGTTCTGAGACTCCCGGCCTCCAGAACCATACGAAACAAAATGTCCGTTAAGCCACTCAGTCCATGGTCTTTTTGTTATGGCAGCCGCAGCAAGGACAAGAACTAAAAGAATTTTATCGTGTCTCTCCCTTCTCTGATGTTCAGCAGATGGGAACTCAGAAAAGCTGGAAAAATCTCAGAGTTGGAAAGAGCCATCTGACACTTGAAGCCCTTGTGCGGTATCCCCAGCAAGTAACTCTCTTCTGTTTAAACACTCCTGATGTGGTCCTTGGCTCACTGCCACTCCAGGGAGCACAGTCTCAATGGCAGGTGGCTCTGGCCACCGGAAATACCATCCCTTGAATCGCCTGAAGTCTGTATCCCTGCGCATTCCTCTCACTGATAGAGCTCCCATGGGACAGGTTTCACGAAACAAGCTTCTCTTCTCTGGGTCTGCCATGTCATGATCTCTTGAAATATGATCCCCAGGACCAAACATGATTCTCCAGACGCAGTCAGATCAGAGTAGGCAGGACAGAAGAGAAGTATTTGCCATGTCCAAAACAAGGTAGAGACAGGAAGTGATAGCTTAAAAAAATCCTGAGAACCCCTGCAAATCAACTCAGCTCAGGTGAGACCAGGATGCACCAGCCTCTGACCCAGCAGACCTTGCTCGGGTGTATATCCCCAATGCATTCTCATAGGGGCCCACAGGGACACGTGCAGGGATGTTTATCCAGTTGTGTGTGATTACAGGAAGGGGGAGATCGGGCTTCTGCTAGAACACACGGCCTACACAAAGACCCCAAGGCCCACGGCTCTTCCCCTCTGCTCCGATGGTCTGGCATTATTTTGAAAATGGAAACTCCTGGAAAATTCAGCACATCCACCTCTGCATATCTCTGCTGAGTCCCCAGAAGGGTGGGAAGAGAGAGAACTGGTGAGCATACAAGGGGCCAGGCACAGGAACTAACAAAAGCCTGAGGTTTTTTCTTGTCAACCTTGAGCAGCAAGGCAGCAGACATAAGCAAAAAACAGCTAAAGCTGTTGCAAGAATGAATTTCCTTTTGAAACAGCGCAAATGAAAAACAAAATCCTCTTAACCTACTGACAGGGTTCCTGGTGGAATAAAGCACTTTCTCTGAAACGACCCCCAAATTAGCAAAACCATAATTAGGATTACTAAATGAATAGATCGGAATTCCATAGAGAAAATATTTACTCAGGCAAAACCTCCTCAATTCAATAGCTCTTTCAATTAATTTTTTCTAAAGTTTTGGATTTCCACAGACTAATCTGCTGGTATTTAGAAGGATTTATAAACCACTTGCCAAGTAGTTAAAAAGTGTGAAAAAGTCTTTGCCAGGAAGCTCTTTGGGGACCTTTGCTAGGCAGAGAGGAGTGAGGTGTTCAAAAAGGCCTCCCTCCAACCTACGGGACATGGCTCTCGCCACTGCTGGTTCATCCCGCATTGCAGTATGCCTTACAAAGGTTAGGCCAAGGATTGTCCGATGCCCTCGCCAAGTCCCAAAGTCATGGCTGACCCTGCAGGAGGGATGGAATAAAGGTGGGAGACGTCTTAGCTATGGAACCGAGGGTTCCACTGGAGGAAGCTAAGGAGTGATTGGAGCTTACAGGAATTACAGCATGGAAATGGGCTATGTTGCTTTGAATGTAATACTGAATCAAGCCTGGGCCATATGCAGCATGGAGGGTTATTGGATTTCTCTAAGATTTTGACTAGGCTATCTGGGAGAACCTTTGATGTGGAAGGAAATTAAGGCCCTACCCAGAGCCCTAACCCACTTACGAGCATCATCTCCTGCCTCTCTGGTCCTTGCCCCTCGCAATACACTCAGAACTATTCCCAACCACACAGGTCTCTTCCTCCTCTTCCAAACTCACCTTGTGCCCTTTCTGTGCCCTCACTTTAAATGCTGCTTTCCTTAAAGAAGGGAATGGTCAGTCTGGAGATCGCAGTGCAGAGGTACCCCGGACTCCATGGAGCCCCTGGTTCTCTCCCAGTGGGAGCCCCTGATCCACCCCTCCCCAACCTTAAGGCAACTCTGCAGCATTCCTCTCTACCTCTCCAAAGAAAATCCACTGCGCAATGCATGAGAGGAAGAAAGACGTTTTGTTCTGAAGTTTCAAGGAGTACAGGGTCACAGGATGAGCACAGAGCAAACTTAACATCTCCACTCTCCCTGCAAGTTCCCACTCAGCCATAGACAACCCACCCTCCCCCCTACTCCCCCATGCTCCTCACCATAGCCCTCTCTCCCGACCCCTACCCCCCCCACCCCCTCTCCTGACCCTTCCCAGGAAGTTTCAGTCTCTGTTCCCACCACCCCCTATAGATTTCCCTCTCTTTCTGCAGAGCAATTAAACCCTTTCCTGCCTTGCTTCCAATTTTGCAGACTCTTTCCCATGACCCCTTCGACAGTCTTTGTGCTCCATCTTCTTTAGAAGGCAGCGGACAGTTGTAAATAACAAATAATATCTTCCCCGGGGCTGGAATGAGGGTAGGGAGCAACGTTTTGGAGTCCTGGCGATGGAGAGTGTCTGAATGTCTGATGTGCCAGCAGGGGACAGCAGTGAGCAAGAACCTGGAGTTGTTGGTAGGCTGACTTGCATCACTGGAAACTGGATTACCAGAAGGGAAACCCTCCGGAGGATTGGACTTCCTCCTATTCAAGATTGGTGGGAATTGAAGAGCCTTCATACATGGAGATATTTTGGCTCAGGAGCATTTTGTCTGCAGGATGCGCCAACTTGGATGTTGTCAGATATTTACATAGATATTTTACACTGAGTAAGATGCGCATCTGACAGATTGTACTTTCCGAAGATGGCCACAGCAATGTCACCCATCCCACATGTCCTTCTATGAAGTAACTCTACCACATCCCTATCAGTAGCTGGAGTTTATTTCCCACTTGTATCTGAGTTTCCAATGTCTGCTTAAACCAACAGAGTAGAGCAGAAGTGATTTCACTGTCTAGGTAGCTTCTACTTCCTGGTCACTCTTGGGAAGATCCCTTTCAGAATGCTGTTACTATATTGACTCTATTTACTTATTTTCTCTATTCCTAATCCTGGAGAGACTGTCCCTCCCTGGGTTAGTGTATTTCTAGAGCCTCCCTCATGAGTGTGGCTTTGATATACAAACCAACCTATCCAAAGTTCACACTTCCAACCCTCCCCTTTATGAAATTTTCACACACCAAGCCTGTTCTAAGTCACCACAGGACCAAGTAATCAGGCAACCAAGGACCACCCCTGCCACCAAAGACCGAAATTATTCAAACTATCCATCCTAAATTTACTCACATATCTACCATGCCTCACCCGTTCCTTTTCACAAAAGCCCCAGTCAAGCCTCTGGGAATGCTCTCCTGCCCCTCCTCTCTGCCTCCCCACTGACCCTGGTGGCCTTCTTCATGTGGCCTCGCATGGAGCTGTGCCTCTTGTTTCTGGGGATCTAGAGTAGATATAAACATCTTCCTCTAAGACAGTCGTTTCCATGTCTGCACATCTTACCATATCTGATTAACACAACTCCTGGATTCATTTTAGAATGGCCACCATTGCTATGAGAAGCCCAAGCCACATGGAGAAGCCACAGGAAGGCGTGATAGTCAGTAATCCCTCCTGAGCTCCCTGGAAAAAATCTGTATCAACTGCCAATCCTATAGGCTCATCCCTGGGACATTCAGCACAGAAGACCAACCAACTTCTGATGGCAGCTCTGTGACAGACCTCCAGTGAGAAATGCTGAGCTGAGCCCAAGCAACCCACAGAACAGTGAACTGTATTTTAGATCACTCCGTTTTGAGGGTGGTTTGACACAAAGCTGCAGATAACCAGGACATGCGTGATGCTCTTTTCATGGGATAGGATCAGTTCCTGTAACATGAAGCTCCCATGAGTGACCGGAGCTCAGTGTCACTCAAAGCTTCAGTATCACCTGGAAGCTCATTACGAATGCAGAATTCAACCCCATGTCAAATTTATGAAGCCAGAGTCTGCATTTTAACAAGAGCCCCTGATGAATCGAATACACATTAAAGTTTAAGAAGCACTGTTGTGGTCATTATTGACTATACTTTGCCCAGCTCTCCTTAAATCCTTTAAATGGTTCTCTGTGCCCCTCTCCCACCTTCTGTCTAGGTGTTTTATTCCAAGATCTTGCTCGTGTGATCGTTAGACTATTGCCCTTGGGTTACTGCAGCTGCTTTGCCTGTACATGCAAAGAGTCAGAAACATCTGGGAGCTTATGCCCCTGGGATAACCCACACAGTGACTGACTATATGGCATTAGGAAAGCCCAGCTCTTTGCCTCAAGGCAGAACAAATTTTATTTTTTTAATATATTTATTGGTTAGGGGTGGGAAGGAGGGACAGAGGGAGAGAGAGAATTCCAAGCAGGCTGCAGAGTCTGACATGGGGCTCAATCTTACGACCGTGAGATCATGAACCGAGCCAAAATCAAGCATCAAACGCTTAACCAACTAAGCTACCCAAAGCGCCCCACAAGATGGAATGAACTTTTTCTTTTTAATCTTTTTTTAAGATTTATTTGTTTGTTTTAGAGAGAGAGAGTTGGGGGCAGAGAGAGAGGGAGAGAATCTCGAGCAGACTCTGTGCTGATCACAGAGCCCCCACATGGGCCTCGATCTCACAATGCTGACCTCATGACCTGAGCCAAAACCAAGAGTCAGATGCTTAACTGACTGCGCCACCGAAGTGCCCCAGTTGTAATTTTCTCCAGAGCTCTCCGGGATCAGTAAGAGAGTGGGACTTTGCCTAAAAAGTCATTCTTGATGCACTTCCTCCTCTTCCCTGTCCTGCTTCCCCTACTCCGTTCCCAATTTCTATTAAGGGCTCTTCCTTAATAAATCTTCTGCACGTGAACCCTCATCTTAGGGTCGGCAACAGGTACTTAAGACAGCATTGCCCTGTGACATCCTAGTCACCTAGATAGTAGACATTGGCTAACATACTAGGACAGGATTGGAGGAAGGGGAGGGAAAAGCAGGTGATGAGTATAGACAACTCTTTGAAGAGCTTTTTCATAGAGTGGAACTAAAAATGATGTTGTAACTGGAGAGAATGAAAGCTGTGTTAATTATATTACTCTGTAACTCATTACTCCAAAACTTAGCAGCTTAAAACGACATTTATTATCATACACAGTTTCAGAGAGTCAGGAATTCCTCAAGGTGGTCCTGCTCAGAGTCTTTCATGTGATTGCAGTCATGATGCCAACCAGGGCCACAGTCTCATCCGAAGGCTTGGTGAGGACCTGCTCCCAAACTCACTCATGTGGCTGCTGGCCAGAGGCTTCCATTCCTCTCCACTTGGGCCTCTCCAATGAGTGGCTCATGGCTTTGCTTCCCCCAGGGTGAGTGACAGGAAAGACAGGTATTTGTAAATGCATAGCATGAATTGGCAAGGGCACACTGTTAACAGCTGGTAAAAATCCTTAACTCTTGGGAGGATCGAGGAGCATAGGACTGTATGGGTGACAAAGACAGATTTCCATTTTATATACTTCTGAATTCCTTTTGTAATTTTAAAACATTAAAGGAGAAAGCTTAAATGAATCACCAGTACTGGGGCACCTGGGTGGCTCAGTTGGTTGAGCATCTGCCTTCTGCTTGGGTCATGATCCCAGGGTCCTGGGATCAAGCCCCACATCAGGCTCTCTGCTCAGCAGGGAGTCTGCTTCTCCCTCTTCCTCTGCTCCTCTCCCTGCTCATGCTCTCTTCTCAAATAAATCAATACAATCTTTTTAAAAAAATGAATCACCAGTAGCTTGCAATGAATAAAGCTACATCTGTTGCAAAAATATCTATAAGAGGAAGCGATGACATAAGGATAGAAAACTTGAAATGAGTCATTAAAACATGTAAATGATAAAAAAAAATATGTGAATGATTTTTAGAAGCACATATCTATACTATGTAGGATTTCTGGAAGCATGCTGACCCCAGGTAGGTGGGAGTTCCTACCTCCACTAAGAAAGCCCAGAGCATTCCCCCTTCCATTTGCCCTGCCCAGTGTAGGGGGACCTCACCTCTGACCAGCTCCATGAGGCCTTCCTTCACCAGCTGCCTGTCTGGGACCTATTGGCTTTCTGATCTGATCTTAATAAACACCTCAAATTCAGACATCTCCTGCTTCCTACAATATGCATGACCATTTGCCCTGGATGCAGAGTCTTGAAGACTCCAGCAAAGACAACTGAAACAATTCAGCCCCCGGCTCCAGCATCAACCCCTAAGAGGAAGTTTGTCTTAAACCCGGAATGGGTTTAAGATGGCAGCATCTGCAGAAGTAGCCTCATCCTCTCCGTTCAAGGGGCAGATGAGCCTGACTTCCTCTCCCTACAGTCTCTAGAGCGGAGCAACAGGTGCAGGAGAGGTCCTGGCTGTATCAAAGACAACGTCACACTCTCAGTGCAACACTTGCTCTGAGACTCAGAAGCCCCCACTCCAGGCATGTCTTTCAAGGTCCATCATCATAAACCAGTGACTCGGGGAGAAGCAGGGGCTGCAGAGGCTTGTGGAGATGGAGAAAGCTTGGGGACCTGCACCTGTGTGAGGACAGCGAGAGAACAGAGGACCTAACATGAAACTGGAAGAAGACAATGAGATAGGATTCAGACTCATGGTTCCTGGTACCACCCCGAGAGGCAAGAGAGTCCCTACCCCGGCTTCTGGGACTTTGAGCAGCACCACAAGAAGTGGGGTCTGTGGACCAGCGCCAGTCCACAAATGGTCTGTTACTGGGTCTTGATGAGTTACACAAGAAACAGAGAGGAACTTTTTCTCTTTCTGTCTTTAAAACGTGAGCCTTGGATTTTATATGGATTTTTTTTTCAATTTCATTTTTCTAGTGATTTATTTTTATTGGATTTGTACAATCTGATCCGTATTGGATGGGAAAATTGAACACCCATCCTGCGCCGCAGAAAGTTTGCGAAGCCCTACCTTCGAAGCTCCCACAATACCATGAATATTCCAAAACTAAGGAGCCCGTGGGAGCTGTTGCCGAGCCCTGGGCAGAGGACATCCTGCAGCCTAGACAACAGCTCAGTGACCACACCATCTGGGCCCTAGCGCAAAGCCACTCCGTGTCTTCCGCTCCCCACGCGGTCAACACAAAAAGCGACTGTGTCTGCATGTCACAAAGGTTTCTGGGTTGTGCATCTGCCAACGTTGGAGACAGACACTGCTTCAGAGTAAGAGGAAGATTTGAGTGGCAGAAGCACTTAAGAAAGAAAAAAGACAAATTAATTAACTTGTCAAATCCTTTTTCCCAGATAGCATGAATGCAAAGGTTTCTTACAGAGTAAAGTAGCACTTCCCAGGAGAGTACATGTCCATTTTCATGCTTCCCTGTGCTCAAGTTCATGGTTCAGGGGGTACCCACGTATTAGTGCGGTATTGACAAGTGCGCGTGGTGGCTGTGGAACATTTTGCCCTACCAACACTTTACCTCTGTAACCTGAATATACATAACCACAGATGTCCTACGTGTGGCTAATGCTTCACATCCTAGCATGGCTCACGATATCACTTTAAGAGATGGTGACATTTACAGTAGAAGGGGGGAAATTCATATTGTGAAATTAAAATATGTTGTAAGGTTCAGGGCAGTCATGATAATTTCATCTTCTGTAACTCCACTAAAGTATTTGAACAGAATATGTACAACTCATGATTCATTTCCAAATTTAAATATTGCATTTAAGATTTTTTGTGACAATGCCACTCCTTTCTGAAACTTTCTCTAAATTGAAATTAATTTTTTAAAGTGTCTAAGAGTTATGACTCAAAAAAGATAGTCTAGCTTGGCACAAATTTGCCATAGAACATAAATGGTACAAAACTCTTGATTATAACAATTAATTTTGCAATAAATAAGGCAAGAAAAATTAAGTTACTAAAAAGATACATAATAATTTATGAATTACGTATATTTTTTTGAATTACATATATTTTTATTACTTATCTACACATCAGCAGCCAATCAACAGAATAGCCAACTATGTGCAAAAACAATTAAATTCCATCTTCTTTACTGCCTTGCCTACTTTTATTCATATAAAAATTTTTAATCTTTAAATTTGTTTTTAATCTTTTTTTAAGGCAGGAGGATAAAATATTTTTAGCTAAGAGTTCATTGACTTGGTTTATAATTTTAAATATTTACATACATACTATGTGGGCTTTAATTTAGGGTAGAGGCCTGTTTAGAGCTGCCTTCCTAAGCAAGGCCAAGGCTGCCCAACAGCCCACTGGATCTTAGTGAGTGTTTTACAGTAGGCTCCACGCCCACTATGGAGCCCAGCACAGGGCTTGAACTCACAACCCTGAGATCGAAACCTGAGCTGAGATCAAGAGTCAGGTGCTCTACTGACTTAGCCACCCGGGTGTCCCCACTACACATTTTAATTCACGTAAGACAGAGAGTTACACATTTTAATTCACTTAAGACAGAGAGTTAAGGGGCGCCTGGGTGGCTCAGTTGTGAAGCATCTACCTTAGGCTCAGGTCATGGTCCCGGGGTCCTGGGATTGAGCCCAGCATTGGGCTCCCTGCTCAGCAGGAAGTCTGCTTCTCCCTCTCCCACTCCCTCTGCTGTGTTTCCTCTCTCACTGTGTCCCTCTCTCCATCAAATAAATAAATAAAATCTTTTTAAAAAAGAAAAAAGACAGAGAGCGGTGGATGGAGATATGACTTGACCACAAACCTCAGAAGGAACACATGGTTTTGAGAAAGAATTGTTTGCCATTGATCCCTTCATTTAGTAGGAATTTTTGCCTGGCTTTGGCTTTAAAAAGCCCCTGTAGGTGTGACTGACCTTAAATATCTACAACAGTTACTCCCATGGTCCTCCCTTGTCGGGGTCCCTTCTTCGATTCTGGTGGCCCCACCAAGAGGAGCTGTAGGAATGCCTCTGTCCCAGATGATCTCTCCTCCAAATCCTGCTTTAGAATCCATGTTGTTAGCTACCCTCACGAGTCACGGGGCTTCTAATCATCCACAACTGCCCGCCTGTCCTGTGCTCCAGGTGGAGACCTCTTGTGGACTGGAAAGATTGCAGTTTACCCCAGGCCTCTGGACTGTGAGCCCTAAGGGAGAGCACCAGCTTCTATACCACTTCCGGGCTGAGAAACATTTGCTTGTTTCTGGGCTGTATGTGTGTGTGTGTCTGTCTGCACACCCACACATCATGCGTACCCCTCTATGATCAATGTTGCAATAAACACCCTTGCACACAGGCCTTTGGGTAGATGCCTTTATTTCTCTGGAATAGATTCCCAGGAGTGGGATTGCTGGGTCAAAGGGCATATGTATTTTTAATTTTAATGGATTTTTTCAGATTGATTTCCAAAATGGCTGTAATAATTTACATCTCCACCAGCAATGATTTAGAGCACACTTCTCCCCCCTAACATAAAATAGATGTAGAAGCTCTTTTTAATTTTGCCAGCCTGGAGGGTGCAAACTAGTATCTTATTACTACTTTAATTTATATGCCACTGAATTCTAAGAAATTTGAACATCTTTCTATATAGTTGGATATTTTTCTTCTCTGAATTGCCTGTTTGTATCATTTTGTCTATTTCTCTATTGGGTTGTTTATCTGATCAACTGATAGCTCTTTGCATATTACAACTTCTAACCTTTGTTTATCATTTTCATTATAAAAAAATTTTTCCAAGTCTACTGCTTGTCTTTTGACATTGCTTGCAGTATCTTTTGCCATAAAGATGTTTTAAACACACACACACACACACACACACACACACACACATATGCAAAAACATCTTACTTTTTGATTGCCTAGATTTCCAATCTTGGTTGAGAAGGTCTTCTAATCTCTACTTTATATGAAACCTCCTTGCCAAAATTTTTGTCAAAGTATAACATATTTATGAAACAGTGCACATATCTTTACGGATCTGTGATTTTTCACAAGGTGATCGCACTCATGTAGCCGAGACCCAGATCAAGAAACATAACATCTCCAGCACCCTAGAAGTTCTTTCATGCTCCTTCCACTTATGACACCCCCTAAAAATTAGCCTCTACCCTGACTTCTAACATCATAGGCTCATGTTTAAACTTTATTCCAATGAATCATCCCTATGTACTCTTGTGTGTCTAACTTCTTTAATGCACATGATGCTTGCAAGAGTCATTCACGTAGTTCATTCTTTCTCATTGCTGTGCAGTATTCCTTTATGTAAGTGTTCCAAACATTAATACTTTTCTACTTCTTTGACTATTTTTTAAATTTGTTTTATTATTGATGGGCATTTGGGTTTTGTTTTCAATTTGGAGCTACTACAAATAGTGCTGGTACAAACATTCTTATACATATTTTTTAAAGATTTTATTTATTTATTTATTTATTTGACAGAGAGAGGGATACAGCGAGAGAGGGAACACAAGCAGGGGGAGTGGGAGAGGGAGAAGCAGACTTCCCGCTGAGCAGGGAGCCGGGCACAGGGCTCGATCCCAGGACCCTGGGATCATGACCTGAGCTGAAAGCAGATGCTTAATTGATGTAACCACCCAGGCGCCCCTCTGGTACCTATTTTTGGTGAATTTGTGTCTGCATTTCTGTTGTATATTTACCCAAGAGCTTGATTTTGGGGTCACGGGGTATGTGTATGCTCAGCTTTTATAGAGACTGACAGTTTTCCAAAGTGGTTGTACCAATTACACCCTGGTCAGTAACGCAAGAGACACTGCTCTATATCTACCCAGTACGTGGTCGTATCTGACTTTTTCACTAGCCATTCTGGGAGGTGTGTGCTAGTACTGCATCCCGATTTGCTGTGCCAGATTTTTAATATTTTACTTCTTATATTTTAAGCCCTTAATCCACCTGGAATTTTATTTTTGTAAGGATAAGGTAGGAGTCCACTCTCTCTCTATTCCAGACAAATAGCCAGATACACCAGATATAATAATATATCTTTTGCCCTGATGTGTCATGAGGTATGAGTCGTCATCTACCGGTTCAAGCCCCATATTGGGTGTAGAGATTACTTAAAAATGCAATCTTTAACAAAAAGAAAAAGTGTACAGCAGTGAGTGGCACATGAGGATAGCCATTCTCACAAGGGTACAGAGACACCAGGCAGCGACTGAGTGGGCATAGCCAAGGAAGAAGGACCCTCTCTGATTCTGATGTTTGGGGATGTTCTTTGAGATCCTCAATCTGGAGGGTCACTCTTAGGGGAGTGTTGACTGACATACTTACTAAGATCCATTATCACATGTATTATTTCATTTCATCCATACAGTGAGTTCACAAGGTGGGCACTGTTAACCCCGGTTTATAGGTGAAGGCAAGAGGCTCAGAGAAATCAAGTGACTGGCCCTCGACCCCACAGCTAGTGAGTTACAGAGCTCAGTTTGGAGCCCATACCTGTCTCCCTCCTGCGTTCCTGCTCTTTCTTCCAGATACACTGCTGGCATTGCTGGTGGACAGTGAATTAAGTTTCCAGCCACTTTCCAAACAACAGAGCGTGTTACCAAGCAGATTTAGAACCATGACTCCAGCCCCTGCCTACAGACCCAGCTGGTGGCTATTTTCTCTCCGCCCCCCACCTATAACAATGAGTGGTTGATTTCTTTTTTTTTTTTTTTAAGATTTTATTTATTTATTTGACAGAGAGAGAGAGGTCACAAGTAAGCAGAGAGGCAGGCAGAGAGAGAGAGAGGGAGAAGCAGGCTCCCCACTGAGCAGAGAGCCTGATGTGGGGCTCGATTCCAGGACCCCGAGATCACGACCTGAGCCGAAGGCAGAGGCTTTAACCCACTGAGCCACCCAGGCGCCCCAAGTGGTTGATTTCTTGAGAAACTGAGTCACTGTTCCAAGCCGCTGAAAGGCTTGTTGAGTCAGACTGGGGTGGCTGCTTTGGGCCCACAGGCAAGTTTATGGTTCTGAGGAGAGAGACGGGAGTAGTGCCCCAGCAGAAGCAGAGTAGGGTAGGAGAGACTGAGAACATGAGGCTACCATTGTCCTCAGTCCCTTTCTTATTCATGGTACCAGGTCACAGAAGGTCCAGCCACTCTTTTTTCCCAATGGGGAGAGATCTCTGGGTCCTACACTGATGCCCTGGTAACCTGTGCTCTTGGGAGGTCTCTGCTCCCCACAGCCAAGGAGAGGTGGACACTCACTGGCACGAACAAACTGACACTCAAACACATATCAAAAACATATCACAGGGTGCCTGGGTGGCTCAGTGGGTTAAGCTGCTGCCTTTGGCTCAGGTCATGATCTCAGGGTCCTGGGATCGAGTCCCGCATCGGGCTCTCTGCTCAGCAGGGAGCCTGCTTCCTCCTCTCTCTCTCTGCCTGCCTCTCTGCCTACTTGTGATCTCTGTCAAATAAATAAATAAAAATCTTTAAATTAAAAAAAAAACATATCACATATCAAACACTGTGGCACACACATGGGCAGACAAGCTCCACACTGCCATGAGCAGGGCCAAATGCCCACTTCCAGAGACTCTGCCTCCTGGAGTGAGGTCCTAGGGAATCAGTCTAGCTCAAGGGTTTTTCAAATTATGTCAAATTACACCAGATGAGTTATTCTGCAGAAATGATGAAGTAATTTCTCACCAAGGGGAAGATTATTTGTAAAGATTTATTTATTTTCCTTGAGACAGAGAGAGAGAGAGAGAGAGCACTCAAGCACAAGGGGAAAAAGGGCAGGACTGAAGGAGAGGGAGAATCCTTGACCAGACTCAGGACGTCAGGGCTGGATCTCACGACTCCCACCCTGCCTAAGATCAGGACTTGAGCAGAAATCAAGAGTCAAAAGCCTAACCTACTATGCCAACCAAGTGCCCCTCACCAAAGAGAAGATTTTCAACTGCTAGAGATAATTGTAGAACAGTACACTACTAATCTAGAAGATGCCATCTCCCTCTATGAGAGTCAAAAGTTTTTAAATCTACAAGTTTGTTGATACCCACTGTTGGTGGGGATGTGAAGATATGCCATTTGGCAGGTAAAAAAATAAATGACAAAATAAATGACAACTTCTGGGGAAGGTAACTTGGCAATAGATGTCAAAATGTTTAACTGCACCTGCCCTTAACCTCAGCAATTCCACTCCTAAAATTTTATTGATAGATAAATACAGATACATCACCACTCAAAAATACTGGTTAAGGGAGTTCATTGCAGCTTTTGTTTATAATACCATAAAACTGGAAACTAAAAAATATCCATTAATAGAGAACTAGCCAAGTAAGTTGAGAGGATCCATATCCTGGAATACTATTTACCATTTAAAATGATAAGGTAGAACTCTATACTTTTTTTTTTTTTAAGATTTTATTTATTTGGGGCACCTGGGTGGCTCAGTGAGTTGAGCCTCTGCCTTCGGCTCAGGTCATGATCTCAGGGGCCTGGAATCGAGCCCTGCATCGGGCTCTCTGCTGGCCGGGGAGCCTGCCCCGCCCCCCACCTGCCTCTCTGTCTACTTGTGATCTCTCTCCCTCTGTCAAATAAATAAATAAAATCTTTAAAAAATTTTTTTTTAATTTTTTTTTTAGTCTTTTTTTTTTTTTAAAGATTTTATTTATTTATTTGACAGAGGGAGAGAGATCACAAGTAGGCAGAACAACAGGCAGAGAGAGGAGGGGAAGCAGGCTCCCTGCCCAGCAGAGAGCCCAATGCGGGGCTCGATCCCAGGACCCTGAGATCATGACCTGGGACAAAGGCAGAGGCTCAACCCACTGAGCCAACCAGGCATCCCTCTATACTTTTAATTGAAAAAAAAAAAAAAAAAAAGAAGTACAGAAGAACAAATTGTTTTTATCCTGTTTGCATTTTAAAACCTGTATGTTTGTACATGCATAGAGGGTATCTCCTAGAGTATACAAAAATCTATTACAGTAGGTACCTCTGGAACCAAAAGGGGAGAGGGAGAAGGAAGAAGAGAAGGAAGACTAAATTTTTTTTTTTTTTTTTTTTTAAGAGAGAAGGGGAAGGATCAGAGGGAGAGGGAGAGAGAGAATCCCAAGCAAGCAGTCTCCACGCACAGCCTGGAGCCAGAGGCAGAGCTCAATCCCACCACCCTGAGATCATGACCCGAGCTAAAATCAAGAATAGTAGCCTCCGGCGCCTGGGTGGCTCAGTGGGTTAAGCCGCTGCCTTCAGCCCAGGTCATGGTCTCAGGGTCCTGGGATCGATTCCTGTATTGGGCTCTCTGCTCAGCAGGGAGCTTGATTCCTCCTCTCTCTCTCTCTCTGCCTGCCTCTCTGCCTACTTGTGATGTCTCTCTGTCAAATAAGTAAAAAATAAAAAGTCTTTTAAAAAAAAATTCTTAAAGAATAGTAGCCTCACCTGACAGAGCCAACCAGGTGCCCCTAGTTTTTTATTTAGTAACCTGTACTACTTGACATTTGTACAATGAGCATGTATTAATTGTATAATAACTTATTTTAACAGAAATTTAAAACATATGTGTACATATGTATATTTATATATTAGGATTTCCTGCAAGATTTCACTTAGAAAAAGAGTTCCACTACTAAAAACTTTCAAAAAGCTTTATGTAACCCAACCCTATTGTACAAATTGCCAGGAAAAAGTGTGAGAGGCTTTTGAAATAGGGAGAAAAGTGCCCTTGGACATTGGGCTAGTGTATTCTGGGGTATCAATTCATGGTAGTCTCCACCTCTCATTGTCTTTGATTCTGTGAGTTGTAGAAAACTGAAAATAGACAAATGATTTGGGTTCATAGCAATGCAAATAAGTTTTGTCTGGTGGAGGTGCAACTGATGCCCCTCCCCACCATGGAAGAAGCCAATTTTGCATCAATTAACAAATTCATTTCATTATTCCTGATTGACGGGTATGTGTATCTGGCCTTTATATTGTCCTTTGAACTGATTTTTCGCTTATTACTCCTTCATTAAGGAGTTAAAAATCTGACACATATTCATTTTATATTTTTATGAGATATTTTCCCCTTAAACAATTATCTTCTAACAAAGTGGCAGTGGGGACCAGTTGAGGAAGTGATTTGCCCAAGGTTAGGTGGCTGTGGTTGCCCATGTAGTACTAATCCGCAGCCCTGAGATTTCTGGGCTATTTTACCTACATCACCAAGCAACAAGGACTAGAATCCTTTCCATTTCGACTTGAACACTTACTCCATATAGATATCTAGTTAATTTAGACAATGCTTTCTCACAAATACATGTACAGCTGCACAGGCACAAACACCCCGCCGACAGGCTGCACAAACTCCCACACAAATGCAGAAACACCCCCGCCCCGGCTCCGGCCCGGCCCCGACACACACACACACACACACACCCCGAATGGGACACAGGCTAAAGGGTTGGGGATGCAGCATGACCCCTTCCTGCGGACCCTTGACTGCGCCCTGAGGGGAGAAGCGGTGTCCCCCCAACTTCTGACTACCCGCGGGAGGGAGGGGTGTTCGGGGGCAGCGATACTGGGCTCGAGTCCCGGTAAGGAGGTAAGCCCCCACCCTCCGAGACAGCCCAAAGCAGGAAGTGGGCCGCACACTCTCGGAACCAGAAGCCACCCTGAGCCCTGGGGGAGTCCGGTAAGTCTTCCCGGAGGCGGCGGCCTCCCCGCGGAGGTTTGAAAACCCTGGAGCAAACACTTTGGAGCCCAGGAACTGCTCGGCGGCCGCTGGACTGAGCAGGGAGGGAAAGAGCCACGCCAGCTAACGCGGACCTGTAAAGCTGCTAGCGTTTTGACTGCGCGGGAAAACAAACCTAGAAATCTCCCGAGATGAAGACCCTGTCCGGGCCAGCGAGCCCCTGGCAGCGGGGCTCCAGCCCCTCCCCTTTGTCCCCCTCCCGTCTGTGGCTCGGCGGCCCCGCCCCCCGCTGTGCGGCTCGGCCGGTGGGCTCGCGGCGCCCCCTGCTGGCCCGCGCGGGCCAGGCTCTCCGGTCCTCGGTCCCCAGCAGGCACCGCCGCGCTCCCGCAGGCGGGGCTCTGTTTTGTGCACCCCCGAAGGCCCCGCATCCACATATCTCCATCACCAAGGGAATCCATCACCATTCCGCAGATAAGGAATCCAAGGTTCAAAGATGCAGTGCCGCGCAGGGAAAGAGGTGGTGGCTCTCTCCACGGGCCCACCCTCACCTGTGCTCCTCTCTCTTCGCCGGGGGACCCCTTTCTTTGCCCTAGAGGGCCTAGGTGGGGCCACAGAGTCAATGGCTTGCTGTGCACCCTAGGCGCCCTCTCTCCCGGATTCCTCCGAGCCAGAGCAGTCATCTGGAGCATCCTCCCTAAGCAGGCTGGCTGGGCCTCGGTACCGACCGGAGTGCGAGTGGCCTGGGGTTACTGGCGGGACACCTGACATCCGGCGTGCCTTTGGCTGTAGCCACTCCACTTGTGTGACTCTCTCCTAAGGAGACGGTAAAGAAAGGTCAAAGATTTTTCGGTGAGAATGGTGTTCATCCCTAATTGTTTGTAATAGTCAAAATTTGTCAGCAGTTTCTCTACCTGCGGGTTAGATAAGTAGTAGTCTAAGCGGCCATGAAAAATCATGTTGGACAAAAATTTTTGGTGATATATCCAAATGTTCATTATATTGTTTTTTGGAAGTTACCATACAACATATATAATAATAAAATAACGTTTCTGTGAAGAACTGCCTATGTGTGCACATTTTTTAAAAAGTCTGCAGGGGCACCTGGGTGGCTCAGTCCGTTAAGCCTCTGCCTTCCTCTCAGGTCATGATCTCAGGGTCTTGGGATCGAGCCCCCTCCTTCCCACTCTCAGGCTTCCTGCTCAGTGGGGAGCCTGCCTCTCCCCCTCTCTCTTCTGTTCCCCCTGCTTGTACTCTCCCTTTCTCAAATAAATAAATAAATTTTTAAAGTCTGCAAAGATGTACATCAAAAAATTAACATTGATGAGTGGGATCAAGGGTGCTTTTTAAAGTACTGGTATCTTTGTGTATTTTCTAAAAGATACATACACACTGAACATGTCTTGTTTTTATGTGCGTTTTTTAAGCAGAAAAGGCCCAGGGTTTACTTATCCACCCCAGGAAGAAGAAAGCAGCCTAAAAACTTGGATCCAGAAAGTAAGAAACGGGATTTATTGGGACATTTCTTTTCCCTGACCCCACAGGAAATATGGTCACTAAGAGCTGCTTCTGAAGAATATGACAGTGATGATACATTTTTCAAAGTGTTGATTATAACACAGTTTGCAACATGACCCAACTGATAGATCATACATTTGGCCACAGATCAGAAGTCCTAGAAGAAAAATTGCTACTGGGTACTGACTCAAATTGTAGTGGATAAAGTAACTGACGGATGTGCCAGATCTTTGTTCCAGAAAGTTCTCAGACTTAAGTAAATGATGTGGTTCCTTTCTTGTACTAGCTCCATGCATATTGACTGGAGCACATGGAGCAATGTCTGAAATCCACAGCCCCGTCAAAGAGGTGGGGGGTTTATCTACTCCAACCAGGGTCTGAGCTCTGGGCTGTGCATGGCAAGCTTGACTCAGTTGTGACTGGGAGCAGTGATGACAAAGTAGGCTGTCAGAAAGCAACAAGTCCTCCAGATTCTCCCAGGCAAGGAGACAACACTGAAAACTACGTTAGGCTTTTTCCTTTCAAAACTTGGCAAATCAGAATTTGCTGAAAAGTAAGCAGCGCTATCTGGCTTTAATTTCATTTCTCAAGAAAATCCAGCTGACTCTCATCATGATTTTGTAACCTTGTTATCTTTTTGGAAATAACTTTTGAATGTAACCTTCACTAAAAATATGTAGATTGGGGGTATAAAAGTAAAATCTATCTCTTCTTATCTTTTTCCAGTGAAGTACTATCCACTTTTTATTTTAAAACTTGCTCTCTATTGTTCTAAACAGTAAATAGTGCCAAAAACTTTTAAAAAAATGCATTATAGTGTCAACATTGGGACTGACTCGTTTCAAGAAATCTGTTTGCAATAAATGGTAATGAACTGTAATGCCTCTTTTTAAAAAAGATTTGGAAATAAATGCCAGATTAATTCATTTAAAGAAAAAACCCATAAGCATGAATGGGGTTGGAGGAAATTAATTGTCTGCTCTTTCTGGGATGTAGGGGAGCCCACAGTGGGCTTTGCAGTCCCTACCACTGCTGCTGAGGCCAGTGACCCCAAGGGCTGACCACTTGGGATATCCTGGCCTGGGCACTATGATCCGAGTCTATGGTATAAAGAAGGGTCTGAGTCTCCTGGTATAAAAAAGGGCTCCTGCCATAGAAGGACATAGATGCAACCAGCTTCATACTGCCTGCTTTCTGTCTCGGAATTTTTTAAAGAGGGAATAGCGTGTTCATAAATCAGAGATTCAAACCTCAGTGCCCAATATCCCCACCACCACTACCACAAACTGT
This sequence comes from Mustela erminea, assembly GCF_009829155.1. Lineage (NCBI taxonomy): Eukaryota > Metazoa > Chordata > Mammalia > Carnivora > Mustelidae > Mustela > Mustela erminea. The sequence continues at coordinate 32,774,715 of NC_045618.1, forward strand.
GTGGTTTGGGGCAACTCACTTTATCTTTACCAACCCCGTTTCTCATCTGTAAAATAGCGAGAACCAAAACCATATTATGCACTAGCTGGAAGATATATTATTTTATTATTCAACAGCTATTTACTGATGCCGGGTACCATTCTAGTCACTAACTAGGACAGACAAGGTCTCTGTTTCCACGTCATTCATATTCTCATAGGATGAGATCACAATAAACAAATAAATTAATACACAAATGAGAAAATCCGCTGTTAATAAATTCTAGACAGAAAAATAAGATGAGATTATATTGTTTGGTCAGGGAAGCTCTCTGAGCAGACTGTATTTGAGCAGAGGTATTAGTGACGGGAAGCAGTCAGGCATGCAAAGATCATGAAGAAGAAACTGGGTAAAGGGTACAGGGAAACTCTGCACTATTTTTGCAACTTCCTGTGAATATATAACTATTTCAAAAATTTTTTTAAAAAAGTTTAAAGCAACTATTCTTACACACTACAGCCATGAATATCGAAACAGCTATGCTGAGTGAATGAAACCAGATCAAAAAGAGGACATACTGTATGATTTCATTTATATAAAATTCTGGGAAGTGTAAACTGATCTATAGTGACAGAGATCCGATTACTGACTGCCTGGGTACAGAGTAGGGAAGGGGGATGTTTGGGAAGGAAGGCTTACAAAGAGACACGAGGAGTCTTTTGGGGATGATGGGTATGTTTATTATCTTGATTGTAGTGATGGTTTCAAGATGTATACATAGGGTAAACTTATCTAATCACACTTTCTAAATATTGTGCAGTTACTATATGTCAATTTTACCTCAGTAATGGGATTAAGAAATTTCTGGGGGCGCCTGGGTGGCTCAGTGGGTTAAAGCCTCTGCCTTCGGGTCAGGTCATGATCCCAGGGTCCTGGGATCAAGCCCCGCATCAGGCTCTCTGCTCAGCAGGGAGCTTGCTTCCTCCTCTCCCTCTGCCTGCCTCTTTGCCTACTTGTGATCTCTGTCTGTCAAATAAATAAATAAAATCTTTAAAAAAAAAAAGAAATTTCTGTGCCTAAAATAAATAATGCTAAAGATATGCAAAGCCTCTACACTGACATTGAATATTTTATTGCAAGACATTTAGGTAGATCTAAATAAATGAAGAGATCTACCGTGGTCTTAGATTGGACAACTCACTATTGTAAAGATGGCAATCCTCCGCGAACTGAAACTGACCAGAATCCTAACTGGTTTGTTTTGGTATGTCAATTTAAAAATGTATATGGGAATGGAAAAGGGCCAAGGATAGCCAAGATGCTCTTGAAAAATAGGGTATAAGAATCTACATCATCAGAAATCAAGATAGTGAGTGTTACTATGAGGATACATAGACCAATGAAATAATAAAGAGCCCTAAAACATAGATCCACACATATATGGACACTAGATATAGGACAGTGGTAGAAATGCAGATCATTGAGATCTAGCCAGTGAAATACGCCAGGTTAAGTAGGTACCTATAAGGATTCTTACCATAATACACAAAAATCAGTTCCAAGGTCTATTAAACCCCTAACCATGAAATGCAAAATAATACAGCTCTGAGAAGGGAGTATAGAATATCTTCATGATCTTAAAAAAAAAGAAAAACAACAACAAAAAATATGGATGATAAAGGAAAAGGAAACAATAAAAAGGAACATACTATTAATAGCATTAAAATTATGAACATTAGGGGTCCCTGCATGGCTCAGTTGGTTCAGTGTCTGCCTTCAGCTCAGATCATGATCCCAGGGTCCTGAGATCTAGCCTCTCATCAGGCTCCCTGCTCAACAAAGAGCCCTCTTCTCCCTCTGCCCCCTCCCTGCTCATGCTTGTTCTCTCTCTCTCTCCCTCTCAAATAGATAAGTAAAACCTTAAAAAAAATAAAATTATGAACTTTATTCACTAAAGATATTATGAGGAGAATTAAAAGACAATTGGAGGGGTAGAAGGTATTTGCAACTAAGAAAAACTTCATTATGATTATAATATAATAAGATATACTACACATCCTACAGAATGGCAAAGCTTTTTTTAAGGGGGGGAGGGGCAGAGGGAGAGAGAGAATCTTAAGCAGGCTCCAAACCCTGACATCAGGACCTGAGTCAAAATCAAGAGTCAGATGCTTAACTGACTGAGCCACCCAGGTGCCTCAATAATGGCAAAGCTTTAAGAAACTTTTGGTGTGTATGATTTGGAATACCACTCTGGAAAGATGTCTGATATTATCTAGTAAAGTTGAGGACAGGGGTTTCATATGACCCAGGAATTTCACTCTTGGTTTACACCCTGAAAAGGCTTATATACATGTGCATTAGCATTGTAAACAGCAATATTATACAGAACAGTAAAAACCTGGGAAAATTCAAATGTTCTACTTACTATACACTGAGCAAATAAATTCTAGTATTTTTTTCCCAATGGAATATTATAGAGATGCGGGCAGCTGAAAATAGAAAAGGTCGCTGCACAGTCATCTATGTAAAGATGCTTGCCCTCTTTATAGTGAGAAAATGCCAGACCAGCAGGGCCGAGATGAAAATTAAAGAGAGTTCTTAGAAACCAACAGTGGCCATGGCAGGGAGTATTTTTGTCATGTATCAACATGCACTAGACACTGTGCTAGGCTCTTTTAGGACATGTCTACTTCTCACAACCATTTGGTATAGTAGGAATTGTTTTGCGGGTAAGGAAACTGAGGGACAGAAAGGTTAGATGACTTGCCTGAGATACGCAGATACCAGGGTGGCAGAAGTGGAGATTTAAAACCAGCCATCAACCCCCACATTCTTTCCATTGGAGTAGAAGGCATTGATTGCCTTCCAACAACTATCCACCAGCTCTCCTTTCTTCCAGAACCATGATTTTATCATGGCATGCCTGCTCCTCTATGCTGTCACCCTACAGATGAGAGAGCAAAAGATGGAACAAGCCTGGGCCCCTGGCCACTCTACAGCAGACCAGCCATGCCGCACCAGGTGAACATCTATTGCTTCCTTTTATTTTTAACTTTGTCTTTGGAAAACAACTCTGGGGCTAAGTGGTTCTAGAATGGTTAGGATTCTTGTTGCAAGAAGGAAATACACTTAGAAGGTCAACTTTTCATTGCCTTCCAAATGTACACTGGAACTATGACAGAACCCAAATCAGATGGCTGGAACTCGCTGCAAGACCCACAGCAGAGATGGCTGACACAGTGCAGAGGAGCACCAAGCTGGAGGGCCCCTGAGCAGGGAAGGCCTCCAGCAGCCAGTAGGAGAGCTTTGCTCCAAGAGCGGGAGACAACCAAGGCAGCACTGTGGGACAAGCCCATGCCTCACCCTGCCCCCTTACTCATTTTCCCCATGAAGTTCATAGGCCCCTGCCACAAGACGCCCAGACAGCTCTGCCCCTCCCACTTTCCCATGCTCAGCACTTCCTCCTAGCCCAAAACAGTTAATCCCAAAGTGGAAATCCACAGCTACCACACTGTCATATCCTCCAAAGTTCTCTGCCCCACTGTGTGCTCAGCAAGCCATCCTCCTAGCTCTTCTAGTGCACTCCCGATGGCAGGTGAGGGAGGAGGATGTCTGATTGCCCAGAGCCATGGCTGCAGACATAAAACTTTCTCTTTTTGGATGCTAGGATCCATTATTCCTTTTCTTTTGTCTCCTGGGGGGGGTGGTGGGGTTTCCGTCCCAGGATCCTCAGATCAAAATCCAAGAGTCAGAGAGTTGGAGCCTTAACTGAATGAGCCACCCAAGCGCCCCTCTTTAGAGTTTCCTATGACCTTCAAAACTGTGCACCGATTCTGGCCTTTGGGTGTGGCCTTGCTGTGCTGTGTCCCAGGCATCAGCAAAGGCCTTGACACAGTGTGGACTTTGGAGAGCAGCTTAGATGGAACCCCAGAGGCCTGAAACTGTGGAAAAATGGGTTAGCCCAGCTTACCCTAAGGATTATTTGGTACCCCTTTAGTTTCTGTTCCAATGTGGGAACAAACTTGCTCCTTAAAACCCTTCAGATCACAGGAGTGGTGTTGACTTGTGCTTATGTCAAAGCCAAAGCCTCAGGCTAATTTGGGAACTGATAGGACTCTGCTAATTCCTTACATAAACACAGGATCTGCATCTTGGCCTTCCAGGTCAGAGTCTTAGATAGACATCTGGAGCCTCCATTTGCCTCTGAATTTTCTGGAACCAAATTGCTTTTTTCTCTCATTTCAAGGTCCTAGGAAAGAGAACCAACAGCAAAGGCCACGTCTGGAAGCAATTTGAGTGGGGGAAGGTGTGTCTTAAGGCTTGCCCAGATCTTTTCACTTTGTTCAGCCTAGGGAATGGAGCCATGGCTGCCCACTCATGGCTCTTGTATTAAGTGCCCCCAGAAACCTGACTTCTAGAAAAAGTTAGCTTGCAACACATTCCAGACTCCCTGAACAGATAATGATCAGAAATGACTATTTTTCAAAGGAAGTGTTTCAAGAGTGTTTGTAGTACGCAAAGAGCTGACTGCTTGCTTGCCCCTGAGCCCCTGATGAGGAGTTAGAAGAAATTAAGACCCCTGGGATTGTGTATGTGACCAGAAGTCACATCAGATTCTGCCACAACTGGCAAGTGTGGCTGATACTCTTCCTACAGCCCCCCTGTTGTTCTTGGTTGGAATTGAGATCCAGACTCTGGGCCCTATGTCCACCCCTGCCACCACCCACAGCACAAAGCTACACTGAGCCACCAACCAGCCTGCGCCCCAGAGCAGCCTCGATAATGAGCAGATGGGTCCCTGCTTGCTGCTGAAGTGCCAGCACCCACTTCAGACTTTCACATGAGAAATAAACTTTCATTTTGTTCCAGCTGCTGTTGTCTTGTCTCTGTGGCTACATCAAAAGTTCTAATATCGTATATTTTAAAGGTGCTAAGAGAGTAGATCTTAAATATTCTCATCACAAGAAAATAATTCGTCATTCTGTGAGGTAGTGATGCTAACTAAACTTACTGTGGTAATCGTGGTTCAATGTATACATGTATCACATCACCATGTTGGACACCTTCAACTTTACAGTGTTATAACTAATGTGCTAATTGATAGTCAATGATGTCTTAATAAAACTGAGGGAGTGGCAGGGGGGAGTTCTGGCCAACTGCGAAAGAAGCAGAAGAATTAGGTTCAAAGAAAGTGCTGCCAGTTCAGCAGTTATCTCTGGAGCCAGAAAAGAAGGGTCCAGGCAGCTTTCTCCCCACATCGCTCTGATGTGGAGCATTCCCCTGTTTCTCTAGTTTTGTCTGCCCCCATGGACCTCCCAGAGTCCTGCTTCCTGAGCTCCTCCAAAACCTCACCTTGGAAATATATTTAACAAACTCTATCTGACCATCAAGCCTATGTGTCCTTGTGGGTCCAGGAAAAACAAAAAAACAGAAAGCGAACGAACAAACAAAAAAAGAAAACAAAACAAAAAAACTAGCTACAGACTCCTGACTCGTGGTCCAAATTCTCAGTAAAGAAAAGTGGTCTCTTGAGTTTTGTGCATTGGCAGTATGGTAGCCAATGAGGTTTATCCAAGGAACAATTATTGCTTATTAAGAAATGTTCTCTGGCAACTGTGGATTGATTCCCTGCTTTTGGGTTAGGTACTGGTATAGTCCTCTCCGGGATGGTAAGGAAACATGTCCACTCAGGGCCATGAGAGAGAAATCAGTTTCTCTAGGAACTGATTTGACATGTCTACCTGAGGAGAGAGAAGGGGAAGGCAAGACAGTTTCAAGGCTCCACATAAATCTCATTGGCTCCTTGGCTTCCTTCCTTTACGTGGCAGCCCAGAGCTCTTCCAGCGTGAACATCTTTGAAAAGACAGCTATCATCAGGTAGGCTGGGTGGGTGAGCTAGGGGAAGGTAGAGGACCAGGATGGGGAAGTGTGTGACGTGGGGCGGGGTGGGGGTGGAGGGGCGAACCCAATTGCCCAAGATCAAAGCTAGGGAAATAAAGTTTCTTTGCCAAGTCCAAAGGTCAGGGGCAGTGGAAAATCGGACACAAAGCCAAGGTCAGGAGCCAGCAGAACCAGGGGGGGAAAAAAAAAATGAACAGGGCAGGGAAGAAGCCTAGGCGATACATGGTGGCTACTGAGAAGGAGGTGGCAACAAGCCCAGCTTCACTTCTCATAATGTACACTCATACACAGAAGTGTCACAGTGAGGAAGACGGAGGCTGCCTGGGCTGAAGCCCTGTCGCCGCGGAAAAGAGGAGAAACCAGTGTTTCTTAACCCAAGTCCATAATCTCCGTAACTAACACAAGAATGTGTGCATTTGTGCGTTTTTCTGATATTGCTAAAGGGAACAGCGCCCCCAAGAGGGTTATTTGAAGGCCTGATTCCGGTCGTCCCGCGAGAGGGATCACTGCGGGATCTCCCGTCGTGGCATAGGCCTCGAAGGGCTGAAAGCCTCGGCTGCCCTCGAAAGGGCCGGAATCCCTCCCTCCTCGCCTGCAGCGCGGGTGCCGTCTGAGCTAATTCCCCCAGGGAGAAAGAGGAAGAGTTAAGCCAGCGATAGAGGATGGACACACTCGCGGAGGGACGAATTAAAAGAGGGGGGACAGTGACTGGTGCCCCTCCGAACAAACGCACCCTCGCCCCTCTGGTGGGGTCCGGCTGGAGTCCCGACTCCGCGTTCCGGCCTCTGGGCCGTGCAACCGCGCCCCCCAGCGCCAGCCCGGGGCACCCGGGGAGCGGCGCGGAGCCCCGCCCCCAGCCCGCCCCTCGGGGGCCGTGGCGCGCCTGCGTGACGTGGCGCGTGTCTACGGCGGCGCACGCCGAGACGGAAGAGGCGCGGGCCGGGAAAGGAGCGGGCCGGCGGCTGCGGCGCCTCTGTCCCCATGGCGCTGTGGCGCGGCTCTGCGTATGCCGGCTTCCTGGCGCTGGCGGTGGGCTGTGTCCTCCTGCTGGAGCCGCAGCTGCCCGGCTCGGCGCTTCGCTCGCTGTGGAGCTCGCTACAGCTGGCGCCCGCGCCCCCGGGACCCGGCTCCCCTGAGGGCCGCTTGGCGGCCGCCTGGGACGCGCTCATCGTACGGCCGGCCCGGCGCTGGCGCCGCGTGGCCGTGGGGTGAGTGCCTGCGGGGCCTGCGTCTTTGGGTCTTTCCAGGAAGTGCGGGTGCTTCGGGCCTCCGAGAGCCGCCGTGGCGGAGTTCGGGCGGCTGGGGAACTGGGAGGTAGAACCGCGCGAAATAGGGTTTCCCAGACGTTGCCGGGAAGGCTTCTCGGCGCTGGTGTCCACGCTGCCTCCTTGGTGAAGCGTCGGATGTCTGGGACCAGCCCTGTTCGTCACTGCTGCAGGGACTCATCAGACTGCTTTTTCCTCTTGCCTGGTCTCTGCGCTCCTCTGTCATCTCGGTAGGACCTAATAGCCTCTGCAAATCCCGCGCAGCCTGACACCCTCCTGTGCTAGTCTCCTTCAATCCTGTTACAGATCTTTTGGCGACTGCCTTTTTGCGGTCACACTTAGAAGACACTCGCCCTCTTTTGAACGTCTTGAGTGGTGTGGTTCACTACCTTTAGCTACCGACTTTATCTCCCTTGTTTCTCCTTCTTAATACCGTAGTCTGGGAGACCGCCGCTATTGAAACTGCTCTCTCAAAGCTCACTGGTGATTTGTTGATTTTCCAATTCAGCTGCCCTTGTTTAGTCTTCGTTGTCAGCCCCGTGCAGTCTTCCACGCGCTGAACATGCCTTTCTCCTTGAAACTCTTTTCTTCCCTTGACTTCAGTGACATTGCATATTTACTGTTCTCCCAACTCACAGGGCCTCCTTTCTTTGTATTCCTCATTGTTCCCTTCACACTAACTTTAAACCTTGTCTTAATTCGATTTAAATATCTTGCCATCACCTCAGAAGCATGATACAAAAGCAGACCTTCTATGAAGTACTCTGCTAGTTTTTGTGAGTGCTTGAGGCAAGGGTAGAGCAAAGTTATCTTGAAGATTAAACGAAATAATTGTGTAATCTTGCATGGTGTCTTCTGTAAAGAGCACACAAATGTTAGCATTTTTTTAATATTTATTTTGAGTCATCTCTACACTCATTGTGGGGCTCATACTTAACCCTGTGATCAAGAGTTGCATGCTTCATGTACTGAGCTAACCCAGTACCCCATATGATGAGGGAGCAGGAGGCTGGCTGAGGACAAAGCAAAAGCTGGCGCTTTGCACCCCCTCTTCACCCGCTCCCCTCCATATGTGTAGCATTCCTCAGGCACCCCTGATCGCCATAAAACGATAAATAGTTAACTTGCAGGGATCGCAGTCCTGCAGAACAGGAATCTCCCTTGCTCTACAAGATGTCCTAGAGACCTAAACAGGGAGGTTACCTTATCAATAGCACAAATTTCCAGAGGCAAATAACTCTTGGTTCCTGAAGCCCTAATGTCCCCCTCCCACCATAAACTGGAGGAGACTGGAGTAGAAAGGAATGTAAATGATAGCCAGATCATAATGCCCCACCAAGAATCTCCCAATTATCTTGATGTTAATGCCTGACCTAAAGTAACGACATTGATCAGGCCATAAGGGCAAGGACTCCCCCCGGCACCTTGTAGGCCCTCCCTAACATGTGAAAACGCTGTTGAAATCTCCCGTTCCTTCACCACCTCCCCCCAACCGTGGGGTATATAACATGCCCACCTTCACAACCCGGGGCAGCAGCTCTTCCTGCCCACGGGTCCTGTCCCCGTGCTTTAATAAACCACCATTTTGCACCAATGACGTCTTAAGAATTCTTTCTTTAGTCGTCAGCTCCGAACCTCCTCACCCCACCGAACCTGACTTAGGTTCTGGGACTTCATCACATAGGACTTTTTTTTTTTTTTTTAACCAGCATATAGTTTCTTCATACAATATTTCCTTTTATCTCTTCTCTCAAGTTTCACCTACTTCCTTATGAGTTTCTTTTGGGTTTTGTTTGCTTGGTTTTTTGTTTTTAAAGATTTTATTTTGTGAGAAAGTGCACAGGGAGGTAATGAAAACCATTAGGTTCTTCCTAGCTTTTTAACACTATATCTGAGATACTGCAATAGGTAATCATCATTTCTGCAGAGAAGAAAAATCCAAAGGGAAAGAAGGGCAGTGGTCCCTGGGGTGAAGTCTGGATGGCACTCTGGACAGAGAAAGCAGCCTGGTATTTAGGAAGCACTGAATGTAAGACAGGCATTTTCAAAGAGACCACACCAATTGCAAAACGCGGTAGTAGTAGGGAAGTAGTCACACTGCTTTTAGCTGAGAAGAATTGAAGCTGGGGGTTGACTACCATGAAGCAGCAGGGAAGTAATGAAAACAACCATTCTTGCCTCTAAAGAACTTGCAGTCTAGAGGGAGCACTGAGCCCCCTTCTCCTACCCCCCAAGGGTCTTTGGCAGTAGGCCTAGAAGCCCAGGCTCCCCTAGCCTTCTAGTCCTTCCCCTTGTTTGGGCATTCAGCATCTGTTGTCTTGCTTTGTTTTCCAGTTATTTCATCTGTTTTTGTTTTCTCCAAACTCACACTATAATCTTAGACATTTCTTTCTCAACTCTGAAATTCTGCCTAAAGTCACATGAGCATAATTTTCTCTTCTGGTTCTTTTGCTCCCTTCCTCCCTTTAATGTCCCTGAGAATAAAGCACCATAGGTGATGTGGTTGTTACATTCTTGGATGCTTTTGAATTGAGGGAAGAGCAGAGGGAGATTCTTGCTCTGATTAAAGTGTAACTAGAAAGCACATTAGTTTGGTATCTGGTATGTAGATGTTCAGTGCTCTTTTTATTATGAAAAGCTACTGAATAAAAATTTTTCCTTTTTAAGTTTTTTTTTCCCTTAGTATTCATGACATGATGAAGTCGTGGGGGGGGGCAGAAAATATTCCTATGGTAGGTACATACTTTTAACTCAAAATTGGTTCTGCTGGGTTTTGTCTTGGGTTGCAAAATATGTTGAACATTGTTCCTTTGGGGAGTTGGTTTTGTTTTGTAACTTTTTTTTTTTTTAAGATTTTTAAGATTTTATTTATTTGACAGAGAGACATAGCAAGAGAGGGAACACAAGCAGTGGGAGAGGGAGAAGCAGGTTTCCTGATGAGCAGGGAGCCCAATGCAGGGTTCGATCCCAGGACTCTGGGATCATGACCTGAGCTGAAGGCAGACGCTTAACTGACTGAGCCACCCAGGTGCCCCTTGTCTTGTAACTTTTGTAAACTTCCTCCATTCTCATCTTTAAAAACCAGACCATGTTCAAGGTCTTAGCGTATCACTGGGGATGAAGGTGATGTGTTTGTGCAAGCTGCTATTTTCAGATGTGGGCGTCCCTCAGTGTCTGAACTTTTGCTTTCCAGACTCAGGACCCAAATCCATTGGAAAACATTTTCTATATGGGCTGTTGGGTGGAAATAGTGTCTCTCACTATCAGAGTTTGTACTATCTGAAACTCGGGAACCTGCTTGCATCTGAGAGCCAGGGAAAGCTCTCCTATTTAAGAGTCCACCCTTGGGGCTCCTGGGTGACTTAGTCCTTTAAGCATCCGCCTTCGGCTCAGGTCATGATCCCAGGAGTTCTGGGATCGAGCCCCACATCAGGCTCCTTACTCAGCAGGGAGCCTGCTTTTCCCTCTGCCTGCTGCCTTCCCTGCTTGTGCTGTGCATGCTCTCTTTCTCTGCCAAATAAATAAATAAAATATTTTTTAAGTCTACCCTTTAAACATCTAATGTTACATCCAGTAGAAATAAAGAACTGAAGAACATCCTATATGGGTGTTCCTATATGGGGTGGAATTGAGACCACTTTATAAGGTATGCTTGGTTTATAATCAGTAGGGCTGTGAAAGGAACGTTATTTTAAACTTATCATTAAGCACCTGCCATATGAATGTCAGTGTGTTTTATGCACAGAAAAGCATAGTAACTCTTTCCAATTGACCAGAGTATGTGCCTTTGTTTTAAAAGAATAAGAAAATTTGAGTATTTAAATTATGTTTGGTGGGGAGAAATCTTTTTACAAGCATGGGATCCACAGGGGAAAAATTAAAGTATCCTTATGATGTGGGTGCCGTGAGTTTGTGTCATTAGGAAAGATGTGTCTCTTTCTTGCCCTTGTAAACCTTGTTTGAGTGATGTCACTGATGTCTACCCTTCATATGAACCTTTTAAAAATTATATATTTTTTAATTAACATGTATTATTTGTTTCAGAGGTACAGGTCTGTGATTTATCAGTCTTAAACAATTCACAGCACTCACCATAGCACATAACCCTCCCCAGTGTCCCTCACCCAGCCACCGCATCCCTCCCACCCCCAAACCCCCAGCAACCCTCAGTTTGTTTCCTGAGATTAAGGGTCTCTTATGGTTTGTCTCTCTCTCTCTGTTTTCATCTTGTTTGATTTTTCCCTCCCTTCCCCTGTGATCCTCTGTCTTGTTTCTCAAATTTCTCCTATCAGTGAGATCATATGATAATTGTTTTTTTTAAAGATTTTATTTATTTATTTGACAGAGATCACAAGTAGGCAGAGGCAGACAGAGAGAGAGGGGGAAGCAGGCTCCCTGCTGAGCAGAGAGCCCAATGTGGGGCTCCATCCCAGGACCCTGAGGTCATGACCTGAGCCAAAGGGAGAGAGGCTCAATCCACTGAGCCACCCAGGCGCCCCGATAATTGTTTTTTAATTATAAAAGTAATGCATGCTTCTAAGAATCAGAAATACATCTAGCGAAATATAAAATTCCTCGCCCTTGCCCATCTCATTCCTCTTAGAGTTTACCACCATTAATGAATTCATGTGTTAATTTCCAGATCAAGAGCTTTTTGTTGTTGTTGTTGTTGTTGTTGTTTTTAAGAGACTAGAAGGGAAACATAGCTATAGTCTACACCAGAATCCAATCGTTTGGGCCTTTCTTATGAATGAATATACTTTCTGCTTTCGAAGCTGCTCAGAATTACCCCTGGAAGCCCATCCATCCTTATCACCAGAAGCTTATTGTTGGCCTACTGTGAGCTTTGGCCTTCTCAGAAGCTTCCAGCTGCCTGTGTGGTCATCTAGCCCCCCTGGCAAAAATGACATCCCCAGTAGGCAGAGGCAGGAATCAAGGTGATTGTGGGGTGGGGGACAGGAAGTCCTTCTCTAGGTACCCAAATTATTTGACCCTTCTCTAAGGGATGGCTTTTAGGAAAGTAACACTAAAAACATAAATCAGAACTTTTCTGGTTTATATTTTTATAGACAGGCCAAGCCAGACAACCATAGTGCCTTATAATTTGTTTCCATAGAGACAACTAGGTAGTGCAGCACTGGCTTCTCACAGGCCCTTTAAAGGTCTTGGTTTGGTCCACTGAACACCTGCCAAGTGATGAATTGTTACCAGGCTACAGATGTGCCTCAGTCTTTAAGGCGCCACTTAACTGTTGAAAAGTTTCAGCTAGGAGTATTTAGACATTAGGTATTTAGTGAGTGTTACCACCATCCTAATGTGTCTTTGAAGGGAAGGTATCTGATATTTGGCCTTTGATCAAAACTTATATTTTGCTTACTTTGCACCAAGCTGTGTTCCTAAGCATATATTAATCTTCAATACAGTTCTATGAGTCTAACACCCACATTACACCATAAATGAGGAAGTTGAGAAATTAAAGTGACTTGCCCAAGTCAGAAAGCCAGTAGGAATCCAGACAGTATGTCTCTGCCAACATTTTCTCAGAAATGCTGTATTTGTATTATGATAATTTTGTTCTCAAATGCTGAGCACCTGTTTTCTCTTTGTAGCTAGCGTAAAAGTTTGCCACACTGGGGATGCCTGGGTGTCTCGGTTAAGCATCTGCCTTTAGCTCAGGTAATCATCCCAGAGTCCTGTTATCGAGTCCCACGTCGGCCTCCTTGCTTAATGTCTCTCTCTTTCTCACAAATAAATAAAATCTTTAAGGAAAAAAAAAAAAAGTTTGCCATCCTGTAAGAAAGATTCCTGTGTTTCGATCCTAAGATGTTTGTCCAGATAAAGGAATCTTCCTCCTGCCATAGGCTATTTATTTCCCTGTCCAGATTTTGATCCACTTCCTTGGTTTTTCTGTTTGGATACAGTTCCTGGAAACATTTCTCTGTTATTAAATGCAGAGTAACTTCCATGGTGCTGCTTCTCTTTTCTTTCACACTGCCTCTTTCCTCCTTCCTTCCAGAGTCAATGCCTGTGTGGATGTAGTGCTCTCAGGGGTGAAGCTCTTGCAGGCGCTTGGCCGGAGTCCTGGGAATGGAAAAGATCACACCATTCTGCATTCAAGGAATGATCTGGAAGAAGCTTTTGTTCACTTCATGGGGAAGGGAGCCGCAGCTGAGCGCTTCTTCAGCGATAAGGAAGCTTTCCATGACATTGCCCAGACTGCATCAGAGCTCCCAGGAGCCCAGGTCTGTTTGGTTCACCAGCAGTAAATTAAGATAAGGTGGGGAAATATAGCTTTTTGTATAAGGTTCCTAGAAGCAACCAAGTAACTTTTCCTCAGTCTCTCTGGAGGGTGATTGTTAGGAATTCAGTTCCGTAGTATTTTCCCTTTCTGTCAAACTGTGTATCTGAACTTTTCATTAACTCCACTGTTTCTAGTCAGTTCAATTCAGCCAACATTTAGGAAGCCTAGTTACCAAAATTTTGGTCCTAGTTCATCTATCAAATTGCTCTTTTTTCATATTACCCAATTTGAAGGTAGTAAAGATGCCCACTCTTGTTTGTGGCTGATAATGTGGAATAATAATATGGCTGAGTCCTTCCTGAGCAGGAGAATAAGGCTAAACACACAGAGCGCTAGTTGTAGCTTGTGCATGGGCAAGGGAGTCCTGGATCCTCACCTCTGCTTTGGTGGCCCAGAGCCAGGTTCCTTACCTCAGCAATACTGATGCTTTGGGTTGGATAATTCTTTGTGGTAGGGGCTGTCCTGCACAGGTGAGATGTCAGCAGCATCTCTCGCATCTACCCACTGGATGACAGACAATAGCACTCTCTTCCTTCCCTAGCTGTGACAGTTAAAAAGGTCATACTCAGTTGTTCCCAGGCTGGGGAGAAAAAAATCACATTGGTTGAGAAGCACTGGTCTAGATCAGTCGTTCTCAGACCTAAAACACAGAATCACTGTGGGGGGAGGTTAATGAAACAGATTTCTGTTTCCCAGAGTTTCTGATTCAGTAGATGTAGGGTGGGACTCAAGAACTTACTTCCCTACTGGGAAGTTTCCTGGTTGCATTGATGCTCTTGTTCTGAGGACCTTGTTTTGAGAACCCCTGGTCTACAGGATAGGACCTGTCAGACCTAGGGGTCCCCAAGCCCACACAGTGATCATAAATAAAGCCTTAGGGCCCACATGGTTCTGATACTTTCTTAAGTTCACATGGAGTAAGAGGCAGTGCTGGGCCTGGACATCCCAGGCCCTTAACCCCAGCATACCTTCAGCGACACGTACCCTCACACCTCTTGAGACTGAATTTTGATTGTTTATTTCAGCGTCTGTCTACCCCCCTACCCCCCCCCCCCTTTTTTTCCTACTCACCTAAAATCTTGCCTTGGCTAGTCACATCAGTCTAGATGTGGTTCTTGCTAGGGGAGCTCCTTAATGCCATTTTTAATTGGTACTTTTCATGGGCCATTCTTTATGGCCACTTTCATTTTGAGAACTTTCAAGGTTTTAAAGTTCTTTTTGCTTTTGAAGCTTCCCATTTGAACATTAAAGTGGGCATGGGCGTTACCCAGCTGAGTTTGTAAAGCAAACAGCAAGCTGTTAAAATGTCGGCTGCAGTCATTTTTATAGCTGAGTTCACTAGTGAGATTCTGATCTTTTATGAAAGTATCTCAGTAGTTCTAACATGGTGACAAGTCTGCTGCTAAAAGTCTTTATTATCATTGTATTTGAACCACTAATTCAATTTCTATTCTCTTCTGCTTTGATCCTGCCTTTTGTTTCATGATGCAAAAAAAGATTTTTTTTCTATAAAGATAGCTTTTTGATTGTCCAAGTTATTTCTTAAAAGTATGAGGTCTAAAATGCTCTCCTTACCTTCCGTGAAGGCAACACTTCATTTGATGTCTTTTCAAACTCCCTTAAACTATAAGCAGATTGATAAAACAGTAGTTAATAACTATTACATGAAAAATCTAAAATCCGCTTCATAAAATCTTAATATTTTCCCTCAAGATTTTTAGTAAATTCATCTGGCCATAATAGTCAAATAAAAATTCATGCTAAAATGTAAAAGACCAAATTTTAGCCTGTATCTCACAGAAAGCTTTAAATTTACCTACAGGAAGCAGTTATTGTTTACCTGAATCTGGAGTTGGTCAACAGGAAGCTTAGGATGAAAGTGGTGTCTAGAATCTAGAATTGAATTGTTTAGTCTGTGCCTCTGCATGTGGTCGAGGGCTAGAAAGTAAGATAGTGGCGTTCCATCTGAGCAAGAGTATTGATTAGGCTTCTCAGTTTTCATAATGGAGCATCAGCCTTATCCTATTTGTTAGGTGTCCAAAGCATGTGGATCCATCCTTAGTCAGCAACATGGAATACCGGCCTTGAGTCATCTGCCTCTCCAGCACCAGGTCTGCAGCTGAAAGGAGTGGTGTTTAGGAGACACAGTTCTACGTTAGGACCCATTACCCTTAGACTTGCTCCTAGGAAAGCCTTTATATTTTCTAACACATCTTTTTTGAAACTTAGCAACAAACATTTACCGAGCGCTTACTGTAGTAAGAAGAGAGCCAGTCCTGCCTTGAGGGAGCTAGTCATGTACCCAGATGACAGTAGCCCAAGTGGACAAGGGCTTTAGTGGAGTTCGAGTATAGGGATGGCAAGGGATCTCTAATCCTGTCTGGGAGGGCGGCTGTGGAGGCTGAGGTGGCAGTGGGGAAAGAGAGACAGCAGGCATGACAGAAGAGGTGCATGCAGATGATTCTTGAGAAGGAAGTGGGTATTTCCCAGTGCATGAGAAGGGCTGGGCATCCAGGAGAGAGGAATAGCGTGTGCTAAAAGAACAAAGACTGAGGAAGACAGGCTCAGAGAGCTATAGGCATAGTGTGGGAGGGAAGCACAGGAGAGGAGGTAGAAAAGAGAGCACAGGGTTGGGGGGCAGATAAAGAA
Organism: Mustela erminea; assembly: GCF_009829155.1. Classification (NCBI taxonomy): domain Eukaryota; kingdom Metazoa; phylum Chordata; class Mammalia; order Carnivora; family Mustelidae; genus Mustela; species Mustela erminea. The sequence goes on from NC_045618.1 coordinate 32,790,813, forward strand.
AGGCCTGTGTGCCTCACTTACAAGTTGAGTTTAGTTCATTGAAGTATCTATTGAATGATTTTTAGGAGGAGAGTAACACAGTCATATATTCATTTCAGTAGGACTGTGGCACAGAAGATAAGATCTGTCCACATTTTTCATGTTTCCTTTATCTCTTCTAGCTTCCTGAAAGCTCAAGGCCAGATCTGATCTACAATTAAGGCAGTTACACTAATTTTCATGGTTAACATATTTGGGTTTTTTTAGCCTTTGTTTATAATTCATTGTCTGTGAACCTAGGAGGTTAATAATTTTATTAAAACTTCATTGGTGTGTTACTGTTGTAAAGTAGCCTCAAAATTTTGGGGGGGGGAATGGACTATAAATTAACAAATTAAAAAAATTACTAAGCTTGGGTAACATGGGTTGTTAAAATACTGTCTAATAACTTTGAAACTGTCTTACAGCACTATGTAGGAGGAAATGCAGCTTTAATTGGACAGAAATTTGCAGCCAACTCAGATTTAAAGGTAAGTCAAATTCCCAGATTAAAATCTGTATCTTTCACTAGTATTTGAATAATTTTGGGAGCAAGAATAAATATTCATTTTATGGACCACCTAGGATGTGCCAGGCCCTAGGTCTCTTGTTAGGAGGCAGTACGGTACTAGTGGGACAGTAGTAATAGCTAGTGCTTCCTCAGTGCTTACTGTGTGAGGAGAGTGCTTTGCATAGACAAGCTCTGTTAGTCCGACCCACATCTGAGGCCAGTTGGTGCTGTGGTTGGTATTGTAATTGTCTTGCTTTCCACATGAAGCTTGAGGCATAAAGAAGGTCATAGCTAATCAGAAATGGAGCTTTTCTAACCTAGAACCCTAGCCCCTATATTCTTAAATATTATATCACATGACAGTTGAGAGGATTTGGGCTGTGGAATCAGTACCTAGGACTAGGGAACACACTGATGAAAGAAAAATATAGTTGTCTGTATTGATGATCCTGGATCCAGAGTGTTGGGAAATGAAGGCCTTTAGATGGAGGTTGATAGAGGAGAGTGTCTTCAGGTCTTAAACCATTTGGTTTAAACGGAATTAAAAATTACTGCTATATTCAAAATAACATGTGAGTGGGAAAGTTCTCTGCTATGAGTTGAATAGGGGGAGGCCAGCTAGGAGGTTTTTGCTCTTGCAGTATGGTAAAATGATTAAGATTTTGAATTTGAGCAACCAGAAGGGGAGAAACAGATGTGTCTGAAGCCTACTAAAAATGGACTCACTTGAGGAGTGCCTGGGTGGCTCAGTCGTCTGAGTGTCTGACTCTAGACTTCTGCTCAGGTCATGATATCAGGGTCATGGGATGGAGCCCCATGTTGGGCTCCATGCTGGGTGTGGAGCCTGCTTGAGATACTTTCCCTCTCCCTCTGCCCTGCTCCCACCATGTACTTGTGTTTGTGTGCGTGCTCTCAAAAAAAAGAAAAAAATGAATTAAGATAGAATCACTTGATGCTAAAGCATACATGAGGACAAAGAAGATAGACTTGACAAAGATGAATCCAGAGTAAACAAACTTGAGAAATGCAGAATAGATGTGGCTACTGATGACAGTAGGGAATCATGAGTAGTCCTCAAGTTTGTGGGACCTGGCCTGAAAATAGAAATATAGGTCAGGGGCACAGAATCAAAACCCCAGAGATACCCAGAAATACAGATAATCAGCTATTTGAGGAGGAAAAATGCATATGGAGCCACATTGTACACCAAGAGATAGATGTGGAGAGCATGTTAAAGTGTGAGCAGTGGCATTTTAATAAGAATTAAAGTTCTTATAAAACATTAGGATTGGAAATACAGATTTTTTGTAGCCACTGTCTTTAAGGTACTAATTAACTCCCAAATAGAGATTGGAAGTTCTAGGACTGACTTTCAGAAATACTACCAGTTGATAGAAGACCAGTTATAAGCTCGTTAGAGCCAGGCTCTTCCCATCAGAATCCTGGTCCCCAAAAGGCATTCTCTTGACCCTGAGAAGTAATTCTGGCCTCTGAGAGGACAACACCCCAAAAGTTCTGGGCAAATACAGGATTGACCTTTTAATATCGACCTCTTCAGAGGCCAGCATTTGCTCTTGGTTTCTGGAAAAGCCAGGCCTAGGACCAGTCCAATTGGAAGACATCCTGGTAAAGTAAGTCTGGCTTTGGTGGGAGATTGAGAAAAGAAAAGGGATTTTCGACACGGCCCTCATAACAGTCTGAAGAAGTAAGATACTAAGACCCTTTTGAGCATGAGAAAAGAGGTTAAGCAATGAGCTTCAGGACACCTAGCCTGGAATTAACTGAGCCAGGATTCAAGCTCTGGCTCTCCATGACCTTAACGACTCTGTACTAATCTCTCGGATTTAGTTTAACCTGCTGAAATGCTTCTCAACAAAGTGATCGTCTGAGATCAACCAGAGGTTAAGGGCTAGGTATTTTCCAAAGGTAATAATAAAAATAATAGTTAATGCTTACATAGTTCTTATTATATGTCAGGCACTGTTTTTAGTGCTTTGTATATATATGAATTCATTTAACTTTATGATGCCCTATAAGAGAAGTCTTATTATCATCCTCACTTTGTAGATAGGAAAAATGAGGCATGAAGAAGTTGTAACTGTTCAGGGTTGCACACCCAGTAAGGGGTGGAGCTGGGATTTGAACCCAGGTATTACAGCTCCAGAGTTCACACTCTTTTTTTTTTTTTTTTTTTTAAGATTTTATTTATTTGCCAGAGAGAGAGAGAGAGAGTACACACAAGCAGGCAGAGAGACAGGCAGAGGCAGCAAAAGAAGCAGGCTCCCTGCTGAGCAAGGAGCCCGATGCGGGACTCTATCTCAGGACCCTGGGATCATGCCTGTAGCCGAAGGCAGTGTTCAACCATCTGAGCCACCCAGGCATCCCCAGAGTTCACACTCTTAATGGCCATGCTGTATTGTGTCTCAGAAGCAGTAGAGCAAAGGCAAATTTAGTCAAATGGTAGAATGGAAACTGTGCAGGGGTAGAGAGGGCCTTTAGAAAATGTATTTATGGGGGCACCTGGGTGGCTCAGTGGGTTAAAGCCTCTGTCTTCAGCTCAGGTCATGATCCCGGGGTCCTGGGATCAAGCCCCACATCGGGTGCTCTGCTCAGCAGGGAGCCTGCTTCTACCTCTCTCTCTCTCTGCCTGCCTCTCTGCCTCCTTTGATCTCTGTCATATAAATAAATAAAAATCTTAAAAAAAAAAAAAGAAAACGTATTTATGTTGTTTAGCCAAGAATTAGGAATAGATACTGTATTTCGTCAAATACTGTTTTTGCATCTTTTGAAATGATTGAATGGTTTTCGCTTTTCAGTTTGATATGTGGTAATTACATTGGTTTCCAGGTATTAAACCAACCTGCATCCTTAAGATAAACCTCACCTGGTTAGATGTATTTTCATTTTTCATATTGATGGATTCAGTTTACAAAATTTTGCTTTAAAAATTTACATCAGGCACCTGGGTAGCTCAGTTGGTTAGGTGACTGCCTTTGGCTCAGGTCATGATCCTGGAGTCCCGGGATCAAGGCCCGCATTGGGCTCACAGCTCTACTTGTGGAGCTCTCCTTCTCTCAAAGAAATAAATAAAATCTAAAAAAAATTAAAATTGGCATCAATTTCTATGAGGTCTGTACTTTCCTTGTATGTCTGCCTGGTTTTGATATCAGGGTAATACTGACCTTATAGAATGAGTTGGGAACTGAGCCTGGGTGGCTCAGTTGTTAAATGTCTGCCTTCAGCTCAGGTCACGATTCCAGCATCCTGGGATCGAGCCCCATATCAGGCTCCCTACTCAGTGGGGAGCCTGCTTCTTCCTCTCTAGCTCCCTCGTGCTTGTGTTCCCTCTCTAGCTTTCTCTCTCAGTCATAGATAAACAAAAATCTTTAACCAAAAAAAAAAAAAGAGAGAGAAATATTTTCTTAATTGTTTGTAGAATTCACCAGTGAAACCCTTTAGGCCTGGAGTTTTTGATGTGGAAAGGTTTTTAACAACAAGTGTGATTTCTTTAATAGATATGGAGAAATTCAGATTTTGTTTCAAGGAATTTGTCCATATCCTCTAATTTGGTGAATTTATTGGCATAAGATTGTTGTATTCTCTTATCCTTTTAAGATCTATAGAATCTAGGGCGCCTGGGTGGCTCAGTGGTTAAGCCGCTGCCTTCGGCTCAGGTCATGATCTCAGGGTCCTGGGATCGAGTCCCGCATCGGGCTCTCTGCTCAGCACGGAGCCTGCTTCTGCCTCTCTCTCTCTCTGCCTGCCTCTCTGCCTACTTGTGATTTCTTTCTGTCAAATAAATAAATAAAATCTTTTAAAAAAAAAAAAAGATCTATAGAATCTATAGTGATATCTCTTATTCTTGATATTGGTAACTTATATTGTCTTTTTTTTCTGGGAAATTCATCCTTTTCTTGAAGTACAGTTGACACAGAATATTACTTTTAGGGGTATAACATAGTAATTTGATATTTACATACGTTACAAAATACCATGATAAGTATAATTATCAGCTGTCACCATACAAAGATATTATATTTTCTACTATATTTCCTATGCTCCCCATCCCTATGACTTATTTTTTTTCTAAAGATTTTATTTATTTATTTGACAAAGAGATAGCACAAGTAGGCAGAGCAGCAGGCAGAGGGAGAGGGAGAAGCAGGCTCTCTGCTGAGCAGGGAGCCTGATGTGGGACTCGATCCCAGGACCCTGGCATCATGACCTGAGCTGAAAGCAGATGCTTAACCGACTGAGCCACCCAAGCGCCTCTCTATGACTTATTTTTAAGTGGAAGTTTGTACCCTATTCCCTTTACCTTTGTTTGCCCATCCCTCTACCACCTTTCCCTCTGGCAGCCCTGAGTTCATTCTGTGTATTTAGGAATTTCGTTTTGTTTGTTCTTTTTTTTTTTTTTAATTTTATTTTTTATAAACATATAATGTATTTTTATCCCCAGGGGTACAGGTCTGTGAATCGCCAGGTTTACACACTTCACAGCACTCACCATAGCACATACCCTCCCCAATGTCCATAACCCCACCCCCCTTCTCCCAACCCCCCTCCCCCCAGCAACCCTCAGTTTGTTTTGTGAGATTAAGAGTGGCTTATGGTTTGTCCCCCTCCCAATCCCATCTTGTTTCATTCATTCTTCTCTTACCCCCTTAACCCCCCATGTTGCATCTCCGCTTCCTCATATCAGGGAGATCATATGATAGTTGTCTTTCTCCGATTGACTTATTTCATTAAGCATGATACCCTCTAGTTCCATCCATGTTGTCGCAAATGGCAAGATTTCATTTCTTTTGATGGCTGCATAGTATTATGTTTTGTTTTTCAGATTCCACATTGAAGTAAAATCAAATTCACTTGGCAGAATATCCTGTAGGCCCATCCATGTTGTTTTAGATGGCAAGGTTTCATTCTTTTTTATGGTTGAGTAATAACGAATTGTATATATATAACATCTTCTTTAACCATTCATCTGTCAGGGATATTTAGACTGCCTCCATATCTTGGCTAAAGTAAATAATGCTGCAGTGAACATAGGGGTAGGTTTGTTTGTTTGTTTCTTTAAGTAGGCTCCATTCCTAGCACAGAGCCCAACAGGGCTTTAACTCATGACCCTGAGATCAAGACATGAACTGAAATCAAGAGTTGGATACTTAACAAACCGAGCCACCCAGGCATCCCATTATTCTTTTAGAATTAGTGTTTTCATTTTCTTTTCTTTTTTTTTTAAGATTTTATTTATTTATTTGACAGACAGAAATCACAAGTAGGCAGAGAAGCAGGCCGAGAGAGAGAGGAGCAAGCAGGTTCCCCACTGAGCAGAGAGCCCATTGTGGGGCTTGATCCCAGGACTCTGGGATCATGACCTGAGCCGAAGGCAGAGGCTTTAACCCACTGAGCCACCCAGGCGCCCCAGTGTTTTCATTTTCTTTGGGTATATACCTAGGAGTAGATGTGCTAGATCATACAGTATTTCTATTTTTAATTTTTTGACGAATCTCTGTAATGTTTGCCAGAGTGGTTTCACCAGACTGTTACATTCCTGCCAGAGTGGTTTCACCAGACTGTTACATTCCTGTCAGTGGTGCATAGCGGTTCCTTTATCCTCAACATCTGTTGTTTCTTATCTTTTTGATACTGGCCATTCTGAAAGGCATGAGGTTATCTCTCACTGTGGTTTTGATTTGTGTTGCATTTCCCTGATGATGACTGATGCTGAGCATCTTTCAGTGTGTCTGTTGGGCATCTCTATGTCTTCTTTGGAAAAATGTCTCTTCCAGTCCTCTACCCATTTTTTTTAAAGTCAGATTTTTTGTGTGTGTGTGTAAGATAGATGAGTTTCTCACATATTTCATTATTAACCCTTGATTCAGATACTTCATTTGCAGGTACCTCCCATTCATTGGGTTGTCTTTTCATTCTGTTGATAATTTCTTTTGCTATGCAAAACTTTTTAAAGGTTTTTTAAAATTTATTTATTTGACAGAGATCACAAGTTGGGGGGGGGGGGCAAGCTTCCCGCTGAGCAGAGAGCCCTATGCGAGGCTCCATTCCAGGACCCTGAGATCATGACCTGAGCCAAAGGCAGAGGTTTTAACCTAGTGAGCCACCCAGGTGCCCTGATGCAAAACTTTTTAGATTCATCTAGTCCCACTTGTTTATTTTTGCTTTTGTTGCCCTTGACTGAGGAGACAAATCAAAAAAATACTGCTTAGACTGATGTCCAAGAACTTATTGTCTGTTTTAGGAGTTTTATGGTTTCAGAACTTAGAAGAACTAAATGTAGTTCCTTTTGGTTATGATGGAAGAAAGTGGCTGAGTTCCATTCTTTTGCAGGTAGATGTCCAGTTCCCTCAACTAATTTATTGAAGGAACTGTCTTTTCTCCATTGTATATTCTTGCGTCCTTTGTCATTGAATGGCCATATAAGCATGGGTTCATTTCTGGGCTTTCTATTTTGTTCCATTGATCTTTTATGCCAGTACCATACTGTTTCAATTACTATAGTATTGTGTAATGTAGCCTGAAAGCTGGGAGTGTGAGCCTCCAGCTTTGTTATTCTTTCTTGAAATTGCTTTAGCTATTCATGGTCTTTTCTGATACCATATAAATTTTAGTATTATTTGTTCTTAGTTCTGTGAAAACATGTTCTTGGTACTTCAGTAGGGATCGCACTGAATCTGTAAATTGCTTTGGGTAGTATGGACATTTTAACGATATTAATTTTTCCAGTCCAAGAGCATGGTATGTCTTTGCATTTATTTGTGTCATCTTTGATTTCTTTCTTCACTGTCTTACGGTTTTCAGAGTACAGGTTCTTCACCTCCTTGGTTAAATTGATTCCTAGACATTTTATTCTTTATAATGATTCACTTTCTTCTTTTTTAACTTTCTTTTTTTTAACATTTTTTAACATTTTATTTATCTACTTATTGTGAGAGAGAGAAAGAGCACAAGCAGGGGGCAGCAGGCAGAGGGAGAGGTAGGCTCCACCCTGAGCAGGAAGACTGATGTAGGACTCAGCTCAATCCTAGGACCTGAGCCAAAGCCAGAGGCTTAACCGGCTGAGCCACCCAGGTATCCTAACATTTTATTCTTTCTTTTTTTAATTTTTTAATTTTTTTAAATAAACATATAATGTATTTTTATCCCCAGGGGTACAGGTCTGTGAATCGCCAGGTTTACACGTTTCACAGCACTCACCATAGCACATACCCTACCCAATGTCCATAACCCCACCACCCTCTCCCTCCCCCCTCCCCCCAGCAACCCTCAGTTTGTTTTGTGAGATTAACAGTCTCTTATGGTTTATCTCTTTCCCGATCCCATCTTGTTTTATTTATTCTTTTGCTACCCCCCAAACCCCTCATGTTGCATCTCCACTTCCTCATATCAGGGAGATCATATGATAGTTGTCTTTCTCCGATTGACTTATTTCGCTAAGCACAATACCCTCTAGTTCCATCCACTTCGTGGCAAATGGCAAGATTTCATTTCCTTTGATGGCTGCATAGTATTCCATTGCATATATGTACCACATCTTCTTTATCCATTCATCTGTTGATGGACATCTAGGTTCTTTCCATGGTTTGGCTATTGTGGACATTGCTGCTATAAATATTCGGGTGCACATACCCCTTCGGATCACTACGTTTGTATCTTTAGGGTATATACCCAGTAGTGCAATTGCTGGGTCATAGGGTAGCTCTATTTTCAGCTTTTTGAGGAACTTCCACACTGTTTTCCAGAGTGGTTGCACCAGCTTGCATTCCCACCAACAGTGTAGGAGGGTTCCCCTTTCTCCACATCCTCGCCAGCATCTGTCATTTCCCCACTTGTTAATTGTAGCCATTCTTACTGATGTGAGGTGGTATCTCATTGTGGTTTTGATTTGTATTTCCCTGATGCCAAGTGATGTGGAGCATTTTTTCATGTGTCTGTTGGCCATCTGGATGTCTTCTTTGCAGAAATGTCTGTTCATGTCCTCTGCCCATTTCTCAATTGGATTATTTGTTCTTTGGATGTTGAGTTTGCTGAGCCCTTTATAGATTTTGGATACTAGCCCTTTGTCCGATATGTCGTTTGCAAATATTTTCTCCCATTCTGTCAGTTGTCTTTTGGTTTTGTTGACTGTTTCCTTTGCTGTGCAGAAACTTTTGATCTTGATGAAATCCCAATAGTACATTTTTGCCCTTGCTTCCATTGCCTTTGGCAATGTTCCTAGGGAGAAGTTGCTGTGGCTGAGGTCGAAGAGGTTGCTGCTGTGTTCTCCTCAAGGATTTTGATGGATTCCTTTCTCACATTGACGTCCTTCATCCATTTTGAGTCTATTTTCGTGTGTGGTGTAAGGAAATGGCCCAATTTCATTTTTCTGCATGTGGCTGTCCAATTTTCCCAACACCATTTGTTGAAGAGGCTGTCTTTTTTCCTTTGGACATTCCTTCCTGCTTTGTCGAAGATGACCATAGAGTTGAGGGTCTTTTTCTGGGCTCTCTACTCTGTTCCATTGATCTGTGTGTCTGTTTTTGTGCCAGTACCATACTGTCTTGATGATGACAGCTTTGTAATAGAGCTTGAAGTCTGGAATTGTGATGCCACCAACTTTGGCTTTCTTTTTCAATATTCCTTTAGCTATTCGAGGTCTTTTCTGGTTCAATATTAATTTTAGGATTATTTGTTCCATTTCTTTGAAAAAAATGGGTAGGATTTTGATAGGGATTGCATTAAATGTGTAGATTGCTTTAGGTAGCATAGACATTTTCACAATATTTGTTCTTCCAGTCCATGAGCATGGAACATTTTTCCATTTCTTTGTGTCTTCCTTAATTTCTTTCAAGAGTTCTTTGTAGTTTTCTGAGTATAGATTGTTTGCCTCTTTGGTTAGGTTTATTCCTAGGTATCTTATAGTTTTGGGTGTAATTGTAAATGGGATTGACTCCTTAATTTCTCTTTCTTCTGTTTTGTTGTTGGTGTAAAGAAATGCAACTGATTTCTGTACATTGATTTTTTATCCTGACACTTTACTGAATTCCTGTACAAGTTCTAGCAGATTTGGAGTGGAGCCTTTTGAGTTTCCACATGTAGTATCATATCATCTGCAAAGAGTTATAGTTTGACTTCTTCTCTGCTGATTTGGATGCCTTTAATTTCTTTTTGTTGTCTGATTGCTGAGGCGAAGACTTCTATTACTATGTTGAATAGCAGTAGTGATAACGGACATCCCTACCATGTTCCTGACCTTAGCAGAAAAGCTTTCAGTTTTTCTCCATTGAGAATGATATTTGCAGTGGGTTTTTCATAGATGGCTTTGATAATATTGAGGTGTGTGCCCTCTATCCCTACACTTTGAAGAGTTTTAATCAGGAAGGGATGTTGTACTTTGTCAGATGCTTTTTCAGCATCTATTGAGAGTATCATATGGTTTTTGTTCTTTCTTTTATTAATGTATTGTATCACATTGATTGATTTGCAGATGTTGAGCCAACCTTGCAGCCCTGGAATAAATCCCACTTGGTCGTGGTGAATAATCCTTTTAATGTACTGTCGGATCTTATTGGCTAGTGTTTTGGTGAGAATTTTTGCATCTGTGTTCATCAAGGATATTGGTCTGTAATTCTCTTTTTTGATGGGATCCTTGTCTGGTTTTGGGACCAAGGTGATGCTGGCCTCATAAAATGAGTTTGCAAGTTTTCCTTCCATTTCTATTTTTTTGGAACAGTTTCAGGAGAATAGGAATTAATTCTTCTTTAAATGTTTGGTAGAATTCCCCTGGAAAGCCGTCTGGCCCTGGGCTTTTGTTTGTTTGGAGATTTTTGATGACTGTTTCAATCTCCTTACTGGTTATGGGTCTGTTCAGGTTATCTATTTCTTCCTGGTTCAGTTGTGGTAGTTTATATATCTCTAGGAATATATCCATTTCTTCCAGGTTGTCGAATTTATTGGCGTAGAGTTGTTCATAGTATGTTCTTAAAATTGTTTGTATTTCTCTGGTGTTAGTTGTGATCTCTCCTCTTTCATTCATGATTTTATTTATTTGGGTCCTTTCTCTTTTCTTTTTGATAAATCTGGCCAGGGCTTTATCAATCTTATTAATTCTTTCAAAGAACCAGCTCCTAGTTTCGTTGATTTGTTCTATTGTTTTTTTAGTTTCTATTTCATTGATTTCTGCTCTGATCTTTATTTTTTCTCTTCTCCTGCTGGGTTTAGGCGTTCTATGTTTTTTCTCCAGCTCCTTTAGCTATAGGGTTAGGTTGTGTATTTGAGACCTTTTTTGTTTATTGAGAAAGGCTTGTATCGCTATATATTTTCCTCTCAGGACTGCCTTTGCTGTGCCCCACAGATTTTGAACCATTGTGTTTTTATTATCATTTGTTTCCATGAATTTTTTCAATTCTTCTTTAATTTCCTGGTTGACCCATTCATTCTTTAGAAGGTTGCTGTTTAGTCTCCATGTATTTGGGTTCTTTCCAAATTTCCTCTTGTGATTGAGTTCTAGATTCAGAGCATTGTGGTCTGAAAATATGCAGGGAATGATCCCAATCTTTTGATGCCAGTTGAGACCTAATTTATGACCCAGGATGTGATCTATTCTGGAGAATGTTCTGTGTGCACTAGAGAAGAGTGTGTATTCTGTTGCTTTGGGATGGAATGTTCTGAATGTATCTGTGATGTCCGTCTGGTCCAGTGTGTCATTTAAGGCCTTTATTTTCTTGTTGATCTTTTGCTTGGATGATCTGTCCATTTCAGTAAGGGGAGTGTTAAAGTCCCCTACTATTACTGTATTATTGTTGATGTGTTTCTTTAATTTTGTTATTAATTGGTTTATATAGTTGGCTGCTCCCATGTTGGGGCATATATATTTAAAATTGTTAGATCTTCTTGTTGGACAGACCCTTTGAGTATGATATAGTGTCCTTCCTCATCTCTTATTATACTCTTTGGTTTAAAATCTAATTTGTCTGATATAAGGATTGCCACCCCAGCTTTCTTCTGATGTCCATTAGCATGGTAAATTGTTTTCCACCCACTCACTTTAAATCTGGAGGTGTCTTTGGGTCTAAAATGAGTTTCTTGTAGGCAGCATATTGATGGGTTTTGTTTTTTTATCGATTCTGATACCCTGTGTCTTTTGATTTGGGGCATTTAGTCCATTTACATTCAGGGTAACTATTGAGAGATATGAATTTAGTGCCATTGTATGGCATGTAAGGTGACTGTTATTGTATATTGTCTCTGTTCCTTTCTGATCTACTAGTTTTAGGGTCTCTGTTTGCCTAGAGGCCACCTTTCAATCTTTCTTGTAGAGCTAGTTTGGTGTTTGCAAATTCTTTCAGGTTTTGTTTGTCCTGGAAGCTTTTTCTCTCTTCTTCTATTTTCAGTGATAGCCTTGCTGGATATAGTATTCTTGGCTGCATGTTTTTCTCGTTTAGCGCTCTGAATATATCATACCAGTTCTTTCTGGCCTGCCAGGTCTCTGTGGATAAGTCTGCTGCCAATCTAATGTTTTTACCATTGTACGTTACAGACTTCTTTTCCCGGGCTGCTTTTAGGATTTTCTCTTTGTTGCTAAGACTTGTAAATGTTACTATTAGGTGATGGGGTGTGGACCTATTTTTATTGATTTTGAGGGGGGTTCTCTGCATCTCCTGGATTTTGGTGTTTGTTCCCTTTGCCATATTAGGGAAATTCTCTACAGTAATTCTCTCCAATATATCTTCTGCTCCCCTCTCTCTTTCTTCTTCTGGAATCCTAATTATTCTAATGTTGTTTCGTCTTACGGTGTCACTTATCTCTGGAAATCTCCCCTCGTGGTCCAGTATTTGTTTGTCTCTCTTTTGCTCAGCTTCTTTATTCTCTGTCATTTGGTCTTCTATATCGCTAATTCTTTCTTCTGTCTCATTTATCCTAGCAGTAAGAGCCTCCATTTTTGATTGCACCTCATTAATAGCTTTTTTTATTTCAACTTGGTTAGATTTTAGTTCTTTTATTTCTCCAGAAAGGGCTTTTATCTCTCCGGAGAGGGTTTCTCTGATATCTTCCATGCCTTTTTCGAGCCCAGCTAGAATCTTGAGAATCGTCATTCTGAACTCTAGATCTGACATATTATAGTGTCCGTATTGATTAGGTCCCTAGCCTTCAGTACTGCCTCTTGGTCTTTTTTTAATGTGGTGAGTTTTAAAGCCTCGTCATTTTGTCCAGATAAGATTATATGAAGGAGCAAATAAAATACTAAAAGGGTGACAAAGACCTCAGGAAAATGTGCTTTAACCAAATCAGTAGAGATCCCAAATCGTGGGAGGGAGAAAGGGGATAAAAAGTAGTTCAGGAAAAAAAAGTTGAAAACGAATACAGAAAAAATATTTAAAAAGAAAAAAAAATTATATATATATTAGACTGGTGACTAGAACAAGGTCACACACTTAATTTTGGGAGTATTTTGGTCTCTTAGAAGAAACTACCTCCCCAAATTTTAAAGAATGGAAAACATATATAAGGGTAGACACAATGAAGGGATGGAATATGCCTATAAAGATAAAAAAAAAATTTTAATTTCTAAAAAAGGAGTTGATAAAGTAAGTTGGTTGGGAGAATAAAGAAAAAGAAAGTGGAGAGAATTTGCTCGGGCTGGAGACTAGAACAAGCCCGGAGCTAGATTTAGGATATATTTTGTTCTATTAGGAGAAGTTGTACCCCAAATTTTTTAGAAGAAAAAACCCTATGTGTATACAAAAATATAGTTAGATACCATGAAAGATAAAATATGACTATAATAATGAAGGTTCAAAAAAGATTATTATTTTTTTGAAAGATATTATTTTTTGAAAGATTATTTTTATTATTTTTAAGATAAACTAGTTTAAAAAAACATTGAAAGAGGAAAGGGTAAAAGTTAAAAAAATTTAGCAGAAGAAAAAAAAAATTAACTGCAAGACTAAAGAATCATGGGGGAAAAGCCATGAATTCCTTGCTTTGTTTTCTCCTCTGGAATTCCACTGTTCTCCTTGGTAAGTGAGCTTGGTCTTGGCTGGATTTCTTGTTGATCTTCTGAGGGAGGGGCCTGTTGTAGTGATTCTAAAGTGTCTTTGCCTGAGACGGAATTGCCCCGCTCTTACCCAGGGGCTGGGCTGAGTAGTTCGGCTTGGGTTCCGTTCGCTTTGGGGAGCTTTTGTTTCCTGAATGCTTTCCATAGAGTTCCAGAGGATGGGAATGGTAATGGTGACCTCCCAGTCTCCGGTTGGGAGGAGCCGAGAGCTCGGGACCCCACTCCTCAGTGCGCCCTCAGAGAAAAGCGCTCAATCACTCCCCTTCAGATAAAAGCGCTCAGTCACTCTCTTCTCCCTGGTCTCTGGCGGGGCCGGGAGCTCATCCAGCCTGTGACCTGTTCAAGGTAACCCTGAGTTGCAAGCTTACTCCTCGGCTTTGTCCCTGTACCCAGTTTCCCTGCTCTAATACCTGCAAGCTCTGCGACACTTAGATACCCCCGATCCTTCTGTCACTCCATGGGACCTGGGGCCACGCTGACCCCACGTGGGCTTCACCCCAGTTTAGCCTCTGAAGCAATGTCCCTCAGTGGAGCGGACTTTTGAAAGTCCTGATTTTGTGCTCCATTGCACTGCTGCTTGCCGGGAGGCGGCCCCTCCCCCCTGCAGTCTCTCTTCCCGTCGCTTTGGATTCACTTCACCGCGGGCCCTACCTTTCAGAAAGTGGTCCATTTTCTGTTTCTAGAATTGTTGCTCTTCTGCTCTTCAATCTCCTGTTGGATTTGTAGGTGTTTGCAATGGTTTGATAAGCTATCTAGCTGATCTCCTGCTACTTGATGTAGTCTCAGCCTGCTACTTCTCTGCCATCTTGACTCCCCATTTTATTCCTTTTAATGCAATTGTAAATGGTATTTTTTTTCTTAATTTTTTTCTGCTAGTTTGTTTCCATATAGAATGCAACAGATTTCTGTATATTTTGTGTACTGTGACTTTAGATCCCACAGTTTTTTTGGTGGAGTCTTTTGTGTTTTCTAAATATAGCATTATGTCATCTGCAAATAGTGACTGTTTTAGTTCTTCCTTGACAGTCTAGATGCCTTCTATTTCTTTTTCTTCTCTGATTGCTGTAGCTAGAACTTCCAGTACTGTCTTGAATAAAAGTTGCGAGAGATGCATCGTTGTCTTGTTCCTGATCTTGTCTTATTCCGGATCTGTTGAGTATGATGTTAACTGTGGGTTTGTCATATATGATGGCCTTAATTATGATGAGTTGTTTCCTCTATACCCATTTTGTTAAAAGTTTTTATATTTTGTTAAATGCTTTTTTTTTTTGCATCTGTTGATGATCATATGATTTTTAGCCTTCATTTAGTTAATGTGGTATATTACATTGATTGGTTTGCGAAAATTAAACCGTTCTTGCATTCCTGGAATAAATCCCACTTGGTTGTGGTGGAAGGTTTTTTTCCCCCCCTAATATCTAGATTCTTGCTTTATTTTCTTGAGTCAGGATTTCTAACTGTCTTGCCAGAACATGCACATTTGAACTTTTATTGTTGTTGTTTTCTTTTTTTCATTTTGTTTTATCCATCATTCTTCGTTGTTTTTCTTTTTAAGCTTTTATTTAAATTCCAGTTAGTTAACGTATAGGGTAATACTAGTTTCACAAGTAGAATTCTGTGAGTCATCACTTCCATACAACACCCAGTGCTCCTCACAAATGCCCTCCCAATATTTGTCATGCATTTAACCAATCCCCCTGCCACCTTCCCCAAGCAAACCACAGTTTGACTTCTTCCTTTCCCATTTGGTTGCCTTTTGCTGAGGCTAGGTCTGAACGATCTTTTTAATGTACTTGAAATGCAGTTTGTTAATATTTTGTTGAGGATTTTTACATCTATGTTCATCAGTGATACTGGCCTGTAATTTTCTGTTTTTGTTTTCAGGGTAGTGTTGGCCTGATAGAATTAATTTGGACATGTTCCTTTCTCTCTGTCATTTTTTAATAGTTTGAGAAAGAGGTTGTAACTATTTTTTAAATGTTTGTTAGAATTCACCCGTGATTTCATCTGATCCTGGACTTTTGTTTGTTGAAAGTTTTTTGATTACTGATTTAATTTCATTACTAATAATTGGTCTGTTCAGGCTCTTTCTTCCTATTGCACTCTTAGAAGATGGTTTCTAGGAATTTGTCCATTTCTTCTAGTTTGTCAGCAGTCCCCTCTTTTTTTTTTCTTGATGACTCTGGCTAAAAGTTTATCACTTTTGTGTTTTCAGAGAACTAACCCTTAGTTTCATCGATCTTTTCTGTTCTTTCAGTCTCTATTTCATTTATTTCTACTCTACTCTTTGGTATCATTTCCTTCCTTCTGCTTTGGGTTTTTATTGTTACCCTTTTTCTAGTTTCTTTTGGTCAAGGTTAAATTGTTTATTTGAGGGTCGAGTGGGTGGCTCAGTCATTAAGCATCTGCCTTCACCTCAGGTCATGATCTCAGGGTACTGGGATCGAGCCCTGCATCAGACACACAGCTCACTGGGGAGTCTGCTTCTCCCTCTCCCACTCCCCCTGCTTGTGTTCCCTCTCTCTCTGTCAAATAAATAAATAAAATCTTTAACAAAAAATTGTTTGAGTTTTTCTTATTTTTTGATGTAGGCTGTATTGCTATAAACTTCCTTCCTAGAACTGCTTTTGCTGTGCCCCAAAGATTTTTAAAATACTGTGTTTCCATTTTCATTCGTCTCAAGGTATTTTTTTTTTTATTTCCACTGATTTCTTTGTTGACCCATTGGTTGTTTAGTAGTATGTTGTTTGGCTTCTACATAGTTTTTTTCCACTTTTTTTCTTGGAATGGATTTCCAGTTACCATACCATTATAGTCTAAAAAGATGCTTGATAGGATTTTGATCTTAAATATATTGAGACTTGCTTTGTGTCCTAACATTAATTAGCCTGAAGAATGTTCCATGTGCACTTGAAAAGAATGTGTATTCTGCTATTTTTAGGTGGAATGTTCTGTGTATATCTGTTAAGTCCCCCTGGTCTAATTTGTCATTCAAACCCACTTTCCTTATTGACTTTTGGTCTAGATGGTCTATCTGTTGATGTAAATGGGGTGTTAAAATCCCCTGCTGTTATGGTATTACTATCAATTTCTCCCTTTATGTCTATTAATATTTGCTTTATATATCTACATATATAGGTTTCCTGTGTTGGATGCATAGATACTTATAACTGTTCCATCCTCTTGTGAGATTGGCCCCTTTATCCATCATGTAATGCCCTTTGTCTTATAATAGTCTTTGTTTAAAAATCTGTTTTGTCTCATTTAGTATTGCTACTCCAGCTTTTTTGTTTCCCTTGCATGGAAATCTTTCTTCTTCCCTTCACTTTCAGTTTGTATTTATCTTTAGGTCTGAAGTAGGTCTCTTGTAGGCAGTGTGTTGATGGTTCTGGTGTTTCATCCATGCACCCTGTGTCTTTTGATTGGAGCATTTAGTGCATTTACATTTGAAGTAATTATTGATAGGTATGTACTTATTTCCATTTTGTTCTTGTTTTCTGGTTCTTTTTGTAGTTACTCTCTATTCTTTTGCTCTCTTCCCTTGTGACTTGATGGCTTTCTTTAGTGTTGCACTTGGATTATTTTTGTGTGTGTGTGTATCTCTTGTAGGTTTTTGTTTTGTGGTTACCGTCAAGTTCGTATACAACATCCCATATATATAGCATTCTATTTTAAGTTGATGGTTGGGCACATTTTAAAAGCACTACATTTTACTCCCTCCCCCACCCCATGTTTTATGTATTTGGAATCATATTTTACATTTTTAAAAAATTCTGTGTGTCTCTTAACTACTTAATATAGATTTAGTTGATTTTACTCTCTCTATTTTTTTAAGATTTTATTTCTTTGACAGAGAGATCACAAGTAGGCAGAGAGACAGGCGGGGGTGGGGTGGGGAAGCAGGCTTCTTGCTGAGCAGAGAACCCAATGTGGGGCTCAATCCCAGGACCAAGGGATCATTACCTGAGCTGAAGGCAGAGGCTTTAACCCACTGAGCCACCCAGGAGCCCCTGATTTTACTCTTATTGTCTTCTAACCTTCACACTAACTTTGTAAGTGACTAATCTGCTACCCTCACTATATGTTTGCTTTTTTTAACTTTTTAAAAATATTTTCTTATTAACATATAATGTATTATTTGCCCCAGGGGTACAGGTCTGTGAACCATCAGGCTTACACAGTTCACAGCAGTCACCATAGCACATACCCTCCCCAATGTCCATAACCCAACCACCTTCTCCCTATCCCCCCAACCCCTGAGCAACCCTTAGTTTGTTTCCTGAGATTAACAGTCTCTTATGGTTTGTCTCCCTCCTTTACCAGTGAGATTTTTTCCTTTCATAATTTTCTTCTAGTTTTGGCCTCTTCATTTCTGCTTTAAAAAATCAACATTTCTTATAAGATTAGTTTAGTGGTAGTGAACACCTTTTAACTTATGTTTGTCTGGGAAATATCGCTCCTTCAATTCTGAATGACAGTTCTGCAGGGTATCCTAGTAATAGTTCTCCAGGGTACCGTATCCTTAGTATCTTTGGTCGTAGGTGGTTTCCTTTCAGCTCTTTGAATATGTCATAGGACTCCTTTCTGGCCTGCATAGTTTCTGCTCAAAAATCAGCCAGTAGTCTTATAGGTCTTCCTGTAACCAACCAGTTACCTTTCTCCTGTTGCTTTTAAGGTTTTCTCTTTAATTTTTGACATTTTAATTATTATGTGTCTTGGAGGACTCCTTGGCTTCATCTTGCTTGGGGCTGTCTGTGCTTTCTGGACCTGGCTGGCTGTTTCCTCCCCCAGGTTGGAGAAGAGAAGTTTTCAGCTTCTTCTGAGACCCCTATAATGCTGATGTTATGTCCCTTGATATTGTCCCAGAGGTCCCTTAATCTGTCCTCATTTTTTTTTCTTTATTTTTGCTGTTCAGTTTGGGTGGTTTCTACTATCTGCCTTCCAGAGCACTGATCCATTCTCTGCAGTCTCCAATCTGCTGTTGATTTCCTCTGGTGTATTTTTCATTGCAGTTACTGCTCAGCTCTGATTAGTTCTTTTTATATTTTCTGTCTCTTTGTTAAAGTTACACTGAGTTCATCCACTCCCAAGTTCAGCGAATGTCTCTATAACCATTAATTACATTGAACTCTATCAGTTCGATTCCTTTTTTGTTTTATTTAGTTCTTTTTTCTGAGGTCTTTCTTCTGAACATATTTCTCTGTCTCATTTTGTCTGTCTCTCTGTTTGTTCCTATGTATTTTGTAGTTCATTCACATCTTCTGGTCTTGAAGGTGGTAGCCTTGTGTAGAAGGTATCCTTTGGGGCCCAGAAGTGCAGTCACTGCTAGTCCAGCAGAGTCACTCCAGAGTGTTGCTTGTGTGGGCTGCACGTACCATCTCTTGTGCTGGGCTGCAAGTTCTGTAGGCACGCTGGTGGTTGGGGTTTGCCTGGCTAGCTCAGAGGCTGTGGCTGGTGCAGGGGCACTGGTGGTTGGGGCTGGCCTCCCCTTCCCGGGGCAGGAGTGGCTTTAGAGAGGGGCAGATCCCAGATGAGGTTGCCCATCAGGTGTGGTGGGGCAAGAGCCACTTTGGAGGGGGTACCTGCCAGGGTGGGCAGGTCTGCAGGGGGATGGCAGGAACAGGGTGAGCAGTGGTAGTGAAGTAGATAGAAAGTGCTAGAACTTTTGTTCCTAATGTCAGGCCAGCTAGGCTGAAGGAGGACAAAAAATGGTACGTGCTAATGCTTCTATTCACAGAGAAATTTCCTCTAGATCCCTTCCCCTCCAGCACACATCCTAAAATTAGTCAGATCTCTTCCATGGCCCAGGTGCTTTTCAAACTGCTGCCCTGCCCTGGGTCTTTGCATGAGTGAGATTCTGTGTACACCCTTCAGTAGCAAAGTATTAGTCTACTGTAACCCTGTTGTTCCTGTAGAGTTAAGCCCCTCTGATTTTCAGAGCCCAGCATTATAAAGGCTCCTCCTTCTAGTGCAGATCCTAGAACAGGGGGTGTCCAGTGTAGGGTTTGAACCCCTCACTCCTCGGGGAGGACCTCCACACCTGTGCTCTGCCTCCCACTTGTGGGTCAGGACACCAGGGGTTGGGATCCCAGCCAAAATGTGTCTCTGTCCCTTCTGCCCTTCTCAGTATGTCTTTTTCTTTATGTCTTTAATGTGGAAGAGTTGTTTTGCTAATCTTCAGTTCTCAGAGAGAGTTGCTCTGTGTATTGTTGCAGGCTCATTGTGTCTGTGGGAGGAGACAAGTTCAGGATCTTTCTGCAGTTTCCCCTTGTGATCTTTTTTTTTTTTTTCTCTATCAGTTTGCTTAGAGTTTTATCAATTTTACTGATCTTTGCAATAAATAATTAATATTAGGTTTCATTGATTTTTCTCTATTGTTTCTCTCTTTTGTGTTTCATTAGTCTTGTTCATGTTTAACTTGCTCTTTTTCTAGTTTAAGGTAGAAGCTGAGGTCTGATTTGAGACTATTTTCTGATATAGATGTTTAGTGCTATAAATTTCCCCTTAACTACTTCTTTAGCTGCATCCCACAGATTTTGATAATTGTAGTTTTCATTGAATTCAAAGTAGTTTCTAATAACCCTCTGATTTCTTGAACTGCTTATAAGTGTGTGATCTCCTTTCTAAGTACTTGGGGATAGCTAAATACTTCCAGATACCTTTCTACTAATGATTTCTTTCTTTTTATTTTAAAAAAGATTTGTATTTATTTATTTGAAAGAGATTGAGAGAATGAGTGGGAGGAGAGGCAGAGGAAAGCAGACTGCCTGCAGAGCAGAGAGCCCGATGAGGGACTCTATCCCAAAACCCCATGATCATGACCTGAGCCAAAGGCAGATGCTTAATCGTCTGAGCCTCCCAGGCACCCTCTGCTAATGATTTCTATTTTAATTACATTGTGGCCGGAGAGTATACTTCTCTTGATCTGTTAAATTTACTGAGACTTTTTCTATGACTTAGAATGTGGTATATCTTAGTAAAGTTCCTTTTTTTTTTTTAAAAGATTTTGTTTATTTGATAGAGAACATGTGTGCCAGGGAGAATGGGGGTGGGGGGTAGAGGAGGAAGAGAAGTATATAATATTGTTGAATGGATAGAAATGTCAGGCCAGGTCGGTTGGTAGTATTGTTAGGTCTATATTCTTACTGATTTTGTGTCTATTGAGAAGCAAGTATTAACATTCTCATCTGTAGTTAACATTCTCATCTATTTCCCTTACAGTTCTATAACTCTGTGCTTCATGTATTTTTAAGCCCTGTCATTAAGTGTATATCTAACTATTTCTGATTGCTGTATCTTCTTTATGAATTGACCTCTCTGTCGTTGCCAGGGATAAGGAAAATCATTTCAAAGTATTTGCTCTGAAATCTGTTTTGATTAAAATTGCCTTTGTAACTTTCTTTTGATTAGCGTTAGTGTGACTTAACTTTTTCCATTTTTGTGTTTTAACCTCTTGGTGTCTGTACATTTAAGTGTATTTCTTGGGCAGTGGGAGGATGAGCAAAATGGATGAAGGGTAGTGGGAGGTATAGGCCTCCAGTTATGGAATGAAAAAGCTATGGAGATGAAAGGTACAGCATAGGGAATTCTAGTCAATGGTATTGTTATAGTGTTGGTATTGTTATATAACAATTGATTGGTGTTGTTATGTAACAATGGTATTGTTATAGTGTTGGTGACAGGTGGTAGCTACACCTGTGGTGAGCATAGCATAACATATAGATTGGTTGCATCACTATATTATACATTTGAAACTAATGTAACATTTTGTGTCAACTATATACATCAATTAAAAACAAAATGAGAGGGCAGTAGTAATGTGTCCAAATAAAAACAACATACTAGTCTGTTGCAAAGTAAATAAAAAGGTGACTTAGATTTCATAATTAATAAATAAATATTTCTTGTAGGCATCATATATTTGGGGCTTGCGTTTTAATCCACTTTGACAATCTCCTTTAATTGGGCTGTTTAAGCCATTTACACTTAATGTGTTTGTTAATAAATTAGGTTGGGTTTAAGTCTGACATCTTGCTCTTTGTTTTCTGTTTGTCCCACCTCTTTATCTTCCCTTTTCCTTCTTTTTCTGCACTCTTTTGAATTATTTTCTACACTTTCGTATTATCTTCTGGCTTATTAGCTATAATTCTTCGTTATTTTAATGGTTGCTTTAAGATTTATAGTGTACGTTTTTAGCCATCACAGTCTATGGTCAGTGATGTCATACTTCATGTATAATCTGAGGACTTTATAATAAACAAGTGCTTCCATTTCTTTTCTCTGGTCTTTATAGTGTTGTTGTCATATAAACCTCATCCTGTGTTGTTAATACTGCTCTTTGAACAGTTGATTATCTTTTAAAGAGATTTCAATAGTAAGAAAAAGATCTTAGGTACTTATCCAGAGTTACCATTTCTGGTGCTCCTCATTCCATTGTTTAGATGTTTATTTCTTATTTTATCTGGTATCATTTGACTTCTGCCTGAAGGATTTCCTTTAACATTTCTTATAGTGCAAGTCCACTGATGATGAACTCTTTTCAGATTTTGTCTATCTGGAAACTCCTTTAAGGTAATTTCATGCGGCATTTGTAGGTCTTACTCAGTTCGTTTTTTTCCTGTTAGGAATCACTGTCCTTTGTTGTTGTATCCAAATGTTGTAAAAACCTTTGTTTCATATATTTTGTCTGTTTTTGTTGTTGTTTTGGGAAAGGAGGGAAAATTTGGCCTGTGTTCTCTCATCTTGAAGGCTAAAGTTCTGACCAGGAATTAGACAAAAGAAGTAAAGTGGCAACTATACAAGCAAGCAGTTAATTATCAAGTAAAATGCCTTTTGAAACCTCTCTCTGGGTGGGGCACATTAAATCTGAAATCGTGTTGATCATCTCTGGGAATTTTCCTTTACATCCCTGTCCAAGCCTCATTGTTTGGTGGTTATGAGCAGGTTGGCCTGGCTGTGAGTGGGGTCCAGAGGTGTGGCAGGAGCAGCAGCTTGTGAAGAACATCGTAGATGCGAAATGACTTCTAGAAGGAATAGCCAGGGAGAGGCCCAGGTTGGAGTTGAAAAGGTTTAGGAAAAGTTTCGGAGCACCTCTCCCTCCCCCAACTTGCTGAATTGAGGTGCTCTTTAATTCCCATCTCTGGAAAGCTATCCTGTTCACATAACAGCCAAGTATACTAGGGGCCTGATCCCACAAATTAGGTCCTGGGATTGGGGGCCATATTGTGATCCTGAGGCTCTTTTCTAAACTGTAAGACTCAAACAGAATTGTCCTCATCAGGCAGCTCTGAGCAACTTGCCATCTCTGTTTGCTTACATAGGATGAGTGAGTAAAGAAAAGAAAGGGGGAGTGGAGTGTCTTAGCCGTAATAACAAAATGCCATCGGCTGGGTGGCTTCAACAACAGAAATTTATTTTGTCACAATTCTGAGGCCGGAAAGTCCAAGATCAAGATTCCAGCAGGGTCCAGTTTCTGGTGAGGGCTTCTTTCCTGGCTTGCAGCCACCTTCTGGTGTGTCCTCACATGGCCTTTCTTCAGTGGGTAAGATGGAAAGAGAGAGACCTAGCTCTCACTTTTCCTTTTCTTATGAGGCCACCAATCCTCTTGGATTAGGATCCCATCTGAATGACCTCATTGGACCTTAGTTGCCTCCTGAAAGCCCTGTCTCCAAATACTGTCACATCAGCAGTTAGGCTTCAATATAGGACTTTGGGGAGGACAAAAATATTCAGTCCCTTGCAGAGTGTATGAGATTCCACAGCTACGGAGGTATCTGTCTAACAGGTATGAGTCAGGTCTCTTGTCAGCCCCTCATTTCTGGTGGCCATTCCCTCCATAGGGATATATGTGATAGTAATAGGACTACTACATACCTCCAAACCAAAGCATTTAAAATAAGATTTGGATTCCAGTTTATGGTTGAAATGAATAGGAGCGTCCTGAATGTACCTTTTTGGTCACTGTATAGATTCAGTGGGAACAGGGACAGATCTCCTGATAGATTTCCTGTGTCTTGTCTCCAGGTTCTTCTTTGCGGTCCAGTTGGTCCAAAGCTGCATGAACTTCTTGATGATAATGTATTTGTTCCACCAGAGTCATTGCAGGAAGTGGATGAGTTCCACCTTATTTTAGAATATCAAGCAGGTAAGAGAAATGAGTACGTAATGGTGTGAGACTGGACAGAGGATTGTGTGTTGTCAGATTGGGGTGTGACTGTGCTAGAAATTGATCTTTGTAAGTTGACAGGACCCTTTCTTGCCTTACGAGTTCCCTGACCTCTTGGTTCTGCTGAGCTGAAACTGGCCATTGTCTCAGAATAGAGAGTAGCGTAACATTGAAGAAAATTCCCAGATCTACAGACAAAACTGATCTGAACCCAAGAGAAGTTCAGCTCTAGGAAAACCAGCATCTTGAATAAAAGTGAGAATGTGTTAAACACACATATAGGAAGTTTTTCTTTATTACTAAGGAAAGAGAAGGGCAAGTAACATCTGTTCAGCGCTATGCTGGATTCTGCCCTGGGCTTTTCTGGCCAACTGTTCCAAGCCGTTTGGGATTGATTCCAGGCCTCTGGCAAACTTCCTTTGAAGGATTTTATTTTCCCTGGGATGTGGTAGTGAAGTGTTTGTATTTAGCAACACTTACATTATTTTCCATTATATAATGTTCCGGCACTCCTGAGTCCAAATCCAGCCCACCCAGCGCACTCCCAGAAATTTTTTGTCACAGAGACTACAGTTCTGATTCTTAGAGAATCCTAAATACCTGAACACATTTTAACTCTTCAATTCTGTGTATTTGCTGTTGTCTCTTTCCTCTGCTTAGAACTCAGACTCTTGAATGTCTGACTCAACACATGATTAACTCAAAGACTCAAGCATCTAAACAGACTAATTGGTCCCTTAAAGCACTTTTTTAATAGGCTTCAGTGAGCTGCTTCCAAGCTGATTAAGAGAAGCTTACCTGCTAGAGTAATTCATGTGAGACAGGAAATAGAGTGCTCCTGGAAAATTATGTTTTCCATGTGCATAAAAAGAATTGTTTGTCTCTGGTTCTCTTTGGGTTGTTTATTGGATCAGGGAGTTGGGAAGGGCTAGGTCTGAACATTATGGACAGACCGTTGCAGTAGGCAGTTCACATTTCCTTGTGTGCAAGTTTGGAGTTTCTCAGAAACTCAGAATGATAGCTCTTACTGCTAAGACTGTGGCAAGGGTCCAGAGGTACTGTGCGCTCCTTCAGTGAAAGGCATGAACCCGACTGTTGACAGGAAGGGTCTGGAAGAGCTAAAGATGTGCCTTGGAAGTGCTGCTGCTGCCAGTTCCAGATTCCTCTCTCTTGTACCCTGCTGGTGCTCCCCTCCTGATCCGGGAACCTTCCTGGTTCCTGGTTTCTGTCATCTTCCCTGGTGACTGCAGGGTGGAGAGACTGCTCTCCTCAACCAGATTTTGCTGTTGGATTTGACAGCTGTGCCTCGTGTGGAGGTAAGCAGACAGCACAGCTAATCTTGAAAGGAGACCGTCTCCATCCTTGGATTTATAAACCCCACACTTTAGTTTTTCTTTTCTGTGCCTTATTTTGTTAGTACAAAGCAGGGCCTCCCATTAAATTTTATTTGAAATTACATTTTCACTGACCCCTGGAGGGAACCTAGTCTGGTGGCAGAAGCCCTCAGATCATTTGTCTTCACAGAAATCCATCCCCAGCTTCTCTCGAATTTAGATGAATAAAAAGAGGATTTGTCACCAATCATTTCCTCCTTTTCCCCAGCCAGACTTGCCCAGAGAAGCTTGTTTTCAGGCTTTGGGCTGGGGACGTACTGAGTCACACGTAGTGGCCAAAGGGCAGGACAGTAAATTGAGAGAAGGGATCGCTCAGAGAAACACATTTCGAGCTCTGTGAGAACAAGGGGGCTTTGAGGTTCCAGACTCGTCCTGTCTGCATTCTAGTCGGTTCGCCTCTCAGGCCGCTCTGTCAGTCCTGTGTCCTGTGGGAACAGTCAGGGGGCAGCTCTCCACTTCCCTTCTCATCTTTGCCTGCAGAGGCCTATTTATTGTGCTTCTCTCACTTTTTCCCTGAGGAAATTCATTTACTTCAAGTGCCATGAGGCTCTCCTGGGTGAATTAAGCAGTGCTTCCCAGCAGCTCACTCCAGAGGGGACAGTCCCAGGTCCTGCACTCGGGAGGACTCTGATGTGGATTTCTCCCCTTGTGCAGAGCCTCATCTTTGGGGGAGATGTTGAATTTGGAGTCATACCCATATTCTTTGTTGTCACAGGCCATCGAAGTCCTCAGTCTTTCCTCTCGTTCACTTGTTCCTTTGCCCATTCATTCGTTCACACGCTGCGTGCAGGGACAGTGTGAGGCAGGATGAGCTGGTGACGGAAGGCGTGGGCCCGGTGCTCAGCTCACTGCGGGGCATGAGCTCTTGAGCAGAGGATGACAAAAGCATGTGCCCCGTCCTTAAGAGGCACCAGCAGTGGCCCAGGGGAGGAAGCAGCTGTGTCTGGTGGGGTTGGCAGAGTTAGGAAATGTGAAATTTCTAATTTCACGTTTAGGAATGTGAAATTAGGTCCTGTGACCTAATTTCATAGGGGTGAGGCCATGAAATTAGGAGAGGCTTCGCAGGGGAGGCCGCCCTTGCTTTGGGTGTTTGGAGATAAAATGGGTTCAGAGTGTTGCACTCAGCTGTGTGGACCATTATTGGATGATTTCTGTGGACAAATGATAAGGCGTGGACCAGGAATTAAAGGACTGTGGCATTTTAACCGGCATAACCATTGTGTTGGGGGTTGTAAGTAGGAAATGTCCTTTTCTGTTTTCAAAGATTTTTATATGAATGATCCACATATAAAATGTTTTTCAGAGGAATGGAATCAGTAAAGCTGAACTCACAGTAAAGGGAAGCTGGGCCCTGCCAGCCTTGACCCTTGCTCCAGAGTAAGGCCTGCACATGCATGCACACTCCCCTTGGAGAGGCAAGGCTTCTGTGCAGAGAGGCCCGTTGTAGGAAGGAGGAAGCTGTTTGCTGATAACAGCACATCAGCCTGCAGTGTGAGGAAACCCTTTGCTGCAGTTTGTCTGCCTTAAGGAAAAACTTTCTGAAGGAGTGTCCAGTAAATGTGATAGAAACCAGTGAAAAACGAGCTTTCAGTGTATGAACTCTAATTTTGTAAATGAGATGAATTCTTTACTTGGAGGGAAAGCTCTAGAAACCCAGCTCCTAAGTCTTGCCCCTCAGTCTCAGGAAAAGCCCCCATGCTGGCTGGGGGTCAGGGGGGTCATTTGGGAATTGCCTGAAGTAGGTGCAGAGTCTAGGTGGCCCTTGCACTGACTGAGTTTCAAGATTTGCTACCGAGTCTTGGCAGAAGAATGGGTGGTGAGGCTTCTCCAAGTGAACCCGGGGAAGGCCTCTGTCACTTGCCTTGCTTTAGGATACCCGCCATAGCGCACACCTCTCAAATGCTTGGCCACTGTGGGGTCTTCAGGGTAGTTCTCCACGTACGTGCACATCAGGATCTCTGGCGGTGGGCCTCGCCACCTGCACATTTAAAACTCAGCTCCCCAGGAGATTCTGACTCTGATGCGGGGCCTGTGGGGAGAGCCATTCCTGTGGTGGGCACAGATCCCAAACTGCTCCCCCCACCAGAAGACCCACCCACCAAGTGGCTCTAGCTTCCCTTGGTTTGGATCCATTGAGCAGATGCTGAGTGGGCCTGGGACAAGGGCTTGGAGAACCCGAGACATACAGTGTTCCTTTCAAGGAGCTGGCATTCTGTGTGGGGAGATGGGGGCACAGATGTGAGGGAAGTTAAGTAATGGTCTAAGTTTGAGTACTCATTCAGAACTGTAGAAGAGGTAGTTCAAAGCAAAATGATATTCCCCAGACCATATGAAGGGAAGCCTCTATGGATGTTCAAAGCAGTGAAAGTGCACCTCGGGTTGGAGCGGTCAGCAGTCACTTAGGTAGGAGGTAGCACTTGAACTTGGTCTTGAGCAGGCATTATTCCAAAGCAGCTTGATCAGAGGAGGCTAGAGCAGCCAGACGCTACCTTCTGGATCAAGTGCCGGGAAACCATCAGCGGGCAGCGGGGAGGAGGGGCTGCGGTCAGCTTGACTTGTGGAATTCCAGGCTCCGTGGGGCCCAGCTGTGAGGTGGGAAGTGCTTTGAGAAAGGTCGTGTGTCCCATGTGCACGGTGCGCACTGGGTGCTGGTATCTGGAGGTTGTGCTGCCGCTCTGTAGTGGGGAAGGGACCCAGGCATCCTGTGTGAGAGCTCAGTGGGCAGTAGAACTTCCCTGGGACTAACTGGCAGCCCCCTGAAAAAGGCGTAGCACACCCACGCTGTGTTTGTTGTTCTGTTGGGTTGGGTTGGGGTCCGGTCCTGTTCATTGGTTTCTTAACTGAGCAGGTCCTCTTGGCTGCAGCGCCATCATGGGTAGGCCATCATAGCTAGGCTCCAGTCGGCCGGAAGCCAGCCTGCCTAGGGCCAGGGCTCCAGGGAGGCCCCCTCCAGCCCCCTCAGCTAGGAGACTTAAAAGCCTCTTCCTTTTCTTCCCATTGTGTTGACTGGGCTTCTCTAGGGGAGGAGTGGGGCCGGTTAAAAGCTCCCCATGCCAACCGATTCATCTTCTCCCACGACCTCTCCAACGGGGCCATGAATATGCTGGAGGTGTTTGTGTCTAGCCTGGAGGAGTTTCAGCCAGACCTGGTGGTCCTCTCTGGATTGCACATGATGGAGGGACAAAGCAAGGAGCTCCAGAGGAAGAGGCTCTTGGAGGTAATAGCACTGTCACAGAATTTCCCAAATCTCGGCTAGCGTTTTTCCTCAGGTTCCCGCTGCTCTAGACCTCTGCAGCTCGAGCTGCCTGGGTGTCGGTCCTGGCCCCCGAGGATGATTCACGGCCACCACCACGGGGAGGTGCCTCCCAGTGCTCCTTTGGCCGCAGCGGCAGCTCAAGTAGGACAGGGCAGAACCTCCTCTTGCCTGAGCCTCTGTGCCCTGCACTACACTGAGTGTGGCTCCAGCCACGGTGTGTGTGGTCTGCGTCCTCTGTGTCCTGTGTGTCATCTCACATCAGCTGTGTTGCGGTTCCTCAGGGTAGGCCCCGGGAATAGGCTGCTCCCTTAGTGCACAGGGGCGGTTCTTGGTGCCAGGAGTTTGTGACCCTGGCTCCTCCCTGTCAGCAAGAGCATCCCTCGTCTGGAGGCTGTGTGACCCCCGGGGGCTTAGGCTTTCATCGTGATGCAAAAAAGGCTGTGACCCTTTCTTCCCTCTTGGTGAGTTCTGCTTCTGATGGCACCACTGTGCTCTTCTCTTGGCAGGTCGTTAGCTCCATTTCTGACATCCCTACTGGTATTCCCATCCACCTCGAGCTGGCCAGTATGACCAACAAGGAGCTCATGAGGAGCATCGTGCATCAGGTAAGCACAGGGGCAGCGTGTGCGGCCTTCCTTGGCCCTCACCCTCGAGGGGCCTCGCAGAGAAGTGCCCTTGTCCAGTGGGCCAGCTCTTGGGGCTCAGGGGCCGGATCCCTGAGGTAGGGATGTTCTGTCACTCAGACCTGGCTCCACAGAGATCCAGAGGAGGAGCCAGAGCCGTTGTGGACCAGGATCCCCTACTAGGTTAGAAATGTGGCAGCAGAGTGCCTGGGTGGCTCAGTGGGTTAAGCCACTGCCTTCGGCTGGGGTCATGATCTCAGGGTCCTGGGATCAAGTCCCGCATCGGGCTCTCTGCTCAGCAGGGGCCTGCTTCCTCCTCTCTCTCTTCCTGCCTCTCTGCCTACTTGTGATCTCTCTCTGTCAAATAAATAAGTAACATTCTTAAAAAAAAAAAAAAAAAAAAAAAGAAATGTAGCAGCACCACCAGTGGATCTGTGGGTCCTGTTTCTCCTGGAATGGAGAAGTTGGAGTGAACGGTTTTTGTAGTAGAACCCAAAGGAGAAAACAAAGCCCAGCTCAGCTGCTTTCAGTTGAAGTTCCAGAAGCTCAGAGGAGAGCAACTTCAGGGGAGCTTCACTTCCTCACCACCAGGCACTAAGGCGTTCGCCTCCTGCCTCTGGAAGGCAGGCGCGATCAGACCCAGGAGTACGGTGCATCTGGACACAGGCTTCAGAAGCTGGGGTTAGAGCTCCAGCTTTGCCATTCTCTAGCTTTCTGAACTTCAACCAGTTATGTAACCGTTTATTTTTTTATTATTTAACCTTTTTAAGGGGTTAAAAGGTTATTCATATGGTTCAAACCCCAATAATACTAAGATACACAATGAAGTCTCCCACCACCTGTACGCACTGTTAGTAATCTTCTTGGTTTCATCCTTATGCCTCCAGTGTCTCTGTACAGATAGAAGCAAACATGGGAATGTAGCCTTAATGTTTGGTTCCTTTTTACCCCAAAAGGTAGCACAGTGTTCAGAATATAGACTGTTCTGCACTTGGCTTTTTTTCACTGATTGGATTTGGAGGGCTTTTCTTCGTCATCACTGGGGAACATCCTGACATTTCACAACCAGGTGATGAAAGGGAGTATGGGGTTCCCTGGGTTATTCACCCTGCACCGTCTTGGTGGGCGTCTTGGTTTCTCACCTTAGCTATCCCAGGCGGTGGTGCAGCAGAGAACTTCGTACGTGACTTTCATTTCCCCTGAGCAGGTATATGTGTCCGATGAATTCGCAGGAGTACAACTGCCAGGGGCAGCCGAGAAGGCCTTTGTAAGTTTAATGCTGCCAGGATGCCCTCCGCGAGAGCTTTCCCCATTCACCTCCACTGGAACCCTTTACAAGTGCTCATTTCCTCGTATCTTTGGCACCAGGATGTGATTAGAAACACGCATTCTTTGACCAGTCTGACAGGTGAAAAATATTTGAGAATAGTTTTTGGTTGTTTTAATAGACTTTACCTTTTAGGGTAGTTTCAAGTTTGTAGCATGTGGTGAGTTCCCAAATAGCCACCACGCACAGCCACCGCCTCCCCTGCCGCAGGCAGTGTCACCCCCAGTGTCGCTGCCGTGAGCGTCTGCCCCTCACTCACACACAAGGTCATCGCCCACACTCTGCCATTTATGTCAGGGTTTGCACTTGGTCTCTCTCAGTAGGGGTTTTAATTTGCATTTCCCCTTTAAGGTTACCTTTCCACTTTTTAAAAAAGCCGTGTTTACTTCATTTTCTGTGTATCTATTTAACCTTTCTGAGCCTTGGTCCCCATAGCTGGTAAATGGAGGTGATTCCTCCTGCTCTGGGAGGGTTATGGTAAGAATTGAATGAGCAAAAGCCACCCGCTCAGGGCCTGGCACAGTACATGCCCTAAGTGGAAGAGCTCTTACGTTAGCAAAGCCACATGCACCCACACATACCCCTTCCCTTCCCCATGTGTGCAGTGCTCTGGCTCCAAGGAGAGGAGCACCAGGTCAGAGAGCAGGAGGTCGTAGCAGCTCCCCTTAAGACTAAAACCGGTTCAGCGGCTCCTATGCAGTACCCCATGCGCACCATCAGCACTAAATACAGCCTTACCTAACCCATCCCTGCTTAAAATCTTAGCTCTAACAGGAGACCTTTCTCCCTGCTTCTTGGCGTGTACACGGAACCACCTGAGCCTGTGTGCTGCCAGAGCCTTCTCTGCTCCACTGGCCCGGTGCCTGCCGGCGTTGGGAATATGTCCCACCGGTAGGCAAGGGTCTGCTGTGCGTGCAAAGTCTCAAGCGAGGCACCATGGACAGAAATAGGAAGTAGGTGCCTCTCTGCCCTTTGAGTGAATGTAACAGAAGACCGAGTCCACAGCAGTATCACTGCCACTTTCTGGATTTATCCCAAGGGATAATGAAGGTACGGTTAGAGGTGTCATGGCCAAAGCAGTACCTGTGACCATCACTTTTGGGGCAGGGAGTCTCATGGGAAGGAAGAACATCGTTCTGCCTGCCTTCCCTGACTTATAGTCACTCACTGTGTCCTCGGGTCTCTTGGGAGTGAGGTGTCCATCAGAAAGAGACCTCCGTTATGTTTCTGTTAGCAGGTCTTTCCTGCGGTGACTTCTCTTGGCCTGAACGAACAGGAGCTGCTGTTCCTCAGCCAGGCGGCATCTGGCCCTCACTCCTCTCTGTCTTCATGGAATGGCATCCCCGACGTGGGCATGGTCAGTGACATCCTCTTTTGGATCTTGAAGGAACACGGGAGGAGTAAAAGCAGAGCCTCGGACCTCACCAGGATCCATTTCCACACGCTAGTCTACCACATCCTGGCGACTGTTGATGGACACTGGGCCAATCAGCTGGCGGCTGTGGCCGCGGGCGCTCGCGTGGCTGGGACACAGGCCTGTGCGACAGACACCATCGATGCCAGTCGAGTGTCCCTGCGGGCACCCCGTGAGTTCATGACCTCCCATTCGGAGGCGGGCTCGAGGATCGTAATAAACCCCAACGAGCCAGTAGCCAAGTGGCACAGGGAGGGCGTATCCTTCCACTTCACACCAGTGCTGGTGTGTAAAGATCCCATTCGAACAGTGGGCCTTGGAGATGCCATTTCCGCCGAAGGCCTCTTCTACTCAGAAGTCCGCCCGCACTCCTAGGAAGGTGGCTGTGGGTAATTTTTCCGAAGGAGAGCTACCCAGTTTAAATTACAGGAAACATAGGATGGAGGGGTGTCCAAACAGTTTCTAGATCTAATTGAAGGATAGATAGCCAAAGAAACAACAGATTCAACTGTATCAGATACATTCCAGCCTGTTGACGATTACACAGAAACATTTCAGGTTTTAATCAGAATTTAGCTATCTACTAACGAGACTGGATTTGGGGAGTTTTTTATGTTGTGTGTTACAGGGGTAAAACTTGATTGCCATGTCCCCATTTTGTGCAGCGTTGTCAATTATTTCAGGCCAGACTCCATTCTGGAGAGCGTGTCCGCTGAAGAAAGCACTTCCCCAGGGGCCCAGGCTCTCCTGGGCTCCCGGCCCCTGTGGAGCCCAGCACGAGGGTCTCGTGTTCTCTCCCCACTCCGTGCTCATGGGCAGGATCACGATTTCCATTCAGTGTTACAACGAAAATGTTTAATGAGCACACCTTCGTAGTCTTCTGCTCTCAAAGTGCAGACAGAGCCCCAAGTCAGGACAGAACAGTCGTCCCTGTGGCTTCATAGTTGCAGCTGAGGCTCCGTGCCGCCTTTGAGGAAGGCCTTCATTTTCTGCCTTTGCTCAGAATCCTGGCTCGCCTGTGGGGTGGCCTTGGGGACTGCCAGCCTCTGCCTTCTGCCCTCCCCTGGGGTTGTAGGCTGGTCCAGAGCCCACCGTGCCTGGGCCCAGTCTCAGCCCCCAGCTCTGGATACACTTTCCACAGTGGAAGACTGATCTTTGTTCGTTCTGATCGTTGAAGGAATTTGCTTTTACAACTGGAATATGCTTCTGCGTGTGTAACAGATCATGTCTGTGTTACATTGACACGCCACATCCATTAAAAAGTTTTACCTCATCCGAGCCCCAGAATCATGAATAAATCTGTCATGTTATGTATTTATTTTTTTATAAGTCAAGGAGACTTCCATGTGCTTTTAAATATATTAAAAACGATTTACATTTCAGGAATCCTAAGTCTGCTTGTGATTGAGTCTCTCTCTCCCAGCCCCACTCTGGTGCCGGAAAAGTATAATCACTTCTGATCTTGACTAGGACGTGAGCTGTATGTTACTCTGCTCCTGAGGTGTTTATCTTTTCCCCACCGCTGAGCCTGAGCTATAGATCTGTCGTCTGTTGGTTTAAGGTGACAGAAGACAGTAGTACCAAGACAGAGTAGCCAAGCCACCGTGGAACAGCCGTTTGGAAGAGTGCGGTGAGCCTTCTCAGTTCAAAGAGCGGTGTGAATGCGGCAGCTGCTGGCTGGCTGACTTGGGTCAGGGGTAATCAGTTCATACCTGGCTCTTAGCAGCTTCTGGAACCTCAAAACTACCTCAGGTTCTTCGTGTATGGCCTCCCCCGCCCGCTGTGGGTAAGAAGGAAAGGCTTGCTCACTCCTTCAAAGAGAATTTAAACCTAGAGCTTGAAATTCAAAGCAAGTTGCTTATTAAGGGAATTTCTGGCTGCTACCCCATCAGTCTCTGCCTCCAGGCTCCATTAAAAATAATTAAACACTAAGCTCCTAGCCTATTTGTATTAGAAAGGCTGAAGTGGGAAGAGCTTTCTGTTTTTCCAAGAAGAGCTGGAATAACTCCTCACTTCTGTTACGTAAACCGAAGACAGCTGTGAGAGTACTGAGGTGTTTCCCACGGGCCTTTTTCTTAGTCCGGCTCCGAGCTGTCTGCTCCCCTCTGCCTTCGTATATATGGTCCCCCAGTTTGCATGGGGATGTCAGGAACATGTAATCAGCACGTACCTTAGAGCAGTGTTTTTATAGTCATTTTGGTGGTTAACACAAAGTATCCCAATGCATTGTGCGTATAGGGCAAGTATTCCTTCCGTCTTGAGAAGCTTTACTTGTGCCTGAATGAGCTGCACGGAGTCAGGAATGCGCACAGGGCCCCTCCAGACGTCCCACCTTTTCTAGAAGGCAGCTAAGCCTCAGCAGGAAGCTCGGACTCCAGCACTTGGGAGAGGCTTTGCGGAAGTGAGCTGCCAGGATAAGCGGCAGGTGCGGCCTCGGGCCTCCACCCTGCGCCCGGAGCTGTATGGTACAGAGCTTTCCGCGTGGGACTTGGTCGGAGGTTGGAAAATCGACTGGACTAGAAAAGGGGGCCTGGTGAGAAATGAGCCTCCCTAAGATGCTATTAACACTCATACTTGCTTGAGAAGGCTTAATGCTCTAGGGAAAGCACCAGCCACGCCAAACTGTTGAGAGGACAGTTTGGCCCCAGATCAGTCGTCACCATCATGCAGACTGAGTTTGCATTTTTATTCTGGCTAGTGGGAAGGGGAGCTCATCGGAGGAAACTCACATTCTGTGCAAGGTGTCGAGACGGCAGTATCGTATGACGGCGTATGATCCTCCTGAGCCTCACTTTGCTCATCGATGAAGTGGGTGCGTGGTCGCCCCTCGGGGTTCTTAGTGTACGTGTAAAGGAGAGTGCTGTGCAAGATAGTACAGTACACAGCACGTATTTCAAAGCTTAATAATTACCAGTTACAATTCCCAAACTGAACTGGCAATTTTCTGTCTCTTTACTACTATTTTAAAACCTTGAAAAGCTAGCACAATGACTCTGGAGTCTTGTCGTAGGTAAAAATTTTCATACAGTGGAGCTACACAGATGTCAAGTGTATCATTTGGTGGTTTTGACAAACGTGTACACCTGTCTAACCCAAAAGCCTATCCAGGTACAGAATGTTCCCGTCCCTCCAAAGTGACTGAACCGTTTTACTCCCACCAATGATGTGTGACAGTTCCGGAGGCTTCTCGTTGGCACCAGGATTCGGATGTGCCCATGTTTAATTGTAAACCATCTTGAAAGTAAATAATGGTATTTCACTGTAATCTAATTTTGCATCTTCCTGATGGCGAATAGTGTTTTTTACATGATTATTGGCCATTCATGTATCTTTGTGAAGTGTCCAAATTTGCCTACTCCTTTTTCCCCCCCCAGCTGGGTGGTTTTTTTGTTTTTTGGGGTTTATTTATTTATTTATTTATTTATTTGACAGACAGAGATCACAAGTAGGCAGAGAGGCAGGCAGAGAGAGAGGAGGAAGCAGGCTCCCTGCTGAGCAGAGAGCCCGATGTGGGGCTTGATCCCAGGACCCTGGGATCATGACCCGAGCCGAAGGCAGAGGTTTTAACCCACTGAGCCACCCAGGTGCCCCTGGGTGGTTTTGTATACATTGTTGTTTGGATGGTTAGTTTTATTACTGAGTTGTAGGAGTTCTTTATATGTTCCCAGTCTGTAGACAAATACTCATTTTTTTTCTGGCTCACTGGTCTGAAGCATTGAACTCTTCCTGTCATGCTTATAGTCTCATTCTTTTCTTCCTGGAGCTTTGCAGTTTTAGGTTTTACACTTCAGTCTATAATCCATTTTGAGTGACTTTTTGTGGATGGTGTTAGATTGGGATCAGATTCACTGTTTTCTACACAGCTATCTGGTTGGTCTGGCTCTGACTTTCCTTCCCCCACTGCATTGCTTTCAGGCCTTTATCAACAATGACTGGATAAGTGTGGGTCTATTTACGGATCTATTTGTCTGTCCTGTTGCCAGTATCACATAATTGCTATTCTGGTCAAGCCCTGAAGTGAGGTAGTGAGTGTTAAGTCCTTCAGCCTTGTTCAAGATCACCTTGGATGCACCAAGTCCTTTGTATCTTCCTGACACTTTTAAGATTTTTTTAAAAAATATTTTTATTTATTTGACAGAGATCACAAGTAGGCAGAGAGGCAGGCAGAGAGGAGGAAGCAGGCTCCCCAGTGAGCGGAGAGCCGGATGTGGGGTTCAATCCCAGGACCCCTGGATTATGACCCGAGCCGAAGGCAGAGGCCTAACCCACTGAGCCACCCAGGTGCTCCTTCTTTTAAGATTTTATTTATTTATTTGACAGAGACACAGCAAGAGAGGGAACACAAGCCGGGGAATGGGAGAGGGAGAAGCAGGCTCTCCGCTCAGCAGGGAGCCCAATGCGGGGCTCGATCCCAGGATCCCAGAACCATGATCTGAGCCAAAGGCAGACACTTAACGACTGAGCCACCCAGGCACCCCCCTTCCTCACATTTTAGAACCACCTTGGCACTTTCTACCCCAAATGTTGTTGAGCTTGTGATAGGAATCCGATCTATTTGGAAAGAATTTTTACCTCAACAAGAGTTAGTTTTCTAGCATGTCAACATGGCCTAGCTTTCCCTTTTGGTCTTTTTCACAGCAACGCTTTGTAGTTTTCAGGGTACAGGGGCTGCATGTTTTAAGTTCATTCCTAAGTATTTCATATCAGTAGTTCTTGAGTTTTATAAATGGATTTTTTTGAATTTCATTTTCAAACTCTCCCTTGGTGGTATGTAACAGTATCATGGATTTTTGTCAGATCCAGTTATCCCTTGTTATTTACTTATTTTTAGGATTCCTTGGGTTTTCCTACATAAGCGACCATGTCCTATGTGAAGTTTTCTGTCTATACCTTTTTATTTCTTGCCTTTGTAGCACTGACTAGAACTTCTAGTATAACGTTGAACAAAACTTACAAGTAGACAACCTTGCCTTGGTCCTGATCTTAGCGGCAGGGTGGTGAGTGTTTTACTACTAAATGTGATACTCACTGCACCCTTTTCCATAGACGCCTTTTGTTGATGTTCCTTCCTATGCCTGATTAACCGTGTTCTTATGACGGCTTTTTAAAAATTGCTCTTTCTGGGGCACCTGGGTGGCTCAGTGGGTTAAGCCTCTGCTTTTGGCTCAGGTCATGATCTCAGGGTCCTGGGATCAAGCCCCGCATCGGGCTCTCTGCTCAGCAAGGAGCCTGCTTCCTCCTCTCTCTCTGCCTGCCTCTCTGCCTACTTGTGATCTCTGTCAAATAAATAAAATATTTAAAAAAAAAAATGCTCTTTCTGTATTCCACCGAAATCATAGGACTTTCTCATTTATTTTGTTAACATATGAAAGTACTTTGATTTTCAAACAGTAAACCAAGAGTTAACTAAATTTAAAATTATTCTGGGATAACCCCAACTCAGTCATGATGTATGTAGTAACCTTTTTGTATTCTGCTAGATTCTATGTGCTAATATTAATTTGCTAATATATTAAGAATTTTTGTATCCATGGTCATGCAGAATAATGGGTATTGTTTCCTTATTCGGTAATGTCTTTATCCGGTTTTGGTATCAGGATTATGCTGGCCTCATACAAACAAGTTGGGAAGCTTTTGTTCCTATTTTCTAAAAATTTTTGTGAAGTTGAATTTAATAAAATTTGCCAGCTTAAATCATCTGGGCCAAGGATTTGCTTCAGATTATAAATGGTTCATAATGTTCCTTGATCTTTCTTATTTCTGTAGGATCTATAATGCTATTCCCTTCATTCCTGTTATCTTTATATCCTGATTTGTCATCTCCTTTTTCCTTCATCAGTTTAGCTGGGGATTTTTTTTTTCCATAGAACTTCTAGCTTTTTAGATCTTTAATAATTTGTCTGCTCTGTAGTTATTTAGGGTTTATTTTGCTCTTTTTCTAGTTTAAGGTAGGAATCTCTATCACTGGTTTTCTGCCTTTCTTATTTTCTAATAGAAGAATTTATAGCCGTAAGTTTCCTGTAAGCACTGCTTTTAGCTGAGTCCTACAAATTGTGATTTGTTTTCATTATTCAAAATATTTTCTCTTTTGGTTTCTTTCTTGACTTATGAGTTACTGCAAGTATGTTTAGTGTCTAAATACTTAGGGTTTTTCTACGTGTCTTGTTAATAATTTCTTTTTCTTACTATATTCGGTTAGCCAGCATACAGTACATCATTAGCTTTTGACGTTAAGTGTTCAACGATTCATTAGTTGCGTGTTAACACCCAGTGCTCGTCACCACGCATGCCCACCGTAATACCCATCACCCGGTTACGCCATCCCCCCAACCCCTCCCTTCAGTAACCTTCAGTTTGGTTCCCAGAGTCGAGAGTCTCTCATGGTTTGTCTCCCCCTCTGATTTCTTTGCAATTTTCCCTCCCTTCCCTGTGGTCCTCCATGCTATTCCTTATGTTCCACATATGAGTGAAACCATATGGTAATTGTCTTTCTTGGCTTGACTTATTTCACTCAGCATAGTCACCTCCAGTTCCATCCATGTCGATACAAAAGTTGGGTATTCATCCTCGAGTAATACTGCATTGTATATACGGACCACATCTTCTTTATCCATTCATCTGTCGAAGGGCATCTCTGCTCTTTCCACAGTTTGACTATTGTGGCTATTGCTGCTGTGAACATTGGGGTGCAGGTGCCTTTCTTTTCACTACGTCTATATCTTTGCAGTGAATACCTACTAGTGCAATTGCTGGGTCATAGAGTAGCTCTAATTTTAACATCTTGAGGAATCTGCACACCGTTTTCCAGAGTACTAGCTTGCGTTCCCACCGACAGTGTAAGGGGGATCCCCTCTCTCCACATCCTCACTGAGATCTGTTGTTTCCTGTCTTAATTTTGGCCACTCTCACTGGTGTGAGGTGGTATCTCATTGTGGTTTTGATTTGAATCTCCCTGATGCCGAGTGATGTAGAATATTTTTTCATGTGTCTGTCAGCCATTTGTATGTCTTCTCTGGAGAAGTGAGTGCTCATGTCTTTTGTCCATTTACTGACTGGATTTTATTTGTTTAGGGAGAAGATACATGCAAATGACATAGATAAAGGGCTGGTATCTAAGAACTTCTCAAACTCAACACCCAAAAAAGCAAATAAGCCAGTTAACAAATGGGCAGAAGACAATGGACACTTCTCCAAAGAAGACATACAATTGTTATCAATTTCTAATAGAATTTAATTGTGGTTAGGGAACAGATTGTGTAAATTTCAGTCTTTTCACTTTAAGACCTATGGCGTGGCCCAGTCCATGGTCTGTCCTGCTGCATGTACTAGGAGCACTTGGGAAGAATGTATAGTCTGCAGATGTTGGCTGTACCATTCTGTAAATGTCAATTCAGTCAAGGTGGCTTGTATGTCCTTTTTATACTTACTGTCTAATTCTAACAACTGCTGAAAGAGGGAGTGCTGACATAGCCAACCAAGATTGTAGATTTAACTATCAATTTTTTTTCTCTTTTTTTGTTTTATTTATTTGACAGAGAGATAACAAGATAACAAGATAACAAGGCAGAGAGGCAGAGAGAGAGAGGAGGAAGTAGGCTCCCTGCTGAGCAGAGAGCCTGATGCGGGACTCGATCCCAGGACCCTGAGATCATGACCTGAGCTGAAGGCAGCAGCTTAACCCACTGAGCCACCCAGGCACCCTTAACTATTAATTTTTGCTTCATGTATTTTGAAGTAATGCTGTTAGGTGCATACATATTTGTTGTTTCTTTTACTGAATTGAACTTTTTATTATTATAAAATGTCCCTCTTTATTTCTGGTAATGCTCCTTGTTTTGAAGTCTTCTTTAGCGGAATTAATACAGCTCTCCAGACTTAGACCTGTAGCTTGAATGGTATCGCTTTTTCCATCCTTCTGCTTTCAGTGACAGATTTGTTTATCCTTCCTCTACTTTTTAATTAGAATGTACAGTCCAATTTTTTTTTAAGATTTTATTTATTTGACAGAGATCATAAGCAGGCAGAGAGAGAGGGAGAAGCAGGCTCCCCGCTGAGCAGAGTGCCCAATGCGGGACTCGATCCCAGGACGCTGAGATCATGACCCGAGCCAAAGGCAGAGGCTTAACCCACTGAGCCACCCAGGGGCCCCAATTACTTTTTAGTCTAATAACGTTTTAATGTAATTATGGACTTGATTGGATTCACATTAACATTTTATTTCTTATTTTGTCTTTCTCTCATTTTTTTTGTTGTTGTTCCATGGTTCTTCCCTTCCTGCCTTTTAGGGGAGGTGGGTACTAATTGAATATTTTTTAGAATTTTAATTTTCAGAAGCACCTGACTAGCTCAATCGGAAGAGTGTGCAACTCTTCATCTCAGGGTCATGAGTTTGAGCCCCATGTTGGGTATAGAGATTGCTTTAAAAAATAAAATCTTAGTGATGCCTGGGTGGCTCAGGCAGGTTAAGCATCCAATCTTGATTTTGGCTCCGGCCATGATCTCAGCGTTGAGATCAAGCCTTGAGATCTAACCTCATCTGGCTCCGTGCTAGGTGTGTTGCTGCTTAAGATTCTGTCTCTCCCTCTGCCCCTCCCCCACTCTTAAAACAAAATGATTATAATCATACATCCCGAAGCTTTACTGTCTTTGGGATGCAGTTTTGTACTAACATTACTCCATTAAAAGGGCACTTTTCCCATACGCTAGTTCATACTTGCACTTTCCTGCCTCAGTTTAAGCCATCTAAAACCACGTGTGCTGTGATGATGTAGTTGGCCTCATTTTCCTAATTCTGTGAAAAACTGTGATGACGCGAGCAACGCCCATATTAGAAATTAGAATAGCTCCTTTCTCACCAGAGTTAAGCTGCGAATCCACATGCCCAAAAGACCAGGCAGTGCGACCTAGTATGGCTGAGCCCCAGACAATGTGGGCTTGAGCTGTGCAGGCCTGCTCATACGCGGACTTTCTTCAGTAAATGCATTGGGAGATTTTTTTGGAGATCTGTGACAATTTGAAAAAACTCAGCTGAACCATGTAGCTTAGAAATAATAAAAAAATTTTTTTAAGGAAAAGGTTTATCATGAATGCATGGATAACGGGTAAGAGCAGGAGCTCTGCATCCAGACCTGGGTTCAAATCCTGATCCACCATTTTCCTTGGAAAACTCATTTTACCTCTCAACCTCCACCACCTCCTTTACGGATAGAGGATAATAGTGTCACTCTTTTGGGAGCCGTCAGGGAGACCAATCCCTTCCTGAGCCCATCCTTCCCTGGCCTCCCCGGACACCACTGTCCTGGGTTTCTCTTCAGTCACTGTCACTTGCTTCTGTCTCCTTTGTCAGCTCTTCTGTTTCTCCCTTTAAATACTGGTTTCCCATTTTTGGTCCCCCCCTCACCCCACCCCATCTTCTTGTTCCTAGCTTTCTTCTGGGGACTCCTTTCAAATATATGGTTTCAGCGATCACCCAAATCAAGTTACTCCTGCATCTTTTCCTTCAAGCCAGATCTCACACCTGAAATCTAGCTGTCCCAGTATCTGATATCACCTTCTGGATGTCTTGAAGGCAAACATGTCTACAACTAGACTTCACAACCCTGCACCTGAGTCCCCACGATGCTCCTCTTCTCTGGTTTGTGTAACTCTTCCCCAGCAGCACGTGCCCCCGCAATGGTCTGTTCTCACCTGCTACATCCAGCCCCCCCAACTCTTGTTGACTTGACCTCCTGAATCTCTCCCAGAGTCCCCTCTCCTCTTAGTTTATACCCTTTTACTTCTCACCAAGACCTTCTGGTCACAGGGACACCAGACTCCACATCGAGCCAGAGGTGAGCTTTCTCAGTGGCACAGACATAGACCACGGGTCTGCCACACACTTGCCGAGGGACCCTTGCCGCGGGACCCTTGCCGCCGCTATGCTGCCCTGGATCTCTGAGACCCAAGAACCACAGGGGTTTCTGCTCTTGTAGCTGCTGCCTCAATGTCGAAACAGACCCAGTCATGATACAAAAAACTCCTTAGTTCAGTTTGGCAGTAGGTCTGTCCTCACCTTCAAATTTTGGTGATTTTAGGCCATCTTAAGTGCAAAATAGGGACTGGGCCTCATGCAAACTGCTGGCCCACCATCCCTCAGGGCAGCAGCAGAAGCTATGCTGGCCCTAAGCACAAACTTGGCCGCGAGGTACCTTCTCTAGTTTCAAACTACTTTTGGAAATAGGGAAGAGGAGACTAATCACAGGTTCTTTTAAAAAGGTTTTATTGTGATTTCTTCTTTTTACACCTAAGTAACAACTTTCCCCTAAAGGAATGATAATACATAATCTTTATTCTAAAAAGGATGTATAGATGATGTATTGATAGCATCTGGACAGGGGTAACATTGATTGTTTTAAATCAAAATTAAGAAGCTCTTTTTTCCCTTTTCATCCTTGGTGCTGAT
Source organism: Mustela erminea (assembly GCF_009829155.1). NCBI lineage: Eukaryota > Metazoa > Chordata > Mammalia > Carnivora > Mustelidae > Mustela > Mustela erminea. The sequence continues at coordinate 32,833,016 of NC_045618.1, forward strand.
ACCAGCCCAGCCCTTCACTCCTGCTGCTTGTACCGACATGATCTGGCTCTCTGCACACTCTGACTTCTCTCAAGAACAAGACATGGGGACTTGTTCGGGATTCCCTTGGACAGGTGCAGCTCAGAGAGCCAACAGGCTGGGGCCTCAACTTACAGAGGTTTGTTCATCATTTTTTCCCCTCAGACTGTTAGAGCTGGATTACTAATCCAGGATTTGTGTTTGCCTTCAGGGCTGCCAAGCCCCACAGCCTCAGGATCATCTTGGCTAAGCCAAGGCTTCGCCATAACGGGGTTCCTGAGCGTGGGTCTGCCTCAGACTTTCCCTCCACAGAGGATGGGGTCAGTCATCCAGGAGGCCCAAGTCATTTCAAAAGGTAAAGCATCATGTGCCCTGTTGGCATTTGGAGCTACACACACACAGCCATGAGCCTTGCACTTAATTCCTAAAGGACCTGTCCGGGCTCCATTCTCTTTCCAGGCTGACAGGGCGAACAGGAGGCCATATCGGCTACAGGCCCCTTGCGATCATCGTCACACACACCTGGTGCCCAGGAACACGCTGGCCTCCTTGCTGCCTGTGTCATGGGAGCTTTCCTAATCTGCTACAACCTCACCAAAGAAACCCCTACTCTGGGGTCATCCTGCTCCTATTTTTGTCTTATTTGTGCTGACGCTTCTGTTGGATGTGCTTCCGTAGTGGGCTCTGGTTCCAGAGGCAGAGATGGTGGCTTTGGGAGCTGGGAGACTCCTCCTGCACCTGGTAACAGAACAGGCAGCTTGAGTTCCCACTTCCACAATTTGGGAGGAAATCATGATTTTTATTGTCAAATTTCAAGAAGAAACCCCGTATCTTCTAGGACCAGTGGGACTGTGGCATATCTTTGCAGCTGGGAAGTTAGGCCATAGCCAAGAATTACAGCAACAGTCCAGTTTGCCTTCAGTGACTCAATGAGATACACCTTCAGTTACCTGACCCATGCCGACTGATACTGCCATGCATTGCTAACCCTGAATAGTGTAAAGCCCCAGCGTTTGAACCACTCATCTGAGCCTGCCAGTCACTGTTCCCCACTGCACAACTTGCCTTAAGAAAGCAAGTGCCAGTCTGGCCAGCATATATGGCTTTTTTCCTCTTCCAGGAAATGCAACTTAGATGTGTTCTCAGTCTGAAAAGTGTAAGCCTCCCTTAAAGCTGTCATCTCTCTGCCGGCCCATGCAGCTTGTACCCCGAAAGACTCCATAAGCTGTGTGGCGCCTCCTACCTGAGGGGAGCTTCCTGTGTGCAGCTGCTGAAGACATCGCCTGGCCCAGAGCTTGATTAGAGCCCAGAGGCTGCTGGAAACCACCAGCTTTGCTGGCTGAAGTGGTTCGGTGCTTTGACTTGGTATCTTTAACTGGTTTCGTCCAGACTAGTGCCTCCCCGACTTGGAGAGCAGCTCCCAGTTTCTGGGCCATTTCTACCATCTTGTGCCCATGTGGGAAGAAAAAAGAGTCACAGATATCACTGGCAGAGTCAAGCCTACCTACTGCTTCCCAGAGGCCCTCCACCTGGGAGTATTCAGCTGAAATCGTGTCTGCCAATACTAGGGGGTTTGAGAGAGGCAGTATTTATTGCATGGAAATCATTCTCCAACAGCGGAGAATCCAGATCCCCTTTAGTGGGCGGCACGGGAAGGCATACAGGATCTCAGAACCCAACGATTCAGGGTCAGCACGTTATAGGGCCTAATTCATGCCTTTCCCAATGAGGGGAAGTGGGAGGAAGCTGCAAAGAGACACAGACCTCAAATCAGTTGTATTCTATCAATAACAGAACTCAGCCTGAATTTCCCCTTACTATTTTCTTCTAGGAAGGGTTCTCCTCAGGCTGTGACTAATTGAAGATTTCATGCTGCCAGGAACATCAAAGCCAAAACAGGTATGAACCTTTAGAATACCTTGTATCTGGATTATTTGGGCTTGACTCAAAAGTCCCCAGACAGCCTTGGAGCTAATAAAAGACACACCTCAGAGTCAAACTCCAGAGAGCTGCTGTCCTTGAGCAGGTTGACTTTCTTCTCCATCTCCTGGTACTGGGCCAGGGCCCCCTTCTTCTCACCCTGGTTGTACAGCAGCACGGCATAGTTCAGGTTTACTAAGGGGTTACACCTGTGCCAAACAGGGATTCTGTGAGGCTTGGGATCTGCAACCCGTGCTCATTCAGAGATGCTCCTCATTGTACAAAAAAAAAAAAAACGATAAAAAGTGGTTAAGTAGAGACTTCCCTCTTCTACTGCAAGGTGAGAACACGTGTGTGTGGGCCTCTGGAGAAGCATCAAGGAAGTAAATGCCCAGCCAGCCAAGCAGGAGGTAGTGGGAGCAGCAAGTCTGACGTCCCAGCCCTCAACAGGGCCACCAGGGCAGGCTTGAAAAGGGGATTCCTGAGCCCACTGCCGGTGGAATGAATCCCGGGAGTTGTTTATCTCAAACTAAGCTCAGAGCCTCATCTGCTATTCCAGCCAGCCCGTGGCTGTCAGCAGCCCAAGCCCACTGCCAGCGCCTTCTCTGGCTCCTGACTGCAGACTCGGGGCTGGAGGCCGTGTCCGTTCCAGCAGCCGCCACATCGTGCTGAGGGCCCACGTCCTTCTGCAGCCAGGCAGCAAGAGCAACACCGGGGCTGTGGCGCCACCTGGTGGTTTCGGAGAGTCCAGCCCGCCCCCACGACCACTCCCAACAGAGCAGCTTACTTGTCCAGGCGGACGGCTTCTGCGTAGGCTCTCTTGGCATTCTCCGGATCTTCCAGGTTGGTCAGAGCCACTGCAACAGAGAAAGTGGGCACCGTGACTGGAAAGCCCAGCATAGAAAACACAAGGAATGTTTCAAGACCACTGTTCATTTATCACCCCCCTTTGCCCTATCAGCTCCTAGGGCCACCACTAGCAGTCACTTGTCACTTGGCCTGGATGCCCCTGTGTCATTGGCTTCAACGACCCCTCCCCACAGTCAGCAGTGGCTGAGGTCTCCAAATCCTGTTTGTTGCACTTTCTTTTCTGACACCGCCCTTGTTAAGGTGCAAGTTGTTTCAGGCTTGCCATTTTATCCCCACAGCAGTGTCTCCACCAGCCCCAAAGCTGCCCATGTCACCATCTGACAAGAATCCTCACTGGTTTGCCATCACCCATAACCATGATCTTTAACTTTCATTTGGCAACAGAACACAATCTCCTTTTTAATCAGTATTATCTGGAAGCCTGTTCATTAAGACAAAGGAAACAGAGCTGTCTGGAAGACAGGCCTACTCCACTCCCCCACCAGCCCTGCATTCACTTCCACTGAACACAAAAGAGGCCTAGGAATACAACTGGAAAACCTCAGCCTCTAGAATAAAGGCCAAAGTCCTTTACCCAAAGGCATTCCACTCATGCCATCTGTGATGTGGCCCCAGACCATCTCTCCTGACCACCCCCTCACTGTGTTCCACACACACCTGCCGCGCCCACGCTGCCATTCCGGGCTGCACGACTTGCTCCCGGCTCCTCGGCCACACTGTGCCAGTGAATTCTACTTTGTGAAGTCAGAAATGCTGCTCATGCCTTACAGTAGGGCTGTCTGTTCCCATTCCTGCATCCCCATCAGAATGGAGCTCGCTTAGTATTCAGGCAACCCACAGTGAACCATTCAATTTGCTTTGGCAACCTTCCTCTTATAAAAAAGAGGAAACCCCACAATAATGATTTTTGAAAACCCACCAGGGGGCGCTTGGGTGGCTCAGAGGGTTAAAGCCTCTGCCCTCCACTCAGGTCATTATCCCAGGTCCTGGGATCAAGCCCCTATGGGGCTCTGTGCTAGCAGGTTAGCCTGCTCCCCCCACCCCCCGCCGGCCTCTCTGCCTACTTGTGATCTCTGTCAAATAAATAAATAAAAGTCTTTTAAAAAAAAAATCACCAGAAGACCACACTGTCAGTGAGAATATGGAAAGTGCTTTTGGGCTTACATTTAGTAAGTCTTGTATGTGGAGAAATACCCCCAGAAAGAATATTAGTACTTTAATAACAACAGACCAATTATGTAATGATAATAAAACCAATACTTAATATTCATTGGTTATTTAATTACGTGATCCTCCCTCTCTACTGTGAGTTCTAACCAGTACGTAGTGTAAGGAGGACCCTTCCTAAAGCCCAAACTGTTAACACTCAGTGGTATCTGGAACTTAGTTGGACTCTGTTTCTCCCTCTCTCTATTTGTAAATAAACTGTCAAGTCAGGGAAAACAACTGGTAAAAGATGAACTAGGAATGATCTTGATTTAACCTGTTGGTCTCTGAGTGAAACATCTCCAAGCTAGAAGAAACCAGATATTGTGTCTTTTTTCAAGCTCCAGGGCACTCAACTAGGCTCCAATGGGATCTGTGAGGCAATAGCTTCTACGGGACATATAACCACTGGCCTCGTATAATTCTAGATCATTTTCCGTCATCACAGACTACAGGGGGGGCTCTCCCCACAAATGTCTCTTACCAGCCAAGAGCATGTAGAGCTCCCCCATCTTTGGCTGGAGATTGATGGCTGCGCTGAGGAAATGGAAAGCCGACGCATACTGCTGCATAGTCAGGTGGACAAGGCCCAAATTATATAGAATCTTCCAATCAAAGGGAGCCAAGTAGTTGGCTCGCTTCAGGCAGCTGATAGCCTGCAGGGAGAGGGGGTACTCGATGAGCAGTGGGGACAAGCCTGGCAGCCCCAGGAACTGCCTCTATGAACACAAACAAGGAAGATGGGGAGACACTCACTGCCACATATTTCTTCTTGCCAAAGAAACACATTCCAATGTTATTCCAGAGTGGAGGACTTTCTGGAACAGCACAAGCTACAACTCTGTATTTCGTGAGGGCAACATCAAAGTCCCCATGGGTCTGCATCATGCTGCCTGCCGCCAAGATGGCCTGAAAACAAAGAACATGAAAAGCTGGTAATTGAGCCATTCCCCAAAGCCTTTCGCAGTGAAGTGGTGGTTCTGGGTGTACTCAGCAGGCCTGTCAGCAAGGACAGGACTCCACACTTCTTCCAGGACATAGAAAATATATTCAGGCTCTCGGGACAGATGCTTGGGAGGAATGTCCCTGTGCCCCCTGGCTTTCTTTGGCACAGTAAAGAAAAAGAAAAGAAAAAAAAAATGTCAGTGACTTGCCCTGGCTCATTTGTTCCTATTTCTAGTCCAGGAAGTCAGTATTTCAGAGTCAAGGCACTTTCAGTGAAACAGCCTTTCATCTGCGCCCCAGGCCCCTACTTGGTACACCAAATGCTCCAGACAACCCAGAAACTGCTGTCTGGCCATTTAAGGTCCAGCTCCTCTGGCACCACCCAGGGGGGTCAGCCGGAGGCCTTCGCAGCCCCGCCCTCTCATTTCTCGGAGGAAAGGTCCGGCAGGCGCTGGCAGGTTCAGCCTACCATGCGTCCCATGATGGGAAAGATAGGCCAGGTCAGCACCCTTCTTCAAAGCCTGTTTTGCTGCATCTCCCTCTGCAACGTTCATCCACTGCACAATCTCAGCCCCAAAGTCCTATCTGGGCAAGAGTTGTCCTCACAAATTCATTAAGAACCCAGAAGTCACTTCCCCAGAGTCTCCTCAGACAGCAGTGTGGAGACTCTGCTTTTTTCCTGAGTAACACAAGGACTTCACCAGCATGACAGTTTCACTGTCTGCACGACAGGCCTGCGACAGCAAATGTGCGCTCGTAGAAAATAAGCAGAGCACGAACTTTACCGTATGTTACCATATGTTCATCAAGAAGGGCCATATCTGTTTGTAATTTGAAACAGGTATTTCTCAGGTATCCAAAATGCTTTCTAGGGCCAGATCACCTCTGGCAGCAGTGGGAGCGGCTGTGTGAAGGCTCCGGGGTTGGACAGCCTACAATACCTTGTAGTTGGTAGGGTCGTAAGTCAGTGCATTTCCAAGGTGTTCAAATGCCTTCTGGTAAATGCCGAGCTTGGAGAAAAAGCAAACCAGAGAATTACATTGGGGGGAGATAGCAGTCTGGCCAACCACACCCCAAACAGCGACACCCATGCTTTTTGGTTGTCATGGCAAAAAAAAAGAGCTACAGATACCAGCTTAAAAAAAAAACTAAAAACCCCCATATTTGTTGATTTGTCCCTGAAGGTCAAAGTATCTATGCGCCAGAGCCGCCTCTGGTGCACTCCGGTGTTCCACAACAACGCTTCCCTGGCAGGAAATGGGCCGGTGAGCCTCAATCCCTGGTGGGGTGGGGGGTCAGCCTCCAAGCCAAAGCTAGGAATGTCCAGGGTTAAGCTCCTGATTCCTTTTCAAGAAAAACAAAAGATGGAAAGGCCACCCCAGAGGCAGAGCTGGGGGGGGGGGCAGCTGAGCAGAGAACTGGAGGAGCATGGAGGGGGTGAGACAGGGCAAGAGCCTCAGGGGTCCCCACCAGGCCTGCAGGCTGGTACAGAGAAGTGGAGGCACTATAAAAAAAAATAAAAAAGCCATTCACGTGGGGAAATGCGGAGGGTAGAGGAGATTTCTTATTCTAGACAATGCTTTGCCGCCTCTCCCAGAGGACCTGGCTGGGCAGAGGCAGCAAGGTAAGTGGCCTCTAGCCCCAGCCCTGCGGGTGTTCACCTGCCTCCCAGCTTCTCCTGCCGGAACACGATGCCAGCTCCCCACCCTCCACCAGTTCTCTGCTCTACCCTTTCCTTACATGGGTAAGAATTACAATGGCAGTAGCCTCGAACAAACTTATTTGCCTGATTCGAATGCAGAAAAGTGATTCCTTTAGCAAACAGTATCAAATGCGGAGACGGAGGTTCATGTGCTTCCTACGACCTTCAGCAGAATGTGTTAAAGTAAAAGCAAAGCACAGGGATGCCACAATCCATACAAATCCAAAAGCATTTCTAACATAAATAGAGTTTCCATTACCTGTAAATAGAGTAGTCCTAAAGTTGTGAGAAGTTCCGTATTTTCTGGCGAGAACCTGCAACACATGGACCCACACGGAATGCTCAGAGGGAAACAAGATGCGTATGACACACCGAGACCCCAGCCCGCTGACGCGCCCTCACGCCACACCTGGAGACACCCTGGCGCCTTCTGCTCCCCACAAAAATTCCTGAAGCTGATTTGGGAATTTCCTTCAAAAGTCGGTCCTCTCAACCCCAGCTACAAGACCGACTGCTCAGCAAGAAAGAAACAGGACTTAGAATCCAGACTCCTTTGTCAGGGCCAAAGTCCTAAGAACCACCTATGGAATATTCGCTGTGACTATCCTGATTATACTGACACAATTCAAGACTGACGCTCCACGAATCAAGTCCGTCTGAAACACACAGTTGTAGCCAGTTCCCTCTCGTAGGTTTGGGGGTGGCGGTTGCGGTTTTGTTTTTCTGGCCTCACTATACTGACAATGCCAGCAGTTTTCTGTGTGTTTAACATCCCAGTGGCCCTAATGCTCTGCTCTCCACATTAAACAAAAAGCCATACTAAACAACCAAACTAAAAAAAGAAGGAAGATACAAACCAGCTCAAGGAAAAAATTAGCCTTTGGCTTTGGGGACTTAAGTAAAAGATGATTTACTTCCCCAGTCCCTCACTGATCCTTGCCTTTGTCATAAAACCTAAGCCACACTGAGCTGAGCTGTTCTGTCTGTAGGACCATCAGCAATTTCAACAGTGAAAATGCCAAAAGGCAAGAAGCAGCACCTCCTGCTTCTAAGGAATGAGTGGGGCACTGGTTACCTAGGGGTATATCAGACCAGAGGGGCCAAAGCCCCAGCCAGCAGGCACCTGAGCGGGCCAGGGCTTACTCAGTTCAATCGAGTATCTGCCCTTCACTTTCTGCCACAGCAAATATCCACTTTGATCACCTCCCTCCCACAAACCAATTATGTAACTTCTTTGATTTTGGTGGCAGCCCCCTTGGTCCCCACCAAAATGTGACTACCGTCCCTATAGCAATGGGTCATAAACAATGGTCTCCATTCTCAGCGATGTTCCAGATGTTCAGCTGTCCCCTTTTTCCCTTGGGAATTTTATTGACTTAAGTCCTTGATGAGCCCCTGGAAGAATGTCACCCTCCAGATTTCTGTGAGCTAATCTCGAAGAGACAACCTTAAAGGGCAGAAGTTGGGGATCAAGGCTTCCATCCAGCACCATAGAAGCTTAAAATATGCTACAGGAGCTCCTTCCTACTTGTCCCTGTAAACTTAGCCTCTTGCTGACAAATCTTTTGTAGCATAACAAATCAAGTCATTTGTTAAAGAAAAGGAGAGAGAGAGAGAGCACAGAGTGGAGAGGGACAGAGGAAGAGAGAGACTCTCAAGCAGGCTGCCTGCTGAGTGGGGAACCCAACGAGAGGCTTCATCTCACAACCGTGAGATCATGACCTGAGCCGAAATTATGAGTTAACCAACTGAGCCACACACATGCCCCAAACCAAGGGATTTTTATATCTTTTTAGACACAAAATGTGGTTGAAAAGAATTCAGAAGAGTGTTGCAACTGGTATGATCAGAAAAGTGACTGCTATGGTAGAAAACAAAGGTAATTAACAGAATCCTAAGTTTAGTTCAGAGACTTATTATCAGGAATTACACACTGTGGCCACACATCCTGTTAAGTGACAAAACAAACAAGACCCTATACAAAAAAGAAAAGACAAAAAAAAAAGATTAAAAAAAAAAAAAGAAAAAGAAAAGACAGACAGTATGTGTCCCTAGAGAAGAAAATTGAACACCATCCTGGAAAAGGAGTCCATTCCATTATCAACAGGGATTTGGCCTACCCTCATGATGTTTAAAACAAAAACAAAAACAAGATATTGGTCTCACGCTAATAAAGGCCACATGTTTATTAGTGAATCAAGAGATTTCTGACCCCAGTGTCTCTGGAAACAAGATCTGCTATAAAGTTTAAAACCACAATGGCAGACTACCAGCTGACTGCAAATTCTATCCGCTCCTTCCTCCTACGCACATGTGTACCCACCTCCCTTGCAGCTAGTGGCCGCCTCACCTCATGAACCATGGGATATGAGCAGGAATGAGGTGTGCAACTTCTGAACCATTAAGATACTCTGAGCTGCTAACTCAGTGGTTTCCTCTACCACCGCCCCTGACCACAGCCTGGACCATGGATCTACCTTAAGTAGCTTCAACCATACAGGTGAAGGCAACAACTGGAGGAATGTTGGATCCCGGACTGATCTTGTGGAGCAAAGCTGTCTAGCTAGGCAGACTAGCCAGACTGACAGGTGAGAAACACACACCTTCTTTATGTAAGCAAGCCTCTGGGAGCTTCGAACCTTAGCTCGAGTTTTACTCTAACTTACATAACTAGGAATCCATCACAGTAACCCGTACTCAGTCTTAAGCTTGGGGGTTCCTAGGTCTGCTCCCATTGATTTTCTCATCGCCTTAAAGAAAACAGACACACTTACTCTACTGCCTTCTTGTAGATTTCGATGGCCTTGTCCAAGTCCCCCTCTAGCAAGTGGATCTTCCCCAGCATTATGTAAGTCAGATCATGCCTGTTAAGATGGAGGGCATTGTGCAGCTGCTCTTGTGCCTGACAAGATTGATGGGAGTAAAGAGAACCAAATCACTACCACAAAAGGACAATGGCTTGGTGTGGCTATCAGAAAGAGCTCCCCCTGTACTCAGGCAGGAACATGACATCTCAGCAAACAGCTCCCACTACCCAAAACCCCTAAAACATACCAAAACCGCTTGCTGACAGGACAGCTGGCAACATGAGGTGTCTGCCTTTGGAGCCATGAGGGAGAGTTTTTTATACAAGATGACTAACCTTTCTGAGTGTCTTCTGCTTCTTGATACCCACACCTGTGACTCATACTTCCTAATTCAAAGGAGTGTCAGAGTACAGAATAGAACACTGCCCCGAACTCCATCCCAGCTGCACCGCTGACCAACTCCACAACCTTCCCCTGGGTGGACCTCATTTTCCTCACCAGTATTTTGATAAATGAATGAACAGACTGTTCTCATTTATTCATTCAACATGTATCCATTCAGTACCTATTCTAGGTAGGGATACCAGAGCTAACAAAACAAACCCCTTGCTCTGGAAGAGCTTTATCCTAATCTATGACTAAAAGAATTTAAGTCATTATTTGATTCAACAAGTATTTACATCAATGTCAAGTATTATATTTGCTCTGTCAGCCTTACAGTAAAATCTAAATATAATTCTCCTAATCAGTACAGGTCTGACCAAAGACTAATCCCACCTCTCCCCTGGCTCAGAATAATCCTATGAATAGAAATGTACTTGCTTGGAATATTCTCTGAGGAGAAAACGCTCCTAAGCAAGCATGTAACACTGTGGATCTGCTCAGGAAACAAGGAGACCCACTAAAAATATAAGTTCTTAGATGGAAAGTAACATTAAAAATGCTAACTGTCAGAAATCAAATCCACTTAAAACTTAAATTCATTTCCAGTAATCTTAAAAACTGAAATCATTTGCTGTCAGACAGTAAGATAGCTCACACAATCATGATTACATTTTTAAGACCAAAGGGTTCACTTTTGATATCTAAGTTTTACTGAACATTTGTTTCTATACTGGAAAATCACACTAGGGATGGAAGAGAAGAGGGGAGAGAAGTGATTCGATTGCCATTCCCTCATAATATTTCTAGAGTTTGTCATTTTCTTGCTAAAATCAGAAATGAAAAAAAAAAAACCTGGAAAAACAGATGGATGAAAAATGAGAATAAGTATGGGGATAAATGTATGGCACTTTCAATTTTGGCTGCCAAAATCTCTACAAGCACTTCTCAGGAGTACTACACCGCGAGCGATGGCGCCCCTGCAACAGGCGACCCCTTGGTGGGCGCCCCAGCTCGGCGCTCAACCGCCACCACCATTCCCACACATTACCTTACTGAACTGTTTCAGATAAATGTAGCAGACTCCCAGATTGTGACAGATCTCCTACACACAAAAGAAAGTAAAACAGCATAGGTGTGAAACTCCACAGTTACTAACAGAATGATACAATAGGCATCTAGGGACTATTACTGTCCAGCAAAGCTGACATTTTAAATGGCACTATAGTTAGTTCTTTTACTAGATTTCATACTTAAATACATTTAATTCTACAAAATGGGTTAATATTAAAAACTCAGTTTATAAGAGATAAAAGCAGAATAAACAGGTGATCTTCCTGGATCCTAGCGATACATACGCAGCCCTAGGCCTTTCTTCTCTAAGAGCTGCCCCCTGCCCTCTTCTCCGAAGAGACTGCCCACAGCTCCTGCTCCCACCCCTGAAAGGTGTGTGTGTGTGTGTGTGTGTGTGTGTGTGTGTGTGTGTGTGTGTGTGAGAGAGAGAGCGCATGCGCACATGCACACATTGGTGTGCCAACCAGATTCCTTCTCCTAGGAATCTGGGACTTGATGAGGTGATGTGGGCTCGGGAACTGACACCACCGAGGCCGCTGAGGCGGAATACATGTCATTGGAGCCAGTCTGCTGAAGTCTGCAAACGCTGGCCCACGGGCCAAATCCATCCTTGTAAATGAAGATTTTCTGGAGCACAGCCACAACCACTTGTTACACATTGCCTACAGAACTTTCACACTAGGACTTTAAAGTAGCTGCAATAGAGACTGTATGAAGCCACAACACTTAAAATATTCATTAGACCCTTTACAGAAAGTTTGCCAGATGCTGACCTACAGAAAGAAAAACAAGCAGAAATGCAGAGTAGCTGGTGAGTGACAGCTGTCCAGGTCCCCTTCCCTGAAAGATGAGCCTGCATGTCCTGACCTTGAGTTATACAGAGTCTCTTAAGTTCCCTTGTACTGAATCTCCCTTTATCTGCAGTAGCTTCAGAGAAAGGGGGAAGCAAGATGAGGAAAGTAGGAAGCAGTGAGGAGTTCTTAGTAGTAGTGGAGAGGTGTGGAAGCACATTTAGACCCAGAAGTGTCCCTGTTGGAAGAAACACAGACCCCAGGGCTCAGAGACAAATGGTTTACAATGTGTTCTAAGTCCCCTAAAATAACAACAAAATAGGGATCATTGATGGAGTACCTACTTCACATCAGGCTCTGTGCCAGATGGTTTTCACATATTATTAATTTCCCAGCAAACCTGAAACACAGGTATAACGACTCTGATATGAGAGGTAAGAAAATTGAAGGTCAGAGAGGTTAAGTAGTTTGCCTAAATTAAGACAAAGTGTTAGTACTAGGATACTTTGTCCTTTTTTAGGTCTAAATCTTCAGGAGAATTTTAACTATACATAAAGGTAGACAGAATCACCATGGATTCATCACTCTGTTCCCTAAAAAAAAAAAAAAAAAGACCTTATCCCTTAGAAATACATACTGAAACGTTTGTGGATGTTCTGCTGATATTTTATGAAGTGGGGTAGATGGGAGTATGGATTGGATCGTTGTATGGACAGAGCCCGATTCAGGGCTCAGTCCCATGACCCAGGGATCATGACCTGAGCCAAAGGCAGAAGCGTAACAACTGAGCCTCCCAGGTGCCCCAGTCATCACCTTTATATTGTTGACTCTAAAATGTGTATCTCTAGCCCGGAACACTTGAGTTTCAGATTCTGTATCCAGGCATACATGGACACATCTCAATTTAGATATCCTACCAGATGCTAAAACTCGTGTCCATAATCTTACAGACAGGATTTAGCTCTGACTGGCTATCATCCTCCTCTCCCAAAACTGCCTTCTCTTCCTTCCTGCATTTCCTGTTCTAGGTGATTATCCCATAATCCACCAATCCATCTTTGCATCTCTAAGGCATAGCCCAGTGCCTATCATGTAGCAGACGCTCATTTGTTGGAAGAATGACTAAATGAATGAAAGAGTAAATGAATTTTCCCTTAACTGTGGCTTCACTTTGGCCTTTAGCCATAAAGTACTTGGTGGCTTCCCTGTCTTCAGACCTACAGAAGTGACCAACAAATTGAAACTTCTCAAAAGTAATAGTGCCATAAGAACTGCAGGGAACTCCATGCTCACTCTTCGTACTAACCAATCAAATCCTTCACACACAGATAGGTCTTTCCAAGAGTCCTCAGCTACTTGGGGGGGGTGGGGGGGTGGAAACCAACAGCCTGAGAAAGAAGAACCAAAACAAAGAGAGGAAGGAAAAGATAACGCTAGAAGACAGAACAAACTTCAAGAGTCAGAGACATGGAGAGACTATGTCCCTGAATGTACAGCAAAAAGACAATGAGGGAGAACACGTGCAATCCAAGAGCCACAGGGAACAAGTACAGAACACGCTGAATACAGGGGGAAACAGTGTGGCACCTGCCGCTGCTTAATATGCACTCTCCTTACCGTCCTTCCTATAAGACCTGAACTTAGTTTACAGTGTCAGTGTGTCCAATGTAAGAACTACACTTCCCAGCCCTCCTTAAAGGGGTCACTTGTGCCATCACACAAATGGCAGTCTGTTGGGGAATTCTGGGAAAGCTATACTTTCCTAATACAGGCCATGTCTTTGTCTCCTTGTTGCTTCCTTTTTCTCCCTGCCTGGAATGATGATGTGATCTTAGCACTGCAGCAGACACCTTGTGACCATGAAGAAAAAGCTGCAGCCCTGACATCCTTGGACCACCAAGCAACTATTCACTTGGATCTGTTTCATGAGAAAAAATAAACCCCTAATTGGTAAAGCCAATGATTAGTCAAAATTTTTATTGCTGATACAGACAGATAATGGAGGAGAAGGAAAAAAAAAAATCAAAGAACTACTCAAAATTTCCCTGACCCCAAAGGGGGCAAAGATCCTTAGAGAAAAGCCAACTGGGTCCAGAGATAAGGGGGAAAAAAAAGAAAAGAAACACTTCTAGACCACTCTGACTGGTATTTCAGAACTCCAATGATAAAGAGAAAATCCTTGAAGCTTCTAGAGAGGAAAGTGGAGTTATCAACAAGAATCAGACTGGTAAGAGACTGCCATAAAATCAAGTAGCCAATGTCTGCTAAGTTATGAGGCAACATGATTTTTGATCTTACGTTTAGTTAAACCATCAATCAAGTGTGAGGATAAAATAAAGGTATTTCAGGCATGTAGGTATTTAGTAGCAGTAACAAAAGCCTTTGACAAACGGAACCATTAGCACACCACTGATGACAAAGACATTCAAGTTCTCCACTTACCCAATCTTTCTGGTTAAGTTTAGCTGCTTCATTATAGACTTCAGTGGCAGCTTTATGTTTTCCCAAAAGAAATCTGTGGAAGAAATACATTTTTTGGAATTAACTTGAAGCTTTTACAGGACTAACTCCACTAGTCTCTCGTTTGGTTTATATTCCAGCCTTGCGGAGAATTCTGCAAGCCTCTTCCCTATTACCTAGGACTAATAATACAGGACTAACTCCACTAGTCCCTCATTATGTTCCAACCAGGAGAGAATTCTGCAAGCCTCTTTCCTTTTAGCTGGCTGTGCTATTCTGGCCAATGAGGCTGGCAAATGTCAATAACAGAAGCTCTTTTGGTAGAAGCTGCACTGACTGCTGTCCCAGGCTCTTGGTCTCTACACCAATTTTAGTGAAAGTCTTACGTAATTTATTTTCTGTAATGTACCACCAACATAGAACAAAAAAGAAACAAGCTAAAGTATATATACCAGTTAAGCAAGGACTGCCAGCATTCATCACCACCATCTACTTAAGGGACATCCCCTTCCCTTCCAAGACTAAATCTCTTGCCTTGATATTGATCACAATTCTAAAGAGAGGAAAGGCAATCTGGGCCTCTACACAAAGACAGTGCAAGGATGAATGACAGTAGGTAAGAAAGTCGGGGTGGGAACCCCATGGGACACCTTATGGCTCCAGAATTGAAAAACTACCAGTAGGGGCACCTGGGTGGCTCAGTGGATTAAGCCTCTGTGGATCGGGCCATGATCGCAGGGTCTTGGGATCGAGCCCCACATTGGGCTCTCTGCCCGGCGGGGAGCCTGCTTCCCCCTCTCTCTCTGCCTGCCTCTCCACCTACTTGTGATCTCTGTCTGTTAAATAAATTTAAAAATATTTAAAAAAAAAAAAAAGAAAGAAAGAAAAACTACCAGTATACCTAACAGCTTATGAAGACTGGAGTTTGCTTGCATCCAGGAGCTGTCAGGGCATCCACTCACAAACACTATGTCAAGTATTATACTACTGTATAATAATATACATAATAAATACTGTATATAATAATGCTGTATACTATATACAACACTACTGTGTTGGAACAGCAGATGCAAAAAATGCTACGGATGCCAGCAGCATAAGGGGACTGAAGGAACAAGATGTCACCACTTGTACGATAAACAGTATCAGTCTTCCCCCATCACACTACACCATACAATGTTTGAAATACTCATTGTTAACTCATCTTCTCAAATTTCAAAATCAATCCACTCTTCAAAGTGGATCCTAGTCTCCCTATTGAACAATTCTCCCTCTGCATCAAGCTGCTCAGGAGGCCAGAAGCAGCCCCTGCCTGGGAACGCACTCTACAATGTTCTCTGTGAGTGCGCCGGGGCTTGCTGGCAGCAAATACTCACAAAGATCTGGCCACCTGCTTGAGGTTATCGGCACACTGAGGGCTGAGAACAGCACACGTCTGAAAGAGTTCTAGGGATTCTTGGATGTTTCCTTCCAAACGAAATATTAATGCTGCCAAGAGACAGAAAACACACACACAAAAACCTTCATATTCTGGGGAGAAAAGAGTCTGGTATCAGAAAAATTGGAGAAGAGGGAATTAAAAAAACATACCAAAGAAATCATTTGTTTAACACAATCAGATAGGCCTAAACCCTATACCTTCAGGTAGGCTGAAACAAATAGCAAAGTGGTTGACAATCTAAAACTTTTTTTTTAAATAAGATATCTCAAACCTACCTACTCCTCCATTCTCAGTATCCACCATGCAGATAATGAGGTGCCTTGCAAATTATCCTACAAATTCTTCATACTAAGGACATTCCTTGGCTTCCCCATCAAACACTCTATTTATCATGATAATTCAGACTTCCGTCTATCGATTTCCAGAGTATACCCAAACAGGGCAAGTGCAATCAGGGAGATTCTGGCTGTGAATGCACTAGTATGTTAGACTTGGTTTCAGTATAGCAACCACTCTGAATCAGTAATTTTTCCCAGGCTTAAATTTTTGAAAGAATTTGTATGTTTAAGTATTATGAGGTGCTGAGAGTCTGAAACTTGTACTACTGGAAATAAAAGAGATTTTTTTTTTTTTTGCCATGATGTCTAGATGTGTCAATATCTTACCAATTACGTCAGAAAACCGTATGTTAATCTTAAGGCTGCCAATCCAGTGAGTGGTAAACAAAATCATTCATCACACCAAAGAATCAAAAGGGGAGTTCCTAGGAAAACTGAAGATGCTATAGAGTAAAATTTCAGTCAGTGGTTGCTATATTCGGTTTCTGACAAATTTCATCTATTCTCTGCTTTACCCTCTATACCTCTAGGCTTTTTCCCTTCATCCTAAGACCCTTATAAAAAATCTTGGTTCTATGGAAAGAACCAAGATGCCCTTCAACGGACAAATGGATAAGGAAAATGTGGTCCATATACACTATGGAGTATTATGTCTCCATCAGAAAGGATGAATACCCAACTTTTGTAGCAACATGGATGGGACTCGAAGAGATTATGCTGAGTGAAATAAGTCAAGCAGAGAGAGTCAATTATCATATGGTTTCACTTATTTGTAGAGCATAACAAATAGCATGGAGGACAAGGGGAGATGGAGAAGAGAAGGGGGTTGAGGGAAATTGGAAGGGGAGGTGAACCATGAGAGACTATGGACTCTGAAAAACAATCTGAAGGGTCTGAAGTGGCGGGGGGGCGGGTGGGAGGTTGGGGTACCAGGTGGTGGGTATTATAGAGGGCACGGATTGCATGGAGCACTGGGTGTGGTGAAAAAACAATGAATACGGTTATGCTGAAAATAAATTAATTTAATTAAAAAAAAAAAGCTGTGCAACCTTTAGCTAAGTGACTTAAATCCCCTTTATCTCTATGTCTCAGCTATAACATGCTAATGTAACCATCCATTCTGAGGGTTTACTGAGAAAACTGCACAAGGCCATTCATAAGAGCCTCCAGTAGAATACCTAGAACACAAGTTTTAATAAATATTTGCTTTTCTTCAAAAAAAAAAAAATCCTCAAGCCTTTCCTCATCATTTTTTCCTCAGCATTTCTACTTCATTTTTAGCCTGACCATAAGGAGAACTTCCAGAAGCCCCTTCTGGACTTGAAGCTGCTGCCTGAGGCAGGGACCCTAACACCTACTCTGAAAACACTAGCTGGACATTAGAGAATAGGGGGAAGGACAGCAGCAAAAAACAAAAAAACAGTCATTTCTGAGGTCAAATCCCATATAAGAATTATGTTCTGATTTCAAACAACATAATACTGAATAAGACCTTTGTAGAACATTTGACTTTGAAGTGTTCATAGGTAGTTTGCTCTTCTTTCAGAACCTAGGCAAAGTATGCATTTCTCTATCAAGAAGAGAAGAAATATATGTCTTACCTTGGACATAGATAGCATATTCACATAAGCCCTGAGTCTCCTGAAGCTGCTCTTTGATAACAGCCTGAAAGAGGAAGAAAAATACTTCTGAGTAGTAGTTCAGTGTCTTGAGGTGTTTTTAAGAAAAGGTAGGTATAGGCTGTGAGACAGGAATCTATCAAAATCCTAGAGGAGAACAGAGGCAGCAACCTCTTTGACATCAGCCACAGCAACTTCTTGGTAGACACGCCTCCAAAGGCAAGGGAAACAAAAGCAAAAATGAACTACTGGGACTTCATTAGGATAAAAAAGCTTTTGCACAGCAAATGAAACGGTCGACAAAACTAAAAGGCAACCCATAGAATGGGAGAAGATATTTGCAAATATCAGATAAAGGGCTGGTATTCAACATCTATTAAGAACTTACCAAACTCAACACCCAAAACACAAAAAGTCCAGTCAAGAAATGGGCAGAAGACATGAACAGACATTTCTCCAAAGAAGACATCTAAATGGTCAATGGACACATGAAAAGATGCTCTACCTCACTGGGCATCAGAGAAATACAAATCAAAACCACAATGAGATACCAGCTCACACCAGAGAGAATGGCTAAAATTAACAAGTTAGTAAACAATAGGGGTTGGTGAGCATGTGGAGAAAGGGGAACCCTCTTACATTGTTGGGAATGCAAACTGATGCAGCCACTGTGGAAGACAATATGGAGGTTCCTCAAAGAGTTAAAAATAGAGCTACCCTACCACCCAGCAATTGCACTACTAAGTATTTATCCAAAGGATACAGAACATGATTCCAAGGGGCACCTGCACCCCACTGTTTATAGCAGCAATGTCCATAACAGCCAAACTATGGAAAGAGCTCCGATGTCCCCTGACAGATGAATGATTACAAAAGACGTGGGGTATATACACAATAGAATATTACTCTGTCATCAAAAAGAATGAAATCTGGCCATTTGCAACGTTGTGGATGGAACTACAGGGTATTATGCTACACAAAAAAAGTCAAAGAAAGACAAATACCATATGATTTCACTTATATGTAGAATTTAAGAAACAAAACAGATGAGGCACCTGGGTGGCTCAGTCAGTTGGATGTTTGCCTTCAGCTCAGATCATCATCCAAGGTCCTGGGATCAAGCCCCACATTGGGCTTCCTACTCAGTGGGGAGTCTGCTTTTTCCTCTCCCTCTGCCCCTCCCCACCTCTTGTGCTCTCTCTCTCAAATAAATAAATAAAATCTTTAAAAAAGAAAAGAAAACAGATGAACACAGGGGAAAGGAAAAAAAAGTAAGATGAAAACAGAGAGGGAGGCAAACCGTAAGACTCTTAACTGTAGGAAAGCTGAGGAGAGCTGGGTGGGGGGATGGGATAACTGGGTGATGGGAATTAAGGAGGGCACTTGATATAATGAGCACTGAGTGTTATATGCAACTCATGAATCACTAAATTCTACCCCTGAAACTAATAATACAGTATATGTTAACTAAGCTGAATTTAAATTAAAAATTTTTAAAAAAGAAAAGGTAGACGTGGCAAAGAGATACGTAAGAAATCTATAGAATACAAATAACTACTAATAATGTTTGTCTGGAATTTTTTTGAAATCTCAACTCTCTTGTGTTTACTTATTATAGAACAGGGGTCAGCAAACTATGGCCCAGAGGCCAAATCTAGGACACACAGTCTGTTTTTGTAAAGCTCTCAAACTAAGAGTAGTTTGCATATTTTTAAAGGGTTATTAAAAAAAAAAAAAAAGAAAGAAAGAAGAGAAGATGAAGAATATGAAACAGAGACTGTGGCCTACAAGCCCAAAATATTTACCATCTGGCTCCTTACAGAAAAGCTTGCCAACCCTCATCTAGAATCTAGGCAAGCTAAAGAAAATATGAAAAGAGTTCCAGGCATCACTGTAGATGCCAGGGGCTGTCTGATATCAAAATATAGGCTCTCTCTTCCTCCTGTGACAGGCTAAGCCCAGGATGAGCTAGGAGTTCAAAGAACTCCTGAGTCTAACTTAAGAGAATCAAGGAAAGCCTTCTGGAGTCAACAGTTTTAAAATCCTGTGTTGGCAGGGATTGGAGGAGAAGCTGGGTGGCTAAGAGTGTCAGGGAGAAAAAGGCTTCAAATGCCATGCTAAAAAAGTTGAGAGCAATGGGAGAATCTTGGTAAGTTTTAAGCAGGAAGTAACCTGATTCTACTTGCTTTATAGAAAAGTCATTTTTGGAGCACTGTTGAAAACAGATGGAAAGGAGGCAAGATTAGTATAAGGATTCTTACAGTGATTTAAACAGAAAATGATGGAAATTAACTAAGGCCTAGAGAGAGAAGAAAGTGGACAATTTCAAGAGATAATAGACAAGGATCTCCAGAATGTAATGATTATTTATAATGCATTAGGGAAAATGGGTCAGGGGATTCTGACAGACGGATGAATGAAGGTACCTATCCCTGCAACAGCGTACAAGAGAAGGAATAGGTCTGGAGGAAAGTAGATTAATTCAACTACAGAAAAGCTAAACCTGAAACACCTGTGAAGCGCCAGTAGGTATCAGCTTGGTCTGAAGACCAAGAGCAAATGTACGAAATGAGCAGAAAAAGAGGTCAAGGATGGGACCTAGGACCATCCCCAGCTCTTAAGAAATAAAGGGGAAGAGAAGCCAAAATTAGGAAATGGAAAAAGGAGAAGGGAAACAATAAAGGGACAATATCACAGAACAAAAGAAAGAAACCATTTAAGATTCATGCTGGTACTAAACATTGGTAGTTCGGCCTGCCTCTCACGGCTCTATCGTTATACTCACTCACCTTGCATGCTTCGTAATCCTTCCGGATATAGTGGAGATGTATTAACCAGTTCTGCTTCTCCAAAATTGGAAACTCTTGACCTGGGCAGAATATTTTAATAAAACAAACACCACAGTCGTTATTAGATTTTCCCCTTAAGCATTGTGCTCACATGTAACTAGAGACATACTGCAGGATCACATTAAATCCTTCATGCTGCTGCCACAAGAATATCATCGAAATACACATCTAAATGTGTAGATTTTTAAACTACAAGATACTTGTCCTACTATTACACATTGAATATATGCTTCTCCTCAGTTTTTGTGGCCTGACGTCAGTTTCTCAGATCACAACTTGGCCTGAGAAAAATAAAATCATCCTTTGTCTCTTCTCGCTTTCTCTCTCCCTGGTTATTGAAGGTGAATAAGATGACTCTCTAAAGCGTATTTCAGGAATATTACCAACATCTAATGTCCTATCTGATAGATCAGAGGACCAAAAATAGTTAAACACAGTCCTAGCAATAGGAAGGTAAAATATTATACACTGCTGCCCAGGAATGAGAAGGCAACAATGACAAAAAATCTATTGGAGTCACTGAAAACGATTTATGATAAACCCTAAAATAAGTTACTATCCCTCTGAATTCAAAAGTTTAAAAATATGGGTAAAAATTCATTAAGAGAGGCGCCTGGGTGGCTCAGTCAGTTAAGAGGCTGTTTTTCGGCTTGGGTCATGATCTCAGTGTCCTGGGATCGAGACCCTCATCAGGCTCCCTGCTCAGCAGGGAGCCTGCTTCTCCCTCCCCCTCTGCCTGCCACTCTACTTGTGCTCTCTCTATATATATAAATAAAGAAATAAAATCTTTTTTTTTTTAAGATTTTTATTTATTTATTTGACAGACAGAAATCACAAGTGGGCAGAGAGGCAGGCAGAGAGAGAAAGGAGAAAGCAGGCTCTCCGCTGAGCAGAAAGCCCGAGGCGGGGCTCAATCCCAGGACCCTGGGATCATGACCTGAGCTGAAGGCAGAGGTCTTAACCCACTGAGCCACCCAGGCGCCCAGAAATAAAATCTTTTAAAAAAATTTATTAAGAAATTACTTTTCTGGGACGCCTGGGTGGCTCAGTTGGTTAAGCAGCTGCCTTCAGCTCAGGTCATGATCCCAGCGTCCTGGGATCGAGTCCCACATCGGGCTCCTTGCTCGGCAGGGAGCCTGCTTCTCCCTCTGCCTCTGCCTGCCATTCTGTATGCCTGTGCTCGCTCTCTCTCCCTCTGATAAATAAATAAAATCTTAAAAAAAAAAAAAAAAAGAAATTACTTTTCTGTGGAGAAAAAAAGAGAGAGAGAGAAGGGTTCACACCAAACTCAGAACAGTGGTGAGGAAGGGGGAGGGAGGAAAGTTTTAAAAAGGAGACTTCAGGGGCACCTGCATGGCTCAGCTGGTTAAGCACCCGACTCTTGATTTTGGCTCAGGTCATGATCTCAGGGTCATGGGATCCAGCCCCACATCCGGCTCCACACTAGGAGTGGAACCTGCTTAAGAGTCTCTCTCAGGGCACCTGGGTGGCTCAGTCATTTAGCGTCTGCCTTCAGCTCAGGTCATGGTCCCAGGGTCCTGGGATCAAGCTCCGCATTGGGCTCCATGCTCCACAGGGAGTCTACTTCTCCCTCTCCCAATCTCCCAGCTTGTGTTCCCTCTCTCACTCTCTCTCTCTGTCAAGTAAATAAATAAAATCTTCAAAAAAAAAAGTCTCTCTCTCCCTCTGCCCCTCCACAACCCACTCTTAAAAAAGGGGTGGGGGAAGACCTTAGTTCTTTAATGCTTTAATTTCTCAAAAAAATAAAAATCACTAAAGGATACGTGACTAAATGTTTTTATTTATTAAATCTGGCCAGTCAGTACATGGAGGTTCGTGTTTTTCTATGCACTTTAACACATATTTGAAATATTCTCTCTTAAAAATGTAAAAGAAAGAATACAGCGGGAAACGTGATGGAAATGATTTCTAATTATTTGCAATCATTTGTTTCATAACCTTAGAAGATACATTAATGGAAAACCTAAGACTTATAGGTCCATAAAATGACAGGAAGGAAAAAAAGCCTTACTGTGACCCAGAGTCAGTGGAGCCAGAACACAGTAGGGAATATCAATGGAATTTATAAGATAAAATTATGACAAGAAAGTACGGCTATGGTTTTCTATGCCAGAAGGAAGGGAAAAAAGGTAAAATGTTAAGTAGCGGACTCATCTTCCAGTAACCCATACTCAGGGTGGGACCTTGCTGCAAGGACCTATCTGAGGATCTTCGATGACTTTTGTTTCCTTCCTTCTCTTTCCTCAAGCCCCATCAGTCAACAGATCTTAAGCCATTTACATTCCACCTGACCACTTCTGGAATTAAATTTCCTATTAAAGACCATACAAATCACTAAGCTTAGAGGTGGGTGTGGGTGAACGGGTGTGTGCGCGCACACATGCATGTAAAGTGGGTAGAGAGCTACACTGTAAGTGTAGTTCCGGGATTAGTGGCTCAGTGAGTCATCTAGGGCTAAGTCTCATTTGTACAGCCTACCACTCTGTCACCTACCCTCTGAAGGGCAAGAGTAGAAGGAGACACTGATATCTCTGAGTTCAAAATATCATGAAGTATCACTACTTCTACAGGTTTCAGCTGTAGAAAAAATTCATAAAAAGCAAATCTGAGTTTTGCTACTATTAAAATCTCACAATGACAGATGAGTAATTTTCTCCGTTTCCTGGATGAAAAATGGAGAAAAAAATATTCAATTTGCAGGGCAGCTTGAGCCCAAAGGCTCAAGGAAGACCTAGAGATTAGAAGAAGGGAAGCCATCATCAAATCCAAAGGCTTAACGGTCATTTCACACTCCTGGAGACATAGTTTGTCTAAATGCTAAGAGAATTTTACCTTCATCAGAGACTTTAGAAATCATTTTAGTGCCCCGTAACTGTCCTATTATTGTATGATCTTGGGAAGTATACAGTTAACCCATCTATAAAACAGAGAGTCATTCATTCATTCAACAAATATTCACTGAGTATCTACCATGTGCCAGGTACTGTTCTAGGCACTGGGGATACAAAAGTGAACAAAACTGACCTCCTGCCTTAAATCGGTGGGGACAGATTTGGGGGGAAATCAGAGAGTGCTAGCGGAAGGGATAGATAATATATATGAGTGATATTTTTCTATGGAAAAAAAGCAAAAGAAGTGGGACAAGGAGTACAGAGTAAGAGGTTACATCTTTAAGTAGGAGGGTCAAGGAATATAATACCCTCACAGAGTTGGGAAGATTGAAAGACAATATATAGAGGTTCAATTTCTGGCACACAGTAAGTCCTACAAGTTTGAACTGTTGTTCTATTTTTATTATCTGTATTATTAGTTATTTTTCAAAGATGAGGGAATTCTGGATGCCTTAGAATCTTGAGTCTATAGTTAGAATTTACCTGTAAATGTGTGAATTGAATTTCTTGTATTCCAAATCATTGCCCACTCCAATTCCCTACAAACAGGAGTACTAGTTTCTACATGTTTTCACAAGTATTATGAGAATTACCTACACAAAAGATCCTCTAAAAAAAAGGCACAATAAAGGCGAAGTCGAGCCTCCTCTATTTTACAGTGAAGAATGGTGGTCATCTCTGATGCTACACTTGAGGAGCCTCTATTACCACAGAGATCAGAGGGCCAGCTGATGAGACGAAGACAAGGTGATGTCTTTCAGCTATTGTACAAAAATTTCATCCGTATCTCCAGTTCCCACACTGCCCTTTCGCCATCACCAAGGCAGTGTGGGTGGAAGGCTGGCAACCTGGCAACCATACTGCCTTGGCCCTTCTCTTCTCCTGACCCCATTCTACTCTTTTGTGACATCCCTCTTCTTTCCTTCCCCCTCTAAGAGTACACTAGACTTCTATGTGAAACAACTACATAACCAAATAAACGTGACAACTGTAAGACTCCTTCTCTCTTGTAATTTGCCCTAGATGCCAAATTCTCTCAGTAATGGCCCTAACTCAAATGTTATATTACACTTTGATTAATGCTAGGAAATAACATCCTGGATATATGAAGGCTGAGCAGAAAGTTATTGTGCTTTGAACTTTCAGTTGAAAAATTTTCTAAAACAATTAACACTTTTGTAAGTACATCATAAATGAAGCCTTCTTTGATAAAGGATCTCTTCCAGGATGAGCAGACATAGCACATGGTTTTTTATGTAGAATTCCCATCCTGATTCAGTACCAGCCTTCTCGGGACCTATAGCAAATTATTTAACTTCTCTGGGACCCCATTTTTCCCTCAGTAACTTTCAGTGGAGGGCGCCTGGCTTGCTCAGTCTGTTAAGCGTCTGCCTTCAGCTTAGCTCATGATCCCAGGGTTCTGGGATCAAGTCCTACATCAGGCTCCCTGCTCAGTGAGGAGTCTGCTTCTCCCTCTACCATCCCCACTGACTGTGATCTCTTGTCTCAAATAAGTAAGTAAAATCTTTAAAAAATAATTTTCAGGGGTGCCTTGGCGGCTCAGTGGGCTAAAGCCTCTGCCTTCAGCTCAGGTCATGATCCCCAGGGTCCTGGGATTGAGCCCCACATCGGGCTCTCTGCTCTGGAGCCTGCTTCCCCTACTCCCCTGCCTGCCTCTCTGCCTACTTGTGATCTCTGTCAAATAAATAAATAAAATCTTTAAAAATAATAATAATTTTCAGTGGAAAATTATGAAAAATCTGAAAGTGGCCATTCAATAAATGCTAATTTCCTCATATTATAACAGAACTAATAATACTTTTCTACTTCCATATATTATTTGGGACATTGGAAGATACAACAAATCTTCTCCTGAGGCAAGGGAAATAAAAGTAAAAATAAACTATTGGGACTACATCAAAATAAAAAGCTTCTGGACAGTAAAGGAAACCAACAAAACTGGAAGACAAGACAACCTACTGAATGGAAGAAGATATTTGTAAATGACATTATCTGGTAAGGGATTGGTATCCAAATACATAAAGACCTTACACAACTTAACACCCCAAAAGTAATCCAATTTAAAAATGGGCAGAAGACATGAACATTTTTCCAAAGACATATAGATGGCTAACAGATACATGAAAAGATGCTTAACCCCACTCATCATCAGGTAAATGCAAATCAAAACCACAATGAGCTCTCACTTGACAACTGTCAGAATCAACAACACAAGAAGCAACAATTGTTGGTGAGGATGTGGAGAAAAAGGAACCCTTTTGAGCTGTTGGTGGGAATGTAAACTGGTGCAGCCACTATGGAAGACAGTACGGAGATTCATCAAAAAGTTAAAAACAGAATTACCATATGATCTAATAATTCCACTACTAGGTATTGACCCCCCAAAACACGGAAACACTAATTCAAAAAAATACATGCACTCCTATGTTTATTGCAGTATTTAAAATAGCCAGATTATGGAAGCAGTCCAAGTGTCCATCGACAGATGGATTGATAAAGATGATGTGGGGTGTGTGTGTGTGTGTGTGTGTGTCTATACATGTGTGCGTAGAATATTAGCCATAAAAAAAGAATGAAATCTTGCCATTTGCGGCAACATGGATGGATCTAAAAAGTATAATGTTAAGTGAAATAAGTCAGTCAGAAAAAGACAAATACCATATGATTTCACTCATATGAGGAATTTAAGAATCAAAACAAACAAAGCGGGGAAAAAAAGACAAACCAAAAACAGACTCTTAACTACAGAGAGCAAACCGACCATGCCGGGGCGGGAAAAAGTAAAGGGATTAAGAGTACACTTACCTTGATTAGCACTGAGTAATATATGGAACTGCTGAATCACTATACTGTACACTCGAAACTAATATAACACTGTATGTTAACTATACCAGAATTTTTAGAAAGAGGACAAATCTTGAAACAAACGTAAATTTAAGACATTTTTATTACTATCAATTTGAGCTTTGTATCAGTCAGGGTCTAATAAGGGAACATGAGAACCACTTGAGATTTTAAAACAGAGCGACTTCAAAGCAGTGAACGGGTGATGAAAGAAATGAGAGGCCCACCAGGGAATGGTGGGGCAAATCAGAGGTTAGCATGGGAGCAAAAAAATCTACCACTGGAAGAGAAAAGGGGAGGAAATATGTTGCTACCAGTATCCAAGGCCGAAGGTACCAGGAAGAAACTAAAAACAAGATGGCCTGACTGGCAGAAGCAACAGAAGAGATGCTTCCAGAGACCACCCACTCCTCCAACTTCCCCAAGCAAAAATAAAGGGAGGAAAACCCTACGTTGTTCTTCCTCCTGCCCTCTAATCTCCTTCCAGTTCCTCTCACCTGCTAACCCAGACAGAAACTGCTGACACAGAGGCCTGTTAAGGAAAGAAGTCTGCAAGTGTCAGCTCTTCACAAGACACAGCAAAGAAGGGAAGGGTGAGGAATGGATCTGAGGGCAAACAGGTCCAGGATCAGCAGAAACATCGACTCTGTTCATAAATGATGATGGAGAAGGAAGAGGACACAGGGCCAAGTCAGTACTCACCCTATATAAATGCCAGAAGCTGGCTTTTAAAAAGTTATTATTCTTAAATTATTTCCTATCCAATTTGTTTGCTTCTTGTGAGCTTAAAATAGATGAGGAAGAAAGAAAAAGTCATATAAAAAGATCAATTATGACCAAAAAAAATCAATTATGGTTTTACTACATATCCTATTTTACTTACTCAAATCAAAATTTAACAATTACATTTATCCTTTTTAGGGATGCATGGGTATGTATGTATCCCCCCATTTATATTAATAAATTATTATTATTATATATTGATTCATATTAATTACTTATATTCTCTAAGTATACAGAATATATTAGAATATATAATTTATCTATATATATATATTTCATATATATCCACATCAAAGTGTTTTCCTCCCCTACTAGTCCACTGAATGGTCCTTTGAGGCTACAAGTTCTATACCTCATGGACTATTCCAACACAGCAGATGAGGAAATTAAGACTCCAGAGGCTAAGTGATTTGCTCACTTTCACCAGCTAATTAATGAATGAGGCAGGGCTATAACCCAAATCTTCATGGTTACTCATTAAACTACACCAAGTTTCTGCCCAACCATTAAAGATTTTCCAATTTTAAAATGTGTTTGTGCTGTCAACTAGATGTAACTTAGCCACACAAAATTAAATTAGATTTAAAGGTTTTTCTATGATAGGAAAAGCAGAAGAGAACTTTTTTTTTATTTTTAAGGAATTTCTATGCCTACAGAAATGCATGGAGACAAATGCACATGTGCACATGCATACAAAAGAGATTAAACATATCTGGAAACTGTCTGCTTATATCTACTGAACCTAAATCTATCCTTCCACTGACCAAGCAATCCTACTCCTAAGTACATGTGTATACCCAAATAACTTCATTGTGGCATTATGCATAACACCTTAAAATCAAAGTATCCCAAATGTTCATCAAGAGTAAACTGAACAGAGGCACCTGGGTAGCTCAGTCGGTTAAGCATCTGCCTTCAGCTCAGGTCGTGAACCCAGGGTCCTGGGATCAAGCCCCGAATTAGGCTCCCTGCTCAGCAAGGAGGCTGCTTCTCCCTTCTCCCACTGCCCCTCCTCTGGTGCTCACTTGCTCTCTCTCAGAAATAAATAAAAACTTAAAAATAAATAAACAAACAAATAAAGAGTAAACTGAATAAACTAGGGTATAGCCTTATAGTGGAATACTATATAACAAATGAAAAAGATACAAAAAGATATTTTTTAAGTACATACTAAATGATTCTGTTTATATTAAGTTCAAAAGCACAGCAAAACTGATCTACATACTTTAAGTCAGATATAAGTAACCACATTTGGGAGTAGTAGGGAGCAGGAGGGAGGGCCTCTGGGATGCTGTGAAAATTTATTGAGGCTATACAATTATGATCTATGCACTTTTTTATGCATGCTATGTACTGATTTTTAAAAAGTGTCATCAATCAAAGTAAATACCTCCTTCACAAAAAGAATTAATTTTTATAATACCAGTACAGAAGAGGAGGGGGCACAAAACTCTGTGACTAAGGGTAAATTTCTCAAGACACAAAAAGCATTAATCATAAAAGAAAAAAACATAAATCAGCCTCATCAAAATGAAAACTTCTAAAAATTAAAATCATCAAAATATGCATTAAGAAAGGGAACAGGAAAGAATCAGTCGGGGGTGAATCATAATATGTAGAACAGACAAAAGAACTTGTATCCCCAGTACAGAATTCTTACAAATCAATAAGAAGAAAACAAATAACCCAATTTAAAAATAGGCAAAAGCCTTGAATATTTCTTTCACAAAATAAGTGATCAGTAAGTATTGTTGAAAAAGTATTCAACATCACCAGTGATAAATTTAAAGCAAATTAAAGTCACAATAAGATACTACAACATATTTACCAGCATGTCTAATATGAAAAAGACTGAGAGTACCAAAGAATTTATAGCAACCAGTCTGGCAGGCTCATTTAAAGTTAAAACATACAGTTTATATATGACCCAGCAATTTCATTCCCTAGGTACTTACTGTTGAGAGATTAAAACACATGTCACTCACACACAAAAAAATACATAAATGAATGTTCACAGAAGCTTTTACATAACAGTCAAAAACTGGAAACAACACAAATGTTCATCAGTAAGAGAATGGATAAACTCTGGTATATTAAGACATACAATGGAATATTAGCACGTTTAAAAAAATTAAAAACTGGGACACCTGGGTGGCTCAGTTGGTTAAGCGGCTGCCTTCGGCTCAGGTCATGATCCCAGCGTCCTGGGATCGAGTCCCACATCGGGCTCCTTGCTCGGCAGGGAGCCTGCTTCTCCCTGTGCCTCTAGCCTGCCACTCTGTCTGCCTGTGCTTGCACTCTGTCTCTCTCTCTCTCTAACAAACAAATAAAATCTTAAAAAAATTAAAAACTAAAAAACTACTGATACATTACAGCAACATGGATGAATCTCAAAAACGGAGGAAAAGATAACTAAAGCTAAACAGTATGTATTTCATTCCCTCTGTAAGAACTTCAAGCACAGACAAAATTAATTTATAGGGACAGAAATCAGAGTGGGTCCTCCTAGAGAACCAAAGGGAGGACTGCTTGGAAAGGGGCATGAGGAAACTTTCTGGATGAGAAAGACGTTTAATTTGTTCTGAGTAATGATTACATGAGTACATATGTTTGTCAAAATTCAAGAGTTGGGCACTTAAGGGACACCAGGGTGGCTCAGTCAGTTAGGCATCCAACTCCTGATTTTGGCTCAGGTCATGATCTCAGGGTTGTGAGATCGACCCCACCTCAGGCTCTACACTCAGCGGGGAGTTTGCTTGAGATTCTCTCTCTTCCTCTCCCTCTGCCCCACCCTCATGCATGCATTCTTTCTCTCGTTCTCTATCAAAAAAAAAAAAAAAAGGGGGGGGGGACACCTGGGTGACTGAGTGGGTTATATGTCCGCCTTTTACTCAGGTCATGATCCCAGGGTCCTAGGATTAAGTGTCACATCAGGCTCCCTGCTTAGCAGGGAGTCTGCTTCTCCCTCTACCTGCTGCTCTCCCTGGCTTGTGTTCTCTCTCTCTCTCTCTCCACCCCCTGCCCCATCTCTCTACCTCTCTGACAAATAATAAAATCTTCAAAAAAAAAAGACTTGGACGCTTAGGATCTATAGATCTTATTAGCACTTCCATTTAAATGAAATAAATGTTTCTTAAAAAAGAAACAGCATTGTTCCTTAAAAAAAAAAAAAACCACCAACAACAAAATTACCACATGATCCAGCAATTCCACTATTAAGTATACACCTAAAAGAAATGAAAGCAGGGAGCCATTTCTGCATTTGCTGCTAAAGTAGTCCTTCCAAAGAAGCTAAGGCCATGTTGGGGCAAAGCCTCCACTTCATCCTGTGAATAGCCTGGCAGCTGCCAGTCCAACACTTTCACCGGCATCTCCTGGGCCCTCCTGCACAATGAGGAGGTGACGGTTATGGAGGTTACAATCCATGCTCTCATCAACACAGCCAAAGTAAATGATGAACCTCTCTGACCAGGCTTGTGGGCAAAGACTCTGGCCATTGTCTACACGGGAGTCTCATCTGCAAAGGGTGGCGGACCTGCCCCCTTCACCACTGTGGCCTCAGCTGAGGAAAGAAAGTGAACCATAGAAAGAAGAACCTGAGGAGGCTGACAGCATGCACTTTGGTCTATTTGACTAAATCTCTTTTATAACATGTTCAATAAAAAGCTGAACTCTTAAAAAAAAAAATGAATGAATGAAAGAAAGAGAGAGAGAAAAGAAAAACAGGGACTCAGACACTTGTACACCAATGTTCATAGCAGTGTTACTGACCATAGAAGGTGAATCAACTCAAATGACAATCAATGACTGAATGGATAAATAAAATGTGGTATATTATGGAATACGGAATGGAATATTACTCAGCCTTAAAGAGGAATTAAATTCCAACACATGTACCACATGGATGAACCCTGAAGATATTACTGCTAACTACAATAAGCCAGAAACAAAGGACAAATACCATATGATTCCACTTATGTGACATAAACCTGGACTGATCAAGAGACAGAAAGTAGGGGGCGCCTGGGTGGCTCAGTGGGTTAAGCTGCTGCCTTCGGCTCAGGTCATGATCTCAGGGTCCTGGGATCGAGCCTTGCGTCGGGCTCTCTGCTCAGCAGGGAGCCTGCTTCCCTCTCTCTCTCTCTTTCTCTCTGCCTGCCTCTCTGCCTACTTGTGATCTCTGTCTGTCAAATAAATAAATAAAATCTTTAAAAGAAAAAAAAAAGAGAGACAGAAAGTAGAATATTATTGATAAAGAAAATGTGATACACGCATACACACACACAGGAATACTATTCAGCCACAAAAAAAGGAAAGATTCTTTTTTTTCCATTCATGACATGGATGGGCCTAGAGGACATTATGGTAAGTCAAGTAAAGTCAAAGGGAAAGATTAAACTGTATGATTTCACTGATATGCAGAATCTAAAAGGAAAAAAATCGAACTCATAGAGAACAGATTGGTGATTGCCAGTGGTGGGGGTGGAGGGTGGGCAAAAGCATGAGGGGAGTCAAAAGGTATAAACTTCCAGTTATAAGATAAATAAGTTCTGGGATGTAAAGTACAGCACGGTGACTAATGTAAACAATACAGTAACCATATATCTGAAAGTACTAAGAGATCTTAAAAGTTCTCATCTCACACACAAATTTTGAAATTATATGAGGATGTTAACTAAACTTACTGCAGTAATCATTCTGCAATATACACACTATCAAATCATCATTATATAATATAATATCATGTCAGTTATATCTCAATAAAACTGGGGGAAAAAAAGAAAAAGAGAAAAAGGAAAAAGAAAGTAGAATGGTGAGTCCCAGGTGCTGGGGGAAGGGAGGAATGCGGAGTTATTGTTTAATGGGTACAAAGATTCAGTCTGAGCCCTTTCTGCCTCTCCTGCCACCATGGCACCCGTGAAAGAGTTTGTGGCGAAGGGGGGCAAATAAAGAAAGCAAGTTCTGAAGTTTACCCTTGATTGCACCCACCCTGTAGAAGATGGTATCATGGATGCTGCCAATTTTGAGCAGTTTTCTTCAAGAGAGTATCAAAGTGAATGGAAAAGCTGGAAATCTCTGTGGAGCGGTGGTAACAACTGAAAGAAGCAAAAGCAAGATTACCCCGTAACTTCTGAGGTGCCTTTTCCAAAAGGTATTTGAAATATCTCACCAAAACACACCTGAAGAAGAACAATCTCCGTGACTGGCTGCACACAGTCGCAAACAGCAAAGAGTTATGAATTACATTACTTCCGGATTAACCAAGATGAGGAAGAGAAGGAAGATGAGGATTAGAACTAGTTGGTCTGGAATATTTTGTATAATTTAAAATAAAATTTAGGAAACAAAAAAGATTCAGCTGGAGAAAATGGAAAAGTTTGGACATGGACGGTGGTGACAGCAGCTGAACAATGTGAATGTACTTAATGCCACAAAACTATACACTTGAAAATGGCTAAGATGATAAATTTCATGTTCTGTATATTTTACCACAATAAAAAAAAATGCCAATGCTCAGCTCAATTTAATCAGTGAAGTGGTAGGGCAAAAGCCAGATTACAATAGACTAAGAAAACAGAGCTAAAGATATGGAGACAATTAAGATTAACTATCTCTTCAAAAAGCAAATCAGGGACGCCTGGGTGGCTCAGTTGGTTGGACGACTGCCTTCGGCTCAGGTCATGATCCCGGAGTCCCGGGATCGAGTCCCGCATCGGGCTCCCAGCTCCATGGGGAGTCTGCTTCTCCCTCTGACCTTCTCCTCGCTCATGCTCTCTCTCACTGTCTCTCTCTCAAATAAATAAATAAAATCTTTAAAAAAAAAAAAAAAATAAAAATAAAAAAAAAAAAAAAAAAAAAAAAAAAAAAAAAAACAAAAAGCAAATCAGTAAAAGTCATTCACTGTTACAGGGGAAACACTGAAGTGAGATAACTGTTTATCAAAGATGCTGTAAGAGCAATCTCTTGTGAATTGTAAACTGAATTAGATAACAACTAAATTACCTTCCGACTCTACAATTCTATGTACGCAAGAATGGAAACAAAGAAAAAGGGAACAGTATTAATGAAGTCAAAGTACGGATCTATAAAATCAGTACTGGAAACCAAAAAACAGATAGTAATTACTTTGTAGAAGAAATTGTTATACACAGCATAGAAAATGACATATTTCCAGAATATCTGTAACATTCCCAACCTCCACAACCTTTACATTCTTTAATACTGACACATTATGGGGCGCCTGGGTGGCACAGTGGGTTGGGCATTGGTTTTGACTGGGGTCTGACCTCTGGGTCATGGGTTCGAGCTCCACATCAGGCTCTGGTCTCAGTGGGGAGTCTGCCTGGGATTCTCTCTTCCTCTGCCCCTCTCCCCACTCTAAAATAAATAAATAAACCTTAAAACAAACCTGACACATTAAAAATAATCTATGGAGGGGCAGCTGGCTAGACAGTCAGTAAAGCCTATCACTCTTAAGCTCAGGGCCGTGATTTTAAACCCCACATTGGGTAGGGAGCCTACCTAAAATTAAAAAAAAATTTTTTTTAATTCAAAAGAAAAAATCTCTATGGAAGCAACCCAAATGTCCATCAACAAACAAACTGATAAACAAAATGTGGTATATAATACAATGGAATATTATTCAGCCTTAAAAGGGAATGGAATTCCGTACAACATGCTACAACACAGATGAACCTTGAAAACATTATGCTAAGTGGAATAAAAGCAAGATACAAAAAGGCAAATATTATATGATTTTGCTTATATGAAACAACTAGAAGAGGCAAATTCAGAGAAACAAAGTAGAACAGAGGTTATCAGGGCTTAGAGGTGAGG
Organism: Mustela erminea; assembly: GCF_009829155.1. Lineage (NCBI taxonomy): Eukaryota > Metazoa > Chordata > Mammalia > Carnivora > Mustelidae > Mustela > Mustela erminea. Next base: position 32,866,834 of record NC_045618.1, read on the forward strand.
AAGAGATGGAGAGTTATTATTTAATGGGTACATAGTGTTTGTATATGGTGATGAAACAGGTTTTGAAATACATAGTGGTTATGGTTGTACAACACAGTGAATGTAATTAATGCCACTAAATTGTACATCTAAAAATGTTTAAAGAGGTAAATTTTATGTTACATATACTTTGCCTCAATAAAAAAATGTCTTCTATTAAAAAAATACCCTGAAAGCAAACCTCAAGCTGAGACCAAGTTTCTCACAAGTAATTATATTGTCTCAGGTTATAGACAAAACTCGGGCGCCTGGGTGGCTCAGTGGGTTAAGCCGCTGCCTTCGGCTTGGGTCATGATCTTAGGGTCCTGGGATCGAGTGCAGCATCGGGCTCTCTGCTCAGCAGGGAGCCTGCTTCCCTTCCTCTCTCTCTCTGCCTGCCTCTATGCCTACTTGTGATCTCTCCCTCTCTGTCAAATAAATAAAATAAATAAATCTTAAAAAAAAAAAAAAAAAAAAAACCTCATGCTGGGCTATAGCCATCCCCAAATGGAAAAGGCGTCCAGTGGAAACTCCTTAAACAACGGAAATATACCCACGAAGTAAATCAATTCACTCACCTCAATGATGGTTAGGGTCCTCAACTGAAAACTGAAGAAAGTCACCTGAGGTCATACCATAGGGAAAAATAAGAGGACTTAAGTAGCCCCATGTAGGATATTATTTTCTCAGAACCATCAAGTAATTCTGGTAAACAATTCCAAACAAGAAGTTACTTGTTCGTGAAAAAGTTCAGATATATTTGGACAAAAATCCCAAACGGAAAGTCATTTACCCCTTTCACAGCTAGCAGTCACCATCCTCAAGAGTCAAATGAGGATTACAGGCCTCTCAGACTGAGGGGTGGGATGTCTTTGGGAGACAACATCCAAGTCCAGACTCAGAGATGCTCAGTCAAAATGCCCTCAACTATTCCTTGTTCAGATGAAGTCTTTCTGCTTGCTAATTCAACTTCTGTGTGAACTCTTCATGTTAAATTTATCAGCTTCCTGCCTTCCACCTTCAAGTGTCATACTGTTTAAACAAAGCAATGGTTCTCAACTAGGAATAATTTTGGACCCAAGAGACATACGGCAATATCTGGGACGTTTGGTTGTCACAACTGGGCACTACTAACTTGTACTAGGTAGAGGCTAGTGATGCTGTTAACATCCTACAACATAGAGGTTAATCTCCCACCATAAAGAATTATTGTGCCCAAAATGTCAATACTGTCAAGGCTGAGAAAATCTGAACTACAGGTTAATAAGACACCCAAGGATTTCACAGTGAAATGTGAAAGCTTTTTGTGCAAAATACTACTTTAATGTTTAATTTTTCAACTAAAGTTCATTAGTTCTTAAGGCTGATATTTATCCTGTTTTCTTTATATTCCTTATATTTTCCAAATTTCTATGATGCACTTGTGTTGATTTTTCTGATTTTAAAATAAAATAAATAAAATAAGAACCATTATCCTTTCCTTTTTCTGTAAGAGTCTATTTGCCTAAAGACAATTCCTGCAGGTTGGCACTGTATTTTTTTTCTACTCACATTTTATTCTTTATTGCTCTGTATCTGGAGCAGGAGTGACCATAACTTGAGTTTACTGTATCATCTTAACTGGAAGCCCAATTTCATATCAGAATTCAAGAGAAATTACTGAGTAATATTAAAGCAAGTTTTATACAAAACAAACTATTTTCTGATATTCTATTTTTCAGAATCAATCATTTTACAAACCCGTACAATATTAAAATGTGTGATTCAGATATCTACACTATTTAAAATGTTTTTGTCGGGGCACCTGAGTGGCTCAGTGGGTTAAGCCTCTGCCTTCGGCTCAGGTCATGATCTCAGGGTCCTGGGATCGAGCCCTACATCGGGCTCTCTGCTCAGTGGGGAGCCTGCTTTCCGCTCTCTCTCTGCCTGCTTCTCTGCCTACTTGTGATCTTTGTCTGTCAAATGAATAAATAAAATCTTTTTAAAAAAATTAAAAATAAATTAATTAATTAAATAAAATGTTTTTGTCATAAAAGGCAAAAGAAAGGAAAAGAGAAGTAATCAGTAGCAGCAGCACTACAAGCAAAGAGACAGAATAAACAGAAAGAGAAAAACAGAGATGACCCAGATAACGGAAAGAGAAGCAAGCTCAGCACTAATGATTCCTAAAACACTGTGCCAGAGGGAGGACAGTCTGACAGCCTCCCCTGCAGCCTCATTTATATATCCATATACCACTTACCTATCTGTCTGTGCTCTGCAGCCAGCAATGATTACCCTGACTCCTCAAAATTCACTCCTTATCAATTGATTAAATTAAACTAATCATGGTAATCCTATCTCCCTTGCCCACGACTGGCAGGCCTATCAATTTGACCCAATGAAAAGAGTATTCCTAAGAGGTTCTGGGGGAAAAAAGGCCTTTCTTATTTTTAAAAGAGAACCATAGGAAGCCAGACCATATCTCTGGCATTGGACCAACAGATGCCTAATACTAATGGTAGCTTTAATTCAGGAAAAAACAGGCATCACAGAGCAGAGTGGAAAAGCAGAAAGAACTCAGGGCTTTATATATCAATGAATTGTGTGACCAATGCTAGAGCCCATTTTAATTCTGGACTTCCTCTTATATTAGCTGAAAAAATTTCTTATTATTTAAGCCACTTTGAGTTGGATTTTCTGTTATTTACTACTGAAAATACAGAAAGGAACAACAAAAAAATTAAAACTTCACATGTTCACACTACTCACAGATAATCATGATAATCATAATCATGGTTATCAATTTATCATTTTCTTCTTAATCCTTTGCTTTTTAAGAAAAATATTTGTCTGTAGACAATTCTAAATCCTTTTAAAAAATAAACATTATTTTAAATAGCTACTTAGTATTTATTTGCATGAATGAATAATCACTTAGCTTGTTTTATTGGTGAATATGTAGATTGTTTCCAATAAATCACTATTATCAATAATTCTGTAATGAATATTTTGCTTAAGAAAAAAATTACATATGTGTTGAGGATACTTTGTTAGGATAGATTCTTAAAACAGGAAGTACTAAATTAAATAATATGAACTTTTACAGTTCCTGATACTTACTGACAAACTTTTACTCAGAAGTATTATGTCAATTCACACATATTTCTCTGCACACAAGAGGTGCCTTGATAATTTTTAAATATAAAAAACTTGCTCATCACTCCAGTTCTACATGATACTAAAGAGGAAAAAGAGGACAATGCTTAGCTAAAACTTTACTTCCAAAATTAAATCAAGACTAGACTTTCAATTCCTTTAAATCTGTCTTTCTTTTCAGACTGAAGAGAGAGAAAAAAATGTTGGCTTTTTTAAACTAAATGGTACTGTATAAATGGCTAACGGACACATGAAAAAAATGTTCATCATCATTAGCCATCAGGGAAATTCAAATCAAAACCACACTGAGGGCACCTGGGTGGCTCAGTTGGTTAAGGGACTGCCTTCAGCTCAGGTCATGATCCTGGAGTCCCGGAATCGAGTCCCACATCGGGCTTCCTGCTTGGCAGGGAGTCTGCTTCACCCTCTGACCCTCCCTCTTCTCATGCTCTCTCTTTCTCTCTCTCAAATAAATAATCTTAAAAAAAAAAAAAAACCCACACGGAGACACCACCTCACACCAGTTAGAATGGCAAAAATTGACAAACCAAGAAAAAACAAATGTTGAAGAGGCTGTAAAGAAAGGGGATCCCTCTTACATTGTTGGTGGAAATGCAAGGTGGTGCAGCCACTCTGGAAAACAGTGTGGCAGTTCCTCAAAAAAAATTAAAAATAGAGCTACCCTATGACCCAGCAATCGCACTACTGGGTATCTACCCCAAAGATACAGATGCAGTGAAAAGAAGGGCCATGTGCACCCCAATGTTCATAGCAGCAATGGCCACAACAGCCAAACTGTGGAAAGAGCAGAGATGTCCTTCAACAGACAAATGGATAAAGATGTGGTCCATATATACAATGGAATACTACTCAGCCATCAGGAGGGATGAATACCCAACTTTTGCATCAGCATGGATGGGACTGGAGATTATGCTAAGTGAAATAAGTCAAGCAGAGAAAGCCAATCATCATATGGTTTCAGTTATTTGAGGAACATAAGGAATAGCATGGAGGACATTAGGAGAAGGAAGGGAAAAATGAAGTGAGGGGGATTCAGAGGGGAAGATGAAACATGAGAGACTACGGACTCCGAGAAACAAACTGAGGGTTTTAGAGGGGAGGAGGATGGGGGAATTGGTTAGTCCAGTGATGGGTATTAAGGAGGGCATGTACTGCATGGAGCACTGGGTGTTAATATGCAAACAGTGAATCACGGAACACTACATAAAAAACTAATGATGTACTGTATGGAGACTAACATCACATAATAAAAAAACGGTACTGTATAAGGTTCTCAGAATCAAATTTTTAAATAAAACCCTGAGATAACTGAAGCAAATAACTTAAAATAAAAAAAGACATGAATCAATCACTAATAAAATAAGTCAATAACCTCAAAAATTACCTCAACAACAAAAAGACAACTCACTATAGAAATGGGTAAAGCATTTGATGGATAGCTCTACAAAGAACAAATCCAAATGGCCAATAAGAACATGAGAAGAGATGCCCAATATCTTTTATCATTATGGAAATGTAAATGGTAACCACAATGAGATACTACATCACACCTACTAGGATAGCTATGTTTTAAAAAAAAAAAGGCAGCAGAAAAAACAATGTTGGCAAGGATGTGGAGAAATTAGAGCCTTTGCACAAGCAGCTGCTGTATTAGACAATCTGGCATTTCCTCAAAAAACTAAACATAGAATTACTATAGGATCCAGCAATTTCATTCCTAGATACACACCCAAAAGTAATGAAAGCAGCATCTCAAACAGAAATTTGTGCACCAATGTTCACTGCAGCATTATTCACAACCTAAAGTTGAAAACCACCCATGTCCATTAAAAAAATGAATGGATAAAAAAATGTGAGATACACACACAATGGATTATCATTCAGCCTTAAAAAAGAATGAATTCTGTATAACCTGTTGCAGCATAGATGAACCTTTAAAACATTATGCTAAATGTAATAAGCTAGACACAAAAGGACAAATATTGTACAATTCTGAGTATACTAAGTACCTAGAAGAGGTAAATTTCAGAGACAGAAAGTAGAGGTTACTAGGAACTAGGGGGAAAGGTACAACAGAAAATTACTGCTTAATGGGCACAAATTTTCTGTTTGGGATGAAAGTTTTGGAAATAGTGGTGATGGTTGCACAACACCGTAAATGTAACTAATGCCACTGGACTGTATGCTTTAAAAAGGTCAGGGGCACCTGGGTAGTTTAGTGGGTTAAAGCCTCTGTCTTTGGCTCAGGTCATGATCCCGGGGTCCTGGGATAGAGACCCACATAGGGCTCTCTGCTCGCCAGGGAGTCTGCTTCCTCCTCTCTCTCTGCCTGCCTCTCTGCCTACGTGTGATCTCTGTCTGTCAAATAAATAAACAAAATCTTTTTGAAAAAAAAATTTTTTTTCTGGGGGCACGTGGCTGGCTCAGTTGGAAGAGCATGTGACTCCTGATCTCAGAGTTGTTTAAGTTCAAGGCCCATACTGGGCGGAGAGATTACTAAAACTAAATAAACTTTAAAAAAAGATGTTTTTCAGGGCGTCTAGGTGGCTCTGTGGGTTAAAGCTTCTGCCCTCAGCTCAGGTCATGATCTCAGGGTCCTAGGATCGAGCCCTGCATCGGGCTCTCTGCTCAGCTGGGAGCCTGCTTCCCCCTCTCTCTCTGCCTGCCTCTCTGACTACCTGTGATCTCTGTCAAATAAACAAATAAAATCTTAAAAAAAAAAAAAAAAAAAGATGTTTCTCTGCTCTAGAATCATCTAACACCATAGGTTAGGAGTTAGCTGTCATGTCTCTTTAGTCTTCTTTAATTTTTGTCTTCCATTACCTTGACATTTTTCTTTTTAATGCAGGCTAGTTATTTTGTAGACTATGTCTCAATTTGGGTTCATCTAATATTTCTTCAAGATTTTTGGCAAGAATACCACAGAAGTGATTTAGAAAGCATAGGATACTGATGTGCTCCATCACTGTGACGTTTAACTTACATCATTTGGTCAAGGTAGTGTCTGGCAAATTTTTCCACTATGAAGTTATTACTACTTTATAATTAAAATATATCTTATGGAGAGATATTTAAAGACTTAAGTAAATATCCTGTTCCCCATCAAACTTTTACCCACTAGTTTAGATCCACTGAGTTTTGCATGAATCGATTACTGCAATGATGGCTGCCAAACGTTAATTTTCTATCATTCATTCTACACTTACTAGTTATCATTCTATTTTAAATGAGTGTTTCCTTTTCTGTATTAGTATACTTCTATCAGTATGCACTGATGCATTCTTATTTTATTCCATGTGTTATAAACCATTGCTATATTGCTGAAGGCTTAAATCACTCCAGAACTGGCCAGTGGACAGAGAAAGCCCTTCAAACCCACTTCTGTGTTCTGACAAACTTTCTAACACAAGATATCCCAGGTTCATCTTGTACTCTCCTAGCCTTACTTATGGAATTAGGCAGAATTTCTCTAAGGAACCCTGGTTCCTTTTACTGAAAAACACTACATAGAAACTAAGATCTGGGTGCTAAACGTGCTCATGGCTACTAGGATGTCATTGCTGCTAACCCTTCTCAGTGGACAGAAGTAGGAAAAAAATATATTCTATTAATTATGTATCTATATTAAAAGCCATGTTGCAATACTGATATCTTCGATTCCAATCTAATCCATTAGGCTTTAATCTCACCTCTCCCTTTTCTGTATTATAACTCCCTACTCCAACAGTAAGAAAACTTGACTCCAATAAACCATAGCATATTTGCTTTTGCTCGCATTTTATTTTTAAGATTTTTGTTTTTTGGGCGCCTGGGTGGCTCAGTGGGTTAAGCCTGTGTCTTTGGCTCGGGTCACGATCTTAGGGTCCTGGGATCGAGTCCCGCATCGGGCTCTCTGCTCAGCAGGGAGCCTGCTTCCCCCATCTCTGCCTGCCTCTCTGCCTACTTGTCATCTGTCACTGTATGTCAAATAAATAAATAAAATCTTTAAAAAAAAGAAAAGATTTTTGTTTTCCAATTTTTACTGAAACAATACATGATACCAAAAATTGGAAATACACAGAAAGACATACCTAAAGAAGTGTCATATCCCCCATCCTTTCCATGGCATTTCCACACAAAGCCCTGTAGATAGCCAATCTCATCTGTTTCTGATATAGCCTTCTGGTGATTTTTGTGTGTGTGTGTGAAAATAAGCACATACATATTTTTTATTTCTCCTCCTTTAAGATTTTATTTATTTATTTGACAGACAGAGATAACAAATAGGCAAAGAGGCAGGCAGAGAGAGAGAGGGGGGAAAGCAGGCTCCCCGCTGAGCAGAGATTCCCGATGTGGGGCTTGATCGCAGGACCCTGAGATCATGACCTGAGCCAAAGGCAGAGGCTTAACTGACTGAGCCACCCCTCCCCCTCTTTCTTATAAAAATGTAGTATACAGCAACTTCTCCTTTATACTGTTTTTTTTTTTTTAAAGACAATTTATCTTGGGGCGCCTGGGTGGCTCAGTGGGTTAAAGCCTCTGCCTTCGGCTCAGGTCATGATCTCAGGGTCCTGGGATCGAGCCCCACATTGGGCTCTCTGCTCCACGGGGAGCCTGCTTCCCCCTCTCTCTGCCTGCCTCTCTGCCTACTTGTGATCTCTGTCTGTCAAATAAATAAAAATAAAATCTTTAAAAAAATAAAAAATAAAAAAAATAAAGACAATTTATCTTGGAAATCACTTTATATCAAATCATATTAATCTTTTTTTAAAGATTTTATTTATTTATTTGACAGACAGAGATCACAAGTAAGTAGAGAGGCAGGCAGAGAGAGAGAGGAGGAAGCAGGCTCCCTGCTGAGCAGAGACCCCCAATGTGGGGCTTGATCCCAGGACCCTGGGATCATGACCTGAGCCGAAGGCAGAGGCTTTAACCCACTGAGCCATCCAGGTGCCCCAAATCATATTAATCTTACTCTTTTAAAGTGGCATAGTACTCTATTATGTGGCTATATACACTACAGTTTATTCAAACACTCTTTATGTTCAGCCATTTAAGTTTCCAATATTTAACAATCACAGCAGTGCAATAAATAATAGTTAAAAACCCTTTGTTTATTGTCAGAGATACTATCTTCAGAGTAAAGTCCTAGAAATGTGATCACAGAGTTTTATTAGATTTTGCCAAATTCTCTTCCGTAACAGCCATAATAATTGAGATTCTCACTAGCAATGTAAGACAATGCCTGTTTCCCACAGCCTCACAAATTGAGTAAGTACTCACATTTCTTAATTTTAGTTACCCTGATAGGTGAGAAATGTTAACTTAGTATGGATTTAATTTTAATTTCTCTTACTCTGAATCAGCTTGAACATATTTTTCATGCACCCAAAGGTCATTCTTATAGTGGTGTGTGTGTGTGTGTGCGCGCGCACATACACACGCATAAATCGTGACTGTTTTATCCATTTTTCTTTTTTTTTCTTTTTTTTTTTAAGATTTTATTTATTTATTTGACAGAGAGATCACAAGTAGGCAGAGAGGCAAGCAGAGAAGTTGGGGGGAGGAAGCAGGCTCCCCACTGAGCAGAAAGCCCAATTCGGGGCTTGATCCCAGGACCCTGGGATCATGACCTGAGCCAAAGGCAGAGGCTTCAACCCACTGAGCCACCCAGGCGCCCCAATCCATTTTTCTATTGAGTATTTCTCTTTCTTCCGCCACCCAAGTTTTTAAGAGTTCTTTAGATATTAGGGATATCAGGCATTATATGTGATATATGTTGCCAATATATTAATTCACTATATTATTTTGCTTTGTCTTTCCTTATTGTGCCTTTTGCCATGCAATATATATATATATATATATATATACATATACATATATATATGGTAATATTTTTATGAGATAACATTTATCAATCTTGTATTACCTCTGACAATACCTCTTTTAGTATTTGCATGGTTATGTACATTTAGATTAGATCTCTGACTCATCTGGAGTTTATTCTTGTGTACGATATCAAGTATAAATCTAATTTTTTCTTTATCAAAATGGCTATCCAGTTGTCCCAGCACAATTTTTTTTTTTAAGATTTTATTTATTTATTTGAGAGAGAGACAGTGAGAGAGAGCATGAGCGAGGAGAAGGTCAGAGAGCGAAGCAGACTCCCCATGGAGCTGGGAGCCTGATGCGGGACTTGATCCCGGGATTCCGGGATCATGACCTGAGCCGAAGGCAGTCGTCCAACCAACTGAGCCACCCAGGCGTCCCCCCAGCACAATTTTTTATAAAAAATACATCTTTACTCCAGTAATTTGAGACACCATATACTTTATCATATACTAAATTGCCAAATGTAGGGGCGCCTGGGTGGCTGTCATTAAGCACCTGCCTTCGGCTCAGGTCATGATCTCAGCATCCTGAGATCAAGCCCCACGTCAGGCTCCCTGCTTAGCTAGGAGCCTGTTTCTCCCTCTGCCTCTCCCCTTCTCATTCTGTGTCTCCCACCCTTGCTTGTGCTCTCTCCCTCTCAAATAAATAAAATTTTTTTAAAAATAATAAACAAATAAATTGCCAAGTGTATTTTAGTCTATTTCTGAACTTTTTTTTCCACTGGCTTCTTTTCTTTCTCTCTCTCTTTTTTAAGATTTATATTTCAAAAAAAGAGATTTATTTATTCATTTGAGAAAGAGAGTGTGTACATGAGCAGGGTGGAAGGGCAGAGGGAGGACAAGCACAGTCTTGCACAACCATGAAGCCCACTTGGTACTGGATCTCATGACCCTAAGATCAGGACCTAAGCTGAAACCAAGAGCCAGTCACTCAACCAACTATGCTACCCAGGTGCCCCCCGCAACCCACACTGGTTTATCCTCTAATTGTATACCAGTACTATACTGTTTTAATTATAGAGGCTTCACAGTATTTTTAATATCTGTTAAGGAAAATTGTGAACTCATGGCAATAAATTAGACAATTTGGATAAAGTGAAAAAAATTCCCTGAAAGACAAAAACTACCAAGGCTCAGTTAAGAAGAATTAAGTAATCTGTTTAGCCTTATCTCTATTAAGTAAGTTGAATTTGTTGTTGAAAACATTTCTACGAAGAAAATGGCTTCACAGAAACATTACAACAAATACTTAAGGATGAAATTAGTCCATTCTCCACAAACTTCCAGAAAATTAAATAGGAGAGACTACTTCCCAAATAATTTATGAGGTATAAGGAACACTCACACTTTGCAGAAGGAAATACAAACAGTTTAACTACTTTGGAAAACAGTTTGGCAATTTCCAATAAAACTAAACAGATACTCAAAATACCATCCAGCAATCCTGTTCCAAGACACTTCACAAATGAAATAAAAATATGTTCACACAAAACCCTCTAGGCAAATATTTCTATAGCAGCTGTATTTGTAATAGCCAAAAACCCAAATGTCCTTTGGTGAATGGGTAGATGAATGAGCTGCAGTATACACACACAACTGAATACTACTCATCAATAAAAAGAAACTCAAACACACAACATGGATAAATCTCAAAAATATTACACTAGGTGAAAAAAGCCACTCAAAAGGTTACATAATGTATGCTTCATTTAAATGATATTCTCGGGGCATTTGAGTGGCTCAGTTGGTTAAGCATCTGCCTTAGACTCAGGTCAAGATCTCAGGGTTCTGGGATCGAACCCTGTATCCAGTTCCTGGCTCCTCAGGGAGCCTGGTTCTCCCTCTCCCTCTGCCTGCCACTTCCCCTGCTTGTGAGCTTGCTCCTACTCTTTCTCAAATAAATAAAATCTTAAAAATATATAAATAAATGATATTCTCAAAGAGACAAAACTATAGGTAGAAAAAAATCAGTGATTGCCAACAACTGGAAGTGGAAGAAGTGGTTTACTACAAAGTCAAGGTCAATTTTTGAGACTGACCGCTGTTCCATACCTTGATTGAGGTGGTGGTGGCAGTCACATGACTATTTTCACTTGTCAAAACTCCCAGAACTTTATGTTTTAAAAAAAAAGGTGAATTTGACTGTATGTAAACTACGCATTACCTATACAAACACTAATCAAAGCAAAACTGGAACAGCTCTATTATCATCAGACAAAGCTGACTTCAAATAAGGAATATTATCAGGAATAGAAGAGAGACATTCCATAATGATAAAAGAGCCAATTCACCAAGAACTCAAACAACCCTAAATGTTTTTGCATCCAACAACAGATCTTCAAAATACAAAAGTAAAAATTGATAGTTTTTTTTTTTAAAGATTTTATTTATTTGTCAGAGAGAGTGAGCACAAGCAGACAGAGTGGCAGGCAGAGGCAGAGGGAGAAGCAGGCTCCCTGCTGAGCAAGGAGCCTGATGTGGGACTCGATCCCAGAACGCTGGGATCATGATCTGAGTCAAAGGCAGCCGCTTAACCAACTGAGCCACCCCAGCATCCCAGAAATTGATAGATCTTTAAGTAGAAACAGACAAACCCATAATTACATGTGCCTACTTCAACACTTTTCTCTCATTAAGGGTTATCAGTATCTTCTCAATAAGGATATTAATATCTGTACCAATAAGTACAAAGATGAACAACATTATCAAACAACTTGACCTGACATTTATAGATTACTCCATCCAACAGAACAATACACCTTTTTTTCAAAGCACATGGAATATTCACCAACACAGACCACATTCTGGGCCATAAAACAAATCATATAAAGTATGTTTTTTAACTATAACTAGAATTAAACTAGAAACCAGTAACAACAACAATGAAGAAATATCTGGAAAAATCCCGTATTTAGGGAAATTAATCAATACTTTTCTTAATTGTACATGGGTTAAAGGGGAACACAAAGGAAATTTTAAAATATTCAGAAGTTTATAAAAGTCAAAACATTTGAAATGTATATGAACCAGTTAAATAGTGTTTAGAAGGAAATGTAAAGCACTAAATGCTTACAACAGAAAAGAAGACTTCAAACCAATAATCTAAGTTTCTACCTTTAGAAACTGCAGAAAGAAAAAAGAAACTGCAAATTAAACACAGTATTAGATAAGCGCAGACATCAATGAAATTGAAACAGAAAAGAGAGAAGAAAAAATAAAATCAAAAGTTGGTTGTTTGAAAAGATCAGGAAAGTGGATAAACCTCTAGCCAAGCTGACCAAGAAAAAAAAGACAGCAGACATAAACATCAAAATCAGGAACAGAGGGACTACCACAACACATCCTAAAAGGAAGGTCTAAAAAGACATTAAAAGAAAACTACAGGAGTATCATGACCTTTATGCCAATAAATTTGATAACTGAGATGAAATGGACAAAATTTCTTTGAAAGAAAAACATTACCAAATCTCTCCCTGAAGAAATACATATAAATCTGCGGCACCTGGGTGGTTCAGTGGGTTAAGCCTCTGCCTTCGGCTTAGGTCATGGTCTCAGGGTCCTGGGATCCAGCCCTGCATTGGGCTTTCTGCTCAGCAGGGAGCCTGCTTCCCTTCCTCTCTCTCTGCCTGCCTCTCTACCTATTTGTGATCTCTGTCAAATAAATAAATAAAATCTTTTAAAAAATACATACAATCTGATTAGCCCCATATCTATTAAAGAAACTGAGTTTGTACTTAAATGTCTTCCAACAAAGAGGAAATCCAGACATAGACTGCTTCACCGTCATACTCTAGCAAACATTTAAGACACAACACCAATTCTATACAAAGTCTTCCAGGAAAGAGAAGAGGGAATAGCTCCCAACTTGTTTTGAGGCCAGCATAACCCTGATACCAAAAAAAGACAAAATCATTGCAAAAAAAAAAAGAACAATAATAACAAAGACCAACAGCCCTCATGAACAGAGCAAAAGTCCTTAACAAAAATTAGCAAACTGAATCTAGTAACATGTAAAAAGGTTAATACATCATGACCATGTGGGGTTACCCCAGGAATTCAAAAGCCAGCACAACATTCCGAAGAGTAAATGTAATTCACCATTCTGACAGATAAAATCTTGGGCTGTGGAACCCAGAAATTAAGGAAGGTTAAGAGGTATACCCTTGATATTTTAGGTGCCTGTGACACTTCTCTGCACAACTCCAAAGGTATCATTTAACTGTAGTCATTGTATTCTACATGAATGATATCCTTCGAACTGTAAAATGTAGTGGTATTGCAAATGTGTAAAATGGGTGACCAAAAGGCAATTAGACTCTGTGCTGGACTAAAAGAAATAAAAGATCCAGATGAAGAGATTTTTACCTTCCAGACATTCCACTTGGTCTTGTTCACACCTGAAATATTCTGTTTAGTCCTGACCTTTATACTTCCAGGGGGAACAATGAATTTCACCAGAGAACCAAAGCAATAATGGCAAAGAGTTCTAGACATTTCATACAAAAAGAGTTGAAAAAACTGGAAGGCATACACTACACTTCAATAATTTGCTTATATCTTCTATGTCCTGAAGACTGCCAATCCCTGAGGGCAGAATCCATGCCCTATTTATCTTTGTATTCCCGACACCTATCACTGGTCCTGGAACTGGTAAGTACTCATGTATGAAGGATTCAAGAACAGGAAAAACCAAATTTTAATCACAGAAATCAGAAAGTGGGAAGAAAGGATTAGATGGGGCACTACAGCACTGTTACTTCCTTTTTTTTTTTTAATAATTTTTTAAATTAACATATAATGTACTATTAGCCCCAGGGATACAGGTCTGTGAATTGCCAGGGTTACACACCTCACAGCACTCACCATAGCACATACCTTCCCCAATGTCCATAACCCAACCACCCTCTCTCCCTCCCCTCCCCCGCCAGCAACCCTCAGTTTGTTTTGTGAGATTAAGAGTCTCTTATGGTTTGTTTCCCTCCCAATCCCATCTTGTTTCATTTATTCTTTTCCTACCCTCCCAAGCCCCCCACATTGCCTCTCAACTAGCACTGTTACTTCTTATAGCATAACGTGTCAAATGTGACCCTTTACCCCATAGCTATCAGCTTTGTATCTCATTAGCCTGAATTGGGGACAGACCAATTTTTTACTGGTATATACTAATTAGAGCTCTCCTGGACTGGGAGTCAGTCAAACCATGGAGTCTGACTCTGGAGGAAGATGGAAAGAACACTGGAGAAACAATCATAAAACCCACTAGCCCCTAGCTACCTAACTAGCCAAATACATCAGCATTTAAACGGAATGAGAAACATCACAGCAAGATGGGTCTCATGTCCAGAAATGATGTAAAAAATATTAGCAACTATGTTAGATATTATAAGAAACACCTAAGCTTCACAAATAATCTAAATTATAAATGTAATGCTCTTTCAATGAAAGAAGTATTCCTGAAAAACTCTGAAAACAAGTTCTGAAGGCAATCATATGTTCCAACAACTTGTATTATAATTTCAGAGGAACAGAAATTCCCCAAGTAAGCTACAATTTACTGGCAAATGAAATTTAAAAATCTTAGCAGGGACGCCTGGGTGGCTCAGTTGGTTGGACGACTGCCTTCGGCTCAGGTCATGATCCTGGAGTCCCGGGATCGAGTCCCACATCGGGCTCCCAGCTCCATGGAGAGTCTGCTTCTCCCTCTGACCTTCTCCTCGCTCATGTTCTCTCTCACTGTCTCTCTCTCAAATAAATAAATAAAATCTTTAAAAAAAAAATAAAATAAAATAAAAAAAAAATAAAAATCTTAGCAGACAACAGGAAAACACATGCTGCAAAAGGATGTATTGCCTGTTAAACATAACTCATAATGCAGACAAGAACTACACTCACGACCCTGGATAAGTCATGCCCCTTCCCTCAGCCTTGGATTTCCTCATCTAGAAAATTAAATAGATACATGGGTAAATAATAAAATAGATGGTCTTTTCTGCTAAATAAAAGGTTTGGGTATTTTCTAAGTTTGTTAGACATTAGACATGCTTATTAGACATCGACGGAATATCCAATATAGTATGCTGCAATTTGATATAAGCCTTACTAAGACTTTACTATAAGTTAACAAATTAAGGAATCCTATTCCTCTAAATAAAATAGAACATATCTCTATCAGATTTTTAAATGCAGTTCTTCATAGTATATGCCCTTACCTAGTCTTCACAGACTCAATTTTCATAAAACCTCATACTTACTTAACATAGACATGAGATTATATGAGGTCTGATATGTACCATGGGAACTTCAGTGTTTTTTTCCACAAGAAGAAAATACATACTGACATAATAATAAAGGCCCATTTAAACATATTTACAGGCAAAATCAATCCCAAAATATCTAACAACTCCATAAAATAAGAGCATGGTGTGGAGGAATATTTAGACAATTACTGCTTTTCTCCAAAAGTCACATTTTTAAAAGCTCTAATGCATACACAACAAAGAATCAATAGGAATTCTGTGCAAATAGACACATACAATGAAACTGCAAACCAACCTTTTTTTAGCCGGGGTTTCCGAGATTCAGCAGATGCAGGAAAGGGAGTTCTCTGAAAACAGAGAAGTCTATGTTAAACCATCACCATAAATTTTGCTAACTTAAAAAAGCATTCAAATAATCATAATCAGTAGCTCTCCAATCATGCAATTAATCCATTAACTACAAACAGGCACAAAGAAAAATTAAAAATCATTTTTAATGTGGTTTAAAAAGCAAATATCAAGTCATACATTTGCTATCCAAACTATTACTAATGTATAATGCATACTTATATACTTATGTGTAATATATAGTTATACATATTTTTAAGGTTTTATTTATTTATTTGAAAGAGAGCATGAGTGGGAGGAGGGAGAAGGTGAGGGAATCTCAAGCAAACTCTAGACAGAGTGAGGAGACTAATGTGGGGCTTGATCCATGACCCCAAGCTCATGACCCAAGCAGAAACCAAGAGTCAGACATTTAACCAACTGAGCCACCTAGACATTTAACCAACTGAGCCACCCAGACACCCTGTGTAATATATAATTATAATGCATAAAATGTGCACAAATAAATGTACTAAGTTCTTAGGCACTGCATATTACCATTATACTTAATGCTATACATCTTAACAACCAAACCAAAGAAGTAGTAACTTTGATAAAAAGAAGTTTATGAGTCATCTATACAGAAATTACCTAGCACTCAACTCAAGGAGTTGGGTTGCTGTTTGTTTTTTAAGATTTACTTAATTCAGAGAGGAAGAGAGCAAGTATGAGCAAGGGGGAGGGGCAAAGGGAGAGGGAGAGAGAATCCTCAAGCAGACTCCCTGCTGAGCATGTAGCCCGATGCAGGGATTGATCCCAGGACCCTGAGATCATGACCTGAGCTGAAATCAGAGTTGGCTGCTTAACCAAATGAGTCACTCAGCGCCCCTATGAGGGAGTTTTTTTTTTAAAGGGACATTACTGAATATAGTAAATACTATCTTATGCTCTAACTTTGCAGGAAATCTTCAAATGGATTTTTCTTATAATTACTTCCTATGTTACATATGATATGGTAAGATATAGGCAAAAATAATGGTTGAAAATTTCCAGAAGTAATGAGAGACACTAATCTTTAGATTCAGAATGCTCAACCAATCCTGACCAGGTTAAATGAAAATAAACCCACACTTGCATATATCACAAGGACCTGCAACCAGAGACAAAAAGTTCTTAAAAGCATCCAAAAAAAAAAGTATCACCAGATGAGCTATACAGAAAAGACAATTAGACTGACAGCTGGGATCTCAACAACTGAAAATGGTAAATAATATCACATAAAGACATGATAAGAAAAATCAGTCCCATGTCTCAGGTGCTAAGTAAAATGAACGTTAATCTAAACACAAGGTCAGCGAACTATGGCCTGCAGGTCAAACAAATTCAGCCCGTTTTTATATGACCAACAAACTAAGAATGTCTTTTACATTTTTTTAAAAAGATTTTATTTATTTACTTATTTATTTAGAGAGAGCGAGCGAGTGAGCACACATACTTGTGTGAGCAGGCAAGGGCACGGGGGAAAGAATCTGAAGTAGACCAGGGAGCCTGATGCAGGGCTCAACCCCATGAGCATGAGATCATGACCTGAGTCAAAACCAAGAGGGGCGCCTGGGTGGCTCAGTGGGTTAAGCCGCTGCCTTCAGCTCGGGTCATGACCTCAGGGTCCTGGGATCGAGCCCCGCATCGGGTTCTCTGCTCAGCGGGGAGCCTGCTTCCTCCTCTCTCTCTGCCTGCTTGTGATCTCTCTCTGTCAAATAAATAAATAAAATCTTAAAAAAGCCAAAACAAAACAAAAAAAGCCAAGAGTCAGACACTCAAACAATAGGGCTACAGAGGCATCTGTGTTTTTACATTTTTAATGGTATTTACATTTTTTAATATTTTTTAACTCCTGAAAATCGTATAAAATTCAAATTTAAGTGTCTAAAATAAAATTTTATCAGAACACCATCACACACACGTTTATTTATTGTCTATGGTTGTTTCCACACTACAACTGCATACCTGAGTTACTTGCGACAGAGACTGGCTCACAAAGCCCAAAATATTTATTACTGGCCCTTTTAAAAAATGGTTTGCCAACCTCAGATCTAAACTCTTACATCTATCAAAACTAACTTTCACAGCACCTGGCTGGCTCAGTTGGAAGAGAATGTGACTCTTGATCTCAGTGTTTTAAGTCTGAGCCCCATGCTGCGTGTAGAGATCACTTAAAGAAAAAAAAAATAAAACTTAAAAAAAATGTTGTTTAAATAAACTTTTTAAAGGATACACATTAGGAAAAAGGAAAAGAACCCCAGGGGCGCCTGGTTGGCTCAGTCATTAGGTGTCTGCCTTCGCTTCAGGTCATGATCCCAGGGTCCTGGGATCAATCCCTGCATCAGGCTCCCTGCTTCACAGGAAGCCTGTTCTCCCTCTCCCACTCCCCCTTTTTGTGTTCCCTCTCTCACTGTGTCTGTCAGAAAAATAAATAAAATCTTAAAAAAAAGAAGAAGAAGAAGAAGAACCCCAGAATGAAGGAGTGGAATGAGCAAA
Organism: Mustela erminea; assembly: GCF_009829155.1. Taxonomy (NCBI): domain Eukaryota; kingdom Metazoa; phylum Chordata; class Mammalia; order Carnivora; family Mustelidae; genus Mustela; species Mustela erminea. The sequence continues at coordinate 32,885,003 of NC_045618.1, forward strand.
GGAATTGGTAAAATATGGAAGTATTCTAAACATTCACTGACTAAATAACACAAAAGTGTAATTTGTGGTGTTGAGAAACACAAAAACTACAAAACTGAACAAAAGCTGCATGAACTGGCAGAAAGCAAAGGGTAATAAAGCATTTGATAATCCCTACATTACTGAATTTTAAATTTGAACTTTCAGTTCAATATGTAATATTAAAAATTATATATAAGTTACAAGTAATTAAATGAGAAGAGGAGAGAGAAAAAAGAAACTCAGCAAAAAAGAAAAAAAGAAGGCAAGAAAAGAAGGAGAAAAAAATCAAATTCTCCAGTTAAATTATCAGGATAGATGTTTTTAAAAATCTAGACGTATGCTATTTATATAAAGACACATCTAAAACAGAAAAGCATAGTAAATGATAGAAAAATTTACACCAGGAAAACAGAAACAAAAAGAAAACTAAAGTAGCAATATTAACATTAAACAAAACAGACTTCAAGAGACAAAGCTTTATAAGGGAAATTAAAATGAATTAAGATAGATAGAAGACTAAAATGAACAAGGCAAATTTAAAAAACCTCTAGAGAAAATATAGGCTAGGGAAAGATTACTTCAGGAAGATATAAAAGCACAAACCAATTGAGAAAAGATCTAAATACTCAACTACATTAAAATTAAGAACTTCTGTTCCAAAAAGGAAGGGAAGACAGAAAACTAAGAGCAGATATTTGCAATACAAAACCAAAAAAAAAGAAAGAAAAAAAAAAGATAAGGATTAACAGCCAGAAACTGTAACTACAAAACAAACAATAAAAGGAAAATAAGAAAAATATCAAAGTAGAAAAATAAGCAAAACATGGGGTTCCTGGGTGGCTCAGTCAGTAAGGTGTCTGCCTTAGGCTCAGATCATGATCCCAGGGTCCTGGGATGGAGCCCCACATCAGGCTTCCTGCTCAACCGGGAGTCTGCTCCTCCCTCTCCCTCTACCCCACCCTCTTCTTCTGTCCCTCCCCCACACCCCTCCTGTTCTCCCCTCACTAGCTCTGCTCTCTCAAATAAATAAGTAAAAATTCTTAAAAAAAGAAAAAGAAGAAAGAAAAAGCAGCAAAATACATGAATCAGGCATTGAACAAAAAAGGAAAAGGGGCAACCACTACTGCCTCCACCCCATTAATAATCAGGTAAATGTCAGTTAAAATAACATTAAGACTTGGGATGCCTGGGTGGCTCAGTCGGTTAAGTGACTGCCTTCAGCTCAGGTCAGGATCCATGTCCTGGGATCAAGCTGTGCTCAGCTGGGAACCTGCTTCTCCCTCTCCCTCTGCCTGCCACTCCCCCCCTCTGCTTGCACTATCTCTGTCAAATAAAGAAATAAAAACTTTTTTTAAAAAAAATCTCAATTAAAAAAAGTCAGGGGCACCTGGGTGTCTCAGTCATTGGGTGTCTGCCTTTGGCTTGGGTCATGATCCCAGAGCACTAGGACTGAGCCCCGCATAGGGCTCCCTGCTCATCGGGAGGCCTGCTTCTCCCTCTCCCTCTGTCGCTGCTTCTGTTCCCTCTTTCACTGTGTCTCTGTCAAATAAATAAATAAAATCTTTAATAAAAAAAAAAATCACCCAATAAGTATTAGCGAGGTAACATGCCTGACAGACCCCTGCCATCATCTAAAGGAAAGTGATCTTGCAATAACCAAACTTTTTGTCTAGTATAACTTCCCTGTTCAACTCCTTTCTGCCTATGAAAGCCTTCCATTTTGTACAGAATGAATGCTGTAATCATTAATTCATTAAGTCACTAATTGATTAATTCATTAATCACTGAATAAAGCCAATAAGATCTTTAAAGTCTATTCAGTTAAATTTTGTTTTTTAACACTCCACTCCATATCTAGCTTTTTTAAAATGTATACCATCCCCATCAACATATACAGTGCTAACACGTTTTTTTTTAAAGATTTTTAAAATTTATTTATTTAGCAGAAAGAGAGAGTGAGAGAGGGAACACAAGTAGAGGGAGTGGAGGAGGGAGAAGCAGGCTCCCCACTGAGCAGGGAGCCCAAAGTGGGGCTCCATCCCAAGACCCTAGGATCATGACCTGAGCTGAAGGCAGACAACGACTAAGCCACGCAGGCATCCCCAGTTCTAATAACACTTTTTTATAGCTGCATAATAATTCTCAGAATGGAAGTATCAGAAGTCATCTATTACCCTATTAATGGGTATCACCTTGTCTCTGGCATTTTGTCATTATAAACAATATTGCAATGAATACCCTTGCACTATATGCCTATATTCTGCTTTTATTTCAGTGGGATACTGGTCTGTTGATTGACTGAATGAGACTGTTAGGCCCTTTTAATTTTATTACAAGATACCAGATCGCTTCCAAAAAGGGCAGAAATTCAAATCTCCCTGCAGCAGTAATGTGAAGAGCTAAAATTACTACAAATAAAACACTGCCAGCAATAAACTTGACAATAATTAAAACGAACAGCTTAACTTCAGGTTCAAGTGCTACAGTCATACTGAACAGCCATTCTCTTTAGAATGGAATTAGAATTTAGAATTAGATTCAAAAGTAATGGACAATTCTGCCATCAGAGAAATCAAGTTCATATTCTATTTATGATCATATCTGCAATGAGCACTAGAGAATAAGCTCTATTTACAACACAGTGTTAGCAGTATAACTTACATTTCTGTAGATGAACTATTTTCTTTCACGTTTCTAATATCTAAAACCCAGTAACACTAATCATGCTATTTATTTATTTATTTATTTAGTTTACAGCTTATGGGCTTCTGCTTTGGGCCTCCTTCCCTGTATTCAGAATTGTATGATTACACCAAAAATAATCTGACTTCTCTGAACATGAAAAATGAATAGAAAACAAAACCCACTGATAGACAGTATTGGCCTTGCTCCTTAACGGCCAAAACTAAGTTGTAAAACCGTCAGCCCAAAACTGCTGTTTTGTCTCCTGTATTTGCAAGGTTGTTTTTCAAAGCAATACGTTCCAAATAGATAACTAATAAAGTCATTTTTTTTTTAGCTTTTTTTTTTTTTTAAACAGAGATCACAAGTAGGCAGAGAGGCAAGCGGGGTGGGGCGGGGGGTTGGCAGGGGGAAGCGGGGACGCTGAGCAGAGAGCTAGATGCGGGGGCTCGATCCCAAGAGCCTGAGATCAAGACTGGAGCCGAAGGTAGAGATGGCTTTATTAGGGACACCTTGGTGGCCCAACCCACTGAGCCACCCAGGTGCCCCTAATAAAGCCATTCTAACAAGTGAGTAGAACATGCTTTGAAACCGAACATTAAAGCAAAGCAGACACGTTTTCACACTTACAACTTTACAGAAATTAGATCCAATTATAAATATACACTTCATAAATAACTACCACTGGGTTATCCCGAACTTATCTGGACTACTTTGTATTAGCAGTTCTGTGGAGTCTAATTAATGGCTAACTCAAGCTTCAGCTGAATCCCCCAACAGCCCTTTCCCAAACTAAATTACAACAGAGAAAACATGGTCCCGACCCACCGGCAGAAGGCAGTGACGCTCAAAGTTGCCAGGCTCTGTCATAATCGACTCCTAATCCAGGGGATTAACACAAACTGTCTCTGCACAAACGGTAGTGCTTCCTTTCCAAAACTCGTGAGAAGGAAAAGAAAGGACTAGGAAAAGAGCCATTTCTGATGAAAATCTCCCTTTTTCGTCCAGCGCACTCCAAAAGGGACCACAAGCCCAGCACAGGCCCAGCGCTGCAAAGAAGTCCGCCTTACGCAGGCGGACCAGCTCCCAGGAGCGGGGCCGTGTCGCCCCGCGCACCCCGAGCGGCTCCAGATCCCGCTCCGCATTCCTCACGGGGCAACCGACCGCCAGCCTGCCTCGCCTCTCCGCTCCGCCCCGGGCGGCGCTACCCGGCCTGGCGGCCGGGACACTAAGGAGAACCTCTGCGCTCACCATCGCACGCCTCTCCTCAGCCATCTTGGCTCCGCCCCCCCGCTTCGCGGCCGGAAGTTGGCCGTTTCCCAGACGACCAGACAAACGGAAGTCATGGAGCTGGGGAAGCTGGGAGGGGCCTGAGCGGCGAACCCTAGCGGTCGTTGGGCAGGACGCTTCACCTGGGAGGGTTTTCGGGAAACCTGGACAGGGTGTTTTGCTGCTTTACCCACCGCTTGACGCTATTGGGCCGGGTGAGGGAATACAGAGGTTCTTTTCCTCTAGGGCAACCCCTGACCGCCCTGGGCACTGCTAGAGAAGCTTGGGACAGCGCTGGCTGGAATGGCCAGAGTTGAGAAGGCCTCGCAATCCTCGCGCCACTTTGCGTTTATTTCAGTCCTTCCGGGAGTCCTGGTCCCCAGCCCCTAGGGTAGAGATCCCCATTCTCGACTTAAACAAAAACCTCGTTTCTTAGCTTTCCCTAACTGAGGTCTTCGCCTCATCAGGCTCCCAATCTCTACGCCAGAATTTGCAAATCCGCTGCGGGTGGGCTGCATGTGATGTTTTTATTGGAAATACTTAAAAACCAGGAGATTTCACAAGAAACCCAGAAACCCGGCCTCGGGGCATGTAAAAAGATACAATGGACTTCCACTCCCAAACGTCAGTAAAACAGATGTGAAAAACCACTTGGACTGTCCATAGGTTCGCCATTTTGCCGCAATCCACTTCCTGACACACTTAAGCCGTTTTACGTTACCCATCTGGCCCCTGGTGTGGTGAGTTAAAAGCTTGGATTTTCCCGGGTGTGATCGTGGAGATAACAGGTGGGCTTTGGAGTCAAACATAAGTTCTGAACTTGACTACGGCATGACATGAGCCAGTCATTTCTTGAGCTTCATTCATTCTCCTACCTGGAACTAACCAGGTAGTGAACAAAACTAACAAGATCCCTGCACCCACAGCACCGACCTTAAAGCAAAGAGAGGAAATCAGACATTAATAACATAAGCAAAATTTATGAAGAAGCAGTACACTAAATAAGAGATACAAATGACTGTTAAACATGAAAGTGTAACTTTGCAAGGAAGAAAAAACATGCAAATTAAAGTTTCCAAGAGATACTTTCCACCTCTTACATGGCAAAGAAAAAAATTTTCACTAACATAGTTGTGAGGGAAACATGCATTTTTCATTTGTGGCTAGTGGGAATATGACTGATACAATGTCCATTAAGAGCAGTTTGGCAGTAACTACCAAAATTTAAAATGCATATAACCTTTAATGCCCTTATTTCAATTCTAGGAATTTATTCTGTAGGTATTTTTGCAGGAAATGACTTTACATACAAAGTTTTCAATGAAGCATTGTTTGTAATAACCAAAGCCTGAAAACAACCCAATGCCTAATAATTGAGGTTAAAAATTTATGGTAAGTCCGTATTATCTAGTATGTGAAAAGAGGCAACTATTTACATATTGACATAGAAGAATTGTCAAGATACATTATTAACTGATAAAAACAAGGTGCAGAAAAATGTATATAGTATCTGTGTTAATAAAGAGAAGGCAAAAAGTGAGGAATATTATGCACATAATTGCTTGTCTACTCAGAAAATATCTGTTAGATATCCAAAATGCTAAAAGTGATTACTAGTAAGGAGAACAACTGGATAGTAGAGGAACAAGGAAGAGACTTTTTACTCTATACCTTGTGTACAATTTGAATTTTTTTTACCAAGTGGATGTATTACCTATTCCTATCAGAGAAAATAAAATTAAATGAAAAGAACCACATAACTATATAATTAGAAGGTTGGTAAATGCTAATGGAGAAATACGGAGTAGAAAGAGCAAATAACAGGGAGATCCAATATAGACTTGTTTGGAAAGAGTAGTTTCCCTGGATAAGAGGTTTTTAAAAAATGAAATCTAGGAGATAAGGCATTAGCTTGGAGAACAAGGGATGAGGAAGTGGGCAGCCCTGGGAGAATCCTAAGGCAAAGGAAGAGTTTGTGCAAAGGCCCTGAGGATGGAAGAAGTTTGGCCAGTTTGCAGCACAAAAAGACCAGTGTGACTGGAAAGAAGAAAGGGGAAGGGAGTTGGTTGCAAGAGGTGGAGAGGTAGGAAAGACTAGTGGTGTAGATCCACAGAGCTCATGTGAAGGATTTTATTCTAAGGGCACTGGAAAGGCACTAGAGAGTTCTGAGCAAAGAGTGACATGGTCAGACTTAAAGAGTTCGTGTTAGGTGCATCCGGCTGGCTCAGAAGAGCGTGTGACTCTTGTTCTTGGGGTCATTGAGCCCCACATTGAGCGTAGAAACACTAAAAAAAAAAAAATAATAAACAGTAAAAATAAAGAGTTCATGTTAGCTAATGAATCAAGAGGGGGATAAGGACTGATAATCTGGGAGAGACCACATGATAGTGCAAACAAAAGACAATGAAATAGTTCATTTGACTAGAGTGAATGGATTCTCAAGGATGTTAGAGGCAAAACAAATTTCCTGTGCTATAGAATTGGATATGGGAGAATGAGAGGAGGGATAGATATCACAGGAAATGACCAGGTTTCTAACTTTAAAAGCAACTGGATGAAAAATAGTACAGTCAATTACTGAGATGGGAAGTCTTAGGGAAGATGTTGGTGGAAAACTCATAGGCACACTTCCCAATGTATAAAATCTCCCTAAAAGGGGTCCTGTGAGGACTACATGACATTCTTAATGCCTGTATTATTAAATAAATATATATTGTTACTATTGTATGTTTATATATCTCTCCTTGGATCCCAGATCTTAGGAAACAGATGGAGCACTTTTTGTGCAAGGGCCTTTTTTGTAAGAAAGTATGTTGATTTCTCAAATAACTAAGCTTAATGTGCTTTAATTGTGTAATTAGGAACCAATTCCTCAAAAAAACATAGCATCTTCACAGGAAGATCCCAGAATTACATAGACATGATTCTTATATAAGAAATGGGTCTTCATTTCCCTTAGAAATCTTCCCTGGATGTAATTTTGCTTATCAGGATCATTTCAGTCATACAGCTGGTTAAGGCATTCCAAACAAAATGACATTCGTCTTTTTCTCTCCCATGGTAGGGCTTAAGGAAGCAGGGGAAAGAAAGAGCTACACCACCGAAAAAGAAAAGAAAAGAGGAAAGGAGGGAGGAAGGGGGGAGGGGAAAGGGTCTGTGCTAATAGGGTCTAACAGCCAGCTTTGTTCTGATGCCACCTGCTAGGCAACTCTAGCACAGCACCTTACGCCTCTTATGTGGTCCTGGGCCTCCCAAAATTCATACCAACAACTCCTAAGGGTCAGCCAACACCTAGGAAACACTATAAAATAACGAGAAGCTCCATGGACCTTCATGGAACATTTTAAATATACCCATTCCTGATACTACAGATATACTCAACAATGAATGTGGACAAAGGACTATACATTGCATTGTGAGAAAAAATACTGGCAACAACTCAAATCACCGGGGATTATTTACATAAACCGAAGTACATCCATACTAACACACGTTATAGCCAGTAAAATACTTCAAGATGGTGAAATGATTATATGAAAAAAAGTAAAGTAAAAAATATGGTATGCTTCTGTTTCTTAAAAAAATAAGGTGGGGAGAGATTCACATTTTGTAAATAGAATTAAGAAATTGCAAGAAACTGATAATGATGTTTGTCTCCGGACAGGGAGCAAAGAGGGCTATGGGAAATAGAATGGGAAGATGACTTATTTTTCATTGCTTACCATTGAATAAAATTTGACTTTTTATTATTCATTTATTTTTAATTTTATAAATTAGTTAATAAAATACGTAAATGAAACCACTTTGAAAATTCTCATTCCTAGAATTCACTTCTGATTTGGATCTTGAAAATCACAAGATCCTATCCTAGCAAACAAAGAAAAGGACAGATCAGCTAGAAAATCAAAAATCTTTTAAAACCCATCAGAAAGATAAGGACATAAAGAAACATAAATGAACCAATCTCCAGAAAGTGCTACGTCCTTCAGAGGAGAGAAAGACCCATGGCTGTTCATACTCCTGGCTGAACTATGCTGGGAAGAGGAATCCACCATAGGGGAATAATGAGAAACCAGATGAAATTTAACAAAATTTTAACAGGTCCATATAGACTGGCATGACATTTGCAACAGGAGGACCCAAATCCACAGAATGGGGTCTGCACCCATTCACCAATCTTATCTCTTGGGTCTTAACCAGGTATGGGGAGATAATAGATGAAAAGTGTGAGTGGGGTAGGAGAGTTGAGACAGATCAGTCCTGCCTAAGAGGTTAGTGGAGCCTCTCGCAAGTGCAAGAGACCCTTTAAAAATGAGGGCACAAAGGAGGAACACTAAGAAATCCATCAGAGGTACTCTTGAAGGTTAAGAGTGGGGCAGGAGAGCTGAGAGACTCGTCCCCAAAGCATTGTGGGCATTATTCCTTAAAGGCTAGTATAGGGCACATGCAGGAACTGAGAAAAATACCTTCCAAACCCCATTCCAGTGACCAAAAAAACCTGGTGGCTAGGTCAGTTTTTCACATTGAGACTTCTCACCTTTCCAAAGACTGATGACTTTGCTGAGAAGCTAAGTCAGATTTCTGGAATCTTGCCAACGTCCCAAACCCAGGACTTACTGAAGGGAAAGTGCTGATTCTGTCTTCAAAACATTTAAAACTAATGGTGGATTGAATGAAAATAAAGCCCAGACCTAGGTTAACTGAGCCACTACTCAAGTTGGTTGAAAGAAAAATAGGCATGCCCCATTTTGCCCCATTTTGAAGATCAGATCCAATTTCTATTTTGTATGCAAAATGTCCAGCATGCAATCAAATCAAAGGCATGTGCAAAAGCAAGAAAATAAGATCTATGGTAATGGAGGAAAGGTTCGATAGAAGCAGAATTAGAGATAACCTAAAGATCAGGATCTTTAAAATATCTCTGGTTAGAATGTTAAAAAAATCTGGTGGAGGCCAAATACTGGAATCAATAGATAAGATAGGGTTTTTTAAATAGTGATGATGAAAATGCTTTAAAAAATCTAGTGGAAATGTGGACAATGTTCATGAAGAAAGGGGAAATTTTAGCAGACACATGTTAACTACACAAATATAATGAAGTGCTAGAAATTAAAAATACAGTATCAGAGTGCCTTGCTGGCTCAGTCAATGAAGCCTGTGACTCTTGATTTCAGGATTGTGAGTTCAAGCCTCACACTGGATGTAGAGTTTACTTTAAAAAAAAAAAGTTTATTTAAAAAAGGAAAATACAGTATCAGAAATAATTCTTTAAATGGAGTTAACAGGAAAGCATTCAGGAAACTTGAGGACAGCTAAACGGAGAGTATCCAAACTGAGAACAACAAGAAAAAAGAATGTTGAGATCTACAGGATAATATCAAATCATCTAATGTATGTGTAGTTGGAGTCCCAGGAGGAGAAGAGAGGTGAGACAGTATGGAGCAAGAGAAATATTTGAAGAGATAATGGACAAGAAATACTCAATATTAGTGAAAAACATCAACACAGATCCAAGGGATTAGGTAAAACTCTATACAAGGAGAAACATTTCTAGTCAATCTGCTGATTATCAAAGATAAAGAGCCAATGTAATCATGGGAGGGGTGGGAGGGTGAACATACATTACCCACAGATAAATAATAAAAAAAAGGATGACTTATGACCAGAAACAAATGAGACCTGAAGATAAATAAATGACTTCTTTAAAGTACTGAAAAAAGAAGGAAAGGTCAACACGGAATTCTAGGGGCACCTGGGTGGCTCAGTGGGTTAAGCCTCTGCCTTCGGCTCAGGTCATGATCTCAGGGTCCTGGATCGAGTCCCGAATCAGGCTCTCTGCTCAGCAGGGAACCTGCTTCTCCCCACCTCTCTCTCTGCCTGCCTCTCCGTCTACTTGTGATCTCTGTCAAATAAATAAATAAAATCTTTAAAAAAATAAAATAAAATAAAATACCACTCAAAGACAAAAGTAAAATAAAAATATCCTATGGTGGTGCCTGGGTGGCTCAGAGGGTTAAACCTCTGCCTTCAGCTCCATGATCTCAGGGTCCTGGGATAGAGCCCCGCATTGGGCTCTCTACTCAGCAGGGAGCCTGCTTCTCCCTCTCTCTGCCTGCTTCTCTGCTTACTTCTGATCTCTGTCAAATAAATAAAATCTTAAAAAAAAATCCTATGACATATAAAAGCTGAGATAATTCATCTCCAGAGAAACTACAAGAAAAGAAATGCCCAAAAAAAGTCTTTCAGATTAAAGAATAGGGAGTCTAGAAATAACCACACATAGTCAATTGATTTTCAACCAAGATGCCAAGTCAATCTAGTAGGTGAAAAAAAAATTTTAAAACAAATGTTGCTGAAACTGGATATCCATGTTGAAATAAACCTCATTTTGAATACAAAAATTAATTTGAGATAGATCATATATCTAAATGTAAAACTCCAAAGATGTAAAGCCTAAAACCACTGAGATGGATCATACACTATCCATGATCCACCTCAACATAAAACCCCAAACCCCAAAACTTAGAAGAAAATATGTTGTGACCTGGAGGTCATACAACTATAAAAAGAAAAAATCAGACTATCAAAATAAAAATTCCTGCTCATCAAAATATCCCAATAACAAAGTGAACAGATAACCCATTGTCTACAACCAAACAACACCAAAATCACAGTACATATATCCATTATAAGGACTTGTATCCAGAATTCACAGAATAATCATTGTAAGACGACAATTCAATGGGAAAAGACATGAAAGATACTTCATGAAAGATACACAAATGTAAGGTAAGCATCTGAAAAGTGCTCAACATCATTAATTATCAGGGAAATGTAAATTAAAATCACAGGTTATTTCATACCGACTAAAATAGCTAATAAAAAAACACTAGCAACAGTAAATGCTGACAAAGATATGGAGCAACTAGAACTCTCATATACCACTGATGGGAATACAAAATGGTAAGCCACTTTGAAAAATAGGAAGGCAGTTTCTTAAAAAGTTAAACATACACTTACCATGTGACTCAATAATCTTCTGCTGTTAGGCATTTATCCGAGAAATTAAAACATGTGTCCATAAAACAAAATTTTAAATTTATATAATATACATTGCAGCCTTATTCATAATTGCCCCAAGCTGGAAACAACCTAAAAGTTCGTCAATAGGAGAATGGACAAACAAATGGTGGTATATTTACAGAATGAAATACTACTTAGCAATTAAGAATGATTTACCAGAACATACGATATTGTTGAATCTTTAAAGCATTTTAAGTGAAAGAAGAGTGAGATGCAAAACAGGACATATTGTATGATTCCACTTACAGGAAGTCCAAAAGCAGGCAAAAAAAATTCTTTAATGCTAAAAATTAGAGTAGGAATGGGAGGAAGATTATTTGGAAGATGCACAAGAGAACTGCATGGGATAATGGTTATGTTCTGTATCTTCTTTTGGGTTGTTATCGCACAGGTGTATACATTGTCAAAACATCAAACTCAGCATGTAAGATGTGTTCATTTTATGATATATTGATTTCTATGTATCAATTTAAAATATGAGTGGAGGATTCCTATTCCAGGAACATCTGTCTCCAAACCATTACTGACCTATCTGATTTGTTCTCCTCAGTGTCTGTTCAGGGCTAGGCCTCTAATTATAGAATTTATGTTAAAGAACACACAACTGAGTGTCTCAAAGAAATAACATTTAGAATCTATGAAGCAATTTTGTTGAAATAATAGTTTATTTCCATTGGTTAGTGGGCAACCATTTGACCATCGTTAAGGCACTGACTTGTACTAGTACTAATATGACTTCAATGTAAATAGATGGTATAATAATTAACCTACTCTATTGCAAGCTATTAAAAAAAGTAAAAATTAATTCTTCAAAGGCATGTAGAACACTATCACTCTTTGATATTTGCAGCCATGACCTTCACAATGTTTCAGAACAGTTGCAGGATTTTTTGATACAAATTCGTTTCCTATCCAAAGAAGGCATCTTTTCCCAAAGCTGTCAGACACTCAGTTATGTTTCCTTCTTTACTAGAAAATGCTTTAGTATTTGCTCTAGTAATGTAGAAATGAACCACAAGGCAGGGTTATATGGTAGGAATTTATTAATGAGCAAACAACTTTGTTCATACCAGGAAGACCAGCAATTAGGTTATAAATGAGCATATGCAAGAACTTACAATTTTAGAGCATTCCATCAGAATGTCTACTGCCCAAGTAGGCCCACAAGAGGTGCTCCATAAATGCTGGCTATCATTTTATGCCGTACTCCCTCTGAGCAAATGATGTGACCTGCAGAGGGAGAGTACACACAGGGAGCCTCCCTGTGAGAGTAAGCTGGGAAATTCATTGAGTGTATTTATAATCTAAAAACAAGATTGTGTCCCTCAGAAAATTTAGGATGAAATCCTACTTTGCATGTTTGCTCAGTCCTCAGGAATCCCACCATGGCGCACTGATTCCAGAGAACCAAATCCTCACCGTACAACCCCTAGAGTCACAATTCTAAGAAACAGCCATTTAACGCACACTTCAGTGGCTTCTAGGGCATAGCTTTGTTCTTCTACATACAGAAACCAACTTCAGCCATCAGAAGGCAAGCTAAAATCTACAAAGCAAGGGTTCAGCCTAGAGAGCTCTCTGAAGAATTAGCTGTCTACTATACAGAGTTAATTTTACATTCCTACAATCACCTTCAAAACTCCTAACCTGAAAGTAACTTGAATACCCTATGGCAAAAGCAGACAGCTTGAAAAGCAAATACCAAACTTTTATACAGGTGCCAAAGACACCAAGCTGAGAAATATTACTCTGTGCATAGGGAATCAAGTCATCAGCTCACAATAGGTAAGACTGACCTTCTGAAGAGGGTTTGAGAATATGAAGCTTGCTTCTTAACTCTCATTAAAACACTAGGGTGGTTCTCAAATGTGAGGCTGAAAAAGGCATACTTTGTGTCCTTCTTAGTAGAGTATCTGAGGCTAACAACAAAAGAAATGCTTTGAATGAAGAAAAGCCAAAAAGAACAACTGGTCATTGAGTCTCCAGGGCAATCTTAAGGCTGGAAATCCCTTAGCCAGTGTATATAATTTTAGCAGATATTTTTGGCCAGGCTGTCTGAAGCAGCTATTGATAAAATACTGTAGCTGTCAAAATATGCTTCCAGGTTGCCACTGTCTGGGGAACCTTGGCAACCCATTGAGTCTTTATGTTGAATCAGTGTTAATAGCTTCCCGCAAACCAGGAGACTTCTTTGTTCACTGCGGTACCTCCAGCAAACAGTGCCTGATACCGTGGGTATTCACTGAAGGATTTTAGGTTTGAATTTACATTCAGCCATATACAAAAGGAATAACTCAGGAAAATTATTTTTGAGCTTCTGTTTTCTTATAAAATGGATATGGTAACGTCTATAAGATTTTTTTTACTTTTAATTTTTAATCTACACTACACCCAATGTGGGGCTCACTCACAACCTGAGATCGAGAGTCACATGCTCTTCTGACTGAGTCAGCCGGGATTGTGAGTTTAAAAAATACAGGACCTGAAGCAGTAAACACTAAGTAAGTTAGCCATAATTGTCTATGATATATTAATACTTTGTATTTATTTTAAAAGAAAAATTTCGGGGCATTTTGGTTTTGTCAAAAACTACTTTTGTGACATGCAGCTAGCAAACCATGACCTACCAAATCTGCCTCCCAACCCAGAGGGGTAAGCTCTCAGGAACCACATTTGTAGAGATGATGCTGGCTGTTGGTTTCTCTCCACAGTTAGTATGTGACACCTAGAGCTACAGGGTCGCTGACAGGAAAAGCCGAAGCTGTTAGAATGATGTGGATATACAGATGATACACAATGCCAGTTTAGTTCCTGGATCCAATCCCATCCTGCCTTTGGGAGTCTACAGGACAGCTCTGGGTGTGTGTTTGTTTGTTTTGGGGATTTTTGGCCTAAATTAGTACTAGCATGCTTATTATTTGTAACTAGGCTTTCTTTTCCAACTAGTTTTCTTTGATTCTCAAAATAACCCCATAAAACAGACAACAGAGCATGATGGAATGAACACATGGAATTAGACAAGCACGACCCTGCCATAAACTAATTTTTGAGTGAATTGTCTATGAACCTGTTTTCTCATTTATAAAATAGAATAGCAATGTTTACTTTGTTTTAGGACTGCTTATAGGTTATAGATAAAATAAGGCATCTGGCAAGAAGCACTCAGCAAGTTATAGCTCCTATTAGTATCCCCATTTTACAAAAGAAAAGCCCATAAAAAACTATGAGAAATTTAATATTTTTTCCACCACACCACATGGGGAATAAAAACAGGAAAATCCACTGTTTTAACACACGAGAATGAAAGCAACAGTGAGAAACTTGAGACTCAAGTGCTCTGAATTTAACTCTGAGTGATTAAATGGAATTATACATGGACTTGGCACAAATAGCTTAATGACAGCTTTGCTTATAACCATTCAACTACCTTTGCTCAGACTCTAATTTACTCCCCAGATAGATTTCTCTCCCTTGGGAATAGAATATATTGCCAGCTTATGTGAACTTTCTACTCTGCTTGTCGTTTCTATTCTTCTTTTGGTTTTGTGAAATGAATTACGTTTTCCAAGGTGGACTACAAACCAGAAAACTGACAAAACACAAATTGGGCACTTTGCACTAGACCCTTGGAAGACAGCAAACCACAAAACCTAGTCAGAGCCTACAGTATAGCCCTTTCCTGAGCTTGTGAATTTGCCACAGGATCATTGTCCTTTATGACCTAGAGTGCTCACCTATACTCTTTCCTTGAAACTACACACATCTAGATCAACTGTCCCAACCTTGTCTGCATGTGTCAAACTGTGTTGCATAATCATCAGGAATGGGGTAAGGATAGGACTTTTAAAACTACTGATACCTAGGACCCAACCAAAATGATGAAATGATAATTGCTATGGGGTACAACCTAGGCATTAGTTTTTGTTCTGCCTTTTAAGTGATTCCAGTGTGTCAGACGGACAGTGGCGTTCAGTAGCAAACACAAGATTAACATAAATTGCAAAACAGTATGGCCCAAGTTTTTTCTTTAACCTACATTTAAGAATATTGTGAATTACCAACATCTCCAAATTGAGAATTCACGTAATGTGTATTTCAGGTGCTCCTCTCAGTGCCCACCGTAGTCTATTAAAATATTTACCTGGCTATTGGAGATATGATTTTGAGATGCCTTACTTGACACCCCTGGATTACTGTAATAAAGTTGTGCTTTTGGTGCTGCCAGAGCTGCTACATATCAATGTGTGTGATTGATCTATATGCTAATTGACTCCTACTCTGTAAATGGCCCTAAAGAAGCATATCTGTAGTTTCAGATTTAGTCTGAAAACTGCTTTTCAAACAAATTCTCATTTTTCCCAACCTGCTACTGCCTAGAGAAAGGCTAACAGTCGCCTTAAAAAATGATTTAATTTCACAGTAAGCAACAAATTAAAACTCAGAAGTTGTCTGTTTACTCCTACAATAGGCACTATTTATTTCCAGTTGAGCATTTCCAAATTAGCGATTTCATCTTGGGAGATTAAGAAGCAAAATCCTCAAAATGAACCAGAAATACATCAACTTTATCCCCAAAGAAACCTGACAAAATCTGAGGGGCCAAAATCTGAGGGAACACCTTTTCCTGTTCCTGAAGGAGCCAAGATTTCCCCATAATACTCACTACTTTTCTTCTTAAAGCCCCATATGCCATCCATTTCCAAGAAATGCTGAGAACAAGCAAATTTCAGCTGTTTTGTACATTTTCGGTTATCACTTATAAAACAAATTCTATAACAAGTTCCAACAGGCTATCCAAAATTCTTTATATTAAAAACTCACTTGAACAAATAACTAGACCAATTAACTGCAAATTGCTTTGCCACTGTATCAAATCAAAAAATGCTGAACCCTTTACTCTCAACTATCACAAATGATGGTCTTCCCATGAGGACAGTCCTAATCAGCAAGGTGGCAATAGCTATTCTTTCATGGCTGGTTTCATTTGATTGGGCAAAACACAGAGCCACATTAGTTGAAACTGCAACAAATCAAAGATCAGAGGCAGTACTTAACATTCCTCGAACAGTAGCAGTGACAGGCAGGCATTTATATAATCTCTTATGTGGTTTAAAAGCACAATGCTGTAGTTAAGAGCTACTTTTCCTGGTACTGAATGCTAGGTCATTCTGAGACCAAATTAATATACAAAGAGGTAGTACAACCTTGATTGAGTCCCAAATAGAAGAAACTGAAATCTTGGGCAAGTTACTTAACCTCATTGAGCCTTATTTTCTTCTTTTGTAAAACAGAGCAATTTCTACACCTCCGTAGACAGTAACAGAAGGTAAAGTGCTTTGAAGATAAAAGTGATACATGAACTCTCATAAGTACAGATCCAAATAAAACCAAATTAAATTGTCTTAAAATCTGGATTTGGCTAGAATATCAATGATGGAGATCTCCGACTTAGGGGAAACTTCTCTAAGAAAAAACTCTCCCTCCATCCCTACAGGAGACATTCCAGTAGCTTTTAAGAGAGAGCTAAATGGAAGCAATGTAAGGGAGTTTAAATGACTTAAAATATTTTACGTTTAAAAAATGGGACAAAAAATCTGAGCATCTAATACCACTGTTACAACACAAAGAGCAATTTAAATTCAATGTTCAATACAGAAATTGGAAAGCTTTCAGAAAATGCTCTGAAAGTTTCATTAACCAAGTTAATTGTTGGGGATGGTCTCATTCACAGTTCCCTGCAAAGAAACGGAAACAAATCTTGTCATTTTATATTAAGTAGGAACAGTGAATAAGGCACGTAATAATACAGGTGACTTGGGCCACCAATATATCTTTTTTTTAACTATAAAAATAAACATAAGTAACTAATGGAATAACAAAATAAAAGTTTATTTTATTAGAATTAGGAATGTTCTTTCCCTCTGGGCAACCTGAACAGTCCAGTTACAATGAAAATCTAAGAACAGTTATTTCCATAGCACAGGGTGCTCTATGCACAAAATTACAGGGTTAGGAGCATTTAATCAATTTACCGATCTGATTGTCTCACCAACCCGCCCCCTCCCATCCCCCAAGTGCTCTATACCGGGATTTGTAGCTAAAAGATTTTGTTACATCAAGTCCTTTTCTCTCTTGTACTAAATTTCAGTTCCTAATCATGGCTGAACCACATTTTACACTGCAGATTCAACCATTTCAAATCAAGTCAGTCAGTCTTGGATCTGTTATATATGTGTGTATGTATACACATGTGTATTTAATATATTTATTTAAACACACATAAAACACATACAATCTGGGTCGTAGCAAATTACACAATTTAGAGTTTGATGATATTATATGCTACTCAATTTTACCACTGTGTGTATCCTGAGCTTTGGATCAAAATTTTATTGAAAATCATTTAAAGTCCATCTACTGCTCAATGAATTGTTCAAATGAAGCATGCACTTTCAAGACAAGGTAACTGCCCTCAAGAAGACAAGGAGACCCTGGTGCTTACCGTGAACAGAGCCCTCTGACAAAAAGACTTAGGTAGGTGAAATAGGGAAGCTGTCATACAATATGGCTTGCCTATCCCAGCTGGGGTCACTGAAGCTACTAACAATGAAAGCAATAAACTCAGGGAATTCTGTCAAATATGGAGATAGCTGTTAGAAGCTTGAAAGTTCAGAAAAGGCCAGTTCACCTTGATCCATACAAATCAGAGAATGCACCCACAACTGCAATACCCTTAGGTAATATGCCAACACTGAAACTAAAAAGCATCTCTAAAAAGCACTCTTCCTCCATGGGTGGGGCTGATATTATGAAGTACACACACTGTTTTTGGATACTTGTTGCAAGGCAAGCATGTAGAGAGGATTTATGACACTGAAACCTAGATACTGCAGTTAATAAGATTTTTTAAAAACACCACACATACACAAAACATTTTAAGGGAGCCACATATATCTAGATAACAACTCTGGCTGCTTTTCAAAGTTACCAGGGAAAGGAACTCATTCAAGCTTTCTGTTAAAAAAAAAAGAAAATCTCCTTAGTTTTGATAAATGTCTTTTAAGATTGATGCAGTCATTTAAAATAAAGTCAAATGAATGATGGGGGAGAGGAGAGAAGAGACTATGGAAGAAGCTGACACTGAGTTCAGATTTGCACCTGAGGTGGCAAAGGAAGGAGAGGGTAAAAGGTATGGGTGAAGTTGATCCTAAAGCGACAAGTGGTTTAAGGAAGCAGCATAATATACTCAGCAAACATTCACTGATTTTTGATGGGTAAAGAACAGTTGCAAGTACATCTCATGTAACAACCTTTTTCTAAAAGGAAAAGTAGGGTTGATTCAGCAAAGCCTAACTTAGGCAAAAGGCCAGAGGAAAGTGAACCTACTTCCCAATGGAGTAATAAGATGTACAGTGCAAGAGCAGACAAAGCTGCCTCACAAATGGTAAACACTCCCTAGGCGCAAGTCATTTAGAGGAAGACAAAGAGGTCATGAAAACTGGTATTTAATATTAAGACCTCTTGATCTAGTTGCCTAGTTCACTCTGCACTCCTGTATAAAACTGACAGATTTAGGGATGCTGACCTGTTGAAAAATACCACAGCCAGAATGGCCTAAACAGGTATACAGTTAATAAAACCACCACCATCCTTTACTTTTAACATAGCTCTTAGTAGAAATTTCATAAAAATGGACATCACAGCTAAAATGCATTATTAATTCTCCTATCTGCTGACAATAGAAAAGAAGCAAACTCAGTGATTTCTATTTAAATGCACTAAATGGGTATATTATGTTCTAGGGGTGTTTGCCTTCAAACTGAACCCACAGCAACACACACAAGCAATTTCAGTATCTGCCATTTTAAATTCACAATCTGAAACTAAGTGAATGGCTATTTATTTATATTTATATTTAAAGCAAAAACATTCTATTTGACACCCTAATGTAAAGAAGGGGTGAGAGAAGAGCCATAACTAAAATCTTAAAAGGCTCAAAAGCAGCAATTAAGGAAGAAAAAAAAAAAGGAAAAAAGTGAAATGTTTCCTCTGGATGTGATAGGGAGCATAGGAAGCCTTCAGCTGTGTGCATGACACAGGCACACAAAGGGTTTATTAGGTAGATGAATGAGGCCATGGAGCGGGGAGGAGGTTGGGGACTGGGTCATTCTTAACGACAGCAAAAAGCTCCCTGTTGTAGCCTTTATTCAGGCCATGGCATTTAGTCAGAGCTTGACCTCCCTGTCCCTGATCAAGAGCTGGAATTCAAGGCATGAGGCCCATGGCCAGCAACGGACATATTAGAACGAGAAAGGGCAAAGTAATCTCAGGAAAGGAAAATCAAAGAGCTCTAGTAAGGTCTTCCAGAGGTGCTAAACCAACACACCTTTATCCCAACCCTCAACCCTGGAAAGATAAAGCAAACTGAAAGAAAATGCACAGCAAATAGACATAATCTTGAAGATTTTTAAAGAATAAATATTTTTTTGTAATTAAACATTATGCAAACACGTGCCACGCTTGCTTTGTCCATGCATATGCGCTATATACAATTTTGAAAAATACTGTGTTGTCTTCTTGTTTTAAAAGTCATATACAAAGTTTTTTTGTTTTTTTTGTTTAATTCCGCTTGCTGCCTACCCCCGTCCCAGCCCCAAGAATTTTCTTTACAAGGAACTAATTCACTAATTCACTCATGACCTTGGGGTATGAGAGAAAGAGAGTCAGTCTGTGTGTGTAGGTGTATCTGTATGTGTAGGGAGGAAGGGGAGGAGGGCCTTTACCAAAGTACAACAAAATGGCTGGTTTGGACATGAAAAGCAGTGTCAAGGAGCTGTTTTAAATTTTAACTGTACTATACTCGGAGAAAGAAAAAAAAAAAGGAGTCAGCTTTGAGAATGAAGCTACGTTACAAGTTAAAGTTGGAGGGCTTTTAGTGTGTCTGTCACACTTTTTTGGCGGCCTAGAATACTGTTGTACAATGGTTTATCTACCTTTTTTTTTTATTACAATATAATTTACTTAAACTTTCCGTTAACAAAACAGAATTCTGGTACTACAGACCAGAGGTGTCAGAACAGGCTTAGTGCCTCCTTGTTTGTGTTTGTTTTGTTTTGTTTTAATTGCATGAGCACTCTAGATGGTAAAGTTTTCAGAGTTCATTTTATGCAGGGCCATTCTCAGTCCTCAATGTACTCCCACAGATCTTTTTCATAGCCTTCATGCACATGCTGTAACAAAACCCTTCGTCGACTCTCACAGTATCTGCAATCAAAGAAGAAGAAAAAAAAAATACTTGTCAGCCTCCAATAATAAAAAAAGAGGCATTAACTTATTTTTTAAAGGCACTCCTACAGTTTAACCAGACTTGGAACAAGCACTTGTTTTTTTTTAATAGGCGCATCTTCAGGTCTACATGTACACAACAAACCGTTTTCTAATTTTAAAAAGGTATTCTTCAAAAGCTGTGATTCCCGGTTTTGAGAATTAATTTAAGAGTAATTAAATGTTAGAAATTCCTAAGGCCCTTAGAAAGCATTTGATTCAATTCTGTCATTCTACGGATAAGTAAAGTTTCAGAAAGAAGTACAGGGTTACTGATTCACTGCTATAAAATCTTTGCTGTGAAAGTGACTGTAAACACAATGTAATAGCTATAGTTGACTAAGGGAAGTGAAAATATTACTTGGGACTGAATCTCCAAGTCTTCCAAATGCCCAAAGGTTTCTACCACTATGAAAAAGATATCAATATCTGTCAGGAAACAACTTTGGCAGAAATAGCTCCATATTGAGAAAGCAAGTATTTTGCAACTTTATTAGCTTAAGAGGCAGCAAATCTGGAAGTATCTTCTAACCCTAAGACAAAGTAATCCTCTCCTTAGGAAAAACAAATCTAAGAAAAACTGTAAAAGAGCTTGGTTAGCTCACGTGTCGATAGCCATGATTCCCAGAATCCCCAGACTAGACAGAGCCAACATCCTAATCTCAACCTTCCTCCTAATAACCATTTGCCCTTTCTTAGGTTCTTTCTTCCTCACAATGTGGCAACTAAGTAGAGAAAGCTGAATGGAAGAAGCAGAACTAGCCAGTGGGATAAATGCTTGACTAGCACTACTATCTGCTATTTGTTGCCTGAACGACAGAAGCAATCTGTGGGAAACATGGCAGCAACACAGTTACTGAATATGCTAAATCCAAGTTCCACTATCATCTAATTTGGTCACTAATGCACAGGGCCAGGAACTTCCACTCAACAACTGGTAAAGAAATCCCACCTGTACTTATCTTGTACTTTCTGCTTTATATCCTGCAGAGAATCTTGGGAAATATCTCGTTCGAGGTAGCCCGAAAGCACCTCTGTGGCGTTCTCTAGATCTGCTTGGTTATTCTGCAAGAGAGGAGGAAGAATACATAGTAAAGTAGGGCTTAGATGAAACCTAAAATATATACCATCCTGGCTGCTGCTTTGCCTACAGACTATTCTCAACACTGACTTTTCACAGGTGGTTTCTGCACCTGGAAACTCTTTGTAACTTTCACCTCTAACAACTTGTTCTCCTTTTTTCAGAATAATTTTTTATATTTTTACAAAGATCTACCCATTACCACTGGAAGAATATCAAGAAAAAGTCCTGAAAAGGATTAGGAAAAGTCTTTTGGAATATTCCAGCTCTGCAAACTGCTATCTGCTAAATCTCAAAAAAGAGGAGAAACTTGAGGGAAAAATATAAACCCATTCCTGGTTACAGCTAGAACAATGCACAGAAGATTAAAATTGTTACCCTTTACTACTATGGCTAGTTCTGTACATTTACCCATTTAAATCCCATCTGCTGGTCAGGATTATTGTCTAGTCACCTATAAGTATCAATGTCTTATGCATCAATTTTTAACATGCAGTATATGTTAGTTTCAGGTGTACAATATAGTGATTCAACAATTCTTTACTTAATGCTCATCACAAGAACCATCTGTCACCAAAAAATGTCAATACCATCTTAATGACTATATTTCCCATCCTATACTTTTTCCTTTTCTTTTTCTTTTTTTAAGATTTTATTTATTTGACAGACAGAGATCACAAGTAGGCAGAGAGGCAGGCAGGGGTGGGGGGAAGCAGCCTCCCCGCTGAGCAGAGGGCCCGATGCAGGGCTCGATCCCAGGACCCTGAGGATCATGACCTGAGCCGAAGGCAGAGGCTTAACAAGCTGAAGGCAGAGGCTTAACCCCCTGAGACACCCAGGTGCCCCCATCCTATACTTTTCAACCTCTTGATTAATTTATTTTGTGAGTGGAGTCTATACTTCTTAATCACCATCACCTATTTCACCCATCCATCCAACCACCTCCCCTCAGGTAACCACAGGTTTGGTCTCTGTATTTAAGAGTGGGTCTTTTTGTTTGTTTGATCATTTGTTTTATTTCTTAAATTCCGTATGAGTGAAATCAATTTACTTAGAATTATACTCCCTAGGTCCATCCATGTTGCTGCAAATGGCAAGATCTCATTCTTTTTTACTATACATCAATATTATTTTTTTTAAAAAGATTTATCTATGTGAGAGAGAGAGTAGGCCAGCAGGGGGAGCAACAGAGGGAGTGAGAATCAGGCTCCCCACTGAGCAGTGAGCCCAATGCAGGGTTCGATCCCAGAACCCTGGGATCATGATCTGAGCCAAAGTCACATGCTTAACCGACTGAGCCACCCAGGTGCCCCTTTGCATCAATTTTTAAATGAGCGTCTCTAGTTGAAAAACCTTTACTCCTAAAAGCCCCTGTTAGTAGTCACTACTTTTCCACCAAAGGTGACCACCATATTAACTTCTAATACCAGGTATTAGTTTTGCCTGAATAAAGACTTTTACTGAGAACTTATAATTTGCCAGGTGCTATATAAGCAATATATGTGTATTGTCTCACTTAAACCTTGTTAACATCCTTGAGAAGTATTTATTTCCATTTTAAAATGAGATTTAGGGGGGCGCCTGGGTGGCTCAGTGGGTTAAAGCCTCTGCCTTCAGCTCAGGTCATGATCCCAGGGTCCTGGGATGGAGCCCCACAACCAGCTTTCTGCTCAGTGGGGAGCCTGCTTCCTCTCTCTCTCTGCCTGCCTCTGCCTACTTGTGATCTCTCTCTGTCAAATAAATAAATAAAATCTTAAATAAATAAATAAATAAAATGAGATTTAGGTAACATTGAGTAATTTGCTCCAAGTCAACAGAGAGAAAAAGTGCTGAAGTCCAGTTTTAAATTCAGGGCTGACTCCAGAGCCTGCACACTTAATCACTAGTTAAACCACATCAATCTGAATGCAGTTTAGGACAAGAAATCTAAATTCTGAGCAAATAGAAATCTTTAAAACTCATATATATCTTATCTATGAAAGTCCAAGTAGTCCTATGACACAGGGATTCCTCACCCCCCACCCAGTAACTATTCCTACCTCAAAGATAATGGACTGGTTATTCTTTTTGAGGTAGAAAGCGAAGACATAAGTGTACATGAGTGTGGCACGACACTGGCAGAGGACATCAACTGCTTTCTTCAGGAATTGCACCTCAATCCAGGACATGTTGTGCTGTTGCATCTCCTCCATTTTCTGCTTCACCTGAGCATAGAGTTTGTGCTCAAAGCGTAGACTCTGCATGTGGTTCATATAGCGATTACAGTAGAACAGGTACCTCTGCAGGGCTGCCCTAGATCGCTGTCCCATTAAGAAAAATTATGGACATGTAATTATAACAAATATATCAAATACACACAAAAGCTGATATATTTACAGGTGAAACAATATAGGAATTTAGGGTAAAATCGGGAATAAACAGGTATCTCTTGCCACCTTTTGTTATTTAATACTTCTATGAATATCCTACACCTGTTATTTCCCAATATGGCAGCACTGGCCACCTGTAGCTATTTAAACTAAAATAAAAAATTCAGTTTCCCAGTGCTCAATAGCCACTTGTGGTCAGTGGCCATAAAGAACATTTCCATCATAGAAAGTTCTACAGGATAGCACTGTTCTGCAGTATGCAATAAGCAAACAAGTTAAGAAGCATCAATATTTTAAAGTAGAAAACAATAGGCAGCCAGACATCATCTAACTCCTCATATAATACCAAAGTAAGTCTACAGTATCAACAGATAGGTGTCCCTCTGACTCCCCAACTGAGTTTGAATTTGAGTATCTAGAATTAGCCACTGGTTTCAGGAAATACAGAGATAAAAGAACCTACTAAATGATACCAGGGAGTTATAATCAGCAAAATCCAGAATGTGAAAAATTTAAAGGAATGACTTAGTCTCCTCAACAAATTAATAGCAACATGGAGGGGGTAAAAAAAGGAACAGTAGACCTATAGATTAGAGAATACTCAAAGATACCAATCAAATCCAATTTGTGGGCCTGTGTAGATCCGGATTTGAACCAACTATATAAAAGAAAATTTATGAGATAAATGGAGACACATGAACATTGGATAGTTAAGGATATTAACAAAGTATTGCTTTAAGAACATATAGATACAAAGATAAAAATGGTATTGCAGTTATAGTAAAAGTCATAGTAAAAGAGTAAGGAAAATATACTTTAAAAGTATATTTAATGATACATGAAGTATTACCAAAGAAACAATATGATATCTGGTCTAGATTATAATATCAGACTGCAAAAAGAATTCACTGTGGTCTCTCACAGTATACTGTAAGTCTCTAGAGACAGACTTTTTTTTTTTTTTTAAAGATTTTATTTATTTATTTATTTGACAGGCAGAGATCACAAGGAGGCAGAGAGGCAGGCAGAGAAAGAGAGAGAGGGAAGCAGGCTCCCTGCTGAGCAGAGAACCCGATGTGGGACTCGATCCCAGGACCCTGAGATCATGACACGAGCCGAAGGCAGCAGCTTAACCCACTGAGCCACCCAGGAGCCCCTAGAGACAGACTTTTTAAAAAAGTAATAGTATTAAAAAAAAAAAAAAAAAGCAAAGTAATATTGTTATCTATAGTGCCTAATATGCAGAAATTAATAAATGTTTGTTAAATGCAACCACTATGAAAGGGTTTCTTACCACACATATGTATTTCCTTTTTTTTTTTTTTAAAGATTTTATTTATTTGAGCAGGATAAGGGAAAGAGGGAGAAGTAGACTTCCTGCTGAACCAGAAGCTTGATGAGGGACTTGATCCCAGGACTATGGGGTCATGACCTGAGAAGGCAGACGCTTAAGCAACTGAGCCACCCAGGTGCCCCTATGTATTTCTTTTTACTGTCATTTCCTTTTCCTCTCCTTATGCCTCAGAGACTACAAAAAGCACAGAGCTACCAGGCCCTATGGTTGGGTTCCTATTTAGAAATACTATGAACCACATAATTAGCCAATCACATGATCCAGTATCATGCAACACTGAAACATCTAAAAAAACCTATTATTACTACTCAGGAATCAGAGAAGTATCAAATCAATGCTTATACACTGGAAAATTGCAATATTAATGTTATTAAGTATGTGTTAATCGAAAAATTAATGCCAATTATGTCTAAAATCTAATATGTAGAAAATAATCTGCTTGGCATTTTATCTCCCCCCAAAGCATTAATATTCTCAAGTCTGTCAAATTTCCAAGATTAAATGGAAAAAAACCAAACTACCAAATTAAAATATATGATGTTAGTGGACTTGATTTAGTAATTGATTTAATGATTCAGTAATCCTAAAAGCTTCTCACTAAAATACCTCTAAAATTCAACATGAACCCATTCTACCATTGCAAATAAGACCAACTTTTTTTTTTTTTTAAGATTTTATTTATTTATTTGAGAGAGAGACAGTGAGAGAGAGCATGAGCGAGGAGAAGGTCAGAGAGCGAAGCAGACTCCCCATGATGCTGGGAGCCTGATGTGGGACTCGATCCCGGGACTCCGGGATCATGACCTGAGCCGAAGGCAGTCATCCAACCAACTAAGCCACCCAGGCATCCCTAAGACCAACTTTTAAATCAAATGCTAGAACCTGGATTGAGAAATGCACTGAGTGATGACCTGAAAATACTTTGGAAGAAAACCCGAAAGAACAAACCTGACTGCTTAGAGCTTAGAACAGAGATGAGCAAACTTTGGCCTGTGAGCCAAAATCCAGCTGCTGCCTGGTTTTGTAAATAAAGTTAACTTGAAACTTTGTTCAACTTCTGTCCATAACTCTTGTCATGCCTACTCATCTTGGTCTATGGCTGATTTAGCATTTCAAGATCAGAGGCAGAGTTGAATTGTTGTAAAGATTTGTAAAGATACAACAAAGATTTACATTGTTGTATAGTCTGTAAAGCTAAAAATATTTACCACTGACCCTTTACAGAAAAAATATACTGACTCTCCTGGTCTAGAAAATAAAATCCAAATGTCCACCATGAACAGCACCATGGCACATACGTTAAGTCAACAACTTTCTACAAAACAGGTATACACCTTTCCAAAGTACTCAACTATCCATCTTCGTTCTTTCTGGACTGTGTATCAACCTTCTTGTACTTTCTGGACTGTGTATCAACCTTCTTGTACTACAACTCCCAGTGAATGCTATTCCAGATTACCAGAGTAGGTAAGGTGAGGAAAGAGGCCCAATGAGCATGCAATGGTGTGCTCCATTCTGAGAGGAACAGCTCCCACTAAATAAGTAAATAAAGCCACTCATAAAATCTCTCTCTGTACACCCACAGGATCAGAAGATTCTAGTTTAGTCCAAAAGATGCAAAATAGAAAAATAATGTGTTGTAGGCCCTAGAATCTACATGTTAGAAACTGGTTTAGAAGCTATGCACAATATAATCCACCCTCCCTGTAGATCTCAGAAAGAGTCTACCAGCACCCAAATCAGACCAAGGATAACTCATATACTTTCTCTACTGGTGAATACCATATCTGGCTAGATCTAGCAAGATTACACTTCATTCAGAAGGAAAAACTAAAAGCCTATACCACAGTAATTAAGAAAAATATAATGCAGCTTAAGAAAAAAAGAACATTTTTCTGTAGACTATTTTCTATAGGATAACTATTATCAGAATTAGAATAAACTTTAGAGAAATTTATGGTTTCTTCAACAGGATTTAACACAATCGTGACTGCTTAAAACAGGAGCAAGCCATAAGAGAGAAAGGCTAAGATTAAATCAAACAACAACAGAAAGAAATGCAATGACAAACTGAGCTAAATAAAAAAATACAAAAGTAGAATCAAGTCCAAATGGGAGGTTGGAAAAGCATGACTCTCATATAGAGCTTTTATATTAAAACTACATAGCATGATGCATCTCAAATTGGGAGTTTAAGCATATTCAATGGGAGTGGAGCAGGGGAGATAAATGATTTGGTCTAAACAAACCATGGGATTTAGAAGTATTTTAAAATCTGATGACAACCTAAAGAAAACACAAACACTCTGGGATCATTTCAATAAATTTATAGTTAAGAACCCAAGTTTTATTTCAGGTCTTACATTTGTGAAATGGCTAAAACTGGCATTAAGCAACATTAACTTTTTTTTTTTTTTTTTTAAGATTTATTTAACAGAGAGAGAGATCACAAGAAGGCAGAGCAGCAGGTGGGGGTGGCAGGCGAGGGGAAGCAGGCTCCCTGCTGAGCAGAGAGCCCGATGTGGGGCTTGATCTCAGGACCCTGAGATCATGACCTGAGCCAAAGGCAGAGGCTAAACCCACTGAGCCACCCAGGTGCCCCAGCAATATTAACTTAAACTGCACTAAGCTAATAAGAAAAACAAGTGACAGAGAATACATCAATGATAAACTCTGATCAAACCAAATCAGATGCACTATAGCAATAAAGATTTGCAGTAACTGAGATCTAGAAAGTTGGTGGGAAAACAAGTTGCCACATGCCACTTAGTAGAATAGTAACATTCAATTTAAAAAAACTTGGGCCGGGATGCCTGGGTGGCTCAGTCTGTTAAGCATCTGCCTTCCACTCAGGTCATGATCCCAGGGTCCTGGGATCGAATCCCACATGAGGCTCCCTGCTCAGCGGGGAGCCTGCTTCTCCTTCTACCTGCTGCTCCCCGTTTGTGCTCTCCCTCTCTCGAGACAAATAAAATAAGTAAAATCTTAAAAGAAAAAGAAAACAAAAAACTTGGGCCATCCAACAGTTTATCAATAGTAACTTAATTTCAACAATTTACTTGTCAAATTAATTTTAACTGGAGTCTCATAGGTTTTGCAGTTTTCTTGGTTTGGCTATATAGTTGTAAAAGAGCATTAAAAGTCTACAGTTGGTTTTATGTTGAAACATTAAAGTAGTATCATAGTGAATATAACTTAAACTAACATTGGAATTTGTGGGCATTTTTTTTCCACAGATGGGGCACCTAGGTGGCTCGGGTCACGATCCCGGGGTCCTGGGATAGAGCCCCATGTCAGGCTCTCTGCTCAGCAGGGAGCTGCTTCCTCCTCTCTCTCTCTCTGCCTGCCTCTCTGTCTACTTGTGATCTCTCCCTGTCAAATAAATAAATAAAATCTTAAAAAAAAAAAAAAAAAGGACCACAGATATTTTTGAGAATCTGTGCAACACCATTCATCATTTTGTATAGCTTTTTAAAAAAGTGAGACACAGAACTCTCACTTCTAACAATATGACAGATGAGACAGACTTTTGTACTTATGGTATTTTCAATTAGAAAGAAATTTTAAAAGAACATTTAATTTTTTTAAAAGATTTTATTTATTTATTTGAGAGAGAGAGACAGCGAGAGAGGGAACACAAGCAGGGGTAGGGGGAGAGGGAGAAGCAGGTTTCCTTCTGAGCAGGGAGCTCGATGTGCGATTTGATCCCAGGACTCTGGGATCATAACCTGAGCCGAAGGCAGATGCTTAACAAGTGACCCACTCAGGCACCCCAAG
Organism: Mustela erminea; assembly: GCF_009829155.1. Taxonomy (NCBI): domain Eukaryota; kingdom Metazoa; phylum Chordata; class Mammalia; order Carnivora; family Mustelidae; genus Mustela; species Mustela erminea. The sequence continues at coordinate 32,913,963 of NC_045618.1, forward strand.
AACATTTAAAAAGTCAAAAAATAAGCAACAGATGTTTTGAATGACATCCTAGTAAGGAAAACCATTTGAAAAGAATATTTTTGGGACACCTAGGGAATTTCAATATGGAATAGATGAATGTAAGAAATAACTAAATTCCAAGATTCTGCAATTAGGACAGAATTACCAGGCTGAAAGGAACTCAAAGTGCTGAGGAGGGTAATTCACACCTAGTGTTTGAATCCTTCTACAACAGTGAATTATATCCCTAACCAGTAATAGGGAACTCTCCCTTCCTGAGGTAGTCCATTCTAAATCAGCTCATCTATAATCCTTACCACTTGTTGATGAATAATGAGGTTTAAAAAAAGAAGAAGAAAGAATGCATATCAACAGCAGCAAAACTATTTAAGAAGTATTGTTCTCTAGACTCCTTGCTGGAGTGAGAAAATCTTGTCTTTAAAACTACTAAAATCCAGAACTGTGCTACATGACTAGATTAATTAAAAGCAAGCAAGCAAACCTATAAACAGGAGTGCTACTGGTAGACATCTTGTGTAAGATTCCTTTTCTAAACACACACAGATACCCAGTATTTACTGAAGTGCCTTTCCATAACTCTTTCAGAATTGAATTGTCCCCTAATAAACACTGAAGCGCATTCTTGTTCAACTATCGCCTGAAAATAAAGGTACTCACCTCCTGTGCATCTCTTGCTGCCTTTGCATCATCCTCATTATAGCGGTTACAGTTGTACCTTAAAGTAAATTAAGAGGATTCTGTAAGGCCAAAATCAATGAAAAAGGAACAAACCACAGAATTTTAGCCTGGATTCAGAAATATCTAGAAGCAATATTCTTCTTTATACAGGCAAACTGAGGTGTTTAAAATGCCCAGGGTTCTACCATTATAACAGAATTACAAGACTGAAAGGAATTCAAAGTATTGGATTCCCCACCTCCTGAAGTAGTTCATTCCAAATCAGCTCACTTGTAATCATTAGAAAACACTGTCATTCTAGAACTTCCATTCCTGACTGCAGTTTGAGCCTTTTTTTTTTTTTAAGATTTTATTTATTAATTTGAGGGAGAGAGAGAGAGAGAGAACGAGTGGTGGGGAGCAGTAGAGGGAGAGAAAGAAGCAGATTCCCTGCTGAGCAGGAAGCCTGCCACAGGGCTCAATCCCAAGACCCAGAGATCATGTGACCTGAGTTGAAGGCAGATGCTTAAATGACAGAGCCACTCAGGTGCCCCTGCAGTTTGAATTTCTAACTCCGTTTTTGAAGAAAGAAGTCTTATTTCCTACGCTTTCTGTTATTTATGTCAAATATTTCCAATTTTTCCAGTTACCTTCTTATCTATATAAACCAAAGAGAACCTACAGCTGATGGACTACTCTTTAACAGTTCCTATGCTATATGCTTTACATGCTATTACAGTTTACAAGAGTCACTGAGAACTGATGAGAACTGAATGACACACAAAATGAGAACCAGGGGAAATGTGCCCAGAGGTCAGCTCAGAGTGGAGATGAACAAGACTGGCAATTCCCTTCTTCTGATTAACTCTACCTCTGCTTTTCTGGGAGTCTACATTATGGGAGTAGCTGATACTTGAGTGCTTACTACGTATCACCCATTTACTACTAAAGCCTCTAAATGTACTATCACATTCAATTCCCTGAACCACCTTATGAAATGTGCATTATTATCCTCCTTATCCTCATTGAGCAAAGAATTAAGTTTTGAGAAAATAAGTAACATACTTAAGGTCATATAACTAGGGATTCAGAGCTAAGCATTAAACATGTCTGTCTCCCAACTGAGGGTCACCCCTTATTATGGACTATATATATTTTTCACATGCTGTACTCATGTCTTCAGAATCTTTTTACCAGTAATCGTTTTAGATCTAAAAGAAGAATTTTGAATTTAGTTTAAATCTTGCTAAATAGGACTCACTGTTTCAGCTTGTCAAGTTTTCCAGGATTTTAATGGTCTATATTATATTTACTATCCTTCTATGATGTTACCCCAAAATGTATGGAAGATTCTCTAATTAGTGCAAGAAAGTCATCAGTAAAACTGATCAGAAAAGCAGTACACAGTTTACATGAATAAAAAAGATAAGGACAAAACCTTTCAGCAAACCTTGGAAGTATTTCATTAGGAAGACTCAAATCCACTACCTGTAACTCCAAGAAATAGACATTCAATTAATCCCAAATATCCCTGTGTGTATTCATAGCCCAGGCCACAAACTTCTCAGCTCACACTGAAACACCTGCTGAGGTCTACAAAACACTCCCTAATCCATCATCCTAATAGTACCATATGATTCAGGGATTTCACGTTAAAGTTATGTGGTTCATACGTAGTTTGTGGAACCAATCACAAATTTTGGAAACTTGGGATTCCATTTTGTCTGCTTTCAGTTTTTGGTAGCTTTCTGCTTAACTACTCCGTAAAATAACCAACAACGGCTTACTGATCTCATCTTTCAGTTTTTAAAGTAACCCAGACCACAATTCACTAGAGTCAGGAGATTTATTAATTTTCCCCCAGCTTGGGTTATAATTTTCTCTGCTTAACTACTCCGTAAAATAACCAACAACGGCTTACTGATCTCATCTTTCAGTTTTTAAAGTAACCCAGACCACAATTCACTAGAGTCAGGAGATTTATTAATTTTCCCCCAGCTTGGGTTATAATTTTCTCTTACTTTACTCAATTCAGTCCAAAGATTGGCTCTCCTTGCCTTCTACTGGTCAACTATTAATACCTGTTCTTCCTACCTAATATATCCTTAAAAACTCTCCTTTAGTATTTTTAAGATATTTATAAGCTTCAACTCATTCTGGACTTTAACTCAGCCAAAATTATTAAGAAACTGAAGGCCAGGAAAGCAAGGAGAATTCATCTATACTTCTAATTCAGATGATGGATAGTGCTACTCAGAATGCTATTTTGAGGATTCTGAGGCATTTTCTGATTTAAATAAGGAAACATAGCATGATTCATTTTGCAGTGTTAGCTATGAGTAAAGGCAAGACACAGGAAACATTACTGACAACCCTAAGCGGGGTCGTTCTTCATTCTCCTGTATCCATCATTTGTTTTTTGTTCAGTTTTCTTTCCTTTTCTTTTTAAAGATTTTATTTATTCATTTGACAGAGAGAGCACAAGCAGAGGGAGCACATAAGGGAGAAGCAGGCTTCCCACTGAGCAGCGAGCCCAACGTGGGGCTCAACCCCAGGACCCTGGATCATGACCTGAGCTGAAGGCAGACACTTAAATGACTGAGCCACCCAGGTGCCCCTTTGCTCAGTTTTCAATACAGCTTCTTTAAAATTTGAGTTATGTTCAGAGATTTCCTTACATACAAACAAATATATCTTTGGGACGCGTGGGTGGCTCAGTTGGTTGACCATCTACCTTTGGCTCAAGTCATGATCTCAGTGTCCTGGGATCGAGTACCACCATTGGGTTCCTTGCTCAGCGAGGAGCTTGCTTCTGCCTCTGTGTGCCCCCCTTCCCCTGCTTGTGTTCTGACAAATAAATTAAAAAATGTATCTTTAACAAGAATTTGTATCTTTTAGTAACTCTTCTTCTCCATTCATTACGCTTATTGGTTTAAATATACTAGAGTGAATTTAGTTTCTGGAAATAGTCTAATCCCCCAGTTTGCTTCTTAAAAATCTAGAGTACCTGTCTGCCAGGCTAACAACCCCCAACACTCTTCTCCTTGGCCTTGACAGTGGCAAAATCACTTTCTTTACTCCACACAACAATCAGTTTTACCTAATTCAGAATTAATTTCAGGCAAGTAATCCTTCTCACTATTCCTCTAATGAAACTAATAAAAGTTCCAACGAAACTAAAAGTAAAGACTTGCCATTGTCTTAAGGTGAGAGTCTCCTTCTGTCCTGCCCCTGCAATTTCCCCCTCGCATTTCACTCTCTATAAAGCAGCCACAATTCTGAGGTAATGTATGTAAAGCACATAATATAGAGCTGTCTCACCTAAATTACAGATCTAATCAGGTCACTCCCCACTTAAAATCCTTCTGATAATGTCCAAACTACTTTAAGTGACAGTCTACGTTCTAACTCTTTTCCTATGCCCCACAACTTAGGAGGGGCCACAAACCGAAGTGCCAATGGGCAGGTAACACAAACTAGTGAGATGGGTCATTTGTGTATTAATAACACTCAGAAATACTTTCGTTTTTACTAGGAGATGTGCTGGCTCCCTTTTTCTCAAAGCTCAAGACATCACGAACCTAACTTGCATTTTCCCAAACTGCTAGGAAATATGTACAGAACTGAGATATATTATCTCTACTAAAAATGATGCCATCTTCTAAATATAGTGCCATCATGATACATGCAAGTGCCCTTAAGATTCAGTCTTGGGAAATAAATCAAACTAGAAAGTAAAGACCTCATGTAAGGGGATACTAATCAATTTCAGGCAAATGTTGCCAAGCAGGAATGCAGGCTTTTTCCTATGTTTCAAAGAAAGGCTAAAAGTTTGGATTGCACTGGGCAATTTTCCAATTTTTCAAATTTGGGACACATTTTTGTCTAATGGCACCCAAGGGTAAATAAAACACAACTGCAGGTTGGGTCTTGCCAATAATCTCTTAGATTTTAACTACTGCCTAGACAGACATATGCCACTCTTCTCTAAATAAGCCATGCACTTTCACATCATTCTACCTTTGTTCATGAGGCTCCTTTTTGCCCTAAACATTTTTCCTGCCACCTTCAACTAACGAACTCTTAATCTCTCTTAAAATTCTTCTTAAATGTTACCTGCTCTGTGAAATATGCCTAATTTATCCCTCTCTCTGGACATCGTGCATATACTTTTAACAATGATCACACACTATATTCATTCATTTATCTAGCTCCCAAGTTAGATGGGGACTTCCATGAAGTAGATACACAGCATATATTACACACTTAGGTGAACACGTTCTCCCTTTCATTTCCCCAACCTACCAGGCAGATCCATGTGGTTCCCAAGGGCCAAGACACACCCAGCAAAACTCTGCTTTACAGTTCTGGTTACGACAGACCATGTGATTACAACCGCCATCCTTCTCAATTGTGACGTGGCATTTGGGACATTCCTATGAAGAGAAACTATAAAGTTGGTGTCAATGCTACACTAGATTGTATTACTACCACAGAAGAGAAGCCAGTTCTAAATTTGGTTTTACCGCATTTATTGTTTTGTTTTTAAATTTTAACTTAAACAATTTTAATACATTTGTTATTAATTTTTAAAATAACATGTATTTTTATTTTTAAATGCCATATTTATTGTTATTAATACACGTAAAGCAGTGTGGAATACAGTTAGTACTATTAGAAATGAGCTATTATCATTATTACTGGCCATTAAGATCTACAATAATTAAAAGATTTGTTTTAGCAGGGTTGGGGACAAAAACATAAAAGTACTTTTAACCATACATGCAGTAATGATAGTTTCACAGGAGATAAAATATGTTATTCATGTAAATATTATTAATTATCCAGTGTCATCTAGAAATAATTATTGAGCACTTCCTGTATACCACACACTATTCTCGGTGTTTTATATAACCTTAACTCATAATCCTTATAGTGATCCTATTTTCATTTGTCAGATGAATAAACCAGAGGAGAGACAAATAATAACACCACCAGTCTGAGATAATACAGGTATAGCAAATGGTAGAGTCAGGATTCAAGCCCAAGCAACTTGGCCTTAAGAATCAGTAAGTAGGACTGTAAGACTGGTAAATTCTTTTTGTGGTTACTGAATCTCCCAACTTTCTTCTGTCAAATATGCTTGTTTTATTTATTTTGTTGTTGATTATTCTAATTTTTAAGTAAATTCTACTCTCACCATAGGGCTTGAACTCACAACTCCGCGATCAAGAGTCACATGCTCTATGAACTGGGCCAGCCAGGCAACCTCAAATACCCTTGTTTTAAATCTTTCTCACTATGGTCCATTTACAACTGTGCCAAAGAGATCATATCATGGCTTTTTCCAAGTCTATGTCGTATTCTTGGTTACTAATGAGTCAAAGCTATTACCCTACAGTAGGTCTATTGTCTTTTTCTTTTGGAAAAAATCTAAAAAATCAAACTTATTTGTTTTAATAAAACTATAAATAACATGTAAAGCTAATATTTCTGCTGCATTTGTCTGATGCCTGTAACTCCCACAAGGAGGGAGTACCACCCATTATATTACTTATACAATTCTGCCTTTGTGAGACAGACTACCCTGGCCCATAAACTACAGTCATTTTATTTTATTTTTTTAAAGATTTTATTTATTTGACAGAGATCAGAAGTAGGCAGAGAGGCTAGCAGAGAGAGGAGGGGGAAGCAGGTTCACCGCTGAGCAGAGAGCCCAATGTGGGGATCGATCGATCGTAGGACCCTGAGATCATGACCTGAGCTGAAGACAGAGGCTTAACTCACTGAGCCACCCAGGCACCCCAACTATAGTCATTTAAAATACGTAAAGTTGGACATTTCTAATCAAATCTTTGAAATCAATTAACATATTTTACATTTTTCCAAAGAAGCAAGTTCCAGGTCCAAAATAATCTGTGTCATTCTGTATTTCTGGGTTATAATTAACCACACAGTATTAAGCTCTCATTATGTTAGGATACCACTGATAATCTGAAAATCTGTTTAAGGGGCAAATAACAATAATAAAAGCTTCTGAAACCTCTCAAGAGAAACACTCTTCAGTTTTTCTCAAAACTACCAAGCAGATGACCTTGTTACTAATTGCCATTCTTCCTTAATGATCAATCTACTTTTTAAACAAATCTACTTTCTAAACATATGCAAGCCTGTACTCCCTATTTTATTTGCTTAAAGATTTATTTATTTATTTTAGAGAGTGTATGCAGGAGTAGTTGGGGGCAGGGGAGAAGCAGCAGACTGCCCACTTAGCTTGGAGCCCAAGGCAAGGCAGGGCTCTGACCCAGGGCCCTGAGGGTCATGGCCTGAGCCGAAATGAGAGTCCGATTATTCTGATGCTTAATGAACTAAGCCACCCAGGCACCCTGTACTCCCAGTTTTAAATATCTTGATGGTTTAGTGTGTTGGGGGATTTCTCTAGACGCAGAAAGAGGGCTCTAGTTTCATCAAGCTACCTAGTGAAAACACCACTGCCCTATTCTAAATACTAGTTTTACAGAGCATATTAGAAGATTCTAGGACTTCAATGAACATGTCTGATGGGAAATCAAATTTCAAGAAAGTATGCCTGACTAGGAAATTTTTTCAACAACAAAAGCTAGCACTTTCTAACAACACAGAAAAGTTTTAAAATGACATGAGTTACCTTCACCATAATTTTAGAGAGCACAAAAAAACTAATTTCAACCATACATTCCTCAAAGGCATTTGTTTTATGTGACAAGACTATTTCATTACCAAGGCTTTCTGGGAGATACAAATATATTCAGGTTTTAATCTTTTTGGGTAAAACAGAGTACTAATGGTATAAAATTGTGTGTTTGGGCCTCCATCGTTTAAACACTCCTTATTATCAATGTCCTGTGACTGGGTGATGGAAAGCTCTAATGCTAGTCAGACAACTCACTATATAACACCATCTTCACATGTGAAAGGCAATACCAAAAATGAATAGTTCATGATTAAAACTACCATTCACTACCTTAGTCACTTCCAATATAGATAGTATATAAGGTTGAATTAAATAAAGATTGGTTAATTAAACAATTTTCTACTACAAAATTGCTGGGTACACAGTTGGGATTCAAACACATGCTTATTACTTGGTAACAGAAAAGAAGGGCACTCAAGACTACATCCATTTGCAGAACAAAACATCTGTCTAGGGTTAAATAAATGTTCCCAACTGAATCTTAAAACTAGTATCACGAGCAATAACATACTTCAAAAATAAAAATAAAAGAACAAGGGATATCTATGTTATCTCCAAAACTCCTAATTCTTAGGAATCAAGTCTCTTATATCGTATTTTAGAAATTTAATACGTTAAAAGAAGTCAAACATGTTAACCCCACTGCAGTTACATAATAAAAAGTTACTCAGTTACCCTCGATATTGCTCTAAAGACTGACTCCTTAAGGAGGGGCCCCTAGCTGGCTCAGTGGGTAAAGTGTATAGCTCTTGATCTCAGGGTTGTGAGTTCAGGCTCCATACCCTGGGTATAGAGATGAAAGAAAAGGAAGGAAAAGAAAATAGGAAAAGGAAAGCAAAGTGAAGACAAGGAAAGAAAAAAGAAAGAAGGAAACAGTTACACTAATGTGGGGCTCAAACTCACAACCCTGAGATCAAGAGTCGCGTGCTCTCCCACTGAGCCAGCCAGGCGCCCCAAAGCCTGAAGATTTTTTAAAGGCAGAAATGTAAATTTGCCTAATAAAACCAAGGTAGGTGGAGTAAACTCTGTACCTGTATACTAAAAGGCAGGTAAAACAATATGAAAAAGCATTATCAAACCCCTGGGTAGTAAAATTGTCAGCTTTTTCTTCTATAGGAAACCAACGTTTTCCTAACAAAAACTTCTAAAGAACAGTACCGTACATACTGCAGTAGTGCTCAATAAAATAAACTTGAACACTTAAAAATCAGTATTCTGGGGAAAAAACAAAACAGAAAACAAACCCAACCAAAACTCTAAGCCCTCAAAACAACCGCAAAACCCCCAAATCTTAACTGAAGGAAAGGTAAAACAAAGTCCTTAACTAGGTAAACCTACTTATTTTGCTAATGCACCTAATCTTGTAACCGTTTCACTACCAAGAGTTTACTGAAGAAAAATACCAACCTTTGTGTTGGCTGCAATCCAATTAGAAGTTTCACTATCATCATCACACTTTTTAATCCACTTCTTTAACCACTGTTTGGAAACAACAACTGTTAGGGTACAACAAAAGACTTAAAAAAAGGATAGCAAATTACTTCAACATTAAAATGTAGTCAAGCATAAATGTAAAAGGCAAAGGACAAGATTATCACTGGATTTACTTCCTTTTATATCAAGGCAATCCTCTAGTTCTCATACCCAGTACATTATATCAACCAAGTACAAGGTACCCAGTACATTATATCAGCCAAGTGGGGAACCTAGAGCTGATGAGAAGCCCAGCTCCAAGATGTGTCATTCTCCTTAGCTAATTACGAGGCCTGCTCAGGGAGGTGCCTTAACCACTGTTATCCTGAAAATCATCAGGAGTGGACTTATTCCTAAGGAATACTTCATGAGTACTTGTGATGATCATCTGAAATAGAAAGGAAAAACACAATCTTCTATCTACAAAATCAATCCAATACAAAATTATGGGCCCTAGTTTTCAGTCATCAAGTCTCAGAAGTGTTCTATTAAATTATTTAAAAATGAAAATGCCAGACAAACTCACCTTACATTTAACAGGATCGTGCCAATTTTCTCCACAGTTAAAGCTGTTAAGTAACACAAGAGTTAAAAGAATTAAGTTCTACCTACTGTAGGTAAGTAAACAATTTCATGTTTTATAGTTTCTCAGTGGTTTCATCAGTTTTTAGTGACTGGCAAATACAAGGTCAAGTTTGTATTATTCTATAGATTATTAAGAATTTAGTGTTAGAAGAGCATGTATTGTGGTGTGTTTGTGAAACGAAGAAATGATTACAGGCATGAAGACACGCTCTGATGACAATTATAGAAGAAAAGGACTCTAAATAACCACCAATCTTTTAAGACAAGAAATTCAGTGTAATCCCATCTGTATTTTTCTGATCGTTCTATATATGTACAGTTCTGTGCCGTAAACATTATTTAATTCAAACCAATTTTCACTAATTTGAACTTAAATTTTGACTAGTGCTTTATTAGCATATATTAAATCTCTTAACACCCCAAATGAAGAATAGCAAAGTCTGACTTTGTAGAGTAATTACATAATTTAATGCAAATGCAGTGAGCAATAATTGGGAGGCAAATAGGTCACATCTTTGCATGATCCAAACAAATGAGCTTCAACCCTGTAGAGATAAACTGTACCAACCAAGGCATAAAACAAAAGAGTGTGACTAAATATTTCCTAAGAATATACTAATTGTTAATTCCTTGCTATATTCGAGACACATGGTATATACATTTAAGAAAGCATGAATTATATATACCACATCTTCTTTATCCATTCATCTGTTGATGGACATCTAGGTTCTTTCCATAGTTTGGCTATTGTAGACATTGCTGCTATAAACATTCAGGTGCACGTGCCCCTTCGGATCACTACGTTTGTATCTTTAGGGTAAATACACAATGGAATACTATGCAGCCATCAAAAGAAATGAAATCTTGCCATTTGCGATGACATGGATGGAACTAGAGGGTATAATGCTTAGCGAAATAGGTCAAGCAGAGAAAGACAACTATCATATGCTCTCCTTGATATGAGGAAGTGGAGATGCAACATGAGGGGTTAAGGGGGTAGAAGAATAAATGAAACAAGGGAGGGAAACAAACCGTAAGTGACTCTTAATCTCACAAAACAAACTGAGGGTTGCTGAGGGGAGGGGGGTTGGGATAAGGGGAGTGGGGTTATGGACACTGGGGAGGGTATGTGCTACGGTGAGTGCTGTGAAGTGTGTAAACCTGGCGATTCACAGACCTGTACCCCTGGGGATAAAAATGTATGTTTATAAAAAATTAAAAAAATAATAATAATAATAAAATAATTTATTGTTAAAAAAAAGCAAGCATGAATTAAGAATAAATACCAAAAAAAAAAATAAAATAAAATAAATACAAAGGTTGATCAGCTAGTCAAGTAATTCAGGAATGCCAAGAATCCTCTTTGCAAACGAGGAGAAGAACGAAGTGCTATCAATTTAAATCAAGTCAAAGATAATGGTTACTTCTGGAAAAAGAAGACGGGGAGTTGGATGAAGAGAACAACAGAAGCTTCAAATGAATCTGTCATACTTTATTTCTTAACAAAAACAAAATACTGTATAAGCTGGGTTAAGAGCTATAAGTATTCACTGCTATTATTCTCTATATTTTGGTATCAACTAAAACTATGTTTTAAGGTAGGTGTATATCAGACTGCACCTCCTGTCTATAGGGGTAAACTCTAAAACAGTAATGCATTTTTAATCTTTACCAAAACAGCATGTATTTCATACATATTTAATCTTTGTGAGTTTATCTGCTCCTTTCGGAAATATTTAATTTAGTATTAATGATGTTTAAGTCTAATTCTACAGCTGTTTGTGGAGAAAAAAAGAGCATGGTACAGAATACCAATATAAGGTCTATTTGCTAGCTCTTGGAGCTACTTGTTTTGAATGTTTTCTTATTCCTAAAAGATCCACAAGGAAAATGGAAAATCATCTTAACTCTCTAATAAGAATATGCAGTATTGAAAATTCTCTATTAAGTCAAATTTAGAATTCAAACACTAGAGTATGTTATAAAACTCCAAGAACGGAGGTAAGCAGGAAAACTGTGGCCAGAGGTGCTACAGGGAAAGTGTTGGTTAAAAAGTGTATCTTAAAAAAAAAAAAGAAAAGAAAAAAGGCATATCTTAATAAACCATGTTTTATCTTTCCAAATTTATCTGCAAATTTTCTTTCTAGGAGTAATATTAAACTTGTCAAAGCAAAGGAAAAATAATCCTGTGTATTTTATTTCCTAAGAGATAAACTGAAAACAGAGCAAGAACCATAAAGGAACCAAACATACTCTGACAAAATAAACAGTCCATCAGAAATGAGAACTAAGTTCTTGTCCCAGATTTCTAAGTTTGCTCCCATATTAGTTCCAGTGGCACACACAAGAAAATGTGATTATAGCTACATTTTCTCCCCATAAGAAAAAATAGCAACAAGGATAGAGAAAAAATTATTTAAGATGTGACCTTTTAATCTAATTCTTATTTAAAAGAAATACACACTATTTTAAATCAACATCACCCACCTTCCTACTAGAGGTAAAAAAAAAATTTCTTTTTCTACTATTTTACTACTAAGAATAAATAGAAAAGCTATGTGTGCTGTTTCAATTTGGGAAATCACTTGCTTACCAAAACTGGCGCCCACATTTGCAGCGAACAGGTTTAGCATCAGGATATTGGACTTTAACAACATGGTGGCAATCTGGGGCAGGACACCACTTTAACAGTCGATTGCACTGAAACCCAAGTTAGAAAATAAAAAATGACAGCAAATTAAAATCATGAGGTAAGATTTCCTAGTACAACAGGCAATTAACTTACATTTCCCAGTGCAAGGCCAAAGACAGAGACGACACAAGCGTATAAAACTTGCCCCCAATATTTAGTACTCTAGTTCTAAAGTATTGCTTTCCAATGCACTATTTTTCTAAGATTACAGATCCCTTGATCCCTGGTTTTATAAACATGTGAACTGTCTCTTGGTTCTACTTTCAAAATCCTACTGACATACTTTAAAATAATTACCCATTGGTGATCATTAAGCACTGATTTGTACATGGTTCTACCTCAGGGCAATTTTCAAAGATGTAAAAAACAATATACACTCCTACTTAGGCAAAGTGTTTAGATCCTATAGAATATACAGGTAATTTCTCTCTTTGACCATAAAAATGTGTATAAGAACAAAAGTCAGTTCCTAAACCATGGAAATAATCACATTTTAGTTCTTAAAAAAGAATGAATGAATGAATGAACAAACGAATGAATAAATAAAACTTTGAAGTATTTTTTATTATGAAACAAAACATGGCTCAAGTAACACTCTGCACCAGAATTCAAGTTTAGTGACCATTTTAAGAATACAAGATTCCTAAAATACACATTTTCTAGAAGATCTGACCTTCAGTTTAATCTCTTAATAGAAATAAAAACTGGCTTTGTAGAATTAAAATACCAATTTACATTGATGATCTTATATAAAGGCTGACAAACATCTTCCATAAAGAGCCAGATAGTAAAGATTTTTGTTTTTGAGAGGCACAATGGCCTCTGTAGCAATTACTCAACTCTGCCACTGTAGCACAAAATAAATCATACAACAAATGGGCATGTTCCAATAAATATTTACAAAAACAGGCAGGTCAGAGTTTCGTGACCTCTGTTGACCTCTGTATCTGATTAAAAAAAAAAAAAAAAAAAAAGACATTTTCTAAAAACAAGTAACTATAGGGGCACCTGGGTGGCTTAGTCAGTTAAGCATTCGTCTTCGGCTCAGGTCATGATCCCAGGGTGCTGGGATCAAGCCCTGCATCAGGCACCCAGCTTGGGGGGTGGGAGGAGCCTGTTTTAATCTCTTCCCTGGCTTGTGCTATCACTCTCTCAAATAAATAAATAAATAAATAAAATTTTTAAAAAAAGAAATAACCATAGCTCTCTTTATTAACAAAGTTTACTGGTAATGGAAGCTAAAACAAGCAGAGATATAGCAAGGTTGAATTGCCAAGCATGATTAAACATTACGTCATTAATAATCAGCTACAACTTTTTGCTAGCAATAAAGGAAGAATACTGTAAAAATAATTTTATCACCAAAGTTTTAGATCTTTGAAGAGACACCTACTCACTGGTTTGTCACATTCCTTTGAGAATAAAGGGGTTTCGTATGCCTCACTAATAAAGTCCATAATCCAAGTTTATGGTCATAATCCAAGCCCTTTACATCTTACTATCGAGAGTGTTTCATGTAAGAAAAACTAATTGTATCTAAGAATAAACAATTCCTCTTATTTAAAAAAGGAAAACTTATGAGAAATCACTTACCTCTACAAAGCTATTTGTTATTAAATGCTGATACTTTAATTTAACTTTCGAATCTGTGATCAGGCGCCTGAGAACAAGAACAAAAGTAGTTTATTAGGAAGTTCTCAGCCAAGAGTATCTTTCCACATTTATAAAATAAAATTTCAATGTAGTGGCTCTAAAAGCTGCCCTAAATTGAAAATGCTAAAATGCATACGGACTATCAACAAATATAACTATAGAAATCAACATAACAAAGTTTCTATAGTTTTATTTTGGCAAAATCCCCATCCCCAAGTTTTTTATACATAAAATATTCCATTTTTACCCAGTCTGTTATTATAGTCTAATGACTTACTATTATGGCGTTTAGGCCCCTTTCAAAAGTGTCTTCTTACTCTGCCCTAAGAGAGCAATGTGCAGCCAACTTCCCTAAGACGCTCTCCCAAAAATCAGTGTATGAAATAAGAGATGCTGACAGGAATATCAAGAAATGGATCCAGGTTTTGCTATATATAAATTTGAGGGCCTTCTTCTGAGATCCTTTGGTAATTTACTAGAAATGTCTACTGACTGCAACTTGGCTTCCCCTGTCCACCTAGAACACTCTATATATTCATTACAATTTCTAGAACTCATAGGAACCCATAAAAGTAAAGCATCCTGAAGCTTAAGTTTTACTAGTTTTAATGGTAAATACTCCTATGAATCTTTAAAGAGAATGCTGTTACAGCAGAAAAAGTTAACCACTGACAAAACCAGTAAAAACTCTCTAATGTGATAAGAAATTTTTGTATTATTTGGCCCCATTGAATTCTTGAGCTTCTTATGGCACTGCTTGCCTTCCACAAGATCCCATCCTGTCCTGTGCTACTTTCGGTGTACTCCTGTCACATTTGTATTCTTTTCAGAATGATGGGGTATCATCCTCCCTCAGAGGCTTTTGCATAGGGCTACCTCTCTTAAAAAGGAAAGAGAAGTATATCATGGTGGGCTCAGATGGGACAGCCCACTGAATACTGGATTCACACTTACTAGCTATGAACTGAAGATAAGTTCTTTGACCTCTCCATTTTTCAGTTTAGTCATTTGTAAAATGGATAGCAGAAATAAGAGTTGTGAACTAGAACAGTGCCTGGCAAAGAGTAAACACTCAATAAATATTAGATGCTGCTAATATGCTATATTATTTTTTAACTCAGTTAATACATAGTTACTAACTAAAGGAAGCCTTTTCTGACAATAACTCACATCAGTCCTGCTCAATTCTCATGGCATCTTATACATCTTCCTGTCATAAAATCTGTCATAATTTTATCTGTGTAGATCTGGAACAAGCCTAAAGTCTGTACAGAACCAGAAAAGACCCCAAATAGCCAAAGAAATGTTGAAAAAGAAAACCAAAGCTGGAGACATCACAATTTCAGGCTTCAGGCTGTATTACAAAGCTGTAGTGATCAAGACAGTATAGTAGTGGCACAAAAACAGTGACACAGATCAGTGGAAAAGAATTGAGAATCCAGAAATGGACCCTCAACTCTATGGTCAACTAATCTTTAACAAAGCAGCAAAGAATATCCAATAGAAAAAAGTCTCTTCAGGAAATGGTGTTAGGAAAACTGGACAGGTACAGGTAGAAGAATGAAGCTGGACCACTTTCTTACACTATACACAAAAATAAACTCAAAATGGATGAAAGAGCTAAATGTGAGACAACCTCTCAAAATCCTAGAGAACACAAGCAGAGCCTCTTTGACTTTGGCCACAGCACCTTCTTGCTAGATAAGTCTCCAAAGGCAAGGGAAACAAAAGCAAAAATGAATTATTGGCACTTCAACAGGATAAAAAGCATTTGTACAACAAAGTAAATAGTCGATAAAACTAAAAGGCAACCAACAGAATGTGAGAAAATATTTGCAAATGACTTATCAGATAAAGGGTTGGTATCTAAAACTATGAAGAATTTACCAAACTCAACAATCAAAAAAACCCCCCAAAATCCAGTCAAGAAATGGACAGAAGACACGAGCAGACATTTCTCTAAAGACATACAAATGGCTAACAGACACACGAAAAAATGCTCAACGTCACTCAGCACCAGGGAAATACAAATCAAAACCACAATGAGATACTTGCTAACGCCAGTAAGAATGGCCAAAATTAACCAGTCAGGAAACAACAGATGTTGGTGAGGATGAGGGAAGGGAGAACCCTCTTACACTGTCGGTGGGAATGCAGACTGGTACAGCCACTCTGGAAAACAGTATGGAACTTCCTCAAAAAGTTAAAAATAGGGGCACCTGAGTGCCTCAGTCAGTTAAGTGTCTGCCTTCAGCCCAGGTCATGATCCCAGGATTCTGGGATAAAGCCAACATGAGGCTCCCTGCTCAGACGGGAGCCTGCTTCTCCTTCCCTCCCTGCTACTGCCCGTGCTTGTACTTTCTCCCTCCCTCTCTCTGTCAAATAAGTGAATAAAACCTTAAAAAAAAAAAAAAGCCTCTCATCAGGTGCCTTGTTCAGTGGTGGTCTGCTTCTCCCTCTCCAACTCCCACTGCTGCTTGTGCTCTCTGTCAAATAAATACATAAAATCTTTTTTTTTTTTAAGTTAAAAATAGAACTACCCTACCATCTAGCAATTGCACTACTAGGTATTCACCCAAGTGCACTACTAGGTATTCACCCAAAGGACACAGACAGCTGTGATCCAAAGAGGCACCTGCACCTCAATATTTATAGTAGCAATGTTCACAATAGCCAAACTATGGAAACAGCCCCGATGTCCACTAACAGATAAACAAGACGTGTGTGTGTGTGTGTGTGTGTATGGAATACAATGGAATATTATTCAGGCATCAAAAAAAAAGAAAAATTTTGCCATTTGCAATGACATGTATGGAACTACAGGGTATTATGTTAAGTGAAATTAATCAAAGAAAGACAAATACCATATGATTTCACTTACATGTGGAATTTAAGAAATAGAACACGTGAATATAGAGGAAGGAAAGGAAAAATAAAATAGGATGAAATCAGAGAGGACGGCAAACCGTAAGAGACTCTTAACTATAGGAAACAAACAGAGTTGTTGCACGGGAGGTGGGGTAACTGGGTGATGGGCATTAAGGAGGGCTTCTGATGTGATGAGCACTAGGTGCTCTATGCAACTGATGAATCACTAAATTCTACCCCTGAAACTAATAATACAGTATAGTATTAACAATACGGTTTTTAAATCTAATATAAGAAGTTACCTAAGTTGAATTTAAACAAAAAAAATTTTTTTAAGGTTTATTATTTATTCATTTGAGAGCGAGAGAACAAGGTGGGGGCGGGGAATAAGAGAGAGAAAAGCAGAGTCCCTGACTGAGCAGGGAGCCCAATGTGGGGCTTGATCTCAGCTGCCCAATGGACTGAGCTACCCAGGCACCCCTAAATTAAAAAAATTTTTAAAATTATCTGTGTAATCATTTGTTTAATATCTGCCTTCATGTTCCCCTATCCCCAACCAAACAGTAAGCTCCCGAAAGGATCCCTTCTATCTTAACACACTGCTTGGCCTGTAGAAAGTGCTCAGTAAATATTTTTTAAATGAATAAACCTCCACATTTCAGGAATGTCGGAACTGGAGCCTAAAAATAATTAGTGTAGTTGGTGATTCCTTAAAAGGTTAAACACGGAGGTGCCTCGGTGGCTCAGTCTGTTGGTACATTTGACTCGATTTTGGCTTGGGTCATGATCCAATGGTTGTGGTATCAAGCTCTATACTCTGCAAGAAGTCGGCTGAAGGCTTTTTCTTGCCCTCTGCACTACTGCGTACCCCTGTGTACTCACTGGAGTGCACTCTCTAAAATAAACAAATCTTTAAAAAAAAAAAAAAAAGGTTAAACACAGAATTACTATATGACCCAACAATTCTACTCCTAGGGACGTATATCCAAGACATTAAAAACTGGCACATAAATGTTCAAATAAAAACACAACTGTTTCCACAAAAAGTGGAAACAACCTTAAATGTCCAAGAACTGATGAAGAAACAAAATATGGAATATTATTTATCCCTAGAAAGGAATCAAGTACTGACACATGCTACAACATGGATGAACCTTGAGAACATTACTTTAAGTGCAAGAAGCCAGACACAAAAGATCACATGCTATACGACATTTAAACGAAATGCTCAGAATAAGAAAATCTGTACAGACAGAAAAAGGAAACAAGATTGTCAGGGTCTATGGGAAGAAGGGAACGGGAAGTGACTATTTAATAAATTTTGGAATTCTTTTAGGGGTGATGACAATGTTCTGGAATTAGATAGTGGTGATGGTTGTACAACATGATGAAAAACCACTAAACTGGGGGCGCCTGGGTGGCTCAGTGGGTTAAAGCCTCTGCCTTTGGCTCAGGTCATGATCTCAGGGTCCTGGGATCGAGCCCCACATTGGGCTCTCGGCTCAGCAAGGAGCCTGCTCCCCCACCCCCCGCCTGCCTGCCTCTCTGCCTGCCTCTCTGCCTACTTGTGATCTCTGTCAAATAAATTAAAATCTTAGAAGAAAAAAAAAAACCCACTAAACTATATAGTTTTAAATAGTTAAAATGGTAAATATTATGTTATGTGAAGCTTATAAATAAATAAATAAATAAATAAATAAATAAATAAATAAGGAGCGCCTGGGTGGCTCAGTGGGTTAAGTCGCTGCCTTCAGCTCAGGTCGTGATCTCAGGGTCCTGGGATCGAGTCCCGAATCGGGCTTTCTGCTCAGCAGGGAGCCTGCTTTCCTCTCTCTCTGCCTGCCTCTCTGCCTACTTGTGATCTCTGTCTGTCAAACAATAAACAAATAAAATCTTAAAAAAAAAAAAAAAAAGACCCAAAGTCAGATGCTCTGATTTCCCACTTTTTATTTCTAGTACTCATTATGCCAATGATTTCTTATAACTGATCCAGACTACTTGGTGAGAACACAGGTTAGCCATAGTTACTAGACCAAGGTTATGAGGTCTCAGTTATTAGGTCATAGTTTATCTTGTGAGAGCCAAGAATTAGAAAGCAATCTCTTACCCTTGAGAATAAATACTTTCAAGAAAACAAGTGTCATCCTGTGTATTGATGAACTACATCTCTCAACAAAGACCTGTTGCCGTCACTTACATCTAGTTATTACACCAACTCTCATGCTAGAAGGCAACTCTTTATGAAGGTAAAGGGAATGACTTCTACTGATCGCCTATTATACATTATAAGCACAGTGCCAGATGCATTTAAGTACCCTTGAGTTTTGGGAAATCCTGTTTTTTACAAACAGGGTAACTGGAGAGTTATGAACTGAAACCAGGTGACTTTAAATACAAGAATTTCATTTAATATGCAAGCAGTAAACCACACTTTATGCTGATACAGCACCCTGAGTAAATCAATATTATGCTTCAACTTAGGATTTAACATTTTTTTTAAAAGATTTTATTTATTTATCAAAGAGAGAGGGAGAGAGAGCGAGCACAGGCAGACAGAATGGCAGGCAGAGGCTGAGGGAGAAGCAGGCTCCCTGCTGAGCAAGGAGCCCAATGTGGGACTTGATCCCAGGACGCTGGGATCATGACCTGAGCCGAAGGCAGCTGCTTAACCAACTGAGCCACCCAGGCGTCCCAGGATTTAACATTTTTATCATCTAGACCTTTTCCTCTTTTTGGGGGGTAAAAGCAGGCTATATAACTTAATTAAAATATATATATATATATATATTTTTCCATTTATTTGAGAGAGAGAAGGAGAGACAGTATGTGGGGCAGCAGGCAAGAGGAAAGGGAGAAAGAGTCCTAAGCAGACTCAATGCTGAGAGTGGAGAGCCTGATGATGACCCTGAGATCATGACCTGAGCTGAAACCAAGTCAGATGCTTAACTGACTGACTGTGCTACCCAGGCACCCTGGATATGTAATTTAAAAAAAATTTTTTTAAAGATTTTATTTATTTATAATTTGACAGATCACAAGTAGGCAGAGAGACAGGCAGAGAGAGAGGAGGAAGCAGGCTCTCTCCTGAACAGAGAGCCCAATGCAGGGCTCAATCCCAGGGCCCCGGGATCATGACCTGAGCCTAAGGCAGAGGCTCAATCCACTGAGCCACTGAAGCGCCCCTCTTTGGATTTCTAAAGATTCAATATATCGGAGGGTACAGAATAGAGGCAAGGAGAGGGTATGTAAAGGACAGACACCGGGACAAATAATGAGGAAGTCCTGACAATACAATACAAACTGTTCAGAGTAGAGGAAACTGGGGGCGTTTATTGAGGGGCAATTACACAAGGTTTTTAAAAGACCTTTATTTTCATTATCAGAAATTAGGTTTATCAAAGAAAATTTAGAAAAATATAGATGAAGTAGAATAAAATAGGGGCACCTTGGTGGCTCAGTCAGTTAGGCGCCTGCCTTCAGCTCAGGTCATGATCCCAAGGTCCTGGGATTAAGTCCCGCATCAGGCTCCCTGCTCAGTAAGAAGTCTGCTTCTCCCTCTACCCTTCTCCCCTGCTTGTGCTCTCTCTCTCTCTCCCTGCCAAACAAATAAATAAATAAAATCTTTTTTTTTTTTTTAAAGGAATAAAACAAGATATCCAAGAGGCTAATGGAAAGGTGTTTGACATCATTACCCACCAGGGAACTGCAAGTTAAAACCACAGGAGATATCCTTACATACCCACCGGAATGGGTAACATTTAAAAGACTATTGATTATAAATATGAGCAAGGAGTAAAGCAGTCACACACAACTACTTTGGAAAATGACATGGCAGTATCTATTGAAGCTAAATCCTCACTCCTGAGTATATACTCAAAAGAAGACAGTGCATGTCTACCAAGACATATATAAGAATACTCTTTGTAGCTTTTTCATAGTATTCGAAACCAAGCAAACAAACCAAAAAACTCAAAATGTCTACTATCAGGAGAATGAAATACAATAGTCATAACAACAAAACAAACAAACCTAAAAACATACAGATATGTTTAATACATGCACATATCTCAAAGATATGTTAACCGAAGCAGACACACACTCACAAGAAGAATATATGCTACATGATCCCACTTAAACAAGGCTCAAGAAAAGGCAAAACTAATTGATGGTGACAGAAATCATGACAGGGAACAAGGGTGAGATGGACACTGTCTGGTAAGGGGCATAAGGATGAACATTCTGGTACTAAAAAAGTTCTACACCTTGATATGGGTGGTTAGTAAAACAAACATACTTTTAAACTTAATGTACTTTACATACTTTAGTCAATATATTTTAGAACTTAATAAAAAAGTAAAATAAAAATCAACATACAGCAAACTGAGCCTGTTTTACTTAAGAATGAGGATTTTCCTCTGTTAAAGAGGAGATGCTTACAGTACTGAGATTAATACATATCAAATTCAGTCTGTCTCTTGCCTCAAATGGTACAAACTGTTATGGCTTCACTTAAGGGCCCAGGCAGCTTCATACTGTATTTGTGACCTTTAAGATACCATTAGAGGGAAAAATAACCATATGATTAATACGTTAGGAATATTCTTCTTGGAGCAGCACTGATTTAGAAGACTACATTTACTTCTTTCTGGATCCATTCAACTACTTGATGTAATATTTACATAATTGTAATATTACAAAATTACTGATTTACAATTTAGTGAATGAACTTACTGACAAAACATGAAAGAATCTGCTCCAGAACAGAAAAAAAGTAACTATGAAGTTGGCAACATAAAGTAATTATATATCTAATAGAAATTAGGAGGTGAAAGAGATAAAGATGAACGACAACAAAGAGGCATCAATTTCTTCACCTTCCACAGTAGGGAGTTAAGATATACTGCTTATAGTTGAGGGAAGAGGAAATAACTATTAAAGAGCAATATAAGTTATATTATCTAATTTAAAACATTTTTTGCGTGTATGTAACATCCATTCTGTAACATCTGTATATAACATCCATTCTCTTTAGAAGAGAATTTAAAACTAAATGTAGTAACAATGGTTTGAGAAGAGTCATTTCAGAGAATGGATGTGACATCTACTTTGTACTGAATGTAGAGAAGTATCTCAAGTCCCATGTAATACAGATGGATCAAAGAGTGTTCATGAAAAAACTTAAAAATTAAATAAATAAAAATAAAACAATTTATTTTTCAAAAGAAAAATTTCTGCCCATTTCAGACAGGTGGGATATTAGCCTATAGAGCTATGTATCATCTATACCATGACCCTAAGATTCATTTTTTAAAAATTTTATGTATCATTAAAGCTCAAAGTAAAAGCATCTGGCGTAATTTTGCTAGAAGTAACAATTAGTTCCTGTCAACAACTCCGCTTGTTTCTAAAAATGCCATATATGAAAATAAATAGTAATTTTTTTTAGCAGTATCTCAGAGGATGCTGAAATGAGAACACTGTAACTCCAGATGCGTGTGATTAGTAAAAGTGAGACTAAACAGTATTACTTGAAGGTATTTAAAGACTTAATAGATACAAGTTTACCTTTATCACCCCTTATTAATAGAAAAATTATATATAGAAGAAATCTATACCCTGAAACAACTATATTTAAAAAATAACCAAGTGGTAAGATGAATAAAAATAGATGAATATTTATTTGGTCTCAAGTGATAAATATAGAGAAATGATTTTCACTAGTCTCATGAAAACAACAAAGACAAATCTTAGGACAAAGAAAAATTCTCAAAGTATCCAGTTAACCTCCTAACTGTGGAAGTATAACTATATGAGACCACTATGTAGGGGAGACCCACTCAGCCAAACATCCTTGATAGTATAGCATATATCCATCACTAAAGTTATACAATGATGACATATGCTTATAAAAGCAGAAGAGAATAATATATTTCCAGTTATTTATTCAAGGATACATACATATTACATACTCAATGCTAAGGAATAAAAAAATGAATCTACAAAATAACTAATGTTACGCATTTTAAGATCACATATCCTGAATGGAAATAGGCATTTAGTGAACATATATAGGAGACCTGGGGTCATACAGCTTATGGTCTAAGAATGAAAATGGACACAAATACAGGCAATTACAAAAGTGTATAGTAAGGAAATATGGGGGAGTTAAGGAGCGCATATGATTTCTGCCCAAACCAAAATGCAAATTTCTTTTTTTTTTTTAAGATTTTATTTATTTATTTGAGAGAGAGTGAGACCATGAGAGAGGAAAAGGTCAAAGGGAGAAGCAGACTCCCCATGGAGCTGGGAGCCCTATGTGGGCTTAATCCTGGGACTCCAGGATCATGACTCAAGCTGAAGGCAGTCACTTAACCAACTGAGCCATCCAGGCACCCCTAAAATGCAAATCTACACTAAGACCTGAAGAATGACAAGGAGGATGAGTAGGATAACAAAACTGAACAGGAGAACAGGAAGAGAGTATTGCATGTGAAGTCAAGAGACCTTAGGAAAAAAGTAGAGTCAAACCAAACCAAATGCAAATAAAATGTATAGTATTTTCAAGAAGCCAAGTTTTACACTGTTAGAAAAGAGAATGTAAGAGAAGTTTAGATGAAGTTGCACAGGTAAGCAATACAGAATGGAAATGAAGAACTGAAAGGTGATGAAACAGTTTAAGGGAATCACTTAAGAACCAGTCACAGGGGGCACCTGGGTGGCTCAGTTGGTTAAGCGTCTGCCTTCGGCTCAGGTCATGATCCTGGAGTCCAGGGATCGAGTCCCACATCGGGCTCCCTGCTCAGCAGGGAGTCTGCTTCTCCCTCCAACCCTTACTCCTCTCATGCTCTCTTCCCTTTCTCTCTCTCTTAAAAAAGAAAAAAAAAAAAAAAAAAGAACCAGTCACAGACTGCCAGCTAAGAGAAGATGAAGGCCGGATCAGGTTAATGAAGTAGGAACAGAGGGAAATGGATGGATTTAGGATGAATTAGATGCAGAAATGACAGAATGTGGTGTATAGATCACTCTGGGAAATGTAGGAGAAAAATCAATCAGAGATAGCATCAGGTTTCTAATTTAGACAGTCTTTAACACCTAGTGGTACCATTTCTTAATATTAGCAGCCAGAAGAATGAATTTGGTGGTGGTGGTAGGAGAAATGGATAAGGCAAAGCCTGAGGAATGTATGTATGAAGAGGCCTGATAGGCAGTGGGATATAAGGGTTCCAAGCTCCGAAGAGAGAGCTGACCCTGACACACAAATCTGGGTCCACTGTATGATTTTAAGTAGAGTGTCTAAAGGGGAAGAAACCTAGAACCCCAAGGAGCAGTATTTTAGGAAGATGTGGAAAAAGATGATTTGGCAAAGTCACCTACAGTAGATCTGGAATAGGCCTAGGGAGGTGGCCTTGGGAGTTTGGATCTGGGTAAAGAGAAGTTTACTGGAAATGAATACATCAGGAAAATGAAAGGCTATGACAACGGTTCTCAAATGTAATCATACATCAGAATGACACCAGGAGAGCTTGTTCAGATTGCTGGACACCATCCCCAGAGTTTCTGTTTCAGTAATCTGGACCTGGGCCCAGAATGTGCATTTTTAACAAGTTCCTAGGTAATGCTGATGCAGCTGATAGGGGGATTACCACAGGGTTATGGTATAGAATAACAGACTATACATAGGGACACTGAAACCACACTGGCTGACAGCAAACCCTGGGAGAAAGACAGTGAGTGAAGTGTTAACACTATAATTAAGTGGGAGTAACCCAAAAAGTCAAGCGAATAAAAGCAAAAATGACTACAGCATAGCTGGGTAACACAAGACTCAAGGATATACATGGATTTTAACCTGAAGTAGAGAAACTAAGGGCTTAAGACAATAACTTTGCCTCCTGACTATAAGGTATATGGCGGGGGGGCGGGGGGGGAGCTAGCTTCAATTTGACAAGGTTTTAGGAGAATGTATGTTCAAGAATCTGGTTTCAGGCTCAATTCAAGTTCCAAGTGAGCTGAATTAAAATTAAAATAAGAAGCTATTTTTTAACTTATCAAATTTAAAATTTAAAAATGATAATACCACGACTGTGAAGGAGTCTATTTTTTTCATACTAAGAAAAAAGCTGTTAGGCATATTTTAGTTATTAAGACTAAACACTTAAAAAAATTCTCTCTCATTTAACTAGCTAAATTCTTAATTCTAAAATTATTTATTTATAAAGAAGAAAATGGAAGATATAAACCAACAGTATACAACTATATAAGGTGAAAAATAAAAATCCCTCTTCCTAATCCCCAAGCCCTAGTGGATTGATTGGTATCACTATTAAAATGCTCTTATAAGTATTCTCCAGGTTTTCTGCGTATGTGCCAGGCTGCATATCTAAAGAGCACAAGAAACCCCAGAGGAAACAAAGAAAACCACATCTAGATATATCACAGTTGAACTGTCTTAAACTAAAGACACAACAAATCTTAAAAAGTAGCAGAGGGAACAATTAAGATTAACAGCTAACTTATCAGAAACAATGAATGCAGTAGAATGACATAATCAAAGTGATACTAGTGCATGAAAAGTCCAAACAGCATACAAATTTGTAGAAACTGTCAAACTGCATTAAGAAAAGGTTGCGACAATTTGTATTCTCTACTGTACTATACTCTCACATTACATATTACCAAACTGTTTAATTCTTACCAATCCAAAATGCAAAAACAAAAAACACAGCTTTTTAAAACTGGAGTATCAAATTCTGATTTACATATGGAAATGTTTACATAATGTTTCTTAGCATTCAAATTGTTTTTTATTTAATTTATTTTAAAGATTGTACTTATTTGGCACAGAGAGAGAGAGAGAGAGAGAGCAAACCGGCATTTGCACAAGCAGGAGCAGCAGCAGAGGGAGATGGAGAAGCAGACTCCCTGCTGAGCAAGGGGCCTGATGGTGGACTCAATCCCAGAACCTGGGATCACAACTTGAGCCAAAGGCAGACACGTAACCAACTGAGCCACCCTGGTACCCCTCAAATTTCTTTCACTGTGAATTGCTTTCCATAGGATTATCTTCTTCTTGATTTGTAAGAGACCTTACGATAATAGCCACATTCATTTTATGTGTTGAAAATATTTACTCCATTTCCCCTAAAAAAAGGTCATAAATTTTCATAAACTCATAGCCACATCTCCCTATCCAAACGCCTCCCCACTCTAAACTATCCTCCACTATACCAAAGTTGTATTTTTTAAAAAAATTTATTTTTAGTAATCTCTATACCCAATATGGGGCTTGACCCCATGAAGAGCCACATGCTCTTCTCACTGAGCCAGCCTGGTGCCCCCAACCCCTATCAAATACATTGTATCTGAACAACTTCTATGATGAAACTGATAAACTGTCAAGGTCCTTTTAGCCTCATCTCTAATACACTGCCACTCTCTATGGTAGCCACCACAGCATACTTAACAGAGAAAAGCTTATGAAATATTAAAAAAAAATTTGGTATTCTTTCTTTAAGCAGTGTTATCTTCTACTCCCTCAATCCAAATTTTTACCTCATTTATAATACTCCTTAAACTCTTCAGGTGGGGGGTGCCTGGGTGGCTCAGCTGGTTAATCATCTGCCTTTGGCTCAGGTCATGATCCTGGAATCCTGGGACAGAGCCTGATGCACTGGGCTTCTTGCCTCTGACCCTCCCCCTGTTCCTCTCTCTCTCTCAACTAATAAAATGTTAAAACAAACAAACAAACAAACAAAAAACCCCTCTTCAGGTGGAGTAATTTCTTTCTACTGTACTTTATACATGCCTCTATATACAAAACTTAAACTCTGCATTTTAGTACATAATACTAATCCTTCTTGGCAGAAGGAAACATCTTAATGCTCTCAAGTAAATGTTTGTGTAATGGATAGAAAGATACAGTGACCTACACTGATTAAATGTATTGATGAAACTCATGTATTGATGAAAGAACACAAGGAATCAAAGTATCAGATGATAAGATACAGTCAACTGGAAGGATGTATAAAGATGATACATAACTTATTTTTGCTAGCTTAAAACAATAATGGAAAAAAGTTCACTGAAAGAAACAGTATTAACATAGGGCTAACAACAAGCAATAGTATGTTTTAGTAAACCAAAGTAGGTTGAGATTAATAAATGGGAATCTGTGAGCTTTATAAATTGTACTGATTAAGTCAATTTAAGGCTCTATTAGGTAGTGTAGGAAATTTGCTCATTGAAGTCCATGGCTGTTTTTACTTTTATTGCCTTCAAATCCCAGTGCTTAAACACAGACAAACCTTTCTGTATAGGCAATTATCCAGTACTAACTACTAATTTGTTTGCAGATAGTTCAGGCCCTCAATCTGTTTATCTTCCGAAGTCAATTACGTAGCCTGAGGCTATGAAACGGCACTGATTCAAGAATTAAACAACCCAGGATATCACCACAGGTTCAGCACTAAAATCTATGCTTTATGTTTCTTTTTCCCTTCCTAAGAGAACCTTTCACAAGAGCAGTTAGCCAACAGCTTCCAGATGTAGTGCCTTTGGAAACAGTGTTCCAGATGAGGCCACATTTCCCCTGGGTAGCTCCAGGATTAGAGTCCAGCCATTTCTTCTTACTGAGTCATTCATCTATAGTCAATTCCCTGTGTTGCCTGGAATTCCCCACAGAGCTTCCAGAGTCTCTCACAGCTGCCCCATAGTTGGGAGTCTCTTCCTACTGAATCTTTCTTCCTCGTCTCTTTTAACAGGTGTCATAGCTGAATCATAGTGCGTTTACTCCTTTCTCATTAAGCTGCAGAGATGATATCCCACAACAAATCTCCTTCCCTTTTACCTGTATCTTGGCATCTGCTTCTCAAAGGACCTCAACTGACGTACCAACATACCCTACTCTCCACTTTCAAGATCTACTAAAATCTGGCTACCATATACTGCCCAGTATTTTTCCATATCTTTACAAGAATAGTGTCTGGGCATTTAATTAGTAAGTTGGAAATGAACTTTTATACTACAAAGGAGTGTAGATTAGAAAGTTTCTTCAGACTAAAAATTCTACCTCCTTTGAGGTTTGAGCAAAAATTAATTTGGTTTAACCAACTAACCAATATTCAACATGCATAATCTATCAAAAATACTTACATAACTGTGTTGTCATCCACTAAGATATCACAACCATGAGCAGGACACGAAATAGTCTGAAAAAGATTGAAATTTAAACTATGTCTTCATTCAACAAATATTTACTGAATGCTTACCATTGCCAGGCACTTCAGTAGGTTGAGAATACCTTAACATTCATAGGATCTTAATCGTCTCCTTTCTATTAAAGGAAATGGATATGTGTGTTTATCACAAGGTAACTAGAACTGCTGACCTGAATAATTGGTTTCTCAATATAAAACTTGAAAGGCAGAAGCAAGACACCTGACAGAATTGCTCAACAAGTTTAGCCTGATACACACACATCTTAATGCTGCTGAGAAAACATTACCTGAACTGTATCTTTAAGTGGACTGCCACATTGTAAATAGAAAAGAAAAAAAAAAAGTCTTAGTTATCTTTTAGTCTTAATACAGAAAAAAAGTTCCCCATGCAATTCATAATCAAGGATGCTTCACCTGTTTATATTTCTGCAAGGGTCTAAACACTGCAGGAAATTCAACAAAAACTAAAAATCAAATTGGCATCTTTACCTGTCCCATGCCTTCCTCCATTATTTTGGTAGTTAAATATTCGCTCCAGCACTGCATACAAAACTTATGTCCACATTCAAGGCCAGTGAAATACTGCAACAAAAATAAGACATGGACTTTTAAAAGACATTATCAGGAAAATCACTATACATAGTGATTCAGTCTCTATTAGGTCACATTTCTCATTTTGACAAGAGTAGCTGGGCTCCTAAAATAAACTTCTTGGTGGTGAAACTTAGACATGCAAATACAATTAACCAAACATAACCTAATTAATGAGCAATACATCTACAATAGGTATTTATAATTTTTAGAAAGGCAGACAAGTTCGTATTAAATATAAGAATATGTCATGTACCAATAAGCATATGAAAGATGCTCAAAATCATTAGCTATCAGAGAAATGTGAATCAAAACCACAATGAGACAGGACTTCACTCACTAGGACTGCTTCAAAAAGATAGTAACAAGTGTTGGTAAGGATGTGGAGAAATTAGAACCCTCATACACTGCTGGTGGGACTGTAAAATAGTACAGGTACTTTGGAAAATACTGTGGCAGTTTCTCAAATAATTAAACATAAGAGTTACTCATGATCCAGCAATTACATTCCTAGGCATATGCCCAAAAGAAAACATAGCTCCAAAAAAAAACTTGTATACAAATACTCAGCAGTATTATCGATGGCAGCCCCAAAGTAGACACAACCTAAATGTCCATGGACTGACGAATGGATAAACAAAATGTGGAATATCCATATGAAAGAATATTATTCAGGCATAAAAAGGATTGAAGTATTGACACATATTATAATGTAGATGAGCCTTGAAAACATTATGCTAAATGAAAGAAGCCAGCCACAAGAGATCACATATTGTTTGATCTCCACTTATATGAAAGGTTCAACAGGCAAATTCTTAGAGAAAGTAAATTAGTGGTTGCCTAGGGTTGAGTGGCTGGGGGGTGTGGGTGGGTAAGGGGTAGTGACTCTAGGGAGATGGGATTTCTTTTTGGGGTTATGAAAATGTTCTAAAATTTACTATGGTAATGACTGCACAATTCTGTGACTATACTAAAAACACTTTAAAGAAGTGAATCGTATCGTATGCGAATTATATCTCAAAGCTGTATTTAAAAATGATAATAAGGCTGTATTTAAAAATGATAGACTTCTGAGTTGCATGAAATGTAGCTTACCTAAATAATCAATAAAATCTCATGGAAACCAAAAGATTTATGCAGATAGCTAAGAATAATAATAACATTTGGTCTAATCTTATATTACCTACATGATATGAAATAACTACTAATTTGATGGATAGTTAAATGGAGTCTATTATATTCTATAATATACAAATAATAGTCACTAGTTTCAACTAAGTATATTTTACAATATTTACTCTAAATTATTTTTAAATGACTAGGTAATACAGACTCATGGTTAAAAGCAACTATTTAATAGCACGAGTTTAGGGCGCCTAGGTGGCTCAGTGGGTTAAAGCCTCTGCCTTCGGCTCAGGTCATGATCCCAGGGTCCTGGGATCAAGCCCTCTGTTGGGCTTTCTGCTCGGCAGGGAACCTGGTTCCCTTCCTCTCTCTCTGCCTGCCTCTCTGCCTACTTGTGATCTCTGCCTGTCAAATAAATAAATAAATAAATAAAATATTTTTTTAAAAAATAGCATGAGTTTATGCTGAAAAAATAAGTCTTCCTTGCAAAAAAATTTTTTTTAAAAATTTATTTATTTGACAGAGACACACACAGCGAGAGAGGGCACAGAAGCAGGGGAGTGGGAGAGGGAAAAGCAGGCTTTCTGCTGAGTCATAGGTGGGCTTGATCCCAGGACCCAGGGATCATGACCTGAGCCCAAGGCCAACACTTAACAACTGAGCCACTCAGGTGCCCCATCAAAAACAAACTTTTTAAAAAGATTTTATTTGACAGAGAGTGAGAGAGTGCACAAGCAGTGGGAGCAGCAGAAGGAGAGGGAGAAGCAGGTTCCCTGCTGAGCACAGAGCCTGACATGGGGCTTGATGCCATGACTCTGGGATCATGACCTGAGCCAAAGGTAGACTCTTAACCAACCAAGCCACCAAAGCACCCCTGAAAAGTAAGTCTCCTTTAACCTCATCCTTGTCCTCTACTTCAGGGAAGTAATCCCTATTTCAGTATCTTACATATTCTGCCAGCGATGTTCTAACATATACATCTACACACACACAGTAAGAGCAGTACACATTCTCACCTTGGTTAATTATTATATAATAGATTTCTCACATTGTTCTACATTATTACACATGGGTCCACCTCTTTTTACAGTCTGTGTGAAGGTACCATAATTTATCTAAACACTCCCCCATTACTATGCTACTGTACTGGCTATATATACACATCATTGTGATCATGCAAATGAATCCTGGGACAAACTGGTACAAGTGATATTATAACAGGCATACATTTACACTTTAATTATTACCAAGCTTCATTCAAAAAGGTTGTAGCAATTTATACTGTTCAAGAGAACCTGGCTTCCCAACAACCTTGTCAACACAGTATATTATCAAATGTCTTGATCTTTGCCAATCTAACAGAAGATTAAAGACTATGTATTTCTTTTTCTGAGCACTCTTTTCACCTATTTTGCCCATTCTTCCACTGGGTTTATTTTTTTCCTTAGTGATTTAATGGCGGGGATGTTTACCTATTTAGAAAACTGGCCATTTATAAGCACAAAATATTTTCTGTTTCAAATCTGAATGCTCACATTTTGTTGCCATGAAGCAGCTCTCTACTTCTATGTAGCAAAGTCTATTAGTTTTAAAATTTCCAGCATCTAAATTAACTTTAATATAAAGAGTTAGGAAGGAATTTAAGATTCTAGTCGAGATGGCAACCAAGTTGTTCCAATACCATTTACTGAATTCACTTTATTTGAAATGCCCTCTTCTACAATACACCAAATTTCCCTCACATGTATCTGATTCCATCTTATTCTACTGCACTGATTATTCTTGTATTTGGCAGGACTAATTCCTCCTTACTCTCATCAGTCTAGTCTTCTTTTTCAATATTTTACTATTATTCTACCTCTTCAAATACTCAAGCCATCTTTTTATTTCCTTCAGTATTTAAAGTTTTCTTCATAATAGATCTTTGACACTTCTTGCCAAGTTTATTTCTAACTCTTTTATTCCTTTTGTGGCTCATATTAAGTGGTACTTTTTATTCCATTCCATTTTCTAGCTGTTATTTGAAAACTGCTCATGAAATTTCTGATGTTGCTTATGACATTCAGATAAAAATAGTAAGGATACAAAATTCTACACTATAGCACATCAACTATACAAAGAATGCCCAGAAGCAGACATGGGAAAAAATGTATCCACGTCCTAAGACTAGTCTTATGGACAAAATGACATGGAAAACATTTACCCAGTTTAAAATGTGGTGCTAGTCAGATTGACAAGGATTCTAACTCACTCATAGAACAAGTGAAGGTAAGTATTTTGGAAATCAATATTCTATGAAAGAAAAAAAACAACAACAACTAGGAAACAAAAGAATCTATTCTCATTACCCCCAGCTGACAAAGGAGATCTGGCACAAACTTGTCAGATCACCAGTGGAGATCATCTGATTTTCAAGGATATAATGGGAAGGTGCATTCTGTATAGGACAATTATGGCAGCATAGAAGATCGACCATTCTAAAATGTTTTATTCATAACTTAAAAACACATATACATCCTCACGTGCTTGTTTTTTTCCAAATATGAATACTTGATATTGAGGGATCAGAGGTCACAATGGTTACCAAGTGATCATTGCAAGAAACATCTCTACCTTTGGAACTTCTAGATCAAATAAATAAATTCTAATTAGGTAACACTACCAAACAAGATAAATTAGAAAAACAAATCACACATGCCATGTCTAAAGATAAATTAAAAACTAAGCTCTGGTACAAACACATTCATTGTGCTCAAGAGTGGCATTATTATCATGGACTTATCTAGGTATCACTATCTGGTTCCATTTCCCTTTTCATCCTCTGCCTTTCACATACCTATTCCTTTACTAGTTTGTGCTTATCTACTTGGGTCCCTAACTCAAGGGATAGGATTATTATCAACAAACTTATTCATAAATAAATCTGACACAGAATATACTAAAAATACATGAAATACTACTTAAAACAGAAATGGTCCTTTAAAAAAAGAAATGGAAGCATAAACACTCTTACAATGTTCATTTATCCCTGTCATTTTACACACCCAGCAACTAATATCAACCAGCAGTAAGAACATTAAGAAATATCTCTCCTCCATCAGAAGTTGCTCATATAATACCTAAAGTTAAAGCCATTTTGTTTATAAAAACTGAATAATCAGGGCATCAGTTCCCTCATCCATAAAATGGAATGAGTTAAGAAGGGTTGGACTTAGATTCCAGCACAAAGATTTGAGGTGCCTAAAGGGTGAGGTACGGGAGGGTGGACTATCCTCACAATCCTCAAAGTTGCCTTTATGTAACATGTCTGATTATTAGAATATACAAATTATTTACTTCATAAAAAGGGAGATATCACAGCCCGAACTATATTCCCTAGTGAAGTGGGGGTGTTAGCAAAGCTAGATGTTATGCTTTAATTCAAAACAACATTAATATAAAGGAATGACTGTTGCCAGGTCTAAGAAACCCTTGAACTGGCCTCAACACGGGGGTGGGGGTATGTGTGTGGGAATTTATGAACTTTAAAAGTGCCCGCAAAGTCTCAGGAAATTGTTTTTTAAAGAAAAGATCACCCACAATAGTTAATTTCAAAGTGCTACAAACTAGCTATCAAAGCATTTATTTAAAAAACTTTTTTGCATATGGCACTGTCTAAAGCCAAAGTTGCTTTCGGGGAGGATAAAGTTATTGGAGATATACATTAATAAAAGGCAAGTATCAGTGTTTGAAGAGAATGGTGGAAATTGAAACATGGGAACTGTACAACAGAGGTTTTAAAAAAATCACTCATCAAATTAAAGCTTTAATGGAGTCTCAGATGGCATTTACTTGCAGAACTGAAGAGGTTAAAATTATATTTCTCTATTAGTCTAAACACCATGAGAAAAGAAGTCCTAATTTTATCACACTGTATTTTTCATAATGCTTGGCACAGTTTCCGTAACTTTTAACTTACTTTCCAACCCATGTTGCTGTTTGCTTTCTTGTCCTGTTATTTACATAGCCAAACTTCCTTTAAAGAGCAATTTGTTCATCTTTAGTGCCTCCATTTCCTTTCCCATCTTCAAGTCAATGATTCTTCAGCCCAAGCAGTGTGGTTTCTCATCTTACCACACTACTTAAATTAACTTTCCAATATCATCAGTAATCTTCATGTTGTTAATTCCAAATTCACTTTTCAAGTCTTTGAAGTTTTTTTTGCAATGTTTTTATCATTCTTAGAGGTACATTCTCTTCCTCTGGTTTCTACATTGCTCTATTTTCCTGGTTTACCTAACTACCACACTTTCAGAGGTTCTTAATCACAAGTCAGTTTCTGTGGGAGATTCTCCCCAACTGAAAACTGGGTTAGATGTCTCTCTCTACATGTTTCCACAGTATCATGACCCGTCAAAGTGTTTACCTTTCTTTCTGAACACGTCATTTTATTTATCTCTTATCTACCCAACTAACCTGTAAATTATCAGAAGCAGGCATTATGTCTTTATTCTCCATTGTGTTTCTAACACTTAAAATAGTGCCTGGTGCATTGAATAAATGAATAAATGAATAGTAAGTACTCTATCATTAGTTAAAAATTTTGCAAGCAAAATTTACAATGCAAATCTCCAGTCATGATTTTTCATTTTAATCTGTTAAAACTGTTAGACAAAACCAAGGGCACTGAGAAAGTTATAGGGGATATTTGTAAGCAGCTAGCTTCAGTACTCAAATTACATTTAAGATTTAAACGAGGGAGCAGTTGGTTAATAGAGCAGGAAGAGAAATGCCAGGGACTAAGGAAACCTGGTATAATCTGGGACAAAATTCTTCGGGTCTCAGTATTACCTCACAGAAACTTTAATGAACTACAGAAATGTCACCTGGCAAAGAGAATTTGTTAAAGACAGACAATAAAATGGCCAAAACATGAATTTATTTTTAATAGAAATGTTGATTTTTTTTTTTAAAATACTCAACCTAAGACTGATTTAAAGGAGGGAAATTATACAATTCTCAGAATAGGTGGCATATGAAAGAATATCTTATTCATTTGAAAGATATGAAAAATTCAGACCCAGTGACATTTAATAATTACACAAAAACAAACAGCATCAGGGCTATAAGCAAAACTTGAGAATTTGGAAATTCAACTCAACACTTTACCTACAAAGTTATTTTAACTCATTGTTTTATTTCTCTAGGAGTACTTAATTAACTTTCTTTTAAAACCTCTTTTCTAAGCACTTGGACGTGAACAAATTAGTTCCCTTCAAACGGGCCTCTACAGAGATATTATATATATAAACTTCTAAGAAAAACAATGAAAAACCTTCAATGTGTAAAAATATACAATACAGGTGACAAAGACTTTTATCTAGTATATAGTATATAGTAATTATCAGAATATAGTAATTATCAGAAATATAGTAATTATCAGAAAGAGGTGCTTAACTATTAAAGCAGAGAATATAATAAGATAGTTAGTATTATAGAATTAAGCTATTTCTTAGATATCTTAAAACATCTTAAAGAGGTGAATTCCAAGTGACTAAATACATTATGTCACAAATAGTATTTTCTTACAGTTACTAATAAAGTAAGGCCTTCATAGGAAGATTATGTTTAAGTCTAAAATTCTTTACTAGATTGCCTAAATTCAATAGGGCTTAAGGGGGATACTTTCACTCAATTAACTGGTCCCCGCGTCTCCTGCAATGCTGTCACCACTTGTTATATTTAAGAATCTCCATTAGAATGGATCTTTATAAGTGAAACACTTCTGTTATGAAAAATGCTGAAAGCTCCCTAGCAAAATACTGTTAAAAGACATTTTATTAGTGTTTTGGATATTTATTTTAAAATGTTAGTTTAAATCTATCTTATTCTGGATGGAAAATAATTCTATTCACTGCCTACCTATTAAACAATTCTCCCATGGTAGTAAAATAAACTCAGAATAGATTTAGGTGTGTAATGACAAGCGGCTGCTTTAAAAAGCAATCAGGGGAGGAGGGGGGAAGAATAAGCTCTATTCTTTCTCCTCCTTTCCTTTCTCCTTAATATTCTGATAGGCTACTATTTTACTACAATACAATCCCAGACTCCCAGATCTTCCTTTGTTTAAATAATTTAAATGGATTTACCCTCTGAAACAGAGAGTCAGTGCTAGCCTTAAACTACCAGATACTCACCGAGTTAGGGTAGTTCAAGTAGCAGATCTGACAAGGCATATCCTGTGCTGATGACCTTGTATTCATCTGGCGTGTTCGAGACTTTTTACTTGGATTAATTACATGACACTCAGCAAAGAGCTTCTCCAGGTTTCCATCAAAGTACCTGCATTATTTAAACAGAAAGGATGAGAGCCCAGCAATAGCACACTGTTAGAGCTCTCCAAAAACCTGATTTCTATAGGGAACAGCAATGAACTGAATTAAAATAAACCCAGATCATAACCTTTTTGGCTCAGAGGAAAGGAGGTGTATGGCTACAAACTGTAGCAAAACAGAGGGGTGTGTGTATGAAAGCAGATTAAATTTTTTGTTGCTATTTTGGTATTTTTTACTTTGTTTTTATCCTGAGAAGCTAAGCTATTAGTATTTGATCAGTACTACAACTAAAACTTAAGAACGAAAGTTGTACTATCTCTACAAGTACCTTAAGGAAGAGTAACGGTATTTTAAAAGGCTAGGCTAATATTTTATACAAATGATTTTAGTAATAATTTTAGTTATACCAGCTTAAAAGTATTAGCAAGTAAACTACCTACAAGCATTGCAAATACCCTACA
Source organism: Mustela erminea (assembly GCF_009829155.1). Taxonomy (NCBI): domain Eukaryota; kingdom Metazoa; phylum Chordata; class Mammalia; order Carnivora; family Mustelidae; genus Mustela; species Mustela erminea. The sequence goes on from NC_045618.1 coordinate 32,950,352, forward strand.
AATCACTTACATGTGTCTCATTCTACAAAACTAATTTCATTTCTAAACATTTTAAAAAATAATTTTTAACTTACTAGCAAAGAGGAGGAAAGAGGAAACAAAGTGTATCTTAAAATGTTCTTATATCAAATAATCTATATACTTAGCTTTATATAAAATGTTTCTAAATGTACAGAAGTAGTTCACTAAGACATCTAGAGCATGGTATGCCACGTAGAGCATGGTATGCCACGTACTTTCCATAGAGTTTCAACTGAACTTCAAATTTCTTGACAGACAGTGGCAAATACTAAGCACAGTATTTCCCATTAATCCAGATGAGACATGGTTGCTGGCTTCCCAAAATATCGTAATAGAATATTAAAAATAGAGGGAATGTAGAGAATATTTAGAATAAAGGGAAAAGCAACACAGAGAAAAACTCTGAATCTGTCAATCAGTAAACTAACAAAAATCATGAAAAATCTGGTCAATTACTTTTTAGCCTAGAAAGCCTAGGTTTCAATAACTGCAATGTTCTTTGCATACAAACAAGAAGTTCTCAAGGTAAAAAGTAAGTGATAGTCAAAGGAGATTTCCAATTATTTTTAATGCAGGTCTTGTTCAGGTTTTGTGTCAAAGCACTTACTGTATCTCCAGGAAAATCACTCAGATGAGAAAAAATCACAACACTCTCCCAAAACTAATAAATATCTCTTTATAAATAATGACAGACTGTTTCAATGAAATGATCAAATCATTAATCAAAATGTCAGTATATTATAAAAGGGGAACGCAAATAAAGTTGTCACTGATGACTCAGCTCATCAAAATATATAGAGAAAATCAAATGCTTTCCTCCTAATTATCTCTCAGAAAAGCTAAGATGTCAAGTTTTATTTGAAAATTGGAAAGCATATTAAGCTAACATTAAATATGAACAGGCAAAGCAATTAAACACCGTGTTTTTAGAAAAGATATTCTTGCTCAAAAGAGACAAACTTCTGCCATCCAAATTTAACTACATGAAATTAGTAACTCCTTATACTTTGGTGATCATTCTAGACACCATTCTATGCATATATAGCCAAAGAGACATGTGTCTATAATGCCATCTAAATAGTATTTACTCCAGATTTATAACCTCCAGTAAACAATGTGTTAAGGTATTTTTGTCAATGAACCTTAGTTTTCATCATTGCATAATATTCCACTGTAGGTATATACTACAATTTACCTAACCAGCCTTACAGTAAGGGACATTTAGATGTGCCACACACAAATAATTCTAGATGAAAATCCGGGCCCATCTGACTGGGGAAAGTATCTAGACTTAACTTGCATTTCTTTGTTAGTGAGGCTGAATACCTTTTTCTGTGAAGCTCTTACTATTAATTTATGAGTTCAGTATGTCAACAGAAAAGGGTAACTCTTTGTCTCATGGACTACTTTCTCCGCCCCCCACCCGCTCCAGTTTCTAATTTGCCGTCAACCTTGTTTAATGATGTTTAACTGCCACTTTTAATTTTCATGTAGGCATACTGATCATGCAACCCTGTTGTGAGTTCTGGATCTCATATTAAGCTTTACAAGATCTCAATATCTAAAGATTATAAAAATTCATCCATGATTTATTTAGGCTTAAACTGTTTCCATTAAAACTGTTGAATTCACAAAGAAATTATTTTGTGTAAATAAGGAATAAAGCTGGAATTCCTTTCATTTTTTTTTAAAAAAGATTTTATTTATTTATTAGAGAGAGCACAAGCAGAGCAAGCGGCAGGCAGAAGGAGAAGCAGATTCCCCACTGATCAAGAAAAGGAGCCTGATGAGGGACCCAACCCTAGGACCCCGGAAAATAGACCCAAGCCAAGGGCAGCTGCTCCACATAGGCATCCTGGAATTCCATTTCATTTTAATTTTGATGGATAACCATTTGCTGAAGGGTGTTTCAATTACCCCAAACACTTCTACCTACCTGTAGATCTCAGCTTAACCTGGAGTTCTTCCCCACTGCAGCCCTGAAATTAGGTAAGGTTTCCTGTATAACCTTCTAGTGGTACTTTGTACTCCTGCACAACACTTAATCACATAACCAACTCCGTAATCACCTATGTTTTCTCTGTTGGGGTGTAAACTCCAAAAGGATGACCTAATTATTGCTGTAGCCCCAGTGTCTAGAAGAATCTGGTTATAATCATTCAATTTTTTTTTTTTAAAGAGTAACTGACTTAGAGTAACTTCTTAAAAAAATCCACAGTAACAAATCTGTAAACAAACAAATTTGCTCTAGGCATATTTCAGACTATAATAGGGTTATCAGCTCCTTGAGCCACTCTAGAAGCCTTCAGAGAACTTTCAAATACTGCAGAGGTAACGAGAACAGGGAATTTAAGAATCCACTCATACTGTCGGGCACAGTCGGCCTAGAAATCTCTTCATCCATTTTACAAGAAATTTAACATTTTAAAATTTTGTTTTTATCACCTACATGGTCTACCATGACTCTGTAATAGTTATTTGGAAATACTGAAACCTAATTTATTTTCACTAAACATAAAGTCAGTATTTAAGTTTATTTTTTAAGTTGTCAACTTATATATTGAGTGTCCTTATGTTACATAACCCTACATTTAACCCTCCAGTTTTGGTGGGAAATCCCTGCAGCTGTTCCTCGTTGATTATTATTTAATGTAATTATTTCACTAATTACATATATTGTTTCTACATTATATAGCCTTCCTTTCAAGAATAGTAAAAACTGTTTTTTTTTTGTTTCTTAACCTGATTACCTAATTACTCAGACATAATACAAATGCTTAATTCTGCCAAAATGTGCCACTGGCACTCCCCTCCTCCCAATATTTTTTATATTGACAGCATCCATTTCCTTCTGGTACCTGTTGTTATTGAAGTCTGTGGCCAAAATAATTTTTTTTTAAGATTTTTATTTATTTTATTTGACAGAGAGAGAGAGAGAGAGAGAGATCACAAGTAGGCAGAGAAGGGGGGGTGGGTAGCAGGCTCCCCGCCAAGCAGAGAGCCTTATGCGGGGCTCCATTCCAGGACCCTGAGATCAAGACCTGAGCAGAAGGCAGCGACTTAGCCCACTGAGCTACCCAGGTGCCCCTCAAAATAATTTTTCTCATTTTATAATTAAAATCCTTTTTCAATTGGCATATATATATATATATATATATATATATATAATTGTTTTCTTTCTTCATTCTTGAAATTTAGTAGTTCTGTAGGCTTTATCTTAGCATTCAACTTTCTCTTTTGAAATGCCGTTCAGACTGTGCCCTGCTGGAATCATACTCAGTCTTTGTTAATTTGTCCTCCATGTCTACCATCTGCTAATTCTTTGTCCTTTTCCTGTCTTACACGTGTCTCTCTTTTCCATAGTATCTGCTCTCCTTCTTGCTGTTGCCAAAGTGGTTTTAAATTGTGTGAGATTATTACTTGTCCCTCTTTTTTAGTTTCACCAGCTTCCTTTTTGTTTTGTTCTGTTGTTTTATCAATTCATCTTCGATGCCTCATCTCACAGTCTACATTTATTTTAATTTCCTTAAGAGAACAAAGAAGTTTTTTCTTTCTAATTATGATAATTTTATTAAGGACTACTATGCTCAAGAATATGTGTGGATTCTTAACTTCCATACTTTACCTGCTCACTCATCCTCCCTCATGTGAAACAGGCCAAAATGAAGAGACTAATTCAGTGTGAAGCACTGCTGTTCAGGTATCTAGTTTAACCAGTTAAGACCTATTTCTCTCTGCTTCAGAAACTTAACCAAACAGCTGCAAAGCTTATCCTATGACATTGCTTCCCTCCTTTCTTGCAACTCTTGCCACCTACTCTTTTGAGAAAACCATTCCTTTGATGAAAATGAAAATGAGGTGAAAAGAAAAATAAGAAGGGCAGTGTGGGTTTTCCTTCAGTGCAGTCTTTCCTCAGTCAGGAAAGGGTAGAATTAAAGTAATCCCACCTCATCTATCACATGGCCTAGACTTCTCTAGATCACGACTGTTAGAAGGGCAACTGGAGAGGTTTCTAAGTAGAGATTTTAAAATCCTCTTCTCTCTCTAGGGTTTTCTGTTCATTCAACATGTTTGCCAAAACATAGTTAAACAAGTTGGCACTTAATTAGCCAACTTTCCAGAAGATCGAGATCTTAATTTTTCATTTTACTTGACTTCTAGACAGAAATGAAATTTTAAAGCACTAACGGTTATTGCCTAAGAACGGTGTGTGATTGTGGGGAAAGGAGACATGGCCAGTAAGGTACATACACGGCTACTGTTTCTTTTTGAATTCTGAATGACAGCGGCATCACTGTTTGCCACTTCAATACTTAATTTTGTCATTTGGAGTTTATCTTAAAAGCCTCTATGTCTTCACACTTCATAAAAACACCACTGCTAAATAAGTGCTTATTTTCACAACAGAATCAGAAAAGCAAAAAGATTAAGCTAACTTAAAGTTATACAGTGTGCTTTTCTACTGTATATTCTGAGGCTGTTCAGAGTTCAAGCCTCCTTACAGATTTCTTTTTTTTAAATATTTTATTTGACAGACAGAGATCACAAGTAGGCAAAGAGGCAGGCAGAGAGAGGAGGAAGCAGGCTCCCCGCTGAGCAGAGAGCCCGATGTGGGGCTGGATCAGAGGACCCTGGGATCACAACCTCAGCCAATGGCAGAGGCTTTAACCCACTGGAGCCACCCAGGCACCCCTCCTTACAGACTTTTAATGTTCCCATTACATATGTATAACTAAAGTCAATTATCTAATGCTATATAGTCTGAGAGGGAACAAAAACACAAATATATGAAAATGTATACAAATACATTATGTCTGTCTATGTATAATATGCATGTACACACATTTCTATTTCTAAATAGCCAAATCACTTTTGTTTCAATATTCTTGTGTGGCATTTTATGGATACCAGACTTCAATTTCAAAAGGCAACAGAACAGTCACAATTGTCCTTAACTGTGTATACCTTAACTATAGTTCTGATAAAGCACTAAAAAAAGGTCTGTGACACCAACATCTCTACCAGGAATTGTGATTTCAACTATTCTTTGGGTCCTATTAACCTGCTTCTTCTTTTTTTTTTAAAGATTTTATTTATTTATTTGACAGAGAGAAATCACAAGTAGATGGAGAGGCAGGCAGAGAGAGAGAGAGGGAAGCAGGCTCCCTGCTGAGCAGAGAGCCCGATGCGGGCCTCGATCCCAGGACCCTGAGATCATGACCTGAGCCGAAGGCAGCGGCTTAACCCACTGAGCCACCCAGGCGCCCCTATTAACCTGCTTCTAATGGTGTAATTTTTCTACTTTTAGAAAATGTACACTTGGGCAAAAATGTCAAGGAGCAAAGGAACAGTTTAAGTTTGTTTAAATCATATGGATGAATAAAAACTGCAATTATATTTATGAAAAACAAAAATAATAGGGTATGAAAAGGAGGCTTACTGAAAAGGTTCAGTATAACTGAACCACAGAGTAAAAAACACACTATGAGAGAAGCCTTTCCCACATGTAAGTATTAGTTTCAAAGCTTAATCCTCATATTTCATAGAAAGAAGCCACCAGATGCAGTATAGTATAGCAGTATAAGCATGCTATTAAATAGTAAAGCCAACAGTTCTTTCTCTTCCAGGGAATGCGACTAAAACTCTGGAGCAACAGTTTTTATTTAAAACCCTTAAAACTAGACTTTTAAAAAACTGTTACTTTGGTAAAAATTTAAATCTAAAAAGGGCTCTTCAAGTAGAATGTGGTTTTTAATCATATTCTTTAAAAAGAAGGACTAAAGTTAGAATGTAAAATGGTGCACATATGAACCTCTACTAGGTAAAGTTCAGAAGTCCAGAGAACTAAAACTTATGGATAGAAAAGTAAGGACTTAGGGTTAGAAAATCTTTTTTCTTTTTTTTTCTTTTTTTTTTTTTTAAAGATTTTATTTATTTATTTGAGAGAGAAACAGTGAGAGAGAGCATGAGCGAGGAGAAGGTCAGAGAGCGAAGCAGACTCCCCATGGAGCTGGGAGCCCGATGCGGGACTCGATCCTGGGACTCCGGGATCATGACCTGAGCCGAAGGCAGTCGTCCAACCAACTGAGCCACCCAGGCGTCCTGAAAATCTTTTTTCTAAGAAGACTTTTGGCCCTCATAAGAAAAAAGATTTAATGAGGACTTACACATGTCTATAAGAACTTGTTTTAACACAGACCTGTACCCCTGGGGCTAATACATTATATGTTATAAAAAAAAAAAAAAAAAGGAAAAGAAAAAGAACAAGAACTTGTTTTAAAAGTTTTGTTGTTTTTCTGTGCTAATCTAAAAAAATAAGTTTAGTTCTCATTTTATTTATTTTTTTAAAAATATTTTATTTATGGGGCACCTGGGTGGCTCAGTGGGTTAAGCTGCTGCCTTCGGCTCAGGTCATGATCTCAGGGTCCTGGGATTGAGTCCCGCATCGGGCTCTCTGCTCAGTGAGGAGCCTGCTTCCTCCTCTCTCTCTCTCTGCCTGCCTCTCCAACTACTTGTGATTTCTCTCTGTCAAATAAATAAATAAAATCTTTAAAAAAAAATATTTTATTTATTTGACAGAGATCACAAGTAGGCAGAGAAGCAGGCAGAGAGAGAGGAGGAAGCAGGCTCCCCGCTGAGCAGAGAGCCCGATGCAGGGCTTGATCCCAGGCCCCTGGGATCATGACCTGAGCGGAAGGCAGAGGCTTTAACCCACTGAGCCACCCAGGTGCCCCTAGTTCTCATTTTAATATTAATATATTATATGTGGTTTATAGCTAAATAAATAATATATAAATAAATAAATATAGCTAAATAAATAAATATATTGGTCATATATTTTTAAAAAATGCTTTTTGAGATTTTAAGACTTTTCTCCTATGAGAAAATCAACCAATTTAATTAAAACAAACAAACAAAACAAAACAAAAAACCCCCATACAATCCTGAGCTTGCTTACTGCTGAGCAAAGACCACCTGACAAAGAAGCTACTAAACAAGTTGCAGTACAAAATTTTATTGTATTTTTAAATTTTTTTTATTTTTATTTTTTAAAGATTTTATTTATTTATTTGACAGAGACAGAGAGACAGTGAGAGAGAAAACACAAGCAGGGGGATTGGGAGAGGAAGAAGCAGGGCTCCCACTGAGCAGGGAGCCTGATGTTGGGCTCGATCCCTGGACCCCAGGACCCCAGGATCATGACCTGAGCCGAAGGCAGACGCCCAACGACTGAGCCACCCAGGTGCCCTACATATTTAAAAAAAAAGAAAGAAAAAATGATTCCATTTTTACATAGTCTCTACACCCAACATGGAGCTTGAACTCACAACCCCAAGATCCAGAGTCACATGTTCTACTGACTGAGCCTGCCAGGCTCCCCATTATTATGTAATTTTTAAAATAGTTTTTAAGTTCCAGTTAACATACAGTGTAATGTAGTTTAAGGTGTACAATATAGTGATTTAACACTTCCATACAAACCAGGTGCTCATCATAACAGACACTCCTTAATCCCCAATGCCTATGTCACCCATCCCCCCACCTCCCCTCTGGTAACCACCAGTTCGTTCTCTATAGTTAAAGTCTGTTTCTTGATTTGCTTCTCTTTTTTCCTTTGCTCCTTTTGTTTCTTAAGTTAGACACGAGTGAAATCCTATGTAGTTATCTTTCTGTGACTGACTTATCCTCTCTAGCTCTAACCATGTTGTTGCAAATGGCAAGGTTTCATTCTTTTTTATCATATTGTATTATTTTTGAGAAACTTTCTACCATTTGTTCCTTCATACTTTATCCTTTTTGGTTCTGAGCCATGATGAAAGCAAGTATATTAAGAAAAGAATCTCAGCAATACAGATGGAAGATAGCTCCTTCTAGGCCTGAATAAGCACAATTGTAACAGAAACACAATAATCTATGTCATCTTCCCAAAACGTTCCCACCCCATTATAAAAAATTTCAATATACCAAAGTCAAAAGAACAGTAAATTGAACTCCCACATACCCTTCATCCAGCTTTAACCATTACCAACATTTTGCTAATCAAAAGGCTTTTCTGAGAAATACAGTTTTATTCCCATATGAACTTTTAAGGTAGATCTGAAACTATGCCAGACATTTTAAGAAGAAACTAATGACTATTCCCCTCACAGGCAGTTATCCAGGTTCCCTGGCTTGATCAGGATTATTTCAATTTACCAAATTCTTCTAACCTAAAGCCTCTGAATATTCAAGAACATTACAGTATCCAGAACTTCGTAACTTATGTATACATGTGCGTTCTTCACACACACTTCCCCACACCTGAGGAAAAGCTTCAAAGCTTTTATTATTCTCTCACAAGAGACTATGGCCCCCAAAATGACAAGGACCAGTATTATTTTCTAAAACGATTTTTTTTACTTCAAAGAAAACAAAGACAGTGGCTTCTGTGCCCTCTGTCCAAATATGTGCATGCAAGGGAAATGTCTACACCCTCTGCTCTGCTCAGTGGTCTTATTCACTTGCTACACAGGAGCAGCACAACTTAATAAATAAAAGGAAACAAACTACTTGCTTCATGCAATAGTGGATCTGATTCCAAAGGGAGAGAAATATGAAAAATGCATATAAAATATTTTAAAATGATATCATTTTATTATTTTGATAATGATGTCTCAATATATTTAACGGAAGTCCTCAGGTAAAATCTAGCTATGCTAAAACTAAGAATAAGGAATCAAAATACAAAATACTATATATTTAATATCCATTTTTACATAGTTCCCTCACATATTAAGTAACTATATGTGGGAACTGTGTTGGTCAATCACTGTGTTAATAATGGCCATGAAGGAAAGAGATGGACAGCTACTTCAATATGACATGCTAAGGGTACAAGACGTGGGAGAAGAATGCTAGCTAGTTAAGTACAGAAAATAGCAAGTAACTTCAAGATGTAAAAATGACTTAACAGTAAATGTGTTAAGAATTTGGAGATTAAAAAAAAAAATTTGGAGATTAAGGAGATCCTAGGGGCATCAGGTGAGTTGCATAAGATATGGAACTGTACATGATGTTTACATCTGTGAGTATAACCCCAGAATGAAATATGTGCTCTGAATTTGTATAAAATATAGCTCCTGAGAAGACTGGGACCTGAATAGTAGTCAAGGGCATCCTGACAGAGTATAGAGGAGTAAGTACAGACATACAGAATAGAGTGAAACTATGGAAGGTTTTCAAAAGCCAGACGGTATGGCTTTGACATGGTAGGAATCAGAAATATTGACATGGTAGGAATCAAAATATTGCAGACTGATAAAATGAGCTGACATGGTCAAAATTTACGACGGATATGATATGATACCCAGGAAGGTAGTGAGGAAACTGTCTTGGCAAAATGTTGCTTTACTTGTAGGTAACCAAAGGTACTATGAATCCTAAAACAATCCAGAAAACAAACCGGCCCTTCCCTTTTAAGGTCATTCCTTTTCTTATGTGTACACGTGTGTTTTAAAGTTATTTTTGTTGTGATATAATGGCAATTCTACAAAAGCGCATAAATATCAATGGGCAGCTTACAAATTGTTATAAAGCAAACACCTGTGTATAACCAACCCAGAACAAGTAGAATACAGCTAGTGCTTCAGAAACACTCCAAACATCCCTTCTCAGTAACAAACTCCTCTTCCCCAGAGACATAATCACTATCCTATTTCTTTAAAAGTTTTACCACCTAAATATGCATGCTAAACAATATGGATTAGTTCTGCCTGTTCTTGAACTGAATACAAACAAAATCATACAGGACATATGTACTTAGAGGTCTTCCTTTCAGTCAATATGATGCTTTTTAAGATTCGTCTATGTAGTCAATTGCAGCTCTAAGTTATTTTTTTTGCTGAAGATATTACAGAAATACACCATAATTATCTACCTATTAATAGACCTTTGGGTTGTTTGTAGGTTGGAGCTATTACGAATAATGCTGCTATGAGCACACTTAGGACTTTCAATTTAGATGTGCATATTTCTTTCTACTAGGTGTATACCTGGGAGTGGAATTACTGGGTCAAAGATATGTGTCTAAATACTGGCAGAAAAAAAAAATAATAAAACATTTTTACAGGTCTTCCTAAATTAACTAAATCTGTAGACTCCTTTGGATTTCCTATGTACACAATACACATCATCAGTGAATACTGTTTATCATCTGCTTTACAACTATGATACTTTTTACTACTGGCTAGGATCATCCTCAGTATTACGTTGAACAGAAGTGAAAACAGAGATCCATGTTTTGAACTCTATCTAACAGGGAAATTTTTCCAACATTTCAGCATGAACTATAATATCTCCCAAAGGTATTTTTATAGATTTTCTAGATTAATAAATTTCCCTTTCCTGCCTATTTTCCTAATGGCTCCTTTATAAAATCATGAATAATGACTGATTTTTAGGAACTACTCCCTTAAATCTACTGAAATGTTTTTCTCAATAAAATCTGTTCAAGTGGGGCACCTGGGTGGCTCAGTGGGTTAAAGCCTCTGCCTTCGGCTCATGGTCCCAGGGTCCTGGGTTCGAGCCCCTCGTCGGGCTCTCTGCTTGGCGGGGGGCCTGCTTCCTCCTCTCTCTGCCTGCCTCTCTGCCTACTTGCGATCTCTGCCTGTCAAATAAATAAATAATAATTTTTAAAAATCTTAAAAAAAAAAAAAAAAACTGTTCAGGAGACCATAGTGAATTGTTTCATGTTAAACCAACCTAGGATTCCTGGGATAAATCAGAGCTGTCCGGGTTATATTCCTCTTTATGTACTGTTGAACTCATTTGCAAGTATTGTGGATTTTATTTTTTGCACCTGTGTAAATGAGAGAAATTGACAAGTAATGTTTCAGTTGGGTCTTGGAATCAAAGTTGTGACAGCCTTATAAAGATGGGGGTCCTCGTTTTGTTTTCTAAAAGAATACAAGGTTGGAGTTAGTATCTCATTAAGTGTTGGTAGAACTCTCCAGTATATCCATCCGGACTTAGACTTTTCTTTACAGAAAATTTCACTTTACAGTGATAGCTCATATAGGTTTTTCTATTTATTTCTCAAGTCAATTTTGGTAAATCACAAATTTCTAAGAATTTATCCATTTCGTGTAAAATTTTGAATTTTGACACCGTTATCCACAATACCTTAGAATTTTTTTTTAAAGAATGAGCAGGATTCAAGGTGACATTCTTTTTTGTTCCTGATATTAGTTATTTGTGCCTTTTTTCTTGATTAATCTCACCTGGGTATCAATGTTAATCAGTCTTTAAAAAAAAAATCTTCTGGCTCTTTGAGCCACTCCACTATACATTTCTTTGCTGTTTTATTAAATTCTACTGTTATTTCCTCTTGTAATTTCTCTGAATTTATTCTGTTGCTCGTTTCCTATTGTGACGCGTCTAGCTCATTATTTGAGACTTAAGATGAAATCTTAGCTCATTACTTTCCTTAAATATCCTGGAGTTCCCGAATCGAGTCTCGGTGCTGGGCTCCCTGCTCAGCAGGGGCTCTGCTTCTGCCTCTCATGTTCACTCTCTCTCATTCTCTCTCTCTCAAATAAGTAAATAAAATCCTTAAAAAAAATACGCATTTAAGGTTATAAACTCTACTTCCTAAGCACAATTTAGATTACATTCCACAATTTCTCCCTTATTATTCAAATCGCTGCTTAAATAACATTATGAATATTTGAAACATTGATATAACTTAAAATATTGACTTAAAAGAATACAAACGTTAGTTACAACATAAAGGCATTTATGGTAATTAAGAGATGGTACTGTTTATGAAAACATTTTCCATGAACACAGTATTTATTTATTTATTTTTTTACTTATTTATTGGGACAGAGAGAGCACAAGCAGGCAAAGAAAGAGAGAGAGGAAAGCAGGGTCCCTGCTGAGAAGAGAGCCCAATGCGGGGCTTGATCCCAGGACCCTGAGACCATGACATGAGCTGAAGGCAGAGGTTTAACCCATTGAGGCACCCAGGCACCCCTGAACACCGTATTCTAAATTGGCATTTGTTTTTCAACCTACTGAGGTATCATCTTACTATTATTTCCACTACTGCTGTTAAGTCAGCTGTTCTCTAAAAAGAATATATATACTTTCTATATATTTTTGTCTATTTACATAAAATATATACACAAATTTTTACTCTTTGAAAGTAATCTTCCTTGCATCTTGCTTTCATGACTATTTTCCCTGTTGTTTCTGTAGTTTTACTATGTTTTAAAATGTGGATTGAAATGTGGATTTCAAAAAAAAAAGTGGATTTCTTTTTACCATATATTTCATGAAATCTAAAATGCTTTGGTACCGAAATTTCATGATCTTACCAGAGAGAGAAATGGGAAAATTTTCACTTAAGTCAGTATTTCGATCTTGTTGGACTGCAAGGTGCCATCAATTGAAAGATGCATTCAACTTTTAACCAAAATAAAATATCTTAGAATCAGTGAAATAGTATTTATTATGCATGGGAACTGTTAGGCTTCTTAAATTCTGGGCATTTTTTTTTTTTTCCACCAATCTGGAAAATTATCAGCCATTATATCTTCAAATACTACCTTTGGTTCATTCTCTCCTAAAACTCAGTAAGATCTTCTCACTATATCCTCTACATTTCTTAACTTCTCTTCTGCACTTTCCATCTTTTAGTGTATGCGTAATTTAGATAGTGGTTTAGTTTGATCTTTTAGTACCTTAAGCCTCTCCTAAGCTTTGTCCAATCTGCTGTTAAATTAAGTCACTGAGTTAATTTTGCTTACTTTCTTTAGTTACAGAAATTCTTTTTCGAGTCATTTTCCTAACTTTGCTGGAACCAGATCATGCCTAACAGTCTCACACTTACACTTGACTTATTTCAACAGGTGCTTTTAATGTTTAATTTAACACTGGTACCATACTTATAGGAGCTGCACATAAAGAAATGGAACTATGAATTGAATACATAAAATACAATAAAGTAAAAAGAAGTTAACAATAATAAAAGAAAAATAAGAAAACCTTTTTCATATGGTTAAGATAGCTCATACTGGGGCGCGTGGGTGGCTCAGTGGGTTGGGCCTTCGCCTTCAGTTCAGGATCAAGCCCCGCACTGGGCTCTCTGCTCAGTGAGGAGCCTACTTCCCCCCACTCTCTGCCTATGTGCTATAGCTCTTTCTCTGTCAAATAAATAAATAAAATCTTAAAAAAAAAAAAAGAAGAAGAAGAAGAAGACGACAGTTCAGGCTTTCTAGTTTCTTGCTGATGGTATACCCTATTGATCCAGTCCTGACAATTCTAATATCTGGAGTCTCAAATTGTTATGTTTTAATTTAAAAAAATAATTTGGGGAAGTAGTTTGAGGTCTTAATGTTCTTTCCCTGGAAGACATTTTTATTTGTTTGTGTCAAGTGCCTGAGTACATTAACAGTCTGGGACCATCTTAATCCACATTCAAGGCTTAAGATTTTCTGGGGCATACATGACATGAATACTATCTTTAATCTTTAGAAGAGCTGGTTTACCTGACCCTCATTCTTGGTGGGTCTAAGACTCCAAACCACCCCCCCCGCAACACACAAACCAAACGGCCAATAAAAATCACAGCCATCTGTATGTAAACCCGGTAATTCACAGACCTGTGCCCCTGGGACTAATAATCCATTATATGTTAATAAAAAATTAAAACAAAAAATCACAGCCACCTTAGCTACTCTTAGCTACCTCTTCTAGATCAGAATATACTTCCAGTGCAAAGCAGACTGAACGCTTGGCTCATCTGCCTAAGTTTCCATATTCTCTTGGGCCTTAACCCTTTCATTCCTATTTTACTAATACTTTGATATTTTTGATTTTTTAAAAAAGATTTCATTTATTTGAGATAGAGTGAGAAAGAAAGAGCAGAGTGGGGGGAGGGGCAGAGGGAGAAGAGAAGGAGGCTCCCCAATGAGCAGGGAGCCCGAAGCAAGGTTCAATCCCAGGATCCCGAAATCATGACCTGAGCCAAAGGCAGACTCTCCACCAACTGAGCCACCCAGACACCCCAGATATTCTTTATTTTTAAAGGATGTTTCAATATTGGAGCACGTGGGTGGCTCAGTGGGTGAAGCATCTGCCTTCAGCTCAGGTCATGATCCCAGGGTCCTGGGATTGAGCACCGCATCAGGCTCTCTGTGGGGAGAGCCTGCTTTTCCCTCTTCCTCTTCTGCTCCCCCGCCTGTGCTCTCCCCATCCCCCTGTCAAGTAAATAAATAAAATCTTCAGGAAAAAAAGAAAAAAGATGTTCCAATATCAAAAAGATTTCTCTACTATATTTAGTGGATAGAATGGCCCAAATTACCAGAAATTTCCAAGAGTCTCATATTTTCTGTCACAGTTCAAACTCCAGCTTAACATCTCTTCCACCCACACTCTGCTTTTAATCAGCCATCACTATCCTAAGTCAAACCAACATTTCTCTTTTACCTGGGTTATTAAAATAGTTTTCCAATGGGTCATCCTGCCGATGGACAATCAGCTCATATTGTAATTAAATTTTTTTCCTGCAATAATGCCCTTTTATCACATTTCTCCAAAAACAACCTTAAAATCTTCCCACTTAAAAGGAAAAAAAGCCAAATTCAGTTGCTTAGAATTCAAGGTCCTCCACAGTGTGCTTCCTATTAAACATGCCCCATCATTTTTCTTCTATCTTTCATGTACTCCAGTTGCTCTAAATCTCATTACCATTCAACATATGTTTCTTAAGCTACCCCCTTCCCCCAACTTCTTTCCTGAAGTGCCCAGGTTCCCACTCTGCCTGCTCTCCCAAGCCCAATCAAATGCCATCTCATCAACAAATCCTTTCCCACCTGAGCCAGAAATAACCATTTATGTATTCCCTTAAAGCTTTATCTATAAGTACCTTAAGGGTAAAATGGTATATGATACATGGTTTTGTGTACCTCTTCATCATCAAACCTCTGGTCAATGTCTTTTACACAGCTGATATTAAAAAACATTCTTGGAATTTATGAAGTGGCAAGATAGCAGGGAGACTAGGGACAACAGAATAACTTCAAGTGAAGTAACTAAAGGAGAAAATTGCTCCGAGTTCATACACTAGGAGGTGGTGGAGCAGAGATCCTATGTTCTTAACCACTACAGTGTAAGACGGTACATTTGCCGCTTTCTATACATGCTCCCTGATAACACCTCAACTGTTTAAACAGTAAAAACCCACTACACTATAGAATAGTGATGAATGCCATCATAAAAGCCTGGTTTGTGACAAACCAAATTTACACTCACATCCTAGAAGTTAACTGTGAAACAATGTATTATTAGTGGTGTGGCTAAGAAAATTTCCATACCATCATAACAACATACAAGTACTGGTTCTAGTAACTATTCACTAAATGGTGTTATAGCTTCAGAATGGAAAGTGGAAAGCTATTTGCAACACAGTCTGCATTGAAATCAATCTTCAATCAATCAAGATTCTTTGATTATACCTATCCATGAAAAGAAATAAGTCATCAACCACCTATATATCTCTCCTGGTGTGGGGGTGTGTGTGTGTGTGTGTGTGTGTGTGTGTGTGTGTGTATACCAGTTAACTCAATAACGCCCACCTTATGGAGAAGATACAGGTTTGTTTTTTGTTGTTATTATTATTCTTTTTTTTACTTGTTATCAACTCTAAAGAAGCTTGATTTGGGGGGCTTTGTCTCTAGTCCCTGACATATTGAAATCTGATTTACATGCTTGTCATAATTTACAGAAATTACGTGTATATTACAAAAAAATAAATAAATAAATAAAACCTAGAAATGGTTGAACTAAAATATTTACTAAACACTATATATTAGGAATTGTGTTATGTACTAGCAATGAAAGATGAGTAAGATAGTTCTTACACACAAACAACTCTAACAGAAGTTCTGACATATTAAACACATATAAAAGAACCAATGAAGAAGTGATTAGCTGTCTTGAGAAATATGCATAGCCATCTTAGAATTAAAGCTTAAGCTGGGTTTTATTTTCTTTTATCCTACAATTTTTTTAAAAATTTTATTTATTTGACAGAGAGAGATATAGCGAGAGCGGGAACACAAGCAGGGGGAGTGGGAGAGGGAGAAGCAGGCTCCCCACCGAGCAGGGAACCCGATGTGGGGCTAGATCCCAGGACACAGGCATCAGGACCTAAGCAGAAGGCAGACAATGACTGAGCTACCTGGGCACCCCTTAAGTTGGGTTTTAAAGAACAATTAAGAGGGGTGCCTGGGTGGCTCAGTGGGTTAAAGCCTCTACCTTCGGCTCAGGTCATGATCCTGGGGTCCTGGAATTGAGCCCTACATTGGGCTCTCTGCTCAGCAGGGAGCCTGCTTCCCCACCCCCGCCCACCTACTTGTGATCTCTTTCAAATAAATAAATAAAATCTTAAAAAAAAAATTAGAAAAAAGTACAATATGGAAGGGTATGCCAGGCATGGGCCAATGACAGCACCAGTCCAAAAGTGCTCCCTTGGGCACTGTAGCTAACAGCCTACACAGATATCCACAGAAGCCCCATGTCAGACAAAGGAAACGGTTGCAAAGTTGAGTCAACACAAAAATGAATTTGGTGACATTTTAAAAGTTGTGTACTACTAAAGTGTAATATAAGAACAGAAATAAAGATAATAGAATGGCAGACAGAAGCTTAATTTTTAGAGATTTATTTATTTTAGAGACCGAGAGAAAGACAGTGTGCATGAGCAGGGGAAAGGCAGAGGGAAAGGGACAAAGAGAGTAGCAGATTCCCCACTGATCGAGGAGCCCAAAGTGGGGCTCAATCACATGATCCTGAGATCATGATCTGAGCTGAAATTAAGAGTCATAAGCTTAACCGATTGAGCTGCCCAGGCGCCCCAGAAGCTGAATTTGTAAATGTCTTGTCAAGGGAGGTGGGTGGAAAGTACGGGCAAAATAGGTACAAACTTCCAGTTATAAAACTAGTTAAATCATAGAAATAAAGTCTATATTCTCGAGAATATAGACAGTAATATTGTAATAACATTATATGGTGACAGAGGTTAACCACATTTATCATTAACGACTGAGTAATGCAAACAACTGCTGATCACTATGTCGTACACCTGAAACCAAACATTATATGTCAATTATATTTCAACAGTAATAATAAAAAAAAATCTAAAATAAAAAAGTTTTGTCATAAAAAGAAAGGGAAAAAAAGGACAACTCACTTTCCCAATCTCTCCTGCTGAATGGATTCAGGCCTAGCAGAGTAAGTGTGACCTATAGTTTGTGAAAAGCATGGTACTTTAAGATTTGTGAGGAATTCATTCTGCCAATAGGGGTAGGATACATTCAGCTTTCAGAGGCCAAAACATCAGAAATACCAGTTGTGATGACACATGCCCAATACTGTTGATGAGCTGTGATGCCTGTGCCCAACGGCAATAGCAACAGCATTTACTGAAAACAGTTGGACACTATGACTTGGGCACTTTTGCTGAATGCATAGCCTTTATTTAGTCACTGAATCTCCATCTTTTTTTTTTTGGACAGAGAGAGAGATCACAAGTAGTCAGATAGGCATGCAGAGAGAGAGGGGGAAGCATGCTCCCCACTGAGCAGAGAGCCCAATGTGGGGTTCGATCCCAGGACCCTGAGATCATGACCAGAGGCTTAATCCATTGTGTCTCCCAGGCACCCGATTCTCCATCTTTAATGTCGTTTCTCACCTGTTCTCTTCAAGTATACTTACAACTAAAAACCCTGACTGATATATCAGGAAAGGGAGAGGGCTCAAGATAAGATAGATGAAATAATGGAAGAAACACCCCACAAAAAAATTATAAGATCAAAGCCCAGATGGAAAGGTTAGCCTTTAAAGTTTAGAAGTAGAAGGGCAGATCAAGTTGTTGGCACACTTCTAATTCCCTGATTTGTTCTGTTTTGCTTCATGTGGAGGAGCATGGGAAGAAATCCAGTGAAGAGAGAAAATTCTATTTAATTTATACAACAGAAAAAAAGTTAATATACAGAGTAAAAATGCAAAAGGCTGGGTAAGAAAGAAAATGGCAAAGGTTTGGAAAGTTGCTATCAGGGAGAAAAGATGACACCAAAAAATTTAAATGGTCCCTTCTCCATAAGCCCCTCACCACCTTCACCAAAATGTATCTTTAAAAGAATAAATTACTTGTTTTGGGGGTCAGGATAAATTTGTTTAAACTATGGACTAGAAGTCTGGGGACAAATAAGAACTGTTAGCAAGAAATCTACTTAAACCTCGATGGCTCTCACTAGACTCTAAGATCCTCCTCCATGGCAGGGAGGCTCCCTAATGAATAAATAAATAAGAAACTAATATGCCTGGTATATGGAAATGAGGAAAGACAGTAGAAAGAAAGGACAGAATGTGAAGTACTTCACAATTTTTCCTAGAGTAAGATTTCTCTTTAATTATGTCAAAATGAATAGAAATCATACTTGAATATATTGTGTTACCAACTGGGAAGTACAATTTCTTTGAAAAATGCTATGTAGGGGCACCTGGGTGGCTCGGTGGATTAAATGTCTGCCCTTCAGCTGGGGCCGTGGTCCAGGGATCTTGGGAATGAGTCCCTCAACTGGCTCTTTGCTCAGTGGTAAACCTGTTTCTCCCTCTGCCTCCACCCCCAGCTTGTGCTCTCTCTCTCTCAAATAAATAAATCTATAAATAAGTAAATAAATAAGTACATAAAGCTATGTAGCAAAATTATTGGCCATGCTAACCTTTCTTACAATTCCTGGGATTCTAAATTGTTACAAGATTGTCATACAAGTCACCTTCACTTTTATACTCAAGGACAGGAAGATGCACAGTGTCAATGAGCAAAGCCTCCTTACGTTCTTTTTTCCAAGGGTATTAAGGGAGGTGGAAGGAGAATGAATGGAAAGGGGCCTAAGCATTGGTGTTTTTTAAAGTTCTTAATAGTTTATCAGTTGATTCTTTGAAGTTTTCTAGGTAGATAATTATATGGTCTACAAAAATTTCTCTTCCCTTTTTAAATAAAAGCTTTCATTACAAGTGAGTGCTTGTTTTCTGAATTACATAAGTTATGAGTTAATGTATTACTGTTAACACTTTTCTAGGATTACTGAAGAAAGTCCACAGAACACATAAAAGTATGAAGAAAAATCTAAATATAATCCATAACCTCCCATTACCAAACAATTTTTTACCATTTATTTAATTTTCCATGTATTATTTTACTTATCAGAACTTCTAGTACATTTAAATGCCCGTGATAGCCAGTACCCTGTTTGATTTTATTGGACATCCTTCCAATGTTTCAAAATTTAAGGGTAATTCTGCTGTACATTATTAGTTAATACCCTTTATGAAACTGAGAAATTACCTTCTTAGTTTGCTAAAAATTGTTTTTTTTTCCCTAAATCATGGGTAACACTAACCTGTTAAAGAGTAGTAAAATACTATAGATAAATTATTTTTTTCTTAATCATGACCTACTCTTACATTCCTAGGAGAAACGCTAGAAGTCTTACTAGACCATTAATTCTTCCAATTTAATTAAAGATTACTTATTAATTCAACAGCTATGTTCATAATAAAGGTGGTTTTTATCTTATGCAGCTGTTCTCCAATTTTGTAATAACAAGGGTTATTCTGATTTGGCTAACAGGAATTAATGATGTCTTTTCTTTTTCCATGTTCTGAAATAATTTTCAATAGAAACTTGCAGTTCCTTGATGGTTTATTAGATAGAACTTGACCATAAAATCATCTAGTTAAGCAGTTTTTGGAGGAGAGGAAATCTTTTAGTATATTACTACATTTTTCCATGGTTATTTTTCTACTTAGAATTTCCAATTCTAAGCTTTCAAATATACTGGTAAAAGTAGTACTCAGTATTCATTTATAATTCTGAAATATTTTTCCTATCTATAATTATGCATTATGCCCAATGTTGTTTATTTGTGCCTTTCTCCCCTACAACCATATCTGCCAATGGTTTATTTCCTCACCCATTTTGACAAGATTTTACAGCAAAACTGAGCAGAAAAGTAGAGAGCACTCCTATTTATCCCTTGCCCCCAACCCCCAATCTGAGCCACTATCAACAACTCATACCAGAGCGGCACACCTGACAGAATCATCAACACACCATTATCATCCAAAGTACACAGATTACATTAAGGTTCACTTTTGTGTTATACATTTTATAGGTTTAGACAAATGTACTGTGATACATATGCAACATAACAGTTTCATACAGAACAGTTTCACGGCCCTAAAAATCCTTTTTGCTCCACGTATTCATCCTTCCCTCCACCTAATCACTGATCTTACTATCAGTGGCAACCACTGATCTTACTATCCCTGTAGTTTTTTCTTTTCCAAAATGTCATATCGTTGGAATCACACACAGTATATAGCTTTTGCAGATTGCTTCTTTCACTCAGTAACGTGCATTTAAAGTTTCTCCATGTCTCTCCATGACTTCATACCTCATTTCTTTTTAGCACTAAATAATATTCAAGCGTCTGGACATATCACAGTTTATTCATCCACTCACCAACTGGAGGACATCTTGATTGCTTCTAAATTTTAGAATTATGAATAAAAATGTTATGAATATTCATGTGCAGGTTTTTGTGTGGACACAAGCTTTCAACTCATTTGGGTAAATACCAAAAAGTATGAGTGCTAGATCCTATGGTAAGAGTATGTTTAGTTTTGTAAGAAACTGCCAAACTGGAAGCAAATCAGCTACGCCATTTTGCATCCCCACCAGCAAGGAGAGTTCTTGTTGCTCCGCATCCTCATCAGTACTTGGTAGTGTCAGTGTTTTGGATTTTAGCCAATTCTAATAAGTAGGCAGTGATATCTTGTTTTAATTAGCAATGCCTTGATAATATATGCTGTTGAGTATCTCTTCATACACTTATTTAACATCTGTGTATCTTCTTTAATGCAGTGTCTATTCAGATCTTTACCCACTGGGTTTTTTTTTATTAGTGAGTTTTAGGAGTTCTTTATCTATTTTGGATAGTCTTTATCAGATACCTTTTGCAAATATTTTCTCCAAGTGCCCGGCTTGTTTCTCTTCTTTTGATATTTCCCTTTAAAAAAAATCCTTTTCGAAGAAGTTTTTGTTTTATGTATTTTTGTTCTCTATTTCATTTACGTTGCTTTTATCTTAAATACCTATCCTATTGTCTTTGGGTTTATTTTGTGTTTTTCTAAGTTCCTGTTTCAAAGGCTTTGTTTTCTATCTATTTTTCTTTTTCTTATGAAGATACTAAGCCTGCAAATTCCTAGTTCTCATCAGCCATATCCTACATTTGTATTGTCCCTGTTTAGTTATAATCATTTTGGGATAATAAGTTACTTGCAAGTGTGAAAATAGAATGCATATTGATTTTTACTGGAATTCATTAGTGTAAATTTGACCAATTTGAAAATAACACACTCTGAAAGGTACCAAATACCAATACATATTTTAAATGTTTACTGAAAAACAGTCTAGAAGAAAACACATTAGTATAAGAAGAATTATGTGTCAAGGGAGATAAGGGAAAGAGAGCATCCATAAAACAAGCATTAAGTTATTAAAATAAATAAAATGGATACTGTTGAACTAAACAATTCAAGATGGCTAAATAGCAGAATGGGTGCAAAAAGAAACACAAGTTAGTGAATTAAAGATAAACCTGAGAAACTTCACAGACCAGAGTAGAAAGACAAAGATGAAAAGTACAGAAAAAAACATTTTTAGAAAGTTAAAATTAACTTCCAAAAGAGATCCAGAAATTTCAACATGTTGACTAACATGGATTACAGAAAGCATTAAGAGAATCAAGAAAAGTAGAAGAAATAATAGCTAAGAATTTCCCATCCAAGTACTAACCAGGCCTGACCCTGCTTAGCTTCTGAGATCAAATGATATCGGGCGCGTTCAGGGTGGTATGGCCAAAAATAATAGTTCTCAGACTTAAAGGGCCCAACTAGATGTGCTTTCAAAACTACCCCAAATTTCAGAATATTAAGGACTTCCCTTAGAGCCCTTAAAAATTTTAATACATATGAAATGACTTAAATGACTAAAGATATATTCTGGAGGGAAAAAGGTAAATTTGGAGAAAACAGTGGGATGCCAAGAGACTAGCCAAAAGGGAAAAAAAAAAAAAAAAAGTTAAATATAAGCTAGTAAAAATGCTTATAAAGGTGACCACTAGAAAAACTGAAATAAAACAGGTAACTCTGAAATTAGGGGGGGGAAGGGAAGAAAAATTGATACCAAGCCAACAACAACAACAAAAATATAAAGAACAACTTAAAATGGCAATAATTTAATCTAAACATATTAGTAATCACTGAGTGTGGCAGTGTTAATATTAAACATGGAGTACAATGTGAAACTCATTAAATGAGACAAAAAGATACTGCATATTGGTTTTAAACACATTAAAGATTAAAAGGTACCCAATAACATACCCTCAGAATATATAAAACACTGAAATTACAAAAAGAAACTGAAAAGTTCACACACACATAGAAGTTTCCAAGGAGCTGCCTACTTTTTAATTCATACTTACCACTAAGTAAAGTATTTAACTGAAAAATGCTTTCAGCAGTGTCAATAGTGTTATAGGAGAAATTTTCTTTGGAGAAATACATTAATAAGAAACAAACTGTTAAGTCAAGTTCACTAGAAAAAAAAAATCAGATATAAATAATGAAAACTCCTTTTCCTAACCTAAGTGTCATAAAATAAGCCCCAAAATAAATGTTACCAAAAATAAGAAATACTACTGACTTCAAAAAAGGTGGTCAGATCCACAAGGGCAGCAGGGGCACTCACACTGAGGAATATTTTATTCTCCATGAACCCTGGGAAAACTATGTATGTTTAAGAACATAAGCTCTGGGGTCCAACAGACCTGAGTTTGAATGCTAACTCCTTGTGTTACAAAACTGAGATAAATATATTAAGCCCTAAGAGCTTTACTTTCCATATCAATTAAGTGGAGATAATAGTTTCTAACTCCATAATGCCTGGAACAAAGGGCTTCATAACTGATAACTACTATTTGTTACTATTAAATTGTAGTTGGGGTGCAATGTGTGAGAAACTGAGCAATGGGGACACATGGGTGGCTCAGCTGGTTAACTGTCTGCCTTCGGCTCAGGTTATGATCCCATAGCCCTGGGAGCCTGCTTCTCCCTCTGCCTGCTTGCTCCCCTTGCTTGTGATCTCTCTCTCTCTGACGAATACATAAAATCTTTAAAAAATAAATTGAGCAATGTGCTTGGTATTATTTAATATATGTTTTCCAAACTTCTTTCAACTTTAAAATCAAATGGGAAGTATTTTCCATTTACTTCTCATAATATTTGGGTTCTCAATTCCCAACAACTAGTGTTAATTCTTTATTAAAATTAGGATTACTAATTTTAGACTGAAGAATATGGCTGGTAGAATAAATATAGGCTGTCACCCTACCACAATCTAAGGAAGAAAAAAGTTAAGAAATGCATTAATATTGTCCTTCACTACTCCTGTAATTTCTTCCCTTTTAGAACTAGAAACATTTTCAGAGAGAAAATACCCAATGGA
This sequence comes from Mustela erminea, assembly GCF_009829155.1. Classification (NCBI taxonomy): domain Eukaryota; kingdom Metazoa; phylum Chordata; class Mammalia; order Carnivora; family Mustelidae; genus Mustela; species Mustela erminea. The sequence continues at coordinate 32,973,990 of NC_045618.1, forward strand.
ATATATAATAGAAAATACTCATGTAATATTTAAAAATACTCAACGGAATATAATCTTGCTTGAAATCAGAGAACAAGTCCAAACAGCTATTTTGATGGTCGGGATACCCTGAGTAACTTATTTTTACTGAATAAATGTCTTTAATATGCTTAAAATAAAGTTTTATGGGCAAGAAAATTTTAAGTAATTAATGGAAGATATTATTCATACGTTTGAAGACTGTATCAATTGCTTTTTAAAATGTATTTTAAAAAAATAAATAAATAAAAATAAAATGTATTTTATCTTCTTCTTTGAAGTAGGCTCGACACCCAACGTGGGGCTTGAACTCAGGACCCTGAGATCAAGAGCTACATTTTCCATCAACTGAGCCAGCCAGGTGCCCCTCGACCAGTTTTTCAAGACACATTTTTAGTTCTCAGTACTCAAGATGATGTAATTTTGAAGATACTGAAGAAGAGCCCCCACCTTAGCTCCAAAATAAAAGGAACACTAAGCCTGAGTTTCCGTAACATTAAGTTTATTGCAAAATTTACAGATGAGGAATACAAGAAATTAAAGCACATACTTGCACACTGGTTTTTTTCACATACCAGTCTATAAATCAATTCCTTATTTGCTTCTTATAAATTCAGTTCAACAGGCTTTCTGTGTTACTTGTAAGTACAAAGCTGACAATATAGTTCCTTACCTTTCCATTAGCTTCTCTTTATCCCAATTGAAGTGGCTAAGGAGTATTCTTGTGATAGTTGCTGGATTCTAAAGAAGGGGGGAAAAAAAGTTATTTTAAGGTAATAGTACTTCATTAACATTTAGTGAATTTTAGGCTGAATTTAATTTCATCCCACCCAAATTTCCTTTCCTAAGATATTTCTTTATTCTACAAAGAAAAACACAAAATTTAGTTGTAAGATCAAGACTATTTAAAAATAGTTTGCCATACTAATTTGTCAGATTTCTACAGGATTATAAAGCAGAATTCAAAATAAGCCAGAAAGAATGGATAAGGAAGATGTGGTTCATATATACAATGAAATATTACTCAGCCATTAGAAAGGATAATACCCACCATTTGCATCGACACGGATGGAACTGGAGGGGATTATGCTAAGTAAATAAGTCAAGCAGAGAAAGACAATTATCATATAGTTTCACTCATATGTGGAACTAAGGAAAAGCGCAGAGGACCACAAGGGAAGGGAGGGAAAACTGAATGGGAAAAAATCAGAGAGGGAGACAAACCACGAGAGACTCTGGAATCCTGGAACCGAACTGAGGGTTACAGAAGGAAGGGGTGTGGGAGGATGGGGTAACTGGGTGGGCACGTGCGGTGATGAGCACTGGGTGTTATACGCAACTAATGAATCACTGAACACTACATCAAAACTAATGATGTAATACCATGTGCCAGCCAACTGAATATAATAAAAAATTTTTTTAAAATAAGCCAAAAAGAAATCTAATGAAAACCTGCTATATTAAATCAAGCACTAATTTAAATGAACTCTTTTACAATTAAGATTTAGCATACTGTCACTCTGTTAACAAAATTTCTAATGAATAAAATTTCTAATACTTTATTGTATTCAATAGTTCAAATGAATCTAAACCATTTATAAGTCACAAGGTCCTTCAGAGATATTTAATGAAAAAGACAAAATATTTGTTTTGGGTAATAACTTAAAGAGTATAATCAGAGGCTACTGTTTCAGTTCTAGAAGGAAAGGCTAACAGCATGAAATAAACCCAAAACTGACTGTCCTATTGTTTAATGCTGTCATTTATTTTCATTAATATTTATTTCCATTTCCCATCAAACTAGTCAGGTTACTATCTGGGTACAGAATTTTGACCTAAAATGCTAGTTACAATGTCAGAGCTGGAACTCAAACCTGAATCTGCTTATTTGTAGGTCACGTATAATTTTATTACATCAAATAACATTTCAAAAAGATCTCTGCATAAAACTACTTCTGTATCACCATAGTGAGAACACAGTATTAGTTAACAACTGATTTAATTAAAAGGTTATCTTGCATAAAAATATCATGAAACAATACAATTTGTCATAGAAAAATTCACCTACATTCAATACCCCTCCCCCAAATCCAAAGCTGTAGATAACGTTAACTTTCATTCTCCCACTCTAGACACACTTTGCTAATCCATTTATCCATCCTTGCTTCTTGGGCCCAGACCACCTTAGGAATTCTCCTTTAACAGAGCATGCGACAGACATCATCACTTTACAAGAGTTAATATGTAAAACAAAACAAAACAAACAAACAAAAAAACCCTATTAACTGATCCTATTTTATGTTTGTTTGGGCAGAATATACACAGTGTTTTGCCTAGCTCTTTCTCAGACATATGATTCAACAATTTATAAACACCCCAACCACCCCAACCCAACTCAGTTTGGAAACAGATTTTCGCAACAGGGTCTGCCTGCAATTGAAGTAATTATTCATTTAGGTTTAGTCACATGTAAAACAAAGGCAATAATCCTATCAATTAGTAGTGCCCATGAGAACTGTGTGACCTGTAACTCTGTGGCACCCAAATACACGGTGTTCTCTACCACTACACAGAGTAGAGTGCTTGGGGAAAATGTTTCAGGAGTTGCTTGCACACAGAAAAAAGGAAGAAGAGGACAAATGTTCTCTGATGCCCTTTGATGTTGCTGTAGTGTCTTTTCTGTGCTTGAGTTCCAGTATCAAAAATTATTATAGAAAGTTCAGTTAAAACACAGATTACTAGGGTCCATATGGTTCTACTTAATAGGTTTGGGATAGGGCATCCAAAAATGTGATCGTGATCCAAGGGATCAGAAAATTAGACCAGCAGTCTCCCAGATGAAGAAACAGGACAATTTTTCTAATTTTTTAGCTCATCCTTCAAAAATTGCTGTGTAGGTGTATGTGCCTGAGGTACATATTACATCAAAGGTAGATGCTCCAAAGTTTTTCCTAATAGGAGAGACTGAAAAAAATAATCTCAACCTCAGTGGCATGATAATGCCAAAATACTTATATTCTGTCTGGGTCTATGCTATGGGGCAGGAGATATTTCACAATACAAACTAAATAATTATTTTGGGGGCACTATTTCAATGTAGCTGCCTTAATGTGCACTGCATATAAGGAAATGTAATGGGAGAATAACAATGGCTTTATGTGCACTGCATATAAGGAAAGGTAATGGGAGAATAACACATACTGTGAATCTACCGTATGCCAATCCCTATATAAGGTACTTTATATACCCCCACTTAATTCTCAAAGCTCTCTGTAAGAGAGCACTTTTCTGCCATTTTTAATATGAGAAAACCATGATGAGACTCTTTGGAGGCTATAAAAATTACCCAATGTTATCCAGTTAATTAAGTGAAAAAGATGTGAATTTTAGCCTATGACAATCTGAATCTAGTATTCTTTCATTTATTCCATGTAGTACAACCTAAAGTAATATTAAAGATCTCATTTTACTACTAGTCATATGTTTAATGACTAGTAGTAAAGGGTGAATCAAGACAGGATGAAGGGATGGCAGAAAGCTAAGAAACACAAGGGAGCTTTCTGGGAATGTTCTATTTCTTGAATGTGACGGTTGGTTAGATGAGGGAAAACACTTCTCAAAACAAACTATACTCTTAAAAATGGGTATAATCAGTCATATAGTTATACACTAATAATGTTAACAAAATAAACTGACTTTTGGTCCTGGCCAACACAGAGTAATAAGCTCATTGCAGTGGCTCGCTTTCTCACTGATTACAACTAAAAACTGGACAAAATACTCTTCAACAGCAGGCAGATTGGGGAGAGAAGTGAAGAACAACAAATAAGGTGATGGTGGGTATCCTGTTTTTTATCTTTTATTTCCTGGCTTTGGAGTGGGCCATATAGGGAAACTGCTGCAGGAGGCAAGAGCAGCTAACACTGAAAGAAGAGAGTCTTTTCTGCTAGAGCATTATGGCAAAAGGCTCCTAACAATGTAAGGAAAATGCTTTTTTTTTTTCTTTCTCTCCTGTTTCTCTAGGTCCTGCCTGAGGCCCACCACAGCCATAAAACTACACTGCTGCAGAATGACAAGAGAAAATCCATTGCTCTGAATAGAAGAATCAGGAAGAGGGCCCCTGTTGTGAAAAAAAGTTGGGAGGATCCATATTCTTTTCTCGCTTGCCACTTCACCTCAAGGCATGACAGGTAACAAACTAAGTCATGCTTCTGGCTAGAGGAATGAAGAAAAGGGTCTCTGGGAGTCAGAGAGTACAGGGGAAACTGCTGAGAAGAGAAAGATGGAGGAGTAGACCCCTAACTCTGCTTATGAACCTGGGCTCACCTGCAAGCTATGCACATATGGAACACAGCTAAAGTACAGGAGAGGCTTTTAGACTACCACTATAATATAAATCCCTGCCCAAGTCCTAGATCAATCTAAGTGGTAAAGAATGGAAGGGAAACTCAACACAGCAAAGGCTTCGAAAACTGAACAGATAATGGAACCACTACCCATATAAAGTGAGAAAGAATATGCAGTTATAACCTAACTGGATTTACCTGTTTACTGAAACAAAAAATCCTCACCTCTGAAGGATTTAACAGGATGCAGAATCTCACAATATTCAAAACATCCAGGACAGAATCCAAAAATTAACACATAGGGCAAGAACCACGAAAATCCGACCAATCCTCAAGGGAGAAGGTAATTAATAGAGTGCCCACCCCAAGAAGACCTAGATATTAGAAGTACAAAAGTTTAAAGCCACTATTAAAAACATGATCCATTAGTTGAGAATGGACACCTTAAAATGGAAAGAAGTTATAAAAAATAACCAAATGGAAATTTTAGAACTAAAAAATACAAAGGCTACTGGACAGGCTTAGTAGCAGAAAGGAGGTGACAAAGAAGACACTGAACTTGAAGATATAGCGATAAAAAATACCCAAACTTAACAACAGAAAAACTATCTTTTCTGTTTTGTTTTTAAAAGAACAGTCTCTTGCAGCACCTACGTGGCTTAGTCAGTTAAGCGGCTGCCTTCAGCTCAGGTCATGATACCAGTGTCCTGGGATTGAGTCCCACATTGGGCTCCTTTCTTGGCAGGGAGCCTGCTTTCTCCCTCTGCCTCTGCCTGCCACTCTGCCTGCCTGTGCTCTCTCTCTCTCTCTCTGAGAAATAAATAAATAAAATCTTAAAACAAACAAACAAACAAACAAAACAGTCTCTCGAGGTGCCTGGGTGGCTTAGGTGGTTAAACATCTGCCTTAGGCTCAGGTCATGATTCCAGGTTCCTGGGTTGGAGCCCCACATCAGGCTCCGTGCTCAGTGGAAAGTCTGCTTCTCCCTCTCCCTCTACTGCTCCTCCTGCTTGTGCGCTCACTCTCTCTGTCAAATAAATAAGATCTTAACAAAACAAAACACACCAGTCTCTCAGGGCCCTGTTGGGATAATACCAAAAGCTGTCAGCCTAGAATTCTATAGTCAGTGAAAGTATAGTTCAGGAATGAAGACAAAGATATTCTCAGACCAAAACCCAAAACAAAACAAAACAAAAAACCCCCCAAAACTGGCGATTCATAGACCTGTACTCCTGGGGCTAATGTACAGAAAGTACATTATAAGTTAATAAAAAAAATTAAAAAAAAATTTTTTTAAAGGAATGAAAAAAAAGAAACTGTGGTACATCCACAATGGAATACTACTCAGCAAAAGAAGGAACTACTGATACATAAAATATGAATGAATCTCAAATGCAAATTCTAAGTGAAAGAAATTCTAAATTCCAGATTCAATAGGCTACATATTGTACAATTCCAAACAAAACCACAGGAATGGTGTATAAATTCCAGGTTGCCAGGGGAGGGTTTAAACAAATGAGGTAGCAGGAAGGAATTTTTAAGGCGGCCATTATGGAACTGTTCTGTATGTTGATTGTGGTAGCAAATACAGAACACCAGGCCCTGGTCAAAATTAATGAAACTGTACACCCAAAAGTATAAATTTCATAGAAATTAATATATAAATTTAAAATATTAAGTTATAAAAGTAATTTAACCTACAAGTGGAGCATCTATAATGGAGTTCTATTTAAAGTACAATTAAGTGTCAAAAGAACAATGCTGAATAGAAGGAACACAGACATGAAATTATTCAGTGCCAGGCACTCTAAACACATATTTCATTTAATCTTCACAGCAACACTTTATACAAGGTAGGTATTATTTACATTTTACAGATGAAGTTAGAAAGATTAAGTCATTTGACCCATGATGAAATAAGATTAATAGAATCTAATAGTAGGAAAACTTTCTAAAAATTTATATTGTAACACCATCCTTAAAGATTCTGATTTAACTGCTTTAGGCTGGGGCCCAATCAAGGGAGAGATATCACCTATGCATGCTACCAAAATTCATGATTAGTTAAGTAGAAAATCAATTCAAGCTCTTGGTTGAAATAACTTTTCATCCTACTTTTACTGGCAGTTCTCATTTCTTAAAGATACAAACAAAAAGATATGAAAAGTTAACAAGCAAAATCAATATAGTTAGAAAATTAGTACTAGCAGCAGTATTTAACTTTTAGGGCAATAAAACAATCTGAAATCTCACATATTCTCCAGTGGTAAACTCTAAAACTACGGTCCCTCATTGGGCTACATATTAAAATCTCCTGAGGAACTTGAAAAATACCAACACTTGGACTTCCCCATAGCAATTCTGATTGAAAGGGTTTTGTTTTTTGTTTTCTTAGAAAGCCAACTTTTTTTTTCAAGATTATGTATTTATTTATTTATTTGACAGAGAGAGAGAGAGAGAGAGAGAGATCACTAGTAGGGAGAGAGGCAGGCAGAGAGAAGTGGGGGGATGCAGGCTCCTTGCTGAGAGCAGAGCGCCCAATGCAGGGCCTGATCCCAGGGCCCTGAGATCACGACCTGAGCAGAAGGCAGAGGCTTAATCCAATAAGCCACACAAGAGCCCTTTGTTTTTTTTTTAAAAGATGTATTTATTCTGGAGAGAGTACACACGTGCAGGGGTTGGGAGGGAAGGGTAGATGCAGAGGGAGGGAGAAAGAGAATCTCAAGCAGACTTGTCATGACCTAGCAGTGTAATACTGTAGTAATTTGAAGAAAACTACATTCTAAGGTTATAGCAGCAGTATATGGTTTGAAAGTATCTACAAAGTTCTGTTGTAAAAAGTGGGTGTGAAGGGGCGCCTGGGTGGCTCAGTGGGTTAAACCTTTGCCTTCAGCTCAGGTCATGATCCCAGTCCCGGGATCAAACCCCACATGGGGTTCTCTGCTCAGTGGGGAACCTGCTTCACCCCTCTCTCTCTGCCTGCCTCTTTGCTTACTTGTGATCTCTCTCTCTCTCTCTCTCTGGCAAATAAAGAAAAAAAAAAGTGGATGTGAATATGCCAAATCCCCCAGCTGATGCCTTAATATCAATGCACTGTCATCCTCCATTCATTGATCAAGCAGTTCTCAACTCTGGTAGCACATTAGAATCATATAACGAACTTTAAAAAACCCAATATGGAGGCCAAACCCTACACTAAATACATCAGAGGACAAAGTGAGGAAAGAACCTAGGCATTACCAGTTTTTTGAAAGCTCCCTGGCAATTCCACTACATAGCCAAAGTGAAGAACTACATATCTAGATGTATGTATTCACATGTATACACATGCATACAGATGCCTGCATTTAAGAGTGTGACAAAAATAAATAAATAAATAAATAAATAAATAAATATAAAAGAACATGACAGGATCTCCTGGTAGAATTAACCAAGTTATTGAAGGACACTCCTATGATTAGTATTGTAGGGAAGCAACTATTTTTTGAAAGGTCTCAATACACAACTTTCTTATTTTAGGAGAAAGCCCAATATTAAACGAATAGGTTTCATAAAAGAGTAGTCTAAGATGAAACAGCAAAAAAACCACTTTTTAACCCAATGAGCATACACAGAAAGGCCTCAGAGCCTAGCTTTTTATCTCAGAATTTGATCTGCAGTGGAATTAAACAGGTTATACATTCCATCTCAACACTGTTTGACAAATTTCCTACAAAAAAATGGGCTCATAAAAAGAATGAAATCTTGCCATTTGCAATGACATGAATGAAGCCAGATAGTTCTATGCTAAGCAAAGTAAGTCAGAAAAAGACAACTACTGTGTGACTTCACTCATATGTGGAATTTAAGAAACAAAACAATCAAGCAAAAGAAATAAAGAGGGAGAGAGGCAAACCAAGAAAAGGACTCTTAACTATGGAGAACTGATGGTTTTCAGTGGGGAGGGGGCGGGAGGACAGGTGACATAGGTGATGGGGATTAAGGAGGGCACTCACTGTGATGAGCACCAGTGATGTATGTAAGTACTGAATCAGTACACTGTACACCTGAAACTAATGTAACACTGTACATTAACTCTACAGGAAATTAAATAAAAACTTTAAAAAAATAAAAAAAGAATGGCCCCATTTAAAAAATTTTTTTAATTTTTAAATTAACATATAATGTATTAGCCCCAGGGGTACAGGTCTGTGAATCACCAGGTTTACACACTTCACAGCACTTACCATAGCACATACCCTCCCCAATGTTCATAACCCCACCACCCTCTCCCTAACCCCCGCCCAGGAACCCTCAGTTTGTTTTGTGAGATTAAGAGTCTCTTACGGTTTGTCTCCCTCCTGATCCCATCTTGTTTCATTTATTCATTTCCTACCCCCAAACCCCCCACGTTGCATCTCCCCTTCCTCAGATCAGGGAGATCGTATGATAGTTGTCTTTCTCCGACTGACTTATTTCGCTAGGCATAATACCCTCCAGGTCCATCCATGTTGTCACAAATGGCAAGATTTCATTTCTTTTGATAGAAATGGCCTCATTTTTATAGTAAGTTTTCCATCTAGTTTAATCTACAAGCTCCTCCAGAGCTGCTGATAATCCACCAAATTTTATAGACACTTGCTTGGTAATGCCTTAATATCAGAAACCCAAAAGCCATAAAATATAAAAACTTCTATAAAGAAAGAAGTATTTGCAACACCTGCAATAAACAGTAAATAAGCAAACATACAAGTCTATAAAAAACAATCCAACACAAATGGATGGTTTATGAATTCTAAGAATACAATTGGCTGAAAAACAAGAAAATATTCAATCTCCTTAATTACAACAAGTATTTTTAATCTGCCACAATGACTAAGATCTTCAAAGTTTACAATCTCCAGGGACAAAGGAAGGGAAATATTTCATGTTAGTGAAGTGCAACTTTTGAGAGTAGTTTGGCAGAAAGGATCAAAATTAAAAATGCATATGACCTAAGACAGGATCTAAAGATTCCACTGCCAGAAACCTACTCTGCAGAAATATGTATGTGTAGAAGGGGGCCACCTGGGTGGCTCAGTCAGTTAGGCATCTACCTTCGGCTCAGGTCACAATCACAGGGTCCTACTTGGCATCAGACTCTATCTCTCCCTCCCTGCCTCTCCCCCTGCCACTCCCCCTGCTTGTGCTTTCTGTCAAATAAATAAAATACTTTTTAAAGACATGATAAGTATAGAAGGGGAAGAATAAGACATTTCACATGCACATTATTTGGAAAAGCAATAAAGCAAAGATAACCTACATTTTTCCAAAGGCAAATTGCCTATAAATTATGCCATATGCAATAAAACAAAACAAAAAAAAATCTGTTTGCATTGACATGGAAGGATATTCATGAGACATCACTGAGTTAAAAAAAAGTTACTGAGTAACGTACAATATTCCATTTTCTAGTTACAAAAAGAGTAAAGTTCATTTTGTTGTTGTTGTTGTTGTTGTTGTTGTTAAAGATTTTATTTATTTGAGGGGCACCTGGGTGGCTCAGTTATTGGGCATCTGCCTTCGGCTCAGGTTGTGGTCCCAGGGTCTTGGGATTGAGTCCTGTGTTGGGCTCCCTGCTCAGGGGAAGCCTGCTTCTCCCTCTCCCACACTCTCTGCTTGTGTTCCCTCTCTCATTGTGTTACTCTCTGTCAAATAAATTTTAAAAGTCTTTAAAGAAAAAATTTTTTTTAGTTATTTGAGAGAGAAATATGAGTAGAAGGGAGGAGAAGAGGGAGAGGGAGAAACAGACTCCCCACTGAGCAGGGAGCCCAATGTGGGTCTCCATCCCTGGGCCCTGAGATCATGACCTGAGTAGAAGGCAGATGCTTAACAGACTGAGCCACCCTGGCACCTGTTGTAAAGTTCTACGATACACTCATGAAATGTTTAGAAGTATTTCTATTAAAGCTGTTCTGGAGTTACCATCCCTGGGGACTGGTCTGGGAATGGGGTGGAAAAATGTGGCTTTTTTCTACTTTATGATGATATGAATAGAAATTTAGAGTACTACTTCTATAACAATCAACTGTAAACAGTTCAAGGCTGCTTGCTTCTTAAAACTGTAGTTCACAAAATCACAATTACCTGAGTCTGTCAGAAATTCTGAGTCCTAAGTCCTGGTCCACATGTACTGAATCATTTCAACCAGACTCTCAAAAGTTCCTGAGGTGATGTATATGCACAGTGATATTGACAAGCTACAGAAAGTACAGCTACAGAAAGTAGCTTTACTAACTACACAAGCTACAGAAAGTAGCTTTACTAACCATAAAATGTTTCATTTCCAAATTCTTAGATTTAATTAAATACATGATTTCTTTAAGAAATTATCATGTCTAATTCAGACAGAATTTTTCTTCTCTTAGAAGGTATGTAAGTATGTTGAGAACTTTATACTAAGAGTCACTAAAAACTGAAATATAGGGGCGCCTGTGTGGCTCAGTCAGTTAAGCGGCTTTCTCACTTGCCTTTCCCACTGGAGATGCTTCTTGGAAGATTACTTCAGCAAAAATTTCACAGTTTAACTCACTACCCTTGGAGATTAATTAAAATGAAAATTTAACACTGATAAGCTTTGACCAAAAAGAATTCTGTAGATCCATGATACCTGAAATTGTACTAAGGTATGCATTTGAACTACAAATGTAATCCTGACATACCAAAACTTATTACTGAATCCATTTAGTGAACTACCATCAATAACATCTCAAATTTGGCTTTGTTGACTTGCCCTTGTACATGCATTTTATGAAGGCAATTCCTTCCTTCTATGTCATCTCAAATTTGGAGAGTCAAAATTTCACCTCTAGAAGAATGTCAAGAGTTTAATCAGGATTTAATAAAATAATTAAAATGTTTCTGTAAAAAGAAGAAAAGATACTATCACTATGTGTAATTATTTGATTTATTCTGTAAAAATTCAGCTGCAAACCAAAACAAAGGCATGTGATGAAAGGCATCCATTTATATGGAGGATGGAAGGGATCCATTTATATGAAGGATAGGTAAAACTTCTATTTTACATGAGAAAACAAACTGACATCTTTACATAGCAATGTATGGTTCAGCATCTCACTGATCAAGAGCCAAGTCACCTCCAACAAAAATAACCCTAGTTTTAAACATTTACCATTATATGAGGCCCCCATTCAAGGCAATGTTTTCTTAGGTTTCTGTCTCCTGAGGAGGAAAAAGCCCTGCATAATCTTTCGAGGGGGAAAAAAAAATCCTTCAGATAAAAGCTCAAGAACCAAAAGGAAAGGCCAAGAACCAAGTAACTACCAATTCCAAATTACTTTGGTGTAATGGGGCTAATTTAAATATAAATGAAGGTTCTATATAGACTACCTTTATATTACTTAACTGTTTTTGCAGTAGTTCAGAACTATTAGAGAATTATTTAAGAATCTTCTTAGTTATCAGGGCGCCTGGGTGGTTCAGTTGGTTGGGCAACTGCCTTCGGCCCAGGTCATTATCCTGGAGTCCCAGGATCGAGTCCCACATCGGGATCCCTGCTTTACGGTGAGGGCTTCTCCCTCTGACCTCTCCCCTGTCACATTCTGTCTCTCTCTCTGAACTAAATAAGATCTTAAAAAAAAAAAAAAAATCTTCGTAGCTATCTATTCATAATCTCACCTCTGGGTTCCAACTGTCAAGCCCAAAGCATTAGTATTCTAGACACAGCTATCATGCCACACACTGAAAATGTTCCACAAACACAACCAAAACACTTGAATGACTTCAAGGTACTGCACTTCACTTAACACAACCATTAGCTATCTCCAAACTACCTAAAGATGGCATACCAAACTGTATTATTTCTGCAAAGTGAAATGAATATTAAGTGTTGTATAATAGTTACCTCTTCTTCTGGAAGAACTTTAAAAAAATAGATGCATACAAATTCCGAACTATTTCTTAATAACAACTTTTAACAGTACAGTATTTGAACCAGTACTTCCTCCTTCCTCATCACAGCAAATCAAAATACCTATTGATCAGTGGTAGGATTCTGATTAGTAATTCACTATTTCTTACTTACACTCTATATATTAAAATATGTAAAACAGAAACATAAGTGAGAATCTAAAAATCATAGTGTTTATTTAAAGGAGTACAGAAGTTTTAATTTGTATCTCAGAAAGACCCTATTAAAAAGCCACCGTAAATTTCTTTCAAGCTCAGGAAGTAGCCAAAAAGCCAAATGATCTTGAAATAGACACATATATACTGCTGTATCATTTAAATGAAGTTTTATGGGGCATCTTGAAATAGACACATATATACTGCTCTATCATTTAAATGAAGTTTTATGGGGCGCCTGGGTGACTGAGTGGGTTAAAGTCTGTGCCTTCAGCTCAGGTCATAATCCCAGGGTCCTGCGATAGAGCCCCGCATCGGGCTCTCTGCCCAGCAGGGAGCACGCTTCCCTTCCTTTCTCTGCCTGCCTCTCTGCCTACTTGTGATCTATCTGTCAAATAAATAAATAAAATCTTTTAAAAATAAACAAATAAATAAAGTTTTATGGCCTAGCTGTATGTCTCCAATACACTCTCCTGCCAATTACTCTCAAAATACACAGGCTCAGTGACTAAGAATCATAAAAAAGAAACACGTGGCAGATACAACTAGAACCTTCCTCCCTTTGTGAGGTTTATAATGAATACCTGGACTGAGAACACTTCTAGATATATTTGCCGAGAGGATTTTTAAAAAATCCTCTGTGCTCACTTCAGCAGCACAGATACAAAACTGAAACAACACCGAGCACTGTATGACATGCGAATTCAAAAATGTTCCATATTTCTGTGTCAAAGAGTTCAGAGAACATCAACTAAGGTAGAATATTCCTGACTGATAAAAGATGACAGTTTAAACATTTAAATATTTTTAAAAAGACTTTATTTATTTGAGAGAGGGTGCATGTGTGCATGAGCAGAAGGAGGGTCAGAGGGGAAGGAATAAGCAGACCCCGCAATGAGCAGGAAGCCAGATACTGGGACTTGATCCCAGGATCCTAAGATCACAATCTAAGATGAAGGCAGACGCTTAACCAATGAGCCACCCAGGCACCCTGTCTAAATATTTTTAAACTTAGTGTATGTGCACAGTTTTAGAAGTTAATTATAACCTCAAGGTTTAACAATCTCTGCCACATCTCAGTCACTAATGATTTCCAATCCTCTGAGGCAAGCATTTTATATTCTTTTTCCAGTTTCTTCTGGTATTATTTAAGCCACTATCCATTGTTTTTAACAATCATAACAGGAATTCCAGACAGGAGAGAGAAGAAAACTACCAAAGCTGTATTATAAATACATTTCCCAAAGCTTTAGAAGGACACAAGTCTTCCAGCTTAAAGTGTCACAATGAGAAGATTCACATTTAACACATCTCTTCAGACAACAAAGGATAAAGAGAAAAGGCTGAAACTTTAAAAAGTCATCAAGAAACGAAAACCAGACTGGGACTAGATTTATTAGTTTTCATAAACATTCCAATCTAGACTTCCTCAGCTAGCCCATCCAGCAACCAAATTTGAAGGCAAATTAAAGACACCATCAGGGCCACAACGAATATCCTAAGAAAAGTTACACAGGAATTAAATTAAGGATGCAGCCCACCAAATGAGATTAAATCAAGAAGAAAAAACAGATCTAAGAAACAGAGACTCCAACTCAAGAGTACAGTAAGAGGCTTAGTGGGAAGGGCATCCTGATTAGAAGAGGGAATGGAGGGCTCCAGGACAGTGTAATTACAATCCCAATGACTTTGATACCAGAATCACTGTGCTCAGGAAGTCCAGAGCATTTGGCATTAAGCCTGTTTAAAAAAAAAAAAAGACAAAAAAGTAATAATCCTAATTTACTACTTGAACTATCATATAAAAACAAACATTGTTCAATAGCGTCACTTCAAAAAAAAAAAATCAAGCTATGAGCAAATTAATACTTGGCTATGATCACAAACCAAAAGACTTTGATAACATAAAAATGATAACCCACTCTGTGCCACCTATAAAGGTAAGGGAAGGAAGGAAGAGGAAAATGTCAAAAGGTAACGGAAAAGAAAGAGGTATATTAAAGTTATAAATGTAATCATTTGGAGATGATAATAACTTTTTTCATTTGTTACCACATACATGTTTAAAACAAATTAACAAATTGGAGAAAAGAGGTACAGTAATAATCATACATTAAGAACTCATTAAGAAAAGGTGTAAGAATACGAAAAGACAGTTCAGAGAAATGTTCGATTAAACCAAGCAATATTTTATCAGGCCAATGAAAATTTTAAGAGTCTTAACAGTGTCAGCAAAGGTGCAAAGAAAATGACAGTTCATAAACTCAATATCCCTTGAAAACATGCCATCTTATTTACAAAAACTGTAAATGTTGGGGCATCTGGGTGGCTCAGTGGGTTAAAGCCTCTGCCTTTGGCTCGGGTCATGATCCCAGGGTCTTGGGATCGAGCCCCGCATCTGGCTCTCTCCTCAGCAGGGAGCCTACTCCAACCCCCCCACCCCCCCACCCTCCCACCCCCCCACCCCCGGTCAATCTGCCTACTTGTGATCTCTGTCTGGCAAACAAATAAAATCTTAAAAAAACAAACAAACAAACAAAAAACCTGTAAATGTCTATACCCAAAGTCCAGCAAGCCCACTTCCAAGGTTAGGTTAGGTCAAGAAAGGAAAAGGAAGAGAACAATAGGAAGGAGACACACAATACAGAGAGGAAAAAATGCCAAACTGATATGTTCATATCAGA
Source organism: Mustela erminea (assembly GCF_009829155.1). NCBI lineage: Eukaryota > Metazoa > Chordata > Mammalia > Carnivora > Mustelidae > Mustela > Mustela erminea. The sequence continues at coordinate 32,989,141 of NC_045618.1, forward strand.
AAATACTGTACAAACAATTTTTAAGTCCACAGTAATACTGAAGGAAAAAAATAGCGACTTGCAGAATAAACTGGAACTGGAGCAGGAAGCGGAAAAGAGCACCAATATAACTCATTTATTTTTCTTCTAAAATATTTCGATTATAGACTGACATAAGAACATTATTTGGTTAATGATCAAAATATTTTGACATAAGAACATTATCTGGTTAATGATCAAAATATTTTGTTAATGATCCAGTTAACAGTTTCCATCTTCACACCCTCAGTAAGAAACCCTTTTCAAAAAGACATCAACCAAATTTTGTAAAGATACCAACCAGCATCCACTGTAAAAGGGAAAAAACCTGAAAAGCAGAAGTTGTTTCTGAAACATCAACAGTGGCAGAGTCAGGCTTAGAGGAACATAGGTCTCTAAAATTCAGAATTTGTTTGCTTTATGTTGATCTAAATTGAACAATTTTATAGAAATTATAGACTTATGACAAATACTCCTTTTAATATTGCCATATTATACAAGGTAAAGAATGATTTACAATCTATTTAGACCATGAAATACATAAAATACATTTGAAAGAAAGGGCTAAATATGAAAATAGGAAAGTAAAAAAGTTAACCAAAAATGTTTCCAAGACCCCCAAAAAAGGGCTCTCTCAAACATCAAAGCATCTTGTTTCAACACAATTGATTCAAAAAACTTCTATTATGGTTTACAATGAAACTCCAAAATACATCTCCACATTAAAAGAACAAACACTAGTTCTCCTCAATATAGTATACAGTTTATTACAGTATTAACTACTAACCTCAGCCTTTTGGGCTAGAATTTAAGCAGTGGCTACTTGAGATCTTGGGTTTTACAGTCATTTTGAAAATCTAGCAATCTTCACTGAAAACCAAATACAAACCCATATCTGCCTTTTCATTTGGAAAGCCTTGAAAAGCACTGTATTAACCTATTTAGAAAAACATAGTCCCTTCCTTTCAGAAGCACATCAACAAATGACGCAAATATCTGTATCATTCAGCTATCCCTAGAATCTCACTTTGTCAGCCAATCCTAGAACAATATAAATAAGCTACCTCGGGGAGCCTGGGTGAGCCAGTAGTGGGTTAAAGCCTCTGCCTTCTGAAGGGAGCCTGCTTCCCCCTCTCTCTCTGCCTGCCTCTCTGCCTACTTGTGATCTGTAAAATAAATAAATAAAATCTTAAAAAAAAAAAAAAAAAGGCAAACTCATACTTCACCTTACATGTAAGCTTTCCATTTCTTTTTCTTCAAACATTTGCATTGTATTGCCTGAGCTCTTAAAGCTGGCCTCTGATTTAGTCTTAGAATTCAGTATAAAAAATGCTGTTGCTCTCTCATTCTAACACAGCATTTTAAAAAGGAAAGAAGCCAGGTATTGGTATTATAATTGCTAACAGTTTGCAATTACAAAATCTAAGCAACAATCTAAGCAAATGGTACAAATATTTAAATGGAAATCCTTAAACTTCCTCATAGAAGTTACAAAATATTCTGGATTCAGACATAGCAAATATACATACATGGCCATATCAATCTAGCTTTCCTCCTTGTTCTCCCACAGTTTTACGAACAGGTCCTCTGTTATCATAGTTTCTGCAAACCAACCAGGTCCATGAATCAAGCAAATAACATTAACACCCTCCATTTAACCATTTCTTCTATTATTTACCACTTTTTTTTTTTTTTAAAAGATAGTGGCAAACACCAATTTACTTGTTGCCTAAGTGCCAAAGCTTCTGGTTTAAAAAATAATAAAAAAACTGTGCCCTTTTAAAGGAGATATATCAAGTTTGTCATGTCAAAACAGGCTTGTCATCAAGATTTACAGGATAAACAGTATGCCCTTAAATAATGAGGTACTTGCTGCCAAAATGTGCTTTCATATATGTGTGTTTAATGGTCCTTTAATGACTTGTCTTTGGAATGATTCTGTCCTACCTTTGCTGCTGCAGCCCGCCTGTCCTTTGCATCACTGAATTCATACTTCTGGAAGTACCCAATATGCACTGTAACAGACAGATGGACAGATCAATGGGCCACAGCGGCAAAGGCCAGACAGACAGACTTGATAAAAATTAAAATCAAGGTATATAAAGGGAAGGGGAAACCAGAAGAGAACATATCTACCTATATTCTATAAGCAAAATATCTGAACTTCAGGCCTACAATCCTCCCATATACATACCCAAGTCAACTATTTTTTATTTCCGTCTCCTTCCCTTCTTTCAAGTAGAAATAGTACCACTGCAATAGGCAAACTAATCAGTATTTTTAATACTATCAACAGTTACAGAACAGACATTTCTGTAACCATGCCACACTGTTTCTTCAGAGGTAGTTACTCTTTAATACAAAATTATTTTTCACATCCGAAGACTTTCTATGACAAAATTAATAAGGCAATTAATACACGCAGAAAACTTCTATAATACTAGCATCTATGTGATTCAAGTATATTTGGAATCACAAAGTAAAAGTAGTATTTCAGCATTTTACCTTTCCACATTTCCCTGTCTATGTAAAAATGGTTACTAGTACCACATCTAGATAACTTTGGGGGCTTAAAAGAATGTATTAATGTCATTTAGGCCAATTACCAAGATACAGTACATATACAAAATTAACAACAGTATCTTTAAAATCTACTTAAAGTCTCTCCTGTTACTTCAAATCCATTCAAACAAGTATTCACATTTCAAGAAATTTCTGAGTTATTTTTAAAACACCTTAATATCGGGGTGCCTGGGTGGCTCAGTGGGTTAAGCCTCGGCTCAGGTCATGGTCTCAGGGTCCTGGGATCGAACCCCACATCAGGCTCTCTGCTTGGCGGGGAGCCTGCTTCCCACTCTCTCTCCATCTACCTCTCTGCCTTCTTGTGATCTCTCTCTCTGTCAAATAAATAAATAAATAATCTTAAACACACACACACACACACACACACACACACACCCTCTTAAGATCTGAAAATGCTAGCCTGCTTAAGCTTCATTAAAAGCTTAGGTCTGTGTAAAAGTCATCTTAATTTAATCAAACATTTTATTTTGCATGCATCTAAGATAATGTAGATTCCTTCTCCACATTTAAGAAAGACTGAGGAAAGGGGCACGTGGGTGGCTCAGGTTATGATCCCAGGGTCCTAGGATGGAGCCCTGCATAGGGCTCCCGCTCAATGGGAGGCCTGCTTTTCCTCCCACTCCCCCTGCTGTGTTCCCTCTCTCGCTATCTCTCTGTCAAATGAATAAATTTTAAAAATCTATAAAAAAAGAAAAAAAAAAGACTAAGGAAAAACATTTCCCCTTCTCCAAGAGATCTAACCATTTATTCATTTCTTATTGTAACTTCTCAAAAACATGAGCAGGTAATTAGACATGATAATCAAATGTAATGAATGCATGATCCTGGATGGAATCCTAAAATGGAAGAAGAAAATGACATTATCGGACAACTGCAAAAATGTGAGTGTAGAATGTATATATTAGTATTTTCTATGATAACTTAGTCAAATATAATTCACATACCATAAAATTCACTTTCAAAGTATGTAATTCACTAGTTTTGATTATATTAAGAGTTGTGACACACAGTTCTGTCAACCATTAATTTTAGAACATTTCATCAGCCTTATACCCATTAGCAGCCACTCCCCATTCTCCCTTTCCCCAGTCAGTTTCTGACAAACTCTTTTTGTCTCTGTAGATATACCTATTTGGGTCATTTCATAAAAGTAACCCAGGGATGCTGGGTGGCCCAGTCAGTTAAGCAACCAACTCTTGATTTGGGCTCAGCTCTCAGGGAGGCTGCAAGCGCTCTCTCTCTTTTAGAAAAAAGGGGAGGGCATCATAAAGTAGGAGGCCTGCTAGACTGGTTACTTTTGTTGTCTACTTCTGATTATCTAGGAAGGTCAACAAGCTGAGGGCTTGCCACAGACATCAAATAAATCTGTTTTACTGAGAGAATGGAGAGGAACAATCTGGAAGTCAGTTAAATGAGGGCTGCTTAAAGTTTCAACTAAACTATTTTTCAACTACTCATTTTATAGATGAGGAGAGAATTTATTAATAAGAGAATTAAATAAATGACACAAAGTCATAAAACTGATAAAAAGCAAAGCTCGACCTGAATTTAGTTCTATATAGGATGCCAAAGACTTAACCACTAAGCACTCTTGTCTCAATAAAATTCACCAGTTCTCACTGATTTTACCTCCTAATTGCCTGAATGCCTCTCCCTTCTCTCTATTCCAGCCTTGTTAACCTCATCAAATATTTCTTGCTCAAATTATTGTTAAGAGACTTCCCGCTACTCTCTTTGCTTCCTAATTTCATCCTATTCTCATTTATTCCCCATATAGCCATCAAAGTGGTCTTTCTGAACACTAATTCCACATTAATTTGTTTCACTAGATCCTAGGGGATAAATGCATCTCATTTAGTACCACGTTAAAACCGTTCATAAACTGCGTATCTGTCTAGCCTCAGCTCCTGCCACACTACTTCCCATACCAGACCATTAACAGCTTCTGCCTTTGTACATTCTACTCCTTCTCTTCCTCTGGTTGGATGGCTTCTACTATCCCACCTGCCTAGTGAGCAATGATTATTCATTTTTCAAAACCTAGCTTGAGATCCATTTCCACAGGAATTGTCAGTCCTTCCCAGAAAACCATTAAACATTCCTTCTCTGACCTTGTATGTCAACAATATGTTGTGCGTATCACTGTACTGTAACTTATTTATACATGCCTTTTTAAACAGTTGTCCAGTATCTGTATTCCCCCAGCATAGCATAGCAGCTGAAGAAATATTAGTTGGCAAAAAATTAAGTACTCAACTTATTTAATGTTTCCAATTAAAGTGAAGTATTATGTTTAAGATCCCATTAGCCTCAGAGAATATGCAATGAGAAAAAGACAGCCTCTTCAACAAATGGGGTTAGGAGACTGGATGGCTACATGCAAAATAATGACCATTGGCTTACACCATACACAACAAAGATAAATTTAAAATGGATTAAAGACCTAAATGTGAGACCTAAAACCATAAAAATCCTAGAAAAGAAACATAGGCAATAATTTCTCTGAAACTGCACATAGCAACTTTTTTCTAGATATGTCTCCTGAGGCAAGAGAAACAAAAGTAAAATTGAACTACTGGGACTACATCAAAACAGAAAGCTGCTGTACAGCAAAGGAAACAACAAAACTAAAAGATTTCCTACAGAATGGGAGAAGATATCAGCAAACGATCCTTCATATCCTATGAAGGATTAATATCCAAAATATATACAGAACTTGTATAAGTCAACACCCCAAAACTAAATAATCCTATTAAAAATGGGCAGAAGACATGAACAGACATTTCTCTAAGGAAGAAATACAGATGGCCAACAGACACACAAAAGATGCTCAACATCAGGGAAATACAAATCAAAATACAATAACGTATCACCTCGCACCTATAAGAGTGGCTAAAATAAAAAACACAAGAAACAACAGGTGCCAGAGAGGATGTGGAGAAACAGAAGTCCTTGGGCACTACAGGGGAGTGCAAACTAGTGCAGCCACTCTGGAAAACACTACGGAATTTCCTCAAAAACTTAAAAATAGGGACGCCTGGGTGGCTCAGTTGGTTAAGCAGCTGCCTTCGGCTCAGGTCATGATCCCAGCGTCCTGGGATCGAGTCCCGCATCGGGCTCCTTGCTCCGCGGGGAGCCTGCTTCTCCCTCTGACTCTGCCTTCCACTCTGTCTGCCTGTGCTCGCTCTCGCTCGCTCTCTCTCTCTGACCAAAAAAAAAAAAAAAAACTTAAAAATAGAACTACCTTGGGATCCAGTAGTCACACTGCTGGATATATACCCCAAAATACAAAAACACTCACTCAAAGGGATACATGCACCCCTATGTTTATTGCAGCATTATTTACAATAGCCAAGTTATGGAAACAGGCCAAGCATCCACTGAAAGGAAAGAGGATGTCACACACAAACACACACGCACACGCACGCAGGCGAACATTATTCAGCCATAACAAAGAACGAACTCTTGCCATCTGCAACATGGATGGAGCTAAAGAGTATTAGGTTAAGTGAAATAGACAGTCAGAGAAAGACAAATACCATACGATTTCACTCATGTGTAGAATTTAAGAAACAAAACAAAAAAGGAAAAGCAAAGGAAAAAAAAGAGGAAAGAAACAAGACTCTTAACTACAGAGAGAAAACTGATGGTTCCAGAAAACAGGTGGGTAGAGGACTGGGTAAAATAGGTGAAGGAGCTGGGACACCTGGGTGGCTCAGTGGGTTAAGCCTCTGCCTTCAGCTCAGGTCATGATCTCAGGGTCCTGGGATTGAGCCCCACATAGGGCATTCTGCTCAGCGGGGAGCCTGCTTCCCCCCTCTCTCTCTGCCTGCCTCTCTACTTGTGATCTCTCTCCCTTTGTCAAATAAATAAATAAAATCTTAAAAAAAAATAGGTGAGGGGGTTAAAGAGTATACTTATCATGATGAGCACTGAGTACTGTATAGAACTGCTGAATCACTATACTGTACACCTAAAGGTAATATAACACTGTATGTTAACTCTACTGAAATTAAAAGAAACTTAACCAAAAAAAATTTTTTTAAAGTACATGTGAGGGGGGCACCTGGGTGGCTTAGTAGTTTAAGCATCTGCCTTCAGCTCAGGTCATGATCCCAGAGTCCTGGGACTGAGTCCCACATCAGGCTCTCTGCTCAGCGGGGAGTCTGCTTCTCCCTCTCTCTCCCCTTTTGTGTCTTCCCCCCCACCAAATAAAGAAAGAAAAATCTTTTTAAAAAATGTACACATTGAGGCCTTTAGGAGTCGAAGAAACATCTAGACACTCCTGAAAAATCCGTTCTCAGCACCCCATATTCCTCCCACCCACTATAATCCCATAATTTAGAAAAACTGCTCCCACTCTCAAATATCCTAGGCATTTTAACTGAGGAAATGACCTTAAAAGACACAGTACCAAGAACTTGAAGATCCAGTCCCAGACTGGATGAACTTTTTCCTTAGCTTATGGCTGCATGCACATCCTTATCGTAACTCTGTGGTTCTTCAATTTTTATCATAATACAGTAATTTGGAAAAACAATTTCATCTATATGGTTTATATCACACTATAGAATTAAGTAGTTTTGGTTGAGCTAATCCATTTTTTTTTTTTTTTTTTTTTTTAAAAAGAGACGGAGAGGGCAAGGGCAGAGGGAGGAGAAGAGACAGAATCCTAAGCAAGCTCCATACTCAGCACTGGGCTCCGTCTCACAGCCCTGAGATCACGACCTGAGCCAAAATCAAGAGTACGACACTTAACCAACTGAGCCACCCAGGTGCACCTGTAATAATCCCTTCTTAAAACAATTTTAGGCAGCCCTCTCCCAATCAGGAAGCATGGGGTAGCGAGAGCACTGGTAGCCTCCCTAGGAGTCAGTAAGACCTACTTCAAAGATTTGTTAGGATATGTTGGAACTATCAAGCTTTGACACACAAACAAGTGAGCTAGGGGAAAAGATATCTCATCTTTGACTTCATTTTAATAAACACTGGCTTTTAATAAATAAACGTTGGTTTCATTTTAATAAATATTAAATTGATCAAATCCATTCACTAAATGACTATACAATCAGAATAAAAAACACTCTACAATTGTAGGAAGTCAAACATTTTATATGTGTACTCATTTTTATACACTACATCTTCCTCAAAAGTATAGCTGAATCAGAATGCAAAGAAGTGGAACACAAGAGGCCTGGATAGCTGGGTAGTTATACAGAACACACATGCACAAACACACAAAAACACACACACCTTCAAAAAAACAAAAGAATGTGGATCTGTTCTAATAGTTGGGAATGGAGAAAGTGAATAATCAAGAGGAAAGCATCATATCCTCCTAGTTCTTTCTACTCCAGAAAAGATGGGTAGGAGATGAGATTTACCCTGACCATTGTTTCAGTTTTCACAGGTTTTTGCAGACCTAAATATTCCAGAGTGATTATTATAAGAGATGTCATAAAATACACAGTGCTTTTCTATTCCTAAAATTAAAAGAACTTTGTAGACAGGGAAAAAAACCTTCATCAGCCTCAGAAATTCATAAAATAATCTATATGATATTTAGAGCCTCAAAAGGAGGCTAAAATCCAGTTAGAAGGGTGGATGTTCTACTTTTAAGAGAAAAGTATTAAAAATGAAGATATTAATAATTGTGATTGCCTCTGTGGGAATAAACAAGGTGGTATAGATATTAAGGTAGGAGATTCTTTATCTTTTGTACTTTTTGAATTTTGAGCCAAGAAAATACATGCATAGTCAAACAATTTTTTTAAATCCTAAAGAAAGTCTTATCAACAGTCTTAGAATACTGAGGCTGTTTACAATTTTTTTTTTTTTTCAAATCAAAGGTTATGGAGGAGAGTTCAGTCCTACTGACCTCAGCTTGCAACTTACTTCTGTATTTTGTGTTGGTAACATAGAATGAAGAAAATTCTGATTATAATTATAAAGTTAAGTTTGCATTGCAATTTCAGGATATTCTTCACTTAAACAGACCCAGAAGCTTAAAAAGGGGAGTAGTAAACCTTTTATTCAGTGCTAACTAGCTAACACTGTCTTGCAACTGCCTTTATTTTTATAAATGCAGAATCAGAATAAATGTATAGAACAAGATTAATAATATGGCAACATTAAAATGAATAGGTATATTCACTTGTTACTACAAAACCTTGCAATGTCTACAATGAGGGTATGAATAAACAGATCTGCCTTTGCCTTCTCTGTGCTGCTGAAGTATTCTACCTTACGTCACTTTCTTGAGCAGACACATGCAACTCTGAATCCAAAATACCAGTGCATAATAATCTTCCTAATCAAAATCCATAAGAAGTAAAGCAGAAGCTTTATTCCAGATCCTACACATAAAAAAAATTGTTAGCGGCTCCTGGGTGGCTCAGTGGGTTAAGCCTCTGCCTTCGGCTCAGGTCATGATCCTAGGGTCCTGGGATCGAGCCCCATGTCGGGCTCTCTGCTCAGCGAGGAGCCTGCCTCCCCCTCCCCGTCTGCCTGCTTCTCTGCCTACTTGTGGTCTCTCTTTCTCTCTGTCAAATAAATATAATCTTAAAAAAAAAAATGTTAGTCTGGATATAGTTTAATGCACTGGTAGTCTCTGAAAGGTCAAATAAATCTTTAAAATAATAGAAAAGCTATCGGGAGGAAGGGTTAGAAATAGGTTCAAGTTAAAAAAAAAAAGAAAAGCTACAGAGAGACCATTAACATATTGAGAAAACTGAAATCACAGGTATTCAAATACGAAATGCACTCACTTCTAGAAGTGGCTATGAGGGTTTAAGTCACTCTAAGAATAGGCTGAGGGACCACTTAACAGGAAGCTAGTGCTTAGTAAGTGGTTGGCCAGAACAACCTTTAAGATCCCTTTTCATCCTTGTTAATCTGACTCTGTGTGAATCAAAAATAGGGCTGACTCTGTAAGACAAAGATGAGATAAATTTACTGCCATCTTAATTCTTTTTGTTTGTTTCAATTAAGCTCCACAGGTGGACCCCAACACAGAGCTTGAACTCACAACCCTGAGATCAAGACCTGAGCTGAGAACAAGAGTTGGGATGCTCAGTCGTTAAGCATCTGCCTTCGGCTCAGGTCATGGTCCCAGGGTCTTGGGATGGAGTCTGGCATCAGCTCCCTGCTCAACGGGGAACATGCTTCTCCCTCTCCTGCTCTCCCTGCCTATGTTCCCTCTCTCACTATGCCTCTCTCTGTCAAATACATAAATAGGGTCTTTAAAAAAATTAAAAAAAAAAAAAAAGACTTGGGATGCTTAACCATCTGAGCCACCCAGAGACCCCCTTAATTCTTTAGCTATTGTTCATTCATTATACTTTCATTCCTAAGGATGACTAGAAAATCTCCATGAATTTTAAAGTCCTACTTTCACCCTTAAGGCTTTATAGTAGGGTGGAATGTAACATTATAAATCAATCTTCAGATACTGCCATATATTCCAAGGACCCAGCTATTAACTACAGTAATGTAATATACTTTGAGATGACTACAACAAAAAACAGGTAAAACATTTAGGTCTACTAGTGAAGTGAAATTATTACATTTTTAAAAATCAGTTAAGGGGCACCTGCTGGCTCAGCTGGAGAAGCGTACGACTCAATCTCGGGGTGGTGGGATTGAGCCCCACAATGGGTATAGAGATTACTAAAATAAATAAACTTTTTTAAAAAGTCAGTTAAACTGGTGAATAGAATTATATACATACCTTCCTTTCTACATTAAGTAACAATCTGATGCCCACTCAAGTTTTCACTAGGTAAGAACTGAAGTGACGAACAGCAGGTTGAAAGACATTTCCCTACATGAGTTTAAACAGTATCAGTAATAAGCGCCTCTGAGAACTTCAAAAAAGAACTATCTTATTAGTGAGCAAAATGAGTCAAGTCAGCTAATCTCCCTTTAAACGTATCAAGCACTTGTTACTTCGTGCATCTGTAACAATTTCACAATGTTATTCTTTCAAAATCTGTTGGTGCTTCTATCATAAGAAGAATGTTATTGGGCTTTGCAGACCACTGGTCTTAGTCTGTAATTTCATATGAAATCATGGATACATTCTGCATAGTATAAATGCATACTGTAACACAGGTCAAGGTGCTGAATTATTTAATGTTAAAACTGTGTTTTTAAATGCTTACACTGAACTATAAAATAGTAAATGTTGTAACAGCAATTTGGGCTTGAAATTCTGAGGTACCCATGCAGTTGTAAAGTTAAACAGGGCATGTGGTAGACTTCAGACTCTATTCCATTCTTGTTTATTATTTATTTGGATTCACAGGCCATAGCAATGATGTCACAAGTCAGAGCCTATTGGACTCAGTCTATGCAAGTCAGTCTCCTGGGGCATAAAGCTGGATGGAGAAAAGCATAGTGGATCTAGAGAGACAAACAGAAAATACCCGGCACACAAGACAATAACATTCACATATTTTACATTTACATGTTTTATATTTAATCATATAAAATACTAAGTTCCAATCCCACCTATGAAAACCTTGGCAAGTTACTCAATTCCTCTACAGTCTCAATTTCCTTACCCATAAAATAGTAAAAATACCATCTACTTCAGAACAGTTGTGATGACTAACATTCTCTTAAATAACCAGTTAAGAACAAAGAATGGACAGCATATCAGAGAATGAGTGAAGAGTTAATTTGGTGAAATCAAGAGGAAAGTGAACAACTGACCCAAAAAAAAAAAAAAAGTAGCAAGACTCATTTTTAAATTTTTATCAATAAGAAAATTCATTCATATTTAATTTTGACTACTCAATGCTACATTCCAGGAATTGTGCTGGTCAATGGGAATGCCAAAATTAATCCACTGATCCTACCCTTAAGGACTGCAGAATCTATTTTGTAGAAGAATAAATAACAGAGATAAGAGATTTTTAAATAAAAGTATGTACAAAATTTTGAGACTCACTCTCAGGTAAGGATTCAAAGAAGAAATGATGTTTAAGGTGAGTCTTAAAGTATGAAAGAGTTTATTTATCAGGGGAAAGCATCAAAAGCAAAGGAAAAGACTTACAAAGGCGAAACGGAAAAGCTTTATTTACATCATTACTTTGTTATGCCAGTGTAAGTATGTAGAAATGTCAGATAAGGCACACAGGGGTCGAACTATGAAAAGCCTGATCTGTCATGGTAAGGAATCTCTCACTGTATTATGTGTCCTCTTGTAACCTAGTCATTGCAACCCCTCAGCTTAAGAAGGCTTCTCATAAGCATGATTTCCTACGCCATTTCCACCCCACTGCTTATCATATATGGAAAAGATTTGATATATTTTCTCAGATTATAAGCTAAGGCCAAGTATGAATTCCTTGACACTGTCAGAAACTGAAAAGGATGACCAACCTGTAAAAAAAAGTGTGTGTGTGTGTGGGGGGGGGACCATACAGCATTTCCTCAGAAATCTGTGGTGATCATAATATTGTTACAAGCCCCACTTTCTATCGGTATCCCCCTTTTCAACAGAGGATCATAGGGGAAGGGAGGGAAAAATGAGAGGGAATCAAACCATAAGAGACTCTTAATCTCAGAAAACAAACTGAGGGCTGCTGGGGGGGGGGGGGTGATTGGGTTATGGACACTGGGGAGAGTATGTGCTATGGTGAATGCTATGAATTGTTTAAGACTGATGACTCACAGACCTGTACCCCTGTACAAATAATACATATGTTAATTTAAAATAATAAAAAATAGTAATAAATAAAAGCATCACATTTAGTGAAAAGGAAAAAAACCCCACCCTTTTCATGTTCTTTGGCTTTTTCTAATTTTGCCATTGAGAGAGGCTTCTAATAACCTCTAACAGTTATAACAAGACTCTACTTGTCCACACAAAAGTCAATACTTTGCTTCTTTCCCAAAAACCAACATATCTCTTCAGAAGGCAGGGCTTTCCTTAACCAAGCAGCAAAGGTGGGTCAACTCACAACACAGTGAAACACAGCAGGGATCATAGGTATAAAAATAATACTTCAAAAGACAAACTGGTAAGTTGTGGGATTTCTGGGTAATGGCAATACATGAAGAACCTCAACTTTGAAAACCAGGCCAGTGCAAGTCCAGAAACAGAAAATAAATGAGATCAGAATACAGATGGATAAAAATGAGAATGAATGGTCCTGGGTTATTGCCTCTATAACCAAGTACTTATTTACGTGTCTGCCCTTCCTAGATCAGGAGCCCTGGAAAGAAATGTTCTCTGCTCATCTTTATACACCTACGGCCAAGCATATGTACTGCGGAGAGACAAATAGATGTAAAAATTAAGTAGTGATTTGGCAGAACATGTTGACTGGGAAATGTATAGTACTCTCAGGAATAGTAAAATGTAACAGGAACAAGTTCAAGATAGATAGTGGCATTAAAGCAGATAGAAAGGAGGTTTGGGTTTTTTTAGCGTCCTACCTTGAAAGCACATCCACACTAATTATCTTTTTGAATTTCATAACTGGGTAAGAACTTCAGAAATCATCAAATCCAAATCTTTTCTTTTGTAAGGGTAGAGTCAGACCACAGCCTGATTTAGTCTAAAGTCACACAGTAATACAGATAGAAGGACTAAACTCTAGTCCTAGACTATAAGGTCCAAGAGTCTTACAAAAGGTGAATTAAATAGATAAAATGGGGCGCCTTGGGTGGCTCAGCTGGTTGAGCGACTGCCTTCGGCTCGGGTCATGATCCTGGAGTCCTGGGATGGAGTCCTGAGGGCTCCCGGCTCCATGGGAAGAGTCTGCTTCTCCCTCTGACCTTCTCCCCTCTCATGCTCTCTCTCTCAAATAAGTAAATAAAATCTTTAAGAAAAAATCTGTAATGAATAAATTTTAAAAATGATTATTATGTACTTAAGAGTTTTAGAAATACTTGTTGTCTCACATGCGGAAAAAGCTTTTAGACACTGACTTTGGAAAATATATATCATACAAAAGGAGGCCGGGTGCTCTATACCCAGGTTTGGAGGGCTTTCAAGTTCCCTTTTTATTACTCATTAAATGTAGCATTTAAAAAAAAAAAAAAAAAAAGAATAGTATCTACCTTTTAAATCTCATAATCCCAGAACTAAAATCTAGCCCTACAGCCATATCCCTGTATTTAACCCTTCCTTTCCATATGGTATCTGTATAACTAGCCTCCAAGATGCCCCATATGATCCCTCCCTCCTGGTATTTGTTTTAGACCCCTCCTCCCAGTGGGTTCCAATGCTAGGTCACAGAAGACATTACAGCATCTGTCTTGCTTTCTTTGATTACTTGTTCTGGAGGAGGGAGGACATTAGTCCTACAGAGAGGCCCATGTGCCAATAGATAGTGAGTGAGCCATCTTGAAAGCACTTCTTCAGCACAAACCAAATCTGTAACCTCAGCTGACAAGATAATTACAACCTCATTAGAGATCCTGAGCCACAATCACCAAGTTAAGTCCTTCAAAACCATGAGATAATAAATGTTTTGTTTTTTGTTTTTTGTTTTTTTTTTATTTGACAGACAGATCACAAGTAGGCAGAGAGGCAGGCAGAGAGAGAGAGGAGGAAGCAGGCTCCCGGCAGAGCAGAGAGCCCGATGCAGGGCTCGATCCCAGAACCCTGGGATCATGACCTAAGCCGAAGGCAGAGCCTTTAACCCACTGAGCCACCCAGGTGCCCCAATATATGTTTGTTGTTTTAAGCCACTAAGCATTGGGGCAATTTGTTGTGTAGCAAGAGATAACTAATATGTTACTCATCTAAAATCACAGTCAATTAGCTACAATGAAAAATCATTTTAGTATTGAAAAGTTCCAGTAAACAAATACAAAGAAAACAGTACAAGAATTTGGCTCAAATAGTCCAGCTAAAATCTGAAAAGTTTACTATAGCAGAAAAAAGCTTAAAAGGTGGGGCGCCTAAAAAGGGGGAGCAACTGACTCAGTTTCCTCTCACGTCATGATCTCAGAGCTCCATGTTGAGCCCTCCTTCACTGGGCTCTGTGCTCAGCACAGTCAGCTTGGGATTCTCTCACTCTCTCCCTCTGCCCCTCCCACTTACACTTGCTTGCCCTCCCTCTCTCAAATAAATAAATAAAATCTTTTAAAAAGTTTTTAAGAAAGAAAGAACACCCAGTTTTTAAGAAAGAAAGAAGACCCAGTTTCAAGGACCTCCACCAGTCTCTGACAGAGAAATGCATTTCGCAGCTTCTCTAATTTCAGATTACTCATCTGTATAATGGAAATAATGCTATTTCCCTGGAATTTATAACAAATTAATACATGTGAAAATACCTAACACATTCACAAATGTCAGCTATTAACACTTTTGTCATGTGAGTCTCCCCTTATGTAAAAATTAATGAGTCAGTTCTTTTTTCCCCTCCATAACATTATTTTCCCACATTTTAGGAAGAGTCCTTACTCTAATCTTTAAAATGTCATACTTTCTGGCTGGAATCCAAGTTCAAAAGTCATTCTACAGTCCATTAAGTAGTTGCTTGCTCCCATGGAATGCAGGCTTCAAAAATCCCCAAGACAAATCTCATTGACTAAGAATATATTCATTGAGTTTTTGAGTATTTATTTTTCCTTTCCAGGTAGGATAGAGTAGCTAAGAGGTAAACCAGCATTCCTACCCAGGATTGGAAAAGCCAGACAATGTTGAGAGACTATTTGTCTGAAGGCAGTAGAAAGCTAAAAAAAAACTAGTGATTTTACAAATGTGGTGGGATTTTACCTGAGAGTGCTTATCAATTCTCGAAGCAAGGAGAGTAGTGTTTCCCCCTAAGATGTTCACCTGCAACCCATAAATGTTAAAATTGCATGGTGAGGGGAAATTAACTAATGTTGTAGATCGGAACTAAAATTGGTGATCAGCTGACCTTAAAGAGATTATCCTAGGTTATCCAGGTCAACCCAGTGTAATCAGAGAACCACATTCAAAGTGAAAGAAGTACAGGGTGCCTGACCGGCTCAGTTGGTAGAGCATGCAACTCTTGATCTTAGGGTCATGAGTTCAAGCCCCATGTTGAGAGTAGAGCTTACTTAAAAATAAATAAAAATTTAAAAATAAAATTAAAAGATAAAGTGAAAGAAGCACATGTGAGATTTTTTAAAGTGGAAGAAGGGGACAAAAGCAGACGAGTCAGAGAGAGATTTAAAGATGCTATACCGCTGGCTCTGAAGATGCCATAAGGAGCCACAAGCCAAGGAACGCAGCTAGTCTCTCCAGAAGTGAAAAAGTGGGTGAGAGCCCACTAAGATTCATTTGGATCCATCAATTTGGATTTCTGACTTTCAGAACTATAAAATAGTGAATTTATGTGTTAAGTCATTAAGTTTGTGAGAAGTTATTACAGCCCAAAAGGGAAACTAACACTGAGATTTGAGGGGTGTCTCAAGAATGGGGGAATGGTTGGTCTTTCCCTCAGGATATCTGTCTAATCCCTGTGCTAAAAACAGGGCCAAAACTAAAAATCTAAAGGTAAAAGTCTCTGAAATAATAAGTGGTGCTTCCAGCAGTCTTGAAAGTCAATGATTAAAGTTAGAGATCCCTAGGGAAGGAACTGCTAAGAATACAGCAGGTTCTTAGTTCAAGATTTTTTTTTTTTAAGATTTTATTTATTTGACAGAGGGAGATCACAAGTAGGCAGAGAGAGAAAGGGAAGCAGGCTCCCTGTTGAGCAGAGAGCCCGATGCGGGGCTTGATCCCAGGACCCTGAGATCATTTAACCCACTGAGCCACCCAGGCGCCCCCTTAGTTGAAGATTCTAAAGGTCCAGAGGCAGATCAGAGACTGAAACTAAACAGAGCTAGGAGGGGTGCCTGGGTGGCTCAATGGGTTAAAGCCTCTGCCTTCGGCTCAGGTCATGATCCCAGGGTCCTGGAATCGAGCCCCACATCGGGCTCTCTGCTCAGCGGGGAGACTGCTTCCTCCTTCCCTCTCTCTGCCTGCCTCTCTGCCTACTTGTGATCTGTCTATAAAATAAATAAAATCTTTAAACAGAGCTAGAACTCAGCCTGACTGGATTAAGATCATCATTCACCACTCTAACCACCAAACAGAAGGAAGAATGAAAATCCTCTCTACAGAAATATATCATCATCCAGAACCTCTAAAATACTTTATAACCAACATACAGCATGCAATCAAAAGTATGTCAAATGGCAGGAACACAGGACTGAAAACCGGAAGGGAAAAAAA
Organism: Mustela erminea; assembly: GCF_009829155.1. Taxonomy (NCBI): domain Eukaryota; kingdom Metazoa; phylum Chordata; class Mammalia; order Carnivora; family Mustelidae; genus Mustela; species Mustela erminea. Next base: position 33,005,948 of record NC_045618.1, read on the forward strand.
TATATGAAGAGACTAACAGTTACTACTGGAATTAGGTGACAAACCTTTTAAGAATAAATGATTATTACACTGGAGAAAACAGGTGAAAAAGAAGTCATCAGAAAACTAGTACCTACAAAAAAGCGTCAAATGGAAACTAGAATTAAAAAATACAATATTGGAAATTAAGAACTAATTAGGTGTTTAATAGCAGATCAAAGGAAAAAGACAGATTTAGAGACCCAGAAGATAAATCAACAGAAATCATCCCATTTGAAGCAGAAGAAGAGAATGTAAGACACACAGACACTGAACACGTCTGGCACGTAACAAAAAGCTCTAATATATATATATGTAACTGGAGTCTCAGAAGGAAAGAGGATGAAGGCAGACCTGAGAATTTCCAGAACTGATAAAAAGACATTACCCTCACAGACTCAAAAGGATCGGAAAACCGAAAGATTAAAAAAAAACAACAACAACAAAAAACCTCACTAGACACACAGTAAAAAAATCTCACAATCACCCAGATTAAAGACTTCATTAAGCTTCCTCTCCTCCACAAACAGAAGCCAGAAAACAGCAGAATCTTTAAGGTACTGAAAGAAAGTAACTACAACCTAAAATTATAAACTTAGCAAAATATTCTCCAAAAATGGTACTGAAATAAAAGTACATAAGAAATATTTACTAAGGACTCCTGGGTGGCTGGCTCACTTGTTAATCATCTGCCTTCGGCTCAGGTCATGATCAGAGGTGCTGGGATTGAGGCCCACAGCAGGCTCCCTGCTTGGCGGGAAGCCTGCTTCTTCCTCTCCCGCTCCCCCTGCTTGTGTTCCCTCTTTCTCTGTCAAATAAATAAATAAAATCTTAAAAAAAAAGAAAGAAAGAAAGATTGATTTACTAAATACCCAGTATGTACCAGGTACTGTTCCGGGAACTGGGACTGCAGAAATGAATAAAATAAAGTCCTGCTCTCACACAGCTTTCATTCTAATGTAAGAAATCAAAATAAAGACAAAATAACAAATATGTATGTTGAGTTTTGAGTGGTATCTCTACTAGCTCCTCCCTGAAAAAATTAAGCCTCCTATCCCATTTCCAACATCTTTCCCCTCCTAGTCATACCTTACTATTCACATTTCCTAGACTTTATTTAACAACAGAGGCTAGTATTTCTGTTAATAACCCCCAGAGCATCTAACATAGCTTATAAATAAGAACTTTCTGAATAGTCAGTAATACTTACTTTGTAATTTATAAACTATTGCTAATTTATAATAAATCCAAATAGTGTGGTTAGTCCTATCTTCTTTTTGCAAGCCTACATGCCATTTTCTTAATGATTCAGAAATATTTCAGAATTCTCAACCTTTTTGGTCTCAGACCTCCTTTCTACCTTAAAAAATTAAGGACACCAAAGAGCTTTGTTTACGTGAGTTATAACTGTCAATATTTATGTTAGCTGCTAAAATAGAATTTTTAAAGTAACTCATTAAGATAACAGTAATAGATCCCATTATAGATTGATACAAAAAAACACTTTAATGAAAAAAACTACATCGTAACAAAAAGCTAGGAAGAAGCTAGAAGAAAAGAAGAAAAAGGTAAGAAAAGTGCACTATTTCATGTTTCAAAGTCTCTTTAATACCTGGCTAAATAGAAAATAGCTGGATTCTCATATCTATTTCTGGATTCAGTCTCTTGGATGTGTTGTGGGGTTTTTTTAAATTAATTTTTTTTATTTTGGAGAGCATGACTGGGAGGAGCAGAAGGAGGGAGGGAGAATCCTAAGCCAACTCTGTCCTAAGTGCTGAGCCCAAGGCTGACCCGGAGTTCATGACCTGAGCTGAAACCAAGAATCAACTCACTGCACCACCCAGGCGCCCCTTTTGGATATGTTGTTTTATCTGAAGAATAAAGGAAATGTGGCTTCATAAAAATAAGCAATTTGAAAAAAAGAGGAGCACTTGGGGCTCCTGGCTGGCTTAGTGGATAGAACCTGCAACTCCTGATTTCAGGGTTTTAAGTTCAAGCCCCACACTGGGTATAGAGATCACATTAAAAAATAAATAAATAAACACACACACACACACACACACACACACACACACACACACACACACACATTTTTAAATTTAATATAAATAAACTTAATTTAGTATAAATTATATATATAAATAAATATATAAGTTTTTTGAAGATAAGCACTTTTTAAAAATTATTTATTTGTCAGAGAGAGAGAGAGAGCAGAAGCATGGAGAGCTGCAGGCAGAAGAGGCAGAGCAGGCAGAGGGAGAAGCAGGCACCCTGCTGACAAGGAGCCGTATGTGGGACTCAATCCCAGGATCCTGGGAGCATGACCTGCGCCAAAGGAAGATGCTTAACCAACTGAGCCACCCATGCGTCCCAAAGAGGAACACTTTCATAGGCTTTTCACTTAATTATGGATATTCTTCTTGAAATTACACCAAAATGCAAAAAGTGGTTGTTTCTTAAAGGCTGTTTGCAAGGTAGAATTTGAAACCATGTTAAAGAACTTTTCATATTCTTGGTGGTCTATCTTGTACTCTGAATGGTTCATTTACCAATGCATGACTGTGAAGTATCAAAATTGGTCAATGGAAAATTGGTCATTTGGAAAATATTGGTAAAGTTAAACTGATCTTCCAAATATTGATATATTTTATTACACAATATTTCATCAGAAGTTTTTAAATATTAGGAAGCAGTCAGTCTCACAGTAGCAAACATAAGTTTTCCAAAATTTTAATTTTCACTTAAAAACTTAAAAAATGTTATCATTAGCAAACATACTGTTAGCACTTTTCCTTGATATAACAGGTGTATTTCATTCATTTGCAGAAACATTCACCATATGTTTGCCATTTGTCTAAAAAAAAAAGCCAGTCAGTCATTCAAGAAAAAATGGGTGTTCCATCAAACAAGCGGCTTGTTCCGTTCACAAATCAAACTGCACAGATGTCTTCTTCAAGACACCCTCTGTAACTTTAGTATGCCCAAGTGCTTTACACACAGCTCCACCTAAGCCTACTTTACCACCCACGCTATGAAAAAGATGTGTACTTAAGGGATAAGATAAAATAAAACTAGTAACTTTTACTACTTCATCCAGACCAAGTGAAAAATGTTATTTTTTTACTGTCTGTAGAGGTGAAGAATACAATGACTACTTGTATAGTTGGGTGCCACTGATACGACTAGTGCTAGGATTCCCTACCCACTGTTTTACCTACCCACTGCATTCTGCACCATTAGAACAAAGGTCAGCACATTAAAAAAGGCAAAAGTCTTAGTATTATCATACAACAGTTGTGCTTTCAAAGACCATACTTTGAGAACTACAGCATTAGTGACTCAATTGTTTTTACATCACTGTCAGTTCATGTAAATGCCAGGGAACTACATGCAAACGATAAGCTTTAAAAATGTCACTATATATTCCAAGCACTTAAAAAGCTTGTCCTCGGGGCGCCTGGGTGGCTCAGTGGGTTAGGGCCTCTGCCTTCGGCTCAGGTCATTATCCCAGGGTCCTGGGATTAAGCCCTGCATCAGGCTGTCTGCTCAATGGGGAGCCTGCTTCCTCCTCTCTCTGCCTGCCTCTTTGCCTACTTGTAATCTCTATCTGTGAAATAAATAAATAAATAAATAAATAAATAAATAAATAAAAGCTGTCCTCTTGGAATTTAAACACTTTTTTTTCTTGCTTCTTACACTATGACTGTGGCATTACCTACAAATAGTAAAATAACTTATTAGCACCAGAAGAAAATCTTATCTAGCTCCCCTTGGTATATGATAAGGAAACTGAGGACATAAGCATTTACTAGGCAAGGACAAACTTCAAGTATTTACTGAGTTTCTACTACGGCAAAGACTGTTAGTGTGTCATATGCTATGGATGTGGAAGACTCAGCTCTCATACTCAAGTCCCTCACATCTGGCTGTGGAGACTTAGGTATTGGGATGGCTATATTTCAACCTCATGCAGGCTATACCAATATCTACATGAAGCACCATGCAAACAAAGATAAGGAAGCACTAGAAAGGTAAAGAAGAGGGACCTGGCAAGAGATTCGGTAGTATCTGAGCAGGGTCTGAATAGAAGTACATCAGGCAGTTGAGAGGAGAAAGGGTAACACAAGAGGGAGGAGCTTGAGCAAATTTAAGAAAACACAAATGTGTTATATGTATTAGGAAATTATAACCCCAACATAGAGCAATAGAAAGAAGGAAAGAAATTATAAGTGGTACAGTTGGGGAAGATGGGAGAATCAAGAAGAGCAGCAGCTGACACTGAAAAAAATGCGCTGACACTAAGATGAGGAAGCCATGAATGCCATATAAAGGAATCTGGACAAGACTTATAATAGTAAGGGGCGGGGGAAGGGGCGGACAATGAAGTTTTTTTTAGCAGGAAAATGACTACTACATTTGTATTTGGTAGTATGACATAGACTGGAAGCCTAGAGACAATGAGGCAAAATAAAAAGAGGCCTTAGGATTAGTTTGTAAAAAGAACAGGAGTAACAAATTTCAGAGGTAACTTGATCAGGGCTAACTGGATATGGGAAAAGCAGGAGGAAAAAATTAAGGGTGACTCTCAAATTCCACGAACAGTTAACTGGTAATTTAAAGCAAGAAGAGCCTTGAGGAGACAATGCAGTAAATCTGGGTTTCAAGTGGATTTCAGAGAAATACCTGTCCAAAATGTCGCACTTTACAGGTTTTTACCTGTAAATACTTGCTAAGAATCAGAAAATACTTCTTAGTCTCTAGCTTCTACTTAATCCCTTAAAAACGGACAACTGTGATTAAGAGAAAGGATATATTACCAAGCAACTAGAGTCTGTTAATATTTGAATTAGAAGTATGACAGTTTCAAAGGAGACTGCAAAGTAAGCCTGGGGGGAAGTGTCTGGATTATAGCTATTCTTAGCTTTGTCTAAACAAATGTCTTAGTAATAAGGAAATGTTACCTAATACTTCATTATCTGCTGTACTTTTTGCCAAAATGTATTAAGTGTCAGGTCACTTCTGACACTTCCTTTAAATGGAACATAGCAAAAATGAAAAATGCTATTGAATGATGTTTACATTAAGAAAAAAATTACATGGAAAAACTTCCAGTACAATATCTGGCATTTCTCACTCAAATCTTCACACCCTTTTGACCCTAATACTAGCATTCTCATTTTTAAAAATGAAAAAAGTAGAGCTCTGAAAAGTTAATCTGCCAGAACGCTGCTGTTTCAGTAAGAACTTCTTAAACTGCCTTCTGAGATACTAACTACCCCGTCAGTTTAACTCAAATACCAACTGGACATCAACTATTCACCAAGATACATCGAGAAATGAGACATTATTCAAGATAATCCCAGATGACCTCCAATCACTGTTAAAATGAAAATTTAGGAAAAAAGCAAAAATTTGGATTCTTACGTGATTATGGAAATCGAATGACTCTATAAAACGTGCTATTCTTTTAGAACTATACACCCAACAATGGCCCACATTTTAACTCACTTGGGCAGTTTTGTTTTACTCTGTTTTTTTAATTTTATTTTTTTTAAAGATTTTATTTATTTATTTGAGAGAGAGAGTGAGATCACAGTAGGCAGAGAGGCAGGCAAAGAGAAAGGGGGAAGCAGGCTCCCCACCAAGCAGAGAACCCAACGCGGGGCTGGATGCCGGGACCCTGAGATCATGACCCGAGCCAAAGGCAGAGGCTTTAACCCACTGAGCCACCCAGGCGCCCCTGTTTTGCTCTGTTTTAAGTAGTTTTTTTTAATGCTGGAGGAAGAAAGGGTAAAAACTGCCACTACTATCTCCATATGCCCCAAAGGATACAACTATCCCAGGTTAGAAGCCTCTGATTATAGTTCATTCTTTCACAAGTGATCATTAAATGTCAGCCAAATAAATCCTCACTCTTACATTTATCCCATCATTTAATAGGAATAACTAAGCTATTTAACAAAGCAACAAATAATAGTATGATAACATACAAAAGATGAACTGTATATTGTTAAAGTCTTAGCCAAGTTATGGCCTGTGATATTATGCCTATTAAGACAAAGTGTCTAGTAGAAAATAGAAAAGCAGTCAATTTTATCAAAACTTTATCAAAAATACAGGTTCATTGTTGTATGAAGAAAGAGGGTCTCATTAACTTCAGGAAGAATAGCTTCCAACACAAAATTATATTAAAAAAACAACTTTATCAAAAGGGTGACCCTAAGAACAATAGGTGAAAGTTACAATAGCACATCTTAATTACATTTTAAAAAATCAAGAGTTAAATTTGAAATGAGCTACATCACAAAATACTTCACTGTCATTTATCTGCAGTTAAGCAGAGATTGGAATGTTACTGAGAGGATTCTTAGAGACAACAAAGAAGAACAAGGACTCTCAGCCCTGGGTGTGCATTAAAATAATCCAGGGAAAATTTCTGTTTAATGACAATGCGTGGTCCAAACTCCCAGAGACCCACTGCTTAGTCTGTTGTGGGGTCTGAGTGCCTGCCTTTAAAAGAAAAATCTCAGGGCAAGAAATCTGAGTAAGATCACATTAATGTCAATACACTCACGGTTGTGACATTATGTTATAGTTCTGCAAGGTGGTATCACCGTAGAAAAATCAGCAAAGGGTATGTGGGATCGCAATGCTATCGTTGTTTCTTACAACTGCAATTAGAAGTGTGAAAAAAAAATCCCCAGGTGATTCCACTACGTAGCTAAAGTTAAAAAAGAAAAAAATTATTGGACTGAAGAATCTCAAATTTCTTCCAATTCTGAGACTGCAAGCTATTTCTTTTAATCTTAGCTATTGGAAAGTAATAAAGAATGCTTATCATCTAAAGCCAGAAACAAATAATTTATAGTTAATCCTAAGTAAAAAAATCCAAACTACTATGCCTCTCATTTGTATATAAATTAAATGGATAGATAAGCATTATACAATGGTTATCCTTCACCTCCTGACAAAGCCAAACGGTATGTAGATGATGGAAGAGCCTCTGAGATGGCCCCAAGGATCCCTCACCTCCTCATCTTCACACTTGTGCAACCTCCTCCCCTTGAGTGTGTGGATACAGTTAATCACTTAAAACAAGTAAAACAGGACAAAGTGATGGGATGTCAACAAATGAAATTATAAAAAGACTGTCTTCTCTCTTGGGGGCTCTCAGACTCTTCATTCTGAGGAAAAGAAACTGCGTTATAAGCCACTTTCCGGAGAGGCCCACATGGCAAGGTACTTGTGTCTCTGGCCAACAACCAGCCAGTGAAAATCTGAGGCCTGACAACAGAAGGGGAATCTCCCCTCCTCAAGCCTCGAGAACTGCAATTTAGCTGATACCTTGTGCTTGCAACCTTAACGGAGTTAACATGAGACCCTGAGCCAGAGGCACCTAACCTAACTCAGCTGCACCCAAAACATGACCCATAGAAACTGTAATATAGTGTTTTTAAGCCACTGAATTTTGCGGAAATGTGGAGTTGAAGATAACTAATACATACAGCTACCATATGTCAAACCCAAAATAAAGGAATCTAATCTGATGGCTTCTGCCTTTCTTCAGAGTATCAAACCTTCCAGTTTCTTCAATTACAATTTACAAACCCACAATTACCACCCACAATTTACAAACTCTGTTCTACTTTAGTGAACCTCACCATTATTCGGACACTTTCCTTGTTCTCACTTCATTCAATTTCTTAAAATGGCTTTCTATCCCTTTTTCCTATCTATCCAAATCCTAGCCATCCAATCCTAGCCAGATAACACCCACAGATTTCTCTTCCATGAATACCTATTACTATCCACTTAGCACCTGATGAAAAGACTTTCTGACCCAATAGTTTTGAGTGTCTAAATTCAAAGAGATCATCAATTCCTTGAGAATGTCTTCACATATTCTCTTCACCATTTACTATAGTACTGAGCAGGAGCAGTTACAGTATCCAAAACCTTTTATTTTTTTCCAACATATTAAATAAAGAAACTCAAATATTTTTGTGTTAAAAAAAAAAGAAGTGGAAAGAAAATCAAGTGCTCTAACCTAGAATGTAAGGTGCCACTAGTTTGGTTTGCATGTTTGAAATAACTGAATTAAAGACCACTTTATCTGAAGGATACCAGTAATAATGACAAATCCCCTCCAACTCTATTAGCCCAGCAAGCACTGTGAAGCACTTTTGAAATTTCCCTTTTATTAGTTTCTTAAACAACTTGCCTTCCACCATTAACCCACCTCTGTTGTAATTTATCACTATACTGATAACACACTGAGAAACGCTGTTAAATTTCAACTGCATCAGTGGTTCTCAAACTTGAGCTTGCATCAGCATCACCTGGAAAGCTCATTTAAACCAACGGCTGGACCCCACCCCCAGAGTCTGATTCACAGGACTACTGCCATAAGCGATTTAATAAGAATTAATAGAATTTAAAACTTATGGCTCAAATAAGTTCAAGATCAGGTGGGAAAAGACAGAAATTCAAGAGGAATAAACTATACCGAACACTTTTTATTAACAGCTTCAAGATACATACTCTCTCCCCTTCTTCTCCTCTTCCACTCCCTACCCAAATAAGTTAGCCAATTTAAGTTCATCCTGATTTGCACACTTCAATTCACTTCTCTGAAACAGTGAGCATCTCCAATTAACTAAGATTATAAAAGGATGTTAGATTAAAAAAAAATCAATATAAAAAGAAAAAAAAGGCCAATCTAGTAGTTCAACTCTCTTAACTACTTCCCATATTAAAACAAACAAACAAACAAAAACAAAAACTGAAGGTTCTGAGATGTAAACAACACTTGCCATTTGGAGGAAAAAGCCAGGGCTAAAACTGACTCTGAGTCAATAATGCTGGTATACACTGCCTCTCAATTTATGCTTGAAACCTCACCTTAGAAGTTCTTTAAGTCTTTTAATTAAATAAATAGCTGAAATAAAATTAAAAACTTCAACAGCCACCAGAAAATTTCCCCTGTAAAGATATCTGTTGTCTTTAAAACAGACTATTTAGCATAATAAATCTTAAAATAGCAAGACACCCACCCACTTCTTTATACCTTCTCTGTGACCACTCCTATCCATCAGCCCATGCTCCTTCTCTGCAGCACTACTTAAAAGTAGTATTCCCGGGGCTCAGTAAGTTAAGCATCTGCCTTCAGCTCGGGTCATGATCTCTGGGTCCTGGGATTGAGCCCCGCATGGGGCTTCCTACTCAGCAAGAAGCCTGCTTCTCTTCTCCCTCTCCAGCTTTCCCTGCTGTGTTTGATTTTCTTTCAAATAATTAAATAAAATCTTTTAAAAATTAATTAATTAATTTTAAAAAGGGATATGCCTAAGGGTTACCACCTTCTCACTCTACTCATTCTCCAAAATCATGACAGTAGATGAACTATGACTATCCCAGTGGTTAAGAACTATCATTGGAGTGGCTAAAAATATATAAATGCTTAGGCTCCAACTCAGACTTAACTGATGAACAACAATCTCTGGGAATGAAGCCCAAGGACCTCTATGTTCCCCACCTTTATATGCTCCTTAGGCAAGAACCATGCCCTCTAATCTAGTTGACACCGTGACTGGCATACACACACAAGCACAACCAACATTTGCTGAATAATGTTGTGGAAACACAAAATAGCAAGTTTAAAGGCCTCTCAATTGCAGAACTGTGTGGTGTTTAATAAATTACCAAGCTGCTAAAGCAATTACATTAGAAATCCACTGTTCAATAATACTAGTTAATAAATACAGTTAATAATACTAGTTAATAATAATACTACTAACTAATAATACTAGTTAATAAATACAGTTGGGTAAGTTAAGGGCTTTTAGTACTTCTTTAATATTTGTATAGGTTAAACAATTCTGATCTATTCTTGAAAGTTCACAAGGTAATCTAGGTAGCCACAAAGATTTAAATATAACAAAGCCAAACTAAACAAATTATAACAAGAGAGTTACGAAAGCTAGAAAACCAAGAGTCTTCTAAAACAGAAAGTGTTAACTCATATGAAAGCTAAAACTAACACGCAGATATGTAAAAATTACAATATTATCTACTGTTGCCCAGAATTATTCTCCCCAAAGTAGTAATAAAATTCCCAAGGAAAAATTAATCTGGCAATCTTTTCACATTTCAATCTTTATCTCCTGCAAATTTATTTTCAAATTCACTAATAACATACCTGATTTCATATTGAAAAGTAGCACTGGGGAGCAGGGGATTTAAAATTTTTTAGAATTAACAGTAAGCTCTCTAATATGAAGTAAAGCAAGGGGTTTTAATTTGATAAACTTAAAACTTATTGCCATATTAAACAATTTTTTCAACTAAAAAACCTAGAGAAATGATCTTTAAAAATCTCAACGAATATAAAGAGGTTTTATAAAGCAATAAAAAGTCCCAAAAAGGGCTCAAAATGAGCAAAAGCAAAGGGCAAATTACAAAAGAAATACCAATGTCCTAAGATACATGTTAAAAGTTCTCTTCACCTTTTTTTTTAAAAGCAAATTTTTAAAATGATGACTATTTTATCCTAATTAAGCACTGGCTGGTGGGGGGAAACTAACATAGCCTTTCTTAAAGCAATGTGGTAGGTAGTATGTATCAAATGCCTTGAAAATAATCACATCATTTGACTCAGCAATTCAATCTTTCTAGAAAATAAAACATTCAAAGATTTATCTATGACAATATTCCCAATGAAGTTAGTAAGAGCCAGAAACTAGAAAATAAAAAGGAAGGCCAATAATAATGGACTGATTAAATAAACTAGTCTAGATTTATAATCATGTAAACACTGAAAATGGAAAGTTATTAACAAGAGAAAACTGTTGAGACTCCTTCTGTTTCCATAACCTGCTTTTTTCTACTGAAAAGGAGAATATATAGTATGATTCTGATGTTATTAAAATATATGTATAGCTCACCCAGAGGTCTGAAAAGATAACTAACTTCAAATTTTATGTATCTCTCTTGGTGTAGATCTCGTCTTTTTTTTTCTTGCCTAGTCATTTCTTTCTTAGAGTGTGCATGTATGACCAGTGTAACTTTTTAAGCTTAAATCTAACATAAAAAAACAATTGCCACAACCAAAGCCTAGTTTAGATCTAAGAAGCACACCATTTGGAAAAAAGATGACCTGGGATACACCCTATTCTTTCCTTTACTGGTATTTTGAAATATAAACTTAACAAGGAACTGAAATTCATATATTCAGGAATGCCATTTAAGAGACCTTAACATGAGGTCAACTAAGAAAAAGATAGTTTTCAAAAATCAGGCATGGACACCTCTTAAAAACAAACAAACAAAAAAATACCCTTAGTATTTTGTGGTCCTTATTAGCTCAGTTCATCTGTGTTTATTCTCTCTCCCCTAAACTAACAAAGAAAGAATGATGTCATATGCATTAGCTACATCCCTGTTCCAGAAGTGACATGAAGAACTTCTAAGGTTTGGCCTCAGTGCTTAAGACACACCTAAGAGCTGAGAAAAGCTGGATGAGATTTACTACATGAAAACAAAGAAGTTAAATAATAAATATCCATTATCCATGAGTTTTTAAAGGCCTAACATGTCAATAAAACAGGTAAGTTTGAAAACATTGGATTTTATGTACTGTGGTGGTAAATAATGAAAAGAGAATTAAAGGTTTTACTCTAACTTCTTTTCATAAAGTTTCCTCAAAAAAAAGAAAAAAGTGTCAACTTAGTGGCCTAAGAACTGTCATATTTTTAGAAGCAGAAAAAGAGCAATAAAACTTATCTTCCTTCTATATACCTTCAATTTCTTCCTCAGACTGCAGTATCCCTATAAAGTTTGAGATGTCCACTGTTTAGTAGTCCCACTATATATCAGATTTTTTTTACTTACTATTATTCAAAACAGGGTCTCCAAATAAGCTAAAATAGACGTTTCAATGAAAGTATTCTTTACTAGACAATACTGTAAAAATGTGCTATTCACGCAAACTGAACAAGTAGCAGTGACATACTACTGCCAAATTACCCAGTGAATGTTAACCAATTATTGGTGGGGGGGGGGGGGGGGGAGTAATGAGTGCGGCAGAAGAAGGCAATAGTAACTTGCTCCTGTATATAGTTTCCTCATATGTAACTAGTGTTTTCTAAAAGTTGCACTGAATCAAAACTTCATTTTTATTCTTCAATCGTATCCCTGACCCCTCATCATAATTTTTTTTTCCCAAACAAATGTAAACTTTGGACTTCCTAAAGCTCAAAAATGCAAAATCTGACCCATGAGATCAAACGAGTTGTGTTATCAACTTAAACCAAGCCTAACTCACCAGGAAATAAAAATTATCAGAGAAAAGAGTCCAGACGCAGAAAGCCCCTACTTTCTAACTCACAATAGAGTCTTGTCTAATATTAGACAGTAACACTGCGTTTTGTTGTTTTAGCTGCAAGGCTGGGTATGCAATAAGCAGTAGCCATTCCAACAGCTTCAAGTCAGTCACTGGCTACCAATGAAAAGTAGCATTAGGTCCCAAACAGCCAGCAACGACATAAAAAGATGAGAGCAGAAGCTTCACCATGGGTAAAGAAAGCCCATCAGCACCTCTTCCGAGAAACAGTTCCCTTCCCCCACCTTTAAGTAAGGCACTTAAGACTGCCAAGCAGATCCATTTCTTTATTAACCGGTGCCCGCTTGGGGCAACCGTACACCAAGCTGCTCTTAGGCCTACTCCAACCCCTTCCAAAAGTGCTGAAGCGAGAATGAAGGCCGGGATAACCCTCTTAGGGGCCGCGTTCGTGCTGCTGCTCTTCTCCACCCCCCCTCCGCCCCGCCCCGCCTCTGTAGGCGCTCCTCCGGCCAGAGGAAGGACACCGGGCCCAGGGACAGGCAGAAATTGCCCGCAAGAGAAGTGTTCGGCGGCCGAAGGCCTCCGCCATAGCAGGACCTGGAAAGCACCGCCCCCAGCGCACCTCCCCACACCCGGCTAACCGGCGAATGTCTGCTTTCGACACCCTCTTATCCCCAGCAGAGGCAGCGGAGGAGACAGGGCCGGGAGGAACCGGGCTGAGTTGCGCACCAGGCCCAGGCCTGCCCCTCGGGCCGCCGAATCTGCTCCCCAGTCCGGCCAGGTCAAGCCTGCGCGGCGGCCACCCTCACCTGGATGACCTCGTTGACCTCCCGGATACATTCCACCATGTGTTGCAGAATCTGCTCGGCCGTGAGCACCTCGTAGCGGTAATCCTCCTCCTGCTCGTGCCCTGGCCCTCCGCCGCCGCCGCCGCCGCCACCGCCACCGCCGGGCCCCAGAGCGCTGCCGCCGCCGCCGCCCGTCTCCCCGCACAGCAGTCCGTCCCGCTCCCCGCCGACGCCCAGCCCGGGCTCCACCAGCTCCACCTCGCCCAGATCCAGGTTATCATCGTCCGGCTCATCGTCGTCCTCGTCTTCCTCCTCCTCGGCGCCGCTGTCCTCCTCGCTGCACTCTTCGTCCTCGTCGAACTCGTAGTTGTAGCCCTCGTCCGAGTCCATGGCGCGACACGCGAGGGCCCGGCGAACGCTGGCCCTGAGGCGGGGAGAGGGCGGGGACGCCGAGGCCCCGGCTCTCGCTCCGGCTCCGGCTGATGTCCGGACGCAGGCCTGGCTCCGGCCCCGCGGGCCGCGGCTCCTCCCCGGGTGCGGCGGTTGGCGGTTGGCGGCTGGCGGCGGCGGCGGGGAGGACGCGGAGGAGGGAGGGAGGGAGCGAGGGGGCCGCTTGCCGCCCGCCTCAGTCAGACGCGGCTCCGCTCCGGCCTCCGAGAGAAAACAGTCCCCAGCGCCACCTCCACGGCCGCTGCTACCGCTACTGAGCCAACAAAGGGGCGTGCGTCACCGCGTCGCGCTGCGTCGTCGCGTCACTCCTCTTGGCGTCACTGCGCCCCGCCCCGCCGCCCCTGCGTGGAGAACGGGGAGACCCCACGGCCCGGCCTGGCCCCAGGAGCGCGGCACCGCGGGAATCGCACTCTGGGTTCCGGCTGCGGTTCGTCTGTGGTCCGACACCAGTGAATCCTGCTCGTGAGGAGGGTGCAGCCTCCTCGTTACCGAGAGAAGCTCTCCTGAACCCGGCGCTGGGTTTTGCCGCAGGCCGTAGGGATGCACCCCCTTCTCTGAATCTAGCGAAGGTGGCCTTCCCCCCGGGCGGCGGAGACACTTCCCGTCCACCCTGGAGTAATTCGGGGAAGTCCTAGGCTGTTGAGCTCACATTCCTACTGCCCGAGCTACTAAATGGAAACCTTTTCAGGAGGAACCTGTGTACTGAGGGACAGGTGAACCTCGTTTTAAGTAGTTCCGCTTCTGTACTCCGGGACAGACAGTGGTTTTTTAAGTCGCTGATAGTGACGTCATATAGAGAAGCGTTTCCTGAACTCAGCTCAGCAGGAATCTACCTATTCAGGGCCCTAAACAATGTAAACAGTCGCGGCTTTCCTTAATGGAGCACCGTGTAAGGGCTCTACAAACGTTCTCTCGTCTTCACGGAACCACCAGTACCCATTGTGTATCTGAGGCTAGAAGGGAAAGGGACTTGACCAAGAACACTCCCTGTTTCAGCAGCTGGGTCACCTAAAACATCAATCATAAAAATGCTTTATAATGCATAATACGGATTAGGTACTACAGAGTATATAAAATGCATTGTAATATAACCCAAGACAAGCAGTTATAGGAATATCTACAAGAACCAAATATAGCAGAAAGACAGTGCTTGTCTCTTACCTAGAAATGTACTGTGTGAGCTATGTGTTGATTGATGGCTGGGAGTATAACAGAGAAGATAGGGAAGTTGATCTAGACTGAGAGTAACGGAAACAAAAGCTTAGTAGGTGCAAAGTAGTTTACGTCTCAGCAGCTTATAGCGCAAAGAGGATAAATGGGAAAATACTGGGCAAGTTAAGGGTCAGGACAGTAAGAGTATTTTATGCCATTCTAAGAATGGACTTAAATCTTTCTAAGCAAGGCAGGAGAACCAGAGAAGTGTCCTGAAGGAGGAAGAGGTCTAAGAAAGCATCCTCTTGGGATAACCTAAAGGATTGACCAGATTAGACATTTTTAAAAATCTGAATCCCTAATTTACTGATAAATCTTACTGTTAAAATGACAGATTCCCTTTGGAAATGGATTTTTAAAATTGAAAAATGCCTTTAAAATGTAAACAAGCTTCTACCCATTTGTCAATTCTGTAAATGTTTAAATAATCAGAATTTCCCCAAATAATCTGGATTTGTAATTTAAAGCTTTTAACAGAAATGCTGGTAGGTCTTGGTCCTTTGATTCTATTTCTACTTAGCAAGTCTAGGTTGTTGCCACAGCTGGGGTAAACTGAGGAGACTAGCAACCTTTCTCTCTACCCCATCGTTACTTTGTTTGGGGTGGGGGGGAATTCAGTTACACTTGGGAGTAACCACAACTCCTTTGCACCATTTTTTTCATCCTACCCCTACCTTGAATAAATCCTACCATCCTTATTGTCCCCTTTGGTACTAGAGCAATTTGGAGAAATTTGCATAATCACATGCATTTTATCGTTAAATTCCAGTTATCAAGCACAACTGAACAATCAACACCATCCAGCAATCCTGTTAAAATTTTCTGAATTGTCCTCCCTCTTCAACAGTTTTCTCAAACCCCCACTGCTGTCTTTCCAAATCCTCTCATAGTAGGTAACTTCACATCGCAGAGAAATTTGAAATCATACGGGCCAATGTGACAAGCTTGCTGAGCAAAGAAGAGAGTGTTAAGGGATAAAGTCAGAGAAGGCCTGTCAAGGCAGGCGGGCAGCAGAGCTTTATAGGCTATCTTAAGAAGTTTACATTATTGCAAAGGGAGTCATTAACAGGTTTTAAGCAGAAGAATGAAATAATATAGTATGCATTTTAAAAAACTATGGCTAAAAAAAAAATAAGAACTATGGCTGCTTTGTGAAAAATGGGCTATGAAAGCAGAGACCAATTATGAGGCTCTCTCAGCAGTCTGGGTGAATAATGATAATGGCTTGGGCCAGAGTTGTGATAGTAGAGATGATGAGAAGTCGTTCAGGTATAATTTGAAAGTAAAGCCAATAGCTTTCCTGATGGCTTAACTGTGGGATTGTTAGAAGAATCAAGGATGGGTATTAGATTTGGAGCTTGAGGAGCTGGGTGAACGGAGGTACCATTTACTGAAACACGTTAAATTTGAAGTGCTTGTTAGACATCCAGGTAGAATATTGAATAGGCAGTTATATCTACTAGTGTACAAGACAGAAGGTCAGGGGAGGTAGGGCTGAAGATAGAAGTTTCTGAGTTTATGTAAAAAAATGTTGATGAGGGGCACCTGAGTGTCTGAGTGGGTTAAAGCCTCTGCCTTCTTCTCAGGTCATGATCCCAGGGTCCTGGGATCAAGCCCCATATCAGGTTCTCTGCCGAGCAGGGAGCCTGCTTCCTCCTCTCTCTCCACCTGCCTCTCTGCCTGCTTGTGATCTCTCTCTGTCAAGTAAATAAATAAAATCCTAAAAAAAATGTTGATGAGAAGCGTAGGATAAATATTGAGAGCTTAGGCTTTGTAGAAAACAGACCTGAATTTGCCTGTGCTCCTCCAGTTGCTGTCTATAACCTTGACCAAATTACTGAACCTCTCTGAGTTTTACTTTGGAGGATTATAATTCCTATTTTCCTAAGATTATTTGTGAGCATCAGATGAATAATATATTTAAAACACTTGACATAGTGCCCAACACAGAAGTGCTCACAAAATTAGAACTTTAAAAAAGTGTCATAAGTCACCTTGCACCTTTGGAAAAAACTATAGCCGGTTGGGTTTATAATCTCTTAATTGATTTTTTTGAATTATGCAAGTATGCACATGGCCTCAATCATTCTCATTTTCTGAGGAAGAATATTGATCTGCTTTTTTCTCAGAAATTTTTTCCATAGTCTCATAACTTCTTTTTTGGTCAGTATCATGGGCAACATCATAGGGCTTCTGAATCTTGGGGCCTCTTATTCAAGAATAAACCTTCATAACCAGAATTTCAGCAACACTCATTCCATTGATATTTTGGAAATTATCTTGGAATCAGGTTAGGTTATAGCACTATTTAAGGAAACCAGCATAACAACTTCTCTCTGGCCCCAAATTGTCCAAGGGATGACCCACATACAATGTTTTTTTAAGTGACTTGATCTTAAAGGTATTGTTGGTATACTGCTTTCTAGCTGTGGTGTTTACCAGCTAGAAGTACAGTAATCTGTAAACAACAGGACAAGGCTTTAACCCACTGAGCCACCCAGGCGCCCCAAGAAATTACTTTTTATCATGTTGTTTATAAAGTTTGTTTTAATGCAGCATTTTTTTGCCTTCTTAAAAAATATTTTAGTTCTTGTGCTTTACCGGGCAGTAGGTAAAAAAAATAAATTTTAATTTTAATATAAATTTAAGATTAAATTTTAGCAAAAGTACAGAGAGATACTAATAAACTCATTGAGTACTTTAAATTTCTTTAAAAACATCTGTCTGGGGGTGCCTGGGTGTCTCAGTGGGTTAAAGCCTCGGCCTTGGGCTCAGGTAATGATCCCAGAGTCCTGGGATTGAGCCCCTCATCAGCCTCTCTGCTCAGCGGGGAGCCTGCTTCCTCCTCGCTCTGCCTGTGTCTCTGCCTACTTATGATCTCTGTCAAATAAATAAATAAAATCTTAAAAAAAAAATCTGTCTGTGTACTTACAAACCACAATTAAGTGTTACATCATTGTTGAGAGGTAGATTTTATCATACCAGTTCTTTCTTCCTTTTTTTTTTTTTTAAGATTTACCTACATAAGAAAGAGCACAAGCAGGGAGAGGGGCAGAGGGAGAGGGAGAAGCAGACTCCCTGCTGAGCAGAGAGCCTGACACAGGGCTCAATCACAGGACCCAAGGTCATGACTCCAGCCGAAGGCAGAAAGACACTGAACCGGCTGAGCCACCCGGGCACCCTTTATCATACCAGTTCTATTTGGTAAAAATAAGGCTTAGAGGAACTAAAGTTATATGCTTCATTAGAAGTCTGGTAGAGTTACTAACTACTGAAATAGAACCTGAGATTCCTGACTACAGTCCTTTCTCTAATTTATCTTTCTTCCGGGATATAGGGTCTAAGGACTCTATTATTTTTTTTATTTTAAGATTTTATTTATTTATTTGACAGACAGAGATTACAAGTAGGCAGAGAGGCAGTCAGAGAGAGGAGGAAGCAGGCTCCCTGCTGAGCAGAGTGCCCGATGTGGGGCTCAATCCCAGGACCCTGGGATCATGACCTGAGCTGAAGGCAGATGCTTTAACCCACTGAGCCACACAGACGTCCCTAAGGACTCTATTATTGAACTTAAGATTTTATGAAAGTAGTCATCTACAACGGGTGGTAAGATAATGCTGGAACTAGAAGGAGAGTACATGCCCTCGTGCAATTAGGCAAATGTACAAAATGTACCATAGTGTCTGTGTTCCCTGTAATTGCAAGACACGTTAATTTGGCCTTAATGTGTGCTTATACTCCAGCAAAAAATAGCAAATGATCATCCCCCCAAAAGGAAACATGTTTGTCCTAATGACTTAACCACTTGAAGGAAAAGGTGGGTTTTTATTTTAAAGATTTTATTTATTATTTGAGAGAGAGAGGGAGGTTGAGAGAAAGAGTGGGAGGAGGTGCAAAAGGGTGAAGCAGACTCCCTATGGAGTACGGAGCCCTACGAGACTTAATCCCAGGATCCTGGAATCATGACCTGAACCGAAGGCAGTTGCTTAACCAACTGAGCCACCCAGATGCCCCCCAAAAAGTGGGTTTATAACAAATTTTCAAAAGAAATGTTTCTCTATGGTATACCATGCTTCTAGTTTGTTGTGTCACCTTATGGATATATTTGAATGAATGGACAAATAATGGGCATGAAGTGAACAAATATATTATTGAGTCTCTATGCCACAGCAGGTGTGTGTATGTTTTTAATTTGGTCCTTACAGTCTTGTGAAGTTGAAATTCTTAGCTTTATTTGATAAGGAAAAAGACTCAAAAATGGAAAAAATAAAAATAAAGTTCATAACGGTTACAGGGCTTTGATTCACATCCACGTTTTCAGAGTTCATGTCCACTGTTTTTATCTTGCAATTATCAATAATTGTAGTAAGATCTTATTCCTGTTCTAAAACGTGCTTTTGTGTTTGTTATAATGGAGTAATTGCTATCAAGCCTACAGTTGTCCAGATTGGCAATGTAAACATTGACTGTATACAATGTTTGTTCCTACTTGGAAATAGGTCATAAAAATAGAATAGTAGATAAGTAGATGTGTTATCCTCTATTTACATAATTTTGCCTTATTCTTAGAGATACAATCTTAGCATTTTTAATGAAAACTTAAAATATGTAAGTCATGATTTTTTTGGTCAATGAATCAATAGTTACTTATTAGTATTTATCAAGTGCAAAGTACCTTTCAATGGCATTCTGGAAAGATTAAAAAAAAGAAGGTTGCTACCTAAGAAATCAAATTACTTAAGGGGGAGAGACTTAAATGGACAGGTTAGCTATAAAAATGGTAACCGTACATCAGAGAGAGATCATAAACCAAGAAGAATGTTACAGATGGTGAATGCTAAAGGAGTTTAAAGAAGGCAGAAGTCACTAGACTGGGGTGTTTTAAGAAAGCATTGTATGCCAAACTTTCTCATACCTTTATGCCTTTGCATCTGCTGCTCCCTCTTCCTGACCTTCTTCCCAGGAGCACCTAACCCACAGGCATAGAAACTGCTGTTTTTCCAAGCCATTCCAAACCTGAACCTTGAGGCCTAGGACACAAGTAGTCTATGTATCTCCCATTCCTAACAAGCTTCCAAGTTTCTTATAATGTTGGAATAAATTAATATGAACCAAAAACTATAAGCCAATAGACATTTATTGCCTTCTTACCTCAAATGTGTTGAATCTTGTCAACATTATATCATCGTTGGTATTCTTACCTGTTAATCCTTGGTCTCTATGAAAACATGAAGATTGTGTGGAGGAGGAGGAGAGGGCCTGATGTGCATATCCTCCACAGTTCTCCTGATCTAGGTTTTCTGTAGGGCAAATACCAGCCCCAGAGGTACCTCAGCTTCTCACACTTGACGGCCAGAGAGGCTTGACTGGACGTAACTGATACAAGGCAGCCAGGTTCTGAATGGGTAAAATGGACTATAGCAGGGAGCCAAAGGGAAATGCCTCAAGGACCTGAAGATTGGAGTGAACAAGGTGACCCCAGAACAACAGCACCCGACAGACCCACCTGGCCCCAAAGCTTTCAGAAATTTCCTTTTTGGGAGGTTTATCTCTTGGCTTGGGTTTTTTTTTTTTTTCATCTGTTTTGCTTGAGACAATAACCATGATTTAAAAGGCATAGTCACTTCTTCTAGCTTCAGGAACCAGACGCCACTCCTTATGGTTATTTTGCAATGTGGCAGGAACCGGTTTTTCAATTCTGTCTTTCCAAATATACCCTCACAGACAGCATCAGTAAGGTAGTAGTGGAGGGCCTGTGGCACATGATTGCTCATCCAGAAGTCTTTATAAGCTGCTTCACATTTTGCTTTCATGAAAAGGTAATTTCACATGTTGCGTGTGTGGTTTAACACACTTGAATTCTGAAGCACTGAACAGAATTCCCATTTTAAAGAATTTGGAAGGTCAATAAAATAATGAAAATCATTACATTCTACCTAAATGTTATTAAAATGGAATAGTCCCAAAGGGTTATTTCATAGTTACTGATTGGTATTTTTTTTTACATAAAGCAAAGCTGGGTATATGCAGACACATTTTTTTGCTGAACAACAATAAACTGCAAGTATGATCTTGATCCTTTGTTTTCCTCTAGGTGAGTGTGTAGGAGGCTGCAGGTGGAGAGGGTCAGACAGAGGAATGTTGTACTCAAGTTAATAGTCTCACCTAGCTAACCTTGGGAGGTGCTATAGGGTGACCACACCATAGGGTCCAGAACAAGAAGCCTCACGTATTAAGTAGATGACCTTAGCCAAGTTACATAACCACTTAAGAGCCTGTCTTCCCATCTAAAAAATAGGAAGAACAATAGATTTTCTTCACTGGATTGTAACAACTGACAATGTGAAAAACTCATTACACTTATCATTATTGGATAGAGAAAATGTACAATGTTCTAGGTTTTTTTTTTAAGATTTTATTTATTTATTTGACACAGAGAGAGGTCACAAGTAAGCAAAGAGGCAGGCAGAGAGAGGGGGAAGCAGGCTCCCCATTGAGCAGAGAGCCCAATGCAGGGCTCAGTCCCAGGACGCTGAGATCATGACCTGAGCCGAAGGTAGAGGCTTAACTCACTGAGCCACCCAGACGCCCCCAATGTTTTGTGTTAGACCTGAGGATGTATACAAAGATGACTATTCAGCCAATTTTATTTTTTTATTTAAATTTTAGTTAGTGAACAAAGGATACAATATTGGTTTCAGAAGTAGAATTTATTCAGTCAATTTTAAAGTGATGGTTCTTTGAAGGGTACAAGCCCTTATTTATCAAATTGTTGAAAAATGTGGCTATGCTGCTCTTGCATGTCTGTATTTTTTACTAGTTGATTCAACAAGCCCATTGTTCAGTCACCAAGTATGTTAAGTTCCACTAGAGGTTGAGAATAAGAAGATAAAGCCATTTCAGCTACCAAGATGCTCACAGACAAGTGAGGGAAACAGACATGTAAACCATTAATTAGATTACAATATGATAAGCACTATAATAAGGTATGATCTGAATATTAGGGGAGCAAGAAGATAGGCATCTCAGTGTGGGAGATAGATAAGGGTGTCATGGAGGGCCTTCCAAGGAGGGTGTGGCTTGATCTGAATATTGGTGGAAAATAATGTTCTGGAAATAGGGAAAATGTATCAGTGTGAAAGAATATGACGTATTGGAGTCATGACCTGTTTGGGGAACTGCTAGTAGGTCAACCTACCTGAAATTTAGGGTGTATAGAAGACTTTTAGCAATATCCTTGTCTCTTCTCTATATTCTTTCTCTATTTCTTTCCCTTCTCCCATGCTTTTTGATCCTCTTTCTTTTTCCTCATTTCCCCTTCCTCCTCCCTCCTCAGGTATCTTGGCTAAAGATTTCACAACTTTCATGGCAGAGCTAGAAATCAAGCCCTGATCTGTGTTTCTGTTTCCATAGTCTGTGCTGCTCCTGCTATGCTAAGATTTTTCACTCTTCTAACAAAGTTTGTCGTTATTTTCCTAGGATTTTTGTGAGGGAGATTATGTCAGGTTGCTTGCTTTTACTAAACTAATTTTGATCATTGCATTTATGTTTTTATGTTCTATGGGGCAGTAGATTGCGTACAAGGAGGGTAAGATAGGTTCCATATTAATTCAATTAAATATACATTTACTGAATACAATTGAACATAAACCATTGTTGTAGGTGTTATTGAAAGTACAAAACAGGTTACACTTCCTATCCTTAAGAAACTTACAATCGAATACAGGAAGTGATACAGGAAATAATCTATTGCAAAACAGCTCATCTACCAGCTGTCTTTTAAACTTAGCACAAGAGGGGCGCCTGGGTGGCTCAGTGGGTTGAGCTGCTGCCTTCAGCTCAGGTCATGATCTCAGGGTCCTGGGATCAAGTCCCGCATGGGGCTCTCTGCTCAGCAGGGAGCCTGCTTCCCTTCCTCTCTCTCTGCCTGCCTCTCTGCTTACTTGTGATCTCTCTGCTTACTTGTGATCTCTCTCTGTCAAATGAATAAATAAAATCTTAAAAAATAATAAATAAAATAAAATAAACTTAGCACAAGAGCAGTATTTCTCAAATTTCTTTCTTTCTTTTTTTTCCATTATCAGCCTCTATGGAAACTTTTTTAAGCCTTTCCATCTTAGTCACTTACCCCCAATGAAATTTTAGTACCACAAATAGACTGTGTATCTATGTACTGTATGTATATCAGTGCTTTATACGTAAAAAGATTACTTTTTTCCACAAACACACCCAGAACCAATTTTTGCCCCCTTAGGGTCAATATTGGTCATGTTGAGGACGTATGCACTCGCCTAACACTAACACTTCCAAACTCTAAGATTGGCAAATTCCAGTTTCAAAATTTCTTTAAGTATCAACTAAGATTAAATATAATTAAAAAATTAAATTTCCTGAGTTAAAAATAAAACCCATGGAGGCGCCTGGGTGGCTCAGCCGGTTAGGCATCTGTCTTCAGCTCAGGTCATGATCTTGGGGTCCTGGGATCGAGATCACGTCGGGCTCCATGCTCAGGGGGGCGTCTACTTCTCTCTCTTCCTCTCCCTCCATGTTCTCTCTTTCTCTCTCTCAAATAAACAAAATCTTAAAAAAAAAACCCACATCATTAGATAAAAAAATAATTGGATATATTCATGCCTGTGTGGCTGAGTTCAGGGCTGCCACCCTGCAACTCTAGGGGACTAGATTCATCATACGATCTGTGTGATGGGAATGGAGGGAGAGAATGAAAAATAATTTGAAGCTATAAGCATGATGTGGTTGAAAGAGGAACTCAAGTTCACAAATCATATCAACTTCTGCCGGCTCTAATCATCTTAAACTTTTCCTGACATTCCTATCCTGTACAGAATTCTGTGTTTGTGCTCTTCAATACGTAATTCATTCTTGATGAATGCTTCATTCACTCACGTATTAATTTATATACAGACCACAAATGCATACCAACTAGAAAATTGCCAGTGTGCACACCGTGATTTCAGTTCTCAGTCCCGAACTAGAAATACAAATGCTATACCAATAATTTTTACCCTACGTAGATACCTCCTTACAAAGCAGTTCATCAAAGCTCAAGTGCCCACCCCAGGACAAAACTGAGTTCTCCTGGCCTTAAAAGTCAAGGAACTGAGGGAGGTCTCCAGCCAACAGCCTGCGAGGACCTGAATCCTCAGCAAAGAGCTGAAAGCTTTGGTTCACAAGTACCGCGAGGAGCTAAATTCTGCCAACAACCACGTAAGCACGCTTGGACGTGATTCTTCCTGCAGTCAAGCATTCCAGAGAAGCTGGAGGCCTGGCCAACACCTCGGTTCATCCTCATGAGAGATCCTGAGACAGAGGACAGCTAAACCACACCCAGATTCTGACCTACAGATACTCTGAGATAATAAGTATTTGTTGTGACTGTGTTTTTTCATTGAATTCTCCTTTAACCCCAAAAGATCTCCTTTTAATTGTTCAATAGGTGTGAGAATAACTGATTAGATTCCACCTACTATACACAACCGTAGAATTTCGCTTCTTCGTAGCACTCACTGGACTTGTATAATGTTTGTCTTCTCCACATTAGGTAAGGGCAGAGACTCTTCCTGCCATGTTGATGACTAGAGACTATATACACAACACAGTTTTCCATACTTAGAAGACAGATAATAAAGAAGGTAATTATCTGGGGCACCTGGGTGGCTCAGTGGGTTAAAGCTTCTGTCTTCGGCTCAGGTCATGATCTCAGAGTCCTGGGATGGAGCCCTGCATCTGTCTCTCTGCTCAGTGGGGAAACTTCTTCCTCCTCTCTCTCTCTCTGCCTGCCTCTCTGCCTACTTGTGATCTCTGTCTGTCAAGTAAATAAAACAAAATCTTAAAAAAAAAAAAAAAGGTAACGATCTAACTCGATCTAACTTGTTTTCCCACTTGTTCCTTCTACCAAGTTAGAGCCCAATCCTATGCCATGTATCAAAATAAAATCCAGATAAATATGAAAGTACAAGAAAAGGAAATATGGGGTGCCTGGGTGGCTCAGAGGGTTAAGCCTCTGCCTTCAGCTTGGGTCATGATCTCAGGGTCCTGGTATTGAGCCCCGCGTCGGGCTCTCTGCTCGGCAGGGAGCCCGCTTCCCTTTCTCTCTCTGCCTGCCTCTCTGCCTATATATCTCTCTGTGTCAAATAAATAAATAAAATCTTTAAAAAGAAAAAAGAAAAGGAAATATAAAATCAGTACAAGAAACATTGGTGAGTATTTAATCATCTGGGAGTAGGAAAATCACTCATCAACAATAGTACCAAAGGCAAATCTACAAACCAAAAGATTAATAGATACTACTACATAATTTGATGCTTGCTTCTGTAAAAACAAAATCATAAATAAAAGACAGACAAAATGGGGGAAATCTTCACAACATGTATGACAGAGAGTTATTTACCTTTAATGTATGAAAATCTCATGAATTAATAAGATATATATATATATTTAGTGCATTTGGGGGGACGGACAGAGACATAAACTAAAATAAAAGTGTCCAATAAATAACCAAGAAAAGTCATTGCTTATTAGCAAATGAAACAGAAATGGCAATACATAATTTTCATCTGTCAAAATGGTGAAAGTTTTATAAAATTCTAATACTGAGCTTTGATGGGAGACAAACAGGAACAGAATGATGACTTGTAAGAATACAAATTAGTACAGTTTTTCCAAAGGGCAGTTTATTAACAAGAAAAACCTTAAAATGATCATGTCTTTTGATTCAGTAACATTTTCTTCTGGTAACTTAACCTAAGGCAATTTGTATAAAAATCTAGCTGCAAAAATGTTCAGAGAATGAATTGGTTAAACAAATTATAATATAAAATAAAAAACCATGCTATCATTTAGAATGATACTGTAGAAAAATATTTGAGCTGTAAAGATGGTGATATCTGGATAAATGAAGGGGGAAAAAAAAGGAAGCTAAAACCAGTATTAGAGGGGTTGCCTGGGTGGCTCAGTTGTTAAGTGTCTGCCTTTGGCCTCTGGCTCCCTGCTCAGCGGGAAGCCTGCTTCTCCCTCTCCCACTCCCCTTGCTGGTGTTCTCTCTCGCTGTGTCTCTCTGTCAAATATTGTATTTATATTATAAATACAAACCAATATATATATTTATATTATAAATATAAACCATTTAAAAATCTTTAAAAAAACAGTATTAGAGGATGGTCGCATGGTGCATGGATGGGCAGAAAGAAAGCAAGTTAAGAGGATTTTTAATTTACATATTGTAAAATTTCATTTACATATCATAAAATTTACCCATTTTAAGTGTATGACTCAATTTTTTTAAAAGATTTTATTTACTTATTTGACAGAGAGAGATCACAAATAGGCAGAGAGGCAGACAGAGAGAGAGGAGGACACAGGCTCCCCACTGAGCAGAGAGCCCGATGCAGGGCTGGATCCCAGGACCCTGCGATCATGACCTGAGCCAAAGGCAGAGGCTTTAACCCACTGAGCCACCCAGGTGCCCTGACTCAATTGTTTTTAATAGATTTACAGAGTTTTGCAATTATCACATTTCAGTTAAAGCAATTTTTCTTATTTACCTTTTTAAAAAAATACTTCTGCAATTAGTGTTATATAGCTGGTCATTTTAAAAGTTAAATTCCTCCTTTACTACTGACTTTTCTGGAAAAAGAGGAGGCAAAACACGAAATGTCAAAATAATTATAATAGTAGTTAAAATGTTTTCAAAAGAATGAAAAAGGAAGCGAGCAAACACACTTTAATTCTTATAGAGGGATTGAAGATACATGGAGATTGAAAGACCTGCTTTCAGTTTGTGTAAGTGTGCCTATTTGCAAAAGGGCTTTCCTCTCTTATCCCCACCTGCCCTCTCTCCTTGAGCTTGCTGATCCTCTCAGCATATTTCAGCTTAAAGGAATAAGGAGTTTTGGTCTGGAGCCATTAAAATTTCTAATTCAATCTTAATTCTTCTGATTTTTCTTTTTTCTTAAAAGTAAGCTCTACCCCCCTACATGGGGCTTGAACTCACGACCTGGATATCAAGAGTCACATGCTTTACTGACTGAGCCACCCAGGAGCCCCTAGTTCAATCTTAATTCTTAAAAGTAAATTGGACTTAAGACTTGATAAATATAAGGGAAAATGAATTCAAGAAATATATAAGAACATGGAAGAATATGGAATCAGAAAAAAAATGATAACAGAATAGATTGATGTTTCAAGAATCAACTTGTAATAACCAATTCTTATAGCTGTGGAAACTATATGATATATACCAAAGAAACACTCATTTCATGGTGAAGCCACAATAATTTTCCACCTTTAAACATCTAATGCCACCATGGAGAGATCAGATCTTAAAATGCCAAATAAACAGGGATGAGATTTGAAATTTTCTGAAGTTTTATCCTACCCAAAGACATTTTGTTTTATAGAAATAGAACACATACCTGTGTTTCACTGTTGGTATGTAAATTACTTCTGGAATAAATATGAAAATACAGAAGAGCAGGGTGAAATTCCAAAACCTTTCTATGCAACATCAGGAAAAAATAAAATCCAAAAATGCTTTTTTCACAAAACAGGATCACAGACTATTATGAAATGAGATACTAGTTACCTCTACTCCAATCTCTTTATTTTACGAATGAGAAAATCAGAAGGATCATGATCTGTCCGGAGTGTTACTATTAGCTTAGTATCAAAAAAACTTAAAACTCTCATCTCTCTCTTCTTAATCTACTGCTTCTTATTTTAAGCTTTGTTTTTATGGGAAGCAATATAGTAAAGTCTCTTGAATCAGTTTGGTTTCACAAAGGAAAAAAGAAACAAAAACAAACAAAATCAGTTTGGAGAACAAACTGATGGTTACCAGAGGGAGGTGGGTGGAGGGATGGTTGACATAGGTGATGCGGATTAAGGAGGACACTTGTCATGATGAGCACTGGGTACTGTATGGAGTGTTGAATCACTATATTGTACACCTGAAACTAATATGACACTGTATGTTAATTACATGAAATTAAAATTTCTTTAAAAAGTGGTTTCAAATCCTGGGTCACCACCTAACTAGCTATGTAATCTTTGGTAAGTCGGTTAATCTTTTTGATTCTCACCTCATGGCAGCGATGTCCACAACAGCCAAACTGCGGAAGGAGCCTAGATGCCCTTCAACATATGAATGGATAAAGAAGATGTGGTTCATGTATACAATGGAGTATTACTCAGCCATCAGAAAGGATGAATACCCAGCATTTGCATCAACACTGCTGGAACTGGAAGGGATTATACTGAGTGAAATAAGCCAAGCAGAGAAAGACAATTATCATATGGTTTCACTCATATGTGCAATATAAGAAATAGAGCAGAGGATCATAGGGGAAGGGTGGGAAAACTGACTGAGAAGAAATCAGAGAGGGAGACACTCCATGAGAGACTCTGGACTCCAGAAACAAACTGAGGGTCATGGAAAGGGAGGTGGGTGGGGGGATGGGGTAACTGGTTGATGGGCATTGAGGAGGGCAGGTGATGTGATGAGCACTGGCTGTTACACGCAACAGATGAATCATTGAACACTACATAGAAAACTAATGCCATACTATGTCAGCTAATTGAATCTAAATAAAAAAAGAAAGTGGAGGAACTAATAGAACTTACTTCACAAGGGTGTGTTAAGATCGAGATTATATGCAAAATGCTTAATAACATCTATTATTATAAAATGGCATATAGTAAGCACTTGATAAACAGTAGCTATTTATTATTCAGTGTAAATAAAGTTTTTAAATGGTAACATGATAGGCAGAAATGTGACTAAAACATTGTGGAACAGGAGGTCAAAGAAGTTGTTATGTATGTGTGGAGATGGGGGAGAGAGAAAAAGGTATGAGGTAGAGAAAGAAACTAAAGACTAGGATTGACTTAACTGGAAAAAGATAACCAGAAGAAAACTGGATTGTACAGGAATTTTAAACCAATAATGGACCAAAATCTCTGTGAAAATCTGGACTGTGGTGGAATTGTGAGCCTTCGTGTGTCGGTAGGAGTAAGCTTCCAAGACCATGTTGCCCAAGCCAAGTGAGAGAAAAAGCCAGTGTTAGATGTTTGCCCAGAATAACTGAAGGAAAGAGCTGAGTGGAAGTTGGTAGAAATAGCAAGGGTTTAAGAAGATGTATTAGGCTTCTTTTGGGAAACTGAGGCACAGGAGAGATTGAGCATTGCATGGAAGGAATGAGGTCAAGATATTGGATGGTAAATCCACAGAACTAAGAAACACTCTAAGATTAATTGTCCATAACCATTAGTTATAAAACGGTAATTCCTAATACTCTTAAAAAGCTGGCCTAACTCTCTGCTCAGCAGGGGACCCGCTTCTCCCCACCCACCCCTGTCCCGCCTGCCTCTCTGCCTACTTGTGATCTCTGTCAAATAAATAAATAAAATCTTGAGAAAAAAAAAAAGCTGGCCTAAGTGTGATGTGGTTTGCAATATCCTACCAAACGTAGAGTCAGATCCAAGACAGTTTGGGGGATAGCTGTTGGCACACCCATTCACCTTTGGTAAACAAAGGGAATTTTGTCTGTATGTTTATGGCTTTTGTCACTACTTTTTCCAGAGAAATTTGTTCAAAGTTACCATTACAGTGATACCACTCCCACCAGTTCTATGGACCCTCTCTAGAACTTTTCTTCTGAGATGACAGGTGTCACATGCATAATCTCTCTTAAATAGCAGGTAGAATTGGGAATTAGAGTCTTCGTAATATGTGCATGGCTCCCCTGAATGGTCAAACAAGTAGAACTGACTAGGTTTAGAGCTGGCAGGGACTTAAGAAGTCCCTCATTTTAGTTATTTAAAAGATTTTTAGAACGATTTTATTTATCTGCGACAGAGAGAGCCAGAGTGAGCACGAACGGGGGAGGGGCAGAGAGAGAGGGATAAAAAGACTCCTTGCTGAGTAGGGAGCCTGGGTCCATGACCTGAGCTGAAGGAAGACACTTAACCAACAAAGCCATCCAGACACCCCAGTCCCTCATTTTATTTATTTATTTATTTATTTTTAAGATTTTATTTCTTTATTTGACAGACAGAGATCACAAGTAGGCAGAGAGGCAGGCAGAGAGAGAGGGAAGGGAAGCAGGCTCTCCACCAATCGGAGAGCCCGACGCGTTGCTCGATCCCAGGACTCCGGGATCATGACCTGAGCCGAACACAGAGGCCTTAACCCACCGAGCCACCCAGGCACCCCTATTTATTTTTTTTTAAAGATTTTGTTTTTTCTTTGACAGAGAGAGACACAGCAAGAGAGGGAACACAGGCCAGGGAGAGTGGGAGAGGGAGAAGCAGGCTTCCCACTGAGCAGAGAGCCTGATGCGGCACTTGATCCTAGGACCCTAGGATCATGACTGAGCTGAAAGCAGACACCTAATGACTGAGCCACCCAGGCGCCCCACAGTCCCTCATTTTATAAAAGGAGAAACTGCAGCTCCACAGAGTAAACTGACTTGCTTGTTCTCTAAGTAACCAACAGCAGAGTTGGCACTAGAATTGCAATTGCCTAACTTCTAGGGCAATGCCCTTTTCACTGTAATGGAATATTAACTTGTATTTTTAAACTGATCTATAAAAACAAAATCTGATCCAGAGATAACTAAATATGCATCCAGAAACTTGTGCTAGACTGACTGCAACGAATTATTAGCTCTTCTTAGTAATATATCTTGGGCTCCAAAATGAAATTAATGGACACAATTCCATTTACAATAGCATCAAAAAGAATAAAATACTTAGGTCTAAATTTAATGAAAGAAGTGCAATGCTTGTAAGCTGAAAACTATAAAAAGAAAGAAATTAAGAAAATCTAAGTAAATGGAAGGACATCCCAGGCTCATGGGTTTAGATGGCAATTATGCCAAATTGATCTAGAGATTCAATGCAATCTTTAACAACAACGAGAAAAAAACAGTTTTCTTTTTTTTGCAGAAATGTACAAATTGATTCTAAAACTCATATAGAAATAGGGTATCTAGAACAGCCACCTTGAAAAAGAAGAACAAAATTGGAGGCCCCACAGTTTCTAATTTCAGATCTTACTCCAAAGCTATAGTAATCAAAAGAGTGTGACATTGGCAGAAAGATAGACGTATCTGTCAATCTATCAGGGTTTCGGGGTGCCTGGGTGGCTCAGTGGATTAAAGCCTCTGCCTTCCGCTCAGGTCATGCTCTCAGGGTCCTGGGACAGGGTCCCACATCAGGCTCTCTGCTCAGCGGGGAGACTGCTTCCCCCCTCTCGCTCTCTGTCTGCCTCTCTGCCTACTTGTGATCTCTGTCTGTCAAATAAATAAAATCTTAAAAGAAAAATCTATCAGGGTTTCTTCAGAAATAAACTTGTACCTTTATACCATACAAAAAAATTAACTCAAAATGGATCATAGACCTAAATGTAGGACGTAAACATATAAACTGCTGAGAAGAAAACATAGGAGTAACTCTTTGATATCTTGAGTTAAGTAATGGTTTCTCTAATATGACACCAAAACCACAAGTGATATGAGGGAAAATAAATTGGGGGTGCCTGAGTGGCTCAGTCAATTGGGCATGAGACTCTTGTTTGGGCTCAGGTTATGATCTCATGAGTTATGGGATTGAGCCCCCCATTAGGCTCCACACTCTGTGTGGGGTCTGCTTGGGATTCTCTCTCTCCTTCTGCCTCTCCCCCACTCACGTGTGCACTCTCTTTCTCTCAAAGAAATTATCTTTAAAAAGAGAAAAATAAGTTGGGTTAATCAAGATTAACAACTTTTGTGGTGCAAACAGTACCATCAAGAAAGTGAAAAGACAATCTATATAATTACAGAGGGCTCACAGAAAATGAAATCCAAATGATTCCTGAATTGCCTTGGCTTTTTACCTTCTTAGGGATATTTTTTGATGAATCGAAATTCTTAATTTTAATGAAATCCAGTGTATCCACTTTTCTTTTACGATTAGTGTTATTTTTGTGTGTTTCCTGTTTAAGAAATCTTTGCCTATTCTGATGTCATAGGGATGTTATTTTATGTTTTCTTCTAGAAACTTTATTGTATTTAGTTCTATTCAATTTTATCATGGGGTTAGGTTCATGTATTCATTACCATAGTCAATTTACAAAACAGTGCCATCAACATAACGATCCCCTCTGTGTCTTTTAACAGCCACAACACCTTTTCACCCTGCTCCCCCCACTCATCCCTAACCTGCGGCAACCACCAATTTTTTCCCCATCTCTAAAATATTGTCGTTTCAAGAATTTTATGTAAGTGGAATCATGCAGTATGTTACCTCTGGGTTTTTTTTTTTTTCATAATTCCCTTGAGAACCATCTAAATCAATAGTTTTTTTTTTCCTTTTTACTGCTGAGCAATAGTCCATAGTATTTATAGACCAATAGTCCATAGTATTTATAGACCACAGCTTAACTGTTCACTTTTGCATTTCTTCCAGTTTGGGGCTATTATGAACAAAAGCTACTACAACCATTCATGTGCATGTTTTTTGTGTGAATATAAGATTTCATTTCTTTAGGATAAGAGTCCTAGATCGCAATTGCTAGATCATATGGTAATTGTATGTTTATTTTTATAAGAAACTACCAAACTATTTTCCAGAATGGTGGTACCACTTTATCTACGCACCAGCAATATATATGGGATCTGGTTTCTTTCATTCTCAGTAGCATTTGGGAATATTACTATGTTTTATGTTAGCCATGTTATACATGTGTGCAGTAATATATTACTGTGGTTTTTAACTTTTTTCTAATGTCTAATGATGCTGAATATCTCTCTTTTTTAAAGATCTTATTTATTTGACAGAGAGAGACACAGTCAGAGAGGGAACATAAGGAGGGGGAGTGGGAGAGGGAGAAGCAGGCTCCCCACTGAACAGAGAGCCTGATGAGGGGCTGGATCCTAGGACCCTGCGATCATGACCTGAGCTGAAGGCAGACGCTTAACTGTCTGAGCCACCCAGGAGGCCCAATGTTGAGTATCTTTTCATGTGCTTATTTGCTGCCTGCATATCCTGTATGGTAAAATGCCTGTTCATATATCTTGTCCATTTGTTAATGGCATTGTTTCATTCGTGTGGATTCTTTTTTAGTTGTTGAGTTTTAAAGGCTTTTTAAAAAGATTTTGTTTATTTGACAGAGAGAAATCACAAGTAGGCAGAGAGGCAGGCAGAGAGAGAGGGGGAAGCAGGCTCCCTGCTGAGCAGAGAGCCTGATGCGGGACTTGATTCCAGGACCCTGAGATCATGACCCAAGCCGAAGGCAGAGGCTTAACCCACTGAGCCACCCAGGCACCCCAAGTTTTGAGAGTTCTATATTATAGATACGGGTCCTTTGTCAGATACGTGGCTTGCAGCTATGTTCTCCCAGTCCTCTGCAGCATGTTTTTCTTTTTTCTTGCATGTTTTTCTTCTTAATAGGGCTTTTCACAGAGTCAAAGTTTTCAATTTTCTTGGGATCCAATTAATCAACTTTTCCCTTTTATTGATGCTTTTAGTATCATATCTAAGAACTCTGCATTTAAGTCCATGATCTATTTTGAGTTCGTTTTTGGATAACGTCTGTGGTTTAGGTTGACATTCATATTTTTAGCTATGGGATGTATAATTACTCCAGCACCATTTCTTGAAAAGGCTATCTTTTGTCCACTGAATTGTCTTTGTGCTTTAGTTGGGTATATTTATATGATCTCTATTCTGTTTCACTGATCTCTGTATCTATTCCTCCACCAATACTACATTGTTTTTTTTATATAGTCTATAAATAAGCCTTAATACAGTGATTTCTCCTACTTTTTCTTTTACTGGTTTTAGGTTTTCTAAACCCTGTGACTTTCCATATAAATTTTAGAATAAGCTTATCTATGTCAGCAAAAATCCCTCCTGGGTTCTGATAGGAATTACCTTAAATCTACAAATAATCTGGGGAGAATGAGCATTGTTACTATGTTGTCTCCTAATCTACGAATGTGGTATGTCTCCCCATTTATTTAGATTCTGACTGATTTCTTTTTATCAGTGTCTTGTAATTTTCAGCATACAGATCTGTTTTGTTAGGTTTATGCCTAAGTACTTCATTTTTCTTTGAGCAACTATAAATAGTATTATTTTCTGAATTTTGGTTTCAAGATGTTCATTGTTCAATCCTCCTATTTTAAAATCCTCTGAATCCCTTTGTTTGGGGGATGCGTTTTGTATTTTAACAGTCAAGAGTTTGTTTTGTGGTCCAATCTGAAACACATAGTTCTTTTATTTTATTTTATTTTTAAGATTTTATTTATTTATTTGACAGAGAGAGATCACAAGTAGGCAGAGAGACAGACAGAGAGAGAGAGAGAGGAGGAAGCAGGCTCCCCGCTGAGCAGAGAGCCTGATGTGGGACTCGATCCCAGGACCCTGAGATCATGACCTGAGCCGAAGGCAGCGGCTTAACCCACTGAGCCACCCAGGCGCCCCATAGTTCTTTTATTAGTTAAATATTAACTGTTCACATTCATTAATGAGTTATATTAGGTTTCTGAGTATATCATTTTCAGATTCTATAGACTTAATTTTCTTCAAAGTGTGGTTTGTCTTTCCTTCACTTTGTGTTTATATTTCTTCTGATAAGTTGGAAAGTTTGCATTTTTCTATTGAATACAATTATATTGATAACTTTATATAAACCTTTAATTCTGGGGTGCCTGAGTGGCTCAGTGGGTTAAAGCCTCTGCCTTTGGCTCAGGTCATGATCTCAGGGTCCTGGGATTGAGCCCTGCAACCGGATCTCTGCTTAGTGGGGAGCCTGCTTCCTCCTCTCTCTCTGCCTGCCTCTCTGCCTGCTTGTGATCTCTGACAAATAAATAAAAAATCTTTTAAAAAAAAACCCTTTAATTCTCATTTCCTGTAGATGGGTCTAAACATCTATTAGGAGAACAATTAAATCAGTAGTAGTATTTTCCTTCTCTTCCGCCATCTGATTTTATATTTACATTTTGTAGTAGTCACACTTTGTACTTGCTAGAAAAGTATATAGCTTCCTGGAATAGCAAACTCAATTAACACTGTTTTTAAAAGTAAAGCTTTATTTTTCTCACAGAACAAGAATTCCAGAAGGAGGTCATTCTCGGCATTGTTTCACCTGCTCAACAATGTCATTAAGGACTTGAGCATTTTTCTGCATTTTTGCTATGCCGTCTTCAGATGTTGGCTCTTGACTTCATGCTTGTTGCTTTGTGTTTCTAAGATGACTGCTGCAGCTCTAGCCATTACAACAGCATTTAAGGCAAAATGAAAAAGCTGGGAGCAGCACCCCGAGTGTCTGTAGAGTAATACATAATCTCTGTAACTCCGCAGCATACTTGCTCTGGTGTCTTGTTGGCCACTAATATGTAACATGATCATCGCTAGCTATGAAGGAGGCTGCAATGTGACTAATTAGGTGGTATATTACTATTTAAATAGCTTTTCTGTTCTTACAGGAAAGTTCTAGATTTCTTCACAGAGATCTTCCACATTTGTGTTTATTCTTATGTCTTTTCTTCTTCTCTAATGTTATAAACTTTTTTTTCCTAGTGTTATAAACTTTGTTACCTTTTCTACTGGATATAGTGATAATTTTTAAATAAGCTGTTAATTTTTGAGTGTTGATTATACTGCCTTTTTATTCATCCATAAAACTAGAATCTTATTCATTCTGATAGTAAGTTAGCATGGCGAGGTAGAGGAGGGGGATGGAACCTCTGACACTCTGGAACGACGCATGAGTACGGCCTCTACATAAGACACTAGGGCAAAGGCAGGCCCTTGGAGCTAGCTTAGCCTCCCATGAAGGCCTGGGGGTCTCAACAGAAGAGCGGTGGAACAGATACCTCCTCTAAGAGTGGAAGAGTTCTAGCAATTGCCCACCACAGAAGGACAAGAAGGAAAAGCATCACAATTTAATATATTGCATCTTTTCATCTACTCTTAGAAGGGGAATTTATAGGACAGCTTTTCAAAACACTGCAAAGAGCAATTGTAACTGAGGGAATGAAATAAACGCTTCCTCTAATATGAGGGGACAAGGGACGGAGCTTTTCTAAAACCTAGAGTTTTAAACACAGTGCTTTCAAATAATTCGCTGAGCCCTTGGGTCTCCATCATGAAACCCAGAGGTGATGTTGGGTATAAAGTTTGAAGAGTGGTGAAATTTCTATGTAAGAAAATGGAGGGGAGGGGGAAGAAATGGATATTGCTCCAAAAAAGAGTAGGACAGCAAAAAGTGAAAGGAGACAAAAGGAAAGAGAGGAAGGAAAGCCAAGGATTTGTGACAAAAAGCTACAGTCCAAGGAACAAAAATGGCTGAAAAAAAAGCAAAAATGTTTTTGCTTTTTACGTAAATTTGAAAGAACAAGTTTACTGAAATATAATTTAAAGTTATTGTGTTGCTGTAATGTTATTCTGTTTCCAGAATCTTTGAGAAAGTCAACCTCATACTAAAGCCTTGCTTCAGTGATTCTTCTCCTACATGAAATCCTATGTTATCATTTTTCTTTTTCAAGACTG
Source organism: Mustela erminea (assembly GCF_009829155.1). Lineage (NCBI taxonomy): Eukaryota > Metazoa > Chordata > Mammalia > Carnivora > Mustelidae > Mustela > Mustela erminea. The sequence goes on from NC_045618.1 coordinate 33,042,308, forward strand.
AGCTCATTCATGTTTTACCAATTCAAGTAGCTTTCCATTAAGCCCCTAGACCGAATTGAGCTCTTTTGTGTACTACTAGAATTCCTGCAACCTCTTTTTTGCCTTTTACTCTTATTATCTCTATCCCCCTCTATGCAGTGAACTCCCTGTTAATGTTCAATAAATCTTCCACAATTTTTGGATGGATGGGTGATGCATGGGAAGACAAGTATACATACAAGGAAATGGAGGATACGCTTTTCCAGAGCAGCCAAACTTCAGGTACTTTTATTGTTTGAGACAAAATTGTAGTGGAGGTGACATTTGTCTTTATCAATCTCCCACATTTCTTCTTACTTTTTCAGTACGCCTGCCCTCCCAGGTAGTCAGCCCCTTTGTCCTCACTGAAAGATCTCAAAATTCTCCCTCCCGTTAGACCTTCACTTTGCAAAGTTTCTTCTTTCTCTTCTCTCACTTATCAAAGCATCTGCTTAGTTGTATTTAGTTATGCAATTATCTGACTGATACAGGTAATACAAATTGAAGTATGACAAAAATCTTAACTATCCCATTAGAGAATTTGTACTTTAAGGCAGACATCTGTTAATTCATATTTGCTGGGAAGAATATCTTTTTCATGCTTCCTGCCTTGACCATCATCTTCTCTCTTCTGGTTCCTTATCTAACATTCCGGAAAGTCAAATATGTGGAATGGAGATGATATCATTTATTGAAGTCACTTTTAAAGGTGACAAAATTAAGGGTCAGAAAATTTGATTAACAAGCTAGAGGCACAGGCAGCCAGCAATAGTAAAATAGTGAACTGTTTAGGGAGTTAAGAGTGGGTTCTCATGGTGAACAATTAATATTTCCAATCAAAAAACTAACTTCCGGTTTCAAAGGCCACAGTCCTTTCTGCGAAACTCTTTAAGGCCTCAATGAAATTCCTTCAGTCTATATGGTACACTTCTGTCAGAGAGTCGGGGCTCTTTTGCCTTTATTTTTTCTCTTCCTTTCTACTTCTAAACAATTGAAAACAGTGAGATTCACCCGTATTTTTAAATGAGATGTCTAAATAAAAAAAAATAAGAAGTGAGTTGCCAAAAGTAGCCTTTGAGGTAGATAACTGAATTTTGTTCCTCTGACTACACAGAGTTACCTGCTAAAATAATCCAGGGTTGTCTGAGCCAACAGGAGTAACTTCACTGCTTATCATTCGTGGCCATAGATAGCACTAGAGGAAATCTCAGAGCCTACCTGGATAATGAAGAATGTTGGACCCAAGAAAGTTAAATGTTTGCCCAAAGTCAGCCTAATGAATTAGGGAACTAAGGGCCAAAAAAGAGTTTGAATTTCCAAGTTGGAAGCTCTTTCAAACATGCTGAGAGGTTCCATCATGGGGTCATGGAAATCGGGAAAGGATTGTTGGCCTGGGTGTGTCATCTCTTGCCAGCCTCTCCCAGTCACAGCACACAGCACTAACATGGAAACTTCCTTTAATAAGCTTTGCATTTGCTGTCCTTATGATCCTTAAATTATTGGTGGCTTTTCCCTAAACCATCCAAATGATTTGTATGGTTCACCCCTACTATCAACTTGCTCAGTGAAGGAGGTGTAATCCAGGGGGGTTTCACAGAGGGTTCTATTGTTGCCTCAGAATTACTTCTGATACTCCCACCACACTGCTTACAGATCCAACAAATATATCATTAAGCCTAAAGGGAAACCTTTCTGTTTTTAATATCTCTGCTCTCACCACCTTATATCTAAGATTAATTTTTTGTCTTATCCTTATTTTTCTCAGCTGACTCTCTGTCCTCACAATCCTTGACTTGGGTCATTCTGTTTCCATTACCCTCAAGGCTACTGCTTAGAATATCACCAGTCACACTCCCAATTATCTCCACCTCAGGTCTTGGCTCTACTGCGTCAATTGATTCTATCTCAGTAGTGAACTCTGTCAACGCATCTCTTATTACTGATTCATTTCCTATCTCTGGCTCTGTCTGGGTCCTTGACTCAGCCCAAACCTCTGATTGGGTCTGAGTTCCTAGCACTTTTTGGGCTACTGTCTTTTTCTCTGTCACTGGCTCTGTCTGGGTCCCTACCTCTGTTTGAGTCCCCGTTCTATGGACCTTTGATTGTAACACTGAACCTGACTGTCTTTCTAGTACCTGGCTCATCTGTGTAGAAGCACCTACATTTGTTTCAGTTAGCCCCAGCTGTACTGTGGCTACACTTCCTATCCTTGTTCTTGAAATAGGGATCACAAGGAGATTTTGATCTGGAGGGGTAACTCGGGAACTTATATAATTGAGTCCAGAGAGGAACCCTAGAGAAAAAGAAAAGTCAGGGTCAGCACTGTGGATTAGTAATAGATAAAATCTTAAGTCATGAAACATCCCTGATACACTGGCTTAATTATAATAGAATTTGACTTACGATACATTTCTGAATATCCTTTTCATTATCTTTAGGGACCTGGGATTCAAAGCATTGATCCCAGCTTTTCTGTAGAACAATATTTCCCAAGGGTATACAAGCCAATTCATTGGGGCATGGGAAAAAAACAGTAGTGTCTTTTTGTATTTTTAGCAAATTTTGTTTTCAGTTCTAAAATTTTTGTAAAAATTTTATTTTTTACATAATTTAAATTAAAAAAATAAATTTTATATTTAAAATTTTTAAAAAAGATTTTATTTATTTATTTGACAGACAGAGATCACAAGTAAGCAGAGAGGCAGGCAGAGAGAGAGAGGAGGAAGCAGGCTCTCCACGGAGCAGACAGCCCGATGCAGGGCTCGATCCCAGGACCCTGGGATCATGACCTGAGCCGAAGGCAGAGGCTTTAACCCACTGAGCCACCCAGGCACCCCTTATTTTTTAATTTAAAATTGTATTTTATCTGCTTCCCTCTATCTCTTTCTCTCTGCCTGCCTCTCTACTTGTGATCTCTCTCTGTAAAATAAATAAATAAAATCTTAAAAAAAAAAATAAAAAGGGGCGCCTGGGTGGCTCAGTGGGTTAAGCCTCTGCCTTCGGCTCAGGTCATGATCTCAGGGTCCTGAGATCGAGTCCCGCATCGGGCTCTCTGCTCAGCGGGGAGCCTGCTTCCCCCTCCTCTCTCTGACTGCCTCTCTGCCTACTTGTGATCTCTCTCTGTCAAATAAATAAATAAAATCTTTTAAAAAATTGTATTTTATAATGTAATGAATATATTAATGATTTAATACATGTACATATTTTATAAATAACCATAGGTCTTTTGGAATGCTTGCTGAGAAGTGTTTTACTAATAGGGTGTGTGATGCAATGGTTTGGAGACCACTGTTAATGAATGAATAAAAACAAGTATATGGCTTAGAAGGATGAAAGGAGAAGTGTTATAAAGGCAAAACTCCTATATTACCACTCTGCTTTATACTGGTAATATTTCAGAGGAACATATATCATATGTTGAAGTTTTATTTTGGAGATTCATAAAGATGGAGAGGTTATTTGATATGATAAAAGGAGAGGAGGATTTTAGAACCATCTTCTGGAAGGACAGAAGAACTATGAATTAACTCTGTTAATGTCTATGCCTTCTTTCTCTACTTCCTGAATCTTGCTCCTATCTGTGTAGGGACAGGCATCATTATAGAAAAAAAAATGTTTTAGATAAATTGGAAGGACTTGCTCTTAAGAATTGTTCATTGACATGGAAATAACTCTTTTAGAGCCCTTCCAAATTATGAGATTCTAATGTGCCAAACCAAAAGAAAGCAAAAGAGAGAGAGAGATGGGACCAACCACGTAAAAATGTCTTCTTGGTGCCTTCACTGTTTACAGGAGCATTAACTCACCAGCTATCATGTAGAAGATACTGCTCCACCAATTGAGGCGGTAGACTAATAGGAAATGGGGCTTCAAGACGTTCCTACTGTACAACTTCACTTGCATCAGGAACAAGATGAGGCAGAGGAGTAGGCAGGTGCCTGGGATCAGAATGAAAGCTATCACTACCCATCATAATTCTCCTTCTGTTCTCCCACCCAATCCACCCTCTTCCCCCTCTTTGTACTTCCTTGTCATCCAAACCATCTCAGTTATGTGTTGGAGGCCTATTACCCATGGCAGTGGTCATGGGAAGACCCAGTTGGCAATGAACCAAGATGGGAGAGCAAAGGCTTCTGCTTTGACTAGAATAAGGTTGTCAAGGTGGAGCCTGTAGATAAGACCAATAGAACAGATATCTAGTTAGCTGCATAGTAATTTTCTGGGTGCCAGAAGGGCCTCTAGCCTATGATATCCCCTCTACTCATCCATCAGATAACATCTCCTAGAGGTGTGTCCATTGGGTTAAACATAATCTCCTCAGGGTCCCCCCCTTAAGAGTTAATAGCCCCATGGGGAGTAAAAGCTTATTGAAAGCTTTCTTCCCTTTGAGAAGAGACACTGTCCTATGATAGCAGTGTTCATGTGAGGGAGGTAATGACTTCGTAAAATAAGGGGAAATGGCACAGAATGGGAAGAAATACGAGGACTCCAGGGACAAACTTTTTCCAACATCACTGTGTACCTGAGATGAAAGAGAAGATGGATATGCCCAGATCTATGTAGGTTTTGTCTCCTGGCCCTTTGATGAGAGAGATGCTGAGCCACATAATAATAGTGAGGGTGATGAGGGCAGAGATGAGGAAGAAGGCCCTGGAGAATTGGAGGTAGTCTGCCAGAAAAAGTGGAAAAGGAGAGGTTTGGCTGGAGCAGAGGTGACCTGCCCTTAAATAAGGGTAGATAGGTTCTAGGAAAGGTACTGAGGGACAGAGGAGGACAGAATTAGGGTGTGTCTTAATATGTAATATAGTCAGAGTAAGGAGCCACCCAAGTGGGTGGCTTCACAGGCACCAGTAAGGACCCTCTTTCCATCTCCTCATTGACATGTGGAATTCCTTTAACAAGGAAAGAAATGTATTCCACAATGAGTGACAAGTTGAAATTATAACTATACCCTTGAGAGGCACATTATGAGGTAACTTTCATATTAAGGTGCAAATGACTAATTTCCTTTTTCCTAGGAAGTTGTGAGTGCAAAGCTAATAAAAAGCACAGGGTTGCTAGGCATTAGCTTCCAATAATTAAGGAGTTGTGGTTTTTAGGTCATTGGGGAAGTCTAGTCCAAACAAACCTGGGTAAATTTGCCCTGTTTGGAGGAGTTGTCCTTACATGCTTGTGAATGAGGGGAGAAAAGGAGGAGCAGGGTTGTGGGAAGGACAAAGGGAGAGAGGGGTGCTATGGAGGATCTGAGCAAATGTACCAAAGGAGGGGGCTCTAGGATTTGGAAGGCACTCACAGGGTGCCTTTGGCACATGGCTCCAGCAGAGATCATGGTGACACACTGTCCAGAGCCCTGCAAAGAGTGTCTTCTTGTCTTTCAATACCATGAACTTCACCCAATGTAAAGAGGACAAGGACAGCAGCAGGACAAAGATGAAGCCCAAGAGGCCAGCACAGAACATGCGAATGTAGCTTTGGGTCTTTTCCAGAAGCTGTCGCTGGTATGGTGACAGAGAAGAGAAGCGGTGCATGCAGTAGGGGAGAATTGGCTGTGATGGGAAAGGGAGGAGGACATCATGAAAGGAATGTTGTCTCAAGCATCTCCATCTCCACTCACAGAAAAAATAAGCCATAGGTCTTCTACTGGGCAGGAACTCTTCCCCACCCACACTTCAGGGTCTTTTTCTCTTCTGGTTCCAGAGCTTCCCACAACTTTGAAAATATATTCCTTTTTAACCTGTTCCCAGTTTAAAAAAAAAAAAGATGGAGTTAACTTTGCCTCTTCTCCCTGACATCTCCCCTATGCCATACACAAACTGCTTCAGGCAAAAGGACCCCACCACTACCTAGCCTTTTGTAGAAAAGGCTTCCTCACCCTGTATGTTGGGTAACCCAGGATGCTGGAACTGTAAATACTGTGGAAGGCCATGGTATGTCCTTTCCTTCTTTCCATCCTAGTCTCTGGCTCACTGCTCTTCTCAACTGCCATAGAACTTAACCCACGCTGACCTTACACACTTTCCTGCCCCTCCCCCACTCCAGGAAACACAACTAACAGGAAGTGTACAGTGTCTTTGTCTCATTTGTCAGATCTGGTTCAATCCCTTTTTCCCATCCAGGTGTCTCTTGAGCTCCAGACACCTATAACAAACTGGGTGCCGAACCCAGGTTTCTCACAGATCCACCACACCCAAGAGGTCATTGAGAAATGCAGGCATCTTTACTCTTCATCCTATACCCCCTTTTTGTGTCCTTTATTTATTTCCTGCCAGTCACTCAATCACAATATGTCCTGCATCTCCTGACAACTTCAACTCCTTAATGTTCTAAAGCCCATCTTTTATTTGTTTCCTCTTCCTTAGAACATCTTTTCTATAACAGCTTTTTACCTGGTACCTCTGCTACAAGGCTTCAGTTTATTCTTGATAAAGTTGTCTCTAAAATGCAACTCTGATATGTTTCTCCTGTGCTTAAAATGCTCTGATTGGACCCCACTGTTACGAGGTAAGGTCCTAACTTGTTAGCATGAATTAGTTAAACCAGCAAGTTAGGTTTCTGTTTGCTATCTAGCTTCATTCAATCATTCAATACCTCCTCTGTGCCAGGTGTGATGTGAGGGTGTATTGAGGTGTTGGGTATCTTTCATATGTCCCTTTGGATCTACTCCCCATCTTTGTTCAGAGGCTGACTGATATGATGGACTACATCAATGGGTTCCCTTGCCATCCAGTCTCTGATTAGGTTTCACCAATGGCAGTCATGGGCAGAAAATCAGAGATCCAGAGATCTGTGTGTTTATTTACTTGATCTGTCCTTACCAGATTACTGAGGGTTGTCTGTGTTCTCTTACCTAAAATAGAGTTCCTTGCAGGCAGGCTTCTCCATAGAACCACCTTTTCCATTCTGCTCCTTTCACTTACGTGATCAGGCTTAAGAGTAGTAATAACTTTTCACTGATGGTTTCCCCAAATCTTTTTCAGTTCAAAGAGGACTTTATAAATAGTCCCTTAACTCCCCCAGATTAACTTGTTTGAGCAAGCCATCTGTTTCCTGCTGAACAAGGTCCTTATTTTCATGAAGTAGAAAGCCTAGTGACATTTAGGCTCATTCTCTCCCTCCATGTTCTCTTGTATTCCAAACAACTATTTTTCTTGCAGTTGCTTAAACCTACCTTAGTCCTTCCTTTGCACATGGTGTAAATGGTATCTACCTTGCATATGGTATCTATCACACTTTCCAGTTTATCTTTATCTGAGTTAACATTAGTCAAGATTCATTTTAATTTAACACTTTTGGGGAAGTCTTCTCTGAATTCAACCCTCAGTCCCAGACTTTGTGCTCCTGCAGCACCTTGTGCTTTCTTCTTTCATAATCTTTATCCATAGTATTGTAATTTGTCTGTCTATATTTCCTTCTGTAACTTGCCTGTGAACTTCAGCAGTGAGGACTTATCCTATTCAGCTGTGTAATACTCGATATCTAGTACAGTGTTTGGAATATAATAATGATTCAAGAAATGCTTATTGATTGAAAATAAGACAGGTAATAAAAGAAAGAGTAGGGGCGCCTTGGTGGCTCAGTGGATTAAAGCCTCTGCCTTTGGCTCAGGTCATGAGCCCAGGGTCCTGGGATCGAGCCCTGTGTCAGGCTCCCGAGCAGGGAGCCTGCTTCCTCCTCTCTCTCTGCCTACTTGTGATCTCCCTCTGTCAAATAAATAAATAAAATTAAAAAAAAAAAAAGAAAGAGTGGACTTCTAATTTCTAGTCTGGCATGCAAGGAGCTTGGAGGTGGTCACTCCATTATAAAATAAGTAGAAAGCTAAACAAACTGAAAAATCAACAATTCTTTTTAGGTTCCTCAGAGAAATGAGATCACAAGGCAAACTGGCTCCCAAAATTAGAGAGATGGAAAGAGAAATACAAAGAATCACAAGTAGTAGAGCACAAATCCCTGCAGGAACCAGTACAAGCATAGGTAAATCTGAGTTGTAATTGATGGATTGTTGCATGTTCAGTGTGGACAAGTCTAAGAGATTACAAACTCTGGGGGTATCTAACCTTAGGAAGTTCGTACACTTTAGTCAATTCTACCTCCAGCAGGTCGACCAGGTTTTCACAGGGAATAGCAGAGAAAAGTCCCCTTACACTTCTGGCAGGAGGAGAAAAGGAACCATTTTGAAACATACCAGAGAATTCTGTTCTTAACAAGGCCATCCCTGAAGAGAAACTATCTTACCAACACCTAAAGTATTAGAGTTTTATCGGAGTTTAAGCAATCTGGGGAAAAGAAAATACTCAATTCCAGCCTGTTCAACCTTTCATGTGGGGCAAGAGAAATACCCAACCCCAGCCCACTCTGCCACCCTGTCCCTCCTAAGGAGGAATTGAGCAGCACTTGTGAATTTCACAGAAGCTTTCCCACAAAGATCAGGAACAGGGAAAGGGTTTCCCCTCTCACCACTCATTTTCAATATTATACTGGAATGCAACAAGACAAGACAAGAAAAGAAAATGCATAAATATTGGGAAGGAGGAAATAAAACTGTGTTTACAAATGACATGACTGTGTAGAAAGTCCAAGTGAATTGGACAACAACAAAAATTGAAGAGAATTGACAACAACAAAAATTCTAGAAACAATAAGTGATTATAGCAAATTTTCAGGATATAAAGTTATTATAAATCAATCATTCTATGGGGTGCCTGGCTGGTTCAGTTGGTAGAGCATGTGACTCTTGATCTTGGGTTGTGAGTTAGAGCCTCACATTGGGTGGAGAGATTACTTTTTAAAAAAGTCAATCATTTTCCCATATAGTAGTAATAAGCAAGTAAAATTTGAAACTAAAAACATAATATCATTTCCCCACAATGAAACACATGGGTTTAAAGCTAACAAAATATGTACAAGATCTATATAAGTAAAAATAAAAAGCTCTGATAAAAAAGACAAAGAATTAAATGACTGACAACTAGTTTATTGATCTTATTAATTCTTTCAAAGAAGCAGCTTCTAATTTTGTTGATCTGTTCTGCTGTTTTCTGGGTTTCTCTTTTATTGATTTCTGCTCTAATTTTTATTATTTCTCTTTTCCTGCTGGGGTTAGGCTTTATTTGCTGTTTTTTTCCAGCTCCTTTAGGTGTAAAGTTAGCTTGTCTACTTGAGACTTTTCTTGTTTCTTGAGAAAGACCTGTATTGCTATATACTTCCCTCTTAGGACTGCCTTTGCTGTATCCCAAAGGTTCTTAACTATTGTATTTTCATTTTCATTTGCTTCCATGAATTTATTAATTCTTCTTTAATTTCCTGGTTGACTCATTCATTCTTTTCTTTTTTTTAAGATTTTATTTATTTATTTGAGAGAGAATGAGTGAGAGAGAGTATGAGAGAGGAGAATGTCAGAGAGAGAAGCAGACTCCCCAAGGAGCTGGGAGCCCAATGCGGGACTCGATTCCGGAAGTCTGGGATCATGAGCTGAGCCAAAGGCAGTCACTCAACCAACTGAGCCACCCAGGCACCCCCATTCATTCTTTAATAGGATGCTCTTTAACCTCCAAGTATTTGAGTTCCTTCAAATTTCCTCTTGTGATTGAGTCCCAGTTTCAAGCATTGTGGTTTTGAAATATGAAGGGAATAACCCCAATCTTCTGTACTGGTTGAGACCTGATTTGTGACCCAGGATGTGATCTATTCTGGAGAATGTTCTATGTGCCCTTGAGGAGAATGTGTATTCTATTCACAGAATATGTATTCAGAATACAGAATGTGTATTCAGAATGCTCTGAATATATCTGTGAAATCCATCTAGTCTAGTGTGTCATTCAAAGTCTTTGTTTCTTTACTGATCTTCTGTTTAGATAATTGATAAACCCCTAGCCAGACTTATCAAAAAGAAAAGAAAAAGGACCCAAATACATAAAATCACAAATGAAAGAAGATTGATCACAAACAACAAGGAAGAAATATGAACTATGAGAACATATTATAAGCAACTATATGCCAACAAATTAGGCAATCTGGAAGAAATGGATGCATTTCCAGAAATTTATAAACCAGTAAAACTGAAACAGGAAGAAATAAAAAACCTGAACAGTCCCATAGCCAGTGAGGAAATTGAAGCAGTAATCAAAAAACTCCCAACAAACAACAGTCTAGGGCCAGATGGCTTCCCAGCGGAATTCTACCTACCATTGAAAGAAAAATTAATACCTATTCTTCCAAACTCATTCTATGAGGCTAGCATTACCTTGATCCCAAAACCAAAGACCCCATCAAAAAGGAAAATTACAGACCAATAACTGATGAACATGAATGGAAAAATACTAGCCAATAGGATCCAAAAGCACATTAAAAGGATTATTCACCATGACCAAGTGGGATTTATTCCTGGGCTGCAAGTGTAGTTCAACATCTGCAAATGAATCAATCTGATACATTACATTAATAAAAGAAAGGACAAGAACCACATGATCCTCTCAACTGATGCAGAAAAAGCATTTGACAAAATGCATCATCTTTTCTTGATTAAAACTCCACAGTGTAGGGATAGAGGGAACATACCTCAATATCATAAAAGCCACCTATGAAAAGCCCACAGTGAATATCAATCTCAATGCAGAGAAACTGAGAGCTTTTCTCCTAAGGTCAGGAACATGACATTCTTACCAATGTTGTTCAACATAGTACTAGAAGTCCTAGCCTCAGCAATCAGACAACAAAAACAAACAAAAGGCAACCAAATTGGCAAAGAAGTCAAACTTTCAGTCTTTGCAGAGGACATGATACTTTTTGTGGAAAACCCAAAAGGTGAAAAAAAGAGAGAAATAGATTAACAAAATAGAACAGAGAGCCCAGAAATAGACCCACATAAATAGAGTCTTCTGGTCTTTGATATAGAACAAAGGCAATACAATGGCAAAAAGATAGTTTTCTCAACAAATGATGTTGGAACAACTGGACATCCACACCCAAAAAAAGTGAATCTAGACACAAGCCTTTCACCATTCCCAAAAATTAACTCAAAATAGGTCATATAGACCTAAGTGCAGAACACAAAACTATAAAATTCATAGAAGAAAACAGGAGAAAATAAGTGCCACTGAAGTATGACAATGACTTTTCAATACAATACCAAAAACACAATCCATGAAAGAAATAATTCATAAACTAGACTTCAATACAATGAAAAGCTTCTGTTCTGCAAAGACATGGTTAAAAAAAAAAAAGTGACGACAACCACAGTCTGAGAGGAAATATCTGCATATGACACATCTGATAAAGGACTGTTATCCAAAATTCACAAAGAAGTCTAACAACAAGGAGTGTGTGGTGTTTCAGCTGGTTGAGCAGCCAGTTCTTCGTTTCTGCTCAGGTCATGATTGCAGGGCCCTGGGATTGAGCCTTGCATGGAACACTTAAATCTGGGGAGTCTTCTTGAGGATTCTCTCTCTCTTCCTCTTTGCCCCTCTCCCTGCCTGTGCACTCTCTCTTTTGCTCGCTAAAATAAATAAATCTTTTTTTAAAAAAATGTCTTACAACTAAAAAATAAGAAAACAAATAACCCAATTTAAAAATGGATGACAGGGGCGCCTGGGTGGCTCAGTGGGTTAAGCCGCTGCCTTCGGCTCAGGTCATGATCTCAGGGTCCTGGGATCGAGTCCCGCATCGGGCTCTCTGCTCAGCAGGGAGCCTGCTTCCTTCTCTCTCTCTCTCTGCCTGCCTCTCAGTGTACTTGTAATTTCTCTCTGTCAAATAAATAAATAAAATCTTAAAAAAATAAATAAATAAAAATAAAAATGGATGACAGACCTGAAAATCATGCTTCAGATGAATGTTACAGAGACCACAGTTGCTACAATGTATCAAACATAATGTCCAATAGTAAACAACAACAACAAAACTGAACATGTGAAGAAATGGGAAAATATATTCTGTATTCAAGAAAAAGGCAGTCAACAGAAACTGACATCAAAATATCCAGATGTTGTAATGATCAGAAAAGGACTTTAAAACAACCATTATAAATTTTTATAAGGACTAAAAAGCAGATAAATGCATAATCAATGACCAGACATGGGATCTCAACAAAGATAGAGAAAACATTTTAAAAAATTAAATGGAAATTCTGGGACAGAAAATACTATAAAGTAAAAATAAAATAAAATAAAAATAAAAATAAAATAAAATATAAATAAATAAATTAAAAAAATAAAAAATTCACTGTTTGGACTTAATAGCAAATTGGAAGTAGTGGGGAAAAAGAGTCAGTGAACTTGAATATAAGTTAATAGAAATTGACAATCTGAGGAACAGAAAAAAAAACTGAAGAAAAATAAAGTGTCAAATTCTAATTTTCCGGAAAAAATTCCAAATTTCAAAAAAAAAAAAGGTGAAATTGGAGTCCTGGAATAAGTGAGAATGGGGGAGAAAAATAGTGGTTGCAAACTTACCAAATTTTATGAATTATACTGATGTATGGATCCAAAATCCTTAAAGACACAAAAAGGATAAATACAAAGAAAACCACACCTAAACCCATCATAAATTGGTGAATCCAAGATAAAATCTTAAAAGCAGCCAGAGTAAAGGTACATGTGACAGAATAACAATGATATAAATCTGATTTCTCATCAGAAATAATGGGAGCCTGGGGAGGAGCCAAGATGGTGGAGGAATAGCAGACTGAGATGACTTCAGGTCATAGGAGTTCACGTAGATAGTTATCAAACCATTCTGAACACCTACAAACCCAACAGGAGATCGAAAAGAAGAAGAGCAGCAATTCTAGAAACAGAAAATCTACCACTTTCTGAAAGGTAGGATGTGCGGAGAAGTGAATCTGAAGAGACGGGAAGATAGACGGGTGGGGTGGGGGGCAACTCCTGGCAAGCAGTGGTGCACAAAATTCAAAACTTTTAAAAGTCTGCTCCACTGAAAGACATTGCTCCAGAGGCTAAGCTGGGGTGTTTCCCTCATGCAGACAGTATGTTATCAGGTCCCATGGGGTCACAGAAGGATTGGAGGTGTCTGGGTGTACCAGAGCTCGCAGGTTATCAGAATGGGGAACCCAGCTACAGAAATGGAGACGAGGAGTGAGCTCCCAGCTTGGGGTTACCTTAAACCGTGATCCACGGCATATTCAGACCACTGCTCTTTGAGCAGGGACCCCACAAGTGGCAGATCCAGGGAGACTCACCTTCCTCCTCTGGAGGCAGGAATCTGCTGGGTTTGGAGACTCCAAACAGGGCTGTGTGCCAGAGATAGATACACTTGGTCACAGACCAGGGAGCTCAGAGCACAGCAGGAGACTAGGGAGATACGAGGAATTGAATGCTTTTCTCCGAGGAAGACTGAGGAGTGAGGCCCTGAGCTCTTGGCTCCTCCAGGCCGGAGATTGGGAGGCTGTCATTTTCATTCCTGCCCTCCAAAGCAGTACCAAAAGCATTCAGGGAACAAAAGCTTCTGAGAGCAAACCCGAGCAGATTACTTAGCCCAGCCCCTGGCAAGGGCTGTATACAATTCCACCTTGGGCAAAGACATTTGAGAATCACTATAACAGGCCCCTCCCCCAGAAGATCAGCAAGAACATCCAGCCAAGGTCAAGCTCACTGATCAAGGGAAGAGAGGAATTCCAGAGGAGGGGAAAGCAAAGCATGGATTCATGGCTTTCTCCCCATGATTCTTTAGTCTCACAAAGTTAATTAAATTTTTTAAATTGTATTTTTTTCTTATTCTAATTTTTTAAAATTTCCTCTTTCCTCTCGAAGCCTTTTAACTAGTTTATCTTAACAATACCTTTCTTTAAAAAAATCTTTTTAGGGGCGCCTGGATGGCTTGGTGGGTTGAGCCTCTGCCTTCAGCTCGGGTCATGGTCTTGGGGTCCTGGGATCAAGCCCCATATCGGGCTCTCTGCTCAGCAGACAGGGAGCCTGCTTCCTCCTCTCTCTCTGCCTGCCTCTCTGCCTACTTGTGATCTCTCTCTCTGTCAAATGAATAAATAAAATATTTTATAAAAATAAAAAATATTTTAAAACCTTCATTATTATAGTCATATTTTATCCTTCATTGTGGTAACCTTATTTTTTTGTATACATATAGGGTTTTTTCTTCTAAAAAATTTTTGGGATACAATTTCTTCTAACAGATTAAAATATACCCTATATCTAGCACAGGGCTTTGTTCTAGTCTCCAGCCTGAGTTAATTCTCTCCACTTTCTTTTTCCAACCAACTTATTGTATCAATTCCTTTCTTAGGATTTTTAAAAAATTCTCATCTTTAGTCATATTCCATCCCTTCATCATATTTACCCTAATTTTTGTATATATAAGTTTTTCTTTCTTTAAAATTTTGGGAGGTAGTTTCTTCTAAGAGACCAAAATACACCCAAAATCAAGAGGGTAGCTCTATTCTATTCACCAGTCTGAATATATATACACACACATATATATATATACACACATATATATATATTTAAATAAAAAAAATTTTAATATTTTATTTATTTATTTGACAGAGGGAAATCACAAATAGGCAGAGAGGCAGGCAGAGAGAGAGAGAGAGAGAGAGGAAAGCAGGCTCCCCGCCCAGCAGAGAGCCCCATGCGGGACTCGATCCCAGGACCCCGGGATCACAACCCGAGCCGAAGGCAGCGGCTTAACCCACTGAGCCACCCAGGCGCCCTAAATTTAAAAATTTTTTAAAAATTCCTTTTACCCCCCTTTCTTCTTCCCCTGATTTGGGGACTCTTCTGATTTAGGTAGTGTACATTTTTCTGGGGTCTTTGCCACCCTTCTAGTATTTTATTCTCTCATTCATATATTCTTATCTGGATAAAATGACAAGGCAGAAAAACTTACCACACACACACACACACACACAACAAGAGGCAGAACTGAAGGCTAAGGACCTAATCAATACATACATTGGTAATATGTCAGATCCAGAGTTCAGAATGATGATTCTCAAGGTGCTAGCTGGGCTTGAAAAAGGCATGGAAGATATTAGAGAAACCCTGCCTAGGGAAATAAAAGCCCTTTCTGGAGAAATAAAAGAACTAAAATCTAACCAAGCTGAAATTAAAAAAGCTATTAATGATGTGCAATAAAAAATGGAGGCTCTTACTGCTAGGATAAATGAAGCAGAAGAGAGAATTAGTGATATAGAAGACCAAATGATGGAGAATAAAGAAGCTGAGCAAAAGAGAGACGAACAATTACTGGACCATGAGGGGGGAATTTGAGAGATAAGTGATACCATAAGACAAAAGAATATTAGAATAATTGGGATTCCAGAAGAAGAAGAAAGAGAGAAGGGGCAGAAGGTATACTGGAGCGAATTATTGTAGAGAATTTCCCTAATATGGCAAAGGAAACAAGCATCAAAATCCAGGAGATGCAGAGAACCCCCCTCAAAATCAATAAAAATAGGTCCACACCCCATCATCTAATAGTAAAACTTACAAGTCTTAGTGACAAAGAGAATTTCTTGAAAGCAGCCAGAGACAAGAAGTCTATAACATACAATGGTAAAAATATTAGCCTTATCCACAGAGACCTGGCAGGACAGAAAGAGCTGACAAGATATATTCAGAGCACCAAATGAGAAAAACATGCAGCCAAGGATACTATATCCAGCTAGGCTATCATTGAAAATAGAAGGAGAGATAAAAAGCTTCCAGGACAAACAAAAACTAAAAGAATTTGTAAACATCAAACCATCCCTACAAGAAATATTGAAAGGCATCCTTTAAGCAAAGAGAGAGCCTAATAGTAGTAGACCAGAAAGGAACAGAGATAATATACATTATACAGTAATCAGTACTTTCAAAATCTTTCAAGCATCATCTCTTTCAATAGTTACCCTGAATGTAAGTGGGCTAAATGACCCAATCAAAAGTCACAGGGTGGGGCGCCTGGGTGGCTCAGTGGGTTAAATCCTCCGCCTTTGGCTCGGGTCATGATCCCAGGGTCCTGAGATCGAGTCCTGAATCTGGCTTTCTGCTCAGCAGGGAGCCTGCTTCTCCCTCTCTCTCTGCCTGCCTCTCTGCCTATTTGTGATCTCTGTCTGTCAAATAAATAAATAAAATCTTAAAAAAAAGACACAGGGTATCAGAATGGATAAAAAAACAAAACCCATCAATATGCTGTCTACAAGAAACTCACTTTAGAACCAAAGACACCTCCAGATTTAAAGTGAGGGGGTGGAAAACAATTTACCATGCTAATGGGCATCAAAAGAAAGCTGGGGTGGCAATCCTTATATCAGATAAATTAGATTTTAAACCAAAGAGTATAATAAGAGATGAGGAAGGACACTAGATCATACTGAGAGGGTCTGCCCAACAAGAAGATCTAACAATTTTAAATATCTATGCCCTAAGATGGGAGCAGCCAATTATATAAACAAATTAATAACAAAATCAAAGAAACACATGGACAATAATACAATAATAGTAGGGGACTTTTACACTCCCCTCACCAAAATGGACAGATAATCTAGGCAAAAGATCAACAAGGAAATAAAGGCCTTAAATGACACACTGGACCAGATGGACATCACAGATATATTTAGAACATTCCATCCCAAAGCAACAGAATACACATTCTTCTCTAGTGCACATGGAACATTCTCCAGAATAGATCACATCCTGGGTCACAAATCAGGTCTCAACTGGTATCAAAAGATTGGGATAATTCCCTGCATATTTTCAGACCACAATGCTCCGAAGCTAGAACTCAATCACAA
This sequence comes from Mustela erminea, assembly GCF_009829155.1. Lineage (NCBI taxonomy): Eukaryota > Metazoa > Chordata > Mammalia > Carnivora > Mustelidae > Mustela > Mustela erminea. The sequence continues at coordinate 33,059,064 of NC_045618.1, forward strand.
GACGAAAGTTACAAAAAAACCCAAGTACATGGAGGCTAAGGAACATCCTACTAAAGAATGAATGGGGGATGCCTGGGTGGCTCAGTTGGTTAAGCGGCTGCCTTTGGCTCAGGTCATGATCCCACTGTCCTGGGATTGAGTCTCACATCGGGCTCCTTGCTCAGCAGGGAGCCTGCTTCTCCCTCTGCCTCTGCTTGCCACTCTGTCTGCCTGTGCTCACTCTCTCTGACCAAAAAAAAAAAAAAAAAAAAGTCAACCAAAAAATTAAAGAATTGAAAAAATTCATGATAATGAAAACACAGCTGTTGAAAATCTGTGGGACACAGCAAAGGCATTCCTCAGAGGAAAATATATAGCAATACAAGCTTTTCTCAAGAAACAAGAACGATCTCAAATACACAACCTAACCCTACACCTAAAGGAGCTAGAGAAAGAAGAGCAAAGAAAGCCTAAGCCCAGCAGGAGAAGAGAAAAACTAAAGATCAGAGCAGAAATCAATGAAATAGAAACCAAAAGAACAGTAGAACAGATTCACAAAACTAGGAGCTTGTTCTTTGAAAGAATTAATAAAATTGATAAATCCCTGGCCCGACTTATCAAAAAGAAAAGAGAAAGGACCCAAATAAATAAAATCATGATTGAAAGGGGAGAGATCATAACCAACACCAAAGAAATACAAACAATTATAAGAACACATTATGAGCAACTATACGCCAGCAAATTTGACAACTTGGAAGAAATGGATGCATTCCTAGAGACATATAAACTACCCAAACTGAACCAGGAAGAAATAGAAAATCTGAACAGACCGATAACCAGTAAGGAGATAGAAGCAATCATTATAAATCTCCCAACAAACAAGAGCCCAGGGCCAGACAGCTTCCCAGGGGGTTCTCCCAACATTTAAAGAAGAATTAATACCTATTCTCCTGAACCTGTTCCAAAACATAGAAATGGAAGGAAAACTTCCAAACTCATTTTATGAGGCCAGCATTACCTTGATCCCAAAACCAAAGACCCCATCAAAAAAGAGAATTACAGACCAATATCCTTGATGAACACAGACACAAAAATTCTCACCAAAATACTAGCCAATAGAATCCAACAGTACATTAAAGGAATTCTTCACCACGACCAAGTGGGATTTATTCCAGGGCTGCAAGTTTGGCTCAACATCCGCAAATCAATCAATGTGATACAATACATTAATAAAAGAAAAAACAAGAACCATATGATACTTTCTATAGATGCAGAGAAAGCATTTGACAAAGTATAGAATCCATTCTTGATCAAAACTCTTCAAAGTGTAGGGATAGGTGGTACATACCTCAATATCATCAAAGCCATCTATGAAAAACCCACAGTGAATATCACTCTCAATGGAGAAAAACTGAGAGCTTTTACACTATGGTCAGGAACATGATAGCTATTCATGGCAGCTATATCACCACTGCTATTCAATATAGTACTAGAAGTCCTAACCTCAGCAATCAGACAACAAAAATAAATTAAAAGTATCCAAATCGGCAAAGAAGAGGTCAAACCATCACTCTTTGCAGATGATATAGTACTTTATATGGAAAACCCAAAAGACCCCACTCCAAATCTGCTAGAACTTGTACAGGAATTCAGTAAAGTGTGAGGATATAAAATCAATGCACAGAAATCAGTTTTCAAGCTCTATTACAAAGCTAACATCATCAAGACAGTACAGTACCAGCACAAAAACAGACATATATATCAATAGAACAGAATAGAGAGTCCAGAAATAGACCCTCAACTCTATGGTCAACTAATCTTTGACAAAGCAGGAAAGAATGTCCAATGGAAAAAAGACAGTCTCTTCAACAAATGGTGTTGGGAAAATTGAACAACCACATGCAGAAAAATGAAACTGGACCATTTCCTTACACCACACACAAAAATAGACTCAAAATGGATGAAGGACCTCAATGTGAGAAAGGAATCCATCAAAATCCTTGAGGAGAACACAGGCAGCAACCTCTTCGACCTCAGCCACAGCAACTTCTTCCTAGAAACATTGCCAAAGCCAAGGGAAGCAAGGGCAAAATGAACTATTGGGACTTCATCAAGATCAAAAGGTTTTTCACAGCAAAGGAAAGAGTCAACAAAACCAAAAGACAACTGACAGAATGGGAGAAGATATTCGCAAATGACATATCAGATAAAGGTCTAGTACCCAAAATCTATAAAGAACTTATCAAACTCAACGCCCAAAGAACAAATAATCCAATCAAGAAGTGGGCAGAAGACCTGAACAGACATTTCTGCAAAGAAGACATCCGGATGGCCAACAGACACATGAAAAAGTGCTCCATATCACTTGGCATCAGGGAAATACAAATCAAAACCACAATGAAATACCATCTCACATCAGTCAGAATGGCTAAAATTAACAAGTCAGGAAATGACAGATGCAGGCAAAAATGTGGAGAAAGGGGATCCCTCCTACACTGTTGGTGGAAATGCAAGCTGGTGCAGTCACTCTGGAAAACAGCATGGATGTTCCTCAAAAAGTTGAAAATAGCAATCGCACTACTGGGTGTTTACCCTAAAGATACAAATGTAGTGGTCCAAAGGGACATGTGCACTTGAATGTTTATAGCAGCAATGTCCACAATAGCCAAACTATGGAAAGAACCTAGATGTCCATCAACAGATGAATGGATAAAGAAGAGGTGGTATATATACAATGGAATACTATGCAGCCATCAAAAGAAATGAAATCTTGCCATTTGCAACAACATGGATGGAATTAGAGGGTATTGTGCTGAGAGTAATAAGTCAATCAGAGAAAGACAATTATCATATGTTCTCCCTGATATGAGGAATTTGAGAGGCAAAGTGGGAAGTTTGGGGGGTAGGGAAGGAAAAAATGAAACAAGATGGGATGGGAGAGAGAGAAACTATAAAAGACTCTTAATCTCACAATACAAACTGAGGGTTGCCGGGGGGAGGGGGTTTGGGATAGGGTGGTTGGGTTATGGACATTGGGGAGGGTACGTGCTATGGAGAATGCTGTAAAGCGTGTAAGCCTGATGATTCACATACCTGTACCCCTGGGGCTAATAATACATTATATGTCAATTAAAAAAAAGAAATAATGGGAGCCTAAATGGCAATGGAATGACTTTTTTCAAATATGTATAATTGCCATATAACTTCATGTTAGTTTTAGGTGTATAACATAATTATTTGATACATGACTATTTTATAAAATGATTACTATATTAAGTTTATTCAACATCCATTACCATACATAGTTAGAAATTTCCTTTCTTTTTTTTCTTTTTTTAAAAATTTTATTTATTTATTTGACAGAGAGAGATCACAAGTAGGCTGAAAGGCAGGCAAAGAGAGAGGAAGGGAAGCAGGCTCCCTGCTGAGCAGAGAGCCTGATGCGGGACTTGATCCCAGGACCCTGGGATCATGACCTGAGGCAAAGGCAGAGGCTTAACCCACTGAGCTACCCAGGTGCCCCAGAAATTTCCTTTCTTGTAATGAGAACTTTTAAGATTTATTCTCTTAGCAATTTTGAAATATACAATACAGTATTATTAACTATAGTCACCATGCCATACATTACATCCCGAGGACTTATTTCATAACTGGAAGTTTGTAGCTTTTGACCACTTCAGCCATTTCACCCATCTCCCAGTTCTTACCAATCTGTTTCTGAGTCTGTAAGTTGGGTTTAAAAAAAAAATCCACATATAAGTAGGAGAAAATATTTGCAAAACATAGCTGACAAAGAACTTGTATCCAAAATACATAAAGAACTCCTACAAGTAATAATGAGATAAATAACTTGGTTTAAAAAATGAGCAGAATAACCATACTTACAAAGAAAGATATGTAAATGAAAAAGGTACTTCAAAATCATTAGACATCAAAGAAATGCAAATTAAAACAAAAAAAGTTTTGTGAGATAAAAGAAGTGAGATACTATTTTATGCCCACTCAGAATGGCTAAATGTACAAGGATTGACAATAAATGTTGGCAAAGATGTGGAGCAACTGAAACTCTCATGCATTGCTGGTGGGAGTGTAAAATGGTGTAACTGTGGAGAACAATTTGGCAATTTCTGAGGTACACATCTATATCCTATGACCTGTGACTCCTCTCTTAGGTATTTAAGAGAATTGTACACTTATGTACACAAGAGGACCTTACAAGAATGTTCATAGCAGCTTCATTCACAATCGCCAACACAGGAAACAACCCATGTACCCATCAATAGAAAAATGGATAAGGAACCTGTGGCATATTCATATAATTGAATAAAAAAGGAATAAATTATACACACAACATAAATGACAGTCATAGATGTTATGTTGAATGAAAGAAACTAGACACAAAAGAGTGAATATATCCATTTATATAAATTTCTAGAACAGGAAAATTTGATCCTGATCTTCCTCCACCTTGTCTTCCAAAATTTTCTTCTCTTTGTCTACATGAACTGGCTCTTCTCGTCTGTCTGGCCTCATCCTGCACTATACTCCTTTAACTACCACTCTCCAGCAGTACTGGCTATCTTTTAGTCTCAGTAATGTCCTAGACTTCTTGCAAATGCTGTTTTTCAAATGTTCTTCATTCTTCTGGCTAAAATTGACTCTTAGTCTTAGATTAAATATTTCTTCCTCAGTGGAGGCTATCCTGACATTCTTCTTCAGCCTGGATTGAGTAATCTCTCAACCATAAACTCACCATTTTCTATGCTTTTCTTCTTTAGCATTTAACACAATTGTAATTAAGTAATTATTTATTGTATAGTATATCTCCTCCACTAAATTATAAGGTTCAAAGAACAAGGTATGCATTTATTTTGTTTAGTTGCCATATTGTTTGTAGATAATAAATATTGTTAAATTAATGAATGAATGAGAAATGAGATAATATTAAAACAATCTGGACCAAGTTCTGAGTGGCAAATCTGATGTGGACATCATATCTAGGTGGGTAGATCTGTCTCAGTGGCCCAAGAATGAGATAGGCTTCCTCCTCCTTGCATGAAATAGCAAAATTTTCCTAGATTTGCCTGGTAGAATTTTCTCAGTGGTTATTTAGGTAGGAGGCAAGTTCTTATTTTTCTGGTTTATCCTCTTCCAATTATAATTTATGGAATCTAAATGTAATGCCCCAAATGGCATGAATACTTTCATTTCACATGTTTTCATCCTGGGATGTTTAGGGCTGAGCACAAGATGGGAAAGAGGAGTTTTGGGACCTGATACTGTATATTATGGTAGAAATATGGTGAATCTTTATGTGTAGAGTGGTTGCAATGGAATGTAAATGCCCTAAGTAGTGGTACTCTATTTAAACCAAGATACATAATATCTATTTGTCAAAGGGAAAACTACATATCATCTTGATATCTATTTGTCAAGAGGAGAGATATATAGTACCTTTAATTTCTGTTGCCTTTCCGGGACCTAGTGCTAGTCAGTTTCTTGGCTCAAGAGTGGGTGTTCTATAGACATCTTTAGGTCTAGTAGCAGATGCTGTTAGTGCCCTTCCCATATCTCTTGGGCCTTAACACTCCGGTGTTTTCTGGAAGCCTTCCACTAGCCAACATCTGTACCTCTTTTCCTAATAGCTTCTCTCCTTAACTGACCCAGATATTCTGGGGGAATTAACACCTACTTGTGAGTAGCCCTCAACTAGCCCTCTACCCCTGTGTGTGGGAAGTGTAATTCTGAAGCTTGGTTTTATATTGTTTCCCATTATCTCTGCAGGATTAAGCTCCAATTGACCATAGTGGTAGGTAGCTTGAAAATACATCCTTTATTGATTGCTTTCTTTCCCTTTTTTCATTTCTCCTTTTTCCACTTTATATACAGTCTAACATCCTGAGATGGAGAACAAAGTGTGAAAGGGAAAAAGTATTGATGCCAGTTGGAGCATCAGCTCCTCCCAACATTCCATTTCACCTTTCAAATAACTTACTTATATTTGAACCTCTGTCTAAGATTATCTTCTGGAGGAACTCAAAGACAGGTGACACACTGGGATGACCCAATTAAAGAGGCAAAATCTAATGCCTGTTCACAAGTGTAAATGTTCTTAATCTCAGCACAAATGAGGGAGATGACTAACTTCCAAGAGAAACAGTATGATGGATCCTCAAGATAATCCCAGGTATGGCAAGAGAATGTATGAGGAACCTATGAACAGCAGACCTATGAGAAAGTCCCTGCAATGGGAGGCAACATGCATCTGACCATTCTAACACGTATCTTACATTGAGTCACAGAAAAACTAGACAATTGCTATCTAAGTCACTCAAGACTACAAAAGTTGCCCTATTCGGGATTAGTCATATTCTGTTTCTTACTGGATATACTAGAACAACCCTTTCTTCCTTTTTAGAAAAACTTGGAAATAAACTGTAAATTTAGAGAAAATTTGCAAGGACTGTAAAGGAATATCCCATACTCTTTATCTAAATTCACACATTAATATTTTGCTCCTTTCACTTTAATATTTGTTCTTTTATCTACCTAAATACACAAGGACCTTTTCATAAGGCCTATTCAACTTCTATTTTTACCACCATCCAGCTCATAGATGACAATAGTTCATTTCATCTTTTCTGTAGGACATGGGGTTCTTCTGTTCCTGAAAACAGTCTCCAATTCAGAGGTGATGGTAGTATTTCACTAAATATTTATGTTATTTGGGGCACTTGGATAGTTTAGTCGGTTAAGTGTCTATCTTTGGCTCGGGTCATGATCCCAGGGTCTTGGGACGGAGCCCCACATCATGCTCCCTGCTCAGTGGGGAGCCTGCTTCTCCCTCAGCCTACTGTTCTGCCTGCCTGTGCTCTGTCTCTCTCTTTGTGTCAAATAAAATCTTTAAAAAAATATTTGTTATTGAAGTTTTGCCAGGACCTTTTACTTCTGATCCTTTCATCAATTACCCTTCAGTTTTATATGGATCTATCATCAGTTTAAGATGCTCCTGGTTTATTTGATTGGAGGTGATATTCATATGTTGGTGTCAGCTTCTGACTGACTACATTTATAACAGAACAAATTATAGTTATTTCTTTGCATACTTGAACTCTTGCCTTGCTCTTTGGGATCACCAAACAGTTTTATAGCTTTAGTACAAATACATGAATCAATCCATTCAACAAATGTTTATTAAGCATCTTATGCATTCTAGGTACTGTTCTTGTCATTGACCATATATAGTGGTGAAAAACCTGACAAAGTCCCTGCTGTGCTCAAGTTTACATCCTAGAGGGGTATATCAGTCAGCTGTCATTACAGCAGTGCTGCATAATAAGTTCTAAGTAGCTTACAATAGCAGGTACTTATTCTTCTCACTCACAGGTCTGCAGTTCAGATGAGGTTTGGCTGATCTTGACTGGGTTTGCCAGTGTTTGGCTGGGTGAAGCTGAAGACCAGGTTTCAAGTCAAGTTGAGATTTCCATCACATGTCTTCACTATTCTGGGACAATCTGCCTACCTGAGGCACATTCTCCCCATGGTGGATGACAGAAATATAAGAGATGTGAGTAGAAGTCTTTTAGGTCCTCAACTCAGGATTGTCACAGCCATCTCTTCTTACACCCCATGAACTACACTACACGCTATACATATACATATACATATACATATACATATACATATACATATACATTTCACTGAGGTAGGAGGTTTTGCAGAGTCACGTGGTGACAGTTTGGGCAGAAAATAAATGATTCAAACTACCATGATGAAGGGTGGGAGAAAGGAAACAAATAAATATACATACCAAATATGAAGCAAGTTAATGACATAGAAAAGGAAGAGAAGGAGTAATTTCTTGGATAGGATGGTCAGGGAAAGCTTTTCTGAAAAGGTGATATCTGAGCAGAGTCCTGAAAGAAGTGAAGGAACAAGATTTGTGGATTTCTGGGATACACTGTGGGAAGAGAGAACAGTAAATGAAAAGGCCCCAAGGTGGGAACTTGCCTGAAGGGATCAAGGAATTGCAATGAATCCTGCATGACTAGAGTATAATGAGCAAGAGGGAAAGCAGTATAAAATGAAACCCATTCTTTTGTCAATAGATATTTAAGTTGTTTCTAATTTTTCACTGTAACAAAAAGTGCTAGACTGACTATCCTTATATGATGCCTCTTTATGTATATGATAAAATCTTTCTTTAGGATTAATATCTAGAGATGCAATTACTAAGTCATAGGGTGTACACCTATCTTTGAGTTTACTAAACATTAAAAATTGCTTTCCAAAGCATTTTTCACCAGTGTACACTTCCACTGGCAGTGCATTAAATTCCATTTGCAGTTGGTAAAGTCAAACTTTTTAATATAAAAATAATCTTATTATGGTATTTGCACATTTTACTCTAACATATTAATAGGGCTGTCATAGTATATTATTATAACATTTTATCATTGCGGTTTTATTTTATATTTCCCTAATTGCTGGTGAAGTTGAACTTTTTTTTTAACATTATTGCCATTAAAAAAAAAAAGAAAAAATATTATTGCTATTTGGATTTCCTTTTGGAAACTGCTTAAATAGATCCTTTGTCAATTTTTATTTTGTGTTATTTGACTCTAACTTTTTTCTTTACATAGAATTCCTCTATTTAGTCTGGATACTGACTCTTTGTCAGATATATAGAGATATGTATCTTCCTATGGGTGAGCATATTTCTTTGACTGTTGTTATATTTTGTATTACAGAAGTTTTAATTTTAAATTTGTCAAATTTATAAAGATTTTTCATTGTGGGTTATACATTTTATTTATATTAAAAATGCCTGAGGGGAAAGAGCCCAGCATTAGGCTCTCTGCTCAGCAGGGAGCCTGCTTCCCCCCCTCTCTCTGCCTGCCTCTCTGCCTACTTGTGATTTTCTCTCTGTCAAATAAATAAATAAAATCTTAAAAAAAAGAGAAAAGTTATTGGGGAACAGGATGTCAAATTATCCCTTCACTGAGTACTTATTAATTTTATTTATTTTTTAAATATATTTTTTAAAGATTTTATTTATTTATTTGACAGAGAGACAGTGAGAGAGAGCATGAGAGAGAAGATCAGAGGGAGAAGCAGACTCCCCATGGAGCAGGGAGCCTGATGTGGGACTTGATCACAGGACTCTGGGATCATGACCTGAGCTGAAGGCAGTTGTCTAACCAACTGAGCCACCCAGGCGCCCCAGTACTTATTAATTTTAAAGGGGAAAATGTACAATAGAACGATTTGGCAATCACAATTGTAACTAAGTAGTCAAGCTTGGCATCATCAATAGAAGGTTAGCTTAACATCACATACTTCATGATGTAGAACAGGGGGAGGTGTGCACCATCATCTGTGAGGAGTTTTTGCTAGAAATGTTTGACTTGAGTTTAATGATAGTCCCACAAAACAGGAATGTGGGGCATTCTACAAGACAACTGACCCAAACTATTCAAGGGTTTAATGTCGTGAAGAACAGAGGGAGGTGATAGGATTGTTCTAGCTGAAGGAGACTACAGACATACAACAGACATAAAACAGATGAAATTCACTGATTCTGAATTTTCTCTAAATTTTAAGTAAAAATTTTTTATTTATTTGAGAGATAGAAAGAGAGAGAGAGAATATGAGTGTGGGGAAGGGTAGAGAGAAAAGCAGACTCCCTGCTGAGCAGGGAGCCTGATGGGGGACTATATTTTAGAACTTGCTTGACATTCTCCATAAATAAACAAAACCAAAAACAAAACAAAAAATTGTCAATCTTTGTTTGGAATTGCATTGAATCCACAGATTTATTTAGAGAGTTGATATCTTAATATTTCAAAATGTTAAGTAGACACTGATAGGATTACAAAAAAAAAAATGGGAAAAGTCTAAAACCATCATGGGAGATTTGAACATAGAGAAACCCACAAATAAAGAGTAGTAAAGAAGCAGAAACATTTTTGTATCTTTTAAAATATTTTATTTATTTGTCAGAGACAGAGAGAGGGCACAAACAGGGGGAGCGGCAGGATAAGGAGAAGCAGGCTCCCTACCGAGCAAGGAGCCTGATGTGGGACTCCATCCCAGGACCCTGGGATTATGACCCGAGCCAAAGGCAGACACAACCAACTGAGCCACCCGGGCATCCCAAAACAGAAATATTTTTAAAGTTTTATTAAAAGTCCAGCTATTAACATACAGTACAACACTAGTTTCCGGTGTACAATATAATGACTAAACACTTCCACACATTGCCTGGTGCTCATCACAAGTGCATTCCTTAATCCCTATCACCTATTTCACCCATCCACCGCCCCCCACTGCTAACCATCAGTTTGTTCTCTGTAGTAGTTATGGGTCTATTTCTTGGTTTGCCTCTCTCTCTTTTTCGCCCTTTGCTCATTTGTTCTATTTCTTAAATTCCACATATGAGTGAAATCATATGGTATTTGTCTTTCTCTGACTCATTTCACTTAGCATTATTCTGTCTAGCTCCATCCATGTCATTGCAAATGGCAGGATTTCATTCCTTTTTATGGCCACATTGTATATATGTATATACCACATCTTTTTTCTCCATTCATCAGTCAATGGGCACTTGGGCTGTTTTCATAGTTTGGCTATTATAGATAATGCTACTATAAACATTGGGGCACATGTATCCCTTTGAATTAGTATTTCTGTATCCTTTGGATAAATAGCTACAGTACAATTGCTGGATCATAGGATAGTTCCATTTTTAACTTTTTGAGGAAACTCCATACTGTTTTCCACAGTGATTACACCAATTTACATTACCACCAACAGTGCAAGAGTGTTCTCTTTGCTCTACATCATTCTCTCCAACACCTGTGGTTTCTTGTGTTGATTTTAGCCATTCTGACAGGTGTGAGGTGATATCTCATTGCAGTTTTGATTTGCATTTAACTGATGATTGGTGATGTTGAGCATGTTCATGTGTCTATTGGCCCTCTGTATGTCTTCTTTGGCAAAATGTCTGTTCATGTCTTCGACCCATTTCTAAATTGGATTATTCATTTTTTGGGTGTTGAGTTTTCCAAGTTTCTTGCATATTTTGGATACTAACCATTTATCAGATATGGCATTTGCAAATAGCTTCTCGCACTCTCCAAGTTGTCTTTTAGCATTGTCTATTGTCTCCTGCACTGTGCAGAAGGTTTCTATCTTGATGAAGTCCCAGTAGTTTATTTTTGCTTTTGTTTCCCTTGCTTAGGAGACATATCTAGAAAGACGTTGCCATGGCCATTGTCAAAGAAGTTACTACCTGTGTCCTCTTCTAGGATTTTTATGGTTTTCTGTCTCACATTTAGGTCTTTAGTCCACGTTGAAGTTTTTTTTTCTTAGATTTATTTACTTTTATTTTAGAGAGAGTGGGAGTGGGGCAGGAGAAGAGGGAGAGAGAGAATCTCAAGCAGACTCCCCACCAAGCACAGATCCTGACATGGGGCTTGATCTCACAACACTGAGGTCATGACCTGAGCTGAAATCAAGAGTCAGATGCTTATCTAAATGAGCCATTCATGCCCTCTTTAATACATCTTGAATTTATTTTTGTATGTGGTGTAAGAAAGTGGTCCAGTTTCATTGTTTTGCATGCTGCTGTCCAATTTTCTCAACACCATTTGTTGAAGAGACTTTTTCTCATGGAATATTTCTTCCTGCTTTGTCAAAGACCATGCAGTTATGGATTCATTTTTCAAGTTTTTATTCTTTTCCATTGGTCTATGTGATTATTTTTGTGCAAATATCATACTGCTTTGATTACAGCTTTGTAATATAACTTGAAGTCTGGAATTGTGATGCCTCCAGCTTTTCTTTTTTTCTTTTTTAAAAGATTTTATTTATTTGTCAGAGATTGAGAGAGAGAGAGCACAAGCAGGGGTAGAGGTAGGCAGGGGGAGGAGCAGGCTTCCCACTGAGCAGGGAGCCCAATGTGGGACTTGATCCCAGGACCATGGGATCATGACCTGAGCTGAAGGCAGATACTTAACCGACTGAGCCATCTCCAAGTCCCAAGCAAATCTTTGGCTTTTTCACAATTGCTTTTGCTATTTGGGGTCTTTGGTAGTTCCACACAAGTTTTAGGATTGTTCTAGTTCTGTGAAAAATGCTGTTGGTATTTTGATAAGGATTTCATTTAATATGTAATTTTTTGTATAGTACAGACATTTAAAAAATATTTTTTCTTCTAATCCATGAGCATGGAATATCTTTCCATTTCTTCATGTCATCTTCAATTTCTTTCATCAGTGTTTATAGTACAGGTCTTTTACCTCTTTGGTTATGTTTATTCCTAGATATTGTTTTTGGTGCAGTTGTAAGTGGGATCGATTCCTTAATTTCTCCTTCTGCTGCTTCATTATTGGTGTATAGAAATGCAACAGATTTCTGTATGTTCATTTTGCATCCTGCAACTTTACTGAATTCGTGTATCAGTTCTAGCAATTTTTTGGTTGCATCCTTTGAGTTTTCTGTATATAGTATCACATCATCTGCAAATAGTGAAAGTTTTACTTCTTCTTTGCTGATTTGGATACATCTTATTTCTTTTCATTGTCTGACTGCTGAGGCTAGGACTTACAGTACTGTATTAAGTAACAGTGGTGGAAGTGGATGTCCTTGTTTTGTTACTGATCTTAGGGGAAAACTCTAAGTTTTCCCTATTTAGGATGATATTAACTGTGGGTTTCTCATATATGGCCTTTATTATGTTATATTATGTTATATATGTTATATGTTTCCTCTAAATCTACTTTGTTGAGGGATTTTCATCATGAATGGTTGTTGTACTTTGTTGAATGCTTTTTATGCATCTATTGAAATGATCATAAGGTTCTTATCCATTCTTTTATTTATGTGGTGTATCCTGTTGATTGATTTGTGAATACCGAACCACCTTGCAATCCAGGAATAAATCCCCTTAAAACCCCACTTACATTTGCAATCCTTGTTGATTTTGTCTAGATGATCTGCCTACTTGTGATCTCTGTGAAAATAAATAAATAAAATCTTAAAAAAACAAAAAGAACAGTAGGCAGAGAGGCAGGCAGAGAGTTGGGGGGAGGCAGGCTCCTCCCTGAGCAGAAAGCCCAATGCAAGGCACAATCGCAGGACCTCAGGAGCATGACCTGAGCTGAAGATAGAGGCTTAACCCACTGAGCCACCCAGGCACCCCGAAACTGTTCTTGTTTTATTTCCATATATTTTTGTTTCATAGTTTGGAGTCTTTTTTCTTGTAATCTATGATTCTGTCATATATTTCTTTATGTATCCTAAGAATACTTAAAGCCTCTATCATACTATACTGCAAATTAATCTGAAATGAATTAATATTTTGATTGTTGACTTTGAATTTTTTTCTTAATATTTCTTTACATGTTTGGAATTCCTATTTGCAAGCACACAAATTTTTTTGTTGCCTTTTTCCTTTCTTTTTTTCCTCTCCCTTTATGCTCATTCAATTGAATGGTGTTGGGGTTTCCTTACTTTAGCCAAGTGCCCCAGTCCAGAATCAGTTCTCATAATATGGTATTTCAGATTTGTTATGTTGTCAGGGAATATCACACACCTGGTTATGAAACAATGGGTTTCTTGGTTAAGCAAGGTTGTGGTTGTGTCCTTTTACCTCTTCAAAGATGTGGTTCCAAGTAAGCTACAGCCCCGGTCAGGGCTTGGTGGCTTTCCATAAGTCCCAAGTTTGAGCTAGAATGGTAAACTTACCTCTAGTCCATGTCTTGAGATGTACTTAAACTCTTTTCACTCTACAGGAGCTATCTTCCTGTTCACTTCCGCTAGCTTTAGGACTTAGAGCCCATTAAATCCATGGCTTAAGTCAAATCACAGGCTTGTGTTTGGGTCATTTTTCTGGTTTGTGAAAATGCTTGTCTTGTTTTAACCGGGCTATACTTCTCAATCTCGCATCTCTCTCCCTCCTTTCTTCTCCCACCCCCTGCCTCCCTTTCCCACCCCCTTTCCCTCTCCCCTCCACTTTATCTAATCATGCAATGTGTTTCTAGTAGAGGGAAGATATCAGAAGGGTGATTTACTGAGCTATCTTATTGGAAACTCAACTAAGCTTTTAAAGGAATTCTCTACAAGCAAAGAGAGAAAGAAGAAAATAGAGCATTCAGCTTCTAAAGGAGCAATGAAAGGTTGTCTCTTTCTTATAAGATAATGATCTTGCAAATGAGAAAGCTTAGTTATAATTACTACCCATTCCCTGCTAAAAGTCACAGACTTTATGGTTACTTTCTCCTTCTCCTCCTCGTCGTCGTCGTCCTCCTCCTCCTTCTTCTTCCTCTTCTTTTTACTTTTTTAAAAAAAGATTTCTTTCTTCCTTCCTAAAGAATATTTATTTATTTATTTGAAAGAGGGAGAGAGAGAGCACAAGCAAGGGGAGCAGCAGACAGAGGGAGAGGGAGAAGGAGGTTCCCCAAGGAGCAGGAGACTGACACGGGGCTTACTCCCAGGACCCCAGGATCATGACCAGAGCTGAAAGCAGTCGCTTAACCAACTGAGCCGCCCAGGTGCCCCTATGCTTATCTTCTTATAATCTAGCATCTTCCACTCTCAGACCTACTTCCTTCTTCTCATCCCACTTAAGACTTCCATCTCCTAGAGAGTCATGAACACTTAGCTCTCTTGTCAGTTTAGTCCTACAAGTAAAGTATTCAAACTGAATTATAAATAAAGCTTGTGACCTTAATAAACTCTTCATCAGTCAATGTGTGGGGTATACTTAGTGAATGGGGGTGTGGGAGAAAGGGGAGCTGGACTTCGAAAGATATATGTTCTTTTTTTTTTTTTTTAAAGATTTTATTTATTTATTTGACAGAGAGAGATCACAAGTAGGCAGAGAGGCAGGCAGAGAGAGAGAGGAGGAAGCAGGCTCCCTGCTGAGCAGAGACTCGATCCCAGGACCCTGAAATCATGACCTGAGCCGAAGGCAGCGGCTTAACCCGCTGAGCCACCCAGGCACCTGAAAGATATATGTTCTTGCAAAGGCTCTGGAATTGCCTGAGGAGCCTCTGAAATGAGGCCCCTTGAAGTAAGGAGGCACAGGTCACCTGCTAGGAAGAGGAGCCAACATGGAGAAAGAGTTTTCTAAGACAGGGTCAAAGTGCAGTGCCAGTATATATGTGTTTGCATGTGTGTCTCTAAGGAGGGTGCACACATGCATGTGCTGCTAAACTCTTATCCTTATGAATAAAAGCTAAAATGTTAATCTAGGGCGCCTGGGTGGCTCAGTCGGCTAAGTGTCTGCCTTTGGCTCAGGTCATGATCCCAGGGTCCTAGGATTGAGTACCGCATTGGGCTCCCCGCTCAGTGGGGAGCCTGCCCCTCCCCACCATGCTCTCTCTCTCAAATAAATACGTAAATAAAATCTTTTCTAAGAAGATTTTATTTATTTATTTGACAGATGGAGATCACAAGTAGGCAGAGAGGCAGGCAGAGAGAGAGGAAGAAGCAGGTTCCCCACCAAGCAGAGAGCCCAATGTGGGACTTGATCCCAGGACCCTGGGATCATGACCTGAGCCGAAGGCAGAGGCTTTAACCCACTGAGCCACCCAGGCGCCCCTCTAAATAAAATCTTTTAAAAAATTTAATTTAATGGGCTTTCAGTTGCCATGTGGAAATGTTTGTGTATTCCTGATCAGGGAACAGGATTACAAAAACTACATCAATTGTAAGAACCACTTAAGTAAAATTCTCTTTAAAAAACAAACAAACAAAAAAAGAACTACATAATTGCTCCATGTCTGCTATGTTTGTTTTCTACAAAGGTTACCAATAAATCTCTAAATTAAACCAAAAGGACCCAAAAGCTTATCTTTAAGAGTGGCAAGGGGTGAAACTGGGCGTTTTAGTCCATTCCATTGCCAGATTTGGGGAGAAGTATGGAACCTGAACCAGTAGAGTCATAATAGTAGCTTCTAAAGGAATAAAGGACAAAATTAATGTCAGAGACTTTCTGCATGGAATCTGGTTTGGGTTTGAAAAGGATCTTTAACCATCCAAAGACTTACGCAGTGGCCTGAAATCATTGGCAGCCCCCCTCACTTAGTTTTACAGGGTATATAAAGCATGGGGAAAAAAATCTTTCAACTTGGTTCACATATATATGTAGGCTGAAGAGAGTCCTTCAGCATCATCTGGCTCATTAAAACAAAATTGATGCCCAAGGAATCGAAAGAGTCACAGGCCTATGAAGAATCTGATGGAGTCTGTGGCTTTCTTCACAGAAAAGTGCATACATAAATTCTGCGTAGAATTTCAGAGAGCTTGTGGGGGGTCTGGTTAAGATCTTTTCCTACCTAGGGAGAAGCAGTGGGTTCATGTAAGAAGACTGTAAGGGTTTCAAATTACCAATCCTCATAGGAAATGGATCTCACGGATTCCCCAGAGCCTACCCCCTACTCAAGCACCCTTCAGCTTCTTTGGATGGTAGGTATTATCTCCACTGATATTCATTCCATTGTTTGCAATTCAGATTCAACAATATTAACTAAATGTCTTCCACCCTGAGTGTGCTCAAGGCCACACACAAAAAGAAAATTTCAAGTATAATTAGGTGGCATCTTTCTTCATGAATCATTCTGGTCTGTAAGATCCCTGATACCCAAAGAGATCTCTGATCTACACACTGTATCCGTTGCTAGTTTCTTTCCTTCATGACCCTAATCACTGCTGTATTCTCTTAGAAATTTTTTCTTAAGTAAACTTCTATTATTTTCTTTATGACTATAATATATATATTTTAGATCCAGTGCACACAAAACACATTTCAGCAGGTTTAATGCTTTCTCCTTCAGTAACGTGGACATGATATTAGGAGAGTTTCCTAGAATCTGCACCATCATTTCCAGTTCAGCCTCTCCTCCGTTTTTAAGACAAGTAGTAGTTGGGTTTTCCTATCACCATGACTGTTCTGACTCTGATTCTGGGGTTGTTTTCTCTTCCTCAATTGTAGATTCCATATCAGACCTTAAACTTTCATCTTCATCAGGTACTACTGTAGTCACTGGGCCAACCCCCAGCCTTGACTGCTCTTTGGGAACTGCACTGACATTTCGATCAAGGGAAGGAAGTCTGAAAGTTATGTGGTTGAGGAAGGAGATGATCCCTAGAGGAGAAGAATTTGAGGTGAGTTTCAAAACAGAGATAGTCTTTTGACTTTTAAAATTCTTACTCATGCTTTCCTCAATTCTAAGAGCCAACCCTCCTCTCCCTCAGCAGTTTCTTTATCCTCCTGTGCTCTCATTGCAATACAGTATTTCTTACATTGTAAAGACAAAGCTTGAACCTCCTGGATTCAATGATAGTTGATAGTTCCACAACTTTCTGTAAAGTCTCAGGCAAGTTGCTCAACCTGTGCATGCCTCAGTTAATGGTAGAACAGGTTGCTAAATCTAGGTTTCCAGACTCCAAAATCCATGATTTCCTCATCATATCATGCTGCTTCTCCATGTATGAATGTTCTAAATAGGAACAGTCAGTGCTTCTATTTCTCCCAGACTCTACCTCCCTTTCAGGAAGGGACTTCCTCTTCCATCCTTCTTGCATTAGGCAGGGGAATGACTCACCAGAAAACGTGTATAAGAAGTCACTCCACCAATTAATATGATAGGCCCATAGGAAATCAGGCTCCAAGGCATCCTTAGCATGCCAGTGAACCTGTGCCAGAAATAGGACGAGGCAGAGGAGCAGGGAGATGGCTAGGACCAGAAGAAAAGATGTCACAATGCATCAGTGTCTTTAGTCTGCCTTGACCATCACCCCCAACTCTCCTTCTGCTTCCAGATGCCATATGTATGGCAGAATTTAAACTTAAGGATTGACCAAGATGCGAAAGAGAAAGGGGCTTCTGCCTCTCCCCTGGGCTAAGTCAGCTTGCGGTGTGTTTTATGCAGTAAAACAGGGCAGGTAACTGGCAACTGGATATGATACTAAAGAAGAGGAAAGGGACAAGAAAAAGAGGAGGAAAGCCCCACCAGGAAACTTGGTTTGTTTGACATTTTCACCCTAGTATTACCTTGCCAATCTAGGTCTGTACCTGCAATGAAGCTGAGCACGGAGACCTTCAGATCCAAGTTGGTGATTAAGCCTCTTCTGGGCAGGCAAGAGCTGATGAGCCAGGCAAGGGCAACGACTATGGAGAAGAGAGAGATGAGGAAGAAAGCCCTGGAAATTTGAAGGTAATCTGCCAAGAAGGAGGAGAAAGGGAAGTCTTGGTTAGTCCAGCAGGGAACCTCTCTTAAGAAAACCAGACAGAGGCTTAGAGAAGGGTGTGAGGACTAAGGAGGATGAAGCAGAGTTCTCCATGTGGCAACGAGGGCAAAGTAAGGATTTTATTTCCCAGTTTTTCATTGATAACTATAATTATTTCCTGTGAAAGTAAAGCCTTTATTGTAGAGCCGAAGATGATATACAAATAGTTCTGGTTGCATTAACCCATTTAACTTAGATGTAAACTAGCTTTTTTTTTTTTTAAGATTTTATTCACTTGTTTGACAGAGAGAGTGATCACAAGTAGGCAGAGAAAGAGGGGGAAGCAGGCTCCCCACAGAGCAGAGAGCCTGATGCAGGGCTCAATCCCAGGACCCCGAGATCATGACCTGAGCCGAAGGTGGAGGCTTAACCCACTAAGCCACCCAGGCCCCTGTAAACTAGTTTCAAAGAGGTGTGACTCTAACATCACGGCATAGATTAAAACATTTTCTTTTCTTTTTTTTTTTTAAATGATTTTCTTTTTTTTTTTCTTAAAGATTTTATTTATTTGTCAGAGAGAGAGCGAGCGAGAGCGAGCATAGGCAGACAGAGTGGAAGGCAGAGTCAGAGGGAGAAGCAGGCTCCCTGCGGAGCAAGGAGCCCGATGTGGGACTCGATCCCAGGACGCTGGGATCATGACCTGAGCCGAAGGCAGCTGCTTAACCAACTGAGCCACCCAGGAGTCCCTAAAACATTTTCTTATTCCTAATTCTAATTCTAAAAGTAATACATGTTCAATATAAGCATTGGAAAGGCTGAAAAATACCAAGAAGCAGGAAGAAAAACAGCTACAATCCCACTACTAAGGGCAGCTACTATTAGCATTTTATATATTTTTTTCCAGTATTTTTCTATCCTCTGTACATAGTGGATATGATACTAAAAATCAAGTGATTTTTTTTTCCTTAAGATTCTTAGGTAAGATTTTCCCCCCAAATCACCTGTTGTTAACATCATGTTTAATTTTATTTAATTTATCATATTAACAGGTTTCACTTAATTATTTAACCATTGTTGAACTTGTAGTTCATTTCTATTTGTTTTTTCTCTTTTAAATATATCTGACTTGCATGTGCCTTGTCAGCCTATGACTACAAAATGAAGTCCTATTTACTTAAACTCCCATACTGTAATAATTTCAAGCTTGAATTTACTGCATTGCAGGAATTTAACATCCTAAAAATATCTTCTATTTGCTTTTTTCTTTTTCCCCTGAGAGTTCCTCAAGATCCTTCCTTGCAGTTGCTCAGAGAGAGGTCTGCTAAAAAGGTCTTTAGCTCCAAAGCCCTTACCCAAGCACCATAACACTTCTTCCCTCACCTCCTGGCTCAAGATCTCTGCTTTCTGCAGACCAGATGTTGGTAAGAGAGAAGAAGGGGCATGCCCAAAATTACTTTTTGCTACAACCTCCCTAATATGAAACAGATCCTTCCCTTGACTTCCACAGCAATTTTTTAAGATACATGCACCCCAGTGTTTATAGCATTATCTACCAATAGCCAAATTATAGAAACAGCCCATGTCCATTGATTGATGAATGGATAAAGAAGATATTATCTAGATATATAGATATATACACACATCTATCCATATCTCTATTGTGTCTACATATCTATATCTGTGTTTCTCCATCCATCTCTTGTGGACTATCAGTCAGCCATAAAAAACAATGAAATCTTGCCATCTGCAATGACATGGATGAATCTAGAAAGTATAATGCTAAGTGAAATAAGTCAGAGAAAAGACAAATACCACATGATTTCACTCATATATTGAATGGAGGAAACAAAACAAATGAGCAAAGAGAAAAAAGAGAGAGGGGGGCAAACCAAGAAACAGACTCTTAACTCTAGAACACAAACTGATGGTTACCAGAGGGGAGGTGATTGGGGGTGGGGGATGGTGAAATAGGTGATGGGGACTAAGGAGGGTACGTGTTGTGATAAGGGCTGGGTGCTGTAGGGAGGTGTTGAATCACCATATTGGACACCTGAAACTAATATAACACCGTATGTTAACTATCTGTAATTTAAATAAAAGCCTTTTAAAAAAGAAATAAAGGATAACACACAATTGCAAGTAAATAAAGCTCTTCTGAGATGCTACAGATCCTGCAATCTCTTCAATATCCTTTAGAAGGTGCCTCCTTGTCTAGCTTCATTCCTGTCTCAAGGTAGCAGGGGCCAGCTCGTCTCTACCACCGAAAATTCTCTAAGCACTTCTATGCCTGAGAATCCTAGTTCAGCTTCCAACTAACCAAGAGAGAAGAAAATATATTAAAGCTTATCCCAGATTAAGATCTGCTTCTTAAGTCTCATTTTCTTCTCTAGAACTCACCCCTTACTAACATCATTGATAATAGTAAAGTCAATGAAGGGAAACCACATGCCTACCCACAGAGGTGAGTTGTTCTGTGGCCAAAACAAGTTAGCCACATTAAAACAAGATAACTCGGGGTGCCTGGGTGGGTCAGTCATTTAAGCATCTGCCTTCAACTCGGGTCATGATCTCAGGGTCCTGGGATTGAGCCCTGCATCAGGGTCCCTGCTTAGCGGAGAGCCTCCTTCTCCCTCACCTTCTGCCTGTTGCTCTGCCTACTTGTGTTCTCTATCTCTGTCATATAAATAAATAAAATATTTTTAAAAAATGATAACCCAAGAGCAAGGCATTTCCTGAAACCTGGGTCACACAGAATTAGCAAGATATGTAGCCAGTCAGAACCATCAGCTTGCTTTTAGCTGCATGAAGCCCAGTGTGATAGGCATCGTTCCTGGTATTTAGCCCACAGTTCCCCACAGGACCTAGAAGCCCTTGGCTATAGCCCTGGCCCTTTGCCTGCAGTCCCCCGACCATAGCTAATTGGAAAAAGGAAGGAACTCTGACCTATGTTGGATTAATTTTATTCTTATGCTTGGGAATTTGGATTTGAGACTGATTGATGCCACTTTCCTCATATATAGAACTTTGCTTTCTTGAACCAAGAAGATAGATACATTGCTAGTGAAACAGAGATATCACTTTTTGGGCATTTGCATACTAGTAAACAGGAAAAACTGAGCTGTAGTGATAAAGCAAAGCATAAACAAAGATGAGTGTCAAAGCATCTCTAAAGAGACTGAGTGGTAGGCTTGATTTTTCTTCGTGAGATCCCAGTCTCTTCTGGAATCTCCTAAGGGACAACAAACTTCCTGCCTTTGGGAATATATGAGATTCTTCCGAATCTTCATAAATAGGTTCACTCTGTAGCTTATGCTAGTACAAGTGAAATACAACATGAAAGCGTACTAAGATACCTAGTCCAAGTCCTAAGACATGTTACAGTCTAGTCTTTCTTCCACCAATGAGGAGAAGACTTGCCTTCATGTTCTTACAATCTTCTCTTAGATCCTCATCTCCTGAAACTACATAAACAAGATCACTCACACCCCCAAAGGAACAACTGAAGAGTTACATCATAGAATAGTCTCACTTCCCAAGCAAGCAAGTCAACTAGTTATAATCATACAAAACTAATTATCTGACCAAACTAAACACTTGGCTCCATTATATAAAATGGGTGTATTTGTTTAACTTCATAGTTTTTTTTTATTCACTGAGCAAAATAAAAGAAACATCCTAAAGCTGAGTTTGAGCCTCCATCTCCTCTAAGACCAAAAGCCATCAGCTTTTAAACATCAGTTTTTACAGCAGCTTACTTGACAAAGTTTCAAAGATCTTAGGACCTAAGTTATAAAAGGCACTACTTTTTGGTAAGATGCTTTGGTCCAGGGAAAGAGAAGTGTCCTAGATATAAGAAACACCCACCTAGGTCATCTGTATCCAAACATTTCTGAAGATTTCCTTAGTCATATTCTTGGATGTGAACTTGGGTGCAGAAAAAGCAAGGCAAACATCCCAGTTTACTGAAGGCAATGAAGCTAACGCCTTGGGAAGAAAGGGGATGTCAATTTCAATTTGGAGAGGAAGAATCCGAATGTTTGAAAAGCTTGCTAAGATCCTCGGTAGGGCCCTCAGGTTCATCACAGTCAGTGATTCTGTACTTCAGAGCACCATCAGGTAGGACATAAAAGCTACTGGAAGGAATACGACCCTACCAGAAACCAGTAACAATTCTCAGCGAACTGAGAACACTCACCATTTGGCGGTTTGTAACTGGTGGGCAGGATCTCCTACTGTTATGAAAGTAAAACTTTGTCCTGGAGGTTCTGGAAGGTGAGAGGGGCAGGGCTATACATCACCTTGCTCTTGCTCTAACAAATAAGCTTAGTTAACAGTAGATGCTCTTATCCTTTATAGGTGTTGACACTCTGGAAGGAATCATTGGAGGAAGCCAAGATGACATGAGAAGGAAGAAGCATAGGAGAGAAGCCAGCCATAGGAAAGGCCAAGCACCTGGCACTCCGCTGTACCAAAGAGATTTGGGTGTCGGATTCCTCTCACTGCATCCTAAGTCCTTCAGCAAAAATCAAAGCCATGATAGGGAGGTAGTGCTCCGAAAGAGTCAGGATCCTTTTAACATGAAGGAGCTAAGACTGAGTAAGTGGAGGTGGGGTGTGGATATGGATAAAGAAGGTGCTGCTGAGGGATTGACCCACTTATTTAGCCAAATATAACCTCCACGCTGTTGACATCACACCTTCATTCCAACCACACAAAGGTGAGACAAAACCTCCCCAGACTCAAGGAAAAGAAGGTGGTTTGGGAATGAAAAAAGTCGTGGATGGGGACCAGCACCATGGAGAGGAGGCTGTGAAACTGGCTGAGGATTCAGGTTCCCTGGTAACCCCATTGGAGTGCCAGAATCAAGCATCCCCACCCAGCTTGGCTGTGTCTCATGTGCAGTGGTTCCCAGGCCCTGGCTCTGGGGGCCCCAGTGCTTTGACTAAAAGACCTACCCTGCTTCCCTACAGTCCTCCAGATGGTTCAAGTTAACCTCTGCGCCAAAACATTCCTTTACGCCACGGTCTGATCTCACCTGTGCTATAGGAGAGTTAAGAGAAGGGTCTGTTCCACACTTGAGACTTAGGAATAAAAGTGAAGAATGGTGTCTACTACTCCCCACTCCTTTCCCATTCCATTAGCAACTACAGCAGAGAAGCCATCAGTCATCTAGAACCAGGTCAAGTCAGAGCCAGAGCCACAGTGGCCTAATGGGACACAAGACCAGGAGCATACATATTCCTGAGAACACCTGAGAGAGTCCTCATGAAACTCAGAAATGACAGGTTTACCATAATAAAGGGGGCTAAATTCTCGCTGTCAGTAGGTAAAAATTCAAAGTTCTCGAATTTGGATAATAATGTTTGGGGCAATGATAATATATTGTCACAGGTTGATGAGACCTGGACATACTCATTACATTTGGGGAATTCATTATGAGCTCTGTATTGCAGACTACTTACTTAGAATTGGGACTAGTGAACATTGGAAATAGGGTAGATACTTGACTTATAATTGTGTACTTAAAGGACTCAGTTGACCTTCTCTAAATCATTAACAGTTGGACTCAGGTGAATTCCAGGCTGCAAGAAATAAACTATTTGCTATTGTGGCAAATTCCAAGATTTTTAAAAAAGATTTTATTTATTTGACAGTGAAAGAGAGAGAGAGAGAGAGAGAGAGAAAACAAGCACATGCAGGGGGAGTGGCAGGTAGGGGAGCAGCAGGCTCCCTGCTGAGCAAGGAGCCTGATGTGGGGCTCAACCCCAGGACCATGGCATCATGACCTGAGTCAGAGGGCAGTTGCTTAACTGGCTGAGCCACCCAGATGCCCCCAAATTCCAAGATTCTGACTCATTAAACATTAAAATAATAATCTCAAGTCCTGAATTTTAGCCTGGGCACAATTACATACATATGATTGCAGCTCAATTTTTATGTCTATATCTTCTACTCCTTTTATGCCTGTATCTTACACTCATGAATTCCTAGAATTTCTCTAGAAATGGAATTCGTGAGTGTAAATCTCTGGATACACATAATCATATTGCTTTGGTTATACCCACTTATGGTGCCCACTATATGAGAGTGTCTAACATTGTGTATCATTTAAAAATCTCTGCTAATGTCATGTTTAAAAAATCCTATCTCATTGTTCATTTGATTTGCCTTTCTTTAATGATCGATTAAGGTTAAATGATTTTTCCTATGTTTATTAGACATTTTTAGTGTCAGTTCTGTGAACTGTTTATTAAGAATTTATTTATTGGGGGTATTCACCTTTTTATTTATAATGTGTTTTTTTAAATATCAATAACATTTAGCCTTTTATCTTTCATATTTGTTGCAAATATTTTCCCTAGTTTTTCTTTGAAGCTGAAGAATGCAATTGAATTATGTGCTTGCCTTTGATTTTAGTTTCATCTCAAGATCTTGCTCCTTAGCTCCACATAGCGTAGATGCTCTAGCTCAGGGTGGAGCCTAAGTGCAACCCCCAACCCCACCTCCAGCATTTGAGGCCCCTGCTTGTCTGACAAGGAGACATAAATGCTTCTTTCATGCATGTTTTCTTTCACAATACCTGTCTCTCTGTGTAAATGTATTTTTTGAGGATGATGGGGAAACTGTTTAGTGTAGTTATGTCTTTCCTCTAAGTTTTGGTTCTGACTTAAAAACTTAGAGGGACGCCTAGGTGGCTCAGTTGTTAAGCATCTGCCTTCAGCTCATGTCATGATCCCAGGGTCCTGGGATAGAGCCCCACATCGGGCTCTCTGCTCAGTGGGAAGTCTGCTTCTCCCTCTCTCACTCTCCCTGCCTGTGTTCCGTCTCTCTCTGTCAAATAAATAAATAAAATAAAATAAAAAACCTCATGCATATAGTATCTTCTGGCCCTATAAACTTACTTTTAAATGTTTTGTATTGCATTGTTTAAAAAGATTTTATTTATTTATTTGACAGACAGAGATCACAAGTAGGCAGAGAGGTAGGCAGAGAGAGAGAGAGAGAGAGGAGGAAGCAGGCTCCCTGGAGAGCAGAGAGCATGATGTGGGGCTTGATCCCAGAACCCTGGGATCATGACCTGAGCCGAAGGCAGAGGCTTTAACCCATGAGCCACACAGGCGCCCCTTGTATTGCATTTTTAGATTTACCTAAATTCACATAAAATTTGACGTTAATAAATTATTTTAAATAGCTGGCATTTGTTATACTGCATATCTGACATGCATTTGTATTCCCTTATACTGTTAGCAGAAGAACAATTTGTCCTTAGAAGTTAAATCTGGGGCGCCTAGGTGGCTCAGTCCGTGAAGAATCTGCCTTCGCCTCAGGTCATTGATCTCAGGATTCTAGGCTCGAGCCCGTATGGGGCTCCATGCTCAGTGGTGAGTCTGCTTCTCCTTCCCCCTACTTGTGCTCTCTCTCTCTTACACTCTCTCTCTCAAATAAATAAATAAAATCTTAAAGAAAAAAATTTTTTTAAGATTTTTATCTATTTATTTGATAGACAGAGAGAGATCACAAGTAGGCAGAAGGCAGGCAGAGAGAGAGAGGGGGAAGCAGGCTCCCCGCTGAGCAGAGAGCCCGATGTGGAGCTCGATCCCAGGACCCTGAGATCATGACCTGAGCTGAAGGCAGAGGCTTAAACCACTGAGCCACCCAGGCGCCCCAAAAGAAAAAATTTTTAAAAGTTAAATCTGATGGAGGCTGAGACACTTCACTTTGTTTCCCAATTCTGATCAATTACTTGTATTTCTACAACCACATTAGAATACTCACCACATTGCTTCGCAGTGACAGCTTATAAAGGCCCAGAGAGTTCTTCCCAGAGAGTAAAGAGAGTATCAGCTACTAAGCTGGGAGAGGAAGCAACCAGGAGTCAGAGGGAGAAAGGGTACACTGAGAACACCTAGGAAAAGCATGGCTACATTCACAATTTGCCTGAGACCGGTCTTGGACTCAAAGAGGTGAGGGTAAAGAGATCTTGAAGGAGGAGAGACGAAGAGCCAACATGGCTGAAAGCTCTGGGAACTGTGGGGCCTGGTTCGGTGGCACTCACAGGGTGGTTTGGGTGTGCCGCTCCAGCACAGTTCATGGCTGCATGAGATCCAGAGTCCTGCGTAGAGCTCAAAGCCATTCTTGATCACCAGGAATTGCACCCAGCTCAGTGGGGTTGAGCAGATCAACATTAGGAGACCAAAACCACACAGGCTGCCACAGAACATTCGGATGTAGATGTGTGTCTGATCCACATGCTGCTGCCGCCTCTGGGGTGGCATCGTGACATTCAGATGTTTGCTGACAGGGAGGGTAGGCTACAAGGATGAGGGAAATATTGCCTACCAAAAAGATCACCCTTGATCCCCAGGGTCTCCAACTCATCTCTCCCTTAAGGATCCCCATGTGGGTTTGATCTGTGGATGTCTCTCCCTACCCAGGGTGATCTTTTCTCTATCTTTAGGACACTCTGTCTAGGCCCGCCTTTAAGTAAGTCCTCTTCCTCCCATCTGACCTACAATTAGGTACCTCCTCACCCTTTGGTATTTCCGGTTCCCCTGAATTTTGGGAGCCTTGGGATTATGGAAGGTCAAGACTAAATTTTGCCTCTTCTCCATCTTGGCAGCCAGCTTGCTTTCTAACTGCCACGGAATTTGCCTCCGCCCCTCCCACATGCGCCGGCAGATTCCATGTCTGTTTTGCATTCTGGGTCTGACTGGATCAGGAACAAATCATCCCATGTTAATCAGGTGCCTGTGTATCTGATGGTCCCCACCCTCCCTTTTCTGACCCCTTTTAGCTCCTTCATTAAATAAATCCATAAATATTCTGTTGGCAGTTACTGTGTGTCAGGATTTGTGCTAGGACCCGAACCAGAAAGATGAATGAGGCACAGCTTCCTAATAGCAAATAAAGATGTTAACTCAGATGTCTTCAGGACTCAATAGTGTGGGGTTAGAATTCAAGATTACGGGTAGCCTCGATGGCGTTCACACTCTTGCCCCTCTGCTAAGTGGAAGGCCGCAGGTGAGTCTCCGTAGGTTCAGAAGCCAGTGGGTCAGCCATGGCTGGGCATTCAGCATCCAGCCTTTTCTTCCTTTCTTGCTCCAGTTCCCATTCTTCAATGCCCTCTACTCATGAAGCCATTGAAGGGCGTTACACCCCTGCCTGCCGCTGCCAGTGCTGACAGGGCCCACTGTGAAAATGCCAGTCTCCCCAGCGCAGGGGGCTACCCGCCAGCGTGCTGAAAGCTACCATTCACAATCCTGCTTCAGGCTTGGGCGCTGTGTGAAAGCAAGGAGAATGGCCTTGCCCTGCTTCCAGAGGAGCTCAAAGTCTTCTTTTCAAACAACTCTCTCAGCGTTGGTCCTAACTCCTCCTCCCACAAGGGCTCAAAATTAGTCCAAGATGCCAAACAGACGCCATCCTGTTCCCCATCCTGGACATTTATTCAAATAAATGCCCAGCTGCACTGCCAGCTCTTGTTTTCCATGAGCAGATAAATTCTGAGTCCTAAATTTGGGCTGAATCAGAATGCCCTATCACACTTTTCTCCTAGCATGCCTTCTCGCCTGCCCCAACCTGTCGAAACCTATACTTTATGTCAGCTGTGGGGGACAACTGGCACTTAGCTTGCTTATGTCCATGCTTTAGCATGAAGTCCTCTTTCTTCAAAAGTGTCATTTGACTCTCTGATTCCCGGTACTTAACCCAATGCCTGAAAAGAAAAGAATAGGAATGAATGATTGAGATATATATATATATATTTCTTTTCTTATATATATATATTGCTCATTCAAATCATATATATATATATATATATATATATATATATATATATGATTTGTTTATTTGAGAGAAAGAGAGAGGGAGATCACAAGCAGGGGAGAAGGGTAAAAGGAGAAGCAGGCTCCCCCTGCTTGAGCAGGGAGAGCCTGATGTGGGACTCGATCTCAGGACCCTGGTATCATGACCTGAGCTGAAGGCAGATGCTTGACCGACTGAGAACCCCACAATATATTTTTATATAAAAGATAGAGGTTGGTACACAGGACAGCATGGTTAACATTGTCAGAGGAAAATTAGGGAGGGTTTACTGGAAGAGGTATTAGCTAGATTTCAAAGCAATTTTCCAGGTAACTGAGGTGACGGGACATTTGAGGTGAGGAGAATAGTATGTCTCAAGGCAGGAAGCCATGGACAGCATGAGGTTCTCGGGGCACTAGAAGCACTGGTTCTACTACGTACAAACTCCAAGGGGAGAGTTGAGGGCTGCAGATAGAGGCCAGAGCTAGATCATAAAAAGTCCAATTACATTGTGATGTTTCAATTAACGTAATATGCTAGCACTACTGGCTTGATTATAGGAAAGACTTTTCCATCTGCAGCAAACTGGCTTGCAAGGCATGACTATGAGCTGCAAACGCATGCCTAGGGAGCTAGACATAGGCATCGAATATGCAGGCCTGCATTTCAGTCCCCATTCTAGCACTTACTTAGTTCCAGCACTCACTGGCTAGATCCCTTGGGGCAATTTCCTTAACCTCACTGAACATCAGTTTCTTCTTCTCTAAAACCATGTTAATAATCATTCCTGCCTCATAGAATTCTGTGATGATTAAATGAGATAATATGCACAAAGCTCTTAGCACAGCGCCTTAATATGTGCTCAGTAAATACTATTATTTTTAATTTTTTTAGTATTCTCTACATCTTGCGATCAAGAGTCACATGCTGCCCCAACTGAGCCAGCCACCCTCATTATTTTTTTTTAAATTGTCTTTCCAAGTTTGCTGGAGCATGACCTTGGAACAGGCCATCCTGAGACAGATTAAATCCTAATGTTGATGGATAAAACATGTCACCCTAAACCAGAACATTACTGAAGAGAGGATATTGATGTAATGGGGGATAACAGGTCATTTTGTGACCAGTGTCTGACTGGTAAATGATGCAATTCTCAGCTATTGAAAGAACAGGTCAGGCACCACTGGACTCTAGGGCCTACTGAAAGGTTGGATGCTCTGGCCAACCAGGAACTTACTAGGGCCTATATGCATATGACAAAACAAGCATTTATGCATAACTGGGGGCTGTGTATCCTGCCATTTCCCCACTTTAAAAGGCAATTTGGGGTCCCCAGCCTGTGCAGCAGCCACTGACCTGCAGCCTATCGGGTCCAGGAGAAGCGTCTACCGCCAATCTGACACAATATGGAGCTGCAGAAACCAGATTATAGGGGATCTTTATGCTCCCAGCCCCTCCCTGCAGAATCCTGGAGCTCTGCTCTTGCACTGAGGCCCTTCAATGTGGAACTGGCTCAGTCTGGTTAAGGACTCAGTCTCTGAGAAAACAATTAGACTGATGTGAATGCAGTTTTGAAAAAAAAAAAAAAAAACATGTGGATGGTATATCCTGTAACATTCCACCACAGCAGCCGGTGGCCCGTGAACTAGGGGAGACACCAGAGGAGGCAAGCCCCACTCCTGGGCCCCAGACTGACCTCGCAGAGCCCCAGAGGGAATGAAAAGCCAGGCTCCCACCATGGAGGACTGAGAAAAAAAGCATCTGGGAAGCTGCCATCAAAAGATACACTCTGACTAAAATATGGCTTATGACAATCATTGGTAAAGAGACAAAATTTGGATGACAAAGTCTATCATAACACCAGGAACTGAAAAACTATGCTGAAAACGCACAGACCTCTCCTCTTCATTTAACACTAGAACTACTGGGTGAAAAGGAACTTCATACAGCTCATGCCACTAGTCACATGGGAAAAGCACAGGGCATTGTCACATGTTTGAGAGCAACGCCCTATCGTGATAGAAGGAGAGGGGTGTTCCTTCCCTTAGATATTTGTATGCTTGACAAATACAATACATGGTGTTTCACAAGAGGATTTTCTATGGAAGAACCAAGATATAAATGTGGGGGATGAAATATTTGTGTCATTGCTAGACCAGCATGCTGGCGCTTAAAGCATGCTAGGCCCTTCCGCAAAAGTGTTCTTGTGAAAGCATTTCCTGCTTTTCTTCAAGTTGCTCTGGAGGACTACTTAAAGAAAATCCAACAAATAAATTTTTACATATTCCAACCATCTTTCCAAAAGAATGCTTCCATTACTTCCATTATTTGTATATTCAGTCATGAAGAAAAAGAACTTAAAATAATTTCATGGCATTGGTAACCAAACCCAGTTTGGTTAGAAGAAAACCGAGTAATATGTTTGTGACCTTGCAGTGGGTCAAGAATTGTTTTTAAACAGGACTTCTATGGAGCACCTGTGTGGGTCAGTCATTAAGCAGCTGACTGTGGTTCAGGTCATGATTTCAGGGTCCTGGGATCAAGCCCCACTTCAGGCTCCCTGCTCAGTGGGGCGTCTGCTCCTCTCTCCTTCTGTCTGCTGTTCCCCCTGCTTGTGTTCTCTCTCTCTCTCTCTCTCAAATAAATAAAATCTTTAAAAATAAATAAACAGGACTTCTAGGGATGCCTGGGTGGCTCAGTCAGTTTGGGTGTCTGCTTTCGTCTCCATTCGTGGTCCTAGGGTCCTGGGATTGAGCTCCACATTGGGCTCCTGCTTCTCTCTCTCCCTCTGCTGTTCCCCCTGCTTGTGCTTCCTCTCTCTTTATCAAATAAATGAATAGAATCTTAATAAAATAAAACAAAATAAAATAAAACGAGGACTTCTATTCACAAGAAGATACCACTGAGAACGTAAAAAGGCAATCCATAGAGTGGAGTAAGATCTTTTCAATATGTATATCTAACAAAAAACTCATAGCAAGAATATAAAAAGAACACTTGCAAATCAATGAGAGAGACAACCTAATCAAGAAAGGAGCGGAGTCCTTAACTGACGTTTTGCCAGACATGACAACAGCTAATAAACATAAAACGGTGCTCAACTTTAT
This sequence comes from Mustela erminea, assembly GCF_009829155.1. Classification (NCBI taxonomy): domain Eukaryota; kingdom Metazoa; phylum Chordata; class Mammalia; order Carnivora; family Mustelidae; genus Mustela; species Mustela erminea. The sequence continues at coordinate 33,090,188 of NC_045618.1, forward strand.
TAGTCATGATGAAAATGCAAATTAAAACCATAATGCACCAGGGCACCTGGGAATTTGGGATTGATTTAATAATGAATGACTTTTGAGATAGATGATTTTTTAATAGGAATAGAATAGCAGTTATGATTGTGCCTCAATTAAAGTTTTGGCAGTCCTACTTACTAGCTCTTTGATGTTGAGCCCATTATCTAGCCTCCTATACATCAATTTTCGTATATGTGAAATGGGAATGATGGTACCTTCCTCCCAGGGCGGTTATGAGAATTGTATGAATTAATGTTTGAAAAGCATTAGAATGGTGCTCAACGCATAGTATGATATTTGGGTTTCTTAATCATGTAACACCTAAAATTAAGTAAAAGTAGCCTCTGATCATGTATATGTAGAGAAAAGAATAAACTTTAAGTTATACAAAATTTTATTTTATCCTTTCAAAACTCCTATTTTGTATTTATTTTTTTCCTATTTTGTATTTAAATGTGCTTCTTTAAATGACAACTAATCTGTGTCTATAATTTATAAATTGTAGGGGGCTGTGCAATTACTTTTCGTGCTGGATCATGACAATTTGACAACTGCTATTCCAGATTAAGAATCTGTATATAAAACTGAAACAAATATTGTATAGGAATAAGTTATGTAGAGAGCATCACTGTTCTTTCAACATGATTAATATCAGGAGATATTGATGTGTCTTGTCCATTTTTACGAGTGTGTCCTGGAGAATCTGAACTTCACAGAGCCTCTCTAAGGGGAAACCTGATGTACCACGTGATCACTGTCAATTACCTCTATTGGGTAATAAAAGGGTTAACCACTTGGAAAAAAGAAAGAAAGAAACCATAGTGCAATATCACTACACATCCACCAAAATGGCTCAAACGAAAAACTGTTGGCAAGTATGCAGAGCAACTAGAACCCTCATACACATCTTTTGGGAATACAAATTGGTACAGTCACTGAAAAACTGCTTGGCAGTATCTGCTGGAGATGAATAAACACATGTCCTTCTCATTCTAGGTAGGTAGGCCACACAAAATTATCCATGTGTCCACCAAAAGACATGTGTTACCATGCCCATAGCAGCACCTGTCCTAACAGTCCCAAATTGGAAACTACCCAATTGCCCATCAACAGAAGAATGGAAAACCATGGTACAATGAAAAAATATATAGAATATGAATTATCTACAAGCACACGAGCAATAAGGGTGAATCTCATAAATATAATGCTGAGTGAAAGAAGCCAGATACAGAAGACTACATAGGTATGATTCCATTTATATGAAGTACAAAACAGGCAAAACTAATCTATGTTTTCAGAAGTCAGAAATAACCTTGGGAGGAAGATGACTAGGGACTATTTAAAACACACAAGTGGATTTTGGGGGTGCTGGAAATGTTCTATTTCTTTTTTTTTTAAAGATTATTTATTTATTTATTTGAGAGAGAGGCAATGAGAGAGAGCATGAGTGAGGAGAAGGTCAGAGGGAGAAGCAGACTCCCCGTGGAGCTGGGAGCCCGATGTGGGACTTGATCCCGGTACTCCGGGATCATGACCTGAGCCGAAAGTAGTCGTCCAACTGACTGAGCCACCCAGGCGTCCCAAATGTTCTATTTCTTGATCTGGGCATTGATTACCAGAGTCCTATATGTATACCATATTTTAAAAATTTCAAAGTTAAAATAATAATTTGCATGTATTAAGTCAAGAATCTTAAAAATTTATCTTTTTTTTCAGTAATTTCACCTTTAGGAATCTATGAAATCAGTATTATTTTTATAGCTTGTTAATATAACCTCTTATCTACTAGGAACTGTGCTAGGTGCTTTACATACATTAACCAACTTGCTTTTGGGAATCACATTTTTCCCATTTCATCTTCTAATTATTATTCCTAACATATAAATCAGATATTTTGTTTTTGTATTTATCTTTTATCAGGCCACTTGACTGAGTTATTTTAATTCCAATAGCTCCTTTGGCTAATTATCTAGGGTTTTCTAAGTAAACATTACATCATCATCAAAGAGTAGTAATTCTGTCTCTTGCTTTACAAAACTTACCTTATTGAATTGATTGGGCCCTCCCAAATAAATAAATAAATCTTTTTTAAAAATTCCACATATGAGTGAAATCACATGGTATTTGTCTTTCGATGACTGATTTTGCTCAGCATAATACTCTCTAACTCCATCCACATTCTTGCAAATGGCAAGATTTCATTCTTTTGATGGCTGAGTAATATTCCATTGTATATATACTCCATATCTTTTTTATCGATTCATCAGTTGATGGACATTTGGGCTCTTTCAGAATTTGGATATCGTTGATAATGCTGCTATAAACATCAGGTGCCCCTTCGAATCAGTATTTTTGTATCTTTTGGGTAAATATCTAGTAGTGCAATTGGTGGGTCATAGGGTAGCTCTATTTTCAACTTTCTGAGGAACCTCCATACTGTTTTTCAGACTGGCTGCACCAGTAATATCAACATGTACTGTTAGTAGTCACAAGTAATAATGAAAATATAGCATTATTGAATTAATATATTAGCCATTATTTATACAATATTGATTTTTTTCCCTATATGAACTTGGGACATAGGAACTTATTCTAGTAATTTGAATATTATAATCAAAGCACAAGCTTTCTGGTATGTTTAGTTGTCCTTTTATTTTTCTATTTTTTAAAAGGTTTATTTCAGAAAGAGAGCACAGAAGGGGACAGTGGAGGGGCAGAGGAAGAGAGAGAATAGAATCTCAAGCAGACTTCCTGATGAAGGGCTCAATGCAGGGTTTGATTTCAGGACTCTGAGATCATGACCTGAGCCAAAATCAAGAGTTGGACACCTAGCTAACTGAGTCAACCAGGCACCCCTTCTTTAGAATTTTAAAAATATATCCACATGGGGCACCTGGATGGCTCAGTGGGTTAAGTCTCTGCCTTCAGCTCAGGTCATGATCTCAAGGTCCTGGGATTTAGCCCCACATTGGGCTCTCTGCTTAGCAAGGAGCCTGCTTCGCTCTCGCTCTGCCTGTCTCTCTGCCTACTTGTGATCTTGGTCTGTCAAATAAATAAATAAAATCTTAAAAAAAATTTTTTTAATGTATCCACATGTTTAGATTTTTTTCCAGTTTTAGTATATTATAATCAAAGAACATGTTCTATAAGAATTCTACTTTTTGCTTCTCATCACAAGAAAAAAAATGTAACTATGTATGCTGGTAGATGTTAACTGGAATATTGTGATGATCATTTTTCAATACATACAAATATCAAATCATTAAGTTGTACACCTAAAGCTAATATAATGTTATATGTCAATTATACCTCAAAAAATGAATTCCACTTTTTGGAATTTAGCAATATTTGGGGTTTTTTGGGTCAGTTTTTCTCAATGTCCTATAAACATTTAAAAACAATATGTAAGATACAAAGCTTTGAATTTACTTGTGTAGAAAATGATTCTAAATCTATTACAGTCACATTATTAATATTGTTCAAGATGTTCCCATTATTTACTTTTTCTGCACTTGATAAAATATTCCCTGATAAATGTTAATATATCTTAATTATAGTTTTTTTCCCTTATAATTTTTCCAGTTTTTCTTTATATTTATATTTGGTTTTTTGTTGTTAGGTGTGTGATGGTTCATAATCTCCACCTTCTTTGTGACTTGAACCCTGTATTATTAAAAATATTCACTTTGTTCTGTTTAATTTTTGCCTTGGTTTCTGTCAGATCTTAACTTGTTCTTTTTGTTTACATTATCTGTGATATACCTTTTTTTCTTTTTACTGTCATTGTTTTGGTATCATTTTATTTTATTTTTTAATTTTTTTGAGTATGGTTGACCCACAATATTATATTAGTTTCAGGTGTACAACATAGAGATTCAACTTCTCTATGTTATGTTAGGCTCACCACAGTTGCAGCTACTGTCTGTCATCATATAACACTATTATGATATCATTGACTATATTCCCTATGTGTACCTTTTATTCCCATGGCTTACTCCATAACTGGAAGCCTGTATTGTCTACTCCCTTTCACCAATTTTGCCCATTGTCCACTCCCTTCCCTCCAGCAACCTTCAGTTTGTTCTCTGTGTTTAGAGATCTGATTCTGCTTTTTGTTTATTCATTTGTTTGTCTTTTAGATTCCACATGTGGGTGAAATCATATACAGTATTTGCTTTCCCCTGTATTATTTCATTTAGCATAATACCCTCTAGGTTCACCCACGTTATTTGAGTGGCAATATCTCATCCTTTTTATGGCTGCATAATATCCTATTCTATATACATACATATATATATATATATAGAATATATATATATATATATGGGATATATATGTACATATATGTGTGTGTATATATATCTTCTTTAATCATTTATCTATCAATACACACTTAGACTTGGCTATTGTAAATAATGCTGCAATAAATATAAGGGTGCATAAATATTTTCAAAAAGTGTTCTCATTTTCTTTGGGTAAATATCCAGTAGTGGAATTATTGGATCATACAGTATTTCTATTTTTAAATTTTTGAAGAACCTCCATACTGTTTTCCACAGCAGCTATACCAATTTATATTCCCACTAATGGTGCAGGAAAATTCCTTTTTCTTCACATCCTTGCCAACACTTTCTATTTCTTTTCTATTTTAGCCATTATGACAGGTATAAGATGGTATCTCATTGTGGTTTTGATTTGCATTTCCATGATGATGAGTGATGCTGAACATCTTTTCATGTGTCTGTTGGAAATCTGCATCTATTCAAGTCCTCTGCCAATTTTTAAATTGCATTGTTTGTTTTTTGGTGTTGAGTTGTATACGTTCTTTATGTATTTTGGTATTAATCCTTTATCAGATATATCATTTGCAAATATCTTCTCGCATTCAGTAGGTTGCTTTTTTGTTTTGTGGATGGTTTCCTTCACTGTGTAGCTTTTTACTTTGATGTAGTCCCAACAGTTTCTTTTTGCTTTTGTTCCCCTTGCCTTAGGAGACACATCTAGGAAAATGTTGCAATGGCCAACATCAAAGAAATTACTGCTTATGTTCTCTTCTAGGAGTTTTATGGTTTCAGGTCTCACATTTAAGTCTTTAATCCATCTTGAGCTTATTTTTTGTGTAGGGTGTTAGAGAGTGGCCCAGTTTCATTCTTTTGCATGTGACTGTCCAGGTTTCCCAGCACCATTTATTGAAGAGACTGTCTTTTCCCCCATTATATATCTTTGCCTACTTTGTCATAGATTAATTTGGTGTCATTTTAATATTTTTTAAAGATTTTATTTATTTTTATGTGTGTGTGTGTGTGAGAGAGAGAGACAGAAAGCGAGCAAGCATGAGTGGGGGGGGGCAGAGGGAGAAGCAGACTCCCTGCTGAGCAGGGAGCCTAAAGTGGGACTTGATCCCAGGATCCTGGGATCATGACCTGAGCCAAAGGCAGATGCTTAACTGACTGAGCCACCCAGGTACCCACTATTATTTTAAATATTTCTTACTAACAACATTTAGACTGTTCTTTGTTCAATCTGAGAGTCTTTGTCTTTTTTTTAAAAAAAAGATTTTATTTATTTATTTGACAGACAGAGATCACAAGTAGGCAGAGAGACAGGCAGAGAGGGAGAGGGGGGAGAAGCAGGCTCCCCGCTGAGCAGAGAGCCCGATGCGGGGCTCGATCCCAGGACCCTGGGATCGTGACCTGAGCCGAAGGCAGAGGCTTTAACCCACGGAGCCACCCAGGCGCCCTGAGTCTTTGTCTTTGATAAGTGGAATTTAACCTATTTAAATACAATGTGATAATTCAGACAGACTGGGCTTAGTCCTATCCTCTTATTCTTTCTATTTTCTTTTAAATACATATTGTTGTTTTCTCCTATCTCCCTTTTATTTTGCCAGAATGATCTAATTTTCTTTGGTCCTTCTCTTTTTCTATAATGACACGGAAGTCAAGTATGTTGTTTCTGTCTTCCTAGATCTTACTTATTAATTTTATTGCATATATTTAAAATAAATTTCAAGGCATTAACAGTAGCAATGAAAGGATAACACTAATGTTGAAAGAGAGTGACAAAATGAGCATTTTCATACATCATTGGTAAGAATGTAAATTTTTATCCCATGTTTCCAAGTATTTATAGAGAGTGGGTGGGGAAAGTAGCCCTGACTATATAGCTTAATCCAGGAAGGGCCTAGGGCTGTGATCAATCTCATCGAAGGCACGAAACTGAAAAGTGAAATTCTGAAGGAAAATACAAGGTGTTAATGGTGGGAAAGTATAAAAATAGATGCTGGCATGGCAACCAATATCCTCTATAATGGTCGCTGTAGTATTGCTTATATGTAAGACAATTTGGAAGAAACCTACTGTGCACTAATGAAGAACTTACGGAACTTTCACACTATTCCCTTCTGTCATCTTGGGAGTTATTTAAACCCTCAACTCTGATTTTTTTTAATCTATAAAATGGGAATAATAAGAGCATCTATATCAATCATAAAGTTGTTGTGAGGCTTCAACAAACATGTAGAACCCTTAAAACGGTCTGGCACATGATAAGTACATAGTATATGGTAGCTACCATTACTATTATTATTTATTTTATAAAAATAGAATATTATAGGGAGTGAGGGGAGGGGAAATTGGATGAAGGTGGTCAAAAGGCAGAAAATCCTAGGGATGCAATGTACAACACGATGATTATAGTTAACACTGCCATATGATATATATATGAAAGTCATTAAGGAAGTAGATCCTAAGAGTTCTAATCACAAGGAAAAAATTACATACATATGAGATGATAGATGTTAACTAAACTAATTGTGGTGTTCATTACATGATATATGTAAATTAAGTCATTATACTGTACAACCTAAATTTATAGAGTGCTGTATGTCAATTATATCTCTATAAAACTGGGGAAAACTCCAGAGTATTCGCTTTTACATAATGTTTCTTTAAAGTTTTAAATTCGTTAGTTAGCATACAGTGTAATATTAGTTTCAGGTGTACAATATATTGATTCAGCACTTCCACACAACACCTCATGCTCATCACAAGTGCACTCCTTAATCTCTCTCACCCATTTAACCCATCCCTCATAACTCCCCTGGTAGCCATCAGTTTGTTCTCTATAGGTAAGAGTCTGTTTCTTGGTTTGCCTCTCTCTTTTCTTTTTGCTCATTTGTTATTTCTTAAGTTCCACATATGAGTGAAATCCTATAGCATTTGTCTTTCTCTGACTGACTTATTCCACCTGGCATAATACATTGTTAACCGAAAAACTAGAGCATGATGGTAGTGATATCATGCTCTAATTTTCTGTTAAAGATTGTGGATGTGTGATATAGAAAATGGTCATCTACAGAAATGACCATACATACTATGTCATATATATACATACACAGAACTACGTACTGAAGTGCCAGCAGTCTTTCTCTTTCTGGCTTTTATGTGGTCCCTTGGCATGGGTAAGAGCTCAAGAGTACAAAGTAAGCCCTGGGAAGGGTATGAACATCAGGAAGAACTATGGGGATATTTTCTTGTAGACCATCATGACCCAGCTGTCATGAAGTTAGACAATAAATTATCCTGGAAAACAAAACTGTAATTCCTGTATAGCTGAATTTGTGAACTGAGGATCATACCTTCTACCCACAACATTGTGCTTCTTGTATTCTTAAAAATAAGTATACATTACTTTTATAATAAATAAATGACAGTCACTATTTCCCCACATGCTCAATTCTAAGTGAATCTATTCCTTCACTAGCATTGGCTCAAAGACAGAGCTTTGATCATCTACAGATTAGATGACTCTGTCATATCTTACCTATAGCCACAGCTGTTTTGTTCAAGAATGACATCTCTTCCTAGCTCGACCAATCATATTCTCTCTCTGGAGAACTTAAAACCGGAATACTAAGGGAATAAATTAGGAAGAGAAGGAGAATGAAACAGATGCAGGGATGGGGATGACAGGCAGAATGGGTCCTGAGAGACCGAAGGGGGTGACCTTGATTCCTAATAGATATTACAGGCCATTTGACCTTAGCTATAACTAACTTCTTTTGTCTAGATGCTTGTGAAGATGATAAACTCCCCACTGTTGAGCTAGCTGGGTTCTCTTCCTTGCAACGAAAAGATCTCTAACAAGAACATCAAGTATCCAAATTTTGCACATAGAATGTGAAGAATCATTTTGATTTCTGAGGCATTCTTTTTTTTTTTTTAAAGATTTTATTTATTTATTTATTTGACAGAGAGAAATCACAAGTAGATGGAGAGGCAGGCAGAGAGAGAAGGAAGCAGGCTCCCCGCTGAGCAGAGATCCCGATGTGGGACTCGATCCCAGGACCCTGGGATCATGACCTGAGCAGAAGGCAGCGGCTTAACCCACTGAGTCACCCAGGTGCCCCCTGAGGCATTCTTATATTACATATCATCACTCATAGTAATTAGAAGGATCACTATTTTTTTGACCTTTATCTCCATGGATAGAGCTCTGATGACCTCATAATTACCTGTGTGCTCACTCGTTGGCTCTGAACAATTCTTTATCCTTCCATGGCCTCCTCCCACTATCTAGCTAATGTGGACTCAAGGAAGATTAATGGATTTTATTATTTTCCTAAGCAAACTTTAGGGAGTCAGCTGCTGTCAAGGGAGAGAAGCACTGGCCAAACAGTGACTTCTGTATTACTCGCATCATTGCTTCTTTCTGGCTCTAACATTAATTGAAAGTTGCCATGCACATTCAAATCCAGTGATCATTCCTTTCTAGAATAAGGCAGGGGGATAAGAACAGGATGTAGGGTTAGTGGACTCCATGATTCAATTGCATTCAATCTCAAGGAGACTAGATGACTGCAGGTATTTCCAGAGGCACAGTCCAGTGGGGTAGAGAAAATCCCAGTCAGGAAGGCCACACATCTGTGGTCTGGTTCCAGTCTCACCACTCTCTGGCTACATTTGCTCCTAGCTGAGTAATTGCAGTATAAAAATTTATTGGTGTGCCTACTGCATGCAAAGCACTGTATTATGTGTAGCAAGGAATGGATTTAGTCATTTAACAAACTTTTACTTAGCGCTGCTATGTACATGTCACTAGGTACTGGAAGTTTCAATATGAACAATATCCTATTCTTGCTCTTGAGGAACAGGCTTCACCTCTCTGGTTCTCAGTTCTCTTAGCTCAAATAAGAAGTAAACTAGATAATTTCCAAGGTCATATCTAGGTCTAACCTTGTATGCCTTTCAGAATTTCCTTCTAGACCTCTATACCCCTTTGGGGCGGGGGTAGGGCAAAGAGATTGGTTCGTGGTTGTTTTAATTCAAGCAAAAGTTTACAAGGAAGGATTAAATAGTTTTCAAATATGCATTACAAACAGCACATACACAAATTTTTCATTTCTTGAAAGATTTTATTTATTTATTTATTTGAGAGAGAGAGCATGCATCAGTGGGAACAGAGGCAGAGGGAGATGGAGAAGCAGACTTCCACCTGAGCAGGGAGCCTGGAACAGGGCTCAATTCTAGGACCCCAAGATCATGACCCAAGCCGAAGGCAGATGCTTAACCAACTGAGCCAACCAGGTACCCATACATATTTCTTTCAAATAGCATATATTGATTTGAGTTTAGTAGCATAGTGTTTCTCCCTAAATCTTTGTTAGAAGTTGAACCTATCTCTATGGAATGTCATGAATGCTTGATCTTTACTGATGATTGCATGAGGCCCGGAGCAGAATATTCAAACCACTGAATTTTGAACAACTGCCTATTTGTGGTAGTAACCTGCCAGGTCCCTATGGAAGAGAGATGCTGAGGATACTTCAGGAACACTATAGCTGGGGCCATGACCCAGATCTTGAATGAATACTCTACACAGGCAAGCTAGGCATTACTACCCTGGTACCACAGGGACTCCTGCTAGCTTAGATCTGCATCGTGCTCCTCCCTTTCTTCTGGACACCTCCTGACTCACCTCCCCAGTTCTTTCTCAGGTGGCAGGAAGCCCCAGGGCATTTTCTGTGTCACCTACATGGCAGAAAAATTCTAAGAAGGATAATCAATACTGAGATATAGAAAAAAAAGAAATCTAAGAGAAAGATCCAAAAGGCACTCCCAGCAGAAGACATTTTAACTGTGCTCTTAGGACAAAGAGGTCTACCCATCACATCAGTGAAATTGGACAACTGGGAAACCTGAATCAGTGTAGTATGCCAGTAATGCTTTCTGAAGTCAAATGTTAATAGATGGGCAAAAACAGAAGTGTTGAAGGGATCTGTGCTCTAGGTTTCTTGGAGACTAGAGCCTAGCTATTAGTCAAGGAAGGAAAATAAGGCATGGAGGACCCAAGCAGGAGGAGGATGGTAAGAAGGCAAGGAAATGAGTGATAAATCTTTTAGGACTGATTGGGGAATTCCAGCGTGCAACGGGGGTAAATTACTTTCCATAAGGGACTTACATAATCAGTTTAAAGTTGCATCAGTGCCCCACCTCCCTGAAGGGGGCTGCAGATTACATCTGTGGGTTTGGCTAACATAAGCATTTATAACCACTAAGGCTCTAGGCAAAAGGCTTAAGAGATCAGACTGGAGCTAAGATAATCCTAATCCAGAGCAGCCATCAGGTTGCCTGGAGCAGGATGTAGTTTAAGCCAAAGGAGTCCTCACTGAAAGGGCCTTAAACATCACACAGTGGTCTTAACTATAGAAACTAGCCCTTTTTTGGTCTAAAACTCCCAACATCAGAGGCTGTTGCCCTCACCCTGGATACGGTTGAGAGATATAAGCTTAAAGTAGGCAAAAACCTACAGTAAAGAGAAACTAACATCTTTATCAGTATACGCTATTGATTCTAGACCAACAGAACTCTCACCACCCCAGTATCACTCTAGATTCCTCAGAGATCTCTGCCTAGGTTCAGTGCCAAGTCATTCTATTCATTCAAAATCATTTATTAAACGTCTGTGTGCCAGACACTGTTCTAGGACCTGCTGGATCCTAAACCAAACACGTTAGATGAAGTTCTCCTTCAAATTTCTAGTCCTTCCTCGCAGACTGCTTTTTGTCTACACACTGAAATTCTCACTGTCTTTAAAATTTAAACACAAATGCTCCCTCATTCATGCATTCTTTCAAAAAATTCTGGTTGAACACTTAACTATGTGCAGAGTTCTGGCTCAGGCAGTAAAGATACAACTGTGAAAACAGCACCATTCACTCAGCATGTGGTCTGTGGTGCATACAAGAAGCTAAAGTGAGGGTGCCATAAAGAAGTACCCAAAAAGGGGTGCCTGGGTGGCTTAGTGGGTTAAGCTCCGGTCATGATCTCAGAGTCCTGGGATCAAGCCTTGCATTGGGCTCTCTGCTCAGCAGGGAGCCTGCTTCCCCCTCTCTCTCTGCCTGTCTCTCTGCCTACTTGTGATCTCTCTCCCTCTCTCTGTCAAATAAATAAATAAAACCTTAAAAAAAAAAAGAAGTACCCCAAAAGAGGTAATGTCTAAGTGCTTCTCAAAGTTCCTCATAGCACATACAGGAAGGAGATTTCTCTTGGCTGGAGGTGACTAGCTAAGATATGTAGCTGTCCCAAGCTCTGCCTGGCCAACCTAAGGACTGAGGGAATCACTGCCTCAGCACACTTGTACCCCATTCACAGCATAACTTGGTCTAGTCTAGGCTAAGTCCTGAAGGAAAAGTAGATGCTAAATTGCAGAACACATATGCAGAGTCCTACAGGTACTCATTTAACAGGTCTTTTTTTTTTTTTTTTAAAGATTTTATTTATTTTATTTGACAGAGAGAGAGATCATAAGTAGGCAGAGAGGCAGGCAGAGACAGAGGGGGAAGCAGGCTCCCTGCTGAGCAGAGGGCCCGATGCGGGGCTCGATCCCAGGACACTGAGATCATGACCTGAGCCGAAGGCAGCGGCTTAATCCACTGAGCCACCCAGGCGCCCCCATTTAACAGGTCTTAATTGAGCAACTGCTATATGCCAGACACTGTGCCTAGGGCTAGGAATACAACAGTGAACACAGAACCTGTGCTTAAGGAGCTTTTACTCTAGTGGCGAAGACAGACAAATGGGCAAGCAATTAGAATACTATGACATAAGTTCTCTCCTGGAGGTAAAATCAAAGGGTTATAGGACGTTACCTAGGTCTGAGAAGTCAGAAATTTATAGGGCGGTAAAACAAAAGTTAAGTAGGTAGAGTGGGAGTGGAAGGTAGGAAAGTCATTCCAGGGAGAAGAGTATGGTAAAAGTGAGATAACCGGGTGCCTGGGTGGCTCAGTGGGTTAAGCCGCTGCCTTCAGCTCAGGTCATGATCTCAGGGTCCTGGGATCGAGCCCCACATCGGGCTCTCTGCTCAGCAGGGAGCCTGCTTCCCTCTCTCTCTCTGCCTGCTTCTCTGCCTACTTGTGATCTCTGTCTGTCAAATAAATAAATAAAATCTTTAAAAAAAAAAAGTGAGATAATCATGGCACATCTCCTTTGGCTATCCCCATTAACGCTATGCTCAATAAAGATTCCTCGCTATCTAAAAGTAGAGCATTCCTAGGACACCCTTCATAAATCAAAGTAGTGTAAAGCAAAGACAAAGCAATGACCACTCATTTATATGGAAAATTTTTGAGCATTCCCAGACCTAAAAAACAATTTCTTGGGCTTTTCTGATACCTTACAACACATCTTTAATGGATGCCCAAAATAAACTGAGATAACACACAGATGTTCCCAGACACAGTTTAAAGCTACGGCGGCGAGGCCACTCCTCCTGCTTGGGACATGCACTGCCTCTATGATGACTGGGTGCAAGACAAATACTGAACAACGCTATTTCACTTTTTGCGCCCCTTTTTTTTTCGGTAAAAACAAAAATCCTCCAGATTTCTTTGGGTTAGTGAAAACAGGTACTGATGTAGGTCTTTTGTAAAAGGGAGTGGCTTACTGGCAACTTTCAAAAACCTATATGCCATATTTGTTCACTCCTCTGTGCTTTGCCCATGCTCCCTTCCCTGCTTGGCTCACTCGTGCTTTAGGAGCCAGCTCAAAACTCACCTCCTTTGTGAAAGACTTCCTCAGGCAAAATCAGTCATTCCCTCCTCTCTGCTTCTACAGTGATGACTAGATGAACCAAAAATCTGGACTCGTTGTCTGACAGTGAATTCTTTTCCTGATATGTAAACCCATTTTATAAGAAGACACAGATATGAAATTAAACCATGTTTTATTCATTTATCAAGCTCTTTAATAAAAGGAAAAATTGAGAAAACAACCAAATATAATTTACTATATTATGTGTCATTATTCTTGGTATTTATCTAATTAAAATTCATGGCCATGTTGAATTGAATATACACTAATTTGATGAATTCATATTGTTAAATAACTGACTTACTTTTGCTACCATCTCTACGCTAGTCTCTAAATATATGGATTATGTTATTTTTAAGATCATATTTATTTATTTGAGAGAGAGAGAGAGAAATAGCGATAGCGATAGCAATAGAGAGAATGAGTGGGAGGAGAGGAAGAATCAGGCTCCCCGCTGAGCATGGAGCCATGGCAGGGCTGGATCCCAGGACACTGGGATCATGACCTGAGCTGAAGGCAGATGCTTAAACGACTAAGCCACCCAGGCGCCCCTAGTGGGTTTTTTGTTTTTCTTTCTTTCTTCTTCTTCTTCTTCTTCGTTTTTTTTTTAACTTTTAATAGTTGTTCATTACTTTTCTGATTGATATACTGGTCAGAGAGAGGATAACTGGAATAATATCTTTGAACTATTCTCTCAACAAAAATCTCTGTATGTTCATTAGTAATTTTTACAATCTCTTTATTCAGAGTCCAGCTCCTTTATTTTGTAACTTAGGTAAATGTCTCCTCTCCTTGGAGGAGAGGAGTATCACATAAATCACATAAAGAGGTGCCCTGCACGTGCTCAGTCCTGAAATCATACTTTGACCTACTGTTCCTGTATTAACACCTGTCCTTCTGGATACCCACTATCTTCTGGCTCTACAAGTCCTCTTCCTTCCCCACTGCTGTAGTTCAAGCTCCCATTACTTTCCACCCCCAATAAACAAGGGTTCCCTAACTGGTTTATCCATCCAACTATTCGAAGTGAGGTTTGTAAAATGCAAGCCTTTGGGATGATTTTCCCTAGCCCACAGGATTGAAGTGCTGAAGAGGCCTGTCTTATTTCCGGGTATTCTCCGTCTTGCATCAAAAGTCTAAGCAATGTCTTAATGCTTGCAGTAAGTATGTACCCCAGTTCGAGGAGTTTTGTTTTGGGGGAGGGGGCTTGGGCGGCATTTACTAAGAGATTATCAACCACGGAGGAAAGAGCCCACACCCGAGGCTGGACCTCGGATGCCTCCAGCTTGCTCTGAAAGTACAGATTTTTTCCAGTCATAAATACATCAGATTCTTGGGGTCTTGTGGTCCCTCTCTAGCAGAACCAGTCGGACTACCCGATTCCAGCCCCCTCCGCCCCCCGGCGCTTCCCATTAAAACCACCAGCGGTTTGCGTCCTCCCATTTTCCCGCTCCTCAAGCTCCCCGAGCCCGGGACGTCCTCTACCTCCCAGCTCGTTCGCCATTCAGGCTGGGACAATGCCTCTTCGCGCACGCACGGCCGGGTGCGCCTCTCGGCCCGGGGGCCCGGAGGGGCACGGAGCAGGTCGTCCGGGGTCGCGGCCGAGGAGCCGGCCGGTCACGTGGCACGCCGGTAGTCACGCGGGCGCCGCTCAGCTGACCGGGGGCTCACGTGGCCCCGCCGGCCGGGAGCTGGGAGACCGGCGGGCCATGGCGGGCTCGGGGCTCTGGTTTTCGCTGCTGCTGGCGGCAGTGCTTGCCGGCCGGGCCGCGGCCCTGTGGCCCTGGCCCCAGTACATCCAGACCTCCGAATCCCACTACGCCATCTTCCCGCACAACTTCCAGTTCCAGTACCACGTCAGCTCGGCCGCGCAACCGGGCTGCTCGGTCCTCGACGAGGCCTTCCAACGCTACCGCGACATCCTCTTCAGCTCCCACTCTTGGCAACCTCCTGAACCCACAAGTGAGTCGGACCTGCCCCACCTCGTTCCTGGCTCCGAGAGAGCCTGCCCGGGGGCACCTCCCCAAACCTCCTGAGACGCCCTTCTTTTGACTTCTGCCCTACTCTGTCGTCTAGTCTCAACCCTCTGGTCTCCACCTCCTCCTGCGCCTTTTCTCCAGCTGCCATCTCTGATTCCCCCCATCTACCCCCCAGCTCCATTCTTTGCTTCACTGAGCTGACGTCTGGAGCCAGGATTTCTCCGGCATCCTGCCCCCCACCACCCCGCCCCCGGGCTCTGTTTCACTGAGAATGCCTACTACAGGACTGCAGTTCAATAAGGATATCAAATTGCTGAAAATACTGTGCCAGGAGACATCGAAGGTGATCCCTCTGACCGTGTTCAAGTGTCTGAGGGTCCTAGAATGAGGCCAGAGATTGGCAAGATAAGACATTAGCAATGACTTGACCTGTGCAAAATTACATGAAAGTGCCTGACACATGGCATGTCCAGTAAATGTGAGAGAAATCGGAGAAGATTTTGAGCAGCCACGTAAAGTGGGGTCGTGGATATAACTGGCCAAGACTGAAAGAGTATTCCAGGGAGGAAGAAAGGCTTTTGAGCAGAGCCACCGTGGTTGAGCTCAAAGTGCTTTGAGGGGGTATGTGGTGAGGATGGGGCCTGGGGAGTGGGAAGGAATGAGGTTGGACAGAAGTGTGGGATTGAAGTAAAATCAGGAGTGCTTTGAATATTGGTTTCATCTAAAACAGCAGGGGTGAGCAGTTTTCTTTCTTTCTTTTTTAAAGGTTTTATTTATTTATTTGACAGAGAGAGAATGACAAGTAGGTAGAGAGGCAGGCAGAGAGAGAGGGGGAAGCAGGCTCCCTGCTGAGCAGAGAGCCTGATGCAGGGCTTGATCCCAGGACCCTGAGATCATGACCTGAGCCAAAGGCAGAGGCTTAATCCACTGAGCCACCCAGGTGCCCCGGTGAGCAGTTTTCTTTAAGGCAGTTGCTGAAAATTGTGTTTGAGGATTATTTCATAGCAAATTGGTAGGAAAGATTGAGCAACACAAAGGAATAAAGTTCTACTTTCTGGGCTTAAAATTGAGAGGTTTTTTCCCCACACTATTTTGGAATCTGGTTCCCTGCATATGATGTATAGGTTGTTGAGGGGGAAGCTGTATTTATGACTGGGTCATATGGTAATATCATCTCGTACTGTGTTTCAGGTGTGATTAAGTTACTTTCACAAATGTTCTCATTTGATTTATAGAATTAAAGGCATTTCAGGGGCACCTGAGTGGCTTAGTGGGCTAAAGCCTCTACCTTTGGCTCAGGTCATGATCCCAGGGTCCTGGGATTCAGCCCCGAATCGGGCTCTTTGCTCAGCGTCCCCCCGTCCCCCCATCACCCCCCTGCCTACTTGTGATCTCTGTCTGTCAAATAAATAAAATCTTTTTTTTTAAAAAGGCATTTCATTAAACAGATGGTACTTAGAGCATGATAGATAATTTAGGGAAAGAAAAAGAGTCTCAGCATCAGGGTAGTTCTTAACTGGCAAGATCCATTAGGCCAGGGAGGATAAAAGGCCTGCTATTGTGTGTCACAGATCACATATTTCTATGAATCCTTTATGACAAGCAATGCCTTAGACAAGATTGGCACTCAGAATGTGTTTATTTTGGTACAGAAAAGTTAGGGCCTGGCTTGTGCAGAAAGGAAAAAAGATCTGTCCTCTAATTGGTATGTGCCTATTCCAGTGCTGGGTACTCTGGAGGTTACAAAAAAAAAATCACGCTCAAAAGTAGATGCAGGGCACCTAGGTGGTACAGTTGGTTAAGTGTCTGACTCTTGGTTTTGGCTCAGGTAATGATCTCAGGATCCTAAGATCGAGCCCCACATTGGTCTCCACCTTCAGCGGCAAGTCTGCGTGAGATTCTCTTTCCCTCTCCATGCCCCTCCCGTTTATGCTCTATCTCTCTTTCTCTCTCTAAAATGAATAAATAGGGGTGCCTGGGTGGCTCAGTGGGTTGGGGCCTCTGCCTTCGGCTCGGGTCATGATCTCAGGTCCTGGGATTGAGCCCCGAATCGGGCTCTCTGCTTGGCGGGAAGCCTGCTTCCTCCTCTCTCTTTGCCTGCCTCTCTGCCTGCTTGCGATCTCTCTGTCGAATAAATAAATAAAATATTTTAAATAAATAAATAAATCTTAAAAAAAAAAGTAGGCTCAAGGTTGAAGTCCAGTTGAAGAAGTATGAAGCAAAAGGACACAATGTGTTATAAGATGCTTAAAAGATAATTAGAATGTTTGTTACTATGGTATAAATTAGGATAAGTCCTACAAATCTAAATTGTCATTACCTCCATTGCTATAGGTCTAGAGTGTAATGAAGAAAATAGAAATGGGGATGATATATGACAATGGTGTCCTAGTAAATTACCTAATGAAAGATTGAGAGACAGATAAAAAACCAAATAAGATGTTGATTTCAATTTGTTACCTTACTGCGAATCAGTTTCCTATATTTGAAGGTTCTTAACCCATTAAGAGAGATAATGAAAACTGGTTTGGATCAACATTACCAAAGACACAGAAGTAAATTCCTTCTCTATCGTTCTTCCTATGTAGCCTTCCCTTTGGAACATTCATCTCCTGGAAGGCTTCCAGATGACTTGAGCTGTAATCCTCTTCCTGCAAAAACAAGGATGAATCCCTGGAGGGAAAAGCAATGTTAGCACACCCCAAACCAGACTGTATTTCTCTATGGGGCTGATTTTAGTAAAGAAAACAACATATGCAATTTAAATCTTAGCTTTGAACAGCTTTCCATCTCCTCCTTCCACATAACTTCTTTGTAGGTTCTGGGCCAATGTTCTTCTTAATATAGCACAACTTCTGGTTTTGATCTGAACCTGGGATTCAGTGGAATCCTTAATTCCCTGAAAAACAAACCTTTTACTGAGGTGTGATTTGATTCTGAATTCACCTTCAAGGATTAGCTGTAGTCCACAATTGCTGAATGGTCTATGAAGGTGTTTATTTAGTATTTGCTACTTGTCTTTGTCATTGAGAGGTGTTTCTGCCAACTGGAGGGTGTGTGTTGCATGTTGCATGTTGTTAAACCTGTTAAATGGAATTAGTTTAAGCTCTGGATACCTGAGTGAACCTAATCCTCTGTTTTGATTATTGAGCCACTTCTTGTTTATGAATCAAAGATCTGATCACTTGGGATAGCACCTCTCTAATGTTGCCCCAGATACTTTTCTGGGTGCCTGATGGAGTTGATAAAGCCCTAGTTTTTCAGGTAAAATGGATAAATCTGATTTTGCATTTGATTGAATTCTTTGCCTTTCTGAAACTAGTTGATTGAAGCCACAGTAGTTTTTAAAAGCCATAATAGTTTTTATTAAAGTTCACGTCCGTGGGGCGCCTGGGTGGTGCAGAGGGTTAAGCCTCTGCCTTCAGCTCGGGTCCTGATCTCAGGGTCTTGGGATCGAGCCCCACATCGGGCTCTCTGCTCTGCAGGGAGCCTGCTTCCTCCTCTCTCTCTGCCTGCCTCTCTGCCTACTTGTTGTGATCTCTGTCTGTCAAATAAATAAATAAAATCTTAAAAAAAAAAAAAAAAGTTCACATCCAGTTGTGATAGTCACATGTCCCTATGAGTTACTTAGGATGCCACTATCCCTGAATAGAATAACTCCTTTTATTTTAGAATGGAAGGAAGATTATTATATGAGTATCTGGTTCCTTCTGTAGCCATCATAAGTATTTGATTTGCTCATTCTCAGACATGAAACAAATGACTGATAAGTGGCACAGTTGATTACACTCTAAATCTCCTAAAATACCAGTGCCTGGAACATAAGAGATACTTAATTATTTGTTGGATATGTTAACTTAAAAGGTCTACTTTGTATAAAAGTAGAAAGTCTCATGATTATTGTCTATTTCTAAGAGCATCAAAAAGATGATTTGCAGGTTTCATTTAGAAATGATTGCCTTTCAGGCTTCAAATTTGGAATGTTTGTGAATTCCAGAGAAAGGAGGATCACTCTGTGCTGTGGTCCCAGCTCAAACTACTCTTATCTCATTACAAAATTGGAGATGCCTTGGGAGTGAATCTAGGGAATGTAGGAGGGAAACAGACAAGGTTGGGCAGCTGGCAGGGGAGATGGAGCAATCCTGATTAGTGCTGCACTCTAATTGCATAGTGGCTCTGTCCCCTTAACCTTTTCCATGACAAGGACAGGTTATTCCTGTGAAGACTTTATTGCCACTGAATTTATTGCTTGAAAGCAAAAAGGAAGAAAACCGCTGAGGAAGAATGTTTTGTAGTAGAATTACTTTTTTTGGTGAAAAGGGTGTGTGGGGAATGGAGGGATACATAAGGAGGAGAAATATATGAATTTGGAAGGAGATGGGTTGCATGATAGTTGAATAATTGGGCTCCATTTTGAATCCCAAGGCCTGAACTAGCTTGGCTTCTAATCCTCAACCAGCCTCTTTGCCCACAACCTTATTTTCTCTTTATCGTTAATACTTTCCCAGTAGCCCGGGATAGTACAGAGCCCAAGCAGCTCAGCTTGGTCAGGATGTATGTAAGTATCCCGGGCCTGATTTATGAAAAACTCAAGTCTTACTTTCTAGAGCTGTTGTCACTCCCCCTGCCTTGGATATTCTGCTTGAAAACCTAAACAGTAGAGGGCTCTGGGTCTGGAACAAGATTTATTTAGGAGTCAGCCAGAGAATGTTTATTAATCACTTGTTTAACTATGTGCCCTCAGGCTAATTTCCAAGTAGCTGCTGCTTTTTTTTTTTTTTTTAATCTGTCTCCATTTCAAGCATTTCTGAAGATAACAGGGAGATAGGGATGACTGTCTTTACAATCTTTGAAGAAAGGAAGAAATAGGTGATTTTAAATTAAAGCAATAAAAATTAAGTCTGAGCCACAGAGCTGCCCTTCCTCCCGTCTCCTTCTATCTCACTTCCTCATTTCCAAACAGAAGAGCGAAGCAAGGCATTGCAGGTTTTTTGCCAGTTGGTACTTGGTTTTTGTTTTTTAGTAGCACATGTGAGCTATTTTTTCTTACAGCTGCAAGGTTTTTTGCTGGGGCACATTGTCAATTTCTTAGCCTCTTTGAGGCTTAAACCGAAATCCTTTTCCTGTGGATTACATTTACTGCCCAGCCAATACTACTTTCAGAAATTAAAGAGGTTACTTTAATATTTCTGCATCTTCCTAAATTTCCTCTGCTGTCCGTGGAAATAATTGATAAGGAGAGAAACAATGTGCATCAACAACAGGGTCAGCCAGTTGGATTAGGGGTTGTCGCCCACCTTTGTGGAGCCATTGGCAAGGAGGACAGTTGAAGAGAGGAGGTTGGATCTGTAGAGGTGATAAAGTTTTAAGTGTGAAGGGTTTTCTGTGATCTTCCTCAAGGTTTATAGATCTATAATGCATCGTAATAGAGAAATGGATTTGCTTTTCTTCTCAATTCCTGACTATAATGAATAAGACCCATTACTGTGTCACCTTCTCTCTTTCATTTCCTTTGCTTGTTTTAAGCTTTTGTTATTGCTTAAGCTTCCTTAGTGTTGCACTCAGCCCTGATCTCTAGCCGGTAGTGGTGTGCTGTTAATGTCCGCTTCTTGAAGGTGATTGGGCTTGGGTAAGGTGTAGAGCTCTTTCCTGTGGAAATGTATGCTCAGATGCAGGAAGTTTGGTTGCTTATCATCTTGGGTGTCAGTAGCCTCCCCTTCTTTTGCAAAGCTTTGGGAGCAAGAAAGATGGCTTACCAGGTACACTGTGTCTTAGTGTAAAAGTTAAACTTTTGTCTTATTTGATCTTGTCCTGGTAGTAACTAGTACTAAGATCCCACATTAGTGGCTTTGGTCTTTAGACTAGGTCCACAGCCCTAGTCGGAGGCAAATTTAGAGCTCTAAGCTCATGTCCCTTTTATATGTTGGAGTCTCAGCCTATTTGCCATACAGGGTGTCATCACATAGTAGAAGAGCCTTCAGGCTCCTATGAGCAGCTCATGAAAAGCCTTCAGAGAAGCTGTTTCAATGGTGTGGTTATCCCACAAGGCACGCCAACTCTGGGCTCCTCCATCCAAGTGGCAAAACTGACTTCTTAAGAGAAAGGAAGTAGAAGGTGGAAGGAAACTAGCATTTATTGAGTGTCTGGCACTTGCTGTATATTATGCCCTTTAATCTTTGTTTTTAAAGATTTTATTCATTTATTTGACAGCTTACAAGCAGGAAGAGAGGCAGGCGGTGCTAAGGGGGAAGCAGGCTCCCTGCTTAGCAGAGAGCCCAGCTGTGGGGCTCGATCCCAGGACCCTGAGATCATGACCTGAACCGAAGGCAGAGGTTTTTGTTTTGTTTTGTTTTTTGTTTTTAAAGATTTTATTTATTTATTTGACAGACAGAGATCACAAGCAGGCAGAGAGGCAGGCAGAGAGAGAGAGAGAGAGAGAGAAGCAGGCTTCCTGCGGAGCAGAGAGCCCGATGCGGGGCTCGATCCCAGGACCCTGAGATCATGACCCGAGCCGAAGGCAGCATTCCAAACCACTGAGCCACCCAGGCGCCCCCCGAAGGCAGAGGTTTAACCCACTGAGCCACCCAGGCGTCCCTGTGCCCTTTAATCTTTATAATAGCTCATCCTTCAGAACTGAGACTCACAAAGGCTGCATAACATGTGCAGGGTTTCACAGCTAGTAGTTGTGGAGTAGAAATTCCAGTCATATCTGTTTGTCTACAAAGATTTAGCTCTTTTCAACATGCAACCTTAGGGCAATCTACTACTCTTAAATATTTTCATCAAGCATTATACCAATTGTTGTTTTGGAAAACTCCTGGCCTTTGGTAGGAGTAAGCCCTGATCACACTTGAGTGTTAATTGCCACAGATAGTACCTTGTAGCATCTAACTGCTTGATCATTAGCACTCAAGAATGTTTTGGTTCTGGCCCATCATTATCAAATTCCAGTAGTGTTTCTGGCCAACTTCCTTCTTTCCGTCCATCCTTAGTACAAGTAGTATCTATTAGGCAACTATAATTTATCAGTAGCACTTCTCCAAGAATATTAATTGAACTGTCCTTGTCCTTCGGAAGTGGGAATACAGACATACAGTAAAGTATCAGTACAGTGATTGTTACTGATAAGTGTTGGTGTGAAGCAGAGGGCACGTTCTGAGAAGGCTTCCATAAAGAGCTGTCCAGTCATATTTCAAAGTAGGAGTTGGTGGAGATGCAGACAGTAATCCATATGGAAAGAACTGCATGTGGGAAAAGCCTTCAGGAAAGAAGCCTTCATGTCATGTATTTAAGAAACTCAGTGCCACTGTGGTTGAAGCACACAGATGTAGGGTGGTTCAGCAGGTTAGCTATATAGTACAGAAGCTTGCGAGAATGAGCTGGAACACCTCCAAGGGACGAGAAGGTCCAAAAGGTGACCATGGGAGGGTGTTAAGGTATTGTTGGATAACTGCTAAGCTAGAATGTGGGTTAGTTCTTCCTCTTGGGTGTTGAAATCACCTAGGATCAAAGCCAACCTTGGAATGGAGAGGAAGACTGGGGACCAGGATCCAAAGTCTTGAGTAATAAAGACATGACCAGGATATTGTAGAGTGTTGGTGATAAGGAGAGGCTCGAGATTATACAATTAAATGTCATTAGCCACAGAAAAGAGGTGTTTGTTTGTTTGTTTGTTTTCACTTGATGGTAGAGGCTAGATGTCCTAGAAGCAGCTGAAAAGGAGCTGTCTCTCAGAGCAAGTCATAGGGAAAATAATGTTCCTGGCGAGAGTCAGTTCTCAGTTAAGGAGGAAGTAGAAGAGACTGAGGATGTTGGTAGTTCAATAACAGGATTCCAGAGGCTTGTGGGGGTGGGTGATGTATAGTCCAGGTGGCTTGGTGGAGTAGGAGAAACAACATTTATAGGAATGGGAGTGTGGGTCCAGAACAGAAATGAGCAGAGGCGTCAGTATACTGGGCAACATGACAAAAGATGATAGCAGTGTGACATGGTAGGTCCTCCTGACTATAAGATTGCCATGAAAATGAGCAAGGTTCATATACATGGGAGAATTTAATATATGGTAAAGGAAACATTTCTAATCAAAAGTGCAAAGTTGCTTAGTCAATAAATATGTAGGGATGACTGGTTATCCATTTGGGAGAAAATAGAATTAAATCTATGTCTCATATCAAACACAAAAGTAAATTCTAGGTGGTTAAAGATCTAAAGATAAAGGCCATGCCATAAAACTATTAGAAGTATATATAAGGAACTGTTTATATGGTCCCAGAGGAAGAGGAGGCCTTTCTAAGCAAGCAGATAGAAGAAACCATGAAGGAAAAGATGAACAAATCTGACTACATAAAAGTCAAAGCAAGAGAACCATAAGGTTAAAAAAAATAAGGACAAAATGGGGGAATTATTTGCGGTCTTAAAATTGACAGGTTAGGGGCACCTGGGTAGCTCATTTGGTTAAGCATCTGCCTTTGACTCAGGTCCTGATCCCAGGGTTCTGGAATCGAGCCCTGCATCAGGCTTCCTGCTTCAATGGAGAGCCTGCTTCTCCCTCTCCCTCTGCCTGCCACTCTGCCTACTTGTGCTCTCTCTCTGTCAAATTAAAAACAAAAACAAAAACCAGTCAAAATCTAAAAAGAGCTCTGTAAATCAGTAAAAAACAAATCTTTAAAAAGGTGCAAAGAGTATGGCCAGTAAAGGGGTGCCTGGGTGGCTCAGTCGGTTAAGTGCCCGATTCTTGATTTTGGCTCAGATCATGATCTCTTGGTCATGAGATTGAGCCCTGAGTTGGGCTCTATGCTGGGAGTTAAGCCTGCTTAAGATTTTCTTTCTCTGTGCTCCTCCTTACCCTGCTGGCTCCCTCTGTCTTTCAAAAACAAAATACATATGTGTGTGTGTGTCTGTGTGTGTATACACACACATATACGGCCAGTAAATGTGAAGTGATTTTCAAATTCAGTTATTACATTTAAAGTACGGATCAAAACAATGGTATATTTCTTTATCAAGCTAGCACAGATGAAAAAGAATTGAGACAGTCTAGTTTTGGAAGGATGTGGAGGAATGGGCTCATGTATGTTGGTTCAGATATAAATCAGTTTTGTACTTTTGTTCAAATATAACAATATGGAAGAGTAATTTAGCAGTGTCAAAACCAAAAATTTTCCTTTGTCCTAGCATTTCTATCTCTAGGATTTTTCCTACAGAAATCTCTCAACCAATGCATATATATATATATATATATATATATACCACACACACACATATATATAAAATGTTGACTAGAGCATTGCTTATAATATCAAAAACTTAGAAGCATTCTACAATGTCCACAAAGAGGAGAGAAACTAGGACTTTCCACTTTTTAAAGTATATTTCAAAAATGGAATTCTATTTAGGATTTATAAATAAAGATGTAGATCTATATATAGACATTAAAAGATCTGCAAATCATTTGGTAAGTGGGGAAAAAGTTGCAAACTATTACATATTAGGATCTCATTTTTGCTTTAAATCTCATTTTGCTTTAAAAATGAATCTGTGTATTTAGAAAAAAAAATTGAAAGACTGTGCAAAATGTTAACTTATCTTTTTGGGATCCAGAATCACTGGGAGGTGCTCTCTCATGGTGGGAAGAAAGGAAGAGAACAGATTAAGTCTCAAAAGTAGAGGGAAATGAGAAAACTTTTAACTTTAGCATTTACAAAGAAAATGGAAGGGAGAACATTCAGGATTCATTCATGGGCTGGATAGATTGTATTTCTGAGTGGATATTAGTAGTGTCTAGAGGGTGAAAAGTCTTGGGACTTGTGGGAGGAGGCACTACGGTCCAGACTGAATTCAGCAGCACTGGGGGGGCCTCCAGGCTCGGGGGCAGCTGGGTTCTCAGACTCCTATTTAACGGGGATAAGAAGTTTTGACAGGAGTGGCCTTGCTTCTTCCCCTAGCCACAACAGTGTACTTTTGCACTGACTGCTTCCCAGGCTTGGAGTATCTTTCCCTATTGGTAGCCTGGCAAACACCCATCTCGGGGTTCAAGGTTCTGCTCAGAGACCCTCTCCAAGGTGAAGCATCCCTTCCTTTCTCCGGGTAGCTATAGTATCCACCCCAGCCCTAATCACACTGCTTTGTAATTATTGTTTGTGTTTGTCTCTCCTACTGGACTATGAGCTCCTCAAGGGCAGGGACTGGACTTGTTTTTGTTTTGAACTGCCCCAGCACCTAGCACAGTTCCAGATGTACAGTAAATGTTCAGTTTATCCTAGCTAGAATGAAGAATGAGTGGTAAGTGAATGATGTCTAGGGCTTTCATTAGACTGAATAAGGGGAGAGAGAGCCTGGATGTGACAGAGATAAAGGTGGGCGGGAGAGGGGAACAATGTGAGCGTGGAGAATCGACAAGGCCTAGGAGAGTACCAGGACACAAAGGGGCAAGGTACACCTGAAAGAGCAGGGAGGTGCCTAGGCTGGGTTGACTTTTCTTGTGTCTACTCCAGAAGCCAAACCAAATGCCACTTTATAACCAAAATGAGGGTTTTCTCCATGTCACTAAAATCCTCTGACTTAAACACATTGATATGATGGAAATATTTTGGTTCAGGGAGGAGCAGTTTGGGTGCAAGGAGAAGCTCTTGTGCACTGAGGTAAAGACATAGTTTCTGGGTCCCCTGATGCAGGAATGAGCGCTCCCTTCCAGGGAGTAGAAACACCCGAATCTTTGGATTAATGGTTCTTCAGAGCAGTGTCTGAAAAGGCACTTTCTGTATGCCTGGGTGTCTTCTTACCATTCCCCATCCTAGTCCCAGGACTTAACAAATACTAGGTTTGGGCGTATAAAAGTTATCTCTCCATTAACTACTTGCCATTTATGCCTAATTATCATGTAGCACAATCATTATGCATACATAGCATTAAATGTGCATTTTTTAATTCTAGCATCATTCATTTTTTCAGCAAACATTTATTGAATGACTACCGTGTGTCAGGCACTGGAAATACAAAGGCCCTGAGATTGGCCCCTGCTGTTGAGGAACTTACAGCCTCGGTGAGGAGATAGACAAATAAACAGCATATATTAAGATAAGTGTTACCAAAAAATGTATGTATACGTTGTTTCATGATCTCGTAGGAAGGTCTCTTAGGAAAGGGTGGGGGAATGATAGAAAAGTCTTATAAAAGGAAGAATCAGAACCGTTTCATATAGGTGAGATTTGGAGGCAACGCAAAGTTTGCTTCCCTTGGAGGAAACAATATGTGCAAAGGAAAATATGGAGAAAACGTGGCATTTTCAGGGTTCTGTAAAGAGTTCATTGTGTTACCGTGAGAATTCCTGCTTAGGAGCAGAGAAAAGATCTCATATTAAAAGATCACAGAGAATGGTAGATTGAAATGGGATGTATATGGAGGCAGAGAGAACTGGGAGATTTTTTAGTCATTCAGGTGAGAAATTACGAGAGGATGATTTAAGGCATTGACTCATTGGGGGTGGGAAGGTGGTCAAGATTTTGAGATAACAAGGATTTTGTTATAACTGGACTTACTTGGGTCTTTCTCTTTTAGTGTTGTAATCTCAGTGCTTAACACGGGGCTTGACACATAGTGGACCATTGGTAAATATTATGGGTACATGAATTTTTAATCTACTCAGATGAGAGAAGAAAGAGGTTTCTGGTCTGGATAAATCAGTAGATGGTACAGATCAAACAGAGAGAAGATCAGCCAGGAAGAGGAATGAAGAGTTAGTTGAACTTAGTATTTAAGATTTGAAGGGCTTTTAAGCTACCTGAGTGTTGTCCTATGAGCCTAGAATCCCAGAGGAAGAGTTGGCATGGCAAGGTAGATTTGAGAATCATCAGTCAACTGTGGGGTAGATGACATCGTCCAAGGAGAGTATAAAGGAAGAGAAAAAAAGAAGCCTGGAATCTTCGGAGAACACTAGCATGTAGGGGCTGGTGAAGGAAGTGGAGAATGAGGAAGCATATTCAAGGAGCTTGAAGGAAAACCAAGGGAGAGCCATGTCCCCTAAGCTAAGGGAGTTTAGTTTCATCAACATCAGGGATGTCTGATGCTGCCAAGAGGTCCCCTAAGAAGTGAGTGGCCACCGGAATATTACCTCTGGGACAGCAGAGATTTTTGTCTGTTTTGATCACTGCTGTGTCTCCAGCACTTAGAACAGCCTGGCACATAGTAAGCACTCAGTAAATAACTGTTGAATGAATGAATGAAGAATGAAGTGAAAAGGGTCCCTTGAATTTAATTATAGAACCTCAGGACCTTGGTGAAGGCATCTGCAGATGAGTGGAGGAAAAAGAAGTCATGTTGTAGTGGACTAAGGAGTAGATAGGATGTCAGAAGTGGCTACCAGGAGAGGGCTGAGGTTGGCCAACTCCATGAGCACTTGTGTGCCAGGCACTGACTAAGCCCTTTACGTGTACTGACTGAATCTTCCCAGCAGTCCAGTAAGGTAGGTACTAATCACAATCCCCATTTTTCAGAAGGAAACCACAGCACAGAAGGAAAATCATTTGTCCAGGGCCCCATAGCTAGAAAGTGTTGGAACTAAGATTTGAATCCGGTTTTGTCTGGCTTTGGAGTGCAACACCTAGCTGCTTAGGCTGCATTTCCTCTGGAGTTTCTTTGGGACCAGAAGGCAAGGAAAAGTCTGTTGGAGATGACATGGAGTTGAAACCAGGAAGACTTGCAAATATTTGAATGCTGGTGGGAAAGAATCAGTAGAAAGAAATAATTTGAAGATTTAGGGGGAAATCTGGATCTCTCCTCAGACGAGTTCCAGAGGACAGGTGAAAGGAAACCCTTCCCACCAGGATAGGAGGCACAGATAAAGACTAGACATGTGTTGCAGATGTTTCTGTATGGGAGGAGAGGGGAGGTAGAGATGGATAGGAGTGCTCTTCTGATTGTCTGCTGAGAGGAAGGGCGGTGGTGATCGGGTTACAGACTTGAAGAAAGTGGCTCAAACTTGAAGTAACTGTTGCAGAGAAGAAAAGAAAGCAGTGGTGGAGACGGAGATGTTCAGGTAGCACCAAGGGCCCGGCCAGGATGAGAGACCATGATATTACAGCAGCCCAGTTCTGCTGTCACATGATTTTCTCTCTTCCCTCCAGTAGGATGCAGTAGCCAGAGTCAGTGCACAGAAGGCAGACATTTCTTGATCCACTGGGTACAGCAGCAGAAGAAAAGAACAGGTTGCTGGGAGTACTGGCTAGACTGTGTTTGAGGGGATGGATCAGCACACGTAGGCCAGCAGGAAGGGAAGTGAAAATAGGAGAGAACTGAGAATAGGAGAGTAATGGAAAGGTCACAGCACTGGCATCTGGAGAAAGTACAACAGCAGGACTGTGGTAGAAAAAGAGTTTCAGGTGTTCCATGTCCAGAGCCGGGCTGTCTTGGTGTCTAAATGATGCAGAAAGGAGAGGGGTGCCAAAGGTAACTAATTTTTTTGTTGTAAACACTTTGTACTGTTTGACTTTTTCCCCCCTTCTTAAATTTAGAAGGTGCAGACTTTTCAGTGAACCAGAGGAGAGGAGCAGGGGTATATGAAAGCACGGGATGAGGGAGCAGTAGAGTCAGGAAGTCATGGTCATGGACTGAGACCTTGGAGCATACTATCTGTGTGTGGAGTCACAGAGTAGAAACTCTGTGGAGGAGTAGCCAGAATGTGGTCCTACCTTGCCATTGTTTGCTGGGGAGAAAATAAGAGCCCCGAGACTCATTCAGTTTAGCAGCAGCAGAACCAAAACCACCCTTTCCTGATTGCCCAAGTCAGTGCTCTGTTTGCCATGGTTCTTTCTGAGCACTTGAGGTTTCAGAATTTCCTGTTGTGCCAGCTGGGCTCCTTGTGAGTGTGCCCAGGCTTCCCACACATCAGTCCTTCCCAGTGCAGAGCATGTGGTTGCGTGTAGAGGAAGGTGGCCTGTCCCCAGCCTCTTCCTGCTTGCTTCAGGGTAGCAACTTGGACGTGGAAAACCGCAGTGACGATACACTATTTACATCCTTTTAAATGACCCAGTATCCCTCCTGTTTTGCTAGTTCCCACATTGCCACCTCCCCGAGACCGGCCCCCTCATGGCTCGTTTAAATAGCAGCCATGACTCTCTACCTCCTTTATCAGCCCCAACCCAAAATGAGTCATTGAGAACGCTTCCGGGAGACAGGGATTCTTCACCATAAGATTAGAGGTGGGGGATGGAGAGATCAGCCCTCACTTAGGGCCATTGTTCTAGGGGGAAAAGTCCTTTTGTTTTTATTTTCATCAGATCTTGTAAGGAGTCTACAGCCCTCCCCACGGAAAAGACTCCGGATTTAGAGGATGGAGTGCAGGTGTGTTTTGGAAAATAAAAATACACTAGCAGCAACAACAGAAGTTAGAGGTTTTTTATGTTCCAGGCAGTAGTTGCAGGCAGTCACCAGGCTGGTGTTTAGCAGCCTCTAAATGTTATAAGGACAGTGACTGTGGCTGTTGCACAGGGGTAGTTGTGATTTTTTCTCAGTTTTGCAGGCTGAGGTCCAGGGAATTAACGCTGAAGCTCAGGACTTTGCTGTCTTTTGGATAGCTGCCTGGCTAGATACACAGATTAGCTCTCCACATTTGATATTGGGGCTCTGTGATATGTGGGATTGGAGTGGGGGCAAGAGATGAGGGCATAGTTTAAGGAGGAATATTCTTTTATAGTTTTCTTTGCTTCTGCCTCTCAGTTAAGTCTTCCTTGGTCATGGGGGTTTGTAGAGGTGGCCTGTCTGCTTGGGGAGCTTGGGAGAGCCCTACAGATTCTGCTTTGAGGGAAGTCCCTGCCCTGAAAGTCCGGTTGTTCTCTGTTGTTGGAGATGGGTTTTCAGGGTATAGAATGGAGTTGTGAGTTGGCCTGGCTCAGATTCTCTTCTCCCTGCAGGATTTAGGAAGGTATTAGTGTGGGATGCAGAGTATTTACAGGGAGGGGAAAGAATATGTTTTGTTCTTGATGATAGAAAAGGGCCCCTTATTGGCTTTCTTCTTGGTGAGCCGGAGAGCTGAGATGCAGCCCTGCAGTAGTGCTTGTGATGTTTGAGCAGGTTTTCTGGAAAAGGCTCAAGGCTTCTGCGCTACTTCTGCCCTAGAGATGGGTAACATTGGGGATCCAGTTTGATTCTGAATTCTCTCTCCCTGCATTTCCCCAGGCCATCCTATCCCTGACTCTAGTTCCACAGGAAGTCATGGTTGTGGTGCCAGTGTGGGTGCATGTAGTTCCAGAAAAGGATAGAAAGGAGTTCATTGAGGTCAGGCTTGGGGCAGTACAATCAGAACCACACAAAGAGGAACCATTAGGAGGATGGGAAGGGATGGTGCATTAGTATTTTGGCTTTGGTTTTGGCTCTTTGGGCTTTAGGGGGGCATGGTGGGGTGCATCTGAAGAACTATGCTAGATGTTGGCTCATACTGGGTGGCTTTCCACTGTTGGGCAGACCTCTGCCTCAGAGAGAGAACCTGTTTGGGAAGAGGGAAGGAAGCAGGATAGGATGGTGACCATGTACCTTTGCTGGGGCACCAGCTCGGTGATCCCAGGCCTCTTTGGCATAGGAGCTCCTCTGGTCATCTGCTTCATCTGCTTGTATCAGCTCCTGGGCTTTGACAACACTGGAATCCTTTCACTGGGAGCCCTCAAGAACAGTGCTGCTTCAGGCGACAGTCTGCAGTGAGAGGAGAGGTACACACACGGGAATGTAAAACTACTCCCTTCATCAAAAAATGAGTTACAAAGACATGTTAAGACTAAACAGCGTGGTTATTCTGACATAATTGACATTCTGGTGTTGTATAAGCTTCCTGTCAGTATCTTTCCTTTCACCCGGTATTGCAGCTTGCAAGTCAGCAGCTAGTCTGCCCACCACGCTTTGAGTAGAAATGCTGTCAAGCTGCCTCTAGTTTAGGAGCAGTTGTCGAGGTAATGGAATCATGCTGACTGTACCACACTAGAAATACAGAGCCCTGGTTAAAAGGGCTGTTGCCAGGTCATTGACACATGGGTCAGGGCAGGTTCTTGGGGAGAGAGGGGAGCACAACCAAAATGAAAGAGTTGAACAGGTGATGAGGCAGTGCCTGTGCCAAGGGTAAATGCCCTCCCCACGCTTGCCTCTTCCCACACAGCGTGCAAACAGAAGGGACTAGAGCTAGGGACCTTCCTGTAGGATCTTGGTTTTGCCTATTGCTTCTGGTGGCAGGTCAGCCACACTGAGTTTACCCTGTCCTTCCAGGAAAACAGCATGCACCAGAGAAGAATTCATTGATTATCCTTGTGGTCATTCCTGGATGTAACCAGCTTCCTTCTTTGGAGTCGGTGGAGAACTGTAAGTACCACCCTGTTCCCTGTTGTAGAGAGCAAGCACTTGTCTGTAGCTCTAACTCTACTTGGCCTGGCCTAAGTTCCTGATGCTAGGCCTACAGCCCTCCAGGACTGTGGAGACTCCAGGTCATCAAGGGCTGAGAGCCAAAGATGGTGAATTTTTCATATGCATTCTAACCAGGGTCTGAAGGTGGTGTGGAATGTCACAGTGGCTTTTCATGGAGTCCCACAGAACACTTGCCTTCTGCACTGTGTATAATTTTGTTGCCATTTTAGGAGCTTGTACACTCTGGTGATTTTCTTTAAGAAACCCCACTCTGGGGAGAGAAGGAGTTTTGGGTCCTAATGTTTTTGGACATAATGACTGAAATAAAGTCAGGTCATTAGCCCTATGATGCCTCCCGTCCTCCAGCAGTATCTAGGAACTTCTTGGTCTCCAAAGTGAACGTACAAGTCTTGGCCTCCTCCTCACATTCTTGGATGAAGTACCTGAATGAAGCCTGGAGACAAAGGGAAAGGAGGGTGATTACGAGGCTTTGGGAACACCGTAACCTGGATACACCCTCCAAGCATCCCTGTCTGACGCCTCATACTTTCAGCTAAGGGCTGGTGGGAACTCATGTTTCAGGAGGGGTAGACTAACCACGGGGCAAGTGGTACTTTTCTTCTCTAGCCTGACCCTCCTTGTGTATTATCTTCTAAGGCCTATAGAGCCTCTGGGAGACCACCCTCCCACTGTGGCCCAAGGCCTAGCTGGCCTGCAGCTACTCTGCTCTGGGGATGTTTCCTCTTTGAAAGGAAAAAAAAAAATGTGACCTTACTCTTGTTTTTTAATACAAGGATTTACACAGGACATGGGATCTGTAATCTGAGAGTAGAAGTCCTTAACCAATGGAGTCATTTCTGTCATTTCAGACACCCTGACCATAAATGATGATCATTGTTTCCTCCTCTCTGAGACCGTCTGGGGAGCTCTCCGAGGTAACATGGGGGCTGAAGTGGGAAGGCTGACCTCAGTGGGTTGGGAAGATAAGATTGAGGGTCCAGCACATACTGGAGGCTTTCTTTATGGAGACCGTTTGGAGTGTTTCACCATCTACCTGAAGGGAGTGTTCTCCTTACAGCTCTCTCTAGAAGTTGACAGGTGTCAGCCCATGCGATAGTGGCAGCAGCTGTCCTGGGCAGGTGCTCTGGGCAAGCCATGAGACACCCTGCAGGCTGATGCCCAGTGTGCCAGCAGGGAACAGGCTGCTTGGGGCTCTGCCACAAACACTGCCCATGCAGCTCTCACTAAACACATGTAATTGGAAAGTTTCTTCAAAAAGGAAAACTTGATCACAAGGAAAAGATAAATGTCAAAAAAAAAAAAAAAAAGAAGTAAATCATATAAGATATGTAGAACTGTAATATTTCAGGAGAAAATTGGGACTTTACTAGCTAACACATGATGGGCCTCTGCTCTTTTTCTTGGTTTACTGAAAAGGTATTTGGTCCTTAGATATAGACGTAGCCAAATACCTCTACTGCTTTTGCAAAGCCCCTGCTGGTGAATGAGGAGGGAAATTCTCACAGAATTTTAAACCTTGTTTTGGTTCGTCTTTGTTCCCTTAGCCCTTCTCTTCTCCTCTCCTATGTTTTGGAGAAACTGGGAGCTGACTACCCCCTCTACTGTCTTATACCTTTTGTGCAGGTGCTGTGATTAGGCAGGTTGGGGCAGGGGGAAATCCGGAACTCCAGAATTCTGGGTGTCAGAATCAGAGTTGAAAGAAGCCAAAACAATATAAGAGCAGTCTGCCTTGAAGTAGGTGCCAAGTGACCCATAAGACCTCAGATTCTTTCATGCTGAAATTTTGGGACTCTGGAAATCCTTCTTCTGGGTTGTCAGAAGAGGGGCTCCAGCTGTCGAGAACATATAACACTCTGCACTCAGCATGCCTGCCTTTGCCAGAATCTAGGAGTTTGTGTCCAGGGGACTGGGGCAGTCCTTCTGGGGCAGTTGCTTCCTGTCATATCTCAGCTCCCTATAGCTAGTTCCCTTCTCAAGAGGAAAGGTAGATGGTTCTTTGTCTTCTAGGTCCAGCTGTGAACCCAGGCTCCTTAGAAACTTAAGCTTGATTACTTTTTCACAGTTCAGTCTGGGATAATAGAAGGGGCAGAAGATTGAGGACCCCTTTTTCTCAGCTCCTTTAGCTCCTGATCTGTATTAATTTGGAAAGCCTGAACCCATGTGAGCTGGCTTGTCCCTGCATCTGTACTCATAAGCAGACATCTTGGCCTCTCTTAAGACTCTTGTCAGTTCAAGGCTTAGGAAATATGGATAAGAGGTATGTGGATTTTGAGGGTTAGTGTGTTCCTAGGAGAGGCACTAGAGCCCCTTACACTGGCACCTCCCAAAATCAAATGCAGAGTAAAAACAGATACTGGCTTTCTAGTATCCCCTTTGCATCTGTGTTGAGACTCATCAAGCCCATACTATATATCCACTTTTACCATATGCCCAAGCATCCTCCTCTGTCACGTTGGGATCCTTCCAGATGGGTGCATCCTTTTCCCATATCCTTAAGTCTTTACTTTGCCTCTCTACTTCCCCATAGGTCTGGAGACTTTTAGCCAGCTTGTTTGGAGATCTCCTGAGGGCACGGTGAGTGGGAGCCCCCCGAAAGGGTTCCTTTTTATATCTCTGGGGATTTGCTCCAAATGTTGAGAGTCCTGGAAATAACTTACTTTGTCTTAGAGTCCTGGAGGCTCAAGATAGTCCCAACAAGAATTAGAAGGAGACATGAGTGGAAACCAGTTTGGTAGATTCGGTCTCTTTGGAATCACTGTAATTTAGTTCTCCTGAGTCATTATTTAATAATGACCTTGAGACCACACTGCTTTAAAGAAAATAAACAGATTAACAGTGAAAATCCAGAATGTGTAGGCTGAGTGGTATGTGGGACCGCTATACCTGGCTAGCATGGGACCGTTACCCTCTGATAGGTGCCTGTTTGCAGTCGCTGAGGTTAATATATGGGGCATTTGGGAGATAGTTGCTATGCAGAACAGTCATAGAGTGACTTTTGAAGGATCAGGGGACTTTTCCTTTTTCCCCTCTATCCCCATGGTGAGTTCCCTTCAAATCCTGATACCTTCAATGTTTGGTCCACACAGTTCTTTATCAACAAAACCGAGATTGAAGACTTTCCCCGCTTCCCTCACCGGGGCTTGTTGTTGGATACGTCTCGCCATTACCTGCCACTGACTAGCATCCTGGACACACTGGTACCCAGGCCTTAAGGCCATCTTTGCCCTTAGTGTTCTGGGGTGATGGGGCAAGGGGCAGACCAGTTGCCATATTCCTAAAGAGTTGCAGAGGGAATGTATGTAACTTTAGGAGTTCCTAGGGAAAATGGAAAAGACCCACTCTAAGACAAAAAATAGAAAAAAAAGGAGTGATTTAAATCTATCCCACTGGCTACCCTGGACCAATGTCCAGGTTATCTCCAGGAATGCAGAAGCTAGTTTGGGGAATTCACTTCTTTGATCGAGCCAAGCTTATTTTAGTTTAGTTATGGACAAGGGCATAGGAAAGAGATGTTCAGAAGCCATAGCTCAGGATGTTCCTAACTATCTTAAGTTTGATGGGCAATCTTATCCTACAGTTGCTGATCCAACTCACGTGTCCACCTTTTCCTTTGTTCCTCTGGTGGAACCAAAGGAGGAGACACATCCATCAGTCTTGGCTTCTGAGATTTCTGGGTTATGGGGCTACTGAATTCACCAATCGACTTCACAGTTTGGGTAAATGTTAGTCAGACAACCCAGAACAAAAGGCAGGAAGACATACTAGTCTTCAGGACATGGTGGTGCTTTTGGAAAACCACGGTACCACATAGTTGCAGCTGTCCTCTCAGTGTGGCTAAAACTCATCTCAAAAAGAGGAGGTAATGCTTCTGTCCGGTATCTTCGGATGTGCTCTGGGAGAATAAGAAATGTGCTAGGTCTTCCCTCTATAGCCAGGCGTTCTCTGAAGGGAAGATTTGATAGACCCTGTAAGCATTTATCAGGAAGCCGGTGCAGATTGAGGCTGTTGGGGTACGTGGAGCAGCCTGCCAGTCTGCCTGCCATCCCAAGTTTGAGGCTGAAACCGGAGAAGCTGTGATGGGTTCACAGTGTGTGCTGTGATCTACAGGACGTCATGGCGTACAATAAATTGAACGTGTTCCACTGGCATCTGGTCGATGACTCTTCTTTCCCATATGACAGCTTCACTTTTCCAGAGCTCACCAGAAAGGTATGTCTCGATTTCTCTAAGAACAAATTTGTGGGTCGATGTCTGAGCCTGGCTGTGGCCCTGCCGGCAAGGACACTGGCTCTCATCCTCACAGCCAGTTGGAGGGACACACTGACTTAGGGGAAGGGCACCGGATTTGGAACGGGAGACCTAAGTTTGAGTCCAACTTTGCCATTAATTTAGTCTGACAGATAATATCTCCTGGTCTCATTTTGTCTTTGTTTATATTCGGCTACCTGCCTACCTTGTTGTCTCACTGGCATTATGAAAGGAATAGATGCGCTGGCTTACTGGAAACTATGATAAAGATCCTTGGAGATAGTCCCTGATACCAAGAGCTGAGGGTAGATTTCCTGATACGCAGGGAGTCGTGGAGGCATTCTGAGTATCTTCTCCTCTGCTAGTCTTCAGGAAATGACATTGTTAAGGGTGTCTTGTGCCTTTCAGGGGTCCTACAATCCTGCCACCCATATCTACACAGCACAGGACGTGAAGGAGGTGATTGAATATGCACGCCTTCGGGGTATCCGTGTGTTGGCAGAGTTTGACACCCCTGGCCACACTCTGTCCTGGGGACCAGGTAAGAATAAAGTTAGATAGAAAGAGTCTGCTGATCTTCCTCATTGGGGCTTCAGGGCTTCGACTCATGGATGCGGTATGACCCAGCCTTGGTCCCTGGAAGAATGTTTTCCATCAACTCCTTCCACTGGGAATTTAGATAGGCAGAACTTACTTTGGACAAAGGAGGCCACTGCTTAGTATTAAGCTACAGGCACATTCTTCTCAGATGGTCTTGCCTTAATGATGTTCTTGCACACTGTGCCCTAGAGTGGAAGAAAGGTCTTGCCATTTGGCTGCATCAGGCAGTCTCTCTCTACTGCCTAAACGCAGTGTGAGGAGAGCAGCCTTTGGGAACAAAGGTGACCCCCTGCTGGAAGCAGGTGGCAAGGGAAAGGGTGTGTGTGTGTTGATAGCTGTCTGGCGGTAACCCAGTCTCTGTACATGATTGTGGATATATTTTTCTTTCTTTGACTATGTCTAAAAGCTCATGATCACCAGCGTTTTTGAGTACCAGATGGTCCCCATCTATGTACATGTAATGTTTATGAACATGATTATCTTACTTTGTGCAACTTAATGTCTTTAAGTATATGACTGTGTGGAGGTCTCTGTATTTGTGACACTTGTGTGGGATTGATTCTCTGTTGGCTTAGGTGTCCCTGGATTACTGACTCCTTGCTACTCTGGTTCTCATCCCTCTGGCACCTTTGGACCAGTGAATCCCATTCTCAACAGTACCTATGAATTCATGAGCACATTTTTCTTGGAGGTCAGCTCTGTCTTCCCGGATTTTTATCTTCACCTTGGAGGAGATGAGGTTGATTTCACCTGCTGGTATGATCCCTTTGATCTTCCCATCCCTGCCTGATGAACTGCTCACTCAGAATAGAGGTTAGCTCCCAAGAGGCTACCTATCTTATGTGCTCCTCAGGGGCTAACCTCTGAGAACAATCTGTCTTAGTCCAGATGGCCCAGGTCTTGGGCCTTTCCTCTTTCCACCTACATAGAGGCCCTCCTGGATTTTGGCAAGGCTGTGAATGGGAAACTGTTCCTTTCTCCTGTCATATCCTTGATAGACTTATGGAAGAACCACGTTTGGGACCAAAATTGTCTTGGGAAAGTCCTGGAAGAAAGAAAAATAATCCCCACCTTTGTAAAAGAGTCTGGTTGAAAAGTCCAGACACAGATGAATTTGAGACTAACATATGAAAGTGTCCAGTCAATGAGGGTCCAAACCCACATATCTGCTTTGCTCAGAAGCGGTTGATGGGCTTCTCTGAGAAGTGGACACTAGAGCTGAATCTGGGGAAACAGGCTTTTCTGAGAAGTGGAGGGGGGAAACATTTCAGGAAGAAATGTGAGCAAAATGTAAACGTTCTTGGGGGAGGGAGCCACAGCAGGAAACAGCAATACCTATATCCAGCTGAAATAAAGAATACATGAGGGGCGCCTGGGTGGCTCAGTGGGTTAAGCCGCTGCCTTCGGCTCAGGTCATGATCTCAGGGTCCTGGGATCGAGTCCCGCATCGGGCTCTCTGCTCAGCAGGGAGCCTGCTTCCTCCTCT
Source organism: Mustela erminea (assembly GCF_009829155.1). Classification (NCBI taxonomy): domain Eukaryota; kingdom Metazoa; phylum Chordata; class Mammalia; order Carnivora; family Mustelidae; genus Mustela; species Mustela erminea. The sequence continues at coordinate 33,128,017 of NC_045618.1, forward strand.
CTCTCTATGCCTGCCTCTCTGCCTACTTGTGATCTCTCTCTGTCAAATAAATAAATAAAATCTTTAAAAAAAAAAGAATACATGAGAGCGGAAGAGCTGAATATGCCTGAGTTGGGGGTTAAACAGGGAAGCCAGAATCCAGTGTGCCAGAGCCTTGGAGCCAAATACAGTAGACCAGACAGGTTCATATGTGTTCTTGTTGAGAGTTTAAACTGAAAGCTCTTGGGGTCCAGACTCATGCTTTCTCAGCCTGTGTCAGTGGCCCCATTCACACGGCTTTGTTCCCCCACACCTGCCATATTTGGGGCCTCTGAGATCTGAAGTTGAATGGTTTTTCAAGTGAAAAAAGAAATCATGGGAGGCCAGGTGACTAATCCCTAAGCTTTGGGCTTTGAGGATGTTGAAAGAATTAATCTTCATTTTCTCTTGGGATTCAGGAAGTCCAACCCGGATATCCAGGCCTTTATGAAGAAGCAAGGCTTTGGTAATGACTTCAAGCAGCTGGAGTCCTTCTACATCCAGACGTGAGGAAGGAAAGAGGGTGGGCAGGGTTTCTTGGGGTTACCTCCTGTGCAGTCCTCCCTTTCCATACCAGGCCCAGGCCCTGCTTTACTGGGCCCTTGAAGGGGTATTTTGTCCTATCTTTTCAGCTTTGGAGTAGTCAGTTCCCAACTGGGAAAGATACTGCTCGATCACGAATGAGCCCCTAGGCAGCCTCCACCCCCAGAGCATTGGCACCAACAGCCTAGAACCTATTTGAGCTGAGCAGACCCTTTCTTTACTCTCCAGGCTGCTGAACATCGTCTCTGCCTATGGCAAGGGCTATGTGGTGTGGCAGGAGGTGTTTGATAATAATGTAAAGGTGAGCCAGGGGCAGAGAGAGAAGGAGCCACCTGCAGTGCTTCCCTCTGGTCTCTGAGCCCTTCTCTGCCTCTGCACAGACTGGTCCTCCCTGGGTTTGGATTAGGCTTTAATATTCAGAGCACTGGGGGGCCATCTCTCCTTTCACCTCCAGAAAGGTCACAGAGGTCTAAGCACTGGGCATGAGTGTCAGAACATCTGTCTCTCTTCCATCACCACAAGCTATTCAAGAATTATTTCTGCTGCCTGCTACTCAGGATTCCTGAGACTGGCATGTTAGGTTGATCTTCCTCTCTGACCATAGACTCGGGGTCCTCCAGGTTTGGGAGCAGGGCTACTTTCTCCTTCATCGTTGATCAGTTAGGTCCCAGTCTCTTGCCAAATGCAGGGGCTCTGCAGGAACTTTGTCTCATCCTCAGAAACATCTGGAGATTCTTGGACAGGGAACCTCTTGATGAGTCTCCTGTGCTACTGCTTGTCTCCCTTAGCTCACAGCCAGTATTACTGTCTCAGTCCCGACAGGAAGGCTGCAGGAGGACTGGGGGTGGAGGCAGCAGGGAGGACTCCTAGGGCCTACAGAGTCCCCTGCACTGGGTTAGAAACCTAGGGGTTAGGAGTCACAGAGAAATACTTAGCTGCTTGAGAGCACAGTGGGCACATATCCCTTGGCCTGTGTTGTTTGCATAGCATATGGGCCAGAAATCTTCTCAGCCATGTGCTATTAATTTTGTGACAGGTTCGGCCAGATACAGTCATTCAGGTATGGCGAGAAGAGACACCAGTACATTATATGAAGGAGATGGAGCTCATCACCAAAGCTGGCTTCCGCGCCCTGCTCTCTGCCCCCTGGTATCTGAATCACATAACTTATGGCCCGGACTGGAGTGAGATCTACATGGTAGACCCCTTGGAATTTAAAGGTGAAAGCAGGGAGCTCTCCTGGCTGATCAGAGGAGGCTGGGCTGGTGCACAGACTGGGAGACAGGAGGGTCTGGGCTAGACCTTTCAGGTTAGTTGAGCTATGACCTATCTGAAGAGAGGGCTACTTTAGGAAAGTGTTTGAGGGGAAACCCTAGGGTTACCCCCCACCCCACCAGCAGCCTCTTGTTCCTTGTTTTCCCTTAGGTAGCCCTCAGCAAAAGGCTCTAGTGATTGGCGGAGAGGCCTGTATGTGGGGAGAGTATGTGGACAGCACAAATCTGGCCCCCAGACTCTGGTAAGGGTTTCCTGAGGACATGGGTGGTTGGGCTTGTGGGCACGGGTTCTCCCTTAGAGACTCACTCTTGTCCAGTCACCCGCAGACAAGTCCTTCCTCCCCAGCCTGAGAGAGAAGGAACTGTAATTTTGAGAACACCTGCTGCTGCTGTCAGTAACAGTTCATGATGTCTTTACAACTTACTCTGGTTCCATATCTTTGGGAGAGGAGGAGAGTGGGACCGTGAGGCCCATCTTAATGAAGACGGAGCTGGTCACTAGAAGTCGCTAGGAGCCCCCCGGCCAGGTTGTCACTCTGAATAACCTTGGCCCTGAGTCCAGGGTAACTGAATAAGAAGCAGCAGCCTGTGAGTGTCCGGCTTCCTTGAAGAAAGCCAACCTGCGGCGTGACCCTTCCCACTAGGCCCAGAGGAGGGGCTGTTGCCGAGAGGCTGTGGAGCAATGAGTTGGTGACTAGCCTGGACTTCGCCTTTAAACGTTTGACGCGATTCCGTTGTGAGCTATTAAGGTAAGCAAGTTGGCCGTGTTGGGGCCTTCCCACAGTGGGTGGGCAGATGGGAGACCTACAGGAAAAATAATAGCTAGTGCTTACAGAGGTTTACTTTGTGGCAGTTACTGCCCTTTATAGGCATTATTTTTTGGAATCTTAACCATAACTCTGGAAGGTAGGCAGTTTTACCCTCCCTTTAGAGATAGGCAGCTGAGGCACAGAGAAGTTAATGTAAAGCCCCAAGTCACTCAAAACCAGAATCTGATCCAAGCCAACTTCAGAGTCTCTGCTCTTAGCCATGGCCATGCCTTTATGGGCTCTGATGACAGCTGTGCTGCTTTTTGGGATGGACCTGCCTCAGATGGTCATTTCCCTGATGTATTCATTGACTAAGTCTTGAGGACCTGAAGGACTCAGCCTGGTACAGGGCTGAGAGCCAGCTGTGGCAAGGTCTAGGCCTCAACTGTGTGTGATTCACTGGGCAACTTTGAGCTAGTTCTTTACCATCTCTAAGTACATAGCTCATTTGAATAATAGGCCATGCCCGGGGATCCGCTATAGAGATTGGTCACATCCCGGAACTTGGGAGGCTAAACAGGATTTCATGGCCACACCCTGTGCATGAACAGGACAGCACAGTGGTCCCCCACCACCACTGCATTTGTAGCATTTAGCCATTAAAGTGGTGTTCAGGGAGCCAAGAGCACTAGGCACCCCTTAGGCATCAGCTCTTTTCTAAAGGAACTGCATTACTTGGGACTCAAGTACAAAGACAGGCAGGTTAGAAATAGGTGTCCCCACCGCAAATTCCTGGATGTCCTTGTATCAGAATCACCTGTTCAGAATGCAGATTCTTGCCAACATGTGAGCCCAGGCCAAGTAGGAATCTCTGGAAATAAGATCCCTGAGTAATTCTTGTATACAGGGGCAGTTCGAGGTGTGCTGAAATAGGGGAAGGGGAGACTGTTGGTTGTGGTAGAGATGTTGTAGGGCCTTGGACTGACCCCATCTGAGTGGCTCATCACACCCTGTTTCTTCATGTCCTCTTGCAGGCGAGGTGTCCAAGCCCAGCCCCTCAATGTAGGCTACTGTGAACAGGAGTTTGAACAGACCTGAGCAAGCAGCCTGAGGCACTGAGGAGGGTGCTGGCCCTGGGAGAGTGGGAGTGGGGCCAGGCTTCCACTGCATCCCGGCCGGGGGACGGAGCCCCTTGCCCACGTGCCCCTGTGCATGGAGAGAAGGGGGCCAGTGTTGGCACTAGCATCTAATAAAGAGTGATGTGGCATTTTCCATAATGAACATGGATTGCTTGTGTAAGAGAAATGTGACTGGCCCTGGGGTAGGGAGCTGCCTGCACTGTCCTTCTGCTCCCGAGAGCAATAGGGTGCAGCCGCCCAGCCAGGCTGCTCACAGGCTGGGCAGCCAGTGTCTGTCCCTGGGGGAATCTTGTCAGTTGACTGCTGGGAATGAAACCCTTCGCAGCCTCTGAGCTGTGTGATGCCTCCCCCACCCCCAACATGTGGTCTAAACACATACCCTCATGCTCAGTCTGCTCTCTTCCTTCCAAGTGCAGAGGTCACATAGACCTCTGAGGCTTCTGTGTATGGAAGAAGGCACTGTTGTAGCCCCAGGAAGTTCCGGGGAGCGGCAGGGGCTCCAGACTCACCCTAGTTACAGAGCAGCCATCCCCAGTGCATACTCACACACTTCCTTCCCCTAGAGCTTTTCTGCTTTGGGTTTCTCCTTAGTTCAGTTTCGTACAACGATTATTTTAACCACTGAGCCACCCAGGCGTCCCGTCGTACAATGATTATTTTAATAATATTGAATATATATTGTGGTCTTGACCCTGTGGTAGGTGTTGCATTTGAAGGATTTGGTCCCTAGAGGTCCTGGTCCACTTCCCAGTATGTCAGCAGCTACCACCCACCTCCTCCCATCTATTTGCAGCCCAATAACATCTTCTCAAAGAATTGATGGCACAGCTGAAGCCATAAGAATAGAACCTCTGAGGGCCAGGAGGTGGTCATGTGTTTCTGGAAGAGAGTCTTTGCAAATGTGACCAGTTTTGCATAGGAAGAAATGGCTCCCTGTTGGGCCAGACTGCCCCTTGGTGGTTTCGTGTTCAGCAGCAATGATGCAGTCCAGAGGCTGGGGCAATAGTAGACAGCAGCTGTTTTAGAAGGATTTCTTTGACCATTATTTAATTATTTTATCTGGCCCTGGGCTGAAAGGGCAGTGGAGAAGTCTCAGATGTTTCTTTCAGAAGGTTTCCAGTCTGATGGGTACAGAAACTTGGGGAAGAGAGGCTGAGAAGGCGTCTGAGTAGAATCTGGTCCTTAAATGGCATCTTTCAGTTCCTTTATCACACTCCCTTGGGGACCTGGTTGGAGGTACACCAGCCTTGCCTTCTTGTGCCATTTTTACAGGGACAGGGTGGGCATCTTCTATCTACAGATTCCTTTTGGTGATAGGGTCTCCATACAGCCCGGATTAGCCAAGCCTACGGCTCTGGCCTAGAGAGATACAAGCTAAGTCTCTACCATCTGTACTACCAAAGGAGCCCCCCTACCTGGGATCCTGAAATGCTACTCACTTCAAATGCCCCGGCTTCCTTCCTGATCATAACTAACACTGCTACTCTTTGAGATAATTTAAGTAAACTGATCAGACACTTAGTTTGTCTCAATCAGGTGGGAAGAGGCCGTGAAAACACTGTTGCAGCAGTATGTTTCTATGATTTCTTATTCCCATTATAAACATTTTCTATAATGTTATTATTTTTACAATTAAAATAAATCTGTGTGGCCCAGTCAGGACTTCACTTGTGGGATGTGCTGTTCCCCAACCTCCACCATTGCCCCTGTGGGCCCACTGATCATGAGCACATTGACCTAAAGGTTCTCATCAGACCTGGATCTGCTGAGAGGTCACAGGCAGTGCGTGCAGCAACGGCCCAGTCTGTTCTAGTGCACAGAATCACGGCTTTTCCATCTCTACCTCTCCCTGGGGCTGTGGATTTAGTGCCCCACCCTGCACTGGGCCGGACGGCTCCAGCCTGCTTATGTTCCCTGTGCACCACCAGGGGGCGAGGAAGTGCCCAGTCTGATTCCTGATTCTTAATCTTAGTGCAGTGTCGGTGCTTTTCTCCTGTAAATCTTGTAAGGATGCAAAGCAGGCCCAATGGGGATAAAAGTAAAGGAGTGAATAGAGGCTGGGAGGACATGCAGTGACCCCTCTCCTTGGCAGGAATTGAGATCAAGTGCCAGATACTACCTCCTCCTGCCCTTGGAATCTAGGTGCACATCAGTGCCTTAGCACAGGGGTGGGAAAGCAGAGGACCTGAGAGCACAGGCACTCTGCAGTAGTAGTGATGGGGAATAAATAGCAAGGGGGTTCAGAAAGCTGAACCTGGGAAAGGGTGGAAAAGGGGTCTGTGGACATAGACTGATTTAATTTATACTAATGTACATATACACACACGGTGGCAACATTACTGTACTCTAAAGTAGAGGTTTTTATAGTTTTTGTCAACATCACTTGTAAGATTAATCAATACAGGCCATGACAGTTGTGTTTCATATAGTTTTTCCCACTAAGAAAATAAGTAGAAATTGGGTACTTTGTCTATTAAAATCATTCTGTATTTTTTCTTATAAATAAATAAACTCTGAAAATTTGAAAATTAGTATCCTTTTATTCTAAGTGTTAATAAATAAATGTATAATATACATATTAACCAATTTCAGTGAAATATTTACTTGTTGAATTTTTTCATTACTATTCACTCTGAATATAAATCTTCACAGTCCTCACAGTTGTTTTTAGAAATCCTTTTTGCAGCAGTCCCTGTGTGTGTATGTATGTTTTCCTGCATTTTTCAAAAAAAAAATTTAAAGTGAAAAAGTGCATCAGTCTACCTTATTTTCACAGTAATTACTGTACTCTAACCACATCCATGTTATGTCTTCTCTACCACAGTAACTACTTACATTTTTTCATTATTTCAAATGTTTCAAACAAATGGAAAAGCATAGAGAATAAAATAATAGAGTATAACCACCACCCAAATTTATCACATCTCAGTAGTTATATTTGCTTCAGATTTTTTTAAAAGAGAGGAGATGTTATATATGTCCCCTTTCCCAGTCCCAGTCCCTTCCCAAAATAACCACTTTCTAGAATTTATTTTATTTAAAATAAATTGAGCTAGTAATCTAGCTCATTTCCTTTGGAGTATCTGATACTGATACTTAGCTGTGATTTTTCTTCATTGTTAATAATTTTTTTGTAGCTCACTTTATAGCAAATTACAGATGTTTTAAAAGGTACCCCCAAAAGAGGAGACGGGTGTGTGTGTGTGTGTGTGTGTGTGCGCGCGCACGCGCGTATACCAGCTAAAAGGCAGACACGGGCTGGGAAGAGGAGCATTTCTGCTGTGCTGGGGTGCTGCTGAATTATAAGAGAAAGCATGTTGGAGGCATCTGGATAATCTATGATAAAAGAGAAGATGTTGAACATAAGAATTTTTAGAAAACTATGGATGTTTAGAGTCACGGAATTTGGAAATCTGAATGAAGATATTTGTGAAGATCCATCTAGGTGAACAGAGCTGCTTCATTTTTATGTGCTTTCTGTGTCAAGCACTGTTAAAAGGACTTTATTGGATATTAACTTATTTAACCCTCGTCCTAACCAGTGAGTTAGGTATCAATATTCTCCTCACTTTATATTTTATTTTTTTATTATCATCAGATAAGGAAACAAAGATTAAATGGTTACAGTTAGGTTGAGTCAGGATTTGTACTAGGCAATAAGGATCAAATATGGATCGCAGCTCACCTGGTTAATTCTACCTTACACTGTAGCCAGCCATTGGCCACTGCCCCACGCCGCACTCTTCCCTGCGCTTGGACACTACACTCAGGCACGCAGATAAAGCTGAGTACTCAGCAATATCTGGGCTTCAGTCCCATTTCCTCTCGCCTTGCTCTTCAGACCTTTTCCTTATGAGTGGTTCCTTTCTTTCTCTGCACAAACAGGCATAAATATGTTTTCTGCTTTCATTTTTCAGAATCGCTCCCATTGTCCAATTCACTTAAGGTATGCTAGTTTTCCCCTTCAAAATGGGGTGTCTCTTGAGCTCTCAATCATTTCCTGACATTCTATCTGTGTTAGGACTCCTTTAGTTGCAAGGAAACAAACTGGTTTAAGCAAAAAAAGGCAAACATTGCCTCATGTAATTGCATACTTCATGTAACAGGAGTCAACAATTATATAATCCTAGGGGTACATCTAATAAAAAATTATAACTTTATAGATAAAATTATTAAATTTCTGAAAGACACAAGAAGACCCAGATGTAGGTAGGTAATATGTTCATGAGTGAGAAGACTCAAATTATAAGAATTTAAATATCTATAGACTCTGTGTGGTTCAAATTAAAATCCAAATTTTAGTTTTTATTCTACATTGTTCTAACAGGTAACAGTTTGTTCAAAAGAATAATAATGTATTTGGTTATTATATCTTATAAATGAAATAAAGTAATGTTATCAATAATGGGAGGGAAGAATTGGAAATACTCTTATAAGGCTCTTGTACTACTTGTAAAGAAGTATAGTGTCATTTAAAAGTGGATTTGGATTAGTTGTAAATGTATTTCACAAAATCTAGGGCAACCGCTAAAAAGGTTAAGAAAGTGTAACTGATAGGCTAATAAAGGAGATAAAATAGAACCATAAAATGCCCAATTAAAACCATAAAAAGTAGGAAAATAGCAGAACACCAAAAATAGAAACAATGAAGAAGGGCAACAAATGAAAAACAGTAACAAGTATGTTAGATAGTAATCTAGCTTTATCAATAATAACTTTAAATATGAATGGCCTAAATACACCAGTTAAGGGCAGCTGCCTGGCTCAGTTAAGTATCCGTCTTCAGCTCAGGTTGTGATCCCAGGATCCTGGGATGGAGTCCCACGTCCGGCTCCCTGCTCCATCTCCCTCTACCCCTCCCCCAGCTTGTTCTCTCTCTCACTCATATCTCTCTCAAAATCTTTAAAATTTTGCCAGGGACGATTAAAAAAATAAGACGGAACTATATGTTGTTTATTTAAAAACTCACTTTAAATATAAAGACACAGATGGATTACAAGTAAAGGAATGGAAAAAGATGTACCAGGCTAACATTAATTGAAAGAAAAGCTGGGAAAGTGAGACTAATTTCAGACAGAGCCAGCTTGAGAGCAAGCAAGATTATCAGGGAAGAAAGGGGGCAGTAGATGATGATAAAGGAGTCAGTTCCCCAAGAAGATAATCCTTAATGTGTGTGGCCTAACAATAAAGCATAAAAGTATATGAGGGAGGAATTTATGAAACTGCAAGGAGAAACTGACAGTTGGAATCTTCAACTTTCTCAGCTGAAGACTCAGTAACTGACAAATTCAGCACATAGAAAATTTGTAGTGACATAACATCTTTTAACATAATTTAGCATCATCAGTCAACGGGATCTATACATTCCCCTTGAGTTTACATGGAACAATCACCAAGACAGACCACATTCTGGGACTTAAAACATGCCTTAACAAATTTAAAAGTTGAAATCATACAATGTATGCTCTCAGACCACAATGGAATTAAACTAGAATCCAATAATAAATATAGCTCAAAATCCCAAAATATTTGAAAATTGAACAACAGAGTTCTAAGTTAACATACAGGTCAAGAGAAATTTTAAAAAATATTTTGAACAAAATGAGGGGTGCCTGGGTGGCTCAGTCAGTTAAGCAACTGACTCTCAATCAGGGTTGTGAGTTCAAGCCCTGCATTGGGTTCCACACTGGGCATGGAGCCTACTTTAAAAATTTTAAAAATACGTGTGTGTGTGTGTGTGTGTGTGTGTGTGTGTGTGTGTGCATTTTTAAAAATTATGTTTTAAAATTTTTAAATTTTATATATATATATATATATATATATATATATATATATATATAATGAATATGAGAACACAACTTATCAAAATTTGTGAATTTGTGAGACGGAAGAAAAGCAGTACTTAGGAACTTATAACACTGAATATAAGGAAAGATCTAAGATCAAACTTTCACCTTAGGAAACTAGAAAAAATCTGAAGTAAGCAAAGAAAAGAAATAAGAATTAGGACAGAAATCAATGAATAGAAAAAACAAAAGTAGAGAAAATGAATAAACCAAAAGCTGCTTTTTTCAAAAGATCAATAAAATCAGTAAACCTCCAGCCGATCTAACCAAAGGGATGGGGGAAGACATACATTACTCTTAACAGAAATAAAAGAGGAGCCATCACTACTGACCCCATAGACATTAAAAGGATAATAAAGGAACATTATAGATAACTATTTGATAACCTAGATGAAATGAACCGGTTACCTGAAAGAAACAATCTACCAGAATTCTCATGAGGAGAACTAGATAATCTCAACAGGCCTATATATACTAAAGAAATTGAATCAATAATTAATATTGTTCCAAAATAGAAAGCACCAGGTCCAGATGGGTTCATCAGTGAATTTTACCATATATTTGAAGAACAAATTGACACCAATTCTCTACAATCTCTTTTGAAAGTAGAGGGCAGCATTATCCTAACACCAAAACCAGATAAATACATTATAAGAAAGGAAAGCTACAAACCAATATCTCTCCTAAACATAGATGCAAAATACTCAACAAAATATTAGCAAATAAAATCCAACAATGTACACAAAGAATTCTACACCATAACCAAATGAGATTTACTCCAGGATGCAAAACTAGTTCTTCAACATTTGAGAATTAATTAATGCAATCCATTGTATCAACATGATAAAGAAGAAAAATTACATGATCATATCAACACATACAGAAAAAGCGTTTGACAAAATCCAAAACCCATTTGTGATAAAAACTCTCAGTAAACCAGGAACTGAGGGGAACTTCCTCAATTAAATTAAATTCCTCAACTTGATAAAGATGTCTACAAAAAACCTACAGCTACCATCATCCTTAATTATGAAAAGCTAGATGCTTTCCCCGTAAAAGGAAGAAGGCAAGGATGTCCCCTTTCACTACTCCTGTTCAACACTGCACTAGAAGTCCTTGCTACTGCAGTAACAACAAGAAAAGGAAACAGATACACAGATTGCGAAAGAAGGAATAAAACTGCAGATGACATGATTGTCTATGAAGGAAATTTGAAACAATAAGCAAACTCCTAGAACTTATAAGCAATTATAGTAAGGTTTTAGGATGCAAGGCTAATATACAAATGTCAATTGCTATCCTATATATTGAAAATGAATAATTGGAATTTGACACTAAAACATGACACAATTTATATTAGCACTAAAAAATTAAATATGTACAAGAACAATACGAGGAAAATTAACAAAACTATGATGAAGAAATCAAAAAAGATTTAACAGGTATTCCATGTTCCTGAATAGGAAAATTCAATATTGTTATCGGATCTTCCCAATGTGAACTAGAGATTAAATATAATCCCAGTCAAAATCCCAGCAAGTTATTTGATGGACATTTACAAACAAATTCAAAGTTTATATGGAAAGACCCAGAACAGCCAACATAATATTGAAAGAGAAGACCAAAGTTGGGAGGTCTGACAATGTTTAATTTCAAGACTTACTCTAGTCACCATAACCAAGATAGTTTGGCATTTGGTGAAAGAATAGACAAATAGATCAATGGAATGAAATAAAGAACCCAGGAAGACTAACACAATATGATCAATTGATCTTTAGCGAAGGAGTAAAGGCAACTTAATGGAGAAAGCATATTCTATTCAACAATGGTCCTGGAACAACCAGACACCCATACACCACCCCCCACAAAAAGGAACATCCAACGTTAGTTAATATAATACAGCATATTAATAGAATAAAAGACCCATATTCTTGTCTCAATAGTCACAGAAAAAGCACTGGACAAAATATACATACTTATAATAAAAGCCCTCAACCATATACTACTAGGAAGGAATTTCCACAACCTGATAAAGAATATCTTTCTAGGGGCGCCTGGGTGGCTCAGTGGGTTAAAGCCTCTGTCTGCGGCTCAGGTCATGATCTCAGGGTCCTGGGATCAAGGTCTCTGCTCTGCTCAGATCGGGCTCTCTGCTCAGCAGGGAGCCTGCTTCCTCCTCTCTCTCTGCCTGCCTCTCTGCCTACTTGTGATCTCTGCCTGTCAAATAAATAATTAAAATCTTTTTTTTTTAAAAGTGGATATTTTCCATATTTGAATAGGTTAAAAAATAAATGAGAAGGCAAATCATTTAAAAAGTCTTTTAAAAAAATCTACAGTTGACATCATACTTAATGATGGAAGAGTAAATTATTTTTCCCTAATATTGGGAACAAAGCATGGACTTCCATTCTTGGCTTTTGTATTCAAGATTATAGTGGAGGAGAATCAAATGTTCCAGTTTTCTGAATTTTAAGAATTCAATTTGGTAATGATTACTGCAGATGTGTGCTATAGACATTATGTAATAATAATATAGCATATACTAAAAACAAAAGTGCCTAAGGTAGAGTTTATATATCATAGTATCATCACTATGAGTAATGCCACTATGTAGGAGAAAAAACTCCCCTACCAGAGACCTGGATTCCATCAATATCTTATTTTATATATATATATATTTTTTAATATATTTATATATATATTTATATATATATATTTTTATATATATTTTATATATATATTTATATATATTTATATATATATTTTATATATATATATATATAGATAGAGAGAGAGAGAGAGAGGAAATTGAACTAGATACAGCTAGACTTTGTTGGGTCCTATATTTCTGTGATTATTCCCTTAATGGTTTATTTTGAAATACAACCAAAATATAAAACACCTTTTTAAAAAGATTGTAGGGTTGCCTGGGTGGCCTAATCCTTTAGCATCTGCCTTCAACTCAAGTCATGATCCCAGTGTCCTGGGATCAAGCTCTGCATCAGGCTCCCCGCTCAGAGGAGAGCCTGCTTCTCCCTTTCCAATGCCCCCTGCCTGTACTCCCTCTCTCACTGTCTCTCTCTGTCAAATAAATAAATAAAATCATTTTAAGTAAGTGAATAAGATTGTATTGGAAGTTCTAGTTACTGCAATCAGGAAAGAAAAAGGAAGGCATACAAATTAAACAGTAAAGCAGTAAAACTGTCTTTATTTGCAGATGATGTGATTGTTCTTGGCAAATATCCAACTGAATCTATAAAAAAGCCGCTAGAACTAATATTTGAGTTTAGCAACATTGCAGGATATAGATCAATATACAGAAATCACTTACATTTTTATATACAAGCAACAAACTACTAGAAAATAATTTTTTTATTTTTTTTAAAGATTTTATTTATTTATTTGACAGAGAGAGATCACAAGTAGGCAGAGAGGCAGACAGAGAGAGAGAGGAGGAAGCAGGCTCCCTGCCGAGCAGAGAGCCCGATGCGGGACTCGATCCCAGGACCCTGAGATCATGACCTGAGCCGAAGGCAGGCCACTGAGCCACCCAGGCACCCTGAAAATAAGTTTTTGAAAAAGATACTGTTTGCAATTAAAAATTTGAAATTCAACAAAATATATAAAATACCTCATGTACTGAAAATTACAAAATATTTTTTTGAGAGAAAAGCCTAAAAAAATGCAAGGACATACTTTCTTCGATGAGCAAAAGTCTCAGTTTTATTAAGATGTTGATTCTTCCGCAGATTGATGTGTAGATTCAGTGCAATTCCAGGCAAAATCTCAGCAGACTTTTGTTGCAGAAACTGGCAAGCTGATTCTAAAATTTATATGGAAAGGCAAAGGTCCTAGGATAACCAAAACAACTCTGAAATAGGGCAACAAGGTTGGTGGTCTCACACTGATTTCAAAAACTACAGTAAAGCTACAGGAGTCAAGGCGGTGTGGTATTGGCATAAAGATAGAGAAATAGATCAATGGAGCCAAATAGTCACACATATTCATATAACTGATTTTTGACAAAGGGAATTCAGTGGAGAAAGGATAGCTTTTCTCAACAAATGGTGCAAGAACAAATGGATGTCCATATGCCAAAAAAAGGTGTATCTTTTAATTAGCTCAATCCATAGCTCACACCACACATAAAAATTAACTAAAAATGATGCATAGAACTAAATGTATAACTGAATGCTATGAAATTTCTAGGAGAAAACATGAAAAATCTTTGTGTCGCTGGCTTTGCCAAAGATTTCTTAGATATGCTACCAAAAGCATTATCCATTAAATTACAAATTGATAATTGTTCATCATAAAAATTAAAGTTGAAAACTGCTCTTCAAAAGTTACTGTTAAGAGAGTGAAAATATAAGCAACAGCCTGGCAGAAAAATCTTTGCAAAACATAAATTTGACAAAGGATTGAAACTAATTAAAGATTATCTAAAGAACTCCAAAAACAGGGATGCCTGGGTGGCTCAATTGGTTAAGCGGCTGCCTTCAGCTCAGGTCATGATCTCAGCGTCCTGGGATTGAGTCCCACATCGGGCTCCTTGCTCAGCGGGGAGCCTGCTTCTCCCTCTGCCTCTGCTGCCACTCTGCCTGCCTGTGCTCTCTCTCTCTCTCTGGCAAATAAATAAATAAAATCTTTAAAAACAAACAAACAAAAAAACCTCCAAAAACATAACAAGAAGAAAACAATCCAATTTTTCTTACTGGGGAAAAGATTGCATTAGATTATAAATAGTGCATGAAAATATTCTCAACACCATTAATCATTAGGGAAATGGAAATTAAAACTATAATGAAATATCACTATGTGCCTATTAGAATGGCTAACATTTAAAAGACTGACTATAAAAACTGTTGTCAAGAATGTGAAAGAACATGAATTCTCATACACTAAGAATGTGAAATGTAAGAACCACCTTAGAAAACAGTTCGGCATCTTCTTAAAAAGCTAACCATAGGGGCGCCTGGGTAGCTCAGTGGGTTAAAGCCTCTGCCTTCAGCTCAGGTCATGATCCCAGGGTCCTGGGATCGAGCCCCACATCAGGTTCTCTGCTCAGCAGGGACCCTGCTTCCCCCCCTCTCTCTCTGCCTGCTTCTCTGCCTACTTGTGATGTCTGTCTGTCAAATAAATAAATAAAATCTTTAGGAAAAAAAAAAACAGCTAACCATTTACCTGTGATGTGATCCAGCCATTCTACTCCTTGGTATTGACTTAAGAGAAAAATAAATATATGCCTATAAGGAGACTTATACATGAGTGTTCATAGCAGCTTAGCTTTAAATAGCCCCAAACTGTAAATAACTCAAATGTCTATCAAAAGGTGAATGGATAAACAAATAATGGTATGTAAGGTTACTCAGCAATAAAAAGGAGTGAACTATCAATGCACACAACAACATGGATGATTCTAAAAATAATTTGCTAAGTAAAGAGTCAGAAAAAAAGTACACACTGTATGACTCCATTTATATAAAACTATAGAAAGCACAAACAAATATATACTGGCAAAAAAAATGTATCAGTGATTGCTTGAGGATCAGATAGGCAGGAAGGAGCAGAAGGGAGAAATAGGAGCACAACTAAACCTTTGAATGTGATGATCTGTTCACTATCTTGATCATGGTGATTTCACAGGTTCATATGTCAACATTTATCAAATAGTATATTCTAGGGGCTCCTGGTTGACTCAGTTGGTAGACCAACTTTGATCTTGGGATTGTAAATTTGAACTCCACATTGGATGTAGAGATTACTTAAATGAAATATTTTAAAAGTTATATATTCTAAATATGTGCATTTTATTGTATTCAATCAAACCTCAATAAAGCTATTTTAAAACAAGCTATCACACAGTAATCCCCCAAAATACTAGTATTTAGGGATGAATCTATGCCTATCACAACCAACATGTATTCAGTATCTATGTAGGAAAAAACAAGGGAAGGCAATGAGGGGTGTAATATTCTTTAGAATAGTAAGCAACTGGTAAGTACAATCTGAGAATCACTCCAAAACTGGGAGGAAGTCATGGAGACTCAATTTGCAGCCAAATCCAAAGAATATTCAGTAATTTCTGGAGAGGTTGAAGTGGTCTGAGTGTTCATAATGTCTTGATACTAACAAATCAAAACTTCCTTCCAGGACAAAGCCAAACTGAGGAGAAACTGATGGGAGTAGAATCCAAATAGAGCTGGGCAGGAGCTATAAGGGCAAAAGACAGAGAAGGCCCTGATGATCTCAGAAGTCAGAGGCCATATTTTCATTATTTCATTAAGGAAAAATAAAGAAAACTCTATAGCCTTGAAGCTAAAATACCTATTCTTCCCATTGTTCCTTGTAATCAGGAAAACTCATTGCACTCAAACATGAGCAGCTGAAACTGATCTCAGCTGAATCCCATACATAGTCATCATAAAAAGAAAAGAATACCATAATGTTCCCATGACAATGAAAGCATGGAAGAAGGATTTACCCAGAAAGAAAAGAAGAAGAAAACCATTAAGAAAATGAAAAAAGCTATTAAAAATCAGTATAAGAATTTGAAAATTTCAGGAATGTGATAAAAGAAAAAAAATAAGATTTTTTAGAAGTCAGTTTATAGAACTCAGGAAAAAGAAAAAACTAAAAGTTATTTCTGAAATGAAAACTAAATGAGAAGGAACCCAAGAGAAAATGACAATGCATAAAATTTTCAGTCATATAAGTTTAAATGAAAAACTTTTTTTTAAAAGAAGAAAGAAATAAAAACGGATTTTAGAGAAAGTGATAGAAAAAGAACACAGTCAAAGAAGATCTAACATATGTATGATAGGATTTACTAAAAAGGGAAAACAAAGCAATGGAACAGAATACTAAAGCTATACTTTAATAATATTTTTCTCATATAAAAAGGCTTCAAACTACAGGTTGAAGAGACACACATGTACCTGAAAGAACAAACTCGGATTGGCCAACACAGAAGAAATGATAGCACACATCTGCAGTGCCAGTGCTGGGCCCTTAACCAAAGATGGTCTCTGTATACCAGCCCTGTGTTGTTTACTCCTTCACACAGACTAAGACCTACTAGCCCAAAGCCCACTGGGAACATTTTTACACGTTGGATGATTTTACTTGTTTTTAACTTTTTTAAAAAGATTTTTTTAAATTTATTTGAGAGAGAGAGAAAGAGAGAGAGAGATCCTGAGCAGGGTGGAGGGATAGAGGAAGAAGCAGGCTCCCGGCTGAGCAGGGAGCCAGATGTGGGACAGGATCCTAGGAACCTGGGATCATGACCTGAGCGAAGGTAGATGCTTAACCAACTGAACCACCCAGACGCCCTTCACTGAATTCCTTTAAAGATCGTTCAAATAAGCATATTTTTAGCTACGTACAATCTGCCTGCTTTGTATAATGTTAACCTTAAAAACAAAATTGCCAGTTACTTACCAGTTTATGCGGGAATGACAGAATTGTGATTCAGGACAAGCAAACTACAGCAAGCCCACAGGCAAGTACAGAAAACAGGACAGGAATGCTGTTTTGTAGAAGAAAGGGGCAGTTCCGAGAGGGCTGTGGAGTAAAACTGGGAGTAAAATAAAAGCTTAGTGAAATAAAGCAGGAGTCTGAAGTAAAGTGGAATTTCATTGGCTGAGTTGCAGACAGTCTTTTATTTGCTGGGCTGTTCCCCAGAGAGGAGAAAAGCCTTTTTACCTCCTTCTTGGGTAATAAAGTAGTATTGACTTGAAAGGTATGTTTCTTCCAGCTGGATCTGCAATCTACTAGGAGCATGAGAGCTCCCCCTGCTGGTCTCCTGACTCCACTCTAAATTCGTTAATTTTCATAATGCCTGTGAAACTGAAGCTGACATTAAAAGCCATAAATATAAGATAAACCCCAGAGCTGTAAAGACCCCACACCACTGTTGAGCATCATGTAGACATGTAAACCCTCTCCTTGGTCTTCCTCCCCTCATTGGTTCTCTTGCTCTCCTCCCCTTCTGGGTAGTAGCCGCTGTTCAGGTGCCCTAGGAAGGTCTCCAGCTCTGAGAAACACCAACCCCCAAACCCCACCTTGCAGACCTTCAAAGCACCACACACATAAAACTCACTGTGTGCTACTGCCACACTGTGGTCACATCTTTTACACTGATCAACCTTGAAATCTTTCAAACTCATACAGGCCAGCATCCCTGATTATTAAGCGAACCAGGTCCTACAGAAACCCTATTGCATTCTCTGGGGTTTGTTTGGAGACATTGCCAATTGGGTTACAGAATCCTCCACCTGATTCTGAGGCTCCCTCCTTGGAGACAGCTGTCCTCTTCATCATAAAACCCTACTCAATGGTTATATTGCCTATAACTACATAATAGTAAGTACTTTTGGCCCATGGTTATTACCACAGCAGAAATAGATGGAGAACCAAGGCACAAAGCTCCTGGCTCAACTTGGGCCCTTGCTCCTTGTCATATCTGTTTCCTGATTCTCACTATTACTTTTCAGTGTCCACAGGTCAGTCACATTGATTTATGAACAGTGAGCTCTTATTAGAGTCTAGTCAATCTTAATGTTTTGGGGCACCTGAGTGGCTCATCAGGTTAAGTGTCTGCCTTCAGTTCAGGTCATGATCCCAGGGTCCTGGGATTGAGCCCTGCATTGGGCTCCCTGCTCAGCAGGGAGCCTGCTTCCCCCTCTCTTTGCCTACTGCTCTGCCTGCTTCTGATTTCTCTCTCTATCAAATAAATAAACAAAATATTTTTTAAAAAAATTTAAAAAGACATAATACTATTGCACACTTAAGAGATTACAGTACAATCTTTCTAAAAGAGATTTATTATATTTGACAGAGAGAGAACACAAGCAGAGAGAGTGGCAGGCAGAGGGAGAGGGAGAAGCAGGACTGTGGGATCATGACCTGAACGGAAGGCAGCCACTTAACTAACTGAGCCACCCAGGCACCCAAGAGATTATAGTATAGTCTTAAATAAAACTTTCACATGAACTGGGAAATAAAAAAAATTGTTTGGCTAACTTTATTGTGAGATTCACTTCATTGCAGTGGTCTAGAACTGAACCTACAATATTTCTGAAGTGTGCCTATTTAGGGTAAAATCAGCATAATAATGGGTATACCAGTAAAATCAGAGTAGTTCCAACTAGTTGCTTTAAAGAACCAACCCCTACCTTGTAGCAAGCAGTAAAGAGTAAAAATTTCAAAAAAGATGAACACAGAAATTAGTGAAATGAAAAATTACAACAGAATTGGTCAATAATACAAAAAGATTATTGTTTGGAAAATGCAAAAATTAGCCAACCATAATCAAGAGAAAAAAGAGGGGGACACCTGGGTAGCTTAGTCGGTTAAGTCGCTGCCTTTGGCTTGGGTCATGATCCCAGGGTGCTGAGATCGAGTTCTGCATTGGGCTCCTTTTCCAGCAGGGAGCCTGCTTCTCTTTCTGCCTCTGCCTGCCACTCTGCTTGCTTGTGCTCTCTCTCTCTCTCTCTGACAAATAAATAAATAAAATAATTTTTAAAAGAGAGAGAGAGGCACCTGTGTGGTTCAGTCAGCTAAGTAGTCCACTCCTGATCTCAGTTCAGGTCTTGATCTCAGAGTCATGAGTTCAAGCCCCATGTTAGGCTCCATGCTGGGTATGGAGCCTAGTTTAAAAAAAAAAATAGTGAGAGAGAGAAACTTTAAGAATGTAGAACAAGATATAGCTGCAGGAATAGAAGAAATGAAAAACTGAGAAAAAATTGGGTTAAATATTGTGCAAATACAATTAACACGGCAACACGAGTTTTTAAAGGAATTATTAATTACTAAAATTTACTCATGAAGAAGTATGAATGTATTTGTGTGGTACCAGATCTCTGAATGGAAGAGATGAACCAAACCAAAACACCAAGCCTTTTAAAAATCAGTTTTATGCTTTTTTCCCTAAAACACATTTTATTAGATTTTTCCAAGTCAGTGTGCCACAAAATTTTGTAAAGAAATATCTTAAAATCAGAATTCATTTTATAAAAATAGCTGAAAAGAAAATTAGTGAGCTGATCCAAAGTAATAGGTCTTAGGAAATTACTCAAAATGCATCAAAGAATGTCAAGTTTGTGGGAAGTTTTTAAAGAGATTAAAGTTTTTAAGAGTTAAGGAGAAAGAGAGTGAGACCATCTGACATATCTAATCAGATTTTATGAGGGAATGACTAGAAAGAATGGGATACTGCAGGTTTGTTTCCCTGGGAAGCTGCCTCTTAGACCAAGTTGAGCATTAAGGATGTTTATTAAGGAGTGCCATTGGAAAGAGAGAGAGAGAGAGGAAGCAGGAACAGATAGAGGGAGAAGATGAGCTGTGATTCAGGGCCAACGACAACTACAGATGACCCCATAGGAGCTCTGTTGGCCTTCAAAATTGTTCTCATTTGGGCTGAGATATGTAGGCTTTTATAATCCTCTGTTGATCAATCACTGGATGTGGACTGCCCTGGACCACAAAAATACCACAACCAAACATGACCTTGAGGCAATCTCTGAAGGTGCTGACAGCTGAAGGCTGCCTGCCCACAGCACTCTCAGGAACTATAACACCAGATTCTTCACCAAGGGGGAGGGAAGACAGCCTGGACAGCACATCATACCACTTGGGAGAAAGACACTAATTAAGAAAACAATGACTGAGGATTCTCTAAAATTGAAGAAAAATATAAATATGCTAATTTAGGAAACACAAGAAATCTCAAGCAATTTAAAGAAAAAGAATTATACACTTAAACACATTTTGAAAGTGAAGATTATAGAAAAAAAGAGAAAAGATCTTAAGAGCAGCCATAAAGAAAACCCAATTACCTGCAGAGAAATGATAAGTTGACTGTTAGTTGACTTCTCATGAGCAAAAATGGAAACCAAAGGATGGTGAAATCATATCTTCAAAATGTTGAGAAAAATAATCATATACGCACTAAGCTATCATTCAAGAAGTGGGCCAAAACACAAAATTTCCAGATAAGCATAGCAAAGTTTAGCACCAACAGACTCCTCACTAAAGGAAATTCTAAAGAAGTAATTTTGAAACTTGTTTTCGAGGACGCTGAAATCAACAGGGAAGCTGTGAAACACTATGCCTATGTAACACCACAGCAATTCTGATTCACGTAGTCTAGCCTATGGTTATAAGAATGTACCCCTTTTCCTCCCACCACCAAGATGGTGTCAGAGGAGGTCAAATGAGCAAGTAAGACTTTCATCCCCACCCAACATAACAAGCTCCTCTTCTCTGGGTTCAATGAAGATCACGTGGGACTCAACTCCCTCCTTGCTGGAATGGTGTCTAAGGGGCCTAGTTGGAAGTTCCTACTTCCAACCAGAAGTAATAAGACCACCTTCCCTCCTATTCAGGGTGATTTCAGCAGAGACCTAGGAGGAAACCTGAACTTACACCCCCATCTGTCAGTAACAAGGCTGTTTCATGATTAGTGTAGGTCAAAGGAAACCTGCTAAAAAAGAAATTGTAAATATTCAGAGTTTCATTAAAAAAAAAAAACAACAGAGTCTCATAATAGGAATCAACACTGAGATGAAATAGATATTGGAATTAACTGCCAGAGATTTAAAACAGCCATCATAAAATTATTCAAAAAGCAATTACAAACACTCTTGAAACAAATTTAAGAAAAGAAAATAGAAAGTCTCAGCAAAGAAATAGAAGATATTAATAAGAACCACAAGGAGAATTGAGAACTGAAAAAATACCACAACCAAATGAATAACTCATCAGATGGGCTCAACATCAGAATGCAGATAACAGAGGAAAGAATCAGTGAACTTGAAGACAGAATAGAAGTTACCCAATCAGGGACGCCTGGGTGGCTCAGTTGGTTAAGCAGCTGCCTTCGGCTCAGGTCATGATCCCGGTGTCCTGGGATCGAGTCCCACATCGGGCTCCTTGCTCTGCAGGGAGCCTGCTTCTCCCTCTGACTCTGCTTGCCACTCTGTCTGCCTGTGCTCACTCTCGCTCTCTCTGACAAATAAGAAAATAAAATCTTAAAAAAAAAAAAAAAGACTTGTTTGGGCGCCTAAGTGGCTCAGTGGGTTAACGCCTCTGCCTTCAGCTCAGGTTATGATCCCAGGCTGGGATCAAGTCCCGCATCAGGCTCTCTGCTCCGCAGGGAGCCTGCTTCCACTTCTCTCTCTGCCTGCCTCTCTGCCTACTTGCGATCTCTGTCAAATAAATAAATAAAATCTAGAAAAAAAAAAAGTTACCCAATCAGAACAACAGAGAGAAAACAGACTTAAAAAATTTAACAGAGCCTCAAGGACTTATGGGATTATAACAAAAGATGTAACATTCCTGTCATCATAATCCTTGAGAAGAAGGGGAAAGAGGAAGAGGTTGGTAAAAATACTTAAAGAGGGCACCTGGGTGGCTCAGTTGTTAAGTATCAGCCTTTGGCTCAGGTCATGATCTCAGAGTCCTGGGATGGAGCCCCACATTGGGCCTCCTGCTCAGCAGGAAGTCTGCTTCTCCCTCTCTCACTCTCCCTGCTTGTGTTCCCTCTCTTGCTATGTTTCACTCTGTCAAATAAATAAATAAAATCTATTAGAAAAATACTTGGGGCACCTGGGTAGCTTAGTGGGTTAGCCTCCGCCTTCAGGTCAGGTCATGATCCCCGGGTCCCGGGACGGAGCCCCGCATCGGGAATCTCTGCTCAGCAGGGAGCCTGCTTCCCTCTCTCTCTACTTGTGATCTCTGTCTGTCAAGTAAATAAATTCTTTTAAAAAATACTTAAAGGAATAATGGCTAATAATGATAAAAATTTAGCAAAAGACAAAAAATCTATAGACTAAAGAAGCAGAGCAGGAACACCTGGATGGCTCAGTTGGTTAAGCCCTGCCTTCTACTGGGGTTGTGATTCCAGGGTCCTGGGACTGAGTCTCGCATTGGGCTCTTTCTCAGCGGGGAGCCTGCTTTTTTCTCTGCCTCTGCCCGCTAGTGCTCTCTCTCTCTCTCTGACAAATAAAATCTTTACAAAAATAAATAAATAAAATAAAGAAGCAGAGCAAAGCCCAAACAGGATAAAGCCAAATAAATTCACATTATGACAGGGGTGCCTGGTTGTCTCAGTCAGTTAGGTGTCCCACTCTTGGTTTCAGTTCAGGTCATGATCTCAGAATTGTGAGATCAAGCCCTGTATTGGTTTCAGCACTTCACATGAAGCCTGCTTGAGATTCTCTTTCTCTCTCTGCTCCTATCTTCTCTCTCTCTTAAAAATAATAAAAAAAAAAGAGGGGTGCCTGGGTGGCTCAGTCATTAAGCATCTGCCTTTGGTTCAGGTCATGATCCCAGAGTCTTGGGATCAAGCCCCATATTGGGCTCCCCGCTCAGCAGGACTCCTACTTCTCCATCTCCCACTCCCCCTGCTTGTCTTCCCTTTCTTGTTGTCTCTCTCTCTGTGTCAAATAAATAAGTAAAATACTTTAAAAAAAGACACATCAGTCAAACTTCTGATAACTAAAGACAAAAATAACAATTGTCAAAGCAAGAAAAAAAATGACACCTTACCAATGGTGGTGGGGGTGGGGGAAACAATTTGAATGATAAAAGATTTCTCATCAGAAACTATGGATGCCACTTTTAAAAAGTGGTACAACATTTTTAAGTGCTGAAAGAAAAGAACTGTCAAACTAGAACTTTATATCTGCAAAAATTTCCTTCAGGAAAGAAGAAATCAAAACCTTTTCAGATGAAGGAAAACATAGAGAATTTGTCAGCAATCAACTATCTTAAAAGAATGGCTAAAGAAATTTTTAATATGTAAATGAAATGAAGAAAGAAGGAATCTTGGAGGGGCACCTGGGTGGTTCAGTTGTTAAGCATCTGCCTTTGGCTCAGGTCATGATCTCAGGGTCCTGGGATTGAGCTCCTCATCGGGCTCCTTGCTTCTCCCTCTCCCACTCCCTCTGCTCATATTCCCTCTCTCCTGTCTCTCTCTTTCTCTGTCACATAAATAAATAAAATCCTCTTTAAAAAAAAGAAGGAGGAGGAGGAATCTTGGCTTATCTGGAAGGAGGAAAGAACAGAAGTATCAGTGCATACAAGAAGCTTTACTGCTCCTTTCTGGTCTTCCAAATTGTTCTTGAATAACATTGTCTTATGTAGTTCTCAAAATATGGAGAGAACAGGGGTGCCTGAATGGCTCAGTCATTAACTGCCTGCCTTTGGCTCAGGTCATGATCCCAGGGTTCTGGGATCAAACCCCACATCAGGCTCCCTCCTGGGGAGGGGAAGCCTGGTTCTCCTTCTTACACTCTCCTTGCTTCTGTTCCCTCTCTTGCTGTGTCTTTCTCTGTCAAATAAATAAATAAAATATTTTTAAAAATGGAGAGAACATATTTAAGACACTTATAAATGAGGGAGTATAAAAGGAGTTAAAAGTAGTAAGTTTTCTGTACTTCACTCAAACTCATAAAATTTTAATACCAGTAACCTGTGATATTTATGTATGATATACCTAGAATAAGGAACAAGTAACCCTTAGGAAGGCAAAAGACAAAAGCGGGGGGAAAAAAAACAACTTAGGGCCCCTGGATGGTTCAGTCGGTTTAAGTGTCTGCCTTTGGCTCAGGTCATGATCCCTGGGTCCAGGGATTGAGTCTCATGTCAGGCTTTCTGTTCAGTGGAGATCCTGCTTTTCACTCTTCCTCTGCCCTGTCCCCCCAACCAACTTGTGCTTGCGCACTCTCTCTCTCTCGCTCTCGCTCTCCCTCTCACTCTCTATCTCAAATAAGATTAAAAAAAAAAAAAGAAAACGAACAAACAAAAAACTAAGTGGCAGATTTAAGCCTTAACATATGGATAATTACATTAAATGTAAATGGTCTAAATACAGCAATTAAAAGATGAAGATCAGCAGCTTGGATTTTTAAAATGACCCAATTATATGCTGTCTACAGAAAATTCTCTTCAAATATAACAATATAGGTAGATTGAAAATAAAAGTATGGAAAAAGATATGAAAAAATTAACCAGAATAAATCAGGAGTGGTTATACTAATATCAGATAAAGAAATAAAGCAAGAAATAAAGTAGATCTCAGAGCAAGATCTAGAAGAGAAAATGACATTACATGATGATCAAAGGGTCAATTCACCAAAAAGACATAACAATTTGAATTTATTTGAACCAATCAACAGAACTACAAAATATGTGAGGAAAAAGCTAATGGAACTGAAAGAAGAAATAGTTAAATTCACAAGTAATAGTTGATAAAAACAACTGCCCATAAAGTCAGCAAGGAAATAGATATATCATAAAGGAACACTCCACCCACCTACAGAATATACATCCTTTTCAAACACCAACAAATCATTTACTGAGTTCGATCAAGTCTGAGGATCACAAAACCTCAACAAATGTAAAAGAATTGAAATAATACAGATTATTTCTGACCAAAATGAACTCAAACTAGAAGTCAATTACAGAAAGATAACAGGAAAGTCTCCAAACACTTGGAAACTAAACAATACAGTTATAAATAATCCATGGGTCAAAAAGCAAGTTGCAAGGAAGTTAAAAAATACATCAAACTGAATAAAGGTGAAATGTTTTGGCAACACACTCCATAATTAGGTAATTAAAAGGGTAGCTTTTATTAAAAGTAAAAAAAAATTAAAAATCACAATTTCTGAAATTGAATGTTTCTCTAAGAATATTTTGTTAATTCCGATTGCCACTGCTGCTCTTTAACAGTTTCTTGGAGTGGTCAATCAGCAGAGGTTAGCAATTTTATTGAAAGAAAGCAAGAAAAAAGTTTTATGAAATAATTATAGAATTTATAAATTATTTATCCCTATTGGATTCTTCTGTTCAAACATCATTAGCCTATCAGATCATTCAGACATAAACAAGAGTAATAGGATTCCATCAGCTTTGATATTCTGCTAACTTTCAGCCATATAAAAAAACAGCTCTACACATAATTTTTTTAAACAGACGTGTTTTTGTGAAAATAAGAGGCGAACATATTCAACAAATTGTAACTTGATTTGTATCTTTTAAATATTTAGATACACTGTATGTGTATTCCCCTTTCTTTTCTTACCCCGTGCTCAGCGATTGTTAGAGCGGTCCTGTCCTCCTCAACTCTCAGAGCCACAGCTCCCTTCTCCAGAAAAGGAGGATAACATTTCTGAGCTTACGGAATTGGAATGAGCGAGGCAACTGAGCAAATATGGCTAATATAAGTTCCCTCACTCTCCTGAGGAAGAATCCGTGTCCAAGGAATGTTTTGGAGTTATGTTTTGTTTTATTCTTTTTTCCCTCTCATTAAGAATTTGTTTTAACTTTTATTTTGGGGGATGCAGGGCAGACGAACGTGCTTGAGGCGCGTGGCTAAGGAAGTGAAGGCACCGAAGAGAGATGTGTGATGGGGCGGGGTGGGATCGGCTCCGAGGAACTGGCTTTGGTAGTGGGAATGAAGAAGAGGAATCCCCATCCACCCCCGCAGGAAACGCTCCAGTGATTGGAAGTGTGTGTGGCTACGTGTGTGCCTCTGTGTGAGGAGGGGGCTCACTCCAACTCCCACAGACATCACCACGCATGACGAAGCTACTTCCCCTCACGCGGTCCAAGGCGCACACGCGCGATCCACAGCCACGCCCGCACACTCTCGACACACACAGGGCGTCCAAGGGTCCAGTTGCCATGGCGAACAGGAGCGCGTGAGCCCAGCCGCCCCTCCCGCCCCCAGCCGAGCCCGGTCAACTCCAGCTCTGATTGGTCGCTGCTTCCTCATTATGCAAATCATTTGCGTAGACTCGGCAGCCGGCTGCCTGACGTCACCAAGCACGGGGGCTGGGGCTCGGGGCTCGGCTCCGGGAGAGCTCGGGCGGGAGCCCGGATAGCGCCGCGCGGGGACCTCAACCCAGACCCCAGCGTCCCGCCGCCTCTGCCCCGTCCTGCCCCGCCCCCTGCCCCGCCCCTTTCCAGCCCGCCCCACCCCCTCTACGCCCCTCCACCCGGACCCGCCCCCAGTGCAGCCCCCCGCCCCCGCTACCCGGACCCCGCCCCCTCCCCCCTGGCCCTCATCACCGGTCCAGGGAGGGGACGGCGGGACAGGCGGGACTAGTGGGACCGGCGGGAGGGCGGACCGGGCGGGGATATGGCCGCGGCGCCCGGAGGGTCTGCACCGCCCGCCGGCCCCGGCCCGCGCCTAGGTTTCAGCACCGCGGACAGCGGCGTCGGCATGAGCGGGCTAAACCCCGGTCCTGCCGTGCCCATGAAGGACCACGACGCCATCAAGCTCTTCGTGGGGCAGATCCCGCGGGGCTTGGACGAGCAGGACCTCAAGCCGCTGTTCGAGGAATTCGGCCGCATCTACGAGCTGACGGTGCTGAAGGACCGGCTCACCGGCCTCCACAAAGGTGCGCGGGGTCAGCCCAGCCCAGCCCAGCCCAGCCCAGCCCTGCCCCAATCCGATTAGAGTGGGCCCGGCCCAAACCCCAGCCTCAACCGCAGCCCCAACCTTAGATCTACCTAGAGTCAGTCCAACACCAATCCAATACCAGTCCCACTTCAGCCCAGTCTCCTCTCCAGATCACAGAACCCCCAACCTGGAATTTTCTTTCTGATATCCTCCCACTGATCATCATTCTGATCCCCTGACATGTTCTCCACTCTAACCTCTAACTCCCTGGCTTTCACCTCTCACATCCCAACAATCCCGACCTTTCAGTTGGACCTTTCTCCACCCCTCTCATCAGACATTCCAAATCCTGGAATTCGGAAAGTTATTTGACCTTTGATATCCTCAATCTCCCAAACCCTGGACCCAATCATTTCTGGCCTCCTCCCCCAATCTGGTATCACCCCATTCAGGCCTAACCGCCTGCACATATATCTTGGACTTGTACCCCTCATTCTGGCCTCTAAGCTCAGCCAACCCCCACAGAGCCTTCCTTTGAGGCAGATTGCTACTACCCCCCTCCCCAAACCCAAGGTCCTTCCTTCTTCAGAATCCAGGCCTGGTTAACTCACAAAATCCAATTCCCCACAAGGAGGCTCTCAGCTCCAAATTCCACCCTTATGTTGGACAATAACCCAATCTCTCCACCCCCCTGCCAGAATGCCAATACTCTGCCTCTTCTGACTTGATTCCAGAACCCTGACCTCAGCTGGGAAAAACTACCACCTTGTGCCCCCTTGTTACATGTTCCCTGTCAGCTGAACCCACCCTTCTTTTATCCTCTAATCTCCCCCACTAGGTACCTCATCTTTACCCCTCCCCAATCCTCTTTATAGCCTCCTGCTCTCCATCTTTCACAGGCTGGTCCTGGAGCAAAGCCTGTGGACCAGAGCTTCAGGGTGGGTCAGGTTGAAGAGGCAGAAGGGACTTTTTTCTCCCCTGCCCTTGCTAGAGAGACAGGCACCACAGTCCTGTCCAGCCACACCCCTTTCTTCCTGTAGAGAGAGGGAGGAGGCTTGTTTACATGCAGAAAAGTCTGTCCAGGCTGGGCTGGAGTAAGAGAGCTGGAGTCACATGTCATACAGGGGCAGGGGAAGGAAATTATTTAAGGAGAAACACTTCTACCTCTCTCCACGTTCATCACACTTCAGTTTCAGGATTTGAGAGGGAAGGGTCACCAACTATCCTCCATGATTTTCCTAGGAGAAAAGTGGTGGGCCCTGGATACCAGCTAAAGATACTTTCCTAAGGGCTGAGAGCTGGAATGAGGCTGCCACCTCTTTTCAACTGGGAGGTTTTGGAACGTCCTTAGGCACACTTACACAGGGGCTTCACAAAAATGCTCACAGAAGATCTGGGACCAGCAAGGGAGCAATGTGTCTTTGACACTTTGGGGTGGGGTTACATTAAAAGGGGCATGAAAGAATAAGACTATGCCACCCAGATTCCTTCTAATGCTGTCCAACTGCCTGGCTGTCCATCCATCCATAGCAATTCATCTTCTTATTTTCTAGACATTTATTTCAGTGTGTAAGCACAAGCTAATCTTTCTGGGCCATCTGTACAATAAGGGAAGTGTATAAGATACCTTTAGTTATCACTCTTCTCATTCAAATACCATCAGAGTCTCTGAATTGTTCTCTCATCCTTTTTCTCCCTCTCCATTTAGCTCTAATTCTTCCCGTTTCTTATTTTCGTGTGTCTCTCCCTCAAGTCATGCTTCTCTGTCTTTTCATCCCTCCTTTTTCCACCCCCTATCCCAGGTAGTCCACAGGGGGCTCCTTTGGGCAGCAATTGGGCCCCTGAGCCTTTCAGACAGGGCCCCAGCCCTGCCCAGTTCTGACGTCAGCTGATATGGCTGAGTGGCAGAAGACGGAGCAGAGATGTAAGCAAATCAGGTGTTTAGTGATATATCCCCAAACCAACCCGAAGTTCTCCAAGGCAGGGTTGCCTTGCAGCATGATTGGGGAAGGTCTCCAAGTCAACATCTTCCCTCCTTTCTCCCCAGCAACAGCGACATCCAAAAGCCAGAGTGACTCATTTTCCTTCTGATGACTGGGTACTGAGGGAGGCAGTCACAGGGCTTTGAAAACAACGTCAGCCTAAGAGTTAGGAGATTCGAAACCCTATTCTGCCACTGACAAACTCTCTGGGTTCAGTTTCCCTATCGATACAGTAAAAGTTTGTCTCAGGTGTTCTCTAAGGTCTCTAATTAAACGAATAGCAGATAGTCACCCACCTTAAGGGTGCAGCCACATAGAAGACATCAGAGAAAATGTTCCCATTTGCCTTCCTAGTCTGCTGAGGTCTAAGTGGAAAACTTCACGAAGCTCCTAATGGCTTCTCACATCCACCTTCTCTTCCTTCAGCCTTTCTCCTTCCTACACTCAGAAGGCTCTTTTTGAAAACATAGATCTTATCATGTCAGATCCCCACTTCAAATCCTTCAGTGGCTCTTCATTGTTCTTAGAGAAAAGTTCAAAATCCAGACTGAGGCCTACAAGGTTATAGGTGACCTGATCCCTACCCACCTCACCGTCCACTCTGCCTCCTTTCACCAATCTCCAACCATACTAGTCTTCCATCCATTTCCCCAAGACACCAAATTCTTGCCTCAGTCTTCATATGTGCTATTTCCTCAGCCTGAAATAATCACCACCCTTCTTGTCACTTTGTTAAGCCCTGTTTGTTATTGAGGATTCAGTGTGTTCTTTGAAGCATTCCTCAACCCTTTGGACTCAAATTACATTCCTCTCATGATTCTTTACATGACCCCCATGAGAATAGGGAATGTGTCTGCCTTGTTACCACTTCATCCCCAAGCCCGTATAATGCCCCACCATAACAAGTCAGTACTCAACAAATATTTTTTGAATGCGTGAATGCTCAGTGACTACTGGAAAGGAAGAGATCCCTGCCTCAGTGCTTCCTAGCAGGCTACAGTTTCTGAGGCTGAACCTAAAGGGGAGTAGGACTAATCCTTGGACTCAACCCAGTCTCTGTCCCATAACTACTGGTTCTTTCAGAGAAGTAAGATTTGGGGCACAATAACCCTTTAACAGGCCCTATCTTGAAGTACTGGGAGAGCTGACAGATCAAGCTTCTTCGGTAGGATTGGAGGTCCCTGAAAGCTCCTCTCTGCAGAAAGTCCTTAAATCAGCCCCATCTTGCAAGCCTCAAATTAACCCATTCCACAGCTTCAAACTTGGAGGAGGGAGGCATTAAGAAGAAGTTGTGATATCTTGGGTTTGACTCCCAACCCTCCTCCTCCTTTTTGCCTCCTCCCATCTGAAACTGAGTTGGGAAGGAATTGAGGCTGATTCTGGGAGACTCTGTGAGTATAAATACGAAAAGGAAGGGAGAGGCTGGGGTTAAAGCTGAAGGAAAAGCCGCTTAGGGAGGTTTAACCCCAACCGGACTTATGGCTGGAGTGGGGAGGGGAACTGTGGGATTGTATGAGCATGTGGCTGGATGTGGGTACACATGTTCCCTAGGCAAGAAACCAGGAGCCAATGAGAGGGAGCCAGAGTCTGGGACTCAGATACATGAAGGCCCTCCATTCAGAGAAGGCGGGAGGCAGAGAAGGCTTCTCAGAGCAGTGCCTTGTGAAAGGAGAGTGGCCTTAAGTTTGTCACTTAATGGGGTCTTTCCACAAAGAGTATTTGGGGGTTTCAGGAAACCCCCTGAGCCAGCCTCTTCCTCTCCAGGCTGTGCCTTCCTCACCTACTGCGCCCGGGACTCTGCTCTCAAGGCCCAGAGTGCACTGCACGAGCAGAAGACCCTGCCAGGGGTAAGTCCACCAGGGTTGGGGGGTGGGGATCACCTCAGGCTGGGGACATGCCTTATGTGCATGCCAAATTAGCATGTAGGGGCTGGGCTGGGACCAGGAACTAGAAGCAGAGTCACCTGTCTAGATGTTAGCTTACCCGTGCCCCAAACAGCTATAGGTTCTTTGGTATATTTAGTCTTCTGGCTCAAAGAAATGAGCTTAACACTTGGGCCAAATATTCCACCTTACCTTTTCAGAGAAGCACAAGTATTGTGCGCTATGCCAGAATTTGCCAGCCTTGGCTAAAGTCATGGCTTAATGTGTCATTTGTCCCTGGTGTGAGAATATATGCAGATACATGAGGTAGGCTGGTATCCTACTTTTTTCCAGTTCTATAGCACTTCCCTTTGTCCTCTTCCTGTAATTTTTTTTTTTTTTGGTGCCTTGACTCACCAAGATTGCTTTCCTTCTTTTCCCCCAAACACTTGGTTAAAGCTAAGAGGACCTGATTATATGTGCGCAGTTAAACCATTATATATCAGTGGCACCTCATATGGCATTAGCTAATGGCTAATCACTGGACAAAAAGCAAAGTGGGACCTACAGACCATGTGGCAGGAAGAGAATGGTGATTGTTAAGAACTAGTGTGGGTTCACCAAAAGCAAATCATACAACAGAACCTCATTTTCCCTTGTCAAAGGAGTGATGGATCTACAACAAAAGCACTATTCAAATGCCCTGGGCAGGCCAAGCCTGGGACTATTTCCAGTTCTAAGCTTCAGACTTAAGAGGATCATTAGCCTATCAGAAAGAGACCAGGATGGGATGGGGACATAAACTATGTCATGGATGGTGATTTGAAGAAATTGGAGCTATTTGGCTGGAGAAGATAGGGTTTAATGGGGGCTTTCATAGGGAGGCATCACTACATAATGATTAAGGATACTACTTTCTGAGTCTCGCAGACCTAGATTGAATCCCAGATTTGTCATTTAAGTTCTGTGTCTCCAGATACATTATTTAGACTCATGAGCTTTGGTTTCTGCATCTGTAAGGAGTGGGTTATACTAACACTTAACTCACTGGGCTATCATGAGGATTAACTGAGGCTTAGCAAGTACCTGGCACAGAGTAATATCTCAATAAATATTACTGTTGAGGTGGGGACAACCACCTTCAGATTATTAAGAGGTTTTGGTTTACTGCGGGTGGTTCTAAAGGGCAGGATCAGGATCAGTGGATATAAAGAACAGACACTAATTTCAGCTCAGTACAAAGAAATCACTTTTCTGAATCAGAGCTGTCTAGCAATGGCACAAGGTTTGCCTAGAGCTGATCAAGCTGTTAGTGGACCATCAGTTCATAAGACTAATCCCAGTAACTGAAGCAACTTGAGCCTCACTCTTGAAGACTCAGCATTAAGTAACACCAACGTATTATCCTCACCAAGTCTCTGTGTGTAGGCTCTGGAGTCAGACAGACCTGGGTATGGATCCAGGCCCTACCACTCACTAGCTCGGTGTATGACCTTGGGCATGTCCTTACTTCAAAGCCTAAGCATTCTCATATGTAAAAACAAATTCATAGAATAGTTATAATAATTAAGTGAA
Organism: Mustela erminea; assembly: GCF_009829155.1. Classification (NCBI taxonomy): domain Eukaryota; kingdom Metazoa; phylum Chordata; class Mammalia; order Carnivora; family Mustelidae; genus Mustela; species Mustela erminea. The sequence continues at coordinate 33,160,418 of NC_045618.1, forward strand.
CTAACTCACATAAAGTACTTAGCATAGTTCTTTGTAGACAACAAGCAATAATATGGGTTAGGTGGTGGTGATGGTAGTAGAAATAGTAACAGCAGTGTTTGTAGGGGTAGTAGTATAAGTTATTACTCATCCAACCATGGGAGCAAATGACTTCTGCTGCTAAAATTGAAAGTCACTGAGACAAACTGTAACATTCCATGTGGGAAACAGCATAGAAAGGTGCAGAGACAGAAGGAACAAGATGGGTGTGAAATGGGGTTGGGAGTGTGGAGGAGGGCCCATGTAAGCATGGGCCAGGCCAGAGAGAAGATCCACCAGAGGGCAGTGGTGGAAGAGGAAACTCTGGATGCCAGGATGAGGGACTTGGACTTTATCTTGAAAGCAATGGGAGCACTGAGAAAATTAAGATGAACTTTGGAATTAAAAAACAAAAGCAAAACCAAAAAACCCTCTTTGACCAGCCACATGGCTCCACAAAGGGAGGACTGAATGAGGCTGAGGGCACCTGAGATAAGAGCTGTGAGGCTCTGGACTAACAGAATAATTTCTGAAGGAGAAAAGAGAAAAAATAGTAACTAGCATTTGTTGATTCCAGACAGTGTTCCTAGCATTTTGCACGTTCAAAGTCATTTAGTCCTCTAACAAGAAGGTATTATTGGCCTTCCCATTTTACAGATGAGGAAACTCAGTCAAAGGAAACCAGTGACTTACCCAAGGTTATGAAGCTACTAATAGGAAGACCTGGGAAGATGCAGGTAGTCTGGCTCCAGAACTCATTCACTTAACTACTACACTATTACCTGGGCCAAGCTGGTGGCAGACAGGTCTAAGGTTCTGGAGGGGATGATGACTGGGTACATCTGCCCTCTCCCACCATTTCATCCACAGGCTTCCAACATGGCCTGCCTTTGTACTGCCAGGATTGGCTTTATTCACCCTCTCCAGCTTAACAAAGTGAAAATTAATATTTAATTATTCTCCTAAATGAAAATCGATGGCTCTGTTGGCCAGCCCAAGCAATGTCCATGCCATCAATCTTTCCTCTGGGCCTGCCAGGGGCAGCAGCAGCGTTAGTCACCTGGCCTCAGGCCCATCAGCATGAAGGGAGGAGGGTGTCCAGCTCTCTGTAGGCACTGGGTCCTGGGCACAGCTGCCATCTGCTGGAGAAGCAGGGGAAGACTTTAATCTGGGCTCCTGCTAGAGACAGGCAGGATTGTCACCCTGGGAGCTGTAAAGGTTGGGGTTCCCCAAAGAGAAAGCCTGAACCTCTGGGGAAAATTTCACAGTATCTACTGGACTGGGATCTCCCTTTTGCTCCCCTTCACATGCCCCTGCTAGTTTCTGTTACCTATCAAAACTTGGCTCCCCGCTCAGGATTTCCTTTAAACCTGTGCTCTGTCCCATCTTCTGTAGCTTCTTCTTCATAAAGCTGAAGCTATGTCTTGCAGCCTCATTTTAGGCTGCAGAATCCACCTAAAGAAGGTGGGCCCAACCCTAGCCCAGAAGGTGCCCTCCCCCCACTTGTCTCTCTCCCTGCTCGTGACTTCCCTTCCACTGGGCATTCGTCCCTTCAAACACTGTGAAGGAGACAGACAACTGCGTGCATTTGCTTTTGCAGGTTGTGCCCTGCACAAAACAGCTTGTGCAGAAAGAGCAAGTGGGGGGCTAAAATTCATCCACGCTCTCCTGACCAAGCCATGCACATTATCACAGGGCTGTGTCAGCCCAAAGGAAGAGGCACTTTTTTTTTTTTTTTTCAAATTCATCCACAGAGTCAGGGGAGTGCTTTTTTGTAACTCACACAAGGCACTGTATGTGCTAGCAGCTGCCTAGTGAGCAAATCAGAACTTTGCCCTCAAGGAGCTTTTTCCAGCCCGAAATAACTCACTGCATCTCAGTGCAGTTTACACCTGGGCACATAAAAGGAGCATCCGGAGTGGAGAGAGAGGAGATGCTTCACAGAGGGAATGCTACCCGATCCCAAATATGATCATATTTCATCACATCTGAGGTTCTAGAAAGCTGAAAGACAAGACGACTTCTGGGATTCTGGATACAGTGTGAGGACTGGCAGGGAAGGTGTCCAGTGAAGACAGCCAAGGCTCTATGTGAATGAAGAGTATTGTGTCTCTGGGGCAGCAAGGGAGGCAAAACTCAAAGGTTTGGACTGCCAGTCTTAGAATCTTGGGCCTTATCGGGAGGTTTGCAATAGGGAACCATAGGTGGATTTTATTTTTTTTAAAGATTTTATTTATTTATTTGACAGACAGAGATCTCAAGTTGGGGGAGAGGCAGGCAGAGAGAGAGAGAGGAGGAAGCAGGCTCCCTGCCAAGCAGAGGGTCCGACATGGGCCTTGATCCCAGGACCCTGGGATCATGACCTGAGCTGAAGGCAGAGGCTGTAACCCACTGAGCCACCCAGGCACTCCCATAGGTGGATTTTAATCAAGGAAGAGTGAGGGACTGGTTTTAAAAGCTCACTTCAGCTATAGTATGATGGTTGGGTTAGAGAGGAAAGAACACTGGAGGCAGATGATCCATTAGGACACTGTTGCTTGAATGCAGCTGAATGAGTATACTGGCCTAGCTTTGGGGATAGGGCAGGAATGGGGAAGAGAGGACAGCCTTGAGAGCTATTTAGGATATCCATATAGATTCTAGAACTAGTGGGACTTGGCAGTGGATTGGATTAGAAGAGGGGGTAGGTAGAACAAAGAACTGAAAATGGTGAAGTTTTTTTTCTCTGCCTCTCTCTTCCCTGCATCCATGTCACCTCTCTTGGACACACCAGTAATTCTGATAAATATTCTTCCCATGGTGGTGGTTAAGAAGTTGAGGGCACAAGTGCTCAGTGTAAGACGCAGAAGTGTCTTGATGGACTCAAGTCTCACCCCAAAGCAGGAATTTTAGGCAAAACAAGCAGGAAAAAGGGGTAGGGCCTTGCCTTCCCTTCTACTCATGGGGACCAAAGTACCAGGGTCTCATGTATGACTTCACTGCCTCTAAACTTTTCCACTCCACTGCCTAGGTTCTTCTTTCTGCTTTCTGACATTCTCTCCCTTGATTTCCCCACCAGGTCTGGGCCCTGAAGCAGACGTGGGCCTGGACTCTATCTGGGAAACTTTCAAGTGAATAGGTACTCAGCCAAGGGCAGGAGCTCACCTGAGGTCCCAGGACAAATTCTTGGCCAAGGATGCAATTCCCCTTATTCAAAGGGGAGCAGAGATTGCCTCACCCTACTTCCACATCCCTCTGCTGGCTGTGGCAAGAACGAGGCAGGGCAGGGTTGCTTAGGCAGTTCATGCAGACAGCTCTTTTTTTTTCTCCAGTCATGCAGAGTGTACCTAAATTCCAGGTGTCCTCCCTAACCACTTCCCAGTGGGGACCAAAGAAGAACCACTTTCCCCAACTCTGTCCTCATCCTCTTGGGCTCCTCCCCTGGGACTTCCCCTGCATCTCCAAACTCCCAAACTGCCAAATCCCTCAGCACCTAAGCCATAAACCTAAAGGTCAGCCACTATTTCCTTTTCTCCCTCAGTTCCCACATCCAGTAGAACTTTAGTCCAGTTAATTCATTCTAAACATCTCCTGAATCTGTCCATTTCCTTTTGCCCCGGTCCAGGTCACCCTCACCCCTTACCTGTATCACTGATCTTCCCACCTCTAATCTTTCCCTTTCCGATCTTTTTTTCAGCATAGTGACAGCTCATGGGATCTATCCCCATTTAATATCCTTCTCTGGATCCCTACTGCCTTGGAAATACAACAAAGCCAAAATTCCTTGTTTTGTTTTTCACAATTCCTCCCACCGTGGTCACTGGCTACCTTTTAGTTTCATACCCTTCCATTAAAAACAAACAAGCATACACAACACTGCATGGTAGGATCATAATTCTCCCTTTTACTAATGTGCATACTAAGGCTCAGAGACCTTAGAGAAGTTGCCACTGATGGAGCCACAATTTAAATCCACAGCCATATGACTCAGAAGCAATTTGCTCTACTCTGGCTACCTGAATCCTTGCTCCTTCAGACTTGCAGCTTCCTTTCTATCCCCCAGCCATCTGGAGTGCTAAGCCGCCAGCTTTATCTCTCTCATTATCTCCACATGGCTCATTGACCCCAGTTTGCAAAGTCCAGGTCAAACTTTGCCTCCCCTGTAAAGCCTTCCCTGTATCGACCTCTCCAGTTGGAGTCAGCCTCTCCTGCAGAATTCTACCTTGAACTCCTCCTAAGGCCCTGGTCACTCTATGCCTCATTCCTTGTGTTCATGTCTTAAGAATGGAGTTGAGCAGCACAATGCAAAAACATGGACTTCAGCATCAGACAAACTTGGAGACAAATCCCAGCTCAACCACTTACCCATCCTGTGACTTGCACAAGTGATTTATCCTCCCTCAGCCTCAGACTTCCCATCTATACTATGGGGACAATGGTATTACCTTGCAGAGCAGTTGGAAAGAATTTAGAGACAATGTATGTATGGTCTCCCAGAAAGGGCACGGTACATAGTGGGCTGTGGGCTCTTACAAAATGGTGGCGTTATAGTCCCCTCCATAAGTCATCGAGGACAGGGTCTCAAGGGTCATTGTTGTCTTCCATGAAGGGCCCAGGCTGGGGCTTTTCAAAGAGTTCAGGAAATGCTGGCAGCATGCCCGAACAGTGGTAAGCTTAGGTGCCAGACTCTGAGGCTTGGACTCTGCCAGGTCTATGAACATGTATATTTCACCTAATGCCCACTCTCCATTCAAGAGTTGGGGAGGGTGGAGGGGGAACGGGGTGTCCCCTAGAGCACTGATGAGATCCATCTCTCCAGAAACCCAGCCAGGGAGGCAGCTGCCATGGAAACCACTGCTGTCACATGTGCTTGTCACTCTAGGTTCCAGAGAGAAATTCTCAGGATCTATTTAAGAACTAATAAAATAATGATGGTCTTGCTCACCCTCACTGCGCCCCACCCCAGGCTTCTAGCCCTTTTTCCTTCTTCCCTGCCACACTCCTCCCTGCCTTTCCTGTGTTCCTTCCTGACCTCTTATCCCTTCGTTTCCTTCCCATATCCACCAGTATTTCTCTCTTTCCTTGCCCCTTTCTGGGTGTGTCTCTTTCTCTCATGATTTCTGTCTTCTTATGTCTCTTCATCTCTCCTTGTTTCTCTGCTCTCCATGGCTCTGTCTCTTGGTCTCTCCTCCACAATCACAGGTGGCCATGCCCAGGGACGGTTCCCGTTCCTCCTGGTCCCTGGTCCCAGCCAATCCAGACCTGTCCAGCTCGCCCTGATCTGCTTGGATTGATCTGTCATCCCCTCTAGACTGCAGCCTGAGTCCTGTCGGTGTCTCGGCCCCCACCCACAACCTGGTACACTGCAGGGGCTCCACTGCCAGCGGGTGGGTGTGTCAGAGCGTATAAGAACCTGAGCCCTGGGTGGGAGGGGGATTGTGCTGGTTCAGGCCTGGCCTGTTTTCCTTTCTTTTCCTTTCCTTTCCTTTTTTTGTTTTTTGTTTTTTTTAAATAAGCCCTCCCCAGTTCCCCACCCCCAAATTTGATCCAAAGGAAATTGCTCAACTGTGACTGCCAGGGCGTTACCATGGTTACTGGGTAGCACTTGTAGCTATGGTAACAGGAAGCTGCCTGTTGTCTCGGCAACGAGCACATTGGTAGAGGATGGAATGGCCCTGATTGGTGCAGAAACAGTGCATTTCCTGAAGGGAGGGGGTCAGATCATCACCTTCTCAGGCCAGATGGGCATCAGTACCCCTTCCTCCATGAACAGGAAGGCCGCTGTTCTTTCCTCCCGGCACTCAGCTGTCTGCCCCCAACAATAATTCCTCACATCCTACGCTCCCAGCTTTTGGCAGTTTACAAAGACCTTTTGCGTCCCCATTATCTCATGTGATCCCCACAACACCCATGAGAGGAAGGTGAGATGGGGATTCAATCATGAATTCTCTCAGGGTGGTTGGGGGATGGGAATGTGTGGGAGTGTATGTTGAAATCACCTAGGAGCTTTTGCAAATTGTACAATCCCCCAACCTGAGAGTCTGGTATGGTTCCCAGGTGATTCTTATCCACCCTTATCAGGGAACCCCTGAATTAGAAGGTGAATCTGGTTGGTGGGGGGAGGGGATAAAGGGAAGAGTCAAGTTGCTTTCCAGGTTTCTAGCTTGGATGACTGGAAGGATCAGGTCGGGGCAAAACGATAAGCTCTGGTGTGGGTGTGTTGAGTGGAAGATGCCAACGGGACTGTCCAGCATGTAGCTGGGTACATGGGTCTGAAGCTCAGGAGGGAGGTGTGGGCTGGGGAGGCAGAGCTCTGAGTCAGACCTGCGGGGATGGTAGCTGGCTGCGGGTGTGGGCGAGACTATCCAGGAAGAATGGGAACAGTGGGATGAGCAGGGCCAAGGATGGTACGCTGGAGAACGCCAGCACCCTCAAGGGAAGGGGGGCCCAGGGAGGGAACTGAGGGGGTGAGTGTAGAAACTGTGGCGACACAGAAGCTGGGGAAGGTTTTCCCCCATTTAACACATGGACTCTGCGAGAGGGTGGCTTACTCGAAGTCATACAACCATGAAAAGGCAGAGTTGGGGTAAGCAGCACTAAGTCTGATTCCCAGATTGTTTAATCTAAATGACATATAGAATTATATTCTGTTTTAGTACAAAACACAAATCTTCAGTAGCAATCCCACCCTCCCACCCAAATCCTCACCCAAAGCCTGTAAGGAGGTCTAGGAGCCAGAGGGACAGGCCTCGCATAGTCATCCCAGCCCAGAGCCAAATCTCTTTAGCAGCCACGGTTCATCCTGGCTTGCCACCAAGCTTCCTATCACCCCACCATCCAGGTTTCCTACCTTCTGAATTTCCCAGTTTAATGAAGAATCTTGGAGAAAATCTATAGACCACCATGAGAGTGGTGGAGTACAGAGTTCAAAGGGCACAGGGCTTAGATCCTGAGGCATTGAGGGGAGGAGAAGCCCGGTGCCAGGACCAGGCAGTCATGCTGACTGGGTGTGTTGGTCCAATGTCTTTCAGATGAATCGTCCGATCCAAGTGAAGCCGGCTGCCAGTGAGGGCCGAGGAGGTAACTTCCCTACGTGACAAACCTCAGGGTATCACCTATGTAGGGGACGGTGGGCCTATTCCTCGAGTCAGTCCTACCCATGGTTTATTTACTAGAGCTCCCTTGGGTCGGTCGAAGGGAAAGTGGGTCTCAGAATTGCTCAGCACCAGAAAGAGCTTAGTCTTCCCAGCTCAGTCTGAGGAGAGATGGGGTCCCAGGGCCCCTAGACTCCAAAGAAGCAGGAAGAGACTGAGAAGATGCTGGAGATAAAGGAAGGGGAGCTCTTATCACCTTGCCCTGGAGAGAGTTCATTCCTGTTTTGTCAGATGTAACTTCCAGATTTGCTGGAAAAACCAGGCTGGAAATTTTTTTTTAATATATATATTCTTCTGATCAGAGAGGGCTCTGTCCACTCTGGATTGGGACCACTCATTTCCTCACTGTAATTGCCTGGTTACTTATGGTAAAAGACGAGTCTGGTAAGACAGACTTTGCAGGTCATATGAAGGAATTTGACTCTGCAATGAGGACATGGCAAGTCTTTGAAGGTTTTTTTTTTTTTTTTTTAGTAGTACTGTTTCCTGGAACCAATGCTCCTTAAGAACAGGAGGGGTAGAAAGCCTGTGCTTTTTGACAGCCAGCTACATTCTAGCCAGTTTCCACACTGGAAAAGTGATGCTAGCTTTTGTTGTCAGTTCTTTGGTATCTTTCCCACCTTTGGGTCTTAGATCATTCCAGGATATCTGCCTAATGCCCTGATGTCTGCTGACTCTCTCCCTTGGATAAGACTCTCTCCCTGCCTTACCCAAAATCAGTCATGGCACTGTTAGGTGGAACAAGCTTCCCACAATCAGGGAGAGAACAGAACCCAACTGACAGGCCTTTACTAACGTCTACTAACTGTGTGCATCCTCTCAGACTTCATGCTCACTGTCTGTACTTATGAGGGGCTCTGGTAGATTCATGGGTCCATTGTGGAGTTAAATCCTCTATGAAACCCTCCTTTATCCTTTTAGATGATCTGACCTCTGGTCTCTGATTCTCAATTTGAGGCCAAGGTGTTACCACTTCTACTTTGCCTTGAAGAGATATTCCCAAGTTTCCTCCTCCCCTTAACACATGTCCTCCTTTCCCACTTCATTCTTTCCAGACAGGTTTTTGAAAAGTTCCAGCTTCCCTACGGAACCTCTGGTTCACTTGTCCCAAGAATTTCTGCCTTTTGGGAAGCTCTGTTAGGTATCAAGGCCATTGTTGGCCATTGTTGGACCTCTTCTAAGCCTTGTCCACAAACATTAACTACTCCATAGCTCAGAGGCTAGCTTAGAGCACCTGAGTGAGCTAAGAAGCAGGCAGGTTGAGCCTGTAGTTTATTCAACCATCCAACCAACATCTTCTGAGTAACTTACTCCACATTAGGAATAGAGATGTGAGCATCTTTCTGTGAGCATCTGTGACCTGGCATCTGGCCTCACTGAGCTCTGGAGCTATGAGGGGATAGTAAATAAGAGGTTACTATTCAGTGTGATCAGTGCTTTTCAAGTCCTGGAGGGACTGTGGGCACAATAACAAGGGGCATCTATCTTAGTCTGGAAGGTCAAGGTGGACTTCCTGAGGTAGTAATATTCAAGCTGAGATCCCAAGGATGAAAAAGTTGTAGTCAAATAGAGAAAGAAAGGAAGAAGAGAAAGAGTAGTAGTCAAATAGAGAAAGGAAGTAGTAGTCAAATAGAGAAAGTCAAATAGAGAAATAGAGGGAGCAAGTGCTTAGGCAAAGGGAATAGCATGCACAGAGTTCAGAACATGATGCAACCTGGCTCTGGTTCAGGAACTAAGTTCCCAGTGCTGGGGGCACTCTTGCTGTCTGGAATCCAAAACATCTTGTTGGGGAGAGGGCAGCTCTACAAAGCATGCTTCTGATGTGGCTTCTGCTTGGCCTGGTCCATATGTCCTTATCATCTGGACCCCACGCAGTGGTATCAGCCAGAGTTTTATCATTACCCTCCCCTTTTTGCACAGAGTTTTCAGGTGTCATGTCATTGACAGATTCTGTACCCACCTATATACACCTGTTCAGATTCAGAGCAGCTCAGGAGAGCTGGAAAAGCAAATCTAGCTGAAAAGAGGACTGCCTGGCAGTACAAGTCATAATTTTAGTAGTTACGTTTTGCACAGTTTTTACGTAGTTACGTTTGCACAGTTTTAGTAGTTACGTTTTTCTTGACAAGTGATGGCTCTTAAAGGCATCCGTGAATAATCCTTCTTGCAGGTTTAGATGACCAGATCTCTCAACTCTTCCCTGCTCCCACTCAGAGCCACCAAATGTTCCCTGCTACATCTTCAGGAGAGAGGAGGCATATGTAATAAGCCTTGCAAAAACAGTTGGGCCTTTAAAATTTACAAGTATTTAACTACCAACTGATCTGTGTTAGATAATCTTGTTAGTAATCAAAATGTGTTCCTTTTCTTCAATGTTATATATTTCTTCTTCTTTTTTTTTTAAAAAGATTTTATTTATTTATTTGACAGAGAGAGATCACACGTAGACAGAGAGAGAGGAGGAAGCAGGCTCCCCGCTGAGCAGAGAGCCCAATGCAGGACTCGATCCCAGGACCCTGAGATCATGACCTGAGCCGAAGGCAGAGGCTTAACCCACCGAGCCACCCAGGCGCCCTTATATATTTCTTCTTAAGTGAATTCAGCTTTCTGCTGAATTTTAAAACAAAGTAACGCTTTAGAAACTCAGCTTTTTAAAATGGTACTGAATTTTGCTTCTGAAATGTAACATTTGACATCAGTGTGGGACAGCTTGCCCTATTCAAGTCTTCTGTCTGTGATCCCATTCAATAAGCCTTCAGAGTTAATGATCACACCTGTCCTAATATATTTATCCCTATAAGATTGCATGTTTTTTTTAATTCCTGAAATTAAATCCCTTAGTTTACAATTGAATAACAATGATTTCTATATCTTTTAAGAATATTGGTATCTACATTATATGTTTATTAAAAAATTTTAAAAAAGAACACTGGTATCAATGCAGATATAATCTAAAGGGTATCAAGGCAAACAGTATAATCTTCCAAGATTCCACTATTTTTTCTTCCAGAACGGATTATTAGATTTCCATCCCCCTCCCTCAATAAAACAGGGATTTCCAACTCAAATGCTACAGGAGCCAGGTAGATAACTTTAAATAGATGAGACTGTCATGATTTAATTACAATTTATATTTTAATTATATTAAATGTTGGCAAATGACTCCACTTTTAAAAGTTGACCAGCACTGCAGAACTTAACCAAACTTACCAGTTTTGCTTCTTCGGCCCAAAGACTTCCATTCCTCCCATCTGCATATGGGAGGAATCTATTGTGCACCCATGAGCTTTTAATGAAAACAGCTACTTTACATTATCTTTCTTGAATTTTGATGCCAATGCAGCAGAGTAGTATACCTCTTATTTTAAATCAATAGACATGAAGTTTATGGTTGAAATAACCTGTTTTAAACACACTGTATGTGTATCACTTTTAGAAGTTACTGGTAACACCTGTACATTCGATACTTACAATGCAATAATAGTACCAACACAACAGAATCTGCCTAATAGAAGGTGCTGGAGTCCTCTTCTTCCATGGCCATCCTCTGCAACCCTGATGATGCTCTGAGTGTTAGATGTCCATCCAGGTCTTCATGGACTATGTTATAGCAGGCTTTTTTTTTTTTAAAGATCTTATTTATTTGACAGAGAGAGAGAGAGAGAGAGAGAGAGAGAGAGAGATAGCAAGAGCAGGAACACAAGCAGGAGGAGTGGGAGAGGGAAAGCAGTCTTCCCACAGGGCGGGGAGCCTAATGTGGGGCTCGATGCAGGGCTCTATCCCAGAACCCTGGGATCGTGACCTGAGCCAAAGGCAGACTCTTAACCATCTGAGCCACCCAGGCGCCCTATAGCAGCCTTTTCGTGATCTCAGCTTGTTCCCGTAATTTCTGCAGCTAAGTTCCATGCTGTTTATGTACTTCATACTCCATGCCTATATTTTACATCCTATGGCACTGAGTGATACTCTTAAAAGGAAAATGCACCTAACTGTCCAAACGACCTGATATCCTAATTATAGTAAAGGCACCCATTTCTACATCAAAAATGAACATAGTGCCAGAAACTTTTCTCCTCAGCATCTGGATTTATTTGAATGTAAACATTAAAATGTTTGCCTGGATGAAAATTCAAGGGTTGTGTATTTCAAAATGTCAACGTCAAATTATACGAGGTCAGCGACCCCCAAATCCTTCAGACATTGGTCATTAAGTCTCTTTTACTTGCTGTTCAGCATGGAGGCTGCAGTTGATTTTTCCTAACTCTCATGATCCCTTCTATGGAAGCACAAAAAATAAGATTAATGGTAGGCACCAATCTAATAGGAAAACTATTTTTAGTCCCAAGGCAAAATATTCAAAGTCACTAAAACTCCGGTATAGGGGCGCCTGGGTGGTTCAGTTGTTAAGCGTCTGCCTTTGGCTCAGATCATGATCCCAGGGTCCTGGGATTGAGCCCCACATCAGGGTCCCTACTCAGCGGAAGCCTGCTTCTCCTTCTCCCATTCCCCCTGCTTGTGTTCCCTCTCTCGCTGTCTCTCTCTCTCTGTCAAATAAATAAATAAAATCTAAAAAAAAAAAAAAAGAAAAAAAGAAACTCCTGTATATTTTTCCCTCTCTTTCAAATTTCATAACATAAAATCAATAAATTCATAAATCACAATAGTGACTGCTCTGCTCGTTCTATTCTCCAACCTTGGCAGTATTCTTTTTACCAAGGATATTTTTCCCCCAGGATGCCTGAGGTACAGGTATCAGCTAAGTAATCAACCCGTGCACTCTTTCCACTTTAGTTTTTTTATACTTTAAAAACAGTCTCTGAAGTGAGTCATTTCTTTTTCAATCTTGAAGTTTGGCTTTACTGAAGAGACCAGTTATCTGTCATCACATCAACCCTCCCATCACCAACCTATAATGAATGGTTTAGGTAATTTCTAACTGGATTTATATGGTTTTGTTTAAATATTAGCTCAAATTTTGAATAATTAATATATATAATTATTGAACAGATGAGTCATGTTTTTTATGTAATTTTATCCGGGATTCTACTTCATTCGGGATTTAATGACTAAACTTTGACTTAAATTTTAAGCTAGAATTTTCAGAATTTCATTAACACTGGGACACATTCTCTGATCTAAATGAAGTATGGATCTTGGATACAACCGTTCTGCCAGTCAGTGGACACGCTTATCTGTCTTTGATCCTTATACTTACTTAATTCTATGAAGTACTCTTCCAGGGAAGACTTGACTGGATAAGTTTCACAGTACTGCTTAAGACTACTCAAGTTAAGGTTTTACTTCCTGAAATTAACTCTACCTCTGGCAGGTGCCTCCCGTCAGCTTGACTCAGAGCAAATCACCCAAAGATTATTGTTAACACTTTTAGGTCATGGCAATGGCTAATACTCACAAGCCCTTTGGGTTCAGGTATACAGCCTGCAAAAGGAAAATGAAATCTGGAGGCTGAGATTCTTTTCTCTTGGAGGAACTTGGAATCTTGGGCTCGGTCTACCTTTCTTCCTTAACTTCCCGGTTCTCCTGGATCAGAATGAAGGGACAATAGAGTCTCTGTTCTTCCTTGGTCTGTGTACCTAGTTTTCAGCCCTCCTTAAAGATCTCCTTCATTTTCAAAAATTATAGTAAAATAGGCATGACATAAACCTTATCACCTTTACCATTTTTAAGTGTACAGTCCAATAGTGTTAAGTATATTCACACTGTTGTGCAAACCATCTCCAGAATTTCTTCCTCTTACAAGGCTCAAAATCTGTACCCATTAAATAACTGCCTTTCCCCCCTCCAGCCCCTAGTAACCATAATTCTACTTTCTGTTTCTATGAATTTGACTTCTCTAGATACCTCATATAAGTGAAATCATGCAGTATTTGTCTTTTTGTCACTGGCTGATTTCACTTAGCATGATGTCCTCAAGGTTCAGCCATGTTGTAGCTTGTGTCAGATTTTCCTTTTAAAGGCTGAATAATATCCCACGGTATGTTTTTATCACATTTTGTTTATCCATTCATTGTTTGAAAGACATTTGAGGGGCATCCACCTTTTAAGTGTTGTGGGTAATGCTACTGTGAACGTAAGTGTACAAATATCTCTTTGAAAAAAAAGTATCTCTTTGAGACTCTGCTTTCAATTCTTTTGGTTAGAATACCCAGACCTGGTATTGCTGGATCGTATGATAATCCTATTTTTAATTTTGGAGGGAATTGTCATTCTGTTTTCCACAGTGGCTTTTCATTCCCACCAGCAGTGCACAAAGGTTTCAATTTCTCCACAGTCTTTCCAACACTTGCTGTTTTCTTCTTCCCCTCCTCTTCCATCTTCTCCTCCTTCTATACATTTTCTTCTCCTTCTTACTCTTTTTTTTCCCTCCTTCCCCTTTTCTTCTTCTCCTCCTCCTCTTCAATCTTCCCCTCCTCCTCCTCTTCCTTCTTTTTCTCCTTCTTCAACAGTCATCCTTATAGTGTAAGGTGGTATTACGTTGTGATTTTCATTTGTACTTCCTTAATGATTAGTAATATGGATCATCTTTGCATATGCTTACTGGCCATTTGTATATCTTCTTTGGAGAAATGCTTATTTAAGCCCTTTGCCTACTTTTTAATAGGATGATTTGTTTTCTTGTTTGAGTTGTAGGAACTCTTCATTTTGGATATTACCAGATTTTATTTGGATATTATCAGATACATGATTTGCAAATATTTTCTCCCATTCTGTAGGTTGTCTTTTCACTGAGTGTGTCTTTTGATGCATGAAGTTTGAAATTGATGTAGTCTGGGGTACCTGGGTGGCTCAGTGGGCTAAGCCTCGGCCTTTGGCTCCAGCCAAGGTCTCAGGGTCCTGGGATTGAGCCCCGCATTGGGCTCTCTGCTCAGCAGGGAGCCTGCTTCCCCTCTCTCTGTCTGCCTCTCTGCCTACTTGTGATCTCTTTCTCTGTCAAATAAATAAATAAAATCTTTAAAAATTTTTTTGATGAGGTTCAGTTTACTTTTGTTGGCTGCGTGTTTGGTGACACATTTAAGAAGTCATTGCCAAATGCAAGGTCATGAGGCTTTTTCTCTGTTTTCTTCTAAGAGTTTTATAGTTTTAGCACTCATGCTTAGGTCTTTGACTCATTTTGTTCATTTTTGTATATGATGCAAAGTAAGGGTCCAACATCGTCATTTTGCACCCACTTTTCTCAACACCATTTCCTGAAAAGACTGACATTCTTGTCAAAAATCATTTGATCTATATGTGAGGGCTTATTTCTGGCCTCTCTCTTCTTTCCATTGGTCTGCATGTCTTTCTGCCACTGTCACACTGCTTGATTACTGTAGCTTTGTAGTAAGTTTTGAAATCTGAAAGTGAGATCTCCAACTTTCTTCTTTTTCAAGATTGTCTTGACAATGGGTTCTTGAGACTTGATATGAATTTTAGGATGGATTTCTCTAGTTCTGCAAAAAATGCCATTGGGATTTTAATAGATATTTCATTAAATCTGTAGATTTCTTTGGGCAGTAGTGATATCTAACAATATTAAGTCTTTCAAACCATGAACACAAGATGTCTTCTACCTATTAGTGTCTTTAACTTCCTTCAGCAATGTTTTTTTTTTAAAGATGTTATTTATTTATTTGACAGAGATAGAGGTCACAAACAGGCAGAGAGGCAGGCAGAGGGAGAGGAGGAAGCAGGCTCCCTGCTGAGCAGAGAGCCTGATGTGGGGCTGATCCCAGGATCCTGAGGTCATGACCTGAGCTGAATGCAGAGGCTTAACCCACTGAGCCACCCAGATGCTCCAGCAATGTTTTATAGTTTCCAGGATACCAGTCTATTTGCCTCCTTTTTAAAGTTTATTCCTAAGGATTTTATTCTTTTTGATGCTATTTTAAGTGGAACTGCTTTTTTAATTTCTTTTTCAGATTGTACATTGCTAGTGTATAGAAACACAACTCATTTTATTTGTTGATTTTGTATTCTACAATTTTGCTGGATTTATTTATTATTTCCAGCAGGGGTTTTTTTTTGGGGGGGGGATTAAAGCTTTTCTTGATGTTTATCAAATCAGGCCAGAAGACTCTCTTTGCCCTGGCTATTTCCTCATTGACTTTCCCAGGTTCTCTTGGCTCCTTATGCTGGAGTCATTACTAAGAACATCAGGGGAAAGATGCTTTGCTCCATATGCTGCCACCAGCAGGATCCCTGGGTTGGTATCTGGACTGAAAAGTAAATGAGTATTTTTAGGATGTATTTGGTGGTTGGTACCCCAATGCTGAAACTTCATTCCTACACAGTCCCTACAATCATGGCATCCCACCAACAGGAAGGTGAATGAGTATGAGAGGCCTAGAAGCTAGAAACTCGGCCCCTCAGGAATTCCTTTGAGCCGACTTGAGGTAGAGCCTCTTTTCTTGAACGGCATCTTGGCGCCTTTCCTGAGGAAGAGGGAATGGACTGACTCTGACTCTGATCTCTCAATCCCATCATTTGCTATTAGAATCCCTGACCTATATGACCAGCTGCACAAGGCAGCTTTATGGAGCTGGGCCTCAGGGGCTCAAACAGCTTGGTTTGGGTTTAAAAAAGCATTTGGTAGAAGAGCAAGGCATACACATTAGTTGACAACAGGAGAAGGCAATTATACCATCCGTCTGTGTTTCTATCCAACTATGTCTCAATTCTACACTAATGCTATCTTCTAATTCCTTCCACTCCAGGAAGGCTGAGCCTTCTTATTTGATATTCCCAGTTTTCTGGAGACCCACCCAGGGGATGATTTTATTCAGAGATTTCTGATCCATTTCTTATAGAATCTTCTCTTTACCTAAGTGGTAGAGTTTGAAGTAGAGGAAATTGAATTACCTGGGCTAAATCCCATCATCACCTCTCTCTGGGGGCACTGACCCTCAGAACCTCCAGGGCTGTATATTTGGGGGCTAATCTAGGAGGTCAAGCCTGTACTTCTCTTAGACAGGTCTCCTGAGAAAATTATCCCACCATTTTGGGATCACCTGAAACTCCTGGTCATTGTGACCTTGATCATCCTGTTGCCAAACATTACCAAGCTCCCTGTAAAGTGGCAAAGAGAATACCAGCATTCAAGGTGATACCTGTGAAACAGGCAGTATAGAGCCCAGCCTATAATGCAGCCTTATTTCAATTTTAAATTCTGTATAGCTCAGTAGTCCAGGACCATAGGGTCTGTGACTTTTCATGGAGATTAAAATTCTTGACTGGGCACTGGAAAAGAAGTATCAGAGAATTTCATGGTCTGTAGAATGAGCTTGAACTAACCACCATCAGCGGGAAAGAGCAACAAGAGGAAGAGCAGTTAAAGGATCAGACCACTGTCCACACAAACCTATTTCCTGCCTTGGGGGCTCCATCTCAGTCTTGACATTTCACTTCCTACCTAGGGCTACCTGGATGCTGGTCCCTGTGGCATGATATCTTACCTAGGAGACACCACCATCTTGCAGACCCTATCCAATGACACAGCTGCACTACAAATTAGGGTATTATTAAGCCCTCTTTAAGCCTTGGGACTCCAGAGGCCATAGGATCTTCTTTAGCTCCTCTTAAGCCTTTGAGAGACACACAGGCATGCTTTAGAGTCACAGCTCAGAACAATGACACAGTCTTCTGAAATTTGATTCCCTGACCAAATGGGGCCTGTCTTCCAATGTCAAGGCAAAGCCACTAGCAGACTGATCAAGCAATTTTTTCTTTATCTTTTTGGTTTCCTGAAGAGAGTGATCTCAGATCTCTCTGCATATACCATGTGGAATTCTATGCATTATATTTTCAGTCAGTGGCTTTTAAAGAACTTTCCTTGCAACCCCCTCTAGGTGGTACTAGGAGAAGATGAAGCAAAAGGAACTTCAGCCCCAACCCCACTCCCCACCTTTCTGGTTTTAGTCAGAGCAGTTCTATTTGTCTCTCATTTTTTAGCTTCATCCTAATATTTTTGTTAGAACAACAGATTCCGCAGCTTTTTTAAAAGGTTGGGAAACCAGTGATCTGTTCCAAAAACACTATTTTGTGGCTAACATTCCCAGAAGTGAAGGACACTCACTGACTGTACTCTCACCACATCAGATGGGCACTTCCTCTAAGATTCCAGCCACAAGTACATTACATATCCCTTCCCCCTTGAGATCACTGAGCAGTAATCCTCTGGAGAGGAGGCAGGATTCTGTTGAAACATATTCTGCTCATCCCATTTAACCACAGCCTCCACCCTCCTCACAGACACAGCACTGAAAGGCACTTTAGGGTCCCTGGGCAGCCTAGGCTGAATCCCACACCATCCAGATAAAATATGGACACATACATAACCCTACTGGAAAGTCTGTCCACTGCTAACTCCAGGCAGTCTGTTCTTCCTTTTCTTTGCCACACTTCAGTCTATGACCCTCACCAGCCTTGTCTTCCTTGGACTCAGGATCCAAAGATTCTCCACTGGCCTAGCCAAAATTGTCAAGGAGTAAAGGAGTTTAGGATGGGTTTTCTTGGGCTCCAGGATCTGAAGGTGAAGCCTGAAACCAGATTCTCACCTGTTCCTCTCCCCAAATCTGTTGCCTGCATGAAGCCACATCCTATTTCAGAGATTTATGTTGGTGCAGAAAAAAACAGGACTTTGACACCAGGCCGTGTGACCTGGACCCCTCTATCCTGGGTTCCTGGACAGTCTCCTGAGGCCTGACTTGCTAGATGTGTGACTAAGCCCTGGTTTCCAGCCCCAGCTCTCCAGCTTTCTCCAAGGAACACTCTCCCAGAGGAAGAGGGAACAAAGGGAGGGATCAGAATTGTTCTCAGGGGCCATGCAAGTCTACAGGCAGAACTTGTCCTTCCATAGTGTGAACACCTGGGGAAGGATCAGGGCAGAGCACAAGGGAAGGCAGAGAGGCGGCAGAAGGGCTCACTGAAGGCCCTGGAAGCTCAGTTGGGGAATGAAGCAGTGGAGGTGGGAGTTAAGGAAAGGGGTCAAGGGCTTAGTGATTGTAGGGGGGGGAATGCTAATGTTGGAGGCTCAGGAACCCAAGCTTCCTGCCCTCTTTAGGCCACTGGGAGGAGCACCCAAGTTGAGTTTGGTGCTAGGCTTAGAGATTCATCATTCCCAGCGCTCAACATCTGGGAATGAGGCAGTACGACGAGACAGCTGTTTTCTGTGCTGTTTTTTGTCCCAGAGCCCTCCTTGATTTGAGCAGGAAGGGGCATTGATGGTGCTGCCTCAACCTGACTAGCAAGGGTGTGCTTTTTTTCTCCTAGTCCAATCTGAATACAAAGACCTTCACTGAGGACACCCCCTCCCCATAGGGCTAAAACGGTCCAAAACCGCCTTTCCCAAACTTTCAGAACAGAAAGTTCAAAAATAACAAACGATGCATACAGGGCTAGTACCCAACCAAAGACATCACTGAATCACTTTCCACAAGAGCAGCAATCAGTCTTTCTTGTTCCTTCCCAAGACCCAGGTTTTCATGGTGGATCTGGGTTGAGCTCTTTTCCTCCAGATCTGTCTACAGATCATTCTGCTCCTCAAAGAAACCCACCGTTATAGCCCCAGGGCCTTCTTACTCCCTATAACTCTTCCCAGAGCTGGACTGGGGTAAGCTATCTTAAGAAGGTAGTCCAAGAGGACTTAGGGTCTCCAGATCACTCCTGGATTTGTCCCCAGAGGACCGAAAGCTGTTTGTGGGGATGCTGGGGAAGCAGCAGGGTGAGGAGGACGTCAGACGCCTGTTCCAGCCCTTTGGCCATATCGAGGAGTGCACCGTCTTGCGAAGCCCTGATGGCACCAGTAAAGGTGACTTGAGCTGACCCTGGAATTTCCTGCCTCATTCTGGGCCACATGACCCTTTGGCCCCTGTGGCCTGAGCCACCCAATCCTTCTATTCTGCCCCAGGCTGTGCCTTTGTGAAGTTCGGGAGTCAGGGGGAAGCTCAGGCAGCTATCCAGAGTCTGCATGGCAGCCGGACCATGGCGGTGAGGGCGGGCACCTGGGGCCCAGGGTGAGGCCAGTGGGGTGGGGACGGGCTTTTCCTCCCCACGTGAGATCAGTGCCCCAGCAAAGAGCCTGATGGGCGAAGCGCTTGGCCTAGGGCCAGGGCTGGGGTCTGGACTGGTCACGGCGGCCTCCCCTGCCCTGCCCTACCCAGGGCGCCTCGTCCAGCCTCGTGGTCAAACTGGCGGACACAGACCGGGAGCGCGCGCTACGGCGGATGCAGCAGATGGCCGGCCAGCTGGGCGCCTTCCACCCAGCACCGCTGCCGCTGGGGGCGTGCGGAGCCTACACCACTGCGGTAGGTGCCTGACACCAACCCCCGTTCTCAGGGGACAGGGGCCTGTGTGCGCCTGTGGACCCGCCCCAGAGGAGGCCGGGAGCCGGGGCACCTGCCCACCGCTGGTCCTACACACCTGTCTTTCTTCCCTCCCAAAGATCCTGCAACACCAGGCAGCCCTGCTGGCAGCGGCACAGGGCCCAGGCCTAGGCCCGGTGGCCGCAGTGGCGGCCCAGATGCAGCACGTGGCGGCTTTCAGCCTGGTGGCGGCGCCGCTGTTGCCCGCCGCAGGTACTGTGCTCAGGAGCTGGGCGGCGGCTGGGACCCCACAAGGCAGGGCTGTGGCCTGACTCTCCAACCTCCTCTGCCTCCAGCAGCCAGCTCCCCGCCTGGCGGTGGCCCAGGCTCGCTTCCGGGTCTGCCAGCGCCCATCGGGGTCAATGGATTTGGCCCCCTAACTCCCCAGACCAACGGGCAGCCCGGATCTGACAGTCTCTACAATAACGGGCTCTCCCCTTACCCAGGTGGGCCCTCCGCTCTGCCCAAATCTCCCCGAAATGGAGTGGGGAGCGCGGGGGGGGGGGAGGGTTGGGGGGAGGCGGCTATGGCCTTGGGAAGGGACTCCTCTTTCCCTGCTGCCTCTCACAACGTCGCTCCACCTCCCCACCCGCCTGCCTTCACCGTGGGCCCCGCGCCCCTCTCTCCCCAGCCCAGAGCCCTGGCGTGGCTGACCCCCTGCAGCAGGCCTACGCTGGGATGCACCACTACGCAGGTTTCACTTGGCGCTCCGCGGCCTGGGGGGTTTGAAGGGCCCCAGAAAGGAATAGGGAGATTTTGGCGGGGGTGGTTAGGCTCTCTTTGAGTCGACCCTCCCATCCCCCCACCCCTGGGCCCAGAATGACGTCTCTAAGGGGAATTACTTGGACTGGGCTGAATTGGTCCAAGATGGCTAGGCAAATGGGGACATGCTTGGTTGGGGGATGGCTTCTAGGTGTCACTGCCCACTCCCACCTCTGTCTCCAGCAGCCTACCCATCGGCCTATGCCCCAGTGAGCACAGCTTTTCCCCAGCAGTCTTCAGCCCTGCCCCAGCAGCAAAGAGAAGGTGAGAGGCAGGGGGCTGGAGATCAGGGCCTGGTGGGGCTCTGCTCAGGGTCCCTCCCCTGAACCAGTCTGTTGCCCTTCCTACAGGCCCAGAAGGCTGTAACCTCTTCATCTATCACCTGCCTCAGGAGTTTGGTGATGCAGAACTCATACAGACATTCCTGCCCTTTGGAGCTGTTGTGTCTGCCAAAGTCTTTGTGGACCGAGCCACCAACCAGAGCAAATGCTTCGGTGAGCTGAGGCCCAACCATGGGCCCCTCCCACTCCTAACTTTGAGATTCACTGCAGACCCTAAGCTTGTCTGTCCATAAGTCAGTGGCTCCCAGAGACTGAGCATATGGCAGAAAGCAGGCTCATGGACCAGTGACTAGGCTAAGCCCAGCCCAAGATCAAGTCTATTTCAGGTTCACCCAGAAAAGTCAGGTGCCTGGAAGATGCTCAAGCAGGTCAGGCTTCAGAGTCTAGAAGGGCAGGAAGAGTAGGAATCTGAGGCAAGAGATCCCCTCCAATCCCAGCTGCAGTTTAGAGGACCAGAATGGGTGCTGAAGAGGGAGAGAATACAACCGCTGCCAGGGAAATGACAGGGAAACACTCCAACCAGTACACTCCTCACCCTAACACACATACCTCAGAATTGCCTCCTGTCCTTCCAAGAATTACACCTGTAGGAGACTTAGGCCGTTTGCCTTTGTATGACTGTGTGTTTGTGTGTGTGTGGGTGCACGTGCAAACAATGAAGGTTGGAGGGGTATATGTTTGGAACTGGCCTGAGGGGACACGGGCAGAAGGGACTGGTCAGAGAGAATGGAGGCCCTGCCAGGCCGAGCTTCCAGCTGACCTCTCTGCCCACGCCCCCTAGGGTTTGTTAGCTTTGACAATCCAACCAGTGCCCAGACAGCTATTCAGGCCATGAATGGCTTTCAAATTGGCATGAAGAGGCTCAAGGTCCAGCTAAAGAGGCCCAAGGATGCCAATCGGCCTTACTGATCTTCTCTCACTGACCAGCCACAGAAAGGTAAGTCCAGGGGTGGACCCTAGGCAGACGGGGCCCAAGTGACAGAGGCCCTGTCAGCTTTGATGTTCCTTTTGAGATGTCAGGAGTACCCGCCTCTGAAAAAGTCTGGGAGAGAAGAGCCAGAAGTTAAGGAGGGATCCTCAGTTGGAGACTTTGTGTTTCTCCTTTGGTCCAAGGATGGAGATAAATTCGACACCATCCTGCCCCCACAGTCTGGGAGAGGCAGTTACGACGTCAAGATCTAACCAGTTAGTTCTCCTCCAGAGGTGGCCACAGGGGGGAGTAGAGAAGCTGTGTGTGGGGAAGGGCAGGGGGGTGGAGAATGAGGCCAGAACAGTTGTGAAGGCTCATGAGTTGAGACTTTATCCTGAAGATGGTAGGGAAACATTTGGGGAGTTTAAGCAAAGAGGGGATAAGATGCAGGGGCTGGGCTATTGGCAGAGAACCTGGAGATGAGGATACAAGCAAATAAGCTAAAGAAGCAGGATCTGCAGGGCCTGGGGGTGTTGGGGAGAGAGCTGACAAGCTCCCTTAGGTTTCTGGCAGGGCCAGCTGCCTGCACCTTCTAGAGATTTGCCATCTCCAGAGGTCCACATGGCCCGGCCTCACTGATGCTACCCCAGGGGGCCCTTTAGGGAGGCTGAGGGGCTGGGGTCATCTTCCCAAGAGGCCCCAAGGTCACTTCAGTGGACCAGGGTGCTGCCTTGACCCTGCAGCAGCTCTGTTCCTCAGGAAGAGAGGTCAAGCCACTCACCTGCGATGTCATTGCTGGGGCAAGCTGCTCTTTTTGTCTTGCCTGCCAGAGTGAGTTTTGCCTTTTTTTAATTTTCTCTTTCCTCTGTCCTAATCAACAAATCCCCAACAACAGAAACTGAAGAGTGAGAAGAAAGGAAAGGAAAAAGCACAGAAATGCTTGAGCAGCCCTTCCTGAAGGAGCAGCCACGGATGGAGGTGGATCGGACCCCAGGCCGGCGCCTGGGGCTCAGGCCACATTAAGGATCGTTTTCATCAAGTGGGTTGTCCCGTGCCTGTGGCTTAGAGCGCAGGCTGGCAAGGCAGCTGGGGCTGGCTGAGGACTGACTGTCTAGGGGAACCAGCAGAGGGCCTTGGGGGTGCCAAGGGCTTCTCTGCAAGGGAAGCCCAGATTTACTTCTTTCAAAATCATATCATTCCTTAGAGTTTAGGGACCAAAGGACTATTGCTTTTTTAAGAATATAAATATATCTATATAAATTAAAAGAAGGAAACAGAAAATAAAAACAAAAGAAAAGGAAAAAACCACAAGAGAAACAAAAAGACAGTATAGAGTCTCATACAAGTTGCCTTTAAATATCCCTAGGAGACAGGGTGAAGGAGATCCATAAAAGCCCAGCCTAGGCAGAGGGAGGCTGTGGAAAGAGTGTTCTGTGTCTCATTCCCTCTTAAATCCCCCCCCCTTTTAAAAATAATGAAGGACTTAACGTCTAGGGGTAGGCTCCCATGCAGGCAACAAAGAGAGTTATGGAAGCAGGGAACCCACAATCCCCCAACTCAGAGAATATCCCTGAAGCCAGGAGGAGCTCTGGCCTGACCTGGCCTTTGCCATCCTGAGGGGCCCACTGGCCAGCAGGAGTGTCCTTGACAGCCTTTTCCGTGGAACCACTGCTTCCCCAGACAGGAAGAGGGAGTTTTAACCACCCCAGGATTTCCCTTTCCCATCTGGATAGACAGAGGCCCTGCCTCTGGCTGAGCCGAGACACCTCCTGTTTCCCCTCACCTTGAGCCAGTCCCAGTGTCCCCTTGCTCCAGGCCACCTTCTGTCTCCAAGTCTATGTTTGCCCACCTGTAAAGTAGATCCAGGATATACCTAGAGGGCTGTGACAACAGACTCGGAAGATTTGCTACTGTATATACTGCCATTGAGAAGGGGATCATTTTCAATATGTAGAAGCTTCAGAATTTAGAGGTCCCTCTTTACCCAGGACCTGGGAGGGAAGTAGATGTTTTGCCAAAATACTTCTTCATTCCTTTAAAAAGTACATCTTTCCTATGCAAGAGTGTCTCACATGTGCTTATCCAAGGTGCTTCTAGATGGTGAGCAGTGTTCAGCTTAGAAGTGGTGTGTGCTCTGTCTGTCTTTGTCTCTCTGTTGTATTCAGTGGGTGCCATATAAAACTGATCAATGGTGGTGCTTCCTGCCTGCTTCTGTGAGATGGGCAAAAGATTCAGCTTAGAACACCATGACTCACCTTGCCTTGGTCAGCCTGTCCTGGGCCTGTAGGGCCTTGCACATATTTTCCCCAGGAGGTTAATTTCCCCTCCACCTCATAGACATGGATCAAAGTAGTATGGGGCCCCAGCTGTGTGGTGGGCACTCTGATCCCCAGATGTCGCTGAGGCTGGAGGCCTCTGATCTGCTATCACATCAGGTAGTAAAGGAAAGGATGTGGGGGTGGGGTTGGAGGGTTCCTCCTTCATAACAGTTTCTAAGAAAACTTGTTCCCACCTGTTCCTCTGTCTTTGACTCGTTTTTGGAGGGAATGGGATGAAAAATAGATATGGTAATGATAACACCAGGTAATGTGTAATGTATATCAACAAATTATTTCCAATGCAGAGGGAAACAGTGTTGAGGGCATCATTACACCAGCACAATGCTGATACCTAGACTGATCACCCTGGACACAGGAGGACGTGTGGAGTACCCCTGCCTTCAAACAGATACTCACATGGTGGCAAAGAGGCCTTTCACTGCTAGGTGCTAAGCACTTTGCTAGGAGCTGGGGCTCAGGCATGTTATACCTGCCCAGAGTTAGTGGGAAAGACAGATCAGTTAGGAAGTTATAATCCAAGGCCTCACAGGGTCTACGATCACAAGCAGAAGAGTATCTAATTCAGACTCAAATAGAAAGGGAGGTGGGAGAAAGATTTTGTAACGGAGTTTAAGGAGAAAAGGGTCTTCAAGGAGGCACTGGGACTTTGAACAAAGCTGTTTGGACAGCTGCACCATTTTGATAAGTTACCTTTCTTACCAAGAAAAAATAATGATTACCATGTATTCTGTGCCAATTACGTGGGAGAAAAGGGGATGAAGACATCTCCATCCGGATCCTTAACTCATTACACCAAGTCATATCAAGACACTTGAACCAAAATGGCACTTCGCATTTTGCTTCATGGTTAGGGACTGACAGACTTTGTGTCAAGGCTGCAGAGGGTAGCAGGGTCTGGATCAGGGGCTGGGAAACTGTAGCCTGTGGGCAAATCTGGCCTGTAACCTGTTTTGTATGGCCTACAAACTAAGAACGGTTTCACTTTTTTAAAGGGATCTGAAAATAAAACAAAAAATCAATGAGTATGAAACAGAGACCGTCTCTGCTCCCACAAAACTAATTTATCTAGTCCTTTAGACAAAAAGTTTGCTGACCCCTATAAGATCATGCAGGACATGTACAATATCCAATCAGTTTGAACAATATAGTGTTTGTGTCTCTGTTGTATGTGCATGTATTAGTCTGAACTCTTTCAGTTGCAAGTATCAAAACCCCACTCAAACATGTTTAATCCAGTAGGAAATTAACTGGCTTATACAACTGATAAACCAAAGGATGGGTCTGGTGTCATGCATGGCTGGATCTAGGGGTTCAGTTGATGATGTCTCCCATCTCTTGGCTCTGCATCCTTCTGTGTGTCAGATTCACTAGTTCTAGCTCTAAAGTCCTAGAGAGGACTTTGACCACAATGGACACATGCCTATGCCTAGGGTGGAAGAGTAGGCCACCATAATTGACAGCTTCTCCAGGACTATGTGGAGGGGAGAAATGGGTCCCCAAACAAAGGGATGATGGGTAAGTAAGCAAAATGAATCTACTGTATCCCACCCCTTTATTGCTCAGCAGCTACCTATATTTTTCTTGACAAACATACATTTTCAAAAATGTGCCTGCGCAACAGTGAAATGATCCTAGGCCCAACAAAAATGTGAGACAAAACAGAATCCTGTCCAATTGCTTTACTGAACTCTCAGTCCAGGGTCCCTTCATGATGTGCAATTCTTGATCAGGTCTGGATGTAACTTATGATTTTATAATCCATGACTAAAAGATCAATTTAGCTACCCGTGCCTAACCAACATGAAATGGGAGGGGGAATAGGAGAAGTTTTTTGTTTTTTTTTAAGATTATTTATTTATTTATTTGACAGAGAGAGAGAGAGAGAGAGAGATCACAAGTAGGCAGAGAGGCAGGCAAAGAGAGAGAGGGGGAAGCAGGCTCCCTGCTCAGCAGAGAGCCCAATGCAGGTCTCAAGCCCAGGACCCTGAGACCATGACCTGAGCTGAAGGCAAAGGCTTAACCCACTGAGTCACCCAGGCATCCCAAGTTTTTTTTTTTAAGAAAGAAATCTTTCATTTGAAATAGGGGGAGAAGAAAAAACAATGGTCACTAACCTATAGCATATAGTACATCATTCTAGGCAGTGGAACGAGTTTCTTGGTTAACAAAATTGATTGGTTTTAGTCCTTTCCCCTGGGAATCATTTCTTACTATCCATTGTCCTTCATAGAAATCCCTCAGAGGATGCTCCTTCTGGAATAGAAACATTCTTCTTCCCGTTGGGAATGGTTTCAGACCTGAAGATTGCCTTAGAGATTATGCATTCCCAGAACCCTGTATGCCAGGGGTGAGGATTCTCTGGTGATACAATTCCTTTCAAACCAATTGATTTTATTCCTGGGCCCTCTGTGAGCTAGTGACCATCATCAAGAATCAAGACTCTTTGTCCTTGAACCTGGATCAGGCCCTTGTAGTTTCTGTTTCTTGGCAATAGGTCACGCTTTGCCTGTTCCCCTCCCCTTCAGCTTCATGGCTTCCACAATGGTCTGTCTATGGTGATAAGACAATCTTAATCTGCTCAGTGTGCCCCCAAAGAAACAGTATTCAACACTTGGCTGGCTCATGCTCTAGTAGCTCTGACCAGATAGTCAAAATCCCTGAGTGGTACTGGCTCCTATGCCTCAGACCCAAGGAGATGCTTAGGATAGGAGTGAGGCAGCAGGACAATCACTTATTTGGGCCAACCTGCAGCTCGCTCCATCCCGGCCCCCTGGCCATGGTCTATTATTACCCTAAGGCCACATAACTAAAGCAGTCCTACGAGGATTCTGTCTGTGGACACTGAATTCGTGGGCCCTCTGAGAACTGGTATCACTTGGGGACTGTGGGCAGGCTCTTCAGCCTTTGGCAGGGCCTCTGGAATGTCTTTCTCCCTGGGTACAGCCTGGGTGTCTTAGATGTAGGAGATCACAAGAAGAAAAGCCCTAGTCTGAGATGGGATGAATGATCCGTGACACTGGAAGCAGTTCTGGATCTGCTGTGTGCTCTGACCAGACCTGCAGTCTCGCCTCTGCCTCAGCGGAGCATGGAATGCCCTCCCAGAGAAATGCTAAGGACACAGAGGTCACAGGATCTCTCTTAATAATTTCCTGCTTCAGTTGTGATCTTTGGGCCTCTACTGTTCTGACCACAACTGCCCGCATCACGACACAGTCAAATCCAGCAGGGACTCAGGCTGTTTTTGGCCTCTGGGCCTCCCCTCACAGCCCGTACATGTATACAATGATGTCACACAATTTGTTTTTCAGAGAACCAGTGAAGGGAGAAACTTCATAGGCTCAGGGAGTTCAGAGCCAACACAGTAGCTGCCCTTCCAGGATGAGGTCCACAAATGGGTGACCACAAATGGGTGACCAAATCTGTGCCAAGCACAAACTCGGAAAGAGCTGAGAGCCACCCTTTCTCTCCCTCGCCCTGGTTCTACACACGGCTCTCCATGTTCTCCACCCTCCGGCAGCCTGGGCTGATCAGAGCCTTTGACTGCCTGGCCATCTGTAGAGGAGGTTTCAAACTTCCAGGCTCTGGCACCCTGCCTTCAAGATGCCTAAGAGCAGAGACCCAGAAGGCACGGCAGGCTGCAAGCCTGGGTCTGACTTTTCCCAAGGGAAGTAAGTATTAGGTGCCCAGGAGAAAACGCAGGGAAGCACGCAGACAGCCTGTGAAATGAGTCTCAGCTTCCCGTATGGAGTAGGTTAGAAATGGCCTGACTTCCCTCACCATCCCTGCCCCTCTGCCCACAACCTTGGCTCTGGGCTCCTGATAGCAAGCCAGCTGTCTGGGCTAGATTCTCTGCATTTGAGCAGGCAACCTGCTGTGCCCACAGGACCTTCTTGCTCTCTCACTGTTGGGACTCAATGTGGGGACAGAGACTTTGATTGTGGTTCCATGTCTTAGCCAAAGTACTCCAGAAACAGCTTCTGAGGTAAGGGTTATGGTGCTTGCACCGCCTGGGGAGAGGGAAGCCCAGGGTGGTGACAGGGAGGAGAGACACGAGTCAGGAAAGATGTAAAGCAATGCAAGACAATGCGTTACTGTGTTGGTGACATCTTCACGTAAGCCATGAGGAGAGAACAGGTCACGTGACAGTGTTGTTTGCTAAGCACATGGTGCTTGCAAGGAGAAACCACTTTGAGGAGAACTGAGAATTGAGAGAGAATTTAGCCATCTGTTCTCCCCTTCATTTCCTGTTTCCCACTGACCAAGATGCATCCCCCAGAGAGCTACCTCCACTGTACTTCAGAGTTCCATCATTTGCCTCCAGGTGACTGCCTGGGAAGCTAGATTCCACGGCCCACCATGTGGCATTTCCACTACAGAGGAGGAAGTGAAGGGGCTTTCTTGCATAGGTGGGGATTTAAGTTCAAGACGGCACATGAGGTTTGTGACCTATATATCCTACATTTTCCCACAGCCAATATCCCCAGGCACCAGAATCCCCAGCACTGTCTGAATTCTAAGTGAAATAAATACATATTATTTTTAATTTGGGAGAAAAAAAAGATGCATTCAGGTGTGGCATGGAGGATCAGACTTTTTCTCTGGAATTTCTCAGGCCATAAGCTCCAGTATCTCCTGTTGTATGTCCCGTATTTATGCCTTTGTTTTCACTTACTTATGCTTGAGGAAGAGGATCTGGATTTTACAATCTGTAAGATGTGTGATGACCCTTGGCAGTCTAGCTTACTGGCCACAGGCAGAAAGGGCAACTCTGAACAAAGCCGGGTATAATTCTGGTTCTGCCAGCATGGAAGTGAGCTGAACTGCAGGACCTTAATGAAAATATTAAGAGGTCAGCACATTTCAGCATCCAGACATGTTTCCAGTGTATCCCCGAGATCTCCATCTAGGATGGATACATGACCCAAATCTGAGATAAAATAGAAGATCATTTAGCCAGCTAATCTGCTATCACATAATAGGGATTTCCAACTTCTCAGCCAAGGACTGTCAGATCGCCACTGTCCCCATTTCTTGTAGGCTGTACCATTCTACAGTCTGCACATCCCATTCCATTTTTGTATTAGAACTGGTTGGACGACAGGTGATAGAAACCAATACAAACCCACAAGAAGGAACTGACTTTAGGCAGGGCTGAATTCAAGGGCTCAATTAAATGTTATCAGCTAACCCTCATTTCATCTCTCAGGGCTCTGTTTCTCTTTGTACCTTGGTCCCATTCTCTTTCCTGCCACAGACACACTTTCTCCATGTGACAGAGAGAGTCGGATGTCAGCAGCTTCAATCTCATATGCTCCTAGCACCATAGCCTTAAAAATGAGAGAGCTTTGAAGAGAAAACCAATTGGCTCTACTAAGATCACAAACTCAGGCCTAAACTAATCACTTAGGGCAGGGCGATGGAGTCCCCTGCCTGGCCTAATGGGTCATGTATCCACCTCTGTGGGATGAAAGGGGTAGGGGGTGGAGGTGGCTTTGTGACTCTCAGACCCATTGAGGACTTATGAAGTGTAAAGATATGTCCTGCAGGGTCTGTAAGAATGTGTGATTTGACCTGGCTGGAGTTTAAGATGCCCCTGAAGGAGCAGTGAGAGTCAGCTGGGAGCAGGTCCATAGAAAGATTAAGAGTTTTATCATGAGGGCAGGGAGGAGCCATTGAAGGGCTTTAATAGAGGAGTGACATGATCGGATTTGTGTTTTAAAAAGATTCCACTGGATATCCAGGTGGAGAACAGACCAGAGGAGTAGATACTGGAATAGAGGGTCTAGACAGGAGGACAGTGCAATTGTTTCAGTGAGGAAGATAGGAGTATAAAAGAAAGATTGATTTAAGCTGTGAAATGTAAAATTTAAGCTGTAAAATCAGAGGTGAAATGTAAGATGTTTACAAGATAAAATTGGTTTCGTTTAAATGAGGGTGGGAGAAGTCTATGATGCTTCTCTCTCAAGGTTCAGGCTGAACAAGTCATAGTTTCTATTTATGAGGTTAGGAACATGGAAGAGATGTAGACTGACAACAAGATGTGTTTGCCTGTGAGATGTACAAATGGAGTTGTCTAAAAGGTAACTTATCCGAAAGGCAACTTGAAATTCACAAATGAGGGAGATATACATCTGGAGTCCTAGTCACCTTCAGGCAGGGTACCACACAGGATGATTTAAACAGAAAAGCCTTTTGTTGAAAGGGCACTGGGTGGGTCACAGTATTGCCAAGCAGGGCATGCAAGGCTGGGAAATGAGTGGGAACAATGGGAGGCCAGGCTACCAGAACAAAAGCCAAAGTCATATGTCAGAAACAGACAGTGAGAATACTGTGGATTTCATCATCAGTGGGTGCTTGATGGCATCACCACCAGTACCAATACCACCTCAGTCCCCAAGTATGGGAGAGTGCTGACCCTGCTGTGCCTGCTGGCAGGATAATTCTCCACAGAATTCTCCACAATTTCTCTGAAGCATTAACTCCACAATCTCCATTTCCGCGGGCTACTTGGCCAGGCCTAGGTCACACACCTCTGTCTTAGCTGTCAACCTTTTCAATGTCTGCCATAGAACGTAGGCTCTGCTTACCACCAAGACTTGTAAGAAGAAGGAGAATCAGATTCTGAGAAACTCCGAATTACCAAGGTCTGCTTTGGGTCGGTGTTGTGGAGATCACTGGGAAGAGGGAGGAGATGAGAAATTGGTGTGGGTTAAACTGTTTTCTCATTTTTTGGGAAGATTTTTATTTTTAAGTAATCTCTACAGTCAATGTGGGGCTTGAACTTACAACCCAGAGATCAAGAGTCACATGCCCTGCTGCCTGACCAGCCAGATGCCCTGTTTTCTTATTTAAATAGTGAATGACACAAAAGGAGCCCATGAAGGATGCTGTAGTATGTAGTGAGTGTTGGAAGAAACTGGAATTATGTAGCCCACCGGAGGTAGGAGAGAAAAGGGGTACATGGTCAGAGTGACCAGCAAAGCTAAATGACATCAAGTGGTCAACTAAGCTAACCCTGAACATTTCCAGTGGATTTTTCAGGTCAGAAGTGATTTGCAACTTCAGTGAGAGTATGTTCAGTAGAGATTTTGGG
Organism: Mustela erminea; assembly: GCF_009829155.1. NCBI lineage: Eukaryota > Metazoa > Chordata > Mammalia > Carnivora > Mustelidae > Mustela > Mustela erminea. The sequence goes on from NC_045618.1 coordinate 33,191,373, forward strand.
AAGAGGTCACTAGATTTAAGCATTAGATTTAAAAGAGTGCATGAGAAGTGAGGAAGTGGAAATGGAGTCACACTACTCCCTAGAAGCTTGTTGAAGGCAAGAAAAAAATGTGCAACAGTCAGTGGCGTGTGGGATTAAAATTGGATTTTTTTTTTTTTTTAGGTTGGGCTAGTTGATCAAGTTTATGTGCTGAAATCAAAAATAGGAGAGAGGAAAAAGTTCAATATCCATGAAGGAGAGGCATAGTGAAGGAGCAAAGCTCCTGAAGAGACAAAAGGGAATGAAATACACATCACAGTGAAAGGATTAATTTTGGATTGAAGGGAGATCTCTCTTGTCCAAGAAAGAAGGGGCGGGAGAGTCAGATGCTTGGAGGGGCCTGGAAACTAAGGCAGTTTCTTCCCCCTGGGCTTCATTTTTTCCTGTGAAGCAGAATGGGGGATGGTGGGCAGAAGCTGCCATGTATAAGGACTGCTGAGTACACTATGGGCCCAACTGAAGAGACTGAATTTGTACCCAGCTCTGCCTTGGGTACAAGTTAAGTTAGCTTAAAAGATTTATTCTAGATAAATGTCACTCAGAAACCATAAGTTCAGAGGGCCTCACAAAGGGCCTGGGAAACTTTTGGTAACCAGAGACCAATCCCCCCCCCCATTTCTGGTCTCTGCCTCTAGATGGTTCATTCTCTTCGTGCAGTAGTCTTTCTCCATCTCTCATTCCTCATAGTAGCTGGGAGGTAGCTGCACCATAGCTCCCGAGTTTTTATCTCTTCTGTTCAAGAAACTAGTTCAGTCAGCATTATAATCTCTCACCTCTAATCCAAAATCCCCAGGAGAGAACATTCGCTTAGCACAGCTTGGATTAGAAATCCACTCATAGTTCAAAAAACTGAAACCGCAGTGCCAGGAGTCACACAAAACAGGAATGGCCTTGGGGCCCACAGATCTGGAGGGCGAATATAGAAAATTTAATTTCCAAAGAATAGGGTTTATGGGCTGGACTAACTCAAAACAGTGTCCACCCACAAGTGCGGTTCTGCAGGACTGGGTGATTTCCCTTATCCTGGTTTAGGATGGGACAGGAGAGGAGGTAAATGGCTGGAATGACTCAAGATTGCGATCTTAAGGGCAAGCATATTAATAAAATTTGATATAACTGACAATAGGATCTGGACTGGATAGGAAAAGAATTGAAGCAAGGAAGTAATGATAAACCACGAGGCACTTGAGATTAATGTAATTCATAATGAGTAGAAGATCTGGTGGCATGAAATGGGAAGGGGTGAAGAGGGGAAATCCTGGAATATTGTGAGATACTGGATTTTGACATTTTACTCAAGGGGACAGACCCCTTCTGCTTACGAAGGTGCTGGTGTTCAAACACTGCCGGGCATCCATGGCTTTTAAAAGCTGTTATGGGGCCCCTGCTGGGGAATTGTTTTAGGGAACAGAGTCAACTCCTTCCCCAACAGCTACATTGAGACTAAGGCTGTATGTCTCGTTATTTTATATCGCTTGCTTTTTTCAGTTATTATGAGCAATGGGTGTAACGAACTGATACTAAGACAGTGTTGTGGTCCAGGCTGAGACCAAGGTGAAAAGACTGGGATGGGAGGCATCAAAAGGAGGGAATTAGAAAGGAGATGCTGAGGATATCCAAATGTTAAAAACGTCACCAGGAAAATCCTGACTGCAATGCTGCTCAGGAGGGACAGATGTGACATGCCTATATGACTCAGGGCAAAGCCTTCCTTGAGCGTGCTGTATCCAGCTAAAAAGAGGGTACGAGGAAGGACAGCAGATCTAAGATATGACTTTCCCCATTAGTGCTGATGGAAAAGAGGTGTATGGAAGCCCTGACACCCAATTCTAAGGATGAAGGGACATCTGCCCATGTCTGAGATTAATAACGGCAACAGCCACAATAATGGCTTCCCTTTATGGACTCCTTTCTAGTCGCAGGTTCTTATATGTATTACGTTGAACCGCATGACATTGCAGGCATTCGACTCTTCACAGCCTACAAAACGGCAATTTCGTAAGGTTCGAGCTATTATCTTACTTCACTCTCACCACAACAACGCCATTAAAAGTTATTATTGCCCCCACTCTACAGATGAGAAAACTAAGGCTCAGAAAGTGAAAGTCGTGGTTTGAGGCTGAACAGTCGGTAAGTGCTGAAACCAAGCTCTGAACCCAGATTGTTTGAATAGAAAGAGTGCTTTCCGGCACGCCACAGCTACCAGGGGAGCAAATGAGTTAACCTTAAGAAAAGACCTCGAGGTGTCTGACACCCACCGACCCCCATGCACACCAGAGATTTTTGGAACCCGCAGGGTCTCAGGAAGCCTCTCTCAAAATACCAGCAGCCCAGCCTTCAACGCTGCGAGGCAGACGGGACTGTCTTTCCTGCTCATTCCTCCCAACCACACGGGGCGCCAACTGCCGAGAGTCTCTTTCAGAAGGCTCTCCTCGCACCCCCAGAGTCCCTCATTTTTCCACTCACCCACCCCAACCCGCGGCGCAGGCACCACCTCCCTCCGCGCCTCACCCCTCCCAACCAGCGAGCACCGCGCAAGCGTCGGAAGCCTGGCGTCCGGGGCGGTGGCGCGCCCAGAAACAGGCCGCATGGCGATTGGTCAGACGCCGGTCACGTGACGATGGTGTCGCCGCGCGAGCGTGCGCAGAGTAGCTCTGCGCGCCCGTGACGGAACGACGAGGCGTGGGGGTGCGCGACCTCGCCCGCCCGGCCCGGCCCCCGCCCCTTGGCCTGCCGCTCCGCCCCCGCGGGGCGTCCCGGGCCGCTAGTCCCCTCAGCGGCGGCCGCACGCGGCCCGGGGTCGCCGTGAGTACTCGCGAGGCCGGCCTGTGGGGCGGCCGCCACGGGGACGGGGCGGGGCGGCCGGGCCGCGGGAAGGGTGCGGGGCCCGCCCCGCCTCGGCCGGGGTGGATGAAGTAAGGGGCTTGGACCGGGTGGCTCTGAGGGGCCCTCGTAGGCTTGACAGGCTTCGCTCAAGGCCAGGCGGCTGGTGACACCGATCGGGCACAGAGCTTCTTCCCCGGGAGGCAGGTGTTGGGTGTCTTTGGGGTCTCCGGAGAAGAGCTATGAGTGCTCCCCCCAGGGAGGCCTTAGGGCCTGCCCTGGAAGCGCGGGTGGCAGTCAGTCTTTTGGGGGCTAACCTCGTCTTCTCCCTCCACCGGGTGTACGGCAGATAGCGCCAGCCTTTGAGAATCTCTCCCCCCCCCCCCCCGCCACCCGCGGGTTCTCCCCCGCACTCTTTGTTCAGTGGCTTAGCTTTCTGAGAAAGGAACGCTCGGTATAGAGTGGAGTAACCCCCTTTCCCGGGACTAAAAAGCTGGGAGTGAAACCCAGCGTTCAACGTTGGGATCGGAGGCTTTTTTGGCTAGACGAAAAGTTGTCACACTGAGATGTGCCTGTGGACCTAGGGAAGGACCTTTGTGATCCAGACTTAAGACTTACTTACATTTGGCCTATTCCCATACCAGTCCCTAAAGCCTTCTGTGTTAGCTGCCGTCGTCCAGACTTAACATTGAGCTGAGCAACACCCTTGTTTGGGTACTCTTCACACAGTGTATATTTGGCCCAGCTTCTCTTGAAAGGTTCCCTCCTTCACCTCATTTAGGTAAATCGGATAGGTCTTTCTTGCTTAATTAGACACTCCTTTAATTAGTAATAATCACATTACAAGAGAAGGATGTAATTAGGACCTGTCAAACGTGCTTAAGTCCCAATTCCACTATACCAATGCTAAGCAACTTGCTTGGCCTTCCTACACCTGAGTATTCTATGTATAACATGAAAGCATTGAGATACTCCTCTTTCAGATGTCTGTGATTCCGTAAATTTCATGACCCACCACTTCCCTTTTCCCACTCTTTAAACCCATCCTCTACCTCCAGAGGAATGGGCATTGAGAGTAGAAGACGGGAGTCTCTTTCACTGAAACAGCCCGGTTTGGAAAAGATGGTAGTCTCTGAATTGTTTCTTCCCTGGACAAGAAAAATTCCCTCTGAACTGCCTTTTTCTCCTTGTGATAACAGCAGAAACCAAGCAGCAACAGCCCTTGGAGAGAGGCTAAGTTTTTCTTGACTTCTACGGTGACAAAGACCTTGAGAAAGTTGGTACTTCTGGCCCACGCTGCCAACGTCCTACCACCCAGCCCAAGACAGCCCAAGCTGGACATTAGTGCCTCCCTCTTTATTCCTCTGTGATCATCCAGATCAGCACCTGACTGTTTATTTTCAAATCTCACAAACTCGGCTCAGCCCTCAGATCTTCATAATTTTGGTTCTCAGCTGCTCTTGAAGGTGAATGGAGTCTTGCTTTTTAAAATCATTTTTGTATGATTTTGTCTATGTGCAGACACATTGAAGTTCTTGTATGTATCTCCCTTTTGGTTTAGGTATCTAGCAGACCTTTCATTCATTCATTTATTCATTCAGTAAGTATGAGTTGAGGGACCGACAACATAGTGAAGAGTCAAAGCTTCTGCCACAACAGAGCTTATATTCTGCTGGGAGATAAATAAAACATTTTGTATGTCAGAGCATGGTGCTGTGGGAAACTATATATCAGGTTGGGGGATGGAAAGTGCTCTGTGTGTGTGTATGTGTGTGTTGAGGTTTTGCTGTTTTATAGAGGATGGTCAAAGATGACCTTTGAGCAGAAATCGGAAAGTAAGGAGCAAGCCATATAGATACCTGAAAGGCATCCCAAGAAGAGTCAATAGCAGGGACAAAGGCTTTGTGGTGGGAATATACTTGATATGTTTGGAGAATAGCAAGTAGGCACTTGTGGAATTTCTGGGATGATTTTCCTGTTGACATTTAGAGTTGACTTTTTAGGGCCCCTGAAAAAGTAAAAGAGTAGCCTATGTTGTTTTTGTTTTTGTTTTTGTTTTTTTAACTTGCTAGAGAATTTTCCAGCTGTACACAAGCGTAAAAGAAACTCTCATGAACCCATCATTCAGACTGATCTTTAATATTTGCCATATTTATTTCATTGTCCCCCCCCACACCCCACACCCCCTTTTGGGCTGGAGTAGTATATACAAGTAAATCTCACATATCAGGTCACTTCATCTCTAAGAACTTGAATTTCAATTTCCCTTTGCATTTTGTTTTGATGAGTCAGGCACTGCTATCAGCTCGAGGACAACTATGGAGTTTGGCCTGGCTTTGTGCCATATGTCCCCATCCTGGGTCAGTTACCAGGCTTGAGTTGGTAACTGAGGAACAGACCACAGGCCCTTGGAGCACACAAGGATTTAGAACAATGGTTCTGAGATTTTTATCATGCATCAGCATTAATGTGGAGGTTTGTTAAAACACAGATTACTGGACCCCATTTTGGAGTTTCTGATTCAGTAGGTCTGGGGTCTGATGATTTAAATTTTATTTTTTATTTTAAAGATTTTTATTTATTTATTTGACAGAGAGAAATCACAAGTAGGCAGAGAGGCAGGCAGAGAGAGAGGGGGAAGCAGGCTCTCTGCTGAGCAGAGAGCCTGATGCGAGGCTTGATCCCAGGACCCTGGGATCATGACCCGAGCCGAAGGCAGAGGTTTAACCCACTGAGCTACCCAGGCGCCCCAACTGATGATTTAAATTTTAAATAAGTTCCCAGGTGATGCTGATGTTACAGATCCATAGACCCCACTTGGATTTATAAATGTAAGGTTCAGTAGGACCATATTAGAGACTAAGAACACCTCTGTTTAAGGTTGGAATTGGTGGGCAGAGCCAGGAAGGCCTAGATAGTGGTTCTTTTTTTTTTTTTAAGATTTTATTTATTTATTTGACGGGGAGGGGGGCATGCGCACAAGTAGGCAGAGAGAGGGGGGAAGCAGGCTTCCTGCCCAGCAGAGAGCCCGATGCAGGGCTTGATCCCAGGACCCTGGGATCATGACCTGAGCCAAAGGCAGAGGCTTTACCCACTGAGCCACCCAGGCACCACTAGATAGTGGTTTTTTTTTTTTTTTTTTTTTAAGATTATATGTGTTTATTTGAGAGATCACAAGTAGGCTGAGACAGGTGGCGGGTGGGGTGGGGAGCAGACTCCCTGCTGAGCAGAGAGCCCGATGTGGGGCTTGATCCCAGGACCCTGAGATCATGACCTGAGCCGAAGGCAGAGGCTTAACCTACTGAGCCACCCAGGCGCCTCCTAGATAGTGGTTGCTAATTTTGTGAAATGGCTAGGGGTTAGTATTTCTGACCTTATTGGCATCATTATTGTATTTTCATTTGGGGAGTAGGTTTTAGGATTAGTACAGGCTACTATTTTCCTCATGACAACTAGAACCTTGTCTGCTGGAGGTGTTCAGTGTTGAGGACTTTTTAAGTTAGCTATGATTGTCATATAAAGGCTTCTAGTGATACTGATATTTAATAAGACATGATAATTCAATTTGAGTAAATAACTAGGGGTAAAGATTACCAAAAGAATCTGATTCTGATGAGGGTTGGTACTATGGAGAATGTTTTTAAATGAATTGACTAGACAGAGTAACGTATCATCTGGTCTTGCCACCATCACTTTTGGCTTTAGGGGTTGATTCAGCATTATGATCTAGAGCAGGGACTTGCTCTAATCCCAACTCTTGAACTCAAATGGAACAATAGTGTCTTATGTTTGTATAGTGCTTTCACGGTTCATTTATCTTTAAAGAACTATGTGTACAAGTGTGTGTACATGTATGCAAGTATGTCTTTATGTGCAAGTGTCTGTAATATGTCTAATAAAAGTGTATCCATAAACATGTGTGCCTGTGTAAATACCATCTAGCTGTTAAGTGGTGATGAAACCAATTGTTGTCTACTTTCCACAGGACAGTGACTTGTTACCACCACTACAGCAGAGCCTGACATCCCCAGCAGATCTCCAGTCAGCCCCTGACATCACCCGCTCCCTTGTCTCCCTCTGTGGCCTCCTAAATGCCCATCCCGTTGGCCTGGGTTCAGCTGGTGGTATGGAGGGGTGCTGCCTAGCACTGACCTGGGAGTGTGTGTGACCCACTGACCCAATGGTGAGAACTGACTGCCCACCTCTCCAACTGATCATCCAGGGGATAGATGGTACAAAGTGCAAACCTCACCTTTTCCTGGCATTTTCCCTTCTACCCTTTTGAAGCGTAGAGTGGTTATCTGAAGTTAAAGGGAGAAGGAGCATGGAGACCATATTACTTGGGGGTGGGCACAGTAGATTTTCTTGGGAAGGAAGGAGAGAGTTAAATAAGGGATAGAAAGGGAATGATAAGATGAGAGCTTAACTATGTGTGGTAGCTGTTTTGCAGTAATGATCCTAGAAGAGGCCAGCTTACACTAGGATCTAGATATGCCTAGGAATCAGCATTGATGTTGAAGTCTGCATCCCTCCTCTGCTGGCTACCAGAGCCTCAATCATCATACTTACACTCAAGAAGAAGGCCAAAATCCCCTGTTTTCTTTCATTCCTCACAAATCAGAGGTAGGCTATGGATATAACCAGATCCAGGAAGAGGCAGGTGTTCCTAAAGGGTGAGGTGAAGGGAGTAAAGGAAATAGGTCCTCAGTTATTCTGTCCCAAGGGACCTCCCATTCCTTGTGGGAATCTGTTTCCTATCACCACTCTGTTCCATGGGATAATAGGGATCCAACAAGGTTGTATCCTTATTTTTCATCACTAGGACATCAAAGGCCAGTTCTGGAATGATGATGATTCGGAGGGAGATAATGAATCAGAGGAATTTCTCTATGGAGTTCAGGTGAGATTACAGCCCCTAAAAACCATGCTCGGTAGTCCAAATGTGTGCTTCTCTGAATACAGCAAGTAGTGAGAGATTATTCTGCAGCAGAGGTAAGAGGAGGATGCAGTACAATGTTGGTGTGCTCTGAGCATTGTCTTGTCAGAGCTGATCTCATATCCTTGCTCTTGTCTGGGACTCCTGCCTTTCCGAGAGTAAACTACATCCTTTGTATGTGGAAGCTACCCGTTTGTTTTTGGTTGGAAATAATTAGTTTTTGACTCTTTACTAGCTAGTGGGTGTCATTTCATTCATTAGGGTCAAATTTTTAAAAGATTATCCTGCCAGTGATTGCTTCATACTATCTCTACCCAGGGCACAGTCCTGAGGAGGAATGTTGGACTCTTCACACAGTACCATCTGAGTTAAATTCTGTGCTCTTCACCCTGTCTTGAGTTCTCATACAAGGGATAGCTAAGTATCCCTTAGTCAAGGTCAGAGGAAAAGGTGCAGACTTAAGACTTGAGCAAGGTCTGCATTTGGTCCACTGAAAGTTCATAGAGTGGAGATGGTGGGAGACTTGTGTGCCAGTGGTGGGTGTCTAGGGCCACCGTCAAGAGCCCCGTCACAGAAGCAACCTTTTGCTTATATGTACTGTTGCCGTTTGATTTCTTGTTCCTGGTGTTCATGTTTTTTTATTTTGCTTCTCTCTTTCCCTTCCCCTCAAACCTCCCCACTGTCTTTGCTGCTGATTCAGGGGAGCTGTGCAGCCGACCTGTATCGACACCCCCAGCTTGATGCAGACATTGAAGCCGTGAAGGAGATCTACAGTGAGAACTCTGTATCCATCAGGTGGGACTCCACTTCAGGAGCAAGCCACTTCTTTCTGAGCTGTAGAAGGCTAGAAGTTTTTTTCTTTTAATGATATGAAGGGTGGTCTGTGGACATGGATAAATTATGAGCTTAGTGATAAATAGTGATAAACAAGAGTCATGCTCAGAATACTTAAGCTTAGCTGACAGCAGTGATAAAGGAAGTATAGCCATTTTTCTTAGAAGTTTCCTCTCATCCTAGACTCCCTCTAAGCTGATAGTTTGACCTTTGAGGTCAGAAGGGCTTCTGGCCTAGAGGAAGCCCTGATCGTGTAAGTGGCTTGAGGCTGTAGCTAAGTCTGGATGCGGAGCTACCTTCCACTCTTCCCTCTCCCCTGGCCCCAGGCTCAGTTCTCCATCCACCTCAGTCTCTGTTCCCTTCTTTCCCCCTTAATGAGTCTCCCCTATATCTCTGTAGAGAATATGGAACTATCGATGACGTGGACATTGACCTCCACATCAACATCAGCTTCCTCGATGTAAGTGGTGCTAGTACCTGCCAACAACATGTCTAGCTGGACTTGTGGATTTTGTCATGTAGGCCAGGAGTCTTGTTCCTGAGTGCTGCATTTGGAGCACATATTCTTCATCCCTGTCTTTCCTAGACCATCAGCAGACAGTGGTGTGTACTGTCATGTGCATGTGTGTGTCATATAGGGAAAACTTCCAAGTCCATTCCTCTGTTGCTGAACTGGAACCTGTTTCACCTACTCTTCTAGGAGGAAGTCTCTACAGCCTGGAAGGTCCTCCGAACAGAACCTATTGTGTTGCGGCTGCGCTTTTCTCTCTCCCAGTACCTCGATGGACCAGGTAAAGGCTGTGAGTTTGGCCAAGTAGGTGCTTCGAGTGTGGTCTAATCCAGAGTCCTAAGTTAACTGAGCCACAGAAAAGCTAGGAATAAGGTCCTTGGGTATAATTTGCTGGCCGTTGGTAGGGGCTTTTCAGTTTCCTGTCACTGGTGCCTTCATTTCCTGGCACCTGATAGCCATCCCCTAAAGGCCTTCTTGGTTAATGAAATTGTTTTCTCTGGTCCCCAGATATTATTTATTCTTTCCGTTTCCTTCACCTTCCTCATAGAAGTGAAGTGATTTGGAATTGGTCAGAAAGCTCCCAGAATCTGCCCTCTGCCTCAGATGCTTGCCTTCTCCATCACAATTGTTTAGAGTAATCTTAGAATCTGAGGACGCTCGTCAACTGAACTGGGGCTTTGGACTCCCAGGGAAATGGAGACATACATACTAGGAGCTTTTTTTTCTCTTTGCAGAACCATCAATTGAGGTTTTCCAGCCATCGAATAAAGAAGGATTTGGGCTGGGTCTTCAGTTGAAAAAGTAAGAACTTTGATCTTTCTGGTTATGAACATATGAGGGGAAGAGATGGATATATGGATGGACAGGCAGACCTTTGGATGGAATGCTTCCTCCCAAAAATATCTTTCTGAGATGTGCCCGAAAAAGACTAAATAAATTTAGGAGGCCAAATTTATGGTTAGGTGGGAGACCCTCTGGTTCTGGGGTGTCTGGCCTTGAGACTTCCTGGAGGTGAGGTGGGGCTCATCAGTACTTACCATTTTAGGATAGGTACAACCCTAGAAATGGGGTCATGCTCTTCATGTTTTCTCTTGTGGTTTTCTCAGAGTGGGGCTCTTGGAGCTCAGACAGTTTTAGTTTGTGGAATGTGTTGAGTGTCTTGCTAATATTTGGTGTATAAGGAAAATTAAGTGAATTCAAGATTCTACCCTCTGTGAATAGTCTAGTGGATACATGTTCTAATACAAGTGAACATGTAGGATTTAGAAAGAATATAGAGGAAGGGGTGACTCAGTTTGGTGGTGGGTGGAGGGCTTTGAGTGAATGAATGAAAGGGAGATGATTCATGTTTTCAAGGATGGATAAGAGTTTCCCATGCAGACAGACTCTGAGAGTGAATAACGTTTTCAAGGACACAGTCAGGTGAAGCAGCCTGTGTGTAGGAAGGTCTAGTAGTTAAATATTGCTAGTAAAATATAGGGGGAGAGTGGTGGGAACTGAAGCCAGAGAAGTAGGAAGGGGTCCAAATCAGAGAGGATCTTGGGCTTTTATCTTGTAGGCAGCAGGAGCATTGGAAGGGTTTTAAGCAATGAAAGAATGTGTCCAGACTTCATTTTAGAGAAATGATTCCTGTAGTGCTATGTAAAATAGGTAGGAGGGGGTGAGACAAGAGACCAGAACTAGTTTATTAGGAGGCCTTTGAAGAAGTCCAGACATGAGATGATGAGGGGCCTGAGCCAAGTGAGAGAATAATGAGAGAGTATTGGGAATAGAGATGAAAGGTGAACTAGAGAGATTTGTGGAGTATAAAATCAATAAGACTTGAAGACTGATTTGGCTATGTTGTATGTGGTCATAAGAACCACAGAATAGTGGAACATTACTCTTAGGCTTCCAGCCTAGATGTCTGGGTAAATTGTAATACCACCAAATTTAGTAGGGATGTAAGAAGAGGAACAGTTTTGTGGGATGACTATAGATAATTAGTTCCATTTTAAAGATTTTATTTATTTATTTATTTATTTGACACGGAGAGAGAGAGACACACACACAACAAGAGAGGGAACACAAGCAGGGAGAGTGGGAGAGGGAGAACCAGGCTTCCTGCAGAGCAGGGAGCCTGATGCGGGGCTCAGTTCCAGGACCCTGGGCTCATGACCTGAGCCAAAGGCAGATACTTAATGACTGAGCCACCCAGGCGCTCCAATTACTTCCATTTTAAACATGTTGTTTTAAGATAACCTTGGGTGGGGGGGCTTCCTGTGTGACTCAATCAGTTAAGTCCACTTCTTGGTCTTGGCACAAGTCTTGATCTCAGGGTCCTGAATTTAAGCCCCACATTGGGCTCCATGCTGGGGATGGAACCTACTTGAAAAAAAAAAAGTAAAGGTAACCTTGGGATATTCAAATGGTTGTACTAGTACATAGATATGTCACAGAAGTTAAGGTTGAAAATAAATTCAGTGAATGGGTGGAGATTACATCTAGTGGAGAGTATGAGATTGCTAAGGGAAAACATGATAAAATGAAAAGAATATAGATCAACGGCAAAACATCCTTTGACATCCAGACAAAGTACCCAAGAAAATGAGTGGGCAGAGACAGAACATTGAAGATAGGTCAGAGAAGTTGGAGAAGAATAGGAAGCGAATTGTGTTGCAGAAGGCAAGGGGGAGAGTTTCTACAAGGAGGGCAAGATGCCAGAAAGGATAAAGGATAAATAAGAGGAGAACTTAAGAGTTTTTGTTGGATTTAACATCAAGGTAAGAGCAATTGTAATGGAGTTGCAAAGATAGAAACTGGACTGCAGTTGAGTTGAGAAGTGAGTGGTTAGCAACAAAGTAGAAACAGTAAGTGTGGACTCAGATACTTGGATGAGGATAGAAGGGGCAAGGGGAGGTCTAACTAGACTGAGGGGCAGAAACTTGAAATTTTGTGTGGACTTTGGGAAAGGAACTGACAGGAAAGGGGGATGATTGATGGATCAAGGTCCCTTAAGAGGCAAGAAGGAGTTGAGATCTAGTGAACAAATAGAGGAATTAAGAGAAGGGTCACCTTGTCTCCAGAGAATGGAGGAATCAAGGTAGAATGGAAATGGAAATAAATTTTAATAGTAGGGTTGGAAAATTAAGGGAGATGGTAACTGATGGCTTCAGTTTTTCTCCGTTAAGAAGTAGGAGGTTATCAGCTGTAAATGAAGTTAAAAGCTTAGAGAAGGCAGTAAGGATTTACGATAATAGCATAGAGTAATGCCAGAGAGGACTGATCAAAGACAAGTGAAAGAACTGACAGAACTAGCTGAGGGCCCAGCTCAAGTTGGAAGCCATAAGTTTGGGGATATAATTTTTTGCCTAACAATGTCAATACCCTTCATGTCCCTACTCCTTTTATTTGCTGGTACTCAGGTCATCCCACTACTTCTGTTCCATTGTCAGTATAGTCATTCTTGGCAATAAATTCGCAGGTTCATGGCCATTGAAGGCTCGTCTTTGAGATCTTCCATTAAAGGCAAATCATCTCAGAATTGTTCTGGTCCATGAGACCAGGTAATGGGAGTGGATGTTTACCTTCTAAGGTAAAGAGATACTTTAGGACAGCACATTTCCATGTGCTAAGGTTATTATCGGGGGTCTTCAGACACATTTCCTCACCACAACTAGCTTTACGGCCCCTGGGTCTGAATTTTAGATTAATTGCTTTTCATAGATCTATTCCTTGACCTACTCCCCTGCCTGAGTTTTTGTAAGCCTGTTCTCTTTGATTCCTTAGGATCCTGGGTATGTTCACTTCCCAACAATGGAAACATCTCAGCAATGATTTCTTGAAGACCCAGCAGGAAAAGAGGCACAGTTGGTTCAAGGCAAGTGGTACCATCAAGAAGTTCCGAGCTGGCCTCAGCATCTTCTCGCCCATCCCCAAGTAAGTGCTCCTCCAGGAGCAGATCATCTCTGATGCCCTTGGTCTTGTCTGAGCTCCCACCCCACTTTCTTGATTACCTAAACTTACCTATTTTGCTTTCTCCTGAGGTCCTCTAAATTCTGCATCTTTAACAATAACACCCACACAGTCATGTCCCCAGGTGTCTTTATTCTTGTACTTCTATCACCAGTATTCATACCTTGTCCTTTTTTTTCTTAATTTTTTTTTTAAAGATTTTATTTATTTATTTGACAGACAGAGATCACAAGTAGGCAGAGAGGCAGACAGAGAGAGAGAGGGGGAAGCAGGCTCCCCGCTTAGCAAAGAGCCCGATGCGGGGCTCCATCCCAGGACCCTGAGATCATGACCCAAGCCGAAGGCAGAGGCTTTAACCCACTGACTGGGCCACCGAGGTGCCCCCATACCTTGTCCTTTATGTAAAACGTAATACCTAGCTGATGGTATATATTTGAAGAATTGTATGCTAATTTTTTCTGTCTTTTCTTTCTTTGAACCTCATCCATTACTCTTTCTCCTAAGAAGGTAGAATCTGAGAACAGGCATCAATTTTTTTTCTCATGAGAGGGTGCACTGATTTATTATCTAGGTTTTAGAAATATTGTCTCGTTCTCTGTCCCCACGCCTTCATTTTGTGCCCCTGGGGTCTCTGATTTTCCCAAAGGCTAATATAAACCCAGATTTATAGCTTCCCAGGCACTATTATTGACAGATAGACATTAGGCTCTTTGGGTTGCAACTACTTCTTGCTTAGTACAGTATTTAGCACTTAATCATTTGTATATAAACACCACACACACACACACACACACACACACACACACACACACACACAGTATATGGAAGAGTGAAACAGGCATCCTATCCAAGGGATCATTCCATACCTGGCCCAGATGCCATAGAGATTGACTAAGACTTTGCCTCTGCCTGTTCTCCATGCTCCAATCTGAAGAACACAAAATAATGACATAAAAATCAGTTCAGATTTGTGACCTACTTGTTTTAAATGTGTTTAAGATCCAATGGAACTTTCCTCAGGTAGGAGTTCTGCTTTGGCTTAAGTCACTTCACCCATGCTGACCTAGTCTCACTTACCTCCAATGTTCTTCTGAGGCTCATTCTGTATCCCCAGTTTCATCACTTCTCTTTTGCTTTCTCTCCAGGTCTCCCAGTTTCCCTATCATACAGGACTCCATGCTGAAGGGCAAACTGGGTGTACCAGAGCTGCGAGTTGGGCGCCTCATGAACCGTTCCATCTCCTGCACCATGAAGAACCCCAAAGTGGAGGTGTTTGGCTACCCTCCCAGCCCCCAGGCAGGTCTCCTGTGCCCCCAGCACGTGGGCCTCCCTCCCCCAGCACGGACCTCTCCTTTGGTACATGGGCTGGGGACGGTTTGACTTGGGTGCCAGAAGGGTGGGAATGGAAATATGAGAGTATAACGTCTCAAAATGAGGTGGGAATATGGTTTTCCAGGGATCCTAAGTCAAACTTGGACATGTACCATGAATGGGTAGAATAGAACACATTTTTTAATAGCTGAAGACATCTCTAAACTGGCCAGCTTCTCTAATAGTAGGCCATGAAGCAGGGAGTCTGAGCTTGGGCATCCCAAGATGTCATGTATGATTTTATTTGGCTGTGGTTAGGACTTGGTCATCAGCTGCTGTATTAACCTATCCACCTACCTTGAAGAAGGTTAAAGATGGGTGAGCCCTTTTCAGGAGCCTTTGGCAAAAATGTCTAAAGGTCTTCTCTCCAGCTTTGGGATTATTTAGGCTCATCGGAACTAGGTGTAGCTACTTCAGGAGAATCCTAGGTGATGAGTGTGAGGTCTCGCTTGGCACCAGCATCATGGAAAGCTCATAATGTCCGTCTTTCTACTTTCGTTAGGTCAGTGGTCACTGCAAGAACATCCCCACTCTGGAATATGGATTCCTTGTCCAGGTAATTGAGTACAAAGCTTCATTCCTAAGCCCTTCCCTTGTTGTCTGGCCCATCTGATCCCCTAACATCTCCCAGCTCCTCATTCAATTAACAAATATTTCCTGAGTTGCTCTGCTCCCAGAACTGTACTCCCATTGTGTGGATGGGAGAAAAGAAGGCATAGTTCCCATCCTCAAGAGGCTGATGGCATTATTGGGAAGACGCTAACAGATCATGTCCAATCAAATGCAAATGATGCACTGCAAATTATAAGTGCATAGGTGTCAAGATATGAAAGGGATTGACACTGATTTCCTTGTGATCCCCAAATCCTCACTCAAGTGGTCTTCAGTTTTCCCTATACCTCTTTCATTGCTCAGCTACAGCTGGGTCATTTCTTTTTCATATCTCTTTATTCCCTGGACATGCTTTCTTTCACTTTTGCATCTCTTTTACCGTTGTTCACATCATTCCCTCCACTGACCTTCCTCCCTAAATCTGCCTGTTGCAGTCAAGGCTCGTTGCTACCTGCGCCATAAAATTCTTCTCCATTACTCCAACCATATTAGGTGGGAGTGATCTCTCCTCTCATTGACCTCTTAAGATGATTTTTATTTTGTATTGAACCTGTGTGTCACATACCCTATCCTGCTTTGAGTTGTCATTAATTTGTATACATGCCACATCTTCCTTGTCAGTGTTGAGGGTCTGAGAAGAATAATCTTTTATGTTATTGCATAGTCAAGGAGACCATTCACCACATTGGGTACATAGTAGGTACATAGTGGGCATTCAGTACATCTCAGTGAATAAAAGCCCTTGCATGTCCCTTTACCATCCCAAAAGTATGTGAAATGGGAACAACTTGATTCACACAAAACCCGGTACCTGGTAGAGTCATGTTAAGACAGAGTGTGGTTTTACTTCATTGTTGTTTTTAGGTTTTGTTTATGTTTTTAAGTAAGCTCTACAGCCACTGTGGGGTTGAGCTCATGGTCTCGAGATCAAAAGTTGTATGGTCCACTGACGGAGCCAGCCAGGTGCCCCTAGACAGAGTGTTTTAAAAATTTCTCTAGTAATGAGCACTGGGTGTTATATGCAACTGATGAATCACTAAATTCTACCCCTGAAACTAGTAAAACACTGTATGTTAACTTAAAAAAAATTATTTTTAAGGGTATTGCGAAATGGCTCTGAATTTGTGCTCTCTTCCCAACGGAATTGTGCCTATGTTTTTGACCAGTGAACAGGCTGATTGTTCTGGGTAGTTGAAATGGCTTCTAAGGCCCCCTACCATGTAATCGTGGACTGAATACTCACTTATCTCTGAGGGACAATATATAATTAACTACAACTAAGGTTAATAGTTTGGTTAGTACTTGTTAATGTTTATAAAATACTTTAATGAAATTATTTCATTAATATCCATTCTTCTTTGGGGAGAATAATACCCCATTTATAAATGAGGAAAATAAGGCTCAGGTTAACTGATTTGCCCAAAGTTGTATCTGTCATTAAGTGGTAGAGGTGGGTAGGATTTTAACTCAGATCTTCTGCCATGGCTGGTCCTGTGTTTACTATAATAAATAATTGTAGCTCTAGAGTTGGGCCATCAATTTAAATAAGCGCAGTGCCCAAAAATAGATTCCGGCTTAGGCACAGGGCTGGGAGTAGGGAGTATAGCTGGAAAGAAGCTCAAATGGTTTCCCATATCTATACCTGTACTTCCAAGAGACTTGATACAATCTCTTCTCTGCCCAGATCATGAAGTATGCAGAACAGAGGATTCCAACGTTGAATGAGTACTGTGTGGTGTGTGATGAGCAGCATGTCTTCCAGAATGGATCCATGCTCAAGGTATATACCCTAATCTGTGACCCTCTTCCTTGGACCCTTAGCTCCTCATCTCTCCTTTCTTCCTTTCTTCCCGGGTCTGTGGTAAAGGTAGAATTCTGTCCATTCTCCCTGAGACTCTAGAAATAATAATTTTTCTCAGAAAACAAATTCAGCAATCCTGTTTGGAAAGTGAGGATACATGAATGTTTTTGAAGGCAAACCCCCACCCAACATTTAAAAATAGGGATTAAGTGTTGAT
Organism: Mustela erminea; assembly: GCF_009829155.1. Taxonomy (NCBI): domain Eukaryota; kingdom Metazoa; phylum Chordata; class Mammalia; order Carnivora; family Mustelidae; genus Mustela; species Mustela erminea. The sequence continues at coordinate 33,208,471 of NC_045618.1, forward strand.
AAAGATGATTGCATATGACACTATTCTCAAGGACTCCCAAGTCTAAGTGGGTGGACAGACTCTACACTATAACTATGGGGAGGAGACGTGAGCAGTGTTGTGGAAACTCACAAGAGAGAGCATCTAACTACCTAGGGAAGTCATGGAAGGCTTCATAGAGGAGACAGCATTAACTCTCAAACTTATACATTAAGCATTTTAATTAAGACTAGTTTATAGTTTTTTCTTATGACGTAGAGGGCTCCAAATTCCTACCTTATTCTAGAGTTCTCTGAGGTCAGATTCGTCTTTCTCTCTATAACACCTTCTTACTGCATACCCTGCTGTCATTACTCTCTGTTTAATATGTCCATCTAGCCAGCTGTCTGTACTCGTGAGCTGTGTGTTTTTTCCTTCTACACGCTGGGAGTCATGTCTGGAGCTGCAGAGGAGGTCGCCACTGGAGCAGAGGTATGAGAGGAGCAGAGGTATGAGAGGTATGAGAGAGAGCTTCTGGGGAACTGGCATCAAGAAAGACCAGGCAACCTAGCAATTTCACTCCTTGCAGTTTAACCTCTGGAAATGCTTCCATGTGTAAGGATGCTCACGATACTCTTGTTTGTAATAGTGAAAAAAAACCCCACATGGATACAGTTCCATCTGTGGGGTTCTGTTAAAGAAACCATGGTATGTCCTTACAGTGGAAATACTCTATGGCTGTTACTTATGGGTAGAACATGATATATAAAAAAGAAAATGCAACAGTAAGTGTAGTATAGTTCTTTCTTTCTCAGTTTCCTATTTAATAAACTATTTCCATAGGAAGGACAATCTGAGAGGATAGACATCAGACTTCACAGTAGTACCTGTGATGCATGAGCTTTGTTTGGGGGTAGAGGATGATTTTTATCTTTTCTTTAGTCACTTTTTAATTCACCATTATTTGAATTTTTTAACTGTTTTTTTTTTTTAAAGATTTTATTTATTTATTTAACAGAGAGAAAGATAGCGAGAGAGGGAACACAAGCAGGGGGAGTGGGAGAGGGAGAAGCAGGCTTCCTGTGGAGCAGGGATACTGACGTGGGAGTTGATTTGAGTTCCCTGGGATATGACCTGCGTTGAAGGCAGGCGCTTAATGACTGAGCCACCCAGCTGCCCCTGTTACTTGAATTTTTATAAGTAGCCTGTATTTTCTAATGAAGAAATCATAAGCATGTTTGCTTTTAAAAGGAACAGCAGGGAGAAGTGCTGAGAGCCTCCAAAATGTGGACCTATGCTGGATATTGTGTGACTCCCCAGCTCTGGGAGATCCTTTAGCTTTTGCCCTCTTTCTCCTCTTTTCCCCTAAGGTGGTGGATCTGCTGGTGGCCATGTGTAGGGCAGCTTTGGAATCCCCTAGAAAGAGCATCATCTTTGAGCCTTATCCCTCTGTGGTGGACCCCACTGATCCCAAGACTCTGGCCTTTAACCCCAAGGTATCGTTGCATGGGAAGAAAGCAGGGCTCAGGAATAGAAATGAGAAGAGGTGGTGGAAGTCTGCGGCTCTCATTCTAGTGTATATAACAGCTTGGATTGTGGGACAGAAGAAGGGGAACACTGGTTCTTGGGAACTCTTAAACTCCAAGCTTTAGCTATTTTAGTGAATAAATAACGAGTTTGTTAGAAGGAGTAGAGAAGAATTAACATCACTGGGTTTTACTAGTGAAGAATATTGACTTTGGAGCCAGACAGACCTGGATTCCATTTGAGGTTCTACTGTTCCTAGCTGAATGGTGTAAGAAAAGTTACTTAACCTTTCTGAACCTTGATTTTCTTATCTGTGAAAGGGGGATAATATCTACCTTGCAGCTTATTATAAAAATGAGAATATATGTAAAGTACTGTATTAGGGTTCTCCAGAGAAACAGGACCAATGGGAGATATATATAGAAAGAGATTTATTAGAAAGAAGTGACTCATGTGGTCATGAAGGTTGAGAAGTCCCAGGATCTGCAGTTGGCAAGCTGAAGACCCAGGAGAACCCATGGTGTAAATTCCAGTCCAAAAGCCGGCAGTCTTGAGATCCAGAAAGAGCAGGTTTTTCAATTCCAGTTCAAAGGTAGGAAAAGACCAGTGAGTGTCCTAGCTTCAGCAGTCAGGCAAGGAGAGTTCCCACTTCCTCGGCCTTTTTGTTCTCCTCAGACCTTCAACTGATTGTGTGAGGCCCACCCAAATGAGGGCAGGCCATCTGCTCTATTCAGTCTGCTGATTCAGTGATTAATCTCATCTAGAGACACCCTCACTGACACACCAGGAGTAATGTGTGACAAAATGTTCAGGCATTCCATGATCCAGTCAGATCCACTCGATTAACCATTGACATAGTTAACCATCTCAAGTACCCAGCAGAGGGCCTCACTGTAACCCTTCTTGCTATGTATCAGGCACTATATAGATTCTTTACATATGTTATTTAGTCCTTAGAACGTCTTTGTGAGTGTAGTGGGAATTTTTATCTTCATTTACGTACAGGGATACTGAGATTCTAAGCGGTTAAGTAACTTCCCCTCTTCCCCTGTTACTTCCAGCTGGTAAAAGAGAGCTAGCATGTGATTCCAGAACTGCCTGTGTTCTGTTTTCTTTCCATGACATATACTCTTTCCCTGGGGCCTGGACTTTTTGCGTACATCTTGCCCTCCCTTTTCATCACATCTTACGCTCCTTCACTTTTCTTCATCTGGGTCTTCTCTTCCCATTGATTCCCCACAGAAGAAGAATTATGAACGACTTCAGAAAGCTCTGGATAGTGTGATGTCCATCCGGGAGATGACCCAGGTAATTCTGCCCTCTGCCTGTCCTTCTTCAGTGCCCTGTTGTGCTTGGAATCCATGGGAGTGGAGTGAAGATTTAGAAATGCTACTCAGATTCCTCCCTGTATTTACCTTAGTCTTCCCTCTTTAGCCTTCCCAATCCTTGTCTGTTACTCCTCTTTCTCACTCCTGATGTCTCTCTCAAACTTTACCTTTGTTGCCAATTCCTTCACAAGTTGTTCGTATTTGTCTTCCCCATAATTCTTAGGGAATTAGAGAAGTGAGGGAAAGACTTTTGCCCAGGGTTGGGAGGGTGAGGAGGGGACTTGGACGTAAGGAACTAGCCCCAGGGGCCTACATTTTCTGTCCTTCCTAGGGGTGGGGCACAACATGGAGCAGTGACCATCCTTTGACTCAAGGCTGCCCCTCACCAGACTTCCCCACCCCTCGTCTGCAATCTCTGCATGAATAGACATTCATTTGTACTCACATTTACAGGTGGGCCTCTTCTCAGCAAATCCTATATATCACAGTTCAGATTAACACATTAGAGATACCTAGGAGGGATGATTTGTCAGAAGCACTCTACTTTATGTAAAGTTTTACCGCAGCATTCCTTAGCCTGATTTTTCTGGGACATTGATTTTATTTATTTTTTATTTAAAGTCAACTTTTTAGAGTTGTAGGAATTGCATAAAATGAGGGAGACCCACCTGCATGTTGTTTCGTAAGCATTTTCAGTCATTTTCATATTTATTTCTGAGTCTTCCCAATCTAACTGGGCTCCTTGAGGGTGGGAACCTCATTTCCTCTTACCTTTGTGTGGCCTTCAGTGCCTACCTTGCCCTGGGCCCTGATAGTCAGTCATAAATGGGAGGGCTCCCACCTCTCCTGGGAGATAATTTTATGGCCTTTGTCTTACAGGGCTCATACCTAGAAATTAAGAAGCAGATGGACAAGCTGGATCCCTTGGCCCATCCTCTCTTGCAGTGGTAAGTAGTATGGGTAGAATGGTTCATCCTTTGGAGAATGGAAGGGAAGTATGAGGTTGTTTAAGCATCCTCTGTATGTAAGCATTAGTATTGTTTTAGCTAAGTTCTCCGTGCATCCAGAGAGGTCTGTCTCCCTCTTCTACTCCCTTTCCCTCTCTCAAGTCCTTCCTTGTTGCTGTACACTGTCCACAGCCTTGAGGCAATATTATTATTCTCTTCTAACAAAGATTCTGAACATTCTCTACTGCCTCCACCTTCTGCCCTCCTTCCCTGATCTTGATTTTTATTGTTTTGCTGACATAGCTTTCCCATCTTTTCCTAGTCAGCTGTTGACATCCTAGTCAGCTATACAACATGTTCCCTCGTAGTGCGAGGAGTGACCAGGCATCAGGATGGCACCACAAGTAAATGGGTGAAGCCCAGAGAACCAAACTGTATCCACTACATGAGATAACATTGCCTTGCTGAGCCCTCACTGTTTTATGCCTTTGCTCTCTCCTGCACTCTGAATTCAGCCTATACACAGCCCAGTCTGTCCTTGAATCCTCAGGAAGATTGTTGTAGTATCTTCTGTTTATTTCTCCAGCCCAAACAGTAACTTTCTTTTCACTCCTATCCATCCTCCAGAGCCCTGAAGGCTTTCTCTGAGCTCAGATAGGATGGCTCTTGAGCCCCAGTTGTGTGTCTCTAAAACCCAAGTACTAGTTGTCACCCTGCTAATACAGATCCTTGCTTTCTGATTTTTTTTTTTTTTTGTAGCTGATTTTATGTACTCTTCCTTTCATGTTATCCTTTTCTCTTCCTAGATGTAGCACTCTCCCTTTCATCCTCTCTTTCTTTCCTCCATTGTTTACCCAGTAACTCGCTGGTCTCTGGTCAGTAGCTTCCCTTTTAACATTTTTCTACACTAGCATTACCACCCACAGGAATACCCAGATAGTGATCTGAACATTTCACACAATGCAGATAGCCCTGGAATCCTTGCTTGTTCTCCTAGGGCTTCAGCAAGGCTGCTGCTTTGTTTTGGATGGTCTGGCCACACACTCATTCTTTCCATCTCCTTTTTTCTGTTTTATGCTAGGATCATCTCCAGCAACAGGTCACACATTGTCAAACTACCTCTCAGCAGGGTAAGTGACTATTCTTCTAAACTCTTTAAATAATCTGGTGAGGGGCAGGGAGGGGCTTCAAACCAGCTAACCATATTGGTCCTAGACTTGCCTCATTGGCTCTGTCCATCAACAGCAGCCTTTGGACCTAAGCATATTCTGTTTATTTGGGGTCAGTACCAGCCTGATTTGCCCCCTCTCCCCAACCTTTCCCTCCCTGATCTCCATATCTGCTCTGTTTTCCTGACTCGACCCCCACCCTGGGCAGCAGCTGAAGTTCATGCACACCTCACACCAGTTCCTCCTGCTGAGCAGCCCTCCTGCCAAGGAGGCTCGGTTCCGGACCGCCAAGAAGCTCTACGGCAGCACCTTTGCCTTCCAGTGAGGAGGGTGGGGACTGGGGGTGGGGGTGGAGAGGACAACAAATAATTTAGGGGGATGGGAGGGCAACTTCATTTGAGGCATAGGAGTGTGTGTGTTACCTATATCCATCAACTGATCAGTCAGATATTTATTATTCTTGTAGTAGGTGCTGTAGACGGTAAAAAGATACATATGATTTGGTTTTTACTCTCAAGCTACTTATGTTGTAGTTGAGAAAATACATTTACATATAAAAAGATGGTGAAGGAACAGATTGGAGGAGATAGATCTGAAAGCTATTTTGAAGGAAATCAGTGATTTATGCCTAACTGTGGGAGGGGAGAGAGAGAAAGAGAGAGAGAGATTAAGAAGGGGTGATGGCACCCTTTTCTTAAAATAGATATCAGGTCAGGACTGGCAGCCATATTTGGGATCAGTGATAAGTTTTTGTTGAGTGTGAGATGAATCTGCTTAACTTGAAATATCAGGAGAATAGGCAAATAAAAAATACTGAACCAGCATTTGGGGGTTTAGGATGGGACTGGAAATTAAAGATGGAGGGTTAGCCACACACACATCTTACATGCCTGTGACTATATCCATGTGCATGTCCATCACGAGGTGTATCTGCCTATCAGCATGTCCTGTGTGGGTGAGGATGGGTGGGAGTGGCATGGCAGTCTTGGAACTGCTTCTGGGAACCTCATACTGTGAGGAAACACATATTTTACGCTGCCTTACAGTGGGTCCCACATTGAGAACTGGCATTCGATCCTGCGCAATGGGCTGGTCAATGCTTCCTACACCAAACTGCAGGTGAGGCTGTGCCCCTTTCCCTTTCTTTCCACCCCGCACCATGCCCCATTCGGTTTTGGGGAAAGCTGCTCTAGAGTACTTAGCTGTTTTTGCCTCAGCATCCTCAAATCTAGCCTGTTGTGGGGCTTCCATAGGAGAGAGGTTGGAATTGTTTGTATAGAAGGAATGTGGCTGTCGTATAACTGACTCCAGACTGTGTTTTTTGGTGGTTTCGGGAATGGGATTGTAGCAAAAGGCAGGAATATGAATTGCTGACCACAGCCACTGTGATGAATTAACCTGTTAGACAAAGCTTTTTAATTTATGTGACTGTTCATTTGGAGAATTGTTATAAAAGTCTTACTTCTTGGCCCTGTGAGCCTCCAAGGAATGCATATTGTCCCTCCTCTTGGCTACCTGTTTGGTAGTTCCTTTTTTGGAATCTGCATATGTACCAAGGTGTGGGGACAGAAGCATGGATTCTGAGGGACTGACTCAGTGGCTCTGCCACTCTTCACTCTCCAAGACATCAGTATCTAGTAGGGCAAAAGGGTTAACCTGCATCCATTTTTCAGCCAATCAGCTTTTCAAGAGTAGGTTCCTAGCATTATCTGAATGAGTGAGAAAGTAATTGGAGGGACAGAGGGCTGGATAAGCCTTGTGGCTGCCTAATATACAGCCATGGGAGGGCCCAGGCTCATATTGCTCATCCTGGTGTTTCCCTGCAAGCTGCATGGAGCAGCCTATGGCAAAGGCATCTACCTGAGCCCCATCTCCAGTATTTCCTTTGGATACTCAGGTAAGAAATACTCTCTGGCCACCTTGACTCTATTTACGTTGCATTCATTTTGTAAATACATAATCTATGCTGTCTCCTCCTCGTTCATCATGGATGCGTGGTCTCTGTCAGCTCTCTTCCCAGTCACAGATACATAGTCTGTCTCTCCGCCTCCTCTTATTAGAAATTCAGATTCTTTACAAGTGAGGCCAGTTGTTTCCTTTCTCTTAGGTAGTCCTCTTCTCCATCGGAATAGTTTTATTCATTGTAGAGGCTTCTGAGATTAAGTGAGGGAATAACTGGGAGAATGAAAGGAGGCTTTTCGTAGACCTCATTTTTGGTGTTAGTAGCCTGTCATTATTATGGATGGTGTGCCTGTGAGTTTATATATGAATACACTTGAAAGCTTAAGTATCTTCAATTGGCTTACATGTCTGGAGACATTGTTCGCCCTCTCAACTACTTTTTAAAATTTAAACTGTCTATAATTGCATAATATTGTAATAGTCACATTGAGTGGAAGAGAAAGTCTTTTATTCCAAAGATAAGGCATGAATAAAGCCCATACTCTAGTCAGGAGATAAGTCCAGCTTTGTTCTGTTCAGAAAATGAATCTGACTTGAAACTGTCTCAGTGTTCCAGGTTCATGTCTTAGTTCCTTTTCAGTCCTGTTTTGTTCTTGGTCTGTAGTCTCTGTATAAAGGATAACCATCATATATTACACATGTACCATATAAAGGGGACAGTATTTGATTCTTTATAGGTCATTATTTAGTATTCTCCAGTAATTATAACTGTTACAAAGATAAGAAAACTTAGATCCAGAATTGTATAACTTAAAAGAGTCTCTAGGGGCGCCTGGGTGGCTCAGTGGGTTAAAGCCTCTGCCTTCGGCTCAGGTCATGATCCCAGCGTCCTGGGATCGAGCCCCACATTGGACTCTCTGCTCAGCAGCGAGCCTGCTTCCTCCTCTCTCTCTGCCTGCCTCTCTGTTTACTTGTAATCTCTGTCTGTCAAATAAATAAATAAAATCTTTAAAAAAAAAAAAAGTCCTTTGCTCATTAGGGACGCCTGGGTGGCTCAGTTGGTTAAGCAGCTGCCTTCGGCTCAGGTCATGATCCCAGGGTCCTGGGATCGAGTCCCACATCGGGCTCCTTGCTCGGCAGGGAGCCTGCTTCTCCCTCTGCCTCTGCCTGCCTCTCTGTCTGCCTGTGCTCGCTCGCGCTCTCTCCCTCTGTCTCTGAAAAATAAATAAAATCTTTAAAAAAAAAAAAAAAAAGAGTCTCTAAATTTTAAACTACTCCAACAACAACCAAAAAACCCCAAAACTCATGAGCCCAGATAGTTTTATAAGTGAGTCTTAAACCAAACTTTAACCAAACCAAACCATTACTACAGTCTTCTACAAAATTACCCAGAGAACGGAAAAAGATAGAATTATAAATCATAAAGGATTGGTACATTTGACTTTATTAAAACTAAAAACTTGTGTTCATCAGAATACTTATTATGAAAGTAATAAGCTACAAACCAGAAGACATTTAGCAACACATTTAACTACAAAAGATTAGTAATAAAAATGTATTTTAAAAATCAGGGCATCTGGATGGCTTAGTCAGTTAAGCATCTGTCTTCAGCTCAGATCATGATCCCAGGGTCCTGGCATCGAGCCCCCTGTCGGGCTTCCTGCTCAGTGTGGAGTCTGCTTCTCTCTCTGCCCCTCCCCCTGCTTGTGCTCTCAAATAAATCAAATCTTAAAAAAAAAAAATCAACAAGAAAAAGACAACCTAATAGAAAAATAGGCAAATGACATGAACAGGCATTTCACTGAAGAAATAACCAAAAAAATATGAAAATCTGCTTAACTGTTATTAATCAAGGAAGTAAAATCAAGACCAAAAAGACTTAACATGTAGTACCTATTTGGATTGGCAAAAATCAAGAAATATGGTAATACCTCTAGTGGTTCTAGATGTCGTAGATCAGCAGGATCTTTTATTTATTTTTTTTTTTTTTTAAAGATTTTATTTATTTATTTGACAGAGAGAGATCACAAGTAGGCAGAGAGGCAGGCAGAGAGAGAGAGAGGAGGAAGCAGGCTCCCTGCTGAGCAGAGAGCCCGATGCGGGACTCGATCCCAGGACTCTGAGATCATGACCTGAGCCGAAGGCAGCGGTTTAACCCACTGAGCCACCCAGGCGCCCCAGGATCTTTTATTTTTAATGGAAATATAAATTGGTACAATCACTTTGGAAAACAATTTGGTGTTAAATTTCACAGAGCTGAAAAATTTTATCCTAGCCATTCAGCATTTTCATTCCTGCATACATACACCCAAAGGTGTACCTGAATGTTCAAAGCAGTACCATTTGCAATAGCCTATCTTAGAAACAACCCAAATGCTCTTTATCAGATTATCAGGAGGATGGATAAATACACTTTAGTATATTCTCAGGATGGATTATTATTTAGCAATGAAAATGGATAAACAGTGGCTCTCAACTGTGGAAAAATCTTAGTAATTAGTTGATTTTAAAGCAGGCAAGCCCAGGGGCATCTGGATGGCTCAGTTGGTTGAGTGTCCAACTCTTGGTTTCAGCTCAGGGTTGTGAGATCGAGCCCCACATTGGGCTCCGCACTCACCATGGAGTCTGCTTGTCCCTCTCCCTCTGGTCCTCCCTCCATCCCCACGTGCGTGCTTTTTCTCAGATAAATAAAATCGTAAAAAAAAAAAAAACACACAAAACCAAGCCCAGAAGACTTTTTTATATTGTTCAAAAGCAAACAAACATTTAGTTGCATGTGTGTGTGTATGTATGATAAAACTAAAGAAACTTCAGGATAGTGATTACCTCCCAAGGAGAGGCAGATAGTTAGATGTAAGTCACTAGTACGGTTTTGGTTCTTGGATTTAGTTTGTAGGTGAGGTCTATAGGTATAATAGATAATAAATGATAATGTGTCATGAACCAAACCTGATGGTGAATCCACACAGCATAAGTGCCCTATAAATATTGATGCGTGAATGAATCTTATTCTGTGTGCCTGGGGTGCAAAGTAGGGGTTGTGTTCGATAGTCTTTTTGGCTTCTTTGTGCAGGTTTTCTTCATTTTTGTCTTTGTCAAAGCCTGAGCTTCCCTCATTAAGCTCTTTTTTTCTAAGTTAGTGAGATTCTCCTGGTTCTTGATGCCCATAGAATTCTTGCTTCCTGTCTGTTCTCTTCCTCTTTCCCCTCTCACTGGCTTTGTTTACTACTAAGTGCCTGAATCACTTTAGTTACCATATGGAGCCAGGAATCTCTGTTGACTCCTTAACTTGTTTCATTACTCTCTTCATTACAGAAAAACATCCTATGACACCATCCTTTTCCCTCTTGCAGAGTTCCATTGATTATGGATACAAAATGGCATAGGATTTTACTCTTAGAGTTACACCTAGTCCTTTATTACTTTACAGTTAGGAAAGCTCAGTTAAAGTTAAATGACTTCTTGGGGTCACATAACTGAGTAGCAGAGCTAGGATTGGAATCTAGGCCTCTTAATTTCTAGGCCAGTTTTTTTATCACTTTATTGGATTGACCAGGTAGGCTTTATTTGAATCACTGAGTCTTGAAGCCCTGCAGATACGTGAGGGTCCCTAGCATGTGAGATGTGTACAAATGTCCAGTTTATTGTAGTTACTCTAACATTTAGCCAGCTCTGTCTTCTTATGTGTTTCCATGTACCCTATTCAGTTTTGGTTTTCTCTGTTTTTCTCCAGGGTATCCTTAGTTTTGTGGCATTCAGTGCTTTCTGGAAGCCAGTATAAATAGAGAACATCCATCTGGCTAGTGGACCCTCCATTCAGATGACTTGGCCATTGTGTGCAGGTTATAATGAGGGCCAGCAAGAAAGGAGATGGTAAACATCTGTTTAGTTCTATTTAGAGACGTCTGACATGTCTATCCTCCGGACACTAAGCATTTGGGGATTATTCTGGCCACTATGTTCTCAGGTTCTGATCTTGATAAACTGACAGAAGATTATTGAGTCAATATGGACAAGACAGTGTACAATAGGATTGGGATGGGTCAGGATTTGTATTGTATCACAAGGGCCATCTCTAAGACCAGTTGTAGAAGTCAGATTGTTCTTTCTTATCTGGGGTAGAACTTGAGTGGGAATTTCACTGAGAATCTTCCATTGAGGGGCGCCTGGGTGGCTCAGTGCGTTAAGCCTCTGCCTTTGGCGCAGGTCATGATCTCAGGGTCCTGGGATCGAGCCCTGTGTTGGCCTCTTTGCTCAGCAGGGAGCCTGCTTCCCCCTCTCTCTGCCTGCCTCTCTGCCTACTTGTGATCTTTCTTTGTCAAATAAATAATTAAAATCTTAAAAAAAAAAAAAAAAAAGAATCTTGCATTGAAATACCCAAGACAAGAAGGTCATGATGTTTGGATTCAGAGCTAAACCTAATTAAGGCTAATGGAGAAAGTAGAAATAGAGGGGTGGTAAGTGGCCCATAGGAGGAAGAAATGAACAGTTTGAAGTCTTGCCCTAGGTCTTGTTCAAGCCATAAATCTGTCATGGGACTTTAGTGTAAGTGCATGATGAATTGACAGCCTGCATAGTGAAGCATGGCAGTCCAGTCAGCCCCACTCCTGCACCACGGCTGTTACAAAACCAAGAATTGAAGCAGAGGGGATTAGTAATAGAAAGTTCCCAGGATGGAATTGTGAGATAGGGGCCCAGCTTATGGCCTGTTATGATAGCATCATTTCCCGTGTTCATCCATCTCTCTCTCTGACAGAAGAGGGGACACACACACACACACGACTGTGATAAGGCTGGGCCTGTGAGAAAGCTTAGTACAAAGATTGAAGTCCTAGTCACAGGCCAAAAACAGTTGGGAGTAGGGGCACACAAGCACTGTTTTGTATCTAAATAAGAAAAATCTAGAATAAGCCTATAAATGTTATAAATAGGGCTATTCACTGGGAGATAAGGATGGTGGAGGATTTATGGATTTAGGTAGGGGGGAAATTGGAGGGAATTGACACTACTTCCTCAAGTCTGGGAAGACTTAAGGAAGGAAGCAGGATTCTTAAGATTGTTGCCATGTGGTTACTTATGGAAAATTATTCATCACTTACCAGCTGTGCTTTCTGCCTTTTCTCTTAAGTGACTCTAGTAATATTTTTCTGTGTAACTCTGAGACTAGAGCAGATCTGCTTGCTCTGCTTGCTTCCTCCTCAATCATTTTGCTCAACCTGGCATTGATCCAAGGTGTTGATACCACTTTCCTGGGCCCCTTGTTCCTGGCTCATTTTGTATGTTCCTCCTCTCTCTTAGAGCCTTTTAGTGATTTTCTGATGTTCTCGGGATAAACTCCAGTTGCCTTAACATGGTCTGTAAGGCCTACCTGATCTGATCCTAGCTTAAAGCTTCCACATCATCTGTTGTCACTCCCCTCCCATTGACTGTGCTCCATACAAACTAAGGCACATTGCTCTCTTCCTCCAGGCCTTCCATGACCTGTTACCTGTGCCAGAACACTTTCTTCTTCTCCATTTGACTAATTCTTCCTAGCTGTCGCTGGAAAGCCATCTTCAAACCTCTAAAACAGGCTACTTCTCCTCCTCTAGCTCACTCATTGTTCTAGATTCTCCCCATCACACCTCTTACCATACTGTGTTGTAATTACTTGTTCTTTGCCTCTAGTCTCCATCAGACTAAATTGTGTCAGGGCAGATACCTCGTTTGTTTTATTCACTACATGTGTAGCTCAGTGCCAAATAGTATGCACTTTAGTAAACATTTGATTGAGGAATGGGTGAGTAAACTGGATTTGTTGTTCTGTGACAGGAATGGGAAAAGGACAGCACAGGATGCCCTCCAAGGATGAGCTGGTCCAGAGATATAACAGGATGAATACCATCCCCCAGGTATTATTGGTTTTCACAGCTCTAGTGAGGCAGAACCCTTCCCCTGGGATAAGTTGAGGCTACAGAGATGGATGGGGAAACAGATGGTGGTGGAGGTGGGGAGTTTGCAGATCATTTGAAGGAATCAGGTATGTTCTAAGATGAACACACTTCCAGAGTTAGATGTGGCCTCAGTCATAAGTATGAAAGCAGAGAATGACATGAAAATGTAAAGATGGAAGCTATGGACTCATCCAGACTGATTATGGGAAAGCAGATTTGGGGGAGGTGATGGCTGGGGTCCCCAGATATCCCTGATCCACACCCCTAGCCATCAGCAGCTAACCGTCCTCTCTAGGGAAAGCTGTAACAGTCCACTTGTCTCTGCTCTCCTTCTCTTCCAGACCCGATCCATTCAGTCGAGGTTCCTGCAGAGTCGGAATCTAAACTGTATAGCACTTTGTGAAGGTAGGTAGCTCACCCAGTCCCTGTTTTTCTGTGTCCCTAACCCTATGATCCAGCCAAGGGTGTTGACACATCATGTCTTTCCTCCCCTCCCTGGACTGTGTGACTTAAGCATTATATCTATAACTTCTGGCCCCCTTCTTCCCAGTGATTACATCTAAGGACCTCCAGAAGCATGGGAACATCTGGGTGTGCCCTGTGTCTGACCATGTCTGCACACGGTTCTTCTTTGTGTAAGTCTAGGAGGGTACCTTGGGGCTTACTTTGAGGAATGAGGGTGGGGGTGTGATGGTGTGACTACCGGGAAAGTCTGTTTCTGTCATTGAAGACTTGTCCCTGGCTGCCTGAGTGGAGCTGGCACTAGAACTTTCTCTGTGGAAGATGGGGATGGGTATAGGTCAAGGTCTGTTTAAAGGAAACCAGATAACACTGAATCTTTTCCACCCAGAAGAGTAGCAAGAAAGGGTTTTGACTTCTGGGATGGGATGTCTACACCTCCAGATATAGTTCCACTTGTTGACATTATTCTGGTATTGTTCTCCCTCTGATGCTCACACTTGCCCTATCTTTGGCAGATATGAGGATGGTCAGGTGGGCGATGCCAACATTAATACTCAGGACCCCAAGATACAGAAGGAAATCATGCGTGTGATCGGAACTCAGGTTTACACAAACTGAGGGGGCCCCAGCCCTCGTACCACCCCTGTTCCCCCAGGATCCATCTGCCCTCATACAAGGGCTCAGGAGCAGTGTGCGAGGCTGCCCTGAGGAATCAAGGGGCCATTACCAAGGGGCAGGAAAAGGATAGAAGAGGCGGCCTTCATGGTGGAGACTGACCCAGGAACCACTCCACATTTGGATGGCCCAGACTGACTCCCTCCTCCTGATTTTCCCAGTTGACTTCACCCTGTTTGTAAATAAAACAATAAAATGGAAGGTGCTGTGGACTGGATATGATCACTGTGGTCTGACTAGCCTTGGCCCAGCACCTGCCCCAAGCCCCCAAATGGGGTGTTGGGTGGGGAGAGTGGAATATCCTCAGGGTTGGAACTAATGTTGGGTGGAGTCAAAGCTGAGTCCATCTAGTGTAGCATCCTACAGTTCTGGCAACATTTTTTTCAGTTGGCTGGATAAAGAAGGGAAATTTTCCAGTTGTGCAGATGACACAAACTCAGAAGGATAGAGAATACCATTGATGCCTGTTCCTCAAGATTTACAAGGACCATTGAGGCCAAAGCAACTCAGATTTCCTACCTTTAGGATCTCTGCTTTCTGCATTTAACCTTGCCATTCTTCCTTGTTCTCTCAGGGCTTGGGCCCCTACTCTCTTCTTCCCAACTATTTTTTTTTTTCTTTTAAATATTTTATTTATTTGTTTGAGAGAGAGAGAGAGAGAGAAAGGATGAGAGGGGAGATGGTCAGAGGGAGAAGCAGACTCCCTGCTGAGCAGGGAACCTGATACGGAATTCCATCCTGGGACTCCAGGATCATGACCTGAGCTGATGGCAGTTGCTTAACCAACTGAGCCACCCAAGCACCCCTCCCAACTATTTCTTTCTTTCTTTTTTTTTTTTTTTTTAAAGATTTTATTTATTTATTTGACAGAGAGAAATCACAAGTAGTCAGAGAGGCAGGCAGAGAGAGAGGGAAGCAGGCTCCCCACTGAGCAGAGAGCCCGATGCGGGACTCGATCCCAGGACCCTGAGATCATGACCTGAGCCGAAGGCAGCGGCTTAACCCACTGAGCCACCCAGGCGCCCCCCAACTATTTCTTTAGGAAAAGGGAGGTGAGGGGGAAATAGCTGACAGGTCAGGAGTTGGCTTGGTTTCTAATTTGCCATCTACAGAAATGCAGCCTCCCTTAATCAAACAAAATCCAGACTATTCAAGGAAAGACAGCTGTTTCTAGGAGACCTAACTGTTTCAGTGAAGCCTGTCTCCCTGTTGAAATTCCCACGCCAACCTTCTGTTGGCTTTTCACGCTGTGCTTCATGTGCCCACATAACCCTAAGTTCTCTGACAGGTTGGACATTGCCAAATATTTTATGAACGATTAATGAAAAAAATAGGAATATAAGTACAGAGGATACAAAAAACATTAAACAAGACTGGCTTTTCAAGTATTGGCTTTTTAGTCTCTTACAGCTTATTGATTTACAATGTCCACCCCACACCACCTATTGTCTTTCATTACCTTCACCCTACTTTGGAGATAAACTTCTTTGCCTAAGTTTGCCTAAGTACCCTACCTGACCTGCCTTATGTAGAAGTACCTTTCTTTCTTTCTTTTTTAAAAAGATTTTATTTATTTATTTGACAGAGAGAGAGAGCAAGAGAGGGAACACAAGCAGGGGGAGTGGGAGAGGGAGAAGCAGGCTTCCTGTGGAGCAGGGACCCTGACCCTGAGATCATGACCTTAGTCAAAGGCAGACACTTAGACTGAGCCACCCAGGTGCCCCCAGAAGTACCATTCTCAAGGCCCAACCCCCTAGGAGCTTTTTCTTATCCTCACCCGTTCTTAATCAAGACTGTTACACTCTGATTCTACAAGTCTCCAAGGCTCTCTGGTCCATTCTGTTTTCAGGTCTAAGAGAAATACCCTTCCACTAAGTAAATGGCCCAATCAGGAAGCCCACCCTGACTGAAATTCCTGTCTCCTAGGAGGAGCTCATCTGTATAGTATCAAAGATAGGTAACATTTTTTAGTTCTTACTAGGTAGGTGCCAGGCATTATGCTAGAATACTTTAATAATTTGCTAACACTTTGGCTTACTGTGTGCTTGGCATTGTTGTAAGCACTTTACATGTATGCACTAATATAATTCACACAAGCCTATGAAGGAGGGGCCGGCATTCCCATTTTGTAGGTAAGAAAACAGAGGTACAGAGTATAAGTGATTTGCTCGTATTCCATAGCTAGTGATTAACAGGAGACCTGACTCCAGAACTGTTGTTCTGTTTCTAGGCTAGATAACGTCTCAAACTTCACAAATCATTTTTTCATTTAATCCTGATAACAAAAATGGAAGATAGGTTTTCTTTAGAGATCTTAAATAATGTGTCTAAGGTCGCATAGCTGGTTAGTGGCAGCGCTGGACTTTTATTAACCAGAGCTGCCCAACTCTAGAACCTGAACTCTTAACCATTGTTTTAATTCCTCAGAGCTTCTCAAACTGTGCCCACAGCAACTCAGCCTAGGTTCTTGGCCACTCCAGTGGTTTAACAACATTTTTGCTTAATTTTCAGAAATTGGATTTTTCTCAGTTTTAAGCATTTCTTCTAATTTTTCACTGGGATCTGCTATAGCAAGTACTAGCAAATGATAGAATGAGAAGTAATGCACAGATAGTTTATATGACCAGGAAAAAACTCAAAAATCTGAGCTAGTCTCATGGGTGTCACTTTTTTTTTTTAAAAGCAGGATATACATGTTTTTTTTATGCCAATAAAATCGTAATGACCTTAAATACACCATTTTATAGTGTTTCACATAAAAGCAACAGGACTCTGAATCTAAGCATTTTGAAAGCAATACATAATCATATCTGAAAATTTAAAAACCTATTTGGTATAAAACAAACCTAATTAAAGCCTGTGGCACTTCTCTAACAGTGATGCCTTCATTGCAGGGACTTGCAGGGTGGGGCCCTGAGTTTCTGGGGAGGAATGCTCCCACAGCCTGGAGGAGTAGAGGGAGGATTGCCTCTTTCTCTGACCCAGGCCTGCCTACCGGGGAGGTGGGGCCTGTGAAAGCCAGGTCTGAACCAGGGATCATCCTTCACAGAGGCCAAGGCCAGTACAAATACTGCACACAGAGGTTAACAGTGGTCTCCTATCTTTCATATGGTCCTGGGCTCAAGCAGCCTTATTTAATTTAGATCTGGAGATGCTGAATTAGGGCTAGGGCCAGGGAAAGAACTATCTTCCTCAGTTAGTTCCACGTGGAGAGTAGATGGCTATGATTTCTGGATTGAGAACTCTGAAAACCCCTGGAATTTAACTTTCCTCTTCCTCCTCATGGTAATTTTCCATACAGGCAGGGTGTGGTCCTGACTCAGTTTGTGGTGAGGATGTGGCCATCCATAGGGGAGGAGCCTTCTGCTTGGTTCTGCCTTTCATTCTGGCCAGTGGGGAGAGGGAGGAATGAGTGGTGCTGAGTCATAACTGGGTTACTTAACAGCTTCTCATAGGATGGATTCTGACATGGAGGTTTGGGAGACGTCTCAGCTTCTGGGCACCAATTTGAGAGTGTTGGGGAGGAAGCCTCATGGGTCACATAAGTTCCCCCAGAGCGCCCCTCCCCAGAGGGTGGGAATAAAAGTCAGCTCCAATTCATTTGAAGAGGCATCATTCTCTTTGGAGTATAGAACCTTTCACAGAGCTTTCAGAATCCTCCCTAACCCTCTGCACTGCAGTGGAGCCAGTGATGCCATCCTTTAAGTTAAAGCATTTCCTACAAAAATATTTTATCTAGGAGAGAGACCAAAGTCTCCTTAGTGGGTCAGGTTATCTCATAGCTGGTGAGCATGGAGATGAAGACTGTAGGTATGGTGCCAAGGAAAAAGTTTGACTGAATTGCAGCAGGAGGAATTCCTGGTGAAGGGTCACTTAATCCATCCTTCACCAATGCCTTTCTTGGTCTTCCAAATCTCAGTTACTTTGGGGGGATAGGGTCTGCTTACAATTCCACTTGCATCTGGGACGCCTGGGTGGCTCAGTTGGTTAAGCAGCTGCCTTCGGCTCAGGTCATGATCCCAGCGTCCTGGAATCGAGTCCCACATCGGGCTCCTTGCTCCACGGGGAGTCTGCTTCTCCCTCTGACTCTGCCTTCCACTCTGTCTGCCTGTGCTCGCTCTCGCTCTCCCTCTGAAAAATTAAAAAAAAAAAAAAAAAATTCCACTTGCATCTTAGCCAATCTAGCTATGGCTCTATTTGTAGGGAAAAAGAGCACAGGGCCTCCATGGGATTGGCGTGGTAGATAGGATTAAAGTACTTTAGGGAGACTTTGTCCTGTGAGCCCTAACAGTTAAGAGCTAGAGAAAGACTTGCAGTGGCTCACATAGGCTGACAGGGTCGCTTTGGCTGAGGCAGTACTTCCACTGGAATGAACAAGGACTCCTCAAGCTTCCCTCCTGCTTCTAAGTGCTAATGAGGCATTTCCTCAGAAGGGACCTAGACACACACAGTTGCATTCGGAAAACATTCTTTACCTTTCCTATGCCCTGGAATGGCCTTCCCATACCCATCTCTATCCTAACCAACCTTCCATGTCTCTTCCTACACGAAGCCTTCCCCTTCCCAGAGAACTTGTCCTCTCATTATTCCCAAATTGAAAAGCCCAACTTTCTCTTCCAGGATTTTTCTGTGGAGGAGCTCTGGAATTAAGATTTTGTGCCACCATGGTGAGCTTGAAGAGCTCTTAGGAGTCTGAAGGAAGGCACAGAATAAATTACGTCTACTTGTCTGGCTCTGGAAAGGGCATATAAAGTCCAAAGTGACAAGCACTTCTGCTTTAAATCTGGCATTCAGAGCCAGTGGACTGCCCTGGAAATCTGTATTGGCCTGCAGGAGAAATAACACCGCCATTTCAGAGGCCCAGAGGTCATGTAATGATAAGGCCTGTAAACTTCATCCTCTTCACCAGGGCCAAAGCTCATCTTTGGACCCCAGGGGTTTGGGTCCAGTACCATTTGCTGACACACTTACCTCATCAGGGACTCCAAATGACTTTTAAGAATTAGACCATTTGATGCCAGATTCTGTGGTTCTGTGGCCATGAATCCAAACAGGTAGCACAGCAATCTGTACCCTAACTCTTACCCAGTCCGGTGAATCTAGCAGCTTCCCCTCCCATCCTGGCAGGTCAGAGCACAGCTGAAGGATCGGCTGTAGGGGAGGAGCCTCTTGGGGGCTGGTTTGTATTCTGCCTCAGCTTCCCCCCAGGTTCAGGTAACCTTGGGGTCACTTGTTGCTGGGTCAAAGGAGTGGAGATTCAGGATGTCCGAGAGAGGGCAGTTACTTGAATTCAGAAGAATGTTCTGGCACTGTGTAACATACTCCACAAAGTCATCTCCCCAAAAGGGGGAAGCCTGCTTAGCACTGTACAGTACTCATTCACATACATCATCTGATCAAATCCCATTCTGTGAAGCAGGAATTGTCTTCAATTTACATTTAAGGAACTGGTCAGAGAGCTAGTGAGTAGAATTAGAACTAAGATGGAATCCAAACTTTCTGGTATATTATACTGCTTTTTAGCAAAACAATGACAGTCACCTTAAACTCCATGTAACAGATTTTCACTGCGCATCTAAATGTGAGCAAGGATATGCTGGATTAGTCTCTACTAGAATTTCATAAAAAACAGCATTTTTTATGCTGTTTAATACATGTGCATTTCAATCTTGCGACTATATCTAGACTTAGACTTAAATGCAACATCGTCCAGGTGTTGTCCACCACTTTTTTAAGTTTATCTTTAGCTCAGGGCCAACCAATTTCCTATCTACAACTAAGGGGACAAAAAAAAAAAGCTTCCAGAAGAAATGGAAGGATTCTATGGCAAACAAACTTATTCTTAGGCTGTCACTTTCAGGTGCTATCTTATCTGAACTAACAGGAAAGAATGAAAGACCTGTGATTCATCTGCAAGGCTGCTGTCTGCCTAGCAGGTCACACCCATTGGTCTTCCAGGAAAAGGAAAGACCCTAAAAGAACAGTCTTAACGATTTTTAATGAGGCAACATTGTATCTGTTCTCAAAACTTGGCTTAAGGAAGGCAAGAGTTAACAGCTGCTTCATTGATAACGGCTGTAATCACTGGTTGTTTACCAATCACTAGGAATCGGAAAATACTTTGGAGAAAAATAAAAGCTCTATCGATATTGATTTAAATACATAAGGTTGAAAACAAAAGTGCCTATTCCTGCAGATCATCGGTTGTAACGATATGTAACGGTATGTAATGACATAAATTTCCTGATAGTTCTGCGCTAATATTAATACCTTCTATATTAATACCTTCTATTCACTTTCTACTCTCAGGCATGCTCTGCAGGATTCCAGCCCCAACTAAAGTATACACCAGGCCCCAACTTGTCCTTCCTTGTTCTAGCCCTAAGAGTAAAAAGACCTCGCGCTCCCGCTTCATGCACACTCCACCCTCCATAATTCCCCCCCCACACACAATGCTGGAGCCCTTCTGAAGGCGACCTTCAACCATCGCACGAGTCTCCATCTCTCCCTACCTTCTGATCCCAACTCGGGGTCCCTAACTTCCTGTGCGACCTAGTTTCCGAGGTGTGTGCCGGGGCGGGCACCCGAAGGGATGGGGAGTCGCGGGACGGGGCTGGGGGAATGCCGCCGGAGATCCATAAATCTGGGCACTGCCCGGTTAGGTCAGGACAGCTAGGGCAGGCTGGGCCTAGGGTCAAGAGAAGAGGCCTCGTCCAGCACTCCTAGGTTGGCAGCAACAGGTGGCGGCCCCGGCGCCTGCGGGACTGGGAGGGAGGTCTCCGGGGCTCCCGGGGCGGGTCTTGCCGCCTAGCCACTTCCCCATTGGTCCGCGCACAGCGTCAAGGCTGCGATTTTCCATAATGTGTCCTTCCGCCACGGAATATAGTCCTTCCCAAAGGGCAACTTGAAGGCGCGTTGAGCTCCACGGCACTTCCTCCTGAAGGTGACTGCGCCCAGCGAGGACGCGGAGGGGCGGGGCCCGGCGAGCCCGGAGCCAGGATTGGGTGCGGGGCGGGGCGGCGGAGGGATTGCGGCGGCCGCAGCCGGGATAACCTTGGGGCTCGGCGGCCGATTCTCGCACAGCGGAGGGGCGTCGCGAGCTTCTACTTCGCTGTACGGTGGCAGTGCAGCTCGAGCGGGACCGCGCCGGAGGTGAGCGGGGCAGAGGCCGGGCCATCCGTCCCCACCTGGGCTCCGTGCGCCCAGCCAGTGCGGAATCCCGGCAGCCTGTGCACTCAGGACACCCACACCCGGTGCGGCGCAGGCTGCCGGGCATCTTGCACCCGGCTGAGGTCGGGAGAGAGGAGAAAGGCAGCTCGCGCCTAGGGCCTGCTCCTCAGAGCCCCCAGACCCCCAGCTCCTGTTTCTTCCAAAGCCGGCCCTCTCCTGCCGCAGTGCTTACCCCCATTCCCGCCCCATCCCCGACTCCTTCTCGATCTGCTTCCATCATCGCCTTCCTTCCATCATCGCCTTCCTTTCATCATCGCCTTCCTTCCATCATCGCCTTCCTTTCATCATCGCCTTCCTTTCATCATCGCCTTCCTTTCAGTATTCCCTCCTCATCGGGTTCCTTCCTCTCCTCCCTCCACCCCCCACTCCTCTGTTCTCCTTCCCCCCTTCAGCAATACCATTCCTCCTCCCCGTCTTCACCCTGGCCATGTCCCCCTCATTCTGATGCTTTCCTTGTAAACTTTCCTCGAAATCCGGTCCCCAGCTCCCTTCCCCCGTGCCGCCTCCATTCAGCGTCGTGTGCTCTTCCCGCGTCCTTGTCCCCCTCATGCTTACCCCTTCCCCCATTCATGCTCTGCTTCTGCCCCTCCTCCCTCCATTCTGGTCACGTCCGCTCCTCCGCATCCCTCTCCTCGGCTCTCTGATTCGTTCCGCCCGGGTCTTCGCCCCTCCCCTCCGTCCTGGTCACGTCCGCCTGCACCCCCCGCCTCCCGGGTCTCTGCAGCATGTGGGTCCTGGAGCCCCGGGCCCGCATCCGGCACTCATCGCCCGAATCGCCGTGGTGTGCGGATGGGTAGGGCCGGCTCCGGTGCGGCCGAGGGATGTAGTGGCGGCCCCGGGCGCAGCTGGAAGATTACGTAACCCTCGGCCTTCCCTCTGCACGGAGGAAAGGGGGGTTGTCCTGTGGCGCATTCCTGCTTGAAGCCTCCTGGGATTCGCTGAACTGGCCCCGAAGGGGTCGCGCCGCTCCCTCCCGGCGCGGCGGGCCTGCATGTCCCGGCCCGGAACCCGCCCTGCCCCGCCCTCCGGAGGACCAGTGCAGCCTCACCTCGCTGAACATAGGCTCCGGGATCGCAGACCACTGAGGTCTCGGGTGGGTGGGAGCAGGTTATAGGCAGAATTATGCCCAGAGCTTGGCGCCACGCACCGCGTTCACGCCATAAAATCTCTGTGCTAAGCTGTTTGGGGAGAGGGCTTGACTAGAAATGTCACAGCCCGCAACATTCAACAGTGTCATTAGAGAACTAACATAAAAGTTACCAGTGGTAAGTGCTCCGAGGCAGGGACCGCTTCCTGTTGGGTGAGGGAAGGAAGGTGGTGGAGAAAGGCCACACAAAGTGGCATCACACCCCGGGTTTGAAGCAGAAGAGTACCTTCCAATGTGAAGCTTGTTTAAAAGTCCAGTCATGAAAAAGCATTCCTTGGCTTTTTATCTGTGTTCTTCAAACCCAGACATTGATCCTCTCCTGTACATGTGAGTCTGATAGCTAAGGTCAAGGCATGATGGTCAGAAGCATTGGGAAGTGAATAGGCTTTTAGAATCCGGTTTGACTCATTAACATGAGTCAAAATGGGAGTAACATTTTCTTCCGGATTGTTAAAAGGATTGGTTACTATACACTTAGCTACAAGTATATATGTTGAAAACTCTGTGCACTGCGCTGCTGAATCTCTAGTGAGATATCCAGAAGAAATGGCTCCAGGTGTGTTCTTTGGTCACTGAGCACAATTACTTGAACTGTAATGGAGCATGAGGGCTTATCTTCTCCATGCCATCCCCAGACACACTCAGGAGTTAATTTTGGGATTAACTATTTAGTCAGGTTTCTAAATACCAGACATCTCCTGGAAACC
The DNA here is from genome assembly GCF_009829155.1 of Mustela erminea. Lineage (NCBI taxonomy): Eukaryota > Metazoa > Chordata > Mammalia > Carnivora > Mustelidae > Mustela > Mustela erminea. The sequence goes on from NC_045618.1 coordinate 33,231,456, forward strand.
AATCCCTTAAGGGATCCTGGTAGAGTGTTTACAGAGTAACTAATAATGTTACCTTGCAGCTCTCCACTTGCTACAGCAGCACTTTGGTCTCCTGAGCATCAGGTCCTGTAGACAAAGAGGGGCAGAATTCCAGCACTTGGGTGTTGGGCTGTGAGAGTAGAAACAAACTTGCAACTCCCAAACTCAGATCTGTAAACGCTTCCCCACCTGCTCCAGGTGTTTAAGGATTTGCTTAGCCAGGTGAGAAGTGTGAGGTTAGGATCGGAGGCAGAGACGGTAGCATCCTGTTGGCAGGACTGAGGGTGTGGCCACTCCCTGGGCTACAAAGGATACCCTAGGTCAGGACTCCTGCTCTGTGGCATTGTTAGCAAATAATTTACTCTCCTGTTGCGCAGAGATGCTGTTGGGAAATGCAGTGGGGAAGGTATCCTGAGGGGAAGGATATGTAACCCATCACCAGGTGGGGGCAAGGGGGGGTGCCTCTGAGAGGAAGATGACTCAGCCTTTCAACTTATCTGCTTTTGAGAGAATTCTCTTCATTGGGTGAGTGGGAAACTGCACTGTGGTCTTCACAGGTTTAAAAAGTCCCTTCTCTCCGTTTAGTGAGTCAAATAGTGAAGCATGCATTTTCCCCGAGTTAAAAATGGTTTCAGTTAAGTGAAAATGGTTGTCGAGGTGCCCCAGCTCTCTCTACTGTCCTGAGCTTAGACACAGTGTGGCAGAACCCCGAACCCCATGCCCAGGCCATGTAGTCCACGCACCTGCATTCCTGAGGCTTGTGTTGGGGGGTGGGGGGACTTTGGGGAGAGCTGTCATGGTCATGAATAACAATGACTGAAAAAAAAGTCTTTAAACTCCTTTCTGAGTTACTGGACTTGAGTCAAAATCAGTGGACGTGAGTCTCTCTTCCTGCCTTGGTATAGCTGCTCCCATTTTAAGCACTGCATTAGGAGTGCTAAATTTATAGTTTAACAAAAAGCATTATCGGGTTTCTAATAATTTGCCAGTGACTTGGCAGATTTGGTAGCTGGGACTCCAAACAGCTAGCACCTCGTAGGAGTTGCTTTTGTGCCTTGATTGTTTCAAGGGGGGGTGGTTCACAGGAAAAGCCATTTTATTTCTTAAAGCTGCGTGTTTCTTAATGTTGAGGCAATAGAAGAAATGAGGAAGTGCCTTACCAGCTAGAAAGTACAAAAAACGCAGCTCTTGCATTATCAACTCACACTACCCTGGTTGTAATTTACTTTGCTTCAGCTTGTATGAAGGCATGTCAGGATGTGTTATTTTCGCCAAGAGTGAAGACTGAGCTCAAGGTAGGGGGAAAATGACTCATTTGACATTTTATTTCTGAATCATTCCAAACGTCCACAGTCAAATCTCAATTAGCTGGCGCACTGCAAGGGTGAGTCGCCCATATGAGGATGTTGAGAGGTACAGAAATGATTTCCTGGGTAAGAGGTCTTAGAGGAGGGGCGCCTGGCTGGCTCAGTCGGTAAAGCATGCAACTGTTGAGTGGGGTCGTGAGTTTGAGCCCCATGGAGATTACTTTAAAGAAGAAAAAAGTTTTTTAAAAGTCCTCTAGGACCGTGAGTCATCACTTTAAACCTCAATTCTGGGACAGCTAGGAATAGAGCTCAAGGAAGACTGTTATTAATATTAGCACACTTTCTGGGGACTTGGGTCTAAGAGCCAGCCTTAGACTAGATAAATGAATAGTGTGATTGTTTGGGGCTTTTGTTAAAGGAGCTGTTTCGGGGGAGGTGAGCCAGGGTGTGGAGGGGATGGTGGTGTGCAACATCTGGTGGGCCTTTCAGCCTTCTGCCAGGAGAGCTCCGCAGGGGAGGTTGGCGGGGGCCACCAAGTGGTGTGGCGCCCCGCCCCTGCAGTGGTTTGTGCCTGTCTGCACGTAGGAGGGTGAGCCAGGCTGCAGTTCCTCCGGCGGCCTCTGAGACAGACCTCCCCGACTTCTGTCCATAGGCAAAGCTCCTGGGGAGCTCTAAGCCTCTCTTTCCTGACGCCAGCAAGCTATGTTTGGAACGTTAGGCAGGGGCCCTAGTCGGGGGAGATGCCACGACCAGCTATGATAGTGCCAGCTTAGCTGATCCAGTCTGAAAAGTCTCTGGAAAGGAGCCTCTTCCTTCCAAGCCTTTGAAATCAACCTACAGCTAGTATTTATTGAACTTTAGACAACTGGTGTCTTCCATGTTTGCAGCAATGAGTGCAAAAGGGTTACCCAGTCATGGTATAGTAGACAAAACCATGGACAGTTTGCAGTAGCCCTGGGAGTTTTGATGTAGTTAGAGGTAGGGAAGTAGAGACTTGATAATCTGGTATCCCTCTTTTTTACTACACTAGAAAGCAGATGACTAAATACCACCTATTAGGAGGGTGAACATTTTAAAGCTCTTGACAATATTGAATGTTGGTAGAGGTTTGAGAAGGCCAGAACTGGTCCTGGTTGGTTGTAAGTGGACAGAACCACTTTAGAGAGCAATTTGGCGATATTTAGTAAAATAGAAAATAAACATACATGTGACTCAGGAATTCCATTAATGGATATATATATAGAAGCTCACACTTGCACAAGGAGCCATGTACTAGGAGAGTTGTTACTGTGTTGATTCATAGGGGAAAAATTGACTTAATGGGGGGCGGATGGCCAACCTGTAAGGGAACACATAAATAAATGTGGTCATGCAGTGGGCCAGGACAGCAGTGCACACGAGTTAACTAGGACTACATACCCACCGGAGGTGTCTCAAGTGTGCAGAAGAAAGCAAGAGGTTTACTTGTACAGTATTCTACTTAGGGCATTTTATTTTATTTTATTTTATTTTTACTTAGGGCATTTTAGGAAAACAATATTCTAGGGGTCGGTATAGATATAGATAACTTAGATTAGAAGGATACAAAATTCTTGACAGTGGTTGGGTGTCAAAGTTCGGGATGGGCTGTGGAAAGGGTTCGAGAGGCCTGGGGATGGAGGGGAAAATCAACTACAAAATTGTAATGGTCTTGGTTGGTTGGTTGGTTGGTTTTTTTAAGTCTGAAGGAATGCTGGCTGAATGCTAGTGGTCACCTCTGGGTGGTAGAAATACAGGTGTTAATCTTTCTTTCTTTCTTTCTTTCTTTCTTTCTTTCTTTCTTTCTTTCTTTTTTTCCCCCTCTAGTTGAAAGTAAAATAGAAGCAGACCTGTGAAGGTCACTGTAGGAAGACCAGTCAGACAAACTAGGTCATTGTTCTTGGAGAGCTGGCTTGGCCCTTCCTCCCTCATCCCCCCCTTCCTCTCCGTCTAGTTGGGATGCGGGACAGCTCCTCCTGTAAATGCTGGGTGAGATGGCCTCACCTTGCAGAGGCTGTCACTGATCCTCGTTGTACCTGACTTTGAAGGGCCCTAAACTACAGACTCCCTGGTCCCTGCCGTTTCCAGAGTATGAACATCCTGCCTGAAAACACTGCCTCATTATGTTAAGCCTTGTAAGGAGGCGTCATAACACAGGACAAGAGCTTCATCTAGACTTCCTCCTTCAGACTGAAACCAGTTCTCTGCTCTGAGCATCTGTGGTCAAGCAAGGACATCTGAAGGTTCTCTGAGGTGGGACTTCTTGCCCTGGAGCTGAGTGGTCCTTTGTGGGGGTGGGACCATTTTGTATCCACTTCTGTGTCCTAGTCATACTCTAGTTTGAAACAGGACCTGAGGTTCCTACTTACAAAGTTGAAGTCCCTTAGGTTTAGCCCTGAATAAATAAAGGAAGGGAATTTTACCTGAACCTGTGTGTGGGCTCATTTGTTTTATGTAACCAGGTAAGCTAGACTTTGCTGTCTGTTATCGAGCCTGCTGAGGGTAGAAGGGACCACAGCTAAAAATTGATTCTCCTCTATACCCTGCTCCATATGCAAATGCACGGTAGCATTACTCTTAACTGTAGATCAGGACAGATAGCTGTTTGGTGCAGACTTCACTAGGTTCTTTCGGTGACCCAGCACCCATGTTGATCTTCTTGTCACAGATGAGGGCCTGTCTTGGGAATTCTGTTGCTTTCTCATCTCAGAACTCCTGAGAGCAGGCTGGCCTGAACACTTCTTCTGTTCTAAAGATTAGGGAATTGAAAGGTCTTCCTTGTGCTGGCTTGGAGACTTGGAGGTGTAGCTAGCACATTGATGACAGAACAAGGAACACAATTGGGGACATCGGGTGCCATCGTGATGGGGTAGCTGTGTATGGTGAGGTCGGCATCAGAGCAGTGTGATTAAAAACTGCCTTAACGCTCATACAGGCTCTGGGCCAGGCTGGTTTACTAGGGCAGAATGATTTGGGCCTTTGTGAAAGAATTGGTGGAGTGAAGCGTGAATCTTTCCGGCACAACTTGCCAACAGTACTGGCTCTGAGAAGCAGCATGTTGTCTTTTTTTTATATGATCCCTTCCACTTTGGTTTCTGGAGTGTGGCCAAAGAATTGTGTCTGGCACGGAGGACGCTCTAGTTTTAGAGAACAGAAAGGTGGGACCAGGTACACATGGAGCTGAGGCGTGACTGTGCCTACCCCCTTCTCTAGGTCTACACTAAGGCCTCTCATGGTGTCTCGTTTCTCACAGAGGAGAAATGGCTCTGAGGAAGATTCTACTGCAGGGGCTCAGGCTCAAGAATAAGGTTCCCGTACCTGGGCCCAGCATTTGCCAGCATCAGTGGATACGCCGGGTCTCCACTGCTGGCTGGAGGTTGGCTGTGCATGTCTGTGCCTCCCGGGGAGGAGGATGCAAGAGCAAGTCGGACACAGGCTGGGCTGCATGTCCTGGCAGGCTGCTGTCCACATGACCAGCACGAGGGCGGAGAGCTCTTCCCAGAGGCCCGCCCTGAGAAACCACGGCTTGGGCTGCTGCCCTGGGGCCAGGGGAGAGTCCCACGGTGTTTGAGGAAGAACCAGAGTTAGGTGGTTGGCAGGATGGGCACCTGGTGTTCAGGAGGAAGAGGCTTCTGGAACACCCGGGAGACAGGCAGCAGAGTGCTGACCTTTTCAGCAAGGGAGGCTCCAGGGCGCAGCCTGAGTCAGGAGACCAGTCAATCCCTGGGGACGAGACCAGAGTTCTCTGGTTTGGTAGAGGTCTTTGAGGGCCTGTTGAGATTTCGTAGGAGTCAGGACAAGCATGCTTTTTATTCCTTTTTTTCTTTTCTTTTCTTTTTAATTGCTGGTGTGGAAATCCACTCAAACGCCAAATAATTTTTTCATTTGCTATTTTTTGCATTTCATGGGCAAGGTGGACAAAAACTCAGAGCTTGCAACACCTCAGATTTCATTTGAGGTGGTAAAATAGAGTTATTGTTTGTGTGCCATATAATTGTATCTGCTAATGGCATCTCCTGTCCTTGGAGTCTGCCCTTCTGTACCAGAACATCCTTGTCATAAAGATTTTGCTGTGAAGCTTGAGGACAGACTAAACAGGAAAACAAGTTTGCTGGATTTGGGTGTGGAACTAACAGGCTTTTGGCATAGAATTGTCTTGCGGACTATATTAACTTTTTTTTTTTTTCTCTTTGAGGTTCTGAATGCATCGAGGTTGGCCTTCTTAAGCCAGTGGAACGGTCTGGCAATGCATTTGTGATCTAGGGCCTGAGATGTGTTATCTCACCTCTGCCACATTTAAACAGAGTATTCCTGAAGTGTGTAGAGTAATGGTTGATAATGAAACTGGAGGCTTCACTTTTGTTTTAATTCCAACACTTTTACTAGGAAACTTGCAAATATTTCATTTTCAGAAAAGGTGCGTTTGTGATTTTTTTTTTTTTAAGATTATTTATTTATTTATTTTAAATATTTTATTTATTTATTTGACAGACAGAGACACAAGTAGACAGAGAGGCAGGCAGAGAGAGAGGAAGGGAAGCAGACTCCCTGCTTTGCAGAAAGCCCGATGAGGGGCTCTATCCCAGGATCCCGGGATCATGACCTGAGCCGAAGGCAGAGGCTTTAACCCACTGAACCACCCAGGCACCCCTGTTTATTTATTTATTTGATAGAGATCACAAGTAGGCAGAGAGAGTGGGGGGAAGCAGGCTCCCCACTGAGCAGGGAGCCCGATGTGGGACTTGATTCTGGGACCCTGGAATCATGACTTGAGCCGAAGGCAGAGGCTTTAACCCACTGAGCCACACAGGCGCCCTGTGATTTTTCATAATAAGAAAGTATTTCATGTCAGTAAATTTATTAGTAAAGGGAAGAAAAAAATTTGCTGTAATCCTCCCTTCCGGATGACAAGCTGTTACTATTTGCATAGATACACTTCAGTCTTTTATGTATCTTTAATTTAGTATCCCTTCTCTCAAAAAGCCAGGAAGGACCAGGTTTTGTTTTTGTGGGTTTTGTTTGTTTGTTTTTGTTTTTTTTTAAGATTTTATTTGTCAGAGTACATAAGCAGGGGGAGCAGCAGGCAGGAGGGGGAAGCAGGCTCCCCACTGAGCAAGGAGCCCAATGCAGGACTTGATCCCAGGACCCTGTGATGATGACTTGATCCTAAGGCAGGTGCTTAACTGACTGAGCCACCCAGGCATCCCATGACTAGGTTGTTAAATAGAATAGTGAAATGTTAGTAAGCCACAGACTTAAAGAGAATTTAGAGGGAAGATAATCTGGGTATTTGGGGGGAGATAAGCATCATAGAGAAGACAGTAAGAACTTACCTGCAAATATCCATGACCGGGTTCTTGGTATTTCCTGGGGAGTATCTGTGTGTTTTTCTCTAACCTAGCTGAATCTCCAGGAGCAGCTACCACCCAGTTACCTGGTTAATAAGGTAATATTTCCATTACCCCAAAGAACTTCAGTTATACTCAGCTTCTACCTTGATCCTTGTACAGCTCTACAGAGCAAACCTTACTCAGCTCCGAGCGGTCTTTGCAAGTGGGGCCAAGGAGGCACCCTGAGCCCAAAAAAGAACATTATGTCACCGGAAGCCCAAGCCCCGAGAACACAAGGTATGACCCAGTAACCTGTGGCCCCAGCCAGGTCTCTGCAAGGAAACCCTCATGTCTCAGGTCTAGAGGCAGCGGATGATTTTGTTTTGTTTTTTGTTTTTGTGTTTTTGGTTTTTGGCAGCTGGTGATTTTTAAGAAGATTGGGGTTTAGCTACTCTAACCCACTCATTCAGATCTTACTTTGTTAACGATAACAGTCCTCAGGCTGGATGAAGACTCCACTTGGAGGCCACAGGAGGCCTTTGTGTTCCAGTTGGCTGGGCGTGCCCCCTGCTGCCATCTCTCCAGTCATGTTCCCTTAACAGCCAGAGGCACCTAAGCCCCACCCTGTGCTTGGAGGGCACTCGATAAAGGAACCCTGGCCTCCGAGGCAGTCCCTCTAGGAGTTCAGGAGTGCTTCAGATGTGGGGAAGGGGAGAAGGGCGGTATCGCTTTGATTTTGACCACAAGGCATTGAGATACTGGTCATTCAGCAGACCCTGGAATACTTCCAAGGACTAGGTGCTAAAAGATATGAAACCTAATAGGTCATGGAGGAGAGGACCTTCAGACGTTTTCGATTTAGTGCCCGGTGTGTATTAGGGAGTCAGGAAGTGCACACTGAAAGGAACAGTGCATTTGGCATGTGGACTAGTTGGCCAGGATCTTATGTCCCTATTTTTTAAAGTTTTAGCTTTTGTAGCTCAGGACTCGTAGTCATCTGTTTTCAGTAGCTGACAGAAGGTTTGCTCACAGCTGGTCACAGAGTTTCTTGGGCTTTTAATCAGAATTCTTGAAGGTACCAGAGACGGGTTGAGATGCTTGCTGTATCTGAGCTACCCCAAGAGGCCACAAAGTCAAGGACAGGAGGAGAAAGAGTAAAAGTGATATATGTGGGGTGCCTTGATTTAGAGCCCTGAGGTTTAGGAGGAGCTGGGACAGGGCTGAGGAGGGGCTTGTTCTGGAGCCTGGGCTGAATTCAGCCTTCAGGCTCAAGGGTGTTAGGAGTAGCCCTTGGTCGGAGGAGAGCTGGAGGAAGGGACAGCCTTGTGATGAGGAGTTTCACACTCAACATCCTTACCTGATGGTTCTTCAGTCATTGCCTGGAAGCTTCTTTAGGTCTTTGTAATCAGCTTACTAACTGGCTGAGTGAGTTTAGTTGTTAGTCAGTAATGAAGAAGTCAAAGGTCGGGACCAGCTGTCAGGATTGTGACCTGGCTTGGTTAATTACCTGAAACAGATAGTCTTTGCAGTGTACTGGGCTGAAGGGGAATTGGGATGGTGTATCAGAAAATAGAAAATCAGATGGGAAGAGGATTTGGCAAGCCGTCTTAATTTCCTCATGCTATAACCATCCTGTGAAAGTAGCAGTAATGTTTTCAGAACCAGACCAGTGCCATTGGGGGTATCTCTGGTTTATGCAAATTGCTTTGCAGGTCCTGAAGTCCTGTGGACCAAAGGTAATTGTCGTTTTTAGGTACAGACTCCTGGGGCAAAAGATTGTGCACACAGGGTTTTGGATCATCTTTGCTTCCTGTCCAAGGACTGGTTTTTACTGTCTGTCAGGGACCTGGAACCTGCTCCCCTACCACACTGAGTTGAGGAATGAATGTAGATAGTGTTCCGGGTTAGTGAAAATCTCGTCTTCCAGAGCTCAGAGGACTGCCTGGATGGTGTTACCTTTGCAACCAGGAAGGTAACTTCTGAGTTTGGGTGGGAATTGTTAAAAACCAATGTGGATGCCCTGCCCTATAACAGACATTCATAGCTTTGGGATAGCTTCTCATACAAAAATCTCTATTTGCCAAGGTACTAAAGAAGGAGTCTGTTTTTATATTACTGGTTATTTCACTGGAAGATTGGTTACAACTTTCTTTGGAGGCAGTGCCTGTGATTTGGAGGTAGTGGCTGTGAAATGTTACTAGTAGGATTAACAGGAAAACTGTCAAGGTGGGTAGTAGCCCATCGTAAGGGAGGTCTGCTTACAGTGGATACTTGGGAAGTACTGCATTGGGTACGAGGTTTTAAATTGTTCTTTGAGGTCCACTCTGCTTGCTCGAGGTCGCGTGAACCCTCAGCCTGACTTGAGGAGTGCCCACACGGCCGGAGCGTGGCGGGGCTCCCTGTGGCTTGTGCACAAGTGTGCTTATTGAGTTAATGTGTAAGCAGGAAACAGCCTCCTGCGCCAAGGGATGTATTAACCACCTGGCTTCTCAGACTGATCACTCTCCCTCTTCAGCTCCCCTGGATCCAGGACCTCAGCAGCCATGTCGAAGCCTCACAGTGACGTCGGCACTGCCTTCATCCAGACCCAGCAGCTGCACGCGGCCATGGCTGACACGTTCTTGGAACACATGTGCCGTCTGGACATCGATTCACCACCCATCACGGCCCGGAACACTGGCATCATCTGTACCATCGGTGAGCAGTTGTGCCCCCCCAAAACAAGGGCTTCATAGGGCCGTGATCTTTTCTTTCCGGAAGAGACACACATGGTAAACCTGGGTGCTGAATGAGATGCTGCACAGGGTCTTGTGGGGACTGGGGTCCTGGGAAGTTGAGGTAAGGAATTTGCATGCTCTCTGTTTGCTGCTAAAGGCAGAATTTTGATGGTGTCTTCCTTAGCACATCTTCTAGGAGCATCTCAGATATCTAGGGAAGATCTTTTCGACATGCTCCGTGCAACCAAGATTCTGTGGTGGGAAAACTGGCTAGGCTTTCCGGGGAGAGTAGAGCGGGTTGGCGGAGTCTCATTTAGGCTTTCCTTGTTAGATAGGAGCCTGTAGGATTTGATTGGAATAGAAGTGTCCCCTTAAATCAAGACAGTGAACAAGACACAGTAACAACCTTTATCTGCTTTTGAAAGAACCTTAAGCGATTTGTAGGAGGAAAATTCAGGGGAAAAGACTATCAAGGGCTCTTCAAACTTAAAAGTGTTATTTCTCCTTTGAATAATTAACACTTTGCCTTTAAAATTTTTTTCTCACTAGGCCCAGCTTCCCGATCGGTGGAGATGCTGAAGGAGATGATTAAGTCTGGAATGAATGTGGCTCGTCTGAACTTTTCTCATGGAACCCATGAGGTGAGCCTCAGCTAGACGGTTTGGCCCCTGGGGCAGCGTGCAGGAAATTGGGTGCCAGTGCTCTGTTCATTTAGCCACAGAGAATCAGGCAAGAAAGCATCTGGGGTGTAGAGCTAGTGCAGAGATCTTCTTTACTGGCCTGTCCCTGCTGTCCTTCCCCCATCTCCTGCCATCCTACCTGGCCAAGTCTCCTTACACGGAGACAACCTCTTTGGTTTTTGGCCATGGTTTTCCCACACACCTGTGGTGACAAAAGTGCCAGGGTTGCGACACTGGCTGGCTCAGGCAGCGCAGCATGCAACTCTCGATCTCGGGTGGGGGTTCAGGCCCACATTGGGTGTAGAGATTGCTGGGAAAATAAAGAAACTTAGAAAAGAGTGGAAGGGTCTTCTGGAGAGCACCATATAAGCTATTAGGGACCAGGGCCACAGTGTTTGACACCACCTACCTCTGGGTCTCTGTAACAGTTCCTGTTGCAGAGGTGAACCAAAAGGTCACCCTGAAGACAGATTTCTGGCCTAGTTTAGACCCAAGAAACTGAGCAGGTCCAGGAGAGGGGTTTCTACCACTGCGAGTTCAGTGGTGAGTCTCCGCACCGACACTCCAGCACAGAATACCCTGTTTGCTCAGTGCTGTGTGGCTGGCCTTTCTCTTCCCAGGGGTTCCCAGATGCATTGAAATGAAGTCAGCACACTTCTCGGGCAGCCCGGGAGGAGTGTGTCTGCTGAGGCTGTGTAGGACCTGACTTGCCCTGTGGGTGGAGGACTTGTCCAGGGACCAGGTGGCAACTCCTGGGACATGCTCTGTCCCCACTCCTGTTTCCAGACTCATATTGAGGGAGAAATGGAGGTTCCCTGAGGGACAGTTCCTTTTAAAACCCATTGGGCTGCATCATAAGCCATGGGATTCCATACTGGCATTGATACAGAAGAAATGAATGAGCATGACTTTCCCCTCTCTTGACTTCTGATACTTCTTATTCAGAATAAAGAAAATGCTACCCTGTAAAGACAAGTGGTGAGGGGTTGCCCTGTGGCATTTGGAAACCGGTGTTCAGTTTAGACTAAAAATAAAGCCTCAGAAAGTACAGTCCAAGAAGTGAATTTCTCCTTCTGGAAATGTGAGACTCGTGGGTTCCCTAACCTGGTGTTTCATAAACAGCCTATGGCCTGGCAGACGTCCGGCCTCCAAATGTCATGAGGGCCTGACCAAGTTTAGAGGAGCTGTGCTCAGCTAGTGCTTCAGGCACCTTAAGACACGTCTGTGCTGCCATTCTGTAATTTTCCAAAATCGGGGTCCTTGTCCGGAGTTACCAGGAATTTTTGCAAGTGTTAGGTTAGCCCAAAGAAAGAGCTAAAGATACCAGTGGGGATTGGTTCACCATTGATCCCTGCTGCTGTACCGTGCCAGGGTCTCCTATGTGCAGCAGAAGCAGCAGAAATAGATTTTAAGAAGTTGACCTTTAACTAGGCTTGATGGCCTCTTCCAGCCAATCCAGTAAATTAACACCGCCACAGCTCCAAAACAGCAAGGCCATGGGGTGTCTGCTGCACTTGCCGGAGGGGGGGCCTGGCCCAGGGATTTGGGTGTGTTTATTTTCCCTTTTTAGTCTTTATTTATTCTATATATTTTTTTATTAACATAGAGTGTATTGATTTGGGTGTTTTTAGACTACAGGAGGCATTTGGAGATAATAATCTCTGCTTCAGTTCTTATTCCCAGAATCGAATTGGGGTTTAAAAAACACACACACACACACACACACACACCCAGGCCCTTGTTGCAGGTGTGAAGTTTTTGACCAGGATACAGTAGTCTCTGGGGTCAGGGCTTTGGAAACTCATCTGAAATAATTCTCATACTGCATCATGTAACATAAACAGTTTGACCTCATGTCAGGGCTCTTCATAGGCTCCTCGGACTAGTGGCTGCACCAGGTTTTCCCAGCTCTTGACAATTTTTAAATACTTTCTAAACAGCATTGAAGTTACTTTCTCTGCCTGACGCTGTCAGAGGGACATGTACTGTCAGCATCTGATCTCCTGCCGGCTTTGCCCGCCATGGTGTCCCTAGCCCCGTCTGCCAGTTCAGGTGCGCACGATGTGTTCTTCTGAACATGTGGTCCCAGAGATACTGACTTTGAGACAACCTAGATTTAGAACTTTCCACAAGGACGGTGTTGACTGATGGACTTCCATACCACTTGGTTGCATCCAGCGGAACCACGCCATAGTGGGAGACTGTAGCACCACCAGTACACCTTCCAGAGATGTACCCAGAGATGCCAGGATAGAGGATTTGAGTAGTGTAAGACCTAATATTCTCATCGATACGTGTACAGTAGATGGCTTTATGGCCTCCAAGAACAAAAACACATGCTTATGATTATACAGTTTATTAGGCCACCAAAACCCCTCAAGTTCCATAAAATGAAAATTACAGAGACTCCATCATATTCTCGGGCATATATTTTTCTTTTAACTTTTTTTTTTTTTATGGAAATTTTAAGTCTAACAGTAATCAAGAAAACTTAGAGGGGCATGGGCATCCTGGCAGCTCAGTCGGTTAAGCATCTGGCTCTTGATTCTGGCTCTGGTCATGATCTCAGGGTCCTGCTGAGTGTGGAGTCTGCTTAGGATTCTCTCTGTCCCACCCCACGCCCCAAAAAGAGAAAAAGGAAAAAAGAAAACTTACAGACTTAAATGTACTTAGCAGAAGGCAAAAGTCTTAATGAAAGTAAATGAAATAAATACTTAACTCAAACACTAGGGACCAAATAATCTAAAAGGCATGAAGGAAAAGCATAAATTTGACAAACTAAAAACCCCTGTAAAACAGAAACTTCCAGGAAAGCCTGGTCAAGAATGAGGAGGCACAAAATAAAAAGAGAGGGAAAAGGGAGTATTACCCATACATTTGAAGAGTGTTTAAAAGTCATAAAAAGACTTACACTTTAACTTCTAGAGGTTGAGATGAAATTGACTATCTTCCAAGAAAAGGTAATGTCCAAGAAGTGGAAAGTATAAATAGATTAACAGCTTGAAGAAATTGAAAAGGTGACTGTAGGCTCTAGCTCTGCTCAGACCACCGGCCTTGAGGACTTGGATGGCTTACTTCTGTCTCCCCTTGGAGAAGCGGTTACATCCTCTGTCATGCCGTTTCAGAGCCACGTGTATAGAAGTCTTTCAAGTATGTTCTTTGAAGCCAACACACCCTGAGAGTAAGATGAGACCAGGACAGTAGCCTAAGCAGGCAGGTTAGCATGCATGCTCTGTCTTGCTTAGAGAGAAGCAGACAGCAAAGGTAAAATTCAGCAGCCCACATCCAACCATCTACTGAAAGAACTTTCCTGCCTTATACCCACGTAAATTTTACTCAAGAACACGAAGTCCATACTGGGATGAAACTGAGTGGCCAGTAGGAGATGATGGTGACATTAAGGGCTCACATCTGTTCTAAGGACTTCCATCAGCTCTGAGTAAAGGGCATTTGACAACGTGAAACACCCATTCCTTCAAGAAAAAAATTACCTCCATGTTTTATTCTGTGCTGTTCTTACTGTGAGCCAGCAACAGAAAGAAATATTTGTAACTCAGAGTACGGACCTCTGCCCCCCGAAAACAAGCCAGCAGTCTTCATTAGAGACTGTAATTAGAAGGAAGATTCTCAGACCCAAGCTTCATGCAGTACCGTCCTTGGAGCTCGGACTCTGGTTCCAGCTCCCCTCTAGCTGCCTTGCAGGTGCTGGTCTCCTGGACCAGCTGAAGGACAAGGCTCACAGGTGCTGACCTCTGTGCCTCTGATCAGCAGCGTCCTGTTGGTTCCCCGAAGAACTCTTAACGTCTTGGCTTTGAGTCTCATTTTTAGTCAGATCATAGTGGCAACTGAGAAAAGGGCAATGGCTTAGGAAAAAGATGGAGGTCAGGGCTGTTGGTTTGGAGAGAGGCCATCCTTAGTCTTCCTGGGCCACTCCAGAAAGTGATTGTGAAAACCAGGTCTGCGGGACCTTAGCAGTGGCTTGTTTAGCTTGGGCCATTGTGAGCTTAAGTAAATAACTCTGGAGTTTGAATTGTTGTTGGGATCAATAGAGGAAAAGCTCAGAATTGCCAAATCTATCAGAGTCTGACCCTGATTGCCAGACCAGTGTGACCCACACCCAGGGGCAAGGTCTGTATTCCAGTAGTCCACTGTATTTGCCGAGGGAGTGTAATGGGTCCCAGGGAACATAAGGAGGACAAGCTGCTTTCATGTTGAACCGTGTTGATGGTGTTGATGCCATCCCTGTAGAGCAGCATTCTGAAGTTTCTAAGATTGGCCCTTGAGTGAGTGAGTGCTGTGGAAGAAGGGGGTGGAAGCCTAGGAGACCGACAGGAGCAGGTAGAGGGGGAATGGCTGAGCCTGACGCGAGATGCAGAAGGTGGTCTAGAACGTCACAGGCTTTTCCTGAGTGATCCGCCTCAGCTCTAGCGCTGGGTCCACACATTCCAGCTTCCTTCTTTCCCCCTAGTACCACGCAGAGACCATCAAGAATGTGCGCGCAGCCACGGAAAGCTTTGCTTCCGACCCCATTCTCTACCGGCCGGTTGCCGTAGCCCTGGACACCAAGGGACCCGAGATCCGAACGGGGCTCATCAAGGGCGTGAGTATCGTGGGGAGCAGCAAGAGGGAGGGCGCAGGAGGGCGCGGGCTCCAGAGAGCCAGCCTCTGCAGTCTGCCCAGCTCAGGCGCTCCTCGGAGTTCAGATCCTAGACGGGAGAGTCCTGTTCGTCACTGTCAAAAAGGCTGATTTGGCGTATTTGGCTTAACACAGAGAGAGACGTACTTTTTACTCTAAAAACCTGCTTCTAAGTCTCTGTCCTTCACCGCCCCCCCCCCCTTCGTTTACATAGTGGGACTAAAACATTGTAGGTTTTCCTTGGGTGGCTTCCTTGAGGTAAGATCAAGAACACGATCAGGGATTCCCAGAGCCAGAAGCTTTCTTGTCACTTCTGGTGGAGATGTGAGCATGGTTCCCCGGGGGGGAAGAGCTTTTCTGTGGGCTCGCAGCTTACTCTCTGGTCTGTAGAGCGGCACTGCGGAGGTGGAGCTGAAGAAAGGGGCCACGCTCAAGATCACCCTGGACAATGCCTACATGGAAAAGTGCGACGAAAACATTCTGTGGCTGGACTACAAGAACATCTGCAAGGTGGTAGAAGTGGGCAGCAAGATCTACGTGGACGACGGGCTTATCTCTCTGCAGGTGAAGCAGAAAGGTTGGTACAGGAGGTGGCACGTCATGCTCTGGAACCATCTTCAAACGTCCCCTGACCCAAGGACGGTGGGAAGTTTGGCTGACAGCAAGGTCCGCTCTGTTTGTTCTCAGGAATTCCTTTTATTATTCCTTGTGCTTTAAAACACACTTCAGTCCAACTTTATTGCCCGCTCGGGGAGCATCTGAAATTTTTACCCATCCTCACTGTTTCTGCTTTTCTGCTTTCCTCCCTGGGAATGACAGCTAATATTTAAGAGTCAGGTACTATGCTAAGCATTTTACGTGGTAACTCATTTAAATTTTAAAACAATCCTCCTGAGCAGTTATTATCCCAGTTTGACAGGTGGGGAAACAGGCACAGACGGGTTAGTCGACTTGGCCGAGATTATACAGGTAGTGAGTTGGGATCTGAATTCTGAACATACCCCCCCATCCCCAATTACGTGCAGGTGCTGACTTCCTGGTGACGGAGGTGGAGAACGGTGGCTCCTTGGGGAGCAAGAAGGGTGTGAACCTCCCTGGGGCCGCTGTGGACCTGCCTGCTGTGTCGGAAAAGGACATCCAGGATCTGAAATTTGGGGTAGAGCAGGATGTAGATATGGTGTTCGCATCTTTCATCCGCAAGGCATCTGACGTCCATGAAGTCAGGAAGGTCCTGGGAGAGAAAGGGAAGAACATCAAGATAATCAGCAAAATTGAGAATCACGAGGGAGTTCGGAGGTGAGTGCCCCTCTCTGTTCCCTGCCTCCCTCAGCCCCAGCCTTGCTTTGTAAAAAGCAGACCATATCCCATGAATACCCAGGTCCTAGACCTGGCGACCTGCCCATCTGAATACAGACTCTCTAGCTGAGGCCGGATCTGCTCAATCCAAACACCTGAAGAAGGGAAGCAGATGGCTATTGGTATTCGTATTTATTTATTTACTTGGTTTTATTTGTGTTTTAAAGTTTATTTAAATAATCTCTACACCCGATGTGGGGCTCGAACCCGCAACGCTGAGATCAAGAGTTCTTCTGACTTAGCCAGCCAGGGGCCCCAAGCCATTGGTATGAAGGGGGAAAAAAGGTGTATTATCTTCCCATAGACTCGGGGACCAGTGTTGGAGGGGGACTGGGTCTGTGCTTACAGGGTTAGAGGCCATTATGCTGTCCTTCTGATCAGAAGCACTGCTTTGCTGGAATAAAGGGACCTTTCCCCTCATCCTCCACTTCTGCCACCATTTTCCCCGATGGCAGGCTCTTAAGAAGGGGCTCTTTTTTGGTCCCTCACCTGGGAGATCTGTGGAAGCTCCTGGTGTCCTTGTCTTCATGAAGGAAGCAGCTGGCCTGATGCCTGGGCTGGCTCTGGCACATCATCTTCCTGGAGGAAAGTGCATGCCTCCTCCGGTGTGCCTGGGCCCAGCTCCATGTCACCACCTCCCCAGTATCCCTAGGTAGAGCAAGTGAGTACGCCAGCTTGGTGACATCTGTTCCTCTTGGGCTCCCTACTAGGAATATAAGTCAGCACAGCTAAAACCCTAGATCTGCTTGTGTGGATTAGGTGTGTACTTGGGGAGGGCGAGAGGACTGGCCCTGCCCACTGTTGACCTTGCCGTGCTTAGCTCTGTGTAGATGTCCTTTGTACCAGGCAACACGGAGTCCACTTTGCCGTCCTGATAAACCGTGGGTTATGCTAGCTGACCTTGGCCGCAGGCCAGGCAAAGCCACACATCCTTTTGCCTTCAGCAGGTGGGAGGAGGCTGTCTCAAGGAGCAGCCCTCAAGTATCCTTGGCTGGACGGCCACGGACCTTTGTATCAGGAGTAGTCAGCTGGCCTTGTGTTCTTAATGCCTGGGAAGTGCTGGCTGGAGTGCCGGTGGTAGAGAGATGCCCTTAGAGGGGCCTCAGGAGATGCAGGTGGAAAGGAGACAAACCCACGGGGCTTTGGAAGAAACCTTGTCCTCTCCCTGGCCCCTTCGGTGATGTTCCCATACTAGTGCTAAAGACGGTCAGCAAGTGGAACTGTTAGCCTGCCTTGGGAGACAAAGATTGCTGGGAGACACTGTCACCTCTGCACACCCAGGGTGAGGTCGCGGACAGCTTTCCCGGTGAAGGGCTGCTGAGTCCGAGAATGTAGGAGAACCTCCTGAGCCTCACTGTTCTTGTGGCCTTGTTCCATAGAGCCTCTCTCCCTTCCTACCCCCTCTGGCAGGTTTGATGAGATTCTGGAAGCCAGCGATGGCATCATGGTGGCTCGTGGTGATCTAGGCATTGAGATTCCTGCAGAGAAGGTCTTCCTTGCTCAGAAGATGATGATCGGGCGGTGCAACCGAGCCGGGAAGCCCGTCATCTGTGCGACGCAGGCATGTGCCTCTCTTCATGCTCACACGCTTTGGGGGGGAAGGGGTGGTGCTGCCTGGTCTCTTCCCAGGATTCCCCCCCCCCCCACCTCTCAAACACACACACACACCAGGGAGTCAGTGTGTAGTCCTTCCTCTCTGAAGGCCGCCCCGGCCGCATCTCACTGTGCTCTGTGTCCTCCCAGATGCTGGAGAGTATGATCAAGAAGCCCCGTCCCACCCGGGCTGAGGGCAGTGATGTGGCCAATGCAGTCTTGGATGGAGCCGACTGCATCATGCTGTCTGGAGAGACCGCCAAAGGGGACTACCCGCTCGAGGCCGTGCGCATGCAGCACCTGGTGAGTTGTCCGGGCGGGGCCGGGCCAGGGCGGAGGCCAGCTCCCGTATGGAGCGACACCCTTTAGGCTTCTGTGCCCACAACCTTTTGTGATCCTCTGAGTCACAACAGGAGTGAGGAGGTGTGTGCTGGGGGAGAGGGGTGTCTTGGTTTTTTTTTTCTTCTGCCTTCCCTGCCCACACACCCTCTCCTGTTCCCTCCTGTTTTGGAGGTGTCCTTCTCCTCCATCTGTCCTCAGACAGTTCACTTCGGTGTCAAGGCTGTGAATCTGCCCCTTTCTCTGGACAGCCCAGAGGACCCAGGTGCTTCTGTCCTGTTCTGGGAAAAGCCCTGGGCTCCTCCCAGCCCACCTGTCCGGCTTCCATTTGGGTCCCCACCTGTCCCACATGAGGTGCCTCCGCCGGGGGCCCCGGGCCTGTAGCGGAGGCTGTTGGGTGCACTGAGCTGGCGTGCAGGTGATAGAGCTGGCCTTGCATGCATGGCATCAGCAGCTGGGCCCGCTTTGCTGAGCTGCTGCACTCGCCTCAGGCTGGAAGGTGAGGTTTGGCGACTGACAGCAAGTCCATAAGTCGATACAGGTGGAAAGAGACCGAGCCTGCTGGTCCTGGTGTGAGAGCATCCAGAAGGGTCCTGGAGGTGGCCCTTCTTCCCCCACCAGGCAGCTAGCTCTCAAGGCGCTTCAGCTTGGCCACGTCCCACTGCCTGGCTCCTTCTCAGCTCCCCAGCCCTGTCTGGTCCTGCTGTAGATGCAGTGAAGTGTTAACCTAGGGTTCAGTTACCAGGCCTCCTGAGGCCTGGGAGACCGTGCTACAAATTCACTTTCTTAAAATGGTCCAGTGTCAGTGCTTATAACATGAGCTTAGCAAACTCGCCTCGGATCCTGAAGTGTTTTTTCTTTGACCTTCCTATTCCTTTCCCATCAGCACAGGATCCCCATGCCCTTTGTGTGGTGCCCCTCTCCTGCAGTCCCCCAGATATAAATACCCCTTCCTCCTTCACTTTGTGTGTCCGGTTACTAGGTTATAGATCGATGTAATCTCCATATTCCCTGCGTGATAGATGTCACCCCAACTTACAGAGGAGGATTATGTGATGATACAGCCTCAGTTTGAACCCAGATCTGCTGGCTTCAGAGCCAGTATTCTTCAGGAACAGAGGGCTTTGTCCAGCTGGAGATGAGGTCGGGTCTCCAGCAGGGGCCTGTACTGGGCTCAAAGAATAAGAATCCTGCTCTGGCCTCTGAGCTTCTGTTGTTCTTCCGTATCCCAGTCTTTCCTCTGAACAGACACCTTAGAGAGAACCAAGGGCTTGGATGGCCCTGCTCAGAAGATAAGTGATGGGCTCTGGGCTAAGTGGTGCAGGCCTCTCCTTTCCACACCCCCAGTTAACACTGGCTGAGAGCTTCTCTTAACCATCCACTGCTTTCTCTTGTATCTGAGGCCATTAACCACCCATAACTAAGGGCTAGTAATCTCAGGTATGGTTCTGTTTCCTGTTCATGTCTCCTGTCCTTTGGACTGCATGCTGTCCCTTCTTAGAGGAAGAAAACCTTTAACCTAGTAAATCCTGCCACGTACTTGCTTCTACTGTCAAGTTAATGAGATGTTCTGATTCTCCCCACACCCCTCAATCTCTAAGATGCTGGTGATTGCGTTATAGTCCTCTGAAGCTTACATTGTCTTTTCAATCCTTGATGCTCTCTGAGCAGGTGGTCTGTGAATAACTGAATGGCTTTCTCATGACTGTGATAATCCTTAAATTTTGATCCAGTGTCCTGTTGCGCTCACCTGTGTGCTTCCACAGGCATCTGTCCCTTCACATGGCTGTCCCGCGTGCCCCTCACCAATCTGCCATTTTCCCCACCTTTGTGCTTGGACCACGGTGAAGCTGCGTGGCTTTGGCTCCAGCTGACCCCAGCTTTGCGGCGCTACTCAGCGTGATCCCACGGCCGGCCACTGGAAGGGCTCGCAGCAGCCCCGTGCCTGGAAGCCAGGCGCCCAGCCCTGCGGTAACCAGACAGCCATGTGAGGAGGGAGGGCCTGTTCCTTCCTGTGAGCTGTGTCATGAGGCAGCATGGTCAGGTCCTGCCAGGGAGTGGCATGGGCCCAGCTTGGGCATGCTTCTGTGCCGAGTGCTAGAGCTTGCCGCCATGTGGTCTCCCTGTGCCCCTGCCCCCAATCAAAAACCCCTTCCCAAAGGGAAGAACCAGTTTTCCCTCTGTGGGAGGGCAGCAGCAATCAGTCGATGCCGGTAATTCTCCACCCATCCCTGAGCCTGGGGCTTCCATCATGCTGCCTCTTTGCATCTGCATGAAGGACAGATTTAGCCAATTAACCCAAGTTCACCTTCCTCTGATTAATTCCCCATTCTGTCTTTCCGTGTGTTGTCTCTCGTTTTCTCCCTCCTCCTTCCCTCTTCTTGCCTCTCCTCCCCCCTCTAAACCTTACAGATAGCTCGTGAGGCTGAGGCAGCCATGTTCCACCGCAAGCTGTTTGAAGAACTTGTGCGAGGCTCGAGCCACTCCACAGACCTCATGGAAGCCATGGCCATGGGCAGCGTGGAGGCTTCTTATAAGTGTTTAGCAGCAGCTTTGATAGTTCTGACGGAGTCTGGCAGGTAGGGCCCCAAGGGCAGGTAACTCCGCAGGACTACCAGCCTCTTGCTCCAGCTGGTCTAGAAGACAGCTAGGGCCCTGCCTCTGGGGCCTGGGCTCCGGTCCTCTTCTCTGCAGGAAGCCAGCCAGGGAGGTCAGGGCAGGGCAGGACCAAAAGGGCCCTCAGCTCGGTAGGTGCAGTGGATGGCACAGGCTGCTGGTGAGGGACTCGTTCCTGTGAGCCTTGATCTTGCTCAGCTCAGCCCCTCCACTGGTTGGCCTCTTGGCCCTCACATGCAGGGCCATGTCCCTCTCCAGCTGTCTGTGCGACTCTTCCCCTCCCTCTCCCTTGTGACGCAGCTCTGACAAAGCTCTGTCCCCCTCTTGTCCCTCTGGACGGATATTGCTCCCCTAGATTGCCCGTGAGGCAGAGGCCGCCATCTACCACTTGCAATTATTTGAGGAACTCCGCCGCTTGGCGCCCATTACCAGCGACCCCACAGAAGCCGCCGCCGTGGGCGCCGTGGAGGCCTCCTTCAAGTGCTGCAGTGGGGCCATAATCGTCCTCACCAAGTCCGGCAGGTAGGAGGTGGCAGTGGCTCCCAGGGGATGCCCTGCTCCGGGGCACCTTCCGTGGGCGTCCTGAGAGCAGTGCATTGAACGGGGCTCGGAGGGCCCTGAGCCCAGGTAAGACCCCTTGGCCTGCCACCTGGGCCCAAAGGACTCTAGGCAGCACTCCCTGGTGGTGTTGGAGCATTTGTATCCAAAGCGAGTTCACAGCCTCGAGATAAACCAGAGACTTAGTTACAGAACTACATACAGATAGACCCACTACAATGCTTATTTGATCACTTACAAGCCAATCTTTTAAAAAAGTAAAAGGTGGCCAGTTTTGTTCCTTCCAGCTACCATGTGTTTTTTAAAAGTTCTGTTCAGAAAATTCATGATGTTCCCCAACGTGCTGTTTGGTTGGTGCATCTGTCCCTGTCTGCCTTTGGGCCCCAAAGGCAAGTGGTTTCAGGACCAGGAAAGGTCACCACATTGTCTCGCTGGCACTCTGGTGCCGTGCCACCAAGCTGAGGCCTGTGCTTGGCCTTGGACCTGGGATCTCTTCCTCGTCCGGTCACGGAGTTAGCCTCTGTCACTGCCCCGTGGCCCCCGTCTGGGAGTGTGCTCCTCATCCCTGCCCCCAGGGCCACGAGGGACTCCTGGAAGGGAAGGGTGGAGGGGGTCAGACTGGCTGCCTCCACGCTCCAGGGTTGCTGTGCACCAAGGAGCGGCAGGTGGGGCAGCCTGTAGAACTAGGGCACGAGGTCTATGCACATTCCCTCAGCAGAGGGCTCGGGATAAATAGCTCCCGCCATCAGGGCTGACCTTTGTGGAAAGGTTCAGCCTTTGCTGGTCGGCTATTTTTAGCTCCAGTCTTCTGGGATTTCACTTTCACAAGTCCCGACTTCAGCAGTTGCTTCCCTCTGAAAGCCTTGTATGGGGCCAGGCCTTTAGAGGGGCAGTCTCTGCTCTGCCATGGCTTAAGTTTCCCTGACACCTGTTGAGTGTCCTTAGAGCTTGCCTTCTGAGGCCCAGGGGATCCTGCAAGCAAGTCTCCCCAACTCCCAAGACACATCTACAACCACAAGGGTAGTGTCTGTGTGCAAGGAAGCATCTGGCACTGGGGCTCCAAGGGGCCCCCTACCCTCCAGAGGAGCCTTCACAGGTGGAGAGCCTCCCACACTAACCTTCTCATCTCCCGGTCTTGCCTCCTGGGTAATACCCAGATTTTGAAGCCTTGCTCAGAAATCCTCAGGTTTGGCTCTCGAGCCCAGTTGCTGAGACTGCTTCAGGGCCAGGGCGGCTGTGTGGGCAGGGGAGAGGGCACAGCAGGAGAGAAGGCTTATGTTGTACATTCCCAGGGGGGACTGGTGGGCTTCACCCTGTTCCTCGCAGATGTCAGGAATCAGGTGCTATTCACATGCTGCTTGGCTTGTAGCTGTTGCTGGCAGCAAGAGGAGTGCACTGGTGCTGGTGAGGTTGGGCAGGGCTGTATCTGCCAGAGTGGAAAAGTTCAGAGGAGGGGGTTCTGCCAACTGCAGGCCATGTCGGGTGAATGGGTGAGACTGTCCATGCTGGGTTGTTGGTATGATCCTGGGGCCCTGGGCTGTATGAAGGAGAGGAAGGCAGGTGGGTAGCATAGCATAGGAAGAAGGGTCATATTCTATTCCTTGGAAGGTAGAGGATGACAGGCTTCCCTGGCCATGGAAGCACATGCTAAAATGGCCAGGGTCTCATGCTGGCAGAGTGAGTTGGATTAGAGGGTGAGCTGGTGCTGAAGGCCCTGTGGGGCATCCCGGGTGGCTCTGGAACACCATTTAATGGTCTCTTCTGCACGTCCATCATCCCATTTCAGGTCTGCTCACCAGGTGGCTAGATACCGCCCCCGTGCCCCCATCATTGCTGTGACCAGGAATCACCAGACGGCTCGCCAGGCCCACCTGTACCGTGGCATCTTCCCTGTGGTGTGTAAGGACCCAGTGCAGGAGGCCTGGGCTGAGGACGTGGACCTTCGGGTGAACTTGGCCATGAATGTTGGTGCGTGGCTGGGAGCAAGAGCTAGAGCCTGGAGGGGTGTGGGGAGGGTGCTTGAGCACTCATATCCCTAGAGTCCTCCAAAAAGGGGAACAGGCAGACCTTAGGCTGCACAAGAATCCTCACTCTCTTCCCTGGGAGTCTTCTCTGAATCCTCCTTCCCATTCCCTGAAGTTCTGGGCTGAGCCACCAACTTCCTCTTATCTCTCTCTTCCAGTCTGGGGGGCCCCAAACAAAAAGGATCCTGGGTAGTCATGGGTGTCTGTTCTTAGGCATTTGCTCATTACCAAGGTTTTTTTTTTTTTTTTTTTTTTAAAAAAAAGCCACGGCTTCTACACTGTGGGGTGTCATACACACAGATTATGTACTCATGGCCTTTGTCCCTGATAAAAGGAGGTGGCAGTGGATGTGAGAGGAAGCACTCCACCCTCTAGAGTGTAAAATGAATGATGTCCAAAGGTCCCCGGCAACTCTGCCATTCCATTGATAAGGAAGTATCTCGGCCTCCCTCATCTGCTTTGCCTGGGCTGGGAGGCTCTCGCCACCTTGTGGTGGAAGGAAGTAATGGTCCGCAGTCCAGCTTGCATCTCCCACGTTGGAAGTCAGCTAGGTGCCTACCTGCCTAGCTTGGCTTTCACTCACCAACCTTTCTTCTCTTCCTTCAGGCAAGGCCCGAGGCTTCTTCAAGAAGGGCGATGTGGTCATTGTGCTGACTGGGTGGCGCCCCGGCTCCGGCTTCACCAACACCATGCGTGTCGTGCCTGTACCGTGATGGGCCCCAGAGCCCCTCCTCCAGCCCCTGTCCTATCCCCTTCCCCCACCCCATCCATTAGGCCAGCAATGCTTGTAGTGCTCACTTGGGGGCTGTCACGTGGCACTGGTGGGCTGGGATGCCAGGGAAGCTGAATGCCCCTGTAAAACATGACTGATTTTTAGGACCCTGTTCGGGTGAGGTGACCCAGAGCTGGGTTGCACATCGTGTGACCTCACCCAAGCAAGGGATGAAGGAAGGGTGCAGGACTGGAAGCCCTGGAGTTTAACCTGGAGGGCAACAGCTCCTGCTTCTCCTCCTCTGCGTACTCCATTCTGTTCCTGTAGAAAACATGCTCAGAGAACTCCCAATCCTGGCCTGGGGTCAAGAGACCACCAGCAAGAGTAGCAGCATAGGGCAGTGGTTCCAGTTTAAGGAGACTGGCTCGGGCCCTTACTTGCTTCTCCACCCCACTCCGTCTCCCCCACTTCCCCCTTGTGCGTTGTGCACGTCTGTTCCTACACTCAGCTGTCGCTGCAGGCACACTCCACCCTCCATTTTCCCCACTACTGCAGCCGCCTCCAGGCCCGTTGCTATAGAGCCTACCTGTGTGTCAATAAACAACAGCTGAAGCACCCCGTTCTTCTCTTTTCTGATGGGGGCGGAATGGGGTGAGGGGTGAAACCCACCATCTGAGTAGAGCAAAAACAGCAAGAACCTTGCACCTCCTGGTGGTCACTTCTGTGTGGTGACCCAGGCCACCTGCCCTCCTGTCCTCTGTGGTGTACAGACAGAGGTGTTGGGAAAACAGGAGGAGATGACTGTCGTAGAGATACGTACCCCTTCAGCACCCTGAGGAGGCGGTAGCTGGGACATTTTATTGGCTTATTTGGACCAAAGAGGAGAGGCAGAGACAAGTCCCCTCTCTTCTGCTCTGGTGGGTTAGATCTTCACCAGCAGATGTCCCTAGTAAGGGCACTGTAGGAGAACACCAGCTTCTGCTCGGAATATTTCTCTCTGGGCCCTTTGTGCCCCACTGTCTGCCAGTACCCTCCCCCCTTCCATGACAAAACAGGGCCAAGGGGTTCAAAGAGGTTTAGGAAGGGAACGGAATCTGGCTTGCACCTTACTTCTCCGGACCCCTCAAGAATCAAGCCCTACCTGGTGGGAGGAAGCACTGGTCCTTGAAGGTCGGGTGGGCTCCAGGAATAGGGCTTTGGCCTCATTCTGAAGGCCCAGCATATTGTCTCATCGGGCCACTCAGCTTTTTCTGGCCATCAGTCCCTCCTCAGGACCCAGCTTGGAAAAATGCGCAAAAGCATTCCGCCTCCCGGGCTGTACAACTTCCCGACTATCCTGTTTAAAATGTCCTGTGTTCCCTAACACCTGTCCCGTCGGTGCTGTGGGGAGAAGCTGAAACCTACCCTGGAGCTCTGAGTCGGCAGGCTTTAGAAGGACGAGAACCGGTTGCTGCAGTTGGCTGCGGTAGGGCTGAGGAGGAAGAACCTGGAGGGGACCCGAGCTATTTGCTGGGAGGGGCAGGAGGTGAAGACCCAGGCCCGGGCTACCCCGACTTGCGGGTCTGGAAGTACGGGTAGAATCTGCGCTGAGCTCGGGACAGAGAAGCGGAGGAGGAACAGCCAATGGGCGGGGCCCGTCCCGTGATTGCAGCCTGTGGGCGGGGCCTGTCCCACGCGAGCAGCCAATGGGCGGGGCCTATCCCGCGCGAGCAGCCAATGGGCGGGCTGGGGCGGAGGCGGGCCGACGGGCGCCGGGTCTGGCCGCGCGGTCCCCGACTCTTGCTGGAGGGGCCGCGATGACCGCTCTGAGCCGGGGCGAGGCCTCCGAGGCGGGCAGGTAAGGCGCTGAGGCCCGCGGGCTGGGCTCGGCGGCGGGGCGGCGGCTGGGGGATATCGGAGGCTGCGACGAGAGGACGCTGCCCGGCGGGACGAGGCGGCCTCGGGGCGCCCTACGCCTGGGCACATTCTGGCCGCGGGGCAGGCACTTCCCGGCCGCCGGAGTTTGGGCTCGGCTCCAGAGCCGCGCAGCGCGGGCCCGGGCTCCTCCGGGGGCTGCGAGGTGTTGGCGAGGGGGCAGATGGCCCCGCTGTAGGCGCTGGGGGATGAGAGAAGTCCGGGCAGCATCAGGATGGGCACCCTCCGTGGGACGCCTCTTACCGCGTCTCCGCCACCATCGCTATTCATTCATTCTGTACTCATTCATTCATTCACTCACTCATCCATGCCCCAGCCAAACCGATTCCCTCGTCCTGACTGCCCTCACCCAAAGTCTGGCGCTTCCCTGCTGGCCCTCGGAGGGGTCAGACCCTCTCTTCTCCCAGCGGGTCTGCAATTGTAGTGGCCCGCGGCGGCCCAGGAGGCAGCGTGGAGCTGTCCCGGCACGACGCAGCCGCGCCCGTGCTCCAGGCCGGTCCTGATCGGGCGGGCTGGGGCCGGTCTCTCAGCCTGGAGATCTGATCCAAAGTCTCTTTGGGAGGAAGGAAAGTTCCTGCGGCTGGGAAAGGGGCAAGGAGGTTGGGCAGGCTGGACGTGGCGTTTCACGTGACAGCAGGAACTGGGTCCTCTGCACCTTGAGGTCTTGGGTGCTGCTGGCTGGATTATTTAGGGAAGACAGAGACAGTTAATGAAGCTGTAACAAGTTCCTACGCTTGCCCAGGTCCCAAGCCCCACAGTGTGAGCTCTGGAGGTTGGCCTGGCTCCCCTGGCCCGCTAGCACTGGGGAAGGTAGGGTGAATGTGTGAGTCTTGTGCCCACTCTACACAGGTTCATGCAACTGGCTGAATCCTCAGGGGCTCCCTCTGCCCTGTTTTCAGAGGCTGGTGGTTCTCTACCCAGCCTCATTTGCCCTTACTTGGTTTGTCTCCCCACTCCTCATGGTTGTTTAAGGGTGCCCCATCCTTGCGGGTGTCAGGATCTTAGGGAATAAGAGAGGGCCCTGACAATCTGTGATGTCTTTGCCCCATGTACACCTCTAGCTGGCTCTAAGGTCCATCTCCTTTAAAAGATTTATAGGGTTGCAGGAAGAGTTGGCGTAGAGAGGGTGTCCCTCCCGTCCTGCAGTGAGAGGGTCAGTATGCCCTCTCCCCAGTCCTCTGATTATGTTGGCTAGAGTCCAGCCCATGCTGACAGACATGGTTTGAGGTTACAGTTTGACAGGACCACGTAAGCAGTGAGCATCTCTGGGGCAAACGGACAGGACTAGAGGGCAAAGCTGACAGAGACTGCCACCAAGCCTCCACCAGAGTTTGGGCTGGGACCAAGATGAAGTTCTTCCTGACTTGCCTAAGTGAGAAATTTGGGAATTAGCCTAGAGGGGACAGCCTGGGCCAATCTGTGCCCTGATGTTCCAGGTTGCTTTCAAATTTCTGAACTTAGGTGAGTCCTCCCTCAAGAGCCTTAATGCAGACCAGAAAGACCTGTGTGCCAGTTCTCCCACCTACGATGACCCCCTGAGGTTGGGGTCGGCAGGACTCAGGATAGGTTTATGCCAGCCACCCTCCCTGAAGCTCTTCCAAGTGCCTCCTTGGGGGGGCTCTGCTCAGTCCTTAATCTGGTGAAGCTGTGGTTTTGCTGGGTCCCCCACCCCCCAGCAATGCCACATACTGTATTTATCGGAACAGCATGAAGAGCCTTGCTCTGGGAATCGGAAGTGAGTTCTAAGGCTCACGCTGTTCTTATTTTGCTAAGACTTGGAGAAAGCCAGGTCCCCTTTCTGGGTCTGCTTTGCCATCATCATAAGGTAAGGAAATTGGATTTTGGGCTCCCAAGGGTGTTCTCTATGATGACATTAAGTGATTCTGTTATTTGCCTCAATTTCCCCTCAATTTCTGATGGTATTTTATTTCTTCACATAATTTCTTCTTTGCTATGACTCCCTACAGAAAGTCCATGAAATCAAGGGGTGCCCTACTGGCTCAGTTGGTGGAGCAACATGACCTTTGATCTCATGGTCATGAGTTCAAGCCCCACAGTGGGCATAGATCTCACTTAATAAACACACACACACACACACACACACACACACACACACACACAAAATGGAAAACCAAACAGCATTCCACTTGGTACAGTGTCCAGTGTCTGAGTTTGGACACCAGGAAATAACTTGCTTTTCTCCTTTCCTGAAAAGTGAACATAGGCCCCTACATTTCTGCCACTGCCTCTGGTGCCAAGGTTAAGTTTGGCATGAAGTCGGTTTAGGCCACTGTGCTGCTATTCACTCAGGCTGCAGGGCATCAGTCTCACTCTCCGTCGTCACCAACCTTTGCAGCTTTGATGAAACCCCCAGGTGTTTACTCATGTAGGAAAGGAAGGAGGAGGGGATAGCAGGGACCCCTGGGAATGGAGCTTTCTGTGTGATGAGAAGTAACTGCCCCCCATCCTCCACCCCAAGGAGTACCTGTGTGCTATAGCATAGATTCCAGAAGGAAGGGGTTTTTTTCCCCAGGAATGTAAACCTCTCTGGGGTAAGCTATTTCCACCCTTCTCCCTGCCACAGCTACACATTTTTACTGGCTTAGAAATGCTTGGTCCTGGGGCACCTAGGTGGCTCAGATGGTTGAACGTCTGCCTCCAGCTCAGGTCACGATCTCCAGGTCCTGGGATCCAGCCCCACATCCAGCTCCCTGCTCAGTGGGGAGCCTGCTTCTCCCTCTCCTTCTGCCTCTCCCCTCTCTTGTGCTCTGTCTCTCTCTCTTTCAATGAATAAATAAAATCTTTAAAAAAGAAAGAAATGCTTGGTCCTAGTTTAGGATAGGAGTTTTAATAACCCGTGGAGACTGAACCACTCTTTGAGTCCTAGTCATAACCACATGTTTCCTCAGCTGATGTTTAATATCTCTTAGAAAATCACAAGGTGAGTTTTTTAAACAGACGTGTTTCTGGCTGCCACTATTTCTTTTTTTTTTTTTTACTTAAAACTTATCTCTATACCCAAAGTGGGACCTGAACTTACAACCCTGAGATCAAGAGTCACACGCTCTTCTGACTGAGCCTGCTAGGTGCCCGTCCGCGAAGCATCTGACTCTGGGTTTGGACTCAGGTCATGACCTCAGGGTCCTG
This sequence comes from Mustela erminea, assembly GCF_009829155.1. NCBI lineage: Eukaryota > Metazoa > Chordata > Mammalia > Carnivora > Mustelidae > Mustela > Mustela erminea. The sequence goes on from NC_045618.1 coordinate 33,260,421, forward strand.
GGATGGAGCCCCATGTCACACTCAGTGCGGGGTCTGCTCAAGTCTCTCCCTCTCTCCAACCCCTCTCTCTCTCAAATAAACAAATAAATCTTTAAAAAAGAAAAAAAAAACAATTAGTTTAAATCAAACACAAATTCCATTTCCTCCTAGCAGGTTGATGTGGCGCAGTAATGGTATATTAAATAATTGCCAAAATCCAACCGGCATTTCATTTCTTTGGCATCCCTCTTGTTCTCTGACTTAGGGTCGGAGCAGCCTGGGTGGTATGCCTCAGCAAACCACCGTGACCAGTCCTAAGGATTTTCTCTCTCTCTTCTGTGGAAAAAAATTTAAATGTTTCTAATAGGTGTCAAAATTTACTGGATTACTCAAAACCTACCCATACCAACCCAGGCCACACAAATTGCGATTTAAAAATAATTTTTGAATTTTGAAGGACTGTCCAGAAATGTTATTTTAAAACAACCCAGCAATAGGGGCACCTGGGTGGCTGTGTTGGTGAAACGTCCAACTCCTGGTTTCCACTCAGGTCATGATCTCAGGGACTTGGGATCAAGTCCCATGTCGGGCTCCCTGCTCATGGGAGTCTGCTTTTCCTCTCTCTCTCTCCCTCTGCCCCTCCCCCTGCCCATGCACGAGTTCTCACTTGCTCTCTCTAGAATAAATAAATAAATGGTTTTTTTAAAAAAGATTTTATTTATTTGACACAGAGAGAGAGCACAAGCAGGGGGAGTGGCAGGCACAGGGAGAGGGAGATGCAGGCTCTCCACTGAGCAGAGAGCCCGATGTGGGACTCAATCCCAGGACCCAGGGATCACCACCTGGGCTAAAGGCAGACACTTAACTGACTGAACTACCCAGGTGCCCAATAAAGAAATCTTTTTTTTTTTTTTTTAAGATTTTATTTATTTATTTGACACAGAGAGAGAAACAGTGAGAGAAGGAACACAAGCAGGGGGAGTGGAAGAGGGGAAGCAGGCTCACCAGTGAGCAGGGGACCCAATGCAGGGCTAGACCCCAGGACACCAGGATCATGACCTGAGCCAAAGGTAGATGCTTAACAACTGAGCCTCCACAAATCTTTTTTTTTTTTTTAAACAACCCAGCGACATTACCTCAGAATTGATATTCATACTGGGCTTCCTTGACTACGAAACAAGTTGAAAAATGCTTATATTTTTCATCGTTAAATCCTTTTATTGTAGAAAAATTCAAACATATATAAAGAGAGAGAATAGTATAATAAGCAGAATGTGCCCATCACCCAGGTTCAAAAATTACCAAGCTATGGGCCAACCTTATTTCATATGTACCTTCCTCCTCTCTCACTCCTGGATTATTTTGAAGCAAATCTAAGATATTATTATTATTATTTTTTAAATATTTAATTTATTTATTTGACAGACAGAAATCACAAGTAGGCAGAGAGGCAGGCAGAGAGAGAGAGAGGAGGAAGCAGGCTCCCTGCTGAGCAGAGAGCCCAATGTGAGGCTCGATCCCAGGACCCTGAGATCATGACCTGAGCCGAAGGCAGAGGCCTAACCCACTGAGCCACCCAGGTGCCCCCAAATCTAAGATATTATTTTATCCACAACTATTTCAATGTGTATCTATAAAAGATAAAGCCTTTCTTTTTTAAAAGATTTTATTTATTTACTTGAAAGAGACCAATAGAGGGAGAGAGAACACAGAGGAAGAGGGAGAGGAAGAAGCTCCCTGTTCAGGGAGCCCAATGTGGGGCCTGGGATCATGACCTGAGCCAAAGGCAGACACTTAACAACCGAGCCACCCAGGTGCCCCAAAGATAAAGCCTTTAAAAAGCATAACTACAATACTGTTATCACACCTAAAAAAAAATAACAATAGCTCCTTAAAATCACCAACAAGTTAGCATTTAAATTTCCCCCATTGTCTCATAAACGTCTTTGTACCATTTGTTTAGTTTAGTAAGGATCTGAATGAGGTTTAAGCAACTGGTTAACATACTGAATCTCTATATCTATGTCTCTATAATCTTCCGTAATCTATAGGTTCCCCTTTCATCTCTTCTTCTTTTTTTTTTTTTCCTTGCAATTTTTAACTAATCTCTATACCCAGCATGGAGCTTGACCCTTGGAACTAACCCTAACCCTAACCCTAACCCTGAGATCAGGAGTTGCATGCTCTCCTGACCAAGCCACCCAAGCGCCCCTAGCTTGAATCTTTCTATAAAGAATGTTCTTTCTTCATCTCTTTGGTCACTGAGGTATAGCACCATCAGTGGAGATCTAGTTTTATCAAGGAAGGAACAGGATAACAAAGATTTGTCCCTTGGTGAAGGATCACTAGTTACAACGAGGTCCATTTAGGTGTTGGAAAGAACATTCTAACAGAACTTTCTGCATGACACACCTGAAGGATGATACTCACATGTAGGCACACATTTTTAAATTTCTTGTGCCTGATTGCAACTTTACCTTCCCCCCTCCACCCACCACCCACTGGACTATTTATTTCCTTATACCAATCTGCTTGATGTAGATAACACTGAATGAGATTTATTCCTTCCTTCTTTCTTTTCTTTTCTTTTTTTTCTCTTCTCTTCTTTCTTTCTTAATTTATTTCTTTCTTTCTTTCTTTCTTTCTTTCTTTCTTTCTTTCTTTCTTTCTTTCTTTCGTTCACCAAGTTGCTTGATGTGGATAATGCTGAATAAGATTTATGCCTGCCTGCCTTCCTTCCTTCCTTCCTTCCTTCCTTCCAAGATTTTATTTATTTGTCAGAAAGAGAGAAAGAGAACACAAGCAGGGAGAGCAGGAGGCAGAGGAAGAAGCAGGCTCCCTGCTGAGCAAGGAGCCCCACAGGGGGCTTGATCCCTGGACCTTGGGATCATGACTTTAGCTGAAATCGGTTGCGTGACCGACTGAGCCACCCAGGAGTTTGTTTTTGTTTTTGTTTTTCTTGTAAGTCATTCTCAGATATGGATGAACTATGATAGAATAATTGGAAGAGGCTGAGCGACAGACCTGGGTTCAAGTCTCTTCTCCACTACTGAGATAATACTGACTCTGAGCCTCCCTCTCTCCATCCGCAAAACAGAGTCACATCCCGTTAGCTTCAAAGGTTGTCCAGCCAGCCGAGTAAGGGTCTGAGACACAGTAGGTGTTCACCAAAGTTAGTTTCCCTGCGGTGCTTCCAGCTTTGAGAATCTGAGACCAGACTTCTGATGAGCCAGACTCAGCCTTAAGAAATCTTGTCTGTTTTCCTTTTGAAGGTGCAAAGTTTATTTTTCTGAAATAAACTTTATATTTTGAGGTAATTGTAGATTCATATGCAATATTATGACACAATACAAAGATCTCATGTACCTTCCACTCAGTTTCTCCCAGTGGTAACATCCTGCATAAGGAGAGCACCATGGTCTCTCAACCAGAAAGTTGATATTACTATAACCCGTTGACCTTCCTCAGATTCCACTGGCAAAGTTCATTTTTAAAATCAAGGTTTCTTTTTCTCTTGGATTCTAAGCGTCTTCATGTAAGAAGAATGAGGTTTTAGAAATTTGGAGTATCAGAAGTATCTATTAATATCGCTGTGCCCTTGAAACAAGTCTTTTTCTTGCTGTATCCTTTTTCTTCCTTTTTATTCTTTCCACCAAATGAGAATAGTGTATTGTGATCATAAAATTCAGGCAGAGTATACAGAAAAGAAAATAAATAACACCTAAACCCCAACTCATGGAGAAAAATATTGTTGATATTTTGGTGACCATCCTTCCCACATAGATTTTATTTTGCATGCTTTTCTATATAATGCTTTTCCCAATGTTATGAATGTTATGTAATGCTATCCTTTCATGTTCCTATAGATTTAGTTTTGCTACGATAAATATCATTTTAATTGTTACATAGCCTTTCATCCCTGAATAAACCACAATTTGTTCCTGCCCTATTGTTCTTTTTTTCTTCTAACTACAGTCCTGTGAACATGCTTATACATTTAAATTTGTGTCCAGTTATTTTCTAAGAATGAATTGTTAGGGGTGGAATTTATGGGTCTGATGGGTATCTACATATGAAATGTATCTGCCTATTGTCGCACTCCCCTGCCACACAGTAGTGGGTGAGACTGCCCATTGATCAGCATGTTGATCCACAGCAGGTATTATTAAACTTTAAAGCCTTTGATGTTTCAAAAGTATAAAAGAAGATATCGTTTCTACCTTTTATTTTAAATATTAAAAACAATCTTGTTTTTTTGCTGATTTTGAAAGTATTACATGCTTCTAATAAGTTTAAATAAAAGAGAAATTAAGAGAGTAGAAAATCAGGGACGCCTGGGTGGTTCAGTGGGTTAAGCATCTGCCTTCAGCCCAGGTCATGGTCCCAGGGTCCTGGGATAAATCCCCGCCCTGGACTCCCTGCTCAGCCTGGAGCCTGCTTCTCCCTGTTCCTCTCCCTCTCCCACTCCCCCTGCTTGTGTGCATGGGCGCTCTCGCTCTCTCTGTCAGATAATTTAATAAAATCTTTTTTTTAAAGAGTAAAAAATCACCCTATAATTCTCAGACGAGATATAATCACTGTTTGATATATGCCTTTTGGTATAAAAGGTTAAATTTTATAAATGGATTCATTATCTCTTACTTACTAATCTGTACCTACTTTTCACTAAACAACACATTTTGGGTCTTTTTCTCTATGAGCCCATGCAGCGATACCCCACTATTTTAGTCAACTGCATAGGAATCTATGATATTGATAGAATATTATTTAGGTATTTCCACTTTTTCATCATACTTGTCAAACATACAAATATAAATTTATGCCTACTTGTCCATTTATTTCTTTATGCCAAATTCTGTGAGATGGAGTTCTTGGATCAAAGGATCTGTAGATTTGTAACACATCCTTGGTGGTACTGAGCACTCTAAATTTGTAAATGTTTGCCAATAATATAGTTATGAAAACTATTTCTTCTTTTATAACTTGCCTGTTCAGTATTCTTTGCTCACTTTATTTTATTTTTATTTTATATATATTTATTTTCAAAAATATTTTATTTATTTATTTGAGACAGAGAGACAGAGGGAACAAGAGCACAGGGAGAGACAGAGGGAGAGGGAGAAGCAGGCTCCCTATTGAGCTGGGAGTCTGACATGGGGCTCCATCCCATGCCCCTGGGATCATCACCCAAGCTGGAGGCAGACCCTCAAACATCTGAGACACGCAGGCGCCCCTTTGGTCATATTTCTATTAGATCATTTACTTCCTCTTACTGACTTGGATGAGCTCATTTTATGTTTAAGAATATCAATTCTTTGTTCAAATTTTGATGTAAAAAGTTTTTTTTTTTTTTTTTTTTTAAAGATTTTTTTTTATTTATTTATTTGACAGACAGAAATCACAAGTAGACGGAGAGGCAGGCAGAGAGAGAGGAGGAAGCAGGCTCCCCGCTGAGCAGAGAGCCGGATGTGGGACTCGATCCCAGGACGCTGGGATCATGACCTGAGCCGAAGGCAGCGGCTTAACCCACTGAGCCACCCAGGCGCCCCGATGTACAAAGTTTTTACTTTTTATGCAGTTATGTGTTTTATGTGTTCTGGGTTTTATATCTTGCTTAGAAAAATCTTTATATCTTGCTTAGGAAAATCTTTCCTGGGGTGCCTGTGTGTCTCAGTTGTTAAGTGTCTGCCTTCAGCTCAGATCATGTCCCAAGGGTCCTGGGATCGAGCCCCTTGTCAGGCTCCCTGCTCAGTGGGAAGCCTGCTTCTCCCTCTCCCACTCCCCCTGCTTATGTTCCCTCTCTTGCTACCTCTGTCTATGTCAAATAAATATATGAAATCTTTAAAAAAAACTTTCCTAATATTTTAATACTCTCCTCTACTTTGTTTTAGTTCTTCATTGATTTAGAAAATGTTTAGATGTTTACTCTCTTTGGAATTAATTTTTGTGAATGGTGTGAACTACACAGGTGCCCCAATACCATCTATTGGACAATCCGTTCTTCTCTTTCTTATTTGGACCACCTTCTTTATCATGTACTAAATTCCCAGAGAGCCATAGATCATGTTCTGGACTCCTTGTTAGTATCTGTTCATCTTTTCCTAAGCCAGTAAATACCATAGTATTTTGGTTTTTTAAAATTAAATTTTATTTTATTTAAATTCAGTTAATTAACATGTAGTACATTATTAGTTTCAGAAATAAGAGGTCAGTGATTCACCAGTTACATACAACACCCAGTGCTCATTACATCACGTGCCCTCCTTAATGCCCGTCACCCAGTTACCCCATCCCCCTACCCCCCTCCCCTCCCACAAACCTCAGTTTGTTTCCTATGAATATCATGGTATTTTGATTGCTCTAGCTTTGTAGTTTGTTCTGACATCTGGTAAGGCAAGCCCTTGCATTAAATTTGAGATAAATTCTCTCCTTTAAAACTTTGAATCTTCCCACTCAAGAACATTTATTCAAGTCTTCTTTTATGTCTTTTAAAAAAGGTTTGTGGTTTGTGGTTTTCTTCTCATGGACTTTCAACATTTTAAAAGTTTATTCTTAGGTATTTTATATGTGTTGTTTCCATGTGAATAGAATCATTTTACCAAATATTTCATATATATATATATACATATATATGAAATATATATATGTGTGTGTGTGTATATATATATATATATAAAACTTTTTTTTTTCTACTGTGGGTCTACGGAGAAACTACTTTTATGACTTTTGTGCTGACCTTATAACCCCTAGAATAATAAACTCCATAAGAACTCAGTATGTGTCTACCCCACCAAAGCTCTGCCTAGTCTACTGCCTAAATATAAGAATGTCTGGGCCACTTTCTTTTGTTTTTGTTTTGGGTTTTTTTTTTTTTTTTTAGTTGATTATGTATCCTCTAGATAGTTTATCATCTTTCAAATAAAATTTCTCTCTTCTGGGGGGAGCGCCTGGCTATTGAGTCGGTGGAGCATGCCACTCTTCTTCTCTGGGTCCTGAGTTCAAGCTCCACTTTGGTTGTAGAACGTACTTGAAAAATAAATAAATAAATAAGAAAATTTCTCTCTTTTTAGTGTCTAAACCTTTTCTTTCTTTTTCTTGCTTTTGTGCAATGGCTAGAACGTCCAGAACACTGTTGAATAATGGGGGGGGGGGGGACAGGCATTCCTAGGGGTTTCAGACAATCTGGAGTTCTCCCTGGAGGAAGAGGTCCCAGAACCCAGCCAGCCGCATGAGACTAGGTCATGGCTCAGGAATCTGAACCCTTCACTGCAGCACAGTCTGGGGGAGCCCCCTTGTCCAGAGCCTGCGGCAGGGCACGAGCCAGACCCTGCTTTCAGCGGTCTCAAATATGGGCCAGCTACCAGGTTGGGTGCTGGACACCGATCCCAAATGGGACCTCGGATGAGGGGGCGCTTGGATCCTTTTTTCGGAGAGGCCGGGAGGTGCAACGGGGCTGCTGCGCTCGCGGCAGCATCTCCCGTCCAGTCTGCGTCCCCTCTGTCCAGGCTTCAGGGCCCATCGGCCCACTCGGAGGTTGGGCTGGGCGGGTAGGCGGGATCCCTGGCACCGGGCCGCCGCCTCGGGGAGCTGGCGCTCCTCGTGGGGCTGGAATTCTGGGTGTGGCCGCCCTCTGGCGCCGGGTGACCCCGGGCTTCCCAGCCCCTGCCGAGGCAGGCGCCGAAAATGGACGGTGCCTCTCGGGCTGCAGCTCGCGCGCCAAGGGTGGAGGAGCGGCAGGTGAGGACGCCGTGGGGGTGGGGGTTTGGCCTCCGGCAGTGAGGCTGCCGGCGATGGCAGCGCCCTCCCGGCAAGGAACCTTCTCCCGTCCTCCGGCATCTCGGCATCTCTGCCGACTTTCACTGAGAGGAAGGCAGTAGGATCCTAGGTTGGTGTGAGCCGGCCCATGACTTGCGCTCAACGACATCCCCGCTTGTACTCAGAGACCTGCCCTCACGGCCGTCCCTGGGGTGCGGTCACCGGCCTGGGAGGGAGGAAGCGGGAGCAGGTCTTTAGCACCTGGGTCTGGCCTCATACGCCACCACCCCACCACCCCACTACCCCACTACCCCACTGAAGGGACCTATTATGTCCTTGCTGCTGAAGCGACTGCCTTCAGTCTTCCTCCTACCTGCCTCGCAGCAAACCACTGATTCCCATTCCTCCTTTTGACACGCTCCCTCGGCTTCCATGACAACCCCTACCCCTAGTGTTCTTTCTACCTCTTGGCTCTCTCCCTCCTAGTCTCCTAGGGGGACTCTCTCCCCCACACAGTCTTTCAGTGTTGTGCTTCCTCGGGTCCCAGATTTCTCTCCTCCCTCAACGCCTCCTTGAGATATAATCCACATACCATAAGATTCACCCTTTTACAGTGTACAATTCGGTGGCTTTAATGTATTCACCAAGTTGCACACCAATTCCAGAACAGTTTAATTCCAGAACAGTTTCATCACCCCAAAAAGAAACTCTACCCACATTAGTCATTTCCCATTTCCCCTTCCCCCAGCACCTTGGCAACCACTAATCTGCTTTCTGTCTCAGAGGATTTGCCAGTTCTCGACATTTCCTGTGCAGAGAATCATAGGTTTGTGGTCTTTCGTAACTGGCTTCTTTCACTTAGCACAATGTTCTTTCATATTGTAGCTTGTATGAACGCTTCACTCCTTTTCAGGGCTCAGTAATATTCCATGGTGTGGATGTACCACAGTTTCTCTGTTCATCAGCTGATGGGTATTTTGGGGGCTGTTGATGTTTCCATTTGGGGGGCTCGTTATCATAATGCTGTGAGCATTCTTGAAAAAGACTTTGTGTGGACATGTGTTCCATTCTTTTGGGGTGCATACTGAGGAGGGCAGCTTTTGGGTCCTGAAGGAACTCTGTTTAACCATCTGACGAACCAGCAGACTTTTACAAAGCAGTCGTACCATTTCACATTCCCCAGCAATGTGCAAGCATTCAATTTCTCTGCATCCTCACCAACACCTAATACTGATCATGGTCCCCCAGTGGGTGTGAAAGGATATCTAATTGTGGTTTTGATTTGCATTTCCTCGATGGCTAATGATGTTGAGCATCTTTTCATGTACTAATTGCTCATTTGACATTGCCTTTGGAAGAATGTTTATTCAAACATGTACCCATTTTTAGTAGGATTACTTGTCTTTATCATTCATTTGTAAGATTCATTTCTTTTTATGGGTGCCTGGGTGGACACTCTTGGTTTTGGCTCCAGTGCTGATCTCAGGGTCATGAGATTGAGTTGTGAGTTGGAGCCCTGGGTGGGATTTCACTCTCAGTGGGAAGCCTGCTTGGATTTCTCTCCCCCTCTCCTTATGCCCCTCTCCCCACCTCCTGCAAGTATGCTCTCTTTCTCTCTCTTCAATAAATAAATAAATACATCTTTTTAAAAAATTTTTTGTAAGATTTTATTTATTTATTTGTCAGAGAGAAAGAGAGCACAAGCAGGGGGAGCAGCAGGCAGAAGGAGAAGCAGGCTCCCTCCTGAGTGAGAAGCTCAATGGGGGACTTGATCCAGTACCCAGGGATCATGACCTGAGCCAAAGGCAGATGCTCCACCAATTGTGCCATCCAGGTGCCCCTAAATAAATCTTAAAAAAAAAAAAAAAAAGAGTTCTTTAAAAAAAAGTATTTTAATTGTGGTCAAGAAAAACACATAACATAAAGTTTATCATCTTAACTATTTCTAAGTGCATTTGCATCCTTTGGTAGTGTTAAACATATGCCTGTTGTTGTGCAATCTATCTCCAGAACTTTGTTATCTTGCAAAACTGAAGTACCCATTAAATACCTCTCCATCTCCTCCTCCTTCCAGCCCCTGGCAACCACTTTCTGTTTCTTTGAATTTGATACTCTAGATATTTCGTATAAGTGGAATGATACAGTATTTATCTTTTGGGACTGGCTTATTTCACTTGGTATAATATTTTCAAGGTTGTAGGAGTTCTTTATATATTTTGGATATTAGTCTCATATCAGATATATGATTTGAAAATATTTTCTCCCATTCTGTGGGTTGTCTTCACTTTCTTGGTGAACCTTGGAAAGGTTCACTTTCTTGGAAACCTTATCAATTTTGATAAGGCACGGTTTATCTTTTCTTTTGTTTCCTGTGCTTTCGGTATCATATCTTAAAAGACTGTTGCCTAATCAAAGGGCACAAAGATTTACACCTGTTGTCTTCTTCTTTTTTAAGATTTTATTTATTTATTTGACAGACAGAGATCACAAGTAGGCAGAGAGTCAGGCAAAGAGAGAGAGGGGGAAGCAGGCTCCCTGCTGAGCAGAGAGCCCGATGTGGGGCTCGGTCCCAGGACCCCGAGATCACGATCTGAGCCACCCAGGTGCCCCCCCCCCCCGTTTTCTCCTAAAAGTTTTCTGACATTTTTGTGGTGGGAACATAAGCAGGAGGAGCAGGAGAGGGAGAAGCAGGCTTCCTGCTGATCTGGGAGCCCAATGCGGGGCTCAGTCCCAGGACCCGGGGATCATGACCTGAGCTGAAGACAGATACCCAACTGTCTGAGCCACCCAGACGCCGTGAGCTTATTTTTATATATGGTGTGAGATGGGGCTCCAACTTAAAGCTTTTGCATGTGAATATCTAGTCCTAGCACCATTTATTGAAAAGACTAATCTTTCTCACATTGAATTGGTTTTGGCACCCTTGTTGATAACTTTTCTTCTTTATGTATCCACTTTCCTAGCTCCTGTACTCATTCATGGGCCAGAAACTCAGAAATTTATCCCTTTGGCCTGGACCTTTCTTCTGAGCTCCTTACTCCTATATAGCTTGACATCTCTACTTAATAATTTCCCACACAACTTCAAGACTGAACTCGTGATTGTTTCCTTCAAATATGCTCTTTTTCCAATATATTTTCCCCTGTTTCATCTCAGCGAAACAGAGCAGTATCCTACTTGCTTAAGCCAGAAATCTAGTCATATTTGACATTTTCCCCCGATACTCCACATCCAACGGATCAACAAGTCATGTTGATTTTATTTGGAAATATATATCCTAAACCCATCACTGGCCCTCCATCACTACTGCCACCAAGTGTGAGACATCATCTCTCCATTGGAATATAGTCTCCTAACTGATCTCTCTCCATGGAAAAATTTTAAACATATACAAAAAAGGAGAGAGTTGTAGGGTGGATATCCATGCATCCATCACCCATCTATAATAACCATCAACAGAAGATTGTCCCTATTTCATTGATACTTACTCTGCTCCCCCTTCCCCACTTCCTTTGGATGACTTTCAAGCAAATCAATGTGATCAGAGTTATCTCTTTAAGATACAAATTTAGGGGACGCCTGGGTGGCTCAGTTGGTTGGATGACTGCCTTCGGCTCAGGTCATGATCCCAGAGTTCTGGGATCAAGTCCCACATTGCGCTCCCAGCTCCATAGGGAGTCTGCTTCTCCCTCTGACTTTCTCCTCGCTCATGCTCTCTCTCACTGTCTCTCTCTCAAATAAATAAATAAATCTTAAAAAAAAAAAAGATACAAATTTAGTAGTGGATTTCCCTGTTTAAATCCCTTTATAGATTCCCCATAGCTTCTAAGAAAATGACAGAAACCCTTATCGGAGTGTACAAGGCCCTGCATGATCTAGCAGCCAACCCCTCCAGCCTCATTGCTCCCCACTTCACCACTTCCACCCTCCAGACAAAGGCTCTGTTTATGTTCCTCATACATGCCACACACTCCGGCCTCAGGGCCTTTGCACATCCATCATAAACCCTCTACAAGAACGCCTCTCTAACTCTCTGCAAATACCCTCCCCCATCTAATTAACATCCACAGGCTATCAGCTCAAAATGCCACTGCTTCTTAGGGAAAACCTCCCTGCTTTCCACAGCTGAGTCAGGACTCCCTGACAGAGGTCCAACTAGGACGCTGGGCTCTTCTTTCATAGCATAGCTGACACAGTTATAATTATGTATTGATTTATATAAATATTTGTTTCATGTCTGCCTCTCCTACCAGGCGTTTTGGGGATAGTAGTTTGCCTTGTCCTTCTTAGTATACACAGCACTTACACAGAGCTGAGCAAACAGCAGACATTCAATTGGTGTTTGTAGGAGGGAGGCAGAGAGGCTGGCAGCCCTTTGAGGACTGTGGTCCTGCCAGCCTCTCCTGGGATAGGGGTTCTCCTGACCACAGGAGGGTCAGTGGCCATTTGTAGTTCACCCAGTTCCTAGCTCTGCTTTGTTTTTCCCTCACACAGCCCTTGCTTTCCTTCCTGGGCTGAGGCTTTCTCACCCCTTTGCAGAGAGTAAGTGAGGCCCAGAGAGAAGTGACTTCTCCAAGCCCCTCTGCAGTGAGAGGTACTTCCAGGCCTGCCTCTGTGTCTCCCAGCCACCACATCCAGGCTCTTTCAGGACCCCAAGACACCTTCCAACCTGCCCTGTGCCCTGAGAAGATCCCAGAGGGTCCACAAAGCTGGAGTGATTCTGAGGTGGGTGTCAGGGGCTAGTTGGAATCAGGGTGCATTGGATGGTGTCCACGGATGGACAGAGCAGGCTTGTCCCGAGAGTAGCCACACCTCCTGGCAGCCTTGACTGGGGATGGGGAGGCATCTGAGCACCGGGCTTGGCCTCTGGGCCCTCCCTCAGCAGGCTCAGCAGAGGGCAGCCCCCAGGAGCACAGGAGTGCTCTGTTTTTTAGTGAATGCAAGTCTGTTTTTCGACCTGAATGACCAGCTTCTTGTCTGGAGACAGCCAGGCCTGAAGTGGCTGGCCAAGAAAAAGTGGTCTGTGACCAGGTCCAGGGGTGCTAGCTCAGACAGATGCTGCTACAGCAGGGGGAATGTGGGATGAGGCCGGCGACAGGCAGGTCACTCACTGCAGGACCAACCGCCTGCTCCTCAGGGTGGCCTGGGCTTCATGAGAAATCCTGAACATGCCCAGCAGCAGTTTCCCTGTTTTGGCTATTTGTCCCGTCTGTCTCCCTGGTGACTGTTCTTGCTCCGCAGGCCTTTGAGCTCTGGCCAGCAAGGGGGCAGCCCCTGCTGGCCTCAGACCTCTGGTGGAGGGATGCTGTGGGGCAGCTGGGCCTGAGCTGCGGGAGCCAGGCGCTGGGTGGGGCCCAGGTGCAGAGAGGGCTCTCCCCTCCCCGCAGAGGCTCCGTGGCTGCAGTCCCAGGAGAAAGAGTCAGTCACACAGGACCTGTGTGGAGCTCTGCGGGTGCAGTTTGGGGCCTGGCGGTGCCCCTGTCTCCGCTTCCCATAGGCGGCCGCACTTCTAGGCATCCCTCCAGGGGCATGATGGGATGCGGAGGTCTCAGTGTCAAGGGGAGGGGCGGGAGCAGGGGTGAGGCTCAGTGGGCAAGGCTGTGAGAACCAGCCCCCTCCCTGGGGCTAGTCCATGACCTCTCAGACCCCCACAGCAGCCCTGAAGATCTGCAGATCAGAGAGGGGATTTCCCCCCATTTTACAAGGGAGCAGACCCGGAGGAAGGTGGCTGGGGGCCACCCAGGAGGAGATGAGGGCAGCGAGAAGCAAACCAGAGTGACTGCTCTGCTCCAGGTCTGGTGTTTGTGTCCCGAAGTCCCAGTGCAGCCGAACACACTACACAGAGGAGCTTCTCTGTGGGCAGTGTTTGTTTCTTCAGTACGCAGTTATTGAGCACTTACTGGATGCCTTGAAGCTGAGTGCGGGGGCCGGGGATAAGAGATGAATAAGGAAGCCGGTCTTAGTGGGGGACAGCCACTTAAATGAGAGGTACAGCAATGAAGATATCTGAACAGACCGTGTGTGGAGGCAAGGTGAGAGGGGTCAGTTCTCCCCAGAGCCTTCCAGCTTACCAGGCTTCGGGGAGCGGAGGTGTTGGGGGATCAGAGTGGAAGGGTCTCCATTGTGCGTAGGAGCACAGTAGCTAAGCAGGACCCAGGCAGAGCTGGGAGGGCAGCCCATTAGCAATCCTCCCAAACACCTGAATGCCTGAGAGGAGTCAGCCTGAGCACGTTGATCCTGAATTCCATCCCTGTGAGGATCTGGGCCTTTCTAGTGTGTCCCGAGAGCCCAGATCTGGATGGCAGGGGCAGGGTAGGTGGGTCCAAAAGCAGGGAAGAGGGCAACTGGGGTCCTTTAACCAGAGTGAGGCCATTCAACCAAGCAGCTAAGGGCTTGGCTGACCAGTTCTGAGCTCCACAGAGAGACCTGGGCAGTGGGCAGCCTCTTGGCTGCCAAGAGTGGGAGATGGAGCCAGCCTTGCCCTTGGCCCGCCCACCTCCCACTGGGTGGAAGGCCCTGGAGTCTCTGACATCCCTGTAGGTAGGAGTTCCTGTTGGCAGCAGAGCTCAAAGGGGTCCTTGTTCAGGCTGGATGCAGCCACCCCCAGAGGGCCAAGCCGGCTCACATCTCCTCCCGAACAACTAGCTCTCCCAGTTTGTTTGTGTCTTTGAGCAAAGAAGATAAAGTCTTGCTGAGGGATGAGGGGGTGGGAAGGGGTCTGATCTAGGGAACCCCACATCCCAGACAGGCCCCTGCATAGCCATCTCAGCCCAAGAGACCTCCTTTGGTGTCCCCTAATCCCTGTGTACTAGGAGCGCTACAGGAGAGGGCGGAACACCGGGCCCCAGCCCTCTGGGCAGCATGCTGGAGGAGACAGTGCAGGATTTCGGCCGAACTGGGGTTTGAGTTCAGCTCCTCCCCAGTTGAGCGGTCAGGAGCTCATGCCTTACCTGTCTGGGCTGCCTCCTCATCTGTATAACCGGACAGACAGATGGACGCTGTAGCTGCCCTGCGGGCACACCTGAGCCACACCTGTTCCCCACCCTTCTCCCCAGGGGCCCCCTCCACTCGCAGGGCTTGACTTGGTTTGAACCTTCTGAGTCCTTCCCCCCGCTGACCCTGAAGGCTCACTGGGGGTGTGGTGGAACCCAGGCCTGGGTGTCAGGCCTCCGCAGGTTCCGGCCCTGCCAACAACTGTGTGTGGGGACTTCACTGGAGCCTCTGTTCCCCACCTGTGACATGTCTGCAGAAGCACCTGCCCCACGTGAGTGGCCGCAATGACATCACAGGTGTTCTCTGCTCTGTGGGCTTTGGCCAAAGCTGGTGGGGGATTCTGGTCTGGCTGCGAGTGCTGCGGCTGTGCACTGCCCGTCTTGTAGGCCCCGGTGAGGATTCATTAGAAATGGAGTCGGTTGGGCCAAGGTCATCTCTTCCTCCAAAGAGGCTGCTGGTCAGCTCGCAGATGGCTTTGTGTGAGTCTGGAACACCTGTGCTTCTCCTGGTGGCAGCCACGGTCATTTGGTCCAGACTGTGATGACTTGGGAAGTAGGGCACCTGGCCTGCCACCTTCCCATTCATCTCAAAGCTGCCCCAGGTTCTCAGAGGGAACTAAGCACATCCCTGGCCAAGGTGTTCTCAGACCTGCTCCTGGGAAGTAGGGTTCATACCTGTGCCAAACGCCTGCCCCTCCTGAGTGCTTTGCCAGGGCTGCTGAGCTGGACAGCTGGATGGGGACCCAGCATGTGGCACACCCCCCTCAGTGCCCCAAGCCCCACCCCTTCACACTCAGGCTGGGGTTCAGCCATGTGCTTCTCTCCCCTTTTCTGGTCAGCAGAAACAGCAAAGCAGCTGTCCTAGATAAGGAATATCCGCTTAGAAAATAAAATGAGGTACAGCTTCTGTGTAGGAAATATTAGGATTGTTTTTGCAAAAGAAGATCGCCTTTTCTCTCCGGGTTTTAGAGTACTGTTGATAAGCCCGACTCTACCCACCTTATTCCAGTTTCCCTTTGGCAGAGGTCTTGTCAGCCAGTGTCTGGGCTGTGTGTCAGGCCTATGACCCTGGAAAGACATAGGCAGGCTCTCGGGAAGGACCCAGAGCCAGGCTGTGCCGCACGGAAAAGTGCTCCTGCTTCTTTGGCTTGACCTAGTAAATGTGTTGTGTGACCTTAACGGAGGAAGGAAATCTCTGTGGACATGTGATTCCTGTCTTGCTGAGGGCGTTCCTGGAAGTCCAGAGGGGCAGGGCCCCAGATCCAGAGCCCAGGCAGGGGGTCTCACCCTGGATTCCAGGACGCATCCTTCTCCTTCTGAGCTGCAAAGAAAGGAGAGACATGGGGGCCAAGATTCATCCAGTGGTTTCTATACACTGGTTGCATGTTTCAGATCACCTGAGGGCCTTGAAAAGCCTGGAACTGAACACGGGCCTATCTTATGACCCACCAATTCCAATCCTAAGTGTTTACCCGCAGGAAGGAATACTTGTGTCCACACGACAGGTACTGGAATGTTCTTGGTCACACTTTCGCAACAGACAAAAGCTGGAAAACTGCCCAGATGCCCATCTAGAGTCAAATGAATAAATCAGTTGCAGTAAGTCCGTGTAATGTGATATAAAACACTAGTGAAAAGGCGCAGTTTACAGCTACACAGCCACAGAGAAGATTACGTGTGCGACTATTCCATTCATAGGAAGCCCGCGGAAGCCCGGATGACGGTCATCCTTGTGGGGTCTGGGGGGAGGCCTTGAGACTGGAAGGAGCAGGGGTCCTCTGGGGGTGGTTTCCAAAGTGTGTTCTATTTGTGAGATGCACTGGATCGTATACTTGTTTTTTGTGTTTTTTTTTTTAAGATTTTATTTATCCATTTGACAGACAGAGATCACAAGTAGGCAGAGAAGCAGGCAGAGAGAGAGGAGGAAGCAGGCTCCCTGCTGAGCAGAGAGCCCGATGTGGGGGCTCCATCCGAGGACCCCGGGACCAAGACCCGAGCCAAAGAAGGCAGAGGCCTTAACCCACTGAGCCACCCAGGCGCCCCTGTATATTTGTTTTATGTGTACTCTTCTATGTGAAAATTACTCTTTACTAAGAAGTTGAAAATAGGGACGCCTGGGTGGCTCAGTTGGTTGAGCAGCTGCCTTCGGCTCAGGTCATGATCCCAGCGTCCTGGGATCGAGTCCCACGTCGGGCTCCTTGCTCGGCGGGGAGCCTGCTTCTCCCTCTGCCTCTGCCTGCCATTCTGTCTGCCTGTGCTTGCTCTCTCCCCACCCCCCTCTCTGATAAATAAATAAAATCTTTAAAAAAAAAAAAAAGTTGAAAATATTTCATTACCTAGCTGAAGGTGAGAAAGTGTCACTGGGCCCGGCCTTGACTCTAGTATCTTGAATGTCCAGGAGAACTGAACTTGGGAGATGAGTCCAAGTTGCCCCAGGGGACCCTAAAGGCACGGCTGGTTCAGGCTGCTGCTAGGCCTGGCTTTCTGCTTCAGTGTGGCCAGGGTACGGCTCTGGCCAGAGGCTTATGGGAACCTGGAGTTGGGTGAGGGGGAGGTTTGCCTCAGGGCTATGGAGGTTTGAGTGTGGGCAAGCGGGGTGGGTAAGCTGGACTGTGCCTGGGCACAGGATGGCCCAGGGGCATGCCATTGAGTGGACAGTGCAATGGAGGCGGGAGGGTCCGGCCTGTGTTTTCCCCAAATACTGCATCCCATCCTGTCTGAGCCACATTCTCCTTTTCCTTATGGCTTCTGTCTCCCCCCGAGCTCCCCTTCTGATCAGTCAGCCAGCATGGACTGGGTGCCTGGTGGTGCTGGGCCCGTCCTGATGTCTGCACCATGGCGAGGTTCCATCCGTCTGCAGGGGACCCCCGTGGGCTCTATCTCTGTGCTTTTCCCTCCCCTCCTCCCTCTGGGAGTATCACCGTCTCTCTTTCTCTGTCTCCTTCCCTCTCAGTAGCAAACACCGAGTGCCCATTGTATGTATGTATTTATGTATGTATGTATGTATGTATGAAGCACACACCTGGGGGAGCTCAGAGTGGACTGGGGGCAGACAGATGTGTAAACAGAGTGTGCTTACAGTCTGGTGTGGTGGGTGCTGGAAGGACAGCAGGATGGAGGTCACAAGGGACCGCAGAGGAGGGACTGACCAGCTCTGCCCTGGGGGAAACCAGGGAAGGCTTCACAGAAGAGGTGCCATTTGAACTGGGGCTCGAAAGATGAGCGGAATTCCCCAGGCAGACGAGCGTGGAGAGGAATTCTGGGTTTGGGGTATGCACTGCTGGGGAGGGCGACGACGGCAAGGAAGCTGGGGCACAGGGGGGCCTTGTGGGGGAGCCTGGCAAGGGAAGCAGAAAGCTCAGGAAGGCCTGCTGAGGAGGCGAGGGGAAACTCAAGAAGGAATGTCAGCAGCAGAGGGGCGGGTCAGATCTGGGCCCCAGGTGACTCTGCTGGCCAGCACGGGACAGGGCCAGGCAGGAGAGCAAGCTTGTCACCAGCGTTGGGGGAAGGGATGGTGGTGATGCGGCTGGCTGGCGCAGTTGGAGCGGAGAAAGTGGATGGTGTCCACTGAGGATCCATTGGTGGTGGGGGTGGGGAGAAGACAGCTTCCGATTCTGGCCTGGGCCTCAGTGGCAGGAGGAGCCTCTCAGGGATGTCAGGTGCTCAGAAGGAAGCAGATCTGGGGGGATGACAACAAGCGTGTCTTGGTGGCCGCATCCCGATGGCAGGCTGAAGCTCAGGAGGAGAGAGGGCGTCGAGGTTAGATTTCGGTTTGGGAGTACCCACGTGGTGGGAGTAGCTTGAGCCTGGGGAAGCTTCGAGACCGGAGTGCTCGTGGCAGGTGTCCCGTGAAGCCTGGTCCACGAGTTCTGCAGGACGCAGCTCGATTCTGGCTCCTCTGGAATCCCTCTTCGTTGTCTCTCCCTCTCCTGCTCTCTCTGTGCCCCCCCGCCCCCCGGCTTTCTTGACTGGCCTGGCTCCTCTTCTGACATCTCCCCGGATCTGCTAGCTGCGCATCCCTACCCTTCCAGCAGCCCCATGGCAGGACCCACGCTGGGACTCCTGGTGGGATAAGGTCAGTGAGTATTTGTGGAGGGAACAAAGGAAGGCTTGCGGGCGGGCCAAGTACCTGTTCTGTCCTCAGGAGAGGCACCCTGCCCTGGGACCCGGCTCAGCAGGGTGGAAGGACTCCACTGGGGCCTCCCCCATCTTTGTCTACCCCCCTAATGTCCCAAGTGTTGGACATTACTTAATTACTTAATTACTTTTATTTTTTTTAAGATTATTTATTTATTTATTTATTTGACAGAGAGAGAGATCACAAGTAGACGGAGAGGCAGGCAGAGAGAGAGAGAGAGAGAGGGAAGCAGGCTGCCCGCTGAGCAGAGAGCCTGATGCGGGACTCGATCCCAGGACCCTGAGATTATGACCTGACCGAAGGCAGCGGCTTAACCCACTGAGCCACCCAGGCGCCCCGATTACTTAATTACTTAATGTACATAATGATATTGGGGGGGTGGCTTTGATTAAAAAAAACAGACATGGATTTGAAGAATTCTGATCTTACCCCACAGAGCACGTGTGGAGGTGGGTGGGACTGGATGGCCCAGGGGTGTCGTTCACAACACACAGAGTAACCGGCTTGACGAGGCCTGCGTGGGAATGTCAAGGTGGCTGCCAGCTTGGTGGGGGAACCCAGGCTGGCCCCCTCATTCTCCAACTTCCTGCTCTTGAAGTCTCTTCAGCGGCAGGGCCCAGTGGATCCTTGGGGGTTCCTCACCTGACTGGTTCTGTGGTGACCCCTCTCGCCCAGACCTACCTGGGCATCTGACTTCGCTCTCATGCCTTTATTTTTTACTCATCTAAACACTGTAGGGGACTAATTATGGAAAGTCTGGCTCGATCATTTTGAAAGCGGTACATTTGGGCCCCAGGCAGGCTGTGTCAGGAGCATTACGAGGCCGTGCAGGAGGGACTGGCTTTCACAGATGGACAGGTCGGAATGGCTCGTAACCGTCCTGTTCGTCACGCGTAAAGGAGTTGCTTTTAAGTTTAAAGGTATTTGAAAGTCATTTGCTCCCTGTGACTGCATTTTACCCCATTCTTCTCTTCCTGGAGATGCTGTGGGGAATGTACACAGCCTTTTGTTTTTCTCATGGTCTGTCCCTCCTCCAGCCTTGCTTCCTGTCCCCACACAGTCATTCCTCAAATGTGTCCTGTGTGCCTGGCCCTCCAGGTCAGGGTGTGTTCCTTCGAGCAGGCCCCACCTCCTTCTCCTTCCTGGTGGCCCAGGAAAGCTCACAGGCTGCAGGGTCTGAACTCTCCAAGGGCTCGGTGGTTTGACTTGTACATGCTCTGCCTCAGGGCACCCCAAGGTGCTTCTCCCACCAAGGCAAGGGAGCCAAGTGAGGAACTGAGAGATGGAAGACATGGAGGGAATCTACCACACAAAAAAGGAACAAAACCTCAGACAAAACTTAAAAGGCAAATGACCCACTGCGGGGATGTTTGCAAACATGATCGACTAAGGACTAATGTTCTCGAAAAAACATTTAATACAAATCAGTAAGACAAACATGGAGATGCTCATAAACAATTCACAGGTGGGATTCCAGGAGTTCATATGTCTACGTGGGAAACTCACTTAGCCCCTCTGTAAGCAGAAATGGAAATGAAAATAGTATGTTTCCACGTACCAAATTTGCGAAAGTGAGAAAAACAGAATAGCCAGGGTTGGGCCTGGGTGTGTCGGGAACAGGCCCTCACGTAGTGCTGATGGCCGTGGTCACAAGTAGAGCATCTGGAAGCACTTTGGGCGAGGGTCTAAAGGGCCCGAGAAGTATGCATTCTCCACCCACGAATCACACTTCTGAGAATCTGTCTCAGCCATGGACAGGGACACGGGAATTCCTCATGAGATCATGTTAAGCAACCAAAGTAAGACCTATGAATTATAATCCATGATTCCATTCATGTAAATTCTATATTTATGCCTAAACCTTTTCTTTGGATGAGTTTTTGTTTTTGTTTTTTAAGATTTTATTTATTTATTTGTCAGAGAGAGAGAGAGCGCACGCGAGCACAGGCAGACAGAGTGGCAGGCAGAGAGAGAGAGAGAGAAAAGCAGGCTCCCTATCGAGCAAGGAGCCCAATGCGGGACTTGATCCCAGGACACTGGGATCATGACCTGAGCCTAAGGCAGACACTTAACCAACTGAGCCACCCACGCGTCCCTCTGGATGAGTTTTGAAGAATTTTTTTCCTTCTGGGGGATTTTGATCATCATATTTATAGGTTTTATCTTTTTCATATTTTCTATTATGAGCATAGTAAAAATCAAGAGGAGAAGGGAAAATCCACTTGAAATGCGAATGATGGAACTAAACAAATCTAGAAATTACCTTTGGGGGTCAAAATCACTAGCAAAACTTGTCACTTTGCAAGATTCAGGAAACCTATGTTGATGGGTGCACTGAAATTCTCCATAAAGGCCAGGGCAGAGGTCACCGGGCCACAGGGCTGCGGATGGGCTAATTTTGAGGCATGGGGTCACCTGGCTCTTCACCGTGTGATACTGGGTCCAGCTGCTCCCTCGGTGGGACTCAGTTTCCTACTGCATAGCAGCGTGGTAGGGGTCCGACTAAATAATCTCTGAAGATCTTGGCAGATCTTGGCTGAGCAGGCCACTCTGTTCTCAAAGAAGACATCTTTGACTTGCCCCGGGGACAGAGCTGGGAGGGATTGCGGGCAGGTGTTTGCAGGCCTCTGTTTCCAGCTCCTTATGGGCCCAGGACCTTGTAGACTGTTTATGACCCCCGTGGTGCCCCGCCCTGGCCCTGCTTCTTGGCCAGCCTCTCTTCCTATCAGCTTCTGGGCCCACACTTTTGGGGGTTGGTTGGACTCCTCAGGCTTTATCGATTCTGAGCCTGTGTCTTCCCTGACAGGGGCAGGAAGGGGGTTCCCTATGCTTTGGAGCTGTTTAGGGGAGGCATGAACTCAAATGCCACTGGGGAGCCCCATTTGCCCAGGGGGATGGCGTCTCCTCTCTCCAGGGCCCTCTCCCTGGGACATTTTTGAGATGGTTTGGCTGTGAGGCCAAGGTACCCTGACCGAAGGCCCCCAGGCCATCTCCTGGTGCAGCGCCGCTCCTCCCCTCCGAGCCCATAGTTACCTATGGGATGACTGGAGCCTCCCCCCGCCCCCCCCATCCGCGCCATCTGTGCCCCAGCTCCTCAGCTCTGCTTCGGCCTCCTGTGCTCAGCATCCTTTCCCAGATCCCGATGGCTTATGGGAATGCTGCCCAGGCACCTCAGAATCTTACACTGTCAGCCGGGAGCAAGTCTTCAAGTCCTCCTTCCCACTGTGCTTTCTCAAGTGTGGGGCAGGCCTACCTGCTTGGTGCCACACTAAGGTAGGCTGATTTCCCTTCCGGTCTGGGCATAGACTGACCTGCAGGCTTCCAGAAAAGACAGCATGAGATTGCCCCTTCTGTCTGGAACCAGAGAATTCCTGCCTGACTTGCAGCCTCTGGGTGGTGACATCTTCAGCCTCAGCCTGAATAGCAGAGCCGGTCTGGGGTGCGGGGAGAGGAGCTGGCCTGGGCCTGGGGAAGCTGGTGGGGAAAGGTGTTCCCCCAGAGCCGCTCTTCCTGATGTGGGCCTGTTTCTGCTCAGCGACCAACAGATGCGCGGAAAGACGGCTTCTCTGAAGAGCTCTGTGTCCTGCTCAGAGAAACTAGCCAGGGTTCAGGCACCCTTGGACTCCAGGTGAGGCCCCTCCCAGTCAGGTAGACCTATGGATTGGGGGTGGGAAGCCCTCAGGAGGACCTTAAAGAAAGGGGCAAATAAAAAAGAGCGACATCTTGCCATTTGCAATGACCTGGTGGGAGCTAGTGAGTACTAAGCTAAGTGAAATTAAGTCCCAGAAAGACAGATACCGTATGACTTCACTCATAGGTGAAATTTAAGAAACAAGTCCAACAAGCAAACGGGAGAAAAGGAGAGAGGGATGAACCAAGAAACAGACTCTGAACTCCAGAGAACACGCGGATGGTCACCAGCGGGGAGGTGGGTGGGGCGCTGGGTGACGCAGGGGGTGGGGATGAAGGCGGGCCCTGGTGATGAGGGGGACTATGGAAGTGTTGAATCACTATCTTGTACGCCTGAAACGATATTGCACTGTATGTTAACTAGCTGGCATTTAAATAACAACTTAAATAAAAGAAGGGGGCAAAGGGTTAAAGAAGGGGCAGAAAGGGGACCTTACATCAGGTGTAAGGCTGGGCGTAGTCTGCCCCTTGCCTCTTCCTCCGGGCTGGGGCCTGTCCCAGCACTCGGGGACCCAGCAGAGTCTAGGCTTCTCAGGTTACCAGCCTCCTCCCTGCCCACCTGTCCTCAGGCCAACCTGGCCGTTCCAGCACCACCCCCTCTCCCTCAGCCTTGGTAGGGTCAGGTGAGTCTGCTGAGCTCCAGGCTGCTGGGAGGAGGCTGCAAGGAGGGCAGTCCTGCTGGGATCATGGCCCACGGCCAGGCCCCGGAGCTGTGAGTCTGACATCTCCACCTCACCCGCTCCCCAGACTGGTCCCCATCCCTGGTCTCCCGCTCACCTAGCCTCGGGTCTACTCCTCTGCCTATCCTTTGGCCAGAGAAGAGGGAGAGGGTTTTTGATACCCAGGGGTGGGCAGCCGCTAAGCATCTCTGGGAGCTGGAGGCAGGAGTGCCCTTCCCCAGGGCTGCGCTCCGCACTCCCTGTCACCTATCACCTTGCTGTGGCTCCCAGAGAAAGGCCTCAGTCTTCAGCCTCTCGCCCAAGCTTCTGGCCTGAAGCCAGGGCAGACCTGGCACCGCGGATGTATGGGCAGGACTCGAGGGTTCCCTGTCCCTGGAATGGAATGTCTCCTTTGCAGTCTGCACTGGCCAGAGGGCTTGAAGGGTGAAGAGATAAAGAAGTGTGGCCGAGAAGGGGTAAGTGTGTGCAGGCCGCCTCTTTACTGCCCACCGAGGGAGGGGTTCTGGGCTGCTGGAATCGGGGTTGTTGGCTCCTTGGCCGCCAAGGCCTGTCACCAAGGGAAACCTGAGTGAGCGTCCCCTACCGGGTTGGGGTGGTGCGTCACCCTCAGGTCATAGGCTGCCCATCAGGACCTTCTGTTGCCATGTCACTGAGAGACAAGCTGTGCTTGGAACTCAGCCTTTCAGCCCTGCTGGCTCTTTACCGACTGCTTTGTGCTAATTCCCCGGGGCCCCTGCCCAACACCCCCCCCCATGGCATTATTTCCTGGTAGCTGGTGCAGGGCCCCCTTGGTGGCTGATCTCCCCAGGACTTCTCAGCCCCAGCTTGTATGTTTGCAGACACTACTGAGTAAATACAACCAACAATACCACAAGCTGTTTAAGGACATCCCCTTGGAGGAGGTGGTTCTCAAAGGTGAGCTATCTCCTAGGTGTGGCTGGACAGGTGCCTAGAGGGCCTGAGGCCCAGATCTTCTCCTCCAGAGCCTCCAAGGCACAGTTTTGATATGGGAACTGGCTGCCTTTTGGATGTGGTTGGGCCCGCTTTCTTCAAAAGTCTGAGAAGAGTGGGCAGATCGAGGATATGAAATGGAATTTATGAAAGTTTTCTTGAGGCCATGTTCTGCTCTTAGCAATGGCTGTTCTTTCCTCCTCAGACCTCTCAGTGAGCATGGGGGAGCATTTGCACAACGAGGCCCTCTCTCCAGGGCGGGGCAAGGAGTTCTGCCCGAGGGAGTGAGAATCCATGCTTAGGGAACCCTTTGAAGCATGAGTGGAGGAGGAAGAAAGCTCTAGTAGTTTGATGGGCTTGGGTGGGGCAGTCAGGACTCTGGAGAAGGACTCAGGGTGCTGGTGGAATGGGTGGTTTGGGGCCTGGGGTTGTGAAGGGGGATTCTGAGGCAGGCGGTCCCTGACGCTGGGCTCTGGACTCCCGAGTGTGAGGACGCAGGCCCTGGGCCTTCGGGGTTGGTTTGCTCATGGCAATCTTCTTTCCTGCGACTTTGCAGTGTGTTCCTGCGCCCTCCAGCGAGACCTCCTTCTCCAGGGCCGGCTCTACATCTCCCCCAACTGGCTCTGCTTCCATGCCAGTCTCTTTGGCAAGGATATAAAGGTAGTAATAATGTGCCTGTGAGACCCCAGCCAGGAAGACACAGGTCCCCTACCCTGTGGGCACCTGCTGAAGCCCCTTACTGTGAGGCCCCCCACCTGGTCTCCTTCCAATGCAGGGCCCTGTCTAGACTCCACAGAGCCTAGAACAATTCACAGCCAATTCATTTGGTCTATGGGTGCCCCTGCAATGCCTTCAGGATCAGAGTGGGATGTCACACTTTGGGGAGCCATAATTGTGGCCAGGTGGTAGGTCAGGGAACTCCATTATGGAGTATGTCTCCATATGGTTCACCAGCACCACCATCCTCGGATTATCCATCCTGGATAATAGGGGGAGAGCCCTGAGCAGTGTGTGCTGCCAAGGCTGGCGCAGGGTGGTGGGACCCCTGGAAGGGGAGCCTGCGTCAGAGAGTGGAAGGCTCACATATTCTCCCACATAAGGCAAGGCTTCTCCATGGTGTCCATGCTTGGCTGGGGCTCTGTGCAGGAAGTAAAGGGACCGTGTCCTTGGGGGTGAGTCCTGAGAGAAGCACGCCTCTCCTCACTCAGGTGGTCATTCCCGTGGTGTCTGTCCAAATGATCAAAAAACACAAGATGGCGCGGCTTCTTCCCAATGGCCTGGCCATCACCACCAACACCAGCCAGAAGGTCAGTGAATCCCTGGGCCAGCCATCCCTGGTTAGTCTCCTGTCCTATCCCCAGGATCCTGACTCTGGCACTTTCTCTAGTCTGTTCTTACCGCACCCTTTTCTGTTTTCTTTCTCTGTCCCAGTACGTCTTTGTGTCACTGCTTTCCCGGGACAGTGTATATGATATGCTGAGAAGGGTCTGCACACACCTCCAGGTATGGAGTTCTGGGGCAGGAGTTGGGCCAGGGAGGCTGCTCAGGTCAGGCTGTTGGGGGTGGTTGGCCCGTCTCTCCAGCACAGGCACCAAGGACAGGGAGAGGGGAGTAATGGGTTCAGGCTTTTGAGCTTGTTGTTGGATTATGAGCATGTCTCTTGGAGGCCAGTGGCCGCTGTTGTCCCCATGTGTACTCATTGTGCTCCTTCAGTGTGCAAACAGAAGCATGTGGCTGCTTCCTAGTAGGCCTGCAGCTCTCTTTGGCCCATGGTGAGGAAGTAGGGAGGGGCAGCAGCATGGGGAAGTATGTTTCCTTGGTTTTGCCCTCTGCTCCAGCATTAACTCGGGGACTTCTGCAAGCTCTGGGAGCTAGGCTTCATCCAACACAAGGGGGCTTATTTGGAGGTAAAGCTCTCTTGGAGAGTGCTAACACCTCCTCATTCCTGACTGTGGCTGTTCCTCATGGACAAGTGACCCCAGCTCCCTTTCTTCCTTAGCCTTCCAGCAAGAAGAGCCTGAGTGTAAGAGAATTTCCAGAGGAACCTGAGTGCGAGTCCCTGGTGAGAGCTGAGGTTGGAAGCAAAAGCTGCTGGCATGAGGGGGTCTATGGCTCTGAGGCTTCAGGGCCTCCTGAGAAGCGGCCTACAATTCAGAACTGGGGCTACAGGCTCAAGAGCCAGTGGCCGTGCTATGGGGTCCCCTAGACCTGACACACTCCACGCCATGAGCAGCCACTAGGTCCTGGGCAGATCTGCTGACTACCTGAGCGGAAGAGATGCCCAGCCCCCAGAACACAGCGCAGGGCAGAGCCCACAGCCAGGCAGCGCAGAGCCGGTGACCTATCCTCTTTTGTTTAGCAGGGACAGTAGTGCCTTCCAGGCGATAGAGAGGTCCTCAGGGAAGAATTCCAAAGGCTATCACTGGAGAACTCAGACTCATTTGAGATTTGCCAAGGTCCCAGCAGTCCCAACAGAGGTCCCAGTTCTGGGTAGGCAGAGCTGAGTTTCTACAACAGTGATGGAGATGGAAATGACCCCAGGGTGTTTGAAGTCTTCTTCACTAACCATTAAGCATTTAGCCAAGCATACAGTATGCACAATACTATGCAGGCGATAGAAGGTGCTGTTCCCATATTTGTTGATGGGGACCCTAGGTACTCCTGCTAAGGTCAGTGATGTACTTAGGGTCTGAGTCCAGATTAGGAGGACTTATCCCATTTAAGATACATTGTGCCAAGCTTTCTTGGGCTCCACGGATCTGAGCACGTACCTGGGTTAGCTCACGTCTTAGATCCCACTGTGGTTCTATACCAGCAGTCTTCAAAGACATTGTTCCCTGGAAGAATGGCTGGTCCCAGCAAGGGACCTGATAAGAGAGACACGTGGTTGCTATGGCAATGGTTTCCCTCCTTCTGGGTACCTGCCTTCATGCTCACTAGATATCCAAATTGGTAATATCTGGGGAAAAAAACTTTTTTAAGATTATTTTTATTTATTTGACAGACAGAGATCACAAGTAGGCAGAGAGGCAGGCAGAGGCGGGGTGGGAAAGCAGGCTCCCCGCTGAGCAGAGACCCCAATGTGGGGCTCCATCCCAGGACCCTGGGATCATGACCTGAGCTGAAGGCAGAGGCTTCAACCCACTGAGCCACCCAGGTGCCCCAATATCTGGAAAATTTTTGATAAACCTAGTGTGGGCCGCTTAGAACACGTGACATCCCAAGGGTCATAGAGAGTTTCATCTGCCTTCTCTGCAGGAAGTCCTCATCCCTGAGATGAAGTGGAGAAAAGTGTGCCCTGCCTCCAGGTCCCTGTCCCTTCCAGACAACATCCCTTGTATCCCTCGGGCATCCATGGACTCCACGGACAGCTTCTTTCCCAGGAAGCCTCCTGGGTCTGGTGAGCTCAGCGTGCTTTTCTATGACAACTGCTTACACAGACCAGGCTTTCCCTGCCCCTACTACTGCAAAGAGGAAAAATCACAGCCAGCAAGGCTGCTGAGAGCTGTTTCTTACTTAATCCAAATCCATAAGGGAAAGCCAAGCCACAAGCCTAAGCAGCTTCGGAGAGTCGGGGAGGTGGGCTTGCTGGGCTGGGCTCCTGCCTCCTGCCCCATGAAGATGCCTAATTTCTCTCCCATCACAGAGAATGACGTCTGTGAGGATGAGAAGCTGGAGGAGGAGCCCAGGAGTGACGGGAAGCTGAGGCTCTGGGATTACCAGCTCCTCAAGGTCATCTTTGTGCTGTAGGTGACTACATTGGGGATGGGGTGGTTAAACTTACCTGGGTGGCTGGCTGTTTGGAGCAGGGGCCTCTGTGTGTGGGGAGGTCACTGTCCAGAGCGAGGGGAAGGTCCTAAGTCAACTGAAAGCTCCTGGGTGGTGTCTGGAGGTTACCTGGCAGGCCCTTCTGCAGCAAGACTAAGTGTCTCCCGTCTTTATTCATGCACCCCTGTAATTTAGGGGTAAGGCTGTGCAGTAGGGAGGGGCAGGGTAAGAAGCTGTTGAAAAAAGGAAAACGTGCACAGGACTGGGGAGGGGGACAACTAACCAAATTGGAGAGGGCCATCGGATAGACTAGGGGAGAGCCATAGCCTTCCTGCCACCCACCTTTAGAGCAGTTTCTGGAACCCCAGACTTGTCTGTAATTCTGCCTAAGGACCAGCAGAGGGGTGAGCACAGTGGGGCGTTCAGTGAACAGCCAGCTCCTGGTGTCCCCTCATCTTACCTCATGACCTTCCCCTGCTTCTGCTGGATGAGTTCCAATGGTCAGCCTCAGCATTTTCTGGAGAGTGGGCCTACCACCTTAGGGGATAATCTTGGTGGCCTTGAAGAGGAGGCACAGGACCAAGGTGGCTGGTCAGAGGGAAGGTGGGCTCAGTTTAAGGACCCAGAAATCCTGCTGGGCTTTGAGGACACCTCCATGGGGATGAGTCTCAGGACCCCCACGTGGCCCCTGGACAGAAATCTGTCCAGGCCTGAACGTAGCTGAGAGGCAAAGAGCTCTTTAATTCTTCCAGTTGCGGGAAGTAGCTTCGTTCCCATTCCTGGTTTTGGTGAGTTTCTAAAAATGTCCTTTTTCCAGGTAAGATATCCTTCTCTCTCTTTCTCCAGGATCTGCTTCTTGGTCATGTCCTCGTCCTATCTGGCATTCCGCATCTCCCGGCTGGAACAGCAGTTATGCTCCCTGAATTGGGATGGCCCGGTCCCTGGGCACAGGTGACGTCCTCTCTCTTCCCAATGCCTCGGGAACTGAAGGTAAAGGACAGGAGCCAATACCTACGGCCAGGCTGCGTGTCGTCCTGCCTGGAGTTGGCCTTGCCCTTGAGCTGGCTTGACAGCCCAATCTGCCAAGCAAGGTTGGACAGATCGTGCAGGGTACACAGATCGCACCCTGACCAGCTTGACCAGCTCTTGATGGCAGGGTGGGGTGGTGGTGAGGGGAGGCAGAGAAAGGTTCTACTGACCCGTCTGTCTGCCTTGTAAGCCCCTTCTCTGATCTGGGAATCTCTCGTGTGTAGGTAACAGCCACCCCGGCTTCTCCAAGAAGAATGCTCTGGGTGCTAAGCTTCTACCAGCGACTCCTGTGGTTTATGCTGCTGTGCTGAGACTGAGTAGGAAGGAGAATACTCCAGATCCTTCCTCCTCCCCCAGCTCTTAGCCCTCCTGCTGACCAAGCTCCTACAATTTGGGGACTCAAACACAAAGCCAGATTCTTGGAACCAGCCGAGAAATTCTGTATACTAAGCTTCAGCAAGCACTTGGAAAAAGAAAATTAACTTGTTCCTCGGAAACAGTCTGGCACAGAGACAAGAGCACTAGGAGACACCCAAGGGACAAAAGGCCAAGTTTTGGTACCTGGAGTGCAGCTGTGCACGGTCACGCGGCTCACTGCAGGAGTGGGACAGAGGCCCGAACCCAAACCACCAGTGGGGCTCTGCTCTCTCCCAACATACCATGCTCTCGCTTCGGCCCCTGAGGCCAAGGGCAGCCTGGGAAAGTGAGGGGGAAGCTATGAAGGAGAAGAGGAGGGTGTGAGGGGGAAGCTAGGATTCCAGCCAGAGGGGAAGAGTCACGCCCTGTGCTGAGGCTCTGTTCTGGGCCCTCACGAGGAGGACTGGCTGAATCCGGAGGGCAGTATTTGCAGCAGAGGATGGTGGCAGGGGCTGTGAAGGAGGGCAGAGGTCCAGCATTCTGGGTCCTTCGCTGCCACTTCCTAGTGAGACAGGTGGAACAGGCCTTGGTCACTGTGGTCACAGACCTGGTACTTCATCTTCCCCTCTGTGTTCCAACAGTCTGAGGGGTCCCAGGCAGGAAGTGGACGATGGCGAGTGACCCCCACTGGGTATGGGGGGAGGGGAAGGTCAGGGACTTTGATATGAGCTTTGTACTCCCTGCCTGACTGCCTGAGGGGCCATGACCAACAGCAGCCTGTCAGGGAAGCGTGGCTGGGCACCTGGGCACGATGGTGTCGGGCCGTCACAGAGCTCCCTCATGTCACCTGAGTTGCAGGCTATGGGGGAAGGTCCTGCCCTCCATGAATAAGGTGGGGGTGTCCAAGGTGGGTCTGGAACATTGCAGGGACCAGGTCAAGGGGTTCTCTCTGATACCTCTGGGGACAAGAGAGGTAGGGGATGCGAGGAGTGGACACAGTGGTAGCTTTGCCTTAGAGATTCCTCCATCTCTGCCAAGGCCTCCTGTGTTCTAAACAGCTCTGCTGTGCCTCAGAACTCTGCCTGCTCTCCCTGGGACTCCAACATGCTAAGACAGTGCCTTTAGGGGTTCCAGAAGGGCCTTAGTGAGGAGGTCAGAAGTATCAGGCAAAGTCACTGGTGATGGGGTGAGTGTGTCAGAAACAGTCACTACTTTTCCTTCTTCATGCACCTGAGAGGTTAATCAGGGAGAAATCCAAGGGGGATTTAGTTATCGTGGAACTGTGACTATCTTGCTTGCTGCAAACCCAAATGAGGATGTGAGGGATGGTGTCTGTAGGGGACAGGTCCCTAAGTGTAGACTAGTGGTCTCTCTATCCTCCCACCGCTGCGGGTTCCAGGATTAAGCTTAGAGCCTGCCTGGAGGGGTGGTTGGTACCACAGCTGGAGGTGGCAGGTAAACTCATATTCCTTTCTCCCCACAGCACCACAGTGGAGAAAACCCCACCCTTTTATTGGAACGAGCCTCGTTTATCACCTTTGTATCATGTTTTCAGGGAAATAACTCCACTTGCCCCAGTGTCTCCCCGCCTTGGTCCTTGTTGGAGGGCAGGGAGAATTGGTCCATTCTCTGAGCCCTGCTAGGTTGAGCCCCAGGCTCATGAGAGGCCACCAGAGGTGCCACGTCATGGACAGCCGTGCGCACATGCTGGTGAGTCTGGTCTCCGGCCACGCCCCAGGCTCAGAAAGGGCAAGAGCCGTGCTGCAGGGTAGGCGGCTCTGGAGGTCCTCTTGGGTCCAGGGGTTTGAGTGGTAGGAGTGTGCCTGTCACTCTGGAGGGCGCTCTGTCCGTTTCTCCCTTTTCTTCCTCAGCCTGGTCCTCTGGGGCCAGTGTCCTTTCTCCCGTGCACGTTTGTAGACTACGTGGACTTCTACAGACCTGCTTGTGGAGGCTGACATTCCTCTGATTCCCCGAGAGATTGGTTCAACTATCCTTGGGTTATTCCAGCATGGCATTAGCCGTTGAAAATATTTTCAAATACAAACATTTGATTTTTCTAGTGTCCTGTGGTATGGAAAGTTCATTTTTATCTTTTGACGACACCGAAGGTACTCGTGCTGACATACTTGGCACGAAGGAGACTGACGGAGCCCAAGTCAGCCCCAGCATCTCAAGTGCTCTGCAAATCTCACGAGGCTGTAGCTGAGCTGCCTCACGCTTCTGGTGTAATGGGAAGGGGAAGAGCGGCCACAGCAAACCTCTGTGGCCTTCTGCCTCTGCTGGGTGGACACCAAGAAGGCTTCCCTATTTCTCTTGGGCAGCTCCAAAGCGATGTCCCCTATTCAAATGGTACTGTTCTTCTGACTCAGGAATTCAAGTCTGGAACCCTGAACCCCAAGCCAGAAAATCCCTGTGTCCTTTTGTATGACATTAAGCCTAGATTGGGGAGGTTAAGTTCCAATTTGGGCCACACTACCTTTCTTTTTCCCTAGGATGCCCATTCTAGTAGTGATTCATTCATTCAGCAAATACTGAGCCCAGACCACAAGCCAGGTACTATGCCAGGCACTGGGGATAGAGCAGTGAGCATGTCAGGCTGTCTCTGTGTCCTCACGGCACTTCTGCTCCATGTAAACAAGTTCTGAGTAGACATGTAAACAAGCAAGGGAAATGCAGATTGTGCTTCGGTTCCATGAAGGGGAGAAATGGTGATATGAGAGTAAATGGGGAGTTGGCTGTAGGTGGATGGGCAGGAAAGGCTCTTTGAAGTGACACTGAGATTGGTGTTAAGGTATGAGGACCCAGCCATGGGTTCATTCTTTGGTTCCGTTCATTGGCATTTCATGGCCAGTGGATCAGTAACTGCAAAACCTAGGAGAGAAAGCATTTGTCTCTTCTGCGCAGAGAGACTCAACAGGACTTGAGGAAACCGATCAGGTGGGAGAGTGATGTGGAAAGACGTTGGAGAAGTCAACACCAACAACACACAAAACCAATTAAAAAGTGTGTAAGGAACCCAAAGGATGTTTCTCTGAAGAAGAGACACAAATGGCCAACGGGCACACGAAAAGATGGTCAACATCACTAGTCCTTAGGGAATTCAGAACCACAGTCAGGCACCACTTCACACCCATTAGGACGGCTACTCTCCAGCAGAACACAGGTGTTGGTGAGGATGTGGGGAAAATGGAGCCCTTATGCACTGCAGGTGGGAAGGTAAAATGGCGCCGCCATTGTGCAAAATGGTACAGCAGGTTTTCAAAAAACTAAAGGCAACTGCCATATGGTCCAGTACTACCATTTCTGGCCGTCTCCTCAAAAGAGCTGAAAGCCAGGTTTTGAAGACTTCTCTCTCTGCACACCCATGTTCAGAGCAGCAATACTCAAATAGCCAAAAGGTGGAAGCAACCCAGGTCAGGTGTCTAGTAACCAAAGAATGGATAAACAAAGTGTGGTATATGCATACCATGGAATGTTATTCATCCTTAAAAAGGAGGAAAATTCTGACACATGCTATAACATGGATGAACTTTAAGGACATTTTGCCAAGTGAAATAAGCCAGCCACAAAAAACCAAACATGGGGGCGCCTGGGTGGCTCAGTCAGCTGAGCCACTGACCCTTTGGTTTCAGCTCAGGTCATGATCTCATGGGTTCGAGCCCCGCATTGGGCTTTGTGTTCAGCGGGAGTCTGCTTCTCCCTCTCTCTCTGTCCTCCCCCTGCTCTCTCTCTCTCTCTCTCCCTCTCAAATAACTAAATAAATCTTTAGGAGAAAAAAAAAGACAAACACAATATGAGTGCACTTACATGAGGTCCCTAGAATGGTCACATTCATAGAGACAGAAAGCAGAATGGTGGTTGCCAGAGGCTGGGGGGAAGGGAAGTGAGAGCTACTGTTTAATGGGCATGGAGTTTCAGTTTTACAAGACAGAGTCTGGAGATGGTGATGATGGTTGCGGAACAATGGGAATATACTTGACACAATGGGACTATACACTTAAAAATGATGAAGATGGTAATTTTTATGTGTATTTTAACACACACACACACACACACACACACACACACACAGGCTGGAGAGGTAGGCAGGAAAAGGGAGTTTGGATTTTATATAATCCCTGGGTACTGCTGCTCAGATCTGAAGGTTTGGTCTGTAGGATCAGTGGTTGCTGAAACCAAATGCTCTCTTTTGCTAGAGGAAGTAAACAGGTGAATGTAACATGCAGGAAAATATGGTGGATGATCTACAGACTATACCCCCTTTCCATTATTCTCAGGGACTGGCTTATAGCAGCAGCATCACAGAGAGGGCATATAATCTTTATAAATTTAAAGTTGAAATGAGCTAACTTCATAAGGAAGAAACAACTGCCTTAAATTTGAAGAAATTGGAGATATATAGATACAGATATACAGATATATAGATATATACATTGCAGGAGCCTGGGTTTAACAACATGGGTGTAGCCAGACAAGGCAGAATCATGGGAGGAGCAGGAGCTCTGCTGAAAAGGGCATTCAGAAATGAGGGGAGCTGTGGCAGAACCATACCCTACAGGGGGCCTTGTGAGTAAAAGACTGCTGCCATCCCTGGCCCCCAGCCAGCCAGCCTTGGCCCTCCTACCTGGTGGCGATGGCATTGGGACGTCTGTTGAGCTGGGTGAGGTCATGAACCTGGGATGCTCCTCTCGCTGGGCTGCAGAAGCAGGGCCTCCTAGGGTAGAGAAGCTTTGCAGAGAAAGCTCTTAAGTTTGCCTTAGGCGGGGACTGAAGCCAGATCTCCAGGCTGGTCTCTTTGAGGGGGAAGAGATGCCATCTGGCCACTAGGTGGCAGCAAAGTCCAGCAGTAGCTGGAGCCGCAGAGGAGAGGAACAGACTTCACTCCCCTTGGTCAAAGAAGGGCCCCTGCTGCCCACTTGTGGGGTGAAAACAAGCCAGGCCTAGTCCAAGTCCAGTGCATTGCCTATCCAGCAGCAGAAGGGAAGTTCTGGCAAGCTCCTGTGGCCATTTCTCCATGGTCTCCTTCCATTCTTTCCCTTTTCCGTTCCCTCTTCTTTCACGGTGGGGGACGCGGTTGGTGGCAAGCAGAATGGAACACCATCCCGAGGGCTCTTCAGACCTGAAGGTCAGGCCAGTAAGGAGGCAGAACTGGCAGGTGTGAAGAACCAGCATGTTTTGTTTATGTGTGGGGGTGGGTGCAGGAGGAGGCGGGTGGTGAGATCAGCTTCTCTTCCCACAAGAGCATAGAAATCCCAGTTTTCCCCTTGACCTGCCTTTGCTGTAGAAAGCACCTTCTCTTAGGGCACAGAATTACAGACACCCGGCTCCAGCGAAGTGTGATCTTAGGAGGCCACAACACTGCTTCCTCTTCTACCTTCATTCAGAGATGAGGGGCTAGACCCCAGAGAACAGAGGATTCAGATCTAGAGGTTTAATGCTGCTTTGTCCACCGAAAGTGAGAGGGAGGGAGCTGTATAACCTCTGAAATGATAATCCAGAGAAACCCGAGTGCATTTCCCTGCATGCCTGACCTCCACAGAGCCAAGGAGCACCTGGCGCCCAGCAGGCCCAGCTTGCCGGGCCGCCTTTGCGTTGGCAGGGCTCCTTGCCTTCCCGGAATGTGTTCCTTCTTGTTTGCCACTCAGTGCCTGGCCCAAAGCCAAACCTGGGCTGCTCGGAATACCAGGCCCCACTCCCTTCTCTCACAGGATCTGAGACAAGCCTCTCTTCCACTTGGGGAAAGGCCAGGACCTCTCTACAGCCTCATCCCACTGGTGCCCACATCTCTAGTGATATTGGAGCCTCCAGTTGCTGAGAGCAGAATCACTTAGGGAGGATGCAGCTGGACCCCAGCAAAGCCGAGGGTGCCGTACTGACATCCTATCCTATCGGCAGCCTCCTAAATTGGGCCAGAGTGGGCAAAGTGTTACTCATAAGCTATTCATTAACTTGTTAAAGGCAGAAAGGTTGGCTTAGGCACCACTTTGAGAAAATGTGACACCCACTGCTCCTGGATTCGCTCTAGCATGAAGGCGTGTTAATTGGTGTAGAATTTCTGATGCAAGTTTTTCTCTGCTGTTAGTTCCAAAGACCAGGCTAGTCTGAATGCATGCTCTCTCCAGTACGTAACTACTATTAAAAGATTTATTAAGCACATTCTGAGGGCTCCCGATTGTAATCTTCTATAGATACTATGATACCATAATTTTCTGAGCACTTAACTGGGTACCAGGCCCTGTACAAGGTGCTTTTTATACTCGTCTCATTTGACTCTCAATACACGATTCTCTCAATACAACAATATAGTTTTCACACCTTATGCTGTGATGGCCTTTCAAGACTGAAAGGCCGGAAATACAATATGGCGCCCTTCAGCGAGTTCACTGAGGAAAGAAGATGGAGGGAAGAGCTATATGACAGTGTAAGACGTGTGAGCCCATGAGAAGTTCAGAAGGGAGTGCTACAAAAAGAGACCGACTCATTGGCAGAGGGGCGTGCAGCATGTGTGGGCTTCAAAGAATGAGTAAGGTTTGGATCAGAGAAGAGACGTGGGGAAGATCCTTGCAAGGTACGTGCGTGAGGGAGGGATAACGTCGGTAAAAGGATGACGGTGTGGAGGCTGGTGAAGATGAAAGCTTGTGAGGAGTAGAGCTCCTACTGGGGAAGGAACACATAAGTGGGCAAGAGGGATTTAAATGCCAGGGTGAGAAGGAAAGATCTGAACTTTCAGGCAATGAGGAGCTACTGGAGCTACTGAAGCTTAGGAGGAAGGGTTAGATAAATTTGGTGGTTTAGGAATACTGGCTTGGCAGTGGAGTGCAGAACAGATTATAAGTCTGGCAGAATAGTCTAGATCATGGTTTCTCAACTCCAGCACTACTAATATTTTGGGCTGCCGAGTTCTTTGTTATAGGGTTATTCTGTGCCTTATAGGATGCTTAGTCACATCCTCGGCCTCTGCCCACCTCAAGCCAGTTAACAGCCTCTGCTTCTTGGTGTGACAACCAAAGACATCTTCAGATGTTGCCAAATGTCCCCTGTGGGGCAAAACT
The DNA here is from genome assembly GCF_009829155.1 of Mustela erminea. Lineage (NCBI taxonomy): Eukaryota > Metazoa > Chordata > Mammalia > Carnivora > Mustelidae > Mustela > Mustela erminea. Next base: position 33,296,812 of record NC_045618.1, read on the forward strand.
GCCCCTGATTGGGAATCACTGGTTTAGATGGCAGATTAGGGCTCGGGCCTCAGAATACTGGCAGGTATTTTCACAACCATTGTGTCCGTAGATGACAAAAATAAAAGTGGTTTCTTTGCCACAGGAAATTCATCATCAGTGCCAAAGACCTTAATGGCCTGGAGAAAAGAGGTCCCAGAAGTAGATCATTTTGCATATTAGAAGCCTCTAGAGGATACTCCAAAGCTACAGATAATGTGTTCTACACTCATTAGCCAGAAAGTAGCTGATATCAAGATTTTTCTCCCCACCTCCCACCCCCAAATCCTATATTGCTCAACAGCCATTTTGCGTAAGGAATGCCCAATCTGTCTGCAGGCAGGGAAGCTACTCATCTGTATTTTCACTAGGTTTGCATTCACTTTTCCAAAATTTTGTTTTTAGCAATAAGTAAAGTCGAAGGGTAGAGCGTAGCCTGCCAATGAAGAGTTATGATTTACTGAGATATATCTTTGTCTAAAGGAGGAATCAGTGGTTGGCTGCTTATTTTTGTAAATAGTTTTACTGGAACACAGCCATGCCCATTTGTTTATATACAGTCTCTGGCCACCCTAGAGCTCCCGAAGTGGAGGTTGCGTAGTTACAAGAGGGACCATATGAACTATAAGCCGGTAATATTTACTAATATTTAAGAAAAAGTTTGCTGGTCCCTGTTCTAAAGGAAAATGTGTGTGTTGTATGAAATTGTGAACTTAGATTCTCATTTTGTTGCAGGGGATGACAGATTTTCATTTGTATTTTCACTCAGATAATTATTATTGAGTGAGTTAAGCATTGAATGACTTAGGCATGATGCTGAATGCCTGGGATATATTAGTGAACAAGGTACAAAGAGATCTTTAGCTTCATGGAGTTTGTATATTGTAGTGGTGAGTGAAGGAAGATAAGACAATAAGCAACAAAGATAATAAACTATTATAGTTAATTATAACAGTAAATTACATAGTATGCCTCAAGGTGATTAAGTGCTAAAGGAAAAAGTGTAAAGCAAGAGAATTGAGATCAGAAATGCTATTGAGATATTGCAATTAAAAGAGGACAATGGTCATGCACTGTTGGTGGGAATGCAGACTGGTACAGCTACTGCAGAAAATAGTATGGAGTTTCCTCAAACATTTAAAAGGAATTACCATATGATCCAGTAATTACACTACTGGGTATTTACTCAAAGAATATGAAAACAATACTTTGAAAAGATGTATGCACCCCTATGTTTATAGCAGCACTATTTACAATAGCCAAGCTGTGGAAGCAGCCCAAGTGTCCATCCATAGATGAAGAGGATAAAAAAGAGATGGTGTGTGTATTATATACATATATATACCACTATATATATGAGTATATATATATATATACACACACACACACACATATATATATATATATACACCATTATATATAAGATTCATAAGATTCCATATATTTGTGGGATATTACTAAGCCATAAAAAAGAACGAAATCTTACCATTTGCAACAACATAGATGAATCTAGAGGGTATGATGCTAAGTGAAATCAGAGAAAGACAAACACCATATGGTATCACTCATATGTGGAATTTAAGAAACAAATGAACAAAGAAAAAAGGAGACAAACCAAAAACAAAAACAGACTCTAAACTCTAGAGAACAAACAGATGGTCACCAGAGATGAACTGGATAGGGGAATGGGTGAAATAGGTGTTGGGGTTAAGACTACACTTATCATGATGAGCACTGAGTAGTGTACAGAACTGTTAAAACACTATATTGCATACCTGAAATATACAACACTGTACATTAACTATACTGGGATTAAAAAATAAAAGAGGATGATGGTTAAGGGACAATCTGACTGAAAAGTTGATATTTAAGCAAAGATGTAAAAGAAGTGAGAGAATACACTTTGTGGGGCATTTCAGGCAGAACAGCCAATGCAAGAGTTCTTAGATGCCTGGCTTTGTTCAGTAACAGCCAGGATGCAGGTGGAGCTGAAGAGAGATAACAAGGGGGCACGATGAGGAAGTGAGGTCAAAGAGGTAATGGTAGGACAGGGCAGGGTGGCAGGGGATGGGGAGATCACAGAAGACCACTGGAAGAATGCTGGATTTTACTGTGAATGAAGTGGGAAGCAGAGGAGTAACGAGATTTACTATACGGCTTTTAAGAGGATCACCCTTGGCTGCTGGGGTAGGGAAAGGTGGAAGCAAGGGCATCAGTCTAAGATTTTTGTGGCAATCCAGATGAGAGATGATGGTGCCTCTTACCAGAGTGGTAGAAGTAGAGATGGTGGGAACAGGCAAATTCTGGATATATTCTGAAGGTAAAAACAAGAGACTTTCCTGTCAAACTAGAGATGGAGTATAACAGACAAACAGTCATAAAGGATGACTCTGTGTTTTAGGTTGAAAGGATGGATAGAGTTGCCGTCAACTGAGATGGAGAAAGCCATGAGTGGTGCAGTTTGAGGAAGGAATATGCTAAGTTTCAGATGAGCTTTAAACATCCAGGTGGGGAATGTTAAGTGGGCAATATGCTATATGGGTTTGGCATTCCAAAGGGAAGTCTGGGAGTTATAAATCTGGGAACTGTCGACATAGGTATGGTATCTAGAAGCATGAAACTGGTTGAGATATTTCTAAGGGACTGAACCTGTCCACAGAGGAGAGGATGGAGGTCTGAGCCCTGTGGGACACTGTTAATAAAAGATCAAGAAGCTAATTACCATATATCAAGGACTGACAAATGCTGCTAATAAATCATATATATATATGTATATATATATATATATATATATAAAATTTTATTTTTTATTTTTTTGCTATGTCTCAACAAAAGTATTTTTTCACTTGACTGCAACTCCAAAGTTTCTGACCTGGCAACTCCAAATAATCTAATGTTTAAGGGTCATTCTCTCAATATAAAAATGGCCCCAGCCCCATTTCCACCTACTGTGGGAAGTCCTGAGACTTCAATTCCCCCCAAGTGTTTCCAGGTTGCTTCTCTGTCTCCTGGGTCAGATCATGATGCAGCCTGCTTGTCCTTTGGCTATTGCCCTCTTGCCTGTGATGTGCCTGTCCTCCTCCTTCATTCCTTCAAATGACCCACCACCAAGATTGTTGGGTGTATCCAAATTGCACACAAGATTTAGAGTTAATGGAAGGCTACAGCACAAAGCAGAAAACAAACTCAAAGTCAGTGTATACAGACTGTTCACGGAAATGGAAAGCCATTCTCTACCATCTTGGGAAACTTCTCACTGGCTATCTCCAGCAGTCCCCTGCCTCCTGCTGTTTCTGGTGGGCATCCTGTCTGAGTTCTTCGCATCAATTCTCCCTCCACTTCTTTCTTACTTTGGCCTCATTCTCTTTTTCTAGGGCATCCAATGAAAATTTGATTGATTTTATTGTTTGGAGTAACTGATTTTTCTTTGTATCCCCCTGACCCACTCAAGCCAAACCCGGGAGTTAACTTCTCAACCAAAAGGTCCATCTAGATATTTACCTCAACAAACAACAAGCTTTCTAGAAGTATATTATGCCATATTCCTGAAATCAGAGAGGTTATTTCTTTTGAGAAAATAAAACAGAGGGGTGCCTGGGTGGCTTAGGGGGTTAAGCCTCTGCCTTCGGCTCAGGTCATGATCTCAGGGTCCTGGGATTGAGCCCCTCGTTGGGCTCCTTGCTCAGCTTCCTCCTCTCTACCTCTTTGCCTGCCTCTCTGCCTGCTTGTGATCTCTGTGTGTCAAATGAATAAATAAAATCTTTAAAAAAAAGAAAAGAAAACAGGAAAAACCACTATCACTAACAAACATTATGGTGGTTAAAAGTACAGTTCTGGAATCAGTACATCTACATTTAAACCTTACTAAGTACTTACCTTTAGTTTTCTTATTTCTAAAATGGAGATAGTATCTACTGTACAGTTTTACGGTGATTATTAAATGGAAAAATCGTATCAAATCCTTTTAAGTTCCTTGCACATAGAAAGAGATCAATAAAAGTTCTTATCTTTAAAACTTCATGAAATAAATTTTAACAAGTATAAAACCCAATGTTGGTAGGGCTACGTGGAATTAGATTTAGGTTTTGTATTATATATTGTATATAATACATACAATACATAGCATATATATATACTTAAAGATTTTATTTACTTATTTTAGAGAGAAAAAGAGCACAAGCAGGGGAAGAGCAGAGGGAGAGAATCTCAAGAGGGAGAAAATCACTCAGGGCTCAATCTCATGACAACCTGGACCAAAACCAAGTTGGATGCTTTACTGAGCAACACAGATGCTTCTATATTATATATATATATTATATACACATAAATATAAAATAAATGTAAAGATATATATACTATATACTATATAATATATAATATTACATAATATATAATATATAATATTACATAATAATATATATTACATAATATAAATAATAATAATAAATAATAAAAAATAAAAAATAAAAAATGATTTAAAATATATATTATATATAATATGTAATGTATATTTAAATTTTTTATTTTTTATTATTTTTATTATTATATATAATATGTATTATATAATATGTAACATACATATTATATATATAATATATTTTTAAAATTATTTTTTATTAACATATAATGTATTCTCTATTTTTCATGGTACTATATGTTGATTCTTTTGAGAACTCTCTGGCTATCTACATGAAGGGATAGAAACTTCTCATATGCTTTGATGTCCTAATTCCACTCTTATATTCCTCAAGGAGATAATCTGAAATGAAGAAGTTATTTATGAATAGTGTTTGTGACACTGCTATTCATAGCAACATCTGAACTAACCAAAAAGCCTAGCTAAGAAAATCATGACCTATTAACTTGAGGTAATCCTGTGTTGCTGTTAAATATAACAAATAGAAAATGATTTAGGGTGGAAATTTGTGAAATTTGTGAAAAAGCAGAATTAAAACTGCTTACACATAGGGCGCCTGGCTGGCTCAGCTGGTAGGGCATACAACTTTTGTTCTTGGGGTCGTGAGTTTAAGCCCAATGTTGGATGTAGAGTTTACTAAAGGGGAAAAAAAAAAGGAAAGAAGTGCTTACACAGGGAGTATAGCTATGTAAAATGTGAAAATCTCAAGTCAGCAGATAAACTGAAGAGATGGCCACATTAGAGTTACATGTTTTGTGAGCTTCTTATTTTCTGTCAGGTTGCTTAAGTTCATCAACCTCCCTTCCCCCAAGATAGCTTGCTCTTATGCAAGCATGAAATGTTATGCTGATAACATGGCATTTTTAAAAAAAGATTTTATTATTTATTTGACAGAGAGAGATCACAAGTAGGCAGAAAGGCAGGCGGGGGGTGGGGGGTGGCGGTGAGCACCCCTCACTGAGCAGAGAGCCCGATACGGGGCTGGATCCCAGGACTCTGGGATCATGACCTGAGCCAAAGGCAGAGGCTTTAACCCACTGAGCCACCCAGGGGCCCTGATAACATGGAATTTGATTCTTGCTGCAACGTCATGGTGCGGTGATGGGCCCTTTCTGATAAACTGCTTCTGTCTTTGCATCTTTTCATTCAACAAATAACAACCAGTGTCTATGTGCCAGGCACTATATTAAGCAGCAGGGATTCAATGATGAACAAATCAGACATGGTCCCTAGCCTCCAGGGCATTTACAGTTTAGTGGAAGAGCGATTTAATACCAAAAATTATACACGATTTGGGCACACTGAAAGCAAATAAGTCTGGTGCATCAGAGAAGATTTCCCTGAAGAAGAGATGACATAGGAGTTTCCCTGATGAAGAGCATGAGGGAATTAGAGGGGGAGATATCATTAGGTGGGAAGGCTTTAAGGGAAGAAAAGAATGGGTTATGTTGGAGGAACTACAAGAAAGTCTGCAGAGTTGGAGCACAGTAAACTAGGGCAAGGGTGGTCTAGCTTATAAAGATGTAGAAAAAGCAGGAAGGAGCCAGATTATGCTGAGCTTTAAGATATTGGCAGGACATAAAATGGACTAAGGGATGGAGAGTATGTATGAATATTGGAAGACTACCCTAGAAGCTATTGGGGCAGTCCAGATGAGTCTGGATGTTTGGGCTATGGTGGTGGTATTGATGACAGAAATTTAAAGGATATTTAAGATGTGCAATAAACATGATTAGGAGATTGATAGATATGGAATGTGTGAGAAAGAGACAAGTCAAGGATGATTCATAGATTTCTGGCTGGAACTTGGTGGGCAGTGGTGTCATTTCTTAAGGTAGGGAATGCTGATATCGAAGGTTTGATGATGGGGATTTTTAGGATTTGTTGGGTTTGAGTTGCTTATGAAATAGACAAGGAAAGTTGTCCAGTAAAAGGATATACAGGTAGAGTTTTAGAAGAGTTCAGGAGAGAAGTATAGGTCAGAAATGCCCTGCCCAAATTTATCACTGACCTGGGGCTTGGCTGGGAGAGCCTGGGAAGTATGTACAGAATGAGAAGAGGGCTTTTGGGACAAGACCCTGAGAATCTCTATCAAGTTGAGAAGAAACTTGGTAATAAGAAAGAGTGGTCAGAGAAGTACTAGGAAAACTAGGTATGACATCAATTAAAGGAAGAATGATTTGAAAAGGAAGGTTTAACTTTGCTAGGAAGAGTAGTAAAATAAGAACCATAAGCGATCTTATTGAGCATTTTTTGTACAGTGGTGGGAACAGAATCTAGATTAAAGTGGGTTGAGAAGTGGGAGGGAGGTGAGAAATTGTGACACTTTAGATTTGGCTGTTAAAGAGGAGGAAGGCAAAAGGTCAGTATCTAGAGGAAGACATGAATGAGATCATGCTTCTATTTAATTTTAAAGATGGAGAGATTTAATACATCTGTACATTTAGATGCTGAAAGGAGCCAGCAGAGAAAGTGGAAGATGATAATGATTACGATGGTGTGTGTGTGTATGTATGTATGTGTGCTGTTCGCATAGGTTAAGGGATTAGCCTTTCGCTTTGACGGTCATTGCAATAGGAGTGAAAAATGCTCAAAAAAAGGCTATAGGGGGGCACCTGGGTGGCTCAGTGGGTTAGGCCTCTGCCTCCTGCTCGGGTCATGATCTCAGGGTCCTGGGATCGAGCCCTGCATCGGGCTCTCTGCTAAGCAGGGAGCCTGCTTCCTCCTCTCTACCTCTTTGCCTGCCTCTCTGCCTACTTGTGATCTGTCAAATAAATAAATAAAATCTTAAAAAAAAAAAGGCTATGGGGGGGGCGCCTGGGTGGCTTAGTGGGTTAAAGCCCCTGCCTTCAGCTCAGGTCATGATCTCAGGGTCCTGGAATCAAGGACCACATCGGGCTCTCTGCTCAGCAGGGAGCCTGCTTCCTCCTCTCTCTCTGCCTGCCTCTCTGCCTACTTGTGATCTCTCTCTGTCAAATAAATAAGTAAAACCTTAAAAAAAAATTTTTTTTTTTTAAAGCCATAGGTACAGCTAGGTTTGTAGATTTGGTGTCAGGAAAGCTGAAGGAGTTCACAATACTTCCTATTTTCTCTCTGAAGTCGCAGAGCGCAGGAGGAGGTAAGGGCTTAGCAGGTTTGAGGAATGAAGACTGAGGTAACCTCACTGGAGAGCGGGTGTATGAGCCAGCTAGCCAAGCACAACCCACTGCAGAAAACCTTGATCCAGCTTGCTTCATGGGGAAAGGACTTTCTTCCAAATACAGGATGCTTCATTTGGGGACACAGAGGGGAAAGAGCAGTGAAGTAATTCTTCTCTTGTCTTTCAACAGAAACTGCAGGAGCTAAGATTAATTTTGTCCAGGATACTGGTAACTCCTCCCTACTGCTGATACCGAAGTTGGCTACCATTTCCTCTGACAATCCGACACAATCATTTCTCCCTGCCTAAGAAAACTTCCTTTACAAGCATTTAGCACCTGATCCTTCCACAGAGGATTTTGTCTCGTTTTTCCCTGCTTTTGTACCAAGTGCTCCTTCTGTGCTTGGTTTCATTTATATGAAATGAAATTCCTTTAAGTCCTCTTTTTTATGAGATTCCCCAGGCTACTGCTCTTGTTCTGCTTCCATCTTTCATATACGAGGAATCTGAAAGGAAGTACAATGTAGGGCTTTTAAAATACATTAGATCAGTAGATCAATGTCGGGAGCTGATCCAAAAATGACCTAATATATAAAACGAAGCCTGTTATTCTAGAGGTTCTGCTACCTAGTAGTTAATTGAGATGAGAATTTCTCACTATTGCTTTCTGTGGTATGCTGGCTGAATTTATGAAATTTATAAAGTGAGGTGAGATTATTGAAACTATTCAAGCAAGGAGTTCTGGCCACCATTTCTGGCAGAGGGAGAAAGGAGTAAGTAGAGAGTGTGAGGAGGGAGATGGAGGCCCTGCATGTGAGTCTTGGCTCTGTCATTCTCGATCATGTGACTGAACTTCTGAGTTGGTTTCTTATCTATGAAGAGAATAATGATAGCTGGCAACACATAATTACATGAGATTATATAAATATAATATGTAGTAACATATATAAAGTAACTTGCACATTATAAAGTGATACAAAGATTAGTGTTGCCATTTTTAATCCTTGAATAGTTTTCTCTTTTGTACATAATATCACACCATTTTTTACACAGCTATTTAGTTGCAAGATAGAACTAAGTTTTCAGACTTGTTGCTAGATTTAAAATGGAACTGGCTAGTGAGACAGAATGGGAATAGGTTTTAGTGTATGCTTTACATATAATATTTAATCCTTATAGTACCTGCTTACACAGACTACTACTTTGATTTTGCAGATGAGGCTACTCAATCTTAGACCTGCCTAGGGCTACACTACACACTTATAACAGCTACGGCCTGAATTTGATGAACATATTCATGCTCCTTCTCACAAGCACAACATGTAAATTTCTTTATTTTCCCCTTTTCTGTTTTAAGCGATGGAAGAAAAAATTTAAACAACCACACGACTGAGAAATTCTACTTTGTCGTTTCAATGAAATATATATTAAATAAAACACATGGTCAATAAGGAAATAGTAAAAAATTTTAGTAAAAAATAATAAGGTATGTATCAGAAATATAATCCACTTGTGGTTTTTAAATTTTTTGGATCCAATTAGGACTAGGGAATATAAACTTTAATAGCTATCTAGCCAAAGGGGAGAAATATTTATGATTTGAACAGTATTAAACAAAAAGCTCACAGTGTATCTAAAACTAATGTAACATTGTCAGTTATACTCAAATTAAAAAAAAAAAAAGAGCAAGCCCCCTCAGATTTATTTTTATTTTTGACCACTATCGATAGCTGGGTTTACAAATGGCAACTTTTCCAGATTCCATGAGACACAGGTTGGAGCACTATTGCTCCATAGTATGGAACAATACTTCGGGGTATTTGAAACCAGGGAGGTTCAGTATAGTAACTGCTCACTCCAATTCTAAAAACCTGCTTGCCTTTTGAATATTCTGAAACTGAGTTTTGCAGACTGGATTCTTATGACTCTAAGAGAAAAGGAAACACAGTTACCACAAAAGAGCTTTTTCCAATTTTGTATCACAAAGCATCAAAAGTACATGGTCTAGCAAGGGCATAACCTATGGCTATTAGAGTACCTAGGGACATACTACAAGTAAACTCTTAAAATCTTGTTATTTATAATGCTAACACTTACAAATGGCATACTCAAAAGTTTTATAGAAGACTAACATGCAGCACAGTCCAAACGTGTTATGTATTCGGAAAAGAGGACCTCAGATTTTATCTTTTTTAAAGACTACTAGTTTAGTTCAAAAAAATAATTTATTTCTGGGATGACTTTTAGGGAGTCAGGAAAGATTGCTCTCATATGGATTGACTTCTAAGAGGAAGACAATCTGACATTTAAAGACATACTCTGTGTTATCAGAACAACTTTTCCCAGAGAGACTCTCAGTCTTTCATAGTCTAGATACCGAAGCCAACAGTTAACTGAAATGATTTTGCCTTATCTTTATCCACACTTACGGCCTCAGCCATCTATGCCACTCCTCTTGCTGTCCTTCCCTCCCTATTTCACCTCTATGGCTGATTGCCAGCTCCTGATCTTTTATTTTCCTGCTCCCATTTTTATTAGGTCTCTTTTTTATCCAAAACACACTGACTTGAAATGGACATTTTTTGGTAGCTTTCTCAGACTTTCAGTTTCAATTCACGTTTACTCAGCTTGCTGTGTAACCTGTATTACTTACGCTGTGTTTTCCCTGACTGAAAGGAACTGAGTTATTGCCTTTGCGGTTACTTTGACTGGTGAGGTTATTTTGGGCCATGAGGGCTGGGGGCAAAGGTAGGCTGGGGAGCGAGCTGAAACTAATCTTTGGTTTTCAAGCCTCATATGCACCGAAATCTAATTTTTGTTAGGAGTAGAATTAATGTGTGTACATTAATGTGTGTACATATCATCTGCTTGTTTATTACTTGAAACTCAGAAAAAACACATCAATGATTTAGGAGGGATAGCATTTTTTATTCTTGGTTCCATATTTAAAAATAACATCGTTTCCGTTTTGAATTAAGTGGAAGGGTTGAGAAAGGTCACTTTTTCTGCTTTATAATCGCAAAAACAAACCAACCTTAAGTCTGCAAGTTTTAGATACAAGAATACCCCTGATATCACCATGACATAACAAACCAATTCTGCCAGACTACAGATAGAGAGGAAAGGAAAAATTATGACTATCAGAAAGCAGCAATACTTATTAGAAATAACAGGTAACCTTAGGAAGTTATCAGCTATGAGTTTTAAAGCCACAGAACTTTGGATGTTAAGGAAGGACTGTATGCATGGGTAACAGACAAAGTGAAGAAAAGCTGTTATCGATGCAGAGCAGCAAGTCAACCCATCCACTGAGCAAACTAAAAGGTCCAGCAGCCATATATTTTAATGAAGTTACTCAAGATTCCCCCTCTCTTAAAGCAGTCCAGAAATCAGATGGTGGGAGATGGGCTAACATCATCTTTATCAAGTATCTGCAAAGGTTACAAAGATAGCCAGGAAAGCCTCTCACGGCGAATAGAAGAGATACCACAGAAATGAGTATTTGATTCTCCCAATATTTAGATCCTGAATTAGGTTAGATCTTGACCTGCTTCTACCCGAAGCTTGATTCTTCTAGAATGTTCTTGCATTCCTTTAGATTTCACATACACTTGATTTCTTTAAAGATCACTGCTTTTCCTTAGGGATAAGCCAATGTGGATAAGGGAGACAAAAAGGGAATTAATAAATGTTAAGATAGCGTGGTTTTAAGGTTTTGATACATAACTTCAAGACATTTTCACAGAGCACACTGCTCTCACGTTAGGGTTAAAGTGAAACTTTCCATCTGGATAATGCAGAGGAGGACATTCTTCCAGGGAAAAATAAGAACACTAAACTTCCCTCTACTGGGCATCTTCCTTCAGGCACTGAGACTGCAGCCATCCAATAAATGGGGATGGGCAGAGAGAAAAGACTTCAAAAGTCACAGATATACTTTGATAGCTAATTTTTGGCAAGTCTGGCAATGAGATCTTTCCATTCTCCTCTTTTCTTTGTGATGTATGTAGGAGTGAGTAGCTGCAATAGTGATTCTGGCTGTTGCCTAAAGAAGTTCTGACACAAGGCCTCAGTGTTACAAATCACATACATCCCACAGTCATAACTGTTTTGTTGAGCAGGGGCTTTTTCTTCCACAAAGGCCAGTTTGTCTCCTTTTCTGCCCAAGAAAGCTTCCAGTTTCTCTGCTACCTGCTTTGCATGGACTGAGTTACTTCTGCTATGAGAATCATAGTGAAAAAAGCTATTTTTATCTTGGACATAAACCAACAAACTCCAATGGGTTCCCCCAGCTGCCTCGTTGGAATTATCATTGATGGCTAAAAATAAAACTCTTTTGTTGGGGAGGTCCAGGGGTTCAAGGAACATGGCAATCTCTGCTCGGTTGCTAGTGCACTTGATGAACTGGGTAACTTCAGGGCTGATGAAGCAGACACGGTCAGAACAGTCATGAAACTGACAGTTGGCAAAGTACTCAAAGGCAAATCCAATGATATGGTCATTGAGCCAGCTTGGAGGATCCAATAGTGAGACATCTGATTGCCGCAGTAGACTATCCATGTAACTCAAGACTACAGGGTCCATCTTGTACTGACCAGGGTTGATGAGAAATTCCAGAAGCTGAAGGAGAGCAGAAGATAATATTTACTGTTGAATATGATGCCTGGGTGTAAAATGAGGGTCATAAATAGGAGCTACTCTTACAGGGTTTTGGTAAAGATTAAATATAATCGCAAAGTGTTCATCAAGAATGTCTGACGAAGAGTAAACATTCAAGACACCCTAACTTACATGCTATATATTAACAATTAGTTAGAATGAAAACTTGGGAAATTTTTCATGCTGAACCAATAAACATGATTTAAAAAAAAAAAAGATTTTATTTATTTATTTGACAAAGAGAGAGACACAGCAAGAGAGGAACACAAGCAGGGAGAGGGAGAAGCAGGCTTCCTGCTGAGCAGGGAGGCCGATGCAGGCCTCCATCCCAGCACCCTGGGATCATGACCCAAGCCTAAGGGTCTGGGTCTTCGCCCAGTTGCCCAATGACTGAGCCACCCAGGTGCCCCAATAAGCATGAGTTTTTAATTTCCTCTTTAGAGGAAGAGTTTTGTTAAAATTATAACAAATATTTATGAAACTTCCTAGCATTAACCATATACTTATTTGTCCCTTTATGCATGATAATAATGGCAAATTATTTTTATATTAAAGTGAATTTTCAAAGAGTCTAAAGAAAAATGTTGCTCATTAACAAAGGAAATAGTTTCCATTTCAACATTAATTTTAAAAAGATAAAAATATTGCTTCCTCATTCCATAATGGAATATGACAGTGATTAGAGTTGTAGTTAAAAGAACTACAATTTCGGGGCGCCTGGGTGGCTCAGTGGGTTAAGCCGCTGCCTTCGGCTCAGGTCATGATCTCAGGGTCCTGGGATCGAGTCCCGCATCGGGTTCTCTGCTCCGCGGGGAGCCTGCTTCCTCCTCTCTCTCTCTCTCTGCCTGCCTCTCTGCCTACTTGTGATCTCTCTGTGTCAAATGAATAAATAAAATCTTTAAAAAAAAAAAAAAAAAAAAAGAACTACAATTTCAAGAATAGAAAATTGTGAGAGTAACACAAATGAAAACCATTCCTGGTTGTGCCCGAGTTGCGAGCATGAGTGATATAATATGTCCTAGTTCACTTCCCATCTTTAACCTCAAGTGGTAAGATAAAGACTATGTAATTTTATAATATAAGCTAGGAGGCACCTGCATGGCTCAGGTGGTTAAGCATCTGCGCTGGGCTTGGGTCATGATTCTAGGTCCTGGGACTACGCCTCAAGTTGGGCTTCCAGCTCAGCAGGGAGTCTGCTCCTCCCTCTCACTCTGCCTCTCCTTCTTCTTGTGCTCTCTCTCTCTCAAATAAATAAATAAATCTTTAAAAAATACATGTAAGTTAGAATTTTTTTGTAAACTGAAAGGTAGTTAGGCACAGGAATCAAGAGACCTGGATCTAGCCCCAGTCCTATCACAAACTTATGCTTTTGTCCTGGCTTTTGTTGTCTGTGAAAAGGATATAGATCTGCTTTATATCCCTCAGTGAGGTGTAGAAGAGGCCACACAGTTTCACTCAAAGGTAATGGAAAGAATATAAAATGTTGTACCAACAGTATTTATATCATTAATTGCTATTAGTAAGGAAAATCTAGATAGCACTCCATACCAACGAAAGCAAATGAGGTTTGAAAACAAACATCTATTCCTCTTATCTTGTCCAAACAGAAGCATGACTAATTTAGAGTAGAGCAGGACAAATTATATGAGTTTTAAGATTAATATAGTCATGGTCACCCAAGGTAAGGTGCTAAAAAAGACAGAAGTCTGATCAGAGTGGAGGGTAACATAGTATCTGAGCAAAAGAGAGCTAACTGCTATTCATGACCTGGCAGCGTTACATCACTACAAATCACAAAGCAATCAATAGTCCCATGAAGAAAGAGTACAAAACAAAGCATACTGTAAGAAAATGTAACCATCTCTGTGAAAGACTGGGCTAGAATAATCAATTTAATCAATTGCCATTAGACCAAGTTTCTACTACTTGATCACACTACTAAAATAATAAAATTTTGTGGTACAACCATTTTCCTGTAATTAAAACCCCGCAAAAACCTACACAGAAAAATAAACATACCCCTCAAGAGAAAAAGCCTAAAGTAAGTGAGGTAACTAAGAAGCACCAAAGATGGTTTTAGGTGCATAGAGTATATCATGATTGAACTATTTCAGAAACAATATAAAGCTGTTTATGAGAAAAAAATGTCTTAATACAGGGGCGCCTGGGTGGCTCAGTGGGTTAAGCCGCTGCCTTCGGCTCGGGTCATGATCTCAGGGTCCTGGGATCGAGTCCCGCATCGGGCTCTCTGCTCAGCGGGGAGCCTGCTTCCTCCTCTCTCTCTGCCTGCCTCTCTGCCTACTTGATCTCTCTCTGTCAAATAAATAAATAAAATCTTAAAAAAAAATGTCTTAATACAGATATACGAAATAAGATGGCATGAATTAAGATTTTCTTAGGAAGAGAGAATAACTTCAGCAGAGACACAAACTAGAGCCAGGACCAAAGTTAACGAGGCATAGAGCACATTGCTATGGGTGGGCCACAAATCTGGCTGTAAGCTTTTTGGCAGCTAACCAGAGAGCATTAAGTTAAACATTCACAATGTCCATAAGGTAAAAACAAAGCAATTGCTCAGAAGAGGTAAAAGCATTCTTTGTATTAAGTTTAGACAGTTTTTGGTCAAGAAATTTTCATAAAAGACACAGTGTATCATAATGAATAATATGCCAAAATATTTTTATAATAGATGAAGTAGTTTCAGAGGATTATTTCTTAAAAGAATCCTTCATGTCCAGCCTGATGGCAAATGAATAAATAGCATTCTAGTAAAAGCAAGTCTATGGAGGCTAGATACTCAGCTTGCTGCTGATCTGACTTAAGAGTAAATGAATATGAAAAGGGAATGACTGCTTGTGCATCAAGCAAGTCTCCCTCAAACTCCCACCGCCCCCTTCTCCATGCTTTCATTGAATACTGTGTAGTGGTAAATGCCATATTGTACTGCTTGGCAAATACTCGGAGACCTACTCTCTACACTATCAGCTGAAATCAAATTCGTATCTTAAGAGCCAAACCAACTAGGGACAGAAATCTACAAGGAGACCTGAAAAGACAGGCATCTCAGCTTGGAGGGAGTGACCAAAAAGGCCAAGATTTCTTTCAAAAAAAGTCTTAGTGTTTGGATTTTGAAAATACCCAAAAGACAGATAATGGGTCAATCAAGGATCTGGCTCTATCCCACTGGATGGAAGGATTGCATGACTACAACAGTTTAACCACAACAATCCTAAAGCAAATGGAACCAAACTAGCCTTTGGCCAAACCATCATTAGCAAAGAAAAACTCTAAACTCCACATCTGACGACTTAAATTTTAGACTCAGTTCTGTCACTCATTGGCCGTGTAATCATAAATAAACTACTTAATTTCTTTAAGCCTCAATATCCTCTTCTGTAAAGTGAGAATAATACATGACCTTTCTCACAGAGTATATGTCAATATAAAATGAAGAAATACTGATAACTAAGATTTTTAAAAAAATGTAACATAAAGTAGTAGCTCCAGACATCCACTGTGTCATGGAGAAATTTATATCCCAACAACGGGTAACTGTATTTCATTCAATAAATGTTTATTGAGTGTTTCCTCTGTGCTAGGGACTGGAAATACAGAATGGGAATGAAATAGTCCTAATTCTTACCCTCACTGAGCTTAAGCTCAGTGAAGTTATAATGTGGTTATAATGAAGACATCATAAATATACATATATTTATGTATATATTATATATATAATACATATATAATGAAGACATCACAAATATACAATTATTTTAGTCAATAAACACCTACTGAGAACCCAATTTTTTAAAAAAGATTTTATTATTTGAGAGAGAGAGAGAGAGCATGTGAGAGATCATGAGCAGGGGGAGAGGCAGAGGGAGAAGCAGACCCCCCCTTCCCTGCTGTGCAAGGAACCTGATGTGGGATTTGATCTCAGGACTCTGGGATTGTGACTGAGTCGAAGGCAGACGTTTAACTGACTGAGCCACCCAGGCACTCCTGAATACCCAATATTAGCTACTGTGGGAGATACCAAGATGTACAAGGTAGCTTATAGTCAATGAGATAAGAAACCCACAAGGGGCAGAAATAAAATGTATGGGAATTCAGAATAGGGAACAATGACCCCTGGCTAAGAGAGTGAAAGGGAAGGAGAGCTGAGATCAGGAAAAATTTCACGAAGAAAGTGATGTAAAAGTGGGCTCTTGAAAGGCAGGTAAGTTGGATGCATGGAGGAGGGCATTAGGAAGGTAAGAGACACAAAGGAAGTGCCTTAAGAAGAGTGGTCCAGTCTGCCTGGAATGAAGTTAGAGTCAGGATGCAGGTGAGGGTAGATGAAGATTATCAGAAGCTAAATGGTAATGGACTGAAATCCAGGTGAAAGAGTTCGAAATTTATACTGGAGGAAATGGGAAGCCATTATGGCAAGGCTGGTGCTTTATTTACTAAGTTTACTAATTCAGCTGTGGTATATAGGATTAATTGGTAGGGAGAGAATATGGAAAAAGATGGGCGCCTAGGTGGCTCAGTGGGTTAAAGCCTCTGCCTTAGGCTCAGGTGATGATCTCAGGATCCTGGGATCGAGCCCGGCATCAGGTTCTCTGCTCTGCGGAGAGCCTGCTTCTCCCTCTCTCTCTGCCTGCCTCCCTACTTGTGATCTCTGTCTGTCAAATAAATAAATAAATAAATAAATATAAAAAAAGAATATGGAAAAAAAGATCAAAGTAGAATTTTATTGAAAGTGATAGTGAAGATATAGGAGGAAATGACCTAAATCAGGGGAAATGGTAGTAGAAATGGGGAGGCAAGGAGGAAAAGGTACTGTAGACAGAGACTCAGTAAGTGACCAGAGAATAGTGGATAAGAGAGAAGAATTGGGAAATGGTCTGTGGGTTTTAGTTGGGGTGACTGAAAGGATGATGATCCTGTTATTAATGGGGTAGGGAAAGGGTGACAGAAAGGGACCTACCAAAAGAACCAAGAGCCATCTAGAACCATCCTAGGGATATTTCCTTTCTATATAGTGAGCACTGTGGTTGGGGTATCTAAGGTACAATAAATGTTTGCCAGAGGACTGAAGCATTTCAAAGAAAGGAGTCAGACCATACGGATTAAGGAAAACAAGATAAATAAGGCCTCTTAAGATGTTTGTATTATCTTTTACAACCCCATTTTTGCTTTGGTTTTGTTTTTTCTGTTCTCCTGTTAATTAATAGTAAATTCCTTCAGAAATAAGACCTATGGACTTGGTCTTAGTGGATGGTAAGGAAGATTGGGGAGAGAACTAAGGAGGCAATAATCTCCCAATTCTATTTGTAAAGTCCCATAAATCATACTATAGTTCTATGTTTTGGAGTTAGGAGGCTTTGGGTCCAGGCTCTGACTTTGCCACTTGCCTATCTATGTGACTCTGGGCAAGTTATTTATTCTTTTTCTGGGCCTCATTCTCCTCATCTGTAAAATGAGGTAATAAAAACACCTTCCTCACAGGGTTGTTACACAAAATAAGAGTAAAAATATTCGGCATGGGGACGCCTGGGTGGCTCAGTCAGTGAAATGTCTGCCTTTGGCTCAGGTCATGATCGCGGGGTCCTGGGATTGAGCCTCACATTGGGCTTCCTGCTCAGTGGGGAGCCTGCTTTTCCCTCTGCCTGTGGCTCCCCCTGCTTGTCCCCTCTTTCTCTGACAAATAAATAAAATCTTAAAAAAAAAAACCCAAAACAAAATAAAACAAAAAAACCCACTCTGCATGTCATCTGACATACAGTAAGCTCTCAGAAAGTTTTCTTCCTTGCTCCCTATATTTCAGGTGGTAATAATGGGACTTGGGAATTTCTTTTTTTTTTTTTTTAATATTTTATTTATTTATTTGAGAGAAAGAGAGAGAAAAAGAGGGATAGAGAGAGAGAGAACAAGCAAGGTAAGTGACAGGCAGAGGGAGAGGGCGAAGAATGCTCCCGGGGGAGCGGGGAGCCTGACACAGGGCTCCATCCCAGGACCCTGGGATCATGATCTGAACTGAAGGCAGATGCTTAACAGACTGAACCACCCAGGTGCCCCAGAAACTTCTTGAAAATAAAGCATGTTTGTCTTTTTTATAAAGTCACAAAGTCATAAAGGACAGACAGACCTAGCTAGGGCATGACTCTGTGCTCTGTGCTTTACCTTTGGCGTAAGATGAGTGAATGCTAACTCCAGAGAAAACTGTTCTCTCTACCTGAGGGAAGCAATGATGTTAGTATGCTGTCAGTATATACAAGCCCTGCAATTACAGTTTATTGTATCTTCCAACTTCTGTAGCTAAATGAAGGTAATATTGAAACCAGAGCATAGAACAGTTATAAACAAAGGCTTAATTTTTTTTTAAAAGGAGCCTACTCTTTCATATTAATCTTAAAATCCTTAAACCCAAGCATATTACTTGAATATTTATTATAAAAAATAAGGTAATTACTAAAAGGTAATAAAAACAGCCTTAAAGGGAAAATTTATAATTCAACATTTACCAACCTGATCACCTGCTGATATAATTAAGGGAAGAAACTGCTGGCTCAGTAGAAAAAAAACACTAGGTTGGGAGTCAGTTTCAATGAACTGTATTCCAAAGGAGTGCTGTCTAATAGTACTTTTGGTGACTATGGAAATGTTCCTTATAGGTAATGTCCAAAATAGCAGTCACTTGCCACATGTAGCTACTAAGCACTTGAAATGTGGCTAGTATGAACTGAATATTTAATTTTAATTAACTTAAACTTAAATTTAAATATCTACATGTGGCTATTCGCTACTGTTTTAGACAGCACAGTTTCACAGATTTTATAGATATTTTTGAAATCAAAGAAATAAGATTATATAGTTAAATAAGATAGGGAAATGCTGCATCCTAAAACTCCTTACTGGAGATTCATAAGGCACATAAGCATATTAGAAGCTAGAAGAAGTTCTGCAATAAAGAAAGGTAACTTTTCTTGGTCTTTTTTTTCTTCCCCCAAACTCACTTGACCATGAGACACTTTTTTTTTTTTTTTTTAAACAGAATATCTATCAATACCTTATTGTCTGTGCAATAAAGTTTGGGATATGCTTGCTGAGCTAGTTAACAAATGGCACTGAACAAACTGTGAAACATTTGATAAAAAAAGAAGTTAGATCTCTACCTCATACCTTATATTAAATTAT
Organism: Mustela erminea; assembly: GCF_009829155.1. Classification (NCBI taxonomy): domain Eukaryota; kingdom Metazoa; phylum Chordata; class Mammalia; order Carnivora; family Mustelidae; genus Mustela; species Mustela erminea. The sequence continues at coordinate 33,316,227 of NC_045618.1, forward strand.
ATTTTAGGTGGAGTAAAATTTAAGTGTTAAGGAAACAAAAATATTGGAAGAAAATAGAGCTTAATACACTTATGTGACTGGCCAATAAACACACGTAAAGAAACTCAACACTTGACTAGTAATCAAAAGAAATCAAGTTAAAGCAAGATTTCATCTTTAGCTATCAAATCAGTAACGATGAGGAAAACTAATAAGTCGCAATGCTGAGAGACCATGGGAAAACAGGCATTCTCCTTGTTTATAGGCATATAAACAAATGCAAGCTTTTTGAAGGGTAGTTTGCCATTATATTTTAATTCTTAAGAAATGTCTACATGCAGGCATTACACTTTCAGAAATCTATCTTAAGGGAAACATTAAGGATGTGTGCAAAAATTTAACAAGAATGTTCATCACAGCAATGTTTATAAGAGAAAAACTAAAAGAATCTGAAAGTTCAAAAGAAGACTGGTAAATTTAAATAACAAGATTTCATACAAGGAAATATTTCAGCCATTAAAAAACAAAATTATAGATACAAATTTACTGACATAGATATTCATGATATGCTATGAAAAGGAAGTTTATACAAAATTTGTACAAAACGGGGGCACCTGAGTGGCTCAATGGGTTAAGCCTCTGCCTTCTGCCTGGGTCGTAATCTCAGGGTCCTGGGATCAAACTCCATGTCAGGCTCTCTGCTCAGCAGGGAGCCTGCTTCCCCCCCCCCCCACTCATGATCTCTGTCAAATAAATAAAATCTTTTAAAAAAATTTGTATAAAATATACACAAAAATAATCAAGAATGATAGCCAAAGTTTAAATATCATTTTAAAAAGAGAATTATTAGTACTTCTTAGCTTTTTTCCTTCTACCTTTTGATACTGTCTGCTTGCTTTATTTTTTTACCCTTTCTTTTTATAGTGAGCCCATAACCAGTAAATACAGCTATTTCCATTCAGGAAGAAAAAAGATGTACCACCTCCCACTCTTACACTGACCTAAAATATGTCTGTTTCTTCAGCTCACTGGTCTCACTTCTGTCCTCTGGGAAAAAAACAGAGGAAGTCTAATCTCTCTTCTACGAACCTTCAAACACAAAGATGTAAAATTAATCTGTTTACCAAAATTGGATTACGTTCAACTTCTAATATATGATTCCATTTGCGATTTCACAAAAAGAATAAAATCCCAAGACCAAATGTGCACTTCATGGCAGCATAAGCAGAAATATTTTCAGGAAGGAAGTTCAAAATTTTTTTTTTTTTTTTTGGTTTCAATTTCCCCCATTAAACATTTCCTTTTAAAGCTAGCCTAAACCATCCAAAGATTTGTATAAAGTGGAATATCAAAATTACCATCAAGATTTATATATCCCTCTTGAAGGCAGAGATTATTAGAGTTCACTCATACTTGTTTTCTTTAGTGATTGACAAACTGGAGAAATTTTAATAAATGTTTTTCCTGAACAAAATACAGAAGTAAAATACATTTTGAAAAACTCCTAAAAACAAAATTGTTATAAACATAGGAAGATCTCTTAATTTCATAAATTGCTTACAAATTTGAGCAATATTCCTCTGACATCAATATTTTATAAGAAGAGGAATTCAGCTCTCAAAGTAGAAAAACTACTTGGTATGATGATTGTGCCTATTAACTCTACTACCATAAATCCCATTTGGTCCTGCCTTGGGCCAAACTAGGTGACTTTTTAGGATTTCTTCTAGAACTAAGGTTCTCTATTTACTGCTCTGTTACTCCGTATGGCTATCAAGGGCTAAGGTGTTGTTGACTATGAAAAGAATTTTTTTTTTTTTTAAAGATTTTATTTATTTATTCGACAGAGAGACATCACAAGTAGGCAGAGAGACAGGCAGAGAGAGAGAGAGGAGGAAGCAGGCTCCCTGCTGAGCAGAGAGCCCGATGCAGGACTCGATCCCAGGACCCTGAGATCATGAACTGAGCCGAAGGCAGCGGCTTAACCCACTGAGCCACCCAGGCGCCCGACTATGAAAAGAATTTTATTCTCAGTCTCATTTCTAATTCAAAGGTTCCATTTATAATTGTACCACATATTTTTCCTTCCTCTAAACCTGATGTAAACACCAGCCTTTTCTTAAACTGTGCTTTGCTGAGAATTTTCTGAGAAATGACTTTATACAACTGCAAAATTTAAAATACTTGGGGTTGTTAAGACAGTGTGTGGGGAGGCCAATAGATTCAATGAGAGGTCTGAGTAAGATAATTATTTTATAAAGGAGTGGACAGATTTTATCATATGCATCAACACATTAAAGCTCCTAAGGTGTGATCAAGCTAAAGTTGTAATCTGACTGATTTCTTAAATAACCACTGTGTTCAGCACACAGTAGATATATCCAAACACAGTTTTAAAGAGTATGAAAACCCACCATCTTTTAATCTTATTTTTCCTATAGATTTCAAAGCCTGGTAAATAATTATTTCATAAATAGTTAAGAGGTAAATTGTTATTACAAACTCCCACTTAATGGGTTTCAAAAAAGTGGTTGGCACATAGTAGAGGCTCAATGAATATTTAAAACATTAATAAAAGAAATAATGAGTATATGTTTTATTGTATTGTACTCATAGGAAAACAAGATCTGAAGTGTCCCAATTATACATAAGGAATTTTCTGTTGTAGCAATTTGTCTTTAAATGTTAATTAACACAAATATTTGTGAGTTATCTGACCCAGCTTGACTTATATATTATATAAGGGCTTAAGCAGGGCTAAATATTTCTAGCAACTATTTATTTTAGCTGCTGATGTAAAATTCCAAGTTACTACAACAAATAGTAATGAGAATATTAGAGCCAACTAAGGCCAAAAATCCCAAGCTTTTGTTTTGAAGGAATTGAACCTACTACAGTACTCTGAGAGAGTATTTATTCATTGACCATAAGGGAAGGAGGGCCTCAAGTTTTTTTTTAAGATTTTATTCATTTATTTGAGAGAGAGAAAGAGACAGCGATAGTGACAGAGATAGTGGGAGAGAGCACAAGTGGGGAGGAGAGGGAAAAACAGATTCTCCCCCTAAGCAGGGAGCATGATGTGGGTGGGGCCCAATCTCAGGACCCTGGAATCATGACTTGAGCCAAAGGCAGACGCTTAACTGACTGAGCCACCCAGGCACCCCAGAAGGCCTCAAGTTTTTAAACCTATAATCTAGATGCTCAAAAATACTAATTGTAATTGGGACAATTTTTTTTCAGTTTCAAGATTGTGTTTAGTGCTTTTCTAACAGATGAAGGTGTGGAAGGGGAAGCCATTTAACTTGAAGACAGAGAAAAGAAATTTCAGAGATCTTTTGTAAGTAATGAAGATTCTTAAAAAGCTTTGTAAGTTTCACGTATTCTTGCTGCAGATATATCTGTTTCCCCTTCCCCTAAAAAGGAGAAAACAGATGAACCTCAACCTCTATATGAACTTGATTCTCAGTCTGTATTGAACCGTATCAGTACTCAAATGGTCTCCAATAGTTAGATGTACAAGATCTATATAGGCTAGTCATGCTGAAGAAGGCAGTCTCTCAGAGAAACTGATTCAGAAAGTTAACTTTACATTACTTACTTGGATTAGTTATCACTTGGACCCCATAATCACTTTTTTTGAATATGTTTAAAAAAACATACAAGTTGGGTACTAGCTGGAATCTGTAAGTTTTGCATAGTCTGGTATTGATCAGTTCCTTTCTTTCTTTCTTTTTTTTAATTACTGATCAGTTTCTAAAGAGATGGGTTATCTGGGCTTTGAGGACTTCCTTTTTGTTTGCTAATGCATTCTACTCATCTAAGAGGTTTAAGAGATTGACAAAGAGAAAGCAATCTTGACCTTAAAAAGTCAGAAATATAGGACTTACAGGTGTAGATGGAATTTAATCAAGGAAGGCCTTAGCAACACCTGGGAATCTATATATATTGTAAAAGCCGTTACCCATCAGAAGTACTAACATTACCACTTAGAATACAAAAAAATGGGCATCTCTATTGAAAGGTATGTGATTTAGTCCAATTTATATTTCTTTAGACTAGACAGTCACACTGGGGAAACAAAATAACATAGCAGACCCTTTAGAGATCACATTATAGTAAAATTTAGTTAAAATTAAGAAAAATTATTTACTGTTCCAGACTCTTCATTCCTGTCTTCTTCTTCTTTTTTTTTTTTTAAGATTTTTATTTATTTATTTATTTGACAGAGAGAGAGAGAGAGAGAGAGAGATCACAAGTAGGCAGAGAAGCAGGTGGGGGCGGGGGAGCAGGCTCCCCGCTGAGCAGAGAGCCCAATGTGGGCCTCGATCCTAGGACCCTGGGATCATGACCTGAGCCGAAGGCAGAGGCTTAACCCACTTAGCCACGCAGGTGCCCTCATTCCTGTCTTTTGACAATCCAATCTACACATTACTGCTACATTAGTTTTTTAAACAGAACGCTAATTAATTATTCTACTCAAAAATTTTCAAAATCTCTTCATTATCTGCCAAATTTAGTACTAATTATACTCTGGCATTCAATGATTTCCACAAAAAGAGCCCCAATGTGTCTTTCCCAATTTATTTCCTAGTAAATGCTCCTGCATATATATAAGTACAAGCTCAGTATTCCTATAGGCCCAAATTATTAGGCAATAATGAATTAGTACTGGTTGCTGCCCTTAGGTACAAGAGGAAAAGAAAACAGCCAGTTCCCTACTCTCAGAGAGAGGCTGGGAAATGAACACTATGCCAGTATCTTCTGAAACACAGATCTGATCTGTCATGTTCTTGCTTAAAACTATTATGGTCAGCTTTTTATAAATCTATGCTCCATGGGCCAGGATGCAGTAAGAATTAAAGGTTCCATGAACTTGGACTGGGAAAAAAACTGCATCTTGATTTTTGATAATATCTAACTGAAATTTAACATTTTCTTCAATAAGTATAGGATAATCCACAGTAGTATTAGCAGTCCCTCTATCTTTTCACCAACAGAAATATATTTTCATATCACACTGAAGTTTTTAAAAATATTTCAAAATTTCAAAAGTATTTCAAAATACAATTTATACTCATCACTACTTTGAAATTACTTGCTGCCAGATGTTATTTAATGCATAAACACACATATGACCACATCAAACACCTGTTTTTTAATATTTTTAAAATTTTCAATAAAACTGATTTTGTTTCTATTATTTTATTTTCACATTTAAAAACATTCTGAGAGAGGGGCCACAGGTCAGGCTGCCAAATAAGTCCATGGTGTAAAAAAAGGTTATTTTATTTTTATCTTTGTTTTTTATAGCTATTAATTGCTTAGAGTAGATAATCTAAATACTTTAGCCTGGAATTCAAGGCTCCTTATCATCTGTTCACACCCACTTTATCATCTTTATCTCTGCCCCACCCCTACCCTTCATATTAATTCCTAGTCATATAACGCTGTCTTATCTGCAGGCAGATAGACAAGTTTTTGGATTAGCCCTAGTTAATAGACAGTAGCCATGCACTGCTTTGGCTTTGCCTTTTAGAGACCTCTCTGCCTGCCAACTGAATTGTTCTTTTTTTTTTTTTTTTTTAAAGATTTTATTTATTTATTTGACAGAGAGAGATCACAAACAGGCGAGAGGCAGGCAGAGAGAGAGGAGGAAGCAGGCTCTCTGCTGAGCAGAGAGCCCGATGTGGGGCTCGATTCCAGGACCCTGAGACCATGACCTGAGCCAAAGGCAGCGGCTTAACCCACTGAGCCACCCAAGTGCCCTGAATTGTTCTTTTAAAAGGTTTGTTTTCACTAATACTATGAGATCTAAATAGGGTTATATTTTAACTGTCTTTATATCTCTCTCCTAACTTAAATGATTGCTGAATAACAGAAGACAGATTCTAAATTGGCAAGGCACTGCAGTAATCTCTAGGGGAGTAAAGTTAATCTTCGAATCTCAAGCTGACTTCATTCTTTTGGGGACAGAAATGAATATGCCCTTGATTGAGCTCTAAGGTTGGATCCCCAGCTGATAGATGCTGCTGGATAGTAGGGAAAGGGGAGAGCCATGAGGTGGACTTCATAAGATTGAGGGATGGAACTGTGCTGAAGGGAAAGGCAGAAATGACGCCTTTCCCCGGAGTATTTATCCAAAACTGCCATCACTGTGCTCAAGCTTTGCATTCCATCCCCAACTCTCTCATCCATTGACTTCCATCTGAATGTTACAGAGCTAACGACATCAACTTCCTGCCCTTCCTAACTTTCCATCCTTTCTTTTCCTCTAGTGGTTCTCAACCTTCAGTGCACTTCAGGAGTCTTTAAAAAATACTGACGCTTGAGCCCCTCACCCCAAAGTTTGTTAGAACAGGAGCATTGGTTTTATTTTAAAAACAACAACGGGGCACCTGGGTGGCTCAGTGGGTTAAGCCTCTGCCTTCGGCTCAGGTCATGATCCCAGGGTTCTGGGATCAAGCCCCGCATCGGGATCTCTGCTCAGCGGGGAGCCTGCTTCCCTCTCTCTCTCTGCCTCTCTGCCTACTTGTGCTCTCTCTGTCAAATAAATAAACAAACAAAAAAAAACACCACACAAAACACAACAACCACAACAACCACTCCCCCCCCAAACACACAAAAAAGCTTCTCAGGTTATTCTAACGTGCACATAGGTTGAGTTCCACTACTGTCCTTGATGCTATAAATTAGCCACCTTCATCCATGAATTGTCCATTTATGGGTTCCATGGTACACTTTTACGTCTAAGTCTCCCATCTTTAAAGATTCTTTCTGCCCACATTCTCGCCCCTCATCTCTCTTCACCCTTTACAACGATGCTTTTTTAAAGAGTAATCTACGCCTATGGCCTCCACCAACTCTACTCCTCCAACGTTTTACTCTTACAGTCAATACTGTCATATGTTTTTGCACCCACCGTTCTCTCTGCTTCTATCTCCTGTTTCTTGGCCAGCCACACTCACTAGTCTTTTAACACAACTTAGGAGTGACTCAAAGGTCACCTTGGAAACAGTTTCCCCCACTCCTTCCACAAAATCAGGGGCTCCTCTTTCATGCTCAGAGGGTTCTCTGCTCTTTTTCTGTCATACATTAAAAAAAAGATTTTATTTATTTGTCAGAGAGAGAGAGAAAGCGCGCGCGCGCAAGCAGGCAGAGTGGCAGGCAGAGGCAGAGACAGAAGCAGGCTCCCCGCCGGGAGCAAAGAGCCCGAGGCAGGACTCGATCCCACGACCCTGGAATCAGGACCTGAGCGGAAGGCAGACGCTTAAGGACTGAGCCATCCAGGCGCCCCCATAGTTTTACTTTATTACTACTGCGGATTCTCTCAACGTCTCCCACATAACACCACACTTGAGAAAGCTAAAATTGTTTCATTTACTTCTGACTTCCTAGAGTATGAAGCACGAGAAAGCACTCCGTGAAAAGTCTGAAAATTGAATGGAAAGTCAGACTAGGAAACCAAGGCGGGGAAATGCGGGGGAGAGGGCGTGTGCGTGGGAAGGGGCGTGTGCTAAGAGGGGCGGTGCTGAGAATCCGGCACCAGAACTGGGAAGGGGGCAAGGATATGCCAAATCCGCGAGGGCTGAAAAGCGGCTCCCCGCCGGGACAGACCGCCCGACCAACCAAAGTGGGAAGGCGGCTTCTTACCTGCCTCGGGCCTCACCACCCCAACCAGCCTTCAGGCACCTCTGTGTTGGCCGGAAAGCGAAAGCTACGGTCGCAAACCCAGAGTTTTTTACCCCAACCTTGCGACATTCCTCTCTACTGGAGTGAGAATTTGAGGCAAGGTTCCGAGCTCTGCCGTAAGGTGAGGAAGAAAAGTCTGGGCGGGGCCGCCTGGGGCGGACGAATGGGGCGTGCCTGCGCAGGCGCCTGAGGTACTCTCTGGCGGCGTCACGTGCGGGGGCCAGGCCGGCAGGCTGGCCGGCTCCGGCGGGCGGTAGGGGGCGTGGGAGGTAAGTGCGCGCGCGCCTGCTCGTCTGCAGCCGGGGAGTCGCGCGGGGCGGGGCCGCGTGCGCGGGGTCGGGGGCGCGCGGGCCTGAGCAGACTAGGGACGCGGCGGCGGTTGGCGGTGGCTGCTGAGAGTACCGCAAGGACTGTGAGAGGAGGCGGCGGAGGTACCCGCGGCACCCGCAGAGACAGCGAGAGCGGCTGAGGCGGCGGTCCGACGCGTGCTCTCTGGGCGGGGTGCGGCGGGGTATGTGCCTGCCCCGACCGGGCGGAGTCTCTCTGACAGGGCGGGGGATGCGCGGCGGCCGCTCTCTCGGACCCTGAGGCTGCTGGGCCCACCCTCCCGGAACCGTCCGACCCTTGGTGGCCTTAGCCTCTGCTGTCTTCGGCGGCCTGACCCTGGGGCCGCGGGTGGGAAGTGGCTTCTGGCGAAGAGGAGGGGGCTGTGGTGGCCACCGCGGCGGAGCCCGAGGTAAGACCCGCCCAAGCCGCGGAGCGGCCCTGCCGCCCGGCCCGGCCCACGTCTCGGTCTAGCTCTTTGGCTCCTGCGGGGCCGCCCCGCCCCGCCCCAGCGGAGACGCCCCGCGAGCGGGTCTGCCCGGGAGCCTCCCAGACACGCGATCGCCGCGCGGGGTCCCTTGTAGACCCCCCCAGCGTATCTTCCATTGGCCGGACACCACCCGTGCCCGCCAGTCCCGGCCGTTCTGGGGCCCCCACCCCAACACAGCCCATTAGAAGCCCCCTCGGACTCTCTTAGGACTCTTAATGGAGCCTTCAGGCACTGTTACGGCCTCCCGTAAGCTGACCCGGTCACAGTTCCTCCGAGACCCAGTCACGGCCGCCCCCTAACCGATAGCGACCCCCCAGCTCCACGGCACGTCCATCACAGCCACCCCGTTCCTGCTGACCCCTTCCCTCCCAGCTTGCTCTCCATCAGCCTTACGCACCACCTCGGCTTTGGGGTAGTGTGGTGATGCTCTCACCTCCCAGGGGATCTGGTCAGCACCTCTTAGACATCATCAGACAGCAGCCTTTCCCCAGCCCTTCTCTCGGGCAGACCTTGTTATCTTTCTCGTTTCTTTGGTTGAAAGGGTTTTCCATTAAATCCTGGAGGGATGTTTGCTTAACCTGGTGTCTCCCCCCCCCCTCGCCCGTGGGGCTTAAGGGGACCAACTGACACCCGTGTTTGGAGGGTTTGATCTGGTGGCTGAGAAGGGAGGGACTGGGAAGAGTGTGGAAGCCCAGGGCAGAGGGTGTGTGTGTTGATAGGTCACACAGCCTTCTTCTCATCTTGTGTCTTCTGTAGAACGTGTGACTTTAAGGGACCTTTATAAGGATTAAATGACATTACACTAAGGGATGTGACAGTGTCTCCATGTAATATCATTCGCTTCACCTTCCTGTAGATTTTTACGCATTTTTTCCCTCTGTTTTTGAATGATACTGGGGGATTATTTTTAATGTGTTGTTTTGAATTTTCTGGAAAAAAGTAAGTTTTGTGGTTTTTCTTGATCTTTGAAGATTTTGATGTCAATTTAATAATACATTTCTGCTTCCTGAAGCAAGTACAGTTACCATGCAGTGTTGACTGATGTCATTACCAACAGCCTTCTCAGCAATAGTGAAATAGTGGATAAAATTTTGTTTGTGGAAGTTGAACTTCTGAGTTGTCAAGAAGGAAATGTAGTGTTACACTAAATGACCAGTATCTAATTTTAAACGTTGGTATAGGGATGAAGTATAGTGAAGTTTTTGTAGTTAGTACTTTAAAAATTTTTATTTTGTGTGTGTGAAGCTGAGGAGGGAGAACATCATACTGAAATTATAGGTAATAATTAGACATAGTATAAAAGTCAAGAAATTCAAAAGAATATGCAGTAAAAAGTTTTTCTTCCCCCTGTATTCTCCAATCACCCATTTTCACTCTTTAGAGGCAACTTATATTTCCATCTTTATGTGGGTTCTTCCTGTGATATTTTTAGCATACACAAACCTATACATTCTCAGATTTATATTATTAAATTATACTCTTAAAAAGCACCACAAATACTTCACACTCTGTAGCTTCCTGTACACTCTATAGCTTTTGCCCCTTCACCCGCTACCTCATAGTAGATCCTAGAAATCATATAACAACAGTACATATGGAAATGCCTCATTTATGGGCTGGATAGTATTGCTTTTATGATGTCGAGATTATTTTTAGTCTTTGCTTTTACAACCAACACTGCGTGCTTTTCTTTGAAATGTATTAGCTGTTTATGTCCTAAGTAATTATCAGGATTTCAAATTTCCTAGTGACTCTTTTTATTGAATTTACAAAAAAGGATATAACTGAAGTTCTCATTGAATTTCTGAGCTTCCGTGGAGTGACTAGCTTTGATGGTGATTATAATACTTACCAAGTTATTGAAGGAAATAAACTATGGCACTGAAATGATCAGATTGTCATTTTTAAAGGTCACTGTGGCTGCAGTGGGTAGAGTAGATTAAAGAGTAGTCTAAGACTAAAGGCAGGAATATCAGGCAAATGATGGTAGCGGGTCTGTATTTGGGTATTGGGAGTAGACAGGATTTGGTGATTTCATTGGATTTGAGATTAGGGAGAAGGTTCATACAAGATTTAGGTTTCAAGCTTGTACCTTTCACTGAAGTGTGAATTGATACGAGGGAGGAATGGGATTTTTTATTTTTATTTTTGTCAAGAAAGAAGAATTTAATTTGTGACAAGTTGCGTTTGGATGATTACACCTCTGTCAGATCTTGATGTGCAAGAGGTAGCTGGATTTGTGGCTTAAGTTTATTATCAACCTCTGGGTTGTAGTAGATTTTTGGGGCAAAAGGTATAAATGAGAGGAGAACAGATTGTAGGACAGAGATCCAACATTTACAGTGTAGGTAGAGTCGAATGTCTAAAGCTAGTGAATTAAGTGATTAAATTATTTATAAAATCAAGTATCAATAGTGAAGTACACAGTCTAATATGTGATTAAGTTTTTTCTCTTAGTTAACATTAGTGGTGGATAGTTTATGAGGGAAATGGAATAAACTTAGATTTTTTTTTAAACTTAGATTTTCTTTTAAAAAAAAAAAGTAAAACCTCAGTAGAAATTAGTACCATAAACCCATCTTTTCTAATCATTTGGATTTTGCTCTTGTAGAAGTTGGCTCAGTGTTCATTTGTGGAGAAGTGCAGGATGTTTGAAAATATGGTTGCCCAAAATATTAATTTTCTTTGTTTTCATGATTTTTCAGGTTCTGTTAACTTAGTTTGAAATAAATATTAGCGAATTTTGGGTCATGTTTTAAAATCTAACATCGACTTTATGTATTCATAAATCTAGAGCTGCTGTGTAGATAGATCTCTCTCTTTTTTTTTTTTTTTTTTTTTTTTTAAAGATTTTATTTATTTATTTGACACAGAGAGATTACAAGTAGGCAGAGAGGCAGGCAGAGAGAGAGAGGAGGAAGCAGACTCCCTGCTGAGCAGAGAGCCCGATGTGGGACTCGATCCCAGGACCCTGAGATCATGACCTGAGCCGAAGGCAGCGGCTTAACCCACTGAGCCACCCAGGCGCCCTAGATCTCTCTCTTTAACTCTAGATCTCTGTGAATTACTGCTAATGGACATCTCCACTTGGATTCACATTTCACAAGCACTTCAGCCTTGTACAAAATAAAACTTTTTTTTTTTTTAAAGATTTTATTTATTTGACAGAGATCACAAGTAGGCAGAGAGGCAGGCAAAGAGAGAGAGAGGAAGGGAAGCAGGTTCCCTGCTGAGCAGTGAGCCCAGTGCGGGGCTCGATCCCAGGACCCTGAGATCATGACCTGACTGGAAGGCAGAGGCTTTAACCAATGAGCCTTTCAGGTGCCCCTAAAATAAAACTCTTTCTCTGCTTCTCTTTCTTCCAAAAAGAGGGAGACAAATTGCAACAAAAAATTTTGTTTTCGATTTCCTATCTTGATGATGATCTTCATCTCCAGATGATCTTCATCTCCAGAAGTCTTCAGGAACCTGTGACTCATCCTCCACTCTGTACCTTACTACCAGTATCATTAAATCCTGCACATTCTCCCTCATGATATTTCAGATAATATCTTATTGCTATTTTTGTTGTTTCTACTTTATTTTTTAAAAGATTTTATTATTTATTTGAGAGAAAGCAAGTGAGAGAGAGAGAGAGAGAGCGGGAGCGTGAGCGAGCACAAGATGGGGGAAGGTCAGAGAGAGAAGCAGACACCCTGCTGAGTGGAGAGCGCTAAGTGGGACTCTATCCCAGGACTCTGGGATCATGACCTAAGCTAAAGGCAGATGCTTAACTGACTGAGCCACTCAGGTGCCCTGTTACTATTTTATCTTAACCCCAGATGTCTGTTGTGCTGCTCCTGTAATGCTTTCTAAGTGGTCTTGTTGCTTTCTCTTTTCTGCCTCTTGTTTTGCCTGCCATTCATTATCTGCACTGCTGCCAGATTAGGTGTTCTAAAATGCTCTTTTCGTTAGGCTGTTTCATTTGCGAAGAGGAGACTCAAGTTACAGTAAGTAGTAGAGTGCTCTTTTGAAAGGAAACATGCATAAAGGAACCTAGGAAAAGCTAAACAACTTGGTCTCAAGAAGAATAGGAGTTTAATAAATAAAGCTAGAAGCAGGAAAAGACAGATTTTACTCTAGAGCTCTTTGGTTAACTTGTCTTAACTATTTTTACTATTTCTCTTAGGTTTACTTTTTCTCTCTATTCCATTTTTTCCTCTGCTGTCTCCTAACTTCCATTTATTCCTAACTTCTGCTTCTTTATAACTACTCTGTTACTTTTGTGCCAACATTTGGCCTCCTGGATGCTCTCGTTTTAACTTGAGCTCCTGTTTACTGACTTCTTCCTTCTCCCTGGAATCTTCTGGTTTGAATTTCTAAGAAACAATCTCTTTGGCTCAGGTCTTTTTCTCACGGGCTGCTACAAGTCTGTATACCTGGGTCATGTGATCACTCCGGGCCATTTAGTGTTGGCCATGTGTTTATTTGTGCCTGTGGGTGTGGGGCAGGATCATAATGGTGAAAAGCATGGGGCAGTGTGTAGGCTAATTTCTCACAAGATGGGATTGCAAGTATGGCACACACTATAAGTGACGTTTGTAGTACAAAAGCAAATCTGATCATGTCCTTTCCTATTGAAAGATCTTTAGTGCTGTCTCACTGCTTTCAGGATAAAGCTTAACTGTAGCATGGCATGTATGTGAGATTCCTCATGACCTGTTACTTTTCTAGGCTTTCCTTCCTTAAATTCTTTGATCCAACCTTATTGAACTAGGGTTTCTGCTCAGATAAGGCACTTTTTCTCTGGTCCTACCATCTCTGTTCCTTTCTTGTCTTTCCCTTCTCCCATTGAGAACTCAGGTCAGTTATATCTTCAGGAAGCTTTTTTTTTTTTTTAACCTGTAGGTTGAGTTAGATGCCACTCCTGGGTGCTCCTACGTAGTATTTGATTCTCTCATAGCTCCCTAGTGAACTTCCTAATTACTTGTCTATTTTCTTCACTGGGCTTTAGCTTCTTTGATATCCCTATAATATAGGAAGAAAGGTTTTTAGATTGGGAATTTAAATAAGCTTTTTATAAATTACAAAGTATACAAAAAAGTACACAGATGCTAAATGAATTTTCATCAAGTAAACACAGTGTAATCAACACTCATAGTAAGATGCAGGATATCACGACTCCATAAGCCACCTCATGTGCTCTTCTAGTTACTTATCCAGTTTAAAGAGGATTTAATTTTAAATAGGAAAAACTCTTCAATGTACAGATTTTTCTATGTATTTTGTGTGTATCTTTAGAAATAAAGGAGACAAAGATATTGGGATTTTGATCCTATAGAAAGAACAAACATAAGTTATGTTGTAGAAGTGCAGTTTTGCATACCAATATGTAACAGACAAATTTAAAATCGCATTGTATTAATATTCTAATATTCAGTTGTGGGATGTTTGTATTTTGGTAGATTTTCTTGTTTATAAGTTTAATATTTTAGAGTGTCAAAAAAGGATATCATAGATCAAAGAATATTTGTTGAAAATCGCCTATTAATTTTGAATGGTGAACTTGCTGGAGATGTGTAAACATGTAAAGCTCTTTCCAAATGGTGTTTGGCCTCTGAGTTTTAATGTGAATTATGTTGCTAGCATATTTTGGCAGAGGGGTCATCCAACGGGCAACTGGAGTGTAATTTTACATGTACAGTTAGGAAAGTACTAGCTGTCCTATGTCATAGACAGCTGGCTTGCTACGAATTGGTTCTTTTTACAACCAGCAATAATTTTAGAGCGTATTTTTTCTTTTTCTCAGTTTTGATTTTTCTTTATCATTATGTAGTTTTTTGAATATGAAAGTGTTTTTTTGGGTGCCTGGGTGGCTCAGTTGGTTGGACGACTGCCTTCGGCTCAGGTCATGATCCTGGAGTCCCGGGATCGAGTCCCACATCAGGCTCCCAGCTCCATGGGAAGTCTGCTTCTCCCTCGACCTTCTCCTCGCTCATGTTCTCTCTCACTGTCTCTCTCTCAAATAAATAAATAAAATCTTTAAAAAAAAAAAAAAAGAACTTAAAAAAAAAAAGAAAGTTTTTTTAAACATACTTTCTCCTTAGACGGGCTTTTTTGTCTGTAAATATTAAATCCGTTAAGGCCAGTTAAGTGGAAAAAATATGGACTTTCAAACCTGGGTTTCCAGTGACCTCAGTTCAGTTTCCAGCCTCCTCACTTCATAAGCTGTCATTTATAGGCAAGTCATTTAATGTTTCTGAGCTTCAAGAATGTTCTTTTCTCGGGGCACCTGGGTGGGCTCAGCGGGTTAAAGCCTCTGCCTTCGGCTCAGGTCATGGTCCCAGAGTCCTGGAATCGAACCCCGCATCAGGCTCTCTGCTCAACAGGGAGCCTGCTTCTTCCTCTCTCTCTGCCTGCCTCTCTGCCTGCTTGTCATCTCTGTCTGTCAAATAAATTAAAAAAAAAAAAATGTTCATTTCTCAATTAGAAATATTTACCTGAGACAAGGTCATCATTAAACACTTTATTTAAAAGAGTAGGCACTTAGTTGATATTCAACAAGCCCCCCCCAACAAATGTTTATATTTAAATAGGAGATCAGAAATTTAAAGAATTTCATTGTGGGGCGTTAAAAATACATGGCTAATCAAAGTTAGGTGCTAATAGAAGTAAATCTTAGAAAGATAGTTGGCTAGCTGTCTTTCAAGTGTGATCATACTTTTGAAGTAAAGAAATTTCAAAGAAATGCTTTTCTTGATTAATAGATGTGTTAGAATATATTTTGATTCACTGTGAGGTATAAGAAAGCGTTCTGTTTGCCAATGACAAACATTCCTTAAATCATTGACAGATTGTAGTACTATTGCTGTTTGTAGTGTGTAAGTATTTGTTTGAAATCTGTTTACTTACATTGATCAGATGATAGTGGGATGAGTAATCTCTGAATTTTTTTCTTTTTTAAATGTAACGGAGGAAGTTCTTCAGGTGACTCTGTAGATATGTGGGGTTTTTTTTTTTAATTTTATTTATTTGACAGACAAGATCATAAGTAGGCAGAGAGGCAGGCAGAGAGAAAGGGAGTAGGGGAAGCAGGCGATACCGGGCTCCGTCCCAGGACTCTGGGATCATGACCTGAGCCAAAGGCAGAGGTTTAACCCACTGAGCCACCCAGGCGCCCCAGATATGTGTTTATAAACGACTTTTAGATTGTATTTTTTCCTTACTTGCTTTTGCAACTTTGTCTTCTTTTAGTTCTCTTCCCTGCCCCTCCCCTCCTTTTTTTTTTTTATAATAAAAAAACTTAGAAAAATATTGAAAAGTTGAACAATTAGAACAAAGGTCCTTGGTAGGTCTGCCACCTAGATTCAGGTTACCAATAGCCATCCATATTTGCTTTCCATATGCTTGTGTACTTCTGTACTTTTACTTAATCTTTGAAAGCTGTAAATATTATGATGTTTACCTCAAAATACTTCAGTATTTGTCTTCTAAGAAAATAGATATTTTTTGGGTACTTGTCTGGTTCATTCAGAAGAGCTAGTGATTCTTTTTTTTTTTTTTTTTAAAGATTTTATTTATTTATTTGACAGAGAGAGATCACAAGTAGGCAGAGAGGCAGGCAGAGAGAGAGGAGGAAGCAGGCTCCCTGCTGAGCAGAGAGCCCGATTCGGGACTCAATCCCAGGACCCTGAGATCATGACCCGAGCCGAAGGCAGTGGCTTAACCCACTGAGCCACCCAGGCACCCGAGCTAGTGATTCTTGATCCTCAGGGTCATGAGCCCAACCTTGGGTGTAGAGATTATTTAAGTAAATAAAGCTTAAAAAAAAAAAAGAAAAGAAAATAGGTATTCTCCATAGTCACCATTACCAACATTTAAGAAAAATAACAGTAATTTCCTAATAGCATTTAAGATTCAGTCTGTATTTAGATTTTTCCATTTGTTCCATAAAATGAGTTTTTCAAACCAGAATTCAGTCAAGATTTTTGCATTGCAGTTGATTATCTTTTTAGTCTCTTTTAATCTAGAAAAGCTCCTTTCTCTACACTTCTTTCTTATGTTATTGATATTTCTTTGAGAAGATCAGATCATTTCCTTGGAGAATGGCTTGTTTTCTACAGTTATCTGTTTCTTTGTGCTCTTGTTTTACTTGTTCCTTTGCTCACTGTGTATCTTATAAACTGGAAGTTATATTTTAAGGGGTTGATTAGATGCTTGTTAAAAAAGTTTGGCAAGAATGCATCACAGGTGATGTTATATTTCATGTTACATATTATGGGAGGTACATACTATCACCATTAGTGATAAAAATTTTATGAAATTTAAGGTTGGTGTTTGCTGTCCCTACATCGATTATAGAAATGTATTTTTCTTGCTATGATCATTAAGTACAATAACCTGTGGAGGTAATACTTTGGTACCATATAAAATTCCATTCTTAAAGTATGTTTTATCTAATAATTTTAGCATTCTTTATTGAATCTTAGGCAAATTAATTACTTAATTGAAGGTTGAGAATTGGTGATTTTTCTAATTCTGTAATTCTTTTACACTTATTAGCTATCATTCTTCAGTTAGCACAACTTTATAATCTTCCATCCGCTGGGAGTGAACTCTAGTTCCTCCTAAAGGGCGGAGTAAATAAATGCTTAATTCTTTCTCATCTAATTTTCAAGTGTTACCTGCAATGGTGACAGTGAATGGTTTTATTTTCTCTCGGGTTTTTATTTGTTGTGTTATAGTGAGTTACATTGTTTTTTTGATGCTGAAATCGTCTCAAATAAGGACATTGGGAGCCCCTCCAAGCATACTCCTTGTTCTTCTTCCTTTTTTTTTTTTTTTTAAGATTTTATGTATTTAAAGAGAAACTGTGTGTGCATGCCTGTGCAAGAGAGCATGAGCAGGGGGAGGGAAAGGAGAGGGAAAGAGAATCTCAAGCAGACTCCATGATGAGCGTGGAGCCTGACTCTGGTGATCTTACAACACTGAGATCATGACCTGAGCTGGAATCAAGAGTCAGATGCTTAGCCTGCTGAGTCACCCAGGTGCCCCCATCAGTTTTTTTTTTTTTTTTTGCATAAATGCATTATTAGTCTTTGAGTGAGTCCTTACTTTTTTCCAAGATATCTTGGCTCACCATGGACTTTTCCTGTTTTAGACTGCGATTGCAGTCTAAATCGCTGACTGCAATCAGCGATTTCTCTAAGGAGCTCTGTCTCCTTATAGTGGAGGATGATGGGACTATCATTGCTTCTGGGTCTTGTCTGGAGGAGAAAAAAAGCATGAGGTCATATTGATAATTTTTTTTAAGATTTTATTTATTTATTTAAGAGAGAGAGAGAGACAGAGACAGAGTGAGAGAGCATGAGAGGGGAGGTCAGAGGGAGAAGCAGACTCCCTATGGAGCTGGGAACCTAATTGGGACTCAATCTCAGGACTCCGGGACCATGACCTGGGCTGAAGGCAGTTGCTTAACCAGCTGAGCCACCCAGGCACCCCCATATTGATAATTTTAATTCAAATTTAATATTGTGGCATTTCTTTATTCAGTCTTTTTTTAAAAAGTTGTTTTAAGCTCTTACATTGAAACTCTTAATTTTTGCTCTCCCATAGAGGTAACCATTTTTTGTGAGTTTTTGATTGTCATTCCAGAATTTTTTTTTCTTTCAAAAATAAGATGTATGTATGTATTCTCCCTTCATATGACAAAGGTAGGGGTGTGTGTGTGTGTGTGTGTGTGTGTGTGTGTGTGTATCTAGCTACATACACTGTTCTGTACCTCTTTTTTTCCCTTCACTTAATATATTTTGGAGAGCACTCCATAGTGGTGCATTCAGATCTTTCTCATGGATTCATAATATTCTGCTGTGCTGACGTACCGTGATTTTATGAATGAGTCTAGATCTGATATATGTGTTTAATCTTTTGGATTAATAAGTAATACATATGGAATAAATTCATTAAAAATAAAGTTTATTCCCTCAAGTAATTGAGAAGGAATTGGTTTCTTCCAGAGAGCTTACATTTTTAGGGAGCTTCATTTATTTATTTATTTATTTGTTAAGAGACTTTCAGAAGTAGATATATCTTGGGATATAGATACACTTTCTTGCCCCTAAATATTAAGTAACTGGTATCAGTGTAATTCTTCTTTAATTGTTGTATGAAACCTGGGTCAGACAATAGATGATTTACTTTTTTTTCCCCTCCCTCTGCTTCTTGGCTTCTTAAAGCATTAGAACTAAAGAACTGAGGGTGTTTTCATGTAAGGATAACTCAAGTTCTCTCCCCACTGTTTTTTTTCCCCACAATTTCCCCCTCCCTAATTTTAGCTTTTCCTGTTCCTCTTTTCTGCCTTAAACCTCTCAGATTTTTAGATTCCAAGCGTTCAGTGACAGTTGCTGACAGTCTGATGTATAGTAAGATGTATACTGTGAGTATAGAGACTAAGAGATTGGGAATATCAAAGGTAGAGTGAAGGGTACCTCTTAAGATAGCAGAAATTCAAGCTCTGGGGCTTGTGAAGTAGAAACTGGAAGTTAGGCAACCTAGCCATTCATTAAATTGCCTTTTACTCCAGTGATTCTAAGTAATTTATTTCACTTATTGGGTTTTCTTTAATTGAAGTGTAGTTGACCTACAATGTTGTATTAGTTTCAGGTGTACAACATTGGGACTCCATAGTATGTTCTGTACATGACCCATTAGGCAGTGTTCACCATGGTAAGTGTATTTACCGTCTGAATTTGTTTCATTTACTGGACAGTGTATTTGAGTATCTACCATAAGCAACTTTGGAGGATATAAAAATTATGTAATTGTAGTAGTTTTTTTTTAATGCAAACTAGGTACCATACTTACATAAGTTGCTTTATTATATTAAATTACCATAGCAGTTGTATGTAGTTGTTACTTTTCCTCTTTATTCATATATACAGGAAAATAGAATAAGACTTGCAGTTTAAAGAAAATTGTGAAGTCAATATTTGTGTTGTTATCATTCAGACCAACAATACAGGATTGCCTCCCCCATACCTCTCGTTGATATACATCCCCCTTTGTGGAAGTAGTTAATACCCTAATTTATTTTTTAAAATATTTTGTTTATTTTTTGGAGAGAGAGAGAACCAGGGAGAGAACCAGAGAGAATGAGTGGGGGAGGGGCAAAGGTAGAGGGAGAAGGGGACTCCCTGCTGAGCAGGAAGCATGGGATCATGACCAGAGCTGAAGGCAGAGCCAATGAGGTGCCCCTGTACCCTAATTTTTTGACTATCATTTTCTTGCTTTGGTTCATAATTTTGAATCTCAGGTTACCTATTCATAAGCAATATAGTTTTTCTTGTTTCTTTCTTTTTTTCTTTTTAAAGATTTTATTTATTTATTTGAGAGAGAGAGATGACAAGCAGGCAGAGAGACAGGCAGAGAGAGAGGAGGAAGCAGGCTCCCTGCTGAGCAGAGAGCCTGATGCGGGGCTCGATCCCAGGACCCTAAGATCATGACCTGAGCTGAAGGCAGCGGCTTAACCCACTGAGCCACCCAGGCACCCCTAGTTTTTCTTGTTTCTGAGCTTCATATAGTACATTATGTGATCGAAGAAATTGAGTTCGGGGGGACCTGAAGTGGCTCAGTTGGTTAAGCATCCAACTCTTGATTTCTGCTGAGGACGTGGTCTCAGAGTAGTGAGATGCAGCATGGTGTTGTGCTCTGTGCTGGGCATGGAGCCTGCTAAAGGTTCTCTCTCCCTCTCCCTCTGCTCCCTACCCCTGCTGTCTCAGTAAATAAAATAAAATGAAATGAAATATTTAGTTCAGCATTTGTGAAATTTGTTGTAGGTTGTTGTAATTAGCCATAGTTCATTAGATTTCATTGTGGTCAAGTATTTTGTTTCACAATTACACTACTATCTATTCATTCTAGTTTTTTTTTTTCATTCTAGTTTTAATGGACATTTAAGTTTATTTCGTTTCCTTGCTATTATGCAATTTGGTGGTGAGTGGTCTTCTATTTCATATTTGCAAGTGTGCAGATGTTTCTCTAGAATTTGTAGGATTGGATTTGTCAGGTTGTGAGGTATGTACATGTTCAACTTGGCAAAGTGTTTTTCAGAATTATTATGTTAGTTTATACTTAAATAACACAGTATTTGAGTTCCCATTGCTTTACATTCTTTTTTTTTTTTTTAAAGATTTTATTTTTAAGTAATCTCTTTACCCACCCAGCAGGGGTCTTGAATCCACAACCCCAAGATCAAGAGTTGCAGGCTCCATTGACTGAGCCAGCCAAGTGCCACTCCATTGCTCTAAATTCTTAATGCTTGGTATTGCCAATCTGAAGGGTGTATCTCTTGATTTTAACTTGAATTTCTATGATTGTTAATGAAGTACATCTTTCATAGTTTCTTCATATGATGTACCTGTTGTTTGCCCCATATTTTTCTTTTAGGTGGTTTCAGCTTTTCTTACTGATTTTTAGGAATTCTGTATTTGTTTTGGATGCTGGTCCTTCAGTTATACCTTTTACAAGTATCTTATGTTTTTGGCTTGTTATTTTACCCTCTGTGTGGTGCCTGTTGATCAACAGAATTTTTCAGTTTTAATGTAGTTGCATTTATCAACTTTGGCTAGTGCTTTTGAACCCTTTTAAAGAAACCCTTTCCTAGGCTACGTTACAGTAGATGTTCTCCATTATTATCTAAGAGCTTTTAAGTTTTAACTTTTCAAAAATTTGCTCTTTATCTGGAATAGATTTTGTGTATAATGGGAGGTCTAGTTTCATTTTATTCCCACCCCAAATGCATATTTGATTATCCTAACATTGCTTTTGAAAAGTTTTATCTTTTCTAAGCTGATCTCAGTGCCAGATCTGACATATATTAAGTATCCATCTTTGTGTAGGTGCGTTTCTGGACTTGGCCCTCTGCTGTATTGTTCTTTCTATTCCTGAATGTGTAACACACTCTTAACTACTTCTAGCTTTATAGGTTTTGATATCTGGTGAGGCAAGTCTTCCTACATTGTGCTTGTTTTTAGGAGAGTCTTAGCTGTTTTTGGCCCATTGCACTTTCATATATATTTTAGAATCACTGTCAAATTCTGCACACAGACATACACACTAAATAATCCAATATAAAAACAACATTTGGGATTTTTAGTGAGACTTAATTGATTCTGTAGATTAATTCGGGGGAGAACTGATATTTTTCCAACATTGAGTCTTATAGTCTATGAACATGGATATCTTTCCATTTTGGTAATGATTCATAACTAAGTCTCATTTTTTTAGTAGATGCTTTGTCCATTATTTGTTAGACTCCTGAGCACTTCATATTTTCTGATGCAATTTTAAGTAGTGATATCTTTAAAAGAGTATTTTCTGGGCTGCCTGGGTGGCTCAGTGGGTTAAGCCTCTGCCTTCAGCTCAGGTCATGATCTTAGGGTCCTGGGATCGAGTCCCACATCAGGCTCTCTGCTCAGCAGGGAGCCTGCTTCCTCCTCTCTCTCTCTCTCTCTCTACTTGTGATCTCTCTCTGTCAAATAAAATCTTTAAAAAAAAAGATGATTTTCTAATTGTTGCTTGCATATAGATATATGAAACTAATATCAACTTATATCTGTTTCTTTTTTTTTTCTTTTTATTCCCTTGCCATACCTTTCATCCCAGTGCCTTATTCATTCCATAACTTATTCATTTTGTCCAACCCCTAAACCTCCTCCCTCTGGCAACCACCAGTTCTCTGTATTTTTGGGTCTGTTTCTGCCTTTTTTTGTTTGTCCATTTTTTTTTTTACATTCCACATAAAAGTGATACGATATATTTGTCTTCCTCTGTCTGATTTATTACACTTGCATAATGCTTTCTAAGCCCATCCATGTTATTGCAAATGGCAAGCTCTCATTCTTTTTTATGGCTGAGTAATATTCCATTATATGTATGTACATATATACGTATACACACAGGTGTATACACACACATATATACCACATCTTCTTTATTCATTCATCTACTGATGGACACTTAGGTTTTTTCCATATCTTGGCCACTTGTAAACAGTGCTGCCCTAAACATTGGGGTGCATATATCTTTTCAAATATATATATTTTTAAAGGTTTTTTATTTCTTTATTTGACAGACAAAGATCACAAGTAGGCAGAGAGGCAGGCAGAGAGAGAGGAGGAAGCAGGCTCCCTGCCGAGCAGAGAGCCTGATGTGGGGCTCGATCCCAGGACCCTGGCATCATGACCTGAGCTGAAGGCAGAGGCTTTAACCCACTGAGCCACCCAGGTGCCCCACAAATTAGGGTTTTGTTTTCTTTCTTTCTGGTAAATACCCAATAGTAGGATTGCTGGATTATATAGTATTTCAATTTTTAATTTTTTAAAAAGATGCTGTTTATTTATTTGACAGAGAGGTCACAAGTAGGCAGAGACAGGCAGAGAGAGAGGGGAAGCAGGCTCCCCGCTGAGCAGAGAGCCTGATGCAGGGCTGGATCCCAGGACCCTGAGATCATGACCTGAGCCAAAGGCAGAGGCTTAACCCACTGAGCCACTCAGCCGCCTCCAATTTTTAATTTTTTGAGAAACCTCCATACTGTTTTCCACAGTGGCTGAACCAATTTGCATTCCCAGGGAGGGTGTGAGGATTCCTTTTTCTCTGTATCCTCTCCAACAGTTATTTCTTGCCTTTTTGATTCTGGTCATTCTGACAAGTACAACATGGTATCTCATTGTAGTTTTAATTTGCATTTCCCTGATAATTAGTGATTTGAGCACCTCTTCATGTGTCTGTTGGCCATCTATATGTCTTCTTTGGAAAAATGTCTGTTTACATCCTCAATTTGTAGCAAATTATAAAATTAACAAGAGTTTGTAGATTCTTTCAAATTTTCCATATACACAATTATGTCATATGCAAATAAAAACAGTTTTATTTCTTGTTTCTAATCCTTATGCCTTTTTTTTTTCCTTGGCTTCCTATGCGCTTGGGATCACCGGTATAATGTTGATAGAAGGATGTAGGGGTCAGTCATCTTTATCTTGTTCCTGATACCAAAGGAAAAATGTTTAGGCTTTCCCCATTAACTACGCTGTAGGTTTTTGTAGGTACCTTTTTATGAAATTGAGGACGTTCTTTTCAATTCCTAGTTTGTCAAGACTCCTTTTGAGACATGACTACTGAATTTTTAATGATTTCTTAAAATATGGTTCGTTATATTAATTGGCCATCTGATAGTAATATTGGTTTTATCTTTGCTTTCCTGGGATATGCCTCACTTGGTTATAGTATATTATACTTATAATCCTGGTTTTTGTTTGCTAATATTTGTTTGGAATTTTTGCATACAAGTTCAGGGGTAAGATTGGCTTATGATTTCTCTTTCTAGTCTGGTCCTTGCCAGAATTTTTGATTTGGGAGTTATGCCAGCTTCATAAAAAGAATTGGGAAGAATTTATTTAAGATTGGATTTATTCCTTGAGTATTTGGGAGAACTCGTAACGCAATATGGCTCTAGACTTTTCTTTATGGGAAGATTTTTTTATATTAGAGTCATTGTATTTTGTTTTATTTTAATGGGACCACTTAAGTTTTCTGTGTCTTGAGTAACTTTTGCTAAGTTACATATATTTTTAGGATTTCTTTTCAGTTTCATCTTTATTAAAAAATTTACTTAGTATTGTAACACGTGCAGCACTTGTAGTAGTTTTTGCCCCCTTTGTCATTCCTGATCCCTTTCTTTTTTTTCCCCTCATCATTCTTGCCAGAAGTTTGCCAGTTTATTATTTTTTAGGGGGCCAACTTCTGGCTTTGTTGGGCCTTTCTCTCTTTTCTTAAAGATTTTATCTATTTGAGAGGGAGAAAGCATCAGCAGGTTGGGGAGGGGGGAGGGACAGGGGCAGAGGGAGAAAGAGAAGTAGACCCATTTAATCAGGGAGCCTGATTTGGGGCTCTATCCCAGGAGCTTGAGATCATGACCTGAGCAGACATTTAACCAACTGAGCCACCCGGGCACCCTGGACCTTTCTAATATACATTTTCTTTTAATTCTCATTTCTGTTACTTCCTTTTACTTGTCCTGGGTTTATTTTGCTATTCTTTTCCTATCTTCTTGAATAGATGGTTCCCTGATATTTGTTTTTTCTGTTATACCTATTTCGAGTTATAAGTTTCCCTGTCAAGTATTGCTTTAGCTGCATCTCACAAGTATTTTTGTATAGTCTAGTTGAAAATATTTTCTATTTACTTATTTGTCACATGGATTATTTAGGACTGTATTTTATTTATTTTTATTTTAAAAAAAGATTTTATTTATTTATTTATTTATTTGAGCACAAGCAGGGGGAGAAGCAGTTAGTCATCTTTTGAGACATGACAAGTTAAGCCCCAAATGTAGTGGCTTTATTATCATTTACAGTTTTTGTGGGTCGGGAATTCAGGAGCATTTCAGCTTGTCAATTCTGCCTCAGTTCCCTTCCATGTGGATTTTTCTTTGGACTTTTTTTTTTTTATGGTTTTATTTATTTATTGAGAGAGAGTGAGAGAAAGCATGTGTGTGAGTATGAGCAGGAGGAGCAGCAGAGGGAGGGGGAGAAGTAGGGAGCTTGATGTGGAACTTGATCCCAGGACCCGGGGATCATGACCTGAGCTGAAAGCAGATGTTTAACCCCCGACTGAGCCACACAGGTGCTCTCCATGGAGCTTTCGTTATTTATTTATTTATTTATTTAGATCTCATTTTTATTTTTAAAAGATTTTATTCATTTGACACAGAGAGACACAGCAACATAGGGAACACAAGCAGGAGGAGTGGGAGAGGAAGAAGCAGGCTTCCTGCTGAGTGGGCAGCCCGATGCGGGGCTCCATTCCAGGACCCTGGGATCATGACCTGAGCTGAAGGCAAATGCTTAACGATTGAGCCACCCAGGCACGCCTCTGTGGAGCTTTTAAAGTGTTGTTCTGATATGAACATTGGGATTCCTGAGGAAGAAAGTGCTAGGTGGAACCTATGTTACTGGTTATGACATAACCTCAGAAGTCATACAGCCTCACTTTATTGCACTTTGTTGGTGGAGACAGTTAAAAAGGTCCATCCAAGTTCAGTGGGGAACAAAGGTGGGGAAGAGTGTGGACATTACTTTGTGTAGGGGTATGTGGGATGGAATGTATGTTGGTGTTAAAGATACCATTTGTTGACTCCTAGTCATCATTACTGATTTTTGGTTGCTTTCAAAGAACATGGTGTTATGATTTCAGTACTCTTTCTTTTCTGGATCTCCAATTTATATATCTACTAATTTTCTCTTTTTCTTATCTGTTTCTTCACTTGTTTTTCTTATGTTTTTCCTGTTTCATTATGGGTAATTTCTTCTTCACTATTCCATTTTATTTTTAGTTTTAATAGTTGTTTTTCACGATTTTAGAAGTTGTTTCCCGTATCGTCCAAGTTATTTTTTACGGTTCTTGTTCCATTTTAATATTTTCAGTTTCCTTTTTTGCTTTAAACATTAGTAAGCAGCTATTTTATGTTTTGTGTACGAACATTTCCAATATCTGACATTTTTGTAGATCTGTTTCTAACCTTTATTTACTTGCTCTCATTCATGATGTTTTGTTTTCTTTGTGCTTCGTCTAAATAATGCCTTTCCTTGGGACATTATTTGCGACATTTGCACAGGCATGTCCTAAATGCCTGTAACCTGTTTTTGTTTTTTGTAAAGATTTTATTTATTTATTTGAGACAGAGAGAGGGAGAGCACAGAGAATGAGAGGGAGAAGCAGTTTCCCCACTCAGCAGAGAGTCTGATGTGGGACTCATTCCCAGGACCCTGAAATCATGACCTGAGCTGAAGGCAAATGCTTAACGGACTGAGCCAGGTGCCTGATCTGTTTTGTTTCGTGTTGCCATCCAGGTGATGTGAATTAGGCTCACAAATCTGTGTATGTAGAATAGTGGTAGCTTAAGTGGTGGTGTGTCTTACTATTATAACTTAAGGCAAACTGCTCTGTGCTACCTGGTTTTGTAAGGTTGCAAGCTAAGAATGGTTTTTAGATTTTAGATGATTAGAAAAAAATATTTTGTGACATGTAAAAATTATATGAAACTTAACTTTCAGTGTCCATAAATAAAGTTTTATTGGAATGCAGCATGCTCATTTGTTTAATAGTCTGTGGCTGTTTCCAAGCTACAACAAAAGAGTTGAATGGTTTCAGCAGAGATCTCTGACTTCCCAGATCCTAAAGTACTTATAGCTGTCCCTGTACTGAAGAAGTTATAATTTGACAGGAACTCTCCTTTCTCCTTTTCCTTTACAGTTCAGTGCCAAAGCAACTTTCATTATAGTTCTTAGGGCATGTGTTAGAATGCAAGAGCTTTTCTTTGGTTAATTTTATACGGGTTCCAGTTGTATGGTATAGGGTCTCCTATCAGACTTACCTACCTAGGGTGGGCCCTGGGCTTGGCTTCTATCTTTATGAGACTGGAATAATCAAAGCCCAAGTTTGGCTTTGGTTAGGGACAAACTTGGCTTCAGCACTCTGTTTTCCTCTCTGAGTTCCTGCCCTTTCTTATGTTTTGGCTTTATGATTCCCTGCTATCTTGTCAGCTTTTTGATACTTTTAAGAATATATATTTTCTAATTTATTTAGTTTTTAAAATCTCTTTTCTTTCAAATAATTGACCATATTTTTGGATATTATTTTTTGATTATGAAGAAATTGAGTCTCAGAGAGATAGACTAGCTTGCCCCAAAGTTATGTTACTAGTAACATAGTAGTGACTAGTGAGTAGCAGACAGAGACTTTGACTTTGGAAAATTTATTCATCATCCAGAGTGTGAGCATTTAGGATTGCACATTCTTTCCCATACTCCCAATACAGCCCCCCCGCCATTGTTCCCAGTACAGTCTTAAGGATTTCAGCTGCTTGGGCCATGCAGGAGAAGTCTCAGTTACAGAGGACAGGAAAGGCATAAAATACTCAGAAGCTATTTGGTGAGAGAAACTGACACCATATTTGGATACTAGAGAACTTAGAAATGTTGAAAAAGAAATGGAATTTTTGTTGACTATATAAATGGTGCTAAAATTGAGCAAATTTGTTACATTAACAAGTGAATCAAAGTTGAAAGTAGACCTTTTAATTGTGCACCTGTTTTTTAATATTCAGTATCACATTTATCTTCATAGCATCTGTGAGGTGATGATGATGGTGATATCTTTTAACAAGTATACAAACTTTTAGGGAAGGTGGTTTATTATTTACCCAGGACTATGCAGTTAATAAACGCTAAAAGTAGGATCTGAACCCCTGTGTGACTATAAAGCCCATATTTTCTCCATAAAGTTATGTTGCAAAAAAAGAAAAAAGTCTCTAGATGATTAATGGAAAATTTATGAAAATGTATGGTTAACATTTCTGTACTTGTATGAGAATTCCTTAGGCTTTCATTTAGAGGTTAGACTTATTTTAGACAATTCAGTTAAGTATTTGGTTTCTAAGATCATATGGATTAGGCAGCAATGAGAACAGAGGGACATTTGTAGGTTGTTAGGCTGACAGCATGGAAGCATGGAAAGCTTTTCTATGAACTAAAAGTAAGCCAGTTTGAGGATACTGAGATAGGGACGGAGAACCATGCTTATGTATATCTGTAGTTTCTCTGAATACCACTATCATATAAAAATTGACATTCACTATGAGATTTCCAGATTCTTCAGAAATATGTAAGTTATATTTAGTATATACTCTGCTTAAAAAGAAATAAAGTTAGAAATATCTTGTGGAGGGGCGCCTGGGTGGCTCAGTAGGTTAAAGCCTCTGCCCTCAGCTCAGGTCATGATCCCAGGGTCCTGGGATCAAGCCCCAAATTGGGCTCTCTGCTTAGCGAGGAGCCTGCTTCCCTTCTCTCTCTGCCTGCCTCCCTGCCTACTTGTGATCTTTGTCAAGTAAATAAATAAAATCTTACAAAAAAAAAAATCTTGTGGAAATAATTTCATCCAGAGTATTTGAAAACAACTTCTAATCCTTAAAGAGCTGAACTTCTGGGCGCCTAGGTGGCTCAGTGGATTAAGCCACTGCCTTTGGCTCAGGTCATGATCTCAGGGTCCTGGGATCAAGCCCCCCATTGGGCTCTTTGCTCAGCAGGGAGCCTGCTTCTCTCTCTCTCTGCCTGACTCTCTGCCTACTTGTGATCTCTCTCTCTCTGTCAAATAAATAAGTAAAATCTTAAAAAAAAAGCTGAACTTCCAGTGCATTGGAAAAGTTGGATTTCTAGAATGACTTCTCAAAAATTCATAATAGCTGCGATTTTACTGGTATATCAATAAGTAATTTATAAATTGCTTTATAGCTAATTGCTGTGCAGTAAAATAATGGTTAACTTGCACTTTGACATAAAACTATTAGCTTCTTATCATGAATACTTATTCTTCATAAGTTATTAATTTAGCATTGTTATCTCACAGTGTGACAAAGTAGAGATAAGATTGTTAAGAATTCCACTTAAAGTCATTGGCACAATATAGTTTTTGACACATAGTGAATGAAGCCACTTTTTTTTTTTTTTTTAAAGATTTTATTTATTTATTTGACAGAGATCACAGGTAGGCAGAGAGGCAGGCAGAGAGAGAGGGGGAAGCGGGCTCCCTGCTGAGCAGAGAGCCCGATGCGGGGCTCGATCCCAGAACCCTGAGATCATGTCCTGAGCCGAAGGCAGAGGCTTTAACCCGCTGAGCCACCCAGGCGCCCCTGAAGCCACTTTTTTAAAAGGACCAAAATCCAAGAAAACTTTCAAGATTAAACTTTTTTGTAAGTGGTCTGGCAGTATTGTGTTGGTAAAAATCAAGGTCTTGAAGGAATAAAAGTGATACATTTTTCCATAATATGTTGTTTCTTACTGAGGCAATAAGGCCATATTTGATGAGTATTTTGAAGCATTAACTTAGTTGTTCAGTACACTATTCTAATAAGAAAATTTTAGGCTTTATTCTTCAGTTAGTTGGTAAGGGATACTCTATTTTCTGAACATACTCCTATTTTGGGAATGCTTTTGCTTTGTAGAAATGCACATTGTTGGTCAGAGAAGGGAGACTGGATAACTGGATAAATGAGCACAGACCTATTAATGTAAGTAGAAAAGTCAACTCTTAGCATATGTTTTATTGATGGAAATCCACAAAGCTGGAATCTTTTTAGATAGTATTTGAAGAGCAAAGTTTTTCACTTTGGTAGCTACATAGAGTCAAACATTGAATTTTCCCAACTCAGGGAGTAGCTATAAAAGATAGCCTATTGGTGTGAGCAATAAGATAAATAATAGAAAGCAGCATGCTGTTGTTTTGTTCATGGACCAGAAATGCTCTCATTGGTTGGTGATACTTCTGAACGCCTAGTGTCAGTAGTGCCAAGGCTGAGAAGTATATGTGAAGCAGATGGTAAAGGGCTGGTTTGGAGGTGGGGAGGGGAAGGTGTCAGAGTGGCAAGTGGCAAATATGTCAGATTACATATTTGATAGTGTGTTGGAAAGCAGATGTCTGACTTTCCTAAATAAGAGTAGAAATCAGAAACGATCACAGTTGAGGGGTAGAAGAGAAAGGAACTTGAGTATAATATTTCAAGCTCTGATAGAAAAAGAAAACCATACATATATGAGACACAGAGAGAGGGCATTGTATTTCTCAGGCAATGGCAGAAAACTAGAGTTTGTATCCTGTAGAGTTCATTATAATATAGTATCAAGTTAAGGAGTATTAGTAATTGTGTACCAGAGACTGCTGAATAGCTGTGTTAGTTTGATAGGGCTGTCATAACAAAATACCATAGACTGGGGCGCCTGGGTGGCTCAGTGGGTTAAAGCCTCTGCCTTTGGCTCAGGTCATGATCCCAGGGTCGTGGGATCGAGTCTGCTTGCTTTCCTCTCTCTCTCTGCCTGCCTCTCTGCCTACTTATGATCTCTGTCAAATAAATAAATATTTTTAAAAAAATACCATAGATTAAGTGGCTTAAATAACAAAAATTTATTTTCTCATAGCTTTGGAAGTTTAAAGTCCAAGGTCAGGGTGTTGGCAGGTTTGGTTTCTCCTGAGGTCTATCTCTCCTAGGCTTGCAGATGGCCACCTTTTCCTTACATGACCCTTTCTCTGTGCATGTGCATCTCTGGTGTCTCTTCCTTTTTTTTTTTTCACACAATAAGGACACCAGTTTTACTGGATTAGGTTCTGATGATCTCATTTAACCCTGATTACTTCTTTAAACATCCTATCTCCAAATATAGCCACATTGGGGGTTATAGCTTCAACACATGAATTTTGGGGTAATACAGTTCAGTCCATAATAATAGTGTAAATCCAAACAGCAGAACAGAATAGAGCTAAATCTTGTCTAGAGAAAGCCAGGGTGGAAGAGTATAAGAGAAAAGACAAGCATAGGATAGTTTCGATGGATTGGTACTTTGTTTATTCATGTCATGATAGCATATCTCAGATCAGTTCTTCACATATTTGGAGATAATGGATGCTGTTGAATGTTGTATTATAACATCACTATTAGAGTATCTGTCAGGGTGTCAGACCCTATACTAGGTTTTTTGTCGTTTTTTTGGGGGGGGTTTGCTAGGAGTCAGCTAAGTAGAGAAAGAGGAGGGTACAATGGAAATACTGAAATCATTGTAAGGATAGAGTTATTGATAAATAGAAATCGTCAAATAGTGCTTACTCCTTGCCCAGTCACAGCTGAGCAATTTAAAATTTCTTATAGATGTGGAAATATTTACAGATAAATATCTATGTCCAATGTTAATTTATGCCAAGGCTGTTTGTTCTTAAAGGTTTAGAAGAAGTTTTGAAATTTGAATTAAAAAATTGTTAAAAATTATATTTTCTTCATTTGTACAGATTGAAAAGGTGGTGTTCTATTTCTTACTTAATAGCATTAACAAATTTGGTGGTATGTCTATGTGCCTTACACTTTGTTTTCCTTCTCATTTCTAGTGAAGATATAAACTATATGGAGCATGCTCAATTTTTTGTCTTTTTCTTTTTTCTTTTATTATCATTTTTTAAAGATTTCATTTATCCATTTGACAGAGAGAGACAGTGATAGAGGGGGAGCGGGGGAAGGGAGAAGCAGGCTTTCTGCCAAGCAGGGAGTTGGATATGGGGA
This sequence comes from Mustela erminea, assembly GCF_009829155.1. Classification (NCBI taxonomy): domain Eukaryota; kingdom Metazoa; phylum Chordata; class Mammalia; order Carnivora; family Mustelidae; genus Mustela; species Mustela erminea. The sequence continues at coordinate 33,347,843 of NC_045618.1, forward strand.
TGGGATCGATCCCAGGACCCCAGGATCATGACCTGAGCAGAATGCAGACGCTCAACAACTGAGCCACCCAGGCACCCCTCAATTTTTTATTATAGCACAGGAATGTTAGGTCATATGTAAATTTTCATTAGTTAATTTTGGATTTCAGCTTTTATGAGTAAAGGCCAGGTGATGTAAGGGAAAGTTTGTTTGTAATTGTTCTTGTGCTACAAGGGCAGAGTTGAGTAGTTGGCAAAGAAATGATAAAACTTGCAAAGTTTAACATATTTATTGTCTGGCCTTTTACAGAAAAAAATTGCAGAGACCTGCACAGACTTCGATTAAATGCCAGTGAATAGTAATGCAAGTTAAGTAACTTGTTCTGGGTCACACAGCTACTTTGCTTTTGGCTATTGTTTTTCATAACTTTTTGGAGAGCCTTTTAATTTCAGCAAACTGTGGTACCAAATTTACATATTACTTGTCATCCTTGGTATTTCCTGTTGGTTACATTCTGTTAGTAGCACCTCTCTTCCATCTGTAAAAGTTCTCCAAATTGAGGAAGCATATTGTATATCAGTGCTGCTTTGTTGTTGTTGTTTGTTTGTTTGTTTAGCTCCCTACGGAGCTTTTGCTCTAAAATCAATGCCTTGGTGAACTATTGCTAAACAGCTAATCCCAGCCCTAGTTCGTCTATTTGTTTCAGTGGCTCTTCCTATTTTTTTTTTTTATATTTTTATGAGACTGTCATTGATACTTTAGATTCCTTGAGGTATGAAAATAGTGATATGTTGGCTCTATAGAATAAATTTACTAGAGTGTGGGTACATTTAAATCTAATGGCTGTAGCCAAAATGCTTTACTTGGCTATTATTTTTTTTTCACGTTCCATGGACCCTTATTGCAGTGGTAGTTGGTTGAGGTAGGTACACTTTCTGATTCATCCTAGTTACAAGAGCCACTTGGAATAATTTTTAAGTATCTGAGGCAAATGTTGCAAGTTGCTGATTTTGACATAGGTACCTCTTTAGAGGTAAATACAAATTTAGTGGAAGGTCACTCTTACTGGGTGGTTAGTAGTGGCTTCAACTTCTGGGAACAAATGCTTTGCTCTATCTCCACAGTGCTTAAATATTCATATTATTAGAGAATGATACTATAAAAATAGGTTACTAACTGTGAATGATTTATAATAAGAAAGATGAGATGTCTATTAATAGGTAGGTAATGGAATATTCAATAATAACTTATTTATCTCTCACACTAAGCCGTGAAGAGATTGGGGTACATGCCCAGACTTAACAAGTTATAAAGAAAAATCAAATACAGAATGGTCACAAATGTTTTCCATGGTTTCAGATCCTGGGAAATTTCTCTCTCCTTGTCTGACTTCATTTGCTGCTTCTTGAAATACTTCTCTTTCATGAGCTTTCATTTGACTCGTGGTTTTCCTCAGCTAAGGTGTGCTATCTAAAGCAGGGTGTTTATCCTCTGTTCTTCAGTTTTTCTGTTAGAAAGTAGTGATAATAGTGGTGCTTAGCTCTACAAAATTATTCTAAGATTGAATGACTTGAATGAATAGTTTGGCACATATTAAGTATTCTAAGGGTTAACCATTATTACTATTATTACTAGTACTACTGCTGTTTTTACTGTGTGTTTTTAAGTCATTAGCTGCTCTACTACTCTTGACTCCCATTCTTTATCTGCTGGCCAACTAAACAATGGTGACCCATACAGCTTGGTCAAAGTTCTTTTTCTCTACCTACAGTCTCTTTGTATGTGAGTTCATCTAGTCTGATTGCCTAAAATGCCATTTATATGCTGATGGTTACCAGATGTGCCTTATCTCTAGCCCTTTCCTCGTTTGTTTTCTGGACTTGTATATCCAGTTGCTTACACAATATTTTCACTTGCATATCCTGTAAACGTTCTAGACTTAACATGGCCAAAGACATACTAAACCACATTGCCCCCCAAACAACAAAACCACCAGCAACAAATGAACATGAACAAACCTGTTTTTCTCTAATTCCTCCTTTTAGTAAATAGAACCACTATTTAACTAGTTGCTTTCAGTCAAATAAACCTATGTGTTGTGTTTGTTCCCACAACTAATCCATCAGTGAGTGCAGAATACATACCCAGTCTGTCCACTTGTTTCTTTCCCCACTGCTACTACTCTATTCAACTACTGTTACCTTTTGCTGGACTGTTCTAACAGTCTTCTGACTGGTCTTCCTGCTTCTCCTTCTTCCCTCCCTCCTCTAATCCATTCTCTTTAAAGCAACTGGAGTAACCTTTTAAAAACAAATCAGTAATATTCCTTGTATATATACAACAAAATAAAACAATATTCAGAGATTTTCTGTTACATTTAGAATAAAGTCCCGGGTACCATCCAACATCCAACCCCTTTCTACCTCTGATCTCATCTCTCTCATCATTTTCCTCTCGGAATACTTTGTTTGAGCCACTCTAACCTTTCTGTTCCTCAACCATGCCAGATTTATTTCTGATTTAAGCATTTTGCATTATCTGTTCCTCTAAGCCTAGAGTATTCTCACATAGTTAATATAGTTGGCTCATACAGGTTTCTGACCACCTCCCTGAGGCTTCACTGTGTGCTACTGATAACTAAAATAGCATATGTAACTCCTCTAGTATAATGATAGACAAATGCTGTCCACAGGGCAAATCTGGCAGGTGGCCTGTTTTTGTTCTGAGTACTAAAAATGGTTTTTACATTTTTAAACATTTAAAAGAGTAAAACAAAACAAATAGAAACCCTGAACATGTGACAGAGGCTTTATGGGAACCGCGAAGCCTAAAATAATTATTATCTGGCTCTTTCTAGAAAAAGACCTATGGCTATCCCTAATTATTTTGTTCATTTGTTTCCTTGGTGTTTTGTTTTGTTTTGTCCTCAGAATGCTTAATTGTAAGAGTTTTGGAACATTGGTTAAATTCTCTGGAATGGAGAAATTGAGCAGTAGTAGTAAAGGGTACATTGGGATTATTGCTGAAGAGTAGAAAAACAGAACAAATAGAAAAGGTAGTAGGGACAAAGGCTAAAGTCTATGGGACATCTCCCAAAGTGGGCAAGAAGAGATGATCTGTTAGAAGGATCTCCTGCCTACGTGATTCTGAAAGTCCTTCAGAACCATTCAAATGGAGGATTCAAATCTGAGTTTAAAGTGTACCTGTAAAACTGTTCAAGTGATTAAGAGTATGCATATCTGAAAAGCCATTAAATACCTGAAAGATGTCATATTATGGAAATGTGTGCCAGAAATAAACTAGGAGAGTTGAAAGATACTCCTAGGCCATGCTTCTAAGTAAGTGCTGAGTTCTTGTTGCTCAGGCTTAAAAATGGGGCAAGTGATACTGAATCTCAGCATTTTGATGTATATTTTATATTTTATAGTCACTGAGCATATCTGTCTGTCAATAAGACGTGAAAAATATGTGGATATTTATGGAGTTTGTAAGTGATTCATTCCATAGATCCTGTCTTAGATTCTTATTGAAAGTTAAATACCTGAAAGATGTCATATTATGGAAATGTGTGCCAGAAATAAACTAGGAGAGTTGAAAGATACTCCTAGGCCATGCTTCTAAGTAAGTGCTGAGTTCTTGTTGCTCAGGCTTAAAAATGGGGCAAGTGATACTGAATCTCAGCATTTTGATGTATATTTTATATTTTATAGTCACTGAGCATATCTGTCTGTCAATAAGACGTGAAAAATATGTGGATATTTATGGAGTTTGTAAGTGATTCATTCCATAGATCCTGTCTTAGATTCTTATTGAAAGTTAAAGGAAGAGTGTCCAAAAGAAGGTTATCTTGAAAGAAATGAAGGAATAAAAATTTATGAATGTGTAAATTAAGGTTTCTCTGCTTTGTTCTTGTATTTGCTGCTAGGTGTAAAATAATACATACTCCTATTGTCTTCTATGTTTCTACTGTCTTATCAGTATTCTTCCCTTCTCTCTTTTCTACTTCAAAAGCCTGATAAGTGGTTTATCACAAATTGTATAATTGCCTATGAATCTTTTTTATATTACTGATTTTGTTGGTAGTGGCTGTTGTGAGGTAAAGCCCTTTGTAGTGAGGTTTCACATATTTATTCAATATTTTTTGAGTTCTGCTAGGTACCAAACGTTGTGTAGCAGGTATAAAAACAAATACTGTGCTTCAAGGGCATCTGGGTGGCTTAGTCAGTTAAGCGTCTGACTTTCGATTTTGGCTCAGGTCATGTCTCAGGGTTGTGAGATAGAGCCCCACATTAGACTCCGTGCTGGGCGGGGAGCCTGGTTTAAATTCTCTCTCTACCTCTCCCTCTGTCCCTCCCTGACCTCTAAAACAAAAACAAAAACACTCTGCTTCAACAAGCATATAGACAAGTAGGGGAGACTGACAAATATGGACTAAGCAATTTATAGTTTTGGAGTTAAGTGGCTAGGCTGAGCTCAGTCATCATTGTTGCAAAGAAGCTTTCCTTTGGACTCCAGTCTACCTCTTAGTTTCTGTTATTTACCAGTCTTTATGCTAAAGAAAACCTAATGTTGAACTGTAGTGAGGTCAGAGGATTTGATGCTCTATATAAAAGCTTATGATTTCATAGAGGTAATATGACATATACCTTATCAACTATACCATGAAGCAGTTTGTGAAAGGCAAAATAGCATAATGTTTAGGAACCCAAATCCTAAGGCTAGACCACTGGGGTCCAAATCTTGGCTCTGCCATTGGCCTGTAACCTGACGCAAGTGGGCAGTCTCCAGTCTCCATGTGATTCAGTTTCTTGATTTGTAAAATGAGGATAATCACATTTGATTAGGATTGTTATGAGGATTAAATGATTTAAATACATAGTGTTAAAAGAGTGTTTTGCTTTTGTTATTGTCATCATGTTTCTTATTTGTACTAAGTGTAGCATATTGGATAAGAAATTGGGACTTGGTTTCTAACCCCAGATCATCCACATACTAGTTATATCATCTTGGGAACATCATATAACTTTTGTGGAGTTCACTTCTTCATCTGTAAAAGATGGTAATAGAATACATTTCTTATTAAACGAGGTAATGCATACCACATATGCAACACAGTGTCTTACATGTTCTCCATAAAAAGGAATGGTTTTTCTTAAAGCTGCGAATGAAAATGTAGACATTCAAAGAAGTGAAGTACTGCTGAGATATAGCACATTCTGGAGCTTTATAGGAGCCATTAAATGCATGTTCACTGAATACATTAATTATTTAGAGATTGGGAGCCTAGGGAGAAAGCTATTTGAAGTACAGTTTTCTTCTTAGAAGGACTGTGGAAGGGTAATTTGATAGTCTTGTAGACAAATATCATTTAGCTAGTAAAATGAAATCTCAGGATAAATGATCGAGAAAAAATCATGAAGAACTTTTTTCTAATTACAAATAGAATTTTTATGTTTTCATTAAGAATTCTAAAGAATTGGGCGCCTGGGTGGCTCAGTGGGTTAAGCTGCTGCCTTCGGCTCGGGTCATGATCTCAGGTTCCTGGGATCGAGTCCCGCATCGGGCTCTCTGCTCAGCAGGGAGCCTGCTTCCCTCTCTCTCTCTCTGCCTGCCTCTCCATCTACTTGTGATTTCTCTCTGTCAAATAAATAAATAAATAACATCTTTAAAAAAAAAAAAAAAAAAAAAAAAGAATTCTAAAGAATTGTAGGATTTATATTCTATCAAATTTTGCATTGTAGGGACGCCTGGGTGGCTCAGTTGGTTGGACGACTGCCTTCGGCTCAGGTCATGATCCCGGAGTCCCGGGATCGAGTCCCGCATCGGGCTCCCAGCTCCACGGGGAGTCTGCTTCTCTCTCTGACCTTCTCCTCGCTCATGTTCTCTCTCACTGTCTCTCTCTCTCAAATAAATAAATAAAATCTTTAAAAAAAAAATTTTTGCATTGTATAGTAATTATGAATAAACTTAAGAGGTTTTTTACAGAGTAAAAAATTTGCTGAGTAAAACAATATAAAAATTTTTTTGTAGCCTTAAAAGATTTTTATTAGAATGAGTAAACATTTTGATGCATTTGGAATTTTATTAATTTAAGTGGATAAAAAGCACAGAAATGTCATAATTACACATCCATTTTATATTGATATATTAAGAAAAAATCTTGTTTACAAACACTAGAGATCTGTCTTGTAGAGGGAGAAATGTTAAATTAAGATGCATGTTTTGGGGGCACCTGGGTGGCTCAATGGGTTAAGCCTCTGCCTTCGGCTCAGGTCATGATCTCAGGGTCCTGGGATCGAGTCCCGCATCAGGCTCTCTGCTCAGCAGGGAGCCTGCATCCCCCCCCCCCCCGCCTGCCTCTCTACCTGCTTGTGATCTCTCTCTCTCTGTCAAATAAATAAATAAAATATTAAAAAAAAATGCATGTTTTGGTAATAGTCTAGTCTCCACTTGGTGTCACAGTAGAATGGCATAAGTTCAGTGTATTTTGAAACTGTTAAAATAATGTAATTAAAGAATAAATGTTTGAATTAACATTTAAACTACATGCTAATTTTTATACTTTACCCACGTATTTAGTGATTATAGTAAAGTGTAATTTTGAGACATTCTTTTTTTTTTTTTTAAAGATTTTATTTATTTATTTGACAGAGAGAAATTACAAGTACACTGAGGGGCAGGCAGAGAGAGAGAGAGAAGGAAGCAGGCTCCCTGCTGAGCAGAGAGCCCGACGCGGGACTCGATCCCAGGATGCTGAGATCATGACCTGAGCCGAAGGCCGCGGCTTAACCCACTGAGCCACCCAGGCGCTCCAGTTTTGAGACATTCTTAAGTTATTCAGTAATAATTGCTTTACTGGACTGGTCATCAATTTTTTTTTTTAAGATTTTATTTATTGGGGCTCCTGGGTGGCTCAATGGGTTAAGTCTTTGCCTTCGGCTCAGGTCATGATCTCAGGGTCCTAAGATAGAGGCCCACATTAGGCTCTCTGCTCAGAGGGGAGCCTGCTTCCCCTTCTCTTTCTGCCTACTTGTGATCTCTCCCTCTCTGTCAAATTTGACAGAGACACAATGAGAGAGGGAATGCAAGCAGGGGTAGTGAGAGAGGGAGAAGCAGGCTTTCTGCTGAGCAGGGAGCCTGATGTGGGGCTCCATCCCAGGACCCTGGGATCATGACCTGAGTTGAAGGCAGATGCTTAATCACTGAGCCACCCAGGTACCCCTGATAATATTTATTACTTGGAATACCACTTTAGCTTCAAATAACCAATCTTATTAGTTATGCTAAAGTTTTTCCTTTTTTTTTTTTTATTGTGGAACCAGTAAAATGAATGAGTTTTCAGGTTTTGTTTTTTTTTTAAGATTTTATTTATTTGTTTGACAGACAGAGATCACAAGTAGGCAGAGAGGCAGACAGAGAGAGAGGAGAAAGCAGGCTCCCCACTGAGCAGAGAGCCCGACGCTGGGCTCGATCCCAGGACCCTGAGACCATGACCTGAGCCAAAAGCAGAGGCTTTAACCCACTGAGCCACCCAGGCCCCCCTCAGTTTTTTTTTTTTTTTTTTTTAAAGATTTTATTTATTTATTTGACAGAGAGAGATCACAAGTAGGCAGAGAGGCAGGCAGAGAGAGAGAGGAGGAAGCAGGCTCCCTGCTGAGCAGAGAGCCCGATGCGGGACTCGATCCCAGGACTCTGAGATCATGACCTGAGCTGAAGGCAGTGGCTTAACCCACTGAGCCACCCAGGCGCCCCCTTTTTTTTTTTTTTTAAAGATTTTATTTTTTTGACATAGAGAGAAGTCACAAGTGGGCAGAGAGGCAGGCAGAGGGAGAGGGGGAAGCAGGCTCCCCCTGAGCAAGGAGCCTGATGTGGGGCCTCGATCCCAGGACTCTAAGAATCATGACCTGAGCCGAAGGCAGAAGCTTAACCCACTGAGCCACCCAGGTGCCCGAGTTTTCAGTTTTCACCGTTTAAAAATTATGTATAGACCTGCTTATCCACCACTCAGATTAAGATAAAAAACTGTTTATAAAACTCCATAATGCTTCCTTTTGTGCTCTGCTTCCCTCTCCTAAAGGGAACCATGCTTATGAAGTTTGTAACCATAAATTTATTTTGTTTGTAAACGTCATGTAAGTTGGATAGCTTAGTTTATATCTCTTCGTATTTGGCTTTTTTCACTCAGCATTATGTCTGTGAGTTTTATGTTGTTGTGTGTATCAGCAATTTGTTCTTTTTTTAATGCTGTATTGTGTTCCACTTATTAATTTTATTGTTGATGCAGTTTTAATTGTTCTTATTTTTTGGCTATTATTTTGTGAATGAAGTGGCAGTGAACATTCTCATACATATCTTTTAGTGGACATAGACCATTTTGGTGGAGGTTTGGCAGTTTCCCATTGTGATTTTGATTCTCATTTCTCAGGTGTGTAATGAAATTGTATTTGTCAACTAACACTGCTAAGCAAACAACTTGGAAATTTCCAGTGGTGTACAACAATAAGTATTTATTTGTTGGTCATGGTTTTGTGGGTCTGCTGGCAAAGCTCTGCTTTGTGTATCTCATCTTCCTACTGGGACTAGTAGGCTATATAATGCATGTTCTCATAACGGTGGCACAAATGTAAGAAGACCTAGCTAACTGGGCAAGTATACTTTGAGCCCTTGTTTATATCACGTCTGTTGACCTCCAGCTTTCCAAATTAAGTCATGTGCTTAGTCCAGTTCAAGGGATGAGGAGGTGTACTCTACTGGGCTTAAGGATAGGTAGTGAATAGTGGGGGGAAAAAAAATATATATATATATATATTTTTTTTTTTTTAAAGATTTTATTTATTTATTTGACAGACAGAGATCACAAGTAGGCAGAGAGGCAGGCAGAGAGAGAGAGGGAAGCAGGCTCCCTGCTAAGCAGAGATCCTGATGTGGGGCTCCATCCCAGGACCCTGGGATCATGACCTGAGCCGAAGGCAGAGGCTTTAAACCTCTGAGCCACCCAGGCGCCCCAGTAGTGAATATTTTTGAACAACAGTCTAATCCACCACAGATGTTGAATTATTTTTCATATCCTTATTGGCCATTTGGATATCCTCTTTTCTTAAGAGCCATTTTCCATATATATTGCTAGGCACACTTACTATAGCAGCAAAATTCATTAATTGCTTAGGAAAAAATTTGATTACTTGCTCATTTTCATTCATTAATTAATTTTTAAAAAGATTTTATTTTTAAATAATCTCTGCACCCAACATGGTGCTTGAACTTACACCCCAAGGTCAAAAGTCACATGCTCTATCAGCTGAGCCTGCCAGGTGCCCCTACATGCTCATTTTTAAAGCCAGACATTGTTGAATTATTGTTGAAAACAGCTCTTACAGGAAGTCAGATAAAGTGTGTTCAGATGAAAATAGATGAGAAAGTTGGAAAAAGAGGAAAAAAGCTGTTAATAAAATGACTGCCTTAAGCAACAAAAATGATTCCTAAAGTACATGAATCAATACAAATGTTTATTTCTTCAACAAATATATTTTTGAGCTGTGGATACCTATGACGGAAAAGACAAATCTTTTACCTTTTAGTGGGGAAGTCTTCTAATAGACAAAACCCCCAAATAAATAGTAATATAATTCTAGGTAGTATATCAAGTTCTCTGATTAAAAATAAATCAGGATAAGGTCAATAGAGTAGGGAAAGAGGGTTATTTTAGATAGGGTAGTAAAGAAAATCTTCTCCGAGGAGTTGGCATTTGAGCAGAGACCTCAGTGAATCAGAGAAGGTCCAGGTAGAGGATGCAGGAAGGAAATGTAAAGGTCTGAAAGCAGGAATAAGCTTAAATTCAGAAAAAGAGCAGTGAGGCTGCAGTGGAGTGGAGTGAGGGAAAGATGAAGTTCGACCACAGTAAGAGGTTGTAATTTTTTAAATTGTGTTATGGAGAACCATTAAAGGTTTTGATAAGAGAGTGACATGATCTATCTTTAAAAAGGGTCGACGCCCCCTGTTGGGTGTTAAATAGACTGTAGTGGAGCAGTGTTCCTTACAGGCTTATCGTACTCTGTCACTGATTTAGATGAGAGAATGATACTGGGCTTGAACTAGGTGGTAGAGATGGGAATAGCAAAAAAGTGGTTAGATTCAGGATACATTTTATTTTATTTTTATTTTTTAACATTTTATTTATTTATTAGAGATAGGCAAAGGAAGGAGAAGAAGCAGGCTCCCCACTGAGCAGAGCAAAAACCTCCTCCCTCGGCCTGGCAAACACAGGTGGTTGATCCTAGGATCCTGGGATCATGACCTGAGCCAAAGGCAGACGCTTAACCATCTAGCCACCAGGTGCCCTGATTCAGGATATATTCTAAAGGCAGACCAGTAGTACTTATTGTTGGATTGGATATTGAAGAATTTCCTTATGCTGAGATTGGAAAAATTTTTTAATAATGCATTAGGGTAAGCTAACTGCTGTTACTAAACGACCCCCAAATATCAGTGACTCTACACAATAAAATTTTCTTATCAAAGTCCAAAGTAGGGGGTTGGGGTGAATGTGGGCACTCTTCTCAGTGTGGTCTTTTGAGACTCAGGATTCTTCATCTCATGGCTCTGTATCCCATAGGACCTTAGAACTTTCCCCTAGATCCTCTCCATTTTCTAGCAGACAAGGAAAGGCAGGTCCCCCATCCTTTTAAGGGGATTTTATTGGTTCCGCTGAAGGGATGTACGTCACCCCTGCCCATATACCACTGCCCAAGGATTCAGTTGCATGGTCCCATATAATTAACTGCAAGGAAGGTTGAGAAATACAGTCTAGCTGTGTGCCCAGGAAGTGGAGGAAATGGGTTTGTAAAAAGAGTATTTGGAGACTCCTGGAAAAAAAAAAAAAGTTATTGTAAAATACATAGTTTGTCAAGTTTAAAAATAAAAATATTTATGTATCTAAATGTTACATATTTATTTGTAAATTTAATTGTAAGTACTAAAAAATGAAGAAATATGAATATTAGCTCTTGAACACCATTTTCTCAATTATTTTTGTATAAGTTCAAAATGTTTAATAGCTCTCATGGCATTTACAGCTCTATACAAATCAGTATTGTTTTCTCAAATGGATCCTGCCTTGATAGTAGAATGTTTTCCTTTCATATGTTCTGGTGAGATTTTTTGCTTTGAATTATTTTCTCTACCGTGAAACTAGATTTTTATGTTTTAGAACATGAATTTGCCTTTTGTTCTTTTACTCTCGTTACTTGAATGGTAATATATGATCTTACTAACATTCATCAGTAGATCCCTATGATAAAGTGAGTGAAAAGAGAAAGGATACTTCTTTTTTTCTTCTTGGAAGTTGCCTTGAGAACTTGGTAAAGAGGTAAAAGCAATCATAAACATTTTTTGAAAATTAAATTTGATTAGCACACAGATGTAGAATATGGCATTAGAAAATCTTTAGTTTTTTTTTTTTTTAATCTTTTTAACTGAACTTCTAATTTAAAGTAAGCTCTGTATTCCCTAACTGTTTTCTTTCTTCACCACAGTTTCCCTCTATAATTAGTCTCTTCTAACTCAGGCCAGTGAATAACAGCATAAGCTGGCCTATTCTGAACCACACCCCACCAACCATAGCAACTGTCTCACCGCATTGTTTCCCTCTGTTAGCATATACTTTTGAAATAACTACTTTGGGATAGGGAAAAAAAGTATTAATTTTCTTTATAACAGATACAACAATGTGTAATTGCTATATAAGTGCCATTTAGGGGCTTCATTCTTTATATGGATTGTTTAAATTATTTTATTCTCCCAATCAGCCACTTATCCATAATCTTTTTATCTGCTGGATGCCATCTTTATCATAAGGTAAATTTTCCTAGACATCTTTTGCTGTTAGCCTTAATTTGCTAATTTGAAAGGTATTAGTTTGTTCCCTGTCTCAGATGTCCTATTCAGCTCAAATGAGGTAATGCACATCAAAATTATTTTTGATGAAAACTATAAATGGAAATTTTGAAGATTAGACAAAAGTCTAATATACCCTGTTCTTTTTACGTATGTATGCCTTTGTATACAATTTTGTATTTTAAGTTTTTTTCTTTTCTTTGTTTTTTTTTTTTTTTTTAAGATTTTATTTATTTGACAGACAGCACAAGCAGGGGGAAAAGTAGAGGAAAAGGGAGAAGCAGACTCCCCAATGAGCAGGGAGCCCAATGTGGGGCTTGATCTCAGGACCCTGAGATCATGACCTGAGCCGCAGGCAGATGCTCCGCCGACTGAGCCTCCCAGTCGCCCTATTTTAAGTTTTTTCATTTGACAATATATTGTACATCCCTTACCATATTTCTGCATGCCTGGCAATACAAGTATCCTTCACATTCCAAATCTGTTTTATCCAGTCTTCAGTTTGGATAGTGAAATTGGTTGTTGAGGGTTCTGCTCTGTTTGAATCACTTTGGTTCCCCAAGTTTGGAAAGCAAATAGCATGATTGTTTAGAAAGTATCTGAAAGTTTATTTAAGTATGTTTGATTCCTGAGTTTAGACTGTGAAATTTTTAGATATCAGGAATTTGAATAACAAGGGATAACTGTATTGTCAAAGGGTATTGCACTGAAATGCTACCTATTGTAGTGGTTTCCTTTGATTGGAGAGAACAGAAACCCAACTCAGAGTGGCTCAGGATAAAAAGAATTGATTGTCACCCTTAACAAGGAAGTTTAGTGGTGGAGTTTATTTGAGGCACAGCTAGATTCAGGAGCCCAAGCAGTATTGATGAGGCTCTGCTCTATGTATTCGTTCATTTTCTTTTATTGCACAAAGGCTTCTTTGCATTCAGGAAAGATGGTTGTGAAAGGTTCTAGGTTTACATCTTTTCAGGTAACCAGCCCAACAGAAAAGAAAATGCTTCGTTCCTAATAGTTGAAGAAAAAGGCCAGGATGAAATTTCAGTGAGCAACTGCTGTTGCCAGGGGAAATGGAATAAACTGATGAGCTGGGCCTGGGTCACAACTAATACTACCTTCCCCCCTAACTGGGGGATGAGGTCAGTCTATTCAAACTGTGTCAGATGACAAGGGAGGCAGTTCTTCAAAGGCAAACTCATTATTGTACTTTCACTAGAAAAAAGGGCCAGACTAATAAACTGGTTAGCTCTCCATGTACCTGTGTTATAGTGTGTTATAATTTCTTCCACACCTTTTTTTTAGTTGAAATACTACAAAATGTATTTTCTCTCAGCACCCAATTTGACTTTTACTTGGCATTGACCTACTATAGGTAAAATTGGGCTTCTGTATACTGTCTAGTGATGGAGATCAGCTGAGGTACACTTTTGTCACATCTTACCCGAAATCTGTTTCTCAACCTTTTTTTTTTTTAAATTCTTGAAGAGATAGAAATAGTGTTTTTTACTTTCTGAGAGAGGCACCTATCCACCTTTGACCTAAATCTCATTTAGTCTTGCTTACCAAAGAACATTTGCTCATCAGATAGACTTTCCATTTTCTTTAGTTTTCAACGTCTGCTTTTCTACTTGAAAATTTATAGCTATTTATAAATATTTGTATTTATATTCTATTAATAGCTATAAAGATGTGCTCCCAAGCCCTCTAATAAATGATTCACTCATACTTTTTTTTTTTTGAAGATTTTATTTATTTGAGAAAGAGAGAGAGAGGAGGGAAAAAGAGAGGGAGAGCAAGTAGGGGTAAGAACACAGCTCCAGGGAGGGACATGCAGACTCTGCTGAACTTAGTTGGAGCCTGATGCAGGCCTTGATCTCATGACCCTAAGATCATGACCTGAGCCAAAAAGAGTCAGACACTTAACTGACTGAACCACCCAGATGCCTCTCACTCATACTTTACTTTTTTTTTTCTTCATAGCAGATTTGATCATTGTCCACTAGTTCTCTTGCCAGTCTTTTTTTTTTTTTTTTTTAAAGATTTTATTTATTTATTTGACAGAGAGAGAGATCACAAGTAGGCAGAGAGAGGCAGAGAGAGGAAGGGAAGCAGGCTTCGTGCCTAGCAGAGAGCCCGATGTGGGGCTCAATCCCAGGACCCTGGGATCATGACCTGAGCTGAAGGCAGAGGCTTTAACCCACTGAGCCACCCAGGTGCCCTTGCCAGTCTATCTTATGCCACTCTTTCCTTAACCTCTTACTTACTTCCTACTTTTGAGAGTCACCAATAATATCTAGAGACTTTTGTCTCAGGTATAAACCTAGACTTACAGTATTAAAGGGTTAAAAGGCACCTAAGAGATATTTAAGATATTTAATTCAACTTTCTTTTTTAGTTTTGCTTGGTGTGATTTCGTTTATACCAACTTTTTTTTCTCTGGCATTTACATGGTATACATAATTTTTTTTTATACTTTCAGATCTTGTATCCTCATATTATAGATATGTGTCCGTTGAATACAGCATATAGTGGGATTTTAAAAGTCTGTTGGCAATCTTTGTCTTTCACCTGGAGCATTTACATTTAATATAGTTACTGATGTATGCTGTCCATTTGTTCCATCTGTTCTCTCTCTAGGACTCCCCCTCCTTTCTTGCCTTCTTTATTTATTTATTTATTTATTTATTTTTAAAGATTTTATTTATTTATTTGACAGAGAGAAATCACAAGTAGACTGAGAGGCAGGCAGAGAGAGAGAGAGAGGGAAGCAGGCCCCCCGCTGAGCAGAGAGCCCGATGTGGGACTCGATCCCAGGACCCTGAGATCATGACCTGAACCGAAGGCAGCGGCTTAACCCACTGAGCCACCCAGGCGCCCCTCTTGCCTTCTTTTGAATTGATCATTTTTTAATCATTCCATCTTTTTCACACTGTTAATTGCAGAGTTATACTTTCTTCCATTTTTTTTAGTGGTTACCCTAGAATAGGGGTCAGCAACCTTTTTTTTTTAAAATAAAGATTTTATTATTTATTTGACAGATAGAGAGATCACAAGTAGGCAGAGAGGCAGGCAGAGAGAGAGGAGGAGGCAGGCTCCTTGCTGAGCAGAGAACCCGATGCAGGACTTGATCCTAGGACTCTGAGATCATGACCCGAGCTGAAGGCAGAGGCTTAACCCAATGAGCCACCCAAGCGCCCCAACCTTTTCTTTTAAGGGCAACCTAGTAAACATTTTTGGCTTTGTGCACCATGTGGTTTCTGTCACTGTAGTGCAGAAGCTTCCACAGATAACAGGTAATGATATAAATTACAGATAGAGGATTAGGTAAAGTCATCCATGTAGAAGAGCACTGGGTTGAGACCAGAAACTGGGAGATTTTTTTTTTTAATTTTGGTTTGAAAGTGAGGTGTGGAAAAGGAGCTCTGAGAGTGAGTCAGAAAAGCAGTGAGCCTATCAGGAAGATTACAATAAAAATAATTGTCATGTGAGGGTAGTTTCAAGAATGATAAGATGGGTTTCTAGGTCAAATGCTATAGTGTGGCGTGT
The DNA here is from genome assembly GCF_009829155.1 of Mustela erminea. Lineage (NCBI taxonomy): Eukaryota > Metazoa > Chordata > Mammalia > Carnivora > Mustelidae > Mustela > Mustela erminea. Next base: position 33,363,260 of record NC_045618.1, read on the forward strand.
AAGATCAGGATTCAGAAGAGGCCTTTGGATTTGGCAACTTTAGGGTAATGGGTGACATTTTCAGAGACTATTGGCAGAGCTTGCTGTGTGGGAAGAGTGGTAAAGGAGTGAAAAGTGGAAAGATAAACTGTTGATTCTCAAATACTTTTTTTTGGACAAGCAGCAACAGAACTGCATAGATTTCCCAACCTCAGAACCATTATTGGACTTAGAAATGTGTATTTTTAAAAATTGCCCAGATGATTTTATTTTATTTTTATAAGATTTTATTTATTTATTTGACAGACAGAGATCACAAGTAGGCAGAGAGGCAGGCAGAGAGAGAGAGAGGAAGAGAAGCGGGCTCCCCGCTGAGCAGAGAGCCTGATGTGGGGCTCGATCCCAGGACCCTGAGACCATGACCTGAGCCGAAGGCAGAGGCTTACCCCACTAAGTCACCCAGGCGCCCCTGCCCAGATGAGTTTAATAAACCCTAATGGTTTGCCATCAGGATTATTTGTGAGTGATATCTTGAGGCAACCCCTTTCCCAAATACAAAGCGAAAGAGAAAACCAAATTGACATAAATGGGGCACAAAAACGATAAGCTTTTCTATGTTTCAGAAAAGCAGTAGAACACAAAGTAGTTAGTACAGCTGTGGCTGGGACCCTGAAAGTAAAGCAACTGAGGTTTGGGTTTCTTTGACGTAATGGGGAGGTGTTGTTGGAATTGGGCTCATTGTTGGAAACCATGGGCCAGGATGGATAGGGCTCTTCTGTTAAAAAAGATTCTTCTGAGTTTAGTTCTAGGGCCTGCTCTATTGTACATCTTTAGAAATCAGACTATAATTATGCAATGTATCTACTGGAATAATGCAGGGCCTATCCTGCTTGGGTGTAAGTAGTAGCTTTGCTGGTGACCCCTGCTATCCTCTTATATCTAGGGATTCAGAGGAACACAAATAGCTTTTCAGCTAGGAACCTGCTATTTCAGAGCATATTCTTTTTTTTTTTTTTTTTTTTTTAAAGATTTTATTTATTTATTTGACAGAGAGAAATCACAAGTAGATGGAGAGGCAGGCAGAGAGAGAGAGAGAGGGAAGCAGGCTCCCTGCTGAGCAGAGAGCCCGACGCGGGACTCGATCCCAGGACCCTGAGATCACGACCTGAGCCGAAGGCAGCGGCCCAACCCACTGAGCCACCCAGGCGCCCCTCAGAGCATATTCTTAATGTTAGTGCAGGACAGATCTTGTGATTTGAGCAGACCAACTGTATGAAAAATTGTATGAGATAACTGGGAATATTGAATCCTGACCAGTAATACTAAAAATTGTTAATTTTTAAAGGTGTGATTAATGGTATTGTGGTTATGTTAAAAAAAAGTAAATAGTAGGTTCTCAGTAAATGTTTGTATGAAAAACAAAATTTCCATTTTCCAGAAAGTACACCTGTAAATCCATATTTTAAAACAAATTAAGCCATCTAATGCTGAAGATAGGAAATAAAATCCGAAGAGCAGCTTGCTCTGGATGACATTAAAATACTAATCTGAAAATACCAAATTTTATATTTAGTAGTTTTAAGGAGATGAGTAATATCCCTTAAATTAAAACAGTTATGGCACTTAAGGTAGAAAAAAGATCCGGTAGGTAGGAAAATGACAGAAACTTTATAAGTGAAAGCTAGTGTAATTTAAAACAACAGTATGATGGTGATAAATGGGAGGTCAATAGGATGTCTGTTTTCCAGTATCTATGAAATTAGTGTAGTGTCTATCAAAATGTCAGAAGGTTTTTTCATGGTAGTGGACGTGCTGATCTTAAAATTCTTATGGTAAAAAGTCAAAGTAACATTAAAGAAGAACAAGTTGAAGTGATATGCCCTCCAGATATCAGAATTTATTATGGGGTGCCTGGGTAGCTAAGTCCGGTAAGCAGCTGCCTTTGGCTTGGGTCATGGTCTTGGGGTCCTGGGATTGAGCCCTGCTCGGGGCTTCCTGCTCAGGGGAGTCTGCTTCTCCCTCTTCCTCTGCTCTGCTCATGTTCTCTCTCACTCTCCCTCTCTCAAATAAATAAATAAAACCTAAAAAAAAAAAAAACTTATGGAGCTGTAGTAATTAAGATAGGTTCAGGGATGGGCGAATAGAGTAGTAAAAGAGAATAGGGAACCCAGAACACATAGATATTTATATGGAATTTGCCACGTGACGAAGGTGGCATTATAAATCAGAGGGGAAAGATTGGACTCTTGATTGTGGTGCTGATAAAATTGTTAATCCGAATTGGCATGAAAACAATGAAGAGCCGTATGAAAATAAATTCTGTATGAATTAAATATGTAAATGAGAAAAGAACAATTTAGGCCTTTGAGAAGAAAATAATAGGCGGATTACTTTATGTCCTCAGGATGAAGAGGGATTTTTAAAAAACTATACCAAGAGAATGCTATGTGGGCATTGGATCCAGACTGCCTGCTTTATTTTTATTTTTTAAAAGATTTTATTTATTTGACAGACAGAGATCACAAGTAGACAGAGAGGCAGGCAGAGAGAGAGAGAGAAGCAGGCTCCCTGCTGAGCAGAGAGGCTGATGCGGGACTCGATCCCAGGACCCTGAGATCATGACCTGAGCCAAAGGCAGCGGCTTAACCCACTGAGCCACCCAGGCGCCCCAGACTGCCTGCTTTAGATCTCAACTCTTTCACATTTTGGTTATGACTTCGGGCAAATTATGTAATCTTTCTATGTTTTCTCATTTGTAATTGAGGATGATGATGATGATTTTAAAAAAGAGAAACCTCAGAGGAATGCCTGGGTGGCTTAGTTGGTTAAGGTGTCCAACTCTTGATTTTGACTCAGGTCATGATCTTGGGGTTGTGGAATTAAGTCCCCCGGTTGGGCTCTGCACTGGGCATGGAGCTTTCTTGGAATTCTCTCTCTCTCTGCCCTCCACCCCACTCACTTGTGCTCTCTCTCTTGCGTGCATGTGCTCTCTCAGAACAACAACAAAACAGCTGTCAGAGAGGAATTACAAGAAATTAAACATGTGAAATGCTTAGAAAAATGACTAGTACAAATAAATACATAGAGCTAACTGTAGTTATTGTTACTATAATTTACTAAAAAAGAAATCATAACGTGTAAAGGATTGATAAATTTGTTAAAAATAAAAAGTTCCCTTCAACAAAATGTATTGTAAACAAAATAGAAAGCTAAGGCACTGATCAGGAGGAGATATTTGTCACGCATTTAACTGAAAACTGATTAATATCCAGGGTATATGAAAAACTCATTCAAACTGATAAAGAAAAGGTAACTCAAAAACCATAAATGAAGGGGTGTCTGGGTGGCTCAGTGGGTTAAGCCTCTGCCTTTGGCTTGGGTCATGATCTCAGGGTCCTGGGATTGAGCCCTGCATAGGGCTCTCTTCTCAGCCAGGAGCCTGCTTCCCCCTCTCTCTCTGCCTACTTGTGATCTCTCTGTGTCAAATTAATAAATAAAATCTTAAAAAAATTTAAAAAAGCCCAGAAATGAATAAGCAACACAGTGCAAATGACAAATGATAGGATAAATGTTGCACTTGTCACACTAGTAATCAGGGAAATGCAAATGAAAGTAATGAGATACCTTTTGGCACTTAAGGTGGCAGAAACTCAAGTCTGGCGATACCAGCTTTTATTGGTAAGGAGGCAGAGAAACATGAGCACTTTCTACACTGGCTGTCACATAGTCAGCACAACTATTATGGAGAGTATTTTGTTTATATTGACAATTTCACTCTTAGGTATAAAGCCCAAGGAAGGCTTGGAAGAGACATATGAGAACTGCAGCATTGTTTTAATGTGTAATCCTGGGAACATTCTAAGTGTTTGCTGGAAGGATAGTAGATTGATAAATTGTGGTATAGTCATACAGTGGTATTAAAAAAAAACTTAATTTTTTAAAGCAGTTTTAGGTTAGGGTCACAGCAAATTTGAGCAGAAGATCCAGACCTTCTGCCTGGACAACATCCCATCACCCCCACTCTGTGGTACCTTTGTTACAATTAAAGAACCTACATACAATGGCATATTATTTGGCACTTAGTGAACTTTTATGTGCAAAAGACAAGTGAGATGCAGACTAATAAGTATGATATGACACCTTTTTTTAAACTTAAAAAAGTGAAACAGTATTTGTTTGTAATAACTTGTGGAGATCCACATATGTAGTAAAAATATAGAAATGTGTTTGGGAATAATATCAAGCTCAGGATAGTGGTAATCTCTTAACTGTATCTCTGGTACTTTGTTTATAAACTGATCTGGAGTAATAACAGCAGTTTTCAAACTTGTTGAATTGCGTGGTGGATAGATGACTATTTTTTAAAAAAAATTAGTTTCAGAGGTAGAATTTAGTGTTTCGTTAGTTGCCTAGAACACCCAGTGCTTATTACATCAAGTGCCCTCCTTAATGCTCATCACCCAATTACTGCATCCCTTCTACCCACCTCCCCTCCAGCAAACCTCAGTTTGTTTCCCAGAGTTCACCATCTCCTATGGTTTGCCTCTCTCTCAGTTTTCATCTTACTTTTCTTTCCCTTCCCCTTTGTTTATCTCTTTTGTTTCTTAAAATTCTACATATGAGTGAAATCATACGGTATTTGTCTTTCTCCATCTCATTTCACTTAGCATAATGCCCTCTAGTTCCATGGTAAGGTTTCAGTCTTTTTTTTTTTTTTAAGATTTTATTTATTTGAGGGATGCCTGGGTGGTTCACTTGGTTAAGTGGCTGCCTTTAGCTCAGATCATGATCTCTGTGTCCTGGGATCTCAAGTCCCACATTGGGCTCCTTGCTCAGTGGTAAGCCTGCCTCCTGCGGGCCACTCCTCCTGCTTGTGCTTGCTCTCTGTCTGTCAAATAAGTAAATAAAATCTTAAAAAAAAGATTTTATTTATTTGAGAGAGAGGGCATGAGCAGGAGGAGGAGTTGGGGGAGAAGGTCAAGTAGACTCCCCACTGAGCAGGGAGCCTGACTCAGCCCTATCCCAGGACTGTGTGTGTGTGTGTGTGTGTATACCACATTGGAAGATAACACATTTTCTTTATTCATTCATCTGTTGATGGATATTGGGGCTCTTCCATATTTTAGCTATAGTGGACATTGCTGCTATATACATTGGGGTGCATGTGCCCCTTCAAATCGCTATATTTGTATACTTTGGATAAATACCTAGTAGTGCAATTGCTGGATTGTAGAGTAGCTCTATTTTTAACTTCTTGAACCTCCATACTGTTTTCCAGAGTGGCTACACCAGTTTGCATTCCCACCAATAGTGTATGAGGGCTCTCCTTTCTCCGCATGCTCGCCAAAATTTTTTCCTGAGTGTTAATTTTAGTCATTCTGATTGTGTTGATGTGAGATGGTATCTCATTGTGGTTTTGATTTGTATTTCCTTGATGTCAAGTGATGCTGAGAATTTTTTCATGCGTGTGACTACTTTTTATATATTCTGTAATATTCTGTGTTTGAAAGATCATCTAGGAAAAAGGTAAACAAAGTTTCTTCATTTGAGGATGCAGTAATATGCAGTAATATGAGAGAGAAGTAACTGAAGTTACTTTTAGAAAATAACATGGCATCTTTATATGTCAAAGGGTGAAATAAATTAAAAAGGGAAAGAGTGATAACACATGAGGATGATTTTTTGTTGGGGCAAGTTACTGATGGAGATGATAAGAAATAGGTTTTATTAGCCCTGAAAAGATGTGGAATATGTTTCTTATGTAAACTGGAATAGGAAAGCAGAGATGAGATGCAAATAGAAATACATTTTGTATTGGAAAAGGCACTATTTTCTCAGCGAGTTATCGAAGTTGAAATAATTCTCGGGTTGTTACATATGTGGGGTTTGAGAAGATTGGAAGAATATGCAGAATATTTGTAAGGAATGAAATAAGGTCAGATAAAAAATTAGCCTTGAAGGAAAGGGAAGGTTGAATAAAATTTATAGTATTTTGTTGTATAATTTTATCAGCTTTGTTTGGTAAGCCAGTGGCAGGATCTTATTGTTGACTGCTTTACTTCACCACTTAGGGGTGGTGGAAAGTCAGAGCCCAAAAGTCCTTGAAAATAGTATCCGTAATAGGTTTCTCTTACTATTCTCTTCGTTATAATTTTTTTAAACAGTTTTTCATATGTTTATTGGCCATTTATATATATTTTTAAACTTTTTAATTTTTTTATTAATATATAATATATTATTAGCCCCAGGGATGCAGGTCTGTGAATTGCCAGGTTTACATACTGCACAGCACTCACCATAGCACATACCTTCCCCAATGTCCATAACCCCACCACCCTCTCCTATCCCACCACCCCAGCAACCCTCAGTTTGTTTTTTTGTGAGATTAAGAGTGTCTTATGGTTTGTCTCCCTCCCGATCCCATCTTGTTTTATTTATTCTTTTTCTACCCTCCAAATCCCTTAGGTTGCCTCTCAACTTCCTCGTATCAGGGTGTTATAATTTTATCTAGTTTAGTTTTTCTGTTTATTTGATCTTCTTATTTTTTTAAGTTTTTATTTAAAACTAAAGTTAGTTAACATACAGTGCAACATTTGTTTCAGGTGTAGATTTTAGTGATTCAGCACTTATATACCACACCCAGTGTTCATCACAAGTGTGCTCCTTAATTCCTGTCAACTGCGTAACCCATCCCCCCCACCTCTGGTAACCATCATTTTGTTCTCTACAGTTAAGAGTGTATTTCTTGGTTTGCCTCTCTTTCCCGCCTCCATGTTCATTTGTTTTCAGTTTCTTGAATTCCACATGAGTGAAATCATAGTATTTGTTTTTCTCTGACTAGCTTCTTTCACTTAGCATAATACTCCTGGTTCTGGGACGCCTCCGTGGCTCAGTTGTTAAGCATCTGCCTTTGACTCAGGTCATGATCCCAGGGTCCGGGGATCAAACCCTGCATCGGGTTCCCTGCTTAGTAGGAAGCCTGCTTCTCCCTCTCCCACTCCCCCTGCTTGTGTTCCTTCTCTTGCTGTCTCTCTCTGTGTCAAACAAATTAAAAAATCTTAAAAAAAAATTACTTTCTAGCTCTGTCCATGTTGTTGTAAATGGCAAGATTTCATTTCTTTTTTTTTCCTTAAAGATTTATTTATTTTAGAGAGCATGCATGAGTGGGGGGAGGAGCAGAGAGACAGAGAGAATCTTAAATAGACTTCCTGCTGAGCAGGGAGACAGATTTGGGGCTCGATCTCAGGACCCTGGGATCATGACCAGAGCCAAAATCAGGAGTTGGACACTTAACCTATTGAACCACCCAGGTGCCCCAAGATTTCATTCTTTTTTATGGCCGAGTAATATTCCATTATATATATAATGGAATATTAATGTCCACCTTTTTTATCCATTCATCAGTTGGTGGACATTTGGGCTCTTTACATAATTTGGCTTTTGTTGATAATGCTGCTGTAAATATTGGGGTGAATGTATCCCTTTGATTAGTATTTTTGTATCCTTGGGTAAATATCTAGTAGTGCTGGATCATAGCGTAGTTCTATTTTTAAAAAAATTTTTTTTAAAGGTTTTATTTATTTATTTGACAGAGAGAGATCACAAATAGGCAGAAAGGCAGGCAAAGAGAGAGGGGGAAGCAGGCTCCCGATTTAACTTTTTGAGAAACTTCCATACTGTTTTCCAGAGTGGCTGCTCCAGTTTTCATTCCCACCAATAGTGTAATAGGGTTCCTCTTTCTCTGCATCCTTGCCAACACCTCTTGTTTCCTGTGTTGTTAATTTCATCTTCTTACTGTTTTAATTTCACAAAAATTTGGCTTCATTGGTGGCATTCTTTCTTGTTTTTGCTTTATCCGTAAGAACTTTGGGTGCAGGGTGATTATATTTGCCTGATTTTTCTGTCCATTTTAATTCAGCTTTGTTGAGGTTCCTTCAAATATAAAGAAAGAACTTGATTCCAATCTCAGGTACTTTAGAAACATTTGAGATAGTAGAGGATAAAATAATTTTTTATTGGTACTCTGCATTTTAAATTATTAGTATAATAAAACTTGGAAAAAAATCTTTGGCAAGTTGCTATTTTAGAAACTGTCCAGATTAGGATGATAAAATGTAATATTATGTGGTCTTGATGAGACTGTTTTCAAGACTGTTTCTAGACTAAGAGTTAGGGTTTTATGTTCTAAATGATGTAATGAAATGATTTAAGCCTTTCCTGAGCATCAGAAAGTGAAGATTGTGTAATATGATTTCTAAATGTTTCACACTTTTTATGTTCCAGTTCTTTTGCCACGAAAATGGTTTGCACAGTTTTGAACACATACTATCCATGCTGATGGGACAGAGTCCAATATGAATATAAATGATGGAGGAAGACGACGCTTTGAGGATAATGAACATACATTACGTATATATCCTGGGACAATTTCAGAAGGGACTATCTACTGTCCAATTCCTGCCAGAAAAAACTCCACAGCTGCTGAGGTGATTGACTCTCTTATAAACAGACTTCATCTTGACAAAACAAAATGTTACGTTCTTGCAGAAGTAAAGGAATTTGGTGGAGAAGAATGGATACTCAATCCAACAGACTGTCCAGTTCAGCGAATGATGTTGTGGCCTCGGATGGCTTTGGAAAATCGCCTGAGTGGAGAGGACTATCGCTTTCTTCTGAGAGAAAAAAACCTTGATGGATCAATCCATTATGGTAGTCTGCAGTCATGGCTACGGGTGACAGAAGAACGCCGCAGGATGATGGAACGGGGTTTTCTTCCACAGCCTCAACAGAAAGACTTTGATGATTTATGTAGCTTACCTGATTTGAATGAGAAAACTCTTTTAGAAAACCTACGAAATCGCTTTAAGCATGAAAAAATTTACACCTATGTTGGCAGTATTCTAATAGTTATTAACCCATTCAAGTTTCTTCCTATTTATAATCCCAAATATGTCAAAATGTATGATAACCACCAATTGGGAAAACTGGAGCCCCATATTTATGCTGTGGCTGATGTAGCTTATCATGCCATGCTTCAGCGCAAAAAGAATCAGTGCATCGTGATTTCAGGAGAGAGTGGTTCTGGAAAGACTCAAAGCACAAACTTTCTTATTCACCACCTTACTGCTCTCAGTCAGAAGGGATTTGCCAGTGGAGTGGAACAAATTATTCTTGGAGCTGGACCAGTGCTTGAGGTAAGTGAGTAGAAATACTTTTCTTACTCTTACATGTTTATAAGATATAAACTGATATACTCTGACATGTTTATCTTTCAAAAATAAATAAAAATTTGGTAGATATGAGAAAATGAAACTAGAAGTATAGATATAATTTTTAGTTACCAAGGAAAAATGGAAGATGGAAAGCAAAAAAGGCAGTGTGGAAGTTTAAAGGGTGAGACAGTGGCAGTATTTTTTTCAAAGGTGTTTTTGGGTCATAGTGATGAAGAAGGAGATGATTGGAGTCATAGGTATCCTCCTGTAAAGGGAAATAGCAAGGGCAGGACTTCTGTCTGTAATTGGGTTGTGGAATTAGGTGGTTGGGAAAAATATTCTTATCAGTATATTTGTATCCTTGTAACTTTAACGTGTGCCTAATATTGAATTCTAAGCGTTCAGTTTGAAAATGTAAAGAATATGGGAAAAAATTTAGTTCTGTAATGTTTTAGATGTAATATTACCAAAGGTAGAAAGGAAAGAAATACCATTTTTGTTTTAGAGATGAAAGGAAAAGGTAATACTACATTTTTAAAAAAGATTTTATAGGGGAGAGAGAGAGTGCATGTGTGAATGGGAGGAGAGGCAGAGGGAGAGGGGCCAGCTGACTCCCCACTGAGCGGGGAGCCTGAAGTGGGGCTCAATACCAGGATCCTGAGATCATGACCTGAGCTGAAGTCAGATTATTTTTTAAAAGGGATTTTATAAGGCTTAATTGAGATACACTAAACCGCACATATTGAAAATGTACAATTTGATAAAATTTGATATTTATATATACTAATTAAACCATCACGACTACAATCAAGATACTGAATATACCCATTATCCCTAAAGTTTCCTCATATCTCTTTGTAATTCTCTTACCTTTACCTATCCAAGTTGATTAAAGTTGGCTGTTCATCCTTTCTGATGGCTGAGTAATGTTCCATTGTGTATATGGACCACATTTTCTTCATCCATTCATCTGTTGAAGGGCTTCTTGGCTCTTTCCATATTTTGGCTATTGTGGACATTGCTGCTATGAACACTGGGATGCATATGGCTGTTCTTTTAGCTACATCTGTATCTTTGGGGTAAATACCCAGTAGTGCAATTGCTGGGTCATAGGGTAGCTCTATTTTTAAGTTTTTGAGGAACCTCCACACTGTTTTCTAAAATGGCTACTCCAATTTGCATTCCCACCAGCAGTGTAAGAGGTATCCCCTTTCTCTATTTCTCCAGCATTTGTTGTTTGTTGGTGTGTCAATTTTGCCATTCTAACTGGCGTAAGGTGGTATCTCAGTGTAGTTTTGATTTGAATTTCCCTGATGCCAAGTGATGTAGAGCACTTTTTCACGTGTTTGTTAGCCATTTGTATATTTTCTTTGGAGAAGTGTCTGCTTATGTCTTCTGCCCATTTTTTGACTTGATTATCTGTTTTTTGGGTGTTGAGTTGGGGAAGGTTTTTTTTTTTTTTTTTTTTTTTTTAAGATTTTGTTTATTTATTAGAGAGCGATCACGAGTAGGCAGAGAGGCAGGCAGAGAGGGGGAAGCAGGCTCCCCACTGAGCAGAGAGCCTGATGCAGGGTTCGATCCCAGGACCCTGAGATCATGACCTGAGCCAAAGGCAGAGGCTTAACCCACTGAGCCACCCAGGTGCCCCAAGAAGTTCTTTATAGATCTTAGATATCAACCCTTTGTCTGTATGGTCATTTGCGAATATCTTCTCCCTTTCAGGGTTGCCTCTTTGTTTTGTTGACTGTTTTCTTTGCTGTGCAGAAGTTTTTTATCTTGATGAAGTCCAAAAGTTCATTTTCGCTTTTGCTTCCCTTGCCTCTGGAGACGTGTCTTGAAAAAAGTATCTGTGGCCGATGTCAAAGAGGTTACTGCCTATGTTCTCCTTTAGGATTTTGATGGTTCCTATCTCACATTGAGGTCATTCATCCATTTAGAGTTTATCTTGTGTGTAGTAAAAGAGAATGGTCCAGTTTCATTCTTCCGTATATAGCTGTCCATTTTTCCCAGCACCATTTATTGAAGAGACGTCTTTCTTCCTTTGGATATTTTTTTCCTGCTTTGTTGAAGATTAGTTGACCATAGAGTTGAGGGCCCATATCTGGGCTGTCTATTCTGTTCCATTGATATATATGTCTGTTTTTGTGCCAGTACCATGCTGTCTTGGTGATCACAGGTTTGTAATATAGCTTGAAGTCAGGCAACTTGATTCCCCCAGCTTTGTTTTTCTTTTTTCACATTTCCTTGGCAATTTGGGATCTTTTCTGGTTCCATACAAATTTTAGGATTGTTTGTTCCAGCATTTTGGAGAATGCCATTGGTATTACTTTGCATTTTATAATGACTAATGCTATAAGCATATTTTCATGTGTTTATTTGGCCTCTATGTATTTTCTTTGGTGAAATGTTTGTCAAAATTTATTGTCCCCAATTTTTTACTGGGTTTTCTTTCAGTGTTTTGAAAGTTTTTTGTGTAGTGGGTGCAAGTCCTTTATCACATATATGTTTGCCCACATTTTCTCCCAGATTTAACTACCTCTTTTTTTTTTTTTTAAAGATTTTATTTATTTATTTGATAGAGAGAGATCACAAGCAGGCAGAGAGGCAGGCAGAGAGAGGAGGAAGCAGGCTCCCTGCTGAGCAGAGAGCCCGATGCGGGGCTCGATCCCAGGACCCTGAGATCATGACCTAAGCCGAAGGCAGCGGCTTAACCACTGAGCCACCCAGAGGCCCCTTTTTTTTTTTTAAATATAGTTGACAATATGTTATTTTAGTTTCAGGTGCACAACTTAGTGATTCCAAATGTTTTTAATATTGTGCTGTGTTTACCATAAGTGTATCTACCATCTATCCTGATACATTGCTATTACAATATCATTAACTATATTCCTTATGCTGTGCCTTTTATTCCCATAGTTTGTTCATTCCGTAAATGGAAGCCTGTATCTCTCACTTGCTTCACCCATTAGGCCCAGCCTTCCTCCCCTACCTCTCTGGCAACTATCAGTTTGTTCTCTGTTTATAGGTTTGGTTCTGCTTTTCGTTTCTTCTTTTTTTCCCCCTAGATTCTTATGAGTGAAATCATATGGTATTTTTCTTTCTCAGTCTGACTTATTTCACTTAGTGTAATATCCTCTAGGTCCATCCATGTTGTCTTAAATGACATGATCTTCTCCTTTTTTTATGGCTGTGTAGTATCCATTTGTATGTATATACATCACATCTTACTTATTCATCTGTTGATGAACACTTAGGTTTTTTCATGTCTTGGCTATTGTAAAGAATGTTAGAGTAAACAAAGGAGTGCATATATCTCTTTGAATTAGTGTTTTTGTTTTATTTACTTATTTTTTTGGACAAATACCCAGTAGTGGAATTATTGAATTGTATGGCATTTCTATTTTTAATATTTTGAGGAACCTGCATACTATTTTTCATAGTGGCTGTACCAATTTAAATTTCTGCCAACAATACAAGGGTTCCTTTTCCTCCACATTCTCACCAACGCTTGTTATTTCTAATGTTTTTGATAATGGCCATTCTAGCCAGGTGTAAGTTATTATCTGATTGTGGTTTTGATTTGCATTTTCCTGATAATGAGTGATATAGATCATCTTTACATATTTCTGTTGGCCATCTTTATCTATTCAGGTCCTCTGTCCAATTTAGTTGGATTATTTTTTTGATGGTGTTCAAGTTTTTTCTGTATTTTATTTTTATTTTTAAAGTCTTTTTTTTTTTAAAGATTTTATTTATTTATTTGACACAGAGAGAGAGAGATCACAAGTAGGTAGAGAGGCAAGCAGAGTATTTTTTATTTTTTAAAGTTTTTTTTTTTAATTTATTTGACAGAAAGAGACAGTGAGAGAGAGAACACAAGCCGGGGGAGCGGAAGAGGGAGAAACAGACTTCCCGCTGAGCAGGGAGCCCGATGTGGGACTCGATCCCAGAACCCTGAGATCATGACCTGAGCTGAAGGCTATTGCTTAACCAACTGAGCCACCGAGGCACTCTGAAGTTTGTTTTTTTTTTTTTTTTAATATATTTTAGATATGAACTCCTTATTAGATTATCATTTGCAAATATTTTCCCCCTCTCAGTAGGTTGTCTTTTTGTTTGATGGTTTCTTTCACTGTGTGAAAGTTTTTGTTGTTTTTGTTTTGTTTTGTTTTGTTTTGGTGTGGTCCCAGTAGCTTGTTTTTGTTTTCCTTGCCTTATGAGATATATCTAGAAAAATGTTGCTTTGGCCTGTTTTCAGGGAAATTACTATTTGTGTTCTTTTCTAGGATTTTATGGTTTCAGGTCTTGTATTTGGGTTTTAATCCAATTTGAGTTTATTTTTGTGTTACAGGGAGGTCAGTTACATTCTTTTGCATGTTGTTGTCCCGTTTTCGTAGCACCATTATTGATGAGACTGTCTCATGTTATGTATTTTTGCTTCGTCATTGATTAATTGATGTATAAGTGTGGGTTTATTTCTGGGCTCTCTCTTCTGTGCCATTGATTTATGTGTCTGTTTTTGTGTTGGTACCATCCTGTTTTGATTACTACAGCTTGGTGAGGTATATGTTGAATTGTGAAATTGTGATACCTCCAGTTTTGGTTTTGTCAAGATTGTTTTGGTTACTCCAGGATTCTTTTGCTTCCATAGAAATTTTACTGTTATTTGTTTTGGTTTTTAAAAAAAATGCTTTTGGTATTTTGATAGGTATTGCATTGAATCTGTAGATTGCTTTGGGTAATATAGATATTGTAATAATATTAATTCTTCCAATCTGTGAGCCTGGACTATTTTTCCATTTGCTTGTGTCATCTTCAATTTCTTTCATCAGTGTTTTATGGTTTTGGAGTATAGATCTTTGACTTTTTTTGTGAAGTTTATTCATGGGTCCTTTCTTCTTTTTGGTGCAGTAGTAAATGGTATTTTCTTAATTTCTCTATCTGCTGCTTTGTTATTAGTGTATAGAAATGCTACCGATTTCTGGGTGTTAATTTTGTATCCTTCAGCTTTACTGAAGGTTGCTTTTTAGTGTCATTTTTAAGATTTTTCTGTGTATGTCATTTGCAAATAGTGATGGTTTAACTTCTTTACCAATGTGAATGCCTCTTCTTTTTCTTGTCTGATTGCTGTGGCTGGGACTTTTAATACTGTGTAGCAAGAGTGTGCATATTTGTCTTATTCCTAATCTTAGAGGAAAAGCTCTCAGTTTTTCACCATTGAGTGTGATGTTAGCTGTGGGTTTTTTTTTTTTTTTTAAAGATTTTATTTATTTATTTGACAGACAGAGATCACAAGTAGGCAGAGAAGCAGGCAGAGAGAAAGGAGGAAGGAGGCTCCCCACTAACAGAGAGCCCGATGCGGGGCTTGATCCCAGAACCCTGGGATCATGACCTGAGCCACCCAGGCGCCCCAGCTGTGGGTTTTTTATATATTGTGTTTATTATGTTGAGGTATGTGCCCTCTAGCCCCACGTTTTTGGGAGTTTTTATCATCAGTGGAATTTGAATTTGTCAGATGGTTTTTCTGCACCTATTGGGATGACCATATGATTATGATCCTTGGTTTTGTTGATGTGGTGTTATCACATTAATTTGTGAATACTGAGTCATTCTTACAACCCTGGAGACAGTCTCACTTGGTCATGGTGCATGATCTTTTTAATGTATTGTTGTATGTGGTTTGGTCATATTTTGTTGGTGGTGTTTGCCTTTATATTCATCAGGGATATTGGCCTGCAGTTTTTTTTGGGTGTGGGTGGTGTCTTCTTTTGGGTTAGGCATGGCGTGATCCTGGCCTCATGAATGTATTTGGAAGCTTTGATGAGGGTAGGTATTAACTCTTTTTAAAGTATTTGATAGAATTCACTCGTTGATCCTTCTGGTCCTGGACTACTTCTTCTTCTTCTTTTTTTTTTTTTTTTAATTTTTTTTCTGGACTTTCTATTCAGTTTTTTAAAATCTATGTATGTTTGCGTTTTTTTTGACTGTATTCTCCTGTTTTCATTATTATAGCTTGTAATAAGGTTTGAAATCAGAAAGTATGCCTCTAGCTCTGTTCTTTTTCAGGATTACCTTGGTTATTTGGGGTAATCTATGGTTGTATACAAATTTTAGGATTGTCTTTTCTACTTCTGTGAATAGTGCCATTAGGATTTTGATAGGAATTGCAGTGAATATGTAGATTGCTTTGTAGTCTGGACATTTTAACAATGTGAATTCTTCCAATCCATGAGCACAGAATATCTTTGAATTTTTTGTGTCTTCTTCAGTTTTTGTCATGAGTGTCTTATAGTTTTCATTGTACAGATCTTTCACCTCCTTGGTGAAATGTCACTCAGATTTAACCCTCTTTTAGTAGTATCTTTTGAAGAGCAGAATTTTAAATTTTGATGAAGTCTAATTTAGCCATTTTTTTTTCTCTTCTGGATAAGAAAACTCTGACTAATCCATGGTTGCAAAGATGTTCTCTCTCTCTCTCTCTTTTTTTTTTTTTTTAAGTTTTATGGTTTCAGGTTTCGCATTCAGGTCTGTGATCCATTTTGAATTTATTTTGTATATAGTGTAAGGTATAGATCCAATGTTTTCCTGTGAATATCTACTTGTTTCAAGATTATTTTTTGTTGAAGTGCTATTTTTTCTTTACCTTAGTGCCTCTGTATCTTTGTCAAAAAATTGTCCATATATATGTGGGCTTATTTCGCATTCTCTATTCTGTTCTACTTATTCATTTGTCTTTATGATAGTGCTATGCTACTTTCATTATGTAACTTTATAATAATTTTTGAAACTAGTTTTATTAATCCTTCTTTTGCTTAGTTGTTTGGATATTCTGACTTTTGCATTTCTGTATGAATTTTAGAACTAAATTGTCAGCTGTCTCGTAAAGTTTTTTTTGGACTTTGATTGGCATAGTGTTAAATCTGTAGTTTAATTTGGAGAGAGCTGAAATATGCTAACAATACTAAGTCATGTGAATCATGAACAAGTTTTATTTTCCCACTTATGAAGATCATCTCTAGTTTCTCTCAGTAGTATTTTGTTGTTTTAATGTGGAGGACTTTAACATATATAGTAAGTTACATTTGTCAGTATTTTTGGATGCTTTTATAAGTGGTATTTAAAAGGTTTCAGTTGTTAGTTCCTAATACATAGAGATATAGGTGATATTGGCACTTTGATCTTGTATGATACAAACTGGCTAGATACAAATATTCTGACTTTTTTAAAGTTTTCTTTGGATTTTCCGCATGGGAAATCATCTTTGTGGTTAAAAAGACAGTTTTCTTTTTTTCCAATCAGGATTTCTTTTTTCCTTCAGATTTCACTGATTATGCCAATATGAATATAAGTGGTGAAAGCAGCATTCTTCTCTTGGGGAAAAGAATTCAGCTTTAAACATTAAGTATGATGATAGCCGTTGGGTTTTGTGTAGATGCTCTTTGTTAGATTGAGGACCATTCCCTTTTTTTTATATATAATTAAAAAAATTTTTTTATAAACATATAATGTATTATTAGCCCCAGGGGTACAGGTCTGTGAATTGCCAGGTTTACACACATCACAGCACTGACCATAGCACATACCCTCCCCAATGTCCATAACCCTACCACCTTCTCCTGACCCCCCTCCCCCCAGCAACCCTCAGTTTGTTTTGTGTGATTAAGAGTCTCTTATGGTTTGTCTCCCTTCCAATCCCATCTTGTTTCATTTATTCTTTTTTTTTTTTTTAAAGATTTTATTTATTTATTTGACAGACAGAGATTACAGGTAAGCAGAGAGGCAGTCAGAGAGAGGAGGAAGCAGGCTCCCTGCTGAGCAGAGAGCCCAATGTGGGGCTCGATCCCAGGACCCTGGGATCATGACCTGAGCCGAAGAAGGCAGAGGCTCTAACCCACTGAGCCACCCAGGCGCCCCTGTTTCATTTATTCTTTTCCTACTCCCCAAACCCCCCACATTGCCTCTCCACTTCCTCATATCAGGGAGATCATATCATATGATAGTTGTCTTTCTCCAACTGACTTATTTCACTCAGCATAATACCCTCTAGTTCCATCCACGTCGTCGCAAATGGCAAGATTTCATTTCTTTTGATGGCTGCATAGTATTCCTTTGTATATATATACACCACATCTTCTTTATCCATTCATCTGTTGATGGACAACTAGGTTCTTTCCATAGTTTAGCTATTGTGGACATTTTTGCTCTAAGCATTCGGGTGCACGTGCCCCTTCGGATCACTACGTTTATATCTTTAAGGTAAATACCCAGTAGTGCAGTTGCTGTGTTGTAAGGTAGCTCTATTTTCAACTTCTTGAGGAACCTCCATGCTGTTTTCCAGAGTGGTTGCACCAACTTGCATTCCCACCAACAGTGTACGAGGGTTCCCCTTTCTCCACATCCTCGCCAGCATCTGTCATTTCCTGACTTGTTAATTTTAGCCATTCTGACTGGTGTGAGGGGTGGTAACTCATTGTGGTTTTGATTTGTATTTCCCTGATACTGAGTGGTGTGGAGCACTTTTTCATGTGTCTGTTGGCCATTGGGATGTCTTCTTTGCAGAAATGTCTGTTGGTGTCCTCTGCCCATTTCTTGATTGGATTATTTGTTCTTTGGGCATTGAGTTTGATAAGCTCTTTATAGATTTTGGGTACTAGCCCTTTATCTGATATGTCGTTTGCAAATATCTTCTCCCATTCTGTCAGTTGTCTTTTGGTTTTGTTAACTGTTTTTTTTTGTTGTGCAAAAGCTTTTGATCTTGAAGTCCCAATAGTTCATTTTTGCCCTTGCTTCCCTTGCTTTTGGCGATGTTCCTAGGAAGAAGTTGCTGCCTGTGTGTTCCTCAAGGATTTTGATGAATTCCTTTCTCTCATTGAGGTCCTTCATCCATTTTGAGTCTTATTTTCGTGTGTGGTGTAAGGAAATGGTCCAATTTTATTCTTCTGCATGTGGCTGTCCAATTTTCCCAACACCATTTGTTGAAGAGACTGCCTTTTTTCCTTTGGATATTCTTTCTTGCTTTGTTGAAGATTAGTTGACCATAGAGTTGAGGGTCTATTTCTGGGCTCTCTATTCTGTTCCATTGATCTATGTGTCTGGTTTTGTGCTAGTACCATACTGTCTTGATGATTATAGCTTTGTAATGGAGCTTGAAGTCTGGAATTGTGATGTCACCAACTTTGGCTTTCTTCTTCAATATTTCTCTGGCTATTTGAGGTCTTTTCTGGTTCTATCTAAATTTTAGGATTATTTGTTCCATTTCTTAGAAAAAAATGGATGGGATTTTGGTAGGGATTGCATTAAATGTGTAGATTGCTTTAGGTAGTATAGACATTTTCACAATATTTGTTCTTCCAATCCATGAGCATGGAACATTTTTCCATTTCTTTGTGTCTTCCTCAATTTCTTTCATGAGTTCTTTATAGTTTATTGAGTATAGATTCTTTTCCTCTATGGTTAGGTTTATTCCTAGGTATTTTATGGTTTTGGGTGCAATTGTAAATGGGATTATCTCCTTAATTTCTCTGTCTTGTTGTTGGTGTAAAGAAATGCAATTGATTTCTGTACATTGATTTTATATCCTGACACTTTACTGAATTCCTGTACAAGTTCTAGGAGATTTGGACTGGAGTCTTTGGGTTTTCCATATATAGTATCATATCATCTGTATAGAGTGATAGTTGACTTCTTCCTTGTCAGTTTGGATGCCTTTAATTTCTTTTTGTTGTCTGATTGCTGAGGATAAGACTTCTAGTACTATGTGGAATAGTGGTGGTGATAGTGGACATTCCTGCCATGTTCCTGACCTTAGCGGAAAAGCTCTCAGTTTTGGGAGAGAGGGAATCTTATGCAGGCTTTCCCCCAGCATGGAGCCTGATGTGGGGTTGATCTCACAACCCTGAGGTTATGACTTGAGCCGAAATCAACAGTCAGATGCTCAACCAACTGGGCTACCTAGGTGCCCTGCCATTTGTTTTTTTATATCCTGTACTCTTCCATTACTACTTTCTATTATGTCACGGAGATGTTTTCTAGCATGCCATTTTAGTTTTGTTGTTGTCTCTCTTTTTAGGTTTTTTGGTTATTTTTTTTAGTGGTATTCCTGAGCATTCCAATTAACATTGGAATAACATTGGATTACTACCAACTTAATTTCAATAATATGCAGAAACTTTCTTCTGTATAGCTCTATTCCTTTCCCCCTCCTTTGTGCTTTTATTTGCATATAAATAATTTTCAAATTATTTTTCTACATTGTTATATCCATACACATAGGTTTCTTTTTATTGTTTTATGGAATTGTCTTTCAGGTCAGGTAGGAGGAAAAAGGTTACAAAATATTTGTACTGTTTTGTATTTACATTACATTTATCTTTGCTTGTGTTCTTTATCTCTTCATATAGCTTTGCTTCATTATCATGTGTGTTTTTAGCTTGAATTACTTCATTTAGTGTTTTTCATAAGGCCTATCTGCTGAATGTATTCTTTCAATTTTTGTTCATTTAAATGTCTTATTTTCTCCTTTAATTTTAAAAGATAGTTTTACTGGACACAGAATTCTTGGTTGACAGGCTTTTCTCAGTGATTTGAATATATAACTCTACTGTTTTTAATTCTTAATGTTTTATTTGGAGAAATTAGGTGTTATGCTTATTGAGGAACTTTTATATGGTATGTGTTGCATCTCTTTTACTGCTTATAAGAACTATTCTTTTTTTTACGATTTTTATTTATTTGAGAGGGAGAGCACATTGCTGAGGAGAGATCCTGATGCAGGGCTCCATCCCAGGACCCTGTGATTATATAAGAACTATTCTTTCTCTTTTAGCTATTTGATCATTATTTGTCTAGGTGCAGATCTTTTTTTAGTTTTGGATGCTTGGAGTTTGTGAAGGTTGGTGGATATGTAGATTATTGTTTTTCATGAAATTTGGGAAGTATTGGGCCTTTCATTGTTGAAATATTCAGTTTATGTTTCACTGTATCCACTTGCTATGTCTCTATGAAAGCCCCTCCAATGAATTTTTCATTTTAATTAATATATTTTTCAATAATGAAATTTTTATAATTTCTACCCCTTCACTGATATACTCTATTGTTAAGGTATATTTTCATACTTTCCTTTAGTTGTTTGAAAATATTTAAAATAGCTGATGCAAAGTTTTGGTTTTGTAGGTCCAACATCTGGGTTTTGCCAGGGAAGTTTCTATTTATTGCTTTTTTTTTTTTTAAATTTATTTATCAATTTGGCAGAGAGAGATCACAGGTGGGCAGAGAGGCAGGCAGAGAGAGAGAGGAGGAAGCAGGCTCCCCGCCAAGCTGAGAGCCCGATTTGGGACTCGATTGCAGGACCCTGAGATCATGACCTGAGCCAAAGGCAGAGGCTTAACCCACTGAGCCACCCAGGCGCACACTGCTTATTGCTTTTTATAAAATTTTCCTGGTCTATGCTTTTTCCTCTTTGCATGTCTTACAATGTTTTGGTGAAAAGTGGGCATTTTTATTAATGCAGCGTGGCAGTTCTGAGAATGAGGTTTTTCCCTCCTCCCAGGATTTGGTTGTACCATGACTTCTCTGGAATAAGTTTGTGAATTCTGTTCTTTTTCCTGTGCGGCCTTTACATTCTTTCTTCATTTAGCTTAGTGGTCAGATAATTGGACAAGGATTTTTTTTTAAATGTCAGGAAGCAGTTAGGCTCCCAGTTTCTTCTGTGAAGTTCTGTGTGCTTCTTGGATGCTTGTCAACATTTAACCAGGTAATTGTCAAATCTGCCTTACCTTTTACTTCCTGTTTACATAGAACTTAAATATCAAATCAGAGATCTCACCTCTTTACTGAGCATGTGTATATTTCTGGATATGTGCACAGTCCTGCACCAGTACAACACTTTTTACATTCCCTAGAATATTTCATTTCTTTCTTTCTTTATTTTTTAAAGATTTTATTTATTTATTTGTTTATTTGAGAGAGAGAGCACAAGCCAGAGGGAGAAGCAGACCCCTTGCTGAGCAGGGAGAGTGACAGGGGGCTTGATCCCAGGATCCTGATTCTTAACTGACTAAGCCACCCAAGCGTTCCGATTTCAGATCTTTAAATGCCCCTTTTGTATAGGTCATTCACTAACTTTTTCTTTTAAGTTGTTTGGTTGCCTCATTTTTTGCCTCATTATCTTATTGCTACCTTAGGCAGTTTCAGTATTTAAACAATTGCCTCTGATTGTTTTTAACAAACATACATGGTGAAAAGGTTGTCTTTTTTGAGTGAGCTTCAAGTCCAGTCAGGTAAAGATAATCCTTTGAGTGAGGTTTTCCAGGAAAATGCCATATAAAATTCTGACAGTTACCTGTGAGACAGGGCTTAGGCTGTAACCCTGTTCTGTTTCTTCAGTGGCTTCTAGGCTGCCTTTTAAACAGAGTATAATTACAGATTACATTTCTCTTCAGCATGGAGCTGGGGAGAGGGATCTCCCTAGGTAATGGATAAGTTAAAATGCCACAATGCCTGTTTTTCTTACTGAGATTCAGCTGTTTTCCTTCATTAATTGTTCCTCTACAAAGGATTATTGTAAGCTTTTAATAAATTTCTAGAGTTGTCAAAAAGTCTATTTAGATAGTTTTTTGTTTTATTTCTCTCATGAAGAAGAGGATTTTCAGAGATCTTTATAATTTTCTCTGACCTCAATTTCAATGATCTATTCAAGAGATTTAAGTATCTATTTACTTTTGTAGTCGCCATTTTTGCTGTTCTCCATTCTGTATGCTGATCCATATTTTAGTATGATCCTTCTGCCTGAAGGACTTTCTTCAATGTTCCTTTTAGTATGGGCTGACTTATGAAAATTTTCAGATTTATGTATCAGAAATTGTCTTTTTTTGGCCTTAATTTTTTAATGATTTACTTTTTTTAAGGCAATATTTAAGTTCTTAAAAGAGTTAAATTTAAATAGAATTAAAATTTCAGTAAAATTTATGAATTTTAAAACATTAATTTGGGTAACCATCTCTCTACAGTCTAAATACAGAAAAGTTCCACTACTTCATTTGAAACTCCTTCATACTACTTTATCTTCATTTCCTCTTACTTCTCTCCCATACTGATTTGTGGGAACTACTGGTCTGTTTTCCATTGCGTGTTTTTTTTTTTCCCCAAAATGTCACAGAAGTGGAATCGTATAGTAAGTTAAGTTTTGAGACTAGTTTCTCTCATTTAACATTTTATCTTGGAAATTCATTCAGATTGTTGCATATGTAGTTCAACAGGGGATGATTTTTGAAAATTTTAATTTTAAGAAACTTTATTGGGATATATAACTTAAAATAAAATATAGCCATTTAAGATTTATAGTTCAATGATTTTTGATAAATGTATATACACTTTTATAGCCACCATCATATGGTGAAGCTATAGAATATTTTTATTACTCTTTGTGCCTTTTTATACTTCTCCCAGCTTCATCCCATTCCCAAACAACTCTGATCTTCTTTCTGTTACTGTTGTTTTGTCTTTTCTAGAATATCATAGTACAGTATGTACTCTTGAGTCTGGTTTCTTCCACATGTCATAATGTTTTGATACTCATCAATATTGATGTATGAACCAGTTTATCTTTATTGCTGGGTAGTATTCATTGCATTGTGTATACTTTGGTTACAATTTAGGCAGCTTATATATTTTTAATTCTTTTTAAAATATACTGTAGCTTTGTTTTAAGTTGATGTGATAAAGTGATATATTACACTGTAGTGAGATTTTATTTCATTTATACTATTAAAATTGCAATTATTATGATGTAATTTTTCTGTTTCTAGCTCCTATTTATTTAATTTTAAGATTTTAAAAATACAGAAATATATTAAGAAAGTTTTTGGCTCTCAAAGGTAAAAGTTAAATTAATTTTAAGGAGTGTTAAGTTTTCAAAATAAAGATTTATTTTAATGAAAAGCATAAAGTACTTTCTGCTTGGTTTTATTTCAACTATTAGTTGTTCTCTTTTACTTTTCCTGAACCATATGAGCCTCAAGTTAAAGAGAATTACATTTGAGCCAACCTAAGCAAGATTTTCCATTTTTAAAAATGAAATTAATGAGAACTGTTTATTTTGACAGGCCTTTGGAAATGCAAAGACAGCTCATAATAACAATTCAAGTCGTTTTGGCAAATTTATTCAAGTAAATTACCAAGAAACTGGCACCGTACTTGGGTAAGTAGCAGTAGCAGGCTTTGGAGTATGTTTATATTTTCACCATTTTCTCTTCATAATCCATTGGTTGTTCGTTTGCTGTTTAATGAGAAGACTGACATTGGTGTCTGTATTCAATTTTTTTCCTCTAAACTGTTTTTCTTTTTTTTCTTTTCTTTTTTTTTTTGGAAAATTGAAGCCTGAAAAAAGTTCAAAGTATAGTGTAACACATATATCTGTAACTTAGATTTGCTAATTGTTAACAGTTTGCTGCATTTGCTTTTTTCTTCTGTATTATGCATACATTCATTTTTCAAAATTGCTTCTGAGTATAAGTTGGGCATATAATTTGACTCCCCACAGGAATCAGAGCCACATTTTCCTATATGATGATGTTCTATTAAAAAAATTTAATTTTGTTACAATAACATTTCTTAAACAGTCTGTAAATAGAGTACTTCTGTTTTTTTCCAGCAATATTCTTTCTAACTTTTAAATATCTAATAGACTTTATTTTTAAAACCATTTTAGTGTCACAACAAAAATGGGTAGAAAGTACAGTGCGTTCCCATATACTTCTTCACCCTAACCCTCAGCCTCCCCTATTAATAACATCTTGCATTGTTGTGTTCCATTTGTGTGATATGTTCTTCGGGCTTTGACAATTGTATAAAGACATGTATTTACCATTACGGTATCATGTAGAGTACTTTTACTGCTCTAAAATCCTCTGTGGTTTGCCTTTTCACCCCTTCTTACCCAGTAACCCTTGGCAACCACTTAACCTTTTTATAATACCCCAGTTTTGCCTTTTCCAGAATGTCCTGTAGTTGGAACCATATAATATATAGTCTTTACAGTTTGGATTCTTTGCCTTAGCACCATGTATTAAAGTTTCCTCCATGCCTTTCATGGCTTGATTTTATTGGGTTAATGTTAAATGTATATATTAATTTGGGGATAATTGACATCTTTGTGCTATTTAGAAATGCTTTTAAATTTTTTGTATTTCTTACTGAATTTATTCCCAGGCATCTTATTTCAGTGTTTTACTGTTATTAAAAATGTGATTTTCTCTAGCATTATATCTTCTAGTTGTTTACATATATGAAAGTTATTAATTTTTATATTAAGCTGTATCTTGTTATTCTTACTGAATTGTTTTATTGTTTACATTAGTTTTACTACTGTTTCCTTGACCTTTTCTTGGTATATTTGCAAAAATAGATATTTTTTTCTGTTCTTCTGTCTTTAATTATTTTCTTTCTCGTCTGATTCCAAATAGTATTGTTTCCGACCTTTATGTGAATGACTTTACTTTTCTCCACAAAGTAAAATACTGATTTTAGGGCTTTTTGTCACATTAATGAGTTCAACATTGATTTAAATTTTCTGTGAGTGGTTTTTTGAGTAACAGAATGATATTGCATTTTATCAAATGCATTTTGAGCATCTGTGACAATCAGCATGATCTTCATTCTGAGATCTGTCAGTGTTATTATTTTCCTATAACAGAATCATTTTGTGTTCCTGGGAAAGCAATCCGACTTGGTCATACAAAGATACAATTTACACACACACATACATATATGTACATATATTTATGCACGCACATATAAATTGGTTGTTATATTCTGTTTCCTAGTTTTTATTTATGTTTCTTTGCATCCATATCAATAAATGAGATTGGTTAGTATTTTTCTTTTTATGCCATTTTAATTATGCTTTTCACTTCTGCTTTTAATTTAAAAATTTTGACCAAAACTATGTGTATTCTACCCACCCCCAAACCCTGCGAAACACAAAACAAGAAGGATAAGTACTTTAGTGGCGAGTTTCATAGCTCATTTCCTTTCTGATTTGAAAACCATGTTTCCAAAGGTATAACTGGAACTTTTACTAATAAAAATGGGATGCAGCCACATAGTCAAGTTGTACTTTTCTAGTATTTGATTGTGATACAAGAAATGTTGATAATAGGTTCAGTTGTATATGTTGCTTTGTAACTTACAATGTACCATTACATATATTCACTGATTCTTAAGACAGTTTCATGAGTTAGGAATGGCAGATATTTATTTTCCTATTTTATGAATGAAATTCTTGCTCTTAGATGTTAAGCGTTTATCTGAAAAGGTTAAAGGTTCTCTTACAATAGTGATGAGCAGAAATCTTTTTTTTTTTTTTAAGAAATCTTCATCTTGATTATTAAGTCAACATACACATACTAAAAAAATTTTCATATTGAATATTTTTAACTTAGCAAATATATATTAAACATTTTCATCTTTTTATCATTTACTAGGCAAACATTTATGGAGTACCAGGCACTGTGCTAAGTGTTGAGGACAAAAAAATGAACACATGTTCTCTGCCATTAAAGTTCTCATAGTCTTTTGGGGAAGATATGTTTACATAAGAGGATTATAGTAAATGAGAAGTATAGTGATAGAAACATGTGTTTGGAGAAGTTCACAGAAAACAGTATATGATTTTTATCTTGGGTCTTGAAAAATTGCTAAGCAGAAAAAGTAGGAAATCACTTTATCATTTGAGGGATTGTCATTAGCAGGTGATTGGAATCATAAGAGCTTGGTGTACTTGAGAGGAGGTAAGTTCAGTGGCTTCAGATTACGGACATGGTGCTCAGTTGACTTCAGATTGTGAATAAACCTCTAATGTATCTAATTTATCCTTTTTATTGGGAAGTAGATTTTAAAGATCTTATTATAAAAAAAGTCGAACACACACAGAAGTAAAGAGAATAGAAGGAATGCCCATTTAGATTCAACAATTATCACATTTTGCCATATTTGCTTTATCTGTTTTTTCTTTTTCTATGCTGATGCATTGAAAAGAAACCAGGGCGCCTGGGTGGCTCAGTGGTTAAGTGGCTGCCTTTGACTCAGGTCATGCCAGGGTTCTGGGATCTAGCATCTGTGGGAGGCCTGCTGTTCCTTCTCTCACTCCCCCTGCCTGTTTTACCTCTCTCTCTGTCTCTCTGTCAAATAAATAAATAAAATCTTTTAAAAAATAAAATTAAATAAAAAGAGACTATCCCAGGTAGACGTAATACCAGTTTATCCTTATGTACTTTAGTATGAGTAGCAAGTGAAAGTAGAAGAATAACATGAGTAGATCTTATTTTAGGGTAAATAACTCTCTTAGCAGTATAGCTCAAGAATTAGGAGGAAGGAGAAATGTCTAGGAGCATATTGATATAGTTGAAAGAGGGAGCCTTTGTAGTTAAAATAGACCTGGCTTCAAATCATAGTTCTGCTGTTTAATAGCTGCATGATCTTAATATCTATGAGTATCAGTTTCTATACTTGTGAAATAGGCTGTAATACTTGCTATGCAGAGTGGGTATAAGAATTTAATGTACTATGTAGAACCTAAAATACAAATGAATAAACAAAAAGCAAAAATAGACCTATAAATACATAGAACAAATTGATGGTTGCAGAGGGAAGGAAGGTGGTAGAATGGGCAAAATGAGTGAAGGGGAGTGGATATACAGGCTCCAGTTATGGAATAAGTAAGTCATGGGATTAAAAGGCACCATGTATCAATGATATTTTACTAGGGTATGGTGAGCATAGTATAATTTGTAAACTTATTGAATCAATGTGTTATATACCTGAACACCTGAAACGTAATGTGACATGTGTCAACTATACTCAAAAGAATTTAACATATTAGTTTATGTCTCCCATTTTAGACAGATAAGAACCTGTTTGAGTAGTCTAGACTATTGGTGATGGTGGTGACTTGGAGGAAGTGATGCGTTTTAATTACTGGTAATAGTAGTAGTAGTAGTAATGAGTTTGCAAAAAGGGCATATTTGAGGTTCATTTTATGAATGGAGCCTGTTGGATAGAGAGTATAGCCTGTAGAATTAGAAGTGGAAGGAAGAGCACAGACAGTGCAGCCAGGAGTGAATGGCATGCTTGAGGGAATAACCTGTATTTGCAAGTGACTAAAATACTGAGCGTGCAAGAGGAGGGAACTGATGGGAATAGAAGCTCAAAAGTCAGATTTTGACTCCACAGAGGTTTGTGCTGTGTTATTTGGTTTCAGTAGTGTAAAGCTTTTAAATTTCAGACTGTAAGATCCCCCTTTTTGGAGTTTAACTGATTGATTCAATTTGGGTAAGAGGTATTTGGAGACTTGAAGAGGTAAAGGCTGGATAAAGAGAATGACATAACAGAAATATATTTTAGTTCCTCATTACTTTCAGTATAAAATCCATTTTTCTGTCACATAGTATATTGGTCCTTCTTCTTCTAGTGCACTTGTGTATCTCATTCTCTAGCCAAGTTGAGTAATTATCTTCCCTGAGGTTAAATACCCTCTTTCTTTTATGCCTTCCCATAAAGCAGTTCTCCTGGTCTTCTTCTGGTCAGTCTTTCAGACTTCAAATTCATTTACTCAGTCAGTCACCAAATAGATTTTGTGAATGTTTACTATGTGCTGTGTACTCACCTTTCTGGGAATTGTTCCTTATATAATGTTTTCCTTCTTGGATTGAATCTTACCTGTCTCTCTTGATATAGCCATAATTTTTGATTATTGCTCTATAATAAATCCTATATCAACTCAGTATGATAGCCCCTTGTTTACATATTTCCTTTACTAGTCTGTAAGCCCCTTGAGAATAGTGTATCACTTATTTCCATATTTGAACAGTGCTTAGCACAGTGCCCAATTAATGAAAAGTTATTGAATAAATCAGTAAATAATAAATGATAAATAGATTCCAGAATGTGGCGGTAGCATAAATATGTTAAGAAAGTATGTCTTTGAGCCTATTTAGTCACCTGGCCAAAGTATAATATCTGAAAAAATGTGTAGTGGCATATGAGCCTGGAAAGAAAGTAAAGCCTATGCCATGGATGGGTCTTGTGTGCCATGTTTTGAACTTCTGAATTTATTTTGAAAGCCCCCCCAAGAAACAAGTTTATAAATTTAACATAGATAACACTAACAGCATTTATAACACAATTGTCATTGCAAGTGTACTAAAATGATCTGGGTGGTATTCTTTATACTTTTGCGTCTTCTCTGGAAAAATATTTACCTACCTTAAGCTTTATTATTTATATCAACCAATTTTATTTTTCTTCTAGTGCCTATGTTGAAAAATATCTACTGGAGAAGTCCAGACTCGTTTATCAAGAGCATAATGAACGGTACATATTTTTCTTAGTATAATTAGATCAAGTTAACATTTTTATTAATCAGATCAACTTTTAGGATGTTTGTATATTATGACCTTTAATTCAGCTTAACACCATGCATTGCTTTTCATATAATTGCTATTTCTGTCATGAGCAGAACATTGTACTTTTTCAGAGGCTGCTAGAAGGTTTTTTTAATAAGTACAAACATACCGTGTTTTATTGCACTGCACAGATACTGCGTTTTTTTTAACAAATTGGTTTGTGTTGAGCAAGTCTTTGGCACATTTTCCAGCAGTCTTTGATCACTTTATATCTGTCTGTCATATTTTGGTAATTCTTGCAATATTTCAAACTTTTATATTATTATTATATTTGTTATCGTGATCTGTGGTCCGCAATTATAACTGGCTGAAAGCTCAGATGATGGTTAGTAGTTTTTAGCAATACTGTGCTTTTTAAATTAAGATGTGTATGTTGTTTTTTAGACATAATGCTATTGCACACATAAGAGACTAAGGTGTGGTGTAGACGTAACTTACCTGCACTGGGAAACCGAGAAAATTGTTTGCCTCATGTTACTTTGAGATTTGCTTTGTTGTAGTAGTCTGGAACTGAACCCACAAGATCCCTGAGGCATGCCTGCATGTGGAACTGTTAACCTTTCTAAATTCTAGACAAACTGTCCGAACAGAAAACATGACTCAGGTCTTTATCTGACTGCTTTTCGTGAGCACTGTGTCTTCAGACTTTTTCCCATGCCTTGTTATTCTGTTTCTAATTTGAGAAAATTTTTAATAACACACTTACTTTCATTATATTATAATGAGGTATACAGGACTTCAGAGATTATATAAGTAACTTCCTACAGATTAAGAAACCTAATGTCGGGGGGAAAACCCCCCAAGTGTCAGAGAGATAAATGATTTCCTTCATGCTGCAATGAGAAAAATTAAGAGCCAGAGTTTGAAGTTAAAGAGACCTACATTCAAATCTTGAATATGGCTTTGGCATCTCATTTAACTTTTCTGCTTCTTTGATATTTATTCCCATTTTACAGATAGAAAACTTAGAGTTGTCTAGAGAAATAACATTTATAAAGTGCTTGTTATGGCCCTTATACATAATTATATTCAGTAACTGATAGGTAACATTATCTAATGAATATGACCAGGTTAGGACTAGAACTCAAGACTTTCCTGTTCTTTTTTTTTTTTTTTTTTTTTTTTTTTTTTGTGGCTAGCATATGAGGAAATCTAAATTAGAGGTTTTTTCTTCTTTTTTTAATGAAGGTAAGAGAGTTTTAGAAAGGAAGTAACTTCATAAAGTTTTGTAGAGTTAACAGATACTGCTATTAGAAGGTTGTTAGTAACTTCTTCCAACACGTTTTAATGGAGTAGTGGGAAAGGTTATTAGTAACTTCTTCCAACACATTTTAATGGAGTGGTAGAGATATAGCATGATTTCAGAGAATCACAGGTGAAGATTCAGAACTTAAAAACTGATTGTCTGTTTTGCTGGATTCTGTTTCTGAATGGATGTGTCATATTTAATGGTGTGTTGCTAAATGTGGGTTGCTAGTATTTTGTTGAGGATTTTTTGTGTCTGTATTCATAGGGGATATTGCTACAAGGTGTTCTGTTTTGTTTTTCCCTCCTGATGTCTTTGTTTGGTCTTGGTATTAGGATAATACTGGCTCATAGAATGAGATGGAAAAGTTTGGGAAGGATTCTTTTTAAATGTTTGCTAGAATTTGCTAGTGAAGCCATCTTGTTCTGGGTTTTTATTTGTGGCAAATTTTGATTACTAATCCAAACACTTTAGTTATTATACGTCTCTGTAGATTTTCTGTTTCTTCTTTAGCCAGGTTTGGCATTTTTTATCATTCTGGGAATTTTTTCATCTAGGTCATCTAATTTGTTGGAGAAAAAATTGTTTATAGTATTCCCTTAAAACAGTTTTTATTTCTGACAGGTAATAATGTTCCCTCTTTTGTTCCTGAATTTGAGGTCTACTCCTATCTTTGGGCTGCTATAACAAAATACCTCAGTCTAGGTAGTTTAAAAACAACAGAAATTTATTTCTCACAGTTCTGGAGGTTGGGAAGTCCAAGATCAAGGTGCCAGTATGGTTGCATTCTGATTAGAGCTCTTCCTGGTTCATAACTCATACCTTCTTGCTTGGTCCTCTTATGGTGGAATGGGTTAGGGAACTCTGTGGAATCTCTTTTATAAAATCACTAATCCCATTCATGAGGACTCCACTGTCATGATCTAATAAACCTCCAAAGGCCCCCACCTCCTAATATCATTACCTTTGAGGTTAGGATTTCAACATAGGACTTTGAGGGTTACAAATTCAGACCATAGCAATCTCCCCCACCTTTTTTGTCAGTTTAGATAAGAATGAGTTAATTTTGTTGATCTTTTAAAAGGACCAAGTTTTGGTTGATTTTTCTTTATTTACTTACTGTTCCCTATTTTATTTCTCTTCTCATGCTTATCACTTTTGTTTGCTTTGGGTTTAGTTTGCTCTTTTTTAAAATTTAAAAAAATTTTTTAGTTTCTTAAGGTGAATGGTTAGCTACGAGTTCCTTCTGTTTTACTGTGGGTTTGTAGCTCTAAAGACCTGTTTTAAGTCTTTAATGGTTCCCATATTTTGGCAAGTTGTGGTTTGGTTTTTATTTATCTATTTTCTTATTTCCTTTGTGATTTCTTCTTAGAACCCATTTTTATTTAGGAGTGTGTTTTTGAATTTCCATGTATTTGTGCATTTTGGAAATTTCTGTACTTCTGATTTCATTGTAAGATCATCAGAGAATATAGTTTGTATGATTTCAGTTGTCGTAGAGTTTAACATTTTTTAATCCGGAGATTGTTTCATTTTCCAGTGTTGAGAAAATATGTATCCTGCTGTTAGATGGAGTATTCTGTAGATGTGTTTTAGGTGTAGTTGGTTTTTAGTATTTTTCAAGTTCTCTTTTTCCTTATTGATCTTTTATCTTGTTACGGTTCTTTTCATTATTGAAAGTAAGTGTTGAAATATCTCAGTGCTATTGTTGAATTTTTTTTCTTTCTTCAGTTCTTTCAGTTTTTGTTTTATGTATTTTGAGACTCTGCTTTTATATGCATTTACATTTAGAATTGTTTTATCTTTCTGATGAATTGGCCCTTTTGTCATTATAAAATGTCCTTTGCATCTAGCAACAATTTTGGTCTATTTTGTTTGTCTATTTTGTTAGTATAGACACTTTAGTTTTCTTTTGGTTATGTCTGCATGGTATTTTTTACATCCTTTTAGTTTCAACCTATTTGTATCTTTGAGTCTATAGTGTGTCTACTGTAGATAGCATGTAGTTGGATTTTCTTAATTCATTCTGCCAGTTACTTACCTTGGGACTCATTTATACTTCATTTAATTGCTAAGATAGGATTTATGAATGTTATCTTGCTATTTGTTTTATGTATTTTTTAATGATGTTTTAGTCCCTCTATTCTATTACTGCCTTGTTTTGTATAAATAGATGTTTTCTGGTGTACCATGGGCATTTCTTTAATTAAATATTTCTTGAGTTATTTCCTTAATTGTTGCCTTGGCAATCTCAGTTAATATTTTAGCAGTCTTGTTTGGATTAATAACTTAATTTTGGTAATACACAAGTAACTTTGCTCCTATGTAGTTCTGTTCCTTTCCTCTTCTTTTGTAGTACTAAAGTCATATCAATTACATCTCTATAACAGTAGACCCATCAGTACAGTTAGTCGTTATTGTTTTTTGTTGGTGTCTGGTGTCTGGGACTATCCTAATTTCTCCTTTATTTTTGAAGGATGACTTTGGTGGGTGTATAATTTTTTTTTAAATCACAGTGCAGTTTAAAAAAATTAACATATAATGTATTGTTTGTTTCAGGGGTACAGCTCTATGAGTCATCAGTCTTACACAATTCACAGCACTCACCATAGCACATACCCTCCCCAACGTCCCTTACCCAGCCACCCTATCCCTCCCACACCCTCCCACACCCTCCAGCAACCCTCAGTTTTTTTTCCCCGAGATTAAGAGTCTCTTGTGGTTTGTTTCCCTTCTGGTTTCATCTTGTTTCATTTTCCCTCCCTTCCCCTATGATCCTCTGTCTTGTTTCTCACATTCCAGCTGATAATCTTTTATTAGGAATCCTTGATAAGGCATGTCTTCTAAGTGTTGATCTCTTTAATTTTTCTCCCTTGGAGTTTGTTGAGTTTCTTGAATGTGCAGGTTGTTTTTTCATCAGATTTGGGGAGTTTTGGGTCATTATTTTTTCAAATATTCTTTTTGCTCCTTTCCTCTCTTTTAGGGACTCCTTTTGTGCCACAGATACCTGAGGCCTGTTCAGCTTTCTTCATTCATTTTTCTTTCTCTCTTTCTCTCTCTTTCTTTAAAAAAAGATTTTATTTATTTGACAGGGAGACCACAAGTAAGCAGAGAGGCAGGCAGAGAGAGAGGGGAAGCAGGCTTCCTGCTGAGCAGAGAGCCCAACACGGGACTCCATACCAAGACCCTGAGACCATGACCTGAGCTGAAGGCAGAGGCTTAACCCACTGAGCCACCTAGGTGCCCTCATTTTTCTTTCTCTTCAGACTCGTTTCAAGAGCTGGCTTCAGGTTCCCTGATGCCTTCTTCTGCCCACTCATATCTGTCACTGAGTGCCTCTAGATAGTTTTTCATTTTAATTATTATGTATTTCAACTCTCTAATTCCTCTTTAATTATTTTTAAATAAGTTCTATATGTTTATCGATAGTCTCTTTGATGAGACATCATTCTCATAGTTTAGTTGTTTAAATGTGGTTTGCTTTAGTTCTTTGAACATACTTAAAATAGTTGATTAAAAATCTTGTGCACTGGGGCGCCTGGGTGGCTCAGTGGGTTAAAGCCTCTGCCTTTGGCTCAGGTCATGATCCTGGGGTCCTGGGTTCGAGCCCCGCATCGGGCTTTCTGCTCAGCAGGGAACCTGCTCCCCCCACCCCCCCGCCAGCCTCTCTGCCTACTTGTGATCTCTCTTTGTCAAATAAATAAATAAATAAAATCTTTTAAAAAAAAAAAATCTTGTGTACTAAGTAATGCCTGGGCTTCCTCAAGGATGGTTACTTCAAGATCAGCCAGAGATGAGAGTTCAGTACCTTCTCTGGGTCTTTGCTGAGAAGATGTGAAGCCCTGGGCACATGCACAGCCTTATGCATCCACATGACCTTCTAGATTCCCAGGAATGTATTGGGAGCTTTTAAAACCCTGTGTGGAGATCGCATTTCCCTTTAAATTTTTTGATTAGCCTACTCTTTCCCCAACATTTATCTATGGTTCATGTAGCTGACATATTAAAAAATTGCCAATAATTTTCCATACCTTCCCCTGGGGAAAAGGTTTTCACACTGGCTTAACTCTGAGTCAGGTCATTAAAGACAGTTTTAAACATGGCGTCTTCCAGGGAACCACCAGATAATTCAAGTGATGTTTCTCAGGGAATGACGTTCTGAACCAGCTCCAACCCTCTTCTGCCCTCTTGTGATGGCTGCCAGGCTTTTGGTGTTCATCATAATTGTAACCTATTGGTTTTGAAGGCCACCCTGGATTTGGTGAACAGAAGATGGATTGGAGCAAGTTAAAAGGCAACAAAGGTTGCATTTTTAATTGAGATTGATCGGTTTTTCTTATGTAAACACTCCTTGGATTGCTATAAGCTTTTGGTTAATTTTCAGAGTTCTGACAAAAGTTGTTTCTGAAAAGTTTGCTGTTTTCTAATTTGTCTTATGGAGGAGAGAATTTTCAAAGGTCTTACTTTGCCATATAGCAGCTTTCACCCCACTCTTTTGAATTTAGTATCCAAAACATCATTTTACTTTATAGTACCTAAAATATTGAACTTACTACCACTTTTTTATTGAAAAATGAAACAAAATTGAAACATTTTACTAGTTAATGTTTGTTCTTTTTTCTGTTAAATGATAACCGGTGATTGTGTTCATTATAAAGCCATACTCTTTGTTTCCAACAGGAACTATCATGTATTTTATTACCTCCTGGCAGGAGCAAGTGAAGAGGAAAGATTAGCATTCCATCTTAAACGACCAGAAGAATATCATTATCTCAATCAGGTGAGAGTTCATGAAATGTATTTTGAAATGTAGGGCATTATTAAATTTTACTTCTTGAGAAAAGTTTTTTTTGTAATACTTTGTTCTCCAAACCCAGTAATGGATATTAACTAGCATTTTCATACAGGCAGTCTAAAAATTTATGTGATGTGCTTCTCAAATTTAAAAAATTATTATTTACCATAAGAGTTGGAAGGGTTTAGTTATATGTGTACCCTTTGCTTTTTGTGAGACTCTTTCAGAGAAAAATAAACTGTTTATATATGTACCTGCTTGTTAGAAAAATGAATTGGTCTTTCCAAAGTGGTTTACCTTTTAAAGACAAGAGCATGTTCAGTGTTACTAATAATTAATGTTTCCCCTTTGCATGGGATTACTTGAAACCTCTTTTATATGTTTTGAAGTCTAATACATATACCTCTTTGCATGATATTGTGATACTAACTTAGAGTATGATTGTTTTTATAATTTAGCAAATGATTCTGTTCAAATGAAATTCAT
This sequence comes from Mustela erminea, assembly GCF_009829155.1. NCBI lineage: Eukaryota > Metazoa > Chordata > Mammalia > Carnivora > Mustelidae > Mustela > Mustela erminea. The sequence goes on from NC_045618.1 coordinate 33,398,438, forward strand.
CATATCTTTCTGTGAAACTCAAAATTCACTCCTAAATTTCCATAATAAGGGATAATTGCAGTTTTTCATTATAGTGGTTTCTCCAATTTTACTATTTCTCATTAATAAAAATTCTAGAACCAATATTAATGGAATTGGTATGACGGTAGATCACTTAAATAACAGACTGTCTTTTCTTGTTTTTTTTTTTTTTGTTATTTGAGGCAAGATGTAATATTCATGGAGATAAATGCCTTTATGGTAACTTAAAAAATATTTATGAAGGTTTTGTAAGGAAATTGACATTTTGATGATGGTTCAAAGGCTGTAGTATGTATTTAAGGTTATGAAAGTAGCATCTTAAGAGTTTTCCCAAGATAGAGGATGCTATGTAATTGGTATTTCTTAATTTCAAAACTACATATTTATATGAACTAATAAAACTTTGTATTTATATATCAATTTCAAAATTATTTAAAAATATCACTTTTTGATAAAATACTAGGCATTTCTACTGTATAAAACTATGTATATTTAAAAAAATCATTGATTTAGCTTCTGAGATTTTTCTTTTCCCTGTTAAATGCTTTGGAGATATTTGGGTGATTAAATATTTCCTTTTTAAAAACTAATAATTGCTCATAAATGAGCTGATAGTCCCGAGCTTATTACTCTTCTTCCAGATATATTTTTTTTTGTTCTCAGTGGCCATACCATACATATTCTTGCCATAAAGTGGTCAGTATTAAAAGAATATGAGACTGAACAGTTAATACAAATCTCAGAGTCACTGAAAAACAGGAAATATGGATTGGTTGTAATAATATATGATCTCCCAGAATCTGAATGTTTACCTAGTTGTTTCTTGTTTTATGCTGCTGTACAAAATAACTCTCTTTGGGTAGCAGCACAGTGCTGCTATACTACATCTAAGAGATGATTAGAGAAGAATGATAACCATTACTTCTACCTAACTAATCTGCCTTACTTTCAGATAACAAAGAAACCCCTCAGACAGAGCTGGGATGATTATTGCTATGACTCTGAGCCGGTCAGTACAAGTACCTAAATATTCTGTGTTCCTGTTAAAGGACCCTCACTCACCTTGCTCATTTGTACTTATCTCATGACTTAGAAAGAAAATCAGCTGATTTTCTTTGAATCTAGGAAAGAAGAATCTAGGAAAAGAAGAGAAAATAATGAATCTAGGAAAGAAGAGAAAATAATGTTTAATTTCTTTGAACTGACTTTGTATGTGTATGGTTTGTGGATTAAAAACCAGTCAGTTCACTTTTTAAAAAATTTGTTCTTTTGTTGCTAATGTTTAGTCTATATTTATTTTGACAGTAAATTGATTGCATTCCTGATGGATTCTTATGAACTACAGGGTTTTTTTTTGAGGTGTATTTTTTTTCAGTGATTTTATTACTCACATGTTACAAATAGTATGTAATGTTTATCTTAAAAAAGTATAGCCTTGAGGCACCTGGGTGGCTCAGTCAGTTAAGCAACTGCCTTTGGCTCAGGATATGATCCTGGGACTGAGCCCCATTTGGGGCTCCTTGCTCAGCAGGGATCCTGCTTCTCCCTCTTCCCTGATTGTTCTCTCTCTCTCTCTCACTATCTCTCTCTGTGTGTCAAATTAAAAAATAAATTCAGTAAAAAAAGGTATAGCCTTCCTGTTTTTGTGTCAGTTAACAGTAACAGTCTCCTCACATGATGAATGCATGTACATTTTGAAAGTTTTTTAGTGGCAATAGAGGCTCTAGTCTTTATATAATTTTCCAAAAATTAAGAATTTAAATTCCTATAAATAAGATTATTTTGTGTTTTAATTGAGTGATTTAAGGGCATATATGATTTAATATAAAATGAACAGGTAAATTTAGCTTTCTTTTTATATTTTATAAGGACAAGTTTATAATCAAAGGACACAAAAAATGTTTTTTCTTCCCTTTGTAGTGAGGTCAGATGTAAAGGCATAAAACATGCATTCATCTCTATCTGTAAATTAACTAATGAACTAATTTATTAATTATGCCTTCTGGAAACATGTTCTTGTTCTTGCTTTAAATAACTATGACTTTAATTTTCACTGTGTGTGATTACATACTCCACTAATTACAACACTAGACTGTTTCAGAGTTGAGAAGGATCAGAAATTATGGACTTAAATTTTTTCCTTCATACAAGGTTTAATTGCATTACCTTTTCATTATATATCAAGTAATTTATGGTTTCAGATTTAACACTTTGGAAAATTTTAGAGATTTAAATTTATAGATTCTGATACATTTTAGTAGAAAAAATTTACACTGTTTTGCTGTTCTTGAGAAGCTTCCATCTTTCACCTGTTAACATCGAGTGACTGAGTCTCATTGGGAAGTAGGTAGGAAACTGGTAAAACTCATATGGCAAATGTAAGACTTGATTGCCTGTACAGAACTTGTCATGGCATTGTGAACTGATCTGCTGTTATTTAGACAGTCTCAGTCATGCTTCAGAGTTTGGGGTCTGAAGCAGACAGACCTGACTTGAATACTAGCTGATCCACTTACTAGTTTTTGAGAACCTGAGTAGGTCACATAATTCTTTTGTTTCCACCATCTATTTGATGAGATAAAAATGGTCTTTAACTTTTGTGAGAATTACGTTAGACAATGCATCTAAACAGCTTGATAGAGTATTTAGTATTTAGTAAAGTATACAGTACATGTTCCCAGAGCTGCTGCCACCATCGAAATCATCATTATCCATCTTTTCCTTAAAGAATTTTGTAGCCATATTCCTTTATTTCCTTTGTATCTTTCATTAGCCTCTCATTCACTGTGTTTTCAATCTGTTATTGTTTGAACTTTGGATAATTTCTGTTGCCTTTTCTCACAAGTTAATGAAAGCAAGCAGTTAATCTGAGGATCTTTTGGTTTGTTTTTTTCTCTTAGCTCCTCAGAGTATATTTGGGGGCAAACTAAACTTTTTTTCCCCTCTGAGTGATGAGAACTTGTGTGGCTTAGCATTATAAGAAGAGAGGATTGTTAGGTACTGTTCTGTAATTTGTCCTATATTATCATATATATATAATGGAATTGTACAGATGATTCCAAGGGGAACTGTGATGAGGAAATTGCTTTTAACAAGGGACTCCTTGTTGCCTGTTGTATATTGATTTAATTCCTGTTAAGGTTATCCTATTAAATAAACTCAAGCAACTGGTGTTGCCTGACAGAGGGTAGAGGATTTAGAACTGGAAAGATTTTCATTTTGCCATCCCTGTCAATTAGGTGAATTATTTAACCTCTAAGCCTGTTTTCTTTTCTACTGAATGAATATATAATTATATATACATACACATTATTATCTTCTTGGGTTTAATATCTAATTTTATGCTATATATCTGCATTACTCATTAACTCATTCTTACAGGGTCAAAAGCAGGTTTATATGCTAGATACTTGATAGTTTTAAAAAAAAATGATACTTTCTCAAAAAGGAATGTTTGATTTAATTCAGTACTTATTCAGTAATTCAGTGATTATATATTACTTTCTTCTTGGCACTGATTTGATGCTGGAGATCAGCAGTGAATAAAACAGATAACAGTTAATGCATTTATTGAGTACTTGATGCAACATTCCACAGTCAGACATTAAAAAAATTATACATGTGAGGAGGTTTTTGAAAATGTACCTATAAGGGATTGTGAGAACATATAGTAAAAGGCTTTAAAAACTTGTTATTTTAAAGATAAAGATTATATATGTGTTTGACTTTTTTGGGAGCTGAAATGCAAAGGTTACTCTAAAAATATTGTATTTGGTAGTTCACAGCTATCTTTACCAACTAATGTGTGTTTTTTGCAGATTGTTAATTTTCACATATACTTTCTTTTACTGATAATCATGTTCTTTATATAATTTCATTAGGAACTATTTTTATTATATCTAATATTGAGATAAACATGTTTATATTATATATATCTAGACTCCATTTCTCAACTACATTACTGCCTCTTCTAAAATTTATTTTTGTATCTCAGCATCTAGTGCCTTGCATGGTAAGTGTAGGCATTTAAATATTTGTTGAATAAATAACATTTGTTTGTGAAATTGGGCTCTCTTAAGTGCTTTGGATCTTCAGAACTCTTGAGCACCACTCGAAGTCAAAGTTGGTATCAGAATATTTTATAATATTGTTAGCTCTTTATCTTAAGTTACTTTGTGAACCTTGACTTGGTGATTGTGAAAGGGAGAAAAAAGTAACTTACTGGTATTTTGGTAGGTATGTGTTTAGTTTGCATACCTGTAACAAGAATTCTCCAAATATTTCACCAGCTCTAATTTTTATACGCAGGTATATTTACCTAGAATTACTATATTTCTGAGTGGCTTACCTGACTTTTCAAAAGGTAATATTGATTTCTTCCCTGTTTTTCTTAAATAAGCAGGATTGCTTCTCGGTGGAGGGTGAAGATTTGAGGCATGATTTTGAACGCTTACAGCTGGCCATGGAAATGGTAGGATTTCTTCCCAAGACACGAAGACAGTGAGTTTGTTTACTGTATTCTTATACCGTTGGTAGAGAACAAAATCACAATGTGTGTTTCACAAGTTCCTCTTCCTTGGTCCTTTGAAAGAATTTTCTAACAAATATTCCAAATCTAATACGTCCTTCTTCCTTGTTAAGCGTTGATTTGAAAATTTATTTTTCTAAAAGACTTGCTTTGAATTGCTTTTTTAATTATAAATTCTTTGAGAATCTCTTGAAAGTTGGAGCTCTTCTTCCTGTAAACTGTGCGTCCATAAATGTTTGCATATAATTGCAGGAGTTCATGGTGTTCCTGAAGTCGGTCCATAGACTTTACTTAGAAACTTGCTTTATGACACTATTTTTATAGCTTCTTATTTTCTGTATCATTGATCTCTAATCTTATTAAGGCATGCATACCTATCAGTAAAATATAATTTTCCCTCTCTAAATTAGTGTCTGTACTATTATGCTAAACATATATATTTTTAAAATTAATTTATTCTTATTTTTTATTAACATATAATGTATTATTTGCCCCAGGGGTACAGGTCTGTGAATCACCAGGCTTACACAATTTACAGCATTCACCATAGCACATAACCTCCCCAATGTCCATCATCCAGCCACCCCATCCCTCCCACCTCCTCCCCTCCAGCAATCCTCAGTTTGTTTCCTGAGGAGTCTCTTAGGATGCTAAACATATTTCACTATAAACAAAATAGAAATGTAAAAAGGTTGAGATAAAAATGAAGCAAATTATATTTAAAATAAAACAAGCTATTTAAAATTAAAGCCTGATGATTGGTATGAAAGAGCACACATATTGCAGTGAGCACTGGGTGTTATATGCAAACAATCATGGAACAGTACATCAAAAACTAATGAAGTACTGTCTGGTTACTAACATAACATAACATAATAAAAAATTAGTAAAATTAAAGACACAAATAACCTTGACTGTCACCAGAAAAAAAATACTAACAGAACTATTTTTGGGGGAAGGGAATTAGTTATTTCAGATCTGATTATATTGTCAACTTTTAATGCCATACTAAAAGTAGAATAACAGCTGTGCTATTTTCTTGTTTGTGATTACTATGAATCTGGAATTATCAGATTATTTGCCAAACTTTTTTTTTTTTTTTTTTAATTTATTTGACAGAGATCACAAGTAGGCAGAGCAGCAGGTGGGGCGGGGGTAGGGGGAGGGGAAGCAGGCTCCCTAGTGAGCAGAGAGCCTGATGTGGGGATCTATCCCAGGACCCTGAGACCATGAGCTGAGCTGAAGGCAGAGGCTTAACCCACTGAGCCACCCAGGCGCCCCTGCCAAACTTTTTTTGAAAGATAAATTAAGGGAGGCCTGGATGGCTCGGTTGGTTACGTTAAGCACTGCCTTAGGCTCAGGTCATGATCCCAGGGTCCTGGGATTGAGTTCTACATCAGGCTCCTTGTTCAGTGGGGAGCCTGCTTCTCCGTCTTCCTGCATTTTCCCCTGCTTGGGCGTGTTCGCATGCTCTCTCTCTCTCTGACAAATAAATAAAATCTTTAAAAAGAAAAAAAGAAAAGTTAAAAAAAATACCAAATGTAAATATGCAAGCCCATTTAATTGGTCACATAAACTTCAATTCACTAAAAGTTACTGAGTAAATGAGAGTAACTCTGTAGTTCCTCCATGCTACATTACTTATATTCTTTCTTCAGCATACCTCCTATACCTCATGTGACACACCTGATTGTCTATATATTAAATAATAGTGAAACATAATTTCATTTTTTTAGATAAAATAAGTTGGAAATAAAATGTATTTCTCATACATCCAAGGGTTGTGTGTCCTTTATACTTTCTGATACCAGTGTATCCCATATTGGAAACCACTGGAAAATATATGTAATATATTTGGTAACCTGGCCTGTAATTTGACCTTTCTGTATTTTTTAGATATTATCATCAGATATTCCCTAACACAAGTTTTGCGTTTTAGCTAGACCGATAGGATCCTCTAAAACATTATATTGTATTCTGAATGTCCGGTATTTTCCCCATTCCTTGAAGGACTCATCTTTATCTCTTTTTTACTCATTGAAATAATGCCAGTTTTTTTTGATAACATAACATATATACATATATACTACTGTTCCCCTCTCCTTTGACCATGATTGACTGTGCTCATAAATCACAGCAATCTTTTCAACTGCACTGAGATCTAACCCAGAATTCTTCTTAACACACTTTGCAGGCATCTTAAAATGTGAATGGAAACCTGTTTGCTTTGAGTACTTACTGTTCATGTCCTCCCTTTTTATTTATTTTATTTATTTATTTTTTAATTAAAAAAAATTTTATTTATTTGACAGACAGAGATCACAAGTAGGCAGAGAGGCAGGCAGAGAGAGAGGGGGAAGCAGGCTCCCTGCCGAGCAGAGAGCCCATGCGGGGCTCGATCCCAGAACCCCGGGATCATGACCTGAGGTGAAGGCAGAGGCTTAACCCACTGAGCCACCCAGGTGTCCCCCTTTTTATTTTTTAAAGCTTATTTATTTATTTAAGTAACTTCTACACCTAGTGTGGGGTTTGAACTCATGACCCTGAAATCAAGAATCCTACACTCTTCCTACTGAGCCAGCCATGGGCCCCATGTCCTACCTATTTAATGAAATTTTTCTTAACTGTGCATTGTGTCTACCTTAAGTATTTTAGTATTTTATTTTATACCCTGCCTTATAGTATAGGGATTTTTTGTTACTGTTTTTATTTCTTAATGCAAGATTTTACACATTTTGTGAATAGAGATTTTTATTCATATTTGTAACTCTTTTTTGTATTGAGTTATTACAGTATATTAGATTGTTTATTTAACATTTATTATTGTTGGAGACCATGTATCACATATTTGTGTTTGAAAAAACATTAATGTACTGATTTGTTGAACCGCAGATTCTGAAGGATATAATTAACAACCATATAAACTCCTACTAAATATGGTGTTTAATAAGTGGCCCATGAATTTTCGTTTTTATATCCTTTGGTTTCCATTAGTCTTTGTAATGATTCAGTTGATACTGTGTTTCCTCTCTAATTCACCCAGAGTGTGTTTATGAATTATTCCTTTAAAATTTTGTTGGAGTCATGTTAATGATTCAAATACTTAAAATTTTAAATTATTTGAAAAATTAGATTGATCAATTAGATATTGATTCAGGACCTTTGAAAGTATGGCTGTTTAGTTCCTAAAGCAGTGTCTTTATTTTATTTAGAATACTTCCTAATTTTCAGAAAACACATAATTAAAATTTTATAGGTAGAACAGGTTTATCATAAGGAAATAGTTGGACAAGACACAAAGATGCATGTGTGTGTGTGTCTGTGTCTGTGTGTGTGTTTCCCAGAAGGGCTTTTAGATGGAGTGTTTAGCTGTATTAAATGCTTTGGAGAGGTCAGGTAAGTTAGGAGTACCAACCCCTCTGGGTAGTCAAAAATCTGGTTGTAACTTTTGACTCCCCTAAAACTTAATAGGCTGCTGTTGACTGATAACCAAAACATAAATAGTTGATTAAAACATATTTTGTATGTTAGATGCATTATATATATGATTCAGTCATGTCTTTTTGTGGCTTGATAGCTCATTTCTCTTTATAATACACTTTTCTTATCTGGTGGTCCTTGGTAACTTCTCTGAGATATTTTAATGGGGTCCGATGTCCAGATATAAGAGTAAATAGGGAATGACAAAATGAAGAAAAGGAGTATAAGTTAACAGTTTAATAAGCTTGTTTGTGAAGGTAAGGGGAAGATGTGTAATCTAGGATGGGTTCTTTAAGAGAAAATGAAGAGGGCGCCTGGGTGGCTCAGTGGGTTAAGCCGCTGCCTTCGGCTCAGGTCATGATCTCGGGGTCCTGGGATCGAGTCCCGCATCGGGCTCTCTGCTCAGCAGGGAGCCTGCTTCCCTCTCTCACTCTCTGCCTGCCTCTCTGCCTACTTGTGATCTCTGTCTGTCAAATAAACAAATAAAATCTTAAAAAAAAAAAAAGAAAATGAAGATATCATTTTGATAGAAAGTTCTTCTAGATCAGGTAAGAGATAAGAAATAGGCATAATAAAGTTCCTGAGTAAACTGGAGTTCATGGGATGCAAAGCACAAGAAGGGGTTTAGTTTGACAGGAAGAAGGTCATGTGTTCCTCTAAGACAGAAGGGAAGAGTGGAAGGGAGGGTCCAGTTGTAGATGTTTTATGGGAGGGGCCTGAAAATTAAGTAATTTACCTCATGGGCCTCATACTGTTTCTTTTCTTTCTTTCTTTCTTTTTTTTTTAAAGATTTTTATTTATTTATTTGACAGATCACAAGTAGGCAGAGAGGCAGGCAGAGAGAGAGAGAGGAGGAAGCAGGCTCCCCACTGAGCAGAGAGCCCAATGCGGGGCTTGATCCCAGGACCCTGGGATCATGACCTGAGCTGAAGGCAGAGGCTTTAACCCACTGTGCCACCCAGGTGCCCCCCATACTGTTTACTTTCAAAGCATTTATCAAGGGCACTGTAGTATGATGTAGGAAATCAATTCTTAAATATAACTAATCATAAAAAATGATCTAGGCTATAAGAAAATACAGATTCCAAGGCCTTTCCTTTAAAGATTCTGATTCAGTAGATCTGAAATAGACAATGTAGGGAAGGGGCATTCCAGGCAGGATGAAAAGCATTTAGAAATGTATGGACTTTGAAACACTGTGCAGATTCAGGCAATAGCAAATCCTCTTCAAACAACTATGTCCAGAGGTACAGTACTGAAAGTTAAGGTTCTATAAAGCACTTAGCACAGTGCCTGACGTAGTACACATGAAATTTAGTTATTATAGTTATTATTCCCATATTTTTTATTTTTACTTTTTTTTAAATGAAAAGCATATTTTTTATTCTTACTTTTTTTAAATGAAAAGCATATTTTTTATTTTTATGAAGATTAAATATGTTTGTACTGGTTAATTTGCTTGATTAGAATTTTACAGTGAAATAAGTTTGGAAACTGCACATAAACCAGCTATAATTTATGGTTTTATTTTCACAGGATTTTCTCTCTTCTCTCAGCAATACTACATTTGGGTAATATCTGTTATAAAAAGAAGACATACCGGGATGACTCCATAGATATCTGTAATCCTGAAGTTCTGCCCATTGTCTCAGAATTATTAGAAGTAAGTGCTTATATTTTCACTTGTCATTTCTCAAATACCGGGTAACTTCTCACTTTTAATTTTGTGTAATTATTTGGCTAGGTGTAAATGGGCTAATGCTTTTTATTAATAGTGTTTCTCCAAAAGATGGAATTTTTGCTGTCGATTGTGCCAGAATCTTTGGAAGGCTTGGTTTTTCTTGCCTGCCTCCCTTTGGCCTGGATATCCATAATCCCTCAATTTGCTGGATAGGATGAGTTTTTCACTCTAGACTGTATGATAGTCTAAGACATTAATAGTTTTTCTCCTTCTGTATTTGAGATTTCTTCTCATACTAAGATTTTGGTTAGATTATTTATCTGAAGATGGGGTATCTGGATGAGTGGAGAGAAAAAGGTACTAATTTTTTCCTTCATGTCTAAGTAAGAGCCAGGGGTCTTCATCTCCTCCCATGCTTCTTCCTATAATGAAGATTTTTATTACCTTATTCTTTCTTCTGGGAGTGATGATTTCCAATGTTTTCCCAGCTTGCTTGTCAGATTCATCTCGAAAGGGGCATCATTTTTTTAGGCCTTCTCCTCTCACAGAGCAAGAAAATATATGTGTGTTTACTAACCTATGTATATTCACATACTACAAATGTTTTTATATATGCATCTATAGCTATATGAAGATAAACATGAGGTCCTACTGATGTTCCTAACTAATACATTATCACACGTATCATTCTAGCCTTCTCTTCTTATCTGTAAACTCCCTTTTTAACAGTGAGGAAGCTATCTTTTTCCTTATCTTTCTTTACCTCCTTTTTTCTGTTCATTTACTTACTTATTCAATTTTAGTATTCAGTTGGCCCTTGGACAGTGCAGGGGCTAGGAGTACCAGCCTCACTGGGCAGTCAAAAATCTGGGTGTAACTTTTGACTCCCCCAAAACTTAATAGGCTACTGTTGACCAGCCGCCTTACTGATAACATAAATAGTTGATTAAAACATATTTTGTATGTTAGATGCATTATATATATGGTTCAGTCATATCTTTTTGTGGCTTGATAGCTCATTTCTCTTTATTGCTGGGTAGTATGACATTGTGTGGCTGTACCATAGTTTGTTTGTTTATTCGCCTATTGAAAGACATCTTGGTTGTTTCCATTTTTTTTGCAGTTATGAGTAGCCTGCTTTTTTTCCAAATCTTGATTGGAAGATCAAATCTTTCAAATCTTGATTCATTTGCCACTTTAATAGAGTTTAACCTTATTAAATGATCTAAACTGACTCCCATCAGGGTAGAACATTTATGTCTACTTAGCATAATTTAATTTTGATTTTGTAGCACAAAGTTAATTGTTTACTAGTTTGTGTCCTTTATAAGGCGACAGTGCTCTTTGAGAGCAATAGATGCCTCTTTTTTATTTATCTAACCTTACAGTGCTTATTATTTTGCACATGCCTGGGTGTTGCTTATTAACTTTAGTGAAATGAGTTAGTCTGGCAGACAGGGCAGGAGAAGGGGATACGTTAAACTGAAACTAGACTCACTTGCTGGAAAAAAGTTCTACCAGGATGTGGATGGAATGTGGTATCTGAAGGTGGTAATTTTGAAGGTCATGAGGATCAGGGAACAGTTGGTATTTCAGTCAGGCATTTTAGGTGATATTTTAGTCAACAGAAGCACTTAGTATTGTGGTAATAATAGTGCATTGTAGCTAGTGGTTTTACTTACAAGTTCAGGCATTCAGCAGGTACCAAGGCTTCTGGTCTTGGTGCAGTATTCCTTCTTTGGTTAGAGCTGGTAAGAGCAATTCAGGTAATTTTAAAAGGAGCCAAGTATTGATGAAAAAGGAGAAATCCTGTTCTGAGAAATAGGCTTACCAGTGTCAAAGTTTGACTATATCAACAATATGATTTGATACCAAATCTTACTTTTGAATCCAAGCTTCTTAACTTCCTTCTTTTACAAAAAAAAAAAAAAAAAAAAAAACCACACACACACACAAAACTGGGGCCCCTGGGTGGTTCAGTGGGTTGGGCCTCTTCCTTCGGCTCAGGTCATGATCTCAGGGTCCTGGGATCGAGCCCCGCATTGGCTCTCTGGAGCCTGCTTCCCCCTCTCTCTATGCCTGCCTTTCTGCCTACTTGCGATCCCTCTCTGTGTGTCTAATAAATAAAATAAAATCTTAAAAAAAACTAACCATTTTGTTTATTTGAAAGAGAGAGAACACATGAGTGAGGGGGTGGGGCAGAGGGAGAGAGAATCCTAAGCAAATTCCCTGCTGAGCAAGAAGCCCATTGTGGGGCTTGATTCCAGCTCATGACCTGAGCTGAAATCAAGAGCTGGATGCTTAACTGATTGAGCTAGCCAGGCACCCCTTAAGTTCCTTCTTGTTATGTTTAGTCTGCACTAGTAGGAATGGAGGTTTGATAATACGTGGGAAGAAGTTATCTTCAAAGTTGAGGAGCTAGACAAGTAACTGATAGGACCTATACTATAGTATCCTGCTTGTATTTAGTTCTCAGAAATTATTTTTTAAAATGATTTCCTAAACAAACTCAGGGTTTCTAGGGGGTGGTGGGGGAATAGGGTAGCTGGGTAATGGACATTTAGGAGGACATGTGACATAATGAACACTGGGTATTATAGAAGATTCATGAATCACTGACCTCTACCTTTGAAACTAATAATACATTGTATGTTAATTGAATTTAAGTAAAAAATTTTAAAAAATGATATCCTGTTATTGATTAAAATTGGTAATAATAATTGCAAACTTAAGGCTTTTGTTGAGATGGAATTCAAAGATATGAGCAACAACTGGTTTAACTAAAATGTAAACTCTTTAGTTAAGTTTTAATTCCTTTCCTTCTCAAAGTGATTCAGTTCAATGATAAATATAGATTTAGTTTTTAAGAACAAATGTTTCTGAAATTATTTTATTTTTCCAATTATTTTTATAATTTTGTAGTTACCTCAGGCAGCAGTGAATATTTTTGAGTATTCTGTTTACTGAATTCTATTTGAGATATATACTTGTGAAACTATTGAAAGATGAACAAGCTCCAGTACATTAATTGTGGGTAATTGTGGAGCATATTTTTGTTGCATGTTTTGGAGTATATTAGAACTATTAGAACCATCATTATCAAAAACTGAACCATCATTCAGTTTTTAACAGATTTATATATTTTGAATATATTTTAACATCTGTTGAAACAATATGAAGAGTGGGTTTTTAACACATATATCATTTTTTCAATTAAATGAGTATGAGAAACATTGTAGACTTAGATATTGAACTCATTCCTAGTTATTTTGTGTTAATAAAGTTCATTTTTTTACCTTATTTATTTATTTATTTATTTATGGATTTATTTATTTATTTATTTATTTGCCAGACAGAGATCACAAGTAGGCAGAGAGGCAGGCAGAGAGAGAGGGAAGCAGCCTCCCTGCCGAGCAGAGAGCCCGACATGGGGCTCGATCCCAGGACCCCGGGACCGTGACCTGAGCCGAAGGCAGAGGCCCAACCCACTGAGCCACCCAGGCGCCCTTATTTTTTTTTATTTTAAAAGTCATATATGTACAACTGTGGACATTGGGAAATTATAGAGGTAGTTGATTAAATATCATGAATTCAGTAATATTTTTTTCAGGATGTTTATCGAAGATAAGCAAGATTAGTATGTTTTGTATGTAGATCTATGTATGATCATTATTAGGTTTTAGTGCCACCATTAAGCCAACTCTTTAAAAGGAGTTGGGTAGTTTTTTATCCTTTCAAATTTTTTTCTGCCATTTAGAGAAGAATCATTAGCAAAGAATAGTATGTTCCTTAAAGATTTGAGAGAGATTAACCCTATGATCAGCTATATTTGATATCTTTCCAGAAGTTTGTTTTGTATTAACTAATTTTTTTGGATTTTCAAATCTAGGGGCGCCTGGGTGGCTGAGTCATTAGATGTCTGCCCATGGCTCAGGTCATGATCCCAGAATCCTGGGATTGAGCTCCGTGTCGGGCTCCCTCCCTGCTTCTCCCTTTCCAGCTCCCCGCTGCTTGTGTTTCTCTCTCATTATCTCTCTCTGTCAAATAAATAAATAAAATCTTAAAAAAAAAAAAAGGATTCAAGTCTGGCTTGTGTTCATTTTGATGATTTGTGTTTATCTAGGAAATTAATACGTTGATTAAATGTTTACAATTTATTTTTTGGCATTCTTCGTAAATGCTATGTTAATGTTTAAAACCTTTTTCTCTATGGTGTTGACTTTGTATTTCTTAATGTTTGTGTTAATTTTTGTGATTTAGTGAGAATTGTCTTTTATTTTTTATATTCAAGTAATTGGCTTTTAGATTTATTAGTTCTACCATTTTACTTAATTAATATGTCTTAATTTTTGTTTTAACGTATTTCCTTCTTCATTTTTCTGTTAAATTATGAATTAGTCTCAGTATACAGTATATACAGAAAACTATATAATAAACACCTGTGTACTCACAGCTCCACTCATGTAATAAAATATTGCATGTAATTGTAGCTCACTTTGTACTCTGCTACCCTAGAAGTAAACATTGTTATGAGTTTGGTGTTTATCATTCCCATTCTTTTTTTCTATTTTCAAAATAGGTAGATGTTTATATAAGAATATACAGCTTTCTATACATTTTCATACTTGTTTCATAAATGTTTTACTGTATCATTCTAATCTTGACTTTTTCATTCTGTACTGTGTTTTTGAGATTTTTCAATACTGATTTAAATATTCTACATGATTCTTTTTAGTTGTTTCTAAAATTTCATTATATGAGTAAAACAATTTATTTTTCTTAGTGGGGATTGAGGTTATTTGTAATTTCTCATTTATTGGTAGTACTGTGATAGGCATTGTTGTATATGTCTCTTCGTGGACATGTGTGTAAATTATTCTAGAGTATAGTCCAAGGAGTATAGTTTGGGGTTGGTATACACACAGACATAAATAGTTTACTGATATTGACAGATTACTCTCTCTAGTGGTTATACCAGTTTATACAAGTGTATGGAAGTGACTTTTGCTCCATGTTGTTGCCAGCCTGTATTTGTTTAATCCTTTAAAAAAATGTCTTGAGTCTACTGCATAGATCATTTATTTTTAAATACTCACTTTTAATGATAATTGCTTGAGCTCAACAATATAACTGTTTTTTTTTTTTAATCACACAAGTTTTTTCTTAGTTTTCTTGGTTTTGTCATATTTGTGTAATCTGGTATTATTTAATTTTGTTTTTCAAAATATTTTATTTATTTGTTTGTTTATTTATTTATTTTTAAGATTTTATTTATTTGGCAGAGAGAGATCACAAGTAGGCTTAGAGGCAGGCAGAGAGAGAGGAAGGGAAGCAGGCTCCCTGCTAAGCAGGGAGCCTGATGCAGGGCTCGATCCCAGGACCCTGAATCATGACCTGAGCCAAAGGGAGAGGCTTTACCCCACTGAGCCACCCAGGCGCCCCAAAATATTTTAAATATATGCGAAAGCTTGAGGTCTTATATTTAAACTTTGGCTATTTATTTTTAGTTTTACTGCAGTTTGTAAAGGTAATGTTCCTCAAATTTTTTCTAACTTGTTTTGAATTTGAAGATTGAGTACTGGATGCTACTCATGTAGTAGTGAATGAGAAGGTATATTTCGGTATCATTGTATTTTAAAAAATTATTGATCTGTCATGAATTCCTGGTGACAGGGTAATGCTTCACTGTTGTTTTGTAACTCACTTTCTCCTTTATAATTGAATATTTTTTGCTTGATATACTTCATATCATATTATCTACTTAAAATTTTATCAGTGTTATATCTTTATTTGTTTGGATGCTTTTATAAAATGCCCTTATTTTACCATTTCATGACCCTCAGCATGGCAAAAGTCAGTAGTGTGATAATAACAAGTATATTCAAGGTTTGAAGAAATAGGAATGGTCAGGGCTGATCAGAGAGCAGATTGGTGAGAACTATGTTTAGTAGTTTGGCAATATCCTTTAAAGATGACAGTGTATATGCTATAACCTAGTAATTCTACTTTTAGATTTGTACTTCAGAGAAATTCTTGAACTCATGTGCAAGAATATTCAGTTTATTTCCTAATAGTGCACAATGGTAAATAGTGTAAATGTCTACACATAGAAGAATAGATTACACACTGCCGTAATTTATATACTGGGAAGTTATATAGTAGTTAAAATAAATAAGCTTGATCTAAATTATCAATGTAGTTAAATCTCAAAAACATATGGGCAATATGATTCCATACAGATAAGAGTTAAATACACTTGGCAGTATAATGTATAATGTATACATTATAGTGCAGTGTATATATATGTATATGTGTATATATATAATACAGTATAATGTATTATTTACAAATATATCTAATATATGTATATTAGATATGTATAAAAACCCAAACTGAGATGATAACTTACAAATTCATCATGGTATTTACCTCTAGAGGGAATGAGAACAAAGGAAGCATCATCTTTATTTTAAAATTAACATGTGTAAATAAATATAAAACATCTGAAACATAAATAAATACTCATGGTAATGTTCCTAGAATTAAAGAAGTATTGTCACTTTTTAATCTTTGCTAGTTGTGGGATTATGGTTGATCATCTTAAAGTGTTTTTTTGCACTATTCTATATTTCCATATTTCACACAAAGAAACATACTTCTCCATTATGATCAGAAAGAAAACTTTAAAAAGACCCATCTGTTTTACGTACCCTCTCTTTTTTGGGGGGGAGGTGGGAAATAGGGTGAGTGGAATGTTTGACTTTCACCTTGACCGGTATTTAAATGATTAAATGTATTGTCTTTGTTTTTTCTATTGTCTATTTACTAATCTCATTAGAGATTTTTTCTTTATTTGGATTGTCAATAAATAATTCAGCTCATTGTCATAAATCTTATACACTGATTTTTTTTTTTTTTCTGTTGTTTAGGTTAAAGAAGAGATGCTATTTGAAGCGTTAGTTACAAGGAAGACTGTGACAGTGGGAGAAAAGCTTATCTTGCCATATAAACTGGCAGAGGTATGAATAGATTTTTTTCAGATCAGAGTACTCTGAACAGTTTTAGAAGTTTGAATTTGTGCCCTTTCCTTTAACAGAATGAAAATAATAACAATACAGTGTTGATTGAAATATTTTCTGTGCCCTTGAAATTCAGTTATGAATTTTCCATCAACTTGAAAACTTAAAGTTGAATATGATTTTAAGCAATAGGCATGCATTTTTCTTCTGAGATCTTAATCTGTTCATTATTGTTTTATATTATTAATATGGGGTGAACAAACAGGTAGTGGATGGATTTACAAATGAGCAGTGTTTGATCGAGTTGATTATTTCTTCTTCAGGCAATTTCTTACATTCCAGAATGTCATACTCTTCTGGTTCGCTTTCTCATTGTTAGATACTCATTTGTAATTCTTTCTGTTTGCCCTTTCTTTTCCACCTGACCTCTAAAAAATGTAGTTCTCTTGTACATAGTCCTTGTCTTTTCTTCTCTGTATTCCTTAGCTAGATTGCTAGATTATCTCACATAGTCCCATTTCTTTAAGTATCATCTGTATACCAAGGCTTCCAGATGAGATTTATTGCTGTCATTGCCATTATTATTATTATTATTATTATATACTACTCAGCTGTATATGAATGGGAAAATTATTGAAAAGCCTACTGTTCTGAAGTGTAATTTAATGACAGTGATGAGAAATCAAACTATGACAGTTATTACAAAAATAGGACAGGAATGTGAGATTAGAAGAAACAGGGGTCGGGAAATAGTGTAGAAATGTAGAGAATGCTTTTTAGGCTGACACTGATCCATTTATCCTATTTTTTGGGTTCTTACTGCCATCAAGTCTATATTTCTTCATTATGTCGTGAGTCTTATGACATAATCTCCAAATTTGAGCGCTCCTTTCTAAACAACAGAAAAAGCCAAACCTTTTGAAAAGTTTTGCCCTTCTTTTACATAAAGTTTCAGTACTTTTATATTTTCTTTCGTAACTTTTTTTTTTAAGACTTTATTTATTTATTTGACAGACAGAGATCACAAGTAGGCAGAGAGGCAGGCAGAAAGAGGTGGGGAAGCAGGTTCCCTGCTGAGCAGAGAGCCCAAGGCGAGGCTCGATCCCAGACCCTGGGACCATGACCCGGGCCAAAGGCAGAGGCTTTAACCCACCGAGCCTCCCAGGCGCCCTCATAACTTTTTTCAATATAAAATATTGAAAATATTAAAATATTATAAAATATAAAATACCTGGGGTGCCTGGGTGGCACAGTCGGTTAAGTATCTGACTCTTGGTTTTGGCTCAGGTTATGAACTCAGAATTGTGAAATCAATGCCCGTGTCAGGCTCTGCGCTGGGCAATGTGGAGCCTGCTTGAGATTCTCTCCCTTTGCCCCTTCCCTCTTCTGCTCTCTCTTAAAAAAAAAAAAATTCCTAGGGCGTGTAGGTGGCTGAGTGGGTTAAGCCTCTGCCTTTGGCTTAGGTCATGATCTCAGGGTCATCAGGCTCTCTGCTCACAGGGAGCCTGCTTCCCCCTCTCTCTCTGCCTGCTGCTCTGCCTATTTTTGATCTCTCTCTGTCAAATAAATAAATAAAATCTTTAGAAAAAATTCCTTATGTTTATTTACATTTTTAACTTTAAATTCAATTTTCTGTGATGATTTTTATAGATCCTCATTTATTTTTGTTTACATCTGTTTGGTGTATCTATTTTGTGTAGTAAACATTTGAAAATCTTCTTTGTGTTCAGAAATGTTCGAGGCATTAGAGGTAAAATAAGGAGTAGTCCTTAAGGATTTTAATATTTTCTGAAGAGCAATGGAATAGTCTTAAAAAGTTTTAAGCAGAAAGGTGTCTTATATTTTTATTTTATTATTTATTTATTTATTTTAAAAAAGATTTTATTTATTTACTTGACACACAGAGGAAGAAATCACAAGTAGTCATAGAGGCAGGCAGAGAGAGAGGGAAGGGGAAGCAGGCTCTCCGATGAGCAGAGAGCCTGACGCAGGACTCGATCCCAGGACCCTGAGATCATGACCTGAGCTGAAGGCAGAGGCTTAACCCACTGAGCCACCCAGGTGCCCTTACATTTTTATTTTTAAGGGATCAGAGGAGAGTGCATTGGTTTTCTATAATTGTGTAACAAACGTAGTGACTCAATATTTTCTGACACTTTGCATGGATCAGTCTGGGCAAAGATTTATTGGGTCCTCTGCTCAGGGTTTCACCAGGCTGAAGGGTGGCTCAGTGGGTTAAAGCCTCTGCCTTCGGCTCAGGTCGTGGTCCCAGGGTCCTGGGATCGAGCCCCGCATCGGGCTGTCTGCTCCGCGGAGAGCCTGCTTCCTCCTCTCTCTCTCTCTGCCTTCCTCTCTGTCTACTTGTGATCTCTGTCTGTCAAATAAATAAATAAATAATCTTTAAAAAAAAGATGTCTGAAGAGGCTGTGATCTCATCTGATACTAAGCATCCTCTTCACAGGTTGTTCACAGGTTGTTGACAGGATTTAGTTCCTTGCAGCTTTAGGATTGAGAGCCCTAATTTCTTGTTGACTGTCAAGGCCCTGCTCAGCAGAGTCTGCTTGTGGTCTAGTACACAACATGGCAGTTTACTTCTTCAAAGGACAGCAAGGGACTCTCTGATGGAAAGGCTCAGTCTCTTTTAAGAGATTTCTCTGATTAAGTCAGCCCAGGATAATTTTCCTCTGGTGAATTAAAAAAAAAAAATTAGCTGATTTTGGGCCATAACTACATCTTTTAAATCCCTTTGTCATGTAAGATAAGATAGTTAACTGGAGTGAAATTCATCATATTTATAGTCCTGCCCACACTTAATGGGGGGGTTATACAGAATATATATACCAGGGAATGGGAATCTTGGTGACCATTCTTAGGCTTCTAACATAGAGGACAAGAGTGAATGTGTAAAGATGAGTTTAGAGGCCGTGGTAGTACTCCTGAATAGAGAGAGGTTGGCTGCTTTGTCTAGAATAGTGACAAATTGATAGGGAGAAATGGGTGTATTTAAAAAGAGAGACATTTAGGGGTGCCTGGTGGCTCAGTGGGTTAAGCCTCTGCCTTCAGGTCAGGTCATGATCTTAGGGTCCTGGGATCAAGCCCTGCATCGGGCTCTCTGCTCAGCAGGGAGCCTGCTTATCCCCGCCCCCCCCCCCCCCCCCCCGCCTGCCTCTCTGCCTACGTGATCTCTCTCTGTCAAATAAATAAATATTTTTTAAAAAAGAGAGAGAGAGATTTAGATGGTAAAATCAACAGAATCTGGCAATTGTTTGCTTACTGGGAAGCAAGAAGAAAGAAGGAAATACTAAGGAGAAATCCTAATTTTCTGACTCACACAACTCTAAGAGTATTGATACCATTCATTGAGATAGGAAACACTCTTGTTTGGGTAGGAAAATGTTAATTGGTATTTGGGTTTACTGAAATTAAGCTGTGATAGGACCATGTTTCAGAGAAAAGAGGCCAAAATATAATATTGGGAGTTAATGAAGTAAATAAGTATTATATTGGTATATTTTGGTACATCTGGATTCTGTCTGACTGGTACTTTATGAAAATAGTGTTAATGTAAACCAGATAGGTGGCTCATAGTTTTTAATTTAATGTTAAGATCTGTCTTTTGACTAAAAAATTCAGCCCATTTGTATTTTTTATGCTACTATGATTTCTTTTTCTATGTTTTCTTTGTCTTATGCTTGTGTATTTAGTTTTAAAATCTTTTACTTTTGCTGAACTAGACCAGTTTGTATTCATTCTTCCGTCTGGAGAAAAACAGAATAGTTGGTCTCTCTGTGTATTTTATGATTGATTTTTTGAGTTTTAAAGATACTTTGTTGATTACTTACCTAAGTATAGAATTCTAGGGTTGCATTCCTTTTTCTCTCAGAAGTTGTGAACATTTTCCAATTCAAGTTTCTGGTGCTGAAGATAGAGAATTTGATAGCATCTTCTCTTTCCTGTGTAGGTAATGGTTTAGGTAGTTATTTCTTGGGTTAGAAACTTGGAGCTTTTGTGTTTTTATTCACTGGAATTCAGAAATTCATCATTCGTGTGGTAGATTCTAGTATTATCTACATTTTACAAATGTATAAGCTGTAGCTTAAGAGTTTAAGTATCTTGGGCCAAGGTTACAATACTTAGAATAAGTAGAAGAACTAGGATTGGAAGACAGCCTAGCTTTTTTTTTTTTTTTTTTTTTTTTAAGGTTTTATTTATTTATTTGACAGAGAGAGATCACAAGCAGGCAGAGAGGCGGGCAGAGAGAGGGGAAGGGAAGCAGGCCCCCTGCTGAGCAGAGAGCCCGATGTGGGACTCGATCCCAGGACCCTGAGATCATGACCTGAGCCACCCAGGCGCCCGACAGCCTAGCTTTTAATCATTATTCTCTATTTCCTCTAAACTTTAGGACAGATATATAAATATGTACCTGAATGTAAAGCTTCAAAATAAATCCCTCGAAATAAATACGTAAGTCATTAGGACTTGTATTCTCTAAGTGGTAGGGCTCAATTCTCTAAAATATGTCCCCCTCCTTTTTTTGGTTGTAGTACTTTCTAAATGTTGATTTTTTTTTTAACTAATAGATTTTATTTTTTAGAACAATTTCAGAGTTATAGAAAATTTAAGCAGTTAGGACAGAGAGTTTCCATAAACTGGGAAATGCTTGAAGTGAGGTGAAAAAAGAAATTTTATTACTGCATAATGAAAGAATTATTACTCTATCTGGGGATGGAGAAATCCTTGAGGTTATGGTGGATGACAAGCTTGAGACAACCATAATGTAACTGTGGTAGTATTATGATTATTTTTTAAGAGTCGAGCTAGGATTCCACAGATAACTGATACCTGTTTGCCAACAGGTTTATTCCTCTGCCAGGAATAGTCTTTCCCGCTTTTGCTTGCAAGTTTGATTTGTTTGTAAATATCCTATTACATTTGTTTGTAAATATCCTATTACACCTTCTTTACTAGATAAAATGTATACCCTAATTTTCAGATACTGTTTTGAACTGAGTGACCTACATTTTATTTTCCTTACCTTTTAGTCTAGATTAGAGTTGAGACTAGATTAGTGATTATGGGTGTATGGAAAACTTCAGTTATAGGCTATTTAAATTGAGAGAAAATAAAATTTCTAATTCAGGATAGTAAGCTCTCTTTATTGGTTGAAAGCAAATACACTTTGTTATAGTATCTTTGGTTAGTGCCATTTTCATTTGTTCTCCAACCCTTTTCTTTT
Organism: Mustela erminea; assembly: GCF_009829155.1. Lineage (NCBI taxonomy): Eukaryota > Metazoa > Chordata > Mammalia > Carnivora > Mustelidae > Mustela > Mustela erminea. The sequence continues at coordinate 33,420,403 of NC_045618.1, forward strand.
TTCTTTTTTCAGGCTGTGACAGTGAGAAATTCCATGGCTAAATCTTTATATAGTGCCCTGTTTGACTGGATAGTTTTTCGGATTAATCATGCACTTCTGAACAGTAAAGATTTGGAGCAAAATACAAAGGTAGACATATGTTGGATTATTATACATTTTTCCTGGAAATTTTTTTTAAAATGATATAATTAATAATATTTAAAAACACCGAATTATGTAGAGTAATAAGTAAGAATTACCTTTTATCTGTATTCCCTGATGTTTCCCTCCTTATGTATGTTATTACCCTGATATTTAGGGAAACTGTTGTTCTGTATGTCTTTCCAGACCTTTTTCTTATGTACATTTCTATGGGTGTACATTTACAGAATTGCTTTTAAAATTAAAAATAGAATTATGTTATCTGTATTGTTTCTACCTTGTATCTTTTTTTTTACCTGATATGTCTTGAAATAGGTCTGGACTTCATTATTTTTAATAACTTTATAGTATTATATAGTATGCCTGTATACCATAAATTTCCCCATAAAAATATATTACATTTGTTTTATTGTTATAAATGATGATGTAACAAATATTCTTTGTGTACATTTCTTTAGGATAAAATCCTCAAAATGAATTGCTGGATTTAAGAATATATACATTTTAGAATTTTGTTAGCTACTGCTAAATTGCTTTTCAGAAAAGACTGCACTTCCACTGGTAGTGTATGAAAATGCCTATTTCCTTACACCTTTACTCACATTGGATATTATCAGTCTTTTCATCTACTAATCTGAGTAAGAGGACTATCCCATTTTATTGTCCTTTTTTTCAGTGATAGATAAAAGTCAAGTATTTCCCATGTTTTTTCATCATTTCATTATATATCCTGCTATTTTTATGTTGTTTATTTTGTCTTTTTGTTACTTCTTTCTTGGAGTTACTGTGGTTATTGCAGAGATTCATAGTTTGATAAATATTGCATATATTTTCTCTTGACTTTTAAGATTTGTTTATGTTGTGTTTTAGGGCCCATATTAAATTTTTGTGCAGTTAATTCTGCCATTCTTTTCCTTCCTTTTCCTTTTTTAATATTGTGTTAATCACCATACAGTATATCATTAGTTTTTGATATAGTGTTCCATGATTCATTGTTTACGTATAACATAACTCCAGTACTCACTGCAATCTGTGCCTTCCTTGATACCCATCACCAGGCTCACCCATCCCCCCCCCACCGCCCCTCCCTTCTAAAACCCTCTGTTTGTTTCTTCCTTTATTTTCCTGGGTTTTATTTGTTTTTCTTATGTTGGAAGCCCTTTTTCAGCCCCAGATTGTAAAAACATTTATTCTCATACTTTTAGAATTTGATTTTTTCTCTTTGGGTTTTTTCCCCCATTGGAATTTATTTATTTATTTAAGATTTTGTTTTTAAGTAATCTCTTACATTCAATGTGGGGCTTGAATTCACAACTCTGAGATCAAGAGTCACATGCTCCACTTATTGTGCCAGCCAGGCGCCTCTGGAATTTATTTCTTAATAAGACAGATTTTTTTTTTTAAGATTTTATTTATTTTATTTGACAGAGATCACAAGTAGGCAGAGAGGCAGGCAGAGAGAGAGGGAGGAGGAAGCAGGCTCCCTGCAGAGCAGAGAGCCCGATGCGGGGCTCGATCCCAGGACCCTGGGATCATGACCTGAGCCGAAGGCAGAGGCTTTAACCCACTGAGCCACCCAAGCGCCCCTAAGACAGATTTTTGATAATTAAATAATTTCAAATCCATTTTTCTCAGCAACATTTTATGGAATAGTCTGCATCTTTAGGGTGATTAAAATGTCATCTTTATTACTTAATCTTCCTGTCTTAAATGTAAAACAGTTCTAATATTAATTTTTTATTGTTTGATTAAGCCTACAGTTAGAAAATTGTAATAGAAATCTAATTTACCAAATGGACTTATTTTTGAAGGTCATTACTTGTACTCTTTTCATAAGGGCTTAGAATTAGCAGAATCAATTAAAGGAAATGCTCTTTTTTTATTTTTAAAGATTTATTTATTTGAGAGAGAGAAAGAGTGCAGGTGTATGCAGGGGGAGGGGCAGAGGGAGAGAGTCTCAAGCAGACTTCCAGCTGAGTGCAGAGCCCCCACATGGGGCTGTAGATCCTGTTATCCATGAGATCATGACCTGAGCCAAAATCGTGAGTCAGAGGCTTAACTGACTGAGCCACGCAGGTACCCCAAAGAAAAACTGTTAATGGAGACTTTAAAAAAATATCTTCTCTTGGGGCACCTGGTTTGGCTTAGTCATTTGGGCAGCTGACTCTTGGTTTCAGCTTGGGTCTTGGTCTTGGGGTCCTGGGATTGAGCCCTGTTTGAGGCTCCATGGTCCACAGTCCCTCTGCTTGAGGATTCTTTCTCTCTCCCTCTGCCCCTCTCCTTCCACCTCTTCCCTCCTTGTGCTCTCCCTCTCTCTCAAATTTCTTAAAGAAATCTTTAAGAAAAACCAAAAAACTCCTAGTATTTATTACTCATTATATTAGTTTGCCCAGCATCTCTCTTAGTAATAGTGGAGAAAGATTGTTTTCATTTAACTAAAATTGTCATGTAACTATTTTAAGAATGAGGTGAGGTGGTGAGAAGAATGCTGGCTTGGTGGTATTAGAGCTGATTCCTTATTATCCATAGTAAGAAGTTAGAATAAAGTTTGTAGGGGCAAAATATCAAGACAGAAGAACAAGCATTTGTATGCTATATTGTACTGTTTTATACCAAATAGATAAAAGATTTGAGTGTTGGCTTTAGGGAGCAGAAATTGACAAAGAAGAAGGGATTGTTGTTTTTTGTTATAATTTTTTAGAACTATTTGTACAATTTTTTAAAAAATAAAAATTAAAAAAAATTGGGGCACCTGGTGGCTCAGTCAGTTGAGCATCTTACTCTTGGTTTTAGCTCTGGTCATGATCTCATGATTTGGGATCAAGCCCTGAGTCAGGCTCCACACTCAGCAGAGAGTCTGCTTGAGGATTAATCCCTCTGCCCCTCCCCCACTCTCTTTTTCTGTAAAATAAATAAGTCGTTAAAAAGATTGTTTTAAAAATTGGAGAAACCCACATATTCTGATATCTGGTTTCATACTTGGCTTGCACAAGGGTGATTAAACATACTAGTTTAGCTTGGTTTGTAAAGCAGAATTCTTTTGGGGTATAGAAGTGAAAATAGGAAAACTTGAATGGTGTTCTTTGCATAACCTGGAATACCCTAGAAAAACCTAGCTTTAGGTTATTTTTTACTTTCCCATAAGGTGATTCCTTCTATTTCTTTGTCTCTTGGAATTTAGGGATTTCTGAGATTGAGATAACAGGCCACTAACTCTGCTTTGAACATTTTTGTAAATAGTTTATTACATGTGTTAAAATTTTGGATGTGTTTTTATAATTGGGATAAAAAGAAAAAGGTGAACATAAAACTAAAATGGTTTTTATTTTGTGGAATATTTTGGTTGAACACTGGCTCCCCAAAATTTCCTGTCCACTGTTGTAGAAGAACTTTGAGCATTTTGTTACCTATATTGTGGATATTATTTGTGAAATAAATTTGAGGATCATTTTTTAACCATCATAAATTTTTTCCTATTTTACAGACTTTGTCCATTGGTGTTCTTGATATTTTTGGGTTTGAAGATTATGAAAATAACAGCTTTGAGCAGTTCTGTATTAATTTTGCTAATGAACGTTTACAACACTACTTCAATCAGCATATTTTTAAATTGGAGCAGGTGAGTACTTAAATGCATATGCTTTCCCCCCTCCCATTGTTTCACCCACTTATCTTTACACACATATATACTATATAAATTTTGAGTCATAATTACAAGCGTTTTAAATTTTACACTTCCGTGAAGATACTGGAGTCTTCATGTCCATGTTAGCAAATGAAAAATCAGAGCATAGTTATTGAGCCATACGATACGGGGTTTCCTTTTTTTTTTTTTACCCCCCTGGACTTGAGGTAGATTAAAAAATACGTGCTTGCTTGAGTATACCTTTGAATGAAAAGATGCATGAGCTTGGTTTGGGTTTCTGTTGGTGATTTTTAATTGCTACCATGTTTTTATTTTTTTCAATTGCTACCAATTTTTTTATTTGCTTTTAATTCAATTAAAAGTTGAATTTTTAAAATTCAGTTAATTCAAAAAAATTTTAAAAATTTTAAAAAAATTCAAAAAAATTCAAAAACAAAAATTCAAAAAAATTCATTTAAAAAAAATTTTAATTGCTACCAATGCTAAATATGCTTGTTTGATTGTTTTGGTCTCTTAATCCAGTTGATTGCTTTGGTGTCTTCTTTATCTGTGGGGTAGAGGAGTTTTTAGTAGAATCTTGAATCAGTTTAGAGTACAGATATAGGGGAATAGGTTGGTGTGGAGAGACCAGAATGGGTAACTAGATATTTCTTGGGAGAAGCTCAGATTGATTTAGAGTCAAAAGAGTGAGGCATCAGTTTCCATGAGAATGCTTACGGTAAATGCAGGGTCAGTGAAAACATGGGTTCCTCCTCTAAACCAAGTTTCAAGTTAGTAACAAGTTGAGATTGTAGCCCACAATTTCAGTTTGTATAGGAGGATATAAACATCTATCTCAAGGGAAATGGTGAAGAAATGCAATGAACAGGAGGATCAAAACAGGTCTACAAAATAAACAAAAATATCTTATCACTGGGGCTTGTTGCCCTCTGTCCTACCTTTAAGTACATCAGTTTCGCTTAAAGGGTTAGGGGACTGATTAACAGTAGCACAGGCAGCACTAGTTTTGGCCATCTTGATAATGCTTAAAATGTTTATTACATAACTTTTTAGCTAGACCCTCTGATGGAACTATTAAAAGGTAGGCAATACTATTTGTTATAGTATTAGCTAACATTTATGTGGTACTTACTATTTATTAGGCAGGTGCTATTTTTATTCTAGTTTTACAGATGATACCTAAAGTCAGTATTCAGACCTTAACACTCTGGCTCCATAATTTTTGCTTATACCCAAAAACTGGGCTGGGATTGGTCTACTTGACTCATTCTGGTGTTCTTTTAGCTAGATCATGCTAAACTGGTATTTTTTTTTATCTCTTGCAAATGGATATATATATGTACTGGAGGATTGGAGAAATGCATTTTGTTGACTGTGTGCTGTATTTTACAAAGAAAAGGTATTCTCTGACTATTACTGAAATTATTTTTACCTTTTCTAGAAGTGTTGATTAGACATTGAAAAGTCATAAGAGATACTTTGCCTAAAAACATGTATAAAAAATAAAACCTTGTAGTTTATGGAAAATCTGTTAAGAACTACTTGGGGGTTGGGTGATTTTTATTTGCTACCCTGAATATCATAATTTTGGGCAGTGTGTTGGAATTATGGATCAGAAGACTTAGATTCTAAGATACACCTTGTTTTTCCTTTGAAGTTTCAGTATTCTCTTCTATAATTTAATGTAGTGGGTATGCTTTTGCTATAATTTATAGAAAGTTTGGAGATGTTACACCTCTTTGCCATCTCATCTATTTTATTCTTCCTTTCTCTCCCTTCTTGTATTTTTTCACTTAAAATTGATTTGCTGGGAATAAGAGATTTAAGGCAGTTTAAATATTAACTGTTTTATTTATTTGTATATCGGTGGTACCTAGAATGAGATGGGTTTACAAAGAGTATTTGTTAAATTCAACTGAATACAAAATCATTTAAGTAGATAAAACTTTTTGAAAAAAAAGGTAGAAATAGAAAGTTATCAACTATGCTTTGGAGGAAACATCTTGAAAAAATTTTTTATTTTTATTATTTTTAAAAATTAACATAATATATTATTTGTTTCAGGGGTACCAGTGCGTGATTCATCAGTCTTATGCAATTCACAGCACTCACCATAGCACATACCCTCCCCAATGTCCATTACCCAGCTACCCCATTCCTCCCCCACCCCTCCACTCTCGCAACCCTCAGTTTATTTCCTGAGATTAAGAGTCTCTTATGGTTTGTCTCCCTCTCTGGTATTTTATTTTTTCCTTTCTCCCATGATTCTCCACCTTTTTTCTCAAATTGAAAATTTTGAATACTAAGGTAAATTTTGTCCAGAAATGTCCCATCAATTGCTCTGCAGGATGATAAGTGCCATAGAAGGTTAAAGTAGTGATATAAAGGATGAAGTTGATTAGAATTTCCTACAAGTCTACCGAGATTTCCCGGGTGTGGGAATTGATTCTGGAATATAGTTTTGAATAGAAGGTTGAATTGTCAATGGGAAGAAAATATTTTAAACAAAGGTAACAATATCCTTAAAATTGTGAGGCATAAAACAGCATGGTACTTTTGAGGAACTGAAAATAGCATAGCTACAATACATGATATAACAATGGAGACAAGGAGGGAAATAAGTTTTTGAAATATCCTTGGGGCATATAGTTTTGGGCTTTATATGTCATATAGAGGAGATTGGAATATTTCTTTTAGAAAATGAAGAGTAATTTGAAATATATTTAGCAGGGTATTTGAACTGTGGAAGATGGACTGAAGAGAGGGTAAAATACCTGGAGAGAAGGACATAATACATAAGCCAGTTGAAGTAGTGTGAGTGTGTGATTCTGAGTCTTGAATCACAGATATATGTAAAGATAATGTGGAATGAGAGACAGACCAGAAGAAGTTTCTGTGATTTGATTTAAATAACTGTTGTTATTTATAATACTGTTCTCTTTTCCTTTACTTGCTCAAAATTATCCTTCAAGTCATTGACTTATCACTAAATTGAGTAACAGTCATGTGTCACACACTGTGCTAGGCCTTGAAGACAGAAAATTTAGAGTGCAGGAATCTTATCTGAGATGTTTATTATCTAGTGAGGTTTTTTGTTTGTTTGTTTGTTTGTTTGTTTCTGTCACTTTGGGGGATGTCAGACTAGGAAATTTGATCAAATTGCTTTGTAGAACACCTAAAAAGAATGAACAAGATATATTTGAAGGTATTGTGGTACATCTAAATAAGTGAAATTCTTCAGGCCTTAAATCTGTAGGAAGGAAACCCAGGGAGAGGAGCCCAGCATTTTTGGACTGCTTTGTTGCTAAAGACATTTCTCTGTTCTGATAGAGAGGTACTGATTCTGAAAGAGCCAGGCGTGTGAATCTGAGAGAATGAAGAGGGTTTTCTCCAGATTCAAGAGCAAGGAAGAACCTGCTGATAATTCCTATAGGCTTTCTGCTTGAGATCTTAAAGGGCTACATCTTAGAAATAAAGATAAACCAGAAATAGATCAGGCATCTTAGGAACCGAAGCCCAGTTTAAAATCTCCTCATTTCCAGTTGGGTTAAAAGAGTATAGAATTCCTGATGTTCTTAGCTACCTGCCAAGAACAAGTTCACTGTCCAGTGGAGGAAGAGATCATCCTAGTGCTAAAATTATCAGTATGATTTTTTCATATACAGGATCTAGCATTCAGTTTCTTTCTTTCTTTCTTTCTTTTTCTTTTTAAAGATTTTATTTATTTGCCAGAGCACAAGTAGGGAGCAGCAGGCAGAGGGAGAAGCAGGCTCCCTGCTGAGCAAGGAGCCTGATGCAGGGCTTTATCCCAGGACCTTGAAATCATGACCTGAGCCAAAGGCAGATGCTTAACTGACTGAGCCACCCAAGCATCCCCAGCATTTAGTTTTTTAACTGAGAATTTTTTTTTTTAAAGACAAACATGGAGAGAAAACAACATGAATAAAAACCAAGAGAAGTGAGACAATAGGACTGTACCATAGGAGATCCAGGAAATGATCTTAACAGAAATGAACTTTAAAATATTAGTGGTTTGAAGATTTTTTTGAAGGTAATATTTTTATTAAAGAATTACAAAGAAATTCCAAGCTTAAGAAAATCTAGAACTAAAAGGTAGAGTGAAATTAAGAATGCAATGAAAGTTTTAAACATTTAGATAGAGCTTAAGAGAGGATTAGTGATTTGGAAGATAGGCCACAAGAAAATTCCAGCCTGATGAAAAAAGGAAAATATAAATAGTATAAGAGACATACGGAGCATAGTGAAAATGTCTAACAAAAGTCTAAGAGAAATTCTGGAAAGATGTATGTGAGAAAAGAGTGAATAGGGTAGATACTATATTTGAAAAGATAATGGTTGAGAATTTTTCCAAAACTTAACACACAAAAGCATCTGAAATACAAAGATAGTCATATAGTAAACCAAAGACAGTGAAGAAATCTCAGAAGCATCTGGGGGTTGGAGATGGGCAGTAGGAAGCAGTAAGGAAGCAACTGTAAGAGTAAAACTCAGGCTCTTAGGGCAAGCAGTGAATGACAGAAGACAATTGAATATTTTCCTTAAAACTGAAGTATGTTATTTGGGCAGTAGCTAAATTATCCCTACAGCAGCTCAGAGATGTACGAAGGAATAAAGAGCAGTGAACATTGTAAAGAAAAAACAAAAAGGGAGCATTGGTGGTGGTGAATCTAAATGAATACTAAATCTAAAATCTAAATCTAAATTTAGAATTAACTAAATTAGGCAAAGATAAAAATATCTTTTGTGGTTTAATGTTTATGTAGAAGTAAAATGAATGTTCAGTAGCATTTAAGTCGGAAGATAGTACATGGAATTTAAGATACTGTAAGATCTTTGTATTAAAGGTTAAGTTCTAGAAGATTTTTTTTCTGTTAGACATTGATAAGTAAAGATACATGTTGTGATTTTAGGATAACCACCAAATAGTAAATGAATATAAAAATTGTCAAGTTAGTACGGGGAACAAGTAAAGTAAAAACTCCAACAGTTCAAAAGAAACCAAGAAAGAAGCATAAAACTGTATCAGGGAAGCAGGACTAATAGTAAATAGTAAGATTGTTGATTTAATCCCACAAAATATCAGTGATTGTGTTAAATATACATGGATTCATTACTCCAAGTAGAAGTGAAATATTGTCAGGCTGGATATAAAACAAAAATAAATTACTACTTATAAGAAAGACACTTTTTTCCCTCTACCCCCAGCAACAACCCTCAGTTTGTTTCCTGAGATTAAGAGTCTCCTATGGTTTGTCTCCCTCCTGATCCCATCTTGTTTCATTTTTTCCTTCCCTACCCCCCACAAACCCCTGCCCTGCCTCTCAAATTTTTCATATCAGAGAGATCATATGATAATTGTCTTTCTCTGATTGACTTATTTTGCTCAGCAAAATTCCCTTTAGTTCCATCCACGTCATTGCAAATGGCAAGATTTCATTTCTTTTGATGGCTGCATAGTATTCCATTGTATATATATGCCATACCCTCCTACACTATTGGTGGGAATGCAAGCTGGTGCAGCCACTTTGAAAAACAGCATGAAGGTTCCTCAAAAAGTCGAAAAAAGAGCTACCCTAGGCAATCTCACTATTGGATATTTACCCTAAAGATACAAATGTAGTGATCTGAAGGCGCATGTGCCCCTGAATGTTTATAGCAGCAATGTCCATCAAAAGAAAGATACTTTAAATATAAGCATATAAAAAAGTTACAAATAAAAGGATGGAAGAAGCTTTAGTAAACCTGAACCAAGAAAGAGCTGGCATAGCTAAATTAATATCACATTTAAAGCATTGCCAGAGATCTAAAAGAATATTTGATAATATGAAAGTGTCAATTCATCAGGAAGTATGCAATTCTAAATTTATAGGTTCCTGATGACAGACTCAAAGTATATAAAACAAAAATAAAACTAAAAAAGAAACATATAGTGGAATATTTTAACAAATCTTGCTGAATAGCTAACAGAATAAGCAGACAAAAGAAAAAGTTGGTCCTGGTATAGATTATTTAAAGCACCCAGATGATACAGAACATGCTTTTGTGGGTGCCCAGTTCTGCCTGCCTTTAGGTTAGAATGCCAGTTTCCTTAGGCCCAAACTTGTATCAAATAAGGATATAGAAGAATTTTTTTTGGTGGGTGGATATAAGAGATTTTTATTTATTTATTTATAAGATTGATTATTTATTTATTTATTTATTTATTTATTTATTTATTTATTTATGTGGCAGAGAGAGAGAGAGAGATCACAAGTAGGCAGAGAGTCAGGCAGAGAGAGAGGGGGAAGCAGGCTCTCCGCTGAGCAGAGAGCCCAATGCAGGGCTTGATCCCAGAACCCTGAGACCATGACCTGAGCTGAAGGCAGAAGCTCAACCCACTGAGTCACTCAGGTGCCCCTATTTTATTTTTTAAAAGATTTTATTTATTTATCAGAGAGAGAGAAAGCACACAAACGGGGAGCAGCAGGCACAAGGAGAAACAGGCTCCCTGCTGATCAAGGAGCCTGATGCAGGACCCTGGGATCATGATCTGAGCCAATGACAGAACCCTTAACTGACTGAACCACCCAGACGTCCCTAAAAGAAAGCACATACTTAATTGACATACATAGATAAATGCAAATTTACAAAATGTATGAGATTTGTGTGTATACTGGACCATAACACAAGGGTTAAATTTTAAGGATTGAAACGACACATACTTAAATACCATAAAGAAATTATGCCTGAAACCAATGATCAAAAGATAACTGGAAAGTACCTTTATGGGTAAAAATTAATTAATACACTTCTATATAGTCCAGAGGTTGAAGAAAATACACTGAACTGAATGAACATGTTGCATCTTAAAACTTGTGGGATGTAACCATAGGTGTATTAAGAGCAATATTTTATAGCCGTTAGAAGATTTTAAAATTGAAGAGCAGCAGTGATATATATAAATACCCAGCCGAGCAAATTGGAAAAAGATCTGCAAACTAAGCCAAAGGAAAGTATAAAGAAGGAAATAATGAAGATAAGAGAGGAAATTAAGTAAGAGTAAAAACAAATATGCCATGGAAGAAGATTAACAAAGCTAAAGTAATGCTTTGAAATGACTAATAAAACCTCTCAAGAAATTCACCCAGTGAGCAACAAAGAAAGCGATGTAAGTAATCAATTATAGTTATACAGAGGACATCATTGTGGATCCTATTAAAAAGATAATAGTAGGGACACCTGAGTGGCACAGTAGTTCAGCATCTGCCTTTGGCTCAGGGCATGATCCCAGAGTCCTGGGATCGAGTCCCATATCAGGCTCTCTGTTCAGTGGGGAGTCTACTTCTGCTTCTGCCTGCTGCTCCCCCTGCTGTCCCCCCCGCACCCCGCACAAATAAATAAACAAAATCCTTTTAAAAAGGTGGTGTTAATTCTAACTAAAGGTAGAGATGAAACAAAGGTTTAAAAAAAAAAAAGACAATAGTATTCACTAAACAGCTTTATGTCCATAAGTACACTTATGAAATGATATGGAAAAAAAAAAAAAAAACAAACCCTGACATTCTAAAATCTGATTCCTATAACTATTAAAAATATTGAATGTGTAATTAAAAGTCTTTTCATAAAGTATGTTGTAAGCCAAGATGGCTCCATTGATGAATCTGCCAACATTGAAAGAATTAGTATCAGTTTGACATATATTCTTAATGTGGAATAGAACAAAAGGGGACAATTCACAATGCATTTTTGGGGGCTAAGATAACACTGATATCCAACTCTGTTAAGAATATTATTAGAAGTGGAAATTAAAGTCAATTTACTCATAAGCATAGATTTAAAAATTTTTAAATAAATATTAGCAAACTAAATCTAGCAAGATATGTAAAAGGATAATATATCAAGTGGAGTTTTTTTCTGGTATGTTTAGTTAACATTTAATTATCAATTGATTTAATTAGTCTATTAACAAAATGGGGAAAAAATCTTATGGTGATTCCATAGTATGGAATGCTATGCTTCAGTAGAAGCATTTGATAAAATTACATAACCATTCATGTTAAAATCATGAGCAAACTAGGTATAGAAGGGAACTTCCTGCTAAAAGGGCATTTATGAAAATCTATAAATAATATCATGCTTAATGGAAATAGACTGAATGCTTTCCTCCTGTAATGAAGGCAGGGGTTTTTCCTCAGAGTTTTTATTATGAACATAGACATGTGAGGACATCCAGGTGGATGGTAAACACAGGAAAAATTTTTTCACTTAGGAGTCATCAGAGAATTAAAATTAAAACCACAGTAGGATATTCCTGCGCATTCATGAGAGTGACGAAATGAAAAAAACTGGTAATACAAATATTAGAGATACTGTTCATGGGAAAGTCCCATACATGGGTGGTGGTTGCATAAATTGGTACATGTATTTTAGCAAGCTGCTTGGCAGTATCTGCTGAGGTTATACATGTGTAGTTTATAAGCCTATGTTTTCACTTTCAAAATGCATACAAAAGCGGACTAAAAGTTGTGTGCACAAATGTAAATAATGGCATTTTTAATGGTTAAAAATTAGAAATAACCATCATGTAATAGTGCAGTGGTTGAGTAATTTGCATTTAAATACAGAGCATGGGTTTTCAAAATACTGTTCTCCTGTCCCTATTGGTAGCATCACCTAGGCACTTGTTAGAAATGCAAATGTTGGGCCCCACTCTGTACCTACTTAATCAGAAATTCTGGGCCTGGGGCCCAGTGGTCTGTGTTTTAGTAAGTTCTTTATGTGATTCTGTTGAATCTGTTGAACAGATTCTGTGAGTCTGTTGAAGTTTGAGAACTAATGCTCTTTCATAGATTTGGCATACTTTTTCTGTAAAGGACCAGACAAAGAAGTCTTTTAAGACTTTTGGGCCATATAGTTTCAATGCTGCTATTACATTGAGAAAGCAGTCGTAGATAAAGCATAAATGAGTGAATATGATGTTCTACAACCCCTGTCCTACAAAAATTAAAAGGGATGTTAAGCAAAGTAAGTCAGTCAGAGAAAGACAAATACCATGTGATTTCACTCATATGTAGAACTTAAGAAACAAAATTGAAGAACATAGGGGTAAGGAAGGAAAAATGGAGGAAGTTGAAAATGAGAGGGAGGCAAACCATAGGAGATGCTTAATTCTAGGAAACAAACTGAAGTTTGCTGGAGGGGAGGGGATTGCGGGAATGGGGCAACGGGGTCACGGCCATTAGGGAGGGCACTTGTTGTAATGAGCACTGGGTGTTCTATGCAACTGATGCATCACTGAATTCTACCTCTAGAGTAATACTACATATGAGCTAAATTGAATTTAAGTAAAGGATTAAAAAAATAGATGAACTTTAGATGCATTCTATAACCTGCATATGTCTCTGAAACTAATGTTGAGTAAAAAAAAAAAAGGCAGAAAAGAATATATCTTGTATGGTTCTGTTTATATTAGATTTATAAACAGATGAATCTCACTAGTGTTATTAGACGTTAGGATAATAGTTAACTTTGGCTAGGGTGTGTGAATTGTAATTGAAAAGAGGAAATGAGGGAAGGATTTTGGACTGCTGTAGTAACGTCTGTAAGAATCCATAAGCTTGTTAACCATGCTACAGGTAGAATAAACAGAACATGATGATTCACAGACCTGTACCCCTGGGGCAAATAATACATTATATGTTAGTAAAAAATTTTTTTTAAATTAAAAAAAAGAAATAGGACAAAAACACTTTCTTACTACTGCACGGGGTGACCTTTACATAGCAATTATTTTCTTGTGAAATTACTAATTAGAAGGAAAGAATCATTTACCTTTGCTAAATTTGCGTGTCATCCTTGCACAGGTGCCATGCTAATTAATCTTCCAGTTTTAATATATGTGCTCCTGAAGTGAGTACATTTACTTTTCCCAGTTAGAGTAACTACAGTTTATATTACACCAGTCTTATTTACAGAATGATACTAATAATAATAATACCCAAAGAATGATAAAAATTACAAAGTTACTAATTTGCAAAACTATCATATTTGTAGAGAAGTGCATGAAAATTATCAGTGCATACTAAAGTCATCAGCCAATTGGGGTATTTACTTGGTGCCTATAAATATTCTGGCAATGTAGGAATTTATCTTCTTTAGATTCTCAGGGGCCTTGTTTTGAAAAACAGTTTAATAAGATTATTTCTCAGTACACAGAAAAATAAACAACTGTAATAGGGGCTTAATAGTTGAATAGTTGTTCAATGCCTTAGCTTTCACTTTTTAAAATCTTGGATTTGAAACTTTTTAAAAAAACATATTCTAAGGGTTCTTTTTTTTTTTTTTTTACCCCCCTAAGGGTTTTATTTTACCAAACGCAGTATGTATGAATTCCATATTCCAATTTCAGTGATCACTAGAGATGATGGGTTTTACTTTTCCCAGATACTGTTTCATTAAATTCATTATTGATAATCCAACAAATACTCAGTCCTTTTAGATGGTTTAGGGTCATGTTGGAGAAGTTAGGCTTCTTCATTTTATATTTTTCTTTACTGCAGTTCCTCAGATAGTGTGGCTAAAACAAATCCAGCCCTCAGTTTTCACCTGGGTGGCATACAAATAGCACAGTAACAAAAAAATTTGATTGTATGTACTTTTTGATGAAAATAGACATATACTGTATGAAGGTTTTATATAACCGAAATTATACATTCTTCCATTGTGTAGATTAATGACCTAAAGGGGAAAAGTTTAGTTCTTTTAAGCCTGGCAAAAGCTTTTCAGTCTTTATTATCGTATACCTATTATTTTCTGCACGATGTATAAATTGTGAATTTATTTCCTAGGAGGAGTATAGAACTGAAGGTATCAGCTGGCACAATATAGATTATATTGATAATACCTGTTGTATAAATCTTATTAGCAAGAAGCCAACAGGTCTGCTCCATCTTTTGGATGAAGAAAGCAAGTGAGTATGATTCTTTCAGCAAGTACCTTTCAGTCAAAAGCGTGGTTCTTTTCATTTGGGCTTTTCATGTCCTTTTAGTTTTCTTCTTACATACTCGAATAAGGAGTCTAAGTTTCCCTTGTGTGTATTTTATTGTGTGTATATGTTTCTAGGAAAATTGGGTGAACCTTAATACTGAATTTGTACTTGAGTTTTTCCAGATTCTTCTACAGAGTTACTTTGATGTTAAATTTGTTGGCATATTTTTTAATTGTTGCATGTTTCTCTCTTTTTGAATTGCGTTTTATATGAGATGTGTTTGTAGTTTTCATGTTTAGCAGAAAAGAGTATCATGTTAGATTAGTGATGTCTGCCATAGTTGTGCAGGTGTAAAGTAGCAGCATATGCCAAGTATTTGACATCCTTTGTTAGCACTGTGTAGTATACCAAACATGTACATAAGCTTTAGAAATGAGACATCATATAGCATCCTCTAGAGTGTTTTTAGTGCTCTGTAAAGTACTATTTATAGTTGAATTATCCTATAAGATGGCAAGTCTAGAACTGGAGAAACTGAAGTGATGGAGAGTGAGTTTTCTGTCACTCTTTAGTAAAATATTAAGTAACTGAATTAGATTGCTTGATTTCTAACTATAAATATTATATGCATTGAAGTAAGATAGAAAATATTGGGGATTCACTATCATAGGTGGGATGACCATACATCATCAGTTTTGAGTGGGAAAGTCTATAAAGTTTGTGTCTGTTGTCCAGTTTAGTTATTAAAGGTACCTACTTTTATTCCCAGATATTCTGGTTAGTATGGTAAGTTGTGTGTCACCCTATTAATATGCCATAGGCATATAGAAATTGCTACCTAAAATATAAAATAATATGGTAGAATGCAAAATATACTGAAAAGGAGAATGCTAACAGTTACATCTACTGACTCTATCACCAGTCTATTTCCATTAATCTAAATGAATTAAAGTGCAATTAACACAAAAATATTTTATGTACTAAGTTGTGTAAAAGTTTTTTTGTATTACTCTGTATGCCCCCAAACATGTATTATCCTTTATAAAATAGTAAGGTTAGTGGTTCTTAACTAGTTACATAGCTTAAATCTGGTGTATTTTATTTTGGAAAGCATTGTAGATGATTTTGATACTCAGTGTTGAGAACTATTATGGTTGGTGTCAAAATATTGAGTAGTTCTGTTACTTTGATGGTTTAGGGTCATGTTGGAGAAGTTGGAGAAGGTAGGCTTCTCCAGCATGTATCATGTATTTTATAATAACAAAAAGAACAAAGTTTAAGCAAGTCTAGGTAAAGATCATATAGGTAATAAGTGATGGATTTGAGATTCAGATAGTCCAGGCATTTCTGACTAATTAGCTTGTGCTTTGTCCTATAATGTTTCTCTGTAATAGGCTATAGAGTCAGAAGTTCAGGGTTGTATTACATCTCTATTAGCTACCTTTAGCAAATCTCTGAATATTCTTCGTTCTTAGTTTTTTGCATGTAAAAAGGAAATGATTATGAGAAACGACAATGCTGTTTGCTATATATCTTAAGGTGGTTGTGAGCAACAATTGAGATTGTTAAATATATAATTAAAACTTGAATAGAGGAAAGGGCTCTTGTCTGGCCTGTCATTCCTTATGTAAAATATTTTGAGTTCACATCTTACTATACAAAGACTGTATTTCCTTGGTTATTTGCTACCTCACATATAAATATTGCCAAATAAGAGAATATCAACTTTGTCATTACCCAGAAGTTCTTGTGGGGAAGCTATGTGGTCAGAAATTACAGAGAGACAGATTTTGGCTCAGTGTAAGAAAGAACTTTCTAATCATTAGAGCTGATTAGCAGTTATTTTATAAGGTAATAAAATTTCCTATTATAAACCCTCCTACACTGTTGGTGGGAATGCAAGCTGGTGCAACCACTCTGGAAAACAGCATGGAGGTTCCTCAAAAAGTTGAAAAATAGAGCTACCCTATGACCCAGCAATTGCACTACTGGGTATTTACCCTAAAGATAGAAACATAGTGATCCAAAGGGGCACATGCACCCAAATGTTTATAGCAGCAATGTCCACAATAGCCAAACTATGGAAAGAACCTAGATGTCCATCAACAGATGAATGGATAAAGAAGATGTGGTATATATATATATATACACATATATCTATATACAATAGAATAGTATGCAGCCATCAAAAGAAATGAAATCTTGCCATTCGCGAGGACATGGATGGAACTAGAGGGTGTTACGCTGAGCGAAATAAGTCAATCGAAAATAAGTCAATTATCATATGATCTCCCTAATATGAGGAATTGGAGAGGCAATGTGGGGTGCTTAGGGGGTAGGAAAAGAATAAATGAAACAAGATGGGACCATAAGAGACTCTTAATCTCACAAAACAAACTGAGGGTTGCTGGGGGGCGGGGGTTCAGAAGAGGGTGGTAGGGTTATGGACATTGGGGAGGGTATGTGCTATGGTGAGTGCTATGAGGTGTGTAAACCTGGTGATTCACAGACCTGTACCCCTGGGGATAAAAATACATTATATGTTTATAAAAAAGTAGAAAATAAAAAAATATAGATGAGGAAGCCCAGGTGTGGGGAGGTTAAGCAATGTATCAATATTATAAAGCTAATAAATGGCAGAGTTAGAATTTAAAAAAAATTCCTATTATAGTAATTCTTTTGCATCATTTGTCAGGGTATTGTTGGTAGGAGACTAAACTGAATAACCATCTTAAAAGATTTTATTTATTTATTTGAGAGAGTGCGCAAGCATGAGTGGTGGGGAGGGACAGAGGGAAAGGGAGATGAAGACTCCCTGGTGAACAGGGAGCCCTATGTGGGGCTTGATCCCAGGACTCTGGGATCACAATCTGAGTGCAAGGCAGACACTTCCGTCTGAGACACCCAGGTACTCCTGGACTGAGTAACTTCTTAATTGTCTCTTCAATTATGCTTCTATATTCAGTCTTATATATTCTATATATTCTATATTCTGTATGAAGACTTTTTATGAATTCTGTTATTATTTTCTTCACTTTATGTGTCAGTCCTGTTGTTTTTACCTCCTCTGGTAAATGGACCACTTTGCTCTATGCTTTAACATCCCAGAAGATACAAAGGCATGAAATGTTTTCTTTCTGCCAGAGTTGGACTGAAAATAAATTAGTCACATTTAGGAAAAGCTATTTTGGGAACCACTTAGACTAGTTTTCCTCTAACAAGTGCTTTTTTTCTATAGGGAATATGTAACATGAAAAATATCCTTAGCAGCATTCCTATGTCATTCAGTCCTTTAGGTGCATGGGTTTGAGATCAGAAGTCTTGTTTAATCTTGTCTCTGTTATCTCTTGGCTTTGGGCAAGTTTGACCTTGGGCAAGTCATTTAAGCTTGATTGTAAAGGATGCAGCATGAAATTTAGGAAGGAGTAGAATAAGCAAGGTTAGGTATGAGCAGGATGTTAGGAGTGTTACCAGTCTTTCCTTCAGTATTCAAAGTATGATCTCTTAACGTGAGTACTGGCAGCACCTTGAAGCTTCTTAGAAATGCAGAATCTCGGACTTCTACCCCGGTCTTCTTTTAACAAAATGAAGTTAAGACCAGGGCATTCATTTAGGACAGCATTTTGTTAGTCTGGTCTGGTCCTAAGAAATTCCTGAGTAATGTGGAGATAGTAGTGATCACCATCACCCTAGCATCACTTCAGTAGAATCACAGGAATGGGGTCTAGGTACTGGTATTTTTTTTTTATAAGTTTTTTTTTTTTTTTTAATTTGACAGACAGAAATCACAAGTAGGCAGAGAGGCAGGCAGAGAGAGAGGAGGAAGCAGGCTCCCCACTGAGCAGAGAGCCCGATGTGGGGCTCGATTCCGGGACCCTGGGATCATGACCTGAGCTGAAGGTAGAGGCGTAAGCCACTGAGCCACCCAGGCGCCCCTAGGTATTGGTATTTTTGAAAGCTAAAGAGACACAGAAAGAAGCATGGAAACACTAATCTAAGACTATCCTGGCAGATACCCTTTGGGGAACACTAGATGGAAGAGCTTTGAAGTGCACAATAATGTCTGATTTGCCTCTGTTCCATGCTCTTATGCCCCTGTTCCAAGCTCATATACAATGTGCTTGATATTGTATTGTGTATCCACAAGTGTTTGTTGAATATAGGACATATGGAGAGCTTTCCTTTCCTTCTTCCCTTGTTTGGAATAAAAACTGTTCTCATATATGTCTTCCTTTGAAAATCTCTTTTCTCCATTTGAAAGTAAGAGAAAAATCACAAGCTCTTCGATTACTCAGAGGTTTACTTAGAGACAATGAAATGAGTATCCTTCCTGAAGAAAAGTGTCCTGCTGTGAAGTAGTGAGGCATAAGTTTGCAGAGGTTGAGTTGGGTCTAGGCTTAGGAGCTTGGATTTGGTCACTTTGCCTTGGTGAACCATAAATTTTCCTGAGTAGGGGAGGCACATGTTTAAAGCAGTATTAGAGGAAAATTTTGATATTTTGATTTGGTGACTTGAAACAAGGTAAGATTAGAGTACTGAGACTACTATGGAGGCTGTTGCTGTACTCTCTGTTTCAGACTGCAGGAGTTACAGTCCATTCTAGAATGGCTTTAGAGTTCTGGAATGGACAGAGAGAGCTGGATGATGATGATGTTTTGAGGAAGGGGTAGTATTTGAATGCAAAAGCAGACCTAGTTGAATAGGAAGTTGAATAGGAAGATGGCAATATTGGCAATGTTATAAAGTAGGTAACATATATGTCCTCCCTATAAGGATGCCAGCTAGTGTTAGATGTTTTTACTAGTGTTAATTTAAATTTAATTCTGTTAACACTGCAATACCTCATTGTACTCATTTATGGAAACTAGTTCTTAAAGCTTGCTCTAGGTCACATGTAGAACTGGTCATCTGAACTATGACTCTCTGACACCAAAGGCCATTCTCCTTCCTGATTCTAATACATAAAACACAATTATTTTTGTTGTGATTTTGGAATCATTTCTACACATCACATTTTGTATTCAGCATCTTTGCAACCTCATGTCACATTATTTCTCATTATTTCAACTCTGATTAAGTGAAACTATTTTCTAAAAGATACTTGCTTTCTTCTTTTTCTGCCAGTGATATTTCCTCTATTTGAAACTCCTATCCAGACTTTAACATTTAGTTCATAATTGCCTCCTATATCTTCTTTGAATCTTTCCATTATTCCCAACCACTAGGGTTTTTTTCTTTTTGGAACTTTTCTTTACAAAAATATTATTAGAGATATTGAGAGAGAGAGGAGGAGGAGAAGAGGCAGAGGGACAAGCAGACTGCACTGAGCGCAGAGTGGACGTGAGGCTCAATCCCAGAACCCTGAGATCATGACCCGAGCTGAAGCCAAGGGTTGGATTTTTTAAAGATTTTATTTATTTATTTGAGTGAGGGAGACAGAGATAGTGACAGAGAGCATGAATGGGGAGGAGAGGGTGAAGCAGGCTCCGTACTGAACAGGGAGCCCAAGGAGGGTCTGGATCCCAGACCCCTGGGATCATGACCTGAGTGGAAGGCAGATGTTTAACCCAACTGAGCCATCCAGGTGGCCCCTAAACTTTTATATTCCTGTATTTGCTATCATGTAATTATTTCTTAATAGGATCGTTTGAGTTATCCCTAGATATGAAATACTCATCAATGGGTATAAACCATTGAGACATATTTGAAATAATAATAGATATAAAATTATGTAGTTACTGGTACAGGTAAGAAAATTGCTACTTAATTTATGTATGAAGAAACAGGAAAACAGAAAATGACATGGACTTAAGACCTGTCCAAATTGAGAGATCATTTTCTGTTTGGAAGTTCTTGGCCCCAAACAAAGTATCATTTGAGTTTTATTATCCTGTGGGTTTTACAGAAGTGCCACACAGTGCAACCTGAGCTAAATATCTGAAGACCTGAGTTAATTTCATAGTTCTGCTACTTGGAAAGTGTGAGTTTGGGCAAATTGTGACTTTTGATCCCTCATCTATAAAACACCAGTCCTTCTTATACTCCCTTTTTAGCTTGTTAAGAGAATCAGATTAGATAGTATAAGTGAAAACTCATTGTAATTTGCTATAAATGTGTTAGATGGCAGTGTAATTATAATGTATTAAAAAAAGACTGTATTAACAACTGCATCTTTCTTTAGTGTTTTGTTTTTTGTTTTTAATGCAGCTTTCCACAGGCCACAAATCAAACATTGCTAGATAAATTTAAGCATCAGCATGAAGAGAATTCCTACATTGAGTTTCCAGCTGTGATGGAGCCTGCTTTCATCATAAGGCATTACGCTGGGAAAGTGAAGTATGGGGTCAAGGTCAGTAAATTTCTCATTGATATGCCTTAGGGGTGAAAGTGTTTTCTCTACTGTATCATCGTCCCAGTCACACTGCCTTCTGTGCAATTTATGGAGGCTCTTGATCAGTAACAGTTGGAGACGGAGACATTTTATAAAGGTATTGCTAACATTCTGATTCTACCTTGCAACATATTACTGTTTTATGTGATATTGGTGTTGGTTTCCTCCTACAGGTAAGCTCAGTATCAGTCCCAGTCCCTTCTAATCGTTTTTTTGTTTGTTTTAAATCTGAAGAATAGAGAGCATCAGTATATCTTGAACCAAGTATTTCATTATGTAATTTGTTTATTTTTTCTCTTCTCATCCATGAGACTTAACAGAGGCTTCATGTCTTTATGCACCATTAGGTATTTGTGAGCTTGCACTCCTAATGAATATATTGAAGCTTTTAACTCTTGTGGAGAAGAATCTTCAGAATTGTGGCCATTTCTTTTTTGTAATTAGTGAGCCTGTTACCCTTCAACTACTTGATACTTAAGATTGTCATTTGGTAGTTTCCCAGGCAAGGCAATGATGGTATGGAGAGTAGTAGAGCAATATATTTTCTCTTGGGTATTGAGGTGAAAGTCACAATTAAAATCACTCTTGACTTAGTCTGTGTGTTAAATACACACAGTGCTTGGTGTTCAGAACAATGTAGTGATAAACCAGGCAGACATGTTCTTGGCTTAGTATATACATACATACGTGTGTGTGTGTGTGTGTGTGTGTGTGTGTGTGTATATAATAAAGATAAATGGGATATTGCCATAAATAAATGAACAAGTCCTAGGAAAGAAAGTAGTGAAATAGTGGAATTTGAATTTGGAGATCCATGAATACCTCTCTGAGAACTTAAGTTTTGAGGGTTAACCTGAAGCAAGTGTTACCTTAGTGAGGAGCTGGGGTGATGAATATTCCAGGCTATGAGATAGAGAATTAGTATGTTAAAATAATTGAAAACAGGCCAGTGTTACTAGATTATGGTGAGCAAGGGAAGTAGTGGCATGAAACAAATTAGAGAATGAATAGCAAATTAATTCTTAATGGCTTTTAGACCAAGTTAAAGGAGTTTGGTTTTTATTGACATTATTATGGGGAACTACGAAAAGATTTTAAACAGGCTGTGATTTGTGTTTTTAAGAGATTGCTTTGATTACTTTGAGGAGAAGGAACAGCAGAGGATGAGAGTAGAAGCTGGCAGAGAAATTAGGAGCTTTTTAAAATAGTTGAGTTGAAATGTTAAGGTAAATTGAACCACGGGTGGCGGTATAGATGGAGGAGATGTAGATGATTATGAGATATATTTTGGAGGTATAATTGGTAGAAGCTGATTGATGTATCCCAGCTAAGTGACTTCTGGCTGTAGCTGATGGGTGAATTTGAGGTGTTATTTCTGAGATGGAAGAGACAGAAAGGAGCAGATTTTAGAACAAACATTAAGAATAACAGAGTGGAATGATAGTTCCCAGGGGCTGTGGGATGGGAGAATTGAGGAAATGTTGGGCAAAGGATACAAACTTGCAGTTAGAAGATGAGTAAATTCTGGAGATCTAATGCAGAGCATTGTGATTATAATAACATTGTGATAATAGCATTGTCTTCAAAGTTCTTAAGAGTTCTTTTAGGTGTTCTTACCACAGAAAAGGAATGATAGTTATATGACCTGATGGAGGTGTTAGCTAATACTATAGTGGTAGTCCTATTGCAGTATATAAATGTATCAAATCAGTACATTATATACCTTATACATTAGGTGTTAGTTATATCTCAATTTTATTTTTTATTTTTTATTTTTTTATTTTTTAAATATTTTATTTATTTATTTGACAGACAGAGATCACAAGTAGGCAGAGAGGCAGGCAGAGAGAGAGAGAGAGAGAGGGAAGCAGGCTTCCTGCGGAGCAGGGAGCCTGATGCGGGGCTCGATCCCAGGACCCTGAGATCATGACCTGAGCCGAAGGCAGCAGCCCAAACCACTGAGCCACCCAGGCGCCCCAGTTATATCTCAATTTTAAAAAAGATTTTGAAAATGTAGTTTAAAACAAAAACAAGAAGACTTGAGCCGTGAAGTCATACAATGAGGTACATAAATCCTAAGTGTACGGATTTCTGTCATGCCCCTTCCTAGCCCATTCTCCCTGACACAGTGATAACCACTACCCTCATTTTTTATCCTTAGTTTTACTTGTTATTACATTGTAGGTAAATGGAATCATACCGTATATACACTTAAGCCTGTGATTAATCATCCTTAGATAGTTTGAAAGTAAAAGAATGGAAAAAATATATATAGAGAAAAAGTATATATAGAAGGTAAAAGGATGAAAAAAATTATATCACCCAAACCCTAAGTATAAGAAATTATTAGCATACAAGGTAGATTTTACTGCAAGAAGTATTACTAAAGATAAAGATGCACATTTCATAAAAATAAAAGGAGCCAGTTTGACAGGAAGACACAACATCAAAAGTTGTATGTACTTACTGATTTGATTCATTATACAAAAACTAAAGGGAGAATAAAAGTAGAACTGGAAAAATCCATCTAATTGTAGATTTTAATATTTATTTCTTTAGTAGCTAACAGAATAAGATGCAAAATGAGTAAAAACTAAAAAATTGAATAGCATTATTAAAAACTGACCTACTTGGCATATCATAAGGATAGCTAGACAGTCTTTGAATGTTTAAACACAATTCTTCTATGTAACCCATGAGTCAAAAAAGAAATCACAATCACAATGCTAATTTTATTATTTATCTATTTGTATTTAAAGATTATATTTATTTATTTATTAGAGAGAGAGAGACAGAGAGAAACAGACAGACAGAGATAGCAAGAGTGAACACCAGCAGGGAAGAGCAGGGAAGCAGGCTCCCCACTGGGCAGGAGCCGTACATGGGGCTTGATCTCATGACCTGAGCTGAAGGCAGACACTTAACCATTTGAGTCATCTATGTGCTCCTACAATGCTGATTTAAAACTGAGCATTAATAAAAATGCAACATACTAAAATTTGCAGAATCCGTAGCAATTGGTAAGGTGCATTTAAAGCAATGATTTATAATTTTAAATGCATGCATTAGGAAGAATGGTTGAAAGTAATTATCTAAGCTTCCATTTCAAGAGACTGAAAAAAGAACAGCAGATTAACCCCCCCTTCAATTAGAGGGATATAATAAAGGGAAGACTAGAAATTAATGCAGTAGTGAAATTAACAAAGCCAAATATTTGTTCTTTGAAAAGGTAACAGAAAATAATAAAAGGTAATAGAATAAAATAAAATGAAAAACGTAATAGAAAATAATCTATAATAGAAAAAAAGATTTTAAAAATAGATACCAGAAAAGAAAAAGGGGACTTAACTACATACTCAACAGATATTAAGAAGGGTCTCAACATATTTGCCAGTAAATTTGACAGCATAGATAAAATGGAGAATTCCATGAAAATCACACATCAAAACTGACACCAGAAATACAGGAAAACTTGAGACGCCTATTTCCATTACATAATTTGAATCAGCAGTTTAAACTTCCTCATAGAGGAAATTCCAGGCCTGTATGGTTTCACTCGCGAATGCTTCTAAACATTTAAGTAATACTAGTCTTATGCATTCACTTTTAAGTTTGAGATACATTTAAGGTGTAGAAATGGGTCTTGGACATAACAACAAAGATCTGAGCTGGAAATACAGATTGGGTCTCATCATATAGATAGTGTTTAAAGCCATTACTACGGTTGAGATCACCTGATGTGAGATGATTGAGTGAAAATTTTTCCGAGAGTACATAAGACCAAACCCCAAGAATTTCAAATATGGTTAAGTAGTAAATCACAAAATGTATTGTTAATAGAAACCAAGAGAAAATTTTCAAGAAGAATGATATGATTAATTTATGAAATACACTTAGAAATCTAGAACTATAAAGACAGATGAGACCATTACGTTTGGAAAATAAAGGTTTCCATCAACATTTGACACCCATCATGGGAAAAAATTCTAGAATTTTACTTTGTACAGTATAGTTATTAATAGGATGGAATGATCTTCAGTATAGAACAGACAATTTTCAGTTCCTGTAGTACTTACTGTGTTTGACCTTTGGCAAGCTTCTTTATCTTTCTGTTTACTTATCAGTAAATTATAGTTTGTAATTATTCTACTTTATTAAGTAATTGTTAGAATTGAATAAGTTATGTATAGTGCTTAACTTAGTGCCTGACGTCTTATTTGCCCTTGGTAAGTATTAGCCAGTAATGGTGGTGGTGGTGATTTGGATTTGAACATTTTTATCAGTTTTACTAACTTTTATAATATATACTTTTGCTCAAAGGGTGTTAAGGGACAAGCCAAGGACCAAGATTCCTGGCCTGTTTCTCCTTTTCTCCTGTTCTTAGGAGAACAAAGACTAGGAAAGGAAACTCCTAAAGAAGTCCAAACTGCCTTCTGGAAAACATCATACTAGACATGCTCCTCATAGGATTCTGAGTTAAAGAGCTGTTATGTCAAGTTGCACCAACTCTGAGTGATTTACTTACCAACTTTTAATCCTTTTATCTGGGTGTGATTATAGCCAAATGCCTACTCTATACATATCACTCTGGAACATTCTTCCACTGAGTGTAAACTTTTTATTCTCCTTGTCTTTCTGTGGGATATTTTAACCCATTTTCTTCTGTTAAATCCCCTCCATCCCCTATTGGCAAGTGGTTTGTACTGTCTATTTACAGTCCCTAGGTAATACGTATATTTTCTGCTGTCTCTGTAGGCCTCCTAGGCACATATATTCATTTGCTTTCTTGTTGTCTGTATGCAGATACGGTATAGTGATAATGAGTGGCTGTCTTTGAACCCCTATTCTATTTACTATGTTATAGGGGGGCCAGGATAGTTAACTTCTCCATGACTGAGTTTCTTCATGTATAAAATAGGAGTAATAATAATATCTATCTCAAGCAATTGGTAGGTGGATGAAATAAGCTTAAATGAGACAACACATGTAAAGTGCTCAGAAGAGTGCCACGCACATATTACCTTTCAATAAGTGTTTCTTGCTGCTATTGTTATCCTCACCATCTCAAACTTCACTTGCACAAAACTGATCTCTTGATTTCATTTCCTATCCCTAAATCTTCTCTTTTCTCTAGACTTCTCCATATCAATATGGTACCTCCACCTAGTTCCTAAAACCCAAAATATAGGTGTTAACCTTATTCCCCCATTCTTTCACCATGCTATAATACACCAGCTAATTCTTTGCCTTACTTCCAAAACATATCCCAAATATAGTAACTATTTTCCCTTTATGCTATTACCACCAAGGTAGGCTTAAGTCACCATCACCTTTTGTTTGGATTATTTCAATAGCTGGTCTCCCGTTTTCCATTCCTTACATAAATTCATTCCCTCTGCAGCATCCAGTGGTATTTATAAAATATCATTTAGCTCCATTGGCTTTCTTTTATATTTGAATAAAATCTACAAACTCCTAACTCAGGCTTGCAATACCTATTTATTTGCCAAATCTTCCATCACTCTCACCTTTGCCCAGAATGTTCCAGCTCCTGGTCTTACTGTTTGTCTACTAACTTGTCCTACCACCTATACATAATAGGTGTTGTATTCTCTTTGTTTGGAACACTGTTCCTTGTCTTCTCATGTCTGGCTCCTTTCTTTTATTCAACTGTCTGGTTATTTTATGTGATACCCCTTCAGAGAGGCTCTCTACTTAACAAGCTACAATAAAATTGTGGAATATTTACTGTCATCTAAATGTATTACAGAATAGTTTTAGGATTGTCTGGGACTTTATCAAAGGTGTCTGGTTCAGTTAGCTACCTAGAACAGAATTCACTTCTATAGTCCTTAGTAAACCACTTTTCAAACATGTCACCTATTATCTTCTTGGTTTAATAATTTTTTCAAAAATAACGCTGATACTTTTTTTGTGTAGGATTTCCGGGAAAAAAATACAGATCATATGCGCCCTGACATTGTAGCTCTTCTAAGAAGTAGCAAGAATGCATTTATCTCTGGGATGATTGGAATTGATCCTGTAGCTGTTTTCCGATGGGCAGTTCTCAGAGCTTTTTTCAGAGCCATGGTTGCTTTCAGGGAAGCTGGGAAAAGACACATTCAGACAAAAACTGGTAAGCAGTAGATACTAGTATTCTACCATACTTATCTTTTTTTACCACTCTTAAGGAGTAGAGACATAATAATTTTGTTCTCTTTTGTTTTCTTAACCATATCCTAACATCATTTTCAGATCTGATTAGTTCCAGAGTACTTTATATGATTGAGTTTAGTGAATACATGGTGTGTGTTTATATATATGTGTTGGTACGTTTTTATTAATAAATACTCAGAGGAGTAATGTATGTAAAGCACCTGATATTCAATAGGTATTTTTTAGTAAGACATTGGTAAATTTTTAAACAAAAAACCAAAATGATACTTTGCCATTTACTTATATAGAATTAAATATTGATAACCTTTATTTTCTTATGTAATGGTTTTTATGCAGATGAAACAATTTAATGTGGAAGCATAAATCAGGAGATAGAAAAATTGGATGGAGATAGGGGGCAGTTTAGTGGAGATAACCTTACTTCAGAAATCAGTGAAGTGTCATTTCTTCTCTTGAGTGATTTTGTGACTATTAGCAGTTGTTTTTTTTTTTTTTTAAATACTGTCTTCAGAATTGTGGGGGTAAAGCCAGGTAATAATAGATGAATCTGTTTATGAATGTTAATTTTCTTTTCTTCCTACCCTTAACTCAGTTCATTGGATTTTACTTTGAAATTTAGAAATGAATGGAGCAGGATACTTTTTCTGTGTCTCGTCCCCTTAAATCATGAAATACCATAGTTTACAATCTGCATGAAGGCATCTTATCTTCAAAAGCATTTGTTACCTAATGAAAATCACAGTGTAAAAAAAGAAAAAGAAAAAAAGAAAAAAATTCACACTTTTGTTTACTGCAGCTCTAGCCTTAGATAGACCATTGCTGCACTGCATAGTGAGGATTTACTAATATATATGTAGCCATTTAAAATAAAGTGTTCTGTCCAGAAAACCTTCAGTAGAAGCACACTAGGACCCATCTGTACTTTCAGGACTCCCAGATTTACTTATATGGATTTTCGGCATGTGCACTAGCAGTAAAACTTTTAAGTTCAGCTTTTGCATATTCCAAATGAATACTTATATTTGGGAGATTGTATTTCTGAAATGAGAGGGAAAAGCTAATTGAACTTAGTTTCTGTATTTCAGATTATAATATATACAAACTGGCCTTTGTAAATAGGGAGAAATACAGTTTTTTTGGAAAATAAAAGGAATGTCTTAAACCTACTTTACCTTTTACAAAATTATCTCTGAGAGGCTTTCTTTGTAAAAAGCTCTAAAGAAAAGTTTTTTCTTTTAATTTAAGATACATTATTATTTATCATAGTGGATTGGATTTACCAATTTTGAAAATTGTAAAAAAGTGTTCTACTAAGATATAACTGACTATGAGAAGAAACTTTTCTTGTATTTACTATTGAAAATATTGCTTTCTAAAAAGATTAATCACATTGTTTTTGTGTTCTTTTGGTATATTTGTGAAAGCTGGTTGTATGTTTATTATTATCCTTTGGTACACAGATACAAAATGTTATTAATTATCAACAAAATGATAGTGTATTATTTCTACTTTGATCATGTCTAGATTCTTCTTCTTTTGTAGTCTAATTTTTCTTTCCGGCCAGCACAGAGCATCCATATAATAAACTTTTTGAATACTCTTTTATTTAAGGCTATAACATGCATATAGAAGAAAACTGTGCCCCCAAAAATGGATAGCTCAGATAATTATCACAAAGTGAACACACCCTGAAACAATCACCTAGATTAAGATGTAGAATATTACCAACAACCTGGAAGTCTCATTGGATAAACTTTTTAAATTTCACTTTTTATCAAGAAAAAGAAAAGTCATAGTTCATTTGTATTTTGATTGAGCAGATTTGTTACAGGAAATAATTATATTGCAGTATATTACTATCAGTGCCAGTATTTAGCATTTTTGCTCCTTCTACATGGATTTAGGATAAAAGGGTGCCATAAAATTAGAACATTATAGAATTACAAAATAAAAACTAACAGAATAATTGTGAAAATGGATAAATAATAGTTTCGGAACTTTTAAAATGACCATGAATAGTATGGAGACATAGTGAAAATGAAATATTGGAATTAGAGATTATTTAAGTAGAAGTGGAATTTAAGTAGAATTTAAGTGGAATTTAAGTAGAAGTGGAATTATTTAAGTAGAAATGAAAGGCAGAAGGTAATCAAGTTCAGATTTTGAATGAGACTAAGAGTTCAAAGATAATCTTTTAGGGAAGAAAGATGATGTTGACTACAGATGCACAATATATTTTTACTTCCTTTGAGAGTATATTTATAAAAAATTTTAGTGTCTCTTAGCTAAATTGCTAATAAATATCCTGATACTAAACTAATAAATCTTGGATTTTCTTATGGAATTCCCTGACATTCTTTTTCTTCATCAAGCACAAATAATATCAAATTAAAATCTACTTTTTGACTGTTATTTTCATAGACTTCCAGATTAAGGAACACAATTTAAGACTTTTAAGTAAAAATTCAGTTTATTCTTTTCAAGAATTGATTTGTTATAATTGCATAATGTATATTATGGTGATCAGAAAACCATGCAGTGTTCTTAGTGGAATTATATAAGTAGGGAGTGTGAGTGAAGCTACATATTGGCCCTACTGGGACTTAGAGTGAGAAATAGTAATGATTTGTTTGGTCAGCAAACAGACTTTACAGAATTAGTTCAGGATAGTAGCAACAATTATGTGAAATGGCAAATCCTGGGAAGAAGGGAGACTCTGATTTCTAGAGTTGCCATGTTATATTATTTGAAATATCTGGTGTTCTACACAAAATTCTGAAACACACACACACACACAAAAGAAAAGAAAAGAAAATGACCTGTATGTGTGAAAAAAGGAATCAATAGAAACTATTGCTGAGGAAAGCCAGACCTTGAACTTACAAAAGTCTTTAAGCTATTTTAAACATGTTCAAAGGCAGCCATATCTGAAGAACTAAAGGAAAGTATGAGAACAGTGTCTCACTAAATATAAAATATTTTATAAAATATTTATTTATGTGTGTGTGAGAAATTCACTAGAAGAGCTCAGCAACAGATTTGAATAGGCGAGGCCAGAATCAGTGAACTTAACCACAGATCAGTTGAGATTATCTGTTCTAAGCAACAAAAAAAGACAGAAAGAAGAATGAATAGGAATGAACAGAGCTTTTAGACCTGTGGGACACAATAAAGTACCCTAGCATCTGGCAGTTTAGAAGGACAGAGAAAGGGGTAGTAAGAATATTTCAAGAAATAATGGCCAAAAACTCTTTAAATTTTCTGAAAAGACTATATACCCAAGAAGATCAACAACCCGCAAGGATCCAAACTTAGATACATCATAATTAGATTGTCCTGAGATAGAAAATATTGAAAGCATCAGGAGAGAAGTAATTCATGTACAAAGTGTCCTTAGCAAGATTGACAATTGATTCATCATCAGGAGCCATTGAGGCTAGAGGGCAATACTGGACATATTCAGAGTGCTGAAAGAAAAAAGAGAGTCAAGAATTCTGTATTCACAAATCAAAACCACAGTGAGATAGTACCTTACACCAGTCAGAATGACTGAAATTAACAAATCAGGAAATGACAGATGTTGGTGAGGACATGGAGAAAGGGGAACCGTCCTACACTGTTGTTGGGAATGCAAGCTGGTGTACCCGCTCTGGAAAACAATATGGAGGTTTCTCAAAAAAGTTGAAAATAGAGTGGTACCTGGGTGGCTCAGTCGTTAAGCATCTGCCTTCAGCTCAGGTCATAATCCCAGGGTCCTGGGATTGAGCCCTGCATTGGGCTCCCTCCTCTCCCTCCTTAGCAGGAAGCCTGCTTCTCCCTCTCCCAACTCCCCTGCTTGTGTTCCCTCTCTCACTGTCTCTCTCTCTCTGTCAAATAAATAAACAAAATCTTAAATTGAAAGAAAGAAAGAAAATAGAGCCTCCTACAACCCAGCAATTGCATTACTAGATACTTTACCCCAAAGATAAAAATGCAGTGATCTGAAGGGGCACTTGCACCCCAATGTTTGTAGCAGCAATGTCCACAGTAGTCAGACTATGGAAAGAACCCAGATGTCCGTCGACAGATGAATGGATGAAGAAAATGTGATACATATACACAATGGAATACTATTCAACCATCAAAATAATGAAATCTTGCCATTTGCAATGATTTGGATGGAACTAGAGGGGTTTAGGCTAAGCAAAATAAGTCAATCAGAGAAAGACAATTATATGATCTCGCTGATACGTGCAATTTAAGAAACAAAACAGAGTATCATAGGGGAAGGGAGGGAAAAATAAAACAAGACAAAATCAGACAGGGGGACAAACCAGAAGAGATCATAGGAAACAAACTGAGGTTGAAGAGGGGAGGAGAGTGGGGTGATGGGGAAACTGGGTGATGGACATTAAAGAAGGCACGTGATGTAATGAGCACTGGGTATTATGTAAGACTGATGAATCACTGAATTCTACTTCTGAAACTAATAATATACTGTATGTTAATTAATTAAATTAATTAATTAATTAATTCCATATTTAATAAAACTACCCTTCAGAGTGACCATGAAATTAAGACATTTGTGGATAAACAAATCCTGAGCTAGTATTATCAGATCTGCCCCAGAAGAAATATTTCAGTGAGTTCTGGCTGAAATGAAAGGAAATTAAATAGTAACTTGAAAGCACTTGAAGCCCATTAAAGGCAACTATAGAGTGAAGTATAATAAAATATAGTATGAATATATTTTTTTACATTTTGAAACTTTTTTCTCTAATCTGATTTAGAAGACAGCTGTACAAAGTTGTTGATGGGCATGACATTTTAAGGGTGTAATTTTTATGACAGTAACAGCATAAAGGAGGAGGAAGAGAATGGAGCTATAGAAGAGAAATATTTTTTTTTATTAACATGTAATGTATTATTAGCCCCAGGGATACAGGTCTGTGAATCACCAGGTTTACACACGTCACAGCACTGACCATAGCACATAGCCTCCCCAATGAAGAGAAACATTTTTATATACCGTTGGACTTAAGCAATTTTAAATCCAGGCTTGATTGTTATAAGATGTTAATTATAATTCCCTTGGTATTTGCAAAGAAAATAACTAAAAAATAATATGGTAATATAAATGACAAAAAAATAAGAATATACTAGAAAACATCTGTTTAATACAAAAGAAGACAGTATTAAATAGAGGAATAAAAATAATATGTAATAAGACATATATGGAAACTCAACAACACAGGCCACCTGTTGCATGTATCACAAATCACAAATGTATGATTGCATTTATGTGAAATGTCTAGAATAGGCAAATCTGTAGAGGTAGAATGTAGATTAGTGTTTGCCTAGGGCTGGAGTAGGCAAGCTGGGAAATGATGAAGGGAAGGATAATAAAAAAGGTTAGGGTTTCTTTTTAGTATGTTGAAGGTATTCTAAAATTGATTGTGGTGATAGTTCAATAGTTTCAGGAATTATACTAAAAACCATTGAATTGTACACTTTAAATAAGTGAATTGGATAGTATGTGGTTTATATTTCAATGGAACTATTATACCCAAAACACAAGAATGTTCATAGTATCTTTATCCTTAATAGTCCCCAGTTAGAAACACCCAAAAATCTATCAGTGGAAGAAAAGATAACCATGTTGTGATACATTCCTACCATGTAACATTATTCTGAGTAAAAAAGAACAGATTACTGATTCTCATGAGTATCATAATGAGTCACAAAATATACTGGGCAAAAAAGTCAGGCATGAAAAGGTACATAGTGTATGCTTTCATTTAGTTTAAGAACAGGCAAAATAATACAGTTATGATAGCTTCTGCAAAGGCATGGGTGGTATTGATAGGAAGGGGTTGAAATAACTTGCTGAAATAATGGAAAT
The DNA here is from genome assembly GCF_009829155.1 of Mustela erminea. Taxonomy (NCBI): domain Eukaryota; kingdom Metazoa; phylum Chordata; class Mammalia; order Carnivora; family Mustelidae; genus Mustela; species Mustela erminea. The sequence goes on from NC_045618.1 coordinate 33,453,626, forward strand.
GTTCTGTATCTTTATTGAGGATTACATAGATGTAAATATTTTTTAAGCTTACCAAATTTTTACTTGAGATTGTGGTGGTTTGCAATGTGTGAGGTACACCTTTAATGGCTGTGCGGCCTAGAAGCTGGCATTACAGCAACTGCTTTGGGATCAGAGACATGGCTTCAGGTTTGAATGAATAACTAGGATTGAGTTCCATTATGTGGTGTAGTACCTTCAGGGAGCTTAGACTTTTCCATCATTGAAAAGATTGAAAAATTCTGTCCATTGGTCTTGAGCAGAGAAATAAGAAGGACCTTAGCAATCTAACCTTAGGCCTTAGATTGTTCTTAAACTGCTTAAAAAAAAAAAATCAGTGCCCCATATCTTTACCATGCATAGGTGTGGGGTCTGAATTTATCTTGTATTTTTGGTACATAATCTCAAGGTAAGGAATTAACAAACTGTATCAGGAACTAGCATAAACCAACACTAAATCAAAGTGTTTTAGGAGTTATGAGACTCCTTAGACAGTAACCCTTCCTGAATCTGTACTTACAAACCATCCTAGGAAACTTAACCTCCTTAACAGGGCATTGTTAACAACAAATGAGAGGAAGATCAGTTTAAGGTTTGGAAATAGTATTATAGTCTAAAATAGTAGAGAGTTAAAAGAAGGTATAGAAAGCAGAATGAAAGACGTTAAAAAAAAGATAGGTATGATAGTGAGTCCTAAAATAGTCACAAATACAAAATTACCCATATCCAAATGTCATTGCCACAGTTTATTAGACAAAAGAGTGCAGTGGCTGTAGTAATGTCAAGTGATTTCTTCAAATTCCTTACTAATTTAGTATATTTAATATACTAAACTTTTACATAGAACACTTTAATACCATAATCTCCTTAAAATTATTTCTGACTGGCAGATTATCAAGATAGCCTGAAAGTCTTGTGATAACTTTTTAAAATTACAGTTTGTTTAGAGTATAAATAGAACTTTCCAGGCTTTTTTTTTTTTTCCCCCCTCAGATGCTCCCTCTCAACTGATACCTACCTCCTGGCACCACCAACTAACAAGTATAGGCTAGTCTGAGCCTAACTAAGCATTCTTTTTTCAAGCAGCCCGTCAAAGATGGTGGAGTGGATTATTGATAATGGGCATAGAATATTTTTGCTGAGATGTTCTTCAACTAAGAAATGCTGGATAACTTGATATTTGTCTCTTTTTGAAATACTGAACATTTGCAGCTATGTGCTCTCCACATTGGATGAAGGAGATCGTGTTTTATTAGTTTACTTTTTCAGTATTGGATATGAAAATAATTTTAAAATCTATTTTATTTTTAAAAATCTGCTATTTATAAGTATCTTATTATCTGATACAAGATTCCATCTCCTTAAGCTAAAATGTGGATGCTTGTTCTCTGGATCCAGTAATCTAGTTTAAGGAATTTTAGTTAGACTAAACCCTGCTTTGCAAACCTCTTTGAACTACTCTGCCTCTATTTAACTTTTTAAATGATTCTGCATTGAGAACTATTCATAGATAGTATCTCATTCCTAATTATACAGTAAATATGCACTAATGAAACTTGATTCCTTGTGTTGCTCACTTTGTCTCTATTGTTAAACTGTTCCTTTTGTTTTTTAAAGGCACACCTACACAAATTTGAACTAAACGTCCTAACTCTAGAGATGTTCTTTGAGTAAATGATACTCAACCCCCCCCCCACCAAAAACCTGGAGATGCCTATTTTCTTTTAATCCATCTATTACTAATATGAATGGTACTGACCTCTCCCCAGCCTCCTTTATTGTTAGAGTGACTCATTGTTTCAGTAGCACTAATCTGGGGCTTTGTTCCTTCCTTGAACATGCTCTCTTCCCTTTCCCACAAATAGTTGATTTTGTTTCGCTTGACTAAGTGGTGGTGAGGTACATTTTCCAACTCTCTTTTCAGATTTATAAATACCAAAGTGCTGCTGGGTTTCCCTGCTCTATGATGCTTTTCTTCCTGCTCTTTAAACATTGACACACTTGTTGAAATTCCTACAAGTGTGGTTAATTGCAAGATTTGTGAAAGAATTATTTAACTTTTGGTAAATTGTTTTGGGTGTATTTTTCTTTGGGGTTCCATCATTGTTCTTTGCATTGTTGCCAACTATATACTAATTATATTTCAGACCTGATAAAAATGGGCCTGTTTAAAAAAATAAGTATACAAATTGTTTTGAAATTTCCCTAATTTTTTTAAATTAGAAATTTTTAGTATGATATTAATTCACAACACTTTCAGTACTGAAAGGAATACTTTGAATACCTAAAAAAAACCTTTATATTTTCCTTTTATTTTTGTGTGATTTCCTCAAATCAGTTTAGAAAATTTATTCACATTTAATGCATATTACTTGATACATTTAAAAAAATATATTCTTAAGATAGTTGGCAGCACTGTCCTTGATTCTCTATTGGTTTGGGCTTATATAATATCTTTTTTCTTTTCTCCATTTTTTTGTTTTTCTTTTGCTTCCTAAGGGCATGATGATACAGCGCCATGTGCAATTTTGAAAAGTATGGATAGTTTTAGCTTTCTCCAGCACCCAGTCCACCAGAGGAGCTTAGAGATTCTGCAGAGGTGCAAGGAAGAGAAGTACAGTAAGGCTGCAAATCCTGATAAACTCTGTGTCATCACGTATCTGTTTGGAAATGGAAACCAAGAGCATTCTGCACCAGGGTGGGACATAAATTGCCTTGACAATGTGACTTCCATAATCCTTTGACCAGTCTCAGGATAGTTCCATTGATTGAGACTCTATTTCTTCTTTCTTTTGAAAATGTTGATATACCTCTTCTTTGAACTTGGATGGCTATTTTTTGCCTGTGATCCTTGAGTTGTTGTTAATTATACTTGGGTTTAGAGTCTGAATTGGTTTCCAGTTTTGTCTTTAAAGTAGCTGAGTGATGGTTACAAATCGAGTAATGATTTTTTTCCTGCTAATTTTTTAAAAAATTTGAGGTAAAATCGCATGCAAAAGCGTAGAGTTTGATAAGTTTTAACATATATATGCACTTGTGAAATCATTAGTACAGTCTAGTTAATTACCATATCTGACACTGCCAAAAATTTCCTCTGCCCCTTTCTAATTTTGGCTGATTTTATGCTTGTTTATGCTAGAATTTGAACATCAGCAGTGTTGCTTTTGTGTATCATTGTTTAATCCACTTCATTTGATTGCAGTTCTATCAGACCTTTCTATCTCTGGTTTAGAGCAAAGCCACCACATTAATGTTTTGGCTTAAGAAAGAATGGGAATCACGATGGATATTCTTTTTAAATTTTTTAAGTTTTTTTATAAAATTAGTGTGAAAAGATGCCCTTGGTCTCCATTTCCTCCTTTCTATTTGTTAAAATCATTCTGAATGAAAATGGGTTCTTTTGCCTGTTGTGGGATTATAGTTTCTTGGAATTGCTATAGTGAGGATGAAGAGATCTTTTAAAATACTCAAAGCCCAACTCAGCAATTTGCAAATAATGGATTTAAATTACTTACATATTCTGAGCTTTTTACAAATCACCATAGATTTACTTTGTTAATTTCACAGTTTTGTGATTGAAATTCCATGAAATTTTAGGATCCAATTATCAGTTAAAGGAGAGTGTAAGTAGAATTTCTAAAAGCAATGTTGTGGGTTCTTCAGTTCTGCTTTCACTATTGTATAAGAAAATGTGTAATGCATTTTGAAAAATACTATTAAAAATGTTTTCTTATTTTAGAACAATGGTAAGTATTTCATTTTAAAAAGAACATCATGTTACTATTAATTATTGCTATTTCTAAAAGGTAAACAGTAAGTCTTCATTTCAGTTACCTATCTTCCTCTTCTAAATCTTTTAATCCATGGGACATTATTTAGAAGAGCCTACAGATCTTTTGGGGGAGTTTAAATTAATTGTTTTTTAATTTTAAATAGTGGCAAGTAGTTTGTTTGTTTTGCTGATTTTTATGACCCTCAGTTTATCCCAGCTTAGTAGATATGGGTTCAGAATAGGAGGGCACCATGTACAGCATAGGCTGCATGAGGAATTTTTTTTTTTTAAAGCTTTTATTTATTTATTTGACAGAGAGACAGACAGCAAGAGAGGGAACACAGCAGGGGGAGTGGGAGAGGGAAGAGCAGGCTTCCCACAGAGCAGGGAACCCAATGGGGATTCTGTCCCACATTGGATCATGACCTGAGCTGAAGGCAGATGCTTAAGGACTGAACCACCCAGGCGCCCCTGCATGAGGAAATGATATATTTATCTATATTTATATGCAAATTTATGGAAGTTGGGGCTTTTCCATTATTTTAGGTAGTTTATTCCGTTTCCTATATAGTACTACCAGTAATTGAAATTTTATAATATATAAAATTACAAATTCAGGTCTAGGAGACTGTTTTTTAAAAATACAGGGAACTACCAGCTTTAGGTAATGGATAATTGGCAAGGTGGATGAACCCTTCCACAGGTAACAATGATAAAACCTGGAAAAAATTTAAAAATAACGAAATGATTTGAAAGCACTGGAAAAAGACAAAACAACAACAAAAATCCCACTGAAAGACCAAAAAGAAGCAGAAACCAGAGGAGAGTTTATTCTTTGAAGTAAGTAAAGCAGTAGAAAAGAATTGTGAATCTGTGGCTTTTTAAACAAGGTGCTCCCTAACTCCCATGGCCCCAGAGACAACTGACCACAACCATACTGACTTGAGGTATCAGTGAACAAAAGTTGAGGATTGGCAAAACAACTTGGAATTTAGGAGGAAAATCCTGGAACTGAGTAAGCTGCCAAAGGGCTAAAACACAAAGTTAGAGTATAAATTCTGCCAGCCATACCTGGCTAACAGCTGTGAGTACTCAGGGAAGCTGGTAAATAAAGAGTGCAAACCAAATAGGAGATGACCTTTGAAAGATAAAACTGCAGTAGGTGAGATTTGTAAGTTTGCTCCTTTTTTGACAGAGGGCCTTTTGTGTATCCATAGCTCCTGTGGGAGAAGTACTGAAGTCTTGCTGTCTTAGTCCCATAAATAGAGGGGAGAGAGAAAGAGCCAGAGAAATACTTGAAGAAATAGTGGCCAAAAACATTTCATGTTTAATTAAAAAACAAAACAAAACTGACTTAGAGATCCAAGAAGATTTGTGACTTCCAAGTAGAATAAATAAAAAAGAAAACCATTATTAGGCACATTGTTTGCCAAATGTCAAAGATAAAGAGAAAATCTTGAAAGCAGCCAAAAGAAAATATAGCACATTCAATACTGGGGAATAATGATACGATTAACACCTGACTTATTAAAGCAGTAAAGATGGAAAGATAACCAAAAATCATAATTAAAATCCCCCCCCCAAAATGAAACACTGCCCTCCCCAACCCCCCCAACAGAACTCAATTTTCAGGCAAAATTTCTGTATTTTTAGTTTGGGTCCAGACAAGTTAATTACCTGTTAGAAGAAAAATCAACGGTTTCCAGAAAAATGTAACAGAATTTACTGTTACTACAATGTCTAACTATTAGCAAAAATATTCTTTAAAAATGAACCTGAAATAAAGATGTTTTCAGATGAAAGGAATCTGAGAGAATTTGTCACCATAATTTATATTCTATCAGAAATGATAATGGAAATTTTGTTTTTTAATCAGAAAGTTCAACTTTATTTTTTATTTAATTCTTTTTAGAGAGGGAGAAGATGTTTGAGTAGTGGGAGGAGGGGCAGAGGGAGAGAGAGAAAGAGTGACTCTTTTTTTTTTTTTTTAAGATTTTATTTATTTGTTTGACAGATAGAGATCACAAGTAGGCACAGAGAGAGAGGGACAGAGAGCCCGATGCGGGGCTCAATCCCAGGACCCCCAGGATCATGACCCGAGCTGAAGGCAGAGGCTTAACCCACTGAGCCACCCAGGCACCCAAGAAAGAGTGACTCTTAAGCAGCCTCCACACTTAGCACTGAGCCCATCCATCATGTGACCTTGAGATCATGACCTAAGCCGAAATCAAGATTCGAATGCTTAACTGATGAGCCACCCAGGCACCTTGATAGTAGAAGTTCTTTAAGCTAAATGCTAAAATTACCATCAGATGGTAACTTGGATGAATAGTAAGTACTGGTACACTTATCTGCAAAAGGCCAGGTAGTAAATACTTTAGGCTTTGTGGGTCTTATGGTCTCTGTTGAAATATCTCCATTCTACTGTGAAAGGAGCCTAGAGAATACATAAGTAAATAAGCATGGCTGTGTTCCAATAAAACTTTGTAATGGACACTGAAATTTAAATTTCATATGATTTTCATATGTCACAAAAATATTCTTCCATTGATTTTTTCTTTTTTTCCTCAACCATTTAAAAAATGTAAAGCCATTCTTAGCATCAGGTCATGCAAAAACAGGCAGTGGGTTTGATTTGGCCCAGAGACTTAGTTTGCTGACTCATTAATTATTGGAAGAAATAGAGAAACAGAAATAATAAGTCTGTCTACAAATAAATGACTGTACATATTTCCTTTCCTTCTCTTAATTTCTTTTAAAAAGATGTATGACTATTTATGGGGCGCCTGGGTGGCTCAGTGGGTTAAGCCGCTGCCTTTGGCTCAGGTCATGATCTCGGGGTCCCGGGATCGAGTCCCACATTGGGCTCTCTGCTCAGCAGGGAGCCTGCTTCCTCCTCTCTCTCTCTCTCTCTCTGCCTGCCTCTCTCCCTACTTGTGATCTCTGTCAAATAAATAAATAAAATCTTAAAAAAAAAAAATTAAAAAAAAAATAAAAAGATGTATGACTATTTAAAGTAAAAACTATGACATTATTCTGGTGGTATAAAATGTATCCACAAATTCTTTGATACTCCTCCTTTCAAAAGGCATGTGCTCTGCTTTATGACTCACTTCTAATAAATGGAATATGGTAGAAGTAACAGTGTGCAGCCTTCACAATAAGAAATACAAGGTATTGTGGTTCTTCCTTTTCATTTCTTTTGCTCCCACCTTCTCTCTCTAGTGACTAATCTCTGAGATTTGGTCGGGAGGAAATTAGAGGAGAGGGGAGAAACTGGGGTTCTTGGAAGGATGACCTTCAGCCACACTTCTGCAAAGGTCAAGAGCCCTGGTAAGATAAAGGAGTAAGATGGTAGGAAGAAGAGAGAGAAAGGGTAGAAGAGAAGAATCTCACTTGAATTTGACCCATACTTTTGATCAGTCTGTATTCAGAACATGTTTATGAAGAAGATGAAGGATTAGAAATTGACAGAGTAGCATTGTGGGCTTGATAAAACTTAATACTCTCACCTTGCTGACAATGCCTGCCTTAATATCCCTGACCTCGGGTCTCAGTATGGTCCCACAAATGATTGAAAATTTAATCTGACCAAATGCAAGTAATAGAATTCCATTGTGGAATTCCAAATGGAATTTAAGTCTGACCCAAATGGAACTTAAAAATAGAAATCAGTAACAGAAGGATATCTGAGAAGTCCTCCAATTTTTCTTTTTTAAAGTACACTCAACTTGGGGCTTGAATTTACAACCCTGTGATAAAGAGTCACTTGCTCTTCTGCTGAGCCAGGTAGGTGCTCCCTGAGAAATACTCAAATATTTTGAAAATAAACCCCATGTTTAAGTAACTCATGAGTTAAAGAATTCATAAGGGCAACTTGAAGCTATTTTGATCTAAATGAGAATGGAAATAACATAACTTACGTAATGCAACTAAAGAAGTGCTTATAATAAAATTGATAGTTTTTAATTCTTTACATTAGAAAAAGTCAGAATCAATGCTTTTACCTTATGAAGCTACAAGAGCACTTTACACCCAAAATAAGTAGAGAGAAGTGAAGAGCTACAATCTGTGAATATAAAGCAGACCAACAGTAGAGAAAATCAGTGAAAACCAAAAGCTGATTTTTCAAAAAGAGCAATAAAATTCATAAAGCTCCAGTTCTAATAGAACTTTCTGTGAAGATGAAAATGTTCTCCAGCTACACTCTCTAAAACTGCAGCCATTAACCACATATGGCTGTTAAGTACCTGAAACTTATTGAAAATTTGAAAACAAATTTTGATTTGATTCAGTCAAATAAAATTCGAAAGCCATGTGTCTCCACTGCTGTATTAGGTAGTGCAGTTCTAGCCATTGTGATCAAGAAATATGAGAGAAGACACAAATGCTGTTATCGGGAATGAACAAGTGGACACAGTTACATATGGTATAGACCATCAAAAGATTGAGGAGAGATTATGAACACTTGTCAATAAATTCAGCAACTTAAATGAAATGGACAGATTCCTTGAATGCTGATCTAAATTGACCCAAGGAAAAATAGAAAAATTTGATCACTCCTATACCTAATAACAATGATGGATTCATAAGTAAAATCTTCCCCTAAACCCAAAAGTCCAGGCCCAGATAGCTTCAATGGTAAATTTTATTTAAGAGACATTTAAGGAAAGAATAATACCAGTTCTCTTCAGTTTCTCTCCAGAAAATATAGGAGCAAGGAACCCTATGCAAATTATATCACGAGGCCAGTATTATTAATCTAATACCAAAACCAGACAAAAACTTTAAAACTACAAACCAACATACCTCACAGTGACAGATGTAAAAAGCCTTAACAAAATAAGGGCTAACTGAATTCACTAATATATTAAAGGAGAATACATGAAAACCAGTGAAATTTATTCCAGGAATGAAAGGTTTGTTTGATAATAGAAAATCAATCAATATAACTCACTATATGTTTGTTTTAAAGATTTTATTTATTTATTTGTCATAGAGAGAGCACAAACAGAGGGGGCAGCAGGTAGAGGGAGAAGGAGGCTCCCTGCTGAGCAGGGAGCCTGATGTGGGACTCCATCCCAGGACCTTGAGATCATGATCTGAGCCGAAGGCAGACTCTTAACCTGCTGAGCCACCCAGGCATCCCCGTAATTCATTTTATTATCCACCTAGAAAAAAAGAAAAAGCTTATGATATCTCAGTAGTTGGATAAAAAGATTTTGTCATAATTCTTCAGTCATTCCTATTTAAAAACTTACAGGATCCTAGGAATAGGCAGCCTCCTCATTTATAGAGAATATGCATAAAAATCCTACAGCAGACTTCATACTTTATGATCAAAGATTGAATACTATTCCCTGACATTGGGAAAAGGCAAAGATACCTGCTTTTGCCGCTCAGATTTAACACTATACTAAAAGTCAGACACAGGGGCGCCTGGGTGGCTCAGTGGGTTAAAGCCTCTGCCTTTGGCTCAGGTCGTGATCCCAGGGTTCTGGGATCAAGCCCCGCATCAGGCTCTCTGCTCAGCAGGGAGTCTGCCTCCCCCTCTCTGCTGCCTACTTGTCATCTCTGTCAAATTAAAAAAAAAAAAAATCTTTAAAAAAAATAAAAATAAAAGTCAGACACAGTGCTATAAGTCAGCAAAAAGAAATACAAGGTGCATAGATTGAAAAGGAAGATGTAGGCATTGTGATCAACTGTATAGAAAGTGCTAAGGAGTTTAAAATATGCTATTTATTTGATCTAGAAAGTAATCTCCCAGGATGCCAGGTAAATTTACAAAATTAAGTTATTTTAGCCGTGAACATGTGGAAAATGAAATTTGTGAATTTCATTTATACATCTTTGGCAATCAGTTTCCTAGATACTCTCCAGTTATCCTCATATTCTGGTATTCTCAACCTTGTGTAGTCTTCTGCATTTTACCAGTCTTGGTCTATGTGATGTATAGGACATGGCAAAAGTGATAGTTTGTCAATTCCAAAATTAAGTTATGAAAGTCTGCAGTTCCCATCTTAGATAATTTCTCACTTGCTAGCTCTCTCTCGGATCACTGTTTCTGGGAAAAGTAAGCTGCCATTTGAGTGTCCTGCTGAGAATTCCTCTGAAGCCTGTAGTCAGCAGTTAGGAACTGATTTTTGCCACTAACTATGGGAGTGACCTCGAAAGCAAATCCTTCAGTTCCATTCTAGTCTTGAGATGACCACAGGTTTGGCCAACAGGTTGACTATAACCTTATGATAGACCCTATCTCAACCACCCAGCTAAGCAGTTGAAACCTGTTTCTGTAGAAACTCTGTGATTATGAGAACTGTCATATTTAAGTGCTAGGTTTTGAAGTGCTTTAATATGTGATGAGTAATAATATAATATATCATAACAGGAAATACTTAGGGATAATTTTTATTTTATTGTATTTTATTTATTAATTTTGGCAGGGGGCAAAGGGAGAGAGAGAGAATCTTTAGCAGGCTCCATGCCCAGCACAGAGTCTGATGGGAGGCTCCATCTCACAACCCTGAGATCATGACCTGAGCCGAAATCAGAAGACATATACTTAACTGACCTAGCCACCTACATGCCTCACGTACGTGAGGTGGCTAGGTCAGTTAAGTATATGTCGGATAACTTTAATGAAATATGTGTTAGACCTGTATACAACTAAGAGGAATTGAAGAATACCTAAATAAATGAAGAGATTTTTTGGTAGAAATTCACAAGCTAATAACTAAGATTTACATAGAAATATAGACTAGGATAACAAAACAATTTCTAAAAAGAACAACAAAGTTAGAGAACGATTTCAAGACTAAAATAATCATGACATTGTTCTTAAAGATCAAGAGATCAGTAGAATCAAATAAAAATCCAGGAAAAGATCTGTACTTAAATTGGTCAATTGATTTTCCACAAAGGTGCTGAGATAATCTATTGGGGTTGAGTATGGTCTTTTAAACAAATGGCATTGGAACACCTAAGTAGCCTTATATGAGAAGAGGACTTTGACCTTATTTTATCTTTAAGATTGAACTCGAAGTGGATCAAATAGCTCTTCCTAAAAAGTAAAACTTAAAAAAAAATAAAAAGGTAAAATTATTTAATTTGTAGAAGAAAACCTGAGAGAAAATCTTTGTAATCTTGGGACAGGCAAAGATTTCTTAGATGGGACATAAGAGCATGAACTGTTTAAAAACAAAAGAATAAGTGGAGTTCACCAAAATTGAAAATTTCTACTTTAAAAAAACATCTTGCTAAGAAAACTAAAAGCATACCACACCCTAGGAAACAAAACTTATGTGATACTGATAACTGATAATGAACTTGAAAACAATATATTTTTTTTTTTAAAGATTTTATTTATTTATTTGACAGAGAGAAATCACAAGTAGATGGAGAGGCAGGCAGAGAGAGAGAGAGGGAAGCAGGCTCTCTGCCGAGCAGAGAGCCCGATGCGGGACCCGATCTCAGGACCCTGAGATCATGACCTGAGCCGAAGGCAGTGGCTTAAACCACTGAGCCACCCAGGCGCCCCTGAAAACAATATTTTAAGAACTCCTGTAGTTAATAAGATAAGCAGTTCAGTTAAAAATAGCTTAAAGTGGGTGCCTGGGTGGCTAAGTTGGTTAAGCCACTGCCTTTGGCTGAGGTCGTGATCCCAGAGCCCCAGGATGGGGTCCCACATCAGGCTCTCAGCTCCATGGGGAGTCTGCTTCTCCCCTCTCATGCTCTCTCTCCCCCTCTCTCTCTCAAATAAGATCTTTAAAAAAAAAAAAAAAAAAGCCTAAAGATTAAAACATGTGGTTCTTTTTTTTTTTTTTTTTTTTTTTAAGATTTTATTTACTTATGGGGCACCTGGGTGGCTCAGAGGGTTAAGCCTCTGCCTTCGGCTCCAGTCATGATCTCAGGGTCCTGGGATCGAGCCCTACATCGTGCTCTCTGTTCAGCGGGGAGCCTGCTTCTCCCTCTCTCTGCCTGCCTCTCTGCCTACTTGTGATCTCCGTCTGTTGAATAAATAAAAAAGAGATTCAAGGCATAAAAGAAAAAGTCAGAAAAAACCAAACAACTGTAATATCAATAAATTAAAATGAACCAACCTAAACAATTAAAAAACAGGTTATCCAATTAAGAAAAAGAAAGCTCAATTGTAAGTTGTTTGTAAGAGAAAAACCTAAATCCCATGAACACAGATTCAAAATAAAATGTTGAATAAAGTTATATCAGAAAATTTATTTCTGCTCCTCTGGTACATTTTCCCACCTCCTTTAGGCAACTCTTAAGATTTCTGTTATTATAAATTAGTTTTGCCTTTTCCAAAAATTTTACAGAAATGGAATCATACAGTATGTATTCTTTTGTGTTCTGATTCTCTTATGCAATAAAATGATAAACACATTCATTGTGTTTCATATACAATTTGTTGCTGGGTTATTATATATAAATAATTATATATACAATTTTGTGTTTATCATTTGTTTCTTGATGGATATAGGGGTTATATGCTGTTTTGAGCTCTTGGAAGGAGCCCTGCTATACACGTTCTTGTTCAAGTCATTTTGTGTACATATGTTTTCATTCCTCTGGCTGCTGGGCATTTTCTCTTTGTTTTTTGTTTTTTAGTAATTATTTCCTAGATATGATTTATATTTAGTCTCTTGGGGACTTGCTGTGCCTCTTGGACCTGTGCTTCAATTGTTTTTCATCAGATCTAGGAATGTTTTGGCTAACATTGTTTGAAAATTTTTTTCTGCTGCAATTTCTTTTCTTTCTGAATGTCAGTTACATGTTTTTAGAATATTTGATATTGTCTCAGAGATTCCTCATCCAGTGTTCATTTTTCTTTTATTTTTGTTCTTCATTCTTCACATTAGATAATTTTTATTTATTGATTTCAAGTTCATTGTGCTGTTTAAAGTCTTCTTTTAAACCCATAGAATGAATTTTTTGTTTTTAGTACCGGAATATTCATTTGGTTCCTTTTTACAGTTCCCAGTTTTCCCTTGAGTTTTGCTGTCTGTGTAGTAGAAGATGGCATAAGACCATCTTCTTATGGTCTTATGCCATCTTCTACTTTAAGTCACTGAACATTATGATAACTATTTTAAAAACAGTCATTTTTTTATGCGAATCCTAAAGTGGGGGATGATAGGATCTGAAGCTGTTGGAATGGGATCAGGAGAGGTGCACAGGCCTTCATTTTCTGAATAATCAGTAATAAATGTTCAGTATATTATTCCTAATGCCCTCTTAATGTTTAAAGTATTTAATAATTGATGTTGAAAATCATCACACAGAGGGAAATAAGAAAGTCAAATAATATTCATAAAAGAATTACCCTCAAAGAAGCACCCTATTATGTTTGCAGGGAAGATACTCCAAGAAAGAGAAGAAAATTTCCTGTGAGTACTTTATAGTATAGAAGAATTTAAGAATGTGCATTGAATAGAGCAGTAGCACAAATTTAAGACTATAAAGTACCAGAAGAATATTGAAAAGAGATATTGAACTACTGAAGCATTCAGAGGCATAAGAGGCATAAAGCTACATCTATATGAGCTCAAAAAATAGTGGAAAATAGCTGAAAATTGAACTAAGTAATACTGAAGAAAGGCCTGGGATGATTACGTTTCAGTACATGGAAGAAAAGAATAGATAATGGAGGATAGATAATGATAATTTGTCATAGGGATAATTGGTGCCCATAACTAAGGAACTGATTAAATAAAACAACAACAATGAATTTAGTATATAAGAAAATAAAGATGGGGCACCTGGGTGGCTCAGTGGGTTAATAAGCCTCTCTCCACCTTCGGCTCAGGTTATGATCTCAAGGTCCTGGGATCGAGCCCCGCATCAGGCTCTCTGCTCAGTGGAGAGCCTGCTTCCCCCTTTCTCTCTGCCTGCCTCTCTGCCTACTTGTGATCTCTGTCAAAACAAATAAAATCTTAAAAAAAAAAAAAAGAAAGTTATTCAAAGTTGTAACTGAATTTGTTGATCACAAGATATATTTTAGTAACAGTTTACTGGACATTATCCTGGGAGTAGAATTGCTGGGTCATATGGTAATGTTATGTTTACTTCTTTGACGAACTGCTAGAGTGCTTTCCAAAGTGACTGTATCATTTCACATTTCAGCAGTGTACAAAAGGTTCCAATTTTTCATGTCCTTGGCGACAGTTGCTATCTGTCCTTTTGATTACAGTCATCCTGGTATCTCATTGTAGCTTTGATTTTCATTTCTCTGATGACTAGTGATGTTGAGCATCATTTCATGAACTTATTTGCCCTTTGCCGAGTCTTCTTTGGAAAAATACCTGTTCATATCTTATGTTCATTTTAAAATCGGGTTGTCTTTTTATTATTCACTTGTAAGAGTTCTTTTTATTTTCTGGCTTCAAGTTCCTTATCAGATATTTGATTTACAAACATTTTCTATCGTTTTGTGATATATATATTTATTTATTTATCTTTTTGCTTTCTTGATCTGTCATCCTTTGAAGCACAGTAGTTTTAAATTTTGATGATGTCTAGTTTATCCATTTTTTTCTTTGGTTGCTTATGCTTTTGGTGACATACTTAAGTAATTTTACTGCCTAATTCAATGTCAGTAAGATTTACACCTATATTTTCTTTGAAGGGTTTTATACTTTCAGCTTATTTAAATAAAATAAAATTTATAAATAAATTTTTATTTATATATTTTATATATTTTTATTTATTTATAAATATTTTTATTTATTTATTTATTTATAAATAAATAAAATTATTTAAAAAATTACTTATTTTGATTTTTGGGTCCAACTTCATTCTTTTAAATGAGGATATTTAGTTTTCCCAGCACCCATTTTTGAAAAGATTATTCCTTTCCCATTGTACTGTCTTGACACCTTTGTCAGAATTCATTAGGGAGCATCACCAACATAACAGTACTTAAGTTTTCCAATCCATGAGTATGGATGGCATTCCATTTATTTAGGTTTCTTTTAATGATATTTTGTAGTTTTCAGTGTAGACACTTTATACTTTCTAAAGTTTATTCTTTTTGTATTATTTTGATGTCATTAGTAATGGAATTGTTTCTAATTTTATGATTGTTTATTACTATTGTATAGAAATATAATTGATTTTTAAATATTGATCTGTCTTATAATTGTGCTGAATTCTTTTATTAGTCCTAATAGTTTTTTGTGGGTTTCTTAGGATTTTCTACATATAGGATTGTTATCTTGAATAGATTTTTTGACTCCTGGTCCAGTGTGTCTTACCTATATTAAATGTCTGTGTGTATGTGATGTTATGAAAATTCATGGCCTTATGTTTATCATATGATTTAAAGTAAATTATAACTTTAAAATATTGGTAATCCTTAATAAAGAAATAATTTGTTGTTTTTGATTCTCAGGGTCTATATGTAAGATTAATTGGCCTCTGAAATCTATAGTTCTTGTTAGCAGTATACTTACTGCTGAAAAATGATGCAAAGGAATCATTAGGAATTTTTTGAATATTAAAATAATGAGCTTATACATTTCTAGATCTTCAGCCCAGTTACCTTTCATTTTCTGATAATGTTTAAATGAGAGAAGAAATAAGAAGATTTATTATTTAATTCCCTAATTTTGTTCATTGTTGGCTAAGTCAGATTTGTAAGTAACAGGCATGGGACTTGGTTTATATTGTTATTCAGACATTTCTGACATGTTTAGCAAATATTTACCATTGAAGTACACTAATTTTATTTGTCCTTAGAAAAATTGTTTCATGTTTAGTTTCTTTTAACATTGATTTGAAAATGTCTGCTTTTTATTTGTTAGGTATAACCCGGAAAAATCCCAGAACACCTCTTTCTGATCTCCAGGGCATGAATACTCTAAATGAAAAAAATCAACAGTAAGTATGTTTGGTTTATGTTTCCAAGGAATTACTGAAGAAATAATTGGAATTTTCATTAATACTTTTGTGGGCTAAAAAATATGAAGAAAATCAAGCCTAGTTTGTTTTTGTTCCTTGATGCTTTTATAAGTAGTATCACTGAAACTGGACTAAATGTGTGTAACTAGTCAACTGTTTGCAGCAGCATTAGCTATAGTAACAGGTAAGAGTGAGAGGATTTGAAATAGCACATAATAAGTTTGATAAACATATTTAGCAGGAAGCTCCTATTCAATCTTTATACATTAATATAGCATCTGATATGAGAATATGCAAAAGACACATGAACATTAGGAAGCATACCAACAAAATAAACCTACTATCGAAGTTCAGCACCAGAAGATTTTAGTATTATTGCAACCACCTTTATATTACTTTCTGATTTCTCCCTCCCCTCTACCCTTAGGTAACTGCTACCCAGAATTTTATGTTTATCATTACTGTGCACATAAAAAAAAGTTTTTACAGTAAATGTAAGCAGTTTGGCTTTTCCAGTTCTTGAGTTTTATAGAAATATCAGTATATAGTCTGCTGTCTTCTATGACTTTTTTTCCCCTTCAACAATATTCATCTAAGATTCATCCATCTTGTGGCATGTTGATTATTCTTTTTAGTTGCTGTATAATATTATGTGCAATGGAGGAATGGGGAGTTACTGTTTAATGAATACAAAGTTTCAATTTGGCTAACACTGGAGATGGATAGTGGTAATGGTTGCAGAGCAGTGAATGTACTCAACACCAGTATACTTGGTGTATATTAAAAATAATAAAGTGGACAGAGAACGGATTGGTGGTGCCCAAGACTAGGTAGGGCAAAATGGGTGAAGGTGGTTAAAAGATACAAATTCCCAGTTCTAAGATAAATGAGTCCTGGGGAAGTAATGTGTAGTATAGTTACCATTGTTACTAATACGATATTATATATTTGAAAGTTGCTAAGGGAGTAGATCTTAAAAGAACATCACAGAACAGAACAAAACATCACAGAACAAAAATTTGTAACTGTGTTTGGTGATAGATAGTAACTACACTTATTCTGGTGATCATTTTGCAGTATATATAAATAGACGTTCTTTTGTATACCTGAAACTAATAAAATGTTATGTGTCAATTATTTCTCAAAAAAAAAGAAAAATGGTAAGTTTTAGGTTATGTATTTTTTTTTAAAGATTTTATTTATTTTTTTTGGAGAGACAGGGAATACTAGCTGGGGGAAGGGGAAGGGCAAGAGGGACAAGCAGACTCCCCATGAAGCATGGAGCAGACCCAGGGCTTGATCCCAGGACCCGGAGTCAGACACTTATCCAACTGAACCACCCAGGAGCCCCATTATGTGTTTGTTAATCACAATAAAATAATTACATAGCATTAATGTACCATAATAGATTTGTCCTTCAGTGGATATGTGGGTGGTTCTTTCACAATTACTTCTTTAAGTAATTAAAGACGTGCTTCTTTAAACATGCTCCTATCAATCTTCTAGTTCACCTATTGTTACATCTCTGGGATATGTACTTAGTAGTAGGACTGTTAGTTCAGTAGGATATGTTCATGTTAGTTTCGTAAGATAATCCCTAGTTGTTTTCCAATGTAGTTGTACTAATGTACACTAATAGTGACAGCTGAAAGTTCCCTTTGCTTTATTCCTTGCCAGCACAACTGATTGTCAGACTTCTTAACTTTTGATAATCTGATGGTTATGAAATGGTATCTTATAATTTGCTTTTCCATGCTTATTAATGATGTTGAAAAATTTTTAGATA
Source organism: Mustela erminea (assembly GCF_009829155.1). NCBI lineage: Eukaryota > Metazoa > Chordata > Mammalia > Carnivora > Mustelidae > Mustela > Mustela erminea. The sequence goes on from NC_045618.1 coordinate 33,471,115, forward strand.
TTTTATGGCCATTTCTGTATTTTGAAATGCTGTTTGTTTGCCCACATCTTTTCTTTAAAAAGTATTCTTTATAAGTTTTGTGTACTGGTCCCATTTCAGTTGTATGTTTCAAATGTATTCTCCCAGTTTGTAGCTTATCTTTCACTTTATTTAATGGTGCATTGTGGAAAACAAAAATTCTTAAATTTAATGTAGTTAAATATATTTTTTTTGTCTCTGATTTGTCCATATTACAGCTTGTTTTAAAAATTCATCCCTAGCCCCAAATCCTTTAGCCAGATTTTCCTCTAAAATTTTCTAATATTTATCACCATTTCAGCCCCAAGCTGTATTTGTCATTTGGCTGAATTTCTTCTGATTTTAAACAGATAGCTGAGAGGAAAATATTTTGGTTCCTTCATGACTAAACATGCTTTTATTCTAACCTCACACTCGATTGGTAATTTGCCTGTGTATAGAACTCTTGGTCAGAAATAATTTTTCTTCAGAATTTTGAAGAATTGCTACATTGCATTTTAGTTCTGACTTGCTGATTTCTGAGTCCTTGTTTTAAATTGCTTTATTGAGATGTAATTCACATACCACAAAGTTTCAGTCAGTTAAAACATATAGTTGAGTGGTGTTTGGTGTATTCAAGAGTTGGATAATCATTCCCAAATCTAAGTTAGAACATTTTAATCACTGCAGAAAGAAACTTCCTACTCAGTAGTTTCTCTCCATTCCTCATATTCTTGCCAATTTTAGGGAAATACTAATATACTTCTGGTCTCTACAGATATGCCTGTTCTGGAAATTTAGCATAAATAGTATCTTAAAATATGTGGCCTTTTGTGTGATACTTTTTTCATTAAGCATGATATTTTCAAGTATAATCCACATTATAGCATGTACAAGTATTTCATTCCATTTTAATAGGAGAAGAACATTCCATTGTGTGGTTATTTAAACACTCAGGTTCCTCCTTTTGGCTATTAAGAATAATGCTGCCCTGAACATTCATGTACAAGTGTTTGTATGGATATATGTTTTCAATTCTTTTGAGTAATACTTAGGGATGAAATTTCTGGGCTAAATCTCTGTGTTTTGTTTAACATTTTGAGAAATTGCCAAACTATTTTACAAAGGGGCTGTGACACAACCTCTTTGACCTCAGCCGCAGCTAGAAACATCGCCAAAGGCAAGGGAAGCAAGGACAAAAATGAACTATTGGGACTTCATCAAGATCAAACCATTCTCTTACACTGTACACAAAGATAAACTCAAAATGGATAAAAGACCTCAACGTGAGACAGGAATCCATCAGAATCCTAGAGGAGAACTTAGGCAGTAATCTCTTCGATAGCAGCCACAGCAACTTCTTTCAAGATATGTCTCCAAAGGCAAAGGAAACAAAAGCAAAAATAAACTTTTGGGACTTCATCAAAATCAAAAGCTTCTGCACAGTAAAGGAAACAGTCAAGAAAACAAAGAGGCAACCCACGGAATGGGAGAAGATATTTGCAAATGACAGTACAGACAAAAGGTTGATATCCAGGATCTATAAAGAACTTCTCAAACTCAACACACACAAAACAGACAATCATATCAAAAAATGGGCAGAAGATATGAACAGACACTTCTCCAATCAAGACATACAAATGACTATCAGACACATGAAAAAATGTTCATCATCACTGGCCCTCAGGGAGATTCAAATTAAAACCACATTGAGATATCACCTTACACCAGTTAGAATGGCCAAAATTAGCAAGACAGGAAACAACATGTGTTGGAGGGGATGTGGAGAAAGAGGAACCCTCTTCCGCTGTTGGTGGGAATGCAAGTTGCTGCAGTCTCTTTGGAGAACAGTGTGGAGATTCCTCAAGAAATTAAAAATAGAACTTCCCTATGACCCTGCCATTGCACTACTGGGTATTTACCCCAAAGATACAGATGTAGTGAAAAGAAGGGCCATCTGTACCCCAATGTTTATAGCAGCAATGGCCATGGTCGCCAAATTGTGGAAAGAACCAAGATGCCCTTCAACGGACAAATGGATAAGGAAGATGTGGTCCATATACACTATGGAGTATTATGCCTCCATCAGAAAGGATGAATACCCAACTTTTGTAGCAACATGGACGGGACTGGAAGAGATTATACTGAGTGAAATAAGTCAAGCAGAGAGAGTCAATTATCATATGGTTTCACTTATTTGTGGAGCATAACAAATAGCATGGAGGACATGAGGAATTAGAGAGGAGAAGGGAGTTGGGGAAAATTGGAAGGGGAGGCGAACCATGAGAGACTATGGACTCTGAAAAACAATCTGAGGGTTTTGAAGGGGCGGGGGGTGGGAGGTTGGGGTACCAGTGGTGGGTATTATAGAGGGCACGGATTACATGGAGCACTGGGTGTGGTGCAAAAGTAATGAATACTGTTATGCTGAAAATAAAAAGAAATTTGAAAAATAAATTAAAAAAAAAAAAAAGCTTTGCACAGCAAAGGAAACAGTCAACAAAACCAAAAGACAACTGATAGAAAGAGAGAAGATATTCACAAATGACACTACAGACAAAGGGCTGATATCCAAGATTTATAAAGAACTGCTTAAACTCAACACCCAAGGAACAAATGATCCAATCAAGAAATGGGCAGAAGACATGAACAGACATTTCTCCAAAGAAGACATCCAGATGGCCAACAGACACATGAAAAAGTGCTCCACATCACTCAGTATCAGGGAAGCACAGATCAAAACTACAATGAGACACCACCTCACACCAGTCAGAATGGCTTAAATTAACAAGTCAGGAAATGACAGATGTTGGAGCGGATACGGAGAAATGGGGAATTCTTCTACACTATTGATGGGAATGCAAGCTGGTGCAAGCACTCTGGAAAACAGCATGGAGGTTCCTCAAAAAGTTGAAAATAGAGCTACCCTACAACCCAGCAATCATACTACTGGGTATTTACCCAAAAGATACAAATGTAGTGATCTGAAGGGGCACGTGCACCCGAATGTTTATAACAGCAATGTCCACGATAGCCAAACTATGGAAAGAACCTAGATGTCCATCAACAGATGCATGGATAAAGAAGATGTGGTTTATATATATATATATAATGGAATACTATGCAGCCATCAAAAGAAATGAGCTCTTGCCATTTGCGACAGTGTGGATGGAACTAGAGGGTATTATGCTAAGCGAAATAAGTTAATCAGAAAAAGACAATTATTATATGATCTCTCTGATATGAGGAATTTGAGAGTCAGGGCAGGGGGTTTGGGGGGTAGGGAAGGAAGAAACAAAACAAGATGGGATCAGGAGGGAAACAAACCATAAGAGGCTTAATCTCACAAAACAAACTGGGGGTTGCTGGGGGTGGGGGAGTGTGGAGAAGGTAGTTAGGTAAAGTTAATATAAAATTTTAAAGATACTCTCTTGGCTTTCCCAAAAGCATAGTTTAAAAAGAACTAATGGGAAAATATTTTATGGTTTCTCTCCATTTTTCAGAAGCAGGAAGTTTCAAAAGTAGTACAAAGGAGAAAATTCATAGAGTCCTGTGTACCTTCTCTTTACTTAGCTTCCCTAAGTGACATCTCACATAGTAATGATAGTACATTATCAAAACCAGGAAATTTACATTGGCACATTAATATTAAGTAGACTACAGTTTTCACCATTTTTAGAAATCTGCAGGTGTGTTTGTATAATAGATTTTTGCAGTTGTATCCCCATGTATATTTGTGTAACTAATGCCACAATCAAGATGCAGAACTCTTTCATCATCACAAAAGTTCATTCATGATGCCTGTTTATATTTACCTGTGTCCCTGTGCTGTCCTGTAGCAACCACTACTGTGTTCGTCATTTTTCTAGTTTTATTATTTTGATAATGTTATATAAATATAATGTAGGATGAAACTGTTAGGGAGAAAAATCTTTTCTTATGTTCAGCAGCTGGGGGCCTGTGAATTAAACTTACAAAAGACATTAACAGGAGAAAAAGCATATAAATTTTATTAATATTTTGTGTGCATGAGTATTCAGAGAAAAGAAGTGAAACTCCAAAGTGGTCTAACATCTGGGGGCTTATATACCCTTTTCATAAAGGAAAGAGGGTTTGGGCTTTAAGGGATGGTAAAATGTGGGGAAGTAACTAGGGAATATGTGGGGGAACTGATGAAAGATGAGGGGTTTTTTTAGTAAGGTTTATGTAAGTAAACTCGTCTCAGTTCCTGCTCTCTTATCTCAGATGATTAAAAAGTTGCTCTCTGCTTCCTAATGGGGGAGAGGGGAACACTTTCACAAAGGGAAATTTATCTCCTGTTCTTAGGGGGTTAGGGGATTAGGGAGAGAACTGACTCTTCACGTATCTCTTGATTCTTCTTAGTTCCCTTATGTGAAAGTAGCATAATTTCTGGTGATGTGTCCTAATCTCCTTCATAACGTTGAGATTAGTTCTCTTCACTGAACATGGTGCTTAATTTGTTAGGTTATTAAATGTATCCATAGTTGGTTTCTTTTTATTTATGAGTAATCTACTTTCTTAGTATATTATTGAGGTGTAAGAGTTATTTATATATTCTAGATCTAGATCCCTTATCAGATACAGGACTTGAAAATATTTTCTTTTAGTCTGGGAATTGTCCTTTCACTTTTCTTCTTTCTTTTTTTTTAAAAATTTTATTTATTTATTTGACAGAGATCACAAGTAGGCAGAGAGGCAGGCAGAGAGGAGAGAGAGAGAGGAGGAGAAAGCAGGCTCTCTACTGAGCAGAGAGCCTGATGCAGGGCTCGATCCTCGGACCCTGGGATCATGACCCGAGCTCAAGACAAGGCTTTAACCCTCAGAGCCACCCAGGTGCCCCTGTCCTTTCACTTTTCTTATGGTGTTGCTTGAAGTGTAAAATTTTTAATTTTAAAGAAGTCTAACTTACTTATTTTTCTTTTTGTTACAGTTTTGTTATATTTAAGAAATCATTAGGCCAAATCACAAAGGTTTACTGCTTATGTTTTCATCTTCTAAGAGTTTTATAGCTTTAGTTTTAAATTTAGATCTGTGATTGATTTTGAGTTGATTTTGTATATGTTGAGAGAGGTCCAGCTTTCTTCTTTTGCATGTGGATATCCAGTCACCGCAGCACCATTTGTTGAAGATACTCCCTTTTCCTGTTAAATAATCCTGATGCCTTTATCAGAACTCAGTTGACCCTAAATAGAAGTTTCTGGATTCTCAACTTTATTCTATCCTTATGCCAGTACCATATTGTCTTAAGTACTGTAGCTTTTTAATAGATGTACAAATCAGGAACTATAATTCTTCTAGCTTTGTTCTTTTCAACATTGCTTTGGCTGTTCTGGGTTCTTTGCATTTCCGTATGCACTTAAGGATTATCTTGTTATTTTCTGCAAAAAGGCAGCTAGGGTTTTACTAGAGGTTGTGTTGAATCTTTAGATGAATTTGAAAAGTACTATCAGAATATCTTTTCACTTATTTGAGATTTTCTTTTAACAATATCTTAGTGTGCAAGTCTTACACTTCTTTTGTTAAATTTACTCCTAAGTATTACATTATTTTCATGCTGTTTTGTGGGATTTTTGCTTTTATAATCTATTGTTCATTCCCAAAATATAGAAATATAATTGAATTTTTAAACCTTGCTTAGGTTCATCTATTAGTTTTGATAGTTGTTTAGTGGATTCCTTCAAGTATTCCATATGTGTAAGATCATGTCATATGTGAATAAATATAAATTTACTACTTTTTTTCCAATTTGAATATCTTTTTTTTATTTCTTACTTACTGTCCTGATTCGAAATTTCAGTAGTGTTACTGGCTATTTACCCTAAAGATACAGATGTAGTGAAAAGAAGGGCCATATGTGCTCCAGTGTTCATTGCAGCAATGGCCACAATCGCCAAATTGTGGAAAGAGCCAAGATGCCCTTCAACCGATGAATGGATAAAGAAGATATGGTCCATATATACAATGGAGTATTATGCCTCCATCAGAAAGGATGGATACCCAACTTTTGTATCAACATGGACAGGACCGGAGGAGATTATGCTGAGTGAAAAAGTCAAGCAGATAAAGTCAACTATCATATGGTTTCACTTACTTGTGGAGCATAAGGAATAACATGAAGGACATTAGGAGAAGGAAAGGAAAAGTGAATTGGGGGAAATTGGAGGGGAAGACGAAGCATGAGAGACTGTGGACTCTGAGAAACAAACTTAGGGTTTTGGAGGGGTGAGGGGTGGGAGGATGGGTGAGCCTTGTGGTAGATATTAAGGAGGGCACGTATTGCATGGAGCACTGGGTATGGTGATAAACAATGAATTTTGGGACACTGAAAAAAATAAAAGAAAATTAAAAAAAAAAAAGAAATTCCAGTAGTGTTGAATAAGAGTGGCCAGCGGTCACGTCCTTATCTTATTCCTAATATTAGTGGGAAATCTTGCAGGTTTCTTTTATTTTTTTTATCATTAAGCATAATGTTCTTCTTTTTTTTTTTTTAAAGATGCCCTTTTTCTGATTCTTGAGCCTTTGTTTGTGACATCTGTTCTCTATACTTAAGTATCAGAGTTTTATAGGATCTGTCTAGAAACTCTTTTATTGGGTCTTGAGTCTACATCATCTATTTTATTATGACTTTTCATCTTGTTTTGTTTTGATTTATAAGAAATAATCTCTCCTACTTCATCTCTAAATCTGTTATTAGTGAAAAATTTTGAAGTCATCCTTAATTTCTGCTTTCTCATACATTCCCCATTTGGTCCATCAGCAAGTTAAATTGGCTGTACTGTAAAATGATATCCAGAATCTCACTGTTTTTGTTTTGTTTTGTTTTTGTAAAGATTTTATTTACTTTTGTATTTGAGAGAGAGAATGAAGGAGAGAGCATGAGAGGGGGAAGGTCAGAGGGAGAAGCAGACTCGCTGCTGAGCAGAAAGCCTGATATGGGACTTGATCCCTGGCCCTGGGATCATGACCTGAGCCAAAGGCAGTCACTTAACCAACTGAGCCACCCAGGTGCCCCAATCTCACAGTTGCAAATTCCTTCCACCGCTATTGCTGTGGTATGGATTACTGTAATAGCCTCCTAAAATACTCTCCCTACTTTTGTCCTTGGCCCCTCAAACAGTATTCAGTATAGCAACCAGATCAATATTTTAATAAAATGAATACATAAATATGTATAATATAAAATATATTTTAATATAAAAAAGCTGAATCAGGGGCACCTGGGTGGCTCAGTGGATTAAGCCTCTGCCTTCAGCTCAGGTCATGATCTCAGGGTCCTGAGATGTAGCACCACATCAGGCTCTCTGCTCAGCGGGTGGCCTACTTCCCCCTTCCCCTCTGCCTGCCTTTCTGCCTACTTGTGATCTCTCTCTCTCTGTCAAATAAATAAAATCTTTTAAAACATGCTGAATCATGTTAGTGTTTTCCTGAAAGTTCTTTGTCATTCTTTCTCATTCCCATTAAAAGCCAAAAATTCTGGGGTACCTGGGTTGCCCAGTGGTTTAGGCGTCTGACTTTGGCTTGGGTCATGATCCGGGAGTCCTGGGGTGGAGCCCTGTGTCAGGTGTGTTGGCACCTTGCTCAGTAGGGAGCCTGCTCCTCCTCTCCTTTTCTCCCCCCTACTCCCAGCTGCTCATGCTCGCTCTCTCTCAAATAAATAAATAAAATCTTAAAAAAAAAAAAAAAGACCAAAAAGTCTATAATTTCCTAGAGGGTGTATCTAAGTAACATGACTTCCTCCTCTGTCTCTGACTTGGTCTACCATTTTTCCTCTGTTTATCCCACTCTAGCCTTCCTGATTTATTATTTATTTGTCAGAGAGAAAGAACAGCAGGCAGAGCAAGAAGCAGACTCCCTGCTGAGTAGGGAGCCTGATGTGGGACTCCATCCCAGGACTCCAGGATCACGACCTGAGCTGAAAAGCAGACACTTGACTGATTGAGCCACCCAGGCATCCCAACTGATTTATTTAATCTATCTCATTCATCAACAAGATTCCTGTCTTTGTGTGTTTGCTCTTCTCTCTGAATAGAGTGCTCTTTTTCCAGATAACTGCTTGATTTGCTTTTTTATCTCCTTCACATCTCTGTTTAAATGGAGTGTTACTCATAGTGCCTCTCCTGACTTCCCTATTAAAGTCTAGCATCCTGGCATTATTCTTTTTCTATGTTTAAAATTGCTCCTTAGCACCTATTATTCGACATACAATTATTTCTTATGTGTTTGTTGTTTTTTTTCTTCTATTTGAATTTAAGTAATTTGAAGATGCTAGAAAAAAATTGGTACTAGTTGGTGCTCAATAAATATTTTTGAATGAGGGGATATATTTTGAATTTTCATTGGTGTTACATTTTTAATTTTTTGGAGATTTTCATTTCTCTGTTTTCTCAATTTTTAAATTTTTCATAGTATCTTTATAGATGCAATATTTTTTTCTTCTCTAGAAATATTACTGATAGCTTCTTATTTTTTAAAGATTTTATTTATTTATTTGACAGAGATCACAAGTAGGCAGAGAGGCAGGCAGAGAGAGAGAGGGAAGCAGGCTCCGCACTGAGCGGAGAGCCGGATGCGGGGCTCGATCCCAGGACCCTGGGATCATGACCCGAGCCGAAGGCAGAGGCCTTAACCCACCCAGGCGCCCCTTACTGACACCTTTAAAAAATCTTTTTATACTTTAAGTTGTTTATGTCATGATTGTTTTTGTCTCTGTTTCATGATAGGGGCTTTCCTCTGATGTCTAGTGAACCGTGGTCAACTGTTCATATTCATACAGAAACACTAAAAAGCTAATTGGAATCTGATTAATTGGGTGTCTAATGTCTAATGTTTGGAACATAGCAGTATATCTTTGGGTCTTCCTCTTAGATTGGTCAGATTCCACACAAAAGTTTATTTTAATTTTCTTGTTGGAGCATATAGTCCCAGCTGCCAGCATTCTGGAGCCAGTAGGGTAATAGGACTGGCAATCTATTTTCAGTATTTTCTTTTTTTAAAGATTTTATTTATTTATTTGTCAGAGAGAGAAACAGAAACAGAGCACAAGCAGGGGGAGCAGCAGAAAGAGGCAGAAGCAGACTCCCCACTGAGCAGGGAGCCTGATGTGGGACTCGATCCCAGGACCCTGGGATTCTTAAGGCAGACACTTAACCAACTAAGCCACCCAGGAGTCCCTATCTTCAGTATTTTCTTTGACTTTTGTAAAGTATAATTATCCCCAGTTGTGCCTGGTGCTGTCTAGCCCTTGGACTTTCTCTTTCATCCTCTTGCTTAGATAAAGGAGGAATGATTATCAGGCTGCATGGGGTTCTAACTGCTTTTAAACTGACTTTCAACAAGTGCTCTTATTCTTAACTCACATTTCCACCACTTCCACAGGTAGCTGGTGCCAGCAGCCCTGGAGTCTGGGAGTTTTGTAAATATGGGTGCTTCTCAGTCTTCTTCCACAGCCAGTTTAAGATTGCTTTCTATAGGAACCTCTGGGTGGCTCAGTTGGTGAAGGGTCTGCCTTCCTCTCAGGTCATGATCCCGTGGTGTTCGGATTGAGTCCTAAATTGGGCTCCTTGCTTGGTGGGAAGCCTGCTTCTTCCTCTACTTGGGCTCTCTCTCTGACAAAATCTTTAAAAAAAAAAAAAAAAAAAAAGATTGTTTTCTGTATTCATTTGCTTTCCATATTTCAAAACTGTGTTACTGTTGTCCCTTATTATATATTTTTTTATTATTAGGTATTTATTCCCTTAAAAATTATTTTATTAAATGTTCAGAGGTTTCTGGAGGAATCCACATATGTGGCCAATTTGTTATTTTACCTGGAAACCCCCTATTAATTCTTCATATTTTAATCACTGATAATTTTATCTGTTTTGTTCACTCCTCTTTCTCCAGCAGCTAGAATAGTACTTAGCCCAAAGAAGATGCTTAGTAACCTTGGTAGATACTAATGAGTGAGTGTGTGACCTTCCAGAAAGAAATTAAATATTCTATAGAATGGAGCAACCTATTAGGATTGTAGATTCCTTCAGTAGTTTTTGGAAGTTCTAAAATCTAACAAAGACAAAAAACATCACATTATGTATAATACCTTATATTACTTACTTATTGTAAATAATTTAATAGATTCAAAGATATTAGCTGTATTATATGCTCATCTACATATACATTTGTATTAGAATGTACCAGAATCCATAGAAAAGGTTAGTTCAAATTGATTGGTAATCTCTGTTGTAATATAATTTTATGCTGGTTTAGCTTTTTCCTAAATTTTGTCTTTAGTTGTTTAAAGTTTCAGGTTTTACTTATTTAAGCAATTTGGAGAATGTTAGATATGTCTCAGTTAACTAAAGCAAATTGTACTTATTTGATTTTTACAGAGATACATTTGATATTGCATGGAATGGCAGAACTGGGATTCGTCAGAGCAGACTATCGAGTAGCACCTCTTTGCTTGATAAAGATGGGATATTTGCTAATTCAGCTAGCAGCAAACTCTTGGAGAGAGCCCATGGAATTCTCATGTTAGTATTGATCAGAAATGTGGATTGCTTTTTATGATTAGTTTATAATTTCTGGCTGAAAAATAAGAGGGATAATGGTGAATCATTTTCATGAGTAGAATTTTGAGCAAAACAAATGAACCAAAAGTTGTATTTAAAGCCATGAATTTCATGCATTAAGAAGCTGGTGGGTGGTTTGTTTGTTTACATCTGACTAGGAGAATCATGGTTGGATATACTCATGGAGATGATTATTATTCTTTGACAGACCCTACCTCCAAATAGAGAAAAAAACTTTTAGCTCCTTTTAGGATTCCCAGTCTTGAACCACAAATGTCCCTTAGATAATCCTAAGAAACTGGGCAGTAAAATCCTGTATAAAGTGGTGACTGGGCCTTCCAGAATGTTAGGTACAATAGCCTTGTTTCTATTATGATGACTTGAATGTCAGATTTAGGGCACCATCTCAAAAAAAATTGGCTTTGACTTTTTGTAACTTAGAAGAAGCACTTTGTGAGATGTTTATATAAAATTCAAGAGCCTGTCTTTCTACCAAACAATAAACTAGAAAGAACCATGAAAAAAAAATGGTGACTGGGAGCATGTATAGTGATACATTACCTTTATCCAGCCTGCCATTCCTCATTACCTGAGTATAAGATTGGTTTGAAGACATAAATATAACTATGCAGGGTGGACCAGTAAAAAGTTATTAGCTCCCTGTATCCACATATTTCAGACAATATTTTTGGGCCACTAGCTAGATAGATGTATGACTAAATTGGATTCTTTAATCCCTAAGTCAATGCTTATCAGTGCTATCAGTTTAAGTCTTGCTATACTACAGACCTGTAAATTAACTCATTTAATCCTCAAAACAATTTTAAGAGGTTGGTGGTATTATCATCCTCATTTTACATTATTACATTCTACATTATTTTCCATTATCACATTGATGAAACTGAGACTTAGAGAAGTTAAAAATTCTACCCAAGTGGGATTTAGATTTAGGTAGAGTTTAGATTCAAGCTCAGGCCTTTCTGACTCCCCAGTTCATGTTCGTAAGCCTTGGGCATTATTTCTTTTCTTTTCTTTATCTGTTAAAAAAAAATCTTGATGTAAATATAATATTGAATTATAAAGAAGGAAAAAAGAGAATTTTCAGTTTTTTAAAAAGATTTTATTTATTTGTTAGAGAGAGATTGCACAAGCAGTGGGAGTGGCAGGCAGAGAGAGAAGCAGATTCTCTGCTGAGCAGGGAGCCCGATGTGGGCCTGATCCCAGCACCTTGGAATCATGACCTGAGCCAAAGGCAGACACTTAACCAGCTGAGCCACTGAGGTGTCCCAAGAATTTTTGATTTCTAAAAGGGGAAAGTCATAAGTTTTTTTTTTTTAAAAAAGTAAATTATAAAAATCCATGAAATTAGGCATCTATTTAAAGTCTTAAAATGGGGGCGCCTGGGTGGCTCAGTGGGTTAAAACCTCTGCCTTCAGCTCCTGTCATGATCCCAGGGTCCTGGGATCGAGCCCCACATCGGGCTCTCTGCTCAGCAGGGAGCCTGCTTCCCCGTCCCCCTCTACCTGCCTCTCTGCCTACTTGTGATCTCTGTCTGTCAAATAAATAAATAATATATATATTCTTCAAAAAATAAAGTCTTAAAATGACAGAAACAAAGTCTCTATAGATATAAGAAAATGGAACTTTATTAATGTCCAAAAGAAGACAGAATTTTAGTTTTGAATGTACAACATTACATTACTGATTATCAGGCTTAAATCTGTTTATACCAGTATCACAGAGCAGGCATTTCTTTTCTTGTTCTCTTTTCCTTGCTTATTTTTCATTACCAAAGGTGCTGCTTAGTTGAATCAGTCAGTGTGTTCATATAAAGGACCTATATCTTGGAAATGGATATATAATATATTATTTTAGTAGAGACTGGAAATTATTCATGTGTACAGTCATTTTTTCTAATAGTTTCTTATTTTTCAAATGTAATGATTTATCTGTATAGGAGAAACAAAAATTTCAAGTCCAAGCCTGGCCTTCCAAAGGTGAGTATTATGAAAAACTTTTTTCTCTTTGTGCCTATTTAATTTTTTATTCCTCATGCAAACAGTCTTTATAAATAATCAAATATAAGCAATACCTTATTTGTACCCAAGATAGGGATTAATTTTGTGTAATTAGTTAGATTCATTTTAGAAATAACACTGGCTGTTAGGGAATGGCTAGGTTTAGTGGTTCAGGTAAATATTTGTGATATATCTCATATTCTAGTGTTTGAAAGCATCTGAATTATAAATATTAATTTTTGTTGAGTAATTGTACCTTTACACCTTTTCTTGTATCCTTAAGCCAGGTTAAGGTCAAATTTTGAATTTTACCTGATTTTAAATAATTTCTAATTAGTACTTATCTAACTTACTATCATTTAGCACTAGTCAGCCAAGTTTTTCTGTAAAGGTCCAGATAAGCTCACAGAACTCTAGTCTTTGTTAACTACTTAACTGTGCTATTGTAGCACAAATGCAGCTATAGACAATATGTAACTGAGTAAATGTGACTATATTCCAGTAAATCTTTATTTTTGGTCATTGAAATTTGAATTTCACATAATTTATCACATGTCATTAAATATTACTTTAGTGGTTTTTTTCAACCATATAAAAACAGTGGGTAAGATTTGGCCCATGGTTTTAATTTTCCTACCATGAGCTACATAGTAGATTTTTAGATGGCATTCCGAAAGTATTGAGTTTACTAAAGGAAGAAAAATCTGTTTCTTTCTCTTGTACCATCCCAAAGAAGGAAATCTGTCACTTGTCACCTTTTTTGATGAATTCCAAAATTTAAAAACAAAACTGAGAAAGAACTGTTTATTCTCACGATTCTCTAGTTTAAAAAACAAACAAAAAAATATGAGATTATTATTTATTCTACTTAAAGCCTCTTAGGTTTCCAAAGAAATATAATGCACTGCTTATGTGGTTTCTGGTAGTGGTAGATATTTTTTTTTTAATTTTTATTTATTTATTTGAGAGAGAGAATGAAAGAGAGAGAGCATGAGAGGGGGGAGGGTCAGAGGGAAGAATCAGTAGCCTAATGCAGGACTCGATCCCAGGACCCGGGACCGTGACCTGAGCTGAAGGCAGATGCTCAACCAACTGAGCCACCCAGGTGCCCAGCAGATACTGTTTTAAACCATGAAGCACAAAGAAAGTTTATGTTACGTGGTTTGTAATTATACTCTTGTCATGAAAAGATTTTATGTAAAGAAAAAGGATGCCGCTTTATCATCATTTGTGTCTCTTTTTCCTTCACTGTCTCTTTAGTCTTTTGTTTTTGTTTCAAGTTTTTATTTAAATTCTAGTTAGTTAACATGCAGTGTAATACTGTTTTCAGGGGTAGAAATTAGGGGTTCATCACTTACATAGAACACCCCACGCTCATCACAAGTGCCCTCCTTAATACCTATCCTCCACTCACCTCCCTCCATCAATCCTCATTTTATTCTCTATAGTTAATAGTCTCTTATGGTTTGCCTCCCCCCTCCTTTTTCTTCTTCCCTACACCGTTTTGTTTCTTAAATTACACATGAGTGAAATTGTATGGTATTTGTCTTTCTCTGACTTATTTCATTCTAGCTCTATCCATGTTGTTGCATATGGCAAGATTTCATTCTTTTTGATGGCTGAGTAATATCATTATGTGTGTGTGTATATACACACACACACTATATATATATATATGTGTGTGTGTGTGTGTATATATATATATATATATATATATATATATATATATCGCATTTTTTTTAATCCATTCATCAGTTGGTGGACATTTGGGCTCTTTCCAAAATTGGCCTTTTAGTATTTTGAATGCCACTGGGTCTAGCTATTTCTACCATTCTTTGTACTCTCCTCAAATGAATAACTTCTCTTTAAACTTCATATGGTTTAAAAATATTCATGTTGGCTACACCTGAAATAAAAAATTCTATTCAGTTATCAGTCACAGGAATCTCTTCTATTTCTCTATTTATTTTTATTGACATATAATTTATATACAGTGTTGTACTAGTTTCAGGTTTACAACATGTTGATTCATTGATTCTCTTCGTTACTCAGTGCTCACCACCTGTCACCAACAACGTTATTATAACGTTACTGACTATATTCCCTATGCTGTACTTTTCATCTTTGTCACTTTTTTATTTTATAACTAGAAGTTTGTATTTCTTAATCCCCTCTATTTCACCCCTTCCCTCTGGAAACACTTACTTTTTTTCTGTATGAGTCTGTTCATTCATTTTGTTTTCTGGATTTCACATATAAGTGAAATCATATGGTATTTGTCTTTCTCTGTCTTACTTCACTTAGCATAATACCCTCTTGATCTATCCATGTTGTCACAGATGCCTAGATCTCATTCTTTTTTATGGCTGAGTAATAGCCCTATTGTGTATATGTGTGTGTTTGAATACATACACCTTACCTCTTCTTCATCCATTCATTTGTTGATTGACTGTTGAATTGCTTCCATATCTTGGCTGTTGTAAATAATGTTGCAATAAACGTAGGGGTGTGTATATGTCTGAATTAGTGTTTTCGTTTTCTTTGGGTAAATACTGAGTAGTGGAATTACTGAATCGTACGGTATTTCTATTTTTAATTTTTTGAGGAACCTGCATACTATTTTTCATAGTGCCTGTACCAATTTAGGGTCCACCAATAGTGCATGAGGGTTTCCTTTTCTCCACATACTCACTAACACTTGTTATTTCTTATCTTTCTGATGCTAGCTATTCTGATAGGTATAAGGTGCTATCTCACTGTGGTTTTGATTTGTATTTCCTTGATAATGAGTGATTTTGAGCATTTCTTCCTGTGTCTATTGACCATCTATAGGTCTTCTTTGGAAAATATCTCTTTGGTTCTCTGCCCATTTCTTATTTGCTTCATTTTTATTAACCCCTTATTGGTTATATAATTTGCAGATACCTTCTCCCATTTATTTTGTTGCCTTTTCATTTGGTTGATGGTTTCCTTTACCGTGCAAAGGCTTTTTATTTTGATGTAGTTCTAGTATTTATTTTTGCTTTTGTTTCCCTTACCTAAGGAGACATATCTAGAAAAATGTTGCTAAGGCTGATGTTCAAAGGGATTACTGCTTATGTTTTTTTCTAGGGTTTTTATGGTTTCGGGTCTCACATTTAGATCTTTAATCCAAATTTGAGTATCATACTTTTGAGTATGGTATGAGAAAGTGGTCCAGTTTCATTCTTTTGCATGTAGCTGTTCAATTTTCCCAATACCTTTTATTGAAGAGGTCTTTGTATATTCTTGTCTTCTTTGTCACAGATTGATCATGTAAGCATAGGTTTATTTCTGGGCTCTGTATTCTGTTCCGTTGACTTTATGTCTGTTTTGGTGCCAGTACCATAGTTTCGATTAATATAGCTTGGTAGTATATCTTGAAATCTGGGATTTTGATACCTCTAGTTTTGTTCTTCATTTTTCAAGTTGCTTTGGCTCTTCAGGGCCTTTTGTGGTTCCTTACCAATTGTAAGATTATTTTTCTACTTATGTGAAAAATGCTTTTGGTATTTTGATAGGGATTGCATTGAATCTATAGATTGCTTTGGGTAGTATGGGCATTCTAACAAATATTAACTCTTCCAATCCTTGAGCATGGAATATGTTTCCATTTATTTGTCATCTTTAGTTTCTTTCATCAGTGTATTTTAGTTTTCATAGTACAGGTCTTTAACCTTCTTGATTAAGTTTATTCAAAGGTATTTTAATCTATTTGGTGCAATTGCAAATGGAACTGTTTTCTTAATTTCTCTTTCTGCTATTCATTATTAGTGTATAGAAACAACAGATTTTTGATATTAATTTTGTATTCTGTAACCACTGCATTCATTTATTATTTCTAATAGTTTTGTGTCAGCCTTTAGAGTTTTTTATGTATAATATTATGTCATTTGCTAACAGTATCAGTTTAACTTCCTCTTGACCAACATGGCTGCCTCTTATATTTTTGTTTTTGTTGTCTGATTGCTGGGGCTAGGACTTCAGTACTATGTTGAATAAAAATGACAAGAGGAAAGCAGTGGATATCCTTGTCTTGTTCCTGATTATATGGTATTTTGTCAGAGTAGTTGCAAATATTTTTCCATGTCAGTAAATTCAGGTAACAGTATATTTATGAACTGTGTAGTCTTTAGTTGTGTGGCTAAAGAAGACTTTATGAAAATAATTCTATATAATTGTATATCTCTTGTTTTTCACTGTTTTTTGAAGTACATTGTCAGAAATAACTTTCAGATCTTCTTTGATAATCTCCTTAAATACCTATAAGTGAAATTGTTTATTGGGAAAGTTATACTGATTTATATTCCTAAGAACAGTGCATAATTATGTTTATTTGTTCACAATCTCGCAAATACTAGATTTTGTTAGTCTTTGTTATGTTGCCAATCTGATATGCAGAAATTCTATTCTTTTTTTTTTTTTTTTTTTTAAGAAAATCTGTTTTTTTTTTTAAAGGTTTTATTTATTTGAACGTGAGAAAGCAAGAATAAGCTGGGGTGAGGGGTAGGGAGAGAGGGAGAAGCACAGGTTCTCCACAGAGCAGGGAGCCCCAATGGCAGGCCTTGATCTCTCTGAGATCAGAATCTGAGCTGAAAGCAGATATTTAACCAACTGAGCCACCCAGGTGCCCCAGAAACTCTCTTCAAAAGAAATGTTCTTTTCTTTGATTATAAGTCAGGTTGAATGACTGTCATTATGTTATTTGTCATTTGTGCTTTATTTGAGAATCAGCTGTTTCAGGTCTTTTGTTCATTTATAATTGTGGGATGAGTTCTTAAAGGAATTTTTATAGTTCTTCTGTATTGATAATAAGTATTTGTCATTGTTGGAAAAATTTTATTTAGTTGCATTTGTTAAAATATGTATTATACTTGTTGCCACTTGAAGATTTATATTTTTAAGTGTTTATATTGTCAGAATTAATATTTTTTAGACTTAAATTTGTCATGTTTTTAACTCAGTTCTGTGCTTCTCATACAATAAAATTTTTAGTACTTTTTGAATAACCTTATATAGTTGTACATACGTACAGATACATTCTTTCCATGGCCAGACTCACTGCCATAAATATAGTATGATTTTAAAAATTGTGAATGGCTACAAAAGCTCTCAAATACTTCATTAATGTCCTATTTTATATTCTTTTTTTTTTTAAGATTTTATTTATTTATCAGAGAGAGAGAGGGGGAGAGAGCGAGCACAGGCAGACAGAATGGCAGGCAGAGGCAGAGGGAGAAGCAGGCTCCCTGCCGAGCAAGGAGCCCGATGTGGGACTCGATCCCAGGACGCTGGGATCATGACCTGAGCCGAAGGCAGCTGTTCAACCAACTGAGCCACCCGGGCGTCCCCCTATTTTATATTCTTTAGTTGCTTTATGTATAACTCCTATTTTATTATTGTAAGATTAGTAATTAGTATATCGGGATTATGGTTGATAGGGTTGATGTTTTGTTTTGTTTTTCTCTGTATATTTCTAGTTAATGTGTGTAGCCTTTGGATTGAATTTAATTTATTGTCTCTGTGAATCAGGATTCAGTTACAGATAATAATAGTAACTGTGGATTTTTTTTTTTAAAGATTTTATTTATTTATTTGACACAGAGAGAGAGAGATCACAAGTAGGCAGAGAGGCAGGCAGAGAGAAAGGGGGAAGCAGGCTTCTCGCCGAGCAGAGAGCCCGATGCAGGGCTCGATCCCAGGACACTGGGATCATGACCCGAGCCAAAGGCAGAGGCTTAACCCTCTGAGCCACGAGGCGCCCCAACTATGGATATTTTTAAGTAGAAAAGGACTTAATTCAAAGAGGCACTTACAAAATCATTAGAAGTCTTGGAGTTTCTAAGTGTAGTGCAGAACTGACTCCTGCTGTAATCAGCTAGGAAAGTAAGAAACTGCCATTCTAGCTGCTGCTTTCAGGCACACATTACCTGTAGTATGATCCAGAAATCAGAAAGGAGCAGCTACAACTATTGGCTCCAGGGCTAAGGTGCATTTACCTAGAGTTTCAGTGACAACACAAATTCTCTGTACTCTGCCTCTCAACTCATAAAGGTAGTACCTGGACTTTGGGATCTCAAAAAAGCTAAAGTCCTTTGATGTGCCTGCTTGTCAGAAGAAACAGAAGCTCATAATCAAAGTCTCTGGTTCAGTTATATCTTTCTAGTTTCACATGTGGGATTTTAAATGATAAGCTTAAATTGCACCTGGAGCCCAGATGTAAGAGAATTTGAGAAATGCAGTTTTCTTTTTAGTTGGAAAGCTTCTGCAGGAAAACAGGAGGAAGATGGATGGATGTTGAATATCCAGTCTCTCATATTCACCATAGTCATTATACATAGGTGATAATGAAAACTGGATTATAACTTTGTTTTTCCTGTTCTTTGATTAATTTATGTGAGGAATATGATTTTTCTTGCTTCTTTTTAGCACTTGCTAGAGGTAAATTCTTTAAAGCACCTGACAAGACTGACGCTACAGGATCGCATCACCAAGTCTCTTCTTCATTTGCACAAGAAGAAAAAGCCTCCCAGTATCAGTGCCCAGTTTCAGGTTATTTCTTATTTTACCTTTTTATTTAAAAAAGGGCTTTCTTTAGAGGACTCTATTTCATTCAGAATGACATTGAAAAGTCAAGATCATCTGCAAGATACCTGAATGGAAGATGATACATATGACTTAAAAGCCATATTATAGTGGTCATTTTGGAGAGAAGTAACAGGGGTGGAAAAGTCAGCTGTCTCTCTTTTTCATCCCTTTATGTGTGGGTGGTGGATATCCCAGAGAGTACTTCATTGTTTTCAGTGTGAGGAGACAGGCAGCAGAAAACCGATACTATAAATAAAACCTGCCTTTAAGCCCTACTGCCCAGATACAGTCACTGTTAACATAATGTGTATTTTTTTTTCTATATACATTTTAAACTTCATTTTCCCATTTATATTTAACTAAATGGGATTGCTGGTATTTTCTGGTTTTATTTTAGTTTTATATGCATAGAAATCCATTTCCTTTTATTGTGACTGGGCATTTGGCAATAAATGTGATCATAATAAGTCAAATAACAATTATATAATTGTCAAGCTGAATTTTATTCTTTGAACATATATCTATGTCTTAAGTTTTCTATAATAATTATATATTAGCCTTATAATAAGAGGAAAAGATATCTAAAAAGGATTATTTTTTCAAAGATAGTTCGTTTATAGCAGCAGGAGGTTCTGCTAATATTTTGTTTATTGAGTTGGGCTTTGGATACAAGAATGTGTTCCTTTTGTGAAAATCTGTCAAACTGTATACTTGTGATTTAAGCGTTTTATTTTATGTATTTTATACTACAATAAACATTTCTGAGGAAAAAAAAGAGCACTTAAAAGTAAAAAAAAATTTTATATTGCTATAATATATATGACAGTAATAATAGGAATCTGTATGCTTATAAGGCTTCTAAGTTTTACTTGAAGTCATAAAATACTAACTCTGAGTAGACTGTGACAAGTTAAGTTTCCATATTATAATCCGTAGAGCAGCCACTAAAAAATACTACAAAGAAATATAACAGAGAAGCCAATAGATAAATGGAATACTAAAAAACAAAATATGTTATCTGACCATAACGTGGATTTAAACCAGAAATCAATAAAGGAAAAATAATAATCCCCAGATATTTGGAAAATAAAAGGCAGACATCTAAATAATACATGAGTCAAAGAGATTTTTAAAATATTTTAAATGAAAGTGAAATATCAAAGTTTGTGCAGTGTAGCTAAAGCAGTGCTCCAAGGTTCATTGATAACATTAAATGCTTTTAATGAAAGGAAAAATATCTCAAATCAATAACATAAGCTTCTCTCTTAGGAAACTAGCAAAAGAAAAACATATAACTAATTCCAAAGCAAGCAGATGGAATGAAATGATAAAGACAAAAAACAGAAATCAGTGAAATTGAAAACAAAAATAATAGAGGAAAAATACAAAACCAAAAAGTTGGTTCTTTGATAAGATAAAAAAAAAAGTTATAAACCTCTAGCTAGATTAATCAGGAAAAAAAAGAGGTAAAGTACAAATTATCAGTATCAGGAATGAAAGAGGGGACATCACTAGAATGAACACTGAAAGTGGGGGACTAATAGCTAGTGGATACCCTACTAGAGATTTTCAAAGTTGTTTTAGGAACACATGAATTTGAGTAAATGGTTTCATGAAATGTGAAGAAAAGTGAAAAATTTATTCTAGACTTATATTATTCTGTAATATATCTGCAATTTATACTGTTGCCAAAATATCAGCTCTATGATTAAACTACCATCCTTCTCCTTAATTTAATCAGTATGGAAGTATACACAATTCTCTTGAGAAAGAAAGCTCTTTCTGTGTATACCATTGTTTCAGCATAGCTTGCCAACATTATTGTTTGTATTTGTAAATTATTTTCTGCCAGTTTGAAATGGGAGAAAATGCTTAATACGTTGCTCTGTATTGCAGGCCTCATTAAGCAAGCTGATGGAGACACTTGGTCAAGCAGAACCCTATTTTGTAAAATGCATTCGCTCTAATGCTGAAAAGGTAAAAATGTCCTGTAAATCAGAGCTTCTAGCTCCACTTACTTCAAATCAGGTTTTACATTTTTTTAAGGAGAGTAAGTAAAGGGAAGAGCTATATATAATCTTTTAAATGAAAACAGTGTTCTGCATTTTCTGTAGGTGCCCTTCTAATTTTTGTACTTACCTGTCTTTTTGGTATGTATATGGGCTTGATTTAGTGTTTCCTAAAAATCTGAGAAGCAAATATGTTATGAAATTCCATCATAAAAAATAATTCTATGAAAGTTAACCATAGTTACTAGAGAAACATTAATTTGGAGCTGTCTTTATATGAGTTAATCTTTTTTCCATTTGTTTTGTTTTAGCTGCCATTAAGATTCAATGATGCCTTGGTGCTTCGACAGCTTCGGTACACTGGAATGCTGGAGACAGTTCGAATTCGCCAATCCGGATACAGCTGCAAATATTCTTTCCAGGTTATGCTTTTATAGTGATATTTAAATTATATACACTTAAGTAAGTTATTCCTGTGTCTTGCTTATTTTTTATTTGGGACTCACTTGTTTATTTCTCCTATTTCTTCATTTGCATTCCATCTTTTGTATACAGAATTGAAGAGGGATAGAGAGTACTCACTTCCATTGAATGGCAGCAATCATATTAAACTTGTGTTGTGATAAAATCCGGTTCCTGGCTATTCTCATTTTATCTGAATTTTGCCAGTACTAAGTTTACTCATAACACAGTAGTTCTTCCTACTGATTACTCCAATAATTGAAATAGTTCAATCAGAACTGTCTAGTTCAAAAGATTCCATTTAGTTTTCTGCAGAGTTACCTCAGCAAAATTTTCTTTCATGGTAAGCTGCCAACAAGGCTTATAGTTACTCTCATTAACTGTTGTATATAGAAATTATGGTGAAGATTTTCAGCAGCTGAGCAGGTTCTTTGCTGTTTCTGGGAGGGAAAGCTTTGTTCTCAGTTATACTCTGACACCTTTGCATATTTTTCTGCTAAATATTTCAGTTATTAATTTAGCTTTCTCAAAAGGGACCATTAGTTTCTGCTTTTTTCTTCTTCAATTCCCCTTTCATAACAAAATATGTAGAATTCACTATCTTCTCTCCACCCCCCACCGCCATTTTATAAATTAACTGTAATTTTTTAAATTAAGAAGTAATTTCTTGGTTTTAGTCTGTTTAAAAGATGAGGAAAGGATCAATAAAAGGACAATTAGCTGCTTTAGGACCATGTTTACATACAATTTTCTTGTGATTTTACAACATTTTTCTTTTCATTTTTCAGGATTTTGTGAGCCACTTCCATGTACTTCTTCCCCGAAATATTATTCCATCCAAATTTAACATTCAGGATTTCTTCAGGAAAATAAATCTTAATTCGGATAATTACCAAGTTGGAAAATCCATGGTAAATATAATATATACAGTCCTTATCAAATTTGGGTACATTTTTATATTAAAATAATAATGGCAATCTTTCCCCATGAGAATATTTACGAAAAAGTTAGTGTACCAGAATCATTATGGGAAATTGATTAGACCAAGATTTTTACTTAATATCGTTCGTATCAACCAAAGAGCTTCTGGCCAGTGCTCCAGTTCTGCCCATAGTTTTAACTGCCTAAAAACAATCTCCTCCCAGGTATTCTACTGAAATCTTCAACTCAACTTGCTCAGTGACCTTACCCAGATTTTCCCACTGTCCTTAATTTATCAACTGCCTTTTATCTCTGTCATCCTTCTTCTAGGTTATGAGATTTGTCCTAGCCTTCACTTTAATCCTTTTACAAAGTTCTTTTTCTTTTTTTCCTCACAAATGATTCTCAGAGTATCTCTCCCTTTTTCTTCATTCCTACTACTTGCATTTTAGTTTGTTCCTTAGCTCTCACTTCTATTTCTTTTACAGTAAACAGATCCCTCATCCGATTTCAGTCTTTGTCATTCCATTTACCTCATTCTACCCATAGTATCAAAATCATAATCTTAATATACCTCCTTCTTTTATGTTGGCTTCCTGCTTAATACTAATCCCATGATAACCTCCCCATTAAATTCAAACATCTCTCTCTTCAAGAACCTCCATATCATGACTTCATACCATTTACTATCTTCTTTATGAAGACTGATTGTTCTGTTGACCCTGTCTGTGCTGCCCTGAACATGTACATTTGTTATTATTTCCAGCTCCTTGTTTTGCTCAGGTAGAAACCTCTGTCTTTTGCCCTTACAGTTTATGGGGTTTTTTTGTGTGTGTGTATCTAATATCTATCTCTTCTTTTTTTAAAATAGTTTAAAATTTTTGACAGACATGGAAGGTGATGGGTATGTTAATTAGTTTGTGATAATTACAGTGGATACATATATCAAAATAACCCACTGTATACCTTAATATTCAGTTAATATACCTTATATAATATACCTTATATACAGTTATTTCTTTCCACCTGCTTTTAAGGGTAAAGTGCAAATCGTATTTCCAGAGGGTCTATATCTAAGTTATATTTGCTTTATCCTATACCCCAAAGATTTATTAATAGAAGGAACGAGTAAATAAACTGGTTAATAGCCTTGGGTAGCAAGAAACTTTTGATGCATACTGGGTTTCAAAAAGACTATTGTTACTGGTTTATTCATATTATCATCAAACTTCAAGATCTGTGTTTCTCAACTTTTCTCCCCCGACCCTAACTAATATCCTTGAAAACAGGAAAAATGACGTTTTCAGTGGTACCTTGTCTCATGAGGGCAGAGAATTTCCCAAGGGAATAATATATCCCAATCTCTAAGACTGGGAATTTTATAATCATGTCCATTTTTCCATTTTCTCTTCTATATTTTAATGTCTCTATTTTAATTTGAGAATGACTTCTTTAGATAAATGGATAGAAATGTTTGTTAGTACTGCTTTTCATGTCTACTATTGTATTCTTCTCTAAAGAAGCTTACCACAGAAAGGATGATTCATGGCAATAAATTTCTCCTTTCTTCTTAAGCTGTATTCCTCATCTTTCTTCTTTTTGGTAGGTGTTCCTAAAGGAGCAGGAACGACAGCACCTACAAGATCTGCTTCACCAAGAGGTGCTCCGCAGGATCATATTGTTGCAGCGATGGTTCAGGGTTCTGCTGTGTAGGCAGCATTTTCTCCATCTGAGACAGGCATCCATCATTATCCAGGTTGGAAGCAAAGGATTCCTCCCATGAGATTTGCTAGTTAATGTGGCCTTTATTTTAGTAATCAGAATTTTACTGTGAAACATTTGAATAAGAATATAAACTTCTTCAGAGATGAGAATGTGTCCTATTCATCTTTTTTAAACATTCATGTTTATTTATGTATTTGAGAGAGAGAGAGAAAAAGAGAGAATGCACAGGGAGAGGGGCAGAGGGAGAGCAGAGAAAGAGAGTCTCAAGCAGACTCCCTGCTGAGTGCAGAGCCTGACACAGTGCTTGATCTCATGACCATGAAATCATGACCTGAGCTGAAACCAGGAGTCTGATGCTTAACCTACAGAGCCACCCAGGCACCACTCCTGTTCATTTTTGAAATGTTCATTTCACCCAACAGATTACGTATTACAATAATAGGTATATAATAATAGACTGTTGATAAATACTGATAAAGTTGAGTTTAAATTAAATTAAATTTATAGCTACAATATCTTACAAGGTATGGTTGGGGCAAAGGAGTTATATGCCTTAATTTTTGATAACATAGTTATTTTTGTTTGGTAGTTTCCTGAGAATATTTGAGAGTTATAATATACATTGTTGTTGCTCTGTACTCATCTTGGATGATAGGTATCTTATTTTGTATTTTTCTGCCTTATTTTCCCTCTCATTGATTTGTATAACTGTTCTCCTCCATAGACCTTTTTTGTTTATGTAAGAAAATCTTTAGAATCTTAATTTTTGAAACATGTGCATGTTGACCTTAAATCCATTAATATTGGCAAACTGTAGCATGAGAAGATGATGTAATTTGTTAAAGCATCAAAAAAATTTAAATTATTTTAAGTTCTGTAATTAACTTCATTGAGGTTGTATTTTCTAGAAGAGTTGTTTTAGCCAGGCATATCTCAAAAAGGAAAACTTTTTTCCCCCCCATTTTAATCATGTGCAATTTAACTCTAGCCACTTAACCTTTAATTGTGACATAATATTTTTTTTTCTGTGAAAATATGGCATAAGATAAGACAGCAGTTTTTATTGTTTTCCCCACAGCGATTCTGGAGGAATTACCTAAATCAGAAGCAAGTCAGAAGTGTAGCTGTGCAGAAGGATGTTTTAGTTATGGCTAGTGCAGCCACTCTGCTCCAGGCCTCCTGGCGTGCTCACTTAGAGAGGCAGAG
This sequence comes from Mustela erminea, assembly GCF_009829155.1. Taxonomy (NCBI): domain Eukaryota; kingdom Metazoa; phylum Chordata; class Mammalia; order Carnivora; family Mustelidae; genus Mustela; species Mustela erminea. The sequence continues at coordinate 33,496,630 of NC_045618.1, forward strand.
GTATTTGGAGCTCCGGACTGCAACTATCATCGTCCAGCAGAGATGGAAGGAATATTACAGACGGAGACATATGGCTGCTCTCTGCATTCAGGCAAGATGGAAAGGCTACAGGGAAAGTAAGAGGTATCAAGAACAAAGAAACAAAATCATCCTTTTGCAATCAATTTGTAGAGGATTCAGAGCAAGACAAAGGTAATCTTTGTTGCCATGATAGTTACTCCTTCTTTCTTTTCAAATATTTTATGCCTCTGCTCCAACACTTGTCTAACTTGTATTAGAATTGGTTATGTATAATTTTGTCTTCTCCAGTAGGCTGTTATACTCCTAGCAGTTCTAACCCACATTGTGTGGTCTATAATAGAAGCCAAGTAGATGTTTATTGAATTAAATTGGATTGAAAACCTACATGATCTATGGTTATAACTGCTAAGAGTTAACTTTTACATTCAGTTGAATCTTTAAAAATTGGCAATATTCAGTTGTTTTTACCTTTAGAAACTTTAATTTCATTTTAAGGTTTATCTTAAAGATATTTTTTAAATAGCTTTACTTCTGAGTTAATTTATGTTCTGACTAGAATATCCTAGTAGAAATAATGCACTTAATAATTTAATTAATTAATTAATAATCTTAAAATATCATCTCACTCATAGGAATGGAATTATGAAATGTGCATCCAAGTTAGCTTAAGAAGAAAAATCTGGAACTTTCCATATATTTCTTAAATTCTCAGTAAAATGTATTTTCTCCAATAGTAAGTAGAAGATAACCTCTAACCCATTTTTTCCTGTTTTTCTATAGGTTTAAAGTTTTAAAAGAACAAAGACTGAAAGAAACAAAACTAGAACTTGGATTGGCAAATACTGAGCCATCTGGAGCTCTGGAAATCCAGGGTTCAGACCCTTCAGAATGGGAGGATTGTTCCTTTGATAACAGAGTTAAAGCTATAAAGGAATGTAAGTCTGTGATAGAGAGTAATCGAATTAGCCAGGAAAGTTCAACAGACTGCTTGAAAGAGTCCCCAAACAAGCGACAGGAGAGAGCCAGAAGCCACAGTGGTGCAGACTTGCAGGAAGAAGTGATTGTCAGAGAGAGACCTAAGTCCTTGGAGGATCTCCACCAAAAAAAAGTAGGTCGGGCCAAAAGAGAAAGTCGGAGAATGAGAGAACTTGAGCAGGCTATATTTAGTTTAGAATTGTTGAAAGTTCGTTCTCTTGGTGGCGTGTCTCCTTCTGAGGAACGTAGATGGTCTACAGAACTGATGCCGGAAGCCCTTCAGTCTCTACAGGGTACACCTGACAGTGAAAGCTCTCAAGAAAGCTTGGAACTTCTGAGTTGTGAGGAAAGCCAGAAGAGCAAACTGGAATCCATAACTTTAGATGAAGGAGACTTGCAGCTTCAGTCACCTAAAATATCCAGCAGTCCAAAATTTGATTCACAGAACAATGTCATCAGTGCCTCAGGTGAGACTAACTATACTTTGATTGAAAAGGGGGCATCCTCTGACTCAGTCTATTTGAAGAATGGGACTATGAAGGAAAAACTGGTTTGCCGTTCTGAATCTATTACCTGTAAGCCACAGCTGAGAGACCCCTTTATTTCAAATAGTTTGCCTACGTTTTTTTATATTCCTCAACAAGACCCACTGAAAACAAGTTCCCAACTAGATACAAGTATCCAGAGAAACAAGCTGTTAGAAAGTGAAGAAACACTTTCAGCTCTCACTTCGGATATCAACAGGGAAGCCAGAAAGTACCACTTTCCAGGAGAAAATCAAGTTGTTACATCTTTGAATACAGATTCTTCTAATACTGTGCTGAAGAAGTTAGAAAAGCTAAACATTGAGAAGGAAGAAAGGCAAAAGCAGTTGCAGCAGCAGAATGAAAGAGAGATGATGCAACAGATTCGTCAGCAGACAGGTATTTTAGAGAAGGAGCGTAAAGCCTTCAAGACAGTTGAAAAGCCAAGAACTGGGGAGTCCTTCCTGGCACCATCTTTCCATCCATCAGAGCAAAGAGCAGAGAGGCCATCTTCCCTCCTTATTCTGAATACCCCAAATAAGGAAGAGCCCAATGTAGTAAGGCCTCCATCAGTATCAGTAAAAGATGCAGCTCTTCTTCCAAAAGACAGCCTTCCTGCTCACCCACCCCAGAAGGACCGACCTGTCACCTTGTTCTTTGAAAGGAAAGGAGGCCCATGCCAGTCTGCTACTACCAAGGAATTATCCAAGACAGACAGAATGTGCACCCATCTGAATGTAGCCAGTAAACTTTCTAATAATCGTATTTCAAAAAGAGAACACCACAGACCTACTCAGTCTTATAGCCACAAATCTGATGACTCCTCCAGAGATGGAAATACTAGGATTATTTTCTTCACACCAAAGGACAATATGAGTATTTCCCTGTAAGTGAAATGCTTATTTATTTTATGTATATAAATGGCAAACTTTTTGGATAATTTTATTAAGGTTCCTTAATCTACTTCAGCTATTTGTATGGGTGCTACTGAAATTAGCCATTTTCTCTGTGTTTAAAAAAAAAAAAAAATTCCCTAATCGTTGACTCTAGCAGCTACCTGAAATTGAATATAATTATACCATAGAAATCTTTGACTAATAAGCACAGATAGAGTTTTTTGGTTCCTCCTCTTTAAGTGAGAAAGCATTTGTGAAGGGCAGTACAGTGCCTACAAACATAGTAGGCATTCAGCAAATGCTGGTTGCTCTAGATCTCTGGGGGGTGGCAAGTCCAATCTTACTAGTGTCAGGCTTTAAAGTTAATGTACTTTGTCCCAGCATTTAGCCTATTTATGATCTCAATTAAGTATTTCATACTATTTTTATGTGGTAAAGAAACACAAAAAATATAATTTACCATCTTAACTGTTCTTAATTGTACAAGACAATAGTGTTAACTATATGCATATTGTTGTGCAGTGGATCTCTAGAACTTTTTCATATTGCAAAAGAAACTCTTATTACCCATCAAACAGTTATACTCCTTTCTCCTTACTTGAAGCTCCTAGCAACTGCCATTCTACTTTCTAAGAGTTTAACTACTTAAACAGATGGCTTATGTAAGTGGAAGTTCTTTATACTTCTAAGTTTTAACTAGTGGTCACCATGAGAAAAGCACTTTTTAGGTGGAACATAAAAGCAAAGATGATAAAATTTAAGAAATTTGTGTTAAGTCTTTGTATACAGTGGATTCTCTCAGTTCTTATGGGAAAATGTCAATGTTTAAGTAAAAGGAGGGTATATATCTTAGGGATAAAAAATTAAATTTCACATTTACTGTGGAAAATAACCTTTTCTCTCTTATAGTTTGAGCTTTTAATCTTTCAGTCTTTAAAATTATGTACAGAGTTTATAGACCCTTTGTAAATACAAGCAAGAGATCATTGGTATTTTCCATTAGGGATTTTTGTATGGTATTATGAGATGCAGTTGGGTTAAATGACAGCTTGAGGTCCTATGCTTGCCCATAAACCTAGAGATTGCCCCAAAGTTCAAAGACCTTATGTAGCATATATAAGCCCATCAGTTAAGTTGTTAAAAATATTATTTTCTATGATTCTTATGAAGTTTAATGATGGGAGGTGTGTGTTTGTGTTGTATGTGTATGTGTAGCTGTTGGATCCATGAATGTGTTCTATAGAAGGTGTACTTACAGATTTCAAAAACATTAATATTTTTGTGAATTCTTGCGAACGTCTTTTATCATTTTCCAAGATAAACAGTCTTAGGGCTACTTGATCTAGTTTGCTTTTACCCCATTAAGATCTACTTATCTTCAAAATGATTATATATTGTTTATGTCAAAGCTTATGTAACATTCATACTTAAAATCTTCTCGATGCATTTTATAGAATCGTAAATGTTGGTGTTTCTCAGTTATTTTTTCCAGTTCGCACGTATTATAGATGAGATCACTGAAGCCTGCAGAGGTGAAATGACTTGTTCAGGGTGGCATATGAGAAATCGCAGGAAATAGAACTTGAGTTTCATAATTAGGAAGTAATGTTAGTGTTCTTTCTGTGCCACAGATAAGTGTATAGTGGTCTTCATCTGTTTAATGAAGGAGAACAAAAGAGAAATCATGGAGAAATCTAAAGAAAATGCTGTGAGTTTAAAATTTGGCTAGGGTTGTCAGATACCATCAAAGGTCCTATTATTTCCTTCTCTTTAGAACAAAGCAGATAGGCTCAGCTGGGTAAGAGATTTTAATAAAAGGGAATCTTTTAGGATAGCCTGGGATTGCTAGGCTTAATCATACCTTGGTCAAAAAGGGAGATCTCTGAGAAGCCTTTAGCTAGCAAAGACTGCCATCTGTTTAAGTTTGTTTTAGGAGTCATTGCATAGAGCAAAGGACAAGATAACCTCTTAAAACCGCTAGGTTTTCATTTGTAAAAATTAAGTGGAAGATTTTGAATGACAGAGCCATTAGTCTGCTAACTTGTATAATAAGTTAGTGTCTACTTTAAACCCAGCAGTATGCTAAAAGATAAGATATGATTCTTAGTGAGCTTATAGTTCTGCTAAGGAGAGATGAGCAATATGTTATTGATAAATTTAAAAACTCATGCTACTGAGTTAATATAGGTAATTGGGACCATGAAAGTTTTGGGTTCAATTCACGTTTTCATCAGATATCCATTTCTACATAGAATTTAATGACAAAATAGTCACATTGTGTGGTTATTCAAGCAAAATTAAGTTTCCAGTAGGTAATATCGCTGTATGGCATACCTCCTTTAACTTGATAACAATTTGTTATCCTGCTAGTTTTGATTTTGTTCTGTATAACAAAGTTTTAAAACTAATACAGTAGATGAAAGCTGAAGAGGGGTGTCAGAAGATTTGCTAGCCAATAGGAACCATCTCAGTATAAAACAAAGTAATGGGACCTATATCACTTGATAGCTACTTATCAGGTATTTTATAATGATTAGAATAAAAGGTCCCTTCTAAGACTATAAGGTTTGGGGATGTGATGTTTTCCCTTATCATCAAATCCATTTGTTTTCCTGAGCTAATTCTGCTGCTACTAGTCTTAAACATAGGCCATAGTGGAATATACCCAGTGAATACAGGGACAGGCCTCTAGTAATCCAGTCACATATGTCAGTTCTTGATAATACTATTAATTAGGGAAGCAGAAAAAAATGGATATATTGTTTTGGAAATTGAATAAAGTCTGGAAGTATTTAATGTAATTTGCTAGAATTCTTTGATTTGTCTTGTTAGGCTATATTTCATGCTGTACTTTAAGACTGCTGCCATGGGATGTCTGCTAAGAATTGAATTATAATCCTGTTATTTATTATCCTTAGTGTCAACAAGGAAGCCTTAAACAGTGGAAATCTTCAACTCCGTAAACAAGATGAACCAAATTGGAAACCTGTGAAGTTAACTGGGCCGGGCAAAGGAGAGGTAAGTATTTAATTTTATCTATCTTTTATGCAAAATAGATGCACCTGTTTTGGAAATCATTATTCTAGGTTAAAGACCTCATGTATGCAGTTACTCCCAAGTGTTATTCGAAAGAAGCCATGAGTTAAGTCTGTTACAAACTTAGGGAGGTGTACTTCAGGGAAGGAATGTTGACTAAAATCCCAGATTATGTTTACAAAAAAGATGTTGCTTACTAAAGGCAATTTATGCAAGTGGCTTTGGTGATATATCATGGCGGTGAAAGATGATTTCCTTGGCTATAGAGAACAGTGTAGATTTGGCTTCCATTTTTGTCCTTTGTCCATAGTAATGTATATAGATTGCTTTTGATTATCTCTGTCACTTCTTGTAGAAAGGACACTGCAAGTGGGGTGGAGGGATGTTTCAAGAAATTCATGACCTCTCTGTCTTTCATTGGCATCATCTCCCAAAAAAACCAAAACAAAACATTGTTATGTTATTTGTTTTATCATTTGGTCAAGCAGGTTGCCAGACCGGCCCATAAAAAGAAAGCTCGAATGGCGCGGACGCGCTCCGATTTCTTGACTAGAGGTACTTTTGCCGATGGGGAGGGGGATACAGAGGAAGATGATTACGATGACATTATTGAGCCCCTTCTCTCCCTTGACCAAGCTTCTCACTCTGAGCTAGGGCCTGCACCCAGCCTGGGTCAGGCCTCTCACAGTGACTCCGAAATGGTAATTTTACAGCAATATAAGAAAAATAGGCACCAAACAAATCTGATGGGAATAGTGAATAGCCTTTGCTAATCTAAAGCTAACCTTCACAGCTTCTTCCTCGTATAGTGGTTTGTACATGGGAAACCTCAGTGAACACAGCAACAAAGCTAAACTTTAATTTATTAAGGCTCAGATAAAGGACACTTTAACAGTGTATGTCAAATCATAAATTAGGGAAAATTAAGGTTATTTAATTTAGCACTAAGGTAGAGATTTTCTCTTCTATCTTAAAAGGTCTAGAGTAGGGGCCTTCACACTTTTTTTCTGTAAAGGACCAGATAGTAAATGTTTTTAGATTTTGTGGATCCTTTAGTTTCTGTTGCAACTATTTAACTTGCCACTGTAGAGTGAAAACAGCCATAGACATAAGAAAACAAATGGGCAAGGCTTTGTTCCAGTAAAACTATTTACAAAAACAGGCAGCAGGCTGTACTTGATATTTTGGCCATAGTTTGCTAATTGATCCTTTGTCTAGTGAATAGGCTACATGTTTAATAGTCTAGTTGCTTTTAACTGAAATGGAAATACCTTTTCCTTTTTTTGTTTTTTTTGTTTTTGCCTTTAAACTTGCTTTGTCTCCCCCATTTTTAGTACTAGAAAATAAACATGATTTTCTAAAACATTTAATGAGCCATGCCAAAAATGTTTTCCTGAACCAACCTACCCAGGTAGAAGGCTGTATGTATTATGAATTTGTATTGATCAAAAATTACAACATTGGAGTTATGTTTGAATAAAGCTGCACTTAGTCATAATATTTGACTAAGAATATAACTTTATGATAATTTTTCAACCAAAATTAGGAATATATAGTTTGACAAGTGTGAATGTATTTATGGATATAAAATGTTTGATTTTTGGAATTGTCGTGGAAAATACACAATATAGGGACTCCGTATGTCTAATTTATACTACATATACAAACATTATCATTGATCAAGTGGAGTGATATATGCATTTTATTTCCATTCATATCCTGAAGTTGGATTTCTAATGTTCTTCTTTAGTATCTGTTCATTATGGTAGGAAAGTTCTCTGTTTGTCTTCTTTTGTCATTAAGTATTTTATCTTTGAACTATTTTAAACTGTTTGTTAAACAATTTAAATAGGACCAAAGAATTAAATTTTCTGCTAATTTCTAGAATATCCTTATTGTCTTTATCTTCTGTTAGAAATACTGTTTTTAAATGATAATATTGATATTCTAAGAAAAAGAAAAAATAAAAAAAATATATGACAAGTTCTCTAATTAGATAAATGAGTCATTACTTTGAGCTAAACTGTAGGACTGTAAAGATTGGAAATAATTTGTATATCCATTAAGATATGTAATTAGAGCCAAAGCCCTCTTTTCAGTGTAGGTTAAAATAACTCCATTTTGGAAGTACCCTGTTTTTGAGTTATAAATAATGAAACATACTTTACCATAGGATTAGTAGTTAAAGATGAAATTATATTATGGAACAACTAATTTAATGAAAAGTATTGCTTTTTTAAGTGTAGATGGGGAGCATACTTAAATTATTCTCTAAAGTATACATAGATTTTTCATTCGTGGAAGAACTTAACATTTGTAATTGCTGTTTTGTTCCTGAGAGTTTTCTTTGTTACAAACCTTAGTCCTTTTGGTGGTAGAATTCTTCCTCACTGTGAAAACTCTTAATGAGATGAACCAGAAGTTGGGCTTTCTGCTTGGAGCATTCACCCCTTTAAGGGTTCTAGCTGGTAGCCTCTGCCTGTGATTCTGTTCACCTGCTTGACGGTCACTGCATGCCCGTAGTTGTAGAGCACTCTGCCTCCCTGCACAGTGAATATAGTCTCTTCTCCAGCTCTCTTGCTGTCCTTCTGTTTCGTCACTAGCTATTTTAGGAACAGGTGGTGGTGTTTGTTTCTGGTGGACACTTGCATGAAGAAGCTTTGCTTTCTAGAATATGCTGATAGATACTTATTGGGGATGGGGGTGGAAAGGGTAGGAACAGTTTAAAGTGTTTCTATTTGTTTATCTTGAAAATTTGCCGTGTTCTAATGTTCTCTGATATTGTAAAGATAAAGACTAATTGATTGTAAATGGGATTTACTGAATTGTCATAAAATCCAAATATCTCTAGAATTTTAAATACACTTGATTTTCTAGGCACATGGATTTTTAAAAACTTGGTTGTGTGTGTGTGTGTGTGTGTGTGTGTGTGTGTGTGTGTGTTTATTTTTGTTTCTGGTTTTTTTCTGGACAAAGTGATCCTGTAACTCTGACATTTGCTAAAAAGAGTGTTACTCAGTTTTGGAAGAAGCCATCTGACCTTTCCATTTGTGAAATAACTGATCTAATGGGATAAAGACAGTCCTATATGAATTACCTGAAGAGGATTCCCTAAGCATTACTTCCTCGATTCATCAGTCATTAATTAGTTGTTACCTGCTAAGAGAAGTAGAGATAAGAGTAGTAGCTTCCTTCTTTATGACTTTGGTGTTTTGTTTTAACTTTCTGCCTTTAATTCTGCCATTTGAATAACTTCAGTCTCCAGATGCTGCTCTCACTCAGTTCCTCCATCCACTCTGTTGGCTTTCACTCAAGAATAATGACATGTTCTGCCACATAATATTTTTAAGGTGGTTTTCATATAGTTTTTTAGTCTCTCAGTATTTTGGATGGTAAGTGAGTTAGTCACATCGTTTCTTTTCCTTATTAGTAGAATTGGTATAGGTAACATTATAGTTTCCTCTGTTATCCCTGGACAATCATCTCTATGGGCATGACTCCCAAGTAGCTCTCCAAATTTTGTCTTCTTTATCTCCAGTATGAAAAATTTCTCATTTTATCCCCAAACTTCTGTCACTTCTTATGTTCCTGTTTGTGTTTGTTATTATCTGAAATATTCTCCAATCCTTATCAGTGTTGAATTTTCCTTCTCTCCACTGCTCACTCCACAAAAAACTGCCAGAAAAACCTGTTGATTGAGCAAGACTTAAGTTTTTTAGCTTGTTTTACAGAAAGTAAAGGAAAATCTACTTTGACTAGGTCTTAGGAATTTCTCAGGAAGGGGAAGCCAGGAGAGGATGTTTATAGAATTTTAGAACCTGTACCGGTAATTTTGAGATGGTTCTTGCAAATTGGAAATCTGGTTGATATTGAACAGAGTTTATGACATAAAAGGTTTGGATTGGTAGTCCCAATGTAACAGCTATACTGTTGCATACACTTAGTATTTATCTATCTATTTATTTATTATTAATTAATTTCTTTTAAAAAGATTTTATTTATTTATTTGAGAGAGGGGGAGAGAGCACAAGCAGGGGGAGAAGCAGAAGGAGAGAGACAAGCAGACTGCTGAGCGGGGAGTTCAACATTGGGCTTAAACCAGGACTCTGAGATTATGACCTGAGCTGAAGTCAGGTGCTGTACTGATAGAGCCACCCAGGTGCCCCTACACTTGATATTTATATGTATTTTATTGTTCCCCAAAAGGTTAGGGTTGGTTTATAGCATCACAACTTTCTGCACTTAAAGCTTTGGTAGAATTTCCCCGTGAAACCATCTGGGACTTTTTTGTGGCAGAATTCCTTGATAATTAACTGTATTTCTTATAGATAAATTAGTCTTGTAAGCTTTCTATCTAATAGAGCCAATTTTGGTAAATAATTTTTTCTTAGGGAATTATTAATTTCATCTAAATTTCAGGTTTATTTGCATTGAAGTCTGGAAATTAGTCTCATGTTCTCTAAAAATTCTGTTTCAATGGTTATTTCCCTTCTGTCATTTCATATTTTGTAAATTTGTGTTTTTTCCTTCTTTTCTTTAAGTTAGCTAATCACTTGTCTGTTTTTACTTTTTTCCAAAATAATAGGGTTTTGATTTATTTATTATCCCTAGTTTCCCCTACCCCCCATTCTCCACTGAATTCTGCTTTTACCTTTGTTACTTATTTCCTTATTTTTAAAAAATTTCCTTATTTTTAATTTGTTTTTCCTAAATTCTTATTTCTAAGTTTCTTATTTTTCTACCTTTTAAGTGGGGGAATTTAATTCATTTATTTGAGTTATTTTTATTGATACAGATTTTTAAGGCTGTGAATTTTCTTCTGACTATTCCTTTAGTTGTATCTTGTTTATTCTAATGTGTGTTAAGTTTTTAATTATTTTTTGAGAAAATTGGTAATTTCAGTTTATATTATTTTTTGCCCAAACCTTGTTCAATAAAAATTTTTTTGTTTTCAGAGGAAGGACATTTTTATTTTTTAACTTTTTAAAATTTCTGGTTTAACTATGTTATGATAAAAGATTATTTATAATGATCAAATTTCCTCATCATTTTCTTTGTTAATATGTGGTCAGTTTTTGAGAAAGTACCATGTGCGTTTTTAACGTAACTATATTCTGTATTCAGAATGTAAAATTTCAGTATATAACCATAATCTCTTCCTTACTGATTATGTTGTCTTCTGTATCCTTACTATTTTTTGTACCATTTGATCGGTCTTGTATAGAGAATATTTTAAAGTTTCCTCTTCTTTCTGAATTGTGACTTTGTTACATTAAGTGCTTTTGCTTGAATTCTACTTAAATCATAATATCACAGCCTGTGCTTTCTTAATTATTTCCATTTGCCTGGAATACTTTTTCTCATCCTTTTTCTTTTAGCCTTTCTGGATCCTTTTGTTTTAGATGTGTGTTTGTATGCAGTATAGTTGGTTCCTACTTTGTGAGCCAAATTTAAAAAATTTTTGCCTTATAGATGAGTTAAACCTATTCCTATTTATTGATATAACTGATAGATGCAGACTCAATTATCTTTCTTAATAATTTTGTTATTATTTTGTATTATGTTAAATTTGCTGTTTTTATGTTACTTTTTTGCTGTTTCACTTTTTAAAATTTCTTTTGATATGTGGGTTTCTTTTTCTGTTGATTTGTATATGACTTTTTAAAATGCCTTAATTTACTGTATTTTAATTTTAACCAATTATTCTCAAGTTAGTCAGTTATAATAATATTTTTAAATTCTCACCTATTTTGACACAACTATTGATGAATTATTCTTGTCTCTACTTCCCCTCTCCCTTCTTTTTTTAGGCTTTTATTTATAATTTGTCAGCATGTATAATTTTACATATTCTTTTGCATATCCTCATATATATAAATTCTGGTTTTGCCTCATGTTTGAAACACTTTCATAGATTGCAGTTTTAAATACTGTGTCCCATTATTTTGTTTATCTTGTTTAGGGAATCCAATAAATAAGTTTTTTTCTTCTTTTTCTGTCTTCCATCTCAACCATGTTCTTTCTGATTATTTTTTACTCATTTATACTTTCTATTCTTTATTATCTTTATTTGTTTATTATCTTTCTGCCTTTTAAATCTGCATTTGCATTTTTTCTCCCTTGGGCATGTTCTAAGTTATTCTTCACTATCTTTTTGTTTCTTTTGTGAGTTCACTCAACTCCCTTCATTGCTTCCTGGTTTTTATTGAGGTGGGGGGGCTCATTTCTATTTTTAATTTTTTAATTTTTGATTCATTATGGTGTTTCATGAGGTTATTTAATTCATTTTTACTTTACAGTTTCCTGCTTCATGCTTGGTTTCTGTATGTTTGGTGGAAGATGGGTTATCATCTAAGTTGTTTTGGTTCTAATTTTCTTTGTTTTCTTATTGTAGCTTGTGTAGATTTTGTCTTTATTCATGTTGTGCATTTGGGATAGTTTATAAGTAACTTGATTTCAAGAGCTTCCTCTTGTATCAGTGTAAAAATGAAAAGGTTTTTTGCAGGCATCCTGTTTGGAGTCTGTTAGTTGTGTGTGTGTGTGTGTGTGTGTTGGAGGCAATGTTGTGTCCTCCATTTTTTGCTTCTGTTTTGCCTTGTTAGATTCTAAATATTCCTCTTCTGCTTCTTTTCTTCACTACTCAATCTCTAAAAGGCACCCCTTCGTTCCTTTTTACCTTCATTTTCCTCAGAAGCAGTACCTTTAAAAATATGTCACCTTGAATCACATGCAATTTTAAGTTCTTTCCCTTTAGTTAGTTCTCTGATCTCCTAGTGCTCAATATTTGTGTCAGTTTTGAGTCACTATAGATGGATTGACTTTTTCTCCTCCTTGTCAGTAATATATTGTTATTTCTTTGCATGCCTCCTTATTTATTATTGGATGCCTGGTATTGTAGATTTTGTCTTGTTGGGTACTATGGATACGTTTGTATCTGATTAATATTCTTGAGACTGTTACGGTCCAGTAATATTTCAGAGCTTGATTATGGAAGGAGTTTGTTCCTAAGGATTTGTTAGTCTCATTGTATTGAATGCTGGAAATTTTCTAAGAGAGATTTCAGGTGCTCTCACCACCGAAGAAGAAGAAGAAGAAGAAGAAGAAGAAGGGTAGGAGGGCAGGGTGGGGAGAAAGAAAGAAACAATGGGAAGAGATCTGTTAATCAGTCTGCAGTAATCATTTTAATATTTATATGTAAATAAAATCATTTTTTACACTTTATATACAGTTTTTATTGAATTAAACTTAAGATTTGTTAGGTCCAAACAGAGCAGTTTTTCACCTAGGGCTTATTTTTGACTATCACTTACTCTTGACTACTGAGGCAAGATCCTGCTATATACTTCACCCAGTACGCTGGGAATCATAAAGTTATATGTTCTGACTTGGGCACAAGCACAGTTACTGGCTTTTGGTAAGTGCTGGGTACTATTACCTTTAAACCTTTCAGGTGGTCCTTTGCCTGGTGTTGGGTAGTTGTCTGACATAGAAGTGTTGATTAGTACTCAGCTAAATACCCTCTGAAGATCTCCGCAGTTTTTTATTTGTGTATCTTTTTCCTCTTCAGTTCTCTCTCTCTCTCTCTCTCAGTCTCTAGTCTCTGGACTTTCAACTTGATGTGTTCAACTCAGAGAGTCTGCCAGGGTTCTCCTGGAACCCTCTCTCTGTGTCACAGTTTGGAAACTGTCTCAAGGTACTAAGCTGGGGCAGATGAAGGACTCACTTCTTTTGTTTCCCATCTCCTGAGAATAATTGTCCATCATCTTGATAACTTTTTGTTCTTACTATTTTGTCTGGGTTTCTGTTTTGTTTTTGGTTTTGGTTGTTTCAGGCATGAGGATAAAACTGGTCACTGTTGCAGCAGACTAAAAGGCCAAAGAAAAGATACTATAATTATAGAAAAATGAAATATTAGGAAAGGATTTGAATAGGTAACAAGAAATTTTCTCTTCTGAATGGGATTTTCCTTAAAGGGGCACATTGTAAATAAATGGAACAAGAATTGCCCATTGAAATTCAGTTCCCAGTTTGATAAAGCCATGTAAGTTGTTTATAGTTTAGACCATTAGTGGTGATAATGTTTGATCCTTCGTGGTTTTTTTTCCTTTCTTAAATCCTTGACTAGGTATAATAAAAGTCTATAGTAGCAAATTATATCATAAAAGTAATTACTACCTGTAGGGACACATAAAAGGACGCATGAAAGACTGTACTTCATCCTCTAGATTTATCAGATTCTGAATCTTTTGTCTGTATGCTTAGTTGGCTTTGACTTTTTTCTTACCTTTCCACTTGATATTGTTAAGTTGTCAGAAAACATGAACTCTGGGAGGTCCTGTTCAGCATTTCATTGACCCAAGTTCTCTTTATATTAGATTATTCTAGGAAGTTAATAAAATTTTTAGTAGGTTCTTTTATTTTATTGTGGCTGAACAATATGAACGTAGTTTTATGTATTTTTAATAGATGTAATTCTCAATTCTGTAACTTGAGTTTATTTACAGTATTATATGGTTACTTGGCTTTAAAGTCTTTCATATATGTAATTATTACAGACGTCACAGCGATTTTCTTCAGTTGATGAAGAAGCAAAGCTTCATAAGACTATGTCTCAAGGAGAGATTACAAAATTGGCAGTGAGGCAGAAAGCTTCAGATTCAGATATAAGGTATCATTTTAAATTCATTTTTCAACAAATATTAAGTGCCTACTATATGACAGGCACATGATAATTCAGATTTACATGATGAGCTTTATCTTTCTATGTATTTAGCAGTGTGATTTGGGTAAAGTCTTTAAATCATTTTATCACCTGTGGTTTTTTTGTTGTAAAAGAATGGAGATTGAATCAGATGAGAGTGAAAATATTTCCCAGCTTTGGATTTGTTTTCTGTTCTGAGTTAAATGTTTTACAAATGGAACTGGAAAAAAGACTTTCAGGAAATAATTCTGTTCCCTTTAAGAGAGTATATGGAGTTATTATTTGTCAGGTAAATATCTGTGTCTGTTATATCTGTGTTGTATAAGGCAGTTGAACCCTCACTGAACACTCGAAGATGACGCTGAAATCTTTCTGGTCTTATTAAAGGCCATTTCCTCAATATCTGTAGAGGCATAATCCATGATCATGCAAATCCAGACCAGATTATGCTAGAGATCAACTTTTGGGAGAAAGATACACCGTAGCACAAAAGATAAATGTCTGGAGATAGCAGACTAAATATATGAATTTAATTTCTACTTCTTCCTCCAGAATTGCTAAAATGACAAAACTTATGTAGGACAAACAACAACAAACAGACAACTGGAGACAACTGTAATAAAACTGTGGACTCCAAAAAGTAAATAGACAAATTTTAAATGTCTTAATAGGTAGAAGAAAGCTGAATCCTAAACCAACTGGGTAAACCTGAGTAAGAAACATCTGGCTGACTGATCTTCCCCAATCCTAGCAGAAACCTAGAGATTTAGTCTCTGGAAAGGATAAAATAGAAGATCTCTGTTCTTGGAGGTTCTCTGATACATTCGAGGATTTGGGTACATATTTGAATTAAGGGGATTTATTTAATGTTTACATACTGAATGTTAAGATTTCCCTAATTTTTTCTTCTACTCAGTTTCCACATTTCATGTTTCCCTAGGCAGTTGGTTCAAAAAGTCTTTGGGACTTTTGTACAACCTCCAAGGGAAGACCTAGAGATATTTGTATCAAGGGTTCTCCCTACAAAATGGACTAGCCAGAAAATCATACAGGGAAAACGAGTTTGGAAGCTCCACCAATGCATACTTGAATTTCCAAACAGTGTTTTGTTTTGTTTTTTAACCCTGTTTTTACCACATATGAAGAAACACCTTACAAAAGAAACTAAAACTAATGGATATATTACAGCTTGGAAGAAATGAACTATGCAGGGGAAAGAAAACTTCCAGACAGACAAGTGAAACTGATCAACAGACCTTCTGCATAAATAAATATAACTGCATGAAAGAAAAACATTCATTATAAAAAGAGTCTTAATTAAAAGTATGATAGCATGAAGAAACAACTAGAATAGTTGAAAAGAAAGTTGAGGACATACCTTAGAAGGTTGAGCAAAAAGATAAAGAGATGGAAGAGACAAGAAAAGATATGAAAATTGATTTAGGTAGTATAGACATTTAATAATATTTGATCTTCCCATCCATGAGCATGGAATGTCTTTGTGTCATCTTTAGTTTTTTTTTTTTTTTTGTAAGTTCTTTTTATAGTTTCAGAATAGAATATAGTTTTTTTCACCTCTTTGATTAAGTTTATTCCTAGGTAGCTTATTGTTTTAGTGCAACTGGAAATGGGATTGATTCCTTAATTTCTCTTTCTGCTGCTTCATTACTGGTATATAGAAATGCAACAGATTTCTGTGCATCTCATATCTTTTGACTTCACTGAATTTGTTAGTTCTCTCTGAGATAAGGTACTTGCAAATTACATATCTGGTGAAGAGTTAGTATCTAAAATATATAAAGAACTTATAAAACTCAACACTCAAAAAATGAATAATCCAGTTGAAAAATGGGCAGGAGACATGAATAGACATTTTTCCAAAGAAGACATACAGATGGCCAACAGATACACGAAAAGATACTCAGCATCACTCATCACAGGGAAATATAAATCAAGCTACAGTGAGATATCTTAACACCTGTCAGAAAGGCTAAAATCAACAACATAGGAAGCAACAAGTATTGCTGAGAATGTAGAGAAGGGGGAACCCTCTTAACACTGTTAGTGAAAATGGAGACTGGTGGAACTACTCTGGAAAACAGTATCAAAAAAGTTAAAAATAGAACTACCCTACAACCCAGCATTTGCACTACTGGGTATTTACCCAAAGGTTACTAAAATATTGATTTGAAGGGATACATACACCCTGATGTTTACAGTAGCATTATCTATAATAGCCAAATTATGGAAACAGCCTAAGTGTCCATAGACTGACAAATGGATAAAGAAGATGTGGTATGTATGTATGTGTTTGTGTTTACAGTGGAATATTACTCAGCCATCAAAAAAGAATGAAATCCTGCCATTTGCAATGACATGGATGGAGCTAGAAGATTCTGTGCTAATAAGCAAAATGAGTCCAAGAAAGACAAATGTGACTCATATATTGAATTTAAGAAAGAGAACAAATGAGCAAAGGGGAGAAAGAGAGAAAGAGAGACAAACTAAGAAATAGACTCTTAATTATAGAAAACTGTTGGGTCGCAGAGGGGAGGTAGGTAGGGGATCGTTGAAATAGGTGGTGGGGATGAAGGAGTGCACTTGTGATGAGCAACAGGTGTTGTATGGAAGTGTTGAATCACCATATTGTTCACCTGAAACTAATATTACACTGTATGTTAACTGGAATTTAAATACAAAAAGATAAGAGTAGCACTTCAGGAGATCCAGTGAGCCACTAATGGGAGATCCAGAAAGAACAAAGAAAACAAGGAGAACAGATCATTCATAAGGTAATTCAAATAAGTTTTAAAGAACTGAAGGACATGAGTTTCCAGATTCAAAGGGCCCAGTGATTGCCCACTATAATGGATGGAGACAGACCCATACTAAAAGACATTTTATTATAAAACAATAGAGACAAAAGGAATTCCCATGATGATGGAAAGTTGTACAACCAGCACTGAGGGAAACCATGCCAATGGAGCAGGTTGGAAAGCTCTGGGAGAGATTTCTTAAAGAAATGGAGTACCTGTTTTGTTTGAACATGTTGAAAGGAGATGCACACAACTAGGGAAACATTTCAAGGTGAATTGTACGTAGATAAATGAGCAAATGTAAAGCAAAACACTTACTGACTCTAGAAAACAACAGATGATGCAGGGAACTGCATGCCTCAGTTGTGAATATTATTTGCATAATAAAAGTGACTGTAACTGTAAGAAAATACTATATATTGAGATAACTCAAATTACCATTTGATTCTTTTGGGGGTACACCTGTTTTTTTGGAGGGTGGAGAACAGTAGTCTTGGAATATGCTTAATCATTACTTGTGTTTGCAAATATGACAGCAATGTAAGTATGGTAAATATTAAAAAGTCAGTTAAATCAATTCAACAGGCTTGCCTCCAGGGAGCAGAAAAGGAATGACAGGCATCGGGGTGGCTCAGTGGTGAAGCATCTGCCTTTGGCTCAGGTTGTAATCCCAGGGTCCTGGGATTGAGCCTCACGTTGGGCTCCCTGCTCAGCAGGAAGCCTGCTTCTTCCTCTCCCACTCTCCCCTGCTTGTGTTCTCTCCCTCTCTTGCTGTGTCTCTCTCTGTCAAATAAATAAACAAAATCTTAAAAAAAATAAAAGGAATGAGAATGGCAGAACGATGCTGTCATTTGTAGTAACCTTTGTAGAATAACTTTTCTTTTTTTTTTTTTAAGATTTTATTTATGTATTTGACAGAGAGAAATCACAAGTAGATGGAGAGGCAGGCAGAGAGAGAGAGAGAGAGAGAGAGAGAGAGAGAGAAGCAGGCTCCCTGCTGAGCAGAGAGCCCGATGCGGGACTCGATTCCAGGACCCTGAGATCATTACCCGAGCCGAAGGCAGCGGCTTAACCCACTGAGCCACCCAGGTGCCCCTAGAATAACTTTTCTTTACACTCTTGAGATGTATAAGTGTAGTAATAGGCTTTTTAAAAAGAATGATGAAAAAAAGGATGTGGGTTTCAAAACCAGATAGACCTGATTTTAACTTCCAGCTTTGTCAGCCTTCCAAGCCTCAGTTTGCTCATGGTTAAAAATAAGGATAATAAAAGCTATTTATCATAGTAGGCATGAAAATAAGGTATATCATAAAGGGATAGTACCTGGCTCCTGGTAGATGCTCATGTTTTTTTGATTGACTGAGTGCATATACAAAGAAAAAAACAAATGGACAAATAAGCTCCTAGTATAGGGTTAGGATACATGATATATGGTCAGGTACTTGAGCTGTCATTATTATCTTAAGGTGGTTTTTTGGTTTATTTATTAGGGGAGAGTATATAAACACTAAAAGTGAGGCCGTATAGCAAAGTAGTTAGGCATTTTCAGCTTTGTCACTCACTGTAATTTTGGGAAAGTTACCTAATGTTTAAGCTTCCAGGTATATAATGGTTATAGTAGTTTGAAAGTAAACTTGTTTTTATAAATAAATTAAGGTAGCCAATGTAAGCACTTGTGTCTGGAGCAAAATAACAACTCAAATAAATGGTGGCCTTTGTTAATAAATAATATTGGTAACCTCTAAATATAAAATAGTCACATTAAAACCATTATAATGGTAAGTGGGAAGATTTAAAATTATATCTTCATCGGGATTACAGTGATATAAGAATGGGCATACTTAAGGATAAGGAATGGAAGGAAATTACTCCTTCCCAAAAAGGTAAACAAATACATATTAGAGTGATAGGCTATCGGTGATGTTTTAAAAAGTATTTTCTTTGTTGTTAAGTTGTTTATATGCAAAGTTCAAGCTGGAAAGAAGATAAGAGTGAAAAGATGGCAGTTTAGGAATCAGAAAACCTGAGTTGGAATTCTAGTTTCACTGGTTTTTAGCCATTTTATTTTGGGGAATTATTTACCATCTCTGGGACTTACTATTTCTTGTATTCAAGATGAGAAAACCGTCTCCCTTCCAGATTGAAATTTTTTTTTTAAGATTTTTATTTATTTATTTATTTGAGAGAGAGTGAGAGAGCATGAGCGAGGAGAAGGTCAGAGGGAGAAGCAGACTCCCCGTGGAGCTGGGAGCCCGAGGCGGGACTCGATCCCGGGAGTCTGGGATCCTGACCCCAGCCGAAGGAAGTTGTCCAACCAACTGAGCCACCCAGGCATCCCAGATTGAAATTTAAATGTGAATTTGAAGATCAAATATGATTAAACTTAAGTGTGAAGGTTAAATGAAGTAACACATGTGAAGGTCTTTATATAGCTCAAAGTGATGTGCAAATATTGTCACTGCAACATACTAATTTCCATTTTTACCTTTATTTTTAAAAATAGACCTCAGAGAGCTAAGATGAGATTCTGGGCCAAAGGGAAACAAGGGGAGAAGAAGACTACCCGAGTGAAAGCTGCCACCCAGTCAGAGGTTTTGGGATTCCTTGCTGGCTCAGATACGATTCTATCTCATCAGTTTCCAGATGGTAAAAATGGACAAAGAATGGAGATTGTCTTTATAATTTGTTCACTCTTTCTTATTCCTCTAGTGTTTGCAGTGGCAATCCTGTTGGCCAGATAGTGTAATGAACCAGAGTTGTAAAATCTCTCCTTAAATAAAAGATAATTATAAAATTACATTGTGTAGAAGTTCCAAGGAAGTGTGGTGCAAAATGGTGAAGCAACAACTTTAAGAATGATAGTGAATCTTCATTTAGTCTCAGTTTTCTAATGTGTAAAAATTTAGCTGTCATTCATTCACTTAACAAATATGTATTTTTATTAGAAATTAAGATAATAGCAGCTAAGTGCTTAGCATGTGCAAGACTCTGTACTAAGCATGTTGTATGTATTAATTTTTCATCACAATTTTGGGGGGTTGGTATGATTATTATTCCCAGTTTATAGATGAGAAAGCTGAAGCACAGAGAAGTTATCTCCTTACACACAGTAGTTGGCAAAGCTGAGATGTGAAGTTAGGTAACCTAGCTCCAGAGGCCACATTCTTAACCACTGTGCTATATTTTAAGTACCTACTATGTATCAAGTATTTGCTATACTATACTGACTTTATAACTGTAGCTGTCATTTTAATTTTGAGGGCATCAATCATAACGCACTTGGACATACCCAGTAGTTAGTTCATCTATTGAGAAAACTGGCCTTTCTCAATGCTAGAATTACTAATGCTCTAAGGATTCCAGTAATTCCAGCATTAGGCGATTATGCCATTTTCCTCAACCCTTTGCACAAGCATGTATGAGAGTTTTTAATCATTATGCAAAGACGTCAGCTATCTTCAACAGTAAATGGGGTGGATAAATATCAGAGGTGGGTGTGTGGTAATGAGTGGGTGAAATACCAGTGGGTAGGTGAATAAAATAAAAAGTAGATCTAGGAAGAAAGTTATCTCTAAAGGAAAGATAGAACAGGTCCAGTTACAATAAATAAACAAAACTTCTCATACCTAGGATAACACAAAGGGGAAAGGAGAATAAGATTAACAAGTTTCACATAGGATTGAATGAGCCAAAGCAGAGGCACCCATGTGTCAGAGAAAAAAATGGTAGACCTATAGTTAGATCCCTGTTTTTGTGTCTTTTGTGGCTTTGCATCTATGAGTTGGCAAACTGATAGGGTTAAAAATCAATAGTAAATTAAGTGAATACTTCAAGTTCAGTTTGGAAATTTGGGAAATCCTTACCATTGCATTACTAAGAGGATCAATTTCCTATATCTAATCTGGTTTATAGTAATCATTCTAAATTTTTCATTTTTCACAGTTCTATTCTCCATGGTTATTTTTAAGAAGGAAGCATAAAGCTCTTAAGTTGAAGCATGTATTATTAGTAGACTTCATTGTGTGTTGCTTCATGAGGATATATATATAGAGAGAGAGAGATTGTAGCTTCTTATTCATCTTTGGGTAGTAATTTATTAAGTTATCCCTTGTTTTTAATACCGAAACAGTGTTATAATTTCTTTAGTAACCATTATTTCTTTTATTATAATAATGATATTTACTTTGCTAAATTAAATTATTAGATACTTCTATGCCTTTGTTATATAATGGAATTAAAATCAATTGATACTAACTTGCATATATGTATATTTTGTATCTTTATAATTTTTATTCTGGTGCGATATCTGAGATTGGGCTTGTCTTCTTTCTGCCTGAGGTAGCATTTAGCATGTAGGAGGCTACTTTTCTTCTTCATTATCAGAATTAGCTTTTAGAAGGAATGAGGACATAGCATTAGACAGGTGAATATGTATGGGGAAACAAATAGCTATGTGAAATGAGAAGAGGCCAACATATTTATCAAGCCCCAGGTAGGGCTTTGGCAAGCCCAGTATAGTTCTAGATTTTGATGGGCTTACATGTATCCATTTCCCTGTTGTAAACAGAGATGATTTGTTGTGCTTTCCAGTATTACAGACTAAGATGTAATGCATTCCAGGAATTTTTTGAGAAATCTGGACAATTATTTGGGAGATGTATAAGAAAATCCTAAACACCAAAGAGACCCAGAAGTGAGCTAGTTGACTTTCCTAGCTCCCTAGACAGGTTGCCACGATAACTATAGATAATATCATTGAAGTATTTATGGCTTTAGATCCTAGTAATGAAATAATAATTATCAAATTTCACTGGCTTGCTGGATTCATATA
Organism: Mustela erminea; assembly: GCF_009829155.1. Taxonomy (NCBI): domain Eukaryota; kingdom Metazoa; phylum Chordata; class Mammalia; order Carnivora; family Mustelidae; genus Mustela; species Mustela erminea. Next base: position 33,518,430 of record NC_045618.1, read on the forward strand.
TAGTTGAATATTCATTCAAACAAATATAGTAAAGCTATGACTGGCTTAATGGTCAGCATTTAATGTGCTAGGGTGGTTACGTATATTCTTCCTTTTCTTCCTTTGGGACCGAGGTATTTGGGATGCAGGCTTCAGTTCTTTAAGATGCCTCCACCCAGGTTTTCAGTAGCAGACCTTAGCCCCGTGGAGGACATAATAGCATTTTCCATTGAAAAGTGGTAATTTAAGAATGCATTTTCTGTACAACTGTGCAGTCTGTATTTATTGTTTAACTGCCTGACCACAAACATTAGTTTTACTTTGCTTTTTGGTTACATATTTTTCCTTCAGTGACTTACTAAAGGAAGTTAAACTTAAAAAGAAGAATGTGGAGAATTCAATATTTTCACTAAAAATTTTTCTTTGGATACTTTATCTTGAATTATAGAATTAGTTCAGTATCATCCGACACCTCCTTTGAGCCCAGAATTGCCTGGTAGTTGCCGGAAGGAGTTTAAAGAGAACAAAGAACCTTCTCCAAAGGCAAAGCGGAAGCGAAGTGTGAAGATCAGCAGTGTGGCTTTGGAGTCTATGCACTGGCAAAATGACTCTGTCCAGATCATAGCAAGTGTCAGTGATTTAAAAAGTATGGATGAATTTCTTCTGAAAAAGGTACACTCTGCATGCTGAGTTAGGCCCATAAGTGGCTTTGACTATGGAATACTTTTTTTTTATCAGAATATGGCCCCTATAGATCAAGTTTACATATGCTTCAGTAAGTTAGATGGTCTATTCTTCATGGAAAAGGTGTAACTAATAGGATATGCATTACTCAGACTGGGAGGGCAGGATTTAAGGTTTTATACTTTACTGTTGACTTGCATGTTACCATAATTGTCACATTATATTCCATGTGGTAAGGTGAGGCTTGTCATTGCATACTTGGAGTTTTTGCTCTGGTAACAGAATGATAGAATAATCCAGTGTTAGAAGGACCTTAGAAATCATCTGGTAGTAATAAAATGTTGACTCTCTAGTCGTGCTTTTACCTAAGTCCTGTAATAACAGGGGCTTGCACTTTCAGGACCATCAGGACCGTCATTGTTGAAGAACCAATCAGTGTCACTGTTGTATTCACCTCTTTTTAATTGATTATGTACAAAAACTCTTTTTGTGGCCCCCAGATGAATGATCTAGATAATGAAGACAGCAAGAAAGACACATTAGTGGATGTTGTATTTAAAAAAGCCTTGAAAGAATTTCGGCAGAATATCTTCAGCTTTTATTCGTCTGCCTTGGCGGTAAGTTGGAATGCGTTAGAAGATATTTACTAATTAACATATGAAAAATTTGGCTATGCTGTAGAAGATAGTATGGAGGCTGTGTTCAATGAGAGATTTCTCAAATTCCTTCTTTTTGTTTTAGGAATAGGAGGGAAAAGAATACTGACTGGTCTCAGATTAATACCTTCCTTCAGTTTCCTTGAGTTGTTTTTTTTCCCTCTCTTAACGATGTTGAATCTTCTTATAAGGTGATAAATTCACATATTATAAAAGTGATTCTATGGCTTTCTACTAGACTTCTCATAATCCTTTTAGCTCTGACTTTAGCTTCTAATTTTCATATGTGTGGAATTGTACATTTTTCCCCAGTGGAATTAGAGCAGTTTATGTTCACTGATTTATATATCAGTTTATTTGACTTTCAGATTTACCTTACAATTTTATATGACATTGGTCATGTTTTAGAAAGTTTATTTTCATGCTAAAGTAGATAATAATGCTTTGCTCTCTAGAATCTATGAATTTTCATATTTTATAAAATAATTTGTATTCATTTTTCTTTGTTCAGACTATAATTCATTGTGAAAAGAGAAATCAGGAGAACTTTCTTGTGTATCCTCTACTTTTTCTTTCTCAGTATAAGAATTTTTTTTTTTTTAACATAAACCATGCAGTCTGAGAGAATAGGAATTTCAAGACCCTAGGAGCACTGGGTGTGGTGAAAAAATAATGAATACTGTTATGCTGAAAATAAATAAAAAATAAATTTAAAACAAACAAACAAAAAAAAGAATAATCAAACTGGGGAGAAAAAAAAGGAATTTCAAGACCCTAATAAGAGTAGTGATGAGACTATGGCAAATGACTAATTTTGCATAGAGATAACGTTGGCCGTATTTTTCTAATACTGTGCAACTGCTTATTATGTTCATGTCTTTCTCTGCTTCATACCTGTATTTCCTAGATTAGGGACTTCAGGTTGTTGGGTACTACAATACGCTTAAGTAACATAAGAAGTGCCAAAATTATGAAATAGAGCTCAATAGTGGTTTTCTAACACTAGATCAAAAATGTTCAACTTATTTGAGGAAGTGAAGGAGAAACCAATTCTAAACATATATAACACTTTTGGGTCATGTTAAACACCCCCCCCCCCTTATTTCTCTCACAAAAATTCCAGACCTTATTTAAATAAGTTAAAAGTAATCCCATGTAGTCTTTTACGAGTAGTACAGTGTTATTCAGAACATGTCATTCTTCTTTGGAAAAATAAAATAATGGTTACCTAATATATTATTAGGCAAGGATTCAAATATTTATTCTTTCAATTTTAGAGTGGAACTATCTAAGCAAGTTTCATTTCTGAGGTGATAAGTAATTAAGTGGGATGCAAATAATCTTTATAGCTAAATATAGTTTAAAAGCCAGGCTTGTGGAGAAGTTCCCAGGATTTTCTGAAATTGTTACATTGTTTAAACTGTTAGGTATTTTGCTAGAATTTAATAGTTTTTATTCTGCAGACATTCATTCCACAGTAGAGAGGGCATTTACAGATAAAATGTGACCATTTACAGATACAGTGTGACCTCATGGGTCCTAGTCTTTGTTCTTAACACTACCCAATACAAGTTGAATCAATCTTCTGTGTTTAGAGAAATTCTTTATACCTTACATGTCTTCTCTTATTGCTTATTAGGTAGATGATGGGAAAAGCATACGATATAAAGACCTCTACGCACTATTTGAACAGATTCTGGAAAAGACCATGAGGCTTGAGCAGCGTGATTGGAGTGAATCTCCAGTCAGAGTTTGGGTCAACACTTTTAAAGTGTTTTTGGATGAATATATGAATGAATTCAAAACTTTGGATTGTATACCCACAAAGGTAAATATGATATGTTTGATTTTTAAAAGGATTCAGTTAAGAATTCATATGATCTCTCTGATATGAGGAAGTGGTGATGCAACATGGGGGCTTAAGTGGGTAGGAGAAGAATAAATGAAACAAGATGGGATTGGGAGGGAGACAAACCATAAGTGACTCTTAATCTCACAAAACAAACTGAGGGTTGCTGGGGGGAGGGGGTTTGGGAGAAGGGGGTGGGATTATGGACATTGGGGAGGGTATGTGCTTTGGTGAGTGCTGTGAAGTGTGTAAACCTAGTGATTCACAGACCTGTACCCCTGGGGATAAAAATATATGTTTATAAAAAATAAAAAATTAATTAAAAAAAAATAAAAAAAATAAAAGGATTCAGTTAAGAATTCATTTTAAGAGTCTTTCTTAAAAGTTTATCAGACCATATTATCTAAACCTTCTGCAATTAATATATTCTTTGCTAAGTTAAAATATAACATTGTGTCCTCAGCATTATACCCTCCACTTTGATAGAAGTCACTACATGAATTTCCTTTTGAAAAACTGTGGTTAAAGATGTAATTCATTGGGCACCTAGGGGTGGCTCTGTGTTAAAGCCTCTGCCTTTGGCTCGGGTCATGATCCCAGGGTCCTGGGATCGAGCCCTGCATTGGGTTCTCTGCTCAGCTGGGAGCCCGTTTCCCCCTCTCTCTGCCTGCCTCTCTGCCTACTTGTGATCTCTACCTGTCAAATAAATGAATAAAATCTTTAAAAAAAAAAAAAAGATGTAATTCATTATATCTTTTGATGGCCTTTTTGTAAGGAAACACAAATTATATTTCTTCTTGAATTAGGTTTTAGGAAAATGTGTGTTTTTTGAAATCTGTATAACAGTAATAACAACATTTACTTATTGAGTACCAGAAATTATACTAGGTGTTGGATATTTTAGTTAATTCTTGCTTCAGCCCTATTAAATAACTTATGAAATCCATATTTCAGAAGATAAAGTTCTGTGTTATATGTTTTCTTTCAGTACTCCAGTTGAAATAATTAGGTATCTAATTATTAGGTATCAGGAATACTATTTTTATTGATTAGGTCCTGTTTTATTTTCAGTTATTTTAATTTATATGTGTTTAAATTTATAAGCCATTTCAACTCACTTTTGAAATAGTCAGATATAAATTAATCCTTGAAAGTTCTTGTGTTCTAGGTCTAGGTTATACAGAAGATTTTTTTAGTAGGCATATATTGCCTTTGTTTATAATCTTAAAGGTTAAGTTTGGATTGTCCTATACTGTGGTTATTAGGAAATGTCATGTATAAAAGAGCCTTCTGTGTCCCATGTGATACCTTTGTATATTTAGCTCTGGGATGGAGAGTATTTTAGAGCTAAAATATGGAAAGTCTAGGCTTAAAAGTTAATAATCATTCAGTTAATGACTAAAATAAAATAATCATTTAAATTAATATGGAATGGCTTCTGAACAGAAATGATGTTTTAAAAAGGTAAGAATCCCTAAAGTATCCTTTTATTCTATCACTTTTATGGGTACTATGTTTCACTGAATTCAAAAATTTTCTTATATTTGCTTGCCAGCACTGCACATTTTCTTCTGAACAATAAAAAACTGTTTATACTATTACCTGTTGAGCAAAAATCTAAGCATTCACAAAGAAGTAAGAAAGTATGTTTGTCTTTGCTATATCACAGTTTCTGTATTTCTCTCCCATCAGGTACCAAAAACAGAAAGAAAGAAAAGAAGGAAAAAAGAAACTGATTTAGTAAGTTATAATCCATTTCTTATGTTAGGGTGAAGTAATTTTTAGCAGTGTGAAGTATATTTTAAAATATTTCTGTGGATATATTTAAGGAATATTTATCAGATGCCCAAGGGTTTATCATTTATGTCTTTACAAAAATTTGCAGTGGCAGAAATATCTTGAATTCTGTCACTTGTTATCAGTGGTGGTTTCCTAAAATGGTAGAGACATGAAAATGTTTCCTCTTAAAAGATACAAATATCTCTTTTCAGACATAGGAGCTTTTTAACTTTCCCTCCTTTCTTTAAAAAAAAAAAATTAAGACTAAGATTTTACAAATATAAATACTTCTAATTCAAAAGACATTCCAGAATATTATGCCATGTTCTTATCTGTTGTATTATGTATCTTTATTGTGTATTTTACAATAATCTCTGTAATTACAAAGATGACTTACTCCCTAGAGAAGCTCATAATTTACCAGTGAAGGTAGGCATTTTAAAAAGTCATTAGAATAAAATAGTACAAAGTCTGTTGAATTATGGAAAGGGAAAATGAAGGAAAGTTTTACAAAAGAAAATACATTTTTGCTCATTCTTGACAAAGGAGGAGTAGCTTGGAAAGATAGTATCTAGCCAAGGGGGAAAAGTATAGTAGTCGCCCTTCTCCACCATTTTACTTAACTGCACTTTTACTTACCTGTGGTCAGTCTGGAAGCACATGATCCTCCTTCTACATCAGCCTTTTCTGCTTCATTTTGCTCCTTTATGTTAGGGAGATGGCTTCTTTCCTTAAACTTCATGAACAACCTCTGCTAGTGTCAAACTTTTCTTCTGCAGTTTCCTCACCTCTCGCAGCCTTCATAAAATTGGAGAGAGTGGGCGCCTGGGTGGCTCAGTGGGTTAAAGCCGCTGCCTTCGGCTCAGGGTCCTGGGATCGAGTCCCACATCGGGCTCTCTGCTCAGCAGGGAGCCTGCTTCCTCCTCTCTCTCTCTCTGCCTGCCTCTCCATCTACTTGTGATCTCTCTCTGTCAAATAAATAAATAAAATCTTCAAAAAAAAAAAAATTGGAGAGAGTTAGGGCCATATTCCGGATTAGGTTTTGGCTTAAGGGAATGTTATGACTGGTCTGATCTTCTGTCCAGACGACTGAAACTGTAACAGCAATAAAGCTGTTTCACTGTTTTATCATCTACTTGTTCACTGGAATAGTGCTTTTAGATTCCTTCAATTTTTCCTTTGTATTCACAGCTTAGCTAACTGTTTGATGCAGAAGGCCTAGCTTTCAGCCTCTCTCGGCTTTTGACATGCCTTCCTGACCAAACTTAATCATTTCTGGCTTTTGATTTAAAGCAAGAGACATGTTAAAAAAATTAAGTGAGAGGCATGTGAGTCTTTCTTTCATGTGAACGCTTAGGGCTATTAATTAGCCAGTTTCCATATTACTATATTTCAGGAAACAGGGAGGCCTGAGGAGTGGGAGAGAAACAGGAGACAGACTGGTCAGTGGAGTAGTCAGGACACACCCATTTATTGATTGCCTTTGCTCTCTTAGATGGGTGCAGTTTATGATGCCCCGAAACAATTAAAATAGTAACATCAGAGATCACTAATTCAGATCACCCTAAGAAGTATAGTAATAATGAAAACCTTGAAATATTGTGAGAGTTACTGAAATGTGACACAGAGACACAAAGTGAGCAAATGCTGTTGGAAAAATGGTGCTGACAGACTTGGTCATTTCAGAGTTCCACACACCCTCTCTCTGTGAACTGCAGTATAGCAGAGTGCAACAAAAGGACATAGGCTTGTATCTAAGCCCTTAGCCTTGTTTACTTTTGTTCTCTGAAGTAGGATTTTCCAATTGAGTTACCTTAGACAGCTTAGTCTCTGAGTTTCAATGTACTCATGTATAAAATAGGAATAATACCACCCACCACCGAGGATTTTTATGACGGTTAAATGAGATGATACATATCCTAAGGAAAGGGTAGAGAAGGTAGAGGGCCTGTTATTAACAGGTAGTGTTTGGGCGCTTTATACACTTTAAGTCTTGAAAGAATAGTCTTTTTCATGTCTGTGCAGAAAAGAACAATACCTCAAGATAAGAATGAGCAAAGCATCTGACATATATAAAAGGACCGTAAGGACAATTCATTTATTCAACAGCTATTTTATTTCAGGGACTATGATAAATCATAGAAATATTAGGAAATATACAAATAAATGTTTACACTTGTTAGGCAAATTAAAATGAAAGAACAGTGATTTCCTATTTTGCTCATCAATGGGCAAAACTGAAAATGAATTAGTTACCTAATTTAGAAGGATATATAAATATAGATTTTTCTCAATATTGTGAATTGGCTCATTTGTATAACTTTCTTGGAGAAGGTACTTTAACAATCATGCATTTTTAAGTTTTAGAAATATTTAAAAACAAAACCAAAAACTGTTGACCTAGCAATTCTACATCTAGGAATTTTTCCAGTAGATGTATCACACTCGTTCATGCTGCAATGTATAAGGCTTTTTAATTGAAGAGGAGTTTGTAATGGCGAGACGCTGAAAACAGCCTAAATTTACAAGGAAATGGTTAAATAAGCTAGATTACACTCATGAAATAGGATGCTGCTTTTAACACTAAAGTAAAAGAAGCCATTCTCCAAGATGTTTTGTTAAGGAGCTAATCACTATATAGAAAGCTACTATTTGTAAATTTTTAAAAAATAAAAAGCATTTTTATATCTGTACTCATACACACAAAATATCTCAGATACAAAAAACTAGTATCAATGATTATTTTCTATAAACAGGAACTAGACAGAATCCAGAGGTAAGGAAAACTTTATCTTTTGTTGATTCTGTTTTGTACATTTTAACATAATTTTTAAAGCAATGCTGTATTTTTATTGTAGAGATGCGACAACCTCTCAGATAGCAAATCAAACATTTCTAATATTAGGTGAATGGATATTGTGGTTTGGAATAAGAACTTCAGTGGCAGCAGTGGACGTTGTGTATCCCAAACAACTTAGAAGGGGAGATATTGTAAAACACAGCATCAGAGGGCTGGACTGGTGATAGGAGGTGAAACCCTCCTGCCAAAGGTGCAAGTGAAGCATTTGGGAAAAAATATAAGAGCGGTGGTTTTTTGTTTGTTTGTTTGTTTGTTTTTGTGGGGTTTTTTTGTTTTTTGTGTGTGTTTTTTGGTAAGAGCTGTTTTGTACTTGTTGATCCATTCAGAATAAAATAACTTTAAATAAAAACAACTTTAATATTAGAGTTCTAGGAAAAGAAAATAATGTGCATGTGTGTGATTTACAATTTTATGAATAGAGGAATATCTGTGAGGTAAAATGTTAGTATCTGGGAATAATTGAGGCATCACAGAACAAGGCCATATTATGAAACTGGGATGAACTGTGCGTTGATTTTTTTTTTTTTTTTTTTTTTAGTTAGTTGGTTATTTGATTAATTTGTTAAGACAAAAAGGACCACTAACACTCCACTACCAAGCACTTTATATAACTTTTTCTTTTAAAGATGTATTTATTTATTTGAGAAAGAGAGACTGCATTCATGCCCCGTTGTGAGAGATGGGGGAGGGCCTGAGGGAAAGGAGAGACAGAATCTCAAGCAGACTCTGCATTTAACGCAGAACCTGATGTGGGGCTTTATCTCATGACCCTGAGGTCATGATCTGAGCCAAAACCAAGAATCAGATGCTTAACTGACTGAGCCACCCAGGCGCCCCTATTTAACTTTTAAATTTGAGGCATAATTGACATGAAACATTACTTTCAGGTATACAGCATGATCATTTAGTATTTGTATATGTTGTGAAATGATCACAATAAGTTGAGTTAACATCTATCACTATAGATAGTTATAAAAAATTATTTTCATTTGATAAGGACTTTTAAGATCTACTCTCTTAGCAATTTTCAAATATGTGATACGGTATTATTAACTATAGCCACCATATTCTATATTTTATCCTCCTGACTTTTTTTTTTTTCATTTTATTTTATTTTATTTTTGTTTCTTTTCAGTGTTCTGAAATTCCTTGTTTATGCACCACACCTAGTGCTCCATGCAATATGTGCCTTCCATAATAACCCACCACCAGGCTCACCCAACCCCCACCCCTCCCCCCTCCAGAACCCTCAGTTTGTTTCTCAGAGTCCACAGTCTCTCATGGTTTGTCTTCCCCTCCGATTTCCCCCAACTCATTTCTCTCCATCTCCCAGTGTCCTCTGTGTTATTCCTTATGCTCCACAAGTAAGTGAAACCATATAATAATTGAAACTCTCCACTTGACTTATTTCACTCAGCATGGTCTCTTTTAGTCCCGTCCATGTTGATACAAAAGTTGGGTATTCATCCTTTCTGATGGAGGCATAATACTCCATTGTATATATGGACCATATCTTCTTTATCCATTCATCCATTGAAGGGCATCTTGATTCTTTCCACAGTTTGGCAACTCTGGCCATTGCTGCTATGAACATGGGGATACAGATGGCCCTTCTTTTCACTACATCTGTATCTTTGGGTTAAATACCCACTGGTACAATTGCAGGGTCATAGGGTAGCTCTGTTTTTAATTTCTTAAGGAATCTCGATACTGTTTTCCAAAGTGGCTGCACCAACTTGCATTCCCATCAACAGTGCAAGAGGGTTCCCCTTTCTCCACATCCTCTCCAACACATGTTGTTTACTGTCTTGTTAATTTTGGCTATTTTAACTGGTGTAAGATGGTATCTCAATGTGTTGAGTTTTTTTTAAGATTTTATTTATTTATTTGACAGAGATCACAAGTAGGCTGAGAGGCAGGCAGAGAGAGAGGGGGAAGCAGGCTCCCTGCTGAGCAGAGAGCCTGATGTGGGGCTTGATTCCAGGACCCTGGGATCATGACCTGAGCCAAAGGCAGAGGCTTCAACTCATTGAGCCACCCAGGTGCCCCTCAATGTGGTTTTGATTTGAATCTCCCTGATTGCTAATGGTGATGAACATTTTTTCATGGGTCTGCCTCTTTGTTTTGTTGACTGTTTCCTTTGCTGTGCAGAAGGTTTTGATCTTGATAAAGTCCCAAAAGTTCATTTTTGCTTTTTGTTTCCTTTGCTTCTGGAGATACATTTTGAAAGAAGTTGCTGTGGCCAATGTCAAAGAGATTACTGCCTATGTTCTCCTTTAGGATTTTGATAGATTCCTGCCTCATGTTGAGGTCTTTTATCCATTTCGAGTTTATCTTTGTGTATGGTGTAAGATAATCGTTGAGTTTCATTCTTCTACACATAGAGCTGTCCAATTTTCCCAGCACCATTTATTGAAGAGACTTTTTCCCACTGTATATTTTTTCCTGCTTTGTCAAAGATTATTTGACTACAGAGTTGAGGGTCCATATCTGGGCTCTCTACTCTGTTCCCCTGGTCTATGTGTCTGTTTTTGTGCCAGTACCATGCTGTCTTGGTGATCACAGCTTTGTAGTAAAGCTTGAAATCAGGCAACGTGATGCCCCCAGTTTGGGGGGTTTTGTTTGTTTGTTTGTTTGTTTGTTTTTTCAAAACTTCCTTAGCAATTTGGGGTCTCTTCCAGTTCCAAACAAGTTTTAGGATTGTTTGTTCCAGTTCTTTTAAAAATGCCAGTGGAATTTTGGTCGGGATGGCATTGAAAGTATAGATTGCTCTAGGCAGTATAGACATTTTAACAATGTTTATTCTTCCAATCCATGAGCATGGAATGCTTTTCCATCTTTTTGTGTCTTCTTCAATTTCTTTAATGAGTGTTTCGTAGTTCTTCGAGTACAGATCCTTTACCTCTTTGGTTAGGTTTATTCCCAGGTATCTTACGGTTCTTGGTGCTATAGTAAATGGAATTAATTCTCTCATTTCCCTTTTCTGTATTTTCATTGTTAGTGTATAAGAAAGCAACTGATTTCTGTACATTGATTTTGTATCCTGCCACCTTACCGAATTGCTGTATGAATTCTAGTAGTTTGGGGGTGGACTCTTTTGGGTTTTCCATATAAAGTATCATGTCATCTGCAAAGAGAGTGAGTTTGATGTCTTCATTGCCAATTTGAATACATTTTATTTCTTTTTGTTGTCTGATTGCTGTTGCTAGGACTTCTAGTACTATGTTGAACAACAGTGGCGAGAGTGGACATCCTTGTCATATTCCTGATCTCAAAGGGAAGGCTGTCAGCTTTTCCTCATTGAGGATGATAATTGCTGTGGGTTTTTCATAGCTAGATTTTATAAAGTTGAGGAATGTCCTCTCTATCCCTATATATTAATCGTTTTAATCAGGAACAGATGCTGTATCTTGTCAAATGCTTTTTCTGCATTAATTGAGAATTAATTGATTTGTTCTGTCACATTGATTGGTTTGCAAATGTTGAACCACCCTTGCATCCCATAGATAAATCCCACCTGGTCATGGTGGATAATCTTTTTAATGTACTCTTTTAATGTACTCTTTTTAATGTACTCCTATTAGCATAGGATCTTGTTGAGAATCTTAGCATCCAAATTCATCAGGGATAGTGGTCTGAAATTCTGCTTTTTGGTGGGGTCTTTTCCTGGTTTGGGGATCAGGGTAATACTGGCTTCATAAAAAGAGTCTGGAAGTTTTCTTTATGCTTCAATTTTTGAAACCGCTTCAGGAGAATAGGTATTATTTCTTCTTTGAAAGTTTCGTAGAATTCCCTAGGGAATCCATCAGGTCCTGGGCTCTTGTTTTTTGGGAGGTTTTTGATCACTGCTTCAATCTTGTTACTAGATATTGGTCTGTTCCGGTTGTCAATTTCTTCCTGATTCAGCTTTGAAAGTTTCTACGAATGCATCCATTTCATCTAGGTTGCTTAACTTATTGGCATATAACTGTTGATAATAATTTCTGATGACTGTTTCTGTTTCCTTGGTGTTAGTCCTGACCTCTCCTTTTTCATTCATAATTTTATTAATTTGGGTCCTCTCTCTTTTCTTTTGGGTTAGTTTGGCCAATGGTTTATCAATTTTATTGATTCTTTGAAAAAACCAGCTTCTAGTTTCGTTGATGTGTTCTACTGTATCTCTAGTTTTTATCTCATTGATCTCTGCTCTAATCTTGATTATTTCCCTTCTTGTGTGTGGGGTTGGCTTAATTTGTTGTTGATTCTCCAGTTCTTTGGGGTATAAAGAGAGCTAGTGTATTCTTGATTTTTCAGTTTTTTTGAGGGAGGCTTGGATGGCAGTTTATTTCCCCTTTAGGACTGCCTTTGCTGTATCGTATAGGTTTTGGACCAAAATGTCTTCATTCTCATTGGTTTCCATGAATTGTTTTAAGTTCTTCTTTGATTTCCTGGTTGATCCAAACATTCTTAAGCAGGGTGGTCATTAGCTTCCACGTGTTTGGATTCCTTCCAAACTTTTTCCTGTGGTTGAGTTCCAGTTTCAAAGCATTGTGGTCTGAGAATATGCAGGGAATAATTTCAAACAAGGACTTCACAGGCAACATGATGTCAATAAAAATGTATCTTTTAATAATCATTCTCAACGTGAATGGCCTAAATACTCCCATAAAACCGCACAGGGTTGCAGATTGGATAAAACGACAGGACCCGTCCATATGTCGTCTACAGGAGACACATTTTGAACCTGAGGATACATCCAGACTGAAACCGAAGGGATGAAAAGCATATTTCATGCCAGTGGTCCTCAAAAGAAAGCTGAGGTAGTGATTCTTGTATCAGAGAAATTAGATTTTAAACTAAAGACTGTAGTCAGAGTACAGAAGGACACTACATCACTCTTTTAAAGTGTCTGTCCACCCAGAAGATCTAACAGTTGTACATATTTATGCCCCCAATACGTGAGCAGCCATCTACATAAGACAACTGTTAATCAAGATAAAGAGTCATATTGATATGAATACATTAACAGTCACTGTCAGTAATAGACATGCCACTGTCAGTAATAGACAGATCATCCAAGCAGAAAATCAATAAAGGAGCAAGAGTATTGAATGACACATTGGACCAGATGGACCTCATAAATTCATGCAGAACATTCCACCCTAAAACAACAGAACACTCATTCTTCTCAAGCACACATGGGACTTTCTCCAGAATAGAACACATACTGGGTCACAAATCAGGGCTCAACCGATACTGACATAATTATTTTATAACTGAAAGTTTGTGCAACCTTCCCTACTATATATACATATATTTTAAAGATTTTATTTATTTATTTGACCAAGAGAGATCACAAATAGGCAGAGAGGCAGGCAGAGAAAGCGGGGGAAAGCAGGCTCCCTGCTGGGCAGAGAGCCCGAAGCAGGGCTCGATCCCAGGACCCTGAGATGACCTGAGCTGAAGGCAGAGGCTTAACCCACTGAGCCACCCAGGCACTTGTAGTATATTTTAATGACAGGCAGTGTTGCCAGTATTCATCAATACTATTCTTAGTCTGATTCTCTTTTGCCAGCATAATCTCTTAAATTTTTAACTAGTTTTTATTTTTAATTCAGGAATTCATATAAACATAATGATATTCATTGTAAAGTAAACCTCTTTTCCCAGTCCTTCTTCCTAGAGATAACCACTGCAACCAGTTTTGTTTTTGTTTTTGTTTTTTTTAATTCCAGAAATAACCGGCGCCTTTATAAGCGTTTAAGTGTATATATATTCTCCTTCCTTTCTTAGAATATTCTGAGTGGAATTGTTTTTTTATTTTGTTTATGGTTGACTTTCTATAGAAATGTAAATTTGTCCGTTGCTTTTTTTATGTTTGAGGTTTTTATCTTTCTTAGACAAATGATTATATTATTATTACAATTCTTTTACTTTTCCCATGCCTTTCACTCTTACATTTATTGTTTGATTTGTTTCCATTAAAAATAGTAATCATCTGGAATCTCTTTTAGTCTCAAGTAAGAAAAGGATCAAAGTCTGATTTATTTTTAAAAGCATGTCTATTGTCTGAACACTGTTGATGGATACATTTCTTTTTCACTGAAATACTGCTTTTATAATATACTTGATTCCACATGTATTTGGATTTAACTTCGAATTTCCTATTTTTATTCATTGATCTATTTATACATCAAATCTCTTAAATTACTTTTTGTTTTATCAAATACATGTACATGTATGCCGCCGTAAACACATGACTCTAAAAAGTCTTGAAGGCTGTTCTTTTTGTGTACTTAAGTTTATATTTTAATTCCAATTAGTTAACATGCAGTATTACATTAGTTTCAGGTGTACAATATAGTGGTTCAGCACCCATACAATACCATGTGCTCATCACAATGCACTTTTTCATCCCTATCACCTGTTTAGTCCAACTGCCACCACCCTCTCCTCCAGTAACCACCAGTTTGTTCTCCATAGTTAGGAGTCTTTTTTTGTTTGTTTTTCCTCTTCTTCTTTGTTTTTCCTTTGCTCATTTGTTTTATCTTAAATTCAGCATGTGGGTGAAATCATACGATATTTGTCTTACTTTGATTACCTGTTTTGCTTGGCATAATACCCTCTAGCTTCTTCCATATTGCAAATGGCAACATTTCATTCTTTTTTGTGGCTGAGTAAAAACTACATCTTCTTTACCTGTTCATCAGTGGATGGACATTTGGGCTCTTTCCATAATTTGGCTGTTGGTTGATTCCTATAACATCAGTGTGCATGTATCCTTATGGATTATTATTTTTGTATAGTGCAGTTGCTGGATCACTGGGTAGCTCTATTTTTAACTTTTTGAGAAACCTCCATACTGTTTTCCAGAGATTGCACCAGTTTCCATTGTCACCAACAGTACAAGAGGGTTCCCCTCTCTGTGCATTCTTGCCAACATCTCTTATTTCCTGCATTGTTCATTTTAGCCATTCTTAACAGGTGTGAGGTAATATCTCCTTGTAGTTTTGATTTCTATTTCCCTGATGATCGGTGGTGATGAGTGCCTTTTCATGTGTCTGTTAGCCATCTATATGTCTTCTTTGGAAAAATATCTATTTATATCTTCTACCAGTTTTTTTAACCGGAGTATTTGTTTTTCAGGTGTTCAGTTTTAGTAATTTCTTTATGTATTTTCAACACTCATCTTTTTTTTTTTTTTTTTTAAGATTTTATTTATTTATTTATTTGACAGACAGAGATCACAAGTAGGCAGAAAGGCAGGCAGAGAGAGAGGAGGAAGCAGGCTCTCTGCCGAGTAGAGAGCCTGATGCGGGGCCCGATCCCAGGACCCTGAGATCATGACCTGGGCTGAAGGCAAAGGCTCAACCCACTGAGCCACCCAAGCCCCCCAGGTCTCAATCTCTTGGTCTGCATCTCAGCCAGCAGGGACAGGGAAAAGGCAACAGAGCCCATAACTCTAGGCATAAACTACAAATGGCACACACCACTTATATTCACGTTTCATTGTCCAGAACCACTCATGTGGCTGTTCATAGATGCTAAAGAAGCTGTAACATGTAAACTTTAGATAGTCATGTGCCTAGCTAGAGCTTTGCAACTCTGTATTAAAATAAATTCTATCTAATGGATATTGTTAGCATTCTTTTCTACAAGCAAGTACTTAATTCTAGTTCCTAACAGATGGTAAGCATCTATAAATATTTAATTGAATGAATGAATGCATGAGTGATTGGAAAGTGCTGCATGGTCTCCCCTGCTCTTGTCCAGCATTATTTCTCACTATTCTCTGCTTGTCTTCTCACTGACCTAGACCAGTTCTTCTTGTTTCATTTTCATTTCTTTCCCATTCCTCTCCCTTCTCTCCAGTGCCCCTCCCATCCTTCTCCTCTACCCTGCCCCCTTTTCATCCTGACATAATTATAGTTACAGAAAATTTGCAGGAGAAGTAAAAGAACCCTATGTGTCTTCACTCAGATTTATTCAGATTTCACCAATTGTCCCAATATCCTTTGTTGTGTTCAGTTGTCATGCCTTCTTAAGCTCTTTTAATCTAGAACAATTCCTCAGTCTTAAGTTTCATTGCATTGACATTGTTGAGGAACATGTACCAATTATTCGAAATTGTTCCTCAGTTTGAATTTGTCTTAAATTTATTCATGATTAGATTCAGGTTATGCATTTTGGGCATGGAATACCACAGAAGAGATGTGTTTTTTCAGTGTTTGATATCAGGAGATGTGATATTTATCTGTCCCATTACATTTGATGTCCATAAGGGTGTTTAAAAAAAAAAAAAAACCCTGCAAATTTACTGTTATTTTTCTTTGTAATTGATGAGTATCTTGTGGGAAGATACTCGAGACTGTGCAAATATTCTTATATTCCTTCAAACTCTCACCCACTAGTTTTAATATCCCTTGATGATTCTTCAGTGAATCAGTTATTACTGTGATGGTTGTCAAATAGTGTTTTTTAAAATTCCATCATTCATTCTATATTCATTAGTTGAATTTTTGCCATAAAGATTAGTTTTTCTTTCTAATTTATAGCTGCAGGAGACTCTCACTGAATAATTTGTGACGGAGCATCGAAAAAAAGGACAGGAAAAGGTTATAATCCGTTGAATAAAATAAAAATCTGTGAGTCTATACTGATGTAAATAATTTCTTTTTGAAGAGTTTTTTTCTAATAGATAATGTATTTATATTATTAAAATATCTTTTGAAAAGTGTATATAAGAAGTCTAATGGGACTTTTCTCCTTTTTGTCTTCTACAGATACATATTGTTTTTTGTTTCTTATTTATCTTCCCAATGTTTCTTTATTCTGTATAAGAAATAAGGAGTATGCATATTTTCTATCCTTTCTCACACAATATTTAGCAAATTATATAATAATACAATACTCTTTTGTTTGTTGTTTTTATCATTGAGCAATATATTTAGGAAATCACTCTGTGTCTCTAGTAGACAGTCTTTAAGATTCTTGTTTCTGGTTATCCAACCAAACACTAATCTAGGCACTGCAGCTGGAATTAAGATTGTTAATCACCTCACTGTTTTTAACCCAAGTTTATCCTGGATTGTGCAGATGAGCCTAATAAAATCAGAGGAGGAAGTCAGAAGAGTCAGAGAGATGTAGCTGAAGAAAGATGCAGTAGACACAGGTAGAAGAAGTGAGAGAAAGTAGAAGCATGAGAAGGATGCAGTCCGCTGTTGGTAGCTTTGAAGATGGAGAAAGGGGAACTGTTAGCAGTGGAATGTGAATGGCCAATTAGAAGCTGAGAACAGCAACAGCCAGCTAACAGCCAGCAAGGAAATGGGACTTCCATTTTACAACTGCATGGAACTGAATTTTGTCAACAGTATGAATGAAATTGGAAAGAGATTATTCTCCAGAGCTTCCTGAAAGGCACATAGCCCTGACAATACCAATTTTAGCTTGGTGAGAGTTGTGTCTGACTTCTAGCCTCCAAAACTGGGAGGTTATGAATGGGTGTTGTTTTAAACTGCCAAGTGTATGGTAAATTGTTACAGCAACAATTGAAAACTAATGTAATAATTGTACCTAGAAATCTGTCTACTACTCCTTTCTGAACCCCAGGTGGTTTCTCTTCCATTATAAACAATAGTGGTATGAGGGATAACTCGTGTGTATGAGAGAGAATAGACAGGGAATCCTAGGATCGAAATTCTGGTCATAGATAATAGAGGGTCCTGCTTTTATTACCTGAAGGAGGAATTGCATTTCTCAGTTTCAGCTATGGAAGTGGGTTGTTCAATTCATGGAAACCAATGAGAATGAAGACACTTCTGTCCAAAATCTATGGGATACAGCAAAGGCGGTCCTAAGGGGGAAATACATAGCCATCCAAGCCTCCCTCAAAAAAACTGAAAAATTTAGAATACACCAGCTGTCTCTACATCTTAAAGAACTGGAGAATCAACAACAAATCAAACCAACTCCACACATAAGAAGGGAAATCATCAAGACTAGAGCTGAGATCAATGAGGTAGAAACCAGAGATACAGTAGAACGTATCAATGAAACTAGAACCTGGTTTTTTGAAAGAATCAATAAGATCGATAAACCATTGGCCACACTAATCCAAAAGAAAAGAAAGAAAGCCCAAATTCATAAAATTATGAATGAAAAGGGAGAGATCACAACTAACACCAAGGAAGTAGAAACAATCATCAGAAGTTATTATCAACAGTTATATGCCAATAAGCTTAGCAACCTAGATGAAATGGATGCATTCCTGGAAAACTATAAACTACCAAAATTGAACCAGGAAGAAATCGACAACCTGAACAAACTGATATCTAATAACGAGATTGAAGCAGTGATCAAAAAGCTCCCAAAAAACAAGAGCCCAGGACCTGACGGATTCCCTGGGGAATTCTACCAAACTTTCAAAGAAGAAATAACACCTCTTCTCCTGAAACTGTTTCAAAAAATTGAAGCAGAAGGAAAACTTCGAGACTCCTCCTGTGAAGCCAGCATTACCCTAATCCCCAAACCAGGTAAAGACCCTACCAAAAAGGAGAATTTTAGACCACTATCGCTGATGAATATGGATGTTAAGATTCTCAACAAGATCCTAGCCAACAGGATCCAACAGCACATTAAAAAGATTATCCACCATGATCAGGTGGGATTCATCCCTGGGCTACAAGGATGGTTCAACATTCGCAAATCAATCAATGTGATACAACAAATTAATATGAGAAGAGAGAAGAACCACATGGTCCTCTCAATTGATGCAGAAAAAGCATTTGACAAAGGCAGCATCCGTTCCTGATTAAAACGCTTCAAAGTATAGGGATAGAGGGAACATTCCTGAACCTCATCAAATCTATCTATGAAAGACCCACAGCAAATATCATCCTCAGTGAGAAAAAGCTTGCAGCCTTCCCGTTGAGATCAGGAACAAGACAAGGATGCCCACGTTCACCACTCTTGTTCAACATAGTATTAGAAATCCTAGCAACAGCAATCAGACAACAAAGAGAAATAAAAGGTATCCAAATTGGCAATGAAGAAGTCAAACTCTCTCTCTTCGCAGATGACATGGTTCTTTATATGGAAAACCCAAAGACTCCACCCCGAAATTACTAGAACTCATACAGCAATTCAGCAACGTGGCAGGATACAAAGTCAATGTGCAGAAATCAGTGGCTTTCTTATACACTAACAAAGAAAATACAGAAAGGGAAATTAGAGAATTGATTCCATTTACTATAGCACCAAGAACCATAAGATACCTGGGAATAAACCTAACCAAAGAGGTAAAGGATCCGTACTTGAGGAACTACAGAACACTCATGAAAGAAATGAAGAAGACATAAAAAGATAGAAGACCATTCCATGCTCTTGGATCGGAAGAATAAACATTGTTAAAATGTCTATACTGGGGCGCCTGGGTGGCTCAGTGGGTTAAGCCGCTGCCTTCGGCTCAGGTCATGATCTCAGGGTCCTGGGATCGAGTCCCGCATCGGGCTCTCTGCTCAGCAGGCAGCCTGCTTCCCTCTCTCTCTCTCTCTGCCTGCCTCTCCATCTACTTGTGATTTCTCTCTGTCAAATAAATAAATAAAATCTTTAAAAAAAAAAAAGTCTATACTGCCTAGAGCAATCTATACTTTTAATGCCATTCCTATCAAAATTCCACCGGTATTCTTCAAAGAGCTGGAACAAATAATCCAAAAATTTGTATGGAATCAGAAGAGACCCCGAATCACTAAGGAAATGTTGAAAAACAAAAATAAAGCTGGGGGCATCATGTTACCTGATTTCAAGCTTTATTACAAAGCTGTGATCACCAAGACAGCATGGTACTGGCATAAAAACAGACACATAGACCAGGGGAACAGAGTAGAGAGCCCAGATATGGGCCCTCAACTCTATGGTCAATTAATCTTTGACAAAACAGGAAAAAATATACAGTGGAAAAAAGACAGTCTCTTCAATAAATGGTGCTGGGAAAACTGGACAGCTATATGTAGAAGAATGAAACTCGACCATTCTCTTACACCGTACACAAAGATAAACTCAAAATGGATAAAAGATCTCAACGTGAGACAGGAATCCCATCAGAATCCTAGAGGAGAACTTAGGCAGTAATCTCTTCGATAGCAGCCACAGCAACTTCTTTCAAGATATGTCTCCAAAGGCAAAGGAAACAAAAGCAAAAATAAACTTTTGGGACTTCATCAAAATCAAAAGCTTCTGCACAGCAAAGAAAACAGTCAAAAAAACAAAGAGGCAACCCACAGAATGGGAGGAGATATTTGCAAATGACAGTACAGACAAAAGGTTGATATCCAGGATCTATAATGATCTCCTCAAACTCAACACACACGAAACAGGCAAACATATAAAAAAATGGGAAGAAGATGTGAACAGACACTTCTCCAATCAAGACATACAAATGGCTATCAGACACATGAAAAAATGTTCATCATCACTGGCCCTCAGGGAGATTCAAATTAAAACCACATTGAGATATCACCTTACACCAGTTAGAATGGCCAAAATTAACAAAACAGGAAACAGCATGTGTTGGAGAGGATGTGGAGAAAGGGGAACCCTCTTCCACTGTTGGTGGGAATGCAAGTTGGTGCAGCCTCTTTGGAGAACAGTGTGGAGATTCCTCAAGAAATTAAAAACAGAACTTCTCTATGACCCTGCCATTGCACTCCTGGGTATTTACCCGCAAAGATACACATGTAGTGAAGAGAAGGGCCATCTGTACCCCAATGTTTATAGCAGCAATGGCCACGGTCGCCAAACTATGGAAAGAGCCAAGATGCCCTTCAACGGATGAATGGATAAGGAAAATGTGGTGCATATACACTATGGAGTATTACGCCTCCATCAGAAAGGATGAATACCCAACTTTTGTAGCAACATGGACGGGACTGGAAGAGATTATGCTGAGTGAAATAAGTCAAGCAGAGAGAGTCAATTATCATATGGTTTCACTTATTTGTGGAGCATAACAAATATCATGGAGGACAAGGGGTGTTAGAGAGGAGAAGGGAGTTGGGGTAAATTGGAAGGGGAGGTGAATCATGAGAGACTATGGACTCTGAAAAACAATCTGAGGGGTTTGAAGTGGCGGGGGGTGGGAGGTTGGGGTACCAGGTGGTGGCTATTATAGAGGGCATGGATTGCATGGAGCAGTGGGTGTGGTGCAAAAATAATGAATACTGTTTTTCTGAAAATAAATTAATTAATTAAAAAAAATTTTTTAAATGCAGAATAGCAGCTAAAAAAAAAAAAGAGAGAAAAGAAAGTGGGTTGTTAAACTTTTAGATTTGCCAGTTTGATAGATGAGAAATACTGTATTGTTGGGTCCCCCAGTAATGGGTCCATGGTCAAAGGAGTGAGACTGATACAAAGCAAAGGTCAAGCAAAGCTTTATTTCGTGCCAACCATCAAGAATCAAAGAGACCATCAAACAGACAGATCGGGGCTGCCCCTTACAGAGAGGGCAACCCCTCCCTGCCTCACAGACTAACTTTTATATACTAAAGGCCATGTGGTTGGGCCTGGCCACACACAGGTGGCAAATGAGATGGTAACACACAGAGAAAGCTGCACAGTCTTGCTAGGTCACACATAAGTGAGCAATTGAATTACAGTTTACCCTATAGTAGACATTTGAACTAGCCTATCACCTTGGTGAGAATTGGTGCCCAAAAGGCAGGAACCACACTCCTTGGTAGCTGGGGAGACCGTGTGCGTGCTTTACTGATTGGATGTCTCCATCTGACCCGACTCATCCCTGCATTTGGGCTGTCATCTCTACCTGACCTGACCCACCCTTGTATTTGGGCTTTGTTACCTGCGACTGGTTTCCCGGACTTGCTTTTAAGTAAGTTCCCCTGGGGCGGGTGGGGGGGGGTGGGGGGGGCAGGATCAACTTAAGCTTTACTGCATGAACAACAAAATGGCTGTTCAACCGAGGTGGGGCCGCTCTGGCTAAATAGGTTCTTACAGTATCTCCTGTAGTTGTAGTTTGCTTTTCTCTTGTTATCCTTGAGTTTGAGTGTCTTCTTATGCTTCAGTACCATTTACATTTTCTTTTCCTGTAGCATATATATTTATGTGGATCGCTTGTTTTTTGTTGGGGTTTGGTCTTTCTCAATTTCTGGGGACTTCATGTATGAGGGAGATTACTTTTTGTTTGTGATATGAGTTGTAAATATGTTTCCCCAGTTTGTCAGTTGTCTCTCGATGCTGCCTTTTAATATTATTTGCTATATAGAAAATGTTTTCTTTTATGAATTTAGATTTAACCAATTTTTTCTTTCATAGCCTCTGAATTTTGAGTCACAGACTCAAAATTTTCTTTCCCCTCATCTAAAAGTTATAAAAACATTTTCAGTTTTTTTCTTCTAATACTTTATTGGTCACATTTTTTACATTTAAATTCTGATCTTTATGGAGTTAATCCTAATGTATTATATGAATTACAAATCTAATTTTACCTCTTACCAAACCCATCAGCATTTATTTAGAAGTCCAGCTGTACCTGTCTACTTTGAGATGTCACCCTTTTTGCATTCTGATGTCTCCTTTATCTTGGATCTTTTTATCGTATTCCATTGATTGATCTGAGTATTCATGAGCCAGTTCTACACTACTTTAACTATTGAGCTTTTATTATCTGGCTAAGTCCTCCCTAGTTTTCTCCCTCCTCCCCTTTTTTAAAAGATTTTCTCTCTCTCAAGCTGAGGGGGCGGGGCAGCAGGAGAGGGAAAAACAGACTCTCCTCTGAGCAGGGAGTCCCATGCAGGGCTCCATCCCAGGACCAAAGACCATGACCTGAGCCAAAGGCAGATGCTTAACCAACCAAGCCACTCAGGTGCCCTCCCACTGCCTCCACTAATATTCTTTTTCAGAACTTTTATAGCTATTTTTACTTGTTTTTCCATATTAACTTTGAATTCAGTTGTCTGGTTTGATGAGAAGAAATCTAGTAGTACTTAGATTACCTTATATTTATAAATTAACTGTTGGGTCCCCCCAAAATTGGGTACCCCAATAATGGGTCCCTGATTAAAGGAGCGAGACTGATAAAAAGCGAAGGTCAAGCAAAGCTTTATTTCACGCCAAGCATCAGGAATCAGACCGACTGTCAAACAGACCACTTGGGGCCTCCCCTCCAGAGAGGACGACCCCTCCCTGCTTTCCAGACCAACTTTTATAGAGCAAAGGCCATGTGGTTGGGCCTGGCCACGCACAGGTGGCCAATAAGATTGTAACACACACGGAAACTCCACAGTGATGCTAGGCGACCAGCTGAATTACAATTTACCCTAGTAGACATTTGAACCAGCCTATCACACCTTGGTTAGGATTGGTGCCAAAAAGGCTCCCAAAGGGTGGGGGCCCATACTCCTTGGTAGCTGGGAGACAGTATGCGCCCCCCACTGATTGAATACCTCCACCTGGCCTGACCCACCCTTGTACTTGGACTTTGTTACGTGGGACTGGTTTCCAGTACTTGCTTTTAAATAAGTTGCCCTGGGCGCGGGTGGGTGGGGTGGGGGACAAGGTCAATTTAAGCTTTACAGCAAAATGGCAGTTCAACCGGGGTGGGGCTGCTCTGGCTGAATAGGCCCTTACATAACATACAGAGAACTGACTTCTTTATGATTTTGTATCTTTTCATCTGTGCAAGTCTATTTTTGTATCCATTAAGAGGGCTTTAAAGCTTTTCATACATAGTTTTAAATTATTTCATGCTGTATTTATTACTGGGTGTTTTATCTCAGCAGAGATAATTATTGTAGTTGACAGTATGGTATATATCCTTCTCTGATTTTTCTGTACTTATATAAACTCTTCAGTCTAGTAGTTTTCAAGGTGATATGCAGGAGTTTCTGGGATACTTTCAAGAATTTTGCAAAATTAAGGCTATTTTCATAATGGTAATGACATTATTTTCCTTTTTCACTGAGTTGAACAAATCAAGGTAGCTTCTCCAGATGGGAATGGAAAGTATGGTATAGCTGTATATAATGGTTTTCTCAAAAAAAAAAAAAAACCCCAAAAAAAAGCAAACACTTGTCCAATGGAACTGTAAACTAATCTAGTTTTAAAGAACTTCTAAAATTTTTAAAAACTGTGACAAAATTCATATGACCTAAAATTCACCATTTCAACCATTTTAAGTATATACTTTGGTGGGTTTTAGTATATTGACTATATTGGGCAATTACCACCACTATATAATTCTAGAACATGTTCATCACCTGCAGAAGAAAGTCCGTATTCATTCCCATTCTCTTTTCCTCCAGTCCTGAAAAGCACCAATCACTTTCTCTCTCAATGGATTTGCCTTTTATGGACATTTCATATTGGTTTAAAAAAAAAATCATAAAATATTGGCCTTTGTGTCTTCTTTCACCTAGCATACTGTTCTCAGGATTCACTCATGTTGTGGCATGTGTAGTATTTCATTCCTTTTTATAACCAAATACTATTACACTGTATAGATATACTTCATTTTATTTACCCATTGGTCAGTTTATGGACTTTGGGGTTTTTCCACTTTTTGACTATTCGGAGTAATGCTGCTATGAACATTTGTGTATAAATTTTTATATCAGTCTGTGTGTCTAGCAACTTTTTTCATAGAATATCACTTTTACTTTATTGAAAAGGCTATACTCATTCACACTTTGGTACTTGGCAAACAGTTTTTGAAAGTGAATTAAGTGACTCGTCACTTCAAGGAAAATACCTAACAATATTTGTTAACAGTTGTAAAGTTTAAGCTTGCAAGCAAAAATCAGAATTATAAAAACTTGTGAATGTGACAATTTTCCAGTAAAGAATTTTCTGATAAGATTGGTGGTAATATGAAAGAATATGACCTTTTGATAGCATATAATGAAATATGTCAACATTTAGAACAGTTCCATAACTCAGTGAACCAGTATTTTCCAGATCATCAGTGCCTAACATCATAAAATCATGTGTAGGTAAAATGTCCATTTGAAGTACAGGATAGACAAAAAGGTTTCTTTAACCAGTTCGAGGTAAATGTACTTCCAATGTAATTTATCCCTTCTGAGTATACAATTCAATGATTTTTAGTAAGTTTATATAGTCATAACCATCATCCAAGTCCAATTTTAGAACATTTGCATCATTATAAGAGGATTTTTTGGTACCAGTTTGCATTCATTGCCCTTTACCATCCACACTCAGTTCTAGGCAAATGCTAATGTACTACCTGTTTCTATAGTTTTAATGTAGAATGGAATCCTATCATTGGAATCATAGAATGTATAGTCTTTTGCTAATGGCCTCTTAGTATAATTTTTTTGAGGCTCATCCATGTTGTGTGTGTATCAGTAGTTTGTTTGGGTTTTTTTAGCACTTAAATACTATCCCATTGTATGGATATACCACATTTTATTTATCCTTTTATCATTTGTTAGGGTATTAGGGTCATTTCTATTTCTTAACAATTATGAATAATGCTGCTGTAAACATTCTCATACAGGTTTTTGTGTAGACGTATGTTTTTAGTTAGTTCTCTTAGTTATAAACCTAAGAGTGGAACTCCTGGTCATATGATAACTCTGTGTTTAACATTTTCGGAAACTACTTGTTTTCCAAGTGAGTGCACCATTTTACAATTCCATCTGCAACATCTGAGGGGTCTAGTCTCTCCACATCCTTGCCAATAGATGTTGTCTTTTTCATTATACGCATTCTAGTGGGCATGCAGTATTATCTCATCATGCATTTCCCAGATGACTAATAATTTTGAGCATCTTTTTGTGTGTTTTTTGGACATTTATACTTCTTTGATAAACTGTTAGCTATTTTGTCCATTTTTTTAAAAAAAGATTTTTTTGTTTATTTGAGAGAGAGAAAAAGAGAGACCACAAGCAGGAGGAGGGGCAGAAGGAGGTCAATGCAGGATTCAGTTCTAGGACCCTGAGATCATGACCTGAGGTGAAGGCAGCCACTTAACCTACTGAGCCACCTGGGTGCCTCTGTTTTGTCCATTTTTAAATCAGTTTATCTTCTTGTTAATGAGTTATAACAGTTCTTCATATATTCTAGGTAGAAGTCCTTTATCAGAGAAACAATTTGCAAAGATATTCTCTTGAGTCTGTAGCTTATCCTTATTTTTTTTAATGCTACTTCAGGATAAAAGTTGTACATTTTGGGAGGCCTGGGTGCCTCAGTTGGTTAAGCCACTGCCTTAGGCTCAGGTCATGATCCCAGTGTCCTGGAATCGAGTCCCACATCAGGCTCCTTGCTCAGAAGGGAACCTGCTTCTCTCACTGCCTCTGCCTGCCTCTCTGCCTGCTTGTGTGTACTCTCTCTCTCTTTCTGGCAAATAAATAAAATCTTAAAAAAAAAAAGTTGTAAATTTAATAAAGCTGGGAGAACAATGGATTTTATATTTTATATTTTATATGTAAGTATATTTTATATTTAAATTTATTTTATGAAGAGTTCCTTGGTGTGGTTTTAGATTCTATAGTCTATATTTCAATTAAACTTTAAGTTACCATTTGTAGAGTTTTGATATTATATTATTAAATTATTATTAAATTGTCCATTTTCCAATTTTATATCTGTCTGAAAGTGGATTTTCTTCATGTATTTCAAACTAAATTGCGTAGTGCCAACAGATTGAATGCAGAAGTGGCTATGAGAATCTAGGTTTCTTTCATTGAGCCAGACGTAAGAGATGACAAAAGTATAAAACAATACCCCTTTTGTCACCACTTTGATTTAAACATATAGGTTTTTTTTTTCATGAAAATGTTACTTATGTTACCATGTAATGTGTTTAATGTTATTGTTAAATGAATTGGATACTTAAAATTTATTTCAGTTTTTATTTCTAATACAGTATGTATCAATAGATATGACTCATATAAACTGAAGTTATTTGAGGACCATTTCTTTTATTATTTTACATGCTGATTCAGAGTCGCATAAGGCACCTCTCTTATGTTTATATATGTTTATACAAGTTGTTCTTGTTTCTCTACAAGATTGTTAGCTTTTTGAAAGCAGGGACCAAATGTATTGCTTTTATTTATTTTCTTAGAAGATCATGTTTACTCCTGGAATAAATGTCCATTGAAGACTTCACAAGGGATTGAAGGATTTCCCATTGGCTGACCACGTTAGGACAGCATTTACTCTGTTGGCTTTAACATAAATAGCTATATTTTTCATTCAGGTGGAAGAGCACAATGGTCACATCTTTAAGGCTACCCAGTATAGCATCCCTACATACTGCGAATACTGTTCTTCTTTGATATGGATAATGGACCGAGCCTCTGTTTGCAAGTGTAAGTATGAGTGATTGTTTTTTTTAAGAGTTTATTTATTTATTTGACAGACAGAGATCACAAGTAGGCAGAGAGGCAGGCAGAGAAGAGGAGGAAGCAGGCTCCCTGCTGAGCAGAGAGCCCGACGCGAGGCTTGATCCCAGGACCCTGGGATCATGACCCGAGCCAAAGGCAGAGGCTTAACCCACTGAGAACCTTCTTTTTGCTATAAAATTTTGTCACATCTGGCCGAACCCATGTAGTTTGTGAGATCCCCATATATCCATTCTTTGAAGCACAAAATAAAGTCCAGAGACCTGAACTGACTTCCCCAGGTTCCCAAGGGTCCCACTTTAAGCTTGTGACTAAGAAGGATCCTGTCTCTGCTCTCTGGCCTTAGAGCTAAGCAACTCTTCTAGAAGCTTTTTATCCACATTTAATAACCTGAGGACTCAGTTGAGCTTCTCTGAAGCCAGAGGAAGAGCCGCTCTGAGGGAAGACACCTACCCTCTCACCATACTGTTACTGTATTTATTAGCCAGTATGAGTGATTTTTGAGGAGTTTTTTTAACCACTTGACATTTTTATTTTCTAAGTTTGCTCGTATCTTTTTTAACATAAAGGAGTAATTACACTTCGTGATTCTTTAGCCTCCTCTCACTATACTCTTTCACCTACTCTCCGTAGCCAAATCAGATATTTTGGTGGTATTTGCTCATTGTACTTGCAGCTTACTTTATCAGAAATGTCCTTCTCCCAGATATTAGTTTGACTATTTAGTTAATCTATGTCTCCTCTCAAATGTTACCTCTTAGATAACTCTTCCCTTACTGTCCTATCTAAAATGCCATTTGGTCCCCTAATTCTCTGTCCCCTTACTCAACTTAATAGTCTTCATAGCACTATCACTACCCAAAACTATATTAAGTATTTGTTTGTTTTCTTGTTGTCAGTCTGTCCACTAGAATGTATACTCTGTAAGATCAGGAAGCTTAATAATTGTTTCTTCTCTATCACCAGTGCCTAGAACAGTTTTGGTATTTTAACTTTTGGTAAGTTTTTACTGGGTAGATGAGTGGATGAATTGATGAAAAAATTATTAAATTATAACCAAAAGGATACTTTTTTTTATTGCAATCTTTTCATTAGAATGTATAAGTCCTAGAATGTGAGTTGAGACCTTTTTTTTAGGTCACCTTGTTCCAGCTTACCTCTGTAAGACCTTTAGTTTCTACTGTGTCATACTTCTACTCTGGTGCTTTCAGTAATTCTGTGAGGTTTACCTTACTAGTGGGCCAGAATTGAATGAATGAAGTATTAGGAAGGGCTTGCCCAGTAGGACAAGGATGAATGTCATGTTTGCCATAGTGAAATCACCACTATTGCTAGATATGTTCACTTGTTCTATCATTCAACAATGGTTTCTTTTTTATTTTATTACCAGTAGTTTAACAAATTATAGTGAGAGCAAAATAGGAAGTAGTTTGCCATTAACTTGACTGTTCAATGTTAGTTTGAATCTTGTAGGTTTGGCATAACTTTCTCTGTGTTTTGAAACTGAAGATGTAAAAAATCTGTTTTTTTATGACTTGGGTGGGCTTAGTTTGATTTCGTAATAGGATTAACTAACTTTCTTTGTGATTATACTGGTGATTTCATCAGCAGAATGATAAGGCCCTTCCTCTCAGCCTTGAAAACCCCACGAATTATACTTTAGAAGCTCAAGAAGGATATTAAGGTGTTGATATCCAGGAGCTAGAGCTGGTATAGCAAAATGACTAAGTTCAATATATTTCAGTATTCTCCTCTCAGTGCTTCTTCCCACCTATCAACTGCCTCGCCACCATGTTCTCTGCTGCTCCAAGGAATAATTTCTCTTCTGAACATTTTCTTTATTTTGTCTCCCCAGTCAAAACGGATATTGTTTATGTTCTGGTTTCTTAGAGCTCTTCTATTTTAATGTGCTGTGTACCTTGTTTTCATTTCAGTAAGGGTCTTTGGCAGTAATGCCTTTCTTACCCATTGGAATGATTCTTAATAGGTATTTCTTGCACATTAACAGATTGTAGAACAGGCACATTAGGGGAGCATAAAGACTAATTTGTAAGTCAAGCCAGAAAGAAAGTATTCTGTAGGAATATAGTGGGAGCAGGGGGAGGAGCAGGCAGTCTTGAAAGATTCATAATTTTTTTTTTAAAGATTTTTTATTTATTAATTTGACAGAGAGAAATCACAAGTAGATGGAGAGGCAGGCAGAAGAGAGAGAGATAGGGAAGCAGGCTCCCTGCTGAGCAGAGAGCCCAATGCGGGACTCGATCCCAGGACCCTGAGATCATGACCTGAGCCGAAGGCAGCGGCTTAACCCACTGAGCCACCCAGGCGCCCCAGTCTTGAAAGATTCAAATTTTTTTCATAGACAGTAGTTAGAAATTTTAGGCATATTTTTCAACTTCATTTTTCTAAATAAAATGGGTTAAGTCCTTTTTTATTCTAATGTCCTACCAAGTATGGATATATTACAGTAGTATCAGATGTTAAAAAAAATTTATGTCGAAATTAAAGTTGTAAACTTTCTAAGTTCTTGTCTTTTATGTACAGACTTCCTAAAGTGCTGCATTCTTACCATGTTTTTCAGTATGTAAATATGCTTGCCATAAGAAATGCTGTCTGAAAACCACAGCCAAGTGCTCTAAAAAGGTAAGAAATTATCACTTGTTAGTAATAAATAAGAGATCTGTTGATCTTTTCTGCCTCGTGAAAGAAATCAAGTCCTCATTGATGGTTTTGTAGAGTAGTGATTTTCAAATTTTTTGCCCACAAATCACAGAAATAGTTTATGTCATGATCCAGCATATTTGTATAATTTGTATATTAATCAATTTGTATAATTGAGTTGATTTTTCTGCAACTATATTTACCTTTACTACTTGGGAGAGCTACTAAACTGGTTTCACTGCTGACAGTTTATTAAAACACTGCTTTTAAAGATTTCCTACTTCATTAAATATTCATAAGTCCTCCTAGGAATTGTTTTGAAAGTGGTAGGCTGTAACTAAAGAGTTTAACATGAATAGCAAAATCCACCAGCCCATTGGTGTTTTTACATATTTCTACTTGGATACATAGACAGAGATCTAAAAGATACTAAACATGTACTCTAATACTTTATGTTCAAGGAAGCAATGATTTTTGAAAGATTTCAGGCTTATATTGATATATAATCATTTTTTTTACTTATTAGTCATATACTGACAGTTGTGACAATGTTATCCAAATCTGAACTACAATATAAATGTGTGCATGTTGTTTATAGTCCATGTACAGAATTTGCATCTGTTCCAAATTAGTAGACAAATTATGACAAGGAGGGGTATAGCTCAGTGGTAGAGCATTTGACTGCAAATTATGACAAGGTACATCGAGAAATTTTATTCAAGGCTTAAAATACAATGAAGGTGGGACATTTGCTTCCAGCTAAGTTGGGATAGCTTGTGGGAGACTAATATCTATGCTGAGAACATCTGAAGAAAATGTTGCTGCATATCAGAGAGATGCCCAGGCACATTGGGCTCTTGGGGTGTAGATCTGGGAGAGAAGATAATTGCAGAGTGGTGAATCTATGTCAGTGAGATGTTTTTTTGTCCTAGTGGGACTTTGTCAATATTTGCTGTAGGACAAGAAACCAAGGTTCTGGGTAGAGAGCCACGTTCAAGAATTAAAGAAGTCAGCAAAACTTACAGGAATCTCATAGAGCTATGGAGACAAAAGTTGGAGTTTGGGATTCCAGGATTTGAGGGATCATGACCCGGACATAACCCTGAAATTTAGAGGGCATTCTCTCAAGACATTTTCTGAATTTTTAAGCTGCATGGGGTAGAATGCTTAAGAAGCTAAATAGGAAAAAAAGATTAGATTTTTCTGTAGTTTAACATTACCAAGGAAAGAAAAATTGGAGTTGTAATGATCCACTTTTAAACAGGGACCCTAATGAATACCCTACACTCTCAATGAGACCTCTTAAGATCT
The DNA here is from genome assembly GCF_009829155.1 of Mustela erminea. Taxonomy (NCBI): domain Eukaryota; kingdom Metazoa; phylum Chordata; class Mammalia; order Carnivora; family Mustelidae; genus Mustela; species Mustela erminea. The sequence continues at coordinate 33,549,570 of NC_045618.1, forward strand.
ATACTCTAGGAAAGTGGGTGAATCACTGATAGGCAGGACTTTATAAAACCTGAAAACTAGCTTTGAAGCAGTCCATGATTAGATTAAAACAATTCATTCCTTAATTTGGCTACCAGGAGAGGATTCAAAACATCATCCGAAGTTTTATAATTTGTTTATATATAATTTCAGATATTAAGAAATGAGACTGAGAAAAGAACAAATAGACAATATCAATAGACTCACAGATGACCCAGTTGCTGAATTACCAGACATGTACTTAAAATATTTTTAACTAATATGTTGAAATAATAGATAAAAAGAAAATGTCTTTTTTATCAGAAAATGGAAAATACACATTTAAAACTGAGGCAAATGGAGATTCTAGAAATGAAAAATGCAGTTGGAATTATAAGTTCAAAAAATGGGCTTAACAGCATATTGGTCATAGGAGAAGAGAAGATTGGTGAACTGAAAGAGAGAAGTTAGTAGAAATATCCAGCACAGAGAGCATAAAAAAGAATGGGGAAATACAGAAATAAACATGACATACAGGAAAGGATAGGTTCTTAAATGTGTGTAATAGAAGTTTAAGAAGAAAGGAAAGACAAGGAGGGAAAAGCAGCATTTTAAGAGATAAGGGCCAACACATCAAGTCACAGGTTCATGAACCATTTTTAACTTAAAATGGGCTATATACAAAGAAAGCCACACCAGATGCACAATGCTCCAAGTGAAAGAAAAAGAAACTTCTTAAAAATAGTCAAAGGGGGGAAGAAACAGTGCTAAAGGAGCAGTGACAAAGACTGACAACTGACTTCTTGGCAGAAGTGATGGAAGCCAAAAGATAGTGGCCTGGTATATTTTAAGTGTTTTAAGAAAATAAAGCTCAGAATTCTGTTTTAAGAAAATAAAGCTCAGAATTCTGTACCCAGTGACAATAGCCTTCAAAAGTGAAAATGAATTGAAGACATTTCCAAACAGAGACGCAAAATTTGTCACCAGCTGACCTGCACTAAAAGCCATACTAAAGGAAGTAGTCCAGGCAGAAGGGGCATTATCTTGGACGGAAACAGAAATGTAGAAAAGAGTGAAGAGAAATGCAAAGAGTAAATAATACTTGTAAGTTTAAATGAATATTTACTAAAAACATAATGTCTTGTGGCACTTAAAATTTAGAGTTGACCTTTGAACAACAGAGGTTTGAACTACATGGGTCCATGTACATGGATTTTTTTTTTATAAAAACAGTTCTATAAATGTATTTTCCTTTTGATTTTCTTAATAACATTTTCTTTTCTTTTTTTTAAGTTGTTATTTATTTATTTGACCGAGAGAGAGAGAGAGAGGTCACAAGTAGGCAGAGAGGCAGGCAGAGAGAGTGGGAGGAAGCAGGCTCCTGACATGGGGCTTGATCCCAGGACCCTGAGGTCATTACCTGAGCCGAAGGCAGAGGCTTAACCCATTGAGCCACCCAGGCACCCTTAATAACATTTTCTTTAGCTTTCTTCATTGTGAGAATACAGCATATAATGCATGTAACATTGAAAAATGGGTTAATTGACTGTTTATAAGTAAGGTTTCCAGTCAGCAATATGCTATTAGTAATTAAGTTTTTGAGGACTCAGAAGTTGCATACAGATTTTGACTTCACAGGGAACTGGTGCCCTTAATTCCCACATTGTTTAAGGGCAAACTGTGTATAGAATTAAAATACCTGACAACAACAACACAAGAAGTAGTTGGGTAAATGGAGTTAAACTACTCCAAGGTCCCTGGGTTATCTGGGAAGTGGTTAAGGTGTTAAAAATATATTCAATTTAAATATGTTACAGATATTTGTTGTAGTGACCACTAATAGAATAAGAAATTAAATATATATCTTAAAAGCTAATAAAGATGGGAGAGTGGAAAAATTAAAAAATACTTGATTAATGTAAACAAAGACAAGATATGAGAAAACAAATGAATTAGGTCAGTAAAGAAAATGCATAGATTGGTAGGTATAAGTCCAAATATATTGGTGATTACTCTAAATGTTATTAGGCAGGATACTTCTAATTAAAAGAGTAGGTTAAAACCGACTGAAAATTCTCAAATGATATGCTGTTTACAAGCAACATACTTAAAGACACAGAAAGGTTAAAAGTAAAAGGATAGATATAGCATGCAAAGACTAACCAGTAGGAAGGTAGTAGAGCTGTACTCAGATTAAGGTGTATTTTAGGGCAAGAAACATTACTTCAGATGAAGGTGTTTCATAGTGTTAAAGTGGGGAACCCATCAGGGTGATATGAAAATTCTAGTTTTAGAAAAGTCTTAACATTATTGCTTCAGTACCTGATGGAAAAAATTTAGTAAGGGTGTAAATGATACAAAAAACAAGAAGAAAAAACTTGAACTAGTTGATGTGTATTGAACCCTACGTCTTACAACTGCCTGAATACGGTCTTTTCAAGTGCACATGGAACATTTGAAAAAATTGATTATATGTTGGTCAAAAAGCAAGTCCCTACAAATTTCAGAGAGTTGAAAATATTGAGAGTACAGTTTTTGACCAGAATGAAATTAAGCTCTAAATTAACATAAAGATAACTAGACAATCCTCAAGTATTTGGATATTTAAGCTTGGCTCTAGGGTAACCAGGAAGATGGAGCCCTCACATTTAAAGAGACAGAATAACAAATGGTCCTGCCGAGATACAGCATAGTTTTTTGAAAAATGCCTGGAGTATATGGGAAGGAGATTTATTTCCTAATCTCAGAATACATGCTGGAGATGCAAGGATCTCTGCCTTAAGTATGTATCTGTTATATATAAGGGAAGTCCCTTAAGGTTAACAGCTGATTTTTCAGTAGAAACTTTGAAGGCCAGAATGGAATGGCATAATATATTGAAAATGCTGAAAGAAAAACCTGCAAGCAAGAATACTCTATCCAGCAGAGCTATGAATCAGAAGGAGAGATAAAGAATTCCCCAAACAAAAGTTAAAGGAATTTATCACCACTACGCTAGCCCTACAAGAAATATTAAAGGGGACTCTGAGTGGAAAGGAAAGACCAACCATAAGTAGGAGTAGTAAGAAAAATAAGAAGCATAAAAGCAGTAAAAATAAGTGTACCTATAAAAATCAGCCAAGGGACTAACAAAAGATATAAAATGTAATACCATTTACCTAAAACATGGGGAGTGGTGAGGAGTAAAGAATGAGGTCAAGTTTCAGTGACCACCAACTTAATATAGACTGCTGAGTGCATAAGATGTTATATATAAACCTAATAGTAACCACAAATTACAAACTGGTAACAGATATATAAAAAGTAAAGAAAAAGAAATACAAGTATATCACTAAAAAAAAGCAAACCGTGAGAGGAGAGCAAGAGAAGAAAGGAACAGAAAAGAACTATAAAAGCTACCATGAAACAATTAATAAGATGACAGTAAATACATTACCTGTCAGTATTTACTTAGAATGAAAGTGGACTAAATGCTCCAATCAAAAAACATGGCGTGTTGGAATGATTAAAACAACAACAACAACGAAGTCCCATGTGTATGCTCCCTACAATAGACTCATTTCCAACTTAAAGACACTTGCAGATTGAAAGTGGAAGGATAGAACAGCATTTACCATGCAAATCGAAGTGAAAAGAAAGCGAGGGAAGCAATACTTATATTGGACAAAAAAGACTTTAAAACAGACTGTTAGGGGCATCTGGCTGACTCAGTTGGAGAAGCATGCAACTCCTACTAATCTCAGTTCATGAGTTCAAACCCCATGTTGGGTGTAGAGATTACTAAAAAACTTAATTAAAACTTTTTAAAAAAATTTTAAAAAAGACTGTTAAGAGACGAGAAGACTATATAATCATAAAGGGAACAATCCAACAAGAAGATGTAATAATTGCAAATATTTATGCACCCAACATGGGAGCACCCACAATATATAAAGCACCTAGTAACAAACATAATCAATAGTAATACAATAATAGTAAGGGACTTTAATGCCCCATTACATTAATGGATAGATCATACACACAGGAAATCAACAAGAAAACAGTGACTTTGAATGGCACATTGGACCAGATGGATGTAAAAGATATATTCAGAATAGTCTATCCCTAAAACAGCAAAATACATATTCCTTTCAAGTGCACATGGAACATTCTACAGAATAGATCATATATTAGACCACAAAATAAGTCTCAACAAATTCACAAAGATTGAAGTCCTACTGTGTATCTTTTCTGACCACAATAATATGGAACTAGCAATCAACAAGAAAAAATCTGGAAAGAACACAAATACATGGAGGTTAAATAACCTGTTACTAGATGATGAATGGGTCAACCAAGAAATCAAAGAGAAGTTTAAAAAATACATGGAGATAAATGAAAATGAAAAACCAAACAGTCCAAAATCTCTAGGATGCAGCAAAATCTGTTCTGAGAAGGAAGTTTAGAACAATATAGGCCTACTTCAAGAAGCAGGAAACATGTCAGATAAACAACCTACCCTTATACCTAAAAGGACTAAAAAAGAACAAACAAAACCCAAAACTAGTAGAAAGAAAGGAAGAAAGAAAGATTAGAGCAAAAATAAATGAATAGAAACTAAAAACAAACAAACAAAAACACCAATAGAATAGATCAATGAAGCCAGGAGCTGGATCCTTGAAAAGATCAACAAAATTGATAAACCTTTAACCAGACTCATAAAACTTAAAAAAGGACTCAAAATTGGAAATAAAAGCAGAAATAACCACTGACAGCATAGAAATATAAAGGATTATAAGAGAACATTGTGAAAAATTGTATGGCAACAAATTGGGCAACCTAGAGAAATGAATATATTCCTAGAAATATATAACCTCCCAAAACTGAATCAGGAAGAAATAGAAAATTTGAACAGACCAATTGTTAGCAATGAGATTGAATCAGTAATCAAAAACAAAAAACAAAAAGAAGTCCAGGACCAGACAGCCTCAGAGGTGAAATATACTAAACATCTAAAGAATAATTAATACCTATTCTTCTTAAACTATTCTAAACAACAAGCAGGAAAACTTTCACATTCATTCTGTGAGGCCAGCATTACCCTGATATCAAAACCAGGTAAAGATAGTACAGAAAAAGAGAACTATAGGCGAATATCTCTGGTATATATAGATGCAAAAATCCTCAACAAAATATTAACAAGGTGAATTCAACAATGCATTTAAAAAGTCACTCACCATGATCAAGTTGAACTTATTCCTGGGATACAGGGGTGGTTCAATATTTGCAAGTCAATTTGATATATCACATCTGTAAGAGAAAGTATAAAAACCATATGATCATTGCAATAGATGGAGAAAAAATTTGACAATCATGATAAAAACCTTCAATAAAGTAGGTTTAGAGGGTACATACCTCAATGTAATAAAGGCCATATATGAAAAACCCACATTTAACCTATACTCAATGGGGAAAAACTGAGAGCTTTTTCTCTAAGGTCAGGAACAAGACAAGAATGTCCACATTCACCACTTCTGTTCGACATGATATTGGAAGTCCTTGTCACAGCAATCAGACAAAAACAAAAATGAAGGGCATTTTTCCAAACAATACATGCGGATGGCCATAAGACATAGGAAAAGATGCTCAGCATCACTCACCATTAGGGAAATGGAAATCAAAAGCACATGAGATATCACCTCATTCCCATCAGAATGGCTAAAACTGAAAAAAACACAAGAAATAACAAGTGTTGCCAAGGATATGGATAAGAAGGACCCTTGTTCCAGTGCTGGTGGGAATGCAAAGTGGTGCAGCCACCTTGGAAAACAGTGTAGTGTTTCCTCAAAAAGCTAAAAATAAAATTATCACATGATCCTGTAATTCCCCTACTTTGTATTCCCAATGAATATGAAAACATTAATTCAAAAAGATATATGCACCCCTGTGTTTATTGCCGTATTATTTACGATAACCAAATTATGGAAGCTACCCAAGTTCCCATTGATAGATGAACAGATAAAGAAGATGTGGTATATATACACAATGGACTATTACTCAGCCATAAAAAATGAAATCTTGCCATTTGCAACAACAGTGGATGGGTCTAGAAGGTATAATCCTAACTCTGAATTAAGAAAAAGACAAGTACCATATGATGTAGAATTTCAGAAAACAAGGAAAGAAAAAGTTAGACAAACCAAAAAACAGACTCTTAAATATACGGAACAAACTGATGGCTACCAGAGGGGAGCTTGGTTGAGGTATGGTGAGATAGGTGAAGAGGTTTAAGTGTATACTTACCATGATAAGCACTAAGTAATGTATAGAATTGTTGAATCACTATACTGTACACCTTAAAGTAATGTAGTGGTATATGTTAACTATACTATAATTAAGATTAATAAGAAAAATTTTCTCCCTCAAAAATGAAGTGATAATAATTCACATTGAACAAATAAGAAATATTAAAGAGGAAAAACACTAGATAAAATTCAAAATTCACTCATTCAAACAAACCAACAAAAAATAATCTACCACAGAGTGGGAGAATGCATTTGCAATTCATACATCCATCTTGGATTTACAGTATCTAAAAAGCACCTAAAAATCAATAAAAAAAGGTAGTTAGCTGTGTAGAAAAATGAGCACATGGCTTAAGCAAGCACTTGACAAAAGACCAATAAACATGAAAAGGTTTTAATCATCAGAGAAATAGAAATTGAAACTATAGTGAGATATATACCCACTTAAATGGCTAAAATGAAAAACGTCCTAACAAGGTTGTAGAGCAGGTTGGACTTGAACACATTACTGACAAGAGTATAAGTTGGCATAAGTAATCTTGAAGTTACTTGGCGGTCCTTATCAAATCTGAACACAAGGATTTCTGATGACTCAGGAGTACCACTCCCAGATACGTACCCAACAAATATACATAGATGTTTGTGCCAAAAGACAAAAGAGCATTCATATCAATACCAACCTATCCCCAAACTAGAAGAAAACTAAATGTCCATCAGCAGTAGAATGTATAAGTAAATTATGGCATAAAAAAAATTATGGTATATGGTTGACTCTTGAACGACATGCCCCACACAGTGGAAAATCTGTCTATAACTTTTAACTCCCCCAAAACTTAACTACTTATATAGCCTACTGTTGTTGATTAACACGTATTTTGTAAGTTATATGTATTATATACTGTATTCTCACCATAAAGTAAGTTAGAGCAAAGAAAATGTTAAGAGAGGGGTGCCTGGGTGGCTCAGTGGGTTAAGCCTCTGCCTTCAGCTCAGGTCATGATCTCAGGGTCCTGGGATCGAGCCCCACATCGCGCTCTCTGCTCCGCAAGCAAGGAGCCTGCTTCTCTGTCTCTCTCTGCCTGCCTCTCTGCCTACTGATCTCTCTCTGTCAAATAAATAAACAAAATCTTAAAAAAAAAAAAAGAAAGAAAGAAAGAAAATGTTAAGAGAATTATAAGGAAAGAAAATACATTTGCAAGGCTGTATTTATTTATTTTTAAAGCCTGTATTTATTTACTTGAGAGGGAGGGAGTTCAAGTAGGATGGGGAAAAGCAGAAGGAGAGGGACAATCAGACTCCCGCTGAGCAGGGAGCCTGACGTGGGGCTCCATCCCAGTATCCTGAGATCATGACCAGCAAAAGGCAGAAGCATAACCAGTTTAAGGTACCCTCGTGCCCCATACTGTATTTATTGAAAAAAATCTACATATAATTGGTCATGTATGGTTCAACACTTGTTCAAGGGTCAACGATTTATATAATGGAATACTATATGAGCTTTAACTATTTTTACTCACAGACATGATGTTGAAGCCAGAAACTAAAGAGCACATACCGTATTATTTTATTTATATAAAATTCAAGAATGGATGAAGGTAACTCGTGGTATACATATTATATGATACCATTAATATAATGTTCAAAAGTAGGTAAAACTAATTTCTATTGATAGGAGTATATATGCTGGTTATTTGTGAAAATACATAGTGGCTGGGATGGTTTTGAGAATTTCATACTGCTGGTTGTATTCTGTTTCCTGACTTGGGTCCTGATAACAAGTGTGCATCAACTTTGTCAAAGTCTATCAAGCTGTACACTTACAGTTTGTATACCTTTATGTATGTATGTCCTATTTCAATGAATTTTTATTTAAAATATGTAAGGTAGTTTAGAGGGAAAATAATTTAAAAACAGATGTTGGGGGGCGCCTGGGTGGCTCAGTGGGTTAAGCCGCTGCCTTTGGCTCAGGTCATGATCTCAGGGTCCTGGGATCGAGCCTCGCATCGGGCTCTCTGCACAGCGGGGAGCCTGCTTCCCTCTCTCTTTCTGGCTGCCTCTCTGCCTGCTTGTGATCTCTCTGTCAAATAAATAAAATCTTTTTTTTTTTTAAAGATTTTACTTATTTATTTGACAGAGAGAAATCACAAGTACACTGAGAGGCAGGCAGAGAGAGAGAGAGAAGGAAGCAGGCTCCCTGCTGAGCAGAGAGCCGGATGCGGGACTTGATCCCAGGACCCTGAGATCATGACCTGAGCCGAAGGCAGCGGCTTAACCCACTGAGCCACCCAGGCGCCCCAAATAAATAAAATCTTAAAAAAAAAAACAGATGTTGGGTTTTTTTTAAAAAGATTTATTTATTTATTTAACGGAGAAAGAGAGAGAGAGCACAAGAAGGCAGAGCAGCAGGCAGAAGTAAAGGGAGAAGCAGGCTTTCCACTGAGCAGGGAGCCCAACGTGGGGCTCCATCCCAGGACTCTGGGAACATGACCTGAGCCAAAGTCAGCTGCTTAACTGACTTGAGCCACCCAAGCACCCCACGTATATTGTTTTTACAAAAAAGACTCAATTAATTTTTTTTCAGTTGAAAATAGTGAAATTAATTTCTCTTCATTTTAAGAAATAGAGTTTTTTCATGTTTGCCTTAAATTAGTTGGTTTCAAATCAAATGATTTTAAAAAAATTTTAATACCCTCCAGTATTTTGGGTTCTTTTTGCTTTCACAGATCTTAATTGACATTCCTAATTCTATGGGGATAACCATAACATTTAAATAAATAGATTATGTATGTGTATATGTATGCATGTTTATATCACAGTAATAGCAAGAAGTTTGAAGTTTGTTTTAATCATTGCAGTGAACGGTATTTATTTAACAGTTTATTGAGCATTTGCCATATATGAGATACTGTACTATGTGTCTTCATCTGTTACTTAATCTTTATAAGAACACTGTGAGATAGAAAAATGATAATTCTATTCCAAATATGAAATTATATAAATAACCTAATATAGTGACAAGACAAAACTTTAATTTGCATCCTCTAAATATCTAAGTGTCCTTTCTCTTCTACCTCAGACCTGGAGAAGCTTTTCAGAGATACTGCTTTATATTAAGATAACTTAACGTGCTTCAAAGTAGATATGCTGTTAATTCTCTTAAGAATTAAGCGCTGGAATGCAGAGTATATGTAGGTGAAATTGCATAATAATATAAAACTTATGTCTTCCCTACTTGAAAGTCCCTGCTGCCTTTCTTTAGCTGTCAGGACAAGATCAAAGTCTGTGCCTTAGTACTTGAAGCCTTTTGTAATCTCTGTCTAGTGTTTTCTTATTTTTAGTTCAGCCATGTCAGATTACTTATAGTTCGTTTTGCCCAACTTTGTTCTGTGTTTTCTGTGCCCAAAAAGTTCTTGCCCTTTTTTCTTATGTACTTCTTATGTGCTTTCTAACAGTTAGGTTAGGCAGGCATCAGGTCTTCTCAAGGTCATCAGTAGTTACCCAGCCCAGTCCTTCCCAATCCAGTTGTTTTACTTTTGTGGTTCCATATTATCTAATAAATCTGTTGTTACTGTTTACTTATCACCGTGCATTAACACTACTAGTCTTGGGGTGAAGACTATCTTATCTTACTTGATTTTGTTTTCCTGTTATGTAGCACATAAATGACAAATGTACTAACCTAAGACTGGAAGAGGAAATTAGGATCAATTCAAGCAATATCTTGAATGTTAGACTCAAGAATATTTACACCTTATTTTGATATATACTAGTTAACCACTAGTTTTTAGGAAACTAGATTATATATACTATGCAGTATATTAAAAGGGGAGAAAATGGATGTGGGGAAATTCACCAAGAAGCTGTTGGAAATCGTCCAAGTGGGTGGTCATAGAAGTTTGAAATAGGGTGGTGGCAATAGAATAGAAAAGAAAAAACAGGGTGTGCTGACTGACAAGAACTTGGCACTGACTGATTGAGGACTAAAGGAGAGAATGTGTGTTGTGTAGAGAAAGAGAATGATGCAGGAGAAGGAAGAGACAAAAAAGATTTACAAAAAAGGCTTCAGTCTCAGAGGTAATACCTGGCATTTTTGTTTTTTGTGAATTACTTGAAATAATCTTCAGGATAAGTCTTTTGCAGTCGCATAAGCTGTAATTAGTAAGGTTATGTATGATATCAGATACACTATTGAAGTAAATAAGAAAAGGCTCGAGCACGAATTGTGGGCCAATCTGTGTGCCTCTGCCCTTAGCTGTGATACCGTTGTTTAGTTAAATGTCCCTAAAGTTTACATGAACATTGAAGCATTCTTAAGCATCAGAAATTACTTACACTTCTAATTCATATCAAATCAGACTTTCTAGCAGTATGTTTAGCATGTTTAGCATACAAAGTCTATCCCCTTTCTCCCTTGTCCAAATCCCAACTTTACATGAAGAGCTTTTTAGGAGGAAGGGAAACAGTAACCTGTTGCCACTGCCTTCATTCTTTATCCCATTATATTTTGAGTGGATTCCTGATGGGAAAGGATTGAAGCAACCTCTGACTTGATATATATTGTCAGTATTAACCATAATTCCCTTTAGCTCCATCTCTTAAAACGATGCTCATGAAACTTCAGGGAAATAAAAATAGTTTCTCGTAAATAACTGGTTAAACACATTTAAAAATGTTTGAATGTATTTGGAAACAAAAATTTATCTTCCATTTAGTATGATCCAGAGCTGTCATCTCGACAATTCGGGGTTGAATTGTCTCGTTTGACCAGTGAAGAACGAACTGTTCCTTTAGTGGTGGAAAAGCTCATAAACTACATTGAAATGCATGGACTGTACACAGAAGGGATTTATCGAAAGTCTGGTTCAACTAATAAAATCAAGGAGCTTCGACAAGGTCTAGATACAGGTAAGATGGCGCTCTTCAAATCAAGACCAAATGCTTTTATTTAAATAGATCTTGTCATGCTTTTCAAGTTTTCATTACATGTTATTTTTTTGCATCCAGAAGAATGCCATCTTTTCTGTGGTGCTTATTAATCATTTTGTGGCTTTCTAAAAGTCTTTGTTTTTGTGTGGTCAATTTGGCAAATATATATTGAGTGTATCATTTGTACAAGGCACTATTAGGTACTTGACATAGCTCTCATTTAAATTCTTAACAATTTGGTAAGATCATGGTATCCATAATTTAAAAAGGAGAAATTTTAGCTTCAGGGAAATTAAATGATGATCTGTTGATGATGATGTAATGTACTGATATTTTTATGCTAATCTTCACTACAGTCCTGTGAATTAGGGATTATTATCCCTGTTTACAGAGAAAGAAACTGAGGCTTACAGAGTTTCTTGCCTAGAGACTCACCACCACTAAGTGATGAAGCTGGGATTTAACCCCAGATGTTCTGAATTCATAACCTAAACTCCTGCCTATTGATCTTTATTACTCTGACTTCAAGTGTCTTTCTGATGCATGTTCTCACCTTCCTACATTCATGGCATAGTTATTTAAACTGTTAATTAGTGGATTGAACATTTACCTGTGTAGAGCTATAGCCTCAGCCCTCGAATGTATATGCAGGAGTTGGGACTATGGTGTTATTGTCTACTTCTACTCTTTATTACTATAGGGAAGGAATAGATTTTGTTGTTGTGTTTTTTGTTTTTGCTTTTGTTTTTAAGATTTTATTTCTTTATTTGAGAGCGAGAGAGCAAGAGGGAGCAGGGGAGGGGCAGAGGGAGAAGCAGACTCCCTGCTGAATAGAACTCTGGGATCATGACCTGAGCCAAAGGCAGACGCTTAGCCTATTGAGCCACTGGCACCCTGGAATAGATTGTTTTGAATCACACTTAGATACAAAGTTTGTCTCTGTGTCTCCAGAAGCTACCCACGTGCTTTTTCCTTATAGTTTTTTTTTTTTTAAGATTTTATTTATTTATTTATTTGGCAGAGAGAGATCACAAGTAGGCAAAGAGGCAGGCAGAGAGAGAGGAGGAAACAGGCTCCCTGCTGAGCAGAGAGCCCGATGTGGGGCTCAATCCCAGGACCCTGGGATCATGACCTAAGCCGAAGGCAGAGGCTTTAACCCACTGAGCCACCCAGGCACCCCTGTTTTCTTTTGTTTTTTAATGAGCAAACCAGGGAGAGATTAGTCAGTATGAAAATAACAACACAAAATGCCTGGTAAAACCCAAGCAGGACATCCTGCCTACCTGAGATTCCATCTACTCTAGGTTAAAGGCAGTTGACAACAACTCGTCTCTCTTGTACCTTGTACTCAGCACAAGTAAAAAATCATTCATCCTATATCCTTTCAATTATTTCTTTTGTATAACCTTGGGGAGTTTATAAGTGAAAACAAAGTAAGAGAGTAAAAGTATGTTCATTACATTTCCTATGTTCACTTATTACTGTCCTTTCACCTTTAAAAATGACTTAAAATTGGCGTTACTTTTAGAAAATGTCTTCTGGGCCTTTTTCCCAGCTGCTGTCCAAAACATTGCTACTCAAATCGTGGCTCACAGATCAATCCACAGTTTAAGTACAGAAAATAAGAGCAAGCATTTAGGAACATTTATAGTGGTATTTAACAGTTATTTAACATGAAAGCATGTGATATTTTATTTTACATACCTGTCAGTCTACAAGAGATTTGGAAAACAAAAACCTGTTCCTTGACCACAGTTAGAGGTGCTGTTACAAAGCATGGAATTAGATCGTAGAAGATACTAGTTTGATTAAGAACATGAAGGTTCTTTTGGTGCTGATAGTTTTGAAAGTGAATTATTTGAAACTCTTTGTATGTTTGGGCTTTGTTGTTTAACTCGTGTCTCTAAATAGATGCTGAGAGTGTAAACCTGGATGACTATAACATACATGTTATTGCAAGTGTATTCAAACAATGGCTTCGTGATTTGCCCAATCCACTCATGACCTTTGAGCTCTATGAGGAATTTCTTCGAGCTATGGGTAAGCACAGGCCTCCTGGATTCGAGGGAAGGCCTACACTTGGGAAAGGAATGCTGTCTTTATTATAAATTATTTAGCCATTCTCTAATGGTTAGTCCATATAGATTCAAATGTAAGCTTTTAACGGTCAATACAGAACTTACGGTGTATTCTCATCTAGTCAAATACTGAGTTTTGAGAGATTCATTAAAATGCCAGTCTCCTAAAAGTTTTCTGAGTAAGTCATTTCATTGCTTCTCACAAAGAGGTTTCAACTAACAAGGGCTGGCTTATGTTCATTTACATTGCGAATCTAGGCAAGAACTCTGCTGTCTATTTTATGCCAACCCTACCAGGTGATGGAGTTTAGTTTTTCAGTGCTGCAGTTATGTAGAATGTTGCTGGAGGCCTGCCTCAAAGTGTTTAGGCCCTGAGGCATGACTTCCCAAATTCCCATAAGAACAATTTATGAATTGCCTGACAATTAATTATTAGGGAATCAGTCTGCCACAAAATGTCTAAAAGAACTAGGACATCTCTTTCCCTTTGCTGTAATAAGGATTACTGGGATATAGATTAAAACTCGTGAGACTGCTTAATGAATACAGAACTCAAGCAAAGGAAGATTAGTGGTAATGGAGCTGCTCTTTTCCTGCCATACAGGTACACCTGCCTCTCCTAAAACTTTAAAATTTAGAATCAGACTTCCCTGCTACCTAATCTGTTCAGGAGGAAGATGTAGCATAAGAGAAGGGATATTCAGTCTTACTGGCTGTCCTTAATCTTCTTAGGCCTTCAGGAGAGGAAAGAAACAATCCGTGGTGTATACTCTGTGATTGACCAGCTCTCCCGAACTCATCTAAATACACTGGAACGGCTCATCTTTCATCTAGTCAGGTAATTTCAAGGAGCAAGGGAATGTATAATTGTTTTTCTTGGATTCTTTCCAGTAAGTGAAGAAATCCCTCATTTGGAAAACTGACAGATCTTCTTTTTCCTGTTTATAAAGTTAATGCCTCAAACAAGTGCTTACAGCTTACAATTCCTTGGAGCAGAAATCCTCAGCTGAGTTGGACTGTTGGTCAGGGACTTCTCTGCCCTATTTGAGCCATGTCACAACTTCAACCTCAGGGTGACACTGTGTAGCCTAGCCTGTTCTCATTCTTGAACTAGAAATTAGAAAAGAGGTATATGTCTTGATATAATGTAATTCATAGGAAGTGGGGTTTAGAGAATTGACTGACCAAAGAGACTTCAGGATGGTCTCTCTACTCTGAGTGTAAATATCTGCAGTGGTTGGGAAGAGAGCCATCCTTATTTTGATTAGATAAATCTCTGGTACATATTACATAAATGTTAGGTGAATATCTGATATGACTGTCTGAGAATGCCTTATAGTCTCTACTCTAGATTCTTCAGATACGTTCCTCAGGTGTATGGCAGTGGGTCAGAAATTTTCCTTGGGATTTTTCCCTTGGGATTTTTCTGCTGGCCTGTATTGCATTTTCCAGAGGCAAAGGAATGGCTTTGGGAAAGTCTACAAATGTCTCCTTTCAGCTGATATGAATACCTTTCCAGTACTCTGCGGCAGATGTCGTACATCTTTCTGTCATGTCCTTTGCCTACACCCTTACTGCTTTCTTTTAATCCCCACTTTGGTGATTTTTTTTATTCCTTAGGATTGCTCTACAGGAAGAAACTAATCGAATGTCTGCTAATGCTTTGGCCATTGTATTTGCCCCCTGCATTCTTCGATGCCCTGATACCATTGACCCACTACAAAGCGTGCAGGACATCAGTAAGACTACCACGTAAGGCCAGTTACTATCACCTCCACAAGACCCCAGGGACTTCTGAGTCAGTGTAGCCACTTTATGCAGATATCAAACATAGTGAATGATTTCATAAGTTCAGATGTTTTTAAGAATGTTACTAGGGGCGCCTGGGTGGCTCAGTGGGTTAAGCCGCTGCCTTCGGCTCAGGTCACGGTCTCAGGGTCCTGGGATTGAGTCCTGCATCGAGGTCTCTGCTCAGCAGGGAGCCTGCTTCCCTCTCTCTCTCTCTGCCTGCCTCTCCATCTACTTGTGATTTCTCTCTGTCAAATAAATACATAAAATCTTTAAAAAAAAAAAAAAAAAAAAGAATGTTACTAGGCACTGTTGGGTTTTCTTATGCTGAGGATGAAAAATTGCTTTAGATTCTCTTCAGCTGGACATCATTTGGTTTATAGGGTCTTTTTAAATTTAGCTTTTCTTTAGGAATGCTTATAGTCTCTAAAAATATTTTCAAATTCCATTTTACCAAATTACAT
Source organism: Mustela erminea (assembly GCF_009829155.1). Classification (NCBI taxonomy): domain Eukaryota; kingdom Metazoa; phylum Chordata; class Mammalia; order Carnivora; family Mustelidae; genus Mustela; species Mustela erminea. Next base: position 33,565,107 of record NC_045618.1, read on the forward strand.
ATACTCTGTCTCTTCCTATAATTTAGTCTAACTGGCTCTGAATCCCTTTGGCCTTAGTACTTCAGTATTTCTGTATTTCACTTTAGCCTGTTTTTATGGGCCTCTGCTTTCCTTCTAGAGTAATGGTTCTCAACCTTGGCTGCAAAAGGAGCTTTAAAAAACCCTAGTCTTTGTGTCCTATCCTTAGAGAGTCTAATTTAATTGATCTGGGGTGTAGCCTGGACATTGCAACTCATAATTGCTTCTCAGATGGATACTGAAGTGCAGCCAAAGTTGTGAACCACCATTATATAAACCTTGTATTAGAGCTCATAAAATAAGGAATGTTGATTTTTCTTTCATCCTCCAAACGTCTGCCACATTTAACTAAAAAGCAGTCTGGGAGGGCTATACTTTATTTGACTTGCTTCAGCTCTTAACAGTTTTTTTCTTTTTCCTCCTATTTCAGCTGTGTGGAGCTGATTGTTGTAGAACAGATGAATAAATACAAGGCTCGTCTCAAAGACATCAGTAGCCTGGAATTTGCTGAGAATAAGGCAAAGACCAGGCTGTCACTGATTCGTAGATCAATGGTAAGATGTAAGATGTGGAATTCGGGGGAAAGAGGGAGCCTTCCTGAGGATTTTAAGTGTGCATTTATGGTGTAAAGAGAGGTTATTCTCCAAATCTTTTTCACATGGAGCAGTAAAAAGAAACCACTCTATCCAGGGTACTATGGATGCCTTATGTTTGATCTTTTAGTCATTATATATACAGACTATATGCAGTTAAATGTGTAGAATTTTTAAAATCAAGTATTTGGATAAAATGTTGTGTTTTGATAATCTGTCCTGTTTTCTTTTTCTGTCCTTCCTGTGAAAATTTAACCTATCCTGACTTTTCCTCTATTTCCTTCCACCATCTGTTCCCACCCTCAACCATGTCACCTTTGATGTTCCTGCCAGTACTTCTGCGATGTGAAGAACTTAATCATATCCAAGAATGTGATTCATAAGGAAATGGAATTCCATCTATTAGTAGATTGTTATCAAATAAACACTTTTAAGGGTTTATTGTTAGATGTTAGGTTTTGGGAAAAGCCTTGCAAAAATTATCATTTATTTTCTCCATTTGCCCACTTTCCCATTTAACATCTTCCTTTGTAACCAGTGACCCATATATAAACAGCTTCAGTTCTTAATGACCAACCATCAGTAGGGCCTGGATAACTGGAAAACTGCTGCCACCCTAAAGTTTAATCATTTGCTTTCCCTCCCCTCAACTGTAAAACAAAACTATGGTAATGAAGACCCAGTCCGATCCCCAGTAAATCTCTCAAGAAGAACAGTCTTCCCTGTCATCATGTGCATGCTTTTCCTGGGACCCAGCAATGCTTCATCCGTATCATCATGATTTATACTTAGATTAAAATAACTCTGTTTCTTTGTTCAGTACTTAAACTGCCTGGCACAGAATAAATCCTAACAAATATGTCAGTTGATTAAATTAGTGAAGGGTCTTCTCTAAAAGCAAGCATAAACATTGAGTTTTTCAGGCAGTAAAGGTATTAAATGAAGTTAATTGTAGGACATTATTTGAAAATATTTTCCTTAGAAAATGAAAACAGAGACCCCATTTAAAAGTGAAACCCTGTCTGGTAGTCTGAATTTTCAGGAGCTCAGTTCTATGAGGCCCAATTTAGAAGAAGAAAGGGAAGAGGCCCTTTACTCTAATGCTACTTTTCAAAGCAGCTAGACATACGGTGCTTGCTTTTTTTTTTTTTTTTTTTTTAATTTTTAAACTGGTGCTTCAGAAGATGGATATATTTGGTCCTCTGAAAGATTAAACCTTCTCTTTTAATGGGACAATGACATGTACATTCTAACCTTCTGCTTTCCTTTTCATGTCCTTCCTAATCCAGAAACCTGTACTAATTGCAGTTAGATTTATGAGCATTACCCGCAGTTCAGTCTCGGTATGTATTAATATTGCAATGTGTCACAGCCGCTTTACATTATTGTCTCTCATCCATCTAGGAGTTGTTCTGCTCTGTTTATCATCCATGCCTGTCCACCCTCCATGTACAGCCCCCGTTAGGTCCCACTTCCTGACCAGTCTTCACTTGTTTTTCTCCTACTCTCTTTCTTTAGAATCTTCACTTGTATTCCTCTGTATCATGCAGTTGAACAGTATCCGTTTACAATATACTAGTTTTTGCTCTTTGTCAGATAAACCACTTGGTGGATTTCTTCTTTGGTTGGATCATTAAAGGTGAACATTGAAAGCATTGAGATATCAAATTAATTTCTGCTCAAGAACTTTATTCTTATCCATCTCCTTCTCTTTATTACTTGAAATACCTATTGCTACTTGTAGCATCCTCCATCGTTAGTAATGCTTATTTGTCCATTCCTATCTGTGACTTTGATGGTGAGTTCCCAAACATAGAAGTATGGCTCTTACCTGCTTACCCTTTTTCAGAAAGAATAGCAAATGGTACTGAGAAAATTGACAAGACTGGTTCTGGACTTATATTTCATAGTATAATAGAGCTCATACCCAGATTTAAGAACACCAGTATATATGGAAACTAATTTCAGAGGCTATCCATCTGTTGGTAACCAGTTCATTAAGGATCTCATTTTGCTGGGATATAAACACCGGCCAGTTTTGCTTTTTACCTAGTAACTGGCTGCTGATTATACCATGTCTGACTCCCCTTTCTGATTGGATGTCAATCACCTTTGCAGCATCTTGTCACTATTCGCAGTGTTTAAACACTGCAGTTTCATGCCAGTATTTAAGAATTAATTGTCTTTGTATTATAACTTGAGTCACAGAGTTGATTCAGTACTCTTACCAGTTTTTCCTAGGACAGTATAGACCTTAATCTGGGGCTGAAAACTTATGGGTGAGTAGACTCTTTTTATCACACACATCTGCCCTCCCCTTTTCTTGTTGTTTTTCTTCCTGGTGTTGAAACTAGGAGGAATAATAGTAGAGGCAGAATTCTACATGCTATCCCACTGGTGAGGTGGCAGTCCTCTTTCTTGGTTGTTCAACACTGCTGTTCTAGCTCATTGTCAGTAGTCTAAATGTAGGTGAGTGGTAGCTTCCATTTACCCTGCTAAAAGCGAAGTCAATCCTGTCCCCATTTTTATAGGCATTGGCAATCCCTTGGAAGATTTGGTTACATCTATGGACGAAACCTGTTGATGGCATTCACACCATGGGACTCTGATGTGTATGTCTTTTTTGCCTCAAGACTTTATAATGAAATCTCCCTTCCAGTAGGGCCTGTAGGCACAGTGGGGGATGGGTTACATTTTTCATACCTCTTGGAACAAGGCCCCAGGCACCAGGACATAGTCTTGCCTATGTCTCTACCTGACACATCCCTACCATACTTTCTCCCTATTTCTCTTTTCCCTTATATATAAGAGGGGCAAATCAGTAATTCATTTGCCTATACAGATAACCAAATAGGAAATGAGAAATGGGTCTGTCTTTCTTTTAGATAACCTCAAACTTTGATTCTCACCCTCTGGATTCAGGTATGACAATAGGGAATATCCTGTTTTCATGGGATTTCATAAACTCCGTGTTCCCCTTAAATTCCAGTAACCTCCTCTTTCTTTTTAACCTTTTTTAGATTCACACTGTATTCACATGGAGGGGAAAGTGTTATGATCATTGTTTTATGATATGAGCTGGTTCAGTAAACTAGTACTTCTCACTAAATCCTGAGAGAATAAGTTGGTACCAACTTCATTTGGCTTCTTAAGCTAAAAGAAGGGGTACTTAATTATCCTCAGCTTTTGGCCTTATCCACAATTTTGGAACAGGAGGAAAAATCCCACTTAATGTTCTGTTGCTTTTGCATTTAGCTGTAGTAAAGGCTGTAAGCTCAGTCTTTTTTTTTTTTTAAGATTTTATTTATTTGACAGACAGAGATCTCAAGTAGGCAGAGAGGCAGACAGAGAGAGAGAGAGGTGGGGGGCTAGGGGGGAAGCGGGGGAAGCAGGCTCCCCGCCAAGCAGAGAGCCTAATGAAGGGCTCGATTCCAGGACCCCGGGATCATGACCTGAGCTGAAGGCAGAGGGCTTAACCCACTGAGCCACCCAGGCACCCCTGTAAGCTCAGTCCTAAGAACAAGACTGTGTCTAGTACATATTTAGTATTTAGTAAGCATCTATGGAATTGACTCTAAGAATTAAAAGAATTAAATCTATGAGAGATAGCAGTGACTTTTTAGCATATCCACTACAAAAAGACTAATAAAACTCAATAGTGTTCATGTATTCATAATTCTATTCCATAATTAAATATAGTAGTGACTTTTCTGAAATGTACAGTTAAATGCATTTATGAAAAGTATGTTATATTATTGCCAATGTGAATAATCATTGGTTTGGGTGTTGAAAGATGAGTAGTAATCTAACAAATGGAGAAAAGAAAGGGGAAAGAGACTTCCAGAGGGAAGGAAACATGAAATAACAATCTGCGAATAGTAACTACCTTGTGTAGCTAGCACTGGGACAACAGGTAGTGTGAAAGCAGCAGAATAATTTGGAAAAGTAGATGGGAACCAGAAGTGCAACATTAAGAATTTTGAATTTGCTGCTTTGAAAGAAAATTTGGGAGCTAAGGAAAGATTTTTAAGTAGGGGAGTGTCACCATCAGTGTATCTTTTAGAAGATAACTGGTAGCATTCTGAAGAAGAATGGATTTGAGATAGGCCAGACTGGCAGTCATATATTAGGTAGGAGGCTCTTGACTAATAAATCACTGAAGTAGGTTGAATCCTGATCAATTGATTTTGAAATGAATTTGAAAATATCTTTTCTGCCACCATGCAGAAAGAAGGTCATTAGGTTTATGGAGCATAATCTTTGACTAGGATACTCCCAGACTAGGATTTCAGGAATATGATATGCTCATTGTCTCATCCAGTTATGCCTTTCCTGTAACAAATGGTTTTTTTATTTATTTATGGTATAATTTAAGGCATAAATGTTGATTTAGAACTATTTAAGCTAATATAATAAGAATATCATTTGAAATAAATTTTAGTTATCTGTAAAACCTTCGCAAATTATTCTCTTGAAAAATGTTATACACAACGTTTTCCATAACCAAACAAAGTTTGGGATATGATGTGTAGCACTTCCAAAACTTTGACCATGTAACGCTTTTCTTCGTAACATACCTAGTTGAACAAGCTTTCTAAGAAAGGCATTTAAAAAAAAAAAATTCTAATTTTTTAAACAGAATCAGTTGTTACTTTATTTACTTAGTTTGGAATTTATAAATTGCTCTCTTTTCAGGATTTTACTGCTGGGCTTAAAGTAGCAATGCTTATGAATTTTGCATATTGTAGGCTTATTAAAGAACTTATCTGTATGCCCCTGTTAGAAATGAGCATACTTTCAATTCTGTATTAACATGGATAGGTAGATCTGTGCAGTTAAGCTTTGCAATTGACTACAAAAAAGATGCTAGAAATGTCCCTCCAGACAGTAAGTATTAATAATTGGAAAACCAAGAATCAGTTGAAAAGTGGTAGCTCATCATTAGTTTTTTATGTAGCTAATGATGCACTATATGTTGGCTACTGAACATTAAAAAATAGCCTGCAAAAATAAATAATAAAGGACACCATCAAGAAAGTGAGAAGAAAATCCACAACCCCCCCTCCAAAAAAAACCCCTCTAAATAGCTCTGAAGGAAAGAGGTATTAGAATTGTGGATTTACTTGACTCTAGCAAATGGTTTCATCATTTCCTTATGTTAATGTGTGGTATCTAAGTCTACCATTGACATTCAGGTAACTTGACGTAATAAGAATCAGGTTCAAGGAGTGAAGATTTTCTCATTACAGAAACATTCTTATTTCTGGTACTAACTAGCAGGTTATTTTTTTTTTTAAGATTTTATTTATTTATTTGACAGAGATCACAAGTAGACAGAGAAGGAAGCAGAGAGAGTGGGGGTGGTAGGGGTGGGGGTGGCAGGGAGGGGAAGCAGCCTCCCCGCTGAGCAGAGAGCCCACTGTGGGGCTTGATCCCAGGACCCTGGGCTCATGACGTGAGCTGAAGTTAGAGGCTTTAACCCACTGGACCACCCAGGTGCCCCATTAGCAGATATTTTTGTAGTTTTTTTTTTTTTTTAAGATATAATTGACACCTAATGTTGTGTTGACTCTAAGCATACAACATAGTGATTTGCTTTATGTTTATATTGCAACATGGCTACCACAGTAAGTTTAGGTAACATCGCCACACAGAGTTATAATTGTTTTTTCTTGTGGTGAGAACTTGTAGTGTTATCTCTGTTGAAGAACCCTGCTCTTTCTATTTCTCCCTAACCCCTTTCCAGAGGTCATTATAGTATACAAGAAGTGTTACTTACATCTGCATGCAGTACATGTGCAAGGCCAGTGGCAAGGAGGATTAGGCACAGGACCTTTGGGGGAGAGTAAACAAAAGGGAAACCGTATTTGTGTTCTGTGTGTATTTGTGAAAGAAGCACCTCTTTCAAAGCCTTGGAATAGTCTTATTCTCTCAGATGGGGACAAATAAAAAGAAAAATTAGTAGGGAATTCTTGTAGATAGAATTACATAGGAATGGAAGAAGTACAGTAATATCTGGGAAAGGAACATTACCCTTTTCAGGAAACCTAATAGTTAGGTTTGAAGAAAAAAAGGCAGAATGTAAGAAGTAAGAAAATATTAAGGATTACTGTGGTTTGAGTATGATAAGATTATATGTCAGAGTTGAGAAGGTAAAGAGTTTACAAATGGTAGAGTGATCTTGGAAGGTTGTGTGTTTAGAGAATAAGAAATACAGAATACTAGAAAAAAATGATTTCTTTTGGCTTCCTGTGTAATTCTTGCTGCTAGAAGGAGATACCATGATTTTGACGTTGCAGAATCCCCCCCCCCCCCGTTTTGTAAAAAGATTTTATTCATTTATTAGAGAGAGAAAGAGAGCGTGAGCAGGAGAGGCGGCAGGCTGAGAAGCAAGCTCCCTGCAGAGCAAGGAGCTGGATGCAGGACCCGATTCTCGGACCATAGAATCATGACCAGGGCTGAAGGCAGACACATAACCAATGGAGCCACCCAGGTGTCCCATTGCAGACTCTTTTTAAATGGGTTTGGAGATATGATATAACCTATGTCAGGAATCCACAGTCTGCTACACTTGGGGAACCACTACTCTATAGTACCATGATACTACTGGCTCACTGCATTGTATAGAAATATTTGATGTGGATAACTCCTTTTCATGTGCAAGACATAAATACACACAAACACATACTGTTGTGTATTGTGATAAAGTGAGCTGAATGATTAGTACTTACTAATTCTCATTATCTGATGAGTCATAATTACAAGCATTAGAATTTTTTTTAATGAAGTCTGGTAACCTAATTATAACACCATGTAAAACAACCCATATTCTAGAAAGCCTTGGATGTAGGACCTGTCCTTACCAGGAAAGTAGCCTCCTCAGGAAGAGGTCTCATAATCCAATTCCTTGCTTCCTGTTTTTGTGACTTAGCAAAAGACGCAATAGTGATCTTCCATCTTGGCCCAAAGTACTATTTTGGGGTAAAATTGCTTTGTGAGGAATCTGGAATTTTTGTTTTTGCTAGTTATATACAGTCCCGTCTAGGTGATGCATATTTTCTTCTCCTTATTCAACCAATGAGCAACGTAGTATTTTTCTTGGATCTTCATTAAGTATTACTTCATAAGGTATCATGACTCCCTGGTGAGGGTAGTACATGTTTTTCCCTACATAGCCATCAGGTTTTTTAAGGGCGATGCAATCCAATCCTTTATAGCCACCGCATATATCTCGTATTTTCTTCTGTCTTTAACCCTTTGGGCTTATTTTGACTCATAGTGTTGAATTTCTTTGTGTCCCATCAATTGTGCCTTGCCATTCCTTCTCACATACTTCCTCCATCATTATCCTTAAAGCATTTTTAGAAGAAATCGAAACTCTCTCATAAGCCTTATTCATTTTAACACTTTTTTCTTCAAGCCTTAGGAGAAAATGGAAATGCTGCGCCCAACTAAAGATTATCTCAAAGAGGGTATCTTCATTTAGATCCTCCATAATAAAGCATTTGGTTCCCAAAATTTTTGTTACAGTAAGAAACATTTTTGCAGACTGGTCTCACAGAATAGAGAGGCCTAATACAGAGTCACAGAATTCTGACCCAAATCAGATAATTAAGGATCTTTGTTTTAGAATATGATTCTTAGAAAAAGTAGATAGTAGAATCATAAAGACTTTTCTCAGATAAAATACGGCAAACTTGTATGATTAGATGACTAAATTTGTGGGTATTAGAATGTTCTAAAAGGAAGGGAAGGAGGGATCAGATAGTACTGTGTACTGCATGGTGAGAATACTCAGGAAGAAGTACTTAATTCTACCTTGGCGTACTGGGAAGGCCTGTAGAAGAGGTGACATATGAGCTAGATCTTGAGGAGGCTGAATTAACCAGATGAAACACATGTTGGTACAAAACATACATGGTATAATTCTGGAAAAAACTAACTAGAATTGCTAGAAATTGGATATGTAATTACACAGAAGGAAGGCCTTAAGTAAAACCAAAATAGGCTTTGTTCTGTAGCATACTGAGACATTAGCAGTGTGGGGCCATGTGGGTAAACTAGGACTCACATGGTCTCATACTGTAGATAGTTTAGTACTTAACATAAGTTTTGGTGCTTTATATCTTAGTTTCATATTTGTGGGGATGAGAGATAATGTTAGGTTTTTTTTTCAACCATTAATCTTAAAATTTTCTCCTGGATTCCCTTCAGGTTTCTCAGTAAGTGTTACTAAAGAGTACCCTAAGATTTCAGGGCCATCTGTTGGGGTGGAAATTTTATTTCTAGCCACAGAATGTCCTCCTTTTTAGGGAATAATTGGTACCAAGAAAAGATTGTTTGAAGTGAATGTGTTCAAATAACATAATTAATGACTGGTCTAATGTGTATATGCAATAGTTCGTGCTTATCTATGGTTTGTGTTTTCTTTGGTTGTTACCCATGGTCAACCATGGTCCAGAAGCAGGTGTTCTCCTTCTGACATGCATCAGAAGGTAGTAGTAGCCTAAGGCTACAGGGCTTACATCATTCATCTCACTTTATCTCAATCATGTAGACATTTTATCATCTCCTGTTATCACAAGAAAAAGGATAAGTACAGAATAATAAGATATTTTGAGAGCAAGACCACATTCACACAGTTTTATTACAGCATATTGTTATAATTGTTTTTGATTACTTATTGTGCCTAATTTATAAATTAAACTTCTTTACTGTAATTGTGTATGGGAAAAAATATAGAGAGAGTTCAGTATTATCCTTGGTTTCAGGCCTCCACTGGTAACATTGGAATGTATCCCGCACAGAGAAGGGGGGACTACGATAGGTATAATTATATACCTGCAAAGAGAAAATGTATACTTTTTTATCTGCCCATGAAATATTCTCAAAATGAGGCCACAACACTTCAGTATCTGGGTAGTGGCCACACAGGTATTTGTTTCATTATGTTTGAAACTGTACTTTTAAATTTTGTATCATCTTTAAGTTAAAATATTTCATAAAAATTTTTAGATAAAATAATAAATCTGTGGGAAAACATCAGGCCACAAGAAAAACCTCAAAAGCAAAGAGGAAATTATTGAGTAATTTAAAAATTACTATAAAAACACTATCTTGAGTTCCTGGGATATGTAGCTAAGGCAGTGCTCAAAGGAAATTTTTTTGCCTTTGAAACTTAATAAGAAAAAATAAACATCTAAATCCGGCTAGAAATAAAACAACAAAATAAACCTGAGGAAAGGAGAAAGAAGAAATTAATGAAAATAATTGCAGGAAGTACATTAGAAACAACAAAAAATGGTGAAACCAATAAAGTCGATTCTCTGACAGATCATTACCTAATCTAGCTAATCTTTTGCACACAAAAAAATTTAAAGGCAACAGAGTATAGAATGGGCTCTGGACTAGACTTTTTATGTAAATCCCAGCGCCAGTTTACTAGCTATTTTGTGATGGGCAAGTCATTTAATCTCCATGCTTCAGTTTTCTTATCTATAAATTGGGGTTAATAGTACCAAACTCACAGTTAAGTGAGTTAATGTTCATAAAGTTCATAAGAACAGCACTTGACACGTTGATTTATATGTATGTGTATATATGTGTGTGTGTATATATGTATCAGTAAAATACTTGATATATATATACATTTAGAACTTTCTCATCTATTACAAGTTAATTACAAGTTGAAATAGTAGCAAACATAATTCAGTAACCCATAAACATAAACCTTGAGCAAGTGGGATATAACCTGGGAATGAAAGGGTGATTCTGTATTGGGGTAACTGTTAACATAATTCATCATGTTAATTGATCCTCATAGATATTTAAAAGGCATTTGATATAATTATATAGGTATTATTTTTTTTAATTCTTATTAAATTAGGGGTATACCTGTAATTCCTTAGCGTGGTAAAATATATCTGTCTCAACCCCAAAGCCAGTATATTACTTAATGGAGAAACACTGGAAGCATTCTGATTAAAATCAGGAAGACAAGGATGTCCATTATCCCCACTGTTATTTGACATTGATTGGAGGTACGTTATTTGACATTGATTAGAGGTACCAGCTAATGCAATTAGATGATAAAAAAGAATCAGAGTTACAAAACTTGTTAAAATTATCACTATTTCTATTCTGATTTTATTTAAGACTCAAGAAAACTAAAAAACAATTTACAGATTTTAAGAGAATTCAGTAGGGTGTCTGGGCACATTTAATAGTTAATAACTTCAATATATACAACCATTTGGGTGATATAATGGGGAAAAATGCCCATTTGTATTTGTGTTTGCATACCCATGTGCATAATTTATAAATTAAACTTTATTTTTGTAATGTATGTGTGGGAAAAAATATAGTATATACAGGGTTCATAAAACCAACATAAAATACCAAGAAATATAGTTAACAAAGAAACATGGAAGAAGAAATATGGAAGATAAAAAGAAAGCCTTAAAACCGAAGAATTAAAAAAAAAGAAATTAAAAAAAATTAAAAAAAAAAACGAAGAATTACAAAAGCAGGCTTTAATAATTGCATTTGGAAAGGAAGACTGAATTTTATAGGGGTGTCAGTTCTACCTGTTCTGTTCCAGTTCAGTTATTGTTCTAATACCCAACAGCATGAGAAAGGGGCATCTTCTTAGACTTAAATTCAGACTTACAAGGAAACCATGGGCTGCACTTGGGATTAGAATCACTTAAAATGATGTCAGGCAGTAAGCACAGCATGCCAACAGACAGCTTAAGGTCTTCCTCTTCTGCCAAAGTCCTTGTAGCCGTCCGTCCTGCCATACAACCATCAAGGGCTTAGTTATCTTTAGCCTCCCAAGTTGCAGCTCAGATGCAGAAAAAGAGATCCAGATGTAGTGAATGCAGATCCATTCTGCCTTAGAAGTTTCATGCCTCCATGGGAATCAGTGTCTTTTATAAAATTCCATAGACATGGTTTCCAAGGTCCCTGTAAGGAATGTGTCTAAATTAGAACAGACGGCACACTCAGGGAAGTCCAAATATATGGCTTTTGACCAGATATTTATAATTTATTTATCATTGCTTCTTTAGATGTAATTTACCAATCAAGGTAATTTTTGCCAGAGGCAGTGTATTTAATAACATCGTTTTCGTGCTACCTTTATCAGGTTTACAGGGATCCTGCAGCTGTAACATTGACCAAAGATCAAATTTTCATAAACAAGGAAGGAGGCTTATCTTTTTTAAGTTTTTATTTTAATCATCCAGTGCTCATCATGATAAGTGCACTCCTTAACCCCCATCACTTATTTCACCATTCTCCCCACCTCCCCTCTGGTAACCATCAGTTTGTTCTCTATAGTTAAGAGTGTTTCTTGGAGAGAGAGAGAGAGAGAGAGAGAGTGTGTGTGTGTGTGTGTGTGTGTGTCTTGTTTCCCCTTTGCTAGTTTATTTTGTTTCTTAAATTCCACATACAAGTGAGATCAGTTGGTATTTGTCTTTCTCTGACTTATTTCACTTAGCATTATATTCTCTAGCTCCATCTTAGTCGTTGCAAATGGCCAGACTTCATTCTTTTTTATGGCTAAATAGTCCATTGTATTTATATACCATATCTTCCTTATCTGTTCATCAGTCAGTGGATACTTGGACTGCTTCCATATCTGGGCTATTATAAATAATGCTTCTGTAAACATAGGGACCCATGTTTCCCTTTGAATTCGTATTTCTGTATTCTTTGGGTAAATACCCAGTAATGCAGTTGCTGGATCATAGGGGAGTTCTATTTGTATGTGCTTAAAGAACCTCCATACTATTTTCCACAATGGCTATACTGCACCAGTTTGTAATCCCACCAAAACTGGACCACTCCACATCCTTGCTAGCACCCATTATTTCTTGTGTTTTTGAGTTTAGCTATACTGACAGGTTTGAGATGATAACTCATTTGTAGTTTGGATTTCCATTTCCCTGATGATAAGTGGTGATGAGCATCTTATTAGTCTGTTGGCCATCTAGTTCTTCTTTGAAGAAATGTCTCTTCATGTCTTCTTCCCATTTCTTAATTGGATTCTTTGTTTTTTAGGTGTTGAGTTGTTCTTTTTTTTATTTGTATAGGTTCTATATATTTATATTGGATACTAACCCTTTATCACATATATTATTTGCAAGTATTTCCTCCCATTTCATAGGTTGCCTTTTGGTTTTATTGTTTACTCCACCGTGCAGAAGCTTTTTATTTTGATGAAGTTCCAATAGTTTATTTTTGCTTTTGTTTCCCTTGCCACAGGAGACATACCCAGAAAGAAGTTACTGTGGCTAATGTCAGAGAGGCTTATTGTCCCATGCTGTCTTCCAGGATTTTTATGGTTTCAGGTCTCACATTTAGGTTTTCAGTCCATTTTGAATTTATTTTTGTGTATGGTGTAGGAAAGTGGTCCAGTTTCACTCTTTGGCATGTTGCTGCCTAGTTTTCCCAACACTATTTGTTGAAGAGACTCTCTTTTTCCCACTGTATACTATTTCCTATTTCATTGAACATTAATTGACCATATAATTGTGGCTTTTTCCTGGATTTTCTGTTCTGTTCTATTGATTTATGTGTCTGTTTTTGTAATAGTACTATACTGTTTTGATTACTATAGCTCTGTACTATGACTTGAAATCAGACTTGTGATGCCTTCTGCTTTTCTTTTCTTTTTCAGGATTGCTTTGGCTATTCAGAGTCTTTTTGCTTTCATACAAATTTTAGGATTGTTTGTTCTAGTTCTTTGAAAAATGCTGTTGGTATTTTGGTAGGGATTGCATTAAATGTGTAGGTTACTTTAGGTATTGCAGACATTTTAACAATATTTGTTCTTAAAATCCATGAGCATAGAATATCTTTCCATTTCTTTGTGTCATCTTCCATTTCTTCATCAGTGTTTTATAATTTTCATTTACATCTTTGGTTAGGTTTATTCTTAGGCATCTTACTATTTTTGGTGCAGTTGTTAATGGGATTGTTTTCTTAATGTCTCTTTCTGCTCTATTATTGGTTTATGGAAATGCAACAGATTTCTGTATATTGATTTTTGTATCCTGTGACTTTACTTAACTTTATCAGTTCTAGTAGTTTTTTGGTGGCATATTTAGGGTTTTCTTTATTTAGTATCATGTCATCTGCAAATAGTGACAGTTGCTTCTTCTTTACCCATTTGGATACCTTTTATATATTTTTGTTGTCTGATTGCTGTGGCTAGCTAGGATTTCCATTACTTCGTTGAATAAAAGTGGTGAACAGTGGACATCCTTCCCTTGTTTCTGATGTTAGGGGAAAGGCTCTCCATTTTTCCCCATATATGGGTTTTTCATATATGGCCTTTCTTAAGTTGAGGTTTATAACCACTAAACTTACTTTGTTGAGGGTTTTTCTCATGACTGGATGTTGTACTTTGTCAGATGCTCTTTCTGCATCTATTGAAATGATCATACGGTTCTTATCCTTCTCTCAATGATGTGATTTGTCCCATATTGATTGATTTGTGAATATTGAACCACCCTTGAAACCCAGGAATAAACCCCATGTGATCGTGGTGAGTGATTTTCTTGATGTATTGTTGGATTTGGTTTGCCAGTATTTTGTTGCAGATTTTTGCATCTGTGTTCATCAGAGAAATTGGCCTGTAGTTCTTTTTTTATTTAAAGTGATATCTTTATATGGTTTTGGTGTCAGGGTAATGCTGGTCTCATAGAATAAATTTAGAAGTTTTCTTTCCCTTTTCTGTTTTTTGGAATGGTTTGAGAAGAATAGATGTGAACTATTATTTAAATGTTTGGTAGAATTTGCCTGTGAATTCTGTGAAGCCATCTGGTCCCAGACTTGCTTTGTCAAGAGTTTTTTGTATTACTGATTCAGTTTCTTTGCTGGTAATTGATGTGTTCAAATTTTCTGTTTCTTGCTGTTTCAGTTTTTGTAGGTTACATATTTCTAGGAAGTTATCCATTTCTTTTAGGTTGCCCAATTTGTTGGCATATAGTTTCAATTTTTTCTTACAATCCTTTGTATTTCTGTGGTGTTGGTGGTTATTTCTCCTCTCTCATTTGTGATTTATTTATTTGAGTCCTTTCTCTTTTTTTTCTTGATAAGTCTGGCTAGAGTTTTATCACATTTATTGATTTTTTTTTCCCCCAAAGAACCAACTCCTGGTTTCATCCATCCTATTTTTTTAGTTTCTTTATCAGTTATTTCTGCTCTAATCTTTATTATTTCCTTCCTGTTGCTTATTTTCGGTTTTGTTTGTTCTTTTTCTATTTCCTTTAGGTATAGGTTAGGTTGTTTGATTCCCCCTTAAAACCACTTTTGGTGCATCCCAAAGGTTTTATTTTCCCCCCATCTCCAGACATTTTATTTTATTTTTTTTATCCCAAAGGTTTTGAACTGTTTTGTTTTCACTTCCATCTGTTGCCATGTACTTTTTAATTTATTTTTTGTTCAATTTTCTTTTATTTCCTTGTTGACCAATTCATTTGTTTAGTAGTATATTATTTAACCTCCACATATTTGGTCTTCCAGGTATTTTCTTATGATTAATTTCAGTTTTATTTGTGTTCAGAAAAGATGCTTGGTATGACTTAAATCTTTTTGAATTCGTTGAGGATTTCTTTTTTTTTTGGTTTTTATTTAAATTCCAGTTAGCTAACAGGATGGTGCGATATTAGTTTCAGGTGTATGATACAACATTTCAGCACTTCCATTTAAACTAGTGCTCACCACAGTAAGTACACTTGTTGAGGCTTGTTTTGTGTGGCTAATATGTAATCTATTCTGAAGAATGTTCCATATGTACTTGAAAAGAATGTATATTCTTCTGTTTTTGGATGGAGTATTCTGAATATATGTTAAATCCATTTGTTCTAGTGTGTCATTCAAAGCCTTTATTTCCTTGTTTTTCTATTTTAGGTGATCTGTCCATTGATGTAAGTGGGGTGTTAAAGTCCCCTACTATTACTGTATTAGTATCTATTAATTCCTTTATGTTTATAAAATAAAACAAAAAAATTCCTTTAGGTTTATTATTCTCTGCTTTATGTATTTGGGTACTACTCTCTTGGGTGCATAAATATTTACAGTTGTTTTATCTTCTCTTTGGATTGCCCCCTTTATTATTATATAGTGTCCTTCTTTGTCTCTTGTTACTGTCTTTGTTTTAAAGTCTGTTTGCCTATTATAAGTATTGCTGCTACTTTTGACATCCATTTGCACAATAGATGTTTCTCCATCCCCTCACTTATATCTGCGGGTATCTTTAGGTCTAGAATGAGTTTCTTGTAGGCAGTATAGAGATGAGCTTTGTGGTTTTTTGTACATTCCCTCACCCTTTGTCTTTTGAATGGAGCATTTAGTCCATTTACATTCAAAGTAATTATTGATAGGTGTGTATATATTGTCATCTTATTAATTGTTTAGTGGTTATTTCTGAAGTCTTTCCTTAGTCTACTGATCCTTGTGTCTGTCTCTCTCTCTCTTTCTCATGATTTGCTGATTTTTAGTGATATATTTGGATTTATTTCTCTTTATTCTCTGCATGTTTATTAGTTGTTTTTGATTTGTCATTACTGTTAGGTTTGTATATAACCTCTTCTGCATATAAGTTGATGGTTGTTAAAGTTTGAACCCATTCTTTACTCTTCTCCATGTTTTAGGCATATGGTGTCATATTTTACATCCTTTTGTGAGATCCTTGACTGACTTTTAATTTTTTTTTAATTTTTTTTTAAAGATTTTATATATTTATTTGACAGAGAGAGAGAGAGTGATCACAAGTCGGCAGAGAGGCGGGCAAGAGAGAGGAGGGGTGGAGCAGGCTCCCTGCTGAGCAGAGAGCCCGATGCGGACCCTGAGATCATGACCTGAGCTGAAGGCAGCGGCTTAACCCACTGAGCCACACAGGCACCCCTTGACTTATTTTTTTTTTTTTTTTAAAGAAATGTTCATTTTTACTACTTTTGTGTTTCTTGCCTTCATACTGTCTTTTTTGTCTTTCCTTTCCACTCACAGCATCCCCTTTAATATTTCTTTTGGGGCTGGACCCTGAGATCATGACCTGAGCTGAAGGCAGCGGCTTAACCCACCGAGCCACACAGGCACCCCTTGACTGATTTTTTTTTTTTTTAAAGAAATGTTCATTTTTACTACTTTTGTGTTTCTTGCCTTCATACTGTCTTTTTTGTCTTTCCTTTCCACTCACAGCATCCCCTTTAATATTTCTTTTGGGGCTGGTTTAGTGGCCATGAACTCCTTTAGTTTTTGTTTGTCTGGAAAACTCTTTATTTCTCCTTCTATTCTCAATGATAGCCTTGCTGGATAAAGTATTCTTGGCTGCAGGTTTTTCCCATTCAGCATTTTGAATATATTATGCCATTTCTTTCTGGCTTGGAGTTCCTGGTGAAAAAGTCACTGATAGCCTTAGAGGGGTTTCCTTTGAATGTGACTAGATCTTTTGTCTTGCTACTTTTAATATTTTTTCTTTATCATTATATTTTGCCATTTTAATTACAATATATCTTGGTGTAGATCTGCTTTAATTGATTTTGTAGGGGGTTCTCTGTGCCTCCTGGATCTGTATATCAGTTTCCTCCCCCAAATTAGTGAACTTTTCAGCTGTTATTTCTTCAAATTGTGCACCCCCTTTTCTCTCTCTTCTTTTTCTGTGACTCCTGAAGTTATTACATATGATAGAGTCGCTGATTTCTATAATTCTATTCTTCTGTGTAATTCTTTTTTCTCTCTTTTGATCAGCTTGGTTGCTTTACATTACTCTGTTTTTCTGGGTCATTAATTTGTTTCTCTGCTCCTTCCAGTCTTGTGTTCACTCCAACAAGTGTATTTCTCATTTCACTTCTTGAACCCTCTATCTCTGTATATTGTTCCTTATCTCTGGGTTAATGGTCTCACTGATGTTCTCCATTCTTTTCTCAAGTCCGGTGAGTGTCCTTATGATCATTGCTTTAAATTCTCCCAAGGGGTACCTGGGTAGGTCAGCAACTTAAGAACCCTTTTCTTGATCTCACAGTTGTGAGCTCAAGCCCTTTGTTGGTGTTTGAGCCCAGTGTGGAGCCTACCTAAAAAAAATAAAAATAAATTCTCCATCAAGCATGTTACTTACATCTGCTTCACTTAGATCTCTGGCAGTGGCCTTGTCCTGTTTTTTTGTTTGGACAAATTCTTCTGTCTTCTCATTTGACTAAGTTTCTGTGGCTGTTTCCGTGCATTAGGAAGAACAGCTATGTCTCCTAGTCTTAAGGGTAGGTAATGGCTTTATGAGGAAGAGGTCCTTTAGAGCGCTGCAGTATAGTGTACAGTGTTCCCCAGGACCTGGTACCTCCAGGAGCATCACCAGTGTGTGCTGCATGTACTCTTCTTATTTGGTCACTGACCTGAATATGGTATGTTTTAACTAGGTGTGTTCTGGTCTGCTTATGAAATGAGATGTGTAGCCACCACCACTGGAACCAAAGTGTTGCAAAACTCCCGGGTCAGGAGATGCAGTATTGTTAGGGGTTTGGGTCAGTGTTCTGGGGGAAGAGGCCTGCTGTGCTGGGACTGAGGCAGATTTGACTGGGAATGGTAGTCCCTCTAGAGCATGGAATGGGGGCAGGGTAGAGGGAACTTGGTGTAAGCAAGTTAGATAGCAAGTGTCAGTGCCGTGCTGGTTCCTGCAAGTTGCCCTATGCTTATGCTGAGGGGTAGGGGAGGCAAATGACATCTGACAGTCCCTTTGTTCCTAGAGGAGTCTCTGTGAGATCACTGCCCCTGTAAGACATGATCAGAAATGAACAACTAATCTCCCTACTGTGTACTCTAGGCACTCTTCAGATTGCTCTCCCCACTTGCGTTCATGGGCTGTTTGCCCTGCCTTTCCTCCAGGTATACCCCCAGTGTCTTCAGAGCTGTTCCACAGGCAAATGTGAACTCTCAGAACTCCAGTGCTTTTTCTTTCTAGGCCTTCTCTTTTGTGCACTCTCTTGTGTGTTAGTCTGTCTCAGCTTTCTTCACGACCTCCGATCCTCCCCACTGTAGTAGCCACAATCTGCTTCTCTCCCTAGCTGTGTTTCCCAGACTTCCTAACTCCTGCAGTGTGGCCTCTTCTCTTCCTGTGAAATTTGTTCTTGCAGTCTTTAGGTCATCTTCTTGGGTATTTAGGATGATTTGGTAGTTGTCTAGTTGTATTTGTGGGATGAAGCAAGCCTAGGGTCCTTCTACTCTGCTGCCATCTTCCCTCCAATGTCAAAGAAAGTTTTGTAACCCTTTACCTACAAATGTGATCTCAGTAAAAATAGCAAAATAACATATGGGGGGACTCTTGGCAAGTTGATAATAGAATTCCTTAAGAAGAAAATGAAAATTTGGAAAATCCTTTAAAAGAAAAAGAAAAGATTATAAAAAAATTTAAGTGGGTAGCATTTTAAAAGTATATTATCCAATAAATGGTGAAGGAAAAATGGATAGCCATGTAGAGAAAAAAGAATTAAGATACTGATCCAGGTGAATCAAACACTAAAAAATAGGGACGCTTGAGTGGCTCAGTTGGTTGAGCTGCTGCCTTTGGCTTGGGTCATTGTCCCGGGATCCTGGGTCTGAGTCCCTTGTCAGTTGGGGGGTGGGGAGTCCTTGCTCAGCAGGGAGCCTGCTTCTCTCTCTCTGACAAATAAATAAATCTAAAAAAAAAAAAAAAAAAGACTAAAAATACAAACTGAAAGTATTAGAAGTATATAGCCCAGGCATTCTAGCTTTTCAGGGCTCTCACTGCCCTGCATCCTGCAGTCACTCAAGCACCCCTGTCTTCACCGCGCAGTGCCAAAATATCCAAGAGGAAGCTTAGGTTAGCTGAAAGAGCAGTTATGGAAGAGCCCAAGAAGAAATCAGCAAGGTGGTCAACTAAAACCTTTTTCTACACAAGTTGAAACCAAGCTATGAAAAGTGGCAATAAAGGATCAGTCTTTAGGGGGAAAAAAGGAAACAAAAGAGAAAAGAAGAGCAAAAGGTAAACAGCTTGAACTGTCTACTAACCAAGAAACTACTATCTTTTGGGAAACAGAAAAACTGGGACTCAGTGTGATTAAATTGATACCACTTACCAGATCAGTGATCCCTGTATTACACTTTCTGTTTAATCTGGAAGAATTTTTTTTTTTTAATCACTGTTCCGTATATGTGACTTCTTTTAAAGCTCTAAAAAACATGTGTTTTGTTTTTTTTCCTTTTATTCCCCAGCTTTATTGAGCTGTAATTGACATATAACATTGTATAAATTTAAGATTACAATGTGATGCGCTGATGATATATGTATATATCATAAAACGATTACCACAATACAATTAGTTAGCACATCCATCACCCTACGTAGTTACTTTTACTTTTTTGATGGTGAGAACATTTAATATCTACTCCCTTAGCAACTTTCAAATATACAATGTAGTAACTATAGTCAGCATGTTGTACATTATATTCCCATAATTTATTCATCCTATAACTGGAAATTTTTACCCTTTGACCACTATCATCCATTTCCCCTATATCCCCACCCCAGCCCCTGCAACCATCAATCAGTCTACTCTGTTTCTGTGAGTTCAGTGAAAATTACAATTTTTAAGAAGACAAGCATCTGACTAGGGTTGTGTATTTTAAAAACATGAATCTGAAGAAAGATTTGTATTCAAATAAAATATTCAAATAACTAGGAAAATTCCACAATAAGAAAACAAGCTCTCCAAATTAAGATAAATAGAGCAATATGAGTAGATACCTTACCAAATAATATACATAAATCGGAAATAAGCATGTGTAAATTGCTCAATTTGAGGAATTAGTGGAAAATGATATGCACTGTGCATTAAGGAAAAGCAAAGTCAAACACCAGGGACATACTCTCTCCATCCATTAGAAGGCTAAATACCAAAACTGACAATACCAGTTGCTGGTGAGGATGTGGGACAGAAATAAATTTCATTCATTACTGATGAGATTACAAATGGTACAACCTCTTAAGAAGACATCTTTCCAGATTCTTTTGAAGCTAAGCATAGTGTCACCATATGCTATAGCATCTGTGCCCTCAGTGCATTTACCCAACTGATGTGAAAAACATACGTCCACATAAAAACCACTAAGAACACATACACAGCAGATGTATGAAAAGAAGAGGGGAATCCTATTTCCATTTTGAAAGTGTGAAATCAAGTGCTACTTTGATTTTTCTGTACAAACAAGTCATGGTGAACATTGAGTAATGCATAGATTGTTGAATCAGTATGTTGTACACTTGAAACTAATATAAAATTGTATGTCAGTTATACTTCAAAAATAAAAAGTATGTTGTGTAAGAGGGTTTCCCTTTCTCCACAACCTTGCCAACACCTGTTGTTTCCTGTGTTGTTAGTTTTAGCATTCTGAAAGGTGTGAGGTGATATATCATTGTGGTTTTGATTTGCGTTTCCTTGATGATGAGTGATGTTAAGCATCTTTTCATGTGTCTGTTAGCCATCTGTATGTCTTCTTTGGGAAAATGTCTATGTCTCCTGCCCATTTTTTAACAAGATTATTTGGTTTTTGGTTTTGGGTGTTGAGTTTTTTAGAAAAAGTTCCTCGTACATTTTGGTTATTAACCCTTTATCAGATATGTCATTTGCAGATATCTTCTCCCATTCCATGGGTTGCCTTGTAGTTTTGTTGATTGTTTCCTTCGCTATACAAAAGCATTTTATTTTGATGAAGTCCAATAGTTCATTTTTGCTTTTGTTTCCCTTGCCTCCAGAGACATGTTTTGCTATGGCTTATGTTAAAGAGGTTGCTGCCTGTGTCATCTAGGTCTCTTACCCTTTTTGAATTTATTTTTGCAATGGTGTAAGAAAGTAGTCCAGTTTCATTTTCATTCTTTTTTATGTTGCTGTCCAGTTTTCCCAACACCATTTGTTAAGGAAACACTCTCTTTTCCATCGGATGTTTTTTCCTGCTTTGTCAAATATTAGTAGACCATATAGGTGTGGGTCCATTTCTGGATTTTCTATTCTGTTCTGTTGATCTATGTGTCTGTTTTTGTACCAGTACCATACTGTCTTGGTCACTGCAGCTTTGTAATATGACTTGAAGTCTGGAATTGTGATGCCTCCAGCTTTGCTTTTCTTTTTCAAGATTGCTTTGGCTATTTGGGGTCCTTTGTGGTTCTATACAAATTTTAGGACTGTTTGTTCTAGCTCTGTGAAAAATTCTGTTGGTATTTTGATAGGGATTGGATTAAATGTGTAGATTGCATTGGGTAATATAAACATTTTAACAGTATTCTTAGAATCCATGCACATCAAATGTTTTTCCATTTCTTTGTGTCACCTTCAGTTTCGTTCATTAGTGTTTTACACTGTTGGTGGGAATGCAAACTGGTGTAGCCACTCTGGGAAACAATATGGAGGTCCCTCAGAAAGTCGAGAATAGGGGTACCCAATGATCCAATAATTGTAGTACTAAGTATTTACTCAAAGGATGCAAAAATATTAATTCAAAGGGACACATACCCCTTGATATTTATAGCAGCATTATCTACGATAGCCAAATTACTGAAAGAGCCCAAATGTTCATCAGCTAATGAATGGATAAAGAGCGTTTGGTGTGTCATATACACACACAATGGAATATTACTCTGCCATAAAAAAAGAATACAGTCTTGTCATTTGCAATACATAGGTAGAGCTAGAGAGTATTATGCTAAGTGAAATAAGTCAGTCAGAGAAAGGCAGGTACCATATGATTTCACTCATATGTGGATTTTAAGAAACAAAGCAAATGAACTTTTGGGGGGGAGAGAGGCAAACCAAGAAACAGACCCTGTAACACAATTGATACATACTCGAGAGGAGGTGGCCGGGGGGCGGGTACTGAATAGGTGATGGGTGTTAAGGAGGGTACTTGTCATGAGCACCGGGTGTGTGTATGTCAGTGATGAATCACTAAATTCTACACCTGAAACTATATTACACTGTATGTTAATTGGGATATAAATAAAAACTTGGGGAAAAAATAAAAATGTTTTTTTAAAAAATTGAAAATAGTTAACTCTCCATAATGTTTTAAACTGCTCCCTGATCTGTTGTGTGTTATCTCTGACATCTTTGGTAGCCATAGTCCAGCTTTTCCTAGTAGCTTGGATTGGAAATCTGAATATTATGTATGATATTGAAACCTGGATTAGTCAGACTTCATATCTGCACTTACCAACATTTGCAGTTAATTAGAGTTGATATCTTGATTTTAGGAATAATTTATCTCTGAAGTTTAAGCTAGAAAATCATTGAATTATAGTCTCAGAAAAGGACTAGAATTTGACTTTATATTTGGTATTTGCCTGAAGAATTAGGTATAAATCATTCATAAAGTGTGTGATCAATCCAAACCAATAAAATCCCTATTATAATAGAAAAATATACTGTAATCTTGGAGTAGAGAAGGTTATTATACAAAACTATTAAAAAGGAAAAGTTGGTAAGTTCATCACCATAGATACAAAGTATTACTGTATGATAGAAATGACCATAAGCAAGGCAAAAGGAAAATGACACATCCTATGAAAATATCTACAACTCGTATCAAGGCCTAGTTTTCCCTAAATTAATAGGAGAAGCTCCTTTAAATAAGTAGGGAAAGACCTCCTACCCAGTGAAAAATGGACAAAGGATTCACCAACCACTGCTCAACTTGTTAACTCTTGACTCTTCAGAGAGTCCATGAGGTCAAATGTATTTTTATTATAATGCCAAGAAAATATTTGCCCTTTTCATTCTGTTGACTTTTGCATAGATGGTAGAAAACCAATTATGGATAAAACCACTAAAAGAGAATATGTAAATGAACATTGGTCTGGAAAAGAAAAAGTTACATTAAAAAAAAAAAGTCATGCTGACTTTGGGGAAGTTTGAAAGTACAGAGAAGTGTAGAGAATAAAGGATATTATTCCACTCAAACTAGTGTTAATAATTTGGTGTGTTTGCAGATTTAAAAAAAAAAAACCCTACAATATACAAATTTATGTCCAGTTTTTAACACATTAGCAATTTTCCATTTCCATGTATCTAAAAGCTCTATGTAATCAACTTTAAAAAGTACTTCCTTCGTCCTTGTAAGAGAACTGAGATGTAGGGGGTTCACCTATTCCTTCATCTTTGTTTAATGCTGATTAGAACTTGGGCCTGAATAGCCTGTTTGATTTTCTTCACTCTCTTATGTAATTCCGAGCTAATCCATGGTGAACTACTTAGTTGGCTTGATGATGATTATGAATGCTGAACAAAGGCAACTCTTCTGTTGAATACTAGTAAGTGTGTAGTAGAATCAGTTCAGATTTTTCCAGCTCTCTGGGGCTTTTATATTACATATCTTACATAATGTTTTAGTCATTTATTTGGCTTCATTAAAATAGTCAATATCAAGATGTCCTGAAATTTATGTGATTGTGATCGGTCATAATGGACATTCTGTGTTGATACTAACTCCAAATCTTGTTCTCTTCCTTAGTTCCACAGTGCCATCTTCTTCTGAGGCATCCTTTGTTAAATTTGCAGACTGATCTTCTATTTCAAAGGCCTTTTTCTTAATATATCGTCTGCGTTCTGAACTCAGAACTGAAAGTGGAATAGCAATCTTGTAATTCTCTTGATTTTCATCTTGCTGTGTGTTTTAGAATGCATGAATTTGGAAGGGTTAGCCTAAATGCCCTTGGAGCTGCCCTCCACTTCCACCTTTTTCAGGTGAAGCCTTTTTTTTTTTCAGGTGAAACCTTTCAGGTTTCTGTTTCTGAGATAGCATATCTTCCTTCTTTCTTCCCAAAATCAACTCAGAAATCTGTCAGTTTATTTTCCCATGCTGTTTGAAAGATATCGGCATACTGGCATAAATAGCTAACTTTGAAAAGGAACTCTTAAAATATCTCTTTTACTGTGAAGTATGTATAGAAAAAGTACAGCAGCATACATACATATCTTAATGAATTATAAAGGAACTATCTAAATACCACCTTTAGGTCAAGAAATAGAACATTGCTAGCACCCCCAGAGGCTCTCCTCTTTCTCTTTCCAAACACAATCCCTTCTTCCTCCCAGCATAAGCAATAACCTGAGTTTTATGTTAATCACGTAGTCTGTTTTATTTGTTGTATGTATGTATGTATGTATGTATGTATCTCTGAACACTAGAGTTTTGTTTTACCTGTTTTGGGACTTTAAAAATGGAATAATCATGTAACTTGTTTTCTATTTGACTTAATTTACTCAGTGTTATGTGTGTAAGACTTATCCGTATTGTTGTGGTTAGTTGTAGCTCATTGTCATTAATGCTGTAGTATCACAGTATTCACGTATACCACAGTGTATCCATTCTAGTGTTGAAGGACTTTTGGCTTATGTTTTGGGGAATTATGAATAATGCTTCTGTGAACATTCTGATACATGGATTTTTGATGGACATGCATATATTTTTGTTGACAATACATAGGAGTGGAATTACTGGGTCACAGATACATATATCATCAACGTTAGTTACATAATAGTGAACTTTTTTCTAGCATGGTTGTACATACTAGCAGTGTATGAGGGAGGGTTCCCAGTTGTTTACTCCACTACATATGTTGCCAGATTCCTTCATTTTAGCCATTTTAATGGGTGTGTCCGAGTGTTTTAATTTGCGTTTTTATGCTGTGACTCTAATGTGCTTATTCCATAAGTGTATTGGCCATTTGACTGTCCTCTTTTGTGAAGGACCTGTTCACATTCCTGGCCCATTTTTCTAATTGGGTTGCCTGTTTTTGTTTGATTTGAAGTTCTTTATGAATTCTGGTTACTCCTGTTTCAGATTTTTTTCTTTCACCCTTAAATGTATCTTTTTTTAATGTTCAGTTAGCCACTGTATAATATGTCATTAGTTTTTGGTGTAGTGTTCTGTGATTCATTAGTTATTTATAACACCCAGTGCTCAACACAACATGTGCCTTCCTCAATACCCATCACCCTGTTTTATCTTTTGATTAGCAGAGGTTCTTAATTTTAATGTAGTCTAATTTATCACTCTTTACTTTTAGGGTCATGTGTAAGAATTTTTTTTACTACCCAAGGTTATAAAGATAATCTTTATTATCTTTTAAAAGCTTTATTGCTTTGCCTTTGATATTTAGGTATCCAGTTACACCTGGAGACAGTTTTTGTATGTGATAAAATGAAGGCAGTGATTTTTTGTTTTTTTGTTTTTTGTCTTTTTAAAAATTGTATTTATTTGAGAAAGAGAGAACACAAGCAGGGGGAGGGGCACGGGGAGAGGGAGAAGCAGACTCTCTACTGAGCAGGGAGCTCAAAGCAGGGCTCAATCTCAGGACCTAGAGATCACGTCTGAGCTGAAGGCAGATGCTTAACTGACTGAGCCACCCAGGTGCCCCTCCAGTTTATTATTATTATTTTTTAAGATTTTATTTATGCATTTGACAGACAGAGATCACAAGTAGGCAGAGAGGCAGGCAGAGAGAAAGAGGAAAACAGGCTCCCTGCTGAGCAGAGAGCCAGATTCGGGGCTCGATCCCAGGACCCTGGGATCATGACCTGAGCTCAAGACAGAGGCTTTAACCCACTGAGCCACCCAGGCATCCCCAGTTTATTATTTTTAACAACTAAAACATTTAGAAAAGTTGCAAGACTAGTACAATGAGTACCCATGTACCTTCACCTAGATACAACAAATGTTAGTATGTTGTCATGTTTGCCTTTCTCTCGCTTTTTTTTTTCTGAACCATTTCAGAGTTTATGACAGTTTACCCCTAAATACCTCAGCATGTGTATCATAAGACCAAAGGCATTCTATTTAACCACACCCAGTGTAGTTGACGATCAGGAAATGTGACATTGACACAAGACTGTTATATAATACACAGTCCATATTAAAGTTTCACCAAGTATCCTTTATAGTGATTTTCTTTAAACCAATGTCCAGTCAAGGACCATGCATTGCCTTTGGCTGTCAGGTGTGTAGGCTCTTCCCTTTACTCTTGAATGCTTCCCTCACCTTTTAGGCAGTGATCTTTATATTTCCCCATGGATATCCAGTTTTTCCAGAACCATTTATTTAAAAAATATTCTTGGAGTGCCTCGGTGGCTCAGTCAGTTAAGCGTCTGACTCCTTGATTTCAGCACAGAGTCATCAGACCTAGCCCCACATTGGGCTCTGCACCTTGTCAGGAGGCTGCTTAAGATTATCTCTCTCTCTCACCCCCAAACTGCCTCCCCAGCTTGCTTGCTGTCTTGCTCTAAAATAATAATAATAGGGGTGCCTGGGTGGCTCAGTGGGCCCCACATCGGGCTCCATGCTCAGCAGGGAGCCTGCTTACCCCTCTCTCTCTGCCTGCCTCTCTGGCCACTTGTGATCTCTCTCTGTGTGTCAAATAAATAAATAAAACCTTTAAAAATATAAAAATAAAAATAAAATAATAATAATAATAATTAAATAAAAAATTCTTTTCATACTGTCATGAAATTCCCCTTTTATTATAAATCAAGAGTCTATATGTGCATTGATCTGTTTCTATGCTCTCTGTTTTGACTTTGTACCAATACCAGGTTTTTAAATTAATACAGCATTCTAAAAATAATCTGCTGGAACAAGTCATCCTACCTTCTTCTTTAATCGTGTTTGATTATTCTTGGCTCTTTATGAATCGGCTTCACAAAAATTCTCTTGGAATTTTTACTGAGATTCCTTTGAACTAATGATTGCTTTAGGTAGAATTGACATTTTTACAATATCGTTCCCATCCATGAACATGATTTCTCTCTCCATCTAGACCAGTTCCTCTCAAAAATGTTTTAAAGTTTTGTGTGTAGTGACCTTACACATTTTTTCTCCTTGTCTGATGACCTTTTTCAACTTACTTTCCTTAGATTTTCTGCCTCTACAGGCATATTGTTCATGAATAATGATAGCTTCCTTTGGCCTTTTACAGTCTTTTTGCCTTTTATTTCTCTTTCTTACATCAGCTAGAACCTCCAGTATCCTGTAGAAAGGAAGTGCTGATAGGGATCATTCTTGGCATGTTTCTAGTCTGAGTGGCAAGCTTTCAGTCTTCTACCACAAAGTATGATGTTTGCTATAGAATTTTTGTAGACACTTCTTAAGTGTGTTTCCTTTTATTCCTGTCTTTTTAAGAGTTGTTACTATGATTTTATGTTGAATTTTATAAATTGCTGTTACTGTATGTATTTTATTGACACACACACAGTGCATTTCTAATGTTAAACCATAATTTACATATTACCGCAATGAATCAACTAGTCTTACAGTAATATCCTTCTTATATATTGCTTGAATAGGTTTATAGTATGTTTTTAGGATTTTTATACCTGTGGTAATGAGTAAAATTATAATAGTGCTTTTAATATCCTTGTTATGTCTTGATATCAAGGGAATGCTGGCCTCTGAAAATGAGTTGGGCAAGCGTTCTTTTTAAAAAAAAAAAAAAAACTTTTGTGGAAAAATTTGTCTTCTTGTTTGCTGGTAAAATCATCTGGGCCCATAATTTTCTTTATGGAAAAGTTTTAAATTGTAGATTGAATTTATAAGATTTTTCACATTTTAAAATTTATTGTTTGACAGTATTAATTACTTGGATTTTTATAGAAGTTCTCCAATTCATGTAAACTTTCAGATTTCCTGACATAAAATTGTTCATAGTAGCTTCTTAACTTTTTTATCTACAAGATTTATAATAGTGTCCCTCTTTTCATTCCTGCCTTTGGTTATCTGTGAATTCTTAGTTTTTCTTCATCAGTCTTGCCAGGGTTTTAAACTTCTTATTAGTCTTTTTAAAAAGTTACATATTGGCTTTGATCCTCTTTTTTTCTAATGTTCACTTACTCTTATCTTTGTTTCCTTTTTTCTCCTTTGGTCTATTTTGTTACTCTTTACCTAGTTTCCTGAAATTGGTGCTTATCTCTTTAATTTTTAGCCTTTCTTCTTTTCTAATGTATGCATGTAGGGCTGTAACTTTAGGGTAGGCAGTGTTAAAGTGTATCTCATATATTTTGATACTGTTGTTCAAAATAATTTCTAATTTCCATTGTGATTTCTTCTTTGTCCATGGATATATTTTTTTAAGATTCTATTTATTTATCTGTCAGAGAGAGAGAGAGCGCGCGAGAGTGCGCGCACATGCACAAGCAGGCAGAGTGGCAGGCAGAGGCAGAGAGAGAAGCAGGCTCCCTGCTGAGTAAGGAGCCGGATGTGGGACTCAATCCCAGGACCCTGGGATCATGACCTGAGCCGAAGGCAGTGGCTTAACCGACTGAGCCACCCAGGCATCCTTGTATATTTTAAAGTCTATTTCTTAATTTCTGAATTTATAGGGATTTTTAGTTTTCTCTTTGTGATGACACTACCAGGAAACTTATTATAAATTACTTTAAAGGTCAGGTAAATTTTTTAACCCCTTGGAAATGTATTTTCTTACTGTATATGTTTTAAAATAAAGAATATTCTGGGCACCTGGATACCTCAGTGGGTTAAAGCCTCTGCCATCGGCTTAGGTCATGGTCCCAGGGTCCTGGGATCAAGACCCCACATTGGGCTCTCTGCTCAGCAGGGAGCCTGCTTCCCCCCGCCCGCCACCCCTACTTGTGATCTCTGTCTGTCAAATAAATAAATAAAATCTTTAAAAAAGAGAGAGAGAGAATATTCTGAAGTTGTTAGATACTGGGTTCTTATATGTCTATTATGTCACTTAATGTATATCAAGTTGCTTTACTGGTTTGTGTATACACATTTGTTTTTTCTGTGGTAGTTAAAGCATTGTCTGTTTCTTTGATTATTTCTGTCAATATGTTACTTTAAACTTTCAGAAGCCATTTCTGAGGTACTTCCAAATTTGGAAACCTACCTTCTTCATAATTTGAGCTTTTGTCATTGTGAAATATCCCTCTTCATCACAAATTAACACTTCTTACCTTAAAATTTACTTTGCCTGGAACTTATTTAGCTACACCAGTTTTCTTTTGATTAAACATGCTGGGTCTTTTATTCCTATCTTTTTACTTTCAGCTTTCTAAATTCTAATGTTTTATATGTGCCCCTAATAAATTTCATATAGTTGGGTTTTCTTTATTAAGACACTCTGACAGTCTTCAGATTTTAACAAGTGCATTTAATCTATTTACATTTAATGTAATCACTAATATATTGGGATTTAAATCTGCTATTTTATTTTGTGTGTTTTATTATTCCTACCTGATAACATGTTCCTTTTCTTTATTGCCTTTTTGGGGTTTGTTTTTGTTTTTGTTCTGTTTTGTTTTGCCTTTTTCTTTTGATTACTCTTTATTCCATTTTTTCTTTTGTTAGTTGCAAGTTTTACACTTTGTTACTCTTTTTTAAATAGTTAACCTAAAGATTATAACATAAATCTATGACTATCAAAGTCTGTTAATTTGTACTTTTATCTTCGATGATATAAGGACTTACATATGCTTCAGCTGTTATTATATTATATATTATATATGATGTGGTTGTTCTTGTTATTTTTAAATCCACACATTATTCTTATTTTTTATGTAGTCAGTATTCATTCAAAATTACTCATATATTTTCTTTTCCTTGTTCTTCATTTATCACCCCAATTTCTCTTTTTTATTATTTTTATTTTCTCTTTTTATTTCTCTTTTTTATATCCCTTTAGTGCAATTGTATTGGTGATTGTATTTGTAATTGTATCTTAGTCTGTGTAAAAGTATCATTATTTCAACTTCATTCTTGAAGGTGGTTTTGCTTGGTGTAAAATCATAGATTGGCAGTTTCTTTCCTTGCATCACTATAAAAATAGCATCTATTATATTTTGCTTTCCATTATTTCTGTGGAAAAGTAACCTTTGTACTGAATAGTTTATTTTTGTCGCATGTGTATATGTAGTTTTTTCATAACTCAGTTAACATTTTTTTGAATATAGTTAACATATACAATATTACATTAGTTTCATGTGTACAGCATAGTAATTCAACAAATATATTTTACACAGTGCTATTGCAGGTAGTTACAGTACCACTGACTAGGTACCCTGTGCTGTACTTTCCAGCCTGTGACTTAGACATGCCATAATTGGAAGCCTGGATCTCCTACTTCTCTTAACTCATCACTTTGCCCTCTTCCCTCTGGCAACCATTGGTTTGTTCTCTACATTTAAAAGATCTGATTCTTTTTGTTGATTCATTTGCTTTATTTTTTAGATTCCACATATAAGTGAAATCATGAATTTGTCTTTATCTTACTTTTTCACTTAGCAGGATACCCTCTGGTTCCATCCATGTTGTCACAAATGGCAAGTTCTCATCCTTTTTTTATGACTGCATATATTCCATTACTTTTTTATCCATTTATCAATCAGTGAACACTTGGGCTGCCTACGTAATTTGTAAATTAATGCTGCAATTAACATAAGGTTGCATATATCTTTTCAAATTAGTGTTTTCATTTTCTTTGAATGCATATCCAGTGGAGGAATGACTGGATCATATGGTTGTCCTACTTTTATGTTTTTGAGGAACCTCCATACTGTTTTCCAAAGTGGCTGGACCAGTCTGCATTCCCGCCATTGATGTAAGAAGGTTCCTTTTTCTCCATAGCCTTGCCAATACTTGTTATTTCTTGTCTTTTTGATTCTAACCATTCTGACAGAAGCAAGAGGATATCTCCTTGTGGTTTCGATTTGCATTTTCCTGATGATAAGTGATCTTGAGTATTTTTTCACATGTCTGTAGGCCGTCTGTAGATTTTCTTTGGAAAAATGTCCATTCAGGTCCTCTGTCCACTTTTTAATTGGGTTGTTTGTGGTTTTTTTGGTTTTGAGTTGTATGAGTTCCTTATATACTTTGGATATTAATCCCTTATTGGATAGATGATTTGAATATATCTTCTCACAATCAGTAGGTTGCCTTTTTTGTATTGTTGCTGGTCTCCTTTACTATACAGAGGCTTTTTATTTTGATGTAGTCCTAGTATTTATTTATTTTTGCTTCTGTTTCCCTTACCTTAGGAGGCATATTTAGGAAAATGTTGCCATGGCCAATGTCAGAGAAATTATTATCTGTGTTCTCTTCTAGGAGTTTTTATGGTTTCAGGTTTACATTTAGGTCTTTAATACATTTGGAGTTAATTTTTTGTGTCTGATGTGAGAAAGTAGTCCAGGTCATTCTTTTGCATGTAACTGTCTAGTCACCGCAGCACCATTTGCTGAAGAGACGGTCTTTCCCCTGTCATATATTTTTGCTTCCTTTGTTGTAAATTAATTGAGCATATAAGCATGGGTCTATTTCTGGACTCTGTTATGTTCCTTTGATCTTTGTGTCTGTTTTTGTACAAGTACCATACTGTTTTTTTATTACTACAGCTTTGTAGTATCTTGAAATCTGGAATTGTGATACCTCCAGTTTTGTTCTTCTTTCTCAATATAGCTTTGGCTATTCAGGATCTTTAATGATTCCCTAGAAATTTTAGTATTTGTTTTAGTTCTTTGAAAAATGCTGTTGCTATTCTGAGAGAGATTGCATTGAATCTGTAGATTGCTTTGGGTAATATGGACATTTAGCAATATTAATTCTTCCAATCCATGAGCATGAATATATTTTCCAGTTGTTTGTGTCATCTTCAGTTTCTCTCATCAGTATTATGTAGTTTTTAGAGTACAGGTCTTTCACCTCTTTGGTTAAGTTTATTCCCAGGTAGTTTATTCTTTTAGGTGCTATTGAAAATGGAATTGTGTTCTTAATTTCTCTTTCTGCTACTTCATTATTAGTATTTAGAATTTTAACTGAATATTTTTGAATATTAATTTTGTGTCCTTGTTGCAGGTATACATTTTTTTCTGACTACTTTTAAGATTATCTCTTACCTTAGAGTGCCTGCGTGGCTTGGTTAGGCATCCTGACTCTTGATTTCAGCTCAGGTCATGATCCTCAGGGTCAAGCCCTATCTCAGACTCCATGCTCATCGCAGACCAAGAGTCGCTTGTCTGTCTCCCTCCGCTCCTCCCCACAGCTCGTGCTCTTACTTTCTCAGTCTGTCATAAATAAATCTTAAGATTATCTCTTGCCTTTTATTTTTAGCAGTTGTTTCTATGTATGGACTTCTTTCTGTTTATCTTCCTTAGAGTTTGAATGCTTTTCTCAGTCAGTAGGTTGATATATTTAATTGGTTTTGAAATATGCTCTGTCATTATCTCTTTAGTGTCCTACAGGATCTCTCTCCTCTTCTGGTATTCTTTCTACATATGGTTGATCTTTTTATTTTGTCCTTTCTAACTTTTTACCTTCTTTTCCTAGTTTTTTCAGGAAAAAAATTATTTTCTGCTTGATTCTTTGTTTTCTTCTGACTTAACTTCCAGTCTACCATTTCAACTCTTTCTCTCTCCTCCGGCATGATTATTTTAAGTCTGTCTGATAGCCACAGTATCTGGAGTCATTGAAAGTTTCTGGGTTTTGTTGTTTTCACTAGTTTTCATTTACATTGTCTTGTCTCCTTTTGTGCTTAGTTACCTTTGATTATGTGTCATACATAGCATTTGAAAAACTATTAGTAGAAGTATTTTGAGGACTGAGAGGACATGATTTTCCTCCAAAGTGTGTTTTCATTTTTTTTTTTTGTCAAGTTCTAGGGCACTTGCAATCTGGGGTTACTTTAATCCGGTTTTAGGACTTAAATTTTCAGAACCATTCAAATGACTTGAAGCTAGGCTACAGTGTCCACAAAGACTTTTATTTCAGCTTACCCTTGTTTAAGATGGAAACCTTGGGGATCTCAGCGTCAGGCATGGAAGTTTTACCAGGCAACAGCCCATACCCTTGTGTGCTCCAGTTTTTATTTCTACCCCAGGGATTGGCAAACTTATTCTATAAAGGACCAGAGAGTAAATATAAGGCTTTGTGGACCATACGGTCTTTGATGCAACAATCAGTGCTGCAGCTGTTTTTCGGAAGAGCCTAGACAATGTGTGAATTAATGAGCATGAATGTATTTCTGTAAAGATTTATTTTCAAAATCAGTCACAAGGCCAGATTTGGCCCAGAGCCATAGTTTGCTAACCCCTGCTGTAGTCTGTCAGAAACTCTGCTCAGATTCTCAGCCACATCTTCTTAAATTTAGATTAGCCCTGAATGCTGAACTAGCCTCTCTTTTGTTTGCTTTATTAACTAGCTCTCTGGTGCCTTCAAGAATATTTTGGTTTTGGTTTTGTTTTTTCAAGATTTATTTATTTATTTATTTATTTGACAGAGAAAGAGAGAGAGATCACAAGTAGGCAGAGCAGCAGGCAGAAAGAGAGGGGGAAGCAGGCTCCCTGCCGAGCAGAGAGCCTGATGTGGGCTCAATCCCAGGACCCTGAGATCATGACCTGAGCCAAAGGCAGAGGCTTAACCCACTAAGCCACCCAGGCACCCCTATTATGGGTTTTTAATGTTTGGTCCAGGTGCTCTTAGAAGGAGGTTTAATCTGAAATACCTAGTCTGCTATTATCAGAAGCTAAAGTCATATACAAGGTAACTAAATTAAAAGCAATGAGATTTTCCCTTCCGCCCTAATCTCAAAAAGGAAATTTCTTGAGGTGCTCTCAGAGAATCTCTCTCACACGCATCCTGTAATATATAAATGACTTTTTTTTTAATGAAACTGACTTTTCAGGACATGTTTCTATAGTCTTCCTAGAGAGATTGTGCATTCCAAGGTTAAAGTTACGGAGCAGCATTGTCTGTCAGACCTTTGTGGATGGAAATGTTCTGTATCTTGCAGTATTACAGTATGCTAGCCACTAGCCTCCTGTGACAATTGAGCACTTGAAATGTGACTAGTATGAGTACAGAACTAAAATTTAACATTTATTTAATTTTTACTAAATTTAAATAGCCAGGTATGGATACTTGTTTGGAGTGGACAAAGCTTATATTAAGTGAAGAATCTCTCCTCTCAGTGCATAATGTGTTCCCACAGTGCCACCTACCAAAGTATCCATTTTCTAGTGCTACTGAAAGAAATACTTAATCTAAATGTGTTTGATGGACAGTATCTTCTAAATATCTGAGCCTTGCAGAATGTTTCCATTTATTCCTACCATTTACCTGGTTTGATGGAAGTACACAAACTTGCTGTTCTGAACAGGCTGCATACACCTAATGCAGTCACTCAATTTACTGCTAACGCATATTTTTCTTTGCAGGGAAAGGGGCGACTTCGTCGAGGAAACTATCCAAGTCCATCCTCTCCTGTTGTGGTCCGGTTGCCCTCCATGTCTGATGTCCCAGAAGAGACCTTGACTAGTGAAGCCACTGTGGAGACTGACATCACAGAACAACAGCAAGCAGCCATGCAGCAAGAGGAGAGAGTACTGACTGAGCAGATTGAGAACCTACAGAAGGAGAAGTAAGTTTCCAGGAGGAAAGGGAGCCACCAGTCGTTACCTGTTTTCATTTTCTGCATTCTGTGCTCTCTTGGTTTTTCCTTTTTTATTAAACATCCCCTATGTACCAAGCACTGTATCCGGTAATACAGGAGATGCAAAGATGGAAAAGACATGTTGCCTGGACTCAGGTAAGAGCATGAAGAGTTGTCACCTCAATGAGGGAAGCTCCATGAGCAGGTGTACCTGAAGCTTCTTGAGTGACAGTGCTGGTGACTGCGATAAGGTGTGTCAGTCTTAGCCAGGTCTCCGAACAGGTCTGAGATCAGCCTCATTGAACAGGTTGGTCTTTCAAAGGAGGAGTAAGGATTCCTAGGCTAAGACAAAAGTCCCTTTCAAGAATGAGTGTCATTCAGAACTCCCTAAAGTGGGACATCTTGGTGGCTCAGTCACTTAAGTGTCTGACTTCAGCTTGAGTTCTGTATAGGGCTCCTTGCTGGGTGGGGAGCCTGCTTCTCCCTATGCCAGTTGCTCTCCTTCCTTGTGCTTGCTTTCTCTGTCTGACAAATAAATAAATAAAATCTTAAAAACAAAACAAAAAACGAGAACTAAAGAAGGTTATTATCTGAAGATCAATATAGCTATGGGGCCACCAACAGGATGGTCAGGGTAAGGCAGCAATTCTAGTGGGTGCTGGGATAATAGGTGGGGAAATTGGTGGCAATTTAGGAGAGAGGCAGATAGGCAGCTCTCTGCCCTCTACCATCATTAGAGCAAGGTTAAGTAACAATAACACTACATCTTGGGGATAGTACAGACATGCTATGGTTCTTTTTGAGGCTACTGTGTATTGGTTCTTATGGACAAAAAAGGCTCTAAAGTTTTAAGGGGATTTTTGTTTCTGAGTTTCAGGATCTAAGAGATTGATGCATTAGGGGACATTTGAGTCTGTTAAAATACGTTTTGCCTGTCAGGAGTGATTCTAGAATTTTGGTAAGCTAAAAAAGCAGCTGGGACTCAGCTGTACAGAACTCGATAAGGCAGAGGTTGTGCACCTTGACCAGGGGCTAGCTATCTAATTTGAAAAGAGGACCTCACTCAGCTTTGATGAAAATGTCACTGGAGAATATAGTTTGAGATACGTAGAGTGGAAGCAGAGCTAAGAAGGCTCTGAAAGAGAGGAGATTTGATGAGAAAGGGAGTAAGAATTGGAAGGATAAAGAAATTGTGGCCAGTTGGGGACTCAGAGCTACTATGTTTCCAGGTAGTGACAAACTCTAAGATCTGCACATTGGAGAGATTGCCCACATAATGTGAAGGAAAGATTGTTAGAAGTAGCAGACACAAGGACACTTTAGTGTGAGAGTACTGAGGTGAGCTTTTACGAAGATGTTTATTGACAGATCAGGTGACATCAAGTAGTAGCGGGAAAGCAAGATTAGCAACCAAGTCCAAGACTTGAAGGAACAAGGGGCACAATTGAGAGGTAGGTTGGGTGCCTGATGAAGAGGAGTAGAGAATGCTGTGAGTGGAGGTGGCATAAGAGGCAAAGGACAGAAAAGATCAATGACGTTTTACTTCGTCGTTAGTGCCAGTTCATGGAAAATAGTTAAAGAGCTAGAAGGAATCATAGAGATTATCTCATGTCATCTCTTTGTTTTGTGGTTGAGGGGGCTGAGGTCCAGGGACAGGAAAGTACTTTGCCAATGCATTAATATGAGTGTAGAGTGAGTTTAGAACCCTGATCTCCTGGTTATCAGCCCAGAGTTCATTTTACCAAAATATCT
This sequence comes from Mustela erminea, assembly GCF_009829155.1. NCBI lineage: Eukaryota > Metazoa > Chordata > Mammalia > Carnivora > Mustelidae > Mustela > Mustela erminea. The sequence goes on from NC_045618.1 coordinate 33,601,914, forward strand.
TACAGCTGCAGCATCTTTTCCCTGCTCACTCTTTGCTCTGTTATAGGTCCCAGACTGTGTTTGTAGCCTCCATCATTACTGTGGCTTACGGTCTTTATCACCACTTTGGATGGGAACAGTAGGAAATGTGACTGTTTTGCTACTTAAATTTCTTTCATCGTAAGTCTTTTTTTCCTGTTGTCTTCCTTCCTCCTCTTATCAAACACTGGTGCATTTCTTGATTATATCTTACAGGGAGGAGCTAACATTTGAGATGCTTGTACTGGAACCCCGTGCTTCTGATGATGAAACCCTTGAGTCTGAGGCTTCCATTGGGACTGCTGATAGCTCAGAAAATTTGAATATTGAGTCTGAAGGTGCCATCTCTGAGAAGTCAGGTAAATGAACGTATTAGACCAGAGAGTCCAGATTTGTTTTGCAAGGGAGGAATAAGGATTCCCAGGCTAAGACAAAATTCTTTTCAAGAATGCCAGACCTTATGAGAGAAGGTGACAAAGTCCTAAGGAGTTCAAATATACTGATCTTTGTGAAGCTTCCATTATATATTGTTCATCAGACCCAACATTTAATGTTTGCAGTTTTTTGTCAACTTAATGTTTTCTTCTCTGTTTACCACAGAGAAAACCCAATAATTACAACACATGTTGTCTTACTGATCCATGATCTATGTTCTAAGGGTGGTTGATAGGAGTTGGGCCCTGCTGAGAGATGGGCTTATACCAAAGGAGGCATTTAACTACGTGGCATGTCTCAGGGAGACATAGAATTACTACATATCGGGTGCCTGGGTGGCTCAGTGGGTTAAGCCACTGCCTTCGGCTCAGGTCATGATCTCAGGGTCTGGGATCGAGTCCTGCATCAGGCTCTCTGCTCAGCAGGGAGCCTGCTTCCTCCTCTCTCTCTGCCTGCCTCTCTGCCTGCTTGTGATCTCTCTCTGTCAAATAAATAAATAAAATCTTAAAAAAAAAAAAAAAAAAAGAATTACTACATATCCTGGCAGTATTTTATTTTTTAATTTTACTATGTTGTATTAGTCACCATCATTAGCTTTTGGGGTTTTTTTTTTTTTTTGATTATTTTTTTGTTTTTGTTTTTTAATTTGCCAGAGAGAGAGAGAGCACACACAAGCAGGCAGAGAGGCAGGCAGAGGCAGGCAGAGGCAGCGAGAGAAGCAGGCTCCCCGCCAAGCAAGGAGCCCGATGTGGGACTCGATCCCAGGACCCCGAGATCATGACCTGAGACTCCAGACTTCTTGGGGTTGATTCTTAAATGATATGTTTAGAAACGGGTAACTTCTCAGGTTATGGCTGTGGACAGAGTAGGTCAGCCTGGATGCTTCAGACCTCAGCCCACCCATCACACAGGAATTGTGAAACCTATTATTATGGGATGATTTGCTTTAGAGGAAATTGTCACTTAGAGCTTTGATCTCTTCTTTTGAATTAGAGAGAAGCTTGGTCCTTAGCTCCCTGAAGGCAGCTGGCAAATCTGAACCTTCAAGCAAGTTACGAAAGCAGCTAAAAAGGCAGCAAGACTCTCTGGATTCAGTAGACTCTTCATTCTCTACTTTATGTTCATCTAACACTGCATCTTCTCATGGGACCAGAAAACGATTTCAGATTTATTCTAAATCTCCTTTCTACCGAGCTGCATCAGCTGGCGAGGCCCTCGGAGTGGAAGGGCCATTCGGTCAGACCAAATCCCTGGAAGACAGGCCTCAGTTCATCAGCAGAGGAACCTTCAACCCTGAAAAGGGCAAACAGAAATTAAAGAATGTGAAAAACTCACCTCAGAAAACCAAAGAGACCCCAGACGGGACAGTTGTGACTGGCCGCAGGAAAACTGTGGACCCAGACTCCAGCTCCACCCAACAGCTAGCTCTCTTTGGAAATAATGAGTTTATGGTCTGAACTGGCAGCTGTGTGTCCCTTCATGGCTACAGAGTAGTAAACCCATCTCATCTTCGGGGCCTGTTCCCATCCCCTTGTCCACAATAGTTCAACCTAATTGTGGTCCTGCCTCTTGCCCAAGCATACAACCAAGAACTTGTGTGCTGATTTCCTGGGCCTCCTGCAGAAACAGAAAGGCCTCTGTGAAGCCTGCTGGGGATGGTGCCAGCTGTGCCTTGGCTGCTGTATTTGACTGGGGAGTTCACTAAACAGAGCCACCGGGGGCCTGGGGATTTGGTCAGTTGTGGAGATCTTCCTAGTTGCCTCTTCCTCCATCCTCTTTTCCTTCCCAGAGGTGGGTGTTGAACTGGGGGGAACATGGTGGGCCTGAGGGAACCACTGATTTTTGACATTTGAAGAAAACATATAAATCTTTCTTAACCGCGAAAGCAAAAGCCTTTGGGTTTATTTTGGGATAGTTAGGAGTTGGGGTAGAATATAATTTTTTTCCAAGGATTTATAAACAAAAAGCTTAAGCCCTCTATTTTAAGATTTTTGAGAAATACTCCATGTTATATTCTGGGGAAAGTAAAAACCTAATTGTTTCCATGAAGCCATCAGAGCATGTCTCAGACATCTGGTTACATGATGAAGAAGAGAGTACATGTTTTGTTTTTTGATGATGTTCAGTGTCATAATAATGCTGGTTTCACTCCTGGTTATTTCCTGCCAAATATATTGCATGGGCTGAAGTTTCAGTTTTCCTACTGTACTCAGACTTCCTGGTCCTAGGATTAGGTTCCTCTAATTTTTTTCAGAGACGTGTTGATCCCTAAACATGAGGGTCTCATCCTAATCCACCCAGGCTTTCCTCTTTGTATAGATTAATAAGCTGAAGATCACATACGAACCTGTTCATCTGCTGGTGGATTTCCACCACAAACTCAGACAAGTAATGTGACCATCTAATCACTTCTCCTAAAACATTCATACACAACACTGCATGAATAAGTGTTAACAGAAAGCTGCCAAAAAAAAAAAGAAAAGTTTTTAATATAACCATCTAACTAACTTCTTTTCCTCAGACCATCAGTATTAAATAGATGAAAAAATAAATCAAGGACTACTTGAAGCTATTTTTGTTAATATTCTGGTTACTGAAGTTTACTGTAAATATATATGTATAGTATGCATATTTCTTTTTAACCTTATGCTTCCCTCCTCCTGGTGGAATTTCTTCCCACAGATTAAGGGCAATTGGATAGGGGTGGGAGCCACTATCCCAGGGTTGAGGGAAAAATCAGACCATCTTTTTCACCACTGGGTGTCTCCCTACACCTGAGCTATAATAGCATTTTAAGCTTCTTAGCATTTGTGGGATTAGAAATCTGTTTTTGCTATTTATAATATATGGAAGATGAAACATGATACTCTTTCTTGAGATAAGTATGTGAAAATGTTTATTTTTAAAGTTACTAAATGCATCTTGTCTAACTACCACGTGCACTGTTCTGAAAAAGAGCCTTTACCATCTGTAACCTGAATTTTGGTTATTCTTTCTTTTCATACTTCGATTTGAAGTTGTGGAAATGTTAAGACTTTGTTAGGGCAGATTCTCTCCTGTTACACAACACTGAACCTCATGTCACTGCCTTATTGGTTATTGTCAAGCCCCAGAGGTCAGGCTTAGAACATCAATCTGAGTGGCAGCTAAAGGTAGCAGGAGACTTACCTCTCCCTGGTTTGGTTTCAGAAATGAGCTAGGGAAAGGAATCCTTTTAAATCTCCAGAATGATGATGGTTGTGAGTAAGTGTGAGATTTTATATCCCGCAAACATCTGCCACCTTATTCATGCTGAGGAATAATAAATGTTAAAACCTTTTAAATATCGAACTTTGGAGAATCTTCTTAGAGGAAAGCCCAACCCCTCAGCATGGTCAGGTCCCAGTGGGACTTCGGGAGCCCAGGGCCCCAAGCCAGGCTATGCAGGCGTTTCAGTATTCCTGGGGGAGTAGTGTCCTGCTGGGCATGGACTACTACTCTCTACTTGCTCCAGAACATTGATTAAATACCATATGAGAAAGATGACCCTTGTTGGATAATTTCCTTTGACCTCAAGGAACGGCCTAGAGAACACATTTTGGCGTATGTTCTCCCTTCTAAATTCTTGCAGATTTTCTTTGTTTGTTTGCAAAATAAGTTTTTGGCAGTTGAAAAAAAAAATTACTCCTGTAGGCCACTTTATAAGAACTAGGCAATGGATGTTAAGAGACTTTATATTTCTCAGGGACCTGAAACCTGAATTTGGATAAAATTAAATAAAAAATACTTGTTTTTTGGTTGCTAGATTTGTGGATTTCTAGTCATTTAACAAAGTGCCAGAATGGAGGGTTGGGGGGGCGGGGAGAGATCCGCACAATCCTAAGAATGAAGAGCAAGTGTGGGACCCTCCCTTTGAAGGAAAGAAAGCTTTGCTTCTCATAGGATAACAAGTACTGTTGGCCTAACAAAGAGATGAAGCCATAACTCCTAAAAACTGTCAGAACCAAGTGCTGTATCTTCTTCCATAGGGTCTTAACTGGTCCTCTCTGTGGTTAAAGTTATGTCACCACAAAGTGATGCTGTATTATAATCATTTACGATGAAGATGTATAACCTTCATATACATCGCAGCTGTGCTGCCCATTGCTTCTGCTTTGCTTTTCTTTGATCTCACATGCTACAGACAAAAATCCCTGTGTGGCAGCAATGGGGCAGCCCCACATTTGGAGCCCATACTCCAAAATACAGAGGAATTCTGTTCGTATCACACATTCCAGCCCCAAACAAAGGCTGGATTTGCACTTCTCCAAATTAAAGCTAGCTATCCCTTATCATGGAAGATGTAATAGAAGCAGAGAAGTATCATTTTAAGGTTACATTGTGTATCATAAGTGAAGCGAATTTGTTTAAACAAGGATCAGGGAGGTGACTACTTAGGTTGTAATGCACTTCCTGCCATTTTAATTCCTTTGCTACTCTGGGCTTCTAGAAACACAGAGGGTAGATACAGAGTTCTCAGTACAGGCCCTGAAGAGACAGAGGGACCTGAAGTCAGGGATGGGATACCAGAGCCCCTACCTTCTCATGCTTTGGAAATCAGCTGCAGCTCTTACCCTGCTGCTGGGAGGTTAGTGGAGACCTCTGTGTTCTTGACAGAGGGTGGTTTTCACTGTCAAAGACAGAGAAGAGAAGAGGGGGTCCCAGAAGCATGCTGAAAAGAGGAAGTCCAGCAAGGTTCTGCAGGCCCGCTTCAGTGACTCTGGGCTATGTTGGGTTTTTTTGTTTTTGTATTTTTAAACTATAACGAATGTGTACCTTTCACAAGCACTTTGGTGAACTAGAGAAGAGATTCTCAGGATGTGTTCAAAGCTAAGAGAGTTTTAATTTTAAAAAGAAACAGTTCAGATGGTTTTCCTCATCGTCCTCTCCTCTTTTTTCCTCCTTGGTGGGGGAGCTAGGCAATGGGCATGCATCGTTCTGTGTTGACAAATGCATTATGTCTATCCATAATTTTGTGACAGTTCCCAGCACTGTCCCCCCAATAACACAATACCGGCCTTGGTAGTAAGTCCTTGGCATTTGAGGGAGCCCTCAGTCTTTCTGTGCCCCTCATAATTTTTACCACTTTTTTTCTGGAACCACTCCCATATTTGATTTGGTGTTAAAAGGTAACAGCAAAATAATAATTGTGGAGATGGATCTATTAGGTCTTATCGGTTTCTTGGTTAAAAGTGTTTTCAAAAAAGCCACATGAAGGCACCTATCACCTTGCTATTCATTTATAATTAATACCTATTATCAACCCTCTTAGGTCATATAAAAGTTGGCACCTTTTGAACCAAGTAATTGCATTTACTAGAGGAAACGTGTGGATTACAAATTAGTATTGTATTATTTTAATAGATTCAAAGTAATTTATAAGTAAGTATGCTGAGTGTAAATTTTTAAAAGACTATGTATTGTAAAAGGACATATCCTGTGAAATATAATATCATTTTACTGTTTAACAGAATAATTCTATAAAAAGAATGACTTATCTCACCCACAGAACTGATTACATTCCTGATGAAATCAACAGGCACTTTGTAATTTCCTTTTGGGTTGGTTTTTTGGTTGTTTTTTTGTTTTTGTTTTTGTTTTTTGTTGTTGTTGGGGGGGGAGCAAAACATCATCTGTAGAAAGTGCAGTTTGTGTCACTCCGAATATGCACTATACAGCTACACAAAAGCAGCTTGATGAACAAATCACTCCATGGCTCATTAAAGAACAAAGCTTCCAGAAGCAGCAATATGTGTGGTTTGTTTTCTGACCATCCTGGCTCCTACCCCAACTCACTCCAATCCCATTCCAAGGAATAGCAGTGATTTTTGTTAAGCTGATTTTTCTTTTAAGGAAAGGACTGAGCCCCCAAAGTTTACAAAGTGCAGAAGCAGTTAATTATGGGAACTCAGCTGAATTCAAGTGAAAGTGAGATTCAAGAACTCGTTTTATGTAGTAGATGCTAGCCGCCAGGTGTTAAAACTTTCTTTAATCAGCCTAGAGCTAGGCGGACAGTGAAGACAGTAAGTCTACGGTTAGGATCCTCATCAAAAAGACTGAAGTAGCAGCAACATCTGCTAGTAGAGGCCCAGGAATTAATTCATCCCTAGGTTGTCATATTCTTTCTGCCACTATGCTGTGTGGCATTGGGAAAGTCATGAGCCATTTCTGGGTGTTCGTTTTCCCATCTGGAAATGAGCTCTCTTCCTCAGGTTTTGTATAACTCCACTGACTCTCAGGTCTCAGCATAAAAGGCAGTTATTTCCTCTTCCCCCTTCAGCTGGATTAGATATGTTCTCAACAGTGCCCAGTATTCATGGCATCAAAAAACTGTTTGAGGGGCATCTGGGTGACTCAGTTTGTTGAGCATCTGCCTTGCTCAGGTCATGATCAGAGGGTCCTGGGATTGAGCCCCATGTCTGAGCTCCCTGCTCAGTGGGAAACCTTCTCCCTCTCCCTCTGCTGCTCCCCTCCATAGGATTGTGCACTCACTCACACTCTCTCTGTCACATAAATAACTGTTTGATAAAAGCTTCCCAAGGCAAGAAATGTGCTATCTTGCTCTTAGATCTCCAGCACCTAATGAAAGGTGCCCTTGCTTAAATATTGGATGAGAAGGTTGAATGAGATTGTAGGTTCCCAAATGCCAAACTAGGTCTCAGGTGAAATGGAAAGTTGCTCAGTTTTTAAAATCCTGAGATCATCTTCCCATTTTTTTTGCATTGTTTACATTTTTGCATTAAATTAATGTCAAAGCGATAAGGGTAGTGAATTATTTCTTCAGGTTTCTTAAATTGGCCAAGTAAAACCTAGAAATGCCATTTTAAAAATGTACCCCTGTGGTAACCAAATCAACAAACCTTCCCAATGCTTCTTGGCATCTTTGGGTCTTTGTCTGTCTTTCCTACCATCAAATAGTCCCTTAGGGTGGAAGAGGATGACTGTCTCACAAATCTGAAAATTGCAGTTGAAAAGAAAGGCCCAGATAGATGCACAGAGACTGTCTTTGTGTGCTTCATAACCAAAGACATTTCTGGCTTTAAGGGCAAAAAAACTTCCACAGTATCCCCTCTCCTAGCAACAACCCTAAATGCAATGTTACCCATTTGAATGTCAAGGGGACCAATTTACAGCAAAATATTGAATAAATCCTGAGATCAACTCTGTATCGTATTAGGAAAACAAGAGCCACTCAGTGTCTTTCAGGTGAGGAGGACATAATAGAGGAAGTAGGGGGTTAATAATACACACTGGAAGAACTGGAGAAACACAGATCCAGGAAGCTCCCACAGAAGGTCGAGAAAGCCAACACAGACCTAAGCCAAAAGATCCAAAGAGCTTTCTGGAAGCTACTGCAATTCAAAGAAGGCTGCCTGAAATCTCTACCTTCCCACACAGCTGGCTGCAACTGCCTCCAGACAGCAATGACTTCCTCATTGACTTTCCAAGGCTTATGTGAGAGTGCCTGCCTTCCATGAAGGAGCCATGGGGGGAGGAGGATCCTGGGAAATGTAGTTCCTGGCATCTCTGCAGTGAGGACAAGACCTTAGAAGGGGGTGGTATTGATGCCAGGTTGACAGCAGCTAATCCAGGCAAGAAATGTGCCATCTTGCCTATGTACCTTGTCTATTTCTCCAAGACTTTCTCCTGGAGATCCCAAACAATCTCCCCTGGTATAGAATTGCTGTGCTCACACATCCCAGACCAGTACCAGCACATGAACTTCAGTAGGCCACTCTGCACACCTATGTTCTGAGATGCATGACTATAGAGTAGATAGATGTCCAGGGCCTATCTGGCCCTATTTCAGCCTTCTTTCTTGCCACAGTGCCTTTGCTCAGGCTTTCTATATGCAGGCCTTTCAACCTTATGGATGAAAACTCTTGATAGGGAACTGGATAGTATAATGGTATTATAGACATTAGATGGCTCGAATAACAGGCAAATCTGGTGCTTTTAGAACATCAAGAATATGGGGCACCTGGGTGGCACAGTCAGTTGGGGGGTCCGACTCTTGATTTTGGCTCCAGTCGTGGTCTCAGGGTCGTGGGATTGAGCCCTGCATCAGGCTCTCTGCTGGGCATAGAGACTTCTTGGGATTCTCCCTCTCTCTCCCTCTTCCTCTGCCACCCATCCCCGCTCTATCTGTATCTATATATCTATATCTGTATATAAAGAAAATAAAGAATAGCTTAAGTGGAAAGGGCTCAAGCTGGACCATACTTGCCATACTCTTTCCTTCTCAGGCACCAGCCCAGCTGGTGTCATTTCTAGAGCAGAGTGTCCTGAACCACATCCTTCCATCAAGGCCCGATATCTCTGTGAGCTGGGAGAATTCATACATAGGCCAAAGGGCAAGAAACCCCTAGGATTTCAGATTCCTCACATGACCTTCTACTTTTGACTTCAAGCATTTCTTCTTGGAGGACAGGAAATACAACAGAATCGTTCAGCCATTCCAGGGGCGGGGTGGGGGGCCTTTGAGGGGGTGGGAATGGCAGTGCCAGAGTTAGGGGAAGTTAAGTAGAGTCACACCAGGGTTCAGGTTCTCTCCAAGCCTCAGTTTTTTTTTTTTTTTTTTCACTTATCATGGGGGGTGACTGGTCCAGTCCCAGAGCTAATCTAAGGATTGAATAACAATACCCATTCAGCACTCCATTCACTGCCTGGGTTATCCTCAAGTCCCACACACGTTTACTTTCTTGCATTACTATTATCTCCTAGGTCTTTTGGGTCTGCCTTTGCAAAAGAGGAGGTTTGTCTGAGCTTCTCTCCATAAGGACTTAAGAAGTGATAGAGATTCCCCTTCTAAAAAAAGTGTCTGTAGCTGCCTGGCATTGAGTTGGATGTGCCCACCTTTGTTTATAGAAGGGTGAGGAAGGACAGGAAGGGAAACACTGAGGCAGTCAGTGGGTTCTCCAGGGGGCGGGACCCCGTCTGGAGAGAGGCAGGTTTTGACTCCTGTGGGAGATTTTGCAGCTGGGCTTGATTTGTTGCCCCTGGACTCTGCCGTGACATGGAAACCAGGTGGAACACAAGAGCCTGTGCTCATTCCTTCAGTGTCTTTCAATGGAGAGCCTTTTTTTTTTTTTAAGATTTTATTTATTTATTTGACAGACAGAGATCACAAGTAGGCAGAGAGGCAGTCAGAGAGAGAGGGGGAAGCAGGCTCCCTGCTGAGCAGAGAGCCTGATGCAGGGCTCTATCCCAGGACCCTGGGATCATGACCTGAGCCAAAGGCAGAGGCTTTGACCCAGGGGCCCCTCAATGGAGAGCCTTTAACACATTTGTTTTTTGGTTTTATTTTTTCCCCACTTTATTGAGTATAATACAGTAAAATGCACAAATCTTAAGTGCGCGGCTCAATTTTTAGGAATGAGTAAATTTGAAACCACCACCTAGGTTAACATCTAGCCACCAGAGGGCTCCTCTGGGCCCCTTCCCAACCACCCCACCTCCCAACCCCGGAGGCAAACAGGATTCCCGCTTCTGCCGTCTGGTTTGTCTGGCCTGTCCACCCATTTTGTATAAGCAGAAGCTGTGCTTGGCAAAGTTCTTTCACTCTACCTTTACATCTGTGACATTCATCCACGTTGTCACATGTATTGGCCATTCATTCTTTTTTTTTTTTTTTAAAGATTTTATTTATTTATTTGAGAGAGAGACAGTGAGAGAGAGCATGAGCAAGGAGAAGGTCAGAGGGAGAAGCAGACTCCGCATGAGCTGGGAGCCCGATGCGGGACCCGATCCCAGGACTCCGGGATCATGACCTGAGCCGAAGGCAGTCGTCCAACCAACGGAGCCACCCAGGTGTCCCTGGCCATTCATTCTTGATTGCTACTTTCCATTAAATGAATCTACCACAACTTATTAATTCATCCTACCGCCCACATACAGTTAGGGGCTCTTCTGAATAAAGCTGCTGTGAATTTTTTTAAGATTTTACTTATTTACTTGATAGAGACACAGTGAGAAAGGGAACACAAGCAGAAGGAGTGGGAGAGGGAGAAGCAGGCTCCCCACTGAGCAGGGAGCCCAATGTGAGGCTAGATCCCAGGACCCCGGGATCATGACCTGAGCCGAAGGCAGATGCTTAACGACTGAGCCACCCAGGAACCCCCTGCTGTGAACATTTTTAATCATATCTTTTGGTGGACATTTCTGCTTGGTATACATACCTACGGGGGAATTGCTGGGTCACAGGACAGGTGAATGAGTGGCTTCAGTAGACTGTTTTCCAGAGTAGTTGCACCCATTTTACAGCCACCTCCCTCAGTTTTTGAACATATCACAAAGGAGCTTTTCCATTGGAGTATTCCCTATGGTCTTGCGGAAAAAGAGGAGCTCAACTCGTTCAGAAGTGATAAACCTCAAAGACGGGAGAAGCAGGAGCAACTTCCCAAACCTAAACAGGAGAGAGGACACCATCAGTTTTTTGTGTGTGTGTTTTGTTTTGTTTTGTTTTAATTTATTTGACAGAGAATGACATCACAAGTAGGCAGAGAGGCAGGCAGAGAAGCAGGCTCCCTGCTGAGCAGAGAGCCCAATGTGGGGCTCTGTCCCAGGACCCTGAGATCATGACCTGAGCCGAAGGCAGAGGCTTAAACCACTGAGCCACCCAGGTGCCCACCATCAGTTTTATTACCAGCTTCTGAGCATAAGTCATGTAGTCAGTGGGATAAAAATAGCAAATAAATACTGTTTATTGTGTGCAAAGATTATGTTATATTAATAATAAGCTATATTAATGTTATATAAAATGTACTAATCATTTATATGACTCTTAGTATAATTATGAGATGTATAATTGAGTAAGAATCTAAATTCGCCTCCATGAGCCCCCTAGAGTAGCCATTAGTGAAAGAGTTCTGAAGTGGAAGTGTAATTTTTGTGGATGAGAGAGAGAGAAAAAAAATTTTTTTTAAAAGGGCTCAAGTTGACTCTTGATCTCAGCTCAGGTCTTTTTTTTTTTTTTTTTTTTTTAAAGATTTTATTTATTTATTTGACAGAGAGAGATCACAAGTAGACGGAGAGGCAGGCAGAGAGAGAGAGAGGGAAGCAGGCTCCCTGCTGAGCAGAGAGCCCGATGCGGGACTCGATCCCAGGACCCTGAGATCATGACCTGAGCCGAAGGCAGCGGCTTAACCCACTGAGCCACCCAGGCGCCCCTCAGCTCAGGTCTTGATCTCAAGGTCACGAGTTCCAGCCCCACCTCGCAATCCACACTAGGTGTGGAGCCAAATGAGTGAATGAGTGAATGAATGAATGAGTGAATTGATCAATCAATCAATCAAACCATTTGCTAATCAAGGGTCCCCAGTGCCGAGAAAGTAGGTGAAGCCCCAAAAGAGAGATGGGAGGGATCAGCAGAGGTCAGTGCTCGACATCAAGGAGGCCACTTCCAGTGGGCCAGCTCCACACTCAACTCCCACTGTGGAGGTGTGTGGGAGGCCTTCCCTATCTCCCAGTTATTTGCAGGACCTTTTTTTTTTTTTTTTTCAACCCAAGGGCTTTCTTTATTTTCCAAGTGCCAAGTGGGTGGGACAGAGAAGTTGTGCACCTCTCACTTGTTCCTTCCTGCTTGTTTTTCTGCGCTAGGGAGTTTCAGAAAGAAGTAACCAGAAAGTCAAGTACAGAAACTGTTTTTCAAACTGTAGGAATTCATCCCCTAGTGGGTGTGAAATTAAATTTAGTGAGTAACCACTGGCCACGCTCTCAGCCTCTCTGTAGCTACCGCCCCCAAACCCAGCCACGGGCAGGCTCTCATCCATGCATGTGGCTTAGCCAAATGCATCCCTAGGAGATGCTCCCCTGCAGCTCCAACAGACCTGATCATGTTCCCTCAAAACTGCATCTTCCTCCTGACTTTCTTTCTTTTTTTTTTTTTTTTTAAAGATTTTATTTATTTACTTGACAGACAGAGATCACAAGTAGGCAGAGAGGCAGGCAGAGAGAGGAGGAAGCAGGCTCCCCGCTGAGCAGAGAGCCCGATGCAGGACCCTGGGATCACGACCTGAGCCCAAGGCAGAGGCTTTAACCCACTGAGCCACCCAGGCGCTCCCTGACTTTCCTTTTCTTGATTCCCGCTTCTCCCAAATAGCACATCCTCTTTTGCTCCTTACATCCATCCAAGTGCCAAGTCAGACGCATTCTGACTCCTGGAGGCCCCTGCAACTGTTCTCTCCCTTCCATTCCCTATAGCCACTCCCAGAGAGCAGGACTCCCCTCCACTCCCCTGGAGGCTGGCAGTGTGTGCTTCCCTCCCTGATCCTGTACTCTGGACTCACTCTAGCTCTGCGTACAACACCCTCCTGCTCAAAAACCCGCAGTGGCTCCCCTCTGCCTACCAAATCACATACGGCCTTCAGCTGGCATTCAAAGTCCTGGACAGGCCGGCCCACGAACGCTGTCCTAGCTTAGTCTCCCACCTTCTCACTGGCAGCAATCTGTTACACCTTCCAGACTGGCCTCCTGTCCTAGGTATCTGTAGAAATACATAGAGACATAGGTATCTGAACCCTCACTATCTGATGGGGTGGTCCTCAGCTGGAATGGGGTCACTGTGCTGGACATCCAGGGGAGGCAGCAACTTTGTCTTCTGCTCATTTTGGTCCCCACTCCTGCAAACTGGCACACAGGGGATGCTGGATTCATGCTTGGTTGAAGCCATCTAATCAGTGACACCAGAGACAGGGTCAAAGAGGTGGGGGTTGGGGGAGGGTAAAGAGACGAAGGGACAGATGGGCAGGAAGGCTCATGCTCAGGTCACCTCACGGGCTGGCTGGGGTGGTGCGCCTTGCTGTGCTGGCTCAGCATCACTTGGGACTGGTCCTGCAACGCTTCCACGTGCTCAGGATCCTTCAGGCCCCGAGTTTCTGGAAAGATGCACCGGCAGTGAGCTCTTCTCCCAGGGCGCCCTGCCCGCCCCCATCGCAGTCAGCCAGCACCCTCAGGAGGGGTGAGGCCAGCCCTGCACCTCACTCCTCCTGCTCCCTAGGGAGGAGGCCTTCACACCCCGAGCCCATGTGGGGTGGTGGAGGCAGAAGGAGAGGCAGAAGGAAATCACTGGAATTCCCATTCTTTAACCCCCAACCACATTTCCGTAAGGCTTGGGCAAAGACTCAGGGACCTGGTTTGAAGAGGACCAGGGCCTTCATGCAGGCGAACTCTGTGGGGTCCACCGCCAGTGCTCGGAACCTTGAGATTGTCTCTTGCAGGATGCGACTCTCGGCACCGGCCAGTGCCAACCGGCCCTGGGAGCTGCCGGCAGTGGAGGCCTGAGGCGGTGCCAGCAGAGGGCAGCTGTCCAGAGGCAGAGACCACTGTATGGCCCCGAGGAGGAAGAGTTCACTCCATGCCTCTTCCAGCAGAATCACCTGTGCTCAAAGAAAGAGTGAGCATGATGGCTGAGATGCAACATCTGTGGCTTAGGCTGAGCCTCTGCTACCTTCTCTGGGGCGCTAGGAAAGGAAGGGCTGTTCCTGGATACCCAGACCATCTCCTGACCTCCATCTGACATTGACCCAGGGGCCCTGGGGCTCTGAGATTTGGTCTGATCTGGTGCAAATGCCTAGGCTCCAAGACACTCTATGCATTCCCTCCAGAGCCTCAACTGGAACATTTAGGAAAGCCTAGAGTTGTGGAAGTTGGGCAGCCGCAGGGACAGTCTCCACGGGCGTCCAAGCTAAGCGTGCTCAGGAGACTCAGCCTGACCTCTGAGCGGCTCCATCCAAGGCACTGGCCAAGGGCTGAGACCCTCAGTGCGCCTCTCTTCCTGGGTTTATCATGACACATAAGCTCAAAGGGAAGTCCTATAGGTGAAAAGGTTAGGTGGGAACTCGAGCCCTGAAGTCACAGTCATCTGTGCTCCTAGAGAGCACCAGAGTCTCCCACGTGCACTACTGCACTACTGTGGGAATGCAGACTGCCCTGTCACACACAGAGGTACTCCAGGAGGAGAGAAGACCCAGGGGGTCACAGGCACTACCTTCAAAACCCTGTGTGGCCCTAGCCAACATCATCCCCGAGAGACCATGCTCCCCTCTGCCCAGAGATGGGCTCGCCCCCAATGGTCACATCCCTGAGACATGGATCCCTGACCAACACTGACTCAGAGACACGTGCCTCCCAACTGCCGCCAGCCCTGAGCTCCGGGCACCTCCTATCATCACCTGCACAGGGGTGTATGCCCTCCCAACCCAGCTGAATCAAGTGCATCCCAAAACACACACATACCTGATCGCGGAAGGGCAGGTTGGAGAACACAGGCAGGTTCTTGGCCCACTTGACAGCCATAAAGAGAAGGCGAGCCGATGTCTCATGGATGCTGTCCAGGCCACAGGGTGATGAGGAGGAGTATGGGGATGAGGGAAACTCGGGATCATTGCTGGTGACGTCAATATTCTCATCAGCTGTTGGAGGAGGGGATGGGGACATTAACCCCTAGTCTGTGGCAGGGACAGGGGCTGCTCAGGGCCCCAGTTGCCCTCCCACTTACCATCCTCTGGCTCCAGCTTAGCACATGTTTCGGCTGTGATAAGGCTGGTCAAGAAGTGGTGGTGCCCGGGCGGGGTGAGGGCCCCAGGCCCCAGGGCTCTGGCTGCAGAAACAGGCATGGGGTCCCGCGGGCTGGGCCCTGCCGGGGCCAGGGGGGCCACCAGGGGCTCCAGCCGGGTCTCTGCGTCTGATTCCATGCCCGCCAGCCGGACCTGGGCCGTGCTTCGTGGCTGGCGTTCATTCTGCACAGCTGGGGAGGCAGGAAGGGTCAGGACCACCCCTCCTCAGTCTTGGACTGCTGTCTCTTCCTCACTCCTCTCTGGGTCTGGGGCCCGACTCACCGTCCTGGTTCATGCCCTCCTGCAAGCACTTCTTCAGCCGGCAGGCCTGGCACTGGTTCCTGTGGGCCTTGTCCACCGGGCACATCCCCGCCCCCACCTGGCACCTGCCGGCAGAAGGGTGCCCACCCTGGTGTCAGCGTCCCACCCATCAAGGCCCAGGACTGTGGGTTTGGATATGTTTGGCCCAGCCCCTTTTCCCCAGAGCATCCCGTAGCCCTCCTGGGGTCCCGCAGGGGTGGGGGCGGGGCGGGGGGGCATTGCGGGCGGGGGGTCTTGCCCTCCCCCCACCGGTAGATGAGCCTCCGCCGCACACTCCGCTTGAAGAAGCCGCTGCAACCGTTGCAGGCGTAGATGCCGTAGTGCTTCCCGCTGCTGCTGTCTCCACACACGCGACACTGCAGCGAGGGACCCATGCCTAAGGGGCAGGGGCCGGGCTGGGTCACTCCCCCTTTGCAGCGAGCCCTTCTCCCCACCCAGTCCCATTCCCAATCCCCACACACAGTACACACACCCCGGCCTCTCATCCAGACACCGCACCCTGCCATCCTCCCAGACACCACACCCTGCCATCCTCCCAGCCAGCTTCTCCCCTCCCTCCGCTTTGCAACCCAGGTCCATTCTCTGCATGCGCCTGCTCGCCCACCCCCCCCTTCCTGGCTGCAGGTGGCCTCAGGCTCCTCATCCCACATAAACCTCCAGGACCACACACCCGGGGGGGAGCTCTTAGGCCAGACCCGGAAGAATGCTTCTCTCTCCTTTCTTTTCCCATCAATTCAGCTGTCCCATCCTGGCTCTGCTGACCCCTGCCTTTCTAGGATTCTGAGTGTGCTGGCCTGGTCCTTCACTCTTGGCCACAGCCCTCGGAGCTCCTTATACGGTCCCTGCCAACCTCGGGTCCACACTGCACTCCCCAAGGGCCCAGACCCTACCTCCAGGAAAGCCCTACCTGTTGGCTGGTCTCCCAGGCCCCATCTGCCGGGAGACTCCTTCCTGGAAGCAGCCACAGTGGCTGGCTCAGCCGCAGCCATGCTGGAGCTCGCGCTAGGGCAGTGGGCCCAGGGCTAGCGCGTCCCAGGGCAGCTTTCACCTTCCTTCTGGAAGGAGGCCTCCCGAGTGGGCCCAGCCTCAGCCTTTCTCTTTGGACCTCTGTCCCTCTCTTGGTGCTCCTGTGTCCTACTTCTCCTTCTCCCCCTCCATGGCCCTGGTGGTCTCCCTCCCTCCCAAGCCTCTCCTGTCTGTCCCCTTGTCTCCTGTCTCTCCGTCTGTCTAAACTCAGAGCTGCCCCAACTTCCCCTCACAGCAGCGGCTCTGGCTCTAGGAGATTTCTCCCAGGGCAGTGCTGGACGCAGCTTATGATCCTCTTAATCTTTACTGTCTCCACAGGGGATCAACCAGCCACACCTGCAGCGTTACCAAGGTGCCCCCGGGGCCCGTGGGTCCCGCTGCCCCCCCTCGCTACCACCCCCTTGCTGCCCAGTGTTCCTGGTCCCCTCTGCTCTGTGCGCTCAGCCTACTGGCCCTCCAATGCCAAATCTTGAAGGGAGGTGTAGATTCCGGGTTCCCCAGGACTTTAAGTCTTTTTGAGCTGCTTGGCGTGTGTCTGGGAACAAGTGCGTATCTGGGAGCTGTGTGTCAAGTGGGTGCGTGTGAGGTTCAGTGTTCACTGTGGCTTCGGCTTTCCACCCTCAGGTTCCCACCTGAGCCCTTGATAAGGAACCACGTAGGGCCCAGGACCTTCAGATCCTGGAAGGGTTCTCCCCACATATTTAGCATGGAGGTGGGTCCCATCACACTGAGAAAGGGTCTCCTGTAGGGTCTGGGGCTGGCCTGGAGGCAGGAGGGCCTGGGGCCCAAGATGGAGAGTCTCCTTCAGGAGCGGAAGAAGCTGGGGAGCAGGGCTCTCAGGACAGGGGAGGGCGTGAGAACACAGCCTCTGAGCCTGGCTCCAGGCAATTGGGTGGCCTCCCTTCCTTTCCCTGACCCTGCCTCACCTTCCCAGGCAGGCTGACCTCTCTGCTGTCCCCAAACCCCACCTTCCCAGCTCAAGCCCAGTGTGATTGTGAGATGAGGAGGCCAAAGGAGGAGCCTGGGCCTCCTTGGACCAATCCAAGCGGGAGTGTGGAGAGAGCCCAGACAGCGCCAAATTTCAATCCCTGCTCCCACTCAGGCCAGTCACACGGCCCAGCCCTGAGCACGTGATTTAGCCTTTCTGAGCTTCAGTTTCCATGGTCTGTGAAAAGGGGTATCGAAAGTTTCAGAGCCCAGTACTCAGTAAGAGCATAATACACGATAGGGGCAGTTATGATGATGATTTCTCTGAGAAGGTCACAGAGCAAGCCTCAGGAAATTTGCCTTTCCTTTCCCTGCTTCTCTATCCCCACCCCCATGCTCACCCCCACCCCTCCCTGCCCAGGACAGAGCAGCCCTGGGGTTGGTTGGGAGGGCACCACCTACCCTCAGCAGACCTGCTCACTTCTGGGGGTGAGGGGCAGCGCTTGGCCCAGGCTTAGAGCCCAAGGGGGAGAGGAACAGTGAGAAATTTCTGGAAGGATCATGGAGTGAAGGGGACAGAGGGGGAGGAGCAGGGCCTTTTTGTAAGTGGGGTTAACCCTCACTGTGACAGAGAAGCACTACTGGGGATTTGGGAAGTCAGCTCGAGGGACTTTGTGGGGTAATCCGCTTTCTGGGGCCTCAGAAGATCGAGGCCGCCAGGTGGAGGTCCCGCACCTGACCTCCCCTGCCTCTGTGCTCACCTGCACCCCTCCTGACAGGCAGCCCTCAGAGCCCTCCTCTGCACAGTCTCCAGCTCCCCCTCACCTCCGCAGGCACAGGCATATCCCTTGAACTTGATGGACGGGTCCCTCCTTCCCAAAGCTTGTCTCTCCCACTTCTGGAGCATGTCTTCACCTTCTTTGTCCCCACTCTGAATGGTCATCACCTCAAGGTGCCCCAGAGCGGGGCCCAGAGGACTTTTACACCTCTCCTTGGACGATCTCGCACACACGCCTGGCTTCCATGACCCCTTCACACCTGCCTGGGTCTGGGCTGGAGCTTCCCCCCACAGACCCACCCAGAGTTCAGGTGTGGAGACCAACTCCACACGCCTCAACCAGCCCATCCCCACCTTGTCCACGGAGATGGTCACCGAAGCCCCTGGATCGAGGGGCAGCTCTGAGCATACATGGGCATCAGAGAGGAAGGTGCCCAAGGCTGAGCTGAGGGCCTTGAACCTGGAGGTCTGGGCCAAGGAAGAGCCGCTGGGAAAATCAGGGCAGCGTGGGTCATGGGAGAAAGGGAAGGGGAGGATTCGAGGATGGTGCCATCGTGCAGGTCAAGTGTCCTCAGACGCCTTTGCATCGCCAAGAGTAGGAAGGACAAAGCAAGCAAGAAGAGTGCTTACGCAAACACTCCATGATACCCAAACCTCACAGCAAACCTCAACCCACAGGTGAGGAAACTGGAGTCTCTGAGAGGTGAGGCAAATCGCTTCTGGCCACATAGCTGCAGAGAGGGGAGAGGAGCCTGGGGGTGGAGCCAGGAGTTTGAACCTAGTGTCTGGTTCCCAAGCTCCTGCTTTCCCGCTGGGCGCCTTCCACACAAGGCTGGCCATTTCTTTGGCTTTAGCAGCAGAAGGTGGGGGTGGGAGGGGCAGAAATTCCAGGGCCCAGGGCTGGATCTTGTCCTCAGGGTTGGATCTCAGCCCAGGTCACCTTCCTCTCCTCAGCCAATGGAAGGTTCCAGGGACTGGGTTCAGAGCATGTGGATGAGAAGGCACTTAGCACACGGTAGCCCTTTTATTTTATTTTATTTTTTTTATTATTTTTTTTAAATATTTTATTTATTTATTTGACAGAGAGATGGTGAGAGAGAGAACACAGCAGGGAGAGTGGGAGAGGAAGAAGCAGACTCCCGCTGAGCAGGGAGCCCGATGTGGGGCTCGATCCCAGGACCCTGAGAACATGACCTGAGCCGAAGGCAGATGCTTAACAACTGAGCCACCCTGGCGCCCCACAGTAGCCCATTTTTAACTTGTTTTTCTTTTCCTGACCATCAGTAGTGGGTATGTGTTACTTAGAATGGCGAAAAATAAATCCATCAGAATAAAAACACTAGCGGTGTTTGACATGCCTGTTTGTATGCGGTTTGGACTTTATTATGTTGATTTCAGCCCGGGTCCTCTGTCACCCTGACCCTCTGTTCTTGGGCAAGTCAGGCCCAGCCAGAGCCTAGATGGTGCCGGATGACAGACAGCCCAGCAGGGCTGGGGTAGTGGCTCTCTCCCGATTTGTGACCACCAGCTGCTGGGGCAGACGCCAGAGGATTACCCAGCCCAAAGCCTTGAATCTGCTGACGAAGCCACCAGAGGCCACCTTATCACTAATACAATTATTCCCCCAGGGGACAGGTCAGCAACTTCCCTGACTCCCTGGCGGTCTGGGGCAGGTAGGGCAGGCAGTGGGGGATGGATGAGGAAGGTTGCAGGTCTGACTTTCTTCCGGCCAGTAAAGCCCCCTGCCCCAGACTGTCTGGGGCCAGTCATATCCTCTGTCACTGGGTCCCAGCCCTAGAGAGTTGCCCTTGGTGTTGTCGGAGTGAGGAGGAATGGTTCTGGGATGAGGTCAGGTTGGCTGGACTGAACACCACAGTCCAGGAGCCTCGGGCTTCCGGTTTGGGGCAAGCCTCATTTGTGGCATTTGGTCCTGGTAACATATTTTCTGGGGTTTCTTAAAAAGTCTCTTTATTCCCCACCCATGGATCTTTGGGATCTGGGAGAAGAGATAGCCAGTGATGTGCGTGTGGGCTCTGGACCTCAGGATACCAATTCCTCTTCCAGGAAACTATCCCATGAAAAATCTCACAAAGATTTAATTATAGGGCTGGTCCCTGCGGCAATTTTAGTAAAACACCCATCTGTAGACAACCGGCTACACCCCGGAAGCTCCATCCCGACAGCGGAATGCTAGGCAGTCATTGCAAATGGTGACATTTCTATATTCATTTACAGGGAAACACGCCCACAGTGTTTCAACTGGAAAGCCGGCTGCAAAACAGCATGCTTGATTTCATGCGGCTCAGCAAAGGGAGTTGCTGGCCAAAGATCACGGAACTTCTTTCTCCTTGGTAGGACCTCAGTCCATCAATAGTTTCTTTCTCTAGAATGGTGAGTGGAAGGTTCAGGACTCCCAGAGGCAGATACCAGCAGCAGAGTTTCTCAACAAAGCCTCTTTCTTTTCTTTTCAAGATAACATTTAGAAATAATCAGATCTTCCCCGGCATAGTTTTCCCAGCCCTTGGCTTGTGAACTCCTTCCTCCAGAATCATTTTAAAGGTTTGAGCAGAGCTGGAGAGGCTCCTCCTTCTGTCCTAGGGGAGCAGACAAAAGGCAGTCTGTTCCGGACCCCGGCATCTGATCTGCAGCCCCACACTGGGGCTGACCCCCTTCCTCCTTTGTCCTAGGTGACTGGCATGAAGGATATCTGTTTGACTTTGTCCCCCACCCCCGTGCCCCTAGAGGTGAGCTTCTCCCGTGTCTAGTATAAAGATAAGACAAGCAAAAGTTGTCACCACAAACAGTTGTCACCACAAACAGAAACGTTGCTATTGTGTTTGGATGTTTAATAATCAACTCGTATTATAATTGTAAGCAGGATAAAATAAAGCTTTTTTTTTTTTTTTTTAAAGATTTTATTTATTCGGGGCGCCTGGGTGGCTCAGTGGGTTAAAGCCACTGCCTTCAACTCAGGTCATGATCTCAGGGTCCTGGGATCGAGTCCCGCATCGGGCTCTCTGCTCAGCAGCAGGGGGCCTGCTTCCCTTCCTCTCTCTCTGCCTGCCTCTCTGCCTGCTTGTGATCTCTCTCTGTCAAATAAGTAAATAAAATCTTTAAAAAAAAAAAAAGATTTTATTTATTCATTTGACAGACAGTGATCACAAGTAGGCAGAGAGGCAAGCAGAGAGAGAATGGAGGAAGCAGGCTCCCCGCTGAGCAGAGAGCCCGATGCGGGACTCGATCCCAGGACCCTGAGATCATGACCTGAGTTGAAGGCAGTGGCTTTAACCCACTGAGCCATCCCGGCGCTCTTTTTTTCATTTAAAAAAGAGAATGGCTAATTTGAAATAAATATTATACTACTACTATTTTTTTTTTAAGATTTATTTTATTTATTTGACAGAGAGACACACAGCAAGAGAGGGAACACAAGCAGGGGGAGTGGGAGAGGGAGAAGCAGGCTTCCCGCTGAGCAGGGAGCCTGATGCAGGGCTCTATCCCAGGACCCTGAGATCATGACCTGAGCCGAAGGCAGAGGCTTAACGACTGTGCCACTCAGGCATCCCATTACTACTACTATTAACCATAATAATAGGAAATATTAGGGCACCTGGGTGGCTCAGTGGGTTAAGCCTCTGCCTTCTGCTGGGGTCATGATCTCAGGGTCCTGGGATCGAGCCCTGCATCGGGCTGTCAGCTCAGTGGGGAGCCTGCTTCCTCCACTCTCTCTGCCTGCCTCTCTGACTACTTGTGATCTCTCTCTCTCTCTCTGTTAAGTAAATAAGTAAAATCTTTAAAAAAAAAAAAAAAGGAAATATTTGTGAAGAAATTGTTAAGCATTTCTCTGTGAAAATGAGAAGTTTCGATTTCGTTCCCTCATTAACCGAGGGGAGGGCTAGAATCTCGAACTGAAGAGCAAGGCAGGCCTGAGTCCTGCCTCATCAGAGCGGTTGCAGTTGGGGGAAGCCTGGTCTTGGAGGCGCCCCTTCCCTGCACCAGCTCTAGACCCTTCTACGCTGTGCTGGGGCCTGCGCTGGAGGCTGGGGAAGGGTCCTGGCAGGGGGAACCCCGGTTGTGGGCAGCTCTTTGAAAACCAGTACAGAAGTGTTTTGGAAGTTTAACAACAGGGATAACCAGGCCAGTGTATTCTAGCTGACCGACCCTCCTGGTTCTAATATTTATCATCTCCTAGATATGAAACAACCTTAGGCAGGGTTTTTCAACTTGGGCCCTATTGACATTTTGAGCCAGAATATTCTCTATTGTGGGGGCTGTCCTGTGCTTTGTAGGATGTTTAGCAACATTCCTGACCTCTCCCTGCTAGATGCCAGGGCAGTCCCTTCTCCCCAGTGGTGACAACCAAAAACATCTCCCAACATTGCCAAAAATGTCCCCCGAGGGGCAGAATTGTTCTTGATTGAGAATCACTGGTCTAAGCCATGTTATTTCCTGCCCTCTTGGACACAGTTCACCAAGTCTGTTTTCACAGATGCCGGAAGCACTGCCCAAGACAAATGTCCACGAGGAGCCCCCGGCCATCAGGCATGTAATACTACCTTCGGTATGCAGACACTGGAACTCTCTGGAAGGATGCTCAAAGTGTTGACAGAGGTTTCTTTGAAGGCGAATTTTACTATTCTTTTCTCCTTTGTATTTTTCTATGTTGTTTGGATGTTTAATAATGGACATGAATTATAACTGTAATCAAGATAAGGCTTTCTCATGTTTTTGAAAGAGACTGGCTAATTTGAAGTAAATATGACCTATAGTAATAATAATAACAATGGCAGATATTTATTAAAAAACTGTTATGTATGGGGCTTCTAGGTGGCTCAGTGGGTTAAAGCCTCTGCCCTCGGCTCAGGTCATGATCCCAGGGTCTTGGGATCGGGGCCCACATCTGGCTCTCTGCTTAGTGGGGAGCCTGCTCCCCTTCCTGTCTCTCTGCCTGCCTCTCTGCCTACTTGTGATCTCTGTCTGTCAAATAAATACATAAAATCTTAAAAAAAAAAGAAGAAGAAAATCGTTATGTAGCAGCCATGGTTCTGAATGTTGGTCTGTGAGAACTCATTCAGTCCTCATACCACCACCATCCGACAGGCATTATCACTATTATCCTCCCTTTACAAACAAGAATGACAGAGAGGTTTAGCGACACAGTTAGTAGGTGACAGACCTGGGACTCAAACCCAAGCAGGTAAAGTGGTTATTTTAGAAGAATGCATCTGCCCAAACGTAAGGGAACAAAAATGAGAATATCATATTGACAAAAACCACCTTCATACATTTAGTAAAGAAAATCTCCTCCAGACACATTCTGTCTCCAGGTAAGCTGAAAGAAAACAGAAGGTATTTTGGGCTATGGAAAGCCATTTTGAACTACATTTCTCTTCTCAGCTTTTCTAGGAGATGCAGATTGTTCGATTCAAACTGCAATAAAATTTATAGAGAAAAGGAAAAGGATTATTTTCCAGAAAATGTCTTGGTTTTCTGTGTTTGCTTTCAATGGGATGGCTCTGGGGCTGCAGCAGGAATGACTAGGGATCCCTGGACGCATCAGGCTCCCTGCTTGGTGGGAAGCCTGATTCTCCCTCTCCTACTCCCCCTGTTTCTGTTCCTTCTCTCTCTGTGTCTCTCTGTCAAATAAGTAAATAAAATCTTTTTAAACAGTTTTTAAAAAAATGACTGGGGATGACTTGTAGTGTGCATGTATGAAGCTGTGAGTGTGTGTGTGTGGTGAGAACCAGGCCATCCTGTGACGAAGGTGGGCTGAGATTTGCTATATTGGCACAAAAATGCCGTCTCTGCCTATGTCAGTTGTGGTTTAATCTTGAGATCCCAGACAATGTTGTGACAGCTCCACAGGCTTCTAGAATTTGTCCAGAAAGAACGATTTAGTTGATCAGTATTCAAACATAAACTTGGCACATTTACCTTCCTGACTTTTGATATTGACGTAACTGTATTTTCTGACCTTACTTATTAGCTATATTTATTAATTTGGTGAAAATGCTCAACTGAGGTAACAGATACCCAGTGCCTCCCCACAGAAATGAGGGATGTATTCTTTAGAACATTTTAGAAAATGCATAGGCTCCAAGCAGTTCTCCCTAAGATGGAATGGGATGGGAGGGGCCCCGCCCTGTCAGCCGGCGTGCAAAGGTCTACCGGATCCCCATCACAAGAGACTCCCACAAGAGCAGGGACTTCACATATGCTGTTCTGGCTCCCCAGTTACCTTCCAAGGCGTCTGAAAGACCTGCTTTTTAGTAGGATTTCTTTACACAGACACCACACTGATAGATCAAGATGTTGGTTTCAGTCAGTATGCGTTCAGAATAGCTAAGTATGTATTTTAACGTAATAAATTATGGCCCATTTCCAAGACGGCTATTCTTCTGCCATTGGAAGGGGTTATATGGAAAATGTCATGTATTATGTATTATGTCATGTAAAATGTATTAAAAAACAAATATGTTAAGGAATTGTATTAAGTTATGACAATGGTTAACTTGTTATGACAATGGTATTGTGCTCTGCATAATGAAAAAGAATCCTGGTCCATTAGAGACATATCCTAAAGTATTTACTGGTGAAATGATTCAGTGTCTTGGATTCGCTTTTTAAAAATGACAGCACAAAAATTTTGTTTAATAAACAAGTGACCCCACGAAGGAAGTATATGAAGACAGAAAGAATAAAGTTGGTGGTTGCCGATGTGGGAGATGGGTCCATGGTATTTCACTGAACGATTATCTCTATGATTTTGTTTGTGATTGAAGTTTTATATAATAAAACATTTATTTAAAAACACGCATATTTTCAACAACAACTGAAACAAAAAAAATGTGGTCGATGACTTTGGACATACTCTCTGGCCTAAATCTTCTCTTTTTCTCCCTTTTCTTCCACCACCTCTGCCCTAAATCGGTCTTCACTGATCATTTTGATCTTGCTATGTAGTTTTTGAGGAGCTAAGTTGAAGAGGGTGATGCCACAGTGGAAAATTCCAGGTGCTGCAGGCTGTGGATGGGTTTGGCTAGTACACACATCAGCGCCCCCTCCTGGAAGGAGTTAAAGGCAGCAGGGCCCTTGGCTTTCTAACTGAGTTGAGTGCCTGGTTTAAAAAAAAAAAAAGAAAGTATGGTGCTATTTTGTGACTTATTTATTTACTTATATTAAAATTTTCCAGCTTCATTAAGGTACAACCAACCTATAATATCGTGTAAGTTTAGGTGTACAATGTGCCAATTTGATTTGATACATAGGTATTGTGGAATGATTACCACAGAAGCGTTAGCTAAGACCTCTATTGCCTCACATGAGAACATTTAGCATCTTCCAAGTATATAGAACGGTCCTTGTCACTATAGACACCATTCTGTGCCTTCCATCCCCAGGACATACTCCTCTTATAACCGGAAGCGTGTACCCTTTGATTGACATGTCTGCTTTCCCTCTTCCTCCAGCTAGCTTACTCTCTCTCACACTTGAAGAGGCGGCCCAGTGCCTCCCCTCAGGCCAGACTCTCTAACGTTGCTCCCCACATTCCAGAATCACGATCAGAAACTATCCCATTCATCTGTGTTTTGTTGTTAGTGTTTGTCTTCTCCAGCTAGACCATAAGCTTTACGAGGTCAGAGATCTCGTCGCTCTTGTTTAAGGGTTTGATGTGTGGAATCAGCCTGATCTGTTCAACGGCTGACTGACTGCGTAACTGAAAGCTTCCCCCACCGCCCCATAGTTTGCTGCTCCTTTCTCTGATCCTCTGCTCCTGCCTCTGCTAGAATCCTCTCACTGCCTCAGACCCAGCTGCTCCCGGGCCACAGTCTGGAGCGGGGGATGCTCTTCCTTCCTGCTGCTGTCACCCCCCCTACCCAAGGCCAATGTTGCCCTTGTTTCTGTCACTGGAGGTTTAAAACATTTACTTGAGGGGCACCTGGGTGGCTCAGTGGGTTAAAGCCTCTGCCTTCGGCTCAGGTCATGATCCCAGGGTCCTGGGTTAGAGCCCCGCATCGGGCTCTCTGCTCAGCAGGGAGCCTGCTTCCTCCTCTCTCTCTCTGCCTGCTTGTGATCTCTCTCTGTCAAATAAATAAATAAAATCTTTTTTTTAAAAAACCACATTTACTTGAAATTGCAAACCAATCAACTTAGATATTCTCTTGGGAAGAGAGACGTAAAAACGAAGAGTTGCTAATAATCGAGATAAGAAAAAAATGTGTTTTAATAAAAGGGACTTGTCTGGCCAGAACAGAAAACTGGTCAGATAAACTACCTCAGAATGGAAGGACATTTTCCTAGGGATCCTTCCCCGGTTCCAACGATGTTTCCACATCGATTCACCGGGGAAGCAGTCCCAAGGTGCGCTGAGCAAAGGGGCGTACACTTTACCCAGAACACCTCCGCATTTGTGTTTTTTATAATTGGTAGAATTTAGTTTGAAGAAGGATTTCCTCTTCATAAAAAGCAGTCAGAGGATTGCAGGAGCCTGAGGTAAGATACTCCACGTATTTGCTATGTGACCTCGGAGAAGCCTCTTAACTTCTCTGGGCTGGTACGATAAAGAAATAGTGGCGCTAAGAAACCTTACCTGTTTGAAGACAGGAAATGGAGTTAGAGGACTTCTCAAGCTCTCTGGGATAGAAGATCCCTGAGGACAGTGACGGTAGCGCTAGTCAGAGTAGTAGAGGTATAGCGCCATCTACGTGCAATAACCAGAAAGGCCGCAAGGGGTAGGTGTTACTCCATGAGAAAAGCTTTGCTCCGAGGACTGTTTCCCTCTCCAAGTTCTAGCGTGAGAGACTGGGAAATTTCTTCTTTGAAATTACAGAAAAGGAAAAGAAAAGTCTTCAGTACTCTCAACATCAGGCAGAGGATTGAAAATCTTTTTTAGTGATGAATCCCGGCAAAGTCACCCAGTGTGTGATGCAAGCTGTGTTTTTCTACCAGAGCATCAAAGAAGAGCTTATGTGATGGACCAATTAGCAGGAATATGATTTTCTGTATTTTAGAGGTGATTGCCTCCGGGGCCAGGTTAACAGGGGTTGGGGGGGGTGCATTGAGAACAAAGGACATTTTCTGTTAGGACTTGGGCAGGTACCTTTGTCCTGTCATAACTGTATTGGTTGCGGGGAGGATGAAAAAACGAAATTAGGCAAAAACACAGCTCGGTCCAAGAGATCCCATCTCACTTAGATGTTAGGGGAAGAGGTCGGAAGACACAGAGGTGACGAGGGTGTTGACTGCTTGGCGCCATGGAGACAGGGAAGCTGGAGAGGGTTCTGAGCAGCTTGTGCAGGAGGGGATGACTGAGATCACCCGGGAGAGGGTCCGAGTGATGATGGAGAGCAGATGCCCTGAGCCTGGCAGCCAGAGAACTTTCTGGACATAGACCTGCCTGTCGTTATCCCCAGAGTTTGGTCATCACCAGAATAAATGAGCTGAACATTCCCGAATCCATGTTGGACCTACCTGTCGGGGGCCTCTGTCAGGGAGGCGCCCTGGTGACCTTCATGAAGACCTGCATGGGTGGGTGATGACTAGCCCTTTGCTGCCTTGACTGGTCCCCCACCTCTTGCAGCAGGTCGGGGGAGGGGGGACAGGGTGTCACCCCCTGTGGGGTGACCAGCAAGGCAGCACCCGGAAAGCTATTTGGAATCACCTGATGCTTCTCTTTCTGCCCCAGGGGTCCTGTCCCTGTGCTTTAACAAAGTCACCTTTTTTGCACCAAAGATGTCTCCAGAATTCTTTCTTGGCCATTGGCTCTGAATCTCATCAACATTCCAAAACCACATCACCTCCTGCCCCTCTCTACCACACCTCATCCGTCTTCCCAGCTTTGCGGTTTCCCACAACACATATCACACCTGCCATGCCATGCAGAAGTCACCTGTTCGTGTCTTTAATTTCGGCCACCCCCGTTAGCGCATGAGCTCTCCGAGGGCAGTCTTATTCCGCTTGTTAGACTGCTACATATTCGGCGCCTAGCAGAGCATCCAGCAGAGTAAATCCTTGTGGAATGAGTGAAAGATCATAGTGACTGGGGAAGCAACAAGGCAAACACAGGTGGCTCCTTAAAGCGTTTTCCCTGGAGGCAGCGGTGCGAGGGTGTCTTTGTGGGTAAGTGTCAGAGAAGCGGGCTGCCCATGGGCCTGAGTGTGGTCTGAGGTGGGTGAGCAGGTTTCTCCCGTTCTGTTTCCTGAAGCTCCCAACGGCACGGTTTCCTCCTGGGTGGCAGGTGGAGTCCTGCGATATGGCTCAGGGGTCCCAATCTGGAGGACTTGAGGGCCAGGCCTCTGGAGATAGAAGCCTGAGAACCCAACCCAGGGTTAGGGTTTGGGTCTGGGGCATGTCAGGCCCCACCTGCCGAGGCTGAGGCAGACTCCAGGGAAGGAGGTAGGGCAGGGGCTGAGTGGAGGGCAGGTGTGGCTGGCATTCGGAGAAGACCAGGGCAGCGTGTGCTCCCACCCTTTAGAGCGCTTTACCGTAGGCTTTGGGCGACACCGCGCGGGGACCCGGGGCAGGGACGGAAGGCTTCCCCGAAGCCCCCCACTGCCAGAAGCGAGTTCGCTGGGGGCTTTCCGGCCAATTCTCGGAGCTTTCCACCCAGATCGACATGGATTTGGGCAGAAAGCTTGTAAGAATTGGCCGGCATTGAGTGGCCATTCCAGCCGTGCGCCGGGCCCGTGCTGAGAGCGCTTTCCCCTAGGTGTGCGTTGCGGGCATGGGAGACCGCACACCAGGCCCACACCGCTCCCAGAGGCCCCCCGCAGAGGCGAGCTCCCAGAGACACAGTTGAGTTAGGGTGTAAGCCTGAGCCTCAGGCTCTGGCTACTTTTGGCAGAATGGGGCGCCGAAGGTGAAGGTGGCCTGAGGTGAGCAAGGAACTTTCTCCCGCTCTGAGTGTTTTCCTGCAGTTCCCAATGGCTCGGTTTCCTCCTGGGTGGCAGGCGGAGTCCTGTGGTATAGCTCAGGGGTCCCCAGTCTGGAGGGCTTGGGGGACTGGCCTCTGTGGACGGAAGCCTGAGAACCCAACCTAAGGTTCGGCTTAGGGCCCAGGGGCATGGCCGGCCCCATCTGCCTGCGCTGAGACCAGCACCCCAGGGGGTTGAGGGGAGGGAGGATTTGGCCACGCATGTGCCTGGCTTTTAGAGTGCTTTCTCGAAGGGTTGGGCCGCGACTGCTCAGGATCTTAGGCCAGGCACAGGCTGCTCCTCTGAAGGCCCAAGCAACCGGAAGGGAGTTCACTTGGGGTTTCTCGCCAATTTGCATGAACTTTCTGCCCGAATCCATATCGACTGGGGCACAAAGCTCATGAGAATTGGCCAGTGTTGTGCAGTGATTAAGGCCACATTGGCGCCCGCTGTTGAGAACGCTTTCTGGCTAGGTGTGTGTTGCAATCATCCGGGGAACTCGGGCCAGGGACACCCAGTTTCGTGGGTGGTGAGGTCAGAAGGAGAGTTTTGGGGAATTCTCCTGGATAGAGGCATGCTGATGGCTTCAAAGGGCTTGGCGTCAGGAACCCTGGGGTGAATTTCCTGCCTGATGCTGGGGGAGTCATGTTATCCCATAGGTCATAGGTTTTCCATTTCCTCCTTAGGAAATTGCTGGCAGGAAATGTTCTGCTTAAAGCAGAACCCAGCTGCACTGTCGCTGGGCATGCTAGCTGTTGCAGGAACTCTAGAAAAGAGTATGGTGGTAAAAAAAAAAAAAAAAAAAAAAAGAATATGGTGGTTCCTCCAAAAGCTAAAAACTGAACAATCCTCGGATCCAGCAAATGCAGTCCTAGGTATTTACCCAAAGGACAAAAAAATGCACATTCAATGGGGCACAAACACAGTGATGTTTATAGCAGCGTTACCAACAACAGCGAAACTATGGAGGGAGTCCCAATGTCCATTCACTGAAGAAAGGAGAGAGAAGATGTGTTATATACCTATACCTATATCTATACCTATACCTATATCTATATCTATATACAATGAAACAGGACCCAGCGTCAAAAAGAATGAAATTTTACCATCTGCAAGGATGTGGATCAATCTAGAGTGGATTAAGCTCAGCAAAATCAGTAGGACAAGACCAATACCCTATGACTTGACTCCTATGGAACTTTCAGAAAGAAAACAGATGAACATAGTGAGGGGAGAAAGGCCAAGGAGGAAACAGACTCCGTCTTAGAGCACACACCGAGGGTTGCTAGAGGGCAGGGGAGTGGGGGGAAGGGTTCAATGGGTGATGGCTATTAGGGAGGCTGTTGTGATGAGCTCTGGCTGTTCTACACAGGTGAGGAATCACGAAATCCTACCCCTGAAGCCAAGGGATAACCACTGCATGGAAACGAATTGGAATTAAAGTTAATGAAGGAAAGAAGACCATGTTCTGCTTCACGAGGAGGGGGGTAAAAATGGAGTGATTTCCGCTCTCCTGTTCTGCAGACAATCGTTTTCAAACACTCTGTGGTAGGATCCGCTAGTTTCTTGTTGAATAAGGAGTCCTCAGAAAGCTGCCGTGGAAGGTTCAGATCTCAGAGCACGTACACGTTCCATTCACTTGTTCCTTCCAGTTTGCCCAGGTACAAAGGGAAGTGGAGAGACATGGGACAGGAGAGGACAGGAGGTGTTAAGCATTCAGGAGGCGGCCTTTTGCCTTTCTCATGAATGGCTTGGGCCAGTGTAATTTTGGAAGAAGGAGGGGATCCCAGAGCTTTGCTGAGGCGGGTTCCCTGGGGTGCTGAGTTGAGGGCGGGGTCAGTTGGCGTGTCAGGCTGCGGGTTTTGTAGCCGGGGGCTGCAGAGTTGGGGTTGTTCTCGGGGGGGCATGCAGGTTTTGCCGGCTCTGAAGGGTTCTGCACAGCTTCAAACGGCACAGTTTCCCTCTGGGTGGCAAGCGGACTCCTGGGGTATGGCTTGGGGGTCCCGAATCTGGAGGGCTTGGGGGACAGGCCCCTGGGGACAGAAGCCTGAAAACCCAACCTAGGGTTCGGGAAAGGGTCTAGGGTCATGACAGACCCAATCTGCCAGCGCTGAAAACGAAACCCCAGGGGGCTGAGTAGAGGGAGGGTTTGGCCACCCCTGCTCCTGGCTTCTAGAACGCTTTCTCGAAGGGTTCGGGCCACGACCACGTGGGACCTCTGGCCAGGCCCAGGTGGCTTCCCTGAAGCCCCACGCAGCCAGAAGCAAGTTCTGCCAGAAGTTTCTGGCCAAATCTTATGAGCATTTTGCCCAAATTGATATTGCTTTAGGTAGAAAGCTTGTGAGAATTGGCTGGCGTTGTGTGTTGATTCGGCAGCGCTCGCGCTCGCGTCTGCTGTTCAGAGCACTTTCTTGCCACGTGTGTTTTGCAGCCATGTGAGAACTTGGCCGGACCCATTCGTCTCCCCTGAGGCCCACCGCTGAGGGGAGCTTTCCAGGGCCAGAGTTGAGGGAGGGACTCAGGCTGAGCCTCAGGCTCCATGTCTGTGGCCCCGTGGGGCACTGAAGGTGGGGGTGGCCTCAGGGGTTGGGGAGGATATATGCTGGTTTCTCCCTCTCTGAGGGTTTGTGCAGCTCCAAACAGCACAGTATCCTCCTGGGTGGCAGACGGAGTCCTAGGTTGTGGCTCAGGGGTCCCCAGTCTGGAGGGCTTGGGGGCCGGGCCTCTTGGGACAGAAGCCTTAAAACCCAACTTAGAATTAGGGTTAGGGGCTAGAAGCATGGTAGGACCAATCTTCCAGCGCTTAGGCGGGATCCCCAGGGGGCAGAGTTGAGGACAGGCATCATGGGGCGCGTCAGGCTCCGGGTTGGTGACCAGGGGGCCACCGAATGTTGGGGTGGCCTCAGGGAGGCATGCAGGTTTCTCCGGGTCTCAGAGTTCTGTGCAGCTGCACATGGCACTTTTCATCTGGGTGGCAGGTGGACACCTGGGGTGTTGGTCTGGGACCCTGGGGGACAGGCCCTGGGGACGGAAGCCTGAATACCCAGCCTAGGGTTCGGATAGGGCCTAGGGGCATATCAGGCCTGATCTGCCAGCGCTGAGACGGGCACTCCAGGGGTTTGTGTAGACAAGTGTTTGGCCATGTGTGCTCGTGGCTTTTAGAGCACCTTCACACAGGGTTCGTGCAGGACCACTCGAGACCACGGGGCAGGCACAGGAGGCTCCCCTGAAGTCCTGGACAGCCGGAAGCGAGTTCGCTGGGGCTTTCCAGCTGATTCTCACAAATCGACATCGATTTGGGCAGAAAGCTCCTGACAATGGGCCGGCATTGGGCGGGGATTTGGGCTGCGCGTGGCTCTGTGCTGAGAGCACTTTCTTGTTAGGTGTGTGTTGCCTCCATTAGAGACCACGAACTGGGGCCACGTGGGTCCCAGAGCCCCCCTCAGAGGTAAGTTCCCCAGGGGCAGAGTTAAGTTAGGGTGTAAGCCTGAGCCTCAGTCTCCGGATTTTTTGGCAAAAGGGGGTGCCGAAGGTGAGGGTGGCCTGAGGAAGGTGAGCAGATTTCTCCCGCTCTGAGTGTTTCCTGCAGCTCCCAACAGCTCGGTTTCCTTCTGGGTGGCAGACGGAGTCCTGTGGTATGGCTCAGTGGTCCCTAATCTGGAGGGATTGGGGGGCCAGGCCTCTGGGTACGGAAGACTGACAACCCAAACTAGAGTTAGGGTTCAGGCCTTGGTGCATGGCAGGCCCTATTTGCCGGCACTGAGGAGGGATCGCTGGGGATCTGGTCAGAGGGTATGGTTCAAAGGAGACGTCAAATCTGGGTTTGTGGCCCAGGGGGCCGCTGAGTATGGGGGTGGCCTCTGGGGTACATGCAGGTTTCTCCTGCTCTGAAGGTTCTCTGCAGCTCCAAAGGGCACAGTTTCCTCCTGGGTGGCAGGTGAACTCCTGGGGTGTGGCACAGGGGTCCCCTATCAAGATGGCTTGGGGGCCAGGCCTCTGGGGATGGAAGCCCGAGACCCAAACCCAGGCTTAGGGTTAGGGCCTAGGGGCATGATAGGCTGGGGCTGAGGTGGGCTGCACAGAGGACTGTGTAGAAGAGAGGGTTGGTCCGCATTCAGAGGTGATCCTGGAGGATTCCTGGTCTCCCTAGCACCCCCAGTCCTCCTGAGTGTCCTCTGTCATGGCACTTGTCACACAAGACTGTCATTTGTTGTCTCTCGGTCTGTCCTTTCTGCGTGGAGCCAATCTCTCTCACAGATGCCTGGCTGCATGTCAGCCAGATGAATGGTTTTGGGACCTTTGGTCCTGGAACAGTGGGCGTCCCCCCAAACCCTGATGGACAGGGGGAGTCTCTGTCCTTCTATGTGCCCCCAGCCTCGGTGGGATCTAGTGTCCAGGACAAGGGACTTGGGAGTCCTCCCAGATGAAGTTTGTGCTATGAAGGT
The DNA here is from genome assembly GCF_009829155.1 of Mustela erminea. Classification (NCBI taxonomy): domain Eukaryota; kingdom Metazoa; phylum Chordata; class Mammalia; order Carnivora; family Mustelidae; genus Mustela; species Mustela erminea. Next base: position 33,635,350 of record NC_045618.1, read on the forward strand.
GGCTTCCTTCTGAGACCACTCTGCAAACACATGGCGTGGCCACTCCTGTGGGACAGAAAGCACACTACTGTATTGTATTCTTCTTGCACACTGTGGCTAACAAAGAGGAAACGCACACTCACCCCCCACATTCACACTCACACCTCCATTTCTGAGCATCACCACCGCGGAAACAACAGTGAATTCCAGTTGGGCTGCAGACCTGTAGACGTGCCATTCAGTGTCCGTAGAGGAGGAAGGAGATGGCGTTCTGGCTAAAAGGATGGAAGTCCTTGCCTCTGGGGGTGAAGACATTAGATTTGACCCAGAAGGTGCTACGTTCTACTTATAGAAAGGACATGATCTGAGGATCTCTGAGACTGGGGACTGACACAGACTTTTCTGGAAAGTCTTCTGTAAAGATCTTCTGTGAGGTGTTGCAGTCCATGTGGTGTCTCCAGCAATGACTCCACTCTTGCCTTGTGGCTTGAGAGCAGGCACAGAACGTCCATAACTAAAGTTCCAGACACACTGGATTGGGAGAATATGGTGGGGGGGGAGGTCCACTTGGCCCATGGGTGGTAGTTTCCCCCACCCCAAATCTGCCACACGATGGATGATGGGGGAGAGGGCTCTTCTTGTCCGGTGGCAGAGTGGGGAGACACTGGGACCTATCCTGCCTGACCCCGGGCCCTGACCATGAAAGGACAAAAAGATGATAGTGAGATTGGCCAACAATGAAGGCCTCAGGAGTTCCCTACCGCATTTCTCTGTCAGCCTCAAGTTTCCCACAACACGTTTGTCTGTGGTTGAATCCCATGTTTGGCTGAGTCAGTCCCCACTGCCTGGTGGGTATATCTTGCAGGTTCTATACCACACAGGTGCTTGTCTTGTTCAGGCCAAGACCATGAGCACATTTGGGCTTCTCCTGAGTTAGTGGAGGATCTGGCATGTGTGGGCTTCAGGACGAGTGTGATTCAGCCCTCAGCTATGTTATGGAGCACCTGGCTTCCTGGGCCCTCTGTGGCACTGGCACGGGCCTGGCCTAGGCCACTTGTGCCGTCATGATGGAGAGGCCTAGTGTTTTCCATCTTCCTCCACCCTCTGTCAGCACATGTCAGCGCAGACAGCACTCTGTCTCCACCCTCTGTCACACCAACCATGTCTTTGCAGACAGACTCTGAGATGGCCCATGGCTTGGGACTTCATTAACATCCCAGAGTCTTGTTATAACCAGTGTCAGAGGTTTCTGGGGCCCTGACATGACCTTTGTTCTCAGAATATGCCCCAGGAAGAGTCCCAGGAGAGTCTGGGAGTACGGGAAAGATCTGTGGGTACTGAGGGAGATCACAGGGGAGCTGAGGGGAGGGCAGCAGTCCGACAGGGCTTCAGGTTCTGGGTTTGTGGCAGGGGGGCCGCCAATGTTGACGGTGGCCTCAGGGGGTTAAGGAGTTTCTCCTATTCTGTGGGATTGGCACAGCTCCAAATGACATGGTTTCCTCCTGGGGGGCAGGCAGTCCCCTGGGGTATGGCTCGGGGTTCTCAGTCTGTGGGGGGGGCTTCAGGGCCAAGACTCTATAGATGGAAGTATAAGAACCCAACCCAGGGTTAGGGTGCGGGCCTAGGGGCGTGGGAGGACCTACCTGTCCCTGCTCAAGCAGGCTCCCTTGGGGGCTGAGTAGAGGGCGGGGTTAGCCAGCATTCAGAGGAGACAGGGGCCATGTGAGCAACCAGTGTTTAGAGGGCTTTCCTGTGGGCTTCGGGTGACACCACTCGAGACCCCAGTCTGGGCCCAGGCCACTTCCCCTGAGGCCCCCGCTGCCGGAAGCGAGTTCGCCAGGGCTTTCTGGCCAATTCTCACGAGCTTTCTGCCCAAATCAACATGGATTTGGGCAGAGAGCTCGTGAGAATTGGCCGGCATTGGGCAGTGATTCGGGCCCCACGTCGACCTCGTGCTGAGATGGCTTTCTCACTAAGTGCATGTTGCAGGCATGGAAGACAGTGAGCCGCCCACAGGACTCCGGGTGGCCCCCCGCAGAGGCGAGCTTGGGTGGGGGGTGCGCAGGCAGAGCTGAGTTAGGGTGTGAGCCTGAGCCTCAGGCTCCGGCTTCTTTTGGCAGAAGGGGGCACTGAATGTGAGGGTGGCCTAAGGTAGGTGTGCAGGTTTCTCTGTTCTGAGTGTTTCCCGCAGCTCCCAGTGGCACAGTTTCCTCCTGGGCGGCAGGCGGAGTCCTGAGCGGAGCCCACCAGAAGGCCTCGATGGGCTTGCAGAAGAATCACGAAAATGTCTGTGCCTCCTCCAGGTTCCTGACGAGTGTTTTGTGGGAAACTTGTCCAGAGCTGTGCTGGCGGGGTTTAACAGTCACTTTGTGGGATCTCCAAAACCTTAACCGTTTGCCGTCATAGGCCGGGGGAGCAGCTCGCATGTCAGGGCGGGTCTCTTTCCTGCCTGGCAGAGAAAGGGGCGTCACGAACCCCGCTTGTCGAGAGGTTTCGGTGAGTTAGCCATGTGCTCAAAGTGAGCCAAGGGGTGAACCCAAAGCAGGCGAGGTTGGGTGTTGACCCTTTAGCCTCCCCATGTTTTTCGGCCGACTATGGGGCCCCTTCCTTCTGGCTCTGCTTCTCTCCCCAGCTGGTGGGCATCCATCTGTCCCCAAGTATCCCTGCTCTGGTCCCTTCTCCCTCCTGCTCCTGTTCAGGTGTGAAAGCAAAGGCCTTGTCTTCCCTTGTCCAAGAGGGTATCTGTGAGGATCATGTCTCCATCCTGTTTCCTCCTCTCCCTCCCTTCACAACTCTCTCTCTCTCACACACACACATACACACACACACACGTGCACACACAGATGTGCATGCACAGACACACACACACACACACACACACACACACAGGCTTACCATGTCACCTCCCACCCCTCCGTGCTCCCGGAACCACCTCCCTTTCTCTGGTCGCCATCACATCACTCCTGCTTCTCCTCCTGCCTAGTGGGCACGTTCTCCTTCTCTTCTGCCGGCTCCCCGCTCTGCTGGTCGCCTGGCAGAGGCAAGCTCAGAATCTGGCCTCGGGCCTCTGCTGTCGTGCAGGCCGGCATCAGGGTGACCGCACGCCATGCCCCAACACCTCTGGACCAGGCTCTCCCAAGCCCATCCTTGTCTACCACTAACCCAGGCTCCACGCTGCGTCCAGCCCTGTGACTGAGACTGTCCCTCCCATCCCTCCCCACCACCCCAGCACGCACATCCATACTCCCCCTCCCGCAGTGCCTCACCCGGCTCCTGGTTCCACCCTGACCTGGTCTCTCAAGGCAGAATCTGTAAATTACCCTCAGGTTCCCCTCCCTCCCATGCCCCTGCCATCCTGTCCATTAGTTAGTTCAGGTGAGTCTCTTCCCCATATTCCTCAGATGGCTCCCAGACCTGGGCTTTGCTCCGACCTTCCCACCTCTCCCCTACACCCTGACCACAGCCTTCTCTCTGTCTCCTGCCCCTGCCCCACGCCTGCCCACGCCCCTCCCCGCACAGGGTTCTCTAAACCTTCTGACCATGACTCCCCTCCCACTTAAGACCCAGTTACCCCAGATGAAGTTCAAACTCCTTAGTCCAGAGGCTTCCAGAGCCCTTGATCACCTGCCCAGACTTGTGCTAAGAGCAGGCATTTGGGAACCCCCCCTAGACGTCACCCGAGAATCATCATGGGGTGGGGGGGACGGCATCCTGCAATGCCTGTTTGTGACCCAGCTGCCTCCAGCTCCTCAGCCTTGGGCGAGTTTCTGAGCCTCACTAAGCCCCATCGTATCCTCTTTGGAACGAAGATGAGCTGAGTGTTGCAGGTGAGGTGCACAGCACAGTGCCTGGCTCTTAGCCTCCGAGGGGAGCCATTACCACAGCTGTGTCCTTGACCTTGACATCAGTCCCTGGGATGGCGGCTCTCATGATACCCGCACTACAGGTGAGAATAATGAGGCACCATGAAGGGAAGTGATCAGGTCACGTGGCGTGTAAATGGCAGAGCCATTTGGTTCAAACCATAGCTACTGGGTCAGCCACCACCCTGAACTGTCTCACTTCCTATCACTGGCTTTTCGGATTTGTTACTTCCTCGGGGTCTGGTACACTCCCATAGGTTTCACCTGGGAACTTACCCTTTCAGTCCCTGCAAGCCCTTCAATGTTGGGCTCCCACCGTGGCTTCTTCCGAGGCCCCAGACCGGGGCCTATGGCTTCCACCTCAGACTCCCTGCCCCTTTGTCCACAACTACCTCTCTTTCCTGTTCTCGCTTCTATCCTGTGGAAACCCGCAGTCCCCTGGGGATGGTGTTTGCTCCTGCTTCCTCCCTGCTTTCCAGCTGTTCCTCCCTCTAGGCCATCCTATGCATTTTTGCAAGGTTTGGCTGTCTTAATCCCTCACTCAGAAACCTTCCATGACTCCCTATGGCCTCAAGAGGATGTTTACTTTCCTTAGTCTGGAATCCAAAGCTGCCTCTTTTCCTGCGCCCCGGAATGCCCTCTAAAGGGATCTGAGCATCAATACGATGTATGTGTGGGTGTGGGGGGCGGGTCCCCACACCACCTCAAGCATTTCTCCGACAGCAGGTGGGGGTCCTACAATTCCGCTCATTTCTGACACTGTCCTCCTGGGGACCGTATCCGTTTCCACAGGTGAAGAGTTCGGTCCCCCAAGACTGCCCCCAGCCCCGCCAATGCCAGACACAAATCCGGGTTGTTACAGACTGAATATACACCCGAGGCTCCATGACCCTGGCTCTGAGAGGTCAAGGAAACATTTTACGCACTCGCTTACCAGCTGACTATAAGGGATCGAAGTCAGGAACAGCCAGTTGGAAGAGATGCGCAGGGCAGGGTGTGGGGAAGGGCTCGGAGCATGGGTGTCCTCGGAGCACTCCCCCCTCCCTGAATCACCAAATGGTCACCAACCGGGAAGATCTCTGAACCTCCATTTGGGTTTTTATGGAGACTTCATTCGTCAGGATTGATGAAATCATTGGCCATAGGCCTTCCCCTCCCAGAGTTCAGGGCTGTGGGGCTGGAAGTTCCAACCCTCACGTAACAGGGTTGGTTCTCCTGACAACCAGGTCCCAAGCTTCAGGTACTTTTCAAGTCACCTCATTCACATAACTAAAGACAACTTCCTTGCTCTCCTGGCTTAGGAAGTTCCACAGGTTTTCATGCTCTGTGCCTGGAACAGTGGAAAAGACCAAATGTCTATTTCTTACTAGAAGTCATTTGGCTTCCCACTGCCTTTTTGGGCAGGATCTGCGGCTCCTCTGCTCCTGTGTCTCCTGCGGAGCTTGGCGTGCCCCTCAGCCCCCACCAACATACCCAGAGTGAATGCATCCTGGGCCAGAGGAGACTCTCCCACTCCAGATCAGTCTGGGGAAGAGTCTATCCCCCAGGAGGCACTTCCAAGTGGACGTCCCATAGGCAGCCTGCTGATTCCCAGCTCTTTCTGCCTTTGTCACCCAGGGAAATACCACCTGGCTGGGACCCGACCCCATCTGTCAAATGGGGTCAGAGGGAGAGCTTGACCTTGATGCTGCCGAGGCCCGGGTCAGCCCTGAGCTGGGATTCCGGTGTTCTCTGGGTCTTAACAGGTGACCATAGGTTGGACCCTCGAGGCCCTGGATGGACAGGTCTGTCTCTGTCTCTCCCAGAGGAGACCTGGTGAGGGTAGCTGGGGAAGCCTTCTGGGCCAGGTCCCTGGACACATGTGCTCCCTTTGAAAAGGATGGAGATGTCTGTTCTTTCAAAGGAAAGCTGCGGCAGACGGGTCTCCCAAGGGCCCTTCGGGAACCCTCCTGTCCCAGATTCCCAAACCTAAAGCAATGAAATGCCAAAGGCTAGCCTTTCATACTCACTTCTCAGCTGGCCTGTCCCCCAGCCCACTGATACCATATGCCTCCTCGCCTTGGCAAGGCCCCTTTCTCCCTGCAACGTCCATCTTTCCACGAGGGATGCACCGTGTCATAGGCACACTAAGAAAAGCTGGGCACCCTCAGGGGTCATCATAGACCAGAGCTTGGGGATCAGAGTGGGGACTGCCCCTGAACTGCCTCAGGTGGAAGCTTGGCTTTGCCGCCTTCTAGCTGCGTGCCCCCCAGGTGGGTTGCTAACCCTCTCTGTGCCCTTGCACCGTCCTCTGTAAATGAGGACAAGGGCAGGGTTTGTGGTAGGGGGTGATTGTCAGGATTGTGTGTTACCCAGTGTAAAGCCCTGGGGCGATGCTGGGCTCATTCTGGGGGGAGGGTTGGGGTAGGCAGAGAAGAGAGGGAGGGTGTTGGGGGGTGGAGGGACAAGGCGCAAGCCAGGTGTGGTGGCCGGGCTCAGCCACAGGCTGGGTGGGGCTTCCCAGAGGAAGCCATGCTGCGGCCTAGCTGCCAGCCCAAGGCTGGATTTTTCCTCCCCAGGCTTAGCCATCACATAGTCGGCCTATTCCCTCCCAGACGTAATGGTGTGCACCACCTTCTATGACTACTACGTGCCCTTGGTCGTGCTGAACACCGTTCTCCACACTGGCCTCTCCTGCTGCTCCGGGTACCCGGCCAATGGGCCTCAGTCGGGCGGTGGGGGATGCTCCAGGGAAGGGACGCTCAGAAACCTGGGGCTCAGCTCCAGCCCCGCTTCCCAGGCAGCCATCCGGGGCATCTGAGGGACTCCACATTTGGCTTAACGCTCTGCTGTCACTGTCTTGAAATGTGTAATGATTTTGAACAAGAGGTCCCGCACTTTCCTTCCGGCCTGGGCTCTACGAATGATGAAGCTAGACCGGTTGCAGGGCGGGTCACTTGTTTAGCCTTCTTGAACCTCGGTTTGCTCATCTGTAAAATGGGGCCCACACACCTACCTACCTTGTGAGACGGATGTAAGGGTTGCAGAGAACGTGCCCCACACGCCTGGCCCAGAGGTGGTGCCCCATCAAGTGGGCAGTCTGCTGGCAGTGACCGAGCAGGCCCATGTCTAGACGCATGCACTCGCTGGCTGATGACATTCAGGTGTCCGTCGTGTCCCCGGGAAAGCCCTGTGGCTGTGAGTCTCACGCACATGCCTGGCTCTCATTCCCTCTGGTCTCTCCCTCCCACTCAAGAAAGCTCACTGGAGTGTGAGAATCAGAGACGTTGCTTGGGGGCTACTGACTCTAGTTTACTAAGCTCTTGTAAAAGCCAACTGCCCACATTTCTGCTTCCCTAAATGATTTAGGGAACCTCTTCCAATGGTAGTGTTGTGGGGACAGCCCTGTCTGGATGGGGCTGGGGTGCAGGGTGCTGGCCGGGCTGGGGGCTCTCGGGGGCGGCTTAGGAAAGGGTTCATGGGAGGCTGCCAGGTTGCACCCAATCCTCTAACCCCATCCTCAGTTCCAGGGAGCCGGGTGGAGGCTCCCCATTGAACCACTGTCCCCCCACCCCAGGAGGAAAAGGAGGGGCAGGGAAGCTTCTGTACCTTGTCTGTAATGACTGTGGCTCTCCCTTTCCTCAGGTGACACTTGGGTGTCGTGAGACTGAAGGCAGGCAGGTTTCACAAACTGGAAAAGCTGGTTTTCTGTAAAAAATGGAAGAATAGAGATTCTTAAAGAGCATCAAGAACACCTGCCCCAGCTGGTCTCCACTTGCCTGTCTTGAGACCGGTTGGGAGCATGGAGTTGCTTTGCGTGGGAGGGCGTCTCATTTCTAGACCCAGGGTCAACATGAAGGTTTATTCTCCCACGAAAACAAGCCTGAGGAGGGAGTGGGAGCTGAACTCTCTTCTCTGTCTCTGGAAATGCAGAGCCTCCCTATAGCTGTGTGGACAAGGGGTCTGCCCCTCTGGACTGGGTTACTCTTGCCTTCTCCCCACTTCATCAAGGACGCTTATCAAGTAGAAACTGTCTCTGGAGTGCAGCCTCTGTGCCAGGCTGGAGCTTCGACGGATGATAGGGAGGAGGGGACTGGGCCCTGCTTGGGGTGAGACAAGGCATGACACACATATAAAAGTAACCTGGATGTCAGCAACAGTCCAGGAGAGATGAAGCGTGGCCTGGAGGTGTGGGGCCCAGATGTGTGGACACACCTAGCTCTGGTCCCTGGAGGAGTCATGATCCTGTCTGGTTAGCTCCTGTTGGCTGTGTAGCTGAGATCTTTGGAATTTGGGATTGGAGAGAGGTGAGCACTGTGGGCTGAGGAGGCATGGAAGGCTCCATGAGTGTTGAAGAGACAGTCCCAGGGTTCATAGGAACCTGTTCTCCTAGGAATCCCCAGTGCAAGTTAGCTTAGCTGCCTTTTTTTTTTTTTTTTCCCCCTTAAAGCTTCCTGAATCATCTATAAGCCACCTGGGTGGATGGTTTTTATTAGGCCAGAAGTCCATCCTCGTTGTTAATAAAAAATGGGTCTTCTGGATGTGGCATGCCTGTTACCTTTGGACACATTTATTTGGCATGGCAGGCTGGCCAGAAATCTCTTGATGCCTGTGTTTGGAGAGTTCTCACTTGTCAATGAAGTGGATTATTTCTGTTTATTTATGGGACACATCTGTTGCTATTCTAGTATCCAACCTTTCATCCACCCACCTTCTCGTTCACCATCCCCCTTCCTAACCACCACCTATCCATCCATCTACCCACCCATTCAGCCATCCTTCCACCCAACCAGCCATCTATCCACCCATCTACCCACCCGACCCCACCATCCATCCATTCATCCACCTTCCTATCCACTCATCCATCCATCTACTCAACCACCCACCCACTCATCCACCCATACATCCACCGATCCATCCATCCATCCATCCATCCATCCATCCAACCAACCAAACAACCAGCCAGCAAACCAGTCAACCAACCAACTAACCAACCACTCACTCAACATTCCTTAAATGCCTACCATACTCCAGGCATTATATTAAGATCTGGGAATAGCAGGAGGAGTGAGGCACAGCCCTTGTCCTGAGAGAGCACCCAGTGTGGTAGTCAAAGCCAACTGCAGACCCCCCAAAAACCCAGATGGAGTCATCATTTTCTCTAAGGACCAGACGAATTGGCATATAGAGTATAGTGGTACAGAATGTAATATATGCAAATAATGATAATACAAAATGAAACCTGCTTTGATACACAAAGTTCTGCAGAACAGTACTGGGACAGAGTATTGAGGGAGGTTGAACACCCGAGCTGGAGAGGAGGGATGGGCCGTTGGGACAGAGCACACAGCCTGCACAGGGGGAGGGGGCCGGAGAAGACGGCCCTGGGCAGCGGCAGGGGGCTTCAGAGTTTCTGGAGCTGCACAGCTGGAAGGAGAAGAGTGGCTAGAGAGGGTCTCTGACAGTGGCTGGGATCTGACGTGCCTCGTGTGCCCTGCCGTGGCCCGGTCCTGTGCTGGTGAAGGACAGTGATCTCTGCAGGAGGGCCATGCCAAGAAGTGCTTCCAGGTGTGTCCATGGCTGCTGGTGTGGGGGCCTGTGCTGGAATAGATGCCGAGGAAGAGGGCGAGAGGCAGAGTGGGATATCCCATCAAAGGGCCCTTTGGTGTCCCTTCTCTCCTGGTCCTCTTCTCTTTCTTGTTTTCATTCCCTTTTTCGTCTTCAGTGTCGGAGGAGCGAGAAAGCTGGCTCCTGGACCAAGACAGACTCAGCCCCTATTCACTTGAGGAGAAGCAGGTGGAGAGAAGGGCCAGGGCCCCGTGGGGTCCTGGATTTCATGGACTTCTGGCTTCACCTTAAACAAGGACATCTGAGATGTCTCTGGGTGTCCTATCATGCTAGGGCTTCAGAGTCTTTTACAAGATTTCTCTCCTCATCTTCCTCCTCCCATAAGCCCACCCTCCCTCCACCCCGGGCTCCATCAATCCATGGTGTGGCCAGGAGTGCCAGAGAACCACTATCTCCTTCCCTGAGCAAGAAGCAGACCTCAGACGTCCTGGGTGATTTTTATTCACGTGCTTACTAGAATGTCATGGTCTAAGTGGCGTTCATTCCATTATACCACCTGTCCTTGAGGTCAGTCTCCACATAGAGCACTGTGGACTCCCTTGAATCTAGTTCAAATGAATGTTCCAGAACCCCGCCTGCTGCTTCTGTAGCATTTGAGAAGGGAGATGAGGGAACACATCACCTCTCTGTGGCTCTCAGAGCAAGATGGGGTGACAGAGACCTGGCCTGCTCATCCCGCTGGACACCCAGAAGCCCAGCAAGGCATTCTCACTCCATTAGGGACATCAGTCACCCAGAGTTTGCTGTCCATCACAAGTCCTCATAGGCTCTTTATTCACTCATCCAGGGCATCCACATGTTGTTTTGTTTTGACAAATAGTTGCCCGGTGAAATGCCCTGTGGTCAGTGCTGTGAGGAAGAGAGATGACTTCATCCCTGGTGGAAAGTAGGCTGTGCCATGAGAGCCAGGCTGGGGTGGTGGGTGGAGCTACGCCCCCCCCACCCCGCAGACCAGGGAGGGGGTTCGGAGGTCAGAGCTGGAGGCAGGAGGCTCACGGGCAGTCAGGGGTTCTGAGGGCTCAGCCAGATGAAAATGTGCTACTAGACCCAGGGGCCAGCACGTGGAAATGTCCGTGTTCCTGCGATGTCACCCACACAATAAAACAGCCATAAACGCACCACACACACACACACACACACACACACACACACACCTTTGCAACAGAATATTTCCAAAGGCCCACTGGTCAAGCACTGGTTCCAGAATTTGCTTATACCTCCTGCCAGCTTTGTTGCAACAAGATTTATCAGCTTCTAGAACAGACCCTCTCCTGGTGGATGGTGGAAGCTTCTGCCAAAATCCAGGGCTTCCTGCCAACCTGGCTCTCGGCAGATGAGGCCTGACTTCCTGTAAACTTGTCTCTCCACTGGGCTTTGCACGAACGGGCTTACCAGGCTGGGCTTTGGAGACTGGAGGGGAAGGGGGCAACTAGAGCTTTCTTTGGAGGATTCTGTGGCTCCTGCCTCTCCTTCCCGGAATCTCTGGCTGGGGCGACACCATGTGGCTAACTGTGGAATTGCACCCTTGGTAGAGGGAGGCTCCCCTCTGTGGATGCGGGGCCCTTCTGCCGTTTACTCTCTCTTGCTGGCTCTCTTCAGTTCTGCTTTTTCTCCTTTTTTTTTTTTCCCCCCTGTAGACTCGGCTCTGCAGATGGAGAAGCTGGTTTGTCTGCCCCTGGGGAAGCACTTTACCAGGCCAGGGGAAATGTTGTCTCAAGTCACAGGAAATCCATGGTTTGGAGATTGGTTTGGCCCTCACCAGCCAGAGCCAGCTTTCTTCCTGTGTAAGTGGTCACAGAAAGAGTGTGCTTTCGTAGTGAGCCCCTTAGAGCCCAGAAAGGATAGATGGTGACCATGCCTGGGAGAGGGGGGAGCGGGCTTGTGGTTGGAGTGGGTTGGCCAGGGTAGGCTGTGAAGGCTGTTGGGACAGGCTCTGGCTGTGGGGGGCAACGGGAGCCTGTCCCATTTGCTCCCTGGGGCAGCATGGGTATGGGCAAGGAATGAAGGCTGGGTAGTGGTCTGAGGCTGGCTCAGCCTGCAGGAGGGGTGGGGGTGTGAAACTTGGAAACTAGACCATGCTGGGTGTAAATCTTAGCTCCGCCTCTTATCAGCTAATCTGACTTTAGGCAAGTCTCCCAGAACCCATCTGTTCCCTCCTGTTCCTGTTCCCTGGCACAGCATAGCTCTAAGGTGGGAATGGAGACAGAATAAATCCCTCTACACACCTTTTATTAAAAACTGCCATTTCTCAAGCGTTCCTCTGTGACGTGAGCAACTCCTTGCAAATATGGATTATCAAATCCTTGCAACAAGCCCGTGAGGGGGAACAGTTGTGGTCCCTGTGTTACATGCGAGGACTTTGGGGTACAAAGAGGTTACCTAACCTGCTGGGGATCGCATGATCACGGAGGACTGAGGCAGGGCTCAAACCCGGGCTGTCCAGGTCAGACACTGCCTGTGCATCATGGCCTGGTGTGGCCTCACCTTTCCCAGGGCTGGTGGTTTACTCCAAGGCCGGCGGGGGGGGGGGTCTCCTTTGGGAAGATGATAAGTTGAGGTCCCTTATTTTTCTTCCTCCTTTTTCTTCAGCTTCTCTTGCTTCTCTACCCCATTCTTGTCTGTGTTTCTCTGACTTAGGACAGGGTCAGGAAAGGAGAGACACGCACACATGCTTGAAAGTTGGAGCTTATCCCTGGAGTCTGTGGGGCTTCCCTGGGGCCCACGGCAGTTGCCTCTTACTCTGGAGCAGGGATCTTCAGGCTTGGCTTCCCCGAGGGCTGGACAAACATATCAGCCTGGGGCACATGAGGGTCCCCTGATGGCTCAGGGGGCGGATGTGGGAGTCTCTGCACGGTCCCACACCAAAGGACATGGGGAGCAGAGGGCTTTGTAGTCAGGTGACTGCACTGGCAGTGGGGACAGGAGTGACCTGGCCAGGTACCAAGGGCCTGGGCTGGGTGGAGCCTCAGGTTGTGTTTGGTGGGGAAAAGGGCAGGCTGTGGGCTGGGACAGGGTGTCTGGGGAACAAGGAAGGGGAGCGGTGGTGGGACACGGATTCCATCCCCTCTGGAGAGTGTGCTGAGGGGCAGGACTGTCAGGAAGGGCCTCCCTGGTCTGACTCACTACCCCAGGGCAGCCATCCCACCAGTCTTGGCACCCTGACTCTGCACACCACCTTTGTGGGGACCCCTGTGGGCACAGAGAGAGGACCCAGCTACACTGTGGTATTGAAGCAGGGACCTGCCCTGTCCCGTGGCCTGGGGTCTGAGCACCCCTAACCCGAGCCCAGTGCAGGGCTGTGCGGAGATCTCCCTGCTCCTCGCCTGTCCTCCTGGTACCCAGCCTGCCATCTGGGCTGCCCCACTCCCCTCACCCTGGGCTGCCGGCCCCACCCCGGTGGGGCCCAAGCCAGCTGAGGCCCTGTCATCCTCCATCTGGGAGGCCTGGCCCTCTCTACCACAGTCAGCACCACTCATTTTAAGGTTTGCTTCATCTTTGGACTGGAGGGGGGTTGATGAAGTGGAGGAGGAAAGGCCACATTTACTCAGTTTCCCTAGGCCAGTGTCCCTGGGTGCGACACTAAGGATTCCAGAACATCTCCAAGTCACTCAACACTTCCCTGAAGCAAGGCCTTCTGCACAGAGGTCACCTGGGCAGCTCTGACTAGTCAGACATCTTGTCTTTCCCAGACGTGCTTGCCCCAGAGGCCTGTGCCTGGGGGCCGCGCACGCCCCACATGTCTCCCTGTCCTGTTGTTACTAGACTTCGAAAAGACTCTTTGGCATTTAGATAACTTGCCTCTTGAAGGGCCTTCCCAGCCCAGTACCTCCTTTCTGGCTTCTTTGGACATCACTTGCTTCTCATGAGGCAGCCCCAGGAGATGGTTTCCCCTGAGGCCTTTCCACATGCAGCTATCGTGGCAGGAGAAGTAGGCAAGGCCAGTGGAGAAGCTGCTGGCCTCAAGAGGAAGGTTGCCCAAGATACTTGCCTTCTTTCTGTTGATGACTTGCCCTCGGTTATGCATAATGTGCATGCGCGTGTGTCACTTACTGAAACTGTTTTCATTCCCATTTCTTCCCCCTTTTCCTTTCCTGGTCTAGGTTTCTTGAAATCCAGAAGTCCAGGCTCTGTAAGATGCTTCGTGTCCTCACCTTTGCTAATCCCTACACCTCGGACTCCCTTCCCATCTTCTACAGGGTAAGAGCCAGGCTCCGTCTTTTCCCTGCCTGTTGGCATTGCCAGGACCCTGCCGTTTCCTGAGCTCCTGGGGGTCAGAGCGCCATGCTAGTCACTGCAAGGCACACGGGAGTCGAGAACTTCCTTACTAGCGGTACAGAGTAGTTAGGAGACAGAAGGAACATAGACACTGTGACAGACCACAGGCGATGCATCAGTGGCCAGCACTGACTCGGGGCTCAGAAGTGATCATGGAGGGCTGCAAAGGGGAGGCAGCCTGGGGTTTAGTGGAGGGACCAGGAGAGCTGCCTCTGGAGGCAGATCTCTAATATGTACTCACTGTAGGACGTTGACAAGTTATGTACTGCCTCTGTGCCTCAGTTTCTCTCAGCTGTAAAATAGGCATGGTAGTAACACCTCAGTCCATCAGTCTGTGGGAATGATTTCTTGAGAGAACATATAAAATGCTAGCCGGTGACAAGTGTCCAATAAACCCATTATGTATTATCATCAATTAACATACTAGTAGCAAAGGAAAAAGTATGAATGGGGGTCTTAGGATAGCTGGGGATTAGGCATAGAACAGGTAAGAGAACAGGAAGAGGGTGTGGGAGGGGCGCAAGAAGGGGGAGAGTCCAGACACTCTCACATTAGACGGACCTGATTTCAAATCCCAGTCCCACTCCTCACTGGCTGTATGACCTTAGGCAATCCACATAACCTCTCTGAGCCTCGGTTTCCTCATCTGTAAATGAGGCCAACATCCTGCACAGGGGATGGAGAGGGTTCATTTAATCCGCAGATCTGAAGGGCTCAGCCATGTCTGGAACGTGGCCTGCATCCAGTGAGTGGATTTCCTCTCCCAGGGCAGCCTGAGGTTTGATGCCTGAAGCAGGGACAGAACAGGGAGGGTCAGAGCAGGCTCCACCTGTGTGGGGCCGGGGGAGATTCCCCTGATTCTTCCCGGAGGACAGAGAACATGCATAGGAAACCAGAGCAGAGAACAGGCTGGTCCCACGCCCGACCAAATCACACAGCAGAGGTCCACATTACGGACACGGTGTGCTCCTGGTGCCTGGCTGAGGTAGAGGGTGGCAGTGGGGCGGGGAGGCCTCATCCTGAATCACAATGATGCGGACACAGGTTCTGGAATCAGCCTGCCTGGATCCAGATCCCGAGGTCCCTGCTCATTCGCGGTTTGCACGTCACCCTGTGGCCTGGCTTCCTCATTGGCAAAATGGGAAGCTAGAGTCCGCCTCATGGTAATTGTTGAGGCAGGGCTGATGAAATCACACAAGAAAGGGGCTGGCCCTGTGATCCAGGTTAGTGGCCACTGCTGTCACTTTTCACAAAGATAATACAAAAACGATGCTTAACTCTTACACAGCATCCTGGCCGTAATTAGTACATTTTGATGACTCAGAAGGCCTTCCAGGGATTTCTGGGCCTTAAAGCTGTAATTAGGAACATGAAAGCAGGCGACGCGCTGGTGGGAGGTGAGTTCAAGGGTGAATAGACCACTTTTACTATACTTACCTTTTACCCCCAGACAGTAGAGTAGCAATAGGTCTGCTAGGGTTTTTCTTTTCCTTCATTTCTTTCCTTTTCGTCTGTACCTAAATAACCCAAAAGTCTTCATGAGCATTTGGAGGATGAAAATACAGTTGCCCTGGGTCTCGGATGATCACAGTCAGGATGGGAATTCTGCTCCCCCAGTCCCCGAGACATCCCTTTCCAAGCCACCGACCTGAGGCATGAGGGCCTTGGCCTGCGGCGGCGTCCACACATGTGCACAGAGATGCCTTGAGGCCTGAGAAGGGAGAGGGCCTCCCACAAGACCTCCTGCTTCCTTAACTGCCTGCGGCTGTTCCTGCCGCCTGGGGAAGGGGCGCAGAACAAAGCCATCTTGAACCACCAGACGCACATGGCCATGACCCTCCTGGCCTCTTCTACTCCGCGTACCTGCCAGAGCGCCTGGCACCCTTTCGCTTCGACTACATCAGTGAGTGTGTGTGTGTGGGGGGAAGCCTGTGGCCTGGGGTCCTCCAACCCAGAGACCGATGCCAGTGTGTGCAGTGGGAAGGGGAAGCAGGGGCAGGGAGAGCAGCATTCCTCAGGAGCTTGTTTAGGAGCAGGCCAGGGGGAGCGGAACTGGAGGCCGGTTGTATGCAGCCAGCAGATGGCAGGGGAGGGTGGGGGAGAGCAGGTGGGTCTAGGATTCTGAGCCACTCCTATGGGCTGTGGGGCCCCGGGAGTGCCTTTCTTACCCAGAACATGAAATCCCATTGTTGAACAGACTCTGAGGACAGCCCTGGAGAAGAACAGGACAGACAGTGCAGTTGGCTCTGAGGCAACCAGATGGCGGGAACCGTGCTAAGGAGGGGAGAGTGTCTGTCTCGTTCAGGTGGGCGCAGTGGGGCCGGGAGGCCTGGTAGAGAGCAGTGGTTCTCAGGCATGGCCCCCCGACTGTCATTTTCTGCATCATCTGGGAACATGCAAATTCTCTGGCCCCTGCCCAGACATCCAACACCAGAAGCTTGGGGCTGGGGGCCCAGCACTGTGTCAGGCTGCAGGACTCTCCAGGGGAACCTGAGCTCACGACAGTGAGAGAACTAATGTAGTGGGGGAGGGGCCTTCCCTCCCTGACTAGGGAAGCGGGGTGGGCACTGGCTGGACGAGGCACCCTTGAGTGCCACTTCTGGTGAGGTTGATGAGTCCTGGGGACCAGTGTTCCTTAGATAGGCTGTCATGGGCATCCAAGGGTCAGTCCCTGTCCTCGAATGGTGGGCAGGGAGCTTGGTTCTCCCCAAGCCCATTTTGCCCAGTGATTTTCCATCTCCTCCCACCTGACACGTGGTCACATTTGCTTCATTGATTCTGAGAAGACCTTCACCTCTTTGACTTACTCTCTCCTACCAGGAGGCATTGCAAAGACCAAAAGGCTGGGAGGGCAGGTTCCCCCCAAAAAGAAGGGAGATAGGGCCTTGGGACCGGAACCTGCCTGCAGGAGCCATGTCCACCTCCCAGCCCCACCTAGATGAAGCAGGAGTTGTATCTGAAGTCTGGGGGCTGCGGGCAAGGTCGCCCTGGGCCTTGTTTTGCCAACGCCCTGGTTTCTTAATAATGTTTCATTCATTCACCTTTAGTCCTATCCTCTTGGGCCTCGGGGTGCAGAGCAGAAAGACACCCCTATGAAGGAACGTTTGCCAGACAATTGTTAATGACAGATCACCAACAAGGGGTTTGGAAAGTTCTCTGTCTTGCACTCATGGGGTCTGCCAGACGTGGGCCTCCCTCTCCTGTGTGGGCCAAGGTGCTGACTGGTAAGGGCCAGCTCAGAGAAAGATCTTGCACATCCTGATGGGCGGGAGGGCTGAGATCACTTTTCTTTTTCCTTTTTTTTTTCCAAGAATCATATTCTTTTATTTTTCCAAAGTTATGATATCTAATATAAAGGCGTTTGAAAAGTTTTTTTCTTAATTTTTTATTTTTTATTAACATATAATGTATTATTAGCCCCAGCGGTACAGGTCTGTGAATCGCCAGGTTTACACACTTCACAGCACTCACCATAGCACATACCCTCCCCAATGTCCATAACCCCACCACCTTCTCCCTTACCCCCCTCCCCCCAGCAACACTCCGTTTGTTTAGTGAGATTAAGAGTCTCTTATTGTTTGAGATCACTTTTCTTGCCGCAGTCACACCTCAGATACATCCTGTGCCAATGGTGTTTTCTGTCTTTGGATCTCCTGCTCTGGTGGAGACGGGTCTGTGTCTCCGGAGCTCAGTTGTCACCTCTCTCTGCTTGGATGTGTGTCCTTGGAGAGCAGGGCTCTCTGCTGGACAAGAAGCACTTTGCCGCATCCCAAATGGATTTGGCAATCCTACCAGCCCTGAGTATAGCCTGAGGAAGGCTGGGGGAGCTCAACCCGGCATACCTTCTTCCCCAGTGGACACAGCCTGAGGGGCCGGCAGCTCATGCCCTAAGGAGCTCACGGACCACCCACCCAAGAGGGCTTTTGCTCCCACACTCCCATTCCTGACTCTGCTTCTGCTCTGGACTGCAGGTGCCCAGGCCTCTCCCTTACCGGGACACAGTTATTGAATACTTACTCTGGGGTAAGACCTGGAGGTATGACCTCTCTCTCTCTCTCTCTTTTTACTGAAAGAATCCTTTTTGAACTCTTGTGTTGTATCTGGGTGCTAGGATGGCCGTAACAAAGGGTCACAGACCTTGGGGCTCATACCACAGAAATGCATTTTCTCACGATTTTGGAGGCCAGGAGGCTGAGACCAAGGTCGGGGTGGGGTTGGGCTCTTCCGAGACTTCTCTCCCTGGCTTGCAGATGACTTTCTTCTCTGTCTCGCCTCACGTGGTCTTTCCTCTGTGTAGGTGCCTGCCCAGGCCCCCACCTCCTCTTCTTCGAAGATCGCCATGGGTCCAATCTAGTGACCTCATTTTAATGTAGTTGTCTCTTAAAAGATCCTATTCCCAAATACGGCCACATTCTGAGATACCTGAGGTTGGGACCTCGACCTTCAGAACTGGGGAGAGGGAGATGCAAGTCAGTCCATGACACGTGCTGTCTTCTCATCTTCTGGTTTTGGAGGGTTGTCCCACACACAGTCCTTGGGCCCTGGACAGTGGACTCCTTTCCTCACCAGCACCAACTCAGCGTGTCCCTGCCCACCCCCACCCTTGCCCCCTCTGCCGGCCAGCCAGGGTCCTGCAGGTCATGGGGAGGAAGAACCCCCTGTCATGTGTGGGATTAACCGGCGGTAGGGGACCCACCTTGTAAGTCTGGCTGGCTTTTCCTTTGGCACTGAAGTCAGAATCGGAGCTGAGGAATGCTGGCCCTGCAGAGGTGAACTTTGGCAGAACGTGAGGCCAGACCTCTTCCTGTGAAACACAGGGCTGGTGGATAAGGTGTTTGAAACATGGACTTGCTTTGCTCAATGGCCTTTTTTATTTTTCCTCACACTGCATTTTAAAAATAAATGTATTGAGGCATACTTTCCATACCAAAGAATTCCCTAATTTTAAGTATACAATTCCATGATACTTTCAGCAGACTTACCTAATTGTACAACCATCCGCATACGTGAGTTTTAGAACATGACCTTCGCCCCAGTAAGATCCCTCATGCCTGTGTCCTGTTAGTCCCGATTCCTACACCCGGTCTGAAGCAACCACGAATCTACCTCGTGTCTGTGCATTTGCCTTTTCTGGATATTTGATATAGACGGAATCCGACAGTACGTGGTCTTTTGTGCCTGGCTTCCTTCACCCAGGATAATGTGTCGAGCCTACACGCCACAGTATAGAATCAACAGGCCATTCCTTTTTCATTGCTGATCTTGGTGGCCTTTTCTGTGTTTGTCATAGGTCACAGTCACCAGCTGTTTTGTGTGTGTGATCCTGGCCACTCACATGCAGATGGAAGCCATCCTTCTGGACAAGACTCTGAGGAAGGAATGGCTCCTGGCACACGCCAGGCCCCTGTATTTCCCTGACATAGCTGGAGCCACCCTTCTGTGCCTCGTCTTCAGCCTAAGCAACATAATTTATTTCTCAGCTGTTCCATATCAGATTCCCAAACCAGAATTACATAAATTACAGAAAACCAGATATAAAAATAAAACCAGAATTACATAAAAAAGAAACAGACCGTAAACTTTTCGGGCCAGATGTCAGCCTTAAGCTACCCCGTCCTAGCCGCCCTAAGCCAGCCACAGGGAACCAGTTTCCAGCGGTCTGAAATAGCTACAGTGGCTGATGTCTTGGCATTTTTGAGTGGGTTCTTGTCAATAAGGTATTGAACTGGGGACATTTCTCTAGATGTGCACTGATTTTATATTATTTTAAAAGGGGAAGATGGGTTCAAGTAAGTCCTTGTTTGGGCAGATTCTTAATATTTCATTAAGTTTTAAATTTATTTGAAATGGGTTTTTCAATCCTATTTAAACAGTTAGATGAAACATGCTGCCCTTGTAGTTTGACTGTTAAACACTTGAATGAAGCTTCACGACCCTTGTTGTATTACCCTTTGAAAATGGAACTGGCTTCAGCCTCTCCCAAGAGCTCCACAGTGGGAGAATGAGCCAGAAAGATCAGTGTAAGGAACCTGAATCAGAGGAAGTTGGGTCTGTGGGAGCTCTGGGGACAGGCGAAGCATTCCAGAAGGGAGAGACCTGATTTGGGGAAGGGTCTTCTTCCTTTCCCCACCTAGTGAAGGGAATGAATAGAAAAGAGTCCTTTTTCCCACAAGTCCATTCTGCCTTATAGTGCCAATTCTCGTGTCATGGGAACACCCACATGGTTGGGTGTCCATGTTGTGTTTTTTTTTTTTTCTGTTTTCTTGTAGCCAGTTTGATGCTGCACCATATTGTATGGTATGGGTCAAATGTGTTGTGTGCAGGAGTTGGCTGACTTAAGCCCAGTTGGCTGGGTTCATCTGTCACCTTTTAAACCTTTTAAATGGCATCACGATATTTGGGGATGTTGTACATTTGATGTCACTTCAACCTTTTAAACATGTTGCAGATGTTAGAGTTCATGTGCAGGGGATGCTAAGACCTTGTTAAGGGGTTGGTCAACTGTAGTGATTCTCAAGCTTTACCGTGAATCAGCAACACTTGGCAGGTTTGTGACAAATGCAGATTTCCAGGCAGCGTCAGGAGATTCTGCATTTGTCGTATAAAATGTAGGTCTTTTAGAGGAGATTTGCCCTGAATCTGAGCAAGTACTCAGGTGATTCTAATGCAGAAGGGCCCCAGGCCAAACTTGAAGAGATGCTTTCCTCACGAATTCCAGAAGGCACTGGGCCTATCAGCTTGCTGTGATTGATCGAATTTTCAATGACCTACCACCTAAGGATGTAGCCCCTTGCTTTCTACTCTGAATGAGACTGAGCAATTTCTCATCTTTTGCATCGGGAGTTAAATTTTAGTATTTCATGGTGTTTTTGGAGAGTACAGAAATGCTGATGCAAACCAGTTTTTAACAGAGGCCCATCAACCCCTGGTCTGCACTTGCTAATGACTTAAGGGGCTGTCCATCACAAAGCAGGATCTTCTTTGCTGACTTGGGAACACCCCCCCATCTTAGAATACTCCTCTATGGTTAACAGGCCCAGAAACTCAAACGGCCTTGTGAATAGTTCATTGTCCTATCCTCTAAGGACAAGTAAAAATTTATATGGGATGAGAGTGGTCAAGAAATATGATTTCATTAGTTTTATTATCTCTTTATTTCCTCTAGGGAAGGTAGACTGATAGCATTATATGGGCTGGTAAATTTTTGGTACATTAATTGCCAGCTTCATGACAAAATTTAGTTTTTGGCAACATTAGTTAGTGGAATTTTACCCCAGCAGGGTCTGTGGGCTCCCATTTCAATTTGCTGTGACTGCAATTTTATGCTGAGAAGTGCAAAGTTTAAATACCCTATTCTAGTAATGCCAAAGACATGAAGTTTTTAAATATCTCTTAAAGAGAGTAAAATAATGTTCTTTGTTTAGCTCAGAAATAATTGAAAGACAATAGGTAATTCATTTGAAGGACATTTAAATTATTTGATTTTTGGTTATGTGGCTTTTCTGCTGCACTTCACAATGGAAAAAGAAATGTTAGATCCACAAAATAGGAGCCGTGATTCATAATGTTTTTAGATGTTTGGTAAACTTAGTCCCATGGTATACTTTTGGACAGTGTTACAAGTTAAAATTTGAGAACAGTTTTCAATATACTGATTTGGAAGCTTCTAGATGTGGGAACTGTGTTCACATACATTAATTACCCTTAGGTATTAAGAGTACTGGGGCTAGAGTTTTGCTTAAGCCATGCCAGAAAGTCAAAAAGGCTGGCGTTGGATGAGCTGAAGACCTCACTGGGAAGGTGTCTTTTCATGTAGCGCCTCTCAGTGGCGCTTTTTTGAGTGTCTCAATTCGCCCCTGAGATACACCACACTTCATTGGTAGTAACTGCTTGCCATGGCACTGCCTCAAAAGGGGAGACAGACTCCCAGTGGGATGTCCCTCTTCTTCCTCCCCCTGCTTGAGAAACGCTACCCCCAAATTTCTCAGAGGCCACAGTTGCGATAAAACCTGAATGTATGTGAATGAGGCCACGTAGTCAACTTCACCTTCCTCTGCTCATCTTAAGACTTTCACTTCCCATTGCTCAGTTTTTAGAGAGAAGCGAATTTGTCACTGTGGATTAGAATGAGAAGTGGGAAGTTTTAGAAATCATTTGAGTACCAAGTGGTCCGAATATTTGGTCTGCTGCGGTCTTTCTCAAAGTGCTTGTTGTGGAACCCAGCTCACGTGAGAAGTTCTAAGGAAGGCAAGGCGGAGGAGAACGGAGTGGTCACATGTGTTGGATAAACCCTTTGTGTGGCTCTATTGTGTCCCAAATTTGTTTTGGCCACGGCACTATATGAAACACCTATTAACACTGTATGATGACACTTTATAACTTATTAGTTGAATGCCAGCCTCGGATTTTCTAGCCAACAAACCCATCATGGACGAAAAGGCTAAGACCCATTTCTAAACTCAGATGTTCTTCCAACTTACAGCAATGTCTAGTTTTCTTAAACTGTGTGGGAGAAAGAAAACAAAATTTGTTACCATAAAGGTCTATTTCCCCCTTGACTTGGTTACGTTTCACCTATCACATGGCAAACGTGTTCGTTGTAAGAAAGAGATTGCTATACACGGGTGCGTTGTTAAATCATTCTGTGGATATTTCTTATGTGAGATATATATATATATATATATATATATATATATATATATATATATCTCGATGTTTTAGGGGCTGGGGATAAGAGACGTGAGGAAAACACACCTCACTTGTGTGGAGGAAATGTGCTGATGGTCAGTGGGAAAAGGGATGAGTTCAGGTAGTGGTGAGTACGCTAAAGGAAATAAGCTTGGTGCAGAAATGGAGGTGGGAGGCACAGGGCAGGGGAGATTGGATGGCCACTCAGAGAAGCTGACATCTGAGGAGAGCTTTGATGGGTAAAAAAGGACCCACTTTGCCAGCATGTTGTGGGGCTGGTGTTTTGGGTTGATGTGGCATATATGCAAAGGCCCCAAGACCAGGAGGCACTTGTCCTGTTGGAAGGATGGAAATCAAGCCACTCATCCCTGAAACGTATTAACTCTAGAAAATATATGGATCACTTGACTTTTGAAGAATTCTGGAATTTCTCCTGGATATTCTCCCCAGGAGATTGTGCAAGGGTTTTTCCTCTGGCCTCTTGGTATTTGTATGAAAGCTTCGACTCTGTAATACGTGTATTTCAGACAAAGAGAGAGATGCCACACCCATTCTCTTCACTTGGGGCAACAGATTTCTAGAATTGGCTTAATTCTGGCCTCCTGTAGAGCGTGGAACAGCGGATAATTTAAATATAATTAATCCACCCTCTCGAAAATGTGTTTGATGTTGTAAAATGCACATTTTCAGGCCCGAATGGACAGATGCAGAAAACCTTGGGAGGGAAAAGCAGTCCTGGAGTTTTAAATTTTAACCAAAAGCCCCAAGTGATTTTTAATATAAGGGAGTTTAAGAAACACTGGTCTATTCCAACCATTTTTTGGGTTCACATTTGGAAAAATGTTCCCAAATAGTATGAAGAATTCCCAGGTATTAGGGCATCTGGCTGGCTCAGTGAGTACAGTTCTTGATGTTGGGGTTGTAGGTTCGAGCCCCATGTTGGGGGTAGAGATTACTTAAAAATAAAATCTTAAAAAAAAGGAAAAGAGGGGCTGCCTGGGTGGCTCACTGGGTTAAGCCTCTGCCTTCAGCTCAGGTCATGATCTCAGGGTTGTGGGATTGAGTCCCGCATCGGGCTCTCTGCTAGGCAGGGAGCCTGCTTCCTCCTCCCTCTCTCTCTCTCTCTCCCTCTCTGCCTACTTGTGATCTCTCTGTCAAATAAATAAAATCTTAAAAAAAAAAAAAGTAAAAGAGACTTCTCAGGTTTTTCATCCTTCCCCCTTTTGCAATTTATATAACTCTCTTCTCCAGCAGTGAGAAATGTGGCTCCCATTATCCACAATGTATTATTTGCTCAATCTTTGAATGTACAGAATGTCATTTCAGAATTACCAACCCATGTCTGCAAAAAAGCTTACTAATTAGAATTCGATATATGTTTTAGGTGCTTGTTGTCTTGAGCCTGAAGGCATATGGTCTCAATAGTCTAAATCATTTGGGTTAGTTATGGCCCATTTATGTGTATGTTATTCATTTGAAATATGGTTTAGATCATTTGTTTCTTTTTGTATCAATTTTACAAGCCTCCACCCCAAAGCTTGCTGATTTTTATCATCTTTTGAGTCTGTAAAACATTAACATCCAGCCATTCATTTTCAAATGGCCTGGGAAGAGTCCTGGGGCCACTGGATGTGAGATGCTGCTGCCACAGCTGATGGGAGTGAACAGCTGGGCCCCAAAGAGAGTGCCCAGAGTTGTGTGTGGGAAGTGCCACAGGCATCCTGTCTTCGTTGTACCACCTTCTCTCAAACACTCTAGGCTTTGGCAGTTTCTGGTCACTAGTAGTTATACGGTTCCCAGGGCTGGACGCGCATAGCTGGGTATTTGAGTTAATTACGGTTCCCATCGGCTGAAGTGTCAGCTTCTCCCCTGTGATTTGCATAGGACCCTCCCAGTCTGTCAGTTTCTTATAAAGTCAAACTTACACTTATGATGAAACCAGCAATCCCTAACTACTTAAAGACTTTTACACAGATAATTAGATCATAATTGCCAAAGGGGGGGACCAGAACCTAATTGTCCATCAGCTGGTGGATGGATAAACTGTCATGCATTCATACAAGGGATTACTACTCAGCAGTAAAAAGGGAACATGTTACCGATACGTGCAATGCATGCGTGAATCTCAAAAGCATTTTGCCCAGCTAGAGAGGAGGCCTTCTGGGGAAGAGGAAACTCTAAGGAGGGAAGTCAGAAAAGTGGTTGCCAAGGGCTGAGGGTAGAGGAAGGTGATTGGCCACAAAGGGGCAGCGCAAAGAAAGTTGTGGGGTACTGGAAGTATTATACATCTGACAGTGGTGATACCACTTGGTGGTGATACCATCCACTGAGGGGTAGCAGGCTCAGGGGAAGAGATTAGGTAGGTATGAGGGGCCTGTGGGACAACTAAGTGGAGAATCCGGATGGCAGCTGGGTCTGCAGCTGAGAACAAATTCAAATGGTATGTGAAGCCACGGGAGTGACTGGGAGTGACTGGGAGTGCCTGAGGAGAAGCCTCAGCTAGCAACCAGGTCAAAACCCTAAGCTACAACATTGAAGGGACAAAAAGCAAAACAAGAAATGCCAAAAAATGAACAATACACTTCATAAATGAATTCTGAGAAAGAGGGGCTTTGAGAGCTAGAAGGGGAAAAAAAAGGCATAGGAAAAGAGGAAGAAGAAATATTTTTAGTGCTATCCAGAGGTCCAGTAAGATAGGGGTGGGGAGGGTCAATTTGGTTTAGCATAAGGAGGTGATGGTCTTAGTGAGAAGAGTTCCAATGGAGAGACTGAGGCCAAGCCAGACTGCAGGGTAACTAAGAGGGAAGTAGCCAGCAGCCACGCCTAAATCCTAAATAACACAAATCTCAACTGCCATTTAATAACAGTTCTGATGGCTCAAAGACTCATATATAAAAAACAAAGCAATAAAGTCATTAGGAAAAAACACCTTTACGTAGAACAAAATGGGCCAGGGATATGAAATTATGTCCATTTAACTGGTGCTGGTTGAGGAGAGGGGAGTGGAGCCCCCTGAGAGCACAGATTAGAGGCATATTTGCTTGCCGTGCGTTTAGGGGCAAAAGTTGATGTGGGATAGAATCTGTTCATCGGATTAAAGGGTGGTTCTGGACTTTGGTCCTGGCAAGGACCAAACTTTATTCATCTCTGTATGCTGTCAAACAGAAATTCAACTGAGTAATTTAAAAGATCAGCTTGGGTTTTTAAAGTGAACGGCAGCATCCTGTCTAGTAAACAGAGAGATGCTCCCTGGAGCTGTACAGAATTAAAGGTCTTTGTAGGAAGGAGGGTGGGAAAAGGAAATCATTACTGAAAGGAGAGAGAGAATTGTTTCAGGCCAGGTCACCTTCCATCAGGGAGAAGGGCAGGGGGTCTTTGAGGATCATCTCATCTACTTTTGGTGGGGGGGGGGGTGGCGACAGGGGGAGAGGGGAGCTGGAGATGACGTCACCCACGCTGAGCCGGGAAAGTTCCTGACTGACCGGTTCGGACTACGTTTTGGGGGGAGAAAGAAACTGCACCTAGGTTAGGTTAGAGAGCAGGGCCCGGTTTGGTGACTCGACCTAGCATGAGGGACTCCATTTTGGGCCTGTGGTTTTCTTTTGAACAACCCCTAGGATCAAACAGTGTTAAGAATTTCATAACGCAGTGTATATGTACGAAAGAGCTGGAGGAACCTGAGAGGGAGGACCCAGGAAAGGTGAAGGAGAGAACGTAATCCAATATGATGTGGTGATGTGGAAGCCAAGGAGGGAGGGAGAGATGCGGGGCACAGGACAAGAACAGGACACTCCCGTCCGGGGACACCTTTGACCTCGGAGTCGACCCTGGACTTGTCCTTCCATTGGCCTTCTTGTGCTGTAGGAAAAGAAACCCTCAGTTTCCTCCTGGGAAAGTGGAAGGGGTTGGATTTTATTACGTCTGAGGTCCCTGTTCCAGCCCTGCAGCCCGGC
Source organism: Mustela erminea (assembly GCF_009829155.1). Lineage (NCBI taxonomy): Eukaryota > Metazoa > Chordata > Mammalia > Carnivora > Mustelidae > Mustela > Mustela erminea. The sequence continues at coordinate 33,661,715 of NC_045618.1, forward strand.
ATCCTGGACACTACGCGCTCAAGGCGGTCGCCTAGGAGACCAGCCCCGTTTCCGGCAGAGCCGTCACTTCCTCTGAGGCCCCGCCCTTTTTCCCGCGGGCGGGCGCTGATTGGCCCGTTTAAAATGCGCCGGGCGCGAGCTCACCTGGGCTCGCCGCGAAGTTTGCCGGCTTTCTGGAGCGCCGCGCCTCAGTCGCGGAGTACTACTTCCCGCGGCGCGTCCCTGTGGCCCGCCACCCTCACCAGCCCGCCGGATCGAGCCCGACGCCCCGCGCGCGCGTCCCGGCAGCACGGAGCCCGCTGCCATGAAGCCAGCGTGAGTACGGGGCCGCGGGGCGGGGGCCGGCCTCTCCTCGGTCGGCACCGAGTCCCGTGCTGTCCAGGCCGCGGCCCCCAAAGAGGGAACCCCTGCGTGGGCCGCTGAGGGGAGCCCGACTGGCGGGGACCGGTCCGCGACGCGTCCTCCACGTTCCCACCTCCCCTCACGCCGGAGTCCGGCGTCCCGCCCCAGGCCTCCAGAGGGCAGAAGAGGCCGGCCCACGTCGGGGGTAACGGGGAGCCTGGGGCCTGGTGGGCTGCGGTCAGCCCGGGTTCCACCCGCCTGGCTCCGACGCCTTCGCCGCTAGCCCTTAATTAAGTGGCCCTTTCCCGCCCGGCCACCGGCGTTTCCAGGTTGCACTCTGCCGCGGGTGGTGCGGGAGGGGGTCGCCCCGTGGGCTGTGCCCTGGTGCTGCGGGCGCCGGGCGGCCTCCGCCCTGGAGGGCCCCCTGGTCCCCAGCGAGCGCGGGGTGCTCTTCCGAGCCCCGCCCCGCGTCCTGGAGGCCGAGATCTGGTACTGGGGCGGGGGTCCGGGCCGGCTGACAGTCCCGGCCCGCCCCCGAGCGCTCAAGCCCGCATTCCTGCCCCAAACCCAGCGTCCGCGCTGCACTGGGTCCGGACGGCTCCTGCGTAAAACAATACTTTGCCAAAGGCAGCTGGTTTTCTGAAGGGGCCAAAGTCAAAATCTTTTATCTTAAAACAAAACAAATATATATATATATGTATATATATATATATATATATATATATATATATATATATATATTTTAGCTTAAGGAAACCCACCATGATATTTTGTACTGAAAACACTAATTTGCTTGTTTCATTTCGGGCCGTGTTGTGAAAATATTTTAATAATTTAAGTCCATGCCAATAATTACACTTAATTTTATTGTTAAATGTTTATCTGCACTATAGATAAATGTGGGGGTTGCCTTGGAGGTAAGCCGCATGCTTTGGTGAAATTGGTGCAGTCAAAATATCTTTTTCTTTTGATTCCAAGAGAGCAAGAAATTGCAGGTTGGAGACTAAATTTTGTTTGGGGACAAAGGATGATAAACTCGGAGAACTCAATAAACAATTGTTCCTTAAAAGCATAGACAGATCTTGATGAAAGAATCAAGTGGGATTTTCCCCACCTGCTTTTTTATCATTTGGTGAAGTTAATCCTTGTCAGTCCTCCTTGGCAATGGCTGTTGGAGCAGTGTGTGTGTTTGTGCGCATATATAAGTGCTTTCAAGATAAAAGTGGTCAATTATCTGTAAATTTTCAAACTTCTAGTGCTTCACTTTCTGTATAGTCCTTCCAGAAAAAATGCAAGCTATTTTAAATAAATATAGAACTATTATCTAGTACTGAAACCATCTCCTGAACCCAGTCTTGCTCACTTTTGCATTGTGTGCTGCAAACTTTGTTCTAATGCGGCTTATTACGTTATTTGGGGTGTAATGTTTTAGAACTGCTAAGGGAGACCTTTATAAATCCTAGGAAGGTTGTCTCTTTATGAATTATAGGTGAGGTTATTATATGTTATTTTGAACTTAATGTTTTTTAACCTATGACCAGGAGGACTAAGACACCCAGGAAACTTCTAGTGAAGAAAGGATCCCAAACAAGTCTTAAAGACCCAGTTGGGGTAAGGTCTCCCTTTAAATTTGTGTGTGTGTGTGTGTGTGTGTGTGTTTCAGTTCTTTTCTGTCTTCTGTCTATACTTTGGAAGGGATGGAGATGTAGAAGCATAGTCAGAGAACATTTAGTGAAATAGAGAACATTTAGTGAAAAATTTAGGTAAGGCTGGTTCCAGCTTTAAAATTTTGTTTCTATGTGGGATTCATTAGTCCAGTAAAATGAAGTCTTTGGTTGTCAACTGTATAACTCCTGTAACTAATTATAATCTGTAAAGTTAGATAATGAAAAATATTCTTCACCTGTCCGGGAGAATTCTTCCTGCTTTCTCAGAAGGCAGGAAACTTTCTGCTTGGATGAGCATCCTCTCCCAACTTCAGGGCTGTTAAACAGTAACTGATGACACAGTTCATAAAGATGCTGGTGTAGAACAGTTTAATTCAGTCCAGTAACTAATCATAATTGCATGTATTTCACGAGTTTCAGGCTTAGGAACTTGCTTTTAGAGGCAGATGGCAAATTAAAGAAGGTTGGTTTGCTCTGGAATATTTTTCTCTCCACTAGCACTGGAATGTGTCTCTTGTTCTAAGTTAAGGGAACTAGATACTTTGCACATACAGCTGAACAGTTTTTCCTTAACCCTTTCTCTGATTAAGAAGCCATCTTTTGGATGTTGTGGTTATTTATTTGTATATTTGTATATTCTTATTGGTATATATGTATATGTTATATTTATTTAATACAAGTGTTAAGCTGCCAAATTTTATTTGACATCGAATTTCAAAGAATTCTGACAGCTTTTCAAATAATTCTCATTTTATGATGCTGTTAGTTTTAGAGATTTTTGTATTACTGGTTGTATATGGCTTTATTCAGTTGGTGCCAGTATAATAGTGAAGAGAAGCTATGTGATTTGATGCTTTGTTATCCAAATTTGTTTTAATTGTATGTGTATTTAAAGTCCTTTGTAACTGTTACATCTGTTTATATCTGACACTTTCTGGTAGCAAGTTTTGGTTTTCATAGCACTAAGTTCATATAAATCTCTTATGTTGAGAGACCAAGTGTTGGATGAATGAATGGGAAGCTTAAATGAAAAGCTGTCAACCTGTGTTCTGGAAGTCCATTCCTGTAATTTCAGGTGTACTGTAGGGTGCGCCCACTGAGCCTTCCTGATCAAGAGTGCTGCATAGAAGTGATCAATAACACAACTGTTCAGCTTCATACTCCTGAGGGTTACAGACTCAACCGAAATGGAGACTATAAGGAGGTAATTCCCACTGGAACCAAGCTGTTTTTACTTGAAATGTTCTCTCCTGAAGGGCTTTAATATTTTTTACATATAACACAATTGACGTTTCCACTTTTTTGAAAAACTTGTTTACTTCCCTATAACCACTATATATAAAGTGTTGACTAGGCCTACATTTGGTATACTTGAGTTTAGAGGATTGCTTTTATGAATTAATTTCTTATCCTAGATTATTTATTTTAGATTAGGAATTATTTAATGAATGATTGTGCTGGGTGGCTATACACACAGACACATACACATAGATACAATTTAATGTGCAGATTAAAATAGCAGTAGGCATTGTGTATTTGAAGTGTTATCTTTATATTTATTTATTTGAAGATTTAAAAAATTTATTTGGCAGAGATCACAAGTAGGCAGAGAGGCAGGCAGAGAGAGGAGGAAGCAGGCTCCCTGCTGAGCAGAGAGCCCGATGTGGGGCTCCATCCCAGGACCCTGGGATTATGACCTGAGCTGAAGGCAGAGGCTTTAACCCACTGAGCCACCCAGGTGCCCCGGAAGTGTTATTTTTAGTAAAATCTTGAGCAAAGTGAGTTCAGTTCAGTTCAACAAACATTACACAAAAGCTGCAGGGCAGAAGGAGATTTTAAAAAATGAGTAAGGCACAATCCTTGCCTTTACAGCTGAGTTGGCACAGATCGAAGACAGACTGCTGTGCTGAAAGAGATGGACTATGGGAATGCAGGAGGAAGCAGTGATTCAGGCTCTTGTCTCTACTTTCACGCAGCCTTTCACTCTTGTGCGCCCTGCTCTTTCGAGCTTGTCAGAAGCCTACCAGTGGCCTCTGGACTGCTCAGATTGGATGGGCATCTCTTGTCCTCATAATCTGTTTCTCAGCAGGACCGTCCTTCCCGAAGCCCTCTCCTATTTCCTGTCCAAGTCTTCATGTTCTTGGTTCTCACAGGCCACCCTTTGTGGGCTCCTCTTCCTTTTCCAACTTCTCAGTACTGGGTGGGCTGTACCCAGGGCTCTCTTCTCTACACTTTCCTATGGCTTTGAATGTTGGTTATATGATAATTCTGGGTTTGTTGGTTTTTTTTTGTCAGCCTAACCCTTTACTAACTTCTAAACCTGAACATCCACTGGATGTCATATAGGCATCTCAAATTCTACATGTCCAAAAGAACTCTTGATTCTTTCCCCCCCTAAATCATTTCCTCCCTTGTCTTCTCCATAAATGGTAGCACCATGTGTCCCTGCTTGTCTGCCATTCAGTACATTCTGTCAGTTCTGCTCCAACATGAAACTGTCCTTTTGTTTCTCTCTCTACTGCCCCCGCCCATCTTAGCCTTGCTATTAATTATCAAGACTAGAGTTTCTCAAATGTCTGTAGTGAAGAACAGCTTTTTAAAATTTTCAGTGCATTGTGACCGATAATTTCATGCTGCAGCTTTGCCATCTGAATTAGACCACAGAGAAGTGATCTGATAATTTGTTCAGTGAGATGAGCCTAGTGATGGTATACTGGGATGCGGCAGCCATGTCAAATGGCTACACAAGTTTCTAAACTTTCTCCTGATTTCTCTAATTCTCTCCTCCTAGACAGGAAACAAACAGTTCTCAGAGGGGCACTGGTTTGTTGACCATACTTGAAATCTAACTGGACTGCTTGCTTCCGCTCTGAATCTTATTCTCCATTTTCCACAGAGCCACCAGAGAGATCTTTTAAGATTTTATTTATTTATTTGACAGAGATCACAAGTAGGCAGAGAGGCAGGCAGAGAGAGCAGAGGAAGCAGGCTCCCTCCTGAGCAGAGAGCCCGATGGGGGGCTCGATCCCAGGACCCTGGGATCATGACCTGAGCCAAAGGTAGAGGCTTTAACCCACTGAGCCACCCAGGCACCCCAGAGAGATCTTTAAAGTGTAAATCTGATCTGACCCTTTTCCCGTTTAAAAATTTTCAAGGCATAAAGTCTTTAAACGGGCAGAATCCTGCTTAATTTGTCTATTTGTCCATGGTCATCTGTTGCCATCCAGTCCTTTGAGTTCCTTGGATAAGCCTGGATCCTGCTTCAGGGCGGTTCCCCTGGCGTGGACTTTTCTTCCTCCTGGCTCTTAGCACAGATGGCTTCTCATCTGTGGATTTCAGCTTAAACGTCACCTCCTCAGAGAGATTGTCCAGACTACCTTAACAGAAGTGGCACCCTTCCCTGCTTCTGTCCCGATCTGCCCTTTCTGTGCTTCCTTGATAGGACTTAGCAATCAAGAGATTTTTGTATTGTCTCTTTCCCCTGCTATAATGTAAGCTTTAGGGGGAGATGTACCTTATCTGTCCTGTTCCCCTTTCAATGAATATGGATGAAGCATGAATGCATAGTCTGGGAAAGCTTCATGGAGGAGTGGGCCTTCAAAGATGTCAAATAATTGAGAACTGCCTTACTGTGAAGAACTTCTCTATTAGATTAATCTCCTATGTATAAGTAGACAGAAAGTTTGGTGGGGATTAGCAGTTCTCACTGCCTTGTCACAGAAGGCACTGCTGGCCTGGAAATGGCTGGGATACCAGTCTGCACCGGAGGATTAGGGAAGTTCCTCCTCTGGGCCTTGGTTTTCTTTACAGGTAAGGAGGGATCTGTCAGCACTATTTTATGTGAATCCTTTCCGCCCTAAGATTCTTCCATCTTCTTGTGAACTCTATAGCTGGTTTATACAGTTGGGATAATACCTTCCATGAAGTAAGAGTTACCCTAGCTCAAGTAGGTGTGTGATCTTTAACAAGTTATAAAATGAGTATAATAATTAATAGTATGTAATCAAAGGTAAGAGTGAAATGATCCACTGCTAGGCTAAGGCAGTGCTTGGCACATGTTGTATTAGTGTATGTTTGAGTACTAATCTATACATGTCCCGTTTTGGGGGGACAAAACTGCTAATTTTAAAAATACAAGGGTCATGATAGTGATATCTGTACAGGTTGAATTTAAGGACAAGGGTATAAAACAGGAAAGAGGGTACTGCTTGACAAAGGCTATAATCCATAATAATAAATTCTAGTGAATGCTTACATAACAACTTAGTGCTGACATTTGTGAAATAAAAACTGTGAAATTCAGAAAGGTTACAGAAATCATTGCAGTGTCTGCAATACAGAAAAACTAAAAAAACCCCACAAAAATAGAAATAATAGAACTCCAGCCTCTGGACAAATAGGACAATTTAGTTTACATGAAAATATATTCATATATACCTCAGTCCCCAATCAAATTTTCCAAGTAGGAGTTTGGTAATATTTTTGGTAATATAGTGTTATAATAATGGTATAGATAATTGAAGTACTGATTGTTTTAAAGGTCACAATTTATTTCATAGAAAAACTCAGATGAGATTATATTTACAATTCATTCCTGATTTTAAGATGGTACACCAAATCACTTGATTTTATGCTGCTATGGCCTTTTAAAAGAGCAAGTGGTAAATTAGTGTATGGAGTAATGCTTGATGATTTTCACAAGTCTGTGACTGAGTCATGATGATTTTGATCTTTGTTGTCCAAAATCATCCTTGGTCTGTGAAGCATTAGTGGACTTAAGACTTCTACTTTCTCTGTGTAAGGGGTATAACTTGAGTTATGTTATGACTTTAAGGGTTCCAAGTTTAAAGACTTAATTTTGGGGGGGTGTCTAGATCTTAAATGTTCACTAAGAAACATCTGAATACATTTAAACAGATGTATTTCTAGCTTAGAGTGAAACTCCATTCATATGCTTTTTATTTTTTCCTTCTTCACAGACTCAATATTCATTTAAACAAGTATTTGGCATTCATACCACCCAGAAGGAACTCTTTGATGTTGTGGCTAACCCCTTGGTAGAGGACCTCATTCATGGCAAAAATGGTATGATTATTGGAGCTTTTGTTACATTTTCTTTTTTGTCCCCCTCTGAAAAAACTGTTTTGATACTTATATATTTGGTTATGTTTGGCCTTGAATTCAGATTTAATCTGTTAGGGTGGTATAAAACCTGCTTTTTAAAATATTTTATTTTGGGGGCCCCTGGGTGGCTCAGTAGGTTAAGCCTCTGCCTTCGGTTCAGGTCATGATCTCAGGGTTCTGGGATTGAGCCCAATATCGGGCTCTCTGCTCAGCAGGGAGCCTGTTTCCCTCTCTCTCTCTCTCTCTCTCTCTCTCTGCCTGCCTCTCTGTCTACTTGTGATCTCTGTCAAATAAATAAATAAAATCTTTAAAAAATATATTTTATTTTTATTTAAGTATGTTCCACTGTGGGCATGGTGAAGTTCAAGTTCAAGCGAGGGGCTTGGACTCACCACCCTGAGATCAAAACTTGGAAGCTTTACCAACTGAGTCACCCAGGTGCCTCTAGAGACTGCTTTTTGAGCTGGTTAATTTTAAGTGTTTCTTAATACAATGAAGAAATACTAAAAGTGGAGGACTTTTAAGATATAACCCAGTGTGACTTTCAACATATAACTCCATGTGACTTGCTTCATTGTAGGTCTCCTTTTCACATATGGTGTGACAGGAAGCGGAAAAACTCACACGATGACTGGTTCTCCAGGGGAAGGAGGTCTGCTTCCTCGTTGTTTGGACATGATCTTTAACAGTATAGGGTCATTTCAAGCTAAACGATACGTAAGTATAATTTTTTTTTTTTTGAGCTGTGACTATTTCACTTGAGGGCATAGGGACCAAGAGACCTATGGTTACAGTAGTGTTAAAGGAAAACTAATACAGTGGATACATTTTGAAACCTTAAGTAGTAAATGTTTCTTATGTCTTAAATATGTCTTATGTCATAAATATTCTTATGTCTTCAGTATGTCTTAAAAGTAATAAAAATGTTTCTTATGTCTTAAATATGTTTAAAAAAACTATTTAAATTAAATTCTTAAAAAATCATGGTCTGATTTTTATCTCCACTTCAGGTTTTTAAATCTAATGACAGGAATAGCATGGATATACAGTGTGAAGTTGATGCCTTGTTAGAACGGCAGAAAAGAGAAGCCATGCCTAATCCAAAGACTCCCTCTAGCAAGTAAGTAGTTACATTCAGTGTGACACTAGCCTAAGGGGAACGCTGATGCCTGGTGGCTTTCTCAGGCACAGGGAATGACTAACACGAAGGGGAGTTGGTCTGACAGTTGACTGTAGTGAGATCAAAGTTGAGGAATGTTCTTCATTAAATTTATTTGCTCAGTTCTGTTTGGTTTTGAGCACAAAGTCCTTGAAATACTATTTAGAGAAGGTGCCACTTTGGGTGGGAGAGTGAGGACACGACAGGTACTGTTGGCTGACCACGAGTAGGAATAGATTGCTTGCAGTGACAGGTCATTTAACGTAAATCTTTAGTTTCCCCTTGGGATCGTTTACTTCTGATGCTGACTCTGTAAGAACAGACTTTTTGGCTTTTTTTCTTTTTTCAGACGACAAGTAGACCCAGAGTTTGCAGATATGATAAATGTACAAGAATTCTGCAAAGCAGAAGAGGTTGATGAAGATAGTGTCTATGGTGTATTTGTCTCTTATATTGAAATATATAATAATTACATTTACGATCTATTGGAAGAGGTGCCATTTGATCCCATAAAGCCTAAGTAAGTAGCGAAGAGAGTCCCATGTCAGCTGCTTAACCTTGGGGAAGCCACTTTACCTCAGGGAGCCTTAGTTTTCTCAGTGATAAATGGTGATAATGCTTTTGTTTTCCCAATGAAATATAATGTGCATATATTTCATGCACATATTAATGTGCATAATATATCATGCAGTTGGTGTTCAATGCATAGTTTTATTCTTAACCAGATATACAGCTGTATTAGGGAACCAGTGGGTTAAGGCATCTAAGGAGAAGAGAGTCCTGAATCCTCATCTTAGACATTACTTTTGAGAACTCTTGGCCTTGGGGCTGTATATTGAGAAACACTGTAATTGCGTAAGGAAGTGTCCTATGCATGTGGGTGCCCTGGGGTTACCTTTCAAGAACCTAACGCTTTGTGTTGGGAGTTTGTAGCCACGTTAACCGTCTGTGGTTGGTGATCTCCACAGAGTGGAGTGCAAAGCTGTTGTCTGTACAACTGCTACAGATCTTTCATCACTGATTAATGTGAAGTGACATCTGTAACATCATTCCACCAGAGTTAAAAGACAACTCCTTAGATTTCCTTGGGTCTTGGCTGGCTCAGACTGAAGAACAGCCTGGCCTCACAATCCGTGTTTGGCCAGAGCGGACTCTGGAGTCTCATGTAGTATTAGAATCTTGTTCTTAAGTTGATGGTTTTGTTCTTAAGCCAAATGCTTATCTTCAAGGCTGTCTTTGTTAGGGCCTCTCAGAACATAAATAATATGAAGATTAACTGAACATTATTGGAGAAACCGCTGGATATTTAGAAAACCATTAGACTGAGAACAGGTTTAATAAATTACATTAAGCAATTTATAGATTACTTCCTTTCCCATTTGTTTCAGAGTGTCTGTTGTGTGTACTCATTTTCCTCAACTTTTGTGATGTCATTCGTTGCTACCAATCTATTTCACTTTTTTGCGCATGTGCCACGTTTCTGTTTGGTTCTAAAAGAGATTATTTTCAAAGAAGTCCATCTTGGTTTTAGTTTTACAAAAGGAAGACTGATAAATGTGCCTTGCATGCCTTGTAACCTTTCTGGTAACTCCTTGAATGAACTCATGGGGTGCGTATTTGGCATTGAATTCAGATTTAATTGCTTAGGGTGGTTTTTAACTATTTTTTTTTTTTTAAGTCTTTTTAAGTACGATGAAGAAATACTATAAGTAGAGGGTTTTTAAGCACTGACTCACTGTGACTGTCACTACTGTGGACTGAGCCTGGCTGCTGTAGAAACAGTAACTTTCACCTTATTCCTTTGGTAGGTGGAACAGTTGCAGCACGCCCATGAGGAACACAGATTTTGTGTATGTGATGACGTTGACTCTTTTCTTAAGGAGAAAGGGTGCAGTTATACTAGCAGTTGGCATCTGTGGCATGTTTGCATGTAGGTGGTTTTTCATTGGCACCAGGCGGGCTGCTACCTCTGAGCCCCTGCCTGCTGCTTGGGGAATCTTTCCTGTACTGAGTGATGGTGGCTGGCACACATTTCCAACCCCACTGCTCACAATACGGGCTGAACAAGTGGCATCCTTTCCATTCTTATCCTACTGTGCAGATCAACACTTGACCAGCCACTTTGAAAAGATTGCCACTCCTAGTATATACCAAACTCTTTCTGAATTTGTCTTTTGTGGACTCTGATGTGAGAACGAGCTCTCTGTTGAATTTTTAAAATTAGGGTAATGCTAGACTTTGTTGCTTAACCTGTGCATGTGATGATGTTGCTATACATAATACTGTTTTGTTCTCTACTTGTTTTGTAAGTGTTTTGTGTGCTTTATTAGAACAAATTAGAGCAAAGCTTCTAGAGCAACATAGGTTCCTGTGACCCTGTTACGTAACTAACCCTGACTGTGTACCCTTATGCTTACCCAAGTTCCCTGGGGTTTTTTTGGAGCTCTTGCCTAGGCCTATTCCCATTCTAAGATTCGATGTCTGTGGCCTGACAGTTTAGTCCTAGTCTTTAAGCTGAGATATTAGAATCTCATTATTTAGGAGACTGATGTCTTTTTCTTTCTCACAGACCACCACAGTCTAAACTGCTTCGTGAAGATAAGAACCATAACATGTATGTTGCAGGATGTACAGAAGTAGAAGTAAAATCTACCGAGGAGGCTTTTGAAGTTTTCTGGAGAGGTTAGAGACCAAGCTAAAGTTAGGAAAATCTGAAACAATACATAAAATCCCAAGAGTTGCTACTATAATTTGTTGGCAGTACTATTTAGTAGAAAGCATGTATACTGTAATGACTGAGTTCAGGTTTGATCAATGATGTCTCTGTCATCACAGGCCAGAAAAAGAGACGTATTGCCAACACACATTTGAATCGTGAGTCCAGCCGTTCCCATAGCGTGTTCAACATTAAATTAGTTCAGGCTCCCCTGGATGCGGATGGAGACAATGTCTTACAGGTAAACTTGTACTCTGTGGAGTTTTTCTTGTTTTAACTGAACCCTTAGTTTTTAGAACTAGAGTTAAATCAGGGAAGCTTGACTGCAGTGAAGACATTCTAGAATTATTAAATGTGGGTGATGATATTTAAAAATTGTTCCATTAAAGAGTGTAGTTTTGGGAAGCTGGCTGTTGAGTCTGAGAACATGGAATTGTGCTGTGAAAAAGGTTTATAAATCTTTATAAATCTCTTTAATAGAGGAGATAAAATGAGTATGTATGGGTCATTATTTTATCTCTGAAAACTCATTTTGTACGTGGGAATTCAGTTAATGGCTTTAAAATGTCAGCGGTTAACTTTCCAGGGTAGATACAGTTTAGGAGATGACAATTCTAAATTGTTCTTCTCGCAGCTGATAGGCCAGTAGGTCTCCCATCATCTGATCATCCTTTACTGCTAGGCCTGTCACACTACAAGGCTTACATCAGTTAGTAAAAGCATTTGAGCCTGAATAGGAATAATTTAATAACTTTGAGCTATTAAAGTGTAATTCCATTTGAACCTCATCATGAAGATTTCCACATGGCATGAGGGGATGGTACGGCAGCATACTGGAGACCACCGGGATTCGAATTCTGAGTCCTATTAATTTGCTGGCTGTCTGACCTGTTATAAACTCTTGATAATCTTCTGTGAGGATTAAAGCAGACAATGCATGTAGAATTCTTAGGCCAGTGCCTGACTTATATAGAGTAGGTACGCATACTAGCTAGAAAACCCTTTTAAGTCAAGCCTCCATATATACTTCCTGTCCTTTGAACACATCTAATATTACAAATCAGTTATGTACCTCTTCATTTTTTATACAATTAGAGTATTATGAAATTTTTCACAATTATAAAATTGTTAAGTATCTGTTATAGAAGAATTTAGGATAGGCCTGTTCTAGAGTCACTACTTAGCAGACATGGATTGAGATCCTGTGCTGAGGCACTGTGCAGGTTGTTAGAGATGAGAACATCGATCCTTGCTTTCATGGGGCTTAGAGTATAATGTGGAAGACCAGACAACAGGTAAATCATCGAGACTACCATGAATATAACTAAGCTTATGCTCTTAGCAGACTCTTCCACCAAAACCTGTATCATCTAGTCCTACTGTTTTGTACTGTACAAATGTGATATTTATAAGACTTAATAATTTGTTGATTGGAATATATCTGAAGAACACTGTAAACCAGTTGTACCTCATGTTATTAGAATTACGATCTTCTCTTCAGGAAAAGGAACAAATCACTATAAGCCAGTTGTCCCTGGTAGATCTTGCTGGAAGTGAAAGAACGAACCGGACAAAAGCAGAAGGGAACAGATTACGTGAAGCTGGTGAGCACAGCATAGTACTGGTTTATTGCTACAACTTCCAAAAACTTGCAATGCCAGTCTGTTATCTGCTTATTGATAGGTGGTTTAAGCATAATTGTCTTCAATTTTGATAATTTGGAGGCTAAGTTTAGTGGTCATTGCTGTTTCTTTAGTAATGTTGGTTTGGTATCAGTGTGTTACATATGTTATATATATAACATATATAACATATAATATGTATATTCTATATGTTATAATACACTGGCTGCTTGAAGAACGGGGGTAAGTGATTAAAATAAATATAAAGCAAGTTATATTCATATTGTATCTATTGCCAGTAAAGCACCAGATCCTTAAAATTAAGTGATTTAATAGGTATTCCAACATTCATACTGGTGAAAATTGGCTTCTGGAAGTGGGAAAAATCTTTGAACACAAAAGCAAATTGGAAGAAAATCTGTGTGTTTTTTTTTTTTGTTTTTTTTTTTTTTAATCTTTCGTTAGTATAGCTGTTCGTGTTATGGTTTACCTAATAGCATGTATGGAGTATGTACTGTGTGCCAGTATTTGAACATTCATTTAGTCTTGGGGTGCATGTGAGGGAAAGTTTAGGGGGAAATTCATGTAGTTGATACTTCATTTGAGTGAGCTATATGGAAGACAGGGTTAAAGTCATACTTGACAGAGGAGACAGCCACTTGTAAACTGAGAGAATATGGCAGGGTCAAGGTCACTGAAGTGGGAGGGTATAGGTTGGTGACCCATGACAACTGAGGTGGCAAGGCAAGGCCATGAGGACTCTTGTCTATCATATTAAAAAGTCTGAATTTTTGTTCTAAAGGAATAATGGTGGTTGCCAGTTATTAAAGGACTAGTGTGTATCACAGTATTTACTATGCGTGGGCTTGATTTCTTGATTCTATCCTTTCAGGATTGTGTCATACCCATTTTCAGATGAGGAAATGGGTTGGGAGAGGTTAGGTAATCTTCCCAAGACTTGAGCCTGATTTTAAACCCAGGTTGGCTGGATTTTCAACGCTTTTGTCTTTCTACTATTATGCAGCCTCCTTTGAAAGGAAATGAAGAATTAGTCTTTCAGAAAGAATGTTTTCCCATATAGGGAATTAAGGTACTGAGGCAGGTCTAGAGATAGGAAAAGCAGCTGGGAGCCTTTTGCAGTAGGTCGGAGGAGCAATCATGTGCCCTGGAGGCAAGGGTGGGAGAAAAGGGAGAGCTGGTTGGGAAGTCGATCTGCCTGTGGAGAGGAAGCAAGAGGGGGAGGGCAGGTCCAGGATTGGAGCTGAGGAGAAAGCAGTCTGAGGTGCAGGTGTGGGCCGTTAAAGTCTGTGTTGGATGTGTTCAGCTTAGTCCAGGGGAACTGCCTAGAGACTGGATGTACACGAATTTGGAAGGAGAGAGATTTGACTGGAGGCATATAGGTTTAGGTGTTGCCAATATTATGGAAACAGCAGGGGAGATGAGATTATTCATAGAGGACACATGGGAACAGGCTGAGGCAGAGCCTTGAGGAACAGATGCTTAAGGTGACTGATCAAAAGAGCCTGGGAAGGAGAAAGAAGGTGGTAGCCACGTGAGATGACAAAAAACCTCCACACTATATATGTGTATTTAAGATAGAGAATCTGGGCTCCAGATCACAAGAGGAAGGATTCACCTTGATGGGAAGAGGGCTTATCTCAGTGGAAGAAAGTAGAAACTTGAGGGTTCTGATGCTTTGGGAGAAAACCAGAAAGGACTAGCAGTGTTGATATGGATGGGGAACAGCTGAGATAAAAATGAGGGCACGAGCATGGGAAGAAGAGGAGACTGTGGCTGGGACACAGAATTCTAGAGGAGGTGCAGTTCTGAGTGATAAAGGTTCGGGGTGTGGGCATAGCTGTGCAGCAACCATGGTGAAGAAAGACTGACTGGAGTTGAGGGAGTGGGAGTCCTCTGGCAGCATGTTAGAGCAGTCCTCACAGACACTAGAATGACCCAGGGGCAGGCGAGTTGGGGGAACATGGAAGGGCAGCAGCAAGGGACTAGGAGAATGTTGCTGGCCTCCTCTGCTCACCATCCTTATAAATGTCAGGTTTCAGAAAACAAGCAACTTTTGCTTGGGCTGCAGGGGGAAGCACTATCCTTCTGACAGAGGATAATCCTGTGGGGCTTTGCACATCGGCTGCAGGGTAAAGCCCATGGACACTTCACAGAATATCCCTGAGTAAATGCCATAAAATATGGAGGATTACAAAGTTCACTGCTTAGATGGAAATGTTTTTTAGAAGTTTTTATGAGGGAGGGGCAGAGGGAGAGGTCGAAGCAGACTTCCACTGAGCAGGGAACCTGATGTGAGGCTCTATCCTAGGACCCAGAGATCATGACCTGAGCTGAAGGCAGATGCTTAACTGACTGAACCACCCAGGTACAACCCACCCCTTCCCTTTTTAAAATAAGCTTCACGCCCAGCATGGAGCCCAAGGCAGGGCTTGAACTCAGCCCTGAGATCAAGACCTGAGCTGCTATCAAGAGGTGAATGCCTGGGGTGCCTAGGTGGCTCAGTTGCTTGAGTGTTGACTCTTGGTTTCAGCTCAGGTCATGATCTCCTGGTCCTGAGATTGAGTCTCACGTCAGGGGTCCACACTGAACAGGGAGTCTGCTTAAGATTCTCTCCCTCTCCCTTTGCCTCTCACCCAACCTGGGCTCTCTCTAAAATAAATAAATCAGTCTGATAGCTAACTGACTGAACCACCTGGAAGCCCCCCACTAAAAGTATTCTTAAGGCACTTGTCATTATAATAATTTACATGTTTCTTTATCAATGCCTTAATTAAAGATGTATCAGTAAGTCTTATAACTATGTAATTTCAAAGTAGTGATGAATATAAATATCTTGATCTGCAATAAAGTGTAAGGTGCTATAAAATTACCTATGATTTGTGCTGGCAAAAATCACAGATACCACTAATATTATGTTTTGGCCTACATTCATAATTGAAAGGACGTGCTATTTCAGAAGTCTGGAAAAACTAAAGGTATAATTTATTTCCCATCCAAGTATACAGACTTCCTGAAATGTACCCATGGACAATATGGACTTCAGGTTAAGAAATGGTAATTAGAGAGAGATGGGTAGAGCTCTCTGTGAGAGTGTGAGGACGTAGCGAAGTCTGGTAACAGGAATTTGGGCTCCAGAGAGCACAGTGGAAACAGAAAGGACATTGGAGTTGGGGTCAAGGAAGAAGAATCCTGCATCATAGGACATTTTGGAGGCACAGATGAGCTCTGTGTTTTGAGAGGTGACCAAGAATGAGAACATAGTGAGAGTTAGCTGATGTATTTGGGGGTCTCTGCAAGTGAGCTCTCCTGCTTCACTGGAGGCTTGATGAATCGGTCAGACTTGCTTGACTCAGAAATCCAAACAGGAGTGGTCAGAAGTAACAGCTGTGTCACCTTAGTAATCCTTATTTGGGGGCACCTGGCTGGCTCAGTAGAGCATGTGACTCTAGACCTCAGGGTTGTGAGTTTGAGAGATTACTTAGATATACTAAAATCTTTTTTTTTTAAATTATTATTTATTTATTTGACAGAGAGATCACAAGTAGGCAAAAAGAGAGGAGGAAGCAGGCTCCCTCCTGAGCAGAGAGCCCAATATGGGGCTCGATCCCAGGACCCCAAGAGCAGGACCTGAGCCGAAGGCAAAGGCTTAACCCACTGAGCCACCCAGGCGTCCCAGATATACTAAAATCTTAAAAAAAAAAAAAAAACCCAAAACCAAAAACTGAAATCCTTGTTTGGATGTGGAGGGGACAGAGTTGGTCCTAACACACATGACTGTTGGAGACAGGAGCCCCTCTGGGTACCTGGGGCAGGGGTGGGGTGGGACTTCAGTGCTGATGAAGCCTGAATGCTTTTGAGATAATATTTTAATGTGAGGATATTAAATAACAGCTGCATTTAATATACTCTTTCACAGAATTTAAGATTTGGAAGAAACTTTATGGGCCATGAAGTAAATAATGTTGCACTTCACGGACAGTCTTTTTGATAGAATCCTTGAAGGATGGTGTTAATCCCCTCCTGAAACACTGCTATTAAAATACTCCTGAAATACAGCAAGGCCATGTGGGGACAACTCCTTAGATCAGGCCATTAAAACCCATTAGTTGTAATTTCCATATAGTATTTCTATGAAGTGGGGATTTTATAGGCAGACAGACCACATTGTAGTTACTGTATTATTTTCAGATGTCTTCTGTCTATATTTTCCTGTCAGGTAACATTAATCAGTCGTTAATGACGCTAAGAACGTGTATGGAAGTCCTGAGAGAGAACCAAATGTATGGAACTAACAAAGTAAGTGACAGCTGGTCATCATTTGCAGAGCTTTGTTTGTGTGCGTTCTTGTGCCTTATATATTTGGGTTTGAATGTATTTACAGATGGTTCCATACCGAGATTCAAAGTTAACCCATCTGTTCAAGAACTACTTTGATGGCGAAGGTAAAGTACGCATGATCGTGTGTGTGAATCCAAAGGCTGAAGATTATGAAGAGAGCTTGGTAATTTTGATCTATTTATCTTATAAAGTCTCTGCGTTTCTATGGAGAAAACAACTATTTGGATGTGAAAAATGATATTTTAAATATTTTTAAAACTGATACAGAACCATTAGTTACAGAAATGAACTAATGATCAATTTATTATTGTTTCATTGAGTAATTTCTGAAGGACTTGAATATGCTGATTTATAAAACCAAAAACCCCCTCCGATGTGTTTTGTATCTTAGCAAGTCATGAGATTTGCAGAAGTGACTCAAGAAGTTGAAGTGGCAAGACCAGTGGACAAGGCAATATGTGGTTTGACACCTGGAAGGAGATACAGAAACCAGGCTCGAGGAGGTCCAGTTGGAGATGGTATGATGTGTGTCACATCATGTACATGCTGATGTCTCTCAGTCTCTCTCTCCTTAAGGTTGATTTCACAGTAGAGAACTACTGACTTCCCTTTCTCTAAAGAACCAAGTGCAAAGAAAAGAAAAAAGACCCAAAGTATAAATGAGTTTTCTTTTGTTACATATTATAACTTATTTTCCCCACTTTTTCTTTTTTATAACTCATTTTTAAGGAAGTATGATTGTGACAACTCAAGAAAGCACACTGGACTGGGGGTTCTAATCACAGGTGTTCAACTTGTTTAGATAAGCTTTCTCTCCTGTGTAACTTCTTGTTTTTTATAATATATTTTTTTATAATTCAACGCAGAACCACTGGTTACAGAAGTGGTTTTACAGAGTTTTCCACCTCTGCCGTCCTGTGAACTTTTGGATATCAACGATGAGCAGACTCTTCCCAGGCTGATTGAGGCATTAGAGAAGCGACATCACCTACGGCAGATGATGATTGATGAGTTTCACAAACAATGTAAGGGCCAAAAGCGGTCTGCGATCATTTCAACTCCAGAAACTGTAAGAAATTTGAGTTCTTTGGTGGCCTGATCTTAAGGAAGGGTCATCTGTTTCTGCACTTTGTAGTGCTCAAGGCATTGTTAAATTAGACTGACCAGGAACTTTCCCACAGCTTGTAAAACAGAAGTAACCAGTAGGTGTGCATTCTCTCTCTTTTTTAAATCTACAGAAAAAGACACAAAGGAATAATAGCTATGTTGCTTTTAGTTCCTACTAGTTACTTGCAAGGCACTTCATAAATATTACATTTTAATAATGTCTTTGGGCAAATGACTTCCTTTTCCATTTCTTGGTCTCCATAGCTGCAAAATGAGGATTTTAACTGTTCTTACCTCAGAGGGTGTTGTAGCAGTGAGATAATATGTGAGAATCATGTAAAACAGTGAACAGCTTGGTACTTACAAATGCTCAGTGAGTAGGTCTTCGATTTTTATTATCATTAATTCATTTGCATCTTTAGAGGAAACGTGTGAGGTAAGTGGAATCTGTATTCCTGTTTTGAAAGGAAGAAATATGGGGCGCCTGGGTGGTTCAGTGGGTTAAAGCCTCTGCCTTTGGCTCAGGTCATGATCCCAGGGTCCTGGGATCACCCGTGTCAGGGTCTCTGCTCCACAGGGAGCCTGCTTCCCCCCTCTCTGCCTGCTTGTGATCTCTGCCTGTCAAGTAAATAAATTGGGAGGAAAAAAAAAAAAAAAAGAAATGTGCTCAGAAAAACTAAGTCACATAACTCGTAGTTGGTGTTGCAGGGATTTCAGGTTGGATCCAGCTGATCCTAAATCTAACGTTGTTTCTGTTTTTGCAGTTGTTTTGAACCAAATTACTTACCTGTAAGGGTTGACAAGGCAATGCTGTAGTGCCCAATGAAAGACTCTATGTTTTTCAGTCAAAACCAGCTTTTCTAGGAATATCTCTCATAGATTTAGAAACCAAACTCTTATTTCCTTCTTGACTTGTTTTCTGCTCCAGGCTGTCATGATTTGCTGAATAGCTACATACTGGTTAATAAAAGTTGATTTCACTGGTTATTTTGGAATTGGGAGTAAACGTGGCCTGCATGCTTTTGTTTCAGCTATGACATTTAAAGCGTTGTTGCAAGAGTTCGACAGTGCTGTTGTAAATAAAGAAAACTACATTCAAGGAAAACTAAATGAAAAAGAAAAGGTGATCTCAGGACAGAAATTGGAAATAGAACGACTGGAGAAGAAAAACAAAACTTTAGAGTATAAGGTTTGTTTGGGCATGATTTAGTGGATGTGCGTGCTGGCTGGTTAGCACTGCTCTCTGACCTAGCTGCTCGCCCTCTGGGCCTTTCACCACTGCTTACTGGGGGAGAGGCAGCGCCTGGCTCCCTACTAATCTGCACCTCACCCCAGAAGAGAGGGGATGTGAGCAAAGAGGGGTAATGTACTCTTTAATTTTCTGAGTTAGACTTTAGCCGTTGGAGAGAATGTTCTTGGACCAAATAAGTGAGTTTCTAGAGGGCTTTCATAAGTTTAGCTCTGGTTAATGCTTGCTTTTTGACTTAGGACAATAGGTTTGTTCTCTAGATCCTTTAAGGGTATCCATTCCTTCTAGACAGAAGCTTATTGCAACCAATACAGTGTGTTCTCTCTTCTGAAAACAGCCTAAAAAACAAAATTCAGGCGAATTTTAGGGGAAAATAATTTTCACCTGAAATCAGTTAAAGCTTTGTCTTTTTCTGTGAGGCCCTTGTTTAGAAGTTCTCACTTCTAGGCATGGAGGTTGGAATTCAGATAACGTAGAAGATGGAACTGCTTTCTCCATGATTTTTCTTTCCACAACTATGCCTGCATGAACAAACCGCCAGAGCAGTCAGTTCACAGCTGCGTGCGGTGCTTACAGGCCGGTTCCTGAATAGAATGGTCTGCCTTCCCAGATTGAGATTCTGGAGAAGACAACTACAATCTATGAGGAAGACAAGCGTACTTTGCAACAGGAACTCGAGACTCAGAACCAGAAACTTCAGCGGCAGTTTTCTGACAAGCGCAGACTGGAAGCTAGGCTACAAGGCATGGTGACAGAAACAACCATGAAGTGGGAGAAAGAATGCGTGAGTGTCACTCCTGTGGTGCTTACCTCCAGGACGGTGGCGGAGGTGTTCCGAAGGTGTTCCGAATCCATGTTCCCAGGCTTAGGGTTTCGGTGGCAGTGGCAGCAGGAGCCACCATTCAGTCCATTCTGTCTCCTTTCTCTGCCCATAAAACGGCTGACCAGTGAGCTGGCAAGATGAGGTGCGCTGGACTCTGGGAGGGCTGCCATTCTTAGGAAACGAAGTGGCTGGGTGGTCCAGGATGCTCTGTTGGTGTGACTGAATTAGACGCGTGTCCCTCTTCTAACCTAGGAGCGCCGGGTGGCAGCCAAGCAGCTGGAGATGCAAAATAAACTCTGGGTCAAAGATGAAAAACTGAAACAACTGAAGGCTATTGTTACTGAACCCAAAGCCGAAAAGCCAGAGAGACCCTCCCGGGAGCGGGACCGGGAAAAAGTCACTCAAAGAGCCGTCTCTCCATCACCAGTTCCTGTAAGTTTTTCGTGGTGGGGTAGTCACTTGCACTAGCGAAAATGTGTTCAGATTAGGTAACTTTCTAGGATGCTCCATTTGTTGTTTTATATTATTTTATTTCTCTAACTTCTCTATGTAAATATTTCTAAATTTAGCATAAATAAATTTATTGCAAATTCAGAATAAAACATGGAGTAACTCAGTAAAAATGATTCTAACATAGGCTAAAATGATAGAAAAGCAGTGAATTGTTTCTCTCGGTGTTTCAGTCTTGCTCATTAATTTCTCTTCCATTTTTTTAGCTTTCTAGTAACTATATTGCTCAGCTTCCCACCGGCCAGCAGCTCCTGAGCCAGCCACAGCTACATAGGCGCTCTAATTCTTGCAGCAGCATTTCTGTAGCTTCCTGTATTTCGGAATGGGAGCAGAAAATTCCTCCGTACAACACACCTGTCCATGTCACCTCTATTGCAAGGCGTAGGCAGCAGGAGCCAGGACAAAGTAAAACTTGTGTCGTGTCAGACAGAAGGCGAGGGATGTACTGGACGGAAGGCAGGGAGGTGGTTCCCACATTCAGAAATGAGGTAGAGCTAGAAGAGGACCAATGCTGCAGGGTCAGTGCCGGTGTTCTCCTAAAGCCTGGTGGCCGTAGCCAATCGCGGGTTTGCTGGGGGGTTTTGTGACTTGATTCATTCAGAAAGTTCAATGGAAAGATGGGCGAGCTCCAAATATAAACAAGGGCTAATTTTTCTGTTATTTACTTTGACAATCACCCTGAGATTGAGGCCTAGCTCTTCATCTGAAAAAGTCATAACACCTGGCCACATCGGGATCGCCATTGAACACAAGTCAATGGGGTGTGCCCAGAGTAATCTGGGCTTTTCATTTGCATAAGCTGGTGGGCAGCCACAAAATCAGCGAACTGTGTCTCAGAGCACATTTTCCATTTTTTTGTTTTCCTTCCTCAGTTTTTTTTTTTGCTGCTTCTGAACTTTTTATTTAAATTGTTCTCTCAAACTTTTGAATAGTTTCAAACTCAAAAGTTGAAAGAATGGTACAGTATCCTTCTTTCCCCCTACCTAGACTTACTACTTGTCATTTATATAGATATGTCATTTTTTCCTTGAACTTCTCAAAGGAAGTCCCTACACTTTGTGACTTTTAATCCTACTAAGGACACTGTCCTGTATAAACAGTCTTTATCAAATCTAAAAAAGTTAACATTACTACCTCTGTTTTTAATATGTGATCCTAACAAAGTGAATGCCCTGCATGTGGTTATTCTGTCTTCAATCTCTTTTAATATAAAATAGTCCCCCTGCCACAAACTTTTTTTGATTTTCATGACATTGACTGTTTTGCAATACTCTAGGCCTGTTGTTTTATAACTACTGAAGGTTTGCATGTCCAGTAAATTGCTTTTAATCTCAAGAGCTTTACCTCAATTTATAAGGGCTTGGCCTCAGTCAAGGGTGTTTAAAGAAATTTGTGTTTAAATTTTCTCCGGTAAAAAGCTTTTCCTTTGGCTATAAATAAATGGACCAAGTTAATGTGGATTTATATTTAGTAAAATCTTACTGTAGCTCTTTTAGAATTTGTCTTTTAACAAATTAATAGTATTTTGCTTTAGTTTTCTTGTATAATTTAGGGTACAGATAAGTTTCATTTAGATGGCCTGCACTTCTGCTTATTAAGGGACAGTGATGAACTGCAAAGTATTTACCAAGACAACAGATGATTCTAAAGTCTACGTTCTTTACTTTGCAAATTTTGCTTGAAACCTTTTTAGGGAGCAAATTATGGTGACTGGTCTTTCTGATCAACTCTAATAAATCCCCCTTATTTTTCATGAAAATTTAGAGAGTGAACACTATTCAAGGCTTGCTTATGCTTGGTTAACTAATTCGGCTCTCAGATATTTAAAAGGATTTACTAGCGATCCAACTTCTCACTTGAAATCAAATCTCTTTAGAAGTGCAGCAAAGTTTAGGCTAGTATCTATTTATCCAAGTTTTTTGGCCAAAAATTATGTCAGGTGGGCTGAATTTATACTTCAGTGAAGAAGATAAAAATATCTCTGAGTCCGTAAATGATAGCAGATTGTAACAATTCTCTTTCTGAAGCCAGTTTCATAATGTATTTATTGCTAAATGTGTTCAGGAAAACTATCACCTTTGCTAAATGGTAGGTCATGAGAGCCTGACTTTCTTGTTCAACATCAGATCACTTTTTAAGAAGGGAGAATTTCCTGGGTTGCTGGCAGTGTGGGCCATCTTTTGTGGCCAACTCTATTGCCCAGGTTCTATAGTAGCAATGACTTAGCACCAGCAGCTGTTGCTTGTGATTACATAGGGGAAATGCTTCAGTTCTCTAGACAGGCATCCTAAAGTTAGGATCTTTGTCCGTGACCAGGTTGGAAGGATTTGGCATGTGACAGACTGTTTAATTTGCTTTCAGTTACACAAATAGGAGACATCTGAACCAATGAGTTGTCTTTGGAACTATGTCCTGTATGTGAAATGCTTTTTCTTAGACTGAATGTGCTAAATTTAACTTTCCCAGATTTACATGATAGTTGACTGGAAGCAACTAGTTTTTAACTGTATGATTGATACAGACTGATTTGATACTATATTTTTAGTTTGGTTCTTGGAATCTTTATGAAATATTGGAGAAAAAAAATGTTGTTTTAGCCATTACTGTGTTTGAACTTGTTAAGTTTTACTTGAGATTTTAAGATCTCAAAGTAGTCAGAAGTACTTCATTTATAGTCTCTTAATCATTTTATGCCTAGGTTTCTTATTATACCTTATGTTCTTTAGCATTTTGTACCAGAAAGTCCATTAGTTTTTACTTATTTATTGTCTTTGTATACGGAGTGTTTTCTCTTTGTTTAGAGGCCTGTGGCAAGTTTAGAGTTTTTATTGACCTCATTTGAAGTTTTTAACATAGCTGTGGACCTCACAGGTTACCTTACAATAGGAGGCACAAATGATGGTTTTGATAGAGAATGTAAAATGAGTTGTCTTGAATACCACCTACATGGGAAAGCTTGCAGCATAGCCAGAACTTTTTCTTATATTGTTTTGTTGAAAGGGGAGCTCCCTGGTAGAATGTATACTAGACAAGCTGTATTAAAAGATGTTTGTTGGTTGTGTGGTTAAATACAAAGAGAACATTTAAATTATCTGAATAACATATTTAGCTTTTGAAAAGGTTTGTGCATTTGTTTTGATACTGTTATCAACTAATGTAGCCAAACCTGCTGCACTTCTATTAATACCCTTAAATTAATTCTGGGTTATGCTTGTTTCTTGATTCCTCTCTCAACCTGATCAGAACGCACCACCAATTCGTCTCCGCCACAGACGATCTCGCTCTGCAGGAGACAGATGGGTAGATCATAAGCCTGCCTCTAACGTGCAAACTGAGACAGTCATGCAGCCACATGTCCCTCATGCCATCACAGTATCTGTTGCAAATGAAAAGGCACTAGCTAAGTGTGAGAAGTACATGCTGACCCACCAGGAACTAGCCTCCGATGGGGAGATTGAAACTAAACTAATCAAGGTAAAAACAAATTGACACAGGACAAAAAACATACAGAAAGTCAACTTTGCAAAAAACCACTTACTCTTCTGTTCCTCTGATGACACACAGGCAGTGTCAACAAAGATAAATGGGTATTGATACAACCTTTTTGTTTGTTCATTAGAAAACTAAAGGAACTGCTGAGGCTGTAAATCTGCTGAACTTGGACTAAATCAGCTGTTCTCTAGTGAACGAGAGGCTCAGGTCCCTGGGATTCTGTTCGAGGAACTCCAGATCTATTACGTCCTTGTAGAGCTAGTTTCAACCACTACTTTAGAAGTAAACCCAAAGAAAGATCTACCATTTGTCAGTTCCCAATAAAAAGCCCACGTTAAAATGTGACCTGTCAACATTTCTTATCACTGAACTACCCTGATCCCTTTCCCTTCCCTAGCCTCTAGAAAAATTATCCTTTGATCAGAGAGTCAGTGAATAATCACGGAAGTAAAAGCCAACTAGAAAAAATTAAGAAGGATGCTTCTTAATTATAACCAGAGTTACAAATAAGACTGTAAAGTAAGCGGGGTGGTATATCCAGAGGAAAGTATAATGGCTTAGAACATTTTAGAAATTTCTGGTAGAGTTCTTGATCCTTGGTGTTGTTTTTAAGTTATAGATTGAATGAAAAGAAATATCTATTTTTTGCAATTTAAGAATGTTACTGATTATATTGCACTGGACTTCTTTTGTTTACTGGAGATAATTTCTGAAGTACTTTCATAGCACAGTCTGAATAGGCACTTGTGAATAGGACTTTCTTTACTGTTTCATGGAGAATCTTAAGTTCAGCTTGAAATACATGTATATCATTCAGTTATATCAAAGTATAATGCTGACCTTTCCTGTCTGCTTCAGGGTGATGTTTATAAAACAAGAGGCGGTGGACAATCTGTTCAGTTTACAGATATCGAGACTTTAAAACAAGAATCGCCAACTGGGTGAGTGATCATCAGATGCATCTCTTCACAGGGCTACAGATTTCTTAGCTGCTGCTGCTTGCAGAACACAATGTCCTATAAGATGTAGCATTAATTAACTGAAGGAATGTAGTGATGTCCTATTTCTAGTATTTTTCCTATTCTTAGATGCAAAAATAATTGTTGCATTGTGTTTCCCCTTTTTCCACAGTCGAAAACGAAGATCTTCCACAGCAGCACCTGCCCCACCAGATGGTACAGAGTCTGAATGGACTGATGTAGAAACAAGGGTAGGGGTAAAAATTAAATCTGTCTGCTTCATAAAAGTTAGGGGCAACCTATTTTAACGCTCCTGGCTCCAGTTTTTCCTGCTCTCGGAAGCAGATCTCACATTGCCAGTGCAGCCTGTAGGCCTGTTCTCCGCAAACCTGCCACGGTTCTCCTGTTTGTTTAGGTCTGCTCGTACAGGAACTCTGGTTCAAGGTCCCTGGTCAGTGTAGAGAGACAGGGCCTGAGAATCAAGTCAGAAGGCATCACTGTAGAACAATTCACATCACATTGGTGGGGATCTTCACTGAAGCACAAGTTCCCTGTGGTACTGTTAACTCACTGTTACTCCTAAAGGGAGGTTCTTCTAGAAAGAACCAGCATGGGAAGGGTAGGTGGTGTTAGGAGGCCATGCTCTGGTCCTGGCCACTAACCTTCTCAAGGAAATTACCTGCATGATCTCTAGAGGCCCTTCCAGCTCACCATCTTTATGGCCTATGTCAAACTGCACATATCTGGTATTTTAAAGTAGGTGTTTGTGCTGCACTGGAAACCAAAGTGGGATTCCACCGTGGTTGAAGCCATCTGAGCACAACTGTATTTACAGACTGTAGAGACTGGAGCTGATCTTTGCCTCTTCTGTAATTTTCTTACCAGTGTTCTGTGGCTGTGGAGATGAGAGCAGGATCTCAGCTGGGGCCTGGATATCAGCATCATGCACAACCCAAGTGAGTCCCGACTAACCGGGCCTGTGTGTGCTCCCTCCTCCAGTATTTCCACTATCACCCTGTCTCCCTACTATCCACTTTTAAGAGGACATACGTGGTTTTTTTTTACCCCTTGGAACAGCTGGGCCCTCTAGCAGACTGCAGCAGCGGGGCTGAGAATGTCAGAAGGCTTGGTAAGAGCAGTAACTGGAGGTAAAGGAAGATTGCTCAGGCTTATTCATACTTGGCTAGTGCTCCTAAAGCTCTCAGAGGCGGACTGAGATCACCGGTAGGGAGGGAGGCCGAAGGCTTTAGTCAGGGAAGACAGTTCTTCGTGTAATTCATTTCTCCGAACTTGCCTCTAGGTCTCCTTATAGTGGTAAATGTTCACTAAAATAAAACGGAATGGTGGAATTTATGGCAGGGGAAGGAATCTCACTTTTCCTTCTATTAAGCACATACCCAAGAGTCTGGTCAATTGTTTTTTCATATTAAAACGCCCCGTCAAATGTTTACCTATACAAGTCTTTGTGTCCATTTTTAACACATATTCCTTAGGCAAGTTGCAAAGTCTTTGCAGTAGGAGGCAGGCAGGGATCCTGCTTTTTAAATTTAATAGTGGATACACATATTTTATAACTGTTACTTGCTTTCTCAGGATTGACCTTTCCCACAATAAAACCCGAGTTCTGGTAAAGCCTTTTCTAGGAGATCCAATTGCTATGAATGTGTCACTGATTGCAAAGTCAATACTGAATGCTGGTTTTCATATTTTAGGCGCAAGAAACCATGACCTGACAGTCTCAGTAACAAAAGAGCATTTTCATTTGTGTTGGTGATTTCTCCAAAGCCATGCCAGGAGTCTTCGAAGTTACCTCGCAGCTTTGTTGAGTATCACAGACCTGATACATCATACACTGGTGCAGATCAGAGATTACCCCTATGGTCCCAAAGATACCTAGGCTTCAGCACACTGTTTCTATTCTATGCCCTGCCATATGAACTTTTTTATAATGCTGTTGTTTTGTATATTTCTTGTATACTTAATAACTAATTCACACAAGTTTTTTGTCCTGGGTGATTAAGGAAAAATGTATGTAAATCACACTTTTTTTGGTGACTTTTCCTGCTCTTGTCTGAATACATCTTAAGGTTTTATAAACAAAACAGATGCTGCTACAGAATAGCTTGCAAGAATGCACTTTAGACATATTTGACAATTCAAACTTTCAAAATAAGGGTGTCAGTAATGGGCCAATACTAAAGCCATTTTAGGAACTTGTTCTGAATTTTGTATGTATATTTCTACTTTCTGACCTTTAGATATGCAAAAAGAACTGAAATAAACACTAAGAAATACAAAGCTGTGTGACAGTCATTTAACACATACTCCTAGCACCTAGCGTCATGCTTTACATTGAGCTAATGCTCACTTGTTCTCTCATGTTGGGGCTACCTGTTTTAAAGTACTCAAAGGAACAGTTTCAAAACCCGGTACTTCTCCTGCCCAGGGACCCATTTCTCCTCAGCAGCACAGCTCTGAGGAGGGACCTCCTTGACTGGGGGAGTGGGGAGGAAAGGGGGATACACAGACAAAATTATCAGAGGGCACTGAAGGAATATTCCCTGCTGTGCTTTAGGATTTCAGTAGGAGGCCCGCACAAGGACCTCTGGGAGTACCCTGTTCCAGGTTCTTCCGTCTACCAGCCTGTAGGCAACTCCAAAGCATGGTGCTAAGCCTACACCTCCCCTCACCCACTACCTCTGTTGCCAGCTTCTGGACTGGCTTTTTTAATAGGCAGCCCTGAGTGCTGCTCCAGAACCAGCTCAAGTGGGGAGAAGCCAAAACCTGAGCTATTGCACCACCTTCTGGGAAACAAAAGAAAGGTCTGCAATGGCCACTCTGTTGAACTATACCAAAGTAGACAACTGAGAACAGTGTGCTCTTTCAGTGTGAGGGCAGAGCTACATCTAATAGAGCACTATAAAAACCACAGTGATACGGAATCACCAAACATTCCCTAGCTGAACTGAAGGTGCAAACTACTATGATTTAACTGACAATTCAAAATAGCGATTATAAAGAATCTGATGAGCTTAAAAGAAAATGCATGTGATTCAATTTAGGGATAAAATGATTGAACAGGAGTTTTGGGGTTTTTTTGTTGTTGTTTGTTTTTGTTTTGTTTTGTTTTTACCAAGGAGTTTGAAATTTTTAAAAACAACCAAATTCTGGAACTGACAAATTCAGTGAATGAGATGAAGAAATGGATTAGAGAGCTTAGGAAATAGGGCAGATCAGATTGAAGAAGGAATTAATGACTTAGAGAATAGGAATTTAGAAATGATCCAGGAGAGGAGAACTAAGATTTAAAAACAAACAAACAGGGGCGCCTGGGTGGCTCGGTGGGTTAAGCTGCTGCCTTCGGCTCAGGTCATGATCTCAGGGTCCTGGGATCGAGTCCCACATCGGGCTCTCTGTTCAGCAGGGGGCCTGCTTCCCTTCATCTCTATCTGCCTGCTTCTCTGCCTGCTTGTGATCTGTCTGTCAAATAAATAAATAAAATCTTTAAAAAAACAAACAAACAAAAAAATGAAGAAATGCTGCAAGAGCTATCATGTATGATGAGAAAAACAGAATAGTCTACCAGAAGGAGAAGGGGAAAAGAGTATATTTAGAGAAATAGAACAGAACTTCCCAAACCTGCCTGGGGAAGGAACTGAAGAAGTCTAAGCTAACAGAACAGAACACTATTATCTCAATGCAAAAAAAATGATCTCCGGGACACATTATAATTAATCTGTTTTTTAAAAAAGGTACCCAGGGAACAAAGAACGTAACCTATAAAGGAATCTCCATTAGCTTATTGATGGGTTTCTCAAATTCTATTCCACCAGGAGGAGGTGGAATGGCCCATTCAAGGTGCTGAAAAATAAAAACTGGTAACCCAGAATACTTTATCTGAAAAAGATATGCTACAGGTATGAAGGAGAAATAAAGGCTTTCCCTACTAAAACAGGGAGCTCACTACTAGACCTGCCTTGCAAGGAGTAGGGAAAGGAGTTCTCCAAGCTGAAATGGAAAGATGCTAATTAGTGACATAAAAGCACATGAAATAACCTATTGCAGACAGAGGTAAAAAACATTTAGAAAACTATATTAAAATGATGTGTTAACCACTTAATTATAAAAACTTAAGAAAAAGAGCAACAACAAAAAACTTATCACCACTAATTCCTCAATGAATTCACTGCAAAAAAAAGGTAAACGCTGACATCAGAAATATAAAAGGGGAGGAGTAAAAGGGTGAAAAGAAAGTGCTATCAGGATAAAAAGGACTCTTTAGATGTTTTATGTAAGTCACATGGCAATCACAAAGCAAAAGTCTAGAAAAAAGTCACAAAACATAAAAAAGGGGAGACTGAGCAAATTATGGAAAACCACCATGTTATAAAGGCAGACAGAAACGGAAAAAGAAACAACCAGAAGGCTAAATATAAGAGGCAGTACTATTATGTCCAAAATATAAATACAAAATACAAATTCAATACAAAAAAATACAAATCAATAATCACTCAATATAAATGGACTGAATTCATCAATCAAAAGGCACAGAGTAGCTTTATGGATAAAAACAAGACCCAACCATATGCGGCCTATAAGAAACTCATCTCAACTTTTTAAGATACGCACAGGCTCAAGGTGAAGGAATTAAGAGAATGTTCCAGGCAAGTGGAAACCAAATGAAAGCAGGCATAGCTTTACTTACATCAGACAAAAAAGAAGTCAAGCCTAAAAACAAAGAGACAAAGAAGGTCATTAAATAATGATAAAACAGTCAATACAGCAGGAAGATATAACAATAATAAACATATATGCATCCAACATTGGATCACTAAAATTTATTTTATTTTATTTTATTTTATTTTATTTTTAAAGATTTTATTTATTTATTTGACAGAGAACACAAGTAGGCAGAGAGGCAGGCAGAGAGAGAGGAGGAAGCAGGCTCCCTGCTGAGCAGAGAGCCCGATGCGGGACTCGATCCCAGGACCCTGAGATCATGACCCGAGCCGAAGGCAGTGGCTTAACCCACTGAGCCACCCAGGCGCCCGGATCACTAAAATTTATTAAGCAAATACAGATCTAAAGGGAGAAACAGACAACAATACAGTAATAGTGGGGACTTCAGTACCCCACTGTCAGCAATAAATCATCTAGGCAGAAAGTCAACAAACTAAATTGAACTATAGAACCAAAGAACTTAACAGACCTATTAGAGCATTCTATGTAACAGAGGCAGAATACAAATCCTTCTTCAGTGCACATGAAATATTTTCCAGAACAGATGACTGATAAGGCATAAAACAAATTTCAGCAAATTTATGAAGACTGAAACCACATCAACTATCTTTTCTGACCATAAAGGTATGAAACTAGTAATCAATAAGAGGGACACTGGAAAATTTACGAATATGTAGAAACCACACACCATAATTTTGAAAAACAAGTGTGTCAAAGAAGAAATCAAAAGGGAAATAAAATATTTATCTTGAAACAAATGCAAATGGAAACACAGCATATCAAATCTTACAGGATGCAGTAAAAGCGGTTCTGAGAGGAAAGTTTATAGCAATAAACACATGTTAAGGAATTAGAAAAATCACAAATTACCTTTCCACCAAAGAATAGGGAAAACAAGCCCAAAATTAGCAAAAGGCAGGAGATTAATAAAGATCAGATTAATAAATGAAATAGGGACCAGAAAAATGCAAAGGATCAATAAAACTAAAGGCTGGTCCTTTGTAATGGTAAACAAAGTCTTTAGCCAGACTAAGGAAAAAAGAAAGACTCAAATAAATGAAAAAGGACACATTACAATTGATACTACAGAAATACATAGGACCATAAGAGAATACTATAAACAATTGTACGTCAACAAATTAGATAACCTGAAGAAATGAATAAATTTCTAGAAACACACAATTCACCAAGCTAAGTCAGGAAGAAATGGAATATCTGAAAGGATAAATAATGAAGAAAGGGACTGAATCAGTAACCAAAACCCTCCCAACACAGGAGACCCCAGGACCAGATGGCTTCACAGGCAAATTCTACCAAACCTTCAAAGAAGAATTAACAGCAGTCTTCTCAAACTCTTGCAAAAAATGGAGGTAGGGATAGTTCCAAATTCATTCGATAAGGCCAAATACCAAAGAGAGATGAGGAACTACAAGAAAACTAGATCAGTATCCCTGATTAATATAAATGCAGAAATCCTCAACAAAATATTAGCAAACTGAATTCAAGAACACATAAAAAGAATTAAACACCATGACCAAGTGGGATTTATCTCTGGGAAGCAAGGATGGTTCAACATAAGCCAATCAATAAACGTAATATATCACATTAATACAATGAAAGATAAAAATCACATGATCAAAAAAAAATCACATGATCAACTTAATAGACACAAAAAAGCAACTGACAAAAATACAACATACTTTCATGGTAAAAACCCTTATAAATGGGATAGAAATGGAACATAAAAAGGCCAAATACAACAAACCCACAAGTAACATACTCAGTGGAGGAAAAAAAAAATGAAAGCTTTCCTTCCAAGATCAGGAATAAGACCAGCTTTCCTACTCTCAGCACTCTTATTCAACATAATACTAGAAGTCATTGCCTGATGGATTAGGCAAGACAACTAAAATCCATCCAAATTGAGAAAGGTGAAGTAAAACTGTCACTATTTTCAGATGATAGGATTCTGTGCATTGAAAATCCCAAGGCTCAACCAAAAAGCTGTTGGAGCTAGCCAATGATTTCAGTAAAGCTGCAGGATACAAAACCAACACACTGACATCAGTTGCATTTCTAAACACTAGGTGTGCAACACCTGAAAAAGAAACAAACTTTTCCTGAGGGGATTTTGGGAAGATGGCAGAGAAGGAGAATCCTGAGCTTACCTTGTCCCGTGGACACACTGAGACAACAGCTACATCTATATGACTAACTCCAAAAATGACCTGAAGACTGAGAGAACAGACCTTCCACAGCCCCGTCCACTAATGAAACCGCTGCTGCTGCAGAGGCCTCTCAACTCCCAGGATGCCACAGCAGGCAAGGCAGGCAAGGCAGGTAAGTGCATCCAGTGGGGCTGAAGGCAATCATGACTCAGCCACAAGAGGGCACACACAGCCCACAAAGGGGAAACCTCTGGAGCATCTGGTTCTGGTGACCATGAGAACGCACATAAGGAGAGGCACCAAAGGACCTCTTCTACACAAGGCCACTATTTTCAAGACCAGGAGATACAGTGATCTACCTAAAACATAAAAACAGACAAAATGAGGAGACAAAGGAATATGTCCCAAATTAAAGAACAAGACAAGATCACAGTAAAAGAGCTAAATGAAACGGATAATATGCTTGATAAAAAATTTAAAGTAATGGTCATAAAGATGCTCAATGGACCCGAGAAAAGACATCGTCAAGTATGACAACATTTCACATTATAGAGTGCCGGAAGGGGAGAGAGAGAGGGCAGAAAATCATTTGAAGAAATAAGGGCAGAGGGAGAGGAACCTCAAGCAGACTCCATGCAGAGCCCAACACGGGGCTTATTCATGAACCTGAGATCACAACCTGAGCCAAATCGGAGTCTCACACTCAACTGACTGCACAATCCAGGTGCCCCTAGACAAAATGGGTTTTAACACAATGTAGCAAAGGACAAAAAGAACACTACAAAATGATAAAGGGATCAATCCTACAAGAGGGTATGACAATTATGAATATCTATGCACCCAACATGCAAAACCTAAATACATAAAAGCAAATATTAATAGACATAAGGGGAGAAACTAACAGTTTTTCTTTTTTTATGATAATAGTAGGGGATTTTAACACCTCTCTTAACATCAATAGCTAGATCATCCAGACAGAAAATCCATAAGGGAACAATGGCTTTAAACAACAAATTACTAGGAATAAACTTAACCAAAGAGGTGAAGAACTTGTCCTCTGAAAACAATAAAAACACTGAGGAAAGAAACTGATGATGACACAAACTACCATGCTCATAAATTAGAAGAATTAATATTGTTAAAATGTCCATACTACCCAAAGCAAACTATAGATTCAATGTAATTCCTATCAAAATACCAACAGCATTTTTCCCAGAACTGAAATGAGTAATCCTAAAATTTCTATGAAATCACAAAAGACCTCAAACAGCCAAAGCAATCTTGAGAAAGAAGAACAAAGCCAGAGGTATCACAATTTCAGATTTTAAGATTTACTACAAAGCTATGGTAATTAAGTACTGGCACAAGAGTAGATGCATAGAACAGTGGAACACAACAGGGAGCCCAGAAATAAATCCACACTTATGTGGTCAATCAATCTATGACAAAGGAGGCGAGAATATACAATGAGGAAAAGACAGTTTTTTGATAAATCGGTATTGGGAAAACTGGACAGCTACATGCAAAAAAATGAAACTGGATCACTTCCTTACACCATACACACAAATAAACTCAGAATGGATTAAAGACCTAAATGAGAAACCTGAAACCATCAAAATCTAAAAGAAAACATAAGCAGTAATCTCACGGAATTTGTCCTTAGCAACATATATATGGATCTGTCTACTCAGGCAAGGGAAACAAAAACAGAAGTAAACTACTGGGACCACATTAAAATAAAAAGCTTTTGGAGTGCCTGGGTGGCTCAGTCATTATGCATCTGCCTTTGGCTCAGGCTATGATCCCAGGGTCCTGGGATTGAGCCCCACATTGGGCTCCCTGCTCAGTGGAGAGCCTGCTTCTCCCTCTGCCTCTGCTGCTCCCCCTGCTTATGCACTCTCTTTCTGTCAAATAAATAAATAAAATCTAAAATAAAAAGCTTTTGCACAGCAAAAGAAACCATCAACAAAACAAAAAGGCAACCCAGTGAATGGGAGAAGATACTTACAAATGATATATCCAATAAGGGGTTCATATCCAAAATATGTATAAAACTCATGCAGCTCAACACCAAAAAAATACAAATAATGTGATTTAAAGATAAGCAGAGGACCTGAGTAGACATTTTTCCAAAGAACACATACAGACCGCAAACAGACACATGAAAAGATGCTGGACATCATTCATCATCAGCGAAATGCAAATCAAAACCACAACGATGTATCACCTTACACCTGTCAGAATGCCCAGTATCAAAAAGACAAGAAATAACAAGTTTTGATGAGGATGTGGGGAAGAGAACCCTCATGCACTCCTGGTGGGAATGCAAACTGGTATAGCCACTGTGGAAAACAGTATGGATCTCCCTCAAAAAATTAACAATAGGACTACCATATGATCAAGTAATTCCACTACTGGACATTTACCACCCCCCAAACGAACACTAATTTGTTTTTGTTTTTTTTTAAATAGATTTTATTTGTTTATTTGGCAGAGAGAAAGAGAGAGAGACAGAGATCACAAATAGGCAGTAAGGCAGTCAGAGGGAGAGGGGGAAGCAGGCTCCCCGCCGAGCAGAGAGCCCGATGTGGGGCTCGATCCCAGGACCCCAAGATCACGACCTGAGCCGAAGGCAGAGGCTTAACCCACTGAGCCACCCAGGCGCGCCACGAACACTAATTTGAAAAGACATATTCCCGTGTATGTTCACTGCAGCATCGTGTACAATAGCCAAGATATGGAAGCCACGCAAGTGTCCAAAACAAAACAGACTCAAGTACAGAGAACAAACTGGTGGTTGCCAGAAGGAGAGATGGGTGGAGGGATGGGCACAATAAAGGGGACTAGACGTGCAAACTTCCAGTTGTGAAATAAGTAAGTCACAAAGATGAGAGTACAGTGTAGAGAATATAGTCAGTGATGTCATAATAAAGTTGTATAGTAACAGTGACTACACTTATCAGTGAGCAGTGAGTAAGGTGCAGAACTGTGGAATCAATCTGCTTGAAACTAACAGACATTGAAACTAACAAACACTTGAAACTAACAAAACATTGTATGTCAATTATGTTTCAATGAAAGGATTGTCAAGTCTAAGAAAAAGATAATAATGGTCACACCCACACAAAAAGAAGGCTTTCTCAGTAATAGTAGCATCAAAAAACAAAATAGGAATAAATTTAATGTAGGAAGTTTTTTTTTAAAGATTTTATCTATTTATTGGAGAGAGAGAGAGAGTGCACAAGTGGGAGGGTGGAGAGCTGGGCAGAGGGAGACACCCTCTGAGCAGACACCCCACTGAGCAGGGAGCCCGACACAGGGCTCGATCCCAGGACCCTGAGATCATGACCTGAGCCAAAGACAGATGCCCAACTGACTGAGCCTTCCAGGCGCCCCAGCAGTGAAAGTCTTGTACAGCAAAATCTACAAGACTGCTGAAAAAAATAGAAAAACACACAAAGGGAAAGACAGCCTGTGTTCATGGATTCAAAGAGTTAATCTTGTTAAAATGTATATACTACTCAAAGCAATCTACAGAGTCAACACAATCCCCATCAAAGACTAATGGCATTCTTTGCAGAAACAGAAAAACTGTAAAGTCTGTATGGAACCACAAAGGACTCTGAAGAGCTAAAGCAATCCTGAGGAAAAAGAACAAAACTACAGGTACTGCACATCCTGACTTCAAATTATACCACGAAGCTGTAGCATTAAAAACAGTACGGTGCTGGCAAGGAAAGAGACACACTGACAAACAGAACAGACAGCCCAGCATTAACCTTTGCTTATACATTAAACTAATATTCAACAAGGGGGCCAACAGCATCGAAGGGGAAAAAGACACACTTCAACAAATTATGTTGAGAAAACTGGATGAACACACGCAGAACACTGAAACTGGACATCTTATACCACTCACAAACATTCACGTGAAATGGATTACACACTTAAACATACGGACTCATACTATATGACTCCTAGAAGAAAACACAGGGAAGAAGCTCCCTGAGACTGGTTTTGGTGATGATTTGGGGATATGACATCAAACAGCAAAGGTAAAAATCAACAGAAGGGATTACATCAAACTTAAAAGCTTTTGTACAAAAGAATTAACAAAATTGAAAGGCAACCTACAAAATGGGAGAGTTTTTGCAAACCAATTGTTATATAAGGGGTTAATATCCAAAATATAAAAAGAATTCATACAACTCAATAAGAAAGAAGCAATCTGATCTAAAAATGGGGAGAAGAACTAAATAGACATTTTTCCAAAGAGGACATCCAGAAGGTCACCAGGGACGTGAAAAGATGCTCAACATCGCACATCATCAGGGCAATCCAAAGGAAAGCACAGGTGTTAGAACGCCTATCATCAAGAAGACAAGAGTAACAAGGGTTGGCAGTGAATGTGGAGAGAGTAAACCCTCGGGCACTGTTGCTGGGAATGTAAACTGGCGCAGCCATGGAGGAAAACAGTGTACGTAGGTGCCTCAAAAAATTAAAATTAGAACTACAAGGTGATTCTACTTCTGGGTATTTACTTGAAGAAAGTCAAAACACGATCTTGAAAAGATACCTGCACTGCCATGATCACTCAGCACTACTTACAACAGCTGAGATACAGAAACAAGCAGAGGGCCCGTCAGGAGATGAAAGGATAAAAAAACGTGGCGCGCGTGCACGTACACACAGGAGTGTTACTCAGCTGTGAGAAAGGAGGATGTCCTGCCGTTTGTCACAACGCGGAGAGACCCTGAACACAGGATACTAAGTGAGGTAAGCCCGACAAAGACAAGTACTATATGACATCGCTTACATGTGGAATTTTAAAAAGCCAAACTGTAAAAACAGAGAATAAAATGGTGGTTATCAATGGGTGGGGGGTGGGGAGACAAGGCAGATGTTTTTAAGGGTACAAACTTTTTTTTTTTTTTAAGATTTTATTTATTTATTTGACAGAGAGAGATCACAGGCAGGCAGAGAGAGAGGGGGAAGCAGGCTCCCCCATGAGCAGAGAGCCCGATGCAGGGCTTGATCCCAGAACCCTGAGATCATGACCTGAGCTGAAGGCAGAGGCTTTAACCCACTGAGCCACCCAGGCGCCCCTAACGGTACAAACTTAAAACAAGTAATAAGTAAGTCCTAGAGATCTAATGCATAGTACACTGACTACAGACAATAATACTATATTACAAACATCAAACTTACTAAGAGACTAGAACTTAATTAAGTACTATAAAGAAAGGATAATTATGTAATGTGATAGATGTTAACTGCTAAGTGATAATCATATTATGATACATAAATGCATCAAATCCTATAGTATAAGGTATTGTACACTGTAAGTTTATAAAATATTATGTCAAACCCATTTCAATAGGGAAAAATTAAAAGTAGAATCTTTGCAATAAAAAAAGCAGTAGAAAATAGAAAGTAATTTTTTTTAAAGATTTTATTTATTTATTTGACAGAGAAAGAGCAAGAGAGGAACACAAGCAGGGGGAGTGGGAGAGGGAGAAGCAGGCTCCCCACTGAGCAGCCCCCCCCCATGCACAGGGAGCTTGATGCGGGGGTCCATCCCACGACTCTGGGATCATGATCTGAGCTGAAGGCAGATGCTTAATGACTGAGCCACCTAGGCACCCCAAAATAAAGTAATTTGACATTAAATTGATGATGTCTTTTTTTGTGTAATAATAGTTATATCTATGTATTAAGAATGCTCTTCTAGACATTTAATCAAAAAACATGGTTTGGGTAAAAACATAAATTAGAAAAAGTACTACCAGAAAATGTGGCGAAACAGACATTTTTACCTGGGTAGGCACAAATTTTTCTCTGATTAAATTAGAGTTTCTTTGGAGGCTGATTTTTTTTTTTAAACTAAATAGTAATCTGTTATATTAACAGTGAAAGTGTGACACTAGTCCACAAAATCCACTTGTCACTAATAGTATAGTAGTAAGCAATGTCACAGTTGTGTTTCTAAAATGCTCCAGACCCCTGAAGTTTAATCCTATGTCAGTAGATGTTATTGGATTTAATCTCTCCGTTTCTTAATGTTTTAAGTATCATGTTGCTTAGTCTGTTGAAAATACACCTTAAAAGGACAACTGTACTATGACGGGAATGAGGGGTAGGAGAATTTGTCTGAAGTAAAAGTATGATGTTGAATCCACTGAGCCCATGAACCACACATAACAAAGGGAAATGATTGGGCGACTGACGTTTTGCTAAGAGAGTTCTAAACATTCATGAGGAACAGCTGTGGTTAACTGGGTGCTCGGTGTCTGACACCTGTCCAGGTGTTAGCTACAATTTGCAGATGAAGAAACAGATTGAGAGGACTGATGACTTGCTCAAGGCCCCCCAAAATCACAAGTGGTGCAGCTGACATTGAAGCCCAAGTCTGAGCCTGACATTCAAATTTTTAACCACTTTGCTAATGACTGGGTCTCATTTTACAGTTTAAGTAAAAATTTCTTAGCCCTAGATAGTTACTTTTAGTTGATAATTTTTTTTTTAAATAAGTTTTATGTCCACTGTGGGGCTTAAATTCAGGACCCCAAGATCAAATGTCCATTTTCTTTTTTTTTTTTTTTTAAAAGATTATTTATTTATTTATTTATTTGTCAGAGAGAGAGCGAGCGAGAGCGAGCACAGGCAGACAGAGTGGAAGGCAGAGGCAGAGGGAGAAGCAGGCTCCCTGCCGAGCAAGGAGCCCGATGTGGGACTCGATCCCAGGACGCTGGGATCATGACCTGAGCCGAAGGCAGCTGCTTAACCAACTGAGCCACCCAGGCGTCCCTCAAATGTCCATTTTCTATGGACTAAGCCAGCCAGGTGCCCCTTACTTGATAATTTTTTATGTTCTGCAAAACAGGACAGCTGTGTCTCTCTTACAGGTTTGTGGGACTTTATATAGCTTTTGGGTACTTTGGAGCTCATGTCTTCTCCCAATACGACATTTTTTTTTTTTAGCTTTGGTTATAGTGTTTTTAAAATAAACTTAATTTTTAGAATTATTTTAGCTTTACCAAAAATTGTGAGGATAGAGAGTTCCCTCCTATTCAAAGCCAGTTTCCCCATTATTAACATATCAATATGTGTTACAATTAATAAACCAATATTAATATATTGTTATTAACTAGAGTCCATGTTTTATTTGGAATTCCTGAGTTTTGAACTAATGTCTTTTGTCCTTCCCAGGATCCCATCTAGGAAACCAAATCACATTTAATCATTGTGTTTTCTTAGGCTCCGGGCTGTCAGAGTTTCTCAGACATTGTTTATGGGTTTTTTTTGCTTGTAGTTTTCAGTTTTAATATAATCAAACCTATGTATCTTTTCCTTTATGTTTTGTGCCTTAAGAAATTTTTCACATACACTTAATAATAATAATCCTCTAAAATTTTTAGTTTTCCTTTCCACATTATATATGATGAGGATGGAGTTAAAACCATTCTTTCCACATTTCCATAAGGATAGAAAATCAATTGTCCCAGTAGTTTTGTGGGTTTTTTTTTGAAAAGGCACTCTTCCCCTAACCAACCACTCCACTTCCCCATTTATAAAGTTATACCTCTGACTTACTCAGTTCCTGCATGTATGACAGTGGATTTCTAGGTTCTCTGTTCTCTTGGTCTGTTTATCTATTTGCATGTCAATGACACATCTTTAATTCATTCAGCATGTATTTATTTGAGTGCCCCCTATGTGTCAGGCACTGTTTTAGGCACAATTAATGCAGTGGCAAACCAAAGTGTGTTCCCTCCATGGAACTGACATTTAAGGTGAACTCTTTTATTACTTTAAAACACCACTTTCGGGACGCCTGGATGGCTCAGCTGATTAAGCATCTGCCTTCTGCTCAGGTCACGATCCCAGGGCCCTGGGTTCAAGCCTGATGCCCAGCTGGGAGGGGCCTGCCTCTCCCTCTCCCTCTGTCTGCCACTCCCCCTGCTTAGCTCTCTGTCAAATAAATTAATAAAATCTTAAAAAAATCAATAAATAGGGACACCTGAGTGGCTCAGTCGGTTAAGCTGCTGCCTTTGGCTCAGGTCATGATCCCAGGGTCTTGGGATCAAGTCTCGAATAGAGCTCCTTGCTCGGCAGGGAGTCTGCTTCTCTCTCTCTCTGACAAATAAATACAAATAATAAAAATCTTTAAAATAAATAAATAAAGCACTGTCTTCATTTTTACTGGTCCTTGATCCTTCCATGAAAATTTTAAGGACAACTGGTCAAATTTCATCAAAAACCCTAATGGAATATTGACTGAAATGACATAATTTGAAGAGAATTACCCATTTTAAGATCCTTTCATCTGTGAATATGGTATATCATTCTATTTAAATTGCCTCTGATGTTGTTCCTTAAAATTTTATAATTTTAAAAATAATGATCATGAATAAGTTGTTAGATTTACTCCTAGAAACTATGATTTTTGTTGCTATTGTATGAAGTATAATTTTTAATACTACATTTTATAACTGACTTTTGCTGAACACAGAAACGCTGCTGGCTTTTGTGTATTAATCTTGAATCTAGGTCGATTTGTTTGCCTATGGATTCTCTTGGAACTTCTGGGTAAATAAATAATCATATTATTTATGAATAGTGGAGTTCACAACTTTCCAATTTAATAACTTTTCTTTTTCTTGTCTTATGGAGATGGCTAAACTGTAAAATAGTAACTGAAGTAAAGCAGGGAAAGGACATATCTTTGTTTGTTCCTGATTTTAAAGAGTAGGTTTTAAGTTTCACCAGTACGTATGGTGTTTGCTGTAGATTTTTAGGAGATATCTTATCAGGATATGAAAGTTATCTTTTCTTCCAATTTTCTAAGAGTCTATGTTAATGGTTATTTAATTTTATCAAGTCGTTTTTCTGAATCTATAAGAATTTCATCTAGTTTTCCTCTTCATTAATGGATTACTTTTAATAGATGTTACACTGAACTATACTTAGTCATGGTATACCATATTTTGATATACAGTACTGCATTCAGTTTATTGATCTTTTAGTTTTTCCAGTTTTACTGATGTAACTGACATTCACATTTTAGATTTTTGTGTTTACATTTATAAGTGAGAAGAACTTATAATTTACCTTTCTTATACTCTAAGGTTCAGGTTTTGCTACTATAGTTAGAAAACAATTTGGAGGCCAAAACACTGATTTAAAAAGGTTTCTTATTAGTATAGTTTAAGACAGGCAATATTTTGTTTTGTGTTGATGTATCATATTTGCCAGATCAGTTTTTTGTTTTGTTTTATTTTGAAGTACACTGGGGGCAGGGAAGGGGGATGACTATGTTTTAGACGGATTCATTTTGGCTTTGGAAATGTTCGAATTTTTCAGTAGCTTTACCTTTTTCCACCCAAATTCCACTATAATTGCTTCTGGAGTTGGATGAAAACTCAAAACAAGTTTTATTTTTAGAAAGCTTGATAGTTAAAAAAAATTGTTTAGAAGTTTGGGATATTAAGGGGTGTCTGGGGTAGTGCAGTAAGTTAAGCATCTGACTCTTGGCTTCAGCTCAGGTCATGATCTTAGGGTCCTGAGATTGAGCCCTGTGTCAGGCTCCCCCCTCAGCGGGGAGTCTGCTTGTCTCCCTCTATCTCTGAAATAAATCTTAAACACACACACGTACACACACACACACAACAATGGCACAGACATCAACTGATTCATAGATGGTCAATTAATTTATGACACAAGAATCAAGAACATATAATCAGGAAAGGACAGTCTCCTCAATGAATGGTGTTGGGAAAACTGGACAGCAACACACAAAAGAATGAAAATGGACCACCATCTTACAATTCATAAAAATTAATTCAAAATGGAATAAAGACTTGAATGTAAGACCTGGATCATAAAACTCCTAAAAGAAAACAAAGGTGGTAAGCTCCTTGACAGTGGCCTTGGCAAAGATTTTTTGATCTGACTCCAAAAGTAAAGGCAACAAAAATAAAAGTAAACAAGTGGGACTGTATCAAACTGAAAACTTCTTCACAGCAAAGGAAATCATCAACAAAATGAAAAGACAACCTACTGAGTAGGAGAAATTTTTTGTAAATCATATATCTGAAAAGGGGTTCATATCCAAAATGAATAAAGAACTCCTACCACTCAGTATCAACAAAAATTCCATTAAAAATGGGCAAAAGATCTGAATAGACACTTTTCCAAAGACATACAGATAGCCAACAGACCCATGAAATGCTCAACATTACCAACCATCAGGGAAATCAAATTAAGACCACAGGGAGATACTGCCTCACACCTGTTAGAATAGCTGTCATCAAGAAGACAAGAATAACATGTGGTGGCAAGGATGTGAAGAAAAGAAACCTCTGTGTACTATTGGTAGGAACATAAATTGATGCAAACGCTGTGGAAAACAGTACAGAGGTTCCCCCCTTAAGTAAAAATAGAACTACCATATGATCAAGCCATTCCACCCGCAGGTATTTATCAGAAGAAAAACACTAATTTGAAAAGATATATTCATTCCCATGTTTACCATAGCATTATTTACAATGTCCAAGACACGGAAACAACGGAAGTGTCTATCAGCGATTGAATGAAGAAAATGTGACACACACACACAGGAATATTATTCAGGTGTAAAAAAATAGAACACCTTGCCATATGAGACAACATGGATGGACCTTAAGGGCATTATACTAAGCAAAACAAGTCAGAGAAAGACAAACACTGTATGACCTCACTTACATGTGGAATCCAAACAACAAAAATAAATAAACCAAACTCATAGATGCGGAGAACAGACTGGTGGCTGCCAGAGGGAGGGGTGGAAGGGTGAAGGGGCTCAAAAGTTACAAACCTGAAGTTATAAGTCACTGGATATAACGTACAACATGGTGACTATAGTTAATAATACTGTATTTCATATTTAAAAGTTGCCGAGAGTGGACCTTAAAAATGGTTGATGTAGGGCGGTTGGGTGGCTCAGTGGGTTAAGCCTCTGCCTTTTGCTCACGTCATGATCCCAGCGTCCTGGGATCAAGCCCCCCATTGGGCTCTCTGCTTGGTGGGGAGCCTGCTTCCTCCTCTCTCTCTGCCTGCCTCTCTGCCTACTTGTGATCTCTGTCAAATATAAGTAGAGTTTTTTAAAAAAAGAAAAGAAAAAATGGTTGATGTACGTTTTGCGACACACACAAATATCGAATCATTATGCTATACACCAGAAACAAAAATGTCATGTCAATGATACCTAAAAAAAAAAAAAAAAAAGCCCAACTCTCAATATGAATCCAATACCAATTTTTATTAAGCTTCAAAAGATACAAAATGGCAATGCAGCCCCTAGACAGCAGTTGCTTCACAAAGTCTTGAACATCTTAAGGGCAGTTTCAGGACACTTCCACCCAAACACGGAGTGCCTTAGTTAC
Source organism: Mustela erminea (assembly GCF_009829155.1). NCBI lineage: Eukaryota > Metazoa > Chordata > Mammalia > Carnivora > Mustelidae > Mustela > Mustela erminea. The sequence goes on from NC_045618.1 coordinate 33,705,175, forward strand.
AAAAACTGAAACGGATTTGGAAAGTTCCCCTCCATTCCCAATAGACGTTTTATACGTATAGTAACAGTGCTTACTACCCCTTCCGCTGGGTGAAGATTAAACGAACCCTTGTAGAGTGTGACTCAGCGCCTGGGACACAGTGGGCGCTCCCATGGCACTGCTGCCGGCGCGCGGCAAGCTGCCCGTTTCCTCCCCCACCGCTTCATCACCGGAGACGCCGCGCTAAGTAAGCACCAGAAGCCTCCAAGCTGACATTTAGCTCCTGCGCTCCAGGTGGGCACAGCTCCGGGAGGCTGGCGACGTCATTACATGTCCGAATAGTGTCACACGGGCTACGGTCGGTGGGGGGTGAAAGCCATTTACCTAGATATCTTTTTCCTAAAAGTATTTTTACTGTTCAGGAGCCCTGAGTTTTAGCCGAACCCCAAAACCTTGCAATTTCAAGAACCACCAATTCTTTCAACTCGCAAAGGAGCGAGTCGCGCTTTTTGCGCAGGCGCCAACGTGTTCCGGGCGGGCTGTTCTCGCCCCGCCTCTTCCGCCAGGCCCGGGCACCGATTGGCCCCCGTGATCCATATAAGAGGCGCACTGGCCGCACCTGGGTGGTTCAGTCGGTTAAAGCATTTTCTGCTCAGGTGATGATCTCGAGGTCCTGGAATCGAGCCCCGTGTCCTGCTCTCTGCTCAGCGAGGGAGCCTGCTTCCCGGCCCCCTCCCTCTGCCTGCCTCTCCGCCTACTTGTAATCCCTGTCAAATAAATAAAAATCTAAAAAAAAAAAAAAAAAAAAGGCTGCGCAAGCGCGGAATGTCCTTCCCTCAGCTGCCCGCTAAGATGCTCGGTCCTTCCGAGCAAGCTAAGGCCGTGTTGGGGGGAGGCCATCACTTCATCAGGCGACTAGCACCGCGCCGGCACGTCCGCTCAGCACTCGCCAGCACCATGGCCTCGGTTTCTTAGCTCGCCTGCATCTACTCGGCCCTCATCTTGCACGACGATGAGGTGACGGTCACAGTGAGTGCGTGCCAGACCCGCGCCATCAACATCCCCGGCGGAGGCGGGGGAGAGGGGCCCAGCGGCGGGCGGGCCCACGTGCTCCAGCTTCCTGGGGGACTGGAGTACAGTCAGGCTGCGCGCTGCGTCTTTGGGTTTTGCTTCAGCGAAACTTCCGCGGCGTGAGGGCATCCTAACCGCACCTGGGACACTCCCTGTTTGGTGGCCCTGAATTCCTGCGCTCCTCTTACTAGGCCTTGTTGGGCCAGGCTGCGGGATGTGGAGAGCACGTTAGCTTGCTCTACCTCCGGCCCTGACTCGCAACTTAAAATAGCGGCGGGGCTTGGGCAAGTCCTGCCTGCGAAAAGGAAGCGATGCGCCGCCTTGTGAGGGGCCTGGCACACCGGAGCCGGGTGCATTCCCTTTGCTGGTGATAGTAAGAGCGTACGAAAGGGTCAGTTTTAAATAAGCGCACATGAAATACAGGTAGAATCTATGAAGTGGTTAAACACGGTTTTGGACAGACGTTTTGAATGTCTTTCGTTTGCAGTGTTTTGGAGACGTTTACGAAAACTACACTTTGGTTTGCTGTTTTTTAGGAGGGTAAGATCAATGCCCTCCTTAAAGCAGCGGGTGTGAATGCTGAACCCTTCTGGCCCGGCTTGTTTGCAAAGGTAAGGTGAGGGCAGCCAAGTGATGGGGAGAAGCAAATCTGGGGACATTACTGATTAAGTCGGGTATTCGTGTAACACTAAAAAGGCTGGAAAGTGCCATATTCCACTGGATCTTTAAGTGATATTTCCTCATAGTTCCTTATCTAGAGCCTAATTAAAGTTTATGTCTTTTACCTGACTTCAGTCAGGTTTCTCTTTGCTTCTGTTCTGAAACCATGACATTCATAAATGTATATATGGTATACACACGTGCGCATCAAATGACTCCTTAAAACGGCCACCCAGGAGATAATATCGCCCATGTTGTTCCAAGCACATTATTCTTGCATGGTAGTCTGGTTTCATGGAAATTGGATGTAGTGACCTTTTGTTGGCCATTTACTATTTTGGGGGATATAAAAAGACTAACAAAGACAAGATTCCTACCCAAGGAACTTGGCACTGGCTATCTTTCCTATTTTATGTTACTTAATCTCTGGCAAGAGGCTATTAGCTTCATCTCTTCACGTTGTGTCCAGAGAGTTCTGAATGATTGAAAACACTGTGCCTTTAGTAAAGGTCCTCTTCTTTAATAAAGTCCCTGGACTTAGCAGTATGAAAAATGGAATTCACTGTTAAGAGGAGATCTGGAACTGTAGAAAGAATCCTGGTTTGAGTGTTTAAGGAGGCATGAGTTTTTTTGCCAACAACTTACACCAGCATTTTGGGGCCAGTTTTCTCACCTATAAAAGGAAGGAATTAGGGGCGCCTGGGTGGCTCAGTAGGTTAAAGCCTCTGCCTTCAGCTCAGGTCATGATCTCAGGGTCCTGGGATTGAGCCCCACATGGGGCTCTCTGCTGGGTAGGGAGACTCCTTCCTCCTCTCTCTCTCTGCCTGCCTCTCTGCCTACTTGTGATCTTTGTCTGTCAAATAAATAAATAAAATCTTTAAAAAAAAATTGGAAGGTGGAGTGGAGCTAAAGAGCAGTGATGCCTATAATACTTAATTTGCTAAGAGTAGATGATGTATAGAAACCCTATAGCCAGGGGCATGGTTGGAACCAAGGCTAGGACATTTTTGACCAGGTAAGTTGAGGGGCCTGGAGCTCTTTGGAGTTTAAAATACTTAGCAAGTGTTGACTTTGTTTTTTAGCTGAGGAGAAGAAAGTGGAAGCAAAGAAAGAAGAATCTGAGGAGTCTGATGATGACATGGGCTTTGGTCTTTTTGACTAAACTGCTTGTGTAAGCTGCTCAATAAAAAGCTGAACTCTTGGTTGGTGTTGGTTTTGCCCGTTGTTTGGGGATGTGCATTGTACAGATGATCTCCTTTCTGCAGCACTGGCTGCCAGCCTCTTCTGGTATGACCCTCTTCTGGTATGACCTCTTCTGGTATTGCACCCTGCCACCACCAACTCCTGGTGAGAAATATGGCACCAGCCAGATGCTGTGCCAAGAATACCTAATGTTGCGTGTGGAACTGCATGGAGAGGTGGGAGAGAGATCAGAGCAGATGCCTTGTCGGAGTCACCTGTGTGAGTTCATGACCACAGGGTTTGTCTTCTTGACAGGAGTAAGAGTCGGTGGTTCTGGTATAATCAAGGCCTCTTAAAAATCCCAAGTAAGGGGCACCTGGGTGGCTCAGTTGGTTAAGCATCTGCCTTTGGCTCAGGTCAGGATCCAGGGTCCTGGGATCGAGTCCCACATCAGGCTCCCTGTTCAACAGGGAGCCTGCTTCTCCCTCTCCCACTCACCCTGCTTGTGCACACTCTCTCTGTCAAAAAAATCTTTAAAAAGAAAAAATAAATCCCAAGTAAAATCCTGGCTACAAATTTTCTGAGCTGTGCCGAGTCATCAGAGGTAGAGTACTGCTATATCCCTGGGCTTAGAATTCAGCAATAACTGAAGAAGTGGTGAGAATTCAGGCTTGTTGGGGCGCCTAGGTGGCTCAGTCGGTTAAGCTTCTGCCTTGGGCTCAGGTGACGATCTCAGGGTCCTGGGGTTGAGCCCTGCATCGGGTTCCCTGCTCAGTGGGGAATTTGCTTCTCCCTCCTACTCTGATTTCTCGCTCTCTTTCTCAAAAAAAGAAAATTCAAGGTTGAGTCCCCATTTACACAAAGAGGTTGAAACCAAAATTCAAATCTGTGTTTGATGCTAACAAAGTAACCTTTGGGGAAGGGGATGGCTGAGCACTGGTAATGAAGACTGGTTCCCTTCAAAATGCCAGGGGACCCAAAGATTTGGATTTATAGAACGTGGTTACTTTGTCTTCAGAGCACATATTAGGTGCAAGGCACCTGAACATCTTGCCCTTTCCTCTGTCTCTATTAGAGATCAAGAGTTGGTGAAAAGCAGGATGTCATGGCCCCAACTGTCCACTGTCCAAAACCATTAGTGTTTAGAACCAGATGGGTAAGTGGCTGGTGTACCTCACAGAATTGAACACAACCCTGCAATTCTGCTTCTGTGCATTATTACCCAAGAGAAACTATGTAAGGACATCAGGATGCATCTTTGGGAATGTTTAAAGCAGTACTTAGAAGACAGCAAAAACCTCAAGTCCATCAGCTAGAAAATAAAATGATCCTCAATGATCAGCAGTGAAAATGAGCTGTGGATATAGAGGAATTCTTAAGGTTAGATTAAGAACAAGTCCTGGTAAACCGCATACAGCACACCGCCCTCTTCCTAAAGCTCAAAAATAAGATGGATTAAGTAAGGTAAGGGATGGTTATTTTAAGATCTTAAAGAAGAAGTAACTTAGAGGTTACTGTCATTAAAATTTTGTGCATGTGAGAAATGGGTCATAAAGTGATTGTGGGGCGCCTGGCTGGTTTGGTAGAGCATGGAACTCTTTGGTCTTGGGGTCATAAGTTCAAGCCCCATGGGTGAAGAGCTTACCCAAAGATTGATCTACACACACATTTAAGTGTTTTTCCTCCTCATCTTCATCAGCTAACAGCCAGTGCTGTGCTGATCTCCAGCATGTCCCGTCATTCTGCATAACAAGCCCATGGTAAGACCCATGTCACAGGTGGGTCAATGGGAGCTCAGAGGTTAACATGAGGTAAAGACTAGTAAATGGGTAGAAGGATTCAGACGATACTCTGCAAAGCCTGCTCGTAGCATCTTTCCCCATGTCCCTGCTCCTTTTCCCCTCCTGCCTCAGTTTACTCATCTATAATGAGAGGGCCTGCCTCACTGGGTTCTGGAGACTTCTGAAATTCCTTTCTGGAAGCACTTAAGTGTGAGGAGGGAATATGGACACTTCCCTTAGCCAAGGAAATACCTTGAATGGATTAAAGAGAACACTTAACAGGAACATAAAGGAAAACAGAATCTAGAACAGCTGTAAATGAAGTGATAGATTGGGACACAAATACCAAGTTCAGTTACCCAAACTCTATACAATGACAAATGTGCGCTATAGCAAGACTCCAATGCAAACATGGCCTCATCGGTGGGCCCAGCTTTTGAAAAGAAATCTTTCAGTATAGTAAAACCCTAAGTAGAGCTAAGAACCTTTCCAAAGAATGATCTGATAAAGTAGGAGATCCACCGACACATGCAGAAATGCCAACCTTCTATTCATTTGATCCTGAGTTAAAAAGTCTGCCCAGTTCCACTGCCTTTTTAGTTCTCCTGACCCTTAATTTCTTCTTTGCAAAATGGGAATACTACCTAGTTTATATTGGGGAATGGACTGGCCCAACAATGCTCACTGGTATGCAGATGCTATTTCCCTTCTGTGTAACGTACAAAGAACACAGCTGGCATCCCTGGTTCTCAGAATCCCTCGGTCCAGCCAGCCTAAGCCTTGTGCTCTTCAGACACTCCCCGCCCACTGTCAGTCCTCTGCAATCAGCCAGCAGCTTTGGTTTCTCATGACTGGTTTCATGCTACTGATTATTCACCAAACATACTCTATACTTTGTTTAAAAAGTTCCATTGTTCCCAAGATTCTGTTCAACTCTCTCCTGTGGCCACTGAAAGCATACCCAGGTCCAAGGCTGGCTCACTTGTCCCTTTTATAATCTTGCATCAGCAAGGAGCCAGGATTAGGTGTAGGGGAGAATTTTAGGAACAGACTTGCTCACTGACAAGCCATCTAAGAACAACAATTTTTTTTTTTTAAATCCATATTGTCACTGAATGTGTTGCACAATGGGATAAAAAAAATTCAAAGCTCCTGTCAACTGTTTTACTCCTTTTTTTTTTTTTTTTCCTTTCTTCTAAAAATGATGAGCAAACCACACATGAAATTCTAAAACCACCTTTTGGAAAAGAGAAACACTCTAATTAAAATGAAAGAATTCAAAATATTTATGCAACAAAACAACTTGGTATATTGCTACAAATTCAAATAAAATATGTCAAATTCTTTCTCCTCACAATTTGAAGGAGCATATACAGTAAAATTCTGAGAGAACAAAGTGAACGAGGTGTTAATGAGCTTGGTCGCATAATGCTTTAGAGTTTAGAAATAACTTCCACAGGTTTTCCCATTTTGAACTTGACCATGTCAGAAGCAGTGAATTCACCCTGGTCACACAGCAGACTGGTGCTCAGAGAGTCCAAGTGCCTGCCAGGTTCGCACAGCTAATGGCAGGCAAAGCGGGGTCTGCCACCTCCGTTGTCTCCACTAGTTCTACCACGACATGGTGTCCCTTCCCCGCGTGCGCTTTTGTAAGGTATGGTGATGGGCCTTTGATTTTTTTCCTGTCATTGTACAAGCCTCTTCTCCAACTTATCTTTGCAAACAAGCCTGGATAATTCTGCTAAAGGTAAAGACGAGCCACTTTCAAGAAAGCATTGGTATTTTTGGTTCTTCTGAAGCAGCCAGGAGAGGCCCCTCAGAGTCAGACTGCAGACACCCCACAGCCTGCATCATGAAACCTGAGCTGTTCAGGTCTGATTCAACAATCCTCCCTGAACTGGGGTGTCTGGGTGGCTCAGTGGGTTAAGCCTCTGCTTTCGGCTCAGGTCATGATCTCAGGGTCCTGGGATCAAGCCCCTCGGGCTCTCTGCTCGGCAGGGAGCCTGCTTCTCCCTCTCTCTGCCTGCTTCTCTGCCTACTTGTGATCTCTCTGTGTCAAATAAATAAATAAAATCTTTAAAACAAAACAAAACAAACAATCCTCCCGAACGCTTATAGAAGGACAAGGGGTCAGGACCATCGTGTATTTTCACAGGATCGCTCAAGGAGTTATGGGCTTCCAAATAACCCTCTAACTTCTACCCAGTTGAACTCACCACAGCTTCCACCCTTCTGGCTTGTATACTTTGAGGGTTATTAGGACATCCAAATACAATGAAAAAAAAAAATGTGTGTTCACCTTCCATATCTTTGCACTTGCTATTCTCCACTCTCACCAGGCCACTGACCATCTACCCCAGTTAATTCTAGTGCTCCAGGCCTTAGGAAGGCCACCCCAGGCTATATTAAATCCTCTGCTGCAAGTTCCCTGTCTTAACGCTTCTTCGAGTAGATGTGTAATTATGCGTTTGTGACAGTTTGGTCAGTATCTTCCTCCTCCATACAGTAAGCTTGGGGATGGGGCTGCCTGCGTTGCTCACCTGTATCCTCATTACTTATCACAGTGTCTGGCTCATTGTTGGTGTTCAATATGCATTCATCACATTGTCCAACCCTCTCCTTTTACACACGAGGAATTCGGGGCCCAGAGGGGAGGAGGACCTTGCTCAGCAGCAGGGAATGGGACAGCCAGAATTGGAACCCAAGTCTCCGGACCAGTGAATGTTCTTATCATTGTGGCAGCCGGTACAGGAGCACAAAACCAAGCCTGCCCCCCACGGCGAGCTTCCTCCCTTCCTCCCTCCTTTCCTTCCTTCCCCACTTAATACGCACCTTCGGGGTTGCCAGGGACAGGTGTGGGCGGCCAGGCCCTCAGGTGGGAACCCGGGAGCTCCGGCTCCGTGAACCGAAGGGAAGAGCGTCCGGAGATATCCCCAGGTGAGGCCCCAGCCAGGCTTCAGTGCTGAATCAGGAATTCTCGGCCGGTGAGTCAGCAGAGGCAAAGGTGTGGCGCCCCGGAGCCCCGCAAATTGCCTTCCGGACACAGTGACCTACCTGTCACCTCCCCTGTCACGTCCACGTCGTCTAGGATGACGGAGAAGGTGCACGAACTTGGAGACGGAGGGCTGGCGGCGGGATGAAGAGTCCTCTGCCCACCCCGACTTCACGCGCCACAGAAGCGAGGTCCTCTGGCCGCACAGGTGCCTGAGAGTCTGGCCCCCGCGCTCGAGCTTTTATAGCCCGCTGCTCGCCAATCAAAGTCCGTGCTGGGAGGGCGGGACGAGAGGCGGGGCTAAAAGCCGAGGGTGACCGAGGGAAGCCGAATTTCTCAGTTGCACCGAGGCCCATTGACCACTAGGGGCGCGCGCGGGTCCGCGGAGCCTTTTGCGCATGCTCATTAATATCTCCGGCGCTCCCAATAGCTTTTAAGTCTGTTTTAGAGGAGGTTTCGCAGGCTGGGGCGCTGGTTAGTGAACTAAAGTAACTAGTCGGTTGTGAAACCTCTCTGCCGTGAACTCCAACACTTTCGCTAACCAGCAGGAATGGGATGGGGCATATTTGTAAACTGGGAACAATGACCCATTCCTGCCCCAGAGCTGGTTTTCGAGGGAAGGGGCGGTTGGGTATGGATGGTTAATATCACTCCAACTAGTTCCCTGTTTTATTTTAGGGAAGTAGGTGCTGACTCTTCTCAGCACCTTCCTTTCCAGAAAGCGTTTTCGCCCAGAAAAAGAAGTGATTTCTTCTGCTTTTGGCTACTCATCATCCAGCTGAGGCACCTGGGCATCTGTAAAAACCAGACCAGACCAGACCAAACCAAACCAAAACAAAACAAAACATCCGAATGAAACAAATAGCAACAACTACCCAGTTTCCTGGGCCCCTGCACACTGCACAGGCTGAGGAACCCAAAGCTGGGGGAGGCGGAAGGCGGTGGGAACCCTGCATTTTCACCAGTCCCAGGAAGTCTGTGGGTTAGCACTGGAAACTCCTGGTTTAGGGCAAACCCAGCTGCTCGTGCTGTGCCTGACAAGTACAAGGTACATGATAAACATGGGCTGAAAGAATGAATTAATAACTGTCTCCAAATATCCAGTTGGATAATAAGCTACATTGACCATGCTTGGAAAGTGGACTGTTGATTGGAGTGTAAATTACTGCCACTTTTTAAGGAGTGCGATTGGGTTCCATCTCTCAGAATTAAAGGTGCTCTTTCATCCAAGAATTTCACTTGCAGAAATCCATCCAAAAAATACATGTATAATTTCAATGAAGCATTTTTGTAAGAGAAGAAAATTGCCTGAGAGGAGGCTTTCATGTAACTGTTAACAGGAGTGCTGCTATTGAACGATATCTAGAAGGCCTTGTTAAGTGAAACAAGCAAGCTGAAGACCAGTATACGTAATACGACCCTAAAAGATTCACATGCATCTGTTTGTATGTGTAAAGGAAATTCTGGAAGGGTTAAAGGAAAAAAAAAAAACCCCAACAAAAAATAAGTAAAAAGTAAAAGATTACCTCTGAGAAGGGTTGGAGAGGATGGGAGTGAGATTTTCCATTTTAGTTTATCCATTCCATATTGCTTGGATTTTTAAAAACCACAGCCATGTATTACTTTTAATAGCTTTTAAGTCTGGTTTGGTAATGGCATTGTCCTCTCGGGCACAGGTTAGCCAACTAAAGTAACTAATATATTGTTAAACCTCTGCATCAGGAGATTCCAGCACGTGCTGTTAAGGAATGGGATGGGGCACATTTGTAAATTGAGAATAATGACTTGTTCCAGGCACAGGGCTGTTTTTTGGGGGGGAGGGGATGGCGGTTGGGGAGCAATAGTTAACACTATCGTTAGTTTTTTAAAAGTGAAGTGTCTTCAGTATAGAAGAAAAACTGAACTTGGGGCACTTGGGTATCTCAGTGGGTTAAGCATCTGCCTTTTAGCTCAGGTTCCTGGGACCAAGCCTTGCATCAGGCTCCCTGCTCAGTGGGGAGCCTAGTTCTCCCTCTCCCTCTGCCTGCTGTTCTTCCTATTTGTGCTCTCTGTCAACCAAATAAATTAATACATCTTTAATAAAAAGGAAGAAAAACAACTTATTTTATGTAGCTCTGGAGGAAAGAACTCTGACCAACCAGGAGACAGTTTTAGCTCAAAATAGAGAAAGCAAGAAAAATTTTGCTGGCTATTATCCGGAGGCTGGGATGGGGAATACAATATCTGATTCTGGGAGGAGTGCAGACAAGATACCACAGGTTTTTAAGGAGGTAGGTTAAATGCTCTCTGTCACACTACCTGGATTAATTCAAATCCCACTGTGCCCCTGAATAGGGCAGTGTGACTTTAGGCGAGTTGTCTAAACTCTGGGTGCCTCAGTTTCTTCACCTACAAGATAGGGATAATGATGACACCAACCTCATCAAGTTCTTGCAGAATTACACGATATGGTACATGTCAGAAACTCAGCATGGTTCCTGTTCAAAAAATGTTAGTATTTCTTTGCTGTTTTTATATGATGGATCGACCCTTTAAAAAGTTGAAAAGAGAATCACAGAAAACATTTCTGCTCTTGGAGGGGCTCTTTTATTTTTCCACCTTTAAATATTTATGGAAACAGCCAAATGTGGGTTTTTCAGGATGAATGGATTTAGTGGATTGGTAGACTTGCTTATATGCTGGATGGCTTTGCTTATTACAAAGCGAATTTTGGGGGTTTGTTTTGCAGATGCTGGCTCAGTGCTGCCCCACCGTGGCCAATCGTAGGAATGGCTACTTAGCTAAGTCGACCTTTTCTTACCAGAGCATACCTGGGCTGGGTGGGGTGTGTGAGTCAGGCAGGCTGGGCAGGTGGGCTGTTGGCCCAGGAGTGAGTAAGTCAGTCCACACCTCAGGAAGGAGAGGCATGTTTGTATGCCCACCAGTGACTCTGCCAAGAGGAAACCAAGTTCACTTTATCTACTATGGTCATGCCTCCTGTGTAATTTACTTAGAACGTTTGACTTTTCCTTTTAACGTGCTCAAGTTCATTTCTTGTCGAAAAACAGAAAAGCACGTTACTGAGCTGCTGTGCTATCTGGCGTGCCCTTGGCTGTCCTCCAAGGTTGTTGGAAGAAACAGCCACATGAAAACCACTTCTGCTTTTGCCATAAAACTTGCGGAGGCCGTTTTGTTGTTACTAGGTCTCATGTGAAAATTCTTCTAAAATTTAGGGCCAAGAGAAAGTTTGTATCCTCTGAGGAATTGCTAGCCAGGCCTCTTTTATCATAGCAAGCGTTCTGTGACTTACCAGGCCCTCTCAGCTTTAGCTACTGACAAACAGTGCTAGGCTCAATGCCTATTCTCAGCAGTTAAATGGACCCAAGATGGGTAATGTTTCCTCCTTGTTTTCTTGGTACTAATTAAAAAATTTGTGTGTGTGTGTGCCTTTTTTAATGATTTTGCTGCATATTGGTACTCCAATCTACACTCCAATCTACACTCCAATCTACACTCCCATATTTTTTTGAGAAAGAGGCAAGGAATCCATAAATTAAATAAGAAGTGGAATATTTGAGGGTTTTTTGTTTTTTGGTTTTTTTTTTTTCTGGTGAAAAGATACTTGAGATGGTTTTAAGTGGTTGCACTTGGGTTTTCGAGACTAACAAGTTTACGGGTCAAAGATTTCAGATCGTAATGTGTCTTTACTTGGGAAAATGAGACGCTCATGTAAATAAGGCCATGAAGGAAGTATAAGTTGTGGGCAAAAGATCAGCAGCTACTAAGGTTCATTTCCTCATCTACTATCACCAAGGATAATACTGAATCAGCGTGGACAGAAAGCTGGTGGCCTATCTGGACCAAAGACATTTTTCCCACTCCCGTCTGATGAACCATCAGGAGGGCTACATTTCATTGTAATCGTGTTTAAAAATAAAAATGGTCCTGAGAGGGTCCTGAGAGGGTCCTGGAACCTCTGAGCAAAGGAGATACATCTCTAAGTTCTCCTTTCAGTCTTGGTTTCTGCCTCCTTCCTGAGAGAGGTGGGATCCTCGTGGGAGCAGAGGCTGTTGGGGAGAGAGGTCTGTTCTGCTCGAACATGAGATAAGCCCTCTGACCTCACGGCCCCCCTCGAAGATGTCTCTACAGCCTCTGCCGGCAGACTCACCTACCAGCCCTCCGGGCGCGCCCAGCTCCTTGCTCTGTTTACTCTCAAGTAAAGCCTTCCTTCTGTTTACTCAGCAAAGATTCTTTTAAGACAGGCTAAGCACACGGTTTACTCTGCTAACAAGCTTTGGCATTTATTGTGAGGACCTGTGTTGACTTATTCTTGAGTCTTCATTGACATTCACTGGGAAATGTCAGTGCAAACACAGGGAGACATCCTGGGAGCCTGCAGTCCTGACAAAGCATTCTGGAAAGGGCCACCCTTCCTATTTTGGTTGGAACCCACCTTGAGAGTTAAAAATCACAATAATATACCCACCACAAGAGATTTCAATGATCTTCTTTTAGTTTTTAGATTCAGTATCCGAACCCTTCTGCTCAAGGTCTCTTGAAAGTTCCCCGTGTTGATTCTGGACAAGACTTGGTCTGGGCCGGCCACTTGGTGGGCCCCCTGCCAAGAGCCCAGTCCCGAGCACCCTGGGGACCAGGACACGGCTACAGAGCACCTTCAGCTGTGGGTTCAAGGACAGCTCAGCCTCCACGTGGTTGCGTGATCTTGGGACAGTCATTTCTTCTCTCTGGCTCTTGGTTTTCTTATTGGTAAGGTGAAGAGAGGTGGCCTACGGACGCATCTCTGCAGCTAGACTGGGCTTCAGGCCCGAGCGCCAGGCCCTAGGAATGCTCAAAAATGTTTGTTTTGAATGAAGGGATGAATAAGCCACGCCAATTGATCTCTTGGGTCTTGCTCTGACGTCTTGTGCCTGAATGCTTCCAAAAGGCAGGCTCAGTTTGAGTCATAGTCTGACAAGCTCTGCTAACAAGGTCGCCATAGATGGCCACAAACCCCCAGCGTCTGGATCCGGCCCTGTGGCTGCTGAGTGATCTCACCTGCCTCTGGCTCTCGTCTTCCCCTGGCTCCCCATCCAAGCTGATGCTTGTAAAGGAAACATCTTTTTAGGTGAGGGGCCTGTGTATTTGGTTCGTCTTTGTTGCCTGGAAACTGTTGACATCCCGAGACATTCTGTTGCCTTCACTGGGTAATGAAAAATTGATGACTTTTTTTCTCTGTCAACAAACTCGCAGCCTGTTCACCTTGGCTGGGAATGGGTGGGAAGCTGGCTCTTTGCTCCGCAGCTGTTTGCTCTCTTTCTCTTCCAAGCACTTGGGTTTACTTTGCTTAGAGGCGAGGTGGTTGTCGGGGGCGGGTAGCTGAGACTGGCGGGGGAGGGGACAAGACGAGTGTGGCTGTGTGTGGCCGCTAGCTAACACCGAAAGAGCTGTTTTCACCTCCTTCCAGTGTTCCTTCAGTTTCAGCAAATGCCTCTGCCCAGCAGATCTGCCACACCTCTGCCCTCCAAGGTTGCCCTGCGCGCACCCCTCCCAGAAGCCCAGTCTGGTCTCCCTGGCCCTGGATCCTCCTCGTCCTCAAGAAGCCTTGGGGACAGTCTGCAGTGTACAACCAGCGCGTTTCCATTCCACTCCAGTTTCTCCTCCTGGCTGTGCCTTAGCCTTGCGGCGATCCCCCCAGTACCCCCACCGAGGACAGGCAGATCTTCCAGGACAAGATGTAGAAGGGACCTCAGAGATAATCTGAGTCCCTCATTTTTAATATTTGTGGAAGAGGAAGCTCAGTGAGTGGAGGTGATGAGAACGAGAAAATAGGCATCCACCATCCTGGTCTCACATCAGGTTCAGACCTCCATCCCCCAACCTCTCAGCTTGTTAGAGGATAGAGCTGTTTCCAGAGGCCTCATTGGCTTAGACAGTCTCACCTTCCTGCTTACAGGTGGGGAGGGCAGAGCCCAGGGCCTGGCTTCTGGGCACCCTCTTTGGGACACTGTCCTTGGGACTGTCTCAGACCAAAGCTACTCCTTCTTTCCCAACTGCAGGTGCAGAGCTGTCCCCCGAGTTAGCAGCGGCCCCGAGACTCAGAAGGGCACAGGAATCCTTGCTGTCTGCTGAGGCGGCACCTCGGGGGATGGGTTCCTCTTAGCTAGCCATCGATCTCTGCCCGGCCTTTTGCTCAGTGGCCCTTTGGACCAGTGCTACTCAGATTGAGATCCCTGGGTCCATGCTGGCTCACAGCCCATTGTCACCTGAAGACAGGCCCAGGAAATTCTTACTGAGAACTGAGAGTCACACTGAGAAGCCTTTATAGCAATTTGACATGGCTGCATGTAATATTTAAGCATTTCATTTCGTTTCACTTTTCCCCCTAATTCCATTTGTATTGCATCTTACAGAAAGTCTTCGTCTGCGACAGACTGGAAGTTAGGAAAAAAAAGAAACAATAACAGCCTGGTCCTTCTTCACAGATGGCTTGGAAGCCCTGCTCCTGACCCCCTTTGCCTGGCTGCACTGGGGTGATCCCCCTACGCTGCGCAGGGTCCCATGAAGTTCTCCGTTGGGACAGAAGAGGGCGCCAGAGACACAGATAATCTGTCTTTCCCCAAGCAAGAACCATTGGTTCTGGGATCATGCTCCATTTGACACCTTCTGGATGCTGGGACACAGGAAGAAAGGGAGGCTTTTTTCTTCTTCTTGATTTGTTTCAGCTAAAAGCAAAGTTTCGAGGAGAAACACCTAGAAAGGCTGTCCACACGGAGATGGCAGGAGAGTGAAGATTGCAGCCAGGGGCTTTCTTCCTAGGGAAAGTGTAGCTCTATGACTTGGGTGTGTAGCACAGGACACGGAGTCAGGCTATCTGGGTGCAAACTCTGCCTTCTCTTGGTTGTTGAGAGGACGCGGGAAAGCCACTCAAAGTCTTGGAAAGCCCAGTTTCTTCAAGTGTAAAGGGGCCATATTAATGGTTCCTACCCCATAGGGCTCTTGGGGGATTAAAAAAGTTAACCCACATGAAGCCCTTAGCACTGAGCCTGGCCCATACAGACACCCCGCAAATGTGTTCATTAGTGTGACAGTCCCTTCGTGCCTGTTGTCTCGAAGTTCCTGTGAAGTTGGGAACCTCCCCCTTTTCACACAGGCAAATGGAGGGCAGCCAGTCCCTTTTCCACCAGTCATCCTGACCACTAGACCCTGTAACACCAAGAGATTTGGCTCAGCCCCCACCTCCTCCAGGAAGTCTGCCAAGATGGATGCGAGCCCGGGAGTCTTCCCACTGTGGCATTATTCTTCTAATTACTAATTCTTCTAATTTCTTCCTCCTCTGGATCTCCCCAGCTCCATGCCAAGTCTGCACATTTCATAGTGTATAAGGTATCTTGCCACTGGAAGACACTGTGACGTGGTGGTTATGAGCCCAGCATGTGGAGCCAGGCTGCTTGATTTGGAATCCTGGTTCCGTATATTGATGGCTGTGTGACTTCAGGCAACTTACTTGACTCCTCTGTGCCTCGATTTCCTTATTCCACCTCGTGCATTACCGTGATGATTGAATGAGGTAATGCAGGTGAAGGCCAGGTGCCCAAGAAACCTCAGGAGATGAGGAGGCTGAGGCTCAGGAACGGGAGGAGCTCAGTATGGGGTGCTGGACCCCAGCCGTACCCCAGTAGGGAAGTAGGCACTTTGGTCATCCGTTGGCAGTTGAGGGAACCGAGATCGGTTTACACACATCTGCAGGGATGTGAGGAGCTGGGGTGGGGTCGCTGGCCTAGAGCGTGTGCAGTTTCCTCTTGCCTGCTTCGTGACAGGAGGCTGGAAAACTAGAGGAAATTGGGGCCCCCAGCCCGACCTCAGCACCCAGAAACAAACATGCATATTTTCTCTCTGCTTTGCTCCAGGCCCCAGTAGGACCTTTAAGAGGATAGGGTGTTAGTGAGGGAGTGGGGCTCCCGTCTGGGGAACCCCCAGAGCTTCTAACAGGCATTCCTTGGGCAGTAAAGAGATCTTGGCAAAGAGTGTCAGAGTGAGCAGCAGGGGGCGCTGTGACACCGGCGGAGAGCCCAGGCCTCCCCTGGGGGAAGAGACTAGGGATCTGACTGCTCCAGAGCCAAGCTCTGTTTAGCTCTTGGCTCTGCAAGCCAAGCCAAGCTTAGCCGCCTGATGAAGCCGGCTAAGGGGAGCAGTCCACCCAACCACTCCAGCAGGGACCTTCAGGAGAGCTGAGATCCCCGGGAAATATGGCCATTATGAGCCCTGACTTTGGCGTTGGCGTGCTTGGGTTTGAAAGCCTGTACGGCTCTTACGGTTCATGATCATGGGCAAGTCACTTAACCTTTACACGTCCTCATGGAAGACACTTACTGTCTCATGGGGCTGTCAGGAGAATCCGTGCGATGTGCGTGTACATTTCTTAGCTCAGTACCTGGCGCTCAAGGAAGCACCAGGGAATGGCCTCTCTTACTGTCACTAAGACAACCAGATCATGGGGTTGTCCCAAAGAGGCGAGGCGCCTGCTTGCCAAGGGGTCATGTCCTGGTGCTGCTCTGGCCCCCCTGCTGTGCTCTGTGAGGGGGCTTACCTGCTGGGACATGCACCTCCCTGTGCCTGATCTCCAAGCAAGCCGCTCACGTCCCACGGGCCCTGCCTGTTGCTGGAGACCCACGAACCTCATTCTAGCCAACATGCTCAGTGGAGGTCAGAGAGGGGAGCAGGAGAGTGTGGTTCCTCCCCAGCTAGGGACTCACTGTGAGTGCCTTGCTATCACCGGCTCTTGATTTCCCCAGCTGCAGTATTTCGTCAATTTCCCCCACGTAGTTCAGTATCAGCCATCCAGGAACGTGTCCCCAACCTGCGGGCATATATTTACATTTTAGCCCGGCCCTTTGCTGGAAACCTGGGCGTGGCCTGAGGTAGTAAAGGGACGGGTTCCCAGCTGAGGCCCATGGAGAACACAGCTTGGCGTGACTTCCCTCTGCAAAGGGGTGACCTTGGCCTTCCTTACTGTCCAGCTTGCCCCTCTGGTGTTCCTAGCCCCATGTGGTGCCCATTCGGGGTACAGGGCCCTCATACCCTCAGCTTGGTTTGCTCTTGAAGAAAGGGCCAGAAGGATCATTGCCTCTAAGGTTTGGATGACTAGTAGGGTTGGTGCTGCCCGTTCTGGGGGACAGTTTATTGAAGCAGAGATAGAGGTTTTTTTTTTTTTTTTTTTTTTTTTTTAAATCTGGAGAATTAAACCCTGTTTATGGAATCCCAGCAAGAGGCTTTGAAATGGGAAGGGTGAGGCTCCCCATTCAAATCCCAGCAGCCTCCATTCCCTGGCCTTGCGCAGGGAGGTGGGGCTGCTGGGGCTGCTGGGGCTGCTGGGACAGCTGGTTCATGCCACATGCAACTAAAGAAAGAGAAGTACATTGGATTTCATCAAAATTAAAAACTTCAGTATTTCCAAAGGCATCATCAGGAAAGTGCAAAGGCAACTCACAGTATGGGAGAAAAATTTGCAAATCATACATCTGATAAGGGACTTGTATCAGTAATATATAAAGAACTCTTACAATTAAACAAGAGGACAAGTGACGCCGTTAAAAATGAGCAAAAGACTTGAACAGACATTTTTTGAAGGACATCTACAAATAGCCACAAAGCCGCTGGAAAGATCGTTACATCATTGATCATTGGGGAAATGTAAACAAAACCCCCTATGGCACGCTACTTCACACCTATCAGGTTGGCTGTTATCCAAAAGACTGTCAGGAACAACTGTTGGTGAGGATGTGGAGAAATTGGAACCCTCATACTTTGCTGGTGGGATTTTAAAATAGTGTAATCCCTTTAAAAAAAAAAAAAAAGGCAGGTCCTCAAAAATTTAAGTGTAGTATTACCATATGACCCAAAAACAACTTGGTATGTATCCAAGAAAATTGAAAATGTATGACCACACAAAAAGTTATACACAAATGTTCATAGCAGCACAATTTGTAATAGTCAAAAGTTAGCCCTCATTCAACTGTCTATCAATGGATGAATCACCCATGAATAGTGGTCTATCCATATAATGAAATAATATTCAGCCTTTCAACGGAATGAGGTACCAATCCACTCTACAGTGTGGGTGAATCTTGAAAACACTGTTTTAAGTAAAAAAGCCAGACCCAAAAGGCCACTGTGTTCTGTGATTCCATTTGTATGGGATGTCCACAGTGGGCGGGTCCACAGAGGTGGACCTCGGATTGGTGCTTGCCAGGGCGTGGGGGAGGAGAGAAAGGGAGGAGCTACTAACTGGTACTAGGGCTTCTCTTTGGGCTGATAAAGATGTTTTGGAGTTAGTGGTGAGAGTTGCGCAACTTTGTGGATATACGAGAAACCACTTTCAAAGGGTGAATTTTATGGTATGTGAATATTTCAATGAAAAAAAAAGCTCCTGGAAGGAACGGAGGGATCCTTGAAGCCATCCCCATGCCCTGTCCTCACCCACCCTAGTGCATTTGGCCATTGCATTCTTTCAGATCATTTTATCATGAAGGTTGGAAAGCCCCAGGGGATTAAAGTGCTGGGGGAGAGGTATTTCTGGAGGCCACAGTCTTGACAGGGGTGCTGCCGGCATTGGGGAGCCTGCGAAGAGCCAGGATGCTAGATACTTTGCAGTGCCTCAACCCATTTCACAATGAAGAATTGTCTTGCATTCTACATGACTTGAGAACGTCTCTCCAGACATTGATGGAGATGATTATCTGAGCTAAAAACTAAACTCTGATTTACATAATAAACACCAAATATATTTGCAAGGCTTTGCTATACACTGTGTTTCCCGGAATACTACTACCATGCAAATGGGAAGAGCTCACAATATCTCCAGGTTAATGTCAGTAATTTATCTCGGAAAATGAGCTGTTCTGTGAAAATGCTTCTGGGAACATCTTTCTTTTCCTCTCCTTTCCTTCTGTTTATGTTCTATTTTTTTTTTTTTAAAGATTTTATTTATTTATTTGACAGAGAGAAATCACAAGTACATGGAGAGGCAGGCAGAGAGAGAGAGAGAGGGAAGCAGGCTCCCTGCTGAGCAGAGACCCCGATGCCGGCCTCGATCCCAGGACCCTGAGATCATGACCTGAGCCGAAGGCAGCGGCTTAACCCACTGAGCCACCCAGGCGCCCTCTTTCTATTATTTTTGAAGGGGGAACATTTTATTCGGACCTGTCAACCCAATCCCAACCAACATCCTAGATCTAACTGTAAAATATGGTACAATGCTTCTATATTCAAGAAACAATCACGTGAGATTGGCAAATGCTTCAAGGTCAGCTTCTTGGTCACCCCATATTTTAATATGGACAGTCACAAGCAGTTGCTTCACATAGGAATCTGGCCTCTCTTGAGGCCAGTGACAGCCAAGAGGCACCGCACTTTGTTGCTGCTTTCATGTTTTTCTTTTCTTTTTTTAAGAGATTTTTATTTACTTACGTGAGGTAGAATGAGAAAGAGAGAGAGAAAGAGCACAAGCATGGGGAGCAACAGGCAGAGGGAGAAGCAGACTCCCTGCTGAGCAGGGATCTGGAGCAGGGCTTGATCCCAGGACTCCAAGATCATGACCTGAGCCAAAGGCAGCTGCTCAAACGACTGAGCCAACCAGGCACCCCAGCTGCTCTCAGGTTTTTCAAAACACGACTTGATTTGGACCTTCTACGACTTGTATTTGGAGTGTGTCTTGATTCTTTTCCCACACCCTGTTTTGCTAAAAAATGTTGCGTTGAATTTTGGGGACATATACATACACTAGCACCCCCCACCTCCCATAAATCCCAGTCAAAAAGCAGGGTATTGAAGATACATGGTCTTAAAAGTACGATAGAGGAGTGATCTACAGGGAGAACAGTAACTGGGAGATGGTTTGTCAGGCAGACCTGAACTTGATTTTCTCTGGGTATTGGAGGCGGGGCGTAATCCTCTGACTGGGGCTTGAAGGGCCTTGGAGAATGTCCATCCTTCCTTAGTTCACAGGGAAGAGACAAAGAGCCCTGGGATTTGCATAGGGTCACCTAGTCATGGCCTGTCACCTACCCATGGCCGAACTTGGGTGGGAGCGCCCAGGCAGTGGTTTTGGGCTCTATACCGGGAACTCAGGCTGCACTGGGGCAGCCCGTGAAAATACAGGTCACCAGATAGGTTTGGTGGAGTGGCCACTTAGCCTTTGAGCAAGCAATTTCCAAACAAAAAGTAAGTCATGTATCACGTTGTTCCTGCCGTTGGAAAGTAAAGGTCAACGCATTCTTGGTAAACATGCCAACTGGCTATGAACAGCAGATATCATGGGGACCAGAGTGGGTGTCCAAACGTGGTCAAGTCGGGGGTGTGGCAGCTGAGCAGAGAGGCTGGGGGTTTGGGACCCAGCCATCTGCAAAGCCCATCAGTGCGCGTGTTGTTAGATGTAAGACGGATTTGCCTCTGCTCTGTCTCCCGGAGCCTTCTACAGAACCTCATGAGATGAGTCTCAGAACAGGGGGCTGGAGAAGAAGGGGTATGGCTTATTTAGCTCCTCTGATCCAGGGTTGCCCATGGGGCAATCCTGGGTTGCACCAAGGGGGTTCCTGTGCACATCTCGCCATCCTGGTAGGATGGAAGGGGAGAGCGGGGAGGACCCAAGCGGGACTCAGGTAGGCACACTTTCACAAAACGGAGCAAAGCTGGTGTGCATCTGGTGGCCGTGGGGCCAGCTGGGCTCAGAAATGCAGCTGAGGGTCTGCAGTGACGCCCAAGGTGTAAGTTGCCGCCCAAGGTGTAAGTTGCCGAGAGGAATGAGCACGGAGCAAATTAGCAACAGTGGGAGACGGCGAACTCGGGGACGCACACGAGGCCCAGACCGGTGTGCAGTGCAGTGGCGGGAGGTGCAAGGAGGAACTCACTCCAGTGCCTGAATGGTGCCATGTCTGGTCCTGCCCTGAGGTCTCCGCACAGGCTGTTCCTCCGTCCTGGTGTGCTCTTCCCACCCCACCTTCCTCGGCCCGCTGGTTTGGCTCACACAGCCCCTCTGATCCCAGACAACGCTGCCCTGACCAAGCTGGTTCTCTCTGGGCTTGGCTTGGAAAGAGCCTTATTGAAATGGGGTCTCTGCAACGCTATTAGTATTTAAAACTTTGTATTTATTTATGTGTCTATTTCACAGGTGTTTCCTTTCCAGGACAGTAATCTTCAAGCAAGGTCCTGGCATGCTCCAGCAAGGGGAGGGTTAATCCTTTGGCCAGCCTGCATCGGCAGGACTCTGGCTTCATGCCTCCAGTGCCCCACCTTCTCAGTGCTCTGCGCCCTCCTCTCTCTGTGGTTAGGCCAGGTTCCCTGAAGGTCCTTCTCCGTATATCCCTAGGGCCATATCCTATTGATTTGGCAAATTTTGGCCTAAATGTGATCTCCTTCAGAGGGCTTCCTTATGTTACTGTCCCCAGGTTGGAAAAAAAATTCACCTCTCCCTCTTCCTCTAACCCTGCTCCCTGCACCCCACCCCCCATCATCATGCTCTTTCTGTCCCCACCCCCCAGAGCTTGCTGCCGGCTTGCCTTAACTGTGGACTTCCCTTGGGTGCACCTTGAGGGCCGGAGACACGCCACTTCCAATTTTGTGTCACCTCTCACCCCCACTGCCATGTCTGGTGTGAACACATGTGACTCAAAAGGACACCAGAGCCCCTGGAAACCGGAATGACACAGACTGAAACTCTCATTTCAGCCCCCAGGGGACGCAAAGTCTTGAAGATGCAAATTTCTGCAAACTGTCCCCGCCCACTTTGGCTCCACGGTCCTGCCTCCGAGAGAGCTACTTCTCTGCTCTGCTGCTCCCTTATTAACTCCCTGGAGTCCACCCAAACTTTGGGCTAGGGCTTTCTCTTTGGTCTCCCACTCCAAAGTCCCTGGGGCAGCAGGAACCTTATTGAAGATACAGGTGGTATCTCACTGGGCTTGGGACAGTGAGAACTTCGGTTAAGGTTACATGTTATACATTTTACTTTTTTGTTTAAAGTTCCGCCAGCCTTCTTGCTATTGGCTACTCCCCTCTGGCCCCCTACCCTCTGGGCCCAGGCCCTCTCACTCCGGAGCAAACAAATCCACGTTGCTCCCATTCCAGGCTGGCTGTGCAAGGTCAAGGCCAGATGGATGGTGAGCAAACCAGCCGTCTGTCTGTTAACGCAATCCGGCCTCAGATGGAATGGAGGCTTACGTGGGACCCTGGAGGCCCCTCCATGGTCCTTTCGGGATTCTGAAAGCCCCAGTCTTGTTAGGTCTGGCCTCCCTCCCTCTCCCCGCCCAAGGGGCCATCTCTCTCCTGGAGTCAGCTCCAGCAGGGCCTGGCATGGCTTCATCCCGTGGCTTGCAGTCAGATCCCAAACAAACCGCCTTTCTGAGAGAGACAAATACCCTGGAACCCACTAGAGGCATCATGTTGCTCTCTGCAATCTTAATCTCCCCTGGCAGGCCATGCTGGAAAAAGCATCCAGGGGAAACCGGATCTTTCCAAGCAAAGCCTGGGCTGTCCCCCCTGCCCCCCCACCGGCTGCCCCCTTGCCCCCTGGGTGTGCCCTGCCAGGCCGGGCCCGCAGCCCCACAGTAGAAAGCTCCCCAGAGTTCCACGCTGTCCCTGCTTCTGTCTCCAGTCCCTGGGACTTCCGTGAAGGGTCTCCAGCTGGCGCCTGCTCTGTCGGCAAGAGGAGGTGTGCTGAGGAGGAGGGAAAGGACTGGGTTTTGAGAGCAGAGTAGCTGGGTTTGCCCTTCCACTCCGTCAACAGGGTAGGTCATCAGGAAGCTGGCTCGGTGACCTCCGGTGAGCCTTCCAACCATTCTGGGCCTCCGTGTGCTCACCTGGAACTTGGGCATAATGACAGTGCTGTAGGCTCACAAAGTATCCGGGACACTAAGACAGAGCAGGTTTGGAAGTTCACTCCGTGAACTTGAAGTAGCCCTTCAGTGGCTAGTTGTTAATGGTCCGGACTTACTGTGTGACCTTGGGAAAGCCATTCCCCTCTTTGGGCCTCCGTTTCCTGATGTGTAAAATGAAGGGGGCTGAAGGCTGAGCTCAAGGAGGGTCTTTCCCTTGGACTACACGGTGATGTAAATTTCATGTCAATTCTCAGGTCATCACTCAATTAAGCTCTAACATATAAGAAAATGCACCCGGGGGCACCTGGGTGGCTCGGTGGGTTAAGCCTCTGCCTTCGGCTCAGGTCATGATCTCAAGGTCCTGGGATCGGATCCCGCATCAGGCTCTCTGTCCTTTACAATCACAATTCACATCCTTCTCCCCATAAAGTTTTCTCTTGTCCCTTCACAGTCACCTGCCCTCTGCTCCTGGAGCTAGAATGTCACATGATGGTATCCTACAGATGAACTCTGTTGTGTCTGGTTTCTTCCAGAAGCCGTGTGATGTCTGTGAGATTCACGCATGTTGTTGGGTATATCCGTTGTTTGTGCCTTTGTGATGTTGAAGAGGATTCCACAGTGGGGAAAGATCACAATTTGCTCATGCATTTGTCTGCCCGTGGACATGCGGGCCATTTTTGAGGTTTTTTTTTTTTTTTCAGTTTTTGGCTATTATGAATAAAAGCTCCCCTGAACACCCGTGTACAGGCTTTTGTTTGAGCATAGGGCTTCATTTCTCTAGAGTAAATGCCAGGGAGGGCAACTGCTGAGTCATGTGCAAAGTGCGTGTTTCGCTTTGCAAGACGCAGCCAAACAGTTTTCCCACCAGAAGTGCACGAAGTTTCCAGTTGCTCCAAGTTCTCCTTGGCCCCTGACACTGTCTGTCAGGATTCCTTCCTCCTGCTGACCTTGAGTGCCTGCCACTGCCTGGGGCCTCGGCTGGCCCACGCCCCTTGTCCTCCCTGCGCTCCCACCTTCTCTGAACCATGCTCAGGCCTGGCATAAGCCACCAGCCTGCGGGGAGAGGGGCCCGAGGAGACAGACGCTCTGCTACTCTGAGGAGACCTGCCTGGAGATGGGATTTCAGATGCAGCCTTTCCACTCAGCCAAGTAGATAGCCTGGGGCCTTTCAGGACCACTGGCTTCCTCGGGGCCCAGAATTTTGTTTTGCTCATTTGCATGGTTCCTTTCCATGGATTCAGGTCCAGGCTCCCGTCTCACCTTCCTGGAGAGGGCTTTCCCGGTCACTGGGCCCAGAGCCGGATTCTGTGGGGCCTGCCTGAAGCTTGTTTAATTTTTGAGAGTGCTGTTTAGGAAAAAGCATCCCTGATTGGGAATAAGAAATTTGGTAGAATGGGAACAGGAAGGGGCCCGACCACGCAAAAAGCCTTGAAGCATAAGCCTTATTAATTTTGGGGTGAGTCTGCTTCTACTGTTCCCACGGAATGAAACGGGTACCCTGTCTCTCTAGGCCACGCTGTGCCTTGGTTTCCTTTTTCTGTGGACTCTGTCCATGATGTCACACTCTATCTCTCTTTGTTCCCTGCTCTCCCCCCACGCCGCCGGAACGTACTCTTGCGAGGACGAGGGTTTGGGGGTTCACTCCTGTATCCCCAGCGCCCACAACAGTGCCTGGTACTTGGTGAACACTCAACAAACATTGATGAAACCAAGAAATAAAAGCTTTCCAAGGGCTGCTGCCTTTCTGCTCGTGGGAGACGGAGTTTTAAAAGTGAATCATTGGGCTCCACACTGGGAACGTGGTATGGGAGCACCTGCTCCCGGCCAGGCACTCTCTACGCGTTGTCGTCTTAAAGACTCTCACAGCAACCTTTGAGAATGGAGGTGGCCACCATTGTCCCCATTTTGTGGGAAACTGAGGCAGAGCGGGATGAAGTCATTTGACGAAGCATCCCATGGCCCGTGAAGAGGTGGCTGGGAATGTCCACCCGGGTTTGTCCTTTCTCGTGCTCCACAGTCCCTCTGGGCAAGGCCCCTCTCCAAACTCTGAGCCCCTCAGAGTTCTGCACTCCATGTTCTGAGAGGAGGGAGGGGTGTCTAAGGCTGGAGTGCTCAGAGCCAAACCCAGGGTGAGCAAGGTTCCAGGCCTGGAGGGGAGGGAGGGTCGGGTCCTTTGGGCGGCCCACAGGGAGGGTAAAGAGAGGTTCGGTGCACCACCTGGCCAATGGCCTTGTCCTCATCAGCTTGAACTGGGCCAGCCTGGAAGGGACCTGTGTTTGCTGCTAAACAAAGGCACAGGGACTGGGCCCCGAAGAGGGTGAATTTTGAGTTGCTTCCAGGACTTGATTTAATTTAAAGAGACTGAGGACAGTACTAGGAGCCCAGCACTACTTCCTGCCCAGATGCCAGAAATTCCACCAGTTCCCGCCCCTGAGATCTTGCGTGAGCCGAGGCACCTGCCTGAGTCAACACATCCTCCTTTCCTCCTGTAGACCGGGGCACGAAACACTCACTTCCCAGCTTGACATGAGGATTAATTAAAGTTACGGCATACGAAAGCATTCAACACCTGTGAATTTGCTCTCCTCCCTGGCTTTTAGAAAAAGATCTCGAACTTCTGGCTAATGTCCCTCTGGTAACCCTTCATTCCCCAGCTGGAAACACTGACCTTTGGTCCAAGATCAGGATCAGACGTCATCTTCATCCCAGGGTCATTGTTTGAGTCACAAGCAGACTTTTATTTAGCACCTACTATGTGCCCGGCCCTGCTCATCTATCATTTCTCTTCTTCCCCATGACCCTACAAAGTCAAGTTGTTTCCTTTTAAAAGCATTTTATTTATTTATTAAAAGATTTTATTTATTTATTTGATACACAGAGAGATCACAAGTAGGCAGAACAGCAGACAGAGAGAAAGGGAGAAGCAGGTTCCCCACCGAACCGGGAGCCCCATGCAGACTCCATCCCAGGACCTTAGGATCATGACCTGAGCCAAAGGCAGATGCCCAACCGACTGAGCCACCCAGGTGCTCTCAGAATCAAGTTCCTTATTCCCATTTTGCTGACAGAGAGATGGAGGCCCCTTGGATAATAAGCATTGTAGCAGAAATGAGGAGCGTGGGTCTTATGTCACTTCCCAGGTCACCTCTCTCCTGTCTTCCTCCCTACTCTCGATTCCAACCCCAGAATGCTATGCTGCTTGACTTGAAAAATCATCTAATGTTTACTTACTGCCTACTCTCACTGTGTGGGGGCAGGGCTGGCCTCATCCTTGCCTTCAAGGAGCCCAGAAGGTAGCTGAGGACAGGGGTGGGGTGGGAGGGATTCTAAGATCATGTGGCCAGTGCGTGGCCAGTGCGTGGCAGGGCGATTGCGCTGCTGCAGGGGTGCGGAGAATCCAGCGGGGGCAGTGATGAGCACGGGACCCAGCAATGCACCGCCAGTGTCGTGTTGGCGTGCGTGTGTGCACACACAGTGGGACATGCTTGTGACAAAGAGAGACGAGATGAAGTTGCTGCCTGCTGGGGTCATACAGTGCCCCCGACTGCACTGAGTCTCAATTTTCACTTTCAGTGAAGCACTTTTAATTTCATCTTTCCAACGAGAGCTATTTTTTGTAAATTGAGTTATCATGACATACATTATATTAGTTTCAGGTGTACACGGTGATTTAACATTTGTGATCAAAATGATCACAATAAGACTCGTTAACAACCGTCACCATATAGAGTTACAGAATTTCTTTTTCTTATGATGAGAACTTTAAAGATTTACTCTCGTATCAACTTTCACACATGCCACCCGGTGTTACAGCGATTGTTGTCATGCTGGACACTACAATCCAGGACTTGTTTATTTTATAGCTGGAAGTTTGAACCTTTTGACCCCTTTCACTCACTTTGCTCCCCATGCCCTACCCCTGCCTCTGGGAATCGCAAATCTGTTCTCTGTATCTATGAGCTTGGTTTTTGCTTATAAATTTTTTTTAAAAAAATGAGGGCTTTGATGCCAGCATGGGGCAACAGGCTGGAGTTTATTGAGAACAATTTGGTGCCTTTTTTTTTTTTTTTTTTTACTAAGAGGCAAAATGTTTACAATGGAAGTCCTTTTGGTACTTATTTAACAAGAAGACTTCAAAAAATATGCATATAGTTGTAACTTATTATTTGAATTTGAAAAACATACATTAATAATAGAGGAAATAATATAATGAATCCCCTACTTATCCAGAACCTAATCTTAATGGTTATTAACATTTGGTCATTTCTTGAAGAAATGGATTCTTGGGGTACCTGGATGGCTCAGTTGGCTAAGCAGCTGACTTGTGATTTTGGCTGGGGTCCTCATCTTAGGGTTGTGAAACTGAGCCCTGAGTTGGACTCTGCTTTCAGTGGGAAGTCTGCTTAAGATTCTCTCCCTCTCCCTCTGCTCCCCCCAATAAATAAATAAATCTTAAAAAAAGACGAAATGGATTGTTGATGAGTGAAATAAATTAGACGTTTGCCAAACATTCAATGTCAATCACTGTATGCCTATTGCTTTTCTCTGATGGAAGAAGTAAGCACAATTTTGAAATCTATCCTGAGTTTACTGAAGAAGTTATAGAGACACACACAACTTGCCTGCCTGTGGGGCTCTAAGGGTGCCTGGTAGAGAATTCAGATTCTTAGGCTGTGGAGAATCTGGACAGAATATCTCACTAGTCAGTCTCTCGCAGACCTGATGCCCTGTGGTTCTCTTATCTGCAGAGAGAAAAAGCCCTTTTATAACTTCTTTGCTCGGGTCTTAAATGTGGTGGCAAACATTCAGGAATGTGTTTGCTTGGATCTCATAGCCCTGGGAGATTCATTTAGAAAACAAGGCCTCCTTGTCTCCTGTTCTGACTCCGGGGACGTGCTTTAATGAATTGCCCTCAAACCCGAATTGGCTCCAGCCTAACCCGCAAGAAGCTGCTGTACCCCGAGACCAATCCCAAACCTGAGGGTTTGAAAAGTAACCCTTAGCTCTGCACCCATTAGCTGTGTGGTCTTGAGAAAGTTGCTATCCCTCTCTGGGCCTTCACTGCCCCATCTGCAGATGGACTTTCACCCGGGTTAACTCTGTGGCCTCTGTAACTGAGTGACCGTGGACGGTGGCCATGTGCAGGGCAGGGGTGTTAAACAACACGTGGGACGTTGTCAGTGTGCCCACGAATCCATTTATGGCAGAGAGCTTGGGTGTACTCTGAAAAGGTGAATGGCTTTTTTGCTTTACTGGGTTGTTTGCAGTTAACAAGAGTGATGCAGGTGTCCGCTGAAGGCACCTAAGATCTAGATCAGTGTGTCTTAGATCCCCATCCTGAAGCCTCACCACCTCTCCAAAGAATCCCACAGATCCCTAAGGGACCCCATGCTCTCAAGGTGCAGATCCGGGACCCTCTTGCTCTTTTACCCCTCCCCCCCCCACCCCGTGACCCATCATTCTGTCTCCCCTCCCGAGAGAGATCCACACACACGAAGGTCCAAGGTCCGGGAACGTGCAGACTCTCCCGCCCACTCAGGGAGGGGGTCGCACTGGACATCACCCAGCTGTGACTTAAAATCACTCTTTGGTATTTTCAAACTCTGCCTTTTGCTGCCTTGTCCCCAGCTGCCCACCTTTCCCCCATTGACCGGTTTCTCCCTCTCCTTTCCTTTTCTGATTCTCTCCTCCTCTGTCCTCAGGGATGTCCAAATGCTTTTCCTTCTGTTCTGCACAGCAGTGCCCAGCGGCTCCGGCCGCCAGGTGCGCACGCCCACACCTGCCAGCGTGCTCGCCAGGTGGAGAAGACTCCACTCGTCACTTCAAACTTCCATAAAAAAGTGTCATCATAAGGATTTTCGAAAAGCTTTACAAGTCTACAGGTCTGGCACCCTCTGGGCAGGGAGATGGTCCTCCTCTGATTCATTCTGATTCATTGTCCACAAGGTTGGGCCCTGTGCTGTCTCTCTGACAAACTTGCCCACGAGACCATTCAGTAGCCTTTGATGCTGCTCCTTCCTCCCTGGCTGTGTCCAGTCTTGCTCTCCAGGTGGTCCTCCTCCCTCTGCAACCCAGGCCGCCCGCTTCTCCTCCTTCTTGGCTGATGCTCAGGGCTACCTGTGTGGGAAAATGGAGGAGGACATGTGGAGTTTGGCTTTGAGTGTCTGGGGCATGGGCGCCCCCTGGGTGGAGCCTGGTGAGGTTCTCTCCTACGGAAGTTCTCCCAGGATGTGCCCAGCAGGCTGGAGCTCCTGGATCTTGGGGCTCAACTGGTGAGTCTTCAGGGCTGGTCCCAGGATGAACTTGCAGGGATGCAGAGGAGGCAAGTAGGGAAACAGCTACACACAGTGATGCAGCTTGACAAGACTAGGAGGGAACAGCAGCATCCGGGCAGGGGGACTGGCCTCTGAGCTCTGTCCCAGGCTCTCCGCAGTCACCAGCCTACATGGGAAGCTGGAAAGGAGATCAGTGCTGTTGCTCAGGCCTGGGCTTGGGCTCTGAGTGGGAGATGACTTGCTATGGTTCCTACCACGAAGAGAACCTGGTCTTGTGCCTGAATGGTGGCCAGAGGGGTTACAGAAAACAGAGGGGTGGGGAATCGGGACTGTGGGTATGTGAAGGCACAAGGATTCTTGAGCTGGGCTTTGAGTATGGACGTTTGAAGACTGATGCCCTTCGCCAGGGGCATCAACGTGGATGAGAAGGGGCTGAGGAAAGGAGAGCTCACTGCAGGCAGGGG
This sequence comes from Mustela erminea, assembly GCF_009829155.1. Classification (NCBI taxonomy): domain Eukaryota; kingdom Metazoa; phylum Chordata; class Mammalia; order Carnivora; family Mustelidae; genus Mustela; species Mustela erminea. The sequence continues at coordinate 33,734,425 of NC_045618.1, forward strand.
GAGCGAGTCCTATGGCCTGTGACCAAGGGGGCCAAAAAGCCGGTCTGTCTGAGCAACCATGAACAATCCTGCAAGCCTTGACTGAAAAGGTTGGTGGGATGATCAGTGAGGATTCGGTGGGCTTGGCTCAGGTATTTGGGGTTTTTTTGTAGGCCATGGTCATCAGAGGGTTTTAAGCAGTCAAGTGACAACGTCACTTAATTCTGAGGGCACCCGGGTGGCTCACTCAGTTGAGCGTCTGCCTTTGGTTCAGGTCATGATCTCAGGGTCGTGGGATCGAGCCCCACGTTGGGCTCCCTGCTCAACAGGGAGTCTGCTTCTCTCTCTGCCTTTACCCTCCCCATGCTCAAGCTGTCTCTCTCTCTCAATAAATAAATAAAAATCTTTAATAAAAAAAAAGTGACAGTGTCAGATATGCCGTTGGCTGCTGGATGGCTCCGGGAAGCAATGTGGATGAAGCAAGGAGGCCCATTAGGCATCTGCTGCCTCGTCTGGGCAAAAAGATGGCATAAGGGACAAATGTGAGAGGTAGTATGTACACGTCTGGTCCATTTGAACTGCTGTGCGACATTTCCACATCTGGATAAACCACAGCTTCAGATCTCCATTCTCCCAATGATCTTCATCGCCACTTTCTCACCATCACAAACGGGACCGCAATGGACATTTTTGTACCCATCTTCTTGTGCGCCTGAAACTTTTGAGAGTGGCTACCTAGAACTGGGTTTGCTGTATTGTGAGATCTGACCATCTTCCAATCTACTAGATAGTCTTAAATTCCTTCTCAAAGGGATTGTACCCACAAAGTCTCTTGTCAAAAAGCATAAAAGTGCCGTGGGCTTATGAGTGTTTTCAGTCTTAGAAGATTTTGTCCATCTGATCAGTAAGAAATAGAATCCTCTTGTTCCCACTTGTTGCCCTGATGATTAGGGAGATAAAGCTTATTTTTATGTGATTATTCACCACCCTGTTTCCTTCTGTTCCTATGCCTTGCCCAATTCTGTTGGGTTGTTTTTTCCTTACTGATTTGTTGAAGTTCTTTATGTATTCTGGATACTGATCCTTTGTTATTTAAAATACATTTTTTGGGGGTGCCCTGGGTGCTCCGTTGGTTAAGCGTCTGACTCTTGACCTGAGCTCAGGTCTTGATCTCAGAGTCATGAGTTCAAGCTCCTCATTGGGCTCCATGCAGTGTGGAGCCTACTTTAAAAAAAAAAAAAAGAATAAATAAATAAAACAGAATACCTCTTCAATCTGTGACTTGTCTTTTTCATTTCATTTACAAAGCCTTTGTCAGACAGAAATTTTAAATTTTAATATATTCCAACATTAAAAATTTGATAGTTTGTAGTTAAGGTATCTTGATTTTCTTCCCATACTGATGTTACATGGAAATTTATTTTTTTCTCCTATTTTTTCTAGAAATGTTAATTTTTTTTTCACACTTAGATCTTTATTCACCTTGGATTGTGTGTTTGCATACAATGTGAGGAAAAGGCTCAATTTTACTTTTTCCTCAAACAATTAGTCATTTTCCCAGAATAATTTATAGAATAATTCATTTTTTTATTCATTATTTATCTTCATTGTTTATAGAATTCATTATGAGGATGTGCAATTCTACCTCTAATACACATTAGCTGTGCTTACGGGTTTATGTCTGGTCTCTACAGATTCCATTGTATGGCTTGCTTATCTCTTCCTGGAGTAATACCATAGTTTTAATTACAGTAGATAGCTTTATAATAATTTCTTATTCTCCAAGTTTGGCTTTCAAAATTACCTTGGCTATTGTTGGCCCTCTTTCCTCCCATATTATTTTAGAATCATCTGATCAAGTTCTGTGAGAAAATCCTTTGGGATTTTAATTGGAATGGCACTGAACTTATAGACATGGTTTGGGGAGAAATCCTTGTTATTAATGCTACAGAGACATCCCTTCTATGGATGTGCCACATCACTCTATTATTTAAGTCTCCTTTTATGCCCTTCAGACAGCTTTACATTTTTCTCCTATAGGTCTTGAGTATTTTTGTTAGATTTAATTCTAGATAACATATTTGTCATTTTAAAGAAAACACATCTGATGTTTTAACACTAATCACCTTTGCTGCATACTATTCAAGAACACCCTTTATTTAAAAAAAAATTATTTATTTATTTGAGAGAGAGAGAGAGCACACAATCAGAGGGAGGGGCAGAGGGACAGGGAGAGAATCTCAAGCAGACTCCCTGCAGAGCAAGGAGCCCAACCCCAGCTCCATCTCACCTCCCTGAGATCATGACCTGAGCCAAAACCGAGAGTCAGACGCCTAACCAACTGAACCACCCAGGCACCCCATCACCATTTTTTTAAAAAGATATTTTTTTAAAAAGATTTATTTATTTGAGAGAGATATGTTTGTTTTTAACTTGAGCTTTGAATTAAACTATACATAGATTTGAATTTTATCACTTTTTCTTATAGTTTTTCTTCATTTTCTCTGTTGCTATGGTGAATTGCATTAGTTACTTTTTTTGAAATTAAACCTTCCTTGCATTTCCAGGATAAGCAGCACGTGGCTAGGATGGATAGATGGATGGAGAGAGAGAGAGAACCATCTTTTATCTGCAGGACTGTCTGAACCAGGGGTTGTAAGGGACAGGGCACAGTCTTAGGAGACAGGTGCATTTATAGGGGGAATGGTGCTCCCTCGGCTTCTGAAAGTCTAACGCTGGCTCTTTCTCTGCTTGTAATGTTGCAGATTTCTCTGGCACCCATCCATTCCATTGGGACCTCTTGTGGTGTGATGCCATCTTAACTCTGCTGGCCCTCTGGTCCTCCCGGTCAGACCCTTATCCTGTCTCCTGGAGGGCAGACACCTTTCCCCCTCAACCCCTTCACCGTTGCCCTTGGTAAATGCCTGTTTCTTTGGCCACTGCCAGCAGAGTACCCCTAACACAGCCCCTTTTCCTTGCTCTCTCTCTGCTGACGGGCAGCTCTCTGTGAACTTGCCTTTAGGATTTTCAGGTGTGGGCAAGCCTTTAGGACTCTCCCAGTTCTGGAAGTCCCGACAAACCCCTGGAATCCCCTCTCCTTTGGTTTGAGGTAAAGGGAAAGCACTTCCCTCAACGCTCATCTCCAGAGACACCCTTCTTTCTTCCAGACCTTTCCTTTCAGCAGCCGGACCTGGGTGGAGGCCCATGCTGGCAGAACTGGTTTCACGAACCTTAGCTTGCCCCGTGGGGGCCAGGCGGTTTGGCATCTTGTTGAGGAGCGGGGAAACGTTCAGCAACCACGTCTTGCTCTTGGTCTCTGGAACTTTAGCCGAGGAGGAGATGGAGAAAGTTCCATTTTATTTTATTTATTATTTATTTATTTTTAAAGATTGTATTTATTCATTTATTTGCAAGAAGGAGAGAGAGAATGAGTAGGGAGAGGGACAGAGGGACAAGCAGACTCCCTTTGGAGCAGGGAGCCTGATGCATAACTTTTTTTTTTTTTTTTTTTTTGCTCTGATGCATAACTTGATCCCAGGATCCCGGGATCATGACCTGAGCTGAAGGCAGACGCTTAACCACTTGGGTGCCCGGAGAAAGTCCCATTTTACTATCCTGGTACACGGTTTTCTAAGCTTTACTTATTTTGTCTATTCTAAATTTATTGGCATCGAATTGGTCATAGTGTTCTCTTAAGAGTTTAAACTGTATGTATAGGTGTTTGTATCCTCTTTTGCATTCTGAATATATGTGCCTTCCCTATTTTTTGAATCAGTCTTGTCAGAGCTTTGATTATGTGCTTGTATTTTTAGAGAACTCACAATTCTATTGTTCCTTTGCATTCCATTTCATTAATTTATGCTCCCTTTCTTCTTTACTTTTTAATTGTGAAGTAAATCACACATACAAAAGAGAGCATATAAACTATGCGTATGCTTTTGGAATAATAATAAAATGAGCAACCGTGTATTCATGACTGAGTTTAAGAAATGCAGTGTCAGGATCAGGGAGGGGGGTTCAGACATATCCCCCTCCTCACCCCAGAGCAGCCACTATCCTAAACACTCTGTTAATCATCCATTTACTTTTTACAAATGGGCTTGGCATGTCTATCCATCACTAAAAAATTTATTGTTCAGTTTAGCCTTTTAAAAGGGTTAGCTAATGGAACGTAAAAAAAAAAAAAAAAAAGGAAAGAAACAAATAACAATTTCCTGGAAAAAAAAAAAAAAAGAAAAAGAAAAGAAAAGGACCTCAAGTGACCAAGTGACCAGAATCGGATTAACTGATCTCCTTGCTTCATGATAGAGTCTCATCGTAGACACATGTGACACCCCTTCCTGTTGTGCCCCTTTATCTCCTCCGTTCATGCTTCTCACCGTCCAGTTCCCTCCCCTCCCCTTCCTTTCCTTCCATTTTCTTTCTTTTAATGTAATAAGCCCCTGTACTCCCCTACTCAACAAAACACAGGACCTTAATCATAGCACAGTTCAAGCCATGAGGTGTCTCTTTCCCAGTCTACGTAACTATCATCCTGAATTCATCATTCTCTTTTTTTTTTTTTAAAGATTTTATTTTTCTAAAAGATTTTATTTTTAAATTTATTTATTTGAGAGAGAGAGACTGAGAGAAATCAAGAGAGCATGAGAAGGGGGAGGGTCAGACGGAGAAGCAGACTCCCTGTCGACCAGGGAGCCCCAGGCGGGACCTGATCCTGCGACTCCAGGACCATGACCTGAGCCGAAGGTAAACGCTGAACCAACTAAGCCACCCAGGCACCCCTAAAGATTTTATTTTTAAAAATAATCTCTATACCCAACATGGGGCTCGAACCCACAATGCCAAGATTGAGTCCCATGCTCCTCTGACTGAGCCAGCCAGGGGTGCCTCTTGTTTTTATATTACACACTTTGATTGCATTTACATATAAAAATATACTTATATAAAAATATACTTCAAAAAGTATATTTTTAAATTTGGTTGTTTTAACTCACCTTTGGAAACTTCTTCCTTAATATTATCATCACTAAATTACATCCATATGACTGAGTTCACCAGAGTTAATTTGTTTTTTATTGTGGTAAAATATACATAACATAAAATGCAGCACTTGAACCATTTTCTGAGAGTACACTCCAGTGGCATTAAGTGCCTCCATGTTGTTGTACGATCATTACTTCTATCCAGCTCCAGAACTTTTTCCAACTTCGGAATTGAAAGTCCAGTGAATCCGCTTTGCTTCCTGTGGGAGCACACGGAGGAAGAGCAGGGGTGTTTCCCACCCCAGTGAAGGGGGCTGCTACGGTTATTCTTGGAATGCCTAGTGGCAGACACATTGGATATTAGTTTCAGGCATGTGAGGGACACCTGGGTGGCTCAGTCAGTTAGGCATCTGCCTTAAGCTCCGGTCATCATCCCAGGGTCCTGGGATCGAGCCCCACATTGGGGAGCAGTCCCTGCTCAGTGGGGAGTCTGCTTCTGCTGCTCCCTCTGTCTCTCTCCCCCACTCCTGCTCTCTCTCTCTGTATCTTTCACAAATGAATAAATAAAATCTTTTCAGTTTCAGGCACAGGGACTTAAAAGCCTTAAAGGCTTTTACCAATTTACCCTCCCACAGCAGTGGGCAAGAGATACCACAAATCCACATCCTCACCAACACTTGGTATGTCAGGCTGACAGTTTGACAAACAAGGTAGGAGAGTTTTATAAGCCCACAGTTATTACAGGTCAGGGAGCAAGGCCCGCTGATGTCTGCTTTTGGGGCTCCACTTCTTGAACTCTCAACTTTCAAGACCTTTTTAGAGACTTGCTTCTTGCAAAAATTCCTCAAGTTGCATTTACTGCTTTTCCCTCCAATTATAAAAATCACATATATTACTTGCAGTAAACTTGAAAAGTGCAGAAAACAATGGGTCACTTTTGAGGTTATTCTCTGGAATAACTTTTTTTATAAAAAAGATTTTATTTATTTATGAGAGAGAAGGTGGGGGGTAGAGGGAACACAAGCAGGCAAAGGGGCAAGGGAGAGGGAAAAGCAGGCTCTCAGCTGAGCAGGGAGCCCAATGTGGGACTCGATCCCAGGACCCCGAGATTATGACCTGAGCCAAAGGCAGATGCTCAACTGACTGAGCTACCCAGGTGCCCTGGAGTACCTGTTTTTAATGTTGGTTTGCATCATTTTCCCTTTTACTGTACAAAATTGGAATCATGCTATATTACCGTTTTGTAAGCCTTTTTCCTCTGTTCAGCAAGATGCAAATACTATATTCCTCAATGTTTTAAAAGATTCTTTTAAATCATTGCCTGGGTGCCTGGGTGGCTCAGTGGGTTAAGCCTTTGCCTTTGGCCCAGGTCATAGCTCCTGGGATCAAGTCCCACATTGGAGTCTCTACTCAGTGGGGAGCCTGCTTCCCCTCTCTCTCTCTGCCTGCCTCACTGCCTACTTGTGATCTCTGCCTGTCAAATATATAAATAAAATCTTTAAAAAGAAAGATTTCTCTCCAAAAAAAAAAAAAAAAAGATTTTTAGTGACTGCATATGCTCTCATCATTTGAATGTACCATAATTTTAACTGATTGTTGGACTTTTAAAAAACTTTTGTCCATTAATCATTGCACATCTTCACAATTATTTCTTAGTAGAAATAACTAAAAGTGAAATCACTGGGGATTGTAACTTTTGAAAAAAGTTCTTCCTATCAAGCAAATTTCATTTATCAGATAACAATTAGGATGCATAGTTATATTAATCAGAAAAATCTTACGAAGCAGAGCTTCTGGCTGCCACGAGAGAATGGGTATTACCACTCTATGCTGAAAGAACATTCTAGTCCAAAGCATGGAAAATTGACCTTTGAAATATATTCCACTTTTGAAATTATTTTTTAAAGATTATTTATTTATTTATTTGAGAGACAGGTCACAAGTAGGCAGAGGCAGGCAGAGAGAGAGGAAGGGAAGCAGGCCCCCTGCTGAGCAGAGAGCCTGATGCGGGGCTCTGATCCCGGGTTCTCAGACCTGAGTTGAAGACAGAGGCTTAACCCACTGAGCCACCCAGGCACCCCTTTGAAATCTTGATACTAGTTTGGAGGTCCCACGGCCATGTTTTGTGGGTCCCTGGCAGCATGGGGACCCACTGAGCCAACCAGGGGTCCTTAAGACAGCTTTTGGATGCGAGTGCTTTTTCTACTGTTCCGTGTCCCACGGGACAGACTGACTGCCAAGTCCTAGACCAGGCTCAGGAATTGAATCATGGATTCCTGGTCCCAGGGGATGCGGGGAAGGGGACTGCAGGTGACTTCCAAGACTTTGCCAGAAGGGACTTGAGCCTGGACACTTGGCTCAGCGATCTGGCCTCAGGGAAGGACACAGCTGATTCTTCAGGGGACATTATCCCCAGGGGTCAGATGACATGTTACTCACCGTGTGGCCTTAGACAAGTCCTTCCCTTCTGGGCCTCTAGTCTCCAGTTCTGTGAAATGGGTCCTTGATTAGCAGGTCTCTGAAAGTCTCTTCTTGGGCAGAGAGTTGTTACACCTTGGGCTGCCCACTGTGCCCTCTCTGCAGGAAGGTCAGTGTCCCCATAGCATCCAACAGGATTTCTGTGGGGAGGGCTTGCGTCTTGCCCTGCTTCTGTGTCTGAGGCCGATGGTGTGGTCTTCTGCCTCACCTGGGTGTCCGCTTGCAAAGTCCCCTAATTTCTGCCTATCAGCAAGGACCTAGCTAGGGGACCCTCCACGGGCTGGACACTGGCCACACCACCTGGAGGCCTGCAACATGGCGGCCTCCTAGCCAACCTGAGTTATGCTGCTCCCTGTCTGACTGCACGGAAATTAGCAACAGCTGGGATTTCCCTCTGTTTGTTCTAGCAGAATGGGTGAGGGATGGACCAGCTAGGCAGCATCGAAGCTCCACTCCCAGCCAGGGTTTTGTGCTGTACCGGTGGGTGTCAAAAGAAGTAAGGCGGTGGGCATTTGTTTCAAATCAAACTTCCTCTGGAGAGAAAATGGGCGGCTGCTGGGGTCCTCTCCAGACACCTTACAGCAACCAGAAGCACAGTTAGAAAGCCGCTGCCAGCCCGGGGGGCTCCTGGAGCTTCCCCACCTCTGTGTGGCCTCTGGGAGGTCTCCCCCAGCCAGCTCCTCCTTCTCTCGAAGCTGGTAAGCCAGGAATGGGCCTTGGCCTGGGCCTTTTATTTGGAAAGCACAAGAGTCTACTCCAACTGGCTAAGCAAAGAGTGACTTGACCAGAAGAGCAGAGGGGAGGGTCACAGGACACAAAGACAGGATGGCTTCACAGAGGCCTGACACGCAGCGGGGGGGGGGGGGACCCCAGCAGCAGCTCCATTGTTCCCTGTCTCCCTCCCCGTCTTGCCTCCTTCCCTGTCTCCTTCTCTCCGTCTGACCTTCCCTCTGACTTTCTCCCCCTCTGTCTCTCTTGTTTGGATCATCTGATTCCACCATCACGAAGCTCCAAGAACACAGTATCAGTAAATGTTGCTGCTCATCGATAGGCCAGATCCCATGTCTTCCAGCTCGTCTGCCTTCTGTCTGCCACATTCTAGACTAGAGACTAGGGACATTTTCCTGCTGCAAGCCCATGGCTAAGACCCTCAAGGAGCGCTGCTCACCCCTGGGAGAGAAGCACATTTTTGGTATCATGGCCGTCCGACAAGAAAACAGAAGGGAGTGTATGGGATTAAGGGTGACATGACTTCAGTTATCATCTTAGACCCTCTCCAGTCTACACAATTAAACAAACCACTCACAGTTGTTGATATCATATTGTCAGTAACAAATGGTTTGCTCTACACCTCACAGGAGATCCCCGCCTCGTCACAGCCTCCCCGTCTACCCTGCTGACTCTGCTTCAGGTGACTGAGGGTCTAGTACAACAGGAAGGACGGGAGGGTGGGCCCTAGTGTGGGCCTCTAAGTATGGAAGCTTTGTGCATTTTAAGTCTCACATGGATGTGTGTGTGTGTGTGTGTGTTTGCATTTCAAGACTGCCTGAAAGAATTTTGGTAGATCAGTCCCCCAACCTCTGGGTACAGATGGAGGGCAGGTGCTGGGAATTCAGAGCAGAAGGAACCAATTACAGGCTAACCCCCCCTTCTTCTTCAAGGAAACTCGCTTTTAATTTCCTTTGTGATTACCCCCTTATTGCTAAACATAAGCTGATGGCTGGTTCCTCTTTGATTTCTCCTTTCAGTAAGTCTCCTACCCCACCCTTCCATCTTCATTGTTTTGCATTTAGCCCCAGACTGGTGAGCAGATATGAAGTGCGTGCAGCAACGCAAGTCTTACCACTCGTTCTGGGTTGATTTGGGGCGCTGGCTCAGCATCCTTCTTTGTCGGAGGCCATGGGCCCCTGTGGGGTACGGGGGAGCTAGGCTGGAGCATTGAAAGGCTTGATGCTCATCTCAAAGCTTGGGGACAGAGTAGACTCTGTCTTCAAGTTTGAGTGGAAGGGCCGCGGAAGTCCTTCTCGTCTTCCCCAGCCCAGCCTCGCATGGTTTGGTGTAGACCGAGGTTGCCGTTTGCCCATGTGCACAACATGTCTTTGTGGAGCACCTGTAGCATGCCCAGTTTGGGGTTGGCTCTTGGGATTCAGCGGGGAAGGACAGCAACCACAGCCTGTTCTCAAGCCGTCTGCCTCCTTGTTAATTGTAAAACGGGTCGGAGAGGGTTTCCCGGAGCCCCTTTCAGGACCCGATGTGTTTCCCGGATTTCTGGCTCTTGCGGAATTTCTGCTGCAGAGCAGAATTGTGGATGGGACAGGGTCACGGCAGGTTTTAATGAGGGGTCTGGGCACAGGGATGAAGGGCTGGCACGCAGGGAAGGAGTGGGAGCTTGCTCGGCCCCTCGCAGGGCGAGGCGTACCTGTAGTTAGAAAGGGCCTTTGAGAAAACCGAGTTGATCCCTTTTGTTTTCCACTGTGAGGACAACCGGGTTAGGGCCACCCCTGCTGCGTAGGAGCGCGGATCCCTCCCATCCTTCTGCCCCGAGCACTCTGGTGTCACACATTAAAGTCCCTTCCTGTCTCACGTAGTTGGCATCTTTCTCTGTTCACAGACCTCAATTATGTTCAGCCTGGCAGCCGGAGGAGCTGGGAGTGGAGAGGTCCGTGGCGCCCGAGGCTAAGGGCTGCCCCCAACGGCTCTGCTCCTCCATCAGAGGCTCCCCGTGCTCCGAGGCTGAGGATCGGAGGGAACCAAGGTGTAGGTTCTTCCTGGGCTCCAGGTGCCTGCCTGTGGCACTCCCCGGTGCTCAGAGGAGACAGCAGCTGGGGACAAAGGCAGTTCCAGGTGCCACGGGGAGTGGCGTGATCCTGGGACTTGGCCTGGAGCCCCCTTGGAAGCTGGTCCTGAGGGAGGACCCAGAGTCTCCAATACACTCCTGGGAGACAAGGAAGAGTCAAACCTCATGCTGCCAGCCAGGCCAGGAATGTGACAACAGTTCTGGAGAGAAGGGATCAAAATGGACTGGAACGTCGGAGAAAGAAGCCTCTTGCAAGCCTTGAACTGGGTCCTAGCGATGAATGGGTTGGTGACAGATGACAGGCAGTTCCTGTCACCATGGAATGGGAGCTGGGGTGCGGCAGGCCATCCACTGGGCTCTGGCTGTGTGCTATTATCAAGCTGTTTCCTTGAGTCCTCACAGTGGCCTCAGGGGCTCTCGAGTCCCCAGACCCTGCCCCTGAACCATTTTGGGACTAAATCTTTGGAACACTTCTTAAATCACAGGTGCTGAGCTTTCTGCTAACATCCAGGAGAAGACCTTGGGCTCATTGGCAGTGCTTCCTGGAGGACACCGTGAGGCCGTGGAACAAAGCTGCCTGGGTGCGTGTGGACGTGTGTGAAGGAGAACCATGATTCTGTTCCTTCCAGCTGTTTAGCCTTGGACAAGCCGCTCACCTTCCCTGGGGCCTAATGTCAGCCTGTGAACAGCTGCTCAGTTCTCCCTGCGGGGCTGTTGGTAGGGTGCTTGCCAGGGTTTAGGAGGGAGGGCGCGACTGACCACACACTTAGCTGATCGTAAAGTGTGTGCTCATGACTCGTGTGTTGCTTGGACCCAAAGGCCAGTGATGAGCTAACTATCATCTGGAAGGAAATGGGAAGAACACAGAAAACATTGCTTCCTAGCATGTAAAACTGGGATCATTGGCTATCTGCATCTCTTAGAAAGCACAGGGCCCAGACCCACACGGAGCCTGGGCTGCAGACGGAGGGCCTTGCCAGGGCCCAGGACTCGAGCTCTTGGGATGGAGCAAAGCCAATAGGGAGCTCACAGCCCTCGACTTTCTCCTGACATGGCTGGCCTGGCCTCCCAGACTTGAAACTTGGGGCAGGGGCTGCTTGTTGTTTCATAATTAAAGGGAAGACCCACTTGCTGTGGCTGGACGGACTACTAGATTTGTACTGGATTTCACAGTTCTTTTTTTTTTCTTTTTTTACAGATTTTATTTATTTATTTGACAGAGAAAGATCACAAGTAGGCAAAGAGAAAGAGAGAGAGAGAGCGAGAGAAGCAGGCTCGTCGCTGAGCAAAGAGCCCAATGTGGGGCTTGATCCCAGGACCCTGAGATCATGACCTGAGCGGAAGGCAGCGGCTTAACCCACTGAGCCACCCAGGTGCCCCTGGATTTCACAGTTCTATACTTTTCAGCCCTGCTGGTTATAAAGGATATAGGCCCCTGACACTTCCTTCAGAAAGCCCACGAATGAAGCTGCTTTATGCCCTGAATTTCCTTTGATTCTGGAAATACTCCTGCAACCTAGTATTATTCCCCCATTTTACAGGAAGGAAACGGAGGCACACAGATGGAAAGCAGTGTTCCCGGGACTACTTAGGCAGTGGAGCACCTAGTGAACAGCAAATACATGGTGTTTGGGGAAAACATTCTACCTGATCTTTTATGTTCAGTGGTGACTTTGCCCAGGAGGAAACCGAGGCACCGTACGGCCCTATCCCAGCCACAGTAGTTGAGGTGCACGGAAAAATCTGGAGGCTGTTGGCCCCAGCCCAACCTGGGGATGGTCGTGTCAGTCCCAGTTCCTACATTTCCTTGTGCGGCTGGGGCCTCTCAGCCCCACGTGGCCTAGAAGCCGTGTCCAGAAGGCAGACATCGATGCCTCTGCTTGTCACACTGAGCTTGGCCTCTGGCGGAGACGTTTCATTTCCAGCTTCTCTTTCGGGCCTGAACACCACGCCTGCCTTTCTATTTATACCGGAAACACGGCGACCCAGGCAGGGGATGCCTCCTTCCCACCTTCTTTCAAAGGACCGTGTCCTCAGCCTCCTGGTGTTTCACCCTTGCCTGACCCACTTGGGCTCCGAGGCATCTTGTGAGATTTAATTGGTCGGCAGCTGACACTGCCACGAAGATCTTTGAAATGAAGTTTGGAATCTCTCCTCATTTGTGCTGGTTGATAAAAGGCAATCGTGTGGTTCTCTTTTTGTTTCTCACTGTAATAAGAGACACACTAAAACCAGAAAGTCTCAGGGCCGGCAAGATGAAAGCGTCGGGAGTGTGCCCTGGGGTGCTCACGTTGTCGGCCAGCCCTGGCCCTCGCCTTCTTTCATCTTTATGGGTTTTTAGCGCAGGTTTTTGGGTCATCAATCATGCCGCAAGTTTTTATTAAATGCTTAGTGGCTACAGCTGGGGCAAGGGAGTGTCCCTAAGATGGGTCCTGGCCTCAGGGCGCTGCTGTTCAGGGTCTGGGAGGAAACAGGATGGAGCTGTTGACAATGCAGATGAAATGCTAAGGCGGGTGGAGGAGAGTGACCTCGCCGATGCATAAGAAAAGACAGTCTTGGGTTTTGAATCCATACCAGGAGCTCAGGCAATGAGGCTGGGTTTATCTGGGCAGTTCTGGGCTGGAATTCCAACTCTATTTCTCACTAGCTGTGTGACTATGGAGAAGTCACTCAACCTCTCTGAGCCTTCATTTCTTCCTCTATTTGGGGATAATCATATCTGCTTCATGGGGTTGTAATATGACTTAAAATGAAATAATGAACAGGACAGAACCTTGTGCATACGTTCTTGATAAACATTGTATCTTTCCCATCCTTTCCCATGTCAGTTGTAAAGGAGGCCTTCCTGTGAGTGACCGAACCCAAAATACCAGGGGCTTACACAGGAACGAAGATAATTTTTCTCCCAATGTAACAGATGCAGGCATGTGGTTCAGGGCTGGTACCCCTGGTGCCAGAGATTCAAGCTCCTTCCATTTTGTTGTTCTTTCTTCCTGGCCTTGATTTCCGAGATTGCTTAATAATCTGTCTAGGAGCTCTCCAGTCATTATCTCTGCATTCCCATCGCTAGAAAGGAGAAAGTTGCACCTTCACATGTTAAGGACACACTTTGGAAGCTGCAAGCACCACTTACACGATGAGATCACATCTCGCCAGGTGTAAGGCAGGCGGCAGAATCTAGCCTCCAATCCAGGTGGCCACTAAAACATGGGGTTATTTTTCTCCAGAAACAGGAGGAATTGGGTGTTGGTATCGGGATAGCTAATAGTTTTTACCACCTTTGCTTTCCTTGGAAAATGCCACTTGAACTGAATGTGCCTGAAGAATGTGTGTTAGTGGGGAGAGAAGAGCAGAAGGTGTCAGAGAAAGCAGGACTCCAAAGTCATCAATAACAGGACACCTGGGGGGCTCAGTTGGTCAAGCGACTGCCCTCGGCTCAGGTCCTGGAGTCCTGGGATCCAGTCCTGCATCAGGCTCTCTGCTCAGCGGGGAGTCTGCTTCTCCCTCTGACCCTCCTCGTGCTCTTTCTCTTTCTCTCTCATCCTCTCTCTCTCTCAAATAACTAAAATCTTAAAAAAAAAAGTCAGCAATAAGATATAGGGATTGAAACAGTGTAACATTAGTATACAGATCAACAAATAGATTAAACAGAACAGAGAGTCCAGAAATAGATCCATGTTTATATATAGTGAATTGATTTGTACAGGCACCAAAGTAATTCAATAGGTCAGGGATAGTGTTTTTCAACAAACGATGCTGGGACAACTGGACAGCTGTAGGGGGAAAAATACACCTTGACCTCCTAGCTCGCCTCACATACAAAACTTACTTTAAAATGGATCACAAGTCTGAATGCAAAGTTTAAAACCATGAAGCTTCTAGAAGAAAATATGGGGCATAAAATCTTCACAACCTTGGGACAAAAAAAAAGTGCTAACCAGGGGCTCCTGCCTGGCCCATTTGGTAAAGCACGTGACTCTTGATTTTGGAGTTATGAGTTCAAGCCCCACGTTGGGCATAGAGATTACTTAAAATAAAATTTCTCTCTAAAAAAAAAAAATACTAACCATAAAAGAAAAGACATGGAGCCTTAGGTCTCCATCAAAATCAAACACTTCTGGGGTGCCTGGGTGGCTTATCTCATTAAGTATCTGCCTCTTCATTTCGGCTCTGGCCATGATCTCAGGGTCACAGGATCGAGCCTCACGTTGGGCTCCGCACTGAAAGTGGAGACTGATTGGGATTCTCTCTCTCCCTCTCCTTCTCCACTCTCCACTCATGGGTTCTCTTTAAACAAAATAAATCAATAAAATAAAAAAATACACACACTTCTGCTCTACAAAAGACATCATTAAGAAGATGAAAAGGCAAGCTATAGACAGGGAGAAATTATTTCCTTACACATATCTGACAAGGAACCCATATCCAGGGTATATAAAGAACACCTATAACTCAATAACAGAATGACGAATGAGCTCATTAAAGAGCAGTAGGTGAAGGACCTGAACAGATACTTCACAAAGCAAGATATACAAATGGCCAAGAGCACAGGAAAAAGTGTGCCACATTGTTGCAAATGGGAGAAATGCAAATTAACAAGACTGAAAGCATGATGGGAAGATGAGCAACCCAAGTGTTGGAGGGGAGGCAGAGGGAGCGCCACTCTCATCCATCGCCGCGGTAAGAGAAGAAAATGGTGCAACCATTTTAGAACACGGATTGGTGTTGGGTAGAAAGTCTAACACAGACCGCGTGACTCAGCCATTTCTCTGCAAGGTATTTACCCCAGAGAAAAGAAAACGTGTGTTTACGAAAAGACCTGTACAGAAATACCCATAGCAGCTTTATTCGTAATGACCCCCTCCTCCCCACCGTGG
The DNA here is from genome assembly GCF_009829155.1 of Mustela erminea. NCBI lineage: Eukaryota > Metazoa > Chordata > Mammalia > Carnivora > Mustelidae > Mustela > Mustela erminea. Next base: position 33,749,538 of record NC_045618.1, read on the forward strand.
GGGGACCACCCACGCCGGCGCCATCAACCAGAAGAAGGGTGGACTGATGGGGACGCATCCAGGCAAGGGAATACCATCTAGAGACATAAAGGAACAAATAGCTCCAAATACATGTGACAGCACGCACGAGTCTCACATTTCGCTGGCTGAAAAAAGCCAACATAAGAGTATAGTGCAAATCACTGCATTTCAGGCACTATTAGCACAAACATCCTAAATCTATAGTGATAGAAATCAGAATGATGGTTGCTGGGGGCAGCAGTGGGGGCGAGGGCTGACTAGGAAGGAAAAAAAAGAACTTTCTAGATTGGGGTGGTGGTCTTGATTGGGGTGGTGGTCACATGAGTCAACGTCTGTTAAAATTCATCCACTTGTCAAAATCCATCAAACTGCACATGTAAAACCTATGCATTTTATTACATGTAAATTACATTTCCGTAAAAAAACGTACGTAGAGAAGGAAGTCACAGTCAGGTACAAATTCCCCCACCTAGGCAGCTGTGTTGTTGGGGTGGTTTTAGCGCAGATCTTGGGTGATAAAGCTCATGGATTTAGAACGGGCCGTGACAGGAGCAAGGAGAGGTGCCGATGGTATCGTGAATTTGATTCTCATTTGTAGAAGCAATTTATCCTGCTATATATTGAAGAGCCTGTGGTGAGGCCCAGACTTAGTCTTGGGTGGTCACCCACGTGCTCTGATTTCTCCGATGTGATTTGTGGACCACTTGTGTCCAAGTTATAGGGAAGAACTCTGGTGAAAATGCTGATTCCAGGCCCCACGCCAGAGTTCTGCATCAGCATCTGTGGAGGTAGGACCCAGGAATCTGAATTTAAGGAGGCTCCCCAGGGATGCTCGTGGGCCAATGAAACCAGAAGTCCACCCAGCTAGTTTCAGTATGATTTTGGATTGACCTCTGATGTGGCCAGAAGGCAGACAGAGATACATGGCCTAGTTTCCACAGAGCCAGTTTCTGTCCATTTAAGGCTTCTTCACACACAATAGCCCGTCTCTGTCTTGCTTTGGGGATAAGAGAAGCCACGGATCCTGCCTTCTTGACACTCATGGTCTTATAGAGGAGGGCCAGCCAGGAGCATGGGAGGCACTGAGAGGCTTGGATGGCCCCTTATCCAGATTGAGGGGAGGGGTAGTGGAGGCAATCAGGGAAGTCTTCCTAGAGGAGGTGGTATTTGATTAGGTAATTTGAAGGATGATCCACTGGCTGTGAAGAGGTAGGGGTGAGGTATTCTGAGGGGACAGAAGGCAAGAGCAGAGTCGGGGTGATGGGAGAGCACTGGGTGGGTATGGAGGAAATGTTAGCGTAGCTGTGAGGCAGGCAGTGTGTCTGGAAAGTGAGGGTCCTGCCTCTTGCTGTGCAAGCAAAGCTGGCCAGACTCCCTTCTCCCTGGACAGTGGTGATGAGGCTGCAGAAGAAGACCAGACTTTGTCTGTTGGACACTCCCTCCTAGAACTGGGAGTCTGGAGACTGATACCAGGAGGTGAGCACGTTTAGAGCTTGTGCATGGAAGATGTAGACAGCCTTGGATGGTGGGTGAGTGGCCAGCGGTGTGGGTGCCAACAGTGGTGTCCTTGCTGGATCCCCCTGCATGCATGACTCTAGCTCTGCCTTTTATTGGCTGACCTCCTCATCCTTCCCATTGATTCTGTGAGATCCCCAGTGTCCTCCTAATAGGTTCTTTCTGGCTTAAGTTAGCCATGATCATTGTCGTTGGAGAGCAAGAGCCCTGATGCAGTAACAGTCAGCTGGTGCCCATGAACAGGTGGAAGGAAGGAGGAACACAGACAGCAGGAGCCACAGATGGTGCATGAGCACAGCGGTGCCTTGATCCACAGCTCCAGGTGGAGTCACCATTAGATGGGAACAGGAAGAACGAGACTGCATGGCGGTGGAGAGCCAAACCAGGGAAACAGGGCACCATGACTAGGGTCACAGGACAGGATTTGACAGGAATCTGCAACTGGCCAGACTGAGAGGACAGTGGGGAGAACTTTCTGCAGAGAATACACATCTCGGCGTGTTTCCTTTCTCAGGTCTCAATATCCAGTTCATCTGTTTCAATTTACGGATTTGGGGGTAGGTTGTAGATCAAGGGGTGCTGGTCGAGCTCTCCAGCCTCATCTGGGAGGTGGCCTCCCCTTGGAACTGTGCTCTGCATGTGAGCAGAAAGGAGGGCTTAGGAATGATTAGCTTCTAAGGGGAGAGGAAGAAAGCAACCTCTAATTCCTCTTTAATAACATATGTCAGTAGGTAACGTTTTCAATATGTCACTATGTCTGTAGCTCCGGTCAGCGGGTCGCTATCATTTTTGAGCAATAAACAAAAGACTGCTTTTAATTACTTCTGTGAAATTGGCCGACCCATGCATGATTAAATATTCATTATGTAGAATAAGGCATTTTCTTTGTATATAGATCCATATTAAATTTAGCCAGCAACCCGCTGACCGAACAGAACTAATAAATTTCTTGTAATGGCCTGCAGCTTTTCCTGATTGCTCCGTCTCTTCCTCTCAATCCCTCTCTCCAGGTCCCTGTCGCTGGCTTGGCCTCACTATTTCTCTGTCACTTTTTAAAAAACAGAGGAGACATTCAACATACGCTTACCTATTTTAATGTGTACCATTCAGGGACGTTTCGTGCACTCTCAATGTCATGCATCTCTCACTTCTTTGCAGTTTCCAAAGTTTTCTAGCCCCTCCTGTTCCCAGCAGAACACCCTGTTCTCAGGATGTCCTCACTCCCTGCTCCTTCCCGCCCCCCCTAACCCCCTTGGTGATCATTCATCCACTCTCTGTCTCTATGGATTTGCCTATTTTGGGTATTTCATATAAAAGGAATCAGAAAATCTGTGCCCTGTCGTGCCTGGCTTCTTTCACTTGCCATAATATTTCTGAGATTCATCCAAATTGTCATCAGCATTTCACTCCTGGTGATAGCGACGTCACAGTCTACTGTATGGCTACCTACCATTGCTTTATCAATTCATCTTTGGATGGGCATTTTGGTGGTTTCTACCTTGTGGCTATTGTGGCCAATGTTGCTATGAGTGTTTGTGTACAAGTTACTATGTTTCCATTTCTTTTGGGTCTACACCTAGGAGCTGAATCGCTGGATTGTGTAATAATTCTACGTTGAACTTGCTGAGGAAGTGTGCCAGACTGTTGTCCCCAGCCGCTGTGCCATTAAACATACCCTTTTCCCATCCCAGCAATGTTAGGAGAGATCTTACTCCTCACATCTTCACTACACTTGTTATATACACATATTATATATATATGTGTGCGTGTGTGTGTGTATATATATATATATATATAACTAATAAAACACTATACATATATATAAATATATATGTATATATGTTAAACATAAAGTGTTTTATTAGTTTTTATTGTATTGTTTTATTAGTTTATGTATGTTAAATATATAGTGTTTTATTAGTTTCAGGCGTACAATATAGTGATTCAACACACCCATACATCACTCGTCTGTCACCATGACAAGTGTATGCCTTAATCCCCGCCCTTGTTATACTTTTGATTGCAGCCATCCTAGTGGGTGAAAAGTGGTATCTCATTGTGGTTTTGATGTGCCTTTTCTTAATGACCAATACTACTGAACATTTTTTCATGGGCTTATTGGCTACTTGTATACCTTTTTTTCTTTTTTTTAAAGATTTCATTTGCTCATGAGAGAGAGAGGGAGCATAAGCAGGGGAAGGAGCAGGCAGAGGGAGAAGCAGGCTCCCTGCTAAGCAAGCGGTCCAATGAGGGCCTCAATCCCAGGACTCTGAGATCATGAACTGAGCCGAAGGCAGATGCTTAACCGACTGAGCCACCCAGGTGCCCCCATTTGTATACCGTTTTTGGAGAAATGTCTGTTCAAATCCTTTGACCTTTTATGAGGTGGGCTTTTCGTCTTTTTGTTGTTGCGTTGTCAGAGTTCTTAATAGACTCTCGATACTTATCAGACATATGATTTGCAAATATTTTCTCCCATTCTGTAGGTTGTCTTTTTATCATTTGCTAATATTCTCTGATGCACAAAAATTTTAATTTTTGTGGAGCCCAATTTATCAGTTTTTTCTTTTGTTGCTTATGCTTCTAATGTCAAGCCTAAGAGCCCCTTGGCAAATCTAATGTCATGAATATTTACCCCTCTTTGTTCTTCTGCTAGTTTTATGAAGTTTGAGCTCTTATTTTTAGGCTGTGGACCCATTTGCATTAAGTTTTGAGCATGGAGGAAGGGGAGGGCCCACCCTCACTCTTCTCCACGTGGACATCCAGTTGTCCTGGAAACATTTGTGGAAGAGACTCTTCTTTTCCCCGCTGAATATTCTTGGCCCCCTTGTTAAAAAACTGTAAGAGACTCTTAACTCTAGGAAACAAACTAAGGGTTGCTGGAGGGGAGAGAGGTGAGGGGAATGGGTTGACTGGGTGATAGGCACAAAGGAGGACCCTTGAGGGAATGAGCACTGGGTGTTCTATACAACTAATGAATCACTAAATTCTACCCCTGAAACTAATAACACACTGTATGTTAACTAACTTAATGTAACTAAAACATTAAAAAAAAAAAGATGTTGCTTGAAAATAAAGGTTTTTGTGTTAGTCTTTATCTCTTCCTATTTCCTTTATTTTTTTATTTTTTAATTTTTTTTTAAAGATTTTATTTATTTATTTGACAGAGAGAGATCACAAGCAGGCAGAGAGGCAGGTAGAGAGAGAGAGAGAAGGAAGCAGGCTCCCTGCTGAGCAGAGAGCCCAATGCGGGGCTCGATCCCAGGACCCTGAGATCATGACCTGAGCCGAAGGCAGCGGCTTAACCCACTGAGCCACCCAGGTGCCCCTCTTCCTATTTCCTTAACTTTCTGTCTCTCTCCCATAATCTCTGTCTATACTTTTCCCATATGGTGCAGACTTAGGTTTACTATCCGTAGCCTTACTTGTCACCTTGTGGTTCTAGCATTTTTTTTTAAAGATTTTATTTATTTATTTGACAGAGAGAGATCACAAGTAGGCAGAGAGGCAGGCAGAAAAAGGGAGGGGGAAGCAGGCTCCCCGCTGAGCAGAGAGCCCGATGCCGGGCTTGATCCCAAGACCTTGAGATCATGACCTGAGCTAAAGGCAGAGGCTTAACCCACTGAGCCATGCAGGAGCCCTGGTTCTAGCATTTTACTGGGAAAGGCAATGGTGGAGTTTGGGTGTGGCCTGGGGGGAAGCGGCTAGGGAAGGGGTGAATTTGAGGGGTGAATTTGATTTGAATTTTGTAAGCTAAATGCTTTGGCACAGAGAGGCAGAGGGGCTCAGGGCTGGAATGGCCATCGAAGGTGTCACTGGGCTTTCCTTTTGGACCAGATCAGGACTACCATAAATAGTTGTGCATTATTTTATTACATCTCGGGTCCACCTTTTGATTTTCCATTTCCTTTAGACCTTTTGGAAAATTAACTGTATTAAATCAATGGATGATTCAAATTTCTTAGTTTTTTTCTTTCTCTCTCCTTCTGTCTGTTTCCCTTTTCACCTAACTGCCTCGTTATCCAAGGGTGGACACACAGCCTTTTATGCAGCTGAACTGGAATTCATTTTAATGGAGACCAGCGACACTATTTATTAGCCTAGCTAGGGGTGAGTCACACCCCCTCCATGGGATTCCATTTCCTCATTTGTAAACTGAGCCATGTGACAGTCCTTTACATGCGGCAGAGTAAGGGGTTATTATTCTAATAATTTTAGTTCAAGTAATTTATCGCTGCTTTAAAGCCACAAGGGTTGGAGAATGAAGTGATGAGTTGCAGAAAATCATGGAGAGTTTCCTTAGCAAAGGCTCAGAGCCTCACTCCTGCCACAGTCACACTCTCTTTGCCTCCCTGACCTCTGACTTCCTCAAAGAGCCCTACAGATGATCAAGTCCTCCCTGCCTTATTTACAGGAGAAGACAGGCCTGTCTTCCACCCAGAGGACTGGCCTTTCAGTGCACCCTTTGCCCCTTCCAGAGGTTTCCACCAAGGGTGCCAAGACCACTGAATGGGGGAAAACATAGTCTTTTCAACACACAACCCTGGGAAAACTGGATATCCACATGGACAAGAAAATGAAGTTGAGACTTTCCTGTACACCATAGACAAAAATTAAAATAGATTAGAGACCTAAATGTAAAATCTAAAACTATGAGACTCCGGGAAGAAAATAGAAGAGAAAAGCTTCAAGACATTGATTTGGCAAGGTTTCTTGCATATGACACCAAAAGTACAGGCAGGAGAGAAAAAATAGAGAAGGTGGCACCATCAAAATTAAAAAGTCTTGTGCGTCAAAGGACACGATTGACAGAGTGAAAAGGCAGTCCATGGAATGGGAGGAAATATTTGCAAATCATATATACCTGATTAAGACTGATATCCAGAATATATAAAGAGTTTTGACAACTCAGCAACAACAGCAAAACACCCTGATTTAAAAATGGGCACAGGACTAGAACAGACATCTCTTCAAAGAAGATACACAAACGTCTGATAAACACATGAAAAGATATTCAACATCACTAATCAGTAGGAAAATGCAAATCAAAACTACAATGAGATACCACTACATACTCATTAGGATGGCTATTATAAAAAACAAAACAAAACACAAAAACCCCAGCAACTCAGAAAATAACAAGCGTTGGCAAGGGTGCGGGGAAATCGGAGCCCTTCTGCATTGCTGGTGGGAATGTAAAATGGCGCAGCTGCTGAGGAAAGTGGTGTGGTGGCTCCTCAAAAAATCAAACATGTAATTATCATACACATTTTCGCTCTGGGTATGGACCCCCGAAAAAGCGAAAGCCAGGTCTAGAAGAGATATTTGTATACCCACGTGTTTAGGAGCACTAGTCACAAGAGCTGAAAATGAAACAACCCAAGGGTCCATAGAGGGATAAATGGATAAACAAAGCCTAGGCTATCAGTACTAGAAATATTACTCAGCCTTGGAAAGGCAGGAAATTCAGACACGTGCTACGACATGGATGAACCTTGAAGGCATCATATTAAGTCAAATAAATCAGGCATGAAAGGAGTCCCACAAATATTAAATGATTTTATCTGAACGAGGTACCTGGAAGATGTAAATCCACAGAAACAGGAAGTAAGATGGCGGCGGCCAGGGGCTAACGGGTGGGGGATGGGGAGCTGGTGTTGACTGGGGACAGCGTTTCAGTTGGGGAAGGTAGAGGAGCTCTGGAGATGGACGGTAGGCATGGTAGGACAACGTGAATGTACTTACTGCCCCAGAACTGTACTCGTGAACGTGGTGAAAATGGTAAATTTTGTGCTATGTATTTTATCACAGGGATTTTTTTTTCCAAGGTTTTATTTATTTATTTGAAAGCGAGAGAGAGCAGACAAGAGCACCAGTGAGAGGAGTGAGAGCACGAGAGGAGAGGGAGATGTGGACGCCCTACTGAGCAGGGAGCCCGATGTGGGACTCGATCCCAGGTCTCTAGGATCATGACCTGAGCCGAAGGCAGATGCCCAACTGACTGAGCTACCCGGGCACCCCATTTTATCCGTTTTTAAGGGCTGAAGAAAAAAAAAGGGAACTAGACCAGCAGGGGACGAGCTCATTCTCTAAAAGTAGTCTTTTCTACAAATATTCTCTGGGCACTGTGGACGTGAATGTTTCCTATGACAGCAGTACTCACTGGGGAAACTGAGCCCCAGGAAGGAAGCCCTAGAGATTCCTGAAGAAGGGGTCTGAGGCCTCTGGGGATCTGTGGCCCCTTAGTATCCACAGCACATGCTCAGCTGGGCCTGCCTGGCCCTGTCCTGCCCTCAATGGGGGCCTCTGAGGCTCGGCTGGACTTTAATTCCTATCCTTGTGTCCCTGTGACAGCTTTCTGAAGCCTTCCCACTCCCAGACCATTATAGGAAGATATTTTGAGAGGGTCTCTGTTTCTTGCCAGCCAAACCAATTTTATTTAACTTTAATTTCTATTTAAAAACTGTTAGTCAATCCAGTTATTGGAAAACTTTTAAGCATGTTTGGAACAACTTGGCTATGTGAATTTACTTCTTCAACTATAAATTTTATGAAATCTAAATAAAGATCAAGGATTTCCAATGTAAATTGAAAGTCGGAATTGAGATGCACTGAACGTGTAAAGTATGCATGGAATTTTAAAGACTCAGTACAGAAAAGGGTGTGAAATAACTCATTAATAATTTTTTATATTGATTACATGTTGGTGTAATAATGTTTTGAATATAGTGGGGTAAAGAGAAATATGAGTCATACTGGTTTACCTTTTTACCTTCTCTTTAATGTGGCTGCTAGAAAATTTTAAATTACATGTGTTGCTTGCATGAGATTTCTGCTGGCTGGCTCGGGACTGTGGTATCCTGGGAAGGCTCTGGTTAGCTGAGAAAATTGCACAGCTAATAAATGGTAGAACCAGAATTTCCACCCAGATCCCCAAAGGTGGAGCTTGCCTTGTCAGTTAATTGGAAAATGTTGTTGGTTTGATCTCGGGCCTCCAATAAAACGTGCCTGGATGGGAAGCAGCAGTTCTCCCCTAAACCGGACAGGGTCTCAGCATCTGTGTCCAAGGACTGCTCCAGGACAGTGGAGGGCATAGACATGAGAGGTTGTGTGGGCCATGCTGGACAAGCCATCTCTCTCCTTCTAGATGATCGCCACCCAGCTCAACTAGAGAGCTTTGCTTTTAGTATTCCTTTTATGTCCCAGGCATGGGATTTCCTTTGGGGACACTTTTTCTACTTTCAAAAAAAGGTTAAAGAGCATAGGTGAAGAGGGAAATCTTTGGACTCAAACAGACTTTATACTTAGGAACTTCTTGACTTTGGGCAAGTGAACTACTCTGACTCTCAGTTTTATCATCTGTAAAATGGGGATTGGTATTTCCTGCCTGAAAGATCATGACAACAATGAGATAATGAGATGACTCATGACCCACAGCATGAATATGACCCCCTCTCCCTTCTCCTCAAGACTGCCCTGGACACAGTTGTGTGTGCGTGTGTGTGTGTGTAAATGGGATGAAGCGGAGTGTTGTTGAATATGAAGGAAGTGGTGATCTTTTTATCCTTGGTCCTTTCTTGTCTCATATTTTCCTTTATCTCCAGAATAATGTGTCTTTGGTGATAGTTCCATACCCATCTGCAGACAGGGAGGGATCTGGGAGCACTAGATAAAACTGGAGGTCTGTGTTTGCTGAACACTAAGTGTGGGGGTTGTACTTGCTCGGGTGTTTTCTTCGCCTATTTGATAAGAATGAAGGCCTGCAGGGGGCAGCACATGGCCAGCACTTGGCCCACGAGGGCCTGGCTCAGGGCCTCATGGGCTTTGCAGGAAATCGGAGCATTCCCAGGCAGAGGGGGAGCATTGGGGATTTCTGGAAGGAGCCTCAGTGTGGTGTTGAGTTGCTCATGGTTATGCCCTGTGAGACTCTGATGCTGGTAAAATTATGGTCCTCGGGTTTCCTGGTCTTCCTGCCCCAGGAGTGTCCAGCCAACCTCTTCAGGACCCACTTGTAAAAACCCCCAACTCCAGACCTGAGAGAGATCTAAATAGAGATCTACCCAAACATATCATTGTACTAAAGCGGGCGCAGCCACCGACCTCGCAAGCTAGCTATGTGTGCATCCCCATCTTCGAGAACACAGGCTCGGAGGGGTGCAGTGACTTTCCCTTGGTCCCCCAGAGAAGAAATGATGGATTTGTTAAACTTCTTTTGTTTGCAGGCAACAGAAAACGGCTAGTCTGTGTAAGCGAAGGGGAAGGATGTGGACCCTGGGGTGCCTCGCAGGGTGGCAAGAGACTTGACCGGCTGGGCTCCGGAGGGCAGGGCCCGGAGCTTTCTCCGCGAGAAGCGCCTGCAGGAACGAACCCCAGCTCTCATCCCACGCTGGCCCTGGCTCTCTTGGGTCTCATGTTCAGATTCCCAGGAGAGAGGCTCTGCATGGACTCACCTGGATCACTGGGCGGTGGTCAGGGGTCAGGGTCACTGGTACAGATAGGGAGGGACCATTTTGCATCCTGCGGAGGAGTCCAGACCTGTCCCACTGTCTGTGCTGGTCTCCGGCCTCCCTGCTGGGGCCTTCCTCCTTGGCTCTCAGGTAGCTTTGGGCTAGTCAGCCCTGGGGGAACCTGAAGGCATGATTTGCGTTTTAATTAAAGAGGTGCAGAGCCCAAAGGCCTTGGGGTCCTACAGGGCTGGTTCCCCCAAATGCCGGAAAGCATGTGCTCTGTAGCAGATGGGATGCCCATGGTAAGGGGCCCACGCCGGGTACCTCCTGACACACCGCCCCGGGGTGCCTCCAACTCCTGCCTTTGGCTTCCTCGTGTTCCCCCCAACTCCCTTCCATCTCCCTCTCCAAGGATTTAGTAATATGTTGTCTAGACACTGCTGCTGCTGTTTCTCCTCCATTAATCCATTTTAATTGGAAAGTTATCATAATGCAAACTCTCTTCGGTATTATTTGCGGCTTTGTGTTATTAGAACTTCACTAACTCGCTTCCCCAGCAAATTAAACTTGCTATGGAAGCAATGAGATCAGCTGCTCACAGTAAATCAGGCTGCGCGTTGTTAAGCGGGGCTGGGAACAAGGCTTCCTCGGCTGGGTGGGGATGCCGTCGCCGGAGGCGTTGACAATGGCACCACTGTTTCTAGGCTGGGGATTTGGCCTCTGTGCCTGGTTCTTCTCTCTGTGCCTGAGCACCGTGTGTTGGAAATTAGATGGGCAGAATGCGGGGACTAAAAGCCTCTGGTGGGATCTGGCATCACCCAAAAGCCAGGGCAAGGGGCACAGCGCGGAATGCTCAGAGATCACGGAGCGTGCTCAGTCAGTCTTGGGAACCTGGGAAGCAGGCGCTCCTTTCATCCAGAACCCGAGACGAAGGCTCAGAGAGGGCGGCTGGCCTTGCTCAGGGTTGCACAGGCAAGTCCCATGGTTGGGGGTTGGGGAGCAGGCGTGTGGCTGATCGGGGACGCCCCGTCAGGTCCCTGACTGGACCTGTGCCACCCCAAGAGCAAAATCCTTCCTCGGGGCAGATCCTGGAAGTGATTCACTTCAGGTGGTATGAAAAGCACGTAATAAAGTGATCCGGGTTCCTGTGTGTGGATTACTCACTGTTTCAGGGGCTCCTTTTTCCTTCCTTTTTTGCTTCCTTCCATTTTCCAGCACGGACAGTATTTTGGTGTTTTTTCTGTTTTTTTTTTTGTTCTTTTGTTTTTTAAAGATCTTATTTATTTATTTATTTGACACAGAGACAGAGAAATCACCAGTAGGCAGAGAGGCAGGCAGAGGGAGAGGGGGAAGCAGGCTCCATGCTGAGCAGAGAGCTTGATGTGGAGCTCGATCCCAGGACCTGAGATCGTGGCCTGAGCCAAAGGCAGAGGCTTAACCCACTGAGCCACACAGGTGCCTCTTTTTTTTTTTTTTTTAATTTTTATTTTTTAAATGTCCACCAAGTCCTCAGCTTTCTTCCCTCCCAAATAGGGAGCTTCCGATCTTCTCTGCTTGACCATGGGCCCAATTCTAAGGAAGTGAAGGGGTGTGCCTTTCAAAGATAGTTCAAAAAAAGACATGCATCTTTCAGCTTTGTTCTCAGAGATGGCTCACGCTGGTGGAGGCCAGCTGCCATGTTCTGAGGATACTCAAGCAGCCTGAGGAGGGACCCCTGTGGGGAGGAACGGAGGCCTCCCGCCAACAATCAGGCCCGACTTGCCCAGCATGTGATGGAGCTGCTCTAGAAACTCACTCCCTAGCTCGAGCCAAGCCTTTCAGATGATTGCAGCCCTAGCTGGCATGTTGACCACCCCCTCATGACAGACCACACAGGAGAACCCCTTCCCCCAGCCTTCTGCTGCCAGGCTGCTCCAGAATTTCCAATCTACAGAAATGGTGTGAGGTCTGAACTGTTTATAGTTGTTTTAAGCTGCTAAGTTTTAGGGTCATTTGTTACACAGCCATAGCTGATGAATACATGGCAGTCAGACAGCCATCTTGGAACCATGAGATGACACAGCATTGCTTATTTTGCGATTTCTTGTTCCACGAGATAGTAAGAGCTCTTAATTCACTGTTATGGATTTGGTTACTTGTTATAAAAGGAGGAAACCCATCAGCTGCTTTCTGTCTTTGCCTAGAAGGGATATTGATGTTTCCAGTCACATTTCACTGGCCAGCAGAGTCCCAGCGAGAGGGAGGACGGGAAGTGCCAAGAAGCACATGAAGGCTTCTAGGAGGAGGTGGGAATTGAGGTGGACACGAAGCATGGATAGAAGTGAAGAGGCCTGGAGGGAAATTCTCCCTCCTCCCTGCTGGGCCCCTTGGGGGGCTTAATGCCCTTCCTGAGGGTGACTCCTTAGGGTTGGCTTCTTGTTTTTAGACGATGCAGGGTCTAGTGGGAGTCTCGGTTGTTCTTTCTACCTCAGTCTGTCCTCTTTGCCGGGATTCGCGCTCCTTCACTGGATGGGTAAAGGGGGCTGCGAGGAGCAGGCTCTGTGGGTTTGCAGCCCTGGAGAATCAAGCTCAGGAGAAATTTCTGGACAAAATTCAGGCCTTATTAAGGGGCTGAGCAGTGCATGCACATGTAAATGCTAGGATCTCAGAAAGGCCTTCTGGAGACACAATAGTCCTCCCCCTAATTTTAGGAAGTCAGGCATGATGATGGGCTGGGGGGCTCTTGAGCTTGGGAGGGCAGTGGTCTGTGTGCCTGTGCACGGAGGGTATGTTAGTAGCTTCTCGTTGAACAGTTGGTTTTCAGGTGGTTGGTGGTTCTGTGCCCTCAGCACAGTGGGTCCCTGCAGCAGCTGGGATCAGGGTCCCCCAGATGACGGCAAGTGACACAGACCATACCACTCCAGCCCTGCCCTGCCCTGAGCATCGTAAAGTGGTAGGGTCTGTCGGATTGCCTCCCACTCACCATTAAATGTGTAAGTGCCTTTACTTCGAGAAGCTCTACCTTCCTCACTTGGATACTGGCCGATGTGACCACAAAGGCAGTGGGTGTAGGGTGCCCTGAAGACTAGCGAGTGACATCAGTAGTGCAAGGATTCCCAAGAGGGAGCCTGGAGCACACAGATTTGGAGGGAGATCTGTGGTAGCAAGTCTGTCACTTGGGGCAGGGGCCAGGAAAGCATTCTACTGTAAGCTGTGCAGCTGATCCTGACCTGTCCTGGATATCGGAGAGCCCCCCTGGTGATCCTGTCTGGTCCCTAGGATGGGCTGGCAACTCGGCCAGGGCAATGTGGTCAAGGTAGTCCCAAGGGCCACCCAGGGGTAGGGATGGAGCTAGAGTCTCGTTCTCTGGTCTCTTTCCATGGGCTGCTGTGATGTCTCATCCTCCTAGAAGGGGGTCCGAGGGAACCCAGAATCAAGGGGTGCTGATGATTAGAGGGAACAGGAATTCTCACCCATTCCATTCACAACTGTGGGCTCCCCACTATCCCCAGCCCATATTCCTGAAATGGGGAATATTAATAAAAATAAGAAGTGTTTGTATACTGCCTCCTACGTGCCTGAGCACGTACTAATTAAGTCTCACAGTCGCCCCAGGAGGGAGGCACTGTCCTTCTCCCCATTTTACAGATGAGGAAAACACAGGAAGCACGAGCGTCCATCCAGAGTCTCCGTCCCTGAGCTGTGACAGGGCAGTCCCTCTGGGCGGTTCCCCAGCTCTATTTGGCAGAGAGCCACAGCCCAGGGAAAGAGGGTGCGGTGGGGCTCCCACATGTGTCCACGGCAGAGCGGGGGGGCCAGGGCCGGGCTTCTGGCCTCCTGGCTGTGCTGCCTTCCTCAGAAAGGGGTGCTTCTGGACTGTTCCGGCCACAGGGCTCATTACTGATGCCGCAAATTGAATGGAATAGCTGCTTGGTTACAAATTAATAACAGATTTGTTTGTCATTAAGGCAGCATTGTTTAATAAAATTAGTTCAGCTGAGCATAATTACCTTCATATAAAATTCCCCCTTAAAAATTACTTTGATAAATCTAAGCCAATTAGGCAGGAGTAAAGCCTAGGGGGTGGGGGTTTGGCTCTGAGCTTAGGTTGGGTCCCTGCAGTGTCATCCCGGGGCCGGAGTTCAGTCCCCACAGTCCTTGCGGTATTGCCCGCCCCCCCCCCAACCCCGCCGGAAGCCCAGCGGACAACCACTTGTAACTCGGCTTCTCCAAGACAAACCCTCAGAGGGCCCCAGACTGACCCTTTCACTTAATCTAAGTATTCCTCCTAAGTAGGCCCTGCCTCCATTTCCCTCACCACCCTCCAGCCTCCTAGGCTCATCGCCGCTAATTCCTCTGCTCAGAGATTCTTGGGGGCCCCCCCTCTTGCCCATAAACTACTATCCCGAGTCTTGATCTTATTATTCAAGGCCCTGCACATCTGGCCTCAGGTAGTTCAGTGACAATGGAAACCAGATTGGGCATCGAGGGATGGAGGTCCTGGGTCCCGCGCTGGCCCTGCCCCATGCTGGACAGCTTTAGACTGGCGACCTCCTGTTCAGTCTTCCTTTACCGTCCTGTACAAGAAGAAACAGTCGTTCCCTCCTCAGGTGGGTGTGAGGATGACAAGGGAACATGGTCTGGTGGTTTCTAAACCACAGGCCCCCCACTGAGGCCTCCCTTCTGCTGTCCCCTTCTCAGCGGCCGGCCTGCCTCCCTGGCCTGGTGCTCCCCGTTACTTCCGGGGGCCTCTTGCTGCTGGGGCCACCCAGCCCTTTCTGGAATAACTTTCCCCTCCTCTCTGGTGAGCTGGCTTAGGTTTTCAGGTTCAGTCAATGATGTCCTCGCTCCAGATGCTTCTCCTGCTTGCTCGGCTGACCTCTGAGCCTTCTCCCGGGGACCCCCGAGCCTGACTCGAGAAGTGTGTCCCCAGCCAGGAGCGGAGATGGGCGAATGGAATCACGGCCCAAATAGCACATCTATAGGACCTTCCTCTGCCTTTTCTTTTTCTTTCCTTCCTGCCTTCCTCTCTCTTCTCTTTCTTTCCCTTCCTTCCTTCTTCTTCTTCTTTTTTAATCTTGAGAAAGAGACAGAGAGAATTTGAGCACGAGCTAGGGAGAGGCAGAGGCAGAGGGAGAGAAAGAACCTCGGGCAGGCTCCACGCCCAGCACAGAGCTCAATTCAGGGCTCCATCTCACAACCCTGAGATCATGACCTCAGTAGAAGCTCAGCTGACTGAGCCACCCGGATGCTCTTCCTTCTGACTTGTCAGTTGGACTCTAGTTTCTGTTTCTTTCATTGACTCTCTGGGAAAATCTGCTGTAGAATCAAAAGATGCCTGTGCTGGGTGGGACCTAAGAGGTAAGCAGGCCACACTTCCCCATTTACAGAATGGGGAAAATAAAGGCACAAAGCCTAGTAGGTTATTCCAGGCCTGGTACCACCTGTCCTCACCTCCAGGCTGTAGCTTAGCCCTGGCCACATTTCTATTGCTCCAGTCTATGGAAAATGTGGCCGTAGACCACATCCGGCCACATTTTCTCTGCTCCAACACTCCTCTTTGCCCCAGTGTAAGCCTGCTGGTCATTTCCTGACGCTGTTGTCTTTTGACCAGGTGCCTGGATTTCAGGCTCTGGGAGGTGGCTAAGGGGACTGCAAATCTTTCCTGTGCAACTTGTAGGCCCCAAATCTCCAAATGGCCCTGCAGGAAGCTGATGGAGGATACGGATGCTGAATAGGGCCTAGTGCTGCACAGTTCCAGAGGGTATCATTCATAAAGGACATTGCCCCCTGGTATTGCACAGTGCACGGACCACACAGCTGTACCCAGTGCCCAGGGGGCCGAGAATCAGGGGGATGGGGAGGTCTAGGCATGTAAGGGAAAGACCCAGGTCACATTGCAGGGAGGTGGCTGAGATGGGAGGGAAGCAGGGCCCAGACTCGGGCTGGAAGGAGGATAGCCCCTTGTCACAAAATGCCCTGTCATGTCCGACTTGTCATGGAGAACATCTAGAGACTGACTGCAGGCTGGCACAAACTCACTTTGTGGCTTTGAGCCTCAGTTTTCTCCTTTGTAAAATGTACTTTACAAAGGCAAGTTATGCCAAAAATAGAATGGAAAAGGGCGTCCCATGTAGAAGGTGAAATCAGGGCAAATGAGCAGACGTCAGAACACAGGGGGCATCTGGAATGGGGGCGTAGGGAAGCCCCGTCCCAAAGCCCTGGCCGGTGACTTGCTAGAAGCTCCTGGTTCAGGGTAGAATTCCAGCATCCACCAGGGAGCCAGAGCTTTTGTGACAGTGGTGTATGAGTGTCAGGGGGGGTATGGGGGGTGTGGGGGGGGCACAAGAGCAGGTAAGGGGGATACTATCTCACTTCCTCTGCAGAGAGAAGGGAGGACATTCCTTTTGGCCCTCAGTTTCCCCTGATGCTCTCACATTCCCAGGGTGAGACTCTCGGGGTGGCCCCTCCTGAAAGGCCTTACTGGTCATCCAGCCTGAGGGCTCCGGAAGGGGAGGGGGCCGGAGGGCGGCAGCAGGCGCGACTGAAAAGTTCTGAAAAGAGCGCTGCCTGAGCCCCAGCCCCTCCTTAGCCCCCCAGCTCCCTCTAAAGCCCCTTTTGAAGGGGACCTCCGAGCTCTAATGAGTTGAGAGCTTTTATGGGAGCCCAGGCAAACCAATTAGGTTTGCTTAAAAATATTGTATTCATTAGCATGAAAATAAAGCTGAACTTTTTAGAGATAATTGCATCTTTTAAAATGTGGTAGTCTTTGTCTGGGCTTGTCTCATAAATATGCATGCTGCATAATCCTTTTGGAACCGTGGTCGCAATCATGAGTAACACACAAATGGATCCTGAGTGTTAATATTCTGGCAAGAGTGGGGCCTTTCGGGCAGGCGGTGCCACCGGCGGCGGCCTCTGGAGGTGGCCTCGTAATCCCCAGCTGCAGCCCGTGCAGTACATGGGGACAGCGCCGTCCCGGGTCCCTGATGCCCTAGACTAGGGCTCCGGTTCTAAACGGCTCCCTTCCCTGCGGATGCCTCCAAGGAGGTGGGCTGCAGGATTCCTGGGCTTCGCTGGAGATCCAGAGAAGTGGGGCACAGAGGTCGAGCTCCATTTATGGCTGGGGAAATTGAAGCCCAGGGGGTTAAGCGGGGTCGCCAAGGTCACCCTGCATAGACGGGGCCAAGACAAGGCTCAGTTGGCCATTGTGGGCTGAGGCTTGTTGTCAGAAATAAAGTGAAGGTCCCTGCTAGGGCGAGGCTGTTTTCACATTTAGCAGGGAAGGAGTGCATTTCAGGTGGGTGAGCCCGGGGCGCTGGGGGAAAGGTTGGAGACTCCAACCTCATCCGTGCTGTCCATTGCCCTCCAAGCCACCCCTCCAAGCTATCTAAGTCAAAGCCATGGGCTTGGTGGATCATGCAGCTCAGGGATGGGTTTGAACACGGAGTGCCCCTCCACCTTTCTGCGTAGGAATTCCCGAGTGACCCATGGTCCAGTCCTGCCCCTCTCTCCTCTTCTTCTTGTGCGCAGCAGATTTATACGATTAATACCCCACTTCTTCGTGGGACGCTAGGACCGGCCCCCCAGGAAAGCGGTGAGCCCAGAAAGTCTCATGTCAGCAAACATTTTCCGTCTTCGCTCTGTCCCAGTCCTAGGCACCAGGCTGAGCCAGGTGGGGCTACAGAGGCAGGAAGACACTCAGCACTTAACGGGGAAGCAGACAGTCAGTCAGGCGTCTGAGACCCCAGCTTCTCGCAAAGCTGTGCTGTGGGGTGGAGGGAGTGGGCTAACCATCCGTTGGGTGGACATGGCTAACTGGCCAGGTAGACTGACTTTTGGCACATGGCGGGATTTGAGCAGGCCCTGGGGATCAGCTTTGCAGAGCGGGGTCTGGGATGTGATTCAGCAATATCGGAGCCCAGAAAGTTCTCCTTTGCCATTTTTCCAGTCTCCCTCCAGAGACTCCTCTCCTGCCCTGGGGGTCTCAGTTGCCTCCTGGCTGCTCCCCTGCCCTGTCCTCCCGCCTCCCTTAGGACACTGCGAAGAGTGTCAGGGCTCCAAATTTACCAAAGAGAAAACTATTCAAATGTCCAACTCACCATGAGGATGAGGTGAGAAAAGGCATCACATATATGTACAGATTTCCCAGTTTTGTCAAGAAACCCATGAGGCTACAGGGTACAGGACATGCATTATCTCATTTAATCTTTGGAATGAATCTGCAGGAGAGACCCTGTGACTATCCACTCCCACTGTGCAGACTGGAAAATCGAGGCAAAAGAACTGAACTTCCCAGGTCTTAAGAAGATGCGCGTAATGGGCGCCTGGGTGGCTCAGTGGGTTAAGCCTCTGCCTTCGGCTCAGGTCATGATCTCAGGGTTCTGAGACTGAGTCCCACATCAGGCTCTCTGCTCAGCAGGAAGTCTGCTTCCCTCTCTCTCTCTGCCTGCCTCTCCGCCTACTTGTGACTTCTGTCTGTCAAATAAATAAATAAAATCTTAAAAAAAAAAAGAAGAAGAAGATGGGTGTGCTGGCCAGGCTGCCTGGGCTACACAGAGGTACCATGAAACACAAGGTGGCCGGGGATTGAAGCCTACTAAGCAGAAGAAAGACAAAAATGTTGGGAGGGGGTTGGGAGTGGAAAATGGATGCTATACTCTGAGTGAGGGACCGTTCTGCTGTTGGAGTCAAAGTGAGATTCTGAGCTTCCTAAGAGAGGAGGCAGGTGGGGGAGGCTGGTGGGGGCAGGTGGGGGAGGGGAGCACGGGGTGGAGTCAGAGGGTCCTCACAGACTCCAGGGAAGCGCTTGCCTTGTGCCATTCCATAGCTCTGGGAACATGCTGCCCTTTCCCTAAAGGGATAAGAAGGGCATGGAGGGACCTCTTTGGCTTTAGTTCTTAGAGAAAGAGCCAAGGTGACAGTGGGCAGGTCCAAACAGTGATGTTAAAGTCAGAGATTAGTTTGGAGAGGTGATACCGAAGACTTGATCCCAGGAGTGGGGTTCGTTGGAGGTCGGGCTTACCGCAGGAACCAGGGCTTGTGGTGGAAACACCAGCCCTACTGTCAGATTGGACTTTTAATCCCGGCTCTGCCACCTGCTCGATGGTGACCCTAGGCGGCTCATCAGTTATGTGATTTCATACCAAGGCTAAGTGGCCTCTGGAGCCCTGTTCTTTCCATGCTTAAAGATTCCAGAAGAATTAGTACTGTAATTATAGGATTAAAAAAACCTGGTATTGATTTCTAACCGGTGAACAGTCAGGTCTGGGTTCATGGGATGTGGTTTGACACTCCACTGAGTCCTCTTATCCCACTTCATCATCAATAAAACTGATCTTACTAGGTTCTTAGGATTCATTATAAATATGTGAGAAATCAGGGAGCAGGAGGAGTGACCAATGGGAACCTCAAACCCCACACAACAAATGTATCGTGGTCATCTTTTTTCTTTTTAAAAGTGATCCTTTTTTTTAACCTTTACCAATATTCTGTAATGACCAACATGGTACCTACATGTTTGTAAGGAACATTTTGTATGAGATAACATTGTGTGAATATATTTACAGATATTTTATAGGAGGACTAGAAGAATTGCTGCATGAAATGTATGTGCATTTAACATGCTGATAGGTATTTTCAAAATATTCTCAAAAAAAAGGTCAGTATATGCTTTTAACAATAAATACATGAGCATGTCTATTTCTTCCAACCCTCTAAACAAGATGATCATGTGATGTGTATTCTACATATTGATTCCTCTTATTGATTTCCAAGAGCTCTTTGTATACTGTGGATATTAACCCTTTGTCAGTTATGTATTATGGCACAAATATTCCTCTGGTCTGTCACTTATCCTTTATCTTCATTTATAGATTATTGTGTCATGCAAAATTTTTATATTTTTTCATGCGATTAAATCTGTCATTCTTTGCTCTTATAGCTTCTGAGTTTCACACTTTGGAGAGGAAATCATCTTCCTTAAGATTATAAAAACATTTTCTCTATAATTTCTTCTTTTTTATAATAATTAAAAAAAGACTTTTTCGGGGAGTAGGGGTGTGAACTAACTGGTGAAAGTAGTGTGTAGTCCTCGTGCCCTTGACTACGATGCCCTTTCAGTTCTCTTCGCTTCCTAGCAGATCGCAGGGTTTCACTCCCTCTGTACTGCTTGGGGTTGGGTGGGGCCACAGGACTAGTTCTAGCCCGAGCTGTGAGCGGAAGGGATCGGGTCGCTTTAGGACCAAGCCTCTAAGAGCTAATGTAAGACTTTTCAGTCCGAGCCCAGACCTTCTATGGCAATGTTTGAGGTGGTGGCTGCTCTGAGCTGGTTCCTGGGTGATTTCAATGAACAGAGCCTCCCAACCTTCGGACAATGAGAGTGTACCCTGAGCCAGAGATCAGCCTTTCCTGTGTTAAGTCCCTGAGATTTGGGGGCTATCACAGAATAGCCCATCCTGGCTGATTCCCAATACCTGGGCTCTTTCGTCTGATCCTTCCATCTGTTGGTCTATTCTTCTACTACCATGAACTGTCCTAACCGATACAGCTTCATGATAGATCTTGATATTTTTCAGAGCAGGCTTTCAAGCTTATCTTGTTTATTCTCATGAATTTACTCTTTAGACAAATTTTAGAATTAGCATTTCAGGTTTCATAAAGACCCTAGTAGAATCTGGGTTTGCAATTGCATTGACTTTATATATCCCCTGGTGGGAGAATTTATCTTTACGTATGGAATCTTCCTCGTATTTATTTTATATGGGTTGATTAATCCTCTTACACTTTGAGGAGATATTTTCGGAGCTCCTGCTCTATGCTAAGCATTGTGGATAAAAGATGAACAGGATACAGTCCATGCCCTCCTGGCTTACTGTCTAGGGGGACAAGACCGTTAATGGTGGCCTGAAGGGGAAGGCATAGGGCCAAGTGGGAGCCCAGAGACAGGATCTAGAAAACTCTGTCTAGCAGTTTGAAGAGGACCTAGCCAGGGAAAGCCTCTATCAGGCAGATGGAAGTCCATCACCAAAGGTTCCAGGAGGAGATATGGCCGGAGGGGAAGAGGAAGGTGGGAGCTGCTTCACACCACGCGCGGTGTCCTGGAGTTTAGGCCGGATCCCCAGGACAATAGGGTGCTGCTGGAACGGCTGAACTGAGATGGACTCCATGGCCTTGGTACAACCTCTGTTTGGGGGCGTGGCCTGATCTGTTACCCAGGAGGGAGAGGTATCTTGTAATTCTCATATTAAATTGCATAGTTAACCAAGACAAACTGACACAAAGAATATCGGATGGCTAAGAGAAAAGGACTAAGACCAAAATTAACTAAGATTTACTTAGCACCTACTATGTGTCAAGAGTTTTCACGGTACAGTTTTCAAGTTGTCCGCGGATGGCCCAGTATTTTTACATAATCTAGAACCTCACCATAACTCTGGCTTCTGTAAGTAGAATTTACAGATGAGAACACACCCATTTACAGAGGAGACAAATGAGGGTCAGAAGGCTCAGTGACTCACCCCGGGTCCAAGGGCTGGGGAAGCACAGAACCGGGGCTGTGGAGCAGATCTCAAATTTCCAAATCAGGGCGGCTCTCTGCCCTCCACAGCTGCGGCTCGTTTTAAAAAGGAGCTAGTTCTCAGCCTGGGGTGGAGAGGGAAGGCTTGTTCTTGGCCAAGTTTCATTTAATTTTCCATCAGTAGGTGTCAACTGTGAACTAGTCAGAAATGCTAAAATAACAGCTTAAAAACATAGGAACCGAAATGGAAATGTAATTTTAGCGTGCCTGTCCAGCCCCCTCCCGCAGAGAAGTGCCGCGTGTGGAGTATCTCTTCCAGAAATGTAACACTTAAGGACGAAACTCACAGGAGTTGCTGGCGATGTGCAATTTAGCAACTTGGGCTGTTCAGGAAGGGAGGGGGGAGAAATCCTCCACGGGCAGAAAATTGAAAACAAAAGGAAATGGAGAAAAAAAAAAAAAAAAAGCAACGTAGCCTTCCTGCCTCCGGTTGCAGCTCCTGCTAACGGCCTGGGAAATTGCTGGCTGAGAAAAGAATGCCTCGCCTGCGAGAAACACCCTGAGAGGGTGCATTGGCTGGAAAAGGGGCCTCCATTTAGTCAACCAGGCATCAAGGCCTCCGGCTGGTAAGTTAGCAGGGCTGGTTCAGCCCCTGCCATGTGCCGGGAGCGGGACTTCACCATGAGGGGTGGCTGGCATCCTTCCCTCAAGGGGTTTACTGTTTCAGTTTGGATCAGCATTCACCAGAGCCAATGGAGTGATAATATAAAAGCTGGAGAAGAACCAGATGGCATGGGGACTCGGAAGGGAAGGTGGGGTGCAGGTCTGGCCTGCACAGGCTGGAGAAGGTGACATAAAGAGGAAACATGGGGTCATGGCCCAGGAGCAAAGAGATCTGTGTTTCAGGCTCCACTGTGACCCCCGTTCACTGTGTGAATAGCACAAACAGTTTCTCCCTCCCAAGTGTTAGATTTGTTACATGTGGAAGAGCAGAAGTCAATCAAGTGGTTTCTAAGGCCTCTGTAGGCTTCGACATCTGTGGTTCTGTGAATTGGGATTACTGTACAGGCTCTTTCAGGTCCTAGTAACAGGAATCCAGTTCCAACCCGCTTGCTCAAAAAGATGCATTTAACAGCTTAGGTAATTGTAAAATGTAAAGATGTGCTAGGATCAGGCGTAGCTGGATCCAGGAGCCGGCAAAGAGTTCCTTGGGCTCTGTCTCCCTCCCACACCATGTCCTGGGGATACTTTCTTCTCTCCGTGCTGGCTTGTCTTGCCAGGGTAAGGAGAAAGTCTTTCTAACCATCTAGCTCCTAGGAGCTCAGCCCCATCTAAGCCACAGAGAGATGGTGGTTTCTTCCAGAAAAGAAGGCTTCAGGCATCAAGCATCAGCTGAAGGGATATGATAGAGAGCAGGCAAAAAAAAAAAAAAAGCAGAAGATTGCCACGTGGGTCTTGTATGCATTTCAGGTTCAGATAGAAAAGGTGGGGGAGGAGAGGAACATTCCGCGGAGAAGTGCAGGGTCGGCGCTCTGCCGCAGGCCTGGCCAGAACGTTTGTGAGGCCCAGGGCAAGGGCACACAGATGGAGGCCCCCAACCATATGTCTAAATATTAAAAAGTCATAACTCACACTAATGAGCTATTAAATAAAATAGGTTTCTCTGCCTATCTGGACCCACACTATCTCCATAATGACCTGAAGGAAGGCTCCTATTCAAAATAGTCAGCTCCTTGGAATTTTGCACCAGAGAGAGAGAGAACATCTTATCCCATTCCTGACTCCATCCCAGGCCCAGCCGACACCTTAGTGCACGCGCACCCAAGCTCTGAACAGAGCCCCTGTAAGTAGCTGGCCTGGGGTGTGCGTACTGACCCTTGTTCGCCTTTAGGGGGAATGACCTGGGGAGGGGGTGGTAGGGAGGGCTCAGACCCCCTGAGATTTAGCTCTGCGGGGAGGATGAGTCCTTCGGGGGAACCTTGCCCTGAACCCCTGCCCCCACCCAGACTGAATGTTTCTTACCCTGGACTCCTGGAGCCCCGGGTTTTCTTGGTCAGAGAGAGGAGCCTACAATGGCTGGTCTCAGCAACTAGGTCTCATTCCTTTAGCATGGGGACTTCTGTAAACCAGGCCCCCAGAAATGTTGGTGGAAGGAAAAAGATTCATGCAAGAAATACAAGATGAGGTTAAGAGAAAGCGTCTGTCGGGCTTACCTCCTCTGAGAATTGGTTTCCATCCTCTCTGCAGCCTCTCTCCTTGCTGGGCAGGGTAATCTCAGGCCCTCCTTCGTGGCCCCGGGGATGGCTCTACTCTCCATCTCTTTTCAGCCCAGCTGCCTGGTAAGTGTTAGATCGTGCCATCTGCGGTCTCCTGTCTTGCTCAGAGGAGGTGTCGAAGCCATCACAAGGGTCTGGAAGGAGCTTATATGCCCTAGGACCTCCCCGGGGACCTGATGAAAATGCAGATTCTGATTGAGGAGGTCTGGAGTGGGGCCTGGGCATCTGCATTCCTAACAACCGCCCCCCCCCCCCCCCTCAGATGTTATGTTGCTGGGCAGAGGCCCACACCATGATCAAAGAGCCCGAGGCCCCTCTCCTGGGCTCACCTACTGCCTGTCCTTTCTCTCCTTCCACGGTAACCAACTGTTCCTCTTTGCAGTGGATTTTCTCGGGTGTCAAACTGCAAGTCCCATGCCCCAGGAATTCCCTCTGTCCTGGGCAACCGGAGGCTGTAGGGCCTCCTCCCTCCAGCCCTCCCCTCGGCCTCTCTTCCTCCTGGGTCCTCACTCCCGGGCCACTGTGCAGGGAAGCTTCCTGTTTTACACCTGCTGCTCCCCACTCCCCCACATGGGCTCTGTCTTCTTCCCCTTAGTTTGTACCCTTAGAAGTTGTCACCCACTAGCCTACTGCTTTATGTGTTTATCACCTTCATTGTGTGTTTCTCTCCACGAGGCAGCAAGCCCCATGAGAGCTGGGATGTCTTCTCTTGTCATTGGTGTACGGTACCCCCGCCCCCATGCCTAAAACAGTGGCAGGTACATCACGGAAACGGCGTAAAATTTTTTTTGAATGATTGAATGAACGCCTGAGTCTCCGAATCAGGGCTTCTCAGACTTGCCTGTGCCCATGAATTCCCTGGGAGAGAGTGTTACAGATGCTGACTCGGGAGGTCTGGGGTGGAGGCCAGGCTTCTGAATGTCTTTCAGACATCCCAGGTGCCAGGGACTCGGAAGGCCATGCATGGCTGGAGGCTCTAAATGCTGGTCCCTTTTCTTCTCTCCCACTTGTCTGCTGCCCTGCCTGGGAAGGAGGGAAGTCTGGATTTGGAGGTAGGGCCAGGGCTCTTGGAAGTGAGAGGAGCAGGTGGGACTATCCCAGTCCCCATGACGAGGGGCATTTGGCTCTGTGTGACTGGGTGGTCAACCAGCTGGCCATCTGACTGATTGAGTCAGTGATGAAAACGGCCCGGACCAAACTTTCCCTGTCCTGTGCTGCCTTTCAGAAGGAACGGTTACCCCTCCCACTTGTCTTCACTGTCTCTACAGCTGGCTTGAATGAGCAAAAGATTTCTCTCCAGAGCCGGGCTCTGTTGGGCTTTGCACCTGCTGCTGGCAGCTGTTGCCGACGTTCCCGTTAATGGCACAAATGGAGTCTCTAATGGCTGGGGCCTAAGCCCTGGTTGGCAGTGGGGCTGGGGGTGTGTGGGCTGCGCAGACAGACGGGAATTCTGCCAACTAGCGGAATCCAGGCTGTGCTGTGAGTCAGCCGGCCGGCCAGCTCAGAGTCTTCACCCTAAGATGCTGTTAAGAGGAACTTGGGGGAGCTGTAGACAGGCTCTCGGGTCCCTAGGAGCTCACATTTTAGTTGAGGTGGGAAGATTTGACTCTGAAGAGATGTATGTGAAGAATCAGAAAAGCCCCTGGGTTGTGTCTGTGGGGCCAACTGGAAAAGTGCAGGAATTGGGACAAATTGGAATATTTCCTCTCCCAGAGACTTGGGTTAACACAGTGTTTTAAATTTAAAACGAGGATGGGCTCTGTATGTACTTGTTAGAAATTTGTGACCTGTAGCTTTTTAATTTACAGAAGCAAGGGAAAATCATGTGTGGTGCCCGCTGACCATGGTCTAAAGCTGCTAAGAGCTCTTAAGAACGATAAGGGCTTAGATTACCTGGTGCGACTCATGTTTGGAATTTCTTGCTTTTTAAAATATCCTTCTAGTCAAGTGCTTACCCAGAAGTTAACAACGGTGATGCTGATGCGGGTGGCAGTGATGACTACGTTTTCTGGGAATACTCTCTGGGCCAGGCACATAGCGCACCCCTCAGAGCATTTCCGGGGGCCAAGGTGTTTGGTTCAGGGATGGTCACAGGGCCCAAGGAGAGCCAGTGATGCCTGGGGATAAGATCTTACCTTTCCCTCCAGGATGTCAAGCTGACAGGAATAGGACCAGGAGTTTCTACTTCCAGCTGGTGACCTTGGAAGGAGAGTCTCTCTGGGAGCCTTGGATAGGTGATGCCTCCCTAAGGTGAAGGGCAGTGTTGAGACTGAAGATAGAAATCAGGACCTGGTGGGGTGCTTGGGTGGCTGAGTTGGTTAAGCATCTGCCTTTGACTCAGGTCATGATCTCAGGGTCCTAGGATCGAGCCCCGAGTTGGGCTTTGTGTTCAGTGGAGAGCCCGCTTCTCCCTCTGCCTGCCACTTTCCCCTTGCTTGTGTACTCTCTCTCTAATAAATAAAATCTTAAAAAAAAAAAAAAGAAGAAGAGGAAGAGGAAGAAGAAGAGGAAAAAGAGGAAGAAGAAGAGGAAGAGGAAGAAGAGGAAGAAGAGGAAGAGGAAGTAGAGGAAGAAGAAGAGGAAAAAGAGGAAGAAGAAGAGGAAGAGGAAGAAGAAGAGGAAGAGGAAGTAGAGGAAGAAGAAGAGGAAGAGGAAGAAGAGGAAGAAGAGGAAGAGGAAGTAGAGGAAGAAGAAGAGGAAGAGGAAGATGAGGAAGAGGAACAGGAACAGGACCAGGAAGAGGAACAGGAACAGGAAGAGGAAGAGGAACAGGAACAGGAAGAGGAAGAGGAAGAGGAACAGGAACAGGAAGAGGAAGAGGAAGAGGAAGAGGAACAGGAACAGGAACAGGAAGAGGAACAGGAACAAGAACAAGAAGAAGAAATCAGGACCTGGTGATGTGTTTGCTAGGTTTTACTTGAATAACTTTGTGCTGTTTGTTACCTGCCACTGAACGTGTCTTCGTGGACACAGAGGCAAGCATCATTCATGCCTTGGCTTGCAGACAGGAGAGCTTGCTCTATTAAGCTTAGGGTATCCTGACAGAGGTGGGGCTGAAAGGAAGGGCAGGGGGATGGACGAGATACAGTTTCGGGTGGGATGGCTGAGTGGACAGGGGAGCGTCTTCTGAGAGAGAGAAGGTATAGGAGGGCCGGTGATTGGAGGACAGGTGATGAGTTCAGTCTGCACAAAGCCCAGGTAGTTGGCAAGGGAGTCTGGAATTCGAGAGAGAAGGTGGGTTGGAGACACACGCTTGGCTGCAAAATCAAGCCAACTAAGTACCACCACCACCACCAAGAAATAACAAAGCAGCCACTCCAAAGAGACCTGTGTCGTGGGTGCTGCCCCTGCAGGAGGCCCAGCTGTAGGGGGAGATGTCTGTTTCCTTGGACAATGGTGTGTGGATGCCAGGTGTGGATTGTCAGGTCATGGTGCCCCAGGATTACAGGTCTCCAGAAGGCCCTATGCTTTTGTTGACTTATGTGTTCCCTGGGATCCCAGTCCTCTTCTCCGTTCCCATCCTGCCCCCCCAGACAGCCACTCCAGTAGGCTTAACGCGCATCTTGTTTGTATGTGTTCTTGCATGGTGCTTTGTTGTTTTATGTGCATATATCTAACTGTTATAAATGGGACTGTACAAGAGAACTCATTCTGTAGTTCACGATTTTTTTTGTTGTTGTCTTTTTTACATGGCCCCATGTTTTCAGATGCGTCCATGTGGCCAAGTGTACATTTAATTTTTTTACCCGCTGCACATTACTCTGTCAGAGAGGGAGACATGTCCTCTATGTCACTGCCTCTGCTCAGAGTGCTTCCGTTCCCCGCCTCCCTGCGTGCCGCCACAGCGAAATCCTGGCCCACGTCAGCCTGAGATCCCGGTGAGAAGCCCTGTGGGCTGGAGGCCTGGGTAGCTGCCAGTGAGGACGCCCAGCCAGTCCTTTGGCTCCAGGTCTGGGTGGTGGGAAGTGAGCTTCCTGTCAGCACCTGGTGCCCACTCGTCATCTGGGTGAATAAGCCACTTGGCACATGGGTCCCTCGGCCTCAGTTGAGCCTTCAGATGACTGAGCCCCCATTTGACATCTTGACTGAAAGCACATGTCAGCCAGAAGCATACAGTGATGCCGCCGAGTTCCTGGCCCACAGAAATGGACCCGATGGAGGCCTGTTGTTGTTCTAAGCCACTACCTTTTGGGGCAATCTGTTCCATAGCGAGAGAACCCGCACAGCCCCAGACGGAAGTTGCTGTGTCATAGAATGTGCTTGTACAAGTTTTGATTGTGTGCGTAGTGTAGAGAGGCAATATTCATCCATCCATAACAGAGGAGCTGGGTATGATTTGTCTGACCACTTCTCCATCTGGGTAGTAGCTAGGGAGATGAGTGGATCTCCCTCCTCAGAGGCCCTGGAATGGGGTTCAGACTCCCCCAGTGCTGTTGGGAGAAGACTGTCCACACCAGCAGCCAGCGTATCCAGACCGACCCCGAAGGATTTCCCAGTGCACTGTCTCTGGTGAATCCAAGTGCCCTAGACACTGGCCGGGGCCAGCAGGCACCTGGGGACTCCTGGCACAAGCTGACCCTCCTCCCGCCAAGGGGAGTCCTGCTACCCTGACCTGGCTGTGTGAGCCACTGTCACACGTGCAATTACATTTAACCAGGCCACTAGAGAGCTTCAATCTGTTGACCGAAGTGACAGAAATTCATTCTCTTATTTTTTTCCAATCATTGTGTGTAAAAAAGATTTTGCAGTGTCATTTCTCTGCTTGCTCCAATCTTTGTTAAGAAAATGAACTGCTGGGGCTGGATGTCTGTTTTATTCAGAGTCCTTTAGCAACCCCCAGATGACGGGGGCCACTTGGATGTTCTGGACCCTGGGAGATTGAATTGCTCTGGCCAAGGATTTTTTCCTTTTTATTTTTAAATTATTTTTTTATGGTGTTTCTTTTTTCAATGGAAGAATAATTGACATACGATATTGTGTTAGTTTCAGGTGTACAAGGTACTGTATTTGATATGTATACACATTAGGAAATGGTCACCACAGTGATTCTATTTACCATCTGCCACCAGGCAAAGTTGTTACAATAACATTGACTGTATTCCTTATGCTGTGTATTATATCCGTGTGTTATTTATTTTGTAGCTGAGACTTGGCACTTCTTAATCCCATTCACCTAGTTTGTTCATCCGCCATTCCCCTCCCCCTGACAACGGTCAGTTTGTTCTCTGTATCTATGAGTCTGTTTCTGTTGGGTTTCTTTGTTTGTTTTGTTTTTGTTTTAGATTTCACACATACGTGAAATCAGATGGTATTTGTCTTTCTGTGACTGACTTATTTCACCTCACATAACACCCTCTAGGTCCATCCATACCATTGGAAATGGCAAGAGCTCATTCTTGTTTATGGCAGAGTAATATTCCAGTGTGCCTGTTGGCCATCTGTATGCCTTCTTTGAAAAAAGAAAAAAATGTTCATTCAGGTCCTCTGCCCATTTTTAATCAAACTGAGTTTTATGAATTCTTTTTCTATCTTGGGTGTTAACCCTTCCTCAGATAATGGCATTTGCAAATATCTTTTTCCATTACTTAGGTTGTTTTTTGTTTCGTTGATGGCTTCCATCACTGCATAGACGTTCTTTTAATTTAATGTAGTCCCATCTTTTTATTTTTGCTTTTGTGGTCCTTGCCTGAGGAGACAGATCCAAACAAATATTCCTAAGACCAATGTCAAAGACCTTCCTGCCCATGTATTCTTCTAAGAGCTTATAGTTTTGGTTCTTTTTTTTTTTAAATTTATGTATTTATTTGTCAGAGAGAGAGAGAGAGCGAGCGAGCGAGAGAGAGAGACTGTGAGCACACAAACAGGGGGAGCAGCAACTAAAAGGAGAAGCAGGTTCCCTGGAGCAGGAAGCCCAATGTGGGACTCGATCCCGTGACCCTGGATTCATGACCTGAGCCGAAGGCAGCTGCTTAACCGACTGAGCCACCCAGACATCCCTAGTTTTGGGTCTTATACTTAAGTCTTTAACCCATTTGGAGTTTGTTATTGTATGTGGAGTATGTAAGTGGTCCAGGCTCATTCTTTCGCAGGTAGCTGTCCAGTTGTCTCAACACCACATACTGAAGAGATGGCCTTTTTCCCATGGTAGATTCTTGCCTCCTTCTTTCCATATAAGTCCGGGTTTATTTCTGTTCCACTGATCTATGTACCTGGATTTGTGCCGGTACCACACTGTTTTGATTACTATAACTTTGTAGTGTCGTTTGAAATCTGGGAGTACAATACCTCCAGTCTTGTTTTTCTTTCTCAAGGTTGCTTTGGCTATTTGGGGTCTTTTGCAGTTCCATCCAAATTTTAGGATAAAAACTACCTTCTAGGTCTATGGGAAATGCTGTTGGAATTTTCACAGGGATTGTATTGAATCTGTAGATTGCTGTAGGAAGTATAGATATTTTAACAATATTAATTTTTCCAGTCCATAAGTATAGAATATATTTCACTCGTGTCATCTTCAGTTTCTTTCATCACTGTCTTCTAGTCTGTAGCATGAGGTCTTTCACCTTCTCTGTTAAATTTATTCCTAGATATTTTAAAAAATTAAACTTTTTTGGGAAGGTTTTATTTATTTATTTGAGAGACAGAGAGAGAGAGAACATGAACAGGCTGAGGGGCAGGGGGAGAAGCAGACTCTCTACTGAGTAAGGAGCTGGATGCGGGACTTGATCCTGGGACTCCGGGATCATGACCTGAGCTGAAGGCAGACACGCACCAACTGAGCCACCCAGGTGCCCCCTAGATATTCTATTCATTTTGATGCATCTGTAAATGGGATTGCTTTCTTATTTGCTCTTTCTCATGGTGTGTTATTAATGTATAGACACAGCAGATTTCTCTGTATCTTGATTTTGATCCTAAAATTTTACTGAATTCATTTATTGGTTCTAATAGTTTTTGAGTGGAGGTTTTATAGTTTTCTGTATATGGTATCATGTCATCTTGAATAGTGACAGTTTTACTTCTTCCTTTCCAATTTGGATGACTTTTATTTTTTTCTTGTTTGATTGCTGCAGCTAGGAGTTCCAGTATTATGTTGAATAAAAGCAGCAAGAGTGGGCATCCTTGTCTTGTTCCTGACCCTAGGGGAAGAATGTTCAGCTTTTCACTATTGAGTGTGATGTTAGCAGTAAATCTGTTATACATAGCCTTTATTGTATTAAGGTACATCCCTCTAGACCTAATTTCTTGGGAGTTTTTATCATGAATGGACATTGAAGTTTGTCAAATGTTTTTTCTGCATTTATTGAGATGATCATATGATTTTTATCTTTAATTTTATTAATGTGCCTTATCATGTTGACTCACAGATATTGAACCATCTTTGAATCTCTAGAATAAATCCCAATTATCATGGCGTATGCTCCTTTTCATGTATTATTGAACGTGGTTAGCTAATACTAAGGATTCTTGCACCTATGTTCATTAGGGATATTGGTTTATTATTTTCTTTTTTTTGTAGTATTTGTCTGGTTTAGGTATCAGTAATGCAGGCCTTGTAGAATGAGCTTGGAAGCATTCCTTCCTCTTCAATTTTTTTGGTAATAGTTTGCAAAGGATAAGAATGAACTCTTCTTTGAATATTTGGTAGAATTCACCTGTGCCGCCATCTGGTCCTGGACTTTTGTTTGTTGGGACTGTTGTAATGATTGATTCAGCTTCATTAATAGTGATTGACCTGTTCAGATTTTCTATTTCTTCCTGATTCGGTCTTGGAAGATTGTATGTCTTTGAGAATTTATCCAGCTCTTCTGGGTTTGTCCAATTCGTTGGTATATAAAAAATTCAGAAATTCAGGAGTGCTGGAGGATAGTGTTCAAATCAAAAATAGTTTGAGGAAGAAGGGAAAAAAGAAATCATTGGCTCTCATAAACGGGCAGTCCAGGGGATGGCTTCTGACTGGTAGAACCAGGGGTCATTTGAAGGCATCACGACTATCTCTCTCTTCTCCTTGGCTTGTGTCATTTCTGACTTGCTGTGTCCTTTGCCTGGATCCTTTCCATGGAGCAGACAAAATGGCAACTGGCAGTTTTAGATTCATATTCTCTCAAACTAGCAATAGCAATCGAGAGAGGTCATTTTCCCTGTTAGCTCTGGCAGAAAAGCCTTAGGACTGCCTGTAGTTGGCCGTGTCAGAATCATTTATGCCTCCCTGAATTAATCACCGCCTGGAGTTTCAGAGGGGTGATCTGATTCACGGGGGCCTGGACTGAGCTGTTACCTAGAGATGATGGAGTCACATGACCAGCAGGTCCATCAGGACCAGCAGGGATGGGGGAGCAGGAAAACTGGATATGTTATCAGAGGAGGGAGATAGGAAAGTGCAATGGGCCCTCAAAACTTGGGGAACCAGAGTCCATAACAAGCCCCTGATGGATAGCCTTCCTGTGTGGGTCTTTAATATATTTTGTTAAAAGATCGACTTATTTCTTTGAGAGAGTGGGGGGGTGGTGGTGAGGGAGGGAGTGAGAGAGAGAGAGAGGGATCTCCAGCAGACTCTCCACTGAGGGCAGAGCTTGACATGGGGCTTAATCCCACCACCCCAAGATCATGACCTGAGCTGAAATTAAGAGTCAGACCCTCAACCAACTGAACCACCCAGGTGCCCTGGCTCTTTAGACTAATTCCTCCATCTCCTCCCCTAGAGTGTGGGGCTCTTCCAGAAGAGCTGACTCAGGCCAGGTTTGGGGGTCCACAGCCACACTGATCTCGAGCCCCCATTTCGCTGGCAACTATTTTGGTTTTGCTCCAGCACACATGACATCCCTCCTTTGGCTCTCAAGTCTGCCTCATCTCGTGCCTCAGTGCAATGACTGGTTTCAGGGGGGAAAGCTCCACCTGGCCAAGTTTCAGTTTGGGCACAGCCCTGGATGTAGTAGAGGTGCTCAGAAAGGACGTGCCTCATCCAACCTCCCAGTCACAAGTCCTCCCCACCTCCATGACTTCTCACATCAGGGGCTTCCAGAAGAGTCCAGCATGAAGAAAGGATGTGTGGCCCAGAGCTGGCACGCCTCAGGCAAATGAACGAGGGAGTGAATGAATGAATGAGTGTGTGGGTGGACTGACAGACTGCGCTAAACTTCAGAAGGAGGCAAAAAAATAAGATGCTCTATTCCCAACGTGGATTGGCAAACGGCGTCTCTGCCCAGCTCGAGTCTGGGAGCTCTCATATCCCAAATCAATTTTCAGACTTAGAACAAAAATGCATATCTATTTCTCTCCGGTTCTCTCTGCCTCCCCTCCCGAAAGAACACGTCTGCGGGGACAGATGGCCCTGTGTCAGCGTCCCTGTGTGATATTGATGTGAACAGCGAAGGGAGGCGTTGTGTTTCATGGCTGTAAAAATAGACGTGTGTTAGGAATGCATGAAGTCAGACCCCGCCCCCCCCTCTGGCCATGCCGGGCGTGCTATTCTAAACCTAGCCCTCATGGGTTTGGTATCCAGCCGCCCGGCATGGCAGAACCATGGTCTGGAACTTGACATTTAAAGGGTCTGAAGGAAATAGAAGGAGGCATGGAGATTTCTTTTTTTAAGTCAGTCTGGCTATTTCTGAATGGGACATGCCAAGGAAATGGGAGATCGAATTCACAGCATTTTAGAACCATAGCGTCTGAGAGATGGAGCAGGGGCTTTATGAGCTGTTCTGTCTGGTTTCCCTCCTGAGGCAGGGATTCCTTCCATAGAGACTCTGATGATTGTCTGGTTTCTGCTTGGATACCTTGAGTGACAGGACACTCATTACCTCAAGGGACAGCGTTTTGTTATCGGGTGCTGTTGGACACATCCAGCTGCTACTGCAAAAATACTTTCAAGAAAATATTGCGTTGATGTCTGTCTCTCTGAAATGTCTCTGCGGCCACCCTGGGGTTCAGGCCCCCGTTCGTGGCATTAAAATATACAGCCACTGGTATTTCTCGGGCCGCGGCTCTCTGCTCAGCCCTTCACGGGGAGCTGCAGAAGTTAAAAAAGAAGACATAGTTTCCAAAAGCCAGCTAGCGCACAATCTGGGGAGATAATGAACATGTGTGGAATAATGAGATAGTGCACAGCGACAGCATATTATTAAATTTGACATTGTGTGATACTGCCTGTTTCCTTCCCAGTTTAAATCAGCGGCAATTTTCGCCACCCCCATGTCGATTAATGACACCTACATTTTAGCAGGCTCTTTGGCTTGGGGGGCTTGGAACGACCTTGACTTACTCTTGTTTGCTCTCCATCCCCGTCTGGTCTCTCATGGAGTCCTGTGGGGGGCGGGGGGCAGGGGGAGGTCTCTCAAACACCCCCTACCCCCATCTCTGCTTACACGGTCTTCACAATCTCCCGCTTGAGGCTTAAGACTTGCTTCTAGTTTGGCATGATATTCCTCTCCTCAGACTGCCTTCTGCTTATACCTCCTCCACGTGGTTTCCCGTGCCCCCCCCATTTCTCCAAAGCCTTTTGCTTGCTCCCGTTCATGCCCCTTTTCTCTCCTGCCTCTCTTTTTGTCCAAATTCCATTCCTTCTTTGAGGTCTGGCAGAAACTTACCTTCTCTGTGGTCCCTGCATCTCTGTATGGACAAGTTATATATTTTCCGATGGTTGCAGTTTTCTCTGTAGCAAAACTGCCAGCCGCCCCTTGGATCAGCTCTTGGCTTTCAAGGCTCATAGACCATATGCTGGAGAAGAAAAAAAAAAAAGGCTTGGTGTCCTAAGACCTGGGTTCAAATCATGACTCTGCCACTTACGAGCGAGTTGTGCTTGTAGGCAAATCAAAGACTCTCATTGGCCATTGGTGTCCGCATCTGCATATTGTGGGAGGGATTCTACATATCGCCCTGGGGTTGCTGATTAATTGAGATCATGAATGTGGGGAGTCTTTTTCGGATATGCAATGGCTCACAGGAATTGGTTGCTACTATGGCTATGTCTCCTTTTATTTTATTTTTTTAAAAAAGATTTTATTTATTTATTTGACAGAGATCACAAGTAGGCAGAGAGGCAGGCAGAGAGGGTGGGGGGAGAAGGCTCCCTGCTGAGCAGAGATCCCGATGCTGGGCTCAATCCAAGGACCCTGGGATCATGACCAAGGACCCTGGGATCTTGACCTGAGCTGAAGGCAGAGGCTTTAACCCACTGAGCCACCCAGGCACCCCCACTGAGCCACCCAGGCACCCTCACTATGTCTCCTTTTAAAAGAGGAGGCAGCTGGGCTTGTACCCTTTTTTATATCCTTGGAATTTATATCAGCAACAGCAATTTATATCACCTGCTGTTTATCTAGCCTTGTGCAATTGAGCTTAGGGGGTTAAAAGTGAAGGCATGGTTTCTAGCCAACGAACTTACACGCTCTGGGGAGATAATGAACACATGTGGAGTGCTAAGACTGTGAGATTGGACAGGGTGCTATTAAATTTGACTTTGTGTGAGCCTGCCTAAAAGCCGGGTTGGGACTCTGGGGTGGGAGGTGCTGGCAGAGCTTGGTTGATGGGGGAAGACTTCCTGGAGGAGGCAGCCTGGAGCCAGATCTTGAAGGCTGGGTAAACCCTGGGTAGGGGAAGAAGAAGCAGGAGGGTAATCCAGGCAGGGAGATTTCTCTGTAGAACACTGATCACCCGGTCCAGGGTTAGACCACAGAGGGACTCCCTGTCCGTCAGGAGCTGCGCTGGGTGAGAAGGTGGGGATGGGGTGCGGCAGTTCAGAGGTAGTTTCTCATTTGCAGATGAGAAAGACTGCAGCTGGGGTCTCTAACTCGGTAGGGAGGGGCCGGGTGCTTGCAGGTGCAACTTGCATTGGAAATACTACTCAGGAGTTCCATTTTGGATCTAGCGTTCTCTGCTTTGACTTCGTCTGGCTTCCTGGAGAGTCACACACGTGTTGGGGGGACTCATGATCATTGCCTCCCATTGGGCAGATACCAGGCATAACCAGGCAGTGGGGGACTCAGAGCGTGGTCCAGTGGCATGGCCAGAATGATGCACTCACAGGGAGATTACATATGAATTTGGAGAAGCTGTGGAGATAGCTAGTGGCGATGTTGCCAGGGCTAAGCCCCCTAAGATCCATCTCTTGGTAAGACCTGGGACTTGGAAATGCCTAGGTCTTCTTGTTATCAGCCCCACGCATTTTCTGGGGTGAGTCATTCATTTACGTGCTCTTATTGCCAGTGGGTCACCATTACCCAGTTCCTGGTGGAGTTAGAGATAAGCTATCAGGAGTCCTTTCCGGTGGTGTCTCCTGTCCCACCTTTATAGCCGCTGCATCTCAAGGAACCTTTGCCTGCAGCCTGTTTAGGGGATGGGGTGCTGAAGGCTGCTAAGCTCAGGATGAGAGCAGGTGATAGCAGAGCCCTTGCGGAGGCTCACAGCCTCCTTTGTTCTTGTATTTGCCCAGCCTTGAGCAAACAAGTCACAGTAAACTAGGCGGCATTTGGATATTGGAAATGCAAAGAGAAAGTGTCTGGAAGAACAATAAAGGAGTCAGAGCAGAGGCGACGGGTGCGTGTAGGAGATTACATTGTTTAATTCCCCTCAAAGGCAAGGTGGTTTCCCAAACGAGCAATGGTTATTTGAAGCCTGGCTGCGGGGGGGGGGGGAATGCCTGGTGTCCGTGTTTCGCTCTTTCCAACATGAAACTCATTTGCCTGGATGCTGACTCAGAATTTGCAGGCAGGACGTAGGCACCCAGTTTAGCTCAGCCCCGTGAACGACAGAAGAAAACATCAGGCCTCAGGAGCTCCAGCCTTGCTGGGGAGGAAAATCAGGTAAGAACAAAGCAGTTGGGGAAGCGTAAGGGGCTCAGCCAAAAGGCAGTGTCTCCATAGGGCTCAGACGCGGGGAAAGCCTCTGTCTTCCCTGTGCCAAGCAGTTGCTTCTTCCCTCTGTCCACACTCTGCAGTCCTTGGCTAGCACAGACCTGCATTTGTACCTTCACGTAGTCAATTACACATCTGTCTCTCTCATTAGACCTGGGGTTGGCGCACTATAGCCTGGATGATTCTTGTAAGTGAAGGTTTAGTAGATCATGGCCGCCCTCATTCATCTGCTCACGGTCTCTGGCTCCTTTGGTGCCGGGAGGGCAGAGCTGGGTTCTGGGAACAGAGATAGTCTGCAAAGCCGAAAACATTCGCCATCCAGCCCTCCTCGGGGAAGGGTGGCCAACTTTTAATTAGACAATAGGCAGATGGAGGGCAGGGGACTGGCTCTTCCTCCTTTTCAACCCCTAGGCACAGCGCTTTGCACACTAATGCTTAATTAAAAGAAGTGTCCAGGCAGGGGAGAGTGAAGAGCATCCAGGGAAACAGTTCAATTACTTAAGAGCAGGAGCCGTTTTCAAGGACTTTAAAAGCCTTCATTTACATATACAGAGTTGATAAGCTAATTGCACAACAATCTTGTCCTAAATTAAAGCAGCCCCTCAGGTCTCATTAGATAACACCTTGTTAACCCAGTTCAAGGAAACCCGCTGTTTCTCGATGATAATAAAAGTTCAATTTCCATAACCCAGACTCTTTCTCTCCCCACCACCCTGATCCCTCTTTAGTCTGAATGAGACGTCAGGTAGACGTTTCCCCTGAAGTGGAGACACCCAAGCAGATAACCCAGCATAGTGTTTCTGGAACTGTAGAGGCTGGTGAGCGGGGCACCGTTTCTGGCATTTTGCAGTATAGACCAGGTGCTCAGGGACTGGGAGCATCCCCAGGGTCTAAGACAGTGATCACGACATGGAAATTTTAAACGTTGCCTCTGAAATTAACATTCCTTGCAACAGAGCAAAACCAATGTGAAAGAATGTTTAATTAGAAGTCTACGAAACAAATGACATTATGCTATCTCCGACTCCATTCTTCAAGTTAGTTTATAAATGATATTAAACGAGGACGTGAGTACATTTTAAGGTGTTTGGCGGGGTGTAAGGGTGGGGCCTCTAGATGGGGAGATGGGTGCAGAGAAGGATACACATTTTGTGGGGTCCAAAAGTCAGAATTTTAGGGGTTCTCTTTAAGGATATGGATATAGGGAAGTATCTTACTTCTGTAAATGCTACACAAATGTTCTGCAAACGTTACTTTGTGGGGTGGATGGATATAACTGGTGAACATTTTGTTAGGGTGTTTCCAGAGCCTTGCAAAGACCTAGGTGGGAGGCCCTGAAGTTTAGGTTCTATGGGTCTTATAGTGACCACTCCCCTAAGCGACTGGGTTGTTAGATCAATGGAGTCAAACAAGCTTGGGAAGAAGCCCTGTCAGCACAGGATTGGAGAGTCACAATTCTTATAACTTTTTAAAGGTTCTGACAGGGACGCCTGGGTGGCTCAGTTGGTTAAGCAGCTGCCTTCAGCTCAGGTCATGATCCCAGTGTTCTGGGATCGAGTCCCACATCCAGCTCCTTGCTCCGCAGGGAGCCTGCTTCTCCCTCTGACTCTGCCTTCCATTCTGTCTGCCTGTGCTCGCTCTCGCGCGCTCTCTCTGACAAATAAATAAATAAATAAAATCTTTAGGGAAAAAAAAATAAATAAAGGTTCTGACAAGTCCTGTCGTTCAGAATATTATTTGATCCAGAGTTTCTGAACCTTGTTCTTGCCATAGAGACCCTCTCTTGGGGAAATATTTTCAAACAACTGAGAAGCAGGCTGGGAATGGCTGACTTTGCCCCCATCCCTTCCTTACCCCTTCCCAATCCCATTTGCCTTTCTGAATGAGCTAACTGGGGCAAGGACTCCAACCCTCCTGCTGTCTCAGGGCGGAGCTGGGACCCTCCGCAGCCTGGGATTGCAGTCACCGCCTGTCAGCAAGGTGCTTTTCCCGCAGGGGCTGGCTGAGAGGCGAGGACAGGGTCTGGCCTACTCAGAAAGGGGGTTCTCATGTAATAAAATACTTTCCTAAAAAAAAAAAGTTCTGTAGCTCAGATTTTCTCTTCCTCAGAATTTTAAAAGAACGGGGCATTTTAACTCAAATGAGGGCAAAGGGGGTTGATGTATGGATTCCTGAGTCTCACTTTTTTAAAAAAATATATTTTTATTATTATTTATTTATTTGACAACAGAGATCACAAGTAGGCAGAGAGGGAGGAGAAGCAGGCTCCCCACTGAGCAGAGAGTCCAATGCGGGGCTCGATCCCAGGACCCTGGGATCATGACCTGAGCTGAAGGCAGAGGCTTTAACCCACTGAGTCACCCAGGCGCCCCCCTGAGTCTCACTTTCTATTAGCACTGTCTTGTTTTTTAATTTGAGTTTGGTGCAAGACTGGTGACATAATTTCAGGTCCCTGTGCAAAACGAAAATGCTGGGGGGCCCCGTTCAGAAATTATGTCAAGAGAGTGACAGCCAAGCACGAAACCACGTGGGGGCCCCTTCTGAGCTCAGGGCCTCAGTGACCCAGGAGGCCAGTCATGGTCAGGGTGTATTTGTGTTTACTCATTTACTCATTTCAAAGATCAAGGTTCTCAAGGGCCTGTAAAGTCTGTTGGGGAGACCCAGGGGCGTAGGGGAAGGACTGTGATCTTAGCATAATGGGCCACACCTGGAGTGTTTTCGGGGTGGGTCAGTAACTGAGCTTAGAGTCACTCAGGGAGGCTGCGTCGTTCACATTATCATTATAATTAGCTGCTGCTCCTCCCCTGAAAACACGGCTCCAACTTGCGTGTTACCCAAACAGTGCTAGCTACCACAGTTCCAGGTGGATGGGGTCAGCTTGCAACAGCTCTCTCTTCCTGGCTTGTAATAATTAACTCTTCTATCAGGGGACTCCGTCTCATTGTCTTCCCTGTAAACAGTTGGTAATTAGGAGCATTGCAATGGGGTGAGAAAGTGGGAACCCAGGAGGGAACAGCTTCCCCGGTTCTGAGGGCCTGCCTTTACAGCAGCATCGGGAGTGGGGGGAGTGGGGCGTGGGTGGGGAGATGGACCAGCAGCAGAATGGGGGCCAATCCCTTTACTGCCTCCTGACTAAGCCTTCCAAGTGCAGGGAGTTGGGGGAGGGTGGAGGGTGGGGTTTCTCAGCAGGTAAGGCTAGCAGTGCTTTTTTTTAAAAAAAGATTTTATTCATTTATTTGACAGACAGAGATCACAAGTAGTCAGGCAGGCAGAGAGAGAGGAGGAAGTAGAGTCCCTGTGGAGCAGAGAGCCCGATGTGGGGCTCGATCCCAGGACCGTGGGATCATGACCTGAGCCGAAGGCAGAGTCCCCAACCCAGTGAGCCACCCAGGCGCCCCTAGCAGGTGCTTTTGATAAGGGTTTTCTGGGCTTCCGTGCCCCAGTGTGGATTCAGAAAAGGTTGGAGGCACACTCTGAGCTGTTTTGAACTGCGCACAAACTAAGTTCATGCGCACCGGGCTCCTGCCTCCCAAGTGTTCTACCTGGGAAGCCTGGTCCAGTAGCAGGCGCTGTACCGCTCCCGCCCCATACAGAATCTCCTCCAGGTCTGCAGAGGGGCAGGAAAGGAGGGACGTTGTTCGACAGCTGTGGGAGCCAAGTATGGAATCTAAGAGTGACAGAGAAGGTGGTGGTGGTGTGCATGTGCCCTGTTTTCTTCCCTTCAGGCCACTGAGGGCATCCTCTCCTGACCCTTGAAAACAGCAGTGGTTTTTACGGAACAAGCTTCCTCGTTTTTAGTTTTTACTCTTTTTGGCTCATGACATTGAGCCTCTGCGTCACTCTCTTGGAGCTAAGGGAGAGAGCCGGGGAAGGGGGGGCTCTGCCTGTGCTCTGTGGGGGTGGCGAGATCAGTGGGGCACCCCCTGGAAGGCCCAGGAGGCAGGACAGCCGCAGGGGACAGGGGACGCAGGCCAAATGCGAGACCTTCGCTAAAATCCCTTTCTCTCAGTGGGGAGGGGGAGATACTCTGTACTGGTCCAGAGGCGAGGCCATGCGGATTGGGGAAATACAGTTACCTCTCCACACCTGCCCTCCTCGATGACCCCCCATGTTGTGCGTCCTCGTCCTCGTATTTGCTCTCCTGCCCCCAGAACAGATGGTTTTGAGATGCTCTTTGTTGAGATAGTCCTTTCACGGAGGGTATGTTTGTTAATCATGAGGTTGAGAGCAAGGGTGTCAACACAGGTACAATTTACCTGGCTCTTTCTAATTGCAGTAGAGAAGCCCTAATGGATTAATAACTTTTAATGGGGTGAAGTAGGTCACTACCCCCTTCTCTTTGGAGGCTGGCTTCCGCTTGTCAGTGCTTCTGCCACAAAGACCCAGCCTCCTCTGCCCATTTCCTTAGTGTCACAGGTGGCTTGCTCCCTCCCTGTCTGACCTACTGGGCGACCGAAGGCAAGCCCCTTCCTGTCCTAGGGTTTCCTCTGCCCGATCTGTAAGCAGAGGGCAATAGACTATCTCTGTGATGGGGAGGGGTTGGGTGGAGGGGTGCTTTGTCCTTATAGCCTTCTCGCTGCAGAAAGCCGGGATGTGCCTATGGAAGAAGGTAGCCTGAGAAACTTTCCAGGGCCATGCTCTTAAAAACAATGCGTTTCTCCACTTTGTGGTAAAACCTCCATGCTGACCTCAGTCTGATGTTAGGTTTTCTAGGCTAGGCTGGTGGATGTCCTCACTGGGGACAGGGGCATCTCCCACAGCCTCATACTGGCAATGACAGCTCATGCTAGGGTCCGTCCTGCCCATGTCACAGAGATGATAATAAGTCCTTACTATTTACTGAGGGCTTACGGTGGGTGAAGGACAGTGCTGAAGGGCCAAGACACAGTACCTTATTTCATCCCTTGTACTATTATTTCCGTTTTACAGGGAGGAGTGCTGAAGCTCAAAGAACGCAGGTAACTTGCCCACGCTCACAGAGCTAGCAGTTGGCCGAGCAGGGATTTCTAGCCCACACTCTTGACTACTCGCCGACCTCCTTCCGTTCGGTGCCTGTTTAAAGGGCCATTAAAAGAATTGGGAATGCTCCTTCTCCCAGCCACAGCCTTCTTTGATTCTTCTTATCACGGTGAAACCAGACACCCAAAGTCAGAGATGACCAAAAGGGTTTATATTCTCTTTCTATTCTTATAAGTTGCAGTGCCCAGTGACAGCCTGGATTACCCTCACTGCTCAGGGCCCCTGCTGGAGACGGGCTTCAGTCTTCTGAACGGGTCAGCACTCAGCACGAGTTTGCCCCTTCCTTTCTGGGGGCAGGGGCCGTGGTTGTGGTGTGGTTGAGTTACTCCTTCCTATGCCTGGCCTCTACCTGCTTGGCCAAGGGACTGGGCCAGGCTGGGAAAGGGGGTGGGAGGCCAAGGGAGAAGGGCTTCTTTTTCCTGTGGCTTTTCTTGAGGAGAAGTTGCAGACCAGTGGTGCTCTCCGATCACAGCCCTTTTACCTCATTTGGAACGGTGAGGAGCAAGTACAGTTCACTCTGTTCTTTTCCAGAAATACCAAAAGGCAAGCAAGCATGGTTTTTAGACTTTTCAAGGAATTTACAAACATCACATATTCCCTCCTCTGTCCGTCTTCTGTGCCGTCACTCTCCTGGAACAACAGTGGGTAGCCATGGTTGTGGTCCGTGCCACTGCCACGGGGTAATGTTGGAGGGTCTTGGGCCCCGGATGGGGCATCCCACAAAATGCCCAACTTCTGACCCCAGGAGCTGCGTCTTCTGGCTACAGAGTGTTCTCCCAACCCGAGTGAGCTTTCCGGCCCGAGGCTTTGCATATGCCCAGCAGGGTCTGTGTGCTCCTCTTGGAAGAGGCAGAAGCTGAGGCCCAGGGAGGTGAGGAACGGAGGCCATCCAAGTGGAACCAACAGCTGCAGCAACACCGGGTTCCTTGGCCCGGATTCTGGGATTCTTTCCACCGACCAGCTCTCCTGTACGGATAGCTCAGGGATCAAAGAAAGCACCTTGATTTCAGATTTTCTTCTCCTCTGACTCACATTCAGGACACTTGCCTCCTTCTAGCTTGGGCCTTGTACCTAGAAAGTTTCCATCCGAGGCTGCTACCTCCAGGAGGAACAGAAGGTCCCAGTGGGACTTAGGAAAAATGAGATCAGTCCCAGGCCCCGATCTCTCTGAAAAGTTGTTATTGAATTCTGTGTGTGGTCCTGACCTGGATTTAAAGATTTGCAAGAAGACAAATTCCAAACAGATGCCCATTAGGGCCCTGACAGCCGCAGCTTAAAGATAACATTTACATTCTGCTGGGGTGTGGATCTCTCTGTTCCCCGCTCAGCCCCTCTCCCGCCTCCGGTGGGATCAATACCTCGGCTGAGGTTACATGGAGGTGGCCACATTCTTTTAAGCTGTTTGCTCAGCGCTTGGTTTGCTCTGCTAACATGCCAGGCACTTCTTCCAACAGGCCTGTTTGCCCAGTATTAGGGCTGTTTGCCGAAACACCTACCCCAATCCGAGGGGGCTCAGCTTTCCAAACAGTTGGTCCCCACATCTGTCAATCAATAACGCCAATCGGGTTCCTGATATGGACAGCAAGTGTGGCCAAGTCCAATATTTGCCCAAACACCGCCCCTTCCCCCTGCACCTGACTCTCCCCCAGCCTGACAAGGCCGACATTCGCCAAACGCACAGGCTGCTGGGAAGAGGCAATGTTGGCAGGCAGGGAGCTGATTCTGGGAAGGAAGGGCACACGAACAAACACGATCGCTCCTTTATGGAGGTAATTTACTGAAATGCATAGTGATTACCTGCTTATCCAGCCCTGGCGTCATTAAAAATGGCAGGCTCGGGGCTCTGGTTTCTCTGGGGCTGGCAGAAGAAAGTGGATCTCAAGTTGTGAAGATGGAGGTTGGATCCGGGGGTTGGCTTGGCATCGCAGGTGACCAGAGGGACATCAGGCCATTATCAAACCCAGGAAATCAGCTCTGAAGAAGGACGAAATGTTCGCGAGGGAGAACATACCCTCAAAGGACGCTGATATTTAGTGGGTGCAGTTTTTTCACAGATTCGGACTTAGTAGGTTGGTTCACAA
The DNA here is from genome assembly GCF_009829155.1 of Mustela erminea. NCBI lineage: Eukaryota > Metazoa > Chordata > Mammalia > Carnivora > Mustelidae > Mustela > Mustela erminea. The sequence continues at coordinate 33,793,242 of NC_045618.1, forward strand.
TATTGTGAATGCACTAAGTGCTCCTCAGTTGTTCTCTTTCAAATGGTTAATTTTATGTCATGTGAATATCACCTTAGTTGGTGGGGAAAAGAAAGAATGAATCCCAGGGAGCCTGGGAGGTTTACATTTGAGAGACTCTGATGCCTAACTCAGGCTTTGGCTCAGAGTAAACGCTTAATAAATGTTTATTGAAAGAACAATCTAACATTTGCACAGTCAACAAAGCTCTTTGTTACACATGAGCTCATTTCATCCTTAAAGAGCCCAGTGAGCTGGGCAGGGAGGAGAATTGTTCTGTTGTAAAGGAGAAACTGAGGCCGAGAGGGGAGAGTGGTTTGTGTAACGTCACAGGGCTAGTCGGGGTGGTACTGGGACTCAAGCCCCAAAGTCTCTGTGGCCAAAGTCTATGTTTGTACAGCCTTACTGTTGTGTCTACCTCATGACTTAACGAATATGACTTCCCCCTTCTTTTAGGGTATTGATTACTAAAAATACTTAAAAACTAGACTGTCCAGCAAAGTCACTGATTCTCCGTCCGAGTTCTACCACAGGACTTGAAAAATACTTGCTGACTCACTCAGTGGCAGAGACCAACCTCTGGTTGCCGCGGTGACTGTCCAGCGCAAAGCTCGGCTGATTAGGTATCAGTGAAGCCCAAGGACTCTGGTTGCGAATCTGGAAGGGGGAACTGGGGTCTGTGGGTGGCGACTCCCAGAAGGCATTGCTGGGTGCAAGGTGTCCTCTGGGTGCACGGCACCAATGGCACCGGGCGTGAGGGAGCCTGGTGCTGGTTGGGCCATCTTACCACTGTCACTTGTTGGTCTAGGTGGTGATAGTATAAACCCTTGATTAGAATTATGGAGAATTTCAAGACCATGACAGCTGAGCATGAAATCTAGTACATGTTGCTCTGAGGACAGGGTCTGAGAGACTGCACAGATCTCTGTGGTGTGGCCCCGGGGCGGGCATTCGCTGGCCTCCAGGGGAGCATCTGGGGGTGGGTCTGTATAAAGAGCCCAGGTGGGGGGCAGGAGGAATAGAAGACATCGCTTACTTAGGGCATCCCCCTTTCCTTGGGGAGAACTCCAGCATGCTTCCCCCTCACTTCAGGATCAGAGCAGCCTCCAGACCCACGTGGGTTTCCACCCTGGCTCTACTGCCCAGAATCTCTGTGACATGGGTTGGCACACTGAACCCCTCAGAGCCACTTGCTCCTTGGTTATAGAATAGTGCTTTTCTCATCTGGTTAGTGAGGATCCAATGAGAAGATGCTGGGGTGCCTGGCGGGCTCTGTTAGTAGGGTGTGGGACTCTTGATCTTGGGGTTGTGAGTTTGAGCCCCACGTTGGCTATAAAGATTACTTAAAAATAAAATCTTAAAAAAGAATGAGAAGATTCCAAAGGGCCTGGCACAGTGCTGAATACACAGTGTCCCTCTTCGCAGACCATACCACCGCTTCTCCAGATGATGCGGGACTGAGTTTATCTCAGCTGGACTTGAGTTGGCTGGCAAGAAAACACATAGGTGGATTGAAAAGTCAGATGCTTTCAGAGGCTAAGTGGAAAGTAGCTAGGAAGGAGAGAGGCTCCAGAGGCAAGGCTTAGGGCGTGGTGGGGACTGTGGTGAACTGGAGGTTGGGGGCCCTACCTAATGCCACTGAACACGGAAGACCAAATTTATAGGGTAGGATGCTGCCAGTTCATTAGGGGGCGAGGGAGGCCATTTTGAGAACTTTCAAACAGTAAGTTGAAAACTGAGACATTACATCGACATTGAGAGGCGAACTTAAAATGCCATAAGGCCGCACTCGGTAAGTTATAAATGTGGCTCCTGGTGCCAAAGCAACAAGGTATCAGAGTCAGTCCATGCTTCTCATCATCTGCGCCAGAGAAATGGATCCACGTCCTGGGGGCCAGCTCTGAAAGACACCGCAGGGGGCTGTGAGGGTATCTCAGGCTGTGTACGAAGCATGGGGTGATGGGCACAGGCCTTGGGTGCAGGGGATCAGCACGTGCAGAGGAGTTCGAAAAAAACCAAGTTTGACTGAAAAAAACCAAATTCAGTCTGCTTTGATTGTCACCTCGCCCTGGTGATTATACACAATGTCAGCGATAAAATTCTCTGTGAAAAATCTTTCCTTGGCCTAAGGTGTAAGCCAGTGGGGGTTCCTGACAGTAATAACAAGTCTGAGCATATAAGCCTCCTTATTACCGCTGCTTTAATAAACATTTTATTGTACAGCGATGTTAATTTGGAGAACTTCCAGTTACGGAGTTGTGTGTCCCTCCTGCCCCGTGGTAGCACAAGTACCTGAGCTTAAAAAAGTAGATTTGATGCCGCTGATAGCGGAGCGATCGTAAAGGTGCAAGATGTAACCTGACTTCTTGCACGCTGCCACGCTGGGTAACCATGGGAATTGAGTTTTGTTTAAAATCTGAAATGACCAAAGAGGGCGCTTTGTGGGATGTAACGTTTTTGTTTAGTGAGTGCAGATTTTATTTTATTTTTTTACGATTTTATTTGTTTATTTGTCAGGGAGGGAGAGAGCACAAGCAGGGGGAGCGGCAGGTAGAGGGAGGAGTAGTGTCCCCGATGGATGTGGGGCTCGATCCCGGGATCCTGAGAGATTGTGACCAGAGCTGAAGGCAGACGGTTCACCTACGGAGCCACCCGGGCATCCCATAGCGAGTGCGTGTTTTAGCTCATGCTTGAAAAAAGTTAACCGAATCTGAATAATGTGTTCCAAGTGGAAACTTATTTTTTAATTGTTTTCAAAAGAACAAAATCCAGAAAAGGATTTTTATCAATAATTGGTATCCTTTGCTGACGTTTTAGTTTTAGTAAAACCCTCTTGTGAGTTCACTGGATAATTATTGACATAACTTATTATTCTATCAGACTGTAACCGAAGGATCAAAGTTCAAGCTACTGGGCCTGTGTAAACACCGTTTTAAGATAGTGGTGCTTTTTTGTCCTGTAGGGACTTGGAGTGACTTGCAGTGTCTTGTAGTATTGTGAAACTGGCCGCTGGTTTGTAATCATTCTGAGATTATAAAGAAACTTCAAGTGGGCACCTGTACCAACCTGAAATGACCTAAATTCAGTGGAGCTCAGCAAAGAAAGGGGGGAAGAAAGAAAGAGGAGGCGATTGAAACAATGTCTGGATGTATTAAGAGTATGTAACACTTTGGAAATCATGAGTAGTTGTGGAGAATTCTGAAGAAATGACAATGGGCCTCTCTAGAGCACATGTAATACTGTTTTTCATTGCATATCATGATTTTTACAGAAAATAATTTTGTTGCTTGGAGGAGGAGTGAGTTAAAAAATGATCCCCCCTGGGTGTCCATCTTTCTCCTTATGTTGCTGATTTGCCAGCTGTGGTCAGGCCGCATGGGTTGGGGGCCCTGGTCAGAGTGGGGTGGTTACAGTCAGGGGCTGAGGTATGGTGAAGTCAGTTGCCATCACACCCTCTTTCTCAAGCAGCTCCTACTCCCTCGGGAAGGAGCCTGTATTTGGGCTTTCTTGTTGCCGGGAGCAGACGTGCCCTTGGGTTGCCTCCAGTCGGCCACGTTGGGAGGCTCAGCTCCTGTCTCATCCTTTCCTGAGATGTGGTGCCAAGCCTGGAGGGAGACTGGGGCAATGTCACCCGTCTCTGGGGTTGCCCCAGCTGGTAACAGCGCCCCCCCGCCATCTACTTAAAAGTAGCCGTGTTTAGAGTGGGGTCACGTAAAACAGACAGATAGGTACAAAGTTCCTCCAATGGCCCTCTGGGAAATTCTTTGGAATTCCATCAACACGACTATGTGTTAAATGCCTTGTTCAGGTGCAGGCCTGGTGCTGCCCCCCACGGTATCGACAGACTCAGACAAGTCCCAGTCTGCCCTCCAGGAGAGCTACATGGGTCCGCCTGTGGCTGGAATTCAAGAAGGGCAGTGGAGACAGTTCTAAGAGCGGGTTGTTCAAAGCGGGGTGACAAAATTCACACCAGGGGTGCCACAGAAGGGCAGGAGCCTTGGTGGAATGGAGCTGCAGGTACTGAGGGTGTCTTCATATCCTCGCACCAGCACTTAGCAGCTCTGTGACCTCCAGGGAGACCCCCCAAGAAACTGGGGGTGGAGGCAATAGTCCAGCCTCACTGGCAGACATCCCTGAGGGCAAAGTAAGGCCACACTGAAGCTCTAGGCCCTCCACAGAGGAAATGCTTACTCAGTGCATGATGAGCTCCCTGGGGCTCTCTACCCAGAGGCACAGTGGAGGCACAGTGGAAAATTACCCTGCACCTCACACTCAGGGAGGTGCCCCTTTTTATAGGGGCTGGGCTCATTTTGCGCATGGGCTTCTGGTGAGCGAGCCCAAACCAGACTTGGAAGGCCTAGAAGGAGCAGACAAAAACCGTGCCCTGGCATAACCTCTGTCAAATATACTTTGTCTCAGCGGAGCTTTTGAGAGAAGCCGGAGAGCTCTTGTAAAATATAAATTGTCATTTTTGTTGCTAATAATAGTAATGACAATTCCTGGGCTCCCGTCCTGAGATCGTCTGTCTGCAGGCAACTTTCATCACTTTCCCGAGGACTGGCCTGGCACCCAGAAAAATACTTCCAGCATACCTTACCCCTGGAGCCTCTCTGGGACCGTCCCTGTGACCTCTGGACGCATCTCTAGATTTGTCATCTGTAGGAGGGCGCTCTCAGGTACCAGGTCACATATTTTAGCTTCTTTTGATAAATTAGTGACAACTGATTTAATCTCACAGCTACCCCGTGATGAAAGTCTTTGTCTTTACTGTGCTTCAGAAAGGGTCAGTGGCTTGCCTAAGGACACACAGCTTGAAAGAACCAGAGGTGGGATTCGAACCCAGGTCTGTATCAGTCCAGAGCCTGCGCTCCTAAGTCCAGACTCTGCTATTGGACAGAAACAGTCCCACCTCTGGGGGCTATAGGCCGAGATGGCCCCCTGATAAAGGTTTCTAAGAAGGGGAGATAGCATAAAAACAGGTCTTGCCCTAACTTGACGGAGCATCTTACACTCAGTTACCAGCATGTCAGAATTCATAGGACGTCTGGTCAGCTCCGCGCCGAATTGCCTGGAGCACTCAAGGTGGTGAGAAGCTGTTGAATTAATAAAATGCATTAAGTTGATTGCAGGGGAAACACTTAATCTACAGAGGATAATACACTCTTTGGAGGCATTTTCAAGTACTTTCGAAAACTCCCTTTTCCACACCAATAATTGATAGACTAACCTCAAATTGTTCTTATTTGTTCATTAACGTAAGGCCCCCAAGGGCTCGCTGTATAACACTTTATTAGCCGGGATTGAGTAATATATTTTAAAGTAATAAAACGACATTATTTTTAAATTATTTTTTAATGTGGACTTTCCAGCCATTGACTGCCCTCTCTGATAGGTCTGAATTAGTGAGTTTTAATTGTGTGCAAAGAAGCAATAAAATAATCATTACGAAGATGATGGGTGTATCTTTTATGGCAGACGTATGCGTTGTCCCATCCAGCCTGAGGAAACCCTGCACTGGGCGCAGCACGCAGCGCCCCCTCCTTTGTAGACGCAGAACTCACACTCAAAGGGATTCAACCTCTCACCCAGGGCCCCTGAGTGGTGGGGCCAGGAGTCAAGTTCAGGTTCGAGTGGTGGGGCCAGGAGTCAAGTTCAGGTTCGTCTCTTTTCTCTAGCACTCACCGAACATGGTTGAGGTGTGAGCTTGGGTGGCACCGAATGGGGCTCAGGCTTTTCCCAGGAGACTGGGGTTACCAAAAATGGGAAGGTAAGAAAAATAAGAGAGAAATCAAGATACATCCTTGTTGTGTATCTGCTCAGGATTGACTACCTCTGAGGGCCAGGTGGGCACACAAAGGTGAGGGAGGGTGACATAATGGTTAATTTATATGTCAACTTGACTGGGCTATGGCCAGGGGGTTGGTCAAACACCAACCAGTCTAGATGTTGCTGTGAAGGTATTAGATGTGATGGATGTTCAGATATGTAGACTTTAAGTAAAGCAGATTAGTCTCTATTTAGTCTCTATATCATGGTGGGCCTTGTTCAATCAGTCGAAGGGCATAAGACCAAAGATTGAATTTTCCAATGAAGAGGGGATCCTCGGCAGGACTTCCCTGTAGGAATGCTGCTTGAGTTTCCATCAGCTGCCTTGTGGGACTCACATTAACTCAGCATTAACTCTTACATAAATTTCCAGCCTGCTAGTGTACCCTACAAATTTTTGCCAGCAATTTCTTAAAATCTCTCTCTCTCTCTCTGTATACACACACACACACACTAACTGTTATTCCCGTACATTTTATTTCAGTGCACCTTTCTATGCCATGATAAGATGAATTACAGCTCCTATGTAACTGGGATTTTTATGTACTTGACCTCTTTCAGAAAGAACCCAAAGAAACTAATGTAAGCAACTCTCAGGGGATTTGTTCGAAGATGCCACTTCTGAGTCCATCTGGGCTCCAGGTCCATGTGACGCCACGTGCTGCAGTTGCCCCTGGTCCAGGCCCTAGACAGTGGAGCTCTGCAGCCCAGCATGACACATACCCACAGAGTCATCTCCAGTCTTGGGCCCAGTGAGGCTCTCTCTCAGGAACAGTAGATGGGTTCATGGCCACAGACTTGAAATCAAAGGGGATTCTAATGATCTAGAAAATTAAATTCTCCAGAATTGCCAGGGAATTGACTTCTCTGGAGTCCTTTTATCAGGTAGCATTTTGGATCCTCTGACTCTTTTTTTTTTTTTTAAGATTTATTTATTTTATTTGAGAGAGAGAGCAGGGGGAGGGCCAGAGGGAGAGGGAGAATCCAAGCAGACTACCCGCTGAGTATGGAGCCTGGTGCTTGGCTCCATCCCATGACCCTGAGATCATGACCTGAACTGAAATCAAGAGGCAAACGTTTAACCGGCTGAGCCATCCAGGTGCCTCCTATTCAAATATCAGCTCTATAAAGAGACCAGCTCATGCCCTCTTGTCCTCTCCTCCATTCTTCCTCCCAGAGAATGGTGGCAGGACAGGGGTGATCATTCCTGTTTTACAGGAAGAGAAACCGAGATGAAGAAAGGATGCACCTCACTTCTGATCCTGGGCAGCAGCTGTGGTGAGCCAGGGAAGGGGCGCTGGGAGGAGACTTGCAGGCGCCGGTCCATTGCTGGGAGAGCACAGGCCCCGTTGAGTCTGGCCTTACGAATTAGAACCAGCCTTGCGGCTCCAAAGAGGTCCAGGCCACTGATAGAGGAGGATGTGCTGAGCTCTAAAATCACCGTTTTTCTTTTCTTCAGGTCACTCAGATCCAAGGCGGCCCATTCTGTGCTGATGCTCTTTGCCCCTCTGTTCCTGGGCCCAGGGAAGACTTATGCCCTAAGTCTATTCTTGCCGACTCTGGCATGGGAAGTGCTCTGCCTGGGGAATAAGGATTGTACCCATCAGCCAGAGGGTATGGGAGACACATCGTTGGACAAAGTGGAAGGAAAACATGGTCTGGATACCTGGGTTTTAATGCCTCCCCCAACTTTTTAAACTAGCTGTGTGACCTTAGACAAGTCACTTAACACCTCTGAGCCTCAGTTTCTACCTCTGTAAAATAACTGCCCCTTAGGGGGGCTATCAATGGTTTTAAATGAAATAATAAATGTAGCCATGTTGTATAGACTGTAAAGCACCTAAATTAGCTATTTAAAAAAATATTTTATTTATTTATTTGAGTGTGTGTGCGCGTGCATGTGCGCATGAGTCGGGGGAGGGGCAGGGGGGAGGAAGGGAGAGAATCTCAAGCAGATTCCATGCCCAGCATGGAGCCCTATGTGGGGCTCCATCTCATGACCCTGAGTGACCTGAATTGAAATCGAGAGTCAGGTGCTCAACCGAATGAGCCACCCAGCACCTCTAGCCATTGTTGTTTTTGAAGCACCTTAAAAGAGACAGGGAAAAGGAGGGATCTAGAACTGGGGAGTTTTGCTTTCTCTGACCTCATGTTACAGGGAGGTCATAGTCCAGAGAGTGTAAGCAGTCTGCCCCTAACGGCAGAGGTCGAGGATTGGATTAGGGAATAGGATTAGGGTTAGGCAGTGAGGATGGGTGGGAACAAAGGGGATTGTCTGCTTAAGGCTCAGGGACTGGACCACGATGGGACAGATGAAGGTCCCAGGAGGAGGGTGCTGGGGCAGTGGGCAGTGAGGCTGGAGGGCGGCCAGGTGGGCAGTGGCTCCAAAGGCGGACAGAGGAGTCCGTGCTGTCGCTTGGGGTAAAAGCCAGCTCTTTACCAAATCCTGTGTAGGGGCCGCTAGTGCGAGGACACAAGGATAGTGCAAATCATTCCTGGCATGGGACTTCTGGTTCAGAAACAGGGCAAGATGACATCCAACCCAGGTCATCTTCAGATCATCACAGACCAGGGACTAAAGAGGTAGGGCAGGGGTGGGGAGGAGGGCAGAGCTTTCCAAGGGGAAACCCAGCACTCTCATTCTCTGCGGTCAAGAACCGTGGGCTGTAATAGTCTTGCCATCATCAAAACTAGGCCGGAGTCACCTTTGGGCAGAAGTGAGAGAACATGGGGTATGGGGACAGGGGTGCATACCTTTGCAGGCACCACACCCACACATACCTCTCAAAAGCCAGTTTACCACTAAAAAGGACCCGAGGATTCTGGTAATAAGAGTTGTCATTCAAGATAGGCTTTGAGTCATTTCTCCCATGAAGGAGGAAAGAAAAAGTCAACAATAGAGAGCAGGATTCATATCTAGGTGGATCTTGAGTGCTCTGTGTCTCCTTCTTCCTTCTACTGAAATATTTCCCTTTAGGTCTCTCTTACTACTTTACATTTCACCATTAGAGATTTGTTCCTTTGGTTATTCAGTCTCCAAGAGTTCTTCATAAAAATGCAAACGTCCCTGGGAGAGGCAGCCGGTAAGCCAGCCGGTAAGCCTGGAATGTTGTGATCCAGCTCAGGTAACTGGGACAGGGAATTGGTTTTATCCGGGGCCCGAAGGGCCAAAAGCAGGGAGTAAAGGAGAGGGAGTAAGGATGGAGATTATTATCCTCACTTTACAGATGAGGAAACAGACTTACACAAATAAAGAAGGCAAGTGGTCTGTGAGGGTAGCAAGCCAAACCTTACTTTCTCACCTCGAATTGTGTGCTTTCTTCAGAGCTGTTCAGAAGCAACTCCATGAAATTTGTTTCAGAGAAAGCATGTGTTCCTGGCCTTCCCCTCTACCTCCAGTGCAATCCAGAATGTGTGGGCACTGTGCTCCCTTTGGAACGGGCCATTCGTAAGCTGGATGGTGGCTAGGACTTGTATGCCTGGTCCTAAATGGTAGAACCTCAGCGATCAGGCGAGAGACTCCCTCCTTCCTTCCCTCCTCTCCTGCACTCTCTCTGTCTCTGGAATTTGAACTGAGACCCAAGGGATGTTGCTGTTGTGGTCGTGCTAGAACCCGGACGTGGCATGGTCATTACAGGGCTAACAAACACCTCGGGTTCTGAGTAGGGAGAAACTTGGGTGACAAGGAGCAGAGGTGCACAGAACCAAGAAGAGAGATACCCCAGGGAGAGCTCCAGTCTGCCTGGTGGAGCAAGACGCGCCCATCCCAGGCAGGGACCTTTAAAATGCCCAGTGGGATGTGAGGATCCCGGTGGAGGGGTACTCTGCTGAGGTGTGTCTCCTGTTCTTCCTCTTTCTGACTTGGAGTATTCATTGATGTTACCTTCTACTTGTTACATCATCAAATATGGAATGTTCGGGAGGCAGGTGACTTTAATCCCTAGGTTGTTGGTCTCTGGATCAAGAGGAGCCTCGTCTGTACACGATAAAGGGATCGCTGACCTTCACTGATACTGATCACTGATACGGAGAGCCCCACACACCACCCGAGACCCTGGGGCTGTATTCCTTGGGGAGGAATGAGTGTACTTTGCTTGGTGGAGGGAGAGAGAATGAATTGCGTGTTTGGTGACCCCAAAAGCTAACAAACTATTAGCAGTCATGAATGCTGCTCTCAAATTATTTCTCGCTCCCTGAGTGCTGGGCCCCTGGTAGGACTGCACGTGCAGGCCCCTTGTGCTGCGTGAGGCCAGTGAGCTGTGAGGGCAAGTTTTCAGGGCCCATCCGAGACCCTTTGGGCTCTTGCCCTGAGACAGCCAGATTCAAGATGGTGCTGCTCCCTCAGCCGGGACCCTGGGGAGAGGGAACTTGGAGCACCAGCCCCAGAGAAATCACTTCCAAGACATAAAGCTTCCCCGTTGCAAGCTATTTCACTCTGGTGGTTGTTGGTTACCATGACTCACCCTAGTGCATGCTGACTGCCCTTCCTGGGGTGCGAGCATGGCATTTGTTCTAGATCCTTCTGGAAAGGAGATAGAGGCACGGACATGGTGCGGCAAACCCATGCCCCGGTGGCATTCCTCCGGTCTCTGCCGCCAGCCTCAGTGCCATCCCTCAGGCTGTGGGCCAGGAGTGCAGAACAGCAGAGGGCACCAGAGGCCTGTCTCCACTCTCCCCATCATGGGGCCATCTCTCCATGTTGGAGGAGCCAGCACGGCAGGAGGGGTGCTGGGGTCTCAAGCAGGGACAGAGCTCAGGGCCTGTCTCTGTGCCATGTCACTGGTTGTGGGTGAGTGTTTGCAGGATGCAGACTCACCCTCGGGGGGCTTCCGAGAGACTGGGGCCGGGAGCCAGGGCCCCACCGGGGCCTCTAATGAGCAGGCCTTCCTCTGGCTCCTTCCCTCTTGGCCTCGCTCTGTCTTTGGTGTCATGGTCAGACCCAGAGTGAGGCTGGGAGTGTAGGCCGGGGGCCAGCACCGAATGTAAAGGGCACTGATACACAGAACCTGCACAGAGCCGAGGGTTCTTGGGCCTTCCCCAAGCCTTCGGCTGCTGAGGCCTCAAATTCCACCATTCTGCTCTGGCTGTTCAGCCTGCTGCTTGGATCTGAGATGCTGAAATGCAGCCATGTTTCTCTCCTTGGTGGAGGGTCGGGTGGAAGCTGAAGGGGGTGGGGCCAACAGCAGTGTTTCCTAGATCTACAGAACAGTGTGGGTGTGGGGTCCAGGAACTTCGTAGGCTCGGAGAGCTTTGTCCTGGGAGTTGGGCAGCTGTGTGATTCCCCTCCAGGTCCCTTTCCCTCCTTGGATCTCAGCTTCTGTCGATGGGGAGCTGGGGCTGGCTGAGCTTGGAGCCCTTCTCAGCATTATATCCTGTGCTTTCAGGAGCAGGTTTCACCGCTCGGACCCAGGAGGCAGCCTGGCCCTGGGGAAGGGGCCCCCGGGGTCACTAGCTGGACATGCAGTCTTGCTGGGACGTGCTAGATGTTTACATGGGCTTGCTTTCCTTTAGTGTTGGCATACGCCTCAGTATTTACACTTGCCTGGATCATATAAAGACGAAGGTCAGGTCAAGTCGGTCCATGTAACCTTAGCTGGCCCAGAGTCAAACAGAAGACGTAAGGGTGCCTGCTCTCCCGCCTGCCCTCCCTGCCTTCTCTCGGTGCTGTTCCCGGCCTCTGGGCGCTGGTCCTTCCCACTTGGCCAGGAGGTCTGGCCTGGCGTCTGGATCCCTAGTCAGAAAGTCTTCCGGATCATCTAGCCAGTGGACTCCAAGCTGGCGTCTTGAGGGTGCAGTGGGGGGTTGGGGATGTCCACTTCCTGCTTGGAATGCTTTGCCTGCCCCTTCTCCCACCCTCACCAGTGAGCCAGGCTCCTTGGCAAAAAGATGGCACCAAGCTTTCTCCCACAATAACCCAAGAGGTCTGGAAGGTGCAGTCTTGCTGGAGAAGCCGTCTCCCTCAACCCTTTGACCTGTGTCTGCTCAGATCCTGGGAGGCAGGCTGGGAGCACAGAGGCGAGCTGCTTCCCCATCCTTCTTCAGCTCCCCTGCTGCTCCTGTCCCTTTGAGCTCCAGAGGGAGTAAGGGTATCACAGAGCTCATTGTAAGCCATTCTGGTTTGTGACGTGTTTAGAGAGTCCCGTCTCTCTCGAGCTGGTTGTGAACTCCTTAGGGCCTGGCAGAGGCGTGCTCGGTGTTTTTCCTCCTCCTGACTTGTTCCTCCTCCTACTGTCAGGTTCCATCCCGTATTCCATCAAGTTCACCGACCTGCACTATCCATTCTTTTAGCCATTCACCAAGGTGGGCCATGGGCAGGATATTGCCAGGAGCTGGACGCACAGAGAAAAAGCAACAGGTGACAGTCCTTGAAGGGCCCAAGTTTAGGGGGTACGACACTTATAAAGAAGGTTGTAATTCAGGGCGGTGAGTGCTGTGACAATGGCCTATGCTGGCCGATATGGGTGCATCTGGTGAGTCGGGGGAGCTTGGTCCAGCCTGGGAGAGGTGAGGAGGGGACGGGCTCTCCGACAAGGTGAGGTTTGAGTTAGGTGTTGAAGGAGAGGCTGTAAAATTCCCTAGGTGGGGTTCCCAGAGTGGTGGGAGAGAACTTTCTAGGAAAGAAAAACACAAAAGCTGGCAGGGGGAGAGGGCAGGGCCCCTTGTGGGATTGGAAGTGTTCACTACTGCTGGAGTAGAGACGCAGGTGAGTAGAGAGGGGCCTGGGAAGAAGGTGGGACCCGGTCCCGGACGGCCTGGGGTCATTTCTCCAGTTCAGAAGAGGAGGATGAGGAGGCCCATTAAGCTGGGTAGTGGCAGGAGTAGGGTAACAGTTCTGAGGCACTCTGTGGGGAGAAGTGATCTGGTGGGATGACCATCTGGATGTGGAGATGAGGAGGTGGGGAAGGGAGGCCGACTCCCAGGGTCCTGGCTCCAGGGCTGCCTGCTTGCAGCCCCTGACGCCAGGCCAGAATCGGGGAGAGGAGGAGCAGGGTGGGTGGGCGCTGTGAGGGTGAGTCAGGGGTGGATATGCTGGGTTTTGGAGGCCCGTGAGCCCTCCAGAAGAAGGTGTCCATAAGCAGTTCACGGAGTTTGGAGAATTAACCCGAGTGTCTACGACAGTTGGGTAGTGTTTGCCTCCCTGTGCTATAGATGGGGTGATTAAAAGGGGGGTAAATAGAGGAAGACAGAGAAAAAAGCCTACAAGAGAACCCCTGGGAGTGTTTCAAGAGTGAGTGGGAGAGGAAGGGAAAGGAGTGGGCAGTGGGGGAGGAGAGGCACGGTGGAGGTCAAGGGCACAGTAGTGAAGAACCAGTGGTTGCTATTCCCAAGGGTTGCCCAGACGAGGCACACAAGCCTGGGGTTGGGCATCAGCAGGAAGGTCACCGGCACTCTCGGCTGGCAGTGACACGAGGGGCGAGGTCATGGACTGTGTGCGGACCTGTGAGGGGCAGGCTGCCGAGTCGCCTCCTACCTGCACAGATCTGAGCATGGTGCTGGATACTCAGTGCTCCCAAGAACACGTGGTCAGGAAAATGTGTTGAATGAACGATTGTGAGGTCAAAGAAGACACTTGTTTGTCACAAAGACTGGTGAGATTCGAGATCTGAGTGCCTCACCTCTCCCACCTCCCTGCCCCCAGAGTGAGTCACCCTCAGAAAGGTCCCGAAGGGGGGTTTCCAGTCCTTATCCAGATCTGGAAATGATGAGCTAACTCGGGAGAGGTGTGGAGGCCTGTTTGGAAAGTCATGAGTGCTCCCTGCCCGGGGGGTGACAGCTCTTTCCTCTGGGGGTTTTCCTGTAGCTTCAGCCTTGTCTGCACCTCTGGTGGTGAGCTGGGCATCGAGGGAGCCTCTGACTTGCTGGGCTTCGGGGGGCAAAGCTCCTCTCCTGGAGAGCCTATCCAGGCCAGAAGGAGCACTCAAGTAGGAGCCTGGGGCTAGGATTCTGGCCTGAGCTCTGCCATTACCTCACATGAGGCAGTCATCTCTCTGGGCCTCAGTTTCTCCAACTGTGAAGCAAGGATTCCAATACTGCATTCACAGGGGTATCCCAAGGATAAGATGGACTAGTGGATAAAAAGGTGATATGAAAAATAGAAGTGCTATACACACACACACACACACACACACATGCTAGAGTTTTCTTCAATCATTCACTCATTTGTGCATGCACACATTAATTCAGCAAAAGGTGACAAAGCGCTCGCTGGAGGCTGTAATTACAAAATACTGAGTGCTCGGGGCAGAGCAAGTGGGCAGACATTGCGAGAGGAGCTTGCCTTTGAGCCTAGTGATCCCTGCCCTGCACTGCCTGCAGGGAAAAGGAAAGGCTGGGCCTGATGGGTCGGAGGGTGTCAGAGCCCAGGGGTGCCACCAGTCCTGACAACTCACTAGCTCCATAGATTTGTGGTGCTGGGAACTCCCCCTCTCTCCATTCTGGTGGGGAAGTTTGTACTGAGTAGGGTCAAGGCTTGTTTTTCTGCTTTGTCCTCTGGACCCCAGAGGCTGCCCCAACCTGTTATTTGGTGGCAATTGGGAGGGGCAAAGGTGTGCATGGGAGAGAGTCCTAGGGCAGCACATGGCCATGAGCTGGCTCCTGGATATGCAAGATCTGTGCTCAGATTGGGTGGGTGAACTGGGATTAGGTGCTTAACCATAATGAGACTCAAGTTCCCCACCTGCAACATGGGGTTCTTAATTCCTTCTTCTCTCTGCTTTATGAAGATGAAGTGAAGCTGCTTTAAAATATTATAAAGACTCCTGTTTCTCCTCCTCCTCTTCCCCAGACACCGGTTCATTATCATCAAAATCATCAGACCACCTTTCTGGGCTCCTTCCTACTTCCCCCTTCTTGGGGACCCCTTGGTGCCATGTCTACTCAGCGTGACAGCCAGAGATGGGTCCTGCCAACTTACTGTTCTGCAGATCGAAGTGATCACTGAACGTCTGGTCAGTGCTGGTCAGGATTGGCTGATCTCTTGTCACGACTCTATTCTGTTACAACTCATGGAGGTTGTAACCCAGACGATTCTGGGTGTCAGAACCATGAAACATGAGCGTAGGAGGAAGTGTTGGAGAGTGCATGCTCTGGCTGCAAAACGTAGGCAGGAAAGAAATCGACTGGATGGTGCCCCTCAAGTATTAGTGTCTTTTTTGGCAATCCTGCCAGCCCTCCACCTGCCGTGAATCTGGAGGGCCAAGGTGGGTATAGTTCAAGTGCAGGACGCCACACAGGTATACCTCATCCCTCAGCAGGCATTCATGCGGATGCTCAGATTTGGGCAGCTTGGCAGAAGATTACAAAGGTGCAGGGGATCATTGGGTTTTACAGGTTCAGCTTTGAGGTATAACTGCCTATAAATGACTTGAAGGTCCACTGCATGCCACCATTAGTAAATTGGCTGAGGCCTAATGTGAATTGTCAGCACTCAAGGCTTGTGGGAGAGAAAGACATTTGGTCTGGGGAGGGTCCTGCCCGTGGTCCAGCCTCTCATCCCAGGGTGGATTGGCCGTTCTTCCCCTGTCATCAAACTCTCGAACCCGGGAAATGATGGCAAAGGAAGCCAGCTGCTGGGGCTGGAGGTTCGGTGAGTCTAAAAGGTCTTGGCTGCTACTCTCCTCGTAGGATCAGAGGTGAGTCCTCTCTCACTTCTCAGTGGAGAGACCCCATCACAGCTTCTGGAACAGAACATGCATTTGTTCCCCTCCTCCACCCTGAGGGTCTTCGTGCACAGCTGACTCCGGTGGCAGAGGGGTTTCCCACGGACCCAGACCTAAGGCTGCCCAAAAGACAGCCAGGCTTCCGGGCAATCCCTGACATGGCATCTCCTCACCGGGCCTTCACCAGACCTGGGGGTTTCTCTCCTGGGAGCAGAGCCGGCCTGCTCCCTGGGAGCTGTGTTCTCGCCCACTAGGCTCCACATACTCCACGGGCTGGTGGATGGCCTTCCAGGAGCAAGCCCAGACAACCCAAAATCAATTTGCTAAAAGCCAATTTGCCAAATGATCAATTCACTGAATGACTAATTTGCCGTAGGACTGAGGATTCATTTTTTCAAATTTCACTTTCCCTGTGGCTTTGCACTGCAGCCTGGCAGCAGAATTCTGCCTGAGTGTCAAATTTCTAATGTGGAGCCTGACTCTAGCACTCAATATTTTATATGGAAAGGCTAGGCTTGCCCCACCCCATCCCTGCCCCTGACTCTCCTGCTCTGCTTTCTAGGTGGGTGTTCTCTTCGGATGTAGTTTCTGTCTGCTATCTTCGTGTAAGCTTATCCTGCGTCTGCTTTTGGAGGTACTCAATGAGAGTGGATCCCTACTGCAGTCGGGGGGAGGTGGGGGCGCTCGGGACCTTGCAGTGGGGTCATTCGAGAAATGGAAGTAAGTGATACTTTTCCAAACCTGAGTTTGGGATCTAGGATTCATGCTCTTGTTATTATCATTTACCATTTTAATTGAAGTTGTAATGGACATGGAAACAGTGAGCATTTCTAACTGAAAGAACGAACCTTTTCCTTACTTATTTATGAAACTGTGGAATCTGAATTATAGTTTGGAACCATCTCGTTGCCTGCACATAGAACCATAAAATTTGCCAGCTACCCAAAATGAGCAGTTTAAGATCTCGAGTTATGGGAGAAAAAAATCGGTTATTCCAATTCCTGGTTTTCTATGTACGTTATCTGTATATGTATCTGTACTTATACCCATACCTATACTTGTAGCCATCAGTAGGCAATTTTGAAAATCAGATTCGTCCCAAATACTTTCACAGGCTTTGGAATGCACCATATTCTTTACCGCTAGATTGTCCTTCTTAGTAGGCTTCACTTCTATTTGTACCTATTTGCATATGCGTACCTAGTGAATGTTAATTTTTCCTCTTCTTTGCCTTTTCATCAGGCTGCCATATACCCTGAACAGAAGAACACTGTGCAGGTGACCTCTGGGCAGGTTAATTAATTTCCCTGAGTCTTAATGACTTCATTTGCAAAGCAGGGCTGAAAACACCTAGCTGATGAGGTTTCTGTGAGTATGAGAAGAGATAGTGGGCGGGACAATGCTGTAATCATTCTTGGAGTTGTGCAGATGTAGGATGTTAATATGGCATGAATTCTGGGTAGCAAAAGCAAGTCCTGAGATTTGTAGTCCTTTAGAAGAGGGATGGCAGGAAAGAAATTGCCATGGTCAAGGTGAAAAAGTATAGAGCTCTGTCTTTGCTGAAGTTTCTCCTGGCCTCCTCTACCCGCCCAGGCTAGATTCTTTCTTTGCTGGCCCGGGAAGTCCTGCTGCTACTCCTGCCTCATTATACCCCCTCTTCCCTGAATGGCTCTGAGCACCAACCACGCCGACTCTCTAGATTTCTGGAACATTCCATGTGCCTTCCTGTCCCAGGACCTTTGCACAGGCTGTTGGCCCTTTCTTACCTCCCCACTAAAGACCATCTTTAGGTCTTAGCTGAAAGATCACTCCTGTGAACTTCCCGTGACCTTCCCACAAGTAAGCTCCTCCTGGAAATTGTTCTTTCTTAACACCTGTGCTTATTAATTTTTCAAAGCATCAGTTATAACACCAGTTAATGAATTCATTGTGTAATTATTTGTTCAAGGTCTGCCCTTTTGACTGGTCTATAAACACTATGAAGTCAGAGAGTGCGTCGTGTTCATCGCTGTGGGCCAGCATTTTGCGCTGTGCCTGGCACATGGCTGGTGCTGGGTAAACATGTCCTGCACAGATGAATGAATGGCGGGGCGGGGGAGGGGGGACCAGCAGGCTAGGAAAGAATGACTGTCTGTCCGACTCCTCTCTTTTGGACCCGTTCTGCTATTCCTCAGTAGAGCCCGATTCCCTTTCCTTTTGGGTCAGTCCACAGTTCAGGTCTTTGCCTCTGCTCCAGGCTGGAGTCCATCAATCAGCAAATGTCCCATGAGGTGAGCCTGGGTGACACCGAATGTCAGGTGTGGAGGCTCTCCAAGGACAGCAATAGCTCTGGGGAGTGGGGGGGGGGGGCGTGGGCAGCTATGTGGAGAGGGGGGGGGCTTACAGCCCAAGCAAATGAAGGTTGCAAGGAGGACCTCCACCAGTCCCGTCTGCTGTCGAGACTGTGGCTGGCTCAGGACCAGGCAGTCTGGGTGAAGAAGCTCTCTTGTCCTGGCAGGACCCCGAGGTCGCCTGGCTCCTCAGGGAGCAGGACTGTTCAAACCTGGGCAAGCTCCTGCTTGTACCTTCTTTCTCTGGCTTGTCCAGCATGACTGGGTGTGGCAGACGGGGGCCGTGGCAGCCCTCTGGGGAAGGGTGGCCCTAGTCCTCTTCTCATAGGCACCCCACACTCGTCACCCACTTCCTGGCCTGAAGCTACTTTAGGGAGCTGCTGAGCGAGTTCTGCACTGACTCCTTCCTCCTGCCTCTATGGCACTAGACATAAAAATATAAGAAACAAAACCTATAGAAAGTAAATGGACAAAGTATGAACTTGTGTTCCCCTCCCCCACCCCATCTTAAAAATGTTTTGTGGAACCAGAGAATGTTGGAGTGGAAGCCGGTTCAACATGACTTTTGTCAGAGGAAGAGGCTTAGACACCAGGAGGTGGGCTGAGACCCTTTGGCTCCTCGACCACACTTCAGTGGCATGTGCCTTGCAGAGCTGATAGGAAAGCACTGATGTAGATCCCCATCACTAGGAGAGAACCTAGCTGTGTTCTGGGCCCCATCTCCAGCCTCTCCTCCCGAGTCCTTAGCAAGATAGGGCTTTAGTCCTGCTGAGACCCTCTAAACCCAAGCAGGAAGGACCCTCTGACCCGGATCCATCCACCTCTCCCTCCCACCCATCCTACCTCCCTTTTCTCTAGAGCACAGGAGAAGGTTACGGGACCCGTGCTGTGGCCCATCTTTCTCCCTCCTGTTCCACAATCTACTTTCCCTTCCTTCTCTCTTCTCAGCTGACACACACAGATGCTAATGAGCCAGTCGCACAGAGAAGCAGTGGGAGTAGAGAGGCTGGAGAAGCTGATGGCGCTGCAGTAGTCAGGGCAGCCTTCCTGAAGGAGGAGGCCCCAGCTTGGCTTTAAAGGAATGGACAGGGTTTAGAGAAGCAAAGAAGAAGGACAAGCTACAGAAGAGTTCTGGGATGGGTGTGAAGAGTCCGGGGCGGGCAGTGGGTGGGGTGGGCTGGTGTGTGTAGGGCAGCGAGGGAGGCTGGCTACGAGAACGCTGGGAAACCAGAGCTGAGATGTTTTGTTTGACAGAGGATCCAGTGGTCCCGGCTGCGGTTGTTTTAGCTAAATAAAGCAGTCACTGTGATTTTGAAACCACAGTGGGCTTGCTCCA
This sequence comes from Mustela erminea, assembly GCF_009829155.1. Lineage (NCBI taxonomy): Eukaryota > Metazoa > Chordata > Mammalia > Carnivora > Mustelidae > Mustela > Mustela erminea. The sequence continues at coordinate 33,812,411 of NC_045618.1, forward strand.
CTGTGATGGCAACTAATTATGGATTGTAATTGTTTAAACACAGGGAGGTGTTTTGACCTGAATAGTAATAACGTGAAGGGCCTCCTTTGGTGTCTTCCCGCCCCCTGCCCACGAGCTGTGGCCGGGTCCCAGACACCCCGCCCTGCTCCACAAGCTCGGCAGTGAAGTGGGGCAGGGAGAGATGGGGGGCAGCGTCCACCAGGGCCCAGGGAATGAGCTTTTCTGGAACTTTGCAAGTCAGGCCGCAGCAGTGGGAAGAGCCGAGAGGGACGTGGGTCCAGACCTGTCCCTAACCCGGGGCTCAGGGCACCTGGCCGGGCTGTCGTGAAGATGTAACAAGTCACCAGCCCTGGGCAAGGGAGCTGGATGGCTGAACCTTGGCAGAACCACATGACCCCATTGTGCAGATGAGGAAACTGAGCCCCAAGTGGGGCCTGACTGGAGTCACACAGCCCCCAGCAGAGACTGGGGGTTTTCAGAGAACTCTCAGTGGCAGAGGCCACCTGTGGTGACACGTCACGCGGACAAGTTGCTTTACCTCTCCTGCCTGCTTCCCCTGCAGGGGCTTGTCCTTCTGCATCTGAGTGTCCCAGGGTCAACGGGAGGCTGCTGGTGCACGGATGTGAACTCCCCTGAACCCTCCAGGGGGTGGGGTTGGGGTGGGTCTGGATTTCTTCGCTGGGTCCAGTGCTCCCCTTCCAGCTTTCAAACCTCAGGGGCTTCCTCTGTCCTCCTTGTCCCAAAGCCCTGACAGTATCGGGCTAAGGCACAGAGCGGGGTACCCCTCCCTGGCCCCGTGTAACCTAGCAGAGGCCCTACTAAATATTTCACAGGATCCGAGTGCAGACTGCTCACTTTACAGCCCGAGAGGCTCGGGAGGGCATGTGATGTTCCTGCAGAGTGAGGACTCGAAGCCACTTCTCCTGACCTCACTTCAGTGTTCTCCCTGCAGACTCACTGAATTCTCACCAGCGTTGTCCTCTTGGGTTGAGCTCTGGGTCCTCTGCCTGGGACTCTTCCCCAACCTTTTTGCTTATTGGGCTTCTGTGTATCCTTTAGGTCCTGACTTAAATGTTACGGCCTTGAGCCCCTGCCTTAACCTGGTTGGATCCCTCTGTATTCTGCTCTAGTAACATCGTCTAGGGTAGGGACTGCTCATTCCTTCCTGATATACATGATTACCTTCTTCTTTTATCAACTCCCGATTTAACAATGTGTACAGTTAAAAGACTATCTCTTACAGCCTTCCTGACAGCTAGCAAGTTGCTGAGTAAGGCTACTGAAAAATTGAGAAAGTGCTATTTTTAATCTTTGCATTTTGCTCTTTGCACCTTTCCTTCATTTTGCCTGGAACACAGAAGTGATGGCTGGAGCTCTAGCAGCTGTCTTAGTCCTTCCTGTTAAAGGTATCAAGTTGGGGGTACCTAGGAGGCTCAATGGGTTAAGCATCTGCCTTCAGCTCAGGTCATGATCCCAGGGTTCTGGGAATGAGTCCCGCATCGGGTTCCTTGTTCAGCGGGGAGCCTGCTTCTCCCTCTGCCTGCTGCCCCTACCCTCTGCTCGTGTTCTGTCTCTCTCTCTCTCATAAATAAATACAATCTTTTAAAAAAAAAAAGGATATTAAGGATGTTTTTATGTTCGAGCAGAAGCATAGCAACAGTCCGGGCCCCTGAAGGCTTCGTGAAAGCCATCACTCCAGGCTGGGCTGCCCACATTTGGACTTGTTTTATGTAAGAGATAGAACCCTCACTCATTTTCCTCACTATAGTTGGATTTCTATTCCTGGCAGTCAAACTTAATCCCAATTGATAGACATTCTTTGTGGCTGTTATCGTAGCTGATGCTAGTTAAATGCAGACCCTTTTAATGCCTCCCTCCTTAGAACAGAGGCAGGACCCTCTCTGCCTTATTTACTCCTGTGTTTTCAGCGGCTGGTATAGTGCTGGTATTAGTAAATTCTCTTGGAATAAATGAATACACCCCATGAGAACCTGGTGTCTAGCAGGGGGTCCTACAGGATCATGTAGGGAAAGGCTGGCTCTGACAATGGCCTTTGTAATAATTACGAGAAGCAACTTTAGCTGCCCAGGCTACTAGGAACTACTTTTCCTTTCCCTTCGAATTGGCTCCCCAATACCATCATTTAAAGATATAATTGAATTTTTTTTCCAATCTGAAAGTCTCTTAGAGGAGATTCTCTCATATCTCACCACCTATAACAGCTACTAAAAAATACACAAGGGACCAAGTCAAACACACTAGCAAATCAATTTTTTTTTCAGTCTTGGTTTCGTTCAGCTGCTTTTCTCACATAGTTAAGCTCATATAAAAATCTGTGTCTTTTCCTCCCCTCCAATATCATAATAGAAGCTTCCCATTTCTTAAAGGTTGGACTGAATTACAGTTTTTCAGTGGAGATGTAGCAACCTGTTTTCCATCGTGGGAATTACTTGGCCTACCCCCTCTTCTGGCATTCTTAGTTGGAATGGTGTTGAAATGAGCACCTTTGTGCCCAAAGCTTTTCCTGTGCTAAGGGTTATATCCTTAGAGGAGCTTCTCAGAAATGGAGTTATTTGATCACAAGAGATAAACGTATCCAAATGTCATTTTGCCAAACAGGAGCCAATGCAAAATTAAAGGGAAAGAGAGACTCGGTCCTTTTGCTTTTCTCTGGGCTCAGTTTCTCTAGCTGTAAACTGAGCAGGTCAGATTAGAGGGGTCCAGGTTCCCTTACAGATCAGAAGATTGGTTGACGGCTGGGAATGAGGCCTCTGACATTCTTCAGGGCACGAGGTCATAAGGTGAGGGAGGGGCCCTGAGACCTGGATATGTCAGCCAGTGCCTTGGTCCCTGCCGCCCCCTTCTTCCCTGCAAGATGAGCCTGCCTGTCAGTGAGTCACTGGAGCCTCCATGCCCCCTTTCTGTGTCTCTCTCACCTGCCCACTATTGCCTCGACTTCCAGAAAGCTTGTACTTTCTTGGAGCCCTAACCATCCCAGAGAGGAAGGAGAGCTTCAGATCCCCAAGTCTCAGGGTCTGCCTGGGGTTCCCTGTGGGGCTGAGGATTCACCTTTGAAGGCAGATGTAGGAAGAGGGCAGTGCTTCACCTGAAGGAACACCTCTGGACCAAAACATCAGACCATGTTGCTGGCCCCTAAGGGACCTGAGCACAGCACAGAGCATCAGTCACTCATGGGAATGACCAGAAGTGCAGCTGGTGCTCTATAACTCAGGTCCCTAACCTCCACTCCAGACAGTGTTATTGTATATATCCAGGCTATGCCGCACCAGCCTATGAGCTCTTGGAGGGCAGGGATTCTCTCTGATTTGTCTCTGCATCTGGGTCACAGAGCGGATGCTCAATACTATTTTAAGTGAACAAGAGAATGGAAAGGCCCAAATGTGGTGGGAAGAATTCTGGGCAAGATGGGAAGGGAAGCCAGAGCTGGGATAGGAATGAGTGGGAGGGAACAGGAAACGGTGGGGAAAGTCCTGGGCTGGTTTTCTCCGGCAAGACAACATTAACCGAACCAGCCCCCAATCACTGCAGCCTGGTCCTTCTTGCATGTGCAGGTTCCAGGGTCCTGGCAGAGAGCTATGGGTGGAAGGGAAGCAGGTGCAGGAGGAAGCTGGGCCCGTAGGGTTCATTTGTTCATCACAAAGCATTAGTTCTTTACCCCGCTCATTCTTCTGCTTAATATTGTCAACATCTGCTGTGTGTTATGTTTTGTGCTAGGTCTGATGTTCAAAGATGGAAAAGAGAGCTCAGTTCCTGGAAAGCCTGGTACCTGGTATGTCAGTACCTGGGAAGGCAGTGGACTGTGGCAGGCAGAGTGGGTGACGGGATGTGTGGGGGACACCCTGGAGGGAGCAGTGGTCTACAGCTAGGGTGGCCACGCCTGGGGGAAAGGGTCTTCCCAGCTGCTGTTGAACCCTGGGGGCTGAAGTGAGGCCCCACTCTGAGGGCAGAAGCCTTTGCAGCAGAGGCACCAAGGAGAAAAGTAGGCATTCCATGCTGTAACAACTGGACTGAGATTTGAGTGGGGTCAGAGGTCAGGCACAGGGAATGGGAGCCTGAGAGATATTGCTTACCCATAGAGAAGTGGCAGATAAGATCAAACAGTAAATTACAACCTGATGTGTATGCTAGGGTCATGGGTCATGTCAATGTAAAAATATTACCTGTGGAAAGTAAAATGCAAATAAGAAAATACCTGTGAAGATTTGAGAGAGAGAGAGAGAGAACTGTTGATTGCATTAATGGCAAGGTAGACAGATTTGTTAGATGGTTTTACAAAGTTAATCTTAAGTAAGTTAGTGGTTATATTATTATTACTGTAGCACTAATCAAATTGAGAAGCAGGACAATACTGCAGCGTATAGGGATGGGAGGTGTTTCCCGATCACGCAGTAGATGCCTTACCACACAGGGGATGGGATGAGATGAATGCCCTCCAGGTATCCTGTGCCCCGAGTCTGGACCCCTGCAGGCCCTTCAGGGAAGCTCTGATGTTGTAGGTGGTCCAACTACCCTTCCATTTCTCTTGGGGATTCACTGGGGGGAGGGGGTGGTTTATTTTCCTTCATAAGCAACAGTTTACTACTACCCCTCTGTAGTTTAAAGTAAAGGCTGTACCTGTCTCGACACTTCTTCTGACTGGGCTGCTGCTGTAACCGGTGGCTCCTGGCTGTGTTAGGGCTGGTGGCACATCAGAATTGTTCTTTTATTGTGACAGGAACCTGGAAAAAACGTGCTTGCCTTTTCTCTGTGGTCTTTTAAAGTTAGTTTGTTTTTTTGACATATGTTTGCTGGGGTTGGGACATAACTTGATGGATGTTTGTTGAATGACTAATTATTGACAGATGGGCTCATGGCCTCCATTAAAGTAGGCTAAGCAAGCAAACTACTGAGTGGAATGTGGAGTCTAGGCTACACAGAGTACTCATCTGCTGATCCCTGAGCCATCCTGCTGGCTATTATTACAGAAGCACTGAAAGGAAGCACTAAATTTGGAAGACATGGAAATACCAGGGAAGGAAGGAGTCAAGTAAGATCTAAGGGTGAGGAAGAAGAAAGGGTGAGCTATCCAGTCCAGAAAACAGGTGATTTATTTATCTTTCTTTCGTTCTTCTTTTTTTGAAGATTTTATTTATTCATTCGTGAGAGAGAGAGAGAGACAGAAAGAGCACAAGCAGAGGGAGAGAGAGAAGCTGACTCCCCGTGAAGCTGGAAGCCTGACATGGAGTTCAATCCCAGGACCCCAAGATCATGACCTGAGCCCAAGGCAGATGCTTAACCATCTGAACCACCCAGATGCTTCCAAAGGGGTGATTTCTTAATAGGTGTCTTGTTCAATAACTGTTTGATGCAAGAAACTATAAACATAGCTCTTGATAATAACAATAATGAATCTGTTGGAAGGCTATGAGGAGTCTCACGAATCCAAGGGCAAGGTTGACAATCAGTGTGCAGGAGAACCTTAGGGTGACACTACTGGAAAGTTATGAGAGACCCAGACAACTGCTTGCCTGTGCTCTGTGTCCCTCCTTCTCTGGGGCCTTGTGATTTGTTTTGTTTTGTTATTTTTTTAAATCTCATTCTCTCTCAGGAGGTCGGTTTCTGTCTTTTCTGTGAAGACTGGCCTTCTCTAAGACCAAAAATGTTCACCTCCATGGAGATATGATCTCTCAGATCATGGACCCAACACCAAGAGTCTAAACCTAAATTCCCAGGAGGAATCTGATTGGCCAATGGGCAGCCAATGGGTGCATCTCCTCAGTCAGGTATCTGTCTCTGTTCCAACAGGGTGCATTCAGGTGCATAAACATGGCTGCAGGGACCACTCTTGTGGGTGGGAAGGCCTTCTTAGGGAAGTGGGCACAGGCGCGGCAGGCACGTTGGCAAACATGTCTCCTGTGGGGGAAGACTGGAATGACTCGGCATTGAATAAGTGTTCCACCACATGTAGAAAATGCCCACCATGTACTTTTAAAAATGAATAGCTTCTGAAGCTTTGAGTCCAGGTCATAAGGGCCTACATAACTGCTGATTTCTGAGGAGTTCCCCCCTCATTTTCTAAGCCTTTGGAGAGAGCAGTTAGTAGGAAATGTTAATGACCAATTTCAGCAAATGACCATTTTGGTGCTCCCAGGCCACTAGGGCTGGCCAGAGCTAATTTTTAGAATGCCCCCTCGATGATTCTGGCAACCTGTTTAATGTTGACCTAGAGACATGAGATGGGCCCAGATCCAGTCCTACAGCTAAGCCGAGATTCACTTTACTGTGGGCAAGGGAAAGCCGGTCCAAGGACTCCATGTGGTTTTGTCTCCTCCGAAGGCTCTGTGCCTGGTCTGGTCTCACTGCAGGGCTGCTTGCCTGGGCTGGGGAGTATGGCTGTGCTCGTGACCCTCACCGGAGCCCCTCGGGAGTCTTGGTTCCAAACCTACTTCACAGCTGTGCTTCTGTGCCTCGGGGTTCCCCCTCTGGAATGCAGGACATCCCGCCTTCCTTCCATCACCCCTGTGGCTGGTGCAGGCCTGGCCACTGGTTTCTGTTCCTTGTTCCCTCTGCCCCTCTGGGATGGCTCTCGGGAAGAACCCGACATCCCAGCTTGCCCCAGACATGAATGGAGGTCACTGTCCCTCTCCGGGACTCTGTTTGAAAGCCTTTCACTGTAGCATGTTCGATGTTGGCTCCCGTGGCAGGGACTTGAGCCCAGCTGGCAGGGAGAGTGCTGTTCTGAGGAGAGGGCTGTTCTCTGTGCTGAACTCGCGCCCGGTGGCTGTGCTCCCTCACAGCAAGGACCAGCCCTGACGGAGGCTGCTTTTCTAGGTCTTCATCATCACAACACGGTGGCTGCATTAGCTTGCCCACAAAGGACCCTTGGCTCTAAACTTCTGTTCCCAGTAAATGCAACATCTTGCACCTTTGTGAGGCCCTCCCTTGTCCGGGGCTTGGGTGACGGATGGATCAACTGCTCAGTCACCCAGGCTCCATGAACCCCAGCTCCTGCAGCCCCCCCACCCCACCACCTCCCCCAGCAGATCGCAGCAAGGGGTTTAGCTTACAGTCTGGGGCCGCCTCCCCAGCATTATTCCCCGGCCCCACCCCAGGGGATGGCCTCCCTATGTAACCTTTTTCAGCTCCTCCGGCTACCCTGGAGTGTTGACTTAGCCGGGGAGCAGGCTCCCTCTAGAACCTCGGTGTGTTTGCTCAGCGGAGGAGCAGGCTTTGGGTCCGCTTAACTCCACGAGCACATAAGTTCCTCTGTCTTTCCCCGAGCGTCCCACGGAGGGGGTGCGGCGGGGGGAAGGCGGGTGCCTAGGAGGGAGGTGCAGTTTCCTGCTCTGCCACCCGTGATCACAGGCTGTTCCAATGCTGCTCAAACAATATGGAGAAAAACCCCGGCTGAATAGCCCCAGTGTTAGGCTGCAGAGTCAATATTGGCTGAACAAACATGGCAAATAAGGAGTTGCTATTTGCGTAGCTATGAGTACTTGTGTGCTCTGGCTGCCTCGACAGGGCCCTTGGAAATGAAGGGGAAAGGAGGTGGTGTCTGGAGGTGGAGGGGATGCGCGAAAGGGCTGGGCCAGGGTTTCTCACCTCAGCACTGTCAGCCGGGGGGCCCGAGGATCCTTTGCTGTGACCGACTGTCGGGCGCGTGGCCGAGCACTGAGCGACATCCCTGGCCTCCACCCACGACATGCCAGGAACACCCCCTCGCCAGGCATGACAAAGATGTCTCTTGAAATGGCTGGATATTCCGTGGGGGGCCTCTCCCTCAGCTGCCATGCACTAGTTCAGCTGTGGGCCAGGCTGGGGAGCAGGAGGGTTTGAATGGGTGAGGGGCCAAGGGGTCTCCTCGTGCCTCCTGACCCTCTTGCGCTCCACATGGCTTGGCCAGTGTTGGGTGTGCCAAGAAAAGGCAGCCTCTTTAGGAAATCAGTGCAATGTAAAAGTGACTCTTCAATCCCAGAGCCTTTTGGGCTTATGGTCCTGGGGCGGCATGAGGAGGTGTCTGTGGCCACTTTCCTACCTTGGCCTTGTCTTGGAACCCACTCCAGCTCTCCCTCCTGAGACAGAGAGGTTGTGAGGTGCTCAGATGACGTTCGTCTGTCTCTCTCTCTCTCTCGGAGAATTTCTGGCGTGTTTCACTCTGGCTGGTGACCTTCTCAGTCACACATGCCTATTTATAACAATCTGTCCCTGGCTCTCCGTCCTCCTCTCTGTCACCCAGGGTTGTCCTGTGCTCTCTCAGCTCCCGCAGTCAGCCAAGCCTGAGCACCGTGGGAAGGCATGTACTGGGGAGGACAGCAGGGGTGTACTGGCCACAGAGGCCTCTCTGGGGACACTGCCTCAAGCTTGGCAGGGTCATATCCAGGCTCACTCTGGGTGCTTTGTGGCTGGGGACAGAGTGCCAGAGGGAAAGTGTTTATAGCCTGGGGCAGGCCCTGTCTGTGGCAGGGGCCTCCCGTGTGTGTGACCCTCTGTCTGCTTCTGGGCCTGACACTGTGACCGCATGATGGCCCAGAGAGCCCATTGCTGAACAGCTCTGGCCACATCCTGATGCCTGGAGCCTTCCTCTCCAGTCTGGGCTCTCTCGAGATGCCCTGGTGGGGGCAGATGACCAATTAAAATGGTGATGCCAGGGATAAGTGGGCTTTCAGTGCATTTCCCTGCCTGCGCGTTGGTCCCTTTTGCTGTCATGGGACCAGAAGCAGAGCCCATCCCTGAGTGGCTGGGATGATGAGGCACCCTGACCATCGTAGCCAACGGCTTCGGCCCCAGGACGTTGTGTCACCGGAGGAGGGAGGGTTCCTGTGGGCTCAGATGGTGAGAAGGAAGGGAATGTGCTTATCATCAGGAAGGAGGGACGCGGGCTGGCGGAGGTGGGCAGCCCGGGTGTGTTTAAGCAGCTGCAGAAAGGCAGTTAGGTTTTGTTTTGTTTTTTCTTTTTTCAGAGTTAACACACACCTCTCCATGCCTCACACCATTTGGCATCTCCCCGATCCCCTCTGTCCTTCCTTGTACCTCTGTCCCTTAGGTAGGGCTGGATAGAGAAACCTGGCCCATATATTGCTTCCCAAAGAGGCAGTTTCCTACGAGTCCCACAGAGCAATGGGCGTCTTCCCAAACTCTTCAGACTGGCCGCCTGATTTCATGAGAGACTTGGCTAGGGGCTGCTTTGTATGATTGGACCCAAGGCTCAAAGGCCCAGAGATTGGGCACACTCCTTATGCAGCCGCCCTATTTGTGAGGCCACATGGGGAAATGGGGTCTGTAATTGGAGAACCTGGGGAGAGTGTCTCAGGGCCCAGCTCAGCCCAGTCAGAGCCTCCCCAGCCTCTTTAGTCCAAGTTCCCCTAAGGTGACCTAACTTTCTCAAGCTCAAATTGTCCCAGCTGCCATGGGAGAATAGGAACATGGAGCCCGAAGGGCTGTCGTGGGGCCTCAGTGAGCCAGACTGGGTGTGTGGCAACAGTCCTGTGCTCAGTGTCACAGACGCTCCAGCAATGGCCGTCTTCCATTCCCTTCACCTCTCCCCTGCCCGGTCCTGGCCAGCTCAGGGCCCAGCCTCAGAGCAGCTCCCCACCCAGGCAGCCTCTGATGACCCCACTTCTGGGGCTGCCAATCACATCGTCCCTCTCTGAGGGAGGAGAGCAATTGAAAGAACATCGAAGACCATGAAATCAAAAGACCTGGCTTTGAACTCCGCCATAAGATATCAGGCCAGTGACATAACCTCACTGAGTTTTGGTTTCCTTATCTGTATAATGGGCCTGCTGATACTTTCTTCCGAGGTGATAGGAAGGTAGGGTGTGGGAAATATTGGTAGAGTGATGAGGCCCCCTTTGGAATTTGTTTAAAATGCAGATTTCTGGGGCACCTTCCTGGCTCAGGAGGGAGATCATGAGACTCTTGATCTCTGGGGTGCAGAGTTTGAGCCCCATGTTGGGCGTGGAGCCTACTTTAAAAGAATGTGCACGTTTCTTGGCAGTATTGCCAGAGCTTCTGGTACAGCTGGTCTGGGGAGGAGCCCAAGAATCTGCATTCTGGAGAAGCGGGCAAGTGATTGTGAGGTAGACCGTGCGTGTGATCCTAGTGTCCCGGGGACTCACCAGACAGCTTGTACAGGGGAGGCCCCCACTCTGCACGCACATATTCTTCTCTCCAGCTGCTTGGGCAGGACTAGGGGCAAAGTCGTCTTTGGTACTTTGGAGAGTCCTCCCCAGAGTGCCGCATCATGTTGCAGTCATCATGTGGTATCTTTCTAGATCTTTTTGTCCTGCCTAGTCTGCCGCCTGTCCCTGCCCTTTGCTGCTGCGGCTGCTTGAGGGGTCCACCCTGTCTGTGACGAGAGCACTGTTTCCAGATGCATCTGAAAGTGCCCATGATGCAGTGTCAGATGGGAGCTGGGTCCAGGGCAGGGTAGGGGCTTCGGCTCTGGGAGCCTTGGTGTCACACTTGCCACTGGCCCTCAACTGTCCATAGTGCTACAAAATGTCCCTTGCTAAAACTCCTTGAAGCCCCTGGCCAACACCCTGATTCTTACTGGAACTGAAATAGTCCCAGGCCTGGGCAGGAGACAGACACCAGCCCCTCTGCCCAAGATGTCGGAGTCCTGATGTGGCAGGCACAGTGCTTCCCTCTCTCCAGCTTTGTGGTGTCCGGCACAGGACTGGGCACGGAGTACAAGCCCCATAAGTGCTGGGGGACCAGCGTGTAGCTCTGAGGAGGCTCTGGAGGCTGTTCTGGAGGCTGGGCTTTGCTCTTTCCTCAGCTCCATCCCCAACACACGTGGCGCTGTCCCAGGGATGCCTGAGGCTCAGCCAGCCAAGACATGGCCTCATGGCCACCAACCACCCTGTGAGATCACACCTCCAGATTCATCCAGGGCCTTGGCACCTGCCCACAGTCTTCCTCCTCACACAAGGCCTTCCATTGTCCCGGGGACATCGGTGTCCTCATAAATGACACCTCCCTCAGCCACCCCTCATGCACCTCCCACGCCTTTTCAGATCTGATGACCATCACTGCTGCAGTCGTAACCTCGCTTCTACCCCCCCATACTAGGGATTCCCAGAGCTGGCTGACCACAGGTGCTATTTGGGGAGCTTTAAAACATAGATTCCCAGGTCCCAGAGGCTCCAGAAATGAGATGCAGAAACTGGGTCTGAACTTCTGGGGACTGGCCAGGTTGGGGACCGCTGGAACTTGTCATCCTCGGTTGCAGTTCTCTTTGGAATTCAATCCGACAGCAGCCTCCCCCAGCCATGACCTGTCCCCTTCAGTCCCCTCTCACCCTGTACCTAAGTCTCCCCATCAAGTCCCTGAGGCTTTCAACACTTTTCTTTTCCTCTTGCCCAGCAGCTTCCTCCTGTCTCAGTCTAGATAGCAGGAGCCACACTTCGACGCTTGGGCCCATCCCCTCATCCCTTGTCCCTGCTTGTCTCCCACTACCTCTATGATGAAATCCGAGGTCTGCCTTCTTCACTCCTGCCGCCAGCTTGTCCCCACTAACCCCTGGCATCACTGTCACCTGCAGGGAACTCCCACTCCCAGGAGCTCGTTGGGATGCCTGGTCCTCCTCTCATGAACTGGGAGCTCTATCTCCCATCACCCCCTGCCCCCATCCCAGGACCCATCACCTTGGGCACTACTACACACTGAGTAAGCCAGACAGGGCCCTGCCCTCCTGAACACACAGCCTCACCTGAGAAGCAGACATGCAGTCCTCACCAGTATTCCTGAAGAAGGCCAAGTGTGAGGTCCAGCCTCTCACCCTGTGGGGAGAATGAAGCCATTTGGTGGGGACGGCCTGCCTCCAACCGCAGTCCCTGCTCCGTGGGCACATGGGCAGTGCCCAGGACCCCTGTGTCTGCAGGCAGGCCATCCTCTGTGCTCTGGCCTCCCCCTACCCAGGACGCCGGGAACCGCCCCCTACATGCTCACCCTCCTTTCTGTATTTGCTCCTCATTCCTTCCAGGTCCATCTCTTCCCTTTTATTACCCATAGTCCTCTGAACAGTCCACTGAGCTGCACCCAGGTAGGGCTCACTGATACTCACAAAGAACTGGCCATACAATAAAATGGCCTATCCAGGGTGAGGGGTGGCAGAGAAGAGGGCAGAGACACGGGGGGCCTGGGAGGGGAGGAGAAGGAGGCTGGGCCAGGTGCTAGCCAGAAATTCTTGGGTCAAGTCTGCACAAGGACTTCATGGGACAGGTGTCAATCTCCTCGTTTTGCCTTTGAGAGGTAGGGTGGCTTGCCTAAGGTTTGCAGAGCTGCCGTGCTAGTCAGCCCCAGATCCTACGTGTTTCAAGTGCGAAGGGTGTGAATTCAGGGAATTAGTGCCTTTGCAGCTGCAGGAAGGGTGGAGAGTGAGTGAAGGTCAGGAAGTCATTGCTGAAGGCCAGCCCGCAGGTTCCAAAACATAGTTCTCTGAAACTTCCCTGGACCCGTGTAGAACCTCAGGAAGCCAGCGGCTGTGAGCAGGGGAGGGCAGGTACCGGCCAGAGGTGGACAAACTTCCCATCTGCCTCAGGGTCTGTCTCCAGCTGCCTCTGGAGAAGGATGGTCTCTTGCTCTTTAGCCTTCTAGAGATCATAGGTGAGTCTCATGGGTGGAATCCAGGCTGAGACCCTGTGCCGAAAGGGAAGCTGGGAAACCCAGCCTGCAGAAGAGGCTGGCAGGATGCCAAGGTGGGGAGAGGCCAAGGTGGACTGACAGACAGTCCAGCGGGGCTGCTGTGTGCTGAAGCTGGGGTCTGAGGTCCCATCTACACGCTTTCCATCCCTCTGCTCTATTTCCCAAACCATGAGGACTCTTGTTCCACTTCCTTACAAGGGACCTTTGTCCTTGCTGCCCTGGTCACTCTCTAGAATTGACAGAAATCCCTTCAAGCATCAGTGGACACAGAGGGCTGTGGGGACAGACTAGAGACTACACATTGGCACTTTCCTTCTGAGATACTTCTTGCTTGAGAAGTAAATGCAAACACTCGAGGTGTCTGTTTCCATCCTGTAGTCCTAAAGCTTTTTAAGGAGTGGAATGCTTTGTTCAACAGCGACATGGAACTGTGCTGTATGTGGTGACACTGTCACCCTACTGGGGACCATGTTGGTCGTGTCTCTTCTGTCTCTGCCTGGCAGGGGTGGGTCACGAGAGGCTCCCGAGAGCATAAAACAGAAGGAGGAGAATCTTGGCAAGTGGCAGAGGATTGTGGGAGTAAAGTGCTAAGCAAAGGACCTTTACCTCTTTCCTTCCACTCTTGCAGGTGGCTTTCTAGGTCAATGACCAGACTTCCATAGAAGGGAGTGGAGCTTGGAGGTTTACTCTCTAGGAATGGAGCTAAAGAGGAAGTTACATCCTTACCATGGCAATTTGCCATGGGCCTAATCATCTTTTCCCTGAGTAGCTTTGACTGGGAGGGCCGGGGACACTTTGTGGGTCAGGAGCAGTGTCCTGGTCTGGGTGACACTTCTTCAGGAATTCTCAGAATCCATAGTTTTGTTCTGTCTTCCTTTCCTATTTCCTACAGACCCTAGGCCAGTATTTGTGTGTGTGTGTGTGTGTGTATTCATTTAAGCAGGAGAGACGACACTGGATCCTAAATTTTTCTCAGTAAATTGCAAATATTATGAGATGTACTAACACTCTGGGCCAAGACAAATGTAATTTTGGATTATTAAATCCACATGACAAATGAGCGCCTATTAATTTTTATTTATCTTGACTGAATTAACAGGAGCTAGCAATGGAAAAGAAAAATAATTGTCTTCTACTTCTTTCTAAGAGCGGAGTGGATTTGGAGAAAGCTCTATGAACCAGCAGCATACAATCATAGCACGCTGGAACTGAGAGAAATTTTTATTTGCTCTAAGTTAACAGACATGTATGGAGTATCTCCTAGGTCTTGGGGATTCAAAAGCACCCTGTTCCAGTCTTTAAGAGCTCAGAGTCTGGTAGGGGCACCTGCGAGTTCCCATTCCACTGCAACAGTGAGAACTTGGTTGAGGAATAAAGGTTTTATGAGGTTAGAGTGGGTTATGAGGTTATGAGGTTGGAGTGGGGAGTTAGGGAAGGCTTTCTGGAGGAAGTTATACCTGAGTTGGGTTTTGCTGTATGAATAGGAGTTTGGCAAAGAAAAACAAAAGTTGGGGAAAGGCACTATTTTTTTTTTTTTTTAAAGATTTACTTATTTGTCAGAGAGAGAGAGAGAGAGACTACACAAGTAGGGGGAGCATCAGGCAGAGGGAGAAGCAGGCTCCCTGCTGAGCAAGGGGCATGATGCGGGACTCTATCTCACCCTCCATTGTGGTACCTGAAGTGGGGCTTGATCTCAGGGCCCTGAGATCATGACCAGAGCCGAAATCAAGAAGGGGTGGTGGAGAGGAAGGAGTGTTGAGATAACCCTTCTGGGCAACAAGGGGGAGGTGGGGCTACACACTGACCTGGAGAAAGAAGAAAGAGCAGATTTGGGGAGTAGTATGGTAGGAAGTAGCACATAGTGAGCTCTATTTTGAACACATTGAATTTGAGATGTCCAGTGGGCCACCATTTTTGGAACTCAGGGGAGAGGTCTGGGTGAGAAAGAAATCCGAGTCACTCATATATAGTTGGTAATTAAAATTGGGGGCATGGATAAAGTAACTTGGGGAGAGTACACAAAAATATTGTTTGGATGCCTGGGTGGCTCGGTCAGTTCAGTGGCTGACTCTTATTTATTCGTTTATTCATTCATTTGACAGAGAGATGGAGAGAGACCACAGGTAGGCGGGTGGCAGGCAGAGGGAGGAGAAGCAGGCTCTCTGCTGAGTGGGAAGCCTAATGCATGGCTCAATCCCAGGACCCTGGGATCATGACCTGAGCCAAAGGCAGCTGCTTAACCAAGTGAGCCACCCAGGTGCCCCATGTGGGTGACTCTTGATTTAGGCTCAGGTCATGATCTCGGGGTTGTGAGACTGAACCCCATGTCGGGCTCTGTGCTCAGTGTGGAGTCTGCTTGTCCCTCTCCCTAACTGTCCCCCTGCTCATGCTCGCTCTCTCTCTCTCGGTTGCAAGCAGGTACAAATATGGAAATGCCCTTGGGCTAAACCTCACCAGTGGGGGATGCAAGTTGGGGGTATCAATGCCCCAGTCCCCCAGCCTCATGGAAGAGAACACGGAGGCTCCGACGTGATCAAGGGCTTACTCAAACCACACAGCACCAGCCAGAGCCTGGCACACGGTTGGCGCTCGGCGCACATGTGTGCAAGGGCTGACTGATTGGCCAAACGGATGAATGAGTGAATGAGTAACAGGATTCAAGCCCAGCATGTCTGGCTCTTGGCTCATGCTCTGGCCTGTCTGGGACCATGTCTTCTGAATTCTCTCTGCCTTCCTAATGATGAGAGTCCTAGGTGGGGGGTGAATAAGAGCACCTTAAGCCCGACGTGCTCGTGGCTTTGAGCAAAGTGCTCACTTCCCTCAGCCGGTCCCTCTAAACCAGGAGCCCGCAGGCTAAGTGCTTCCCACTTCTGGAATCTTCCCTAATGGCTCCTGGGGCAGCTCCACACCAACTCCCCAGCTGCCCTTTTGAAGACGGTGTTTGCTTTTCCTGCCTCAAGTTTTATCATTTTCTCCAAGAAAATATTTGTCTTCCCATTACTTGAGTTATGCCTCTTGGGTCCAGCAGGGAGGCCCTGGAGGAGGACTCGTCCTGTTTTTTTGTTTGCTGTATGGGGAGAACAAATAGCCTTGTTTGACTTACCTGCGTTTTCCCAGTAGGTGGACCCCTCGGAGCAAACACGGGGTAGACCTGCCTTCTGGCCCTTGGACCTGATGTTGACTGAGGAGTGTTTAAACAGCAAGGGCTTCCCTCCAGCCAGGCCGGGGCGGGCCAGGCCAGTGTCTCTGCTTGCTTTATCTCATAGCACGTGCTCCTCTCCTCAGACAAGATGCTGGAGCTGGGCCTGGTACCTTCTGGAGTCCAGGGAACATTCTGTATTCCTCAAATAGCCGCCCTGCCCTGTCATGAATAAATGAATTGATCTAAGAGGGAGACTTCAAAGAAAGGTTTCTGGAAATGACGGGGTGGGATGAGGTGAGGGGCTGTGACCCTGGGACAAACCTGAACTTGTTGTCTGCAAGGGGCCCCGGAGGGCTTCGGAGCCTGACAGAGCTGGGTAAGCTGCTGTTTGCATTACTACTACTTCACTCTACAAACGTATAGGGAGCGCTTCCTAGGGGCCACCACTGTTTTAGGTATTAGGGATGCATCAGTGAACAAAAGAGGTCATGGTCTCTGTCCTTTGGAACTTACATTTCGATGGAAGACAGATAAACTAATACACAGAAAAACTGTAGCAGGTTAGAAAGGGGATGGGTAAACCTGAGCAGGATTAGGGTGTTAGGCACGTTCTTAGGGGTGGGGGTGATATATGGGTGGATGGTCAGGGTAGGCTCATGAAGAAGGTTTTATTTGAGTAGATGTCAAGGAAGCGAGGTGCTTTGTTCCAGGCACTTCTGATTCCAGAGCCCAACTCAAGCCTGTACTTCCTCTTTCCCACCTGCATGCAACCAGACAGCTGAGCGCATAATAGTGCTCAGTAAGTGTTCACTCCTCTCCCACCCTCTTCTTTTTAGGGTCTCTTGGGCATTCATCCACTCGGGGTTGGGATGGGGCAGATCTGAGAGGGGGGCTCCTGGCAGGACAGCATTTCCAGAGCAGGGTGTGGGCACCAAGGGGTGACCCTGGGGAACAGCTGGTTCCCAAGATGGCCATGACTGGTCTCGAGAATAGAGGTGACTTTAGTTGGGGAAAGCAGTTAGACTGGGAGGGATGAGTCTGGCTCACAGAGTGAGGTCCACTGCACTCCCTAAGTTTGCCCAGAGAGCAAATGAATGAAACAAAGATTTCCTGAGGGCCTCCCAGGAGCCAGGGGCCTCAAGGTGCTCCCCATCCATGGCATTCTTACAACAGCCCTCAGTGTAGGCAATATAATCTCCACTTTACAGCTAGGACACAGGCTCAAAGGTTGAAAAGCTTATGTGTCACTGAGCAGCTGGGATATAGATCTGGATCTGTCTGATTCCACAGACCAATTTTTTTTTGCTTCATCGTCTTTATCAACTTGCCCATTCACACAACCACCAACAACGCCACTGTCACCATCACCATCGTCATCTACATCACCAACAGCATCAACGCCAGCATCACCACTGATACCACTGTCAACACCACCAGTGTCCCTGACAACCACGTCTCCAACAGCTTTCATGACCCCATGATCATAGGCAGTAGGGTACCAGTCTGACAGGTAATAGGCTTTGAGTGAGTCAGTTTATCTCTCAGCATCAGTTTCCTTATCTACAAAGTGAAGATAAGCCTGTCTACCTCAGAAGGTAGGTGAGGTGCAGAAGCCAGTCTTCTGTTTCCTTCACTCCTCTGAAACTAATTTTGTCCAGATCATCGAGGACATCCATAATTGTCATCCTGATACCCATCCCCCCTTCTCCAGGAGCATCTGAGCTATCTGACTATGTCCTCTGCCTTTCTCCCTCCTGGTTTTTATGACACTCACTTTCTCGTTCTCCTTCTAACTCACAGATCTCTCCTTCTTTGCTGGCTCTGTCTCTTTCAGCGGACCTCTAAATATTAGAATGTTCCAGAGCTTGGATGTGGCCCTCTCCTTTCTTTATCCACACAACCACTGTGCCTCCCTTGGAGCACTGTGATAACCCTGACATGACCAGGGGATGGTCAGGGAAGTAGACCTTAGGGCAGGCTGTGTGCACCCCTCCCCCTCCCGGGGAAGGAGGATCCCTTTCCAGGTCCATCTGGAAGTCAAAGCAATCTTTTCAAGGAGGAGATATAGAGCCAATCCTGAGAAGACATTTTTGTAGTCAGTTTGAGTGGTCTCTGTCTCTTGAATCTATCTCCCTTTACCCTTACTGTTGTTTACGGGGTCTGCACTGTCTCAGGTGATCAGAGCCCCTGGACTCCTTCCACCCCCAAACATGTGCACACCCAGGTATCAGTGACACAGAACCTCCCAGAGAGTGACCCCCCACCACCTGGGAGGGGGTCGGCTTAGCAAAAAACAAAGCAGAGAGCTAAAGAGAGATCTCCAGTTGGTGCTGGGGATATTCACAGGATACTTTCCTGGAAACAAAAATAGCACCCCTTTGGGGGCTACTGTTTCTGCCCCCACATTGAGCCCATCCTGAAACAGATGGTCCCCCGTTGGGCTGTTCTTGCACACACGAGCAGAGGTATTCTTTTAGGTCCTCTTGGCCTCAGGAGCATTTTGAATCAGATGCCAGGAGAAGCAGATTGCCTACCCCTTATTCTGGGGGTTGTGGGCGGACGTCTTTGAGAGGAGATCTCTTCCAAGAATGTGTTTTCTCTTACATCTTCAGGATGCGGTGCACTTCACTCTCTGCTCTTTTGAGGCTGGCATGGGTGTGAGATGGCTCTGGGGGTAATGCTGGCACTGCCTTGGCCCTTCCCCCACCACCGCTAGGAGAAATACCAGGTAGAGGAGTCCCACTCGGCATCACCCTCCCTGCCCTTTGCACAGGGCTACCCCATTGGTGGCATACTGTCTCCTCCCCACTGCTAGATTAACGTACCTCAAATGGCTCTGTGTGATCAGGCCATTCCCCTGCTCCAGAACCATTCAGTCTCTCATTTCCCCTCGAACAAAATCCCAGGCTTCTGTCCCCTTCAAGTGTCTGAGACTGAGGCTTCACTGGCTTTCCAACTGTGACCCTTGTTCCTTCCCTACCAAGTTCTTCCCTCCAGACAAGCATCACGGCAGCCTCCTCACCACTGTCTTACCTAGAATGCCCTCTCCCACTCTGTTGTGGTCCATCTAAACTTCTTGTCCTTCCAGACAGGCTTCAGTGCAAACTTGCAAAGGCCTGCCTCTTCCCTTGGAGCTCTTCCTGATCCTTCTGCTCATGCCCACCCCCCAAGCCCCATTGGACCTGTTTATTCTCCTCTGACTGACCCCCACCAAAGAGAGTTTGTTTACAAAGGCCCACTTGCTAAAGTGATGTCTGGAAGTGGGAGAACCACAAGGGATATCACAGTATCTAGGGTTAGTCACAGTAGAGCTGTTACCACCCCAAGTCCTGAAGAAAGAAGGGGAAGAAACTGTCAGGCAACCTGCAAGGAGAGAGTCCAAAGAGAAGACCCAGGCACTGGGACCTTCCAAGGGGGAGGCGCAGTCAGCAATGGCGAGGGCTCCTAAGGAGAAGTCAGGTAAACACACCCAGACCTCAAACTCCTGTTTCTGATCTGCTGCAGCTTGCCCTTGTTGGCTGAGACCTTAGGCAAAGGAGTCCTTGACCCAGTCCCTGTAGGACCCCTGCAAAGGGCAAGCAGCAGAGTGAGGGGCGGGGAGCGGGGAGGGAGGAAGGGGAGAGAGATGATACCTCCTACCCTAGATTTCCAGTGGGTAAAGGGTGAGCACTTCCAAAGTCACCAATAGAAAGGTTCTTAGGATCAAGCTGTTCGACTTCATTTCACGGATGGGAAGACAGAAGCCCAGAGCGGCTTCATGCTGGTCTGAGGCCATACAGTAAGGTAGTCTCTGACGGGACAGTAGGGTAAGTGCGAACCCCACATCAGTAAATGGGTTCTTCGGAGCAGACTACTTTATACATAACCACACAAGAAGGATGGGTTTAAGGCATACAGGCTGCGCTGGCATGCCTGTCCCCTAATGGGGGTCAGTTTGAAAGGGGGAGTCGGCAGGCCTCCGGGGAGATTTATCCTGAAGGGAGAGGCCGTTACGCAAATGGTTACCCGAGGACAAGTGGAACTGAAGTTCCAAACACAGCGTAGTGAGAGACTGTCAAGCCCGGTCCTCACCTGGCTCCCTTGGACACCTGCTGCAGTCCCATAGGGAGCGGCGCGTGTGCGCGTGCGTGCGCCAGTGTGCGTATGTGCATGCAGGTGTGCGCCTGTACGTGTACGTGCGCGTGCGCGTATGCGTGTGTGTGTGTGTGTGTGTGTGTGTGCGCGCGCGCACGCGCACCATCGGAGGGCGGTCTGTTATAGGGTCTGAAAGAGCTTCCTTAATGAGCTCGGCAACATGTCGGACTCCGCGTGGCACCACGGGAGGGACCCAGATCACAGACCCTGACACAAAAGCAAAACGGAGAACGGTCCTCCCTCGCCCCACCTCAGACCTCAGCTCCTCTCCACTCTCTTTTACTCTATTTCCTCTGCTCTTTCGGGAGATGTTAAAGCAGTTGTCCAGCAGTTTACGATTTGGGGACCTTCACGTTTCTCAAGGTCACTCACAGCAAGCCTGTGACAGAGCCAGGGTGGGGATTACAATACCCAAATGTCAGATATGGGGATGAATTTGGGGACGTCCCAAATGGTCCAGGGTCCCACAGGGAGAAGGTGATGGAAGACCATGCCCCCAGTTGGCTGCAGCATATTTATACCCACTGCCACCCTCCCACCCCCCCCCCCCCACCCCCGCCTAGATACCACCTTCCAATGAAAGTTCATTTTTCTGTCGTGGTCTCTCTACTCACCCCTTCCTCATCTCTGTCTGTCCTCTCCCGACTCCCCATCCTCTACTCCATCTGTCTCTCTCTCCTTTTTCCACTCTCTTCTTCTAAAGTGGCAAAGCTTCTCTCCAGTCTGAGAGGCCCAGAGCATGGTTTCAGGAACTTTTCTTGACTGCTTCTTGATATGGAGAGTGTCTGCAGATAGAAGGATTTGCCGGGAGAGCCTCTGCCTCCCTGTGAGGAAAAGTAACTGCATGACTTTCTGCTTCTTGTACTAACCCAAGGGCTGTGTGCAGACAGTATGTACAAATCGCAAGCACCGTTAAGTCATCAAGCCATCTTTCCTTGAACCAATTAGATCCTGACATCTGCTTACTGTTTAATTATCTTCTGACTGAGGAAATGGAAAAGTTGACAAGTAGCTTGACCCAATAAGATCAGGCTCCTTATCCCAACCCCCCTTCATAAGCATGTTTATAGAACACCACATCTGCCAACGTCTCTGAGTCTCTCCAGGGCACCGGCAAGACAAAATACGGACAAATATTTATATTCCATAAACTCAAGATGGTTTTCATACTGTTTTCATGTTTAACCGATTTCAAATGAACGACAATGGCCCTTAATGTGGTTACAAGAATTTGCCATTAATTTTCACTTAAAATTGGGTCCAGCCGGTCTAGAGGCCTACACTGTATTACAGTTCTTAATGATTTGCCTTCCAGAAACATGGGCTGCTTCCCGCTGGCTAATTGGCACAATAGCTTAGCAGGGGCCTCTGTCTCCTATTACATGTGAACAAAAATTAAGTTCAAAATATCACTCCTATTTTGGAACTGTACTCATTGTGTTTGAGGCAGGCAGTTGGGAAACTGGGTGAGGGCCACAGGCGTGAGGCCCGGCAGGCCGGCCCTTCTGAAGATGCCAGCTCCCGCTCCCAGCAGGGGACAGGGTGGGGCTGCCAGGGCCCACGGGGGTGCGATTCAAAGCCTCTGAACTTGGCAAAAACGTTCTCATGTCCTTCTACCTCGGCGTTGGCATCAGAGCAGTGTCCTGGGTTTCAAGACTTTCTTCCTAGGTTTCCAAGACTGATGGTGGAACAGAGGGGGACCATGACAGGAAGAGAAGAGTTGAGTCAGAGGACTAGGATTCTCCATTTACGGGTATGTCATTTAAACCTGATGGAATTCGGTTTCTTTTTAATCAGTGCGGCCATGTGATTTATTCAACACTTTTGTAGGGGAGCATATGAAATGGTATGGAATGTTGGGAAAACAAGCTTAACCTGGAGATAGTGTCCCCCTATGAAATAAGAGGGGTTAGACCACATGGCAAGGGTTGGGGACTGTAAATAGTCTTCATATCCATATTCACTCTAAGAGAAAGAGTGCCCTTCTGGAGTGCAATATGGAGCATGAGGCTGCTACCTCTGAGCTCGGGGAAGATGTTCCCTCATCGATTGCAAGTGATTATCGATGATTATGATTGATTATTGATGTCTGCCTGGTCACTGGGAAGGGGATGGCAGTCCCCTGTGTTGTGCATTGATCGTTTCTGGATTGGATGACCTTCAAAGACCCTTTGGATTCTATTTTTTGATGAGGAATACTTGAACAGTGAACCACGCTAACTTCCCTCTCTGACGGTTGAGACCTAGAGAACCACAGCAGGAAGCCTAAGGTGGTACTTCTCAAACTGGAATGTGTATACTTGAACCCTGCTGAAAAAGCAGTTTCTGAGTCAGGAGGCCTGAGGTAGAGCCCGTATTCTTCATTTCCAGCAATCTCCCAGGGGTTGCCAATGCTGTCGATCTATGAAGCACACTTTGAACGGCAAGGATCTAAGGTAACACTCTGAACCCGGGCAATGGCCTTGCACTCCAGGCTTCATTTTAATGCAGCCACCATCGTCAAGCACCTTCTGTGTATATGCTTTTTTTTCCCAAGGATTTTTCACAAATCATTTAATTTATTCCTGTAGACAGCCTTTGATGTCAGATAGATTATTTCCAACCCCTGCTATCCACTTAAAAAATTTTTTTTTTTGCAGCTGCAGTGGGGTTTGGGTGCCTCGTTCCAGGTCTGTATATGGTAGAGCTGAGACTCACACTCATCCCTGCACCGGGCTGGCCCTCTGAGCACCTAATTTGTAAGCCTAACAGGAGAGCTAATGTTGCGAGCACCCTCAACTCAAATGGGGCAGCATGTGGCGCTGTGCCAGGGATTGGACTGTTGCCCAATGTGCCCTCGGATCACATCAGAAGGCCAAGTTCTACCTCAGTGACTCCTGGCTCCACCGTTTCAGATGATCTTTAGGTGGGTGGCAACATCCCGTGATCCTGGGTTCATGGGAAAGAGCTCTCTTTGACCTTATGAGTGTTTCAGAGCTGTTTGGAGTCTGGGCACATTACGTGACCTTGAGCAAGTTACTTCACCTTCTGATGTGAAGGCCCCCTCACTTATCAAAAGAGGATGATAAACATTTTTGTCTTTCAAAGTTGTTGGGAAGATAAAAATTAATAATGTAGAAAAATCCACAGTCTGGTTCCTAGAACAGATGGAGCTCTCAGTTCCCCCCTTTGGCCCTTCAGAACAACCCTTCGTTTTTGCTCTTCTGCACACGGGTAAAACCATTTTAGAGTCCCTTTAACACGATGGCATCATCTGTAAAAACAGATTCAAAGTGGATATTTAGTGTAGTGCCTTCCCCACATACAATAAAAGAAGAAACTATTAATTACTACCATTCTTTCCTGATATAACAAAAAAACCTATATAAGTAAACTTTAAGACTTAGACTCTAAAATAAAACATGTCAGCACAGTCAACACAGACGAATTTGGAAATTGGAAGCAAACTTCCAGCATCATCATTGTGATTTGGCGTGAGCGAAATCATCGATAAGTTTTGCAAGTTTTGCTGCCTTGTTTCTGCAGTGAGTGGTGTTAATTCTGTTAAACGTTGTTGTCACAGAGTGTTCCTTAAATAGTTTTTAATTGGTTTTAATTTGGAGAAAGGCTGTTCTGCTTAAGATACCAGGGCAGAAATTGTCAAAAATAAAATTAACAGATAACAGTCTGCAGAAACTCACTATAGACACGCTGTACCATTCCATGCAAATCCATGGATACTTCGAATTTTGTCAGTGTCACTTGCTGATATTCACAAAGCAGTAGTTTAATGGGGGATCTTCTAATGGGTCACTGATACCTTCCTTGTGCTTTACAGTGGACTTTTCATCTGCATGAATTCATTAAGGTGGTGGAAAAGAAGTACAAATTAGTCAGCTGTTACACTTAACCCTGAAATGTTGGGTCTATTTAGGTAATTAATGTTATCAATGACCTGTGAAGAAAAGGATAAACAATATAAAATTCTTTTCTAAAAAAAAAAAAAAAAACCCACAACAAAACTGCAGAAGATCAATTTACCGTCATCCCGACACTCAGGAAATAAACAGGCAGGAGCACTTGACGCCACAATCTTCCTTCCTTCCTTCCTTCTTTCCTTCCTTTCTCCCTCTTTCCCTTCCTCCATCCCTCCCTCCCTCCCTTCCTGTCCTGAGAAATATAGTCAGAATTTTTCCACCCATCTTTTAAGGCATTAGTATAGTTCTAGATGCATGATTCCATTCAAGAATTCTATATGCTTTTCAGCTAAGGGAGCAACGGCCAGTCTGACAGCTCCGTCTTTGTAAAGAAGCCGGCAGAGGTGCCCACATTCTCTCAGTTCTAAAGGCAGCGGAGGTCAATACACTTTGCTAGGAGTTGCCAAGTGTTGTCAAAGAAAAGCCTCCCCCCGCAAAAAAAAAGAATAGCCCCAATGTCATTGCACTTAGCATTGGAGGCATGCCATACTTTGTTCAAAGGGCATCTGGCATAAAATATGTATTAGAAACATTTTTTCCCCCAAACGAAAGTAGATCTGATTTATGCAGGGGGATTGCAACAAGTGCAGTGATCACTACGATATATCTACACTATGTAGTATGCAATATGTCCTTGCGTTTGCTTGACCAATAAGATGTGAAGAGGCAGGATTAGAATGTTCCTGTCTAGCAAACAGAACCATGATTCCGTAGGTCACTGGATCCAGGATAGATACACTTGAATATGAGTGAATTTTACTCACTTGATTGTCACGAGAGCCAGAGTGGAAGTCTATTCAAGGGCAGCCTTATTTATTGTCCAGTAGTGTCATGTGTGTTTAAAAGCTGGTTGTGTGGTCACTGGGTAGCTCAGGAGACTCTCTCTATCTCTGTGTTTTTTTAAGATTTCATTTATTTATTTGAGAGAGAGAGAGAGAGAGCACAAGCAGGGGAGATGGGGAGAGGGAGAAACAAGCTTCCTGCTCAGGGGCGCAGGACTCGATTCCAGGACCCTGAGATCAGGATCTGAGCCGAATGAAGGCAGATGCTTAACTGACTGAGCCACCCAGGTGGCTCTAGCTAATAAGACTCTTACAACCAGTTGCCTATGTGATAGCCATAACTGGTTCCATAGGAAGGACAGGGCACAAGGGCCCCTGAAATGCTGCCTCGTCTCAGTTTGACATGGGTCTCTTGGTTTCCCAGGTGTACAGTCCCAGCTCCTGCTGATGGAGGCACCCACAGTCCAGCCCCAGCTTCAGCTCCAGCTTCCCCCACCCAGAGCCCCTTCTCAGCCCGCTGGTCTCCGTTCAGAGCAAGACTGTGGCGCTTCTGTCTTGCTTCTCTGCCCTGGGGTTCTCCTGCTTTGCTGAGTTTCTTCTCTGCCTGCTTCAATCCCACTCATCCTGGAAGACCCTGCAGAGACTATGGATCTGCGGGGCCACGAGGAGAAGCCGAAGGGGGTGCTCGGAATGGGCGAGGAAGAGACTGTTTAAAGGAGTGGCTGGGCGTGGCCTGGAGAGCCACCTGCAGAACTGCAAGAGAACCACGAAGGAACCATGGCTGGCAGGGTGGGCCCCTGGCAGGAGTCATGGCCTTCAGTCGAGGAAACTGATCATGGCTCAGCCCGCACCTGGCAGAGATGGAGCCAGAGGAACACAGAGTCCCACTCTCTCCTCCTGCACCTCTTTGGCCAATCCCAGCTTGCAGAGGGAGGAAAGATGTCCTTTGTGCAGCCCTCAGAGTTGCAAGCTGGATGGAGGGGCTGTGGGCTGAAAAGGGTGGGCAGGCCTCCGCCTTCGCCTGGGAGTCCCTGTCATGAGTGCAGCCCAGAGAGGTCTCCTTCTTCTCTGAGCCTCCGGAGCACCCTTGACCTTGAGGAGCTGTAATGCCTCTTAGTTGTGCTGCAAGGACGTGGCTCTCTCTCTCTGGTCTTTTCAGTGTATCATGTCCCCCCACTTAGTGTGTAAGTTCCAACAGGTGCCCTACCTTTTTGTATTTCCCATACAGAAGCAACCAAATATTCTGGGGTTTCTTGGCTGCATCTGTTTTGAACAGTCTGACCCTTTGCTCTCCTTCCACCCACTCTGCCCCCCGCCAGGGCATCTGGATCTGGACTTGGGGTCTTGGTAAGTTTTGGGGGGAAGGTGTGAATATTAAGGTAAGGGTGAAGAGTCTGAAGGTTCTGGGGCTGGCTTGGGGAGTTTTCAGCAGATGTAACAGGAGACATGAGCACAGGAGTTAAGAGAACCTGACATCACACTCAGGGGGAGGAGCTAGAGTCGGGGGGCAGGGAGGGTCACCAGAACCAAGGGATTGACATGGGATGTGAGTGGGGAGTGCAAGACCATGGGGACCTGAGCAAGCCAGTCACCCTCAGGGAGACATAGGGACGGGCAGGGGAGGGGCTTAGATGCAAGGTTAAAGAGGGTTCCAGAGCTATCGTGTAGGCTAGTGCTGTCTGAAAGAGCAGCCACTAGCCATGGGTGGCTATTTAAATTAACTAATATTGAACTACATTAAAAATTCTGTTTCTTGGTCATACCAGCCACCTTTCTGGTGACCTACCGTGTTAACCAGCATTAAGTTAGAACATTTCCATCATCACAGAATGTTCAATGGAACAGGCTGGTCCAGAATATACTAGAGAGTTTAAGGTCCCAACAGTCCTAACAAAAGTACCTGTTTGGGGATGCCTGGGTGTCTCAGTCGGTTAAGTGTCCACTTTCAACTCAGGTAGTGATCTAAGAGTCCGGGAATCAAGCGCCACATGGGGTTCCTTGCTCAGTGGGGAGTCTGCTTCTCTCTCTCCCTCTGCCCCTTCCACTGCTCCTTCCTGTCTTGCTCTCTCAAAACAAATAAATAAAACCTTTAAAACTTTTTTACCCATTTGTTTGACTTGATTGGATCTTCTCTGTCCCAATATCAGACAGACCTAGCTCTGCCTCTCCACTTTGTCAGGGAATAATCGTGTGATGAGTCCCCAAACCTCAGTGTTCTCATCCGGAAAATGAAGACAGTGAGAGAGGACTAATTCCGTTAAGGATTGAAAGTTGTCTTCAGGGGTCAGGGATACCCAGGAGTGACTTAATAAATATCAGTTCCCAGCCTCCCTTGCAACAACAGTGATGCTAAGTAGCGTTTACCACCAGCTTGCCCTGCCGTGAACAGTTTACAGTGGTTGCTGTTGGGTCCATGGTCAAAGGAATGAGACTGATACAAAGCGAAGGTCAAGCAAAGCTTTATTTCACGCCAAGCATTGAGAATCAAACCGACCAGTCAGGGCCGTCTCTTACAAAGAGGCGACCCCTCCCTGCCTTACTGACTAACTGTTAAGGGGCAAGGGACACGTGGTTGGGTGTGGCCACACACAGGTGGCCAATGAGATTGTAACACACAGAGAAAGCTGCACAGTCATGCTAGGTCACACACGGGTGGCCAATTGAATTACAATTTACCCTAGTAGATATTTGAACTAGCCTATCACCTTGGTCAGAATTGCCACCCAAAAGGCGCCCAAAGGGCCAAGCCCATACTCCTTGGTAGCTAGGAGACAGTATGCACCCCCACTGATTGAATACCTCCACCTGGTCTGACCCACCCTTGTATTTGGGCTTTGTTACCTGGGACTGGTTTCTGGGACTCCTTTTTAAATAAGTTCCTCTGGTGGGGCGGGGGGTGGTGCAGGGCCAGTTTAAGTTTTACTGCATAAACAACAAAATCACTATTTAACAGGATGAAATTGCTCTGGCTAAATAGGCCCTTACAATTGCCTCATCGAATTCCTACAGTACCTGTAAAAAGACAGCATTACTGTTCCCATTTTGCAGATGGGGAAAGGAAGCCCCAGAGATGAAAACGCATCCCCGATGTCAGGCAGCAGCAGAGCCACATTTCTGTATACCTTGGGTGCCCCCCCTGCACTTGGGCTGATGGGTGATTGCTAACTGGCACATCAGTTTTGATCAACTTTAATCGGCGCATTGAAAATTTCTCCACCCCTGATCATCACCTCTAACATTTGCTCCTCAATCGGGTCTTGAACGTGAATCCAGGAACGTTCAGTGTCTGTTTAATTAAGTGCCTAGCTGGCCAAGGACTTTGGATCTGGGAGATTTTAGGAGCACCGTGATCTTGGGCAGGAAGAGATTGGTTCTTTTTATGGGGGGGACCCAGAAAGAGTAATGGGACTATGCCGGGCTTTCCACGAAGTAAGCAGCCTTAAGCTGGAATCTGGTGTATGTGGGGCAAGTCATTTATACTCTGGGAATTCCAGTTCGCTCTCTGGCAAGAGAGCAAGTCCTGCTTCTGCTGTGGGTGGTTTGAGACTGAACGGATCTGGGGACCAATGCCTGGGATACAGATGCCCTCAGCAAACCTACTCTTGGCCTCCACCCTAGACAGCTTCTGGGTCCCTCTGATCTCTTTGTTTAGTGGAGGGAAAGGGGCCCTTATCTTCTGGACCACACACTTTATTTTTTATTTATTTATTTTTTAAAAGATTTTATTTATTTATTTGACAGAGAGAGATTACAAGTAGGCAGAGAAGCAGACAGAGAGAGAGAGAGGAGGAAGCAGGCTCCCTGCTGAGCAGAGAGCCTGATGAAGGACTCGATCCCAGCACCCTGAGATCATGACCTGAGCCGAAGGCAGCGGCTTAACCCACTGAGCCACCCAGGCACCCCAGACCACACATTTTAAAAGAATCTATAGTTGTTGTGTCTTGGGAGATCTACAAATTATGTAAATTTCTACCTTGATGGGGGAAATCTCCCGTTTCCTCATACATATATTCAGAGAAACCAGAGCTGCAAAAAGGACAGACTCTAAAGCTGGATCCTGCCTCCCAGCTTCCTCAGAGTGGGGCCCTGGCCTCCCTGCCTCCCTGCCTCGCAGGTGACTGTAGGGTCCCCTTGCTGGCTGCCAATAGGAGCGAGGCCTGGGGGCTCCAGCACCCACACGGAGAAGGTTCCAAGAACCATGTGAGACCTTGTGTGTACCTGTGGGGAGGCAAGTGAGGAAGACTGGGCAGCCTCTAGGGCCTGAAGTTATGAGGTAGTGTCACCCTGAAAAGAGTCCTGGGGTTCACGGGTCTCTCTGCCTCCTCCTCTGGTCTTTCCCTAAGTCATTTCCTCTGGTGAATCCCAGCCTAAGCTGGTGTTTTCCCTGGGTTATTATTTGGGGTCTGTGGGGAATTTTGAGCACCTCGAGGTGGAAGTCACCGAGCTATTTGGAAAGACCATGAGTCTCAGACTCCGTGACATTGCCTCCAGGAAGCCTGGAGAGTGGCGTTTTGGTGTGGCCTGTCCTGACTTTAGACTCAGACCTCCCTGGGCTCCATTCTTGGCTCTGGCTGTTACGAGCGGTGGATCCCGGGCCCAGGCAGCTCCCTCTCCCCTCTCTGATATTCTGCAGTCCCAGCTTTGTATTGGGACTTTTACCCAAGTGATGCTTTCTAACTCACAAGCCTGATGTAGGGTGAACAGTGTCCCCCTTTTACAGGGAAGAAACTGAGTCTTTGGGAAGTAAATGGCTCCCCCCTTCCTTCCCCCGGCCCCATCCCCCCCCATTCCCTCTTTTTCTCCCTCCTCCAGCCCTTCTCTCCTACTCCTCCCCCTCCTCTACCCTCCCTCCCCCTCCCCTATCTCTCCCTCTCCTCTCTCGCCCCCTCCCTCTCTGGAGACCTTCCACCAGCTGAGCTCCCTGCCACCTACCTCTGGGCCCCCAGTCTGAAGTTCTACATGGACCACGGGGAGGAGGCGGTGTAATAAGTCACTTGTGGAGGCTCGGCCCCACTGGTCTGACAGTTGGTCACCACCAGGCTTGGCCATCACCCAGACCCCCTCTGAACACGAGATCAAGGCTTCAGGCTCTGGCAAGGACATAAAACGAGGCAGAAACAATGGAGAGACTTTTCAAAGGCAGCAATTCCTGACCTTTGTCCAGACTCCAAGAATGTTTTGTTTTGAGAAGAATCTAATTCACACAATGGGTTTGGGGCTAAGAAACTGGCTTCGTCAACGTCAGTGAGCCCTGAAGGCTGGGCAGGACCAAGGCGAGCCCCTGGGGAAGGTTCTGCTCCACTAGCTGTAAATGACCTTGGGGACCCCCAAAGGAGTTTTATTTAAGCCATCCACGGGCAAAGAGATGGAGAGAAAGTCCCAGGAGCCTGTCTCTTCCCTCTCCCGGCACTGAAGGCAAGCTGGGCATATTGGGCCTGCTCTGATTTTCCCTCC
Organism: Mustela erminea; assembly: GCF_009829155.1. Lineage (NCBI taxonomy): Eukaryota > Metazoa > Chordata > Mammalia > Carnivora > Mustelidae > Mustela > Mustela erminea. Next base: position 33,842,527 of record NC_045618.1, read on the forward strand.
TCAGCCTCTCCCAGAGCACTTAGGAGGCTCCCGCCCCCCCTCCCCCCCAAGGCTGTATGTCAGCCTCTGGCTGTGTTGGTGGGTGCTAGAAAGCCAGCCCTATCCCTAAACCAAAGGAAATGCCCACACTGCCCCACACAGTTTGTTTCTAGAACCACCCTTGGCACTTACTCCTGCTGTAGGGCCATCGCCTAACAGCTTCTGGTTACACTGACAAAAGAGCAGGGTCTGCTCCCAGAAACTCTTCTGTCTGCAGCCCCAGCTCTCGCCCCTCTCCCTCTGCTGTTACTTCTTTAAAAGTAATAATTTATTATTCTTATAAGTTATGGACCCTGGCCCAGTATGGAGAGGAGAGTAGCTCACTGATGAGTGGGCCCAGAGAAGGGAAGGGCCTTGCCCGAGGTCACACAGCTTGTGGGAGCAGAGCTGGGGCCAGACTTCCTGACTCCCAGGGGAAGGCATTTTCCTCCCAAGCCCCATGCCCCACCAATAAGCTGGCTTCCTTACTTCCTTCTTGCCTGCCTCAGAGGAAAGCATCACCATCTAGAAAGCATCACCTCACTGAGAACAAAACAAAACAAGAAAAGGGCAACAAACCAGAAAGAAAGAAAACTGCCCATGATTCCCCAGCCCTGACATGAGAAGGCTTCACTACATAAATCTCAGAGAGGGGACCTAGTCCCTGACCTGCTCTGACCAGGGCCATTTTGCTAGGGCAAGCTGTACGCTTTGGGATTCTACCCTCCCCTGCCTTTGTAGGGGTTTTATGTCTGTATACTTTGGTTAGCATGTCTTCAAAAGCACCAGCCCTGCTATTGGTTTTTCTGGGGCTCTTTTCCTTAAGGATCTGCCTCTCTCAGGCAGAACCAGGGACTTACCAGCGATGCAGGGAGGTTATCTCCTCCCCGCCAAAGTTTGTCTCCTGTTAGGTGGCTAGGGCCCTCCCTGCCGGCTGTCCCTGTAGTGGTTGCTGTCCTGTCCTCTGCTGGGATATGAAGCTGCCTGGGTCTGCTGCGTAACCCATGCTGATTGTGTACAACGCTTTGAGAAGGGGAGCTGGCTACTGTGTGGCCTCCTTGCACTTTCTAGAATGATGGTATAAGTCCTGGCAAAGGAAGGCAGAGATTGCCTTATTCACCCTAAGTCCCCAGCACGTGGCCTGGGCCCGCCTCAGTGCATAGGAAGGATCTCGAATTAGAACATATTTCCATGTCCTTCTCTTCTATCCAAGTTGCCCAGCCCACTGGTCCTTGAGTCTTGCTTTCCTGCTTGGGCTCCAGCTGTTCCCCGAGCCTAGAATGTCTTTCTACCGATTTCTGATGCTCAGAGTCTTGCCAACCTCTAAGGACCATGCCATCCCCTAGTAGATGGTATGCTTCTTAAGAAAAAGGTTGAGCTCACTTATACTTGTATCCTTGTACAGAAGGGCCTCAACACATGTTGTTGCACAAATGAGTGAGTGAATAGTTTCACAAATGAAACTGGTTCCTTTCTTTTCTTCTTCTTCTTCTTTTTTTTTTTTTTCTATTGTGATTCCATTTTACCTCCTCAGAAGACTGGCCCCAACCCAGCCTGTAGAACCCTCTCCCTTTCATTGAGCTAACTGCCTGGGTGTACCTCTTGATGCTTTCTTTGATCCCTGACTGGCTTCCACATCTCTAGCTATGCTTGGCTATATTAAAGAAATCCTTCTCACCGTCTTCCAATATTCCGTCACATTGCCCGCAACAAAACTGTGTTCAGAGGGGAGTCCTAGAAGAAGGGCTGTAGGGCAGGCTAGCCAGGGGTGCTTCAGAGGGTCCAGCTGAGGCAGAGAAGGGCAGGAGGAATCATTGGTCCTGGTAGGAAAGGAGTCAGGTCTTGGAAACAGGCTGGGACACAAGAACAAGGCATGTACTATACGTTCTAGAACTCAAGCCAATGCTTTTCCATCTAGAAGGGACAGCATTCCCCTGGGCTCACAGTGGCAGAGAAGAGCTGCTCTGCCAGTGATGTTGGCCATCTGAGATCTGAGGTAAAGACTTATGGATCTCCATTGTGACTGGTTGTTCTCTGCTTGGCCTGGGAACTCTTGACCAACAGGAACTAATAGGAACCACTCTTGACCAATAGTGACCAGAAGAAGGCCAGAGTGAATCCTGTTACTTAAGTCGCCAATGACATTGTAAACTCCTTGAAGGCTGGGATCATGTCATCAGCACATCCCAGGGCCTGTCAAAGTCCTGCTGAGTCAAAGGGTATGGCATTAGACTGGGGAACCTCCGTCTTTCATCTGCTCCCGAGGTCCTGATCAGACACAGTGAAATGTCATGACTCCTGCCTTTTGTGTCTTGGGGTTCCTACAGCCCATGGTTGGACATGTGATAGGTATAACACAAGTATTTTATAAGACTGAAATCAGCTTATGTGTTATGTGAGAGCTTCTTTGCCTCTTGAATCCAGGTGAGATGTACTTAGACCATTGAAAATTCCTTCTCTGTGGAGGCTTAGGGACCCTGAGGTTTCTGAGACTTTTTAGGGGACACATAGCCTCCTGGATCCTGCTGCCTCAGGTTTCTCACACCCAGATGGGCATCTCAGTCTCTTCTCATTTTCCGTGGAACAGCTCACTGGCACAAAGCATTCATGAGTGAGACAGACTGATTTGAAGACATAGGGTGGGATGGGGGTGGGAATAAAGGAAGGATTTACATCACATCATTGTAAACAACTTCAAGTTCAACAGCAGGTGTTTCCATTCTTAAAGTGTCCCTTTGACCAACGCACCACTCCAGACATTCACAGCTCTTTACCATCTTCTGCTTTCCAATTTCCCCCTTTTCTCTGTTTCTCTCTCTTTCCTCATTCTGAGTAATCCCGTTTCTTTCTTCATTTCCTACAGAGTAGGGTGGCCTTGCCCCACCCCCACAATGGCCTTAGCGGCCTTGCTCCCCCCGCCCCCATCTTCAGACTCCTCCATCTGCTCTTTGAGGTCACTCCCCAAATAGAGACCTTTGGCTCCTTAAAGGAGTTCTTGCATCAGCTGTAGGTCAGAAAGCTTCATGCACTGGCTGGATGTGGAGCACGGGAGCTGGAAGGGATCCCGGAGATCATGAGTCAAACTCAAGTCAGACAGTCGTTGGCCCAAGGTCCCTGGCACAGTGACACCCAGGGCAGAAGCTGGAGCCTTGACCCTTGGCTCTCAAGCTCGCCTGGATTAATTGATTCCATGAGTAACTCAGGACTCCAGTGCATTCTTACAAGTGTTGTGATTAGGAGCAGGTCTCCAGGCGAGACCACGCTATCCAAGTGAACAGCCTGACAGCCCTTAGTCGTGCTTCTTCATCACTCCCCGACTCCCAAGTTAAACTCCATGAGCACAGCCCTTCTGTCTCTGCACTGGTCTTGGGATGACAAGCAACGCCAGGATTCCAGCCCTACATCTACCATTAAGATGCTGCTTGATGTTCATACAGAGTTGTTTTCCATTTGGGCCTCAGTTCCCCACCCTTAAAAAGAGGTCTGTGTCTGGCACCATTCTAGCAGTGTGTAGGAATGTCCCCGGTGCCTTCGCAGGATGACACACTTGATTCCAAGTGTATATGTGTGTGTGTATGTGTGCGTGAGAGAGAGAGAGAGAGAGAGAGAGAGCATGCACGCACACACACACACGCATGCATGCTTGTGTAGGGAGATTTAGGACTTTTTCCCCCCATGCAACTGAAGGCAGTTCCATTTATATCTGTTCTAATGACTAGGGTTTCATAAGGGCTTCTAATCAAAAAAAGATTTCCATTGCTTAAAAAGCACTTGGAAACCTCTGTGTAACTGACATCTGGGGTCCAAGGCTCTGTTGAAATCTGAGCCTTTATGGCTACAATAAGGAGGGCCATGCCACAGGGCTTCCCCATGGCTATGTCATCCACATGGCCACCATTAGCAAACTGGGACGTCCATCATGAGGCAGCTGGGTGGGTGGGTGGATCCCCACCATGGGGGCTGTTCTGGGGCTTTCTAAGTACTGCTAAGTATGAATCAGGCCCCAAGTTTTCCATTTCCTCTGCCCAATACACTCTTTCATGAGAGCATATAAATATGTACTTCAGCAAAACGCAGAAGCAAAAGTTCCATAGTCCAAAGGGGGTGTGGGCGGGAGTAGAGGGCTGGCGCAGGTGGGCACACAACGTTTCCACTGTGGGCGGTATGCAGGGGTAAAAACCCTTTCCCTCCCGCAGCCCTTCCTAGGAGCCGGTGTCTGGCCAGCCCATGAGCTCCATGATCCCTGAGTGTCTCTCCTTGTTCTCAGCATGCATGGTTCAAGGGCAGGTGGGGCAGGACTCAGGCACCCCTGTGTGCACGCGGGCTCTCCTGGCCAGATGTGTGGCCCCCAGTCCCCCACTCACACTCAGACACAGCCTGATCCACCAACAGCTTCCTTCGGCCTCATTCTGAGATTAAAAGACACAATAAAATGTGTGTATAGCACTTCTAAGAGTTTGCCAGAGGCCTGGACATCACCGCGCCTGCTGCTTATTCCCCTGTCCAGAGTGATGGATGGGCTGAGTCTCTTGGGGGGAACAGCTCTTCTTTTGCTCTCCCTGGGTTTCCTGTGACTCATCATTGGGAACATTGCTGGTGAGGATATTTTCTTCCCCGATAATATACAGATATATCCTCCTCCCTGGATGAATATACAAAAACCAATTCCTTGCATACCCACAATAACCAGTTGGAAGATAAAAGCAAACAAAAACATAATCTACCTCTGAATGATTCTCCATGAGGATGGGGTGGAACTTTCATGAACAAAGCCACAAAACTTTATTAGTTTTGTGTAAGAAAACTTTCAAGTAAGTGGAGAACACAACTGGCTTTGGGGGAAAAAGGAACAATGAAAAGACATTTATTTTTCCTGAATTAATATGTTGATCTGGCAAAAATATGGTAAGAATCTCAATGGAAACATTTGGTAATCTGACAAGACAACTCTAAAATGAGTCTGAAAAAGTAACAAACTAAAAATAGCTCACGTACTTTTAAGAACAGGAGGCATGGCTTGCTTAGCAATATTAAGTTTTATTTTAAAGGTAGAGCAACTGTCCCTGTCAATGTACGAGCTCCAGGAACACGGGGCATCAAGAGGACATAATGGATAACTGTAAAACCAACTTTACTACAGGCATAAAAGCAACACGAGTTCAAGGGAAGCATTACAAATCAGTAGGAAAGACTCGGATTAACAATGGGTGTTGAGAAAACTGACTACTTGGAGACAGTCATTTATACCTTTTTCTAAAGGAAATTTCAAATAATTAGAGCATGAGACAAAAGAAACCCATAACAATAGAAGAAAACACAAGGGAACATTTAAATTAGAGAACATCCATTTAAGCTCAAAAACAATTGAAGAAATGACAAAAGCAATTGCCTACCCTAAACCTCCTGATATGTATTTAAGAAGAAACTGCAAAAGTGAAAAAGGAAGCGACAAACTGAGAAAAATATTTGCAACAGATATGGAAAAAGGTTAATGGCCTTGATGTATAAAGAGCTTTTACAAAGCCTTTAAAAAAAAAAGTGCTAACATCTCATTAGAAAATTTGACAAGGAACATTCATGAACTAGGATGTACAAATGGCTAACGTATGAAAAAAATATTTCATTTTACTATTTGCCAAAGAAATGCAAAATAAGACAAGATTCTGTTTTCACCTGTCTGATTGTTGGGATGGATGTTGCTGTTGCTGGCTGCGTAAATGTTAGCGACCAGGTGACGAAATTGGAACATAAATTGGCACAATCTTTCCAGAAGAATTTCAGTTTTCATAGCTTTGATCCAACTGCTCTACTTTTAGGAATCCGTTGGAAGAAAACCCTGGAGACAGTATCAGAATATTCATCTCAATTTTATTTATCAGACCTGAATATTAGAAATCATTAACACCTATGACAACAAAGGGTTGATAAATAGCATGTATTTATGTTGTAGAATACATTTTTTATTAAAGATTTTATTTATTTATTTGACAGACAGAGATCACAAGTAGGCAGAGAGGCAGGCAGAGAGGGAGAAGCAGGCTCCCCGCTGAGCAGAGAGCCCAATGAGGGGCTCGATCCCAGGACCCTGAGATCATGACCTGAGCCGAAGGCAGAGGCTTTAACCCACTGAACCACCCAGGCGCCCCTGTTGTAGAATACATTTTTTAAAAGCGTATATCAAACAATATTTAAGGGACACCTGGGTGGCTCAGTCAGGTGAGCATCTGACTTTAGCTCATGTCATATCCCAGCTGGAGTCTGCTTGTCCCTCTTCCTCTGTCCCTCCCAGGGCTCATGATCTCCCTCCGTCTCTCTCAAATAAGTAAATCAAATCTTTAAAAAATATTTAAGGGCGCTTGGGTGGCTCAGTCGTTAAGCATCTGCCTTCAGCTCAGGTCATGATCCCCAGGTCCGGGAATTGAGCCCTGCATCAGGCTCCCTGCGAGCAGGAAGCCTGCTTCTCCCTCTCCCACTCCCCCTGCTTGTGTTCCCTCTCTCTCATGTGTCTCTCTGTCAAATAATAAATAAAATCTAAAAAAAAAAAAAAATTTAAAAATACAGGAATATGGTTACCATACTAAAAATATGGTTAAATATTAAAAATGAAGCTGTGTGTATGTGTGTGTGTGTGTGTGTGTGTGTTGTGTGCAGTGACTCAGTTTTCTACTCCTCTGTACGCAGTGTGGAGAAGAGGCCGAACTGACAGAGTCTGTGACCCGATTTCCTGCCCTCAGTCCTCCCAACTATAAAATGGAATCATGGGGTGCTTGCCCCCCACCACGCCCCGGGGCCATGCGAGGATGAATGAGGTATCCCATGTTAGCATGATGTAAGTTCTAATTCTTCATGCACCTGTAGCTTCTCTCTCCAGGGAGGTGGAATTTGCCTAAGGACAGGAATCCAGGGGCTCCTTTACCTGAGAGACAAGGAAGATGGGATGCTGCGCAATTAAGATCTAAAGGTCAACTTTAAAGTTCTGAGGAGTTTGAGTTCCAGCCCTGACTCAACCTGACGCCCCCTGTGTGACCTTAGGTCACTCACCATCCCTCTCTGGGCTTCAGCAGCTCGGGATCAGAGGAGGGAAGGAATAGCCACGGTCCCCGAGAAAGCTGTCATGATGCCATTCTCCTTGCACGGTTAAAAGTCACGGTCATCTCCTAGTCTGTCTGGGTCAAGGCTGTGCTCACAGGGCCCTCAGGCAGGGCTCCTACCCCAAGACGGACAGATTACTTGATGGACGCAAGGGAGTTGACTCGTGACTGTAGGCGTTTTCATTTGTTTCATTCACTTCTGTGTCCTCAGTGCCTAGAACAGGGTCTGGCACCTAGTGGGTGCTTGACACCTACCAACTGAATGAAGAATGAGTGGGGAGAGGATTGATGGGCAATCCTGAAAGTCAGGCTGGATGGCTGACCTGAGATGGGTGTCCTTGGGGACCTGCCCCCCTGGCCACAGAGCCATCAGGGATGGAAGGAGGGAGATGAAGGGAAAGGGGGTGCCGGTGAAGAGTGTGTGTAGGAGACTGGGGGTTGCAGCTGCTGTGTGCACCCTGAACAGGTCAGGGGGTAGAGGGGTGGTCCCAGGACCTTGAAACTGTGCTGCATGCTTTACCTATATTATGTTATTGGAGCTTCACTCGAATCCGGGGAGGACAGTATCATCGCCCTCATTTTATATGCAAGGCAATGACCTCCAGGAGGGAGGAAAATGTGCCCCAAGGTCACATAGCTTTTAAGTGGAAAAGTCGGGGATTTGAAGTCAGGGCTGTCTGATTCCGGAACCCTTGGCCTTGACGTTATATGCTACAAGTGTTTCTCTCCCTAAACTTCTCTTAGTGGAAAGGAAAGAGTCCAGTTTTGCTGTGTGTGCATCTTGGGAGGTATCCCAGCACGGCCCCTAAATCACCTCTGACTATGAATGTTGGGCTGGGAATGGGCCATCGGCTGGTGATGGATCCCCACCGTCCATCACAGCCCCGTGGTGCTCCGACACGCAGTGCTGAAGTGTAATCAGAGCGATGGTGTCCTGATCTATGGGGGACGTACATCATCCCAGGGCTGGTACCTTGACATAGTACCTTAGCTTGCTGTCAGCGGGACGGCCCCTTAATGTATTTCTGTAATATATCACCCACTGAAGGTGGCCAAGGAGGCCTGTGGACGCCAGTCAGCTAGAGCCCTTTGCATGAGTCTCCCTGAGTTAGTTCTTGGTCTCTTAAAATTCACTCGTGCTTGTGGAATTTGTGTGCGCACAGAGAGAGCAGAAAAGAAGGGGGCAGAAGCAGAGAGAAGCCGAAAGGCTAAAGGCGAGAACAGAGGTGGGGAGGATCCCCAGCACCCCATGTCTACCCACCCACTGGATAGCTTTACTCAGCTAGCCCAACAGCACCACCCACTCAGAGGACCCCACACTGTGGTCATCTGTCCATGCCTGGTCTCCCTCCCTTCTTACTGCAGCCAAAGGTCTCTCCAGGCTCCAGTGCCCGAGATCTGGTGGTCATGTCCTTTTCAAGAGCCCTGCATTCACACCCGTCAATTCTTTTCCATTTCTGTTGCCTTTATCCTAGCGCACATCAGCAAATCTTGGGCCAGCTCTCAGTCAAATATTTACTAAGAACATACTCTGTCCCAGACACTGTGTCGGGGGGCACAATGCTCACCTGTGCACGTGCTCAATCTCTCCCCTCATCAACCTATTCTGCACATCACTACCTAATTGGCCTTCCTAAAGAACCCACCTGTTGTGTCACTTTTTAATCACTAACATTGCCAAGAAAGGGCTCCCCACCACCAACTGGATGTCTTTGTGCCACCCTTGAGGACTGTAAAGAGCTGAAGGGGAGCATGATCTGCAGGTAGGTGCCTCTGAGGGTCTACGCCCAGCCTGGAGGGGCGTGGCCCGCATTGTCCACCACTCCACAGCGTGGCTTCTCTGCAGAGCTGATGGAGAAGGTGGTGAGAAGAATGCATAACTCTAGTATAAGGTCAGGCCCCATAGTGCCCAGTCTCACTGTGCCATCACGTTAAACCATAATCTAGAAAACACAGGGCACCTGGGTGGCTCGGTTGGTCAAGGTCTGCCTTCAGCACAGGTCATGATCCCAGGGTTCCGGGATCCAGTCCCGCCATGGGCTCCCTGCCCCTGCTTGTCTCTCGGCTCCCACTCCCCACCCCCGCTTCACACTTACTCTCTCGCTCAAATGAATAAATAAAATCTTTAAAAAATTAGAAAATACAATAAAGCCGATTTCAGTCTTTACTGGATCTCTGACAGGGCATTAAAGGAAATTCATTTTTTTTTTTTAAGATTTTATTTATTTGACAGACAGAGATCACAAGTAGACGGAGAGGCAGGCAGAGAGAGAGAGAGAGAGAAGCAGGCTCCCTGCTGAGCAGAGAGGCTGATGCGGGACTCGATCCCAGGACCCTGAGATCATGACCTGAGCTGAAGGCAGCGGCTTAACACACCGAACCACCCAGGCGCCCCGGAAATCCACGTTTTGACCCTCCTTAAAATTCCACTGTCTTTCCTGTCTTTCCTTCCATCCTCTTGGCCCTGTAGCAGCTGCACAGCCTCCCCCCATCTAAACACACCTGACGCTTTCCCACCAGCTCTCTGCTCAAGATCAGGTGTTTTCTGCCTCACGCTCTCCTTCCTCCTCCCCTTCCCGCTGCCCCTTAATTTTGTACAGCAACTGAATCGCCTTGGGTTCCTTATATTCTTTTCGCTTCATGCATTATTTGGGTTCTCCAAAAACACAGGGGAGTCTGAAAGCCAACCCAGCAAGCCTGTGGGTTCCAACACCAGCCCTTGGACAGGCTACCTTTACTGCATTGAACTGCTTTTGCCCCTTCATCAAAATCAATTGAGCATACTTGCTCGGGTCTGTTTCTGGGTTCTCTGACCTGTACTATTGATCTGGCTGGCTCTCCCTCTGCCATAGCTATCCAGTCTTGATTACAGTGAGCACCTAAGCCTGAAATTTGATTCTGCCCATTTTAGTCTTCTTTTTAAACATTGTCTTAGCTGTTTTCATTTTTTTTGTCTTTTCCTATACATTTTAGAATAATCTTGCTTACAAAAAAACCTTGCTGGGATTTCAATAGGAATTGTGTTAAATCTGTAATCAGTTTGGAAGAACTGACAATTTTACTAGGGTGAGTCTTCCTATCCACGAATACAGCATGTTTCTCCATTTATTATCTTTGATTGCTTTCATCCACACTATATAGTTTCAGCCTATAACTCTTATTTTATTTACACTCTAAGTATCCCTTCTTGGGGGGAGCAATTACAGGTGGTATTGTATTTACCATATTGCTGTCTATGTGTTCATTGCTAGTATATAGAAATAGAATAGAATTTATATATATATCTTGAATTATCTTTTTTTTTCTGTTTCTTGTCTCTGTTTTGCGTTTCTCCATTCTCTTTTTATTGCCTTTCTTTGGGTTACCTGAACAGTTTTTTGGAAAGAAAAGTGAGCAGGCACTGGCCTGAGGGACCCCCACCCTGCCTGGCCCTGGGCTTAGGGGTTGTCAAGCCAAACCCTGCAGAGCTCAATTCCCAGTATGAGCTCACTGAGTAGTGACTTGCTTCTTTGTCCTCTAGGTGAGTGGCAGATAGAATCCTGGGTCTTCGGTGGTTTCGTGTCTTCTTAGTCCCAAAGAGTGGTTCGTGTGGTGTCACATTAGGCACTGAGCAAGCTGGACTGCAGGAGGTGATCGGAGGACCTTCACCTCCTGTAGGCAAAGAGCCAACACGACTTCATTCAGGATGGACTTGACTCAAAGGCACAGTGCATAGGAGAATGCCTTTCCCTGAGCCCAGCCCAAGGGGCAGTTAAGGAAGGGCTGTATTCTGGTTGAGGGAGCTTCTCATCTTGGTGGGGGCTGAGGCAGATGAAAGAAATTTAACTGTTTAGTTGATAAAATGTTCTATTTGACCAGGGGGGACAAAACAGGACAAGCCTGAGGGAGGGAGTTGGGGCATCAGGGTGATTTTCAGGGGTGGGAGAGGGATACTGACTCCAGTGGGAGGAAGGTGGGAAGAGGAAGCCATCCTGGGACCTGGAGAGAACCGCCTGACCACCAGCATGTCCGCTTTCCTTAGCCACAGGCCTCTGGGGCTGCTACCAGAGAGGATAAAAATCACACGTGAAATTTAGTAGCTACTCATTCAGTAGCTCCTCCTTTACAAGACAAAGAATGGGAATTCGGAGGAACTGTGTCTGCTCTGTCACAGGTTAACAAGGGGGCAGAGTTGAGTCCCGTCTAAGTCATGCGGGAAAGGATGGTACTGAACTGCAATGGCCTTTTCTGGAACAAAAAGGCGCGAGCATGTGATTTCTTTAACCCTAGAGGCTTCCCAGGGCCACAGGTGTAGGAAACATTCAACAGTGTCAGGCTCATCCTATAAATTGAGTTGACTCCTGCAGGAAATCTGGAACAAACCCAGCATTTCTTCAGGAGGACCATCCAATCCGGGACCTCTGCAGAGCGACACATTCGCCACCCCTCCCCCCGCCCCCGTCGCCCCCGTCGCCCCCGTCGCCCCCTTCCTGTCCCCCACCCAGATGAGCTGCTCTCCGCGAAAGACCGAGCCCTGAGGGCTGGGGGGCGGGGCCAGGGCCGGGGGCGGGGCCGGGGCGGGGCTTTTCCAGCCGAGAGCAGGGGTCCTGGGCCCGTGGCTGCCCGCCTAGCTCAGGCATTAGCTTCCCTCCTCCCACTCCCCCCACCCTCCCAGCTCCTGGCCGCCCCCTTCCCTGCCTGCCACACAGCTGTTTTGCCAACATTGCTGCCTGATTATCTTTCAAGTGGCTTCTTGGAGCAGATGTTCCGGCTCCTTCCTGCATCGAAAACAAACAGGCGCTCTGTTGTCGTTTGCTCTCCTGGGGAAAATCCCTCTGCTGCTGCAGATTCTTCTTGAGAGGTTCAGGGACTTCTGTGAAGTCTCTCCCAGCTGCTCCTTGCCAGGAATTTGCCTCCAGATGGATGACAGGGGCTCCTCAGGTCTTCCGAGGTGTGTGGCCCTTCCTGGACGTGGGCTGGGGGAGTACACTTGTAACAGAATCGGATTCAGACCTAGGGGAAGCCAGTGGAGGTTGGTGGGTTGGGGGGACTCACTCCTGTCACCGCCTTCCCATAATATTTAACCTTTCGAAAAACGTAAACATCTCACCAACTTGGATTCTGAAAGATCCCCCAGCAGTTTGTCCCCAGTTGAAAATCTCTGTTTGTTTTCAGGAACCTCACCAACAAGGAAATGTTGCTGGCTTGCTTTCTGAGGTTTGCGTTATGAAAGCCATAGGTTTCCAGTTTCTGTTTTATGAATGTGAAAGTTGAATGTGTCTTTCAAAAGGTGCACATTTCATATCCTCTCCCTGTTGAGGTTCAGGGCTCTGGCTCCACCAGGCAGCAGCTTGGCCAGTGGTCAGGATGACCCCTGGGATGCCAGGAAGTGACATCTTGTCACCCTGTTTTGTGTGTGTAAGAAATGGCGGCCTCAGCAACTCACTCCTGGAGGTGAGGCCCCGGGGGTGCAGCGGGGAGGGGGCCTCCAGCTCCTACAACAGTTGGTTGCGGCCTGTTAAGGGCTCTGGTTGGAGAGGGGAGAGACAGCAGCTGGGACAAGCCTGGGGTAAGGGGCTGGGGTATCAGGGTGATTTCTCAGGGTTGGGAGAGGACTACTGACTCCTGTGAGAGGAAGGTGGGAAAAGGAAGCCATCTTGGGACCTGGAGAGAACCACCTGACCACCAGCATGTCCGCTTCCCCCAGCCAGAGGCCTCCTGGGGCGGCTACCAGAGAGGATAAAAATCACGTGTGAAATTTGATCTGTCCCCAAACGTTCACTGATTTGGCAACAGATCTTGCTATGGCCCATTCCACTCCCCCACTTTGTCATCTAAGTGTCCTCCTCTGGCCTGTTCAGTTCTCGCCCCACTCCACTGGGGCCCAGCATTGCCCTGAGGTGTGAGCCCTGCCACACGGGGTGTGGGGGCTGTCCCGTGCTTCCCCGGCGTAGCAGAGTGGGGCCCACTTGACCACATGTCCTGATATCCTCTCATCTCTCCCCGAAACTAGTTTATCTAGTTTCGTCTAGGTGAGACGCCAGCCTCCCCCGATTCTTCCTGTCTCTCTGGCTACTCCCTCTCTGTCACCTTTGCTGGGTTTTCCCTCTTCAGGGGCAAATGACCATGTTTCTCAGTGAGAGAGGTAGTGCCCTCTGTTCTGTCTGTAGACCGGGGTTTTGCACGTGTTAGACAGCATGCAAACACTCCAGGGTGGCTGCTACCCATGTGGGCTCTGGAGCCCCACCCCAGGGCTCTGTCTCGGTGGCCCCAGGGGGCCCAGCAACTTGTACGTTCAACAAGCGCCCGGAGGGATTCCAGGGCCAGGAGCCCACGGAACGTGCTTTGATAGAGTTCTGCATTGCACCCCTGCAATATGATTTTCACAGTGTTTATATGCTGACAACTCCTCAGTTGATATTTCCAGCTCAGACTCTCCTCAGATCTCCAGGCCTGTATGTCCAGATCTACTTGATATCTCTATCTGGACATGACCCAGGCATCTGAACCCCGGGATTCCTGAAAGGAAACTTGATTTTTCCTTCCCAGAACATCTCTTCCCAGCTTCACCTCGGAAAAGAGAAGCCAAACCCCAGCGGCTTCTTCAGATCCCCCTTTCTGCCCACCCCAGGTCCAAAACCTCTGCAAGTCTGGCGTCTGGGCTTACCTTCAGAATGTTTCTCCAGTCGGCTGAGTCTCTCCCACTCTGGTGCGGCTGTCCCTCTGCACCAAGCCGCCAGCCTCATGACCCGGATGACCTCAGAAGATGCCTGCTGGTCCCCCTGCCCTAAGTCATTCCTTGACACCACCCAAGGAGGAGGTATGAAACTCCCTTCAGAGGCTTCTTATTGTACTTAGGATGAAATCCAACCCCTCCCCCCACCATGACATCGGCCTATGCCTGTCTCTTCCCCAGCTGTCCTGTCATCCTGGGCTTTGCACCCTGAACTCTGTTCACACTGAGTGTTCAGCTCCCAGAACAGGCCAAATGCCTTCCTGCCTCTGGGCTTCTGTACTTACTCTTCCCTCTGCCTAGAGTCCTTTTCCCTAGTTCTCCGAGTGTCTCAGGTACCTCCTCAATTTTAGGTCTCAGTTTTCCTGACCTCCTTATTATTAATATTATTACTTCCATCCTGTTGTTCTTCATCATGGACTCCTGCCCATTCTTTCATGGTATTTCATGGAAATTCATAATTTGTGATTATGTATTTATTAATGTTTCTATGTGTTTTATTTTTTTCCCCTTTTCACCGGACAGTATGTTCTGGGAGGGAAGGGACCATGTCTGTTTTTTTTTTTTTTAATTACCTAGCCCAGATTAGCACCTGATAAATATGTATTGAATGGATGGACTGAATTTTGTTTCACTTAGTTGTCTAACAGAGGGCTGTAGCTGTTATTCTACTGCACTGTCTTCTGTTCAGACCCATTTGAGTCTTTCCTACTCCGTTTTCTTCTGGTGAACCCTATTCTACCCCGTTCTAGACTGTTCTACCTTGTTCCAGTCTGTTCTGACCTCATCTGTTCCATCCTGGTTGATTCTGTTCCAGCCTGACCTGGTCTAGTTCTAACTGTCTTGTCTCCATCCTCTTTTATTCTGTTCCATGCTGTTCTAGTCTATTCTGTTTTCTCCCCCTTTCTTTCCATCTGAACCGCACTCTTCTTCTTGGCTCTATTCTATTGCGTTCTGTTGCAGTTCCTTCCCCTTGCTCTATTCTGAGAGATCTAGTCTCGTTTTGCCCCATTTCATTTTAATCTTGCCTCTATGTTTTCCTTAAGGTTTTGGAATACTTGCTTTGTGCTCAGTCTTTTGATAAGAATCTGTGAGATTATGGGAGAAGGAGATGCCATCCTGGGCATGAGAGAGGCCCTCTAAAGGGTGAGTAAATGGTAGAGAGAAAAGAGGTGGTTATGTGGATCCAAGCTGAGCCACGATGGAGAGGATTTGGTGGAGAAGAGAGGATGACAGCACGAGAGAAAGCAGGTAATGGGCCTAGGTGTTGGTGACACACTGAGGACACCAGCCTGAGAAATTTAGGAGGGGAACTAGGGAGAGGTAAAGGGGCAATGGAAGATTGGTCTCCTACTGACTGGCTTGTTGTTTTGATGTTTTTAAACAGGGATCCTCCCATGGTTTGAAGATGGCTGTTGGGACACCATCTGGCCTTGTGATATCAGGCGAGGCAGTGTGGTCCAGTAGAATGAGAATCTCTGGGTAAGTTGTTTGGTCCCTCTGCGCCTCAGTTTCCACATCTATAAAATGGGAATAATAACACCTACTTTGAGTTTTAGGAGGAGAAACAGCTTAGCCTCCTATGCTGAGGGTTGGATAAGCATTCAGCCCAGAGCCTGAACTGTCATAGGATCTCAGTAGATGTTCATTGTCTCTCATCTCACCCTGTCTACTGAGCAGTCCACACTTATTTTATGAGATTACCCTGAGCCTCAGTTTTCCCAGCAATGAAATGGAGACAGTGGAACCAGCACAAGGTGTTAGAGGGGCACTAGACAGCAAGTTAATCTTCTTGCTTCGAGCTTGAAGAGACCAGATGCACCATTAGTATTTGTTGATTGAATGGTTGATTGTAGCTTCCTTACAACCACCATAATAATACTTAGCACAGGGCTGGGAAACCCGGAGGTACTTCGTAAATACGCAGGGACTTGAAGCAAATGTGAAAGAACCTGCCAAAGGGGCAGGTGGATTACCCCTTTCCAGGGCACACCAGGCCGGGTGGGCTGCTGGGGCTGAGCCCATGAAATTTACACCAGACTTCCAAACATATTCAGAATCAGGGAATTAGGAGACAACGGAGGAGGCTGCCAAAAAGAATTTATCTTGGAAGTGGAGCTTGGGGAATAGCACTAATATTTTCGGAAATTGAAACTCCAACCATGAAATTGCCTATCATTTATCATACATGGTCTCTCAAAGGGGAAACGGAAAAGCATTTAGTCTTATTGCTTTTTAAACACATGATTGCTGAGCACAGCCATCCAGGCTGTGGTTTTAAGAGCTGATGTGTCTGACGGGGTTCTGCCAGCATGTCCCCACAGCGTCATGCAAGGCCAAGCGCTGTAGACTGTCCTGTGTCAAACACCCTGGGCTGCACACGGGGAGGGTCCCACCCAGGTCTGGCTGTGGCCACTGGGTGCCATGCGAATTTGGGCATGCGTCGGAACCCCCGATCTTCCCCAGGCCCTTTTTAATGCCCAGAAGTCATCTCACTGTTAAAGGCTTCACTACTTTTAGTTTCAGGACTCCCTTTGCAAGGGTCCCACAGTGTCCACCACGTCCACCCTACCTGCCGATGGCCATCCCATGGCTTCTTGGCTTCCTTGGGTGGAATGGCCACAGTTGAACCCATGCTCAAAGCACCATCTTCCCATGCCCCTGGCCAGCCTCCTGGCTTCCCCTGCTTGGTGAAAGGGCATCCTGTTGCCTTGGTAGGTAGGATCGGCTGTAGGGCATGGACACATGGTCACTCAAACATATCAGTGGTTTACAGGCGGCATTCTGCGGTCCCGTGGCTCATCCCAGCTGATAGCCCCAGTAGGGGCGGTTCCTGACTGACAGCCTTTGCATGGGGGTGGGGCACTGTTTCTTTATGCTATCTATTTGAGATGGTGAAGAGGGAGAGAGAAGCCACGGATCAGCATGGGCCAAAGCCCTCTTCGGTCACCCTCCTGCTCCCAATAACCTTGCAGGGAAGAGAGGGACTGCAAAATTATTGTCACCACTTACAGATGGAGATCCTGAGGTTGCATGAGCATGTGTAAGTCATCCAAGGGCACAACAACAGAAGTGCTGATGTGAGATTCTGACCCAGGCCTTCTGACATCCAGCACTGGGTTCCTTCTCTGGTGCAAAGAAGGGCCCCAGGACAATGGCATACGCTGATATAAAGTCAGAGGACATGAGCTCTTGCTCCCCTCTTGTGCTGCCAGCTGCTGCCTGCTGCTCCATACCTGGGTGGGCCCTGGGGAAGTGGGGGTGATCATGGGGCAGCATTTCCTAGAACTCCCATGTACCCCCTGGCCATCACGGTCTCACCCATGGCTTTAGACAGCAGCTCTGTGCTGCTGATGTTCATGCCCCCACCTCCACTGAGCGGACCTCTCCACTGAGCTTGGTAGCGGATTGGCACCTGCCTCGTGGATGCCTCCCCCTGGAAGTCCTCCAGGTACCACCAAGTTGAACACACTTGTTCTTAGGGAATTCTAAGTCCCATCTTGGAAATCTTCACATCTAGACCTTGTTAACTTTGTTCCCACTGGAAAGACCTTTTGAGTGAGGTTTTATTGATTTTTTTTCTCATGTTTCTTCAAGACTCACCACCAGAAATGGCTCTGTGATGAATGTGTCTTTGTAACATTGTCAATATTCTGCTTTGTCTTTGATGCTATGATTGCTTCTCCTAACTCTTTCACAAAAATGCCTGCTCTGACCCAGTCCTGGCTGGCGCTGGGGGTGGGTGGACTTGAAATCTCTTGCCATCGTTAACTTTTTCCATTTATTAAACATCAAGCCTCAAAAGTTTCCCCGTATGTCTTGGTTACCAAGAAGCTCAGAACATAATGAAATGCTCAATCCCGGTCATTTTATTAGCCCACACTATAATATATATTCTTCTTCTCTTTGTACATTTTTTTTTATTGTGGTAAAATATATGCAACATGAAACTTGCCATTTTAACCATTTCTCAGCGTACGGTTCCGTGGTGTTAAGTGCCTTCATATTTCACAACCAGTAACAGCACCTGCCTCTAGAATTCTTTTCTTCTTCCCCAACTGAAACTCTGTGCCCATTAAACACGAACTCCCTACCCTGCCCACTTCCAGCCCCTGACTACGGCCATTCTACTTTCTGTCTCGAATTTGCCTAGTCTAGGCACCTGCTACCAGTGAAACCAGACGCTCTTAGCTCTTTTGTGACCAACTTGTTTCACTTAGCATGATGCCTTCAAGGTTCTTCTATGTCACAGCCTGGGTCAGGATTTCCTTCCTTTGTAAGGCTGAGTGCTATTCCCCTGGACGTGTGTCCCACATTTTGTTTATCCATTCATTTGTCGATGGCTGCTTGGGTGGCTCCCACTTTTCTTGGCTGTTGCAAACTCGGCTTCTAGGGACACAGTTATATGATGATCTGTTCGGGTCCCAGCTCCAGGTGTTTTGGTGTATATGTCGGCATGTCAATTTTAATTTCCTGTTCTAACAGCTTTATTGGCTATATGTCTGTCAACATGAGAAGCAAGTGCACCTAACCTGTTTTGGCCAGCACTGTGTGGCTGCCCTCATTCTAGTCCTTTACCTATGCTTCTCTTTTGATTTATATTCATCTCTATTTTACAGCTGAGAAATTGCTTCTTTTTGGAAGAAGGAGGTGTAACGATGATCACAAAGCTATTAACTAATGAATCGAGCTGCCTCTGTATTCCTTAGCCCACCCACAGCAGTGTGACTTCCTCCACCCCTGATTCGATGGCAGTGCTTTGGCAAGGTCATCAGGGACCTGCAGGCAGCCAAACCAGTGAAAGCCAGACCTGCTGCTGCTACCAGCTCCATGACCCCTAATCCTTCCTGAACCTTCCTTCTTGGTGTCTGGGATACCACCCTGTCCTGATTTCTTTCCCTGGCTGTCTCTTTGTGGGTCCTTTCTCTCCACTGACCTTCTCCACTGACCTTCAAAGGAAGGCAGTCTCCATGGCTCCGTCCTGGACTATCCGCTCTTCTTACTCGGCATGACTGACTCCCTGGTCTTCATGCCATTGCGGTCACTGCCTCACCTGGCAGAGGGATCCCCAGTCTCAATCTCTAGCCCTGGGCCTCCCCACCCTAAGCATCCCACCTGCCCGTCTAGCTGCCAGACCAGTGCATCTCTCCCTAGAGTGCTCCACGGTGAGCTTAAACTCAACACGATCCCCGTCCCCCACGAAGTTCATTACCACCCGCCCCACCCACTGCCCCATCTACCCAGCTGCCTGAGCCACCAACTGATTAACTATATTTTCGTTTATCATCCTGCCTCGCCAATCTTACCTCCTTGGTATTTCTTTTATTATTTTTAAAAAATATTTTATTCATTTATTTGACAGACAGAGATCACAGGCAAAGAAGCAGGTAGAGAGAAAAGGGGAAGCAGCCTCCCCGCTGAGCAGAGAGCCCGATGCGGGGCTCCATCCCAGGGCCTTGGGATCATGACCCGAGCCGAAGGCAGAGGCTTTAACCCACTGAGCCACCCAGGTGCCCCCCTTCTTGGTATTTCTAAGACTGGCCTTTCTTTAGTCCTCTTTCCAAGATCAGATTTCATCTTTCCTTGCCCGGAGGGTCTGAGCTGGCTGGAGACAGGTCTTCCCCTTTAGTCTTGCCCTGTTCCGATTCATCTTCCTCAGTTGTCGGATGAGCTTAGGTCACACACAGAGCTGGCTGTGCCCCTGCTTTACTCGCAGCCCTCTGGGGGGCTCCTTGGTATTGACAGGACGAAGTCTGGGCTCTGAGGTTGGCATTTACACCTCCACAGCCCGGCCCTTTGCTCCCCTCCAGCCGGCCTTGCCACTGTGTGGTCCACCCTTTCCTTGATGGAGTGTACCTACCACATGCCAGCTGCGAGGGGAGGGTGATGGCGGGGCTGAGAGCAGGGTGCCTGCTGCTGGGGTAGGGCGAGAGAGACGGTCACCAATCCGGGGTCACCCAGTCTGGTATGTTTCATGATGGGATAGCATGGGGGTAAGGAGTGTTTCATACCAGATGATGGACATGCTTGGCCCCTTAGTCCTGATAGTGATTCTACGTCCCTCCTCTGTCCCCTCAGGCCTCCCTGAGTTCTCCTCTGCACCCCTTCCATGTCCTCCTAATCGGTCTCCTACCCAGTGCCATCAGAACTTCCTTTCTAAAACACAAATCTGAAGATGGCTACGGGAAACATCCAACGTCTTTGATTGAGCCCGAGACCCTTCCCAGTGAGGGTCTTTTCTTTGCCCCTGAGCTCCCCTTCCCTCCTGCTCTTGCCCACTAGCCATGCTCCACTGCCGGTCCGTTCCCAGCCAGGGGCGTGGGAGCGGGCTCTAGTGGTGGGCACAGAATGGCCGGTGAGAGATGGAGACAGGAGCTGCTGAGCATTCTTCAGCACATTCTGCAGTGAAGGGGAAACAGGAAAACCAGGATGGGAGCTAGGGAGAGGCGTGGTGAAGAATGTAGCTTGTTTATTATACCATGTGCATCCTGTCCAGGGTGACCTGGGGGACAGGGAGAAATGGGGTGCAGAAAGAGGAGACATCCAGTCTTGGACTCTTGAGAGAGGTGGGATCCAGACCCCATGTGGAACAGGGGCCCTTGGGCAGAGTAGTGGCCTTCGTCCACTCCTTGGGAGGGAGGGAGCAGAGGGGGGCGTGTGCAAGTGCAGGAGGCATGCCGGTTCCCCGATGGAAGGTTGAGGGAGTTCTGATTGCTACTATCTTCTGAGCAAAGCCTGAGACCCCTGAGGGTGGGGGTGGCGAGGGGTGTGGGGAGAGGAGAAAGGACAGGGCATCTGTGTGGGAGAACGGGGTTGTGGCGGCCAAGGCAGCTGCTCGGCGGCAGTGCTCCTTTGAAATTTGAGGCTGTGAATTTAGAGGAAAGTCAGTTTGCTTTTTCTGCAGTGGTGCGCTTCAGAAGGGTACAGGTATCACATAGGTGCATGTCTGGAGGGCACTGAGCTTGGGCATGGCATCGAAGTGTGTAGAAGGAAGGGAGGACGCTGGTGTGGGGGGACCTGAGCACAGCCGATGGGTATTGAACCTGAACAGTGGCGGTTGGTGGCCGGAGGGCTCAGTGAGGCCAAGGGAGAGTGGTCTGGAAGAATAGCTGGTAGCAGGTGGTCCCAGATGGGAGGCTTGAAGTGGGTATTGTGTAGATGGTAAGGAAGGTCTGGGTGCGATGCCCATGGCCGCTGGGTGGATAGGATGGTTGGAGCCAGGCTGGTGGAGGGATGGAGAGGTCTCTCTGTTGGATGGATCCTCAAAATGGATGTGAAGTCACCCAGTGGGGACGGAGAGAAAGCCAGCGGGCAAAGGGGCCCATTAAGTCTGCTGTGAATGCAGGGTGTGACCCGGGGGATAGTGGGTGACACTGCCGCAAGGATGGTGGTGAGAGGTAAAGTCAGTTGGCATGGAACTCAGAGGAGTTGGGGCATTTGAAGGGGGAGGACTTCTTAGAGGGGATCCACCTCCTGTCCCAGCCCTAGGTCATGTGGGATACGGAAGAGACAACAGCCTCTCCTGGGGAGCAGGTGGGGAAGTGGTGTGTGGTGGGACAGCCAGTTAGGGCAAGAAGTTTGGAAATGGGTGTTAGGGATGACAGGCTCCGAGTCCCTGGTGCGGAGGACGGGTTGCTGGAAACCTCCGTCTTTGTGTGGGGCTCAGATGCTGCTCTACGAAGGAATGCACCAGTCCCACGCTTCTGGTTCCTCAGCAGCAAAGTGGCATAATCATGGTCACGAGCTAGTGAATGATAAGGATGTTTTGGGATGAGGGTGTGGGCCCAGCCCCGGGCCGGTCAGGTGGCTCTCCCGTCGGTGGCACCTTACCTGCCGCTGATGGGCAGGAGTGCCCAGCCAGGCGAACCCAGCAGGTGGCGGTGGGAGGTTGTTGGCCCCGCTGGCCTGGGGAGGCCCCGTCCTCCACTCTGCTCAAGTTTTGCTGGTAAGAGATGCAGTGTATTTCGAGGGCGATTGAACACCGGCTGCTCTGTGACTTGGCAGGCGCTCGCGGCACAGGTGCGTGGGTCACTGTGAGGTGTGGGGAGGTATGCAGAGATGCAGCTCTGTGCTGGCCTGGAGGCAGGAGCCGAGGGCACGGGCCAGAGGTGGGACAAGGCAGGTGACTGCACTGGGCATTGGGAAGAAACCTCAAGGGACCAGGCTACATGGGAGAGAACATTTGCATTCTTTAAAGTAAATTAATTCGGACTGGGAGTCCCTAGCCTGTCAAGATGGGGGAAATTCGACCTACGGGCACTGGTTTCCATGGAGATGCCTATTGGCCTCGCCCTTGTAGTCCCTTCCGAGCCAGCTTTACTGGAAGCTTCGCCTAGCACTGTGATGCCTGGGGCGGCCAAGAACAACCCACACTGCCTTTGCCTGTCCATTTTACAGATGTGGGGGCGGGGGAGACCCACGGGGCCTCATGCTGCTTAGCCTGTGTGGAATGGCTCACCTTCCCATCCCTTCTTTCTTTATCTGGGGCCAAATCACTAGAGGACGCATCACGAGCCCACTTCCAGTCAGAAAGAGTGGTTGGTGCTGTGGGCAGGAGAATAGTCCCGACACTGAGGAGTGACAAAAGACTTCTCGGAGGAAGCAGGATCTGACCAGGACCTGGGATGATGGGCTGGGTCTGGGGACAGGGAGAAGGGAGGAGTATTGCTGGGGAACAGAGCAGTGAGGACAAAGGCGTGGCAGTAGGATGAGCTTGCATGTTTCCAGATCACCGAAGCGTCTAGCCTGGCTGCTGGTGTTGTAGCAGGACTTAGGTGACCCCCTTCCTTAGACCCGAAGCTGGTTGATTGGAGAGAAAAGGGGTCCTCATCTGGACCATGCGGGTGTGCCGTTGGGCTCACTCTTGGCTCCGTTTGTGTAAATAAGGAAAATGAGGATCAGATAGAGGATTTTGAATTCAGTTGTGTGCCTCCCTCGGCTCACCTGGCTATGGACAAAGCAGGGAACCATGTTGTGTTCTCCTAACTGTGCCATGAAGAGGGGAGAGAGGGTGCCCTCTCATCCTAAGGGTGGCCCCCAGGAGACTGATGGTCGTTTGTTCTGAGGGGCAACAGACAAAACTACCAAGGCAGAAGCCTGCTAGGACCCCAGCTGCCTGGCCTGCCTTGGATGGATGGATCCATTTCCTTTCTGTCTTCCGTCAGTCACTGCTAACAGGAAGGGTCTGGCTGGCCCCCCTGCATGTCCCTTCTCCTCCAGAAGCCTGTGCTTCATCTGTTGCCTCCAGCCTGCTGGAGGCCCAGAGCTTGGTTCACTTCTGCCCCTGCCCCCCGCCCCCCGCCCCCACCGCCAGCCATGGATTCCTGCTTCTTCAGTGTGATTGAATCTTCTTCAGCATAAACATTTCAGGATCTGGGAAGTGTCTCGACCAAGTCGCTCACTCACTGGTCCCAGCCCCATCCTTTAGCCAACTTTGGGGTCTGAATTCCCCACGTGAAAGCAGACATCCACCCAACAGCCCCTGTGATGGGCCCACTAGGGCTCTGAGTAATGGGAGCTGCCATGGACTGACCCACCAGCAACTGTATTCGTGTATTTGTCTCCTTACCCTCTCCACATCAGGATTGGAATTGTTGGTCTATTCAGCGCAGAGAGGTTAAGCGACTTGTTGAAGCTCTCACAGCTTGCAAGAGGCAGAGCTGGGATTAGAATCCAGAACCCTAGGACTCCAATGCCTAGGCTCATGCTGTGTGACCCATCCCTGAGACACCCACCCCTGGTTGGACCCTGGGATCCAGGGACACCCCACATCTACTCCCATAACCCCCTCCTGGAGTAACCCCCGACAGCTAGGGGCTCTATAGTCCTTATTCTTTTTTTTTTTTTTTTTAAGATTTTATTTATTTTTTTTTTGACAGAGAGAGATCACAAGCAGGCAGAGAGGCAGGCAGAGAGAGAGGAGGAAGCAGGCTCCCTGCTGAGCAGAGAGCCCGATGTGGGGCTCGATCCCAGGACCCTGGAATCATGCCCAGAGCTGAAGACAGAGGCTTTAACCCACTGAGCCACCCAGGCGCCCCTATAGTCCTGAATCTTAAACTACCAGGGGCCATGGCCCAGCAAGGACGGTCAGACCCACCGAGCGGTCTCTCCATGGTGTCCACGGGGGTGGGGGTGGGGGCTCCTTCCCTGGCTCAGGCAGGCCGGCGTGCACCGCGGCCGTCTCCAGGCAGCAGTAGGATGAATACCTGATGGTGATTAGCTAAATCATAACATCGCTCATGCCATGCATAAGTAATGAACCAACTGGTGCCAGGCTGCGCTGAGCGGCAGTGGGCACCCCCCCATTCCCCCCCGCCCCCCGCCCGGAGAAGCCACCACAGTGCTGCCTCCCTGTGTTATCTGGCACGTCAAGGGCTGCGACAATGAATATAGATTGACCTTATTATAGCAGCCGGCTGCTGATGCTAGGCGCAGCCAGGCATACTTTGCACAAATTAAAGGTGTCAGCATGTAATTTACGGTTCATGGCGAAGAGGGGTGCGGGGGGCGGGGAGGCACGGGACAGGTAGAAGGTAAGGTGGGCCGGCTTTGGGGCGTGCACCAGGAGCCCACGCACTAATGACAGGAGGTGCCGCCGACGGGTCATTTCATCCCGGTTTGCACGTTTTTGGCTATTCCCTGCTCAAGGGGAGCGGCCCCCTCTCCTGAGTGCCCCCCTGCACCCTCCGCGCATCCCCCCTCCCCAAGCTCTGCGTGCGTGCGTGTGTGTTTTTCAGCTAAATTACTGGTTTTACCTGAAGAGCGTAAAGTAGGTGTGCTAATTTACGGCTCGGCAGATCGAGCTGCAGTGTGGGGCGCTGTCTGGGAGGCCCCATAATACAACACCGTTTGACTAACACGCCCGAGAGCAGCTTGACATCTCGAGTTGGGCCTGTGATTAAAGTGGTAGTCTTCCTCCCCCTCCCTCTCCCTGCTCCAACGCGGGGAACAGATTAAACTCGAAGCAATAGATCTCGGTTTTCTTGCCATCCCACTGATATTCACAGTACACAGTTTGACACAAAGAGTAAGTTATACATCACAAACAACAGCCTCTGCTCTTTACCGTCCAGAATTAATTTTCCATTTGCTAAGCTTCCTGCTTCTCCGAGCCCATTTTCCTGCCACCGAGCAGGGCTCCGTTCTAGAAAAGGCAGGAGAGGAAAACCTCAGGTCAGCACTGGAAAGGGCTGGCTAGCTTAGCCCCTGGGGTTTACAGATGAGGGGAGCAGGTCCCAAAGTGGGGCGGTGACTTCCTGCCATCGTCCTGTGTGCTCCTGGCAGCGGCGGCTGAAAGCCCATCTTCCGATGGCTGTGTCAGGCACGTCCCCCGCCCCCCCACAGCCCTGCGGAGTGGAGAAGGTGGGCGGGGGTGTGGAGGAGCTGGGAGATTGCCAGGCTGCCTGAGTAGCTGATTATTCTCTGCTTGCCTTCTACCCACTCGACAACCAGCAAAACTCTCTCTGCCCTTCTCTGAGCCCCGGGTGGTGGTGGTGGGGGGCACCTTTAGGGACTGCTTGGTGCCTCTGGCTGCAACCTGGGCTTGGTCAATGGCAGGCACTGGAATGAGATGGGAAGGTGGGAGGAGAAAGATGGGTCTTTTTCCCTGTTGCTTCTCCCTGCTGTGATGCTGTGGCCCTGGGAATGGCTACCACCCTCTGTGTCTGTAGTCTTGGGGGGCAGCCCCTCTCCCAGCACTCTAACTCCCACTGGGGTCTGGCAATGCCATCTGCCCCTGCCTCTTTAGGTGTGGGGCTCCAGTGCCTCCTGGCACCACAGAGCCTCGGGATCCCCCTTCGGGTCCCCCTGACCCTATGTGCCTCTGTCAGCAGCCCCCTCCCTTCCTGCCCCTCCCATGGAACCGTTTGTGGGGAATTCTTTTCCTGGGAATTCCATTTCCTGCAGGACAGCACCTGGCATCATTTGAAAGGTTCTGGAGAACTCCGAGCAGCACCTCTTCTTTGTGGAGGACCCACACTTGCCTGAGTCCTCTGCCTATAGGCACACAGCAGGTGGCAGGTGTCCGAATCTCCCACGGCCGCCCTGGAAGTCAGGGGCCCCCCAGGAACCTTCCGGCATGAACCCAGCTGTCCTGTCGTGGCCTCTGACTGCCCCCTTCCACCAAGCCCTGTGCTAAGTGTTGCACACTTCACCTCGGGAGAGTTCACCGAGGCCACAAGCTTGGGACTTGCTGGCTCAAGGGCTGAGCTCCTTTTTCGATGCGGCATGGAAGGTTTACCTCCCCAAACCCACGTAGGGCACACACGCAGACAACAAGCACAAATGACTAAATGCCTTTTGGGAGTACTAAGATGAGCGTGGGTGCGAAGGCAGGGCCAGGAGTGATGAGCCCTGGAGGTGGCAGATGGCGTGAGTAAATCAGGGAGGGCCTTCCGGAGGAGGTAAATAAATACCGAAGACGAATGAGAATCTGGATGGAAGCACATTCCTGGGACAGGATGTACAGAGCCACTGGGCTGGGCAGGGGTTAGGGAACACAGATCGAATATGGACTCCCAGCCTTGCCTCTGACTTACTGCATCAGAATCTCTAGGGGTGCAGGCCGAGACCGTTTTGTTTTGTTTTCTTTTGAGGCAAATCTGATATGCCGCTGCCTTGGGAAGCACAGCCCCCCTCCCCGATTTGTACAGGGAAATGTACAAAGGAGGTGGGGCCAGGCTTAGGGCCCCAGGGACGCGATTCCACTGCCGGAGCTTGAACTCAAGCTCCCAGGCTCCCAGCACAGTGCCCACCCCTCCACTCATCCAGGGGACAGGGTGGAGATGCAGCCCCCAGATCCTGGTCTCACAGTACCCCGCCTCCCGTGACCGCTCCTCCTTCAAGACAGCGGGGGGGTGGGGGTGTTGGTGGATGAAGGTGGTGGCAAAGCGAGAACGCTCCTGGAATAACATGACATTTAGAAATATGAATCAGCTGGCACTTTCTGTTTTCTCCTCTGTACCAATTCCCCCCACCCCCACCCCAGCAGGCTCTCTCTCCAAGCTGCAGGAACAGCAGGCCTGGACAGCCAGGCAGGGAGTGGAACCAGCAGGGGGCCACCCACTCGGAGGAGTCGACGAAGTCTGAGATGATGGTACAGACCCGGGCTCCAGGCCAAGCGCTGCCCCTTCTTGCTGTGCAACTTTGGGCGAGGGGTGACACCTCTCTGGGCCTCAGCCCTAGGACACTCCCCATCACTCCTACCATGTGAGGAATGACCCTGCAAGTCTTGCTCTGTCCCCACCCCGCTCTTCTGCCCTGCTGTCCTGGAATTCCACAGCTAGGGTTCTGTTCATTTGGTCCCTGAATGACTGGAGTGCAGGATGGGGCAGACATGAGGGTGCTGGGGGGAGGAAGGATGCTGGACGTGGGACAGCCAGGCAGGGCTAGAGAATGAAAGGCCAGTGGCTCAGACAGGTGTCTTGGGTCCCATCCTCCCCATTTTTCACTCTTGTCAACTCAGGAGCAAGAATTTAGGGGCAGGGAGCACTCCTCCCACCCCCCTCCGGTCCTATCAGCTCCTGGCTCCATGCCAACATGTGGGTTGGGGACAGTGAGCAGCTAGTACCCTCATGATCTCTAAAACGTGAAGTGGCTGGGCATTCCTCAAGTCTGGCTGGAACAGCCCTGCTGGCATTGGAGCCTGGGCTTCTATGTCAGCCTCCCCAGCCCCTGCAGCAGCCTGAGGAGGAAGGCAGCTCTGTGTGTTTGCACCCTCCTACCCCTGGGTCAGTCCTGACTCCCCCACGTGTCCCCGCAGGCTGATGCAGGGCTGCGTGCCCAGCAGGTGCCCCAGGGACATCCACTGCATGGAGTCGATGTACCCCCAGGGGGCCCTCTCGGTCCTAGAAGGCATTAGCTTGCTTTCAAGACCAGCAACCTCAAGCCGGGTTCCTTCCTGGCCCTCAGTGACCACATCTGTGAAATGGGGGTGGTGATTCAGCTCACAGGTGGAGGAGCCCTTTCCGCTCTTGCCCTCCTTAGGTCCCCAGCTTCAGGAGGAGAATGGGTCAGAGTGTGGGATTAGAGCACAAGATAGCTGAGTCTCATTTACCACTACATATGTAGTCCCCCAGACGGGGCTGGCGTGCAGTAGGTGCTCAGTTCCTGTGTATGGAGGGGACAGTGGAAAGGAAGAAAGGGAGAGAGGGAGAGAGCTGGGGTCAGGCTAGGGTATGTAGCCTTATCGCTGGCTCCTGCCCAACCCTCCTCCCGAGGAAGGTCACCCTGAGAGGGATGATGGGGAGGGACCCTGGAGGAATCATCCCATAAAACAGAGCTCCATTCTAGAGACTGGCAAGTTGTGCTGCCATTTTCTACACCCCCTACTCGGTGGAATGCCCCAGCCTACAGCAGGGACTCGGAGCTGAGCACCCCGAGCCCTGAACCTTGGCAGACCACCCACCCCAGAGCCCCACTGAAGGATGTGTGAGTTCTAGATCCTGGTCTAGGAAGGGTGGGGTTGACCTGGCCACGGAGTGAGGGTGGAGTGAGGGTGGCTTGTTGAGGAAAATGTACCCTGGAAGCGGGAAATGTAAGAGTAGGGAGCCCGGGGCCCATCTGTGGGTCCTCATCTGGTTTGTCACCTGCCACTGGCTCTTCACCATTGATCAGAAGTAGACATTTGCTCCCCTATGTGAGACCTGACACGTGGTCAGAGCACTCTGTCTTGCCTGGGGCTTGTCTCCACCAACATCCTGGCCAGCCCTGCTCCGAGCACAGGCAGGAAGTGCCCTGAATTTCCTCTGTAGGTGATAGGGCTGCCCTGCCCTCAGCTAGCTGGGTGAGTTTACATCCTGTGATTTTGTTTTCAAGGCACACTTCTTCTTTGCTCTTTGTCCCCCCACTTTTTTTTTTTCTCGAAGGCCCTGGGGGAATAGGAGATGGCCCAGAAACATTTCCTTTCCCACCCTGGGACCCAGAATGCTGTTCTCCAGGGCTGCAGGGTCTTGGATGGCCTATGTTGGGTGGGGAGGCCATTGGGACAGGGTGGGCCTTGACTTAGAACTGGAGCCTCGGGGGATTCTAGACATAAGAAGAAACCTCAAAGAGCTACAAGCAGGCCATTGAACTCCTGAGGAAGCAGGAGACCCAGAGATGCCATACAACTCACTCAGTGACTTAACATTCCTTGTTTCTTAGAAGAGACAATGAAGTCTGCCCAGGGTTGTGTCATGGTGGGGCAGATCTTGGCCTGGAATGCCGTTCTCTGGGCTCCTAGCTCTCTCCCAGGACACTTTGCTGGTACCTCCATGTGCATGATTATTTATAAAGTAACCGTAATTATCCCTGCTCCACAGATGAGGAGCTGAAGCTCAAAACAGTGACATACTGGGCAAATAATTTAACACCTTCATCTCTACTGAGATCAGATGCCACAGGTCCAGTGGGTCGGGGATGACGCAGGGGTCAGCTCCTCCAGGAGGCCTGCCGGGAGTGCTTCCTTCTCCAAAGTCTTAATGAACTTATCTTGAGGGACAGAAAAAGAAAAGAAGGAAGGAAACATTCATGAGATGCCCACTCATGGCCAAGTACTGCGCTGGTGCTCATGGGGTCCCTCGGGACCACTCATTTTACAGATGAGGGTGCCCAGGTTCAGGTTCAGAAGGCTCAGGCCCAAACCCTGAGTGGGCTAACTCCCAAGTTCGATGTGCTTTTCTCACCTAGTCAACCCTATGGTTTGTTATTCTAGAACTGATTTCTCGGTGCATGTCTCTGCCTCTCAGCTCTAGCCCACCGACTCAAGACTCCGTCCTTCTGTGTGCATCCCGTGGCAGACACGTGGTCTGGCCCCAGGGGGAGTCAGCGAGACGCAAGGCCTTGAGAAGGTAGAGGGGACACAGGTCCTGGAGCAGGCAGGCAGGCTTCAAATGGCTCATCTGTCACTTCTTAGCACCGTGACCTCGGGTTCTCAGTTTTCTTCTCAGAGCTCTAGCATCTTCATCTCTAACATGGCGGGGGTCATAACCCTGAGTCCCAGGCTTACCATGTGATGTCTGGGGGAGTGATGAGCTGTGAGTGTCAAGCATGCGGCATGGCACAGAGAGGGTACCCAATATAGAGCAGCTTCTGCTCTCATCAGCTCCTGGGGTGCACCGCGTGCCCCCCACTCCCTGCTCTGACCTGGCCTTCTGGTCCTGGAGGAATCCTGCTTCCTCTGCTCCCCATGTTCTAGCTCTGGGCACCCAAGAACCTGTTTGTGTTTGTGTCGCTAGCTGTGAGTGGCAGCTGTGATCATGTCCTGCTTCTCAGCTGTTTACCCTGAGAGCCAGACTGGGCTCCCTGAGGTCTCTAGATGCCCAGAGGGAGGCAGGGAACTCAGTGAAGGTGCTGATCTCCCCTGGCCTGCCCGGAGCTGAGGAGGAGCCCTGGAGATGGTCTCCTGGCTTCACAGCAGGGGATAGGGGGCACAGTGGGCATTGCCAAGGGGACCAGAGCACCACCCTGCAGACTTGCTGCAGACAGAGGCTGGTCATATCTCCATCCCCAGGATGGTGGCAGCCAAGTCCCCAGGCAGGGTGGAAGAGGGGGTGGGGGGAAGGAGATGAAGACAGTCAAGTCAGCCATCAGGAGGTGTGAAGGGCAGGGCCCGTCTGCATGGTCTGGGCTTCCAGCTAGTTCCCCCACCCTTGGTCTTAGGTGGCAGGGGCTCCTTTGGGTGCTCAAACCAAGCTGACCTCTCAGAGAGGAGTTGGGGCATATCCAAGGCAGGAGTGTTGGTAGCTGTGGCTTTTCTTCTTTGCAGTCACATCTTACCTGGAGAGAGGTGTAGAGGGGGTCAGAGAGTCTTTCTGGAACTGTAGCTTCCATATCTGTATCTGTATACCCCCGGCTGAGGCTCGGAGTCTGATCTTGAATAAGGACATTCCTTTTTACCTGGGGGCGGGCGTCTGTTTTCCAGGGCTGGGTGTTCCTCTTTTATGATCTCCAAAGGGGATGATCCTCATTCCACTGTTTCTCACTCCTTTCTGTCTCCCCCGCTTACTTTGGAAACCTCCCTGCAGAGACTGTGGGTTTTCTTTTGGGCTGGAACCCCAGTGCCTAGCCCTGGAGGGGTTCAGTAAGTCTCCTCTACAGGAATGGGAGGCTCCGTCATCTGGCCCGGCTGGATGAATGATGGCAGAAGCAGAGGAAAGTTTTAGAAAGTTTTTCTGACTGTCCAGGGGTGTTCACGACACTCAGCTTGTTAGATCCCCTGCATAAGCCGCAGCAGGACCAGGTCCACAAATGAAGCTTCTTGAGCCCTGGAGGCAGGGGGCATCCCAGGCCAGATGATACCCCTGACTGGAGGGACAGCAGCAGGAGCGTGTCCCCCTGCCCTGAAGTTGGATCAGTAGTGCACAAAGGGGTCACATTTCCACCTGGGAATGGAGCTCAGGCTCCCGACGCAAGACCATAACTCCTAGGGGGCAATAATCAATAGTAAGCGTACATCTCTATGGTAAAGGCCAACGGATGAGGAGCTGAGGCCCAGGGTGGTGCCCTGGCTGGTGCCCTGGCTGGCTGGAGGTCACACTGTAAATTAGAAGTGGCCTTTGGGGGTGGGGGGTGCCTGATTAGCTCAGTGGGTTGAGCCTCTGCCTTCGGCTAAGGTCATGATCTCAGGGTCCTGGGATCGAGCCCCACGTCAGGCTCCCTGCTCAGCGAGGAGTCTGTTTCTCCCTTCCCTCTGCGTGCTCTCTCTCTCTTAAATAAAGAAATCTTTAGAAACCAAAACCAAGTGGTCTCTCTTGGCTTGCTAGGTGGAGTGGGCAGGCCGGAGAAGCGAAGCTTGCCAGATCTCAGAAAGAGTCCTCAGGAAAGAGGGCCAGCCTGATCGCCTAGAGTCTGTTCTTGGAGCCCCTGGGCAGGGGGGAGCCAAGAGCAGCCGTTCTAAGCATTTCAGCTCTGGCCTCACTATCAGCTACCCAAAGATGCACACGTATTTGTTTACTCATTATGCAGGTTCAAACGTAATACTATGTTATGCATAGGATGAAAATGCCCAAGGACAGATGTTTTAAGTGAGATTTCAAAATGTAAAAAATGATCTTGTTCTTTTCTTCTCATGGGCCTATTGCTGTGTCAGGCCCTGGGAGTTATGCACCCTCTTTTGGGGAGCAGAGACTAAGAACATCGGTTTTGGAGCCCAACAGACCAGTGTGTGAATCCTGACTTTTCTGGTCATTGTCGATGTGGCTTGAGGCCAGCTTCTAGACCTGAAACATTTAATCCTCTGTAAAAGGGGATAATAAATCTGAGTTTGCTGTGTGGCTTCGAGGAGATGATGGGTCCAGGGCCCAGCAGGCTGCAGGAGCTCACGTATGGTAACTATGGTGATGATGATCACGACGGGGCTTGCCCTTTCTTGCTAAAATTAACAAAATTCACCTCCACGTACCACGGGCCCACAGGCTGGTTTTCTGTGCTGGCCGTGATCGCAAGGATGGCAAGTCATGACCTGGCATCAGTGGGGGCGGGGGGGTATGTGTCCCTTCGCTGAATCCCACGGCCCCAGAGTCTCTGTGGACAGCTGGTCTCGGGACCTGGCTCAAGTAAAGCCCGCTTGGCGTCCCTGCCAGGTGGGGCTGAGCCGTGGGTCAGATGTCAGCTTGCGCCGTATTCCTTTTAAAATAATGGAAGTGTCAGCTTGAGTTCACGGGCTGGTCATGGTTTCGATCCCTCCCGAACTTCATAAGGCAAGTCCATGAATTATACAGTGCTGGAGCAGACGGCGCGAGGTACGGAAGCATCACAAGCCGGGCTTAATAAGGACACTCCTGCTATTCTTGGAAGGTATTTGCAAGTCAAAAATATGGTGCATGGGGATCTGATGTCGACTTCAGATTCTGAAGATTTCAGCTGGGTCAGCGGTATTTTATGTTAAATCCCATCAACAAAAAATAAAGACATGACGAGGGGCTCCGTACTTTGCTTTCTTTTTAATTTTAATTTTTTGATGATAGCACATATGGTCTCATGGGCCTGCCTCCTCCCTCCCACCTCATCGGCCTACCCTCCAAGTAGTGTCAACAGACATCTGTATACTTCCACAGACTCACGGTGCGGAGGGAACAGTCCCTTGTTGAGGAATGAACACGTAAGTATTCATTCCTACCAGGGCGCCCGAGTGGCTCAGTCAGCTAAGCGTCTGCCTTCAGCCCCAGTCATGATCTCAGGGTTCTGGGATCGAGTCCTGCATTGGGCTCTTGCTCAGTGGGTAGCCGGCTTCTCCTGCTCCCCCTGCTTGTGCTCTCTTGCTCTCTCTCTCTGTGTGTCAAATAAATTAATGAATAAAGCTTAAAGAAAAAAGACCTGCTACTTAAAAAAAAAAAAAAAGTATTCCTACCATTGAGAGTTTTGTGCTAAACGGGGAGACTATTAAAACTTTTCTATTTTCTTTCATATTTTTTCTCCAAGATTTTATATGACTGATACCTGCTATTCTGCAAAATATGTGTGTATCAGTTATTAGAGACTCAGTGGAGAAGGAGGAGAGAGAAGAGAAATGAGGATTTTACTACTTACCAAAAACTGGGGACTGATATCTATTAAAAAAAAAAACAAAAAAAGCCAAAACACAACGAAATTGCAGTTGAGAAGAAAAACCACCGTGAAAGTGGGAAAGCAGGTCTCTTCCAAGGAGGGTAGCCTTTTGTAAAAACCCAGATGCAGGTCCTGGCAAATGCAGGGTTCCTGCCTGGACTTCCCTGATACATCCACACGTGGGTTTGTTTACAAACTCAGTATTTGCAGGGAAAGGCAAGCAGGCATTCCATGTCAGAAGATGAGGGAGGATCAGCAGCAGGAACATCCAGGACGCCTCTGTGTCCCTCCTTTCCTGGCCTTTGATGACCACAAAGGACCACAAAGGACTTTGTGAACTCACTTCCTTGGAAACTGGAAAGTCAGTAGCATCTTTATGTCCCCAACGGCCTGGTGTATTTGGCAACCATCAAGTGTAAACCCATGGGGGCCACCGGGAGCACATTTATGGCAGCAACAAAGTGCAGGAACCATTGGTGAGTCAGAAACCTTGGAGGCTGGCAAAGGTCCCAGTGCTCAGAAGAAGGTGTGCCGACCAGCACTTCTCCAACAGAAATATGCATAAGAATCCTCTGGGATCTTATCCAAATAAATATGTGGTTTCTGGGAAGGACCTGAGATATTGCATTTCTAAAAGAGGCCAGGTGATGCTAATGCTGTTGGTCCATAGACCACACTTGGGGTTGTGAGGATGGAGACTGGGTTCATTCTTCCAAGAAGTACATTCAGATACGTGTGTGGCAGCCCTGGGATCTGGCACTGTGATGGGGATATGGAGATGTCAACACCTGACTTGTGGCTTCATGTCTACTTCCAGAACAGTACCCTAGATGGTTGGCCCATGTAGGATGCAGGTCCCGGGATGGTGGACAAGTCAGGGCCAGAGGACAGAACACTGGGCCAAGCAGGAGAAGACCTGGGTTCTCCTGGGACCAGCAGGCTCTACTACTCTGCTGTGTGACACTGGGAAGCCTGCCATAGCTTCCTTTTCCCCATCTGTTTGGGGTGAGGGGACATCCCTACAACATTCCATAAAATTGAGTAGGGTTGATACTCTGTGGCTGGACAATGTCCCAGATAATAACAGCTGTGGAAAGAGAACCATAACTATGGGTTCAAATCATGGTTCTAGTAAGAGTAATGTGTCCGTGGGCAACCTTGCTCATCTCCGTGAGCCTCGGTGATTAGGACATTGGCTGGGTGACCAATGAGCATGAGCCCAGGCCATCTTGAGAGATGGGCTCTGCTCCCCTGCCCTTTTTCTTTCCTCTTGGGGTCCCAGAGCTGGCTTCCCCAAGATCAGACAGGACAGCTTCAGCCCTGACTGAAACAGGCCTCCCGTCCTGGTCTCCCAACCAAAGCCTTCCTGTGTGAGGTCCTGGCGGGTTGGTGTCAGAGTCTGCAAATCTCCCAGGATAAGTCTGTCCTCATCTGGCTTGTCTTCCAGGGAAAGCCAGCCTGTGGAGGAATGCAACAATCTCATCTGGGCCAGTCTGACAGATAGATCTATTTCTCCACTGCATGTCTCAGTGCTCCAGTAGAAATTGGAGTAAAGCCCCTGCTCCCCTTAGGGATAGTGTGAGCCCAAGGAGGACACCGAGAATGCAGACTTGCTAAGCAACCATAGTGTCTGCATCCCCCTGAGGCTTTTTTTCCCCAAATACCTTCTTTCATAGAACTCATTCGTCTCTCTAGGCCCTATTTCTCCATCTAATAACAGCCCCAATTTTATTTAGGCTTCTACCCTCCCTCACTTTGGTCCATAGGTCTGGTTGAGGCTCAGTCAGAGCTCTGGGAGTGGATGTACAAAGCAAGCCTCGACCAATTGGAACATGCCCTCCTCTGGCCACAGTGATTGGTTCAGTGGGCTTGGCCATGTGACACCAGCTGGGCCAATCAGAAGGAGTCTCTGGATATTTGCTGGACATGCGGTTCTAGGTTCCAGCTGTCATCCATTGTTGCATCCTTGCCCTGGTAAGGCACACTTGTCACTATCTGTTTCCCCTGGTGTCTACTAAGATTTGCCATCTAGTCTGGTCTTTGGGCAGTTTTTCCCTCCTTGTTAACATGGGCTGGGACACAACTGTGTCCTCATCTGATCCCACAGGACATCTTCTCCTATTGCTGTCCATCCCGTGGGAGTCTCTGCCTCCCCAGTAGCCCTGCTGTTCTCTGCAGGCGTCTACACGTCTCCA
Source organism: Mustela erminea (assembly GCF_009829155.1). Classification (NCBI taxonomy): domain Eukaryota; kingdom Metazoa; phylum Chordata; class Mammalia; order Carnivora; family Mustelidae; genus Mustela; species Mustela erminea. Next base: position 33,878,067 of record NC_045618.1, read on the forward strand.
CGTCTCCACGTCTCCACGTCTGTTTTCTGTACCAATCTGGGTCCACGCCTTTGAGATCCTCCACTGGATAGTTTTACTTCTCCAAAGTTTGCTTTCACCCAAAGGCTCCTCCTTTTTTATTCCTCGAACTTGTCAGAAGCTCTGGCTCTGTTATTTCCTTTCCCACTGAGATTTGAACATCAAGAAGATTCGGGAATGTGGCTCCGTCTCCCAGCCTCGCACCTTGGTGAAGCTCTGTCCCACTCTTTTCTCTGCCTCCCACCCATCCCCACCCACCTTGCGTATCAATAGGTATCTGGCGGTCTGGCTTCCATTTGTCCTTTTTCCATTCTGCATCCTATGCCCCATTTCCTTCAGAGTTTTGTTTCCGGTTCTAAAAATTAGGCATTTAGAACTTAAAAGCAGTTCCTGCAAATCACAAATCTTAGCTTCCAAGAACTTGTCTCTGCTCTGAGTACCAAAAACCTGTTTTGAAGTGGAAAGAGTTGACTGTTTCTCTTCACACCTCGCATTCCTGATGTAATAATCCTAATCTTTCTGGAGGCAGAAGCACCCTTAAAGAAACGTCCAGAGGTGTGGAAAGCATGATCATCCTGCTGTGGTGTCATGGGTATCCTTGGCTCCCTGAAGCTTCCAGAGTTCTCTCGGGGTCAGGAAGAACCGGTTTTGGAGTCAGGGCACCCAAATTCTAATCCCAGTTCTGCTGCTTAATGGTTGCACAGAGTAGAAAAATCACCTCAGTTTTGTAAGTCTTAACTTTCCACCTCTATAAAATGGGTATTTGTTACTGCCCCATGGTCTTGCCTTTCCTGGCTAATATACTGAATTGGGGTCGATTTAGAAAAGGTAACCTTGTGTAGTGGGGATTCCCTGGGCTTCCACTTGTCATCGTTTTCGTCATCATCGTCATCGTCTTCTTCTTCTTTTGAACGGTTTGCACAAGGATCTCTGGGATATAATGGCTGGAAAGAGACAAACATACATGTTGGACGCTGGATTTGTCCATCTGGCTTCCCAGAGCTCAAGGAGCCAGGACTCATGGTGGGAAGGACCACGGGAAATAAATGAATGGTCTCCAGGGCCACTTGTCATTGCTGGGTAAGGTAAGTGCCAACTTTACAGAAAGATGTAAGATGCTTCTATTTATTTAATCACCACAAATGTCACTATTATCACAGATGACATTAATTTTTAGGAGAAAAGGAAGAAAATATGTTACATTTCTGTTTTGTGCATATGCTGATTGAATGAAAAGTTTATACCAGATGCCAACTTAAAATAAGGACATAGAAATATTTAATTGTTTGTATGTGTATATACATTTCTGTACACACAGTAGGTGTCAGCCGGGGCACTGGTTCTCAGCTGGGGACCAGTTTCGCTTCCCAGGGGACTTTTGGCAATATCTGGAAACATTTTTGGTTGTCCTGGATGGGGGATGATGAGTGCTACCACATCAAGTGGGTAGAGGCCCAGGACATTGCTGAATATCCCATGATACCCGGGACAGCCCAGTTCTCGCGCCCAAATGTCAATAGTGCTGCGAATGAGAGCTCCTGGCAGAGACGTACGTGTGAAGGCAGGAGTCTGGGGCAGCGTAGATGAAGGATGTGGAGCTCTACACCTTCCTTCCGTGGACCACTGAAACATCTTCCAGCCCCATCCCAACTGACTTATCGAGAAAGAACACAAGTCCCAGGCCAGGGAGAGGCTGGACCTTGTGGCCCTTATGAGACACAGCCTCTGTGTTCCTGGGGCTGCACACGGAGGCAGGCACAGCTGTCCTGTTGGTTTCTCCTTTGATTTACAACTCGCTGGTGATTCATACCTAATGGGGGTGCGGCCACCTGGGCTGGAGGTAAAGGGAAAGGGAAGCAGGGGAACTGGAGAGGAGAAGCTAAGCTATTTTGAAGTTTTATGGAGATTTGTGAGTATTTGCATACCATTTAAACCATTGTTCCCAAAAGAACTGGTTAGGTATGATTTGTCTATAGATGAAGACACCGAGATACATGGCTTTTGGCTCTATGTAAAGTATTTGTTTACATACATAAATTTATACACACAAGTAACAAAGCAACACATTTACTACCCTAACAGCTAGCACCGGAATTCCCTGGGGAATAGGCACTGGCCTCTTCTTTTAAGGGTACCTTCCTCAGCCCCAAAGTTTGGAAGGATGAAAGGAAAAAAAAACCCCAAATTTCCCAGACTCCCTTGCAGCTAGAGTTCTAATATTGAGCTTGGTGCTGCCAGTCAGATACCATTGAGCTGAGCTTTGAAAGTCGAAGTGAGGCCAGCTTCCTATCACGTTTAGCCCATGTCTGTGGGTTAGCAAGGTTGGGAGACAGGCCACTGGTTGCCGTGTCTCTGTGTCTAAGTGGCTGCCTTGTTGGAGTGGAGACAATCAGCGACAATGGCTTTGCGACCCTGGCTTCTGATCTCCGGACTGAACACACAGGGTCCCTGGTTCTCCACCTTCCTGGCCGGTCCAGACACAGCGGCCGTCTTTGTAGTCAGCTCAGTGCTGTCCGTAGACATTTCTGGAGGCCGGTGGGGGGGGGGGGCCTTCAGCCTTTTCTGGGTATTGCTTTGTTTTTAATCTTGTACTCTATTCCTTTCTGTTTCAAAGAGTATGCTGGTTTCTGTTTCCTGCTGGCTGACACAGAGCTTTATAAAGACACCACAGGGCTTGCTGAGAATGACTGGGCCAAGATGCGGGTTTAGAAAGCCACAAAGGAGGGAGAATGTCTCCAGTCAGCACTTCTTTCTCAGCTTCTCACAGACGAGGGGACCGTCCCTTCTGCTCTGCGCCCCAGGCTGGCGAACAAAGGCCCAGGCTTCAAACTCTGCGTTGGGGGTGTTCTCTCCCAGGTTGTGCAAAGCACAGGCTGGCCCCCTGAGGGAGAGCCCGCCCACCTCCAGGTGCCTCCCATGCCTCATGCTTGTCCTGGGCCCACTCACAGGTCTAACCTGGGGGCCTGGGTGACCTCAGCGCTGAGTTCAGAGACTTCTCAGCCTGCACACATGCGGTGGCCTGAAGAACAGTGTGGAAGGACCTCCTTCAAGAGCTCTCCAGTCTGCCCTGCACTGTGCACTGTGCTTGTGAGGCTGTGGTTCCCCAGGGAACTCCACTCCCTCCGCTGTGCCATCCTTGACCTGGCCTGCTAGGTAATGGAGGACCTCTGGTCCCAAACTTAAAATGGGTCTCATTAGCTACTTCCATGTAGCCTCATCAGGCACCCTGGGGGAATAGCAGCTTGGGGCATTACTCTGCAAGCTTTTGTGCCCAGTGCCCAGTTGTCAGGTTGGATGAACAGAAGCATGGGGTGCGAAACAGTGGAGGGGAGACTTCTGTGCTACTCCAGCTGGTCAGATACACCAGGAGAGTTGCATGTCCACAGAAAAACCAAGGGGCCCAGGCCACTGAATGGGGAGCAGGTGGCAAGGACTGAGCAACACACCTGTGTCCAAAAGGTGCTCAAACTGAACAGAAAACAAGGAAATGTAGACTAAAGCAGAAGAGCAAAAAGGTGCTTTTCACACCTGTCAGATGGACAGTCCCAGTACCTGGGACCAGAGCGGGTAATCTCTCTGCTCTCAGCACCGGCCATGCTGTTAGCTACAGGAGAGCTGGAGGGTGTTGCCAAGGGCAGAACCAGTGTGTTTTGGAAGGAAATGAAAGCGGGTTCTTCTCCTTTAGGTTCATAATGGCTGTGGAGCTAGCGAGGGGTGTGGGATGGAGTGGGTCCTGGCATCATTTTCCAAGCTCCTTTTCTGCCTCTAAAGCTTGCTGTGGGGCTCAAGGGACTGGGTGCTGAGTCCTGCCTTGCAGGCGAGGGTGCAGTATGGTGTAGCCCAGAGATTCAGCTTTAGAACCTATTCCCATGGACGTACTGTTCCCTTTGCCCGGGCTCAGAGGAGATCCCACACTGTGTGTCTGCGCAACCCTGGGAACTCCGGGAAATGCTTCTGCCATGGAGACAGGATGCCCGTTGGAAACAGCCTGTGGCCTCGGAGCATGTACTGATCTTCCCTGTTATTACTGACTGGGAATGGGTGTTGGTGGGTTTTTAAAAATATATTTTATTTTTGTTTATTTATTTGACACAGAGAGAGAGAGAATGAAAGAGAGAGAGAGAGAGAGCACACACAAGCAGGGAGAGCAGCAGGCAGAGGGAGAAGCAGGCTCACTACTGAATAAGGAGCCCGATGTGGGGCTCGATCCCAGAACCCTGAGCCGAAGGCAGACGCTTAGCTGACTGAGCCACCCAGGTCCCCCTGGTGGGATCTTTATCTCAGTCGAGTTCCCAAACTCCAAACTGTCCTGATAGCCAAAGATTTTTATAACTCACCTGGTAAGTGCCAGGCTACAGTGATGTGAGGTTAATTTAGGGTCTTAATTACCTACTGTATTATTTCATTATTTACTGTAAATATTTATCTGTTTTCCTATAGAAATATTAGTGTGTTGGATTACAGGGTGTTCCTTGGAACACACCGGTGTTACATACTCAATTTGTATGCACGGTATATTTTTCCTGGAACCCCACATTGCTGAATGTTGAGCTGTCTGGCCCTGAGATCTATTATAGTGGGCCTATATTATTTCTATTTTATGTACAAAGAAAACTCAGGTGTTTTTTTTTTTTTTAAGATTTTATTTATTTATTTGACAGACAGAGATCACAAGCAGGCAGAGAGGCAGGCAGAGAGAGAGGAGGAAGCAGGCTCCCTGCTGAGCAGAGAGCCCGATGCGGGGCTCCATCCCAGGACCCCGGGATCATGACCTGAGCCGAAGGCAGAGGCTTTAACCCACTGAGCCACCCAGGCGCCCCAAGAAAACTCAGGTTTTAAATCCTCTGTTTTGAGAACAAGGGCACAGCGCTGAGACCACCCCTCCACCCAACCACAAGTTCCTGATTGGACCAGGTATGCCAAGATCTTTGCAGAGCCCTCTTAGTTATTTTTGTAATAAACTTCAAAAAGGCTTTCTGTGTTTTGGATATTTACTGTTTCTGGATATAGTGGCAAGCAGAGATTTATCCACAGAAAACCTCGAGTTTAATGAAGGCTTTTTATGGCAAATGTGTTCATGTGACTAAACTAGAATAAACTCGTGGGTGTTCCTCCTCGTCGTCCCCCTCCATGTCATCCCTCTCTCACTCCAAACCCTTGCTTATCCCGTGCCCCTGCCAGCACTTCCCTCTGGTCCATTCATGTTCAGTGTAATTAGTTCATTCAACAAACACATACTGAGTCCTGGTTGCTGCTGACAGCGTGGTAGAAGAGGTTTTATGGTTTATTAGAGAAGCATACCAGGCTGCCAGACAAAAGATTGCGGTCCTGGTGCTGCAAGAGTTTGAAGAAGACCTTTCCCAGCTCTGGATCTCAGTTCAGCCATGGATGAAGCAAGGGAATAGATAAGAGGATACAAAAGCTAACCACCAGCTCACCCAGCCATCAGTCTGGAGGTGGAGAAACTTCACACAAGTAGGACAGAAACAATAAAGGACTGTGGTCCTTGGCATAGTTTGACCAGGGCTCTTGATTCAACCCTCCTCTGGGTAGCCTTTTTAATCTTCAGGGTGGCCAGCCTCGTGATCACAAAAGGGCTGCCAGCAGCAACTGCAGCCACAGATCTCACAACCAGGGAGAGGGAGGCGGGGTTATGTAAAGGTGTTAAGCACAGCTACCAAATGGATGGTTTCGATCCAGTTTTGCTCTGATTGAGCCTACACTAGTTCCAGTGGCTCAGGGCCTGACCTGGAGGTTATTAAATATTTTGAGCATGGCCCCTGGAAAGAGTGTCACTTCTCATGGTCGTTAAGCAGAGGTTTTCCAACTGATGGGCTTAAGTCTAAGTTACCAGAACCAGTCCCCGTGGAAGGGGGTTTAGGATAGTCTCAGTTGGTTTGGAACAGTCAGGCCTGCCCCGAGAGCTGGGGCTGAGGTCAGTTCTGCTCATACGGCATGGTTCCTATGTGAGGGGGTAGGAATGATGAGGGTTTCCGGTTGCACACAGGGCTGCGGCTTAAGTGTCCTCTACCAGCTCTGAGGTCCCTTCCTCCTTGAATTTTCTTTGCTTTTGGTTTTCCACCCTGTGCACAAGACATTGCAAAGCCTCCCTCCCCCCTGCCTGTGTCCTCACCACCCTCTTCGCTTAGTGAAGTGACTCGGTCTGGGGACCGCTACCGCTGTTGGGGGTTCCGCCATCAACTTCTGATCTTCCGAGAATGTTCCCTGACTCTGAGATGAGAAGGGAAAGCCCAGATACGCAGCGGTGCTGGTTTGCGGTGTCAGCCTGGGCTGGGCAGGGAGAGAGTCGTGGAAGGTAAAGACATCTGGTTGTCTGCAGGGCCTCCCCTCCGCCTGGCACTCAGACGGCACTGAACACATGAGTGGTAATCAGCTTTTCAAGTAGAACAGTAAGAAGTGGCTTGTTTTCAAAAAACTCAGAAGGTGACGTGGAAAGTACTCCTCCCCACCGCGTCCCTCTGATTCCCAGAGTGAATGAGTTGCCGCCGTCCTCCTACCATGGGTTCTCCTGGTTATGTCTGTACATATCCCAGAGGCATCAACAGCATTTACATACGTGTCTGTGTCTATAAAACGAAATCCTTCATAATGTATAGACTACACAGGGATTGCAGTAGAAACCAACATTTGTCAAATGAATAAACGAGTACCTAAAATGAAACGGGGCATCTGATTATGTGCGGCTCAAAGGGATGGAGGGTTACTGTTCCCTATGCCCTCCACGGTGGTCAGCCAGGAAACAGAGCCCATGGAAGCTCCGGTAAAACACCCATGCAACAAGGCTTGAGGTACTGGAAAGGCAGAGTGCTCACCGAGGACACATAAAAGATTGTAACTGCAAAAAGGCAGCTGGTGCCCTGAGATGGGGGGAACAAAGGAGGAGATGGGGGTGGTGAGAACCCAGAGCTGGGAGAAGAAGCTGCAGAGCTGGGAGGCTCACACCCAGAGGAGGGGGTGCTGCCTGATGGGGGCTGCTGCCTCTGAGGGCCACATGCTGTGGCTCGTTCTCAGGTTATGACAGAAAAGAGGAAAACCAGAATGACCTGTGGCTTGGGGGGCCGTACTACCTGGAAGAGGAAGTCCATGGGATAGACCAAGTCCCCTGCCCCCGTGATGGTGACAGTGCAGTGGGTCCATCAGGAAGTGGACAGCGAAGGGCCGGTGCGATTTGCAGAGTTCCTGCCCAGCATCCCCCAAGTAGGGAGGAGAAGGATGCACTTGGAGCTGAGAGGCAAGTGTATAATAACCGGGGCGCCTTGCTTCCGTTTACCGTGGTCTCAATGCAAATTAGAGAAAAACACCTGCTCTGGGCAGAACTGGCCCTGTGTCAGGGCGCAGGGTTTGGGGAGCAGAATTAGAAAGCGATGTCTCCAGGAAGAAGGGAACCACACCAGGGTGTCCGGCTGGGCAGAAAATTGCGGGCTGGATTGTAGCCCCTTACCGCCTTCTCGATGGGGTGCACTTACTTGCACAGGTTATGACCTACACCATTGTGTCTGGGGTCTAGTGTCTGTCTGGCCACAGCACAGGGTGTGTTCTGTTGCAGGAGAGCATCACACATGCACGCACGTGTGCAGATGAAAACACGTTTTTTGCAAACACAGTATATGCATGACTGTGGAACAGGGAAGAGGGCCCTTGTGCTCTTGTCCTCATATTCTCCACCCTTTGCGGGGGCTGGGGGTGAGCCTGGGTTATCAAGGGGCTCCTGTTGATCCCCTGTGTATCATGCACAGAGCTCCCAGGGTACCTGCCCCTTCTCAGCCTAGGAACCAGCATCTGCTTCCGCAGACAAAGGCAGAGGAAATAGGAGTATTGTCTTTGCAAATCTAGGACAGGAAGTTCTTTCCCAGGGATGGGGTGTTGGTGGTGAACTGAGATGTGTGGGCTGGGAATCTTCGGCTAGTAGGCATCAGGGAAGTCTGAGAGGCAATTTCAGAATTCCTCATAAGAAAGGTTTCAGATTGGATGGGACCCGTGACATGATCTTGTGATAATAATAATAATGATGATAATACTAGTTGACTTAGACGAGATTTTTCTGGCTCTGAGAGGGCTGCGTGAGAAGCTGGGCATCAAGTGTGCACAAATCAAGAGGTGAGGAGGCCAGCCCGGCCGGGAGTGGGGAGAGGGGGAAGCACACCCATGAGAGAGCTATGAACAAGGCTCCAGCCCATCCTACGGGGAGCTCTGGAGTGGGATGGCCCTTCACCGTGGTCTCCAGCTGAGGTAAGAAGGCTGGGCTTTGTGTCCACGCCTCAGCTGGTGATTGGCCTCCCGTCCCCGTGAGAGGGCCGATCACTTGTGGTCCAAGACGGGTTCTGATGAGGGATGAGCTGTGAGGACTGGTCTGTTGGCTCTGAAGAGGGGATCTGGGTAGAGCACCCCAGTAGCCACCACAATAGTGAGGAGGTGGCAGTGGCTACCGCCTGCTGGTTCCCTACAGTGAGCTAGAAGCCTTGTCTAGAGACCTCCCTGGGTAGTTCCTATCCAGGTAAGGAGCCCTGCTGTCCAGCCCCACTGCTCAACGTGGGAGTCACCCTTGGTCCTTTCCTTTTCCTCCTCCCCACACCCCAGGATGTCCTAGAATGTAATGGCTATATTTTGAACATTTCTCCAGAATCTGCCCACTTTCCTCATCCTTATTTCTCTGAGCCGAGCCATCAAGCCTTCCCCCGTCAACTGAAAGAGCTTCCTCACAGGCATCTCCCCACCCCCCACCAGGTTCCCTGATACCCATTCTTCCTACCACAGCCAGAATGACCTCCAAATATCACCCTCCTGTGTAAAGCTCTTTAACTGCTTCTTGTCGAACTTAAAACCTGAACTTCCTATCATGAGATGCGGGACCCACACAGACTCTCTGCCCCCTTCTCAACCCCTGTTTTTCCCTAGCCCACCATCTTCTAGCCACAGTGGCTTCCGCTGGATTCCTTGCACATACCAAGCTTCATCTTGCCCCAGAGCCTTTAGGGTAGCTGTTCCCTCTGCCTGGAATGACCTTCCCCGAACCTGCCAAGGCTTGGTTTTATACTCAAGCCTCAACTCCAAGGTCACCTCCTTGGGCCTTCCCTGACCGGCCTAGTTAAATTCTTAGTGGAGACATCAGTCTGGCCTGGTTGAAAGGACCAGCAACACCCCCCCACCCCCATCTCTTGCAGCCTGGGGGCTCTTTGCAACTGATCAAAGCTCCCTTTGTACAACCTCACCATGTAGTGGGGTGTGTCCTTTTGAAGACAGTTCTTATGGGGCCTTCTTCAGGATCCCAAAGTTGTCTGGGACCTTGCTGGCCTGGTTATGGCAAAGCCAAACTCACCACCAGGCAGGAGGAACTCAGAAGCTCATAGCTTGGCCCAGCTTCTCCAAGCGAGGCAGTTAGCAGGGGGAAAAGAGAAGCCCCTTCACGGCTGAATTTTTAATTGCATGGGAAACTGTCCAGCCGTTTGGTCTGACGTGGAGGGGAAATTCGGTGACCCTGTCTACAGCCTTGGGGCAAGTAGGAACAGAGATGAGGCTGGAAATGTTCTTAACATGTGTATTTCCTTCAGTCATTAAAGGGGAAAAACAAGTGCTTACCACGTTTGAAGGAAACCGTCATCCAATTTACAAGTACTTATGTGGTTCTGTGACTAAGATACCGAGGGCTTGGGCTACGTGCTGGGGGCCACCCGAGGGCTGTATGGTCCCTTTGGTCATGAAGCTGACTTTTAGGAGAGGAGACAGGACAGGGGAAGAGGGGGCCTGTCTCCCTCAGAGACGGCTCGCTGTCTGGCTATAGGTGGGGTTCTCATACCCCCAGAGCTCCCAACAAGTAGACAGTTCGCTGCACGCGCCTGGGATCGAGGGGCAGGGGCGGGGGAAGTGGGTCTGAATGCTCAGGGAAGGGGAGCAGCTGAGCTCCGCAGGGCAGGGGCGGTGAGAGAGAACATCTTGTAGAAGCAGCTCTAGCAGAAGTGGCGGGGGACGGTCCATGCAAGCTTCCCCTAAAGGATGCCCGTCCCTGCCAACTCTAGCACGGTCTGCCAGCCCTTCCTCCCTTCCTCACCACTTTCTTCCCTGGGGAGGGGTGGGCACACTCAGGGATGACATGCTGAGTCCTGGCAGGCCCCGGAGGCCACCCTACCTGGCCGATGCCTTATAATCTCCAGCCATCACGCGCCAGACCCTGTCTTTTGGCCGGGGAGCACATTGGCACCTTGGACAAGCGCTTGGTTTCTGTGCCTCCTCATCGGCTCCTTTGGAGGCCAAAACAGGCCAAGTGGAAAAACATGGGCTGGCTTGAAAGCCCAGCACAGGGAGGCTGGGAACAGTTCCGCTTTGTGAACAAAGTCAGGCTGAAGGCAGAGAGCGAGCAAGCGAGTGTGCCTGAGAGCGAGCGAGAGGCAGGGAGGGAGTCCGCTCTGGGTAATTGGAAGTTAATTCTGAATTGCCTTGAAAATCACCATGCAGCATCCAGTCCTGCCTTTGATGGGCGTAAGAAACCAACTGCTTTAATTCTTCTCCAGGACTTGTCCCCTCCCCCCCAGCAGCGAAACAAATTAGGCAAAGCAGCAGAGGAAGAGTTGCAGTTGGTATGATTTCCGAGGAAAAGGTCAGGCTAATTGTTGGCTGGGAGCTAATAGAGATGAGGCATACTGCCCCCGCCTGCTTCAACCTGCTCGCAGTCCTGTCCCACTGGCGTCTTCAAAGCCAGGCGCCCACGCGGGTTTTCATGACTCACCGAGGCCCCTTGTTCTAATCGCCAGAGAGCCTGCACCACGCGAGGCATCTGGGGGGGACACGAGGCAGGTGGGCTATGGCCCCTTCGCTTCGGAAGGGCCCGCCGGGCAGCAAACCTTCATGCCCACACCGAGCTGCCTTATTACACAGCTCTGGTTTTGCAACATCAGCCGTGAGGGGATTGCCCGGGGAAGGCAGCCTCATTGTCCCCCACTGTTGCTTCATCCTTATCAACTCAGCTGTAAAAATTAATATCATGGAGCCTCCCTTGAAGGATACGTTGTGTATACCCAGCTCTGGAAAGTCTAGAATGTACCTTTGCATCCCATTTAAGCAGCCACCCGGGAAGCTGTCCTGTGCCTTTGGGGGCACCGGGTAGAGCTGTTTCTAATGAGCTGGTGGGATGCCAGCCGCCTGTGAGGACTGGGGAGGGGCTGGACCTAGGGATGCGTTGAAGATGGGAAAACCGTCCTTTCCCAACAGCCAGTGGTTTCTGCCTTGATAAAGGGAGAGGCTTTCTGCTTGAGGACGAATGTTCCCTCTGTGCTGTTGGAATGATTGGGATGGACCTTTGAGCCCATAAAGTGAGTTCCTCCCTCTGTTGCGGGGAAACTGGAAAGTAACCTGAATGTCAGTGTTTTCAATGGGAATACGGGAGATGCCGTTGAGTGTGGCTATGCCTGAGCTGGGTCTCTCCTTTCGTCTTCCCCCCACCCCACCCCCCTGCTCCTCTCTTTGCTGACTGGGCCGGCCCCGGTCCGCCTACTTTAGTCAGGCAGTTTGGTCATGGAATACCGCTGACCCAGAAAGGAAGCCTCTCTCCTTGGCTGCTTCCTGAGCAAGGATGAGGCTGGGAGGTTATTCGGATCTATTTCGGAAGCTTCGGGATTCCTTCTGGAACATTCCTGGGCAGGATGTGGTTTTCTTTCCCAACAGCAACCCCAGGGAGGCCCAAGGGAGATCTATGGGTTCAAACTTAACTTTGGCTCGGTCACCTGGATTCCCTTGTTGGGTTGTCATGCTCTCGGAGTCTTAGGGTAACAACCACCTGGATGAGAACGTGGCTCACCGAGTCCTGCTACCGTGGCCTACATGGTCCAGAGTGGGGGATGTAACGGGTCTCTATATGTATTATGAAAATGCTCTCGCCACTCTTACTCACGAACCTTCTGGACGGAGTATGAGTAGGAGATTTTTGGGAAAAGGGTGACGTTCTACCCCCTGGAATGGCAGCAGAAGGGCAACAACCCAGCCGCTGGGGAGGAAGTACCTTAGATCTGTCCTCAGAGGTGAGCTACTAGGGAGCAAGAGGCATTCATGGGATTCATCTTTCTGAACCAACTCCTGGAACATCGCAAAAGAAAATGCGCCGGGGCAATTCTCCCAAATTCTTGATGCGCCTTAAATTTAATGGTCTGTTGGATCTGCCGTTCCCCATCAGGGAGTTCTGACCATAATTTGGTCCCCCTTCCCCTTCGTCTCCCTGCGAAGTCTATAGGGAAGGCAGGGATGGCCCCAGCTCCGGCATCTCCCACACTGTCGGCCCCTCTGCTCTCTGCCCCGCCCCATTCTCCCCGCTGTTGCTCAGTCCTTCCAGGGGCCTGTGAACATCACCCAGCTAGGGGAATGGGCCGACAGAACAAGCTGTGACCGTCTGCCCTCAGGCAGTATCTCCTAAATCAAGGACTAGACTAGACTGATTGCAGCTGAATGGGGGACCCCATGGCTGAACCCCCATTGAGGTGCCATTGGGAATACTGTCAGCTGGTGTCCCCTGACTGATGAGGACCCCACTTTCTTTACAGTTGTAAAGATTACTCTCTTTCTGGGGGCTCTGTATGCACCCCCCGGGGACTGTATTTCTCATGTAGAGAAGCCAGATACTAATGTGTGTCCATTCCGAAAACACAGTGACCAAACCTTAGGATCATTATTCTAGGAGACCTTCAAGTGTCTAAGTAGACACCAAGGGTACATCCCTGAACCCCCAGATGACTGAAGCTACTTGGAGGGGCTTCCCTGATAGAAACTGACTTGTTACTTGCATGTACCTATGTCTAGTTATCCCTACCAAGTTAGCCTCCACTTAGGAAAGGAGGCACGAGATTTGTCCCCGGCTTGAGTTGACCTCCCCTGGCTCTGGGCTCTGGGGGGCACTCCTGTCAATCTCAGCTCACTGACCGGGTTGTTTTAAATCATAGAATTGCCCTATGCTTTCTCCTGGCAGGTGCAGTGGAGTGTGTGCAGTTCCTAATACATTCTGTCTACTTGGATCATCGCCTTGGGCCAAGTGGAAGGGTCAGTACAGAGCCATAAGGCAGAATCCCCCTGGCTTTCTCAGGTAGAACCTGATTATTACGACCTCTGTTCAGGTGGCTGGGTCTAGGACTCTAGGGAGGGCATGGCTGAGGTCAATCCTGCAGGCCAGTCTCCTCTTTCTGCCTGGAGTCCTGTTGGTAGTTGCCTTAGCTCAAGGCTGCTTGACACAAACAGGACGGAACTGGTTCTATTCTCGGTCTCGTTAATCAGTGTGGCTGGTGGAGTGCTGCGCTCAAGGGAGAATTTGCCAGAAACTGAGACTAAAAACAAGGGGTGGAGGTGGTTGGGGGAAAATTCTCTGCCGGCCTTTGGTATTTCTGCCTGTTTTGTGAGCAGAGGCCCTTGCCTGCCTTTATTCTGGGCTATCTTTTTAAGAATGTTGTCTAGCAAACAGCGCTGCAGGAGAGCGTCCCCCTCCGGAGTGCGGGGCGGGCCATCTCGCTGTTCCGGATCTGAGATTCCCTTTCCCTAAGCTTGGGGTTTCTCTCCGGCAATGCAACCCGTCGTGTGTGCAGCGCCATCTGGCCCTTTCCATGTTGCTTGTGGGGTCTGGGGTTTGGGGAACGAGGCCAGAAAATGCTCCTATTCTGGCTCTTGCTGTTTCTGTGAGGAATGAAGTCTTTTGTCTCTGACCCAGGAAATCTTCAGAGTCTGGGGAGGTAGCTTGTTAGCTTGGGAGGAGGGGAAATCTTGGACGCCTCACAGCTCTTGACAGCCGTGATTTGGCCCAGACCCCCTTGCGCGTAGTGGACGCGTGAACGTTACCCGCCGTACGCATTATGAGAGGATAAAAGTCTGAGAGGGGGTGTCGCACTCGACTGTACCAGACCGAGCTGGCTCGTGGGCATGGGGACACCGTCCAGTGCTGTCCTTTGTCCAGCCCCCAGAGCCATTTCTGCGCGCTGACCCGGGAGGCTTGCGCGAGAGGGCGAGCAGGGTTCTGGGGTCAAACCATGTGGGCCTCTACCACGGTCCTCCACACACACAGCTTCTGCTGTCCCATCTCTGAGGCAGGGAAGATGCCAGCACCAGGCTCAGAGGGATTTTGTGGGGACTCCCTAGGCAGGCTGGGCGCAGGGGAGCGCTTCAGCTGTGGCGGTGACTCGGTGACTCTCCTGGCTAACAGTGTTGCTCTGACCTCCGAGCCTTCTCTGGAAGGGTTGCCTCTCCCTCTTCACAGCGTGTCTGTAATCAGAGTTTATCTCTTCTACCCTGAAATTGGCCAATTTACATGACACCCCTCACCACAGTCACTGGATCTGCCTCTAATCTAATTAGACTAATTTCAATTTCCTGGATTTAATGACTTTTAATTTAATTAATTTAGAATGCAGTACACAGGGTGATTAATTAGGGAACGTTACTGGGGGATTTGGAAGGTGAATCGCGGTAGGGAAGTGTTTAAATATCGTGGCGGTGTCCACCGGTGGTCGCTTGGCCCGGGAAGGACAGTGCCTGGAGAGTGGAGCTGGGATTTAAGGGGAAGTCACCAGCGTCCAGCTTTGCTCCCTCGTCTCTCTGCTTGTGGTGACTATGAGCAACTCTCAGGGGAGGTGAGGAAGAGGCAGTTGCTGCCTGCGAAAGTCAAGTTGGCAGTGAGGCAAGCATCCTGGGAGGTGAGGATAGGCCTTGCTTTTCTACAGAGTTCTAGCTTTCACTGTGTTTTCCAGGTACCAGGTACAGAAGCAAACTGCGGCACCGACCAAAATGGAGATTTTATTTTATTTTATTGCTATACTCACTAACTGAGTACTTGGGCTAATAATAATAATGATGATGATGATGTTGTTGTTAATATAATGCTACGTGCCAGGTGCCGCTCTGAGTGCTTTTATTTTTTTTTATTATTTTTTATTTTAAATTGTATTTATTTATTTGAGAGAGAATGAGTGAGAGAGAACATGAGAGAGGAGAAGGTCAGAGGGAGAAGCAGACTCCCCAAGGGGCTGGGAGCCCGATGCGGGACTCGATCCTGGAAGTCCAGGATCATGACCTGAGCCAAAGGCAGCCACTCAACCAACTGAGCCACCCAGGTGCCCTGAGTGCTTTTATTTTGATTAACTCGTCTCCTTGTCATAGGAGGTAAGCCCTCTGAGGGAGGCATTTCCACTGTCTGAGGAGGTGCCTGAGGTACCTCGTTGGCTCTGCTGGAGAGATCTGTTCCCGTATTGCATGCAGGGACAACTCCTGGTGGAGTCCAGTCTACGGCAGGCGGATGGGGGCACACTTTAGGGCTGGGCATCGTTGCGAGGACCCCTTAAGTCCTCCATCTCCATGTTTGCATTCTCTATCTCCAGGACAGTGCTTGGAGAGCCCTCTGCGGGGCCGGGCGGGCCTCCTCATGCATCTACCCACGGCTGGCCCACCCACGGCTCTCCGAGTGGAGACTGCCCTGGGATATCCTCAGGGCCCAGCTGGGAGCTGGGCCTGAAAGTTCAGGGTGAGCTGCCTTCCCTTATGGCCTCCCTTCCTCTTTTCCAATGACCTCAAGAAGCCATGCCCTTTGTTTGCTATTTGGGGCTTCAGACTGTGGTTCTTTTGGGCCCGTGGAAGCTGAGCTGAGCCCTAGATCCTCCACCCTGAGCTGGGCCCACTACCCTGACGTTCGGCTCCATTCCAGGGTCACTATTCTCCAGGTGACTTCACTCCCTGATGCACAAGCAACACCTAATAGGGCTGGACTCTATTACCCAGAGAGGTAAAGACCCAGGAGCCACCTTCAGTATACACCCTGTTGGGAATAAGGCCAGTAAGTGGAAGCCATAGAGAGACCCTCTGTGAGAAAGGATTTTCCAAGGGCCTGAGCTTTCTTAGGTGGAATGGGTTCTTCGGTAGGCTATGAGTTCCTGAAGGGTCCAAACAGAATACCCATCAAACCCCCACCACTGGAGAGTTCAAACAGAAGCTGATAGGCAATAATTTGCTCACTTGGTCTTTTTCTGGAATGTTCTTTCCTATCCTTTTCTGCTGGTTAACTCTTACACAACCTTAAAGACAGCTCAGGAATCATTTCCTAGTAGACCAGGTGTTCTGTATGCTCCTGTGATGCTCCCGGGCATAGTTTCGTCATGGCACTCACCATACATCGCCATGATGAGCTTCTGAGTTTCTCTCTTTTGCGTCTTGTCCATATCATCCTTCAGTAACCCTGCAAAGTACGCGTGGTTTCCCCTTGTTGGAGGGTGGGGAGCCCAAGGCTCAGCATGTCTGAAGGTCTCGCACATGAAGCCAGAAGGAGGCAGCGATGGTTGGGGGCTGGGTTTCCTGGTTTCCCAGTTTTCCGGTGTCTACAATCTTTCCACCACGAGATGCTGCTCTCCTAGCAGGGGCCCCGGATTCTGCCACGCGTGAGGTCACCTGCTTGTGTGCCAGCCACGTACCTGACGCAGCAGGGGCAGAGCCATCAAAGGGTGGCACACGGGCCATCTTTGGAACTATGCTGATCCCCGTGCACAAGGAGCACATGAGTCCCCCTCATCGGCACACACGCTTGCCCTCTGAGCCCTTTGGAGGTTGTGGAGAGGCCAGGAAAACAATGAGAACCAGGGCAGCCAAAGCCCGCACTTCTTCTGGACCTATGGGGCTTGTTTGGGCCTGAGCCAAAGCCCACTTTTAGCACCCGCATTCCTTGATTTCACAAAGGTGAGGAGAGCCCTGCCTGTGGTTTTAAGGCTGGATTCCATTTCTATTAAGATCACCAAAGGCCCCATAGGATTAACTCACAGTCACCCCTGTGAAAGCCGATACGAGTGGAAAATCGAGTTAGAAAATTCTGCCTTTCCTTTCCCTCCCACCTCAGCAGATTAAGGGAAGGCCCGATGTTGAGTTCTGGGGGTTTATGGGAATGTGCAGTTGCTGGCTGTTAAGCGTTCACTCTTTGGGATGTTGGCAACCTTGCTTCCCATAAATCGTTGCTGGTATGTCTTAGCCTTCCCTTGCCAGCGACGCGGAGGCCTGCAACACCTTTTCCTTGCAGTAGCCTGTGCAAATATTGAAGTCGGGCCCAGAAAAACACCAGCATAGAAAGGGGAAACTTTGATGTTTGCTAGTTATTTTCAGACAACCCTTGCCAAATCTTAATTTTTCTAGTTTACAAGTAAGGGATTCTGACCATCTGTCTGCTGTCAACCGATGTTTGTTTGGATGAAGATTTTATTTTTTTTTTCTCCCAATCTAGCACTCCTGTTCTTACAAGTAGTTTATTGGACTTCATAAATGTCAGCTTTTTGCAGGCATTTTGTAAGCAGCTTATGATTTAGTATTTAATCAAAATTGAGCAGTCAGCGTCTGTAATCAATCTGAGGTGGGAGGAACAATGAGATTCACGATGGACGGCTTCTGGCTAGCTCCGGGAGAACTGGGTGTGCGTCAGAAGGGATGGGGGCAAGTGGGACGATGCGGGGAGTAAACACACCCTGGGCACCGGTCACATGCTACCCCGTGATGGTGTCCGCTAGCGATTGCTGGGAGTGAGTAGCAAGCCAGCCCAAACTCAGGGGCTTAAAACAATAAGCTGAAAACAATTTAGCTCCTTAATTTATGGAGTCAGCCTGGAGCACCCTCTGGCCTCTACTGAGCTCTGTAAAGGTGTAGGGATAAGATGGCTGTTGGTTGATCTTGGCTGGCTTCCTCTGGGAAGACTGGGGCAACTTGACTCCACTCCATGGGTTTCTCATGCTCTACCAGGTTAGCTCAGGGATATTCTCATGGCAACGTGGTGGGGCGGGGGCGGGTATGTGAAAGCAATGACACTAGTCCCTCAAGTTCTCCCCCAAGCCTCTGCGTGCCTTACATTTGCTGACATCCCATCAGCCAGAAGGTGACACGGCCTAACTCTGAATCAAAGAGGGGGATAAACTCCAAGTCTTTATGAGACAGTCTATTTCTTTGTGAGAAGAATTGCAAAGTCATACCAAAGGCCACCGGTACAGGAAGGGGTAGGGGATGCCATCTCTCCTGGGGATTCTGGAAATCCCAAGGAGCACATCATGTTATCACGATAATGCCCGTTCGGAGAAAGGGAAATTCAGAGGTTAACTCATTTGTCAGAAGGGTCTTAGCTGCTTGTCATGAAGCCGGCGTTCTTCACTGGTTTGCCTTGATGTACTTTTGACTCTGCGAACCTACTTTTCCCTGTGGGTAGGTAAAGCAGGAGTAGGGGAGGCTCCCCCCGCAGGGGGGAGGACCTGAGAAGGTGGGGCCTCCCAGACAGTGTTCTCCCCTGCAGACAGGGGGTGGCCTGTGCCTCTCCAATGCCTCCAAGGCTGGCTTCTGCAGGAAGGTTTCAGAGAGCAAAACTACTCTTTAAGGGTGTTCAGGTGGAGCGAGAAGGTGCGGCCTTTGCGAGGTTTGCAGGAGAGGAATGCGAAAGGTGGGAGGCCTCCTAAGATGTCGTTGTTATTTTTTATATATTTTTAAAGATTTTATTTATTTATTTGACAGAGAGAGATCACAAGTAGGCAGAGAGGCAGGCAGAGAGAGAGATAGAGGGAAGCAGGCTCCCCGCTGAGCAGCGAGCCCGATGCGGGACTCGATCCCAGGACCCCGAGACCATGACCTGAGCCGAAGGCAGCAGCTTAACCCACTGAGCCACCCAGGCGCCCCAAGATGTTGTTTTTAAATTCCTTCCCTGGTTAGTGTTATGGACTGAATTGTATCCCTCCTCATTTATACGTTAAAGCCCTAAGGCCTGAAATGGATACAGGGAGAAGAGAGGTCAGTCGCTCACTTTCTCCTTTGCTGCCTGCTTCCCTGCCCCTGAGGATCCGCTTCATGCCACAGTAGGGTTGGTAACAATTTTCAGGAGAAAGTGAAGCTCATGAGGGAAACTGAGGCACTGCTAAGAATCACACCCACCAGTCCCCCCACCCCCACCTCTGGCTTCTCCCCGGCCCTGCCCTTCCCTCCATCCCCTCAGTTCCTCCTGGACCAGCCCGTCATGGGGACAACACAGGGCCAACGAGTCAGCCTGGCCCCAGTGGGACCCCACTCTGGCTCTTTGTCCCTGGCAGTCTATAAACCCCCCTGAGCCTCAGTTTTCTTCATCAGTAAAGGTTGCTATAAAAAAAACCCAAGAGGTTGTCTAGTTCATGGACATTCAATTAATATTCCTTTACCGTCCACCTCCTCCCTACTCCCGTTGACCTGAATCTTCATGGCACTTTCCTATGCCTTCAATAATTTAGCACACATGGTTTATTAAACAGGGGCTTTCTGATGGGCTGCTACTGACCCGGCGAAGGACGGATGTTCCCTGGGAGACCGGCCAGGCCCTGAAGGGAGAGTCCGTGATGGGCGAGCCAGCTAGGATGGTGTCCTTTTGCAAGGGGGGAGTGGCTGGAGGGCAGATCCTGATGCTGTCACCATCGTGCTTTGGGCCACCTCTTGGCCCTTTGAGGCTGCCGTTTCTGTGAGATGGGGTTCACACTGCTTTTCCATGAGGTTTCTATGGAAACTGAAACAGAGCAGGTGAAATTCTTAGCTCTTCGTACCTCCTCGCTCTGTACTTAGTGCTCAGGCCAGCTTTGAATCTGGGGAAGGAGGCTGGTTACTCACCTGGTCTGTCTGTGGGACTGCACAGTCCTGGTATTTCTCCAGAACTGGTCCTGTTGCTTGAGGCATCGCTGTCCTAGCGTCATTCCTTTGGGGCCTAATGAGGAAATTCACTTCTGAGAAAGAAGTTTCTGGGATCAAGGACACATCTTTGGATTAGAGAAGCCCTTGAGCCCCCGATGGCTGATGTGTAAGAGGAAGGGCCCTTGGGATTCCTGGCACTAGTTCTGGCTCTGACGCTAGAAAGTGTCACTGTGTGACCTTGGATAAGTCACTCCTTCTCTCTGGGCTTCAGTGTTCTCAAATAGAACATTAAGGGCTTAGGTTAGATGCAATCAAGGATTTTGATTAGCTCAGAAGATGAACTCCGAAGCTCCTTGTGGGGTTGGGAGCAGAGGCCGCCCACCTGGATGTGGCACCCATGGTCACACAAACCTGTTAAACTTGATGGTTCAACTCAAGGCTAACTCAAGGGATGATTGAGTCACTGACTGATTTATTTTCTTTATAAGGCTTCCTCTGACACTTACCAACCCCAAGTGCTCTCTCCCTTCCCTGACCTTCTGGGCTCCTCCATGCAGCCTCGCTTCATCTCTTGTGACATCTCCCCACTATCTCTTGCTGGCCTGGCTGTTCTCCAGATGGCCCCATGCCTACTGTTCCATGCCCTGCTTTACTCACTGCCTTACTCATTGCCATCTCTATTTTCCAAAGTTCTGGCCATTGCTTAAGGACCTGCTCAAAAGCCACCTCCTCCTGGAAGTCCTCCCAGCTATCTGATTCAAAACTCTCTTTCCATGTGCTCCTTATTAGCACCTTTCAGTGTCTGTCAGTTGACATGAGATAAGGTCAAAACTTTTAGCTTATGTCCCTAGCCTTGTTTCTCATCACTGCCCTCCACACCACCCGGCTCCAGGTAGGCCAGGGTATCTCTTACCTCTATGCAGAATGGAAGCTGTTCCTGCCTGGAAAGGCTGTTTCCTACCCTGCCCCCATGATGATGACACTTTAGGGCTCTAAGACTCAGTTTTTGACCTCTGTACTACTAAGAGTTTCTTGGACTCGTCTCTCAGTCTACAATGGGCCATGAGCCAGTCTCATACACGAATCTGGTGACCCTGGTTTATTTGTCTCTAAAGTCCCAGTGCTTTGCATAGTGCCTGGCACATAGCAAGTGCTCAGTGAACATGGCATTGAAGAAAATTCTTCCACATGCCCGTCGCAGCACCTAGCAGAGGCCAGGACCCAGGCAGGTGTGTGGATGGAATTGTTGATTCAGTTTTGTTTGCAGGAGCCCTGGGCTTTGGGCTGGAGCCTTGGAGCTGACGGAGCAGAGGCAATGGTTCCTGCAGAGTGTGTGTGGGTGTGTTCGCTCTGGATCCCCATCCTGCTGGGGTCTTGGTGGTCTTCCATGTGTAGGAGGAAGCTTTAGCTCCTTAGAGACCCCTACTTCTCCCTGGACATCCTTTCCTCCCAGGCACCGGGCTGCCAGCCTACCAGATCCTGAGTCAGTACCAGAGATGCTCCTAGAGGGCCCTCCATGGTCCCGTATAGACAGCATTCTGTCTTAGAGCCACACAGTCCTGCCCTGGGTACCTTAGCAGGTTTATGCCCCCTCACGTCTACTGGGGGAACCACTCATGCCGGTCTTCTTGTGTGCTGGGTCCTGGGTGAAGCCCTTGTGTGAAGGATCTGATTTAATCTTCATAACCGCCCTAATCGCAGAGGGGAAACTGAGGCACGGGTGTTGGATCCCCAAGTGGCTGAAGGGAGAGAAGGGGGATGAGGTCGGGCAGCCTTCACCACAGCCCATGCTCCCGAGTGCTTTGCCTGCTCCCTCTCCTGTTATAATGCCTCATTGGAGCTACTGAGCTCACGTTAACAAGTGGCAACGTGATGGGCATGCAGCAAGCGTGCGATCTAGAGGTTGACGTCACCCATCTCTAACTCAGTCCTCTCATTATAAAGATAAGGAAACCGAGGCACCATTCACGTAAGCGACCTGATGGTCACGTTGTGCTTCGGGTGGACTCCAAGTCAGGTCTCCTGGTGGCCAGCTATTTTCATTTCTCATTACACTGTGCCCTGCAGGTGAAAAATTAGAAGTAAAGAGAATGTGACATCTTGGAGGAACTGAGGCAGAGAGGGGCATGGTGGGGGAGGGTGGTTGAGGACACAGGAGGAGCCAGTCCCTCCCCCTGCCCTCCTCACTACGCCAATCACCAGTGAAGATGGTCCCGTTAATGGTCCCAATTTGCAGTTCTGCTGATCTGATCAGAGAGGGGTGGGAGATTGCCTGATACTGGTAGTTGGCGAAAGAGAGTGGAATTTGAATTTAGGTGTATCTTTCTCCAAGTCCTGTGCTTTTCTTCTTGCCTTGCCAGCTCAGGAGTGGGGTGGAAGGTCAAGGTCAGAGCAGCCACAATTTAGACCCTCGATTGTGGCAGAGCAGGCTGGCTGCTGGGGTGGTTCTTGCTGAGCACGGGGTGGCCATGCGTCCCAAGGGAAGAGGCAGCCCTTGAAGGCCGAGGCAGCTGGACCCCTTCCTTGGAGAGTGGATGGAGCTGGGAAGCAGCACGTGGTTCCTGTGAATCCAAATAGCCCCTTGTGCCTCTTGTCTAGCAGGGTAGCTTTCGAAGGGTAGAGAGTGAATTTGGACTTGCAGGTTTGAGGATCCTATGCTAGAGGTAGATAGGAAATGTCTCAGAAAATCTTCAGTTTTCTTTTGAAAATTCATGCAGCCTTGGCGTTCTTCCTCACAACATAGCCACGTTGTAAGTACAATGGTTGACTCTGGCTACGTGAGCCTAGCTGAGCAGCCTAGATGGGGTAGGTCAATGGACCCCGTCTTTGGCCACAACCTGTTCAACAGTCACCAATAACTAGAATAGAATTATGACTCACGGTATCCCTGGAAGACAGGCTGTATTCATTACCTCTTTCACAGACCGGGAGAGAGTGAGGGGCCTGCGCAGGTTCCCAGAGCCATTGATGTTATAAGATTCGGAACCCACATAGGTCTGACTCCAAAGCCTGAGGCACTGATTGACCCATGGCCTTGAACTGCCTTGTCATGAAGGGGCATGTGGGAAAGTGGGAAGGATGGACGTTTCCTGCCAGAAGGTGAGGGCCAGTATTTGAAAAGGACTTCAACAGGGCGGAGACGAACCTTGGGTCCAAATGACCCAAGGTTCATACCAAGATGAAGGACAGTAGAGACCTTTGCTTGCACTGGGGTTTGGATACCCACCAGACACACACAGGATGTGCGATACCTGGGTCAACAGCACAAGTGAAAGATGCTGGGTTTTTAGTTGACAGGAAGTCTCCTATGAGTCAACGGAGGAGGTGGCAACCAGCAAAGCTAATGTCACTGTAGCCTCCACAAGTGGAGGTACAACGAGGAGAGAGGGGACACTCCCAAGTCCTGGAGTTTGCCTCCAGGAGTTGGGGCTCAGGGACACTTTGTCAGGGAAAGGGGTGCTCGCAACCCACCAGGTTCTCCGACACAGCGGCAGGGGTGCGACAGGGGTGGGAGTGGCTCCTAGCTGTGATTCTACACTCTCCCCGTCCCCTGGCATCACTGAAGCATATTCGTGTATTTCTGAACAATTGTAGCTCCGTCTTGACTTTTATGCAATTGCCTCACCTGCCTTTGGAATACACCACTCTGGCCACTTTGGTTTTTTATTCACGTAACCCGCATAAATGTGGGGATTCCTTGTGACCCAGTTTCTACACAAAGTCACATTCAAAGCCGCACAATGCGGCAAGCAAAAGAAAGAGGGTTTTCAGGTTTCCTGCACATCTCTCAAAGAGATGATAAAGGATGAGGTCCCCGCTTCTTCTCTATCTCCTTATCTTGTGCTTCAAATCTTCTTTAGAAACTTTCACTCACCCAAGGCGCCCTGAAGCCTCCCGGCTTCCAGTCCATTGGACATGCCATCGCTTTCGACTTCCTGCGTCTTCATGACACACTTCTTGTCCCTCCTGCTCTTCCCCCTCTTTCTTTTTCAGTTCTCTTTCCACTTCACCGCTAACCCAAATGCCTCCCTACAAAGTGGGGGACTCAGGGATGGATGCAGCCAGCCAGGTTGCTCCCCCGTTTCTCGGGTCTCTCCAGCCTTGTCTGTCCCTTCCTATCTTCCCCAGAACCTGGGATGGCCAAGATGGAGCTCTGACAGGAGCTGGCCGAGGAGAAGCAGAGTAGACCAGGACCACGGTTTTGGAGGGGGTGTATGTGGCAAACATGGCAATGGGAGGGATGACGGGTAACCAGCAGCAGGCAGAGGCCCTGCCCCAAAAGGTCCCCCTCACCTGTGTGGTTCATTTCCATTGCCCTGGGTGCCTCTTCTTCACAGGGTTAACCCTCTTTTCTCATTGGTGTACCCCGAGATGGACTGGGGGGAGGAGGCCGGAGAGACAGCATCTGCCACACATCCATGCGCCCCTCCCCTATACTTCCCTGCCTCTCCTGCAGCCAGGTTGGGGCCTGTGGCTTGTGCTGACCAATAGAGGCTATGAGTGAGGCAATTAAGAGTTCATGTACCAGGGAGCCTGGGCTGCTCAGTTGTTAAGCATCTGCCTTTGGTTCAGGTCATGATCCCAGGGTCCTGGGATTGAGCCCTGCATCACGCTCCTTGCTCAGCGGGAAGCCTGCTTTTCCCTCTCCTACTCCCCCTGCTTGTGTTCCCTCTCTCGCTGTGTGTCTCTCTGTCAAATAAATTTCAAAAATCTCAAAAAAAAAAAAAAAGAGTTGATATACCTCCTCCTTCCCTCTCTGCCATAGTGACTTTGGAGGTCCTGTGTTCCAAACAGCGTGGAAAGTGGGGCTCCCAACTTCCACTGCACCTTATACCAGCAAGAAATCTGCTTCCATTATATGAAGCCCCCAAGATTTCAATGTTGTCCCTGTCACATTGCCCGGCCCGTCCCAGCAAATGCTCAGAGCATCAGAATGAATAGAGTAATCGCTATTCTTGAGTTCTTTAATGGCAGGAAGGAAAAAGCTGCCTCTGGAGCCACCAAGGGTGGCTGATGGGCCCCTTCCCTCCCCCTCCTCATGCTGCTCAGATGGCACTTCCGGTTTGGTCACACCTCCCGTGGGCTTCTTCATCCCCCACTGACTCTGCCAGTTGCCGTCCTACACAGTCAAGTGTGCACAGCACTAGGGGCTTGCCAAGAACACAGCCTAGCAACTGCCAAGGCTGTTGGAGGAAGAGTATTATAACAGACAGTGTTCACAGGAGAAATGGACGGCCCCGGCAGCCAACTCCTTGTCTCTAAGGGAAGCAAGTTGAGGTTAGATGCCCAACACAGATTTCGAGGGGACGGGCATGAAGATGAGAGGGCAGGATGAACCGGATGATTTTTAAGTCCCGTTCAACCCTGGGAGTCTCCAGCCCTGAGTCCATTTCTTTTTCTTTTTTCTTTTTTTTAAGAAAGTGGCTGAATGGATAAATTTTCGTCACTAAGAAAGTGAAGGACTTAGGAAATAAAATAGCCTTCCTTAATGAGCAGGTAAATACGGTAACACTAACAATATCCTTTCATGCCTGCTCATGAAATCAACGTTCTCAGCTCCCATGAGGTTGACAAATGGTGATCGGTGGTCACGAAGGCATGTGAAACATATCTGTCATTTACGTGTCAACCACAAGGAGGACCGAGCTGAGGGACGAGTCACAGCCTCGAGACAGACCGAAGTCATCATGATAACAGCCCCATAATAAGGACATCAGTGTTTTATCATGCACAAAGTGTTCTCCTTGACATCCTGAGTGCTTAGAGATTACAATCTCTAGGCTGATTGTCATATACCATATATTATCATAGATCTCTGAATTTATGATTACAGCCTCTGGAGGAGAAGGGCTGCCATTCCGATGTTGGCAGGGAGATTTTTGGAGACTTGTCCCACCCAGGAGCTCATAGCAAGTTAGGGGGGAAATCCAAGACCTGAACCTAGATCTTTTGATTGGAAGTGTTGGATTTTCAAATAACAGAATGCGTCAATTCCTGGTGCTAGCCGGTGGGGCCAAGCTCAGTTCACACGCTCCTTGGTTCCCAAAACACTTCCAGTTTCTGTGCGTGGGGAGTGAGGTATAGCGAGAGTGAAGATAGCCCTGAACTGCTTATAGGAACAAGTCCAGGGTTGTGTTGCAGAAGAGGGGGAGGCTGGGACCCACAGTGCGGGCAGCCGGCAGCACCTGCCAGGAGATTCAGAGATCTCCTGAGACTGGCACTCAGTTCACGGGGATCTTTTAAATTCAGTCTCTGGACCTAGAGAAGGCAAACTGGGATGCCTCATCCTTGCAAGAGAAAATGGATCCACAGGATCCCACTGTCAGAATGGGAAGCAGAGGCTGGCCGGGGACTAGAGGAGGGGTGAGGGGTGTTACAGGTCTGGTCGTTCCTCGGTGTCTCTCCCCACCTCCCCCTGCTCCGTGTGTTCAGTTGCATTAGCCTCCTTCCACCAGGCAGGGCGGGCTGAGTGCGAGGAGCTCATTTCTAGCCGCTGTGTTTGTGTACGTCTCCACCCGAAGATGTCTAACCACAGACTTCCTCTTGACTCCTGGCAACAGAGAGAAAACAAAACCGCAGCAGCTTTCATTGCTGAAAACACAAAACTGACTCGTTTGCCTAATAAGCCCAGACGGAGGAGCTTTATTTCTGGGAGGAAGTGCTCCCGACTCCACTCCAAGGAGTCTCGGGTGGGCAGTCAGACCGCCAGACGATGCCATGCGCTGGCCAGGTGGAAGGAAGCCACTCCCACCCGGGGCGGGGGGACCCGAGCACTGGGAGCCTACTCCTGACCCACGGGGCTGGGCACGAGGGGGACACATATGCAGCAGAGCCCCCCACCTCGTTCTGCCCCGAGACACCAGTGACCTCTCCTGCCAACTCTGGTTTCAAAGCACCTGTTCTGTGTATTTTGTATTCTTTTCTCTTATGTTCTGTGTCATTGATTTCAGTTATTGATCAATTCCCATTTTGTACTTTTTTTGTTCACTTATTTTTTTAAAAAAATTCCTTATGATGTGTATTCAGCTCCTTTATTTTTAGTCTTTCTTCTTTAATAAGAAGGCATTTCAGGCCTTGATTTCCCCTGAGTTGAGCTTTTTTGGGGGATCCCATAGGTTTTGAAATAAATGTTCTCCTTTTCATCTGTTTCTACATGGTTTTTAATTCCCCCCCCCTTTAAAAAAAAGATTTATTTATTTATTAGAGAGAGCATGAGAGAGGAACAGAGGGAGAGAAGAGGGGAGAGAACCCTAAGCAGACTCCTCCTTGAGCCTGGAGCCCAATGCAGAGCTTGATCCCAGGACCCTGAGATCATGACCTGAGCCGAAACCAAGAGTTGGATGCTTAACTGACTGAGCCACCCAGGCTCCCCTAGTTTTCATTTTAATATTTCTTTTGTTCCATGGATTATCTAGAACTGTGTTTATTAATTCCCCGGTAGTTAAGAATATTTTCAGCCCCATTTTTTTTTATTTGAAAATTTTGGATTATAGTAAGAGATTGTGACCTATAAAATCTCTAATTTAAAATTTAAAAATTTTTTTCTTTGCGCCCAAGGATGCAATCAAATTTTATAAATGTTCTACGGGGAAGAAATAGCTGAGGTGGTCAGACAGAAGCTGGAGAGAATGGAGTTCTAACATGTCCTTGTTCGGCAGATGAATCACCCCATTTCAGATCTCACTTCTCTCCATTTCCAGCTGTGTGTCCATGGACGAAACACGGAATTTTGGGGAGAATTTATTTTCCATCTTTAAAATGGGAGCAATAGGAATGTGCACCTGTCAGCGTTTCTGGGAAGATGTGAAGAGATTGTGTCAGGAAACACGCCTAGAGTGTTGGCTGGCACAGAGAAAACAGTTACTAAATAGAATTATTGCTATTTTTATTGTTGGTTTGTGCAGAGCAGAAAGGGAGGAACTTTACTGTTAGTGCCCTAAGCTTTATTCCTGCCGCAGAACTGTAGTTTCTGGTTATCGAGAGGCCTGGAAGGAAAGAGGAAATGGATAGCTCAGTGAAGCCACCCCCTCCCTGGGAGGGGAGCCACCTGAAGCCCAGAGGAATGGGGCTACTTGCCCAAACAAACACAGCAGTTTGGTGACACAGCCAGGCTTCCAGCTCAGGTCTCAGCTGGCCAATCCCTCTCCCTCTGCTGGCGGCTACTCTTGAGAGAAGAGGCAACTGACCGAAGGTTGCCTCTGTGGTGAGGCAGGGCTGCAAGCTCCTGGTGCGTGGCCACCTCTGAGCTGTCATGTGACACCTTCACCATCCAGGAAGGGCAACTCTGAGGTCAGTAACCTCGAAGGGGAAGCTGGGCAGAGAGGGTTGTTGGGGTGTGGTTGGATGCTTGGGACATTGCTGCTTTGTTGCTTCGTGGGGGGCGGGGGGAAAGCGAGACTTAAGCTGGGGGAGGGGTCCTCCAAGGGTGGCTGCACCGCTCTGGGCTTCAACCCTTTGTGCCAGTCTGCCATGCTTCTCAAGCCCTGGGCTGACCTGGCAATGGCGAGTGCTCCCGGGGACGCCATCTTTGTCCCTCTGGCAAACCTCAGGGGCAGTGCTCCGTGCTGCTGATCCATTGTCTCAGCAGCACGGCTGCGCTCCTGGAAACTGGAGGGGCAGAGGGGCAGCTGAGTAGCACTGTGGGTGCCTAATTAAGAAGTAAGGCCAAATGAGACGTGGTGCTGGCTCGGCCTGCCCGCTGACATCTGAGCTGTGCGGACACTCCACCCTGGCTTGCAAGGAACTGGGAAGCCATGGGACCTTCTCTTTGATGGGAGGCTTGGGAGGGGACGGAGCCACTAAAAGCAATGTCAAGGCAGAGGGTGTCTGAACTATCTGCTCCAGGCCACCGAACTTGGTTGCACGGTCATTTGTTGGCTAAAGATACCCTGTATCCATATGGATCACCTAACTATGTATGGACCATGAGGGGAGAAGCAAGCCTCTAACAGACATGCATGTGTCGTGGTAGCCGGACTCTGACCTCAGATAGGGGTAGGTGCTGGAGGATAGGCTGCCGCCAGGTAAGGCCCAGGATTCAGGGCTGATTCTGGTGGCTCTTCCATAGAAAATTAAAAAAAAAATTATAAGACCCCTTATCATTATTATGAAAATTCAGTAAGTCAATGCTTGCTTGGTAAATATCAGCACAAATGCAGAAGAAAGTTGCGGAATTAGACTTTGGTCTGAAGATGCTAGCTGATTCTTTACTGAGTTCCCAGCTCTTTGTTAGAAGCTGTAGAGAAATGGGGTGAAGTCTTATTCCCCCATCATGGGGCTAGTGGGCTTTCTCAATGTGAAATGCTTTGTAAGCATCATCCTTTCCCCTCATCTTCCCCCGAACACACTTTAGTTAAGCACCTACTACAAGTCAGGTTCTGGGCTAGGAGCTGGATAATATAGAAATCACTGCCTACGAGGAAACAGACAACAGCAAATGGGTAGGGACCAAGCTCTGCTTGGCCACCAGGGATTGTCCCAGAGAAATGGATAGGTTCAATGGGTGCAGGCAAGAAGGCAATGAGCAGCAAACTCAGGAAGGCTTCTGGAAAGCTCCCGATAGAGGGGACACCCGATGTGGCTCTTGATGAAGGAACAGGGATGAGGAGCAGGGTCCTCGTGGGGAACCAGGGCGGGAGAACAGTGCACACAAAGACATCGAGGTGAGAAAGCCACCCACACAAACACATCAGGGAAGCACGGGGGCCTAATTTCAAATTTTGATCCCAGGGTGCACAATGGAAATCCTCTTGGAGCTCAGAAAAGTTGATGGCCCCCAATGGGATACACACACTTAAAGAAACTTATCACAGCGTAGACACAGAGCAGGGCCAGAGCAGTAGGTCAACGGTGGGTATAGTGGGAAAGGCGTGGGGTTTGAAGCAGAAAGCTCTGCTTCTAATTCAGGCTTAGCTCTGTGACCTGGGGTCACTATGAACCTCTCTGGGCTTCAATTTCATTCCCTCTAAAATAGGAACAGGTGACCTGAACATTCTCCTGGAACTCTTCAACTTTGGCTGGAAGGAGTCACCACAAGATGGGGTGGGTGAGCGGATAGAAGCCAGTTTACACGGAACACAGTACGGGGAGCAGAGACGTTGTGATGTTGGCCTTTCTAGAGTCCACACTGTGGTGGAAAGACAAGAAAGCAGCCAGTTACCACACAGTCTGGTCTGAGTTTTGGCAGGCTGAGCGAGGCCAGGACATAGGGAAGCCCAGAGGACAAGCCCCCTTTTGCCCAGCCTGGGAAGTCAGAGAACAAGTTAGCAAGGCAGAGATGCAAGGAAGGGGATGGCTAGGCAGAGGGAACAGAATGAGCAGAGGCATGCAGTGGGAGGCCAAGAGCAGTTCTGTCTAGCCAAGATCCAGAAATGGAGAGCGAAAAGGCTTCAGTAGGTTGACAGTGAACTTGAACGCTGTGTTAGGGAACTTGGACTTTATCCTGTATGTAGCAGGGGGCTATTGAAGATTCAGAAGCACGAGACCAAGGATTCATCAGGCTTGGCCACCCATATGGCAAATTGTGAGTGGATCTGGGGAGGCAGGCTGCAGAAATCCTGGATGCAACGTGCAAGGCACTTGTGGTGGTCTCGTGGAGGCTGCTCTTGCTGCGGCTGCTTGGACTGCAAGGGACATTTCCCTCAAGCAAAATGATGACCTTGGGGAAAGGATATGGCAATATTTCACAAAACCCAGGGGTGAGAACTTCAGCCCCGCCCTGGAGGAACTAGAATCAGGAACTACGGAGTCATGCCTAGGGCTCTTCTCCTTGTCTCACGGCTGTTCTTCCTCTTTCTTCTCTCCATTTTCGAGCCAGCTGTCTCTGGTAGAGGGGTACCCCTCTACCCGACTCCTACTCCTCACCGCCAGATGCTCTGCAGAGGCAGAGGGCAGGATCTTCCTCCTGGCGTTGGTCTCATGGGCAGGCCCTGTGGCTAAGCCCCGAGCGGGCAGATTTGTGGCCTTGGGGCAGGGGGCCTATGGCTAAGAAAGGGGGTGTCTCCCAGACAGCGTGGCTCCAGAACCCACTTCCGTGGGTCTGTTGGGGGGTGGGCTTGTGGATGAGTGGGGTGCTGGCTCTAGATTGGTCCCCAAGGGCTGTTTGTTCTATAGAGACCCTTACTCCAGGGGGGGTGGGTAGGGTGGGTCACTGGGCTTTTGGGTGAGCCTGCTCTCCAGATATACAGTAGCCAGAATCCACAGAGACCTCCACTGACTTCTTCAGGAAGGGAGAAACCCAGAAAGTAAAACCCAGAAAAATCCCCATGTTCGCTATTGTGGAGAGTGAACACCGACCATGAAAGAGTCTGAGAGGAGCTTGTTTTGGGGGTGTCTGTGGGGGGGGCTGGGCCTTTCTGCTGCAGGCTTGGAGAGCAGGCAGGCTCAGGGCCCAGGGGTCTGGTTGGAGGTGGCCACTCTTGGAGGATGCAGCCGAGGCCCTAGGGCTGGAGGCTACCCAAGAAGGAGCTGGCAGCCTGGGGCTGAGGAGGGCACCCAGGACTTCTGGGGTGAATCTGCGGTGTTCCTTTGTTTCAGATTCCCCTTGGACTTCACACAGCATTAGCTTGAGGAACCAGAAACATTTGGTGATTTTCCCCAAATGTGGAGGGATCTTTCTTTTCCCTCTCTCATCTCTCGCGTTGGGCTTCCCAGGGGTTCTCATAAACCCAGGAGGCTCTGCCCTCATTTTCCTATAGAATGGATTCCCTGAATAACAAGGAAGGCCAGCTGTAGCTGATGGAACAGAAAGCAGCATGGGCTGCGGGGGGGGGACGAAAGTGGGCTCCTATTCCTGTGTATGGCAGCCCATCCCCACGGGAGGGAGGAGGTGGCCCAGGGGTCAAGCATGTGGCCTCTGCACCACATACTTCAACTCTAGCACTGTTGCTTACTGGTCGAAATTGCAGGCAAATGACTTAAATCTTGCCAGGTCTTTGTTTTCTCACCTGTGAAATGGGCATAATGATAGCTCAAAGAAAGGTACTGGTCCTCAGGATTTAACGAGTCCCAGAGAAGCTCTAAGCACGTTGTATGGATGGGCCCACCAAAGCTAGCAGTTTCGATGCTTACTGTCCCTGCTCTGGCGCACACTGCAGTGCCTCAGCCCAGTCTCCTGTGCTGTATTTGTTTGTTCCCAGTGCGTGGTGACAACACACCTGACATACTAGCCATCCCTACCCCCTCCATGTTTGCTAACCCCTACCCACCCCCTTGCTGCCACCTCTGGGATTTCACTTGGGCTCTTTCCTCCTCTGTCATCACTGCTTGTGAAAGCTGCCTTGTCAAGACCCCACCACACCTCAGGATTCAGCCTGATCTGCTGCCCTTCTTTGTGATAGCTGGCTGCAGATCTGGGAAGGAGCCACCGCCTCGCTTCCACTCCCCATCAATCTGTGTGAGAAGGAGGCAGCATCCTGCAGTCCATCGTGCCTCAGGGCAGCTCTGGAGTTGCCAGTGCAGTGCCCAGTCTAGTGCTGCGACCTTGGCTTGCCTATGCCTCAGTTTCCCTGCGTGTCCCACGGAGATAATGCAAGCAGTGTACTTTGTTCACGGGGCTGTTGGAAGGCGCGTCAGGCGCAGACAATGCTGTTTGGTACCTCTGAAGGGCTCACCAAAGGTGGGATACTTCTATAAATAATCTTCAGGGGTGCCTGGGTGGCTCAGTGGGTTAAGCGTCTAACTAAGGCTCAGGTCATGATCTCGGGGTCCTGGGATTGAGCCCTGTGTCAGGCTCCCTGCTCTGTGGGGAGTCTGCTTCTCCCTCTCCCTCTGTGCTCTCTTTCTCTTTCTCTCTCTCTCTCTCAAATAAATAAATAAAATCTTTAAAATAAATAAACAAAATAAAATAATCTCCAAAAACATGACTGTTAATGGCTGCATAGCCTTCTATTATGTGGGGAGGTCTTAATTTATTCAACCAGCCCTTTGCTTTTGGCAGTTTAGGCCATTTCCACTCCTTCACTATTATAAATAATGCTGTAACGAACATCTTGTGTATAAATCTTCCTGTTTATCTCTGATGGTTTCCTCAGAAAAACTCCCCAAATCTCGTTTGTCTTCGAACAAAGCCCTGTCCCCTAGACTTTTCAATGATATCCTTTGAAATAAAAGCAAAGCCTATTATCCATCAGGGAAAGAAACATATGGAATATGTTAGCCAAGAGGTAGTTCAGGAGGAAGGTAGAAATAGGTTCAAGATGGGTTTAGATCCATTTCAGGATGTCTGACACAAAGTCAGCTATACAGCTCCCCTCGAGTCTCCTTCCTGGAGAGAGGCAGAGGCTGATCCTCAGGGACCACTGACTTCTTTCTTTGAGGGAAATCCAAAGGGCTTTGATGTTCTTGGTGTTGGAGAAGTGGCAAGGACAGATCAATAAGTGAAGCCCGTGTGTGTGGACAACTCCTCCAGCCAGTAGGGGGCGATATCGCCTGTCTCTGTCATCCAGTTGGGACTGGGATTTCTGGCGAACAAGGACTTCCTCTGTTGTTTTAAAAGTTTGGCTTATGTTTTATATATTTCTCTTGCCTGTTTTTCTTCCCTTCTTCCCACCTATATACTTTTCAGAACCACTTTGGGTTGCCATTTATGCATCCATTCATTTGGGAGAAATCTATGGCATGCTTCCCCCAGGCCAGACGTCAAGGCAGTTTTCAGACTTTCTAAGACCTAGACACACTTGCTTTGGAAGCTCCAACTCACACATATCAAACATAGTGTAATTCACCCATATTCCATATTAAGTGTATTTTTTTTTCTGTAAAGAAAAATAAAGATTATTTTTATAACTTCACGTTTGGAATTATTTGGCTACAAGTAATTCATTCGATCTATGCCTGTCTTTGATTTCTCAGCAGTGATGGGGGTACTCAAGAATTCTTGCAAAGTGAGAAAATCTAACCGGCACATCGTTTCCAAGTATAATGAAATTTTTATGAATTTTTATGAATACTAAATGAAACCATTAATGTGGTTGATGTAATATTTTGTTTTGGAGACATTTCATTAAAATTTTATTAATTTCTACTGCGAAGTTTTTCCTTCGTGTTTTGGGTCCAATCATTTTGTTTTCCGGTCTCAAACTTTTTTTTGGGATCTCTGAAAAGTTCCCAGGCTCTATGGAGCCCCAGTGGCGAAGCAGAGCTCTATCAGTCTTGGACACATAGAAACCAAAGAGTTGGTACAGTTTTTATGGAGTTCCCAGGCCATCGAGTGACAAGTTGTGTGAACTATTCCCACGAGAGTAAGTATGGCCATGATGGAGTGTGAGTGGGGCGTGGGGGCCACAGGGGGTCAAGGAAGACTTGGAGAAAGCAGGCATGCCCAAGCCAGACCATGCATGGCAAACAGTTTTCTAAGCAGGTTCCAGAAGGGAAAGATGTTGCAGGCAGAGGAAATGCGGAAGGAGCCGACTGGGAGAAGAAACTACGTATGAACAAGGGGGCTGACTACCCAGTTCTGCTCACACTGCTTGCTAGAGCCTTGTTTTTTTGGACCAGCAGCGCTGATATTATCCAGAAGCTTGCAAGAAATGCAGTTTCAGGTCTCCCAGCCCTCCTCCACATTAATAGGATCCCTGGATCGGGGCTAGGCCTCCTTGAGGGCTTGGGGCTGTGGGAGCTGGGGAGGGCGGCTGGTGGTCGGCCCATGGAGCTGCAGCCTCAGGCCGAGGGGCAGTTGTTTCAAAAAATGTTTTTTTCAAGTGTGGCCTGCGATCTTATCTCTGGGGGCCCAGGCGGCTCAACCATTGTCGGAGGGTTGGGCGCTTTTCTGTTTCAAGGCTCCTCCAAGCGCTGGGCCCACACGGTCCCTTCTGCTGGCCTTCGCTACAGACAGCCCGTCTTGCCTGTTGGCTCCTGAGCCAGCACATCACCGATGACTTAATAGACTGTAGGCTGGGTGCATAATTTATTCCTGTGAGTAATTGATCGTGTTTGGATGAGCAGGGGAAGTACCGGGAAGGGAAGGGAGAAGAGGCATCGATAACCAGGGGAAGGAAACCTGCCACAGTCAGCTAATTCCATGTCTCTCTGAGGCAGCTCTTTCAACACGATGGCCCCCCTTGCTGCTGTTGGCCCACCATCCCCTCCTCTGCCCCCATGTGTGGACGGGCTTTTTGATGAGTGAGGGCTAGTGGAAGAAGCTGGAGACCGAGCCAGGAAACTTGGTTTACAGGCCAGGTCGTTATAGGAAAATTCCATCTCCCTGGGCCTCAGTTTTATGGACTGTGAAATGGGAAGCCTGGATCAGTGGTTTCCAAATGTGGCTGATAACAGAATCACCAGGGATATTTTAGAAAACATGAACTCCCCAGTTTCTGGTACAGTAGGCACAGAGGGCCAGGAGCCCGAGTTGTGACAAACATTTCTGG
Source organism: Mustela erminea (assembly GCF_009829155.1). Taxonomy (NCBI): domain Eukaryota; kingdom Metazoa; phylum Chordata; class Mammalia; order Carnivora; family Mustelidae; genus Mustela; species Mustela erminea. The sequence goes on from NC_045618.1 coordinate 33,913,088, forward strand.
TGATTCCGAAGCACTGGACAGTTGGAAATTGGGGAACCCCTGGGTTGGAAAGATAACCTTAAAGTTCCTGTCCTGCTCTGATCTTTTCAGACCACTGGTAAGGCTGCACTTCCCCATGACCTCTTCAGGGCATCAGGACAGTCCTGAAGAGAAGAGACTAGAAACTAGAAGGCATCGTCTACTCCTGGGTCTGTCGCCAGTTCACTAGGTGATAAACTTTTCCCCGGGCTCCGCCTAGCCTACCACTACCCCCGCTGATGATACCACAGTACTCTTATCTGAGCACCGGGTCACTGTACCTGGGGAGATTTGAAAACACAGCCGAATGGTTCCCATAGTCTCTGGGATTCTGCTTCACAATGTCTGGAGTAGCTCAGGATGCCGAATGTTTGGATCACCAGGTCCGTAAGCCTGTCTGAAGACATCGCAGAATGGGCCGCAGGGGTCCAACGGGGCTGACTGGGGAGCATCCGGTTGGAGGAGGCCACTGCCATGCTGGCAGGAAGCAGGGGTCGTGAAAGGCAGATCTTCACTCTCTTTCGGCCTCGTGTGAGTCTAGACACGCCTGCCCTTGGAGGAGTCCGCTGCGTTGTACCCGAGCAAACAGAAGACGTGTTCGAACCTGCTGCTTGTACTCATAGAGGAACAGAAGCAACAGGAGCCTGTTTCGTTGTCTGTAAGATAGAGAGTCAATAGTAAGTCCGGCCATCCTCCCAGCCCGGTTGGGAGGATTAAGCGGAACCACTTGAAGCCCGTGCTCTGTAAGCGGTCACACTCTGCAGATTGTCTGCCTCATACCAGCTGCCCCCAGCTGCCTGCCCTGAGACCGGTGGGAACCAGGCTGGCTGAAGGTTGACATCTCTCACTGTGATGGAAGCAGGACGTGGAGGGTCTGTGGCTACACTGGGCCAGAGAGGCGCTGAGGAGGTAGACCAGCTTTTGGTTCCAGTGGAAACTTCTGGAACTCCTCCATGCTGCACAGCCAGCTGCTCAACTCAGTGCTTTCATGTCTTCTCTCATCTTTTGGAGCCTTCCATGATGGCCCCAGGCCAACAGGCACCTTCATGCCAGATACCCAGTGAGGCTGAAGCCAGTTCTATGGGGACTGAAGTTTCTCAAATCTGTCACTTTCTGTCCATCCCCTTCTTCATCACCTTAATCCAAGGAACCTTCCAGGGACCAGTATTGCCCTCTGCAGATGTTTCTCCTCATAACAGCCAGAGAAGTCCCCTTATGGTGTAAATTCGGTCATGCCATTAATTTTGACTAGCTTGCCATTCTCACTGAGTAAGATCTAAACAGGCATGTGAGGAATGCCCTGGAATGGCTTCTCATTCTCTTCGCATGGACGTCACCCTTCTCCCCCTGGTTTCCATGGCCTTGAATAACCCCACTTCCATCTCTCCTTCCTCGCTTTCTGGGGGCAGGGGCGGGCATTGCTGTGTGTTCTCTCAACCTGTTACTGTCCTTCCGCACATGTGGCTACACACGGTCCCCTGTGCTCCTCTGCAGGGAGGCAGGACCAGATCTTTGAGCTCCAGTCAATGGTATATGAGTGCAAATGACCCCCACCACCTCTGGCCTTGACCCCCAAATGTCCAAGAGCTTTTTCTTTTTGCTATTGGCTGCAAGCAGAGGATATAATGGACAACTTCACCGAGACCTTAGCGGACAGTGGGGAGTTTGGATTTTTGAGTAACTGAGCTAAAGACCACCCACCAAATACCAAATTGGTTCTGACAAGAACAAGGACTAAACTCGTATTGTCTGAAATCACTGAGATTTGGGCTTGTGTGTTCCATGGCCTGACTCCTGGCCATTCTCCATTCCTAGAATATGTTAAGATTCATCCTGCTTTTTGCCAGGCTGTTCCCTCTGCTTGGAATGCTTTTCCCTATCGTTCCTTACAAACGTGTGTCTTTAGCCTCTTGGTCTTCATTTAAAAATTACTGCCAACTCTTAGCTTTTATTTGTGTTCTTGTCTATTTTCTTACAGAACTTTTTACAACTTGGATGTCATTTTTTAAAAATGTGTTTTTCATTGTGCTCTCCCCCTAGAATGTAAGCTCCCAAAGGCACGAATCAAGTTTGTCTTACTCCCCTGTATATATCCTATGCCTAACAAAGTGTCTGGCGAAAAGTAATCATTTCACAACGGTTAGCTGATGGATTAAATGAACGGATGAACCATTTATGTATGATTCAGTTCAATTCAAATATTTACTGGGCCCCAAATTTATGTCAGGCAATTTACACACATATAAAGCATTCTCTACTCAATTCCTCAGGAAGATCCTAGTGGGGAGGTAAGATCATTATCCCCCCTTTCCACATAGGAATCAGGAACCGTGGCAACCGTAACCCAGACCTTTGCCATGGCACCCTCTGGTCATCATCTTACTTCTGAAAGGTAGGTTCTATGATCTCCATTTTATAACTGGAGACACACACGCTCAGACAGACCGAGTCACTTTCCCAAGGTCATGCTGCTAATGAGGTCGTGGAGCTGGGATTTAAACCCAGGTCCAGGGGGAGGGAGTGGAAGAGAATGGAGACCCACCTCTCTTACAGGGCTATGCTTCCTGACAGCCTCATTAGAAGTCCCCAAGAATATCCCGATCGTGGGAGGAAAGGAAGACGTGAAATTCGTCCAGAGTCCCCTGAGCTTGGTTTGCCACAGGATTTCATTTCAAATGCAGGACCCATTCTCTCCTCTGGTGCCTGGGATTGGGGGCGCCATTTTGCATCATGGGAATGCAGCTCCCTTGACCCTGGGTGAGCCGGGCTCGGCTGGCCACCGCCAATAAGCCTGAGGCATGAGTGCCCAGGTTCATCTGGGGAGAGCAGCCGGTGCTGTTGATAGGCAGAGAAAATCTGTGATTAATTATGGCAGATGAAAGTATGAAGTAATGACTCCTTCTTGAGGGCTGGGCAAGCCAAAGAGCCTTGCTTTCTGGGTGCGTCTGGAGACTGCCCAGCCCCTTCTGAAACCAGCAGGAAACTTTAATGGCTGCAAGTTCTGTAACTTGGCGGGCTGCGAATGGGGTGGCGCGCATAGAACTCACAAATCCTCCGGGGTGGGAGCTAATTAGGGTGCAATTTTTCAATTACGGCACATTGAGCGAGCCTCTCCCCAGACCCCCGCACCATCCCTCCATGGATACACTCCATTTGTCTGTTTTCCTTTATTTCTTAATCATTTGATGATAGGACAGCAATTATTTGTCATTTGGAAGGGAAAATCGTCACGCAGCTATTGTTTGCCTCCTGAAACCCCGGCTCTTCAGTGGAGATGGTTACATTTGATAAATGTTTTGCATTCCCGCCGCACCTCCCCCACTCCCACCAGGGGTTGGTGTGGCAACAGGAAAACATTAGCCTGTGACGCTAGCCTGCTCTGATGGAAATGCCGTTTGCAGAATGGCCTGGAAAAGAGTAGGATTGGGTTTAAAAGAGCCGCAGCCCAGAGTTCCAGGCCCACCCACGTCACCTAGGTTGAGGCTGTGGGACGCTGGCTTGGGGAAATTTGGTCACTTCTCTGAGCTAATAAGCCAGCATCAGAATCGGGAATGCAAAACAGAAACGGAGCACAAAGGAAAAAGGCAAAGAAGAAAGCCGCACTCTGCCAGAAATGGGAAAACTTAAATGACTTTGTTTAAATGTCACGGTACTCTCAAAGCCCTGTTCTCATATGTATGCAAGTTAATTAAATGGAAAAATGTCAAATTAGTTGCTTAAAATATTAATGGCAGGAATTATCCCAGATTCTAGAGCAGGCAGTGTAGAGGAAATGAACCTTTTCGGGCTTAACCCTTTTCTGGGTCATCTTGCTCTCAGAAAATAGAGCTTTCTCGAAGCAAGCATGAGAAGATCAGTCACGACTGAAGGGTTTTGTGGGGTTTCAGGACTCGAGCTTTACAATGGGTTTGCAAGCTATGACACAGAACCCACTGGTGTCATTTACTTGGGCAGCATTGGCTCTGCGTGGGGGGATCTGAGGTTTCCAGAAAGGCCCAATGATCATGACCAGGTCCTGGTGGTCTGTTCTGGAGTCTGGGTCATTTGCCAATTTTTCTTTTGGCCTTTGAAGGGTATTTTGGTTTAAAAAACCCATTACAATGCAAAACTGAAAAAGATGGTACACAGAAGAGCTTCCCTGTTCTAATCACCGAGTGTTTAATCAGTACGAAGGAGGTCCAAAGGCTGTGCTGAGCAAAATGGTGGGAAAAGGGGGAGTCCCAGACTCAAGGGCTTTGGACCCAGCAGGGAGAGGCCACAGGGCTCTGAATCTAGTCTCCTGTTAGCATGTAGGGGAACTGAAGCCTCGAGAAAACAAGGAACATTCCAAAAGACACACAGCTACCGAGCGATGAAAAGGCTCATTTATTCATGCAACACAGTTCCTGCCCACCTCCCCCCATCCCGGGACTTCCATATATTTGGGGACGACAGGACAAACAGACACAAGCCCATGCCTGCTGCATGCCTGACATTGTGGACGAAAAGAGAGAGGATGGAAAGCAGAGAGGTGGCTATCAGGGAGACCTTCCCTCTATCAGCCAACCAGCACTTAAACTGCCCACAGCGGCAGCCCGCGCTCCGTGCCGGCAAAGGCAGGCCAGGAAGTCAAGTGGCGTCTATTGAGAAATTATGGCTGTTCACCGTACAGACACGCTTAACGTCTTTCCAACTTATTTCCAATTGGAATTTGGTAAGTTCAACCCTGACAGATGTTGTCCCTCTTTTATAGATTAGGAAAGTAGGAGAACCTTTAAGCCAAGGAGATGGACCAAATAAGATCAGCAGAAATTGATAATCCCACAGGAGGCAACCGGGTATCAGTTTAGTGATAACTGCAAATTAGCAATAGAAACACCAGATAATAGGGGTTCCAATTTCAAAAAACTTGGGGAAACCATATATATATGGCCAATGAGGTCAGCTGAACCATGGACTTGAACGCATCCACATCTTCATCTCCAGAACCTAGGAATGCTGCCTCCTATGGTGAAAAGGACCGTGCAGATGTGATTCCGTTAAGCATCCTGAGATGGGAAGACTATTCTGCATGATTCGCATGGGCCCAATGTAGTCACAGGGTCCCTGGAAGATGGAGATAGGAGGGTCAGAGTGAGGAAGAAGAGAGGTCATGTAACAGAAGCAGATGTTGAGTGATGTGCTTGGAAGACTGAGACAGGAGCCCTGAACCAGAGGATATCAGTAGCCCCTTGAAGCTGTGAAAGGCAAGGTGGTGGGTTCTTTCCTAGACCCTCTAGAAGGAACTGGCCCTCTCAATATCTTGACTTTCGTCCAGGGAGACAGATTTTGGATGTAAGAGAATAAATGGGCAGTGTTCTAAGCCCCTCAGGTTGTGGTCATTTGTTACAACAGCAGTAAGAAACTGATACAGTCTGTAACTGCTAAGAGATACTGTCTCATTCCTTGGCCGGAAGAGGTTGGGTGGAACAACACTGGCTAGATTATGGGTTGCTTTTAAGTCTCCTCCTTAGCTGCATTCTGGGGGACTGGTGCTAGAGGTGTGCTCTTTTCATGGCAGGGGCAAAACTGGGAGAGAAAACTAGTAGACACTTGCAAAGTCTGTGGCCATTTCAGCTCTGAGACCCCCACTTCTGCCCATCTTCCATGGGTCATATGGCCAACCTTAACATCCGTGGGAACTGGAACTATACATGGTCCAGTCTGGGGGAGGCACGGCAAAAGCACACAGCAAAGGGCAGGGATGTACGATCCTTACATTGGATGAGGGGTAGTAAATAGTTGGGACGTGCCATGGTTTCCTGAAGATCTATAATACACCTTAACATGCGGATAGCTCTGAGAAGTTCTGTAGAAAATAAGCCTGTGTAACGTTGTTCACACAGAGTTCCCCAAGCGTCTTGGAGAACAGAGCCTGACTATTATCCTACAAGGTTAAGATTTTGAGACACATTCATGAAGTTCAAGGGAGAAGAAGACAAGGGGCTTGACTGGGCCTTGAAGAGTGGATTCAAGCAAGGGAGGAGCCTTTCACCACGGGCGGAGCAAAACTGAAACTTTTTTTATATGGGTTCCTGTCCCTTATCCTTGAGGGACCACTTGTCATGGGAATTTTGTCAAATACTCCATTCCCTCAGGATAAGAAGAACCCAAAATGATATCCGTGTTGTCTAAAAGAGCAAACAGCACTGTCTGGGAGTCCAGTCTGTATCAGCCCAAGGGCCTGCTGGAAATTCCTCCAAAGGTGGGCGCTCACCTACCGTCCAAGATCTGGAGCTTCTCCGGTCAACCAGCCTTCCTGAAAATAAGCACAGATTTGGGAAGTATTTCAGACAGAGGTGGTGAAACAGGTTTCCCACCAGAGTTGATCATCAGGCCCACTACTAGAAGTTTTCCCCTTCCTGCGAGCCCCTAGACGAGGAACAGGCAGAGGAGTCGGAAGCAAGCCTCCTGGCGTGGGCTCTGTCAACTCCAGCCCGCGCAAGTGAACAGAGTCACTGACTCCAGGAGGGTCGCAGGGAAAAGCGGGGAGCCTCTTGCTTGCGGGAGGCCTCCACTGCTCTGAGAAACAGGGGTGAGGAGGATGTGCTCTCCTGTGCCCTGCCTGGCTCCCTCCACTGTGAGTCACCGCAGCGCTGCCCGGGGAGGGCTGGCCACTCTGTGGGATGATGACTTATTTGACACACTTAATTAGCCTATTTCCATGTAACATGTTTGAACGGAGGCCATTACAGCCTAATAAAAGGAAACAATAGTGCCATAAATCCCGGGATCAATAGAAGGGAAAGCAGTGAGGCTGAGAGCGGCTTCCTCTGAAAGACCCAGAGGGGCTTCAAGAAAGCAATTCCCCTTGAAATTGAAGGATGAAGGGAAAGAATGTGTGCCCGCTCACCCACGCATTCAGCGAATACTTAGAGGGGGCCCGACTGTGGGCCCGTCTCTCCCTGGAGCCCCATAGAGGCAGACAAAAGGCACAGCCTGGTGGAAGAGAAAGACACAAGAACAGGAATGTCGCCATTCAGTGTGGCTGATGTTATGAACAAGGGCTGGAAAGAGAGATTTCCTGGAGGCAGAATATTTGAATGGGTTTTGAAGGGTAAACAGGAGTTTTCTGGGTGGAGAAGGGAGTCAGGGAGGACAATGCCGAGAGCGGGAGGGGCACAGGGAAAGCACGGGAAAGGGGCATGCTAAGTTTGGGGAACAAAGGATGGGAAAGAAGCGGAGAGAGGCTGCGGCTGGAGAAGCATATTGAGGCACGGTGGATAAGAGCCTACTTTGCCAAGCCGACTTTGGAATTCTTTGTAAATTCAGAGAAGGTGAAGGAGCTCGGAAGGCAGTTACCAGGGACAAGTACTACAGAGAAAACCCCTTGTCTTGATTCATTCGGGACCCTTGGGGGCTGAGTCTGTCTCTCCGGTGATGATAAGAAGAAATCGCACAGGTCTGTGTGTTGCATTCAAGAGGAGAGGCAGATTTTAACTTAACTTGGCCATCAGCCAGTGACTTCACTGCAGACTACTCACTCTAACCATCCGAATTTCAGTTTCTTGATGATAAATGAATGAGTTTTCCTCAGTACCTCTCTCCTTCCCCAAAGCATCCAATCAAGTCCCGTGGATTTCACCACCCCAAATATGTGTCCAACTACGAGGGGTAGTTGAAGCCACCGTCATAAATGGTCACTTGGAAAGTGTCGGAAACCCTGAGTTGGGCTTCTGACTTGCTGTCTTGCTTCCTTGTTAGGCGGGGTCTGCGTCAGGTCTGTGAGGACCCGGGTGGTAGATACTGAGGCTTTGTGAGCCACATGTCTATGCGGCACTTTCTTCTTTGGGGGAAACAACCCGAATGTCCACCAGCTTGATGGCTGGAGAAACCAAATGTGGTATGTTCATTCAATGGGATATTAATTAGCCAAGAAAAGCCATGAAAAGTAAGGCTCTAACGTCACTGAACCTTGAAAACATTATGCTAAGTGAAAGAAGCCAGACACAAAGGGTCATAGATCATAGGTTCTATTTACAGGAAATATCAGGAATAGGTGAATCTGGAGAGACAGAAAGTAGGGCTGGGGCGAGATGGGGGAAATGGGAGGTTGTAGTCAAAGGGTGTAGGGTTTCTTCCTGAAGAGATGAAAATGGTCCAAAATCGACCGTGGTAAAGGTTGCAGAAGTCTGGGAGTACGCTAAAAGCCATTAAATTGTGTACTTCAAATAAGTGAATTATGTGGTATGCAAATTGTTTCCGAGTAAAGTTGTAGGAAAAAAAGATTTTCAGCTCCCAGGCCATACAAAAACAAGCTGTGGACCACATTTGGCTCACAGGCTGTTGTTTGCTGACACGGGGGTTCTATATTCCTGCCAAAATGGATGGTCTAAACTACGGATCTGATTTTGTCCCGCCCCTGTCGGGAGTGCCATCTTCAGTGGCTCCCCATTACCCGAAGGATAAAGAACTAATTCTTTGGCTCTCACACCTGCTCTTCCACACTCGGTCCCCAGCTAGCCTTTCCAGTCTCCTGTCCTTCCGTCCCTCTCCATGCTGCAACCCCATGAACGACTCTTCATATCCACTGACACTTCCCTTGATTTGGTTCCTGTCTTATCCTCTGCCCTCGGGATTCTGGAAGGTTCTTACTTAACTCTCAAACGTTCAGTCAGGTATCCCTTTCCTTTATGGTACCTCCCGCAGTCTTCCCGGGGGAATGGATTGCTACTCGAGTATCGTGTGGTCTTCGATCATATTTACTTAATTAGATATACACTTCCCTTCAGAAGACTGTGAGCTCCTTGGCAGCAGCAAAACAGGAACCCTGTCTTTTCTCCTTGGCCCAACCAGTGCTCAGCACAAGTTCCTGGCGTGCAATCAACATTTAGTAACTGCTTTCTTGAAATGAATTGAAGCCTGGTGAGAAGCGGACTAGCTAAATGGTATCAGAGGAATTCAGCAACATCTCACTGCAGAAAAGGCTCCTGGAGGATGTCTAGTAACCTAAGCCCCTCATTTTCTGGGAGGAAACTTGCTGGAGTCCTCCGGCAAGGAGGGGCTGGGGTTCATCTCAAAATCTGAGTCTCCACCCCTGCCCGCCCCCACCCCCCCACCAGGGGCTCTTGTGTGCACACCTCCGTGTCTTTCCATAATCCCTTCCAACATGAATGCTCTAGGAATCAAGGCAGCTTGCCACAGGCAGGTTTTAAAGCCATCTCCTTGGCTCGGCTCAGCCAAACATCCTGATGGCCTATGCTTCTCTCTGCCTCCCATTCTGGGCACTCTTGAGCTCCCTAGGAGGGGTCAACTACCTCAGGAGTAGCCCGAAGAGCAGGCCAGCTTCTCGTGGCACGGCTGGCTGCAGAAACAGAGAGTGAGGCCCACCTCGTGACGCAGCTGGGGCAGGAGGTTGGACCCCGGCTCAGACTCGGATCCTACAGTTTGATTTATGGCACTGCGTACTTGTTGCACACATGTTTTTCCTACGGCTGGGAACACCCCAGGCTGCCTGCGGTTTTCTCTTTCTTTTATCGTGTGTGTGTGTGTGTGTGTGTGTGTGTGTGTGTGTGTGTCTGAGAGAGACAGAGCCAGAGACAGAAAAAGAGGAAGAGAGCTGTTTCTGAGCCTGGTGCAGGATCAAGGTCCTTATAGGCTGCTAAATAATTTAAGAAGATTCTGGGTCTCACTAAGGCGTGTTTCTTCTGTGCAGGTGCATGTAGAGCTGCCGACCACCTCTGTGGCCTGTCGCTGAGCTCCTACTATGCGCTGTTGTGCTGGGCAGGAACTCTTTGTGGTGGGAGAGACTGTCCTTGTGTGCCAGATGAGGGAGCTGTGACCAGGAGAGGTTTCAAGGCGTGCCTAGGGCCCCGGTTAGCAATGGCGCATCCTACACCCGGAGTTTAGCCTTTGTGTCTGCCTTCTTAGCCCTCGAACCCTCCCCTCCTCTGGCCAGACGCCAGGCTTTTGCCACGACAAACACGCGGTCCCCACCTTCTCCGAGCTTCACTGGAGTTTGTACGGTGCCGTTTGTCACGAACATTGACGAAGACTGACTGAACTCCGAGCTCGTGTTTGGGCCCACGTCTATGCTTTTGTATTGATTCTCTGACTTCTTACGCTGCAGATCAGCTGTTCCACTGTGTCTCATCAGCAGAGGAAGAGATGCAGGACTCGGGAGGTCAAGCAGCACACCCAAGGTCAGCTAGCTGCTGGATGATGGAGCTGGGGTGCGGGCCCTTGTCTCTCATGTCTCAGCTGAAGCCCTTTCTGGCCTGCAGTGCTGGTCCGTGCTATGAGCTCTCTTTCTCCACTGAAACCTCTTGGACCCCATCTCCCGTCACTTCTATGTTAGCTGTGCGTCGGGTCCCTCCCCATCTTAGGTTGTGTTTATATCCTTGTGGCAGTCTCTTGTCTCCATGGGCCGAAACAGCACAACAAACGGGGAGCCAGGCCACATGGGGTCTTTTTGTGGTCTCCCTGGGGCTGGCTTCCGGGGGCCTCAAGTCCTTGCCCATGCCGGGCCCCCCCGCATGGACACCAGCACAGACTGGAGGGGCCTTCCTGTTTTAGAGAGGAGAATTGGAGGCCAGAAAGGACAGGAGTGACTAACCCAAGCACACAGAGAGATTACAGCCCATCGAAGACCAGAAATCGTTGCCCTGGCTGCAAGGTGTGGCTGCAGGTTTGAGGAGACATTTGTCTTTTCCTGTGGGTACTCATGAGCAGGAAGGCAGATGCCAGCTCTTCCAAAGAAGCACATCCTACTGTTCAGTGGTGTTTGAATGGCAAGAAGATTATCTGAGAGGTAGTGAGCTCCCCGTGACAGGAGATGACCAAGTAGAGGCTGTATATATTCCCCCCACTGTGGAGCAGGGTTCAGATTCAAGAGAGCTCAGGGACTTCTGTGCCTATTCAAAGGACCCAGGATGGCAGGGACTTCTGTGCCTACCCAAAGGACCCAGGACACCAGAATCTGACTCTTGCCTTCGTTTCTGGGAGAGTTGGGGAGCAGGAAGGGGTGTGGTATAGCTTCAAAGGTGGAAAAAGCCTTCTGCCTAAAGAGGTCTCCTTGTTGGCCATCAACAAAAGATTTTGTGGGATGCTCTCTGAAATGTAGGTCTGGGCCTTGTTATTTAACCTTAACCCCTGAGGGGTTGTCTAACTAGATGAAAGACCACAGCACTTAGAGGGTGTTAGAGAACCTCCTTCTGGGGAAACGAGCCCAGGAAATGGGCGGCCTGGGCGGGGATTGTCCCCGACACTCAGCTGGAATTGATGGGGCAGATGAAAGTGCAGGAAATGGCCCAGCATTCGATTCTGGGTAGCGGCCTGGACATCGTCCTGGACCAGCAGCTATGGGCCTCAGCATTCAGGGGTCCTTGAAGGCTGGGGTCCGGGGAGGCAGCCTCTTCTGGGAGGTGAAGCAGGTCTAGTTGCTTCTCCTGGCCTGGCGTTTTAGGAGCCATGTCCTTGGGTGAGTCACGTGGCCTCTGAGTGTGGGTTCTTGCTCCAGGCAATGGGGTAGTGACTCTTCCCTCTGGGGGTGGGGAGGGACCATGCTCTGAGAGCAGGTATGTGATGTTCCTAACACTATGTAGGAGGCGGAAGTGGTTTGAATCCCACATCTTGATTTACTGAGGGTGTAGTCCCTCTTCGAAGTGTCTTCCTCAGCTTGGGGCCAGCCCAGACCAAGTGCGGTTTCCTCTCTCTGTATGTGCGTCTGTGTGTGCGTGCGTGCAAGTGTGCATGCGTGTTAGGGACCTGCCGTTCGCTTGCCGCAGGGGGTTCATGTTCACCTGAGGGGCCCTGGACGCTCAGACCTGCCCAACATGCTGAGATGCTCTGGGATCCCTCCAGACAGACTTATACCACAATGAGAGCACATGGGGAGCTCACAGACAGGTGGAAGGGGGGCGGGGATGTTGCCCTTGAAAAATTAAATAATGGTGCAAACCATAGCAAATAAAACCACTTAAGCAACAGAATTCTCTTCATGTTAATTTCGACTCTCATAGATTTTCTTACATCTTTGATGCCTGGTGTTACCTCCGTGTTAGAATCAGGTGTAAGTCTCGGTCTGATTTGACACTAGATCAGCCAAGTTAATTATCTTCTTTGTTTCTAGTTTCTTTCAGAGATCACCTCCCTTTCTAGACTGTTTGTCCCCGTGAACCTTTGAGAATCACTAAGGGTCACCGCTCAGAAAGGAAGATTTCTCTTCCGCAGGCGAGAGACTTGGGATCTAGATGTGGTTCTCCACCAACCCAGCTTTGACAAGCTGCCTCACCTCGCCGGGCCTTGGTTTGCCAGCTCTGTTTGGAGAACAACAGTTCCTTCCCCATCCTCCTACATCTCAGGCACAAACGACGGCTCAGAAGGATGGAAGGAAGGGCTGTGAAATGCTAAGTCAGTCCATTCCAGCAGATTCCAACCTGAGTGTATTCCACAGGGACCCCTAACAGACTCCGTGTAAGTGTTGCGCTAGGCTCCAGGACTTAGAGAGGTTAGGACCCTCTGCGCCCATGAGCTCACTGTCTGTCCTTGTTTCTAGAAGTGGACTTCCAGTCTTTGTGCCTAGGTAGCATAGAATCTGCCTGTCTGTGAGTTTTTGGCTATGGAGTTCTTGCCATGTTTGCCTCCCTTCTTCCCAGCAACGCTCTCACCCTTTCCTCCCCCGACATACTCACTCTGCAGGTGGGTAGAGCAGGAGGGGCTCTTGTATGCCCTCTTGTAATGTGGCAGTTGGGGCTAGTGCAGCTCAGGGGAGTGACTGACTGACCAAGACGCCACAACAAGATGGTGGCAGACGGGAGAAGAGGTCTCCTTTCTTTCTTTTTTTTTAAACAGCTTATTAAGATTTAATGTACCTTTATTTTCTACACATGAAACATATAGTATAAAGATTTCATACTGGACAAATGATGTTCATTAAGCCAAAAGGTGGGGGGAAAGAGAGGATTTTGCATTGCTCTGACGACAAGGTTTAAAATATCAGCATGCAGATTTTATCACCGAAAAAATCCGAGTTGTGTTTATCAGGGACTTAAATTGAACCCAAGTGAAAGGACTGTTTCACACCTCAATTAGAAAGAAAACACCACAAAAAAAAAACCCTCCAAAAAACATAGACTAAAAGTTCTTTGGCTGCCGAGGCAGTGAGGGCTCATTTGAGATGTGACATCGGGCCAGAGAGTAAATGGCCTTGTCTCACTTTGTGCAGGTCACCAACTTGCTTACTTGCGATGCTCTGAAAAGGTGGTTGGGCCGGGACCAACCTGTGGGGACCGAGGGAGTACGTGCAACAGGAGCATCTCGTGCACACATTTCTCCGCCAGCAATGGGTGGCAAAGCAGAAAGACCCGGGAAGCTTAGAGCTCGAGAGGCCCAGAACAGTCACTGTGTCACTAAAGACCCAGGAGGCATGGCAAGTCTGGGACTGGAATTTCACCAGCTCTGAGACTCAGGACTATTGAGGGCGGACACCCGAGAAAGGGCCCTTCCCCAGTTCCGTGGACCCAGGCTGGAAGAGCCAGTGCTCAGGGATCCCTGCATGTCATCTAGGGCCCATGCAGGCAAGAGTAGGGTCAGTGGGCCTGGACCAGCCTTCTGGCCTGCCCTTCCTCAAGGGAAGACATGGTCTTTGTTCCAGGCTTTTCCAAGACTGTCTCCTTGAGTTCTTCCATAGAGGTCACCAACTGGAGACCTGTGGGCTTTATGTGGGCTGCAGACAGGTTTTATTTGATGGGATTTTCCTTTCAGGAACTGTGATAGCTGCCAGCATTAAAACACTGGGTATTTTCACATTTAAAAAAAAAGAAAAAGAAAAAGAAAAATCTGTCCTTACTTGGGAAATCTGGCCGCACTGGGCTGAGTTCCCGCATGACCACCGTTGCTGGAGCTGGTCGCGTCCCTGACACCCTTGGGCCAAAAGCAAGTTTGCCTTGGTCCCCACTCTCACTCTTTCTCACTACCTTGCCTGGCCCCGTGGCATGGGCTTCTGTGACCCGTGTCCAAGTCTGCCTGTATTTTATAGGCGAGGACGCTGAAGACCTGCCTTAAAAGTCATGGAAATCGAAGCTCTGAGAGTACTATCCCCCCAGCTTTGTATCTGTGGTCCCTGTCTCCCACTAGCCCCCCAGGGATCTCCCCACCCTTTTCAAGCAGCTTCAGGCTCTGCTGGCCAAAAACAGCTGGGCCCACAGGACACCCAGAGAGGTTGGTCCTCACCCCACCCCCACCATGGAATGTGCCCTGCCCCCCCCCACCCGCCACCGTGCGCACCCCCCCTCCCCCAGTCATCGCAATTTCCAGATTAAAGATTCCAGGCAGGCTGGGGCCTATTTCCCACCCAGTGTCTGGGGCCTATTTTCTCCTTCAAGTCATTACAAGTTCAACGTTTCTAGCAACCCAGGGGCTCAGAGGCGGAGCTGCCTTTCCTGACAGCCCGGGGTGCTCAGACACCAGGTTTTCTCTGTTCCTTTTCCATATGCCCCGCTCTAGCCTTTGGTCTGGGTGCAGCTTGTCAACATTAAATAAGCACTTCTTGTGGTTCACTCATAACAATTCTTTAGATCTTGGAAGCCAGGCTGTGGAGTTCTGCATATGCATAGGTCTCATTTTCACACAACAGGCTGCTTAGCAGATGGGGGCCCAGACCAGCCTCCAACATTTAGCAGAGAGTTAAGATGTGGGAAACTAGGTGGCTTTTAACCAGTCCGGACTGTTGCCAGCATTCAACCTTAGAGAATTTTCACAGGGAAAAGAAAAAAAAAATAAAAAAATAAAAAAACCAAAAACAACAACACACACACAAAACCAACAAAACCACAGTTTTCCTTGCTCCCCCAAACCAGATGGCAGATGGTATGGAACCAATAAAACACAGATTCAAACGTTTGTTTATTTAACTTTGAATGTAATATGGCTTTGTGGTCCCTTGCAAGGAAACACCAACCTTGCAACCAGAGAGCTGACGGATTAGTCAAACTTCAGAGCCGCATGGGGAGGGGCTCCTGAGGAGGCCATGGAGAGGGACCTGGGGACAATTCATGGCCAAGACCCCAAGCCTCGTGGCCCTTTTGCCTCTCCTGGTGAAAACCCAGGAGGTCCTCATGAATGCTGACTGACGCTTGGTTTCTGTTGCTTTGTCTTTTGTCAAGGTTTAGTCCAAGAAGAAGCCAGCCACATGAGGAATGTTTCTGCGTCATTTCTAAAGCAGCTGTGGACGAGGTTGGTCTGGGCCACCAGCGTGAAAGACCATGAGAAAACGTCCGGAGCCCTTGAGAAAAGGCTCTCTGTCACGGTGCTCAGGGTTTGTGATATCAGAGAAGGAGAGTTTCGTGAGGCCCGCGCGGTGCCCTTTCTGTTTTGGCTTTCCAGAGACCTCGGGCGAAATTATATGCTCGGTTGAAATAACCATCTACATTAGTTAAGATTCTTTTGGTTACGAGTGGCAGAAACCCAACCCAAACTACTTTAAATAAAAAGATAATTTATCAGGTTAAGTGAGAGCAGATGGTTTCAGAGATGGCTGGAATCAAGGGCTTAATGTTCCCTGGGCTCCTTTTCTAGATCTCACATCGGCTTTTTCTACAAGCCAGGCTCTTGCCTTAAACTGTCCCCCGAATCACATCCTCTGAGTTCATCCCAGCAGAAGGACAATCTTGTCCAACAGCTCAGTCAGCCAAGTCCTACTTGGCATGTGGGCTTATTTTTGGAACCTAATAGAGTGGCCGGAGACTTGGGGTACCCTGACTGGCCAAACCTGGGCCATGGTGACCCTCCCTGTAGGTGGGAAGAGGGGCAAGATTAGCACTACTCTAAGCATATGGAATATATTCCCTAATTGGAAATATGGGATGAGGATGGGATGTGCGAGGCTGGTAGATGTCGACTTCAGCCGGGGATTCTGCCATAGCTCTTTGTGCCTTCCCCCGAATCATTTTATGTCTCTCTCACTCTCCTCTCTCTCTAAATCAAGTTAGTAAATATGTATCTTTTATCGTAAGCAATACTAAAATTATGGAAAGTAGAATAACTTATTCTGCATGCATGAACAGTGAAAGATTGAATATATTCTAAAATATGGAGTTCTTTGGTAAAACTGAACCATCTTTGACTCAGAATGCCAAAGCTGGAGGGAGGTGCAGAGCCCGAACTCTTCATAATGTTGGTTGTGGATTGGGGCGGGCGGGCAGCTGCCTTGTCCAAAGCCTGGTTGCAGAGTCCGGCCCCTGGAACCTGATTTCAGACTCAGGGCTCTCTCCCTGTTGCCTGACGGTCGCTTCTCATCTTCCTGGGTCACTCTCTTGGGGCCTGACCCTTGTTCTGGAGTCTTCTATGAATTGGCTGGCAAGAATTTCTGGCAAACGCATCAATTTTAAGCAGTAGAGCCCAGGACTCTCCGCCATGACTACTTGGGTCTTCCATACCTAAGAGAAGGCATCTTTAAGAATGATCTCTGCATCTGTTTGTTAACTGCTGAGTAACAAGTTAGCACAAACATAGCCACTTAATGCAACACAAACATTTATCATCTCACAGGTTCTGTTGGTCAGGAGACCAGGTATGGCTCAGTGGGGTCCTCTGTGTGAGAGCCGGCAAAACCGCAACCAAGATCTCGGCTGGGTTGTAATCTCGTCAGGAGGCTCACCTGGGGAAAGATCCACATCCAAGTTCCCTGGGGTTGTAGCCGAAGTCATTTCCTTGTGGCCGTGTGGCCAAGGTCCCTGGTTTTTGCTGGCTGAGAGCTGGAGACCACCCTTAGGTCCTAGAAGCCTCCCTACCTTCCCCACCAAGAAATCCTGCCCCAGTTTCTTGCCACATGGGCTATCTCGCCACGGTTGCTGACTTCATCAGGCCAGGGAGATGAAACGTTCACTCTGGCCTGGAGTTTTATATAAAGCTCCATAATCATGTGATTGAAAGCCTGTCACCCTTGTCTTATAACAACTTAACCATGGAAGTGACATCCTATTGCCCTTTCCCTAGTCTGTTGGGTAGAAGCAAGTCACAGATTCTGCCAGGGTGGGTGTTATTTGGGTAACCTTTGGGACTTCCTCCACAATCCCTCATTCCTTGGTGAATTACTCTGCATGTACCCACCTCTGTGTAACAGGGACTCCCTCCTCCATGCCAGGCAGGACACACAGTGGTCTCTGCAGACAGCTAAGTAGGGATGATGAGCCTGTGAGCAGACAACAGCCCTATAGTAAGACACCTGCCAATGGCTGCATGTTTAAAGGGGCTGGGGTCACACAGGATAGTCTCTCCTTGGGCGGGAAGGGCAGGGAAGAGGGCCAGAGAGGGCTTTTCAAAGGAAGGGACACTGGCATAGCCTTGATAGATTAGTAGGATGTCAAGGAAGACAGAGAAGGTGGTAGAGAAGGCCAAGATGTGGAGGTAAAAAGGCAAGGGGCATCTGGGGAGCCATGAGTAATCCAGGGTGACCAATGCAAGCTCCCCGAGGAAATGGGGGTGAAGCTGAATCCTTAAGGAGTTTATAGGCCAGGCCTAGAGGTGTCTTCCTTCTGGGGTCTATGGAGGGCCACCATGAGGCCATAATTGGGGAATTGAGGGCAGTGGCATGATAAGCTTGGGGATGCGGGGAGAGAGGACTTCCAGCAGGAGGCTGAGCGGGGAAGTCACTATAGGCAGAAGACAAGCCTCCCTGGTCTGTACTAAAGAGGGCCCCCTCCCTGCTCTCCCCCACAGAAACCCGGGGGAAGGCAGACCTTCTTAGAGCCATTTCAGGCAGCCAGACTGTCAGAATGATGAGTTCTACAGCCTAGCAGCTGAACCAAAGAAGAAAAAAGTCCCAACAAGCCCCATTTCACTGCCCTTGACCTTGCAGTAGAGCTCTAAGTGAAAAATCTGTCATCTATTAATCTGTTAGAAGTTGACAAAAGGGACTTTGATCAGAGGTTGTTTTTCCCCCCTTCTTAAGTTTCCTGATGACACATAATAGCCCATTTCAGCCGGAGGGCCGGAAGCACGGCCCTCATTCTGCTCACTTCAACCCCAGTGGCCTCCCGCCCCATGGCTTTCTCCCCGCCCCAATATTAATTGGCCTGTAAGTGGTTACATGTGTTCCTTTTTATGTGTCAGTTGGAGTCTGTTATTTGAACTTCACAGCTATTTGGGAACACAGGAGTGATGCTCTGGGCCCAAGTTGGGAAATGGAACAGTCCAGAATTTGTTGCACTGGCTCCTACCTCCTGATTTTTTTTTTTCTTCCTCTATCCCTTGAGGTCTTGATGTCTCCCACCACCATCCCTGCTCCATCCCCATCATGTTCCTCTGCATGAGGCCCCCGACACGGCAGCCCAGCTCTTGGAACCATGAAATTCACAGCCAAGAGAAGCCTCAAGGATCCCCGAACTGTAGCTTCTGGTTTTAAAGGAATTAAAAGCCTCGGAGTGGGGGGAATGTTTTTTAATAAAAATAACATTTGCTGAGGGGTTATTGTGTACACATTTCTTACATATGTGTTCTCTTGTTTCATCCTCAAAATAACTCTGTGAGTTAGGAACCACATTGCCACTTTTACAAGGGGGAACCTGGAGACCGTGGGAGGCTAAGCGAGAGGATTCCCTGGACCAGATTGCCAAAGATTGGGTCCTGCCTCTAACTCGTACCAGCTGTGTGATCTTGGACAAGTTGTTGAGCTTCTCTGTGTCTCAGATTGCTCGTCAATAACGGGTCTACTAATAGTACCTACTTCAAAGGGCTGTCCTGAGGATTAAATTGATTTAGTGTTTTTAGAGGCTCAGGGCAAAGGCTGTTGTATAGAAAGCACTTATAGGGGTCCCTGATGAGGGTCTTCAAGACTGTAGTATGCGGTGATGAACACTGTTTCTGGAGGGAGATATCCTTGGCTTGAATCTCGGTACCCCAGTGTGAGCATGGGTGAGTTATTTATTTTCTCTTTTTGTGTGTGAAATGGGGCTGTTCCCCATGGTTGGGGGTCCCTCAGTGAAATGCTTTGGTCCCCACAGAATAATCCGGTAGTGAATTTCGCCAGCTGATAGGCCCCATTCATGTGATCATTAGTGACCCATTTTATTTTTATTGATTTCATTTTAAAAATTTTAAATGTTTTTAAAGTCATCTCTACACCCAACATGGGACTCAAACCCATGACCCCCAAGAATAAGAGTCATGTGCTCTATGGACTGAGACAGCCAGGCTCCCCTAGTGACCCATCTTAAATGTGAATAGACTTCAAAGAGTTATAAGTAATATCTTCAGTGAGATGAGAAGATTTTGCATTTCAAAAAACAAAACAGAATGTAAAAAGAAAGTGAGGGGATCAAACTGAGAATAAAACAGAGCTCTTGAAAATTAAAATTAACAGACCAAAACCATGTTAAATAACACAACATTTGGAACACAAAGAGGACTCTCAGAAAGTAAAACAAAGAGATAAACAGATTGAAAGTAGGAAGGAAAGACAAGAAAATTGGAGGATCCGTGTAGGATATTCAGCATTCAAATAGAGCTCCAAAGAGAGGAAAAGGGAGAAAACACAGGGGAGGCAATATTTAAGGAAATAATACAAAAATAAAATTCTCAGAACTAAAATCATGAGTTTCCTTGACTGAAATCACCACATACTCCACACAGCAAACGATGAAAAGACCCACATCAAGGCACATTATTGTGAAATTTCATCATACATTGGACAAAGGGAAGATATTAAAAGCTTCTAGAAATGAAAAATGGAGAAAAAAAACAAAAACAAGCCATGTGCAGGGGATCAGTTTACAGGATGGCACTGGATTTCTCAACAATGGTTTTGGAAGCTGATTTACACCCTAGAATTCTATACCCAGCCCAACTATTAATCAAGTGTGGGCTTTTCAGTATTAACACTGGAAACTTTAGACAAAGAAGCAATGTTTTCAAAATTCTGGGGAAAAAAAAAGTGATTTGTGGTGTAGAGTTTATATCCAGCAAAATAATAATCCATTAGAGGGTCTAAAGACATTTTCTTAAAGATTTTATTTATTTATTTGTGGGGGAGGGCAGAGGAAGAGAGAGAATCTCCAGTTGACTTCCCATTGAGTGTAGACCCTGACACATGCGGAGCTCAATCTCATGACCCTGTGATCACGGTCTCAGCTGAAATCAAGGGATGCTTAACTGCCCAAGCCACCCAGGTGACCCTCTAGGGACATTTTTAAAATACAAATTTCTCCCAAATTTGCCTTCCATTTTTCCTATTTCAGGATGCTACAAGAGGCAGTGTTCTGCTTAAATGAGGAAGTCAACCACAAAAGAGGCAGATGTGGATCCACAAAGTAGACAGTTCCATAGTGGAGAAAGTGAAGGGATCCTTAAGATTATGTGGAGAGATGCCAGGATGGTAACCATGGCCCAGATGTAGCCCTACATTTCTTCCTGTCGTCAAGACCCGCCTTACTGTGGCTTGCACTGCGGGTCCCCTGACAGCTGGCTGGCTCTCGATCACACCCCCTCTGCCTTCCTGAGCCACCCCATGACAGCTCTCAGGCCCGCCACCTCTCATGACTTTCGGAACCCTCTGTGGCCCACAGAGGGATACTCTGGTGCTGCCATCTGTTGTCTCCACTTGACTGACTATCCCGGGTGCCTCATCTTTCAAACACGACCATCACAGCACCAATGTCACCAGGTCCTTGTAAGGATTAAATGAGTAAATATTTCTGAAGCACTTCAAATGACATCTGACATGGTGATGCAACATTGGTATTTGTTAAATGAGAGACGTTACGGAGCCGTGACGGTAGACCCGTAGTGGACTGGAAACGCATTGGTTTAAATTTTGGCCACAGCTGAGAGGAATCTGCTAGCTCCTCGTCACACACCCAAACACCCCCTAACCAGAGGCATTGTATGAGAGGCATTTCAACCTGGGACGCCAGTGCAAGGGTGACCACATCCGTTTCTGCGGACCATGAATTAGGGACTCCTCATCCCTCTGAGGAGGAAGCTAAAGGCTTCTCCCCAGCCCACTAGTCTTGCTTGGCTGTCCTTTTCAGAGTCACCTCGAACCATTCTCCCACTCCAGACACCGGCTTCGGGCAGACCCTCACTAGCTGTGCTCCCTCCTGCTTCAAGACCCTCAGGCATGCTGTTCCCTCTGCCTGCACTGCTCTTCCTGACACCACCCCTTTTCCCTTTTGTTGCTTCCTACTTACCCCTTGGATCTCAGCCAGGTCATCATTTCTGCCAAGAAGCCTGCCCAGGATCCAAAGGCGATGAGAAATCCCGTGGCGCATTCTCCTGGCCCAGGGAATGCTGAATTCTTGCACTCAGTATGACCTCTGCCCCCTGCCTTGTATCCTCCGTTCATTCAGCGTAGGCTTACTGAGTGCCTGTGCTTACTGGCAGGCAGGGCCTAGAAAATGCAGCAACGAACCCCAGAGACAGAAGCCCCAGCCCTCGGTGAGGTGAGTGTGCTCTCCAGTGGTTTGTTGATGTTATCATGTACCTGGCAGAAAACAGGCTTTAATTAAGTGTTTGCTGTGAAATAAGCCACAGGAACCTTGACGCCTTCCCCTGAGAGTGAAGATGGGGCTGGGCCCCGCACCTCCTAGCAAACCTGTGAAGATCACCTAGTAGTAGGGGCAGGAAGCAGGGGTGCTGGAGGGCGGTGTAGTTCAGTGGCAGGTGAAGAAAGGCCCCACCCAGCGGAAGGTTGTTGTGGTTTCTTTGGCGAATATCCCCCCCACCCCACATTCCCCTGCTTCACCTCCTGTTCATCTGGCCATGTCTGTAACCGGGCGAGCCTTCCAGATTAACTCGGGGCTGTAGGGTGAGCCGGGGGAGGGCCCTTGCGCCAGTGGGTAACCCTGTGAGTAATCCGGAGAAACAGCTCTGGCCCGGCGGTTCACCCCAGGATTGTTTGTGTCTCGTTTCCTCGGGCAAATCAGCCCCTTCATTTCACTCTGAGGTTTAGGGTTTCCCCTAGAGCTCTTGGGGAGTCAGGCCAGGGTGCTGTGCATCAGTGTGGGAAGGATTGGAGTTGGAAGGAAGAGATGGGGTCGAAGTGAAGGTGACACCAGGTAGGGGCTTTAGGGAGGGGGGTGTCCCTCTGAAGGGCTTCAGCCTCATCCTCGTGCCCTTGGCTCCTCCTTCCCAGGCCACGTGGCAGAAGGGGCTAAAGGTAACAGCCCAAGGAGAGCAAGTTTAGCTTTTTGTCCCAGCCAGGAGAAAGGTGGGGAGAGGAATAGGAATTAGGAAGCATGAGGCTCTGTGCAGGTGAGAAGCCATAGGGTTCCATCTTTGGTACCCAAGTCGGGCGTGGGGAGCGCCCTTCCTGTGGCCTTTGTCAGTGAGCGGGAGGCACCCGAAATCTCAGAGCACATCCTCTGGGGCTCAGCTCTGTCCCCTCGGTCCCGTGAACAATGGATTCTTTTCTGCGTCGGGCTCCAGCAGCACAGACACAGAAGAGAGATCATTCCTTGGCATTTATCCTTGAGAAAGTCACTCTATGTCCCCGATCCTCACTTTCCCTATATAAAAGACTTCTCAGCCTACCTTGAAGGGACGCGGGGCTCACACAGGACAGCATGCCCTGCATGTGACAGGGGGCCGCAGCCTACGTGCTAAAACCCTAGAGCCCTCTTTAATAGTCTTCAAGGAACCGACGCTCCAGATTGCTGGAGGCTGTCCGTGCCCCTCAGCAAGCACTGT
Source organism: Mustela erminea (assembly GCF_009829155.1). Lineage (NCBI taxonomy): Eukaryota > Metazoa > Chordata > Mammalia > Carnivora > Mustelidae > Mustela > Mustela erminea. The sequence goes on from NC_045618.1 coordinate 33,935,747, forward strand.
CCCCACATGCCCAGGATGCATCAAACCCTCGAAGCTGGCAGGTACTCTCCGGTGTTCCTGGGCTCATCTGTTCCCGGCAGCTGAGCTGTGTGGGCTTCTCAAGTGTTATTTGTGTTTGGGCTTGAGTGGTACCTATGACTCTAATGAAATAATGCAATAATTATTCCATGATGCAGTGAAATATGAGTGCAGAAAAGAGTTGTTTCTTTGCACACGAACTGGAGCCCTTCAGAGAGAGTGACACATGCGGGAATGAAACAACTCTCGTGAACGGATTACAAGGGAGATAATAGTAAAGGTTAGAGGGGGAGAATCCCTAGGAAGTCGAATCTTTTGGCATTCAGCTTTTTGTCCTTTCACTTTAAAGGGACAGAGACTAGAAATTGTCAATGATGTTCTGTGGGTGTGGTTTATTTGGGAAAGATAACAAAGAATTCCAAACGGCAAACACAAACAGTTCCCCCAATTTCTGTGACTGTTTGGACCAAGTGTCCCTGATCAAGCTGGACTTATCTGGTTCAAGAAGGCCTGTCCTGTAACTGTGATGCCTCTTTGGGGACTCAAAGATGCCTCTTTGAGTCAGGGCTGACTCAAGCCCCAAGTTGGCATGAGAGCCTCAGAGCTGGGAGAAGCGTCGTGGTCTCTAGGCTAGGCTCTGCCAGGGACGGACACGTCCACCAGGGCCCCAAGTTTAAGTGGCTGTACAGGTTTTCTGTGAATGTCCCTGTGACTCAACACCTCTGAGTCCAGAGCCTGGCTTGTCTTGCATCGTATTCTGGTAAGTGTGCTTGACTCATTTCATCTCCTTTTACTGTGCTTCTTGACAAGCCTTCCTTTGCCCACAGGTGAAGATGCTCTGCTACTTACATTCAGTTATGAGGACAGCAGGTCTAGATGGAGACTCACACTGGAGGATCAATTAGCCTAATATAGTCTCAAGGTAATCAATTTTCCCAGCAGCACAGGGTCTTCTCATCCCTTCAGAGGCTCCTTTGTTCTTTCCCAGGACCTTACCCCCTCTCCCAAGCCCACATCCAGCCCTTATTTCAAAAGATTTACCATTGGAGCACCTGGGTGGCTCAGTGGGTTAAGTCTCTGCATTTGGCTCAGGTCATGATCCCAGGGTCCTGGGATCAAGCCCCGCATCAGGCTCTCTGCTTGGCAGGAGCCTGCTTCCTCCTCTCTCTCTCTCTGCCTGCCTCTCTGCCTACTTGTGATCTCTGTTAAATAAATAAATAAAATCTTAAAAAAAAAAAAAAGATCTACCATTGACACCATTTATGTAGATTTCTACCTGATCCCTTCTTCGAGTTTACAGGAAAATAACATACCATGGATTGAGATAAATTCTAATTTCAGCACTCTCCAATGCAGAGACCTTGGAGTGTATACTTACCTCTTCTAAGATGCTGTGCCTTTCTCACTTATAGAAGAAGAGTTAAAATAGTCTATTGCAATGGTTTATTCATTCAACAATTTTGGGGGGTACCTACAATGTGCCAAGCACGGTGCTGCCAGGTGCTGGGGTACAAGTGTGGGAGAACTGGAGACCTTCTGGAATGCCCTCAGAAACGAGGCTTTGCTGGCTGATCGATGGGCTAATGCAGGGGCTGGCAAACTTTTTCTGTAAATGGCCAGATGGTAAATGTTTTAGGCTCTCCTCTGCCGCCGTAGCTCAAAAGCCGCCATAAACAACACATAAACAAATGGCGATAGCTACTTTTCCAATAAAACTTTACAAAAACAGACAATGGGCTGGATTTGACCTGCAGGAAGTTGTTTGCCTACATCTGGGCTCAAGTGTTAACACTCTGGCATTGAAGGCCACCTCCAGATCAGTCTCAGAAGGCGACATTAGCCCTCGGAGTAGGAGTTTCTTCTCCAGATGTCTCTAATGTCTTTCCCACTTTCCGCAAATCGTTCCCTTTGCTCATGTGGAGTTGGGTGGGATGGGTCCCAAGCTGCTTTCTGGAGGGGAGGGTTGTACCCAAGGGCACTTGGTGGTCTCTTGCAACAGATTCAACAAGTGTGCCAAAGAGGCCCCAGATATCCTACTACAAGGGTGGGAGGCAAAGTTACCTCTCCTCTCCAGGAATCAGTTTGCCTCTCTTAAAATGAGAGGGTTAGAGCAGTGGTTTCCCAAACTTGAGCACTCATCGAATGACTAAGGGGGCTTGCAGAAAAATGCAGATTCCTAGGCCTCTGCCTTTGGAGCCATTGTCTTGGATGGCAGGGATGGCTTGGGGATTCTGGACTACCCACAAAGGCCCCTCGCCCGGAGGGTTCTGAAGGAGGATGCTCCAGGGAGCCCAGAATCAGCCTCGTTCAGCTCTGACATTCAGCGGTTGCCTACAGAGGAAAGGAAGTCCGTCTGCCTTCGCCGAGCTGGGCAGGGCTGAGCTGTGGTGGGACAGAGAATGGTGGTGGTGGGGATCATTATCTTGTCTGCAAGGACGTGGCAGGATGTGGTTGACCCAAGCTTCCTGTGAATGGGGGAACCAGAGAGCAGGGGGAGACACTGGGCTCAGCCCACATGCTTAGAATGTGCGCGGCGAGTATTGGGAAATGACAGCAGGACGCCGCCTCCCCCCTCTGACCTTAGGCAGGTTGTTTCACCTCCCAGAGCTTCAGTTTCCTCGTGTATGAAAGGGGGGTGATGGTAGGTCATTTCAAGGACAGCACGAGGAGTAAATTGAGTAATACTTATAAAATCTCCCTCTTCATGGATGGTAGGAAATTCTCTTTCGGTGGAACGAGTGTCCTCCTGAAAAGACTCAGGGGCCAAGGGTCAGGGCCTGTTTCGCAGGCTGGGCTTTTTCAGTGACTTATGCTCTATCTTGGAGTGAGCGAGACCCTTAGCCTTACTGGGCCTCACTTTGCTTGACTGTGGAATGGGAGGCTAATGGACCTGTGCTTCCCCACCCCCTTTCTCAGGACTCCCTTGAAGACTGGATGAGAAACTAGGGAAGGCACTTGTCATGATGAGCACCAGGTCATGCACGGAAGTGTCCCTAGAGGGGAACCTGAGATTAATACAACCCCATATAGGAACTAATTGGAATTAAAATACAAAATTAAAAAAAAAAGTATAGCTAAAGTAAAAACAAAACAAAACAAAGAAGAAACAGTCATGAGATACCAACGGTATACCCCAGCCTATGCTAGGTGTAGAAGGCGGGGTCCCTAATCATGGAGGCTCACAGACTAGTTGGGAAGATAACAGGTGTATGCGTGGGAAATGAAATAACAATGTAATGTTGTTGCTGGAAATGCTGGAGAGAATGCAGAGGATGGGGGTACCAATCATCCCATGCAGAGGTACCCCATTATATGGTTCACAGAGCACATTCATGACCCTAACTTTTTTTTTTTTTTAAGATTTTATGTATTTATTTGACAGAGAGAGAGATCACAAGCAGGCAGAGAGAGAGGGAAGCAGTCTCCCTGCTGAGCAGAGAGCCCTATGCAGGGCTGGATCCCAGGACCCTGGGATCATGACTAAAGCCAAAGGCAGAGGCTTTAACCCACTGAGCCACCCAGGTGCCCCTATGACCCTAATCTTATGTGATACTCAAAACAATCAAAACCAGCCTCCCCAGTTCTAACGAGTAACAAACTGAGAGTCATAACTTCTCTGAGCTCAGCTAGTCAGAAAGTAGCTGAGTTGGGCTCTGGCTTCTTTCTTTAGGCTCCAAGAGTGCTGCTGTCACTGAAACACCGCAGCTTTCTTCCTCTCCATTGCAACAGAACGTTGCAAAATGCACGTTATCCTTAGCTAGTCTCATAAGTAACTCGTGTGGGCCGTGGAGGCAACAGGGTCCCACCATTTTCATTTGGATGTCCTTGCCCCTTTCTACCCCAGTTTGGTTTCTAATCAAATCAAAGGGCTGTCGGCAGTCTTTGCCCAAAGACGGAGTCCGCCACTTCCGATTTTCTTTTTTTCTTTTAAAAATGTCAGCGTGCTGCTGAAACAGGAACAGCGCTGAGGCAAATAGCAGCTCTGACTCACAGAGAGCACATCAAAGAAACAGCCCTGATAAGGGGCCACAGGAATTGTGCGTGTGAGCAACGTTTGCCTCATAGTCTCTGGGGCTTCAGGGCCCCTCTGGGCAGCCTCGTTGTGGAAAGAAGCATGTGGTTTTCAGAAACTGGGTGACTCACCGCACAGGCGAGGTTTGGAAACAGAGATACGGTCCTGGTCTGCTGCAGTTCTCAACCAAGAGCTCCAGCCTGGGGCCCTGAGTACCGCACATCTCAGGTCTCCAGCCAGATGAGACTCATGTTTCTATCCACTTGGGCATCCATCCATCCATCCATCCACCCACCCACCCACCCATCCATCCATTTTTTCAATAAATACCGTGAGCACAGACTATGCTAGGTTTAGGAGGATATGGAGGTGACCAAGAAAGACACAATCATACAACATAAGGCCATAATGTATAGAGGGAGAGAAATATTGAACAAATAATGCCATGGGGAATGGAATCACCATGGTACATGCTGTGAAGGGACATACGAGGGACTCTGAGGACAGGTGTATGACAACACAGCCTGACCTGGTCTGGGAGGATGGTCGGTGAAAGTGGGGCAAGCTAAAAGATGAGACTGAGAAGTGGACAATCAGCTCTTCAATACCTTCCCCGTCACCAGGTCTCTTTCTGCCTAAACACATAGACACACACGTCATAGTGAGTTAATGGAACAATAGTGGTCTTCTGAGTCATAGACCTGGTTTCAAATCCCATAATCTCAGTTTACTATCTCAGTGACTGAATAAATTACTTACCCTCTCTGACCTCAGTTAGAATTCTAGAAATCTCACAAAAACAGCAAAACTCTGCACTGGGACCAATACGTCTTATTCTAGTCCCAGTCCCGCCACCGAGAGCCATGGCCTCTGTGACTCTCATTTTCCCTATCTGTCCAATGACAGTGTTGAATGCAAGAGTCATCTAGGATTCTATAATTCCCCAGGAGGCGAGGTCCTGGGCAGCGAGGTCCTGGCTGGTGCACTTTATCCTTCTCTAGCCATGCTATTTCTGCCAGCTGGTGCTATGTGCCAGGGCTCCCATCAGGCAGAGCAGGGATCCTCCAGAAGGAGCAGGAAGCAGACCCAACAGCTCCAGTTACTTACACGGTGTTCCATGGGCATTAACATGCTTTCCTTCCCCACAGAAAAGATGCCCCTAGAGAAGGTCATGCTTACCTTTACGACGTCCCTTGATAACAGGGAACTCCAGGGCTTGGGAGGGGGAAATGTATGGCTTAATCTTATTTCACACCCAAGAGGGGTGTGATTCTTTGAGTAGGCAGGGTAACAACACTTGGGCTGGGGAAGTGGGGTGCAATCCTGGGATTCGAGAGGACAGGCATTGAGGGTGCCTCCTGCTTGGTGGAGCCCTCCCATGGACAGGGAGCAGATGGATGGAGGTCCAAGCCTCTGTTTCATGGTCTGTCATCCAGGGACCAGCTAGTGTGGCTCAGGTCTAGGGGCATCTAGATTCCCTCTCAGCTTAATTTAATTCCTTAGTTAGTTACTGGTCTATTCGGATTTTTCTATTTCTTTGTGATTCAAACTTGGTAGATCATGTGTTTTTGGGAATTTGTTTACTTCATCTAGGTTATCCAATTTGTTTGTGTATAATTGCTTAGAGTGCTGACCAAGAATCCTTTTTATTTCTATAGTATTGGATATAATGTTTCCACTTTATTTTCTGGATTTAGTAATTTGAATCTTCTGTCTGTTTTTCTTAGTCTACCTAAATGTTTTTCAATTCTGTTGATCTCTTTGAAGAGTCAACTTTTGGTTTTGTTGATTTTTCTCTCTTGTTTCTCTATTCCTGATTTTGTTGGTCTCTGCTCTGATCTTATTTATTTATTTATTTATTTATTTATTTCCTTCTACTAGCTTTGGGTTTAGTTCTTTTCCTAGTTCCTTCAGTTGGAAATTGGGTTGTTGATTTGATAGCTTTCTTGTTTTTTAATTTAATTTTTTAAAAAATTTTATTTATTTATTTTAGAGAGCAGGAGAGATCACAAGCTGGTGAGAGGGAGAAGCAGGTTGCCTGATATGGGGCTTGATCCCAGGACCCTGGGACCATGACCTGAGCTGAAGTGGATGCTTAACTGACTGAGCCACCCAGGTGTCTATTGTTGTTTTTACTTTTTCTAATATAAGTGTTTATAGCTATAAGTTTCTCCCTTAATACTGCTTCTTGTTTCTCATTTCCTGCATTACTGTCCTCTGTTTATTTACTTTTTGGTAGTGAAATGTTCTAATTATTATGTTCCTTTTGTATACATTCTATACCTATTTTCTTTGTGGTTACCATGGGGATTGCATTAATGTCCTAAAGCTGTAGTATTCTAATCTGAATTGATACAAGATTAACTTCAGTGACGTACCAAAACTCTGCTTCTTTATAACTCCACTGCCGCTCCTTTCAGTTATTGATATCACAAAATAAAGATGTTTACACATTGTATATGCAAAATTGTAAACTGATAGCTGTTTTGAGTGCATTAGTCTTTACATGTAATATGGAGTTATGAACCAAAGTTACAGTAGTATGTACTTTTAGACTAATAATCTTTACAAAATGTTTCAGTCTCTTAAATCACATATAAAACCAAAAGTGGTGTTACAAATTGTTGTTCCAATTTTAGCTGCTTTTATAATTGTCAATGTATTTATCTTCCCTGAGATCTTTGTTTCTTCACACAGTTTAGAATTATCACCCAGAGCCCTTTCATTTCAACCTGCTGGACTCCCTTGACCATTTCTTGCAGGGCAGATCTAGTAGTAGCAAACTCCCTCTCTCAACGTTTGTGAACCTGAGAATGAGAAGGTCTTAATTTCTCCCTCATTTTGAAGGACAGTTTTGCTGGGTATAGGGTTCTTGGTTGACATTTTTTTTTTTTCTTTTAGCTCTTTGAATATATCATCAGCCCATTGCCTCTGGCTTCCAAAGTCTCTGATGAGAACTATGCTGATAATCTTATATTTTTTAAAGGTTTTATTTATTTATTGGACACACAGAGAATGATCACAAGTAGGCAGAGAGGCAAGCATAGAGGGAGAGGAGGAGGCAGGCTCCCCACAGAGCAGAGAACCTGATGTGGGGCTGGATCCCAGGACCCTGAGATCACGACCCGAGCCCAAGGCAGAGGCTTTAATCCACTGAGCCACCCAGGCACCCATGATAGTCTTATTAAAGATCTTTGTGTGAGCAGTTATTTCTCTCACTGCTTTCAGCATTCTCGGTCTTTGTTTTTCAATACCTTTATTACCATATGTACTCATGTGGGTCTCTGAGTTCACCTTAGTTGGAGTTTGTTAAGCTTCTTAGATATTTATATTCATGTCTTTCATCAAACTTCGGAAGCTTCAGGTTGTTTTTCTTCAAAAAGTCTGCCCCCTTTTTCTGTCTCTTCTTCTGGGATTCCCACAATGCATATGTTAGTGTGTTTTATAGGGTACTTGAGGATCTGTTAACTTTTCTTCAGTATTTTTAATTCCTGTTACATAGACTCAATAATTTCAATTGTCCTATCTTTAAATTCATTGATTCTTCTACCTGCCCAAATATGCCTTTGAACCCTTCTAGGGAATTTTGCATTTCATTTAATGTACTTTTTAGCTCTAGAATTTCCTTTTGGCTTCTTTTTAGGTTTTCTTTTTATTGATATTTCCATTTTGTACATATATTTAATTCACTTTCCCCCGACTTACTTTGGTTTTTTGAGCATTTCTAAGACTGTCATTTCAAAGCCTTTGTCTGATAAATCCACCATCTGGTCTTTCTCAGTGATAGTTCTGTTGGCTTATTTTTTTTCTTTCTTCTCAATGAGCCATACTTTCTGTTTCTTTGCATGCTTTGTGAATTTTTCTTGTTGAAAACTGGACATTTGACTATAATAATGTGGTAACTCTGGAAATCAGATCCCTGCCCCCATCTCCTGCCCCAGATTTGCCTTTTTTCTCTCTTTTTTTTTTTTTTTTTTTGGTTTTTGTTTTGACTGGTAGGCTATCTCTGTACTGAGGGTCAGTTTGAGGCACAAACTTAAGGTTTTCTCTGGTCTTTTCTGAGCCTTTACCTGGGTACACCCAATGACTTTCTACTTTCCCCCATAATCATAGTTGCTTTTAAATGTCCTAGTCTTTAAAGTCTGGGAGTCTAATGTCTTTAGTTTTTACCAAAAGGGGAGAAAGAAAAATAAAGGGAGGAGAAAAAAGTGCCAGGTTCCTAAAAGTTGCTTCAGTTGGAAGAGAAGAGGCTTGCAATAATGGGGAGAGATGTAATGACAATGGTTGTCCAACTCTGTGATCAGAAGCAGCGATTAGCAATGACAGAACAGATTCCCGGTATTTGGATCCTTTGTATATCTGGGAATGTTATAATTTCTTTCTTACATTTGAAGGACAGTGTTGCAGGATATAGAATGCTTGACTGAGGACAGGGTACTTATTGCCTACCCTGCCTCCCACAAACTATGTGCAAGCTGTTCCTGGAACACATGCATAGCTACCTGCCATGGGGCTGGGCATGAGCCAAGGTTACCTTCTACTAAGTTAAGAGCTAAAATTGACCAAAATTATCATCCAACCCTTCCCTGGAACTCGCAAGCCTTCAGTGGCCTCCAAAATTCCAAAATAGTTATATTATACATATTCTGCAATTGTTGTCTAAGTGGGAAGACAGATTTCTGGTGCTTACTACTCCACCTCTTCCTGGAATCCTCCTTGTATAACATATTTTTTAAAAATAGGATCATATATGCTGTTTTTAACTTCTTTTCATCTAATCAAGTCAACAGTCATTTATGTCTTCAATTCTTTATGGCAGAGGGATTTATCTTTGTACGACTATACTGTAATTTATTTAACGAATTCCCCATTACTGTACACTTTAGCTTATTTTTCACTTTTTCATCACCATAAACCACATTGCAATGAAATACATACATTTTTTTCCACCACACATATGTACATAGATTTATACAAATCTTTGCTCACTTATCTGATAATTTCATTGGGAAAGAGGAAGGGGAGATTTTGATGTACTGCTGGATGAGTAAGTAGGACAGTAAGTACACAAAGGAGACACAGCTTTCTAGGCAGAGAGGACAACTTTAGCAAAGAACCAGGGGGCTGGAAGTACATCTCATGTTAGAAAATGTGGAGAACCATAGAAATATTCAGGCTTTGCTTTTGTTCAAAGTTCTCCCTGACCACTCCAGCCCCAGGACAACAACCATACTCTTGGATATCCTGGGCCATGCTGCTCAGGCCTTCTCCTCGTGGGCCAACTGACTCCCCCAGAATTCTGGACTATATCCTATACAGTTGGCAACACACAGATGAATTCCCCTACAACACTAGGCTGCCATAAAAGGCTGAGAAATATTTTAAGGACAACCTCCTTATGTCTTAAAATAGTGCCCAGCCAGAAGGAAACATATTCCACATGTGTCTAATTCAGTGTGTAACAAAATATAAAGGTTGGAGGTCTCCCCTTCCCCTTTCCTTCTTTTTAATTTAAAAGGAGCTATTTGATGTCCCGGAAACCCTTTGAGGCTTTTTATTGCCCTTGTAGACCTAACAATAAAAGACTCTAAGAAGCAGAACTATTGGTAGTTCTGGGTGAAAAACCCAAGAACCAAAAAGAATCTAGTTATGTGGAGGTTGAGAATCTCAGAATTTTGCAAATGATTCAGGCTGGGGTTCCAGGTTAGTGTTCTCAGAGGGATAAGTGGTGAAGTAGAGGTTGTCTCTGGGCTATGATTTATAAGGCCCCAAGCCAGCAGCTGCCTGCCTTCCCCATAATGCCAGAAACTCCCCATTAGGACTTTGGGTGAAGACCAAAAGAGGGGGCCCCATGCCCTCCCTTCCACCAATGCAAAGTGTTCTACTAGGGAGTACACGAAGCTGCAACAGTGGCCCTCACTAGGGCCATTTTTTCCTCCAGGGGACATTCAGCAAAGTCTGGGAACATTTTTGTTTGTTGCAATTGGAGGGGGTGGTGCTACCGGCATCTAGGTCTAGGTCAGGGTCAGGGGTGTTGCTAAATATCCTACAACGCACATCAGAGTCCCCACAACAAAGAATCATCTAGCCCACAATGTCAATAGTGCCAAGGTTGAGAAGCCCTGGACCACAGGACAAATAGATCCATTTAGTGTATCTCCCAGATCATCTGTTTTACTCCATGGCAAATAACTTAAAACTATTTAATCTGAAAGTAAGTACACCTCTTCAAGTGTAGCGAGGTGGGACAGGTTTCTTCCTTCCCCTCCAACCCCACTCTTCCTCTGCCCTCCCGTTCCCCCCCCAACCTCAACCCGGGACATAACATTCGTCAAAAACCTCATTGGGAGCTAGGATGAGGAGGAAGTCCGTTTGTAAGCTATCTCACAGGGCTCTCTGGGGTGCTTCTGGGAAGAGGGGAGCATGGAGCGTGTGTGAGGAGGAGGCAGCGGTGCGGGCCGAGATGTGAGAGCCAATGGAGGAGTACAGAGGCTGTGTGTGGGGTGAGAGCAGGCTCCATCTGGACGGGAGTGGAAAGAGGCTCTCCATGGAGTAACCCTTCTGTGCCCACCCATCCCCATCCCAGGTCTGTTGGGTGCAGCCCACCTGCCTAGTGACATATGCCTCAGCTGGTCCAGCTTCCCAGCTCCTCTCCCTTGTATTTTTCCGGGTCCTCCCTGCCATATACCATTTGTCTGTCGCACTGCCCTATGCAAGAACCATCAGTAGCTCCTTACGGCTCATTTCCTCACACCCAAATGGCTCTCCCTGGCTTCCTAGTCCAATGATTAATTCAAAGACTATTTATTTATTTTTAAGTTACCTTGGTGGTTGAAATGGGTATGAACATGAAACATGAACACGGGAAATAACTGACAAACGTACACAAGTATAAACAATGAATCCTGGGTCTAGCTCAACCCTCATTACCCCCGTCTCTCTCTGCGGAGACACCAGAAATGTGCTATAACATCAAATGATATACATGCATGTTTTTTCCTTACAAAGTGGATAGTATATGCTTTACTCTTCATCTTGACTCAGTACTTATAAATACATCTTTGAGATTCTCTCTCTCTCTCTCTTTTGAGATCACTCCTTTTTAGCAAATGTTCCATCGTCTGAGTGCCCCATGGTGTAGTCAGACCCTTACTGAAGACGAGGCTTCCAGTCTTCGCTAAGATAAGCACCACTGCTATAAAATCCTGGTATACCCCTCTTTTGCATATGAGCAAAGCACAGTTCTGAGAACAAATTCCTAGAAGTAGAGCGGCCATATCAAAGGGCACACACATTTTCTGAGTAAGACCACACATCCCTGTCAGGGCGGGGCACAGCCCACCAGCAAGAGTCTAGCCAGCCCGTGTTCTCAGCAAACGTTGTGATCTTTGCCAATCTGGTAAGTGAAAATAGCTCATGTTTTATTTTGCATTTCTTTGATTATGATTAAGGCTGCATATCTTTTCATCTGTTTCAAAGTCGTCTGCATTCCTTTTGTGTGAACTGGCTGCTTTCAAGCCCTTTGACAATTTCTTCATACAGTATAGAACAAATATTTATAGACATCCAGTTACGTGCCAGATAAATCAGAGGTGGCCTCTGCCCACCCTCCAGACTTGGTCCTTGTCCTCTCTTATCCACTGTGCTCACTTCTTCCCGGCTCTCCCCTCTGACTCGGCTCCAGTCCCGGCCTCAGCACACTCCCCGGCACAAGGCAAGGGCAGGTGTGCGCATGTCAGGACGACCTCATTTCGTTTGTATCATCTTTCAATCTCTACTATTCATTGGAAGAAGTGATACACATTCTTAGTAGGGCACGTAGCTGATCTAGAAAAGTGTAAGCAAGAAAAAAATCCCGTGTGGTTCCACTCTATCTTTGGGTACTTCCTTCAATAATGTGCATGTGTGTGCCCTTCCTATAGGCTGGGATCATGCTGTCTGTATAGGTTGGTTTTTGTCTTTTCTCCTTAATACTTTGTGACTGCAATTCTAAAATTATTGAAATGCCTCATATTTCCTGTCCAAAAATTTCTTTCATATGAATGTTCCAAAATTTATCTATCCAACCCCTTCTTTATGGATTCCCTCCCTCCTCCCTCCCTCCCTCCTCCCTCCCTCCCTCCCTCCTCCCTCCCTCCCTCCTCCCTCCTCCCTCCTCCCTCCCTCCCTTCCTCCTCCCTCCCTCCCTCCCTCCCTTCCACCTTATACAAAATGCAGTTCGTAACTATTTCCTTCAGTTGGATTCCTAGAAGAGCAATTGCTAGGTCAAAGAGTTGAACCTTTTTATGGTTCTTGGTTTGGTGGATTGGCTAGTTCAAAACACATTTCACCTCCTTCTAGAATGTCTAGGTATCAGACAGCTACAAACCAAGATTCCTTTACAGCACGCGTTCTAGATGTGATTTTGGTTCTGCTAACGTGATGGACTTCTGTGAGCATGATTCAAGGCTGAGCTACGTTGGGGGTGGGCAGGTGGCATGGAGCGTCTCTGCCAGCACAGGTCAGGACACAACGCGTATGGTTCTGGAACCATGAGTCATGGCGGCCAGTCCTTTGTGATCAAGGCAGAAGCAACAGTTCCGATGGCAGCTAGTTGCGCTTTGTGCTTTTGGGACGTATCCTGGGAAGCCCGGCCTCGGATGAGGTCCCCCCCTTCCTGGTGATTCTGGGAGCTCTCTCTTCTTCTTAATGAATCCCTTTCTGCTTAAGCTAGCCGAATGGCTTCTGCTGTTGACAGCTAAGAATGTTGAGCGACAAAATCCCTGTTTGGCAAAACGTCCTGCAGGAAGGTCATACCTAGTTTATGGTCCCCCTGTGAGAGGACGTGATGCCAAGAACATTTTGGGAAAGCCTGTTTCTCTCCTGGGGAGGAATGTGGTGAGGGAAGGCATTTCTAAAGAAGTCCCATTAGAATTGGGCCCCTGGCCTGGCTGGTCAGTGCTAATACTTTGTTTCTGAACACTAACCATGTGCCAGAAACTGGGCCATGCTTCTTACATACATGAATCCCACCAGCCTGACAACTTCATGAAATATGTGGTTGGTATTATCCTCGTTCCTCATTTCACAGAGGGAGAAACAGAAACTCAGGTTACTGGACTTACCCTGGGACAAACACTAATTCATGCAGATTATAGGCGACAAACCCAGATCGGCAGGACCCCGAAGTCCACACTTGGTTCACAACAATGGGTCACACCTTACTAGTCTATTTTTGTTCCCTAGGCTGTCTGCCTTCAGCAAAAACCTGCTCTGCCTCCTCTGAGCCCGGGGTATCACGTGACCTCAAGTTCTTCTGCTGCTCTTTGCCAGAAGCTCCTTCTGTCAGTCCCCTCCTAAGCCTTGGGCAGATGCCCAGTGAGCATCACGGATGTCCGCCCGGGAACCTCCTCCAGCCGTGTCCAAGGTTTCGCATACACGATCTCATCTGCTTCTGCAAATGACCCTGAAATGTAGGGGTACAACCTTTGTTTCAGACGTTCAGAGAAATTAATTTGACCAAGGCCACGTAGCTGGTCAATGTTGACACTGAGATACATTCCCAGCTCTGTTTGACTCGAGAACCTGGGCTTAAAATGAGATCATGTTCCTCAAAGAATAGGAAATACAACACCTGTGCTGTGGAGAAGTGCTCTCCTCACCCAAAGTCAGTGAACACAAACGTCCCCGTCAGGGGGCGAGTGGAAGTTGTGTCCTGATAAGCTGCCCTGGGAAGGACTCGGCATCTCTTCTGTGATATTTCTGCCCAAAACGCAGGACCTGGGTCTGATCATGAGGAGACATGGTCAGACAAGGCCAATGTCAGGGACATGCTACATAATAACTGGCCTCACGGCTTGCAAATGTCAAGGTCATGAAAGACATATAAAAGTGCAGGAGCTCTTCCAGACTAAGGAGACCCTGCAGTCAAAGCAAAATCTGATTCTGGATTGGATTTCAGACCAGAAAAGCACTGCTCTACAGGACATGATGGGGACAACTGCTCCCATAATAGGGACAAAACTGTTAAAGTTTTGAACGCACACTGCTTCTAGAGAGTGGTCTTACATCCTTGTCAAGTTTCCTGAATTTGTTGATGCATGAAAAAAAGTCCTTGTTTCTAGAAAAATGCATGCTGGTGTAGCTGAGGGGAGGGTGGGTAGTCATAGCAGAGGAAAAGCGGGGTGTGTAAATAGGTAAGTCTGTCTGGTACCTCACAAGCCCTCCATGAGTGGGGATCAGTCACCTTTCTTCCCCCACTGAGGCCCTGCGATGTGCCAGGCACTAATGACGCCCATTTGACAGATGAAGAAACTGATGCTCAGAGACCGGCGGTAACTAGCCTCAGGGCACACAGCAGTTAGTGGTCAACCTGGCTTTCAAGTCTGCAGCTGCCTGACCTGCTCTGGGCAGAGGAGCGGCGGAGGAAGGGCGTGGGTGGGGATGGAAACCTCTGCGGCTGGTCCCAGGCCGGGCCCCCTGCCCCGAGTCCTGAGGGGGCAGAGACCCGAACAGCAGAGGCTACTTTGGGAGTATGCCCAGTGAGGCAACAGGATGTTGGGAGAGGTTCCCAGGCCTCCCACGCCTGCAGCTCTGGGACACAGACCCCATTGTTACTGAGGCTTCTGGACAGGGCTTTAGAAAGAAGAAAGAGGGCCGGTATCTGAGCCAGCAAGAGCCTGAGGCTACTGGCTTTTGCGTGGAAAGGACAAAGTCTGGTAACTAGGTTTAAATCCCAGATCCACCTGCCCTTTATGGACAAGCCTGCGGCATCTCACTGGAGTGCTAACTCATGAAATGACATGATAAAGAATGGCCGTCGTTAGCTCCCACGCTGTCACTTTGCAAGCGAGGCGTCTTATATTTTATTATCTTAATAACTCTTCAAAGCAAGTCTTACTGTTCCCATTTCACAGAAATGGGGACTGAGGCTCAGGAAGGGTAGGTAATTTGCTCAAGGCTACAAGTAAAACTGGAAAGGCAGAGTTGAGTTTCATAACTAGGTTGGGAGGACCCTTGTCCTGACCCCACACCCTGTCATGGGGAGGGTCCCTTGGAGACAGACCATGCCTCCTCTTTGGTGGTGGAGGGAGTCGGGCTCTGCAGGGCAGTGTGGCAACATAATCAAGACCCCCCCCTGCCAGGTACTGGCCCAGCCAAGGCCACCAGCCAGGTCTCCAGACTCCTAGTCCAGTGTTCTTTTTGGGAAGTGTAAGATGTTGTGTAGATGCTGGGCTTTGGGACCAGGGACGGTCACCCTGGGCTGAGCTGTGAATTGGCCGAACGCCGTGTTTGATGGTGCAACTCCTGCCGCTACTTTCTCATGTACCCTCAGCTCTCCTGCCCCCGGGCCCTGTAGGCACACTCTGTCTTCTGGGTGGTCAGAGCCCTCTATTATGGTGACCAGTGCCCCGGTAACCTCTACCCCCAGGCACCTGGGAGAAGGGTCTGCTAAATCAATTGGCAAAGAAGAGTCAATACCGGTAACATTATGTGGCATCCCTTTCTGTAACTGATGTGCCCAGAAGACCGTGACACCTGACTTCCAATGAATGAAGTTCTAATGGTAGAATCTGAGGCACCTTGGCGGGCTCCTAGGGTGAAATGTCCAGATGCAACCAATGTAATCAGCTCCCTCCGAAGCCTGAAAAATCATAGTATCAGAAAACCTCGAGCCACCCGGAGTCATCTCCTCCCCTAACCAACCTAAAGCTGGAATCCCCTTAAAGGATCCCCACCAGTGGTTATCTGGCTTGATTGCCTCCAGCGTCTGGGAGCTCATTACCTCAATGAGGCAGTTTTTTCCAGTTTGGGCAGCTGCTCAACAGCTTCATTGTATAAGAGCTAGCATGATCCATCTTTTTCCAGGACTCCAGCTGGTCTTGCAGAGGGTGGCTGGCCGGCGCTGACTGGGTTCCAGCTGGAACAGGTGTGCGTTTCTCCCTGTGACAGCCCAGAATCTGTCTTCCTCACACCCGAGGTCAAACATTTGTCGCCTCTCCATGGCAGCGGCAGGGAGCCTGCCTTGTTTTTCCACATCGGAAGGATCCGATTATAGCACACCTTTTCTTGGGTTACATGTCACAGAGTTCTCTGACATCAGGTTGTATTTAAAGGCACGGCGCCGTGACGGTCCCCTGCCACACCCCACCAGCCCTGGCCCACCCTCCTTCCCCATCCGTTTCTTCTGGTAACGCGTATGTCAAGCCCCCAAGTCTCAGCTATGCCTTCCACGCCACAAAGGGTGGCGACAGAGGTCTAGGACCTGGCCCTGCCCTGCAGAGGCATACGACTCTGTCTGGAAGGCACGGTGCCCACAGAAGGGACACCAAACCAACCATGACAAGGGGAGGCCCTATAATTGTCTTTGTCTGCCTTCCTGGCGTTGCCTCGTTCTGCACTGGAGCGAAGGACAGTAAATAAAATAGAATTGGGTGCAGCAACATTGGGTTTGATAATACCTTCTGGGACGGGCGATGTGGAATGTGGGCCCAGAGGCCATTGGCATTATCGGGAGATACTTCCTGGGGTGGCGGCCTTTGGGTGGGTTTTGCACAGTGGCTGGAAATAGCCATGCAAAGGGAAAGGGTTCAGCTGCCATAACTAAAGGCCAAAATAACGATGGCTGAAACACAAGGGAAATTCATTCCCCCTCATGTAACAGCAGTAATAGCTGAAGCAGTCCAGGCCTAATAGGGCAGTTTCGTGGTGTTGCAGACCCAGGATCCATCCATTTTATTGCTCTACTATTATCAATCAGCAACTTCTATCATATGGTCCAAGACACTCCGGCACCTGCCATCATAAGCGAAGGTTAAGGAAACACTGCTTCCATTAAGGCCGGGCATGACCGAGACCTTGCACACAGCACCGCCCCTCCTATCTCACTGGCAGAACAGGAGCTCAAGGCCACAGTGCCTCCAGCAAAAGGGCCCTGGGGAATAGAGTCTTTAGTTCTATTACAAAAGGCCATGGGGAGAACAGGTTCTTGAGGGGAACCTGCTGTCTTTGCCAGAGGAAGAGTCAGTTCCGGGCAGCAGGAGATGGGCATGAACTTGGCCTGGGAGTGTGGGGAGGATTCACTGAGTCTGTGGGCGCTCACAGGGGGCGGCTGCGGGAGAAATGTTGGAGAGGTTGGAGGCACCAGGCCTTGTTTACCAGGCACGGCTCAATGGGGATCTCAGCCCGAGGCCCCAGAGAAGGTGACAGGACCTTGGTGAGCATGGAAGCAAATTCGCAGAATACCACACCTGAGCTTCGCTTATACAATCGCTGATCAATCCACGTGTTTCCAAATTATCCCCTATTTTACATCAGCCTGGAGGACAGGGACCGGCAGGGGTTCGCAACTGAAAGAAAACCTGTGGGTCATTTTGCAACTCAGAGAATCCTTGGGTCAAATGAAAGCTTGCTTTTCCATTAATCGTTTTGTTTAAATCCCACATCACATAACACCTTTTCCGGTACAAGTGTGCACACCTGGGTCAGGACTTTGTTGACTGGGAGGGTCTGCGGACGTCTGTTATCTCTTTTTATCCTCCAAACAATATAATGGGATCAGCAGACTATCCCCATTTGAAAGATGCAGAAACTGAGGCTTTTGTCCTCGGCCTCCCCTGTTCACCTCCCAGAAAACAGGTGGGTGTGTGCAGCGACACTTCCCAAACTTGGAGCAGTGGACCTCTAGACTCTCACATAGGCCACGTCAAGGGACCCCTGCAGGGTCACTCAGGATGGAAATCAAAATATCAGCTTTGTTCCGGCAAGTGCTAGACACGCAGGTGAGGCTCAGGTCTGTGGGCAGACTGCGGCCCAGGTGCCTCCTGGCTCGGCCAGACTTTCCCACCCCGGCGCAGACCCAGCAGGCTGACTGCAGGCCTCCCCTGCAGCAGTAGGATGGGGGGCACCCTTGCTGCAAGGCAGGCAGAACCCCAAGAGGAGGACCCAGGAAAGGCAGAGCCATGGGGTTCATTCAGGTGAGTCCTGGACCCCTCCTACCACGTCTCATGCCTCAGTTTCCTTAGCTGGCAGACGGGACTAGTAAAACCCATACTTTATGCCTCCAGCGTTGTTACGGGGCTAACACAAATGCTGATAGGGAAACGTTTGACAACCTTAAAATATGGAATTATCTTATTTGGGTATCAGTTCTCATAGTTTTCTCATTGGGTTGGTGTTTGTCTTCTATCACTCACTCCTTCATTCGAGGGGTGCGTATGTCTGGCTTAAGCTGGGTGCTGGGAGGAAAGAGCACAGATTTCCTGTCCAAGGAGCAAGAAAACGTGGGGTCCGTCTGTGGATGAAGACGCGGAGCTCAGATCAGCCAGGGGTCTGGCCCACGAGTGGGGTGGCTGGGGTCCCCGAGCCAGCTCTGTGCTCCAACCTGCCCCACCCTGTCCCACGTCCCTGATGCCTGACGCCTGAATGTGCTCTCCCCTGCCCTCTATCCAAACCGATTCTATCGTTTCTTTGCGAAAGCTCAGGCCCCATTTTCTCGCATACGCGGGTGTTTACTTTGGCCACCACCCCCCCACCCCCCCCCCCACCCCCGTCTTACAGCTCAGCAAGCCCTTGCTATCTTTAGTGCTCATCTCAGCACCTGACTTTCTCCTGTGGTTTTTACGAGCCTGTGTGTCACCTCCTCACCTCACTGCCCCAGGCCCCTGTCTCGGGCACAGGACTGGACATGCAGGAGGGGTCAGGGAGGGCGTGGCGACGGACGGCCTGCTGACGGGCGTAGCCAGCCAGGGAAGGTGACAGGGTGGCCATGATCTCATTTTCCTCTTTGGCTGATGTGCTCCTAATTCGGCTTTATGAGATTTTTTCTGGAGTGTCAGCTGTGCTGTTTTGAGCAGGAGCACGAAGGGCAGAATGTCCAGAGGCAAGGGGAATGGTGTGTGGGAAGGGCTTGGCAGAGGGAAGGGAATCGGCAGTCTTTGCCACCTGCCGGCAGGGTCTCAGAATGTTCTGGCCCACTTTGGACTCTTAAAGGGACATGGCGAGGGAAAAACACTCAAAGAGATTTGGGGAATGTGGACTGTGGGGACAACCTTACAGAAGGCCAAGGGTTGGGTCCTTCAGTGTCAATCACAGAAAGCCCGAGGAATGGGGCCCCGGGGTCCGGGTAGGGGCAGTGTGCTCTCAGAGAATGCTGTCTTATGATCGGGGGGCAGGACCGATGGCCTGGATGGGGACGCCCCACAAATGACTCAGCCGCCCTGGACGGTGGTGTCTGTGTGGTCTCTGATGGGCCACTGCTCTGGGTCTCGGGTTCTTCATCTATAAAAAGGGGCTGGAGCTGGATTCTACAGCTGGTCACAAGTTAGCCTCGGGGGTTTTATTTTTAAACTCGAATTGTTTCTATATTTACGAGTTGGAATATTTCACATTGCAAAATTGTATTTTATAGATGTTCTTTTAAGAAGTTGGAATGTCCAGAAATCCTGGGCCAGCAGGACGATCATAATCCGTGCGGTGATCACCCCTCAGTTCCTGGCTTGGCTCTCCCTCTGACGTGACCTTGGGCTCTGCCACCCCCTCTTCCCCCCGCTGGCATTCGGGTTTGTCCTTAACTCTTGCCCTGACCTGACCACAGGCTTCCTGCAGTTCCTGCCGTGAGGGCACTGGGGCTCCGTGGTGGAAAGTGGGAAGGGAGCTCGGGCAGAGCAGCAGGGCCCAGGAGAGCGGGTCCAGCTTCTAGCCCAGACCCTGGGCTGACTCGCTGGGTGCCCACCCTCCCCACCTTCAACTTCCTCATCTCTTAAAAGAGGGCATTGGTCATCACCATCAATAAGATCCTTTCAAGTTCTCGCATTTCGCATTCCGTGACCCTAGGAGAATGCCATTTAGCAGGATGAAATGGGCCATGACTTCCATGTTGTGGAATCCGGCGGCCCCGCCTGTGCAGGGGTGTGAAGGGGGGAGAGGGAAAGGAAGGGATGGAGAGGGGTGGCTCCTGGGAGCCTCACAGGGAAATCTGGATAAATCTTTGGCTTGCCCAGACCTTCTCCAGTGGCTGGTGGAGTGGAAGAGGCAGCCCAGTCTCCTGGAATTCCTTCCAGGTCAAGGTCCTGGAATTCCCCCAACCCCACCCTGTCCAGAAGCCCGAGGCTCTGGGAGAAAGCTGAGGATGTATAAACCAAGCATTCACTAGAGTGGACACACAGCCAAATTCTCGGCTACTCCATGCCAACAGAGACTTCTAGACAGGGCCCTGGCGCGAGGGCAGAGCGCTGGGTCATGGCATCCAGCAGGAGGAGTTCGCTCTGGGAGCGAGAGGCTTCTGTGTTTCACTCCAGCTTTTTCCGAACTCACCATCACTTAATTATCAGGCCTCAGTTTCTCCATGTGTTGAATAGGATTGCAACAAACAACACGTAGACCTGTTCTCTGTCTTCTAGAGAGAAAAACGTCAGAGAACTGAAGCCAAACTCTTGGAGAAGAGATGAGTGCCCCTCCAGGGGACCTATGGGGTTTCTTGGGTCCTCTCTGTAGTTTATGTGTCACGATTTCTCTGAGATGTTCCCACTCGCCGGCAGACAGGAGCCGCCCCACCGAGCCCTCCGTCAGAGAAGCCTCTTGGGCGGTGGGAACACCGTAGGACACACAGTCCAGGGGTCCTGCACCCCTCCAGCTACCGGGTCTCCTTCTCAGCCTGTGCGCCTTGGGATGCCTCAGCAAGGGGGCTCCTCCCCAGAAATTGGACAAGGAGCCTCCTGGGTGGGGGAGGACCCCACAGGCCCCTAGGATACTGGTAGGACTTGGCCCAAGAGCCGCGGTACGTAGGCAGTGCTGGTAAGCTGTGAGCTATGGAGCAGGAATGACTTCAGTGATGGGTCCCTCCCGGGGTGGGCGTGCGATGCTGCTGCCTGGACGGCTGGCTTGGTGCTGAGTGACCACCTTGCCTGTTCTAGCCTGTTCTTTCTTGACTCCTGGACCTGGTCTCAGCTGTTCCCTCTGCCTCTGTCAGAGTGCCAGGGACCAAGGAGCCACGGGCCTAAGTGCTCCAGCCTCAAAGGAACCAGAGGTCGCTCCCGGCCCCCACCTCTCAACACCTCCCCCCTCCCTGTGGAAATGAACTCACAGTGGACTGGGCAGCTGATTTCTATCCATTTGGAATTTCTGCCCTAGGCTGCCCCAACAGGACCACTCTGAATTCCTGCGAGCTGCTTCTGTGACATTGTGACCAAGGGCACAGGTGGCTCTGGAGCTCTGGAGCCAGATGGACTGGGTTCAAGATGCTAAGGGCGCCACTCTAGAGTGATGTGACCTCAGGTTAAGTCGCATTACCCCCTGCATCTCATTTCCCCCCTGTGTAAACACTGGACATCACAGAATCTTCCTGCGAATTAAATGAGATCGTGAAGTTCTTGGCATATAGTAAATGTTCAGTAAACGCTCATCACTCTGTTTGCCCCTCACCTCTGGAATCTCCATGCAAAGTTTGTGTTCTAATCTTCCCCTTAGCCCACCCCACTTGCTCTTTCTTGAAGGGCATATTTCTCCCGTATCCACCCCTGAAACTGAATTTGAAATGCTTGAGGAACTGACCTGGAGAGAAGTGAGGGGTGAAGAGTTGGGTGGGTGGGATCTGCTGTAGGCAGCAAGGTTGTCCCCTCCCTTACCTGTTCTCCTTCCCCTGGGTTTGGGAAGCCGAGAGCTCACCAGCTTGGATGGATTAAGGCCTCACCTTTAGGTCCCCCCGTTCTGAGTCACCCCCACTCTCTCCCCCTTTCACCCCAAATGGGGGTGCTGAGCATGAGCCTGGGCCAGGCATGAGTGAGGGGTGTGTCTGGGCCTCCCTCTCTCCCCTGACAGGGGCCTAAGCATGTGGGGTTCAGGATGGTAATTCCCTAAGGGTGTCTTGCAGGTGCTTTACCCCCTTGCTCCCCCAGCCCCTGTAACCAGAGACAAACATTCACATGTCATATCCTACCCAGGGTTATACTGATGGCTGCATCCCTGCTAGGGAATCAGAAGTGAGAGGAGACCCTTTCTCCAAGGGTCCATGCAGTCATATGGCAGTGCAGTGGAGCTGGCCAGGCCCGGGCAGGAGATCTAGATGGGGGTGAGAGGCCCTGGTAGCTGGCCTCAGGCCCACTTCCTGGGAGAATGGTGGAAGCTCCACAAGGAACTGGACCAGCCCGTCCCATACGGTGCTGTGGGGCCACACGTGACTGTGAGAAGTGGTTGACCAGGAGACATGAGTCCCACTGGGCAGGTTCTGGTCCCAGACCTGGATTTTCCCATGGGTGAATATTTTCTCCCCAAGTCTCTGCTGCAGAGGGAGAGAATGGTCAGGGAGATGGAGTTCTGCCAAGGGGTTTCATGAGCATCATGTTATCAGATCCTCAGAATGCCCCAGGAAGGAAGGGAGGCTTGCAGCCCCCAGAGTACCCATGCGGGGCTTGCCCCCATTGTCCCACAGTCCACAGGAGCAGGGCTGGGACACAGCTCTTCTGCTTCTAAACCCACGCTCTTCCCAAGATCCGTAATTATAGAGGTTCAGCTAGTGTGTGCTTATGTGTGTGGAGCAGGTGAAAAATAGAGTAATTCACTTAGGAATGATTTTCTTAATTATTGATGTCCTGACTAGTTCCAAAGAATTTTAAACCGACTTACAATAGGTAGCTTAGATACAATAACTCTGAAAATAAAATAACATCAAGTCAAGGTTTTGGTAATAAGAAGCAGAGGCAAGGGATAGGAATGAATAACAAGGCCAAAAGGTGAGTCGCCACGGAGAGCCTCCAGGTGCCCAGCCCCAGGGAAGGTTCTGTGTGCAAACGGTTGGATGCCCCCTCTGAGAAAACCAGCCCCTGGACACTCACAGTGAAAATAGAATGGAATAGTGAAATAATAGTCACTATTCGTTGGGTCAGGTCTTGTTCTATGCACTTTGCTTTTTTTTTTTTTTTTCCAATAAATCTTTATCCTGGAGTGATTTTAGATTTACAGAAAAGTTGCGAAGAGATTACAGAGTTTCCTCGCCCCTTATTCCATTTCTCATAATGCTAGCATCATCTATAGCCGAGATACATTTGGCACAACCAAAAAATTAACACCTCGTATATTATGATCAGCTAAACTACAGACTTTATTTGGAATTCTCCAGTTTTTCCATCAACTGTTTTTTGTTTGTTTGTTTTTTCTGTTTCAGGATAAAATCCAAGGTATCACATTACATGTAAAAGTTCTTTTTTTAAAACCTCTTCTTTCCTCCCTCTTTCCTTTCTTCCCTTCCTTTCTTTTCTTTTCTCCTCCTCCTCCTCCTCCTCCTCCTCTTCTTCTTCTTCTTCTCTGATTCTCAGTGTTCATAATAATGAGGAACTGAGGCATAACCTGGGTGGCTCAGTGGGTTGAGCCGCTGCCTTCGGCTCGGGTGTGATCTCAGGGTCTCTGCTCAGTGGGGAGCCTGCTTCCTCCTCTCTCTGCCTGCCTCTCTGCCTACTTGTGTTCTCTCTGTCAAATAAATAAATAAAATCTTTAAAAAAAAAAGGCATTTTCTGACAGCTCAGGGCCACACTGCTGGGAAGTGGCATTGCTAAGTTCAGAGCCAGTCAGCCCTGCTCCCGGTGCATGAAGAAGAGGTGGAGAAGACGGAGGAGGGAAAAGAAGGAACTGGGGAAGGGGAAGAGGAAGGGGTGAGAGGGTGGAGAGGGGGAGGGGAGAAGGTGGATTAACAGGTAGGGAAAGACAGGATCCAGGAGGGTCTGGGAGACAAAGTCTTCCTCGGGAGCGCTGGCGGCACATTTTCTATGGCAGGAAAAGAGAAAGGTGTCGGGTCCAGGATTTATGCCTAAACATTCACCCCTTCTCTCTCCCTGCCTCTCCCTCTGCTGGCATGGGAGGGTTTTGTGGGGAACCAAGGCTCAACCGGTTCTCCAGACCACTCCTCTGCTTGGGAGGAAGCAACCCTTTCTTCGGGTTGGCATTTCCTTTTTGTGATGTGTACGTAACACCTGTTTATATGGGAAATCAGAAAATGTAGCTAAAATAGTTGACGTCACCCAGAATTCTGTGTATTTCTGATCTATCAGTGTACACAACACACCTTTCAACGGTCCTCCTACTTCTATGGACTCTGGAGTGTGCCGAGTTGCCTTTTCCACCCAGGGATAGATCGTGAACATTGTTTTTATGGTAATGTGCCCATTCTTAGGACATTAATTCTGAAAAAATTCTATTGTATAGATGTACCACATTTAATGGAGCCCTTTTGTTGGACACGGATATTCTTTCTGATTTCTGTGACTATCCCTGAGTTCTGATATCTGTGTCCCATCTTCATCGCTCCGTTGAGATGGACTCCCAGACGTGGAATTGTGGGATGCAGAGGCCCGCGCCTGGAAGCTCCCTGTCACATAGCTCTTTGGAGAGGTGATGCCCGTGTCTGTCCCACACAGAGAGTCTGCGGGTCTAGGCAGAAGCCTCTCCCCACAAAATAGTACCCCCTCCTTTTTCACCTCTGCCAAAGGCATGCCACTGTTGTTTGAGTTTGCACTTTTATTTATTTATTATTTCTACTGAGATTGGAAAGATTTCCGCGTGTTTCTCAGCCGCTTCTGTGTCTTTTGCGAATTGCTCGTTCATTTAGACTGACCTTTCCGTGTTTGCTTTTGCTTTCTCTTGACTGCAAGGAGTACTTTGGGGCTGAGCTGATGGCATAGAGTTGAGCCAGGATATGGGCCTCCTGGCTTCCAGAGGTTTCTAAGATGGGAGGCAATGAGGCGATCGGCCTGAAAAACCTGGGAGTGCAGCAGCCCCCACCCCTGCAGGAAGACAGGTGGGACAGCTTTCCATGGTGAGTTTTATTGGGAGAATGGACCATCTCCTGCCTTGACACAGAGGCTGGACCAAATGATTCTGGTGGTGCCTCTGATTCCTAGGTTCCATGAAAGATTGGGGATTTGGAGCCCAAACGCAGGTATGGTTTGGCTTCCAGACCTGTCAGTGTCTGAGGAGGAAGGCTGGAGAGGTCGAGGAGGGGTGCTCCCCTTAGGCTCCTGGAGCGAGCAAGGACCACCCTCGTAGAGTTTGGCTCCCTTAGCACCAGGCATAAGTGGCCCTTGGGGTTCTTTCCTTTCCACCTTTGCCCGGGATTCTTCCGGCCCCAGAAATGTGGACCCCCAGAGCTCCAAAGGTCCTGAAATTTCTTTCTGGGGGAGGAGAGGAGCCGACAAAAAGAAAAAAGTAAAAACAAGGATGAACATACATACATAGGACCACATTTACGCACTTATAAAAAGCTAATTATGTGTGCAGTGTACCCAAAAAGAAAAGGGACAAAACACTCCCCCCCACCCCAAAAGAATCATCCCCCAGAATTATTCCACTAAAGTTCTGTTAAAGAATGGTGATGGGGAGGTGACAATCTTATCCACTCTCTTACTCTGCAGAAGGGAAACCTGAGGCCCAGGGGCAGGCATGGTGAGTGGCATTTGATCCTGAACCTCCTGCCACCAGCTCCGGGCTCCTTCCCTGTGGTGTCTGATCCTAGCAAGGGTGCTTTGAAGGGCTGTTTCTGGCCTATCGAAAATATTCCTTGGGGCTGAAAAACTAAATCAGAGAATGGGCTGGGTTAGCAGATGTACAGGAGAAGGAGATCCATCCCATTTTCCCTCTGACCTCTGTCAACAGGCCACCACTGGGAAATTGTCCATTTTTGCCTTCACTTCGCATACGCATAACTTTGGGATTTTCTTTCTGAGCCTCCTAAGCCGTCATTTCAGAGCTGCTGACACATATCACACAGAGGAGAGGTAGAGGCATGGAGCAGGAGCTCAGGTGAGAGTCAGGACTCCAAGACGCTTCTGGAATCTTCCCTTCTCGCTAAGAAGCCGCAGAGACTAATTTTTTTCTTCTAAGTGGAATGCTGGCTTTCAGGCATTACGACCCCCCACCCCGGTCTAGAATATTCTTCCTTAGTTTCTCTCTTTTGACTCTCAATGTCCTTAGAAGCCTCTGAACCTGCATTACTGGGTCACATTCTCTTTTTCAGAACACGTTCCCAATGTGTGTCTCGGTCGGATGTCACAGTGCTCTGTGGGGGAGACAGAACCAGGCCTGGGGAATGCCTTCTCTGCAGGGGGCCATACCCCAAGATGTGAAGGGACAGTTACAGGGCACATGAAGGTCAGAACTTCAAGCCTTCTGACTCCCAAATCAGTGCCCTCTCTCATTCTCCAGCAGGTGCATGGTGGGCGTTTCAAGAAGGTAGAACTTGACTGACTCAACACGCTTCCTTGGAGGGGCCGCCCCAGGACTGAGCTCTGGGTGACTTCGAGGTCTGCCTGAGAGCGGTGGGCTGCTGCCAACCGGCCAGATGGCCCTTCCTGTGTCAGCCGCTCTGCCCTCCTCCCCAACCCTGTGATTCTGCCACTTGCTGACTCCAGCCTCATTCGAACTGCTGGAGGCTCTGGGCTGGTGGATCTTTATTTTCCAGAGTTGCCCTAAATGCGTTACTCGGTTGCACAAAACCATTTCTTCATGGGCTGTTTCTCTTAATGGTCTGATGGTGCTACCCACACCCTTGGCAAAATTAGGAGCCCAGCTGTCTTTGCTGCCTGCTCACCTCCTGTCTGGCCCGGCAACCTGCCCAGTGGCCCCGCAGTGGCCCGGCCTCGCCCCCGCTGCTGGTACCTTGTCAGCGTCAGGCATGAGAACCCGGATCCCGACAGCTCCCTGCAGCCCCGTGATGTTGCGGATCAAGACAAAACCCATGGCAATGCTGGAAACTGAGCCTGTAGCAGGTGACACCAGACTGAGAACAGGATGGTTGGTGGAATTCCCAGGTCTCCTTGTGCACAGGGGACACCGGGCCGATGGTTAGACACCTCCATTTCTCCTCTCTTTCTTCTGGATTGGACTTGCTGAGGATGGGTCTGTCTGGTGACTCTGCTCCAGAACCAATTCTAATGCTTCTATCTCAGCTCCCCCCCATCTTATTTCTCATGACAGCCCCCTCTTTGTCCCCTTTGCATCCCAAGAGAGCTGGCCACGTTCTTTTTCTGCTTTGCTGGTTTGTTTTTCTGGGTCATCAATCATATTTTTTACTACCTCCTTCAAAAGTGGTTTTTAATTCAGCTACTTTTAAAAAAAACTTTATTTATTTATTGGACAGAGAGAGAGAGCCAGCACAAGCAGGCAGAGAGGCAGGCAGAGGGAGAGAGAGAGAGAAGCCAGCTCCCCGCTGAGCAGAGAGCCCAATGAGGGACTCGATCCCAGGACCCTGGGATCATGATCTGAGCGGAAGGCAGAGGCTTTAACCCACTGAGCCACCCAGGCATCCCATTTGGCTATTGTTTTTAGCTACTTGGTGAAACTTCCATTTCTCACCTCCATCTAATATCCCCTTGTGATTTCATCTTGAAATGAGATCCATATCTTCTCTCCAAGACTTTCTGTGTCTCTTTAAAGCAGGTCATGCCTCCCCTTTACTGAGCTCACTGAGAAGGTGGATGAAGGTGTTTCTGGAATCTCCAGCAGGGGCAGCAGCCCAGCTCAGTCCCTCATTCCTTGTTGGTCTGCATTGTGATTTTGGTGGGGTCCCATAACCCCTATCCGGGCCTCTAGGACTCTAAGTGGAGTGGTGTTTCCTCTATGTGGGGCTCTGGCCGCAGCTCACTGTGGTCCCAGCTCCGGCTGTCTGATGAGCAGGGTGATTTCCAGAATGTACTTCCCATTTCTGCAACTTGTTGTTTCTGGTTTGTAAGCGGGCAGTGACAAGGGTAGAGGGGGTACTGTGTGAGGATAGGTAAGAAGACTACTTCAAAGATAGCTCATCAGAGATGGAGAGGAATGGTTGACCCCTTTCTAATAGGTCCAACCCTGGGCCACTGAGACAGAACAGATGAGAGAAGAGGTGAGAAGAATCTTCTTACCTTTTCCTAGTGGGCCTCTGCTTGATGAAAAGCATCCTAGGTAGGTCAGATGATAACTGCTGGGAATTCTCCCTTTGTCTAAATTCCAAGCTATACTTACTCAGTGAGAAGGTTTAAAGGCTAACTGGTGAGTCACTCACTATTTCGAGCTAGAAATCTCATGTCCAATTTATAATGCACTCTTACTGTTTAATCCTTCCCCTGCATTGATTACCTTCCAACAACAGCTCCTGAATTTTCATTTGGGCTCCAGCCCGTCTCTTAGTCCTGGTGGCCTGGGTGGGTCTCTGGAGGTGGGGCCCATGACCTTAACTCTAGCCAATCAGCACTTCGTATTCCCTGGACACAGTGATTGGTTCAGGGCTGCGCATGTGACTGGAGGTTGGTACAATCAGAGTGAGGTTCAGGACCTTTGTGGAAACTCCTAGAAAGGAAACTCAGGTTTCCCCTCTAGACTTGAGTCTGAAAGCCTGTGAGCTGAGCCTGCAATGGCATCCTGGAAACTGAGCATGAAGCTCCTGGAGACAGGCTGTGTCTTGGGGATAACAAAGACCTCTTGATCCAGCTTTGCCTGAAGCTGACCCGACTTCTTGGATCTTCCAGCAATGAGAACCAATCAATTCTCTTTTTTGTTTAAGCCCCATTTGAGTCAGATTGTCAGTCGCCAGAAGCAGAATGATTCTGCATGTATACGGGTGTGATCATAGGGTTAGGGAAGAAAGAAGAACCAAATATCCTGAGGCTATATTCCCAGATACATACAGTTATCTTTGGGTGGCAGGATTGTAGGTTATTTTTATTTTCCTCTTTGTATATTTCATTTTTTGACTTTTTGGGGTAACAAGCATGTTTGTAAACAAGAGCAAACAAAGAGGAAAAGCATCCAGTAAATACTATATCAAACATTTACTTCTTCAGTTTGGATAGGCAAAGAGGCTAACGGGGCCAGCTGCTCCTCCTGTTCTTGCTGAACTCATGGAATCACCTGTCAGGACCTCCTAGAGGGGCGGGGGTGAAGTGGAGGCAGACCTCCCACCCCGGAGCCCTGTAACAGCCATCTGAGGAACTCCCCTAAAGCTGGAGGGGGAAATCCTTCTTTATGCAATAAGGAGCGAACTTAACGACAGATGTTCTCACCAGAGAGGGTCGGAGTTGAAAATAGAAATGGTTTCAAGAGGTTTTGAAATGCTCCCGAGTGACATTTGAATGGCAGAGTTGGAGAGGGGAGTGGTCGGTGTTGGGCTGTCTGGGGCCTCCTGGTGGGTGTCAGGGAGCACCCCCCCCCCTGCAACTCTCCCAAAGAGGCCAAGCCCAGGACACCTAGGAGGAGGGCCAGTGGGCGGTGCCTGTCCTCGAACTGCTGGCGTGTGTCCTACTTGAGTCTGGGACTCAGTGAGGCAGCGGGCAGCCCATGCACCACATGGTAGCTGAGCGCCCAGGGCTGGGAAAGCACACGTGTTTTAGCACTTGCTGCATCTCGAGTGGCACAGAGGACCCATGAGCCATGTGGACCACGGAAACCCCAAATCATGAGTCGCTGTAGACTGTTGCTGCAGGCAAAGAACTCCTCGAGGCATCAAATGCTGCCTCTATCTGTACATGCAGGAAGCTAAGTGGTGGTTAAAAAAAAAAAAAGAAAGAAAGAAAGAAAAGAAAGAAAATGTAATCAGGCTGGACCAGGGAGTTCCTATGTGAGCAAGTTTGTGTGTGCGTGCATGAGAGGGGAGAGGGAAGAGGGAACGGGAGAGAAAATTTTAGAAATCGTGCAAGATGTTGTCTTTTCTCTTGTGACATTTGGGATCTATTTTTCTGCAGCACTGTTTTTCAAAGTGTGTTCTGTTGTATTCTAGTTCTTGAGATAAATAAACAGCAAGGAGATGTGTTTGTGACAAAACTCATTTGGGAAATAATTGATATATCCTACAGTCCTGTCTCTGGGAATCGCCAATGTATATTGGCATATTAAGGGCTCTGACAAGTCCTGCAGTGAAAGGACCTGGTTGACTGAATGGTCACAGAACTCGTTTTGGGTGGGTCACCCATGTGCTGCATGGAATGAGGTATGAGGCCAACCATGCTGAGGGTCACTACTCCCTAAAATGTGGACAGGGGCCACCTACAAGACGGTGGAGTTTTGGGCATGGATGAGTTAACAGCCAAGTTAGCCGTGTGATTCAGCCCCGGAATATTGAAAGCATAAGGTAGATTGTGAGATCTCAGCGTTCACCGGATTTGAACACCTCCTTTTGTAGAGAGAGCCAATGAGGTCTATAAAGGGGAACGCTGTGACTCCTTATGACCCATCAGAGCTCAGGGCTATATACTATGACACCAGTGCTAGATAACCCAGGGGAAAAGAGAATTGATGGGGGGATAACAGGGCGCCCACCAAACCCATTGGAAGCCTGGAGAACTAGGCTCAGAAAACAGGCAGGAGACCAGAGAAGGCGGGCTGCTAGGGGCATGGCCAGACCCTGCCACAAAATCAGATTAGGCTGCTTCTGTTAAGGGCCATGACACATTAGAAATGGACCTGTGGCTCTCAGTGTTATTCCCCATGGAAGCAGCTGACTGGCCCCATGCCCCTCTCCAGCTGTCAGGGTCTGGGAGAACAGGTGTCTGGTTGTTTGGGTTTCCACAGCTGAAGCCTGGAGCCTGTC
This sequence comes from Mustela erminea, assembly GCF_009829155.1. Taxonomy (NCBI): domain Eukaryota; kingdom Metazoa; phylum Chordata; class Mammalia; order Carnivora; family Mustelidae; genus Mustela; species Mustela erminea. The sequence goes on from NC_045618.1 coordinate 33,966,298, forward strand.
TCTCATCGAGCCTCACATGGGAAGGGAAGTTCCCCCATTTGGCTGGGGGCAGAGTGAGGCTGTCGGTCCCGTCTCCTAACTTCCAGGTCACGGGATGCAGCCAAGAGTACTCTTTCCTATAAACGTTGAAAGTCTTGATGTAATGAACAGTTGGACCTCGATGCAGCCCTTTCTACCACGGAGGATGACATTTTGAAAATATCTGAAATACTCCCCTCTCCTGTTCTTGGTGTTTTCTACCCTTTCTCCAATCTTTACTCGCTGACCTCATGGTACAGCAGAAACACAGAGGAAGAGAAACAGACGAGCGCGTGCAGACCTTGTGAATCTCATTGCAGGACTAGAGTTTGGGAATCTCAAAATTGCACCTTTTGAAGGCCCAAATCCTGAGCATTCAGGACACAAGCCACTTTTCCCCACCTACCCAGATTAGATTAAAGATTCTCTGAGGGGGTCTGGAGGAGAAGAAGAGGCTTCAGAAGGAAAGAATGAGTTGGGTCTCTGGGAATGGTCCTGCCGCCTGCTCCATGCCTCCGCCGCCTGAAATGGGGAGCCAGCAGAAGACAGGCGACAGGTGTCCCGCTCGCCGAGAGAAGCTGGGAGCCTGGAAGCTCCACAGAGAAGCTCCAGCATCTGTGAGGGACCCGCAGCCCAGAAGGGGCTGCTTGAAGCCTGGTCTGCATTGCAAGGTCCCCACGAGGCCCCAGGTACCATGTGAAGAGCAGCACGAGCTTTCTGCCCATGAACTTGACAGCCAGCAAATGTGGTGGGGAGGTGAGAGCAGGTGGTAGGCGTGGACCAAGAGCCAGAGAGCCACGGGAACGAGAACTCTTCACCAGCCCGTGATGAGGGCACCAAGGACTGGGTGAGCGATGCCCAGCGCAGCTGAGGCGTGGACAGCAGATCTCAGAGAACCAGATGTGCACCCCTGGGGGCCCTCACGTGTTGCCTCCCCCCACCCCGACACGGGGCAACTGCTGAAGGACGAAAGGGAAAAACCCCAAATAAATCCCAGCAGAGGTCCTGCCGAAAGCAGAATTGTGGATCAAGGGAGAAATCAGGTTTCTTTCTTTCTTTCTTTCTTTTTTTTTTTAACCCCATGTGAATCTGTGGCCTATGAAATTCATCCTGATATAATACAGTTAAAACTAAGCCACAATCTTTACAAGGTTTCAAGCATCAATCTCCTTGAATGACTATCAAACACTATCTGCCTTGGGGTTTTCCTTACCACATCCTGGGCCAAAGTTAAAATGACGGTTGGCAGCTCTGTCCTGTATAGGAGGGCTGGCCCGGGGGTTGTTGTCTTCTGGGCTGTGCTGGGGGGCCCTGTCCCACCAGTGGCTTAGTGTCCAGGAGCGGGGCCAGTCCACTATCGAGCCCAGGCTCCCAGGCGGTGCTCTCAGTGACTCACTCTTGTTGCTGGTCAAGTGGTCGTGGACACCGGTGACATCTGCCCAGGAGAGGCCTCTGAAAGCCTCCCTCTCTGCTGGGACTGTGTGGACTTTGGTCACTAGCTGCCACCCAGCCCTCATGCCTCCAGGCACGTTCCCTGTGGTGTCTTCCTGCAACATCAGGATCCACCCTGCAGGCCTCGGCTGGCCCCAGGTCACAGGTGTTGAAGAAAGGGACTAGGGGACCCAAAGCCCATGTTCTCTACATTCAGTCAAGCTGCCCCATGCGGATGTGGGGCTTGGAAGAGCAGCGGGACGAAACAGGACTTCCAAGCGTGCGGCCTACGGTGCCGACACAAGGACTCACCCCGGGGGAACATGGGTCAACAGCTGAAGGAAGAAATCACCTGCTGGCTCTTATGGAAGCAACCTCGGTTAGGCACATTTTCGGGGGATTGGAATTTGGGTGAAATTCTGTCACAATACAGAAAACTCCCTTTTTGCCAATGGTGTCCGATGAAATCTCGTAAGCCAACTGATCCAGGAACGGCTCGCCTTGACACAGACTCACGTCACCGAGAGAGAATCAACTCCAAAACCAGGGTTGCTGAACCACTGGAGGTCTAAGAGCCTTGCCGCCGAGGGAATGGACAAGAACAGAGCCCACCAGGCTGCCTGGGCTCCCCGTAGCTGTGCCGGGCCCTAGGGCCTGGTGCAGGATGCTCAGGGGTCTGATTCTCCTCTGGCCGCCCCCTTGGGGGGAAACTGCTTCCCTGGGGCCCCATTCTTGCCTGGGGAATGTGTCCCACTGAAATGGAGAGTCAATCATCTCCGGGCCCCAGAAACTGCCTTGGGTGCAAAACCCTACCCCCAACCAGACCTTCCTCTCAGACGTGGCCTGAGTCCCTACGGTTTCAGACACCAGGATCCAGACTCTCAGGCAAGCCTCGTGGGGTGTGCACACCGGGGGTATCCCCCTCTGGATCTGGGCCTGTCCCTTTCTGCCCCCCTCGCTGCGTCTGTCCCCTTTGCAGACGCCGTGTGGCACAGGTTGGCAGTACCGTTGTGGGTCAGCCCTTCGGGGAGCATATCCCGGGCCTCTCAACCAGCAATCATTATCCCAATTTAAAGACGTCAGACCTGAGGCTCAGAGAGGCCAATAAATAACACATCCGAGGCCACACAGCCCATAAATAAGAGAGGCCTTCACCAAGTCTACGCTGCCTAGAATAGCTCCCGAGTCAGTGTGAGTGCTCCATAAATTCCCCTTAGATGACAGGACGAAAACGGTCTGATGAGGATAATGCTAAAAAGTTCACCGGGAACTAACTGCTGCTTAATTGTATTCATTGGAGCACCTGCTTTCGTGCCCCGTGCAGACCTACAGAGGAAGTGGGTTCCAGGCAACTGAGGCTGTGTGTAACACACACACACACACACACACAGACACACACACCCTCCTTTAATGACCCGCCTGCAATTGATACACTGCTAAGTAGCATTTCTTGTACCGGGGAGATTCTATTTCCACACTAGCAGCAAATCTGACCTTTGTGTCAGCTGCCAGCTGCTTATAATTCTGACAGATGCAAGCACATTTCTGGGAAGCTGCAGCCACTCAGGGCCTTGCCGATCAACAGGCAGGGCTGGCGGCTTTGGGAAGATTGATCGGCCCCCGAGAATCCCATTTACGGCCCAAGTGGAGCCTGGGTTGACCACAGCCAGGGCACTAATGACTTCGGCAGCCCCCATCTAAATCTGTCAGTTGGGCCGGGTGGCGATATTAAAGAACGTTCTATTTATACGGAGCAGCAATTAGAGGAATGCTTGCCAATGGGGCACCGCTTCCAAGTAAATCCCCGGCCTTCCAAATGGTGTCATGCTCGTGGTTATTTTAATCCGCTTGGAATTTCAGGGATATTAATGTGACGGGCCATCGCGGAGGATTAGCCAGGTTTATTTCTGCTGACATTTCGGAGAGCACACTCAGGTCCCCAAGACAAGCCTTGCGCCTCTGCCAGCACACGGCTGGGGTGGCAGCCTGGGCAGGAGGAGCAGCTGCAGAGAGGATGAGGTCTCCCTCCAGCTCCCAGCGCCCGTCTCTCTCCTCCTCCCGCCTTTCCCGAGGCACCTCCATCTTCCCACCTCCTTCCGGGCCCCCTCACTCTCATTTCCCCCTCTGCTCCACTCTTGTTCTCTCCAGGAAACAAAACTGTATCCTGGATGGTCTTACAGGAAGATGTGGAGGGATCTCGTTTGCCAGTTAAAAGGCACTGGTTGTAACTGACAGATATGGGGTTGCCAGATAAAATTTTTCAGGGTAAGTATATCCCATGCCACATTTTGGGATATACTTATACTACAAATTTTTATCATTGCTTATCTAAAATTCATATTTAACTGAGTGCCCTGAATTCTTATTTGCTAAGTCTGACAACCCTACATAGTGAAAGTGAGTATAAAGTAGAGACATCACTACTGGACAGAAGAGCATCCCATCTCAATCCCTGGGTAGAATGTGTCCTTTGTCTCAGTCACGTGATTGGGGGCCCTGAGGGCCCTGTGCGTCCTGTCATGCAGCCCCTTACTTTCTGATAGTCTTTTCCCCCACGACACTTTCTCCTGAAGGCAGAAAGCAGGCCTATTTCTCTTCAGATCCTCAGGCCCTGACATCGGTGACATCTGGAGGCTGTCAATAAATATTTATTGAATGAATGGATGAATAAAGGCACCGTTTTACTTTAATATTGGTGACGTCATCTTTCAAAGCATTTTTGGAACTCTTTAGTTCAGTGATGAACCCAGTGAGAAGTGCCGGCCCCTTATACTAGCTATTACTAGCTATGAGCTCTCCAGTTTCGAGATTGTGGAACATCTGGGAGGGCCTTCAGTAGCCCTCAGGGAGATGAGCAGCTGACTGTCACCAGCTGCTATGGGAACATTTCAATATTTTAGCTGTTAGCATGGCTGCATTGTTGTATACAGCCTCGGAGCGCTATTATCTACCTGTTCTGGAAAGAGGTAGAATTATTGCGACTCCCCTCTGACAGCTGAGCAAACAGAGAGGCTAAGAAGTTTACCACTGAACACACAGTCCCAGCGGCAGGGCCAATTTTGGACCCAGGCAGCCTGGCTGCTGGCTCTGTGCCGTGTTTCCATTCCCGGTGGTTGCCGCTTATTTTTTTTTTTTTTTAAGATTTTATTTATTTATTAGAGAGAGGGAGAACACGAGCAGGGAGAGGGCAGAGGAAGAAGCAGACTTCTCATTGAATAGGGAGTCCAATGTGGGGCTCGATCCTAGGACCCTGGGGTCGTGACCTGAACTGAAGGCAGATGCTCAACCAACTGGGCTCCCCAGGCGCCCCTATTTATTAACTTCCTATCATGTCTGCCGCCGGGGATTATTCTATGTGTGCAGTCTGTCTGAGTCACGCCGGGCCGCTATAACAAGACACTGGAGACCAGCTGACTAAACCACAGATGCGGAGTTCTCACAGGTCCCGAGGCTGCAAATCCAAGTGAAGGAGCTGCTGGTTCAGTTCCTGGTGAGAACTTTCTTCCTTGTTTGCAGAATGATGTCTAGCTGTGTCCTCACATGGCAGGGAGAGAGGGAGAGAGACAGAGAGGGAGAGGGTGGGGGGTTCTCATGTCTCTTGTGACAAGGACACTCATCCCAGCACAGGGGCTTCAGGTGGCTCAGTCACTTAAGCATCTGCCTTCAGCTCAGGTCACGATCTCAGGGTCCTGGGATCGAGCCCTCTGTTCAGTGGGGAGTCGGCTTCTTCTCCCTCTGTTGCTCCTCCTGCTTGTGCTCTCTCTCTCTGTCAAATAAGTAAATAAATGAAATCTTAAAAATAAAGAAATAAGCCCAATTCTCCTCTAAGGCCACCACGTGGGGGGTTAGGGTTTCAATGCAAGAATCTGGGGAGGACACACCCTGCCAATACGTAATGCAGTTCCCATAACAGCTCTACAGAATGGGCTCTTGTTCCCACTTTACAGATAAGAAATGGAGCCAACCTGAGGTGAAGGTACTTGCCCAAGGCTCCAGCAAGGGTCAGAGCCAGCATCCTGCACACATGAGACACCTCTCCACAGCCTGGTCTCAAAGCCCTCTGTGGCTGGATTTCAGATGGTGGGTTTCCTTGATTCAGCCTGCAAAGTCCTACGTTCCAGCCCCAACTAGCTGCTCTGTGTCCCCTGTACCAGCCCAAGGGTTTTTGACCCTGGGGCCAGGGTTCTTATTTCTCAAAAGCCTGGCTCTCCCATCGGCCTGTCCACATGACCTTGGCTCACTGTGGTGAACACTTCCAACTTCAGAGAGACCAAATGGACCGGGTTTGCTAGGAGTCAAGGGTCCAGGGAGAAGGACGGAAGCCAGGGACATGAGCAGTGGCTTCTGGGTGGCAGAGGGGACACCATTTCGGTAGAGAGGTTGAGATGTGGGTGTGAGGAATGGTGAATGGAGCCCCCAGACAGGGTGACAGATGGGGTTAGCTGTGCAGTGAAGTGAGCTAGAAACCCCCATCACCCTGTAGAAGAGGGACCATCTGAGTACCGCTAGCAAAATCTCTACTTACCCACTGGTGGTAACTTCGGGAATAAGAAAAATTTGCTTCTGGTCCCCCCCCCAGATTACTCTGGTCATGGCCTGGGGGCTGTGCCTGAGCGTCCTCTGTGGTTGGCAGAGTATGGGGAGTCTCAAGGAACATCTCCCGGCCAGGGATTCCTTCTCTCCCGCTCAGTGGCTGGAGGTGGACGTGTGCAGGCAAGGGCTGGCTGAGCGCTCGGACCAGGCACGCTCTGCACTGGGGTATTCTTGGCCCCTTGTCCCAGGTCACTTTCTGTTTTCTCTCTCTCTCTCTCTCTCTCTCTCTTTTTTTTTTTTTAACATTTTATTTATTTATTTGACAGACAGAGATCACAAGTAGGCAGAGAGGCAGGCGAGGGGTAGGGTGGGGGGAAGCAGGCTACCTCTGAGCATAAAGCCTTATGTGGGGCTTGATCCCAGGACCCTGGGATCATGACCTGAGCCGAAGGCAGAGGCTTAACCCACTGAACCACCCAGGCGCCCATTTTCTCACTTTTCACCTCTTCTTTCCCATACATGTTCAGGACAATGAAAACAATTCTGGATCATCCCGGGGAGGTCAGGGCAATGCGGGGGGTGGGGGTGGGGCTCCAGCAGAGCTTGATGGGGTCCAAGGAAGGGCTGTGTCTCGGTAGGGACACTCGTGGGCTATCAGAAAGCAGAGGGGGGACCAGGTCTCAAGACGGACAGAACTCAGGGCTGGTCTGGGAGGGCAGCCGAGGAGGCAGAGTGGTGCCCCAGAACTCCCTCCAGATTCTGGGCAGGAGGGATGATTCTGGCCTTTCTGCTGTACCCACGTGACTCACAGTCGAGCTTGGAGCAGATGGACCCTACGTGATGGGACCCTGGGCCTGTCCCTGGGTGGGAAGGATGAGTATAAGGCCTGGCTGATCCTGCTGTGTGCCTGGTGCTGTGTGGACACTTGGCACATGGTCACCCTGAAGCCTCGCTCCAGCCTACGACGTGACAATTACTGTCGACAGGTACAAGCGGGCCGTCGCATGTGAAGGAGCCCCTCAGGTCGCAAGGAGAAGAACTTGGGGGTCCTGCTTCTAACTCGGAGCTGCCTTTTTCTGGTGTCAGGTTGCAGTTTGCCCCCATCGCCGCATATACACACTGGTTAATTCTCCGTGCCTACTGGATGGGCTAAGGGGTAAGATATTTTCTCTGGGTGTGTCTGTGAGGTGACTCTGGAAGAGATGAACATTTGACTCAGTAGATTGAGTGAAGCAGGTGGCCTGGCTATGAAGTGGGGGTCATCCCGCCCCTCCCCGGGGCCTGAATAGAAGACCATGGTGAAGGTATGCAGCGTCATTCTCTCTTTTTGAACTAACAGGAGTGGAGCCAAGACAAACTTAAGCTTCTCGGGTCCTTCGACAGCCGTGCTCTTGGTTCTCAGGCCTTTGGACTCAGACTGAATTCTATCATTAGCTTTCCTGGTTCCCTACCTCCCAGACAACAGATGGTAGGACTTCTTAGCTTCCATAACCACATGGGCCAATTCTTTTTTTGGGGGGGACATGGAATTCTTAGAACAAATCTCTTCTATCTATTTGTCTATCCATCTATCCATCACAGATCTATGCATTCATCCATCCATCCATCCATCCATCCAACCGTCCATCCATCCATCCTTCCCTCCCTCCATCCATCCATCCGTCTGTCCATCCATCCATCCACTCAAATATCCATCCGTCCATCCATCCATCCATCCATCCCTCCATCCTATTCTTCTGTTTCTCTGGAGGACTCTGACTAATACACACTCTTTGGGCTCAAGGCAAGTGTATATTCAGCTCTCTGGTGTTCTCCACTTGGACATCTGCTCCTCCAAAAAGCCTTCCAGGACCCAGACTGACAGCTCCCCCTCCTCTGTGCCTCTGTAACCCTGTGCAGCCTTGTTTGATTATAACTGCCTGATGACTTGTTGGCCCCCCTCCACTGGGTGTCAATGTCTTTCCCTTTGCTGTGTTCCCAGACACCACTCCTGGCACACAGTAGGCGCTCTGTCTTTGTCCAAGGGCTGTGTCCAAAATGCGTGTTCCTCCTCTCTGCACACTGAGGCTCCAGCCAGCCTGGCCAACCAGCGAGGAGGAGCCGCTGGGCAGGGATGCAGGCCACCTCTATGCAAAGTGAGGCCCTCCAGGGTAAGAACTGCTCTGTAACCTGTGTCTTGGCTTGAGCATCAGGGGCTAGGAACCTCATGACAACCCATCTGGGCAAGTAGAAATGTAAAAGAGTGTTTTATTGCTGTTTTAGGAGTGTTTGGACAATTCCTCTTGGAAATAATTTTGGATAGCTGCAAGAGCCCAGGGTTGTCCAGAACTTGGCCAGGGACTGAGAGGGAGATAGGCATGGCCTCTGGGGCTAGCTGTTTCATCCAAGTGGTGGCCAATCCACTTGTGGGTGCTTTGGCTTATTGGTACATTGGCTCCCCATCCCCAGGACCTGCTCACAACTGTCCATACCTTGGCTCCTTGGGGAGAGCCCCTCTTCCTGAACTGGAGTGGGCCACAGAGGGAGTGGTGAAGGCGGTGCCTTCTGTCTGAATCCAGCTGCGGTTTGGGCGCAGGAGAGGATGGAGGCCACCGATAGAGAAACCACTGATGTCTACAAACAGCGTGGGTTTGAGGCCCAGATCTGCTGCTTTCTCTTTGGCCACTTGTGAGCAAGTTTCCACATCTTAGTTCTCTTGTCCACAGAGTGGGAAACAGACTACCAGAGGGTCATGGTGCAGGTTGCGGGAGACCATAGTTTTGAGAGTGTTTGTGTAACTCGGTCATCCTGCCAAGAGAGTTCTTCAGACTCTACCTAGGTCTTGAAATGAACCCAGACTTCCTCAGTTGATGGAGTCTTGACTGGGGCATGAAGAACATACCAGACTCTGGGCTCCAGCCCTGCCTACAGGAGTCTACAGCATCACGAGGGAGGGTGCCTAGCTCGACCTCACCGTTCTGGGACCTTCTGCCAGATGTGGGCAGCTGAGAGTGCACAGAGGGGGATAGGCCAGGTGGTCCCAAGCAATCGCAGAGCTTCTTGATGGAGGATGGGGGCCGGAGTGGGGAGTTGCCCAGAGCTGATTCTTTAGAGATAGGCAGGGTTGGGGGAGCAGAGGACCCACGCTGGGAGGTGGAACCGGACCGTGGAGACACTCTTTGTAGTCAGTCGGAAACCATTTTCCATTTCCTAGAATTTTCCCAAGGGTGGGGGATGGGAAGCTGGAAGCCAAGCTGAGGCCCTGGGTCTACACAGGCCCTGGGAAGGGAGCCTTCACATGGCAGCACATTCAGGCAGCCCTGAAGCCAGGTTCTCCGTGTCTGTCAACCCCTGCCTCCAGGCCCAGAAATCTCCCGGCTCTGGCGTGATTACAATGGGCCCATCTAGCAGTGTCTTGGGTGTCTCTGTCAACACTGCCCTACTTTCCATCCACCAGAACAAGCAAATGGTTTCAGAGGGCAGCAAGTACCACACCCCTCAAAGAGGCTGAATTTCCATCTTTCGATCTTTTTCTTTCTATATCAATTTTTTAAAACTTTTCTCACCCGAGGGAAGTCCCGGCCACTCTTAACTTTTGGAGCTGATGCTTCCGTTCAGAAAAACAAGATTGGGTTGGTCTGTCTCTTCTCCCCACCCTTGACGTTTGCCAAAGGCTGTGCTGCTGGGTCCTTGGGAAGGCAGATGCTCCATACCTGGGGCAGAGGCACGTGGCTGGTTCAGGGCGGACGTGGGCTGCTAACCTTGGTCCTGGATCCCTTGCCTTCCGGGCCAGACAGAGAGGACACCTCCTGGAGATGATGAGGCCCGTGCATGGAGAGGGAGAGGGTGTGTGTTGGTCTCTCTGCTTCTCCCTTTCTTTTCTGCTCCTGGTCTTCCCCCTCACCTCCCCAAACAGTCTCAGGAGGTGTTCACTGCAGGGTCCAGCTTTGCTGTGTGTGCTGGCTGGGGGGAAAGGTGCTGGGCGCCAGGTTCAAGGAGTCACAGGCTGCGTTGCTGGCTTTCCTTTGAAATTCTTCAGCTGAAGAATGTCCTCAATATAACCAGACTGGGATCACAGCACAAATCTTGAGTAACACTTAGCTCATGAGTGGAACCAGAGTATAATGCTATTGGTTCCACGTGGGAAATCTGGTTTTTACATCCATCTGAATCTCCATTTGGAGCATGTCTTCTCGGTGGGACGTTGGGCTCCACCGCTGGGACAGTGAAGGCAGGTTGGCCAGCAAGGGCTGGGAATGCCAGTTATGACAGAGGAGGGAAGCTACCGTATGGAGGGCAAAAGCTCACAGGAGCTCATAGCATGGTGGGAAAAGAGATCAATAATGGAATCCAGCTTGGGAGAGGGGATTCCAAGGCAGAGCTGAACCAAGTCAGGTTTACCTCCCAGCAGAAACCCTGAAAAGCAAGTTACTCACCATCTCTGAGCTCAGCTTCCTGTCAGAGAGAGAAAGGAAAAAAGAAAAACGAAACACCAGCCATGCCCTGCTCTCTGGCATCGCATGTTCTTTTTAAAGTTACATCTTTAATTCTTGCAAGGGTGCGTAACCACGTTTGGGAGTGTGATTACTCTGCGGTCAACCGCTGTCCATTTGTACCACACCTACTTAGGAAGCTCTACGTTGTGAAAGAGCCGTCATCTCAAAACCCTAGAATGACCCTCTCCACCTGCTCAGCTTGTGTCTCTCAGTCTGTCAAATGCAGATAATAAAAACGGTTGCTTTTCCTCCAGAGTTTACACGGGGGCGGGGTTGGAGGGAGAGAGCAGGGGTGTTGGAATCTATAGCCACAAATCAAATCCTGTGTTAACATGGCCCAGCTGTGTGAACGGTGGGCCCCAGTCATGTGCTACCTTTCTGGAGCTCAGTTTTCCTGCCTGTAGCATGGGTCAGAACGGCGAGCCTCCCGGGAGGCTGGAGGATTGCGCACCATGCTGTGAGAGAAGGTGTGCAGAGCAGTGTCCAGATGTGCTCAGAGCCGGGCTGCCCGGGAGACGGGGGCTGCTGGGCAGCTGCCTTTTCAGCAAGGATGGGGCCACCTTGTTTCCCCACTCCAGGGATCTGCTACATGGGCTTGTTGAAGATGCTGGACTGTGGAGCCCAGAACAAAGTCTAGAGCCCCACCCCGCCTCCATGACCACTCTGGGTAAGTCTTCTAATTTCTCTGGGCCTCAGTTTCCCCATCAGTAGAGTGGAACAGACGCTTAGAATAGGGCCGGGCATGGAAGTTGCTGCCGTCACGATTCAACCAGACTCCGCCGCCGTGTCTCTGAATCCCGAGTCGCCAGAAACACGGAGCCTCAAAATAAGAGGGTAAAAGGCTGGGTCTCCTGCTGGTTTTAATTATGGTGACAAGTGATTCACTGAAACACACGCCATCGTCCCCTGGCACAGTTTAAAGAACACGGCAAAATTTTAAATGAAGTTTGGCTAAAGACGGGGTGAGTAACTGTTCATGCGTGTCTTTCTTTCTTGCCTCCTTGAAAGCCGCACACATCTAGCCAAATAGATTAAATTATCATTATGTTGCATTGACAGTCGACGCTGTTCCCATTAAATGCATTCATTAGCGAGTAAAAGTTCAATAAAGCCCCTTTGATGGTTATGTACTTCGCGCGCCCTCCTTGCATTCCCCATCAAAAGATGCCCCCAAGTTTCATCAGAGACCTCCACAAGATCTCCCCCAAACCATTACTTATGAGGCCGTGGCTTCTGCGGAACAGAGAAACTGCCTTTAGAAAGATATAAATAGGGCCAATTTAGAGATCTTTATTCCCATGGCTCCTCCGAGGACTGGGGGACAAAATAAAGAGATTCCTGAGAATTTCTTTAAATGTTACTTCAACTCTGGGCTTTCTCCTCTCCGAGAGCAAATGGATTTCGATTACGCCAAGCCCGTGAGCCGCAAACGTGGAATTCGTGCCTGAAATTTCCCCCATTCACCGGTGATTCAGGCTTGTTTGTGCGGCAACGAACCTTTGTGCCGGCGATGTTAACGTGCAGTGAACCGCGGTTTGATTTCACATAGAAAAGCTCCCCATTCAGCGCGACGTTCCAGGTGTGCTCTCGCACAAAGGCCTTGATGTTCGGGTGATTTCGCATTGAAACCTGAAGTCACTCACACGGCTTTTGAGGTCCCTGCTCTTCCTGAATGCTACCTTGCTGCAGGGGAAGTGCATGGAGGTCAGCACCAGAGCTGACCGGGGAGTGGCCGGTGGAGGTGGCCTTGGGTGAGGCAGCGCCCCTGCCCGCAGGGTTGCTCTGGGGATGAAATGGAAGGTGAAATTGTCCTAGGTACCTAACGGTCCTACACAGAAGACAGGTGTCACCATCACTGCCATCTGATCTGCCCGCTCTGTGCCTTCCTGCCTGCTTGGATTCTCTGATGTCTCCGTCTGGATCACAGCTTGTGTTCATACTGGGCAAGAATTGCAGAGCTTCCAGGACGTTCTTTGTGTCCAAAGGACTACGAATTAGCTGGTGTCACCTCCAGGTTTTCCCAGAGGGTTTTGCTTGTGCTTCATTTGGATCATGGGCTTCCGGGGTCTACTGGAGTAAACTCAAGAAACTTCTGGATCGGCTTATAGCCCCTAGCGTAGCAGGGCATGGGAGAGGAAACCCCCCAATCTTCTGAGAAAGGTGGGGAGAGTCCCACGTTGGCCTGAAGGATATTACCTGAACCAAAGTGGGCCGGTTATGTTAAAGCTCGGAATCCTGCCAGCCTTTAGAAAGGGACAAGTACAAATCTGCTTTCTGTCACTGAAGCCCCGATTCTTATCTGCTGAGCCCTTGGTAGGAGACCTCTGCTTTATCCTGATAAGACCCAAACAGTGGGACAGCAGGAAGGCCAGCTTCATGTCCTTCTGGCACAAATGGCCAGAGTGTGGAGAAAATGCTGACCCTCCGAAGAGGTTAAACGGGCTGATTAACCCCCACAGCTGATTAGCAGATATGGTGACAAGCTTTCTAGAACCTTCCTGGGGTAAGAATGAAGGTGGAGGTAGGGGCAGGGGAAGGACCCCTAGTGTTAAAAACAGCCAATAGGGAAGGCATTTGAAATACATGGGTCCTTTAATCTCCATGTATGCCCTGTGAATAATCCCTTATGTCCCCACTGTGACAAAATTTGTAGCCCAGGGCAGTGAAATGAGTTTCCCTCACGTCACATCAACCAGGACAGAAAGGACCCAAGGGTGGGCCTTTGCCAGGATTCTACGCAGGCCACCTGATCCTACTGGTGTCTTTGCAGCCTGCATGGCCACAATTTGGGCATCAGGGGACAGCCAAGAAGCAGGGCTGTGGTGTAGGGATGTTGCAGGAGGCCAGGGAGGGAGCCGTGCAGAGCCCCCTTGGGCCCTTCCAGCAGGAGGCCCTGTTGGACCGGTGTTCTCAGCCCACCTTGCATGGAACGGAGACAGAGGAGCTGCTGGAGGGGGTGTGTGGATCCAGCCTGGTTTCTGGCAGAGAAGGACTGAGCCTCCAGGAATACACACTATTTAATCAAAGGGCGGCGGGGGAGGGTCAGGCTGGGAGGCCAAGAAACAATTAGATCTGTTCGTGGGCCCCTGACCTAGGGTGGCTCAGGAATGGGCTAATCTGGTTTTCCTGCCACCCTGGCGTGCACCTGCAACCCATCCTGAGCCCTAGACCTGGGTCATCTGGGAGGGAGACAGAAAGGGGGGAAATGGGGTCGGCTTTGTAGACTTAAGACCACATGGAGTTTCTCAGGGGAAGCACAGGCTCACGCTTCCAGCGAGGCAGGCTGGGAAGGAAGGCATAAAGGAAGACTTCCTCCTCTCAAAAACCTTCAACTCCTTTCTGTTGCCTCTGGTAGGAAGTTGGGGCATCATAACAGTTTCTGAGCTAGACCCGATTCTTACCTTATTCTACCTTTCTGCTTGCAGATGTAGAAACTGAAGCTTCTGGAACAAGAGGTAGAGGAGAAGACAAAGAGGGGCCAGGCTGGGTGTCCAGCCTCAGTACAGATTCCTGGGCAGTGCACCTGTCCAGGGACATGGATTGTGACTTTGAGCTCCCTGGGGTCTGCCGGGCCCCAGCGGGACAATGTGGGCTCCACAAATGCTTGCTGAATGAATCAGACTTGGGGGAGACTTCTCTTACCTCGTGAGCCCCCCTTCTTCACGCAGTCAGGTCCCCTCTCATAAACATGTCTGGGAGGCAGCTTCTGGGTGGAGGAGGGGGGAGGGTGCAGAAACTCTGGGCCCCCACAGCCCTGCAGACCTCAGAAGAGGGAGTTAGTGGACCATCTCTCTGGGGCGGCTGCCCCCAGGGTACCCTGACTCCAGACCACCACCCACCTCCATGGCTGTCTTTTGGCTTCAGGTCCACAGAAGAGACAATGTGATCTGTCCAGCTCAGGTCAGACGTCCATGCCTGGTCCAATCAACTTTCTTGGGGAGGCAGATCTGGGGAGGACACCCAAGACAGGGAAGCTCCAGTATCATGATGGCATAATGGATGTCTAGGACATCTCACCTCCTCAATGATATTGTCCATTTCTGGAAGTTAAAAGCCATGGTTGACATCTTCTATTTTTCAATGCCTCTCCCAGAGCAAATCAATTTGTTCAAACCCCCAAATACAGGTGCGGGGGCTCTAAAGATGTGGTTTGGGGATGTGGGAACATCTCTTTCTCTGTTTCCACAACAGCAAAAGCCTACAACTTAACGTATGACTTGGGCAAAGCAATTTCATCCATCTTACAGACAGACCAGTCAAAACACACATCTCCCTGGTCCCGGCAGTGAGCGTGGAGGAGCCGAGGGCTGCCTCCGAATGAGGAGGAAAAACACCAGACAGGCACCAACAAAGGGACTCACACTTCCTATTTGAAAGTACGCCACCTTAAATGTTTATTACTAATAGTAATAAATTAATGGTTCAGAGAGTTCTAATTTTCTCTTGCTACCAAAAATTAGCATATTTTTTTTCCATTTTCCTAAATTGCTACCTTTTTGATAATGTGTATATAATTACCAAACGCTCCCTAATTCCACCCAAACTCACTCTTTGTTAGGCTGGCTGACTTTGCCTGCCTGCTGTCAGATGCCGGTGAGATTTTTTCAAAAACTGTTATGATTGATGTAATTAAGCCGAGACAAGGCTTACATTTTGCCTTTTCTCCTGTTTTCTCTTCTTCCTCCCTCCCTACCAAAGCAGAGTTGAGAGAGGGAGAGAGAGAGTATTAGTTGTCTTTGATTTGTTGGAACTGCTTTACCAGAATGCACAGTATCTGCATTTTGCTCAAAGAACTTAATAAAACACCCAGAGCAAACTTCAGGCTGAATTGTTCTCGTCAATTACCGGTGCGGCCTCGGGTTTCTCCTCGTTAATTGCTGTGAGCAGGGAAGCTTTACTCAGTGCGCAGTGTACCCAAGCATGTATGGAGTTTAATGAATCATACTAACTCTGCACTCCAAGCAATTAGGTAAATCTAGCTGTTAGTTAGTGAGGCATAAAATAAATTTAATCTCTCTTCTAAAAAATCAATTATAGTGCTGTAATGTATAATTCAATTTGGGTCATGCTACATAAATTTTCTGTTTTTAGTATGTTTTTAAACTGGTTGTTATTAGATTTTCCAAGCTCTGTGTGTGTGTGTGTTGTGTGTGTGTGTACGTGCGTGCGTGTGTGTGTGTGTTTGCATGCACATGGACTGGAGGATGAGAGAAAGGAACACTTAGAGAAAGACTGGACTTCATGAGGAAATGGCGTCTCACAGGATCCCTGTCTGTTTGCTTCTGGGCCTTACTTGAGCACCTACTGTGTGGCACATTTCCTGGAAGACAGAGAGAAGGTATCATTAATGCCTGTTCTCAAGGAGCTTCTAGTCTAATTGATGGTGCAAGACCAAACCAAACAGAAAAGTAGAACATAATGAGCAAATCTGTAGACAGACACAGGTAAGAAGTATTGGAGAAAGAACTGGGAATTTCAAATCTGGATATTGGGACTCCTGATTTTTTTTGAAGATTTTATGTATTTATTTGAGAGAGAGTGTACGAGAGAGCTGAGGGTCAGAGGCAGTAGCAGATTCCCCACCAAGCCGGGAGCCTGATGTAGGACTTGAGTCTGGGACTCCTGGATCTTCACCTGAGCCAAGGGCAGACACTTAGCGGACTGAGCCACGCAGGCACTCCTGGACTCATTTTAAATTCTACTTCTAACCAGCTGTGTGGCCTAAGGTAATTGACCGCTTATCTACCCCTTGGTTTGCTCATCTGTAAAACAGGCATGGTAGCCTCTTTCTCCCAAGGTTTTTGCGATGGATCCGTGTGATACTGGCTTCCCAGCTTTGTACTATCCTAAGTCTACTGCCAGGACAGAGAGGAGCGAATGTAGGTGTCTGACCTCAACTGGAGGGCAGGGACCATGTCTTGCCCTCTCTGGCACTGCCCCGGCCCAGCCCCAGCCCAGCCTGCAACGGATGGAATAGTCCAGGTGTAGAAACCACGAGCGGCGATGCTACAGATCTGGGTGGGCCGGACAGTGGACATTTGGGGGGTAACCAATGCCAGGCATTCATCCAGGGTCACTTTGACGCAGGTGCTGTGGTCATCCTCTCTGCCCCCCAGAATAGCACTGCATGGTTATCCCATCAGAGACACGGAAGCCGATGCTCAGAGAGGTTAAGCCGCCAACAGAAGGCCACACAATGAGAAAGTAGCCTTACAGACTGGAACGCAGTCTCCCTGTTCTCTACGGGGATGACAGGCAGGAGGAGGAAAGATGAGAGGAAGCCCAAGGGAACCTGGAATTCCCACCCCGGAGCTTTTGCTGAGTTCCTGAGCCTAGTAACTCCCTCCCCAGGAAGCCCCCAGAAAAGCTCTCCCACCCCCACCCCCACTCCCAGCTCCGTGGGCCCATTTGATTTTGTTAATGGAATTCTTAGGAAGAATTACACACCGTTACATTTCCCTGCTAATCTCCCAGCAACAGCCATGGTACCCAACATTATTAAAATAGTTAAGACTCCATCCCAGCTGTCTCTTTCCAATTTTCTTGCTTCCAGGGGGTGCTCAGCAAAGCGGTGAGCAGGCTTACCTCCCGAGCACTCCTTCACGGGGTGGCAAGCCCAGCGATTGAATCCAGAGCTCCCAAGCCAGCCGGGGGCACATGTGCATGAGCAGTGCAGGGGCGAAGAGAGATCCGAAGGAGTTCTGGGGACTGGCAAGAAAGGGGGTCCCCAAACTGGGTTCTGCCAGTCTGCTGGGGTGCCCTGGCTGGATCCCCGCCCCTCTCGGGCATAGTTACCTGGAAGGTCAGCTGCGTTCCCCTTCATTCTCAGAGGTGCCACGTGTGTGTTCTTCGTGACTCTGGGAGCCCACTGGCCGCTGGCTGACTTTGCAAATGGCGGCTCCGGAGTGCACACGGTGTTACTGTCTAATAAGCCGTGAGCAGCTCAGTGCCATCAGTTGACTCACTTTGCAGAGCCTGTAGGTCATTAAAAAAAAATCTAAACTGGTGCGTGTGAAGTAGCTTCCACCAAATGATTCCCATCACAAAATAAGCCTTTAATTAGCAGAACATCTCAGCCAGCTGAAGCACAACTTTCACAGACGTATACCCAGTGATGTTAATTATGAGATGAATTTGCACATGCATGATTTATGGGTCTTTGACTTTAAAGAGGAAAAAAAAAAAAAAAAACCCGGCTGCCTCCTTTATTTATGCTTTCTGCCCTCTGAGAGAATTCACCGGAGAGAGATACACCATGGAAGTTTCCAGTGTTTCTTGGAAGCTTAACGTGCCTTTCAGTGACTTTTATGCTTTGCTCACATCAATCAGCTAAATATGTATTGAATTTTCAATTGTCCCACACAGAGTCGGAGGCTTGGAGGGGCGAGGTGGGGTGGGGAGTCGGATGTCACGGTTCTAGGGCTATGTTTAGAGGAATTATGTACTCTGGAGGGAATGTGCAGACAGAGGGTCTACCTTCCTAATTTTGCAGACTAGGAAACTGGCCAGAAAGGGGACTAAGTCCCCCAGAATTGCACAGTGAGTCAGGGTTGGTGCACCAACCCTGGCCTGATCTCCTGGCTGGGTGCTTCTCTTATGGTCCAACCAACACTGACAGCAGTCTGCTGGGCGTTGGAGCGGTTGGAAAGTGGGGGTGAATGTGTGCGTGCACGGGCACGCGTGTGCATGCACACACAGACACACTTCAGACACCTTGGTGGACCACAAAAGAATGAGGTCATTGGACCACAGGGTGGCACCTGCTGGGGACACCAGGCTTCAAGGAGCTTTGAAGGGGGGGTCGTCAGAGCAGTCAGGAGCACCGGCGGGGAGGCAGCCCTGGGTCCGGCCATAGGGGAGTGGGGCACTTCCGCCAGGGGCCAGCATGGATTGGGAGCATGGTGCAGGCTGGGAGACGGTGATTTCACAAAGCTTTGGTCTCTGTATGTGCTTCCTGCTCCTCCTTCTGCCCCTGTCTTCCTCTGGGCAGCTGGACCACTGCTGTGGGCTTGTGGCTACAGAGCCAGTGAGTGGCAGGGAACAGGTTGTTTGAGCTTCAAAAACTGTCCACAGTAGGCTTGGAGGGGACGCCGGCAGCGCTGTTTTGGATCCCGACCTGGGGGCCATGGGGACTCCGTTCTGGGGCTGGGTGGAGAGCAGAAGATAATGAACGAGAAGTGGAGGTAGAGTGGGGCTGGTGTTGGATCTCAGAGGAGGAGGGGCTCAGTGGCCCCTGCAGTCTAAGCGACTACACCAAAGGGAGCGAGCCATGGTGGACCTGACCCCTCTGATAGGCTTGGACCTGGACTCTATCCCACCCCCCACGAGCACCACCTCCATCAATCTTCAATCAACGCCTGGGGCCAGGAGGGAGTGGGGAGAACTGGGGAATGATAGAGAAGACTCAGAACCGACCAGCCAAGATTTCTGCCAAAGCAGATTCTACATGGATTTAATATATTGATTTAAGCGAATTCTGGCTAAGATAGAAGAACCTAAGTCTGCGGCCTACAAGCTCCATCTCCAGGCTTTGCCCGGTGGGCAGAAAGCTGGAGAAATGCACAGTGCAGATGACTACCATGCTACAGGGGTCCCCAGACAGGAAGACACAGAGCCCTAGATGCTCTGGAGGACAAAGCACCTGTCTTCTTCCTTAGTTCTGCTGAGCCCTAGCTGTGTGACCTTGGGCAAATGGCTCAGCCTCTCTGGGCCTCGGTGTTCTCATTTTAAAATAAAGAGGGTGGGCTTGACAATCTCTAAACCATCGGTTCTCTGCCTGAAGCTCATGGGGGAATTCGGTTAAAATGTAGGTTCCAGGGCTGGACCCTCAGAGAGTTGGACCTGAAGGTCTGGATTTCCCTGGAGGACTGCTATTCCCAGGACCCATCCTGATGGCCAGAGCCTCTAAGGGTCAGGGGGGTCTCTAAAATCCTGAACTGGCTCTGCCTCCATCGCCCTCTGCACACAGCTCCCCTTCACCCCTCCAGATTCCCGCCACGCCCCTCCTGTGTCTTCTCTCTTCTGTTCTAGGCCTCTGTGCTGGGAATGTCTTCTACACCGTAAAACCCTAAGCTTGGGGACATCCCTTCTGGTCCCAATTCTTCCTCCACGTGGGGACTTCTTCCTTCCCCTTCTACCTCCTTCTGTGAAGCCAGCTCCCTTCCGCTCCTCCTCTGTGAGCTCCTCGGAGAAGTGCCAAGGTGTCTGAGGGAGGCAGCTTCTTTGAGACACCACTCTGGGGAAACAGAGACCCTCAGAGGTGCCCCACACAGCCCGTTCCCTGCTATGTCTAGACTCACCTCTCCTTGCCCCGCTGGCCCTCACCACGCTCTTCCTGCTCTTAGTTCTATGGCTTCTCCTGTTCTCTGGCTTCACAGGGCCTACCACTCCCCCTCTTTTTAAATTCATGATTAATTTATTAACCATATTTTTCTTCGGCTTACAAATACCAAAGTAGACATGGCAAACATTTTCAAACATAGCACCACAGAAGGCAGAAAGCTCCTATGCCAATGACCTTCCCCCAATGTAACAGAAGTTAATAACCCGATGTGCTTAAATTCAGGCTTTCGAAAGCAGCCCATAAATAAGTGTAAAAATCTATTTCGAAACAAAAATATAGTTGTTCCATACATACTCTTTTGCGTCCTGCCCCCACCTGACCCCCTCCCCCACCCTGTGCACAGATCTGTGCCCGAAACCGTATGGAGGTATGGAGGTAGACCCATCCTTTGTCCTTCCTGTCTATTGCTGCCCTGAATTCATTTACTGGATTCCCCATGGATCAGCGTTCAGGGAGTGTCTAATTTTTACCAACGTCACTGCCACTCCCATCTTTGCACAGACATCCCAGTGCTGGAATGGTTGTAGGATCCGTCCTAAAAGTAGGATTGCCGGACACAAGGGGGTGAGCACTTCACACTTTGCCCGTATTGCCCGTCTGACCCTCAAAATGGGTTACAAACATATGCCGCCACCACCATCTCGAGTGGCCGCCTCTTGAGACACATTGTCACCCCCTCCCATCCTCCCGCTGACGCTGGGCTTTACCTTTTAACTCTTTGCCAGACAGACAGATGAAAGCCTCCTGTTAGCATTTCCGTTTCCTTGATGATCAGCGAGGTTGATCAGCTGGGGACTATTCTTCCAAAGGCACATCGTGACCGTTGACCCTTCTTCCTTTTTTCTTGTTCTAAGCACTTTAAAACACCCCCCCGTTAAGTAAGGCATTAGCTTGGCTTGAAATGTGTGGAAGGGTGTGTTGTGAGCCTGACAACCCCTAGGCCCCAAGCCTTTCAGCTCCCAGCTTAGAACATTCTCGACCGTACCGAGAGCCTGGCCTTGAAGACCCCTTGCAGACTGTGAGCCGACAGCTTCCTCGGGGCTTGTCTTGCCCACTGCACAGAAGGCAGAATCCCATGATGGGCATACCACTCCTGGGCTGTAACAGAGGGCAGAGCTGTGCTCAGGGGGGACAGTGGTGGTGCCCACTGGGGAACCCACCTGTCCCTGTGGGGAATGCACAGCCAGGGCCCATGGGCAGTATCCTGAGCTGCAGGTAGGGGCCTGGGGGTCAAGGGGTCAAGTTCCAATGTCACAGCTAATTCTGTGTGGGCCTCTGCGTCCATCGCTGTGGCTCTGGGATTTGTGTCATTGTAAGAGGAAAGAATGATGTCAACTTCAGGGGTCCCTCATGAGGCTCATAGGAGACCGTGTACAAATAAATCAAGCCTTTTATAAACTCTGGGTCTGGAGTGTTGGTGCCCAAAATTCCACCAATGGGTGATATCCCCTTGGCTTGTATACGCTGAACACAGACCCCCTTACACAGGGGGCCAGTTCTTGTGAGTCCTTCTGTAGGCAACACAGCGGTTAGGAGCATGGGCCCCAGAACTGGAAAGAGCCGGGTTCAGGGTGCTTCCTGGCTATGTGACTCTCAGTAGATCCATTAACCTCTCTGAGCCACAGTGTCCTTCTAGAGAAAGTGACGCCATCACTACTTCTCGGGTTATTGTCAGGAGCTAATGAGCTGTGTGCAAGGCTGTTGCGGGGTTCGAGTTGCTGAAGCATTGATCAATGTCGACTACGTTCATAAATTATTAGCCACACTGATCTTAACCACAATGGCTTTCTCTCTCTCTCTTCCATCCAGAGCTTGTCGAGGGAGGGCTCCCAGAGAGCCTGGTCCGCCGGCCCCCTCCCCCTCTTCCCCTTCCTCTCTCCCTGTCTGGCTTGAATGGAGTCAGTGCCTCCTGCACCATCAACCCCACAGTCCTCGAGGGTTTATCCTGCTTCCTTGTTCTGACCCCAGACGCCTGCGGGCTGTGATGGAGAAGGTCCCTTTCCTGGCACGATTCAGAGAGTTCTATTGTCTTTTCATCTGTATCTGCAGAGGTGACAAGAATCTCACCTTCGTGGGAAGCCTTCCATGGGGGTTGACATTTGTTTTTGGTGTGAGGAATGGCTTCAGGGCACCCAGCTATGAAATGTGGCCCATGGGGTCCCCCTGCCTTCTTGGGCCAAGTATTCAATGCCTCAGTGTCCTCCTCTGGGAAACGGGACATGATGGCACTGAGCACATAGGGGTCAGTGTTGATGAGATGGGCGAGCCGGCACAGCCTGGCAGTGACGAGTCTCACCTCCCAGGGGAATGGTCTCTACCTCCCCAGTAGATGTTCCTTCTACACCAGCACCTTCCTTTGACTTCCGATGCCTCAGAGCCACCGCCACCCTCTACCTCTTGAGTGGAGCAGCCAGCCTTAAAATGTTGCAGGAGCGGGGAGAGGGGAGCGTGGCGGGGTGGGGTGCTCCCGGACCCCCGGGAATGCCTTGAGGGGTCTGTCTAGCAGGGCAGCTTCAGAGGCAGAGGGAGCAGAGGCACTCAGGCCATCAGGAGAGAGAATGGTGGAGTTGGTGTGGTAGGGGTGGGGTGGGGGAGGGCAAGTATTCTAGAAGTATTCTAGAAGGGAAGGAAATGAGAGGGGAGGGGAGAGGGCTGAAAAATTGTGGCCATGGAATCACAGAAGGATTTTTTGCCTGGCCTTCCAAACAGAGCTGCAGGCCTTTGGGCTCATCATCTTCTGGACCTCGGTGTCCCAGTCTGTTAAATGGGACGGTTAATGTTAGGGGACAAGGAGACCCAAATGAGGGTGCTGAAGTCATCGTGCAGGATTGCTGCCGAGGAGGGAGACATCCCCATGGGCTAGCTGGCGCTCCTTCCACGCCAGCCCCACCAGCTCTGGCTGTTCCTTGTACAATGATCCAGGTGCACCCTGGACTCAGGGCCTTTGCACTGGCTCTTCCCTCTGCCTGGAACTCTCTTCTTCCAGGGAGCTGCGTTTTCTCACCTTCTTGGGTCTTTGCTCATCTGCCCCCCTCACAGTGAGTGCTTCCCTGGGCACACTGCGAGTGCGTAGATACGCATCCCTTAGCCCCTCGCCTCCTTTATTTTCCTCTCCCGCGTTTACTCCGCTCGTTACGCATTGATTGTCCTTGGCCCTAGCGCTGGTATGTACTGCTCTGTGACGCACTTCCTAGAAATCGGACAGGTTCACACGACACACCCTTAATTGTCACTCATGGTTCTGTGACTGACAGGCGTCCGGGCTCGGCTCCTTGGGTCGTTCTTGGCTTTCGTTTCCTGACCATGGGGGTTGCTCTGTGGTCTTCAGCGGGTGGGCAGGGATGCAACGCCTTGGGGCTTCGCTGGCCCACCTGCTGCCTTAGCAAGGAGAGTGGGAAGGCGGGGCTTAGTGGGACTGGAGCTCGCACACTGGCCTCCTCCGTGCTGTACCTGCCGTGGGACTTTTTCCAGGAAGGCCCAGGGCTCCTGGAGTGAGTGTTGTAAGCAGCCCAGGGAGAAGCTGCAAGACCTCTTTTTTGATGTCGGCTCAGAACATCACTTCTGCTTCATTCTACTCGTCGAACAAGTCACGAGGTCAGCCTGGGTTCACGGGAGGGGCTAGATGGCTACCTCTTGATGGGAGGACTGTCAAAGAACTTGGGGCCGTCTTAAGGGGCTTCCTTAAGGGTAGAGTGTTTTGTTTACTATTCTAGTCCAAGTGCCTGGTACATAACAGGTGCTCAATAAATATGTACTAAGAGCATGAATGAAGGAACAAATGTAATCTTTATAGTCCATGCCAAACCTGCCTCTTCCAGGAAGCCCTCCACACCTACCCCAGGCTATGGGATCCTTTCCCACCTCGGCCTCTGCTTGCCACATGCCCTACCTCTCTCTGGTTCCCTCACTCAGGCTTTTTGCTCCTCAGTAGATGACCCTAAAATCCAGACCTTGAGCTCCCGGAGGGCAAGCCCGGGTTCTATCAAGCAGGGAGCATTCACTTAGGAGTTTCTAACTGTATGCAGGATATAGTCACATGTGGCTTATGTATTGGGTCACGAATCAGAACATTACCAGAAGTAAATGTCACTACCCCATTTTACAGATGAGGCTACTGAGGCCCAGAGATGCTGAGTCATTTGCCTCAGGACACACAGCCAGCCCTGCTGGGGTTTAGTCTGCTGTTTCCAGAGAAGCAGGTGCTCAGTGTCTCTGGAGACTGTTATTCCAACCATCTGCTACGTATATGGAACATGAGGCACCCAAGGCCTCCCCTTGCAGTTCCAGGGCTCACTAAAGGTGGGGTTCGGGGCTCTCGCCTTTCTCTCCCCTGAAGGCCATGGTTTCCCACCGCTGAGATGCTCTGGCAAGGGAGCTGGGTTTAATATTCATGAACCAGCCAGGCATGAGTGATTAGCCCACTGCGTGTTGGAGGAGGAGGAGGAGGAGGAATAATTGAATAAGGTATTTACATAACAAGTTAATGCTGTGTCTGCCAGGGCTCCTTGGCAGGACCTCCCCACCCCCAACTCTGTTCTCACCTACCCTGTAGGCAGGGAAAACCTGCCTTGGCCATCTGAGGGGTTCTGATGGCCAGGCAGGCACCGATTGCCCCGGCAACTGGGGCAGACAACAAAATCATCAATAATATTGTAGAATTAGAGGATCTGGAAGCAGCCAGCAGTAGGCTGGTTGGCAGCCTGCGCCGGGGGCTGGACCCCCAGACAGACAAGTAAGCAAGCAAGCAGACCCCTCTGCAGATTCTGAGAGCTGGTGGGGTGAGGCCGAGAGGTCCACAGGTGGATGACAGGGTTTTGCACCTGGCGCTGCCTGCTACAAGCCCTCAGGAGCCCTTGGCTGCCTTCCCCCCAATCCCGTTGCAGGGCCTGTCTCCTTTCCTGTAACGGGCAGGGCCCCAGCATGACCCTCTGGGGTCCAGAGCTCCCTTCCAGCCGCCCAGTGCTGATAGCAAGCAGAGAGAGGACTCTGGGCTCTATGCACATGACAGAGAATTCCTCCTCTGTGGCTGCAAAGGGTGAGGTAAGTGGCTGCTCCCACGCCTGCCTGAGAGCTGCCTTCGGGATTAGCCCTGGTCAGTGCTCACTTGGGGTTCTGGAACCACGGTTATTAGCTCATAATCACCTTGTTCACGGCTGGCTGGGAGGTGTGCAACGCGTCTGACCCCGGGCAAGAGGAACTCAGCCAAGTGCTCTGGCTGCACTTAAAAGGGCTCACCAGCCTCTCCCTGAAGGTGAACTGCAAAGGCGGGCTGGGGATTTTACAGGGGAGTAGGAGGCATTAAGCACCGGCTTGCCAGCCCTACCGCCCACTGCAAATGCAATTAACCAGCATTAGCCGAGTCCCCAGAACGGCGGACGGCGCCCTGTAAGGGCCAGAAGAGTGTAGTTCTCCTTGTCCCGAGTGCAGAGGGCAGACCTGGGCAAGCTGCCCATTCTGTCGCTCCCGTGAACACGGGCAGTTTGCGTCACTCGTCTGAGGCTCAAGTCCCCACTCTGTAGGATGGGGAGGATGACAGGGCTCCCCCCACAGGGCTTAGGGAAGGATGGAGCTGACGTGTGAACTGTTCTGGAGTCTATTCTAGAAAGATCGTGGGGTACAATATGATGGCTGCATTCTAGCCTCTCCTCAGTGACTACATTACCAAGAGAGCTTGAGTCATTTTCACAGCTCTGAGCTTCAGTTTTTTCAGCCGCAAGGGGGTACTGAGTCCTGCCCGATGAGCTGGTATGCACACCATGCGGAAGATGCCCAGACTCAGTGCCCAGTACACAGTAGGTGCTCAGGAAGCATCCAAAGAGGCAGCACCAGGTCTGCCAGGACCTGCCTGGATGTGAGGGCTGCAGATCCCAGAGAGAAGACCCAACGGGAGAGGGGCTGGACTTTTGTGTCTATTTCAGGGGGCAGAACTGGGCCCACTGACTACACATCATAGCCAGAAGTATTTTAATGCAAACAAAGAGGAGCCCAGATCACCTGAGGGTCAGGCAGCATCAGTGGGTGTGAGTGCCCCGTCACAGGGTGTATCCAAGTGAAGACTAGTTGGGGTATAATGGAGGGGTTCCAGATCCTGGAGTGGAGGAGTCTTGTTGGCTGATTTCTAAGGTTCCTTCTTCTGTGATGCATGATCGTGAGTTAGGAGGGAGTGCCCTTCTAGGAACCCAGTCTGGAGGGTGTGCTAGGGGGGCGTGGGATGCCGGGGGCCAGGCAGCATACTGGCTCCGGACAGGGTTGGCTGCAAGGTAGAGATGAGCTGCACCTGCCCTGACCATCTCTGTGCACACGGCCTTCTGGACTTAACACGGGTCACCTCGGTTAAGCCTCCACCAGTGGTGAGGAAAGGCGCCCATCTTCACTGCGCACAGGAAGAGACAGGCTCCGAGCGGAGCGGCTGCCGGGGCCCTGGGGCACCCTCCTTGGGCCACGTTCTTTCCACTCCCTCCCGCCACCTGCAGAGTCGAGCCCCTCCTCAGATCCCAAACTGTCACTTCCACCTTTCCCTCCCCTCTTAACTTTCCCGAAGTGAATGTCATTATTAATATTATTTGCCTAATTAACACATTGGCTGAATGACAGAAAACATGCAAACAGGTTTCACCAAGGAAACTCTGTCTGGTTTAAACTGCAGCCTGTCTAATTAGATGGAGATCTCTTCATTAGTTTCCCGTTTTAGATGAGCCGTCTCCCTCCTCCTGGCTCCCTTTCCCTTTGCTCTCACCCACCTTCCTCCAGGGTTCTGCCCCCACCCTCCGCCCCTGCCTGTACCCGCTTTCCCTCTGGGGCAGCGGGTGGCAGGGCTGGCCCCCTTTGGTCTGAAGTGGGTCAGACTGCACCGCCCGAGGGACAAGGGATGGGCGCTGGGCCACGCTTAACACCCAAAGCAAAGTAAAGCAAAACAAAACCTTAGGTTCCCTCAATCAGTTGCTGGGAGCAGCAAAATGCATATTCAGTGACAAGGACTCGAGATCGCAGAGGGGGGCTCTCCGCTGTGTCAGACACCTGCTACTGCGATCTCATTTGATCTCCATGGCAACCGTACCCGTGACAAGTTAGCCCCACTTTACAGAGGGGGAACACTGAGGCTCAGAGGCAGCCAGCCAGGAGAAGAGACGGGATTCAACCCCCAGCACAGTGCAGTCCACACTCTGGTTTCCCTATCTCGGGGACTCCCTGACTTGGTGTCTGAAGAAGCCTCATCCTTTCCTTATTTTCTCTTCCTCCCTTTGTCCCAGGCAATTCTCCAGGGCAGCCAGAGGTGCTGGTGGGCAGGGACAGGGTGGTCTGGAACAGTCCCACAGTGCCCCGAGTCAGGGTCAGGTTGATCCAGGCACTAGCCCAGGATGAGAGGGGCGAAGACATAGGGGGGCACAGGGCACCATGACAAGTGACATCAGTCAAAAATAGGGGTGCATGGCCTGGGAGGAGCAAGTAGGGACTGAATGACCTAAAGGGGGTGGGCCAGCCCCATCACATTTTTAGTCCATCCCATGCGGGGAGCTGGTGGACGCACGAGTCTACTTCCTACAGTAAGGTGTTGTCATCTCCACATATTAGAGCTGAGGAAAACAGGGCTCAGAGAGGTTTAGGAGTGGGGACAGGGTCACACAACAAGGAAGTGGCTGTTTCCTTTGGATACAGGAGCAGAGGCTCTGGTGACTGTAAGGGTACAGGACGGTGGCTGGAAGGGTGGGATTCAGCTCAGGACAAGAAAAGATCTATGGGATGCATTGGTAGCTCAGTCTGTTAAGCATCTGCCTTCAGCTGGAGTCGTGATCCTGGAGTCCTGGGATCGAGCCCCGCACTGGGCTCCCTGCTCAGCTGGGAGTCTGCTTCTTCCTCTCTATCTGCCTCTCCCCCAACTTGTACTGTCTCTCTCTCAAATATTTACTGAGTGCCCATCGTGTACCCGGTGCTGTGTGAGGGGGCTCCCCGGGGGATGGGACAGGTGCGGTCCCTCATGGAGCAGGCCGGCTAAGTCAGTGAGGAGGGGCCAGGGCATCCCTTTCCCTGTCTGCTCTGGGTGGATCTTTCCTCTCCACTCTCAAGGGTGCCCATCTGCCCAGCCAGCCCATATCCATCTCTTAGGGCCTTCCACCCAGTCCCTTGGGACCCAAGTCCCCTGACCCTGCCTGCCAGGGCCTGAGCACCTCCACCTTAACTCACGATTCGTGTCCTGGGGGCAGGAGAGGGAAGGTAAGGTGTCGGTGAGAGCAGCTACTCCTTCTTACCTCCTCTCCACACCCTATCAGCCATGGGGTGATTATCCAAAGCAATTAAACCCCGAGGAAACTCTGGGAAGCTGCTTCCTGGGCATGTGCAGTGGGAGAGCAGGTGGCCTGGTGGCCCCGGGGAGAGACACGTGGGCACAGCTGGTTAATTAGTAAAGAAGTCTGACATGGTGACCCAGATCCTTGAGAAGCTTGTTTGTGACTTGGGGTTTGAGTCCTGCGTCTGAGAACCTGGAAGGAAGACCCAGCCCTGCCAGTAGGGAACGTCTGGTCCAAGTGCCTTCAGCCCCTGCTTCCCTTCTTGTGAGGACAACCCTGGCCTTGGCTTTGAGTCCCAGCTCTGCCCCTGGTTCACTCCATGACCTTGGGCACATGTCTTCACCTCTGGGAACCTCTGTCTCTCTGTCAGCGAAACGTGGGCACAGTAATGCTCCATAAGATGGGTGCAGAGATGAAAGGACTTCATGTGAACAAAGCACCTGTGGATGAGAGGGTGCTGGCCTTGACCTGGGAGGGCGGAACCCCTTCCCAGAACCCCAACTTCTGGTCAGCACTGGCTCGTTCTGCTTCTCCCACCTATGGGCCTTCAGAGGCAGGGAGAGTCAGACTAACCTTGAGGCCCCGTTGTCCCCAGTGGCTCCCCTGAGTCTCGCTGTGCCCTTCCCACAAATGGGCACAGGCCCGGCACTTCCCGGGTGGATTGAGGCCTGGGGGCCAATTGTACCAGGAAGAGGGAGCCCCTCAGGGAGCAGGATCAGAGGCGGGGGAGGACACGCCTCATTGGCCAGCACCAGCACCCTGGGGCCTGTCACCATGGCAGCCAGCCCTCTGCAGACCAGGTGGTTTTTATTACTGAACTTGGAAAACTTTACTGCGGCGCCAACAATGAATCTTTATTCTGTTGTTAATAGCTTGTCTCTTATTAGCATGTATCTTTTCCCCTTCTTAATAACCTTTGCATTTCCAAGCCGCATTTATAATTAAGTCATTAATCCCTTACTGGAATTTCTTGTTTTTCAGAAGCTGCAAACCAGAGGCCCGTCTGGCTGGCGTGAATGGAAGGACAAACGCTCCACCAAATTGCTCTGGGAATGTCATTCTAATTATTGGATCCTGACCCAGCGGCATGCTGATAAGCTCTGGGCTGGAGACGCCCTATCTCCCAGGAGCTCAAAGCCTGCTCGAGGCCGCCTCTCTCCCACTCGTGGCATCCCTGCCAAGCAATTAGCCTCAGGGCTGCCTGAGAGCTGATGGCTGGGAGTTGCAGTCGCCCCGGAGGGCTGTGGCCGGGAGGGTGGAAGGGTCAGGGATGTCCTCCCACTGTGTTCCCATAGGAGGTGCCCAGCTCCTCTGGGTTTCCCTTCTCGGCCTCCCCTTCTGTTCAGGCCCCACGTTCTAGTCTGCATAATGGGCAGCTCTGGGGACTCTGCATGTTGGTCCTGGGCTCCCTTGACGGGCTGAGTTGTGTCCCCCACCCCCTAGATTCCTCTGCTCAAGGGCCAACCCCCAGGACCTCAGAAAGTGACCGTATTTGAAGACGGACTCTTCAAAGAGGTA
Source organism: Mustela erminea (assembly GCF_009829155.1). Classification (NCBI taxonomy): domain Eukaryota; kingdom Metazoa; phylum Chordata; class Mammalia; order Carnivora; family Mustelidae; genus Mustela; species Mustela erminea. The sequence goes on from NC_045618.1 coordinate 33,995,901, forward strand.
ACTAAGCTAAAATAAATTTACCAGGGTGGGCCCTGATCCAGGGTGACCTGTGCCCTTATAAGAAGAGGACATGAGGGGGGCACCTGGGTGGCTCAGTGGGTTAAGCCTCTGCCTTCAGCTCAGGTCATGATCTCAGGGTCCTGGGATCAAGCCCCGCATCGGGCTCTCTGCTCAGTGGGGAGCCTGCTTCCTTCTGCCTCTCTGCCTACTTGTGATTTCTCTGTCAAATAAATAAATAAAATCTTAAAAAAAAAAAAAAAAAAGAAGAGGACATGAGGACCCGGACACACACAGAGGGAAGGCCACGTGAAGACACCGGTAGAAGACAGCCAACCACAAGCAAGAGGGGAGGCCTCCAAAGAAACCAGCCAGCCGACACCTTGATCTTGAAAGGACTTCGTGTGAACAAAGCACCTGGTTTGATGCCCCGGCAGGTGGGTCTGTTCCTTCCCAATATTCTCCCAGTGGGCAAGTCCAAGTTCATAGACAAGCTAGTAACATTCTGGGCTCAGGGCAAAGTCCTCATCGCTTGCCATGGATGGGAGGGCGCTGGCCTTGACCTGGGAGGGCGGAGCGCCTTCCCAGAACCCCAGCTTCCGGTCAGCACCGGCTCGTTCTGCTTCTCCCACCGATGGGCCTTCAGCAGCGGCGAGTCCTTCAGAGGCCTTCTAGTCTCCAGGGCTGAACGGAAATATGGCTCTGCTATGGAAACCGCCGGGCATGTGGTACTTTGCTCGGCAGCCCAATCTGCTGGCTGTAAGGTGCTTGGGCTCTCCCGCTGGTGGTCCGTCAGCGGCTCCAGGGCCAGGGAGAGGAAGCCAGGCCTCTCAGCACCTTGTTCCAGGCTGTGCTCGGTGGGCAGAACCCTGACACCAGTGTGATGGGCAGAGAGGTTTTTTGTCTAGAGTTTCCACCAGCTCCTGGCTTCCAGGGGGCTGGCTGCCAGGGGTAGGGACTCGACCAGGGCATCCACCCAAGACCTTCAAAGGGCATCTAGGTCAGGATGCTTGTAGCAGAGCCGGGAGCCCTATGCCAGCTTCCCAGGGACATGGGTACCAGCATGGGTTAGGGGAGGGAAGGGCTCCAGTGTAAGTCACCGGTAGTCTGGCAGGGAGGGTGGATAGGCCAATTTGAAGGGCAAGAGAATGGACAGACAGACACCCAGTAATCTGTGGTCCATGTCTCCTTTTGGCTGTCTGCTGGCTATCACCGCCTCTCTGCCCCAATCCTAAACTAGTCCCCTGAACCTCTTCCCCATGACCCTTTAGTGATGCCCACTGTTCTCTGTGTGACTGACCAGCCACTGTCTAGTCTGGCTCCCATGGCACCCCTGGGGATCATTTCATGTACTCTTCCTTCCTGTCATGCTAACCTTCTTACTATCCCTGCTACAACAGGTTCATCTCCGTCTTATTTATCTGTCTGTCCATCCATCCATCCATCTGTCTATCCATCTGTCCATCCATCCATCTATCCATCTGTCCATCTATCCAACAAATACTCTTTCAGTGCCAAGCCTGCATTCACACCCCTACCCCTCACAGAGCTCGCGATCCCGCAGGGGAGCTGGAAATCAATCCCATTAAATGACACACATCTAAGGTTGTAAGCTGAGAAGTGCCCTGAAGGGAAAAATCAGGGAGCGTAGGACTGTGAGACGGAGGAGCTGGTGTGGAGGTGAGCCTCTGAGGACAGGGTGGGTAAGCTGAGCCCTGGGCTGTGAGTAGGAGTAGCCAGGAGGGGGAAAGGGAATAGTGTTCTCATCAAAAGCAATAGCACCCGCAAACCCTGAGGTAGCAGGGAGCTAGAAGAAAGTGAGGGGTGTGCAGAGCAGCGGGGAGAGGGGCAGGGCTGAGCCTGGAGAGACAGGCTGGGGCTTGGTGCTGTCCTCAGAGCTCCTGAAGGTTGAGGCTGGGTTCCCAGGACAGTGTCTGAGCTAAGTATCCCGGGACGGCCTCAGGCTGTCGGTGGTTATCCTGTCTGTGCGGATGTCAGGTAGTTCAAGGACTTTTGCAGCACCTGACTAGAACCTCTGCACTATCTCTGAGTGGTGCTGTGAAGGTCATCTGTTTATGTGCTGTGAAGGTCATCTGTCTATTCCGTGCTCCTTTTGTTTTCCTCCTCTTCTACTGCTAGTGTTTTGATAGGTTTCCCTCCAGACACTTAGGTATGTATGGGTCAACTTATATTTCTGTAAGCCAGGGGCTCCTGAGGGGCTCAGTGGGCTAAGCGTCTGCCTTGGGCTCAGGTTATGATCTCAGGGTCCTGGGATCAAGCCCCCAGTTGGGACTTTGCTTCTCCCTCTACCTCTGCCCCTTCCCCCCGCAGTGTATGCAAGCATTCTCTCTTTCTCTCTCAAATAAATAAAATCTTAAAAAAAAAAAAAGAAAGAAAGAAAGAAAGAAAGAAAGAAAGAAAGAAGAGAAAATATTTCTGCAAGCCAGCCCAACCCAAGGAGTCTCGTTGCTTCTCTGGTTCTGCCCTGCCTATAAGGTCACACACACATACACACACACACACACACACACACTACACACTTCTTGCAGTCACACAGATGTGTCTGGTATGTGTTCATAAACCAGGCCAAAGCAAGTCTTTGTGTTCTCAAGCTGCCCTTGGCAATGCCCACATCTGAGACCGCCGTGGGGTGACAGGACCTCACCACCCCTTGACCACATCAAGGTGCCCAGGGGAGACTGCAGTCAGCCAGCAAGGGGGCTGCTGTGCGGGTTTCTGCCAGGACAACAGGCTATATGACAGTCACCTGCTCACCCCGTGAAAACAGCGCCTGGTATCCCCGTGCAGCCCTTTTTCCCTCGGGCTGACCTGTGGAAGCGGGTCAGGGTACCATATTCCAAAGGCGAACAATGCTGGCTCCCCAGGCCCGCCCCTCCAGGTTGCCTCCTGCAAAACTTGGTGCCAGCCAACACATGCAAATGTGCCCCTGGGAGCCCACCCCCCGACAAGATGACCAAGCACTCTTAGAAAGATCTGGATCCTTACCCAGATGTGACTCAGGCTCTGGCTTCACTCTAGCATATAGGATTATTATTGTTTTATAGATTATAATCAGTGTGCATTCAATTTCTAGTGTGGCTTTTTCACTCTACACGGTAAGCGTGTCCATTTATCACCATCTCTGTGAGCATAATTCCTGACAGCTCCCTGATAGTCCCGTAAAAGTGGACACACCGCTTCACCTAAGCACTCCCTGTGGCTGGACACGTCGCGTGTTCTCAGCTCACCACTGTTAACAGATGACGGGCACGGAGCACCGCCGTAGTCTGGGTGATCAGTGCACATTTTCAGAAGAAGAACAACCACCCTCGGAAGTATGAAAGACTTCGATCCGCGGAGTTCAATTGCCGCCCGAGTGGTTTGTGGCAAATCCCTTGTTGGCCAGCGTTTTACATGGGTAAGCACCAGATCATTAACTGTAAACGCTCCGGGGTCTGCCTGACTGCATTTCTTCTCCTTAATAACATCAGGAATGATTCTTGAAGGTCAAGGTTTTCGAAAAAGGAAGGGGCCCTGCCTAAGTACTGACTGCAGACTATGAAATCAACAGTGTAGTGTCTCTAACCAAAGGCTGAAGCCTGAGTGTGTATCTACCATAGCATCACATGTAGCTGTAGCCGATGGGGGGGTTCTTCTGTGAACAGCAGAGTGAGGAGCTAGGTAGGGCGGGACCCTACCAGTACCCTGGATTGCTGGATGTTGTCTGGGGCAGGGATCGTCCCCTGCCTCTCCATGCCCACGCCCCCCCCCCCCCCGTTCTGACCGTCCATCCCGTACAGGGTCCTCATTCCTTGGCATCGGGGCTGGAAAGTTCACTTTCTAGAAGTCCCCAAGACCCCCACAGCAAGGGACGGTTTTCACTAGCTGCTCCTCCAAAGCTTTGCCTAGTTTCCCCCATGTTTGCTGCTATTCAAACCTGCTGCAAACGCCGCGGCGGGGTGTGGGGGGGGTGTGTGTGGCCCTCCTCCCATTTGGCAATTATGTCTCCTCCAGGTGCCTGGGACCAAATGGCCATCTTTTTCTCTCTGCATTTGGTGGTAGGAGGGGCTTAAGGACCTCCTCAGCTCTTTGTAGGAAGAGAAAATCTACTCCAAGTATGGGATGCCCTAATTTACCCTTCAGCCCCTTTCCCAGGTTGCATAAGTGAGCACGCTGCTCCCTCCCCCCGCACAGAGGCTGCAGTTGAAATTGCACTTGAGCATGGTGTATGTGTGTGTGGGTGGGGCGGGGGGAGGTGTTTCACCCTTTCATGCAACGCCTTTATTATCGATTAGCTCAGATGATTCTACTCCTACACAGTTAACAAGAGGACCCTCACCAGGAGGCTATTTGTCTTTTTTTGAACAGGACAATTCTTAAAATTAATCACCTTTAACGACAAGAAGCAAAGCTACAATGGAAGAATGACAGGCAGAGATGAGTCTAAATTACTCAGCAGGGGCCATGTTATTTTGGGCCATTTATCGGTCATCCTCGAAGGTGATGGAAAAGTACAATTTCCTGTTTGGTTGATTGTATCAGAGACCACAGCTGCGTGTCAGAATACACAGGAACAGGCAGGCAGTTTATTATAGGGACCAAGTTGGACTGGACTGAATCCTGGCTGCTCTGACTATAGCTGTGTGACTTTGGCAGAACCACTCAGCCTTTCTGGGCTTCAGTTGTCTCCTGCAGATCTGAGATAATAGCAGTTTGTATTTACTAATGCTGTAAGAGTTAAATGAGAAAATTCAAGTAAAGTGCTTAATACAGTGCCTGGCATATAGTAGGAACTTAATAATTGTTTGCCGTTACTGCAATTACGAACCTGTCATTTTGCAAATCCCCTTCCTGGGGTTCCCAAAATAATGGCACACCGTGTCCAGTGTCTAACAACTCCCAGATGACTTTCATCCCATGAAGCCTTTGAATTACTGCAATAATGGTGGAGAAAAGATCATCTTACTGCCCTACTCTCAGTACAGCCTTGGCATCCCTAAGATGTGTACAGTTCTACCTCCCACCCTCCTTACATGGCAGCAGCAAGAAGCCCACAAGAACGTCCATGTCCCAACACACCATGGAACCACACAAACGGAAGCCACATGACCGTTTAAGTGGTCATTTGAGCCTCACTCTTGTAGTGCTAAATCCAACCACAGATGTGTCACAGACGCTGTCACTCTGTCTTCGTCCACAGTCTTGCACTGAAAGGCTGCAGGGCAGGCTGGAACAAGAAGTGGACAGAGCTAGATTTATTCCTCTGTGATGTTAGGCAGTTAACTTAACCTCTCTAAGACTCAGCTAGCTCCACTTCAAAATCTCGTGGTCCTATTTTTCTCACAGAGTTGGTAAAAAAGTTCAATGAAATGATTTAGGTATGGTGCCCATTTATTCTACAAATACGGAGCATCCACTCTGTGATAGGTGTGACTATAGGCAGTGAGATTAGGGTACTGAACAGAGATGAGATTCCTGCCTTCTCGGACCAGAGGAAACAGACCAGACTGTCTATAATCAGAGAGCTTTCTAAAGATTTTATTTATTTATTTGAGAGAGAGAGAGAGAGAGAGAATGAACCAGGGAAGGGCAGAGAAGCAGGCTCCCTAAAGAGTAGGGAGCCCCATGCCAGACTTGATCCCAGGACTCTGGGATCATGACCTGAGCTGAAGGCAGACGCTTAACTGATTGAGCCATCCTCTGATGCACACATTTGACAAAATGTGACTCCAAACAATTTCAACAAAGCAGGTATCTAATATCTTACATACATTTATCCAAAGACAGGACTACCCTGGGGCCGGCTAATTCGCAGCTTCTCTGTGCCATCAAGGCTAATTTTCTTCCATCTTTCTGCTCCGACACCCTCAGCATATCATTGTTTGTCTCCAGGCTGGTGTCCTCATGGGCACAAGATGGCTGCTGAAGTTCCAGGCTGACATCCTCACACGACTTGAAGAGAAGGACAATAAGACAAAGGAAATATCTTTGTGTCCGTTTGTTAGTACACTCACCGTGTTGCCCTATACCAAATTCCAAAACATATTCACTACCCTTAAAGAAAATCCTTGTGTTCATTTTTAAGAAACCATTTCTAGAAGCTCAAAAGATGTGCCCTAAATCTCATCAACTCAGATCGAGTCAAGTGATCATTATTAAACCAATCATTGACAGGAAGTGTGGAATTCTTATGCTTGGTCTATCAAAAGGCACTCCAGTTCAGCAACTCCTGAAGTATAGGACCATGACCATGACCATGAGACCCCCAAACAGACGAATGAATGAATGAAGGAATATAGGAATAAAATTGTTGGCACAGGGTGGAGCACAAAATAGATGCCCATTGTATGCTCCTTTCCCCTACGATTGAATGTTGGATGAGTGGGCTGACACACTCCGGGCTTTCCAATTTGCCAAAATGAAAAAATAAAACATAAAACCACAGTAGCCCCTCCAAGGGAATGTCCAATTAATTTTTGGTGCCCAGGGAAGACATCTTTGCAATCAAGGAACAGCACACACTGTTTCAGAGACGGCGAAGGAGTCGGCATCTGGAGCCTGGATGCCTTGCCAGCCGCTTGTGAATTGCCCAATTATACCGCTTTTCTGATCTTTTTCACTATCCCAAACTGACTGCTCTTCTATTCTTTTTTAAAAATGTTACTCAGTAACAGTAGACCATATTATGCATTTCTGAGACACCTGTTTGCAATCACATTGCCTTTTATGGAACTATTTTGAAGCTTGTTTTCAGGAGCTACCTAGAAAGCCAAAACGGTACAGCCAACACCTGCATAAAACACTCTTCCTGCTTCCTGCTGGAAGGTGCACTCCCCCTTCTTCCTTGCATTATGGGGACCTGGGAGAATAGCATGTGGCTCTTACCTATAGGGTAGCACCTTCCATGCAGGGAAAATTCCAGATCATGCCTGCAGCTCCCACCAGGCGTCAGGGCTAATGAAACTGGCACCTTCCTTTCCATCTCTCCCAGAGCCCCTCGTTGTAGGTGACACGGCAGGCCAGAGATTCCCATCACGGGCAAGTGAGGTCAATACCTTGGTGATGCAGGGACTCGTGGCTCATCTCTGGCCTCAGAAATTCAGGGCTGCATTTATTTAACAAATACTGATGGAGGTCACGGACGGCCCCACACCGGGCTGGCGACCAGACCCATGCAGCGTGGCATGGACCCTGCCTCCTTCCTTGGAGCATAAAATCCCCATTAATCAAAAAATTCTCCAAAAACGTAATGAAACACAACTCTTGGTTTGCAACACCCAGACTGGCCCGGTCCATTACCAGGAAAAAGATAACAGCAGTGATTTTAGTCTTACTGGCAGAAAATTCTAAATACACGTGGAATCCAGACAAAGGAGAAAACAGGTCCTTTACTCCTCTCTGGGGCTTTTTCCTGTCCCTTCCAGGCTGCCTCAGAGGAAGTCAGGACCCGTTCCTTCTCAAGTTATTTTAGATCTTCATCTTTTGCTAGGATCCGATTTGCAAATATCTCTTTTCATAGCTGGGTGGATATGTGATAAAGCACACACAGGAAAATATTAATCGTAGACTCTAAGTCAGAGGTCAACAATTTTTTTTTTTTCCTTAAAGGATCAGAGAGTAAATATTTTCTGCATTGCCAGCCATGTCCGCTCTGCTATAGGCCCTGGGCTCTGGGTACATCATGAAAATGGCCATAGACAATTCGTTAAGTGGAGGGGCCAGGTTCCAATAAGATGTTATTTATGAAGGCTACAATCTGAATTTCATATGAATTTTCATATGTCACAAAGTATCGTTCTTCTTCTTTACCACTTAAAAAAAAACAAAAACAAAAACAAAACAGAGAAACCACTCTTAGCTCAAAGGCCACACAAACAGAAGAGACAGTCTGGACTTGGCCTGTGAGCGTCACCCAGTTGGTAGGAACCTGGGTATTCTTTTAACTGTTGTATTTGAAATTTTCCACATAAAAATGGCGAGAAATGGTCTTTCCTAAACCAGGGGCTTGTCCTTTCCCTTCGTTTTGGTGGTGGTGGCGATGTTTAAGTCAGTATCAAGTACTGGAGGGTTTGCGACTCGCTAAATGTGCCCCCCCCTTTCCTCCGTGTGGTGTGAGGGATCTTCCCCTCTGACATCACACAGCTATGCTATGGGGCTTTCTGTGTGTTTGTGACGGCAGCTCAGAACAGAACTGCGCCGTTTCCCTGAGTGTGCCCCATGTCACCCGGGCCCTTGGCTGTGGGTCCGTCCTTCCTGCTGATGGGGAGGTCTTCTCAGTCACTCGTGGAGCCCCTCCCCTTATAACAGGTCTGTTTCCAGCTGGGTTCGTGGTCCCCTTCCCATCCTGGAGACTCTTCTCTTTCTTCTTACTTCCCCTTCCCCAACCCCCCCCAGCCTCCCCCAGCCTCCCTCAGCCTGTCCACTGGGTCCCTGAGGGGTGATGATGGCTTCCCAGCTCTGCAGGGGTCCTCACTGTTCACCCAGAGAGAGGCTCGGGTCTCTAGGTCACACGCGCATTTCGGGGGAGGCCCTGGTGACACACAGCTGTCGTGAGATCATCTGTATGCTCTACGAAGCCCCGAAGCCCCGATGCGAAGCCCCGATGCAGCGTCTGTCTTCCCAGCGTCTCACCCAAGGCCCCTCCCTACCCGGGGCAAGGGAGGGAAAATGAAAGAGGGTTGAGGTGGGAAAGAAAGTTCCAGTCAGTCCTTAGAAGGAGGCAAGCAGGGAGGCGGACCCACACCTCCGGCTGGCCCCATAAGGCCATGGAGAAGACCCCAGCTTCTAGCCCTGTGTCTGTCTCTCCTGTGGCCGGCCCCAGGCTCCTCCTCTGTGAAGGAGAGAGGTGGGCCTGGGCTTCTGAATTTTTAGAGCCCTCCAGCAGTTTGCCCTTGACTGATGAAAAATGCCTCCCTCCCCCCTTCCTGCCATTCCCTCACTCCATGACCTCCCCAGGGATTTCCGGCTTTGCTCTGAAGGGCACAAAGCCGAGCTAGACAGGCACCTCCCATGGCGACAGCCTCGGCTCCGTTTCTCTGATACGCCTCTGTCCCCCGGAGTTCAGAGCCCTCTCCCCGCATCCTCTCCTGCTCCTTGGTTTCTCCAGCAGCTTGCGACTGCCCCTCCACTGATAAGGGACCCTCAGGGGACACAGGCAGAACTTTGGGCAAGACCCTTTCCTTGTGGAGGGGGCGGGGGGGCGTGGCGAGGGCTGTTCCTCTGTTCCTTTTCTGGTAAAAGAAGATTTTTACCCACATGACATCAAATCCCAGGCCTCAGACAGCCATCCTTGTAACCTGGAGCTTGTAGCAGCCGACACTTCCATGGATCTCTTTGGCTTCTAGGCAAGCTGACTTCCCACAGTCATCAGAGATTGGGGAGGGGTCTGGGAGTTTCCATGGACCCTCGAGGTAGGCTTACCCGGCCTCCTGACATCTGGCTTTATCTCTAAATTAAAACAGGTGTCTTGGCCCCTGCAAACATTTTGGCGAGTATAGCAGCAGTACAATGAAGGAAGGTGTCCGCCTCCATGGCCGGGGGACACGGTTCATTACCCTGCTCCCTCTGCTCTTCCATTTAATTAGGGGGCGGGGCTGCTGCCATCCAGCCAGCCCTTCAGAACTGCCAGACTCTCAACTTTTCCCCTACACAGAGACTCCAGAAAGGAGAACCCATCTCTGCTCCCCAGCTCCCCAGCTTGGGGCCCTCACACCATTATGGCTCCTTTGGGGACACCCGCCAGCTCCCACAGCATCACCTGGGGCATCCCTCACGTGGGAGGGCCGGCCGTCTCCCCTGGAAGCCAGAAGGCAGAGGATTCTAGCCTTTAATGAGACAGAAGATGGCTCAGGCAGGCCCGGTAGAGACCCAGGAGGTCCAGTGGAAGGCCTGCCCTGAATGGGGGAGAGGGAAGTCTGGTCCTGGGATTTGGTTTTCAGGGCTAGACTCTGTTTTTTAATGTATGTATGTATGTATTTTAAAAGATTTATTTATTTGACAGAGAGAGAGAGAGACAGCGAGAAGAGAGGGAACACAAGTAGGGGGAGTGGGAGAGGGAGAAGCAGGCTTCCTACTGAGCAGCGAGCCCTTTGCAGGGCTGGATCCCAGGACCCTGAGACCATGAGCGGAACCAAAGGCAGATGCTTAACCCCTGAGCCACCCAGGTGCCCCTAGACTTTATTTTTTAAAAGATAGAACCTGGAGGAGCTCTTGAGGCATGATGAAGTCAGACCTGGGTTCAACTCCCTGCTTGGCAAATATCAGTTTGTAGGATGCTGGGTAAGTCGTCCGAACTTCAGTTTTCCCATCTGTGAAATGGGCAGAAGAAGAATAGCTACCAGAGGCAGCTTCCGTGAAGGTTAAAATGGAGATGGACGTGTAATGTTATTTATCATAATGTTAGCTTTGGTCTGTTCTCTCATGGTTTGCTTTTCCAATCTTATATAAGTCCTGTGTGAGGGACAATGAAAAAGGAATTAAAAAAAATAGATTTTATCCATTTATTTACTTTGGAGAGAGAGAGAATGTGCACTCGTGGGGGGAGGGGCAGACAGAGAGGGAGAAGCAGACCCCATGCTGAACAAGGAGTCTGACATGGGACTCGATCCTATGACCCTGAGAGCATGACCTGAGCCAAAATCTAGAGTCAGATGCTTTACTGACTGTACCACCCAGACACCCCTAGAAAGGAATACTTTGGAGATCAAAAAGAGGGGAAAGACTGGCATTGCTCCATGTGGTGATGGGAATACAGTGCATGGGTTCCTAGGTGGGGAGCAATCTCACCCAGGCAAGACCCCAGAAGGGGTGACCCTGCAGCCATGCAGCCCAGGAGCAGACAGTGTGTGGGAGCAGGGGGTGGGGGGGCTACAGGCACTCACCCAGTAAAGAAGGTGGGGACGCCCACCACTGCCTGGCCTCCAGGGTCCCTGCCTCACTTCTGCGCCTGGAGCGAACCAGCATCCTGAAGCTCTCGGTGGGGTGAGAGGGTGGGGGGTAGATCCGAGAGGAACTGCCGGGGAACTCTGCACCGCCCTGGAGCGACGGGCCCTTGGACTCAGATTTCAGAGGACGAAGAGATGAAGAAGCTGGGCATTTCCCAGGTCTCAGAGTCTCAGACCGAGTGCCCACTGTGGCATGAGGTTGACCCCTGGGAGCTGGGGCGGTCCTTCGCTTCCCCTCTGTAGAAGGGGGATCGCGCAGTGCAGATGGGAGTTCAGGCTAACACCTAAATAAACACTGTCAGAGCGGTTGCCATCCGTGTACTAGTTTCCTGCAGTTTTGCTCCCTCCTGCATTGGACAGTCTGAAGCTGCGGGCTTCGCTGCCCTGAATCAGAGCTTTGCCCAGAACCCCGCTGCGTCCCTCTCGCGGTCACCGTGGTAGTGCCTTTTCTAGGTTAATCCAGGGCATGATGCCGGTGAAGGTCAACCAGCATCTTTGGGCCGCTGCCCACATACCCAAGGGGCAGAAAAAATGAAGAGCCCCAAAGGGCAACTTTAAACAGGCTCCGTGTGTCTTCCAAGGTGGCGTTGGTTGGACCTCTTGTTGGGCACAGGAGAGGGGTTCAAGGTGCTGCTTGCTGCCAAGGACGGTTTTGCAGGCCTTCACCACATGATCCCATCTGTTGGGGTCTGGAGGACGCGCATGGACAGGCCCACATGGTCTGCAATGACCAGGCACCCTGGACAACATGGCACGTGTGCCCAGATGCTGAGAAACCCAGAAGGGCATTTGGGACACACAGAGACACCAAATCCCATGGAGCCCAAAGGCTGGGAATGTGGAGGGGGGCAAGTGTGACAATGCGGCCAGGGCTGCAGTGTGGGGAGACACCAGGCTGCAGAGGCCGTGTGGGTGGGACCACAGAGGCGGGCCGAGCCAGGCCTGGGAAGCCCTCCTTACTCTCCTGCTCCCCGGCTGGGCTGGCATGGCTAAGTCTGCACCTTTTCCCAGAGCCAAGTCTTCACCAGCCCCTTCTGGCCAAGGGCACGTCTCCAGGACGCACTCTGGCCCGGGCAGTCCTGCTCAGTCATTGCCCGTCGTGGACTTGAGATTTCGCAGACCAGTGGCATTCAAATGGAAAACATAATAGCAAGCCAGTGTAAGGGTCCCGCAGTTTCCTATGCCAAGTAAGGTCATTTTCAAAACCCAATTATTCCCATTATTCTACAAAATAGGGGGATTTTTTTTTTTTTTAAACTATCCAACCATTGGAAAGACGTAACCTTCGAGTCATTCTTGACCACCTTTCTCACGTACCGACAACCTGCCAGCAGGTTCCAGATGCTCTGCCCAGACGGGACCCAGCTTTTCATTAAGAAAAAGAACGCCAAGTACAAATTTCGGTATGAGAGTGACTATTATTTAGAATGAGAAATCACAATGAATCACATCTTTAAAAAGCTGACAAATACCACAAACATGACAAAATCCAGGGGGGGGTGGAATATAACATGATATTTAGCAGTTAACTGCCTGACACACCTTTAAGATCATTCTCCCCTCTATTTTAGACTGTATGCGCTTTGATCCTTTCTTCACATGTCAACAACCTTGTGTTAGCATTTTCCATGGGTAGAAGTAGGACAATTCTATCTTCCCTCTGGTATTGTTGATTGAAATTTGTTTTTATTGGTGGTTTAGAGACGTTTCTTTCAGACTCATACCTTCCTACCTGTTAGGTCATTTAGATTTTAAGACTGTGGCCACCATTGGGAAAACGTCTAGGAAGTTTCCTCCATAGATGACCTGTCAATGTGTTGTGTGCTCATAAATGGCTCGTCAAGTATATTCCAAACAGGAAAGTGCCTCCATTTTGGCCAGACATAATGAGAGTCATTCTCCACTCAGAAGCATGCAAGTTGGGGGCACTTGGGGCGCTCAGTCAGTTAAGCGTCTGACTTCTGCTCAGGTCATGCTCCTGGGGTCTTGGGATCGAGTCCTGCATGGGGCTTCCTGCTCAGAGGAGAGTCTCCTTCTCCCTCTCTCCCTCTGCTGCTCCCCCTGCTTGTTCTCTCTCTCTTTCTTTGTCAAATAAATAAAATAAAAATTAAAAAAAAAAAAAGTGTGCCAGTTGATGACAGGAAGATTGTCCCTTGGACGAGCTTCTGGCTCCGTGTAGTCAAACCTTTCTCCTCCACGGTCCACAGACAGAATTTGGGTTTTCTCCAGAACATTCTTTCACCTGGCAGCAGGCTGCAGCTGAACCATCTTTGCTGACCAGCTGGGGAACCTGGGTACCAGGTGGCTTCCCCTGAGAGGGCTGCTGGCTGACCGGCACACTTTGTACCGTCTTTCTCAGACGATTGCCTTTCATTAAGGGAGAGAGGGGGTAAAAAAATCTTCCTTGTGGAATTCTGAGCACAGAAAAGACTAGTCTATGGGAGAGTTCTCGGTTGGAGGGGTCTTGCCAGGAGTAGCTGGGCCCGCTCCAGCGGACCACGGTCACACGTCCTGTCCCTCGAACAGAGATCCCGAATGAGTGGGCACGGAACCCACAGCCCGGTGTGCCCTCTACCTCTCCCTCCACACCAAATTTGGGAGATTGATTTCTGGGCCTGTTCTTTTCTCTGAGAAAGTAATAATAAGGCCTTCTGGTTCGGGGAAAAGATGATTAAATTTCAAATTACCCTGCCTGCCAGATAAGATTGAAATCTCTGGATGCAGGCAGGCCGGAGACCCGTTCCGCACACAGGAAGCTCTAGCAGGGGGCTTATTTGCCACATTGCGGGGGACTGAAATGGAGCAGTGTGTTTAAAACGACATTAAGGGGCGGCAAACACGGTAATTAGGGCATTTGTTATACTGTAAGGAGCTTTCCAGAACATGGAAATTAGGAACATTGCGATTATGATTGTGAACTCGGTGAGGGAAATCAAATCCATCCAGCCCTCGCCCCCCCCTTCTCCTCCCATTTAGAAGGCAGAGGGTGAATGAAGCAAGAAAACAGGACTTTCGGGGTCCTGGGGAGGGAGGAGCCGTGGACAGTTATTAAACACTTTAATAATGCGGAGAGTTGAGGCTTCGGCTCGGGTTTGGGGAGGCTTTGATCAAACCCAGCTTCGTGGCAGGGCCTGCTTCCCCAGGGGAGGCCATGAGGAAAACCACAGGCAGGGAAGGGCTGGGAAGGGCTGGGAGCCCAGCCTCGGATTTCAAAGCCGCACGGAGGACGCCCTGTAAACAGGCTGGCCCGTCTCATTGTCCTCCCCAAGCCTTGAAGTCAGGACAGAGGCATCTCTTTGCCATTCAGGCTTGTCCCTGAACCCAGACTGGAAGCAGGGGCTTGTGTGTGTGTGTGCGTGTGTGTGTGTGTGTGTGTGTGTGTGTGTGTTGCACGCGTTCATCAGCAGGGGCTAGGCTGAAATCTGAAGATAGGTGTAAACTGTGAATTACATAAAGGCAGGCTGCTGTGTGGTGTCCTTGCACACTCAGAAATGAAATCCAGGCCACGGATGGCGGCCACAGGGCCCACTGAGCTCAGAGTTGGGAAAGTGGGTGTTTAATCATGATGACCACGCTGAGCTTATACTTAGCTTCTCTGGGCCTCAGTTTACCCATCTGGAGCCTTAGCTCCCTTCCTCAGGGGAAACCATCTGACCATCCACACTAGCTGGGACCTTCGTGGAGAAGCCTGTACTTCCCTTTAAACAGGGTTTACTGTTCACGTCCTTACGGGCTCACTGCCAACTTCTCCAGGCAGCTCCAGACTCCCCGGGGCCAGCACCCCCCAGCACCAGCCCATTCAGGCCCTCTGCATGTATCCGAGTGAGTCCCTGACCTCCAAAAGCTACTCATATGAACATCATCAGCACAAGACAATGAGGTATATTTTGTCATGCCCCTGTCCTTCGTATCGGGACTGGAGATCACCGACGTTGGCAGAGCCTCAAGCGAGAACACAGATGGACGTTCCTAGCCCACTGGCTCACCCCCTTCTTGTCCCGCCCTGGCACTGTCCCCTGCTGTGTGAGTCCCAGCCTCCAGCCTGCGGACACATGACCCGACCTCTGGTCTTCTTTTCTCCTCCCCGAGTAGCCGCCCTCTGGGCCACCCTTGGGGTCCAGGGCTGCATATACTCAGGGACATGAACCCCAGGAAAAAGAGTCACACAGGCCTCAGAAACATAGTTAGCCCATTCGGGAAAGGCGCTTTGGGGTTCTGGGCTTCAAAATGTGTTCTAGAAGGAGGGGGCAACGAGCACATGGCTTTTTGTCTCTATGGCCTCCTCCATCCTGGGCCGGATCTTGGCCAGGGGGACTCTGGATCCTGTCGTCCTGGTCCAAGGACCGTGCAGACTTGAGTACAGGGAAGGTCACCACTCCATCCCACCCCTGAGGCCAACCATGGGCTGCAGAGCTCCACACTGTCCTGTCAGCGGGTCAGCCCTCTGCATTCAACTTTACTCCTACCAAGCTCTTTTCAAAGGCATCTCACTTCTTCTCTTCTTGCCTGCCCACATTAGGGAGGGCAGAACCCTAATTCCCAACATCACAGTGGGACCAGATGCAGGCCCTATCCTTGCGGGGCATCAAGGGTGGAACTAGGGAAGGTAGGAGGTAGGGTAAAGGACAAATACGGTTTTTGCTGATCTTCACCCTTGGTTCCAAGGTTGGTTTCAAGAGTAGCTTGGGGGCTGGGGTGGCAGAGTGTGCCTGAGCAAATGGCCCACGGAATTACATAGCCATAAAGGGGCTCAGTATCTTCCAGGCAAAGCAGAGCTTCCACCCAGGTAGAAGCAGTGGCTTGGCGGCTTTACTCAGCTCTGCTATCCTGGCCGAGCACCTTGCCCTTGCCCCGAGGAGGCTGCTGTCGTGGAGGCTGTGATGCTACATGGGTTTTATAGGGCCCAGAACCTGACCTGGCACATAGGAAGGGCTCAAAAAATGCGTATTAAATAGAGAAACACAGAAATGTGAGCGTGATGCCTGGGTTGGCTCTTGGCACTCCTGATCTGCAGGCTGATGGTGTCTCTTCTTCTAGACCGGGCTTACATCCCAAACCCAGCCCGGCGTCCACACATGAGGGACCCTGGGTCACATCCCAGCTTCCTGTTGTAAAGATAAAAGGCTATCTAAAATTTCCCATAAATGGCACTTAGGCTCCAGATCAAAGGGTCCTGCTGGGACTGATGTTTTAAACCTCAGCCCCCTTAGCAGGGTGCTCCCAGGCCGGGGTGGTTGATCCTGACCGAGAAAAGTTGCAAGGCCTCCCCTGACAGCCCTGTCTACGCCCCCAGAGGCTGGCACTGAACTTGGCACATGGTAGGGCCTTGCACACCCTGCTCAGATCCTACAGACTCTTACTTTGCACATACTTTGAATGAGCTGGTTGAGGGCTTGTCCATCCCATGACCCATTTGTAGTGCAGGTTAAGAGGGGACAATTTCTGAAGGCCAGCCCATTGATGGCGGGGAGAGAAGGCACCAGGACAGATGGCAGTGAGGGAGAACACAGCACCACTTGTCTTGGGAACATGAGTTGCAAACCACAGAATAACTCTGGGCCACCAGGAGAGGCAGGGCCCTTGCCGGCCGGATGGCAGGAAGCTTGCAGGAGGGGAACCAGTCTGGGGAATAGAATGGGAGCCAACCAGTGTGTCCGCAGCCTCTGAGCTGTAGGAACCACGGGCAGAGATGCCCTTAGACCTTCCCCCACCGTCTCACTCTGCTCCAGCAGTGGAGCCCCAGCAGGGTGGTAACTTAGCTTAGTTTGGGGCTTGGGCCTACTCTTAGCTGGGCGAGCCACACCTGTCTTGAGAGCCCCCCTTGAGAGGGAGAGCCTGGGGTTCGTCAGGCAAGTGCAGTGTTTGCTGGGGACCTGTAATACCCCTGTGGACAGGACTCAGGAAGCGACTCCCACTGGGGGCTTGGGGCTTCTCAATGAGCTGCAAACTAAGTAAGAACCACGGGCACCTCCCCCCTTGCTGGGCAAGTGATAGGCCATTATGCCCACTCTCATTTTGGAGACGGCTCAGATGGCTCGCAGGTAATCCCACTCATCTGTCAGAAAGATGAGTGTCAGAGAGGGGCCTCGAGATCAGTACAATCCTCATGACTTCATGCCCTCCCATCATTTTTCCCCTTCTCATCTCCTGGAAAAATGGGAGGGATTCAAGCGGGCAGCTCATGGATTTTGCCCACCCAAATAGGATAAAGTCAAAAACTCTCAAGACCAATGGTCCCCCGAGCTCGAGACCACTTCCTTTACTAGGGACCATCTCTCCCCTGAGTGTCACTTGTTAGAACAGGCAGGAATGGTATTCTAGAACGATTTCCATATGAAATGATGTTAACTTATTTTTAACTCATTATTTATTTTAACTAACTTTTTAAAATGTGATGCTTAACTGAGAATTTACTTTTTAGAACACTTCCTTGATCTCCAGGCCCAAGAGAAGTCATGTTCACTCTTGCCCCACGAGACCCCAGACTGGGGTCTGGAGAAGAGGACGTGGGCCCAGCCTTGATCTTTCCAACAGGCCAAGAGCTACCTGCCAGAGAGCACTGGACAGGGAGTCAAGCAGATCTGGATGCTCGTGTCAGCCCAGCCACGAAGAGCCATGAGATGTTCGGCAAGTGGCTTCAACCATCTGCGCCTCCTGACGCCAAGCCTGTAAATGGGGTAGATGGCGGTAGATGGGGCCACAGTTGGGCTGTGGCCTGCTTCGAGAATTAAATGAGATGCAGCATGTAGAACACCTCCTGGGAGCCCTGCTGCGGAGAAGGGAGCTGAGAGGTTAATTGAACGGAAAGGTGGGGAAAGCAGGAGAGGCAGGACTGACTGTGTCCCTGTGCACTGCCGGGGCGTCCCAGATCCTGCTGGACTTGCCAGCTGCTGCCTGGAATTCCGCATTAAAGCATTCTCCTTTTAGCCTGAAGCATTGATCCCAATTAAAATGCTAATTATCTCCAAGGGTTCTACATTTAATTTTTTTTTTTTTTTCACTCGTCTGTCAGTGACCCCAGAGTGTGGATGAAGGATCCAAGAGCTGCATTCATCAGTGTTCCTTAGCCTGCTGTCTCCTCCACGGAACGGAAGACTCGGCATGAGCCCCAGGGCAGTGATACCTCAGGGGCTATGATAGGGTTCCAGGAATAGTAGCTGTATCTCCTGGCTTGGTCTTCCCCTCCTGCATCAAGTTTCTAATAACTCCATGGGGTTGCCTGAAGATTACATTCCCATTGGATGGATGGATACACTGAGGTCCAGAGAGGGAAGGAGACTTGCTCAAAGTCACGTGGCAGTGAGGGCCATCCTGGTCCCCGGGTGGCCTGATTCCCAGGTAGATGCTGTCTCAGGATTTCCTTCTCCGGCTCTCACACAAGAGGCATCGTCTGGGGGCAAATCAGCTAGTTTGGGGACAATTTGGGGGCAAGGAGAAGCAGCCAGAAGGGTACAAATCAACTGCCCCAAAGAGAAGGCTCTTCTCTGGGAGTTAATGAAACTGATTTTGTCTTCTACATTAGGAGGTATTTCCTAACCAGGTTCTCTGTCTCCTGCTTGTTTCCTGGAGTGGAGCTCATCTCATTTCTTTCTTCGCTTCAGCTGTTGATGCCGAGGCTGTTATGAAGTGGGCAGCTGTCACCTTGGAGGGTGCAAACTTGGTCCAGAAGGTGTTCAGCACAATAAGGGTCTGTGCTCCTTCTTTTACCCACGTGGAAACTGAGGCTGAGAGGCACCAGCTGGAGGTTACTTTGCAGAGTTGCCTGTGCCCACCCACCAGGAACTCACTCCAGCAGGAAGAGAAGGGGCAGGACAGGAATGGAACAGTGCCTGCATGCCCGTAGTCAATGCGAGCGGCCTTTGTCAGAAGCCCGCCGCCCAACTCTTGGCTGACCTGCGACCCCGGCGGCGCTGGCTGCTAGCACAGCCAGAAGGAGTCAAGGGAGCTTCCTTAAGCAAGCGCTACTCTCTGCTGAGTTTTAGGGGGCCAGTTGCTGCCACCTAGAACTTCTCAACCTGGGCACTCTCAACATTTGGGTGGATACGTCTTTGCTGGGAGGCCGTGCTGTGCATTGTAGGTATTGGCGGCACCCCCCACCCCGCGCCGGTCTCTTCTGTCTGCATGAATGTCTCCAAGGAGTAAAATCACCTCCCCTTGAGAGCCACAAGCGGAAGAAAGGAGGGCATCCAGGTAAACAAGAGCTCCTGAACAGAGATTTGATGCATCTGGGAAGGCTCGCGGTTTGGGGAGCCAAGGCGCCGGTGAGGCTCTCCTCTGAGACCATCTGATGGGGTACATGAGGCTGCACACACCATCAGAACCCTAGTGAAAGGCTTCAGATTCTCAGCTCTGGCTTTTGAAAATTGTTCTGGCAGTTACTATTCTGCTCCTGTGAACCCTTCCACGGGCAGTGGAAGGGTTTCTTTCTGGCCTTACGTACCTTTGCCAGAAGCCTCAGCGAATGCCCTGGGGGCAGAGCTTTTGTGGGAACTCCATGACTGTACCCTCTCTATGGGTCTGGAAGACCTATCTTTGCCTTTAGAGCCATACGGAGGCCCCCTGATCCCACAGTGTCTCTTTCCTGGCTCGGCTGGCATGAAGGAAAAGCTGATGTGCTCAAGAATGGAAGCAAGATGGAGCAGAGGCCAGAAGATGGCAATGGCGCCAACCGGTTTGTTCGGAAGCAGACTGGCTCCTGCTGGTTGGGTCTCGTAGGTTTCCTCTCCAATTCAGGTATCCGTTAGACAGTCACCTCTACCAAATGGATAAAGGAGACAGGGGTTCCTAAAGCTCAACAAAAGATTAGCCAAACGGAGCCCTTTAATTGACACCTGCCTGAGCGCATGGAATATCGCACTCCCCTTATGGGGGACTGATTCGGCCCCTGCGTTTCCAGACAGTCATTGCATAAAGAGAGCTACCTCATGCTTGTCTGTACCTAATTCCCAGCCCAAATACACTTGACTATTTTGGTCTAGACCACACTTGATCAGACAGCCACCAAATCCCTCTCCTCTCCTATTTACGGACGGAAGCAGCTGCCGTATTTGCATGCCTTGCTCCTTTGGATAAACATGACTCTGATTTCCTAACTTTCTTTGGGGAATTCCTCCTCGGCGCCCATGTTTATTTATGAAGCTGCTTTGGAAATATAGCAGGCACCACTGTAATTTCTGGGGCTTTAGCTGAGGTCAGCTGGGGAGAGCGGGCATTCCCTGGGCAGAGGCGCGAGCCTTATCTGAAGTATCGAGTCTGGCCCTGCCTCCAGGAAAGGAAGGGCTTTCCCTGCCCAAGAAACCCCAAGTTACCCATCACCTTTCTTCACTGACTTCATTTTGCTTTGGCTGCCAGGAGGCTCGGAGGTAAATCAGACCTCACGATTCCAGACTCCTGAAACATTCTTCCTCTCCGTCCTCTAAATGGCTCAGGAAACCTTCTTTTGGTTTGGCTTTTCATTGCTCTTTGTATGTTTTAATATCATAAACTGCCTTGAAAGACTCTCAGGAAGTAGGTGGGGCAAAAGTCATAAGCAAATAAACTTCAAATGCACCAAACGTTTTCTCCCACTGTCATTAAAATGTGGCTGTCTTGGGTCTCTTTGCTGGAGTCCCTCTGTATCAGGGAGAAGATAAATAACCCCAACAGAGTCGAGACTAGGAGGTTCGAGCTAGAATGGACCACAGGTCTCAGAGAAAGGAAGGAAATAACATTATGAACTACCCCTGGTCCTTTGCCAGTGCTTACAACCCAGGGATGAGAACACTAACATGCAGGAAAAAGGAAAAGGCTTTTTTCAGACAGAGACCCTGCATCTCCCAGCCCCTCCTGGTCTGGTGTCCCTTATAGGACTGCCCTGCTGTGTCCTTGAGGCTGGCCAGTACAGGCCAGCCACCTAACAGAGACTATGCAAGCCAGCATCTTGTTCTAAAGGGGGAAGTTTTCCTAGTGTGGATGTCATCGGGGAGTGTAAGGTCTGAGTGCCCAGCCACGGTGTGGCTCTAGACAGCTCATGGCTGGCCTGTGTCACACTAGCCTTGGGTTGTGATGGCCAAGGCAGGGCAGGCTGGGAGAGAAGAAGCCCAAGCTTTTCACAATCAGGAGAGGATAGCAGCTTCTGAAGGTCCAGTAAGATCATGCTTAAGCCTAGAAGATAATCATGGCTCTTCTGGTCAAGACATTTGGCCTTACCTTCTGTAAAGTGCTTGGGTTTGACCAGCAGCACCTTGGCCATGTGTCTGTCCAGCCTCAGTTTAAACATATTCAGGGATGGAGAAGTCATGACCTACCAAGGGTCCTGAGCCGGGTGGGGCAGGCAGGAGGGGCTGAATGTCCTGATTCTGGGTTCCTGGGGTCCCAGAGGCGAAAGAGAGGTGTGTGTGGGGGGGAAGTACTAGAGTGGTATATAATCCTAGAATGGGGGGCTCTCCCTTAGCTGTCTTCTGGGACCTGGCAGATCCCACAGGACCTGAGAGGAGCTGGAAGGATGATCAGAGACAGGCGAATGGTCCCTCTGCTGAAGGCAGCTGTGGGCACCTGGGCCATCTCTCAGGAGTCCCTGTGGGGTGCCTGGCCTGCCTCAAGGGCCAGGAGGATCCAGAAAGGCCAGAGAAGAAAGCTGCTCTCCATCCTAGATATCTCTGCGAGAGATGAGTCTGGGGTTAGGTTTGGGGGTGGGAGGGTGGTGCGATGTCCTGATATGTAGTGTTTGCTGGTTCCCAAGATGTCACAGTCCCACCACGGTCAGTCTCAAGCTGCCAATGTCCAGGTTCCAGAGTGCACGTTGGTCTCATGTCCTCGGGTGAAGGCATGGCCTGGCCTCATTACTCCCCTGATTCTCACTTGCCCCATAACTTCAAGCCCTGGCTTCCTCATCTATAAAGCGGGGTGAAGAGCAGCTGTCTCCACGCGCCCACAGGGGCCATTAGGAGGAAACTAAAAGGGCTTTGCTATTTAGGGAATGCTTTGAACAGAAGGAAAGAGCTTTCAATGAGCTAGAAACGAACACCAGTTTTGATGTGCAGCAAAACAGGACATTGGCCATGGCAGAGGACTAACATGACAGAGCAGGGAGGCCTGGGTGATCCCTCCAAAACCCCAGACTGGAGCCCAAGATCACGGCCTGAGTAAACTACAGGTCTCAGGATCCCCACCTGTGAAATGTGCGTCCCATTTTATACCCTGGTGACCTCCTGGGATGTGGTGAAACCCGGGGGCATAAAAAAAATTACATATTTTCAAGAGCCCCACACGTGGGAGAAGGAGGTGGCAGATTGCTATGACAGAGACGACAAAAAAGAGGGCCAGCCCAACCATCAAAGGGACAATTTACGCTCCAGAAAACTAATCCCTAATTATTCCTTTCTGTTCTAAAGAGACAGGGGCCCAGAAGAGAAGCCGGCAGCTCATCCTTCATGTGACTACTTAAGCCTGAACCAGGAAGAGAAACAACTGTACATACACAGGCTAGAATTTGAATACCTAATTTGATGAGGCATATAAATTGGCAGTTATTCAAATGAGTGCATTTGCATATATAGGGTTTAGGGCTACATGATAATTCCTTGATATTTTTTCCATAGTGCAGAGTAAGGACTTTAGATCTTTCTCCTTCTTTTCGACAGTTTTAGGCAGGCCTTGCAAAGGCAGCTGAATGGAGCCCTGGCTCTGGGTGCGCCAGGATTGTGGGGTGTGGGGCGAGCACCCGGGGTGGGTGGAACAGCCATTTTCTGCAGTGGGAGAGGTGGTATCAATTTCCTGGGTATCTGATCGTGGCCTTCCAGCTTGGCAGTGCCGGCCAGGGGCAGCTCCTCTGCCTCCGAGGGGTAGCAGAGGCTCCAGGCAGGTTTGCCTAAGTCCTGGTGGACCAGGGGTGCTCCAATTGTGACGCCCTGGTTGTCATCAGCAGCATCGCCCAGGAGCATGTTAGGCATGCATACACCCAGTCCCCGATCTAATAAGGAGTCAGAAACTCTGGGCTCCAGCCCCAGTCTGTTCTAACGGGCTCTCCAGGGGACCGTGATGCCCGCTCAAGTTGGAGAACCATGACCTTGGAACATCCCTTCCTTGGGAGTCTGTTTCACATACCAGGGCTTAAGTCATCACCAGCACCAGCGAGATCATTTGGATTTATTTCTCAAGGCCACATCAAATTCTCATCCAGCCCTCCCAGGGATGGTTTTAACTTCCGGTGAAGGAGGAGAGGGGATCCTGGGTTTTCCTTGGGAGCCGGGAGGAAGAGAAAACGGCTCCTTTGCTGTGTGGCAGCCTGGCTGTTGGCAGGCAGTGGGGGACCCGCCACCCGGCTAACCTCATGCTGCCCTTCCTCACCAGCACAGTGGAGCCCTGACTGGGCCGCTGTCGCAGCCCCAGGTCATGGATGAGGCACCCAGAAGTTGCCGGAATTTCTCAACCCTCTTTGTGGGATCCAGGTCCTGGCTACTGCCTTCTGCCTGAGAAAAGCCTCTACCTTCCATCACTCAAAAAAGAGTTCCTAAGGCCTACACTGGGCCAGGGGCTCAACCGATGGTGGGCACAGGGCAGGACCTGGGCAGGGTGGTCTCCTCTCCCAGAAAGTGTGCCTGGCAGGGGAGGCATCTGTCAGTGGGTGCTTTCAGCAGTAGGGGAAGTCCATCTGGTCCAGAGGTCAAGGAAGGCTTCTCGAGGATGGATGAAGAGAAATGCTATTGGGGGAGTGGGGAGAACCAAGCTCCATACTTACTGGGGAGATGAAGCCCAAGAATAAAGTGACCTTTAGAGGCAGCAGGGAGTTATTGATAGGTGCCAAGTAGAGGTGGTAGACGACCAGCAGAGACGAGTCTGGTTTGGAGGCGAGGGTTTGGATCCACATTGGGGTCCCAGATGCCTGCCCCAGGACCCGGGTCCCACTTTCAAGGACTTAACAACCAGATTTGTGGTGGTGGTCCTTGCTCTCCATGCAGGCCACTGGGTGGCATCACCCCCACCATTGGGTGGAAGTGCCAAGCAGGAGGGAGGGGCTGCTATGAAGACCAGGGATGGGGACCTGAGTCAATCAGGAAGGGAAGGGGCAGTAGCAGAGCTGATTCAACAGGATGAAAGGGGAAGCTCTGGGGATCAGGTAGGTGGGTCTCAGAGAGGAAAGATGGTACCTGGATTCGGATCAGAATGAAAAGGCTGTGACAGAGGTTCCCCAGGCTACTCTTGAGGTTGAGTTGTAGGCCAAGATAGGCCATAGATGCCCCCTGCTTAGGGTGGTCCATGATTTCATGAGGGACCTCGGCTCCTCCCAGCTCTCTGCTCTGCCAGCCCTAGAGTGTGACTGACTCTTATTCATAAGACAGCTGCTGGAGCTCCAATTATCACACCCATGTCCCAGATGGACAGATCCTAGGAGGAAGGAAGGGAGGGAAGAAGAGAGGGAGGTCATGTGCTAGTTGAGTCCACCCCTTTAACGGGCTTTTCTGGAGGACCCACACAATGACTGCTCCTTTCAACTCCATTAGCCACTGGTAACTATAAGATAGCTAGGGATATTTCGCTTTCCTCCCCCCCCCCCCTTTTTCTTTTTCTTTTCTTTTCTTTTTTTTTTTTTTAAGTAGTCTTTGGAGCCCAACATGGGGCTTGAACTCATGATCCCGAGATCAAGACCTGTTGAGATAGAGAATTGGGTGTTCAACTGACTGAGCCACCCAGGAGTCCCAGGATATAGCTTTTTAGTTGGGCTCATTGTTATCTCCATCCTCCAATATAGGGCTTCTGTTATAAAAACTGGAGAGTGAACATTGGGTAGGCAACTAGAAGTCTCTATCGCAGAAAGAATAAATAGGAGAAATTAGCATCTTTTTTCCATTAGATTTTTCTTTTTTAAAATTAAAAAAAAATTATACACATTAGTAAATGAGGTCAAGTTATTAACAAAACCATGAGTGTCTTAGGCAGAAATCATTTAGTTACAAGGAACAGAAAGCTACTTGACTGCCTTGAGTAAAACAAGGAATTTATTGTAAAGATTCATGGGAATATCCCTGGCTCCAAGGGCAGGAAGCTGGTGGCCTATGAGGGAGACTGGCCCACCAGCTTTCGCTTTCCTTTTTCCTTTTCGGGTCCCAAGGTTCTCTTGGTTCCAATTACCTCTGACCTCCTCATCTACTTCAATTCTCTCACTTTCTCTCTCTCCCTAGCCCTCTCTTTCTCCTTTCTCCCTCTCTCTCCTTGCCCTGACATTTGGCTTTCTATTCTTTACATACATAGCAGAAAATGGCCCCCTTGCCTTACCAGGTCAAGTGCCAACAGTAACTCCCCAGAGTCTCCATAACCCAATTCCCAGATCCTTGGACTATCATGAGCTAGCCCGAGCATGGGTCAGATGCCCACCCACCCTGGTACAGGCAGATGCAACCAGGCCGGGCCAATGGGGGTAGATCATCGCAGAGCTCGGATGGCCAGGCAGGCATCTGGGCCAAATGTCCCTGCAAATCTCTAAGGACAGCACTCCTCTCTTCCCACTGTCCTTAATGCAACCCTAACTTTCCATCCGGGCATGTGGAGAAGGCTTCTTTTTAACTCCCTCCAGTCCCTCTATGAGCAGACCCTTTTCCAGACAGGCTCTGAGGTTCTAGGCAACAAAGGAACTGTTCTTGATACTTATCCCTAGCTTCATTTTCCTCTCCCAAGTCAAAGACAAGGAGAACTGACCTTAGCCCCATTGGGTCAGAGTCAGGGGGAGGAGGTTGGAGACGCGAGTCACGGTTAAACCAGACTGTGGGTTGCACACTGCGTTGTTGGCTCAGGTGGGACATGAGGGTGTAAAACACTTGGAGAAATAACTAGGGTCGCCTTGACAGATTCTGGATGCACAAAATAGGAGCAAGAGCGGAAGTGAGAAATGCTGACTCTAGCCAAAGAGAGCCAACCAGAGCTGATAAATTTAAAGAAAACTGACAGAGATGTGGACAATGCTAGCAAATGACATGGCAGAGTGAATGTAAAAAATAGCACTTGGGCTTTAATTTCCCAACATCTGGGAGTAAATAAGACATGTCAGCTCCAAAACCAAGAAGAAGCCTGAGGCTCCTGTAAATGGCCTGGTAAACTAAGTCAGGCTTAGAAAGTGAATTTCATCTCTGTGAATTCTATGTGCTCTTTGCCCTTGGAAACGTTCCTTAACATTGAATTTGCATAATATGCAATATCATGTGTAAACCTTGCAAAAGGAATGTCATCCTCTTCCACACCCATTAAAATAGTAATACCCAGTGCTGGTGAAGTTGTGGTAAAACACATGTCCTTATCCAGCTGGCTAGCCCTGGCATAAACTCCTCTGGGGAGAAACTAAACCATGCATTCCAGGAGACATAAGATGCTTTTTCCCTTCCACCCTAGGAGTTTATCCTAAGGAAATCATCCCCTATCACCATCGAAAGAAAAAAGCTAAAAAGTACCTGTTATAAATAACTGCTCTTTTATTAAAGTGGGAGATTGTAAGCATGTGTTTTCCTAGGCTAGGCAGGAGGCATTATTTCCCCTTCGCCAGGTGAAAGAAACAGTTGGTGTCTGGAGTATGAAACATCACAGGACTGGAGCTAACTGAAGGCCAGCCATGTGCCCAGTATTTCACCTTCCAGAACTCGGTGACACACCCTCCCCACACCCCTGTTACGTGAGAAGCACCATCTCCTTACAGACAAAGGCTCAACTATCCAAGGTACTGGGAATGGCAGGATTGATTTTCAGCCCAGCATTTTTCAAAGAACTGTAACATGCTCCATTATTCCTGGAAACTCTGCCCTTGGCATTGAGGCATCCCACCTGGGGTTCCGCTCAGTTTTGAAAGGAGAGAATATAATATCATTTGATACCTTATCAAAGTGTACTTTACAAAGGAAAAATCTCAAGTTCAAACACATGGAGGTTTTTTTCCTTCCTTTCTTTCCCCCTCCTTTCATTACACACTTTACATTCTCTAAGAAGTTTGGACTCATTAATTACAGTGGTGGTAATTATAACCCACTTGTACTTCTGCAGAGCTCTTCTGAGGAGCTGAGAGTCCTTTATAAAAACGAGCTCATTAATTGTCCCAGCAGAAATGCAGGTAGAGGGCGGCTACTGTCCTCAGAGCTGGGTCTCGGGAGCTGTCTGCACTGGAGCTGCGGGTGGTGCCAGCCTGCGGGGACAGCCGATTGCCAGAGGGATCTGCCTGGTCATTGGGTTCAAGGGCATCAACCTATCTTGGATATCAAAGTCCTTGGCCTAGCACCCCTCCAGGCCACACTCACAGGACAGGACAGACCCCTGAGCTAGCACAGCATGGCCTGACCTCCAAACTCTGCCCCTTCACTCCTGCCCCTTGTTTGTCAGGCCTCCTCTTTTCCAAGCCAGCTCTGCCCTTCAGCTGAGGATCTGGCGGATCTCCAGTATCTCCCCTTTCTTGCCCTCAACCAAAATGCCCAGCCTGAACTTTGTAGGTGACTTTGAACAGCGTGGCCTCTCCTGGGTTCCTGATTTATGTCTTAAGTAATTGTCTGAATTATTATTTGGCATTCCTTGGAAGTATAGTCTGGTCTTCCTCCCAGCTGAAAGTCTCTTGCAAGAGGGAAACTTCTTCCCCATGCTTCTGGGAACTTTAGCAACTTGCACAGGGTTTGGGATAGAGTAAGGGGTCAAGGAATACTGACTGATGGGCAGACAGAGACCTAAGCAGCTGTCTTCCTGGGGGACACGGATAGGAGATGGATATTGGGGTTACCTTTCCTGCTTCCACTGCACCCTGAGCCGGGCAGGATCACTTGGTTCCATCTAAGCCCCATCTCACACCTCCATGCCTTACCTCTCCCACCAGCCCTGCCAAACCATGCTCATCCTTATCACCTGTATTCAAATGCCATATTTTAGTGAAAATCACCCTGAACCTGTCCTCATTCCTTAAAAAGTCATAGCCCTTTGCTCTGAGCCCCCACAACATATGAAATGGTTGATACTTTGTCCCTTCCCAGCTGTATGGCCTTGGATAGGTCTCCACATCTCCAAGCCTCTGTGTCCTTGTCATTCCATGGTGCTGATATGTTAATGGGGTAATGTCATGGGCATGAAAAGGGAGAGCTCAATGCTTGGTGTTTAATATAACCTCACTGTTTGCAGTTCTGTGCTGCAGCGTGGAGAGTGGGTGTGGGGCCTCAGTCATTGTTGGAACATGTGACTCTCGAATCTCTTGTTTTGAAAAAGCTTGCCAAGTGGCCCCTGATGTACCATTATGTTTGGGGACCACAAGTCTAAACTGGACTCTTCTGTGAGAGGAGAAACCAGACTCTTGAGCCAGAAAGTAGGGCCAAGGTGGGGGAGGGTATATCCAAGGTCAATACCTTAAGTCAGAGTTGGAGCAAAGGTGAGACCCATAGAGCCCAGCTGTGGAAAGGACCTTCCATGTCACCCAACCAGGAACATATCTGATGCTCAAATACCACCAATTACTTGAAGATCCTGACCACTCTTCTTATTTTTCTTTCTTTAATTCTATTCACACATATAAGGTGTGGTTACATTCTCATTATAAAACAATCATCACAGAGAAAGCAGGATTCCCTTTGATGCTCATCCCCTGCCTCTCCCCACTGGCACTAGGTTTTCTATGTATCCTTATAGAACTTTATCTATATGCTCAATTATTTTTTATTTTATTTTGAGGGTACATGAAGGACTTTACAAAGATTATGCTACACAGTTGGTATTATTCTCAAGGTAATACTAAATCTAGCCTTTCTGTCTATGTCTATGTATATGAGTATGTACATATTCTGTATATGTCTATGTATAAAGTCCTTGATGGGGGTGGGGTCCTAAGATAAAGTCCTTGATGGGGGTGGGAGCCTGCTCAGTCACAGACACAGCTGTTGCCCACATTGAAGCTCTTGTTGGGAAATGTTGCTGAGTGTCTACTGAAGGCTAGGCATTGGGCATTAATCAAAGTCCTCTGATTAACCAAACTCAGTTTCCTAGGTTCCTCTCTGCATTTCTCCATCTCATCTAGTAGGAGGTCCTCAGAGTCTATGGCAATTACTTTGCAGAAATTTAAGTCTGTTACATTTATTGTATTTTTCTGATCACCCTTCCAGTAGCTTTGTCAAAGGGTGCCTGTTTTAACATAGGCTTATTTTGATTCAGCTAGTCTTTGTAAAGAATTCTTGAGGCCAGATGGTCACCACACCATTCCCCAGTTGCTAATATGTTGTTGCTTTAATCACTTCTACTACACTCCCTCCCTGGATCAATATCAGGCTCACGAGAACACAGTTTTTCTATTACTTTTCAACTTATCTCATCTCCACAGTCCTCCTGAGATCAAAACCGGCTAGTTGCTATCTTTTTTTGCAAGAAGCTTTCAAGACCCTGGGGCGTAGCTCATTGGCCTTAGGAGACTGGACTGCGTTCAGGGCAGCCTGGTCTCTCTCACCTCCTCGCTCCCTTATAGGTGCCCTCCAACCCATAGTACTCTTTCCTCTCTGGCCTGAAGCTCGCTTTTCTTGCTTGAGAAGAAATCAGCAGGTACCCATTTCCACTCCACCCCCTGACATCACTGGGAAGCACGGTGAGAAGGCCATGGGCCTCAGGAATCAGACAAACCCTTGTTCAAATCCCAGCCCTGTCACTGGCCAGTTTTATAACCTGGAGCAAGTTGTTAAACCTTGTTAATCCTTGCTTTTCATTTCTGTGAAATGGGCAGAATTGTTTTAAAATGGGGACTTATGTACTTGCTCCACAATTGGTAGTTACAATTACTATTCTTTCTCCCAAGAGGCTTATCTGACCATGTCATGGAGACAAGAAGGCCTCCACTTTTCCCAAGTGAAGGCACTCATAAAAGCAATCAGCCATTGCCTGCCTAGGTCCTCCCTGACTCTGAGTCCTGGGCTGATGTGACTGATGGAGAACAGATAAGGAGTTCTGAGCTTCTGTAATAATCACCAAGAGGAGAATGAAGTAATTCAGGATACTTTGGGATGGAGGGCAATTCTCCTAAGTCTTTTTGTGGCAGTTGCTTTCCTGGTTCCTAGATAGGGAGATGATAAGATTGGCCCAGTATGACTTGCTTAAACCCCATCTTCTTTCTGTCCATTATGGAGAAGACCCGGGCCCCAGCTCACTTCAAATACTGATCTCATTCACGGACTTGATAAGGTCCCTCTATTACTACCTAGTCAAACTCCTTTACAATCAAGGAAACTGGAGCTAAGAGAGACTCAAGGATCAACTTTGGATCTAAGTTCTCTAAAATTTTGGCTGTGGGTGCGGTTACTACCAGAAATTCTGAGGCACCAGAACTTGGCCATCTCTTGCCCTGGGTCACTCCCTTCTGATGCAGTTCCTTATAACTGATAGGGAGCTTTCCTTAAACTCAAAGGCTCAGTGCAAACCGATTTGCATCACTCACCCATTCACGTTCGTCCTCCTTCATGCCCCAAAGGTATGCCAGGAGGCTGGCCTATGCATCAAGAATCATGTCTCTGCTATGTGACCTTGAGCAAGTCACTGTCCCTCTCTGGGCCTCTGTCCAAGGAGGAGGCAGGAATAGCTGATCTCCAAACTCACTTTCACTCTGCTAGTCTCAGATTCTGTGTGGGTGAGATCCATCATTAGCATCACAGCCACCCTCAGGGTCCCAGGATCTCAGGCTCACTCCAGCCTGTAAGGACAGGTGAGCATTCTCTCCCAGTCTTGCACGCAGGCTGCCTATCTCCATTGCTGAGCCCGAGGGGTGTGGGACAGGCACGGTGGTCCCTTAATGCAGCAACATGTGCACCAATGAGCTTATACAGCAGTCAACTAATCCCAGCATCTCCGAGGCAGAGTGTAGTTGGAAGGACTCCAGTCTTGCTGGAGGCCTCTGAATGCTTCCCCACTGCCCCCGCCCCCGCAAAGCCACCCAGGTTCTTGCTCAAGATTCTCAGGAAAGCCACTCCAGAGCTGGGGCAACCGTGGCACGGCTGGCATCAGGTCCTCAGCTGTAGCGAAGACCCACACACGCACACACACATACCCCTCCCTGGGCATCTTCCCTACACACACCCGCACTCCCACTGCCAGCCGCACGTGAATCAGCGATTGGAAGGGAACTGAAGCAGCTCCTACTAGGGGCCCGAGTGGCTCCCCGCTCACGCAGCCACATCCTGCCAGCACCTCCCACACTCTCCCGGGGCCACACCTGCAGAAGGATGATAAGGGAATCGGATTCTCCAGCGACACCAGAGGCGCAGTCCAAAGATCCAGAATATTTAGCTGTGTTTACCCGCAATAATCAGCTTCTCAAAGACATGTCGCTGGGCCGCTCTCGCCACATTGATTACGCGGCCTCATATTTTTGGCCCCCGGGGGCAAACAGCTCTGATTAATATTTCACAACCCAGTTCCCCCCGCCCCGTATTTCTTTCTTCATGTTGTTGCTTTTCTCTTTTTTATTTTTTTTCCTCCTCGCGAGCCCCTGAGAGCCTGATAGAGAGACGCGGAATATTTCACTGTCTCTTGTGTCTGCCCGCTCCAGTAATCAGCGGACTCAATCACGCTTGCAGTGTTTTTATGAATTAATAACAGGCACTTTGGAGGGCTGGCGGGGGAGGCAGGAAATGCAATCTCTGGAAGCCTAATGAGCGCCGTGGGGAACAGTCACCTCGCCGCCTCCAGCCCCGCCACACTGAGCTCTAAATCATCGTTTCTGAGATTACCCACTCCCAGACCGGCCCTGACTGCTTGCGCGGGGGCCACTGAGTGCCCTTCTGTCCCTGCTGGGCCCGCCCAGGAAGAGGGATCTGGGAGAGGCAGCCTCAGCACCTCTCTGCATTAATCTGAAGAAAGAAAGAAGAGAGGGGCGCTGCGTGGGCCGGGGAAATGGTCCTGCTCTCAGACAGAATGAGGGAAGGGGGGGTAAGAATAGGGCAGGGAGCGTGGGCAGGTGGCCCAGCCCGGCCCCCACAGGGAGATCCACGATCCAGAGAAGGGAGGGAGGCTTACTCTTGTAGGCCGAGGCACTTGCTCCTGCTAGAACATTCTGTGACTGGATTCCGAAGGATGGATTGAGACCACTGAAAGTATCCGTGGTGAAATACCTCCTTTTAAATAAGACAGCCAGCCCACCGTGGTCTGATGCGTGGACCCACCGGGTTCATACCGCGGGACATTCACCACTTGAGGACAACAACTCCCCAATGCCATTTGACCCATCCCTGGACGGTGCACTTGGATGTTAGGGCAATGCCAAATGGCCACAATAGTCTCTAAACGTTTATCCTCAATGATCTTGTATTCTGGTTAACAAACAGCTCCCAGACAGGCCCTACACTCACACTACGCTTTGGACTATGCTGATCCAGACCTGGAGGCCACATTTTTTATTTGCAAAGGGAGCTATAAGCACCAAGTACCAGGACTGTGTGGCTGGGATCAGAGCAGTCCTTACCCACAGGATAGCGGGCAGTCAGATTCTAATCCAAAACTTCTATGAGAAGCAAGACGTGTGTTAATTCTTCCTCCCTCCCTCCTTTCCTTTCCTTCTTCCTTCCTCTCACTTTTTATTTTGGCAAATGTCATATCTACACAGCAGTAGAGAGAATAGCATCATAAGCTGTCCTGCCCATCACCAAGCTCTAGTCGTTGAGCAGAATATTTATGCCCTTGTCTTCCCTGCAAGGACAGGTCTTTCTGTCACCAGATGCCACATGCCCAGGACACTGGGGCACCAATGTGCTCACCCAACCTTTCTTTTCAGGGGTGCCGTGCAGCTCATCCTCTTCTGGTGCCCCAGGCTGCTTCCCGGCATGACCTCCTCCCCAGTCCTTCTCCCTGAGGGACGCCCTCCCCTGACTCGGGTGGGAGAGGTTCTTCTGTCCCATGGTCTTATACTCAGCTGGGTTCCATGTGGAGAGATGACTGGTCTCATTCCTTCTCCTGTGGTAACTTCCAGGACCTGGCAAAAGCAGAAAGCAAGAGCTTGGAGTGAACCTTCCCTGGGGCTTGAGGGCTCCTGCAGGGAGCCCCACTAACTCGTGTCCACACACAACTATTACAAGCAGTGGGAACTCTGGCCAGTCTCTCCTCCGAGCCCAGTGTCGGGCCCTGCTCCGGGCAGAGGAGCTCCAAACAGAAAAGCACGTGTGTCCTCCTCGGGGGCTCGCTCTCCCATGTGGTAGGGCCCGGGGCTGCAGGACAGTAAACACTCACCACTCAGTGAGATGGTGAGCCACCCGTGACTCCATGAGATGGTGAGCTACCCGTGACTCTGTGAATCCCCTGTCAGAGAGGGAACCCGGGGACAAATCCAGCAGCGAAGATGGTGATGATGGGGGGCAGCGGAGGAGGGGGGCGGATGGACAGAAACAGAGAGAGAGAGAAACACACACACACACACACACACACACACACACACTCCATTTGGACACACAGAGGTGGGCTGGAGAGCCAGATGCTCAAGGAAAACCTAAGCCAGGGGTAGATGGCAGAGCAAGGCGGGGATGGGGGGGGGCGGACAGTAGGCAGATATTGGCCCCAGTGGGCTCTGTCCAGGGGTCCCAGCGACGTCTCAAGGCCCCATCGTGGGCTCCTGTGTTCCAGGTCCTCAGGGCACAGCTCATGAATCAGTCTTACAGGAAATTAAGATGCAGATTAGCAAACAGCCTCCCTGTGTTTTAGCCACTGTCTTCTCACGAGCAAATACTGGTCTTTGCCGGAACTTCTCCCAAACCATCACATCCTGCCATGCTCAGGCCTTCGACCAAAGCCATGTGTTCTTGGGACGGTAGGGCTTGCGATTATCCATCACTTTACTCCCCCAGTGTGGACCCCAAACCAGCAGCCACGGCCTCCCTTGGGAGCTTGTGAGAAATGCAGGTTCTCAGGCCCCTCCCAGGCCCCTGAATCGGAGCCTGAATTGTAATTCCATCCCAGGTCATTCATGGGCATGGTCAAGGGTGAGGAGCTCTGGCCTAGCACGCATTTGGGGACCCCTTCCAGGAAAAGCAGCTTCTCTTCATGGCTTCCCTGCCCCCCCTCAGCCTCTTCCCCCAGCCACCGCCCCAGCAGTTTGCCTGTTTACTGCCAGTGTAGAGTGGTCCATCTCTCTGGCCAGCCTCTTGGGGCCCCGAGATAATGGCTTCATATTGATGTCTCCCAAATGCATCTTAGCGAAAATGTCTTAAAGATCTAAAAGCCTTTAACATCCCAGGGAATGCATTTCTAATGATACGATTTCAGGCCTTTGACAAGCCTTGACAAAAACACACACACACACACACACACACACACACAAACCACATTTCTAGGTAGGAGAAGAGCCTTCCTGACATTGCTTAAATTCTGTCGTGTAATAACGGGTATTCGTACAGCATCTTAATTTTACAGCATACCTTTATTCCTCCCCTCCTTTAGCATTCCTCTCACCTGAGAGAGACACAAGACAGCTTTCAGAATCCCTATTTTATGATGAGGAAACTGGAGCTCGGAGAGGTTAAGAGACTTGCCCGGGGCCAACCAGGTGCAGAGGAACAGAGGCAGGCACGGTCCCCCAAGTCCTGTCCGCCCCCCTCCCATGACCCCGGGCTCCTCCTGGACACAGCCACAACTTATCCTGCCAGAGAGAACTGTGAGCCCACTGAAGTTTGTTTATTTACCTATCTCGTCAATCTTAAAAGCACAGGAGCCAAATGCCCAGTTCAGCACAATAAATATTTCTCTTAGGCACCTGGCCCTAAACTAGAAGTGGGGAAACAAGGATGAATGAGATCTAGTCCTTACTTTTGGGAGCTCTCATGTTAGGGCTTCTCCACCCCCCCCCTTTTTTTTTAAGTAAGCTCTACACCTGGCATAGAGTCCAACATGGGCCTTGAACTCATGACCCTGAGATGAAGACCTGAGCTGAGATCAAGAGGCAGATGCTTAACGGTCCGAGCTACCCAGGTATCCCAGAGCTCCATTTTTTTAAAACCCTTTGCTGGAGCAGTAATGTGTTCTCACATTCCAGCATCACCCCCACCCCACCAAAAAACAAACAAACAAAAAACAAAAAACAAACAAACAAAAGAACCCCAAAACAGCAACAACAAATAAAAACACCAAAAAACAAAAACATGGATTTGTTTTTCCTGTAAGAAAGCAGAAATTTCTCTTGTCTTGAAAACGAAACAAACAAACAAAAATCTCAGCTGCTAGATCTCAGCCCCACACCCCAGCCAACAGGTGTTTCCCATGATGCCTCTGGTCGCTTGCCACTCTAACCGGAAGTGGGCTCCTTGAGCGATGGGTTAGCACCTTTCTCAAGTTAGCCTAAGTGTTCCTGGTGCAAAATCTAACTTCTACAAAACACGAAACCTCATTTGTTTTTTTTCAGCAACATATTTAAATAAGCTTTTCTCAAATTGAATTTAAGGTGGTTTCACTTCCCTCTGCTCTTCTATCAAAACTTACCTTTTCTGTGTCCCATTTCCTCAGAGCCCCTCAGGAGATTTAAAGCTAGTCTGTTAAGCCACTTTGCATTTAGGAGGATTTAACCAATATTAGTCTGATATTATATTCCTCCCCCCCCAAAATATGCTCATCTAAACTTATCACTGCCCCAATCCAGCATTTCAGAAAATGTGGTCTGCAGAGCCCTAGTGAGGGCTTGGTGAAAATATTTTCCTGGTCAGTGGGGTTGGGAAATCTTGGATGCTGCAACCCTACTTTGGTCATTAACATATTAAAGACTCTGAGAAGTCCTGCAGGGTGGAAAACTCTACATTTAATCAGCATTTCTCAAA
Source organism: Mustela erminea (assembly GCF_009829155.1). NCBI lineage: Eukaryota > Metazoa > Chordata > Mammalia > Carnivora > Mustelidae > Mustela > Mustela erminea. The sequence goes on from NC_045618.1 coordinate 34,031,593, forward strand.
CTCACTTGGGCACAGAGCCTGTTAAACACCTTTATACATCCCAGCAAATCCAGGGCTCCACTCAATGCCCTCGGGGAATTTTGTCAAAACCCAATATTTGACACCCCCATGGGGATTTTAAGTCTGTTAATGGGTCAAGTTGCTCTTCCTCTGTCTCTCAAGTCACCCTGCACGCCTGGCATTCCCCTTGGCCTCTCCTCAGGGCTCCAAAGCTCATTTCTGCCTTGGGCTGTGTGACTTCAATCCAGGCACTCAGCCTCTCTGATACTCACCTGTGCAGTGGGAGGACAGGTCCTACCCATTGTGTCTCATGGGGGTGGGAAGGCCCAGAAACAAGCCTCATTTCCAGAACACTCCAAGCCAGGTTCCCCTGTATTCCACAGGGACCCAAGAACCAGTGGTTTCTTAGCCACCAGATAGTGGAAGGTCAATCTGGTTTTTCCGCAGCGTGGCTACTCCAGCTCCGAAATCAGGCTGACGTTTTGGTCCTGCAGAGGCCAATGTTGGAGCTATAACATTGCCCGGAAACTTACATTTAGCCACAGCGCCTTGTCCTTGGTCTAAGAGCTTGTGGGAGCGAACGGTGGTACACCCCCTCCGCCATCTTTCCAGGAGCTTCCTCACAGTCATCCTGCCTGTCTTCTGCTCTGTCCTCCCCCTGAGCCACACCTGTTGGCCGTCTGCACTGACATGTGTCCTGCCTGTGTGCACAAAAGCCTGGTGGCAGAAATCCCGGGGGATTTATTTTTGTCACATACATACATACCTTGTGTGCAGACGGGGGTGGTGTTTATGTCTCAGTTCTCTGTTGCAAAGGGGGAAAAAATACAGTGGAGCTATAAATGTGTACATTTTGAACAGTTGCCCTCATGTACTGTGTATATAACTCAGCTGCAAGAAATTTAAACATAAACGGGTTTTTTTCTGAGATTGGATGGAGGAATTTGGCCATTGGCATCTCAATTATTTTTCTGCACTGAGTGCCAAAATCAGGCATTAAAATGCAACACCTCCACCCCCAGAAATAAAAAAAAAAAAAAGAAAAGAAAAAAGAAAAAAAAACACATACATACAGCCTAATTTTCTCTGAGGAAAAGGTTGTTGTTGTTGATATGACATGTTTTTGTAGCACAAATGTTGGCTCTTCAGCCTATCTTGTGCTTTTATATACACTCAAATGTGAAACATTTGAGAGAACACACACCAAAAGTTCAGAGCACTTTCCCCGCCCGGCTGTGAGATTTCCTTGCTAGAAAATCTGCTCCAGACTCCAGGGCAGAGTCTCCAGGAGTCGAGGCTACACTATGGGGGTTTTAAGAATTGGCACAGAAAGAGAAGGGTCTCGTGTCCCCGTCAAGGTCTAAGAGTGGGCAATTGGGAATAATTGTGCAAGAGGCAGATGTGGTTGAGACGGAGAAAGGGCAGGTGTGGAGGGCAGTGGGGAGGGGGATGCTTCTGGAATGTGGCCACTGAAGAAATCAGCAGAGCCACGGCAAAGCCCATGGTGCTCAGGAACTATCCGGTGTGAGCTGGAAGGGATGGGTGAAACATGCAGGCTTTGCACATAGGTAGACTTGAGTTTGACTCCTGACCTAGGAAGGGTCTTCTCTCTCCTTTGCTCTCTATAGCAGCTTTCTATCCCCTAATGATGGCCCCCATGGCTCTTGGTGCCCTCGGCCGCCATCTTGGATTCTTCTCTTCCCTCATAAATGGCTCCCAGGCCCTGGCACTCCTCGCCCCCAGTCCCTCCATTCACTTGGCTTTTGGAAGGGCTCTGTCTTCTTCCCCACCTGTAATGTACCCTTGTTCGGGCCACAAACAAGGCACAGTGGGGAGACAGGACAGGATGTGCCACGTGGCCAACCCCAAAGAGATACTCCAGGAGAGAAGACAGGTGGGTAAAAAGCCCACTAAGATGTAGTCCAGGGGCCTGTGTCCCCTGTGTCTGAGAGTTACACCGGGCTTATGTCTGTAAGCACAGGTCTCTGGTTCTCACAGGCCCTCGGCAAAGCAGCGCAGCCCCTTGGGGAATCTGAGCTGCCAAGCAGTCCCAATATTTCCACGGCTGATTGGCACGCAGTTACAACCCAGCTTAGCAGGTGCCACACACACGTGAAGGACCACTCCTTCTGGATTCCAAGGCATCCTCTAAGCCGTGTTGCCTTGGTCTTCAGTGATCAATTCCCACCCCAGATGAAAGTTCCAGTGGGTGCCCCCTGCTGTCCTGCTGCTTCTGTCCAGCCCTGGGGCTAAGATCCAGGGACCTGGACTGCCTAGGCTTCTGTACAGTGGTCAGGGGAGGGTGTGGAGGAGCCCATAGCCTGCTGCCTGGGGCCAGCATCTCACACATCTTGGCAAAACAGCTTCACCTACGGCCTCCATTGGCTGGGGCTAGTGACCAGTCCTGGCATCAACCGCAGCTAGCAAATGGAGAGTTTTTCTTCTGACAGGGGAGACTTCCGGTAGCTCACAAACTCACAAACCAATAGCATCAGTTGCCAATCCCAAGGCTGGCCTGCTGTGTAGCCCTATTGGGTGCCCAGGGCTCAGAGGAATCTCAAGAATTGTGCATGGAGTGGGCCCCAGAGCATCGCTTTCAGATTTCAAGAGGGAGTTACACATTTTGAGGATGGTGATTTTCTCAATGTCTATCGACTTTTGCAATCCGCATTTTTTTAAAGTTTTGCAGGGGCAGAAGGGTTGACACTTGGAGACCCGCAAATGCATGAGAGGGAGATGAGGAAGAGAAGGCAGAACAGGAACCCAACAGGCTTCAGAATGGGGAGAAAAAAAGGGCTGAGTCCAGGCTGCCCCCTCCAGTCCTCAAAGACAAATTAAGGCTGGCTGGGGAGCTTTCTGGAGGAAGGAAGGTCCAGAGCAGGAGATGGGACGCTTCTCAGGATCGAATCAGGGGACTGGGATTTAGGCTGTGCAAGAGCAAGGAGAGGGTGGGGAGGAGTGGGGGCCCAGATGTGGGAGAGGACCTCCACATGCCTGCCCTGTGTGAGCCAGGACAGCTGGCCAGGAGCTCGGGAACTTGCGGGCAGTCTGGAACTGGTGGCAGACATCCTGCTAAGTGCTTGGTCACCCTTGTTCCTTCTCACACCCACCCTCACCGCCCCTTGCTCTGTCTCCAGCTCACTGTCTCGGAGCACACTGAGTCGTTCCAACAGGCCTCCTGAGGTTTTCCATGTTCCCTCCGTGATGGTCCAGAGGGGCATTCTCCCCCTGGGGAATTGCCAGACCAGGTCTTTGACCATTTTGTGTTCAGAAAGAAGACACTCACCAATGCTCTGCCCCTGGTTTGGTCCGAGGACTATCATGGGTCCCCCACCCCTGCCCAAGGCCATCATGTCTTTAGTGCCACCATACCAGGGGTTTAAGAGACAAGCATCATGGTCTGAGCACTGAGAGAGGAATCTAGATACCTGGGTCCCAGCCCAGGATCTGTTTCAGACCCTCTGAGTCTGGACTTGGAGAAGTCATTTCACATTCTGAGTTTCTATTTTTCATTTGGTTAGAAGAAGAAGAAAAGATGGTATCAGGCAAACCAGAAAAGCAGAATCAAAGATGTGGTCCAGTCAAAGGCAAGATGATTCTGTAAGATACCAGTGGGCCACCCTCTGGGATAAGCATTGTCCCCCCGAATTCCTCTTTGGATCTGTTGAGCCCCTGGGAGCAGCCGCTTCTAGACCTGCCCGTGGATGAGCGTATCAGACCCTGCCTCAGAACCAAGGAGCCTGGAGGAAGGAAGAAGGGTGCTTAGAATGAGGCTGAACTCTGGAATGGAAAAAGTTGCTGGGGAAAGTCGGGGTGGGGATACTTCAGCCCCAGGGGAGGAACTTGACCCAGGCCCAGAGCTCTGCTTTGGACAGACTGCCTCAATGTTTCATTTGATCTTCAAAACAACCCTGCCAAGAAGTATTATCACCATTTTCCTCACAAAGCCCTTCCAAGGCTCAGAGAGGGGAAGTGACTTACCCAAGGTCACACAGCTAGAGGCGCTAAGTCTTCCAGTTGGTTTTACCTGTCTCCAAATTCCAAGTCCTTCTAGGTCTCTGCACTGTGGGACCCCTGGGTAAAGATTAGGGTGCCTGGGCTTGGGCACTGCCCCCACCCTCTCCTGACCTCTCTTATGTCAGCAGCAAAGGTGACTTTAATGTCCCCATCAGGAGCTAACATTGATCTGAAATTGCCATCGTGGAAAGGCTTGGAAGAAATCTCTGGAAAGGGGAGACATTTTTCCCTTATGCAGGGGCAAGGGAAGGAATTAGGGGCTGCCTTCCATGGGGCAAAAACCCAGACTGGTTCATGACAGCCAGATGCTAGGGTCCTGGGGAACCAGGAACGTGGTCTGGACCGCTGTCCGCAGGCGACGGCTGAGGCTCGGGACTCCTTGCCCAGACTCGGCGCTCGGACTCGAGAGCCTGTGTCTTCTCACCCAATCCTTCCCACCTCCTCCACAAGCCCCCACAACATTCTTCAACATCCCCTTTAAAAATTAAGGGTGCGGCAGAGGTGGGGGCAGCTCCTGAAACAGATAAGAGGTAATTGCCTGCCTTTGACTCCTCTTGATGTGAAAATGGGATTGGAATGACTCACTCTGGTTGAAAGGTTAGTTGAAGGTTATTACAGGAAAATTGTTATTCATACATTTTTTCTGTGCGGCCGGATAGCCTAAAAGATTAAATTCACAGAGTGCATAATGACCCATCAGGGCGGACAATGGTAGGGGCGTCCCGGGGGAGGGGAGATAAGGAACAGAGACTTTGCTGAATAATTCATGCTCCAGCAGACGCGGCTCTAACAGATTACATGAGGGTTTTCATTAGAAAGGAGAGGACAGAAAGGCGGGTGAGACAGAGCGGCCGGGTGCGTTTCTCAGCCGTGCCAATCCTGTGCGTGGGCCGTTTGCTGTGACTCCAATCAGCGCCTGTCCCCGCATCTCAGGGCCCTGAGAAAGGGGGCGTGTGGGGTGAGGAGCGTCATTGTACGTCACCGGGGGACGGATACCCTGCTTCTGAGTGGGTCTGGGCTCATCCTGGCCTCATCCTGAGTCTTGAAGCTCCCAAGCGTCAAAGGCCAGGTTCATCTCTGGGGCTCTGGAACTTTTCGATGAAGACACGGTTCTGGAAGACAGCAGTTTCCTGAGAGTGTGGGGACAGATGTCTTCCTCCTGTGTCATTTCTACCTCTGTGCATAACGTCACCTGCAGAGGGAGCAGAAAGTGTCACCGGAGGCTGTTTGGGACTGAGGGGACAGGACCAGAATGTTGGTGCTCCGGCAATGCCCCAAATCCTGTCTGGGACCCTAACTGTGGGTGGGACCTGGGGCAGGTCGAGATCTCACTTGCATAGATTGGTCAGAAAATGAAGGGATTTGCTATGCGCGCAGAATCCCGTTCTGTCTCCCACGTGAAGGCTGACGTGCAGGGAGGCCTGGCACACCCCTCCGCAGAAGGCTGGGTGCTTTTGGACATCCAGCGGCTCTCTCGGGCCGTCATCTGCTCCAACCTCTGGGGCCTGCCACTCCAGGACAGCGTCCCCTCTGAGGAGGCCAAGGGCCTGGGCACAGCATTCTGAATCTTGTCTCCCCCAGACCTCTCCTCTCCCAACCCCCAGAGCCACGGCCAAAAGGTTCAGGCCACCGCCTCCTGGGATTGGACCAGATGTGGTGTCTGTGACTGCTGACCCAAACTTACACACTGCTTTGTTTCTTGGTGTCCGGTTTCCTTGCTGTCACCACACAGGGGGTGCCACAGTCACAGCAACTTCAGCAAATGCCTTATGGCCTCGCCTCCCCACACTGAAGCCCAAGGATGGTGCCCAGGCCTGAGTCAGTGATATGCCTCGAGAAGGATCTCTGGACCAGGCTATTCATCTCATTGCGGGCCAAGAGCCAAGGTAGAGAGAGACTCATACCACACAGTGCAGTGGAAATGCTGAGTGCCAGAGACAAGGGGAGACCTTCCCGGAGGGTGGCTGAGCATCTAGGTTCTAGAATCAGCTCTACCACTTGGAAACTGTGATGCTGAGCTGTCATTTCCCCCCTTTGTGCCTCCATTTCCCCATCTGTCACCATGCTTATTACCTCAGGGAGGGGAATTTGAAAGTAAACTTCCAAGCCGTGCGCCCTACTGCTTTATTTATCACTGCTGTATGACAAAGTACTGTATTAAACACTTCCATGGCAGATCTCTAATCCCCACAGCAGCCCTGGGAGGGAGACAGCATTGTCCCCATGTTCCATAGGAGGAAACAGAGACTCAAAGTGGTCAAGTGACTTGGCCAAGATTGCACAGCTGGTAAGTGAAAAAGCCAGATTTGAGACCCAGCTGTTATCTCGTTCCAAGGCAGGTAGCTAGCTCTCCCTCTTCTCTGAAGGGGCTGGGGTGCCCCCCCCAGCCATTTCTGCCCAGTGGCTGTCTATACGGAAAGGCATTCTCGGTGGCATGTAGGCAGACAGGAAGCTGGTGACGCAAACACCGTGTTCATGTCAGTGAAGGCACAGCACCACCCTACCCCTGGAGGAAATGCTGGCTGGGGCAGGTGGGCATTTGAGCCCCCGTTGTGCAACCTCACACACTTGGTGAGTCAGCCCCTCGTTCATGGAGGGGTTTGGAGGATCTGTGCCTGCTCCTGAGAGCTGTCAGGACCCATAGTGGTGCGTGAAACCACTATGATTACTCATTTGCTCCTTGGTTCATTCATTCATACATCCACCCCATGACCCCATTCTCCAGAGGCCTACTCCCTGCCTGCCCTCGGTGGGTGCCAATCACTAAGGACTCCACCCCATGTGGGTCTGTGGTCATGAAGCTCCGAGCATGAGGTAGACACACATACTTGAGTTAGCTTGGGGCTCTCCCTCCCTGACCCATAAACTCCAGAGGGGCAGAAGAGAGACCAGAAAGGGTAGAGAGAACCCACCAAAGACCACATTGTGGAGCTCATGTGGCTCCAAATAAAGGAATTTGGACAGCAAAACACAGACAGCTCAGTATGATCGTGGGTTGGCCCAACTTGCCAGCTGGAAGACATCTAGACCATCATTTCTTGGATGAGGCTGTGGAGACTACGGTAGGGAGGCACTCACTCAAGGTCGCATGGTTAACCAACCACCCAGACTCAACCCCAGGTCTCCTGACTGCCAGTCTTGGGGAGTTTGTGTCTACTGTGTTTTTGCCAGGGCCGGGCTTGTCCACATGTGTGAAATATTAGCGGCACTTCCTGAAGGCTTTTGAGTAGATTTCTCCTGCCGTTTAATATGGTTCATTGTTCACCCTTAGTTTCTGGAAGCTTATCTTAAGTGGGTAGAGTCTCAGGTAGCTAACTGTGGATCGTGGGCTGTCATACCCAGTTGGTACTCAAGATAAAACAGCTGTTGTTTTAAATTCTAATTAAATCCTAACTCAAGCAATTAATTTAGCCCCCTAATGCTCACTATTTGAGTTATACGGATTTAGACTACCTGTTTCTCCTCCTCCCTTCCCTTCCTTCCAGCAGTATGTAGGAAGCAGCAGCTTCTTGATGTCGGCCACTGAGCAGGCATGTCTAGAGATCCAAAGGCAATCCCAGTTCTGCTCCAGAAGAAATCATATCTACTTGGGAGGGAAAATAAGCGGGGCAAGAGTTTCTTCCCACTATGACGGGAGCTTATTTGAGACACGTGCAGATCCAGGCAGCGCCCCCCACTGGCTGTGTGTCCTTGGCCCACCTACGGCTCTCTGACCCTCCTCCTACTGTGTACCTTAGCACGCGGGGACTTGGAGAATCATGCGATACCTCACCTGGCTTGCGGCAGGAGTCCCTGAAAATCGCCCCAGATAATGGGAGAGACGTAACATTGAGAAAAATTCATAAAGTGGAGATGAAAACTTTGGCAGGTTCAATCTTTCCAACCCACTCCTACTTTCTGCCAAATCTCACCAAGCCCAAGGACAAGAGCATCCATGCTTTTAAGAGATAATTGTACTCAGCATTCTGTTTCTCAAAATGAAGGAATCAAAAATAAAGCTCATCTACATGCAATATGAAATTCTGGAGTGGGTCCTGGAGCAAAGAAAGGTCATTTGTGGATATTTAAACACACACGCGGAGCGCGCGCACACACACACACACACACACACACACACACACCGCGACCAAGTGGAAAGGTCTGCCTGTTCGCCAGTTTTTTTGCATCCTCCCAGTAAGTTCCCTTTTCTTGATGTCCACAGCTTGGCCTCTGTCCTTTGCTGTAGCTGATCTCAACTATCACTATAGCTTACTAAGTGTCTCCCTTCCTCCAGCTTCTCCCCAACTCCAAGCCACCCTACACCGGGCTGGTTGCAAAGTGCAAAGCACTGGCCATGCATGTCCAGTGACTTATGGGTACAGCCCAAGTTCCTCAGTTGGGAATCCAAAACTTTCTGTAATTTACAGGCCTAAGCAGCCTCCTTATATTCAGTCATATCGACTGTCTCCACTCTCCCTTCGAGGCATGATCATATAGGGACCGAACATTACAGGAAGGCATCTGGACACAGAAACTTAGAAAACTTTATGCATCCCATAATGAGCACCAGTATCAAGCCTAGCTTAAAGAAGTAACTTTCAGGAAAGTTTTATACAGTTTAAAACCCAGTCTTCAAGGGAGTGCCTGTAAAACTGGTGAAATCAGAATAAAACCCATGGTCTTATTCAGTTTCCTGGTGGTGATACCATGTCTTGCAGGATGTGACCTTCGGGGAATCTGGGTCCAGGGTATAAAAATCTCCCCATATTATTTCTTTTTTTCCAAGCTTTTACTTAAATTCCAGCTAGTGAACATACAGTATTAGTGTCACGTGTACAATATAGTGATTCAACACTCCATACAATACCCAGGGCTCATCACAACAAGTGCCCGCCTCAATCCCCATCACCTATTTCGTTTCCCCCCACCCACTCCATATTAATCCTTACAACGACATGTGAATCTACAATTATCTTAAAAGAAAAAGTTAAGAAAAAAAAAATAAGAGGCAAACAAAAAATTCTTCCCCACTGAAACATCATATCCATTTTTCCATTATGATAACAAACCTGATCCCACCATGAAAGGTGAGAATATTTTCAGGAAATGTCAGAGGAAAGAGCCTATAAAGGCAGCATTAACCCTAACCTTGAAGGTTTATTATCAGAAGAGCCATTTAGTAATCCCACATGCTTCTGAGCTCTTAGCATCTTGTGGCTGGTTGCCAAGAGCCCATGCGCACTGGAAGCATTGCCAGATGGATCCTTGGAGTCCCAACATCTTGGCACCCAAGCTATTTCTCCACCCGCATGTGTCTCTTTAATGTCCCACATAACACACAGGATGGATACTCATGGTGATTGGATATTGTTTCGTGCACACCACCATTCCTTTGGGGGAACCATCCCTTTGACACACCCAGTGGTCCAGGAGGTGCCACAATATAGTGCCTGGACCCTGCCAGGCCACTGGGGTAAACCCTGACCAGGGCAAGCCCGGTTATCATGATTGGCTCAGAGATGTGCACATGACTCAAGCTAGACCAATTGGAATCTTGCAAGGACTTGCCTTCTGGAGCTGCTTTTTTTCTGGAGCCTTGGTGCCACAGAGAAGTAAGTTGTCCGCAGTCCTCTTTCTTGACTACACAGAAAAAGATCTCAGGATACGTGAATGGAGCCAACATATGGAGGGAATGGCCTGAGAGAGGAAGGAAGGAAGCAAGCAGGCCCTTATTAAGACTCCTGATTTCTTCTGGCTGCAGCTGTGGACCTCCAGAGTCTCCCCCCTTGCAATGTGCCATGAAATGCCGCCTTTTATTTTCAAAAGCCAGTGTGAGTTGGTTTCCATCACATGGAACTCAGAGACTTGTGACTTCTGCAATGCCCTAATTGAATAATTCCTTCATGTCAATAAAGGAACACCCAAACAGTCCAGATTTCCTAAACCTTTTATGCCAAGGGTGTGTGGATGTCCATAGAAGGACATGGAGGATGTCAGAGGACCATAACGGCCTCTCCCGAAGAATGAAGAAGAGGCTGATACTTTCTAAGGCAGGTTACAAGCAACCACTACATCCCAACTTCAGCTCCTTATGCTTTTTCTAAATAATTCAGCACAAATGGAACTAAATCTTCTCCAGTATTGTCTTGAGTTAGAAAATAACTTACTCATTTTGTAGTACAACCTTTTGGATATCTTCCCAACTCACCTTGAACCCCTCATGGCCCCCAACATCTACACGGCCATTTGGTACAAAGACATTACCCTTAGAGGATAAGACACAACCTTCTACTCTATTATTTTATTCCTATTTTTATTGTTCCAGTAACTTCTCTGCAGCAAATTAGGTGGTGCCGTATCATCTCACTCATGAATTTCCAGACCCTCCATCTTCTGATTGGATCTTTGGAGATATAGTTGCTTGGACAAGGGGCGGGCACCTAACCTCAGTTAGACCAGTCAAAACCATTGTCCAGGCTTTGGGGATTTTATCCAGTGAGACTCAGTTCACGTGCTCCTACATTCACCATGTGGCCTGGTGTCTGCAACTTGGGATTGTCCATCACCACGTGGAACAGAATGGAAGAGGGTGCCATCAACAGCATGAGGAAAGAGAAGACAAGGTTGGAGGGCGAGTGCATGGCTTCTTGTCTTGATCTGTTTCTGAGGTCAAGAAGCCTGCTTTCCTTTGGATTCTGTGAGACATCATGTGTCCCACAAATAAATCTCCCTCTTCCCCTTTTAAGTCAAATCCAGATGGTTGCCGCCCCTCGCAGTGGAAGAATCCTCTCTAACACATTCAGGTTCTTGCCCAACTGTAACATGCTTTCTCTGCCTTTCCCTTCCTTGTCCTCCTTTCCCCCTTCTCAATCAAATGTGTGATCACTGACACATGTATATTATGCAGAATATCAAATATAGGTCAATGGATGTCACCATGGCAAAACAAGCAAAAGAAAAGCTCACACTTCTCAATGCTTGTTAGTAAAAGGATACAACAATGTGTGCGTCCCCCCTGCTGGTGGGGGGGTCAGCAGGGTCAGCCCAGGCTTTGACGTGTGAACTTCTTGTTCCCACCAAATCAGTCAGCTGAAGTGAGAATGTTTTATTTAAGCAGACATGTGTCAGCCTTGGTTTGAAACAAAGACACTCTGCCAGCATGTACCATCACAAAAGCAGGGCTGTGTGAGACATCTTTGCTAAGGCAGGGAGTTTTCTCGATTGCCAGGCACCATCTTGGAAAGTTGCTATGGGAGGTGGGTCTGCCCTTTAATGACGTCTGAGACACATTCAAGGCCAGTGCTTTTGAAAAACAGAGTGCCTGAAAGGTTCCAGGATGGGGAGGTGGTGAAATCGAATGACCCACTGAGGCTCAATCATCAGAGCGTTTTCTAGAAATACCATTCTGCCTCGGCCTGGGGCCACCACTCATCCGCTCGCTCTTCCAATTAATTATTGTGTTTTAACACTATCTCCAAAGATAATTGCCTGTCAGTGTATCAGTATGTAACACCTCGGGGTGAACGATGCTTTCGCACTCCGTCTGTCAGCGCTAATAAACACAGGGCGGGGGAGACCCCACCTGCCTTCCTGTGATCAGCCAGGATCTGGAGCATCCCATCCTTCTCCTGAGCAAAGCCGCCCCCTCCCTTGCTCACTCACTGCCCCCCGCCCCCACCTCCGTGATCACAGCACAGCGAGTGGGTGACTGAGAGAGAAACACACACACTCCATGACAGAAGAGTGCCTGATCGCCGCCCCGATCCCGAGGGTGGCTTCTTTCCAAGAGATCTGCACCTGTGAATTTAATTCTGAGGGCTACAGAACAGATTTCAAAGGAGGGTTTCTTTTTTTTTCTTTTCTCTCTCTCTCTTTTTTTAAAACCACCTATCCTATCACCTACCAAAAGAAAAGGTTCTGTAATTGTAGGGTTGGTTAAAAAAAAACAAAAAAAAACAAAAAAAACTTTCAAAATAAATCCTGGTTGGAGGGGTCTTTTGTATTCTTTAAAGCAAGATGGAAGAGTGGGATGCGAGCATTGAAGCATTGAAGCTACTGTCCGCTGCATTAAATATTTCAATAGGGGAAAGACAAAATCCCCCATTTCAAATTAAATTGAACCCACTCAGTGAATGTATGAGCATCATATGGAGTAAGTGTCAATTAAAGTGATAAGTAGCAGGTCTGGCACCGAGTTCTGGACCGTTCTGAGGTCTGCTTCCCCGGCGTGGCCGTTCAGTGCTTTGCGGTAAATTGAAACTGATCCACGAAGTGTGACCCGTGATTCTTCTGAGAAGCAGATTCTCGTCCAATACCTCTGAGTTAATTGGCATTTTATTCTCATTTAAATCTCTGTCACAACCTTTTATTTTATTTTATTTTTGTATTTCAGAGGGAGACTACAATTCCAATGTCTTCCCCGCAGCTCGCAGGAAGCTCAGAACAAATTAGGTGAAGTCATACCATGTCACCCACAGATCACAGAGCCCTCCAGCTTCTGTCAGGATTTGGGGGGATGAGGTTGCCTGCCAGTTGTGCTCTAGGTCACAGAATGGAAAGGAAATGGAATCATTCGTGGCACTGGAATTTTTCTCCGAAGCGCATTTGCTTCCTGTCTCCTGGGTTAACAGCTCCTCCGGCACCAGGGACCTTCCCTGCCAGGATGGGAAGAATCACTGAGCTGGAAGAGGGAGAATCCAGAATAAATGGTAAGAGGAACACTGCCTAAGGTGTGCCCTCTCGCCATCTCCTCCCAGAGCGAGAACCTGGGATGCCCAGCAGGAGCCCCCTATTGTTGGCAAAGGAAAGCAAGCAGGCTGTGGGTCCCATCTTCTTAGGAAGCCCTCCTCGGAGAAGTGCCTGGGTTCTTGGCTCTCATTGCCCTGGCTCCAGCTCCAGCTGGCATCTGTTTGTGGCGGCTTCCCAGAAGGGTCCAGCCTCTTGAAGAGTCTTGGATCAACACTATGATGAGGACCCGAAGTTCTGCACGCACCCTGCCCACTCTGGTCTTCACCGAGTACCTCCTACTTCATACAGACTTTCAGACCCTCAAATAACCAAAGAATGTTTTTGTCTAGAACCCATTGGGTTAAGGTTGCTGCTTCCACCATCCATGGCAACCCCGGCTCTCACAAACACAAGCCCATGAAGACATCTTCACTCATTCTTAGCCCCATCTCTCATCCCCCAAAATGTTCTGGTCTCTTTGAGGCACACGGTTTTCCCAGCTTCATCAGTTTCTTGGCGCACGAAAAAGCTTGGTACTTAATGGTGTGAACTTAGATTGCTCTGGTTTATCATGTGGATGCAAGGACCCTACCCTCACCCTCAAGATGTCTACTCTTAGTGAGTGTATTTCTGGGAGTCTGCAAGGAAGGTCTCATGAAGGTTCTCCAGAAATCCATCCTGATGCTGCTTGAACAAATCAGCCATGACCACCAGGCATCAGCTCTCTCCCAGATTCCACTGGGGATGATAGCCACAGCCTGGCCTCCGGGCTCCCTGGCCTGTGCCCCCTGCTCATAATACAAACACCGTGATGTCCTGGAGTTCTCATGGGACCCGGGTAAAGGAGAAATGCATGCCACCTCCACTCTGCAAGCCACTCTGTCACCTGGGCTCCTAAACAGCAGGGCTTGAGCCCCTGGGAAGACAGCTGTGCCAGCTCCTCGGGCCATCCTCCCTTCCCATGACACCGGCCAGGGGCTGGGCCAGGACCCAAGGTCATGCTGTCTTCCTCCACTGCCGCTCACATCTGCTCCCAGCAACTAGGCACAGACCTCCTCCCAGGGCTCTCCCCCACCAGTGCCCTCTCCATGAGATGTAGCCAGCCCCCCCAAAATCGGCAGCTGCAGAGAGACAAGGTCGCCCCCAGGCCCAGCCAGAATCCTTGCTCAGAGTCCATGCCACACTTTGCAGTTGTCCTGGCTAGGGGATGACAGAGTTGGGCACAGTCCTCCTATGATCTCAGAGTCCCTTGGGAGTACAGCATTCATGGGTTCTCAGCGGCATTGCCTAGCAAAAGCCATCACTTCTTTGCTTTGCATTCACTCATGAAATTTGTTGTTGTTGTTTTTTAAAGATTTTATTTATTTATTTAACAGGGATAAAGAGATCACAAGTAGGCAGAGAGAGAGGGAAGCAGGCACCCCGCTGATCAGAGAGCCTGATGCGGGGCACTGGATCCCAGGACCCTGAGATCATGACCTGAGCTGAAGGCAGAGGCTTAACCCACTGAGCCACCCAGGAGCCCCACTTAGGAAGTTTTAATTTGTCTTTTTTTCCCCCTGTGTTTGAGTCATTTCGGGGCAAAGCCCATGACGTTAGTTCTTCCCTGGCACAGAGGAGTTCTTCGGAGGCCATCAAGTACCGAACCAGAGTCAGCAAGGGTTGCTTAGGGGTGAGATGGAACTTAACCGGGGGTCCGCAGAGGCCCTCACCAAACCTTATTTTCCTAGGTTCCCATTCCAGAGGTCTGGAATATATATGCCTGGAAAGGAATATGTTTAATACGTGTCAATGTTCTAATAAACACCGTCATTGGGAACCGCTGGCCTGGAATCCAGCTGCTGCTTCTGGTTCACTAGATGCAGGGTGTGGAAGGCGCTTGGTTTGAGTGGGGCAGGCATGGACTGTCTTTCCTCCTGTGTCCCCCTAGAAGTGCCTGACACCCGCTCCTCTGTGTTCCCCACCTCGGCTTTCCATGTAGAGTTCACATCCTGTACCACATCTGATGGAGAGTTTTCCAGCTCCACGAAGTTCTGGTGTGAGGCCTCCTTGGTTAGCTCAATGCCTCCCCGACCTTCCTACCTCACAAAATGCCAACTTTGCCTTATGGGGCACTGGGCCTGTGGGGCAGAAAGCAGTCCTATCTGGCCAAGCCAGATGCCCTTGGACATGGCAATGGAACAAGCAATGGGATGGGGGTAGGGGTGGACTTTGTGACCTTGACGAGGCATCACCTCAGAACTCACACGACTCTCCCAGGGGAGTAGGACATCGTCAGGAGCTGAAGGGCCTGCGTCAGCAGAGGGGGGCAATGAGTTAGGGAGGTCTCGGCTATTACTATCAATGCGCTCTTGTTCGTCCCCCAGAAGGGTTTGGTTTATGGACTTCCCACAGAAGCACTGTGGGAAGAAAGGCTCATGGCAATCTAGTCTCATGGTTTTAAATACCAACTATATACTGATGACTCCCACATTTATATTTGCAGCTCAGACCTCTTTTCTGGACTTCAGTCTTATATATCCAAACACCCACTCAACATCTTGATTTAGATGTTGAACAGGCATCTCAAACTCAGCATACCCCAAATTCCTAATCTCCCCCTACCCAAACCTGTCTCCACCCACAGCTTTCCCCAGCTGAGCTGATGGTCTCTCCAGTCTCCTCTTGTTCAGCCAAAAACCTCTGGGGATGTCTTCAACTTCTGCCTTTCTCTCACCCGCTATATCCAATGGTTCAGCAAACCTGGAGATAGATCTAGATTCCAAACGCTCCTCCTGCTTCCCCCAGTACGATCCCGCTGTAAGCCCCCATTGTGACTCCTCTTTACAATATTACAAAGGCTTCCTAGAGGGTCTTCCTGCTCCCTCCCTGCTTCCCTACCATTTCTTTTTAACAGAAAACCAGAAGACTAGGTGAGTCAAATCAATGTGCCCCACCCCCACTCCATGCAAAATCAAACCCTATATCCTTACAATAGCTTACCACACCCTGTGCGACCTACTCCTTCTCTGCTCCAACCTCACGCCAGCCGCACTGGGCCCCTTCTTATCCTTGAACACTCCAGCCTGACTTCGGAGCTCTGTGCAGCTGTTTCCTCTGCTGAGAAAGCTCTCTTCCCATATATCCACTGGGCCACCTCCAATATCTGCATTACATCTGTGCTCAAATGTCACCTGTCCACGAGGCCACACTCTGCAGCCCCACCTCCCACACACTCTCAGTCCCCTTTCTTTGCTCTATTTTCATTTCCTTTTAGCACCTACTGCTTTTTAAAAAATTGTATAATTTACTTATGCATTGTAGTCATTATCATTCTCCTTCTGTTAGAATGTAAGCGCCACCAGAGCACAAATCTTTGTTTTGTTCACGGGTGGGCCTGGCATACAGATAAGGTATGAGTAGGCACTCAGTAAACGTTGAATGTCACACGTTGAAGGGAGAGTTTGGGAGCATGTTTCAGATAGCAAATGAAGGTGAGGTGCCAAAGATGTTGGATATAATGGTGGAAAACCTGCAGTTCTTGGAGTAAAATGCATCAGATGTCCAAAGGTCCAGTATGAAGGTGAAAACAAGGTTCTTTGAGAAAACCAAGAGAGATAGAGTCTATTGGAGACCTCAATGTCTTAATGTTGAATAAAGATATTAGATTATGATGGTGAACATTCCACTCTTTTTTTTTTTAAGATTAATTTATTTGGGGGGCAGAGGGAGAGGGAGAGAGGGAATCCCAAGTAGACTGCCTGTGGAGTGCAGAGCCCAATGAGGGGCTTGATCCCATGACCGTGATCATGACCTGATCCAAAATCAAGAGTTGGACACTCAACCAGCCATGCAACCCAGACTTCCCAGAAAACTCAACTCTTCCCCATAGGATCCCTTCTATATACCACCATTTCATCCTTCAGTGATTCTACAAGATAGATTCAGTAATCCCATTTTACAGTTAAAGAAACTGAGTCTCAGAGAGATGAACACACTTAATTAATTCTACATAACTGGGAAGTGATGAGCCAGTGGGGCCTGGCCAATCCCAGTACTGAGCTCCCTCACCTCCCAACTCATTGTAATGCCGGCCAGAGGAGAAGAGAGAATAATACTTCACTGCCTGGTTGAACAGACTAATCTGGGGTTCTCACTCTTCAGAAATGTCCAGCTTGGAAGTATTCTTTCAGAAACTGAGGTCATTCCAAGAGATGCCAGCACACATTCCTCTTCACAGTCTGGCTCCCCACTCAAGCGTGAAGACCTCATTCCCTGAATTTAGGCAGAGAGAATCATTCTAGCAAGGCCACCCTGGACTGTCCTCCTCCTTGACCTTCCCACCCTGAAATGCTATCCATTCTCACACCTGAGCTAGCTGGTCTGCTCAACTTCCACTTTTCCCTCTTCTTCTAAAAGGATATACATCCAGACCTAGCTGGCTCACCCAACTTCCATTTTTCCCTTCCCTTCTAAGAGGATATAAAATCAATAGTGATCTGGAGACCAATTCTGGCATTTTAATTGAAACAATAGAACTGGAGGCCAAAGGGCTCTGTGTTGACAAGACAAAGACCACATTGAGGGCTACAGGCAGCCAGCAGAAGGAAGTTATGACTGTGTCCAGTTTAATGGCAGCCAGACACAAAAGAGGTTATTCACCCGGACTAAGTTTTAAAAATTCTATAGTGTGCAATTTGGACCTTGTTGGAGATGTTTTGTCTGTTTCTGTGGATGTTGGCCTACCTCCTCCCTTGGCAGAGCCAAGAGTGCCTCCATAACTCACTTGCAGATGTCCTCCAGTGCTGTTCCACTTCTGGACTTCATGCTCATTAGCAGACACAACTGGAAATTCTTGAGCTGTTGCAAAATGGGTCATTTGGAACCAAATTCCAGTCTCTGAGTATGTTCATATGGTGGATTGTTGGAGCTCCCTTGGCTGAAGGAGATGTGGATGCTGTCATTATGCCTCCAGCACTGAAAAGGCTCAGCTATAGACAGGTGGCATGTTCTTAGGGTCGCTGTGGCTGGAGCAGGTCTCAGGCAGTGTCTGTTCATTCTCACATGAAAAGCCATGGCCCTCAGATGGAGGGGTCACAAAGCCATCCTGGCAGCCCTCACGAGCACATTCACAAAACCTGTCACTGAGGCCTTCTTTTGCTGTCCCTGCAAAGACTGTGATTATCTTGGCCCTGACACTGGGCTATTTTGTCGGCAGCAGAGGCCATTACAGACCTTGACATTCAGCTTTTGTTTGGTTCTGCTTGACTCTTTCTCATTTTGTGGTCTCAGAAACTCTGGTCATTCATTCAACAAATGTGTAGTGAGCACCCACTTTTCCACCTACTGGGTGCCCTCTCAACAGCAGTGATGACTGACACTTGAAGAGGGTCCTCAGTGCAGCAGGCAATGCTCTTTTTGCTTTACCCACAAAAGCTAATTAATCCTCACCATAACCCTGGGAGTAGATGAGCTAGTGATAACACGTAAGAAAAGTAGTCCGAAAATCAATGAAAGCCAGATGTTAAGTTCCCTGGTTTCCCAAGGGTTGCATCACCAACATCCATAAAAAGTTAACTGTAAATTTTCCACTTATAAACCCAACCTGATCATCCCAGAGACACCCCCCCACCCCAGGGTCTTCCCCTTCGCGAGCCTTCCCTGCTCTCTCCTCACCCTCTGGGACCCAAATAGCCTTCCAAGGGGAAGAAACATTCTCTTATTCACAAGATGGCCCAAGGTCATGAGGACTAACTGCTGAAGAGGGTGGTACCACTCTTCTAAATAGAGAGTCTCCCCCAAAGAGACCTACACATCCTGGGCAGACCTTCTGCTCTCCAGAGAACTAGAAGCACTTTCTTTAGCCATCACTTGTTCTTTCTCAGTGCTATATGAATGGTGGCTGCTCAGCAGGAGCCCCTGCTGGTTCATGTATACATGCATGAATGAATGGTTAGATGATGAATAGATGGATGGATAGATGGATAAATGGATGGATGGATGGATGGATGGATGGATGGATAAATGAATGGATGGATGGATGGATGGATGGATGGATAGATGGATGGATGGATGGATAAATGGATGGATGGATGGATGCATGGATGAACGGATGGATGGATGGATGGATGGATGGATGGATGGATGGATGGATAAATGGATGGATGGGTGGGTGGATGGATGGATGGATGGATGTATAAATGGATGGATGGATGGATGGATGAATAGACAGATGGATGGATAAATGGATGGATGGATGGATGGATGGATGGATGGATGGATGGATAAGTGGATGGATGGGTGGATGGATGGATGGATGGATGGATAAATGGATGGATGGATGGATGAATAGATGGATGGATGGATGAATGAATGGATGGATGGATAATTTTTTAATTTCAGAGAACTTGAGCAATTACTGTCTATAAGAACTCTCTTGTCTGCTCTAAAATGCTGTCTCTCCAATATATCTAAAACTGTAATGTTGAATTGTTATGACCTTAGGCCACAAGTCCAAAATGTTAAAGCCACCAGCTATGCATGGCTACTGAAATTTAAATCTAAGTTAGCTATGAATGTAATAATATATCAGTCCCTCACCTGCACAATCTACATTCCAAGTGCTCAATAGCCACAAGTGGTGAGTGATTGCCACTCTGGACAGTACTGAAGGACAGAGATCATTCAATACAGAAAGTTGTGGGACAGTACGGCTTGGGGGAACCATTTCTTAAAACTTTTCTGGATCATAGACCAATGGCAAATCCGATAATAGAGATGGATTTTTCTCCCCAGGAATGAAAGTGTGACTGTATCAACCTGACTCCCACTCAGACTCTCCATGAGCCCAGGTTAAGAACGCTTACTTTTAGTTTAAATATTTCTTAGAATGAAAATAATCCCTTGGAGAAACAACACAACCAGTGGTTATCAGCTGTCTCTACCTGAGTGTGTGTGAACCTATCAGATGCTCTCTGGAGCTCTATCCATCAGGTTTGGAGCAAGAGGAAGAAGTGAGAGCCCTGAGGATGTGGTAGCTGGGGAGGCAGGGAGAGAGACCCGGGCAGGGAGAGAGGGCATGCTGGCCCTAGAGATGCTTGTGTACCGTGTCATGATTCAGGGGACTGAGAAGTTTCTCCCTGCACCACGCACTATTCACAAGCAAGATTTCGAGAACAGTCTCATGTGATGTAAGCACATGGTAGGTGCTTAACTCACAAAAGTATAGAATTTCTCGAACAGGTACTGTATTGAACATCCTAAGGAATCCAATCATGAATTAAACATGACTCTTATACTCAGAGAACTTGGTCTCCTCTGAGAAAGATGAAGATCCAAGCAACAATTACAACAAGTAATGCTTGCTAACATTTACCAAACCAAGTACCTTGTTCTATACCATGTGTAAGTTACATACTTTTTTCTCATTTCACCATCCCAACAATGCTAGGGGGTAGGCAATATTATTCTTCCCATTTTCTGGATGACAAAACTGAGGCTCCGGAAGGACAAGCAACTTGCCCGGCCACAGAGTGGAACTCAAACCAGGTCCTCCTGATGCCAAGGCCAGTGTTTGCCTCCTGGAAAGTGGTGTCAGCAGGTCTGTGAGAGTTCTGGGCACACACGGGCTTATGTCAAGGAGCCCATGTCCCAAGAGAGCCTGGTGGTTCTAGGTGGGGATGTTTAAAGGGGTCGGATGTGCCTCTGTCTGGAGATGGAGGCCTTGGGCAGCTGCCTGCCCACTGATTGCACACTGCCAGGGACCGTTAGCTCTCTGAGGATGGGCCAGCCTTTCCCCGACAGCCACGGGCAGGCCTCTGGACACACTGCAGTCAGAATGGAAAGACTGATCCATTGGAGGGCACAGGCTCACGCTTCCCATCTTTCTCCAAGCCCAGAATTTTCCTGGCAGGGCTGTGTCCCTCACATAGTTTTGCCACATATACCATCTCTTTGAAGCCATGCAGCTTTACATAACATGGGATTCTGACCCCTTGTCTCCAGATGGGGACCCCAGGCCCAGAGGCTTCATCACCTCCTGCAGTCAGAACAGGTCTAGGAAGAAGATCAGGACCAGGATGCCTGCTGGTTGCCCTGTGCTGGGAGGTTTCCATGGTCCATCTGGTGTTTTCTAGGACATTACAGGGAACTTGAGGGCCAAGAGGTATGGAAACAGAAAAGGGCAGTGCCCGAGGCAGATATCCCGGAAGGGCCAGGTCTATAGAGTTGTCCCTGCCGCATGTCCCTGTGGCTGGAAGGGACCACGTGCCACCTGCCACCTCTTTACCTGGAGGCCCCTCAGGCTTCTGGGCAGCATGGCCGAGGGAGTGGAGCTGTCTCTGAGAATGCCCACCTTCTGCCCCTGAGGGGAGGCCCCGGCACCCCATGGCTATGCTTGTTCTGTTGTGAGGGTAGGCTGGTGAGAGGGAGCTGGTCCTCGTCCTGGCAAGTCCTTTAACCTCTCTGAGCCTGTCTGTCACCTGCAGGACGAGGACCATAATGCCAGCTCTTGCCCACCTGGGACAGAGCCATGAGGGTCAAAGGAGGTAACAGGTTAGAAGGTCCTTCGGATGGTGGGTGGCTGTAATAAGAAAGCTTGTGCTTTCTCAGACAAGAGTATGGAAATTTACTCTGTTACACACACACAGACACACACACACACGATCTCACTTTAAGATCCAGTAGGGATTTTTTAAAGCACTCGGTTGCATTCCCAGGATAGCACTGGGGACACAGAAATTTCAAGCATGGCTTCCCCTCCATGGAAGAATCTGATCTTGCTGGAAGGGCACGAAAACATTCTCATGCAGTGTGAGGACAATCCCAGAGCCAGCTTCTGGCCAGGCTGGAAGGAGACGGTCTCACGGCCTCAGAGCGGTGGCTGTCTGAGACCCGGACACCGCTCTCCTGTCCAGTCCAAAGGCAGGGCAAAGGGAGACCTCAAGTGATCCTGTGATTTGCCTAAGGACAGACAAACAGAAAGTCAGTGGCAAGACCTGATCCAACAGTGTGTGTGTGTGCCTGTTGCAATTCTACCCAGCACTTTGTCCCTGACTCCTGGCATAGAAGACACACACACACACACACACACACACACACACACTTGCATGCGTGCACACACGCACACACACTCGCATGTGCGCACACGCATACATACGCACACGCGTGCACATGTCCACACACCCCTTTGGGTGTATACACAGCGGGATCTAAAGAGACAACGCAAACCTTATTTCACGCAGGGCCATACTCAACAGCATCTCTTGGAATATGAAGCATTCTAATCAAGAATGCTGCTTGGGAGCCAGACCTGCCCTCGTTGGACTCCCTACCTTCAGGCTCCAGCGGTATGACCTTGACCCAGTGACAATCTAAGCTCCTTTGCTGTCAAGTGAGCCTAGGACTTGCTTGTTGTGGGAACGAAATGGAACAATACTCGCACGTGGACTCAACCCTCGGCTGGGGTGTAGGTCAGGTGATTGTTACTGTTCTAGAAGGAAGAAAACAGAGGACTATACAGGGCCTTGGCCTCAGGGACAGTGCTGGGCTAAGTGCTTTCAGCACCTGTCTTGTGTTATTAAACAATAATCCCATGAGGTTGTTACAGTTATGCTCCTGATAGAGAAGAATGGAGGCCCAGAGAGACTGAGTAACCTGCCCCTGGTCACACAGCCAATAAGTGGCAACAGACACTTGACTTGCTTTATAGGCACAGAGGCCTCCTCCTGTGTCTCCAGGAAGTGTCAACCTGTCTTCTGGCAGAGAGATGGCTCTCGGAGCAGGCCCCCCGGGTCACAA
The DNA here is from genome assembly GCF_009829155.1 of Mustela erminea. Taxonomy (NCBI): domain Eukaryota; kingdom Metazoa; phylum Chordata; class Mammalia; order Carnivora; family Mustelidae; genus Mustela; species Mustela erminea. The sequence continues at coordinate 34,054,093 of NC_045618.1, forward strand.
AGCCACCGTTTCTGACGGCGTGAGACTGGCTAGGAGCTGGGCTGCCTGCCTGGGTCCCTACACCTTATCTCAGTGCCATCACATCTGAGTTTGGGGCTCTGGCCTACAGCCCCTCCACCAGTCCCAGACTGTGTTGGTCCATCTACTCACAGGGCTGGAGCTGGGGTCTGTCAGCACTCTGTAATTATTTTCTAAAGCCTAAATCTTTCTCTTAATCCAGAAAAACAGGTTTGGGGCATGGGGAGGGAGGCATAGCTCCATTGTCTGCATTCCTGAGGCCAGAGATCCATCTTCCCTAGCAAGGGAGACGGGCGTAGGGAAGGAGCAAGGGTTTTGGCATCAGACAGACTGGGGCCTGACTCCTGGCCTTGCTGTTCCCAGCTGAGTGACTGGGGCGAACAGGTGGGCTTCTGTCTTATCACCTGTAAAATGGGGGTGACAGGACCTGCCTGGCAGGGTCAGAGGTAATGAGACGGCATAGGAAGGGGCCCAGGATAGGGCACACTATGGGTCCCTGCCCTCCTTCTTGCAGGCATGGGGACAGCCAGCCCTGGTAGCCAGCCTTTCCTCAAGGACACAGAGGCGGCCCCATCTTCGGGGCTCCCTCCCCAGCCCTCGCCTCTTGCCCTCCGCTGCAAAAGGAGCCCTGCCGCCCCTCCTCCCCAACCCACAAGAACCATTCCTCAGAGATTCAGAACTGAGGAATGTTTGTGTCATCTCAGCCAATGATCTAAACCTCAATATATTTTCCCCTTCTTTTTATTTTTTTCTTAACTTTAATTTCATGTAGCCTGGCTTCCATACTAAAAATACCAGCCCTTGAGATAAAAGCATGTGCATTATGGTTTTGCCTTATTCAACCTTCCACAATACACTGAGTGCTTGAGTAATGGAAAGGGAAAAACCAGATGCCTGGTGCGATGCTCCGAGCCTCCCCAAGCTCTGTCTGCTCCAGGAAAGGGTCTTTGTGCAGAAATTGATCATTTTCTCCCAGAGTGATTGTGCTGGAATTAGGAAAGGGTTGCAGGAAGGCACGGGTCAGCTCCTTCCCCATCTCTGGCTATGAGGAAACTTTACTCCAGATGAAATCTTGCCTTGATCCCATAAATCATGACCCCTGATACACTTGCTGCGTTTGTAGCAGGAGGAACCAACACTCTCAGAGTCCACCCCCCGGGGGGCTTGCGATGTGCAGAGAGGCCATAAATCCTCATCGTGCCTGCCTTATGCTTTCAGAGGTTAGTGTGGGGGCGTCCAGCCAGGGAAAAGCAGGGGGTTCAAAGCCTTTGCTACCTTCTATGGAACCAGAGGACCCACTAGGGAGAGCGCCTCTGCTGGGGGAAGGCAGTGAGGTAATGGGGCTATTTCCTGCGCTGTGGCTGTCCTCCGGGGATGGTTTGTAAGCAAGAGGCTGAATCACAAGGAAACAGACAGCACTCTGCTCTCACCCCAGATGGCAGGTTTCCAGGGAAAGGTTTCCCTACCTTTCCATGGATCTGAACCTTGATTCCCCTGGAGATTTCTGTTGTTTTTGGGAGTGGTGAGTGTGTGTGTGTGTGCACCACACATGCATGCTGCTTGGTGGGGAGCATGGGAGCACCAGGACCCCCTACACTATCCTATTGTCCCCAGTCCCTCCACCCAAATTCAATTCAGTGTCATTTTAAAGTGAATCTTGGGCTTTGGGAAATGTACAGCCGGGGACTTAGGACTGGTGGGGAAGGGAGGCTTTATCCTGAAGTGAGTTCAGCCCCTATGGGTAAGAGATAGAGCTCCCCTGAAGGGTGTTGGAGAGTCACCCCAACGAGATTTTTCGGAAGAAAAGAAACACTTACGGATGAAAGGGTGGGCACTGGGCACCAGAGACGAGACCCAAGGGCACTATGAGTGTCCCTCCAGCTGAGCCAACTGCCCTGCTACTACTACTTTCCCCAATGGAAAGTGTCATCTGTGGCTTTGATTTCCCCATGCTACAGTTCCTACAGGTGTGTGCAGCCCCTTCTTAGAGCCTTGGTGAAATGAAGGAGGGGATGGGTGCCAGGAAGCATGGCTGCCTCCTCATCCCTCCATCAAGGTCATGGTAGTAATGGTAGGATCGCACAGAGAAGGACAGAAGTTCTGGTGTTGTCATCAGTGACTCACACTCCTCCACAGGCGTGGAGGAAACAGCTTTCCTTGGGTACGCCAAGAGCAGATCAGAGGGTGAAGCCCTTCCCCAACATATCATAGGAAGGGGAGCTTCCAGAGGAACGAGGATGTCTTTAAGTTATACCTCCAAAGACTTTTCGGTCCATAGTAGGGTCAATGTCATTTTGTCCCAAGCATAGAAATAAGACTTCAGATTTTTTTTTTTTCAATCAAAAATGTCTATTATTTCTTTTGCTTGGACCCAAATAGAGACTGGTCCATAGGCAGTGTATTCATTCATTGAACAAAGGTGTACTGAGCACCCACTACATGCCTTACATTGTTCTAGGGTTCTGTGACAAGTAGTGGACGTTGTAAATTCTAGCCCAAAGTCCCAACTTTTGGGGAGATCCCTCTCTAATTTTTCTGCAAATCACATCATTTAATCAAATGGTAGCCAATTGTGATGGTTCATTTTCTGTGTCAGCTTGACTAGTCTAGGGATGCCCATATAGCTGGTGAAATGTTCTTTCCAGTATTGCCTGTGAGGATGTTTCTGGAAGAAATTGACATTTGAATCAGTAGAGTGAGTAAAGATCACCGCTACCCATGCACCACCCATGCAGGTGGGTATCATTCAATCTGCTGAGGCCCCACTTAGAAGAAAAAGGCAGAGAAGGGACATCTGCCCCCGCCCGCCCTCAGAACTTAGTGCTTCCAGTAGTCAGGCCTTTGAGTTTGGACTTGAACCTCACCCTTGGCTTTCCTGGGCCTCCAGCTTGCTGACGGCAGACTGTGGGACTCCTCAGCCTCCACCAACAGGAGAACCAACCCTTTAAAGCAAACCTCTTCCTTCCTCTCTCTCTCCAGACATATATCCTATTGGTTCTGTTTCTTGGGAGAACCCTGACTACACCACTCGTCCCATGCTTGCATACCTGCTCCATTTGGGGCGCATTCCAACTATTGAACTCAGTGATGAACTCTGCCCTGTGGTATTTTCTATGCTCTAGACAATCTGAGAAGCTTCATTACTCTCCTCTGAAAGTGTCCCTTATACATGTGCTCTCGGGATCTGCTCATCTTTTGCCTAAATATTCTCAGTTTATCCACTGTATCCCAGTGGATGTGATTTCTAGGCACCTACTCCATCTTCCTCATCATCATGAGTTTCTTTGCAATACGCATTCAAGTCAATATTTTTTCATTTTATTTTATTAATTTTTTCATCCTGGTAAGGGTACTCTTTGATCCCCACCCCTATGTCCCCCATACCCCCACCTACCTCCCCTCTGGTACCCTCAGTTTGTTCCCTGTAGTTAAGAGTCTGTTTCTTGGTCTGTCTATCTCTCTTCTCTTCCTCCACCCCCCACTCATTTGTTTTGTTATTTAAATTCCACATATGAGTGAAATCATATGGTATTTGTCTTTCTCTGATTGACTTATTTCACTCATCATTATACTCTCTAACTCCATCCACGTTGAGGCAAATAGCAAGATTTAGTTCTTTTCTATGCTTGAATTATATTTCATTTTATACTCACACACACACACACACACACACACATACACACACACACATATACCATATCTTCTTTATCCATTTGTCTATCGATGGACACCTGGACTGTTTCCATAGTTTGGCTATTGAAAATAATGATGCAATAAACATCGGGGTATATGTATCCTTTTGAATTACTATTTTTGTTTTCTTTGGGTAAATATTTAGTAGCTCAATTACTGGATCACAGGGTAGTTCTGTTTTTAACTTTTTGAGGTAATCACATAGTGTTTTCCAGAGTAGCTGTACCAGTTTACATTTCCACCAACAGTGCAAGAGGGCTCCCCCTGTCTCTGAAACCTCACCAACATTGGTTGTCCATTCTCCCAGGTGTAAACTGATACTTCGCTGTAGCTGTGATTTTTATTCCCCTGATGACGAGTGATGCTGAGCATCTTCTCATGTGTCTGTTGGCCATCTGGATGTCTTCTTTGGAGAAATGTCTGTTCATGTCTTCTGCCCATTTTTACATTGGGTTGTTTGTTTTTTGGGTTTGACTTTTATGATTGCTTTACATATTTGGATACTAACCCTTTATCAGATGTGTCATTTGCAAATATCTTTTCCTATTCCCTAAGCTGCCTTTTAGTTTTGTTGATTGCTTCCTTTACTATGCAAAAGCTTTTTATTTTGCTATACTCCCAGTAGTTTATTTTTGCTTTTGTTTCCCCTGCCTCAGGAGACACATCTAGAAACACGTCACCAGAGCTGACATCAGAGACTTTATTGCCTGTGTTCTCCTCGAGGATTTTCATGGTTTTGGGTCTCACATTTAGGTCTTTAACCCATTTTGAGTTCATTTTTACATAGGTGTGAGGAAAGTAGTCTAGTTTTATTCTCTTGCATGTAGCTGTTCAATTTTCCCAAAACCATTTGTTAAAGAGACTGTCTTTTCCCCATTTTATGTTCATTCCTCCTTCACTGGTGATAAAGCAGCTGTCTTGATTTCTGCCTGTTTGGAAGGGAGGAGAGTTGTTTCTAGACTTCCTCAAACCCCAAAGCCTGTTCCAGGGCAAAAGGCCAGTTTCAAAGCAACAGGTACCGTGTAACTTTTATAAGGTAAAGGGGAACAACAAGAAGAGAACTGCAAATTTACTGGTGGGCCAGGCCTCACTAGGCTAAGAGGGGGGAAGATGGTGTCACAGCAAGCACAGCACTGGGGCCCATTGTGACAAAGAGGCCCAGAGAATTAGTTATGGAAGCTCAGAGTCAGAGGCCTAATGCCAGGGCAGGAAAAGGCCTTGCTGAGGGATACTGAAAGATGAGTAGGTATTGCTCAGGCAAAGGGGAGTGTGGATGGGAGAAAGAAGAAGTGTGGAAAGAATTCCAAGCAGGGGCAAGAGTCCCTTGCAAACACCTAGGGGTAAGTGGGGATACAGCAGGCTTAGAGATATAAGGGAAGATCCCTAGGAGGCACCTGTGACATATGGGAGGTCAGAGATGGCCTCCATGCTCGCCTGGAAAATGTTGCTAGAAAGAGTGAACTTTATTCTGGAAGCCAGCAGGATACTGCTATGGGATTAGAAGTCCAGTGATTCCTAGGTTGGACAGCTAAGTCAAAAAGGTCACCATTGCCATCCTTTGTCAGATCATTTTCCCAGGGGCCTTTGTTCCTTTGTTTTTCCATAAGGCCTTCAGATTCCTTCCAAATGCCTGGAAGCATGGCGTTTACAAGGCAGGGATCCCAGATCAGGTGTGGCACATGCCAAGGTGTGGTGATGATGGGAAGGAGCAGGGCAGGCTTCAAGACCAGCCATGAAAGTCATCACCAGGTGTGTAGAGGGTAACGTGGATGGCACAGTGCTCACAACTGTTCAAGCTTCTGCACCCAACTCCATGTGGGGCCGGGCACTCTCCCTCATCTGTAAGCCCAGAGTAACCTGAACAGACCCCCATTTAGCACTCATCGGATTGCTTTGTGATGGTTTAACTGCAGGTCTATGTCACTGTTAGGGACGCTGATCGAGAACAGGAGTGTGCCATGTTAATTATGTAATAACAGTTATGATAACCATCTAGCTGCCTCTTGCTGAGCACTTGTTAAGTACCAGGCACTATCTAGGTATTCGGTAGGTTTTATCTTTTTATGGAAGTCTTACAGGAGAGGTACCACCAATTTCCCCACTTGAAGAATGAGGAAGCCAAGGCGCAGAGAAGTTATATAATAATTTGCCTATGGTGACATATTCAAGTAAGCAGATCTATGTCGCTTTTGTTCATTTCGGGGTCCTCGTGCTTAGTACACCACTTGGGACACAGTGAGCTACCCATGTTTCCTGGCTGAAAGCAACATAGATGAATACAGTCTGGTGCTCCCAGGCGAGTGTGTCAGAGCTGACCTGTGGGTCTCCGAAAATGTATTTTGGCTCATCCTTTGCTCAAAACTGACCTCTCCCTGGACATGTCCCAGGCAAAAAGCTGAAATATGCCCTTTTCACAAACATCCCATGGCTGCCAAAGCAGTCCATTTGCCAATCAGCTGAAGGGAGGACGGTGGATGTTCTCAGAGATAAAGTGGTGGGCAGACCACTTTGAAAGGAGTAATAAGCAGAAGTGGCCAATCCCTTGACCCAGGAAGACCCAGCCAACCAGCCAGCCAAGCAACCAACCAGACACGTGCTATATGTAACTAAAAATCCCACTTCTCTAAAATTTACTTTGAAAATGCAAGCTTTGAATGTTGGCATGAGCTTCATTCAAATCCAGTGCACCTAAAACAAAAGTTGGGGTTTGTCAGGATATGATATAAAAAGTAAAAATTAGGTCCTTATTTAAAGACTTTCGCTGTTTAAAAAAAAAAAAAAAAAGCACCACAATGTGATGAACCTCAAAAACATGCTAAGTAAAAAAGTCAAGGGCAAAAGGCCATATATTGTATGATTCTATTTATATAGGCAGTGTCTAGAAAGGCAAATCTATAAACACAGAAAGCAGGCTAGTGGTTGCCTGGGCTCGGGGAGGACATGAGAACAGAGAACAGACACGAGGATTCTGTCAGGGTAACAAAAATACTGGAAAACTGGATTGTAGTGATGATTATGCAATCCTGTAAATTTACTAAAAATCATTGCATTATACACTTAAAATAGACTAATGTTACGCTATTGATCACATTTCAATAGTTTTTTAAACCAAATATCTTCAAAATAACACAGAATTTGATATTTCATAGAATTTCTATGCAGAAGATTAGAAATTACTGAATCGCATTTTATAGAAGGTCCAGAGTGAGGCTGTGGTTGGTAGAAGTTAACAGAAGGAGTGAGAAGTGGAACGAGGCTGGAATGCAGCTCCGATGTCCAGGTAGAACCATCTTCTTGGTCCTTGTAGAATTTATCTGGAGTATCTCCATGAAAGAAGGATTTCCTTGCACTTGTCCACAGGTACTCTCGACATGGAGACCAACTGCTCCCTCCCTGGGCCTATGAGAGAGGAGCCCTGGAACCCTCCCAGGTAAGTTCCTAGGAAAGACCAGGAGGAGGTAAGAAACAGGCTAGGGATGACACTCCACTCATCTATCTCTTCCCAAGGGTGTGGAAGTTGCTGGTTGGAATCTGTACTTCTGGTTTCTAGGCTCAAAGGACTGTAGTGTTCCAGTCTCCACTTCACCTCTCTCCAGGCCAAGCATGCTGAAATCCAGTTGCCTTTTAAGTCAGTCCCCACTGAGCCTCCTTGATGGAATCTTGACATTCAAAGTGGATGAAGCCTGTCATCTACTCATCCACCCACACAAATACTCACCCATTTATCCTGATCCATTTACTCATCCCTACACCCATCTACCCAAAAATCCACCCACCAATCCACCTGTCCATCCATCCATCCATCCATCCATCCATCATCCATCCATCCATCCAACCATCCATGTACCCATCCATCCATCTCTCCACCCATCTACCCAAAAATCTACCCACCAATCCACCTGTCCATCCATCCATCCATCCATCCATCCATCCATCCATCCAACCATCCGTCTACCCATCCATCCATCTCTCCACCCATCTTTCCAAAAATCCATACACTTAGCCACTTGCCTACCCAGCCGACATACTCAGTAATCCAGCTCACTCTGAGCCAGTCTCCAGGCTGAACCCGGCCCCTGCCTTCAGGAGATGACCCCCCAGAGCATACTTTTTGGCACTTTTAACTTCCTAAGGCCCGTTTACATTGATAGTTCACATATATTTACCAAACTTGTTGCTCCCCAGTCTCCATAATCACAGGAAATATCTGGTTTCTCACCTCCTATGCCCAAAGTGCTCATAAATTGTATGGGTTCTTCCAAAGTACACGCAGAACCCACCCTCTTCTTTCCATCTCCTCCACCCACCACTGTCCAAGCCACCATGTACTGATCACCTGGATTATTACATCAGAGTTCTCACTGGCCTTCCTGCTTCTACCCCTGCTCCCCTGTGGGCCCTTCTCCTCATAGTAGCCAAGATGGTTAGATAGTTTTGTTCCCCCATGATTTTCCACCCTGGAATAAAATCTGAACTCCCCATCTTCTTTCTGAAGGCCCTCTGGGCCCTGTGTCTGTCTCATTCTCTCAATCTCTGCTTGTTCACTTGGTTGCAACCACAGAGGCCTTCCTTCTGGGCCTCAAGATTTCAAGCTTGTTCCCTGCAAAAGGCATTGGCACCTGCGATGCCCCAGCTGAGAAGGCCCTCCTCCTATCTTCCCCATGGCTGACTCCTGCCTGCCACTCAGAAAGGCCTTCTCTACTCCCAGATGAAGAGAAGTCTCCACACCCCACTGGCCAGCATGTCCCTCAGATTACCACACCACTTAGAACTATTTTTGGAACCCCGTCCTGAATAAATCACACTTACTATTTACTTCTTATATTAGTCAAATTGTTGGTCTTAATTTTAAAAGAAAAAAAAAAGGCGGGGGGTAGTGTATATTGGCTGATTAAACTTTTCAAGAAGCAAGCTGGCTTCAAACACTGCTGACACACGGGTTCCATCAAGACACGAAGTCTTGGCTTCTCTTCCTCTGTTTCCTGACTTGGCTTTCCACCCTGAAAATGAGAAGGGTGGTTCCCCCAACAGAGGGTGGATGGAAAAGACATATTGTGTATATTTTTCCCCTCACTCGCTTCCTTCTTCCCACTCCCCCCCTCCAATACCCTCCACCAGAGGGAAGGAGTGAGAAGTGGGGTATCTCCTCACACCTTCCCTTCCAGGCTGAGTCCTGTTCTCCTTTCCTCCTTAACTAGTCTATATTCTATATGGAGCCCTCTCTGGTCTTCTGCCACATTGCAAAGAACTGTGGCAGGTGCATCTAAGCGACACCATCCCCTGGTCAGGAAGTTGAAGGTGACCCATGACAACTTACCATGAAAAGAATTAGCTACTTGGTTGTGTGGTCAGAGAAAGGGAATTGCAGAAGGCTTGAGTGAAGGGACAGAAGTCAGACTTGGTGCTTGGACATATTGGAAGAGACAGAGAGGTCTGCTCCCTGCCATCAAACCTTTCCTCTGCCAAGTATGGGTGTGTGTGTTGGGGTAGAGAGACAGCCATTCCTTCATAGATGCAAGCCTCTTGTCCCCGTGGCTACATCCAAGAGTTCCCAGGGCAGAACTGTGTTTTCTTCTTCCTAGGTACTCAGTAAAACCTCCCAAGGTCTCATGCCTCTTGTTCTTGATTGTTTCGGGCCAACCCTACTTTTTGTGCCTCTTTCCTTGTATTTGTGACTTATTCTCTTTGTCTCTACTCCTTCATTTATCTCACAGTCTCTGTCTCTCCAGTTCTGCATGAGTTTGTGTCTTTAAAACTCTGTACCTCTTTGTCTCTTTCAAGAATGTCCCAGCCCCCCAGTGTGGAGACCCCATAGCCCTTACCAAGTGTAGTTGACCCCACTTCTCAGGAACAGCCACCATGGATTAGATCTATTAGGACTTTCAAGGCCAAGAAAAATCCCATGGGCACCATCCACTACACTTCATTCATTCAACAAAAGTAAAATGTTCACAGGATGGCAGAGGGCATTGGTGACCAGTTTAAGAATACCAACTATTCTCAAGCATTTTTTGACCCCTTTCTTACCGTGTAAATGCCCCCAAACAGGGGCTATGCTCACCATAGCTGATTTTTACCTATTGGCTGTGTTGGTCCCCAATTCCCTTTCAGCTGGTGCTGTAGATACTGACTTAGTGTTTCTCTCCCTAAATTTAGAATTGAGGCTTTTCATGACTTAGGTAGTGGACTTCTGCTGAGTGTCAGCCCCTGATTTAGTTAGGGAATGAGTGAGAGAACTGAAAGGGTAGAAATATGGGAACAAATCTTTCCAAAACAATGAGATTCACTCCCAACAAAAGTGGACTTTGGGGAAGGTTTTGGAAGGGATAGGCAGTGAGCTGGCCTTTGAAGATTAGTGGCCTGAATGGGTGGTTTGTACAGATGGAAAACAAAAAGGTCAGTGAATGGGGTCCCTGCCTGGAAATAGAGTCCCTCTCCTGGGATCCAGATAGGGTCAGGTCAATCAGCCAGGAATTATCATGGCTGCCTTTGCACAAAGACCAGGGAAAATAACCATCCTCTCAATTTGCTTCACACAATATTTTGTGCTGGGAGGTTCCTGCCCTGGTTGAGTTGGCAATCTGTGAGACTAACAGTAAATTCTTCTAGAGCACAGAGCAAGAGCCAGCCCTTAGTTCTGGGATAGGGAAAAAATACTTCTGCGGAGAGGCGAAGTTGAAGGATGGACGAAACACATTAGCTTGTGTTTCCACAAGAACTGGGAAGGGTCCAAGAAAGGGGAAGTTTCCTTGCAGTCACCACTCAGTAGAACCCCTACCTCTCTTGCAGAGGAGAAAAATGTGGCATAGACAGGTTATGTGAGTTGCCTAAGAACACACAGCTAGTAAGTGATGAGGTAGAATTCAATCCAGATCTTTCTGGCTTTGATTGCTTCAGGAGGTCTTTACTTCTTTTCTGGAAGAAGGAACATAGCAAGGGCTTAGTTTACCAGATTTGCTGGTGGGGCACTGTGTATGAAGGACATGGGGAACAGAAGGGATAAATTATGGTGGTATTCAGATATGAGGAAAAGTCCAGGACGTGGGTATCTTTCACTAGGGTTACTAAGAATAGAGAGGAACTGAGCCACCAGGAGCAGCTGGCATGTGGGAGCCCGTGGTAGATGCTCAGTGTGTGTGGACTTGACCAATAAGCCATCATAAAGACAAACAAGAAGACACAAAGTAAAATGCTCCTGTCCTACTGGGTGAGCTGAGCCTGTCTTGGTCTGGAGGTAGGTGACTTGGGAGGACCCCCTCAGCCTGGCTACTCTTGCATCCAGGGGTTCCCCAGTGGCTGGGCTGGACCACAGGTCTTGGGTCACATCTCCTCACACATGTTCCAGGATCATGGAGCTCTCTTCCCAAAGCAGACAGAGAAGGAGTTCCTTGACCTTGCCTGCCCCCTTTCACGTGGGCATGTGGGGGATCTGAGCATTTATCTGTCCTCTAGTGAGTTCCTGAAGATGTGGCAGGTGACACACTGTCCCGCATTTAATACTCAGTGCTGGGGAGCCTGGCATCTCCGGGACTCCATCCCAGCCCCTTCACTTTCTGGCTGAGCTACCTTTGACCTTCAACTTTTGGGAAGTCATCTAGTTCCATGAGTTTCAACCTCCTCCTTTCATTCTGAAAACAGCAACTCCTTACAGGCTGGAGAGAAGGAAGTAGGACACAGAAAGCCTCTCGCTGGGGTGTGTACAAAGTAGACTTGGTCAGCACAGCTTACCAAAAATCACAGCATCAATTATGGCTCCAACATTATGTATGAAACTTGTCCTTACTGGTCTTTGCCTTTACTTCTGCTGCCCCAACTTCACCGAGCCGTCATCAAGGTCAGTAAGGTGAGGATGTGTGGTAAACCAAGCCTTGAGAAATATCACTTAATATCCAAACACGAGGTGCTGTTACATTTAGCTTTGGTGAAAGATCTAAAAATCACATTTTCCAACCCGTTAGCAACAAACCATTTGTTCAGAAACCTCTAGTCCCCGCTCACATTAGGGACCATTAACAACCCCGGAAATATTTACGCTATCACCCAGCAGAAGCAATAAAACTGAGGGGCAATAAAGTTTAAATCCATTCCGGTTTATGAAACACTGTGGCTCTAAGTAAACCCCATGGAGAGTTGAGTGGCTTAAAAAAAAAAAAAAAGAAGTAGAAGAAGAAGAAGAAGAAAAGAAATAGACAAGGAGACAAGGAGAAAATAAAACCTCCCCTCTCCAATATTTAGAATCAATAAGTACATTATGGAACTAATATATTAGACGTGCAAGGACAGCTTATCTGCCAAGATAAGACTCTGGATAGCTGGAGAACAGAGTGGAAAATTGAAAAATCCGTACTTAAGCCTGGTGCTTTCATGCATACCATTTCAGTGTGAATAATAAACCATCTCTGTCCCATCTCCCACCAGCCCCCGGTAAGCACACATTCTCAGAAAATCAATGGAAGAAAATCTGCTTGTGGGAACAACCCCTTACAGGGAGGCACACATCACGGGGCACCTGGGCAGCATACGCCTCTTGGTTCCAGCTCAGGGTGGAGAGATCGAGCCGCGCGGTCGATCGGTTGATCAGTAGGGAATCTGCTTAAGACTCTCCCTCTGCCTCTCCCCACCCCCCCCAAAATAAATAAATAAATCTTTTTTAAAAAAATTAAGTGAGGCACACACCTCTGTCCCAGCAAACAAGGGGACCTCTCAGGGCCTCAGTGTCTCTACCTGCAAAGTGGGTTGAGCTAAATCAGAACTCTTTTTCCATTGCATTGATTTATTTTACATCTTGCTAAACGCTAATATTAGGCAGCACAGAAAATGAAAACAGAATTACTCTGCCATAAAAGGGCAGGACTGGAGTTAGGGACCCCTGCTCCCTGCCTCTTTCCCACACCCGTCACCACAGGGCATCCCCAACCCAGAACCTCAGAGCTCTGAACCGCACCATTCTAAAACTCCCATTCCAGTGATCTTTGGAGATGCTTAAAAACATGACTTTCTCTGATTTTACAATTCTTTTGGCATTCTTTGATTCTTCCAGCCTTCTTTGGGCCTCTGTGACGTGTGGACTTATTTTCAGAGGCTGTGTGTGACGGACAAGCTCAGTGTAGGCTGGAAAGCTCCTCTGGAGACAATGGGATGACACGTGCGGGCACGCCTGGCACAGGGCCCGGCATCCAGCAGGGGCTCAGGAGGACCCTCTTCTTTTTCTGGCCCCCAGCCTTGCCAAGGAGGCCAACCTCCGGACCCACCAACTGGGCTCCACCTAGAGTCCACAGCAGCCCCTTCCTGTGGCCTCTGTGAGTGCGTGTGCACAAGTGAGCATGGGTGTGTGTCTGTGTGTGTGTCTGGGAGCTTCTGTTCCCATCATCGCCATGCTAGGGCCCGGGCCCTCAGTCCCTGCAGGGCTGCCTATACACGCTGAACTAGGACCTGAAGGGGCGTGTGTGTACAGCTTTTTCAAATAACCTGGATGATCTTTTTTTTTTTTTTTTTTAATAAAACTGGTTTTTTATTGCTGTTCCCAACCCACCTAGCACCAGCTGTGATGAGAATCACTTGTATGGTAAAGTGCTGTTGATAATATTGCTCCCACCGGAACTTAGCTATGCACTCATGCAGCTCAAGCTTGGCTCCCTCGCTGCTGCCGCTGGCTCCTGCAGCCTCCTATCCCCGCCCCTCCCTGCTCTCCCTGCTCTTCCCCGCCCCCCCTTCCCCTGCCCCTTCTCCCTCTTGCTTATCCCCCGTCTCCTCTCCTTCCCCAGCTCTCACTCATGTCTGCATGTCTCCCTCCGCTCTGAGCCTCCTCACTGCCTGCACATTGGGGCCCCCCCACCCCATGTCTGTTCAGTGGGGACCCCATCGGGAGACCCCAGGCTTCTCTTCAGAGAGAGGCAGATGCCGCCCTATCGGAATAAGCAGGTCCGACTCTGGGCAGCTGCCTGCACCCTGCGGATCCCACCAGCCCCAGATCAGCAGGTGCAGAAGGGGTGAGCAAGGGCAGTAGAAGGGGTAAGGAGAGGAAGGCAGGTAAGGAAAAGTCTGGTTAGTTCGGGAAGGCGTGTAATCTGAAAAACTCAGCGTGAGGAGGGGGTACTAAACCCACCTAAGTTTGAAGAGGGAGCCGAATCATGGAGCCTAAAAGCTTAAAAACCTGGCTAAAAAGTTTAACTTTGACCTGTAGTCCTTTCCAGTCATCAGAGCGCTCACAGCTTCAGGAATACAACCCGACTTACTTTGTACTGAGTCACATAGCCGTGTGAGCTTCAGGCTCAGTTCCATCAAGGGCCGAGCTCAATCATTTCTCATGACTTTCTCAGGCTGCTTCCAGTCTCTAGGTCTGCTTGTAGACACTCATGGATAGGACAGATGTCATCAGGGGAAAGGGCTCCCTCGTTCGTTTCCAGCCAGAGAGAGAAAGAGAGCACAGCTTCCCGTAGTTCTCTTTTGAGAACGAGAAGGGGCTTCCTGAGAAACCTCTGGTGTCGGGTCTCATTGGCCAGACTCGCAGCCCCGACCCCTTCCCGAGCCAGCCGTTGGCAAGGACGAAAGGAATGCCCTTGGCACCTCTCAGGCGCGCTCTCTGGGCTGAGAAGGAGCCTTCCCAAACTCCAGTTGTGACCCGAGGGGGTAGAATGGGTGAGATGTTAGAGAGTCAGCCCTAACACCCTCCCCAGCTCTGGGTTCACCCGGGGGAACAGGGGATGGGGTAGATGGTACGTAAAGCCCGGGGCCTGCGAGGAGCATCTTCCCAAGGCACTAATACTAACTGAAGAGTTTAGGGAAAATATGTGAGAGAATGATCACAGATACATTTTTGACTAGAGTACAAAATGCATGTGCAGCTTTAAATAAAAACAGGAGACTCAGAAGACATTTTCTGCGTAATTAAGCCACACAGAAAACTCTTCAATAAATACTCGCCGAATGAATGAAGGAACGAATGATTGAGACAGGCAGCTTCGGGCTGCTTCCAGGCCCAGGGGTACCGTCTCCTCTGCTATTAGGGGTGCTCTGGCAGAAAAGTTTGAGAAACACTGCAATAAACAGCTGGGGTGACTAGAGAGTTGCTTTACTATCCCCTCCCCTTTTAAACAGCAGTCTTATTGAGATATAAATCACCTATTCACTGTTTTAGAAAGGGTACAATTCAGTGAGTTTTAGTTTCTCTGCAGTTTCCAGTGAACATCATCCCTAGCGGGGAGTTTGAGGGCCAGGCACTGGGGGGTGGCACCTGCAAAGAGTTGGGGCTCTGTGCTGTGAGTGGGCTGAGGGCAGAAGGGGGCCTGGCAGGAGGCCCGAGCGTCTGGCGGAAGCCAAGACAACTGCCAGAAAGTGAGGGAGGCCTGGATTCAGGCACTAACGACAAGCTTGGAAAAACAAGGGCTCGTGGAAGAGAGGCTGCCAAGGTCACAGACGCGGGCTTGGGGACCGCCCACGGTGGCAGACGGAGCGACTGTGGCTCACCTCCAGGCTGCATGGCGACGCCAGGCTGCAGGCAAGAGCTGTGCCCGTCCGTCCCTCCTGCCTGGGGCAGAGACGCCAACAACACGGGTCCCTAGGCTCAGGCCACGTGGAGATGCCGAGCTGGCGTGACCTGCCCACACTGCAGGGAGAACAACACTCCAGGCGCCACTCTTCTCGCCACAGGCTCCTGAGCTCAGCTACTGCTGAGCCGCGCTTCGAGGATGGAGCTGATCCAGTCCGGGGCACACAAAAAAGGGGTCACGATCCCCTCAGGTGGGCCCCTTCCTGAAGAGGGAAGCGGACAGGGCTGGGGAGCCCATACGCCTGGGGATGCTGAGTCCAGGACAGCGGCTTTCCAGAAGCTCTCAGCAGAATGGGCCTTGACAACACCAGATCGTACCGTGCCTTAGGACAGAGCAGGACAGTGGGGTAAGAACGCAGGCATGAAAAATCCTGGACCCAGCCCTGCGTCTTGTGAGCTGCTAGGGCTTTGAGATTCTTCAGCTCGAAATTGGAGGGGGGAAAAATAAAATAAAATAAAATTAAATTAAAAAGTAAAGTAAAATAAAATATAAAAAATAAAGTTATATAAAATGTAAAAAATAAAATAGAGTAAAAATATTAAAAATAAAATAAAGTAAAATAAAATAAAGTAAAATAAAATAAAATAGAGGGTGATTAGCTCAGCATTGCCTAAAATGTCTTTCTCAGAACTGAGGCCCTCAGAAAAAAGTTGGAAACAGGCCAAATACTCTCTCACCCCCTGGAGATATCAGGGCTGTGAGTCTTGCAGGAAAGGAAACAGATGATCTTTGCTCCATCCAGATCGTCCCCAAGTATTTAATGGGGGGGCCGGTGTGGGCAGCTGAGAGCATCACTTCCCAGCCCCATCTAAAACCAGGTTCCTACTCCCCGGGGCCACAGTATCTGACCCCACCCCTCAAGGCTCAGTCGTGTTGCTGGGTCTCCCCTTCTCCCTGTGAGAACGTGAGCACTTTTCGATGGAGTCCCATTAAGCCATTACGAGATCACATTTTGCCTGGGACTTGGCTACCAGTTGGTGGAGCACAAGGTAGGCCCGGGGTGAAGGGTGGGAGAGGGTGCCAGGAGGTGGCAGATGGGCTAGTAAAGGGACAAGGAGACAACAATGACCTATATTTGTCATTTAGCAACTCAGACTGTTTCTCAAGGAGGGACATTTTGCAGCCAATTATCTGTGGCTCAGCCAAACTAGAAAGGTAGAAGTCAGGACTTTTTTTTTTTTTTTTAAGATTTTATTTATTTATTTGAGAGAGAGACAGTGAGAGAGAACATGAGAGGCGAGAAGGTCAGAGGGAGAAGCAGACTCCCCATGGAGCTGGGAGCCCGATGCGGGACTCGATCCTGGGACTCCAGGACCGTGACCCGAGCTGAAGGCAGTTGCTCAACCAACTGAGCCACCCAGGCGCCCAGAAGTCGGGACTTTTATACACAGGATGGGATTTTTCACATGAAGAAAAATCCCAACTAAGCCCAGAAAATGGGGTGACTTGCCCCAGATCCCACGGCAAATAAGCGGCAGGATGGGATGGCCCGGGACTCCTGGGTTCCCAGGCTAGTGTCCTCTGGGCAGGGCCAGGCCGAGCGGGGCCTCGTCGCCACCTTCCTGCATGGCTTCCGGCCCTGACGTCCGTTCTGTGCCCGGGAAGGATTTCTCTTGACGGCAAGTAGAGGTAAAAGGGCAAGGGAATATTTCCCAATGGTTGATCTGACAGCTGCAAATTTCATTCTGTGTTGCGTGTTGACCTCTAATTGTTTCCCAGGTAGCCTGGGACTGATAGATCGATAAATCCCATAGATAGTTAAGATCCCCTCTGGCATCTTAGGCTTTAGTTAGAAAACAGTCAAATTCATGGCTCTTGGGAAATTTTAGCAGGTTTTTCACTTTCTGCGGAGCCCAGTGAACTATTCTTTGGCAGAGGATCTGGCTGGGGGCTGAGACATTCACAGTGAGCTGGGAGGGAACTCGGAGGGAACCCCACCCCCACCCCGCCCTTGTCCAGGGTCCAGAGAGGCCACACTGGCCACGAAGGGAGTGGGAAGTGCCATCTATTCTCCCGTGGATTTTTCTACTTAGACCAAGCTGCCTCCATTAGGTTATTAATACAAGAGGGAGTTGTGGTCATTTGGTTAACCAGTCCCCAGAGATCTTTTTAAAGGAAGACTCGGATGTACTAGGAGCAATAACAGATTAATAATCAAAAAGCTATTTCCTTCATTCTACTTCCCCGCCGCTAAAGCCAGCTGACCTTGGTCATGACACTTCCCCTGCTTGCTGAGCCTCCAGTCTTCTCAGCTGCACAAGGGGGATGACAATGATCCCTGTCTAAAAGGGTTAGCCTGAGGATGAAATGAGTTGGCAAGCACAAGTCCTCACCCAGAGCCTGCACAAAACTTAGCTGGAGCCTCCGTGAATGTGAGTGAGGCTCAGGACTAGTCTCTTGTTCTGTCTGGAGTCCTGAGACCCGAGACTAGACTGGCCTGAGGGGTGAACCTGAATTTACAGCCAAGCTTTGCCAGGACCGCCCCGGGGCCAGTGTCATGTGTGTCGTGATTCCCCCACTGGATCGCAGGGGGCTGGTGCCGAGCAACCAGCAAGGGCTCACAGGCTCACATGACATCTGCTGTAGGTAGGCGGGCACGAGACCGTGCTTGTGCAGTGTGCCCGCGGGGGGGGGGCACATACACGGACACACACACCATACACACGCACACAGAGACACACACATGCGCACACACACGGCCAATATTGGCATTAGCACCAAACTCTCTGACCCTCTCATACCCACACAATGCTGTGGCTGAAATGCACCTAGAGACCAGATCTTTCTCCTAAACTGCCCTGCCTCTTCTGTGGTGAGTTTTGTAGAAAGAATTCCCATCTAGGATCTGCAGACTGCAGGTGGATCTCGGCGTGGCACTAGCCAGCTGTGTGACTTTGAGGAGCTCCCTTGCCCTCTCTGGGCTTCCGTTTTATCTCCTATGAAATGGAGAGCTGGAGCTACCCAGGTGTGTCTCCCCAAAGGGGCCTTTCCGGGGCAAACCACAGCCTGATAAAGGAGAAGCAGGAAAGGCATGACAGGTCATCACACCTACCGTCTTCCAATTGTTTATCTTAGCAGATGAATCTTTATTTTTTTTTCTACTCTGAATCCCAACTCCTATGATGGAGAAGGAGTGAACAGCTCAGGTTGAGTTGGAGATGGGGGTTGGCCTTTAGGACGCCTCCTCCTGGGTGAGGAGCAATCTCCTGATTGAAGAACAGCTGCCTCTTCTCAGAGGTAAGGAAACTGGGGCCCAGTAAAGCTCCCTGCCCAAGGTCATATGCTGTCCACAGAACCCCAAATCCTTGGGATGCACCAAGCTTCTAGGGTGTGAACTCGGAGGCTGAAGAACCCCCACTTCGTGCTGCACGCTGGGAGAGCCCAGGCGTCACCTGAGGCCGCCTGAGAGCGCCTGGTTACCAGGCAACCGGAGCCGCGTTGCCCAGCGCTGCCCATTAGCACCTCGCAGCTGTCCTCCCAGCCAAAACTGGTGCAGAAAAGGCTGCCCGGCTGGCAGGTAGGAACAAAGGGATTAGGCCCCATTTGATAGACAGTGTCCCTCCCGTTTGCATGTCATTAAGCTACAGCCCAGTTAGCAGAGGGGGACACATAGCTACAGATTCCCTGCCAAGCTGGGGCCCAGAGGCACGGGGGCTTCATTTGCATTTTGGACACCTGCCCTGAGCCGCAGGAGAGGATTTGAAAAAGAGGGTTTTCTTGAAGAGCTGACTGGGGGGAGGGGAGGATGTCCTGATCTCGATGCTCACCCCAGCCTCTCCCTGTCTCCCTCCCAAACTGTGGCACATTCTGGAACAGAACTTTTGGGGGGGGTGAGTTGTAGAGGGTGGAGGGGCATTATGGCTCTGGGACTTTAAAGTTGGCACCGCAAGGCAGTTTAGGAGAAGACAAGGACCTTCTAACAACCAGGCTTCTCTGGGCTCCCACCCACCCCCCAGCCAACAACCTCATGCCCCCCTTCCCACCACACACCCCCACCAGCCCAGCCAGGGGAAAAGGAATAAAGGAACACAGCCCGCCTTTTCTCTGCACTCCCCTTCCGAGGACTCTTGGGGTGCTCCTGATTGACAGGATGCTAAATGCAAGAGGTTTCCTGCCATAGAGAAAGAGATTTTCTTGAAGCATTCAACTCCTGACCTTTAAGAGCTTGGGGAGCAAAATGATTTTCAGTCACTTGGGTCTGAGTGAAAGGGATGTGAATTGATCGACTGCAGGGCTCAGGCTTCCCCAGGTCTCAATGTTATGTCATTAAAATCTTACAATCGAGTTATCCTGATCTATTCCAGCAGCCACCTTCTGAGAGGCGATTAGTAAATAGACTCAGAGCTCCACGGTACAAAAATCTTTCTCCCGGGGCAGCTCCAGATCCGGGAAGGCCAGCGGTGAGTCGGGCTTGGGGCCAAAATCTGGCCTCCGCTCTTTGGGGCTTTCTTTTTTTTGACAATCCATTAGGTCATGGTAGCTTGTTATGTTTCCTCTCGAATATTTTTCTCACTTGCTTTGTCTCTTAAAGACGCCCTTAGGTATGGAGGCTTGCCTCCTCCAGTTGTTTTGGTCCCTGGCAGCTGTGGGAGGTCCAGGGGTACACCTGACCTGGCGGGACCGATCAGAATCTTCCCTGGGATCACTGTCTTTTTACTGAGGAGACTGGGCCAGGAAAGTGTGAACGTGGGTTGGTGGCAGCCATTTTCCTTGCCACCTGTGGTCTGTCTGCAGCAGGTGGTCAAGCACAAGGAGCAGAGATGACTGCAGAGGAGAGCAGGAGAGATCTAATTCCTGAAGCTCCTTCAAGTCTATTGTGCTACCCTCCTAACTCCCTTAGCTCCGTGAGCCTCGAAACTCCTCTTATGCTTAAGTTAGCCAAAGTTTTGTTCTATGGCTTGTGACCAAAATCCTGCCATGCAGAGTCCAGGGTCAGAGAAACAGGATCTGACTGGCTTGGCTCATCTTTCTGCACCAGGCTACCTCATAGGTCAGCAGACCTCCATGCGGGAGCCCATTGGCTAGGGG
This sequence comes from Mustela erminea, assembly GCF_009829155.1. Lineage (NCBI taxonomy): Eukaryota > Metazoa > Chordata > Mammalia > Carnivora > Mustelidae > Mustela > Mustela erminea. Next base: position 34,074,381 of record NC_045618.1, read on the forward strand.
GTTGGGGGAGGGAATCACTGGTAAAAAACGTGGCGGCCTGGGCAGCAGAGGGTGCAGGAGAATCAGCTCTCCCGGTTTGGAGCCATAACATCTCCAGCACAGACTGAACATCTCTGTTCAGACTAGACTGAGGGAAGCCAAGGACTCTCTACACTTACCCTTCCTTGTTCCGGAAACTTCACCTGATGCACAGGATTTTTAGTTGGCAGTGGGAACCCCTCCCCCATTCCGAGGATTTGGCTCCCAGGTGCCTCTCTGGTGTGTTACTTGCTTGAATTGGAAATAGAAGCACTGCATAAACCCAACATAACTCAGAGCTCCATGTGGGCAGTATCTTATTTTTCAATTTCTTTTTTTTTTTTAATTGAATGAACATATTCTCTGCAAGCCGTTCTACTTTGGTGAAGGCTGTTCCCCTGTGATTCATCAGAGTAATAACTAGAAGCACCATTATTTGGCTCCATCCTCCTGCTGAGAACATCACATAACTGAGAAATGTTCATGCATCTCACAGAGTTGCAAGGAGAGGAGAAGGGGGGCGGTGAGAGGAGGAGGAGAGGGAGGAAGGAACAAACGGTCATGCCCAGGCACAGGTGGGCATGCAGAGAGCCGTGGTGAGACACTGAGAGGAAAACACAGACCCACACATGGCTGTTGATCACGTGTGTGTGCGTGCGCGCGTGCGCGCGCAGGCACACACACACACACACACACACACACACACACACACTTGGAGGCACAGAAAGAACAACATGCACTTCTCTACTCAGTTTATCTCACACTTGAAAATAATTTTTTTAAATAAACTCAAAGAACTTCAAAGTGAGAAGGGATGCTGGAGAGCTGGTCCAATCATCTCATTTAACATATTTTAAAAAAATGAAGCTCAGAAAGACAGTTCCTGGGTTTCTGTCTAGAAATGTATAAATCAGCGCATCTCAGATACAGGGCGTATCTTTATTTAGCTTTATTGAGCCCTTGTTCTATAGTTAATGACTTTCGGACATCCTCATACTTCCGTCTAAGGTGCAACTGAAGTATTCTTGCTATTGGTTTTTGTTGTTTTGTTAATGACCACTGTTAGTTTGGCTGAGCACCTGGCAATATTTTCAAAAGACTCTCCTCTGAGCAGAGAAGCCCCACTGTTAATGCCTTCTAGCATGTTCTCAGGGGCTGCATGAAGGAAGACTTTCAAGGTCAGATTAGTGGAATTTCCACCTTGGGCTTCTGGGAACATTCACATTTCTTCTTCTTTTACTGACACTTTCTGGATCTAGTCTCCTCCCTTCTGCCTGAATAATTGCCTTGTCCACCACCTCTTTCCAGGTTCTCCTAAAACCTGACCCTCATCTTGCCCTTCCTCAAGTGCCCAGCATCCCAAGGGCATGGGTCCACCTTTGCCTTGATCTTCTGGCTGCAAGAGAAAACATCTAACTCAAAGTGGTGGAAGGAGTGGGATAGGTATGGGTTCACGTAACTGGATACTCAAGGGGTAAATGTTGGATTCTGCAGTCTAACTGATGCCATCAGCAGCATCTCTTTTCTTCTCTCAACGATGCTTTCCTTCATGACAACTTCTCTGTTCTCTTATTTTCAACTTCCCAATGTTCTTATGATTTATATATGATCAATAGACAATAGAGGCCTGAAATTTTTTAATCCAATCGGACCATTTCTATTTTAACCAGAAATTTAAAACCACTAAAATATATTGTGATTATTAATTTATAAGGATTTACATCTATCATTTAATTTTTGCCTTCTGTTTACTCTTTTTCCATTCTTTGCTTCTCTTCCTTCCATTTGTTTGAGTGATCTTTCTCCTTGTTTCTCTTCTTTTCCTTTTATTGGTGTGTAGCTTAGACCTTGTTTTAGTGTTGTCCTTAATTTTTATTTTATTTTCTTTAAGATTTTATTTATTTGCTAGAGAGAGAGAGAGAGACAGAAAGCAAGCACAGGCAGACAGAGTGGCAGGCTAGAGGCAGAAGGAGAAGCAGGCTCCCTGCCAAGCAAGGAGCCTGATGTGGGACTCGATTCCAGGACGCTGGGATCATGACCTGAGCCAAAGGAAGCCACTTAACCAACTGAGCCACCCAGGTGTCCCTATCCTTAATTTTTTAAACATGTGTACCTGACTTAATAGGGTCTAAAGTTACTAAAAATCTGTATCATCAAATAATATAAGGCCTTAGGATACTCTAACCAGTATTGGTCCCTTCCCATCTTTTTTAAAAAATGTATCTGGGGATTTTTTTTTTTAGGGCCCTTCCCATCTTACATGCTATTTTCATCCAACACTTTAGATCCACACTGTTTTTTATTTAATATAATTATTTGATATACGAAATACTTGATTGGATTCATCCACATGTTTGTTATTTTCTTTAACAGTTCTCTACACCACAGTTCTTGCTTCTGGGTAAAATTTCCATCTTCCTATAATAATCCTGCCCGAGATCTTTCACAGAACACCTGTTAATAGAAAATGCTGTTCATCTTGGAAATGCTTTTCTTTCTTTTTTTTTTTTTTTTTTTTTTTTGACTCTTAATTAAAATTCCAATCTGGCAGGGGCTGTTTTTCTAAACTCTTTGAAGATATTATTCCATTTTCTCCTTGGTTTACAGGTGCTATTAGAAGTTGATATTACTCTGTAGTTACTAAATATAATAATCTATCATATTTTTTTCTGTTCTCTCTCTCTGAAGACTTCTTTGTCTTGGTGCTTTGAAGTTTTAGCACAATGTGTAGTGCACAAGGGGTGGATTTGTTTTTATTTATTCTGATTGAGACTATCTATGATTCCTGAGTCTGAGGGTTAATGCTTATCAGCAATTCTGAAATATTCTTATCCATTATATTGTCTAATGTTGGCTTTCTCTCATTCTCTTCAGTCTTCTTCTGCAACTACAATTAGATGTACGCGGTGTTTTCTTATCTTGCCTTCCATATCTTCTTACTACTCTTGTATATTTCTGTCTCAAACTCCCTGTATCCTAAGTATTTTCCTCAGATATATTTTCCAGCTCACTAAACCTCTCTCCAATTGTATCTAATCCATTCTTTAACTCATCCCCTTTTTTATAACAACTTTTCTTTCTAAAAATTCTATTAGGTTCTTTTGCAGAGTGAAAGTTATTTTCCCATATTACCATGTTCTTGTTCTGTTGTTGGCTCCACCTCTTACTAGGTATTCATTTCAAGCACACTCATTTTTAGAGACTAGTATTTCCACTACCTAGAGTTTTTTGGGTGGAAGGCATTAGAATCTAATATTGCTCTTTGATGGGTCTCCTGACTCTCACTCCAGATGGATAGATTTCTTGTGTGTTTTGTTATGTAGGATTATGAGACTACTGTCAATAGAGATTTATCTGTGAATAACTGGTTGATGGCATGTTGCCAGAGTCTGAGTTTGCTTCCATTCAATACCCCAGGGGCATCCTACCCATCTTAGCATCATTTTATGTTAATTATAGATTTGGGGATTCCCAGACCCTGCAGGTAGTACCATGACATAACTCAACCCCTCACAAGATATAGGCTTGCATTATAAATGATCAGGGGAGACTCCCTTCTTCAGAGCTCAGGCCAAGACATGGCTTTCCCATTTTCTCCCTGCATAAGATACAATGTTTAGTGGTTTCCAGGTTCAGTGGTTATCTTGGGTAGATCCCAAGATAGAAATAGATCCCAAAACAGACATTCCTATGCAACTTCTTTGCAAAGGGAGTGGTCCCTAGAGAAACCTATGAGACAGTAAAGGATGCAGGAGAAGAAGCTGAGAAAAGACATGGTTTCGGCTAAAGCCTTGTCTATGGGGAGTTCTGGAATGTAAGTGGTACCACAGAGCTGTCTTCTGATAAAGCAAGACTTTCATATCCCTGTGTCAGTCAGTCATGGGCCATGGCTGACCGTGAGGGTAGGAACAAGAAGATGGTGACCTCCTGGTATCTCCTGGAGAGGAGAGTCCCAGCTGCTGAGGGGGACCCTCCAGAGAAGAGTGCAGCTGTGAGCTATTAGCATCCCAAACTCACAACAGCTGGGAATTGGGAGAACTAGCCAGGCAAAGAGGATCTGGGCGGTGCACCAAGGGCATCTAAGACAGTGGGAAAGTGCTGTAATTGATTAATAACGACAAGTGATGCAAGCTGCTCCTCATTGAGCACTTGTGTGCCAGACGCTCTCCTCAGTGCTTTGCATGTGTTCTTATTTAATCCCGATAATAATCATCTAGCTAAGTGCTATGATTTCCCAAGATTATGGCAAAGGAAACTGAAGGAGGCACAGGGAGTCTAATTAGTCAAGGTCATGTGGTAGACAGGGTTCATACTGCACCCGAGAATCTGGGTATATCACCACATAATGCTGTGTGGTGTAAGCATGAGAGTGTGAGAGGCAGGCAACGCCTTGGTGACAGAAATACACCATTTTGAAGATGTTGGATGGCCTTGTGTGGGAGTCTTCTCTCTTCAAATGCCTCTGACCCTTACCTGGGTGTTCCTATAGCTCACCAGCTCACGCTGACCCTGACACATTTGTAGGATGGTGTCTTCTTCCAGGAACTTCCACCTCTGAAGAACACTGACCACACAAATGCCATTTGGCATCTTGAGTGGCCAGCCAGAGTGGTGAGAAATTTAGAAATCAGACACGTGACAAATGGGCAAAAATGCTCTGGGGATGCTGAGCCTAGAAGGGCATTCTCAGAGGAGTTGCAGGATCTCTGAACAGAAGAGGATCGCCGAGCTTCCATGTTACTCATCGATGGAGGGAGAGACCCAGAAGGGTGTGAGGACTCATTTCAGGTCTAGTGTCTGGTGGTTTTAACCCAAGGCCTCTGATTGAGTGGTGTGCTGGTAAATGGTTAATGATCAGCTCTCCGAGAACCCAGCATCTTGACTTATAGCATTCGCCAGTCACGGTGGCCAATTTCAGGCTCCCCATGCGCCACCACAAAATGCAGAGTTGGGGAGAGATGTGCACAGTCGGCTGCTGTGAGTCACTGGTTGCTGGCTCCTGCACACCAGTGATTCCCAACACGGGGCTTGTTGTGCAAGAACAGTAATTCCCCAACACTAATCCCACAAGGCACCCGCCAAAGGCACATTCTAGGGTTACCCAAGTTTGAAAACAGAGCATTCTAAATCTCATTCTCAGAGCATGGTTTGATGCATTAACTTACAAAAGGTCCCCAAAGTCCGGCAGTAAAGAAATCTGTGCAACTTCAATTAGCTCAGCATTCTCCAAACCTGTTTGACTGGCCAACCATTTCATCATGTACCTCTTAGTAGCATCCCTTGGAACTAGTGTTCAATGGGACACGCTTTGGAAAATGCCAACCAAAACAACGTCTTCACATAAACCAAGGACCGTCCCTGAGAAGGAGTTTCCACTTGCTGTTCCCTTTTGTTTTAGGGGTGAAAAGGGGACCAATGGATTAGAATCAGGGGACTCAAAATTCAAACTGGTAAGAGGAAGTCCTTCCTAATAATAAAGCCCGCCCACAATAGCATTAAGCTAGGTAGAAGGAAGAAGGTAGCCATTGGCGTAGAGGGTGAATATGTCAAGAGATGCTGGGAAGGGACTTCTTGCAACAGGAAGGCAGCTAGAAAAGAGTCTTTGAAGAACTATCTGTGAAGTCCCAGGATTCTATTAATTCATACAACCCACACTCAAACATACACATCCTCACACCACATACTCACACGCGTACACACTCACACACAAACTCCCCTCCCCCACCCCTACACATCGCAGTATGTTCATATCACAGTTTTTATTTCTACTATGGGGATCTTAATTTCCTGTGCATAGATGCTATCTGGGGTCCCAGAGCAGGGCTCCATTAGATAGGGGGCCGCCTGTGTGGAGAAATAGAGATTCCAACTCTATTTATGGGTGTGATATAATTTTAGAAGAACTAGGATGCCATCATCTCCCAAAATATCCTTCTTTAATGTCTAGTTTCTGCATTAATTCACCATTAGAGCTTCATTTCTTTGGCTTAATACTATATTCCATGTTTAAATGCACAGTCTTCTGGGAAAGGGGTAGTTTGACATAAGCTACCGTTGGCCCATTATATCGTAATCCGCAGTGTGGTTAGGTTTTCAGTTCCTCCCAGAGAACAGGTTTTGTTTGGAGAGTAGGACTGGGAAAGGGGCAGAGGGGACAAGGGAGTCTTGGGTGGGGGCTGCAGAGATTGCAGGCCAGGAGGGAGTGGGAGTGCCAAAGACAGTCTTGGCTGCCTTCACGAATGTGTTTGGGACTGGGCCTGTCCTAAAGACATCTCAAAACTATTTTAGGAGGCAACAAATTTAGCTGGTGGCTGGTTTGCAAATCATCCAGATATGTTAGTATTTCTGATGAGACAATCTGTCTCAGAATGAGACATTTAAAGCCTTTACAACGAAAAAGGATTTGCCTTTTTGAACACTGCCATCCAAAAAGCACAACCAGCTTATTTCGTTGGCCAAATCCAGCAGTGGGTAAAATGTTCCTAACCATGCTAGCTAGTTTCATTGGTACAGAGCTTTCCAGGTGAAAACTTGCTTTGTATTTGTTACCTGGCAGAACTCTCAGAACGGCCCAAGAAAGCAAGTGGTCTGATCTTTATTTTATAGGAAACCAAGGCACTCACCTAAGGTTACCCAAGGAGCAGATGGCCTGTAAATCATTTTAAAAATCTGATTTGCATTTTAAATGAGATAATACACCCATCGCCTTTAAACCACCCAATAGTTCCATAGGACTTTGGGTGAAAAGCAGTCCTGGCAGCTCTGATTTCCCAGAACCTAGAGGCAAATCGCTTTTTCTATTTTTTTAGCTACTTCTGCTTGTATTTGTCTTCATATTTCCAAGTGAAATGTTTACACTTCCACTTCTTGGTTGAAAAAAACATTTAGATGTCATCTAAGATCTTCCTTCTTGGGAAGAGGGAGACTTCATATTTTAGATTTCCATTCACACTCACACTCACACACACTCATATGACCCACACTCATTCATATACATACTCCCATACACGAAACACTCACAACACACTCACATGCACACTTCTCCGCCTACCCCTCCACCCCTTCCCACACATCACAGTACGCTTACATCACAATCTTTATGTCTACCAAGCGTGTTTTAATTTCTAGAAGCTCTCTGACTGTTCCTTTTGTATAGCATCCTGTTTCTGTTGCATAGACCCTAGGTATTAATCTGAGATTTTACTTTTTTATTGGAAGTTTTCATGTCCTCTCTATACTGTTTCTCTTTCTCCCGAGTTCCTTTTCCAATAGTCCCACATTAGACATCTGCCTTTCCAGTTAGAGATTGTCTTCTAATATCTGGTAATTCTTGTCTTTCCATTCATGTTTACTCGTAAGAGGCTAAAAGGTGTGCAAAGACTCTTAGTGCCTGGGTGGGTGGCTTCACTCCGCCAGTATCTGCAAGAATTTCCTCTTGGGCCTGTTGTATTCCCCCAGAAAAAAGTCATCTACTGGGGAAGGAATAGGGAGGATCCTGGCCTCCAGCATCCTGGGAGCCAAGGGATAGACTTGTACTCACCTTACCTTCAGTAGTACCCGCATCCCCCCAGGCTCTCCTGTTTAGCCTTTCCAAGAGCAGAGCTCTTTTCTGCTGGCTGAGGGACAAGATGGTGCCAAGAAGGGAGGAAATCCTTGGTCAAACTTCATCTGTTGCAGACCATAACAGAGAAGTTCCTGCAGGATGTAGCTGTGCCCAGAGAGGGAAGCACTATTGGGTAGAGGGAGGAAAGGAAATGCTGTCACAAGGGAAGACTCAGCTAATCCCATAGAGCCCTGGGGCTGGAAGGATCTTGAAGAGCTGCCTTGCCAGGAGGCAAGAGGACTGGGCCTTTACATTCCCTGACTGACCAGTCACGGAAAGGGGGCTACCCCGGAGAGGGGTGGTGACTTTGGGCAAAAGGATTCTCTGACATTAAGGGAAGTTCTTGGGAGAGAGACTTGAGCTGAGAGTCATCAATGCTACCAGCCAGCTGGGGAAATGAGTGTCTGCAGCCTGAGAGGTATCTGGGCAGCACCCCACTAGGACCACTCCAGTGAGCCCTGCGCTGCTCCAGTGACCGGCCTTTGCAGGATTCCATCGCCCCTGGAAGGTCACACTGGTTTGCATTGACTGCCTAGGCCCTGGGTGGGGATGCCATTTAAAGGCTTCTGCTCAGCCTTCACTACAATAACTTTCACTCCACATGTCAAGGACTAGTTCTGCCAATTACTAAGTATGTCCATTTGAAGTCTGGGGAATGAACAATGGGTAGGCCATCAGACTTCGTTGACCTGTCTCGAAGTACCTGGGTCAAGACTCTGTCTGTTACCTGTCCGCCTGTACCCGGCCCCCCACCCCACTCCAACAGAGGTTGGATAGGCCTAGGGATCATCAGGGATGGTGGGAGTAGGTCCGGAGAAAGTTCTGCATTGCCTCGCAGGGGAGGGGTCTTTGTACCACCTTCCAGCAAGACAGGATTGTTGTCTTTTAACAGCAAAAAGAGCACAACTTCTGTGGGCCCAGAGATCCACAACTTCTGTGACCCCTCCACAGCAAGGAAACCATGCATTCCCAGAAGGATCTGGAGATAGAAGACTTTGAGTTCATCAACCTGGATGGCCCCATCCAGTTCTTAGGGTCCCCCTCCTCCCTAGTCATGGCCCTGACCTTGGCATGACAGACTTTTCTGAGTCCAAAAATCAGTCTTTTTGAGAGCTCTGCTATTTTTATGATTAAGTCCTGGATCTGGTCCTCACCTCTTCCTGCCCTCCAATTGTAAGAGTCGAAGTCTTTTTATGTGCTGCCCGATTGTTGACTCGCTGTTGGACTCAGACTTAATCTTTCCTTGCTAATGAAGCCACCTCTGCCTTTTCTTTCTTTCTCCAATACACTGATTGCCCTTATCAGTAGCCATTGAACTTGAGAGTCTCCATAATTACTACCTCCCAGAACTTCTCAAATGTCTTGAGTATTGTCCCCATCAGAGTACTGCCCACCACTGGTACCCCATCCCAGTGTACCATTCGTGAACGTTTTCACAGTTGCCCCAAGACAGCATTCCCGGAGTCACCCACGCTCCGTCAGCGTGCTGGAACCCTCACTGCCAGCCAGCCAGCCAGCCAGCTGTGGGCAAATCCAGCTCCGCAATCCCATTTTAGAGTCTGCTCTCTGGGACCACTCTTGGCATTGACCCTCTTAGGTTGGGCTCTCTCAAGGGCTCTCTCTGTGAAACAGAGATTGTATTCGACTTTGTTTGGGAGTGCAGTGGGGGTCAACACCGGGGAAAAATGAAGGAAGGACCATCGGCAGAGGGAGGTGAGCAAGTACCACTGTGGCAAGGACTTCAGCTGATCCTGTAGCAACTCTGGGGCTGGGATGGTCCTGCAGAGTTTCCCATCTTCAGCAAGACAGTTGGGCCTTTTAAAACCTGCATTGAAAAGACAATGGATGTGGGCTTCCCCCAGGGATGGGATATGACCTGGGGCAAGGTGCTCTCTCTGGTTGTGGGTAAGTCTTGCTGAGGAACTTGGGCTGAGAGCTGTCAGCCAGCAACAGTCCCAGGAGCTGGGGAAATGGGTTCTCAGTGGGGTCTGGATACCATGCATTCCCAGACGGGTCTGCCTGGCTCAGCACCACCTCACCCCTCAATTTCCAGTTCCTAATTCTTTTTGGGATTCTACGATGGGGAAGTTTACCTCATTTTGTCTCCCCTGTCCACCTCCACCCCCTTGCCTGTACAGGGGCCCTGGCTGTCTCCCATCTGAGGAGTTATCTATCCTTAGCTCTTTTACTTCCCAGCTTCAAAAATTTTATTGAGATCCCTCATGTGATGTCATTTCCTCTTACTCATGCCCAATGTGGATTTATGCCTCCATTTTCATTCCTTCATTGTTATTTTTGGTAGGGTTTGGGGAGGGAGTAGAAGTAAACGTGTTTTCTCTACTACATTTTTTGGCACCTATCACTGCAATTTTATTAAACAGCAAACAACCTGAGTCTTACTTTCTTCCCAGCACCCTTCTAGTGGCTTCCATCTTGAAGTCTGTGGATCCTGACCCTTCCTCATCTGTGACGGAGGGTCCTCCTGCCATCAGACATTGCCTGTCACTGCCATCTGAAGAGAAGAACGTTTTCCCCAGCTCCACATGATCTGACCGAGTAAGAGTGGGGTAGGTGAAACTGCCCACGGTGTGCAGAAATGACCCTTTGGGGACTTCCCATTCCTCCACAGGGGGGAATGCCTCCTCCACCAGCACCTCACAGCTCTTCTCCCTCATCTGAAAAGCTCCCTCCTTTCCTTATTGTCTCTAGCCCGTGGCTCCCATATTCTGGCCCAACCATGACCCAGCCTGGTCAGCCCCGAAACCATTGTTTCTCAAAGAGGAGCGTGGCCCAACTTGGGGTGTGTGCCATTGTTTTTTGGGGTGGCACAAAACCACAGAGTATCTGTGGGGCATCACCTTGGGGTGTCACCATCTGCCCTGCTAGAATAAAAAGAATGATGTATGTATGTAAGTTTACTCCCACTCAACAATTACGTATGTGTCCCAGTGTTGCAGCCCTGGGAGGTGGATTCCCACCATCAAAAGATGGAGTCCTGAATAACTTTTGTCTCAGAGAAGCGACTATATACACTAGGCAGGACCTAACCATTGCATGTGCAGGACAGTAGGCTGGAGGTGAATAGAAAACAAGACAAATGAAATCCCTCCCCTTATGGAACATCCGTTGTGGCGGATTAAGTAGTGGCTACTTTCAAGAGAGGGGCACCCACCTGGCTGCAGACACGCTCCTTGAATGGGTACAAAGAAAAACAAAGAAAGGAAGGAAGGAAGAGAGGTCTCCTTATTCATAGTCATATCTTTCCTTGTAAAGGGTAAGAAAAGCTGAGGTAGAAAATTCTAAAAGCCCATTAAGAGGCTGAAACCAGGAAACATAACCCCGTAGTTCGGAGATTCAAAATGGGCTTAAGAAACATAACATCAGGACCCTCCAGGGAAATGGTTAAGTCAGAGCCAAAAGCATTAGCACTGAGTTAAGAGGAGCTCGAGCTAATGAGAAGGGAACAGAGCGTGGGGGAGCCTGGGAGGGAGGTGACTGGGGATCCGTGCAGGACAGAGAGGAGGGAGGCAGGAGGCAGGAGGCCAGGGCACGCACAGAGCAGTCATTGATATGCGGGGCACGGTCTCCCCCTCCGATGAGAGGAGGAGCAGCAGCTGCCGGGGAGCAAGAGTGCAGAAGTGAAGGGGGGATCCGCACTTGGTCCCCCCGGGTCACACTCTGGATTTCTGACTTCTGCTGGGGACAGAGCAAGCATGTGGCCAGAGACAAGGCGAGCCTGATGTGAGAGGGTGTGACAGGGTTATGGGGCAGGGCTGGTAGAGCTTGCTTCACCTTCTCCCTGCCTGGCCTCGCTCTCTCCCTCTTGCCCACCTGGCTCTCTCGGAGCTGCCATCTTGGTCCAGGTGTCAGGTGCTGGGGGGGCGGGTGGCGGGGAGAGAGCAGCTGACAACCAGTCCTCATTTCCTGACCAACGAGTCTCGGGTAGGGAGGAGCAGGGCAGACCCCGGGCCTCCGGACAGTAGAAGGGCAGGGGACTTCTCGTCAGGCTCTTCAGAGTCACTCTATGCAAAGGGCAACCTGTTGCTGCTCTGAGCTGGGACAAACAGGTAGTTAGCCCTCGGCTGGGCCGCAGCCTACCTGGGCCAAGACTCAGAGAGGCTCCCTTCTGTTCCAGCCGACTCTCCCTGCACGCCGGCTCTTTCCCAGGCCCCATCCCCACCGCTCAAGAGCTAGCCACGGCCACAGCAACAGCCAACCACCTGCTCTGTGACACTTGACCCCCCGTCACTGTTGCTGTTGACACAGCCCAGAAGCAGCCCCTCTGAGCGTGAGTGGGGGGGCTCCTACACAAGGGGGGTGGGGGGGGACCTTGGGGCTGGGAGCCAGCCCCCCCCCAAACTTGCCCTGCCCCCCAGCGCCCTGGCGGGCACCCAGAGCAGGTGCTCCCTGGAGGGACAAGGACAGCCATGACGCTAGTGGGAACACTTGAGTTATGGTGTGCCGGTCGCCTCACAAACAAGTTTGGGGCCCGCCTGTCTTCATGAATCACGGCGGAGCCTAATCCTTCATTAGAACATTCAGCAGTAATTGCTGGCGAAATGCCACTTGCCTTTTTCTCGTTTTAACAAAACATTTATGCATGAAAGATTTAATGCCAGGTATCAAGCATATCATTGTAAATTTACCACTAATTAAGCCTAATTAAAATAATTAAATGGCTGTGGAGTCACCATGTGAATGAAAATCACTTCTCCTCCACCAGGCTGTTTCTCAGTAGCCAGGCCCCCAGTTTCAGAGACAGATCTCTCTCCCTCTCTCTCTCTCTTTTTTTTCTCTCTCGATTTTTTCCATCGCCCCGCTCAGCTTCACGCGGGGTATTTGCACGGCCAAGGAGATTTGATAATTAAGATAATGCTGTGATTTGACGGTGCGGTTTTTCAATTTCGGGACCCCGGGAGATTTTCCTTTATCTCGGTGAAGTATAGACAATTTGACAAATCTGTTGCTCGGAGCAGTCACCGGCGTTTGCATATTCATTACTCATTGGATTTTTAATCAAAGTAGCTGATGGACCCCTCGCACCACAAATAACTCGGTCATGAATAATTTATCGGTGCTCGCTGGCTGGGCCGCGCGCACCCCCTGGCGCCCCGGGGCTCCTGATTGGCTCGCCAGGGCTGGCCTGCCCCGAGCAGCACATGGCCGCTCCAGATGTTTGGGTATCCATATGTGCACAGCTCATCAAAAACGGCAACGGCCCGCACCCAGGGGCCTCGGCCGTCCCCAGATAGGCCATCTGGAGTTGGAGGGGAAAACAAACCACGGTGAATTGTGGGATGCCTGTTTATCTTCAGTGGCACCGGCTGTGGTTGCCGAGGGGCGCGCAGGAGGCCCTGGGGGCGCAGTGGACGCTCTGATCTCGGGCCCCACGATGACTTCGCACCCGGGATGCTGCCGGCGGACCACCCCTCCCCTCGGCCCCCACCCCCGGCCCCGATCCAGGCCCCTCTGCAGGTTCCCCACTGGCTGCCTCTCCTGCTCGTGGGGCCCCTGCCCACACGACCTGGCCACCCCACCTGCATGCACTTGTGTCCTGTAGCCCTGCGTGGCCCACGTCCCCGCTAGGACCTGTAGTTCCCTTTGTCAGTGGGCTGTCCTCAGCAGGCTGGCTCAGCCTTTCCCCAGGGCGGGCCACTTTCCTGCAGGCCTTGCCCCTGATCCCACCGGGAGGATTTGGTATTCCCAAAGGCCACATAAAGTGTTTTCTGTATGAGCGTTGGAGGAGTTGGGTGGAGATGCAGGGGACGGGGTGACAGAATAGTACCTTTTGTAGGCATTTAATGGACCATTGACTCACTTTGATTTTTGCAGCTTTCTTTTGCTTTGGGGCCCCCGACGATTGGTGTCCCTGGTCTCAGGAGCATTTGCAGGCTCCTGAGTGAGCTCCAGATACTGAGGCTGGCCTCCAGCACCTGCTGGTTTCAAAGGCCCTGGTCAACAGGGTAGCCTTTCTAGTTGCCTCCACTAGGAGAGTTCCCACCACCCTCAGCTGAGGTGGTGCCCCTCTCTGATGCTTCCAGAACACCCACCAGGTCTTTGCTAGCCCTGCCCATGTGGTGACTACTGGGAACCAAGACAGCAAGCTGTGGGGGGCAGCGTGATGCCCCACACCTATGTCACCTTTGAGGAATAAATGACCCTTTGGACCTCATGAGGAAGAACGGACACAATTAGCTAAGAAGGGAAATGAACCCAGAATAACCTTCTGAAAGTGTGTATGGAAGGCATATGCGGACAGGCTCTCCTGACCAGCTGGGGGTGACTGTGAGGCAGGAAGGAGGGGACTTCTGCCCCCTCCCCCACCCAGCTGCTTGCCCTGCAGCTTCCCAGCCAACTCTCCGGGAGAGTGGAGTGAGCACACTCCAGGGTCCAACCTGCTGTGCCAGCCGGGGTCTCCCCCATCCCAGGACCCTGAGCTCAATGCAACGTGAACCCTGCCTGAGAAACTGATCTGATGCATTGAACCCCGGCCACACGGCCCCCTCTCAAAGCTGGGGTGTAGGTAACCCTGTGCCCTTGGTGCTGCAGCAGGGGAGGTGGCCCTACTGTCCTTGCTTCCCCCCACCCAGGCCAGCCTGCCACTGAGGGGCTGCGGGAGGCTGCAGAATCATTACCAGGTCGGCAGGGAAACTAGCAGGCCTATCTCCCTGTGACAATTAAAGTGGAAATATTTCCTGATATTTCTACCTTTTTTTTTTTTTTAAAGTGAGAGGGAAAGTGTGATTGTACAATGTGTGTGTGCGCATCATGGCCGGGAGCGGGGGCAGGGGGGCAGCCTGAGCCATAGCAGATCCTTGGGGAGCCTGTCAAGGATGGTGATGCCTCATTCCTTCCCCCCAACCACCCCGGGCTGTCGGGGCCCACCTGAGACAAGGCCGCTGACAGCGCCCCGGCGCCTTCACTGGCAGACCAGAGACCCCCAGTGAAGTCTACTTGAGCTCCCTGACATTGGAGAGAACAGAGGCCACACAAGTCCTCAGGCAGCCACCCGCCTCAGACCCTCCACCAGAGACACCAGCCAAAATCCCACAGGGAGAGAGATGGTGGCTGCCAGAAGCAGAGTCACAGCAGAGACAGGGAGAAGTCTCTCCGCTGGACTGAGCACCCTCGAGAGCGGTTGTCCTCAGAGGGCCCACAGACACCAGGGGCCTGGAGAAAGATCCACAATGGGGCTCGTACCAGAACCTTCCTCCACCCCTTATGGCCCTCCTACCCTTTGTCCTTTCTCCTCTGGGAACCCACCCACCGGACAAGGCTCCAACCCCAGGCTGCCCTGCACACCAACCTCTTCAGGATCTCTGCTCCCCGCCCCACGCCGCCCCTCCCTCACCATGTCCCCCCTCCAGAGGGAGGCAGAGGCCAGGCTTGAGCAAGGGCCCATTCCTGACTGAACCTTGGTAGGGGGGCGGAGGAAGGGACCCCAAGGACTCCTGATTGAGGGGACAGCCACTGAACGGCCTGGGGGAGGAATCAGGAGTGGGGAAGTCGGTGGGACGATCCCCCTGGCATTGAATGGGGACACCGTGGGGAAGCTGCCAGGTAAGGCCCGGAGGTCACGAAGCCACAGAGAATCAGCAGTCACATCGCTGGCAGGGCTTGGAGTAAACGTGTAGCAGTCTGCTCTGAGGGAGGAGGTAAATGTAGCGGGTTCCTAGAGACGCCTGGGCTGCAGGAGGTGGATATTCCTGGAGGCTGGGAGGTCTCTGCCTCCCTCAGCCCAGTGATACATGCAGCTATGCATAAGGCCGACTCCCTGACGGGGGCAGTGTTCCTTGCCCCTAAAGTACCGAGCCTGCACTGCTCCTCACCACCCTTCTGGGAGGCCTCCCCAGAACCTTCCAGGGCTTGTAGGGCTGCAGCAGCCATCCCCGGAGATGTGGTAGGATTGCAGTTATGAGCCTCGCCCAGAGCTCCCCGCGGCCATGACCATACTTGAGATCCACTTCAGATTCCGGAATCATCAGCCTCGCGTGTTTGTGCTGTCGTTGGAACAATGATGTGTATTCCCAATTCATTGATAGTCAACTTTATTTTTATTGTCCGGGTTCTGTTGTTGCATCTACAAAATCTATGTTTGATGGCATTACCATCATTTTTCATGCCGGGGAATATTTTTATTTACGTTTCCAACTCAGCAAACATTTACTAAAGACCTAATGGTGAGAGGCACAATGCTGGGCGCGGCGGACAAAGCGGAAGATGGTAAGAGGGAGACGGACTCTTACTGTCCGCTTGTTTAGTTCTCCTCGTGGCCACATAGCTGGACACCATTCTGATCCCAGTGTTTATCAGTTCGCCAGTGAAGAAACTGAGGTCCCACAGGTAGTAAGTGGTACAGCCAGATGGCAACCTTGGAAATCTGGTTCCACGATGCATACTAATTACTATCAGAAAAAGAAAATAAGGGGTGCCGGGTGGCCCATTCGGTTGGGTGGCTGCCTTCCGCTGGGGTCATGCGCCAGGGTCCTGGGATTGAGTCCTAGGTCGGACTCTGCTCAGCGGGGATTCTGCTCCTCCCTCTGCCCTCTCCACCACTTATGCGCTCTTTCTCTCTCTCTTGTGAATAAATAAAATCTTTTAAAACAATAAAAATCCTTTGAAAAGCTAACTGTCCAATAGCAGAAGCAGACCCATAAACAGATCATTTAAATTCTTATGTCTCACGCTCAGAGAGCAGTAGGCACCGGACATTTACAAGCCGTATCTTTATAGAAGAGTTTTTCTCATTAATTCTGACTCTAAGCTTGTTGTAGATGACAAATTAATAACAAAAGCTACTAAGCATAGAAATGTGTCTTTCCTGAGCTCTTGGTTTCTTTTGCAAGGAGACCCTGCTTCTGGGCTGGAGGAGTTGATAGAAAATAAGCAGGAAAACATGGCTGGGGTCTGTCTTCACCGTCAATGATGCACCAGCCAGCAACCGGTCTGCTCAGTCTCATGTGGAATGCTTTCTTCTGTCCAGGAAAACTAGAAGCCACCTGAGGGCAGGATCTACGGAATTTTTACTCATTCATTACTCTGTCCTTGAAAGACAATATAGTGTTGAATACCTGGGAGGAGGTAGGCATGAGCTAGTGGCCACAGGTGCAGAGATAAAGAGGGCCTTATAGTCTGAAGGGAGTGAGTGGGGTGAATGGGGAACATGGGGTGGCCAGGTCTGCATCAGAGGCAAGGATAGGTGACGAAGGCCTAGAAGAGGGAGCAACAACTCTGCTCAGAAGGTGACTGTAAACTGTGTCCCCAGAGCAGGGTTTCTGTTGCTGTAAGGATTAAAAGGAGAAGGACAAGAAAGAGTAGCCCAGCTGCTGAGTGGCCATTATATCCCAAATCCTGGCATACCCGTCAGTGGTGGTGTCCTCACAGGACCCAGGAGAACCCTTCAGCACACACGGGATCATACTCTCTGCTCTTGAACCCATGTTTCCCTTCTCAGCACCCCCTTCTCTGCCTCACTCTCCCTCACCTCTTCATCTTATCACCCCGGCCCTCCAGGGACCCTCTTCGTGTTCATCATTCCCCTTCCTTTCTTAGTTTTGGTTAACTGGACAGGGTCGCAAGCTCAGATTCTGGAAAGAACCAGGAGTCTAGCAGGACTGAGCCATGACAGAAGTTCTTTCAACTAGTTCAGAAGTATCCTTATGGCATCACATGTGAATGAGTTATTACCTCCAATATTGGCCTTGGATTCCACCATCCTCCTTTGGGCAAATGCCATGAGTAGTGAGAAACTAACCATTCATGGGTTCATTCTACCTATCTGCTCGCTCAACAGGCAGGACGTTCAGAATCCCTGTCGTATTGACCAGGGAGGCTAAGATGAACTCAGTCGCTGGCAGAGCCAAACACAGCATATCATGACATTATGATGTAACAGAAAGCAGAATTGAAAGCGCTCGTCTATGGAAATGAAGCTGGCAAAAAAGAATTAAAGAAGTAGAAGTCTGAGAGGTAGAAGTTGGATCAACAGACAATGGTGTTGTGAAAACCAAGAGAGGAAGGTTTTAGAACAGGGGAGAGGCCAACGGGGTCAAATGCAGCCAAGTGATTCAAGAGAATGGGAAAGCTTCCTCTGGACCTGAGCCTAGGAAGTCTTTGCTGGCCATGGCAGTAGAGTTTCAGAGGGTGGGGATGGGAGTCAGGTAGTGCTGGATCAAGGAGAGAGTGAGTGGGACAGAAGCGGTAGACTCCAATGCATGAAGCTCTGCAGAAGTTGGACTAAGAAGAAAAGAGAGAAGTAGGGCAGCATCTGGAAAAAGACATGGCAATGGAGGGTTTTTTGTTTTGTTTTGTTTGTTTTTTGTTTTGTTTTTTAGGATGGAAGAAATCTAAGCATTGTGACAGAGCCCACTGCCTCCACCTGGGACAGGAAGAAGACAAAGTCTGTCAGTTTCCCTCTATCCTTCCCTCCGTGGAGTGCTGGGTCCTTCAGCAATGCCTGGCATGAAGAGAGTAGGAAAGCAACCTCTGCTCTCCCTGATTCTGCTAGAGGATCTGGAGGCCAGCAGAGTGGCCTTTGGAGAAGTTTCCAGCTATTGGATCCAATGAGTGTATGACCTAGTTGGTTCCAAAGGGCACCCAGGCCCCAGACACAAGTTGGCTGGAGAACCAGACAGCTCTTCTCTGGTCTGGGCAACTCTGGCCCACATCTCAACCACTCAGCCCTTCTGAAGGACTGGGCTTGGCATAGCACTTCCTCCCCAGACCTCCCAGACTTGGCTGCTTGGTTTATTTCACACAGAGACTTGAATGTCGCCACATGGGGACTTCTCTCCTGGACCCCACTTCCCTGTGGCTCCCTAGACATTGACTGGGCAAATGCCCAACAGGTCCCTCGAGCTTGTAGAGTACTGTCCCTTTGGGCCACAGACCCTGGAAGTGCTTGACTGAGTCCCTAAAAGCAAGAAGCATAAAGAGGGCTGGGGACTAGGGCCCGGGGATGGATTCAAATGTGGGTATATGGTGCAGGGAATAACCCCAAAGCCACAGAACAGACGTACACAAGATCATTGGCAAGATAGGCGCTTGCCTAAGGTTGTGCAGAGTCCATGACTGAGCTGGGTCCAGCCTGAGCCCTTGACTGTGGCCTTGAGCACCATCCACCTGACCATGCGAGGCATAGCCACGGGGCCTCAGACGGTAGCATTACTGGGCTGGGTGCGGAAGGACATTTGAATTCAGGATAATTTTCCTTGAAAAACAACGGGCTTCGGTGGTTACACATTTCCTGCGAGACAACCGTGATGGATGTTGCTGGCAACATTCATTAGGATGTCAGGGAAGGCCAGCAGGAACCCAAGCGTTGGTCCCTGTCATGCACCCCCACGCACCTTGTAAAAGTCGCGGCCCTCGGCGGGTCCTGTGCTGTGGCGGCCATCTGCATAGATCACCCACCCACCCCCAACGAGGACCAGACTTGTTTGTCTTGTTCCCTGCATGGCCCCAACCCCACAACAGCCCAGGGTGCAGTTCAATTAGTATCTGTTGAAATAATTAATTAGTTAATTAATTCCACCCTGTAGAACCAGCTCTCCAGGTGGAAAGGTGTTTGGCATTCTGACCCCAAACCCAAGGAAGCATCTCTCTCCAAGGCAGCCCCCACCACAACAGCCGGGCTCTTTCCTGCTCTGCTCCCCGTGGGGCAGACCCTGGGCCTGGCTCCTCTGGATGCCAGCTGAACAGCGGGTACCCCATGCCACACATGCTTCCCAGCTCTTGTGAAAAAATGCTGTGTCTCTCTTAAGGCTACTCTACCACACCCTCTCTGTTCTTAGCCATACCTCATGTTGAGCTCACAGCTGACTAACTGCCACCCTGACCCCAGCCCCCTCTCTTGAACAAGCACCCCAGATTTGGAAAGTTGGCTTTTGGAACACCCCCAGATTTTAACTTACTGGATTTGTTCCTTCGTGTGGACCATCAGGGCAGGCCTACATGCTACCTCTCCTCTAATGGATTTGTTGTCCTTCCCAAACAAACAGGAAGCTGTTGTTCTGTTTTCTTCCACTTATTTGATTGGAGCATACACTGGGCAGCATTTAAGACAGAGCCCTGTGGCATGCCACTAGAGACTCAGCAGGAAAACAATTGGCATTATTGAACCCTCTCTTCGTGAGTTACAAGTGCATCAAGCTGGACCATCAGCCAGCTCTGACTTTCTTCCCAACCTTGGCCCCGTCCTCTCTACTCATTTCCTTTATATCACAATTCCTCTCCAGGCCTCTCCACCTCCTTCTTTTGCTCATTATTGCAACTTCCATAAGAAAATATACACCACTTCTAGGTCCACAGTGTGAGTGAGAAAAACCCTGATCTAGCCCAAATGGCCCTTGTGGGTTTTCTCGTGATTGCACAAAACTAACATAAAACCCATGTGTGATAAATGTCCATGGACAAAAAAAAAGACACGTGAGCAAGTTTGTCAAATTCCTTTTTGGGATTCAAATCTATGTGTTAAACTGCGTTCTTCTGGAATATGAACATTTGCCAATCCCAGTTTCTCTAGAAAGAGCCAACGAAGCCTGAGACCTCGCTGACATGCTGATGCTTTATTGGGATGGAGAACAATTTCAGGGCACTCGGGGAGGGCAAAAGAATGGATCCTGAGCTAGGCTGAGTACTGTCTCCCAAAACTCGTGTTCATGGGGAACCTAATTTGGAAATAGGATCTTTACAGGTATGATTAGTTAAGGGGAGGTCCTGCTGGATTCAGATGGACCTTAAAGCTAGTGACTTGGTGTCCTTATAAAAAGAGCGATACAGAGATGGGCATACCCAGGGAAGAGGGAAGCAGAGATCAGAGAAATGGAACTACAAGCCAAGAGGTGTCAAACATCGCCAACCAGCACCAGAAGCTGTAAGAGGTGAAAGAGGATTCTTCCGTAGAGCCTCCCAAGGAGCTGCGCCCTGCTGACACCTTGATGTGAGATTTCTGGCCTCCACAGCTGTGAGAGAATAATTTCTGCTGTGTTAAGCCACCTCTGTATGGCATGTAGTTGAGGCAGCCCTAGGAAACGAAGCCCGAGGGAAAGTAAAGACGAGGTTGTGCGTTCTGATGTGCACACACCTGCGTACACAAAAAAGGTTGAATGATGAACTTTGTGTCGTGTGTATTGAATCACCATTTTAAAACTTGGGGAACCATTGGGACGCCTGGGTGGCTCAGTGGGTTAAAGTCTCTGCCTTCAGCTCAGGTCATGATCCCAGGGTCCTGGGATCAAGCCCCACATCGGGCTCTCTGCTCAGCGGGGAGCTTGCTTCCTTCTCTCTCTCTGCCTGCTTCTCTGCCTACTTGTGATCTCTGTCTGTCAAATGAATAAACGAAATCTTTAAAAAAAAATAATAAAAAAAATAAAACTTGGGGAACCAAAAGAGGCAGGATGTACCTGGACAGGCTGTTTGGAACCACGGCTCCTTGGAGAAGCCTGTCAGCAGGGAAGAAATAAAAGGAATCGATTTTCTGTCTACTTCCCACTTTCTCTTTGTCCTTGGTCAGAGTTTCCCAAAGTTTAACAAGGTGTGAAATCCTCGGAGCTTCCAGCCTGTGTCATCTGTGAGCAGCTGTCAGGGCAGCCGAGCCTTTGCCTAAGGTGGGGCATCCCCACTGAGCCCAGAAAGGGTGCTAGAAATCTGCCTCTGCTCTGGGCAGATTGGGTTCACGGCCAAGGCAGCATGTGGAGCCCAGTCCTTGAAACTCAGCACCCTGAAACAGAGGGTGGTTATCAGGTGATGAAGGGTGAATGGCACCAGGAGGACCCTCTGAGCACACAGCTCAGGGACCAGAGGGAGCCAAAGCAGCTGGACCTAGAGAGGAGTGCGTGGCAACCTTTGTGCTGATTGTGCATTCAGACTGTAGAAGAGAGTGTAAAAATTGCCTGGTCAGGGTCCCAAATCTAGCACTTGTAATGGCCAGGCAGTGACACATAAAGGTGAGCCACCAGAAACCTGGCAGTGACCTGTCATAGTGACTCTCTGTGACAAGCAAGCCTTTGTCGAGTGGGCCATCAGTCGTTGCCTAACAGGACATGGGCTTCGTGTGGCCAGATCTTCCCCTTTCCACAAGAAGGAAAAAAAAAAATCCATATTAAACAAAATGAATTCTCTCAATTCTTCAATGTTTTAGGTATTGGAGGAAAACATCTAAATGCTATGATGCACAAAAACTCAATTAAGAAACTTAAAATGCTCTTTGAAGGATGTAACAGGTGACTTAACCACATGGAAAGACATACCATGTTCTTGGATAGGAAGACTCGCCATCATAAGGGTGTTGATTCTCCCTGACTTAATCCATACCTTTAAAGTAATACTTAAGAACGATTTGGGAGAAACAGACATGTGACTCTAAAGTGCTAAAAAAATAAATACGCAATAATAGGAAAATTCTGAAAAAGAGAATAGGAGATGGGGGAGATGAACCTTATGAGGCAGGAAACCAGATATGAAGTTGCAGTGGCTAAAGCAGTGGTGTTGGCATGTGAATAAACAGAGAGCGAGATGGGACCAAAAGGAAATTCTAGAAACCAGCACGTATACATAAGGGAATTGAAGATCAAGAGGAAATGTCAAGATGGTGGCATGGGTTATGTCAACAGATGATGGGAGGAGCTGGTAGACACCCAGGAAAAAAATAAAACTAAATCTACACCTCCGTCTCACACAAAAATAATCTCCATCTGATATAATATGCTACTTACATTACCCATGTTGTTCATTGTCTGCTTGCCCCCTCTAGAAGGTAAGGTCCAGGAAGCCATTTTGAATGTTGTGGTCACTACTGCGTCCTCAGGGCTTAGAACAGTGTCTGGTACATAGTCTGTGGTCAGTGCATACTTGATGAATTAAATGAGTGAAGCGAAGATTTCAATTTTTTTTTAATATTTATTTTTTTATTTGACAGACAGAGGTCACAAGTAGGCAGAGAAGCAGGCAGAGAGAGAGGAGG
The DNA here is from genome assembly GCF_009829155.1 of Mustela erminea. NCBI lineage: Eukaryota > Metazoa > Chordata > Mammalia > Carnivora > Mustelidae > Mustela > Mustela erminea. The sequence continues at coordinate 34,096,964 of NC_045618.1, forward strand.
AAGCAGGCTCCCTGCTGAACAGAGAGCCAGATGCGGGGCTCGATCCCAGGACCCCGGGATCATGACCTGAGTCGAAGGCAGAGGCTTTAACCCACTGAGCTACCCAGGTGCCCCGAAGATTTAAATTTTAATAAGAAAACCTTTAAAGTAATAGGAAAAACCACTGGAGAATAGTTTTATAACTTTAAAGTGGGTAATACCTTTTAAATATGAAAAGAACTAAAAAATCATAAAAGAGCATAATTGACAAGTTTGATCATAAAAAGCTTTCTTCATGGCAAAATCCATCAGAACCAGAGACAAAACCTAAGTGATAACTCGTTAAGCAAACAAACAAACTTATATCTCCTATAATAAACAAAGGGCAAAAAAGTTAATACATAAAGAACTCCTTTAGAAAAAAGGCAACATCGCAAGAGAAGAATTGGCAAAGAATATGAATAGAAATTCACTGAAAGATGTTCGTTACTCATTATATGAAAAATGCAAATTAAAACTCCAATGGGATACTGGCTTTCATCTATGAGACTGGCAAAATTGAACAATTTGCTGCCTCCCCATGCAAATGAGGGTGTGAGAGGACTGGCCATGGGAGTGTAACCTGGCCCAGACCGCTGTGGTAGGCAATTTAATCATGCTTTTAAAATTATAAATGCTCATACCCTTGACCCAGAAATTCCACTTCTAGGAATTTAGCCTACAAATACATGCAAACACTTGCAAAACAGGTTATAGAAGTTATCACAGCATTGTTTATAGTAGGAAAAAAAAAAAACTGGAAACAACCCAAATGTCTATCAGTAGGGGGCTGATTAAATAAATGATAGTATCTCCGTACAGGGGATTACTGCACTGGAATGCTGTGCAGTCCTAAGACAGCAAGGAAGCTCCAATGGGGAAAGAGTGCTAGAGCACAGTTAATTGAAGAAAGCAAGGCACAGAATGGTATATAGACTGGGCTACAATTTGCATGATCAGTTGAAAAAAATATATATATATATTAATAATAATAAAATGTTATATATAATGTTTTATACATAATACTATTATATATTATATTATATATCTATTATATAATGCTATATAATAATAAATATATATTTATAAATTATAAATATAAATAATAAATGATATATTTTATATATATATAGCATGTATATACAATTATACATGTCTAGAATATCTTTAGAAGTACACACAAGAGGGTAGTGACATCAGTTGTGTCTAGGAAGGAAAACTGAAGGTCCTGAGACAGATTTAGGAGAGGAACGCTCCAGTGAGAACCTGCAATGAGAACCAGCACGAACTGTTGTAAAAATTAGACTCCCCGGGTGCGTGGGTGGCTCAGTCGGTTAAGCGTCTGCCTGGGCTCAGGTCCAGGGATCAAGCCCCGCATCGGGCTCCCTGCTGAGCAGGAAGCCTATTTCTTCTTCTCCCACTCCCCCTGCTTGTGCTCTCTCTCTCTCAAATGAATAAAAAATTAAAAAAAAAAAAAAAAAGGTGTCTCCCTACCTCGTGGCTCAATCACAAGAGAAGGTGTTTCCCTAATCATCTAATAGTCCAGGGTGGGCCTTTTACACACGCAGCACTGTTCCAGCTGATGGTGGCTCTTCCACCTTTTACACAAGACAGGAAGCACACTCCTCTAGGTCTCAGCCCATGGGAGAGGGGCCGGAGCTGGAGGAAGTCACAGGGGAGGCACCCGTGGACCGAGGCCCGGAGTGCCACTCCCGTTCTGTTGGTTGGGGCCAGTCCCGTGAGCACGGTTGCAAGGCAGGCCGGAAGTGACCAGCGAGAGAGGAAAAGCAGATTTTGGTGCCCAGCCACCAGGCCTCTGCTGGACTAGCCTTCCATACCTTTTAAAATTCGAAACACATTAACTGTATATTCAAAACAATGAACACAGTTAAATGGAAACAAAGAAGAGTTGGGTCTGGCCTGTGAGCTGCCAATTTTGAAGCCACATATCAATGGTATTTGATTATATGAGAAAGGTGGCTAAATACATCAGTAGAGACGTATAGACTATGGGATAAACAGTGTTGGAAAAACAGAGCAGCCACTAGGGCAAGCAAAAATAAGGTTAGGTTTCTTACTTCATGACATATCCCACAGAAAAATGTTTATGGGTGAAACCACTACAAATAACAAATGACACCACCGAAGTATTAAAAGAAAATATAATCTTGGGGGAAGAATATATCTTTAAATGATTTAGGTCTCAATGGTAACTGACAAATTTGACCACATAAAAGTGTCATCAAAATGATGAAGGACAACACGAAGTCAAAAGACAAGAGACAGACGAAGGAGAAAATATTTGTCACATGAATAAAAGACCAGGAAATAATAGCCCACATATATAAATTGCACATATAGATCAATAAGAAAAATAGACAAACGATCCCATGGAAAAATGAGCAAAGAATGTGGAAGGAACGTTCCCAGAAAAGAAATGCCCATAAGCCGTGAGATGCTCGTGCTCACAAGTAATCAGGAAATTCAAATTCACGCAATAATGAGATATTGCTTATCACCCATCAGACTGGCCCAGACTGGGGGCAGGTAGGAGGAACGTACTCGGTGTTGGAAGTGGACTGAAGAAACGGTCTTATGGGCTGCTGGCCAGCGTACGAATTGTCATATTTTATTTAGTTGGAGAGCAGCTCGCATAATCCATCATATTTTAAATGTCATATATTTAAATATTTAAATATTCTTTTTTTTTCTTTTTAATTTTTAATTTTTTATAAACATATAATATATTTTTATCCCCCGGGGTACAGGTATGTGAATCACCAGGTTTACACACTTCACAGCATTCACCATAGCACATACCCTCCCCAAGGTCCATAACCAAACCCCCCTTCCCCCATCCCCCTCCCCCCAGCAACCCTCAGTTTGTTTTGTGAGCTTAAGAGTCACTTATGGTTTGTCTCCCTCCCAATCCCATCTTGTTTCATTGATTCTTCTCCTACCCACTTAAGCCCCCATGTTGCATCACCACTTCCTCATATCAGAGAGATCATGATAGTTGTCTTTCTCCGCTTGACTTATTTCATTAAGCATGATACGCTCTAGTTCCATCCACGTCGTCGCAAATGGCAAGATTTCATTTCTTTTGATGACTGCATAGTATTCCATTGTGTATATATACCACATCTTCTTTATCCATTCATCTCTTGATGGACATCTAGGTTCTTTCCATAGTTTGCCTATTGTGGACATTGCTGCTATAAACATTTGGATGCATGTGCCCCTTCGGATCACTACGATTGTATCTTTAGGGTAAATACCCAGTAATGCAATTGCTCGGTCATAGGGTAGTTCTATTTTCAACATTTTGAGAAACCTCCTTGCTGTTTTCCAGAGTGGTTGCACCAGCTTGCATTCCAACCAACAGTGTAGGAGGGTTCCCCTTTCTCCGCATCCTCACCAGCATCTGTCATTTCCTGACTTGTTTATTTTAGCCATTCTGACTGGTGTGAGGTGATATCGCATTGTAGTATTAATTTGTATTTCCCTGATGCCGAGTGATATGGAGCACAATATTCTTCTTTTTTTTAAAGATTTTATTTATTTATTTTACAGAGAGATCACAAGTAGGCAGAGAGTCAGGCAGAGGGGGAGGGGGAAGCAGGCTCCCTGCTGTGCAGAGAGCCCGATGCGGGACTCGATCCAAGGACCTTGAGATCATGACCTGAGCCGAAGGCAGTGGCTTAACCCACTGAGCCACCCAGGCATCCTAAATATTCTTAAATAGGCCCTTGAACCAAGATATTTTTGGGTTGCTGTCCCGCAGAAATACTTGCAGATGCCCAAAAGCAACAATTCAAAGAAATTCATCCCTATATTACCCTCACGGGAAGAAAAGAAGGACCAACCTGAATGTCTGTCCACAAAGTGGGTTGACCTAATATGTCCCGTATTGCAGGTGAATTCACAGCACGGTTCTTCTACTTTTTTAATGGAATAAATCTATGTGAAAAAAAAATATGTTTGTCAAGACACATTGTTTAACAAAACAAAACAAAACAAAACAAAACAAAAAACCCAGGAAGTAAAAGCATACATATGCTATTCGTAAAGAAAACCCACCACGCGTCTCTATATTAACACACGTGTCTCTAAATGTCCACAAAACCATCTAGGATATAAACTCCAGGGCAAGCACGTCCGTGGAGAGGAGTATGACAAGGGCCGTGAGAGCAAACCCTTGCTTCTGCTGCTTCCCTCCACGACTTGTCAGAACGTGTGAGACGCCGGTGGAAACGTGCCTGCGTTGATCCGTCCAGACAGGCATGGATCCGCGCGTCTACCCAGGAGACGGGAGAACAGAATTTTAACGGAGGGCTCGCCACCTGCTAGCACTGTGCCAAATGCGTTGTCTGCATTACCTCCCTTCGCCCCCGCCGACAACCATAGGATTTAGACACCATTACTCTCACCGTTTCCCAATGAGAAAGCCCAGCCTGGGATGGGTTAAACCTGACGTCATCCGAATAGGAAGAGTCAGAGCTAAAAGAGAACCTCAAGGACATCTGAGTCCAGAGGCCACCCTCTCGATCTTGACCTTGGAACATGGAATATGCGGAGTTCATGACCCCTGAGGTCTAACCTTGCCCAGCTCTGTGGCTCTGCAAGGGACTTGGGTCAGCTAGAAATGCAAGACAAGAAGCCGGGGGTGCTGGGGTAGGAAGCTCCAGCCTGCTCAGCCGGGGAGCTGCCTGCATTTTAGCTGATGCTGAAGCCCTGGCCCATTCGGGGCCTTCATCCCTGGCCTGACTTCCTCCTGGGGCAGATAGGGAAACTGAGGCACAGCGCAGGAGAGGTGTGCATTGCGTGTGGAGATGGAGCCAGCCCTGGAATGAGGTCCCAGGTAGCCTCACACTCACCCTCAAGGCTGCCAAACCTTGTTGTCTTTTCTCCAGTTAAGTGGACATGCAGCCATCCCGTAGTGGGGGGCAGTGACAGACAAGTGGGGGAGGGCACAGCTCTTCCATTTCCTTAATAAATCAGCTGCACCCGGCCATGACTTCAGGACCCCAAAGCCACCTCGGAACCCACAGGCTTGTTTCTTCCTGAAGACATGTCCACGATTGCATTTGGCGTCTTGAGGAGCGGCGAGAGATGGGCAAGGAAGGAGCTGGCCCCGGGAGGACCCGGGGGAGAGTCCCCCCCCAGATGCCTCGGAGTTGGCCTTCTTCCCTCCCTCTCTCTCTCTGCCTCGGTCTGTCTCTCTGGTTTTAAATCACCTAACCGCTTTTGGGCTGGACAGAACAATTACAGCCGATTGATCTGAATCAATCTTGAGGCCGCACGGACCTCCTTCTGGGTTCATTAAAATAGCCACTGTTGTGCCTGGTGAACGTATCAGATTCATCTCTGGGGACGAAGGCGAGAGCCCAGGCTCGGTTCTTAGGCCATATTACAAACCATCCCCTACATCCCAGCCACCCTGCCTTCTCCCTCCTTTGGGCCTTACAACCCCATTTCTTTAGTCAGCATCAATAAGACAGACTGCGGTACCATTTGTCACACGTTCCTTTTGGACATCTGGTTGGGGTGTATTTTAAGCCTCTGAGCCTCACACCAGGATGGCGGAGTTGGCAGTGCCACGGGCACAAGGTGAGGCTTAGGGAGCCAGACCTCACCCAGCAAGGTGGGGTTCAACCCAGGCAGTCACACAGTGTGCCTTGTAGGGCTCATGGGCTCCACGGTGGCCTGGCGCACTCTGTGGTGCGAGCATGTCAGTTTCTGGGCTGGGAGGAGAAGTCGTGCTGAGCCTTCTGGCTTGCTGTGAGAGTTAGTGTCCACTTTCCATGCCAGCTGAGATCTGGGACACATGCCGAGCCAAGCGTGGCTGGGATAGCCAGTCCTCCAGGAGGACCCCTTGGGTAGGCTGTCCTGGGTACCCAGGGCTTGGCCTGTGGACACCCAGTGCTTGAGGAAGAGCACCATACTGGGAGGGAAGGAGACCCGAGTTCTGCCCAGCTCGCGGAGAGCCCGCGGGTGGATCATGGCCTTACCTGAGCTTCCCTGTCCTCGTTGATTGATCTAAAGATCCACTGATAAGGACATGATTGAGAAAATGAAGATACAGACACACAGGGGAAGGCCTGTCACTGGGCCTGATGGCCACCGCGTGGTTTCTGTTAAAGCAGCCAAGGTGATACCCAAACTTGTGTTCATGCTCTGGAATGCTGTGCAGACATCAAAAAGAACAAAGTGGTTCTGTGAGCATGCCTGTGCTGTGATCTCCAGGATATACCATGGGTGAAAGGCAAGCTGCAGAAACACAGAGCGGGATTCCATGTAGGTTACGGCACGCACAAACCCACACACAGAGAAGCATGTACAATTCTCTGTGTCCGAATTCACACATGGAGAAGCGTAGAGAAAGGGCTGAAAGGACCCCCGCCAAACGCTAACAGCGGGGACTTCTGGAGACAAGGGGTCCCAGGGCTTCGAATGAGAACAGCGACTGTTTCCTCGACTCCCTCCTGGTCCCCTACCAGCCACGACATCCTATGGTCTTTAAGTGCCACGAGTCTGATGTGACGTCGCCCCTCATTCTCAAGAGACTCCCAGGACATCTTGGTTAACCAAATTGACCTCTGCCCCATGGCACCCCAGCCTCCCTCTCCCCCCACCAATGCTCCAGATCTTTCTTCTTCCACGCCCTCTATTACATGTAACCTTCCCTTTATCCATCCCCCTCTCTGTTGACCATGAGGCTGGAAGTCCCCATTATGGGTAATGACTGATGCCCCACAGCTCCTCAGGATACCTGGGCGCAGGGAGGACGGTCCCGGAGCCATGTACAGCAAGAACTCCGGGAAACAGAGACCGCCTTGAAGACATCAGCATGAGTGAAATAAACCAGACGTGGAAGGCCACATGTGTGATGCCCCTTACGTGAGGTACCTGGAAAAAGTCGAAAACATAAAGACACAAAGGAGGACCATGGTTGCCAGAAACTGGCGGAGGAGGGAATGGGGTGTCATCATTCAACGGGTCAAGTTTCAGTTTGGGAGGATTACAATGTTCTGGAGATGGGTCCCCAGCAATGTGAGTTATTTGATATCACTGAACTGTATACTTAAAACTGGTTAAAATGCCAAGTCTGATGGATATGCAATCACAATTTAAAAAAGAAAAAAATCAGTCAAAAAACAAACAACAACAACAAAAAGAGAGTAGAAGGAGAAAGAGGAAGGGTAGGAGGTCAGCAAGCCTGTATGCACGATTTTCTGAGGGGAGAGGGGCGTGCCAGTGCTCTCTGGAAGAATCCTCAAAACATGTTACCTTCTGTCCTAAAACACTAAGGGCGGTAAACTTTCGTTCAAAAGCCCCATCGATCCAAAAACAAGTGATAAATCCTGGGGCTTTGAATTTATATTAAGTGAAAAGGTTACCTTTCACAGCAGGATACAATGCCACCAATTATGACTGAACCAAAGAAAGGAGAAAGAATAGATGGTAGGGTTACGGTGCCCCAAGACTGTGATCACTTCAAGAGGCATTTCAAGGGCACTGGAGGTCAGGTAGAGGATCGTGGCAGTGGATTTAGAGATTGGGAGGCCGGAAGTGAGCTTTCCAGTGTAGCAGGGGCCGAAACCTGCTTGCAGCGGGTGACCGTGACCAATGGCCGTGTATGCCCACGCGTGCGCATGCGCATGGCGTGACATTGTGGTCTGATACCTAAGGCGCTCTGCTAATTGAACAAAGCTTTTACAGAATTATATATACAGTATGGCTTTAAGTATGTTGAAATTAAAACAACAACCAAAGACCAGAGGAAATACATCAAAATAGGAACCGTTGTGTTTTGGGTGTTCTTCATCCTGTTTTTCTATTTATAAATTTGATTTCATGCACATGTGTTACTTTGAGAATAACAGATAGAAATCTATGCCTCTGTGAAGGGGCATCACGATCATTACGGTGTGGTGGGGTCCAGACGGCAAAGGGACCAACAGCCTGTCAGGTGAATAATCTGCAAGAAAAATAAAGCAGGGGGAGGGAGTCAGGAGTTCCAGGCGGAGGGGTTCTGACCAGAGTAGCAGGCAGCAGCCGAAGGTGCTGGGGAAGTGGCAAGGAGCAGAGACCTGAGGGAACTGAGGGTGAGCCTTGGGGATATACGGGCAAAAGATACAAGCAACAATATGAATTATTTATGCACAAGGATATTCAAAGCAACACCAGTTAGGACAGTGGGAAATTAGGAACAACTTAAATGATGAACAGAAGGAGAATAGTTAAATAAAATAGGGCATGTCCACCTCCTGGGTTACCACGCAGCACTTGGAGAAGGCAAAATAGAACTGCAAGACGCCAAGCCCACCTCCTGCATTAGTAGGACTGATCTGAGGATGATATCAGGGCCAACTAGTCACCTGGGGGTGGGGTGCTCAGAATCGCTCCCAGGCAGGGCGTGCCTTGCTCCAACACTGCAGGAAAGCAGGTTAGCAACATGTTTTTGTATTTGTTTTTTTATGTGTATTGTTTAGTGTTTGTATTTGTTTCAGGAATAATCCTCCTTCTAGAAACCCATTTAGGATGATGATGATGATTATCATTATTTTAAGTAATCTCTATGCCCAATGTGGGGCTCGAACTCAGGATATCAAGATCAAGAGTCACGTGCTCTACGGAGTAAGCCAGCCAGGTGCCTGGTCCTAGGATAATTTTAAATTGGCCAAGAAAGCCACGCTATTACTTATGACAGTGAAAAACTAGAAATGGTCTAAACGTCCAACATTTAGTTAATCATTAGGTAAAACACTCTATATCCATAGATGAAATTCTATGAGACCATTAAGAGAATGTTTCAAACAGTATTTTTAATATTGTAGGAAAATGCTCCTGATACAGTGTTCAGGGGAAAAAAAGCCCATAATCAAATTGTATACAGCACAGTATCACGTAGGGAAAGAAAAATATCCTTAAGTAAGTGTGAAATAAATGTGTCTGAAATTATTCATGGCTGCCTCTGGGTAAGAATCTGGCTGTTGTTATTGGGGTTTCTTTTTCCAACTTCTTTACTCTTTCTTGAACTTTACACATTTGATAGAAAGAGCACGTATTATTTTGATAGCTATAAAAATCATAAAACTTTAAAACTTTAAAAATTACTTTCTGGGAAAAAGCCAGAATAAACACATGTGGAAAAGTGGGGATAATAATTGTAGGATATTCTTTTAATAAAAAGGGCTCTCAAGGAAATTTTTTTTTTTTTTTTTTTTTTGGTAACTGAATGGTCTAAGGAAGGCCTGGTTCTCAGGGTGAAATTTTGATTTTTTTTGTAGTTGCTGGTGTTTGCTCGTGTTTGTAACAGAGATAAAGCAGCAAAGATTTGGGACCCACATGCTGTGGGTGAACTTGAGGGCAGGCCAGCGATGCCGGGGTGGGGGGGGGCGCTTTTCAACTCACAGTTAAAATGTCTCTACTGATCACAAAGTGTCACCCTGGATACTGAGAGGAGGAGGGCACAGGCCCAAGTTGGGGAGTTTGTCCTGGCTGCCAAGTCTGCAGGGCCGGACTGACAGACAGACGGGAGGCTGTTGCCACCCAGCCCCCAATCAGAGAAGTTCAGAGTCAGAAGGAAAGTCAGAAGAGCCCTTGGCTCACCCCAGCGACTGTGTGTCATCGGGTACTGGGCCACACTGACCAGAGTAGCAGGCAGCCCCCCACCCCACCCACACCTCCACTTCAGTACACCCAGAGGACGGATGGTGCACTTGGCCTAGTGGGGTGAGGAGGTAGTGGGAAGGGGGTGGCGAGGTTGCGGGGAGGGACGTGGAGCAGGCCCCCGGGCTGCACTGAGTGGGGGGCGGCAGGTCAGAGAAGACACCCCACAATCAGAAGCTCTTGGCACGTGCTCACAAGACCCTAAAAACTGAATGATGAATGGACAACGAAAGTGTGACCCATCCAAACAAAGGGACGCTCCTCGTTGGTCTGGGACCAAATTACTGGTATAAAGAACGACTTGGAGGGACCTCAAAGACATGATGTGAAGTGAGAGAAGCCAGTCTCTAAAGGTGACCTACTGTACGACTCTATTTATATGACATTTGAGGGAGAAGAAATTGGGGCAGCGGTGACCCTGTGAGGAGTCCTTTGGGGGAAACGGAATCGGACCTTGTTCTGGACTGTGGTGGTCACAGGAACCTCATGTGCACAAAAATTCATAGACCCATGCTGGACACTGAAAGAAAGAAAAGGCAATGTTTATGTATGATAATTTCAGAAGTAAAATGAGTAGTTCTTTCTAAAAATCACCAGGAGGACAGCAAACAGATCAGTGGTTGCCACGAGCTGCTGGTGGGGTTGGCTACAAGGATCATCCTGAGGGAATTCTCGGGGAGTGACAGAAATATTTAGTCTCTGGACTGTGGTGGCAGTTACATGGCTAAGCCTTTGTCGAAATTCATCAAGCTATATACACCAGAGACTTCATTTTACTATACATAAGTTAAAAAGCAAATAAGTAAAATTTTAACACTTCAGTTAAAATTCTTTTTTTTTAATGGGGCCAGAGGTTTATACCTGCACTCCTAGACAGAGATTTTACCCGTTCCTTGTAAGATACGCCTTGAAGAAGAAAACTGAGCGAATGAAATAAAGTCAATACTTAATCTCAAGACAGAAAAAACCTTTGGCTTTTCACTGTTTTCTTGGGGCCTGGCTTACTTCACTTACCATCACATCCTTAAACACCCCCACGTCGTATCGTAGACCTGATTTGGATAGTCTGGCTGTTGGTAGTGATACCTAATGAACAAAGACTTAGAGAAACTTTGAAACTTCAGAAATGAAAATATGTCTTTGGAGCATTCAAGATGAAAAAAATAAATAAATAAACAGGTTCACCTCAAATTGCTTGATGGCACCATACTCCAGACGAAAAGGGAACTTTTTTTTTTTTTTAAGGATCTGGATGGGAAAAAGTGAAGCCCATGAATTCCCTATCCAACTGATTTGTTTTAATCTGAGAGGTCAACATAAAGACAGTTACAGACATGAAAGCCTCAGGAAATAAATCACCCACATGTCTCTCCTGGAAAAAATTTTTTTTCAAGTTATGCTTAATCATCTTGGAGATGAGTCAAAATGGAGAACTCAAGAAAAGGAAGATTATAGCACAATAAAATCAATTACAATATTAAAATATAATTGTGCAAATTAATGCAAAAGGAAGAAACAATTCACAGAGGATATAGATATATATTTATTACAGACATATTTTTAATTTATAAATATATGTAAATATATATATAAATTTATTTATAAATTTTGGGACACCTGGGTGGCTCAGTGGGTTAAAGCCTTTGCCTTTAGCTCATGTCATGGTCTCAGGGTCCTGGGATCGAGCCCCACATCGGGATCTCTGCTCCACAGGGAGCCTGTTCCCCCCTACCCCTGCCTGCCTCTCTGCCTACTTGTGATCTCTGTCTGTCAAATAAATAAATAAATAAATAAATAAATAAATAAATTTAGATAATTTATATATATATTTATATGTTTTATATTATAGATTTAATACCCAAAAAAGATAACCCGGATTATTAAGTTCTGATTACAGTAACACATCTAAAAGGTGAATATAGAGGTAAAACTTCCAGGCACAGGCCATGGCATTTGGTCTACTAGGAGAACAGTAGCCCATGATGTAACCCAGCATTTCAGGGTCAAATTTTTTAAAAATCTACTTGAGGTTTGCTAACACTTACTCAATGAATTCAAACCTACCCTTAATTTAAAATTTCCAAGAAGATTAAGACTAGAAAGGTATCTTTCTAACGCGGTAAAGAAGATCTGTCTCAAACCAACAGCCGGACTGTTCAAGTCGGCTCTATGACATGACATGGACGATGTTTATGAATTCGATGCCAAGTGAAATAAACCAGGCCCCAAGAGACAGATGCTGCCTGGCTCCCTTTGTATGAGATCTTCTGCGTAGCACATTTGTAGGGACACAAAGTAGAAGGGTGGTCTCCAGGGGCTGGAGATGGGTGAGGGGTGATGCAGAATTACTCTTTCATGGGTATAGAGTCTCCGGTTTATAAGATAAAAAGAGTTACGGAGATGGGTGGTGGTGGTGGTTGTTCAGCATCACGATTCTTGATACCACCGAACTACGCACTTAGAAGTGGTTAAGATGGTAGATTTTATGTTTTATGTCTTTTATCACAATAAACATATTTAAAGACTGGAAGGCAATAAACAAAGATAATAATGTGTAGCAAGAGATTAGGAGTAATTATTTTCCTTTATCAAATTGTTCATAATGATACTTGTCTTCTATCACTTAAAAATAAATGGAAAATCCAGCCAAACAAAATCATCTCTAAGAACAGGAATACCAGCTAGGGCTGAATTAGCCCCTGCTCTGCGCCAGCTGCTCCCAGAGGGATAGGCTACACGGAGGTGTCATCTATCCTGAAGCTACTCCATAGAGTTGGTGCCTTTGACGTCTGAAGAACTGGGTCTTGTGGGGACCAAGAGAAAACAATCACGGATCTGTACTGTGCTGGGCAGGCATTCCGGGCCCAAAGCGTAATGTCACAGAAGGTCAGAAGCAAAGCAGGAGAGCCGGAGGGGGCCTATTGGTAGACAGCTGTGCCTGTCCCAGCAGGACTGTGTTTGTGAGCTTGTAGGGAGCCCACGAGGGCTTCTGAGCGGGAGGGTGGTAGTCAGAGATGTATCTTGACTATTAGATCCGGGAGGGCAGGGCGTGCACGGCACTGACAACACCCTGACTCTCTAGTCAAATAGAAAAGAGGGTGGGTGGGAATGAGAGCCTTTTAAGAGCAAGGACGTCCGTGCAGGTGATACGAACAGGTCAGGAGGCCTCCCAGAACCTGGGTCAGCCTGGAGGGGCAAGCCAACCGTGCAGGGAAGGGGCCCGCGGCAACCCAGCCCTGCCTCCATTGTCTGTATGCAGGGGGTGGGGGGTGGGGGGCGGAAGTCACTGAACGGTCCCTCTGCAGAGACTGGTTACATTAGGAACAGCCTTTACAGATAAGAATGCCGATGTGTAAGAGAACACAGCCACAAATGTAGAATAGTGAGTAGCTTGACCTGGACCTGAGGAAATCGCCACCGTAGGTTACAAAAAAAGCAGTCGCGTGTCAGCAAGCTCATATAGTTCAAGCTTATGGGGAGTGTGGTCTTCCCTTCTTGTCGGAAGGAAGCTGGGGCACGTGGGTGGCTCAGTCAGTTAAGCATCTGCCTTCAGCTCAGGTCGTGGTCCTGGAGTCCCAGGATCTAAGTCCCATATCGGGTGCCCTGCTCTGCAGGAAGCCTGCTCCTCCCTCTCTCACTCCTCCTGCTTGTGCTCTCTCTTTCTCTCTGTGTCAAATAAATAAAGAAAATAAAAACTAAAATAAATAAGAAGAAAGAGAGAAAGAAAGGGAAGGAAAAGCAAACATGCCCTAGCATGATGTGGGAGGTGGGGAGGAATTGGGCTGGGCTGGAGAGGCTGGTGCTTTTATTTTTGCTTTAATAATACACCTCTACTTGGCTCAAATTCAGCACAAATGGTTGGGTTTTTTTTTTTTCCTTTTTTTTTTTTTTAGAAGAGTTTATTTATGTACTGGAGACAAAGACAGAGAGAGCACAAGCAGGGGGCGGGGCCAAGAGGCAGGGGGAGGGGCCAAGAGGCAGGGAGAGGGAGAAGCAGGCGCCCCCACAAGCAGAGAGCCCGAAGTGGGTCCCCATCCCAGGACCCCAAGATCATGACCTGAGCTGAAGGCAGACGCTTAACAACTGAGCCATCCCCTAGTGGCCCTGGTTGTTTTTCTTAATAAAGGAAAATTAATTAAGTAGAGAAGTTGAATTAAGGGTATTTTAACCCTCCAGGCTGACCTGGTTCTCATCTAGGCTCTGTACCCAAGGTGCCTCCCTGGTCATGCATTTCCTCTCTTGTGAAGGGAGCAGGTAGAGGAGACCGTCGAGCCCCAAACCCGGACGCACGTGAAAATCTCCTAGGGACCTTCGTAAAAACAAACCCAAACAGAAACAGAAAAGAAAGGAAAAGAAAAGAAATCGGCAGGCCTGGGAAGCTGCATTTTGACCAGTCCCTTCCCAGATGCCTCAGATGGTCAGCCAGGTCTGGGAGCCCCGAGCCCAAAGAGTCCCTAGTTTTCCTTCCATCTCTGATGTTGCCTTATTCCTCTCACTGGGTTCTTCTATCGTCCCTTCTTTGACTGTGCTCAGCCCCAGCCCAGTAAGACCTCCAACTTCCTATCACAGCAGTGTCTTTAAAAATCCTTCTAGCACCCAAGCTCTCAGCAAAGAAGGACCGGAGCCAGAACCAGGGGGGGGAAAGAAAAAAGAATATTTTTAATGTTCAAATGCTTCAACTGGATTAAGCATTTGGTTTTACTTGGATTATTATTTTTTCCATGAATATAAACCATTTTGCATGTTGGAACCCTTCTGCAAACAGAGCAGTTTGTCTTTGTGTTTGCTCATTTAAAAACAAATATTTGCCTGCCAAGCAAATACTGTCTCTTAGGGTGTGCTATTAATAGGATAATTAGGCAGCCGGTAATGAAAAGGATTGCTGGTAATTATGGCAAGATTTGTTTTGGCATTTGAAGGCAGCGATGGAGGCTGGAGTGCTAAAATCTACCTTAGAGTTAATTAGTACAATTAGAACACACCTGAAAAAATAGCCCAGCTAATGAACACTTCACTCCGCTTTTAAAGTGACAGCGCTCGCTGGTTCCTGGGGAGCCCTGGGCCACCCCAGCCCTGGCATCTCTGATGGGACAGAGCGTGGCGGACACACAGAACTTGAGCTCGTTGTCTCTGAGCTCCTTTATCTCAGACCCACCCCTACCAATCTCAGGGTTTGTCCGAAAGCAAGTTCTCCTGTATTTTCTTATTTGACTTTCAGGAGAACCCGCTGGCGAGGTTAGGTTTAGGCATTTTGTTCTGTTTTGCTTTTTTCCAGCGGGGATACTGAGGACCAGAGATGCCCAGGGGTTGCCCAGAGTTATAGACGATGTCAGAGGTGCCTAAGACAAATTCGAGAATGATGGCGAGGAAAGCAGCCATCTGATTCCCGTGGAGTTCCAAGTCTGCATCAAATGTTGCATTCGGTCTATCACTGCTGAAAACACGAGCGCCGGGACCCTCCATCCAGCCTGCCATGTAGGTGAACCTCACTGGTAGCAGGTCACAGGTATGAAATCACTAAAATCTTTCAACTTGGAAAATATTCTCAGATGTATCCCTTCCCCTCGTCCCTGTGGGACTTCCTCCTGTGGCTCCTTCTCGGGCAAGTTTCCTCAGCAAGCAGGCAGGCACGTGGGCTTGTCAGGTGTTGGTGGCCCGAGGCAGCATGGCTAGCTGAGTGCTGGAGGGCCCTGCCTGGGAACTGAACACACACGGGCACACACACGCACCCGTGCACACAGCCTGGGGAGAGCATCAGAGCAGCAAAGAGGAAGGACAATGGCCGTCAGTCTAAGAAGGGCTCTACTGTAGATGGCGAATGATTGGGCCTCTTTAAAGTCTTAGTTTCCAGGACACCTGGGTGGCTCAGTGAGTTAGGCATCTGCCTTTGGTTCAGGTCATGATTCCCAAAGTCCTGAGTCCGAGTCCCGCATCAGCTAATAAAACCTTAAAAAAAAGATAGAAAAAAAAAGTCTTAGTTTCTTCCACCAAATAAAAAAAAAAAGAAGATAAAATCAGTATCCACATGTAAATTTACCACGGAGGACACAGTGAGACAAAGTACACCTTTATGTACATCCACACCATTATGCACATCACAGTAAAATGTGCTTTCTTGCTGACCTTGCATATGATGGGTCAGACACTTGAGTTGCCTATTCAGACCTTTGGGGCAGTTTGGGTAGGGGGACGGGCAAGAAGGAAAGGGGGGTGGGAACTCCATGCCCCTCCTGGATTCATCAACTCCATTGGCACGCCAATTCCGAAACCACAGAATTCTGCCAGAACCAGGTAGAGCGGCTCAGTCCTGGGATTCGGGAGCTGTCTCCTTCCATACTACACCTTCTAGAATGTGCTCAACTGCAAACACCAGCAGGTAGCAATTCACCAAGCACTTTCAAACATGGCATTTAATCTCCGTAGCAACTCTAGGAGGCAGATCTGTCTCGTCATCTTTTTAAGAAAGAGAACATTGGGGCTCAGAGAGGGTAAGTAACACATTCTAGTGCACACAGCCTATCAAGTCAACATTGAACCTGAACCAACTGGCCCCAAGCCCAGGCTCTTTCCATCCCACACAAAGTTGTGCATTGTCCAGGGTCCAAAGTCCCCTGTTGAGAACTTTGAGGATTTGGGGCCTGCTCTGGGGACATTCTTGGGAATTGTTGGCCCTCTCAGCCACCCCATGACCACTAGCATTAGAAATCATAGGAACAGGACTTGTGTTTTGTAAACTGAACTCCAAGAAGAAACCCTTCCCATAAAAGCTAAAATCTATGTCCCTTGCAGTAGCTGGATTTGCACTGATTAATTAGAAAATTGCATTTATATAACCCTTTAATCTGTATTTATGTGTTGCTAAGGGTGCAGTGAGCTGGGCGGGGAATTACACCCAGATTAGCTTTGATCCATAAGCAGCCTGGATAGGAGCTGCTTTCTGTGCTAAAAAGGGAGAATCAAAAGGATTTGGGACGGGGATCCCCAGGGAGGGCTCTCTCCCCCTCTCCCACCTCAGACCCCATGAGTCTGGGGCCTTCCAGGGCTACTAAGTGAAGTCTGCATGGCTTGCTTGATCAGAACAAGGAGCGAGATTACCCGAAGAGCTAATTTCAAGCTGAGTGGGCCCTTGGTTTCCTAAATAAAATTGGTTTTATTTCTCTCAACATGTGTTCAGCAAGCTTAAAGATCCATCAACCTGCACTGCTTAATACACACGGTATTGAAAGCAGCCCAGTCCTCTGCAGAGTGGGGGAGGGACATGGGCATGGACAGGCCTCCAATCCTGTGTATTGAATTGGAAAGACTCTTAATGGGTAAAGGGTATTGATGTAGGGAATCATAATAATTTGTGATGATTCGAGAAAGTTATTTGATCTCAAAAACCATTTTAAAGTATTTCAGCTGCGGCTAACATTTTTTTTTCTTCTTTTTCTTCTTCAAGTTGGATCAACAGATGGACATGGCTGGGGTGGGTGATGTGGCTGTGAGGGGTCAGTCCCATTCTTCAGCATATGGGAGGCAGTGTGACTTGGGTGTTTGGCACAGAATTCACTAAGCACTGGATCTAAGCTGCCAGCTGGGCCGGGGGAGGGGAGTCACGCTGGGCTCAGGGCTGCCTTGGGGAAGGGGACAACTTCCCACTGTTCCCACTTCCGCCTCCAGGAAGTTCCATTCCATTCCTCTAGTGCGGCCAAACGTTGTTGACCTTGGCCAGTCTGTTGTCCTACCTGGACCTGCCCTTTATTAGTTATCGTGGAGTAGATAGAGCAAAGGACTGAGGAGGACCAAAACTCTGATTTCATAAGCATCTCCATGGATCTCATAGCCGATCAGAGCAGCAATTCCTAAAACTCTCTAATAGCCCAGAGCCTTGTGGTTTGAAACTGTGAGTTCTGCAGTCAGCCTGCTGGGGAGATAACCTTACTGGCTCTACCACTTTCGAGCCCTACAACCTTGAACAAGCTCTTTTCACCTTTCCTGGCTTGTTTCCTTCCCCTGCAATCTTGTAGTGGCGGCAACAGTGCCGTCATTACAGAGTTGGTGTGAGAAGTAGATGAACGGAAGTGTACGAAGCTGCCAGCACAGTACCTGGGGCCCAGCAGGCCTTCCGTAATGGTCATTGTGATTGTCATCAGCCTCCTGACTGCAAACCGCAGCCCCCTCCCCACCAGGCGCACTCACTGAAGCCTGAGAACACACGCCAGACAGCTCCTGGGTTGCCCTTGAGCTTGACTGTGCTGCCTGGGCCATGTTTCCCAGAGGACCCTCCAGGCTCTCTCAGAGTAGCTGCTAACGAAGAGCCCTGGCAACCCGTGGCCCATGAGCAGCACTTGGTTTCCACACGGAGGTCTTCTTATTCCGCTTCCTCTCGTCTGGTCCTCAGTGAACTTGAAAACCAAAGGTTCTCTGCACCCCCAGCATTCCCCATCACACTCATATTCACAGTCTCTCTTACCCTGGGTATTTTACCAAGAAAGAACTTGTTTCTGCTTCCCTAGGGGCTCGGTGGCACCTCTAAATTGGAAAATAGCTTGGACCATCTTGGAGGCAGTTAGAGTTTTCTGGGTAGGTGGCAGTAGGGTGGTGCTGTGGAAAGAGCCCTGGGACAGAGGACAGGACAGAGGGGATGGGGCACCTCCTCCTCCTGACTTGCCCTGTCTGGGTCTTCCTGTTCTTCTCTATGAAATGAGGGCACGAGGGTCACGCTTTTTCCCAAAGTGTGTTCAGCAGGACACCAGTCCCATAGATGCTCTGCCGGTGTGGAGTGGGGGGCGATGTCTGGCCAAAAAATATATATATTGCGAAATGTGGCTGCTGAATCCCCTTCTTGATGATGAGCAAAACTCATTAGTGTATTAAAGGCCCAGAGAGGTCTCACAGCATAAAAACAAAATTGCTTAGCCTCACGTTATACAGAGATTTCGAAGAGTTTCTGCCAAGAGTCCTCTTGTCATGTGATTGGCCTCCTACGGAATTAGATAGCGGCTTCTGGTCCTTTCCGGGTTCCAGCAGACTGTGCTTCCTCCCCCAGGAAACAATCAGTAAACATGCATGCAGTTTCCCGGAAAGAAGCGATTCAGCACCCTCACTTCTCAATCTCAGGGAGCAAGCAAGAGGAGGAGAGCCGAACCACGTGGCCAGGGTAGCACCCTGTCATAAAGAGAGCCCAGGGACCCCTGACCCAGAACAGCAGGGAGAGAGGTGGGATGGAGTTCATGAAGAACCAGGAAGCCCAGCATGAATCTCAGCACCGTAAATACATCAATCAGGGAGCCACCTTGCAAAGCAGGTTGTATGGCACTATTTGAGCAAGGCTGCTAGACATCTGGACGTTTCTGTTAACCCCCATCCCCCCTGTTGTCATAAATTTAAGCTAATCCTGTGGGGCCTAGGATCACAGGAATAATCCTCACATCTGTGTGGGCTTTTCAGCGTTTGAAAGCTTGTTCACAGCATTATCTCATTAGTTCCCCTCAATGCCTATGGGAGGGACTCAGGGGTGACCAACCCCATTTGGCAGAGAAGAGCCTGAAGCCCAGAGAAGGAAAGTGACTTTCTCAAGGTCACCCAGCAAGGCGGGGGAAAGGTAAGACTCGTGTGCTTGTGTCTTCTGATCTCCAGTCCAGAACTCCCACGAGCACAGGGCTGCCTTACAAAGAACACCACGAGACGTAGATGTCTCCCCCGTGCCTGCCACCACAGGAGTATGGAATGTAGGTAGGAAACTACTGTTTAAAGATTGTGGACTTTCAAGTCAGATGACCAGGTTCAAATCCCAGTCTCTGCTTCTTGGTCATCAAATGCTAGACAGTGTACTGGAGCTCTCTGCATTCGTTCCTCACCGCCAAAATAAGGAAGAAAACCCAGCAGCGGTGCCGTCTGTTTTATCTGCTCTCCATCTCTCTCCTCTTCTGATAAGGACCCCCCAACTTTTGGGGCCCATTTCTCTCTTGACTCCAACCATGGAGCTGTGAAAGAAACTTCCCATCACAGCATTCCCACTTGCCTGGCCCCAGGAAGGCACCCCCAACCCAGACCAAGCCACCCGAAGCCTCCTCTGAGATTGTTTCCAAAAGGAAATAAAGGAAGACCCCCTTCCTCCCTGGGGGCAAAAATGAGAAGATGTGACCCCCAAGCTCATGGAGAAAGCTGGCCTGGGGGACCGAAGCTGGTGTGCATTATCTGTGTGAATTAGCCAGCAGCCCCTTCATCCAACCCCTGGGACCCAGACTATCCTGAATGGTAAGAAGTAGAAATTACCATCATGACACTCATTTTGAGGGGCTCTACCAGCATGAATACCAGGAAAACAGGGGGTGCTCTAGGAGACCCCCCAAACAGCACCCTATGTAATGAATAAAGGTCCTGATTTTCCTCTGCTTTCTGAGACTCCTAGGGGAAGTCAGAGCTTAAAAGACTGGGGTCCTGACCTCTCATTTTAACATAAGGGTGAGAAAATCCACGGCATGTGCCTGGATGTTGAATTCCCACCTAGTTAGAAAGTTGTAGGACATTGGCCATGCAGAAGTCTGGACTCCTGCTGTTCTTTTGGCTGTCTTCCCCTCCCCTAACTTACACACCAAGAAACTAAAAGGGGAAGGGGGACTGGATATGGAATACATCAGGATTCTCTGCTTTTCTCAGAAATGGCTCTAAGGACTGAGCCAGATTACATAATATGTGGCTAGGAAAGGATTTTTCAAGGTCTAAGCACTGTCCAAAAAAACAAGAGAATATTACTATGAAATTATAGACTCAAGATTCCCTGAACACAGTCTGACTCTCCCCAGGGAATCAGGGTAAGCCAGACTATGTACAAAGGGTGGAGGAGGCAGTTAGAAAACTGAGCCGAAATCATCTCCCTGCGAGCCTTGGCCAGGAGGCCAGTAACTCAGTCCCCTGCCTCCCCAGCCTTCTAACCCCAGGTGCCCAGGTCCTGAACTTGTTGACCGACCAACCATCCTGATTTGTCTGTGACTGGGAGTTTCTTGAATTAAAGCTGTCTGAGAAGATTTACTAGAACTTGCATCATTGCCATGGGTTTTTTTTGGGAGGGGGGGTTGGTGTGTGTGTTTTTTGTTGGTTTTTGTTGTTGTTGCTTTTACACTTCTGTCTCTCTCTGTACCCTGAGCCAGTGTTCTTACTCTCACCCCAGGGGCCAGTGTATGCACAGCTAGACTCAAGATACCCACATCCTGTGCCTCTGTCCATGGTTCTGAAATATATTTTTGTGCGCACTGTTCAATAAACCATCCCCAAATGGAACGGATTAAAATAAAAATATTGATTTTTTTTTTCTCACAATCTGTGGGTGACCTAGACCCCATTGGTTTGGGCCATCTTGGTGATCTGCGGTCGGCCAGTGGTCTGGCTGAAGCTGGATGAGCTATGATAGCCTTTTCTCATGTGTGATTGATAAGCTGAGGGATGGGGCACCTCACTTAACTCCCAAACAGTCTCTCCAGAACGTTAGCTCAGGCTTGGCTTATTTGTATGGTGAACTCAATGCTCCAAGCCTACAAGAGAAGGCAAGAGGTAATGCTTAGGTTGTTTTCAAGTCTCTGTTGCATTTGCTAATATTCTGTTGTCCAAGGCAAGTCACATGGACAAGCTCTGAGTCAGTGTGGGAGAAGAGTCCCCAGAGGGAATACACGAAGGCAGATGACTGTGGCTGGTTTTTAAAAACAATCTGCCACTTCTTCCATTACCTCGAACCCTCAAAACACCATGAGGCTACAAACAATGCGATGACCTTCTGGTGACCCCATGGAGAGACACATTTGTCCCAGAGCTGTTTTAAGCTGAGAGTCATCTGACCTCTCCTGAAATCATTTTTGTAAATGTATGAGAAACAATTAAAAGTCTCTTGGAGCTGTCCCTCTAACAATCAAGACCACACCTCCAGTTCTTGCTGAATCAAAGAAGAATTTTTTTTTTTCACTTCTAAATGAACAAAAATAAATTTCTGAATTGCAAGTCTTTTCAATATTCGGCAATAATTTTTTTGAGTTGTGCATGTCTGGGCAGGAAATCCTTAGTGACCTTCTTGGATGAATGTAGAAGAGATCTAGAGTGCAGTAGAACTCCCTGGCCCCAGGTCCTCAGAAGGGACGAGGTTCTAGAGAGAACCTTCTAGGGGCCAGATCTTTTCACAAATTCTCATTTATTCCTCACAGCTGTCCCTACTTGAGAGTGTCCATAGAGGAAAAACTGAGGTGGAAGAGATTCAGTATCTTGACCAAAGTCACAGAGCTGACAAGTTGCATGGCAAGAATCCAGACTTAGAGTTGTAACCTCAAAGTCAGAGTTCTTTCCACCACACCCATCATCTTGGAGCCACAGTGTTTAGTCTCAGGGTCTGGGGGTATAGGGTTTTAGATCCCAGCTCTGGCCCTAGCTCCTGTGTGACACTGAGACACTCCCAGTCCCCTTTGAGCTTCTTTTTGTCTCATTTGCAATATGGCTGTCAGAATATCTACATCTCTACTCCAGGCTCAGGTGGGGTGAATGCAAACACCCCCAGGATGCTCCCCTATACCATGAAGAACAAGATCCATTGGCCTCTTAGGGGAGTGACCTTGGCAGCACCCTTCCAAATTTTGAGTATGTGTCTCCTTTGATCTGGCAATTCTAATTCTAAGAATTCATGTTAAA
This sequence comes from Mustela erminea, assembly GCF_009829155.1. Classification (NCBI taxonomy): domain Eukaryota; kingdom Metazoa; phylum Chordata; class Mammalia; order Carnivora; family Mustelidae; genus Mustela; species Mustela erminea. The sequence goes on from NC_045618.1 coordinate 34,119,311, forward strand.
GAAATATATGTACATGTGAGTTAGGGTATATGCACTAAGATATTTATTTCAGCATTGTTTGTAATAGCAAAAAAAAAAAGGTGTAGAAATGATGTAAATGCCACAATGAATTACACGTATCCATGTTGCAACAAAACTATTTGTCATTTTTATTTATTTATATATTGAAGAGCTAATTGACTATATTAAGTGATTCGTGAATTGGGCCACATCCCAACTAGCAAGTACAGAGAGGCTCCCTCTTCATCATTTTTAAAGGTAGGGAAAGACTTATTGATGAGGACATGTGTCCGAGATATATTATGTTATAAGACTATAGTAGAGGTGCCTGGGTGGTTCACTTGGTTAAGTGTCTGACTCTTGATTTCAGCTCAGGTCATAATCTCATGGGTCATGAGATCAAGCTCCATGTCAGACTCCATGCCCAGTGGGAAGTTGGCTTGAGATTCTCTCTCTCTCTCTCCTTCTGCCCAGCCACTGCCCCTCCCCCACTCATGTTGTATGCTTTCTATATTATTGAACATGTTCACAACAACTATGTATTATATTTTTAGTGTAAAGAAATAGTTTAATTCTAGTGCTGGAAGGAACTTCAAAGATAACCCTGGCCCAGGGAGAGAAAGCTTGTGGCAGTCATATAGGCAGCCATCGGTAGAACCAGGCTGAGACCCTGGCCTCTCAATGCCCTCTCACCCTGATATCTCCCCAAAGGGCAAGGCCTTCAGAAAGCACACAAGCCATATAAACCTGAATAGCCAATGTCGTACAAAGGGAAAATCCTGGTCAGTGTGTGGTGAATGGCCTTTGGCCTTGGCTCAGCCACCGACCTACTGGACAAAGTCACTTAACTTCCCTGAGCCCTATTTTGAGCATCTGCAAAATTAGACTGATTATGTCTACCTCCCAGGGTTCTTCTAAGCTTTAAATAAGATAGGCAGCAGGTCCTGGCAGGAAAACATGAACTTGAACCCTAAACAGGTCTGTGTTGAATTATGCAGTTCTGGTATCTGAACACCAGAACAAGCAAAACCCACCTTACAGGGTTGTTGGCAAACTGAAGTGACAAAATCCACGTCAACCACTTGGCACAGTCTAGCAACTCAATACGGTAGCCATCATCGTGATGTCCAAGCTCCGGGGGGACTGACAGGCTTTACAAGGCTCGCAGTAAGCATTGAGGTCTTGTGATTTCTGTTGCTTCCCCTCCTGGCTTCTTCCCTTCTTCCCTGCTCCTTGAAGCAGGATGTAAATTCCTGGGTGCTCCATGGCTCTAAGTCATTGGGAATCTACTCTGACACAGCTGTTCCACTGCCAAGTTCAGAGGGTAGCTATACATTTCTGATCCCCAAAGATGCAGAGTCTTCCCCGCTACCCTGGGGAAAGGGACACATTTGGGATCTGGAACCAGATAGGGATAGATTCAAATCCTGAATCAGCCCCTTACAGGTTGTAGGACCTTTTGACTTCATTCTGCAAGCAATAGGGAGCCACAGCAGGCTGTTAAGAGAATGGCCTAAAGATGAGGGGGGTGGGGGGTTGGGTGAGCCTGGTGGTGGGTATCAAGGAGGGCATGTATTGCATGGAGCACTGGGTGTGGTACACAAACAATGTATCTTAGAACACTGAAAAAATAAAATAAAATTTAAAAAAATAAGACTTGAACATCTATTGTTAAAAAGAGAGAGAGAGAGAGAGAATGGCCTGATTCAGGAGAAAATTGTATTCTCTTCTCTATAGATGAACACTTGTCTTTGTTCATGGCCTCAGAAATGAAAAAAAGGTAACCCTTCCCTGTGCCTTTTAGGATAGATACAATCTGCGCTGTGTTCTCCAGCCGTCCGGGACCGGCTAAATGAGAGTGAGAGACAGGACACATTTGGAGCAAGATACTGCAATATCAGAGGGAGGCCTGAGTTTGGGGATTGGCGTGGGACTTGGAGCAAGGGAGAGGTCTTCCCAATCCCCTCGCTGTGCTCAGGGAAAACGCCGCCCTGATGTCCTGGGTCAGGCCTCCGTTCGGCACAGAGCCTTCATGTGCCTCTAGCAATTCTCCCTGATCCCCCCTTAGTCCCTGGCTTGGCTGTCCTCCCTCAGGGCTCCCCAGACACCCTGGAGGTACAGCACAGATTGCACTGAGCTGGAGAGGGGTGGCCAGGAATTGCCGCATGGCAGGCCCTCGGTGACCTGCCGGCAGCTGCATAGGGAAGGAGGACATCCAAGCTCTGTGACTAACGCTGGGGGTGGGAGAGGCACGCGTTAGTGTTCAGTTCCAGCCTGTTCCTCACCCTGAGCCCAAGAGTAGTCCATCAGGGCCACCACAGAGCCCCATGAGCTGCTCCCTTCTCACCTCCCACGAAGACAGGACAGGAGTCCATGTCCTGGGCTCAGCGGACTGCCATGGCCTCAGCCCTGTGTGTATCCCTGAGGACCAGCCTCACTCCCCTCCCAGCTCCGGTCACCCCCCACCGTCTACTACTAGAGCATATGACCCCCCCAACCGGGAACACACGACACAAACACACAAAGCCACAGTGAGTCAGTGGAGGCGTGGCTCTGACACTGAGGGTGGCAGGAGTCCGCAAGGGAAATCCCGGACCAGTTCAGCTCGCCAGAGCGGTGGGGTTCTGCCTCTCCGCAAGAGCCCGGCCCAGGCTCCGGGTCAGGCCACCATGACTGATGACCAAGGTCCCAGCTGGAATGGCTCTCCATGTTCCCGTCTTTAAATCAGGGCACGAAGGGAGTGGCTTTGAAGAGACTTACGGCTTTGTTTAATCACTGAGGCTCGAAGCTGAGACAACAAAAGCTCTCAGTACCTAAACTAAAGGTAATGTAAATGTACACTCAGAAGAAAAACAAAAAAAGAGGTAACAGCTGTCCTGAATTTTCTTCTTCTATTAAGCCTCTGTTTCTAAGTTTGGATATGGGTCTCTGCCGTTCACTTCAAAAGTTTGCGAGGGTCGAGGGCACCTGGGTGGCTCAGTTGGTTGAACGCCCATTGATTTCAGCTCCAGGCATGATTCAGGGTCATGAGATCAAGCCCTGCGCGGGGTTCAGCCCTGGGTCTGCTTAAGATTCTCTTTCTCCCTTTGCCCTTCCCCAAGTCCTGTGGTCTCTAAATAATAAATAAATAAATAAATAAATAAATAAATAAATAAATAAATAAAATCTTTCTCTAAAATTGTTTGCAAGAGGATTTGCTGTTTTGTTTCTATTGAAATTTTTGCCCTTCCCTGGAAGGTGAGGGTGGGGAAACTCCAAGGAGACTTCTTAGTCAAAGTGGGGTGTCTGGACCAACATTGGCATCTCCTGGGAGCGTGTTAGAAATGCAGAGTCTCAAAAAAAAAAAAAAAAAAAAAAGGGGCGCCTGGCTGGCTCAGTGGGTTAAGCCGCTGCCTTCGGCTCAGGTCATGATCTCAGGGTCCTGGGATCGAGTCCCACATCGGGCTCTCTGCTCAGCAGGGAGCCTGCTTCCTCCTCTCTCTCTCTGCCTGCCTCTCTGCCTACTTGTGATCTCTGTCGAATAAATAAATAAAATCTTTAAAAAAAAAAAAAAAGAAATGCAGAGTCTCAGGCTCCGCCCCTGACCTACCAAGTCAGAGTCCACATTTTAGTAAGTTGCCCAGGTGTTTCCGGTAAGCAGGGGACAGGCCTCCCCATGGAGGGTGCCCTCGGGCCACCAGCAGGCGTAACGATCAGAGGTAATATGAGGGTGAACACTTGGGATTTTCATAGCTAACTTCGATGTCCATTTATAGCAAATGATGCATCGCTTACAGAAATGGTAAATTGACATCAATTGGTGTGTTTTAAAAGTGAGTCAACTTCAAGGAATATCCACTGACGAACTGCCTTCCAGGGGGGAATGGGGTGACTGTTCCCAGAAGCGCTGACCCAGCACGACCTTGAGCGGGGTGCGGTGAGGACACAGCCGTGCAGGGAGAGACGGGGACTTGCCAAGGTCGCTCAGTGGGAGTGTGGCCGAGGCGGCCTTGGGGCCCAAGACTGCATCCAGGTCAACAAGGCAACGGGAACTGGGACGTTTGCAGGTGACACGAGGCAAATGAGCGGTGCAAATGGCTATTACTGAAAATGAAGGTATCACGTGGCCAGGGGAGGCCAAGGATGAGTCATTTCTAGATGAGCTGGCTCCCTCCGCCCAGGGACCACGGGGCACCCAATTCTTCCCTCATGAATAAACAGTTTCAGTGGCTCTGCATCGGCTGAGAAGCCCGGTGTGCTCTCAGAGTTGCCTGGTAAGGTTTTGCTGGTAGGAAATCTGAGCAAGTTTGAAAGGGGTTGCTCATTGATCTTCAGCCCTGTGGGTGGAGGTTTGCTCGGATTTCTGGGATAAGGACATTCAGCTGCATCCCAAAATCAAAACGAAAACCTTCGTAATATTTTCAAGTTTTCTTAGCCCTATTTGCACTCCCTGTGGTTCAATATTGTCAGCACCTGTCCCCCTTCCTGTCCCTTTGTCCACTTTTTTTTTTCTTAAAGTTGCAAAGTTTGCTGTCAGATCTCCTGTCCCCTCTCCATTGCCTTGTTCCTAGCTCCTTATGCTGGCATTCAATGCTAACATCAATAGGGCCTTAATCTAGCTTTCTGCCAACACCACGTTCCAGCCCAAATATACAATGAACCACATGTGGCCAAACCACACCCGCCTCCCACAACCTCCCCACCTCACATTCCGCGAAAGCTGTGCTATCTGCTTAGAATTCCCTCTCCACCATTGAAATCCTTCTCTTTCTACTTGCAATTTAAATGCCCTTTCTTCCAGGAAGCCTCTTTGGGTTGTCCCCAAACCCTGTTGGGAACTCCCACAGCCTTCTATGGCTACCTTGTTATGGCATTTAGAACAGGCACTGAATGACTATCTCCAGGGTTGCAGCTGGGTTTTCCTTTATCTCTGTGTTCTCGGCTTCCTCACCTGACTCTCAGAAATCCTACCAGAATGAAAGGACCCAGACGAGTCCTGGGTTTGAGTCCCAGCTCGCTGGCAATACTAGTTAGAGTATGACACTCGGACAGTTACCTAACCTGTGTACTCATCTGTAAAATGGGAACATGAATCACTTGCTTGTCGGGAAGTCATGAAAATGAAATGAGGTGTCGTGGTCAGTGTGTGCTAGGCAGTAACTGATACACACTGACCTCGACACCTCATTTCATTGTAATTTGTAATTACAAGTATACTGTAGTTGTCCTTAGCTTCGTGGGTAATAGACAAAGTTAATGCTATTTGGAAGAAAAGGCAGATCTGCGCCCCTGGGACATCCCGGCCACCTCCACCAGCCCCCTGCCTTGCTGTGCTCCCCAGGCCTCCCCAAATCTCTCCCTTTCCTTCACCCCTGCATCTCCAATAAACCCCACAGGCATGTAGGGGTCTGCAGTCTTAGCTGGGCTAAAACATAGTGATCCAGTCCAAGCTCTCATCTCCCTGGGGGAAGGAACCAGTCCCCAAGGGAAGGAGGTGCTTGCTGGAGGGCTGAGTAGCCCAGGGCTACAGCTCTCAGACCTGGAGTGGGGTGGGGTTCTGTGGCTTCCAGAGTGCCATCCCCCCCAGCCCACCCCACGCGCCCCAGTCTGGCACAGAGATGAATGCTGAAATGCTGCTGAACTTCTCCTTCCCCGTTTTCAAAAAAAATAATGACCCTTTCTGAGTCGACATCATCTTGAACATACTCATGGGAGAGAAGCCTAACTTTTCAGTCTTTCTCCTCTGAGCTGGGAGGAGAACTTGGGACATGGAAACTTTCTAGCGTGGGCTAGAGCCTGGAACAGAACGTGGAGCGGGCGGCCCAAGCCTGCCCAGGACAGTGCGGGAACAAGCCAGATGCCGCCCCTCCCAGGTGTCCCGCCAGCCCTGCGGGTGAGAGGGGGCTGGGGACAGCTAAGACATCGGACAGGTGCACGGGGCGGGAGGTCAGCCCTGAGGAGCAGAAACAGGGCAGGACACCTGAGCCGGACACCAAGGAACCAAAAACAAGAGAGAGATGAAGTTGAGCCAGCCCAGGGAGGAGCTCGGGGACAGCTCGGGGGACAGCCATAGGAGTAAAATAGAAGGTAGGACTTATCAAGGCTCGCGATGAACATGGGCTCCTGTGACCCTTGGAGCACCCCATACGGGAGGCTCTCTTATCATCCCCACCTCGATGTTGGGATCAGGGTTCTGTCTTAAACACCACACAGCCCCCGCTTGGTCGAAAAGAAAGGAAAACTGCTCACGTGCTCCGTTGAAGGTGGGACAGGGGTGTGGGGCTCAGTGTGCGGGGAGGGAGGTCTGCAGGAGCGCGGCCTGAAACGCACACGCCTTTTGGTTAAAGCGCTGAGCGAGGATGCAAGGAGGGAAGGGGAAGAGGGAGAACAAACTGTTCCTTACCAGGATGGGCAGTGATCACGTACACGGCCCGCCCTTCCCTAGCGGAGTTCTGCCCCCTTCCCCCCTCCCCCGGGTTAGGTCCCACTGAAAAAGGCAGAATCTGGCTCAGAGATGTGGCAGTCACCCAAGAAAAACCTGAGAGGCTCCCCGATGGGGAGGACCTGGGTGGTTTTTCTTGTAACCCAGTCAACCGGCTGGATTTAAAAAAAGAAAAAAACAACTCCAAGGAATCCCCTTTATGAGACCAGGATTAGCAAGATAGGGTGAAGGTCAAAGTTGTCAGCTACCCTGTCCCAGCAGGCAGCAGGCTTTTACCACATGTTGTCTGCTTTCCGTGGGGCCTGATCCAGGCAAAAGTTCATAAAGATTGAAAGGGTAAGGAACCTATACCCTGTAATGGCAGAATTCATCTGGAGAATTCGCATGTTAGTTGGTATAGTGTATTGCAGTCTTTAATGGCTCCAAACACACACACACACACACACACAGCCATTGCTATGTGACTTTTACCAAAAAGCTGGAGATGATTTCCCCATCCTTAAGTCTGGGCTAGATTTATGACTTCCCCTGGCCAATAGAATATGACCCAAGTGACCCACTGCCATTTTCAAGTCTGAGCTCACTGGCCTGAGCAGATGCCCTGACTGCCCTCTGGAGGATGAGAGACACCAGGAGCAGAATCCGGGTGCCCCAGTTACCAAAGATGAGGGCATCCTAGATCAGCCAGTAGTCAGCCGAACCCCCACGTGAGAGAACCCAGCCAGGGACAGCTTGACCTCCCTGGTGGCTGACCCCATGCCTGACAGCTGAACTACTACCTGATGCTCTAACCACATTTAGAGGAGTTTTACAATTCTTTTAGAGAATTTGGAGGTCAATCAGCAATACAAATAGAGAAAACGAAATGAACGACAAAAAAGTGGAAATTATTATCTGCAGAAAAGAATCGAAGTTATAGAAGAAAGGAAATGTATTCATAGTACCGTACATAACGTGACACAGCTGTGAACAATATTCGAATTGTCATAATAGTGTAAACACTGAATACTGATATACTATCAACAATTGTGGTAGAAGTATATGGGGGGGGGCAGGGAGGGAGCAGAAAATGCGTGGGCACATGTATAAGAAAGCTAAATGCTATCATGCAATACCAATAGGTAATATTTACAATGGAAAGACATCAGAAAATAGATGTATAATCCTAGTGTTCAAAAATATAGGGATGAAAAATGCAGAGAAAAGAGTTCATTGTGTCCAGAATGCAGGACTGGGTCAGGGGCACAGTGGGACAGGGGGTGGCTCTGTTCTGCCAGCAGCCTTGTCATACCAGTCAGCCTGGTGAACAGTACACAGATGTGATAAAAATTTAAATTCAGTTTTAAAAATCAGTTGAGGGCCACATGTATTAGAATGATGGAATGTAATACATTTTCACTAATCAAACATTTTTAGTCCCCTACAAAGACAATTGACTGGGCACAGTCCCCAAATCCCCAGCTACCTGCCTGGTGTGGAACAACAGGTCTACTGAGTGTCCATGACCTTGCAGAACATGAAACAACAGAAGGTCAAAGTGGTACGGAGTGGGAAAGCTTGGCAGGTGAGACGATGCTAATTCTGGATTTTTTTCTTCTACTCATCTGCTCCTTAATAAAAGAGAACTGAAAGCCTTCTCTCTAGCTGTGTCCTTAATACATGTCATACTAAAGTAAGGGCAGGCTGTCCCCCTCATTGCAGTGTGTCAGCGTCAACAAGCTAACCAGCTCTTTATCTCGGACAACCGTTCAAAAGTGGAGAGCTAGTGTGCACCAGGCATGGAGGCACAAAGTTCAGGGATATTGATTCTAAGAAGCCTAGGAAGAGGGACATCTGGATGGTTCAGTTGGTTAAGCATCTGCCCTGGGCTCAGGTTATGATCCCAGTGTCCTGGGATGGAGCCCTGCTTTGGGCTCCATGCTGAGGAGGAAGCCTGCTTTTCCCTCTCTCTCTCACACATTCCCTGCTTGTGTGATCTCTCTCTCTTTCTCAAATAAGTGAATAAACAAAATCTTAACAACAACAGCAACAAACCCTAGGAAGAGATGGATGGGACACACGGCCCAGTGACAGGCTGGACTCATGGATCCCAAGGGCTCCCTCCCTGTGGACTGTAGGGACACCACACAGAAACACAGAGCAGCCTGCCCTCCGCTGCCCCTCACAGCCCCAGTAAGACCATAGGGTGAGGCAGCAGCTTCTGACCATCAGCCCCGACCCGGAATGAAGGCAGGTCAGGTTCAACAACCCAAAGCTGTCCTCCAGTTCATTGCAACATCAGACGTCCTCCAATCGATCCCTCCAGAGGAGCTATCAGGCCAGCTGCTTCCTGATGTCAGCCAAGAGGAGGGAAGAAATTCATTTGCTGGGTCTGGTTGTGGCTAAATGGAATCAAAGACAGAGGGGGCACCTTCTGCCAAGGAGAGAAACCATTCACCGGGGATGGCCGCAAAGAACAGACAGAAGGTAATAGGAAGGAAGGCGGAGACTAGGAAACCCTCAAAGCTATCCCTCTTCACCTCACAGATGGGGGAAACCAAGGCACAGAGAGAGGAAACAATTCGCTCAAGGTCACTTAGTCATTGAGGGAAGATTCTAGCTTATAAATGACAAAACCCAACATTTATAAATTGCTTGCGGTATACAAAGCCCTTAATATATACCTACTCCCCCAAAACTGTGATCCAAGGATCCTTGTCTATTATACGAGGATCTCCATTTTACAGATGAAGAAACTGAGGCTCAGGGGTGTAATTAAGGAGTTCAATATCACAAACATCTCGTATGATGGGAAAACTGGGACTGGAACACCACGTGACCATTGCAGTCAAATTCCTAAGCCATGGATCTTAGATCAGGACTACACTGCCCCTTGGAGTTAGAATCCAGTATCCCCTGTTATAAGCCAGGGCCCAGCCAGCTGTCCCCCAGTGCACACTTGTGCCCAAACCCTGCACCTTTATGGCCACGTCCTCCCTCTGTGGGGCATACCTGCTTCTCCCTTCATCTTTGTCTGTGTCTCTCCGTGTTTCCTTCCCCCCGAGTGTCTGTTTCCATCGCTGCCTCTCCCTGTGTCTCTTTATCACTGTTTCTGTTTGTGTTTCAGTGTCTCGCTTGGCTCCGTGTGTGCATGTCTTGGTGTATATGTGTATCTGTCTGTCTCTATCTCCCTCTGAGTAACTGAGGAACAGCATTCTTCAGTAGATGGATGGATGGATGGATGGACGGACGGATGGACGGATAGACAGATGGGTGGGTGGAGGGCTACCTCCATCCACAACAGCAGACGCGGTGATGAGCAAACACATCCCAGCCCAAGCATCGCTGGCAGGCAAGTCTCACTGAGCTATTGATCTGTCTCACCCTCTAATGCCCTCCCTCCCCGAGGCCTGTGCATTCCATTTCCGTCTTAACCCAAAGCTGCTTCCCCAGGGCTTGGTGGCTTGCATCCAGTTTTATTGTTGATACAGATCTTTATCTGCCTTGGGCTTATAACTGACATTTAAATTACTCTGCAAACAACGAATCAATATTTATGGATTCTTGGACCCGTGCATTTTCCAAACCTGGTGTCCTGAGTTTCTCCCAGGCCAAAAGGGGACGAGTCAAGGTCAAGGCTTTATCTAATTAGAAATGGGGGAACTGGGTCTGCCTCGAAGCAAAGGTCTCAAATTAGAGTAGAGCTGTGTGCTCCTAGACCATCTAACAAGAGCAAGGCAGGTCCCCGTGGGAAATGCAATTCACTTCACAAACAGTGGGCATTTCCTGTGTGTGCAAAGCATCACGTTAAGCCTCTAGGAGAGACAAGGATAATAAAATCAGGTCTCTACCCTTTAAAGGTTCCTACACTGGGAGGAGACAGAAGCACACACAGGTGACTACAAGCAGATTATACCAAAGGTTGCAACAGAGGTCCAAACCCAGTCGGTGGGGAGACAAACAAAGCAAAATATTATTCTAGTAAGTGGAGCTTCCTGGAGGGCTCCCTGGAGGAGGAAGGGACTTCCAAGGGAGGAAAATAGTCAGGGTCCATCAGACCCAGAGGTAAAGGAAAAGGTTTCAGGGCTGGAAGAGCTTCTTGAGGAAAGTGTCATAGAAGGGTAAACTGAGACCTAGCCTAGAGAAATCAGGGTCCCAAACTGAGGCTTATGGCTTTCCTCCTGTGGGTGAGAGCCATAGAAGATCTTAGAGAGGGAAGACCCTGAAAGAGCTGTGCTTTGAGTTGTTTGAAAGCAGGAGGAAAGCCTGGGAGTCCATGGGAAGTGGGGACTCCCATGGGCTAGTGGGAGGGCCAGACTCCTGGGATGCTCTATGGTGGAACCCCGTCACCCCTAAGCCTCACTCCCCAGGGGACCATGGGATGGCTGGGCCCTGCATCTCTCCACCTTGTCAGCGTGGCCCTCAGCCGCCTTGAGAAAAACAGCAAACGAGAGACAAATGCTTCCGGGCCCTCCTTGGCGCTGTGAGTTATGGAGCTGGCCTTAATCGCGGAGGCCAGACCGTTTATCACCCTGGTGAATTTAAGCTCTGGTTCCAGGAAAAAAGACAAACAATCTCTTGTCCCTGCATCCGCACAGACATACGTTCCCAGGCAACAATTTATTCGTCCAGCTGCCCTTCCTGGCTCAACTGCAGAGACCCTCGAGCTGCAACTTCCCTTGTGGCGTCTCTCCGGGCGCAGGGCACCCTCTGGGCATCTCAGGGTGTGGGGGTGAGCTCTGGAGTTTGGGGAGGTGGCTGCAAGGGCAGCTTCTCCATTAGGCACAGTGGGCACAGCGCCCCACGCCCGCGATGCATTGGGAGATCCATAAGGATGTTGAAATGCCTTTTAAAATCTGCAGATAAACACATTCATTGGGATACCAACACAGTCATAAAATATCAGGTTTTGTATTTTTTAATGAAGGAGTGGGGCCCATGAAGGCCACAGGCCCGGAGCCCATGAAAATCAGAATATGACCCTGCTGCCCAGACCGAGACACCGAGTTTTGATTTTGTCTCAGCGGGAATGGGAAGAGCCAGGCAGAGCTGGCGTCAAATCCCACGTACATCATTCGGTGGCTCTAATTCGCTCTCTGCACCTCGCTTTGCTTCTCTGTGAAATGGGCTAATGATCTGCACCTGATCGTTATCACTGTGGCCTGAGAAGGCCAGAACTGTGCACAGTGTCCAGCAGAAAGGCACCTGTACCTCCAATTCGTGCCCACTTGCTCAAGTTCAGCTGATGTTCTGTCTTCTCTGGGAAGTTGTCCCGGCCATGCTTAGCCTCCGTGTTGTCTGCTCCTGAATGTCTAGGGCTGTTGGTGGCAAAGAGGCCCTGGGAGCCTCCACTTATCTCCGTGGTTCTCAACTGAGCTGGATCCAGGCCACGGTTAGCAGGTGCTGGGTCTGGGGAGGCTGTCTGGGTCCTGGCAGCTGTCACAGCCTTGACAGCAGGAACCACAGCTTACACATTCTGTTTCGGCAGTGTCAGGCACAGAGCTGTACCCAGGATGGGTTCTGTGACCATTAGTTGGTTGGGGAATCTCTAAAATTTAGTGTTGAGGATCCTTGTGGTTTTCTGTCATGCTTTAAACTCCTCACGGCTGCACACTTGGGCTTGTCCAATTTGCTAAGCCTGTCTTACACCCAGTCTCCCTCCTCCTCCAGGATCTACCCTCAGGACCCTTGCACATGCTGTCTGCTCCTCCAGGAACGACCTTCTGCCCACTGTCTGCATTGCATCTCATTCCTCAGGTGTCATTTTAGACATCACCTCCACAGGGAGGCCTTCCCAAAATGGATCATTCCATTATTTCTTTTAATTCTGAACCTGACCATGTCTTCACGGTACTTAACACAAGTTTACTGTCTCTCTCTCTCTCAACACATGAAAGTTCCTTGAGAGTAGAAACTTGGTCAATTTAAATCATTACTGTTTTCCATAATGTCTAACACAGGGACAGACTGAAAAAATATTCGTCAAATGAATAAATGGATGAGTAAATCCTTTCTCTTATTAGGAATATCTTACTACTCAAAAAAAAAAAGAGAGAGAGAAAATCTTCCATTCTATTCTGAGGAGGCTCTGAGGCACCATGAGAGCTGGGCCCAGCCACCCCTAGGCCTTAGCAAGGTGACACCTGCCGCCTGGGCCCTGGGCTCGGTGGCCAGGAATGTGGGGAAAGCAGGGGCCCTGTCAGTGGTGGGAGGACTCCCAGACCCTGACCCCTCGCTTACCGGGCTGATCCCCCACTAGGGGAAACAAGATATTTTGAGGGTCTAATAAGAGCCCTCCACGCACGGAATGCAACCCTTCTTACCAAACCCCATTAGCCCCATAGCCTGGCTGGTTATCATATACTTGTTTGAAATAATTTGGTTTCACCCATTCAACCAACAAATATTTAGTAAGTTCCTCTAACGTGTCCGTGTGCTTAGGGGGACTGTTCAGTGATGAACAAAAGTAGCTACTTTCTGTTTGTGGTGATTGGAGACAACAGACCGCAGGTCAATCAGGGAAAAAAAAAAAAAGTGAGACAAGACACATCCAGAATATCAGACCTGGAAAGATACTTAGTTATGTTTCTGAATGGCCTGGAGCTCCTGTGACCCTCCTCTGAGTTCCTGGCCCCAGGGGCCTTTCCACCAGACCCAACCTGATGGGAGGGCAGGGGTGGAGAGGAGAAGAGCCCATGCAGAGGTGAGTGGCAGGTGGGAGGAGCCTATGTGCCCCACCAAGAAAGGACCGCTCTCTGAATAAGGGCTACCACCTGGGGAGTCAGGTCTTCTCTCTGTCCTCCCAGCTAACCAAGTGTAGGGGGGTACACCCCCCTCCAGTGTCCCTGACCCGGGGCCCCGCGGGGATCCCGCAGAGAGCTGGGAAAGTCACGTGAGGGCCTTGTCTGGGACCCTCGAAGACCAATGCCGCCTCAGCCGCCTGCTCCTGCCGCCCAGACGGGCTGCCGGCTAGTGCGTGTGCATGAACGTGTGTGCCGATATACATGCGCGAGTGTGGCCGGGAGCGTGTGTGTGCGCGTGCAACGCGGGTGGGTGTGTCTGAGTGTGACCGTGCGCGTGTGCCCGCTGAGCGGGATGGACGCAGCTGGGCCCCTCCCGCCCTCCCTCCTCTCTGGAAGGAAGCTGCAGGGAAGGGGCCAGATGGTCTCCTCTGACCTGCTATTTATCATCCCGGCAAAAGCTTATTCAGTGTAATGCTCTTCGGCAATTCATTTAAGGGCTCTGTTTGTTTCTGCTGATGAGGACTGTTAATTTGCACAGCGGTCTCATTAGGCCTAAACCACCAATTAATTCCTTTTGTTCTCATTAAATGGCTGATTCCTAAACATTTCTCGGACAACAATGGGCCTCCGGAGCAGAGCCGCTGCTGCGGGAGTGGTGCGGAGCAGGTACTGATGGGGGGCTCTCCCAGTCCCGTCCCCCTGCCCCCCTCCCCGGTACAGCCAGCCACCCCCGGCTGAGCTCTGTAAACCCTCAGGTCCTGACAGGCACCTCCAGGCCCCCAAATCCAGGCCCTGGACTTGTGGCCTGGGAGGGTCTGGGGAAAGCAGGCAGAGGGCAAGGGCGAGGTGCCCAGCAGGGAGTAGGCAAGGGGCAGGTGTTGTTCCCCGTGCCCCCCCCCCAGCTGTGACCAGCCCGCAGGGGCGCTGAGCCAGCAGCTTTTGTCTGCTGGAGATGCCTGACTTAGGCTCTGGAGTCTAGGGCACAGAAGCAGGTGGGGGGGAGGGTGGTCCTGGGGGGGCATCAAGCCATCCATCAGCCAGAGTCCCCCTCACCCGCTGAGCAAGAGCACCTCCACCCCCTCCGGGGTTCAGTTTCCTCCTCAGAGAGGAGGGCATTGAACTACCAGCAGGATGTTTATTTCCAAACCTCTGAGCCATTTTTTATTCAATGGCAGGCTCACAGGGATGCCCCATGCCGCCAGGGGCTAGACACTGAGCGGCTCTAGTTGGAGTCCCCACTTTCCGCTTCCCCTTTGCAAGATGCTCCCCTCTCCCCCATCCCCTCACCTCCAATGAGGGGCATTGGAGATTCTCCTGAGTACCCTGCAGGGCTCCCAGCTAGCTCCCAGCTTCAACTGCCCAGCCCCCCTCTCAGTTTCTCCTCTGTTAAGGCAGTGCTTTCTCCTGATAGGAAGGCAGGGTCCTAGGAAGTGGGAGCAAACCAGAGAAGGCTCGGCCAGCACCATGGAAAATTCCAGTGAGGAACAGCTGGACGGGCATCTCCAGGTTTCCTCATCTGGGAAATGGGGATAAGACAAGCCCCTCCCTCCTTGCGATGGTATGAGGATTAAATTAGTCAGCACCCAAGCACTCGCAGAGTTCCGGGGATGTAGTAATTGCTCTAATAAATGTTAGCTAATAGATACTCCTAATTCCTAGTAACCGGACTATGACCTGCCTCTCTTCTTTTTCAGCCTTACACACCCACCTCCATCTCCCAACACAGGCACACTCCTTCACTCCTCCCTCACTCCAGCCTGCCAAGTTGTAGCCAGCCCCCCCGTCCCCTGGGATGTTCTGTGTCAGCTCATTGGACCTGAACCGCCCTCACGTCCACATGGAGTGCCAGAGTTAGCAAATACAAAGATAAGATGCTAGTTAAGTTTAAATTTCAGATAAACAACGGAAATCTTTTTATATAAGTATGTTGTAAATATAAGATGGGTTATACTTATCCTGAGATTATGTATTTATCTAAAATTAAAATGCAATGGGGCATCTGCATTTTATCTGGCAACCCTATGCCCAACCCATGTAAGGCTCACCTCCTCCAGGAAGACTTCCCTGATGGCAAGTGAACAGAGCTATCCCTTGTTAGTGCTCTCACGGTTCCCTAAGCTGGATGACCTCTACCCAGCTCTGATCACCACTGTTCACAGTGCTTTGTAATCCGCAATTCACATGTCCTTCTCTCCCGCTATTTTTGAGCCCCTTGGGGTGGCGGGGAACAAATTCATCTAGTATGCTTTTCTCCAAACCTATTTGCCACCGTATCCCATATTCAGTGTGCTCTGTACGTGGACAGGGAACTCCTCCCTGTCCCACCACCTGTCCAGGGATGGCAACCTGGAGATGGGGCCAGGGACAGATTAGTTTGCCAACCAATATAACCATTCTCCTTCCTCCTTAGTCACAAACCTCTGTCTAGGGCAGCCTGGCACCCATCTTAAAGACATTTCCCAGGCTCCCTTGCAGCTAAGCAAGGCCATATGATTAAGTGACAGCCAATGAGTGTAGTGTAGGAATTCTGGGAAGGCTAGGAGGTGGTGACTTTGTCCTTCCCCTTCCATCTTCCCTGCTTCTTGGAATGAAGGTGTGCTGGCTGGAGCTCCAACAGCCATCTTGGACTATGACGTGTGAGGATTGTGAAACAGAAAGATAAAAGGAGTCGAGCCTGGATTATTTTATGGAGATAGCATTCCATCCCTTTCCTATATACCACTGGGGCCAGCAAAATTTACTTTGCTTACAAGCTAACATGTTAGCCTGTCCCAGTTTCATGGATGCTAGCAGAAAACACTAGCCTCCCAGGTCAGAAAAAAGGAATTTTATCCTCCATGACACAGCAGGCAGCATGAGCTACAGGTTCATGTCTGTTGCCACCAGGTCCGCTTGTCCCCGATGCCCGTGGGGCCACGTGGAGCTGTCCCTGCAGACGCTGGAGATGCAGTGGATTGTGTCTCAGGTGCAGAACCCTGGGCTTCTTAACGGGGCTCCCAGCAAACCTGCCCAACCTTTGCCCCAAGGGACACATTATCCTTCCTGGAGAGCCAAGAAATCTACCCTTTGACACCCAGATTGGTGCTCTACCTATCTTCCAAGTCTCTTCCCTATAAAACGTGCTTCAAAATCTGGTCCGGAAGGGAAGCTGCCGAGGGCTCTGCTCATAAGATGTGCAAAGCCGTAGGGGGCCCACAGAGCATGGTCTGCCCCGTGTACCCACAGACGTCTCTAGGGAAGGCAACAACTCCCGTGTGTTGAAGCCACCATCATTCAGCTGTTCTCTGCAGCCGAACAGATTGTAGATGATACCAGAAAGCTTGTTCTGTGTTCCTTGAATCTAAGTGTGTTCTCTGTGCAAGGGAGCCCTGGAGGAAAAGACCCAGCCCAAGCTGCCCCCTCAAAACCAGCACATTTGTCTTTAACGAGTCTCCAATAAGTGACAACAGCATTCATGATGGAAAGATCCATCTTTTCCTCCCCATGTAATCATCAAAGACCTAGAAGATGCATGATGGACTTCAGAGCAGCCTCCTTGATCTGAGTATGGTTCTGAGGGTCTGCCTACATTTCTGTCGGCATGGATAACTTGCCCCTGGGCGAATATGTGGCTCCTGGTGAGAAATTGTAGAAATAACCCAAGAATGCACATCATGACTCTGTTGGCCCCCGTAGCAGAACGGTCTGTTGTCTGCCCAGACTCCCCTCTTTCTCACAGCAGTAGCCTCCCTACTCTGGGGTGTGTCCCTCCAGCTCCTCTCACCGGTGAGGCTGTGGGAGAGATAGCCAACCAGAGTGCCCACCCTGACCACAGTGCAGGGGCGGGCCTGGGACTCAGCCTGGGCAGGCAGAGCCCTCCCCAGGCACTGCTGGATTTGAGACCAGGACGGAAGGTCTGGATGGGAGTTTTGGCCTTCAGGGTGCTCAGGCTTGTCTAGAAAGCCAGTCTGGGAAGTTGAGAGAATGCTGTTGGTGACCCTGACAGTGGTCAGATTCCTGGGTGCCAATGCCCTATGCTTTCCCAAGGTCAATCCCATGAGTCAGTGAAGCCCTTCTTGCCAGATGGGTTAGAAGTAGATCGTCATGAACTACAACTTAGGATCTGAAGGACAACCTTCCTGGCTGGGTCTGGGGACTTGAGACAGAAGCCAACCGGCCTCCGCCACCGAGTCTACATCAGCCATTGGGGGAAGGCAAAGAAACACGGAACCAGCCCACCTATGCGCGTGAGCTATGAATGACACGTCACGGACCACACCGATGGAGGCTGTGCCTTCTCTTCTCTTAACCTCCACAAGGTTAAGAGAAGATCAAAGAGCTCCCAACCCATCTCCATCCCACGATGTAGACGGAACCCATGGAGTGAACCAGGAAGGGAGGCCTCGGCTGACCTTTGCTACCTGCTGGCGTGTACACAATCACCACCGAGCCCATCAAAGCCCGCCCCGGGAAAGCAGGTGCTGCCCGCTCCCTCCACCGTATTAGAATTCATTTCCATATGTTCCTTCCGTCTCCTCTCCAGGATAATTGTTCTTCTGGGGCTCAGGGCGTGGGAGGGCAGGCGCTGTGCACTCCTGTTTATCAACTCACTAAATGCCTGCTTTAAATTAAAACCCACACCCCATGCTGGCTCACCCAGGAATCATATTAAGACCGACTGTTTGCCTGCCTTCTGCTATTAATGCCAGTCTGATTTAAACCTGCTTTTCTTTCTCACCTGGGGAAACCCATTCCGGAAACATGGAGCAATAACCTAGTTCCTACAGCTCCCAATCCCTTTTTTTTTTGCTTTAAGTTTGGGAGCCCCTCCCCAGTGGAAGAGGGCAGAGGTTGGATGGTCCCTTTGCTTCCCTTCCTCTTCAGCCAGCCCTGTTCCACCTGTGTGTCTGCGTGATCATCAGCAAGCCCTTGTTGTACGTCTCTGTGCCCAGCTCGGTGCTCAGTCTTTCACACCCATCATTTCCTCTACTGAGACCCAGTCCTTCCAGTAAACATGAGAGAGGTGCGATCAGCCCTTTCCAGAGAAAGCCAAGGTTCTGGGAGGGAAGCAGAGTGCTCTGCCGAAGCTCCCGCAGCTGGTGGGTGGCGGCGTTGGCGTTCCTGCCCACACATCAAGGCCGCACGCTCTGCCCAGCGATTTGCCACCAATCTCGTTTCCGAGATTCAGCTGCTCCCCCACTTGACCTGTGGCTCACAGGGCAGGATCATAGCTGTCCTGTAGGCATAGGATCCAGGCTTAAATGTGGATCCTACCCGCGGCCACTCCCCTAGAGGGATTCTGTTGCTGCCCCCAATCTGAGCTTCCATTGCTTCCGTGGACTGAAATGTACCCATCAATTCTTTGAGTCTAGGTGTACAGTCCCTTGACATGCCCTTTGAAATGTACTTACTCTCCGTGTATCTGCTCTCTATCGCTTCCAAACAAATAGTCCCAAAGCTTGGTGGAGTCAAACAACCACCATTCTGTGGCTCAGCAGTTTGGGCTGGGCTTTTCTGGATGGTTCTTCTGCTGGATTCGCTGGGATCACTCATGCTGCTTACTCGCCTGCTGGCCGTCTGGGGCTGAGTTGATCTACGATGACCATGACGCGGTGGTTGGTACTCGTTGACACCTGGGGCTTTAACCAGTGACCATGGAAGCGGCAGGACCTCTGGAGGACTAAGCTCAGAAATCCCACCTACCTGTTCCATTTGGTCAGAAATGTGGTTGGTCAGCACGAGCCATGGGAGTAGAGAGATAGACACCCATTCTCCGTAGTGTGAAGGGGTACATATTCAGAGATGGGAGGACTTGGGTTTTGCAACTGCCGCTCATGAGAAGCTTAGTGCCTCTAAAGGAGGTTTTCTCAACCTCAATACTATCGACGTGTTGGGACAGAAACTTCAGACGATTCTTGGCTCTGGGAGCTGTCCTGTTCGTGGTAGAGAATTCGGCAGTGTCTCTGGCCTTGACTGTCACTTCCATCTTCACCCAGCAGTCTACGGGCCTTGCCTGATATCTGCTTGGGGGCAGGATCCCCATCTGAGGACCACTGTTCTAAACCAAGGGCACAAGAGAAGCGATTCCCTCAGCCCCTCTCAGGGGGTTCCCCTGGGGCCTGGGACGTGGTCTCCTCAGAGCTGACCAGTCAAGAGCGAGGGGACTTGGGGTGGGAAACGGGAGGTGCAGTTTGGAAAGGGAGCCCCCATCTTTGCCCACGCTTCTCAGCACAAACACTCATGCCCAGGTCAAGGTCAGCAGGCCCTGTCTCAGGCCCACCAGCCTGTGGTAGGGGAAAAAGCCCTGTGCACTGGGTCTGACTTTGACTGTGTTCTTGTTCCCGGTGTGCCCACCGAGAGCCTTTCATTGAGCTGCGCCCTGCCCCACTGGCTGGAGGGACTGGCCATCACTGTTACCAAGCTCCTGCCGACCCTCTCCCTAGGTGGGCTGGGGCCATCTAAAGTGTGCAGAACCCTAGAACCACAGACCTTCTGCCAGCCTGGCCACAAGTAGCATCACTGCCTGAGGTCCCCGCAGCTGATGTGGCCAACTCCACCTTCAAAGGACACGCCCCCCTGCTCCCACTGCTACCACCTAGTACCAGCCACTGCTTGCCTCTCCTACAGGGCCCTCCCTCTGGACCTCCTAACCTGCCCCCCTTGCTTCTGGGCTCCCTCCAGCAGCCATGCGGTGCTGTTAAAGCATAAGTGTGACCATGGCATATTCCTGTTCAAATCTTCTCAGGTTCCTCTATCTTCAGAGGCGAAGCCCGTCTTCCCTTGTGTGCAGCCTAGAAAGCCCTGCAGGATCCGGCCCCTGAACTCTTACCTGACTCACTCTGCTCTGGCCACATTTTCCTTGCTGTTCTTCAGACACGCTTCTGCCCCAGGGCCTTTACACTTGCCCCTTTGTCTACCATACTCTTCCTCCACATATTCCCAGGTCCCTCTTCCTATCCTCTGGTCTTTTCTCAAAGTCAGCATTTCGGAGGAGCTTTCTCTGGTCTTTCTTTCAAAAGTGTCAGTGACAACCAGCCACTCACATTTCCTTCCTCTGCTTTGTTCTGTCCCTAGCCCTTACCGCAATCTGGCATATGAGCCACTGTACTTGATCTGTTTGTTGTCTGTCTCCCATGGAGCTCCACAAGGGCAGGGAGTTTCTTTCTTCTCTCACTGCTGTATCCTCAGTGCCTAGAACAGTGTCGCCACATAGAAGGGGTTCAACACAAATTTGCTGAATAAGTGACTGATTGATTGACTGATTAAATAAATAAATCCCTGCAGGACAGGACACCTCCAGGACCTAGAACGAGCCTGAGTTTTTCAGGACCCCTTGTGCTTGGTGTTTGCATGACCTGGAGGACCTCCGCTCTGCCCCCATCCCAGCCAGGCCTTCCAGGATCCAGCGCCCTTCTCCTCCTTCCCTGCCCCTCCATATCCCCCAGACCCTCCCCTGCCCTCTGCTAGGAGGCCAGCAGAGCTGGCTGTGATGTCTGTTCTGTTCTCCCTGCCCTGAGACAGCGGGCCACACAGGGGTTCCGTCTCGGGCACTCTGAGCCCCCTGGTCCTGGGCAGGGAGGAGAGGGGAGGACCCAGCCTAGAGGGGGTAATTGTTACAGAACCAAGGTAGGGGGTGTGCAAGGAGGACACATCAAACTTGGCCAAAGTGGGGGCCGGGTCTGACACCCACATCCTCAGCCACATGTGCAAGTGCAAACATGCACACATGTGCACGGGCACACCCACCCACACCCACACCCCCACACCCCCAGCGTCAGTCCCTCCTTCCCTCTCCAGTGTCTCCCACTCCTTTCGTAGAACGAGAAGCGGCTCAGGTCTCTCACGGTGTGGGCCAGGACACCATGGGCTCTCAGCCCTCTCTGAAGGGTGACTCCTTTGAGTCCAGAAGGACTCCTTTGAGCTCATCTGCCCTATTTGAGAATGTCCACCCCAGCAGTTATTTGCTTTTCTAATTAAAAAGAAAAGTAGTTAAATATTAGATAAAACAAACAATTGTGGGAGAAAAGAAGCAGCTGATTTTTTTTTTTTAAGTGGAAGAAGAGACAGACAGAAAGAGAAAGGACAGAAGGACAAGAAAGAGGGAGGGACTGGCTCCCAGGCCCCCGAGAGACAGTGGATGCCCCCACCCCCAGCACTGACCACACGTGGATGCTGGAAAAGTTTCCTTCTGCTGACGCTGCTCTGTTCACACTCAATGGTGGAATGGACCGAAAAAATGTATCACAGCCGCGTGTTCACCGACCCCCGTCACACCCGCCGGTCCTCCCTGCCCACCTCCGGTTCTCCGTTCTCCCTCCTCCCGGATGCGTGGCTTCCTCTGGGGAGGAAGGGGGCTCGCTTAACCCATATACAGCACAGCTGTCGGTGAGGGCGTGCGAAGAGGCTGAGAGAAGGCCCTGGACTGGGGGTACAGGGGCTGGGGGACTCGGTGGGGGGGGCTCTGTGCCAGGGGAGTGGGTTAGGGGAGCAAAGGGGGCTTTCGTAAGTGTTGCTGTGGACTGTGCATTTGAAGCTCCCTTAATGTCCTTTGAGAAACTTGAGTAAAGAATGATTTTTTTTTTAATTAATGAGAATTGTTAAACTCTTCCTCCTAAAGGTCATGCTCCCCCCGGGCTCCTAAGGACTACACAGGTATTTAAATAGCGCCTTCGCCTTCGGGTGGACGGAGGCTTTGCAGATATTAGCTCGCAGCCACAACAAACCCAGGAAGCAAACAATGTCATTACCTTCAATTTTCAGGTCAGGAAGCTCAGTCAGAGCAGGACAACCAGAATCAGAAGGTTGTGCAAGGGAGAGGTCGGGACAGGCTGTGCCCCCACGTCCCATGTGCCTCCCATGGCACACGCTGTCTCCCTCTCACCTGTGTGCCAGGGCATGGGTCCCTGGTCACGGGCACAGCAGAGTCACCTGGAAAGCCTGCAGAAAAGGCACATTCCCCGGTTTCTCCCTAACCCCCCCCCCCCCCACAAAGAGCTTTGGATTCAGTAGGTCTGTGGCAGGGCCTGGACAGTAGCATTTTGATCAAGTGAAAATCTCCTGTTGAGTAAAAGCAAACTTGAGCAAAAAGAACAAAGCTGGAAGTGTCACGCTTCCAGATTTAAAATTATGCTATAAGCTGTGGTAAGCAAAGCAGTAGAAACCGGCTTATAAACAGACATATAGTTTCACAGAATGGAACGGAATAGAGAACCCAGTAAGAAAACCATGCATATATGATCAACAAATTTCCAAGAAAGGCAACAAGAATACTCAATGGGAAAAGAAGTCTCTTCAGTAAAGGGTGTTGGGAAAAGAATGAAGTTGGGGCCTTATTTTACATCATACACAAAAATCAATTCAACGTGGATTAAAGACTTAAACATAAGATCTGAAACGATGGGGTGCCTGGGGGTCTCAGTCGGTGCAAGTGTCTGGTTTCAAAGCATCTGCCTTCGGCTCAGGTCATGTTCCCAGCATCCCAGGATTGAGCTCCCCTTTGAGCTCCTAACCCACATTGGCGGGGGTGGGGGGGGTCCTGGCTCAGTGGGGAGTCTGCTTCTCCCTCTCTCTCTGCCTGCCACTCCCCCTGCTTGTATTCTCTCTCTCTCTCTTTTTCTGTCAAATAAATACATAAAATCTTAAAAAAAAAAAAAAAAAAAAAAGATCTGAAACCATAAAATTTCTAGAAGAAAGCATAGAGAAAATCTCTCTGACTTTGGTCTCAGTGATGATTTTTTTGGATTTCCCACCAAAAGCGCAACCAAAAGTAAACAAGTGGGACTACAACAGACTGAAAAGTTTGCAAAGGAAAAAGCGACCTATGTATTGGGAGAGAATATTTATGAACCATATATCTAATAAGGGGTTAAATCCAAAATATAAAAGGAATTTACACAACTCAAGAGCAAAAAAAAAAAAAGCAAACAATCCAATTTTAAAAGGGCAAAGGAGGGGCACCCGGGTGACTCAGTTGGTTAAGCATCCAATTTCTGATTTCAGCTCAGGTCCTGTTCTCAGGGTCATGAGATCAAGCCCCAACTTGGGCTCCGCACTCAACGAGAAGTCTGCTTGAGAAACTCTCTCCCTCTCCCTCTGCTGCTCCCCGAGCCTTCTCTCTCTCTCGCTAAAATAAATTAAAACACTCTTAAAAATTAAAAATAAATAAATAAATAAATAAATAAAAGGGGCAAAGGATCCGAATAGACACCTTGCTAAAGAAGACATACAGATGGCCAACAAGTACATGAAAAGAAGCTCCACACCATCATCAGGGAATTACAAATCAAAACCACAATGAGGTATCCCCTCACACCTGTCACAATGGCCATTGTTAAAGTCAAGAGATAAGTGTTGACAGGATGTGGAGGAAAGGGGACCCCCGTACCCTGTTGGTGGGGACATAAATCGATGGAACCCTATGGAAAACAATATGGAGGTCCCTCAAAATACCAAAAAAAAAAAAAAAAAAAACCCACCAGAATTGTCCTATGACCTAGCAATCCCTCTTCAGAGTGTAGATCTAAAGGAAAGAAACTATCTGCAAAGGACATCTGCACTCCTGTGTTCATTGCAGCATTGTCCAGTGGCCAAGAAATGGAAACAGTGTAAAGGTCCATCAACAGAGGAGTGGATAAAGAGGGTGTGGCATATACAATACAGACAATGGAATATCACTCACCCTTGAAGAAGAAGGGCAGGGCGTCTTGCCGCTTGCAGCACGGCGGGTACATCTGCAAGACAGTAAGGCTAAATGAAATAAACCAGACGCAGCAAGACAAATATCAAATGATCTCACTTGCATTTGGAATCTTAAAAAAAAAAAAAGACCAAGTTGCGGTCATGCTAACAGAGTAGGATGTCAGTTAGCAGAGCCTGGGAGATGGGAGAGAAGGGGAGTTATTAATCAAAAGGTACAAACTTTCAGTTACAAAATGAGTAAGTTCTGAAGACCTAGTGTATGGACTGGTAACGGTAGTTAATAACGATGTGTACTGAAATTCGCTAAGAGAGCAGATCTCCAGTGTTTTCAAAACACACACACACACACACACACACACATATGGTAACTATGTGAGGTGATGGATATGATAATTAGCTGAATTGTGCTAATGATTTCACCATGCACGCATATATCCAAACATCACATTGTGCACCTTAAATACACATAATTTTTAATTGTTAATCAGGCTGCAACAAAGCTGGGGGGGGGGGGGGAATTTAATGTCGATTGGCCCCTAGACCAAACTTCAAGAAACAGGGAGAGAGGTGTGGGGATCACGTAGCTCTGGAGCAGACGGGTTCCCTCCCCCGAGCGTGGGGGGTGGCCTCACCCCAGCAAGGGCCAGTAGGGGAGCCCTCCAGAGGCAGACAGTTCTGAAAGCCAAGAGGGTGGGTCATCACTGTGCCCACCACACCACGGGTCCAGGGAGCTCAGGGTAACGGATGGGTCCCAGGACACTTAGACCATTTGAATGAGGGTCTTAGACCTCATGAGGGGAGAAAGAGACTACCAGGATCTCCGTTGTGCTGGGAACAAACAGGGATCATCTTACGGGCTGGGAACCGGGAAGGGGAAGGAACACAGCCTAGTTCTAGGGGACGTGGTGTCTGTGCCTTGATTCAAGACGCCGCTGTCATCAGAGGGCTTGTGTATGTTCCCACCATCCACTTTCCCAGGCATGGTTTCCTCTCGGTTCTTGCCAAGAGTTCAGAGAAGTTCCTTTTAACAATTCCCTCTGCTTTTTCTGCAAAGCGCTTACCACAGAGGAATTTAATTAGTTCACGTGTGCACTCAGTTGCTGTTTTGCAAGTACAGATTTGCTCACTCACCATCCACTGCCAACTCCTCCCTGAAGGGGTGCTCCTGGAGGGGGAAAGGCAGGACGCACAGACTCCCTGGCCATGAGGGTTCCACGCGGACTTAGGTTCTGCTGATCGATGGGCTCCACTAAAACTCGAATTGGGAACTGAGCCAAGAGGGGAGAGAGGCAAGCACGAGGTTTCCATTCTGTTGCAGAAGCCCCAGCGTTCTCCAGTGTCGACTCTGCTGGCAGTGGCCGCGTGGCCCAGATGGGAGCTTCTTGGTGGCCTGGTTCTTACGAGCCACTCCTGAGAGCCCAGCCAGACTCCCATTTCTCCAGACCTCCTGGCAGTTCTGAAGGCCTTTTAATCAGTCCCTCTCTGCCTGTGTAGAGTGGATCCCTTCTTGGCCGCCAAATCGTGATGGCTTCATTGTGCGATGCCAGCATCTCCATGAAGACAGAGAGCTATGGTCTCTGTCCACCACCATATCCCCGTGCTCCAGCTGGAGCTTGGAACATAGTAGGTGCACAGCACATGTCTGCAAGGTACTAACTGGGTAAATAAAAACCTGAATGAATAAATGAGAGAAAGCCCGAGAAGACAGCTGTTTCTCTTCTGGGCCAGACTTTTCCAGCTGGAGACAGCCCCCAGGGGCAGCCTGGCCACCAGCGCTCTCCACTTGCTGGGAGCACCTCTGCTTATGTGAGCTGGGGGTTAGCAGAAGCGTGAGGAAGCAGCTCGCTGTCTGCTGGTGGTCCCCGATGCTCCTGCCGCCACACACCCCAACCCTGGCAGAGCTGGAATGTGCTTGATTTCACCTCCTGTTGCACCCCGATCATTTCACCACAAAACACACCCAGCTAGGGTGCCAATTAGTTCTATTGATTTGCAATTACAGGAATCAATTACAAAAAATATTGCAACACTTTCTAATCTCTGCCATTAAAAAAAAAAAAAAAAAAAAAATCACTCCACTTGCAAGGTCCAGAGTGGTTGAGTTCTGCCCTGGGTTTCAGAATTGCCCTGTCTCCCTCCATAGCCATTGTATTCAGACACACCCCCAAGGCTGGAGGCAAGAGACAGGACTAAGGAAGGCACGGGGTCCCCTCTGAAGGGCTCTGCTGGGTCCTCATTAGCTCTGCCTCCACCTGCCAAAACAAGATCCCAGCGCTTGAGGAAGTCCCGAGTGCTTCTGGGCATCCTCGGGGTGTGCCGGGAACAAGCCGTTGAGTGCCATCGTAACCCCCCCACAGCACTCCCCTCAGAGCCGCTGGGGCCACCTGACCCGCGGGGCTCTCCCTGTGGGCAGCGCCTGTGGGCATAGAGCACACAGAGCCCCTAAATGTGGGAAGTGGTGGCAGCGAAGGCCTCCCAAGGCCAACCTCCTTCCAGCGGGGATGGTCTGGCCCTCTGGGTCAGCGCAGAAGATTCTGAGAAGCTTCTTGATGCCGCTCAGACATCTTAGCTTGCTGACCGCCAGCCCTCCTCACGGGGTCCTCCATGACACTGCCCTGCGTGTGGTTTCCTCCTTCCTGCCTCCTCTCCCTCTTGCTTCTGGGGTCACCTCCCAAGTAAGCCACCTGCTTTCAAGCCTGGGTCCCGGGCTCTGCTCCCGGGGAAGCCAGAACAGAGACCAGCCGTCTGTGGATCTGGCCTCTTCTCACATGACGTCTCACAGGTGCGGCCATAACCCCCAGTTCCGAGAAGCACCTGCATTCCCCATGCAGGACCCACGCCCCCCACCCCCGACTTTTCTCAGGTACTGCCCACGGCCAAGGTCCCAGAGCAATGCTGTCGGGCTCTGTGTGAAGGGGGAGGAGGTCTGTGCTGAACCAGAGCTCCCAAACAGAGTGGCTGGGACACCAGGGTCACTCAGGCTTTAGCCCAAAGGACCCACACTTGAGTCCATGGAGACTGGGCTCAGAGAAAACATTCAGAACACCCACTTCCTTCCAAAACGGAAGGCTTGGCCATTGGGTCAGGCTCCTGCTTCCCTAGCATGAGGTTCCCAGGAGAACCTGGCCGCCCATAGACACATTTCTTGTTTGCCCATCACTGGTATGACTGGACTCTAATGGTGGACTTAAGTTCACACTAGGCACCTTGAAAGAATGACACCCATGCTGACACGTTGAAACTTTCCCACATACAAGAAGACTCACCTACAGAAGGTCCTTTGACAAGGATACTCTTGGCTGCACGGAACACGGCTCCCCACTCAGAATGACTAAACCAGTAAGGACAACGAGTTCTCTTACTAAAGAGCAGGTCGGGGGCTGCCTGGGGGGCTCAGTTGGTTAAGCATCTGCCTTCAGCTCAGGTCATGATCTTGGGGTCCTGGGATGGAGCCCCACGTTGGGCTCCCTGCTCAGTGGGGAGCCTGCTTCTCCTTCTCTGTCTGGCCCCCCACCTCACTTGTGTTCTTTCTTTCTCTCAAATAAACTAAAGAAGAAAAAAGGAGAGAGAGAGAGCATGTTGGGAAAAGGTGGGGGTAAGCAGTTCCAGAGCTGGTTAACTTGGCTGCTCCGTGATGGCAACGAGGATCCAGGTCCCCCTTGGTTCTCCTCTCTGCGGGGTTCAGGGGGTGGTCTCCAGTCCTCAGGCATGTTCCTTCATGCTTGAGATGTTTGCTACAGCTCCAGACTCTAAGAGGCATCCTGTGTCCTACTTAGAGGCCTCAGACCATTCTCAGCTGTGGCCAGAGACAGGAAACAAGAAGTTCCCTCTTGGTGTGGCTTTTCATGAGCAAAGGTATGGCTTTTCCAGAAGCCAGAAGTGCATCCTGCGACCTCTCCCTTACCCTCCACTGGCAGGCTGGCTTGGAGAAAGTTCTCTTTACTCCCGGGGCTGGAGAGGGCCCACACTGCCCTGGGCCACCTGATGTCCCCACTTGGGCTCTGCCAGGAAAAGGGGCAGAAGGGACGGGCAATGGATGAGCGGGCATGGGATCAGCCTCTGTCCTCAAAGTACAGGGGCCAAAAGTTGCTCAGAGAAGCCCCAGTCACAGCCACGGGCAGCCCAGGGTCAGCTCTTCTCTCTCACTGGACCTCCTGCTCTCTCTCTCCTGACTGCACCCAGCACTCCCCCTGATAGAAAGGGGGCTGGGCGGGAAGTAGGGTCTCCCACTCTGCCACCCAGGGACAGGACCCCCAAAGCAGATAGGGTTATACCAGACTCGAATACACTCTCCCCCAGATGGCCCTGGCTGCTGCGGAATTATTTCTGAGGGGTGCACGACAGGACTCCCGTTTTCACACCCCTCGGCCTGCGCACCTCGCACCCGCGCCCCAGCCCTCAGCATCCAGGCCCCCCTCTCACCTTGGCTCCTCGCCCCACCCGCCCTCCCTGGGAATCCTTCTCTGCTCTGGTTGCAGCAAGCAGGGCAGTGTAAGCTGTCCCCCGCTACATTAACATCCGACCAAGCAGTCATTAACAGAGTCACAATCAATTTCCCCAGAATGATTGCTGCCGCACAGGGAACTTAATGGAATCACACAATCATTTCTCATTTGAAAAAAAAAAAAAAAAGACGGGAGCTGGGGTGGGCAGGGGAAGGACGGGAAGCACGCCCCCCACCTCCACGGGCACAGGGCCGCTCCCATCACCCCTCCCTCCCCAGGCAGGGGCTGAGAGCCGGTGAGGCAGCGCCTGGGATTCGCGCTGGTTAATCACTGCACAGAATGGAGACTGAAGCTTTATTAGACAAATGAAGCGTGGTGGACGTTCTATTTCAACAGCAGAATCAGGAGGAAGCGGGGAGGCAGGGTGTGTCCTGCAGCAACCGCTGGATGAGGATTCTGGGATCAGGACAGGGGAGGGCGGGGGAGGGGTGGTGCTCAGTGCCTAGCAGAGCAAGGCAGGCATGCAGGGCAAGAACTGGGGGCCCAGCCCACAGCATAGGCTTTCCTCCACGGAGCATCAAGGCTACCTGTGCTCCCCCAGATGTGTCCCAGGTGGTGAGACTTAAAGTGGACAGGGGACAGCATACGTCGAATGACACGTGTCATTCCCCAGGGTAAGTCCCTTATGGAATGAATGAGCCCTCCCTTGCCAGGATGACCTTGCTTTCAGGGACAGGGAGCGGGGGCCACTGCTCTAGTCTTGGGCCAGCCAGGTCCTCTGTCTGCAGCCTGGTGGTAAAGGGGGACACTCTGCAGCTCCATGGTGGCTGAGAAGGCCTGGTCTGGGCACTGGGGCTCCTCCTAGATGGCGGCAGGAGCCTGCCTCCCAGGGGCTCAGAGAAGCTGGCCGAAGTCTCCTGCAGAGCAAAGCTGCTCAGTTCCAGCTGTCCCCGAGCACTGAGCAGGCCCTGTGTCACCCCACTGAATGTGCCCCACCCCCTGCCCTGTACGGTGGCACCCGAGGTTCAATTTTTATCCTCACTGCACAGAGGATGAACCCAAAGCTCAGACGGGTCAAGGGCCTTGCTCAAGGGCCCTTTGGAAGAAAGCCTGGACAGACCCAGAAATGGGTTGGCCCAACTGTGACTCGAAAATTAGCAGCTCCTCGGGGCCCTGTTCTCACTGAGCTTACTTTTGCTTCTGGTCTCCTGTGGGAGCTACTTGTCCAGCCAAGAGGAAGTGCCATGCCATGTGTCCTGCTCTGGCACGCATTTGTTCATTCACTAGGCCTTAACTAGCCGAGCCAGAAGAGCCTGCCAGTGTGCACTTGAGGTTGAACCAGACGCAGGCCCTCAGGGACCCCGAGCATCTGGCAGCGTCGGAGGGCCACACTCCCGCGAGGACTAGGATTGGATCAGAGTCTTTGCTCTGATACATGCTAACCACGGTGTCCGGGACTCCTCCGAGACTCAGTTTCTCTAGCTATACAATGGGAATAAAATTCATCCATTTTGGGGGGTTACTGAAAGAATTAAAAGAGAACTCAGGTCCACAATCCCTTATTCAGGTTCCTCAAGGTTTATGATTCAGGATATCTTGGGGATATTCAAAATAGAATCTGGTGGAAAACCCACTTAGTTTGTATCTCTCTTTCTAGCACAATCTGGGACAGGGCCCTGTAATCAAATGCATTAACATTTCTGCAGGAAAACTAATGAATATTCACAGTCCATCAGGTAAATAAAGACTAAAAATAGTAGCCAAGTGAATTTTTAAAAAGCTTTTGATGTTCAGGGAATTTGGGATCTCAGGATTGTGGATAGAAGATACAGGAAGTACTGAGAGTTACTATCTACTGAGCATTTACGGATGTATATGCGTTAATTCATCCAACAGTAACTTCATGAGAACTGGGACCATTATTATCCCTGGCTGGGAAACCAGAGAGATTGATTCATTTGCCCACAGGCACACAGTTTCTACATGGCGTAGCCAAGGTCAGACCTAGGCGGCCAGGCTTCTATATCTTGGCTGAGGGTAGAAATTGAGAGGGGGTTCTGGCAGAGTCCCAGCACCTTGCCAGTTGTCCTGATGTGATGGGCAGGCAGGGAGAGGAAAAGTGACATCCAGAGTCTCCTGTCCTCTTTCCACAGGGCCACGTTTCCAGATTCCTGACCCAGTGTGCTTCCAATTCTCTCTCTCTCTCTCTCTCTCTCTCTCTCTCTGATCCCACCTCCACCACCTCCCTAGCACCTGCCGGAAACATGTGTGCCCAGACTGAGAAGTTAGGAAGGAGAGAAAGACATTCAGAGCATCTGGCCTCTTTCTGCCCCTTCTTTCTCCTGTGTGACCTCCGCCCCCATCTCCCGAGACCCCCGTCACCCACCTGCTCTTCCCCAAGGGAGCAAAAGGGCCTTCCAGGGGCAATGGCCAAGAGGGAATGTTTCTGGGCAGCAGAGCCCTCCTGGGTTTCAGACCCACGGACCCCTGCAGTGTACCTTCCTTTTGACCTTAAGTATACAGACTGAGTTAAGGGAGGCCCCCAGAGAAGAGAAAGACTGATCTGGGTTTAAATGCCAACTTCTTCTCTCCAGCCCCCTGAGGCCCAGAGAGAACACCAGGTACGCAGCGGGGGTTGGGTGCGTTCGCAAGCTAACAAAGTTCGCAGAGCCACAGCCGCTGCTGCCTGTCCCCTGAAGGCAAGGGCACCCTGGCAAGGCAGGGCTCCCTCCTGGGAGGAACTCATTCCTTGGGGGATGATGTGTGTGCTGTCCTCAGTCCACTTTAAGTCTCACCACCTGGGACACGCACTCAAGGTGCAGCTGCTCCCTTAGTCTGAGAGTTGGTAGCCCTGGGCCTCTCGGGCAAGCGGCCACCGTGTGCTGCTCAGAAAGCCATGAGGCTAGGCCTGGGGACCTCCCAGCACCCATCCAATGTTCATGAGAGGGCTCGGGCAGCCAGCTGGAGCCTCTGGTCCCAGCCTCTGCTGCTGGCAGGATGGTATACACGGTGCCAAGTACAGATGTGTGAGCCAGGAACCTGAGCATGAATCTGGTTCCACCACTTACTAACCTAGCCCTGTAAGCTTGTTCACCTCCCTGAACCTTTGTTTCTTCATCTATGAAATGGGGGGTGATAAGTTCTCTTACTTCAAAGGGCTGTTGTAGTGATTAAACAAGATCACGGATTCTACAGCAAAGTTTTATGGAGCCCCTGCTCTGAGTCAGCGTGTTGCTGAAAGCTTTGAGGGAGCACTGAGCAGAGGGACTGACTCTGGCCTCTGGAGCTTGTATTACGGTGGGTGAATGGACAGTCAGGTGTAATAGGAAACACAATATGATGAAAAGAACTTGGCTTAACCAGCAAGGGTTCCTAATATCCACCTTTGGGATGAGGCTGTGTTAACATGAATTTCTGAAAGCGTTGCTATGCATCGGTATTTATTATTTATTTATGGGTTATTATGAGAGTTAAATGAGATTTTGTATATAAATACATAGTATGATCTATAACACATAATACATACATATATAGATGCATATCACCTCGGTTAAGCCTCATAAAGGCCAAGGGCAGTAGGTCCTTTCCCCATTTCTCAGGTAAGCTCATGAAGGCTTAGAGAGGTAAAGTGACTTGCCCAAGGTCACACAGCCCATAAAGGGTGGCACGGAAACTCCAGCCCAAGTCCTTTCTTCTCTGAAAGGATGCTGCCTCCTCTTAGCCTAGAGGCCAAGCGTGTTTTATGTTAAAGGGCTCTCTGCAAATTCCAAAGCTCTGGACAAATGTAAGGGGTTATTACATTTCTGTTTCCTACCTCACTCCTGGTCCCTTGGACACCAGGCATTCGAGGCCAGGGTGGGAACCAGAGAGACAAGCCACCTGGGGGATCTAGAGGAGGAATTAGCCTCCCTTGACAACTGAGGGGGGCACAAGACATGTAGAGACAGCATCCTGGTTGATGCTTCTTTGGGGATCCTTGGAACTACTCAGCCCCAGAAGGGAGCCCTCCCCGGAGAGCTCAGATTATCCTTGAGACAGCCTTTGGCTGGTCATGCCCTTCATCATTGCAAAGCTACCTTCACCTCCAGACAGTCCCGTAAGTCCTGGATCTATCCCCTGGGAGGAGGCATAAAGCTTTATTGGCAGACACCTGGCTCCAAAACCCCACTCCATATCTCCCCGCTGTGTGATCTAACCTCTCTGAGCCTTGGTTTCCTCGTCTGTCAAGGGGGGGAAAGGTCCTGCCTGCAAGGTTGATGTCAGGATGAGAATAGTGATGTGCCTAACGGTGGCGCCCAGCCCAGGGGCCAAGCTAGGTAGATGGTGGGAGCCCAGGAAAAGCGGCCTGTCTGCTTGGCACACTTGAAAGGAGAAGGGATGACATTGAATCCAGCCAATTAGGAGGATTTCCTATAAAAATTTAATTCTTCAATAAAATAGTGCACAATGAAACAGGTGACGGGTTTTTAAACTGTAAATTAATGATCTGTAGTTACAGCCATAATAATAATAATAGCTACCAATTACGGAATATGGAAGGCCACAGCCGGGCCAGGAGCGACAGGCACATTGCACCCACCTTGCCCCTTCGGGCATGGGGACTCTAAATGCCTTCCCAGGAGGGGAGGCCAGGATTCGGGGAGGTCAGTAGTTTGCCCACCAGCCCCCAGATACCAGGAAAAATGTCACAGTGATGCAGCAAAACTACAGCTTCTCCCTCCTGTGTCCGTCTCCCTCTATTTTCAAATACACACAGAATAAAATGTAGAGAAAAACCAAACCAAGCACAGGAACCAGCTCTCGCTCCATTGAACTGTCTCCAGTCCCCATTGAAATAGAATTTAGTCTTGCCTCCCCAGACCTGTGTTTCCTCACACTAGTTCTGCGCTCACCCCAGGAAAGCCTCAAAGCTTCAAGGACTGCGTGTATCCCTGTAGCCCTTGGAGGTCAGTGAGAGCCCCCCACCGCCGCCATTTCCCCTGCATCTCTGTGTAGCCAGAAACCAATAGCCCGACCTTCCACCCTGTTCCCCTTAAGACTTTCCTCAACCTGGGAAAAGAGACCTGCTCTCAGAGAACCCTGTGGAGCCTTCTGCAGTCCTCTATTGTCCTCAGGACGCCTCTTCTGGGTCAGAAACAGATGAGAAATGACAGTCCATGAGGCAGCTGAATTCATGGGTGCTGGAGCCAGGCTACCGGGTTCAATCTCTGACTTGGTACAAATTGCTGTGTGGCCTCGGGAGAGTTATTCAACCTCTCTGTGCTTCTGCTTTCTCACCTCTAAAATGAGATTGATAAGAGCACCTGCCTTGTAGGATTTTTATGGGATCAAACAAATGTAAAGCATATAGAACAGTGCTTGGCACCTAGGAGGTGGTCAGCAATGACTTTTTTCCATGCCCTGAATGTTCATTTTTCACCAGTCGCCTGACCGACTTCCTTCCAGTAATAAAGATGAGAGTCATCTAAGATCCCTTTTACAAGGGAGGCCCAGCACTCAGCTCAAGAACATGCCAAGCCCACCACGGGCTCTCTGTCAATATCAGGGCCTCTGAGGACCCAAGTCACTTTGTCACTCTGCTAACTTATTACCCCTCCCCCCCCACCACCTTTGCTTTAACCATCATTCAATTAGAAGCAAATGGCATTGGGATGGCCCTCAACCATGTGTTTCTTGAAGAAAACAAAACCTGTTTCTTCCTTCACATATTTTTAAATGGACAGAATCATTTTTACAAAGTCACCTAAAGAAATGATCAACTCACCCGGTGATTTCCTGGGCTTTTGCCTTTCTCTGTGTATCCCCAATCTCCTAAACCCTGCCACTCCCCCGTCCTGTGTTCAGCCAGCACCCAGTCCTGTGGATTTCCTTCTCATGCCCCTCCTTCCCAAGCCCCGTTCTCAGCTCCTGCCTAGGTCTCCCCTCACTCTTGAACTATGCCCAACCCCTCTAGGCCTTCCCCATCCCAACCGAGCCCATGCCACTCGTCTCCCCTTCTCTAGGACCAGGTCCCTGTGCGGAAACTGTGGCTCCCCCCACCCCCCCGATTCTAGGCCCTCTAAGACCTTCTTTCTGACACAATCTCATCCTGGGCAGTTTTTCCTGCTTTTCCAGCACAGCTGAAAACTCGTGGCAGGGGCCTCGTGTTTCCGGTGCTGCATGAACTTTCCCACTCCCCTAACACCAGGGCAAGCACAAAAAAAAAAAAACAGGCTTGTCCCACAGCTGGTTGATCAATGGAATGACTGGGTCCAGGCTTTCAAATCCAGTTCAACAGGCTCTGTTTTTAGTTTCTGAAAAATTTTTTGGACCTGATTTGCCAGTCTGAGTAACTAGGTGTGGTACAGAATGTCAGCAGCTAATTACTTTTAACCATTATTAATAGGTTCGTGCTAATTATCCCTCGCACTAAGCAAGATTTTACAGACAAGAAGGGCTGCAGAGCCAGAGGAGTGAAGGGCTATGCCCAAGGCCACAGGGGGAGGGAGCTGTGCGGGGAGGGGAGGAGTGGGAGCCCCAGGAAAGGGGTCCTGGTAGGGGGAAAGGGACGCAGGCCGGGGACACAGGGGAGGGGGCAGCTCTGTCTGGGTCGATGGAGCTCCCCTCCTGCCTCTCTCCTCCCCTCTCCCAGAATGCAATCTGCTGAAACCTCTTATTAAAAGTATTCTGGAGGTGGTAAAAGTGTCACCAAAGATTTGCTCATTTTCTAAACTGTCATTAAGAAAAATTTATGGTCAGGGGAAATACAGGCAGTGGAGGAGGGCGGGTGGGCAGGGAGAGAGGAAGGATGATTTAACATCAGTCCCTTCATAAATTAAAGCTGTGGGCGCACAAGAAGGGGCTTGGAGAGGGAAATCGCTGGAAGGTCATCACTTTCTCTATGCTGGCCGGCAGCGCCTCCCGGCTGGGCACACACTCTTCATGCCCACCAAGGCACCCCTCCTAGCTCACCCCCTCCCTCCAGGCCTGGCCCGCCCTTTCCCCACTCCCCACAACCCTGGCTCCCGCAGCCCCACTGCCTGAACTTGAGCTGGAACCCAAACCTGGAAGGTGGAAGGTGCTGTGGCCGTTGCTTGCCCCACTGGACTGGAAGGTTTCTGAAGGCAGGAGGCCCGTCTCTAATGATTGCTCGATTTTGAATCCTCATGACATCCCCTTAGGGTGGAGTGGGAGAGGTGTGATCTCGTTCCCTTAGAATTATGACATGCCCGCTGCAAAGGGCTACAGAGCAGCCAGGGCCGTCCAGTCCCCATTATACACACACTGAGAGCCTGAGGCTCAGAGGGGACACGGGCTCACCCAAGGTCACACAGCGGAGCCACCGGAACCCGTGTCTCAAGCTCGCAGCTCAGGGGTCCAGCCGTCTGCTCAGAAGCTCAGACTCTGGGGCACCTGGGTGGCTCAGTCACTGAGCATATGCCTTTGGCTCAGGTCAACATCCCAGGGTCCTGGGATCGAGTCCCGCATCGCGCTACCTGCTCCTCGGGGAGGCTGCTTCACTCTCTCCCACTCCCTCTGCTTGTGTTCCCTCTCTCGCTGTGTCTCTCTCTGTCAAGTGAATAAATAAAATCTTAATAAGTAAATTAAAAAAAAAAAAGAAGCTCAGACTCTGGTTATAGTCCCCCTGAGTGCAGTCATGGCTTCTGTCCTCTGGTTAGCCGTGTGATCTTGAACAAGTCGCTGACCCCTCCTACCCCCACCCTGCGTGCCAGGCACCTGTCGGAGTTGTAGGTACCAGCCGTGGCAACGGAAGTGCTTGGCTCCATGAAGTTATTATTCATCATCATTGTCATGGTCAATATCTCTGACGGGAGGGACGGCAGCGTGGTCCAAACCTGCCTTTGGTTTGAGCCCACAGCGACTACTCAGCCATCACCCAGTGTCTGCGGTGCACCCCAGCTTGTGTGAGGATTGGGGGGGAGACGGAGAGAAAAACAAGTATAGCTCCAGCCCCCGCTGAGATGCTTCAGCCTGGGAGGGGAGACCCCTGCTCTGAATGGGGAGCCCACTGGGGCCACACACAGACGCCCCACGCCTTGCTCCTCTGGACAAGAGGAAGGCTTGCATTACCCCACCCAGTGCAAGGGAAGTGGCATGTGTCTTGCTTTGCCTGAGCAGGACCGGTGCAGAAGGAGGCCTCTGGGGCAAGGCAGAGGGTGTGCCCGGCAAAGAGTGAGAGCGAGGGTGTGGGCTGCTCAGCAGGTGCTGACCCACTGAGAAAAGGAAGTGAGAGAGCAGGTTGGGGGCCAGGTTGCAGGCTGGGTCCCCAGGGATGGGTTCTCAGGTTTGTGCAATACCCGGTTCTTACTCCAAGTTCCAACTAATGCAGCACTCAGCTCTTGTCCCCAGCGAGGTTCAGGAATAGGGGCCGGGACAGGTGTGGTGTGTGGCGAGAGTTGGGGCCCAGATCTGCATGTGCTGCAGACCAGCTCAGGGAGCTTAGTAAGCCGCCTGGTTGGGCCTCTCCTCCCCAGCCCCACCCCCCAAACCGGCCACTTCCACGGTGGGTCATGTGGCCTCTGCCACGCGCTCTCCATGCTGAGGACCAAGTGGCAGCACTCACAGGAGCGAATTTGGAAAAAGTAACAAGGACGACACGAATCAAAGTAGCACATTTCAGAACGTCCTGGAAGCCACTCTGAGCATGTGCAGGCCCGGGTGGGAAGCAGGGAGAAGAGGATCTCAATCCAGATGGAGAGATGGGGGCAGAGAATTTACGTACGTAGCATTTAGGGGACAAATGCTGTGTCCCTGAACACAGCCTAGCGCGGTAAGCAAAAGAAATTCAGAGAAGTTCTTGGGGGCTGGGGTCTCGATGGGCTTCTTGGAGGAGGTGGAGACTGGGTGGGGCTTTGAAGGCAAGGTATGCACAGGCAGAGGGGAGAAAAGAAGGCCCAGGTGGCAGGAGAAGCAGGGGAACAGAGGGCAGCAGCCGCTGCAGGCCCGAGTGGAGCCCTGCAGTGGGGATGGGCCTCCAGCCTCTAAGAGGACAAGGAATACGGGGGAGGGGATGCAGGCCTCCCAGCCCGGACCAGCCCCCTCCAGCTCCTTCCATCTCCCTCCAGTCCCTCCAGCCAGGGTTCACAGCCCCGCAGGGGGATATCATTTCCCTCTGTAGACCGCATCTGTGGAAGGGGGAGCAGACGGCCTGGCAGGCTCTGCCTTTCATCTAGAAAGCAGGCCAGCCTCCATGTGCAGGGAAAGGAGGGCAGGCCAAGAGGCCGAGCTTCCAGGCTGAGGTGTGCCAGCTCCGGGGGGACATTCTGGCCAGTGCCACACACTGACACCTCACCCCCCTCAGGCTCCCTCAGACTCTCGCCTCCCCTCCCTTCGGACACCCTCTTCTGTGGCCTCACTGCCTCTCTAGCCCTGTGGCTCTCTCTTTGTTTTGCTTTCTGTTGTTGTTGGTTTTTTGTTTTTTATTTTTTGTTTTTTCTGTTTCTGTCTCTCTGTCTCTCTGTCTCTCTCGTGATCTCTCTCTCTGTCTCTCACTCTAGCTCTGTGCTTCTCTGCCCTGCTCTATCTCTCTCGTGTTGCTTTCTCGGTCTCCATTCCTCCCCTGCCCTCTCCCACTCTCTTCTGGGCCCCCTTGTCCTGCTCTAGGCATCTCTGTCGGTCTCTGGTCGGCCCTCTGGAGCAGGGCTCTGCCTGCCAGGGGCAGGAATTCCGGGCCAGAGAGGCTTGCTGAGGGGTGAGCAGGCCCCCGGCAGACCTGAACCTGCGGAGAGCTCGCTCCTCCTGCTTTAATCTGGGGGCCATCTGACTTCAGCTTCTTTGACCTCCTCTGCTTTTGATCTTTATCTTTCTTTGAAACCCGGGGTTGTTAGAAAACTACTGACTTCAGATGTTCTCATCCTTTTCCCAGACAGTCAAGGCAGCCCCGGACCGGGGGTTCGGGCTGGGTTATCCCCCGGAAATCATGAGGACAAGGACTCTCCAAGAGCTTGATTGTGGCTGACGCTGTCCCCGGACTGAGCGCTAGGCTCCTGGCAAGCCCTGCCATTAGGCTCACAGGGAGGTCACGTGTGACGGTTACAATGTGGGTCTGGGAGACAGGCCTTCCCGAGCTCTGACCCCAGCTCTGAAGGGGCTGCCTGCACGCCTCTGGATGGGCCATAACTCTGAGCTGCTCTTTCCTCTTCTGGAATGTTTTTATGCCCTTCTCTTAGGGTTAATTCTGGCCATGAGAATGTTGTGCACAAATAATTAAAATGCCCAGTGGATTACTTGGTGCATAGCAAATGCGCAAAACCATTGCACTTCCTCTACCTGCTTCTTCCCACACTCTGTTTTGGTCAGCCACCGCGCTTATTGGAGCCATGGGATATCCCTGTCCCTGTGACCGAGACCCCCTCACTACCCTGTGGAACAGACGAGCTGGACATGGCCCAGCTCCCGTCCCCACACCCTGCCCATGGCATGGTGACCACAGGACTGTGCTCTCAGCATCTCCGGGGCTCTTGGTGCTCCAGGTTTATTCACGGAAACATCCAGCCAGAGGCAGTACAAGCAGAGTAGAAATGACAAATACAATACCACCACCCCCAATCAACTTGTCTCCTGTCTTGGGGTCTGCAACATCTTTCTCCCCACATGGGTCTGTTTCTCATGAGCCTCCTCCCTGTAGGAGGAAAGTCACCAATGAGAGGTCCCACCTGCTCAGGGGACCTGGCATGTCAGAGTCAGAGCTAGGACTACCCTGATCCCCCGATGCCCAGACACCAGCCGCTATGTCTACACCAGGAGGCACTGAGCCCAGCTGCCGTAGCCTAGGAATCCCCTAGCAAGCTCTGGGGAACCCCAGGCCCGAGAGATACCTGTCCCCAGCAACTGCGTGGAAGGCCGTGAGTCTTACTTGACTCTCTCCCTGGAATGGCAGGAGGAAGCTAGGCTCATGGTCATGCCGCATGCCCCTCACTGGAGGCTATTTCGGGGCAAGGGTTATTTTTGACAAGCTGGAGGGAGACAGCGAGGCCTGGAAATAGGGATGCTGCATTCGATGCTGGGGTACCCCCTGTAATTTCCCCTGTGGGCTTCCTCACTGGATGAGGAAGTGAATTGAGTGAGGGTCCCTGGTTCTCAGTCCTGGCTGCACAAGGGGCTGCAGAAACTGTGAAACCATACTTCTGGGGTGTGGCTGGGCAGCTGGTGTGTTTGAAAAGGTCCCCAGAGAACACTCATGTGCAGTCGAGTTTTCGAGCCACCAAACCAGGCCTCCGGGGTCGGTCCTGGGAGGTCAGAGTCTGTGACTCAGGGCTGCAGAGCAGGGGCCACCCCAGAAGGATTGTCTGCAGGGGAGTTCAGTCTGTGTGTGTCTGTGTGCCGTGTGTGCACACGCATGGAGGAAGACCCCGAGGGCGGCCCCCAGTGGGACAGGAGGGGCTGTAGAAATGAGGATGGGCCCTAGGGAGAGAATTTCCCCTGCTTTGCCACTTGGCCCTGGTCCCAGAGAGAGTCGATGGCTGGAGCAGGTCCCACGTCCCAGCCTCCACAAACCACACACACAACCCCAGACCCAGGTGAGGGGGAGGTGCCAGTCTGAAGCTGGTGTGTGGCTCCAGGGTTTCTGGCTGAACCAAACTTTTACTCTGCTTCTTCACCTGCTGCGAAACGTCGGGCCCAACCCCAGGCAGCCTGTTTCGGGGGGGCGCGAGAAGGCAGCTCACCTTTGTGAGAATCATAGGTTCCCCCAGAGACCAGAGAACCCCGCCTCCCGCCTCCGCTGCCGGGCAGGACTCCAGGGTCAGCCAGGGGCTCCTCTACTCCACCCATTCTCTCACAGGGAGGGGTCCAGAGTGAGGGGGAGCCACACACAGCCCCCTCACGAATCTGGAAGGGACCCTGTCACAACTTGGGGTGGAGGTGTGGATCCTAAGCTCGCCTCCTGGTTACCTGGAGAGACGCTGAGACGCTGAAAGTGGTCTGGGTGGGAACCTGGGGGTCTGCCTCCTGCCAGCCATGTAATCGGCACAGCCAAGCCCTGGTTTCCTCACCTGCAGCTGGGGGCGGGGCTTGCGCAGGGCAAGGGGAGGAGCAGACCAGAGGCAAGGGGGTCGGTCTCCTTGCACAATGGACGGCATCCCCTCACAGGCCCGAGACTATGCCCAGCACAATGGGAGCAATGCCCACACCACTCTCTGACCCCAGATGTCCTTCTCACTTTGCTATCTAATGCATGCTGTCCCCACCATTTGATCTAGCCTCTGGGTTCCTCAGAAAACTCTAGCAGACTTACTACTCCGGTTATTGCCAGGAGGGGAGACAGGGTGTGCCCCACAGGTCGCCTCTGGACCAGTGTGACCTGCAGTCAGCTCCGTGGCAGGAAGTGGCACTGGATTGGAGGGAGGAGGCTCCTGCCGGGGCAGAGATCTGGAGATCTCCAGAACAAAGGCCAAGGGGGGAAGCAGATGGTTGCCCTGGGGTTCTGTGGGCAGCAGGAGTGGGTGTGCTGGCTTGAGTGTCTTGGAGACCTGGAAGTGACCCCTGGGGACAAAGGGATCTTGGAGGTCAGCAGGGAGCCATTGAGTTCCTGGCCATCCTGAGCTACTGTACAGCCCTGCCCTATGGGAAGGACCAGGATCTGGAGCCAGGCACATTGGGACTTGAGTACACATTTCAGTGGCACATTTATTGGCCTTTCTGAATATCATGCTGCCCTTTATAAAATGGAGATGAAAAACAATTCCCTTTTGAAGTCATTTAATGATTAAAATAGTATATATAGAAGCAGAACGGTTATTATTTGCAATTCGATTGGGGCCTTAGCACAGGAAGACTATGTATGTTTTCCCCCATATTAGGGTACTTTGTCCTTGCCACATCTCCTCCTTCCAGGCCGGAATGGGGTGCATTAGAAAGGACACGGGACCAGGGTCTGGGGCCTAGATTCTAATCCTGCCCTCACACTTACTGCCTGAAGGACTATTGACAAGTCCCCTCACCACTCAGAGCCCCATGTTCGATGGTAGAGGAGCAGATGGGGTAAAAATCGCTAACCTGTGGGGCTGCATGAGAACCATGTAAACAATATGCCAGCAATAGCTCCTGTGTGTCCAGCACTGACTGTGTTCCAGTCATGGTCAAGGGCTGAACATTATTTCCAGGGATCCCCCACAGCAGCCTTAAAATCATCTCTTCTCCTAGAGATGTAAAGACTGAGGCTCGAGAGGTTAAGCAATGTGGCCAAAAGCCACACGGCGTGCAAGGGGAGATATTCTCGTTTGAACTCAGGCAGCCACTACTTCACTGCTTTACTGGGCAGGTGCCAAGCACATCAAAGCTGGAAAAAGCCCTCAAACACCCCTTGTCCAGTCCCCTTGCTGGCAGTGGAGCAGTCAATCTCCCACTCACCTCCCGCTGGGTCAGAACTTCCCAGGGGAGGCCCGGCACCTGGCAGGTTGTCACTAGCCACACAGCATCCCAGGGAGCCTGGATTGCAGTCTCCTTCTGCAGGATCTTTGCTGCAAAGCCATGTGTCCTGTGCTCTTGGCGGCATTAGAGCCTTTGTTGCTGGAACATGGTGGGGAGGTAGGGTTCCTGAAAGGTTCTGCTTTTCTGAAAGCATCCAGAAATGACCCTTG
This sequence comes from Mustela erminea, assembly GCF_009829155.1. Taxonomy (NCBI): domain Eukaryota; kingdom Metazoa; phylum Chordata; class Mammalia; order Carnivora; family Mustelidae; genus Mustela; species Mustela erminea. Next base: position 34,161,156 of record NC_045618.1, read on the forward strand.
ATACTTTGTGGTCTAGGTTCTAAGGAGACATGGCCAGCACTTCCTCTTTCTATCCCAAGACCTGTCCCTGTCCTGTTATGGCTGCATTCCCACTGTGCCCACGCCGGTGGCAGGGACGGCCTGGGTGGCTTAGGGGTGGCATGCACTGCTGGTCGCCTGCTCAATATTCATGCAGATTTGTGTTTGGATGCCCAGCCCAAGTGGAGAAATGTGGTTGGTCTAAGTCAGTTGTGGTAATCCTTTTCTTCTCTGCTAGTGATTAGCCAGATGGTGGCCAAATGACCCAGTTCCAACCAACATGAGGGGAGGGAGAAATTCCCCTCCTTGAATAAAGAGACTTTTGAGAAAAGAGCCCTTTGGCTTTCTCTCTCTCACCTCCACCTTCCTTCCTGCTGACGACGCTCTTGGGTAAAGATATGATTCCTGGAACCATGGCAACTGCTTTGTGTCCATGAGGCAACATCTGCTCAGGAGGGCAGAGCAGGAAGGTAAAGAGAACCTGGGCCTTCACTGATGCTGTTGAGTCGCTGCTCCATCCTTGGAACTGACCATCTGATCAGGAAACACATGTATGTGTTGGTGATGCCATTATCTGGGATTATGTTATGTGTAGGCAGGATCGTTAGAACTGATAATAATAATAATAATCATAGGATGTACTTCATGAAGTAGATGTTCTGACATCTGTTTTATATGTAAAAAAGCTGAGGTTTAGAAATGATACTGAATTGGCCACTTTATACAACAGTCCCTGGCTAGTAGTGGGAATGAAATTTACACCCAGGTCCAGCAGATTCCCACATCTGTGCCCCAACCATCACACAACCCTGCCCTCAGGGATTGCTGGGTTCGACTGGAAGGATGTCAGAGGAAAAAAAGTGATTTCTCCTCCTGTCTTCGATCTGTCTCTAAATTACCCCATTTCTAACTATTCACCGAATACCTGTGTTGACATGTGTCCTGTCAGACAGATGATGTATTTTAGAGCTGAAAGACAGAGACAACAGGACCAGGCCTGTGTGGGATGAAACCAGTCCTGCCCTTCACAGTTGTATGCTTGTCATTAAGGACCCAGGATGGTCACCCCAGAAGTGACAGAGAACGTCACCAGAAAGAACACGTCTTCTGCTTCCTCTCCTCTGGATCCTTCCGGGCCAGTTCAAATGTGTCTTCTTCCAGGAAACCTGCTATGATTGTCCCCAGCAGAAGTAGGCCCCCAAACTCTATGGTTTCCCACTTATCAGAGACAATATTTTGAGCTACTTGTGTGCATATTCCATCTGACTGTGAGTGCCTGGAGGGCCAGACTGTGTCTTGGACTCTGGGCCCCCTGGTGCCCAGCCCAGTTCTGAGGGCCAAGGAAGAGTTGAGGAAACGCTTCCTAGCTTGACATGACATTCAAAGCTAAGCACACAATACATAAGGACAGCTCGCCCTTGTTGGGATCTTCCCCCATTGCCACACCCCCCCCCAGAGCTCAACATAGGTTCTTGTTCACCAAAGGGAGTGTCTTCCACCAAAATTTGGGGTACTTGTCAGGAGGCAGGTGGAGCAGCAGAGTAATCATGGGAACCAGAGAAGGAACCCAGAACTCAGTCACACTGGGAGGGGTCAGGACTTGAACTAGCCTGGAAGTATGAGCAAGGGTAAGTGGGAAGCCCCACATGAACAAAGGGACTGAGGTGGCCCTAACAGTAAGGGTGTAAGGGACAGTAGGGGCTGGTTTCAGAGAGTCATCAAGCAGTGTGAAAACGGCAGCTTTCTTCCCGTCTCCAGCTAGGTGACTCCCCCTCAACCCAGGCCTGAGGAATATTCTAGAAACTAGGGATGATGCCCTTTCCCTCTGGCTTTACTCTTCCCTGGAACATCATGGCTGGTGGTTGAAGAGCTTGGGGGTTAGAATTCGAGTAGTAAAGCCAAGGAATCAAGAGCTTCTGGGGGCTGCCCTTAAGCAGTTCCTCTCCATGGGTATTTTTAGTCACATTTAATTTGGCAGCACGGAGCCCTTTTGATTTCCCATGATTAGTTAGAGCTTGTGTGTGCACTGTTTTTCTTCTTCCCGCCTGTCTGTCTCCCCCAAGGGGACTGGGTGTTGTTTTGACTTTTATGTGCTACAATAAAAACTTTCATTGTAGCAAAATGTTTGCTCGTCAAAATTAGCTTGGTTAATTCCAAAGAATTGTTTCATCTTGGCTCCACAGGCACCGGGGATCTTTTCTACAAGACGAATTGGCCACCAGCCAGCTATCTCCGGGACAATTCCTCCGTAGTGTTCCTCCCCCTGGAATTTACCTTTCAGGAGGAAAGACCTGCCTCCGCTTTCCAGCGCCTCCTCCCTTGAATCCACCGCTGGGTTCCTGCACCACCAGCAGGGGCTGGGGGTGGGGGGCGGGGGGATGGGGAGGGTGGGCTCCACGATGTGCATTTTGGACTGCAGGGACCCACCTGAGTCAGCAAGGGAAGTAGTCAGTTATCCTGGGGACCTGGCTCAAATGCCCCCCCCCCCCCCCACCAAAGGAGCCCTGACTGATGCTCTTGAGCCCGGAACCTGGGCCTGCAGCTCTCCCACCTGGGCCTCTCCTCCCTGAGCTGAGATCTCTTAGCCAAGGAGGTGGAGGAAGCCCACAGAAGCCTGTGAGGCCAGCAGACCACTGTTGGGTGGGAGTCTGCTCAAATGATCAGAGAGACCCCCAAAGCCGCGAGAGGAGCCAGCACACAGCCTGAGGCAGCTTGGAGGCGAAGAGCAGGGTGGCGCGGGGAGGGAGGTTCTCGGGGATGCTGGTGTGGTGCACCATTTGGCTTTGGCTCTGGGCCAGATCCTCAGGGCGGGCTCTCTGGGCTATTACATGACGGAAACGCTGTTCCTCCTACCCTCCCTTTGCAGCCTCCTCTTCCTCCTTAGTCCTCTCTCTACAGTGAGTGGGTTTACAGCTGGACAATTCTGGGGAAGACCCAACGGGAATATTCTCTGAGCGTCCCCTCTGTGCCAGGCCCTGCCTGGCATTTCGAATGCTTCAGTCCCATTAACTCAGTCATGTGAGGTCAATGTCTTTCTCCCCTCTTGGCAGGTAGTAAAGGTAGCTGTAACAGCACTCAGCGTGGGCCCAGGAATAGCTACTTTCTCTCTCTCCTGCATCTGACGGATGGATGCAAGGCCCAGAAAGGTTCAGAAACACACTCAAGGCCACACAGCTCCTACTGAGGGGGCATGATCTGAGCTCAGGATGGCTCCAAAGCCGGTTCGTTGGCAGGTGTCTTGGAACCACCGCTCTGGGAACAAGGTGGCGTGAGATAGGTGGCAGGGTATGGGGGCAGACTCTGGGCTGCAGGGTGGCCTGGGCTGGGAGCCTGCTCCAGGGATGCTGCGTCTGCAAGGGTGGGAGGGGCAGGCAGAGTGGCATTTGGTCAGCCAGCTGGCCGATATGTCTACACAGCTCTGACACAAAGGGTACCAGAGAGGGACCCCTACTACTGCAAGGAGAATCCCTGGTAAGGTCACTGTTTTATGGAACGCCTGGGTGGCTCAGTCTGCTAAGCATCTGCCTTCGGCTCAGGTCAAGATCTCAGGGTCCTGGGACTGAGTCCCACATCAGGTTCCTTGCTTAGCAGGGAGCCTGCTTCTTTCTCTGACTGCCACTTCCTCTGCTTGTGCCCTCTCTCTCTTAAGGAAATAAAATCTTAATAAAAATAAATGCTGCTCTTTTGCTCTCCCTGCCTGCCTGTGCATATCCCCCTAAAAGAAAACTCTCCCCCACCCCCCACACCCTCTCCTTGGAGAAAAGGCATAGCCAACATCTTAAGGGGAAATGGGCCTTTGGGCGATGGATTCATTTGGTAAATTTTCATTAGCTGCCCACCCTGTTTCAGGCCCTGCGGATAGAACAGAGAACAGAGCAGAGCTCCTGCCCTCTCACGGGGCAGTAAGACAACAGTGATAGGAACAGTGATGTCCCGCAATGAGGACAGTAAGGGAGAAGATACACAAAGCCCGTGGGGTGACAGGAAGTGGGCAGAGGGCGACCGTCGTGCAGGGAGGGCTGGAAGGGACCCAGGGTGCAGAGACTGCAGGGCTGTAAGCAGGGAGCCCAGCGGTTGTCTGGGAAGGATGAGGCCAGACCCAGCCATTGGGGTGGATGGAAGCCTGATGGAGAAGGAGGCTCAGTGGGAGCGAGCAGAGTGGTGGGGAGAGCCACCAGAGGCTGGGGCTCCGCCGTGTCAGCCTTCATCTGTAAGCACCGGGGGCCACCAGGCAGGAAGTCAACAGCATCGAATCAGGCCATCTTTAGCTGCTGGTGCTGTTCAACCTAGAGTTTCTGTGGCCAGAACTTTCCGTTCCCTGGCTTAGAGATGAAACCCTCTTTCTCCGTCCCCATGAGGTAAGGGGCTTGCAGAAGCTGCCAGAAAACCCTTCCTACTCTGCTGTGCCAGCCAGGGCTGAGGTCCCAGACGAGAGCTCGGCCCCAGGCCCCAGCTGGGTCAAGGGCAAGAGCAAGACTCCCCGGGATGGAGTCCCATGGCTTCCTCTGCCCAACTGCGTGGCCTTGAGTGAAGCGCTGGCCCTTTCTGAGCACCCCAGCTCGCTCTAGTGTCAAACAGAGACGTTCTACCACAGACCCACGGGGTCAAATAAGTGACGGGAGTCTAAGTGCATCATAATACGTAAGAATTCTGCACCTCTGCAAGTTTTTACTTAAAATTATTTCTCCCGTGTTGGGGATGATAGGCAGGCAATGGAGAAGACTTCTCTGGAAGGGGCTCAGGCCTCCCTCCCTGTCCCTACCTCCTCATTCTCCCCACGCTCTGGTCAGGCCTCATCCAGGATCCTTCCTCCTGAATGACTAGAAGGCTTTCCCAAAACTGCCAGGTCCAGCCCACTGGCATCCAGTTTCTGACCAGGTTCGAAGCCGCAGCTGAAGAGCAAACCCATTGTGCTCTCTGAGTGGCACCTGGAAGGGATCCCAGGAACCCAGGCCCAGCCGACAAGACCCTCCCAGGCCTCTTCCTGTCCCCCCCAGCAGCCTCACCTCCCCCACACACCCCGATTCCAGCTTTGGTCAGTCTTCCCCCCCGCCCCCGCATTCACAGATTACTTTTTTAAAAAGTCAAATGGCACTGGGGAGGGTATGTGCTTTGGTGAGTGCTGTGAAGTGTGTAAACCTGGTGATTCACAGACCTGTACCCCTGGGGATAAAAATATATGTTTATAAAAAATTTAAAAAAATAAAAATAAGAAGTCACATGGTTTTTAGACTTGGGATTGCGGACTCTCCTCGTTTTTCAGATCCTAACGGTGCTTATCCATACGTAAAAGAATAAATGACAAGCAAACACGAAGGCAATGGCTGATGGAAGAACATCAAGGAATTCTAAGGACCTAAAATGCATTTCTCTCCAATAAGACAAAAAGACCACTGGTGAGTCTGGGCGTGGGGACAGTCACACGCGGGGACCCAGGGCTGGGCCCACAGAACAGACCTTTGCTTCAGAAGGGGGTTACCACCCACTGAGGGCCTCCACCTGCTACCTGGCCTCCTCCTGCCTCCCCACCGGGGACCCTCCCACGCTCGCTGGTGCTTTCTCCCGTCTTCCATTCCCGGAGGCACTGGTGCAGACAGGCGCGGACAGGGTCCAGCGGAGGTGAGCGGTGCACATCGGCTCCCCTCTCTGGGCCTCTTCTGCAAGGGGAGCAGAAAACAATGCCCTGGCAGGGCTGATCAGAGAAGTCGGGCTGGAACGTCACATCCCCAACCAGGGCGGTGTCCCCGATGACAGCTCAGCGGTCCTCACGTCCCATTCCTGCCCAGCCTGTGTCCTGCGCTGGGCACCGGGGACACGAGATGGAGACCCAATCCTTACCTCTGAGAAGGTCACTGTTCTGTCCCTGGTCTAGAGGCTGGAGGCTGGGGAGAGAATGAGACTCTGTCACGGCGGAAAGGAGCCATGACAGAGGGAGGCTCTTGTCCCCAGGCCCTGAAGGACTCGGGGCTCTTTACGCACAGCCAGAAAGTCCTTTTAGAGCCCTGCAGGGCTGCTCAGAGGCTGCTCAGAGACTAGGACTCAGATAAAGCAGCCGCCTCCATGTTTACTCTTCTTTGTCATCATTGATTAAGCATGTAATAGACCGTCAGTCCGCTAAAGGCTTTACATGTATTAATTCATTTAATCCTCCCGCTGACCCTCGGGGGTGAGTGTTACCGTTGACTTCTGTGGTGTGGGGGAGGACGCTGAGGCACAGAGAGGCCAAACGTGTTCCCCGAGGTCTCCCAGGTGAGCACTGGGAAAACTGCCCTTTGAATCCCAGCAGTCTGGCTACCGAGTCTGTCCATGCTCAGAACCTCTCTACTCTGCTGCCCAGAACTGGAAGGGGAGGCGGGTGTCCGACTCTCCAGCGGCCACACAGCCTTCCTAATGAGAGGGAGGAGAAGCCAATCCCTTCAGCTCAGAGGCCTTGCCAGTGAGGTCCACATGGACAAGCCTGGCCCTGGGCCATGAGCATGAAGACAGAAGCTGCCAACCTACAGGGGACAGCAGGGTGGGGGTTACCCACTTGCTGGCACATGTGGGAGGGGGTGGGTGCTTGGCTATCAGTGGGCGCCCTCAACTAGGCTGGGGATTTGGCCCTGTGACTGTTTCTGGAGGACAGGCGCTATGTGTGTCTTGTTCATCCCCTGATGCCTATCACAGGACACCTAGCTGTGTGGCCTTGGACAAGTTACTCAACCTCTCTGTGCTTCCTAGTCATCTTCTGTGAAAGGGAGCTGGGCCTAGAGCTGTGGGAGAAGCCAATGACACAGGGAAAGGACCTGGTAGGCTGTCTGTGCCGGCATCCCTGGTGCCTGCGGAGCATCCAGAAACACGGAGACTGGCACCTGGGGACCTTCTGGCTCACCGCCACTAGCAGATGGGACTTTCGATCCTAGAAACCGGAGCAGTCATCAAAAGAGGTTAAAGGAACTGGAAACCCTGAAACCTGGGGAATGTTGTTTACGGAGAACACTTCACGAAAGTAATCATTGTTTTCTGAGAGAAGCGGCTCTCTAAAGGGTACTTGAAATTCCTTACTGAGAAATCCTCCAAGAACAATCACAGTGACTTGCTCTGCATGCTGCCTGAGATAAGAGGACCCCCAAACTTCGCTCCATCTGGATCTGGAGAGGGGGACGGGGGTCCAAGGCCAAGGACGGCGGCAGCCCCTCCCACAGAGCTTGGCTTTGAGGCACTAAAGCTTCTATTTGTGAACGGATGTTAGTATGTTGGTGTAAAAAAGTACCACAGTCTGTCAGGGAAGAAAAGAAACAGCATAGACACATAGGGTTTAACATATGCTAAGTCTCAAGATATGTTACCTGTAATTATTTCTGGGGCACCTGGGTGGCCCCAGTAGGTTAAGCATCTGCCTTTGGCTAGGGTCAGGATCCCAGGTTCCTGGGATTGAGTCCTGCTGGGGCTGACTGAGTCCTGCTTCTGGAACCCTGCTCAGCAGGAGTCTGCTTCTCCCTCAGCCTCTTCCCCTCCCTCTCTCAGATGAATAAATGAAATCTTAAAAAAATAATTAGGTATGTGTTATAAGTATTATTCATTTATAAATCTAGAAATTCAAAGACTATTCATTTACAATAATATTATCATGCAGTAAAATTTAGAGCGATGCCCCCAGAAGAGGGCAAGCAGCGATCGGCTGACCCCCATGTTGGTCATCTTTGGGGCGAGACCAGAGCCTCAGAAGGGGAATGCGACAAGGTAAGACTTGCCCAAGTTATGCAAAAAGTCAGCGACAGAGCTAGCCCTGTCCCCTGGGAGGGACCCCGAGGCCACTAGAACAGCAGAACATTCCCTGGGGTCAGGGCTGCCTCTCTTCTCCCCTCATACCCCCGGGGGCAGCAATTTCCCCAAGGCCTCCATCTCAGAAGGTGCAGCAGCCCGCAGGACCATGCGAATCAGGGAGGGTCTCTGGTCCCAAAGCACCCGCACGGGAACTTGGTGGCTGTGTTCCCAGAAGAGGTCTGGTCCCAGCACTTGCTTTCCCTGGACGAACACTATCAGGTTGAAATGAGAAAGAAGAATGTTCAAGTTCTGGAGCCAGTTCTGCTTTTCTGTTGGGCTCAAGGCCTCTGTGGAAAGTGTAGACAGAAGGGTGTTTAAAATCTATTTTATTTGCATCCCGAAGAAGGGGCCAACAGACTCAGACACTGCTGGGTTTGAAACAGGGGAACTCACAGCTAGCTGCTTGAGCTTGGGAGATCCCACAAGCTCTCTGAACCTCAGTAGCCTCCTCTGTACAATGGGGTGATTGCGCGCTAGGGATGGAGTTGCTTGTGGAGGTCCCTGAGCTCAGGCTTCCTAACCATGCACTTAGCACAGACTTGAAAGTAGGGACAGTGATGGGGGGAGGGGCAGCTCCTGTAAGCATTTGCCTGGTGAAACTCTGAAAGAATATTCCCCCAAAATGGAAGTGGCCTGGTGGTGTTTATCACCAAAGGGCAGGATTTCAGCCCCTCAAGCCCTGTTCTTTGCTTTTTCTTTCTGCTTATCTGGGTTTTCCAATATTCCACCATGTTCCTGAATTCGTAGTCCTTTGAAAATGTAATTAAGTGCAAAGCAAAAGGGCCAGCCCTGCGGCAGGGTGGGGCTGGGAGCCTGGGGAGCAGCGCCCCCCACTTCCACCCGCCTCCGCGGGGCTCGGTGGGGGGCGACGCCCCCTCCCTGGCGGCATGAACCCCCAACCCTGGCAGGGTGGGCCGGCCGCTCGCTCACCGGGCTCTCGCCTGGCGCAGACAATGCGAGCACACAATCATTCATTATAACTCAATTACAGTGATTAAAGCTGGTGGCATGCAGAGGCAGGAGGGAGTGTTGCCAACAAAATTTACACTCCGTGTCATCAGCGAGAGATAACAGCAGCTGACGCGGCCGCTCGCCTCCCCTGCCATCTGCTCAGCGCGGGGCCGCGGAGGGCCCAGGGCCACGCGCAAACGGCCACCGCGTACCACTGAGCCGCAGCCACGCTGCCCCCCGCAGAGCATGACCCGGCCACGCGGCGGCCCAGAGACATCCCGCCCCCCCAGTCTGGACAGTCTGGAAGGGGTGAGGGGAGGTGATGGTTCCAGCTGTTCTGGGCTGTCTGGGTTTTGCCCCCGTGTTCCAGATGATAAACTGAGGCACAGACGCTGGAGGGGTCCCGCACAGTAAGCCTGGGACAGAACTGAAACTCAGCCCTGCCCTAGCTCTCCTGGGGAGGATGCTGGGAAGTTGGGGGTCACTCAGGACTGCCGGCAGATGGGAGGGGCCAGACTGAGGATTGAGAGACCCTGAGGGACCCCAGAAGGAGGCAAAGAGGGTGACAAGAGGGCCATGGAGACAGTACAGGGGACAATGGGCACAGGGCAGTGTCTCGGGGAGTGGGGGGAGGGCAAGAGATGATCACTGATCAGCAGTCAGCAGATTGGGACACGATGAGCTCAGGACAAGGTGACCAGGAGGGACAAGAGGGAAGAGGGAGATAGACGTCCATGACTGTGGTCTGTGCCGCCATGAGGTAGAGGGGTGGGGAGGACGGAGCCACCTTTCAACAGGCAGCAATGACACCAGTCATCCCAGAACACAGCCGCCTTTTTAGCCAGAGGGAACCGGACACCAGTGCATTGGCCCAGCACGTGTGTTGGTCCCTGATCTGGAAGTGTCTCCCTTCTGAGCCCCTGTTGACTGGTGGTGGGGTGAGGGGAATGAGGCATGTGGGAGGTAAAGAGAGGCTCAGGTCTCCCTTCCCCTGCTTATTCCTTACTCTCTCACCAATATTTTTCTGGGGATGCCCACCTCTGAGCCAGCAGTCACTGTTGTGGCACTCATGCTGCTCCCTGTCTGACTTTCCCTCCCCCAAGCCCTGCCCAGTGCTCCAACTAGAGTTCATTTCTCAGTGCTCAAATTCCACTGTAAGTGTCCTTTGTTAAATTGCCAGGGGCTCCTTGGCTTCCTCAGGACACTGCTTGACCCCTCAGGGGCTTTCCCTTGAGACTCTGTCACGTGTACCCCAGGGCATTTGCACCTGCTAGTCCACCGACGCACTGCCCCTCCTCCTCTAGACCCTTATCCCACTTGTCCTTCAGTGCCCAGCTGACACATCCTCCTCCCCAGGAAGCCATGCCTACCTCAAGGCCAGGTGGGGGCCCTCCCTCTGGGCTCCCATCCCCGCATGCTAGAGCCTTTGGAGCTCTGAACATGGAATATTGGGGCTATCTGGGGACAGGTCTGTTCCCCACCTACAACCCTGACAGCAACTTGGGGGTCAAGGCTTGAGTCCTATTCCTCTCTGAAATCTTGGGGCTGACTGGCTAGATGCTGGATGTGGGCGGTGGGTGCAAGGCCAGTGGGGCCAGAGACCAGCATCCTCAGAGTGGAGAGCAAGGGAGGGAAGGAGAAGGGACACAAGCTACACCCCTAGCAAGGCCTTTCCCATATCCCCTGGCTCCCCCACCCCGCAAGTCCAGACCTGAGCAGCTCACTATCCACTCCCTAGTCCTGGCTCCAGAAGGCTCAGATGTGGCAGGGCTGATGGCCCCCAGTCGGCCTTTGTGATGCTGACCGGGGAGGTCAGAGCGGGCGGAGATGGGGCTGCTGTCTTCTCCCTCCTGCACATCACCTGCCAGGCCACCTAGAGAGTGGGCTGTGACCAACCCCAGAACACTGTGGGGCACTGTAGGAGAGCGTGGTTCAGGGATGGCCACGCCCCCTTGCCCTAGAAACACGGTCCCTGGAATTCCCCGGTGAAGAACCAGTGAAGAACGAAAGAGGAAGCTGAGGAGAGGTGTCTGAAGCCTGGCCTGATGGGGGACTCAGCCATGCAAAAGAGGCTCAAAGTACACAAGCTGGTTTTAGTTTCACTCCTGGCTCGGGCTGTGTGAGGTCATTCATTCGTCTATTCAGCAAACAGCTTAAGGACCTGGGGAACGCAAGGCTGTGGGACTTCATTACAAGTCACTTGTGCTTGCTGGGCCTCAGTTTCCCCATCTGCATTGGAGGTGTTAAACTAGCTCGGGTTTCCCAAAGTTGGGTATAGGGGAGGATTTTTTTTTAAGTGATAAAAGGAGGCATTAACAATCATTGACTCACAGCAGGAAAGTTACGCCTTTTCTTCTTCTCTGTCATTCTTTTTTTATTCAAAAATTTTTTTATTTATTTATGACAGAGAGAGACAGGGAGAGAGGGAACACAAGCAGGGGGAGCTGCTGGCTGGAGAGGCAGCCAAGCAGGGAGCCCAATGTGAGGCTCGATCCCAGGACCCTGGGAGTGTGACCTGAGCCGAATGCAGACCCTTAATGACTGAGCCACCCAGGTGCCCCTCCGTCAAACCTTCTGATGAGATCCGGCAGTGAGTTTCATTTCCGTGCTGAGGAGTCCTCACACCGCTCAAAGGTCCTCAATAGTCTGCACACCTCCCCTCCCCTTTGGTAACAAAGAGGTACTAATAAGAAGGACTTGAGGCATAGCTAGCAAGGTTTGTTCTCGTTGTATTAGGAGCGTGGAGACGTTTTTTAAAGCTGGGCAATATCCATTTCAGATGATGATATTAAGTTTCCTTTTAAAATACTTACGTTCAGTCTTAAAAACTTTTTATTTAAAGAGAAACTACAAAGTCACTCAACAGGCTGGTGGGTTAAGTAAAGCAGGACAAATCTCCCTAGACAATAATTTACAAATAACTGATTTTTTTTGCTCCTTGGGTCCAGGGGCTGCTGCCTTGCAAAGGCAGCCGTGTTCTTGTTGGGAGACAGGACTCCAACCTGACAGCTGTGGCTCCTGAAACTGGACCAGCAGGGCCAGGGGAGGGATCCCCACCCTGATAAAAAGGTGATGGCAAGTCAACTGGTAGAATCTTGGGTAACATGGATGCTTGGGGCTTCCTGGGGACTAGGGAGTGTGTCTCCATACATGCCTGAATGCAAATTACTTTCGTTGACAAACAAGCTGATCTTGGTAGTGCATGCAAAGCAGTTGACAGTCCCTGTTGGGAACAGCCCTCTGCCCTCAGAGGCAGCCTCTCTGTTTCCTGAAAGCTGACTCGGGCCCACTGCTCCCAGCCTCCTCCCTTCTCCTCTCACTCTTAGTGCCTGCCCTCCTGCACACCCTTCAGGGGAGACACCTAGGGGTTCTCCAAGGAGTAGTCTCCAGCCCCAGCACAAAGATTTGCAAGATCTTCAGCCATCCAGGAGCAAACTAGCTCAGCACTAGAGAGAGGCAGGCAACTCAGGGGCTAATGTGTCTAAAACACCTTTTCTTTTCTCAACCTGCAAATCCCATGCATCCTTAAATAGCCAGGACAAACCTGATTTCTGAAAGCCTTCATGGGTAGCTCCCTTTTACCCTTGTAAAAGTTGCCCCATCCAACCTTCTCATAACCCTCGAAACCTGCTCTCCAGGCCACTATTTATTAATTGCATTGTTTTATCATTTTCTGATAATTTGAGTTTATTTTCCCTACTTGGGTGCATTGCTTGAGGGCATGGATGGTTTATCTCTATATCCCTTGTCTTGTATACGGCCATACCACCCTGAACACACCTGATCTCGTCTGATCTATGTCCTTTGTCCCTGGCCTCCAACAGTGGGGATGCTCTGTCTATTTCTGTTGAATTCATAGATGGGTGAATAGTTTCGGCTTCAATTTGGGAGCTAGTTTTCAGATTCCTTGTTTTTCTTGAAAGCCTCATTCTTTTAGGTATTCAGTAGTTATTTATTAAGCACCTAGCAGGTGACAGTTATTCTTTTAGGAGCCAGGAATGCAGAATGAATCAAATTTGATCTCTTCCCTCAGGAAGTTCACTGTCAGGTTGGAGAATAAGGCAAACAGCAAATGGATAACAACAAGAGAAACTTTTGAACGTCATTGTCACTTAGCTGTAAGCCACTCAGAATTTAACCCACTTTGTAAGAAAATTCAGATAGAGGATCAAAGAGGTGATGTGGAAACACGCAACCCTGAATTTGAATTAGAAGTGTCAATAGATTTCATGATGTTTTTTATCTTTAATAAATGCGTGCGTGCGCACGCACACACACACACACACACACACACACACACTTCTTAGCTCGCTACTGAAGGGATCTAAAAACAATGACCAAGCACTCCTCGCCCCCAGATTATGGTCTCTAAATACCACTTCCCACTAAAAGGACTTGGAGACATGGCTGACTCCAGGTCCAGGACAGAAAATGTACAAGAGGAGTCAGGAACGTTGTCTTATATCAGAAAGCAATGAAGTTATCAATGACTACCAAAATCATATCAAAAAGCTTCAGGAGGCATCTTGAAGAGGATGATTTGAGAAACGATTAGGATATGCTTACATGCTTGACTGGAGCATGTAAAATATGCTTAAATCCACAATTTCATAATCTTGTCTTTAAAAAAGAAAACCCCATATCGGTCAGCTGTTGAAGATACTAACTTACACTTTAAAAATTGCCAAATAAAGCAAATGAACCAAACATTAATCCTGCATTTAAACTATACATTAAGATTATCCTATGGTTGAGGAGGAGCAGTTTCTCTTTACAGAAGCATTCAAGCAAGTAGACGGAGGAGTGACAGAAATAAAATGTCACCATTTTGTAGCCCTTAATGAATTCATGAATCTAAATTTTATCATCAGTGACAGCTAATACACAAATGGAGAAACATCAGTATAGCATGTGTTTCCTCATGGATCCATGAAGTATTCTTGACCCCCCAAACCCCCAAAATCAAGCCTTGAGTTAATCAAGCTCCAAGATCTAAAAATTTAGCAATCAGCCAAATTCAGTCTGTGAGATGCTCTAAGACCAAATAATTTTTTTTTCTTAATAAATGTGTGTGTGTGTGTATGTGTGTGTGTGTGTGTGTGAGAGAGAGAGAGAGAGAGAGAGAATAAGACATGAAAGAGGAACCTAAAAGATGTAACAACTATACTTGCCCTGTATGGACCTTATTTGGATCCTAATTCAAATAAACAATTTTTTAAAAAATTATGAGACAATTGCAAAAAGTTGAGTACTGATTAGATATTGGATGGCATTGGAAATTATTATTTGTTTTTTAGAGGGGGATCATAGTATTGGTTATATTTTTAAAATAGATCTTAAGATCTTATATAACTTAATAAGATCTTAACTGGAGATACTTAAATATTTACTAATTAAATGTTGAGCTATCTGGGATTTCCTGCGTGATACCCCACTGGCGGTGGTGGCCAGTAGAAATGGGTGGGGTAAGATCAAACAAGATGGGCCCTTAGTTGGTAACTACTGAAGCTTGATTAATGAGCACAGGGAGATTTGCTATACTATTCTCTCTCTGTTCAGCATGTCTCACAATGAGAAGCTAAACTAATTTAATTCATGTTGTCTCTGTGTGACATAGTTGCCCTTGCATCCCTACAAAATCATTAGAATCATAAACATCTAGGCTGGAAAGGAGCCAAGGATGGCTTATCTAGCCTTCAAGCATCAGTCGGTAGATGGGAAGACCAAGTTCTGGAGAGGCGCAGTGATCCTGCTGAGATGATGTGGTGACCCGAGGGCTTTGCTCCTCTGTCACTGGGCATGCGCACCCCCAGCCCCAATGCCCCCACTTTTGCCCTATGAATGGTGGTTTCTTATCAGATCCTGAGTGGTCTGGCTTTCCTCATTTGATCCTTAATTATGAAATATTCCAAACACATGGAAAAGATCAGAAAATAATACGACACTACTGAAAAGTCACTACACAGATTTTTAAAATGTGAACATTTTAACTTTTCTCCATGTTTTTTAAAGGTAATAAAATGTGCTAGGTATAGCTAGACTCGCAGCTAACCCTCAGTTTCCTTCCTTCCTTCTTCTCCCACAGATAACCACTGTCCTGGGGGGCAAGTTGTGTTCTTTTCACTCATGTTTTTATATTTTGATATATATACTTGAAATTTAGAAGTGTTTTATATTTATATTTGACATAAGTAGTATCATATCATCTATTTCCTTTTGCAACTTGCTCTTTTCACACAACATTGTGTTTTTGAGATTTATCCAAGCTGATACATAAAGATCTAGCTCATGTATTTTAATGCCCACATATAATTTCATTATAGGGAAGTGCATAGATTATTTTTCTTTATCCATTCCCCTGATCCCCTGATAATGGACAGGCTATTTCCAGTTATTTCTGCTACTTCAAATAGTGGGGCAATGAAAACCTCCATGTACATCTCTTTGTACTTGTGTTTAAGAGCTTCTCCAGGGTATACACCTGGACGTCGAATTACCAGGTCATAGGGTTGTGTTGCTTCTACTTTGACAAGATTGCCCAGTGTTCGCAAACTGGGTGACTCGAGTACGTTCCACTAGCTCTAATAGATGGGGCTGCTCATTCCCCATCCTGGTGCAAGTTTCGTATTAGGAAACTCATCAAAGACCTGCCCATCCAATGGGAATGAATTGCTTGTTTCCCTCTCTCTCTCTCTTTTTTTTTTTTCCCAAGATTTATTTATTTGAGAGAGATAGAGAGTGAACAAACACGGGGAGTGGCAGAGGGAGAAAGAGAAGTAGGAGCCCGATGTGGGGCTCGATCCCAGGACGTGAGATCGTGACCCGAGTCTAAGGCAGAGGCTTAACCCACAGAGCCACCCAGGCGCCCCTGAGAATTGCTTGTTTCTGTCCTCTACTCATTTCGCTGAGTTGTTTGCTCTCATGTACTGACTTGGGAGAACTTATTATGTATTCCAAATATCACTTGTCAGTTGTGCATCCTACATGCATATCTTTTCATGTCTTGTTTTTCCTCTCTTGCTATTGCAGATGTTTAAAATTTTAATGTAATCAAGCCGATCTTTCTTTTTTTTTCGTTACAGCTTTCGCTTCTTGTGTCCTGTTCCATAATCCTTTCCCTCTTCACACCACTGAGGTTGTTCTCCAATATTTTATCCTGCAAGTTTAAAGACTTTAATCCCACTAGAGTTTATTTTTGTGTAGTGCGTGAGGTAGGGATCCATCTTCCCTTCATAACGGTGGCCTACTGTCCTCGAACTATCTGCTGAGACACATAATGCCACATGGGTCATAGTCGGATTCTTATTTACACAGGGGTCTCTTCGTGGACCTCATTCTGTCCCACTGGTCTGTTTGACTGCGTAGCTTCACAGTAAGCCTTGGCTTCTGGAGGACAAGGCCTCCTTTCTCACTCCTCTTCAAAATTATACTTGCTATTTTTTGGTCCTTTACTGTTCTGATAAATTTTAGTGTCCGCATATCAAATTAAATAGGAAACATCCCAGCTGGATTTTGTTTAACATTCCATTACAGGTTTCTGGAAAAGACAGCATTTGAAATAAAATTGGATTTTCTCATCAATGTGTGTATGTGTGTGTATATATATATATATTTTTTTTTTTCATATTTATATGTGTGTGTGTGTATAATATATATGTGAATAATGTATGTATACCTATGTAAAATATAGGATCCATGTAGGTCTTTTAAAAATATTTCCTTCAATAAAATTTTGTATTTTTCTTCATAAAGGTCTTGTGTAGCTTTGCTAAGATCTATTTGTGGGTAGGTTTTCTTGCTATGTAAATGCATTTTTTTCTTTATTTTATTTAATGCATTTATTTATTATTTTTTCTAATTGGTTATTGTTTATTAATAGGAATGTTTTTGATTGAAAAATGTTGAACTTGGATCCAGCAACTTGACTAAATTCTTTGTTTTTGTATTTTCTATGTACACAGCCATATTATCTGCAACAAATAATTACAACTTTTTTTTTCATTTCACTCATTGTACCTTGTTTATTCTTTTGTCTTTTTACATTGGCTTAAGTCCCCAGAACTATGGTGAATAGAAGCGGTAATAATGATCACTCTTGGTTTTTTGCTGACTTTAAACCAATACTCTTGAAACTTAACCACTATCTATTATCAGGCCACTGGTCTGGTTTAGTTATCCATTATCAGATTAAAGACATTTTCTTTTATTCCTAGTTTGGTACTTTAGGAAGAGTCGTGACTGGGGATTGAATTTTGTAAAATGCCTCATCTGCTCCTTTGATTGGTAAAACTAAGTGTTTCGGGTGTTTTGGAAAATAACCTCTGTTCTTCAGTAGTTGGTTGTAGGGTTCGATGGCTCAAGCTTGCAAGTTATGCTACTCACATCTTCTACATCCTTATACATTACTCTTGGCTTGATCTACCAGTTCCTGTTAGTGGGATGTTAAAGACTCCTGTTCCTCCTTGTAATTTTGTCAATTTTTGCTCTATGTAGTTTGGGATATTATTCTGAGTTTGGGAGCTCCCTATTCTGCCTTTAAAGTTTTAAAATCTATATTAAAGGATTCCCCTTCCTTTCTGCCTGCCTTCCCTCCCTCCCTTTCTTTTTTTTTTTTTTTCTAGGTAAGCTACTAAAAATGTTCTAGCTTAATTTTATCCAACATGTCTCAGTATCCACATAGTTAAAGGGAAATCTTACTAGCCTGCTGTTTCATTTGCCAGAATTAAAAATTCCAGACCTGCTTTTCTCAAACCATGAAAACCTATTTTCAAACATGTAACGCTTGCACCGGACAGCTACAGTATCAAGGCGAGAGAAACGCCCCAGCCCCATCTGACTTTCATCCAGCCTCCACAGTCCGGGAGGTCCCAAGAGCCTACTTTTGAGCCATCGACCCTGCCCTCTCTGATCTGCCTGGGAGAGAGCTGAGTCGGGGTCAGGGCAAGCACATTGGAGTTTTCTGGGTGCTGACACACGGAAGGCCTGAGCTGGGCAGGGTTGGAGTTGGGAAGGGGGCTTCTTTTCTTTCACTTTCCCTTCTACGCTCTTCACTTCGAGATCACTGATCTCCCCTGTCTGGGATCAGCTCTTTCCTACCTCTGGCTGAGAAAGTTCTGTAGGCATAAGCATTATGTCTTATTGATCTTTGCATTCCCTAGAACCATGCCTATCATATTAATGCTCATTACATAAATGTTGGTTGGGTGGATACAAGGATAGTTCGACAGATGGGTGGCTGGATGAGTGGGTGGGGGAGGGATGGTTGAGTGGGTGAGTTCTAGGTTCTCAAAGGAGGCGGCTGGTTTCCATGACTTTTCCTGCCTATCTATTTCCATGAGGAATTTTTCACCTGCACTGTTTGTTGAAGGGGCAGGAGCCCTCATACTCTGGATTCGAATCCTCCAAACATCAGTCCTGGCCTCCCTGAAAAGGAACTGAGGAAAGGGAGATGTGATTTGGTTGACTCAGTGAGTCTCTTGACCTTTCTGGACCTAACTGTCCCATTCTTAAAATCAAGGGCTCAGTTGAGCTACCTTTTCAAACACAAAAGGTCCAATTTTAGTGTAAGGTTTAAAAATGCTGCCCCGGAACTGGCATCGACTGTGTTTTCTATTGCTATCATGAAGAAAAATAAAATGGTGCAGAACCGCACAAATTTTTTAAAGATGAATCATGTTTGTTAGCCGTACTTTACATTAAAAATAATGTTCATTTTCAAGCACTGTGTTCTGGGGGGAAAAAAAAAAAGTATACTCTATCATCATGAAATATTCGATGGCCAGGTTCTACCATTTGGCAGTCTTGCTAAGGATCTGTCCGGCTGCTGTATCCAGAGATGCGTGTCTCTGTACCTTCTCACAGATGCTAAAATTAGGAGTCTCTGCCTGGGTTGGGGTTGAATAGCTGAGGGGTAGGGAGAGGGGATGGGCAGTGACTCAGAGAGAGGCCAGCAGGCGTGCGGCCTGGTCGGCTGTGGCTTGGGGTGGCCCAGACACTTGCACATGACCCGATGTGGACTAAAAGCAGGAAAGCAGCCTTCTCACAGCCGTGCCATAAAAACAGATCTGCTAGCCTTGAGCAATGGAAGAGTTGAAAGATTCTGGAAGGCAGGCCACTTCTCTGCTTCATTTCCAAGCATCCACATGCCTGGCTTCCCAGAGAGATAGGATAACCTCCAGCGGGGGAAAGTTCAACATTTCTTGACCAAGACCGTCCTGAAGTCCTGTATGCTGCCCTCCGGGGAAGCTCGTCTACCTGGGCAGACAGACAGGTGCGATGATAGGTGGCCAATGCCAGGGTTGACTGGGTCTGGGTTTCGGCAGGGAAAGGTTAGGGGTGACTTTGAAAATAGTGTCAAGGTCTTCTGCCCCCATTGGGGAGGAGGCAGGAGTGACCTGGGGGTACTGAGGGAGGCAGGCGTATCGTTCATTGCGAGTAGGCCCCTCGCCTTGGACTATTAGACAAACGTACAGGGGCCGTGGGATCACAGAGGGGCCGTTAAAATGCGGAGTCAGCTGCAGCAGGACTGGGGTTCCAGGTTTCTAACAAGTTGGGTGGAGAGCGGAGCAGAGTGCTGGGTGAGAGGCCGAGGAAGAGGCAGGAGATGGGACTATCTGCATGGAGGCTTGGCGAGCCTGTGTAAGGGACAGTGGCCGTGACAACAGGTGGGAGGCAAGGCGATTGCGGCTGGGGCCTGGGCGGTGTTGCCAGCAGCACGTACACAGTCAAACCCAGGGCTGTATAAGCTCATCACCATCGACTATGAGCGTCCATGGTCAGCTCTGCACCCTGGACAGCGCCCAAGACATCAGGTTACAACAGCCTTCCGCGCGTTGCTTCCTCATCTGAGACAGGTGCGCTGCTTGTCCTCTCCTTGAGGCCTGCAAGCCCAATCCTCTTAGCACTGGTGGACAATCCCCAGGTGGGTCCTGGGCATACGCAGACTCTTAGAATCTTCTGGCCAGAGCCATCTGGCCCTCTGCTTCGGTGCGTCAACACAGTGTGCCGGTCTACTCAAGTCCATGAGATCAATACAGAGCTGTTGGCCACATGTGGCCTCGGCATTCCTCCTCCGACCTGCTCTACCTGCTGGAAGCTTCTCCTCTAGAAGCCTCTCCAGCTGGACAAGCCCTGCGCATGCAGTCCTGCTGTCCTTTCTAGGCTAATAAAGACTGTGCTTTATACTAACTGTAACCCCTTTTTAAAAATGTTACCGTTACTCCCTTTTTGTGTAAAAGGACAGTGCGCACCTGTGATTTAAAAGGCCTTGGACCAAGTAAGGAGTTGGAAACCACGTTAGTCCCCAGCTTTAGGACAGGTTTCTCTACTGGGTAGAGGAAATCCCAGAGCCTCAGAAGCAGCTTTAGCCCTGCTTCCCTCCCAGCACTGGCCTGCATTTCCTACCCTGTTCCCCCTTCTGCAAAATACCCCCTCTGAAAGCCTTCACGCGCAGCTTTGTGAACTAGAAACTGAGGTCCCCCGTGTGACATCTAACTTGAAACTTAAGATGGTGAAGGCTTTCAGAGCCCAGACGTTCACAGACACTTTACACCTGAAGTTCTTTGGGTGTCATTTTTTGCCAAAACGTTTAGCACGGACGGCTGTTTAGTTAGACTCTGGTATAAATCTGCGGTCCTCCCGCCCGGAACTTGATCCTGAGCAGGCACCTGGAGGAAATCCCGGCTCCCACCCACCGTTCCCTGGCCTGCTGGAAGACGGCCTGGGCAAGTCAGGAAAGAGCACCCACCCCTCACTGTCCCGCGAGATCAGACTTTTAGGGTTTGGGGGCAGTGCAGGGAAGTGCTTTGAGATGAGAAGAGCTTCTGCTGAGGGATGACAAGGGAAATCACCCAGAATCCAGGGCGTACGGACGACAGCGGCCCCCCTCTCTTCTGGGGGGAGGTCTGACAAACAGGTGGGAGGGACAGGTAGAGGCAATTAAGACACAACAATCAAGCCAACCTTTAAATAGCAACTTTTAAAAATATAAAAACAGCTCATTACAATGACTTTTCATTTTCTTTTTTTCTTCAGGAATCAACTTTCTTCTACCCTCACCCTCCCTTGTGGCTGGAGCCTTTAACAAGACACGGCAGAGGCATACCTGGGACCCAGAGAGAGAGAGAGAGAGAAATTCTCCAGACGGCCCCTCCCCACCCTCCAGAAGGTACAGGGCACCCAGCCCGTCTCCACAGTCTCTGGGTCACGTCACGGGAGCTGCTCGCCTGGAGCAAGATCACTGAAGACCGGCAGTTTCCACTGGGGCCCCTTCCTTCCTTCTCACCAGACAGAATCACACATTATAAAATAATCCATAAAAATGCAGTATCAAAATTATCTTCCATATGCTACATCCACGGAGAGCCCATCACCAGGACTCACATCGGCCTTTAGCTTTTCCTTAAAAGAAAAAAAAAAAAAAGACCAAGAAGGGAGGAAAAAACAAAAACAAAAACAAAAACAAAACCCAAATCCTAATACCTCAGAACATTTTGGTACCAAAGAGTGGCACCTACAGGAGACGATATTTCTACCTGTAAACTGTTTGGGCTCCAAGGAAAGACTGAAAGCTACAAGAAATCACCACAGTGCCAGGACCGGTGTCCCCACCCAACCCCAGGTCCCTTCAGCCCTGCTGTGCCCCCTGGGGTGGGCCCGGGTTGGGGAGGGGGTGGGGGGGAGAGTATCCCTTCGGACTCCCAACTCTTATATAGGTTGATTACGCTTTTCCCCTCTAGGGAGAGAGGGGGTCAGAAGCAGGAGAGGGGGGGAGAAGGCATTTTATAAAGGACATCGATTCTAACTCTTTTTATTCAAATTAAAAAAAAAAAAAAAGCACCCACATCAGTTTTGCTATTTTTCTCTGGTAGCTCCCTGAGCTGAGTTGCTATGCTTTCCTCTTTCTGTCCTTTGAAGGTTGTGTCCGAAGATCAAGAAGGTCCAGAGATGGAGTTCCTTTATGCCTCCACCTCTCCTCACCATAACCGAGTGTGCACCAAAGAGAGAGAGAGAGAGAGTGAGGGAGGCAAGAAGGAAAGAGAGAGCAAGTCAGACCCCTGAGACAGAGGGAGGCAAGCGCAGGCGGCCACAGGAAGTCTGACCTTCGTCAGCCCAGCTGGCCACCAAGCAAGCCTTGCCAGGGTCCTGACAGGACTCAGGCTGTTCCCAAGTCCACGGGGAGGTGCGCTCGTCCCAGGGACCCCCACTTCCTAGTCAGTCTGGTCACGGGCTGCAGCTCCCTTCCTCTGCCCCCTCCACGCCCTCTCCATTTGGCTCCCCCTCCCGGCCTCCCCTTCCCAGGTGGGGATGTCCCTTTTTAAAAAAAAAAAAAAAAAAAAAAAAAAAAAAGCCACCACCACGAGTGGGTTACAAATACAGCAGGCGAAGTACACGGCTAGCGTTTTCGGTGGGAAGGAGCCTCCTCCCCCACTGACCAGTCCGAGATAGAGGAGTCTGTTATTTACATTTTTCACAAACATTGTGCGCTGCACAATCGGGAAAATGAGATTCCCCCCCTCCCCCAGCACAAGCACATGGTCCACTCCAGCATCCCCGACCCGGGGCAGGGGGACAGAGCAAAATAGAGGGGAAGGAAAGATGGAGATTCACGAGGGCGTCTGTTGGGGGGTTGGAGCCCCAACCCTCCAAAGAGATCTACTTGTAGCATCTGCCAGGGTTGTGGACAGGGAGGAGGAGAGATATCCACCGGAGTCCTCGAGACACAGGGGTCCATGCCCAGGGGTCCGGACTGTGGCGGGCGCGCCCTCTCGGCCTGCCGGAGCGCAGCCCTGGACCACTCGGCTGCCCGCCGCCAGCCTCTGCCAGCCTCGGGGCCCCTCGCGGGGTCGCCCTGTCACCGCCGAGTCTGTCTCTCCCGGAGTCTGACAGCCCAGTTAGAGTCCTTGTTTAGTAGATGACCTCATAAACCGTGGCCTTCTTGTCACCAGAGCCTGTTACAATATATTTGTCATCCGCTGAAATGTCACAACTCAAGACAGATGAGGATTCCTTGGACTGCAGGAGGAAGGCGAGGGCAGGCAGGAGGGTGGGGGGAGAAAAAAAGGCAGACACTCACTTTCCTGGTACTCAGCATGACTTCTGTGCTGTGTGTGTCATGTCCCACCTGCCAGCCCCTGGAGCTCCAACCCTGAGCACACCCAGCACCACCTGGAGAGGCACTTTTGGGTACAGATGTCCTGTCCTCTGGCTTTCCCACCGGGAAAGGCTCACGAGCAGGGTCCAGGGGGATCCTGGAGTTGTACTGGCCGAAAGAGCATGGGAGCACGAGTTTCTCCCCGGAGTTTACAGACAGGAGTGAGCACTTCTGATCAGGGTGTGGGCAGCCACCGGGCCGAGCTAGGAAGGGGACCTACGCCCGACCCGAGGTGTCCAGTGTGACTAGGGAGACTCTGAGGGTTACACGTGGGACACTCTGGATGCCATACAGTCCCAACACAGGTCCCGAAAGCGTCTTGTAGGCTGGGAGCACACTGTGTGTGTACGCATACACGTGCGTGTGTGTGGTCAAGACTGTGTGTGAGTGAGAGCTGTATGTCGGGACCCAGATCTTGAAAAATCACCAAAAGCCTCTCCCTGCTCTCCCCTCTCTTTCCAGACCATTCTCTCCTGCGTCACCTCACTCCTCACACTGAAGTGTCGAAACACAAACTTAACTTGAATATCAGGTAACACTTCTCTGGAAAGAGCTGCCCAGTGCACCTCCTGTGAGTGCTCAGTTCACCGGCCAGAACCAGGAACATGACTTAACTCCCTGTTCTAGAAATCCTGTAGAATCCCCGCTTAAAAGCCCTCACCCCATGGGTCAGAGGCCACGAGCCGCAGTGTGTGGCCCGCTGATGTGTCCCAGGACTTGGCTCCAGGGGACCCATCCCAGACCCCCAGCACGTAAGGGCTGGAAGGGGCCATCCCCATCCCCGGGGGAGGCCGAGACCTGGGGCAGGAGCCAGGGGCCCCCCGGGCGGTACCTGGAATATGCTGGCTCCGTACGGCGTCCTCCAGGCATTGAGGAGATTGTCTTTCCCAGTGCTCACGAACCACTTGCCTGCAGGCGGGTGGCAAAGGGAACGTCAGCTCATGGCTCGCTGCCTTGGAAAGCAAGACCCACCCCAGACACGGCTGGCTGCCATGGAGAGGTGGTGTGGACCACAGGTGGACTCTCGGCTGGTGGGGGGCATTTCGTAAGTGAGACCTGTAACGGACTCACAGACCCTCCCAGAACGGACTCTCTGCAGTCCCGGGCGGAGGAGGGGGGGCGGTGGGCACAGACGGGACGGAGAACAGTAGGATTTGCACCTCATCACAGTCATTGCCCTTCCCCAAAAGATTCTTTGTAAAGCCACCAGCTGAGTGATCCTTCTCAGTTTTACAACTGGAAGGCGGCAGAAAGTGCTAGAAATGGCAGAGCCCTGAGGTCTGGAGACCTAGCCAGCCGCAGGTGGAGATGGGCTGGTGCTCGGGCTCTGCAGAGCTCTGCCTGTGCTAATGCGCTCCTGGTCCCCAAAGTCGCACGGGGGCCCCGGGCCGCTCCGGAGAAAGAACCCCTGGCAGGCGGAGAGGATGGGGGTAGCTGAGGTTGTGCAGCCAGACCAGGGAGAAGGAGCTCCAACCTGGGGCTGTCTGCCACCACAGCCTGCAGTCTTAGCCTGCTGCCATGAGTGCCTGGTACCCTGTGGCCATATCTGCATCCAAGGGACAAGGATGGCGGTGGGGGGGGGGGGGCAGGGGGGCACACAGACGCTGAACATGAATGACAGCAGTCGGGATCGGGAGGCTGGATTCCAGGACGTGGCTGGCGCAGAGGCTCTGCCCTGCTCTCAGCTTTGGGACCCCCTCTGCGCAGAGGGCAGGCCAGGCTGCCCGGAGTTCCCGGCCCCCTGAGGCTCACCACAGTAGGCAAACTTCAGTGACAGCACGCAGCTCTCGTGCAAGTGCAGCTGGTACTTGTCCGGCTTGGTGTGGTGCAGGACCTCCACGTTGCTGCTCTCCATGCCCACAGCCAGCCACTCCCCAGTGGGGCAGTAGCCCAGTGAGAAGATCTGCAGGGGGCGGCAGACCAGACTCAGCTCCTCTATCCCCCCACACTCCACCTGGGGCCCCAGGGGCTCCTCAAAGGCCCCGCTCAGGGACCCCGGGCCCACTGCTCCCCTTCCCGTCACATCCCCACCTGCAAGGCAAAGCCCCTCTCCTCTCCCTCAGCTCTGGAATGCCTTTTAGGGGCCAGGATGTAGGGGCTCAGAGAGGTCGCTGACTCTAAAAAGTAAGTGGTAGGAGCGCCTGGGTGGCTCAGTGGGTTAAAGCCTCTGTTTTCGGCTCAGGTCATGGACCCAGGGTCCCAGGGTCCTGGGATCGAGCCCCGCATCGGGCTCTCTGCTCAGCAGGGAGCCTGCTTCCTCCTCTCTCTCTGCCTGCCTCTCTGCCTGCTAGTGATCTCTGTCTATCAAATAAATAAATAAAATCTTTTAAAAAAATAAAAAGTAAGTGGTAGAGCCAGCATTCCAACTCAGAGGTGGCACAGGCGTTTCACTTTCAAAGTTACTCTGTCCCTGGGACTTTAGCCTTTCCTTAAGGAAAAAAGTGAATAGAAATGCTAAAATACTAAATACGTATGGTTAAAACATTTAAATGAGTAACACAAACAACAACAAAAAATAAGGCTACCCGATGTCCACAGAACATCCTCTACGAGTCGGACTATGGCGAAGGCTTTTAGAGGGACCACTTCAAGGCTCACACCACACCTACAACATAGCTACTACCGTGTCCATCCCACGAGGGAAGAAAAAACTGGGGCCAAAGTGCTCAACAACAAAGGAGCTAAGAATCCTATCACAGCAGCTGGGTCAAGTACATCCTAGTCCAGGGCCTTCCTTCTCCATTCTATTCTATTGCTGCCTCCTCCAGGAAGCCCTCCGAGGTGGCTCAAGTTGGTCACAGTCCATTTGCAATGACCACCTGTGAGGGCTCCCTTGTCCCCTGACCCAGCCCCTGGGACCCCCAAAGGGAAGGGCGCACGTTGTCCTGGGGGAGGGGAGGAGCGCACACACCTGGGAGGTGAAGTCATGCTGCTGCAGCTGCCGGCCCTCGCGCAGGTCCCAGGAGCGCACGGTGTTGTCCAGGCCTCCGGTCCACAGCTTGGTGCCATCGTGGGAGATGTCTATGCAGCTGGCCCCGTCTGTGTGACCCTGGAACTGCCTACGGAGGCCAAGAAGGGAGAGGGAGTGAGCCCTCCGGACCCACTGACCGTCAAGGCCAGCTGTGTCTGAGCAGAAGAAGAAACTTAGGCTGAGAAGGGGGTGGACCGTGCACCCACGGCCCTCCGGTGAGCTTGCAGTAGAGCTGGGTCTCCTCCCCCGGGACGGGGTCATAATGGAGGCAGGATTCGCATGGGACCACCACTCCTGAGGCCCCACAACAACCACCAAGTGACACTGCTCCGACCGCCCGGGAGCCGATGCTCTCCTTCCTCAGTTCCCTCCCTCTGCTCGTCTCCAATGCTCTGGATTCTATGCTCCCCTCTCCTCGGAGCCTTCTGCAAAGGTGCCCTCCGTCCCCCACCCACACCGATCACCTGACACAGGGCTGCCCCCTCAGCCGGCCCACTCGGATGTGACCACCCCACAGCCAAAGCACCCCGGGCGGGACGCTGTTAGGACCAGCGCGACCTTCCCGAGAACGAAGCTCCCCGGCCCCCTGGTGCAGCCGCACCTGACCAGGGTCTGGTTGTGCAGGTCCCACACGGCGATGTTGCCGTCACTGCAGCAGGAGAAGCAGACTTTGGCGTCAGGGCTGATGGCCAGGGCGTAGCAGGCAGGGGCTGAGGACGTCAGCTCGGCCTTGATGCGGGGCGTGGGTGAGGCCAGGTCCCAGATGGTGAGCGTGCTGGCCTCGCCACCCACAATGAGCGTGCGCCCGTCGGGGAGCAGCTTGCACGAGCGGATGTAGTTGTCCCTGTTCTGGAGGGAGAAGGGGCAACGTTGAGCTCTGGCCACCCCTCCTCCCAGGGACCAGAAGAATCCCACCCAGTGACACTGAGTGTCCTCCGGAAGCCGTTCCCTCCCCCCCACCCACAACCCTTCAATCTTTTGTGCACGTCTTCACCAACCCTGGCAAGCTCAGTATCATCTCCACTTAAGGATGGTAAACCCAGGGCTCAAGGGTCCACCAGCCAGTTTACTGCCCAGCCAGGGTGCCCCTCCGCCAGCCAGAGGAAGTGTCTGCAGTCCTGGGGCCTCTCACCAGGCAGTCCAGCTGGGAGATCGGGCTCTTGCTGCCTGGCTGGCTGATGTCCCAGATCTTCACGCAGCCCTTGCCCCCCGTGTAGACGTGCCGCGTGGGGTTGCTGATGGTCACAGCACACACCACCTCCCCGTGGCTCAGCGTGTTGATCTGCCGGGCGTGGCGGGGGATGCCAGGACCGGCCAAGGCGTCGTGGGGGAAGGGCACGGGCTGCATCTGCCCGTCAGCACTCACGTGGAAAGAGTACGCCCTAAAAGGGAGAACACGTCCCTTCCGTCATTCCCAATCCTCTCAGTTCCCACGAGTCCAACCCAGGTCAGATGGCACCACCCTGACTGGTCCACCTCTGCACCCCACTCCCCAAATCTTAGGGAACCTGGGCACCCCAACCTCCTTGGCCTGGCTCTACAGGGTAGAGGGTTGCTTAACAACCCAGCCTGGACTTCAGCTCCTGCCCCCAGATCCTTGGCTCTAGATCTCGTCATCGGCCCCACATGGGCCGCGGAATGCCCTTTCCTACCACCTTTAAATCCCTGTGGAAAGGGTTTGGCTTGAAGGTCACCTCTTCCTTTGCAAGCCCAGGGGTTAACAGGGAGGGAAAGAGGTGTGCCCCCCAGGATGAATCATGGAGTCAGAGCCAGAGGTAAGCCAGCATAGGCTGCCTGCTGTTTTAGGCCACTGTGGGTGCTAGCTAGGGGTCCTTCCTGCAGCTCAAATCCAGAGGAGCTCCTGAGGCTGAGGTGCTCACATCATTTAGCTAGGGAGGCCCCATCAATGGAGGTGTTCCCCAGCCCCCTCTCAGTTCCCCACTCAGCAGGAGCCCCAGGGCCGATCAGGGGTGTGGCCAGGCAGTGGTTTCCTGCGGCTCCAATCTGGTCTCTGCGTACCTCTGGGGGTAGACACCTTCTCAAGGCCAAGGCCAAGGCCAAGGTCAGGGCCAGGGCCAGGGAGAGGGGTAGGGGTTTGTGTGCCTTCCCCAACGAGCATGCAGTAAGCCAGCCAGAACTTACGGTTTTCCGCCAGGAATGGAGGCAAGGCTTGAGGGAAGGCCAGTGGCCCGCATGGGAGGGTGAGGGTCAAAACCAACCTGTAAGGCAAGACAAGGCCAGCCCTTAGTGAGGAAGGCCGCCTCGCAGTCCCTACCCCCAGCCTCTTCCTTCACCATTTCCTACGTCCTGCCCATAGTGCTCCCTCTTCAAAACCCAGAAGACAGAGAACAGCCTATGGTCTCAGAGGAAAAACAGGCCCAGCAGGCCAGGTAGTGCACACGCCAAGTCCAATCTTGCCCAGGACAGTGGGAGGACAGGGTGACAGTCCAGACCCCAACTGTGAGCCAGTACCCTTGAGCCCCACACCCCCAGCGCTCCCTGTCCCACCAGGCAGAGCTGACCCGGCCCCACTTCTTTCTCTCCTCTGGTGTCCAGTGGGCCCGTCACGGGGAGAGGAGGCCACCCAGGAGAGAAACCGTCTCCTGAGAAAGAACCCCTCTCTGCCGACCCAAATCCAAACCCATTCTTGGTATAGCAAGCAGCCTCATTTACCAAACCCAGGCTATGTGGAAGTCACGGGACTCCTTTTGGGATTCCCATCCCCACGGAGCCCAGAAAAAGAGAGCAGCCCCACTTTCCAGATGGAAAAAGATGGCCTGGACATGGGGAGGGGCGAGCCTGAGTTACATGAGGTCTTTTGACGACTAACAAGCCAAATGGGGGTAGGTCTGCTGACCCCAAAGCTTATGTTCCTTTCTTTTTCTAATAAACACTCTGCCCCAGAGGCAGCTGCCTGACAACCCCCACCAAGTCCCCACTCCTTTCCCAGTCCCCTCCCCGCCAACAAAAGGAGCCAAAAGGTCTACGTACAGCTCCAAAGCTCACCATTGGCGATCGGCCATAGGCAGCGGCGGCGGCAGCCGCCGCCGCGCTCATCTGCGGTGGGATGTTGTGGAGGCTGGCGTAGGCGCTCGGGCTGGTGAGCGAGCCGTTCATCTCGTGGTGGCTCATCATGGCAAAGGGGGCAGCATAGGAGCTGGTAATGGAGATGGGCGTGCGCAAGGCCGAGGCTGCAAGGAGGCGGGCGTCAGCTGGGGGGTGGGGGGCACCAGGGGGGAGCGGGCCCACCCCTCCTTCCGGGACAAAGCTCGGGCCACCAGGATGCCTCCCAGCCCCGCAGCAATCCTTCCTGCACTCAAAAGCTGCCTGCTCCAGGACGTCCTCTTGGACTGAAACCATTTAACTAGGAATCTGGTCCTCGCAGTCCAAAAGGTTCAAGCTGAGAGACGTGCCCACTTCTTCTTACAGAGCAGGACATGGAGGCCCAGAGAAGGGAGTTGCTGGAAGTGTCACAGAACTAATGACACAACTGGGAATAGACTACAGGTGTCCTGACCTATCTGAAGTGCCTTGCACACGCCAAGTCCAAAAGAGGCCTCAGTGAGCCCTTGACATCAGTGTTGACCCACCAGGTGTCCATGTCCTCTTCAAACCTGACTGTGGAGTCCCCCTGGAGGCAGGTCCCGGGAGAGCCCCAACTCCCACATAGTGCTCAGAGCTCTGGCTTAGCTGTGCAGCTCCAGCCCTGGCCCGGGCAGACCCCAACCCTCCAGCGCGGTCGCCCCAGCCCCAGCGTGCCTACCCATTATACCTATCGGGTCCATGCCTGGAGGTTTGCCCGGCATCGACCGGAGCCCTGGGGTCGTGCTGGTGCCTGGAGTCGGGGCATCGTTCCTTGGAGTAGGCGTGTTGGACTTGAGCCCAGGGGTGGAGGACTTGTCGTTCTGAACAGGGAAGACACCAAGATTCCTTTCTCTCAAGAGGCGGGCATCTGGAACCGGCCACACTACCCAGTGCCGGCCCCAGTTCTAAATCTTCTGCCCAACAGCCCCTCAATTCTTGCCCAACCTTATTGGGCCAGGACTGTGGCAATCGTTCCCATTTTACAGATGCAGTAACCAAGGCTCGGGAACATTTCACTGGTAGCACAGGGCCCAGCCAGTAAGTGGGAAAGCCAGTGTTTGAACCGGGGCCAAACCCCAATCCATGTTCTTCCTACTCCACCCCTCTCCCCTCCAATTATGACCACTCCAGCTTGTCCCTTTTCCAGAACCTTCTCCCTCCACCCCAACCTGCCCCCAGCCCTCCGCTTCTGTGGCACCAGCGACAGACCCCACATACATGACCAAGGTCTTTGGTCTTGGAGGAAGGTGTGCTGCTGGAGGAGGCTACTGAGGCGGGGCTAGTGGGGGCGTCCTTTTTCAGGCCGCGGGCCTTGTCCAGCCCATTTTCAGGAGGGGAGTGTGCCGGGCTGACCCGGGGCGTCGCGGGGTCCTAAAAGCACAAGGGACGCAGAGATGCACTGACAGTCACAACCAGCCAGGAGTCTTCCCTGTGCCAGGGACGGGGCGGGAGCGCAACGGCTGCCGGGGAGGGGAGCTGGGCTGAGAGAGACCAGATCCCCACTTCAGGGGGCGGGGATCTGGTCTCACCCCTTTATCCCACAGATGGGGAGACTGGGGCCTGGTGGGAGGTGGGGGACAGTGACCAGCCCAGGACCAGACACAAGTTCAGGACTCAAATCTGGGCAGTGGGGCCTCTCGGCCTCGTGCAGCTCTCTCCAGGTCCTCCTTCCCTGCTGAGGCAGGTCCCAAGGGGCTCATGACCTCTATCCTCAAGATGCCAGGGTTGGGGGATGGGAGGGAAAAACAGAGCTGACCTGGAAGACCACGGGGAACAGGAGCCGGCCCTTGCCTGGGACCTCTGAGGCATGCTTGCGCTCCCTCCCCTGGGCTCCCGTCCTAAGAACCCGGGCAACCATGCAAGCCAAGCCCTGTCCTCCTCCTCCTGAGCAGCCCAAGGCACCAACACCAGAGGCCTCGCTGCCCTGCTCAGGCTGCCAGCCACACTGGAGCAGCAGCCGAGACACATAGCTCCCAGCCAGGGGATGGGCTGCCTAGAACCACCCTAAGCAGAGCACGCTGCAACCCAGGCCTGTCTGTGCTCACCTCGTTGGAAACATCCACCACCAGATCGTCACTCTTGTCCCCGTCACTGTCCTGCAAGCAAGAAAGAAGCCTGTCGGGGGGCCACTCCCAACCATGCCGAGCCTGAAGCACCCCCTGCTTCTAGCACTGGAGTCTGAACCCGGGGCCAAACCCCACTGTCCGCGCATTCTCCCCTCTGGCCCACCGATGTCAGCGGTCTGCTTGCCTAGCCCCTGGCTCCCGTCGGGATCACTGTGCTCCACGCCCACTGGCAGCCTCACCCACACCTGCCCAATTACACCTGGCTCCTTCCAGTGGCTTTATGGCCACCACCACAGACGAGGAAGCGTGCTAGCCTCATGTCATCGCTTCCACCACTCTCTGTGGGAGGGGTGACCTGCCTCGTCTCCCAGAAACGCAGCCGAGGCCCTCGCGTGACACGCCCAGAGCTGCAAGCAGCAAAGCATGGCCTTCCCCCCTGGTCTCAGTTCTCATCCTAACAGCCCACCCACAGCAGATCCTGTGACCACACGGTAGGCTCAAAGCACGGGGGCACCGGGGACAGCCCCCTGGGACAGACCAGGATTGTGGGAAGGCTACCATGGCAGCATGGGGCACCCTGGTCTGTGTTGGGGGGGCACCCACAGCTCCCCTCAGTTCTCCCCGTCCTGGCCATGGCCCATGTGCTCACAGCGTGTGTTTATGATCCTGACCCCTTGACCAGGCAACCCAGCAACCACCCCCCATGCCTCTGACTCACCCATGAGTCAGGCCTGCAGGTGCTCCCACGCCCCAGCCCCCAGCCCCAGCCTCATGGCGCCCACTAGACGTACGTATCGGCTCAGACTATCCTTCTCCTCGGCTTTCCGCTTCTTGGCTTCCATGCTGTAGTCCGCGGAGCCCCGGTGCTTTTCACTGGCCCGGAGGCTTTCTGAGGGCGACACGGAGTTATTCTGGAAACCAAGAGGAGATTCGGTGTGAACATTTCGTGCACCCTGAGACACAGCTAGGCGCAGGGGTCTCGAGGTCAGCGGAGGTGTGGTGTGTGTCCTCTCATCCTCCCGCCAAGGGATCTTCGCCAGGGAAGCCTTCCCAGCTCTCCAGACAGGGTCTCCATGGTCGGGGGAGCCCTGGGGGCACCATTCTCTTTTGTAGCCATGACGCAGCTGTTACATAAACAGGCTTGCGCTGAGCTCTCTGCTTCCCAGCCTGTGGAATCTTCCATTCTTTTTTAGGGGGGGGTCTTCCATTCTGAGAGCTGGATCACCCCTCCTTCACTCCCCACCTTGGGCCGGCCCCGTGTCTTTGCTCAAAGAAGGGACAAGAGAAATCTGTACTGAGTCTTGAAAGATGGGTCTCAGTGGACACATGGGGGACCGCGTCCAACCCTGCCTAGCTCAACTGGAATGGGAAGACGGACAGGGAGGGAGGATGTCGGGGTGCCAATAAGCCTTCTCTACATATGGGGGGGCAACTTGGCATTTTGTGTGAACATTCTACCCCCCCACCCATGCCAGGCCTTGAGCCACTTCAGAGAAAGTGTTAGAAAGAAACAAGAATTCCAACTTCGTGAAGCCTTTCCCTCTGAAAGGCAGGGAAAGGTGAAAGGGCAGATGGAATCGTGTCCTGAGAGGTTGGGAGACGCGCCCAGAGCCCCCCATGGGGGGCAACATGAAGGAAACCTGAGCGGGGCCTGGAAGGGCTTAATGAGTTCCCCCTTCAAACTCCAAAGCAAGCAAGTGCAGCAACAGTTTGGAATCCAAGGCCTGGGAAGAGCGGGTCAGGGCCAGCAGACAAAGCTGGACCAGCACAGGCAGGTGGAGAGCATCCCATGGAGGATGGAGTCCAGCTGGCTTGGGGCCCCGATGGGGGCCAGGAACGGCCCACATGGTGTGGCCGGCAGCACCGGGCTGGGGAGCAGAGAGGGAGGAGCTACTGGCCACAGTACCTGCCAGGCGGCCTGTGCCCTCCAGACCCGGGCCAGGATGGTATCAGAACCGATGCCCCTCCAGGGGGCCACTGAGATCTACTCCTTTCTAAGAAACCAAACTACCCCTTCCTTCATCACTCACCACTCATCCCCTGCCTCTCCTAAGTACCCACCCTAGATCAGGCCTGAGGCTGGGTGCCAGGGCTGGAGGAAGGAGCCAGACACAGCCCCTGCTCTCCTGGGGCACACAGCTGGACTGCAGGACCGGGCAAGGCCGGTCTGGCCATGCTCCCCCGGCAGTGTGGACGTGCTGGACACGGCCATGCAGGAAACTCAGAGAGACATGGGCAGAGGAGGACAGCAAAAGGCCGGGGACCATGGGGGTGCGGGTAGGGAATGAGCCTCTACCTCCCATATCCCCCACTCTCCTGGAGACCAGCACTGGTGTTTGGAGGGGAGGGACGGTGTGGGAACTGCAGAACTTCATTTCCTTTCCTAAGCCGGTTCCTGGGCAGCCCTTCCCTGCCAAGTTTCTGCCTGAAGCAAATTAAAATGGCAGAGTTATCAAGCCTTGAAGAAAAAATGGAGGTCCTAATGGAAGTGCAGCTCAGCCTTCCCCAGCGCCGGGCGGGAGCGGTGGCGAGGCGCGCGCACACCGCAATTCAATTAGCTGCTGCGAACCCAGCCCAGAAATCAACGGCATTTCATTTCCTCCCACGGCAGCGGCCACCCCGCGCTGGGCAGCTAGGCTCCTGGGCGGGCGGGGAGCGGGGCAGAGGGGGCGCGCGGCTGCTCTGCTTTCTCTCTGCGACCCGGTCTGTGGCTCGGGGAACAGCAAGCCCTTTCTTCTCCTGCAGTCAGGCTGAAAACCCTCGCCGCTACTGGAGAGAGTCATGTCAAGCATTTAGCGGCATCGATCCAGCCCGCCTCTGGCTGGCAGGCGGCCAAAAAACTAAGTATTTTTTATTGCTTCGGCGAGGCAAGGAAATATGAATGAAGCTACCTCTAATTGGACTCCAGACTAACCCCTCCGGGACAGCTTCCAGCCCGCCCAGCCGTCCCCCTCCCGCTCGGCCGCAGCCCTGTCCTTCCTGCGGGGGCCTCATCTGTTGACAACCTGCTTTTGCAAAGGGCTGCTTGCGGCAGGCTGCAGGGCCGAGGCCACCACCGCCCCAGGATGGATGGCAGCTTGACTCCTCACCCCCCCCCCAACCCTGCTCCCGATAGTCTGGGGGCTCCAGGGGGCCCCCTCTCTTGGAGTCTGCCGAGCACGGGTGTGGACCAGCACTGCGGAGTGAGGAGCTCAGCTCTTGGGGGGTTCCCCAGGGGATTCTTGGAGCAGAAAGCTTTCACAGACAGGGGCACAAAGCCAAATGCAAACAGCAGTGGGGAGGAGGACGTGAAGACAGAGGGCGTCAGGCGTCAAACCCTCATGTCACTCGGCAGCAGGTCGTGTTAACCGGGTCACCTCCCAGAGGCTGGGCGCGGCTGTGGGGGGGTCTCCTAAGCAGAGAGGCTTGGCTGCACAGGAATATACCCGTGGCACAGACAAAGAAGCTGCAGCTCAAGGAGGCCGAGAGAGTCACCCGGTGTCCCATGAAGCTGGGACCAGACGCAGGCCTGGAGGGGTCCAGTCCAGCCCCCGACTCCTATCTAGGCCAGCCCAACTCTCCAAAAATGCCACTTTCTGAGGATCAACGCTCAAGCAATCAAAATGGACTTTCAGCTTCGGTTTTCCCTTTCGAATATACCCTAGCCGTTGCTGGGCCCCAACGTGCACCCGGATTTCTGAGCACATTGGCAAGTTGAGAGGGGACGAGAGCGCCACTGCTAACTGGAAGGTTTAAAAAGTCAGCCTGGTGGAGGGCCGGGAGGAGGGAAGGGGGTCGGGAGGGAGCTGCCCGAGGAAGCTGCCGTCTAGATGGTTAGTTAACTGCCTGACCTTCCAAGTCCTACTTAACACGAGGTAATAACCAAAGCCATCCTTGCAGATTAGATGGCCCCAGATACAAGGACAGCGATGAGGAATAAAATAGCTTTGCTAATCGCTGGAGGATTTTTTTTTTATCCAGACTCCACTGCGCTTATTCAGAAGGCTTATTCACTTGAAACAGAACCTCTGAGCCTCAGTGTGATCAGGAAGATTTACGACAAATCTCAGAGCTGGCAGACGCACAGAATGCCTGGCCCTGATGCTCGCTCGCTAGCACTTTCTTAAACCGAGTTTAAGCCCAGAACATGGAGAAACCTCAGGCATTGGGAGGGAGGGAGGAGGATACAGGATCAGACAGGGGCGGCCAACTTGGGAGAAGGGAAGCAACCCTGCCTGGGACACCAGACCCCCAGGCTGCTTGTGGGGGCCCGGGGACTCCACGAACTGGCCAGCTGACCTCTCTGGTTAATCACCACTCATAAAAGAGAGGGTTAGAGCTCACTTAAAGCTACTCGTTGGCCAAATGATGGGTGGAAAGCCTGCAAGACCCCCCCACAACCCCCGGATCCCACATGGTCCCCCTTCCTTCTCCCCCCCCACGCACCCCACACTCCATAGGCTCCAGAGCACTGACACTTACCGCACTGGATTCTCTTTCTTTGGGGATGGAAGGCCCGGACAGGAGGAGGGTCAGGCGCCCCAAGAGAAAAAGACAAAAAAAAAAAAAGGTCAGTCTTATGCAGCTGGCTTTTATGCTTTGCTAGTTGATGGGTTTTAAAATGGGCAGCAGGCCTAGCTCTCTGAGTCACT
Organism: Mustela erminea; assembly: GCF_009829155.1. NCBI lineage: Eukaryota > Metazoa > Chordata > Mammalia > Carnivora > Mustelidae > Mustela > Mustela erminea. The sequence goes on from NC_045618.1 coordinate 34,196,835, forward strand.
GTGGGTCAGCCAAGGCAGGGTCATTAGGTGACATTTCCCACTTTGCAAGTTAACCGCCTCCATTCCCCATGCTCTCTCTCTCACCAGTCCCGGGTGGGGCAGGGGCCGTGGTCCTGCTCTCCCTGACATGCCAACAAGGGGACCCAGATCCCTGGTCAGCACTTTTTAAAGCCACCTGTTTGCAAAGGATCTGGGTATTGAGCATGTTATTGTTTCAAAGAAACAAACAAATAAAGGAACTGTGGGATTGGTTTTTTTTTGTTTTTTTTTTTTTTAAACTAACACCACATTGTGTGTCTTTGCAGAGAAGCTTCTATCATTCTGCGTGGCCAAGCATAAGCTCCCTAACTCTCCTCTCTGCTGTAAGGACACCCTCTCCTCTGCCTAGTGTGCCAGCCCTCTGCAGCGACACACAACTCAGTCTCTGTTTCCCATACTCCGCTGCTGCCCTGCTGCTCTGGCCTGGGCCAGATGCCCTGGGCAATAGCCAAGGGCCAATACAATTCTGGTGCAAGCCTTCCACTCACACAATTCTGCAGGTCAATTCTATCTCAATAAAACGGGGAAATAAATGTCCAAGGGCAGACCACACGACATGACAACTTTGGGAAAAGGGCCTGCCAGGGAGCCATGACTGTTCCTTCCCCAGCAATCACGATCTCTGCTTAAAGACAGTCGACTTGTAAGTCTTTACTTGAGTGCCAACTGTGTACCTTTTCCAAGGCACCTGCGTTGGTGAGACACATATGCTAAGTTAAAAGCCTGGAATGTGGCCCCTGTTCTTGAAGGACTGATGCTCTTGGGTGAGGACAAAACACTCTGTAGGGGCAGGCTAGAAGAGGACAGCAACCAAGGGCTCCTTCTTGGGACCCCAGCTCTTTAACTCTCCTGGAAAAAAGCTGCCAGCACAGACTAGAAGGCATCTTAAAGGAATGGGCCCTTTAAAGATGGGCAGCGTGTAGCTGGGATGATGGAGGCTGCACGAGAGGCATTCCAGGCCAGAGAAGTCCAGGTCCACAGCAGGGATGGAGGGGTAGTCACGGAGGGTGGGGCTCTGGCTTCCGTGTACCAGAAATCTGACAGACGGCCCCCCATCTTTCGCTAACTCTCTCACTCCTGGCCCCAGGGTGACAACACCTGCTCTGTCCCCTTGCAGTGGGACCTACCTACAGGACCCCCACCCCCAGCCCAGCCCTGCCCTCTGCCCCAGCTCCGGGCCGCACCTCTGTGGTCCAGCTCATGGTGGTTCTTCTCGTCCTTCACAGTCAGGTGGGCCTGGCTGCCCAGGGCGCCAAGCGCCAGCAGCCCCGAGCTGCTCCCCGTCACTGGGGGGATCCCTGGAGGCTGCAGGCCTGATGGGTGGGGAGGCAACTGGACCGGGGGGCCATGCGTAGCGTGGGAGAGGTGCTGGGCCTGGAGCTGCTGTTGCTGCAATGAAGTGGGTGGTGAGCACAGCTGAGCGGGGACGGCGGGGGAGGCCGCTGGAGGGTGGGGAGGATGCCCTCCAAAACCCTTACCCTCCCCCAGCTCATTCCACATGCTGTCTGGCTGAAGGAAGCCTGTTAACCGATGGCAGTTTAGGCACCAGACTTTTGTCTCCAAACTCTCCACCCATCCCTCCACCCCCTGTTTTGGGACACAATTCCTCAGTGTCCATTTCCAAGCCCCAGATAAATAAAGCATGCATCTCAGGACCAAAGAATCATCGGGGCTCCCCCTCGGTTGAGGAGGGCCCATTTTTAAGCCAGCAGTCACACTTGCTCATGCTTGCATGCCTTCAGACATTCGCAGCCGGTGGTTCCCACCCTGAGCCCATATCCTGGGAAGCCTCCCTAATTCTCAGGAACTCCAGGCTGGCTGGCTGAGCCAGGGCCAGGCCACAGAAGAAAACTCCCAAGATCAAGAGGACCTTGGGGCCAGTGGAACGAGAGCTGACGTCGCTGGACCTCAGAGTGGAGAACAGAGCGGAGACCAGAGTAACAGGAGTGGAGTCTGGAACTACATGGACCAGGATTCCAATCCTGGCTATGGTGCTTCCTAGCTGTGTGACCTCAGGCAGCTGACTCATTAAGTGATCTCACAACAACAGCTAACAAGGGACCCCTACCCAGATTAGCCCCAGAATGTTCTCTTTCCCTGCCATACCCTACACCCTCTGGACAGCCAGGTCCTCTCCCCAGCAGCCACTACAAAATAGCCTTTATCTTACCATTCCTAACTTTGTGCCAAGAACCACAGGAATTGTGGGGTGGGCTACACCCCAGCCAAATACCTCTGAGGAGTGGCCAGGGCCTTGGGTATGCTGACATCTTCTCCAGGAACACAAGAGAAGGGGACCGACATTTACTGAAAGCCCAAATGAACGCATGCCACTTTCCAAATATTCTCTCTGACGCTTCCGGCCCGGGTGGCAAAGGAGGGTTTGTGCCCATTTTACAGATGGCAAACTGACACTTAGGGGGCTGGAATGGGTGGCCAGTAATTAGCCGGGTCCAACCACTAGTAGGTGAGACCTGGATTCAAATCCGTCAACCATCGATCTTATCTAACGAGTGTCCCTAAGGAGAGCCCCCCCACCCCGCCATGACTCCTCAAGTCTGAAGAGCTTGGTGGGGGTGACAAGCTTGCCTACTGATGTAAACTTGGCTTTTGGGCCAGGCTGGCAGACAACACAGGGGGAACACAGGGGGAAAGTCTACAGTCTGGTGGGAGGTGAGGCTCTCAGAGGCAGGAAGTATTTGCAATTGGGGTGAAGGGCCCTGCTCTCCCACAACCACGACACAGCAAACTGCAAATCTGGCTCATCTGGAAGCCAATGGGGGAACCCCAGCCACCACCACACTCCTGCCCCCAACTCAAAAGGGGAGGTGCTTTTTTATCAGCTCTGGGTCAAAGGCTGGGACCAGTGACCATTACTCAGAGCTGAAACATCTACTGTTGGATGATTCAGGGAAATTACTGGTGGGCACTGGTCCCTGATCCGGAACAAAACCCCGGCAGGGGGCCCCATGCAGAAACCCCACCCAACCCAGCCTGCACTCCGGCTCTTCCTGGAACACAGGAGCTTAGAGCAGAGCTCCCCTATTCTTTCTTTTCAAATAAATTAAAACTGTTAGGTCTTATTACAAGAAAAAAAAAACATATGCAGTCAGAAGACACGTAAAGTAAGTATGGATTAAAAAGTTGTTCTTAAAAAATTACTCTTCAATCCCACGCTCTAGAAGATTCCACTGCTCCTCTCTCTAGAATTTTCCTTTATGAAAATCTACATATTGTAAATGTGTTCCTGAATCAATAGGCTCTTGCCAACCTCACCACAACTGCTACTACTACACAACTGGGTTTTAGTTGAAGACTATTCTGTACCAACCAACACATCCTTTCCAAGAGCTACCCATCACTCCTCGGTGCGGGCCAACCATCCAACTGCACCTACACGGGCGGCCTTCAAATGCGTCTCCGCCAGCAGCCCTGCGGTTTTAGATCGGTTGCTGGCAGGCCGTTTAATTCTGCCAGTGTTAACTATTTAGTAAAATCCCAGAAAGCAAGGAGTGGGGATTTAATCTACTTTTTCACAGGGCACAGCCAGTGAGATCGCTGCAGGGAGAGGGAGGAGAGGCGAGGGGAGGACAGGAGAAGGGCTTCTGGGAAGCAGCTGCATGGGTCCAAGGCTGGCTCCCTCCATGAACAATTCTTTTGCTAGAGAAAGAGCTGACTGCAGATTCCTGCCCAGGGAGAGACACAGCTGAGTAAGTCCAAATACCCCAATTCTTACCTTTCTGGGTAAGCTCTGTCCTCTTTACCCAACCTTTTCGGCTCCCGGCCCACTTTCAAATGCCTCCTTCTCCAGGAGCCCTCCCCACCAGCCTGGTCAGCACAGAGGTCTCCCTTCTGACACTGGGGCCACCAGACAGGCTAAGGCAGACGTGCAGCTCTACCCTTTATCAGCCCTGAGACCTTAGAGGAGTCAGTGGACCTCTCCGGGCCTCTGTTTTCTCCCTGTGCAAGGACCACACACGTGATACTACATATCAAGCAGAGCAAATGCGCAGTTCACGTTAGCAAAAGCTATGAATGGATCACAGCTATAACCATTTCCTTCATCTCTATGGGATGCTTGCCGACCTGTGAGTTTCAGGAAGACAGGACCTTGCTCTATCCATCCCAGCACCTCTAATGGTGCCTGGTTTGTTTGCTCAGTGTGCACTTGCTGGGTAAGTAAGTGATAATGTTGCAAAAGGCAGACATGGAGAGGCTGGAAAGTCAGTCCACACAGTGACTCTGTCTGAAAAGGGCCATCCACCTCCTAGATCCGCGCCTCCTCTCCGAGGCCCACTGAAATACAGCTAGAACAGTTCATGGGGACAAGGAGCTTCCGTGGAGCGTGTCCTGCTTCCTGGAAACGTGAACCCATGAGCAAGCATCAGAAATCTGGAACAAAGGCTGTGGTGGCTGTTCGGAGAACAGAGGCTTTTCAAAGCTACTGCGCATCCAAGCCTGGGAGGGTGATTTCCTGCCACAGCGAGTTGGACATCAGTGTCCTCTTTGCAACAGAGGAAAGGAAATTTCCCTATACTTCTCATCTTCAAGTACAAAAGCACCCCCTGTGCAGCCAGAAAGTCCCCTGAGGTGTCCTTTGCCCAGTTTGAAGGCAGAGTTGGGAGTGGCCCTGCAGGCTTCAGGAAGTAAGGATGGAAGCCCTGGCCTCCTGGAAGCCCTGGCGAGGGCAGATGCTAGCGCTTACTGGGCGTGGGTGGGGTGGGGTCTGCTCATCAGTCTTGGTTGCAAAAAAGAGAGTGAAACAAAAGTTTCTCCCCCAGCAGGGCAGGGGTTGCTGGCTGGCAACGATGCACCTGCCTTGCTGTTCCTTGTCACCGACCCAGCCCCTCCACAGGCACACAGGGCGCGGCCAGCTGGCCTCAGGCTGCACTTCAATCCCCTATGGCCCACCCTGACCTCAGAGGACTTTGTGCTGCAATACATTGCCATGGGGGGCGGGGTGTGACAAGCGGGGAGACATGGAATCGAGTCCACCATCCAAGAAGGGATGAAGCTCACCACTTCGCTTTAGCCTGTTTCCAGTTGCTACTACTTCCAATACCGGGATGGGAGAGGAAGTCACCGGCACCCCCCAACCACCACCAACCTCCAAATACCGGCTAAGTGCCTGGAACCAAGCCCGCTCTGGAGGACTCCTCCCTCCTGTAATATTTCATGCCAGAACACAAGCATGTCGAAGCAGGCGGCCCATGGGCCCTAAGTGTGTGCCTTTCTTCACGTGTGTCAAGTGCCAATGCCCTGGGCTCAGAAGCTAGGGCCGCTTACAGGAGAGGCTGACGGGGCTTCCTCCCCGAGTACGGGTAATTGGATTATGCACATCATGCTGTAATGCCTTTGCTGGCTGATTTAATGCTTCACTTCTCAGGTTCATGATTTGGGTTAAACTTAGTGAAGTTGTCCAAGCATTTCCAAAGCCCAGACCCACTAAGGATACCCACCAGAAGAAACCCAGAGGTCTGTCTGCATAAAATGGACACTTACGGCCTCCCCAGGATGTGGGGGAGCATCCCTGGGCCTTCCCTGTTCCTGCTACTTGCATGGCTGGGGGCCCCCCCACAGCTCCGCACTGGACCGCGCTTCCGTGCTGAGATAGCTTTGAGAGCTCCCAACAATGCCTGCTATCCTATTTCGGAGATGGGGACTGGCTCGGGGAGGCAAGCACAGCCCGGACTGAGAGCCAGCACGCCCTCTCCCCTCCACGCCGCCGGCCTGAAAACAAACTGATACATTCTGAAGCAAGCCCTTCGCTACCTTCTTCCTCCTGGAAAACTCAGTCAAGTGAATCCTGCCCATCTACATCCCGGAGTGAATGCAAAACCCTCAGGAAGGGCTTTAGAATACGGAGTGTCTGCGAGAAGCTGTGATCTCCCTCTTCCTCCCCCTCACCCCCAGCCCCGCCCCATCAAATCAACACTTGAGAACATGTCTTCCGCTAATCAATCTCCAAGGGAATACAGACCAAACTGTCAGTGGGCGGATGGGGTAAAGGTCACGCCGCCCGTCAGGTTCAACGACCTTGGGCCAGCACAGAGCGATGGAAAAGGAGGATTCTGGAAATGGTTGCTAGGTCAGCTCACAGGGTCTATAATCGGCCTAGGGATGCCTTCCGCTAGATGCTGCTCCAGGGACAAGGCTCCCCGTGCCCCGCCCCCATGCATAGGGACCTTGACTCTTTGAGGACCCCTGTCATAATAATGTGGATCCAAGACACAGGGCCCTAGCACAGTACGGGGTCGACAGTAACAGATCGTTGGGCCCATGGGGGAATACCTGACTTCCCCAGAGAGGGGGTGTGCTGGGCCAGCAAACCTGGGCTCCCCCCATCTGCCCCTTTGTCCCCCGCTCCCTTCACACCAGCCTGATGGCGGTTCCGAGTCTTCCACCCCAGGAGACCCTAGAAATACTCTACTTCGTGTGATAAATAAGCCAGGACAGGTGCCCACACCAGATACACTGCACTATGGAACCAAGACATGACCTTAGTCTCCTTCAACCCCATGCCCAAGACAGCCAGAAACACCCGACTGAAGCAGGCACACTCTAGGACACTTACCCAGCCCTCCTCCGTCTGGTCACAACTGGAGAAACTGAGGCCTGGAGGAACTCTGGATGGCCTTGCCCAAAGCCATCCTAGTTCCCAGACCAGGAGGCCAGACTACTTCTCCTTCTGGACGGGCAAATCCAACACCACCATGGGGTGAGGGGAGAAGCCACCAGTTGCTACTGAGAGCCTCCTGGGCCCGTCCCTGCACCGCACTTTACCACTGGGGCCAGAACCCCGGCCCTGCGGTGCACCCCCCGCCCCCCACCTCCACCCCACCTTCCCCAGTCAGCTCTCAGCAGCCAGCCCCCTCGCCCCACTCCTCCCAGGGAGCAGAGCCGCCCCTTCTTCCCAGAGTGCAGTCAGGCCCGGCTCCCCGGCGCGAGCAGGCCTCAGCTGTCCGTAATTTCTGCCTTGTGCGGCTCTGTCAGGCGCGGCGATGAGACGGCCTCCTGCTTAATGACAGGCCGACGGCTGCATTCACTCAGAGCCGGAGAAGCAATTACCTTGGAAATGGGGGTCACAGGCCCCACTCGTTGGCTTTAATTGAATTCCAATATCTGCCTCGAGCTGCCTTGACCTAACTTGTAGCTTCCTAAATACTACTTAAAGGAAGTGGAGCTAATCCAAGCTGCACTTCCTCCCCAATCTCACTCTTTTCTTAGAATTTAGAAAAAAGTTATTTTCATAAGAGGATTTTAATTCCAAAGAGGGAGGCAGGAGTGGGAGAGGGGGCACCTACCGGGGCCACTGCACAGGCAGGAGGGCTTGGCCTGGAAAGGGGACTGGGACGAGGACCTGGAAGAGGAGGAATTTCGGAGGACAGAACCCACGGCGCACTTCCCGCCCTGGGGCCTCTTTCCACCGCTGCTGGAGAGCCGCCACACCACCACCACCACGCCAGCCGTGAACTGGTCCTTGAGACCAAGGCCCCCAGGGGCCGCAGGCGGGCTGACCAGTGAGTGGAGCAGGGAGGGAGCCCGGGGCTGGGAGTCAGCCCTCAGGCCTCTGGCTGACTTTGTGCCCATCCTCGAATCACTGCCCCTCTCTGTGAAATACGGGCATTGGCAAGATCCGTGAACCAGGGAGGCCCCACCCCTCCGGGACATTTGGCTGACGTCTGGAGACATTTTTGGGTTCCAGTGGCATCCAGTGGGTAGAAGCCAGCATTGCTGCTAGACATCCTACATCCTACAGTGCACAGAACAGGCCCCACAACAAAGCATCCGGCCCCAAACTTGACAGTGTCAAGGCTGAAGAGGCTCAGGCTGGCTGATCTCAGGGACAATAAACTTTACGAAAGCACAGTTTCCCCATCGGGGTGCCGCCTCCCAGCCTAATGGCTAAAGGCACAAACCACTTACTCACAGTCCTCTTTCTGGACTCTGCTCTGCTCCCCCCAAACATTGCCAGGCTTTGGACCAGGCGAATGCTTCCATGCCCTCTCGCGGCAGCGTTCAGCGGCCACCACGGGGCTGAGACCAGGACAGAAACTGGTCACCGTCACAGGTCCCCACAGCAGGACGACAGAGCAGCAGAAGCCACCAGCATCCCTCTTTCCTCTGCCCCCAGCCTCCCTGCACATGTGGCCCCAGAAGATGGTCCACTCCCTCCTTGAACAGATGCAGAACCTGAGGCCTGGGAAGAGACAGGACCTGCTGAGGTCATACAGGAAAGAACCGTAACTAGAATGTATGTTTCGGGGTTTCTGCCCCAGACCGAAAACCTAAGAGTTATTCTTTATCCCACCAAGCAGAACATTCTGGGACTATCGCGATGTTCCACCTTGAAATCATGACCTCACACGAGAACAAAAGAGAAATGAGGACCAAGCAGGGTCCCAGACGTCAGTCATTTGGGCCACTGCTTCACAAAAATCTGGAAAACTTCAGAAACACACATTCCCAGCCCCACCCCCAGACCCATGGAAAAGAGCTCCAGGGTGCGTGTCCTGGAGTTTATATCGCTCAGAAGCCCCCTGACCCTCTTTCACTTTAGGGACAAAAGGTGGAGAAAACACCTGAGGCTAAGAGTTTTGCCCAGAGGGACATGCAAAAACTGTTTGTCCTCAGCTGCTTCTCTTAAATATCCCTAGCCTCACACCAAAGCAGGAGAGAGATGCTCTGTGAATCCACGAAATGCATTCAAGATGCAAGCCAGAAAGGGATCCAGAAGAGGAGAGATCTGGCTTCCTTCTTCCACGGAGGGGTCCGACCAGAAGTGGACCTCACAAAGCGGTCTTGGGTATTTTTCCCACTCCCGGTGAGACAGGACTCCCAGAATATCCCGGCTGGAATTCACAAGGGCGCACCAATCACACAGTCAGGCAGCTCAGTGCATGGCACAGGAAGGCCCAACCCAAATTCCACAGCACATTTCAGATCCACAGTACAACAGAGATAATTCTGATCTCAGCTGGCCAAAGAAGGGCAGACCTTTGCCAGAGAGGGGGACACAGGGCAGACAGGGCCCCCCGGGGAGGCCCTGAGGAGCAGCTGGGTCTGACGGTTATCTCAGAGCCTGCCCCCCCAACCACGGGGTGAGGGGACACCAAAAGCTGGGGGAGGTTAGGGCTGGAGAGTTTAGAGGAGGATTTGAGGCATGTCAGACAAGCCGTCCACTTGGGGAGCTCATGGGGTGAGAACCCCAGATGGGTCTAAGCCATGGGAAGCTGGAGCCCTGGGCCCGCCATCCTTTGAGGCCAGCTAAGGTCAGGGTCGATCTCTGGTTATGGTAAATGAAAGGAATAAAAGGGCTATACACACGGTGAGAGGCAGATTGGGGAGTCCACGTACCCCGATGATGGCGTTTAGCTCCGTCATGGTGACCTGCTTGGCACGCTCCACCGCCTGGGCCACCTGCTGCTGGTGCTGGAGGGAACAGGGAGGGGTGAGCTGCACTGTCTTCCCGACCGAAGGGGGCACCGGGGACCGTTGGGCCAGGCAGGGACGGGGCCCCCACATGAGGCAGAGGAGGCCCCTGAAACAGGTGGGGCCTTTCTACCTTCTGTTTTTAAACACTTTTCAAAGAGCGCGTGTTCAAGCCCCACTTCCCGCACATTGTTTTAAGTTTCAACAGAAATGAGCCCAAACATGCCTGTCAGTCACCCGTCTCCTCTCACCACACGTACAAAAAAAAAGTCCTTCCCCGCCTTCGAATGGGAGCCGAGTGGGAGAGGCTAGCCCCCATTAATGTTCTAAATGCGGGAACAGCATCATCACATAGAAGGGTGTTCCCATGTTTTAGGAGACGCAGCTAGAGTGCGTGCCGAGTCAGGAGAGTGGCACTCTACAGTCAAGGAGTTCAGAAGTGATTTTACAGATATACAATCCCTAGCCACGTAAAGAGGAAAACGAAGATATGTCTGGAGAGAGAGAAAGAAAAAGTGGCATGGTGAACCCTTAAATCAAGCAGGGACTGGGAATGGTCACGATGGGTCCATGCGGGTTCATCAAGAGTAATAAATACAACGCTCTGGGGCGGGTGTTGGGAACAGCTCTGGACCTTCCACCCGTGGGCTGCTGTGAACCTAAAACCACTCTGAAAAATACATATTTTTTTGGTGCATTCATTCCCTTCGGCCTTGGGGTTAACATCCACTTCATGTGCACCTGTCTCCCCTACTGGGCTGTGAGCTCTAGGACATCAGTGGGTCGTGTTTTGGACGCCATCATTTATGGGTTGCTGCTCTGACTCAAGAAACCTAGAAGTCTGGAAGGGAGCTGGGGGGGTGGCTGGGGCCTGCCCCAGCTGGAGTGAGCTATGGCGGAAAGACAGCTCACCTGTCTGACCTGCCCCAAGGGGACTCCTTGGAGACGCTTCCCTTGTCTCACCCATTAGCCCCGTCCAGGCCTCAGGTGGCGGTCTCTTGGAAGGCATGCTTAGAAGGTAGTATGACTGACTGGCCATGCCTCCAGGGAGGACCCTCTGTCCTAGGAGCTGGAGTCCCCCTTGGGTACGTATTCCCTTTATAGCGTGTGCCCCTTCGCACTATGTGGCCAGGCGTCTTGCTCCTAGATGTTTTCAGGTGTTGGAGATGGGACAGAGAGATGCAGAGGCATTTAGGAATGCCCATTTGGATGGGGGGGCAGGAGGCAAAGAGGGCACCCACTGCCCATTGCTAGTCCCATCACAGGCTGGGATCCTCCTCCTTAGTCTCCGGAAGTGGCAGAGAACCAACCAGTTCTACCAGAAGAACGAGCAAACACTCCCTCTGATGTGCTGGAGTATTTTCTCTAAAACCCCAGGTTGCTAACTTCAGTCCCTATGAACGAATAGAGGCTGGGGCTCCAGGGGGACCCAGGTGACACCGGGAGGCATTGCACTCAAAAGACGAGAAAGATGCAGAGCAAAGGTCTTACCTCTTGTGACAGAAAAGGCATGATCTGTGCTAAAATCGTGTTCAATCTCTTCGCAATCTCTGTCTGCAAAAGAAGAGAGACGGTGTGAAGTACGAGCAGATACATCGAGTTGCCGAAATGTTGCACAGGGGTCAACGCACACTCCCCTGAAGCCACAGATGCCCCCATCAGGCCCCCTGCCAGGAGGCCTTGCTGAATCCGTGGCCCTCCCCCAGCCGGGCTGCCTGGGCTTTGGGGAGCTCCAATTTCCTATCAGAGGGGAGTCTACATGTGTGGCTCACACCAGAGAATCTGCCAGCTCTGGATGGAAGCCCTAATTAAAAAAAATAAAAATAAATAAATAAATAAATAAAACAAGAACCACTCCCACCCCCCCCGTGCCCTCCGCCGTACACCCCAGTAAAACCTATTATCCGAGTTCAGCGCACAGTGGTGAGGACTTGGTTATGCCCAATGGCAACAGCTAGACTGGTTGTCCAGCTCAGATGAAGCAGGTGACCGTAAGTCCCCAGGGCCACAGGTGCCTTCGAGGGTCTCCTTCAGCCCTCTCCACTTCTCTCTCGGCCTCTCCCCCACCAGACAGATCCCTCCCCCATGCAGCCTGAAATCCTACCATGAGTGCCTCCCCATCTTAGGGTTACAACATTGCCTTCTTGTAGCAGCTGCTCACGGGTAAGTCGTCGGAACCCCAATCCTTCCAAGAAGTAGATCGTGAGCTGAGCCCTTCTCTGCTCCACCCCCATCATGCCAGCCAAGATCATATTTAGGTAAGTACCAACTGCTTCTCCCACTCCTGTCCTATGTGAACCCCCGATCTCAGATCCAGAGCGGTTTGGGAAAAAAAAAAAAAAAGATAGAGCCCAATGGTTAACTGTGTCCAGACAGGAAGGAATAGCCTGACAGACAGGGCTCAGGACAGACTGCCTTCCTCAGCTCCTGCTGAATCCCGAGGCCCCCAGGACCGGGGTCCCAGCGCAGGCTTCAAAGCTCTCATCAGCACACAGCAATCTTCCAGAAACAAAACCATGACAACAGCCTTTAAAAATCTCTGATCATCTGCGTGTCAAATGGCTCTCAATGAGAAATCTGGTGCACTTAAAATAAAAACAACGCTGTCTGAAGGCTTACAGAGTGCGGACCTTGGGAGAATTCCTGGGGCTAGCACCCCCCACCTCCCTCTAGCCCCCGGCCACTAAGGAGGACCTGTCTGGTTGGGGAAGTGCCAAGAGAGGGAATGGGCTAGGGTGGCCCTACATCCTGGGGCTGCCGGCCACAGCAGGCAGGTTCCAACACGGGGACAGTCTGTCTACCCCATGGGGGAGTCCTGGGTGGGGTCCAGGGACTGGTCCTCTCCTGGAACACTCCGATCCTCGGGACAGGGCCAGAGTTGCCCACTGTGGGCATCTGGGGTGGAACAATTCTTTGTTACTTTGTTACAAAGGACCGAATGACCCACTGAATGCCAGTAATGGGTCCCACTTCCAAATTCCAGGGTGGAGAGAGAGCGTTCCCCTAGCTACGCCCTCTGGGCCTTACCACCCCATTTGCCATTTGGGTACGCTCCAGTAAGGACACTGGACACCAGGGCTTCTCTGCCTCAGTGCTGTTGACATTGAGGCCAGATACTTCTTTGCTGTACGGAGCTGTTCTGTGCACCATCTCTGGGCTTCACCCACTAGATACTCATCATTTATATTGTAAGGAATCTAGGAAGATGACTAAGTAATTAATGTATAAATTATTAATCTAAGTAAGTGGGAAGAGTTCTTCTCTCAAACAGTATCTTCTCTTCCAAACAGGATCCTTCCTCATTTCTGTTCCTCCCTCTCTTGATTGACAGTGGGGAAGGGGAAGGAAACAGGATCAAGGTTGTATCTGGCAGGAGTTCTAGAACAATCCCCTACATCTCAGTCCAAAATTGCAAAGGGTAACACGGTCCTTCAACCGTCAGATGTTCATGTGCCCCATCAGAACAGAAGGACGTATCAAAAACGGGAAACAGACATAAATTAGACCACCCAGGCTCACTGGTCCAAAGGCCTCTTACCACCAACAACCAGCACAGCAGTGCCCGGCACACAGTAGGTGTGTAGTATCACTAGCCACCCTGCATTGATTTTCCAAGGCCCCCCTGGGTGCAGATCTGGGCCTGGCCCATGGTGGGCGACATCTGTGGCCAGGGTGGCAGTGGACGGAATGCTGACGTACATACAAGTGGGAGGCGGGGCAGACAGGCGCCCTTCACCAACAGGGTGAGGCACGGCCATCCCCATGGGTCTCTGGCTGCTGCCCTCCCAAACCCTGAGCCAGGAAGGCGGGCAGCAGGCAGGATCTGAACCTTCCCAGTTACTCTGGCCTACACAGCAGCTCCAGCTCTCACACAACCTCTGGGGCAGGTGGTTATAAATGGGCTCCCATCTGTTGCTTACTTCCACTAGCAAATAGGTCAAGTGTCAGTCAGGGTCTTGGAAGTTCCAGGCAAAATATGAAAAGGAGCTGGCCTTCCCCTTCCCCATACCCTTTAGCCAACATGTGGCCACAGCTTCTGCCCAGGTGGGATCTTCCTGCAGGGTGTGGTCGGGAGTCCAGCATCTTCCAGTTATAAGGAAAAGGGACCTGCTGAGATTTCCCGTAGCTGTGCCCAGCTCCAGCCTTGGCCTCCCAGGCCACCAGGTGGCTCTCAGCAAGTTCCCAGTGTCACCCTTCCACCCCCACTAGAAGCAGTTCCTGCCTCCTTCGCCCACCTCCCAAGACCACAAACATCAGAACCGCTGCACACAGACAGGGAACCTTCTGGAGCCCTGGGATATGGGCATTCGGGCCCTTTCCTGAGCCTGAACTCCAGGAAGGCCTAACTGCATAAGACAGAATGAAACAGGGTTGGGAAGTGGGCAGAGAGTGGGTGGGTTGGGGTAGAGGAAGCACACTTGGCCAGTGTTTATAGTAAACTAGGGCTTCCCTGTCCCTGGGTCCGGGCCTGGGGTGGGCTTTCCACACCCATTCAGTCCCTCCCAGCTGTCACTGCAGGGTGATTCCCCTGCCTTGGAGTGACACTCCCCTGCCGGCCTCCCCAAACAGCAGAAGCAGGGAGTAAACCTTACCCATCTCTCTGTGACTGCCCCATCTCTCTGTGACTGTGTGCGGAATGGGCTCCGCACACCAGTGCACGAAGAATGGACGAGACTATCCCCCTCAAGGACTTTTCCTTAACACTGATTTTTTGGAGGGTGGTGATCCCAGAGGGGAAGCTCCTAGAAATGTAAGCTGGACGGACAGAGCCACTCTTCACAACAACCACCATCATGACCGTTACCATGCACCACCCCAGCTGCCCCCAAGCACTTCCCACATGAGAGCTCATAACACCCTCCAGGGAAGGCCCTTCCAATGAGCAGCTCCACGTTTCAGATGGGGAAACTGAGGCCTGCCCAGCAATGAAGCAACCACACTAAACGACTTCCTACCAAGAAGCCCGATTTGGACATTTTGAGAGAGCTTGGAGAAGTATTTTTGAAAGAAAAACTACCATCAGGGTTAATCATTGACAGCATTTCCGATTAGAACAGCTGTTAAAACAGCATTTGGTCCAACACAAATAAGCCCTAAACATTCAGTTCCAAGAAAGGGGGGAAAAGAAATTAAGACATGTGACTTCCACAATTAGGACAGGTCACAAATCACAAACTGGAACCAGACCACACACTGGAAAACAACTCCTGGCAACCCAGGGCACCATGTTATCAATAAGGCAGCTGCATGTGGTCCACATGGGTCGCCCAAAGCCATCGCCTTTGAGTGAGGTCCTCAGATGCGGACATAAGAGAAGGTAGGTGCCGGAGGCGGGGAGACCGCTGCCTTTGGAAAGAGGCGTTTGGGGAGGCGGGCACAGACTTTGAATGTTTCTTTTCAAGTGTGGTTCAAAGAAGGCAGCTTGGCTGGTGGGAAAACACTGCTCCTTGGAAGGAGCTAATCTAGCAGACACAGACAGAAGCAGCTCGGAGACATGTGCCCAGAGACCCTGCGAGATTCAGAATCTGTGCTCCCAACTGGGCACAAGGAGTAACATCTGCCCAGCGTCTCCGGTGAAATGGTTAGGCTAATAAATGACGAAAAACAAGATGGGGCGGGGGGCAAGTGACTTTCCCGAGGAGCAATCTGCTCAGTGCGCCTGCCTAGCTCCTGGGCACGCCGTGATCATCTCAGGAAAACAGGACCTGCAACCATCTTGCTGGAAACAGAGGGTCCTTCAGCACCCCCAGGCCCTGCCTCTCCTCCCATCACTCTCCAGCCACAGCCCCCAGACCCAGGATGCCAAAAGACGCCAGCCTCAATCTGGTCTTGGTTCTCACCCCCCAGTCCCCGGCTCCTGGGATTCCACAGCCAGCCAGGCTTTGGCTGCACCCCCCATCTTTCTTTTTCTTGAAAATGTAGCTGACTGCTCAACCCAGTCCACAGCCCCCTGCACCCAACGGTCTCCCTGCTATTTATTTCAAACTGCCCTGTTGTCTGTCCCGCCGGCTTTTGGGAATACATACATCATTGTAACAGCTCCATAAAAACAAGGCGAGGAAGAACCCTGGCACTTTAAAGAGCATGTTATGACCCACAGCCATGAAGAAGCAAGCTGGCTCCCACCCCCCAACCCCCAGCCCTGCCTCCATCTAGCTGTGTGGCTTTGGGCAAATCACTACCCTCCTCCGGGGTCCCACTGCGTTGTCTGCGACACAGGGCGGCAGAGAGGTAACTTGGAAGATCCGGGAGTTGTCACTGCGTCTCAGCCTGCTAACGGTTCCTGAAGGGCGCTGTGACATGTCCTTCCTCAATACAGCATAGGAATCGAGAGCACAGCAAGAATTTAAAGGGTGATGAGGAAGGAGAGAGAGGCACTTCACGATGTGGCTGGGCTGCTGCTGCCTGGGGTTCAGTCCCCAGGACCAGGCTTCATAGCACAGAGGGGTCGACAGCAGTGACACGCCATCTGTCAGTCCCAAGCAGCCACGGTAGGAAGGGCTCATCCTGCTCACCCGGGACCTTCTCCTCCAGAAACATGCATGTTTGGGGTGGGGGGTGGGACTCCACGGTTCTTGGATTTTAATCAGGTATTACCAGGTTCTCTGACTCAAGCTCTGGGGTATTCCAGATGAGTCTGCTTCATCTCAAATTAAACTGAGAGGGGCACGAGGGGTGGGAGGTGGCGGCCGCAGCAGCCAGGTACCATAACCACGAAGCAATCAAATGTTCAAAGATTCTGGAACAATGTGCCTGAGTATTTTTAACTTAAAATATCCCACTGCATGTCCCAGGCAATTCTAAATTGATAGGCCCTCAATTATTGGACTAGACCATGAAATTCCTTGCCAGGCAGTTTCTCCTCAGTCAGGGCTTAGACAACTCTGAAAGAAAGCAAGTGGCTGTTTTATCACCAGTGGGACGGAAGTCCAGGGACAAAGAGGGGTGACACCTCCAGGAAACACCAGGACGGGGTTCCCCAGCCCCGCTCCAGCCCCGCCACAGGCTCTACGGGAAAGGAGCATCCAGGGTCTTAACGAAGGGGGCAAATAAATGATCCACTCAGCAGCCCAGGGAGATAATGGCCCCTGCTTCTGGAGGGGCCGGGAGGGTTTCCATCACATATCACTCAATGATAGGTGAGCCTCCATAAAGGCCCTTTTAGCACTGACATATTGATCAAATTATATATAACTACAATGCCATTAAATATTTATGCCTTCTGTGGAAGCCTGCTGAATTCTTTATGCCAGGAGGACTGGATATAAGAAAAGGCCCAGCCCCGTGTGATCCTGAGGATCTGCCTCCTGAGGGAGGGAACGGGACAGGACACTGGCTGTGGCCAGCCTGGACCTGGCACTTGGCGATAGCCCCCATGCCCCTCACGCAGGTAAGGATGGCAAGGAACATTCGACACACTTGCCCCCACCCAGCTAAGACAGATGAAAGGCAAGAGACTCCAGGGTGCCCGGCTTGGGACATGACCCTCCACGTGCCACCCTGGACGGAATCCCACCTTCCCTTTTTCTCTGTCTACCAGAAATCTCTGGCACTTTCTTCCAAGAGTCTAGGGAGTAAGGGAACTGGGAATGGTGAAGTCAAGCAAGGAAGGGGAAAGAGCTTGTGGGGAGAGGGGCAGGAGAAGAGGCATCTAGGCCA
Organism: Mustela erminea; assembly: GCF_009829155.1. Lineage (NCBI taxonomy): Eukaryota > Metazoa > Chordata > Mammalia > Carnivora > Mustelidae > Mustela > Mustela erminea. The sequence goes on from NC_045618.1 coordinate 34,213,965, forward strand.
CTGACCCCAGAAGAGTTGGCAAGGCAAAGTCCCAGGTCTGTCCGGTACTCAGGCCTCAGTTCCCACTGCATAAAAGAGGCAGATCGGGGTGCAGTAGTCATCAGAGCTCTCAAAAATGAATTAGGTGTGTGTGAGAGCGAACATCCTGTCCTTAGGAGCATTCAATGGCCACCTAACAGGGACAAGGGTTAGATACCACTCCCTGGGAGGGAACTGGTCCTAGGTGACAGCCCAGTCCCTCCCTGGCTCTCAGACTTTCATTTCTCAGACTCTCAATTTCCATCCACCGGGTTTCCTGTTAACAAGATCCAATAATCTTTAAATATTTGTTCACTTTAATTTCTTGGTTCCCAAACACATTAAACTCTGCTTGCTTCCCACCCCCACTCCAGGGGATGGCCCTCAAAGAGCTTGCTTGTGTAGACAGAACAGGGAAAGCCTTTGCCGATTAGACCTTCCCCCAACACCGCCCATTCATTCCAGGCGCCACCAACCGCCCCCCCCATCCCTAGAGCCCTTGGTCCCCTCCCTCCCCTCAGATAACCCTCTGCCTCCCTCCCCCACCTCCCAGACTCCATTGGCCAACTCCTGCCAGGAGGAAAAATTCTCAATTCATCCCTGTGGGGTTGCCATGGCAACCCCCAGCCACCTAATCCCCCTTGGAACATTATGCAAATCTCCCTTTGCCCCTCAACAGGCTGTAAAAGTCACATTACCCTTGCAGAGGCAGCTCGTTAAATTTTGGGGGTCTCCCCTTAAGGTCAGCACTACAAATGGAACATTGGCTAGGACTTTGTAAGGACAGAGGCTCGCGGGGAAATCCGGGTGGCAGGAAAGGAAAATGAGGTGTCGGGGGAGGGGACAGGCGGACTGTGGGCAGACACAGAGCCCCATTCTAGCCACCCATCACCAAGTTCACAGCCAATAAGCAAGACCATCCCTCTTAGACTGAAAGGGTCTCTCCCCCCAGACAAGGATGGCAGGATCACAGGCCGAAAAGATCAAGACGGTTACTTAGAAATTTGTTCATGGGTCAGATGGGACCACCTCCCAAACCTCCACCCCCCCATTCAACATCTCGGTTCACAGACAAGGAAAGCTGGGCCCAGAGAAGGCAAGAAACTGCCCTAGGTCACAAAGCTAGACAGTGGCAACCAACTCTCCCAGCTCTCCAGCCAGACTTCTTCCCCTGACACCAAGGGTTCACACCTGGGGAGTGATTTTGCCTCCCAAGGGACCCTTGGCGATGTCTAGAGAACAGTTAAGGGTGTCACAAGGAGAGCAGTGCTCCTGAGAACTAGTGGGCGGAGGCCAGAGGTGCTGCTAACCTTGGGGAACACGGGACAGCCTCACGGCAAAGAATTATCCAGCTTCACATGTCAATAATGCCCATACTGAGACAGCCCAATCTGTGCACGGGGGGCCCCAAAACCTACCCAATTCTTTAAGGCCTTGTCTGGGGTCTTTCCAGGCCCAGAATCTAAGTCCTGAAGCACATTCAGGTGCGTGTCCTGAAGGCAGCCATGTGGGGAGACCATGCCTTGATATGGCCTGGGAGACAAGCGGTCCGGCCAGGAGTGAAACAGACTGAGTTTCTGGTTCTGAACCTGCTCCCGGTCTACTGGGAACCACGAGCCAGTGCCTGACCCTCTGCAGACATCTGTGCTCACGGCTGCATGCAGGGCCAGCCAGCCACACAAGGCAGGGTTCTAGGAAGTCCTACAACATCCACAGCCCCAAGGATCTCAGCCTCACTCTTGGAGGTCTTCGCAACTTGTGGCACTACGTCCTGCTGAGAGAGGACACTGCTGAGGCCTTCCTACACGCTGGGGACTGTGCGAAACAGTCACTGTATACCCATCACGCGACACACACTCCTCCTAGCGCTGCCTGTAACTGAGGGGTCAGACAGAGGAGGTGGGGCTAGTGGTTACTTAAAAATTTGTAACTAACTAAGTCGTTAGTTACGACTCCATGTCAAACTCAGTTCCTCAGGCATGGTAGCCATATCTCGGTTGGCACTGTTCTGGCAGGCAGGGGTTCCCATTCTTCCCCCAATACAAACTGAAGTTCACAGAGGTCCCATGGTCAGCCCCAGGTCACATGGCCAGGGGGTCTTGATGGGGGACTCAAATCCAAGGCTGTCTGACTCCTATGCCTGTTGCTTTGCCACCAGGACTGACCACCTCCTGGCAGCTAGTGCTCAGCACGGGACTGCCAGGACACCCCTCTGAAAACCAGTGGCTTCTGATGGAGAAACTCGGAATTCAGCACCGGCACAAAGATGTCAGGAGAAAGTCTTAACAGGGACAGGCACCAGTCCCCACTGCGGAGCCTGGGCAGGGGGAAAATGAGGGAATGTCAAGTAGAGGAGGTCCCTGTGGAAATGTGGTCTGACACAGGTGAGAGAACAGAGAAACTCAAACAGTGAGAGAGAGAATGGTATCTAGAAAGCACTGTACCCACTCCCTTTAAGTAGTCCCTACAGGCTGTATACTGCGCACAAGAAGCTGGCATCAAGCCAACAGTAAGAGGACTCCAGCAGGAGCAGAGCTGCTCTCCGAGGGCCTCAGGGTTGAGGAGGGTGGGACACAGGACACCGGGGCCGCTCTGTTAGGATTTCTGCCCTGAGGCAAAGCCAGGTAAGTACTGGACTGCTGCCCTCTCCAGGAGTGAGGGGGCTCAGAGGAAGGCATGGCTTCCAGGAAAAGCAACGGGGAAGGGTTTAAGGAGATGCTAAAGCTCCTTTGGGCCCATCAGTCCTGGCCCACTCACGGCCTCCACCTGCAGGGTCTCGTGCTCACTCTGTTCCCATCGGCCACCGAGCCCCTCGCTCCAGACCACTTGGGACCACCTATGATCCGGGGCTCGCCAAGTCTGCCCTACCTCTTCCTGCACAGGAAGTTGGAGACTTCCTGCCCCCCACCCTAGACCAAGGACTGACTCCCATCCTTCACCCACTGGTCTCCCCCAGACTGCCCGGCTCTTCCTAGCAGAAATTGCCACCGGTTCACCAAGCATGCCCTTGACCCGACAATCAGTTTGACACTCGGGGTCCGGACGGACCTGTTGAGGGCTCTCCCTAGGCAAGCATTTGGGTACCCTCCTCCTCCAACCTTCCGGTCAGAGACTAGCTGGGTGGTGCAGGAGTCCAGAACCAAAGCCTTCACAACCAACCAGGAGGAGACCCTTTCCCTGCCCCTCCCCTGTCCCCAAGGCGCTCCTGGCACCCCCAGTGCTGCAGGACTGTGGGAAGGACTCTTGCTCGTTTGAGTCTCCTTGCAAGGGAAGATGTCACTTTTGGGGGCAAACAAAAAAGGAACTTCTACCACTGGGCTAGACCAGATGTCGTTCCGTTTTTTAAAAGAATGACAATAACAACAACAAACAGTTGAAGCGTGTGAACAGTGCTCAGCAAGGATTTAAAGGGCAGTAGGATAAGGCTGTGGCACGTGGAACTCCCCCACCAAAGAGATGTCCAAGGCATGCCAGGCACAGTTTACCAATTTACCTCCGAGCCACTGACTCTCGCCTTCCTGCTACTCGGTTCCTTCTCGGAATCCCAATTCAGCATGTTTTCTCTTCCTCATTCCTTCCTCCCCCATCTCTGCTTTATCATCTTCTTCCCCACTATCTCTTTCCTCACCACCTCCTATCTTCCCTTTGTACAACTGAACTGCCCACAGACCAAGACAAAACACAAAAACAAGACAAAACCCTTAAACTGTATTAAAGACGCATTAACACAAAAGCTCAACAGGACACTTTCATGCTTCTTTTCTCCAATCACAACTTTGCAGCCAACAGATCTCTCTTAGAAGCCGGAGAAAACCTATATCCTTCCCAGAAAGTCCATAATGCTCTACAGAGTCAGGGGAGAACCTCAAACTAGAATGTTGCCCTCCACAAGTTCCCGCAAAACTTACATTGTGCACCCAGTATGGGCCCAGAATCATGCAGGGCTCAGGAGCCCCAATGAATACAAAATGGTCCTACCCCTCAGGGAACTCACAAAGACAGCATTCCGCACACACACATACCCGCCCCCGCCCCCGCCAGTCCCTGCTGCCCCATCCAGTTATGAACACAGCCCTCTAGTGCCCCGGATATACCCAGGTCCTCACACCCCATACTCTGATGCTCTCCTCTTGGTGTGTGTTTGTCCTGCTCCCGAATGCCTCTCATCTGGGGTCTCTAAGACGAAAAGGTCTACTCCGCTTTGCAAACGACCAAGTGCAACAGAAATACCAAGGTCAACAGTATCACAATATTTGGAAGATCACAACGTTCAAACTCTCAGTCCTCCACAAAGGCCCTCGGCTGGAATTACTTGGTGGTGGTGGTGGCAAGCTGCTGCGGGACCCCAGGCCCCTGGTGGTGTCACTCACATGGTGGGTGAAAGGAGGACGCCCCTTTGGACACACACGCCAAGCCCATCCACACACAGTCCTGGCCTTTGCCACAGCCGGACTCCAGGCCCCACCCCTGGGAGCCTGGTTCTTTCTTCACCCGCCAAGGATGCCACTGGTGAAGGGGAGCTTTGGGGTGAGGGGGATTTCAGCCCAAAGGGCTGAGTGGCATCTTCACAGTTATGAAGTTGGCTGGGGTGGAGAGGAGGGAGATTTTGTTCTCAGGCAAAATCCCCAGGGCTGAGAAGATGGGACCCCTGGTTAAGCCCCGAAGCCCTGCATGAACCTCCACTTAAGAGCGAGTCCCTGCTCTACGGACCTTCGAGCTTTCTAGAGGGGCCTCTGCACAATGAACAGCCTCCCAGAATCTGATTTGAAAGGGGCCAAGGCCTCCACGGTCCCTGATGTGCTTCTCCAATGAGTGGAGCCTGCCCCCACAGAGGTTCCCCCCCCCAATCCTAGGGACACAGTGGGCCCCTTGGAAGCCTACCCCCACCTCCTCAGGCTGTGACATCCTTAGCCAACAAAAGAACTCCATATCCACACACAGGGGAGAACAGCCCTTCCGAAAAAACCTCCTTCCCCAAGTTTCTCCTCAGCCCCCAACCTGAGGGGGAACATGTCGTGTGAAAGGCGAGAGAGAGGAAAGAAAAAGCCAGGGGACAGGAGAGGCGTGTGAAGAGGAGCCAGCATCTTGGCCCGGAGTCTGCGAGAGCATTTGTTGAAAACAAGATATTGTCCCTTTAAGCATATAAAAACAAGGCCCTCGAGCACGCAGTTCTCACTCTGGTACACAATTATGGGTGCTTTCAGCTGTCTAGCACTACTTCAAGTGCTCTCTTAAACCAGACTGTCAATGGCATGTTGAAAGCTATTTCGCTGGCTGCTATCATTAATAGCAAAGTGGAGAGAGCCGGCTGATGAGAATTAAATATGGGGGAGGGGCGGGTCAGAACCAGTCATTACAGAATTACCCACACGGGGGAAGGAGGCAATGCCACTTTGGGGAAGAAAGGTCAAAGCGGCAGGCGGGGGTGGAGAAGCAGGGCCCAGAGGCCTCCGCCAGTCCCAGGCGTCTGCCCCCCACCGCCTCCACCTCCCCCCCCCCCCCCCCCCCCCCCCCGCCCCCCCCTCCTAGTCGGCCCCAGGCAGATGGACATGGGCCAGCCCTGCAGAGCCATATGGGGACAGAGGGAGCCGCTGAGGCGGGAGTGTGAGAGCAGAGAGGCCTGGGAGATCACTTTGCTGCAAAATGTCACCACCTCGCCTCACTCCCCAAGTGGAGCCCCACGCCCACCACCATTCCCAACTTGTGGACTGTGCTTCCGCTGGCCTTTCCAAGAGCTGCTGTCACCAAGAGAGACAGAGAGAGAGAGAGAGAGAGAGAAGCCGAGAAGCCTCCTCCTCCTCCTAACCCCTGCCCCCCTTTAAGGCTCAGGTAACAGCCCTTCGGTGTAGTCTTCCTGGACCCGAGTTGACTCCCCTTTCCGGGGATGAATAAGCCGTTCTGTCCCGCTCCTGTCCTGGGTGCTCCTCGGGGAGACTGGGCCATATTAGTAGCACTTCCCTCACTGTGTTCCATGACTTCCTGAGATGCCGACTCCCCAGGCGAGGGGATGGTGTCTTATTCGGCTGTGTAACGGGCCCCAGCCCACACCCGGCACATCCCAGCCCCTAATAACTGCTCTGGCAGGCATCCAACCCCCTCATTTTCCTGATGAAGAAGCTGGATGCTGAGCTGTAGGAGGAAGCCTGCAGAGCTGGGGGGCCAACCCACAATTAAAACCCTCACTTCCTCCCGCTGGGGCTCAGGGAATCTGGAATCCCACCCTCTGAAAAGCTGAGGAATTCGGAGTAAAGGAAAACCAACGTGTTTCCTGAGCACCTATTTCGTGCTAAGTGCACGTAACAGACCCCAGCCCAGGGGTTTCCTCCATGGCTACAGAAACAAGATGATGAAGTGTGAGAAAGGCAGCCAGAGTGTGCCACAGCAGAGGGGGAAACCCCACTGAGATTTGGCCTTGACCACCTTCTCGCCCCACGTGTCCCAGTATATTGTACAAACAGATTTGGATTAAAAACACTTCCCTGTGCAGGAGGGAAAAGGGAACTCATTCCTTGACCAGCACACTCCTAGGATAAAATGGAAATGAAGGGCCTTCCACATAGACCAGGCTCTTCCTATACTAAGTGGAGGAGGAAGAATCCAAAGAGAGAAAGAAGAGCTCTGTGCCCTGCGGGGGCCACTGGCCTAGGAGAGTTCACTGAAGGAATCTTATTAAGAAGCCAGGTTTCTAACCCAGGCTCAGTGTCCTTGAGTAAGAGGGGGAGCCATCCATGTGCCCATCTCCTGGGCTATCCCAGTGATCAAAAGAATGATAAGGGAAAGAGCCAGAGAACCACACCAACCCTGCTCAGACAGCTCATTCGGAGGTGAAGACCAGAGGTCCAGAGAAGACTGGGGTAGAAGGCAGTCTGGGGCCTGGAGCTCAGCAGACCCCAAAGCCAACCAAGGCAGGCCCCCGGGGCAGTGAGAGAACCTGTGGGACTCTAGAAGACTATCCTGGGCGACAGTGACCAGCCGGGAAAGGTTAGGTGGAAACCAGGGGTGCCTGGATGCCAGAAGAAAACACTAGTCCAGATCTCTTCTTAGCTCAATCCCGATGCCACAGAGACTGGCACTCCTGGGTGCGGACTCTGTAACCTCGCCACCTGCTGGTTCCCTCTGGCCACCAGCACCTGCTAAAGTGATGGTCACAGAACATCAACTTGTACCTGGAGACCTTCCAGCCAAGGCCCTAATTACTGGGGGGATGGAGAGGGGAGGGGACGGAAATTTGCTATCTCCTTCTTTAGCCCCATGTTCATGGTTTTCTGTATCCTCGGGTAAAAAGTTCACAGGTTGTACCACTTTACCTTGCCAGCGAACCTTCCCTCTGAGGCTGCTAGGTATGCACTGGGTTTATTATTACGCACATCAAGTCACTGGCTGTGCAAACAGCGGGCAATTCAGAAGAGGACTATGGGAAAAAGTGTTCAGCTGATAAGGTTATACAACCCGAAATGGGGTACTTTGTACTTTCGTATACCCAGCTTTGAGCCTTTTGAGATTATAAGGCAGAGAGAAGCAGGAATACTCAGCCACAGAGGGCAATGGCTTAGTAAATATGTTTCACTTCTCAAGTCCTGCTAAACAGAGACCCAGGGAATGGGACAGAAGGCTGCAGAAGCAGCCCCAGCACTAACTCGGGACTGGGTGACTGAGTCAAGCTCAGCTCCCCTCCCGTGCCTCAGTTTCCTCATCTGTAACATGGAAGGTTTGGATGAGAAGCCAAAGGGCTCTCCCAGTTCTGGGATGCCAAAGGAAACTCGAAGGGTTCCTCCTCCAGGCTTACAGAAGAAAGGGGACTGTTAGGTATCGGCATGGAGCTGTCCCAGAGTTCCAAATGCCTCAAGTCCTCTTCTGAAACCTCAGTGCTGAGTGGGGGAGGTAAAGACAGCCTGACCCAGCTTCTCCGGCCTCAAACCCAGCGCCCAACAGGTGCTCTGGGGCGCTCCTTTCTAAGCCGGCTTTGGGAATGGTGGCTGGCACCAAGAGCCTCAGCAGGAACAGGATGGGAGCCGATGAGCTCGACAGCCACCATCGCCTCCCTGGCCTCGCTGTATCACCCTTGACATTCTGCCTGGAAGCAGGAGCTTGGAGGAGGTGGGTGACCCCCTCGAAGCCTGAGGCCTGGCCCGTGGTTCTGTAATCTTTGCTCTGCCATACTCAAGGAGATAGGCAGAGGAGTAGGAGGAAAATCCATTTATTACTTCTCTGGGATCTGACAGCTTGGAGAAAGAGCGAGAAGGAGACAGAGAAACAGCCAGGAAAGGAGCTAGACCAAGTGAGTTTTACCTCTCAGCTGGATACACTTTGTCAGCTGCCCTCCGTCAATAATTGCGGCCCAGCTGGTGGAACCTGAGGTTCCCAACTAATAGGCATTTTTTTCTTTCTTTTTTTTTTTTTTTAAGATTTTATCTATTTATTTGAGAGGGGAGAAGGTCAGAGGGAGAAGCCAACTCCTCGTGGAGCTAGAAGCCAGATGCGGGACTCAATCCTGGGACTCCGGCATCATGACCTGAGCCAAAGGCAGTTGCTAATCAACTGAGCCACCCAGGCGTCCCAATAGGCATTTCCCATAGAGACAGCAAAGGAGAGCTTTAAAAAAAAAAGTGTGTGTGTGTGTGTGTGTGTTGGCGGTTGGTGGAAAGAGGGGGTGTGGCGCTGTGGGCGAGCAGGCTGAGGACCCCCCCCCCCCCAGTTCCCAAGATGCTGGCTCTAGACCTTACCTATTATATAAAGGTACACCCAGTCCCCGCCCCCACTGCTGAGCTTAAAGATGAAGAATCCGGCGTGTTTGTTCCAGGCAGATGTAATCACACGAACAGTCAAGTCTAGAGGGCAGGACACTGCATGAATAATTCAAGCACTCCAGTCACTTGATTGTGTGTGCAGATAAAACACCAGTCAACCGCTAAACAGGTCAGCTGATAAACTTGTTTGCTCAGGCCTAACCACCATCCGCCAAATGCACCCAAGACCCACACTACAATTAGTGGCTGGGCTTTCTTCTGCAGAACCCTCACAAGCCTAGGGAGTGGCCGGCCTCATTAGGTCAGGGCTGCCTTTCTCAGCCCCGGTTTCTTCACCTCTTGCCTCTTTGCTCCTCCACAGCCACAGGGCGATTACACCCAATGCAAGACTGTGCCCTAAACCCTGCGAAGGCCTTGGCGCTCAGAGCACACTCGTCCATGCTCGGAAGCCAAGTGGAACGAGCTGGAAGGCAAAGGGGAGCAGGGAGTGGGGTCAAAGTGCTCAGTGGGGCAATCCAGAGGTGTGGCCTGGAGTCTCAGCTCTGCCCCACTGGCCTCCCTGAAGCCTCAGTTTCCTGGCCTCTACAAAGGGCACAAGGAATCCCATCTGTCTGCCTCTAGCAGCTGGGAGGACTGTGAGACTATGTTGCCAAACCTCAGGCATTCTCCCCCTAAGAGCTCAGTCTGGGGAATCGCCAGAGGTCCCAGACGCACACAGCTGAGCTGCTCTTGGGGCGAACCCCACCACCGAAGGCGTTCTGAAGGCAAACTCTTCTGGAGTTCAGAGTCTCCCCAGGACTCCGGGAACACCTTTGCTCCACCGGCCAAGGTGGATTCTTTGTGCCAAAGAACCATCCACTCACAGACTAGGGAACACCACCCATGCAGACCTCAACATGCAACAACGTATTACACCTTAATTACGAAGCTCTTAGAATAACTGCTGCTATAAATTTTAAACCTGGGTGCAATTACCCTCTTTAAACACACCCAAGATACTAAGCACTGAGGGGGAAAAAAGAGTGGGGGTGGAGAAAGGGAGGAGGTGGCACCTTGCCTGATACCCCAAGATCCTTGAACTCCTGAGAACCCAGGGCTGCTGCAGGCATTCGGACTGGACGAGTCAGATCCCACTGGTCCCACCTAAAATTTGTGGATAGAACCTGTCTCCAGTTCATTCTTCTGAAGAGAAATATCCTTACGTACCAAGCCGTGTCTGCTTATGATTTTCCATGGCTCAAGAAGTAAGACCCTGGTAGCCTTCCTGCGCCTTCCTAAGGAGCTCATAATCCCTCAGGAAGCCACAGACTGGCTTCCTACCTTGCTCCAGAAACTCGGGCCCCTTTCTGGCTGCCCTCTACCCAACACTGGGGCTCCTCCAGTACCGAAAGGAAACCACAGATTCAAAAAGCTTTATAGGAAGCCGCTAGAGCAGGTGGCAATCTACAAGCATTCCTGGGTCACCTGCCCTTCTCACCTGCCTGGGTCCCTGTGCACCCCCGAAGAAAGAACAAAATTTAGACCTTGTAAATGACTGTTCGTTTGAAGCAGAAAATCCATTCAAGTCACGGTCACCAAAGGCTGGAATGAGTCAACAGCCTTCTGAGATTTCAAGAACACCAATTGTTAAAAAGAACAACCGGCCTGGGCCATTTATTTGTGCCAAGTCACTTCTAATCTCTGGCCAAGCCAAATTACAGGCAGCCTCTCCTTGGAACACAAATACACAAACAGGCCTCTCCCACAGCCCAGCCTAGCGCCTGGGACTAGTTACTGATATGCACCGGAGATAAAGGCTGTTTGTATTTGCTAGGTTTGAGGTATACTGTTATTAGAAGAGTGACAATTCGAGATAGTTTACATATCCATCAAACAGCAGCACACTAGCGAAACTGGTTTGACTTCAGGATTTCAAAGCTGAGCTCAACTACCAGCCATCTCAACAGCCCCCACGAGGCTGCCCCAGGGCAAGTTACTTCACCTCTCCGCTTCAGCTTCCTTCTCTGTAAAATGGGAACCCAGCTGCCTTCAAATGAAGATGGAGAGGAGAAAGCGGCCTTGGAACTGCAAGGCACTTTAGCCGTAGTTCATCCTGGATTCCTATTTCTCAGCATTTAGTGGCTTGTGCCCTTAAATTCTGACAGCTCAGCCTGGCTTTTGAGACTCTTGAAGTTTCATCTTATCAAGGCAGAACATCAAATTTTCGCACACAAACACACACAGACATACCCCTCCTGTGTTTCCCCTCAAGAATTTTACATTAAAACATTTCAAAGCAGCCAGCCATCCCCACTCTGGGCTTCAGGATTTTGTAAAGCAGATCCTGAAAGTACAACTTTCCTTTTGCTCCTTTATCGTCCACCAACATCCAAAACCGGGACTAATTTCACAAGTTTGATTGCTAAAAACCTCAAAATGTCCAAGAAATCAGCGACGCCTCAGACCCTGCATTTTGGAGACTGGATCCGTTCACTCTTCAAGGGGAAGTAGGAGGAACACAAGGATTAGGCTCATTTTCAAACAGGAGGGGCTATCAGAAACCCATGGCTTATATGTTTTTAACCATCAGATTTTTTAGAAAGAAAAGCACTTACCTGCTTGTGCATTTCAATGTTCAGGCCGTAGGACATCTCGTAGTACTAAAAGTGAAAAGAATCACCGTTAACAGGCAACACACTGATCTGCTCACTTTCCAAACTCAGCTTTTGGGGCAGGTTTCTGGCCAAGTCATACTTTTATGATATGTCTGCTAAAGGGGTTCAGCCCAAACCCGAAGCAAGCTACAGAGATGGGTTTAAGAGCTGACAGTGGGCGAGTGCTGTTCTCTCCTCTACAGGACATTATACATGCAGTAGTGCGAAGAGCAGAGCCCAACCCCTCCCACAAGCATCCCATGTGCCATATATCCTGTTTATACAAGGTTCGGGTTCAACAGGGAATCGTGTGTACACTGGGACCCTCTTGTCCTCTGAGAGTTATTTAGCAATGTGTCGAAGGCCTCTTATGTGAAAAGCAGTGCAGGGAGGCCGCTTAAGTGCCTTCCATGTTCTCTCACAAACGGAAGATTGAAACTCACTGAAACAGACACTGGGAAACGGGTGAGAATCAATCTCCTGCCCCAAGGCTGACCAGATTCTCCAGTTGGGGTATCCCTGAGGAGGGAGGGGAATGGAGGCAAAGGGCTTTCAAAGGCTCCTCCAGGCTCACAAAACCCAGGGGGAGGCAAGGGGGAGGCAGAGAGAGCTTCTGTCCCACTCTGGCCAGATCCCAGGGCTGCAAAGCAGCAAAGTTTCCAAACACTCCCAGGAGGTCTCTAAGAGAGAGATTCCTCCAACCCCGACGTGGGCTGATCCAATGCTATCTCACTAGCCAAGACAGGGCAAGCAGCCCTCTGGGAAACCTTGAAAACACAAATGAAAGGGGCATAAAGGTAGCGTCCAAGCGCCCCGCCTGGAGTGGGGTTTCTCTTTCTGCCCCTCCTCTCACCTACCCTCCTGCAAGTGGCCCGGGCTAAGGCGGGGTGGGGGTGGGGGGGTAGTGGAGGGGGACGGCATTAGTGGAGGGTCGGGGTACACTGCGGCTGACACCGGCTCGCAGAGTTACCCTGCGGCTGGCTGGCTGGCTGGCCGGCCGCCGCGTGCTGGGGACCCCGCTGCAGGGTCCCCGGACCCCCGCCCTCGGCCTGCCCCCGCCCCAGGCCCGCGGCCGCCTCTCACCATCACGTAATGGCGCTGCATCTCCGTCTTCTCGTTCGCCAGCTTGTCGTACTCCACTTTGAGGCTGCGAGGGCAGGAGGAGCCTGCTCAGGCCTGGAGCCCGCGCAGCCTCCTCCGAGGCTCCAGCGCCCAGGCCTCCACGAGCCACTTTCCTACTTCCTGACGCCCCGGGGGTACCCCGATCATCCCGCAGCCTCGGGGCGGAGGGGGCTCTGCTCCCCGCCGCCGGGAGGGGAGTGAAACAACTTGAAACTTCCCGCGGCCGAGCGCGTGGACCTCTCCAGGCCGCGGGGAACGAGACGGGGGGCCCGGCTCGCGACCCCCGGAAGCTGGAATGAGCCCCCCGCGACACCGATCCTCACCTCGCGCGGGCCCCGCGGGCGGCCGGGAAAGCCGGGAGGCTGCGGGCAGCAAAGGGTTAAGGCGCCGCGCTCTCGCAAAGGGGAAACAAAAGGCGGAGGCCCGGGCTGCCCCGCCGCCCCGGGTCGGGAGCCCCCACCCTCCCCGCTGGGGGTGGCAGGAGCCGTGGCGGGGACGCCCCTCCCCGCCGGCCCCGGGGAGGCCCCCACCCGCCTTACCTGTGATATTGAGCTTGCAGGAACTGGAATTCGTCTTTGATCCTGTCACAAGACTCAGCCACCGTGAATTTAAATCCCGGCTGCCCGGGCTGATGGGGAGCCTGGAGTCCGTGAGGACAAGACAGGGGAGGGGGCGGGGGAGTCAGATGGGGCTCCGGGCTGCCTCTGCCCCTCGGCGGCTTCTGCCGGTCCCCCCCGCCCAACCCAGAGGCCACCCTCACAACCCAGAACGTTCCTAGCAAGTTTCTCAGCTGCCCGTCGAGGCGGGGGGAGGGGGAGGCGGCGGTGGACGCCCCATATCCCTCCCCATTGGCGGCCGGGGCTTGCATCCCCTGCACGAACGGGCTCCCATTCCCAAGTAAGACAGGGACTGGGAGACAGCTGGGTGAGTTGGGAGAGGGGGCGGGGGGGCAGCGTGAAAACAAACAGTGCCGCTGGAACACGGGCAGCCCCCCGCGCCACTCGGGCGGAATTAACCTCCTCTCTCAACGGCGCCCCCCCATCCCTATCCCCTTTGTGTGAGCGCGCGCGCGCGCGCGCACACACACACACACACACACACACACACCCCATAAAGGTAGCAACAAGCAAAATGGAGGTGCCAGATAAACTGCCTCGTTTACCCTGCCATGATAGATGCTTAAATAAACCGAGTTGCAATTACTCACCGGATGTCTGCCTTGCGGATACATGGCAGGGAGGGGTCGTGATTCGGAGAGCGTAGAAGCGCCGAGAGCTCGGGCCGGGGAGGTACGGGGGAGGGGGGAGCCAAGCCCCAGCGGGGGGCGGCCGGGAAACCTAGAGCTCGCCCCCGGCCCCCCCAGCCCGCTCTCGCAGCGAAATCCCAGAGTCGGGCGCTCGCCCCAAGTCGAGACAAAGAGCTGCGGAGCAGGCGGCAAAGTCGTCGGCGGGCGCCGAGGCCGGGCGGCGGGCGCGGGCTTTGTGCGCCTAGGGCTCGGCGGGCTGCGGCCGGCCGCCTTCCCCCAGCTGCGTGGAGCGCTTCAGAGCCGGGCGCTTTGCGGACATCGTCGTCTCCACGGTGGCTCCGGCGCGGGGTCTCGAGGCCGGGGTCCCCTCCTGGGGCGACTGCGGGCCCCCTCCGGGATCACTCAGCGCCTCGCGCCGCGAGGGGGGCGCGCCGAGGCTGCCCCAGCATCCGGGGCGCGCGGGTCCGATCCCAGAGGCGGCGCTCGTGGAGAAGAGGAAGGAGGCAAGCACCGATGTGGTGGCTGGGGGCCGCAGGAGCGCCGGAGGGTGAGGGCGGGAGCCCGGCGCGGGCGCTTCGACGCCCCCCCTCGGAGAGGAGAGCCTGCTGTTCCGTCTGCTACTGCCGCCGCCGCCGCCGCCGCTGCAAGCCCTTCCCAGGGCCGAGGAGGAAACTCCAGGCTCAGTAGGTGCAAATCAGCCGCCCTGGCATCCTAACTCCAGCGGGCACAGGAAGCCTCCGCAAATGGGTCCTCGCTGTTCCCAGCTCCAGCGCCGCGTCCTCGGCGAGGAGCGCTCGGCGCCGCCACCGCGGCCGCCTCGGAGCGCACAGGCAGGAGAGCGCAGCCGGAGACCCGGGAGCTCTGCGGCTTCCTTCCTTCCCCTCGGCCCGGCTGTCCTCTCCGCGCCCCGACAAACCCCCCCAAACACACACTACCAAACACACATACACACACACACACACACACCCAAAAAAGTGCCCCGGACCTGCGGATACCACACACAGACAGGCGAGGGGGACGAGCACGAGGTCTGAACTGCCGCGAGAGCAGTTCCAAATAGGGACTGAAAAGTAACAAAATAATGTGGCAGCTTCGCCCTGCGCTGGCCAATGGGAGTGCGGGGCCCCCACGTGGGGCTACCGGACTCGGCCTGCGACTGGGCGCCGCCGGGCGCGACGTCACAATGCCCTCTTGTGTCTAAAACTATGCATGAAAAGTAGCAATCAGGCCCTACCCGCTGGTGACTTTCGCATGGGAGTGAAAAACAGCGCTCCTCAGATCAGGAATTAACCGAAAGACATATAATAAATAGATATATATTATAGTCCCGGGCTGCTAGACTCCCCCCACCCCGCTTTTCTCTTTCTTCCCCTCCCCCCACGATCTACTAGCAAATAATTATTTGGCGGGAGGGGTAAAGAAAGGAAACAGAGGAATAACAACAAAAGAAAAAAAGACAAGCTGTACGGTCCTCAAAACCTGTGGCTGGTAGTAATGTATCAGTTTATTCTGCAGTGGCGGCGAACGATTCCTCCCTCGAATCTCATTAGGTCTGCAAAGCAGCCCAATTAGATACTATAAAACAAACAGAATCACTTTGTCACTTTAACGTTTTCACTTCGCAAGATTTAAGACTGATAAAATGGTGGGTCGCAAAGTTGCCTCCCACCTTAAAAAATTCGCTGGGAACTGAGGGTGCCCCTTTCTTTACACCCTTCTCCTTCCCCCCCTCGCCCCCCCCACGGGCCCCCAGCTTTTCTTCTTTGTTCATTCCTCCTTCTTTTCAGAAAGCCAAATAAACGGCGTCTTTGATGTGCTGCGGCTGCTTGCGAGAAGTCCGAGGAACTCTTGCTCGGCGGCCAGCGCAGATGGAAGGGCCGGCTGCCGGCGGACAACCCGCCCAGATCGCGCTTTCCCCACTCGGGGCTCCTTCTCGCGGCTCCTCACCGCGCACACGGGCCCGGGATGCGGCGGAGGCGATGGGGAGGCGGCCCTGCCCTGCACGGGCCCGGGAGCTCCCCATTCCCACCCGGTTTAGCTGGCCTGCTCGCGGCAGTGTCACAGCGTCGGCGGAAGCCTCCGGAGGGGCGCGCGTGCCGGCCCGTGGGTGTCTCGGCCGCCAGCCTCGACGCCCCGGGAGGCGCAGACGTTCGCTCGCCCCCGTGCGCTCCTTTCGTACCCCCACCGCCGCGTCCCCGGGACTCCCCGCGGGGTCGCACAGGCCACTCAGACTGCGGGGACCAGTTTGCCCGCAAACCGATAGCCTCGATCTGCCGCTCGGGGTTACGTCAGGGAAGACGGGCCAAGGGGGTGGGGGGAAGCGGCCCTGCCCCGGACCCCCTCGGGCACCGCCAGGTGGACCGGCCCCGGTGGGGGGAATCCGGGTCCCTCCCCGGCATCTCCATGAGAGCGCACGTACCCCGGGGCCGGTGGCGGGCGCGAGCGAGCCGGCCGCGCGCCCCCGGATCTATATTTTCCCCTCATTAGGATCTGGAGTTCGCTCTTGCATCTTAATGAGGAGCTGAGAGCGAGCGGGCTCTCGGAGGCCGGTGCGCAGGGAGTTACACGTGAGCGCCCGCCTCGGAGTTGAACCTCCAGCGCCCGCTCCGGCCGCCAGCCCTGAACCGCGCTCCTCTCTTCATTTATTTATTTTCCTAAATAAAAACATAAATCGTTGCGGCGCGCACCGAAGGGGGTGGGTAGGGAGAAGCCCAGCTCGACAGATGCGAGCATCTGGCCGCAGCATTCATTAGACACAAAATGGCTCCTCTTTGGAGCTTCCTTTTCCCCTCCCCCTTCTCTGCCCTCCCCTTTACGTCACGGGTGGGCGCACCCGCTTCCTACCCGCCCCGCCCCTTTCTCGCTCCTGTCCCCCACGTGGGAGCCGTCGACCCCGCCCCCGAGCAAGACCCGGAAAACCAATCAGAGACCTCCGAGGGGGCTCCTTGTTCCTGATTGGTGGAACTGCCGGGAGCTGTCAGTCCGCGGCCAGAACTGTCAATCAAAACCACGAGGGGTGGGGGAGCGCTGACAAATGCCGAGGCTTCTGAGCCTCCCGCTTGCAAATAGTGCTTGGAATGGCTGCTTAATTAGCTTTGAATGGCTTTTCCTTCCAGCTCAAACAATCTGTCACTACCATGTGGTATAAAGGAGCCATGCATAAAAAAGTAAGCAGAGGCTAAATATCAATTTGATTTTGTGTATCAAAGGAATATTTTATTTTTCTCCCTAGTAATGAAACGTATCAATTTAAATAATAAAAGGTAAAAAACACACACACACACACCAAAAAAGAAAAAAAAAAAGGGAAGAAAAAAAAAGGAAAAAGAAAGGAAAAAAAAAACAACCCTAAACTCCACGGTTCTCTGACTCCTGCGCACGCCCGAAACAGGTAATTTCTACGGCCCACGTTTAGGAGAAAACCTGAAGATTTCTCCCTCCCCTCCCATCCCCGCCCCAAACTTGCGTTGTGTTTTGTTGTTGTCCAGAAGTCTAGAAAGGAGAGATGGGGGAGGGGTGGCCTGTAAAGGGAAAGGTGGGGGCAGGGAGGGGGCAAACTTTAAAAGGAGCCCTTTGAAGCTGCTAATCAAAGTGGAGGGGATTTTAAGACCCCGTAAACTGGGGATCCCACAGCAGGTCTCGATTTGGGAGCCAAGAGGAGGGGGAGTAGCGGGTGTGCGTCTCGCCTGGATTTATTAAACACAATGCCTTCAAGATGCGTCTCGTCCGGCCTCCCTTTCTCGATCTGATTCCGGACTGACTCCGACGGCGCCCGCCCGCAGTCGGCCGACTAGTCCCAGCCCCCCGGTCAGATCTACTCGGATTGCGGACAGAAGAGCCCAGCAGCTCTGTCCCTGGCGTAGGCACCGCTCTTGCCCCGACGTCCGCAATCTCCGGGAACCCAGGAGCCTGGACACTCCCACAGGGAGGACTCCCGTCCAGTTCACCTGTGAGCCCCAGCGCCCGCGCGGGACGCAGCACGTTGGAGGAGTGCGCGGCTGCATAGACGGACCTGGTTTTGCGGAGCGCCGCCTCCTGTAGGGCGCAGCTGGAGGGCCCGCCACGAAGTCAAGAATGGTTAGGGCCCTAGAGCGCTTACTATGCACTAGGCAGGCCGCTGTTACCCAAGCGAGAACTCTCTCTGTCCTCACCTCACGCCCTTGGAAAGCTGCCCGGCTGGTAACCCCATTTAACAGAGTATAAAAGAGAGGCAGAGAAAGCTCCCAATTTGCCCCAAGCTGGGCAGAAGTGTTAAGATTAGAATCCCGGGCAGCCAGCTCAAGAACCAACCTCAGCCCCTCCTTTGCCTGCGGGAGGAGGATCTGTGCAAGCTTTTGCTGAAGGAAAGGCATTGATTCTTTCCTATTCATTCACTCTTTCATTCATTAGCAGCCTTTTCCGAGGGTCAAGCTGTAGGGTCACAGGCCCCTCTCGCCCGCCTCCGGAATCCTATTCGATGCACACCCAGCATCACTCCCTGCTCTCCCGAGTCCAGAACCGGAAGAGGGGCCGGAGGTAAGTAACCAGGCCAGCACCCCCTTAGGCTTGCCACCACTCTAACCCGCGCGACACCCTACAAATTAAAACAGAACAAGGAGAAATATACATTTCTTTTATGCTCGAGAAAGAGAAAAGAAAATAAAAAAACATGTATACAACACCATGTCCAAAGCGCTTGACAATTATTTTTAAAGAAGGAGGGGAGTGGAGAGAAAGAGTTCAAACGTCTCTGTCTCCAGTTCTAATTGGAAACGTTTCAACTGTTTATGTTACAAGAAGTGTCAGGGTCATTTGCTACCGGAGAGCTGACTTTTCATTGGCTGCTTAATTGAGTACCTCGGAGTCCACCCCACGTGGGAGAGGAATTCCTGGCACATTAAAAAAAAAAAAAAAAAAAAAAAAAAAAAAAAGTCACCCGGGTGAGACAGAAAGCCCGGCCTGGATTTCCTAAACCGAGTTTCCCCAGCCCCTCATTTGGGGTGCAGGGTGGCTGATGGGCAGCTGTTTCCCAGCTCCAAGAGCTGCTGCTCTGGTTCTTTCAAAATAATTGCCAAACACTTCAGAGAGAGAGTTTTAATATATGTTTTCTCCCTTTCTCAAAAATTAAAGGGTCTGGCTCAGGTCAGCCATCCGGCTATGGTTCCCTGTTTGAGGAACCAATCCCAGTGCTTCGGGTGGAGTTTTGAACCTCTCGCGTCATCCCTTCTTCTGCCTCAAGTGACTTTGATTTTTTTTTTTTTTTTTTAAGACCTCTCCTTTGGACTGCCCGGAGGGAAGAGAAATCTTCATCCCTCTCCCTTTGGTTGATTCTGTAAGGCTCCTCTCATGATTGGCCTTTTGGCTCCATTGCTAAGGCAATCCTGCCCCACACCCCCCCCCCCACTAGTCATTCTAGGCCTTACTCTGCAAGCAAGCACCTGGCCATAGAGCAAGAGGAAAGAGAATTTTTATTTATTTAACAAACTCTTACATAGTGCTTACTCTGCCAGACACTGTTCTAAGCACTTGACAAATATTAACACACTTAATCCTTTCACAGTGAATGGAGTGGGTGCTATCAGGGTCACTCCTGTCTTACAGGGGACCAATTGACGCACTGTGGTAAAATGACTTGCCTAAGGTCACTCTGCAGGCTGCTAGACTTGAACCCAGGCAATTCTGCTCCAAGGTCTTCACCGCTAGGAGAGCTTGGCTTCCCCCGGGAATGCAGGTCAGGCTTCAGGACACAGCACAGGAAACTGGAGGGCTGCAGGAAGTCCCAAAGGGAGCCCCTAGAGAGCATATCAGGGAGCCACTTCTTATCAGGGAAGGGGACCAAGCTCTGAGAGGTGGGGGGGGGGGACTTCCCAGGGTCTCCCAACCCCTCTTCTAATTCTCTGGCTGGCCCCAGTTATGTGACTATTTAATCTTGCTAAGCCTCCATTTCCTCATCTGTAAAGTGGAGATTACAATCCTGTCTACTGCCGAGGATTGTTCTGAGGCTTGGTGGAGATCATGCACGCGATGTACTTAGTCCAGAACCTGGCATGTGAAGCAATCAATCACAGTCAGCTATGGTGGCCACGATGGTGATGCAGAACCAGGAGTGATTCAAGTTCTTGTGCATTTTCTGGGTGTCTGCAGAGACAGGAAGATCTAGTGTCAGGGCTCCTAGGCGGAATAAACCAGGCAGTAACCACACTCAAGTGGGAACACCTAGTTCCCTTCCCCTGACATCTGTGGGTGGTCCCCTCCCTCTCTGGAATTCCCATTCTTTATCTAGGCCCTGGGGTGACCTTGGAGACCCCTACTGCCCAAGGACCCCTGAGGGGTATGTCTGTGAGGGAAGGACAGGGAGAGCAATTCAAAGCCACACCTTGGGTGGTGGTGGGGGTGTGATTGGGGGGAATCCAGGCAGAGAGGTCTTATTGCAACAGCAGTGGAGTTTTTAGCTTTCTGAGAAGACAAGCCTCAGAGAAAAGTACCTGCATATCAACGTGCAGTCTCGTTCTGTGGTTCTCAGAGGACTTTCAGGAAGGGTGGACCTTGAACTCAGTCCAGAAGGATGGACAGAAGTTCCAGTGAGTGGAAAGGGCCAATATGAACCTTCCTTGGATCCTTTCTGTTTTGCCACCTGACAAGGTGTCTTTGTTCTCCAAGGAAGGG
Source organism: Mustela erminea (assembly GCF_009829155.1). NCBI lineage: Eukaryota > Metazoa > Chordata > Mammalia > Carnivora > Mustelidae > Mustela > Mustela erminea. The sequence continues at coordinate 34,234,376 of NC_045618.1, forward strand.
AGTTAAGAGCTTGCTTCCCGAAGACCTCCTCCCTAGTTCCTACTTCCATCTCAGGCTCCAGTGGCAACTGAAGGCTCCCACATGTGTCAGGAGGCCTGAGGATCTGCAAGACCTGAAACTCTTGGGGTCTCAGTTTCCACTTCTATAAAATGGGAACGGAATAGTGGCATCTGATTGCTCACTTGGTGAGAATGGGCAGAAAACCTACTTTACGCAAGACCCCTTTGGAGGTACCAAAATTTAAGGGAAGCCCTCGCCTTTGGAGTGTAGCAAGGCCAGACAGCTCCTACTTACTTCAAGGCTGGGTACAGGTCCTAAGAGCTATGAAGAGTCTATGGAGGGAAAGAGGATTGGGTAGAAGGATGGAGGAGACAATCGGGGAAGTTACCTGTAGAGCGTGGCCTGTAACATGGCTAAGTGGAGGAAAAGAGGAGAGTTCCAGATAGGGGCAAAGGTGCTCAGCCAGGACACGTGACAGAATGCAGGGGATGGTTTGGTTGGCTTGGTGGCCCAGCTGGCACAGGAGGCCACCACCTGGCTCCAGAAAGCCAAGGAAGCCAGGCAATGATTTATGATAAGCCCCCCATGCCCACCTGGGGCTTTGTCAGGGGGCAGGTGTGCAGAGTAGGCATGGAATGTATTTGCTCACCTGTCGCTGAAAGAGGCATCCTCCAAGCCGCCATCCAAAGCCAGGCTGGACTGCATCCGGCGGCTCCCAGGGTGCACTGTGCTGACCCCTATTGACTAACTGCTCGGGGTTTCCAGCCTCATGCTGGAACCGGGTAAATATTTATCGAAGTGATTGGGCGTCCTAATTAAGAGATTTGTGCTGTTTCTTTCTTTTCTTTTTAAGGATTCAAAGCTGAGGCTTAGGAGATTAAGAAATATTTTGCTGGTACTAATGTGTTCGACTTCACAAGGGTGAGGTCCACGCTGCGGGAATTATCCGGGCCCGTGGAGGGGAGTTCTCGGGGGTCAGCCAGGATGATGAAGGTAGGACTCTCGCCCGAGCACACGGAGCATACTGGGTCTTTGCTGGTGGGGGTGGGGAGAGGAGAGAAGGGTTTTGCCTGACAGCTTTGATGCTCATTTCCAAATCTGCTCTCAGTTTATGTCTTTCAGCGGATGAATTTATAAATGTGTATTGGTCACATACAGGCAGTATTATGAAGGGTCTCTTTTTTCCAGTGTGTTCAACTTATACCAGTGGTTCTCAGCTGAGAGGAGTTTTGCTTCCAAGGGGACGGTCATTGGACACTGTCTGGAAACACTTTTGGCTGTCCCCACTCAGGGTCAGGGGACTCCTGGTGCCTAGCAGGTACAGTCCAGGGACTCTCTCAAACATCCTAGAGTGTACACAGCAGCTCCCACAGCAGAGAATTCTCTGGTCCCCAATGTCCCCAGTGCTGGGGTTGAGGATGGCAGACAACACTGTCTTTGAATCTGAAGAACTACGGTGGCTCCCTACCTACCCATTTGCAGCCTAGCAAACCTAAGATACAAGAAGGAAAATCTCCCGTGTGCAGGAAGGGAGGGAGGGGCTGTGGAGCTCGGCCCCTCTCTCTCCAACCCTTCTATCAGGGTGGTCAGGCCCTTCTCTTCTTTTTTCTCTGTTCTCAGTGGCCCAGAAATGACATATGTTTTGGCTTCTTTGGGAGTGCCCTTTCTGGAAAGGGGATTCTGCCAGAGGGAGACTGAGGCAACCAAAGAAGTGTGGGTAGTGGCAGGGAAGAGGGGGCTGGGAGAAGGGGAAATCGGAGACTCTAGAGGTCCAGGCTGCAGGTAGACCCTGGAATTCTGGGAACATGGAAAGACAGGGAGGAAGGGGGCTTCCATTGTAAGAAAGGAAGAGATCAAGCCGATAGACCATTTCAGATTTTGAGGTTGGAGTAGAATTACAAGAAAGACTCATCTTGAAAGCCTGGAAGTCTAACTGATTCTGCTACTACTAACCCCCACTGCAAAAAAAAAAAAAAAAAAAAAAAAAAAAAATGCAGAACAAAGCAAGTTATAAACAAAACCCGACATGCCCTTACTTCTGTGTTTTCAGCTTAAAGTACTTTCCTATCTATGGACTCAGAGACAAGAGACAGCACAGAAAGTAGGGAAATTATTCCCATTTGATAGATGAAAAAACTGAGGACCAAAGAGAGTTAAGTGGTTTTGTCCAGCCCCACCACCCAAGCCAATAACAGCAAGTTGGGGAGAGAATTAGGCCTTTTGGCATTGGTGTTCACTCTTTCCATAGGGCCGCAGGGATCCCCTCCAACACTTTACTCAGACCAGCTCCAATTTTTTTTTTTTTTTAAAGATTTTATTTGTTTATTTGACAGACAGAGATCACAAGTAGACAGAGAGGCAGGCACAGAGAGAGAGAGGGAAGCAGGCTCCCTGCTGAGCAAAAAGCCCGATGTGGGACTCGATCCCAGGACCCTGGGATCATGACCTGAGCCGAAGGCAGCGGCTTAACCCACTGAGCCACCCAGGCACCCCCAATTTTTTAAATCTGTTTTATAGGTTAGATTATATAAAATATTTTGTTTGGGGGAACCAGAAGGGGAGGTTCTTGGGCCAAAAAAGGAGTCTTGGAATTACTAAATGACGTAGCATCCATCCATCCATTCTCAGCTGTGACTGCAAAATTCTCTCTTGCTCTGAGGGGAGGCCTAGAGACAATGCCGGAGAGCAGAAGGCCTCATGCCATCATCACACTCAGGAGGCCCTGCAGCTCTGAGCCAGCGTCTCCTTGGCTCTTGAGAGATGTCGCAGAGGGGAAAGGGGAGCGAGAGACCCAGGGCCACACTCACCTCCCAGAGCAGGTTGGCTGAGGAGGAAGACTTAAAGTCAAGTCTTGCTGACCTGAGTGAGAAATGGCCCAGCAGCCCAGGAGAGAGCTGCAAGATATTCTGGGCTACTCCTTTTACAGAGACGGGGGGAAAACAAGGAGATCCAGAAAAACCCAGTGACCTGCTCAAGCCACCCAGCTCATGCGTGATAGAAGTGGGACTCCTCTATAGCCCTGTCCAGGTGCAGAATCGGTGCCCAGGGCCGTGGGGCCACCCTACCCAGCACCAGCCTGCCTCATCAACTCCACCATGCCTTCACACCTGGAAAGTCGAGGCACAGACTAACACTCCACTATCTGCTAAGTGGGAGCCTGGCGGTGTATCATCTAATTTATTACCTTACCCTCCTTCCCCCCTCCCTGGGCCTTAATCATCCATTCAACTGTTCCAACCTCCTTACTGGGCCTCTGTTTCAGTGCAGAGGCTGACAACCCAACACCACCCTTTTAGATTCCTTGGCTGCTGAACAAAAATATGGCTCCAGGATTAGATGCTTCCAAGCAAGACTGGGAAGCAAACGTATGGTAGAGACCACCCCTGCTACCCCAGTTACTTCTCACTGCTGACGTGTCTGTGGGCATGGTGGGTTTCTCTGCACCCAGGTTCCAGTGTCTAGTCACTGACTTCATAAACGTCAAGGGTAAAGTGTGGTGATCGGGGCGGGAAGGTGCGGTGGTGCCGATTTCTAAGCTCTGAATCTTGGTGACATCAGATTTTCTCGATGTTAGTCATTTCCCCATCTTCCTAACTGTGCCAGAATGGCAGCCCTCTCCCCAAGACCCCTAGAAGAAAACGGAAAGGAAAAGCTTCATGACATTGGATCTGGCAATGATTTATTGGACAGGACTCCAAGAGTACAGTCAATAAAAACAAAAATAGACAAATGGGATCATATTGAACTTAAAAACTCCTGCACTTCAAAGGAAACAATCAACAGAGTGAAAAGGCATCCTGTGGAATGGTGGAAAACATTTGTAAATCCCAAGTCTGGAGGGGTACAGGGCGGGGAGGGAGTGCAGTCAGTTAAGGGTTAAGTGTCCAATTGTTGGTTTTGGCTCATGTCATGAGGGATTCTGGGATTGAACTCCACATCGGGCTCAGGGCTCCGGCTCCATGCTCAGCACAGAGTCTGCTTGTCCCTCTTCCTCTGCTTTTCCCCCTGCTCGCTCTCTCGCGCTCTCTCTCTCTGTTCAACAAGTAAATAAAATCTTTTTTAAAAAATCACACATTTGATAACTGGATAATATCCGAGCCATATAAAGAACTCCTACCACTCAACAACAAAAAAAGCAAGTAACTGGATTAAAAAGTGGCAAAGGACTTGAATAGATGTTTCTCCAGAGAAGATGCACACATGGCTAACAGGCATATAAAATGATACTCAATATCATTAATCATTAAAGAAATGGAAATCAAAACCACAATAAGATATCACCTCAACCCCATTAGGATGGCCATTATAAAAAAAAAAAGAAATGAAGGAATTAAGTGTTGGTGAGGATGTGGAAAAAGTTGAACCCTTGTGCACTGTTTGTGAGAGCGCAACATGGTGAAGCCAGTCTGGAAAATGGTGTGGAGGTTGCCCAAAAAATTAAAGATAGAAATTAAAAATAGAATTACTGTATCATGCGGCGATTTCATGTCTGGGCATACACCAAAAAACGTTGAAAGCAGGATCTTGAAGAGATATTTGTCCCCTGCCCCATGTTCACTGCAGCTTTATTCACAACAGCCAAGAGGTAGAAGCAACCCAAGTATCTATTTGTGGATAAATGGATAAAGAAAACGTGGTCTTGGGGCACCTGGGTGGCTCAGTTGGTTAAGCAACCAGCTCTTGGTTTTCAGCCCAGGTCATGATCTCCAGATCATGGGATTGAGCCCCTGGTCAGAGTCCACGCTGGACGTGAAGTCTGCTTGAGTTTCTCTCTCCCTCTCCCTCTGCTCCTTCCCCACCAATACACATGCGCCCTCTCTCTAAAATAAATAAATAAATCTTAAAAAAGAAAAAAAAAAGAAAGAAAAAGAGAAAAAGGGAACTATACATACAATGGAATATTACTCAGGTTTAATAAAGAAGGAAATCCTGTCATACACTACAATAGGGAGGAAACTGGAGGACGTTATATGAAGTGAAGTAAGTTCTTCACAAAAAGACAATACCGTAGGATTCCACTTATGGGAGGTATGTAAGGTAGTCAAAATCACAGAAACAGAAAGAATGGTGGCTGCCGGAGGCTGGTTGGGGGGAGGGGAAGGAATGAGGAGTTGTTCTATAAGTATAGAGTTTCAGTTTTGTAAGATGAAAAAGTTCTAGAGGCCAGCTGCGCAACAATGTGGATGTAGTTAACACTACTGACTGTACACTTCAATATGGTTGACAGTAAAGTTCATGTTCTATGATTTTTACCACAGTGGAAATAAAAAAGAGGCAGCCCTTTCAGCAAGTGAGTTCTGGAGACTTGTGGGTTCTGGAGACTTCTTACAGGTCAGCCCCCAACACCATCCCCTGGCCCTCCCAATGGCGTCTCCCAATGGCGTCTCCCAATGGTGTCTCCCAATGGTGTCTCCCAATGGCGTCTCCCATGCTCATTCCTTCCCCTGAATGTTGTCAGTGTCACAGAGCTTGAGGGACTTCTGTTCCTGAACACTGCTGGCTAGTATGCTCCTGCTTCTTCCTGCAAACTTCCCCGGCTGTGCCAATCTCAGGCTGGCTTGGGATTTTGGGGTGTTTTGTCTTTCTTTGTTGTTGACCTGTTGCACTAGAATGGTGACTGAAAATCCAGTGACTCGTGGCCATCCAGTCTGCCCACAAGCAGGTGACTGTGCAGCCTATACTTAAGAACACACTCTACTGTTCAGAGCACAAGTGCTGTTGGTGGTAGACAGAGCTGGGTTCTTATCCCGAGTCTCCTGGTTTTGTTGTTATTGTTGTTTGGGGGGGTTGGTTTTCTTTTCTTTTTTTTTGTTTTGTTTTTTGTTGTTGTTGTTGTTGTGGAACCTTAGGCCAGACACTTTGCTAAGCTTCCGTTTCCTTATCTGTCAAATGGGGCTGAGTCATGCCTCTCTGCGGGGTGGTTGTGGAAATTAAGTGGGGATCACAAGGGTTGGCAGCATGCTTTCCAAGACTGCTTAGTGATTCGCGATGAATGAGGGTACGTGCGCCACTGTGTCTCCATGTGTTCAGAAGCCCCAGCCTCTTTACCGACTTCCAAGCTTAACCGCCTTTCTTCCTAAAGCCAGATTCTCTGCTCCCAGAACTGAAATATGTCTCATGTTAGTGGGAGGTAGGGAAAGAAGGGCGGCTGGAGCCCAGGGGCCGGAATGGCAGAGGTCACTGGTAATCAGACAGCCCCTGGAATCCTTGGAAAGGGAGATAGGAGGTGAATGCCATGGGTTGGCATCTGCAGAATTCAGGGCAGGAGCAGATCTGGCCATCAGATCCACGGGGGGACTGTGAGTGTGCCCCCCACTCCCACCCAGATGCTAAATCAACAGACCGGATTTGGGAAGACTGTCCTAAAAGGAGGGAGATGGACGCAGCAGGGAATTTGGACAGGAGTGGTTGGTTAATGGGCTCCCAGGCCCCAGCTAAGTGACCTGCCCTCAATTCAGAGGATCCCGAAGTCACTACTAAGTGTCAGGTTCAGGCTAAGCTGTTTTACACAACTGTCTCCTGGAACAGGGTAACAACCAGGTCACCGTTGTGGTGATAGACTGCTGCCCGGATGCCCCCTCAGGCCTAGAGCTTGGGTACCCCCACCTCTGAGCTGAGTCCCCCCTCTGGAACTGCCCTCAGCAGAGCAGATCAGAGCCACCTGGCCGGCCAAGAGTCACACCCCTCCAGGAAAGCAGGGATCCAGTGACAAGCGGGGAGTGGGAGTATAAAGGCCTGGAGCCCCACCTGGCCTCAGTCTGGAGCTGCTCTGAAAGCCAGGTAAGCTCCAGAGTGGGCCCCCCTCCCCCACTCCCCGGATCAGCTGAGACCTCCATGTGACAGCATCACACCCTGCCTTCTCCCTCTGCCCCATCCTGCTTCCTTGACACTGAGAGAAGTCCTCAGTCCACACACACACACACACACACACACACCATCCTGGAACATTCTCCCCTTTAGAGTCTCAAGTAAAGACGTAGAACACCCATTTAAATTTGAATTTTGGGGGCACCTGGGTCGCTCAGTGGGTTAAAGCCTCTGCCTTCAGCTCAGGTCATGATCTCAGGGTCCTGGGATCGAGCCCCACATCAGGCTCTCTGCTCAGCAGGGAGCCTGCTTCCTCCTCTCTATCTCTGCCTGGTTCTCTGCCTACTTCTGATCTCTGTCTGTCAAATAAATAAATAAAATCTTAAAAAAAAAATTTGAATTTTGGTTAAACAATAGATAATTTTTTTTTAGTAGAAGTGTGTCCCATGTAATATTTGGGACATACTTCTCCTTAAAAAAAAAAAAAAAAAAATCCTTCATTGTTTATCCGAAATTCAAATTGAACTGGGTGTCCTATATCTTATCTTATAACCGGGCTTCATCTCAGATTCTCTTTGGGGAATGTGACCCTTAAGGAGCCCCAGGAAGGGAGCACTACCGTTGTCCTGTTTTAGAAAGCTGGGCCTCCGAGAAGTTAACAGTTGTGTAAGTCGTGTAAGTGGCCCCGGTTATTAAGGGAGGATCAAACCAGAGCAGCAGTGGGTTTAGGTGCGGGGATGAGCGGGCCAGGGAAGGGGTGCAGAACCTCCCCAACCATTTCCAAAGCCCCTCCTCTCTCCGGGCCAGAAGTTCCGGCGGTGGAACGGGCTCCTGCCCGGGTTTTCCAGCCAGCCTCCGCAGGGCAGGGCTGAGCCACCCCGGGAAGAACATTTTCATCAGCCACCTTGTCTCGGCCCTCTCTTGGCCTTTGCTTTCCTCGTCAGAGTCTGTGTCAATAGCTGGAAATCCAGGCAGCAGCACAAGCAGACATTTCGCTCCTTCCCCAGCAGAAATCTCACAAAGGGCAGGGCTCCCCTCTTTACAAGGAAAACAAACAGGTCTCTGGGCCCCCAGGGGGAGGGGGTGGGCTGGGCTAGGCTGGAAGGAGGGGGAATGGGGGGAGGGGCAGGGGCAGCCAGCTGGCTTAGCCTGGCCCTGGCTCCCTGCCCCTCCTCCCCTCCCCAACTACTTCCCACTCCATCTGCCTTTTACGCCAGATCTGGACTGGACTTGGGGGCGACCAGTGCCCTGTGTCCCCCTCGCTTCTGGAGAGTGCAGCTGGCTTAAGCTTCTGTGTGATGGTCAGCTGGGCCACTCCAGTCCTGTCTGGGAGCCAGGCTGACCTCAAAGACAAATCAGGTTCTGCCACTGCCCTGCTCAATACCCTTCCATAGCTCCCCGCAGCCCTAGGCAGCATATTTGCGCACCCTTAGCCTTTGCCCATGGAGTCCCAGTACCTTTTTTCTCTGTTTGAGCCAATGGAATCCCACCCGTTCTCCAAGGTCCTTTCGCAGTCTGCGAAGCCCTCTCTGTCCTCCAGTTAGGTCAGAATGTCAGAATGACTTAGCAGGTCCCCCCCCCCCCCCCCCCCCCGCTCCTGCCTGCCCACCAAACAGACACACATCTGGGCTCTGGTGACATCCTTATTGTGTCTGACGCCCTCACCCCAGAGTGTCCTGCCCTGTGATTAGCTGGGCATGTGTGGGTCTGTCCCTCTAGCCTTTGACCTTTGCACAGTGTTTATCAAGGCCTTTTCATGTTATAGCTCTCTTGAATAAGTTCCACTGACCCTATTTTAAAGTTGATGCTTGGAGGCCTGGAGTGTTTCCTGAGGTGCTGGTGGCCAGGTCCTTAAGAAGTGCAGAACAGGACTCAGCGATCCTGATCTGCCTAGTTGAATGCCAGGGCTGTTTCCACCAGAGGCTGGTTTCTAAACCTATGTGCAAACTACACCCAGCTCAGTGGCTGGGCACACAGTAGGAGCTCATTAAGCGCTGGATTCACGGCAACAAAGTAGAGATTTTGCAAAAAATGCAGAGATGGCTTTCTGTAAAACTGAGAGTACCCCCTTCCACAGCTCTCTGTCCCCACCCCCTGTGCCTGCGTAGGCTCCTGACAGAGTATGGGGTTGGGAGGGTAGGAGTTCCACTTCCAGTTCTGCCCACTTCCTCTTTAACTGGAATGCTGGGCCAGGTGACTGGGAGGTCAGCCTCGGGGGTGGGCAATAAAGAACCCAATCATCATGCCATCCATGGTTATACGAGGGCAACTTGGATTGGGGCCCTGCACTCTGGGAAAGGGGAGGTGTAGGGGTACTTCCGGCTTCTGGGGTGGCCCTAGTATTGCCATCCTACCTGGGGAAGGAGCAGCCCCAGAATCTCCCACAGAACTGTCTCTGAGCATGGGCTGGGGAACGGCTTTTACCTTGGATCATTCACGTGAACTACGATTTGCTCAGGAACTCATGATGGCTCCACCTTGCCAATAGATCACAAATCCCACCTCTTGTCACGCCTCTGCCTTGACCAGCAGGTCCTAGCCTCTTATCCTGTCTCTGCTGAATGCCTGTAGCAGCCCCAGCAGGAGGTCTCTGTCTTTCTACTTTTCTCTCCCCTTTCCAAAGTGTATTTTTCTCAGAGAAGTCAGAAGGATCCCGTCACTCTGCTTCTCATTTTTCCCTGAGAAAGACCCAAGTCCTTACAGGGAGCACCCCCAACACACAACCCCCCCGCCCCCAGACCCCCCATGAGCAGTCCTTCTTTCCTGTCTGCCCTGCTCACTCTACTCACCACTCCCCTGCCAGACACATTCCCTCCTGCTGTTTCCAGAAATCCACTGGGCTCCCCCTCTCTCCTCCTTCAAGTTGTTGATAAGAACCCCACCTTCTCAACCGGTGGACCCTGGCTATCCTCTCTAATAGCTAAGTCTGACCCTGCTCTGTGCCCTACCATTCCTGTCCCCTTCCCTGCTCTGCTTTTTCCATGTAGCTTGGTCATCTTCTAACAAATTGTAAAGCTCCCTTGTGAGACCGCTTACTGTCTCCTATTCTGAACGATCAACTCCGTGAGGCCAAGGACTCTGCCTCCCTTGCGTACCACCATGGCCCTAAAACAGTGTCTCTGAGCACCTGTGGTATGCACTCAGTATCTACTTGTGGAGTGGATCAAATCTAGAAATGTGGGTGACAATCCTTATATCACTGGGCTATGTCAGATTTAGATCAACCTGTTAACCCTAGCCACCTGCCTGGCAGGTGATAAGTGTAGGGTGAATGAATGCTGTTATGATTAATATGTTAAAATGGTTTAGAATGATAAAAGGTACAAAGGGGCATCCCCAGTAAAAGACAGAAAGGTGCTCCTACCTTCTGTCTATCTGTTGCTGGGGCCTGAGGACCCTTTCTATGAGTGGGTGATGGAGACGTGGCCTTCACGCCCACGGCTGCCTTCTCAGCTCCAGTCCAGCCCAGAGGGTCGGGGTGGGTGGTTTATTGGATGGGGAATCCTAGAACAGTCCAGTTTGAAGCCACCCAGAGGTAAGGGAGCTCCTGTCTTGGGTCTGTTTCATAAAGGAACACCAAGGCGCCTGTGGGAAAGAGGCGAGGCCAAGGTCAGAGAGGACACACCCGATGCCCAGTGGATGTCTCTCTCACCTTCCCTCTAGCAGCTGCAGACTGGAAGCCCCCAAAGCTGGAGTCAGCATCTGGCAAAGGACCTTTAAAAAGACTGACTTGTGAAATATTTTAGCACAGAAAGCCTTAAGCAGGCCTTTTCAATCTCCATTTGGTTGTGTTTATAATAAATTACCTTGGTGCAAAGAATAAAATGATACGGGACTTAAAGCGTCCTGGAAAATCTGAGCTACACAATTGTCTACTTGTGTTTTCGGTTTCAACAGATATTTATTGAGGACCTATTACGTGTAAGTCTTAGAGACTGAGAAATACCAGGTACATTCTTTGCTTTTCCAAAGTTCTGCTGTCGGGAGTGCAAGAGGGTCCAGGACCGCAGGCCAAAGAGCACAATGTGAGAATCTAGCAATCATTCTCCTTGGCAAGGCTCCAAAAGAGTTGAAAGCCTATATCCGCATAAAACCCAGCGCCTGGGTATTTATCGCAGCATTATTCATAATTGCCAAAACTCAGAGCTAAGATGTCCTTCCGAGGGTGAGCGGATAAACAAAGTGTGATATAGCCACACGATGAAAGAGAGATAAAAAGACATGAGCTAAGAAGCCGTGAAAAGACGTAGAGGAACCTTAAATGCATATTACCGAGTAAAAGAAGCCAATCTGAAAAGGCTATGTACTGTGTGATTCCAACTATATGACATTCTGGAAAAGGCAGAGCTATGGAGACGGTAACAAGATCAGCGCTTGCCAGAAGTTAGCGGGAGGGAAGGATGCATTTCTGGAGCACAGGGGATTTTTAGGGCAGTGACACTCTTCCTAATGATACTGCGATGGGGGATACATGTCATTATACGTTTGTCAAAACCCATAGAATGTACATGACCATGAGTGATCCTTAATGTAAGTTACAGGCTTTAGTTAATAAAGTCTTGGTATTGGTTCGTCAGTTGTACCAAACGTATCACACTAAGGCAAGATATTAATGATGGGAGAAACCGGGTGGGGGGCACGGATGAGGGGGTAGACAGGAATTCTATGTACCTTTCGCTCACTGTTTCTGCAAACCCAAAAGTGCTGAAAAGAAATAAGAAAAGTCTATTGGAAAAAAAAAAAAAGCACCACGAGGTATGATCATGGAGAAATGAATGGGCGCTGTGAGAGCAATTTTGGGGCGGGGTGGGGAGGGTTTGGGAGCCCGTGAAGGGGTCAAGAACTTGCATGTGAAGTTAGAGTTTCAAATCCTGCCTCTGCCATTTCCCCACCATGTGGCCTCAACCAAGTATCTAACGTCTCTTAAGCCTCAGCTTACTCCCTCCATAAAATGGGGCTCTGTAACATGAGGCTAGTGAGGCCTGTCACAGGATTGTTATGAGATTTAGGTAAAAGTTGAACAAAGATTTCAGTAAAAGTTGAACAACAAAGTTGAACAGAAGTCGAACGAATGTTGAACTTGGCACTGCTCTTGCCTGAGAGTCAGTGTTCCATGGAAGGCAGCTCTTCCTCCTGCTGCTGGGGGAGAGGAGCCCTCTACCTCTTCTGGCCTTGGCCTCAGGTGGAGTCGGGGTGAAGGAAGAGGAGAAAGGCAGAGTCCTGGGGGCTCCAGAAAGAGTGGATGCAAGTGGTTTGAATGGGCAGAGAAGGGTGTGTTGAGGGGGACGGGGTGGGGGGGCTGGATGCTGGTGGCCTGGGGGTCCATACCAGGGAGTTCAGGGATCTTCTCAAGGATGGATGAAAGCCACAGGGTCACTGTTTCTGGGGAGGGCCACAATGATTGGCAGGTTAGCCACAGCCCTGAGAGAAAACAGTCCAGCCAGGGAGATTTGTCTGGGGCTGGTCGAAGAGGCAAGGATGGTTGGGCTGTGAGGTCTGGAGGCCTAGAAGGCGGATCATTGGAAAATGGCTGTAGACACACTAGCTGGCTGTGTGACTTTGGGCAACTCAATAACTGCTCAGAGTCTCAGTTCATTCTTCTGTAAGGAGGCCTAATATCCAGAGAGATCCCAAAGTTGGGAAAAAAAAAAAAAAGGTGCTAAAGATTAAGAGCCTCAGTTAGGAGAGATGTGGACTGTACTTACACCTCTGACATGGGGAGAATGAAGACAAAACAGCAGAGTCTACAGGTGCCTGCTTTGGAACAAGGACTCTGGGGCTGAATGAATGTGCTTCATCTGAATACTGTGCCATCTACTTAGGGCTACTTCGCTTCTCTGAGCCTCCTCATTAGCATTTGTAAACTGGGGACAAGCATATCTCCCTCTCCAGGTTCTGTGCTCCAGTGACCTGAGACCATTGCCGAGGACCCAGAACCAAGCAAGTGTTCCAAAGATGGGAATGGCTGTCACTAACATTATCAGTGTTATCCTCCTTCAAGGACTAGAATTTAGAATCGTTGTCTCCTTTTTTTTTTAAGGTTTTATTTACTTATTTGACAGAGAGATCACAGATAGGCAGAGAGGCAGGCAGAGAGAGAGAGGGGGAAGCAGGCTCCCCGCTGAGCACAGAGCCCGATGTGGAGGATCCTGAGACTCATGACCCAGGGTCATGGTCCATCACCCAGGACTCAGGGTCCCAGGACCCTGAGACCATGACCTGAGCCGGAGGCAGAGGCTTTAACCCACTGAGCCACCCAGGTACCCCGTTGTCTCCTGTTTTGACCTCCGTTATCAATATGCCGGATATACAGTAACTCATTGCTCTAATAATGAAAAAACTAACACCTTGAGAGAATGAGAAGACAAGTCACAGACTGGAAGAAAATATTTTCCAAAGACCTGTCTGATAAAGGATTGCTATCCAAAATATACAACGAGTATACAACGATAACAAAATGAACCCATTAAAATGGTCAGAAGATCTGAACAGACATCTAGATGGCAAGGAAGCGTATAAAAAGTTGTTCCATATCCTTCATCATCAGGGAAACACAAATTCAAACAATGACGAGATTCCACCACACACCTAGAGCAGCCAAAATCCAGAACACTGACAATACCAGATGCTGGCGAGCATGTGGGGCAAGGGGAGCCTTCATTCATTGCCGGCAGAAATGCAAAATGGTACAGTCACTTTGGAAAACAGTTTAGTTTGGAAAACTAAACAGACTTTTACCATATAATTTAGCAATTGCACTCCTTGGTATTTACCCAAAGTAGCTGGAAACTTATGTCCACACAAAACCTGCACACGGATGTTTATAGCAGCTTTATTCATAATTGCCAAAACTTGGCAAGACATCCTTTCATAGGTAAATGGATAAAGAAGCTGTGGTACATCCAGACAATGGAATATTTTTCAGTGCTAAAAAGAAATGAGCTATCAAGACAGGAAAAGACATGGAAAAACCTTAAATGCATATTAGTAAGTGAAGAAGCCAATCTGAAAAGGCTACACACTGTATGATTCCAACTATAAGACATTCTGGAAAAGGCAGAACTATGGAGACAGTAACAAGATCAGCGCTTGCCAGGGGGAGGAAGGGATGAACAGGCAGAGTGCAGAGGAATTTTAGGCTAGGTTCAGACTGAGAAGATTAGGATGGCCTAGATGCAGGGTGCCGGGTGGGGAAGGAGGTGGGGGCATGAAGTGAGGTCCCCACGGTCCTCTCCCCTGCTGAAGGCCCCTCTACTCATTTCCACCCTTTCCAAGCCTCCTCCTCCTCCTCCTCCTTCCCGTGAGTGACTGATCTTCCAGTCTGCTGGGGCTCGAGTGGCTCTCTACCTACCTCTCATCCCCCGGTCCTCCTCTGTCTTGCTCTAGTTTGCTCTCAGATGGGATGGAGAGAGGCCCCATAGTTCAAGAGGATTTGGGACCAAGACTTTGGAGGGGCGCAGGTGGCACTATACCTTACCTTTCAGCTACCACCACTTACACACACACACACACACACACACACACACACACACACACACTCCTAGCTTGGCCACTTCGCTGGTGAATCAACAGCCTGTATGTGATCTCAGGCTTGCCATCGAAAGGGAGTCAGGTGCTCCCACGGGTATCCCGTCCATGGTCACAGAGTACCTGCTCTCCCCCCTTTATTTTCTTTTTAAAAAGGTTATATTTATTTTGACAGAGAGAGAGAGAGAGCAGGAGGAGGGGCAGAGGGAGAAGGAGAGAGAGAATCCCAAGCAGACTCCATGCTGGGCATGGAGCTCGATCCTACACCCCTGATATCAGAAGCTGAGCTGAAATCAAGAGTCAAATGCTTTATCGATTAAGCCACCTAGTCACCCTGCCTCTGCTCTCCTTTGACCAATGACAAAGCCCCAAACGACTTCTTTGAGGATCTGATTAATTAATTCTCTCCTTGTCACTTAACACCAGGAACTCTGGGCCCAGCACATAACCCTACAGAGCTCTGAGGGGACAGGAAGGTGAAACCAAGACCTGGGGTCACAATCTATACAGTCCACTTGCTAGCTGAAGCCCGTGCCCCCTCCAAGGCCAGCAAACCCCCTTGGGTGCCCCTGGCTGGCTCCTGTTCCTTCGGGCTACAGCCAGCTCCCACTGTCTTGACTGCCCATGTTCAGCGACATCATGCATGCCAAGAGTATTTACACCATGGAGATAGGCGAACACGGCCAAAGGTCTGTTCCCTCCTCCCACCAGTGCCAGTTATTAGAAATCTAGTGGCACAACAACATATACACTGTTCTTTTGCCAGGAATACCCTTCCCTCCCCTTTGTTACCTTAGATCTCAGTGCAAATGGGGTTTCCTCAGTGAGGCCTTCTGCGCTTCCTGGGGACCTGGCCACACCTGCTGTTAAACATTTATTTTCTCTTGTCTCTCCTCAGAGCTGAGAAGAGTGGGGGGGCTCTTACTAGAGCATCTTTAAGGATGTGGGGAGGTGCATAGGGCCAGCTCCATCATGACAGCTGTGAGAAGCGAAGGCATGGTGTTTTTTTTCTTGGGGGACTTATGTGTAGGGCTCCGTCCATCTGCTATGGTTAGGAATGATGTCTTCCTGTATCCATCCTCACAGGAAGAGTTGATTTTCATTTTTCTGCCTTGATAGCCTCAAATTGCCACCTGTCTCTGGGACAGAGAGGACTCAGGTACTCATCTTTTCTTCTTAGCAATGGGAGTTTCTCCCCAAGCCCCCAAACCCAGCTTTCTGTTTTTAACCAAGCCCTTGAAAGTTACAACTCACCATCCTTACCTCTGCAAGGTTCCACTGTCTTTCCAAGCCCTCTCTGCTTGGGGTCCTCCACGGGGCCTCTGCACTGCCCTCCTATTCCCTCTGCCCTTCTGCTTTCCAATCTCTAATCTCGCTTCCAGGCTCGGACCTGCAGTTAATCATTCACACCTTAGTGAGAATTGGCAGTGAGGCAGTCAGGAGCAATGGGAAGGCGCTGGCTTCCTTTCCCCTTTCATCTTCTGGGGCTCGGGACAGATCTCCTCAGAGAAGTCTTTTCTAAACAACCAGCTCATAAGCTGGTCTGTCATCTGCACTCTCCCATCCCTGGGGCCTGGTCCATTGGTGCTCAATGCACATTTCCCAACTGCATGATGATTTCTAACCCATGCTCAGATCTGGGCTCTGATCTCCCTGTCCAACCGCATCACCATAAACAACCCCCTTGCTTTTTGGGCCTCAGTGTTCTCATCTGTAGACAGGGAGACTGGGTTTCAAGCTTGTTGGGGCACTAGGGCTTAAGAGACAATGGCTGTCCAAATGTCATCTGCACTCCCTGTATCCCCTCCCTGTGCAGTCAAGGGGTTAAAGGAATTCCAGGCAGCAGCAAAGAAGCAAAGAGATTCATAGCTATCTAACTGATGGTAACCAAAGGTTAACACTGAGAGTAATAACAAAGAAACACTCTAATTCCCAGGAATTAACTCATCTCACCTTAGAACAATCTCATGAGGCAGGTCCCATCGCCATCCCCATTTTATTTACAGATAAGGAAAACTGAGGCTCAGAGAAGTTAAGTAATACCCCAAATAATGCACTTGAAATCAAGTTTCAATTTTTGACAAGACTTTCACCAAATCCCTTCAATCTAGTAACTGTCAGTTCAACTGCATGACTGGTGATTGGATCGCTAACAGCAAGAGTTTATTTATTTACTTTTTTTAAAGATTTTATTTACTTATTTGACACAGAGAGATCACAAGTAGGCAGAGAGGCAGGCAGAGAGAGAGAGGAGGAAGCAGGCTCCCTGCTGAGCAGAGAGCCCGATGCGGGACTCGATCCCAGGACCCCGAGATCATGACCTGAGCCGAAGGCAGCGGCTTAACCCACTGAGCCACCCAGGCACCCAAGAGTTTATTTTTGCTGGTGATTCTGTCCCTATGGCACACAATGGGGGTCCAGAGCTGAGTGGGACTGATCGCTGCCTTTAAGGATCCCCCAGCCTGTGAGGGAGATAGCGGTGAATGTGCTTCTGAGGTTGGGTGGAAGGGACTTTTTTCCAGTCTCTAGACATTGCCTGTCAGGGAACTCCAGGGGCACGGTGGCAGGGGGCTGTTCCTTCCCAGCTGTGGGAACCTGGACTGACTAAAATCCAAGAACCCCACAAAATTAGCTCCCCTAGCTAGCTGCTCAGTTAAACAAAAACCCAGGGCTCCACAATGCTGGGTACATGGTGCCCCCACTAAGGGGCATCCCTGTGTGGGGGCAGGGCATGGACCATGCAGGTCACCCCCTAAGGCAACCAGCACAGAGAGGACAGGACCTACCTATGTCCTGGAACCGAGTCGCAGTGTGGAAAGGATCAGAAACCGGGGCTCCTCTCTCCCAACCTGGCTCCTTTCTACATTAGCCTCAGGGTCCAGGGATCCTGGCTTCTCCAGGCCTGTGGCCCCTCAAGGGAGGCCTAGTTCTCTCCTCTTCCAGAGTCTCGGGTAGCTGGCAGGGACAGCAGCTGGCAAGAATGGAAGAGGCCTGGGGGCCTGAGGCTGACCCTGGACACACACTTATCCCCCTCAGACTGCTGGGGTCCGGGGGAGCAGCTGTGCACTTGGAGGGGAGAGTGGACACCCTCGCCCTCCGCCCTGCTCCCCCGCCCCCCTTCTCCGACTCCCTTTATCACCTTGTTAAAGGATTTTTACTCTCCATTTGGAACCTGGAATTTCATTATTCCGTGTGTGAAGCTTTCTGATAATAGGCTGCCACTTGAAGGCTGCTTTTCATCTTCAGAGCCCTTAGCAGACTGTTAATTAGTCCTCTTGCCTGCCCTTGCCCCGCCCGAGATGGAGGTAAGTGCTCTTGGGCCTGGGAGGGGAACCCCATGGAGGCCTAGGGACAGCTCTGAGGGGCGTGGGGCTGAGTGAAAGTCTGAGGAGGACCAGGGGGAGCTCTGAATTCTGGAATCTTCTAATGGACTCAAGCTCTTGAGCTCCTCCTCCCGTGTAAGGGCAGCAGCTGAGGGCTGAAGGGGGTCGCTCCCCCCCCCCCCCCACCCTGTAAGAACGAGGAGGCTCCAATTGTCCTCAAAGGCAGATAGCTCCAAGTCAGAACCCAGCCCCCACCAATAGCTTAAGCTTGGATCATTCAGGGCCACCTAAGCCTCTGTTTTCTTCTTTGTAAAATGGGTATAATAATCAAGCCCTCCTCAGGTTGTCAGATTTAGGTATCTGGAACACAGTGAACAAATTAGGAGTTAGGAGTTAGGAGTGAACAAATGAGTATGGATCCTGGTGGGCTCGTGTGGGAGAAGGTGAGAGGTGCAGAGACGAGAGTGGGGGACCTCAGTGGGAGGGAGGGGCTCGTTTTCCCTTCTAATCCTTGCTCCCGGGACTGGGGGCTCTGCCCAGAGGCCAACCACTATCTATGGCCTTGTGTGGCTGACCATGGAGGGAGCTGATGTTGTCTGCCTTTGTGAGCCATTGACATTCACGAGCAAATCTAACTTCCAGCCATGGCGAGCACCATTTTGGAGTTCCTGGGTAAAAAAACTCCCACCTGTTCGGCCTCTGGGCCACTGTGAGAGCCAAACCAGATGACCAGCGGAGCACTGGGGGGTTGGATGCAGAGTCCCTGCCCCAGAGGTTCACAGCCTCCTGGGGGACACAGACGAGCAGATGGAGCCTGCCCACAAGGTCTGATCAGAGCTCAGTACCTGGCTAGGATCTGGGCTCAGACAATGAAGTTTCCAGCCCCATAAGCTAGGTGATAACAGGCAGGGAAGAGTGAGAGCTTCCAAGCACCGAGGCAATGAGCTCAGCGGTCTAGAGGGAAACATGCAGGTCTAAGCAATCATGAGTAGTTTGGTGAGGCCCAGTAGGGCAGGGAGGGGCCCCAAGGCCAATGGCCTTGGACGCTGGACTTGATCCTGAGGACAATGGGGAACTATTGGAGTTTGGAGCATGAGAGTGACTCTTTTCCCACTTGGTTAGAATAATCTCAGATAAGCCAACACTGCTTATATTACAGGAAAAACACAGGGATGATGGTTTACTAGATGGGGCGTCCACAGTAGAGGAAGCTTGCCCAAAGATAGAACCCTTAGAGGCAACCGGACACAAGGTCTTTGGTGGGGACAACGTCGGTGACCTCAGGCCTGCGGGGTCAAGTCTCACCCCCCTCCACCACCCTGACTTTGCCCTCACTGTTTCAGACAGACCCTGGCTCAAGTTGGGACACCTGTGTCTGGTTGTGCCTATGACCTGGATCTGGGGTCACCCTCCCTATTTGTGCCACAGGCCCCATCTTCCTGTCCCCCCACCCCTCCATCTCTCTAAAACCCCAGTCCTGCCACCTTCTGTAGGAAGCCTGCCTGGGCATCTGCCTGTTCTTGGGACTATTTTGATCTTTGCCTTCGGAGGACTGGAGCAGAGCTTTTCGGAGGCAGTGTTCCTCCTCCTGCTGGGCCATGCAGTAGAATCACCTGTGCCAAGCCGAAGTCTCTGCCACAAGACAACGAGCAATGTGAGGGAGGGGACGATGCTCGTCTCTCTTGGGTCCCTTGGTCTCCTAGCTCTGAGCCTGGCCAGTAGCAGGGCCACATTAAAATATCTGTTGGGTGGGATCATGTTTCTCTGCAGGTGTTCTAGACCTGTCAAGAGTCTAGATTCCTCCTTGCCTGGGAGGAATCCCCCAACCCTTTGCGGCACCTTATAATCCCTCATGGCCTGTCTCAACCAGGGTCCTTATTACATTTGGCCAAAGTCAGTTTTTTTTAATGTGTCCACTCTCCCCACCTTCCTGCCCCTATACCCAGCCCAGTGCCAAAGGCACAGGAAAAGATCAATGTTTGTTGAGTGAAAAACTGAAAGTCCTGGCAGGAGTCCAAGACCACTCCTTAGGCATATTAAATGGGAGCACAATCGCCAATTGAATTTGTTTCCTTCAAAGGGCCGTATATCCTGGAAACTTCATTCCAGACGCCCAGATGGCAAGGCCTGGGAGAATTCCGAGCTACTCCTATTGAAACGGTTTCCTCCAGAAGGTCCAGAGTTCAAAAGGGAGGAATTTGCCACACACAATTGGGCCAGTGTGCAGGGATGTGGGTGGCACTTTTCCAAGACCTTAGTGGGACTTTGAGCAGTTACCAATGCAAGTAGAAGAGAAAGGCTTCTCCCTGGGGGCAAACGTGGTCACCCAGAAATGGAGCCCTTGGCAAAAGAAGAAGGAGAAGAAACCAGGTCAGCCCCTACATGGGGCTGTGGAGAGGCCTCTGGACTTGGGGCCAGGGGGCCCTCGGCTCCGCGTTGGGATCTGGTTTTCAGATCAAGGTTTCTGATCATCTAACCCTAACCTCATTTGCCAGTGACGATTTCTAAGCCAAGAATTAGATGCAAGGCACAGCAAAGGAATGTTTCCGATTTGTGAATTGTTTCTGTGAATGGAGTCTTCAGAATGAAGTCTCTTTTCCTGTGCTTTGTGGTGATACTCCCAAGGAATGTAGGACCCTCCTTTAAAAATTCTACCCCAGTTCAGTTCACTTCCGTGTTCTCTGTGCACACAAGCTTATTTTCCAGACCCTCTGGCTTTGCTCCTGTCTTTCCTCCTCCCAGAGGGTCAGCCCCTGACATTGCAATGCCCCCCAAAACTGGGGTCGATGTTTCCTTTCCCTCTGAAGGCTTTCTCTGATCACTCCAATTTGTAAGGGGTGGGGGGGCTGGTTCTCAGTGACTCCTGGGGGTTATGCTGGAATGTTCTTCCAGCAAGCGTGCATGGAGCAGCTAATAGTGCCTCACGTAGGACTTGCCCCGTGCCAGGTACGGCGCTGATCTCTCTACAAGCTCCATCACACTTAGCGCTCACATCAACCCTGCAGGTTCTTAAGATCCGCATTGACAGTCGTCATTAGAATCACGGTCACGTATTTCTGTTACTGAAGGGAAATTCAGATTTCACTTCCTGAGCCTTTTGTGGTTGTGTGGGGCCACACCAAGAGTTCTGGCTGGTCACCGGGGAGAGGAAGTAGCACGTCACTCCAGGTCTGCAAATGTTTCCTTTTCCCTCCAATATGGTGACAGGCCACCAGTGATGGAGAGGGTGACAGTATTATCAGCCTGCGCTTTGTCGAGTGAGTACAATGAGCAGATGCTCAGACCGACCCATGAGGGACAGGGAGCATAAATAAATTTAGATTGTTTGAAACCATGGAGGGTGTGGACTTCCTCGTTACTGTGGCGTAACCTAGCCTGTGCTGACCATGATGCCATCTGACAGGTGAAGAAATCAAGGCTGCGTGGGAGGCGTGTATGGGTCTGGAGAGAGGTAGTTAGAATGTTTAGTGTGCCCAGTGCCTGGCCTGCTTGGTCTGTGGTGCAAGGCCTTGAGGTCCAAGCAAACCACTGAACTTCCAGTAGTTATGTCTGGAGTGCAAGAAGGGGCTTGAAAATGGAGCAACACAATCACACTTGGACTTCAGGAGGATCATTCTGGCAGCTGCTCTTGGCTGAGAGGTCAGTCTCTATTTTCCATGTGGAAAGATCAGCCGAGAGCCCCTCCGAAAGCCAGACTCCCAGCATACGTAGGGAAAGGCACAAGGAAGTCCGCAGAATGCCCAAGATCCCCCACCCCAGCACTTGGAGTGGACCATCCAGGCGTCCATAGAATGAGTGAGGCTAGTCAGAAGAGGGGGCTCCCAGGAGGGCCTTCTCCCCATCCAGGGAGGCCTGTTGGCTCCATTGTCTTTTTAAATGACCATAAAATAGCACAGAAATGAATGCCAACTAACAAGGTTAAAGGATCCTTAAAAAACAAATGATGCCATTTTTTCCCCCAACTCACTGCTGAGTAAAAATTTGTCACTTCAGTAAGCATTTTATTGGTAATTACAGAGTTACTTTATTTGCATATTACAGAGCTGCTAGCGGCCCTGTGAAAATGCTTGATGTCGTTGAGCATCTTGGAAGGAATTACTCAACCCAGGGAGGGAGAATTCAGTAATTATTTCCTTAAAACTGGAATTTGCTAATAACTTTGCAGTAGATCACTTTGTGCTCCCCAATACAGCAATTAAATAATAAGCAATTAAGTGCCAAAGTGACTCGGGCATGGACCTACCCCCCAATAGGGGCCTCTGCTAGATTTCCTTTGAAAGGGAACTGAGTTCAGGTTAACCCCTTTACTCCTGAGCCACAGGAAACACTGATTCCTCTAGAAACAAGTTAGGGAGGGCTGGCACCAAATGTCATCTCCCTGTCTTCAGAGTGGTATCTGGGAACCCAAAGCAAGGGCTGTTCCCCTGGTCTGTGGCTAGGAGGGGCTGGCTATCCTCCCTAGTAGCTGGGGTCGTGGGGGCAGAGGCTACGTCTGGGGATTCTGGAATCACACTGCCTGGGTTTGCAAATCGGGCCCAGCCCTTATCACCCTCGTGTCTTGGACAGGTTACTCACCCTCTCTAGGCCTCAGTTTTTTCCCATCAGTAAAAGGGTTCGTAGCGGTATCTACTTGACTTGGTGATGGTGATGGTCCAAACAACACAGACTCAGAACTCAGTAGAAGCTCAGTTAAGTATGAGTGACTTTGGCTTTGCCCCAGAGCACAGCTCTTCACCAGCTACATAGGGGAATGGGACTTGAAGGTGAGGTCAAGGGCGGTTGCAGTTCAGGTTGCCCCAGATTCCTTTGCCTTTGGGGGTACCCACACAGTCTCTGAGAGCCCTGAGCTCCTTGCCTGTAAACCGAGGAGAGTGATACCTCTTGGGAAAGGCAAGGATGCCAGGCGTCTTGTGTTGAACCACATCCTTACTTCCTGCTAGACATATTAAAAAAGAAAAAAAATAAATCAAGTGGACCGGGACCTGTTCTTAAAAAGATCATTATAATTTCAGACTTGGTCCGTCTTAATTTCTGATTGACACTTTATCAGCAGTGACTTGGAACTCTTGGCTTTTCGTCGCTTCCTCTGTTAAGTATTTAATGATTTGAAAACGAACACTGGAGAAAATGCTACCTATGGAGGTTCTCACTATTTCTGCCACCCGAGGGATCCTGGCGGGGTGGGGCCACGGTTCCACATGACTTCATCTGCCTTCAAGAGCTGCTCAGGTGTGGGGTTCTGTTCAATAATGCAAAATGCTATCCGGTGGAGGGGAGAGCACAGAAATGGATATTTTAAAAGCTTCATCTTCCCCTCTCCACACAAGGCCTGACTCTGCTGCCAGAGCTGGAATATTCAGTGACCTTCTGAGAAGGGCTATCAGGCGAGAGAGCAAAGGTCCAGCCCCCAGCACAGTCTCGATGCTCGGGTCTGTAGGACTTGCTCCCAAATGCCAGATCCCATGGCTGGCGTCCCCTCTTATTACACCTGGTTAGTCCTTCTCTTTAGCTTAAGGAAGCGGTCCAGGTGGGCATGCCTCCCCAGCCCTGAGAGGGTCTTGCTGCCGTTGGACTGGTCCATCTCAACAGACACTTTTGAGATGAGATTCACAGATGTCTGTGTCCCGGCATGGTCAGGGCCTGACATCAGAGGTGGTAAATACACAGGCTGGACAGCTCTAGACACCAGAGAAGCCTCTGGAACTGAACCATGTCTGCCTTGTGAATACTCCCTCTTCGGCCAACTTTTATCTTCCACTGCCACACAGAAGACAAAATCCATGTGCACTTAGCTTCCCAAGTAAACTCCTGGGGTCAGAATCTCATCACACCTGGGGCACCTGGGGGGCTCATTTGGTTAAGTGACTGCCTTTGGCTCAGTTCATGATCCTGAGGGTCCTGGGATCAAGTCCTGCACTGGGCTTCCTGCTCAGCAGGGAGCCTGCTTCTCCCTCTGATCCTTCTCCTTCTCAAGCTGCCTCTCACTCTCAAATAAATAAATAAAATTTTTTTTAAAAAAAGAGTCTCATCACATCTAAACTCCATCAAAAACTGACTTGGTTTTGGGGGTATAGCTTGATCACCTGCTCCTAAATCCATTCTAGTTTATTAATGCCAAACCCCCCAAGCTAGGCTAATGTTCATTTCTCCTGGGCAGGTGCTTCTGATGGACCCATGTGGGAGCCACTGGAGCTGATGGGGTGAGCTCAGGCCTTGTTCCCCTGCCTGGGGTTTGCAAGGAGAGAGGATGGCTGATGGGGCATGCACGTGGGTGGGGGATGGAGAGGGGAGGTTTGAGTAGGTCCGGGCAGGGGTTTACCATGGGTTCTTTAAGGAACTTGGCTTATGCACCTGTCCCGGGGGTCCAGCCAGGGCTTCTAGCAGGGGCTCAGGGGAAATGCCAAAAAGGCCCAGAGGATATGGAAATGTCTTCAGGGCAATAACATAACGGGGAGTGTAGTCCTCCCCTTGAGCTGACCATGGATGACAGAGAGGCGGACACCTTCCTACCCACCCACCGAAGCTAAAGCATATCTCAGGGGATCCCACTGCTCTTTCCGGACCCCAGCATTTGCAGCGAGTGTTGGTGGCACACCCATTGGACAATCTGGCCCGTGAGACTCTCTCATTTTTGACTTAATCTGTCACGTCTTTCACGGTTGTTTAGCTCTTTGCCCTTGGCATCTCTCTAGTGGGATGGGGTCCTTGAGAGCAAATGCCTGCTTTTAACGTTTCTGTGCAGGTCCTTCCAGGGCCCACACCGAGCAGGGGCCAACTGGTGGTTTTCACCCTGGGAGGCTATGGGCAGCAGGCAACAGAGACAGCAAAGTCGCCCAGAAGGAGGGAGAGCAGAGGCCCGGGGGCTGAGGCACTGAAAATGTTTCTAGCTTGCAAAAATGAGACTTCAGGATGGAACCTGCCCTGGGACAGAAGATCTGTGGATTAAAACTCTGACCTCAGAGGGCAGCCGAATGGAAGGACAGTGGTGTGGGGTGCCTGGGTGGCTCAGTGGGTTAAAGCTTCTGCTTTTGGCTCAGGTCATGATCCCAGGGTCCTGGGATCGAGCCCCACGTCAGGCTCTCTGCTCAGCGGATAGTCTGCTTCCCCTCTCCCCACCTCCTGTCTCTCTGCCTACCTGTAATCTCTGTCAAATAAACAAATAAAATCTTTAAAAAGAAAGAAAGAAAAAGAAAGAAAGAGAGAGAGAGGTGTGCCTGCAGGGGATTAACAGCCAGCTCTCTGGGGGTGGCAGTTGGGGGAGGGACAGACTGTTCTGAGTGGCAGCATGTGCCCCGTGCTGTGTGATACGCGTCTTACCACGGCCGATTTTGAGGTACCAACCAGCTCGAGGCCACAGACCATGGAGTTGGCTGGAAGTGCATGCAAGCCACTCCTAGAATTCTGGGGGTGGGAGGGAGTCTCCTTAGCACCCATCCCTTCTGATCTCCTGCTGAGCTTGACCCCTCCCTGGGCCTCCGAGCCTGGGAGGTTGTACTAGTGCTCCTTCTCGCCGGATGTCCTTCCATCCTCCGTGGATCTGTCCTGTGTCCGCCCCAGAGAGCAGTTCTCAGTCTGGCCTGAGAATTAGACTCCCCTAGGGAGGGCTGACTCTCCAGATGCACAGGCCTGTCCCCAGACCAATGACATCAGGATCTCTGGATGTGTGACCCAGGCTATAGTAGTTTTGGAAGCTCCCCAGGTGACTCGAAAGTGCTGCCAAGTTTGAGAACCATTGTTTTAAAAATTTCTGGGTGGTTCCTCTGGTTAAGCATCTGACTCTTGACTTTGGGTCAGTCATGATCTCAGCGTCATGGGATCCAGCCCGGTAGGCAGCCTGCTTGGGATTCTCTCTCTCCCTCTCCTCCTCCTTCCCAAAATAAAATAAAATAAAATAAAATAAAATAAAATAAAATGAAATAAAATAACAAATTCTGATGCTGGCTCCCACTCCAGCCTGGTGGAATCCAGCTCCCCTGGCCCATTTGTGTGACTGCCAAGCTTTCCAGATGAAGCCCCAGTGTAACTGTCACTGAGACTCCCCTTCACAGAGGCCCCCCTGGGCCCTGTCTCCCCTCCAAGCACTCACCGTTCTCCCCCAGGGGACCACATCTCCTGTAACATCCTTTCCTCCATCTCCGTTTCTGGCTTCCCGCCTTGCCTTCCCCACCTGCGGCGCCCCAGCTCTGTCTCCCTCTCTTCTCTGTTTATGCAACAACCCCCCTTCACCCCCATCTGGGTACATAGCACTCCTGCCATGCCCAGCACCTGCCTCTCTCTCGCCGTCCACCTGTCCTGGCTCACATCTGGGGAGGTATAACGTCCACGGGTATTGCATTCACGCTCAGCAACCCCGACTGCTCCAGCCTGGGCTTTCTGGGGAGGTTGCTTTCCATGCTCCCACTCCTCCGCTGCGAGAGGTGTGAGCTTCCGAAATCACGCCCCTCCCAGCCGCATGCCTTGGCTCCCCTTGGGCCACAGCAAATACACAGCAGAGACGCCTTCCCCACCTGTCCTCGTGATAGACATCTCTCTTACTCTGTGTCCTTGTGCAGGTTACGTCCCAGCCTCACTCAACTGCTCGACGCTCCTTGCAAACACCGAGCATCCCCTGCCTCTGCTCCCACCGGCCATCTGCCCTCCTCCCTTCTCTACCCTGGAACACCATGTATCCAGCAAAGACCCTGCTCACACGTCACCTCTTCCGTGAAAACTCCTTGGTCTCCAATCGCAGCAATTAATTAATTAGTTAATTAGTTACTCTCTCTGGTGGAGACTTGGGCCATGTTGTCAGCAGAGCTCCTGGGCTGATTTCAATTTTTAGTTCTGTCGCTTTCTCTGGATCATCTTTATAGCCTCCCAGTATATAGCAAAATAGCCGGCAGATCAGAGGTGCCTAGGACATATTGTGTTAGAAAATGATTTAATTAATGCTTTATTATTAATGGTTTATTTAATCATGAATCCACTAACAGGGATTAGGTTAAGTGGAGTCCCCCCAAAATTCATATGCTGGAACCCTCAGTACCTCAGAATGGGACTGATTTGGAGGTGGGGTTCTCATGATGGTAATTGCGTGAAAATGAAGTCATTGGAGTGCGTTCTAACCCTGTGTGGTTCGGGTCTTTGTTAAAAGGGGAGATCGGGATGCAGATGGAGACACAGGAAGAATGCCATGGTAAGAGGAAGAAACCAAAGGTTGGGTGATGCTTCTCTAAGCCAGGGGCCCCAAAGATTGTCAGCGGGGATTGCCCCGAAGAGGGAAGAGGCACAGAACGGACTCTCCGTCTCAGCCCCCAGGAGGATCCAAACCTGCTGACACCTGGACCTCAGGCTTGTAGCCTCCACGACTATGAGATAGTACATTTCTGTTGTTTAGAACAGTCACTTGGTGGTCCCCAGTCACAGCAGCGAGATCAAACCCATATGGCCCGTAACCCACAACTCGGGTACCTAGCACTTTGTTTCAAAACTTATAAAACCAGCACTGAGTTCAAAGATCATCTATTCCCCAAATGTTTATTGTGGCTTAGAGTTGACACGGCGCTGTTGTAGGCCCTGGGGACACAGCAATAACCCAAACAGACCAAGTCTCTTCTCTCCTGGAGCTTATTCTCCCATGTGGGGCGGGCCTGACATAAACAAAGAAGTAAATATCTAATGACAACGGCTGCAAAGGATCCTGGGACATGGACCCTGCTCTCCATGTCTCCCCCACCCCCGCCACCGCCATATTTGGGTCATGGCAATCAATGGTGAATGTTCCATCTCTGGGTTCTGTGTGCGTGGGGTCCTTAAGAACAAAGTGAGATTTTAATAATCAAAGCACCTTTTGTGTTCTCCTTCTCCTCACCCCTCTGGTTAAAAGTGAGCTCATAAAACAAATGGAACAAACCCTTTATTTGTCTTCTGCATAAAAGAAACCACTGGAAAGCCTCATGTGGAACCATGCGCTCGGCGGGATGCCCGGTGAGAGTGATCCCCCCAGCGCCCCAGGATGTGGTTATCGGATGGCAGAGAGGCAGGCAGAAATAGGTTAACCGTTCCAGAGGAGCCAAGGCAACAGGGGCCCAGGCCTGTGACTCAGGCTGTCTGGGGCTCCGACAGAACTCTCCCCCTCAAGCCAGGCAGCCCTTCCCTGACCCGGGTTTAGGCGGAACCCAGCTGCCTAAAGAGCCAGGGCAGCAAGGGCGTGCTTCCAAGCCAAGCCTCTGGATAATTTTTTTTCTGGGTGAAGAATCACAAAGACTCTATTTCGAGAATCTATAGAATCGTAACACCTCATTTAGCCGGGACCATTTGGGAGTGATGAGTTCCACATAAGTGAGTTTTCCAGATAATTGAACTTTATTCCCTCAAGAGCCAAAGCTTCAAAGAAATTAACCACATTGACAGAAAACGTTCTAGAATATGGTACCCAGACAGAGACTGAGCCCCTGCTCAGCAGCCTGGTTGGTGGTCAGGGGCCTGCGTTGGCTTCTGGGATGGGCTGGCTTCCCCTTGTTTGTGGGGAGGTGTTCGGCCCTCCCCTTCCGGGTCCAAATCAGATGGAGGACTCCGAAAAGTCTGATGGCCTTGGCGCCCCCTCCAGACTATTTTCCTCAGCATCTCTGGGAGTTGGAGCCAAGGTGGAGTGTTTATTCAAAACGCAGTTTGAGAATGTGCTGCATTTCCTGCCGTGACCTCCAGTGTAGCCGTCATGCCACTAGTCTTGGCTCCTGAGTCCAGACACTCAGCGGGTAACCTATGTGATCCCCGTGACCTGCCCTGCTTTTCAGATGGGAAGGAGCAGAACTTTCCACCCTCACTTAGCTAAACGAGAGTCAGGACACCCAGCTCTACCTGATCCCAAGCCCTCCTCTGTGAACAGGCTCTGGCCAGCTCTGCCTTGGGAGCGTCTCCATCCTTGGCTTTGGTTGTGTCTTTCCTTCTTCAGAGGTGGTTTCTGGCAACACCTTCTCCCCATTGCTTAAGGGCCTGCCTCTAACCACACCACACCACCCTGAACCAGTGCTTCTAGCCTGCCTGGGGCAGGGAATCCAGGTTGCAAACTTAATTACTGGGCTCCCAGTGGAGGTCTGAAGAGAGGAAATTTTCTGGGGGAAGTGCATGTTAGCTCTAGGCCAGGAGCTTTGGAAATCTGCTTTCTTTGTGGGGGACCTGTGAAACGGCTCTATAAATAAATCAATTCACTTGTCTGCCTTCTGTGGGCTCCTAGGCGGCTGCTCTCCAGGCAGTGGGCACACCCAAGGGGCTCAGTCTCTATTTGGGGCTGTCTGTTCTGCCCCCACCATGTGGAAGGAGGGATGGAGGGTCTTCAGCAAGCTCCAATCTCTGCCTATCCTCAGCTCCCAATCTCCTTCCCCTGCTGCCGCACTGGGCTTCTCACCGGCCTCTGAACTTGTCCCAAACATCTCACCTCGACATTCCTGTGCCAGCTTCCCCCAGCTGCTCTTCTCTGTGAACCCTGTCCCTACTTCCTTGCAGCAAACACTTCCCAGAGCCTCTGCCTCTAAGGGAGGCCCTGGGCCCCATCCAGGGAGCCTCAGTGTCTTCATCTGTGAAATGGCGATGGCATCACACATCTCACAAAGTTGTAAGTAAACAAGTCATGTAGAGCACATGACTCAGATGACCACCCAAGGCACAGTGGCTCCTTCTTCTAGGGGACCAGATGACATCCTCAGCTTTTTGTCCAGCTGGCCCTGCCTTCTTCTTCTACCCCACTATATTGGCCCCAGGCTGTTGTGCTAGTTGGTCCCTTCCTATGGAGCAGAGCAGCTCAAATAAACATCCATTCTTCTCAAACTGGCTCTTGGCAGGAGGGGAAGTTTGCACATTCCTGCCAGCAGAGAGGTGGGTGCAGATCTGGAGGGGGAGGGGGACGGAAGCACTGGGGCCAGGGTTTCTGCACACAACACAGGGGAGGGGGGCAGGAGGAGGTAGGGATTGTTTTGGCTCTAACCCTCCTCTGATCCTTCGGATCCTGTCCATGCACTTGGCTCACCTCCCGTGCTGTCTGGGAGCGTCTCTCTGTGCCTTTGTCCACTCTCCCAGTGCAGGACATGGACCGTGGAGGGCATGGGGCCCTTCTCCACCGCAGGCAGCTCCTGGACCCAGCTCAGAGCAGGGGGTTGTGTGCATTCCTGCTGGGGACCTGATCCTGCAACCACGCGGAGCCTCCAGCAGCTCTGAACACAGGCCTTGAGAGACCCGAGCCTGTACGGGCTTCCGAAAGCAAACAAGCAGTGAAGTATTTCAAAACCAGTATTTCACCAGAAATGGCCCTTCAGAGGGGCCCAAAGTACACAGCCCAATGTTTGCACTTAAAAGGGTGGGAGCCCAGCCCCAGGCTCCGTGGCCAGGTCTTCCCTATGTCAACAAGGGAAAGGAAAACAGCTTGGCTGTGTCTGGGGCTGTCTGACAAAGGGGTTTTCCGGCTGGGGCTGGAGGAGAGGGAGGGCAGGGAAGGCGGCTGCCAACCCCCTGGGCGCTTCCTGCAAATGGTGTGGGGACCTTGGGGTTTTCTTGCAAGCTCAGGGGAGAACCTCCCAGGGAATTCCCTAGTAAGGGTAACAATGCTTCCTGGTGAAGGACGAGGTGCTGAGCCTTTGTCCTGGGCTGTCCCTTACCATCCTGCTGGGGTCTGCGGCATACATCACCTCCACATCGTAGATGAGAAAACAGGTCCGGAGAAGATCGGCTCCCACGGTGGCCATTTCCAAGTGGGCAGGAGCGGTAACATTTGTTTTACCTTTGTCCCTTTGTCCTCCCTCTTTCCAAGGCAGCTGAGCCCCACCACGGCCGGCCCAGCTCTGAGAAGAGAAGACACCGCCTCGCAGAGCTGCCAGTTAGAAGCAGGCCAGCCTTGCCATCGATGAGGAGGACCTGATGGCCCCATGAGGGGACACGGGTTCCTGCAGAGCTCTACTCCAGTGTATTGGGGGGGGGACAGGAAGTGATGGCCCCTGAGGGCTGTGCCATGAAGAGGGACCAGCTGAGCCGAGTCCTGAGAAAGGAGTCCCATTTGCCAGAGGCGACGAGAGGGAGAGGGCGCCGCAGGCCGGTGGCTGGCCAGTCCCCACTCCCAGAGCTGTGTTCGTGGGGACATCAGGGTTGGAGAAGGAGCTGGCCACTCACCCTGTGGTCTGGGAGGGGCACAGTGGGGTGAGGCTGGGCTTCAGCAGAAGTCAGAGGACTTGGAGGAACCCAGGGGGTTGAGCAGGGTATCTGCGGTCTTGGGGGTTACACAGGGTCCTGAGGATCCTGTCAGGAGCTATCTGGGCACGTCAGCCCCCAAGAGGACCCCGGTGACAACTTCTCAAGGCCCCACCCAGGCAGTGCGGCTAGTGGTGACGTAGTGGGGTGTCTCAAACGTGCCCAGAGCTCATCAGTGTCACCTTTATGAAGGACCCATCCTCGGGGCCCCTGTGGTGCTGAGAGGAGGATGGTGGGTCGGGCAGCACTGGGTTACGTTTTAGGCAACTAGAGTGTTTCGTGATCTTGGGGAGGTGCTTTCGCTTCCCTTGATGGATCTCAGTGTTGTCAGCAGACAGTGGGGTAGACAGGATGAGCCCTGAATTCTGGCTTGAACCAAAGCCCTGTGGGGAGGTGAGGGGGGAGGGAGTGTGGAGCAGGGACTCAGCCCTGTCTGCACCAGGAGGCAGGCCCATGACGGAGGCTCTGCTCCGTCACATGTAGGATATGGAACCACAGACAAATCATTTCACCACTGTCAATGGAGATACTAATTCCCCTCCTGGCTCACGTGTGGGGTTACTATGAACATCGAATGAAATAATAAGTGTGAAGTGTTGTTTAAAGTGTAAGGTCTGGCACAAAGTGGAATCACCCTCTGGTTCCGGGACCTCAGGGAGTCTTTAACCCAATTCTCTCATATTCCAGAAGATGAAACAGAAGTTCAGAGTGGCCGTGACTTGTCCCACGTTCTCTGAGAAGAACTGAGACCAGTTTCTAGATGTAGTCTCTTCCCTTCAACGACTGTTCTTGCTGCTGATTCATTTTGTCATAGGAAAAAAGTCTAACCACCACCCAGCTGACCCTTCGCGTGGAACATCTCTTTGCGTTCAAAAGAAAAGAAGGAAAAAAAAAATCCCAACCCCGGCGACCACAGAGCAGTTGCTTCTCAGGAAAAGCCACCGCCTGCTGCCACTAGGAATGTGACAGAACAGAAACCAGCTTCACTGCTGCCACCAAACAAACGTGGCCTGTTCTGGCGGCTCTGTGGCCACTGTCTTGCTGTCACCAACTCCTCCAGATCGCTGTGGGAGGTGGCTTTGATATTTGATTAGCCAGGGAGGGTAACTTGGAGTGCTTGAGCGAGCCGTCTCCAATCCCATCCGGGTGCTGAGTGCCTTGGCCTGTTAGAGATAGCACCATGTGAGGGGGAGCGACAGTGGGCAGGGCTCCAAGAGGGAAGATGAGTGGGCTGTTGGGAGAAATTCATAGGAGGAAAGGAAAT
Organism: Mustela erminea; assembly: GCF_009829155.1. NCBI lineage: Eukaryota > Metazoa > Chordata > Mammalia > Carnivora > Mustelidae > Mustela > Mustela erminea. The sequence continues at coordinate 34,266,512 of NC_045618.1, forward strand.
GGTGAATGAAGGCAAAAGAATACAGGGTCCTGTGAGATCCATGACTCATAAGTCTTGATACCTGGGAGTTCTCTGCTCTCCCCTGAGTTAGTAAATGGCTTGTCCTCAGGGTGACCCTTCGGGAAGATTCATGGGTGGGGGCGGGCTGCGAGTGGGTGGTGGGGGCAGGTGCTGGGAGGCCTGAGTGACTTTTAGGAAGAGCTCGTCTAAGTCCCTGCCCTCCCACAGGAGAGATCCAGATCTAAGATCAGTCCCCCAGGGAAGCTGGGGGCCTGCCTAGTGCAGGGTTCAGGGGAGAAGAGGTGCAGGCAAGGGGCCACCAGGAGGGATGATGGCAGAGTGAAAAGGGAGGAGGGAGACCCAACAGAGGGCATAGTCAAAGCCTGACTTTTTAGCGAGGCTGCTTGGGCTAACACTCAGCAAAGCTGTTCATTGCCAAGAGGGACTCATTACTTTAAGCACCACGAGCCCCCTGGTGTGAAAGATTGTGTCTGCCAAGTGAATTCAGGTCCGTATCTTATTTGTTTGTTTATTTTGTGAATCAGAAATCTCTCTAAGTTCCTGCTTGGAGACTCTGACCAGGTCCCAGAGCGCTTGGTTGCCCGAGGGATGGGATGGCTTAGGCCTTGGAGTTCAGCGAGCCTTGCCATGAGGTCAAGTTTAGGTCAATGGGGGACCCGCGGTAGGGTTTTGAAATGCTGGAAATCATTGGAGAATCCCACTGCTTTCTGCCAGGCTCAGCTGAAGGTGGCAACTGCCGATCCCGGGCCATCCTCTCTGTCCCTATGGCACCCGGGGAGTCATTTTGGGGAGGTGCTGGCTCCAGGGGTAGAAGGACTGACTGCAAAATAGTTGGCAAAAGGCAGTGGTCCCTCAGAACGCGGGCAGGGGTGTGGTCCCAGGAGAGAAGGGTGGGAAGGATGGGCCAGGCGTTACCTCAGGGGACTTCCTGGAACTGAGGATTGGCTGCCACTGCCCTGTGGTCCCTCTGAGGATGCGTCTATGCCTCCTCCCCATTCCCCCATTTCCTCTCCTGCACCTCAGAACCAACCTTCCAGGACTAGCCGCGCTGGTAGTCCCCACTCCGGTTTATATCTGGGGAGACTGAGGCGCCCGGAGGTGAGGTGATTTGTCCAGCATTGACTCTGGGCTCTGAGCCCAGGCTTGTCCGACTCCAAGCTGGGGTTAGAACCACCATGTGGAGGTTTCAGCACACTTCGGGCTGTCTTCTTTGTGAGGCTGTGAACACTCAGAAGGCAGAAGCAAGGTCTTATTTATTATTTGATTCGCTTCATTTTGATGTATTTACCGAGGGCTCGCTTCACATAGGCGCCATGCTAGGCCAGACCAGGTGTGTCGTTGTGGGGGTGGGGGGCAAGGCTCAAGAATTTCAAGATGGTGACAGTAGATCCTGAGGGGCAAAGGCCCCGGGTACAGGGCCTTGGTGAGGGCAGCTCAAGGGGCTGGTCCAGCAAGATTAGCTGCCCCCGATATGCCCTCTGAGGATGGGGCCGGCCAGGGGCTCGGGGCTCAGGGAGAGCAGGGGAGGGCGCCGAGCTCAGTGGGCACTTGGCTCGGGGCCTATGCTTTACATCGTAGATTTAGATTTTCAACAAGTGCGTGCTGAGAAAAGCATCCCAGTGCACATTCTCTCTCAGCGACATTACGAGGCAGACATTATTTATGTAACAAACCATCATAGTGTGTACCAAGTGCCAGATGTCGTCTAGGGCTTTAGAAAGATTACACACTTTACTCTTAACAACCTTGTGGTGAGGTTGCATTGTCTCCCCTCCCCCATTTTATACACAAGGAAGCTGGTGTTCAGAGATGTTCAGTAAACAGATGGAGACCAGCTAGTAAATAGGATTCCAACCCAATGGGTTTGCTTTGGAATCTGGATGTTTCCCCCCAGAACACCTTTGTACCATCCATGTAGGGAACCTCAGGCATGTGTGGCTATGGGCCCGTGCTGTGGGGGGGGTCCCAGCCTTGCTGGAACGGGATGGCATGTCCGTATGGGGGCAGGGGGAGAGTTGGTGCTTGGGAGCCTGCTATTGGGGAGGGGCTGAAGAGTGGGTCCCAGGGCCTGCAGACTGCTAAGAATCCTTGCTTGGAGATCAGCACACAAGGGCCTAGAGCTGGGGCTGGTTCAAATAGGAGTATCACAACTTTCCTCCTTTACAGGAAAAGGACATTGGAAAATAAAATTAGAAGTAGAGAAGGGAAAAGCAGTCATAGTCCCAATATCTAAATCCTGCACCAGCCAATATTTTAAAACCCTCCCTACCAGTCTTGGAAGAATGCGAGGAAAAACATAGTCTCTTATGTTTGGGGGGAAAGGTGAAAGGGTGTAACCTTTGTGGAAAGCAACCTGGTGACATCTATTAAAATTAAAAAAAAAAAAAGAAAAGAAAAGAAAAGCCTACGCCTTCCCCTTGGTCATCATACTCCAGAGAAAATAAAAGCCCACAAACATAAAAGCTCCATTAGGTAAAAATCAAAGCACATAGATGCCCGTAGAAGCATTCTTCTTTTAGAAGATTTATTTATTTATTTGAGAGCAAGCAAGAGCAAGCGTGAGTGGGGGGAGGGGCAGACGGAGAAGGAAAGAATTTCCAGCGGGCACCTGCTGAGCACGAGCCCAACCCCGGCTCAATCATGGGACCCTGAGACCCTGACCTGAGCCAAATCAAGGATCAGACACTTAACCAACGGAGCCACTTAGGCGCCCCTGTTGCAGCATTATTCAAATTGTGCCCATGCGGGCAAACCCGCAGAACAGAGCGGGGGTGGGGCATTAGAGGAGTGGGGGGACAAGTAGATATGTGAACACGGATACATACACCATTCACACACCATGGACGCTTCCACAGCCAATAAAAAGAATGAATCAGCCTCATAGCCATCAGACTGGGGGCAGGGGCTATTAGCAGGGAAAAGCGAGACGTAGGAAAGTGTGTATGACACAATCCAACTTTTCTAAAACAGTGACAAAAACCACCAGCCTTTGTGTCTGTGCCCTGCAGGTGCCTGTGTAGACATAGCTCTGAATGAGATCATGCGAGTATGGGGGTCAACACAGAAGGACACACGCTAAATCGTTAACATGGGTTGCCTGAGAAGGGGCGTGGGTCTGGGGGAGGTCACGGAGATGGCACTACAGGATAGGAAACAGGACATGGAATTCTTAGAACAAAGAGTGAGAAAAACAAAAACCTCTCATTTCCCACCCGCCTTTTTTCCACTATATAATCTGGCAGCCAACTCCCTTGTTGCTTCACATGAAGGCAACGCTGGCCTGGTATGAAAATGGGGGCATGATCACACAGGACACGGTAAGCCTCTAACTCCAGGCCCTGCCGGTGAAGTTTCCAGAGCTCCGGTTTGGGAGGCCACCCGCCCGGCGGCTGGGGACCTCTGTGCCTCTGCTTCCAGCCTCCGAGGCTGGCCCAGCCACACAAGGCTGCCTCGCGAGCCACTGCTCACCGTGAGGGGTTGCTTCCAGCTGTCCCCACAGATGAGGGGAGTCCACGAGCTCTCCGGGGCCGCACACATCCGTCTGGTGTCTGCTCGGGCCCTCCTGCCGGCGTCGGTCGGGGTTCTCGGGCTGCACCCCACGGAAGACAAATGGGACTGACTTCAACAAAAGAGGGAGCCTGGGAAAAGACTGTGGGGGAGACCCAGGGTGGAAGAGGAACAACGCTGAGCCACGAACTGGCTGACAGGAAGCAGGGTAGCCCCACAACACCTCAGGAACAGAGACTTGCTTCTCCTCCAGGCTGGTCACGGTTCATCGGCCCAATGAACTCCCACCCCATGTCCTTCCTTACCTTGGCTCAGGACAGAGTCCCAGGAGAGAGTCTCATTGGCCAGGGTCCCTCCCTGGCTAAGCCATGGCAGTGAGAGGAAGGCCAGCAAGAGAAGCCTCTCGGGCCCTCTCCTCTCTCCCAGGGAGAAAGAAGCTGTGTTTACTATAAACGGAGACTATATTTTGTGAGGGGAGGTACTCTTCCCAGAGGAAACTGGGGGCTGCTGAGGGAGGGAAATGGATGCTAGAGAATTAAAAAAAAAAAAAAAAAAGTCTTCTCCTCACAGCCCTCCCCCCCACCCCTGCCCCGCCATGAAGCATGTAGGGAGATGGGCCGGGTTGGCTTTTCCTTCAGGGCAATTCTTTTGGGTGTAAGTGAAGGGAACTGACTCCAACTATTGTCATCAGAAAAGGGGGCTTTCTGCTAAGACAACCAAGAAGCTGAGGAATTTGAGGCCTTAGGAAAGGCCAATCCAAGACCCAGTCTCTGGCTTGGCCCGTCTTTCCACCTGGGACTCCGTGGTCTCCGTGAGTCAGCTTGCCCGCTAGTCTGGCCCTTTCTGTCTTTCTCTTTCTCCAGACGGACTATCTGCCCTTCATGCCCGTGGAGTTGGGAACCTTTCAGCCCACAGCTCCTCCATTTACATTTCCGCTACTCAAGAAAGCAGTCCAGCTGTCTGGCTGTCTCTCTGTCTCAATTACGGATTTCCCAGGGAAACTGGACTGGCTCTGCCCGGGTCAGGTAGTCGCCTTGCTGTAATCTGCTGCGGCCAGTGGGCAAGAGATGTGGCTTCTGGGAGCCTCACCCAAGGCGATGAGAACTGAGGGGGAGATGGAGGGAAACTTACACAGAAGTGTCCAGTCCAACCAACCAAGAACACCTTTAAATCCACAGAAAGGCGGAGGCAGAAAGCCCTCATCATCCCGTTTGGAGCTGGGGGTGGGATCTGGGGCAGAAAGTGAGAGGGTCATGTTGGGAGCAAACAGGGAGCCATGATCTTGGGAACTGGCCGACACAACCCATGGGCTCTGTCATTTGCTTTTAGGGGCTGCATGGGGGCACGCTAGGGGACTAGGTCAGCCTGGCTTCAAGAACCACTCATGGAACTGGCAGTTATGACCAAGCAGTTTTGAAAAATAATCTTTTTTTCCCCTTCTTTCCCAGAGTAACCTATGCACATAGTTCTGGGAAATCAAATACCACTAAAAGGCTTCCTGTGCAAAGAGCTGGTTCCTTATCCCTCCCCCACTCCCAGGGGAAGCAATCTCAGCTCCTTAGGTCCTGCTTCTGTTTTCTATCTCCATATACTTCTAAATAATTTGCTAAGCAGCTCTCTCTTTCTCTCTCTGTGTCTCTCTCTTTTTCATTATCTATTGACGTCTTGCTCTGGTCGCTGAGGATTTACCTACTTTGAAAGCTTTCCTCCCTCCTTCTCCTTCTACTGCTCTGCTGCTTGGCGTAGTCCACGTTTGGGTGGTGTTTCTGTTACCAGCTCTGAAAATACCGTTTCCCCATGACTCAAGTCAAGTCCGATGATTGCATCCCCCCTTCCGCACACCGTGGTGTTGTTCTGGCGTCCATCTCTTGGCTTTCTCAGTCGCTCGGGTGTCTGTGCTCCAAGGGGGTTACCGTCTATCAATACTGCTTCTAAAGTTGGAGACGGGGCACACACTTCCTCTCCGTGCCCCTCCTCCCCTCCCCACTTGTTGGGACCAGCTGCCCTCTGGCCTTCTCTGTGGGCTCCAGACACGGTAGTTAGTCTTCAGTGGGATCCCCTGCTTCCTGCATCCTCCCATTTCTTGGTTCAGTGTTGTTCAGCGGACGCATATGTGCTAGTAACTTGCTAAGAAAAGGTGCAAGAGGTTAATTTTTTTGCCTGTCTGAAATGTATTTGTCCCACCGTCACACTTGCTGTGTAGTCTGGTTGAGTATAGAGTTCCACGTTGGAGATGATGTCCCAATCCGCATGCTGCGGCCAAGGTCGCGTTGCCTTCTCCAGTTCCCGGGAGGTCTGGCATTGTGTGGATGCAGGGCAGGGCGGGGAGGGGCCCCATAAGTGTGAGTGCAAGTGCTCCACAGGGAAACCCTCAACCAGGGGCCCCGCCCTCCGCCCTGCACCTCAGCGGGACTTTCTCTGACTCCAGAGCTCAGGGGCCCAGCCCCTTGGGGATTCTTTTATTTTATTTTTTTTTTTTTTAAGATTTTATTTATTTATTCCACAGAGAGAGATCACAAGTAGGCAGAGAGGCAGGCAGGGGGGAGCAGGAAGCAGGCTCCCTGCTGAGCAGAGAGCCCCATGCTGCGCTGGATCCCAGGACCCTGAGATCATGACCTGAGCGGAAGGCAGACGCTTAACCCACTGAGTCACCCAGGTGTGCACCCCACCCCCACACTCCCCACCCCCACCCCCCGGGATTCTGGAAGACAAATCCATTTGAGTCTCTTCCGCCCTCCTGCAAGCTCTTGAGCGCGGAGCTTTTCCTACTCTGCTGAGTCATTACCACTTGTCCCTCTGCTTCTCCAGAGTCCGGATATGGGTTGAAATCTCCTATCTCCTGGCGTCACCGGCCGTTCTGAACTTGGATTTTTATACATTTTCCCCCTTTACTGTCACTTTCGTGAGAGGCTGGGAGTGAGAGAAAGCCGCCACGTGTCAACCCGCCACATTTACCTGGATTAGAATCTCGATCTTGTTTCAGTCTATTTTTTTTTTTTCCCACACTTACAACATATACAGTTTTCCATGTGAGTTTTACGGATATCTTTCATGATTGCTGGATGATATTGTCTATTCCGTCCAGAAGGTATGGGGTGACTCACTGACCTTCTCCCTTATTACGGGCGTTTCATTTGCTTCAGTTTTGCACATAATAAACACCTTTGTGCATATGGCTTTTTTCCGTTCCTTGGACTGTTTCCTTAGGATCTATTCCAAAGGATACGAATCTTTTGAAAAACCCTGATCAGTTTTGCCAAATTGCCAGAATGTTTGTACCAGTTTCACCTGTGGGCAAGAGAGAGGGAGGGCCGTCATCACCACCTGGTTGGCCTTCTATGGCTATGCAGAACTTGTTGAAGAATTAGATTTCCTGCAGGCTTTCCCAGCACCGAGTTCCAATGAATCTGTGGAGGCTGACAAAGGCATTCGTTCTTTCTAAGAAATGTGCCATGCTTGTTTCGACTAGTTAACGAAAACAATGTCAGGGAAGGGAGAAAGGAATGTAGGTTACTTCGTTTTCTTCTTTAGTCTTGCACAGTGTTGCGGCAAAAAGTACAGGTAAAGGACAAATAATTTCTTAAAAAATAGCGTGAGTTGAAACGAGCTGGGACGGCCAGTCACTTGTAAACAGGAGACTTTTACCACTTGGCCTCATTCGGCGTTGAACAAGGGTGTTTTTGTACACCAGGAGGGTCACCTTCTGAAATCTGGTAAGAGAGACTTGCAGACCTTCTCAGAGGGAGGAACGGGCGACGTCCTTATGTCAGGCTTCATTTTACAGATGAGGAGACAGAGCCCAGAGAGGGAAGGGGGCTGGTCCACGGCCATGGAGCGAGTCAGCCACAGGGCCTTCCTGGAAGAGAGCCCGGACTGCCCAGACCAAGATGCTTCCCTATAAATTGGGTGAGCCTGAATCGTGGCTAGCATTTGTCAGCATCTCATCTGTGACAAATAGGATGTCAGTGGTGGCACAAGCAGGCCGTGGGCTTTTCCCCAGCACAGCACTATGGAGGGACTAGGACAGCAGCCGCCGAAACAATGTCACACTTCGCGGGGAGCCTGTTGGCAGCTGGAGGAGCCGTGAATTGTGGCTCTTGGCTCCTCCCTGCTTGGGGCCTTCCGGAGGGGAGGGCAGCCATCTGTGAGGCTGGCGACGCATCGGATTGGGAAGCTTAGGTCCTGGGCTCCCCAAATAGCCTAGCAACTCTTCGGACTTGCTCTGGAAGCCCTAAGCCTCATTTTGACCCTGACTCTTTCTAGACTTCCAACCGGCCCTAGTGGCAGCAGGACTGAGCTGGGGATTGTCCTGTGAGAGCAGGATGGTGCTGTCTAGCCTTTCTTCCCAGACCCTGGGGCTTCTCATGGACTCTCTGTGTTTCCCCATCCAGCCCGGCTGAGCAGACTGCCTCCAAGTCCACTGTCACCGGCCCATCTCAGCTGGCCACTGGCAGGTATTCCTGGTCTGAGTATGCGGGCACCCCTGAGCCTCAGCTGTCTCCTCAGGAGAATGGAAGATGTTGGGGGAATGGATGAAATTGCTGATTGCCAACCCCTTCTGGCCTGCAGATACAATACCATTCATGTTGTTCAAGCTGTTGGCCGTCCCTGCTTCATGCCATTTTGAGGATTAAAATGAGAGTGCTCCTGTCCCCCGCTCAGCACCTCTCCCACATGTGGTAACCACCTACACGAGGGCTAAGCAGTCTCTAGACTTGGGGTCTGGGCAAGGAACAAGTAAGCAAAATGGTACCCAGCGTCTAGTAGTTTCTAGGTACTTTCTATGTCATATCATTTTATCCTCTCAACAATCCCAGGGAAGGTTAACATGATTATCCTCGTGTCCTGGATTAGGAAACTGAGGCACAGCGATATTTAAATTTGTCCCAAATTACACGGCCAGTGAGCAGCTGAGCTGAGCTTGGAACCTAGAGGTTTATTGCTTTCCATTCAGTCCACTGCCACTTTCCGTGTCCTACTGGAGAAGTCCCAGTGGTGGGGACTGAAATGAGGACAACTCCCCCAAATTTTAAATGAGAAACATAAAAAGGGTATTATGAGTTATTTCCAATGAATTAAGAAGCCTCATGCATATAATGTTTGAGTTCATAAAATAACACGAATCATCATATGATTCCATGAAGGAGAAACTCTTGTCTTCATTTTACAGGTAAGAAACCCGAGGCTCAGAGAGGTTAGCGGACTGACCTAAAGTCACACAGCAGGAAGCAGAATAGCTGACATCCACGTTTAAGTCTGCTGGCTCTCTCCATGCTGGGCAAGAGCCACAGGCTTCTAGCATCCAGTCTGTAGGCTGGCTGGTTCTGTAATCTTGACATCCAGGGGCTCAGGTGGTTTTTCTCCCTTCTGTCCCTGTCCTGTCTGCACTGTACCTGCCCGTGGTGGTGCAGGGTCAGGTTGGTGGGCAACAAATGACCTCTCTGGGATCACCATGAGTTGCAGCAACGCTGCAGCATTCTTGCAGCTGTCCCCTCCCCCCAGCACACGCACATCAGATCTCAGTGGCCCGGAGGATGGGGGTGGGGGTGGCAGAGGGGGCGGAGGGCCCTCCTGGCTCAAAATAGCTCTGTGTTATTAGCTGCATTTAATTGAAGGTGTTTCGAGGGCAGCCTCCACCGGGCCCAAACCAAATGGAAAATGACACACTGTCAAATTAATGTCCCCAGACCATGATAAATGGCCGGGGTGGTGAGTAATGCTTCCATTTCTTGTTTTAAAGGAGAAGGATGCAGCCAGGCTCTGGGAGTCCGTCCCTATCATGTGGGGGAAAGGTCAGGGGCATCCTCAGGATACACAGCCTTCCTCGCTGGCCTGCCCACCAGGATGGGCCTCTCTGGCTTCTGCTGAGCTGTGCTTTCTCTCCTTCCTGTCTCTGGAGGCTGGCGAGATTGCCGAGCAGCCTGCGAACCTCCAGGCCAATGTCCAGGGAGGAAGGCGCAGGAGATAAGACTAATCCTTCCTCCCTTGCACCCCCGCCCCCCAGCTGTACTTTATACCTTCCAACCTTCCAGAGCCCAGGCACCTCTGCTCCCTCATTTGATTAGCTGGCATAGGAGGCCTGCTCCTGACCTCCAGCGGCACCTTCCCCACCCTGTCCTTGGCTTCAGCCAGGCTGGTTCCTCGACCCGCCCTGCACCCCCAACCTCTTGGACCACGCGGACTGAATACTGAGCGCCGGCCCCATGCCCGGCCCTGGGCTTGGCGCTGGAGACGCAGGAAGTTGCAAGAGTCCGTCCCTTCCCTAGAGGACACAGACAGCGCCTAATGGCCAGAGCCAGCTTGGCACCCTAGCCGGGCTGCAGTGGTCTCAGAACATAAACACTTCCCCGAACATAAACATCAGGCCACAAGCAAGACAAAAACAAGACCCCTCCATAATGGTGTCTGAGCGCAGACAAAAACAAGACCAGCGTCCAAACCACATAATTCACCGACTATCCCCCTAGCCTGGCTGATGTCAGGGGCTCCCAGGTCTTCAGCAATTGCAGCTGGGGCTTTGCTCTAGTCTTTCCTCCCTGATAAGATTCCTTAGGATGCTGAGTCACAGAACCCCCACTTCCTAACGGCATGAATCCCAGAACAGAGCTCTGCTTCCTCGGGTCCTGCCCAGAATCACCTATCAGTGGCTCGAGTCCTGGGCTCATTCCTACACCCTCTCACGGAGGGGCCCCACCGCTCCCCGAGGTGTGCCTTCTCTTCCCTTGTTGCAACAGGTCATACGCTCCCCTTTGTTCAAATACAGGTGTGTCCCTCATGGTCTTTGGCTGGATGGCGTTGGCACCACCAACCTTGGGCGCAGGGCGGGGCAGAATTATGCGTGAGCTAGATTGCCCCACAGATACTTTGTTACAGGAACAAGGGTGCTGGGACCGTTCATTCGGGATGGGGAAACTTTGTGGAGGAGGTAGCAAGAGCTGGTTGTCAAAGGAGGGCAAAATGAACAAGCGAGACGTGGGGTTAGTGGACACCGGGACCCTCCGTGGACACCAGGACCCTCCTCTGTTTATCAGGGGAAGTTCTGTTTATCCTTCAGAGCTTGAAGTGCTTGACACTTCCTCTGAGCTGCCCTCCAAGCCTGCCTTGGAGTCCCGTCGCCACTCTGGACTTTAGTTTCCCTGTTTGTCAAGTGAGAGGATTGGACTAAATCAGCACTTTTCCAACTTCTTTTTTAAAAGAATACAACCCTTTGCACAAAGGGAATCTTATCAGCAGCCCAACATATAAGGGACACAGAAGAGAGAAATGGAGCTGCTGTGGTTGAATTGGGGGCTGGGAACCTGCTTCTTAGCATTTTAGTAACTCCTGGGGGTGGGGGCAGGTGTCCTGGGGACTTGGAGGCTCCTCGGTACCAGCGGGAAAGGCGTGAGATGGGAGAGCATCTGTGGTCCCTCTCCTCCATCCTCCAGGAAGCTTCCCACAGACTAGAGCCCGTGTTCTGTTTGGCTCCCTGTCCCTGAGCCCCGTATGCGCAGGATGCTGAATGGATGCTGTCTGTGCCTGGTCCTCACATCACCCCTGCCAGGGTCTGGCTCTTGCATTTTCCAAAAGGCACTGTTGAGGACCCTGGGGGGGGGGGCCCAGGTCAGGCAGGGGCAGAGCCCCAGGCCGTGCAGGCTGTGATGTCCAGCCAGAGATGTCCTGGTCTCTCCCTTCCAGCCAGCACTTTCCCCACTGTGTGGGGAGCCAGCGCGCAAGCCCTGTCCTGTCCATCCATCCGTCTGTCAGCCTCAGTGGGTTCAGGCTCCTCTCCTTCCCCCTGACAGCCAGAGGCAATATTGAGGGCACAACCGCCTCTCCAGGCTCCATTATCACCAACTCCCCTGCTGCTGCCAATGGGCCATCAGTCCCTGATGATACGTCGCAGAAAATTGGTTGTCAGGCCAATAAATATATCCGATTGGATTTTTGACATTCGGGCGAGCCCATTCGTAAGGCATTTGATTAAAGAGCTAAAAGGTAGCGCCGTGAAAGCTGCCCTCAGTCTGGCCTAAATAGGGTGCTGTCTTCCCTCTGGGCGAGCTGCTCCCTCCTTCTCCATCTGCTCTTTCTCCTCCTTTCCCATTTTCATCCTTCACTGCTCTGAAAGCACCGAGCTCCATCAGAGCTCCCGGTGGTGGGAGGGACAGCCTGGCCGAGCGTGCGAGAGGAATGGCCTTCCCTTGGCTGCTTGCTGGGGAGGCTCAGGCCTCCAGGAGCTGGCCTCCATCCCGGCTGGAGCCGTGCCCGCGCCTGTCTCCTGTCAGCGGGCATCACTCACCCAGGGCCAGCCCCTTCCTTTTCCTGGGGCTGAGGGTATAGGAAGAGGCCCCGTGGGACAGGCTGAGTTCAAGTCTCTGCTCCGCCCCTGCTGGGCTTTCTGAGCTCATACCCACGAGCTTTATTTCTCTATCTGTAAAACGGGAAGAATAACCCGGCCACTGCTTCCATGCACACACTTCTACGGCTTGGGGTAAAAATGTCATGGTCGATTAATGTGCGACACACATTCCCCGACTGCTGTTGGCGATGACATAATCACAGCGGGACACGGCACCCCATTATTTTTAGCTTGCCCTTACCGACTCCAAGTTTGGCAAGAAGGCGTTGTGATGATTGGCATCACCGTGGAGCAAAGAGCTTTGTTGAATCTGCTTCTTTTTCCTTCTGAAATCCTGCCCCTATCACGAAAGTTCCTTTTGCTGTGTTGGGGGCATGAGATGTTGCCTGGGAACTGTTGTCTCACTGTGGCCGGGCAGCTGAGAAGACAGAGGGCCTAGAGGGCCCTGGGCACAGAGCGGACGTGTCCTCTCTCCCTCCTTCTCACATCCTCCAGCCCCAGAGCCAGCACCCTTGTGCAAGCTCTCAGTGTCTCTCGGGGGTCTGGGCAACAGCCTCCCACTAGTCTCTCTTGCCCCCCATTCCATTCCCTTCATGGCTCCTGCCCAGATCTTCCTGAAATCCAGCCCAGTGCTGTCACCTCCAAGCTGCAGGATGGGGTAGTTCCTGGGCTCCCAGAACACCTGCTTCTAGTCTTACAGCCCTGCAGCTGATGCCCCTTTCAGTTGTCCCCAAGCATCCAGAATATTCTCTTGCCCACACCATTGTCCCCTGAGTCCCACCCCCAGGCCACACTGTCATGTCTCTTTGTGTGCACAATTTCTATGCCATCTGGAGCTCCCTGACCCCTGGGACAGTGTCCTGTGTCTTTCCTCCCCCACACTGACCCTTCCCTAGCCAGGCCCTGGCACTTCGTAAATTGACTGACTGGCCAAGAGCCCATCTCTGATCTGGAGCGAGAAGAACCGTATGTATTCACTGACGTATTTTCAAGATCCCAGATCTGAACACATGCCTGGCACGGGCTGTGCTCATGACATCATGTGTCTCAAACGGACCCAGATCTGCCAAAGCGGGGCTCTGGGGCCTGTGCTTGCCCTGGAAGGCATGGGGTGCCCGTGCTGGGAGATGGCACTGTGTGTCCCGCCGCTGCACCTAAGTCCTCCTGCTGGTCCTCTGCCTGCTTCCCTGCGCGGTGCCTTCCTGGATGGCCCTAAGTCCCCTTAGGGCTTGATCATTCCAGTTGATGGGGCTGAATTCGCTGGCTCATTGGTCTTTGAGCTGGAAGACAGGCTTGCCGGCAGCTGCCGCCTCCCCCAAACCGGAGGCACCTTTGCCGCAGACCTCCAGCCGTTTTCCTACAGATTCCAATATGGCTGCCTGGTCACTGGTGTCCTTTTGTTCCTTCAGTGGGATGGCAGGCCTCACTTACTACTTTATAGAGGAAAGTAGAAACTGGAGAAGACCAGCTAGGAAACCCCCTCCATTCTACAGAAGGAGACCTGGAGAGACCAAGGACCCCAGCCCCTGGTGCCCAGGCCCCACAGGGTGTCAGAGGGACAGAACGCTCTGCTTGAGGCTCCCAGGACCCGCCCTTCTCTCCACTGCACTCTCCGGGAACACATTCCTTGCCCTGGCTCTCCGCTGAGTCTTCCTCTGCTCCTGGTTCCTGATGACATGATGTGCATGCTTTCCATGCATTACAAGCCCTATGTCCCTTCCTGATGCCGGACCCTCTGAACCACCCTGCGTCTCTGGCTTCCTGCGAGATCAAGAGCACAGGAGGGCTCGGAGGACCCCCAGCCCCTACTTCATGACTGTGTCCTCGATGGCTTGGGCTCAGGGCCAGGGCCTCTGCTTGGAGCTCAGGGCAGACGGGATGCCGGTGGAACCCTTTCAGCCCTGTCCTTGACAGTGTGCAAGATGCAAAAAGTTCTGTCCCCTCTCCGGGCCTCACCATTCTCATCTGCAAAATGGACACAATTAAACAACTCCTACCTGCTTCTAGGCCACAATAAAATGAGGGACAAGGGTATCGAGCCAGAGGGGATCCCCGAGGCTCCTTCGGATCCTGGGCATTCTTGCAACAAGAAGGCGCCTCCTAGGAACGAAGCAAGACCTGTTCCCACAGGTAATGCAGATGTAAGAGGAGCCCCCGAACCATGTGATCTCCAAGGCCCGGGCAAATGACAGTGAATGTCTGCTGCCTTGTTTGCCTTATCTGTGAAATGGAGATAATAACACCTAAGACACGCCCAAGATCATCGTGAGGATTAAATGGAAACACAGAGGTACACTTCAGAGGGCAGCGAGCTGAGCATACAGAGTGTCCCGGGGGCTAATCCCTGGGGGTTCACAGAGCTGAGTGCCTGGTACTGAGTAGATGGTTTATGAACGTGCATTACCTACAGTGAGAGCCACGGCCAGGGCCGGCTCACCCACAAGTCTCTAAAGTTTGGTGCAAGGTCAGGCCTGAAGGGTGCAGGGAGGAATGAAGGAGGGGAGGTGACCAGAGGCACATCCAGAAATCAGGAAGAGGACAGGTCTCTAAGAGTCACCCGCGAGTGGAAAGGGGGCTGGGTTTGGCATCCGGTAGACCTGGGTTCAAATTACAGCTTTGCCACTGACCAACTGTGTGACCCTGAGCAAGTCAGCTTGGCCTCTCTGAGGATCTGATTTGCCTCTGAAACACGAGAGTGAGGAATGTCCTCCTCTCAAGAGTCCTGGGAGGGTTCAGTGAGGGGGTGTGCAGAAGGTCCCCGGCGCAGATAAGTCGATACCCAGCAGTACCTCTCTTGCCCCCCACCCCCCTGCTTCCCTGTCTACCATATTGAAAATAAGGGGCCACTTCCTGGCTGCAGGAACCAGGGATGTCTCCCTGGAGGAGGTGGGCTGGGCCTCGGCTCCAGCGAGGCCAGGAGAGGCTGAGTGTTGGATCACAAGGCTCCTCTCCTTCTCCAGAGGGCATCTGCATGTCACCGTGCAGGGGGACAGACGGCTACCCCATCAGGTTGCCTCTAAAAATAACCTCCCATCTTGCTTCCAGCATTGGCACATGCTCTGGGCTTCCTCCTGGCGCTGGCCCTGCCCTGGCAGCCTTCTGCCGGTGGCTCTGTCTCTGTGCAGGGCTTCTGGAGGCCAAGACCAGCAGGACCGGAGACCTGGGGAGAGGCAAAGGCTCTTCTCAGAGGAGTGAGTCCCTGGGCCTCAGGAACACAAGTTGAGGCAGGACCTCGGTGGTCCATTGTTTCGGTCGAGATCTGCCTTTGAACTTCCGGCCTGTTTGTCCGTCCAGGCCCCCCTGTCTGGTGGAGCAGTGGGGTCACTGTGGAGGGGAGGTGGGCGTGCACAGCCTTTGCATACCAGCAAGTGCTTTCCCATCTACCATCTACCATCTCCCCCGCCCCTGACGCCTCCCCGTCACTTGGAAGGGGAGGACTTGACCTTCAAATGTCTTGTTAATCCTCTGGAAGGTGGTGCCCAGTAGGGGCTCAAGGGAATGCGTATGTTGAATGACTGTTGGAAGAAGGCAGGTTTTCCACTTGCATGGAGCTGGGAAAGAATGGGCTCCCTGGATTCTCACTATCCCTGGACACTTGGGCAAGCGCCTTCACCTCTCTGAATTGCGTTTTTCTCGCATAAAAAAGTTCTCCCTTCTGGGTGAAGCTCTTTCCACGTGCACCTCCACTCAGGCCCATGGGGGAGGCTTTCAGGGGGAAAGTAGGCAGGGTGGTTTCTAAGGAGACCCACGCACAGAGTGGGTACACTGAAAAGTCAGAGGGTCCCACCACCACCCCAGCATTCCACCCAGGTGTGGGGGTACCAGGTGGCTTGTCCAAGGTCACCCAGCCACAGAGCGGGGGACTGACATTGGGTCCTGAACGTCCCTCCGCCAAGTGCTGCGTCTTTTCCATTTCAGAGGGAGGAAGGGGAAAGCCAAGACTGAGGGGAAGAGAAAGGCAAGGTGGAGTGGGGGCAGCAGGGAAGGTGGGGGCTCAGGAAGTGAGAGAGACAGCCAGACGGCTGGAGAGTGTCCAGCTGCAGGCTTGAGCTGACACCCCGCGGTGCTGGGGGTGAAGAGGTGAGTGGACTCCGGCCTGGCTTCGGGATGGGCAGTGGGCAGGCTGGGAGGCGGCAAGGAGCAGCCAAGAGGATGGGCGGGGGCAGGGGGAGACAGCTCGGTGGGGTCGGTGGGGTGGGGCAGGGCTGAGGGCTCCCCGCGGCTCCTCTCTCTGGAGAATGTGATCACCCTCCCAGCCTGCTTTTCCCTCCAGCCCCCAGAGCACTGTGTGGAAGAGCTCGGGCTCGGGGGTCCGAGGGACCTACAGGCTTGGCACAGCCACCGGCCTCTTACTCCTCACTGGGGAAGCTCACTGAGTCCTTTGGGCATCTACTACCCCCTCAGGTTTGGATGACAGGGTGAGGGCGGGCGGGAAAGCGGGACCACGTCCGGCAGGCATCCAGCAGAGTGAGGCCACGTGGTGAGGAGAGGGGTGAAGTTTCACGAGGGCTGTACAAGGCAAGGTCATGAACGTCCGGGCTCAGAAGCCGGCACCTGGAGCTGCTCAGTTTATTGGTTCAACAGATCCTGGTCAAGGAGCCCAGATTCAGCCACACGCGGAGCCCATGGGGGCCCTGCTCCCCCCCAGAAGTGGCCTCCCAGGAAGCTGCTCCCTCTCAGCCCCCAGGGCCCCTACCCCGCCAGCTCGGAGGCACAGCCGTGCCCGCAGCAGTGCGTTTGGAGCACTTGATGAGGGCATCGGAAACATCCGAGGAGGGAAGGGAAAAAGTGAAGGCGGTAATTAGCTGCCGAGGGTGCCAGGAGCGTCGCTCCCCAGCTCCTTCTGGGGCTCGGGGTGATGAGGCACCAGCCCTGGGGGACTGGCCCCGTTCGGTCTCTCCTTTCATTAATGCAGTTTCCACTTGGTTGTTCCCACACTGGAGTTTCCACGTGGCCCTTCAGCCTCCCCCCGGGGGATGCCGGATGCTGGTGCCAGGGCCCCTGCCTCTGAAGTCAGGGGGCCTGGATTCGAGTCCCAGCTCTGACACCTATCCGGGTGTCTCCTGGGGCAAGTCAGCTAGCCTCCCGGGCCCGTGCTCCCTCATCGGGGACAGCTGGGTAAAAAGAGGTGTCCTTTGTGGGGTGGTTATGTCAAGGAGAGGAGACAGCGTTTATAGGGAATGAGGCACAAGTTGGGTGTTCGGCAAACCTTAGATTTTGATTCTCCCTTGCCAGGTGCTGAGCCCACTGGAAAAGGAAAGGGAGAGGATTCGCCTCATGGAGGTAGAAGGAGAGGGGAGGTTGCATAACCAGAAGCACAGGACCAAGGAGAGAGAAAGATGGAGAGGGAGAGAGACCGAGGAAAGGATGAAAGAGCCGTCCACCCTTTGAAAGAGGAGACTCTGCTTCTTGCTTGTCAGGTATCACTAATCTGGCCCATCCTCCCTCCTGAGCGTTTCTGGGTACAGGAGACCGCAGCAGAAGAAGGGCTGGTCCCGCTTGGCACATTGCCCTCCTCCGACCCAGAAGAAGGCTGTGTCAGCAAATCCTAAATCGGCTGCATCTGCCCTGCCCTCAAGGCTGGGGAGTGGGCTCCACGGAGGTCCCCCATCACTGCATCAGACCAGGATGGGAAGGCTGGGCAGGCTTGAGGGGTAAGGCCTGCAGCAGGAATGAGGAAGCCAGGTAAGGGCTAGTTCTCTCTCTGGGTCTCAGTTTCCTCCTCTGGAAAAAAGAGGACAAGCAGCACCGACCCACAGGCCCACTACATAAGTTAACGTGCTCTGTAGCTCTAGGTGGCTCCTTCCCCTAGATGCTCCTTCTGAGGCTTTGGGCTCAGTGTCTTTCTCAGAGGGACTGAGGATGTCAGACGGAGTAGACAGGCAGGACTCCTGCCACAGTGCCCAGGAGCCCTCATTGTGTAAGTGACCCCGATTCTCGGGAGCCTGGAAATTGCCTTTCTTTCAGGACAATGGCAGGGAATGTTCTGTGCCGGGCTCTATTCTAGACACTTCACATCTATCTCTAGTAGCTCATTTAATCATCACAACACAACAACCTTGTAAGGTGGCCGTATATTCTCACTGTTCCCATTTTGCAGAGGGAGAAACTGAGGTACAAAGAGGTCAAGTGACTTGCCTGAGATCCCACAGTCAGTAACAGGTAGATCTGGAATTTGAAGCCAGAGATCTGGGTCCGCATCCAGAGACCACACTCCCACCCCCAACCCCACATTGCTTCTTGTGAGATACGCCATCAATATCCAGAGTGCATCTCTGGAGTAAGATTGTGCATCCGCTAGCTACCGCGGCATAACGAGTGGTTCTGCTTTTCCCAAGCTTGTGGACATAGGCTGGGCATTGCCTGTGCTGGCTTCTCCTGGGCTTGCTCACCAAGCTGCATTCTGCCGGAGGGGCAGCTGGAGGATCAGCAGGACGGGAAGGTCCCCTGCAGCCTCCCTGGGACGCCTGGTGCTGGCTGGTGGCTGGAGTGTCTTGCTGCCCTCCACGCACCCTCTGCAGTCTCAGGGCAGCGTCCCATGGGGTAAGCATCCCAAATGCAGGCTGTGGAAGCCCTGACTGCAGGACCTGCACAAGCAATATTCTCCCTGCCCCATTGTACTGATCACAGAGAGTCCTGATTCAAGGTGTTGGGGAACCTGCTGCGGTCCGACCCCCTCGGAAGAGGAGCCTCAAAGATTTGATTATTTAACCTGTCCCCTGATGCCTGGGTTTGACTGTTGGGACACTTACGTTGTGACTTTTGGCTTTTTTACTTCATCTGTCTGAACCTCAGTGCCCTCCTCCATAAAATGGGACAGTAGTAATTCCCTCTTGTCAGGTATCACGATGAGGAAGTGAGAGAATGCCATCTAGTCCTTTGCACAGAGCCTGACCTATAAACATCTGCTGTGATTACGGTTAAAAGACTTTGCTCTGGCCAGCCCATGAACTTGGATCAGGAAGGGGCTTTGAGGAAACTCTGGGAGGCCTGGTGCCCTGCCCAAGGGAGACAGTAGAGCTGTCATGGTTACCCTGGTCTCCTGACTCCCTGTCCAGTGCTCTTTCCAACCACACAGGCTTCTGCTCTGAGATGAAAGCCGAAAAGACAAAAATTCCAGTGCAGGGACAGCAAATCACTTTTCTCACACTTGTTCGCTGTGATCAATTGGTGGTGGCTGCCTCGAGTCCTACATCGAGAAGGGCTGTGGGGCCGGTCCCAGCACAGTGACAGGAAAAGCTGGGATCGACGGGAGACACCTGCCCTGGGAGCCAGAGGGCAAGCGGGCTACACGTGCCATTTAATATCATGCCCGTTCTGGCCTTAGCATTGGCCTTGCCTGCCGATGCATGGAACATGGAGTGAACCATGTGCTCTGGGCACATGTCACCGAACAGACACGAAGTCCAGAGTGGTTAGGACACTGGCCCCAGGTCAAAGAGTGGAGCCATTCCCTTGTCAGGGACTTTCCTTGTTTCCACTCTTCCCAGCTCCTTGGGGAGCCTGCACAGGTTTGTGTCCAGCTCCCACTGCCCGAGTTTCCAGCCTGCAACCAAAAGGAGAGGAGAATCAGGGCTTCGCACACTCGCTTGGGCCTCAGGGGTCCCACCAGAGGCAAGGCGGGCCACGTGGGGCTGGGGAGACCGCTTCTTGCTCCTTGTCTGGATTCGGATAAGGGCATTTCCAACTTCCTTGAGATTACAGTGGAGGCCGGCCAGTTCCCTTTGCACCTGAGGATCAATCCTGTCTTCCCCTGGTCTTCTGCACACGTCTGCGGGCGAGAACACCGATGAGGCAGGGGCAGGCTGAGGAGTGAGGGAGGAGTGGTTCTTTCAGCGCAAGGAGCCGGCCAGGTTTGGAGCTCCCTTTCTGAGGCAAAGACATGACACAAATCTTCCACCGCCCGGCCAGCTCCTCCTCGCAGATCTGCCAGCGGCGACACTCACACCACGTCTGCACCCAGGGCCCGGCCATTAAGGAATTCATTCATCAGAATCCTGTTTACAGCTTTCTGGCAAGCGGTCATAATTCACTGGCTCAAGCCAAGACCCTGGGCCTTCCTGCAAACTGCCGAGATGTTTGGTAAAAATATCTGCCGGGGACAAGGCCAGCCAGGAGGTGTGTGTGTGTGTGTGATCGCTGCTGACTAGTGACACAGAGGCCCAGCGTGGGTCACCGGCCCCAGGAAGGGCTGGAAGCCAGCCTGTCACTGCCTTGAGGTGTCACCTTGGACAAGTCACTGCTCTGTGAGTTCACATCTGTATCGCTAGGGGCTGTCGATGAACGGCAACACCTGCTGCCCGCAGACTGTATGCTCTGGGGAGGAGCGGCCTGCAGGGAATCAAAAGAAAAACAAAACTGGACATCCTTTAGCAGTGTTTGCAAACTATGGATTTCATGTAAAAATGCAGATTTCCAGTAGGACACCAGATGTGTACTCGTACCTGGCAGTGACATCCAGGAGCTCAGTAGTCCTGGACATGGCTCCGTGGGACTGCAATCTCAGGTTTACCAAGGTTAGCACTAATCACTGCTACTAGGTGTAAGCCCAGGGCCTCCATGTGATGTTGCGTGTGTTGCTCACTGCACAACACATCCAGCTCTGGGGGCAAATGGGGGCTGGATTCCTATAATCTGCCTGCCTGTCCATGGTGGGCACTGGTGTAAGGCTTGGCCATTCAGCTGGTGAAAGGGCCACGTTTTTATAGTTCTCACAAAGGCGTCCTTTGGACCAGTGATGACCCTGCCTGGGTCTGTCCTGACAGCTAGAGATGAGACTTTGGGGAAGTCCCTTCCCCTCTCCCGGACAGTTTCCTCATTTAAAAATGAGAGGGTTCATTAGATCATCCCAAAGGCCCTTCTGGTGATAGGGGAGCATGACGCATAGCAGACAAAGAGGCTACAGATTCGGCCACGGGTGCTGGGGGGTAACCGGGCTGTATGTCTTAACTCTGGGGCACAGGTCAGGGAGGCTGGCCACAGGGAGGGATGGGGGCATGGCACAGAGTGGCACAGCCCTGCCATCCCCAGACTCCTCTGGTGGTGCGCCACAAGGTGAACTCTGGTTTGTCGGGGAGGCCCTGGGTTACTGCTGCCTTACTGCCCCAGACACACAAGGTCACACAGCAAGTCACGGCAGAGCTGGGCCTAGAAACTGGCCCTTCGAGATGCTTTCCATTCAGGCAGTCTACCCCGGTCCTCGTGGAGCACAGAATACAGAGGTGAGGGCAGACCTGGCCCCTGCCCTTGACTATGGTGTGGGTGGAATGGCAGAGGCCCTTGGGAGTTAGGACTGGGAAAACAGGCCAGGAGCAGGTGGAGGGTTCTGGGCTCCATGACCAGAATGTGAGTTGCCAGCACGGTGCCGGGGACACACTAGTTCTTTCTGCCCCCTCGGGCTTCCTTCCACGTGCCCAGATCATGCCTCCCCTGGTGGCAGGGCTCTGTCTCTCCTCACTGCCCCCTGTCTCCATCTGACTCTGACATTCTTGAGACCGGGAGATGGTGATCTCCAGCCCATAGGCCAAATCAGCTTGCTGACTTCTTGGTAAAGTTTTATTGGCATGCAGTTAACACTCCTTGGTGTCCATATCATTTGTGGCTACGTCTGAGCTACTCTAGCAAAACAGAGTTGTTTCAACATATGCTGTTTGTGCGCCTGTCAGGGTCAGAACAATGCACTACCCAGCTTTTTACAGAGAAAGTTCACCAGCCCCACCCGAGACCCACCAGGGCCCATGAAACTGGAGTCCTGAGAAAGTGACCAGCCTATTTTCCTTATTTTATGAAGGAAGGAATGAGACACAGAGAGGTTGGACCCATGCTGCACAACTGATGAGAGACGGAGACACTCTCTGAACCCAAAGAATAAGACTCTGGAATCAGTGCTCCCTTCACGAGGAAGGTTACTCTTCCAAGGCATTAGGGTTCCTAACCACAAGCCAATGCCTGGAGTCAGGGCCAGGAAATGGGTATCTAATGGCCTCTGCTTTCTCCCGAAGCCGCTCCCCTTCCCGGAAGGTGGTGGACTAATGTAAGTGGCTAATGTAGGTATACCAAGTTGGAAACTGCAGGAAGTTGCCCTTTCTGGTTCTGATGACTAAAGCCCAGCCCATCGAATGGTAGCCCCAACAGTGACAAATGCACTGCTGTCTGGAACACTGTGGTTTACCTGCTGAACCAAACAGGTTCATGTCATTGGAGAGAGTCTTGATTACCGTCAGACAACACGCTGAATACCAGTGAAGTCAGAAATCTGAAAGAGAAAATCAAACTTGTAATTCTGTAAGTAATCTTTGGGCATTCTAGAATCTTTTAGAAAAATCTGGCTTTCTGCACAGGTATTGTTCTCCAGTCTACCCGGCACTTATTCACATGTTATCTCATGATTCGTGTGTCGATGGAGGGCAGCGGACATTTCCATCCCCGCTTCTCAGCCGAAGGAGCCAAAGCCCAGAGTGTCAGGTGACCTCGCACAACAGCGTGACCTCCAGCCCGCTCATGGGCTCCTCAGCGCCATGCTTGCTGGGTGGGTAGCCTCTTCTGTGGAAAGTAACACAGTTGTATTTCTTTTCCCTTTGTCTCCAGCTGACATTAATTCTGGGGGCTCCTCCCAATAGATCTAAAAAGAATGAGTCTTGGCATGCCTGAGTGGTGCAGAAGGTTGGGTGTCTGACTCAGGTTGTGATCTAGGGGTCCTGGGACAGAGCTCTGCGTTGGGCTTCACAGTCGTGGGGAGTCTGCTTGAGATTCTCTCCCTCCCTCCGCCCCTTACCACTGCTTTTGCACACACACACACACACTCTCTCTCTCTCTCTTCCCCTTTCTCTCTCAAATAAAATAAATAAATCTAAAAAACCCCCAAACTCTCCCCCCAACAAATAAAATGAATAAATCTAAAAAAAAAAAAAAAAAAAAAAAAAGAATGAGTCTTGAAAGCACAGTCCATGGTCACTTTTTAGGGACAGATGGGGTTGGGAGTGGGATATTAGGGCTGAAAGTTTCTCCTCCAGAAGGCATTGGAGGGAACAGGAAAAATACTTGGTTTGTGATATTCCAAATCCTAGCTCTGTTATTGGCCAAGCTGGGAATCTTGGGGGCTCTCCAGTTTCTTTGTGTCTCAGTTTCCTTATCTGGAGAATGAATATTCTAATGCCTGCCCCATCACTCCAGTAGGAGCATGTGGCTACTGGAAGGTTGAAATGACAAAATATATGTCAGGCTCCTGCGATTTCAGAAGCCACTTGGGGACGGTGATTTATATTATCTAGGCCAGTTCATTTGCTTCTCTGCCCCGGGGTCAGTCCTCAGCTGAAGGACTGTGATGGGTTCCTGAAGATTCTGCTGCTAAACAGAAAGCTGCTAAATGAAAAACACATTTCCATAAATTTTAATGGGAAAAATGATGACCCTTTCTACCCCAGTGCACGGTTTTCCGGCTGTCCCTCCTAATGCAGAGGACCCACACAGGTGAGTCTAAAGCCTGCCCAGGCCCTGGAGCGCCCACCTGGCCTGGCCCTCCCTTTCCCCACGGAAAGCCCGAGTCTTCCCCTGCTCCCCTCAGGGCTGCTGAAATGGCCCTTTACCATCACACGCCTTTGCTTCCTGAGCCCACTTGACACAGAGAAACTGAGCCCAAGATTTACTTAGAGCTACCAAGGCGGTAAATGGCAGCACTCTGGGGCTTAATCCCAGGCCCTGTGCTCTCTGACCTCTGCCTAGGAGTGCACTGGGGATGCTGACCCAGACTTCCTGGAAGTCAGACCCAGGGCTCTCAGGTCATCACCCACCAAGGACCCAAAGTCCCCGCCAGGCCAGTGAGAGCTGTGCTGTGGCTCCGGTGGACACAGCCAAGGAGCCCCCAATACATGGACTGGGCACCTGGCTCACGGTTCCCCCAAGATTTCCCAGTCAGAAAACCCTGGCCTTCTTGCTGTAAACCAGAAGCTATTACTAGCTAGGGCAGTCGGTCTGTGCTTCTGGGACCTCTGCACACCTCCAGCAAGGCATCATCCCAGGAGCACTGGAGTGGGGAGTGTGGGGGAGATTCAGGGCAGCCCGCTAGACGCTGGGTCTCCCCCAACCTTCGCCCCCTCCCCAGCCAGCTGGGCGTCTGCCTGGACACTGGAGAGCTCAGAATGGGGCACGGGAGACAGCCCTACTGGGCTGCGCTAAGTCCTGTGTGTGCAAACAGGTGAAACAGCCCCGGTCATAACAGAGTTTGTAGTCTTCATGGGGAGAAGGGACTAAAGGACAGGCATGTCTGTGTGTGTATGTACGTCCGCGTGCAGAAAGAGCGCTTACGCGTGGAGCTGTGAGCTGGGTTGGGGAGACTAGGGGAGAGGAAGGAGGGGACTGGAGAAGAAGAGGAAGGCATAGGGAGCTGGGACCAGAAGGATACTTCTGTGATCATTGTCTTGCTTCCCACCCTCCCCCCACTTGGATGCAGGGTCAAGAATATTGCTCCTGGCCGGGGAAGGGCGGGTGGTCATAGGTGCAGCAGGTCCTGGAGGGGCCTGGCCGGGAGACGGGAGCTCGAGCTGGAGAGAAATCTGGCTAACGAGAGTCTTGTCCACGGGTTTGGGCCTCCCTGCAGCCCCTGCCCATGACTGCCCCATGGGACAAGAGCCCTGGGTTGCCAGATTTCCTAACTTTCCAATCCAGAGGTTGGGTTTCTGTAAAAAAAAAAAAAAAAAAGTCCAATTTTCAAAGCCTTGCTCAGGCTCAACGACACGCATCTGTGGTGGTTTAGTGGCCCACCAGGTCTGTTTGCTCAGAGCAGAGCATGGGCCTCAGGGTTCGGCCAACTGAGTTTGCATCTCATCTGCGACCATCTGATGTGGGGCCTGAACCAGTGATTTCATCTCTGGGCCTCTGTCTTCTTATCTGTGGATAAGACCGGCTATCTCCCGGGGTTGTGCTGGGATTAAAGATAACACTTGCCGGCATCCCCCTGCGGGGGACCAGTGACGAGCACATGGTGAGCGATCCCCCACCTTATCTGGCTGTCTTATCTTCAGCTTGTTCTCCAGGCGGTGTTTTTCAGAAATGCCCCCTTTGGCATCTTCCCTCTTAGAAACCACCCCCCTCGGTTCAGAATGAAGACACGGACAGTCTGTTACTTTGGATCAGGGACGGACCCGATTGCAGCCTGCTGGCGGGACGTGCTTGGTGGTGGGTCTTCTTCTCCAAGGGCAGTATTAAACAGGTACCTGGGAGTACACCCCAGGCACCCCCTTTTGCAAGAACCACAAGCTGGGAGGAAGGGAAGGGCCCACTGGGCCTCGTGGCATGTTAGTGGCGGAGCTAAGATCAGAATTACAGCTTCATGACTCCCAGCCCTGTGTGTTCTGTCTTTTCTCTTAGCTGTGGATTATTCTTGAGAATTGAGGAGTGAGTTTAGGGAAGGTCCGGTTTCTCTCCCAGAGAACCAGTGCGACTGGACTGCATCCTGGTGAGACACAGCCTGGGAAGCCAGCCCCTTCGGAGAAGTTCAAGCCTGTGGATGTGGCAGGTTTTCTGGCAAGCTCTCTCGAGACTGGGACCATTGAGCTGGGCAGGAGAGCCCAGGAACAGAGGCAGCCTGGGCCATCTCCGGCCCCTGGGCTCCCAGTCTTGCCTGTTCTTCTCCTGATGCTTTGCACTGTTCCCTGCCCCAGGGACGTGCAATCTCTTTGCCTCCTCAGCCAGTGTTCACACTAGTTCAGAGTGTACACAGCAGGTGGAGGGGCAGAGGGACAGGGAGAAAGACTCCCTGCGGAGTAGGGAACCCGACACTGGGCTCGATCCCACGACCCCGGGATCATGACCTAAGCCAGCGCAGATGCTTAACCGACTGAGCTTACTCGAGGGCCCTATCTTAATCGTCTTGGTACTTACTGGGAAAATCACGTGCCCAGGGGAACTAGTGGGTACCACTGAAAGCCAGCTGAATGCAGTTATGGGGGAGGGGCGAGAGCGGACCACCCCCCGCCCCCCACCCCAGCCACCAAATGAGCCAATGTAACTTTAAAACCATCCCCCGCATGCCAGCAGGGTGGTGGTGAGGCCAGGGTGTGCGACCACAGCCAGTGGCGTTCTTGTTTCATCTTCTCAGATACACAGTTGCACAAGAGATAAGATACTCCTGCCTTTTGACCTTGTACTTCTACTTCTGGGAATGTGCAGATGACCTCTGTTTCTCTTAGTTCCCATCTTTCTTCCCTGTAGCTCCACCTATGATTTGAACAACCTTTCCCTTTCTCTCCTTCCCCTTAGGG
This sequence comes from Mustela erminea, assembly GCF_009829155.1. NCBI lineage: Eukaryota > Metazoa > Chordata > Mammalia > Carnivora > Mustelidae > Mustela > Mustela erminea. The sequence continues at coordinate 34,292,636 of NC_045618.1, forward strand.
GAAGGCTTCTTAAAGCGCTTTTGCTGTTCTTGTCCAACCTGCTTTTAAAGGAACATTGACGGGGCGCCTGTGTGGCTCAGTGGGTAAAGCCGCTGCCTTCGGCTCACGTCATGATCTCGGGGTCCTAGGATCGAGTCCCGCATCGAGCTCTCTGCTCAGCGGAGAGCCTGCTTCCCTCTCTCTCTCTCTGCCTGCCTCTCCGTCTACTTGTGATTTCTCTCTGTCAAATAAATGAATAAAATCATAAATAAATAAATAAATAAATAAACATTGACTTGAGATCAAGGCTGGCACCTTTGAGCCCTTCACATATAGCCCTGGGAGTCCTCGAAGCCCCGCCATGCCAGGGGGCGCTGCCTTTCCCTTCTGTTTCTGAGGCTGCCACTATGCTGAAGGGGGGGAGCTGTCCATTGTCCCCTCTGTGCCTGCTCTCCCCTCCCCTTCCGGATGTCTCATCTGTCTCCCGGCAGAAAAGAACCTTGAGGGTCTCAGCTGATCGGGGGCCTGCGATGTTTTCATCCTTCGGGAGCCGGTCTCATGGTTCAGTTCTCTGGGAAAGGAGAAGGGAGGATCTGCTGTGTAAGCATCAGGCTCTGGTACAGGAGGCAGGTTTACCTGGAAGGGCAAGACATACATTTCCAAGTAGTTTCAAAGGACGGGGCTGAAGTTTGCTGTGAACCGGATCAGCTCTGTCTGTCGGGTAAGAACTCGAGACGCGATTCACAGCGTAGCTCACAAGATTTGCCCGGCGTCCTGTCGTCCCCTCAGATTCTCTTGTTGAACCTGGGACAGCTTCCGATCAGACTTGTGTCTTACAAACCAACCAACAGACATACTTCTAGGCCCCCCAAGGATTGGTTTTGTGAGGCAGGGTTTTCCCGGGGGGCCACCTAGGAGGCTCCGGGCTCTACGCTGCATGCCCCTCGAGGGCTTTCTTTGCCTCGAGGCCTGCTGCTCAGGAGTTATCGATCTTACTCTGTTTCTCAATTTTTTATAAAGTGCTATTTCTTTTTCTACAGACATTTAGCATTTGCTTCCCATTGCTAGAGTCTTCTGAAATATACACCTGCCACATCTTTCCTATCCTCTCTGTTGCCTCACCCTTAACCACGGATGTCCCTGTGTGGATCCCCTGCTGAGCTGTCAAGGAGAGCCAGAATCTCCCACTGCCTTGGAGAAATTTGCCCATTAGCAGCATGTTGGTGTTAGAGGGAGCCTCAGACATGACTTCTTCCAACTGGTCTATTTTCCAGATGAAAATTCTCAGGGAAGAATGACTTACCCGAGAGGGAAGTTGACTTGCCTCTGGTCCTCCACTGAATCGGTAGCAGAACCAGAGCGACATCTGGTCTACCTGCTCCCAGTTCCAAGCTTGGATAATTGCAGGAGTGGCAACCACATAAAAGGGGAGCGAGACAAGGTATAGGGGCACACAGATTCCAGGGCAGAGTGGGAGCTCAGCTGGATGGCAGGAAGGGGGACAGATGAAGGTCATAGAAAATTCATGCTCATCTCTCTTATTAAGGAAATGGGAAGCTGGTGCATGCTGCCTGGTTTCTGAAGGCAAGGGAATGCCGTGTGTGTGTGTGTGTGTGTGTGTGTGTGTGCGCGCGCGCGTGCGCGTGCAAGAGAGAGAGAAAGAAAGCGGGTTCTGCATTTCTTCTTGCAAAGCCAGGGATGGCAGCAATGACATTGCTTCCACGGAGGAGAGCACACAAGTGTGGAGCCGGGGCAGAAGGAAGATGGAGAGGAGCAGCCAAGTCAAGCCAGCTGTCCTCCCAGCAGCAAGTGTGGTTTCCGTTCCATGTGCTGCGGCAGGATCGGGAAGCCAGAACTGATTGTGTGTGAGTGACAACTCAGAAGGATCGCTCCTAGACACTTGTCATGTCACCAGGAGATTTGTAGTAAAAATAACAACACAAACTGTGGAGGAATTTGGACTTGTCAAAGGCCCTTCTTATCTCCCATCACATGATTGCTGGTCAGGTTGTAATCTCGTATGCTTTAAAATAAAATCATAAATGTGCTTATGGTCAAAAATCTGAAAAATACAGGAATAATGACGACAATCCAAAACAGTCCGTAATGCTTGAAGTATTTGTTTTGCATGAAATATTAGAAAACGTGAATCTTTCTGTTATATATGAATCTATTTTTTCACCATTTTATGGTCACATTTCCCCTTTACGCCTTCAATGCCTTTCAAGGACATTATTTGAAAGGACTGTATAATACTCCATCACGTGACTACTTTAATTCATTAAACCAATCCCCTGAAACGTTATGTTGTTGAACATTTACATGGTTTCCAAAATTCTGTGACAAGCATTGTTTTACCCACATAAATCTTCGCGACAAAATCTGACAATTAGATTCCTAAAAGGGAATTTGCTGTGTCAAAGGGATTTTTTTTTTAGAGTTCTTAAAATAAAGCACTAAATTGCTTTGTCGTGGACAATGCTATTGCTCCGTATTTGTGCCCATATAGAGTGTATCATTTTGTAAAGTCTTTGCTAATTCCAGAGTTTAAGCCTGATTTAGAAATTATCTAGGGTACATTTTTAATTATTTGCATTTCTGTGGCCATTAATTGGCATCTGCCCTGGGAATTTTCCACGTGTATTTTGTTCATTTTACCACTGGTATTTGAATTATTTCCTTATCAATCTGCGCTTTTATGTGGTAAGATCAGTCCTCCTGTCTTATTGATTGCAAACACTGTCAAGTTTGTGACAAGTCTGTTTAGTTTTGTTTATCATGATCTTAAGAATTCGGAAGATTTTGATTTTTCTTGAATCCAGTTTTTATCTTTTAATTTTTGATTCTTTTATGCTTCTAGAGCTTTTTGCCTCCATTTAAAAGAGCCGATATTTACCCCTGTTCTTCTAGATTTTTATGGCTTTGCCTTTCATGTGTATCTCTTTAATCTCTGTAATTTGTTTTAGTATCACGTGTGATGTGACGATCTGAATTCATTTAGTTTTTGTTTTTGTTTCTGAGAGAGAAAGAGAGCGTGAGTTGGGGTGGGGGGGCAGAGGGAGAGAGATAGGCTCCACGTCCATCACGAAGCTGGATGTAGGCTTGATCTCACCACCCTGAGATCACAACTTGAGCCAGAATCAAGAGTCAGATGCTTGGGGCACCTGGGTGACTCAGTGGGTTAAGCCCCTGCCTTCGGCTCAGGTCATGATCTCAGGGTCCTAGAATCGAGCCCCACTTTGGGCTCTCTGCTCAGCAGGGAGCCTGCTTCCTCCTCTCTCTCTGCCTGCCTCTCTGCCTACTTGTGATCTCTCTTTCTCTGTCAAACAAATAAATAAAATCTTAAAAAAAAAAGAAAAGAGTCAGATGTTTAACCGACTGAGATCCCTGGACACCCTAATTCATTTAGTTTTCTGAATAGTCAGCAATGGCTCCAGTACTAATCAGTTTTTTCTTTCCTTGTTTCTGTGAATTTCACCTTATCATCCACTGTCTTATGTACCTACCACATTTATATCCTAAAGTCTGCTTTCAAGATATTTTTTCCCTTCCATTGACCTATCTAGTAATTCTTATTCTATGATCACACAGTTTTATAATGATCGTCACTTTATATTTTATTGTTTGGTTTTTTGTTTTTGTTTTTGATAGGGAAAGTCTCCCTTCATTAGATTTAATGACCCAAATTTCTTTTAGTCAGAAAGAGAACTATTTTTTTTTTCTAGTTGAAGTAAATTGGAGAAAGTAAAGGATACTTAAAAAAATTTTTTGAAAAACTGTATAAGGCCATAACTGTCTTCTAAATGATAGGTAATTTATGCATGTCAGTGATTTATATTAATAAACAGTTGCTTCTTCATTTTTGCAGATGAGATTTAAAATAATTTAGAAATTCAGAAGAACTTGATCAAGGCCTAGAGTCTATGACTTTTTTTTTTTTCCTCTTCTTTTAATTGCATTACAGGTATATGACTTGGGGGAAGGGATGAACATCACTGTGATACTGAAGTTGTAGCTCCAAGAGTATGCTGTATCTCTCATTTCTTCAAGTCTTTATAGCTCCGAAATGTTCTCTCACTTCTTTATGTTATCCTACCCACTTGTTGTTAAAGTCATTCACCTGCACAGTATTTGTGGGGTTTTGTCATTGGGATCCTCTTTCCCAAATGTTATGCTGTTTCTGGTTCTTGTGGGTACACACAAAAAGTAATATTTAAAAAATAGATCACGTCTTGTCTTATCCAAAAGAGAAGAGGTAACAAGTGTTGGCGAGGATGCGGAGAAAGGGGAACCCTGGTGCGCCGTTGGCGGGAATGCAAACTGGGGCAGCCACTGTGGGAGACAGGATAGAGGTTCCTCAAAAAATTAGAACTACCCTAGGATCCAGCAATCACACTGCAGGGTATTTATGTGAAGAACATGAAAATAGTGACTTAAAAGCTACATATACCTCCATGTTCCTTACAGCATTATTCACACTAGGGAAGTTGTGGAAACAAGAATCCATTGATGGATAACGGATAGGGAAGATGTGGTGTATACATATAAGGGAATTTTATTTAGCCATAACAAGGAATGAAATCTTGCCATTTTCTACAATATGGATGAAACTTGAGGGCATTATGCTAAGTGGAATAGGTCAGAGAAAGACAAATACTGTATGACCTCACTTACACGCAGACTCTTAAAAAAACCTCAAAACCCCCCCAAAACCCCAATAACCCCCTACCCCCACCCCACCAAGCTCAGAGATCCAGAGAATAACTTGATGGTTGGCAGAGGTGGGGTTGGGAGATAGCAGTCTAGTTTAAGTACATTGAAAAGGGGCACCTGGTGGCTCAGTTAGTTGGGTGTCTGCCTTCGGCTCAGGTCATGATCTCAGGGTCCTGGGATGGAGTCCCACTTTGGGCTTCCTGCCCATGGGGAGTCTGCTTCTCCTTCTCCCTCTGTCCCTCCCACCTGCTCTCTCTCTGTCTCAGTCTCTCTGTCTCTCAAATGAATAAGTAACAATGTAAAAATAAATAATAAATACATTGTAAAAAATAAAATTTTAAAATCCCAGGGTCCTGGGATCAAGTCCTGCATTCGGCTCCCTGCTCGGCGGGAAGCCTGCTTCTCCCGCTCCCACTCCCCCTGCTTGTGTTCCCTCTTTCGCTGTCTCTCTCTCTATGTCAAATAAATAAAATCTTAAAAAAAAAAATAATAATAAAGAAGGCAGGCTCTGGAATGAGCATACCCGGCTTGGAATCCTGGCCCTGCTACTTCTGGCCGTGTGCCCTTGGGCAAGTTCCTTCCCTCTGCCCTCCATGGAAATGAGAGCACTTGCACCCTGCTTGGCTCACAAGATCGGAAGAATAAAGATTATGCGAGACCAGCATAGGCAAAGATCTCCAGTGTCAGCCTCACCTAAACGTAATATCCCTATGAGTTAGCCATTACCACCTTCGTTTAGCAAAAGAAGACATTGAGGCTCAGAAAGGTGAAGTAACTTGTTCAGCTTCACACAGCTGGTAAATTGCAGGAGACATATCTACTTATCCACTTGTCCCCACCATCTCGGTAATGGGACCCATTTGCAGTTCCTCAAGGAGCCAGCTTGACGCTGGGCTGCCTTCTATAAGCAACTCCCTTTGTGCTGAAGGACCCTCTTTGCTTTATCTGGAGAACTGCGTATTCTTTAAAACCCAGGTCGAACATCTCCACTGCGAAGGCTTTGTTCCTTGTCTCGAAGTTCCAGGTACTGCGTCCTGCAGCCCCACAGTATCTCAGACGTAGAGCATCGCACTTGTCACTCCCACTCTGCAGGGGAGTCATCCTCCCCGGGGTCTCGGTGCCCCAAACACGCTGCCTCCCGAGGAGGGTTTACCCCAGGCAGCTGCTGGCCGCCCAGCCGAGAAGCAGAAAAATGCGTTTTGGACTGACCGGGGCCTAAAGTCTGAGCTCTGCAAACACTGGCGTCTGGGCTGTTTTTTTCTCTGAGTCTCATTTTTCTCTTCTGCACGTAGGAATCACATCCCCAGCCTTAAGACACAGGTGTGGAGATGCGTGAGGGTCAAGCTCTCCGCTCTGTTCCTGACACATAGTAAGTGCTCAATAAACACCACCCACTCACCTTGCCTCTTCTCGGATACACCCCTTCCCCACAGAAGAACCACAGGCTTCTAGAGCAGGAGGAAGTTCTCATGGCTGCCTCTCTGCCTGCCAGTGCCTGGCCCAAGCCAGGCCAGAAATACTTCCTGCCTGAGTGTCTCCACAATCCTATAAGACAGGCAGAGCTTTGGGTGTCCAGAGACCCACATTCCAAGGAGAATACAACTTGCTTGGGATCACAGAGGGGCGTAGCGAACGAGTCAGCACTGGACCCCAAATTCTTTGACGTGATTTCTTTTCAAGAACATGGGTCCTCCCACCACTGCCCCAGGAGCGCATCTCCACCTTCACCCCCGGGACCGTGTCAATAGGTCGATACTGAAAGAAGGTTCTCGGGTTAGAATACAAGGGATCAGGGGAAAGTCCTCCTCTGTTCTGGAGTTTACTTACGTTGCCCTTGTGCCGCTGCGGGGTCGGGTCAGGGATGCACAGGGAGGGGGGATCAGCACCTGCATTCCGTGTTAGCCAGTCCTGGCACCCAGTCTTGGCCCTGCCACTTCTTAGCTGGGGATGCATATAATCAGCGATGGAATGGGGAATTTTGTTGGGCGCATTGTTTCCCAAACTTAGCAGCGTAATCAACAAGAACAAGAACAAGCACCGACGCCGAGGGCCACGCCGGTCTGAGAGTGTGATGGGATGGATTTCTATTCCTGTGTTACACTTGAGGAAACCAAGGCACCAAAGTGACAAGTAGGTCGCCTGGATTTACAGCCGTGGCACGGAGGAGCTGCTTGGCGAGCACGGGCTGCCTGACTGCAAGAGCTATGTATTTTATTTTATTTTATTTTATTTTATTTTATTTTATTTTATTTATTTTATTTTATTTTATTTTATTTTATTTTATTTTATTTTATTTTATTTTATTTATTTTATTTTATTTTATTTTATTTTTTCCGAGAGCTCAGCTCCAGTTCTGGGAAACAGTGGCATCCTTGCTTGCTGGCAAGTGTGTCTTCTCTGTCCAGAGTTCACGTGGGATTCTTCAGAGGTCCCAAAATCAAACAGCACCAAGAGACTGTGTGTCCCTCTGGTCTGGGGGCCTGGCTTAGGATCCCAGCTCTCAGACTCGTGCTGAGGCCTGGCCCAGGGCTAGCCAGGAACTAGAAACTGCTGGCCTCAGTTTCTTCATCTGTGAAATGGGGATGATCGCGGGGTACTGGTGTTACTTCGACTTCCTTCTGTGTTTCACACCCTATACCCAGTCACGACCGAGTCCTGGCTAGCTTGCAAGGCCGGCAAGCCCTCTCCCCCCCATTCTCCCTCTCCTCTGTTACCCACCTCGTTCCTGCCAGTAACTTTCCAGGGCTCTCTGCTCCTGCGAATGATCTCCAGATCACGCTGCCTCCTCGGCCAGGGTCCCATTTCCTGGCCCAAGCACTCAGCAGTCCCCACCTCCTTCCTGGCCCTGATACCATGCTGGTGTGCACACACATGCACTTGCACATGCACACGTGGACACACATACACAGATGACTTTGCTTCGGGTTCCTGCCCAAGTGGAGCCCTTGGCAGCCGTGTTCACTGGGGTGGCATCCCGAAGCCACCAGCGGGGAGTGAAGAAGCAGCCTCAGAGGGGCAAGGCACCCAGCATAGACGGGGGTGGTGACCACTGCGGGCCCCGAGGCTCCATCCTGCCAGAATGTTGGCCCCTAGCTCTGAGCCATACTGCCCGAGGGGGAGCAGCGAGCCTGGGCATTATTGCTCCTCTTTCTGTGGACCATCATCCACCAGCTTCTCTCAGGGGTGCTAATTCCCGGCACTCCTGGTCTTTCCGTGCCTGGGTGGGGCAGGATCCCGTGGCCACAGATAGCTCCCAGTGGAAGGGATTCTGATGGCGGTGGATGGAAGCTGGAAGGGCTGGGGACAGCGCAAGGGGCAGATAGACAGTGGCCTCACACTTGGGCGGACACCAGCATCCCCTGGAGGCTGTGATAGAACCCAGTTTCCTGGGCTCACTCTCAGAATCTCTGCTTCAATAGACCTGAGCTGGGGCCCCAGCATTTGCGTCTCTAACAAGTTCCCAAGTGCAGCTGTCGCTGTTAGCCCAAAGACCACACTGAGAATGATTGTGCTCCCCATCCCGCCACTACTCTACCGAATCAGGTGCAAATACCTCTGCTTAGTGTTCAAGGCACTCTCTCACCTTCCCAGGCACGCCTGCAAAGGCTCTCTCCCACGGGACCCCCAGAAACCCACATGGCATTTTGTACGGGAAAGGTTTATTATTTCTGGCCTCTATACATTTGCTGACTCTGTTCTCTGTTGGAACATACTCTCTCTACGGCTTCTTCCTGTTGGGATTGTACCCACCCTTTAACGGCAAAGTCTTACCTCTTCCCTTAGCTGTAACCACCGTCCCAGCTGCTTGTGTGCTCACTCTTGCGCGTGCTCTCTCTCTCTCAGAGCCTCTTATCTGGGGCTCTTCAATAACGCTTATGGCTGTTTACCTTGTATCTTAAGAAATCAAGTGCTTATTTTATCTTCTTAATAACAATCTACAAACACTTTGTCAAAGAAGGTCTCTTTAAAATGATTTTTTAAATCACCCCAGAAGTTAAGGAAGTTGAATGGTATTATTAGCTCTGTTTTGAAAATGAGGTTCAGAGAGGCCTAGCTCAAGGCCACCCAGCCAGAAAGTGTTGGGTCAGGCCTTGACTTTGGGGCTTCGAGGTGGAAATGTGGCATTCTGCTTTCCCTGTTGTCTCCTTCCTCCTCTACGATCAGCCCTTGAGGGTGGGGGTGGGGTGCATCTTCAACCAGTATCTGTGGAATGTGTGGATGGCATGGATGGGTTGGAACGGATTGGAGTCCTTCTCTTTGATTGCTACTAGAATAATCTCTTATAGAAAGCTTCCTGACAACATGTACTAAGTTCTTGGTGTTGTCTCAGAGAAGAGCCATCCCTCTCTGCTCCTTTATAGAAAGCCCAGAAATAGCTAGGAATCTAAACTCCATGTTTGGGCCCAGACCCCCTTTACCCAGGCTATGCCTGGTCCTGGGCCAACAGCTCCAACTCTGATACCAGTTCTAACATGTGGGCTTTTCTCCCTCACAAAGCAATTCCCCAATACCAGCTGGGAGGTGAGGTCCTACAATTCCACTCGATTCTGACACTATCTGGAGATAGTATCAAGATCCTACAGGTGAAGGGCTCTATCCTGCAAAATTTACCCCCACCCTCCACCTCACACACCAGTGGCAAGTTCAGGCTGTCACCCGGAGGCTTCTGACCAACCAGCTATAAATCAGAAGTTCTCGGGATCCCCTCCTTGGGTTGGACTAATTTGCTAGACGGGGCTTACAGAACTCAGAGAAACATCTTCCTTACTAGATTACATAACTCAGCAACAGCCAGGTGGAAGAGATGCACAAGTCAGGGTGTGGGGAAGGGCTCCGAGCTTCTGTGTCCTCTGACTACACCCCCCTCTCAATTCTCTGTATGATCACCAACCCGGAAACTCTCTGAACCCCCCCCACCTTTTGGGTTTCCATGGAAGCTTCATTACGTAGGCATTATTGATCAACTCCTCAGCCACTGGCATAGAGTTTGACCTCCAGCCCCTCTCCCTTCCATGGAGGTCCAGGGGTGGGACTGAAAGTTCCAACCCTCTCATCTCATGGTTGGGTCCTGTGGCAACCAGCTCTCAATCTTAGCTTCCCTAAGTCCTTTCCATTTTCACAAGTCACCTCGTTAACATAACAGAAGACACCTTTATGGTTCTCCTCACTTAGGAGATTATAATGGCTTTAGAAACTTTGTGCCGGAAACAGATGAAGACCAGATACATATATTTCGTATTGTAAATCTTAGTATCACAGCCTCCTTGAGCTATCCCTTTCCCTTGCCGATGAGACCAAGAAAGCCCATTGACCCCTTCTCCCTCAAGGTGGTCCGCATCATCTTCCCACTGTCCCAGATCTATCAACCAGATTCCCGGAAACATGCGATCACTTTCAGTGAAGAAGGGACACCACTGGCTCAGACAGTGGGTAGCATGTGTCATTTGGAAGGAACAGAGGGGCTTGGGGAAGGTGAATATGAGAAAGGGAAAGAGAGAAGGGGTGGCTCGGTGGGCTGTGGCCCACGCTTCCTGCACGGAGGGGATCGGACCCAGTGTTGCCTCTGATAAACCGCTCTCTGAGACTTCCTGTATCTGGGTAGACTGCCTTCCTTAAAGGAACATTTTAAAAGCTGGATGAAGCTGGTTTGTAATTGGAAGGCCCTATACAACAATCACTGGCTCCGTATTTTTGTTTTACGGATGGGAAACCGTCTTCTGGAGAACTGACCAGAAATACACAGGTGATTGACATCCCAGTCTTCCTGGTAGGCTCACCTCCCCACCCCCAGGCTCCCAGCTTCTCTGTGCTGGAAACGGATGGGCCCCAGAACTAGAGGCAAGCATTCCAGGCTCTAGCTTAGCCTCTGGTATGAGGTGCTATGTAACCTTGGGCAAGTTACTTCACCTCACAGGCCTTGAGCACCTTGGCTTTGCATAACAGCGCCTTTACTTTACAAAGTGCATTCTGTTCTTACTTCTCCATATGTCTTCCACCAACTGGACTTTAACTACCCGCTTACCCATGACCCCTGATCCCCACCTCTACAGTATGCCCTAGCCACATCTCACACTCGCCAGGTCCTGCCTGGAACACGGGTCTCTCCCCATAAGCCCGATCCTCCTCCTGCATTTCTTGTTCTAGTGCATGACACCTTTTCATCCAACCCTGCCCCACAATGGGCGAGGAGAAAGCGGAGGCCCAGAGAGGTTAAGAGACTTGCTCAATGTACACCGCGATCCTGGCATCTTTGTGTCTTAACAGAAGAATGGGTGATTTCTCACTCAGGCAGGTCCCATGTGGGCTGGGTAGCCTTCTTCCTCTTGTAGGTACCAGTCAGAACACACATAGTCTGAGCTACCAGGACAAGGGGGAGAAATGCTGGTTCCTCGCTTCGACCTGGAAGCCATAGGTCATTGGCTAGAATTAGTCACATGGCCACAACCTTCCACATTGGAGGTTGGGAAACGGAGTGGAGCTTTCAGATCCCGGCGGCGCTAACCATCTGCCACAGGTAGTGACCTGTGTGGGCCAGGGACGAGACCAAAACCACCCAGAGGGGAAAGAAAGACTCTGCTCTGAAGAAAGCCGATACATCTAGGCCAGGACAGATCTCACAGTGGGTTCAGAGCGGTTGGTGGGGTGTGACTAAGAAAGCAGCCATCCCCGGGGGAGCATGAAGGGCCCTGCATGAGGGAGCCCCTGGCCACAGCTGATGCCAGAGCCGTGGGAAGGGTCCCCCGCAAGGGCAGGGGGAAGGGGGCTTGGCTTGCAGGGATGAGAAGCAGAGGGCAGGTGACCCGGAGGAGTGGGGAAGGGAGGAGGAGGAAGGGCTGCCCTGGAGACGTGGTCAAGCCCCCAAGCCCGGCTCAAGCAGGGACTGAGGCTGCGGTGGTGGATAGACCCTGCCCTGCTCTGTGCCGCCTAAAGGTTCTGGAGTCCTCTGCATCTCAAGGGACGGTCCTGGGAAGCCGAACCTGACAACGGGGCCTGTGAGCTATGTACTGCCCAGTGCGGGAAGCTGTTTTGATTAAATTTGGGAACATAATTGTAGGGTTTGTGCTGCGGTCTCATTATGGCTTTTTTAATCTTGTTAACCTCTCCTCCCCATCTCCCAGCCCCCTTCGCTTCCTCCCACAACCACAGACTGTGGCCTTAGAACAATACCAGGAATATTTTCCATCTCTTGGTCATGGCTCTCTGCCCTTCCCCCACATTGGATCCCCGGGGGGCAGGATGAGCGGAGTGTGTGGGGAAGGGCCGGCCATCAGGGTTTGGTGTGGTTTGTCAACCCTCTCGGTTCAGTTCCCACGCGTCCAGCACGGTGTTTGGTTCTCTGCAGGACCCAACGGGGACTCAGACCCCGTGGTACGTGTCAGGAGTTGTGGGGTGTGTGTCGGGGGAGACAGAAACGCCGGGGGAGGTGGCAGCATGAGCAGTCTGGGGATGGGGAGAGTGGACTCCTGTACCCAGGGCCCTGCCCCTCCTGCTGTCACTATCCAGCCCCTCCCCTGTGTCCCCTTCCACCTCAAGACTCCAGGCACCATCTCCAGGGTCATCCTGGGTCTCAAATCCCTCAAACCACTCCTCACCAGCCACCCTCCAGGGTCGTGATGCTGCCAGACATCCAGGCACCCAAGGCAACAGTGCAGGCCCCCTGCCAGCCCTTCCTTTACACCTTTGTCCCCTCCCACTTGGCCCATATCCACCATCTAAACTAATTCTGTCAATTCCACCTTCCAACTGTCCCTGGAGTCCTCGTACTCGGCTGCCCCCTTCCAACCATCACCCTGACTCCTCGGCTCCCCCGGGGCCAATGTGGTCCCCTCCTCACTGGTCTCCTGGCCCTTGCTTCTGCTCCCCCTGCCAATTCTTGACACTAGACCCATAGTGGTTTGTTTTCCAAAACCTGGCCACACAACTTCCCGATGTCTTACCTTTCCCAGGCTCCTCACCACGCCACCTGAGGTCCTCATCCTCGGCTTCCTGCTTCTCTGATGGTCCCTTCAGCCAAAATCCTTGCACACCCAAGACCTTCGGGATACCTCATGCTCTTGCCTGGCTCTGGGCCTCCTGGCTCTACCTTAGCTACTCCTCAAGGGTGATTGTGGATGCTTCCCCTTCCAGGAAGCCTGTCTGGGTTTCACAGCCCCCCTCAGAGCTGTGCAGAAGCTCTGAGGGGGGCTAGAACCACCTTCTAGCTTGTGTTGCAGTGAGTTATACCCTTGTTTTCTCTGCTCTCTCAACTGTGAGCCCCTCAGGAGTAGGACCTGTCTTATTCCTGGTCAGGGGCCCTGCCCGGACTCCACAGCCGCGCACAGAGGGCTGACAGAAGGAGGAAAAGAAACAGGCAGGGGCTTTCTGAGGAGCCACCAGGGAGCCAACGTTGGGCAGCCAGGTGGCGGGGCCTGGACCACACAGCAGGCACTGCTGAGCTCAGCCAGCCCACAGACACTTCGCTGGATGCAGTGCCTTTTCCCTCAGGGAACAGAGGAGGCCCACTCTGAAGAGGAGAGCCAGGTGTCTGCATGCCAACGGAGACACACCTTCTGGCAAGATCCCACTGAGACGGTGTGTAGGCAGCTATTCCTTCCGGCCAGGGGCCGAGCTGGGTGTGGGAAAGGGGCTGTCTCCTTGCAGCGCCGGGCAGTGTCTCAACAGCCATCTTGGGAAATGTGGGCTTTGCTCACTGTGAAAGCACCTGGGGCGGGCATTCCCTGGAGCTCAGGGACAAGAGGCAGCCACGCCTTCAGAGTCCCCACACTGTGACAGAATATTCAGACTATCCATGGGGCCCTTTCTGTCCTCTGAGGCCTTTGCCTCCTGCCCCTTGGGCCTGCCTCTTACCTCAGCCTGGAAAACCCTTCTCCTCCACGGATTCAGCCAATGTGTCTGGAGGCCCACGTGCTGAGCCAGAGCTCAGTCACCTCCTGCCTTTCTCCCAGAAAAACGATGGGACTCACCAGCCTGTCCCTGAAGCACAGCGTCCAAGCGCCTGGGGCTAACCTGCTCTGTCTGGCCCGGCTCTTGAGGGGAGACATGGGAACGTAGCTTCCTGAAGGAAGTAGAGAGCCAGGCTTCTCAGAGGGGCCCTGGAGCACCCAATTGTCTCTGCACATTTGGGAAACTGAGCTGGGAGTGGCAGGACGGGCCCTGACCAGTGACTCAAGGCTCCTGGTTCTCAGACCTGGCTTTGTTGAAGTCTGGGGCAAACCACCTTCCTCCCTCGGGCTCCATGTCCTTACAAAACGACAGGGTTGGGCAAGGTGATCTCCAAGGGCCTTCTAGCTCCACAATCACTGGATGGAGAAGCCCACTCTCGCAGCAGCTACTTGCACCTGGTGGACGAGAGCTCACGGGACAGTCATCAGTTCCTGCAGGCGGGGTCACAGGCTCTCCCTGGCCTGCCAGCTGGCTGGGCCTGTGTGCCCAACCTGTGTCCCAGATACAGGACAGCCCAGGGCCTCCCTAAAGGCGTAGATTTCCAGCTCCAGCCTGGCTGGCCAGAAATGGGGGAACAAAGGCCATCAGAGCTCCTGAGACCAACCGCAGAGCAGCGGGCTGAGCCCACCGGCCTGCATTTGCTGATCCAAGCTGGAGGGAGAGAGAGGGCAGAGCATTCTGAGCAATCTGGCCGGCCAGAGGGGCTTGAACTCCAGAGGCCGGTCCTGGGGCAGGCTGGGCCCCATCCCCATGTAGTCATCTAACCGAGGATTAGCTGTTTAAGCTCCGCCAGGCTCAGATCTTCCGAGAGAACAGCATGTCCCTTACAAGACCAGAGTGAGCCATAAATGACAACTGTACTGGACAGGATCCCTAGCGTCTGTGCTAGCACCAGCGGCTGCTTGATGAACCCTCATTCCTTCTCGGCCCTGCTTTACACCCAGACTTCACCAAACACATCTGCCCATCTGGGGTCAGCCCGTTCATCCCACTGCTCTGCCATGGCCCCAGCACTGTACCTGGTACCCTTGGTCTTAGTCTGGTGTGGTCGTCTCCTTCAGAGGGTGCTTACAGTCTGCTAGAGAAACAGACCATGTTCACGGCCACTTAGACCACTTAGAAATATCAGCGATAACCAGTGGGTCACTTGGAGCCTGCTGGTCTTGTGGGAGCCGTAAGCATTAGAGAGATGGGGGGTTGGGAATGACCCTCTGGATAGAAGTGACCAGAGCTGGGAAGAGGCACGGCCGCCCCCAGCCAGCCACAGAAGGGGTAGCGGGACCGGAAGGGACTGGGCTGGGGGAGACAGGTCCCAGGGGCAGACTGTTAAAGCCGGAAGATCCCAGGACACAGTGAGAGCAGGGGGCTGCTTGGGGCATCAGGGCGTGCTGTATGGGGTGAGCCCCGGTCCCATGACCTTCGGGAGTCCGGCTCTCGCAGCTGGGCAGCCCAGACTTGGGCGGGTGGAGGCGGGGTCTCCTTCCAGTTGGTGAGCTGAAGAAGATGGAACTTTCTACTCCTGCGAGGACTGGCTGGGATAGTAGGGGGTTGGTGGAGTGGCTGTGGACACTGGAAGACTGAGGGGAGCTTCTAGGGGGCTGGGGCCCAGGGGACAGGGTGCACCCAGCAGAAATCCAGCTCTACTACATCCATCATAGGTGCCCCTCCCCGGAATTGGGAAGGTGGGGAGAGAAAGCCAATATTCACTGGAACTCCCATGTTCTGCCCGGGCCGTGCCTGGCAGGTGGCCCAGAGAGGCTCCTTTCCCCCATGCTGGCCCCAGTGTCTTCATTTCCCTGATGGGGAAACTGTGGTTCAGAAGGGTCAAGGCCCAAAGCCCCCTAGGGAGTCCCATTCTCTTTCTCCTGTACCATGCTGGCTCTCCATGACTACAGAGTGTGTACTGAGGCTTAAGGCGGGCCCCAGCTCTATGCCAAGTCCATTTACACTCAGCCCATCCAAGTTTAAAGACAAGTCTCCATCTTTGGGCGCCTGTCTTGTTCTGACCCCGTGCCCGGTGGGTCGCGCATGGATGCACCTGTTACACATGCAGGGTGTGGTTCCTCACCCCATGCTGCCTCCTGGGGGGCAGAGGCTGGGTCTCCTGCCTGGCATTCCCAGAATGGGGCCGGCAATCTGCAGGGTGGGAGGAGTGGCCACACCCAGGCTGTGTTTCTGGAATCCACTGATGAGGTGGCTGCTGATAGTGCCTGGAGGTGGGGGGTGGGGGACCTCTTCCTGATGGGCTGAGTTCCCAGCTGATGAGGGAGGTGTTGGACAGGAACCTAGCAGGAGAAGGCTCTAGATGCCGCAGCCAGCGATGCTAATTAATTTGCATTTCACAGGAGAGTCAGGGATGTTGGGAAAAAAGCTGCAAAGATTAAAGGGCTTGTGGAAAAGGGAAAGCTGGGGGCCGGGAGACCCGCGGAGCAGAGGGAATGGAGAAGAGAGAGCCAGGCGCTGGGGGCATTAATGCAGTCGGTGCAGGCATGGCCGGGTGGAGGATAGAAAAGTCTGGGCGCTGTGCTCCTAACAGCATCTCAAGCTGACCTCCAAGGGGCCGCTTTAGGTTGCTTTTGGAGCAGGGTTGGTAGGGGGGTGGGCGCAGAGTGAGACAGACAGAGCTACGCAGACACAAAGAAGGTCTCAGGGATGGGGACAGGAGGAAGCTTGAGATGTACCACGAAAGACTCTCTCTCTCTCTGTCTCTCTCACACGAACACACACACACTGAGAGAGAGACAGAGAAGGAGAAGGCTGGAGGAGAGCAGGAAGGACAGAGGAAAGGAGGGGAAAGACACGGGACAGACAGGATGGAGAAGGAGGTCAGCTGGGAGTGGCCGAAGGGCTGAAGACCTGGAAGGGCTCCCGGAGACACATCACCGTGTCCCCCTGCTCGGTGGCCTTCCCAAAGGAAAGGCTGGAGAACGTTTCCCACAAAAGGGCATGTGGTAAATATTTTAGGCTTCTTGGGCCACGCAGTTTCTATCACATATTCTTTTTTTTTTTTTTTAAGGTTTTATTTATTTATTTGACAGAGATCATAGTAGGTAGAGAGGCAGACAGAGAGAGAGGGGGAAGCAGGCTCCCTGCTGTGCAGACAGCCCGATGTGGGGTTTGATCCCAGGACCCTGAGATCATGACCTGAGCCAAAGGCAGAAGCTTTAACCCACTGAGACACCCGGGCACTCCCCTGTCACATATTCTTTGTAAAAGTCATCCTTAGGGCGAGGGCAGTACTGAAAGGGACCTGTGCGGGATCTGCCGCCTGGAGTGGTCCCACGCCCTTGACAAGCTGGTTATGCAAAAGGGGGAGGGCTGGGTGGACAAAACAGAGTCTGCATTTCTTTTTTTCTTTCCTTCTTTCTTTCTTTCTCTCTCCTTTTTTTTTTTTTTTTTAAGATTTTATTTATTTGAGTGAGAAAGAGCAGAGGCAAAGGGAGAAGCAGATTTCCCACTGAGTAAGAAGCCCGATGCGGGGCTTGATCCTCATGACCCAAGCCAAAGGCAGACATCCAACAGACTGAGCCACCCAGGCACCCCCTGAGTTCGCATTTCTAACAAGTTTCCGAGTGGTGTCCAGGCTACTGACCCAAGGTCCCACTTTGAGTGTAGAGGGTCTTGGCCATTCGGCAGGGTGGGTGGCCTCCAGGCAAGCCTTCTGGGAATTACGGAGAGGCAGCCCTTGTTTGCAGGGCCCTAGGTAATGCTAGGCTGTGGGCCACCAGACCTTGCTTCAAGGAAGGCCTTACGGCCCAGCTGCACTGAGTGTGGTTGGCAGGTGGCCTCCCACCATCCGCTCCTTCTGGGTCTGCCTCAGTGCCCCGACCCACCTCAGCCGAGACCTGGCTTCCCCAGGGCAGCCCATTCCTGGTGAGCCCCTTGATAGGGGCTGTTAGGGCCTGGCCACCGCACCTGGGTCTGGGCCAACTCCCTGCTGGCTGGCTGAGGCTTGGTCAGGCCTGCATCGGAATCCAGCTCCCATCTCCCTCTGCCCGATGCAGCTTCCTCCCGCTTCTTTCATTCGTGTGGATCCTTCAGAAGAACCTGACATCCCAGCCTCCCTCTCAGAGCCTGCTCCTGCAGAACCCAGCCTGTGGAGCAGATGGCAGGTGGACATCCAAGCTGGGGGCAGCGGTGACCACAGGGACAGCATTTAGCACTCGCTAGTCTCACCTGGGGGCCACTGTACGGAAGCATAAAGTCACTTTGCAAATGGGGGCTCTCTGGGGCAGGAGTAGAAGGCATGCCAGGGTCCCAGCATGGCCAGGAAGGAGCAAGGCAGATGGAGGAGGGGGCATAGTCTCGCAGGAACCTGGAGACCCGGTTCTGGCCTTGGCCTTGTGGCTAACTTGCTGTGTGGCTTCGAGTAATTCCCTGCTGCTCTCAGTCTGTTTCCTTGGGAGTAAAATGGGCCAGAATCTGATCCTGGGTGGGTCCGTTTCCCAGAACTTCCAAGACTAATAACCGCAACCATGGTGGCTTAAAATAGTAGAAATCTCTTCTTTTGCCATTCTGGAGGCCAGAAGTCCAAAATCAGTGTCAAAATCGAGGTGTCAACAGGGCCACACTGCCTCTCGAGGCTCTGGCGAGGCTCTGTTTCTTCTGGCTGCTGGAGGCTGCCGCCTTCCTCAGGCTGCAACGGCTGCCCCCTCGTCCTCACGGCAGCATCTTCAACTCTGCCTTGTCTTCCCATCACCTTGGCCTCCTCTGGTCTCCCTCCCCCTCTCTCCCGAAACGGCCCCTGGTTACCCCGATCATCCTTCTCAAGGTCTTAAATGTAGTCACACTGCAAAGCTCCTTTTCCCAAACCGGGTCATACTTGCAGACTCCGGGGATGAGAACCCACTGTCTTTGCGGGCCATTACTCAGTCTGTGTGAAGCACCTGTTCTCTGTGTGCACCCCCAACCCCGCCCTTCCCAGTAGGCTTTAGCTCTGTCGAGCCCTTCCTTCCCCAGCTGCAGTTTTAAACTATTTACAAAGGTGGGTCCCTTTTGAACCTTGAATGAGTCTTTTATCAGATCCTACAAATTGCAGACATAACACAGGAAGCACTCTTCCAGAAAGCTGAAAATCCAGTTATGAAAGCGGGGAAAGTGGATCCTCTGGGATGTGTGTGGGTTTTTTGTTTTGTTTTTTGTTTTTTGATTTTTTTAAAGATTTTATTTATGTGTTTGACAGAGAGAGATCACAAGTAGGCAGAGAGGCAAGCAGAGAGAGAGAGGAGAAAGCAGGCTCCCCGCTGAGCAGAGAGCCCGATGCGGGGCTCGATCCCAAGACCCTGAGATCATGACCTGAGTCGAAGTCGGCTTTAACCCACTGAGCCACCCAGGTGCCCCGTTTTGTTTTTTGTGTGTGTGTGCCATCACCACAGGCCGTGGGGCAGGTGGGGGTACAGGGGCAGGGCCGTGGACCCAGGTTCCCACCTGCCCCTTTGAGGGCACATCTTAGCTGCACTTCTTTGTCCTTTCCACTCTAGGCTGTCTGTGACCTTGAACGGCAAGCCCTTGCTCCTACTGAATTTAGGGGTTGAACCTCTCGATTTCACTATTTCTTCATCAGCAAATGGGTCCATGCATGCCGCTAGGCAGAAATGCTCATACTGACCCCTTCTCCTGACTGTCACTGCAGGCTCGAGGACCATCTCTATGTAGAAAGTTGAGTTAGCCTCTGTGAAGAAACCATCATGGAAGGAAGTTTTACAAAGGATTCCCTGGGCTGTAAAGATTTTCAAAAGTTCAGGGACGGAAACATGGATGGAAAAGTGGATTTTTTTTTTGAAGTTTTAATTTATTTTTATTTGAGACAGAGAGAGAGCAGAAGGAGAGAAAATCTCAAGCAGGCTCCACGCTGAACTCTGAGCCTGACTCTGGGCTCGATCCCATGACCCTTGAGACCACGACCTGAGCAGAAACCAAGTGTCAGATGCTTGACCAGTTGAGTCACCCGGGCGCCCCTGAATTGGGCCCTTGGAGAAAATTTCCATCCATTAACAAATGGGTATACAAGCAAACCTTGGGGCCAAAGCGTATCTAGCTGGCCCAAACACATCTGATTCCACGGGCCAGTAAGACCAGCAGGGACGCGGTCCTGGCTGGTGCAAAGATGGGAGTGGGTGTGAGGCAGGAGGGGACTCTGCTGAGCAGACAGTGCTGGCCATGGGGGGCTTTGTAGACCACACCACGGACTTGAACTTAATTTGGAAGGCCACAGGATAGCTCTGCAAAATTTTAAGCAGAAAGCACATGTTCGTGTGCTTTAGATACACTTTTTCTGGTTGCAGTAATAACCCCAGCAGGAGGGGAGGAAAAGCCTGGACTCTTGGCCATAAAGGAAAGGACTGGATTTGAGTGGTTGGCCATGGGGGCTGTTGAAAGCGAGGACACCCAGTTATGCCCTGAGTTAGCAGGTGGATGGTAGGGTCTGCCCCAGGGATGGGGTGGTGGGGGGGTGGATGCAGAGACCCACTGAGACTGTGTATGGGGGCTGAGAGCCAGAAGGTGATGTCACGGGCTGGGAGCAGGTAGGCGATCTCTGGGAGAGACAGGAACTGCATGCCAGTCCCCTCCATCAGGAGGCAGGCCCTGAGAGCCATAGCTGGGCAGGGACACACACCTGGGAGGTGTCAGCAGCAGGGTACCTGTGGCAAAAGCCAGGAGCCCAGGCCCAGCCTGTCTCACGTGAATCTCTGGCAAGTCTCGTTTTTTCTTTGCCTCAGTTTCCTTATCTGCAAAATGTGGGAGTTGGACCCTCTCAGGGTTCCTCCACGGGGATGGGCTGGTGGGGGAGTATCTGTGAGCCCCTGGAAAGGTGTGAAAACCTGTGTAATGTGCGTGCCTGTGGAGGGGTCAGCAGAGTCACCTGAGGAGTGAAGCGCCCTCGGACCCCACAGGCCACACCGGCAGAGCCCTGCTAGCAAGGATTGTTCTTTAAATATGCCAGGGGTGAGTCTTGTCTTGCCCAACCAGTTCCTGGAAGGTAGAGGCCTGGGTCATGGGTTGCGCACGTGTTCCTCGGTGGGTGTGCCTTGATGGACTGTGGGGACCCCCCCCAGCACCTGTGAGTCACACATGGGCAGCACAGAAGCTCTTCATTGCCCCTGGCTGTGTGCTCTTCGAGAACCTTCTAGCCCCTCATCAGCCCAGATTTGGGGCCTCCCTGTCCTTTCTCTCCCTCCTCTACCCTGCAGGCTCTTGCCCGTTCTTCAAAACCCACGGTCAACCCTCCAGGAAGCTTCTGGGATCGCCCTGAGCAACACCGACATGGGGGGTCATAGGGAAGGTGTCCGCAGGTAAGGGACAGCCCCTCTTCACCTGTCTAGGCTGGAGGTCACGTTTGCCCTCTTCCTGCCTCCACTCTCCACCTCCGCCTGCTGAGACTTTTGGAGCCAGATCCGTATCCTGTGTGCCTCAGTGTCCCCAAGGGCTGGCTCATACTTAGTGCTCAACGAAGTCAGGTTCTTTGGGTGCCATAACTTGTGGAATGACTGGTAGGAGGTATTTCCATTTTCTGCCATTCCCCCTCCCCTCCCAGGGCTCTTCCCTGGGTCACGGGTGCGTATGGGGGATGGGATGATGTCTTCTCTGCCCCCCACCCTGCCAATGGGGAGGAGGACAAGTGGTAGCCCACGGCGGCGGCACGCAAGCCACGTGCCAATGGCGTGGTCCTTTCCTGAGTGGCTCAGGATGACGAGAACAAGGTGAGAACCATCGAAGATGGTGCAAACCTTGCTGGACCCGCACCTGGAAAGAAATCCGGGTTCCAGAGCACTCAGGAGCAGGCTTCTGTCAGCCAGACCCCTCACAGGGAGAGAGGGTGCTTAAACGGGACGGCCAGCCTTGTTGTGCCCATTTTACAGATGTGGGAGTGGGAGCTGGGAGTCGATGGGCCCGGCTCCAGCCGGACGACACTGCCTGGCAGCCACAGCCTGAAGTCACACGGCATGGTCTCCCTTGGCCTGGAGAGGAGGGCTTTGTACCCATGGGCTGCAAGTTCTCTCCCACACATGCCCTCCGTGAGTGCACAGAGATCAGCTGCCCTCCCCAGCTTTGACCCTGGGCTCATCCCAGTCCTGTCCCTTCACGGGCCCGCAGGAGCGGCTTGAAGCAGACGGAGGTCCCTGGGCTTGGCAAACATGCTGTTTGCTCTGGGAGATGAGCTCCTTCTCGGGACAGCCAAGCCAGGGAAATCACCGCAGCCTGGCCAGCGGGAGGGTTGAGGTGGCCAGAGGAATGCAGCAGCGGGGAGGGGCCCTCTGATCTCAAGGGAGAGGCTGGCTGGCTGGGGAGGACAGCACACCCTGTGACGGCGGGTGTGGGAAAGCTGGCCTGAGCCCCAGGGCCGCAGCAACAGGAGACAGCTGCCAGGCACCCCCATATGGGCCAGGGAGTTCGGGGAGTGCGGCTTGCCCTCCCAGATATGAGGGAGTGAGGGCTTCTGAATCACCCAGCCAGCTGGACCCCACCGGGGTCTGGAAGACAGGGGAGTATTCCTAGCCTGGGCCAGTGGCCTTAGGAGGCTCTGAAGTTAGCCGGACTCTTTAAAGCCCGTTCTAGACTTGGCTGCCCCTCGGGCCGCAGAGCTGGATATTCACTTCAGGCCTCCCCAGGACACTGGACCAGAAGCCAGCACCCTGATCCAGGAAAAGAGCAGCACAGCCAGCTACTTTGTCTCACCTCCCTGTCCGTTCTGGGGTGCGCTTGACACGTTGCCCAGCTCCGGGCCTTCCCCTGAGGCAGGGAGGGCACCTGCCCATGCAACATCCCCCCTGCCACAGGCCCTCAGAGCAGGAGGGGGAGGGCTAGGGGAGGAGTCTGTAGAGGGACCAGGGTCAAGGCCAAGGACCCAGAGGCCTGTCGGGAGCCTGCCTTCTGTCCTGGGCTGTGGGCGGAGGGGAGGGCAAGGCCTGGCCCTGCAGGCCTGGGGGACCAGGAGCTTCTGCTGAGCCGTCCCACCCCAGCTGTGGTGCAACCTGAGAGCTCAAGCAAGGACGCTCTCTCCAGGACAAGTGTCAACAGGAAACCTCCCGGCTGGTCTGGTTCACATTCCAGCGGCGCTGCGTAGAGCTCGGAGACACTAGAAGGCACCGCTAAGGCGAGGCTTGCCAGAGAGAGGGCAGATCCTTTATCTGTCATCTGAGCCACCAGATCTGGACCTGAGTGACGCACCTTCTGCCGCCAGGCACTCTGTAAGCCCTCCGAGGAGGACTGCTCTGTCCCCTGGAGCTCTCGGCACACAGGGAGTGAGAGAGACGCTTGGCTTGGCACGCAGTGACACCCAGCTCAGCGTGGTAGCCATGGGCCATCAGACCCCGCCAGAGGACCCAACACCCCTTGGGCGCCCAGGGAAAATGCAAGGCGGTTTGCTGAGCAGGTCACATCTTGGGATTAAAGAAGAGAGCATGAAGGAGAATCTGGTTAAATGGGCCCAGTCTGGGCTTGGAGGAACGCACACGTGTGTACACACACACACACACACACACACACACACCATCCCATTATTTATCATGATTGGGGATTGGGGATGGGTGCTGGGGCTATAGAGAGTCAAAGCCTTTTATCTGACATGCCCAGATTGGGACTGGAACTCCCTTTAAGTCACATAGCAGATTAAGGAGAGGTCCTGGGGTTTCATGTGTTTTATTTCCCTGGGGCCATTTCACTGGACAGCTGCCCTTCTTCCCCAGCCCGCTCACAGCCAGGTCCCCACATCTGCTACACTGGCCCCTATTTCCTGGTGCTGTATTTGAAATGCTTCAGGGGACAAGAGCATCTCTGGCAGGGGGACGGGCCTGTGCAAGGGTCCTGAGGCAGGAGGGTAAGCATCAGCTGGGTGAATGGCATCAGAGAACGAAGTGAGCCCACAGACAAGGGTGGTGAAGGAAGGGCTGGAGTAGGGGTGGGAATGGGATTCCCATTTCATGATGTTTATTTTTGGATATAGAACTGTCCAGGTCATGAGGGGCAACTTGCTATCCCCTGGTGGGTGAGTCTCGATCCCCATGTGACAGACGAAGACTTAAGTCCTGAGCTTGCCAGGGCGTAGGAAGGGGACGTGTGAGAGAACCCTCCCTTCCTGCCTCAAAAAAAGTGGAAGAGAGCTTGCTGGTCGGAAAACACTAGAGTAGTTTGCCGCAGAGCTTGGCCCCTGGGCCCCCATGGTTGGCGTGATCGGAGCGCGGCCTGCCCACATGCATGACATACGGACGGAGTCCCAGGCATTACGGGTTGCTGGGCAGCTGGCAGATGAGCCTGGGGCTCAGTGTCGTGGGGAGACCCTGGGTAGAGTGCAAGGCCATGGGCTTTGCCTCCAAGAGCATTATCTTTAAAGTGCAGCAGAAAATCTGGGGTGGGAGGGGCATTCTGCCTGAGGAAGGTAAGAGAAAGAGATGGGTAGGTGTACTTGTTTGAGTTGGGGCTGAACCATCAGGGTCGGGATGAGCCTCAAGGCCTCTGCCTCAGGGTGGGATCTCCAGGGATGGCTGGATCTTACCCCGTCATGCTCAAGCTTAGGCATGTGCTGAGACACACAGTGTGACCCTTATCTGTCGGGTGGGATCGGCAGATGCCGCTAGCCCCTGAGGGAAACTGATGCGGTTGTTAGTCTGCGGCCCACACTCTGGGGTATTGATGTAATCCGTGCCCATCCATGCTCCGGGCAATGAACTGCCCAAAGGTCATCCCGGTCAGCCCTGTCGTTGCTGGGACCATCTTTGGTGCCTAGAGCCCTTGTGTGGGGTAGGTGGTCCCATGGGTCAGGGGCCATAACAGAACTAAGCGAGAACTAACGTTTCAGATTCCTTGGAGCATGGAGACACTATGCACAGGGCTGAGGAGAGACACATCGGTCCCTAAGTTCTTGCCTGAAACTCCTTTAGGAAATGCTTGCGAATGGGGTGAAGGAACTTGAAGACCAAGTTAATAAATGTAGAGACAGAAGTAGGGGTGGGTGAGTATACAGCGTACACAGGTATGTGCACGTGTGTGCATGTGAGTGAGTGTGCAAGCATGTGTGTGTGTGATTGTGCCAGTGGGGGTGTGTGTGTGCTTGCACACAGCTCAAAAACCACTAAAAAAAAGCACTCAGGATGTACTTAAGACCTTGGGCAAGCCTCTTCCACTGGCTGAGTGTCAGTTTCCTCGTCTGGCGGAATTAAAGGAGTTGGATCAGAGGTTCCTTCTGAGAGGAAGAGAGGGAGGGAGTGGGGGGGTGGGTTGGTGTGGGAGGGACTGGTGAGGGGAGAGGGAGGGGGAGGGTAAGGAGAAAAGAGAGCAAGCATCCTGGTAACAAGGCCATCATCTGATTAGCGTTCAATTTAAAGCAGCTAATAGACATCTGACACTTTGCAAGGCTGCACAATTACCGGGCGCAGCCGGGGCCTGCTCTTGGTCTGCGGGGACCAGACCATCCATCAGGGTGTCATCAGCCTCCTGGCCACGCAAGACCTGGAGCAGGAATAATGTGGCCCAGAGGAAGCTGGAGATGCAAAACAAAAGAAGCCCTTTCCCCAGCAGCTCCCTGGGGCTCTTCAGGGACAGTTTCCTTGAACCCCCACCAGGCCTGGGAGAGATTCGTTCCCGGGGTTCTGGGGGAGCCGGCAGAAGGCTGTCCCTCTTCGCTCCCCATCTTTCCCTAGGGCTCTGCCCATCAACACCAGCTCCATGGCAGGGTCCTTCTGAGGGGCTGGCAAAGCAAGCAAAGGCTCTGGAAAAGGGTGGGGAAGGATCCCGGACAGCAGCCGGACTGTGGAGGTTCCAGAAGAGCACACACGGGTTTGTTCTGGGAGTCAGCCTGGACCAGAATCCCAATTCTGCCCACACGAGTCTGAGTGACCGTGCACACCGTGCTTAACCTCCCAGAGTCTCAGTCTGGTTATGCATAAAGGGCTCTTTGGCTTGTCCAGGGGATGAGCCAAAATGACAGCAAGGAAAGCATTTTGGAGGAACAAAAACCGGAATCCACCGAAGCCTTCAACTGTCTTGTAGATGAACGCTGCCTAGCCTGGGGTGGCATATGGAATCTCAGACCCACATCTGAGCCTTGGGTCCTTGCTGGATGACCCTCGAAAGCTCACTAAGCCACGGATGTTCCGGATGACCCTCGGAATTCACGAGCCTTGCGGTCACCATCTGTGTAATGGGAGCATTGATGGTATTTTTCCCTCCGTCCCCTGTCATAAAAATTAAAAGAAGAGAGGGTGTGCAAAGCGCCTGGCTTGCACAAGGCCTCAGAAAGTTGTGCTTCCCCTAGTCCCCAGGCGTCCCCTTCTCAGAGTGAGGGTGGCCTTGCTGTCACCCGCAGCCAAGTACCAGGCTCAGGTGTGTGGCTCTGTCGCTGCGGGCAGGCTGGGCTAGCCCAAGGGGCCCGGCCAGGCCCTGCCCGACCCACAGCAGCCTACCCGCCCAGTGGTTAGCTCAGGAAAGCCTCAAATTATACAATTTATGAAACCCAATCCAGTTTTCCGACTGGAACGTGTGATTAGAGAGATTACACATTCACTGTTGCAATTATGGTAATGTTGATGTGTGGACAGATAACTGGCAGCAGGGCTGTTCTGAACCGTCTATTTATAGGTTGAAGATTCCTGCTATCTCAAGGCAGACATATGGGCCATAAAGGCAGGCGACAAAAACAGGAGGGGGAGAGCAAGCCTCCCTCGGAATGAAAAGACACCAAAGGAAACCGTAATTAGGGCTGGGACCAGCTTATGTAAATCAGGTAATACTTTCAAAACAGAGATGAGATCTGGTTTTAATAAAGCGCATTGGAACAAATGGTGGAATAATGACTTAATAAATCTAAATACAAATATTTTGTTCCGTCTCCAAAATGAACAGCCCTGGCATCTGCCAAGCCCGGGCCGGGCGAGGGGGCGGAGCTGCCGTGTTCCTGTATTCTTTCCCTCCCTCAGCAGGCTCGAAGATTTTAATTTTTAGCCTTCTGCTAAATTACACGGGCTGTCAGTCAACTGTGGGAGATATTTTGAGTAGGGAGATTTATACAAATACACAGAGCACACTCGGAAGGCTCAGCACAATATCTTTTACACCGGCCGGGGTGTAAATCATAGGTTGTTCAGCCCGAATTATTGCTCTTCCGGAAATAGACTGCGGAGAAACTATCCGCAGGGACCAGGAATCTGGTGGCTTTTTTTTTTTTTTTTTTTTGTGCCCCGGCCCCAGGACTAATCAGAGAAGCTCTCTGGTGGTTCCTTTTGGTGCCTTTATTAATCACCTCCCACCCCAACTAACTGCTGGATCTAAACAAGATCTAAGCCTATGGATCAAATCTGATCCACAGGTGTGTGTGTGTGTGTGTGTGTGTGTGTGTGTGTGTTGATTGGTGCAAGGATGTTGACCCCAACTCAGGTCAAGTTTTAAGAATTCCCTGAAAATTCCTTTTAACCCAAGAGAGTCATCATAAAGTTCATATATCCACCTTCTCTTGGTAGATCAGAAAATGTAGCTACCCACATTGGTTCTGTTCTCCTGCCTGGTGCCTGGGACACCTCCCTCCAGGAGCTAAAGATGGGCTACTGTGTCTAGGTAGCCTGTGAGGTTTCCCTGTCCAGCCCCTACAGCCTCCATGCTCCACCACCTTCACTCATGTTACCTGCCTGCTCTCAGAAGCAATGGAATTTTTGACCCCTGGTGTAAATTCATCCTTTTTAAGTGTCATGCAAGTCTTTGGCTCAGGAAATGTAGTTGGAAATAATATGAAATATGTGTGACTAAATCCTAATTCTCAAACCTGTGTCTGTTAAATAAGAAAAATGAGGACAATATAATATATAAAAGTATTCATATAAAATGAGTGTCTTACACGTATACCCATGTACATACACAGATGGCAAGGAGAGGTTATCAGTGATTTTTGGGAAGGACTGTTGTTTATTCCATTCTGGTCTGTTTCATCTGTTTCAGTAGGTGGTGGTTGTTAAGCTGATGCTCTTAACTTGACAAAATTAAAAGCTGATAACTTTATGTCCATTGCCTGTATTTTACCACTCTGAGTTCCCAAAGACTTGTAATTCCTTGCTCAGTAATTAGTGGTATATTCTCAGAATTGGAGGGGGGCTCTGAAGGTATCAATCTGTGCTTGCTTCGGCAGCACATATACTAAAATTGAAGATGTCAATCTATCATCCATACATCCTTATATATTCTCTGTTTGTGGGTCCTTCCTTCCCTCCATCTCTTCATACATGTTTGTCCTGAGGACATTCGTTCAACTGTGTGTGTATATATATAACCATCGTCTTGTCCATTTATCCACGGATACATATGCCCATCAATCCAACCATTCATGCATCCATCCACCTACTCATCCATCTATCCATCCATCCATGCATCCATCTATCCACCCACCTATCCATCCATCCATCCATCTACCCACCCATCCATCCATCCATCCATCCACTGATACATTTTCCCATCAATCCAAACAACCATGCATCCAACTATCAACCTACCCAACCATCTATCCATTTAACCATCCATCCATCCATCCATCCATCCATCCATCCATCCACCCACCCACCCATCCATTCATCTAACCATTCATCTATCCATCCATCCACCCATATATCCAACCATCTAACCATCCATCCATCCATCCATCCATCCATCCATCCAGGTATCCATCCAACCATCCAACCATCCAAACATCCAACCATCTAACCATCCAACCATCCATCCAACCAACTACTCAATTCACAGAGCCCCCCACTTCTGCTAGTCTGTGTTTAACTGGATGTCCAGAAAGACTGCCTGCTCTTTGGTGGTCAGGTCAGACTATCTGAGAGTTCTTTCTGTAAAAATCTGTGTCCCTTGATTTTATGCCTTTGGATACTAACATAATAAAATGCTTTGGTTCTATAATTTTGATTTCTAAAACAGAATTGTGTTCTAGTCGTAGTTGGATCAAACACCTAGGTACAAGAAAAGCGCTTGTCATGCAAAATTTGACGTCGTTTACGATGGTTGTCAGAGAGGAAAGAAGAGGGAAGCTGAGGCATAGGTGTGATGTGAGCCTCACCTGGCAAGTGAGGTTTCTGAACCAACAATAGAGAGCCAAGCACAGAGAGGCCTCTGGAAGTTATGTGTTTCTTCTTTTCCTGCTGGAACCAGGCTAACAAATATATTCCTCCTTTGAGTTGGGACCATTTACTGCTGCTTTACCCTGAGGACACTGAACACAAATACACACCGACTTGTGTGCACACACAAACCTTTTATTTATTAAATAGTAAATAAATGCCAAGTGCAAAATGTCACTGGGGTGTATACTATTGCACACGGTGATTCCACTGTCTCATCTCTGAAAGATGTTAAAGGAGATGAGCCCACTAGGAAATCCAAGGTAAGATAGGAACCGTACGTGCCTTCAGAGAGGGGTTGAGAAAGAGAGAAAGCTCAGAGGACCGAGTTATCCTGTCCTGAGGGGCTTCCTGGAGGAGGCGGGTTTCAGCAGAGCTTTAGAAGAACAGGAATTCCTTGTCTGTCAGAGATTAGGAGGAAGTAGCTAGTTAAGATCTAGGGATTCTGTGTGTATGTGTGTGTGTGTTTTCTTCTTACAAAATATTCCCCAGTTAAAAACCCATCAACCATATTCCTATAAGTGCTTTTGTTATCCTAAACGCTCTGATTTTTTGCCCCTTTGCCTAAGTTTATTGTTGATTCCTTGTGAAATAAATCATAATTGCCTACTGTCACAACATGAGAACCACTTGACAGGCATCTATCCTGAGATACTGTCAAGGCTTGTCAGCCAGCTGGCTCTGGGGCTGGGGGAGGGGAGGGAAAGAGCCCAGCAGCCAAACTCAGGGTCCCAAGGACTCAGATCATCCCCCATAATCAGGCAGAATGGCCCTATGCCACATGCCCAGCAGCAAGGGAAGAGCCTGTGCTACTGTAGGGCATGTAAGAACTCCCACTCCTCGCAAAAGGATATCTGAACGGCCCCAATTCTTATCCTCCTTCTAGGCAATTGGCAGTTTGTAAATCACCATCACCAGATGACAAATTATTACAGAGAATGATCAATATATTTTTCAGTCAAGCTGCCATTTGGGAAAAACAGACTGACATACAAGGAGACAGTCTTGGAAGCATTAATGCGCAGAGGCTACCCGTTAATCGATAAGTAAATATTTCTTGAGTGCTTATATGGATAAAAGGCAGCAGAGTATAGCGATTAAGAGGGCCGGTGATGGAGTCAGATGCGTCTGGGTTTGAATCTTTGATGCACTGCTGGCAAGCCATGACCTTGGGCGGGTTCCTTAACCACCAGGCACCTCCGTTTCCTCGTGCGACCCGTGAGAAGGGTGTTGGTGTCTGCTCTGCGGGCGTGCTATTGGGATGACGCAAGGTCACATGCTGAACTTGCTCCCGACAGCTCACAGCTCACGGTGCGGGCTCAGGACATGCTGCGGTCGCAGTGGATGTCATCGTACATGGGCTCCACGGGGAGTCCGGGAGATGAGAGGCTCCTGGCCTGCAAAAGTCTGAAATGGACCTAAAGAAACCGAACACCAGCATCACAGAAAATGGTTGAAAGCTTCCCGAGTCAGAAGTGGCTTGATTCTGACCGTGGACGAAACATCAGGTTTGAGAGCAAGCGTTCATGTTGCTGGGCTGGATCGATGGGGGGCGGTTTCCAGAGACAGTGGAGGCTGACTGGTGGACCTGGAAAGGAAGCATCCTCTGAGCCTCTGCCACAGGATGGGGGCTCCCAAGGCATTTCCAAGGGAAGTGTTTTTTGTCTCCATTTCACCCACATGGGATCTGAGACTTAGAAACATCAAGGGGGATAGTTAGGAAAGAGTGGGGTTCTGGCCAGCAAGCTGATTCAATTTCCATGGTTCAGCGGGCTGGGTGCGGGGAGGGGATACGAGTGAGGACACAGTGGAAGGCTCCCTGGTTTAGAGTCTCCCAACCACCTTCCAAACTTCTCTTCCTCTACCACCAAAACCTTTGGGCAAGCCACTTGCCTGGCTCCAGCCTGGCGTCTTGCCATCCCTCCTGGCCCTCCCCAGCTTCCCCTTTTCTGCAGAGCAGTCAGAGTGGGTGTCACCCTGGGTCCTGACCCCCACAGAAGGGTGACTAGGGGAGCCTGCTGAAGGCAACCTTTGCAAAGAAAGCAAAAGGGATCATCAAGCCCCCAGGGCCACTAGGACCCAACAAGAGCCGGACCGTAGGCGGGGCCATGATGGGAGCTGTGCCCTCAGGAGGGGGACACAGTCACTATCTAGGGAATGAACACCTCAGTCGTTCTCCCCTCAGCCCCTTGGATCTCCTGCAGCTGCCACTGTGGGCTGGACTCCAGAGGAAGCCAGAGTCCCAAAGAGTGCCCATGACCTAGTCAAAGGCACAGTTGGGATGCCTGTAGGGAAACTTGCGGCTCCGGGTGGCTTACTTCTTTGGGCCTCTCTGCACATCTCGTGTGTGTCACTTTGTGCTCTTCCTTTGGAACGAGGTTTCCCCAGGTGGTTCAGCTCTAGGGTCCTACAGAATGGGGATCTTCCCCAGCAGTTATCCCATAATAGACAGCCTCCTGGGACTCAGG